>NC_141676.1:13549568-23549568 GCF_028749965.1 Puma concolor | reverse complement strand
TTCCAAATTTTGAAGGAAGAATATAATTTTGATAAGCAAAATATACACAAAGGTTAAGTAAATGGTATGGGAATAAAAACGAAAACTCAACATGTCAATTCTTTAGAGTGGGTCCTATGTGGTAGAATGTACACTTGACTGAAGTATAAGTAATCGAGTTAATAGAAGTAGGTGAGGTAGGGCCACTTCATGGACCCCTCTACTGTGAAGGGGTTTGAGGGCTGGAAAAGAGAGTTCAAAATCATTGTCTAAGCAATCATGGAAGGATTTTAGATGGAGGTGATATAAACATATTCAGAGATATCCATCCCTTGTGTCTTTTTTTATGTTAGGGAGAGTTCTCTGGCACACTGATTGCCCCATGGGTAACAAGGATTTGACTTTTTACAAAGTTGAAATGGGTGGATTGTTGCAGCTAGTCTATTCACACTGGAGATTGTATTACCGCCCCCCCCCCCCCCCCCCGCTATGCCTACCCTTGAAACCCCACCCTACTCTACCTTCAGAGTCTGCAGCTGTAATGATTGGGTTTGCTCTATAAATTCAGACTTTCTATTAAGTGGGCTATTCAAGGGGGTAGGCTTATAGCAGTTATAAACACATTTGGCTACATGTATAAATCCATACTCTTTGAAAAATTGTGTGAGTATTGAGGTTGGCTTTCATATTGTCATTAGTCTCTCTCCTCTGTCTTCACTTTCAGTTTATTCCAAACCCTGGCAGGGAAAATAGTTGTTTTCTACTTCTCTTCATATCTCCAATGATTTGAATTGCTTATCTTAGGGAGTTAATCCTGTCAGGAGAATGGAACATAGTTTAAAATATAAATAAATGATGGATAGTGACATCATATGGAAGGCTACTGCCCTAAGTAGCTGTGAGGGTATAGAGTAATTAAAAATTATGAAACACAATAAGAAGTTGAATCAACAAGCATTTATATAAACAATCACATTTTAAAAAAGGAAGAATCAACTGCATTGAAATAAACAATATGCCTTTATAATTTATGAAGGTGCCCCAAATCTTTAACCCACTGGGGCCTGAATCCAGAGTTTTCTGAGTCATTGAAATGGGCTTTAATGAAAAAAAAAAAAAAAAAAGGCAAGGGGTTTTTGGTATGTTTTGCTTTCCTTATAGGCAAAGAGACTTTGAAAAGATGGGTAAAGGCACCCACCTGGAATATTGTTGCAATTTGAGTTTGAATATCAAGTAATACTACTTAGGCACTATCTACCATATGTCTGGAAAAATATTTTTACAAATAATTGGAGTAATTTGTCCAAAAGCATTTTGGTGGATAATTCAAAACTTAGTCCTTACACACATTTTATCTGAATCAAGACATCAAGGAAAACACAAAAAATAATTAGATTAATTAATGCCTTACATTTCATATATATTACTCTTCTGAAATTGATATTAAAAGTATCCCCTTTTTACAAGGACATTCAGTGAAGTTCATTACTTTTGTTATGTGGGTAGGACATTATGAAAGTGTGATTAAACGGAGAGGTTCCAAACAGAAATGGAATTAAATTCTATTTGGTCTGTGGGGCTGAGACTTTCTGTGTGATTGCAACTAATCACAAAATGAGGCAATATTATTGCCATATTAAAGGTAGTGAAAGAGGCTAAGAGTGATTAAGTGAATTGCCCAAGTTCACAAGCTACTCTCAAATCTAGATGGGCACAAAGTAGTGACTAGTTAGATGAGTGATCGGATCACAGCAGGCATTTCATTTCTCTATTTCTCTCATCTGTTAATATTACATAACATTCAATTTTGTCTGAAACTTTTGGCAAATTATGTCAGAAAGATGAGACTGTAGAGCTCTATCAACTTGCCTCTTCTAGAATTATGGAACTACTATAATCTGCCTAGATTTTGAAGCCAATTTTCAGTGATAATTCATAATCATGAGAACCACATTCGAGATCATTTATTTTTCTTATGCCAACAATATCTCTTCTCTCTGAAATCATAAACTTCAGAGATGAAAAGGACATTATAGATTCTCTAAGCCTACTGCTAATCAAATATTTAACTTCCCCACAATATTCCTGTTCTTCCCGCCCGTGCTGAAAACATAACAACCTGAAGAATCCGCGCCATAGTTTTCAGTTAAATTCTTACTGAAACTCCTGCTGCAGCCCTACTCACATGCATCTTTGCAATCTATCAGCCAGAGAGGCCAGGCAGGGCAATTCAGGATGAAAAAATACAATCCGGAAGAACTTTTTGACTGCGTGGAGACTGACAAGTTCACTGTGGAAGGTCCTGAAGGACAGTGACATAGGGAGGCACATACAGCATATATGCCTGAAAGGCAAATCTATATCAGATCAGCTTTAAAAAAAAAATGGCAAAATACAATAGCTATCACCTGGCACTGAGACAGAATGCAAGACAGCTATGTATGAGCAGGGCTGGCTACATGAGTTGCAGGCTGCAGCCCAAAATGAAAACACAGGGCCCCTTGTTCAAAACAAAAAGTGCTGGAGCCCCTGGGTGGCTCAGTCAGTTGAGCCTCCAACTTCAGCTCAGGTCATGATCTCACAGTCTGTGAGTTTGAGCCCCGTGTGGGGCTCTGTGCTGACAGCTCAGAGCCTGGAGCCTGCTTCAGATTCTGTGTCTCCCTTTCTTTCTGCTCCTCCCCCACTCATGCTCTGTTTTCTCTTTCTCAAAAATAAATAAATAAACATTAAAAAATTAAAAAAAAGAAAAGTGCTGTAAAGACACTGAAATATAAAGCTTTTTCTTTCTTCAGTAGTCTGTCTCTTGACTTATCAGGGTATTTTAATTTGCTGTTTAATGTTGTTCTAAGTAAATAATGTTTAATATTATTAGTATTACTCTTTATAGTGTGTAGTGTTCATTTTAAATACAAATATAAGAGCATTTAACTCATTTGTGAAAATACCAAAATGACACAATTTCCATTTTATAACTCATTCCTGGAGGGTGCCTCTAGCCACTCCAGAGCTAACACGTCCACATTACACACTGGGAGGTTCGACAAAAGGGAAAGAGGTTTTTGGCCAGGCACTGAGCCATCCCCAGGGATGCTGCCCTGGGTATGGGAATACCAGGATATGAGAACCCTCACAGCCACCCCTGCTACCCAACCCATGACTGAAGGCACCTGCTAGGACTCCCACTGCACTGTGGGACTCCCACAACTGGGCTGAGAGCGGGCTCTAGAGAATTTAAGCCGGCCGTCCTCCTTCCTACTGCCCCACCCACTCTCAACGTGTGGCCTCTGGCTGCCCACTGGATGCTCCAGGAATTGTCTCCAGTGGCTAGAGGTGACTGTCACCAGCCCGACCCAGAGACACTCCAGAGTTCAGGTGCCTGACTCTGGACTGTGATCCAGGTCTTCTGAGTTTCTCTTATACTCAGGCCCCCACTGAGGTGTGAAGAGTGGTGGTAGAATGTAGGCTCCATCCCCCCATCACCCCAGCTGAATAAGAGAAGCGTTGTTGCTCAGGTAGAGGGAAGAGGCAACAGCAAGCGGTGTCTAGGGTGCCAGAGAGTAGGGGACTGGGCAACTGAAAATCTGCATGGGTGGCCAAAAGACAGGACTATACATGAACTGAGACTCCATACCTCCCTCTCCCCCTTCAACCATGTTTGCTTGTGCCATGGAGATTCACTATCAAAACACAAAGTCAAAAATAACATTTCAAGACAGTGACAACAGGGCATTAAACCAAGCACATGGGCCTTCTGAACTTGTGGCCCTGTGCCACTGCAATGCTCCCATGCTCTTGAATCCAGCCTTGGATATAGTCAGGTAATGTTTGATGTTTACACTTGTATAAGCAAGTCAGGTCAAGGTCCTGGCAAATGTCAGGGACCAAGGCTGAGAAATCAGACACCAGGGGGTCCTGGATGGCTCAGTTGATTAAGTATCTGACTCTTGATTTTGGCTCAGGTTCTAATCTCACAGTTTGTGAGATCAAGCCCCTTGTTGGGCTCTGCACTGATGGCCCAGAAGTCTGCTTGGGATTCTCTCTCTCCCTCTCTCTCTGCCCCTCCTCCATTCTCTCTTTCTTTTAAAGTAAATAAACATTAAAATTTTTTTTTTTTTTTAATTTTTTTTTTTTTTCAACGTTTATTTATTTTTGGGACAGAGAGAGACAGAGCATGAACGGGGGAGGGGCAGAGAGAGAGGGAGACACAGAATCCGAAACAGGCTCCAGGCTCTGAGCCATCAGCCCAGAGCCCGACGCGGGGCTCGAACTCACGGACCGCGAGATCGTGACCTGGCTGAAGTCGGACGCTTAACCGACTGCGCCACCCAGGCGCCCCTAAAATTTTTTTTAAAAAATCAGGCACCAGAAACTATACATTTATGGAAAGATCTACTTCTTCTCTCACTATTTCTAAATGTGTCATTAATATCTGAGTCAAATCACTTGTCATATTTATTCTTTCCTTAGTCTATTATAGGTTTGGGTACCAGAATACAATTGCCAGAGCTGGGTTCACAAATGTATATAAACATAATCACCTCTCCTGTTTTAAATACTCAACTCTGCCTATTTAGCTGGTGGCTATTTATCAAAACAATTTGCTAAGTAAATTGATTTTTTATACAGTTTTCACAAGGAATATTTAACCACTTTAAAACATAGACTGTCTTCAAGCCTGCGAATACAAATATAGTACAATGTGTAAGTTAATTAAAATTTTTTTCATTACTTATTCACAATATTGGTTTTAGTTGGCCACATTTAATTTCTTTTATATATTTTTTAGCCTACAATTTAGAAATTTCATGAAAATGTAGGCAACGATAATGTACATTATTATGATTATATTCATTTTCTTGTGTATGAATTCACAAAATAAAAAATGCCTCAAATTTAATTATTTGCCCCTAACAAGGTGAATTATCAAATGTCAAATGAAACTAATAAACACAGGCCTTTGAGATCACAAAACCACATACAAACCTGAATTGCATTTTCATACAAAAAGTTAATTATTTTCTGTTGACACTGATAGCATATTCCCTCAGCTACTTCAAAGTGTTGTTAAAAATCAGACGCTGTCACAACTCTGCATTTGACAAACAAAAGATGCGTGAATACAGATTCAAGAGAGGAGAATAAACCACAGTGCAGGAACTTATTTTTAACACCAGAGACAGATGACAGAGAGAGCTTTGATCTTGTATAGGCATGAATGAGGCTTTGAGAAAGTTAACTCCCTCTGCCTAATTGAATGCCAAAGATCACTGCCACACTCAGACAATCCCACTACATAGTCCCTCTTCTGGGCATGTTGACTTTTATCTAGGAATGACTTCAGTGACTTTCCCATATGCAAGTTACACATTTTAGTTTGTTAATATTAGTTTAGATGTCCCAAGGACTTAGGCTAAATTGCCTTTTTTCTGTTTATCACTGTAATAGTTTTTCTGGTGCGATACCATTCATGTTATCTTTTAATTTCTTAGTGCCACAGGGTACAAGTTGTCTGTGATTGCATGTGTCATGAATACCTCAAACAAAAAGATTGTGCCTTGGAACAAGGGTCTCGAAGAAACTTTAGTTCCAGCCTCATTCCATTTAACAGAGATGAGCATAAGGCTTAAAAATTTGGAGCACTATTTGAATTGGAAATGCAAATGACCATTTTCAGCATCGTATCAACGAAAGGAAATATAAACTATCGAAAGGAGCTTGCCTGGCGATGATGGGTCTTACAGAAATATACAATAAAATGAACATATTTTTCCAAATGAACATTAAACCCTTGTGTGAAGTGATTTGATATGAAAAAAAAAATGCTGGATGTCACACAGTCCTTTACTCTGTAATTCTGTAATGGAAAGCAATGGGGCATCAATTTGTTTTTACTTTATTTTTAATCTACAAAAAGTATCGATTTCCTCTTAAAAAAAAAGAAAAAATGGCATCGTTTTCTAGAAAATTCGTCAGCAGTTTTACAAACACAACATTTTATTTATTTCTTTTCTCTAAAAATATATATCAAAGTTTCAAAACCATTAATATCTTAATTTTACTATATTTATATTTAAATCATAGTTTTTATAAATTATTAGAACAAAATATATATGTCTGTAGATGATATTCTTCTACCCTGAATGGGACATTGTATCATATCCAGTAATGGATTTTCCATTGCAAACTTGCCGATGAATATTTGGGTTTTCAAATGGTCATTCTAACATGTAATTTTCAAACAATTAAGAGTTTGCTAATTAGATTCACTTTGCGTAAGCTCTAAGGAAGCTGGATGAAAAACACAATTCAGGGGTGCCTGAGTGGCTCAGTTGGTTGAGCGTCTGACTTCAGCTCAGGTCATGATCTCACGGTTTGTGGGTTGGATCCCTGCATGGGGCTCTGTGCTGACAGCACAGAGCCTGGAGTCTGCTTTGGATTCTGTGTCTCCCTCTCTCTATGCCCCTTCCCACTTGCACTCTGTCTGTGTCTCTCTCTCTCTCAAAAATAATTAAACATTAAAAAAAAGAAAAACAAAATTCATTCCTTAATAGTGCTATTATATAATACAGCACATGTATTCGAATTCAAAAAAAAAAAAACCATAAGATATTTTACATACTAGTTGATAATCAGATTAAAGTTAGTTATAATGGCATTCAAAGAAACAGATTATTGAGGGATGGAATAGTGGAAGAGGCATTCAAGGATCCGGTTATAATTTGAAATTTTAAGAAAGGACAGAATTGAATGGGCATTCCAAGTGAATTTGCTTTATGACCAACTATCGGTAATACAAGTGCACATGGTAATTAAAGAATAAATAAGCAGACCCAGTTCAGTGAAATTAACGATATTGTAAAGCCGAAATTCAGCAAAGGAAATGATTGAAGTAGTTCAGGTGGATAAAACAAAAGTGATTTCAGAGAAGCATGGAGAATTGAAGACTGTGTGTTCCATCCAAATGAAACCACGCAACATAATTTGAAGAGCCTTGTGGGAATTAGGACCAAACGTGCGAAACTTCTCATACTGTATTAGAGCTAAAATACGGGCGGTTATAGGAAATCCTTTAGAATTTAAATTCTGGGAGTTAATTTTAAAAACTTACAATCAATGCTGACCATTTTATTGGGCAAGATCTTACATGGCGCCCACCCCGCAGTTTGTAATCTCACTTGTATATGGTAAGTGAAAGAGGTATTTGTGCATAAAACCAAGTAGCCATCACCCAGTCAAGATGTACAATTTTCCAATACCCTAGAGCATTCCCTTGCAACGTTTCACAATTAGTGTCACGCCCCTTCCACAGGACATAACTATTCTGACTTACATCAATAACGATTGGCTTTGCCATGTTAGCAGTGTTGCTCTTTGTTTATTCTTGTCCTGGAGTTTACAGTGTGACTTCACAGTGATATATTTATCCATTCTTTTCATGAGTATCAAGATTCTTTTTTATGAGTGGGAGATGGTACTTAGACAATTAATATCAACATTCATATAAAAAGTAAGCAAGCAATCATTTTCATAGAAACATGGTAAATGTAAGATAACAAGGAGAGATTCATGCTATCATGACGTAGGCAAATATTAAAAAACTCTAATGATTGAAAAGTATGTAATTAATGTGAACCAACACAGATCAACAAATCAGAATATAAAGCTCAGGGGAGGATCCTAGAACATAGAAAATTCAATGTACAACTTAGTCTGCCAATCAGTAGGAAAAATAAGATTATTCCATAAATGATTTTGGAAGAAGTGAGTAGCCATAAATATATCCATGGATAAAGTTGGTTATAAAACTCATCCTTTGTAAAAGAATAAATTGCAAGCAGCACAAGATGGAAATTGTATATTTAATGTATTTTCTAACAACAGCAATAACAATAAACACCCTACAACCAGGAAGACATAAGTAGGCATTTCAAAGAAAAGGAAATACACACGGTTTGTATATCTATATCTATCTGATTAACTACTATAATAAGTCAAATGCAATTGTCTTTCTCTTATCAGATTTGAAGAATTCAAGGAGTTTGATACCACAGTGAACTGATGAGCATATGAAAATGAGACATTATCAGAAGGTAAATTTAGATATATTTGCAAAATCCAAAACATACATAACTTTCACCCAGTAATTTTTCTTCCTAAAATCTTATAGATTTAAAATTTGAAATAATAAAATGTAAAATATTTTTCCTTCCTTACTGTTTGCAATAAATTCTGAAAGACCTAAATACTCATGAATAGGACACTGGCTAAATAAGTTACAGTGTATCCATAAAACAGACTATAATGTTAGAGAACATAATGAGAAAGTTCTGCATGCACTAATCGGAATATTCTCTAAGATACATGATTAAATAAAAACCCTGGAATATTCTCTAAGAAACATGATTAAATGAAAACTGAGGAGAATGATAATGTATCTAATAAGTTCCATTTGTATAAAAAGGGAAAATGATACACATTTGATTTTATATGCATAAATACTCTGGAAGAATACAAGAAATTTCTAATAACATTGACTAACTCTAGCAAAGGAATATGAGTTTCTTGGGGTCAAGGAGAAAAATTTTCACATGTGTTTTTGTATACTTCACATTTCGAATCATATGAATGGGTTACTTAAAAAATTAGGTAATTATTTTTTACAAGGAGAATGTCATAATAAAGGTTTATAAAGTATAAAGCAATATGCAAATGTAGGAATTTATTTCATATTATATTGCCTTTAGGCACCACCTAGCTATGAAACTTTTTTAATGATTAGGCAATAGAAATTTTAAATTACATTTATTATAGAAACTATAAATGCTCATTTGCTCATTGCAAGAAATGTGGGAAGACATAAGGCTAATAACTTTAATATACAAAGAACTCTCTGCAAATTGCCAAAAACAATTCAAACATATAAAAAGGCAATTTTTAAAGGGGGAAATGCAAGTGAGTAATAAACGTATGAACAGATATTCAACCCCACTACTAGACAAGATAATAAATATTTCAGCAATGATATAATTCTTTGCACCCTTTAAAATGACAACAATTGTAAAGATTAATAACATTGAGTACCAATAATTATAAGTACGCCATGAAACAGGTAGTCTCATGAATTACTGGTGGAAGTTTGAACTGCTGTTACTTATTAGCAAACCGAACTAAGCTGGGCCAAAAGAAGTTTTCTTTCTTTTTTCTTTCTTTTTTCTTTCTTTCTTTCTTTCTTTCTTTCTTTCTTTCTTTCTTTCCTCCTTTCTTTCTTTCTTTCTTTCTTTCTTTCTTTCTTTCTTTCTCTCTCTTTCTTTCTCCCTCCCTCCCTTCCTTTCTTCTTTCCTTTCTTCCTTCCTTCCCTCCTTTCTTGTTTTCTTGTTGTTGAAGAGGTAATATATTCACATAACTGACATAATTTAAAATTCAAAAGACAGAAGGGATGGAGAGTGAAAAGTCTCCCAGAAAATAGTGCCCTCCCATTCTTCTTTCTGAAGGCAACTAATGGCATCATTGCCTTTTAAATTTTTCCAGAGGTATATGTATGTATATGTGTGCATATATGTATACAAATATACATATATGCCTATATATACATCTATACTATTGATGTATCATATATTCATGTATATAACATTAAGTCTCTTCTACTTATGATAGCATATTGCGTACATCGGCTACAATTTTTTTTTCTTCACCTATTGACATCAGGTTTTTGGGTGGTGGTGGTGTGGAGGTGACTGCCTATTCCAATGTATGAAAGTACCATAATTTATTTGCTATTGTTTCTGTGAAAATCTGTTTCTTTACAACTGCTGTTTTGAGCAACATCACAGTGAATAAATGTGCACATACTTAATTTCAGAAAGGAAAAAGGGAGAAAGCAAACTTTCACATTGGAAAAGAGATCAGGGACATAAACTCAGATAAATACAAAAAACAAGAATTATAGGATAATTCTTTGCTCAATTTACATTAATAGATTTTAATACTTTAAATATTGATATACTGGAATATGTAACATTCTGAGGCTGACCCAATATAGAAAAATCTATACAAACAACTACTATAAGAATATCTAAAAATGGTATTTTATTTTTTTTTTAATTTTTTTTTTCAACGTTTATTTATTTTTGGGACAGAGAGAGTCAGAGCATGAACGGGGGAGGGGCAGAGAGAGAGGGAGACACAGAATCGGAAACAGGCTCCAGGCTCTGAGCCATCAGCCCAGAGCCTGACGCGGGGCTCGAACTCACAGACCGCGAGATCGTGACCTGGCTGAAGTCGGACGCTTAACCGACTGCGCCACCCAGGCGCCCCTAAAAATGGTATTTTAAAAATTCCCTATTACCTTCATTCACTATTTCAACTTTCAAATCTATTCTCTGCCAAAATTTTAAAAAAATGCCTGAAAGATTTCATAAGAGAATACTTACAAGTTTTTCAATGAATGGATAACTCTGAATTTACTTAATATATTCCAAGAGGCAGTAAAGAAAGCAATGCTCCCAAATTACTGTTGTGGCGTCAGCAGAATAGTAACTGCACAGCCTAACTTTAACAGTGTGAATTAATATGATACTGAAAGCGGAATTGTAATACCATTCATCTGGTTATTAAACAATATTATAGGGCATTGCATGTAAATACTGTGCATATAGTTTGGTATATTAAAATATGCCCGGAAAGAGTTTCCAGCAATTCATGATAATAAGTACCTACATTAAAAGAACTTAGAGAAAAAAAGGAGTGATGGTTTTATTTGCAATGTTTCATTTATTTAAAAATGATTTGAAATATACAAATAGTTCAATGTCTAAATACAAAGCCACCAAAAAAATGTGCATGTATATCCACTGTAAACATATTACAAGAATAGTCTTAGTTGCATCCTGGTTAAAAAAAAGTAAATAAAACACAACTCAAAACAACCTATATGTCTACCAAAGGAAAATGATTACACATTTTATTATACTTAATATGGAATAATTATACAGCAATAATACAGCAATTATACAGCAATTAAATAATTGTATATTATTTAATGAATGTATGCATTAGTATACACAACATAGATGAATTCCACAAACTGTTTTGGGGGGCTGGAGATTGTTTTTGAGGTGGTTGTTATCTTCATTGGTTTGGAGGTGGGGAGCAGGTGCTCAGGAGGTCTTGGTGGGGGAGGATGCATCCCTTTCAGCATCACAGTCTTCTGGCTGGCTGGGATGGGGCTGGCTCTATGAACTGCCGCCACGTGCGGATCTGGGCTGCACTTGTTCTTGTGGATCATGTCCCGGTTGCTGCTGAGGGCGGCCTTGGCGTTCTTGTAATGGCGGTCCACCTGTAGCAGGTGGCAGGCTTTCTCTGGCCAGATCTCCACTTCTTGACCACCACCACACTTTAGCCTTCAGCTGCAGGCTCCATGCCCACAGCCTTGAGGTGAATCAGCCTATTATAGCAGAAGGGTTATTGGGCTCCATGCTGTGTATCTGCTCGTTCCCCTGGATCAGATAGTTGAAGCAGTTGTGCAGGACCATCCATTGTGGCTGTGCAGACATGGCTGCTGCTCGTCTCACTAGGGTAGCTGGGAGCAGAACGAGCCCCAAACGTATTTTTGATGAAAAAAGGCCAGTATAAAGTAATATGAAATGTAGGATTCCATTTACATAAAATTTACAACAGGCAAACATATCTCTGGTGTTAGTAGTCAGTTGTTCACCTCAGCAGGGTGTATCTTGACAGAAGGGGACAGAGGGGGTAATGTAGTATTGCTGGATCTAGGTTCTGCTTACACACAAGTGAACATAGTTTGTCAGAATTCATTAGGCTATACTCATGTTTTATGTTCTATTCTGTGTGCAACTTACGTGTCAATATAAAATATACCTTCACTAGACTGACCTGAAGCAAATATGCAAACTAGTAGATGTTAAATGTGAATGGCAGAATCACAGGTGTGTATATTATTTTCGTAATAGTGTCTAACTTAATATTAAATAAATTACTTTTATTTTCATCTATGAAGCATTGACTACTGCCAGCATTTTCCTCTCACTGTAATCATGTAGCAGCAGAATAAAATGTATGAAGCAACTAGTTTTAGACATTAGATGGTAGGTACTGAATTTCTCTGATGCTTGGAATAAGGGAAACATTTAAAGTAAGCCCTGAAATTGTTCCAGCTTCCTGCATAGAATGAGTTTCCAGATCACAGTGCAGGGAGTGAGATTCCCCAAAGACTCCAGAGGGCTCAATGACTTACGCAGTTGGTATTTGGGAAGGGAGAAGGGGCTCAAATTCATGATGCTGAATGCAGATGAAGACAGAAAAGTGGAAGGCTAAGAGAGAGAGAGAGACCCACAGATCTTCAAAGAACTCTGTTAAATTTTTAGCTAAGTATTGAACAGCACATACAAGTAAGGAACAACCCCAAAATACATTAAAGAACCAGAGGAAAGCAATAGCCTAGACAATTCCCAGGACTCACACAAGGGGAGAAATAGTTAATGTTTCTATCAACCAGAGTGGATAGACTTCAAGATAAATATATATAACTGTATTAATAATACATTAAGTATCCAATATACCAGGGGTGCCTGGGTGGCTCAGTCGGTTAAGCATCTGACTTCAGCTCAGGTCATGATCTTATGATTTGTGAGTTCAAGCCCCGCGTCAGGCTCTGTGCTGTCAGTTCACAGACTGGAGCTTGCTTCGGATTCTGTGTCTCCCTCTCTCTCTTCCCCTCCCCCACTCACATTCTGTCTCTCTCCATCTTTCAAAAAAATGAATAAATGTTTAAAAAAATTTTTAAATCAAAAAATATCCAATATATCAGTGTATTTAATGTTCACAAGTATTTCACTTTACCATCGGGTCTACACTGGAATTAGAATAAAGACTATTCTGGACTCACCATAATAAAGCTTAAATACAAGTCTAGAGTAATCAAACTGATCTTTAAGTAACTTAACTGTGTGTTGGAACAAACTCATCCACTCTTTAAAGGCATACAACAATATACACTTAATGTAAACGTTTAACTAAAAGTTTCAAGCCATACAAAGAAGCAGCGGAATGTGATGCATAATGAAGAGAAATATAAATCAATAGAAACAGACCAGAAATGATAAAAATGATGGAACTAGAGGGCTATAACGTCAAAATAGTTATTTTAAGCCTTAGAATATACTCAAGGATGTAAAGGAAAACATGAAATCCGTCAAGGAAAATGTTGGAGCTATAGAACTAGAAATTATAGTGTTAAAAGTCTATCTCTTAAGTGAAAAATACACTGAAGAGAATTAGCAGAAAATTGAAAGCTATATAAAACAATCAATATAGTTGAAAATAGTAACAAAATTATTTAAAAAACACAGAGAAAAACATTTAAAAATAATAAACAGAATAATGAGCTGTACAACATTTTTCACTATAATATATGAGTGATTTTGTTTCAGAAGGTGCAAAAGGTGGGGAATATATGAGAAAATAATAACAGAAAGTTTTCCAAATTTTAAGTTATATCCAAATCCCTAACATAAGAAAAACACTACAAAAAGAGACGTTATTATCAAATTGCTGAAAAACAGTAATTAAAAGAAACTTTAAAACTAATAAGACCAAAAAGATACCTCACATGTAGAAGAAGAAATATAATAACAGTGGATTTGTTTACAGAAACTATAGAGGTGAGAAGTCAATAAATGGCATTTTTAAGTGTCACACAAAGGGGACAAAGTTTGTTTAGATTTCTGTACCCAGCAGAAATACTCTTCAAAATTTAAGGAAAAATAAAGATCTTTAAAAACTAGCAAAAGCTGAGAGGATCAATGTTTTCTCATATGCATTGTAAAAAATAGTAATGGAGGCTTTTTTTGTTTTGTTTTTTGGCAAAAAGTATATCAAATAGAAATATTTATCTTCTCTTCTTATAATATGTACTATATGAAGTATTAGAACATAATAAGAATTAAAGCAAGTTTGTTTAAATACATACTTTTATCTATATATGTATGAATTATGAAATTGTATTAAATCTTTTTTTAATGTTTATTTATATTTGAGACAGAGAGAAAGAGAGTGTGTGTGTGTGAGTGGGGGAAGGGTAGAGAGAGACAGAGACAGAATCTGAAGCAGGCCCCAGGCTCTGGGCTATTAGCCCAGAGCCCTTTGCAGGGCTCAAACTCAGAAGCCATGAGATCGTGACCTGAGCCTAAGTCAGATGCTTAACCGACTAGGCCACCCAGGTGCTCAAAACTGTATTAAATCTTAAAAGGATCTGAATGGTAACATTTATATAATAGTTGAAATAGTACTTTATATAGAGTAAATAAATGGGATGGATAAAATGAATGAATTGTTGAATTGGAATATCAGATTGAAGAATTTTTTGGGGGGGGGAAGTAGGAAATAATACAGGATAAAACATATAAAATATTAACAGGCAATAAAATCTAAAAATATTTGTCGATATCAGTACCCAAAAAATAAGGCCAAGAAGGAATGAAATGAGGAGAACACAAAGCACAGGTAAATAGACATAAATTAAAAAGGAAGAAGGAACTCACTGAAATTTTTCACTGAGAGTCAAACAGGACAAATAAAGTGATGCCTGTGCAAACATATTTTACAGTGGCTTAAAAGAACAGAGGAGAAAATGTTAAAACTTCCAGAGAAAAGACCAAGCTCCCTAAAAATATATGACATTCGTATTGATACCGGATGTCTTGACCACAATAATAGCTACAATATGAAGTTTAAAAAACTTAAAACTATTAATGACAAAAGGCATTGAACAAAGAATGCAATATCCGGTCAGATTTTCATTAAAATGTGGGATATATTAAAAACAGTACACAATACACATGGTCTTTAAAGTGTGCCAAAAAAATAAAGCCCTTTTGTGAGCAGATCAGTGGCTGCCTAGGGCTAGGGGAATGGGATGGGCCTGGGCTTGGGAAGTGATGCACTGGAAGAACATTTTCTGGGTGATGTAAATATTCTGGTGGTGGATACTTGGATATATACCTCAGCCAAATCACACTTCCAGAGATGACAAACACTCTAGGTTCTTCCCACATAAATAATAAGAAAAAGACAGTGATGAAAATGGAAACTGTAGATTGAAAGAGAATTAATCTTATCCTTATTGTTAATGATCAAGACTCACCTATATCTTTACATGAGGGAAGAAAATACAAGGAGATAAGGTCATGGTCACTATAAAAGTCAGGATAGTGAATAATGTTGGAAGGAAGGTCAAACCTGTGGTTGAGACAGGGCACATTGAGACACTTCTAAGGTGGCTGGTGAAATTCCAGTTCTTGACCGGGGTGCTTATTACAAGGTAAGAGGGTGAGAGAGACAGCATGGAGCCCAACATGGGGCTGGATCTCACAACCCTGAGATCATGACCTGAGCCGAAATCAAGAGTAGGATGCTTAATGGACTGAGCCACCCAGGTGCCCTGTTAATATTTTCCAATAACAAAATTAAAATTACTGATTCAAAAATCAATATTGACACAGAAACTTGCATAAATACCACACAGATAATTTTGCAAGCTTTTTAAGAAATATTCAAATCTTATATAAGGTAGGCTAAATGGTTTTGAAAAAACATGATCAACCCTCCTCATTATATAAGGGTATTGAAATTTTGCCTACCAGCAAGGGTAGACAGCTTGGTTATGTCTCTCCTACCTTAGTAAAAATGATTTCCTATATGAGTTAACACATGCAGATTGCCTAGGAAGCATGGACCTGCTTGGAACAACATTTTTATTTTAAAAAGATAAAATCCAGAAATGATCTACCAACTATGATTTGGTGGGGTAAATCCTAAATTCCTGAGAAAAAGACACAAGAAAAAGAGAAAAAAAGTAACATTTAGTGAGGATCTAACATGTGCCAGGAATTTTATATCCATTACTGCATTTTCCCATTCTTCATGGTCAATGCTAATATTACTAACCCATTTTACAGTGAGGAAACAGGCTCAGAGAAGTTAAATATCCTACTTATTACCATATAGACAATTAGTTTAATAGAAGAAGCTTGAGGGGCGCCTGGGTGGCGCAGTCGGTTAAGCGTCCGACTTCAGCCAGGTCACGATCTCGCGGTCCGGGAGTTCGAGCCCCGCATCAGGCTCTGGGCTGATGGCTCGGAGCCTGGAGCCTGTTTCCCATTCTGTGTCTCCCTCTCTCTCTGCCCCTCCCCCGTTCATGCTCTGTCTCTCTCTGTCCCAAAAATAAATAAAAACGTTGAAAAAAAAATTAAAAAAAAAAAATAGAAGAAGCTTGAACCTATATATGAATATTGTATCTTTTTAGTTCCTAATCCAATTGACATTGTTATTTGTATTTAAACTTTCTTGAAAGAGTTATTCATTCACGGGTTAAATTATTAATTTACCAAGAATTTATAAAGAACCTACTATCATAGCTCAGAATGCAAGTTTCTACTTTAAAGCAAACACTCCATTCAGTGAAAGCAGTATTTTTTTCCAAAGGCATAAACATTGCTACGTTAAGAGCTTTTATATGTGTCTAAAGGAATAAAGCCTCCCATTTCTAAGCAACCCATTAGTATTTGCGATTAATTAGCGTGAAGAATAATGAGGTGACTGAGACCAGAGTACCCTTGCTTTAATTGATTTCCTGAGTTCCTGGATTAATAAAATCCAATTATTTTCTTATGTAATTGGCACAAAGTTTATTTGTATTTCCTTTTTAATAAGTTTGCTAATGGTATAAGAAAGTAAACAAAACAAACTAATCGTAAATGAATACCAAGTTCAATTAAATCTCCAGGCCTGACCAAATATCCCTGTATACAGATTAGTTCAAAATCCTTATTTGTCTGTAAAACACACACCAAGTTAATGGCCCCTTCTATCCTGACTTGTGTGTTGAAGTGGGAGCAAGAAAGCATTATAGCTTTTAAATAGAAGTGAAAGATCATAGCTCTTTGGAATTACAAAAAGGCCAATCAGAGGGAAATCTCTAGTGTTTCAGAGACTGAACTTTAACTGAGAGACTAGAAGAGTCGTTTCCATGACACTGATTTTAAGATATCTCTCAAGTGACTCTAATGGTGCCTTCTGGAATCCTTTGCCAAATCAGCCCCTGTTCCTGCTGTGACTTACTTGTCCTCATTGTCAGATTTGCATACCCCCAGTCCTGCCTGGTTTGGGCTTATGTCCTCTTGTATGCACACTCTAGACTCAAGTTTGAGTATTTCCAGACCACTTAGGACTGGACCACCAAACATATGCCTGGAATCATCTGAGTTGGGGTGAGCCTTGGGCAACTCCGTGCTCAGTGAGATTCATTCCTCAGTTCATCATTATTTGGCTTCTGGAGCTTTACCTTACTGAATCTTTATTTCCACTGTTTTAAAAGAAATTGTTCCTTAACCTCAAGCTCTTTGGTTGAGGCTTAAAAAAATGTTTTGAGTACCTTACAAGATATCTAAGAACTGGGGAGCGCCTGGGTGGCTTAGTCGGTTAAGCGTCCAACTGTGGCTCAAGTCATGATCTCACGGTTCGTGAGTTTGAGCCCTGCAGTGGGCTCTGTGCTGACAGCTCAGGGCCTGGAGCCTGCTTCAGATTCCGTGTCTCCCTCTCTCTGCCCCTTCACCACTCACACTCTGTCTCTCTCACACTGTCTCTCAAAAATAAATAAACATTAAAGAAAAACACTTAAAAAAAAAGAACTCTAAGACAGAATGCTAGATAGTATAGGCACTCCGAGTCTAGTAGAATCTTAAAAAAAGTTGGTGAAAAATATACATTTGCTTTTTTTTTTTAGTTTAATGGATTGATATAGTAACTGTATTTGAGAACTATGCCTAATGTGACTGTAGTTTTAAACATCATTCATGCTGAAGACTCATCTGTGCATACCTTTAACTCTCACCTCCCCCCAAAAGTTTAGGCTTAAATGCATGACTATCTGCATGATGTCTCTACTTTGATAACATCCACAGCCAAGCTTCTCATTATCACCAAAATCCTAACGACTTCCATATCCTTTCCATCTCTGATAGTGGTCACTTCTACATCGTAGGTGCTTAGACCAAAAATTTTGAAGGCAGTTCTTCTCCTCTCCTCTGTCATCCAATCTTTCAGTCAATACTGTCAATTCTTCCTTAAAATAAATCCAGACTTGGGCAATCTCTTGCCATCTCTGCCACTATGGCGCTGATCCAAAGCTCCAATCCACCATCCTACCTCATCTAAAGTATTGCAATAGTCTCTCTGCTTCCTCCGTCTCTGCCTACATTCTATTCTCAATAAAACAGGCAGAATGAGATTGTTAAAACTTACATCTGGTCATGTCACAAAAATCTGCAACTGCCTTTGCTTTCACTCAGAGTGAAAGGCACCGTCTTTACAGTGGTTTATGAAGCCAACATATGCTCTTCCCTATCACTCTGGTTTCATCCCCTTCTTTGCATAACTTCACTGGCTTCAGTTTTGGAGACTGCATTTACCGCTTTCCTGTTTTATTATTTTTTTAAGTTTATTTGTTTATTTTGAGAGGGAGACAGAGCAGGGTTGGGGCAGAGAGAGGGAGACACAATCCCAAACAGGCTGTGTGCTGTCAGTACAGAGCCCAATGTGGAGCTTGAACCCACAAACCATGAGATCATGAGCTGAGCCAAAATCAAGAGTTGGACGCTTAACCAAGTGAGCCATCCAGGCACCCCTTACTGCTTTCTTGATTAGCTGAAACATTCACTGAAATCCTAATTTATCTGTATAGTGTCCTCACTTCCTTTACATTTTTAGTTAAATGTCGCCTCCCCACTGTGTCTTTCTTTTATCATCCTACTTAAAATATTATAGGCAGTAGCACCTGGGTGGCTCAGTTGCTTAAGAGTCCAACTGGACTCAGCTCACAATCTCATGGTTCGTGAGTTTAAGCCCCACATCAGGCTCTCTGCTGTCAGCATGAAGCCCACTTTGGGTAGTCTATCTGCCTCTCTCTCTCTTCCCTTCCCTGCTCATGCTACCTCTGTCTCTCTCTCTCAAAAATAAATAATAAAGCATTTTAAAATAATAATAAAAATATTATAATAAATTATGGAAAGAGCTCAAATGTGTCCATCGACTGACAAATGGATAAGGAAGGCACACACACACACACACACACACACACACACACACACAATGGAATACTACTCTGTGATCAAAAATAATGAAATGTTGCCATTTGCAACAATGTGGTTGGAACCTGAGTGTATTATGCTAAGTGAAATAAGACAACCAGAGAAAGATAAGTATCATATGATATCACTCATATATGCAACTTAAGAAACAAAACTGATATGAACATAGGCAAAGGGAAGGAAAAATAAAATAAAAACAGAGAGGAAAGCAAACCATAAGAGACTCTTAGATTCAGAGAACAAACTGTGGGTTCCTGGTAGGGTGTTAGATGGGGGGTGGGCTAAATGGGTGATGGGTATTAAGGAAGGTACCTGTTGGGATGAGCACTGAGTGTTACATGAATCACTAAATACTACTACTGAAACCACTTTACACTATATGTTAACTAACATGGATTTAAATAAAATTTAAAAATAAAATAAAATAAAATAAAATAAATAAAATATTATCCCCTAATGCTCCTTATTCTCCTTCCCTGCTTTATATTATTTACTACAATATTATCATGATCTAAGGAGTACACTATGTATTTCATTTATATATTTTATTTTCTGTTTTTCTCCCCTAAAATATTAATTCTGAGAGACAAGTGATTTTGTTTCCAGCTATATCCCCTGTACCTACATAGATCCTGTCACATATAAATTGCTCAAAAATGATCTGTTGAGTAAATGGCTGAATAGGACTATAGTGGACAGATACTGTTACTATTCTCCATATTCTGCCAGTAACAGGACTGGACATCCATTCTTTTCCCCATGTATCTTTGTATGGTGTTCTTTCACTTTGGGGGTAAGGTGAGGAGGGTTGCCCTTCCTTAACTAAGGACTCAACCATGTAATTTGTTTTGGTCAATGGGCTTTTAGGAAACACAGTACAAGTACAGCACCTGAACAGTCACATAGGCATCTTGCCAGTACCTCTTCTGTCACATGAGAACATACCTCAAGCAAACCAACCAAATCCAACTGAGATCAGTAACACTGTTCAGCTGTGCTGTACTTTATTATAGTAAATTATAGTATAGTACTTTATTTTTATAGTATTTTTAGTATTATCGTATATTATAGTAATTATTTTGCTTTTTTATATTATGGCAATGTACTTTAGCATAGATTTCAGGATATAATCATTCTCTTCTCCCATAAGCTATTCATTTATTACTTGATTCTGTTTTCAATCTTTTTTAAGATACAGGTTTTTTCCCTGTTTTACTTTAATTTATTTCATTTTTTTAATAAATAGGAGTTATGTAAATTAACAATGATAACAATTATTATAATACTGTACTCAGTAGAATTTATATGTTGATACTGCAACATAAGGCTTATTAATCTTTAATTAATCTCATGGGGCCCATGTTCTAGCCTATATAATATTAAGAGGGTAAGTTCTATCATCTATTTTCTGTGTCTTCATAGCTTAGATCTGAGCCGACTAGTAAGATGGAGCTCCGAAGTGAAACTAAATATTTTACTGATGCTTAAATCATTAATTTTTAAACTGATTTCTATATCACGGCAGTTAAATTAGTTCCTATGACAATTCATGTAATAAAACATAAAGTCACTTGCTGAAATAATAAATTCTGAAATGAATAATAAATTGTAATATGAAGATTCTAAGTCACTTTTAGTCTCTATTCTTTTATCTGAAAAGAGTTGCAAAATTTCCCCAAAATACTAGTTTAAAATAACAGGTGGTCGGAGAGGGAAGATGGCAGCGTAGGAGGACGCTGGGCTCACCGCGCGTCCTGCTGATCACTTAGATTCCACCTACACCTGCCTAAATAACCCAGAAAACCGCCAGAGGATTAGCAGAACGGAGTCGCCGGAGCCAAGCGCAGACCAGAGGCCCACGGAAGAAGGTAGGAAGGGCGGCGAGGCGGTGCGCGCTCCACGGACTGGCGGGAGGGAGCCGGGGCGGAGGGGCGGCTCGCCGGCCAAGCAGAGCCCCCGAGTCTGGCTTGCAAAAAGTGGAGGGGCCTGACAGACTGTGTTCCGACAGCAAGCGCGACTTAGCGGCTGGGAGGTCATAAGTTAACAGCTCTGCTCAGAAAGCGGGAAGGCTGGAGGACAAAGGGAAGGAGAGCTGCTGAGCCCCCTGACGACAGAGCTCAGTTTGGTGGGGAACAAAGGCGCTCGCCAGCGCCATCTCCCCCGCCCATCCCCCAGCCAAAATCCCAAAGAGAACCAGTTCCTGCCAGGGAACTTGCTCGCTCCTCGCAAACACCCAACTCTGCGCTTCTGCGGAGCCAAACCTCCGGCAGCGGATCTGACTCCCTCCTGCTGCCACAGGGCCCCTCCTGAAGTGGATCACCTAAGGAGAAGCAAGCTAAGCCTGCCCCTCCTGCCCCTGTGCACCTTGCCTACCCACCCCAGCTAAGACACCAGATCCCCAGCATCACAAGCCTGGCAGTGTGCAAGTAGCCCAGACAGGCCACCCCACCCCACAGTGAATCCCGCCCCTAGGAGAGGGGAAGAGAAGGCACGCACCAGTCTGACTGTGGCCCCAGCGGTGGGCTGGGGGCAGACATCAGGTCTGACTGCGGCTCCGCCCACCAACTCCAGGTATACACCACAGCACAGGGGAAGTGCCCTGCAGGTCCTCACCACGCCAGGGACTATCCAAAATGACCAAGCGGAAGAATTCCCCTCAGAAGAATCTCCAGGAGATACCAACAGCTAATGAGCTGATCAAAAAGGATTTAAATAATATAACAGAAAGTGAATTTAGAATAATAGTCATTAAATTAATCGCTGGGCTTGAAAACAGTATAGCTGACAGCAGAGAATCTCTTGCTACAGAGATCAAGGGACTAAGGAACAGTCACGAGGAGCTGAAAAACGCTTTAAACGAAATGCATAACAAAATGGAAACCACCACGGCTCGGATTGAAGAGGCAGAGGAGAGAATAGGTGAACTAGAAGATAAAGTTATGGAAAAAGAGGAAGCTGAGAAAAAGAGAGATAAAAAAATCCAGGAGTACGAGGGGAAAATTAGAGAACTAAGTGATACACTAAAAAGAAATAATATACGCATAATAGGTATCCCAGAAGAGGAAGAGAGAGGGAAAGGTGCTGAAGGGGTACTTGAAGAAATAATAGCTGAGAACTTCCCTGAAGTGGGCAAGGAAAAAGGCATTGAAATCCAAGAGGCACAGAGAACTCCCTTCAGACGTAACTTGAATCGATCTTCTGCACGACATATCATAGTGAAACTGGCAAAATACAAGGATAAAGAGAAAATTCTGAAAGCAGCAAGGGGTAAACGTGCCCTCACATATAAAGGGAGACCTATAAGACTCGTGACTGATCTCTCTTTTGAAACTTGGCAGGCCAGAAAGAATTGGCACGAGATTTTCAGTGTGCTAGACAGAAAAAAATATGCAGCCAAGAATCTTTTATCCAGCAAGTCTGTCATTTAGAATAGAAGGAGAGATAAAGGTCTTCCCAAACAAACAAAAACTGAAGGAATTTGTCACCACTAAACCAGCCCTACAAGAGATCCTAAGGGGGACCCTGTGAGACAAAGTACCAGAGACATCACTACAAGCGTAAAACATACAGACATCACAATGACTCTAAACCCATATCTTTCTATAATAACACTGAATGTAAATGGATTAAATGCACCAACCAAAAGACATAGGGTATCAGAATGGATAAACAAACAAGACCCATCTATTTGCTGTCTACAAGAGACTCATTTTAGACCTGAGGACACCTTTAGATTGAGAGTGAGGGGATGGAGAACTATTTATCATGCTACTAGAAGCCAAAAGAAAGCTGGAGTAGCCATACTTATATCAGACAAACTAGACTTTAAATTAAAGGCTGTAACAAGAGACGAAGAAGGACATTATATAATAGTGACAGGGTCTATCCATCAGGAAGAGCTAACAATTATAAATGTCTATGCGCCGAATACCGGAGCGCCCAAATATATAAAACAATTACTCATAAACATAAGCAACCTTATTGAGAAGAATGTGGTAATTGCAGGGGACTTTAACACCCCACTTACAGAAATGGATAGATCATCTAGACACACGGTCAATAAAGAAACAAGGGCCCTGAATGAGACATTGGATCAGATGGACGTGACAGATCTATTTAGAACTCTGCATCCCAAAGCAACAGAATATACTTTCTTCTCGAGTGCACATGGAACATTCTCCAAGATAGATCATATACTGGGTCACAAAACAGCCCTTCATAAGTTTACAAGAATTGAAATCATACCATGCATACTTTCAGACCACAATGCTATGAAGCTTGAAATCAACCACAGAAAAAAGTCTGGAAAACCTCCAAAAGCATGGAGGTTAAAGAACACCCTACTAACGAATGAGTGGGTCAACCAGGCAAATAGAGAAGAAATTAAAAAATATATGGAAACAAACGAAAATGAAAATACAACAATCCAAACGCTTTGGGACGCAGCGAAGGCAGTCCTGAGAGGGAAATACATTGCAATCCAGGCCTATCTCAAGAAGCAAGAAAAATCCCAAATACAAAATCTAACAGCACACCTAAAGGAACTAGAAGCAGAACAGCAAAGGCAGCCTAAACCCAGCAGAAGAAGAGAAATAATAAAGATCAGAGCAGAAATAAACAATATAGAATCTAAAAAAACTGTAGAGCAGATCAACGAAACCAAGAGTTGGTTTTTTGAAAAAATAAACAAAATGACAAACCTCTAGCCAGGCTTCTCAAAAAGAAAAGGGAGATGACCCAAATAGAGAAAATCATGAATGAAAATGGAATGATTACAACCAATCCCTCAGAGATACAAACAATTATCAGGGAATACTATGAAAAATTATATGCCAACAAATTGGACAACCTGGAAGAAATGGACAAATTCCTGAACACCCACACGCTTCCAAAACTCAATCAGGAGGAAATAGAAAGCTTGAACAGACCCATCACCAGCGAAGAAATTGAATCGGTTATCAAAAATCTCCCAACAAATAAGAGTCCAGGACCAGATGGCTTCCCAGGGGAGTTCTACCAGACGTTTAAAGCAGAGATAATACCTATCCTTCTCGAGCTATTCCAAGAAATAGAAAGGGAAGGAAAACTTCCAGACTCATTCTATGAAGCCAGTATTACTTTGATTCCTAAACCAGACAGAGACCCAGTAAAAAAAGAGAACTACAGGCCAATATCCCTGATGAATATGGATGCAAAAATTCTCAATAAGATACTAGCAAATCGAATTCAACGGCATATAAAAAGAATTATTCACCATGATCAAGTGGGATTCATTCCTGGGATGCAGGGCAGGTTCAACATTCGCAAATCAATCAACGTGATACATCACATTAACAAAAAAAAAGAGAAGAACCATATGATCCTGTCAATCGATGCAGAAAAGGCCTTTGACAAAATCCAGCACCCTTTCTTAATAAAAACCCTTGAGAAGGTCAGGATAGAAGGAACATACTTAAAGATCATAAAAGCCATTTATGAAAAGCCCACAGCTAACATCATCCTCAACGGGGAAAAACTGAGAGCTTTTTCCCTGAGATCAGGAACACAACAGGGATGCCCACTCTCACCGCTGTTGTTTAACATAGTGCTGGAAGTTCTAGCATCAGCAATCAGACAACAAAAGGAAATCAAAGGCATCAAAATTGGCAAAGATGAAGTCAAGCTTTCGCTTTTTGCAGATGACATGATATTATACATGGAAAATCCGATAGACTCCACCAAAAGTCTGCTAGAACTGATACATGAATTCAGCAAAGTTGCAGGATACAAAATCAATGTACAGAAATCAGTTGCATTCTTATACACTAACAATGAAGCAACAGAAAGACAAATAAAGAAACTGATCCCATTCACAATTGCACCAAGAAGCATAAAATACCTAGGAATAAATCTAACCAAAGATGTAAAGGATCTGTATGCTGAAAACTATAGAAAGCTTATGAAGGTAATTGAAGAAGATTTAAAGAAATGGAAAGACATTCCCTGCTCATGGATTGGAAGAATAAATATTGTCAAAATGTCAATACTACCCAAAGCTATCTACACATTCAATGCAATCCCAATCAAAATTGCACCAGCATTCTTCTCAAAACTAGAACAAGCCATCCTAAAATTCATATGGCACCACAAAAGGCCCCGAATAGCCAAAGTAATTTTGAAGAAGAAGACCAAAGCAGGAGGCATCACAATCCCAGACTTTAGCCTCTACTACAAAGCTGTCATCATCAAGACAGCATGGTATTGGCACAAAAACAGACACATAGACCAATGGAATAGAATAGAAACCCCAGAACTAGACCCACAAACGTATGGCCAACTCATCTTTGACAAAGCAGGAAAGAACATCCAATGGAAAAAAGACAGTCTCTTTAACAAATGGTGCTGGGAGAACTGGACAGCAACATGCAGAAGGTTGAAACTAGACCACTTTCTCACACCATTCACAAAAATAAACTCAAAATGGATAAAGGACCTGAATGTGAGACAGGAAACCATCAAAACCTTAGAGGAGAAAGCAGGAAAAGACCTCTCTGACCTCAGCCGTAGCAATCTCTTCCTCGACACATCCCCAAAGGCAAGGGAATTAAAAGCAAAAGTGAATTCCTGGGACCTTATGAAGATAAAAAGCTTCTGCACAGCAAAGGAAACAACCAACAAAACTAAAAGGCAACCAACGGAATGGGAAAAGATATTTGCAAATGACATATCGGACAAAGGGCTAGTATCCAAAATCTATAAAGAGCTCACCAAACTCCACACCCGAAAAGCAAATAACCCAGTGAAGAAATGGGCAGAAAACATGAATAGACACTTCTCTAAAGAAGACATCCGGATGGCCAACAGGCACATGAAAAGATGTTCAGCGTCGCTCCTTCTCAGGGAAATACAAATCAAAACCACACTCAGGTATCACCTCACGCCAGTCAGAGTGGCCAAAATGAACAAATCAGGAGACTATAGATGCTGGAGACGATGTGGAGAAACGGGAACCCTCTTGCACTGTTGGTGGGAATGCAAATTGGTGCAGCCGCTCTGGAAAGCAGTGTGGAGGTTCCTCAGAAAATTAAAAATAGACCTACCCTATGACCCAGCAATAGCACTGCTGGGAATTTATCCAAGGGACACAGGAGTACTGATGCATAGGGGCACTTGTACCCCAATGTTCATAGCAGCACTCTCAACAATAGCCAAATTATGGAAAGAGCCTAACTGTCCATCAACTGATGAATGGATAAAGAAATTGTGGTTTATATACACAATGGAATACTACGTGGCAATGAGAAAAAATGAAATATGGCCTTTTGTAGCAACGTGGATGGAACTGGAGAGTGTGATGCTAAGTGAAATAAGCCATACAGAGAAAGACAGATACCATATGGTTTCACTCTTATGTGGATCCTGAGAAACTTAACAGGAACCCATGGGGGAGGGGAAGAAAAAAAAAAAAAGAGGTTAGAGTGGGAGAGAGCCAAAGCATAAGAGACTGTTGAGAACTGAGAACAAACTAAGGGTTGATGGGGGGTGGGAGGGAGGAGAGGGTGGGTGATGGGTATTGAGGAGGGCACCTTTTGGGATGAGCACTGGGTGTTGTATGGAAACCAATTTGACAATAAATTTCATATATAAATAAAAAAAAAGAAAAAATAAATAAAATAAAATAACAGGTGGTCAAATGTTTCTAAAATGTTCATGTCAGACTTTAATTTATATAATTAATTTACAGCAGGAATTACTCTTCATATACAAATCTCTCTCTGTCTCTCACTTTCTCACTGTCTCTTCTCTGTCTCACACACAATGCACACAAATTCACTGAGCAGAATATTAATTTTTGAAATTTTCTTTTTGTCTATGTTCAATTATTCCAAAGTATCCTGAATCAATCTTAAGAGCATACACAGAATCATTCTTGACTATGAGTAGATCTATCATTTCATTCATTATATCAGCAGGCTGAGTCTGGTAAGTATAGTATAAAATTCATTCAGGAATTAAAAGTAAAATGAACCCAAGGATTGAAAAAAAAAAAATAATGAAGTGAGTAACAAATCATTTTGTTGAGTTTTTCCAGTTTATTAATAGAACTTATTTACTCATTACCCATTTTTCAATTCAATTGAAGTGTTGTGAAAGGAAAGTCAAGTGAAAAATTCACTTTGTTTCTAAAGCTTGATAAAGTTTGGACAGGTCCTTTTGAGAAACGAGAGGGAATAAGATCAGAACTGAGGAATCGAACTGAAAATAGAATTAATCACTGAAGTATGGTAACCAGATATAAAACACAGATATCTAGATAAATCAAGTGAACTTGGCCTTGGTGCAAATTGGTAGAAGATAAATGATGTTAGAGGATTCAAATTACCAGTGATGTCCTACCTTTCAAGGGCTCTCTTTGTGACTCCAAGCAATTTCTCTTTGGATCAGGATCTCAACCAATGGTTGAGGTTAAAGGGTACATGATCCAAAATATATTCCACAGAATTTCAGTGTTCTACCCCAGTTTCTTGAACTTATGGAAGACATGCAGTCCTCATGGGAGACTGGACTCTAAAAGGAAAAACAAGATCTTATGAGATACAGAAGTCTGATTAGATGGAAAAGAACAACATGATTGGGAAGGACAGGTTGTGATAGGATTGACATGAGTTGGCTCCTGTTCTTCATCAGTGCTTCTCTTTAACTTGTTTTGTCAGTGAATATTTAATGAGCATCTTCATTGTACTCAAAACTAGTATGCAAGGTTGAACAACATGTCCACCGTAAGTGTGGTACCTACTGGAGGAAGATAGTCAAAGAATTAGGTAATTTTAATAGACTGTGACATATACTGTTTCTCCATAAGAGCAGTACCATTTGTATTAGACCCCTTCTACTGTCAGGTGGAAACCCCTAAAGGGCTCTTCAGATCCATGAGCAGAATTTGCTCAGGAACTGGTTAGAATAGAGCTAATCTTGTAATGGTTTCATTTACTAGCTTGGGTAAGTTGCTAACTGATTTAATCTTGGATTATCCTATTTATAAAAAGAGTAACAGCATTAAATATGTCACTGAACTTAGTGATACTAAGTAACACTGCTTTGAGAGAGATTAGCAGAGTGCCTGGCATTCCTAATTACGGCATAGTTATTAGGGTTACTATTTCCAATACTCCTATAATTAGCTATAATTGAACAAAACTAAGGAGAGAGGCATTAGTGTACAACATAAAATACTGTACATGAACAGTATAGAAAATCTGGAAGGTAAGAGTTAAAATCTCAGGAAGAGTTTACCATAATTCATATGAATGTATTTCATGCTGAAAACAAAACTAATATTCTTTATAGCCTGATCACAAAAACATCAATAAGCATTTTACCAGAGATCCGCATCCTTTCTAGCCTTATTTAACTCTAGATTGCATGAATTACGCAAGTTACCCCAACCTCTTTTCCCTCATGAATAAATTCATTCCCTATTTAACTTTGCTTCACATGATACAGCATATTACATTTTGGAAATATGAGGTTCCAGAAGTGTCACACAAATATAGAGCTCTAATGCTTTCTGATCACTCAAAACCCATGGTTAAAAAAATAATAATCCTAAATAGAGATGGACTGATAGTATGCTAGGAGATATTGCTGCTGCTCAGTTTAATAAAATATGATTGACATGCTTAGATTTATCATGGGAAGGATCACATTTTTATAACAATCCAAAATGACATGGAGCAAAATTTGCTGCCAGTGAGTGGAATGAGAAACACAATGCTCTGTGCTCTGTAGCAGAGCATTAGCAACCCAGCATTGAAACAGACAATGCTTGTTTGTTCAGGGACCTCACACCTTCCTTCATGAGTGTGGCTCCCAGGACCTGTCTCTATTATCTAAGCACCTTCACACACTGCTTTGCACTGTGCTCTCCCCCTATTACAACATTTGCTGGGAGGCCGGTTGTTCTTATTCCTAAAAGCTTTCAACTCGGCCAGTTGATTTTCAGAAAGATGACAGAGGGTTGAAATTCCCAAATACTGGGAAGCATTTTGATAGGATCTAGTGTAGAATGGAAAGGCAAGGTCTTCTTTTCTCCTTTTAGCATTTATGTTAAGCATCATTCTCTTCGACTAAAGGAAATGAGAATTTAAAAGGGAAAAACACACACATGTTCACAGAAACATTATTCATAATAGTCCAAAAGTGGGAAAAAACCACGAAATTTTCACCAATGGATGCATGAATAAATAAAATGTAGTATATGCCTACAGTGGAATGTCATTAAGCAATAAAAACACATGAAGCGTTGGTACATGCTACGACATGGAGGAACCTTGAGAACTTGCTAAGCGAAATAAGCCAGTCATGAAAGACCACATATTGTATGATTATATTTTTATGAAATGTCCAAAATAAGCTGATCTATGCAGACAAGAATAGATTAATAGTTGCCACAGGCTGGAAGTGGGAGTGGAGTAAAAACGCAGAGTGACTGCTAATGAGTATGGGTATTTAAGAGTGAGGAGGAGTAATAAAAAATGTTCTTAAATTATTATGGTGATGGTGGGGCAACTCTATGACTATCCTAAAAAGCATTGAATTTAAATAGTTAATTCTATGGTAAATGAATTATAGCTCAAGAAAGCTGTTATTTAAAAAAGACATTCATAATGAGAGCTAGCCCTATCGATTTTTTGTGAGGGTAAAAAAGGGCATATAAGATGCAACACCACATCTAATAGACAAAGAGCAAAAGACACAGGACTTTTTACTTCTTCCCTAACTGCCCAGGGTGTTTCCATACAGAGTCCAAGAAAGCAGTGATTATAGTTTCTTAAAGCCCTGTAAACTCAGATTCCAGGCTTATGTTGAATTGTGTACGGTTATGCAACTAGCACGTAATGGAAATGAATCTTCAATTACTTTTTCTGACCACATGTTACCTACTCTTTCCACTACACCCCAGTAAACGAGCTCCAACACAACCTATTTTTTCATCTCTTAGGATTTTCTTAAAGTCCTAAAGGCTGCTTTTTATATTGCTAATAGTAATAGTAATAATATTTCAATTTTCCTTTATAGCATATATCATTTCTGAAAGTACGTACATCATCTTTTATATTTTCTCTTATTTTCCTCTAATTAGATTTTACTTTAATAAGCCAATTGTAACTATTATAATTTTACTGTTTTATCTTCATGCTACTCTTAAAATTCAATTTTTATAGTAAAGAGGCATTCAAGATTATTCTGCATTCTTAAATTAAAACAACCATTTTTTTTACAGGTAGGATGTTGCTTTTTAAAGCATGTTAAATTTGGTAAGGCTTGGTGGGAGATGGAAAGCTTTATGAGGTTTCATTAGTTTGATTGCATTATCTAGTTTCTTCTTTGCTTAAATCTTCAGTTTCATGCTCCTCATAAATTACATGTTAACTTTATACATTTTTACATTCTAAACTGCATCTGAAGATATCAATACTATTTGGGATCAATTAATATGAAAGTTGTATTATTGGTGTTTTTATGTCTATTATTTAAAGAATATTATTTTTGAGGCTAGTATCAGGCTTTTGCAAGAGGAAATCATAAAATTTAAATTGTAATGTTCATAAGTTAAAATACACTAGTTGCTCAGGGAAAGCACTCTTAGTCCTGGTTATATGCCAGGAAGAAATCTCAATTGTGGACTCGCAGAGAGAGAGAATTGTGTAAAACACCGAGCATCCTTTTAACTCAAATCTTCAGCAAAGTCTAATTTTTATCTTATTTCTGAAGATAGGTCTTTGGAATCATGTAAAGTCACACACAACTTGTTCAATTGGATTCTTTAGGTGACAAGAGGATATGGTGCTAAGCATTAGTTCATTTATGACTTGACGATTTCAGGATAGATTCTCAACGCATGCCCTTCAGTATAGTAGCCACTAGCCACATGTGGCTATTTAAATTAAAATTGACTAAAATTGAAAACTCTATGTCTCAGCCTGAGTAGCCACATTTCAAGTGCTAATGGTGATTGTGTTGAACACAATTATAAAACACTTTTGTCGTTACAGTTTTATTGGACAGCATGCCTTGATTTTATAGACTAGTCATTTTCTCTGCCCCTGGATTCAGTGTTCTTTTGAAAATGCAATGAAATCTGATCCAAAAGAACCAATAGACTGAGATTCTGCCACCTTCCAGCAACCATCCATAATATAGTTTGCTAAGTTGAGTTTTGGAAATTGTTGCTTAAATGTTATTTTTTCTTGAAGATTATTAGAAGTTCAGCTACTTAATGTGGCAATCTAAAGACAAAGTCATAACTGAAAGAAAAAAGTCAATTACAGATTATGAATGACATCATCCCCTAAAAACTAAAGAACTGCACAGAAGCTTCTTAAATTCTACTGAAGAGGTGATGATAGTAATTATAACAATAACAAAATTGAGAATTACAGTATCAAGTGCAATCACATATATCACCTCATTTAATCTTCAAAAATCCTATGTGTCAGGCACTACTCTTGTACCAAGTTGAGAGAAAAAAATAAAAAGACCCTCCAACAAAAAGGGTTAAGTAAATTGCCAAAGATAATTCATACTTTGTAAGAGATGAATCAAGGATTATACTCACTTCTCTTTGATTCAGTTCAGATTTGAGATTTGTTAGATACAGAAAAGGTGATGAGCAGAGTTCCCTTAAGTCACAATTACAAAAATTTTATTATGAAAATGTGAAGGCAGATATAACCATGTGCCCAACTTGGTTATTAAAAGAAAAATAAATAGTTGTAAGTCACCTTTGTACACTTAGCTTGAAATTCTTTCCCTTCCTAGAATGCAAAAAACTAACCAAAAAACTTGTAACAAGAAACAAACCTATGTTACTAAATGATTGTCTAGAATGTTGTATGAATATTTTCCCATTGAAATTATGAGTCACAAGCCATCTGTTTCCCTGCAATTTTGCTTTTAGTGTATTTTCCCTGATATCCTTTCTTTTTTATGTAAATTAATTGAGAAATGCAAACACATATTTGGACCTTCATATCTCTGGGAATTTTTAAAAGACATATCTAAACGTCGTACTTTAAATTCTTGTATGTCAAATGGGGATGGTGGTGGTGGTTAGTGAATCTGTTCTTTTAGAATTGTCGGGGATAGAGAAAGTTGAATCAGATGGCATGTGTGAAGGTGTTATGCAAGAATCTAAAGCATTACGTTTCGATTGGTATGATTTATAATTCTTGCTCTTTTTATTCCAGTTCACTTTGCTGAACTGCCCAAAATGCAATGATGTAAGAAGTTGAAATAATGTATCCTAAGAGTCTATTATTCATTCTTTTTTTAAACAGCCAATATATTCTACAGTTCACAACCAAATTCACCACAGAATAGCACCAAACAGATCTGTGTTAGCACTCAATTCATACACACACACACACACACACACACACACACACACATGCACACACACACACACTTCTCCATATAATTCATTCATTTGGGTATATATACTTCTAAGTAAATGCTCAGCCAACAAGTCTAACCAATCTGACAATAGCTTGATAGCTAAGAATCACTAAGAAGTTTATGCTTTTCCTGATTTTTATTATACTAAGAATTCAGGCTAGATTTACCTATGAAGATGGAAGTAAAGTACTTTTTAGTGCTTTAAATATACCTTTTTCATTCCACGAAATACCTCATTAGGGTCTTAAAACACTCAGTATTTGACTAAGCATATATAACTTATAAAGAACAAGAGATTTTTATTTTCAACCACTGACATTTTTCTAGATCATTCTAAAATAATAAGCTTAACCACCTCCAGAACTTTCTTCCTATCTGAATATCTTAAACACCAGATTTTCAGGTGGCTTGAAATAGTAAAAAAAGCACTGATAAAGTTATGAGACAGAACACCTGAATTTAAGTACCATTTTGGCTCTAGATTTGTTTCAGAATGACTGTTTTCTCATCTATAATTGGGGCTATGATACCTTCCTCAAAAGGCTGTTTTGTGGTTGGAGGGAGATGAGGTGTATGAAAGAACTCTACAAATGTAATGAATTACAATTATCATTTTCATTAATGCAATGTTTGGCAAAGCCAAATAGAAATAGCATGACTGATTAGCTCCTGAAAGGGACTCAGCACCCATATGACCTGCAGTTCTTTTCTTCTTTTTTATTTTTAAAGGTTCCAGAGCCCCCTGTAATATTTCTTTTAACTGCCACATATGTGGTATAATTTTCTTTCAAATTTAATGAAAAATTAGCTTTTTACCATCTTCAGCAAATTGTCTTTTTTTAAGCTAAAAAATGTTTTAATGTTTATTTATTTTTGAGGGGGGGTGGGAGGGGCAGAGAGAGAGGGAGACTCAGAATCTGAAGCAGGCTCCAGGCTCTAAGCTGTCAGCACAGAGCCGGACGCGGGGCTGGTTCAAGCTGTGAGATCATGACCTGAGCCGAAGTCAGATGCTTAACCAACTGAGCCACCCAGGCACTCCAGAAAATTGTCTTTAATTGTTGTTTTCTGTATTCTTAATTGAGTGACATTTGTGACTTTTGAGAGTCTTCAATGTACTGGAAGCCAAAGTTATTAATGCCGTTGACTCTTCAAATCATAAACTAATTCATTAACTCCTCACGTGTGGGGTCTCTCTCTAACTTTCTTATTCTATTCCACAATGGGTAGCATACAGGACATTCAATGAACACCATTCAGTAACAACTCAGATATAGATGGGAGTGTGGAAAAGGACACATTTCAATTAACGAGTTTTCTTCCTCTGAGTCTGAAAGTTAAGACCAATCCCAGAATTAAAGAAAATGATGTAAGAGAAAGAAGTTTAAACTAATTGGCAGAAAGCCTGGCAAAAAATGTGGTAACCATGAGGCAAAATTGAAATTAATATTAACTGTATAGAATCACAATCATAATTTCCTGTGTGGTAAAAAGCAAGGTAAGAATTAAAACACATGGCAACACTTATCTATCTGTAAGGAGGGGAGTTTATGGGGCGACTGGGTGGCTCAGTCTGCTCTCACAGTCTGTGAGTTCGAGTGCCGCGTGAGGCTCTGTGCTGACAGCTCAGAGCCTGGAGCCTGCTTCGGATTCTGTGTCTCCCTCTCTCTCTGCCCCTCCCCCGCTCATGCTCTATCTCTCTCACTCTCAAAAATGAATAAACGTTAAAGAAAAAAATGTATAAGGAGGGGAGTTTATAGTGGCGTCTGCGGTTCTTCTTTGGTAGAGGGAGAGGGTAAAATGATTGACTACACTTATATTTTGATAAGGAAGTATGCACATTATAATTTCTCAGATAACCAATAGAATATATTTACTCTATATAGTATGTAGGAATAAAATGAATTATAAAAATTTTTAGTCAACCCAAAAGAAGGCAAAAAGGAGATAAAAAATATAGAACATGCAAGATATATAAAAAAGCAGAATATATGATGACATGTATCAAAAGCATGTGATGTGTTACCTGTAAACAGATGAAATTCTCTGATTAAAGTAAAAAGATTATCACAAAGCAAACTCCACCTATATGCCATTTTCAAGAGGCAAAGATAAAATACATACACACATTTTTAAGTTAAATAAAGTTATAACTTAACCCAGGAAATGATAAATGAAATAATCTTGGAATCATTTTATTAATGTTAAATAAAATAATATTCAGAGAATAGGACACTACTCTAAATAAAGAGGGTCAATGTATAATGATGTGTTTTAAATTTACTAAGAATATATTATAATTTAAAAACACATATGCCATCTGGTGATATAGTCTCTGGCTGTTTTTAAAGAAGATTAAATGAAAATGTATTTTTAAATTGACAAAATATATTCATAATGAGTGATTTTTCATGTTTATCTCTATAACTGACATAACAAGCAATGAATATAAGTATAAATTTATAACTGACTAAGAAACCCAGCCAAGATACAGAAGATTTCAACAGCTTAACTAACATATAATCTTAACACACACACACACACACACACACACACACACACACACACACTGCATCCAGCACATATATATATACTAGGATGTTAAGAATAACAAACTAGGGGCGCCTGGGTGGCACAGTCGGTTAAGCGTCCGACTTCAGCCAGGTCACGGTCTCGCGGTCCGTGAGTTCGAGTCCCCCGCGTCAGGCTCTGGGCTGATGGCTCAGAGCCTGGAGCCTGTTTCCGATTCTGTGCCTCCCTCTCTCTCTGCCCCTCCCCCGTTCATGCTCTGTCTCTCTCTGTCCCAAAAACAAATAAACGTTGAAAAAAAAAAATTAAAAAAAAAAAAAAAAAGAAGAACAAACTAACAGATCTAGCTTACTGAACTTTTTAGAAAATAATTTACATAAAATAAATACTATCTGTTATTGTTATGGTTTAAAAATACTCCTAGGAACTGTTGTCTACCTACTTCTCTAAACTTTTCTCTTGCCATTCATGTATTGATTTAAATATTCAAGTAGATTTTTATAAACCTTATAGCTTCCTGCGATCACATTCGGTTTCATGCTCCTCTGACTTTGTCATTTCAGATCTTTCTGCCTGAAATATTCCAGGTTATTTCTACTCTTGTACATACTGTTTTTTTTTTTTTAATTTGCTTCTCTCCCTGTGCTGAATTTCTATCTTTATTACCCACCTTGATCCCAAATTTAGAAACATTTGCTAATTCCCACACAAAAAATTTAATTTCTATTGCCTAGATTCTTCCTTGTCCTCACATCGGAACCCACCCTTCTTTTTAAATCAAATACCTATGATTATATTAATCATATTAATCATTTATTCTTTATCTTTCCTCTTAGAGCTCAACAAGTGAGCTTTCTTCCAAGATGCAAACAGTTCCCCAAATGATGCCTCCTACTTGAAGTTAGCTCTGATTATTTGGAAGATTCACCAAACTAACTATATTCTGCCTTCTTATAAACAAACCTAAGAATGCAGGTGTACTTTCTTGCCACATATATGAAACTATGTTTAGTGTATATTTATAACATGAACAAATTATATGACTTAGGTTGCACATTTATAGAAAAAAATCAACCATTCTTTAAAGATTCCTTTAAATATTATCCACTACCTATGAAATCATTCAGCAATGTTGGTGGATTTTGTGTGCCAACTGTTTCTCCAATCTTTACTGCTTCTGTTTTCTCAAGAAAAGAATACTGTGGTAATCCCTATGCTTATATTATTATACTGCTTACCTTATACACTTATTATGCATACTTTTAACTCTACAATTTGAAAACAAGGTGGAGGTGAAATTTCTGTGAGGTTGAAGATATTGCAAAGGTATCTTTGAGTCTATAAGATAAAAGAAACATTCATTTTGATCTATCAAAGGGAATTACTTCTCTTCAGTTTAAGTGCATTGAAATTGTTGGGAACATTTTATTATTATCCTTAAGTAGGAAATTATACTCTGAAATGCCAGGTTTTAAATACTTAATTTTAGAAATAATGCCAGCTCCTATGTCCCTGTTAACATAGAACAGAGAAAATCAATAGCTCCTAGCAGGGTGATATGTCACCTAAGAAAGGTTATCTTTATGATGAAACTGTGCCAAATGTATTAACTAATTTTCTTATTATTCTGGACCAAAAACATAATTAGGTTCACAAACCTATGGCAGTTGGTGTGGCTTTAATTTCGTTACTCTCAAATGGAAGTTGAGAGGACTACATATTGAATTGATTTTGCTAAGATATGTAAAATAACTGTGGCTCTTCATTTACACATTCACTATTAAACCTCTTTTTTCCCGTGACTTCTTCATCACAGTAAAGATGAACTATGCCCACTCACTTGCTCAAACTAAAAACCCAAGGGTCACCTTCAATTCTTCATTTCGTCTCACATACCAAATTCAGTCCAGTAGTAAGTTGCTGGTTCCACCTCCTGATACATACTGTATTTCATAGCTCCTTTCCATGCTCATGGCAGGCTAGCGTCCTCTCCCAGCCCATTACAGTAGGCTCTCGACTGCACTTCCTGAGCTTCTCTTACCCGCATGTAATAGTTAACTTTATATATAGATAAACCACCCAATGCTTCAGACTACAATCCTCTAATGATTTCTTAATGCACTCAAGATATAATTAAAAACTCCTTATCAAAGCCAACAAAAGACTTCATATGGCATAGGTGTTGCCCCTGTACTGGACCTTGTTCTGTCAACCCCTCAGTAACAACCAGCCCAGTCACACTGGTGGTCTTTCCACTTCTTGAACATGTACATACATCTCATTCTCATACTTGCTCTTCCTGTTCTGCCTAAAGAGAGTGCTTTCGTCCCAGATATTCTCTTTGCTATTTCCCCCCAAATGTTAATGCTTCAGAGAATTCTTCCCCAGTTACTTTTCTAAAGTAAGGTGCAAAACCACAGAGAACAATTTCTTTATCACCTTGTTTCATTTTATACATAGCATATGTGACTGTTTATTGTGCACATCTCTTCTGCTAGAATTCTTGCTTGTCTCATGCACCACTTTGTCTGGAAGCTAGGGATAATGACCTGTGTGCGACAGAACATCAACCACTTTTTTAATGAACAAAATCCACTTTTTTTGATAAAGGTTATAATTTAATTTGATTTTTAATAGAAAGTACAGGTACAACATAAAAACTATGATTCTGAAAATCCTTAAAAATATGAAATCTCAATTCATACACCCCCCAAGATGAAAATTTATAAATATTTGACTTTCTTACCATAAGGGTAATAGACTCTTGGATGTTACTGCTGCCTTGAAACTTTAATTCCATTTCTGTTAGGTGGTGAAGAAAAGCATCATACAGTGTGGACCATATCACTTGACTAGATTTGCAAGTGGTTAAACCTAAAACCTAAAAGTGGCAGAAAGCCTAATTATGTAGAACATGGTGAAAACAGATGCTCACTAACATATAATAGATTGCGTACACTGTCACAATTCATTGCAGCTGAGAGCATCTGAATGACAAGACTTGGCTCTTTTGGAGGCTTGGCACATGACGACAAACAGGATTGTGGGTTGCCTCTCTTAGGGTTGCAAGATGAGTGATTACAGTCCAAAAGTTCTGGTTCCCAGTTCTCACTACTAATGCTGAGTTCTTATGACACTGGAAATGTTCAGTGTTACAAAGGAAGAGCCAAAATTGCCAAAAGGAATCATATATTTTCTAGCAAATCCTGTGAAAATAAAAAAAAAAAAAAACATGAGAGAGACCATGTAGAGCAAAACTTTATATTACATGATCACCTGAACCCTGAAGAGACTCAACTCAGTTTTCTAAGCTCTATTGATGTAGAATTGATACATACACCAAAATGCACTCATTTAATATACTGTTGACCCTTGAACAATACGTTTGAAGGGCACGGGTCCATTATAGGTGGCTTTAAAAAAAATAAATACAGTATAGTACTGTAAATATATTTTCCTTCTTATTGTCTTAATAACATTTTCTCTATCTTACTTTATTGTAAGAATACAGTATATACTACCTATGACATACAAAATATGTATTACTCAACTATTTATGTCATTGGTAGGGCTTGAATTCAACAGTAGACTATTCGTTAGTAGTAGACTAAAACTTATATGTGGATTTTTTGATGTCATGAGGAGCCTGCACCACTAAGTTCTGTGTTGTTCAAGGGTGGACTGTATACATCTTGATGAGTTTGGACACACGCAAACACCAATGAACCACCACCACGATCAATGTATTAAACCTTCAAAATTTTCCGTGTGTGTGTTTGGTGGCAAGAACATTTAACATGAGATCTATTCTTTCAACATTATTTTCCAGCTTGATGGGGATATTATTGACATAACATGTAAATGTAGATGTGATGACTCAATACATTGAAAAATTATGACCACAGTAAAGGTTAGTTAACACTCCACATACTTACCCTTCCTATTTGTGGTGATAAAACTTAAGATTAACTCTCTTAACAATTTTCAAGTGTATAATATTGTATTGTTAATTATAGTAATCTTACTATTACATCCTCAGAATTTATTCATCTTATAGCTGAAAGTTTGTATCCTTTGACCAACATCTCCCAATTTCACCCAGCTCCCAGCTTCTGGCAATCACCATTTTACTCTATTTCTATGAACTCAGTTTTTTTAGATTCCACATATAAATGAGAACATAACGTATCTGTCTTTTATGTCTGACTTTTTTACTTACCATAATATCCTCAAGGTTCATACATGTTTTTGGAAAAGGCAGAATTTTCTTCCTTTTATGACTGAATAATATTCATATATATGATATTATGTATGATATAATATATATATTATATGATATTTTTGTTATACACTCATCCTTTAATGAACACTTAGTTGTTTCCATGCCATGGCTATAGTAAATAATGCTGCAGTGAACATGGGGGTGCAGATATCACCTAGACATAGCGATTTTACCTCCTCTGGATATGTACTTAGAAATGGGATTGCTGGATCATATGGCAGTTCTATTTTTAATATTTTTGAAGAAACACCATACTTTTTTCCATAGTATCTGTACTAATTTCCATTCTCACCACATTGTGCAAAACTCTAGACACAGATTAAAGTGCACCATAATGTATTGTTAACTATAGGTACTATGTGGTATAGCAGATCTCTAGAACTTATTTGTCTTGTGCAACAGAAACTTTACATCCATTGAACAATAATTCTCTATTTCCTGTTGTCCTCAGCATCTGCCAACCACTGTTCAAATTTCTGCTTCTATAAGTTTGACGATTTTAGAGACCTCATATAAGGGCAATCATGCAGTATATGTTCTTATGTGATTAGCTTATTTACTTAGCATAATGTAATATCTTCAGGGTTCACCCATGCCACAAGTGTCAGGATTTCCTTTTTATAAAGGCTGAATAATATTCCATTGTGTATATATATATATATATATATATATGTATATATATTACCACATTTTCTTTATCCATTCATCTGTCAACTGACCTTTGGATTGTTTCCATATCTTGGCTTTTGTGAAAATTGCTGCAATGAACATGTGGGTGCAGATATCTCTTTGAGATCCATATTTCAATTCTTTTGGATGTATATCCAGAAGTAGGATTGCTGGAGTATATTGTAGTTCTATTTTTAATTTTTTGAGGAAACTCCATACTGTTTTCCATACTGGCTGCAGCATTTTACATCCATTCTACATGCCCGTCAATAGTATATAAAGATTCCTTTTTTTCTACATCATACCAATATTTCTTTTTTTATAATAGTCATCTTAATAGGTGTGAATTGATATTTTAGTGTGGCTTTGATCTGTGTTTCCTTGATGCTTATGATGATTTCATATACGTGGTGTCCATTTGTATGTCTTTGGAGAAAGGTCTATATAAGTCCTTTGTCCATCAAATCAGGGGTGCTTTTTTTTCTTTAGAGAGAGAATGAGCAAGTGAGTCGGGGGGGGGGGGCAGAGAGAAAGAATGAAAGGATCTCAAGTAGAATCCATTCTCAGTGTGGAATCCAACATGGGGCTCCATCCCACAATCCTGGGATCATGACCTGAGCTGAAAGCAAGAGTCAGATGCTCAAGCGAATGAGCCACCCAGGCACCTCCATCAAATTACTTTTAAGTCAAGCCAGAACTAGCCTCAATTACCCAGTCCTCTCTTTATAATATTCTCACATTTTCCCAATATGCCATACACTGATTTCTTTGAAAGAAACTTAATTTTTAAAATTTAGCCACAAAAATGCTGAAAATAAATTATGTGATCCATATATAATTGGCTCATCATATATTACACTGCTACTATAATAAAATGGCTCTAATATGCCTTCTCATGTTCAAATTTGCATACAGTAAAACAAACAAAAAGGTAAACTCATTAGAATATAAGTTCCATCAGTTCTGATACATTAATTACCAAGACCAAATATTTCTTTTTTTCTTTCTCCCCTTCTTCCCATTCCTCCATCCTGGTGTGAACAGGTTATAAAGAAAGTTGTATTTTTTTTTTTTTTTTTTGTAAAAGCAATAGAAGTTCGGAGAAGAGATTACATACTGGTGTTGGGGCACTGGAGGGTAATTAGATATTGATCACTTTTGGTATTGATGTAAATTGGAGAAGCAAGATGTAGGTAGAGCAGTTTGACCACTGTGAAGCCATCCAGGGGAAATAGTGCTAAGCTCAGAGCACTGAAGAATCATCTTGTTATGTGGGATTTAAGCAGATGAGGGAGGAAAAGATCATTCCACAGGGGATTATTTGCATATTCTCTTGAAGCCTGTATAACGGTGAGAGAATGGGCAGTGCATATCTAGTGATCTGTATGGAGGACACCTCCATCAGCATTTTTAAAATTGGAAATTACAGCATTTAACCCAAGCTAGTTTATTAAAGAAAAAGTATTGATTCATTATATGAAACAAGTCTAGAGTTATCCTAACGTCAGGAAAAGCAGATGTCAGATTTTATTTTCTTACTTCAGTTTCCTCATCTGTAAAATGGAAAAGAAATATTAGCATTTATTCATATGCTCGTTTTGAAAACTGTGAATTGGCGTATGTAATGTACTCGTGAAAATGCTTATTACAAAGTATTACCTATAATTCTTTTTTATTAACAAAAATATTTGTAAAAACCTACAGAATAATTTGTGCACACTCCAGTTTTCTTTCAGGAGAGACTTGACTAGTGAGGAAACCAAACATTTCAATGAAACTAAAGTAAAATGATTTCAACACAATTAAACAGGAACATTTTGAGTGAAAAAATCAGCAAAATATTTAATAATTATTCTGTCTTCCAGGGATAGGATCCTCCTCTCTTGTTAATAGTGTTAAGAGGAATTATCGCTCACTGTAATTTTTAAACCTGAAACACATTAAAACATTCATTTTAATTTATGCCCCCCTCTTTAATATTCACAATTATTGGTATTTCCAAATATGTGGGCAAAGAATGTGAATAAAATAGATGAGCAGGACATATTTCCTAAAACTCTCATGGTAATATCTTACATGGTATGTTCAACAAACAACAATCAAATAACACAAGCAGTAAGTCTGGCAAATGTTAAAGCATATGCTCAAGCCACAGGCTGTAAGACTCAGTCAAGTGTAAAATCCCTTAACCTTCAGACTTCCTTGCCCCAAACGCAACACCTCCCTTACACTGATACCCAAATTCCCCTCCTTCCTTTTCATTCAAAGGAGAGTGTTTTCTCTCTGCCTGACCAAGTTGGAGTATCCACATGTGCACTGATTCTAATCCCCTCTCAGTCTCAATAAATAAATAAATACCCCCCCAAAAACAGACAAAACAAAACAAAAAAAAACCCCAAAACAAAAACAAACAAAAAACACATACTCAACCTCTCTTCTCTTTCCCTTTGTCATGTGACTATAAATTCTACCTCTCCATGTGCCTTTTTGCCTTCTGCTAATCATTATATTAATTAATGATTAACTTTCTCATATTAAAACCTGTCCCTTCACCCTGCCTTTATTGAGGTCATGTCATTTGTCTCTGGCAACTTGATCAATCTAAATACCTCACTAGATAGCTCATACTCAGTAGCTCCTAAGGGTTCATTCCTCCTTCTTCACTGCAACCAGATTACCATTTTCTTCATGTCAACATATATATTCTGACCGTGGACAATTTGGCTAGCATCTAGCCTTAGTTGTTTTTTGTTGTTGTTTTTTTAATGATGTTTTTTATTTTAATTCCAATATAGTTAACAGTTAATTTCAGTTACTAGTTAATTTCAGATATGCAGTACAGTGATTCAATTCTATACATTACTCAATTCTCTAGTCTTAGATTTGCCATTTGCAAAGAGAAATGTCACACTTGCTTTTTAGGGTTATTGTGAAGATTTAATGAAATAACATATATGAATTTTAATGTACAATACCTGGCACCTAAGAAGCGTGCCAATAAATCTTCATTAATTAATAATAATGACACATTTACTGAATAAATTAAAGTTGTTCCCATGAAATTTTTGTCAATAGAATGTAAGCAGAAAACTAGACATGGGAAATTGATAAGGCATGAAGGTGAGCATATTTTCAGGAATGAGTGTTTGCTTCATGGTGGTGATCCTGGGGAGACTCTTATTTCAGTAGATTGACATTTTATGAATTTCTTCAAATCTTCACCTGCAGCAGACTAGTACCTGTCAATCAAAGGTTCATGTTTCCTTATTTTTTTCAAACACATGTTTCTGAGAATATCTACCCAAGCTGAGGCTACATTTAGTACACTTAAGAGATGGCTTTGAACCAATTTGTCCCCCAAACATTATGAGTTAACATGTGTGTGTTTCCTGAACTGGCATAAATAAGAATTAGATAAGTTTCCTTTCACCCTCTCTGTCCCTTTACATTACTGCCTAGAAGAGCCCCATTATGAAGGTACCTGGATTCTTGAATAATGTGGAACATCTGGCATATACCAACATCTGGGGGTTGTGTAAAGGGGAGATAAACTCCTACTGTATTAAATCTACAGAGATTTTTGGATGTGTCTGAGTTACCATAACGAATACATCTTCTGACCTTTTTGTGAGAACATCCACGTTTTTGTGAATTCAGGTACAAGAAGGTTTCTCTCTTTGGGCAGTAAACATGACATTGATATTTTTATCTCAATTTACCAACTTCACATAGAACCAATGGCTCTTAGATAAATTATTGAATCACTCTTTAAAATGATACACCAACATTATCTATACAATCTTAGATATTCGGACAATTAAAGGGAGCAATCCTGATTTCTCTTAACTTTATTTTCTAGGAAATATTGAATTCATATTTTGTCTAAACAAGGCCACTGTTAAGGAGCAGGGACTGAGTGTTACTTTTAGAAGAACAAATGTGCTTTCTTGAAGCAGGAAATTTAAAAAAGTCTTAATGTTTATTAATTTTTGAGAGAGAGAGAGAGTGAACAGGGAAGAAGCAGAGAGAGAGGGACACAGAATCAGATGTAGGCTCCAGGCTCTGAGCTGTCAGCACAAAGCCCGACCCCAGGCTTGAACTCACAAGCCACGAGATCATGACCTGAGCCGAAGTTGGATGCTTAACTGACTGAGCCACCCAGGCGCCCCAAAGCCAGAAATTGAAATGGTAGATATATGCTAGTCCACGGAAAACTCATCCAAATTGTCAAGGAGTGCAGTGAGCGTAGAACAGCAGACCATATAGTGGTTCATTAGCTTCTGTTTTCTCCAGGATATTCCTATTGGTGATAGAAACATGTTGTAAATCCCTTTTAAAAATAATGAGAAAAATGCAAATGAATATCATTTTCAAAATAAACAAAGGCAAAATATAAGCTATGTTAGTGTGCATTTCACAGATTGAGTGTTTATGTTTGATTATGCCATCAGGTAAGGAAAATAACTTTTTTTCTGAAGTTGGGAGAATGGCATAGGACTCATGGTCCCATATGTCATGTTATTTTTTCTTTATTATAATGTAGAAAAGTTGTCCATATAATTGAACTTTGTGAATTTACTTTGGTACCTTGTGTTTATTGAGTGATTACTGTTTTAAAAAACAATGAAGAGCTCTATGCTTGCTTTATAGTAATGGGTTTTCTACAAAATACTTTCTGGAATGGAAAGAAACAGATGAGAATAAAATCAACTTATTTTATCCATAGTGTTTTTTTTAACAGACCCTATGATCCTAGGAAAAGGGGCTTCCTTATATTCCATCTGGGTAATGCATTTATGTGTTCTTTTCACTAGCATTTTGAGTTTTTGTCTATATTCTCATCATGAGGCAATTACCCTATTGTTTGCTAATTTTGATTTTTCCATGATTGGCAACATTTATACAGTAATTGTCCATGTATATGGTTGCTTTTCATATCTCAAAGATAGTTAATAACATGTCTAGAAATCATATAGAATGATTAATTTATCAGGACACTGTTTTAATAGGTGATATTTTGAAAAATCTCATATGTCTATGTAAATAAAAATGTCATGGAGCAGGTAATAGAGGGATCACTTTGCTACAGTTTGTATCATTATAGGATTTACTATTAGTGAAAATACCAAAATTAGCCAGGACACAATAATATAAAGTAGAGAATGGAAAAAATAAAATGATGAAACAAACAATTACCACATTTATCATATATGGAAAACTGATGTATGTAATTTAGAGATTTTTTTTTTAATTAAATATGCAGGGGCACCTGGGTGGCTCAGTCAGTTAAGCGTCTGACCTCGGCTCAGGTCAAAATCTTGTGGTTCGTGAGTTGGAGCCCCACATCGGGCTCTGTGCTGACAGCTGGAAGCCTGGAGCCTGCTTCGGATTCTGTGTCTCCCTCTCTCTCTGCCCCTCCACTGCTCTTGCTGTGTGTCAAACATAAATAAACATTAAAAAAATTTAAATTAAATACGCAATTATTATGGGAAGCAGAGCTACATATAAAACCCAATTTAATGGTAAACAGAAAGTAAAATTTTAAATTTGATTTGCTTTTATTAAGCTTAATAGGGTATTTCAAAATCTCATTAACACATCTATCATTTTTTTGGCCTAAAAGTATGCTGTATGTTTTGTGTTCATTAATTTCTCAAGCACTTTGACTGACTGATGAATTGATTCATGCACACATTGAGGTCTAGACACATTAAAATTAGAATGTAAGTTTAGATCTAGGCTTCAGTTTAGAGGAAATACAGAAGAAAAGGAAAGAGTCAGCACCTTTAAAACCAATGGGACAATTACAAAATATGGGACGTTCTACAAAAATAATTAATACGGTACCTGATATAAGTCAATGTCAATTTTAAAAGTAGGAACTGTTCTAAAATAAGAAACCAAAAAAATAATTTTGAGCATCTTGATTGGGGAATGATGGGAAAAAAAAAGATTTTAAAAAGACACTTGAGATATAATCTGTAATATTTAAGTATTTCAATTCCACTATAGAGGTCATTAGAGAATTATTGCTATCATTCTTCATTGCGATAACATTATTTTATTTATGTGAAATAGCATTCTTATTTTTCAAAGACATATGCTGAAGTATTTTAGAAAGAAGTGCTGTGTCCACAACTTACTTTGAAGTGGCTCAGCAAAATACACACATACACACACGCACACACATACGTGTGCACAATATACATACACGGAACAAAATTATAGCAAAATATGCAATATTGTTGAATCTAAACGGTGGAAATGTGGGTACATTATTCTACTATCCTTTTATTCACCATATTTTTGAAAATTGTTATAAAATCTTGAAAAAGTATAAAGCCACTGCTTAGAAGTTGGAACTAGAAAGTTGAAAAGGAGAAAGACTCTGTGTCAAGTAACTCATAGAGCACATGCCAAATTCATACTCAAAGTGTTTGCAACAGCCATTCTTAACCTTTTAAGGTAAATTCCGAAATTCTACACTAGTGTAATATTGTACCTGAACTTTTCAAGATCTCTCCTGGCACATTGTCCAATGGTAAGCTAATCCATGTGACTGCCACTGACCTCTCTAAAGGTCAGGAGCTCCCCAGACTCTTACATTTTTAATGATCTTATTTCCATTTGCATTCATTGTTCTAGATAAAATTATCAGAAAACATAGCTTTATGAACTTTTTAGAACCTGAACTAAATGAAGTCCCCCTTCATTTGGGGTATCTTAGTTACATTTTCTTGGGCTCCGTCTTGGTGTATTGATTTTTAGATGCTTTCTACAATAGGAATATTATTACTGTAAAATATTTTAATGGACAGAAATATAGATGCAAGTGAACACTTATTTTTCCAAAGTTATTATTTATATACTCTTTGAAGAGAGTCATATCTCTATGGTATTAAGTGAGTTTCTATACAGTGCAAATGTTAGAAACAGGATTGAAGATCAGGCAAAATTTTGAAAGTTAATCATCAGTAAAGATGTAGAATCAAAAGTTACAGTCAGCCAAAAAGAAAATCATTATGAAATCTCTTATGAAGGTATTTAAATATAACTATAATCAATTAATATAGGTATTCATATCAGTATCAATATAATTAAAAGTACAACTGTATTGGTTAATGATTGAGATGGCATATTATTAGTTTTATATATTTATGATAAAAAACAGAGACAAATAAATACAAAATTATGTAATCATGGAGCAAATGGAATAAATGGAATTTAACAAATGGAAGAGTAAATAAAATCCATCCTAAAATAACCATAACTACTAAAACAATTATACCACTCATAGTCATGGATAAATTCCAAGATTCAATTTGTTTTTCTTTGCAATATTTCAAAGCTTAACTGTAATCAAATAGCTAATTGATTTTAAGTACTTTTTTCCTTCAGTTTTCACACCAGTTTATCAATACTAAATTATTCAATTAGTATTTCAAAATACTTGGCTCATGCAGAACATATATAAAGGAGAGTGTGAGTTTAATCCATTTTCTATTAGAAGATTTTGTTGGAAAAGCCTCATTGTTTTCAGTCACATTTTCATAATGGAAATTGGTTCCTGTCCCTAATCTGACTTAATGGAAAGGAAGATCAAGTTCTTGACATATCTGATAGGATATCAACACAATTTGCTGGAACACTTGCCACTTGATGATGAAACTGTCAGGACTGTACTAATGAGAAAGGGATGCTTTGATTAGATGCCTTGTTGAATGTTAATTATGCAGTTAGGAAAATAGAGAGTTTATATTCTGACATGAAATTCCTAGTAGAATAAAATGGATTCATAAAAGACCAGGAAGTCAAGCTAAAACAAAGTACTCTTTATCTTATATATTGACCAAATAAACATCTTCAATATGACCTTGAAAATTCATATAATTTTCTGGTATTAATAGACAGCATCCATCCAGATTCCAGGATACAATGCTCAGGAGGATAAGTTTTAGTAATGTTGGTTCCATGTTCTAAGAGAAGCAGTTGCAAGATAGTGTGGAGTGAGAGATAAGCAATTAAGGTGAAATATCCAGCAACTATGTTACATAAGAAATACATAAAATATTGTGATAAGTTTTGTTTAAACAAATATATGTTAGCCATCTTCAAACTCTTGAAACTCTATCATGTGGAAGAGAGACGAGGTTTATTCCTACCAGTTAAATTTGCAAACATGACTTGTACCACAAATGTAGCTATCCAACTATGGAAAGAATAATGTCTAAAGAAGAAGTGTCTAAAGAATAGTGTCTAAAAAAGAGATTCTATGTTAGCACAGCTTCCATTAAGTTAGGTCTCATTTCTTTGAATTTGATTTTCTATAATTTGTCAAAATTAATAATTTCATCTTCTGTAAGTTACAATAAGATTGACATATACTATTAAAGTACTTTGGAAGTAAGTTATTTGACTGTTAGCTTCAAGGGAGTATTATATATTTATCAGAAATTCTGTATTTGGTTCCACTCAGAAATTTCCCATTGACCAATTACAACCATTTTATCTATCAGGAACTAATCCAGTTTCCTACTGGTTGAAGTACCATAAAGTAGGAGATAGTAATAAGACCATTTTTTATTTTATAATCATTCAAGGAGGACAATAAGATTGCATCTGCTGAAAAACAGAGGCAATTTTCTAGTTAATTTAATTTGCAAACCACTTTTACTTGACATTTCAGGCAACTTGGGAAAAAGCTATTTTATTTTCAATTTTACTTGTAGAAACATGAAGTCACTTGAATATTGCACCTTTACTTTGCAAGTGAAGCTTTAATCAACTTGGATAATTTGATAATATTGTGCCTACATAGAGAGATTTTTGCATGCATGCCTGTGAATGTTTTATTCTTGTCACTCTTGGTAATGTCTGAAATCTGAAGGACTATGCAATAATCCCTATATAATATCTTCATGTACACCAACTGCAGCAGTTCCATTTATATATTCCACAAACACTAATTATTTTCATAGAATGCACTTAATTAACTCCATCCCACAGCAGAAATCTCATCTAGAGGAGATGATGAAACTCAGTTAATTGCAATCTGAGAGAGTATGTGCCTTAAACAGGTGCAACCTCCTGCATCTATTTTGTGACTCTGTTTATGAATAAACATAAATTTTAGGATATCATGTTTAGTCTCATTCTATCTTGTTCTATACACAAATGATAATTTATGGGTGTTTTCATCCAAGTCTTTGGTACCTGGTGTTAGGTTATTATTAGAAAAATAAGTAAAATTAAATCATGTTGCATAACCTACAAGAGGTATTTATAGGTATTTTAATTTAGGCAAATTCCCTATCAGTGTCTGCTTTTAACTTAGAATGAAAAAAAAAATCAAATCAGTCTACTCTAAAGTCATGGCTGGTGAATTGTTATTGCTTAATACATTTGGCAAATGTTTCTAAATTCTTTGCAGTATAGGACATTGGAAGAAATTGAAATCATTCTTCCATAGGGAGTTGGAAGCATTTTAAATGCTTTTCAACATCTATAAACTCTATAACTTATCAATTTTATAGTATATTCAATATTTTGACCTTACAGCATGTGCCTTCTAGAGCAGAGCCTATCAACAACTTTATTTAATTTTGTGCATAAGTGAAAAAAGAAAGAATATGATACATAATATATATTCTGTAATGTTGTGAATAAATAGTTTACTTACTGGCCCTTCAACAGTCTCAGAAATTACAGTATTATTTGTGGCCTCCATATGTAATTTAAAAAATAAGCAAACAACCAAAGCAAAGTCCAAACATACCAAAACAAAAGCAAAGCAAACCAACAACACACATAGATACACACACACACACACACACACACACACACACACACACACACACAAATAAGTACCGGTAAGTCCAATAAAATCTTGATATTCCCCATGAAGATATATTAGAATAGTTTTAAAATTTAGAACTATTTTCAAAATTTATGTTTTGCAGCCTCTGCTTTGTTGACTCCATGGCCTGTGTTAGCCTACATGGTAGATAGAATTCAAAAATAGCTCCCAAATTCCTTGTCCCCTGGGTCCATGTCACACAAATATGATGGATTTTATTTGTATGATTAGATATGTGATATGACACACTTAACAGATTATCCAAGTGATCTTTGGCTAATTACCAGTCTTTTAGAAAGCAGGAGTTTTTCTTCTAACCATAACCCTAAACCTAACCCTGTGGAGGGGTCTCTGAACTGCAGGATACCAGGCACATACTCTCACCCTGGCCCTAATCTTAACCCTAATCCTAACTCTGGACATAACCCTAACCGCAGATCTCAGACAAAAAAACATATTTTACACACACACACACACACACACACACACACACACACTCATGTGGAATATTAGCCATAAAAAATTGAAATCTTGCCATTTGTAATTACATGGATGGAGCTAGAGAGCAATTATTCTGTTAAGCAAAATAAGTCAAAGACAAAGACCGTATAATTTCATTCATATGTGGAATTTAAGAAACAAAACAAATGAGCAAAGGAGGACAAGAAAGACAGAGGCAAACCAAGAAACAGACTGTTAACTTTAAAGAACAAGCTGATGGTTATTAGAAGGGAAGTGGGTGGGAGATGGGTGTAATAGGTGACGGGGATTAAGGAGTGCACTTATTGGGAAGAACACAGGGTGTTTTTGTGGAAGTGTGGAGTAAGTATATTGTACACCTGAAAATAATATTACACTGTATGTCAGTTAACTGAAATGTAAATAAAAACATAAAAAAAGAGAGAGAGAAAGAAAGAAAGAAAGAAAGCAGAAAGTTTTCTCTGACAGGTAGAAGCAGAATAAGAAGTTGGAGATTCAGTGCATGAGGATTCAATATGCCATTGCTGGTTAGAGACGTTGGGAGTCATGTAAGAAAGAATGTGGGTGGTCTCTAGGAGTTGAGAGCAGCCACTGGCCAATAGTTATGAATTAAATGGAGATCTCTGTCCTATAACTATGAGGAACTGAATTCTTCCAACATCAAGAATACACTGAGGATCAGATTTTCCCCAGAGCTTCCAGGTCAGAAGTCAATATGGCCAACATCTTGATTTGAGTCTGAGACTCTAGACATTGAACCCAGTTAAGTCCACTAGACTTCTGACCTACGGAGCTCTGAGCACAAATACAGATTTCTTTTAAGAGACATAAAGTTTGTACCAGAAAAAAAAAGTTATAAAAATCACAGAAAAAAAAATTGAATACAATTAATATTACCAAACCTCAGAGTGTCTGCTGCTAAGGTCCAAGGCATTAGTTTTCCAACTTATTTTATTAGCATTATTCACTTTTGAGGTGAAAAATCTGACATGTGCCCTCAATATATATAATAAATAAATATGTATCACTCTAGTTGAATTGAGACAAGTTTGCCTGGACTAAGGCAGGTTCTGTTCAATATCAATTTAACACAAATATTTCACTAATATTACATGCCAAGTCATATTTTATTCCATATGCTCAATGCATAGTTGGTATTCTGTACAATATTCCTAAAAGTTCAGGTAATAAATGTTATGAAAAAAATAACATAAAGTAATATGACAAGGGATGATTAGCATTTCACATATATGAGACATCTAAAAAAACCAAACAAATGAATAAACAAACAAACAAACAAAAAGCAGAATCAGACATATAAGTACAGAGAACAAACTGATGGTGGCCAGAGGGAAGGGTGGGGATGAGCAAAATGGGTGAAGAGGAGTGGGAGATACAGGCTTCGGGTTATGGTATGAATTAGTCATGAGAATAAAAGTTACAGCATAGGGAATATAGTCAATGGCATTGTAATAGCATTGTATGTGATATATGGCAACTACACTTGCGATGAACAAGGGTAACATATAGAGCTGTTGAATCACTATGCTGTATACCTGAAACTAATGTAATATTTTGTGTCAATGATACTCAAATTAAAAAAGAAGAATTGGCATTTAGAAGGACCACTTTTGATGGAAGGTTAAAGAAAGCCTAGGAGTGAAAGTAATATTTCAGCTGAAATCTAAGTGTAGAGATGAAGCAACCAGGAAAATCTGGTGGTGGCGCATTCTAAGTAACCTTTTGTTCATCACTAGGAGATGTCCACTGCAAGAAATAATTATAGGCAATAGTTAAGAACTATGTGTTTTTCTCCAGACCCAAACACCATTAAGATCACAGAATGATTTATCATTGACTATTACACTGCCTTCCTGTGCCCATGCATACTGTCACTCTCTCAGTGTTCTCACTGGTTCAGTAGGAAAGGAGTATACAGGACAGTTGGCAACTGGAAGCGTGGTTATGGTCAGCACGTAATTTTCCATTGCTCAATATGGAGAATGGACAAGTAGGGTTACACCGAAGAACTCTAAATGGGGTCATACAGACAAATGTCAGTTCTGATAAGACTAATACAAAAAGAGGAGTGCCATCTCACTGAACACACCATTAAATGTATTTTCCTATGCCCCCATTACACTTGAGGAAAAGTAAATCACGCTAATCACTATGAGATTTTAGTGTGATTTCATCAGTTTTAGAGAAATAGGGCTGGACTCCTGTCTTATTCACTTAGCTCTTTCAATCTAGTTAGGACATCATCATCCTAGAGGACGTCACCATCCATATGAAATTCCATAACACATTATGCTAGTGGGTAGAGAAGGAAGGTTTAATAGAATTTCCCCTTTGACTCCCCTTTGCGGAGTTTACTCTCTGTGACTCTGTATAAATGCATGTTATGTAATTTTCATCATAGTTACTGATTTATACAACTGACCCCTACCCCCACATGACCGTGCATGTTTCCAAAGCAAAGTCAATGTCAGTTGGGTTTGTACCAGCATCCAAATAGCAATCTAACAATACATGTTTGTTAAATGAATAAAACTAATTTATGTTGTAGTGTTATTAGCTGATGACAGTTCTTTATGTTAATGCTTTCAGAGCAGTGGGGACTGGCATAAAGTTGGCCTTTAATACAAAAGTGTAGGCTGAATGAAGATAAGGTAGACAAATATGAATCTTGTGGGATTTTGCTACCAAGTTTGTCTGAAAAATATAGAGAAATATTTCTTTCTACATGTGTAGGTAGGGAAGGGTGATACGGGAATGGTGTGTAAGCCAGAAATAGGAATTGAAATAATTGCTCATGTGGTATTTGACACAGAAACATGCTGTACACAAACAGTTATCTATGCGTGGCTATATGTAAAGACCATGTCTCTGTGTATATTTGTAAGAAGTACTATATTTCATTTCTAATCCCAAAGTATGTACACTGAGCCATATTTATTGTAGGTCTTAACAGAGCCTATTTTAACCAATCGCTAGTTGGAACTGGGAAGGAGGTGGTGGGAGCGATTCAGAAATAGGCAACTATTTCAAATCTATTTAGAACAAGGTACATGTAGAAATAGTGGAAGGTGGTCAGGGATTCTTTGTCTTATTTTTAGGCAGTGCAGGAAATATCTCAGGTGCCCTTACTAGATACAGGAAAGAGGAGCCGAATGCTTTCTAAACACAGGATGTAAATCATAAACTCTGTAATGTTTGCTATTAAAGCATTTGTTTTCCATATAAATAAGGCATCGTGCATTTCTTTCTTGTTTTTCATTTTTATTTGAAATATCTCCTGTTTGTGCTGTTTGCCAAACGTTAGCCTCTCAAACTTGCAGTCCCTGATAGTCCCTCAAAGGGGATTTCTTGCAGAATAATCCACTAATACTAATGCCAAGGGAAAAATAATGCCTGTGTCAAAACTATAGAACAAAATACAATTAAGTGAGACAGTCTGTATATTATAAAATGAGAAATAGATTTTTTCATTATTTTAAACCTTCTCTATTTCAAAGCAGGATTTATTAGCCACTGTTTTATTTTCTGTGAGGTCTACAGACCGCCATGGATCAATGAGAAAATAGACATTGGCTTCAGTATCATCAATTTTGCCTACATGTTGGCATTCTTAAATTCTCATCAGTACTAGATTGTTTTAATTAAAAACAAAAAAAAAAAAATCAGAGCATCACATGTGATTTGCACACATTTGGATTTTTCTCTTAGAAATACATTTTTAGATCCTGAAATACAATACATGCCCATACTAGAAAATGTGAAACACATAGAAAAGTGTGATGAGTCACAGAGTAGGCAAGTAAGTAGCAATATACAAACTTGGAGAGGAAATATGCCATCTCTTTATGTATTTTAAAGTAATGACTACCTTCACAACTCAGCACACTGACTAAAAACTTAACCTTTCCCCCTGGGTTGCACTATAGTTTTGGAGACCTTTCATAAAATGAAACGGGAGTGATTCTGGCACGTTGTAATCTGTCCACACAAGTTACCTTAGTGTCCCATAGGAAGGGTCAGTTTAGGTCAGCCATTTGGTGTTGGTTCTCTGAACTAATTGAACAAAATAATTTTTTATACGGCTGCTTCTTGTCCTTATTGAGACCAGCCATTTTTCCAGGAGGCTCACCTATCATTGAAAGGCAGCCAGCTAACCGGTCTTGCTATGCAACCTATTCTGTCTTCACCACTTCTGATGCTTCAAATCATTAATTGTCCTCTTCAAGTTGGAAGACCCTTTTCTCTCCCTTCTTTCAGGTCTCTTTTACCCCACCTGCTTCACTCTTATTCTTCAACAGATCTCAATAGCCCATTAATACAAATATTACAGATTGTTTTCCTTCCAAATTAAGGAAAAACTTGACCTGAAACTATTACTACTTCAACAAAGAAAACAAAAAAAAATTAAAACAGTTATAGTTTCATATTAAAATAGATGGGCCATTCAGATCCTACAACACTGACTTGTATGTCAACAAAAACATTATCTTTTCATTTCAATATTTGCTGCCTGAATCATGTCATGAGTGGGACCTTCATGAAGGAGGGACCTGATCTGTGAATCATATGGGCTCCTTTAGGATGATAAAAAACCCCATGTAAAGGAGCACATGTCTTTGTGGATAGTATTCTCCCCAGGCTACTCAGGTCTTTTATTTTGTCTTGAGTTCTACATGAGTATTTTTGCCTCCATCTTCTTGAGTATTGATTCTTCTGGGTGATTTTTCTCCTTCTCCATTCTAGCTCCATTTCCGGGGAAGTTAAAATTTTAGCACAAGCTGAATGTACTATAGTTGTGGTTACGGCTCTGATCTGTGTTATGTTTTGGTATGTGTAATGTGGGCTGGTTCTCAAGTTTCCTGTTGGAGCTTCATCATCCTTGGCATCATCTTCTTCTTTCAAACTCTGGGACACACAGACTCAGGTGACATCTTGGCTTACATTTGGCATAATAGAGAAATGAGCAGTGGGAAGCTGTTATATCCCTGTTCAGTTTCCTTCAGTATGTGATACAGTTTCCTTCAGTAGGTGATACTTCCTATATCTACCATTGCGTGGCTTTCAACTGTCAGATGATAAAAAAACCAAACAAAATAAAACAAAACTCTGGTGCCAGCAAAGTTTAGGCTCTTGTGGAAACTGAGGGATTCCTCTTTTTGGCTTATCTGTGCTTCCTAAACCCCCAACTTCTCTGTCATCTGAACTAACATTTGTGTGTTCTCTCCAAGAAATTGTCATAAAAGCTCAATTATCAATATAAGAAATATGTTAGCAATTAATACTCCTGTATAAAATTTATAACCACCCATGGGAAAACATGATAAACAGCTTGATATCCTTCTAGTGTTTATATATTTAACATAATCAGATAAAATTTATAAATTTCTGTGTAATTTTATATTTATTTTTATCAATTAACAGTGCAACAGAAGGTGCAAACCAAAATCTGAATTTTTCTAAGAAGATTGGTTAGCAGAGTTTTTTAAAAAATAAATTAATTCTCAATATTTAAAAAATAAGAGTTTCAGATGTGTGTGGTTTTTTTCCTTAAAAAAGGGAATTAGCAACACTGGATCTGAATTTGAGTCTTAGAATACTCAGCAGTAATAACGTAGGGATGCAGGTCCTTCTAGTTGGAGCACATGTCATGAGCTCTTAGTTTATCGCAGTCCCCAGCTGTGATTTCCATTCACTTACTATATTTTCCTGTCCCACAGAGTTGTTTGTGATTTCTGTTACTCACAGATTTCTATAAAATGAATGTACTATTATGTCCCAAATTATTCTCTATTTTTATATATGTAAGGGAGTGATTTGCAGTCTGGGTTCGGGGATTTTGCCTTGCCAGGGAACATCTGACATGGCTGGAGACATTGTTGCTTGTGCAAATGTTGGGGATTGGTGGATAATTATATTAGAATCTAGAGGTTAGAAACCAAAGTTGCTGCTGCTGGACATCCGGTGAAGTATGAGAGACACCACAACAAGGGATAATCCAACTCAAACAGTTGTACGGTTGTTGAAAATCCTAACTATAGACATTGTACCTCTAATGATTGAACTTTTAAAAGTATTAAAGTGGATTTCTATAAAGGTCAAAGGGTATGGGTAGATTTTATGTAATTGGTGGACATTGTCAAATTTCTCTCAAGAAAGATTTTTCCAATAGACACTCTTTTAAATTTATAGTTATTGATTTAATAAGAAAAGTCATAAATAAATACAAGATAGAGTGTAGAAGAATTTGGGTAAAAAAAGTCTTGGGTACATAATCTTGCCTTGATGTACTTGGAGCACAAGAATGTCTTTGAAGTAGAAACTTTTCCTGTACCTTTTTACAGTGTTGAGGACACACTTCAAGTTCAATAAATATTTAATCACGATAATGGGACATTTTGAGGCAGCCTGCTAGAAAAACATTGTAGTAAGCAGTTCAGTGTTAATTAGCATTCATGGCCATTAACAATGCCTGGGGACTACACATAAGCTGAGAAGTTATGACATAGTTTAAAAAGTAATTTGAAAATAATATTAAAAGACTTCCTTTTCTGTTAGCTTTTTTCCTCCTATTTAATTTTTTTTTTTTACCTAATAAAGTTCTGAATGTTCTAGAAGGAGATTTAAGAATTCAAATTATCAGAGATAAAATTTCAAGGGTATCTACTTTACAAAACTAAGGAAATTGAAGGCTAGAGAGAGACATTTCAGCTTGACTCATTACGATAGCCCAAACTCTGATGTAGGCTCAAATGAATAGAAATTAAACTCAAATGGGGTGAGGTATGTCCCAGTGTAGGAGACATTGAATGAAGCAAATGCCTGGTGTGAAGAGTCAGAGCCCCAGCAAAGTGAGGGGGTTGTAAGGAAGGGGGCAGGCAGGGGCTCTGCATAACATGCTGAAGCCCAAAGAGGTTGCAGGGGAGGAGTCTTAGGAAGGGGAGTCAGGTTAGGAAGGCATCCATGAAAGTGTGGAATAGTGGTGGGTGTGGCCTGTTATATGTGCCATAGCTGAGGTGGGGTGAGGGAGGTACTGTGCATGGGGACAGTGATAGCTGGCTGGCACAGAATTTCAGTTCCATCAGAGCTGGGGCACACATATTTGGGTGGGTCGTAGTGGCAGCTGCAACCCAGCACAATGAGTTGTTGTATGCAAGGGTATGAGATGCTGGAATTCAGTGGGTTTAGAGGGCTCACCTGTGGTGAAGGGAACGGTACATGGTCAGAAGATCACAGAGATGGGGGATGGTTCACATATAGGGAGATTAACTAAATAAGTAAATATGCTAAGGATAATAGAAGCTGATTTTCTGGCTGCCATGGGACGAATTTGCAAATATGTGAAGGGGGAAAACTACAGCAAATCCTATATGGGAGATTGAAATAGGAAGTTATCAGTGTAGCTCAAAGGTTGCCGTATAAATAGATAGACATTAAAATTAATTCAGATGCATGTGTGTGATGCATGTTTACTGAGAGAGTCTTAGAGCAGCAACACCTCACCTGTGAGCAAACCTATCCCCCAGATCTCAGTTTCTAAATTTTGTTTCTCCACTGAAAGTAATGAAACTATTTGAAGACATGGTAAATTACAGGGCCGTTATAAAAAAAATATACAAAATGATCCTTTAATAACTGCATCATGCCAGAGAGGAAGGAAATGCTGAAAGAATGATGGGTATAGGTGGAGAGTTATTCCCTGGCCAAAATGGAGACAATCTAAAATACTATTAAATAATAATAGTAACTGATTATGAAGCACTGAATAAAACAGGAATTCATGTGTCCATGCTGGTAAAAATACATAAATGAATAAATGATAAAACATGGAGAAAAGAGTTTTTCCTTAGGGTAAAATGCCATCTAATAAAAGTGAAAAGAATGATTGATTTATAATCATAATTTGACAGCTATCAAAGTAATAATTCAGCTAAAATAAGATGATAGAAGTTTGATAAGATATTAGATATTGACATAATCATAAAAGACCTCCCCAGAATATACTTATTAATTATAATAGTGAAAAAAGTACTTTTTCTGAGAAGAAACACTAAAAGGGTTTCTTATTCAAGTACTAACATTTAATAGGCAAAAAAATAAATGGAATTTGGGACAAATCAAAATCATATGCCACATGGCAACATAAAATGATACTAACCTGAATCTCATCATGAGGAAACATTAGACAAACTAAATTGATGGCTGTTTTACAAAATAACTAGTCCATAATTTTAAAAATTAACTCCTGAAAATCAAGGAAGATTAAGGTATGCCAGATTGGAATAGATAAAAAGGATATGACATCTAAATGTGACACATTTTGAATAGATTGTTTTGCTGTAATGGAGATTATTGAAAGAATGGGTAAATTTGAAATAATTCATTGAATTATCTGATATCACTTTGGTTTCCACTTTATATCAATGGTACAATATCATTATATAGGAGATATTCTTGACACTATATATGGCATATTGGCAACTTACATTCAAATAGTTCAGGGCAAATAATTATTTTATTATTCTTGCAACTTTTTGTAGGTTTGAAGCTATTTTGAAATATACAAAACTTAATACTTTTAAGTTTATCTTTATTTATTTTGAGAGAGAGTGGAGGAGGTGCAGTGAGAGAGGGAGAGAGAGAATCCCAAGCTGGCTCTGTGTTGTTAGTGAAGAGCCCAATATGGGGCTTGAACTCACCATGGGATTGTGACCTGAGATGAAATCAAGAGTCAGTTGCTTAATTGACTGAGCCACCCAGGTGCCCCAATATTTTCTTTTTTTAAATAAAATTTAAATTTCTTCAGCATATCATGCTAAGAAATGTGACTGGCAAAAATAATACCTTTTATGATTATATTCTTTCACTTAGTAATATTCATTCAAAGTTACTCCATGTCTTTTCATGGCTTGATTGTTCATTTCTTTTTAGTGATGCATAATATTCTGTTGTCTTGGATATACCACAATTTATTTATCACTTCACCTACGAGGATATCTTGGTTGCTTCCAATTAGGCAATTAGACATAAAGCTGCTATGAATATCCGTGTGCAGATTTTTGTGTGGACATGTTTTCAACTCCTTTGGAGAAATACCAAGGTGTAGGATTTCTGGATCATACAGTAAGAATACGTACTGTTTTCCAAAGTGGCTGCACCATTTTGCGTTCCCACCAGCAAGGAATAAGAGTCCCTGCTGTTCCACATACTTGTCAGCATTTGGTATTCTTAGTTTTCTGTATTTTAGCCACTCTAATGGGTATGTGGTAATATCTTATTGTATTTCTTATTTTAAAAACCACATTAAGGGTGCCTAGGTCCTCAGTTGGTTGAGTGGCCAACTCTTAATTTTGGCTTCAGTCATGATCTCACAGCTGTGAGATTGAGCCCCACATCAGGCTCCATGCTGAACATGAAGACTGTTTAAGATTTTCTCTTTCTCCTTCCCTCCCTCTTTCTCTCTCCCTCTCTCTCTCTCTCTCTCCCAAATGAAAAAAACAAACAGGGGCACCTGAGTGGCTCAGTTGTTTAAGCATCCCACTTCAGCTTAGTTCATGATCTCACAGTTTGTGAGTTTAAGCCCCATATCAGGTTCTAGGCTGACAGCTCAGAGCCTGGAACCTGCTCAGACTCTCTCTCTCTCTCTCTCTCTCTCTCTCTTTCTGCCCCTCCCCTGCTTGTGCTCTGTCTTTCAAAAATGAATAAATATTTTTAAAAATTCTTAAAATAAACAAGCAAACCCACATTCATAGGCACTTAAAGTGCCACAAATGATGTGCAATGTTTTCCAAGGGGGCAAAAAATGAAACAAGGTCAAAAGTGATTGCACATAAATGCTAAAATGTATAGCATTATAAAGAGATACTATCTGCTAGTTATAGATTTTGTTTAAATACTAATAAAAATACATGAAATTCTTTAACAACAGGGAAATAAAATGGAGGGATTTAAACACAAATGTTTATGTTGGAATCATGCTGAAAAGCAGGATGAACCCTTACCCAAAATTTGGTTCAGATATTGAGACTAATTGTTAAGGAATGAAAAGCAGCAATTGCCCATTGGTGACAATGCCTTCCATAAAATATATGAACTCCACCTTTGTTGACTCACTTAATCTTAAGGTAACCAGTGAGTTTGGAAGAGGGCTAAACTTCTACAAGACCACAGCATCTGACAAGAGAATAAGGACAGGAGAGGCCTCCCCCTCCTGCAAGTGGTATATACCAAAGGGCCTATATTTGGATCCATCCTGTAGCAAGAAGGTCTTTGTCATCTTACTGAGTCTGTGGGGTGCTTCTTTCATGACCCAAGCAAGGCAATAAGCAGCTGAGTACAGAATATTACAGGCTCAGGGCTTGTGACAGTCTCTGTTTTTAGGAGAACCTAGTTTTGTGGTTAACAATTGCTGCTTTAATGATGTATATAGCACAGGGCTGAAGAGGGCAATTTCTTGCATCAGAAATCCATGGCCAACTTATGGATGTCATGGATGGTCCAGAGATTCCAAGAGACATGAGATGTTATTGTTAAAGCATGGGCCGTTAGGCGCCTGGGTGGCGCAGTCGGTTAAGCGTCCGACTTCAGCCAGGTCACGATCTTGCGGTCCGTGAGTTCGAGCCCCGTGTCAGGCTCTGGGCTGATGGCTCGGAGCCTGGAGCTTGTTTCCGATTCTGTGTCTCCCTCTCTCTCTCTGCCCCTCCCCCGTTCATGCTCTGTCTCTCTCTGTCCCAAAAATAAATAAAAAACGTTTGAAAAAAAAAATTTTTAAAAAAAAAAGCATGGGCCGTTAATGCAGTGCCTGTTGTATTGTAGTTTGGATTTCTGGAGACTCTTGTTGGGGGAAGATCCATTCAAAGTGGGCCAATTTGCAAGTCACCGTGCAAGTAGGCTTTAGTCAGATTTGTAAATGAGGAATATGTTGCCCTCCAAATCAGAGAGGTTCTTTAAAAAAGTTGTAGTGTTGACCAAGTCAATAGGTGTTCTTTGGCAGTGCCAAGGATGGAGAAGCCCTCAAGTTATCAAGTAATTAGGAGGCATTTAACTGAAAGGGTCTTGCATGATGTGTGGGGCAAGAGCTTATTCCTATTTTTGAGCTCCTCATCAGTATGCATATGTCCTGAATGAGTAGTGCCAAGTGAGTAAAGACACCTTTCTCTTCAGAGGAGAATATCATCAATGTAATGTCACACCTATGCTCCTGGAGAAAGTTGTATGCAGTCAAGGTCTTGACTACAAAGACTGAACAAGCCTGCTGAGGTACCCATAAGTAGACAGGTGAAAATGTAGTAACTCCCTTTGGAGATGAAGACAAACTGGCCAAGAGGTTTTGAACTAGGCATGAAATAGAACATATTAGCTGACTATAACAGAAAACACAGTTTGGTTTCTATTATGTGGAGTCAGTAATAAATATTTTCAATAATATTGCGTAAGGAGGATTTAATGAGTAGAACGATAGCATTCAATGTGCTAAAATGCATGAGCCAATAACCTTCATGTTCTTAATTAATACTGGGACTCAAATTGCAGTTATAAGTTGGGAATCCACTAAATTTTTCTATGGTCAAAGATTTTATTACTGCTTTCACAGATTTTAAGTTTAACATTAAAAATGTTTTTAACCTAAGCATAATCAGAAAGCTAAAGTATTAATTTGATTCTCTTTCCACTAGCCCCCTTGAAATTTGGTTTTGATGCCAAGCCCAATAATACCACACACATACCAAGACAATATTAAATGGTTTTTTTTTTTTAATTTTTTTTTTTCAATGTTTATTTATTTTTGGGACAGAGAGAGACAGAGCATGAACGGGGGAGGGGCAGAGAGAGAGGGAGACACAGAATCAGAAACAGGCTCCAGGCTCTGAGCCATCAGCCCAGAGCCTGACGCGGGGCTCGAACTCCCGGACTGCGAGATCGTGACCTGGCTGAAGTCGGACGCTTAACCGACTGCGCCACCCAGGCGCCCCTACAATATTAAATGTTTAATTTAATATTTAATTAATATTAAATTAAATATTTAATTTAATAACAATATTAAAGTTTATTACTTAACATAATTGAGGGTTTCTAGGGAGAACAAGGCAGGTTTCCAAAGACGTTCCAAATCTGACTGGAAACAGCAGGTGCAGGTGACTGGCTTGATGCTGTTATTGTGTTTAGGTGTGGAGATGTTTTGAGGATTCTCACATAGGCAGGTACTTCCAAATTGCATCTCTTGCCAATGCTAGAGTTTTTCTTACCAGCTTGCCTAGATGTGGGACAGAATAAGAGAGAAGGGTGAGGCTCAATGCTGTAAGTAGTCAAATACCAAGAAATGGAGTCCATCTCTTTAATGTAGTAAAATAAATGTCCTATTGAATATTTTCTTTAAAAAAATTTTTTTTCAACGTTTATTTATTTTTGGGACAGAGAGAGACAGAGCATGAACGGGGGAGGGGCAGAGAGAGAGGGAGACACAGAATCGGAAACAGGCTCCAGGCTCTGAGCCATCAGCCCAGAGCCCAACGCGGGGCTCGAACTCCCCGACTGCGAGATCGTGACCTGGCTGAAGTCGGACGCTTAACCGACTGCGCCACCCAGGCGCCCCTGAATATTTTCTTTTAAAACAGTAGTTTACATTTTCTATTGTGAATTCATCAAATCACAAGAACAATATAATGAGTTTATTGTCAGATTACAGGAAACAGCAGTGCTCTCTGAACCATCTGGAACAAACTCCTAATTTTATGGATGAAAAAAAGCCCTCTGGTGCTTAATGTATTTCTCAAAGGGCAAGTTCAGCGAACATTTCACAGAGTACTGGTCAATATATCTAGGAGGAGTCTAGAAACTTTTGTTGAACTCAATTCTTGTCCTCAGGCACTTATAATCTAGAAAAGGAGACAGACCAATAAACAAAACAAAATAAAGCTGTTCAAACAGAAAAAGATAATGAAGTCATATACACTTGCTATTTGAGCAGAGAAGAGAGAATTCTGGATTAACAAACATGGTCCAAACATGGTTCATAGGAAAGGAAACATTCATGATGTAACTGAACCATGACTTCTACCTTTGGTAGAGGCTACATTATATATAAATCATCCTTCATTCTCAATATGAGAGAAGGAAGGCAATTATAAAATATTTCTGTGGCATATAGTGCAAACTCTCAGTTCTCAGTGATCTCTTTTGTCCCTTGTCTTTGAAATTCTTTAGTATAGCCAGGCATGAAAAATGGTAGTTTTAAATCTTCTGACTTGAATTCCCACAGATAATGTGATTATTCTCTGTTGAAATCTATTTATATGAAAAACCACAACAATATTAAGTCAACCTGTATACTTTTCTTAATAAAAGAAGTGTTTATTTTCTTATATTTGCATAATAGGTATACTTAATGTAATACGATTTAAGATTTTAAAAGATGTTCTATGTGCATGTCTGTGCACAAGAGTAATAACATTTACCTAAAGAAGAAGAATATTTGGTTCATAAACCCACAAATATTTCATAAAGTCATCAGTGATGGATTTTTGTTTGTTTTGGTTATAGTTCCATATGGGTAACATGTGGTGGGATTTTAATCTGAAATTATGAGCTACCTCTACTAATTCTTACTGAGTTATTGAGAAAAAGTTCTCAGTGTCAGAATTTTATCACATGTCTTCCTACATATTCCTTTATTAACTAATCTTACTAATAAACAATAACAATAACAGGTGTAGAAAGTAATTTAAAGGCATTTATTTATCACTCTGTATGTGCTAGACAATGTCCTACAAAGTGACAATGAGCTGGAGTACAAGACAGTCACCATCCCTTTTCCTCATGGAACTTCTATAGCATACAAAAACTAAAACGTACTACCAATGTGTACAAAGAAAAGGGTAAAAGTTATGTTTTGTTATTAATCAAAATAGGCTTAAGTCAGCAACTTTTAGTTTTTTAACTAAAACTAAAATTGTTTTAGGATTTTTCAAATTTTTAGTTGTATATTTAAAATTTTTGAAAGAAATAAAGCTTTCAATTGCAGAAAACTTAACTGAAGGATACATTATTCCTAATCCAAAAGAAAATTAGTAGAATGCAACTCCTAATTCAGTTACCTATAAGTAAATTACTTAGTCCTCATTAAGAAGTTTCTGAGTACTTCCTCTTATCTCCTAAACACATTTTTCAGATTAAGTGTCTGTACTTTTGCACAAAACCAGGAAAAGGAGTAAAGTAGAAATGTGTACTTGTTATCTATGGCCCCATGAAAAAGCAATACCCCAACATTTATTGGCCTAAAACAATAAGTTTTTATTATCTCGCAGTTTTCTGTGGGTTTGGAATCCAGTTGCTCCTTACTGAGTGTTTCTTACTTAATTCTCTCATTAAATTATGGTCAATTTGTTGGCTGGGACATTAATCATCTCAAGACTTAACTGAAGATAAAAATATGCTTCCAGGCTCCCTCACATGTTTGTTGGCAAATATCAGAAGATCTGCTTCCAAACTCATTAACTTCATGTTTCCATGGGCTATCTCACAACATGGCAGCTAGTTTCCTGCAGAGCTAGTCATCCAGGAAAGAGCAAGATTAGAGTGGCCAACAAGGACGTCACAGTCTTTTTATAGCCTAGCCTCAGAAGTAGCATACCATCACACCTCCCATATTCTACTCAGTAGAAGAAAGTCCAACCTACATTAAAGAGGAGGGAATTACATATGCACATAAATACAAGGTGGTGGAGATTAATTATAGACAAGATTAATTATAGACTGCAACGTGCCCTCTTGCCTTCAATAATTCATGTCCAGCACACAGGGAACATACACTCACCTCCTCCCAAGTTCCCCGTAGTCTCATAGTATTACAGTTGAAAACCTATAATGTCATCTTCCAAATCAGGTATAGGTATGGATGAGACTCCTTAGCTATGGTTCTTTAAGTACAGTTCCTCATATATGACCTCGCTTTAATTGTACATATGGGATAATAAATACATAATTATTTACTTCATAAGCCTAATCTCCAGTAGCCAGATAGCATAGGAAAACCTCTGTAGATAATCCTGTTCCAAAGGGGTTAAAGGGAACTGTTTTAGGGATACCCAGGACTCGTTTTCATCAGGTAGGTAAGACACTCAGACATGGAAATGAGTGTCATGAAGAGAAAAGTTTATACTCACAGTTCCCTAGAAACAAGAGGCACAGCACACTTTATCAGGAAGCACTGGAGTAAGTCAAAGGCAGACAGGACAAAAAATTTGGTGGGCTAAAGCCTTTATTGTGGTTTCTGTGGGAAGAAAGAAGTGGGGTAGGGTATGTAGGCTCAGTGGCTTGTTTGAAGAATTTTAGCAGGTTCTGAGTTGTATGGGCTGACCCTAGTTGTATGGTAACTGACCCTGGGGTGATTAGCTCAAAGGAATAGCAGCCCAGAGTGTAATCTAAGTGTTTGGTGAATGAGTTCTGGATTAGTTGCCTTGCATTTGAAAAGTGCATTCAGAGGCAAGTTGTTGTATACTTGCCTCTAACCCTGAGGGGCAATCCTCTAGACTCAGTAGGCCCCCAGAAGTCAAAGTATCAGAATATAGAAAATAAAAAGACATGTTAATAGTGAGATAAAATGGGGCATTGGTCCGTAGCAGTTCTGAAATCGAGTTTGGCGATCACAGCAACATTCTTGATTAATTATTAATGACTGAGAATACCTCATGGCTCTTCACTTTCCCTTCCTTGGTCTTGTTTTTTTTTTTTTTTTTTTTTTTTTTTACCTCAGAATTAGCTTTTCTTTTTCAAAGTAACACATATTTGCAGCTCAGCAACTTTCTCATCCTCAATTCTGCCTGGTATTGTGTGGTCAAAAGGCCTCTTCTCAGTCAGTATCACCTCTATGCTCATTAGTTAAAGCAGGTGATGTTTCTGCATTAGGCAAAGTCATACCCATAAATCCCTGGGAGAGAAGCACGGATCTATTTGGGGTTCATCCTGGGAGAGCCCTTAAGAGTCCTTAAGCTTTCTACTTCTCAATTGTTTGACAAGAGGATCCTGGAGGCACACCTTTAATCTTTTCAAAGGGCCTGTTGTGTGACTGAATATACAGAGACATGGCCTTTGATCTTTCAGAAGTATTATAAAACATTTACAGTAATACCCTTGGATTCATCTTTTGACCAAGTTTTCCTGGCAGTAGAGTGGATTTTATGTCTGCTTAAAAGCTATTCCTTAATTTTAGTATCGCTGGCCATCTGGAAAGGTTGAGGATTTATAAAACCATCAAATCTTGGCTCCTTCTTGTTTAACAGTCCTTATTTCCATTTATCTATTTTTTTTTCTTGTGTTTTACTATAGCAGCTAAAAGAAACAGTTGTGGCACCTTTAATAGTTTGCTTAGAAGTCTCCTTAGTTAAATCACCCCCTTTGGGTATACTCTCTACTTTCCACATAACTGCAGGCAATATTGTTGCTACATTTCTGTCTTTATATAACAATCACCTATTCTTTGCTTGTTTTTGAGCCTTAGATTCAGCATCCTCAAAGTGCACATTTCTACTATAAATCTACTTAATGAAATTTTAGCTTTGCCTACCAAGTTAACTGCAATCCTTTTCACATCTTTCTACTTCCTGGTTCCAAAGTTATTCTTACTTTTTCAGATATTTATTATAATGACATCTGTCTCCTGGAACCAAAATCTGTATTAGTTATCAATTTTTTGTGTAACAAGTTACTCCCATATTTAGTGGCTTAAAATTAAAAAAAAATTAAAAACTCATAGTTTCTGTGGTTAAGTATCTGGGTGCGAGTTTCTGAGTGTCTGTGACTCAAGCTTTCTGCTGTGGTTGCAATCAAGCTGTCAGCTGAGGTACAGTCATCTCAAGCCACAACCGGGGCTGAAGGATCTGTCTCCAACTTTCCCATTAGACTACTGGCAGTCTTCAGAAGATCTGCTTCCAGACTCATTCATGTGGACCTCTACACAGGGCTGCCTCGTGACATGACAGTTAGCTTCCCCAGAACAATCAAAGAGAGACAGTGTTCAAGAAGAAAGCCATTATCTTTTTATAACTGAATATCAGCAGAGACATCCAATCACTTCTTCCTTTGTCTATTTATCAGATATGACTAAGTAAGTACAGGCAAGGGAAGGGTATTACAAATGTATGTAGACACCAGGAAGCAGGGGTCTCTGAGGATCACTGTAAGAGTTTCCAACCAATACAAATTTTCCTAATGATATGTATATATGTAGATCTAGACCCTATCTGAGCATATTCTACCAATTTCTACAGACTTGGGAGAACTGTCCTTCATAATGGACATTTACATATTTGTCAATATGAATATGTGAGGTAATTGTTTCTCCAATGACCTCCCAATGAAAAAGAAGTGGTTAAGTCAAAAGGAAAGATTAGGAATTGCTGCTGCTCTCACCACCTTAATTGGTGGCAAAAGCAGTATTCAAATAAGGAATGTGATATCACAGGCTTCACTAAAATGATACAGAATTTAAGACAATTAAATACCCTGTCTCTAATTCTCTGCAGAGAATCCTCTTTATTATCTCTCTCTCTCTCTCTTTTTAAATTTATTTATTTTGAGAGAGAGAGAGAGAGAGAAAATACACATGCGAATGAGCAGGGGAGGAACAGAGAGAGGGAGAGAGAGAATCTCAAGATGCTGAGCCTGAAGCAGGGCTTAATCTCAAGAACTGGGAGACCATGACTTGGGTGGAAACCAAGGGTACAACATTTAAAAACTGAGCCCCAACCCACTCCTTCGGGAGCTCCTATTGTCTCTTTTTGATAAACAGTAATCCCCTCCTTAACCTTGGTTTTGCTTTCCAGTTGTAGTCACCAGAGGCTAATTGTGGTCCCTAGTGGTGATCCTCCTTCTAACAAATCATCAGAAGATCAATATCAGCCTAATGCCTCATCCCACATCATCACAAGAAGAGTGAGTACAGTAAGATACTTAGAGAGAGAGAGAGAGAGAGAGAGAGAGACAAAGAGAGGAGCACCTGGGTGGCTCAGTGGGTTAAGTGTCCAACTTCGGCTCAGGTCATGATCTCGCAGTTTGTGAGTTCAAGCCCCACATCTCACTCTGTGCTGACAGCTCAGAGCCTGGAGCCTGCTTTGGATTCTTGGTCTCCTCTCTTTGTCCCTCCCCCACTTGTGCTCAGTCTCTCTCTGTCTCAAAAATAAACAGTAAAAAAAAAGAGAGAGAGAGACCACATTCACATAATTTTTGTTACAGCATATTGTTATAATTTTTCTATTTTATTATTATTGTTAATGTTTTACTAAGCCTAATTTACAAATTAAACTTTGCCCTAGGTATGTGTGCACAGGAAAAAAACATAGTATGTGTAAAATTCAGTACTATCAATGGTTTCAGGCATCTGCTAGGAGGTCTGGGAACTTAATCCCTGCGGAAAAGGTTGAGGGGTGGGTGGGGAGACTACGATACATCCATTTAATACAGGAAAGAGACAGGTAGGTAAAGCATGCAGGAAATTTAAATGGGCAATTGCCAAATACGTGGGTCATGGTGGGTTTATGGGAGGCAAATAATGGAAGCAAGATTTTCTGACTACTATAACAATTTTTGCACAAAGTATAAGCATATCAGTTAAGAATTAGTTCCACTAGAACCTATGGATATATATATATATATATATATATATATATATATATATATATATGATTTTTGAATCAACTGCAAGCTTATTAACATGGTACACTGTGCATAGGAAACTTTGAAATATGCCTAACACAGATTTTTTTTAGAGGTTAGTGCGGTATTTTAGTGAAAGCAGTATCGTTGTAATGACAAGTCAGATTAATGATTTAAATTTCAGCTCTGTCATTTATTTTAAGTAATGAATATTCATGCATATCTTATAGGATGTTTTTGAGGATTATAGGAGAAAATAATATTAAAGTCCCAAATAGGGCTTGTTACATTAAAAAAAAAAAAAAGCTCAAAAAATACCATTTTAACTATCTTTCCTTTTTAGCAAACATTAACTGAGAAAAGCTGCTTGCCTGTGTTCCCTCCCTAGTGCCAGATTTCTATTCATTTACCTTTTAAATTCAGTCAGTTTAAACATATGTAATTATTCCTGAGAAAGATTTACCATTTAATTTATTGTATGTTAATTTTGTACACAGTGCAAAGGGTAAAGTATTCTGAGTAATGTGGAGCTGACTACACTTTAAATTGTAGAGAAAGAGCAAGTTGGTAGGTTTGACTGATGTGCATTGTCAGGGCTGAAAAAATTGTAATCTTGAAGTGTGGGACACTTTACCTGCAAAATAACAAGGGAGCACAGATGAGTAGGTCTAAGCATGTAGAACATGTTTATATATATTTACATAGTAAATTAAATTTGAACTTGGGTTTCATATAACTCAAAGTTTTAATCTACTTGAGGTCTTCAATAGGTAAATGCCAACATGAAAATGTAGTTCAAGGAAGGTTTTTCTAGTACCTTTAAGTACAGTAAATTTGGTAAAGAAAAAGGGCAAGGGAAAGATGGAAAGTTGACATATCAATAAGTGAAAAAAGGAATAGATGTGACAAACTCCCTAGTGCTTAAATCAGTGAGTGATTCATAAGCCTATTTTTATCCTGTAAGTTGCAATTCATTGAAATAAGTCATATAAAGTATGTATCTAAATTAGTAAGAAGCATGTTTGTGTGTTCCATTTTAATAGGTGTATATCATTTTGCAATCTCATACAATATCGTGTTTTGTGGGAAATTCAATTATAAAATCTAAATGGCTGATTCAGAGAACTCTGACAGTATTTTTTATCTGAGAAATTCTAAGGATTAATTAGATGTTTCACATAGTCCATAATATATGAAACAGTTTTTCAATAAGCAAACTGAACCATTATTTCCTTAGACCTCTCTGATAAAGACTGTTGGTCCAAATCGTTGGCATGATAAAACCACATTCATTCATTAATAGTCTGCTCTACTGGAACTGTCTGCCAGCTTAAACCATTGAACAGCCCAGTGGAAAAATACACAAAGGGAGTAGACGAGATTGCAAATGATCGTGCTGTTCAGGAAACATATAAGGCATTTTATATACCATCTCCTTAGAGTGTTTAGAACATCTATTTCTAGAACTGCATGTATCTAATATTCTTGGGTTGCAACTCAGTTTGAAGTGTATTATTTAGACCATTATAACTCTGTTGGATATATTCTTTTATTCCAACAAAATGCTTGGGAAATAATCTTTCCACACTCTCATTGAATTTTTCCATCTCTGTTTTTCAATTCGATCACTTATTGTGGACAGGCACAAAATTCTCTTCCGATTCTTTTTGGACAATTTCCAAAAGCTCTTCCAAAGTATTTTCTCCTTCACTTGCTTTTGGCTCAACATAAAATGCCTCAGAGTCCCTAATGGCTTCAGTGTTCACAGGAAGTCTTTATTTTCTCTCCCTGTTTTGACAGCAATTTATATTAGTATCTTCATCCTTCAAATTCTTCTCAGAGTTATTTTCAGCTGGATTTCTCCCCGTCTCATTAAGTCTTTCTTTATAAAGGCACATTGTAGAACTGATCCCTACTCATGCAAAACATTAGAATAAAACAAGTTTACTGTTTCTGAAGCTTCACTTATTGTACTGTAATTATCTACTGAAACATGAAATCAGATCAAGACTTAAACATATTAAGAGAAAATTTCTAACTTTTGAAGAATGTTGCATCCCATCTATTTGAATTTAGGCAACTCATATATGACTCACAATCCTAATCAAGAGACTAAAGGTTCCAGTAAATGGTTACAAGAATGGACAGTATATTCTACTTTATACTAGTGCCTTTAGTAATGCTCCCATCAATGGTAGGTTCTTCTGGGAAAATTCCAGTAAAGAATGTACAAATTGTGATTCATTTATTTTGACATGGGGTCTTTCTTATAATTGAAGCTTGGGAGACTATTCATTTTAAAGGGAGAAGTAAGTCTATAATTTTAGATATGAAAGGGACTCACTAAACAGACAGTGTGATTTATCAGCTTTACAAATGAGGAAGTGTAGTCCACTGAGGTTAGGTGATGATAAAAGACTATTGAGTAACACAGGAGAGTCCATAACCCTCCATAACTCTTCTCTTCATGACCCTTTGTCATAAACTTTTTGCAGAGATTACTCTGTGTTGCTAATTAAGCTATTATGACAGTTTATCTGTTTCAATCACCTGGACTTAACTCTTTTAGTTTGTATGGAACAAAAGAAACCCTGGAAAATGGCAGCAGCATTTGGCTTCTGATATCTATTGCAACACCAAAAAAAGTCCTCTACTGACTGTTTATGCATTAACTCTTAATCCAATGGAAATGAGACTGCTTTTTACTGCTCTCAGGGATTATTTCTAATTGCTCTTCTTTAACACTCCTATTCAAATGTTGATCCTTAGCATGGTACCTCTTTGTGACGGTGGGAGGAAAGCTTTTCCCTTCTTTTCTTCTAGGTTCTTTGGCTGGCCTAATAATGAAATTGACATAAACAGATTAACAGGAGGAAAAAAATACATATAATTTCATGCACAAGGGAATCCCAAAGATGTGAGGCTCTGACAGGCAAATTGCTCACTTGCCACCCTGAGCTAAGGAGAAAGGGGTGGTGGTCTTGGGCTTCAAAGGGGAGGAAGACAATTCATAGGAGGAGCAAATGTTTGGTGAAAAAATGTTAGCCATGCTGTGAGAAGTCTTTCTTGTGTTAAAAACCAAACCAAATCAAACAACAACAACAACAACAACAGAAATTATCCTTGTCAGTAGCTCCCTTGCTGGTACAGGCTCCCCATCTAAATTCTTTTAGACAGTTAATGGGGAGGTGGGGAAAAAAAAAAGCTCCTCCTAAATCTGTTGGGCCTTAATCATCTTCAGCTGGAAAGAACCCACATGCCAAAGTGGCACATTCTGGGGCGGCCTGCCCTGAACCCCATTAGTGAAATACATATTGCCAGTACATGCATGACAAGTAGAGAAACTGAAAAAACTGCATATAGAAAATTTATAACATTTTATCAATGTTGAAACTTCTAAGTGCATTATCAGAGGATTCTTATTGTAGAACAGTAATTCAGATGTTGTCAAACTCACCCCGTGAGGCATGTGTGGTACTCAGGTGTTGGTGGACCATTTTTTTGGTTCATTAAAGATAGGGTTTTTTTTTTAATTTTTTAATTTTTTTAAATTTATTTTTGAGAGACAGAGTGACAGAGCATGAGAGGGAAACACAGAATCCGAAGCAGGCTCCAGGCTCTGAGCTGTCAGCACAGAACTGACACAGGGCTGAAACTCGTGAACCACAAGATGATGACCTAGGCTGAAGGCAGGCGCCCCCAAATAGGGTATTTTTTTAATGGTCCTTTGCTGCATAGTTTGAGCAGCACTTCGCTAGAGGAATGAGAATTTAGGGTTTGGTAGCTTCAGTGGCACTGACTGCTTAAATATTTAGTTGGTTTCAATTCCCCATAGCCTTGTCTTCTCACGGTAGCACACAGTTCAGATATCTCTGTAATTATGGAAATAGTTGCCTGAAGAACAGGAAATGCCAATAGCTATGCTCTTAGTTCACCTGTGAGTCCAGCAGAAGTTACTTATTATTAATGAGTTCATTGGGTGGGAAGGAAGAAAACTGTAACAGACCCAAGAGGCTTGTTTTGATTTTCTTCCTGATTGGAGGAAGGGAAAACAATGGGAAAATATTGTATTCATTCACTAATTCCTAGGGGAAAACATACCCTTTTCACAGGAAGGGGACATACTAAAGTATTTACAGTTTCTTAGCAATTTAGTTTTTCTCAGAGGAGAAAGGAAGGAAGACAGAGAGGCAGAAAGGATTCCCCTCAGTGACCTGAAACACATTTTGAGATGACCATAGAAATCACGGGGGTTGAAAGATGCAAACAACCTCTCATCCATTTCTGAAAACATGTTGAGCTATAGAAATTGTGTAAGGTTTCAAAATATGTTCTTGAAAATTAGGAAAATAAATAAAATATCTTATCAGCACCAAAGAAACATTCCATAATTACTGTAAAAATCAGCAGGTAGGGTCAGGGAAAATGAAGGAACATCTGTGTTGGGGCTGAGAGAGCTGAAACTTTTTTTTTCTTTCTTTTTTTCTTGGGGCAGCAAGCACTTTTTTTTTTTCAATATATGAAATTTATTGTCAAATTGGTTTCCATACAACACCCAGTGCTCATCCCAAAAGGTGCCCTCCTCAATACCCATCACCCACCCTCCCCTCCCTCCCACCCCCCATCAACCCTCAGTTTGTTCTCAGTCTCTTATGCTTTGGCTCTCTCCCACTCTAACCTCTTTTTTTTTTTCCTTCCCCTCCCCCATGGGTTTCTGTTAAGTGTCTCAGGATCCACATGAGAGTGAAACCATATGGTGTCTGTCTTTCTCTGTATGGCTTATTTCACTTAGCATCACACTCTCCAGTTCCATCCACGTTGCTACAAAGGGCCATATTTCGTTCTTTCTCATTGCCATGTAGTACTCCATTGTGTATATAAACCACAATTTCTTTATCCATTCATCAGTTGATGGACATTTAGGCTCTTTCCATAATTTGGCTATTGTTGAGAGTGCTGCTATAAACATTGGGGTACAAGTGCCCCTATGCATCAGTACTCCTGTATCCCTTGGGTAAATTCCTAGCAGTGGCAGCAAGCACTTTCAAGGAGATTGTTAGAGCTGTTTGAACTCATTGTATATGTAAAGTCTAAGAACAGGACCTCAGAATGGAAAGTTTAGGGTAAGAATGTAAGAAAGTCCCATTGAAAGATTTACTTAAAGTTTTCCTAAGCTCTGTAAAAATGAATGTAAAGTTTATTATAATAAATTTCATTTGTATGCCTCATTACAGTCTGGAAGAATGTCCACCTTGACTGTTCTCATTTTATACAACAGGTGAATAAGAGAGTTATTTCCATTTTACAGGTGAGGATGTTGGAGTATCAGTATGACTCAGGGATCAGGATCCACACCTACCAAATTTTGGGTTGTTTTGTTTTTTTCTATAGCAATCTCTAAGAGGACATAGAATATGTGTTTTACTTTCCTTACTTTCTCTCTTTTCAAATTCAGGACACATGGTAGAGCTGCATGAATAACAGTTTTACTATTAAAAAATACATAGACTAACCTTGACTGTTATTTTTTGCATTCTTACATTTTTTTTTTTATCAAGGTGTCCTGCTTTCAGTTAGAGAACATTCCTTCTAAAGACATTCTAAATATATTCAGTCAATCTAAAGATGTTCTGTCAATCAGAGAACCGTGACAGACCAAATTACATTTCATGTTTCACTTTTTAGGTTGTTGTTAGTGTTTTGATGTCTTTGTTTCATGACTTGGAAAATGGAACCTGCATAAGCTCAGGGATGTTTCAGGATTATGTGAAAAATCAAGAAAATATTATTTTGGAGATATGTAGGAATTTATTGAAACTATGTGGAGGAATAATATCTAGCCTTTCTACCTGATTAATAATAGGGTATAATAACTGTTTTGTTTAAAGGTTAACTGGGGAGTCATAAAAGCTATATAATGGAAGTTAGAAATATTTCATTACAGAAGAATTCACAAAAGTTGGGCTTATTTTCTGGTTTTATTTTTATCACTTTTGAATGCAGTTTGAAATATGTATTGAAAATGTTCAAAAAGCAATCCAGAAGCATAAGTAATTTGATTTAAATCAATAAAATCTAAATGATGTTTTTGAAATTCTATATGAGAACTTTTGCTTTAGTTTAACGATCTCATGATTTGTGATATTTTTGATAGTCATTGATTGTACTACATTTTTAAAATTTTGATGTTAGGTCTAATCATTTCCCTTGCTTACTAAATATATTACTTCAATGTCATTCTTTCTCCCCTACCTACACCAATTTGATGAACTACTTTGAAATCAACATTACCAACATGCTAACTATCCACAGCTATAAAAATCTATTGCATATTTTATGATTAATATATCAACCCTCGAGATACAATCCCAACAAGTAGAAATATATATGGTGGGAATTTTGTGTAGAAAATCACTGAATATCTTTCCCCAGTGAGACAGAGGGAACTGACTCTCATCCTTGCCCTCATCCCATCCATGTGGAAAGTTTACGTTAAGCACATTCTCTAATTCCCAAGGAACGTTTCTCAAGTTTCCTTTTACAGAGACTAGCCTATAACTAGGACCCATATGTGCTGTACAGAGTCAAGAGCAAAACGTTGGGGTAATAAGAGCAAGCAAGCAAGCAAGAATAGTATGTCAATAGGCAATGAAAGCTGAAGAAGAGTAGACAAATACTTTATATTTAGGGTGGCAAAGGATGGGAGGTGGAGAATGGGGAAGAATTGCTAGAAAATTTCTTTCTTCCATTTGTAAATCCCAACTCATTTTCTTTTTTTTTTTTTTAATTTTTTTTTCAACGTTTATTTATTTTTGGGACAGAGAGAGACAGAGCATGAACGGGGGAGGGGCAGAGAGAGAGGGAGACACAGAATCGGAAACAGGCTCCAGGCTCTGAGCCATCAGCCCAGAGCCTGACGCGGGGCTCGAACTCCCGGACCGCGAGATCGTGACCTGGCTGAAGTCGGATGCTTAACCGACTGCGCCACCCAGGCGCCCCCCAACTCATTTTCTTACAACATATATTGACAGTCTGTTCCAGGCCAAGCATTGTGTTAAATAAAGGAGGTCCATGTTCAACCCACACTCTTCCTCAGATCCTAATCTAATCATGCATGCATTTATACCCATTTTATTTTTGTGCATCCTTTCAATCATTGTCCAATACCTCATCATCTCTTGGGTAGATCATTGTAACTCCCAATTTTTAAATATTATCCAACATCCCCCCAGTTTTAACCTCTCCAAGATAATTTCTCTAAAAGACAAATATAATCAGACATATTTAGAAGTTTTACCTAAAGATTTAGATGTGCACGTCTTTTTATAAGATCAAGTTTACACTCTTCAGGGCATCTGAAGTCCTTTAAAACAAATTCTATGTGTTTTCCTATATCTCTGCATCTTCGTTCTAGGTATTTGCCTCCTGTTGCTTTCATGACCTGGTGATAGGTAACTTGGCATCAGGGGCTTAGGTACCATATACACCTTTTTTTTTTTTTTCTGTTTTCATGGCTTTGCTAATATTGCTGTCTTTGCCAACAACCCCCTAGTCAGGCTTTCCAATCAGATTATGTCCTCTCTTCAGTGCATCTTTTCTGCCTTCCTTACACAGAGTTAGTTGTTTTATTCTATGGACTCCATAAGTAATTTTGCTCATCCCCACTATAGCAGAACACATTGTATTGCATTTATACTACCTGACTACTGTAAATTCTTCTAGGTTGGAAACTCCTTATTTTCTCTTATTTGCATATACCTAACTTATTGACTGTTCTATAGCAGATACGTAATAAATATAAAATAAGTGAATAACCATTCCTTAACAGTAGCATTGGCTTTTGTGTCTGCATAAGTCACCATCCTAGAAAGAAGAAAGTGTATTATACTTTATAGTGTTTACAAAGCACATAATTGAGTTTAAGATATAGCTCTTATTTGGGGCACCTGGGTGGCTCTGACTCTGGCTCAGGTTATGATCTCACAGTTTGTGAGTTTGAGCCCCACATTGGGCTCTGTCCTAACAGCTCAGAACTCAGAGCCTGGAGTCTGCTTCGGATTCTGTGTCTCCCTCTCTATCTGCCCCTCCCCCCGTCAAGATATAGCTGTTATTCTATGCAGAGAGGAAAAACAATACCAGGTAAATCTTTCCACATGGCTTACCCTACACACACACACACACACACACACACACACACACACACACACACCACTCATAAAGGGATGCACCATTTGGAGGAAGTAATCTCCCCAGGTCAAACTCCGTCAATCCCTACCTAGGTCTTAGAAGCTGAGAGGATGAAGTGTCTGTCTTGGGGAAACCAGTCAGCCTACAACAGTCTTCATCAGCTGCTCCCCTAGCAAGCCTTTTGTGTTGCCCTGATAACATTCTGCCATTGCCAGGAAACCGGGCTATTATTGCTGGTGATTTCCCTGATGAAGAGGCGTGTAGCCATTGTCCCAAAGAAACAGAGGCAAGAGGCAAGAGCAGAATATTACAATTTTCTTTCAATTCCTCTCTTTTCCTTCCAGGCTCTACCTGCTCCAAGTGGCAGGCACCACCCACCTGCCCCCACCCACCCAACCCACACATCAGATTCAAGGTAGACTTCAATCTGTTCCATCTATTTAATCCTGGAATCTGTAATTGTGTTTAACTTCTCTAATTTCTGCAGAGATGCATGCAATGGGGGGAGACAATAGCCCATGCCAGATTAAAGCCTTGAAAGGAAAAAATTAAAATGTCAAAATGTTAACAGAGATGATGTATAGGTGGAAGGGTCTTAAAGAAATATATTCATATCTGTGTATATGCATAGATTTGATTTTAAACAGCCTTTAAGACAAGTCATTATTTTGCATTTTTATATTGTGATCTAAAAGGTTCTTTAGGGATTATGGAGTACAACATTTCATTTCATCTATACCTAAACTGAGGGCGAAAGGGACAACATTATATACTTGAAAAAGATTATAGGGCTAGTTGATTGCAGGGCATGAGCTTGATTTCAGTTCTTTCTAGCTGGCCAAGATCACCTTCCACTGCACCATATTGCTTTTATTAAAATAAGATGGATTTTTAGAGAAACTAATTTAAATCCGGTGAATAGGTAAAGTGAATTAAGCAAAACGAAGCTATATGATATCCTTAACAAATGACTCTTTGCGATCGACATTAGGAAGATTTTAGCTGTCTTGGACTAAGCTTTAATGAAATCTTTAAGCTGAAAGGGACCTCTTAATTTCAACTATTTCAAATTCATAAGATTATTTATTTTGTTTAACCTATTTTAATGAGATATTAGCAGTATAAAATTAGAACGACTCAAAAATTACAATAAAAACAACTTTGTTCTTGTGAATTTACAGTTAAAAGTGACAATATCATCAGGTGATTAATTGAATAAGCATAGGTTGTTCAGTACAATTACCATCTATTTGGTTTGATAAAGTATTTATTTATATGGGTGCCATTGTGGGGTAAAGCACAGTTAGAAATCTTGAAGTAAGTCATTCCCATCTACCCTCCTGAGTTACCTTTCTTTCTTTCTTTCTTTCTTTCTTTCTTTCTTTCTTTCTTTCTTTTTCTTTCAGGGAGAGGGAGATTGAGGGTAATGGAAAATTATAAACTAGCTCTTTTTAGGTGCACGACCTCCAGGCTTGGGTTCATTGGCACTGATTACATTTTATACAAATTACTGTGCAAAGTGATTCTTTGATAGGTGATTGCAATCAGGATGATAACATATAATTTTGATTAATCAAGGGAGTTTGATTAATTTCAGTGTTGATCGTAGCATAATCCCATGCCAGAATGAAATGCTGTTTACTGTCATTTGGGGTGAGTGATACCCAACAGTGAAATGAGCACTTGAAGTCCTCCAAACTTTGAACTGAAGTTATCTAACACTTCTAGTTATTTCTGTTGATGAATATAAATAATGTTTCAATGTTTTCAGAAGTATAAATCCCCAAACTCATTATGATATATAAAAGCACACTAAGAAGTATGTTGCCGGGGCGCCTGGGTGGCGCGGTCGGTTAAGCGTACGACTTCCGCCAGGTCACGATCTCGCGGTCCGGGAGTTCGAGCCCCGCGTCAGGCTCTGGGCTGATGGCTTGGAGCCTGTTTCCGATTCTGTGTCTCCCTCTCTCTCTGCCCCTCCCCCGTTCAAGCTCTGTCTCTCTCTGTCCCAAAAATAAATAAACGTTGAAAAAAAATTAAAAAAAAAAAGAAGTATGTTGCCAAAAAAGACCATTTTGCTACCTCCTTTCTCCTATCAAACCTTACATCTCCAAAGCATTATTCACTTCCTATAGATGTGATCGGGTTTTCACTCTGTTATGTTTAACTATTACTTTTTAAAAAATTCAATTCTGGTTTATATTTCAGTAGAGTTTATATATGACTTTTAGCTCTTGAAAACTACAAGTTAGATATTGTTAACCCTAACCATTAATAATTAACAAATGAACTTACTTTTTGATCCACCATAATTTTTGCTAGACAATTCTTTTATTGATTTCTGGATATAACTGAGTCAGTGACTACTATATCTATCTCAGCATCCCTTATATTCTTTTGTCACCAGATTCTCAACCAGTGACCCAATTTCCTACCTTATTCAAAGTAACCATGCCCTGGATCATCCTCCAATTAGGTCTTTTTCAGGTAAAAATTGTGGTTTGTTTTGTTTTGTTTTGTTTTGTTTATGATAACTATTTAATTGATTCTATCAGCAACTTTGGCACATGTTTTCCTAAAAGGGAAACCGATTCCAGCTACCCAGAAGTTCATGAGGTGTAGTGGCCACTGGATAGACCCCTAAAGGCACTGACCCCACTCCATTCGCCTGGTGCTCCAGTAGCATAAGTAGAATACGAAGAGAGACAAGGAAGGCAGGGTGAGGGAAGTAGCGGCCCTGGCCTGTGCCTTTGCCTGCAGGAGGGAAGAAAGAAGGGCAGGAGACATTCCTGCACAGAAGGGCCAGAATTTCCCATTAAAGTTCTCAACCTCACTGTGTTGGGAGAAACAGATGAGTCTGTCTCCATCTGTCTGTATCAGGAGCTCTGCCCCAAGTGGCCTTCTGTCACCTCTGTTCTATCTTCCCAATTCTGTATTCCAGATTCTGCAATTCCAACCCAACTTCCATCCTCTGTCGTTATTTCTCTAAAGTACAGCTCTTCCTCCAGTTTTCAACATCATGTCACACTGTCGTGTTGCGGTTCCAGCACTTACCATTTTCCATAATTAGTGCTTTGATTAATAGTGTATTTATTTGTATTTGACTTCTCCATCTAAATATAAATTCTATGGATGAGGAAAGCTTTCCTTTTTACTACTATATTTCCAGTGCAAAGGATAAGCTATCACTATAATGGATATTAAAAAAGAAATGTTAAATGAATAAATGAATGTTCTAATGCTCTGTTATTAACCCTCACTTTCATTTCAATGATTCTATTAAAGATTATCTGCTTTCTACTTCTAATAGTATATGAAGATTCATTTGATCTAAGTTCACTGTACACAATAAATCCTAGTCTCCTAAAGATACTGTCTTACATAAAATGTTTCCTCTTTTTTATGTTCTTAAAGCTCTCCATTTCAGTTTTTAAAACACACTTTGTAATATGGGCATTGGATTTAGACTGTTTGGTATTGTAGTTACTCTTCTGCTACTTACTAGTTGGTGCGTATGAACAAATATATTTCCCATTTTCCATGTTGATGTTAACAATCTTAACTCTTCAGTTGTTCTGGGTATTAAATGAGTTCAGATAGTATGGTGCTCAGAACACTACCTGGCTTATAATAATTTCACATTAAATGTGAGCATTTTCATCATAAAAAACTAATTCTTTTTTGCCTTTAAAAAGTCTCAGTAGAGGGATGCCTGGGTGGCTCAGTTGGTTAAGCGTCCAACTTCAGCTTAGGTAATGATCTCGCGGTTCCTAGGTTTGAGCCGCTCGTTGAGCTCTGTGCTGACAGCTCAGAGCCTGGAGCCTACTTCAAATTCTGTCTCCTTCTCTCTTTGCTCCTCCCCCACTCATGCTCTGTCTCTCTCTCTCAAAAATGAATGAATGAATGAATGAATGAATGAAATCTTAGTAGAGAGGTAGGTGAGAGAACTGGAGAAAATATTTAGATGATTTTCTTTTCCATGGTATTAGTATTTCTCTATGACCTACCCGGATCCATAAAATGTCCCTATGTGGTAATTTTATTCTTTTAGTTATTTGCTAGAAAAATCATAATCTTTTAAAAAAAATTTGCAGCTGTAAACACCTAAACTAAAGCCACTGGACTTTGTTTATGGACCTATCCTTTTAGTGTTTAATTCAAACACCTAAACTACATCTATTTCCTTATCAACATTTTCACCCTTACTTCTTACATATGACTTTATCCATCGAATTAATTATTCTGACAAGAGTGTCATAAATATCTTTCCTCAAAACCTATAGAAAACATCCTTCTGTATCCTACCAGAAAAATAGCGGGTCCAATTAACCCATGAAACCATTGGATAACAAGTAACACTTGTAGCTAGATCCAAGGCTGGGAAAGAAATTGCCAGACAGGATACACAGATGAGGTCCCGTCATTGAAGTCACATTGAATTTAATATGCTAGATGTTACTCAAATGATTTCCTACTCCATATTTGTATGAAAGATTCCTAGAAGCACATGTAAGAAATTAAGAGTCAAGTTAAATAGCTGTATATTCGTCATACAATACTACAGAATTAATCAGTTAAAAAGCAAAAGAGAAAAGAAAAGTCTTGGGTGCAAAATACAGTACTAAGAGAACAAATTGTGAAGTTAAATACAGTTACAATTAAGCAATGCGATTTTAGCAAGCTTGTACTAAAAAGTGGCAAAGAATATTATATAAGGAATATGGAACCAATGGTATAGACTACTCCACTTTTGTCTGAGAGAAGGGATAGCCTCAGCATGTGCTCTGAGATGGCAACACTTTGCATTTGGAGCTCCAGGTGAGCCAAGCACCATTACACAAGAGGAAAAGTTGCACGCAAGAGGAAAATTGGTGGCCATTTCCAAGCAAAATCAATACTGAATGGAACGTGAAGATCAGAGACAAGATTGGGATCAGAATGTCCTCAGATTCAGTTGATGGAGCCTGAGCTTAATGCCCTATTTTTTGAAGTTCATTTATTCTTTTATTTATTTTTTTAAATGCTTCTCTTTGAGAGAGAGAATGTGAGAAGGGAAGAGGGGATGTGAAGTGGGCTTTTCACTGACAGCAACAAACCTGATGCTGCGCTTGAACTCTCAAACTGAGATCATGACCTGAACCAAAACCAAGAATCAGACACTTAACTGACTGAGACATCCAGGTGCCCCTTAAAAATGTTTTTTTTTTAATTTTTATTTTGAGAGAGAGAGAGGGGGGGGGGAGGGGGTAGAGTGAGAGGGAGAGAATATATTGTTTTAACTGTAACTCTTCTCTATCTTCCTCATATGTACTTCTCCATCCTGATATAGCCTAACAGGTTACTAAGTTTCTTTGTTCCCTTATGCCCAATGATACTACCTGGGCTTTTTCTGTTCTCCTCTTTCCCCCCAATTGAATGGACAGATTTTTGAGACCCAAGATATAACCATTTACTCCTGTCTTTTATGAAAATTAGCCTTCTTTTGCTTCAATCAGCACCTCTTAAGAATGGCTACCACTCTTAAATTTCTGACTCTGATCAAGGCAATGATTTCTAATCATCTCTGGTATATTGTTGAAAATCTATTTCTTGCACAACAATGAAATTTGTCTAATGGTTTCTTCTCATAAAATTATTCTCTGGTTTCCCAGTTCTGCTAATGGCCATATAATTTTCTTTCTTCCAAATAATAATCCATTGACTCAATTGCCTTCTCGTTCTTTTTCCTTCACTTGCTACTCATAGTCAGTCTCATCAAATCATTTTTTTGATGATTTCTCAAATTTATCTCTCCCTCTTCATTTTGACTGTTATATAAGTTGTCTTCAAATTTCAAATGTTCTTCCTTCTTCCATACCCTAATAATTCTTGAAATTTCAGTCCATGCTCTGTCCTTCTTAAATATCTTTCTAATCTGCTTCCTAATCTGTCTTCACTTTCTCTAATTCCTTTTGGTTTATTGATCTTATTAACTTGTTTTTTATTCATGTGTATGATCTTGGTGTCCATATACTGTGTGTTAAAAAGAGCAAAACTTCACTTTGGGTAGATCCTTTATCTTTACTTATTTTTTTTGTCTTTATATTGACTAATAGATGTTTGAAAATTACAATGGTTTTTAAAATGAGAAAACAGGCAATATTTGATTTACTGGTAGTAATCTCAGTATAAAACTATTCAAACTCATTAATTCAATCAATCCTTAATAAAAATTTATCCATTTAATGTCTAATGATTTTTTTGAGAGAGAGAGTGCATGAGTGGGGGAGGAAGAGAGAGACTCCCAAGCAGTGTCCACACTCACCACAGAACCTGATGCAGGGCTCAGTCCCATGCCCCTGGGATCATGACCTGAGCCAGAATCAAGAGTCAGACACTCATCTGACTGAGTCATTCAGGAGCCTCCAATTCATTCATATATTTTTGAGAAACACACTTATCTTGAGTACCCACTTTGTCTCATGCATGATGTTGGTGCTGTGGGTATTAAAAGCAAAAAAAGAAGAAGCATAATCTCTGACCACATGATTTGCAATATCTAGTAAGGAAAACAATAATTTCAAAAATTATTTTACAGTGTCATCATAATCGATATAATATAGTTAACAATAGGATGTTCTGTTAACAACAGAATGCAAAGGAGAAATATGAGGAAAATATTAAAACTTCAGATAAATACACCAGTTTATAAACTTTTGATGATCTCTAATAAAATAGTGTTATTAAAGAAACCATCACTATTTTTTATCATAAAAAAGTAGGTCAGCTGTAGTTTCTGTCACTAATTTAAATCAATACATATTTGTTTTAATATTATATATTTGTACTATTATATGAAATGAGAACATTAATAAATTAAAGAATTAAAACTTAAAATTTCCACCATGGAAACTGTTGATATTACTATTTGAAAGCTTTGCTTTCTGTTTAGTTAACTTATCAATAATCAATATATGAATCAGAAACTTGTATACTCTACTATAAATAATAAAAATGTGCTATTATTACTTTTCAAAGTTTTTATTAAATTGCTTGTAACAAATGTAATGATCAATTGAATTAATTTATTTTTCCAGTAGAGAATCTCACTAATAAATTATAGAAATTCATATGATGGAAAATAATGGGAGTTAAATTTCCAGTTATTTTTTTTTCTAAATAACAACAACAGCATTATAATCATGCTTTCCATCTCCAAAACCTTTCTCGGATTTTGCACTTATCTGTATGTTGACTTTTACAGAAGGAGATAAAGGAAATTGAGGCATGTATTATGTTTTCACTCCAGTAATGATGCAATTCCAAGAAGCTCTAAACAAATGGATTTGTAGTCATTTTTCATCTTTGATAGAACCAATTTGCAGAACATTTTTCTCCATCATTTATCTTTTTAGACTCTTAATCTCTTTTTAAAACTGTTTTATCTTATGGTTTCTAGTATCCCCAGCATGTTACTTTTTGAAGATTTATCCTCTTTAAGAAATCACTAAAGAAATCTCTCTTTTACTCATTTATATTCATCATGTGTGGTTCTAAATCAAATGAAGTCTAATGCTAAGTAAAACAAATGGTATCTCCTGATCTCCATCATATTTTTCTTTTAATATGTTCATTCAAAGGCTATGTTAAAGAAAATGAAATGGATCTTACACAAAAACTATTTACATGATGTCTCATTAGAAAAGGGAAAAATGAAGATTTGTCAAGAAAATAGCTTATTATCAACAAAAAATATTTAGACAGAAAACTACTTTTAGAATATAAAAATGACTTTCTTGGACATCTAGATATAAACCTTTGAAGGTAACAGTGACTCAGCCTGGTTCTCTTGTGTATTCTATACTGATTTTAACCAGTGTCTGCCCATCTTCAAAGTTTTTCTTTTTTTTCCTTTAATTGATGAGTGTTGATTAATCAGAACACAAGATTATGAACATGAAGCCACCCTCTCTGCCTCAAATTCAGGTTTCCTTTATTCAATGAATCCTAAAGATGTTGAATTTCATTAAATTTGTTGGTGAACTTATTATGTTCACCAATGAGACTATCTAACTAGAAATATCCTTATATCTGAGAATGGATTGTTTGAAGAAATGCCATAAAGATCCTTCCTTTAAGCAAAATTGTATAGAAGTTAAATGTACTTTGAACCCACTAAGAGGCATGGAGTTTGTTTTCCAAAATATCAGATGAACTTATTATAGGCCAGTTTTATTTTGGATTTCCAAAGCAAGGGCCACAGATCAAGAGTACAAAGTGTTTGGTTGAATGTCACTTAACTACATCTTGAAGGAGATGAAATGCTGTATTAAAAATAATTGCCACTATCTTAAAGACACATTATTTTCAGTTGAGACGCTTGGTTTTTGTTATAAGAAAAATGGAAAAGAGACATAATATTACTATTTAAAACTAAAATAAGGATGTTAGGATTTCACACACAAATGGATATATCTTTTTCAACATGTTCTATTTTAGTTTGGAGCTGTTCTTTCCTTGAACAGGTGCTTGTCAAGCAAAGAATATGATTTAAATGGATATTTTACAATTAAAAAAACAAATTTAATTGCAGTCTCGCTGTCGTGGTTCTGTGAATGCTGTATATATTACTTTAAAAGATAGAATATAATTGAATACAGGAAAAAATAGTCTTTATGACTAAATTATAACTAGAAAAAATGGCATATAATTGTGTCAAAACAAAATTAAAACATCGAGAACTGTTTCTCCCCATCCACACTGTGAAATTCATAATCTTAGCTGAAAAGTACAATGTCCTTTACTTCAAAGAATGTCCCACCACCTAGTTTACAGACAATTTGCACTAGAAAAATGTAAAAAGTAAGTAACTAGAATTAAAAGTTTAAGAAAGTACTTCTCAGATACAGTCAATGGTATTATAAAAGTGTTGTACGGTGGCAGATGGTAGCTAAACTTGTGGTGAGCATAGCATAAGGTATAGACTCGTCAAGTCACTATGTTGTACCCCTGAGGCTAATGTGGCATTGCGTGTCAACTGTTCTTCAATGATAAATTAATTAATTAATTAATTAATAAGTAAATTGAACTTCTCTCACCACTGATGTGGCAATAGATCAAGTAAATCCTCTTTTGAAAGGAAATAATGTATTATCTTATGGTTGTGGAGGTCAGAAATATGAGTTGGGTTTCACTATGCTAAAATCAAGGTGTTGCAGCCTGGGTCCCTTCTGGAGGCTTCTAGGAGAGAATTCATTTACCTTCCTGCTATAGGTTCTAGAAGCCACCCATATGCTTTGGCTCCTAATCCCTTCCTTTATCTTCAAAGTCAGTAGTGTGGCTTCTTGTATCTCTCTCTGACCCTTCTCTATCACCATATTCCCCCCTCCTTCTCTGACACCCCTGCCTCTCTCTTTCCCTTATTAGGACCCTGTAATTACATTAGGCCCACCTGGACTATCCAGGATAATTTCCTATTTCAAGAGCCTCCATTGAACCCTGTATACAAAGTCCCTCTGTCACAGATTCTGGGGATTGGGAGGTGGACATCTTTGTGGGGAAGTTATTATTCTGCCTCCTGCAATTACAGATGTGGAAAGGTTATTTAAGAATCCCAATCTGTTTCAGGTCTGCCAGGGTGGCTCAGTTGGTTAAGCATCCAACTCTTGATCTCAGATGGGGTCTTGATCTCAGGTTCATGAGTACAAGCCCTGCAAAAGACTCCATGCTTGGTATGGAGATTACTTAAAAAAAATCCCAGTCTGTTTATGTAATTTTCTTTTATGGCAATACAATAACACAAATATATCAAAAGGGAATATTATCACTTAGATTGTTGTCCTTATATTCCCCAGCTGTGACCTCCAAAGAATTATATATTTTAGTGGCTATTTTCAGGTTCTTATAAATTTATAAAATTATGTATAAAATAAACTAAAACAAGGCATACATTTTAAGAAAAGGAGATAAAATATTATTAACAACAATTAATTGTTGACATTGGGCTTGTTTTAAATATTTTAAAGAATCAGCCAGAATTGTTGCTAACATTTTACATTATTCTCCCCATTTTATGGATGACAAAATTGAGGCTTTGAGAGATTAAGGAATTAACTCAAAACCCAAACAGCTAATAAATATCAGGCTCTGTCTACTATCTGAGTTTTGAACAACTGCAGCATGCTGTCTGTTAATTTTATATACATCTTTCCTTTGAATTATTACATGAGTGAGAAATTTTTTTTAATTTTTTTAAAATTTATTTATTTATTTGAGAGAAAGATGGTGTGAATGGGGAAGGGAGAGAGAGAGAGAGAGAGGGAGGGAGAGAGAGAATCCCAAGCAAACTCCACTGTCAGTGCAGAGCCCCATGCAGGGCTCAAACTCAACAAAACTTGAGATCAGGACCTGAGCTGTAACCAAGAGTCAGATGCTTAACCAACTGAGCCACCCAGGTGCCCCAACATGAGTGAGAAATCTTAACCACCTCTGTAGTTTTGAAGTAAGTGTTCACTGTTAAGATTTATTGAACTCAAGTGCGACTCGGTGGCTCAGTTGGTTAAGCATCTGACTCTGGATTTTGGCTCAGGTCATGATCTCACTGTTCATGAGTTTGAGTCCCTCATTGGGCTCTGTGCTGACAGCATGAAGCCTGCTTGGGATTCTCTCTTTCCCTCTCTCTCTGCTGCTCCCTGGCTCACATGTGTGCTCTCTCTCTCTCAAAATAAATCAATAAACTTTTAAAAAAAGATTCCTTGAACTCAGACTTTTTTGCTAAGTTAAGTAAGAAGGTGGGAAGAAAGGGCTCATGTAGAGTATGTGGAAAGACAAGAGGAATGAGAAGTAAAAGAGAGGAAACAAAGGAAGGAAATGTCAAGAAATAGACATTTCTTTCTTTCTACTCAAACACGTCTTTCACTTACCATATAAACTGGTATCATTTTCAAATGTATGGCATATTTTTTGATAGCAACCGAGGCATTCATGCAAGGGTAGCTTCATGGGCATGTGTCTGTGCAGCTCTTAAGGCCCTGCATTCAGAAGAACTCCACACTCAGTTTATGACTCCACTGTCTCCATCATGTTTTTCTTGTACCTTTCAACCTGCATTTTGCGGACAAAGTCAGATGGTGCAGAGAGCATGCCAGAGAACAGAAGAGATCTGTGCAATGTATGCCTACATCCCTTTCCCATATATTCCCACTACTCCTTTCCCATATAGCATTCACAATGCCCTATGAGCACAGAAATCAGATGGGCACACAGTGTGTGTGGGGTTTATCAAGACTTAAAATGAGTGCAAGCTGTGTTTGCATCTATCCGTGAGGAAACTAATTTCCCCAAGAAGAAGCATAATTTCCATTTCAAATGCAGTAAGAAGGCCATGGTGTTCTGAGAAACAGAAGCAGCAAAGGAACCCTATCATATTCTTCCTTATTTGTGTAATGTTTCTATGTTAGCCAATTATATATACACTGATGATGAGAATACTAGGAAAGTAGAGCAACCCATACCTGCTTTTCCTTTCAGTCCTTCCTTATGCATTAGTAGGGCAAAGGTTGAGTGTGTTGCTGGAATGGATGAGTATCATGAAGTGATATGAAAGCATTCAAGTTATTTTTGTGTAGTGTTTACATGGTTCTGGTAGGAACAAAATATATATGTGTGTTAGAGCTATTATGTCAAAGTGTACAATATTGGTGATTCCACATATGAATTAAAATTTCTTGTATTTGCCCTTAAAACTGGCAATCCCTAATGTAAAGATGGACAGTAAAATTCATGCTAATAGTTTAATTTTTTTTTTACTTACAGCAACATTAAATAACAAGTAGAAAATACCACTGCAATTAGAGAGAGGTCACAAAGAAGGAAAACTTTCATATTTTTGTATCTTTAATGAGAGTTTTTTGTTTTGTTTTGTTTTGTTTTTCATTTTGAACATGGAGATTTTGTCCTGGGCCCTACTATGTGGGTGGCTTTGCATACAGGGACTGCTGAGTCACCCAGCAATCTCAGAGGAATACCTACTCTGTGAGTCATTCCATGCTCATGAGAATAATATACTAGGTATTCAGCATAATTTTAGAGGAAATAAACCAGGGAATTATTGTATTTCCAGAGGAAATAAATGTGTAGGAATGTGGATTCAAACAGGAGCAGGATTGGGAGAGCTTGAAAAGCAATGGGAAGGAAGTGGCTTCCTAGACTCTAGACACCAAGTTAGTTTAACAAATTTTTTGTTGTTTGTGTAAGCTTATTAATATGATAATCTTTTGCAAGTATATATATATATATATATATATATATATATATATATATATATATGATGGGAGAATATAATCAGCTTTAATGATATGGAATTTCATTAAATTAATTCATTACGTGTAAATTGTTTACAACAAAGTAAGTGTTCAATAAATTTTAATAATTATCACTATGACCATTATTCCTTAACATTCAAAATGATTGTGTGGTGTCATTATCTTCATTTTATAAATGATAAAGTTGAAGATTAAAGGGATTAAGTACCTTATCCATGACTGTGTATCTAGTAATTGACAGAACTAGACATCAAACTATACTCATGAAGAAGATCCCTTTGTGTTCCTTGAATTCCTCATCTCTAATGATCTTGTCTTTTATACCACCTTAGCCAGGGACATCTATATTCCTATTATAGATCTTAATAATAGCTAATTGCACCTCCTTCATAAGCAGGATTTCAACTTGAGAATCACCCTACGTGATAAACTTTGAGATCACCCTACATGATAAACTTTAGAACTAATTCTATAGTCCTTGCCTGTCCATTAGCAACCTCACAGTCACTCATCTCTTGTGCAAACACCCTTCACAATCATAGTCAACCTGACAAAATTTTAATTGTCTTTTAAATATGAGTTATTGCTATTGCCCACGTACCACACACTATGTCTACCCATCACACTACGAATTTATCTCAAATTTCCGATTTCCCCTTGGTGATTCCAGTCAGTCTTAGTTTCTTTAGTGACTTCTTCCACACTCCAGATGGGATCATTGCACACTTTCTCTTCACTCCTCAAACCTCTAAAGCCAAGTTCAACTTCTGTCTTCCCCATTCCTGGCTGTTGTTGATGCTTTACAGAAAATACAGGCAATTGACAAGATGTTCCACATGTTGCCACGACTACCCAACTGACCCTCTACTTGAATATGGCCCTGTGCCTCACCCTGTTTTGGTGGATGTTGCCATTCCTTTCATTCCTTCATTATTCAGATGCCTTATTTTTTAAATAATTGATTCTCTCCTTCTTTCATCTAAACTTATTTTTCCCACTTTTTACTGGATCATTTCCATCACCAAATGATTAATTTCTAAGATTCTCCATGTTATAAAAACAATAAATTAAGAACAACAACAAACCCCTCATTTAACCTCATGTCACCCTCCAGTGCCATCTGATAAGTTTTTCTGTGAGAATATAAACTTCTTTTTTTAATGTTTATTTATGTATTTTGATAGAGATCACACGTGTGCATGAGCAGGTGTGGGGGCATAGAGAGAGGGAGAGAGAGAATCTCAAGCAGGCTCTGTGCTGTCAGCTCACAGCCCAAGGCAGGTGTTCAACTCACGGATCTGGAGGTCATGACCTGAGCAAAAGTCAAGAGCCAGAGGCTTAACCAATTGAACCACCCAGGAGCCCAAAGACTTCTAGAGTGTAGTGTACAAATCCTGCACCCATGTCACCTCCTCCAGGTCGATCTTGAATGCACTACAATCTCATTGTTATCTCCAACATTCTCTATAAGAGCTCTTGTAAGGATTTTCAGTTACCTTCATTTTAATAAATCTAAGGTAAGTTTCGATCTTCATTTTTTAAAAACTCACCAGAAGTTGACAGAATTGATCATTCTCTCATATTGAAATGTTCTCTTCCCTTGACTTCTTGGTTCTCCCTCTATCTTCTCTTGCTCTTCTTTTCAGCCTACTTTGTTGGCTCAAACCTCAAATTGCTGGAGGGCCTGAGAGCTCAGTCTTCAGAACACTTGTTTTCAATGTATCACTCACTGACTAGACAATTTCATTCAGTCTGCTCATTGTCTCTCGAAAGGGCATGTTTATATTGACAGCTCTTGATTTACATCTACAATCTCATCCTTTGCCCTGTCCTGTAAAATAATGTATCCACTGCTGATGTGATCCTATATTTAGATGTCTGATATTTACCTAAAAAGTGACATGCACAGAAAACTCCTCTTTTTAATGTTTACTTATTTATTTTGAGAGAGATTTAGAGCATGAGCATGGGAGGGGCAGCGACAGATGGAGAGAGATAATCCCAAGCAGGCTCCACACTGTCAGCACAGAGCCCAATGCAAGGCTCGAACTCATGAATCATGAGATCATGACCTGAGCTAAATCAAGAGTCAGATGCTTACCTGACTGAGCCACCCAGGTGCCCTGCACAAAAAAAACCTCTTGATTCATGCTCACTCAATGTGTGGTTTCCCCATTCTCACTTATCTCAGTGAATGATCTTCAGTTGCACACACCTAATTCATAAGCAAAGACTGACAATTCTAGCTTCAGAATATGTCCCACATCTGACCACTACTCACTTGTTTCAGCATTGGTGTTAAATCTCAGCACCTGTAATCTATAGCAATCATGACTATAGCAATAAAGTCTTATCTGGTCATCCTAACCTACTCTTGGGAGTTGAAAAAGCTTCCTTCTAATGATGGTACGTTCCTCTGAGTAGTTAAAGGAACCAAAGGGAGCAAAATGTCACAGAACATCCTACTATTTTGGATGTAGGTTTTTTTTTGTCTTTTTTTTTCCTTTTCTTTATATATGTTACACTTTTTTTTTATTAATGAGCTAGTTTTCTTCTTTAAGGTGTAGCGTTTTTCTGTATTAGGCATTTGCTTAGTTGCTGCAGCTTCTTAACTGGTTTCTAGAGTTCTCACAAAGCTACTCTGGTCCCGATTGCACTGTGAATTTGGCATCTCAATGGGGGAATGAGGGCCCAGAGTTTCCTAAATCTGCCATATTTTGATGCCACTTGTCAGGTATATATACATATATATGTTTTTGTTGTAGTTAATTTGAGCCATTCTAATAAGCGTGTAGTGGTATCTTGTTCTTGTTTAAATTAAGAATTCTCTAATGACAAGTGATGTCGAGCACTTTGCACATGATCATTTGTCATATGTATGTCTTCACTGAAGGACTTTCAGATGTTTTGCTTCATTTTTTAATTGGTTCGTTTTCTCATTGTTGAGTTTTAAGAGGATTGATATGTGACTGCTTTAACATGTGTTTTGCAAATATTTTCTCCCATTCTGTTTTTTCATCTTTTCCCTCTTTTAACACTATGTTTCACAGAAGAGATGTTTTTGATTTTATTAAAGCAGCCCAAATTAGAGATTTTTAAAATTTAATGAATCATGTTTTTTTGGGTTCCCTGACTCATTTTAATTATTAGAATTTATTCTCTCTTGTAATGCTAGACAGATATTTTTTAAACATAATTTATTGTCAAATTGGCTAACATACAGTGTTTACAGTGTGCTCTTGGTTTGGGGGGGTAGATTCCCATGATTCATTGCTTACATACAACACCCAGTGATAGATGTTTGTTTCTTGGCTTTCTCTCTTATTAAAATGTAATAAGAGCTAAGTACATTATTGTGTTCATACTATGTCCCTAAACTTAGACTATGATGTTGCACAGATGTATTTGATTAGTAGTTGATGAATACTTGAATAATTATATGGATATATTATATATAAATATATAAATGCCATATAAATAGGTGTATAAATGCAAAGTCGGGTTCTAAACCAGTAGTTTCTGTATATTTAACACACACCTCTATCAATAATAGAATTAACTGTCACACTCAAAATGTGTGTATCCATATACATATCATAAATTTATCTATTTTCAATTTATATATACACTGCTGTCATAATGGAAACCTTAAAATCACTAAAAATTATATAAATATAAATATCTCACCGGCTTTGAAAATATTTTCTTCTGAAATATCAACTTTGGAAAACACTGCCTGAAACCATTATGTCCTATTGCCCATTTTATATAAAAGAGGGTGCTATCAGAGCCTTAAACCCATAACTTTTAAGGATGTAATTACAGGTATCACAGGAGTAATTATTCCTGTGTGAGGAGGCATGGAGAGCATATCTTTAAGTCTTTTCTATTTAATCTGTCTCTAACTCCATATCTTTTATTTTGACCCCATAGTTTCTCTTTAGTGTGTCCAACGAGGTATTTACCTGATCTGAGATCCTTCACTGTTCTGCTCTCCCAGGTCACTCTACACATTTCAGTAATGGCAGAAGTCAATCTAGTACGGTAAGAGAGAAAAAATTAAAATGTGGTCAGAAACTCATTATTTTCCATGGGTCTCAAGTCACTTAAACAGCACTGCTCAGTTGTCTCTGCTTCACAGAAGGTTCTAGTGTCCCCCTAAAATTCATGTCCACCCAGAACCTGTGAATGTGGCATGATTTGGAATTAAGGTTTTGCACATTTAATTAGGTAAGAAAAGATAAGGTTATACTTCTTTGAGGAAGGCCCCAAATCCAATGTAACTAATATTTTTATAAGAGGGCAATTTGAGCACAGAAACACAGACATTCAGGGGAGAAGGCCAACTGAAGGTGGAGGCAGAGGTTAGACTGGAGTGATGCACCTACCACCAAGGAATACCAAGAATTGCCAGCCACCTACAGAAGGTAGATGAGGCAAGGAACATTCTTCCCAGGAGCCTTTAAAGGAAATGTGGTCCTGTTGACATTTCGATTTCAGACTTGTGTGATTCTTTAACTTTCTGAGATTTCTTTGAACATTAATTAAAAAAATTTGCTACTATCAATATTTGACAATACCAATTAAAAGTTAATAAACATTGAATGCATCAGGTTTTTCCCTAAGTGCTTTTACATGTGAAGATTATTTAAAGGTAACACTGCCAACTAAGAAGCTATCGTTTCCACTTTTCAAGTTGACCTTTCACTGACCAGAGTGAGAAAGTATTTAAAGTAATTTTAGAAAACCAGCAAGTGGCAGAGAAAGGACTTTCATTTTGGTTTCTGTTACTCCAAAACTCAGGTTCCCAACAGAAATACTACATTTGAAGTAAGATTTGATGGTTTTCTTTCTATTTTTTTAACGTTTATTCATTTTTTGAGAGACAGGGAGAGAGCGTAAGTCGGGGAGGGGCAGAGAGAGAGGGAGACACAGAAGCTGAAGCAGGCTCTAGGCTCTGAGCTGTCAGCACAGAGACTGATGCAGGGCTCAAACTCCTAGACTGTGAGACCATGACCTGAGCCAAAGTCAGATGTTTAACCGACTGAGCCACCCAGGCACCCCCAAAGTGATTTACCTTCTTCTTGTTAATGTTTATTTATTTATTTTTGAGAGAAAGAGAGAGAGCGAGAGTAAGTGATGGACGGGTACAGAGAAAGTGGGATAGAGCGAATCCCAAGCAAGATCCACACTGTCAGTGGAGAGCCCTATGTGGGGTTTGAACTCATAAACCATGAGATCATGACCTGAGCCCAAATTAAGAGCCAGATGCTTAACCAGCTGAACCACGCAGGCACTCCAGTAAGATTTTCAAGGTACAGTTAAATATCCATTTCACTGCAATATGTCTAAATATATGGCCACACTTAATTTTTAGCAAAAGTTGGGCACACTTAGGCAGTCCATAAATACATGCTGAATGAATGAACACATGCAGCATTTTTTATATGATAACATTTCTTAATTTCGGGGGGGGGGCTGTGATGTGTAGAAGTACATTTTAAAATGAAAAGAAATACTGATTTTCTATCATAGTAACTATTACCCAAAAACCACCCTCCTTTCTAATGAAAGCAGCTGCCTCCAAAAAGTACAGAAATCAACACAAACGTTTATAGGGGCCTCTAAGACCCATAAACTACTCACCAAGCATGAAGAGCTTTTCTTCTAAGAATGCTCAAATGGATTATAAAACAATACATTACTTTTATGTTCTCATGGCCCATTAAATCTTTTTTAATGCAGTATTCTTTTGAATCAGTAAGTTTTGAATATGCCAAAATAGTGGCCCTTGCTCTGGTTTTCATTGCAGTGGGGGGCTATTAGTCGATTGCTTCTATCTTTTATTGTTACCTTCATTAACAGTATTAATTCCTCAGCTTAAAAACATTGAAGTAAGAATATCTGTTTTTACTAAAGCAAGGAAAGATTTTTGGTCTTGTTCCTCTGAAAGAAATGTGAAATCTGACTGCATACCTAAGCCCTCCTGTTCAAAAGCAGCAAGCAGCAAATCAAATGCCTGAGTTCCTGATATCATGGATGTAAGAATATAAGTGTTTCACTTGAGAATTTTGCATATAAAGGAAACATCTGATGTGTGTTGAATTATGTACTCCAAAAAGATGTGCGGGCATCTTAACCCCCAGTACCTATGAATGTGACCTTATTTGAAAAGGGGGTCTTTGCTCGTGTAATCCAGTTAAGTTGTACAGTAAAATCTTGTATTGTGAGTAACTTGTTCTGTGAGTGTTCCACAAGATAAGCAAACATTTCTAACAAATTTTAACTTGATAAAGAAGCAACGTCTTACAATATTGAGTAATATGTGATGCTGAAAGCCACATGATCATAACTGAGCCAATGTTTCTTCTCTCTCTCTCTCTCTCTCTCTCTCTCTCTCTCTCTCTCTCTCACTGTGGGATAGTGGGTGATCATCTCTCATGCTCAAATGCTTGGCCTCAGGCCGTGGTGTTGGCAGAAATCAGTGATTTTTCAGAATATTGGAAAGTGCCCACAACTGGCACTTATGTATTTTTTGTCACTTGAAAGCACCTATGGACAGTCCTTTGCTTTCACATGCAAGAGTAAGCTTAGGAATGCTTTGCTTCATTCTAGGTCATTGGATACATTCCTTGTTAAAATTTCACAAAAAGAAAAGATTCCATTGAGCCAATAGATAGCAGTGATTCATTAGTGATAGTGAAAGTCGTCTTTCACAATAACCCTCCTCTCTCTTGTCTCCCTCACACCAGCCACAAAAGTTTTCAAAGTTAAGCGCAGGCTGATTTATTTTTCTTTCCAGTTTGTATTTTCTTTATTATTTTATATTATATGATAGTATTGTAATCATATTTATATGAATATTTTTGTGTTGTGGAACAAATCATCTGAGTTTCCATTATTTTTTATGGGGAAATTTGCTTTGATATACACATGCTTTGGATTGCAAACATGTTTCCAGAATGAATTATGCTCAGAAACCAAGGTTTTACTGTACTCCACTAGAGTGGGTCTTAACCCAAAATGTTCTTGTAATAAATGAAGGCAGAGACACATAGAGCCAAATGCCAACAGAAGACAGAGACAGAGAGGAAAATCAACTATGTGAAGACAGAGCAGGAATTGAAGTTATATTTGTAGAAATCAAGGAATGGTTGGGGCCAGCAGAGAGTGGATGAGACAAGGAAGGATACTCCCCTAGAGTCTTCAAAAGGAGCATGGTCCTGCCAACACCTTGATATTGAACTCCTACTCTCTAGAACTTTGAGACAATAAATCCCTGTTGTTTTTAAGCCATTCAGTTTGTAGCACTTTATTAGGGCAGTTCTAGACTACTAAAACAGCATCTAAAATTTTCCTACTATTTCCAGATTGAGATGATTATCAAGGATCCTAGTGTATAGATGTTTCCTATCATACTAAGAAACATAGGGCTTTAACCAAGAGGGTTTCTAGCTGCTGAACAGTTCTTAGGTTTCAACCAATGAGTTAAATATTTATTGCATATTGAGGCCACTCTATTGCTTTAGCTGCCATGGAGAAACAAATATAAGCCATAAGACATTTTCCTCAAAAAAATTATGAGAGGCATACATGAAACATTTGAAATTTCCTGTTTTTTTTTTTTAATTCAGTTCTCCTAGGGAGTTGGTTTTCTGACATTTTGCATGTGTATTGCATGTGGCATACCACTCTCTTCCTGTAATCTGGGCACTATTTGCTATACTGGACATGAAGTATGACTTCCAATTCAATTAACAGAAGATGCATGTTGCAGTTGTATCAGTCATATTGTTTAAATGCTGCAATAGACCTGTACAGCAGCCATCAAGGCAATTGTAGCTTGGTAAATCAAGCTATTGCTATCCAAGAAAGACAAATTGTATACAAATTTCAATTTCTGACTAACTAAGCGGAAACATCTTCCAGAGAATGTGTTCCCTACATCTTATCTTGATATGGCATCTAGAAAGTAGGCAAAATACCCTTGAGTCTCTTTGTATTTTCTTCCTTTTTTTTTTTTTCTGAAAATTCTGACACTAATTTCCTAGAGTTTCCACTGTGGTGTCTCCTGTTTGACATACTGGCCAAGAAGTCATCATAGATTCTTAAGCATGCTTTTTGATTCATAGACCCTGTCACAAAGCCTTTGGTGATTGTGGTAAACTTATGTTTGGTTGAATGCTAAGCTTTCCAAGATGTTTTCTGGGAAATGATGATTTTTTTAAATTATGGTATAATTGACATATAACATTATATTAGTTGCAGGTGTGTGACATAATGATTCAAAATTTGCATATATTGCAATATGATTTTTTTAATGTTTTTTTTTGAGGTAGTCATTTCCTGGCACTCACATAATATCGCCCGGTCTCCAGACCATAGGCTGGTCTAGGGAAAAGTACCAGTGTTCTCATAACTGTTCCATTCACCAGGAATTTGGAACTGGAAAACTAATATTTTTTTCTCCTTGTCAGACAGTTTGGGAAACAGAAAAATTAGATCTGCTTGAAAAATTAGAAGGAAAGCAACATATAAGGAGGGACAGAGATAGGAGCAGAAGATACTTTCTGAGGTCTGTGGATTTTATCTTGGTCAGTCCTTGTAGCATATAACAACTTGGTCAAAAGCCAAGTGATCATTTGTGCAAAGTTGAATTCTAAAAGTCAGCCCTAAGTCTTATACAAATAGTACACAGTCCTCAGCAAAACTGCAGGAATTTAGCAAAGGCACATGGACCTTAGCAAAATCAAAGGCTGAGCTTCTCTTCAAAGGTGGGGCCTAACAAAAGTAAAGGCTGAGGGGACCTTAACTAGTCTGGTATGATATGTGGCCTCAACATAAGCTGACCACAAAGAAGTCTAGCTAGGTTAATTGTGCATTGCAGTTTGGAGAAAATACATACATTCGGTTTTGTTTTCAATGTAGCTGACCCTTAAACAATGTGGGGGTGAGGAGTACTGACCTCCTACCCAGGCTAAAATTCATATATAACTTTTGACTCCCCCAAACTTAACTACTAATAGCTTGCTGTTGACCAGAAGCCTTACAAATAACATGAACAAACAATTAACACATATTTTGTATGTTATATGTATTAGATGCTATATTCTTACAATACAGTAAGCTAGTGAAAATAAAATGTTATTAAGAAGCTCTCAAGGAAAAGAAAATGCATTTATAGACCTGCAGTGTATTTACTGAAAAATATCTCAATTATGGTATAAGGGGGCCTGCATGGTTCAAACCCATGCTGTCCAATGGTCAGCTGCAGTTACACGCTGAATCTTCAGGGCTTTGGACTGTAGAAGATAAGGTTTTGCTAAGCAGGTATGGATAAAGGAAAATCACTTTGACCATCATGGAATTTATCTTTGTAGAAACAGGACTTTAAGATAATAAATAAATACTAAAGTAATTCTTTCCACTGTTAACATGCAAGGCAGCTAAGTCCTTTGTGCTCTATAGAACACATGGAGTTCTAACAGCATTTTAGGTTTAAATTTTATGACTGTCCAAGATAGGTAGCACTAGCTCAGCTGATCCAAATTTAATTCTGCTTTTAGGATCACACTGGGGATATTCTGGAGATTAATTTTGTTTTCAGGTTAAAGAGGCAACCTGGCAACCTGATTTTAAGTTAGGACTGAACTTCTTAACTGCTTGGAAGGAAAACTCATCTTTAAGATGTAAATTTCTTAGGGCCTAAAAATTTCCATAGCAAAATCAATGGAAATACTCCCTGCGCATAGGATAGGAAACACCCACTCACAATCCATAGTGGTGCAAGGACAGTGTGATTGGGGAATTTAACTATGTTGTTTCAGCCATTGACCTTTGAATATGATGTGGCCTTGAAGTTGCCTTAGTGCTTATTTCTTGTTGTTTTGTTTTGTTTTGTTTTGTTTTATGAAAGGGTTTTGGATTTTGTCAAATTCTTTTTCTGCATCTATTGAGATTGATCTTGTGGTTTTGCCTTTTTTACATCTTTCTGTTAATACAAAGATGTCTTATATTGATTGATTTTTTTTTTTTTTTTGTAATTTAAACCAACTTTGCATTCCAGAGATACATAATATGTAATCCTGGACAAAAGATGATTTAACTGATTGGTTTACAATACTTTTTATATGTTGCTGAGTTCGATTAGCTGGTATATTAAGGATTTTTGCACCTATATTCATGAGATGTTAGCATGAAGTTTACATTTCTTTGCATGTTTTTAATATGACATTAATACTGGTCTTTTACAATGAATTGAAAGTGCTTTAGTTTTTGGAAGGATTTTTGAAGGATTGATATAATTTTTTTTAACATGGTAAAATTCATCAATGAATACAGGCCAGGAATTATTTTTCAAGACTATTGCAGAGCAAGTTGAAAGAACCTCAGCATCCCAGATTAGTGGGAAGCATTTAACTTACTGATTTAATTTCTTTCATTCGTATAGGTCAATTCATATTTTCTATTTCTTCTTGAGTCAGTTTAAGTAACTTGTTTCTTTCTAAGAGTTTGTTCATTTTATCTAAATTATCTAATTTTATTGGCTTAAAATTCCCTTATAACATACTTTACTTCCCTAGAGTCTACAATGATATTCTCTCTTTCATTCTTGGTTTCAGTATTTGATTCATCTCTTTTTCTCTTGGCCCATCTGGCAAAGGTTTGCCAATTCTGTTAATCTTTTCAAAGAACTAATTTTTGACTGCAGTGATTCTTTTTCTATTGTTCTTTCTTCTCCATTTTACTATTTCCACTCTAGTCTTTTCTCCTCCACCCCCTTTGGTTCTGCTTGCTCTGGATTTTGTATTCTCTTCTTTTTTCAGTTTCCTAAGTTGGAAGTCTAGGCTATTGACTTGAAATCTTCCTACTTTGCTAATAAAGGGAGTTACAGTAATAAATTTCTGTCTAGACACCATTTTAGCTGCACATCAGAAGTTTTATATTTCATTGGTATCATTTTCACTTATTTCAAAGTAATTTCCAAATTCCCTTATGATTTCTTTCTTGATCCATTTGTGATTAAGAAGTTGCAACAATCCAACCCTTTAAGTATTGTGTTGTTTAATTTTCAAGTACTTGTGAATCTCCTAACTTTTTTTTCTGTTTTCTATTTCTAACATAATTCCATTGTGGTAAATACACTTTTTTATGACTTCAATAATTTTTAAATTGATGGAAGCTTATTTTATAGCTTAACAATTGATCTGTTCTAGAAAAAATTCATGTACATTTGAGAAGAATATAAACTCTGCTGTCATTTAGTGAAGTGTTGCTCTATAGGTATTTGTTATATCTAGGGTATTTGGGTTAAGCTTTTTTTCTTCCTTACTGATCCTTGCCTAGTTGTTTTTATGCATTAAAAGTTGAGTATTGATGTCTTTGTTATCTTTGACTTATTTTTCCTCTTCAATTTTGTCTATTTATGCTTCATGTATTTGGGGGCTCTGTTATGTGCATTAATTATTATAAATTGCTGTCTACCGGTTGGTTTGATCCTTTAATATCATAAAATTCCTTCTATACTAACTATATTTATCTTAAGATCTATTTTTCCCAGTATTAATAAAGCAAATCCATTTATTTTGTTTGCTCTTTTACAGTAAACAGTTTTCAATCCTCTTATTTTTAATCTCTTTGTTTCTTTTAATATAAAATGTGTCTCTTATAGACTATATATTTGGATCAATTTTTAAATCTATTGTGTCAGTTTCTGTCTTTGCACTATAGTATTTAAACCATTTATATTTAATGCAATTAACTAATAAGATATGCTTTACATTTGCTATTTTGTTATTTGTTTTCTTTTTTTTTTTTAATTTTTTTTTTTCAACGTTTATTTATTTTTGGGACAGAGAGAGACAGAGCATGAATGGGAGAGGGGCAGAGAGAGAGGGAGACACAGAATCGGAAACAGGCTCCAGGCTCTGAGCCATCAGCCCAGAGCCCGACGCGGGGCTCGAACTCACGGACCGCGAGATCGTGACCTGGCTGAAGTCGGACGCTTAACCGACTGCGCCACCCAGGCGCCCCTGTTATTTGTTTTCTATAAGTTCTAATGTCCTTTTTGTTCCTCTGTTCCTTTAATTTTCTTTTATATACATACATTCCTGGTATACCATTGTAATTGCCTCTTGTTTAATGTACCTTATTTTTGAAAATTATTTTTGTTTTGATTGCCCTGGAGTAATAATTAACATTTAAACTTAATATAATTTAGTTCAATTAAACACCAATTAAATTTCAGTAGTATACCAAACTTTGCTGCAATGTTGCTCCTATCCCCACATTTTGTGCTATGATTGTCAAATAAAATCTTTATAAATTAAAAGCCCATCAAGACCTTTTATAGTTGTTTTATGAAGCTATGTTCATATCATATAGGAGAAAAAAATTACAAACAAAATATACTATGCCACACACCCTTTATATTCTTTATATTTACAAATGCAGTTAACATTACCAGAGCTTTCTACTTCTTGTAGTACTTCTGGTAGGATGGATAAGCTGATGACAATTTCTGTTTTTGTTTATCTAGGAATATTACTAATTTCTCTCTCATTCATTGTTGTGCTGGATATAGAAATCATTATTGACAGACATTTTCTTTTAGGACTTTGTATATGACTTTCCACTTCCCTCTGGTCTCTGTGAACTTTGAAAAGAAATTAAATATTAATCTTATTAAGGATGTGTCAGATACAATGGGTCACTTTTCTCTAGATGTTTTCAACATTCTTTTTTTTCTTTTTTCTTTTTTTTCTTTTTGGTCTTTGACAGTTTAAATAAGATGTGTCTAGTGGTCTAGTGTATATCTACTTCACTTAAATTTGTATGGATTTCACTGAGAATCTTTGAATTTTGCATTGATTTGGAAATCCAATTTGGGAAGTTTTAGCACAATATTTTTTCAAATATTCTTTCTGTTCTTTTCTCTCTCTCCTTTCTTTCTGGGTCTCTTATTATACCTATGTTGGTGTGCTTGATGCTGTCCCACAGGTCTGAGACTGTTCATTTTTCTTTATTGTTTAAGACTGGATCATCTCAATTGACCTATATTCAAGTTCACAGATTCTTCTGTCAGCTTAAATCTTCATAGAGCGACCCTAGGAAATTGAAATGTACATTTCAATTATTGTACATTTGAACTCCAGAATTTCTCTGATTCTTTTTTAAAAATAATTTCCTTTTCTTTATTGATATTCTCTATTTGCTTACACCTTTTTCCTCAGACTTCCATTTAATTCTTTTGATGGTCCCTTTAATTCTCATTAGTTCTTTGAACATACTTGAAATAGCTTATTTACTGTTTTTGTGTAATAAGTCTGACATCTAGGCTTTCTCAGGGACAGTTACTACTGACTTTTTTTTTTTCTAGTTTTGGGTCAAACTGTCCTGTTTCTTTGTATGTGTCACCCGTTTTTGTTGTTGTTGTTGTTGTTGTTGTTGAAAAGTGGATATTTTAAATGATATAATATAGTAACTAAAATCCAAGTGCCCACACTTCCAAGATTGATTTTTTGGTTGTTACAATTTGTTTTTGCTGTTTATTTAATGACTTGATGGGTGAATTCTATTAATCCAACGCTGTTAGTCATGTATGGATACTGAGGTTTTTTTCTCATTGAGCGTAGTAATCAGCTAATTATTGGAAAAAGCTTTCTTTATGTTTTAAACCATATGTCTCTCATCCTTTGCCAAGAGATTACATGCATATGTGTGTGCATGTGTGCATATGTGTGCACACATGTGCCTGCCTTCAACATTATGGATAGTTCACACCTCTGCTTTATTCTTTACCTCTTGCCTATGCAGAGCATCAGTGTCCTCCATAAATGGAAGATTTGGACCTTCTCAGTTCCTCTTTGGTATGATATACCTCTGAAATGTGTATGGCCTTCTGTATCTCCGGGAATATTTCAGAGTTTTTCAAAGCCTCCTGTGAACATATTATTTCCCAGATTTTCCTCCTAAGTTTGTTGGCTAGCCTCTTGTTTGTCACAACTGGTATCACTGCGTCAGTAGCTGCAGTGTTAAACAATTTGTGCTCATTGTTTTTGACAAACACCCTGGAGATAGAGCTTTTCTCATTGAGCTATTTCTGAATTAGATCAAATAGAGACAAGATCCATGAATGTGTCTTTCCAAAGGACCGGCCTGACAGGTTAAATTACAATAAGTCTCTGGGAATGAGGCTTTCTGAGAAATTCCAAACCCATTTGGCTTCTAAAAATGGCTCCTAGGCTGCTCTTTCTACAAATAACTTGTTCTGAAGCTCTGCTGATTTTCAAGGGTACTGCAGAGAAAGTTGAAACACCACAAAACTCACCATTCTTAATGAAATTTAACCATTTTTTTTCTTAAACACCTACTTTCTGAATTGTTGTAGCTTTTGGTTAATTTCAGAGTTCTGAAAAAGTTGATTTTTGATAATTCTTCCAGTGTTCTCATTCCTTTTAGGAACATGTAGATTTTTGAAATCTAAATTCTGCCATTCTGAAAGTGCTTCTGATCAATGTTGCTAGAATTTTAATATTAAATTTGTCTCTACTACACTATGCTATTTTTTGAGAACCTTTATGATGTCTTTCGAGCCCACTGTAGTATGCCTCTGGGAAGAAACATTGAGCTTGTGGCTAAGCATAAGATGCTACATAATATAAAAATCAGAGCAAACATTTCAGCCCTGGGTACAGAATGGCCTTTGAGTTAATATCATTAATATACTCTTCTCATAAATGTTGGAGTTTTCTGAGGAAAAAAGTCTGTATCAACATTAGTACAAGCAAAATAGCTGATAGTGGTTAATATTGGGGAATAAACTTAGACAAAAGTCAGCAGGACTGTTACATTAGACTATTCACCTCCTCCCTTGAGATGATAACTATTTACCTGGTCAGTAATTGCCTTAAGGTTACCAACACTGGATTAAGAGAATTTAAACTTGAAAATGTTATTTGGGATTATTTACTCCCAACTCATGATATTTTCTTCTATGTGAAGGGATTTCTGTTCATGTAACACATCTGGACCTTTTAAAATCAATTTTCTAATCATTACACCCAAGAGATGAGAAATCAGCTGAGTATTGAGCTTGGAAGGAGAAACTATGCATATCAGCCATACTCCTTTCTTTTTTATCCTTCCTTTTAGGGACAGGTCTGTCAATAGGAATTGTCTTCTGCTCTGCTACTCTGAGCTGTGAGTTTTATTAGAGAACCATTCCTTAGGGAAGCCCTTCAGTAGTGAATAAGTAGTTGCCTCAGTGTTACTTGCTTCTCTATTAATAATTCTAATTGGCTTTAGAGCCTAAATTACATTCTTAAATATCAGTGTTAGTTTTTAGTTGGCTCAGAACTTGCACAAGAAAGTGGGCAGTTTTTATTGGACCTCCTCAAGGTCCCTCATGTGTGTTTTTTAAAATATATGGTAAAGTCTGTAGTCAATATAAAGAATAAAAATGCATGTAACAATCAACCAGTGTTGTCAGAGTTCATAAAAAATATAATAATCAAGGAAATATTCTGTTCACAAGGCTGGAGAACAAATTCTGCATCTTGCTAGTTAGTTACATGACTCAGAACAGTTCGTACAAACTCCAAGTTTCCAGTTACATCACTTTTCACATAAGAATATAATAACACTGACTTTGTCACATTTGGGGGTTGTTAAAATGAGATAATGCTTCTAAAAATGTGTTTGAGATTTTGAGAGTACATAAAAAAAAGCATATTGGCACTGATAGTTTATGGATAGAATATACCTGGCCAGAAATGAATGAAGTGAAGGGTACTCACCAAAAACATTTATTATGCATGAACCAAGGATATGAAATGAGAGTAAGTCTAGGTAAGTTAGAAGAGACGCATAGGTCTTAAGGAATAATTGTCACATTCAACTCTAATTCTTTGTTTTAATGTCTCTTTTCCCCACTAGACTATGAGCACAAATATCTTATTTATCTTTATTTTCCCAGAGCCTGGCACAGAGTACACACTCAATAAATTTGGCTTAATTGAATTGACTGACTGAAGGTAAATAATCAGGGTAATGAATGCATGCCAGACCCTCTTTACCTGCAGGCTAAACCAGGTAGAGAAGCAATTATGAAGGGGACTAGAGATAATGCCAAGCTTCAAAAAGACAGATAGAGGGGAAGAATTTGTCCTAAGCTTTCATGCTGCCTACACCCTGATCTTAAGTTATTTCAATTATCTGTTATATTTTAGATACTCTACCAGGTATTGAAGATTCAGATATTAACAGACATCTTTTGACCATAAGAAGCTTAAATTCTTGCGCTAAAAAATTATATTAAATGCAATATCTGAGATATACATAAGAACACAATTTGCTGAGCAACCCTTTGTGTGCCACACACTGTACAAAGATTTTGCAAGGATTATCTCTTAAAATTCACACAAGTCTATAGGATTGATAGTTAATACTCTAGGGGCGCCTGGGTGGCGCAGTCGGTTAAGCGTCCGACTTCAGCCAGGTCACGATCTCACGGTCCGTGAGTTCGAGCCCCGCATCAGGCTCTGGGCTGATGGCTCAGAGCCTGGAGCCTGTTTCCGATTCTGTGTCTCCCTCTCTCTCTGCCCCTCCCCCATTCATGCTCTGTCTGTCTCTGTCCCAAAAATAAATAAACGTTGAAAAAAAAAATTAAAAAAAAAAAAAAAAAGATAGTTAATACTCTATTTTACATATAAGGAAACTGAAGCTTAGAGAAGTTATTTAATTTTCCTAGGGTGTGAAGTTTTGGAAAAGGCTTAGCTAACATTTGAAAGTAAGTTTACTGGAATCCAAATTTAGTGCTCCTTCTAGCACTATGCACTATTTTCCATGAAGAAATCATGGAGTGATCAGGGACATGAATGAAAATGGAAAAATATAGGTTGATAAACTCAATGATAAGAAAGAATAACATGATTATATGTAGCCAGTTTCAAGAAAACGCACATTTAAAAACAGGATCATGGAGAAATATCTATATATAGAATAACTGTGGGTACATTTGAGCTAGAGATTTCTTGATGAGGACCCTCAAACCATAATGTATGTACTCAGGCTCTGTCATAGACCAGCCCTCTGTCAACCAGTAGTGATAAAGAACATGGGGAAAATCACATTGCCTCTTACATAATTTCATGCTACAGATAGAGGTGGCTTATTAATTCCTCTTGGAAAGGTTGTCTGAGAACAGTGCCACTTGCAAGAAATGTCATTTCCCTGAACTCTGATACAAAGGATCTCTTCCTGGACTTTCTATTATTATAGCTGCACCATGCTGTGACTGGTCTGTGGGGTCAAAGGACCATGGCCATCATATCACATGGTTTCTGCTTCTAGATTTTAGTGGACACCAGAATTGCCTGACTAAGAAATCTACCACCCACTTTCCCAAAGCCTCTTCTGAGAAAGTAAACAATCAAGTATATCTCTAGGCATAAGAGATGGCCAAGAAGCAGTTTTGTGGAGTACGTGAGCCTAGATGAGTAAGCTATGGTATGTAAGCATGTTTTTGAGCCCCTTGTAATGCTGAATGCAGTTCATAAAGAGAAGGAGGCAGCCAAGCGAAAAGCTAAGTGCTAGCTATCTTTAGGTTACCCACAAAAGACACTGAGATTTCTAATTATAATTTTGGCCTTTCAAATTATTTTGAAAATATATAGGGATGCCTGGGTGGCTTAGTCGGTTAAGCATCCAACTTCGGCTCAGGTCATGATCCCTCGCTTCGTGGGTTGGAGCCCTGGGTCAAGTTCTGTGCTGACAGCTTGGACCTTGGAGCCTGGAGCCTGCTTCAGATTCTGTGTCTCCCTCTCTCTCTGCCCCTCCCCTGCTTGCATTCTGTCTCTTCTCTCCCAAAAAATAAATAAATATTAATTTTTTTTAAAAAGAAAATATATATGTAAAATACATTAAGATAGGAGATAAGATTACATTAAAAGAGAGAACATTTTATTAGTTTGATACATATATCTATGTATGTATCTATATCTCTATTTTCACACTTGTTTCATGTTGTCTTACAAATGTCAGGAGCAGAACTATTAGAAAGAATTCTGTTGAGTCCACTAAGGAAAGCTTGCTCTGAACCCCAGAATTTGAATTGGTGAGCCATTGTGTTGAAATGTTAAATGCCTAAAGGAAGGTTTTGTTCATTCTTCCCTCCATCTAGAACTTGACATTTAAAGTTATATGAGGGCAGAATTTCTCATAATCAAGGTTGGACCATTTTACTTTTAAATTCTAAATTACTCTTTCCTCTGATTAATTTTTAATATGTTATTTACTTGAAAATTAAGTACAGCATAGTGTAGTTGCCAAGAAGTAAGCATAGGGAATGAGTGAATAGTAGATTTCCTGTTAAGAGTTCTGCATGATATATAGCACGGAAAAGTAATCAATTTTGATTGGAGATATTGTCTCCAGGGAAGCTAGTAAAAATGAGCTTTCTTTCCTTCTTATAGCAATATTATTGAAGCTACTGAAATTGGGGTCATAAAGGGTTGATAGTTATTCTTTAGGGACTTTCTCTTCATTGTGGTCTCTAACTCTACATATCTTTTCTAAATGTGTACTTGCTACATTGCTTCAGAAGACTGAAACATGTCTTTTAAAATATTGAGATTTTTGCTTTTTTGGTTTTCTCTTTATGCATCACAGGCATGAAGATATCAAAACTGAAGTATTTAGTATAGTATAATTTATGACTAATGCTCAACAGTTATCACCATTGGAGCTAAAAGATTTTCTAAACATGAAAGTCATAACATCTAACATTTTTTAAAAATGAGAAAAAAAATCAGTCCATAAGGTACATTTGTCCCAGATAGCTGTCTTGGCTACTGATTATCCATTTAGGTAGGATCTCTACATTTAATCTTGCATTTCCTTTTTTAAAGTTTTATTTATTTATTTTTGAGAAAGAGAGAGAAAGAGAGAGAGAGAGCAAGCAGGGGAGGGGCAGAGAGAGTCCCAAGCAGGCTCCGCACTGTCAGCACAGAGCCAGATGCGGGGCTCAAACTTACAAACCATGAGATCTTGACCTGAGCTAAAATGAGATGCTTAACCAACTGACCACATAGGTGTTCCATGTTGCACTTCTACGTAGACTTCAGCTTTGTCATCAGCTTTATCACATCTTATATGAAAAGTCTCTTTCTGGGGCGCCTGGGTGGCGCAGTCGGTTAAGTGTCCGACTTCAGCCAGGTCGCGATCTCGCGGTCCGTGGGTTCGAGCCCCGCGTCGGGCTCAGAGCCTGGAGCCTGCTTCCGATTCTGTGTCTCCCTCTCTCTCTGCCCCTCCCCCTTTCATGCTCTGTCTCTCTCTGTCCCAAAAATAAATAAACGTTGAAAAAAAAATTGAAAAAAAAAAAGAAAAGTCTCTTTCTTTTTCTCTTTCTTCAACTCTTTAGCACCACTTATCTTCAAGTTTTCTTTATTTTGAGAGACCTTAGATACATAGCTTTGTCTGCAATATTTAAAAGCCCCAGGCTTAATCTCTTACTATAGCATACTCAGGGTTTGGGGGCCAGTTGTTTTATTTCACTGAACCCTCAGTCTCCAATATCTAAAATCAGTAAGTCATATATTAAGTCACTTAAGAGTCACAGACCTCTTAAGTCTCATCTAGATAGAAATATCTGATACCAATATTTTTTCTCTCTAGATTAAGTAACAATCCTGAGATGAATTTATGCATACCTACACATACCATGAGGGTGTATGTTAAGAACATCTCTGTTATATAATTTTCAAACATCTGAAAATGAATTTGGAGTGCATTGTTGTTTTCGCCTGTCATGCGAGAAACTAAGATCAGAGAGTGAATGGTTTCCAGGTCACTCTCAGCTCATAAGAGGCAGAGCAGAATTTGATATCAGGCTTTCAAATTCTTAAATCTAGTACTTTTTTTTCTAGTTTACAAGTATTTCTCATTTTGTCTGTAAATACCATGTATCATAATTTATTTTACAAATTTCTTAGTGGCTGTAATAATGTATTGTATTACCGTAATCCTGGATCTTATTGTATAAATGTAATAGATTAAAAATTATATGCCAATTTTCAATATGTTTAGAAATATTGCATCAGGATAGCTATGGTCTACTCCTCATCTTATTCTGACACACCTTGAGTATTTACATCAATCTAAATCTATGGTCCTAGTTGATGAAGATGGGAATATATTCTTTTTTTAAAGTTTATTTATTTTTTTTAATTTGAGAGAGTGAGAGAGAGCACAAGCAAGGGAGTGACAGGGTCTTGGGGAAAGAGAGAGAGAGAGAGAGAGAGATAATACCCTAAGTGGGCTTCATGCTATCAGCCCCAATGCAGGGCTCAAACTCATGAACTGCAAGAGCCAAAATCAAGCATTGGTCGCTTAACCAACTGAGCCACTCAGATGCCCCTAAGGTGGGGCTATATACTTACATTTGGGCTGAATTTATAATGGAAACAGTTTGGAGACAAGCCAAGCAAATTTTCTACTGGTGTTAGGTATCACAGTCATTGCCGTAATTGCCATCTCATAGAGCACTGGGCATTCCTTATCTTGAGCTCTTCAAGACCCTCTTCATTTTGTCCAATATCCAAACTCTTCCCTTTATTCTTCAATACTTTCTTACATTGCTTAGTTCACAACTACTCTTTATTAAAATTTCTTAAATAACTCCAGTTATATCCACAATAAAACCCAAAGCCCTTACCATGCTCCACCCACACAAGACCTCTTGATCTTTATTTATTCCTGGTACATAATGAATTCACTCATGCCCTAGTGCCTCTACACTTGCCTTTCCTTGTGCCTAGAGCACCCTTTAATTGGGATTTCATGTATCTAGCTTCCTACTGTCATGTGTTCTCTTTTCAGTGAGCCCTTCTCAAGCATTCAATCCAAAGTAAAGCAATCCACTATCACTTCTATTGCAGAATCCTCTTTTACAGTTTATTTTTATTACTTGTGCCCTGCACATCTCCTGCATCCTCTTCCTTTCAAAAATTTGAACCTCATGATAGATGAGATTTATCTTATTCATGGTTATCTTTTCTGCATCTGGAAAAACCAGCCAAATAGTATTTGATCAATAATATTTATTGAGTGAATGAATTGGTTTAAGCAGATGTTTGGCCTTGTTCTGTTCACACACACACACACACACACACACACACAGTTACATATCCCTTAGCTTATCCTGACCAAGGGACAAATAGCTTTTGTGAGGTGGGGAAGAGGTTAGGACAATAGTCTTACTCTCCTCTGCAAAGCCATAGGAAGATATGATCTCAAAACTCCTCTTACTATTCTCTCCTCAAGGAGAAGGCATTTCCCTCACTGTGACTGAAGGGAGACATTCTTTCATTATGCTCTGGTTGTGTGGTGTGTCCAATGCTGATTTTATAGATACTGCTTTAATAATCCTTGCTTCAAGATGAAGCATAAATCTCAAGGACAAAAAAAAAAGTAAGAAAAAAGTACTAAGCATGTCCAAAAGCATATACTAAAGGGGGAAAACACAAGGAATTCTCATTAAGAATAAGTGAAATCAAAACAATAGGAAGCATTTCTGCAAAAAAGAAAAATACCTGTGAAAAGGGTGATCATGGAGATTAAACAATCCCACTAATAAAATGAAAGGAGAAACAAGAAATCTACAATTATACTAAATATTGAGGACACTAAAGTGTTTTCAAAAATGTGTCATCAATTAAAAATGAAAAAAAAACCATGATTTAAATGTGGAAATGATTTATCTTACCCAATTATGATGAATATGAAAGGGATAAAATAATATGTTTATAAGATTGAAACAAATGCCTATATCATCTGCAGAACTGACATTATGATCCAGTGTGCAAAGAGAATCTGAAATAATTAAATGAATCATTTTAAATCTCTAACTGATGCTAGGTAAAGAACTATATTTATGTCTATATTTAAGACAGTTTAAGATTAGTCTTTTTTAGGACATATGTTACAAATATATTTTTTTCTTTTTTAAAAAGAATGCCCACTTATCCACGCTTAATTCAACGATTTATTAAGCAAATATTTTTCAAGAACCCAATTATGTGCCATGAATATGGAGAATATTGAAGGTATTAGAAATAAACATGATGATGACAAGAACCATGCCCCCAAGAAGTTTCAACTTTATTAGAGAAACAAAGAAAGATTGAGAAATCAGTGGAGGCACCGGAAGGTGGGATAGTAGAGGCAAGACTTTCCAGAAAAAAAGGATTAGTTATACATTCTGCATTTGCACACTTTTGAATACAAGACACTTTTTAGTAGCACATGTAATGTAATTAAAAATCTCATAAAAACATTATATGAGAGAATAATAAACACAACACAATCACCATCACACTACAACAGTGTCCCAAATTGTCTATAAAGGTATCCACAGTTATTGCACTGTTGAATCGGTGATCCTCCAGTATTGTATTGCTGTTTGAATTGAATTATTTACTGCCCTGACCACGCTTTCTTGTATACTCACAAGGTAGTTATTATTGATCCCAGGAAACAAAGATTTGTCTTTGGTGCTGGTTTGGCATTTTATTTCCCACCTCTGCCTTGTAGCAGATCACATCCTGCTCTATCCATCCCACACTGAATGGCCTTCCCTACTAAATAGTCTCTCTGGCAGTCCTTCTCATAACAGCAAGTACTTTTAGTTATATCAAAAAACATTTTTTAAATGGATCAAAATTTGGCCATATATCTGCACGATATTTGCTGTTCACTGGCGAAGAAACACTGTACTATATAAAATGCATGCTGAGAAGTTCAGTGTACCTGAAATCTGTAGAATCTCAGTGGGTGAAATTCATTTAAGAGTATGTATAAAATTGGATGGTAGGAGTTTGAACAGGAATAAAATGGGATCAGATTGTAAAGTTTCTTGAAAACTCCACTAAGAAAGTTAAATTCTCTTTACTAAGCAATAGAAAATATAGTCAAGGGGCGCCTGGGTGGCGCAGTCGGTTAAGCGTCCGACTTCAGCCAGGTCAGGATCTCGCGGTCCGTGAGTTCGAGCCCCGCGTCAGGCTCTGGGCTGATGGCTCAGAGCCTGGAGCCTGCTTCTGATTCTGTGTCTCCCTCTCTCTCTGCCCCTACCCCGTTCATGCTCTGTCTCTCTCTGTCCCAAAAATAAATAAACGTTGAAAAAAAAAATTAAAAAAAAAAAAAAAAGAAAATATAGTCAAGCATGGAATCAATTGACCCAAGCTATGCTTTAGGAAGCTAAATATGTGATATGGGCCAGGGTGAAATGGGGAGATCAGAGACAAGGTGTCCTGTCAGAATATTGTTGAGAGCAAATGCTATTAGCTTAAATAGAAGAGATGGCTGAGGAGGCAAATCGGAAGGTAGTATCTATGAAAGTTGCAACACACTAGATCCAACACTATTTGGGATAGAAAATGTACAATACAGACTGTTTAAAAACATCTGTTATGGTAATGAAGTGTGAGATGGCACCACTTTCATCATCATCCCAACATTTTAATTTGTCTAGATAGTAACCAAGGTTGAGAATATCAGTAAATTATAGCCAAGAATATCTTTTTCCATTACTGCATCCTTCAGAGTGAGTTATTTAGGTGCTGTAGCCTGGGGGCTACTAATCTTTAAGACTGTCTATGCACAAGCTATTGTGGAATCCAGAAAAACTATAAGTTAATGGCATTGTTTCCTCTGCTTGATGTGATTTAATGGTAATCAATGTCACTTACCAACTCATGAAAAAACCTTCTTCATAGCTCATCGAAAACCAAAACCTGGGGGAGTTGAGCCTTTCCAGTCAATTAAACCACAAAGGCACCCAACATTTTTTTCCAAATGCAATTTAAAATTCAAATACACATAAAATAATAGCCAAGTGAAAATATTATTAGTAGTATTCGAAAACTGCTTTAATTTTATGACCAGTTTTATAAAAAGGCTTAGTCTAAAAAAAGGAAAAATATATATAAATTGAAGGCTAGTGGTCAAAGAAAGTTTAAATTTTGAGTACTCATAACTTAAACCAAGAAATTTAGAGTAGTCATGCAAAGTTGGCCTTTTTTTTTAATGGGTATTTATTTTGTTTTTTTTTTTAATTTTTTTTTAATGTTTATTTATTTTTGAGACAGAGAGAGACAGCATGAATGGGGGAGGGTCAGAGAGAGAGGGAGACACAGAATCGGAAGCAGGCTCCAGGCTCTGAGCCACCAGCCCAGAGCCTGACGCGGGGCTCGAACTCACGAACCGTGAGATCGTGACCTGAGGTCGGACGCTCAACCGACTGAGCCACCCAGGCGCCCCTTAATGGGTATTTATTTTGAAAGAGAGAGAGAGCACGGTGGAGGGGAAGAATGAGGGAGAGAGAGAGGGAGTCCAAGGAGGCCCCACATTGTCAGCATAGACATCCAGAACCTGTGAGATCAGACCTGAGCTGAAATCAAAAGTCGACACTTAACTGACTGAGCCACCCAGACACCTCACAAAGTTGGCCTTTTAAATTGCATAAACATCTTCTTCTCATTCCTAAGGGCATTTTCAGTTTGATCTTTGAAGTGGAGAAACATAACTAAAAGACTATGATAATGTATTTAAAGAATTGTATAAATATCTTTTTTTGATTTGTTTATTCAGTTATTTTGAGAGTAAGAGAGTGTGCAAGCATGGGAAGGGCAGAGAGAGAATCCCAATCAGGCTCTGTTTTGTCCATGAGGGACTTGATGCAGGGCTCCATCCCACAAACCTTGCCATCATGACCAGAGCCAAAATCAAGAGTCAGATGCTTAACTGACTAAGCCATCCAGTCATCCCTATCTCTTATTGTTGGTGAAAGCAAGCATGATACAAAAGAAAACAAAACCAAACTCTATATTAAATGTCTTAATTAATTCACCCAGTTAACTTTGTTATCATTTTGGCTTGTTTTTCTGTTTTGTCTCTGTAACGTATATTGCTGTACAACCCACCATATTTTTTTCAGAAATGTGGTCTTAACTGGAGGGAGCATTTGTGAGATTTGTGGGAAAATTAAATAAAATTTACATTTTCCTTCCCCTGAGTCTTCAGGAACTCTTTCCAAAGCAAAACCAGTTTATCCAAGGAGTGAAGTAAAGAGATCGAGAGAGCCCCATAATTCAGCTGCTCTGTGTGTACCTGAACACTCCCCATTTCTTCCAAGTGAGCAGAACTACTGGCAATTCAATAGAAGGAGGATTTATTTCATGTGTTGAAAGAACATGCAGTTATATAGCCAGTTTGGAGCAAATATTCTTGCTTATTTGTAGGAAAGCTTTAATTGCCAGAATGCACAAGAAACATTCATGTCTCACCAAAAAACAAAACAAAGCAAACCCAATAAAACAGTGTTTCCAAAAATAGCATCAATTCAATGTCATGGGATAATTTCCAGTTGTAGGTTTCTCTTGTATTTCTAGCCAACAAAATTTTAAAGTAGGTACATGGAAGAATCCATTGGAGTAATTGTGTTGCTATAATTCCATGTTAGGAATTTGTATTGGAACATTAACTTATAATAATTATCTTCTTGGCAAATGTAAACATATTTTTAAAACATTTCTGAGTGGTAAATCAGCTTTCTCTTGTGGAATCTCAAGAAAGAACTAATCTTTTAGTCTACACTGTTTTTTTAGGAAATGAGAAAGCACAAAAGTGTTTTGAATGTTATCACTTTTCTTACTTATATCACAATATATGTTATATAGAAATCTTCTGACAGTATAAAATTAAATATGAAATCTGGAATAACCAGTGCACGCTTCTTTTTTAGTCTTTTCCAGCAACTAGGTCAAAAACAAATGGCCTGCAGAAGAGAAGACATGCCTATTTCCACTTATACAAACACATTCACAACTGGCATACTCTACTGAGCTGATCAAAGGTCCTTCAAAATTTATTCATTTCTGATGAACACTCATGATCTGAGTGATAAGATCACAAGCTGAAACAAAAGTTCATAGGCCCAGATAAACTGTTGTCACATTGTAAATGTTAATACTGAAGAATAACTGATTTTTTTTGTATGTAACTACATTAATTTTGATCTGGAAAACTACTAGCAATTGGATTCTATATTTTCTAGTCAAACAAGGTAACTTTCTCTATGACAAGTGGAGACATACCAACTCCTCTACCTCGCAAATCACATGACACTCTCCACCGTAATTAATTAATTAATTAATTAACTCAACAACAGTTGCCTCCACTACATATGCCCCTTTTTTTGTGCATGAAGTGAATGATAGGACAAAAAGAGAAAGAGGAAATTAGGTGTTACTATCTCATGTATGACTAAGGATAAGAAATTAAACATTCAAAATTTTTACTATCCCTAATTTTTATCACCAAAGATGCATTTTCTTGTTTCTTATCACCCAGTTATTACCAGAAAAATGTGACTTATTAAAATATGTTTATTAAGCAGCATTAAATGTTATTTCTTGTTTTAGCTTTATCAAAGCTAGATACCAATCTCAGCACTTGGTCGGAATGAGATCACCACTCTTACCACATCAATTAAATTCTACCATCAAAAGTGATGATACCAGCTGATAACAATCTTATTAATTGCAAGTAAAAACAATATTTTAGTAAGTCTGTTGGTCAGGAACAAAGAAAAAAAAATAAAAACAAAAGGAAATGAAAAATAGCACTTTCTGTGGGACAGGCACTATGATAAGTGATAATTTCATTGAGTCTATTCCTTCAGCCAAATTAACAGAATGCTGATATTATACAGATTTTACAGATGAAGAACTTAAGGCTTAAGAATGTATCCTCTAAGCTTCCAGATCTAGTAAGTGTGAGATATAAGCTTAAAACACATGCAGTCTTACTACAGAACCCCATACCTTTACTCAGTAAGATACATTGACTTGTATAGATTTATCACAGATAAAATATCCTATTTCCATTAGCTTTAGAAAATCTTGAAAATATCTTTAAAATTCACAATGTTAACTTACAATTCTTACAGGAATCAATGTATGGAACTGTTTATTCCATAACCCCCATTTTTCACTGAAATAGTGATTGGTTTAAGAGACTATCTGGAAGTTCTTTATTAAGATCTTTATGTTTGTTTTTTGCTTTTGTTATTGATTTAGTTTTTTGTTTTTTTTTTAATGTGAATAAGCTATTTGGCAGGGGCACAAGTAAACAAGATCACATGAAGAAAAATTTTCCTGCCAAATAACATTAAGGAGAGAATAAGAAAATTAAAAAAAAAATCAAACCTCTGCAATTTATGAAATTGGAGCTCCATTTTACAAAAGTACAAATAGTTTGAGAAGTTGATAATACTACAACTCTGCCCTTTAAAAAAAAATATTTTGGCCTTTAATGTGTTCTATTTCACAGAAAAACTGTTGACATAAGTAAAATGACTTTCATTACAACAAGACCCATCTATTTTTTTTTTTTTTTAATTTTTTTTTTCAACGTTTATTTATTTTTGGGACAGAGAGAGACAGAGCATGAACGGGGGAGGGACAGAGAGAGAGGGAGACACAGAATCGGAAACAGGCTCCAGGCTCTGAGCCATCAGCCCAGAGCCTGACGCGGGGCTCGAACTCACGGACCGCGAGATCGTGACCTGGCTGAAGTCGGACGCTTAACCGACTGCGCCACCCAGGCGCCCCAAGACCCATCTATTTTTAATTGCAATTTCCTTTACTTTGGATGCAACACTTATGTTTACTTTTTTATGACAATCTTTCAAACTACTTTTGTGCAAAGCTAACAGAGGCTTTGATACTAAAATATGTTCAATATAACCTTATTGATGATTGTAAACCATTTTGTTCAATTAAACTTTAGCTCCAGGGTTTATGCAGCATTCACTCATTTGTAGGTCATTAAATAATCACTTATTGATCATGTTTTAGACATTATTCTAAGCAACGGGGATGCAATGAGGTAAGAAATTAAAGATAAAATCTGTCATTCATGGTCTTTATTGTTTCATAGAACAGACATATATTTATACAAACAATTGTCATCAAATATGGTACATTCTATAGTAGAATTTGATATGGGATAGTATAAGAACACTCAAATGAAGGGAGCTTGTTTTGTTTTGTGTTTGTACAGGGTTGCATAATTGCCCCCCCCCCGAATTCATATTGGAACCTCAGAATGTGACCTTATTTGGAAATTGTCTTTGCTAGTGTAATCTGTTAGTTTAAAATGAGGCTGTACTGGATTAGGATGGTTTCTAAATCCAATATGACTGGTATCCTTATTATAAAGAGGGAAATGTGGATACAGAGACACAGAGGGAGATGTCCTTTGAAGAAGCAGATAAATATTGTAGTTATGCTGTACCAACTGGAGGAATGACTGGGGCCATTGGATACTGGAAGAGACAAGGAAGGATTCTTCTCTAGGGCCTTCAGAGGGAGCCTGGCCTTGCTTACACCTTGATTCCACACTTTAGCTTTGAGAACTGTGAGATAATAATTTTGTTGTGTTAAGTCTCGTACTTTAGGGTAATTTTTACAGTGGCCCTCAAACACTAATGCAGATTTTGGTATCAGAAGTTGGATGGCTCTAAAAAAATACCTAAAAATGTGGAAGTAGCTTTGAGATTTAGGTAATAAGTAGAAAGGCTGGAAGAATTTTGAGGTGCATGATTGAAAAATCTTAGATTGCCTTGATGAGAAAATTTATAGAAATGAGTTTTAGAGGTAATTTTGGTGAGGGATCAGAAGAAAGTAGAGAGTAAGATAAATCTTCTATTGTCTTAAAGAACTATGTATATGATCATCAACAGAGTGTTGACGTAAATATTAGCACTAAAAATATTTCTAGTGAGGTATCAGAAGGAAAGAAGAAACTTGTAATTTAACATTGGATGGCAAGGGAGACTTGTCATATGTAGCAGAAAACTTGGCTAAGTTCAGTTCTAGTATTGTGTGGAACATACAACTTGCAAACCATGAACTTGTGTTAGCTAAGGAGATTCCCACCAAATTCTGTAAAGTGTGGCCTGGTTTCATGTTAAGTTTATAGCAAAATTCAAGGAAGAGAGAAAAATAGAGGAAAGAATTTCTAAGCATAAATGAGCAAGTATTTGGGAAATTTTCACCCCACTTGGATAGAATGTTCTGGAAATATGTCCAAGGTTGTGGCTTAAAAAACTTTTGCTGAAGAGATGATGTATGTGACACATAGATCTAATCACCCATCTCAGGAGGATCTAGGAATAGAGATAGGTTATATGGGTAAAATCTGTAGAGAAGCTTCTGGTATAATTCTATGGATTCCATCAACATACATGGAAGACTGACAGATTTTTGAGAATGTTCTATCAACAGAAACACTGCCAGCTTGGACTGAAGGGACCAGAGATGGGGTGAAATGAAGGTAGGCTGTTGGATTCTGGGATTCTCTAAGCAGGAAACAAGTTGATACAACTACTCAGGGTAGCAGCATGTACTACCCTCAAGAAAAAAGAAAAATGTACTTCCCTCAAGGGAAGAAGCAGAGGTCAGGTAGGTAGGCAGGCCTAGAGGCATGGGATAATGGGCGTTCTGTAGGCAGAGAGGATGAGGTGATGAGGCCATATTGCACCCAGAAGACAGAGCCTCCATAAACCCAGGGGTGGATTGAACCACAGAAATTTTTCTCAGGGCTTAAAACCTAATGGAATTTGCCCTGTTGGATTCCAAATTTGCTTTACATAAGTGACTCCTTTCTTCATTTTCTCGCACTCAGAATATAAGTGTCTATCCTATGCCTGACCCACTATTGTACTTGGGATCAGATCATCTGTTTTCCAGTTTCACAGGTTCCAAGATGGTGACAAATTTTGTCCCAGAATTGATCATACCCAGAACTTACCCATAGATGATTTAGATTATTTAGATTATAAAATTTGGAACTTTTTGATTTGATATGTATATGAGATTTTGGATTTAGAGTTAATACTCAAATGGGGTTAAGCCTTTTGGGATATTGGGATTAGCTGAATGTATTTTGTGGGATGTGGGATAGATGTAAATTTTTGGTGGCCACAGGGTAGATTCCCCTGGGTTGAACAGCATCTCCTCAAAATTCTTGTCCAGGACCTCAAACTGTGAGCTTACTTGAAAATAGGGTCTTTGCAGATTTAATTAGTTAAGATAAGTTCAAATTGGGCTAAAGCAACTCTAAATTCAGCATGACTGGTGTCCTTATAATAATAAGAGGAAAAGTGGATACAGAGACACAGACACATAGGGAGAAGGCAGCCACGTGAATGCAGAGGCACAAATTAGAGTTAAGCAACCGAAAGCTGGAAGAGGCAAGGAAGGAGACTTCTTTAAAACCTGTGGAAAGAGCATGCCCCTACCAACACCTTGCTTTCAGAGTCTGAACTTCCAGAACTGTGAGAGAATAAATTTCTATTTTTCCACCAAGTTTGTGGAAATTCATCATGACAGTCTTAGTAAACTAACACTATGGAGAATACATTAGGGAGGGCTTCACAGAGGAGGAAATATGTGAATTGGATTTTGAAAGATAAATATGGATTTTATAGGTAGAAAAGAGTAAGATGTGTGAGATAATAAATGGAGGCCCAAATAAAAAAAAATAGAGAAGTGAGAAGCTTAATTTGGAAAGCAAGTGGTGGCTTCAGGAGTTCACAAGAATAACACAAACAGAACAATGTGTCAACACTGTTCAAATTTTTAAAACTTTATACCACTTGCGCAAATTTGTCACAGAACCCCTAGCAATATGGCCTTTGTATGTTTGAACTTTTTAAGAAGCTGCCAAACTGTTTTCTAAAGTGACGGTTCAACTTTTACAGTTCGTCAGTTATATTGAAATATAACAGTTCCAATTTTTCCATGTCCTTGACAGTGGGTGGTATGGTCACTCTTTTTAATTTTAGCCATATTAGTGGAAGTGCAGTGGTATCTTACTGTGATATTAATTTGCAATTCTAATGGCTAATGATGTCAAATATCTTTTTTTGTCTTTGATATTTAAAAACTAAATAAAGTAAGTTAAAGTCAAAGATAAGACTTTGACCTCATTAGAGGTAAAAGGATAAAAATAAATGTTCTTACTTATCATGCCCAGTTATTTATCTTTCACAAATTATTTTTTTAATCCCTCCACTCCTCTTGATCTAAACTGCCTGCAGAGGTTAGCACAAAAAAAGTGAAGACACGAGTGAATATCTTTACAATTGAGGAATTGCTCTCATTGGTACACTTGAATTCTCAGTTTGGACCCTTTCTGCTAGGTTATATTTTGGATTACATCTTGATTAAATGCTAAATTTAGATTATGTCAAAGAAATTGGGAGATTATTCTGAAATATGTTGGTGTCATAGCTCTTCTAGGATTAGGTGACGCCACAGCCCACTATCATCTGTATTAACAATACTGTCATTCTCTAGTATGCCTTTGAATAGAACCACTAAATGGTATTATCTTGTCTTTTTATTTCATTCCATCCATTGCATTTTCTGTAATTTTGATGGGCAAGTGCATGAGTGATCTAAGTGCTATCACTTTGTGGCTACCTATGGGAATGATGATCAAGGCTCCCTGTCTTCAAATTCCATCTCTACCACTTACTAGGTGTGTGACTTTGGGTAAATTGTGTAATTCCTCTGTGCCTCTGTGTCCTCATTTATAACATGGAGATTATAATGGTATCTGCCTTCTAAGATAATTTAGCATATTCGATAAGCAACATACATAAATCACTTGGACTATATAATATGTGCTAAGTAAATGATATTTTTGTAGCTCTGCTATAGAAAACAATGATTTCAACTTCTGGAGATTATTGAAGGATTAATAAAATAATATAAAGGAAAGTACCTGGTCGTGGCATTTTCAATAAGTGAGGTACCTCTCTTCTTTACTGTCCCATTTCCATTGCAATAAAACCCAAGAGTTTCTCAAACTATGCTTTTGTGGCTGGATATGGAAAATCTGGTCATTATAAAGAAAGGATGATGCAGAAAGAGTTGATCTATATTGTTTTCTATTGTAAAGGCAATTTAAATTATAATAAGTTACATTTTGATAGATTTTCATTATTCTCTTAATACTCCTTTAGTTCAGCCATATGGGGCTAAGTGTCAATTCCAAAGTACTTCCCAGAAGGTCGGATCAATCAAAGTGCCTGTGTTCTTCACCTACTTTTTTGAGTGAATATATATGATACCACAAACAAAATAAATGAAAAAAATACCAATCTAGTTTCTTGATTGCTAAAGGAGTTGTAGCTTTGCATTCCTTAACTTATGTACACTCTTAAAGGTCAGCCATCACACTATGTATGAAAGAATGAATATACACAGTAAAAGGATCGGTGGTTAATTAAAAGTAAAAGAGAAGAGAGATATTTAAATTTTTACTTTCTTTTTTACTGCATGGAGGGTTATCATCTTTTAATAAGTGGTTGGGACAAATGCTTATTGATGCTAGTTGATAAAGGCATTGAAAGAGAGAATGAACTTTATTTGAGAAAAACATTTCAACTGGAAATACCTCATATTGTTTCCCCACAGGTAATTTTTACTTACAAAGAGCTCTGTAAAAAATGTATTTTTCCAATTTTAATTATATGACCATTAAGAAGAATGGTTTTCTCTTGCAGGCAGCTAAGAGAATTTCCAGTGCTTTAATGTGTATGGAGAACCCAAAACGAGTTATTATTTTATTTTTAATTCAAACTTGGCTTAGATTTGGTCCTCTAGGAGACAAACTGGAAGACATTTGGTTTTGAAAAAATAATAAGAATAACAATATTAAGAGTTTATGTTATCCACTAATTGTTTTTTTTCCCCCATACCCTAACGGCTGAAAATGTCTCTTGGTGAATTTTCCAAATGTTTGCAGGTGCCTAATGCATCAACTTTGCACCTGCAGATTTACATGAATGTGCTTTCAGTAAGCTTCATGCTGAACAGTATATGGTAAGTACAATAAAAACAGATGGACCTAGGGACAGCTGGAGTCTAGGAAGAAAGATGAAAATAACAACAAAAGCAACAGCAACAAAAATCTGGCAAATATATCAATGAAGTTCTCTTTCATTGGATTAGGGGGTGCGGTAGGTGTTTTCAGCATAAAATCACCAGTAGCTGAATTACAACTTGGAATAGAGTTTGCACAGGCTCCTCAAATCAATAACCCAGGTAAAGAAACATAGAATGATGATGTGTAATCCCAGGCACCTCTACAATAAACTAGGCACAATTCTCCAAGGGCCTCAAACTGTACCATTTATCTTGCCTTCTCTAAAGTCATTATGTGTTGTTTATCTTTTCATCAAGTTCTATAGATTCTTCCTTCAACTTGATTCTCTAATTACAGAAGTTACCCATTCCCATAGCCAGCAATTAGCATCATTATTTCAAATCTGAGAAATTACAAAGACTTCCTGCCACTGGTAAGGCAAGATGGTGTCATGGAGACCATGCATGATTATTTTTAATGTAGTTCTGACCCTAACTCCAACACTTACTTGTTTAATCCTTACAAAGCTTAGCTACCTGATTTAAAAATAAGACTAATAATTCCTTCCTCCTACAACTGTGGAGGAATCAAAAGGATAAGACAAATGGAGTCTAAGTTGTACAGCTAGAAATACACTAAACTTGGCACCAAAGAATCCACTGTAGAACCTGGGACTTAAGGTTTTTTCCTGTTTCTGACTCAAATGCAAGACTGCTTTCACAAAAAATATTCTGCATCTTTTTTCCATTGAGGGTGAATAAAAGTCACATGTATTAAATATTGATTAAGCCCGTCATAACATATATTGTAGTTATCTTCCACTGCCTCTCCAGATCTGTTCCCATCATTCTCTAAATTTTATCTGCCCTAGGGTAAGAGGAAAGAAAAGTGTCAAGACAAGTTAGGAGGATATCATCATGGTTCAGACAATAGATAATGTAAGGATCATTTGAACTAAAGCGGGTATGGTGAAGAATGCTCACATTTGGAGAACTCATGCAGTTTGAGAGGATATCAAATGGGAAGGAAAATGTGAGGGAGTGGGAAGTTTCCAAGATGATTCCTAGGATTCTTGTTTAGAGGAAAAAAAACATAGAAGGCCAAGTGATTTAGGAGTTTCAAAACCATAAGAGAACAAATTTAGGGGGTAGATACATATAATATCTGGAAGGAGATAGATACAATAGTTTTTTCATCCATATTGCCTGATTTTAAATCGATTTTACCTTAATCATAGTATATCTATGGATTTTAATGAGGATGTGTGTCTTTTATATTAATGTTAACAATACATTGCTTTTTATGCTGTCAACAAAAACAGACTTTATTTTTTTTAATTTTATTTTTTATTTTTTAAAATTTACAATCAAATTAGTTAGCATATAGTACAACAATGATTTCAGAAGTAGATTCCTTAGTGCCCCTTACCCATTTAGCCCATCCCCCTCCCACAACCCCTCCAGTAACCCTCAGTTTGTTCTCCATATTTATGAGACTCTTATGCTTTGTCCCCCTCCCTGTTTTTATATTATTTTTGTTTCCCTTCCCTTATGTTCATCTGTTTTGTCTCTTAAAGTCCTCGTATGAGTGAAGTCATATGATTTTTGTCTTTTCTGACTGACTAATTTCACTTAGCATAATATCCTCCAGTTCCATCCATGTAGTTGCAAATGGCAAGATTTCATTCTTTTTGATTGCCAAGTAATACTCCATTGTATGACATCTTCTTTATCCATTCATCCAAGGGTGGACATTTGGGGTCTTTCCATACTTTGGCTATTGTTGATAGTTCTGCTATAAACGTGGGGGTATATGTGTCCCTTTGAAACAACACACCTATATCCCGTGGATAAATGCCTAGTAGTGCAATTGCTGGGTCATAGGGTAGTTCTATTTTTAGTTTTTTGAGGAACCTCCATACTGTTTTCCAGAGTGGCTGCACCAGCTTGCATTCCCACCAACAATGCAAAACAGATCCTCTTTCTCCGCATCCCCGCCAACATCTGTTGTTGCCTGAGTTGTTAATATTAGCCATTCTGACAGGTGTGAGGTGGTATCCCCTTGTGGTTTTGATTTGTATTTCCCTGATGATGAGTGATGTGGAGCATGTTTTCATGTGTTGGTTGTCCATCTGGATGTCTTCTTTGGAGAAGTGTCTATTTATGTCTTTTGCCCATTTCTTCACTGGATTATTTGTTTTTTGGGTGTCGAGTTTGTTAAGTCCTTTATAGATTTTGGATACTAATCCTTTATCTGGTATTTCATTTGCAAATAACTTCTCCCATTCTGTTGGTTGCCTTTAGTTTTGCTGATTGTTTCCTTTGCTGTGCAGAAGCTTTTTATTTTGAGGAGGTCCCAATAGTTCATTTTTGCTTTTGTTTCCCTTGCCTCTGGAGACGTGTTGAGTAAGAAGTTGCTGTGGCCAAGATCAAAGAGGTTTTTGCCTGCTTTCTCCTTGAGGATTTTGATGGCTTCCTGTCTTACATTGATGTCTTTCATCCATTTTGAGTTTATTTTTGTGTATGGTGTAAGAAAGTGGTCCAGGTTCATTTTTCTGCATGTTGCTGTCCAGTTTTCCCAGCACCACTTGCTGAAGAGACTGTCTTTATTCCATTGGATAGTCTTTCTTGCTTTGTCAAAGATTAGTTGGCCACACGTTTGTGGGTCCATGTCGGGGTTCTCTATTCTGTTCCATTGATCTGAGTGTCTGTTCTTGTGCCACTACCATACTGTCTTGATTATAGCTTTGTAGTATAGCTTGAAGTCTGGGATGGTGATGCCTCCTACTTTGGTTTTCTTTTTCAAGATTTCTTTGGCTATTCGGGGTCTTTTCTGGTTCCGTACACATTTTAGAATTATTTGTTCTAGCTCTGTGAAGAATGCTGGTGTTATTTTGATAGGGATTGCATTGAATATGTACATTGCTTTAGGTAGTATTAACATTTTAACAATATTTGTTCTTCCTATCCAAGAGCATGGAATCTTTTTCCATTTTTTTGTGTTTTCTTCAATTTCTTTCATAAGCTTTCTATAGTTTTCAGAGTACAGATTTTTCACCTCTTTGGTTAGATGTATTCCTAGGTATTTTATGTTTTTTTGTGCAGCTGTAAATGGGATCGATTCCTTGATTTCTCTGTCACTTCATTGTTGGTGTATAGGACTGCAACCGATTTCTGTGCATTGATTTTATATCCTGCAACTTTGCTGAATTCATGAATCAATTCTAGCAGTTTTTTGGTGGAATCTTTTGAGTTTTCCATATAGAGTATCATGTCATCTGCAAAGAGTGAAAGTTTGACCTTCTCCTGGCCGATTTGGATGCCTTTTATTTCTTTGTGTTGTCTGATTGCAGAAGCTAAGACTTCCAAAACTATGTTGAATAACAGTGGTGACAGTGGACATCCCTGTCTTGTTCCTGACCTTAGGGGGAAAGCTGTCAGGTTTTCCCCATTGAGGATGATATTAGCATTGGGTCGTTCATATATGGCTTTTATGATGTCAAGGTATGCTCCTTCTATCCCTACTTTCTTGAAGGTTTTTATCAAGAAAGGATGTTGTATTTTGTCAAATGCTTTCTCTGCATCTATTGAGAGGATCATGTGGTTCTTGTCCTTCCTTTTATTGATGTGATAAATCACGTTAATTGTTTTGCAGATATGGAACCAGCCCTACATCCCAGGTATAAATCCCACTTGGTCGTGGTGAATAATTTTTTTAATGTATTGTTGGAGCCGGTTGACTAATATCTTGTTGAGGATTTTTGCATCCATATTCATCAGGGAAATTGGTCTATAGTTCTCCTGTTTAGTGGGGTCTCTGTCTGGTTTTGGAATCAAGGTAATGCTGGCTTCATAGAGTTTGGAAGTTTTCCTTCCGTTATTATTTTTTGGAATAGCTTCAAGAGAATAGGTGTTAACTCTTCCTTAAATGTTTGGTAGAAATCCCCTGGAAAGCCATCTGGCCCTGGACTCTTGTTTTTTGGAGATTTTTTATTACCAATTCGATTTCCTTACTGGTTATGGGTCTGTTCAAATTTTCTATTTCTTCCTGTTTCAGTTTTGGTAGTATATATGTTTCTAGGAATTTGTCCATTTCTTCCAGATTGCCCATTTTATTGGCATATAATTGTTCATGATATTCTCTTATTATTGTTTTTATTTCTGCTGTGTTGGTTGTGATCTCTCCTCTTTCATTCTTGATTTTATTTATTTGGGTCCTTTCCTTTTTCTTTGTGATCAAACTGGCTAGTGGTTTATCAATTTTGTTAATTCTTTCAAAGAACCAACTTCTGGTTTCATTGATGTGTTCTACTGGTTTTTTTTTTTGTTTGTTTGTTTTGATGGCATTAATTTCTGCTCTAATCTTTATTATTCACTCTTTTCTGCTGGTTTTGGGTTTCATTTGCTGTTCTTTTTCCAGCTCCTTAAGGCATAAGGTTAGGTTGTGTATCTGAGATCTTTCTTCCTTCTTTAGGAAGGCCTGGATTGCTATATACTTTCCTCGTATGACTACCTTTGCTGTGTCCCAGAGGTTTTGGGATGTGGTGTTATCATTTTCATTTACTTCGATATACTTTTTAATCTCCTCTTTAACTTCTTGGTTAGCCCATTCATTCTTTAGTAGGATGTTCTTCAGTCTCCAAGTATTTGTTACATTTCCAAATTTTTTCTTGTGGTTGATTTCGAGTTTCATAGCGTTGTGATCTGAAAATATGCACAGTATGATCTCGATCTTTTTGTATTTGCTGAGGGCTGATTTGTGTCCCAGTATATGGTCTATTCTGAAGAACGTTCCATGTGCACTGGAGAAGAATGTATATTCTGCTGCTTTAGGATGAAATGTTCTGAATATATCCATTAAGTCCATCCAGCCCAGTGTGTCATTCAAAGCCATTGTTTCCTTGTTGATTTTTTGATTAGATGATCTGTCCATTGCTGTGAGTGGGGTGAAGTCTCCTACCATTATGGTATTATTATCAATGAGTTCCTTTATGTTTGTGATTAATTGATTTATATATTTGAATGCTTTCACATTTGGCACATAAATGTTTACAATTGTTAGGTCTTCTTGGTGGATACACCCCTTGATTATGACATAATGCCCTTCCGCATCTCTTGATACAGCCTTTATTTTAAAGTCTAGATTGTCTGATATAAGTATGGCTACTCTGGCTTTCTTTTGTTGACCATTAGCATGATAGATGGTTCTCCATCCCCTTATTTTCAATCTGAAGGTGTCTTTAAGTCTAAAGTTGGTCTCTTATAAACAAAATATAGATGGATCTTGTTTTCTTATCTATTCTGTTACCTTATGTCTTTTTATTGGAGCATTGAGTCCATTGGAGAGTGGATTGGAGAGTGAGTGGAGTGATTGGAGAGTGAGTACTGACAGATATGAATTTATTGCCATTATGATGCTTGTAGAGTCGGAGTTTCTGGGGGTGTTCTCTGGTCCTTTCTAATCTTTGTTGCTTTTGATATAAACCTGTGCTTCCTGGATTTTGATGTCTGTGTCTTTCCCCAGGTTAGGAAAGCTTTCCACTATGATTTGCTCACATAACCCTTCTACCCCTATTTCTCTCTTCCTCTTCTGGGACCCCTATGATTCTGATGTTGTTCCTTTTTAATCAGTCACTGATTTCTCTAATTCTTAAATCATGCCCTTTTGCCTTAATCTCCCTCTTTTTTTCTGCCCCATTTTTCTCTGTAAGTTTGTCCTCTATATCGCTGATTCTCTGTTCTGCCTCATCCATCCTTGCCGCTGCTGCATCCATCTGTGATTGCAGCTCAGTATAGCATCTTTAATTTCATTCCGACAATTTTTTACTTCTTTTATCTCTGCAGAAGGAATTCTAATCTATTTTTTACTATATTCGACTAATAACACCAGTATTGTCATTATTGTGATTCTAAATTCTGGTTCAGACATCTTGCTTGTATCCGTGTTGGTTAAATGCCTGGCTGTCATTTCTTCATGCTTTCTTTTGGGGTGAATTCCTTCATTTGTCATTTTGAATGGAGGACAGGAATTAATGAGGTAGAAAAATTAAAATAAAAAATTAAAATTAAAAAAATATTAAAATTAAAGTATTAAAAACACACACACACAAATAGACTAAATGATGCTAGATTCTAGGTGTGTTTGGTATGGGTGTTGAAAGTGGTTTAACAGATTAGAGAAAAAAAGGGAGGGGAAGAGAGAAAAAAAGGAAATCGTTTGAGAATTTGAAAAAATGAATACACTGAAGTAGACTAAAATGAGATGATGGGATTAAAATAGAATTTGAAAAAATATACACAAAAGTAAAGCATATCGTAGAAAAAAAATTAAAGAAAAATATTTTTAATAAAAATAAAAATAAAAATGAATTTTTCTTTTTCTGTATTCAAGAAAAAGAAAAGAAATGAAAAAGAGAAAAAAGATTTAAAAAAGGAACAAAGAGGAAATCGTTTGAAAATTTGAAAAAAGTGAATTCACTATAGTAGACTAAAATAAAATGATGGAAGTAAAATACAACTGAAAAGATTTACATAAAAGCAAAAAATATAGTAAAAAATTAAGAAAAATATTTTTAATAGAAATTGAAAGTAAAAATTAAGTTTTTCTCTTTCTGCATTCAAGAAAAAGTAAAGAAACAAAAAAGAGAAAAAAGAAAAAGAAGGAAAAAAAGAAAAAGAAAAGGAAATTGTTTAAAAATTTGAAAAGGTGAATACACTGAAATAGACTAAAATGATGGAAGTGAAATAGAATTTGAAAAAATTTACACAAAATTTAATATAGTAATAAAAATTAAATAAAAATATTTTAATAAAAATTGAAAATAAAAATGAATTTTTTCTTTTTCTGCATTCAAGAAAAAGAAAAGTGTAAAAAAAAAAAAAGAAAGAAAATTGAATAGATGGACCCAACAGATTGACTGAAATTACTTTGTTTTCCCCTAGAAGTCAGACTATGTAGGACTTTATAGTCCATAAACTGAGCAGGCAGTGAGACTTGTGTTGTTGAAGAGTGAAGTTGGCCCAGTTGGGCAGGGATCAATGTAAGGGCTCTGCTCTCCACTAGATGGCGCTGTTAGCCTACAGGGGGTGGAGAGTTGCAGCACTCATAGGTGCCTACGCGCATGCACTGGAGTGGTGAAAATGGCTCCACCCAGATACCCAGTCTCTAGTTTTGGAACTCTGTTCTCCCGGATCAGCAATCATGCACCCATCCTCTGTCTTCAGCTTTCTTCCACTCCCTGCTTTTTCACTCTCCGTGACCAGGCCCCAAGCAGTACCTCTCTCCTGAGTTTTGTCTCAGATGTGGCTGTTTTCCCTGGTCCTTACTTCCAAAGGACTGCAGCTTTGACCCGTTCCACCCCCCTGCGGGAGGGTCTCACCAAGCAATGGCCGAATGGGCAATGACCGAATGTCAGCTGCACCCAGGAATGCTTGCTGGATCCTGCTGCTGCCGGTGCCCCATGACTGCGGCCAGGTGCCAGCCCGCCCCAGAAAATGTTCGCGAGACAGTGTAGCAGCAGCACCTCAGGGATTATGGAAAATCACAACACACGTCTGGCACCAGGCTTCACCCCCAATGACTTTGTTCTAGCACCAGCAAATGTGGCTGTTCTCTGGGGTCTGCTGGGCCCAGGTGGCCTCACAGCCCCTACCAAATGTCCTTCCAGCAGTGGAACCGCTTCTCCCCGTGTGGCCCAAGAACCTCCTGGACCCCAATCTGCTCCTGGGGATTTGCCCTTCCCACCAGAGCACTGCCATGTATTGAGCTGCAGAGTTGCAGACTTTGTGCCCCCCTTGTTTACAGTCTTAATGGAATTTAAACCCTCTCCTTTCTCCTTTCTCCTTTCTCCTTTCTCCTTTCTCCTTTCTCCCCTTTTAGTTTAGTCCCTGTGGGTGTTTCCAATTTTCCACTTTCTCTCCAGCTGCTTTTGGGGAGGGGTGCTTTTCCTGTATTCTCCCCTGCCCCAGTCTCCGTCCTCTCTCCATTCACAAAAGCACTTTCCTTCCTGCTCCTTCTCACTCCTCAAGTTCACCTCTCCACACCGCATACCTGCTGAATTCTGTGGTTCAGGTCATGCAGATTGTTATGTTAATCCTCCTATCAGTTTTCTAGGTGTGTAGGATGGCTTAGTTTTGGTCTGGCTGTATTTCATGGGCATGAGACACACAAAAAACTTCCATGCTGCTCTGCCATCTTGTCTCCTTCCCAACAAAAACAGACTTTAAAAACAAAGATAAAATACATTATATATAAATAATAAAATATATGCAATGAAAACACTAATGAAAATAAATCTTGAGGGACTGTACTAACAAAGTTAGACTTGGGAATGATAAATATTACTGGGTGGGGGGAGAAGGAATACTTCATGTTAATAAAAGGGACAATTCCTCAAGAGGACATAGCAATTTTAAGTGTGTATAAGCCTAGTAACTGTGCTTCACACTATTTGAAAATATCAAAATATATGAAAGGAGAAACAGAAAATCCACGATCATAGTATGATATCTCACCATTGCTCCCTCAGTAATAAAAAGAACAATTAGATTAAAATTCAATGATCCTATAGTACATTTGAACAACATGAGCAAGCAATATAATGTTCATAGAACACTTCAGCTACCCATCACAGAATGCACACTGTTCTTTAGTACGCATGGAACATTCACCCAAACAGACCATATCCTGGGCTATAAAAGTAAGTCTTATTAATTTTAAAAGGATTGAAATCATAGAGATTATATTATCTGACTACATTGGAATCAAACTATGACTCAATAGTAGAAAGATGACTGACAAAATTGAAATATTTTTAAATTCAACAGTATTTTTTGAATTAAGACCTATGTTACAGAGAAAAAAAATTCACAAAGAAAATTAGAAAATATTTTGAACTAAATGAAAATAAAAACACACTCAATTAAATTTGTGGTATCAAGCTAAAGCAATGTTTACAGGGAAATTAATAGCAGTGTGTATATTAAAGCAGAAAAAAAAGATGAAAGGTAATGATGTAAGCTTCTACCTTAGGAAATGAGAATAAGTGAGTGAATTCAATTCAAAGTAAGCAGAAGGAAGAAAATAATAAACTTAAGAGCAGATATCAATGAATGAGAAAACAGAAAAATAATGAGTAAAATCATTGGAATGGTTAGGATGGGGGAAAGCCATTGATTGCAAAAGGGTTTAAGTGATTGGAATATTAATTTTTTAATGTTTATTTATTATTGAGAGACAGAGCATTAGTATGGGAGGGGCAGAGAGAGGGGGGAGACACAGAATCTGAAGCAGGTTCCAGGCTCTGAGCTGTCAGCACAGAGTCCTATGCAGGGGCTCAAACTCATGAACCATGAGATCATGACCTGAGCTGAAGTTGGACGCTTAATTGATTGAGTCACACAGGCACCCCTGTGGTTGGAATATTCTTAATGTTTATTGTTCTATTAGTCAAATGACCATACATTTTTGTCAAAACTAATCAAACAGTATCCTAAAAATGGATAACCTTATACATCAGAAAAGCTTCTTTTTAAAAATTACTTACATTATTACTTACATTATATATTCCAAATACAAGGGCTTTATTGTTTATATGTATTTTAACATATGCTCACATTCAATGGCTAGACGTTTCACTTTCTTGTAATACTTGCAATAAGATTTTTACATTAAAATAGTTTTAGATTTACAGAAAAGTTGCAAGGGTTGTTGTATACCCCCACATCCTGTTTTCCCTATTGTAAATATATCAGTATGGTACATTTGTCATAACTAATGAACTGATGTTGATACATTATCATTAATCATATTCACACTTTATTCATATTTCCTTAGTTTTTACTTAATGTTCTTTTCCTGTTCCATGATCCCATGCAGGATCCCAGAGTACATTTATCTGACATGTGTGCTGAGCCTTGACCATAATGTTTCTCAGACCTTGATTTTGATAACCTTAGCAATTTTGAGGAGTTAGATATTTTTTAGATTGCCCCATAACTGAGATTTGCTTCATGTTTTTCTCATGATTAGGCTGGGATTATGTGTGATTTTTGGAGGAAGTCCATAGAAGTAAAGTTCCATTTTCATTCTAACACATCAAGAGTATACACTCTTGACTCATTGGCTAAAATTTGTTGGCTTTCTCCATTGTAGAGTAATTCTTTTTTTCCCTTTTCATGCTATGCTCTTTGGAAGGGAGTCAGTATGAGCAGCACATATTTAAAGAGTGGGGAAATATACTCAAGTCCTTGAGAGCAGAGTATATGCATACATGTTTTGGAATTCTTCTCCATAGGAAATGTGCTTCTTCTGCCCCCGTGCTACGGCCTGATTTTTGCATCTCCCCAAAACTCATGTTGAAATCTTAATATCCAATATGATGGTATTTGTAGATAGCACCGTTAGGAAGTGCTTAGGTCATGAGGATGGATAAGTTTTATGAATGAGATTAGTATTTCTTCTGAAAGATCCCACAGAGCTCCCTAGCTCTTTCTGCTCTGTGAGGACATGGTGAAAAGATAGCTGTCTGTGAACCTGGAAGTCCTCAGCAAACACTGAATCTGCCGGCACCATCATCCTGAACTTCTCAGACTCCAGAACAGTGAGAAATAAATGTTATGTATAAGCCACACAGTTTATGGTATTTTTGTTATAGCAGCCTGAATTAACTAAGAAATCCCATTTAGTTATTTATGTATTTAATCATTTATTTTTTTTTAAATATTTTTAAGTATTTACTTGTTTTTGAGATAGATAGACAGAGTGCGACTAGGGTAGGGGCAGAGAGAGAGAATCACACAGAATCCGAAGCAGGCTCCAGTCTCTGAGCTGTCAGCACAGAGCCCATCTAGGGGCTTGAACTCACAAACCACAATATCATGACCTAAGCTGAAGTCGGACGCTTAACTGACTGAGCCACCCAGGTGCCCCAATTTTATCATTTACTTATGCTAGTATGGACTCACAGATAGTAATTTTAAACTTCGGGTGACCAGCCAATATTTATTTATTTTGCTCAAACTGTTCCGGCTTTGGTCATTGAGAGCTCTTTCAAATGGCTCCTGTGCTCTTTTGACATACTCTCTTGGTTGTGTGTTTTTGTGCGTTCATTTGTTTACATTTTTTAGTGCTGTCTTACTGTCTGGCACTAACAGATGCCCCAGGCTTATCTTGTGTTTTCACTATTTCAGTCCTAGAAGTACCTATTTCTCCAAGGAACTCTATAGGTGTGAATGTTGCCCAAATTTCAATTTTTTAATGTTGTGCTTAATAAAACTTTCACTGTTCCAAATCCATTAGATATTTACATTATACTTTTTCAAAAGTGTATTGTTTTATTTCCCACAATTATTTACATGAGATCTTCAATCTTCCTGATTTTGTTATTTGCATATGTCATGATTTATGAGCCAAACTTCTTCTATACAAATATCTAATGACCTACAATAATTTATTTAAAAGGCGAAACTTTTCCCATTTGTAACTGCTAATGAGTTTGTATCCTGAATGTAAAAAGAACTCTTGCAAAGCAGTAATATTAGGGACAATAGCCTATAAGAAATAGGGTCCCAAAACTTGAACTTTTAATCATAAACTAAGGATTTATTACAGAATAAAAAATAGTTTCTTTCTGTCAGCAATTCAAGAAACGAAGGCCATGCATGAGCTATGGGTAGGGCTGGAGGATAAAAGCTAGACTCAGGAGTCTCCATCAGGCACTAGTTCACAACCTCTAGCTCATGGGTCTCCTCCAGTGCAGCAGCCACCCAGTCCTTGTCCACAGCTGCTTGTTCACTGCATGCTCCAAGGCATGGGTCCTTGGTGTAATGTGGACATCCCTCTTGAAATGCTAAGGAAGGGATTGCAAAAGCTTGACTTTGATGGACAGGCCAATAAAGGTGGCCATGCTGTGGTACAAAATGATATATATGAAGGCAATGGCCACTGTGCTCTTGGAGTCACTCACCTGAACCTGGACTTTTTCTACTGTGTTCAGTTCTTCCAGCATCAGTGGATACTGTTGGTCATTGACAGAGGGAATCAGATTGAAGATCTCATAGAGTAATACTGCCTAAAACCTACTCATCCTCCTTACCCATGGTCACTAGCCACTTCTCATAGCCCTAGTAATGAGGGAGTTAGTGTTCAATTAAAAAAAAATGTTTAAGTAATAATACTCTGATTAAAACATTTTCACAACTTCTTCCCATAGATAAAAATATATTTCAAAATATCTGTGCTTTTTCCTCCATTTCATTCCATAAATAAAATATTCATTGGAGAATGTTAAATTACCAACTTGGTTTGATGCTGTTTTGTTTCGCTTTTTTCCTAATATTTCTCTCTATATACATGTTTATAGATATAAATATTTTGTGTATAAATAAGGATACTGTATAGAGATACCAAGTCATCAAATAATTATATGAAAATGACCTCTATTTCATTAGTTGTCAAGTGAAAATTAAAACTAAAATGAGATACCACCACTTGATCATCAGAATGGTTCAAGTTTTAAAGACTGAAAAGTAATGTGGTGACAAAGACATAACACAATAATAATTCTCTTAACTTCTGTGGATGGATTTATTGGTACAACCCCTTGAAAAACTATTAGCATTATCTACTAAATTTAAACATACTCAGTTATGGGGCACCCAGATGGTTCAGTCTGTTAAGCATCCACCTCTTGAACAAGGCTCAGATCATGATCTCTTGGGTGGTGGAATCAAACCCCACATCAGGCTCTTCACTGACAGCATGGAGCCTGCTTGGGATTTTCTCTCTCTCCCTCACTCTCTGCCCCTCCCCTGCTTTCTCTCTCTCCCTCTCCTTCTCTCTCTCTCTCTCTCTCTTTCTCTCTCAAAAATAAATAAATTAATTAAAAACATAAAATTCTAAATATACTCAGGTATGTATTCCGTGGAAATATGTGCACCTGTGGCCAAAAGACATGTATAAGAATTGTCATAGCAGATTTAATAGCCCCTATGGGAATCAAACTAAATATACATTAAGAGTAGCATGAAAAAATTAATCATGTTATATTCATGCAATGCAATACTAAACTGTAATGAAAAAATGGTCAAAATATCAAATGTTTTAAAAAAGCCCACCTAATTTATAATTCCATTTACATAAAGTTCAAGGATAAGTAAAGTTTATATACTGTGTTAGAAATCAGAAGAATCCTTTCTCTGGGTTTGAAAAGGAGGGCAGTGTTTACAAGGAGCCTTGTCTATCTTTTTGGGTGTTGGTAACAGTTTATTTCTTGATCTTGGTGGTATTTACATGAGTGTGAGAATTATCATAGATCTATAGACTTAAAGTTAAGCAATTTTCTGTACATATATGATGTTTTAATTAAAGAAAATTAAAAAGCAAATGTAAAAATAAGGATAAAGGGAATTAAAAGATCTATAAGCAAGGTGGTATGTCTTTCTGTCACTGAATAGCATGAAATTTGCCTCATCTGCCTATTGAAAAAAAAGTGTTACTTGGAATAAAGATAAATTTAGGGTTTTGCAAGATAAAGATACCAGAGGCATATTCTTTTAAAGGAAAGGTGTGCTTCAGAGAAAAGTGCCAGGAATTATTATTTTTTTAATATGAAATTTATTGTCAAATTGGTTTCCATACAACACCCAGTGCTCATCCCAACAGGTGCCCTCCTCAATGCCCATCACCCACCTTCCCCTCCCTTTAACCCCCAATCAACCCTCAGTTTATTCTCATTTTTTAAGAGTCTCTAATGGTTTGCCTCCCTCCCTCTCTAACTTTTTTTTCTTCCCCTTCCCCTTCCCCATTGTCTTCTGTTAAGTTTCTCAGGATCCACATAAGAGTGAAAACATATGGTATCTGTCTTTTTCTGTATGACTTATTTCACTTAGCTCTCCAGTTCCATCCACGTTGCTACAAAAGGCCATACTTCATTCTTTCTCATTGCCAAGTAGTATTCCATTGCATATATAAACCACAACTTCTTTTTTTTTTTTTTTAATTTTTTTTTTCAACGTTTATTTATTTTTGGGACAGAGAGAGACAGAGCATGAATGGGGGAGGGGCAGAGAGAGAGGGAGACACAGAATCGGAAACAGGCTCCAGGCTCTGAGCCATCAGCCCAGAGCCCGACGCGGGGCTCGAACTCACGGACCGCAAGATCGTGACCTGGCTGAAGTCGGACGCTTAACCGACTGCGCCACCCAGGCGCCCCAAACCACAACTTCTTTATCCATTCATCAGTTGATGGACAGTTAGGCTCTTTCCATAATTTGGCTATTGTTGAAAGTGCTGCTATAAACATTGGGGTACCAGTGCCCCTGTGCATCAGCACTCCTGTATTCCTTGGGTAAATTCCTAGCAGTGCTGTTGCTGGGTCCTAGGGTAGATCTATTTTTAATTTTTTGAGGAACCTTCACACTGTTTTCCAGAGCGGCTGCACCAATTTGCATTCCCACCAACAGTGCAAGAGGGTTCCCGTTTCTCCACATCCCCTCCAGCATCTATAGTCTCCTGATTTGTTCATTTTAGCCACTCTGACCGGCATGAGGTGGTATCTCAGTGTGGTTTTGATTTGTATTTCCCTGAAGAAGAGTGATGTTGACCATCTTTTCATGTGCCTGTTGGCCATCGGGATGTCTTCTTTAGAGAAGTGTCTATTCATGTCTTCTGCCCATTTCTTCACTGGATTATTTGTTTTTCTGGTGTGGAGTTTAGTGAGTTCTTTATAGATTTTCGATACTAGCCTTTGTCCAATATGTCATTTGCAAATATCTTTTCCCATTCCGTCGGTTGCCTTTTAGTTTTGTTGATTGTTGCCTTTGCAGTGCAGAAGCTTTTTATCTTGATGAGGTCCCAATAGTTCATTTTTGCTTTTAATTCTCTTGCCTTTGGAGGTGTGTCAAGTAAGAAATTGCTGCGGCTGAGGTCAGAGAGAAATTAAAACAAACAACTTGTATACTCTGATTTAAAGTGTGCCTGTTATAAGGACCTAGAGTGTTGCATTCCTACCTTTAAAATAACTCGTAAACACAGAGAACAACAATAAAGGCAATAATTACAAAGATTTTTTTCTTTGTAAATCCATATTTCATGTGCATTAATAACCATTTAATTTATAAGGATTAATGATATTTTGATGAACACCAAAGCAATTACTGATTAATCTAGTTATTATAGAGTGCCTCTGCTTGAGGTAATGTTTTGCAATGCTGGCATTAGCACAATCCATCTGGCTGTTATATTTATGCATATTTAGACAGAAGTGCATGGAATGTTGTACGCTGAACACTAATAATGTATTTAGCAAATGCATTATTGCCAAATGAGATGTTTTTACTCTTTAAAAACATACCTCTTAGTAAATACATTAATTTTTTTAGTTCTTCCTGAACTTATGTGAGTTTGAGTTTACTGCTGCTATGAGTGTCAGATGTGCAGCAGCCTAATTTATCTAGTAACGTAAGTTCATTTTTCCAATTTTTACTACCTATGGCCTAATCATTAAGACTATGAACTTAAACCATCCACTGGAAATTATTCTATATGACATTAGTAATCCCTGACTTTATTTAGTAATACCCTGCAAGAAAAAATTTCTTGTGATAACTGCTGAAGTGTGAATGAGTGCTTGTCCCACAATGAAAATAACACTTTCGTCATTTCTTTTCTAATTGTTCTAAATTTTGTCATTTTAACATGAAAAGCAGTTACAGCCATCCAGCTTCTTCTAATCTCTTATCAGCAATAGCGTCCAGAAAGAAGAATTATGAAATTAGAAACAATAAACAGGGGCACCTGGTGGCTCAGTTGGTTGGTTAAGCATTCGACTTCAGCTCAGGTCATGATTTTGCAGTCCATGAGTTCAAGCCTGACATTGGGCTCTGTGCTGACAGCTCAGAGCCTGGAGCCTGCTTCGAGTTCTTTGTCTTCCTCTCTCTCTGCCCCTCCCTTGTTTACACTCTGTCTCTCTCTGTCTCTCAAAAATAAATAAACATTAAAAAAAATTAAAAAAAAAAAGAATGATAAACAGTATGGAGTTCCCCCAAAAAATTTAAAATAGAACTACGATGTGACACAGTCTTCCTACTTTTGGGTATTTATCCATAGGAATTAAAATCTAGAAGACCTGTTTGCACCCCTGTGTTCTTTGTGGCATTGTTTAAAACAGGCAGGATTTTTTTTTTTCAATATATGAAATTTATTGTCAAATTGGTTTCCATACAACACCCAGTGCTCATCCCAAAAGGTGCCCTCCTCAATACCCATCACCCACCCTCCCCTCCCTCCCACCCCCATCAGCCTTCAGTTTGTTCTCAGTTTTTTTTTGTTTTTTTGTTTTTTTTTTTTTTTTAATTTTTTTTTTCAACGTTTTATTTATTTTGGGGACAGAGAGAGACAGAGCATGAACGGGGGAGGGGCAGAGAGAGAGGGAGACACAGAATCGGAAACAGGCTCCAGGCTCTGAGCCGTCAGCCCAGAGCCTGACGCGGGGCTCGAACTCATGGAGCGCGAGATCGTGACCTGGCTGAAGTCGGACGCTTAACCGACTGCGCCACCCAGGCGCCCCTGTTCTCAGTTTTTAACAGTCTCTTCTGCTTTGGCTCTCTCCCACTCTAACCTCTTTTTTTTTTTTTTTTTTTCTTCCCCTCCCCCATGGGTTTCTGTTAAGTTTCTCAAGATCCACATAAGAGTGAAACCATATGGTATCTGTCTTTCTCTGTATGGCTTATTTCACTTAGCATCACACTCTCCACTTCCATCCACATTGCTACAAAAGGCCATATTTCATTCTTTCTCATTGCCACGTAGCATTCCATTGTGTATATAAACCACAATTTCTTTATCCATTCATCAGTTGATGGACATTTAGGCTCTTTCCACAATTTGGCTATTGTTGAGAGTGCTGCTATAAACATTGGGGTACAAGTGCCCCTATGCATCAGTACTCCTGTATCCCTTGGGTAAATTCCTAGCAGTGCTATTGCTGGGTCATAGGGTAGGTCTATTTTTAATTTTCTGAGGAACCTCCACACTGCTTTCCAGAGCGTCTGCACCAATTTGCATTCCCACCAAGAGTGCAAGAGGGTTCCCGTTTCTCCACATCCTCTCCAGCATGTATAGTCTCCTGATTTGTTCATTTTGGCCACTCTGACTGGCGTGAGGTGATATCTGAGTGTGGTTTTGATTTGTATTTCCCTGATAAGGAGCAACGTTGAACATCTTTTCATGAACAGGCAGGATGTTTGAAAACTTCAATTTACATTGATAGATGAATGGATAAAGAAAATGAAATATATGCAAACAGTGGAATATTAGTCAAAAAAAAAGAAGAGGAAATTCTGCCACATGCTACAACATAGATGAACCTTGAGACGGTACGCAAAGTGAAATAAGTCTGTCATAGTTGGACAAATGCTGCATGATTGTACTTTCATGAGTTATTTCAAAGAGTCAAACTCATAGAAGGTAGTAGAATGTCAGGAGCTGGGGTGGAGGAAATGGGGAGTTTGCTGTTCAGTAGGACTGACTGTTGTTCAACACTGTGATTAGAATTAACAATACTGTATCGCACTTTGTTAACCGCTTAGATCTTGCATTAAGTGTTCTTAGTACGATAAAAATATAAGAAATCAAAAATTCAATGTACATAAAATTCTGACTCTGAAAGCATAAGATTAATGGCAACTTTTGGAAATGCAGTGTTCATTACATGTATAGGAGATACTTTGAGCCCAATTCCCGTCACTGTCTCTAGATACAGCCCTGTCACTGGAACTAAATACCCAGTCATTAGGACCTCCATGTTATTATGATTTTTAAGAGTTACTTTTTTATATCAACATTTTTATTTCGATTACAGATGGATTACGTTGTAGAAATTTATCTCCGGATAACATATGCATATTTTCTAAAATTAGGAACTCTTAGGGAAATCTAGACTAAATATTAATTATATTTCTGTAACTTTTCTAAATTTATCTAATTACTCAACTCCTTGGATCAAAATGATTTGTTATTTTTGTTACATCATTAATTAACTTTAGATTTCACAAAGTAGAGTGAATTTCAAATCTATAACAGGAAATTATGTTATATGACTTCACATAAATTAAAAAAACAGACAAGAAAAAATAAACGTAGTTATTAAGCATAGTAATAACTGAATAAATTCAAATTGATTGATAGGATTTTTTATTTAAAAAGTTAGCAAAGGGGTGCCGGGGTGGCTCAGTCGGTTGAGCTTCTGACTTCGGCTCAGGTCATGATCTCACAGTTTGTGAGTTCAAGCCCTACGTTGAGCTCTGTGCTGACAGCAAGCAGATTTGCTTCGGATTCTGTGTCTCCCTCTCTCTCTCTGCCCCTCCCCCGATTGTGCTGTGTCTCTCAAAAATAAATAAATGTTAAAAAAAAAAAGTTCGTGAATTTATACAGTGATTACATTTTCCAACTTGCGTGGTGCTGTGGGCAAGAGTGATCAGGGTATGAAATTAAGCCCTATGTTTACCAACTATGTGACACTGGACAAGCAATTCAGTTTTGTTGTTGATGATGATTGCTTTGTTGTATAAAGGAGATGACAGTCACCTTGTTGAGTTGTGCTAGGGAAGTAACACATCAAGCATCTTGTATTGGTGTGGTGCAGACTGCAAGTTTTCAGGGTCTATAATCACATAGCAGAGATGAAGCCCATTATCCATTGGCTGTTCTCTCATACTGCCAATGGCTAGCTTGGCAGCCAGACAAGGGAGCAAGGGAAAAGAAAAGTGGAGAGAGATTGTGGCTATTCCCAAATAAAGAGTTAGAGGTCATTTTCTGTTACTCTGGTTATCCATCTGGTTCTGGGAATGTGGGGTGGATAGAAGACACTTTTTATTGTATGTTTCCATGTGTTATTTTATTGTACTATATGTATATTTCTATTTTAGATATGTGTGCTATTTGCATAACAAGAAAAAAAGGATAATCTGCCATTTTCTTTAGAGTATTACAATTTTCTAGAGTATCACTAAAAATGGGTAGGAATCAGTGAGATGCCATTTGTAGTACTGAAATTTTGTTCAATTTTTTTTGAAAAATAGTTTGAGCTCCTCATGCATTTATATAAATTGTCCTTGTAATCTTCTGGAAATGTTTCATAATAAAAAATACAAAAGGAAAACAAACCTGTATGAGTAATAATGCCATTTTTAGGATGTCGAGAGTTTAGCTAAGCTGCTCTATAGTACTGCTGCCTTGGCATCCATTTTGTTTGGCCAGTAACTTCCCAGGAGTCTTAAGCTGCCACTAAACCCCTCATGCAAGTGTATGCTCTAGATAACAGCCCTCAGAGTCACAAGCAAATATAAGTTCTAGAAATGACTTCCCAATTGCCCTTCTGATTGAAGTCTCCCCTCCTCCTTGGGCCTTCTTCTTGTGTGCCCCTAAGACCCCACCCCCTGCTTAGAGTTTACCCAAACTCCACTCTTGTTTTGAATTGACCAATTGGGTCTTAACTGGGGCACCCCAAAGCACTCCACCCACAGACCCTAATAAGACCCTAATAAGATCATGTGGCCGAACTCTTATGGCTCTTTCTGCCTACCTCCTGCCTTGACTTCCCTGACATGCCTAATAGTTCCTCCGTGACCTGTGAGTAATAAATCTCTCTATATCAATTTCTCTTGTGGTCTTTTGTTTTACATCCTGAACTATTTAACAAGGCTTTATTTAACAAATGTTAATGTAACAAAGTCATGCGATAGGTTGGCTCTTAATGCTAAAATTGGCAATAGGCTAAATGACCAATGATAGAAATATGATTAAATCATGCTTTATTTACCATATGGAATATTATACACACATTAAAATATTTTTTGTGATGATATACCAAAATGCTTTTATTAAATGCTAACTAGGTAATTATAATATAAAAGTTCATGTAGATAATGACTTAAACTATGTAAAATACTAATGAAAGACATGACTGAAAAGAAACCCACAAATCACCAGATATAAATAGTGATCATTTTTGTTGATGAGATTATGTATTTTTCTTCTTGCTTATTGATAAATTTATTTCCAATATTTGTGCAATAAATATTTTTATAAATACATAAAATATCTTAGATGTTAAATAGAAGAGTTGTAATCTAACATAAGATATAACCTAGTAGAGTCAAATCAAATATATTTTATAAAAACCCAAGACAATAATGCCAAATGCCAGTTAAAGTAAAATATAATGACAGCTGCTAACATTATTTGCACATGTATTGAATTATAGACAATGTTCTAAGAAATTCCCATATATTCATTATCTAAATTATGACAACCACCCTATGACATAGTATTATTTTCTCCTTCATTTAACATTTTAGGAAGATGAAGCAGTTTATGAATAAGAAAATTGCTCAGCTAACGAGCATTGGAGTCAAGTTTCAAACTCAGGAAGTCTGGCTCCAATAAGCAAAACCCTAAAAGAATAAAATAAGCAGTGTTGATGCTTAATATATTCCAGTATTCCTAATCACTTTTCTTAAAATATTATTTAAAAACCCACTAACAGTATCTTAACCTTCAGAGCTTTAGTCAAAGAAATATTTATACACACACATGCATATGTACAAACACACATATATACACAAATATAACCATAATGATTAATTTCTATGACATTCTGAATGCCCTTTGTGAATAATTTACAATGAATGAGTTATTTGTTCCATAAAAGATATGCATTTGTTAATTAAACCTGACTTTATTTATATGACTTCTATTTAATGGTGAAAATTTGCCATACAGCTTGAACCTAAAGATAGTGACATAAAAAACGCAAGGATAAAATAAAATAAAACAGAAAGATTCAAATATATTCAAGCATCCATTCTAGACAACTGAGTCTAGACACACAAGAATTATTATGTTAGGTCTCCAGTTCCTTTCTTAATTTACCTAATGTGTTTTTTGAGGACCTTACATCACTGAATTCTCAGACAATCCTCCTCCTCCATTCTAGACATGAACTTTTGCCAAAAAAAAAAAAAAAAGTGGTGAAACAATCTGAAATTTCCATTATTTTAAAAAATGTTCCAGTTTTAATTAAAGGTGTTAATGTCACATGAAAGAGCTTGCTTTAATAAGCAATTCATTACCACTTAACCTTGAGTCTTACTCAAAACACACATTTCTAGATACAATTGCCTTTAAAATGTTCTAATAAGTTGGGAGAGTGTACATAGGATTCTGGTAGTAGCTAATTCTCAACTATCAAATATATTACCTTTCCTTGGTTCAAAAAGTAACATGATTTTGACATCAGAAGGTTATGCATACATTTTATGTGTAAACATCCGCAATGAGAGAAAGCAGTATGTGTGGGATAGAGATTAAGAATCTCCTGTCAGCTCTTCATTGGAGTCATTCTTTTGAATGGTTTTCAAAATCTAGTGGCTTTACTTCATTCACTGAAATAGTTATTGCCTGACAGGGCTCCAGTGGATTGAAAGAGCTAATGAAGCTTCCAAGTGACACAGAATCAGCAAACAATGTCTTACTAATTGAAAGATTCTAACAAACTACCCATTTCTCAAACAATAACCTTTATGGAAATTTTACTTCAGGTGAATACTGAGACACAGAGATCAACTAACTCCCTGAGCAAAGTTGCCATGCTATCCAAACAAAAATACTATTCGCTTCGATAAACTTGCAGCCAATCCACCCAAATTTCTAATCCTAGGAAAACCAAACCTTGCAGAAAAGTTTGAGACACGTAATCCATCATATTTTTTTCTTTCTGATATTAACCTGTGTTACTGATATTTGCCTTCTACGCTGCCAAATTATACTTTTTAAACTTTCATCCACTTTTTTAAATACTAGGAATATAGAGCAACACAAAATGTCTCTTTGCAAAGAAATGAAGAAACTCTGAAACCAAATTCTTTAGTATTGTGACCTTGAAAAATAGTTTAATTATTCCGAGCCCTGTTTTGTCATTTCTATAATAACATAGTTATTGCTGTGTTCTTTCTAGCATTAATATTCAATGATTCTTATTTGGTTTGTGTATATGTGTGCAATGCACGTGCTTTCTAGGTCTTATTTTCACAACTTCAACATTCCATTATTAACAATATTGTTCTAAGTGATAAACTCACACAATTAAATACCGTATCATGGCCACAGAGGCAACACTGGTCATCTTGCTTCCAGCAGGATGATAGGAATTAATTTTCTTTGTCAAGGCATGGTATACTTCTGTTCTAAACTCTTAGTGTGTACCTACTTTGGACACAACATTCCCGGAAATGACAATGAAACCAGATTTACACTAAGGCATGTAATCCAACTGTAATGTTGGATCAGAAAGTCAGGAAAAGACCAGGCAAACATTTAAATAATCCCAAGTAGTGGGAGAGATAGACTCATATAATGAATGCAACACTGGCATTATGATGATACAGACATGATTTGGAGTACTGATTTGCTATCCTAATTGTGTGAATTTAGGAAAATAATTAACCTCACTTATTCTTGGTTTCCTCTGTTATAAAGGTGGAGGTTAATAACTGAACTGCATGTTTTTATGTAAAGACTAAATGGGGTAATATATAAAAAGTGTTGGCATATAGTAGGGGTGTTGCTTGTGTTTTTCCTGATTTTTCCTGTGAGAATCTCCTGTCTTTGTCATCTTAGTAAATAGCAACTGCATCTTTTCAGCTACACAGTCCAGATGTGGACTTACTACTGACTCTTGTCCTTGACACACACACCACATCTCATGTCCGCAGAAAACTTTTTTGTTCCACTTTCTGTATACTGGTCTCTATCTACCATTACCTTGGCCCTAAGGCACCCATGTCTCTTATCTATACTCATTTCTGTACAGTTTATTCTCAATACAACCATCAGAATGACATTTGAAAAGTCGAAGTCCAGCCAAGCCACTCTTATTTGACCATCTTAAATTATTAATTTAAATTATTTGACCATCTTCTCAACTCACTTGGATCGAAAATCAAAGTCTTAAAATGGTTTATAATGTCCAGAATGATTAGACTTTCATCCTCAATACCTCCCACCTTTTCTCTGGCCCCATTATCTACCACTTTATCTCCCTGCTTCTTGTTCCAGGCAACATGGCCATATTTCTGAACATGACAAGGAAGTCTCTGCCTCAGGATCTTTGCTCTTACTTTGTCTGCTTTAAAGGCTTTTGCCTAACATTAGTATGACTCATTTCTTTCAGGTACTAGTTAAAATTCCACTCTATTGGAGAAGTCTTTTCTGATCATCTAATTTATATTAGTCACATGTCCTGTTACCACTTGGCCTTAATTTTCTCCATTGTCCCACCTAACACAGTCTCACCACACAGCTGGCTTATGTTCTGTTATTTCTACATGTAATAGAAGGAAAAGTATTTTGTCTGCTTTTCTTTCTTCTATATACAGGATTCAGTGAATGTCTGATACAGGATAGGCACACAATGAATATTTCTTTAAAGAATAAGTAAGTGAATAGATCATATACCAGAATGTACGTTTGTAACAACGTTTCACATGTAAAAGGAAAAATCTGAAACAAAAGAACTCAGAAGAGAAAGTAATTATGTTTGCAAAATATATTCAGGAGAATCCAGATTATATAAAAACTGGTCCATCAGGGAAACACACACACACACGCACACACACACACACACACACATTGAAATAATATCTACCTCCTAAATACTAAGTAGAGTGCTAACACAGAGAAGGTTGGTCAATAATCATTTGTTAAACGGATGGGCAAAGTAAAAGATAAATGGAGGTGGATGGATGGATGGATGGATGGATGATGTGGGAATAAAGGAATTAAACTATGGGAATGAAAATTGGTGCAGTCACTCTGGAAAACAGTTAAAAATAGAACTACCCTATGTCCTAGCAATTGCACTACTAGGTATTTATCCAAGGGATATAGGTGTGCTGTTTTGAAGGGGCAGATGCACTCCAATGTTTATAGAAGTGCTATCGACAATAAACCAAGTATGGAAAGAGCCTAAATCTCCACTGACAGATGAATGGAGAAAGAAGAGGTGATATATGGAATATTAGTTGGCAATCAAAAAGAATGAAATCTTGCCATTTGCAATTATGTGGATGGAACTAGAGGCTATTATGCTAAGCGAAATGAGTCAGTTAGAGAAAGACAAATATATGATTTCACTCATATGAGGAATTTAAGATACAAAACAGATGAACATAAAGGAAGGGAAGTAAAAATATAAAAACAGGGAGGGGGACAAAACAGAAGAGACTCTTAAATATAGAGAACAAACAGAGGTACTGGAGGGTTTGTGGGAGGGGAATGGTTTCAATGGGTAAGGGGCATTAAAGAATCTACTCCTGAAATCATTGATACCCTATATGCTAACTAACTTGGATGTAAATTAAACAATAAATAAAAAGAGAGAGAGAAAGAGAGAGACAGAGAAAGAGACACAGAATCCGAAGCAGGTTCTAGGCTCTGAGCTGTCAGCACAAAGTCCCACATGGGGTTCAAACCCATGAACTGTGAGGTTCAAACCCATGAACTGTGAGGTCACAACCTGAGCTGAAGTCAGATGCTGACCTGACTGAGCCACCCAAGTGCCCTGGTCTTGCTGTCTTTTAAGGGTGGGGACTCCCTTCCTGATGCCCTCAGGGCTCTACCAGAGCGGAGCATGCTGGTTTTTAAAATTCTAGGTTTTAAGTCCCACTGTTTGCAAGAGCTCAGGAAATTAGGCCCCTTTTGCTTTCAAAGACAAATGTTATGGGAATTCGTCCTCCTCATTCAAACAATAATAAATAAATAAATAAAGGAATTAAACTAAAATATTATTGAGTCTAAAATAAGTGAAGAAGGGGTGCCTGGGTGGCTCAGTCAGCTAAGCGTCGGACTTCAGCCCGGGTCATGATCTCATGGTTCCTGAGTTCAAGCCTCACTTCCAGCTCTGTGCTGACCTCTCAGAGCCTGGAGCCTGCTTCAGATTCTGTGTCTCCCTGTCTCTTTGTCCTTCCCCCCACTTGTGTTCTCTCGCTCCCTCTTTCTCTCTCTCTCAAAAATTAAACATTAAAAAATATTTAAAAAAATAAGTGAAGAAGAATATGGAGGCCCACTAGATGTGTTATTTCCATGAATGAAAACATGACCATTAGATAGTCATGAGCATAGTAAGGATATTGTTCGTTTTGCTGGCAGAAATTTATGATAAGAGGCAATTTTGCATAGTAGAAAAGGTACAGGTTTGGGAGCTAAATCTGATTTTATTTCACAAGTCTGCCACTCTGTATATGAATAACTATAAGTACATTTCTTTTTTTTTTTAATTTTTTTTTTCAACGTTTATTTATTTTTCGGACAGAGAGAGACAGAGCATGAACGGGCGAGGGGCAGAGAGAGAGGGAGACACAGAATCGGAAACAGGCTCCAGGCTCTGAGCCATCAGCCCAGAGCCCAACGCGGGGCTCGAACTCACAGGACCGCGAGATCGTGACCTGGCTGAAGTCAGACGCTTAACCGACTGCGCCACCCAGGCGCCCCAAAGTACATTTCTTAACCTACACAAGCCTCAGTGTTCCCATCTGCAAACATAGGTATTTATGTTATGTTTTTGTCACAGTTATTGACATAGTGCATGAAAAGTGCTGATATATAATAGATGTTCATAAACAGTAACTAATATGATGTGGTGAGGACAACCATTGCCATACCCTGTTATCTTTGGTAAACCACCTAACCTTGAACTCTATGATGCCCCTTAAAAAGAAACTAAAAATAATATATATATATACACACACACACATACACATATATATATATATATATATATATATATATTTCAAGAAATCAGTGGAATGTCAAGTTTTTGGAAAAGAAAAATTCATTTCATAGAATTCCGCATTTTCTGAACTGATTAAATAATGCACTACTTTCGGGAATATGATATTTTACACATCAGCTAGTTCCGGGTTAAAATGTATCATACTGGTCAAACAGACGCTTTATAACCAGACTTGTGTTTCATTTCCTGCTCTGCCACACACACCTGTTTGACACTGGGAAAGTTAATTAACTTTCTAAGCCTCAGTGATCTCATCTCTAAAGTAAGGATTAAAAATGCCTATATCTTAGGGTTGTTTTGAAGCCTGCAAAGTACATTTTACACAAGGCTCCTAACCTCATGTAAATGAGCTTACATTCAATTATTCTTCACAACAAACTATGAGGTAAGTCATATTATTATCCCCATTTGTAGAAGAAAATAGGAGGCACTGAGCGAGGAAGGAATTTGCTCGAGGACACAAACCTAAGGGAATGAAAGGGCTGGATGTGTACCTAGAGAATCTGGTTCTAGAATACTCCTAACCACTTAGTTGTATTGTTCCGCTATGCTTTCCTTGTGGGGATATACCATGACATTGAAGCCATTTGAAAAAGGAAGGAGTGCAACATTTTTTTATATTCCTGGGAACCAGCAAAAGCCCCTCTTGTACTACCTTAGTTGGGGCACTAGGACTTTTAAATGAAGGCTTCTCCGGTAAGAATTGGAAACTCAGGATAGTGCAGATTGTTTTTCCCATGGGAAAGTATTTTCAATTTCATTTTAGAATTCAAAAGAATAACATGATTTGCTGTAGTAAGCCGTGACTTTCATCAAATTGCTGAATTTTATCTAGTCTATAATATGACAGATATTCATACTGATATGTATAATATCTGGGAAAATGCGAAGTGGCAGGTTTTAAAGGAAGCTGTAACAAATGCACTTTTATGACAATGTGTCTATGGTCACGTTCTGACATCTATCAGCTCTGTGACTTGGGATGATTCCCTTCACCTCTGTGATCTTCAGTTTCCTCGTGTGTAAAATCCGGACATAACGATTTACAGAGTTGTGACCACCAGATGACATCAATGTATACTAAAACCGTTTTCCAAGTGGAAGCATCGACTGGTTGCTTAGCACAGTTAGTGATAAATCATTCCAATCTCAGTTTTGAATACATGGTGTCCTCAACCCAAACTCTGCTTTCCATTTCCGTCTTTGGGAGACGAGCTTTTACCAGGACAGCAGTTCCTTAAAAACACATTTAAGCCAGGCAGTTTGAAAGAAAGAGTAGCCCATTTCCCTCCTCAGAGATACTCATCTAATATTTGACACACAGCCATGGCTCTTTAAACATAATATATGGAACCAAATTTAGCTTTTTTCTTAATGACTTCTCACTTGCGAGAAACACAAGTGACTAAACGGAGTGTCATATAGTGACCCTGTGAGAGGCGAGGGGAGTGAGGACCTGCTGTGGTAGAGTCTCTGCTTTTTGGTACCTTTGGTCACATTGTCATCCACTTCACCTCCCCTGCCTAGGATCTTTAGGACTAAATTTAGCTTCCCATCAATTCTTCTGACTTATTGTCCGTAACCTACTGTGGGAGAAAATATTTCAAGACAAGTGCATTAAGATTATTACAACAGCATCATTGAGTTAAGTCTGCAGCAAGAGTCAAGAGTCTCTTCGAGAATAAGGCATGTAGTTTGGGTGGGGGGTGGTGGGGAAGGAAAGAAAAAGAAGATTGGATGATGGCTGGTGAATCTCCATAGAGATTGGGTCTTAGTTGACTCGCCAGTTTTGCAGGAAATCTTAACCCCGGGTAACTAAGTGTCTAATGCACTTCCCGAGTATTGGCAACATCAAATATCTTGGCAGGCTGGAAAGAATTTATGAATTCCTCTCATAAGAGGTTATAAAATAGTTCAGAAAAACAGGCAAAAAACTTAGGCTTCATTATTAAAACCACACAGTTACTTTGTGCCAAAAAGAGTCCTGACACTGGTATAGAAATGCCCTGCTCCAGCTGAAGGGTATTGAATGGGGAAGACACTAATTTAATTTTTATATCTAGAAAAAGACCAAAAAAAGAGAAATAACTGATTGATTTTAAATACATGTTCTGCTTGCTTTAAAAACAACTGTTTTTAGATACTGCAAAGATCATTTTCAACACATTTAGATATTTGGGCTTGATATATGCAAACAACTTTCTGAATTTTAAAACAAAGAAAGCAGGAAAACATTTCATTTAAAAATATATTTGACAATTTTAGATTACTGGGAAGAAAATCCCTCTTTGGGGCTTTCAGAGTTGTCTGCGGCATATGCCTAATTACCCCTCCTACATGAAGGAGGGGGGTTTTGTTTAGCCCTATTTATAATGTGTTCTTACTTTCAAATTGCATGTTTAACCACAGCAACGTTAGGCACAATGAATGTCATGTTGCTTTCATCCCAAATAGAGAAGTGAATGAGAGAGTGTATATGGTTCAGTTGTCTGGCCAAGATCTGCCACTTTTATTTGTTTTTCTACAAATTCTTCAAGTTTTTCTGTTATGCTCTGTGCTTATCTAATAATAGAGTATTACAAAGCAAATTATTTTGGTTTGTCAAGATTATTTTAAAGGTACAGCTTCCTAAAAAAAATAATAATAAATAAAGGTACAGCTTCCTGGGAGTAATTTCCATTATAAAAATAGCTCGAACTGCAGGAGCAATCTGAAGAAGTTTGTGGATAATAAATGGACCAAAGATAAAAGCTTTCTCACTAATGAGAGAAAAAGAAATATTCAGTTCTGCTGACCTGTGGTGGGTTTTTATCTTCCTTCAAGAGAAGTGACTTTACTTGCAAGTACTTTTCAAGCTGTTATTAATTCTTGACTATGAAAGATTTTGAAAATTATTATACATTTTCTGAGGTCAGTATATTCTCAGAAGATGTTGAGTTACCTAAAATATAATAGAACAAATTATATAAAAGTATTAATGTCATGAATCTTTGCATCACAAAGTTATTGTTCTATTTGGGATTTGTCAATAATGTAGAAATACCTCATTTCTTATGTGTCAATCATTCAAATGAGAAAACGTAAAAGTTTTAGTAAAAACTTTCAAAGATGGTGGGTGGATATAGGGGTAACTGTAACCATCAATGACCAATTTTGGTTGGAAAGATCTTTAGGTGTCCTTGCAGAACACCTTGCAGAACGTGGCTGTTCGTCTTATTATGTTGGGTCTATTTTTTTTTTTTTTTCAACGTTTATTTATTTTTGGGACAGAGAGAGACAGAGCATGAACGGGGGAGGGGCAGAGAGAGAGGGAGACACAGAATCGGAAACAGGCTCCAGGCTCTGAGCCATCAGCCCAGAGCCTGACGCGGGGCTCGAACTCCCGGACCGCGAGATCGTGACCTGGCTGAAGTCGGACGCTTAACCGACTGCGCCACCCAGGCGCCCCTATGTTGGGTCTATTAAACAGTTATTTAAACAAATGATGAAAGAAACAGGTATATTGAGTTTCATGTTATTTTTCTAATCTCTGCCTCTTTCCTTTTAGAAAACAAGCAAAGTGACATTTATCACATATTATAAGCCTCATGGAAGTACAGAGAAAGAGAGAGAATGAAAATTATGGGAAAAATTGAACTGAGGAATTCATTCTAAGAATATTTTATTTATTTAGTACTTTAAAATTTAATGTTAGTTCAGGTTTAATTTTTGTCTTTAAATTCTTGCCAGAAGTTTTAAGGGTTTGAAATGTTAGGTTAATAATTTCCAACTAAGGTCATATAGCTGTAAAATTAAAGCTACAGAAGTTACTTTTTAAGTTATAGCAAAGTATGAAAAGATCCTTCCTCCTTTTTTCATTATTTATTATAGAAATGCCTGTGGTGATTTTAGAACTGAGCAATTCTTGTGCTGATTGATATCATTAACCTCTTCCAGATTAGTCTTTCCAAAATACGGCCATTATCAAAACAAAAGTTCTCTGGTCAGATATCTCCATTTCTCCACTATGCGTTAGGCCAGGAAAAGAGCATATAATGCAAATCTTCAGTAATGCTGTCCCAATTTATCATTCCATTCCTATTGACTGTTAACCTCTTTTGCATACACACAAGCTCTTCAATAAAGTGAAGCTACTTGCCATTCTGTAAATATGCACTTTACATATTGTGTGTGTGCATGTTGGCACTTCTCCTTGAAATCTTCATACTCTATATTCATAGTTCACCTCAGCTCTAGCTTGTTAATTCCTCTTGTTTCTCGTCCTTTCTTTCGGAAGTAATCGCCTTCTTTCCTGAACTGTCCTGGTGCTTCAATTCTTTCAAATGGCATGGGACCTACATAATTTATATATGCAGCAGATAAATATATAATTTATTTTTATATATGATATGTAAATATATAATTTCTTTATATATGTGATATATAAATATATATGCACGTATATATGATATAAGTATACGGGAATATAAGTGTGCATATATGTGTATGTTTCAGCATTCGGTCTGGGGTCAAGGTTTAAATCTTGACTTCTCCCCATAATGTGTGAGTGTTCTTGTGTAAATTCTCTAATCTCTTTGTGCCTCAATGTCCTCATGTAAAAATGCAGTTGATAAAGGTACTTACTTTATAGTGTCATTATGGACATCAGATAACACAGGTAAGAGTCTGAGGATTGCATCTAGCTTGTACCTTGAGCTCAATAAAGGTTAGCTTTTCTTATTATTACATGTCACAAATTCATCTTATTTTATTTATTACATATATTTCACATGATTTTTATGAAATTACATCTTTAGTACATCGATTTGTGTTCATGTGTTTGTCACCAAAATGTTTATACAAATGTCCTCATGAAGTATTTATACATAGCACCCCCCCAAAAAAATATATATATATAATTTTAAATTTGAAAGGAGTTTCAAACAACTGTTGTGAGAAAAATTAGGTTTATATAAAATTTTATCAAAAGCAAATACCACTTTACTAATAGGCACGTTAGGAAAAAACCCCAAAGCTGGACACATATTTAAGACAGTCATTAGCACTAAACATACAGAATGCTAGTGTGAAAGTATCAGCCCGAATATATATTTAGAGACAGCCTACAAAGATCCAGATGTTCTAGGGGTGATGTGACACCAGTGAGGTCTCGTGCTGTGGTGCAACCACCCATTTCCCAACTCTGCCGTCACACTGGGTGGCGTGTGAGGGATGCTGACAGAACTGCATGTCCTCCAAGATGACCAGCGCTTGAGCCACCTGTAACCCCAGAAGACTCACCACTGAAGCCAGTCTGCAGGAGGTTGTGATTAGAATCAATTATCCATGCTTAATTAAAAGACAATGAAGATATTCTTGTCACACTTCTTTACCTCAGTTCTGACCCAACTCTCTAAGCTGTCAGCTGGATTTCTGTCCCCTGTGTACATCTCCTAATCTCAGACTTCCCCAACTCCTAGAGCCCTTCTCCCATGCCCTCTAATACATGTGGTCTAAAACAGATCTTCTACACTATAAGCCTCCACTCCAAACATTCTTTCCCACAACACCTCTCTGTGAATTGGAGTGACAAAGCCCCGAAGCTCTCTTAAGGGTGACTACTTCTTTCTCTCACACTACATACTTTCCATGGGGCTGGGGCTGAAGGTGGAGGAGTATTCTACTTGCTCTCATTCCTGGCTCCGAATGATTTCTCATCACTCCCCGTCTTAAGCTTGGGCTGCTATGGCTTAACATCACAGACTAGGTGACTTAAACAACTGACATGTATTTCTCACAGTTCTTAAGGCTTGGAAGTCAAAGATGAAGGTGCCATTTCCTGGTGAGGGCTCTCTTCTTTGATTTCAGGTAGCTGTTATCTCACTGTGTGCTCACACGACGTTTTTTGTTTTTGTTTTTGTTTCTGTTTTTGTTTTTTGTGCACAGGAGAGAGAGAACTCTCATGTCTCTTTCTATAGGGCACTAAACTCATCATGAGGGCACCCTGCACATGACCTCATCTAACCCTAATTAACTTCTAAAGACCCAGCCTCCACATACCTTCACATTCGGAGTTAGGGCTTTGACAGAAGAATTGAAGGGGACACACAGTCATGTAATTCATAACACTCCCTTAAATCCCAACTATTTTGAAATTCACGTTATCTGACTATACTACATAACATTTCAAAATTTTGTAGTCAATAGAAATCATTCACTTAAGTATTAACATCTGAGTCATTCTCCTCTTTACCTGTAATTGTTGCTTTATTATATGGTCTTCAGCATTTAGTAGATTGAAGGTTCATGTCACTGGGGCTTTCAGATCTTGTCATCCTTATTTAAAATTTATTTGATACAAATTTTTCCTCTTGCCTGTCTATCCACTTCATCTCATAGTAATTTCTAGATTTTTTTTTTTACTTCCAATAAATATATGACATCTCAAATCTTGATTTAAAGTATCCTCTCTTGGGGTGCCTGGGTGGCTCAGTAGGTTAAGCATCCGGCTTCAGCTCAGGTCATGATCTCACGGTTTGGGAGTTCGAGCCCACATTGGGCTCTGTGCTGACAGCTCAGAGCCTGGATCCTGCCTTGGGTTCTGTGTCTCCCTCTCTCTCTGCCCTTCCCCCATTCATGCTCTGTCTCTCTGGTCTCTCAAAAATGAATAAACATTAAAATTTTTTTTAATAAATAAAATATCCTCTCTTACTACAACCTTCTAACATTTAAAAAAATTTTTTTATGTTTTTTTTTTTTGAGAGAGAGCAGGGGAGGGACAGAGAGAGAAGGAGACACAGAATCCAAAGACAGGCTCCGGGCTCTGAGCTAGCTGTCAGCACAGAGCCTGACGTGGGTCTGGAACTCACAAACCGTGAGATCATGACCTGAGCCAAAGTCCGACACTTAACCAACTAAGCCACCCAGGAGCCCCTAATCTTCTAACATTTCAACTCACTGACTTTGCATACATTTCAACAATTCTTTTCTTTCCCTGAATCGTACAATCCATTAAATTTATCACTTTTTTAAGTGTTTACCAGCATACCCAATCTGTGGTCTGATATGTACTCTTGTACACAACTTATATTCATTTGTCCATCACCATAATTTCTTGCTCAATATAATCAAGACACATAACCCACTATTCCTCTGGGTTTCTCGCTTGGCAAAATCCCAACTGTGATTACATGCAAAACTTCACCTAACTTCCAGAAATAAGGACTGAAACTGATTTGCCTCCCTTTAAATTTATAACTACAAATTTGGCATGCATGATCACAGGAGCCTGTCAATAATACTTGTTTTCATTGGCAATTCCCTTTTCTAGTTTTGGAGACAATAATTTTATACTTTCTCCTCTCAAGGAGAAATTCTCAGATTGACTCCTGGAATTCTAATTCTGCAGCAATATTTTCTCTCACGTGTTTTGACATTGTGGTTTCTTCTCACTTTACTTCTGAAGATTATATTGTATATATTCTTTATATTCTGAGACTAAACATTTCAAGCTCATTGTTAATATTTCTCTTTCAAATGTTATTTTAAATTTCTATCTGCTATTTATATCTCTCTCTCTCTTTGTCTCTCTCACTCTCTCATCTCATTGTATGCAGAGCAGGAGAGAATAAAAGTATATGTTCAGAACATCATCTTGCTCTAATCCCATTTTTTTTCTGAATTAATGTTTTTTTTATACTTTGAACATAATCATGTGTGTGTAATCTTAAAATATATAGTTTGAGCTTTGATATATTTCCTATCAGACTCTGTCTACTGTACATAATTGTTTAGATTTTCTCAAACACATCTTAAACACAGCATATGCAAAAATAAACTAATTTTCTTCCTAAACGCAATCCCCTTTTTTAAAAAGTATAGATTTCAAAGAATGGCAGCACTATCTAGTCTGAGCACACCATTGATGCCTCCTCTCCATTACCCTCGCTTCTCACCATCATTCCCAGGTCACTATCATAGACTACCATGTCTTATCTTGATTATGGAAATAGCATCTAATTAGACTCCATGCTTCTAGTCTTCCTCTTCTTTGGTTTATTTTCTAGGTATTTAGAAAGGCTATTCTAAAATAAAACTTTATCAATGTAATATTCTCATTAAAAGCTTCAAAACATTTTAATGCTCTTAGTCCACCATGAAAAACATTATCGATTACCCAACCAACAGCCATTCCTCCTATTTTTCTGGCCAGAGGAGCCTATCCCTTATAATACTCACTAAAAATGATACTTCCTTTCCTAGATGTGCTTGCAGCTCAAGAGTCAGCAAATAACTCAATCTTGGCCAGCTGAACCTGAGACATGACCTATTACAGAGCTTCTCACAAACATTATCCTCCTTGACAAAATGAGAGTGATGAGTGAAGATTATTGTATTAGCTCCTACTGCCCCTTCTGGCTGTTCTTGCTTCTCTGTAGTCTATTCCTAATATGGCAGCCATTTAAAAAGGAAAACCTTTAAAAGGAAGTCAAATCATGATGCATCTTTACTCACAACCTCAGGTGGTTTCCTGTCTCATTCTAAATGGCAGTCAAAGTACATAGACTAGCCTATAAATTTCTATATAATCTACACACCCCCATTCTCGCTGATGCCACGGCTAAGATGGCAGCCCAATATGTATGAGACACAAAATTGAGAAGCTGAGGAGTATGTAAATACAACCTGTATTTTATTTTATTTTATTTTATTTTATTTTATTTTATTTGTTTGTTTTAGAGAAGGAGAGAGCACATGCGAGTGAGCAGGGAAGGTACAGAGGGAGGGAAGAGAGAGAATTTTAAGCAGGCTCTATGCCTGATGCAGGGCTCAATCTCATGACCATGAGCTCATGATCTGAGCCGAAATCAAGAGTCGGACACTTAACCACTGAGTCACCCAGGTGCCGTGCAACCTGTATTTTAAAGAAAGCTGCAAAGAATTGGGATCATAACTTTTTAAGAACTTACTAAAAAATGATTGAACAGGCTTTGGTATACTTAGATATCAACTTAATTTTCCCACACCCTTTTTGGCCACCTGAATAAGCAAATGACAGGGGAGAAGGAAAAAAAAGGAGAACTGTGGGACTTGTAACAAATGGAGAGCTGTGTGTTTTCCTTCCTGATCCCCACGGGAGATGCCTTACCCTAAAGCCAAAGTGAGAAGGCTTCCAAGAGCCACTGATAGGAATTGGAAGTATTTGCAAAAAGGGGAAACTGGTGTCTTTAATTTGAACATTCACTAATGCAGATGTGCTAACCTGTTTCCTGTGCTTATTTAGCAGCAAAAAGATTGAGACAGAGATGGCCAGATGTAAAGAAGGGATGTCAGTGAACAACCTGCACACATACTCCTCTCCCAACAGGAGGTGACAAGGGTGAAATTTTGTATGGGTGAAGTGCAATTGCATAATATAGCTGTAATCGATACGCCTTGCTGTTGCCTCAACCCACTTGATCCATTTGATGTGAGCTGACAGAGTAAGAAGCGTGGAATATGCATCAAATGATGAGAGTCAAAGTAGGCTGGCGAAGAGTTTCATATTGAGCTAGATGTCTCCAGTCAGAGAATCATGTAGTGGGTTTTAGCAGTGCATGTACCCACTGACAGAAGTAGCTTTTGAATGCCTGCTACACAAAGGATATTGACAATGACACTTTGCCAAAAATTCTGCTTTATGGCACCAGTATCTGAGAACCTAGAACCAAAAGAAGGATGAAAGGAGTGAACAAGACCACTACCTTTCCAAACCATGAAAGAAGAAAAGAAATATAATTAAAACAGATGTGAAATGGAGGGATAACTGAGTTAATTAGGACTCCTAAATAATTAAAATTGCACAGAAAGTCATTAGATCTGAAAAACGTGATTGTATACTGAGGGCACAGAGATTTTACATATCACAATTGGTGGCACAGACCAATAATATAGAATCATTTTACAGTTGTATCACAATAAGTTTTCATATCGCCCAATATAGCAATCCTTTAGATAGATGCTTTGTTTTATATTGCACCCTCCTTCTGGGGAGCACAGTGTTTTTCTCATTTATCAAATAATCGTAATTCATAGAGAAATTAAGACTGAAAAAGTTGATTTCCCCCAAGAGGATAATTATAGGCTTGGTCATAAGCTATCTCATATACTTTACTCATTTGAATTCATACACTCCATCTTTGATAATAAAGGCAGTTTTTGTGTAAATGTAAGTTTCACTCTTACATAAGGAATTCTCAGACACTTTTAGTGGAGATAATTTTACTATTTTAATTTTCTCATTCTTAAAAATATGAAGTTTCCCTGGAAATGTAAACTGGTGCAGCCACTCTGGAAAACAGTATGTAGGGTCCTCAAAAAAAACTAAAAATAGAATTACCCTATGACCCAGCAATTGAATTACTAGGTGTTTATCCAAAGGATACAGGTGTGCTGTTTCAAAAGGACACATGCACCCCAATGTTTATAGCAGCACTATCAGCAATAACCAAAGTATAGAAAGAGCCCAAATGTCCATCGATGGATGAATGGGTAGAGAAGGTGTGGGTATATATATACGGTGGAGTATTACTCAGAAATCTTGCCATTTGCAACTACATGGATGGAACTAGAGGGTATTATGCTCAGTGAAATTAGTCAGAGAAAGACAAATATCATATGAATTCACTAATACTAGGAGTTTAAGAGACAAAACAGATGTTCAAACATAAGGGAAGGGAAGCAAAAATAATACAAAAACAGGGAGGGGGACAAAGCATAAGAGACTCATAAATATGGAGAACAAACAGAGGGTTACTGGAGGGGGTATGGGAGGGGGGGAAGAGCTAAATAGGTAAGGGGCATTAAGGAATATACTCCTGAAATCATTGTTGCACTATATGCTAATTTGGATGTAAATTAAAAAAAATAAAATTTAAAAATATATGAGGTTTACCAACTTTTTTAGAAATCACTTATGTTTCTGAATGTGTTGAATGAGATTGTATCAGACCAATACTAACAACTTAAACAACTATTCTAAGGAGTCTGAGGGTTCTCCATACAATCAAAATCTGAGAGGGTAGGTAGGAGGGAAACACAGAGAGAGGAACATGGCACTTAACACCCTTTTCCCTCTAGATACATCTGTTCGTTCCAAATGTGGAGAGGGGACTGAAAAGATGAATCTTTTCTAGTGGTTCCACTAGACTGCAGAGACAGAAATTGGGCATCACACCTGCTAAAGTAGAAAGGCCTCATAAAACAAGCCAGGCCTAGAGGAGTTCAAAAACTGGAAGTTTTTCCCTTCTAGAGAAAGATAACATGATATAGAACTTCTAATAATCTTTATAAAATTTTATTAAAATTTTCCAGTACTTAATGACAATTAGCCCAGCAGTTTGGAGTTATTAAGTGGGAATATTAAAACAGGTGTTACTAAAATGTTCAATAAAACAGACAATGAGAAGGAGAATTTTGGCAGAGAATGACAATCTATGAAGAAAAAGTTAAAAGCATGTAAGTGGAAAATCCAAGATAGAAAGTTAAGAACAAGTTAAGTGGATATGATAATCAAAGGGACACAGCTGAAGAGAGAATTAAGGAAACTGAAGACAGGTTACCAGAAAATATCTAGACTGACACAAGAATTGTCTTGTTTGCTTGATTTGCCACTATACATAGAGTAACTAGCACAATTCTTAAACATAGTAGGCATCTACCACTTCTACTACTAGTACTTATTATTACTGCTTATTATTACTACTATTACTACCAATACCACTATTTCTAGCTTCAAAATACCGGTTAGCAATTATTGAACACTCACTATGTGCTGGGCATGATTATGAAAACTTGAATGTGTTAATCCATTTGATTTATACTAGAATTTAATTAAGAGATAACTAGTGTTGTCCTCATTTTATAGATGATAAACTGGAGCACAAAAGATTAAGTAAGGGCGTCTGACTAGCTCAGTCAGTGGAGCATGTGATCTCGGGGTTGTAGGTTCTAGCCCCACTCTGGGTGTAGAGATTACTTAAAAATAATAAAAATGACTAAGTTGTTTGAGGTCATATATTTAGTGAATAGTCAATATCAACTCTTAATCAACTTAATCCTATTATACTGATTCTCAAAAAGATAAGTGTCAATAAGCTGATGAAAAAAAAACAAGCAAAAAGGATTTGAGGGAGAGAATGGGAAAGAGGAAGAGAAGGATACCTGTCTAACTACTTTCTCAGTTATCTTTTCAAAGTTTTCCATTTCTTTTCTACATGTAAAAGGAAGTGTTCCTATGAAAGTAAAATCTTGATCATTTTGATATTAGTATAGGATGGGGAAAGGGAAAAATGGCATCTGGTCTACATCCCTAACTTTATTATCCATAATATTATTTAACATCATCATAGTTTCTATAACTTTCAATAGCAAGCAACTTAATGCTAATTTTTTACTGTGGATTTTTGTACTGGGAATAATAGAGTCACTTGTCTATAACTTGTCAGAAAGTCTAGATTAATGAGCTAATGTTGAGGAAGCATATGAAATGCAAAGTAGACATTTGAGAGATTGTCTAAAGGTTTTATTAAAAACAAGCAGAGGGAGTTCTATTGAACACACATGGAATATATGCTGATATTGAGTAGTGACAGTATCCCCAGGTCATTACCAAGTGTGTCTGACATCCCCAACTTTGAGAGAATTTGCAGTCTTGAAAATTAAAAAGTCACTGACACAACAAATAATTTGTATTTCTACATTTTATGCTCTAAAAATGCTAGTGTTTGAAATATTTCATCACAGTGTTTAAAATTGTGAACTACTTGAAAAATGAAGAGAGTTACAAGCATCACATAGATAATCCATTTGACTATAAATGTTTGGGGTTTGGGGGATACAAATATTTAAAACTGCCAGGTCTCACTCAAAGAAACATATTTTATATCCCCTGTAGCCTTAATACATGTCTTCTGTTCTTGTTGACCTTCCTAAAAGTATCTATTCACTTTCTGTTTTTTAACAAATTGTCCAATACAGACCATTAATAAAAAAAAAAAAAAAAGAGTAGAGATTTTCTCTCAGAAGTGCCTGAAAAAGATTTTTTGACTTACCAAATAAATATTAATTACATTCATTGTATTAGATATTCTTAAGTCATTTAGAATGGATTTTCTAAAATAGGTTAAGTAGGAAATATGTAATCAAATGAAGCAGGGTCACTATATTTTACACCCAAATAAAACCAAGCATGCAAATAGGAAAGTGACATTTAATTATACAAACAGAAATTAGAAAAAAAGAATGAAAGAGAGCATTTTACTTTTTTCATAGTTACCAGGATTTTATTAACAGAGATATTTAAAACATGAAAAAACGATTTAATTCTTATTTAAACCTATTCATAACACTGCAATTATGTTTAAGTCATTTAATGTGTTAATGATAATCACCATTATTAATATTTTTTTATGCTTCTGCACATTCTAAGGTCAAAAGAAGTGATGAAAGACAGCCCCAGTTGTGCTTTGTATCTTCCAAATTTAAAAATTTGATTAACAATATTCAGAATCAGTGAACTATTTAAATCTTACAAAAATACTCACTTTTCTAAGATGGTCCTGAAAAAGCTTGTTCCTTTATTTGGAAAGTGTTGAGAGTCTATTACATGCCAATACCTTTGTAGACCCTGGAACCATAGTAGTAAATAATACAGAGAAAACCCTGCCCTCATGGAGCTTATAATTCACTCAAGGGAAAATAGACATAAAAAATTACATCTGCTGGCAGAGCCGAGATGCGTGCCCCAAGCGGTCCGCCTCCGCTGCCTGTAGCCCAGGGCCCCAGCAGTAGCGCCCCCACCGGGTGGAACATCTTACCCCCACAACCTCAGGGCAGCCGGCACCTGCCAGGATGCGGCCATTGTGTGCTATAAGGACTCGCCTTCTATCTGCCAGCAGTCCCAGGGAAAAACGTGATCAGCATCATGCCAGCTGAGGTTGGTGTCCTAGTTGGAAAAGACAGGTCAAGGTTTCTTCGTGAATGAGCTGACACTTGGGGGCCAAAAATATTGTTATCCAGGACTTGCTGCTGCAGAACGGGGAATTTACCGCGGATCTTCCTACCGGAAGGGCTGGTGGAGCTCTCACTTTCAGAGCCACTATCACCACGACTGCCAAGACGCCAAGGTGTCCCCTGTGGTGTGATCAACAAGAAATGTTATGAAATGGCCTCCCACCTGCCATGTTCCCAGTGCTGACCTCTCTGTCCCTTTCCCCAACTACTCCCCACTGGTTTTCCACCCGTCTCCTTCCCATGCAGAACATACATCATTTTTATTTGGCAGGGGGCATTACCCCACATCCGTTATTGCTGCCAAAACCGCATGGGCTAGGGGCTGGGGCTGCGGCTGGATGCACAGACAACTCCCCCTCCCCTCACCCCTGTGTGGTTAGAAAACTTTTTTGTTTGGGTTTTTTTACCCCCGAATAAAAATGAGTCTACGAAGAAAAAAATTAAGTCTTATGAAGATTATGAACAATGTGAGTGTGAGTTGGGTGAGGAGCAATTTAAGTATGCAAATATGACTTGCAGAGGTGGTGATCTATGAGCAGAGACCAGATGACAAAAAGCAACCGAGGCTATGAGCAGGTAGCAGAGCCCCCCAGCAGAGGAACAGCAGGCCCTTCACCCAAAGGAGATTCACATGTTTCAGTAACGGAAAGAAGTTCCTGTGGCGGGAGCACCGAGAGGCAGCTGTGTAGGAGATGGATCATAGTAGAACAAGGAAGACAGCCTTCAGACCATTAGGGAGCTGTCTGCATAGTCCAGGTGAGGATGCTAACACTGATGCGTGGACCAGGTGGTAATGGTAGAGATCGAGCAGAGCAGCCAACACTCAGAATAGATTCATTGCTTGGCTTTTAAGTCTTCAATTAAATTGAACCTCTGCGAGTATTTGCTCTTGATATTACATTTTTAGATTCTCATGTATCCCTTCAATTAGTTTTCATTCCTAATTAATATAATTTGTTTGTTTTTCATTTAATCGTGGACAGCATCGACCAGGTTGGAAAGAAAACCACATCTGGATCTTAATAAATCAGTATATGTGAGACTATTTATACTTTCACTTCTGAGCCTGGAATAGAAAAGGAGGAATGTAATTTTTAAAAATATAATTTTCTTTCTTATAGATTATATATGGTGAGTTTGGCAGCTCTTTCAGGGTTGGAGGCCAATTTGCTGAATAAGTTCTTTTGACAAACTAAGATTTGAAATATGACCAAGAAAGTTATTTGTGAATTTTTAGTTTTTCCTTTAACAAAGATTTCTAAATGCATCTTTATAATCTCTATCACAAAGCCTTTAACAAGAGATCATTTTAGTGGAACAAATTTTATATGTCAGTATTACTGTACATAATTCTACCTTTTTAAATGCACATCTATGGCCCATTTCTAACTTTTAATTTTAGAAGTTGGAAATCCCCATTATACATGGAAGAAATATAGCCTATGCATATATAATATATATTTTCATGTTAAAGGACCAAAGTCATATATTTGGAGATCTAAAATCAGCTCCAACTATTTCTACTCCAGCTCCTTTCTTTGAGGCAAAACTTTCTTCAAGCCATGCTAAATAATTTTCTACTGTAGCTCAAACCCTCTTGTGCCTGTAATAGCCATGTACAGAATAGAACACTAAATCTCTTTAACTGGCTTTGATTTTTTTAAATATTGTTAATTCAATATTTAATTTAATATAAAGAGAATGTCTGGACAAATAATACATTTTTATATCCAAGCTGTCACTTTTACAAAACTACATTACTTCCAGCTCCTACATCCTCAACATTTCCTAATAATTTAAAGTTTATATTGATAGTTTCAATAAAATTTCAACGTAATCTATATTTTTAACTCATTGCAAGCTGCTTTTTCTGGGCCTTCTTGTCCAATCTACTCAAACTCGTCTGAAAAAAAACCCTGAATATTCCAATCTCTGAGTTAGTGCACATTATCAGTCATGGTTTTCACATCAAAATATCCCCTGTTCCTCTAGAACCTTCTAAATACTAATCTGTCAAAGCTAAACAAAGATCCATCTCCTCTATGACACCTTTTTTGACTATTCAGTCAGTTGTGTCTCTTCCTACATTATTCTGTAAGATTCATGTGAGACTTAGTTAATAACTGTCCTTTTTTGCCTTTTTTGTTTTGGTACATGTTTATCTCTCACTTCTTGACTGTAGGAGTTCTTTTTGTTGTCATTGTTGTTTAGTTTGAATGCATTCCGAAGAAACATATATTCTCCATTTGAACAGAGTTCCTAGAATATCCCACAGATGTATACCCATTCTATTTATTTTCTTGCTGACCACTGTGGGTGCTTAATTTGATTATTCTATTCTGTATATCTTCCTTAGAGTAGAGAACAGAGATAAGTTTCTCATTCCACTAAACTGAGAGATGGAGGGAGCTTTACATTGTCTTCTAGTCATCATTCAGTTGGACAGGGACAAGAAATGTGTTGCTCACATTTCAGAAGTAAGAATTTTCTTTTTGTCACCCTTGACTTCTCTTTGGATATGGAGAGAGCAAAGGGCATAAAAGAACTCCATGAAGAAGTCAGGGGAAGAATATCTGACTTGCAAATCCCAACCTGTGTCAGGAGAAGCCAAAGAAAAATAGCAGGCTTCTAGTAAATTAAAGTTACAAAGAATCTCAGTGAATAGGACCAAACAAAAAAGATCTGTGGAAGATAAAGCTTCCTGTTCAGAAAAGACAGCACAAGACAATGGAGGAGTAAGACTTTGGAAGAAGGTACTGATTCCTTCAGTACTTTCTGAAGTTCCACCAGCCAACCTGCTTCGTGGAGACATCCTGTGGGCCTGGTGCCAACAGCAAAGGCTGAGCACCAAAGGCCGGAAATTAGATGCACGTAAGCAACTCTGTGAATATGCTTACCCTAATCAAAATTAGAACGTTCCTATCACCACAAAGGAGGCCAGGAATCTCACAGTCAGAAAGAAGACCAAAGACAGACAAGAGGGAAATGTCCCTGGAAAGTTCTGGAAAAAAGTATCTTCTGATGGAATGCACACCCCTGAAGTGGCTGCTCCCCCTAAGGGTTGGGGGTGCCTGCCTCCTGAAGGGAATCCATACCATTGTGACAATGTTGGGCCCAGATGCTGTGATTACCTCCTGGTCCAGAACTGCAACCAGGACTGGGAAGATGGAGACAATGGAATAGCCACAGGAGGCCTATGGTGTCAGATAGTTTCATTGGGAGAAGTCTGCCTGAAGACACAGAGGGTTGGGTTCACCTACAATTTCATGCAGGACAAGCCTGAGTGCCTGAAAAACGGGAGAGTATGTGCTCTCTTCTGGCTTCTGGCCTGCAATTTTCTACCCGCCCCCCCCCCCACCTGGAGGACAATATGCTGTACCCCAAATGTGTTCAGAAGAATAAAGTATTAATGAAAAGCCTCAATGAGATTATAATACCAGGAAAAGAGGTACATCTGTGATTATAATTTTTTTTATTTTTATTTATTTTTGAGAGTGAGCATGCAGGCGTAAGGGAGGAGTAGAGAGAGAGGAAAGAGAGAGTCCTAAGCGGGCTCCTTGCTGTCAGCACAGAGCCCAATGTAGGGCTTGATCTCACTGTTCATTAGATCATGACATGAGCCGAAATCAAGAGTTGGGTGTCAACCGATTGAGCCACCCAGGTGCCCCATGCTGTGATTATAATTAACGGTGGGAAGGGAACCATGATCAACTCCATTAGTACACTGACAGCTGGATGGAAGGCGGCTCCACACCTCCCATGCTTCCTGCTTACAGAACACACAAGCTGGTGGGTTACAGGTGTTATCCTCAGAATGTCAACAAGGCCTGAGGCTTTGTGGGTTGGGATACAGAGGTTCTTATGTTTGAAATTGGAAAAGCATTACAGCAATTACCATTCATTCCAGTTAATAAAAATAAAAGGTCATTCATACTACCAAATGTTTACCCTTCTGAAATTGAAGTGGGAGCCTGAGCTGCCACCATCATGGCAGGGGTTAAGTGGAAAACAGCTGTGTTTCCATGCTGGATCTCCCTTCTCTTGGGATTCTCTTGGGAGGCGGCTACCTTCTCAGTTTCCTGACTTCAAGCTGTTGAGTATTTTGTTAATGTTTTACTTTATTTATTGAGAGAGAGAGAGAGACAGAGGAGAGAGAAAATCCCAAGCAGGCTCCCAGCTGTCAGTGTGGACTCCTACGTGGGGCTTGATCCGACGAATCATGAGACCATAACCTGAGCCAAAATCAGGAGTCAGATGCTTAACCAATTGAGCCATCCAGACACCCTTAAACTGTTGAGTATTTTAAACCAAAGGGAAAGCGGTTATTCTTTCCCCACTCCCCAAAACATACTGTTAATATAAAAAACAACATTTTTTGATGTTTTCTTAAGAACCTGAGACTGCTGTGCTGTGTCTCTGGGATAAAAACACAGGGCACTTTGCCCGTATTATTTCCACTTGTAACTGTTATGTATGTTTCTGCTACTTAAAAATGTTTAAGATTACTTCTGAATCAGAAATATATTATGTATTTGGTTTTTAAATGTATATATAAAATCATCTATTGTTTATAGCAGACCCATGCCTTGTGGGCAGATTATTGTTAATATTCTTAACTCAGAATTAAGCCAGAACAATGATTTTCTTTGGCATGATTCTTTTGTTTTTTTAAACCACTCAAATGAGATGTGATCAACACAAAAAGCTATACATTTAAAGCATAGAATTTGATAAGTTGGCTTCATTTTTACTTTTTTGTGTACTTCCTGAATTCATAGTTCTGTGACTCTTAGAAAAGATGTGTTTTGAGGCACCTGGGTGGCTTAGTCGCTTCAGCATCCAACTTCTGCTCAGGTCATGATCTCGCGACTTGTGGCTTCAAGACCGCCTCGGGCTCTATGCTGACAGCTCAGAGGCTGGAGCCTGCTTCAGATTCTCTCTCTCTCTCTCTCTCTCTCTCTCTCTCTCCCCTTCCCCTACTCACGCTCTATTTCCCACAAAAATAAACATTTTTTAAAAAAGATTAAAAAGAAAAGAAAAGATGTGTTTTTCACTTGTCTTGTGTTTCATGGCAGTTTCCAACATTGTTTTATTATGGATTTTGAGATTATGAGACTTTTTCCCCCTTCCAAAATGCACTAGAAGGAGCCGTAGAGTTGAAAGTTTGTAATCATCATGATATAGACAAATTTGGACAAGAATCCTCAATAAACATTAAAAACTAGGAAAGAAAAAGAAAGAAATGTCTTGCTCAATGAAAGATACACAGCAAAGCAGAGGAGAGTAGGGACTAACTGGGTTCTATGTGATTCTAGGTTTTTGTTCATACAATTAATACAGGATTCATAACATTATAAATGCTTGTTAATGTGACTTAGACTCTTCATTAGAACAAGAACTGTGTATTTGAATTGTCAGCTCAATGCCCAACATATAGTAAGCATTGAATAAACAAGGGTTAAATTATTTTTCCAGCATATCAGGTGGAAATTAATTTGCTTTAATGTTTTTTTTTCATTCTTCTAGCTATCCCTTTTTCTCACTGTTTCTTTTCATTTTTGAATCTTTTTTTCAATTTGCCCTATATTTTCATTGACTTTAAGGTGGGAAATTAAAAAAAAAAAGATTGCTAATTTATTTGGGGCTTTCATCATCTTGGTGCATCAGCTGGAAAAGGCCAAATGCAAATATGTTTGCCAAAACAGCTTATGTATTCCTGTCAATTTCTGCCTGCTCAAAACATACTTCTTTCACAGCAGCCAGCAATGAAGAGATTTGGAGCAAGAAAGCAATGAGTCTGCCTTCCTTTCCAGCTCATATCACGTTGTGCATTTGGAACCAAGAGCTAAGATATTTTATTTATCTCTTATCACCAAAAGAAGCTTAACTGTTTTATAATGCCTTTCAGTGCAGGTGATTGGTGAACCTCAAATAAGTATTATATATGATTTTAACATGAATTCTTGAAACATTTCATCAAGTTCCCTGAAGATGCACTATTTTTAAAAGGAACAATTCACTTAGCAACCCCTAAAAAACAAATTCTGTAAAACTTACTAATCAAGAAGAAAACAAGTAGGCAGTATGGCTGTGCAAATCCCAGCCTAACCATAGTTCCAACATCCCGATGATCTAATCCTTGTAGTCACAAGGATATATATGGTCTATCCATTATGTAACAATAAGCGTGTATCTGTGACAAGGGTATGGTGTGCAGCATTTTATGCCTCTGAGAATGACAGAGCTAAATTTAGCACTGAAAATGTATTTGACACACATGCAGTTTTAACAATTACAAATGATCTTCTAGGAGCAGTTCCAGTAATTGCATCTCATTCAAAAATACATGGCAAGGCCACCATGTTTGCCAGTACCCCGGGTACTGCTTGTGAGTACAATGTCCCCACCCTGGAGTTTGGCAATGTGGTAGCCCTAATGCACAGAAGACAGGATCAAAAAGTTTTTCCTAAATATTTTGGATGTTAAAGATATACACACTCTGTCTCTCACACACACACACTCCCTACCTCCCCCCTCATATTATTTATGTGATGTGTGTGTAGGTATAAGTATATAGATATAGGTATAGATGTATCTATATCTGTACTTGTATTTATGCCTTCATCTATATCTTTGTTTATACCTATACTTATACATCTGTATCTCTTTTTTAAAAAAATAAATGTTTATTAATTTTTGAGACAGAGAATGTGAGCAGAGGAGGGGCAGAGAGAGAGGGAGACAGAGGATCCAAAGCAGGCTCCATGCTGACCGTAGCAAGCCTGATGTGGAACTCAAACTCACAAACCCTGAGAGCATGATCTGAAGTTGGACACTCAAAGGACTGAGCCACCCAGGCCCCTCTATCTTTATCTTTATATCACTCTATCATCTGTCATCTATTTATCTATTTTTATCTATCTATCATCTATCTATCATCTATCTCTATCATTTACCTACCTACCTATCATCTATCAATCATCATCTCTCATCTACCTACCTGTCTATCTATTATCTATCATCTATCGATCTATCTGTCTAGAGAACCAAGCATCCTGTGTACATCTTAACCTAGCTGACAATGCCCAATAGAGTTTCTATGTATGATTTTTAATTTAATGTAAGTTTCATTTTATAAATTTTACAATTTGCAAATGTTTTCTTAAAAAGTCACTCATTTAGGAGCTCTTGGCTGGCTCAGTCAATGGAGCATGCGACTCTTGATCTTGGGGCTGTACGTTTGAGCCTCACATTGCATGCAGAGATTAAAAATAAAAAATCTTTTTTAAAAAAGTTACTTACTTAAATTAAGGTGCTTCCAAATTGTGTTCAATACATTGTTATTTCATAAAGGATTGAGTGATAGTAAAAACAAAAAAATTGACACAGAATTTTTTTTTCAAAATGTTTTGTAGAATTTATTCATTTTTGAGACACAGAACATGAGTGGGGAGGGACAGGAAGAGAGCAAGAGACAGAATCCAAAGCAGGCCCCAGACTCTGAGCTGTCAGCACAGAGCCTCATGCAGGGCTTAAACCCATGAACCATGAGGTCATGACCTGAGCCGAACTCAGATGCTTAGCTGACTGAGCCACACAGACACCCTAATTGACCCAGAATTTTAATGACCATTATAAATTTTACGATTCTTTAAATATACTCATAAATTTACTCAATTATTTTATATTTAGTTATTTTTTTATTATTTTTCACACCACTAGATTTCCCCTCTTTTGACTTTTGGTGTAGATAAAAAATTTTGAGATAAATAATTCAGAGATAAATAATTTTAAGGACATACTTAAGAATATTGTATGGGAGGGCGCCTGCGTGGCTCGGTTGGTTGAGCGTCTGACTTTGGCTCAGGTTATGATTTCACGGTTTGTGGGTTCTAGCCCTGAGATGGGCTCTGTGTTGACAGCTCAGAGCCTGGAGCCTGCTTCAGATTCTGTGTCTCCCTCTCTCTCTGCCCCTCCCCCTATCACTCTCTGTATCTCTCTCTAAGATAAATAATAAACATTAAAAAAAAATTTTTTAAAGAGAATATTGTATGAGAATGAATCACTGAAATTTGGGAAAATAAAAATTGAAACAAATAAGCTTATGGATAAACTCAAGAATGTAATTAAAACTTCTGAGACTACATGTTAACTTTATTTCTCTTATAACTCTTAAATAGTGTGTAAGTTCAGGTACTAACTTGCTCTTTTTTTTTCCAGCCTACAGAAAGATATAGGTTAACTTGTTCTAGTATTAAGTAAATGCTTAGTCCAATTTAAATTCATAAAAATCATTACATTAAAAAAGAGACTGTATATATCACCTAACTAATAAAATAAAAAATATATATATTTCAACCTAATCACCTAATAAAGCTATAGTTTATTTTTCCCCATATCATTAATGAAAGTTTATATTTTTCCCTTTTACTTTTTAACGTTGTCTGTAGTCTCCTAAAATGTGGTGAAAGATTAAATTAACATCATTCAGTATTCAATTAAAAACAAAGATAAATATGATTTTATGAATTCATAGTGCCTTAATATATTATTTGGCCTTTTAAATAAACCTATCAATATATGGATTAAAAAATTAATTGTATTAGCGGTTCTCAAAATTTGGTCCCAGATCATCAGCAACATCACCTGAAAAATTCTGAGAAATGCAAATTATTGGAACCAATTTAAGACCTATTGAGTCAGAAACTTTGTGGTGGGCCCCAGAAATCTTTCTTTAAGAAAAGAAGAAAGACCCTGATTTATAGTATTTGTCTATTTCTGTGGTATAAATACTCCCACCACAGTCAATTTCAAGATGCAAATGTAACATCGTTGGGTCCAGAGCTGGGAAGTGATTTATACCACTGCCTGTAGATGATATTGATGCACACTATAGTTTGAAAATCACAATGTTGAACTGCAGGAAAGTGGATAAGAGCATAGGCTGGGGCGGCGGGGGAAAGCACAGACTTGAACATCAGATATGTTTCAGTTTGTTGGATAAGGTAGGTCTCTGCCACTTCCTGGATTACTAATTTGGTCTTGGGCAAGTTACATTAGTTCTGTATTTATTCATTTCCTTTTCCTAAGAGTCAATGAAAGTGTCTGCATAATGGTGTGAGAGTCAAAGGAGCTAATTTGAATACAGTGGAGTTGCATCTCATACAGGATTTAAGTCGTGAAGTCAATACTTAGGGCATTATTCTCTATAGATCAAAATCACCCTAGCGAATTCCTTACGCATGTCTGAATGACCAATGTATCCTCCATTCTTCCATCATAGAAAGAGATCTCTCTTTCTTCAGTCAAGTACCAGATACAACCCTTAGGTTGTATTTAGACTGCATTATATAAAAAGTTATTTTTGCTATTTTTATTATTTTTTAAAATTTTTTTACAGAGAACACTCTAGAGAGCATGAGTGGGGAGAGGAGAGAGAGAGTGAGGCAGAGAAACTTAAGCAGGCTCCACACCCAGGGTAGGGCTTGATTTCATGATCCTGAGATCATGACCTGAGCCAAAATCAAGAGGCAGACCAAACTGACCAAACCACCCAGGCACCCCATCCCAAAAGTTGTTTTTAACACAAGACTTACACAGAGTGCAGCGTGGCTTATTCTGTGGTAGGGCCATGAACTGAGTCTAATGAAGGTGCAATTAATTCATACTTTACACTCTTAGTTCTCTCCTGTGCATAAGGGAATTAAAATAATTTTTTCTATTGTTGTCATTATTGCTTTTGTTGTTTGCTGTTGTGTCATTATTTTTTGTCTGTTTTTTTCTCTTTTAAGGAATGCGGAGTGAAATTCATTTGAATCCAAATATTGGAATTATTTACACTGAAGTATTTAATACAGCTTAATTAATGCGGTTTTATTACAATTCAAATGACATATCATAGACCATCCATATATTACTTAATGTTATTTTTTTTTTTTGGTGGATGCATCTTACTTAAAATCTAAAATGAACAGATCCTCAGAGATTATTCAAAGACCTCCACCTCTCCACGCATATATACACAAAAAATTGTTGTAAAAACAGTAGGAATGAAAGCATAAAACATCCAGTTTCCACCACTCATTGAGTAAAGTTTAACACATGTCTTAGAACTAAGTCAGTCCATTCTAGTTTTACTACTTTCCTACAAAGACTGTGTATATCTTACAGTTCAAATTTCACCAAATATCCCTTTTTCTATATTTCATCTCAACACTCTCAGCTGTCTAATACCTCATACCAAAATAAATAATTCCTCTTTTACTTTGACATTTGCTCTATTCAAATATGTGTACAAATTAACCTATTCCCCCTTCAGCTGAGCTATAAATATGTATTCCCTTTAATCTTTCCTGATAAGGCAACCCTCTAATCAATTTTGGTGTTCTCATTTCAGAGCTAAATTCAATACACTGTGTAATTTAACTCTTATGAGAGAGTTGACCAGACCGAAAGTAACGCTTTTTAGTCTGAATTGGAAGGTTTGGGGCACACTTAGAAAACCACTCACCACTGTAAATGTATAATGAAGATTAACCTGAAAGACATTGATTTTTATCTTGATATATATTCTGAAGCTCACTGGTATTTGAACACTTTCAGCTCTTGTGTACCTAAAGCAATAATACATTTTTTTCCCCTGGCCTTTCAAGAATTAATGAAGCTTCCGATAGCCATCATATTTGAGCAAAATCAATAAACCTCAGGTTTTTAAGGCTGCTGTAATACCTGTTAGACATATTGGCTATTTAGATGTTTCTTGTTTAATCACTGGATTTGATAGCTAATGGTTCTTGAGAAACTGAGTGGCAAATACAACAAGGAAGCTTATGTAGTAATTAGTAGAGCTTTATAGTGAGATTTGTATTCATTTAATCCTATATAGAGGTAATTAGAAATGCTTGCTGATAGCTAATATTCTAGATCACCAAAGCCATAAAAATCCCAATAATTTCCAGTAACAGAGACTTCTTGAATCGCATATCTTTTGAACAAGAATTTGAAATTCTTTTATTTTTGTATATTTTATTTTGATAACATATTATTTAATGTTTAATAATTTTAAATTATTTAATAATTTTTAATTATTTAATTGTATTTATTTTATATATGAATTATATTTATTTATATATTATTTAATTATATTATTTAATACGATTTTAATAAGAGATGGGGCCCCCTTTTAAAATATATTTTTTTAACTGTTTATTTATTTTTGAGAGAGAATGTTAGTGGGGGTGGGGCCGAGAGAGAGGGGGAAAGAGGATCTCTGCACTGACAGCAGAGAGCCAGATACGGGACTCGAACTCACAAACTGTGATGAGATCGTGACCTGAGCCAAAGTCATGAATTTTTCCAATATTTGCTTCTCAGAGTGTCTTTCCATAAACATCCCACTTTAAATGACACCTCTAGAACTCTATTTGTCATGAAAGTATAGGTTCTGAGGATAAAGACTTTCTCTCTTTTGCGTATCAACGTGAGAAGCACCCACCCTCCACGCAGCCAAAAATCCGCATACAGCTTTTGAGCCCACCAAAATCTTAACCAATAAGAGCCTACTGTGGACTAGAAGACTTACCCATAACACAAGCAATCAATTAACACATATTTTGTATATATTGAATTCTCACAATAAAAAAGAAAATGTTGTTAAAATCATAAGGAATAAAAAAAAATTTATAGTACTGTACTGTATTTATAAAATAAAAATCCACGTATAAGTGGATACATGCAGATCCAGACTGTGTTGCTCAAGGGTCAACCATATGTATGCATACATGCATGGTTTTATTTGCCATTGTGAACTACAAACTGCCTTGACATACACTCTTTACCAAAAAAAAAAAAAAAAAAAAAAGTTATTTAAGTATGATTTACATATCATAAAACGTCCTAAGTGAACGTTTAATGAATTTTTAAAATATACAGGCACTCATATATCCATCACCATAATTGATAAAATATTTCTGTTACTTCAGAAAGTTCCCAGTTAATCCCTACTCTATGCCTGGTTTCATGCAGCCACAGAGCATCTGCCCAATGGATTATATATATATATATATATTTTTTTTTTTAAACTTATTTATTTATTTTGAGAAAGGGAGAGAGACAGTGAGAGAAGGTGAGAGCAGGTAGGGGCAGAGAGAGGGAGAGATAGAGAGAATCCCAAGCAGGGTCCTGCTGTCAGCACAGAGACTGATGCTGGGCTCAAATTCACCAACAGTGAGATCATGACCTGAGCCAAAACCAAGAGGTTGATGCTTAACCTACTGAGTCACCCAGGTGCCCCAGATTATATTTTTTTCTTTTATCGAAAGTCATATAAATGGAATCATACAGTATGCATTTTGGTCAGCTTCTTTCAATCAGCATAATATGCTTGAAATTTATCCACGTTACTGTGTATATGAAATTCATCACTGAGTGGTATTCCACCATGCCAATATTCTACTTTTGTTTACCTTTTCAACAATAAAAGAGATGGGACTGTTTCCATTTTGGAGTTATTATGGCAGAAACTGCTATGAGCAGTCATGCATAAATCTGGTATGGACATGTTTTGCAGCTCTGATATTCCAGTAAGCAGATGCTGAGACAGAGTTAGGAGTGCAAAACCTCTACTTGGAGGTAAAACCCATGGAATACAAAGGGTTGGGTGGGTCAGAGGATTGCAGAGGACTATAGTGCAGATCTGGAGCTTGCAAAGGAAAAAGGAAATAAAGCAAAGCTGGGCAGGGAGAGTCTCCAACTCAAATATAGACCCGACAACGTTTCAACCAACCCAATAGTAAGTCCCGGCGCAAAGATTTCCTGTGAGAGGGAGGAGTCATGCCCTATTAGTTTAGGGTGTTTCTGAGAAGCAGGTGCCAAGTTAGATTAGACATATGGGAGCTTTATTGGACCACCTGGGTTGGATGACAAGACTCTTTTCACTTCTGCCTGGCCCTGATGCAAAATTCTTTCAGTGTCAATTAATATAGGGGCTGGAACATAATTCCTACATATGGCATATATATGCTTTGGGAACTTATGTGTGCCTACCATGGATTTTTGCTTCTCTCGTGGCATGGGATGAACGATTCAGGAAATCTTCCCAATTTATAAGGGATGTGCCAGTATGCTCTTAACACCTGGACTTCTAACAACTTTACTTATGTTGCAGGCTCCTAAATAATCATGGAGCTTACATTCAACCTTCTGGGGTCTATGTGTTTTCCCAAGGCCTCCCTCATGCTAGCCACTTCCTGCTGGTCCTGCCGCATCATCACAGGTCATTGATTTAATAATTCAATGTGATGTCCAAATCTCTTCTGAATAGTATGACAAGAAGATATAGCTAGACCTGGAGAAAACTCTAAATATGTACTGATGACAATGCTGTGCCAATTCAACTTCATTATTTTGTAATATTTTGTTTTCATTTTGATCAGTTATATTGAGTTATACTTTATATAAGTTTTTTTTTTACATTTTAAGTGTACAATTTATTTTCTTTTTTTAAATTTAGTTTATTTATTTTTTTTTATTTTAGAAAGATAGAGCACACAAGTTGGGGAGAGGGGCAGAGGGAGAGAGAGAATCTTAAGCAAACTACACTCTCAGCATGGAGCCTGATGTGGGGCTCAATCCCACAACCCTGGATCATGACCTAAGCCAAAATCAAAAGTCGGACACTCAATTGACTGAGTCATCCAGATGCCCCAGTTTAAGTGTATAATTAAATAGATTTTACAAATACATACAGTCAAGTAATCACCACTACCACAAAAGATACGTAACATTTCTGTAACTACAAAAAATTTCATTATTCCCCTTTAAATTCAACCACATTCCCACATCCCAGCTTCAGGAAGCCACTAATCTGGTTTCTATTAGTATCGGCTTTCCTCAGATTTCATATAAATGGGATAATATAATATGTAACCTATTGTGTCTGGCTTCTTTCACTTAATATAAAGCTTTTGAGATTCATTCACATTGTTGCAGCCTTTTTTGTTGTTGAGTATTACTCCATTGTCTGAGTAAAACATAATTTCTTTACCAAGTTATAAATTGATGGTTATACCAAAATATGTTTACTATTGTTCCCAGAGGATTGATGTTTTTCCCATTTTTTACTACTAAGAATAAAGCTGCTATGAATATTTGCATACAAGCCTTTGTGTAGACATGTGTCATCTTGGAAAAATACAAAGGAGTAGAATAGATGGGTCCGATGGGAAGCATATTTTTAACTTTCTAGTAAAATCCTAAACTGATTTTCAATCAGTTATATATGATGGTTCTACTTGTTCCGCATCCACACTAATACTTGGCATTGTCAGTCCTTTTACGTTTAGTCTTTTTAATACGTGCTGGGATATCTCATTGGAGAATTCATTTGCATTTCCTCGGTAACTAAGGTGTGCATCTTTTTCTGGACTAGTTTCTCAGCTTTGCAACTCTTTTGCAGAAGTGTCTGTTCAAATGTTTATCTATTTTTTTATTGAATGTTTGTCTTCTTTGGTTGTTGTTATTGAATTTTAAGAATTTATATATATATTCCAGAAATGATTTGTAGTTGAGATACATGCTTTACAAATAATTTCATCCAGTATCTGACTTGCCTTTTTAATTTATTAACAATGTCTTTTAAAATATCTCTTCTATGTATAATTGAAGCACAATAAGCTATACATATTAAAAGTGTGCTATTTTATCAATCTTTACTTATATATGTGTACACACACACACACAAATGCACACAAAATTTGAAACCATGAAAATAATCAAATAAATAAACACTTCTGTCATCCCCCAATTTTTCTTTTGCTCTATTGTAACTTATGTCTACATCCACTCATGTCAACAGGCAAGCAATTATTTGATTTCTGCCATTATACATTAGCTTGAATTTCCTGAAACTTTATATAAATGGAATCATAGTATGTACGTATTTTTGCTTGGTTGCATTCACTGCACATAATGCTTTTGAAATTCATCCATGTAGTTTTTTGAATCAATAGTTCATTTTTATAGCAGAATGCTATTATTCCATTTTAGGTCTGTATAAAAATGTGTATATTAATGCACTATTGATGAACATTAACATTGTTTCAAATGTTCCTATCACAAATGATGATGCATGAATGTTTGCATACAAGCTTTTTTATGTGTGTGTGTGTGTGTGTGTGTGTATGCTATTTCATTGTGTTTTTAATTTGCTTTTACTTAATGATTAGTGATTTTGAGCATCTTTTCTTGGATTTATTGGCCACTTGTATATTTTCTTTGAAAAAATGACTATTCAAATTCTTGGCTCATTTTTAAATTGGTTGTTGTTTTTCTGTTGTTGACTTTTACAAGTTCCCCAATTTGTTCTAAATGTACATCCTTTATCAGATATATGCTTTCCAAATATTTTCTTCCATTCTGTGGATGCTCTATTTTTACGTGTATGGTATGAAGTCAAAGGCAATGTTTGTTTGTTTGTTTGTTTTAATATAAGTTGTAGGCTTCTGTATACTTTCCATAAATACTTCAGTATGTTTATTGTTACCTAATGTTCAGTATTTATTTATCAATTCTATGCAAAATTTATATACATTGAAATACACAGATCTTAGTGTATTTGCTTAGTTTTTTGAAATGCATATACCCATGTAAACAAAATGCCTGTCAAGATACAGTATTACTACCATCCAGGAAAGTTCTCCATTGTTACTCCCCAGTTACTTCCCACCATCTTGTGCCCAATGTAACCATATCACTCTCTTTTTTAACCATAGATTTCATTTGACTGTCCTAGAGCTTCAGAAAAAAATAAGGAAAAAAGAGAATATGCACTCTTGTGTGTATGGTTTCTTCCACTTTGATAAGTTAGATTAGATTCATCCAGGAGCACCTGGGTGTTCAGTCAGTTAAGCATCTGACTCTTGGTTTTGGCTCAGGTCATGATCTCACAGGTTTGTGAGTTTGAGCCCCATGTCCAACTCTGCACTGCTAATGTGGAGCCTGCTTGGGATTCTCTCTCTCCTCTCTCTCTCTCAAAAATAAAGTAAACATTAAAAACAAAGATTAGAGGGGCGCCTGGGTGGCGCAGTCGGTTAAGCGTCCGACTTCAGCCAGGTCACGATCTCGCGGTCCATGAGTTCGAGCCCCGCGTCAGGCTCTGGGCTGATGGCTCGGAGCCTGGAGCCTGTTTCCGATTCTGTGTCTCCCTCTCTCTCTGCCCCTCCCCCGTTCATGCTCTGTCTCTCTGTCCCAAAAATAAATAAAAACATTGAAAAAAAAATTAAAAAAAAAAACACAAAGATTAGATTCATCCATGTTGTTACATATAATCAGTAGTCTGTACCTTCATCATGTCAGTTATGCTTCATTCTGTGAATATACCACCATTTTCTCACCCTTTATTAGTTCCAATTTAGGGTATTTAAAATTTTTTGCTGCAATGATCATTTTTGTATAAGTCTTCTTTTGTGAATACATATTTTCATTTCTCTTGGATAAATACTTAATATTTGAATTTCTAGTCATAGGCTAGGTATAGCTTTAATTCTGTATGAAAGTGACTGAACTTTTTATAAAGTAGTTGTATTTTTTTAAATATGTCCACCAACAATGGATAAAAGTATCAGTTGTTCCACTTTGGTGTTATTAGATTTTTATATTTCGTCCATCTGACAGGTACCCTGAGAGGTGTGTAGCAATATCTCATTATGGTTCTACTTAAATTTCCATCATAAATAATAATACTGAACACTTTTCCAGGTGCTTATTGTCCATGTTTATACCTTCTTTCTTGAGCTGATTGTTCAAATCATTTGCCTAATTTTTACTACATTTTCACTTATTTTATTATTTAATTATAATAATTTTTAATATACCCCAAATGATTTTATTTTATTATTGATGTCTCTTGATGAGGAGACATTTCTAAGTTTGAAGGAGATTGATTATTTTTTTTCTGTTTATTGTTTTCAGTGACCTCTATATATTTTATTTTAATTTTGGGTTCTTTTTTAAGTTTATTTATTTTGAGAAAGAGAGAGCACAATCAGATTAGGGGCAGAATGCCAAGCAGGCTCTATGTCATCAGTGAAGAGCCCAATGACGGCTTGAACTCACAAATCGTGAGCTCATGACCTTAACTGAGATCGAGAGTTGGACACTTAACTGACTGAGCCATGCAGCTACCCTATTCAGTGACCTCTTTAAAGAAATATTGCTTATTACCAAATCACAAAGAAATTAGTCGACTTTTTCTCTATAATCTTTATGCTTTTTCTCTCAAATTTAGGCTCACAATCTATTAGAAGTTAGCTGCTGTTTCAGATGTGAGGTAGGAATAGAGGTGTGGGTTTTGTTCATAGGTAGCCAGTTCTTCCAAGATCATTTATAGCAACTTTTCCTTTCCCTACTGGATGGTTATGGTGCCCTCATCAAAAATCAAATAGCCATTTTAGTTTAGGTGTATTTCATGGCTTGCTCCTATGTTTCATGTATCTACTTACTCATAATAAGTATTATACTGGTAATACCAGTACCAAACTTTCTTAATTATTGTATCTTTTTAGTACATCTTGAAGTCAAATTTTGCTCTTCTTTTCTAAGATTGCTTTGTATATAATAAGCTCTTCCCTTTTCACATACAATTTAAAAGCAGATTTTCAGCTTCTACTAAATATTTTTTGGGGAAAATGATTTTTCTTGTATTAAATCTGTAGATCAATTTGTAGAAAATTGGCATCTTAACAATGCTGTGCTTTTCAGTACATGAATATGATATATCTTTACGTGGATTTCATGATTCTTTAATTTTGCTCATTTGGTCATTTTTAGTGCAAGTATCTGTTAAATTTATTCTTCAGAATTTTTATTATTTGAAAACATTACAAATGGGTCTTTAAAATCTAATTCTGAGGTGATTTCTATATCTTGACTATTATGAATAATGCTGCAATGAACACGGGAGCACAGATTTCCCTGAAATAGTGATTTTTGTTTTCTTTGGATTTATATTCAGAAATGGGATTGATGGATCATATGGTAGGTCTAGTTTTAATTTTTTGAGGAACCTCCAGAGTGTTTTACATAGTGACCTCACCAATTTACATTCCCACCAAGAGTGCACAAGGTTCCCTTTTTTCCACACTTCACACCTCACAAGTATCTCAAGTAACAGATACCTGCATCTCTTGTCTTTTTTAAAATAGCCTTCTAATAGGTGTGAGGTGATATCTCATTGTGTTTTGGATTTGCATGGCCCTAATGACTAGTGACATTTAGAAGGTTTTCATGTGTCTGTTGGCCATCTGTATATCTTCCTTGGGAAAATGTCCACTCCACCCTTTACTCATTTTTAATGGGGCTATTTAGTTTTGTTATTTGTTTTTGGCTTCGGTTTTATTTTGTTTGCCTATTGAGTTGTATGAGTTCTATATATATTTTGGATTTTAACTCTTTATCACATGTATGGTTTGCAAATATATTCTCCCATTCCATAGATTGCCTTCTCATTTCATTGTTTCCTTTCTGTGCAGGAGCTTTTTAGTTTGATATAATCCCACTTGTTTATTTTAGCATTTGTTGCCAGTGCTTTTGCCATTATATACTTAAAAAAATCATTCTGAGAGTAAACATACGATCCAATCATGTAATCCCACTTTGGGTTAAATATCCAAAGGAAATAAAATTAGTGTCTTGAAAAGATATCTGAGGGTGCCTCAGTAGCTCCGTCAATTAAGCGTCTGACTCTTGATTTCACCTCAAGTCATAATCTCACCATTCATGAGATTGAGCCCTGTATCCGGCTTTGTGATGACAGTTCAGAGCCTCCTTGGGATTCTCTCTCTCCCTCTCTCTGTCCCTCTCTCTCTCAAAATAAGTAAATAGGCATTAAAAAAAAGAAAAAAGAAAAGATATCTGTATTCACATGTTCATTGCAGCATTATTCACAGTAGTCAAAATATGGGAACAACGAAGTGTCCATTGAAGATTTAATGAATAAAGAAAATGTGATATATAAATATAGATTTAGCTATAGACACAATGGGATATTCTTCAGCCATACAAAATAAAGAAATCTTTCCATTTGTAATAACATGGATGAAGTCAGAGGGCATTATGCTAAGTAGAACAAGCAAGACAGAAAAAGACAAATACTGCATGGTATCACTTATACAAGAACTCTAAACAACAACAAGAAAAAAGTTGCTCTCTTAGAAACAGATAGTAAAATGGTGATTACCAGGGTCTGAGGAGTGGGAGAAATGGGGAAGTTGGTTAAAGGATATACAAATTCCAGTTAAAATAAGCTCTCAGGATCTAATGTACAATCATGGTGACTATAGTTAATAATACTGTATTGTATAAATTAAATTTGCTAAGAGTAGGTCTCAAGCATTCTAACCAAAAAAAAAAAAAGTAATTAGGTGAGTTGATGGATATTAATTAACTTATTGTGAGAAGCATTTCACAAGTACACACATATCAAATCATCAAATCATCACATTGTATACTTTAGATTACTACAATTTTCTTCAATTACACCTCAATAAAGCTAGAGAAAAAGATAACTCTGATCTTAATCTACTTAACTCACTGAGACTCTCAGACTCTGATTATTAAGCACCAACTCTGTGCAGATCACAATGCAAGACACTGAAGATAGAGAGTTGTATAAATTCAACCCCAGGGCGCCAGAGCAGCTCAGCCCATTAAGCAATTGACTCGATTTCAGCTCAGGTCCTGATCTGGGTTCTTGAGACCAAGCCCTGTGTCTACTTGGGATTCTCTCTCTCCATCTCTCTCTGCCACTCCCCCACTGGTTCTCTCTCTCTCTCTCTCTCTCTCTCTCTCGTCTCTCTGTCTCTCTCTCTCTTTCAAAATAAATAGACATTTAAAGATCCCTAATAAAACACCTATTTTAAAAGATGATAATCATAAAAGGATGCATATATTAAATGTCCAATATTGACTGCGTGGTTGCCACAGTGGAATGATAATGTGATTGAGTGAATGACATCAATAGGTAAAATCATAAGATAAAAGATCTTTTTTTAAATTTTTTCTAATGTTTATTTATTTTTGAGAGGGACACATACACACACGGAGCACGAGCAGGGAGGGGTAGAAAGAGAGGGAAACGCAGAATTAGAATTATGCTCCAGACTCTGAGCTGTCAGCACAGAGCCTGACATGGGGCTCAAACCCACAGACCACGAGATCATGACCTGAGCCAAAGTTGGACGCTTAGCAGACTGAGCCACCCCGGCACCCCATAAGATATAAGATCTCTTAATGTGGGTAAATAGTTCTGGTGTAAAATGATTTCTCCTTCATTGAATCTGTAGATCAATTTGGAGAAACTTGGCATCTTAAAATTGGCATTTCCCCATCTGTAAAGTGAGGACTGTCATGCCACTCTCCTGTCCCCCTGGGATTATCAAGAGGCTCTGAGAGGATGATTTGAGTCCCTAGACAGAGGAGAGGTGCTAGGAGGGAATGCCACCCTCCTCATTCCTCCCTCACCACTCACTGCAGCCTTCGCTATTTTCCAACAGTATGGGTCTCATGAATGAGATGTTCCATGCAGATGAAAACTGAAATTTTCCTCAGATACTGTAGCACTGCTGGTTGGAGTTAAGCATCTCTGGTCTTCAAGGTACCATGGGAGATGTGCCACTGCCCACATCACCCTATCATTCTTAGAATTCATCAATTCTCAATCTACTTTTACTAATTCCACTGGGTTTTTGCCCTCTACTGATTTTCTGTTTCATTGAGAGACTCTTGAATACCTGTTCACCTATCTATCAGGTACATTTACATGATAACATCCATAGCACATTTCCAAGAAACTAAAGTGCAAATAGGTAAATTGAAAGTTAATAAGTGAATTGAAAGCAATTTTCTAGAAGTAAACAAGACCAATTTTCTGTCAACAAGACCTGCTTTTAGGCTTCTCACAGTCTGTCTCAAAGTCTGTCATTCAAAAGTAGCTGGTATCGGGGCGCCTGGGTGGCGCAGTCGGTTAAGCGTCCGACTTCAGCCAGGTCACGATCTCGCGGTCCGTGAGTTCGAGCCCCGCGTCAGGCTCTGGGCTGATGGCTCGGAGCCTGGAGCCTGTTTCCAATTCTGTGTCTCCCTCTCTCTCTGCCCCTCCCCCGTTCATGCTCTGTCTCTCTCTGTCCCAAAAATAAATAAAAAACGTTGAAAAAAAAAATTAAAAAAAAAAAAAAAAACAAAAGTAGCTGGTATCAGTGTTAAGGAGTTTAATTGAGGGAGCAGGGTTTTTTTTTTAATAATAACACATTAGCTGAAAATAAGACCATAAACAAAAGAGATGATCTGGCTTTTAAGAAAACATCTTTAATGCATGGAGGGGTAGGAGGTTCCAGAGAGGGAATAATGACTGGAAAGGTCTTGAAAGCAAGGACTATGTTCTTGTTCATACTCTACTCACAGGTGACAGTTCAATGAGTCTGCTGAGGTTAGGTTGTGTAAGATTCCATTTGGTTCTTTGTACCTGCTGCCCATGCTACAACTCCATTAATATACTTTCAAAAGTTCACACTGCCAGTGAATTTCAAGATAAAAAGAAGAAAGGGGTACCTGGGTGGCTCAGTCGGTTAAGCGTCTGACTTTGGCTCAGGTCATGATCTCACGGTTTGTGAGTTCAAGCCCTGCATCGGGCTCTGTGCTGTCAGTACAGAGCCCACTTCAGATCCTCTGTCCCCCTTTCTCTCTCTTCCCCTCCCCTGCTGGTTCTCTCTCTCCATCTCTCTCAAAATAAATAAATAAACTGAAAAAAAAAGAAGAAAATATTAAAGTCCTTTGTGGCAGGAACAAAAGACTCATCAATCCTCCTAGGAAACACTTTATAGATGGTTGAGGACGAGGAAATTTCTAATGCAAAAAGCAAAAATAAAAGTGTAATATTCTAGAATTAATAATCTGGGGGATCTGTAGCATTTTTATTAGATTTAAATGAAATTTATTTACTTTAGAATTTTGATTTAAAGACTTACCAGCAGTAGCATGCAGCGCAAGCAAAAAACAAAAACAATGAAACTCAAATTATTTCATTTTATATATACTTATTTTGATTTTTATTCAAATTGTTACCACAATTAATGCTTGTGAATAATATTTTTGTATAATGACATATGAAGGGAATCCTCTCTGGTGGCATTTCATTTATTGTTTTCCCACTAATAAAAACTATCACTTATTAGTTCCTAATACCAACTGTTTTCCAAGTGTGCACATTATTTATTATAAATAACAACAATGTTTTACTAATAGGTTTTTAATGAGGAGTGAATAATTGCTCCATTAATATAAGCACACTACTATTTATTTTTCATGAACTTAATCCTCAACTTGTCTTGCAATCTTGTTATAGGATTCTAAATTATGTTTATTGGTTTTATTTTATATGCAAACAATAATCTTATAAATACATGTAAGTTTACACTCACTTTATGTGGCCCAAATTGCTGTATATTTTTCCAATCTTTGGAAATTGATCCTTGAATTATGTGATAATTACTATTCAGTGATAGGGTAATTATAGAGTAATTGCTAAGTCATTATTGAGTAATAACATTGTAACACCATGAAATTACAGGGTAGATAAATGCATGCCAATTTTTACATACTAAAGCACAATAAAATACAGAAAATCCAATAATTATATTTTGTTGCATTTAAGGAAGGTATATAATAAATCATACTAATCACTTTCAGCATTGAGATATATTAGTGAAATTGCTTCAAAATAAAACCTTTATTACTTTTCAGATGGAATCAACGGGCTTAATTTTTGTGGAAAAGTTTTAATGGTGAAGATAGAGTGTGAGATAAGCTTTTCTGTTTTCTTTTTAAATATTACTGTTCATATTACCTTGTACATTTAAGTAAATTGTATTACAAAGCACAAATGAGATTTCTTAGGAAAATAAACAGTGCTATTATTTTTAAAGTAGTTATCCACTGAATTGAGCACAAACTAGAAAGAACTAGCCTTTATCTTTCTAATTTATATTCTGAATTTACATACACATTCCCACTTGTATGAAACACACAAAAACATGCTTTTATGGGAAAAGCAGTTATTAAAACATCAACTGTATACTTTTGCAAGGCTTCAGTGTCATGAAAGGCAGAAAATTCTTGGAGAAATTACCTTAGATTAAGAGAGAATTAAATTCATTACAAGTAAAAGTAAATGATTCTAGCTTACAGATCCTGGGTCATAAAAAAAATAACAGCTATAGTGTATTATTGAGAGAACTGGGGAAATTAGAATCTGGGTTATAAATTAAGTAGAAGTATTACATATATGTTAATTTTACAGACTGTTTATTTTATTATTTTATTACAGAGTGTGTTTATTGTTTTATTTTATTTTGGAGAATATACTTGTTCATTGGTAATATATGCCTCACTAATAACCCTAATGCTCTCCCTCTTAGGAAAAATAATGTGTGTCTATACACACACACACACTCACAAGCACACACTTATGGAGAAAGAGGAGAAGGATGAAAAGGAGGGAGAAAGAAAGCAACAATAGTGAATGTTGACAATAAGAAGAGAGAGAAATATATAGATGATAGTACATAAATGGTATTGTAGTATTCTTGTGTTAGTTTGAAACTTTAGGAGCTTCCTGGAAATAATCTGAAACCAGACCCTGTATGTTGAGGGCTAGGAGAAAATGAAGAAAGAGGCAGGCCACTCCAGATAGATTTGTTAGGTGGCAGGTTTAGTAAGCAAGAGAACTTACATACCAGACTTGTCTTGGATGGCCTTAAGAGTAGATGTCTGCACCTGCCCACTAAATCTTAAAAGCTTATACAGAGGCCTTAACTGAGCTTAAGTATACCATTCTGTTGGTCTCAACATCACATTACTACTTCAGGGCTGTGTCTTGGGCAGCTTTTAGCACAGGAAGACAAGCAGAATGTACATTCCAAAGACGGGGTAGAGGTAAGGGTAATGTAAAGGCCTGCATCTAGCTCACAGGCCAATTGGCAGTCGTGTCCACTCCATGATCTTTTCTGACATTTCAACCCTATGAGCAGTTCTTATGATCTCATATGCCCCCCTCTTTTGCAATGTGTCCTGAGCAGTCAGCAAGAGGTTTTGGTAGCATGGAGGTGGCTCCTTTGGCCAGCTGTCTGGCTGCAGTGGAGCAGATGCCACACAACAATATAGGTACATGCAAGAGGAAACACAGATTAAGAAATTGATTCCCCAAATCAGTGGCAACTTTTCCTATCAAGAGCCCTATGATCCAAATCATTGACTTATTAAGTCCCCTAGGCTATGGGTCAGATCACACAGGGCATTCACTTGTGTCCTCATGTGATTAAATGGAGATCATTTATTAGCAGACTCATCAAGTATGAACATGTAACATCCATTTGGATAATGGCACAGGTGCCTCCTTGCTAGGCAGTGATAATATTGAAGGCCATCCTATTTTGGATGACAACATTTCTCTTAGAGGCATTTCAGTATTCAGTAAGGACAAGCTGTCATTTAAGGCCTACTGTGTAAATATAGTAAGGGCTTTTATGTATGATATAACATCTTCCAGGCCAATGGAGGGAACAAAAATGATGGTCAAATGATCATACCAGTGGAAACCAGAGCATGCCCATCTGGCCTTGGAGAAAGTAAGGTTGGCAATTGTTACCATGAAGCAGATTCTCCCCTGTGCCCTGGGAAAACCCCAGGTGTAGCAGCCTAATCACCCAGATGGAAGCCATAGCTAAAGATCTGTGCCACATAACCACCAGGTTCCATCTGGAATGATCCAATAAATATCTGGGCAGCATAACCAGTCATTGCCTTTAAATGTGACAGAATGGCTACACAGTTCCAATGATATCCATTCCATATTTCTAGTACAATTGGGTTGGTTTTGTTTAGAGTGATGTTTGTTGTCTTGTTCTCAACATAGGGATGCCTGGGTGTTTAAATGTTCATAACCCAGGGTAAGTCAGATAAACCCATCCCAATTCTGAGCACAGCCATTTATAGCTCTTGATGGTGGCATTTCTAGGACTTCAGTCAGTAGTTTGATGAGCCGCCTATGTAGTTTGATTGTCATAAAAAGAATACCATGTCCAGTGCTATTGATAGTGTGTGCCACAATCTAGGTTTCCGGATCAGATGAATTAAGAGTACTAGTCCTAGCTTTTTCTTCCTTAATGTACTTCTTTAGGGCTTTTTCATCCCCTCCCTGCAGTGGTGATATGCCCCATGGCAATACTGATGAGCTAGAGAGGAGCAGTTGCCCACATACCTAACAGTTGGATTGATTTCTTTGCTGGGCATATGGGTGGACCCACTGTGGGAAGGTATTTCTATCAAGTGTCCATTCTGTGAATGGTCACCACAGGAGTAGCTAAAATCTAGGGTCAAAAGACAGATATTTAGTAGGAACTTGTATGGATGGGGAGTCTTTCCCTTCTTGCTCCTGTGGACTGATCCTTAGATGTCAATGTGGTTGTGGCTTTAGGAATTTGACCTGGTTGGGCATACCATTAATGTCAACCAGAGGAGGCAAAACTGTCAGGAGTGAGGAGATAGAATTGTGGAGGAATATTCTGGACCAGGACCCCCCTTCTTCTCCCTTCTTTCCATGGTGCTTGTTCCATTCCAAGTATCATGGATTTCAACAGGTTCAGCTTGCAATGTGACAACAGGATCCCAGTGGAGATTGGGTAGCTGCACCTCACCTAGGAGTAAGAAGTAACCCACCCAGCTCAGTGGGACATCTCATTGCAAATTCCAGGAGAAATTTCCTTTCCCTGATATGATTGGTTTTGGTATTCTCAGCACTATATCATATTGATTTACAGTGAGAGTCAGGGCAATGGTTGTCTCCTACAACTTCTATTGGGTATTGGGTGTCTCAGCAGAAGTTCCCAGTCTGGCATAGGGGCAACAGGCCCTACTTGTTGATCATTCAAATCTATTAGAGCCTGGGACAGTACTTTAGTTAAATCCAATCAATCTGGCATTATTTGTTAATAATTAAATCTACCACTTTAATATACTATTTCCCCTTTCTACCTACCATGCTGCTTATGCGTTATGGGGGAGATGTGACCTCCATTCAATGTCATGTTATTTTGCCTAGTCTTGTATACCATAATCTTTGAAATGTGACCACCAATCACTTCAATGAGGGTGACCATACTCAGCTTCTCTAATCCCCTAGTGGAGGCAACCTGGTTTGCATGGTGATAGGGAAAATCTTGAGTTAGACCAGGTTCAGTGTCCACACAAACTAAGGCATATTTAGAACTCTTGGCAGAGAGGGTCCACCACAATTTGCCAATCCTTCACTGGTTGGGAAATCTAAAGGATGGCTCCAGACTCCTTTGGCAGCTCTTTGGGCATTGTTCAGAACACATAAGGCATGCTGTTACTGCATTAACCAAGTAACCGTATTTCAGAAGCCATCCAGCATCCTTGGCAATATTCCATCCCACCTGGGCACTGCAATGGCCATTCTCTCTATGCAACTAATCTGCTGTATCTATTGAAGGGTCAGTTCCTAAGGCTTGTCCCTGAGCTAGGGTGTTAGCTTCCTGTTTGCCAGGGCATGCTGATGTCTCATGAGTCAGTGAGAACTGCCTCAGGCTCTTGCAGGCAATCCCAAATGTCTTCCCACATATCCTGACCTTATAAGGGCTTATTCATAATCATCCATCCCTCAGTTTCCTGTTGTCCAAGTCATAGGGTTAATCTCCTTAGAACAGCCCAAATGTCAGTGCAAAGAGTTAGTGGCTAGGGCTCATGCATGATCACCAGCCTAACAGCTGAGTTCAGCCCACTGGCTGCTAAGGTTCATTCCTGTTTCTGCCCAGATGGTGTCAGTGTTGGGCTGAATAGCTATTGCAGTCCTTGTGGACAGATTGCCTCCACTAGATCAATCTATCTATATACCAGGCACAGGATGGTATTTCCCCTACTCCCATTTTACAGGTCTCAGGGACCACCACAAGAATGCAAGAATGAGGGTGGGGGCATCTGGAACATCTACATACTCCTCAGGGCTTAATAGCACCTGTAGTTTTAGAGACAGTGGGCTAGGGACAAGGCAATCCTTTACCGCAAATACACATGCCACGTAGTCAAAGTGGGAGTGTGAGTCTTGACAAAAGTGGGCGGATTGATCATATTTTCAACCCAGCCCTTGAAAGGAAGAAGTTCTTACTATGAAAATGTTGTTCCTTCACAAAAGGTTCTACCTGGAGCTGAGTACACTGCTGGGAGCACTCTTGCTCTATGGGAATATGTCTATATGGGACTTCTACTTCCTTCCAAGATTGAGATCAAAATCCTGGTAGTGCTCTCTCCTTCTGTTGTGTCTGCCCCAGTGCCCAATCATCCGTTTTGGAGTCATGCTTTAACACTTGCAGTAGCCCTGCTTGAGAGATGGCTAGAATTTTAATCTGCTTCCCTAGTACTTTTGCCTTCTCAAAGGTGATTTGCTGGTCCGACCCCCAACCCCACGTGTGCTCTTTCTTTACCAGGTAATATAGGGAACGGAGGCACTGTACCAAGTGGGGAATAAAAGTCCTCCAAAATCCCTACAAAAGTTTGAACCTCTTTTACCATCTTAGGAGTTGGACAGGCTTGCACTTTGTCAGTCACAGCTTCTAGGACAACACACGTCTCCCTTGACCACACAACAGCTCGAAAAAACTTTATGGTGGTGCCTGGGCCTTGAATTTCCTGTGGGATCATCGTCCATCTTCTTCACAGATGTTCCTGCAAAGCCTGCAGCAGAGGGCGGTCATCAGATGTAAACATTACATCATCAATGTACTGGGCCTATTATACTGATGCAGGAAGAACGGGACAGGTCTTGGGTTACCATCCCATAACATCTGGTGGGGCTGTGCAGGTAACCTTGGAAAGTACTTGAAAGGATAATTGTTATCTCTCTTACATGAAGGCAAATTGATCTTGTGACTCAGTGGCAAGATCTCTTGCCTGAAAAAGGAATTTACTCAGTCCAGCATAGCCTGGTATATTCTTAGGACCATGGCCAAGTATCTAAGATGGTAGCAATGTTAGGCACCACCACATGGATCTGCAGGGAGAGATACTACCTTGTTCAATTCTTTGTAATCCACTGTCATCCACCATGAGTCACCTGACATTTTATTGTTTATACTGGGCTATTGAAAGCACTATGCGCAGGGCAAACAATACCCATTTGGTGCAGTTTTTGGTAGTTTCTCCTGTCTTCTTTTGTCCCTCAGACAATTTATACTGTTTGACAGTTACCATTCATCATGAGGGTAGCAACCTTCCCAGTGTCCAGCTGGTGTTTTCCCTCAGCACTGGTGTGATTACTCTAACCCTGGGGTGGACTTCACCTATAGAGACTTCCAGAATTTGACCTAGTAGGATATCAATGCCCAATATGTTTTCTGGTGTTAGAGTGATAAAAACCTCATTTTCTTGTGTGGGGCAGGGGAGAATACCCAACCTGTAGTGTCAAGAGGGTCTTCTTGACCATAACTGTTTCTCCTCTGTAACCATTGATGGTGCTGAGGAAGCAAGAAAACTTTTGAGGGTTACCATGTATTAAAGTGCATTTGGCTTCCATATCCACCAGAACCATCACCTTTTGTTCACTTCTGGAGGCCCGGTTGATAGTGAGCTCATTACGAGGCCTCCAATCACCTCCAATAGTTCTCATTTGAACACAGTCTTGGCCTGCATCTTATATGTGTACCATAGGCTCCACTCACTCTGAACAGAACCGTATCTTTGAAGCCTCTGTTGGAATAGGTAGGGAATCAGGTATGGTAGGGGCAAATGGGGCAGGACTGCACTGTTGTTCAGGTTTTAAGGCTTTCCACAGGCCAACCAACACTGTTTGGTTTGTTAGTCTGTTTTTCCAGGTGGGGTCCCCGCAGCAGTGACGTCAAACTGCATTTGCTTCCAGGTTATTTTCATCAGACTCTTTATAGCAGTTGGGGGGGAAATTTTGGCTTTCTATGCTTCCTTTCTGTCTCCAGTCTTCCCATAGCCTTTCCCATTCCTTGGATTTGTCAGTTTCCCCTGGATCAGCCATAGATTATCCAACATCATAAATATCTTGTCCCACAGCTGGGCTCAGTGTGGGTATCAGTGTTCCATGTCAGGTGTTGGGGCAGGACTGCAGAATCCCAACTTTCATTCCTGCAGTGAATGTGACCGAGTCAGGGCCTTCAATGATGGGTGTAGATTGTCAGTACCAATCTCAATTCCTTAAGAATTTGTTGTATTTCCTTCATAGATTTCCAGGGTCCCACATGATTAGCGAGATCTCCCTCATTGAGCCAAACCTCCCTGTATGCTGGAATAGTACAATTTATAAGGGAATGGGTACCTTAAACCCATTGATGTTGCTCATTTTCTCTGCCTCATGCCCAGTCAGAGAAATCCATGTCCCTGTATCACATAACTGCACTAACCATGCCTGGATTCTTGCCCCAGCCTTTTGCTGGAACTTGGCAGCTATACCAATAAACTCCGTGGGAGTATATTCTCTCATCATGAATGTCTCCTGCACCGGGGGCTGCCCCACTGGCTGAGGTTGTGGTTGCTGTGTTTTGTTGTGTTTTGTTTTTCCTTTTGGGGGGTGGGGGATGGATGGCATGGGGGCATTCCTTTCATTTCATTGTCAATCACCATTGCATCTTCCCTTTACCGGGATTCCACCTCTTCACATCCCAATCAGGCTTTGTCACAAGCTCTGGGACCTTAATTAATAGTATCTTGCACCCTCCTAGCGTGTCAAAATGGCATGCCAAGGGTTCCAATTTATTACCCTGTTCTCCCTGCTTCCTCCCAAGTTAGCAGAGTAGTGGTGGACACCCACATGTCCTTCTCTAACCTAAGCTCTTCTTCCAACATTCTAACCCAAGTTTTAGCCTTTGGTTGGGCATTGGTGTCCAGACAAACTGCTTGCAGTAGAGGCCAGCCCACCACAACAACCATGTGTTTCCCTTCTTTGCTACAGTGCACTCTGTGCAGTTACTCAAATAAATGCATTAAATCAGCTGTAGTTTGGGGCAGCTGGGTGGCTCAGTCAGTTAAGTGTCTGACTTCAACTCAGGTAGTGATCTCAGAGTTCATGGGTCTGAGCCCCCTTTGGACTCTGGGCTGACAGCTCAGAGCCTGGAATTTGCTTTGGATTCTGTGTCTCCCTCTCTCTCTGCCCCTCCACCACTTGCTCTCTACCTCCCTCTGTCTCTGAAAATGAATACACATTAAAAAAAAAGTTTTTTTAATCAGCTGCAGTTTGCCAGGAGCATCTGGCAATCCACAAACATCGAATAACACACCCTCCCCACACACAGGTGGATGGCCAGCTTGGGATTGCCTTGCAGCTGCCTTTCCCAAGGCCTATTTCTCTCCTCTCCTGGCAGGCTGCCAATTGTTGATTCATAACTTTGGAAGCTTCCTGAATGTAATCTGAAACTGACCCATATATGGGGAGTGAAATATATATTTGGAGAAACCAAAGAAAGAGTCCACTCCCAGTTGATAGGTGGCAGGTTTAATAAGCAAGGGAACTTAATATGAGGTTTGTGTTGGGCAGGGTAAGGCATGTAAATCTTCACACCCACGTGTTAAACCTCAAAAGTTTAGCATTGTTTGGGTGGCTCAGTGGGCGTTAAACCTCAAAAGTTTGGCATTGTTTGGGTGGCTCAGTCTGTTAAGTGTCTGACTTGGGCTCAAGTCATGATCTCACAGTTTGTGAGTTCAAACCCCACAGCGGGCTCTCTGCTGTCAGCACAGAGCCCACGGTGGATCCTACGTCTCCCTCTCTCTCTGCCCCTCTCCCTCCCATGCTCACTCTCTCAAAAATAAGCAAACATTAAAAAAATCCCAAGAGTTAATAAAGAGGCCTTAAGTGGGCTCTGTCATGTATACTGTGCCCCTGGTCTCGACGCCACATTATTGTCCTAAGACTATGTTCTTAGGCAGCTACTAGCACAAAGAAAGCAAGTGGAGCACACATTCTAAGGACCGGGGAAGGGCAAGGAGCCTCTGATTACCTAAGTCCAGCTCACAGGTCAACTAAAAACTATGTCCATTTGATGATTTTCTCCAACATTGCACAACTTTTTTAAGTTGAATTTTCTTATTTTTTTTAAATGCAAAGTTAGGGGAATTGCTTCACATATCTTCAAGCGTGCGGAGGTTTCTCTACGTTCAACCAATATATTTTGATAGAGTCAGAAATACAGAGAATAAGACAGGATGTCTTTAATTCAGGGATGATAGTTTCTTGATTAACATAGACATGTACAGAAATTACCATATGATACAGAAAAATGCATTATTTATTTTCAACTATCGAGTCTTACACGTGTGTTACCCCACAAAAGAATTGATAAAGTCTAGACGATGACCTAATAAATCTTAAAATCGTATAAGAAGATAAAAAGTGAGGAGACCCAGGAGTTTCAAAGATGATGATGTGATAGATCAGAGGATGCCTAAATGTGCACTGCATTTTATTTAGACTTGTTTATCATGTGCTACAGTGCACCTCTCAGTTTACTTCAAATTCATGTCCATATTCCACACACATACATGTACTGTACATAAACACATTTACATATGCAATACATGTAGATATATACATGTCATGTCAACTTCTTTTGACAAAGATATTTGGTGACTAGAAGGAAATGGACATGCATGTTTTAGGTATTTCTAGTCTCCACTTTTTCTAATCCTCATGTCTTTTTTGAGACTAAGTTAATCCCCTCCCCCAAACACACACACACACACACAAACACACACACACACACACACACACACGAGATACATATTTAAAACATTAAAAAAAAATCCTGTGTCTTAAAAAAGTAGCATGTCAACATTATAAGATCTCTGAAAACATAATTCTCAAATTATAAAGAAATGTAGTTTTTCAGTTGAATTAGGCTTAACAAAATCAAACTTTGGAGATATGAATTTTTTTTCATTCTGATTTTCACGGTGTCATTCAAATAAAGGGAAAGACTGGATTCTGAATAATTCAATGTTCACCACTTGATATAGATGTTCAAATAGTGTGGAAAAATAGATCATAAAGTTGAATTTCTATTGAAAATAATTTCAGAGCAAAATTAAAACTTAAAGATTTTGATGCAGCATTTCAAATGAAAATCATTTTTTAAAATAATAAAACACTCAGAATTTGATAATAAAATCACAGGCATTATAGGGAGATTATCCATCCAATCTCACATTGAACTTATTACATTGGAGGATGTAAGATGCACTTGGTTATTATGTAAAACCTTCTATAGTGAACCAAATTATAAAATGTTATTAATGCTAATTGTACTACTATCCCACTTAGTTTATTGCTACCAGAAACATATTTAGTTTTATTACTTCTTCTTCTTCTTCTTTTTCTTCTTTTTCTACTACTACTACTATTTTTTAAAGAAAATAAGGACAGTTCTTCAAACAAAAAGTTCTCACATAAACTGGGAATTATAAGTCCCCTTTTTCATCCTTTGAAGGCAAGTTTTTCACAGTAAACCTGAAGTCCTAAGTCATTAGTAATTACTATTAAAATATTACTGCTAATATTCTGACTCAAATTATTATTCAAGTTGATATTTAATTTCATGTGGGTCCATGAGATTAATTTCAGATTCTTTTGAAAATAAAATTACTTACTAATGATAATATATTTACAAGTTCTATTTTTCTTAAAATACCTGTCATTTTTCCCACATAAAGATTTTCTTATTTTTCCCATTCCACTATACATTTTATGCATACGTAGCCTCCTCCCCCGTCCACAAAATATCAGTATTTTGATATTGATCTATTATTTGAAAATAACTTAAGATCATTATTTCAATTTTGCAAAAAACCTTAGGAACATATTCAGTTTAATAAACCATATTATTTTCCATTCAAACTTACATTCATCTTCCACACACCATAGAGAGTACCAGAAGAAATTAATGTGCCTGAACATTCTGAATATGTCAGTTCTGTGTTCTTGGAGAGTTTTTGTTCTTCCAAATACCATATTTTCTTTTTATTTTTGTCATATATTTACAGAGTTGCTCGATTTAGATTTTATCCATTACCCAGAAATAGACATCTGGTACCTCACTATATGTATATAGCCATACCCCATATATATGCTTATATATTCACATTAAAAAAACACACATTCCACTGTGTCAACGAATACTGGATACTGGATATTTTTTAGGAAGATATGAAATTCACTATCCTTTTAATCAGGGCAAAGTATCTTTTAAGAATGATTAAGAGTTTAACAACTTCATTACTCCTAAAACTTGCAACCACTTGTATATTTTTTTTGCAAATTTCCAATCAAACTTTGATTAAGATGTTTCTGTTTAGTCAGAAAAATAGCCCAATTATACTGAAAATGCTTATTTGAATTTGAGCTTTTTCTGATTTTAAAAATGAAGTCATTAAGTTCAGAGAAAATTATGTCAAACATCTTTTCGTCTTTCTTTGAAGATATCAGAGTTTTCTCCTTTATACAAAAAGAGGACATAGTTCTGTCTTATTCTCATATTCTACAATCAGCAATGTGCTAGACATTATAACAGTGAACAACAAACCCCATAGAAAACATAATTCTCCCCTCTAAGAAATATAATTTATGTGGGGAAATAGCAGTGAGAATATACTGCAATTAGGTAGGCTTTAGATGTTGATAAATATTTAAATAACAATTTAAAATATTTTTATTATTAACTTTTGAATTCCTAATAAATTTTTAAGTAGTATCCATTTTATGTTCCTTAGTTTATGAATGTGGAATGAGATCCAATAACTTTCCACAATCACACAGCCAGTTACCAACATAGCTGAAGCAAGAACTTAGGTCTCTCCAATGGTAGGCAGAATGCTTTCAGTTATATTGTTCTGAGATATGATTTAGCATCAAAAATTAATTCTACTGTGTATATGCTTTTGTTAATGCTATTGTTAATGTTCATAGCAGGAAATAAAACTAACAAATTAACAAAATTCTGTTCTCTAGCATAGTTATATATTTGTTTAATAAAGCAAAGTCTTATTCTAAGATAAAAATTATTACCATCCTTATTAGAATTTTTAAATAATGAAAATCTCTGTAGCAGAGTAAGATATCCTAAAGAATGGAGACTGCATCCACCTCTGCATTTTACCCTCAGTACAAGGCACAAAGAAAAATATTTTTCAGGCAGGACTGCACTTTTGTCTAAGCCTGGTTGACCCCTTATGAAATTCAAACACACAAAGCACTCATAAACTGTAGCTGGTAAGCATAATTAGTCTGACATGCTGAAGGAAGGTGGGCTTGCTTAGTTATTTAGGTAAAATATTCCTTTTGTGAACTAGCAGAATAAATGCTAAATATTCTTTGCTACTGGTAACCTAGGAGGGTAATTTTATCCGGAGGTGAAAGAGGTATCGCTTGAGTTATGTGATTTCATCAGCTTTGTAATAAAGTATGTTCGGGATTTTTAGCAACAAGAAATGATATCTTGAATAAAAGAGATCTACTTCCTATGCAAGAGGAGCATAATAATCCATATCCGTCATGCGTGCCTCAACATCAGATCAAGAATCAATTGGCCTCATCTTGATATTCACCCTGATCTGTATAAGGTAGGAAAGTAACGGGCTTTGGAGACCTCAGTTCTATTCTTCTTTTACTAGCTTTCACTAAGTAACATCATCTCTTTGAGAAACCGTTTCCATATAAAACATAGAAAATAAACCTACCTCTTTGATAATTTATATAAATCTTATATTAAGGATCTAAATAGGAGGTGAAGAAAAATCATGACTGACAGGCTACAAACAATAGTTTTGCAATGGTGGGAAAGGGGATGCAGAAAACAAAAATTGCTGCTACATTAGATAAACAAACTTTATTTTTTTTCTTTTTGAACAGGTTTGTGGTCTATATTTGAAAGTCACAATGGTAGAAGTTGGGGGATGGGAAAATTGGCCCTCATAGCCACCTGGTGATGTAAGGCATTTTTTTTTTTTTTAACATTTCTGAGCTGCATTGGGAAAAGGAAAAATACGATTATATAATGAATGACATATCCACTGTGAGATTTCATTGAAATAATTCATGTAAACAAACTTAGGGCAAAAATTAATACAGAGCTGATAAGCAAATAATTGGTCTTTTTCCATGTTTTAATTTAGATCTATAAAGTGATAGTATTTTCTTATTTTTTTAAGTGATAGTATATTCTAATTCACATAAAATTGGGATTCAGATTTAAACCTTGAAGAAGAAAAAGTTCATCTGACTTTTATGTGTCTTAAACATATGTCCTGTTACTGATATGTCTGTGTCATGCTGCTTCAGTGAACATTGCTATTGACAAATAATTATAACACAAAATCTTAAAATAACATAGTTTCCAGGAAGTGCACCCTATTATAATTTTTGAGAAAAACGTGTGGGATAGAAGTTTTTTTAATTGAGAACGGAATCGCCGGAGCCAAGCGCAGACGAGAGGCCCACGGAAGAGGGTAGGAAGGGCGGCGAGCTAGCAATTATAAATGTCTATGCGCCGAATACCGGAGCGCCCAAATATATAAAACAATTACTCATAAACATAAGCAACCTTATTGAGAAGAATGTGGTAATTGCAGGGGACTTTAACACCCCACTTACAGAAATGGATAGATCATCTAGACACACGGTCAATAAAGAAACAAGGGCCCTGAATGAGACATTGGATCAGATGGACGTGACAGATCTATTTAGAACTCTGCATCCCAAAGCAACAGAATATACTTTCTTCTCGAGTGCACATGGAACATTCTCCAAGATAGATCATATACTGGGTCACAAAACAGCCCTTCATAAGTTTACAAGAATTGAAATCATACCATGCATACTTTCAGACCACAATGCTATGAAGCTTGAAATCAACCACAGACAAAAGTCTGGAAAACCTCCAAAAGCATGGAGGTTAAAGAACACCCTACTAACGAATGAGTGGGTCAACCAGGCAATTAGAGAAGAAATTAAAAAATATATGGAAACAAACGAAAATGAAAATACAACAATCCAAATGCTTTGGGACGCAGCGAAGGCAGTCCTGAGAGGAAAATACATTGCAATCCAGGCCTATCTCAAGAAGCAAGAAAAATCCCAAATACAAAATCTAACAGCACACCTAAAGGAACTAGAAGCAGAACAGCAAAGGCAGCCTAAACCCAGCAGAAGAAGAGAAATAATAAAGATCAGAGCAGAAATAAACAATATAGAATCTAAAAAAACTGTACAGCAGATCAACGAAACCAAGAGTTGGTTTTTTGAAAAAATAAACAAAATTGACAAACCTCTAGCCAGGCTTCTCAAAAAGAAAAGGGAGATGACCCAAATAGATAAAATCATGAATGAAAATGGAATTATTACAACCAATCCCTCAGAGATACAAACAATTATCAGGGAATACTATGAAAAATTATATGCCAACAAATTGGACAACCTGGAAGAAATGGACAAATTCCTGAACACCCACACTCTTCCAAAACTCAATCAGGAGGAAATAGAAAGCTTGAACAGACCCATAACCAGCGAAGAAATTGAATCGGTTATCAAAAATCTCCCAACAAATAAGAGTCCAGGACCAGATGGCTTCCCAGGGGAGTTCTACCAGACGTTTAAAGCAGAGATAATACCTATCCTTCTCAAGCTATTCCAAGAAATAGAAAGGGAAGGAAAACTTCCAGACTCATTCTATGAAGCCAGTATTACTTTGATTCCTAAAGCAGACAGAGACCCAGTAAAAAAAGAGAACTACAGGCCAATATCCCTGATGAATATGGATGCAAAAATTCTCAATAAGATACTAGCAAATCGAATTCAACGGCATATAAAAAGAATTATTCACCATGATCAAGTGGGATTCATTCCTGGGATGCAGGGCTGGTTCAACATTCGCAAATCAATCAACGTGATACATAACATTAACAAAAAAAAAGAGAAAAACCATATGATCCTGTCAATCGATGCAGAAAAGGCCTTTGACAAAATCCAGCACCCTTTCTTAATAAAAACCCTTGAGAAAGTTGGGATAGAAGGAACATACTTAAAGATCATAAAAGCCATTTATGAAAATCCCACAGCTAACATCATCCTCAACGGGGAAAAACTGAGAGCTTTTTCCCTGAGATCAGGAACACGACAGGGATGCCCACTCTCACCACTGTTGTTTAACATAGTGCTGGAAGTTCTAGCATCAGCAATCAGACAACAAAAGGAAATCAAAGGCATCAAAATTGGCAAAGATGAAGTCAAGCTTTCGCTTTTTGCAGATGACATGATATTATACATGGAAAATCCGATAGACTCCACCAAAAGTCTGCTACAACTGATACATGAATTCAGCAAAGTTGCAGGATACAAAATCAATGTACAGAAATCAGTTGCATTCTTATACACTAATAATGAAGCAACAGAAAGACAAATAAAGAAACTGATCCCATTCACAATTGCACCAAGAAGCATAAAATACCTAGGAATAAATCTAACCAAAGATGTAAAGGATCTGTATGCTGAAAACTATAGAAAGCTTATGAAGGTAATTGAAGAAGATTTAAAGAAATGGAAAGACACTCCCTGCTCATGGATTGGAAGAATAAATATTGTCAAAATGTCAATACTACCCAAAGCTATCTACACATTCAATGCAATCCCAATCAAAATTGCACCAGCATTCTTCTCGAAACTAGAACAAGCAATCCTAAAATTCATATGGAACCACAAAAGGCCCCGAATAGCCAAAGTAATTTTGAAGAAGAAGACCAAAGCAGGAGGCATCACAATCCCAGACTTTAGCCTCTACTACAAAGCTGTCATCATCAAGACAGCATGGTATTGGCACAAAAACAGACACATAGACCAATGGAATAGAATAGAAACCCCAGAACTAGACCCACAAACGTATGGCCAACTCATCTTTGACAAAGCAGGAAAGAACATCCAATGGAAAAAAGACAGTCTCTTTAACAAATGGTGCTGGGAGAACTGGACAGCAACATGCAGAAGGTTGAAACTAGACCCCTTTCTCACACCATTCACAAAAATAAACTCAAAATGGATAAAGGACCTGAATGTGAGACAGGAAACCATCCAAACCTTAGAGGAGAAAGCAGGAAAAGACCTCTCTGACCTCAGCCGTAGCAATCTCTTACTCGACACATCCCCAAAGGCAAGGGAATTAAAAGCAAAAGTGAATTCCTGGGACCTTATGAAGATAAAAAGCTTCTGCACAGCAAAGGAAACAACCAACAAAACTAAAAGGCAACCAACGGAATGGGAAAAGATATTTGCAAATGACATATCGGACAAAGGGCTAGTATCCAAAATCTATAAAGAGCTCACCAAACTCCACACCCGAAAAGCAAATAACCCAGTGAAGAAATGGGCAGAAAACATGAATAGACACTTCTCTAAAGAAGACATCCGGATGGCCAACAGGCACATGAAAAGATGTTCAGCGTCGCTCCTTATCAGGGAAATACAAATCAAAACCACACTCAGGTATCACCTCACGCCAGTCAGAGTGGCCAAAATGAACAAATCAGGAGACTATAGATGCTGGAGAGGATGTGGAGAAACGGGAACCCTCTTGCACTGTTGGTGGGAATGCAAATTGGTGCAGCCGCTCTGGAAAGCAGTGTGGAGGTTCCTCAGAAAATTAAAAATAGACCTACCCTATGACCCAGCAATAGCACTGCTAGGAATTTATCCAAGGGACACAGGAGTACTGATGCATAGGGGCACTTGTACCCCAATGTTCATAGCAGCACTCTCAACAATAGCCAAATTATGGAAAGAGCCTAAATGTCCATCAGCTGATGAATGGATAAAGAAATTGTGGTTTATATACACAATGGAATACTACGTGGCAATGAGAAAAAATGAAATATGGCCTTTTGTAGCAACGTGGATAGAACTGGAGAGTGTGATGCTAAGTGAAATAAGCCATACAGAGAAAGACAGATACCATATGGTTTCACTCTTATGTGGATCCTGAGAAACTTAACAGGAACCCATGGGGGAGGGGAAGGAAAAAAAAAAAAAAGAGGTTAGAGTGGGAGAGAGCCAAAGCATAAGAGACTGGTGAGAACTGAGAACAAACTAAGGGTTGATGGGGGGTGGGAGGGAGGAGAGGGTGGGTGATGGGTATTGAGGAGGGCACCTTTTGGGATGAGCACTGGGTGTTGTATGGAAACCAATTTGACAATAAATTTCATATATAAACAAAAAAAAAGAAGTTTTTTTAAATTATTTTAATGTTTATTTATTTTTGAGAGACAGAGACAGAGCATGAGTGTGGAAGGAGCAAAGAGAGAGGGAGACACAGAATCGGAAGCAGGCTCCAGGCTCTGTGCTGTCAGCACAGAGCCAGATGCGGGGCTTGCACTCTGAGATCATGACCTGAGCCAAAGTCGGGGCTTAACTGAGCCACCCAGACACCCCTAGAAGTTTCTTAAATATAGCCATGCTGAGATCATGACCTGAGCAGAAGTCGGGGCTTAACTGACTGAGCCACCCAGACACCCCTAGAAGTTTCTTAAATATAGCCATGCTGCTAGTTAAGAAAGAGGATAAAATGCAATTCTTTTTTTAAAAATCACATTTAATTATTCAAGTACAATTTAACTTTGCGTTCTCCCTTTCACCCAATAGCAACTAAAACTATAATAACTTGATTTCATTAATTATAGAGTTTCTAATGGGGTCAAGCAGAAATAATTTTTTAAGTCTGCCCTATTATTTTGACACAGTGTGCACCTTGGGGCACGTTGGTTGCTCTTTGTAGATCTCACTTTTCCTAACCTGAAGGGTTAAGGGAACTAAATTCTCAACCCCTAAATTCCAGTTATGTAATATGAGTTTTAGACAGTGTAAAAAGACCCTAGCAGAGCACCTACCACAGAAGGAGCAAAGATTACAAATGATTACAAAGATTTTGATCATGATAAAATATTGCTCTTTCAGGTGAATATTATAAGCTATATCATACTATGTAAAAATTAACAAAACAATAATGTATAGCTTTAAAATATCCCATATTTATATAATGCTTAAGCCTAGAATATCATTTTTTGGTTTACTTTCTGGAAAAAAAATCCACAAATGTTCTATATATTTTTATGCATTTGAAATACATGGGTTTATATTTAATAGGAAAGAGCTTTCAACTAAAATATATAGAGAGAGGTTGCATTAGAAATAAAATGATGAGGGTAATGTTGAAGTCAGCCTTACTGAGGGATAAGAAAGAAAGGTATTTCTATGAAGACAATTATTGAGAGTTTGAAATTCATCAAAGGGCTATTAATTAAAAAATATCATAGAACTTCCACTTCTAATTACTTTTTAGCAGATAATTAAATCTTTTTTAATAAAATAAAGCAAAGAGTTAACAAGATAGTGAAGCATTTGCCAGCTTCAAATAAGGAGAGAAAAAGGATTGAGAGCGTTAAAATTATGTTTGTCCTGGGTACTGCAGTGGAGAGGAACTCTATTTTTGACAGTGTCTTAGTCCATTTGGGCTGCCATGCAAAGTACCACAGACTAGACGGCTTAAACAGTAACCATTTATTTCTCACAATTCTGGAGGCTGGCAAGCCCAAGATCAAGGTGATGGCAGATACAGTGTTTGGTGTGGGCCCACTTCCTGGCTCACAGAAAACTGTCTTCTCACTATGTTCCACATAACAGAGAACGAAAATAGGGAAAGTAAGCTCTCTAGGGTCCTTTTCTAAGGTCATGAATCCCAATCATGAAGGCTCTACCTTCATTACCTGATTATCTCCCCAAGGCTCCACCTCCTAAATACCATCTCATTAGGGTTGGGATTTCAACATACAAATTTTGGGAGGACATAAACATCCAGTCTGAAACATATAACTTCACAGAACTAAAACAATACAAGTAGAGGCAAAGGCCAATAAAGGAAATAGATTTTGGTAAACCATTTCCTTCCTATATCTCCAAAAGCTCTACTCCAAAGTTGAGCAGAATAAAATTAGCCCTCATACATAATGAAGGCCAGTTTGGAATACTATGAATAGAGCAGAAAATCTCAAACCATGCAATTGTATTGAGTTAAATAAGGATTGCTAAAATCCACAGATAACAAGCAAAAGTAAATGAGAATCCTTTTCTGGAGTAAAATAGTATCATAGGTAACATGATCCTAATCCTCAAGTTTCTTCTATAAAATCTTTTTCAATGACAATATACAGCACACCTGATCAAATGAACCATGCAAAGAAAAAAAGGTGGTGAGATGACATATGGAAGAAACTTCAGAAATGAGAAAAAATAAATACATAGAAATTACAAACGCAGATACATAGAAATTGCAAATAGTGGCATTATCAGGCTCAGACTGAAGATAATATGTATTTATGCAGTAAAGAAGATAAAAGCTAAGCTTTGGCAGAGTACTGGAAACAATAGAGACTTAGCATATTGAAGAAAAGTTTTTATAGAATTTAGTGCAGTGAATAATAATATAATAAAATAAGAGATCAATGGATATACTAAAGAGAAGATTATAGAAAGTGAAAAAGAAATGATGAATTGGAAATTTGACCAAAACAAACAAAGCTGGATGCAGCATTTAGAGACAGAAATTTGGAAAATTTTATAAAGGAGAAAAGAAACAAAGAGGATATAGGAGAAACTCTGGCATATGTTTAATTAGAGTCTCTGAAGTGGAGAAGCATATGAATGAGACAGAAGTAATACAGGAGGCAGCATTTGAGAATTTATCAAAATGCAGACAGTCTGCTATTTCAAGAAATTTTATGATGCCAAGTAAGGTGACTGTAAAGAAATCTACACATAGACCATCAAAATAAAACTAGAGAAAACCCAAATCAGGCCACCCATCAGGTACTGGGCAGAAAGCCTGTAGGACAGTGACACAGAGGATGAACGTTAGTGGGATACAGAGGCAGTCCACCAGCAACCAGCCACCAGCCTGGCCAAAGGAAGTCTCTGAGCTGCAGCCAGAGCCCGCATGTGGTCAAGAGGAAGCCCCTGGTGCAAGATGGCACCTTGTGTTCCCTGAAGGTTCAGACAAGGTGAAAGGCAGTGCCCTCCAGCACTGACAGCGAGGGTCTGCAGAACCTGGTCCAGTCTTCATGTCTTGCAGGACTTGTTTGGGGGCTGTTGGAGGAGGACATTTGGCTTCCTGTCTGGTCTGCCTGCACCCGCTGCCCTGCTTCTGGCTCATGACTATTGGTCATGGGCCAGGGACAGGTGCTCAGGAATGGATCCACCATGTACCAAAGCAGGCTGGGCCCAGGGTTCTATTTATTGCCTCTCATACCTCTACTTCTCAGGTGTGGGACTAGAGCTCTCCTCAAACCCCTGCAATTGAAATGAAATGCCCACTCCACTGTATTCACCCCTTTCTGTCCTTCATAGTACCTGACAGCCTTCTCCAAGATCTTGTGTATGTGTCCTGGTTGCATGGTTGGTGTTGGTGAATGAGATCAGGTTTGTACAAATTTGTGCAAATAAATACATAAAAGTGAAAAAAATTCATTGTCATTGACAAAAAAGGGACGGTAGGAGAGGGAATGAAGCCAGATACAAAGGAAAAATATTGTATAATTTTTATTATATGAAATATCTAGAATGGGAGATTCATAGAGACATAAGATAGATTAGAAGTTACCAAGGATTAATGGGGAGGGGAGAATAGAAAGTTATTGCTTAATGGTTACAGAGTTCCTGTTTGGATTGATGAAAAAGTTTTGGAAATAAATAGCGTTAATGCTGCACAACATTGAGAATGTGATTAATGCCTCTGAATCGTATACTTGAAATGGTTACTATGGCAATTTTAGAATATTTTACTACAATAAAAATCCACATATTAAAAATAGTTCTATAGGAGTGCCTGGATGGCTCGGTTGGTTGAACGTCTTGACTCTTGGTTTCAGCTCAGGTGGTAATCTCACAGTTCATGAGTTCGAGCCCCATGTTGGGCTCCACACTGACAGCACAGGGTCTGCTTGGGATTCTCTCCTTCTCTCTCTGCACTTCCCCTGCCCACTTGCACATGCTCTCTCTCTCTTTCTCCTTCTCAAAATAAATAAACTTAAACATTTTTCAAATAGTTCTGTAGATATTATAGACATGAATAATATAGATATTTTCATAATTACATGTAATTAAAAATTTTGCCTCAGTGAAAACCCCACTTCACTGTTGAATTCTATCTAATATTTAAGGAATAAATAATGTCAATAATACTGATTTTATAGATTCTCCCAGAGAGTAACCATATATCTTCTCCCATCATTTATGAGCTAGCATAACCTTGATCCCAAACCCAACAAAAACAAGAAAACAGAAATTACACTGTAATGTTACTCATAAAATTAGATGCAAAATTCTTAACAAAAATACCACTAAGTAAATAGGACCCCAACATAACAGAAAATGCATCATGTCCACATCGGGGTTATCACAGGAACACATATTTTTACTTAATATTAGGGAAGGAATGCATAGAATCACCACGTTAACAGAAAGACGAAAAAAAAATTATGAACATACATAATAAATGGGAATAAATTTTGAAGCAATTAGAAATAGAATAGAGTTATCTTGTTCTTTAAAGAAAACCCAAATCATATTTCTATCACTAATTTCAGATGATATGCCTGTGTAAGTAAACCTAAATATGAAATATAGAGATATTAGCTTTTATAAGAAAATGTCTTTATTAAGCAGGAGAATAAAATATTATCCATAAAGAAAAGTTTAATAAATTTGATTAAATATTAAGAATTACGTCTCTACTCTCTCTCTCTAAAGCAAAATTAAAAAAAAAAAAAAGGAGTGCCTGAGTGGCTCAGTCGGTTAAGTGTCCGACTTCAGCTCAGGTCTTGATCTCCCAGTTCGTGAGTTCAAGTCCCCCATCGGGCTCTGTGCTGACAGCTCAGAGCCTGGAGCCTGCTTCAGCTTCTGTATCTCCCTCTCTCTGTGTCCCTCCTCTGCTCACACACTCTCTCTCTCTCTCTCTCTCTCTCAAAAATAAATAAATAAGTAAATAAACATTAAAAAAATAAAAGAATTACCTCTCCAAATGACACCATGGAATTATTAAAATTTATGTTCAGACAGGGAGAAGGTATTTACAGCATATGTAGCTAATAAGAAATCATAACAATAACATATAAATAATTTTTTGTTTATCAGTTAGGAAGAAAATGGAAAACCCAGTAGAAAACTGGCAGCAGACTTAGGCACTTACCAAGAAAACTATAAGCAATCAATAAAGATAGGCAACACATTTTCATAAAGTTCAAACTCACAATGATATACCACTACACACCTATTAAATAATAATGCCAAAGGTAGATTATGATATGTAAAAACAGGAACACTCATCCATGGCATCCAGTGGTAATGGGAGGGTGACTGTCCTAATTATTTAGGGAAATAGTTTGCCAGTGTCTAGTCAAAAACACATTTATGCCAAACTCTCCCAACTCTATTACAACATGGTTACCCTACAGAAGTGAATGCATTTTGCACTATCAGGCTTAAATAAAAATATTCAAACCAGATATTAAAATATTATAATATTATAAATATAAATATCCTGTGAAAAGAAATAATGCAAATGCCCTTGAATAATATAATTAACAAATAAATAGTGGCTTATCCATCCAGGGAAATACTTATACAGCTACAAGAATAAGCAATCCAAAAGATAAATCTTATAAAAACAGTTTGAAGAAAATAAGGTAGGCAAAAGAGAATTCACAGTATCATTGATATCATTTGCATAAGCTTTAAAAATAGGCAAGACTAAAAGAATGGGTCTAAGGATGAATAGTTAGGTGGCAAAATTGTAAAAATAAAAGGAAGGAAGTAATTGATATAAACTAAGAATATGGAGGAAGTAGAGGGGTATGGAGAGAGGTTTTTGAATATTGGTAATATTCTCTGTCCTGGATGTGATTACCTGAGCAATTCTCTTTATAATCTGTTAAGCTGTACCTTTATGTTTCATACATTTTTTCATACACTGTACTCCACAAAAAAATGAAAAGATAGGGACACAACACCACATTCTACTTTCACACATCCGTGTGTGTACGTGTATGTATGTGTACATATGTGTTCTACAGTGCGTATCAAGCTATTACAAGAGCAGGTTCCAAGAAATCACGAGGTAAATTTCAACCAGAATGTTTTTATGTTGGACAGGTCTTAAAGAGATACATGAGTGAATTAGATTTGAGTCATGGGTAATATATATTGTCTCTTATCAGACATGTCTCATTTTCCTAGTCGGAGAATGATATTCACACTCACAAACTGATTCCCTGAGAAAGGTTTTTTCTCTTGATGCTCTGATTTCAATTCATGGCAAACACCATGTGCCTAACCCACCCCCCTAATCTCAGTCATTTCTGACTTAAAGCATTCTGCCCTTATTCTGTTAAATGGTTCATAGCCATATTCTGTTTTCCTGCATGTTGTCCATATGACCTCATTGCCATCCTTTCCACTGCAAATGACCTTCTTAGTTCAAATTCTCTTATTGCCACATATCTTAAATTCTTTTTTTTTCTCTTTTTAGAGAGAGAGAGTGCATGAGCAGGGGAACAGGGGGAGGGTCAGAGGGAGGGAGGGAGGGAGGAAGAGACAGAGAGAGAGAGAGAAGCAGACTCCACAACCAGCATGGAGCCCAACAGAGGGCTACATCCAGGATCCTGGAATCCTGACCTGAGCCTAAATCAAGACTTGGTCGATAACCAACTGAGCCACCCAGAAGGCTGCATATCTTAATTTCATGGTCTCAATCCCTAGCCCAAAGATCTCTCTACTAAGTATCCTACATGCCAATGTGAATTATTTTATTAATATTAATAGTAAAAATATTTGCCATTCATGAAGCTTTTATATGTAAATCACTGAACTAAGACTTTATATACATCATCTTATGAATCTTTATTCAAGCCTTACATCATCCCAAAGATGTTGTGTTTGAAAAAAATAGGCACAGACATGTTAGATAAATTGCCCAACTGGTGAGTGACAAAGCTGGAACTCAAACACAAAGTTCTAAGTAGTATGATAGATTTCTCACTACTTACGGAGTAGGATAAAATAAAGTAAAAAAAAAATTATGTAACCAGCATTGTTCTCCACGATCTGGTTCCAGCCTATAATTTCAACTGTGTCACCAATAATGCCCTTTCTTTATTCATCATTCACATTATATCTTCCCCTGTGCTTTTGTAACAACTGTTCTTTTCCACCTGTCTGTCTCATCTCAATCTTCCAATTATGATACCATTCCTCTGTCAAGACCCTGCACAGATGTGAACTCCCCCAAAAAGCCTTCAATGAACTATCAGGAAGAATTATCTCTCCTGAGGACACGGTGCTAGTGCCTTTATGAACATTGCTTTTTAATTTGCGTTATAATTTGTACACATGTCATTGCCTCGATTATCGAAACATGGCTTACAAAAGCCTTCACGATCTAGCTCTGCCTATTCCTCCAGTCTTAGACCCTATATCCATTCACTCCATCAATCCTAACCTACTGGTTTCTTTCTGATTCTCCAAGACCTTCACCTCTAGGCCTTACATGGACCTTTGCTTTGTCTTACCCCAACCCTATCATCTTACCATTTCTCCTCCCACTTCTACTTCTCCTTTAGGTCTTGAATCAAAGTACATAGTTCAGGACAGCCTTCCTTCCGGTCCCCAAATCTAGCCCTACCACTCCCTTGCTATAGATTCACATGATACTTTGTATTATTCCTGCAGATTTTATCACAATTTGTATAAAGTACACTTATTTCTGGAATTGTCTAGTTTCTTTCTCACTCACTATACTATTGCTTCATGAGAACACAGACCACAGCTTTTTCTAATTCAATCCTCTATGCCAAGCCCATGTCAGGTCTGTCGTAATAAGTCAGTAAATATTTTAATGGTCAGTGTCTTGCAGACATGGACCATACTTTTAGCACTGCCCTGAAATGTGGGGGCTCAGAAATTGGTTTTCATAATGACCCTGTCCTATACATTCAGGTAAGTTTTAAGCAGAACAGAGCTACCCCTTCATAGGTTTACAACTGATTTAATACCAATCCTAACTAACAGAAAATATGTGGGCCTATCTAAATGGGAAAGGACTTCTTTATCTAAATGCTGTTGCATAGAGGACAATCTTCATGACTCGGGTTTTATTTATACTGTTTTAGATACGGCTGTTCTAGTGAGGAAACATAAAGCTTATGCATCATTCTATTTTTATTTTTAACCAATTTTCCTCCATTCTGTTTATATCTACATTTCCTATATTTGCTAATATCTGCCTGCTTCTCTTTCACTGTCAGTTACTCAGCAATATAATCTTTACTGCATTGTAATCATTTTAATACCATCCATACCTAACTTACAGGATCTGCTCATAAATTATAGGATTTGTGCCCCTGACATTCTTGTATTAATGCCATTTTTCCATCTTGGTTTCTCCATCTGTCTCTATCACCTATCTTTTCCCTTTTTTGCCCCTCTATCTTGTCTGCCAGCTGGTGTTTTACTAATGTCTTTTCAGTCTTTTCTGCCTTTCAGAATAATCTGTATATCTCTTCCTTACTAGGAAATTGCCCAGCAGTGGATTTCTAAATAGCTGAAACTCAGGTATGGGCATTTTAACTTGAGGCCCCAGAACAAAACTTGGCCATAGAACTACGTCCTTAAAATGTCCTTGGGCACACCCCCAGATGCACTAGAGAGCCTTGGGCAGAGGTGTCTCTCATTGTAGCAACTTCAGGGGTGTTTTTAAAATCTTTTTTTTAGGGCGCCTGGGTGGCTCAATCTCAGTTAAGTATCTGACTCTTGATTTTGGCTCATAATCTCACTGTTCATGGGTTCGAGCCCTACATGGGGATCTGTACTGACAGTGTGGAACCTGCTTGGGATTTGGTGTCTCCTTCTCTCTCTGCTCCTCCCCTGCTCACGCTTTCTGTTTCTCTCTCTCAAAATAAATAAATCAACATTAAAAAAAAATACTTTTGTACCAGCTATTCATAGGACATGTTTCCAAAACTATGCATAAATAGCATTTAACTGGAAAATTTATCTTTTTGCCTTATTTCCCATTTTGCCCCATTTCTCTTTTTGTTCCCTTAAAAAACAATGAGTTTCTGCATTGACATAAGTGATCCAATTAATAGCACTCTATTAATTTCAGAATAGGCTTGATTTTTATATTTTCAAGAAAAAAAAATTAGAGCCATTCTAATATATCTTGCCCTTCTAGGATTCAAGATGGCTAATACTTCCAGAATATGATGAGGAAATAAGTACATTTTCATCTTTTAAGAAAAACATCAATAATAACAATTTGTTACCAGATTCTGAGTTTGGAACATAACTGCATTGCAGAGAAACTGGGATAAAATGTAAGCAAGACTTGGGGCCTCAAACATGATGGATCTAACACTTAAGACATGTCAAAGGCCGGATGTTTACCTACCATTCATATGGAAACTAGACTTAAATAAGGATCCATGAGAAGTCATAATTACATTGTGGGTGTCAAGAAGGTTGGCCATTGTGCCTGTGAAATTGGGGAAAAGTTGATCTACACTGAACAGAGATCACTGAGAGTTTTGAAAAAACAGATAAATTCGGCGAAGTCAAAAGGGGTTCTAAGTGTCCTGCCTTCTCCCTTCTTCCGCCCCCTCTCCTCTCCTACTCTTCCTCTCCTTTTGGGATCTCTCCTCTTCTTTCTCTTCCTTCTATTCTCTGTGTGTGAGTGTATGTGTGCGTGCGTGTGTGTGTGTGTGTGTGCATCTCTTTTATTCTCTTTCTCTGTTTATACTAATTAGAATTTTATCAAGTTTCATCCAGTTTTAACTTCTGGGATACATCCTTTTCCCAAGCTACTTATTCTAAAGTTTAAGCTGAGAACTGAACAGGGAGAAAGGTTCATACCAATGTGGTTGATTTCCCCTGGGAGAAAAGATAATGTTACGTTAAATATAACAATAACTGTCAGTCAAATGTTGTTTTTATATTTTATTGGGATGGTTTAGTATTCTAGTGTCATAGGTTTCTCTTGTCTGTCACTTGTTGATTACTGCATTGTCAGTAGAAAATAAAGCCAGCTGTGGCTGTGGCAATTAGCCTCATTTGCTCTATGGGTGATATTTCAATTGATAGGCTTATATCCTATTCTACTTCCTTTACTGGAATAAAATCCCTTTCAGCAATCAACATGTGACTTTTTACCATCACATTCTGTTATTGTTATTAAATTGCCTCAAATAATTAATGTTTTTCCTGAAAGTCTTTCATGTAGGAAAAAATGAAATAGTAATTGCAGACATGTAATCTCATAGAGTAATCTTACAAATAAGACTTATGGCAGCTAAAGTACCTTTCTTTATACAATCTCTCATAATTTCATTGTAGTTTGTTATTTTTAAAAAGTTTTTTCAAAAGTACATATTTTAGGGGCCCCTGGGTGGCTCAATCAGTTAAGCATCGACTTCGGCTCAGGTCATGATCTCATGGTTCGTGAGTTCGAGCTCCGCATTGGGCTCTATGCTGTCAGCTCAGAGCCTGGAGCCTGCTTCAGATCCTGTGTCTCCCTCTCTCTCTGCCCTTTCCCTGCTCATTCTGTCTCTCTCTCAAAAATAAATAAAAATTTTTTTTAAAGTACATAGTTTAAAAAATAGTGATATAAAACTCATATTATGTATAACTTCTAGATCTACAAAGAAAAAACAAAATCCATTTCAATCTCATTTTCTCAGTAGTTGCAGTGGATAACATATTTACATATTATATTTTGTCTTCATAGGGGTTAATATGGTAGGTTGGTGGGCAAATGGATAGGTCTAGAAATAGAGCTTGAATAGAAGACAAGTTTCTGGCAACATAGACTATCCTGACATTGCCAGCAGGCAGAAATTCTGGTTATGGATAGGACACTGTTAAAAGGAAGGAAGGGGAATATTCTAGCATTAGGGTATAAACAAGGATTAAGGATGCTAAGCAGAGCATCTTCTGGCAAAGCATAAGAACTGAATGAGTAATTTATGAATTAATTGATGTGCTCATTCAAGAAAGGCTGAATCTTAGAATAGGAAGGAACTGGGTACCAAGTGAGGCTCCAGGGATAAAGGAAGATAAGATGAAATTTATTTTATCTGTTTTGTAAATGGACTGAACTGGAGCTTAACAAGTTGAGTTGGTCATGCAGTTATTATGATGTAGAGTGTGATGTCAATCCATTTCATAACTTTTATCTATAAGTCCTCAATCAAAATCATTTGTGTCTGTTTTCTCTACATAACAACAACAACAATAACACAATAATAATAGTTACTGAATGAAACAGACTGTTAACTAAACATTTAATATATTTCATGTCTAATTTGTATAATGACTCAGATATATAACATTACTCCCATTTAGACAATAAGGAAATTGAAGAATAGAGGTTAAGATTAAATCTGTAACCAACTGATTCCAGAGACCCAGCTTGTAATCACTAATAAAAATCTCTAGTTAGTAAGTCTCTGCATTGGAATTTGAGTGAATGGTCTGTTATGAAAATCTAGTTTTTAGCAGTGCCTTTGTTTATGCTCTTTCTCTGACTTGGGCCAGCTTGCCTGGCTCTTCTAATAGTAGGGTCAAAGTCACCTCTTCAGTCCCTGACCATTGTCTAAGGCTCACCCTCCCTCAGTCTCATCAAGGGTATTTTCTTTACAATGCTTTTTTTTTTTCCTAACTAAAATCATCTTACTTACATGTTTAATTATACATTATTTGTCTTCCTCAACTAAATGTAAGCTCTAAGAAGATCACATCCATTTATTCAACATCCCTGTATAAATTATCAATAAGTAGCAAGTGGCAGTCAATCAATAAATATTTATTGAGTGACTACAAAGAAAGGAAATATAGAAGGTCAACAAAAAGTAACTTTCCACTGAGTACTTTAGCAAAAAAGTGAAAATACCCAATGTCTGGAAGTGTAGGAAAATGGGCACTTTCATATGTTGCCGGAGATACGGATTGGTGAAGCTCCCGTGTGGAAAAGTACAAATTAGAATTGTTTAAATATCCATATTCTTTGACTGAACAACCCTCTTTTTTTCCTAAGAATATTTTCAGAAAAATAACATTTTAAAAAAGTGTAAGGATGTATGAGAAATATATGTGTATGATAATAAAGATTATACTTACGTTTTGTAAAACTTGACATTTAAAAGGAAATGAAAATGCAATCAATGATAATCAAATGGAATATAGTTGAATAAATTATATGGACAACTATGCAACCATAAAAGAACAATAGGGCATTAAATGTTATTTTTATTACTCTATTATTTTCTTGGTAGCATGCAAAAGAAATAAAATAAAAAATTATAAATGCTCATGAGTGAGAAGACTGCAAAATGCCAGGATACATTTCAACTAATTATGAAATTCTAATATGATTTTCATGTAAAATGTCCTTATACCTGGGGGATGGTTGTGGGAGAAACACGAAAAAATTAAGAATAAAATTTATCCATATTCACTAACAGTATGGATATTACATAATGGCTAAGAAAAGGAAATGAAAGAAATCTAATTTTGACAAGAGGTAGGGATGTAAGATAGAGGAGCTCTAACATCAAAATTTTAAAAAGTAGGTAATTTAAAAGAAATACTTACATAGAATAATAGGAATTAAATGAATAGATTTGAAACAAATCATACTGTATAAAATAATTTAAGGTGATATGCTTTAAAATATATCATATATATAGGGAAGACAGTTTTTCAATAAATGGTTATTTTAAAAGTGACATTATGTCCTATTAAAAATCAATTCTAAATAGATTGCGATAAGTCACAAAAGTAAAAAAAAAATCTTTGAAATGTAGAAATATTTGAGTAATTATGAGATTTCTAGAGGAAACCGGCTTAATTTAAAATTAATGAGGGACGGGAGGCATCAAATATGGCGGCAGAGTAAGAGGACCCTAAGTGTGTCTGGTCCCATGAACAGAACGAGGTAACTATCAAATCATCCTAAATACCCCAGAAATGAGCCTGAAGACTGACAGAATAAACTTCACAACTTAAGGGAAAAAAGAAGCCATGTTGAAGGAGGTAGGAAGTGCAGAGACATGGCTTAGGGGAGAAATGGATCATGAGTACTATGAAGGGGATGGGGCTGTGGTCACAAAGGTCAAGAGAGAGAGGAGCTCACAGGGGAACGCACAAGGAAAACATCCTCAAAATTATTGGCTTAGAAAATGAGAGGGGCTGAATTTCGTGAGTTCTTATAACCAGTGGGTCTTAAAGCATGTAGTTTCAAAATTCAGTGGGGCTTGGCTGGAAGAAAGCCCAGAGGATATTGTGCTGCTCCTAGAGAGAAGGCAGGCAAACAACCCAGGGACAGAGCATGGAAAGAGGGATCTGTAAAATGTCTGTAACATACAGTGGGGAGATTATTTGCTCTTCTCGGAGAGTGACCCTGGTAGGCAACATTCATAGAGATGCCTCTCCAGGAGCAGGTGAGTTGGCCAGTTCCATTTCCCTCCTCCACCCCTCAGCATAAACACAGTGCTACCAGCGGGAGGCAGCGCAGTATCAACACTGGCCGACTAACTAGCTTACACCAAGACCCACCAACCTGTGCCCTGTGGGACTGCCCTTCTTGGTCAAGTTTGCCTCAGTCACAGCATGGCAGGCCCCTCTCCCAGAAGACGAGCACAGGCCCCTGCCCACACCACATCGCCCAACCGGAGAATTCTACAGGGCCTCTGTTCTGGTAGAGTTGGTGTCAGGTCTCATTTCACAATGAGACCAGAGCACACCTAGTTAAAACTTACCACGTTCAGTCCAGGGACCAAACACTGCCCACGGCAGGCAAAGAGGGCTTCTGCAGATGGCTGGCCTGAAGGACAGAGCAGCCAAAACACAACAGCAGAGTGCACGCAGCACATACCAGAGATACTCCCTGAAGCACCAGGCCCTTGGCACTACATGACCTGTTCTTCATAAGGAGAGGAGCAGAAAAATTAACTGGCTTTTCCAACACATAAGACAGAGAGTTAGACAAAATGCCCAAACAGAGGAATTTATCCCACATGAAAGAACAAGATAAGGCCAAGGCCAGAGATGTAAGCAAAACAGATATACGTAACATTCCTGATGGAGAATTTAAAGCACCAATAAATCTCACTGGGCTTGAGAAAAGAATAGAAGACTTCAGAGAGACCCTTACCACAGAGATAAAAGAGTTAAAAAAGAATTAGAGATGAAGGGTGCAATAAATGAGATTCCAAACAGGCTTGATACAATGAACACAAGCCTGGAAGAAACAAAGGAATGGATAAGTGACAGAAAAGATGAAGTAATGGAAAATAATGAAGCTGAACAAAAGAGAGAAAGAAGAAATATGCAGAATAGACTTAGGAAACTCAATGACTCCATCAAACATAATAACATTTGAAAAACAGAAAGAAAAGGGGACAGAAAATTTATTTCAATAAATAATAGCGGAAAACTTTCCTAGTCTGGAGAAGGAAACAGACATCCAGATCCAAGAGGCACAGAGAACTCCTATCAAAATCAACAAAAGCACGCAAACACCAAGACATATTTTAATTGAATTTGCAAAATACAGCGATAATGAAAAAATCTTAAATGCAGTAAGACAAAAGCAACCCTTAACTCACAAGGGAAGATCATAAAGCTAGCTGGAGAGTCTCAACAGAATCTTGGCAAGCCAGAAGAGAATGGCATAATATATTCAAAGTACTGAATGGGGAAAATCTGCAACCAAGAATACTCTATCCAGAAAGGTTATCATTCAGAATAGGAGAGATAAAGAGTTTTCCACACAAGCAAAAACTAAAGGAGTTCGTGAATACTAACCCACCCTGCAAGAAATAGGAGTCTAAGGAGACTCTTTGAGTGCAAAGGAGAGACCAAAAGTGACAAACACAAGAAAGGATCAGAAAAAATATCCAGAAACAATAAAACAAGTAATATAATGGCACTAAATACAGATCTATCAATAATTACTCTGATAGTAAATGGACTAAAAACTCCAATAAAAAGACATAGGGGTGTCAAAATGGACAAAAAAAAAAAAATCTAAAAGCCCATCTATACGCTTCCTATGAAAGACTCATTGAAAAAAAATTAAAGCTTATTTTTTTTTGAGATAGAGAGACAGAGTGCCAGCAGAGAGAGAGGGAATCCTCTCTGCCAAAGCAGGCTCCAGGCTCTGAGCCGTCAGCACAGAGCCCAACACCTGGCTCAAACAAATGGGCCGGGAGATCATGACCTCAGTTGCCATGAGAGACTCATTTTAGACTTAAAGACACCTGCAGACTGAATATGAGTGGTAAGAGAAGAATTTATGACACAAATGGATGTCAAAAGAAAGAGTAGCAATACTTACAGGGGACAAAGTAGACTTTCGTTTTTGTTGCTGTTGTTGACTTTGTTCTTGTTGTATTGTTTTTATCCTGCTCTGGTATCATGGTGGTACTGGCCTCATGGAATGATTTTGAATATGTTCTCTCTAGCCCATTATTTATAACATTTTAAGATTGTCATTATTTATTTTTAGAACTGTTTTAATTTTTTTCAATATTTATTTTTGAGACGAGACAGAGCATGAGCAGGGGAGGGGCAGAGAGAGAGAGAGGGAGACAGAGAATTTGAAACAGGCTCCAGGCTCTGAGCTGTCAGCACAATTCCCAATGTGGGGCTAGAACTCACATGCTGTGAGATCATGACCTGAGCAGAGGTGGAACACCCAAGCAACTGAGCCACCCAGGCACCCCTAAAATTTTTTTTGAGTTTTTTATTTATTTTGAGAGAGAGAGAGAGAGAGAGCACAAGCAGGTAAGGGGCAGAGAGAAGGAGAGACAGAATCCTAAGCAGACTCCGTGCTAACAGCCCGCAGCCTGATGCGAGGCTTCAACTCACAAACCTTGAGATGACCTGAGCTGAGATCAAGGGTCTGACCCTTACCCGACTGAACCACCCAGGCACCCCATATATATTTTTAAATGTTTGGTAGAATTCACCAATGAAACTATTGTAATTTTATGGTTCATATGGTGTTGGGCTTTTTTGTGCTGGGAGATTTTTGATTCCTCATTCAACTTTGATTCTTGTTATTGGTCTAAGATTTCTTGTTTCTTGTATTCAAGATTCATGATTGAATCATGGTAACTTGTGTGTTTTTTAGGAATTACTTGTGTGTTTTTTCACCATAAATTATCTGATTTTTTTAGTATATAATAGTTTATAGTAATCTATTATCACACTATGTATTTCTGTGGTTAGCTGTTGTATTTTTTTCTCTTCCATTTTGGTTTTGAGTCTTCTCTCTTTTCTTAATTAATGTAGTTAAAGCATTACCAATTTTGTTTTGTTTTGTTTTTGGAAAAACTGGTCATTACTTTCAATGTTATTTTATTGCTTATTCTGGTTTCTGTTTTATTTATTGCTGATTTTTCTTTGCTATATTCATCTTCTTTAAATTTCAGCTAAGTCTTTTTTTTCTAGTTCTTTCTTTTTCTAGTTTTTTTAAGTTGTTTATTTGAACTTGTTTTCTTAATACAAGCATTGATACCATAAATTTTACTCTAACATCTCCTTTTGCTATATCCTGTAGATTTTAGAATATTGTGTTTTCTCTTTTTTTTTTTGACACATACTTTGATTTGCAGTTTCGTTTCTTATCTAGCCCATTGCTTGTGCAGTAATGTGTTGTTTAAATGTACATATTAAATATTTAATATTTACATTGCAGATTTTTCAGCTTTGCTTTATTGTTGACCCTTGGTTTTGCACCAAGGTTTTGCACCATTATGGCTGGAAAATATACTTGGTGTGATTTTAGTTTTCTTAAATTTGTGGTATTTGTTATGTCTCTTTTTATGTGATTTAACCTGGGGATTCTTCTATGTGTACTTGGAAAAAAATGTGTATTGTATTTTTTGGATGGAATATTTTATGTATATCTTTTAGAACCATGTATTCTGAAGTGTGCTTTAGGTTAGAAATGTTTTTGTTGAAAAAAACACAAAGTAAATATGATAAAACATTAAAATTTCACAATGTCAAGTGGTGGGTGTCATACTATATATTTTCTATATGTTCAGAATCCTTTATAATAAAAATAAGAAAAGGAAAAACATAAAAAAAAGTAATGAGGGAAATTATAAGAAAAAGTTTGAGACCGATGAATGTCAAAAAAGCAATAACCATTGATTAAAAAGAGAAAAAAAGTGGAATATGATCAATTTTACCACAATAAAACATATACCAAAATAAAATAGTCGTGCAATTTCTGTTTTATAAATTATCAAAGATAAAAACAAAAATATTCAGTGTTGATATGTTTTGCATCACAGTGGGAAGGTAAAGTAGTATAACTACTTGGGAAGACAATTTAACATTACCTAACTTAGAGATTTGAGCTATTAATTTCATTACATAAACACTATTCTGACAGAATAGTCTAGATCTAGAAAAAATATTTGGGAAGGTAATTTACAATTAATAAAGAATGGAAACTTCCTATGTATCCAACATGAGGAGAACAGTGAGGTACGTTCTCATATAGAAGCATACTCCATCCTAGTTTATACCAAATCCATCATTTTTAAAGAGTAAAATTTGCTTTAGTGTTTTAAAATATAAAATAGGACGTAGAATTTTATACAGAGTATAATGAAACAATAATAAAAAAAACTAGGGGTGCCTGGATGGCGCAGTTCCTTGAGTGTCCAACTGGATTTCAGCTCAGGTTGTAATCCCAGAATGATGGGATGGAGTCCCTTGTTGGGCTCCAAGCCAAACATGGAGCCTGTTTAAGATTCTCTCTCCCCCTTTGCCTCTCTCCCTGACTCATGCACTTTTGCTCTCTCTCTCTCTCTCTCTCCAAAAGCAAAAAAACAAAAAACAAAAAACAAACACACACACACACACACACACACACACACACACACACGAGCAAAACAAAACAAAAAGTCCCAAAATGATAACAGTGGTTATCTGTGAAATGTGGAACCAAGGTATTTTTCTTCTGTTTTCCTCTTTTCTGTGCTTTGCTGATATTATATGGGTATGATTGAATTTTTAAGAAAATTTAAATTCTAAAACTCTTAATTTTTTACCTAACATTTCTAGTCATCATTTATTCTTATACTTAGCTTCAGGGTATCTTTTCATTTTGTGATCATAGTAGGGCATATTATATTAAGGGGTCTGCCTTATATGACAAAGAGCACACCAAGAATATCTTATCTAAAGACTTGACTTTCAAAGTTTATGATTTTGGCAAATAATTCTAACTTATGCCATAAGGATTGGCTACATACAATATGCTACTCCTTCTGTTAAAATTTTTGTGTAAACGATTGTGTATCTTTTTTTTTTATTACAATCAAGGTTAAGAAACATTGGCATCCATTTCCTGAATCCCTGCCAATAGAAACTATTTCACATTTGCTTCTGACTAATGTTCTTGTCACTTAGATTTAGATAATTTTCTTCAAAAAAAAAAAAGAGCATTCTAGAATTTAATTAAGAAAGTACTTAATACAGCAATAAATTAATGCACCTAACTGTACTTATTCAGGGCAGACTTGTTTTTGTTCCTCCCTCCCTCCCTTTTTTTTCCTGTCCATGATATTCATTCTAGATATCATCACCGTAAGAAAAAGATGAAAAAGAAGCACATAGTGTACCTAATAGCTATAATATTTTCTACTTCTACTTCTACTTCTGATGAGGAACAGAAGAAGAAAACTGTTCACCTGTAGCCCAGAAGGCTGACCAATAGCCTGCATAGTTTCAATAGGATCAGATATGCTCTGGGTGCTATATTCTTAAAGGTTTCATGACTTTCTGCACATCTCACCCATATCTAGTATCAAACTGAATGCTAATCCAGACAAACCTTGTGAAAGTAGGTTTTGAGTAGAAATTCAAAGAAACATTTATTATTTAATACTCCCTGCCAGTGCCTCCTCCTTGAGCACTAAGCTATAACCATCAGCTTCATACAGCAAAAGTATAGCCTTTTCAGCCCACAGGTCCTGTCCCTGTGCTACCTAAGTAAACCTACTAAGCTACACCATAAAACATTTCAAATTCTTGATTATTATGCTCAGCAATCCTGCAACACTTCTGGGTTGAAGGAATATGGGTTGAAATTAAATGAATATTTGGGGCTACAATTCAAAAATAGCCATGACATCTCAAGACGCATGAAAGTTTCCAACAAACTAAATTATGAAAACAAAAAAGGGACAAAAGCTGTTTCCTAAAGTTTAGGCGTATAGTGGGTGATGGAAAATAATATTTACAAAAACACAGAAATGGAATTTAAGTCAGTGAAAGACTGGAAGAAATGAATGAAATGTTTTATAGAAGATACATGCAATATTTATTTGGAAAAGGGGAACTGGATGCTTAGATGATGAATGGTCATTGAAATAAAATATTTTCATCTAAATTAAATTGGAAGTTAGTTTTTTCAGGCTCCTTAAAAATAGGTAAGATCAACTCAACCTTGGAAAACAAACTTTAAAACTATGCAGATTGTTCTTATTTCATGTATTTTTTAATACCAAAGGTCATATTTTTACAAATCAAATAACAGATGTGAACAACTCTAGGAATACTAGGGGGTGTACATTTCAAAGTTGACTACTCACCTTCTCCCTACCACAAATAAAATAACTAAATTGTGCTCTAGATTGCTCACTTTTATGTCTGTAGAAGTAACTTTCCAGATACAAGTGGTGCTGCAAGCAATAATTTTACAGACCAGGGAAGAGATATAAAATGGAATTGAACTGATGATATGATAAGTGACAATTTGACACACAATTGAAATAGCTAGTTTATATTTGAGAAGAAGAGAAGAGTAGAACTTTAAATATGCAGAAAAAAAAAGAATAATCAAGGCAAACATACCACCTTCCTTACTTAGTCTGAAAAAGTCATAGAGTAGGGCCCAGGGGAATTTATAGACATATTTTAAGAGGCTAAACTAAAGTTTACCAAAGACTGAGGGAATCATCCCTAGAAGTGACCTCTAAAACATCTCACAGTTCTAGAACTCAAACATTTTAACTCTTCTAAGCCCAGAGAGAGACATAGATGACAATACAAGTGATGGCATAAGAAACAAGGCCGTTGTGCTATGTGGCTATTAGATTTTAATCTATCTAGGGGATATAAAAACTAACAAAGAAATATCTTACTTTGCTAGAAATTTTATCAGTATTTACAATAGCAAAGTGAGATTTTTTTAAGTAACAATTCAAAATATTTAATTTCATGTTTTTTAGAAGGACAGTTGCATGTGCATAATAAGTGAGAGTAATTTGGGGCAGACTGTCTAACTCAGATTATTTACTTGTGTTTCTTAGGATTTCTTCTATCTGTTCACTAGTGAAACATTATAAACTGAGCCCTCCAGACAACTCAGTTAATGAAATTGATGGTGGTGTATTGTATCCTATAGCAATGTTGACAAGGGCTATAGCAGTATGGTTTTCAGTTACATGGCAAAATGAAATATATTGTAATTCTACAATAAGCAACCTAAAAGGAAAATTCTGGTAATGCACTGCAGAAAATACCACAGAGGAAAAAAAAATCTGAAGGTTGCTTAGGAAAATTCCTTCATGTAAATGCAAATTTCACTTAATGGTAAGTTTTTTTTTATTACAATAAAGATCATTTATTATTATGCTAATCTTCATCAGGTGGAGTATTAAGATAAAATGGCCGTGTCAGAGCTAGAGGTAAATTAGAACAAGAGGGCTGAAACTAAAACAAAACAAAATAACAACAAAAATAAAAACAAAATATATATGGAATGTGGGAAAACTTGGCTCCTATAGCCATAAGCAGAGAAGTAAAGAGGTCAAGTTCAAAGAAAGACACAGTGATGAAGACCTACCAAATGAATGCTATGATCATTCTTTAGCCATTATCTTCTCACGTATGCCGTAAAAATTTAAGGGTTTCAAACCATGATAAGGTCTAAGAAACTTTGAGAACTGTTACATGAAACTATGGCTAAAGGAGTAGAATCAGAGAAATCCAGAAAGCAGTTTCATAAATAGAGTTAAAATGAGAAAAAAAAAGTACAAAAATAAATAAAGTTTTCCTTTCTTTGGGGCATTTCACTAAATAAGAATCTAGGTTTTCAGAGGAAAGAAGATGTGTGATTTGGTGACTGGTCTCAGAAGATTAAAAATAAAAGACCGAACATTGAGAAAGTGTGCTACAATCAAAGCCATGTAAATGCAAAAAAACAAAAAAACAAAAAAAAACAAAAAAACAAAAAAAAAACTAAGCCATCAAAAGCTACACGCACATGCGCACACATATAAACCCATACAAGATCAGGAATGATAGCATCAAAGTAAGGAGAATGTTTCCAATGCCAGTCCTGAATTAAATTCGTTTATATTAATTGATTTTATAAATGAGCTTTGTAATAGCATACCTGTCCTGAATTTCAAATATTACCTGTAGGGCTGAGGGAAGAGTATATGCCAACTCTGCAACATTCCATGATACTAAAAAGGTTACAGAACACAAGGTTAATTTACAAAAGGCAATCACTTTACCATATACCAGCAATGAACAAATGGAATCTGAAGTTAAAAACACATTATAATTTACATAACATCCAAATAACATGAAAAATATAGATATAAATCTAACAAAACATATACAAGACCTATATGAGGAATACTACAAAACTTTGATGAATAAAAATCAAAGAAGAATAAATAAATGGTGAGTTTCATGAATAGGAATCCTCTATATTGTCAAGATGCCAGTTCTCCCAACTTGTTCTATAGTTTCAGTGAAATCTCAATCAAAATAACAGCAAGTTATTTTGTGGATATAGACAAACTGGTTCTAAAATTTATATGGAAAGTCAAAAGACCCAGAATAGGCTGTGGTAGAGCCCCTTCCTAAAGAATGTGGTGGAGGCCTTCTCAGAACAAAGGAAGGCAATGTGCAATGTGGCCCAATCAACTCTTATATACATATGCATAACTCTGACATGACTCTATGACTTGGACTGTATCCAATCAGACTATATATGTGTCACCATATATGGGAGACACAGAAGTAGAAACTGCATAAAAGGCTATGCCCCACTGCACTTGGGGCTCATCCTTTTTGAGGTCTTAGCTCACTCAGTCTGTGCCGGCACGAATAAAGCTGCTTTCTGGAAAGAAGAGCCTAGGTGTCCCATGTTTCTATGCAAGAATCCTGCTACAAGGCAACACAATATTGAGGGAGACCAAGTAGTCAGAAATTGACGCTACTCAACTGCAAGACTGGCTATGAAGCTACAATAATTAAGAAATGTGGCATTGTCAAAAAAAGGGGGGAGAAAGAAAAAAGAAAAATAGATAATGGAACATATTAGAAAAATACTCATATAAATATGGTCAAGTAATCTTTGATAAAGGAGCACAGGAATTGTAGTGGAGAGACGTTTGTGTTTTCAGCAAATGGTGCTCGAAAACTGAACATTTTCACATGTAAAGAAAAAGGAAACTAGACACTGCCGTTAAACCTCCACAAAAATTAACTCAAAATGAATTATAGATTTAAATGTAAAATGCAAACTAAATGTTTCTATGAGATAACATAACAGAAAATTAAGGCGACCTTGGGCTTATTAAAATTAAAGACCGCTCTGCAAAAGACAATGTCAAGGGACTGGGAAGACAAGCCACAGACTTGGAGAAAATATTTGCAAAAGCTATATCTGATAAGGGAGTTTTGGGGTAGGAGGATCTTCCTCTGCTCTATGGTCCTTCTAGCTGTGTTTAGAATCAAATTGATATGAGACAGAGTAACAGTAGAAAATCAAATTTAATAGGCCTATGTACAGGGAATCCACATAGACATGAGATTCCAAAGACAGTGAAGCAACATGAATCTTACATGAGCTAAGGGGAGAGGTCAGGTCCTGAGGACACTAAAGGGAGCAAGAAGATGAAAGGAGATATTTGGAAAAACAAAGGTTGTCCTATTATCCAGGTAAGTTCCTTAGGTTAATAAAGGGTAGCCTCTGTTCATAGTTCTCTTCTTGATATGGGCTTTCTTTTCTAATACAAATTTAGGCAGCTGTGGGGGGAGGCAGAGAGCTTTTCCTACATCTTCTTGGGTTTTGATAACTTTTAACTCAAAATAATCTTTATGCCAAAGTGGCCCATGTTGGGGCAGCCTTCCCCGGGCCCCTATAGAGTGTTATCCAAAAATATGCTAACAACCCTTAAAACTCAATAAGAAAGTTAAAAATATGATTTAAATATGGGCCAACGACTTTAATAGGCATGTCACCATGAAGATATATAGATGACAATCAACCCTATGAAAAGGTGCTCCAAATCATATGTCATCAGGAAAATGCAAATTAAAACAACAATGAAATACCACTGCATACTAATTACAATGTTCCAAAATCTGGAATGTTGCCAACACCAAATGCTGGTAACAAGAGCACTCATTCATTGCTGGTGAGAATAAAAATGGCGCCCACTTTGAAAGACAGTTTGGCAGTTTCTTATGAAACTGAACACACATTTACGATATGATGTAGCAATTACACTAGTTGGATTTACTCAAAGGAGTTGAAAAACTTATATCCATATAAAAACCTGCATGTGGGTATTTATTCATAGTTGCCCAAACTTGGAATCAATCAAGATGTCCTTCAGTAGGTGAATGGGTCAATAAACTGTGGTACATCCAGACAACAGGATGTTATTCAGCACTAAAAAGAAATGTGCTCTCAAGACATGAAAAGACATGAAGGAAACCTAAATGCATATTGCTAAGTGAAAGAATCCCATCTGAAAAGACTACATACTATATGATTCCAACTATACAGCATTCTGGAAAAGGCAAAACTATGGAAACAGTAAAAAGGTTAGTAAGTGCCGGTGGGCGAGGTGTGGGAGGGATGAACAAGTGGAGCACAGAGGATTTTTAGAGCAGTGAAAATAGTCTGTATTATATTGTAATAGTGGATACATGTCATTGTACAATGTACAAACCCACAGAATGTAGAAGTCAAGGATGAATTGTGAAGTAAACCATGGACTATGGGTGATAGCGATGACTCTTTGTAGGTTCATCAACAGTAACAAATATACCTCTGTTGGAGATGTTTATAATGGGAAAGATTATGTAGGTCTGGGGGAAAAGGGCATAGGGGAGGTCTCTATACCTTCCTCTTCATTTTTCTTGAAACCTAAACTTTCTCTAAAAATAGTCTTTAAAAATGTTAATGGTCACTTCCCATAGACATCTCCTATCGTACCATTGACGTTTTCTATTCCTGTATCTTTTTGAGGTTTACCCACACTGGAGCTTCAAAAAACAAGATGCCTAAAATCAGGGAGAATACTTCCATTATAGGCTGAATTGTATTCCCCCAGTACTTAAGAACCTGACCTTCTTTTGGAAGTAGAGTGTTTGCAGATGTACTTTGTTAAGACAAGGTCATACTGGAGTCACATGGGTTTCTGATCCAATGAGGCAAATGTCCTTATAAAGAGGGAAATATGGAGACAAACACATGTACAGGGAGAATGTTTTTTAAAGATGAAATCAGAAATCTATAAGGCAAAGACTGCCAACATTGCCAGCAAGCCACCAGAATCTTGAGAGAGGAATGGAACAGTCTCCCTCACAACCCTTGGTAGCATCAGCAGCAAATCTACAGATACATTCATCCTAGGCTTCTGGCCTCCAGAAGTGGGAGGCAATAAATTTCTCTCACTTAACGGCACCTCGTTTGTAGTACTTTGTTATGGCGGCCCCAGGAAATTAATATATTTTTTCTGCGCCATTTATTTCTTGCCTTGAATTCCCAACAGCCCAAATAAAAGTGTGACTTCATAACAATTTTAAATGCAGTTACAGTTGCTCCAATCTGTAAAGTTAACTGTAACTTTATTTGTGTTAAGAAGAAGGCAGTGTTATGTGAAATTCTAATATTGAATATTGCACCATTTGTAGAGAAACTCAGTAGAAGCTGGATCTCACTGCCAACCACTTAGATATTGATCCCTGAGGTTTGCTTTCCCTCCATCTCTCCTCTCTGTGTCTGTCTCTCTCTCTTACACACACACACACACCCCAACAAAATTTGTACAAGTTGAAGAAATGGAAGAGTTCATTTGAAAATTGTACTGCATCCTTCACAAGAATGAGATGACCCATGTGCTGCCACAGGAAAAATAACAAGCTAACAGAACCAGACCAAGGAACAGGTCAGCAAGCCTGCTAGCGTTACGGCATTAAACTAAGTTTCAAATTAATCCTTTTAGTGTCAGAGATTTCTGGGCACTATAGTTTCATTGCTTAACATGTGTAATTACTAAAAATAAATTACAACTATAAAATGAGACAAGCAGAGAGGTTTTATATCCCTAAAAGTGCAGTTCATTCCTAAATAAAAGGATTTGTCATATCACTTAAGGTGGAGAAGAGACTCATTCATAGCTTCCCCTTCTGTTGGGTAAATAATTTGTCACCTCCGTGAACTGTTTACTGATTCTTTCTATGTGTAAAACAAGAATGGGACTTCTTAATCTTTTTTTTCAAGCCATAGATCCATAATCTTTTATTTTCCTCAAACTATAGATCCTAGTCTATTCATAATTGCAGTGGCCTAAAAGCAAATGAAGCATTCCAATTCACCTCAGCAACATTTACTATTTACCTAATGATATGTCCATACCATATTTTTCCTCTAAGGAGTTTAGGTAGCTTTCACAAGATTCAAGCCTAGATTCATTCTTGTGATAATGCTGGGTTGTTTTGAAGTAACACACCTTAAAATATCAGTATAAAGCTTTGTTTCCAAGACTCAATGACAAAGTAACCACTATCTCGCCACTTTGGACAAAGAACCCATGAAATCTATGCTAAGACTTGTTAAGTCAGTATTAAATACCAACACAAAGAGCTCCAGGGAGAAAACATAGAGCACGTGAAGACTGTACCACCATATTTTACTTCCCTTTGGGAGAAACATCTGGAGTGTCAAATTGTGTATGACTGATAGAAGACAAAGACAAGGCAAGAATCTCAACTTGACAAGAATCCCAAATTTCCTATTTTTGAGAATTAAAAAATATATATCTATTATGGACCTCAAAAGAATTCTTTACTTGGAGTTGAGGGCCATATCTCAGGTCAGATTTTCAGACTTCCTGACACTTCAGCAGGCAATATTTGAGAAATAAATGGTAATTTTATTTTACAATCTAGTGTGCTAAAATGAACATGAAATTCCTAATTTAACTCAGAGTAAAAAGTCTTTAGGACATCATCAAAATCACTATGTCCTCCTAGCATTCTATCACCTAGCAGCGTTTTCTCCTAGATAACTCTTTTTTTTTTAATATATGAAATTTATTGTCAAATTGGTTTCCATACAACACCCAGTGTTCATCCCAAAAGATGCTCTCTTCAATGCCCATCACCTACTCTCCTAGGTATCTCTTAAAAGGATGCATAATGATCAAATAACCATGTCCTGACTGCATATATATTTCTAAACTACTCTAAATATTTTTTACTTTCCAACCTCCATCTTCTCCCCCTACTTCTTAGAAAACAGTAATTTGAATACAGTAGCAAAAAAGTGATCTTAGAAGTCATCTTGTCCAAATTTTACCTTTTCCAGATGAATTAAACTAAGCAGAGACACTAAAGGACTTGCTTATCCTAAGGAAAGCAATTCCAAATAAGGAAATAAATTAAGCACAAATATATTCAATACAACATTATGTATTGTAGCACATATTTGGAAAAGACCGAAATATCTTTTAAAAAATATTCTATAATATGAAATAATAAATAACCATTTTTTTAAATTTTGTAATTTTTTTGTTTTGTTCTGTTTTTTAAGAAAGAGAGAGACAGAGCATGAGCAGAGGAGGGGCAGAGAGAGAGGGAGACACAGAATCTGAAGCAGGCTCCAGGCTCTGAGTGCCAGCACACAGCCCAACATGGAGCTGGAACTCATGGACCATGAGATCATGCCCTAAGCCAAAGTCAGATGCTTAACTGACTGAGCCACCCAGGCACCCCTAGTAAGTAACCATTTAAAGTGAATAAGAAATCAGCTATGTATTTATCATTAACTGTTAATTACTTCATATATTTCTTATCACAAATTCATGAGGACCTATAATTACCAGAGACTAGATATAAAGCTTACAGTATAATCTAATAAAATGGCAATAGTAGAAAACAAACTTTTACATACAATGTGTTTATAATTATGTGTTACATTAGTCTCTTACATTGCTGCAAATTACTGTAAAATTAAAACAACAGAAATTTATTTTCTCATAGCTCTGGAAGTCAAAAGTCCAAAATTGGTCTCACTGGATCAAAATGAAGATGTCAGCAGAGCCACGCTTCTTCTGGAAGCTCTAGCGTTGAATTTATTCCTTTCCGTTTAGACCCTCTGAAGGTTGTCAGCCTTTCTTACCATGTAGCCACCTTGCTGTAATCTCTGCCTCCATAGTTGCATCACCGTCTCCGTGTGCCCACTCCTTCTACCTTCCTCTTCATGCAAGAGAAGGTATATAGGTGATTGTGTTTAAGATCCATCTGGATAACTAAGGATAATCTCCTCATCTTTGTAATATTTTGTTATGGCAGCCCATTTATTTAGCATATTTAATTTAATCATTTGTGCAAAGTCCTTTTTTTTTTTTTTTTGACATGTAAAGTAACATTCATTAGTTCCAAGAGATTAGGACATAATTATATTTTGGGGGCTTTTTTTAGCCTATCACAAGTGATATTATATGTGTCCGTGTGTGTGTGTGTGTGTGTGTGTGTGTGTGCGTGTGTGTGTTAAAATACTCCTAGGAAATCCTACATGTTTACATTGCTACGTGTGGGTATAGGGATTTGGGGGTATTTTTACTTTTTCATTTTATTTTTGTTTTATTATTTCCCCAATTTTTAAAAAGCTGTTGATTTTTAAAATTATACTAATAACAAATATTTTGCTTTCAAGGATTTCCTTTACATTCATGATCCAAATCTACTGGCTAATAGAACTAATGGAATCCAGATAAAGTTATGTGATCTTTTTATTTGCAGTGGTTTAGCTCATATGGAAAAGTTATAAAAATACATGAACATATTTATTTTTAACATAGAATTTCACCTTTAAAGCAGCTTAACCAATAGAGTGTTGAAACATCCATGCTTTCAGATTATAATAGAAAACATAAAATAAACTTCTTACTGAATCTTACATACCTTAAGAAAAAGGAACTAGACACAAGAACAGGAAGGGAGAGTTGACAAATACAGACTCTGTCATTAAAGAATTAATGGAAATTGCTACATTTTTGTTTATTTTGTTTTAACTTCAAAATCTATTTTGGACTACTTGACTGCAGTCAAATAAAAATGTTTCCACTTTTGGAACTATGCTCACACCAGAGTTTTCTTCAATGACCTTCACCAGAAAAATACTCCAAATGGTACCTGAAACAACATGCAGGTGAAAAATAGCTAACCTTATTGCTTCAGTAACTCAAAAAATGGAGAATGGAATTTCACCAAATTTTCAATGAAAATCCTCATTTAGGAATGAGAAGAAAAATGATGATGAATTTCAAGCCAATGCGTTTTTGAAGTGGCTGCAAATAGGACTTATCACGAAATGCCTCCTCAGCTCCTGCGGTAGAGTGATGGTATGAAGCCGTAATAGGCACAATCAATTTTTATTAAACAAAAATGAAAAAAAATCTGTAAGTTCTTCTGTCAATCATACTATTTATTACCAGAGTCCCAAGAATGCAGGTGGTTTTATCCAGTTTTGTTTAATAATATAGATTTCACTAAGCTTTTTTCATAAGAAAACAGAAAAAATACCCACTTTTAATACATAGAACCACTGTGATCCTTTAATATTAACACACTTGTATATGACTAACAATTTGCCATGACTTTAATCTCTTTTTATAGTTATACATACTTTCTTGTTACCACTCTGAAATAGCAGCATAGATAATATGAGCTGTTGGACATTTGAAACTTAAACATAATTATTTATGTTATTTTGTTTTTAGCCCTATATAAGTATCAAAAATATTTTTCCTTATCTAGTATCAACATTATCGCCATCATCATCATCATCATTATCATCATCAATCATTTACTATTGAAGTACTTAAATCATGTTCTACATATTTGCAAAGTCCTTCAAAAATTGTTTCTATTTGGCATCAAAGAACATTAACATCGAGTTCCCAGGACTTTAATTGTGAATGTCAAAGAGAAACCAGTGAAAACAGCTTGTTAATTAAATTTACATCTTTCAAACAGCAGACTTATTTCAAGTGTCAAAGGAAAACAAAATGCATCAGGTAGAGTTAAACAGGACAGGAAGACTTCATTCAAGACCATCTCCATAGGGTTCAAGACTAATGCAATAGGGATGAGAGACCGAACTCAACCCCTCTGAAATAAAAGAGAGGAGGATTTTTAAATGCTGAGGTGAGCTAATGGAAAAATACTGGAGGACTTGAGGGGTAAGGTTGGTCAATGTGATTATTCCATTTGTGTTTCTAACTGGTGCTGTGAAAGTTAGGCTCCAACTTTCCCACAGAGACTAGGATATAGGGCCCTATCTTTACTGATGATTACATTTCAAAAGGATGGCCCCAGGTCCTTAGGAAAAACATTGCTAGGTTGTAAAAGGTTTCTATTTTTAAGAAGTAGGGAAATAATTTAAAATTGCAAGTTTCTAAAGTAAATCCTCTATGGAAAGGAAGGTCAGGGCCTCTTATCAGAAAGAAACCTGTCTAAAGCGTAGTCAAGCTGAGGAGAACATCAAGGCCACCTTCATAACAAGACAAAAATTGTATTTGCTTGTTAATAAGAATGGCCAGACTTTCTTCCAAATATAAGTAAAATACTTGGTAATATTAACTCTATTTTACCAAAGCATTTTTCTGAGTATATGTGTGTATGTGAATTAGGTTCATTAAATACCCAAAACCATTGTCTTGTTACATGCCATATGAAATTGAGTATATGCTGATAAGACTAAGACAAATAAGCTATATGTGTCTCTTTTCTCCTCATTTTTAAATTTTTTTAAATGTTTATTTATTTTTGAGAGAGTGAGACAGAGCATGAGCGGGGGAGGGCCAGAGAGAGTGAGACACAGAATCAGAAACAGGCTCCAGGCTCTGAGCTGTCAGCACAGAGCCTGATGCGGGGCTCAAACCACCAACCATGAGAACGTGACCTGAGCCAAAGTTGGACGCCCAACCGATTGAGCCACCCAGGTGTCCCATGTTTTTTTTTTTTTCATTTTTAAAAGATGGATTCTGGTTAATCATTTCAGTTTATCAAGGTACAGAATAAGATAAAAATAAAACATGATCAAACTTGTGATAATATTACATTTTTTAGTCTGATTGTGTTGCATGCCATGTGAGTCAAATCCTTATGGGATTATTTTTTTTACATCAACAAGGGAAATAAATATATGGATAAAGTTTATGTAATATATATCTAACAATTTTGTCATAAAGAAAATACTTGCCAAATGGTGTTTACTCTGTGTGTGTGTGTGTGTGTGTGTGTGTGTGTGTGTGTGTTTTGAGTAGCAGCCATTAACTCTTTCTAAGGTTTCTGAAAAAGAACTTTGGGTCTTAGAACAAGATGGACTTGAATTTGAGTAGCAACTCTGCCACTTACTAGCTGTGACATATTGACCACTTCATCCCATCTCTCTGAGATCCATTCTCTTTATCAAGTGAAATGGTGTTGATGATTATGGCATATTTTATACTCTAAAGATGGCTACGCTTTCTCCTATCCTGTATGATTTTTGTAATGTAAAATGCAACACTCACATTAAGAAACAGAATCCCTCTGTATCCTCTTGAAAATGGATAGGTCTTGTAACTGCTTCTACAAATAGCCAGCTCTGGGTGGAAACTTCATTTAGCCTAGTAAGCTTCTTCTTGCCTCTTAGAAGACAGCCACTGTGTAAGAAGTATGACTACCTGTAGTGTGAGCCCTGACAGTTCTTTTTTTGTAACATAAGAGATTGATCCAAGCTTTGATTGCAGATGCATCTACTTGAAAAAGGTATTTACTTCAAAGGCAATCTCTAGTAAGCTTATTGGCAGCCACATACAACATATAACCAGCCTCAGGGCTAGATGAAAAGTCAGGCCATGCCCCCACCCCCAGGCTCCTTTGTTTTAGAGATCCTAGTTTATTTCCATAACTGAACATTTGGACTACTTGTTTTTTCTTTTCCTCTACTTTAAATTCCCACTCTGATGTTATAATTAACCAATAAAGAGTGAGTTTAGAAAACCCTAGGACCCTACCCTCATTCCCAATAAAAGTGGAATGTGAGCCCCATGCTTTCTTTCTGTCTCTTTGTCCCTGTCTCTGTCTTCGTCTCTCTCTCTTTCCCCCATGACCTCTCTACATGGCCCAGGTGTGCTGTGTGATTTCTAGGACTTATAAGTAATAAACCATTTTTCCCCAAAGTTCCCTGATGGTTATTGCTGATGGTGTGTTACAATCATAATAGAAACAACAAGGCCCAGCCACAACACTGGTTATAGACAGGCTGAGACCCAAACAAAACACTACCCTGGGATCACTTTGCTCTGAGAAACCCCAGCCACATACAAGATGTGATCTTGCATGAGAGAAAGAGCAGCCAAGGAAAATCAATGTGTCAGCTGTAAGAATGAAGGGACCATCCAACTAAAACCAGTTGAGCCTTTAGATAATCTCAGCCACAGTTGTTTTCCCATTGCAGCTGCATGTAAAATCCAGAGAGAACTATTCAGCTGAGACCAGTCAAACCAAAGAATTGTAAAAGCTAATACTAAATTTTTGTTTTCAACCACCAAGTTTTGGGTAATTTGTTATGCAGCTCCATATAGTTGCAACAGTGTCTAATTACTCATTTGTGTCCATTAAAAATAATGTAAGCAAATTATTTGTATATAGGATACTATTATTAGTCCTAGGTATACTTTATAATTTTGACTGGCTATCTTTACTAAATTGAAAATAACACTAGCATTTTTTTTCTCAGAATTTAAATTTTCTTGTCATTAACCATAATTTTTCATCTTTCTCTAGTGGTATTCCAAACAATGAACAAAAACAAAAAATGAAACTAAGTTACATAAACCATGCATTAGTTTGCTTGGGCTGCCATAACAAAGTGCATAACAGTGATTTAAACAGAAATGTATGGAGGAGCTAAGATGGCTGTGGATTAGGAGGACCCTGGGCAATTCTGATCCCTCAAACACAACTAGATAACTGTCAAATCATTGCAAATACCCCAGAAATCAATCTTACAACTGACAGAACCAACAGCACAACTAAAGGGACAGAAGAAGCCACATCAAAAAAGGTAGGCAGTATGGAGGCATGGTTTAGGGGATAAAAGGATCATAGGTGCTGCAGAAGGGAGGGGGCCCTGGTTGCTTGCAGAGAAAGGTGAGAGAGAGAGGAGCACACAGGGGAATGCACAAAGAGAACGTTTTCCCAAAGCCATTGGCTGGGAAAATAAGAGGGGCTGAACTCAGCGATTCCCTCAAATATAACATCACTCATATTATAAGAGTCACTGAAGAAGAGACAGAGAAAGGGGACAGAAAATTTATTTGAGGAAGTAATAGCTGAAAATTTCCCTAATCTGAGGAAGGAAGAACAGATCCAGGAGGCACAGAGAATTCCCATCAGAATCAACAAAAGCAGGCCAACACAAAGACATTTTGTAATTGAATGTGCAAAATATAGTGATAAAGAAAAATCTTAAAAGACACTCCAATCAAAAAGATATAGGGTTCAGAATGGATAAAAAAAAAAGCCCCACCTATGTGCTGCCTGTAGGAGACTCATTTTAGACCTAGATACCTGCAGACTGAAAGTAAGGGAATAGAGAAACATTTATCGTGCAAATGGACATCAAAAGAAAGCCAGAACAGAAATACTTATGTTGGAGAAACTAGACTTTAAAAAGTAGACTAACAAGAAATGAAGGGCACTATATCACAATGAAGGGGACAACCCAAAGAATTAATAATTATAAATGTTTATTCATCCAACATGGGAGCACCCAAATATATAAAAGAATCAATAATAAGCATAAAGGAACTCATTGATAATAATATAATTATAGTAGAGGACTTTAACACCTCACTTACATTAATGGACAGATCATCTAAACAGAAAACCAAAAGGAAAAAATGACTTTGAAAGACACACTGGACCAGATGGACTGAATATATATATTCAGAATATATATGATATATGCAGAATACACATTCTTCTCAAGTACACATGGGACAGACATTCTCCAGAATAGATCACATAATAAGTCACAAATCAGGCCCCAACAAGTACAGAAAGATGAGATCATACCATGCATATTTTCTGACCACAATGCTATGAAACTTGAGGTCAACCACAAGAAAAAAAATTAGAAAAACCACACATACATGGATGTTAAAAACCATCCTACTAAACAATGAATGTGGGGCACCTGGATGGCTCATTTGGTTGAGTGTCTGGCTTTTGATTTTAGCTCAGGTAATGAACTCACGATCATGAGATAGAGCCCTATGTTTGATCATGCTGGATGTGGAGCCTGCTTCATATTCTCTCTTTCCCTTTCCTTCTCCCTCTCCTTCTGCCCACCACCCCCACCCCTTCACCCATGCATAGACTCTCTCTCTCTCTAAAATAAATAAATAAAATAAACAATGAATGGATTAACCAGGAAACCAAAGCAGAAATTTTTAAAAATACATGGAAACAAATTAAAATGAAAAAATAATGTTCTAAGATCTTTGGGATACAGTAAAAGCAGTCCTAAGAGGGATGTATATTGCAATATGGCCTACATCAAAAAGCAAGAAAAATCTCAATTAAACAATCTAACCTTACATTTGAAGGAGATAGAGAAAGAAAAACAAATGAAGCCTAACACCACAGAAGAATAGAAATACTAAAGACTAGAGCAGAAATAAATGATATAGAAACTTTAAAAAAATCCACAAAGAACAGATCAATGAAGCCAGGAGCTGATCCTTTGAAAAAATTAACAAAATTGATAAACTCTCTAGCCAGAGTTATCAAAAAGAAAAGTAAAAGGACCCAAATAAATAAAATCACAAATGTGAGAGGAACAATGACAACCAACACCACAGAAATATGAACAATTACAAGAGAATATTATGAAAAACTCTATGAAAACAAACTAGACAACCTGGAAGAAATGGCTAAATTCCTAGAAACATATAAACTACCAAAACTGAAATGGGAAGAAACAGAAAACTTGAACAGACTGATAACCTGCAAAAATCTTGAATCAATAATCAAAAATATCCCAAAAAACAAAAGTGCAGGGACTGATGGTTTCATAGGCAAATTATATCAAACATTTAAAGAAGAGTTTACACGTATTCTTCTCAAACTATGCCAAAACATAGAAAGGGAAGGAAAACTTCCAAATTCCTTCTATAAAACCAGCATTACCCTGGTATCAAAACCAGATAAAGACTCCACCAAAAACAACAACAACAAACAAACAAACAAAAAGAACTATAGGCCAATATCATTGATGAACATGGATATAAAAATTATTAATAAAATACTAGCAAACTGAAACCAGTTTGCTGGATTGCAAACTGGATTCAGTTTGCTAGTACATTAAAAGAATTCACCACGATCAAGTGGGATTATTCTTGGGTTGCAAAGGTGGTTCAGTATTCACAAGCCAATCAAAGTGATACACCACATTAATAAAAGAAAGGATAAGGACCATATGCTCATTTTAACAGATGCAAAAAAAGCATTTGACAAAGTACAACATCCATTCATATTGGACACCCTCAATAAAAGTTTCAAGGGAACTTATCTCAACATAATAAATGCCATATATAATAAACTCACAGCTAATATCACCCTCAATAGGGAAAAATTGAGAGCTTTTCTTCTCTGGTCAGGAAAAAGACAGGAATGTCTACTCTTATTACTATTATTTAACATAGTATTGGAAGCCCTAGCCATAGCAATCAGACAACACAAGGAAATAAAAGGTACCTAAATCAGCAAGGAAGAAGTCAAACTTTCATTAGCTACAGATGACATAATACTTTAAGTAGAAAACCCAGTAGACTCCACCAAAAAATTGCTAGATCTGATACACAAATACAGTGAAATCACCAGATACAAAATTAATGTATAGTATCTGTTGCATTTCTATACACCAATAAATGAAGCAGCAGAGAGAAATGAAGGAATCAATCCCATTTATAATTGTACCAAAAAGAATAAGATATCTAGGAATAAACCTAACCAAAAAGGTGAAAGACCTGTACCCTGAAAACTATACAACACTGATGAAAAAATTGAAGAGGACACAAAGAAATGCAAAGACATTCCATGCTCATGGATTGGAAGAACAAATATTGTTAAAATATCTATATTATCCAAAATAATCTACATTTAATGGAATCCCTATCAAAGTTCCACCAGCATTTTTCACAGAGCTAAAACAAACAATCCTAAAACTTGTATGGAAATACAAAAGACCCCAAATAGTCAAGCAAAAGCAATCTTGAAAAAAGAAAAGCAAGGCTGGAGGCGTCAAAATTCCAGACTTCAAGTTATATTACAAACCTGTAGTCATCAAGACAGTATGGTACTGGCACAAAAATAGACACATAAATTAAAGGAAAAGAAAACTCATAAATGAACCCACAATTATCCGATGTTTGCAAAAGCAGGAAAGACCATCCAATGGACAAAAGACACTCTCTTCAACAAATGGTGTTGAAAAAACCAGACAGCAACATGCAGAATGAAACTGGAACACTTTCTCACACTATACAAAAAACAAGTTAAAAATGGATGAAATACCTCAATGTGAGACAGGAAACCATTAAAATGCTAGAGCAGAACATAGGCAGTAACCTCTTTGACATCAGCCATAGCAACTTCTTACTAGATATTTCTCCTGAGGCAAGGGAAACAAAAGCAAAAATAAACAATTGGGACTTCATCAAAATAAAAACTTTCTGCACAGTGAAGGAAACAATCAACAAAACTAAAGGCAACCTTAGGGATGGGAGAAGATATTTGCAAATGACATACCTGATAAAGGGTTAGTATCAAAAATCTATAAAGAACTTCTCAAACTCAAAACCCCAAAAAGCAAAAAGTCCAATTAAAAAAGGAGCAGAAGACATGTATAGACATTTTTCCAAAAAGACATACAGATGGCCAACAGATAAGTGAAAAGATGCTCAACATCACAAATCATCAGGGAAATGCAAAGTAAAACTACAATGAGATCACCATACACCTTTTAGAATGGCTAAAATCAACAACACAGGAAATAACAGGTGTTGGGGGGATGTGAGACAGAGGAACCCTCTTACACTGTTGGTGGGAATGCAAGTTTGTGCAGCCACTCTGGAAAACAGTATGGAGTTTCCTCAAAATTTAAAAATAGAACTACCCTATGATCCAGCAATTGCCCTACTGGGCGTTTACCCAAAATAATACAAAAATACTAATTCAAAGGGACATAAGCACCTCAATTATCTACAATAGCCAAAATATGGAGACACCCCAAATATCCATCAATTAATGAATGGATAAAGAAGATATAGTGTGTGTGACATACACAACGGAATGTTGCTCAGCCATAAAAAAGAACAAAATCTTGCCATTTGCAATGACATGGATGGAGCTAGGGAGTATTATGCTAAGTGAAATAAGTCAGTGAAAGAAAGACAAATACCATATGATTTCAGTCATATGTGGAATTTAAGAACTGAAACAAACAAGCAGAAGGGGAAAAAGAGACAGAGAAGCAAACCAAAAATAGATTCTTAACTGTAGAGAACTTGGTTACCAGAGGGAAGGAGGCTGGGGGGATGGGTTGAATGGATGATGAGGATTAGAGATACACTTGTTTTGAGGAGCACTGAGTATTGTATGCAAGTGTTGAATCACTAAACTGTACACCTGAAACTAATATGAAATTGTATGTTAACTAACTGAAATTTAAATAAAAACTTTAAAAAAGAAAAAAGAAAAAGAAAAGAAACTATACTGTGTATATAAAAGAATAAACAGAAATATATTTTCTCACAATTCTGGAGGCTAAATATCTGAGATCTAGGTGTGGCAGTGTTGATTTCTTCTGAGACAATTCTCCTTGATTTGTACATAGATGGCCGTCTTCTCCCTGTGTCATCACATGGTCTTTTCTCTATGTGTGCCTGTGCTCTAGGCTTTTCTTATAAGGAGATCAAATTGGATTACAGCCCACCCATGCAAACTTATTTTACCTTAGTTACCTCTTCAAAGGTTCTATTGCCAAATAAAGTCACATGTTGAGGTATTATTGGAGTTAGACTTCAACATATGAATTTTGAGGAAAAATTCAGCCCATAAGATAATATAATTTGACGATGATCATCTTTTCTGAGTTGAAAATAATATTATTATTTTCAAACAATGAACAACAAAAAAATTTAGTTAAGTTAAACATAACACAAAAGGAGTCAAAACTAACTGTTGTTTGGGGGTAGCTAGGGAAGATGTGATAGGCTTTCAATGAGGCAATCATTCATTATTCCTTGGCACGTTAGCTCGAACTCAATTATTCCTCTAAATTCTCAGCAAAATATAAAAACATAAAAAAACCACAAAACTTCTCAACCTAATACTAACATTGAATCATGGTGATGTATGGCACGTATAATGCCATCTCAATAACTGCTATGGAATTTTGTAAATTGGCAACAATGCTTTGCAGATACTCCTGTTAAGGGGTAGAGTTTTGTTTGTTTCCCCATTTCTTGTATCTGACTGGTCTGTGACTTGCTCTGAGTTTACACGACATCATCCTTGATACATTGCATTTTTAAGCCTTGCAGGTTCTACTCTTGATGTTTATGGGAGCCCAGAAGCCATCTAAATTAGTCTGGAATAGCTTTTCTGTTGATGTCAGAGAGACCATGTGTGGTAGAAGAGATCACTCCCAGGGAGTGCATCCTAGGCCAACCAGTCCCCATCGGCTGACCCCAGTGTCCAGTGAGCCCATCCAAGAACTAGCTAGGCAACAGCCCAGCTGAGGCCGGCCCAATGTGCTAACCCACAGAATTGCAGTCAAAATAAAGAGTATTATTTTTAAACCACTAAATATTGTTCCGGAGCAAAAGCTGACACAAGTATATTACCAGTTAATTAAAAGTCGAAAATATATTTATGAGCATATTTAACACTTTTATTTAACAAATACTGATATCCTCTGAGGAAACGTTAATGATTTTATTTTTTTGATCAAATCATTAAGATATAGGTGAACAGGTAAATTGAGTTTAATTAAAGATTAGGAAAAATAATTGGACATTTAAATAGAAACTCTTTTTAGAATTACAGTGAACCTACGACATTCTCTTTTCAAATGTCCTTGATTCACAGCAAGGGAACAGTCTATGATTGGGAACATCATTTGCTTAAAACTAGAGTCCAAAACTTATAACTTCTGTCTCAGGTCCAAGTTTGCTCCATTTCAAGTCATGTCCTTAAGCTGCTATTTATCTGTTTTATATTTTCCATGCTATTATGTTATTTTTTGGACAATATTTACTACCCACCAAAACATTTTTAATATTTTAAGCCAATCCCTGAGTCATGTTGTATAACATAAAGTTTTTAAATGAAAAACATAATCACAACAGTGTTCATCCTGCAGAACTTGAGTTAAATCAAAATTAGATTAAAGATTAAATAGCAGAATGTAAATGCTAAGTGTTTGGAGTCATTATAATGAATATCTTTAGATGGGAGTATTCTTATCCTGTATCAACAGTAACGACTTCTGTCTGGGTAAATGGCAATAATTTTTTTCAACGAATAATGTACTTTTCACAAGGAAGATAAAAGTGGCACAGTAGGGTTCAAACCAAATGAGACATATGCTATGTTTTGCTTTCATTGTGATGTACAAGTTAAGAGATTCATTCCAATGAAAAGAAATAAGGAATGGATGTAACTCTCAGAAGGTGGAAACCTTCAGTGTGATGATATCCAAACAGCTCTAGTGTTTTCTGAGCTGGAGACAAAAAAATTAACAAATTCTCGCACTGATTTGTGGGTGTCCACAGAACACCCTTTTGTTGTTGTTTGTTTGTTTGTTTTGCTTTTATGTTTTGATGTTTGATGCTTATCTGTCATTTATTTTTGAAAAAATAACAAAATAGAAATAAAACCTCTGTGCTCTTCAAATGATCCAGCATAGTTCCTTAAGAATGCGCTTTTCTTTATCGTGAGCTGATGTTTAGAAGAGGTTTTTTTTTTTTTTCTTTCTCTCTAAATGTCGAATCTTCACAGAAAGATAATGGTAAATATTCCTGATAGTCATGCTGGAATGATAATCTTTGTGTTCAAATGTTCTTAACTAAAACTGGCACTTCTGCATGACTTCACAAGTTGAGTGTGGTGCCAGCTTCTCCAGCACACCTCAAAAGAGTCACCTGTGTTGTCATGCATGCATATTATATGACCCCACAGTGTGTCCCCAAGCCAGCGTGTTTAACTAAGTTGTTCTTTCCTCCATTCAAGTGGCATGCAGCTTGAAAGACAAAATGGAACTATTTGTATAAACTAAATAATATATTAGCCATGATTTTTATTTAAAATTGTGTTTTCTTTGTCCAGAAAGACAGATGGCCATTTACTTCTGTATAGTATGTGGCACAAAGTGACAGGAGTAAAGATAAAAACAGGGAGATGACATCTTTGCTTATATTTTCCTCAATGTATCACTTATTTGTGTCTTACAGACTCATTAACCTTAAGAGAACTTTATTATCTAAAATGTAGAGGCCAGCCCCATTGTCCATCGACTGATGAATGAATAAAGAATGGTATAGGGGCATCTGAGTGGCTCAGGCAGTTGAGCATGTGACTTCAGCTCAGGTCATGATCTCACGGTTCAGTTTGTGGGTTCAAGCTCAATGTTGGGCTCTGAGCTGTCAGCTCAGAGCTTGGAGGCTGCTTCAGATTCTGTGTCTCCCCCTCTCTCTCTATCTCCCCCCTCCACTTGTGCTCTGTCTCTCTCAAAAATAAACATTTTTAAAAAAGAAGTGGTACATATTTACAATGGAATATCACTCAGCCATCAAAAGAATGAAATCTTGCCATTTGCAATGACGTGGATGGAACTAGAGAGTATAACGTTAAGTGAAATAAGTCAGTCAGAGGAAGACAAATACCATATGATTTCATTCATATGTGGAATTTAAGAAACAAAACAAGTGAGCAAACGAATAAAAAAAGAGAGAGAGGCAAACCGAGAAACAGATTCCAAACTATAGAGAACACACTGATGGTGATCAGAGGGGAGGTAAGTCAGGAGATGGGTTAACCAGGTGACCAGGATCAAGGAGTGCACTTCCAATGAGCACTGGGTGATGTATGGAAGGGTTGAATCACTATATTGTACACCTGAAACTAATATTACACTGTATATTAACTAACTGCCTTTAAATAGAGGCTGTATATAGGGCAAAAAGAAAAAAAGAGCAACACTATTTCAGAGGGGAAAATGTGGGGAGTGGAAGAAGAATGTCCACTTCCTCATGTGGGCTTAGTAATGTTAAAGGACAGTGTTGAGGGGCGCCTGGGTGGCTCAGTCGGTTAAGCGTCTGACTTTGGCTTAGGTCATGCATGATCTTATGGTTTGTGAGTTTGAGCCTTGTGTCAGGCTCCATGCTGACAGCTCAGAGCCTGGAGCCTGCTTTGGATTCTGTGTTTCCCTCTCTCTCCTCCCCTCCCCCACTCATGCTCTGTCTCTCTGTGTCTCTTAAAAACAAATAAACTTTATTTTTTTTTAAACAGGATAGTGTTGAGCACCGATGCTCTTCCCTCATAAATACTAAAAGTGAGCACCAAATGGCAGCAATAAGTCAGAGTACAGAACCTCTAGGTATTTGAAGAGACGCTGATGAGGATTCTAGCTAACTTCTGCATGAGCTAAAATAGAAATTAATGAGGAAACTCATACATGAAAGTTATTAGCAAAGGGAAGGAAGAAGATTTTCATGTGGTATTTTTAGATATATAAAAATAAATGAATCTAAGAAGGCTACATGTCTCTTATGAGTCTGAAATAATCACATAGCATTACCGCAATTGATTTCTTGAATATGTGGATGAAAAATTCTGAAGTCTTTTAATACTCTTTATGCAGTAGTAGTTATCCACATTCCTTTTTAATGCTATCAGCATGTTCTATCTAGTCTTACAGGTATAATTTCACCCCACTTGCAGGTATAATTGTCACAGAAGACACAATTATAGCAATAAGTTTCCTTTATCAGACAGGTTGGGTCAGGACACCAGCCAGGAGCATGTGCTTCAAGGTTTGCACTCCAGATTCAGGGTCTAGGTTGGGTGGAATGATACACAAAAGTGGCTAAAAATGGAAAGAATCAGAGGTTAAGTGAATCTGGGGAGGGGGTGCATAGTGTCGGACACTAAAAACATCACTTTAATCATTAAGTCCAACTGAGGAAGAAGTGGTAACAAGGTCAAACAGTTGAATTCCATGACGATACTTGAAAAAGAACAGAGTGAGGATGGTATCAAACCCAACTGTTTTAAAAATAGCTAAAGACTTTCAAGCTCGTTTCTTCCATTGTGTTATGATCAATTTAAATGTTTAAGCTGAATGAAATGGAACCAGTTTTGTTGTGTTTTCTTTTGGTTTATTGTGGGAATCACACAGTGCCATCTGTGATGAGAAAAACAACTTTTCTTTTTTTCTGAGGTGTTGCCTGGAGTTAAGCCCACAAAAAGTCACCTCTACCCCAACCGTCTTTGAAGTAATAGGTAATTGCTGCTCTGCATCTCCAGCTGGCACAAGACCCGAGACAGAGGACTGCCCTTCCCTCAGGTCACTGCACACTCCGCTCCCCGCCACACTTTATGGGATTTGTAAGTAATAACTCTTGTAACTTTACTTCCTTTACGTGGATGCATTGATACTGTGCCTTCAATCAAAAGGACCCCAGGGATTTTCACTTCCCCAAAGTGGGAGTTTGTATGCAGAGGAAGCTACCTGCCCACCTCCTGTGGGTGGCCTACGCCTACTAAATCAGGTGGTCATTAAATCACATACTCTTAATTCAGTGTTTCAGCTCCGGCATCCCAACACACCAGGGCACTAGAATTGTATCCTATATAGATCTACCTGAAGAGCCTTTAATAAAGGCAGATACCTGGACCTTATCACCAGAGATTTTGATTCAGCAGACATAAAATCTGCCTTTTACTTAATAAATTCTTTAAAATTCTTGGTGCCAATTTCCCATCAACTATCCTGAGGGGAAAAAATGGTGTCATGGGTAAAGGTGTCAACTTTGAGATCAGATTGCCTTTGAATTTTAACTTTACCACATATTAACTCTGTGACTTTGGACCTTTCTAACCTTGATTTTCATTAGCTATAAAGTAGGTTAAATAATAACCACTTCATGTTTTTATGGTGAAGTTAGGTGACATACATATATATGGCACGGAATATTTATTATTTATGAACATAGGTGAATCAACCTTATTTAATGAAAAATAAAGACAAGAGAGGACAAATGCAGGATGTAAATCCATAACTTCCCTAAAGCCATATCCTGAATTTGCCTGTTTCCTTCTCAGTATTTCTCCTACGTACCATTTATCATATCCCTTCATCTGTAGGAATTCTTATAAACTAGACTTTAGACCTAAAGTCTTAATTAGATTATGTTCAACATGTTTGGAAGCACCGAGAATTTAACAATATAGAGAAAAACATTTTAATCATCATTTCCGCATGTTTATTAGCAACTGAAATTATGAAGTATCTATTAATGATTTTATTATAAATCCCACGAACAATCACCTCGCCTCCTCTTTCCAGCAAGAACTGCTTAGTCTCTAATGCAAAACAAATATAATAGAACTTAATAACTCCAAGAAACTATTACAAATTTCATAGAATCATAGAATATTCATCTAAGACCCCCCCCTTTTTTTCCCTGTGTTTCCTTGTATTTGAAGTGAAAAGAAAAATGAAAATGGTCTTAGGATTCATGGTAGGGGGTTCAACTGACATAAAAAGAAGTCTCAAAAAATTAGTGTAAGCAATTAGGTGGGTGTGGAATCTCCTTGTTCTCCATATACAAAGTGAATTCGTACTACTGTGTATGCATGCTAGCTTGTTTCTACCTAATCATGGGGATGTGAACGGTGAATTGACATCCACTTCTATAATTTCACATTTGCTGGATCTGTAAGTATTGAATCAATTTCATTAAATATTTGGTCAGTTTGGTGAGAAAAGTGACATTAAGAAGAAAGAATTTAAGAATGGTTTGAAATCCTGTATAAACAAGAGTGATTTTCAAAGTAATATAAAGTCCATAGGTGGACTTCAAATGCCCTCCTGATAAACAACCAGCTGGATAAATAAGCATATCTTTTCCATTTTTACTGGAAAATTATGCATAATTAAACGGTCGTTCATTCTTCATACTACACAAAATCTCCTTACTGGTGAACTAACCAGTTCATGGTTGCTAAAATGTAATATTCTTAAGCTAAAATAGTCAATTAAGTGCTTATGATTATTTTGTGTGTTTTAAATAATATAAAGTCCACTATATAACTTATGTTATGTTACAACTAATGTAAGTTTAATAAAATTAGTAGGTTATTGTGTGTTTATATTGCATTTTTGTATATAAATTTATGAGTTCAAGTTCTTTAATCATTTACATATTAAATAATTTATGTATGTTTCTCTCTGATTTATTGTTGACTTATTTTTCTACCGAGACAAGGGAATAAGTGGGATAGATAGGTCTTTTGACTTTGAGAACTGACAGACTGGAATCAGGGTATCTTGGGATTTTTCTCTAGACCTGTCTGTACCTCTATAAGGTAGTGTGAGCCTTTGGGCAAATAGCTTTCATTTTCCCCCTTTAGAAGTCAATTTTCTCACCTACAACCTGAGGGGATTGAACTAAATGATCTTTGTTTATTGCAGATGCATATTTCTGAGACACTACAAGACACCAGACAAAATGTGTTGGGTGAAAAAACAAAACAAAACAAAACAAAAAACCAAGATAGCTAATTAGATCAGCCTAATGAGAAATGAAGTAACATCAGTAATGTGTTGTTTTCACAGTTGTGACATTGCTGCCACAAGCTGCTTCTCCTTTTTAACAAAACTGCTTGATTTCAAGTTCTCGTAAAGACAGCAATACTGTATCTGATTGCAAAAGATATCCCAAGTATGAATCTCCTGAAAGCTAGTGAACAAATATGGGGAGGAAATATGTAAGAAAGTGGAAATAGAAATATCAAACAAAAACAAAAAAGAACTATTACTAGCAACCAAATATGGCACTTTTCAATTCTCATCAAAATATTATGAACATTAGTAGACATTTTGGCAAAAATTTAATGCCATGCATCTCAAACTGGGGCAACATCCCCAGAAGGAGCATTAAATTACAATATGGAGTATCAGCTGGGAACATCAGATTTTCAATGAGTCTGTGATGAAATTTTGGACTTCTGTACTCTCAAAATTAAATCGGGCTTTGAAATTGGTCAAGCTTTCTTTTCCTTTTTGGGGGGGAGGGAGGGTGTGGTGGGGCAGATGTCTGTATATGTCATGAGTGATGGCAAATGTTGGTACTTTTATGCCCTTGGGGAACCTATTGGTGGAGCTAATGTCTCATAGAGAAGATAATGTTCCTCAACACGTTTCAGAGGTTCATCTAGCTTGTCACTTTGCTAACCTGTGAATTATTAATTTTTTATTATACAAAATCTACTGCTCCTCAGAAACCAATTTATTTTCTTGCTGAACTATTGCTTGATTGAATATTGGCTTACAAAGTTGGGACTAACTGTAGCCCCATCTCTCAACATACTGAATTCTTTGGTAAAATAAAAAGGAATGTAAGTTCTAGGAGTTAATTTCTTTCTTATTTTTGTAATATTTTTCCTTTAACCATTTATAAGGTAATATATCTTAAATTCTAATTTCAGTTATAAACATTGAAAGACAAAGAGAAGGCAAAACAGAAAGATGGTAGTGTAAGTTTTAAGCCAGTTTAAAACAAAACAAAACAAAATAAAACATACTGAGAATTTTGATAAGCATGGCATCGTCTCTGAGACTCCAAACATTGAAACTGACAATGAGAAGATGCTATCCACCAGAGGTAAGTCTGTAGTAAGTCTAGCTGTCACTCCGAAATCTTAGGATATACCTGTCTACCTATTTCGGATATGGATTTTATATTTGAGAAGATTCAGGTGAGTCTAAATCTTGCCAATTTTTGTGATCTCTCCTGCAGTGACATTTAGGAATCATACATACACATTCTGAATAAAAATTATTAGAATTGTTTGCAAACAAAATGAGAATTTTTAGCCGGGGACAAGGCAAAGATATTAAAACCAACATATAAACATTGATGATTTTTTTAATATCACTTTCTGAATTATCTATAAAATGAAACGTAAGTCATAGGAGAAAATCTTATGAATCTTTATGCTTTGTAAATATGCACAAATATTTTTCGACTCAAGATGAGGCAGTTTTAATAAGTTGTACTCATTACAGTACACTATAACCGTATATATTTTATGCCATTTGGGACAGTTGGTGGAAAGATTGGATTTAACTTATTTACCTTATATTTGAATGAAATAGAAACATTCATTTTTATTGGTCAAAATGAAGAGATCTGTGAAGATATGTTCAAATTATACTATTTCATAATAAAATAATTGGCAAGGAATTTTTAAGTATATATGTCAATATTGTGCACTGTATCATCTAGAAAAACTCGTGTAGACCTATACAATGAGATACAAAAGTAGTGAAGTACAGGCCTGAATCAATGGAATTACACAGCTTGAAAACATTTTTAGTCATTCTGTCATTCATGAGTACTTTGTCTCAAAAATCTTTCTTTTTTATTTTCTCAATGTGTGCAATGGGATGGAAACTATGATAAAGTTACTAACAAAAATCAGCAATTTGTTATAGAGAACAAACAAATGGTTACCAGAGGGGATGTGGGTGGGTGAATGGGGAAGGTAAGTGAAGGGGATTAAGAGTACACTACCTTGATGACCACTGAGTAGTATATGGAACTGTTGAATCACTATTTTGTACACCTGAAATTAATATAACACTGTGTGTTAACTATACTAGAATTAAAGCACAATTTAAAAATAATTTAAAAATCAAGAGTTTGTGTGTTTTTATTTTAGGCCAATTTGTAATAAATAGGAGGCTTACTCTGTCAATCGTATGGGCAATGCTTTAACTAGGGGAACAGTTAGACTGAGTTTTTGAGATCAAGTTTCAATTGTTAACTTTTTTAATATTAAAAAAAATCACCACAGTAGGTAAACATCTAGATTGGTTTAATAGACACATATTCATATTAACGACACGTAGTGCCTTACAGAATTACTGTAATTACTTGGGGGTATTTTGCCCCAAGTCTTGATACTCTTAAGCCAAATTGACATGGCAAATCTATAAATTTTTGCACTGTATGGAAAGTAATAGGCATTTTTAAGAGTTGGATAAAGGGAAAAATATTTTGTTGAGAGCTATGTGTCAGACTCTACAATAGGCATTAGAAAGATAAATAAGATACAGCTACTATCAAAGAATAGGTTTCTTCTATTTAATATTAGAAAATACATTCAAATTAATTTATTTACATAGCAAAATTGAAAAAATATTTAAATTTTAATATAGGACATCACTATAATGATAAAAGTATCTATAAACCCATGCAAAACAAAGTTGAGTGTTACAAACTTTATCTGCTGAAATGACTCAATGGAAGCTCCAAAGAAGCAATTATAAGGAGTCGATTTTGAAGGCTCAGTTGAAGTTCAAAGTTATGCAAGTTATTGCACAGTTTGCAAGAATGTTTTGCATAACTCAATCATAAAGGCATGAAATGGCTAAGTATTTTTAGGCAGGGTAAATTACTACTACTTTACTACTACTGCTACTGCTACTGCTACTACTACTATTAACTATCATGGGCTAGTGTGCTTAGGAGGAGAAGCCAAGTAGACTTTTGGGAATTGAGTCTGAAAACCCAGACAGGTTAGTCAAAGTATCTCTGACATGCCAAGGCAGCTGAATCCTGAATGTGATGGAAAACCATTGACTGGTTGTGAGCAAGGGATAACATAATTAGCTTTGCATTTTTAAAGAGATTATTTTGTCAGTATTTAGAAGAGCCTAAAGTAGGAGCTTGTTCCAATCATTCAGTTAAGACCTTCTATGTACTGCCTCATTAGCCTTAAGCCTACAATGGGCTTATTTACAGCCATCACTATGGCAATAGGCTGGTATCATAAAAATAAAAGTCATCCTCAACATCATCATTATCATCATCATCTTAAGGACTCTCTCACATGGCTACACTTTACTCCAATGGCTCATGGAAAAGGATGCATTGCCTGACTGATTTTGCAAGCCTCTGGTAACCTGTATAAGATATGAACAACATGGCATCAGCTTTGATGGTATTAATTATAAAAAAATGCTTTAAATGTTATTAAAAACAAATATTGGGGGTGTGGTATGATAAATACAATATGTATCATAGTCTTTATTTTTCTGTTTTACAGTCTTGCATGGGAAGTTCAAGGGATCAATGTATTATACAACCCCGCCCAAGGCAGGCTTTTCCTCCCCATCTGCCAATCCAAATGTTAACTTTTACAAACAACAGAATGGCCTGCTTAGTAGCCAAACTATAGCAGTGGTTTTTCATCAAAACACAAACTATTACTATATAATGAAGTAGACATCTGGTATTCAGTCTGGAAAAGCAAGTCTCTTAAAAAAGGAGAAGTGTGAACCAAAAAGAGGGGGAATTGAGTAAACATAATAAAGGATATTAATTTTAGAATATCGGATTTCACTGTTTCTTTCTAAAACTAAAATCACTGTGAAGTAAGTGAATCCTCAGCCCAGGAGATAATTGGTGAAGGCTTCACAGAGGCATTTTCTACACAAACAACCCACTTTCAGGTCCTTTGAACCCTGAACTAAGCTAAAAGTTGTAACAAATGCTGGAAAATTCTTTTTTAATGTTTATTTATTTTGAGAGACAGAAAGAGAGCATGAGCAGGGGAGAGGCAGAGAGAGAGAGGGAGAGAGAGAATCCCAAGCAAGCTCTGTGCTGCCAGTGCAGAGCATGACATGGGTCTCATCCCACGGACCATGATATCATGACCTGAGCTGAAATCAAGAGTCAGACTCTAAACCGACTGAGCCACTCAGGAGCCCCCAAATGCTGGAATATTCTTAAGTGGTGGGTAGTGGTAGTCGTTACAGAGGGCAAGCTTCCCTGGCCCTAGTCTTGGTCACGATTGCTCCCTGTCCCTCCGACTGAAAACAAATAACCTACATATTCCCAGAAGATGGGTGTCTTACTCTGCTCCACTTAAGAATTCTGGGACAACATGGGGGCTGCAAGCTGATGGCTCATACCAAAGCAGTGTGAGCCAAGAATCATACTGAAAAATTACTCAAATTACTGACTTTCAATATTTGGTAAATTACTAAATATAATGGAAAAAAATCAATGAAAAGACTTGCATTGTAGTTCTAAATCTGCTACTTTCTAAATCTGTATCTCTGAGAAAGAGAGAAGTACTTGTACATCATTATATTTTTTGTAGCATAAAAATTATACCTGTAAAACTTAATGTAGTAGATTTTAGCTCAAGAATTTATCTCTGCATGTATATTTTAGAACATTATATCTAGAACATGCAAGGATATAATTATAATTAAGTGACAGAATTTATATATGCATATATAGGTATGTATGTGTGTATGTGTGTGTGTGTGTGTGTGTGTGTATACCATTGATACTCAGTTTCAAAAATTAATACATTTGCTAATTATCATAGTATCACAGTGATTTCTTATTGAGCAAAGGTAAATTCTGATATAAAATAAGGGATCCACAATAAAATACCAAAGCCCTCTTAAAAGCATAGCTGGAAACCTTTCAATGCCTCACTGGACTTTGAATTTTCTTCATATTAGTTTCACAATCCATGAAATATTAGGAGCATTAATTTATTCATTCATTTATATGTTTCTTCATTCACTCAGTCACTTTGCAAATTCTTGAGCTTACCATGTGCTGTGACCGATACAAAACCAAGTAATATCTTTTCTTTGATGAAAAGCACTTTGGCAATTCTGACAACAGAAAGCTGATAGCAAAAGAGCAGAGATAAAAAAATACAATTAGGAACAAAACACGAAGAATGTAGCTAACTGAGTCTTTAGTGCAAGGACAAAAAAAGGTATTCACATGTCAATACATTGTGAGGGTAAACTTTAACATAAATATGTGTTCAAGAGGTTGTTAGCCTTGCATCAACTTAATATAAATGTGTAAGAGAGGGTAGCATTTAATTCTAATCTATCAGCACAGATATTACTATTCCCAATTTACTGAGTTTCAAAGAAGTTAAATAATTTGGCTGAAGACTCAAAACTACAAAGGAGGGTCACCTAATATGAAAAACCCAACTTTTCTAATTTCAAAGCCTCTGTGCTTTGGGCAATATGGCTTTCTAAAAGGAAAAGAAGAAATTGTTTGGTATTTGTCATTATCAGAAGCACGCACTTATGAAGAACACCTTTCCCCCTGTCACTGCCACATAAAAGAAGGCTACCATTTTGGTTAATAATGTCAACACTAACAAGGATTTTTTAAGTGTCTTAAGGTTTAAAAAGGGAATGTTTGTCAATGTGAACCCTTATGTTTCTATTACATCTATCAGTCCAATGTAAAAAGGATCACTTAATTTCCAGTTGGGTTTGTCCTCTAATCTCTGACCTTTTTTCCTCTCTTCTCTCACCTTCTAATTTTCCAATAATTTTGGTTAGGAAAACTTTGCAAAAATAATAAGAATTCTTACAAACACTTCACTCAGTTTGCCTTAAGTTATCATTTACATAACTGTAATGCAATTATCAAAACCAGGAAAATAATCTTGGTACAATAGTACTCACTACTAATCTACAGATCTTATTCAACACTCACTGTTTTTCTAATCTGTGACAATCCTTCAGCTTTCTTCTCTTTCATGAATGACCTCGATGTTGTTGAAGAGTGTTGATCAGTTATTTTGTACAACTTGTTCCTCCATTTGTATCTGCCTGATTTTTTTTTTTTCTTTTATGATTAGACTGGTATTACCTGTTTGAACAAGAATACCAAAGGTGTGATGTTTTATCTTTCTCAATACATCAAATCAGATACCTTACTACTCATATGTTAAACTTGATCATTTAGTATCAAGTATTTAGCATATCAAGGTATTTTTTTCTGCACTTCTCCACTGAAAGCTTCTATTGTCCCTTTATTATTCATCAATATCTTGAGAGAAGATACATTGAGACTATGCAAACATCCTATTTTTCCTCAAAATCTACATCTCTTAGGATATGCATGATATTGGATAGGCACTTAAATTCTCTGCCTCTGTTTCGACTTACTTAAAATAGAGATAATAATTATCTCTATCGAAGAGAGTTCTGTAAGTATTAAAACATCTCGTGTAAAGAGCTTAGAAAAAATGTCTAGAGTACAGTAAGCACTCACTAAATATTTTCTTTTAAATGTAAATGTTGAGCATTCTGAAAGGTAAGGAAGAGTTAAAAGATAAAAGAGCACAGAAATTCTAATAGAAGGCCTAGGATTCATGAGCAGTAGGATTCATGTCATATTTTAAAGACTAAAAGAAATCTGGAGTGGTGGGAAACAGAGAGCAGAGAGAAAAACATTGCAAGATGACTCTGCAGAGTTTGGAAAGGTCTTACACCAATGCTACAAATTTGAGACCTTATCCTAAGACTTTATTTGATTTTAAGTAAACATAAAAGACTCTCAGAATGGCCTTTTAACAATATTTAAAACAAGCAGTAACATGATCTGATATTTAGTTTAAAAAATATTCTATCTGTGGGGTGCCTGGGTGGCTCAGTCGGCAAAGCATCCAACTTTGGCTCAGGTCATGATCTCGTGAGTTTGAGCCCCATGTCAGGTCCTGTGCTGACAGCTCAGAGTCTGGAGCCTGCTTTGGATTCTGTGTCTCTTTATTTCTCTGCCCTTCCCCACTCACACTCTGTCTCCCTCTCTCTCAAAAAATAAATAAACATTAAAAACATTTTTTAATAAAAAATAATATTCTATCTGTGATCTGGGTAATATTTTGGAGGTACAAAAGTAGACCTGGCAAGACCAGTGGGAAATCGAAATACTGGAGATTGAACAGGAATGACTACAATAGAGATAAAGAAACATAAAACAGAATTCACCAGCTTCCTTTACAGTTCATTTCTCTCTCTGCATTTTCTCCATTACAGGAAAGTACCAGCCATTTGCCTAAAGTGGACCACTGGTTGTTACACTAGTATAACTCTTTCTGGTTATAGAATGTGAAATGCCAGATTTTTCCTATTTTACCTTCCCAGTAATCCCACAGCATAGTACTTTTATTATATTGATTCTACAAACAAGGAAACTGAAGTGCAAAATGCTTAAGTAATCCAATACAGTCCCAACCAAACCAATCTAATGTAATCAATCACTAAATCTTGTTCATTCTGTATCTTAAGTATTTTTTTTTAATTTATGTTTATTTATTTTTGAGAGAGCAAGAGAAAGACAAAGCATGAGCGGGGAAGGAGCAGAGAGAGAGGGGGGAACACAGATCCAAAGCAGGCTGCAGGCTCTGAGCTGTCAGCACAGAGCCCAATGGGGGGCTCAAACCCAGGAACTATGAGATCATGAACTGAGCTGAAGTCCACACTCAACTGACTGAGCCACCCAGACACCCCTATATCTTAAGTATTTCTTAAATAATGTCTTCCTTCATGTCCACTGCTGCTAGCTTGGCTCAGGTTCCCCCCAAACATCCACCAATTTCCTTCTAACTGGTGGATTATTTCCAGCATTGCCCCTCTCCAATCCATTCCACATTTGAAACCGGAGTGATCACCCTAACGATCAAGTCTGGGTATCTTCTTCCCCTGTTTCAAACCCTTTCTTGTTTTTCCATGGCTCATGGGGCAAAGAGCAGATGCCCTAGTACTGATGAATTCACTCACTTCCTCTCCAGCCTCATTGATCAGCAAGTTCTCTCCCCACTTTTCCTTTTATCCCATCCCTCTCACTTTATCACCCTGTGACCACCCAATTGTTGTCACTCTGAAGGCAGCATATTCTCACCTGCTGGTAGTTGTGCACACCAGGAGCCCTTTTCCTGATAGGTACTTATCTCATTTCTTCACTTAGGCAAACTGCTTGGTTGGCGTGGGTTTGGTGACAATCTTTCCTCTTCTAGGAAAACTTCCATTTCTCAAAAACCTGAATTTAGGTCTTTTAGGTAAACCCATACACCTTGTACTTACACCTATGACTACACTTAATACTATATATTCCCGGGGCGCCTGGGTGGCGCAGTCGGTTAAGCGTCCGACTTCAGCCAGGTCACGATCTCGCGGTCCGTGAGTTCGAGCCCCGCGTCGGGCTCTGGGCTGATGGCTCGGAGCCTGGAGCCTGTTTCCGATTCTGTGTCTCCCTCTCTCTCTCTGCCCCTCCCCCGTTCATGCTCTGTCTCTCTCTGTCCCAAAAATAAATAAACGTTGAAAAAAAAATTAAAAAAAAAAATACTATATATTCCCTATACATTCTTCTAGGAATCCTATTCTCCTTCCTCTAAATGGTAACTTCTTTAATATCTTGTTCATCATTGTATTAATGCCTTGTAGAGTGTATGTCCCATGATAGGTGCTAAATATATAACTATAAATAAGGGGTTTCAATTCAACAATGGGAGCACTGATTGAGTAAATTAAATAATTTACAAAATAACTGCAGTGTTTGTTTTTTGGTAAAAGTATAAAATAGCAAATATTAGTGAAGTTAAGGAAATTTCCAGAAATGTTTGCTAATATATTACACCTCGGTGTGTATAAATAAATAAGTTGTAAAGACCAGTTAAATACATATTTACCTATCTGAAGTAAGATGTGCTTTTCTACTTCTCATTCTAATCTAGTTCATGAATCTGTATATAATGATGACTGCCATTAAAATATTATGCCAGTCTCCCACACTACATAGAGTCCAAATTGTTCATTTATTCTAACGATTTAGAGGATGACTTTCTGTTAGCTCTAAATTCATGGCTTTCTATTTTTATTGGATTCCTCTTCTCAGGCGCAAGAGCTAGAAGTGTAATCAATCATGGTTACAAATCTTTAGCCCCCGCATTCCATAATTTGGTTGCTAAAAATGCTTTTATTCCCCTGGAACAGGTAGATTATGAGTGTGTTCCTTGGCTCACTGGACATGAGCACAAAGTGGCATGAACAAGAGGATAACGTGGAGAGACAGTGGGTTTGGCATTAGAAGTGGCAGCATCAGGAGTCTCAGCAGGGGTGACAGCATTTCGAGACACTTCACAAGCATCATGTCATGAGTCCAACCTGTTCAGGTTTCTCCTGACTGGGGAGGCTGGTTCTTGATTAATATCAAGTCAAGTGTTTTGTCCTTGTAAGGTTTCCCTCAGTAAGCCTGAGGTTAAACACGAGTTTTCCTTTTATCTGTGAATATTTTATCTTCCATGTATAGACAGAGGGCCTTTTCTCCCACAGGTGAGTTCTAGTATGCTAAATCTCTTTTGATTTAACAGTTGTCTATGAATAAGGATTAGATGAACAAGATAAATTCAATAAAATTATAGATGAAGATAAAATAATTTATGTTCAGTATCCATACCTAAAAGTAAAATTGAGTTCTTCTCTTAGAGTGGATTTTGAACATGCAAGGAATTTTAATCTGTCACTAAAGACATGTGGAGCATGTCCTGAAATTGTCATCTTGATAGGGTAGGTAGCTGTCATGTGATATGCATGAGCAGAAGTCCTGCAAGTTGCAATATTAGGTTTATGGCTAATGACACCTTTGTATGACCTTAGCCAATTCACTCAAATGCTTTGAGCCTCAATTGCCTTGGAGATAATCAACTATGTTCTTGTAAATAACAGACAGAAAGAGTTTATCTTTGATGATGGGAGTTCATTATAAGGCTATGTGGTGAAATGTCATGGTACAGGAGTCTGTGTTAGCAATTTCATAATAGCCTGTGTTCTTAAGTTCAAAACTAGAATGAGGTAGTAGCTAAGAGAGAAACAGAAAAATAATTAAACATCATATAGGATGTAGCCAGTATTATTATTAATACCTATTATTAATATTGTCAAGATATATCATATGACTAGGTACGTTTACCACCATGCAGTACGGACCATCCCCATAAGAGACAGTTTTTTGTACCAAGCCATCTGAAAGGCTACTGGCTTTTATTCTGATCTGTCTAAACAGGTTGCCTTTGACTCATAAGACTAGTCTTTCTATACATATATATATTTTTTTCAACGTTTATTTATTTTTGGGAGAGAGACAGAGCATGAACGGGGGAGGGGCAGAGAGAGAGGGAGACACAGAATCGGAAACAGGCTCCAGGCTCTGAGCCATCAGCCCAGAGCCCGACGCGGGGCTCGAACTCACGGACCGCGAGATCGTGACCTGGCTGAAGTCGGACGCTTAACCGACTGCGCCACCCAGGCGCCCCAAGACTAGTCTTTCTATAATCAATTATGGCCAGACTATGCTATATTTTGACAATATTAACAATAGGTATTAAAAATAATAATACTGGTTACATCCTGTATGATGTTTAATTATTTTTCCATTTCTTTCCTTTAAGATGCCTTCATACAAAGCTGTCTCTAATTGATTTTAATTATTAAAGTCCCAATTAGAGTCATGTTTTACGTGAAAAAGATTTTATGGAACTCCATTACGTTATGTCATTTGCCCAATGCAGTCAATCCTCGTTATTCGCGATTTCTGGATTTGCAATTTCATTCACTCGCTAAGATTTATGTGAAACCTCCCAATGTCACTCACAAGCATGCACAGAGTAAAGAAACTTTTGAGTTGCCCCAGGGGTGTGCGTTCCAGCTGAGGTTGAACAAGGCCACACTCTGCCCTCTTGTTTCGGCTCTCAAACTATACACAAGTGTCCTCTTGGCAGTTTATTTATTGCCACATGTTTTGCTTGCTTGTGCTGTGTCTTGGTAATTTTGTTGCTTAAAGTGGCCCTCCTGTGTAGTACTGAAGCGATGGGTTCCAAGTACAGAATGGCTGTGATGTGCCTTATAGGCAAAATATGTGTGTTCGATCAATATTGTTCTAACATGAGTTATAGTGCCCTTGGCTCCAGGTTCAATGTTAATGAATCAATTGTATATTAAATAAGGGTCTTTAAACAGAAAAACATATAAAATAAATATTGATTGGTTGATGAAAATATGACCAGAACTTCACAGGAACCTATCCCTGTGTCTTCTCTAACACAAATGATTCAGCATTCACTAATTCTGTGTTTGCAGTGACTTTTATAGATCACAACTACCACACATTTTTTCATTGACTGTATGTATTTCATTTGCTGTATGTTCCTGCATGTCATAGAATGAGAGAGTAAGCAATGGTGATTTGTCTAAGGAACTTGCCATCATGAACTAAGATTTAGGCTTAATTTATATAAAGGCACTCATAGTAATAAAAGGAAACTTTGAGGAGGGGTAGAGCAGAAAAGGGGAAGCGTGAGAGTGAATTGTTAATCTTCCTCCTCACTGATTTAGTTGAGGTGAACTTTGTGTAGAACTCAATTATAAAGCCATGTTTTAAGTATTTGCATGTCTGTCTCACCTAAGAGACCATGGATTTCTTAAGAGCAGAGACTATAGGGGCGCCTGGGTGGCTCAGTCGGTTGAGCGTCCGACTTCGGCTCAGGTCACGATCTCACGGTCCGTGAGTTCGAGCCCCGCGTCGGGCTCTGGGCTGATGGCTCAGAGCCTGGAGCCTGCTTCCGATTCTGTGTCTCCCTCTCTCTCTGACCCTCCCCCGTTCATGCTCTGTCTCTGTCTCAAAAATAAATAAACGTTAAAAAAAATTAAAAAAAAAAAAAAGAGCAGAGACTATACCTGACTTATGAAATGTGAGTATAAACTAAGCCACACCGAGACATAAGTGAAATCAGCCTTGTAATTACAGTCATCATCCATACTGCAATGACTCTTATTCTGCTGCTGAAATAATCCCACCAGTATTTCTGACACTCCTGCGGGATGTTACCCATGAGCTCATTAACACTTCTGGCTCACTCAGGCGACCACGAGGTCTAATTTATTTCTTGTTTGCTTGTTTGGCTTGGATCCTCTTTCCCTGTGTACCGCACCATCTACTGACTCTGCTAAATGTTCACACGTCACTATGAATTCTTCTGGTCACTGACATATCTGACACCAAGGCTGCTCTGTCTGGCCAGTACTACCCTCACCCTGGGCACTAGGGATGAATTGGCCCCAAACCTCTGCCATTCTCTATGATGGACACTGTTGCTCTACATTCCAGGCATTGCTCCCCTCCAGCCAGACGCCACACACACAGATGTCTCTTAAGTATCAAGTTTGAGTGTCATTCTGTGGTGCTATGGAAGTAGAATACACCTCTGTTTTGTTTCTAGATTCCATTAAAGGGGCAACATAGAATTGCTCCTTGAATACCAGTCTTATAAAGTTTTCAGTAAAAACAAACAAACAATTAAGTCCTCGCTTTCACGCATAGTCCCCTCTCACCAGAACTTAGCAGAAGCCAATGGGCTATTGATAGTGAAAGAACCAAGTACTATACAAAAAAAAAAAAAAAAAAAAAAAATGAAAGAAAGAAATATTTTATCTTTTTCCAAACCTGGATTATGACATCTTATTCTGGGTCCAAAATTATACGATATTGTGGTTCAGTGTTGGTTCCCGGCCTTATTAACGGTATTGCAACACTGACCCCACAACATAATTGTTGACTGATCTTGGCAAATTACTTAATCTCAATGGGCCTCACATTCTGTATACATAAAGTCATTATTTCAATGGCACCACCTGCAGAAGTCTATGGGATCAAATTGGCTAGCATGTATACATGAGCAGCATTTAAAACTGGCTTTAGTAAACACTCAGTGAGTTTGAGTTATTATTTTCCCTTTAAGCTATGTTCTCACCTCATACAAATTGATGTGAATTAGATTACTCCATCAGTTTTCCAGACATGTCCAGATATGTCTTAATAAGAGGGTTGGACACACATATCTCTAATCTTTCAGTACCTAGCAGCTAGCACATATTAAGTGCTCAGGAGATTCTTGTTGAATAAATGATAAATACAGATAGAAGCATCAAAGTGTACAGAAAGAGTATAGGTCAATAATAAATACACAGTAGTGGTTTTAGTAGCAGAAAGACAGGAGAGCTGTATTCTGCCTGGTAATAAGCAAAGTGCCTTGTCAGTACTCAACAAACATTTCTTAAGTGAAAAATATTATCCTACACTTACTGAGTAATTCTTTATGCCATGAACTGCTTAACATCTGTTATCCCATTTAACTGTCCTATGTGGTATGTTTCTTTTTCTATTCCCATTTTTTGGATTGAAGATGCTGAGGCAGAGAAAGAGTAACTAATCTGTTCAAGATGATACAGCTAAAATGGGGCAGCGTGGGTAATGACATGTTGACAATCTGAACATGAAAGAATAGTCTTAACCTCCTTTCTTCCTTCCTTTCTTTTTCTTTCCTTCTTCCTCTTTTCTCTTTCTTTCTTTCTTTCTTTCTTTCTTTCTTTCTTTCTTTCTTTTCTTTCTTTCTCTCTCCGTCTTTTCCTTTCCTTTCCTTCCTCCCTCCCTTCCTTCCTTCATTCATTCCTTCCCTCCTTTTTAAAAAACTACTTAAAAAAGGAAAAAGTAAATGAACTAAGACTTAGGCTCTTGTGTAAACTTGTCTTTATTTGCTGCTAGTTGAATGATTATGGGCTTATACATATTTTTCTCTATCAAAAAGGGAAAACGTGATATTTGTATCGTAAGTTGTTATGAGGATTAAATGAGGAACAAGGGTACAGCACTAATTCAGTGCCTGGCACATAGTAAATGCTTTACGAAATAGCTGCAATTATCATTATTTTACTTGTCCTTGATTTTATTGTTACTTATAGTTCGTATTTTAATAATTTATTTGCTTAAAAACAAAGCGAAAAGATTAAATTGCATTTGTGATACATATTTATTTTTAAGGTTACCCAGTCAAATAAGTTCTAAAATAGTTTGATGGGTAAAAATGCAAGCTTCAGTTCTTTGAAATGTTAACTTATCTGAAACTCTTCATTATCTAATTATTTTAGAGAAAGGAAGGCTCCATCCAATTTTTGTGGACACAAGTGTAACAACAGAAAAAAATACAGACATGCTGTTCACATATTATTTGCTTTTGAAAGAGCTAGAAAAATAAAACAGATTTTTCCAAGAAACCTTTGTGTGAGAATAACGGGAAAACTCTAAGATGTCTTTTGTTATGGTCACGACTATTCTTACAATGGCACTTTAAATGAATACACATTTTATGAAGCCGACTTAAAATATAAATAATATCTTTCTTCTGAGAATTATACAGAACAAGAGAATGTTTATTCTCTGCTGTGAAGTACTTTGATCATTTCTCTGTACATTATAGACATCAGCAAAGAGGCCAATCTGCAACAAATAATTCAAGATACATTCTGGTTTTTTAGCAGTAAGGTGATTGTTTTAAGATGTTCTGAATGTGGCCTGCAAAAATGAGCAGTTCTTTCATGGAAGATCGTAATTATTTCTGGGCTATTACTGGGGAATTGTACCATAATTAATATGTTTTGAAAATATAAGTTCACGTATACTTATAGAATTTTATATAAATAGATGTTCCAATTTAAATTCTAAATTCTAATTCTGAATTGAGAACTATTTTGGAAAAACTGCCAGTCCCTTTTAAGACTGCAATTAAGAGTTCTCATTATACCTAATCATCAAGGTCTCCACAATCACAGTCTTTTAAAATTTGTATATAAATATATGTGCTTTCTTAGTGCTCTGTTCATATCATTAGCTGTCAGTTGTATTCAATATTTTTCTCCTATTCCCCTAAGAGCAACTTGGAGAAAGGAGCCTATCTTTTTCTTCTAAGACTATTCCCTTGTTTGGAGCATTTGAGGTGTGCAATAGCTACTGAAATGAAATCAATGGTGTTACAATTAGTTAATTTTTGCACAACAGTAAATTTATAAAAATTGAGGAAAGTATAGTTCTTTCAAGTACTAAACATTTTTCATGATATTACGATATACATATTAAGTATATATATATATATATATATATATATATATATATATATATATATATTAAATCAACATATAGTTACTAAAAGTAGGCATGAACTGGAAACCGATGTCCTATATCTTAGTCAAGGCACAGCTGGCCCTTCATATTACTTATCTGATATTTTTAATGATAAATATTCCAAAAAACATTTTCCAAACATTTCTATCTCTTAAAATATGGACAGCCTCCCTGATGAGCAGCAGGCACTTCTGGATGAATAAATATATCAGGAGCATATGCAGCTAATTTAAAGTAGTGATAAGTGGTATGAAGAAAGAACAAAGCAAATTAAGGGAATAAAAGAGTAGTGAAATTATGGTAGGTTTTCTGTTTTGTAGAAGGTAGTCAGGTGGGGCCTCTGGGAGGAGGTGATATTTAAGTAGAGCCCCCAGTGAAGAGAAGAAAGGAAGGGAGTCATGTAGGGAGGAAGAACAGTCTGGTGTAGGCAACACAAGTGCAAGTGTTTGAGACAGGAATGTATTAGATGTGTTTTAAGGAATTGCAGGAAGGTCCATGTGATCCAAACAGAGTGAGCATAGCTGAAATAGGAAGCTATGTACATTGTATGTAAATTAAATAACGTGAGGCCCTATAACCTGAATTAGGAAGTTGAGTCTCTTATTTTTTTGTGTGTGTACATTTATTTATTTTGAGAAGGAGAGAGAGAGGGAGAGAGGGAGGGAGAGAAAGAGAGAGCACAAGCAGGGGAGGGCAGAGAGAGAAGGAGAGAATCCCAAGCAGTCTCTGCACTGCCAGCATAGAGCCCAATGAGGGGCTTGAACTCATGAAAGCATGAGATCATGACCTGAGCCCAAACCAGGAGTCAGACGCTTAACCAGCTGAGCTACCCAGGAGCCCTGGGAGTTGATTCTCTTCTAAGTATGATGCAAACCAGCAGAAAATTTTGACTATAAGAGTGGTAGATCTTCTCTAAGATTTTAAAAAGATGACTCAGAAGGCTACATGGAGACAAGCAGATTCGAAGTAAGCCAACAACTAAGGTTGTCATTGAAGTAGATCATGTCAGAAATGATGGCAACTTGGACTAGGGTGTTAGTGGCAACAATGATGACAAGTGGTTTCAATTCAATTTATCCTTTGATTTTTCAAGACATATGAACTGGGTTTCAGATGAGAGTGAAAATTTAAAAAAATCAAGGATGACTTCTCGTTTTGAACAAGTGGATAAATGGTGAGTCCTGAGATGGGGGAGATTAGAGTGGGTTTACACTAGAAAGTAGACTTATATGTTGGACATGTTAAGATCATTTAATAGAAATGTTTACAGATCTTAGTTGTAAAGTTCTTAGTTGTAAAGGTTTCATAGCATATCAGGCTATATGTTTGAGGATCAACTATAAGAAGGCTGGATAGAATCACACAGAAGGAAGATCTAAATAGAGAAGAAAGGTGGTTGCAGAACTGAGCATGGGTTACTCTGACATTTAGAAATAAGAAGAGAGTGACTCCAACGAAAAAGTTGAAGAGTGAGTAGCAAGGGATATAGGAGAAAAACACATCCAAAAGGTGGACATAGTAGGCCAAGTGAAAAATAATTTTAAGAAGGATGTCATCAAATTTATCGAATATTTTTGAAAGATACAATTAAGGACTAAGGACTGATCATTGAATTTGACAAGTGATTATTATTGATGATCTTGACAATAATGAGTGCTGGTGGCAATATAAATAGACAAAAATACCAACTATCCCATTCATAAGTTTTATATAAAGGGAAATATGTGAATGAAACTATAGAGGAGATAAGTAGTCAATAAAGGTGTTTTGTTTTATACTGTTTTCTGTGATTATGTTTTCTAAAATTTGGATTTGATGGAAATTGGATTTTCTTTCATCAGCACCGTGAATACAGGATTTTCTTCCTGATATACACGTTAGCATCCTTAGAAATAGCTCACTGTATATGTTGTGTCTATCTGGCAATTTCTTACAGTATCACAACTTCTCTAACTCCTACATATATCCAAGAATTACCTTTGCTGGCCACCTCTGTGAAGCACTTTTTCATCATTCCAGCTATTATAATCTCTCTACCAGGTTAAGACGTTTTTCTTCTTAGTTGTTTTTTTTTTTTTTTTGTCTTTACTGCATATGGTATTTTCTAATTATCTACTTGCTAACATGTTCACAATATATAGATCATAATTCTATGGGATCCAGGTCAAATTCCTGCGTTCAAGGTCTAGTTCTGATATTACCACTCCTGCCATGTTTGGCAAGTGTCTTATCTCTTCTAAAGTTCATTTTTCACATATGCAAAATAAGAAAAATAATCATAAGCATATTCCAAACTAGTTTTGAGAATTTCAAGACAAAAGCATTGGTACAATTTAAATTTCAATAAATGCTGACTTTTATTATTTTTTATTATATTATATTATTATTTTGTTATTATATAACCTATTATATAATGTTAGTTCCCCAGATTCCTGGATAATACCTTTCACTCAACAAATGATAATTGAATTGAACGAATGAGAATTAATTGAAAATTTGCCCATATGATCATTCAACTCATTTATTCACTATGTATCTTTGAGTGTTTATATCTTCCATTCATTGTTCTCAACACTTGATGTAGGTCAACATCATACAACATGACAATGTCATACAACAACATAACAACAACAACATTACAAAAAAATCGCTAGAATATCACCAAGTTATTTATTTTAAAGAATGTAATCACATGTCTATAATTTCCAAACCCCAAATATCAAATACTGGAAAACCTATGCAAATCCTGATAGAACTAAAGTAAGCCTCTTTGTATAATTATCCCACAATTCCAGGGCACTAGAGTTGTATATAATGTGCAATATATAACCATATTACCTTAGAAAATTTAAGAAGTTCTGAATTCTAAATTTTATCTGGCCCCAAGGATTGTAGTTAATGAGTGTGGACTTATAGTATCCAGCCTTCAACTGAGTTCGTTTTTTAGAAGCTGTTTTTCAATAAAATGTTTATTAGAATATTCATTTAAAATTTTCCATTCTATACATACATAGCAAAGATTTTTATGGCCAATGAAGCAGCTGTCAGAGCTTTACTTTAGACTGTTTTAAACTTAGAAGTTATGGTTGACGCACAAAAAGCATGGTGTGTGTTTTAGATTTCAGAAAGAAATTATTTTCTGAATAATTTCTGAATAAAAAAGAAGATTTTTATTAGAACAAAAATCATAAGCCAATTTATTCTGGACATTTCTGTAAGATTGTACTGAACAATATTCCTTTACAGGTCCACTTTTTAGAACATAAATGTTCTTAACATTAAGCATTCTGGTGTGGAGGGGAATTGAAAAGGATTCCATACGGAAAAGATTTACTGCAGAAATTAGAGAATACCCCTGGTGACAATGGCTGCCATGCTAACCCAGCCATGATTTTTATTCACATAACTCAAGTTGTGAAGAAGGTCTTACTTTTCCTTACAACACTAAAAAAGAGTTTGCCACCTGCGTCTCACTACATATCTGTAAATAACAGATTGCACCAATTATGTTAGTGTTCTGTTGCTGTGCATTAAAATAAAATGCAGCAGTGGGAAAGATTTATAGGCAAATTCCTCCTTTAGAATTCTAAAGCTGATAAGCAGAGAGGTATGAATTATTAAACTGAATAGAAGCTTTATAGAAAAGCTTGTAATCAAGCTTTGCTTGCACAAAACAAGAAACCTGTGACTAATTTCAAATAATGTTGTTTGCCTAACAAAATGGGACATTTAAAGGTCAACTTTATAATAAAAATCTGGTTTCAAGGAAAGGAAACACTGTTACTTTAGTCTTATATTTCACTTAGAATAGACATTATACTGAATAAAATAAAGCACAGTATACCTGCTAGAAGTTAAATGTTTCTGATGATAGTTTACAATGACTTCAAATATATGCTAGACAATAATCGAAGAAAGCCTAAAGGTTAGCACTTCAAATTGTAAGTTAAGGTAGCCAAAGTTAGCTAAATACCAGTTTTTATCTTTACTTTGAGTTAAAAAATACAAACTTCCAGGCAATTGTGCTCTTACCTTAGTATGATGTTCCCCTCTTCTCTTCAGCCTTCTCCTAGGAAAAATAAGTTGAGGCAGTTAATTAAAGGGATAAAAAAGGAACTCAAAGCAATCTGAGATTTCATAGCTTTGAGCACTATATTAGGCATATTTATTAAGGAAAATCTTTTCTCTTTCTTATCAATGCTCCAACTTAATTCTCTTTTTAATTTAACATGTGGAACAGATAGAATACTAATTGCTTTTTTAAAGGACTCACATTAAAAAATAAAAATCTCCTTATGAAAGAGGAGATGTCACAACTGATACCACATACAAAGGATCTTAAGGGATCTTATGTGCCACAACTTGGACAATTATACACACACAAATTGGACAACCTAGCAGAAATGGATAAATTCCTAGAAACGTACAACGTTCCAAAACTGAATCACGATGACGTAGAAAATTTAAATAGACAAATTACTAGGAATGAGATTGAATCAGTAATCAAAACCTCCCCCAAAAAACAAAAGTCCAGGACCAAACAGCTTTACTGGTGAATTATAACAAACATTCAAAGAAGACTTACAATACCAATCCTTCTCAAACTCTTCCAAAAAATAGAAGAGGAGGAACTCTTCCAAACACAATTTATGGGCCCAGAATTACCCCCAAACTAAAACCAGATGAGGATGCCACAAAAAATAAAAGTATAGCTCATTATCATCGATGCAAAAATCCTCAACAAAATATTAGCAAAATAAATTCGACAACGTGTTAAAAGGATCATATACCACCATCAAGTAGGATTTATTTCAGGGATTCAAGGGTAGTTCAACATCCATAAATTAGTCATTGTGATACACCATATTAATGACATGAACTATAGAAATGATAGGGGCATCTCAATAGATGTAGAAAAAGCATTTGACAAAATTCAACATGGATTTATGATAAAAACTCTCAACAAAGTGGGTAAAGAGAGAATATACCTAAAAATAATTAAGGCCACATTTGACAAGCCCATGTCATATTCAACATCATACTCAATAGTGAAACCTGAAACTTTTTCCTCTAAGACCAGGAAAAAGACAAAGATGCACATTCTTGCCACTTTTATTCAACCTGGTATTGGAAGTCCTAGCCAGAGCAAGAAGAGAAGAAAAATAAGTAATAGGCATCCAGAACAGTAAGGAAGGCATAAAACTATTTGAGGATGGCATGATATTATATACAGAAAACTCTAAAGACTTCATCAAAAAACTGTTAGAACTGGTGCACCTGGGTGGCTCAGCTGGTAAAGCATCAGACTTCAGCTCAGGTCATGATCTCATGGTTCATGAGTTTGAGCCCTGCATTGGGCTCACTGCTGTCAGTGCACAGCCCGCTTTGGATCCTCTGTTCCCCACCTCTCTCCCTCTCCAACTTGCACGCTGTTTCTCTCAGAAGTGAATAAATATTGAAAAAACTGTTATAATTAATAAGTGAATTCAGTAAAGTTGCAGGATACAAAATCAATGTGAAAAAATCTATTGCATTGGTAATATAATCTATACATTGGTAATAAACTATCAGAAAGAGAAATTAACAAAACAGTCCCATTTGCAATTGCATTGAAGAGAAAAAACAGTCTAGGAATAAATTTAACTAAGGAGAGGAAAGACCTCTATATTGAAGACAGTAAGGCATTAAAGAAAGAAATTGAAGAACACACAAATAAATGGAAAGATATTCCATGCTCATGGTTTGTAAGAATTAATATTATTAATATGTCCATACTACATGTTTAATGTAATCCCTATCAAAATTCCAATGGTATTTTTCATAGAAACAGAGCAATCTTAAAATATGTATGGAATCATAAAAGACCCAAAATAGCCAAAGAAATCTTGAGAATGAAGAGTAAAGCTGGAGGCATAATACTCCCTAATTTCAAAATATATTTAAAAGCTATAGTAATTGAAACAACAGGGTGCTGGCATAAAAGCAGATACATACATCAGTGGAAGAGAATAGAGAGCCCAGAAATAAACCCATGCATACATGGTCAAGTAATTTGTGACTAAGAAGCCAGGGGTATACAATAGGGAAAGAAAATCTTTTTGATAAATGGGAAAATATAATAGTCACATGCAAAAGACTGAACTTGACCATTATCTTATACCATACACAAAAATTAACTCAAAATGGATTAAAAACTTGAATGTAAGACCTGAAGCTGTAAAACTCCTACAAGAAAACATAGGTGGTAAACTCTTTCACATCTGTCTTGGCAATGATTTTTGAATCTGATACCAAAAGCAAAAGCAACAAAAGCAAAAATAAACAATTAGGACTACATCAAACTAAAAACACTCTGCACGGCAAAGGAAACCATGAACAAAATGAAAAAGTCACTTACTGAATAGGAGAAAATATTTTCTAATCATGTATCTGATAAAGAGCTAATATCCAAAATATATAAAGAACTCATACAACTCAATGGAAAACAAAACAAAACAAACATTCTGATTAAAAATTAAACAGAAGAGGAGTGCCTGGGTGGCTCAGTCGGTTAAGTGTCCGACTTCAGCTCGGGTCATGATCTCACAGTCCATGAGTTTGAGCCCTGCGTCGGGCCCTGTGCTGACAGCTCGGAGCCTGGAGCCTGCTTCGGATTCTGTGTCTCCCTCTCTCTCTGCCCCCCCCACCCCACTGATGCTCTCTCTCTCTCCCTCTCTCACTCTCAAAAATGAATAAATGTTAAAAAAAAAATTAAACAGAAGACCTGAACAGATATTTTTCCAAAGAAGACATACAAATAGCCAATAGGTGTGTGAAAACATGCTCTATGTCATTAATCATCAGGAGAATGCAAATCAAAACCACAAAGAGATATCACCTCACATATGTTAGAATGGTTATTAACAAAAAGTCAAGAAATAACACGTGTTGACAAGGATGTGGAGAAAAAAAAAAACGCTTGTGCACAATTGGTGGGAATGTAAATTGTTGCAACCACTGTGGGAAACAGTATGGAAGTTTCTCAAAAAAATTTAAAATAGACCTACAGTATGATCCAGCAATTCCACTTGTAGTATTTACTCCAAAAATACAAAGACACTAATTTGAAAATATATATGCAGCCATATGTTTATTGCAGCATTATTTACAATAGCTGAGATATGAAAGCAACCCAAATATTCACTGTTCACTGGTAGGTAAACGGATAAAGAAGTGGTATGCATATATGTATGTGTGTATATATATATATATATATAGAGAGAGAGAGAGAGAGAGAGAGAGAGAGATGTGTGTATATATATGTGTATATATATGTATACATATACATACACATACACACACACACACAACAGAATATTACCCAGCCATAGAATGAAATCTTGCCATTTACAACAACCTGGACGGATCTAGAGAGTATAATGCTAAGGGAAATAAGTCAGTGAGAGAAAGACAAATACCGTATGATTTCACTCATTTGTGTAATTTAAGAAACAAAACAAAGGAACAAAAAATAATAGAAACAAACTAAGAAACAGACTCTTAACTAAAGTCAGCTCGTCAGTTTTTCCAGTATCCTCCTAAACCCACCCATAATTTCTTAATTTCACAGTATTCATCTATTCTGTTCTAAAATTACCATTTGAATATATATTCCAGTAACCTGGTGAAGTTATCCATCTTGTTCCTTTTCCTTGACATGTTAATCACATTTATATTAAAGTTAATATCTGAAAGCTTCAGTATCTGGGCCATCTTAAAATTGACTGTTATCAATTGTTTTTCCTAGTCATTTTCCTAGATCACCTCTTAGCATTTCACTGTGTATGGGACCCTGTGTTATGAAACGAGATAGAGGCTTTCGATGCTATCTTCCTCCAGAGAACATTCAACCAGTCATGTCTCAGGCTTCTGCAGTGGGGAAAGATCGCCTTAGTCCACCATCAACTGTGCTACCTGGAGGCTGCTTGTCATACATTTAATGCTTGACCTCTTTCAGGCCTGACCCTTTCCAACTTGCCAGGTACTGAACTCCAATTGATTTTCAGAAAAAAAAAAAAAAACAAACCTAAATATTCAGCATTGTGAGATTGTCAGAAGCTCCATTAAGCATCTTAGCTGCTTTCCACTAGGATTTTTAGCATCTGTCTCAGTGTAGACTAAGAACTGGAAAACAATGTGAAGAGAAAGCCAGGCAGTGTCGTGTTCAACCTTCTCTGCACATCACTTTTCTTGAGGATCTTGGTTACACAAATTTTGTCTGCTGAGGTAGCCAGGCTCAAATTCCATGTTTCTCTCCTTGTCTTCATGAAATTGCCAAAAGCTGTGTAGTTTCTCTGCATCACATTGGTTGTTCTCTATCAAGATTATTAGCCACCTACTCTGTGCTTGCTATGTCCGGCTTGAAAAGGGCTCCAAGGAGAAAAGTGAAGTGTATTGTTTGGGTTCATCTCAGTAAATTTCCCGTTTCAAGAGTTACAGCATCTCCTGTCTCAGATGCCTCAGGAGCTCTTGCTGTCTTCACACATAGGTGTATTTCTTTGTTTTATTTTGTTTTGTATTTTTCCAACTTTTCTTACAACAGAAACCTTGGAATATTCTACCTCTTGGTTTGGATGGTGGATTCAAAAATCGTCTTCCTATAAATAAACAAATAACGAGTCTTAAGAGAGTGGCAGGCATGTCCCAATAATAACAGTGTGTTGTTAATGTATATTTAAGATTAATCCAATCTGTGCAACTAGACTTCAAGTTGAGAAGTAGAAAGAATTGGATGACAAGTGCCATCTATATCTTAACCCAACCTCTTAATTGAAGCAGGCAGGGCTCTGGGGTTTAATAACTGCAACCCTAACAACCACATAGGGCACCTAGTATTTACATATGTTGTAAAGTTTCAGAATTTTAAAATTAAGTGTAGCCCTGATGAGGAGATCTAGAGTACATCTTACATGAGTTCTGAAAGCATATAATAAACCACCCTCTCTTTACTACTTCAAGAGTAGTAAGATGTGGCTTGCTGACAGGCCTGTGATTAGAGTCCTATAGCTTCATATGAAATCAATGTCCACTTCCTCTAGAAAGGATTTGTGGGTCCATCTTGTGAATTTAAGATTTGATCAGAACATTCTAAGGAATGACGAATGAGACTCCCTTTCCTCCTTTCCCCCCCAGAAACATACACTGCATAAAAACTTTGAAAAAACGACATTGGATGATTGTCCCATGCTTTGCATAGTTAAGGATTTATTTACTATAAAATATTCACAGCTTTCCATATGTGTACCCAACAGACATTTCAGTAATTTTTAACTTTAGAAAATGTAAAATGACCAAAACTACTATATATTTAGGATTACTTTCAAGTAAAACTGTACTTTAATAATAGCCATATCATTTATTTTATTTTATTTTTTAAATAACCATATCATTTAGAAACATGAAATGTTACAGCATTTATGTGAGAGATATAAAAGCATATAGAATCTACAAATATTCTTGATCAAAAATTGATACTCAGTACCCTGAAGTATAAAAACAAAATCCCTTCCAATTTTTGTAACTAGAGTAAATGAAAGTGATGGTGTAAAAAGAAGAAAGAAAGAAAGAAAGAAAGAAAGAAAGAAAGAAAGAAAGAAAGAAAGAAAGAAGAAAGAAAGAAAGAAAGAAAGAAGACAAGTCACTGCAGAAGCACTGTTCCTCCTTATATGTCAATATTAAGCTTATCAACAAATCCAAGAAATGGAGTAGAAAAGTAAGTCATATCATCAATGAGCTAATACAACAGTATACGCACACACATATATGCATGCATCAGTAAAATATACATAATTTCATTAGACAAACTGTAGAATTCTATATTGCATTAAGAAATAAATGGTATTATTTTTACTTTCAAGCTACTTACCTAACATTATCTTTTGACTTTTATAAGAAAATTTTACATGGAACTTCTTAATAAACTCTGAGACATATTTTTTTATCAGAAATATGTGGATGCTGTCAAAATGTTGGAAAAGAATAGTTGGGGGCTTAGAACAAAAAAGATCACTTAATATAAATCAGATATTTAATTTTCCTACAAATTATTGGCAATTTTGCATTTATTCTTGGCTTAGAAACAAATATGTCTAGTTCCAAGTAGAAGAGTGTGCTGAAATAATCAGATAACCTGTTCTTTTTAAAAATAATATTTTTTTTTTTTTAGATTTGATGCCAAAGCACTTTGTTAAGGTGTTTTTGTTTTTGCTTTTGAGAAAGGTAAAACCTCGCAGATTTCTAAAGCTTTTGTTGTACTTTCTAGGGATTTGTTTTTTTGGTACCATAGTTTTGTTAAATCTTGTTGCAAGCTGGGGCGCCAGGGTGGCTCAGTTGGTTAAGCCTCCAACTTCAGCTCAGGTTGTGATCTTGCAGTTTGGGGGTCGGAGCCCCGTGATGGTCTCTGTGTTAACAGCTCAGAGTTTCAGATTCTGTGTCTCCCTCTCTCTCTGCCCCTCCCCCACTCAGTCTGTCTTTCTCTGTCTCTCAAAAATAAATAAACATTAAAAAAAAATCTTGTTGGAAGCTAATCCACTGTAATGATATCTAACCATCAAATCCATGAAATTAATAATTTCAGTATCTTGATTATCTATAAATAATAGTAAAAATAAGGACCATATACCAGTTCTTTGGTAAACTAGTATAAATTAATCTCCCCTTCCCTTGTATTCCCATTGAATTCTTTTTAATCTATATTCTAACAACTAGTAATTTCAGCTTCCATCTACTTCCATTGGATTAAAAGCTCCATGAAGGTAGTAACAGTACCTCTGAGCTTTACACAAAGTAGTTGCTCATTAAACATTTATGGGATTTAATTAATCAATATTTTTGTTATAATCTAGGTTGGCTAACCTCAAGAAACAGTTAATAAAATCACAAGGAAACAAAGGCATTCCAAATTCTGGTGTGAATTAATCCTAAATGATCTCCATCAACATAGATTCATAAAGTACTCTGAAGTTCTCAGAGGAAAGGTCTCCTCAACTTATACTTGTCCCTTACAAATTCTACTCTATAAGTCTCTGGTTTCTGCTGATGGGGTTGGTAAGAGAGCTACTAAATTATTGCGAAGTATTATTGAATTCATATGAAAAAGCTATGGACTAAATATGATTTTACCCATTTTACAATATTTTTAAGTATAAAACAATGAAGTATACATTTATTGAGTCTTTACGTGTGCTATGCATTATCACGGTTTACATATTTAACTCCCTTAATTTCATTTAGATGAGATTGTTACTTTGATTAATAAAATGCATGTTCTTCTAACCGATTTCACAGAACTTTTGGATCATTATTTTTTCTACTGATGGTTGTTAATAACATAAATGACTTGAAATAATATGCATGACAATAAAAAGGGAATCTCATATTCAAAATATTGAAAAGTACTAGAATTGTCCAATGACCGCTCACAATTTGAGGTACATGTACTATTTCTTTCAAGGAAACTCATTTTCTAAAACCTAAATCACTATGTTGTAGTCTTTTATCCCTAAAATACAGTGAGTAGATGGCTTAAACTAAGTTAAACAATTACCAAGAAGAAAGACTTCTGTTAGCAGGCCCCTCCTAGGATAAACTGGTTGTTTTTTCCTTTCTATAATCCAACACAACAAGAAATCCCAACAAATGTACATCTTTAGGGGGTCGTTACCCTAGAAAAGAAGCTTTGATTAAGTTTAGATCCATTTGGTATGTCCTGATTTCTTAAGGTAGCTATGTATCAATTAAAACTTATCCATCTTCCAAGAAGAAACTGCTTCAAAGATCTTTGATTCTTAGGTGAGGAGTACATGAATCACTAATTGCAAAGCATTTCTCAGCTTTCACACTTACTTTCATCTTGTGAGGAGATTAATAGCCATCCTTGAGACGACAGCTGCTTTCTATTTATCAAAGAGAAGCCAGTGGCTGGCAGCTCTTTGGGAGGACTAAGGGAAGATAGTACGTAGACTTAAGGGCATGGTTGGTAACCTGAATGTGGAGATGAAACAGAGAGCTTCAGACTCTGTGGAGTCCCTGAATATTGTGGCTGATTTTTCCCATTTGGTTAATATACCCGTCACATCTTTAATTGTATGCTGTTCATTTTATTTTCTGTGTTTAGAGTCTAAAGCCACATCAATACTACAGACAGTTATGCCCCACATTGCTTTCATAAGAAACCACATCTAAGTAGTCTAAAAGCTGGTGATATTGTTTTTAGCTGTGTCTTTCATCCTCTCTTATATTTTAAAAAAGAAACTAATTCCTTGCTCTCAAGATTACACAATCTTAAAATCAGTGAGTATTAGATAAATAATTTAGACTATATTCTACAGTCAACTTCCTGCTTGAAATTTAGCTCTAATGCCTGTGCTGTAATCACTTCAAAACATGTGTGTTAAAAAGAAACTCATGAGAGGACTCTGGGAAGATGATACAGTAGGAATTCCCAGGAATATGTGCCCCACCTAGACAATTCTGCATGGCAGAATCCATCTGATGTAAGGAATTCTAGTGTCTATGGAAGACTTGCAATCTCTAGGGAAAGAATTGGACAGCAAATTGTGGTTAATTTTGGGCAATTTTGGCTCTGCACATTAACAGTTACCCATCCCATCCCAACCCCCCCCCCCCCCCCCGCCAACCAGGTCTCTGCAAAGAGGCAGACTACAACATTATAAATGAATGAATAGATAGATAGACGGATAATAGACAGATGATAGATCGATGATAGATAGATAGATAGATAGATAGATAGATAGATAGATAGACGATAAACAAAAAACCATAGGCCCCAAATACCCTCACAGGTTCAGGCCCCAAGTCAGTAAACCAAGACTTAATACCTAACCTGACTGCAATTTCAACCCCAAGAAACGTAGCCTTTAACCTATCAACATGGGAATTTTCTGGTCAGCCCTAGGAAATTACAGATAGACCCCCTCCTTTCCCTTTTCCCCTTCTTCACTAAAAATGTCCTTTTTTCCACTCCCTCTCTACCTTTAAAAACCTTTCCTTTTCCGTAGCCCTTTGGACCTCCCCTCTACTTGCTGGATGGGAAGCTGCCTCATCCATGCATCAACTGATAAAGCCAATTAGATCTTTAAAATTTACTCAGTTGGGTTTTTGTTATTTAACAGTATATACTTCGGCAATTATAAAATGTAATCCCCATGGTAACCACAAGAAAAGGGCCTTCAGAGGAAAGAATTTACATAAGGACAAAGATTTTTAAGCAGATACAACCAAGCTTGTTGCAAGCTTTTAAGTAGGTAGATCCAAGCAGAGAAGTCAACCCCTTGGCTGTTCTTTTTCAGTGCCCTCCTCATTGGTGAACACTGAATGTGAATATTTTATACTCTTTCACCACAACCAGGTAGGTAATCATTTCCTCATTTCTTTTTCTGTAAGGAATTCCCAGCACAAAGTTCCCCATTCAGCAAATAAGGGCAGTAATAGAACACAGACGTCAGGCTGTTTGGGTGCAAAATTAATGCCATTCCCTGTCTGCTTCTAAAGTAGAAGTGGAGTTCATCCGGCAGCGGAATGTTATAGTCATGTTATTGGGAAATTAATCCTGAATTTGCCAGAAGGGACTAGAAATACAGTTAATAGGGGAGGCCTAGTAAACAGCCTTTGTAACTCAAAAATTCAAAGAATTAACCTAGGCAGAAAGGTTTGAGCAGGCTTCAAATTTCAATAGATTTCTTACATGCGAAATCTAATAAAGCAGAGAGTAGAACATAAGGGAATTGAAAGACACTATTAAGACTATACAATACAACAAGGGGGTTCAACCATAATTTATAAGTATGTCTATAAAAACAGAAGATGGAAGTTAAAGCTAAGACTTATCAGGACACATAAACAAGAATTCAAAATTTACTTAGGATCCAGCTCTCGGAGGGTCACTTGTAGCAAAATCTCTAGTACCAAAATCTCTCCCACGACAGTGACTTCCATTAAGATGCAGTGTATTTTGCCAGAGAACTGCTGGAGCTGTGAGTCTCCAGTGTGGGAGGAGGCATCCAACTCTCTGCTCTTCTTAGATATTCTTGCAAAAATGTTTGCCAGTGGGTTTCGCTCAGCCTGCAGCAGGTGACTGTGGATACCACCATTAGCTCTGTGACCCTTTGCCAGTCAGGGGACTATGTCCCCATCACTGGAACAAAGTTCTGTACTTTGTTTTTTTTTTTAAGTTTATTTATTTATTTTGAGAGAGACAGTGAGAGTGGAATAGGGGCAGAGAAAAAGGGCAGAGAGACAATCCCAAGCAGGCTCTGCAGTAATAATGCAGAGCCTGATGCAGGGCTCAAACTCATAAACCATGAGATCATGACTTGAGCCAAGATCAAGAGTCAGACACTAAACCGACTGAGCCACCCAGGTTCCCCCAAAGTTTTGTGCTTTGAACTGGGAAGATCAGTCAGCAGTTGTTCTGGCCACAGTAAAGACAAGAAAAGCAACAGATTCAACAATGGGAAAGTGGATCCCTCTGGGAGATACTTTGGTGGTATCATGGTTGAAGAAACGGTCTTGGCAATTCTCAGAGGGGCACCAGGGGTCCCTATACTCCCTCTTTCCTGACTCCCACGTGGAAAAGTGCTTTGACCAAGTGGACATGTTCAATGGTTTTGGATTGGTCCCTGGACCACAAAACCTTCTGTTACATTGACAGCCTATCCTACCCTGTGGATGCCTTTGACTATGACCTACAGACAGGAAAGATCTATATGTATTTCTTCATCATTCTTTTTAAAACTGCTGGTATGTTTTTCATATGTATGTAACAAGTAAGCTGCCTCTTCCTCAACTCTTATGAAAAGGTCCTTACTTGTGAAATAAATAACTGTCTGATGTTAAAAAAAAAGCTACTTAGCCATAGAAATCAATCTGGATGTTAATTATAATTTGGAAGACAATTTTAATTTTAAAGATCTATTTTAGGCATAGTTCTATATTATCCACTTGACAATACAGAATACTATCGCCTACAAACTAAAGAGAAAATATAAGAGAATAATACAAAGAAAGTTTTTCTTTACCTCTTATTTTGGGTTTTTTGTTTTTTGTTTTTTTGTGAGTAAGAGAGAGAGATAGAGTGCACATGAGTGGGGGGAAGGGGCAGAGGAAGACAGAAAGAGAATCCTTAGCAGGATCCATGCTCAGCGGGGAGCCTCTGTGGGGAAGGATCCCAGGACCCCAGGATCATGACCTGAGTTGAAACCAAGAGTTGGATGCTCAGCTGAGTGAGCCACCCAGGCACTCCTACCTCTTATTCTTTAAAGTAGATATGTTATAATTCTATAATCCTACAATCACATTAGAGTACTCAAGACTGAAATTAGGTACACATATCTGCTCCTACAGTAAAAGTTAATAATGTATTGTATAAAGTCTCATATATGGAGGGCCTGCATCAGAAAGTCAAGAAAAACACACCTTCTGTATCATTGATATAATTCTTGGAAATACGGAAAAAACTATTCATGGGAAAAAGTATAAAATAAGGTATAAATTTTCATAGATTCAGATTCTATCAGTTTTATCATATATCTTTGGTGGTGAGTATTTGAAATTCAATTCTACCTGATTTATCTACTATAATAATATATTCAATGTCACTTTAAATTGTGCTTGGAATTATATTGTAGGATGTGAGCTTCTAGGTCTTGGAATATAGCTATATTGAAAGATTTTAATAATCAGTATATAAAATCTATTTCCATTAAATAATTTGATTTTTTTTAAAAAGCTTTTAAATGAGAGTAACTCACATGTTACAGTAAAAAAGAAATATTGGCTTTGTGTGCTGATATAGGAAAACCCTGTCCCAGACTAACTCCAGACCCTATCTGCAAGTGCAAAATTGGTTGTAAACGTGCAACCCCTAGCCTGGGTGCAACCCCATTACCACATTGCCTGGGCAGTAGTACAGTGAGGTAGGCTTCTATTATTGCTGTAGGCTAAGGCAAGACTGGGAGAAAATGAGAATGATGTCACCTTGTGAGGGAGACAGCATTATATTTACTTTAGAGATTAGTAAACAGAGGTCCCCAAACTTAAATTATTTATTTGAAGTGAAATGACTTATTTGAAGATAGTAAGTTCTAGCTTTGAAACAAAATCATTTTAGTTCAAGCTTTATTATAGTTGCCTTTTGCAATTGTAATTATAGACATTAAAACATGACATTTTAACTCATTCTAGTTCTGTAAAATGTGTCAGTGAGAAATGTAAATACATTTGTAAAAATTCATTAAAATCCCACATATTCAAATCTTCCTATCTTCTGAAGATAGAAAGTTTTGCTTAAATAATATAAAATTTAGAATACTTTGTAATTTTTGTTTTCTTTTTTTTCCTAATCAGGGCATAATTTTTAGCACCAAATCTATTTTTGTAGTGTATTCTTCATTAGAATACAGTGCACAGAGTGGTGGTCAAAAGCTTTCTTCCCAGAGCACTACACGAAGCAATTTTCTCCTACGAGAATTATAGTTTAGAAATACAAAGGGTAGTGGATCAGTGATTCAAAAGGCAGTCTCTGAAAACATATTTTGCAAGCTCACCCTACTGAAAGAAAAGTTCATGAGTTACTAGCATGCCATGTTTGGACAATTAAAATTAAGAAAAATTTTCTAAGATGGATATATAAGAGTTTCTTCACTTCTTTGATTTTGTTTCTTTGAAGGGAGGATTTTTTGACTGTAGACATGAAGTCAACTGAGCCCTGTCATTTGATTCAGTTTGAGCCCTTCAGTCATGAGCAATGTCCACTGAACTGCAGACTTTCATCAGAGAACAAGGCCACCCGTGAAGACAAAACATGATGAATAGTTTGGAACTGTTACCCTGAGGAGCTGACCTTGGCATTGGTGGGACTCAAATTAGTATAAAATCCATAGCTCATCTTTCATTAAATACCATCCCTCATGGGTCACAGCTTTGCCCAGATGTTTGGCAGTTACGTGAAATGCGAAATAATCTCTTATCTTTCGCAAATATGAACTCACCCACATAAGACTATTACAAACAGTTAGAGAATTACAGAGGAAGAAAAGGCTTAATCTAAAGTTATTTTTCTTTCTTTTTTCCTGTCTTTTAGTACTCAGCTCCTTAAATAACACCATTGTAATATTACCAATTACATGATTCATGGTACATGATTTTAACTTTCTTGGTTGTTATACAACAAAAACAAAAGATCTTAAAAACAGATTCCATTATCCTTGAAATGGTCTTAATAATTTTTTAACAACAATTTCGGAGAAGAAAGTACTTACACGACTTCTAGAAAATTGTTCTGGTTGATCTATCCTCAATGGTACCCTCTATTTACCTTCTAAATGCATCCTAGAGAAATAAAATCAGGACAATTTTATTTTGCCTATGTGTATGTATGTGCATGTGTGTATGTGTGTGTATTGCTTTCTTTTTTATAAAAAAATTTTTTTAACATTTATTTACTATTGAGAGACAGAGAGATACAGAGTATGAGCAGGAACGGGGCAGAGAGAGGGGGAGACACAGAATCCAAAGCAGGCTCCAGGCCCTGAGCTGCCAGCACAGAGCCCAATGCAGGGCTTGAACTCACAAGCTGTGAGATCATGACCTGAGCTGAAGTCAGACACTTAACTGACTGAGCCACCCAGGTGCCCCGTGTATTGCTTTCTAAAGTCATCTTTGTGGGTAGTCCAATTTTAAAACGTAATTAGAATTCTGGAATATAATCTGCACAGCATTCTGCAATTTGTATGGTGAATCCATTTCTTCAAACTTTTGGGATAATGCATGCATTTTCCCTTGTTTCAAACAAAAAAAAATGTAAATGTCATGAATACTGTTTCAAATATCAGTACTACAAGTTAAAGGAAAGGTCAATCTTTACTTATATCATTTGAAGTATTTTTTTATAAATTGCCAAAATTTTTCTCATTTATCTTCACTTATTCTTCCCAATTCTTACCTCTCCCACCCCATTCTAATAAAGCAGAACTAGTGAAAATATTGGCTAACCAAAGAAATGTGTTTCAACCCATAACCGGGAAATCAAGCATCTTTCACTAAATTCAGCTGAGATGATATACCGATAAAATATGATTAATCATTTGTTATCCCAATTTTTCCTCTCAAACCATTTCTCCATTACAAGTTCCATATATTTGAAATAAATATAATGAAATATATATAATGAAATAAATAAATGTTACATATATATATATATATATATATATAACATTTATATATGAAGAACATATATTTATTCAGTAACATTTATTCAGTTTTGAGAGACAGAGAGAGACAGAGCCTAAGTAGGGGAGGGGTAGAGAAAGAGGAAGCCATAAAATCCGAAGCAGGCTCCAGGCTCTGAGCTGTCAGCACAGAGTCCGAAACAGGGCTCAAACTCTTGAACCATGAGATCATGACCTGAGCCGAAGTCGGACATTTAACCGACTGAGCCACCCAGTTGTCCCATTTGAGATAATTTCTTAATGATGAAAAACCCACAGAGCAGCTTAGTAAAGCTTCTAATAGAGAATAATACTTCTGCTCAAACCTATAACTCTGAGTTAGGGATTAACTTTAGGTTGGGATTTAGTAAATTTCTCTGTGTATACACCAGTATTCCAAGTTAATGTGTGTGTGTGTGTGTGTGTGTGTGTATAATTTTATGTAATTTATATGTAATATATAATAGTATCACGCTAAACACTACTGAAGATGCAAGAAAAATGCAACATGGATCCTAACTCAAAGAGGGGAAGGAAACGCTGTACAGACAGTGATCACAACTTCATTGAGCACAGAATCCATTTAGAAGTTCAGTGTAGCATTTTAAAAATATAAAATACAGTGAAGATAGGATACATCAAGATACCAGTTTATAGGACTAAACAGATGGAGGAAAATAAGAGAGAGTGGGATAAGGCAGACTAGATGGGTTTAATGGTGTAAGGTTAGAATGGACTACAGCTGAATGGAATCAAACACATTAGAGCAGGCCGAATGGGAAGGATAATCATGTGCACACTGGATAAACCCTATAGAAATTATTTCTTACTGAAAGTACCAGTCAAAACACTTTGGAAGCTACTATTGTGGGTAAAGTAAGTAAACACAAATATTTATACTATAAATAAGAAAGTGTTAAATGTTTTAAAAAGTTGACAAATAGAAATTCAGAAATGGGAAGAGATTTCTGCACTGTGAAGATGATTCCAATAACTCTGTAGCATTTTTGTGACATAGAAAAGTCTGTTTCTTCAGAGAATAAAGGGGAGAAGGCAGGGGGATAGCTGGGATGAGATGGGAGGTGATTGCTCTGTGAATACTTCTTCAAAAAGAGGTTTTTTGGGGTGCCTGTGTGGCTCAGTCGGTTAAGTGCCCGACTTCGGCTCAGGTCATGATCTCATGGTCCATGATTTCGAGCCCTGTGTTGGGCTCTGTGCTGACAGCTCAGAGACTGGAGCCTGCTTCAGATTCTGTATCTCCCTCTCTCTCTGCCCCTCCCCTGTTCATGCTCTGTCTCTCTCTGTCTCAAAAATAAATAAACATTAAAAAAGTTTTTTTTTTTAAAAAGAGGTTTTTCCTATAAACATCAATAATAGTATATATATATAATTATATACCTAATTAAATATATCATTGCATATATAATTGAGTATTTGTAATGTATATACAATGTATAATAGTATAATAAAATATATTTTATGTGTGTGTATATATATATATATATATATATATATATATATGTAAAATAAAGATCTATGATTTGATAAGCTTTTTGTATGTCTTCAAATTTTAGGTCCACTTTAAAAATAATAAGGCTATTGCTAAAAATAACTCTGACTTTTCCATTCCTAGTGTGTCAAAGATATCATCCTGGGTACTTCCTGTCATCCAATCCATGCAAAATATGATCAGGTAGATGTGCTTGTTGTTTCCACTTTAGATGATGAAAATAAACTCTGAGAGGTAGGGAATTTACCTCTTGGTCATGCATGTAGTTTATGAGTGACTGAGCACTGATCTGACGCCAGGCTGTATTACTCCTGAACTGCTGGGTTAGAAGAACCATCACATTCTCCTACCTCTCAGAAAGTATAATGATATCTGACTAGAGGAAATTTCTCAGTAAATGCATGCAGATGCTTCATTATAATGAAGTGTCTTTCAGGTGTAAAGAGACTTTCAAAAATGTGAGTGTTGCCTACACCATCTAAAGCATCTCACAGTAACTAAATAATCGGTCCTTTTTCTTCCTTGATTTTTTTCCTTTTAATAGGTTTTCCAAGTTGGTTCAAACCAATGTGAACTTTCTGGATCTGATCCAGTGATCCACAGTGCACAATATAAGGAATAAAAGCTTACCCTCACTTTTCTCCAGATGGATTTCTGGATGTGAGTTTCATCTCTTTTGGCATCAAATGCTAAAACCTGCAGTAATCACAATGCAGATGTGCAACAAGACAATTTTAGCTACAGCCTCGTGCAGAAAGTACAGCTCGATTTGTATGAAAAAAAGTTTGCAAGAAACATATTGCGATGCCTGTCTATTTACATTTTAATGGGATATGGGTCCGGGGCTATATTTTCTATTATATGGAACCAGTTTCCTTGCAAAGCATTGTGAATACAGCTGACATTTTGCCTTAGTGGCTCTCAATCATTTAAATACAACATTTGAGCTTACATAATCTTCCAACATATTTAATTTTGTTCTGAAGTTCACAAAATTAGCCCCTGGAGTATAAGTGCAACATGTAAATAAGTGTTTTACAAAATGCCATAAAGAAAGGATCAATGCCAATAGAATGAGAGAGTACTTTAAGAATTTTTATAACTATTTACAAAGCAGTTGGTAAAGAGCAGCCTGATGGCAATCCAGACTTCTCTCTTGCATTATGATCCCTGAATCTGGGGGAGATTTAAAATGATGATGTCTCGAATATTTTTTAAAAAATGCTCCGCTCTACTTAGACCCTTCATTTTTTTCTTCAATGTGATATAAACCTATAAAATCCCCTTTCATCCAGTGATGCTTCCCTTTACTAGCTAACATTTAAGAGTTTAAAAAAACAATTTATGCAATACGCAACTGAATTATTTCCCCACAACAGTTGAAGCCTCATTGTGTGCTCATTATCACTTCCTCCTCACACCTCCCAGAGAAATTCACAAGCCTGAATGAAGTGCTTATCATTGCCCAGGTATCCTTATAATTTTCTTATCTATATTGTTTGGAATGTTTTAATATTATTTTGAAACAGCATAGTATTTTATACATACATATACATACATATGTATACGTATGTACATATATATGTATGTATAAAATATATGTATGTTATATGTATGTTATATATACATATATATATATATATATATATATATATATATATATATATATATTGTGACTTACCTTGTGTCTTTAAGCAGTTAATTTCTAGGATTTGTCCACATTGAAACACGTAGATGTAATTTACCTATCTTAATCAGTGTATGGTATATCATTGCAAGAATATTCCTGATATTATTGGGTTGTTCTCTTTTTTTAATAATTTTTTTTTAATATTTATATTTGAGAGAGAGAGAGAGACAGAGAGAGAGACAGAGCATGAGTCGGGGAGAGGCAGAGAGAGAGAAAGGGAGACACAGAATTCGAAGCAGGCTCTAAGCAAGCTCCAATCTGTCAGCACAGAGCCCAGTGCATGGCTCAAACCCACAAACTGTGAGATCATGACCTGAGCTGAAGTCAGAGGCTCAACCCAATGAGCCACCTAGGTGCCCCTGGGTTGTTCTCTTTGATGAGAAATGACTGTTTCTAGTTTTTTTTGTAATGCTAATGCACATTCTGTTGAACTTCAGTGAATAAACAAAGTGTAATTGCTGATTTTAAGAATATAGTAATGTACAAATTGTTTAGTTATTGTTACATATTGGTGCTAAAGGTGGAATGCTATTATAACAATAATGTCAAAGTAGCTTTGAAATTGATTAAATATGTAGGGCCTAGAAGAACTTTGAGCATCAAAAAAAGTAGTCTAGATTGCCTTGATGAGGCTAGTGAAGGGTTAGTAGAAGTATGGATGTCGAACACTATTGGTGAGGGCTCAGAAGGAAATAATGATTGCAGTAGATAAAACCTACGTCATGCATGGATGTTAAAGGCACCCTGGGTGATGGCTGAGATGAAACTGAGAAACGCAGTAAAGAAATCTATATTGTCTTAGAAAATACCTACATCTATGTTCCTCTCTCAGTTTCTTAGTTGTCTGGGTGTGGTTAATATAATGACAACATTCCCTCTAATAAGAGGGACATTCAGGGGCGCCTGGGTGGCTCAGTCGGTTGAGCGTCTGACTTCGGCTCCAGTCATGGTATCAGCTCATGATATCACAGTCCGTGATTCAAGCCCCACTGCTTCAGATTCTGTGTCTCCCTCTCTCTCTCCCCCGTTCATGCTCTGTCTCTCTCTGTCGCAAAAATAAATAAACATTAAAAAAAAAATTTTTTTTAATAAGAGGGACACACACACACACACACACACACACACACACACATAGATTTCCAGATATCTCTTCCGTAAAATTAAGAAAATATTACATATACTTCTCTAAGATAACATTTTAGGTTTTCTTTTGGGGGCATTTTATTAGCAATTAGAAGACATTGGGAAGGGTAACAAAAATAATAACATCAATATTATCAAAGTTAATAACAATATAGAGTTATGTTTCCATACAAAATATTATTTATTAAGTGATATGTTATTTATTGACAAGATAAAATTTTGTGGCCTCATATTCCTCACATTTTAGTGGATAGATATGGAAAATAATAAATAAGTAAAATGTATAGTATAATAGATAAGTACTTTGTAGAAAAATAAATTTAAAAATAGGAAAGGACAGTGGTTGACAGAGTTGTTTTTTACTGCATTATTAAATAGAATGGCTGTGACGGCTTTCACTGAAATATTAGCCTGGATGTTTTACATGAACAGGAAAGATGTATGAGCTCATGGGAGATACCCAGATTAATGTTTACTCTTCTAAAAGGCATTTTCCAAAATGCATTGCAGAAGCAATTTTTCCATATGTTAAATCATTCAAGTCTGAGGGAACAGCATGTGCAAAGATCTTGAGGCAGGAACCATGTCTTCCATATTTGAAAATTATCAACAACCACCATAGCTCAAAGACAGGGAGCAAAGGAAATAGTAGTAGGAAGTCAGGTCTGAGAATTAAGGCAATGGGGCAAATCCTGAGGAACTTTTGAGGGATTGACACGACTGGCTCTCACTCTGGGTAAGTTAAAAACTATTAGACAATTTTGAGCAGAAGAGGGACACAGTATAACTTACATGTTAACAAAAGACTGTACAAGGGCAGCGGAGGAGCATGGAAACTAATACAAAGATCATTGTTTAATCTGTGTGAGACAGGGGCCTGGGCCAAGGTGGTAATGGTATGGTGGAGTAGGTGATGAGCCAGATTCCATGCACATTTTCAATAACATTCCTAATGATCATTATATGAGGTAGGTGACAAAGAGAGAAATCAAGAACACCTTCAGTGTGTTTGACCAGAGCCAAATGGTGGAACTGAAGTCTACTGAGCTGAGAATGATTGCATAAAATACAGGTTTAGGGAGAAAATCAGGATTTCTGTTCTGAACAGCTTGTGTCCTTGACACCTAAGTGAGGATATCAAATATGCAGCTGGAGCCTGAAATTTAGCAAAGTGATCTAAACTAGAGTTTTTTAGTCCTTAAAAGGGCATTTTTCTAAAGTGCATTCCATGTTCTGCTAGGTCTGTAGCAGGTTAATAAGTAATAAACACACAGATTATATAATCAAAATTTCTGGGAAAGGTTGAGTTACTTTAGTATTTCTTAGAATCATTAATATGATAATGTCATTTTGATGCATAAAAACTAAGATATGATATTTAGAATTTTCCAATTTTGTTCTACCTGGAAACTTTCTTTTCCAGGAAAATTTTTGGGACTATTGTTTTGAAAGGAGCATGTCCCAAAAAACTATGACAAAAACTCTGAAAAAGCAAGTATTATGCTGATTTTACGAGTGAGAAAATCAAGTATCAGACAATTTGAGTATTTGTTCAAGGTCATATAGCTGGGGTTCAAGCTCAAATCAATTATTCTTGGTGTTTAATTGAATTCATGAAAAGGAAGGAAGATTGGCAACATAGGTGCATGAGATTTTCACTTAGATTTTGGGTGAAGTAGAGCAAACCCAGCAAAATGCCCCTTGACTTGGTACAAGATCTCTAGTGTAGAGAGCAGAAGGGCAGAGTAGAAGCAAGCCAGAGCATACGGTTTGATTTACTTAGTTCTGCCTGAAAGTATTGTAACTAATAATGGCTACATAACCCAGAATAGTGTGAAGAGCTTGGGAAATACCTTGAAATTAGCATGGACAATTTTCCTCTAACATATGTAAACCATGTGGATCACTGGAAATTGTTCCTAGCTCAGGTTATTCTGTGTATCTTCAGCCACAGTCATCTTGAGATGTGAATCAACAAGATAAATTTTATCCAATAAGATAAGGATCGGATGGTGGCAGAATGGTGGGAAGTGATAAATATCCTTGCACAAAAAGGAATCAAATAATGAACCTTTTGAAAGCATGCTTTGAGGAAATTACTGTTCAATAGTTTGAAACTGGGTTTAATTATTATTCTCTGAAGTTTGGGTGGCCTCAAGAATTGAATCTCAAAGATGACCTGGGTTCCACAGAGGTAGAAGGACATCATAGTGGGCTGCACATTGAGCCCTCCAGTGGCCCACACTGTTGCTGACAACCAATTCCATAGATTGTAATTTTGAACCTTGAACTTCAGGCTGTTTTCTCGTAATGTACTTAACGATTAAAGGTTGCTAAAAATGTTATTCATAATCTAAACTTTAACACACTACTAACATTTACTGATGGCTTTAATTCCACCTTTTACAAATGAGATTAGCTGCCATGCAGTGTTCGCCGAGGTGGCAAAAGTGTATCTGTGTGTGCACACATGCAAGTGACAGAAATAACAGAATATCTACCTTGCTGTTTAAGTTATAGGACGCAGTATCTTCAAAAATTATAGAATACTGTTGACAGACTATAGGAAAAGCAAGAGAAACTTAACTCCTGTAAAGCCATGGTCAGAGACAAGGGTGAAAGTTTCCATAGGCTTAGAGACAAACACCTCCTTCTGGGAATAAGAGATAACAGCCCTTAGGAGGTAATGGTTGTTTGGGTAAAATTAAAAGTAACAATTTAAAGCCTGCTTACACAAGTATTTGTGTTTTCCAGAAGCCATAAAATAATGTCAACCATGGAGAAGGGCATCTTGTGATTGTCTTGTGCCCACTAAAAAGTAAGGACCACAAGATAATGACCATGGGACTGAAGGACACACCCTAACATCCAGCACCCTCACTCTTTAGAAAAGCACCTTTTTAAGCCTTGCACACTATCCCCTCAGGGAGTGACATTCTTCTTTCTTGTTGCCTCCCTTGTATACAAGCTATCTCTAATAAACTCTACTTTTCTCTTTCTCTCAAGTTCAGTGTTCATTTCTAGGATATTGAGACTCAAGAACCTGGTCTTAGCGGTCCAGTAATGCTATGTTTATACTCAAGACTGTTCAGACTCTCCAGGACAGTTGGGGTAGCTGTTAAAATCTCCAGCCGTCTCTTTACCAACTCCAGAAATTCACCTTCCCTTCCAACTGGTTCCAGGTTCTCCTTCTACTACAATGAAAAACTTAAGGAATCCACTCTAAAATACACTCTCAAAATGAGCTTCTTGACCTCTGTGAGATGATAGATACTGACTGCTGAAGATAAAGACAGGTGCTCTTAACGCTGCAGTTAAGAGTGGGAGTTTGGGGGGCGCCTGGGTGGTTCAGTCGGTTAAACATCCAACTTCGGCTGAGGTTCATGATCACAGCGTGTGAGTTCAAGCGCCACGTCAGGCTCTGTGCTGACAGCTCAGAGGCTGGAGCCTGCTTTCATATTCTGTGTCTCCCTCTTCTCTCTGTCCCTCTCCTGCTCACATTCTGTCTCTCTCTCCCCAAAATAAATAAACATTAAAAAAAAAGTGGGAATTTTGATGTTAGGAACACGTGAGTGTAAATTTTGGCTTTATAATTTATTATCTGAGACTTTTTAGGGACAAGACAGTTACTTAACTTCTCTAAGTATCAAATTTCCGCTTTATAAATGCCAATAAGAACAATTGCCTCATAAGGTTTTGGAGTTAAATTAAAGGAGAGAAATCATGTAAAGCACTTAGCACATTATACAGGAAGCAACTGGTAGATGTCAGCTAAAGAAGAAATCTTGTTTTACTGTGGTAAATCTTGAGATTCTTCTGGAGCTATATTTGTTGGTTCTATCTACAGAGAATTTAAGGCGCTTAAATGTATTAAATAAACTCACTGAAAGTTCTGTGAAAATGACCTCATCTCCGCCTCAGATATTTTCCATTCTTGAGCCAAAGATCACATGGCTCAGATACTCCTGGGGAAAGGGTGACTGATAGACATCTGCCTCTATGGTTTTTGACAAGGTCAACATCATACAGCTCTACCAATAGGCTTCACGACCTGAAAGGAGATGCTATACCTTATGGCATCTGTGTCCGTTGTCAAGTCATAAGCTACCATGGCAAATTTCAATAGAACTTTCCTTCCCGAAAGACAAATAGCAAAGAGGTAGAAAACAGTGGAAAGACAATTATGAGTATCATACAATAAATGGAAGTGGATTTGGTATGTTAGAGAATCAGAGTCCAAAGTTCATTTTAATAATGATGCATCTCCTCTTCTCAAGATGACATGAATTAAATTACGATTATTTTATTTCTGCCAATTTCGAGGCAGTGGATAGCCTTGTGTTTTCATGTTAAAAACAAGTTGACAAGACCTAACACCTGAAGGAAATAGTAGGTACAATCATTGTGATTTACTTGTTGAACAATTTATTTAGACATGAATTAAATCACATGTTTAAGAATAAAAGCAGAATGGGCCCAAAGTAATGTTCTAGACGTAGCTGAGTAGGTCAGAGAGTACTGAGCCTATATGCTTAAAGTTGGAGAGAGGCAGGCAAACCACAGTCAGGGAAAGAACAGAACGAGGTAAAACAGACACCAAGCCAGAGTAAAGGAAGATAAAGCAGGATCCAGAAGGATTGAGTAAGATGAGCAGCCTACGTCCAAGCCAGTAGTCTAGAAAAAAAAAAAAAAAAAAAAAAAAAAAAAAGATAACTACAATAGAGTGTACAGGAAAAATCAAGCAAAATATCACTGAAAGTCATTATATCAAAAAAGGAAGAGGAATCTCTGTTAAAAAAAATTTTTTTTTACATTTATTTACTTTTGAGAAACAGAGTGAGACAAAGCGTGAGCCGGCGAAGGGCAGAGAGAGGAGACACAGAATCTGAAGCAGCCTCCAGGCTCTGAGCAAGCGGTCAGCACAAAGCCTAATGCGGGGCTCGAACCCACAAACTGTGAGACCATGACCCGATCCGCACTTGGATGCTCAACCGACTGAGCCACCCAGGTGCTCCAGAAAAGAAATCTCTGTCAATGGAGATATTTACACATCACCTGTATAAATTTTGTATGACTTCTGATAAGTCGAGAGCCAGTTGATGTTTAGCTTTTAGAGATGAGTAGATATGAATATATGAGATTAGCTGGATCTTACAAAGGCTATAATGAAGCAGGAACAGAAAGGGTGTGATAAAGAAAATATGAGAGAAAATAATTTGTAATTATTTATAGAAATTATTCAGTGTTTAAAAATTTGTTGAAAGTTTCCACAAATATTTCTTGTTTCATTTTGTGTACTTAAGTGAAATGATAACATGCTTTATTAATAAGGTGGGAATTGCTATTATGACTTCTATACAAATTTAATGAGAGAAAAATTCTTAGATAATAAAACGTTTTCACTGAAACTTAGTTTGTGTTATTTTCTAGGGACTGTATCAATTAAAGGCAATGCATGCAAGAGCACTTGATCAATATAAACCAATGTAAGAACTGAGAGGTTGAAAAATCATTCCTAAAACTTGAAATATGTAACAAAATAGTTTGCCATTGAGACTTAGCTGAACCCTGTGTCTGATTCACACACACTCCCACTACAACCTCAGAATTGATCTAATAAACATTACAGTTGAAACAAATCACAAAGCATTGGTATTATTAAATTATTGGGGGCAAGAACCTAGCAAGCTACTTTATTGAATTATCTCAGGCCTTAAACATCTCTTTACCAGGTTACTATTGAATAAGGTAGATGGTGTACATACTATAGATCAGGAGACAGCCAATGGCCTTCAAATAGATATCAATCTTCTCATTTTACACAGACACAGGAAAGGCCCAGAAAGATTAATAGGTTCAAACCCTCCAGCCTATGGGAGGGTTTGAATACTAATAATACTAGTAGTATTCCTAGCTACTTTGGCCAGCTTAATCAAAGAGATTTCTCAAAGCATGGTGGCCTGAGGTCAAAGAACTAAACAGACACGGATAAAATAAAATAACAATGTATAAAATTTCTTTTACTCTCTAATTTTTATTCTCAACTTTGATAGAATCAAAACAATCAAAGGGAAATCTTGCTGTGACAGGATTTATGTGTCATAGTTAGGAATTGCTTGACGTTAGAAGAGAATTCCATCTCTCAAGGTGTGTGCCTTTTTTTTTCTTATTTACTGACATTTTTCGGCAGAGAAATAAAAGCCAATGTCAATGCTAAACATGTTTGTCCGCTACTACGAATGCATATTGTTTCCTTAGAACAAGCACTTCCTAAACAGCACAGAATTGGGGCCACTATCACCCATCCTTGATTAGATGAGATGTTCCTTCACACAGAGGAAACATGAGTGTGAGACAAAAGCCTTATCTAAATAAAATTTAGAAGCATCAATGGATCAGTTACATGCTGATGGCAAAGGATTTGGGAGGGGGGAAAAAGCAAGATAAACAGGTACTAAATATAATTTAGGGAGAATGTAATTTAGGGATATAAAGAGAGAGAGAAAGAAGAGAAGAGCAAAGATAGAAATGTTAAAAAAAAGAGGAAGTACAAAGGGAAGGAAGAAGCATAGGAGGCAGAGAACATGGAGACAGAGAAATCAGGACAAAGAAAAAGAAATACCAAGACACTGAGATATGAACTAGAGCTTAAGGCAGACACAGAATTTGAAGAAAATTTTAAGAAACTAGCATTGGAAAATTATTTTAAAAGCCATGGACACGGTGTATTCCAATTCATTGCCAATTAAAAATAATAAGCTATAGTAAAAAAAGTTTCAATTACTCCTGATATTCTTCAGTTAAATCTAATATTGAGATTGAATGAGGTAATCCAAGCACACTGCTCAGAAGTGTGCTTGACACCTAGTAAGTGCTCAATAATTTTTGGTTATTAGTATTCATTTCATTATAATCCAGTTCAGAGGTTAGCCAGACTGTAACGAATAAGGGCAGAATACATTGGAGGCCCAATAAATTCTAAGCAATAATCTGCATGTCAAATGATACTCTAAATGCTCTTGTAACATGTGATATATTTTAATCTTCTATGTTTTTCACCATTCCCTCCCCCCCAACACACACACACACACACACACACACACACACACACACACATTGCCTCAAGACTGTGGCAAAATTCTTAATTTGCATTGATCTGGTGGTAGGAAGTTTGTAATTTTTATTTAATAATTATGTAATGTAAAGAGTTAAACACTATCCTTAAACAAGCCTAAATTGCAGAAAAAACTTAGTTGTAATTTCAGAGAAGAAATCACCCAAATCCCTGGGTGGGCCAAAGTGGCTCTCTACATATCTGTAACAGAAGTCATTGCTCATATTTTAAAGATTTCTTCAAAGAAATGGATATTTTTTATTCTAAGAGGGTATTTCTTGATAGGACAAACGTTTGAGTTGTTTTTCCCATGGAGGTGAAAGAATGTGTTTAGAGTTAAGAATTATGCAGGTATTCTAATGACTGTTATTTTCAGCAGTATCATTCACATTTTATATGTATCAATTCAGACACAGGTGCAAACATTAGCTTGTCAATTATTAACAATCAGCGTTCTTCAAGCCCCATTTCCTTAAAGAATTTTAAAAATGGAAAAGAAAGAACTAAAAGGAAATAATACTTTTCTTTTGTTACACAAGTAATTCTAGGATAATAAAATACAAGATAAAAAACAATTATTACTAATAAAATTATCAGTGAGAAAAGCCTAAGCCATTTTATAATGGAGGACCACACAAGTTCACTGTGGTTCAAACCCTTCAGAGGCAACATAATTACTTCTCCTACTGGAGTTCATTGAAAAACACAGCTCTCAGGTCTAGTTTGTTCTGTTTTTTGTGATAGCCCCAAATTAGAAAGATTATGGCTTTTACTCAACTAAAAAGAACCTCTTCGTGGATGTTTTCTTGTGTTTACCTATAAAGTTTCCTGGAACCATATTTTATTCTGTAGGTACTTAGCAGCACCTTTCTGTGTTCTGAATTATAGGTGCTGTTTCAGTTTTGTAAATGCAAAAGGAAAGTAAACACCTTTTATTGGGCACTGAGACGGGGGGGGGGGGGCGCAAGCAAAGCATTAAACACCATTCTGTTAATATCTAATTCTCACACTACCTTGCAAGGCAAGAACTTTGACCCTTTTAACATGTCAGGAAACTGAGTCTGGGGGTTAGAGAGTTTCCCAAGATGATTCCATGGTCTTAGAGATTCCAGAGTTCTGATGCTTTTAACAATACTACAAGCAACACATGAGATCATGAACTAGCACACAGTTTTACAATTTAAGATTCAAGCTTCTTAGTCTTTGATATAGTACAACTAACTAATAAGCCTTTTTACCTTGGCCTTATCACCATAAATCACATTCTCTTTGTCTAAAGTTGGGGAAGATTTTCGTAGTGTCAGTAATTTTTTTTAGAATCCATACCTTAACTCTCACTGAAATGTTACATGTGCGCAAGGTAGGTCAGCACACATGCACGATCCAGAGGCCAACTACTATCCATTCCTCAGTTAAAATCCGATGCTTTGCCAATCAACATGATGAATGCTCAAAAATGTGTTTTTATCAGTAAAGATAGTATTCTGTTGTATGGCATGATGAATGATAGAGATTGGGATATCCCTGTAAAATTAAAGGTATTCAGGTTATTTGGCATGAGCTGAAAAATGCTTTAGAGCCCCCCCCCCCAGTTTTTTTCACAAAAACAGTATAAGAATCCGGTGAAGGGGCGCCTGGGTGGCTCAGTCGGTTAAGCGTCTGACTTTGGCTCAGGTCATGATCTCACGGTTTGTGAGTTCGAGCCCCACGTCGGGCTCTGTGCTGACAGCTCAGAGCCTGGAGCCTGCTTCTGATTCTGTGTCTCCCTCTCTCTGTGCCCCTCCCCGACTCATGCTCTGTCTCTCTCTGTCTCGGAAACAAATAAACATTAAAAAAAAAAAAAAAAAGAACCCGGTGAAGACTCTTGGCTTTCCTCTCAGACATGGATCACAAGGTTTCTTCCCTGAACAGTCCCGGTTACCAGTTGTGGAAGATTTATTGATGCCAGATATCAACTATAAGGCACAGAACCTTGCCTATGGAAATTTGTTGTATCTACCCAGAGTAAAGTTTTTAGCAAGGTGGGACTGGAGCTCCCCAAAAGACAAAGTACAGCGACTTTACCAGCAGCTTGCTAGTAAATGTTTGTTTCATAACCATCTGTTTGAGGAGGGAGGTTTGTTCTTAGGTCTCGCATTTTAAACCAGGAGCATGACAGTGGGGGCATAGCTAAATCTTATTCATCTCAAGAAAATTTTGGAAGCTAGTATTTATCTCAAAAAAAGAACTTCAGACAGGCACAAGGTCATATTGCCTTAGGACAGTTAGCAACAGTTTGTGCAATGACCCAGGAGATGCTTTGAATATACACAAAAGCAGAAATCCACACTCTTTTGGACTTAGGGAGAAACCTAAGTGGGATTTTGTTTCTAGGGCGTAAAACACCACTGAATTTACTATTTAACTATCAACTTTGTACTTTCTTTTAATTTCTTTTTATTTTCAAGCCCTTTGTGTGTGGTTTTTAAAAAATTGATGTTCAAAAACTAAATAAGAAATTGATGTACAGGTTACACACAATGATACATTAGTTTCAGGTGTCAAACCCTTAGTTTTTAATCGCATTCTATTATTGGCATTATTTCCATTTATACAGACATACTTCATAAGGCAATGTACTGGCTAAAGGATTCCTTATCACTCCTACTTCCTTACAGCAGGGCTGGAGTTTTCTAATTATGACAACATGAAGAGGGAAAACATCTGTGCTGTCAATGCTGAACAGCAGCAGCTCTCAGTAAGTGAAGAAAAGAGCTTTCAGATACTTTAAATATTTGAGGGATTAAGTGAAAGTTTGCTACTGACGTCTCCTTGAGTAGTCCTTTGGGAAGCTTGGGGGAGAGTCTAGGCATGTGTAACATAGTAATAAATGGAAATTTAAGAAAAAGAAGAAAAGAGGCATTTATTGTACAATGAATTTTAAGAGATGTTTAGAGTCCCCAAAGTAGGTTTAATAAATGGTGATGGAAATATTAAGAAATCTCTCCATTATATCCTATAGGCTCATCTATGGATTCATAAAGACATTACAAAATGCACTAGCCTTAAGTTAGATCAGTGGACCAACTCACCCAGTCTCAACCTGTCCATGGCAATACAAGTCTTATCTGACAACATTCTCAAAGCACAGATCCCTCAATTGCTCCCAAAATCACTTCAGAAAAATTCTAAATTCTTTAGCATGATATACATAACTTTAATGATTAAACTGGCTCCACGCTCTGTTTATTCACCGCCCCCTCCAGATCTGTAAACTTTCCCCTTTTTCTGGCTCAAGCCCTAGCACTGTAGCAATTGCCTGTGCTGATCTCAATCATCAAGTCAGGATGCATGGTGCCAGCTGGCAAAGAGAGACTACCGCTGACCATCTGGTCAGACTAGATGTCTACACCCTGAGCCACTATACTTTACTCTGTCACTAATGAGGAAGGGCGTGAATGAGCAAACGAGCAGGTGAGTAATAATACCATCAAAGTTCTCTTAAAGCTTGGCATGCACAAGTACAAACAGTACTCCAGGTCTCATGCCCTGTTTCCCCAAAATGAAATTTAAGTGTTCACATAAATTCATTCTACTACCTTTAACCGTGATGCCAAGCACTAAATTGATTGTATTTGTTTTTTTAGTTTTTTTTTTTTAACATTTATTTAGTTTTGAGAGACAGAAAGAGACAGCACAAGTGAGGGAGGGCAGAAAGAGAGGGAGACACAGAATCTGAAGCAGGTTCCAGGCTCTGAGCTGTCAGCACAGAGCCCAACGTGGGGCTTGAACCCATGAACTGTGAGATCATGGCCTGAATCAAAATCAGATGCTTGGCTGACTGAGCCACCCAGGTGCCCTGAAATTCATTTTTCTTAACCACTCTATTGGTTCTGCTTCCAATGACCTCTAGATTTTTGCCATGACCTGTGAGAGGAAAGTTCATCGTTGTGATAGAATTTGCACTACATTTTTCAAATGTTTTACCATATGTGCATGATTTGTTCTTGATATGTTCTGATTTACCACATGTTCTTGTTCGCACTAAAATATACCCATTGTTACATATCAAATCCACACAGCCCCAACATTCAGCTCTATGGTTTATTCTTAGTTGCTTGGCACTTACCCACACCAAACTATATTCTGCTTCAGGTCTGGAAATTTCTCAGCAACACGGTTTCATCCAGGTCATTTATGAGAAAATGTTAAATGAGATTGTTCATATTGCTTAATCTAAAAGCTACAATTTTAACATTTTTTTTTACTTTTGAAGGTTTATCTAGGCATACTATGTAGCACTTTACAAATTTTAAAAATGAGAAAATACATTAAAAATGGCCACAGAAATTATTCTCCTAATGCAAAATAATGATCATTGTATTTATGATCATATTTAATCTCTACATATTCTTTAATCCAGATCTATGAATGGGCTAAAACTGCCTCAATTCTTCAAAGCTCCATATATTCAAGATATGTTCAAAGTAAGTACATTGCATTCCTTGGACCCTGCTTATACATATTCATATTGATGTTTGATGATTTATCAGGCATAAGTTTCCAACTTCTAGGGTACTCAAACTCCTTCTCTTTACCGGTACACATGTGATCTTGTGACAATCTTTTATGAGCTTTTTCACATAAAAGTCATGATGATTAAATGAAGTGAGATCAGAGCAGGAAGAATAGTGGGCTAACAGTCAGAAGCCCTGAATCTGGGCTCCAAGGCTGCCATTTCGGGTTTGTGTGCAATTGCATCACTTCTCTGAGCCTCAGTTCCCTCATCTGTAAGTTAGAAATAATGATGCTAAAATCACTTCTATGCGAAATTAAAAAAAAAAAAAAGATATATATCAAAATGTTTGGGGATCTGCAATATGAAATATTAGGTGTTTTCTTTCTCCAGTTTCAATATAGCTTTGAAAATTGGAGTTTTCACCACAGGCCATCTGAGTCATATATATTAGATTCATTTCATTCAAAATGAAAGCAATCACTGAGTGGTTAACACGTGCCAGACTCTGTGCTGAGCACTTTACTTGCATTATCTCACTCAAAACTCATTAAAAACCTGCAGGGAAAGTATTATGATTCTCATTTACATCAAGAAAGCTGAGTCACAGTAAGCTTAAGTGATTTGCCCAAATGTTGGAACTGACATATTAAAGTAAATCGAACCGGTTTTTTGTTTGTTTATTCTTTCTCTTTGGATATACATGAAGACACTGAATTCCTTTGACAAACCAGGGAAAGTAAAAAGTAGATCACTAGAACAGCAATGACTTTAGCAATAAAATCTTTAGAAATAAAAATCATTTATTGCCGGGGTGCCTGGGTGGCTCAGTCCGTTAAGCATCCGACTTCGGCTCAGGTCATGATCTCACGGTTCATGTGTTCAAGCCCCACGTTGGGCTCTGTGCTGACAGCTTGGAGTCTGGAGCCTGCTTCTGATTCTATGTCTCCCTCTCTCTCTGCCCCTCCCCTGCTCACGCTCTGTCTCTCTCTGTCTCTCAAAAATAAATAAATATAAAAAATAAATTTAAAAAACTTAAAAAAATCATTTATTGCCAGCGCAGAAAGACAAAACAAGAACGAAAATAAATGCCTTGATATAAAAACATACAAACAAGAAAACAGCAAGAGGATTCCAGTTTCTAAGATTTAATTTGCAAATGCAGGTATTACAGAATCACAAATCTCAAAGTTTGCCATCTTTAGGTTACTGGTCCAATGCTACTGTTTTTAGCTCATAGCCTCATCCCCTTGGAAACATTCTCCTGAAATAGGCTTCTAGATCAGTCATCTTCAGCTGCTCTGTTTCTCTCCACAACACATGATGAATGATATTCACAGACACAATAAACACATATGGACTTGAGCTGAGACAATGGAAAAAAAGTCTGACTTGTGCACCACTCTTGGAATGATAGTTATTAAAATGCTTCTTTTTCTCCCAGTTAAGTGACACTATATCATTATATGGTAACTTCATATTTTTCTTTATTTTAAAAAGATACCCTCCCAAATCTTAGTAATTCAAACTAGAAGTAGCAAATTCCTCCTATACAATAGCCTGTCATGGTGATGTTGATGATAGAATTCTCTTCTGCCCTATATTCCGGCAACTCAAGTGACAGGTTGTATCAGTTTGCTTTGGTTCAAAATGACATAAAACTTCATTCAAACGAACATAAATAAAAACTGAAAATTTACTTTTTCATTTAGTCACTGAACCCAGAGGCATGGCTTAGTTCAGGTATGACTTGATTCTGGTACATCATGGCATCAGGACTCCAGCTTCTTTTCCGTGCTATTCTTTCTAGTATTTTCTCTCCCCTGTGCCCACTTTATCCACAGATTGCCACCTCCTCACACTACGTGGTTTCACAGTGCACACTCATTGTCACAAACATTGGTCAAAGAGGATGAATCTTTGTCCCCAAACTCCCAGGAAACACCCAGAAATGCACTGTCCTGGGATCGGTTTAGGTCACATGCCAAATATGAGCCAATCACGCCTACCTAGAATGGAATGCACTGATTGGCTTATTCTTGATCACGTGTTGCATACCTGGCAAAAAGAGCCAGCTCCTATGAAACTACAGAGACCCCTCCCTAAAAACTCAGAAGCTATCCAAAAGAGGGAGAGGAAGCTGTTGCATGGAGTATAGCCTGAAAAGTTCACTCTTGAGAACTTTCTCTGAAAAGATCTCCTTCCCCTTTTAAACAACCAGTTAGAAAATTCTCTCCTTTTTTAAGCCTAACATTATTTGCTCACAGATTCTACCCATGAATCTACCTTCTTCTCTTGTGGCTCCACAGAACGGATTGTATCCTTGCCTTTGCTATCTGTGGCTGATGTTTATCAATAGGCTATCTTCTCATAGTTTACTTCCTTGAATAGCAAAAAATTTAGCTTCTGGTATTTTTTTTTTTGTAAACTTACATAAGGATATCTCAAGACAATAAACAGAGAACATTAATATTCAATTTATCTGTTGATTTCCAAGGAAACCTAGTGATTTATGAGAACCTATCTTGACATTTCATAAAGAAAAGGTATTTCTCATATAAGTATTAATCAAAATTCATTAAGTATTCTGTAGCTTATAGGACAGATTATAATGAATGTGACTGGTATCTTTATTTCTAGATGGGGAAAGGTAGACTTTGTTTAACTTTTTTAATGCCAAGTTAATAGGGGCACATTGGAGCAGCTGAAGTCCTTTGGCCTTGAGTGGAATTATTTTAAGGCCCTAATTCTTCACAACAGGAAGTCAGAGAAAGTGTTATCAGATCTCTTTTCAGTTCATTGAAAGACCTTCCCATTCTGCAGGAGCTTAGAGATGTAACTAGATGCTTGCCGCTCCCCAGGACCCCAATGGCATTCCTTTTGGATAAATCTTTTAAGATTACCCATCATAGTTTAATCATTCTTTTAAAAGGGTTGTGCCTTTCTCACACCAGCTCTTATCTCATTTTTCGTAGAAAGGAACTATCTCCTTTTTTTTTTTTTTGATAGTAGGAGGGGGAATGCTACCTTAAAGGATGTAAGACACAAGCTTAAATCTAGGAATCTTCTTAGGAGTGTTGCTTTGGATTACGCTGGGTATTAACCACGAGAGAGTATTCAGAATTACACTAGTGATTTTTCTTCATCCCAAATCTGACAAATGAATTGATAAATGTGACACAAAGCGTTTCATTTCTAGTAAACAGATGGTGTGTTCCAATTAGATGTTAGTACATGAATTGTGATAGGTCTACTAGAAGGGAAATTTGTGGTGCTTCACCCACGAAAATAAAACTATTCTAAATTGGTTTTTGAATGAAATACTCTTTTTTTTTTATTCCAACTATGGGACGAATCAGTGATCAAAAATGGCCTTTCATGTATGTGCATGCCTGTGCGCGCGCGTGCGCGCGCGCGCACACACACACACACACACACACACACACACACACTCTAGATGTTTTCAATTAAATTGCCAAATAATTGCCATATTAGTCACGGCACTTACTAAGAACAGCACTGAAAAACCAAATCACTTAACTTATTAGAGAAGGAAGAAACATTACAAACATGAGTTCTAGGTGTTTAAACTGTCATAATGGGGAATATAAGTGGATACCAGCTGGACAAGTTAATCTCTGAAAACAGTTCAATTCAGAATATATTGATAATTGCATTAAGTGGACAGCTTATTGTTATCAGGTTAGAATATGATTATTTAAAAGAAAATTGTATAGCTATCATATGTCTTTTGAATTATATATTTTAAATTATAGTTTAGTTTTGAAAAGAATAGGTAGGATGATGTAATCATCTTTTTCCATTAATGATTAATAATTAACTCAAATATTAAAATTTCATAGTCCTAGAAACATTCTCTATCATTTCTTCCTAATAGTGACAGTGAAATATATATATAATGAAATGAAGGTGTCAGACTCCCGGATGAAAATAACATTCTTTATATTTGTGAGTGTTTAACACCCAAAGTACATTATTTAGACATTCCGTAGCCACAAATTAGCATTTCGTCTAAGAACATGGATTAAAAGGTATGTACAAGAAGTCATGTTTTTAGTATCACGAAACTAAAGATATGTTTCCGAGATTTTTAGCTAACCAATATGGAAAAATCGCATTTTGATGTGTGAATTTACTAGGTGTTATGAATTGAATTGTAGGCTCCAAAAAGATATATTGAAGTATTAACCCCTAGTACCTCAGAAAATTATCCTATTTGGAAGGAGGGTTGTTGTAGCTGTAATTAGTTAAAATAAGGTCATAGTGTATAGGGTGGGCTCTTAACCCAATACTACTGATGTCCTTATAAGGAGAAGATTTAGAGACACAGGGGAAGAGTATAACAATGGGGGCAGAGATTGAAGTTCTGCCCTCACAAGCTAAGGAAAGCCAAAGATTGCCTGCAACTGCCCCAGAGCTAAAAAGAAGGTAGAGAATAAATTCTCCCCTAGAGTCATTGAGAAATCCTGGTCCTGCAAACACACTGATTTCAGACTTCTGGACTCCAGAACTGTGAGAGAATAAATTCTGTTGTTTTAAGTCACCCAGTTTGTCATACTTTATTATGGCAGCTCTAACAAACTAATACAGATTTTAAAGCAAGAGATTTTTTTGCTTCACAGTTGTTCAGCCTGGAATCCCAAAATCAAGGTTTCGTCAGGGTCACACTTCCTCTAAAACCTCCGGAGAAAGATCTTTCTTTTGCCCCCTCTAGCTTCTGGTAGCCCCAGCTGTTTCTTGGCTTTTGAAATCATATCGCCAGTCTGCTTTTATCCATATATGACCCTCTTCCCTCTGTATCTCTGTGTCTTCATGGGACATTTTCCTCCCTGTGTCTCTCTTTTCTTAGGTGGACACCAGGCATATTGGATTAGGACCCACTTTAGTTCAGTATAACCTCACCTTAACATGACTACATTTGCAAATATTCTACTTCCATATAAGGCCACATTAACAGATATGGGGGGGGGGCAGGACTTCAACATGTCTTTTGGTGGGCCACAATTCAAGCCATAGCACTAAGCAAAGAAATTTAAGATTGAAATATAGTGGAAGTATGTTAGGTTCCAATTACCCATATAATTCTAGTGTATGCTCTTCAACACCCCCTTTTAAAGGTAGCATAACCTAAAATCTATAAGATAAAATTGATCGCTAGACATGTGTTAGTTTACGTACCATTTGAAAGCAAATAAAACCACCACCAATTAAACTACAATACAGTGCCTTCTCAGCATTTAAGCTGCGTACTTACAAAAGCCTTCTTTTGTACTTAATTAGGCATGGACATCTTTTCATACATGACTTTTGTGCATACATTAAAAGCAAAATAAAAGCAACATAAATTGGTTAATGAATTCTAAAATTTCTACACCCCCAGAATCTTATTCTTTTGAATCAGCCAACTCAAGAGTCAAAGATGCTTATTTTTTTCCCACACAAGACCATCCTCTACATTATCAGTAGCAGTGGCAAGATATTATTACTCGCCTACTTCAGGAATGTTATTAAACATCTAATCACCATCAACCCTCCTCTTCCCACAACCATTTGATTTCTGGGAGGTAATATTTAGGATTATCTTTCAATCTTGTGACAACTATTCTTCGTTTAACGCTGACAATTTCTAATGATTTGAAATACATGGAAAATAATAATTATAATAGTAATTTTAAAATAATATCACATGAAAGAGACATTCCAATTTCAGAGATGTGGTAATGTGAAAAGAAAATATGCCTACGTAAGAAATAAGGTGTCTGAACATTTTTAGTGACAGAAAATTTGGGTATCTCAAAAAGTAGTCTATTCTGTCAATAATTATTCCTTTTAGGAACACCTGGGTGGCTTAGTCGGTGAAATGTCCAACTTCAGCTCAGGTCATGATCTCACCGCTTGCGAGTTCGAGCCCAGGTTCCGTCTCTATACTGACAGTTCAGAGCCTGGAGCCTGGATCCTGCCTTGGATTCTGTGTCTCCCTCTGTCTCAGTCCCTCCCCTCCTCGTGCTCTGACCCAATCTCTCTCTCTCTCTCAAAAATAAACATTAAAAAAAATTTAAAAAAATAATTACCTTTTAGAAGGCTTTCCCAAGTGTCAAATAAACTCTGGCCCCATAGCTTTAACTTGTCTCTTGCAGTTCTGTCACTTGCTATTTCACCCGAACAACTTTCTTCTTCTTCTTCTTCTTCTTCTTCTTCTTCTTCTTCTTCTTCTTCTTTTTTTTAATTTTGTTTTAATGTGTATTCATTCTTTGAGAGAGAGAGAGAGACAGACAGACAGACAGAGTGTGAGCAGGGGAGGGACAGAGAGAGAGGGAGACACAGAATCCAAGGCAGGCTCCAGGCTCTGAGCTGTCAGCACAGAGCCCAACGCAGGGCTCAAACTCACGAATCATGAGATCATGATCTGGCTGAGGATGGACACTTAACCAACTGAGCCACCCAGGCGCCCCATTTTTTTTAACGTTTATTTATTTTTGAGACAGAGAGATACAGAGCATGAATGGGGGAGGGTCAGAGAGAGGGAGAAACAGAATCTGAAACAGAGTTTAAGGTTTAAACCTAACACCAACGAGATGCCAGCCTCCAGTGACTAGCATTAAGAATGTTTTGGGGCACTGGGTGGCTCAATGGGTTAAGCGTCTGACTCTTGATTTCAGCTCAGGTCATGTTCTCACAGTTCATGGGATTGAGCCCCATGTCAGGCTCTATGCTGATGGTGTGAAGTCTGCTTGGGATTCTCTCTCTCTGCCCCGCCCCCCATCTCTGTCTCTCAAAATGAATAAACAGTAAAAAAAAAAAAAAAAAGAATGAAAGTAGCTTTAAGTCACCTGCCTGTCTTGTGTGTACCCTAGGTAAATTCTTTCAATTGTCTTTTTAAATTGTCCTTTTAAAATATGACATCTAAATCTGAATGCAGGAGTGCCAGTACTTTTCCTGGACATGGCAAACAGAATGTAACTCTCACTATCTTGCACTTACAATGGTGGAACTGTGAGCTATCTTGTTGTATTTAGTATGTTCTAGTCTGCCAGAGCAGATACTTAAGATCCTTTTGTATTATGATCCTTTTATTCCTTGCAACCACACCCTCATCAGCTTCCCACCACCTACTGACTTTTCAAATGTTCAGCTCCTTGATTAAAACAATAAAAGTGGAATGGGAGACAGTTAAGTTCAGGTCTTCAGTGTCACTCAAAAATTTCTTGTGTTGTAACATTGATCAGCAATTCAGTATTTTGAGGGCAAGGCCATTCAAAAAGTTGTAAATTAATCAATTTACACTACATACAAAGTCATTTATCTTCATCTTTTTTCAAAGACATCATAAGGAAACTTCAAAGAACTTACCATATGGTATAATTACATTGTTTATTTTGTGAATACGTTTTCCCCAATCCTTTCCACTAAAATGTGAGCCTAATGGAAACTTTAAAAGTTTATGATATGATTCATTTTAGGGAAAAAAAATGTGCTATCTCAGGGAATTTCTTTCAGGGAGCTTCCATAAAACTAAAACTTGCTCAGTCTGATGGCACCAGAGTGGAATGTTGACCTGAGGTAGTCGTGGAGGCGTGCTTTGAAGATCTCCTTAAGAGAGGCTGAGATTCCTTGGTGTCTCTCATGCACTGAGGTGATGTTCCCCAGCCATTCACCGAGCATGGCAGGGTCTAGAACTGCACTATTTCTGCTCAACATAGGACTCCTCCAATGGGCAATCTTTACTTGGGGACTACCTATCCATTATGTCCAAAATTCTCTCAGAGCTGCGCTACTGTCCTAGGCTCTTTCAACACAAACTTTCCTCTTTCCATCATTTATTTATTTCATAGGCTGGGTCCACACTGAGGGCTGAATTTCTCCCTGCCTCCTAATTTGCCAGCTCTCCTAGGTGCTCTCCTAGGTGCTCTTTCGCATGAAATTCCATCCTGCTGTTTGCTTCTCAGAAGATTCAGACTGATGCAAATATCTTCCAAAAGACTCTCAGGATTTAGACCACCGCCTCCCAGATCTGCTCGTTCTAATCAATTGCCTGAAGGCTAAGTTTCTCCTTTATTCAAGTGTCTTCCAGTAGTTCACTCTCATTCTCTTAATGTGACCAAATAATTTATCCATACATTCCTTTCTTGTAAATCCTTTTAAGATGCTCTCTGGTTTCCTAAAACATGATCATCCAACTCTCCTACATCTCAACCAGTTCGTAAAATATTACCATTGTCTCTTTAACCAAAGTGTGACTGCAGCCAGGGAGCACTTCCTTCTTGACCCCCACTTCAAACCCTGTTTACTTTTGTACACAAATTGGCAGGATAATCATATTCTTTGTTCACAATTTGTATTTCAGAACACCAAGCTTCTACTTTATTATAACAAAGCAAAAACTAAGAGCAATAAAACAAAACAAAAAAACCCTGCTCATCTGATATTCACAGAGATCACTAGAGATACCAGCCTCTTCATCTACAGACTTCCCCACCTCACCTCTTGATTTTAATGATCCAATGAAAATTTTAGTTCTCAAACTGGTTCATAGTTGTTTTTTTTTCCCCCCCTGTGAACTCCACTGGAGCCAAAAACTCCTTTGTGAATAGTCCAGTATTCTTATCAGTTTATTTACTTCCTTATCATCAATCATCGATGATCTTCCCTCTCCCCAACACACGACATTTCAGACACTCAATTGCAAGGGCACATTTCAGAATTTGTCATCACCAAACTAACCAATGCCAAAATTCTGAAAGCATGCATCCCATTCTATCACAACAATTTCCTATCCATCCTCTATACTTACTCAGGTTTTTCTGCTTAAAGATTTTTGAACATACATGACCCATACTTTATTCATATCATCAGGTTTTTACTATCAACAACCTCCTGTCTTCATTTCCCATTTTATTCAGGTTAGTCTATGAGTCATTATTTTAATCACACCCAAATAACATAACCTGACAAATTAAATTCACACTAAAATCATAATTCTGTGTGTCAAATGGACTCTAAACATAACTTGGTAATCTTAGTACTATTGTTTTTTTTTAAATATTTTTTAATGTTTATTTATTTTTGAGAGAGAGAGAGAGAGAGAGAGAGAGAGAGAGCGCATGAGCAGGGCAGGGGCAGAGAAAGAGGGAGACAAAGAATCCGAAGCAGGCTCCAGGCTCTGAGCTGTCAGCACAGCTGACTCGAACTCACAAACCACGAGATCATGACCTGAGCTGAAGTCAGAGGCTTAACCAACTGAGCCACCCAGGTGCCCCTCTTAGTACTGTTTCTTAAGAAAATTTACATTTCTTTCCAGATTCCCCAAATCACCCTGCTTTCTACTCCCTGTCACCATATCAGCTGATGATAATAATTCATATTTTGATGACGTTAAAATATATAACAGGCATACCTCTATTTTCCTATCTTTACCTAAAAATTTATCTGTGCACATCCACACCTTCACCCATCTGTTTGTATCCAACAAAGTGCTTTTTATTTTTTAATGTTTATTTACTTTAAGAGAGAGAAAAAGAGAGCACAAGCATGGGAGGGGCAGATAGAGAGGGAGAGACAGAATTGCAGGCAGGCTCCACACTCCGTGCAGAGCCTGACACAGGGCTCAATCCCAGGAACTGTGAGATCAAGACCTGAGCCAAAATCAAGAGTTGGATGCCCAAGAAACTGAGTCAGCCAGGCACCCCTACAAGGTGTTTTTGCAATCAAAGGCCAGTTGCTCAATACTGTAATCTGTCTCCTATTCCCTTTTGCCTTTTTAAGAATTTTGAATGTGAATCTGTACCTTGTTAATCTCACAATCCTTTTAAATATTTTTAATGAGTACATAACTGCCTGCTAATGTCTATCACCCTAAAGAAAAACAAATGAAAACAAATTTGGTAAATGCTTCTAGTTGTTCTTCCTCCATCAGTGCCCATGCTTTCAAGAGTTTTATAGAAACTTGGTCCACATTCTCATACCCCACTCATCTTTTGACAAGCTGCAGAGCACCTTCTTTTCCGGACAATAAAGTGAAATGGCTCTTCATTTTACCGATGACCCTTAGGTTTACAATGCCAGGTTTCAAGGCAGGATTCTAGGCGACACAAACAAGTATGGTAGCAGATACATCCGGTTCTTTGTCGTGAGCACAGTGGAGTGTTTGGTGTTCTCACTCTAATGCTATAGATGCCATATTTAGTGAGATGATAGCTAGAGCATATCCAGATGGGTCTGGACAATTTTCTGGTTAATCTCCTTAAGGCTCTTACACATCCAGGCTCAATTTCATTATCTTCCCAAAAATACTATAAATCACATAACACTTTAAATAAATACCTTTGGCTTTAATAAGCAAGAGGAAATTTATTTATCACCACCTGAGAATCCTAAATATTAGAGATCTTGCAATACCATACTCTCCTGATTGTTTTCTTAGAAATAGTCATATTTGGTCTCCTTTCAAATCGCCTTCTCTGCCTCCACTAGAACTATAAACGCTTCCCAGTATGATTTTATAGGTACTTTTCCCTGTCCATAACTTTCCTAGGTGATTTTTGGCCTTTATTACAGCCTTCCTGTCACCTAGATAGTGTCAGATCATTTAGACCAAACTTCTCCGAGTTCCAGGTTGATATAACAACATACTGTCTCAGAATTTTGCTAAAGCCCCCAAATCAGGTAAAGTAGGCAATACACATCTCCATAATATAAAGATATGATAGATAATCTTTCGTAGCCAAAGTTCTATTACATACTACCAGACTCTATTTAAAAGAGGGATTAATTAAAGAAGGAAAGGTGAGTTATGATTGCAGGAACAGCAGATGAGTGTCAAAATGTTTCACCTTCTCCATGTTGAAGAGAAGAGAATAGAGTTTTTCCCTCTTCTTGGCAAATACTTGTCAGAAAAGGAGACTGGCTTTGCCCTCTGGCTGGATATATGCTGAACTGTGAAATTATGGGGAATCAATGTCATCACGGTAGAAAACTAGGGATAAGATTGGAGTGAACACTTTTATCACTCATAGACTTTTTTTTTTTTTTTTTTTTGCTTTTTTTTACCCTGTAGCTACTTTCATAAATACTCCAGTTGTGAATAGTTGGCCCGCAGGTATTTTCATTGTAAACGCTTCCATGTCTATAAAGTGGTGATTGTTTAGCTTGCTAATGCAAATGAAGCAGTTGCTTATAAAATGAAGATAAAGAGAATGACTGCTTTAGAGTGTTTTGTGATTTTTTAGATGTGGAAAGGGAAGATAAAGTGATAAATAGACTCACATTGTATTTGAATGTGAATTTTAAGCAAAGCTAATTTTACACATAACAGTTGTTCCAGAAGGATTCTATTTACAGAGTTTCTGTGGTTAGCAAGAAACTATTTCAACTCTATCAGCTTACTCAATGAAAATGTACAGTTACAGACATACTTAACAAACTAATACGATCCGTAATATGTAACATGTTATATTTTTCAAATAAATGGAACTCTTCCTTTTGAATTTTAATTCTGAGAGTGGCCAAGTGGGAAGCCGTGACTGAGTGAAGACTACTAAAAATCAATAATTTGAATTTCTAAATGTGTATGTCAATTAAAACCCTGGTGAGACAGGGAAAGCCTTCGGACTGATGGAGGATTTTTAGTAAAATTGCTTTGCGTGGCATTCTGCAGTGTCCTATTTATGAGATCAGCCTTTCAGGACGCAAGTTAAGAATAGAGATGGGTTGCCTGGAAGCAAAAGGTGTAAGAACAGCAACAACAACTAAAATCTAAGACTGCTGAGATCACGGTAAGGTTGTGTATAGCAGTGGCTTGAAAAGAAGGAGAATCGGTAAGCTGCGTTTTTCTCTGAGCGTTTGGAACACTCTTCAGACTCAATACCATCTTCTGAATGAATAGTGCATAGCTTAGGTGGTAGCCATGTAATCCAAATCCATTCCTTTGGGTGGGGGGGAAACATTTTGCCATCATCACGGAGGTGTGGATATGGGGAGAAAAATCTTCAATGGATAAAAGCAAACTATTTTTAGATTGTTGATTCATACGCGAAGAAGCCTACTAAGGACACTGGTGCAGAATTGAGACCCTCACATAAGTCACTTCGATACCATCCTCACTTAAACTGGGGATGGCTGTAAGTAACATTGCTGAATAAATCATTTTCGGCTAAGAAGCAACACATTTCGAGTGATATTACAGTAGGTTCAAATACTCAATGGCATGGAAGGGATCAGCGAGACTATGTAAACTGTATTTATAAAGTATGATTTATACATCAAGCCCAGAAAAAATTCTAAACTTCACACTTTGTAAAATACAGTTGGATTATTTTTTGCTGCAAATAGGGGAATCGCTTTTCATGAGGAGGTGCCGGGTCTGCAGTTTTGAAAACTCACCAAAGGTAGGACACAGCACTTTTAATGTCAGAGGGGATTTAGTGGGAGATTTTTGATGAGAGAGGAGTCACCCTACTCAAGGTCTCTTTGTGGGAGACCGCCTTGGTAAATAGCAATCAAAAAGTACCACCTCTCAATGGACATTAGGTCACTGATGTGGCATGAATCATTCATCCAAGGTCTCCAAAGTCCCTGCTGCCCTGGGGTTGCCGGATTTCTTGGTGAATAGGAAATGAAATAAGGCTCATGTCTGATTTTTTTCCTCTAATGCCCCCTAGACTTTTTCTTGAGTAGGTTGAAGCAGTATTGGCTGGATGCCGTTAAAGCAAAACAGAAACTGCTGCTACTCGTACAATCGTTTTCTCCATGAAAACAGAGAACATTTCTTTTCTCTTTGTCAATTTTGTATCTTTCAAAAGCATAATAATGATATAGAAAAAATAAAATATTTTTGCCGGTACAGAAAAGGAAAAGACAATAAATGCAACCAATAAAAAAGAAAACAGTGGCTTTTGGATATTTTTCTTACCTGTTTTTTTTTTTTTTAATGTTTATTTTTGAGAGAGAGAGAGCGCGCGTGCGCGCGCACAAGTGGGGGAGGGGCAGAGAGAGAGGAAGACAGAATCTGAAGCAGGCTCAGGGCTCTGAGCTGCCAGCACAAGCTGGATGAGGGGCTTGAACCCATGAACTGTGAGATCATGAACTGAGCTGAAATCAGATGCTTAACCAACTGAGCCACCCAGGCGCACCCCCCCCCCTCTTACCCTTTTTGATGAGTCTCTTTTTACAACACATGGTGTCATTTGTTTAAATAAATGACTTGTTCAAGCTGAGTTACAACCCATAGTTCCTCACCTTTTGCTTGCTAATCGGCTAATCAGATTCAGTACTTTAATATTAGCTTGGAATTCCTGCTAATACTAGGCACCTTTAGACAAAACACCAATTTCATGGGATCTCCAGTGGGGTATAGAGATCTTTGTGTGTTAAATGTATATTAGGTCAGTGTTATTCACCAGCTGGCCTAGAAGAGCCTAGGGATCAGAGGGGAGTGCATAGGAAAGAAACGGCTCCTTCTTCCAATTTACCCATGACTTAGGGAGCATGAGTCACCCAGCATGAGCAGTACTCCTGAAGCCTGAGCACCAATTACATTTTATAATAACTATTTATCTAACACATCTGAGCAATGCACACGTAACAATTGAAGAAGAGGAAGTTTGCCAAAGAAAACAGATGTTAGTTTGCATAATTTATAACAAGTTATGTATTCATTATTCTTAATATGGTAACTTCTAAGTGAATGATGTCTCTTTCATTAACACCATCCCTCTTATTCCTTTTATTCATAATTCACCAGTCCTGCCTCTCTATATTTCAAACTTTTCTTGGAGTATAATAACTTTTATAAAATGACCACATTTCCAATCCACTAAAATAAATCCAAGTTTAAGAAAATGAAGCAAAAATGCCAAATCCTACTGAATGGATGAGGGATTATATTTAAAAACCAGATTGGGCAAGTAGAGTTCTAAATTCAAGTTATGTTTCACATTCAACTCGTGTCTAAATTCAACTCGTGTCTCGGATTAAACAGGTAAATATATTTATTTGATTTTGAATTTTTTATAAAAGGCATGAGAGGATTGTCATGGTGATAAGTATTGTGTTTTGTAGAACAGCAAAAACTGGGAAAATAAAAATTTTGGCTACTTTCCCAAAGAACTCCAAAACAGGATGAAAAAGCTGTAGGTGGTTTCACTCTTTAACAACTAGAGGATTTTCCCTTAAAGGATTCTTACCTTCAAAATTAGAACTAAATGCCTAATTTCTGGATATAAATAGGATGAGCATGAAATTACAAATCAATTCTGACATTATTCAAAGATAGTGGTATATAAGATAAAACAGATGATGTTGGAACTGAAATTCTGATATGATCATATTAATACATTATTCAGCTTATAGTAATGAGAACACACACACACACACACACACACACACACACTATCCTATATAGCTTCCAAAGATGTTGACCATAAATGAGGCAAACGCTTGGTTTTTCAATGGTATGCTGCTTGGCTAGAAGTTAATAATCAAAACATCTACCAGAACATTCTCTACACCAAATCCTCCCAAGGTCTGGTCCCCAGATGCACTTTCTGGAAAATGGCAGAAATCAAGTTGCCTCAGAAACAAGCAAGGCCAGATGGCCTCCCTTCTCTGAAGATAAATGGTGGATCCCATCATTTCCCAATAATAATGATCTTACATAGGTCCCTGCCATGCATAAACTCAGACTATTCAGCTACAGAACTCAAACTTTTTATGTGTTCCCCACTCCATGAAAGTCTTCCCTCATTCAGTCTGTGAAAAAGGGAGAAATGTGGGAGGTAGAACAGCATCCTTCTCTTTAAGTCCACTCCTGTGATATATTCAGCTATGTCCAGACCTAAACAAACTTTCCATGGGATGCCAAAAGGAGAGAAAGCACTCTACCCTGCTGACCCTTTTGCCTCTGAGTCCAGCCTATACCAAGTCATGTCCTTGTTTTCCCCTTTGAAAAGATCCTCATTAGTTCAAATTCTGAGGGTGTGAATCTCTTTAAAAGGGATTCATGGCACAGAAGAAAAAAAGGAGCACCATGTAAACGTTACATCACACAAAACTACTCAAAATTAGGAGGCCCATTAGACCCAATAATTATTCTGAAATTGGTTTTAAATAATTAATGTAGAAATAGATATAAGAGAAACATAGAAAGAGTGTATTTTTTAAAAAGTAGAAGTTGGAGAAGAAAATTACTTCAATTAAATAAACTTGAGGGGTGCCTGGGTGGCCCAGTCAGATAAGTATCTGACTCTTGATTTTGGTTCAGGTCATGATCTCATAGTTCATGGGTTCAAGCCATGCATCAGGCTGTGCCCTAATAGCATGGAGTCTGCTTGGGATCCTCTCTCTCCCTCTCTCTCTGCCCCTTCCCTGCTTGTGCTCACTCTCTCAAAATAAATAAATAACTTTAAAAATAAATAAATAAGTAAATAAATAAAATTTGAAATATTTAATTTGCTTACTGCATTCATTTAGCCCTATCCATATAACAGAAACTTCTGGTCACTGAAGGTGAAGGACTAGACAATTATGATAATGAGATCCAATCTAGCCACTGCATTTCTTGTTTTAAAGAATATCTGCTATACTAAAATCTATACATATGCATATAGCAAGATACAAATTTATATATTTGCTACTAATCTTGAAACATGTATTCAACAAAAGCATAAAAACAATGGAAATTAAAAAAAATTTTTTTTTTTCAACGTTTTTTTATTTATTTTTGGGACAGAGAGAGACAGAGCATGAACGGGGGAGGGGCAGAGAGAGAGGGAGACACAGAATCGGAAGCAGGCTCCAGGCTCTGAGCCATCAGCCCAGAGCCCGATGCGGGGCTCGAACTCACGGACCGTGAGATCGTGACCTGGCTGAAGTCAGACGCTTAACCGACTGCGCCACCCAGGTGCCCCAAAAACAATGGAAATTAAATACACCAAAGTATTAACAATGGCAACTCTGGAACTATGTATAACTTTTTTTTTTTTTTTTAAGTTTATTTAAAGTGGGTGAAGGGTAAACAGAGAAGGAGAGAGAGAGAATCCCTTTAGATCCCACATTGCCAGCACAGGGCCTGATGCAGGGCTCAAACTCAGAAACCGTGAGATCATAACCCTAGCCAAAATTAAGAGGCACTTAACAGACTGAGCTACCCAGGTGCTCCTTGTATAACTCTTAATTCTAGGTGCTTGTTTGTTTTCCAAATTCCTGGTAATAAGCATCTGTTTCTTTCTAATTTAAAATAAATTTTTAAAAACTGTTAAGGAAAATAAAGTTTTCTTGTTAGTTAGTTTGTTCATTTATATCTAAATCTGTGAGTGGCTCCTTTGAGTTTGACAATGGCAGGGTAGCCTAATGACTGAGTGTAGATTCTTTATTCTTTGCAGTCTGGGTTCAAATCCCATTTCTTCTCATATTAGCCATGCAACTTTGTGAAATTTAAGTTGGCTTCATAGTATCTCTGTTTCCTCATTTGTAAAACAGGAAAAACTAAAGTATCTAAGTATTAGATATGCAGCCTTGAGAATAATAATTGACTATAGTTTTCTCATTTGAAAATAAAGGAAATAGGGGCGCCCGGGTGGTGCAGTCGGTTAAGCGTCCGACTTCAGCCAGGTCATGATCTCGCGGTCTGTGAGTTCGAGCCCCGCGTCAGGCTCTGGGCTGATGGCTCAGAGCCTGGAGCCTGTTTCCGATTCTGTGTCTCCCTCTCTCTCTGCTCCTCCCCCGTTCATGCTCTGTCTCTCTCTGTCCCAAAAATAAAATAAAAACGTTGGAAAAAAAAAATTAAAAAAAAAAAAAAGAAAAGAAAATAAAGGAAACAAAAGTATTTAAAGTAATTGGATTCTAAAGAGGATTAAATGAGTTGATATTCATAAAGCAGTTAGTTAGCGTCTGGCACTAATAAGCCCTCCATACATGTTATCTCTCATTTTTATGGACAAATTTTAAGATATAATTTACCTATATTGTATGTAATATTTAGATACATGTGACTTACCATCACACAAAAATATGCAGGAAGTTCTAAAAACCCAGCCAATTCTACCCTAAAATTTGGTATCATAGCTCTCTCATTTGGGTTTAATTGCCAGAAGTGAATTTTAATAGCAGGTTCTCACCCACAGTGCTAGGACGCCATGTGACATCAAAGAAGAGTTGCTGTGATTTGTGAATATGCTTACTTCCGTCTGTGCGTGATAGTACCTAAAATAAGAGAGAAATGCTTCCTTAATCCTTACAGTGAAGGAAAACTTTTACTATAAAATTTAGTGATAAATAAAAGCTATCCACTGGCATATGAAAACTGAGGGAGCATGAGGGAAGCTGAGACTCCACAAACCCCTCTCCCCCTCTGGTGGGTATGTGTGACATTCCTCAGGCATTCCTGGATGTCCTAAAGTTAAGAGAAGGTGTGAAAACAAATGGTTAACTGACAGATCACAGTCATGCAGGACATGAGTCTCCAACAGTTCACAACTGTCTTAGTAAGTTACGAGAAAAAGACAATCTTATCAAGAGCCTAACCTCCAGAAACCCACAGACTCAGGTTCCTGAAGCCTGAACATCATCCTCCCCTCAATAGTGATGTGGGGAACAAAGACAAGAAGAAAATGGTAGATAAAATTAAATTTCCTTATAACCTGCAGCCCACTGACAAGTACTTAAGGTAGGGAGAGTGTAACATTTCTCCAGGAACTCCCCACTGTCTTAATGCCTTACTAGAGGAAAAAACAACCTTAGCTTGACAATAGAATAGCTAGACCTCCAGGATCTTATGAGTCCTTGTTAGCACATGAAAGTCCTTCTGGAAACCTCCCTTTTGCCTTTACCTCTCCCAATTCCATAGTATATAACTGGTTGCTCTTCACCACCCCAGTGCAGCTCTTTCTCCCCACTGTCCTGTCCCTGTGCTTTAATAACACCACCTTTTTGCACCAAAGACATCTGAAGAATTCTTTCTTGGCCATTGCCTCTGTACACCATCACTCCAAAATGACATCAAAAATGAGTCTTTGCTATATAGAACCTCAATAAATATTTCTAGTGAAGGGAAACAGCGTCTTCACGTTTATATTGCAAGTGTTTGACTTAATTTAATAGGAAAGAAAGCTCTGACATAGTAATGCATAGTTATCTGTCCCAAATCATATTGTCACCATGTGTCAAAGCCTAAATTTGAACCTCCATTTCTCTGGTTCTAAGTCACATGATTTCTGTGGTTAATAGCCCACCATTTCTCCATACTGAGGCATATTAATTTTATTGGGAAGCAAGAATTTCTGTCTCCTTCAAGGGCTCTTCTGGCTGAACTAAGGATCAAATTAGGAGACAGGAGACAGATTAACAGGAAAAAATAAAATTTAATAGCACATTTTGGTGGCTCAGGATTTATTTTTGGTGATTCCATCTCCATGAAATTATGATTCCCTTTTGGAGAATTGTAACTGCATCTCTGTGGACTGCCTGAGTGAGCCTAACACTGAAGCTTCCTGATCTGCCCCAGTGATGTTATAGCATATGCATATGACCTAGAGAAACCAATCAAATCCCCCCTCCCCCCCTCCACTGCCGGAAATTTTATTTATTTACTTTTAATTATTTTTTTAATGTTTATTTATTTTTGAGACAGAGAGAGACAGTATGAACAGGGGAGGGGCAGAGAGAGAGGGAGACACAGAATCTGAAACAGGCTTCCGGCTCTGAGCTGTCAGGACAGAGCCGGATGCGGGGCTCCGACCCACAGACCGAGAGATCATGACCTGGGCCGAAGTCGGACGCTCAACCGACTGAGCCACCCAGGCGCCCCCGGAAATTTTAATCCTAAACAAAGTTCATCTCCAGAAAGAGGCACACAGAATGCAACAACAATAGTGGCCACCCACCTGCTATTGAGTGGAGAAAGGTCACTGCTACCCATGCACACTGGGAGAATTATGTAATTCAGGGAGAAAAGACCATTCACTCTGTATTTTATTTATTCTAAGAGCTTTAAAAGATTTGGCAGTCTTCATAATGATGATTGAAATTATCCAGCATATCCTTATCCTTCTGTATGACATGGGGAATGCTTGTAAGTAGTTATAGTGCTGGGGGGTGGGGAGATTGTATTTATGGACATCCCCATAGACTCAGAGACTGAGTCAGCCAATACTGTCTACACAGAGCATTGAAGGCCTGGTAAGATAACTAAAGCACAGTCCTTTCCAACCCTCAGTGAACGCTGGGGAGGATTCATTTTAAGAGAAGCCCTCTGCTTGGCCAAACTTCAAATTAAGACCAGGTCTTTAATGCAGAATGCAGCACTAATTTCTTATTCCTTCCTTTAAAATAACTTTTATGTAACTATTTTTATGGTCCTTGTTGTGAAAGCCTGAAATGTCGGATTTTAAAAGGTTTTTAAAACTGTGCTTTCATCACACAGTGATAAGTGCATTTATCAGAATACTAATGCTAAAAAAGTGTCCCTTTCTCAAAAATAATCAATCCATAAAATAAAAAAAAGTTAAAGCGGCTTCAGCATTCATTTGCCTGTCTTCATTCAAAGGTTCTACTTCAATCACCTTTCTCTTTGCTTCTCATCTGCTTCCCTTTCTCCATATTCCCATCTCACTCCTTTATGTGGCATGAATATATTGTTCCCTTTTTACTCCTAACAGTCTTTGCTCTTCCTCTCCTCTGTGATTACCAGGCTTCATAAACAGGACTGAAATATGAGTGAAAATGACTTAATAAGGATTTCCTATTCAGAAAAATTTGTCTTCAGTGGTGTTTGATGATTTCTCCCGAGAAAAAGGCATTCAAAGTCTTACCCTAGTCATCTCTGAGCAAAACATTTCAAATTGGCAAAGCAGCTGCATAAAGGAGAGCTAGAAACTGACATGAACAAAAAGATTTCCAGCAGCGGTAAACACAATGATGCTTTTATACAGATAACACTCTGAGGGCAATTCCTGCATTTCTAGCAAAGGCCATTTAAAGTGCAGGTTAACAATGGGAAATCTAGCCCTTTTAAGACAGCATGCATGAATAACATGTTGGTTTGCATTCATCAGTTGGCTTTTAAATTTTTCTATTTTTAAAAACAGAAAGAGTCAGTGTAATTTGTGCCATTTGAAATTCCTATGCATTATAATACATCTTGAAAATGATTATTGGTTTTCCAAGGGAATAAAGTTTTATTTCTTACAAAACATTTTAATTGGTGTATCAGAGAAAACAAATGCTCTAGAAATATTTCTCAAATGTTTTATGCATTATTATTCCAGTGAGAAGAAAGAGTATGTAACCCTTCTGGGCTTTAACCAGGTCGCAAGAAATTCCTTTAAATCTTAAAGATTCAGGGGTGCCTGGGTGGCTCAGCTGGTTAAGTGTCTGACTTGATTTCGGCTCAGATCATGATCTCACGTGAGTTTGGGTCCCCGCGCGTCAGTCCGGCTCTGCGCTGACAGTGAGGGGCCTGTTGGGAAATCTCTCTCTCCCTCTCTGCTTCCCACCTTCCTCTTGCACTCCCACTTTCTCAAAAAAATACACACTTAAAAAACAAATCTTAAAGACTCATGTGACTTTGCATTTGATTCCTAGCAGTATCAACATTTAATTTAAAAATAAAGTTTTAAATAATTTAGCTCAATTTTCTCTCTCCTCTTTAAGAAAAAAATATCTGATCAAAAAAGCATTGTTCAACATTTGGTCACTGGCATCCTCCTGGGATGCTAACTCACATCCCAGTATAAGAAGTACAGGCCACTTAGGTCTATTGTTTCAGAACTGCAGGCACAATATATACCCTGGGGAGGGCAGTTATCAATTTATTTTGGAAATGCAACACTGACCACAGATTATTTCAACTAAACATCCCTATCATTTGTGCCTGTGCATGCGCGCGCGCGCGCGCACACACACACACACACACACACACACACACACACACACACAGAAGTACAAGACAAAGAACATGCTGTTTCAAGCAATCGAAGAAAAGGTCACACTGTTAGTTTAAACAAGATAGAGTCTGTTTTCCTTCATATATTAGATCACGAAATGCACCTTAAAAGTTACTCATTTCTTCAGTTAGTCAACAATTATTGACTGAGTGCTTGTTATGGGCGCATTTTGTGGGTGAGGCGGGTCAACAGGACAATTAATGGAGTTGCCCTCGGGGTGCTGAGATTTCATGGAAACTGCAGACAATTAACAACGTAGATAAATAAACAAGCCACTCAACCAACCCACAACAAGGTAGTTACAGATTGCAAGAAGACACTGGAGGAAATGCACAAGATGATGAGATAAAATTCTGGGAAGTAGCCAATTTTGATAATATACAGTGAGAAATGTTTTTGAGATCAGCAACTCCTGGTCACATTTTTTATGGGTAAAAAAGGCGGATTTATTTTATTTAAAAAAAAAAAATTTTAATGTTTTATTTATTTTTTTTTTTTTAAATTTTTTTTTTTTTTTCAACGTTTATTTATTTTTGGGACAGAGAGAGACAGAGCATGAACGGGCGAGGGGCAGAGAGAGAGGGAGACACAGAATCGGAAACAGGCTCCAGGCTCTGAGCCATCAGCCCAGAGCCCGACGCGGGGCTCGAACTCACGGACTGTGAGATCGTGACCTGGTTGAAGTCGGACGCTCAACCGACTGCGCCACCCAGGCGCCCCTGTTTTATTTATTTTTGAGACAGAGAGAGACAGAGCATGAATGGGGGAGGGTCAGAGAGAGAGGGAAACACAGAATCTGAAGCAGTCTCCAGGCTCTGAGCTGTCAGCACAGAGCCTGACGCGGGGCTCCAACTCATGGACTGGTGAGATCATGTCCTGAGCCGAAGTCAGACGCTTAACTGACTGACCCACCCAGGCGCCCCAAAAAGGTGGATTTAAAGTGAGATACACTTTTGAAGAAATTGATTATTGGGTCTCTTTTACTTCTTTGTTTAGACATTGGCAGGAAGCGGTTCTCAATTGTGACTGCTATGTTCCAGGTATCTATGCACAAAGCTGGGCTTTCTGCAACTTTCATTCTGTAGATATGTCTCACACTGGAGGAAGGCACTCTGAGATAACATTTCTGTAAACTTTTTAAAATCGTTTAGTACATGGTAGATATGAATCCCATTAGCATGGGCTTTATCAGAGGGTTTATATTTCTGAATCTCCTTATACTTGGTTTTGATACATGCAAATCATTATATGTGTTTTCCTAAGAAAAATATAGAAAGAGACAATGTTGTTTTACCATCCAAAGAACAGAATCCTTTTTTAGTCATTTTAACACAGACCTAAGTGCACACACACACACACACACACACACACATAAACATGTTCACGTTTAGCCATTTTCTTCAAATGGAATTTCAATGTTGCCAAAATGTAGTAACAAAAAATTCTGATTAAATCTAAATTTGGAGGCCAGGTTGCCTCCTGAATAGGTCTTTTTCCACCATGCTTCATGCTCCCCACTTTCTTTTTTCCACTAGCAGACCTTGAGCATTTTGACAATTGTAATTGTCCACCTGGGCTCTTGGGAGCATGAAATGAAAATAATTTTCTAGAGTGATACAGAGGTCCATATCAACATTTCCTTTCTTACCCCTATAAATTGAAAGGAAATATATAATGTCTATGAAATATTATGAAGTCCAAACACATTGCTGCCTTGATGGGAATCGAGATTATTAACGCAGTCTTAATTCTGTTAATAATTTAAGCAATTCATTATAGCAGCACTGTACAAATAACACTTTACCTTATATTGGAAAATTATATTTTTCCAATATAGCTCAAATAAAGTTCAAATTCTAATATCCATTAACTTAGAATACCTGATAGAGAAGGTCACCTTTTCAAAATGTTTAATTATTTCTAACCATTCTTTCAAGACAAAAATCATTTCAATCTTCCAATTCTACCATTTGATGTAACCTAATACCTACAAATAAGTCATCATGTTGTCATTAGCAAAGGTATAAATATAGATTTTAAATATTTTTCTAAATTTACAAGTCTTTCAAAGGAAAAGCTTCTTTCAGAAATGTTGTTTAGGGGCACCTGGGTGGCTCAGTTTGTTCAGTGTCCAACTCCAGCTCAGGTGTGATCTCATGGTTCATAGGTTCGAGCCCCACATCCCTCTCACTGCTGTCAGTGCAGAGCCCACTTTGGATCCTGTCTTCCTGCTCTACCCCTCCCCTGCTCTCGCTCGCTCTCTCGCTCTCAAAAACAAATAATAAAAAACATTAAACAAAAAGAAGAGTTTTTTAAACAGTTTTGAGTCCATGATTAAATGTTTCATTTAAAGAAGATAAACTCTGTTATTCCTTGTGTGGGGAGCAAGGGCAGGCTGACCCCAGATGGGCCACTTTGGCAGGAAGATAATTTTGAGTTTAAAAGCCATCAAAACCTAGCAGATTAGGGAAAAGCTCCTACCTCCCCTGCAACCACCTAAAAAGAATTTAGATAGAGGATCTACTCCAGGAAAAGAGCTATCACCATAGATAACTACATTATGATATGAACTAGGTGTGATAGGGAGGAACTTAGCAAAACCTGTTTGATCAGTCTTCTATGAGCCATTGTTTCCAGTGACTCAGCAAACATTTGTTTACCAAACATTTATTCTTTTTCCTCTTCCTATAAATTGCATTCCTTCCCTTTGAAGTCCCAGAACTCTACCCCCTTCTCCTCAGTTCAGAATGACATATATACCTCATTTTGCCTGACTATCTCTGGAGTTACCATGTCTGTGTGGATTACCAGTAAGTATGAAATTAATTTTGATTTTCTCCGTTAATCTGTCTCATGTCAACTTGAGTCTTAGTCCAGCAAAGAAGACCTTAAAGGGGACAGGAACTTCTTGCTCCCTGACAGTTGCATTATTGTACATTGTCTGAAATAGTTTTTACTACGTGGTCTAGCCTACCACCTCCTAATAGACTGTTCCATAAGAATACTGCAGTGGGCACTGGCTATTATCTAAGGCAGCACACTGCATTTAGAGGCATTTCCAGGTGCTTCTGAAGCACACTCAAAATTTAGAGCAGCAGACCTAAACCGTGGATTGGTTTATGGTTACTGCAATTAATCTTATGGAGGAAAAATTATAAACATAAACTACATTCAATAAAAGAGTTTACTCAGATGTAGTTATGTGACTTTCTACAATAGGAGGGCTGGTGGCCAGCTTAATTGCCACATCAGAACAGTTTTCAATGATGTGGAATTATATAGAAAATAAAAACTGCTTTTTCAAAGCAGTGGATTTTTGGAGGAAAGTTGTACACTAAACATGTTAGCAGCTTCTTGATAATAACCTTATGTGCAATCAGATAATTTTCAACCTGTTATTTAAGGCTGATACCTGCACTTGAAGAATGACTATTAGTTTTCTCCCTTTACCAGGTTCTACTTTGATTTATTTTTTTCAATAAAATTATATACATTTTTCTCAGTGTGGAATAACAAAACTGTGCATATTCCTTGTAAGTAAGTGTAAAAGATGTGAGGCTCAAAACTTTTTTAATGAATAACTTATTTTGAAAACTGTTTTTCTTTGTTTCTGCAGGATATTCTTTGTGATTGTTATTCCATGCACTGTGCACTTTTGGTACACACCCAGTACAAGCGAAAAAGTTTATGTACTTTAAAACATTAAAAGTACTTTAAAATACTTTTCCTCCAAATAATTTTTTGACTTGGTACTTTCAGAAGAGAGTTAAAGGAAAGATCATACAAATGCCCATTGCTAGAGAGAATGGAACAGAGGGAAAGAATTCTGTAGAACAGGTAAATTCAGGGCAGTTTTTATGATTATACTTGCTTGCTATGATAATCTGAATAAAGATTTTTATATCAACCTAGGATTCCTGGAGTAAGTGAAGCCATTTGTTCAATACAACTGGAGTATTTTCAAATGTGTAGCAGTTGACTTTTGGGAAAGAGATCACAGTTTAACCAGTAAACGAAGATAATTGTCAATTTTTAATAAACACTTGATTTAAAAAATTCAAACAATTTCCATGGTATTTGAGCACCTGCGATTTTAGTGAGAAAATATTTTTCATTGAAAAGCAAAACATGGATCAGCAAAAGAACAGAAATTAGTAAACAACTTGGTCTTAGTGTTTTCCCAAGTCCCTTGTTCATTATTCCAGTAGCTAGAAAGAGCGAAAGAGGTACGTAAACCTCATACTCCAAAAGCTTGACCGGGATAGATTAATTAAAAGCAAACTTTTTCTTCAAATATTTGGGACCCTCTGCTGACACAAATAGTCACCTTCAAATTTGACTGTTTCAGGAGCATGCTTCTTGCTGTTTCCAATGCAATTTCAAATATGCTTGTGTAGTCTAAATAAAACAATTGCTGCTTTTTCATGCATTAATAAAAATAAAGGAAGTTAAAGGGAAAGAGGAAGGAAAAAGGAGAGAGGGATGGAGAAAGGGAGGGCAGAGAAAGGAAGTAATTTGGAAGTACTAAGGAGAGATGAGGGTCTCCAGTGAGGGGCTCGCTCATACTTTTGCATATAATCTTGTTATTTATGATAGAAATATACTAGGAATGGATTCCCATCAAGTCTGTTTTTATAGGACTGGTTTTAGGTTCTCTGTCAATGTATAATTCTGATACACTGAATTTTTTTCTTTACAAAACTTTATACCAATTGCCCAGAAAACCATAAACCTGAATTATCTTCTAAAAATTTTCTTGGTTTATGTAAAACTATTCTGGGAAATCAAGATCTGGAAGAGAGATAGTGGGAAAAAGACAAAAGGCCTGTAACATAAGAAAAGATTAAGGACTAACCATAAAAAATATTTAAATATTCAAATTGTGTTTCTCTCTACAATGTATCACACAATCTAAATGAAAAGGAACTGGGCCGCCTGGGTGGCTCAGTCAGTTAAGCATCCAACTCTTGATTTCAGCTCAGGTCATGGTCTTATAGTTTGTGAGATAGAGCCCTGTATTGGGCTCTGCACTGCCAGTGTGGAACCTGTTTGAGACTCTCTCCCTCTCTCCCTGCCCCTACCCCCAGGTCTCTCTCTCTCTCTCTCTCTCTCTCTCTCTCTTAAAATAAATAAATAAACATTTAAGACAAAACTAGAATGTTATAAAAAAGGCAGTGAGGATACAAGCATCTCCTAACTCCCTAAAACTTCCCTGTGATTCTCCAGAAGGCATTATTTAGAACAAGGTGGAAGCTGATTTCATAGGTGAAAAAGAATATGAATGTAAATAAAGATGACATTTGAATATAATTCTAAAGTCTAGGGCTGAAGCATTACCAACCACCCAACCATACGGAAAGACTAATGATAAAAATATTTCCCTATACTCTGTCCTTCTAAATATTGCAGCTGGAAATTTTAGCCTTTAAATATGTTTTGGGAAGAAAAAGTATAATTTTATAGATACGGCAGAGGCACATTAAAAAAATTCAAGTTTATTTAAACAAACATTAATTTCAATAGGGCATCATCAAACTGGAAGTCGTTAGAGGCATTCTGCAGACAGAAGGTAAGGGAAAACTTTTATAGAGCAGGCACAGAAGAAAAGTAAGGAAATCATTTGACTGGCTATCACTTGGGAAAACCTAGTTGGTTGATCGTGACTGATTGCTCTTACATTTCATTTTCTTGGATGCAAGTGTGTTTATAACAGACTTTGGCTTAGGTTTCAAGTGGGCTTATGTAGGCTCCCAACGCATTAAAGCCACCTCAGTCTAACGGCCTCCTTGTTTAATTACTTTCACAATTTCCCTTTTGGTCATCTTCCCATACGTGAGAGACTGCCCCAAAGTTTGGTACGAGAGTCATTCTCAGTCACCCTCAGGGTTAAGTTATTCGTATCTCATTGTGAAACTCAGGTTGGAATGACAAGTTCATGGAATGTTTTTGGGGTTTTTTTTTGTTTTTGTTGCTGTCCATCTTGTTTCTGTTTCTCTAAGTGCAATGAGAACATCTAATGTGCTACTGATGGCTGTGAACACATATTTAAGACACTTGACAGAATACAGTGTGCTAGGGAGACTGCAAGGTTGATTAGCTGGAGGACACTACCAAGAGACTGAAGTATGCTCTTTAGCCAGGGCCCCCATTGATCAAATCAATTGGTATCAAATAATTCAAAGAATGCACCTAAAGAGGCTTTTGTTTTTGCCATGTGGTTTGTTTGTTAATTTCTTGTATTTGAGTTTCTATAATACCAGAGGTGTTGCTCTAGGTACAGTGGGAAATATTTGCTATGGCATGGACTCCTCTTGATTCAATCAAGTAATCTAAAGCAATTCTGTTACCTAAAGCCACCTTATCAAGAGAGCATAGGGACTTCTGTTGTGCAGCTCTGTCCTTCATTTCAGCAATGGTTATCAGATTTAAGTATAAGATTATAATCATGTTTTCATTTGCACTTACTCCCAGACAAGGAAAGTGGGGCTCTTCAGTGATGCCCATCCAGAGAGGCTTAACATCTGCCAGAAAGCTTCTTTTGGATTGGTGATACACATTTAGAAGAGTGGACCAAGTATGGGTTTCTGGTTTGTTTTGAAGCTATAATGGTGCTGCTAATATTTCTAATCCACATTGGCCCTATACTTGATAACCCTTGAGACAGGTCAAACCATACATATTTATAACCATTACCACCACAGACAAAAACATGTCCTGGAGGAGCACACATTACCCTTGCTAAAGTGGTAATTTATCGCTTCACTATTTTAGGATGCTATTATTTGTGGTTAATAGCCAGGGGTCAGTGGTATAAGGATCACAGGAGGCCAAGCCACCAAAATTCATCTGTCTTTTAAACTTCTTACATGGTAAGGTTTTGAATCATTGAGTGGGCAGTTCATATTGATTTTGGCTTAGTATGAGAAACCCAGCAGTTAGGTAAGTTTCCTGCAGTAGCTGTTGCTTGTGAAATCCTAATTATAGCCTTGTCTTTCTGTGCATTCACAGAGAGAAACGGCAAGGGACAAAAAGTTCAATGATATGGAAGTTTCATACTGGAGATTAAATCTTGATCCCTGATCTTTGAGAGCTGTTTACTTTAAGATGCTTCTGGAAAGGAACCCCCCCCCCCCCCCCCCAGGCTAGTCAGTTTTAATTTCAGATCTCCAGCTGGTGTGCAGTGCCAAGATGCTGGAGGAAGAATTTTCAACTGGGAGATGTGAACCCAAGTTTCAAGGACCTGATGTCTGGCTCTCATCTGGGTAATGACAACGGCCAAGTATTGTCCCTTTCAAAGAGTCTCAGAGGCAGTCTTTGTTCTTTGTGGTTCTAAGTCAGAAGAGTGAGGCAAAATTAGAAACCTTAATTTGGAGAGTTATGGCCAGATATTTGGGGAAACTAGAAAAATTCAGGATATAGTCCAGGGTACATATAGATAACAAGGCTCAAGAACAATAAACAGGACTAAATTCTGATATCCACAAGGGGATATTATAGTTTTCTACTGAAATTTTTGTTCTCTACCATCACCTTAATTTCTAGCAAAGATAATCACAATAAGACTAATTTGTTTGCAGAATAAGTCTAGTTGCATGAAACTTGGCTGATATTTTACATACATGCGGCAAGAATAATAAATAATCATATGTATTTGTTTTTTAAGCCTGCTTTACTAGAACTTTTCATAAGGAATCTCAGGTTGGACTTTTAAAAACCTCTTGAGGCTAAAAAGCCAAGCAAAGAACTCAGCATCAGACTTTGCCCGGAAATACCTATAGATTTGGCTGAATTTTTCTCTTCTTGGGGGTCCCCCAAATATCCTGAGATTTCTGGGCCTGCCTTACACACCTGGCAAGGCTGCCAAATAGCCTATAGGCAAGGTACCAGATGGCTTTTCCAAGGGATTTTATTGGCTCCACAAAGTCAACCTTAGTTCCTTAAAACTGTCTGGTTGTATCTGATTTTATGCACATCATTTTCAAATATTATATTCTTGTTAAAGCTTTGATAATACAATAAATGTTTCCAATTACGTCCTGTTAAAAGGAGAACGGATTCTTATTAAAATTATGCAAATAACTATATTGCCGTGAAAATAAAACACTCACTAAGAATTTTCTAAATTCTGGAGAGCTGAGGTAGGAAGAAAGAAAGAAATGTTTCAATTCTGTTAACAAAGCTAGAATTTACCAAATTGCTGTAAGTTAAAGATAATTGAAGAAAAACAAGTTTTTTCTTAAATCTGAAAAACAAAACACTAATGAGCTACCAATGTTTCAAACAAAAAAATCTCATAAAAACTTAATTGCCCCATCAGTTCATTCAGTCCCACATAATCAATTCTTGGGTTAGCAGTTTTATGAATTCCATTTTTCCATTAGAGTTTCTAGAAATTCTTACTCATTCAGTGATATGATTATTAAAGTTACCAGGAAACTATATTTTTCAGAGTCATTCCCACAAACTTCTTGAAGAAAAAGAAATTTTGTAAAAGTATCAGAGTAAAACCACTGTCTGTAAATGACAAAAGGATTTGATAATGGCCATGGTTAAGGATTGGATGAGGGTTCATTATAATGCAATTAGCAAGAAAATTTGATTATTTCTGTGGCACACATTTAAAGTTAGTAACTAGAATGATGACCAGTAACATCATACCAGGACCTATCAGATCTTTGGGATTTCATACAATGTCTGGAATACTTTTATTAATAACACATGTTCGAACACATACACCTAAAGGAGGTTTAATATCACTTCATATACAACAATGGTTGCCACACAATTTAATATATCAAATAAGTTTGGTTCAACATCTCTCTTTATACATGAACAGAATAAATTCATTTGAGTTTTTTCAGGGACCCGTGGAAATATCTCAAAGTTGGTGAGAAATCAAAAAGACCTCATTTAGAATTTGATTTGGGGAAGGTTGTCAAAGATATCAAAAGGTTCAAAACACTTGATTAAATAGGATCATGGATCATTATGAAAAAATACTTGGCTATCCCTTTAACCACAGTAGCAGTTAAAGACTTCAAAGACAAATGCAGAAAGTCACACAGTTGTAAAAAATGAAACAAAACAAAACCTTAGCTCTTATTAAAAAAAAAAAATACAAATGCTTTTATCTCTTTTAACAGAAAAGACTCAGTTCTCCCCAGTAATCAAAAACCTGATAAAGGCAACATGGAGCCCAGGAATCTATTTTGGTAGGGTGGAAAATCTTTGCTTTCCAGGCAGATTACCCAAAAGGTAAAGAAAAATCTTTCACGATCTCTTATCAAAAACAGACCAATAGTCCAAGAAAACTTTATCATTTTAACGGATGAAAGAAAATTAAATTTTAGTTTCACATAGGCACGCTCTAAAAGCTTATCTTAAGGACAAAATTATTCTCTTTTCCCTTAAAATGCAGCTCCATACCCTGTCCTTTCTCTTATCAAAAATATTTCCTTCTTTCCTTGCATGGAGTTGTTTTTCTTATTATTTCCAGAACTTTTAACTACATATAATGATGAGAATTCTTACCCTTAGAAATTTTGATTTGTAGTGAAAATTACACCAGAATGTTACACCAGCATTCTGTAGACTAGCGAATTTATGAATGCATTTTAGAATATCTGAAGCATATTCTTCCTCATAGTAAATTTTTTAATGTCACGCAAGATATGTTTGCTAACAGCCCCAAAAATCTTCAGTTCTTCTACAATAAATAGCCACAAGTAGATAAATCTATGTTCAGTAATTATTTTTTTTAGTATATAATCTAGATTTTCAATGAACACTTACCATTTAACTTAGTATAACTTTAATGTTTCAAGTTACCAAAAGCTTTTGGAAACTATTTTTGAATCCTACCATTTCTCTTTTATTTATTATCCATAACAATAATGTTTACTTTTGAAAATTTCACAAGACCTTAAACAACTAGTTATTATCTTAAATTATTTTTCTTGCTGATAAATTGTGTAATTTAGGTAACATTCCCTTATTTTATTAGTAATCGTAGGTAAAATAAAACTTGGTCTGCATTGTACTTACTGTTTATAATTCTGAAGACATACCTCTTCTAATTACACCAACAAACATAATCTAGCTTTTATTTACCAAAGATTACCCCAGATCATGTGAACTTGAAAAAAAAATTGGGTTAGTTTCTATATTTTTGAGAGAATACTTAATTTATATAAGTGCTTATTTTTCTTTAGGCCAATTAAATAGAACTCTTTTAGGGGCGCCTGGGTGGCGCAGTCGGTTAAGCGTCCGACTTCAGCCAGGTCACGATCTCGCGCTCCGTGAGTTCGAGCCCCGCGTCGGGCTCTGGGCTGATGGCTCAGAGCCTGGAGCCTGTTTCCAATTCTGTGTCTCCCTCTCTCTCTGCCCCTCCCCCGTTCATGCTGTGTGTCTCTCTCTGTCCCAAAAATAAATAAACGTTGAAAAAAAAAAAATTAAAAAAAAAAAAATAGAACTCTTTTACAAATTAATTTTGGTAATGCCATCTGGAGGCAGAGAGATTACACATCTATAACACAGATATATAGTCATATAAAAACATACAGAGACAGAGATATTGTAGAGTTCATTTAAAAATTTTAGCCATGAGACAGATACAATAATACAAAACTGCCTAGTTTATAAAGGAACAGTTGGATCAAAATTGTGTTTCTGGTAAATGGAATAATAAATTAAGATTACCTACTCAGATGGCTAACATTTTTTTTACCAATATTTGTGGAAATTTTTAAAATATTCTATTTGCCTTTTGTAAGACATATTTTAAAGAGGCAACTTTTTTTTTGCTTCATTAACACTCAGAAAAATTTGCATATCAGTAAAAAAAACTGCAACCCATTGTTTTGGGGCAGTTTAGGACCCCTTTTTCTCTCAGGTTCCTCATAAATGGATAAATTACGTAGATTAGAATTTCCCCAAAGTGGTCACTATAATCCAAAATTGTCTTTGGTAATGTTAACCCATTTGTTCAGACAAACATATGTTAGTCTGGGCCTGTAATTTTTATCATATATTTAGGTGGAGTCTTATTTATTTAATTTTTTTTAATATATTAAAAAAATTTTTAAGTAGGCTCCACACCCAATGCAGGGCTTTGACTCATGATCCTGAAGTCAACAGTTACACACTGCACCAACTGAGCCAGCCAGGTGCCCCTTAGCTGGAGTTTTAGATGGAGGAGTCTCCAGGGCCTTTGGACTTGGAGGAAGACATTTTCCCTTTTTCTTTTTATATTACTTATTTAAAAAAAATTTAAAGTCTATCATTTATTTTTGAGAGGGAGACAGAGATAGAGTGTGAGCAGGGGAGGGTCAGAGAGAGAGGGAGACACAGAATCTGAAGTAGGTTCCAGGCTCTGAGCTGTCAGCACAGAGCCCAACACGGGGCTTGAACTCACAAACCACAAGATCATGACCTCAGCCGAAGCTGGAAGCTTAACCAACTGAGCAGCCCAGGAGCCCCTCCCTTTTTCTTTATTAAAACAAAACTCTCCCTACCTAAGGTCTCACATTGAACCCAGGGGTCAGACTTATGACCTCCAGAACTGTAAGATAATTAAGTTATATTGTTTAATCTATCATATTTGTGGTAATTTGTTATAACAGCAATAGAGCATTGCTAATCTCACAACCTTCACAAATGCAACACACACACACATGCACACACACACACACACACACACACACACACACTCCTCCACTCCTGATGGGGGAAACAAAGGCAAAAGAAAAAATTAAGTTTCCTTACTATTTACAGTCCATAGACAAGTTGTTGAGACAGGCAGAGTGACTCTCCTTTAGGAATTCAACTGCCTCGATGTTAATACTTTGCTGAGGGCAGAAGGCAATCTTAACATGATCCCAACCTCCAAGGTTCTGTAAGTCTCCTTTAACATATAAAAATTCCTTTGGAAACTTCCTTCGTCTTTACCCACTCCCCAAGATATATGTTAGCAATCATCCTCCAAGCATATGGCCCACTGACAGACATCTGAAGGGTCTCATGACTAAGGGTTTTACTGGACAGTAATAAATGACCTTTTCCTAATAACAGCTAGCCCCCAAAGGTCCTGGAAATCTTGCTTCCAAAATTCCTTAAAAACTTATGCTGTCCCTAAGCCCCACCCAACTTGAAAGTATCTCACCACTCTCACAACCACAAAGCAGCTCTTTCTTGCCCAGAGGTCCCATCTCATGCTTTAATAAAAGCACCTTTTTGCACCGAAGATATCTCAAGAATTCCTTGTTGGCCCTCGGCTCAGCTCCAAACCGCAAGGTTTCCACATCAACTCTCACAAATATAATCTTGGATAATGTTTAGAAATGGATGGAACCTAAATATCTAAGGTAGAAAATGGAGTTGCTTCACTTCAGATAAATAGCCTATTATAAAAAATGAAACAAAGCAAATTCTTGAAGGGATAGAGGTTAATCTGTTTTCATTACTTCTTTATCTTTGGACAAATAATTTCTAAGGAAGAAAATAAATTAAAAGAATAGAAACCCCAGTCCCTACTCTTACCATTTCTTCTTTTGCTCAACTATCTTTATGTAGTGAAAGGGCAATCATTTTATGAAATATTCTAATTGTTTTCATATCTTTGTATTTGGGGAGGCCACAAAGTATTAAGAACACTTAAACATTAAAATAGTTAATTCTTTCATGAGAGAGATAATGACCAACTATTGATAGTTTAGCTAGTTTAATTTTGAATCAAGGATGATTTAGTTATGGCTGATTAAAAGTCTGAACTGAGCTTCCTGGAGATCAGGAAATTTCTGGCCTTACTGGAATTGGAAGCCTTCAAAGGAATAGTGTTAAGTAATTGCACTTAGCAAAACATACCCAAATTTTCATACTGGCATTTGTGTGCACCACAAGTCCCACAATTATGTGTACCCGGTTTGCCTGCTTCTGCTGTTACATAAACTTGCTTTATATCATTATATTGTGTTTTCTCTTCTAGGGGCCTCCATCTAATGACAAACTCATCCTTAATGGAATGGAGCATTTTACGTCTGTTTTGTTCCCCCACACAATAAACATTCAATATACTGTTGACTAATTTCTCAACGTAGCTAAAGTAGAAACCACCTGCTCAGGGACCAGAATCTTCCTTGAAACCTCAAATCCAGTATTACCTCAGCTAATTGCATTCATACGCTACCTTTATTCCCAGGATATGAAGCCAGCCTACATTGCTGTGAGTCACCTTCACACCTGTCTGATACGCAGGCAGAATGTGTCACACACGATGATAATATGGTTGCCTTACTCAGTAACCCAAATAAAACATTCTTGTACAAAATAAAGAGATCTCTCAAGTACAGGGAGGCAGTGGCTCTCCAACCTGAGTGTGCATAATAATCTTATGGAATATGCAGATTCCCGTGTCTCCAGATTCAGAATACGGTGTTTCACCACAAGTAGTCAGGGGGCCACACCTTAATGCCGAAAACAAAAACCAGCAAAAACAAAACCAAGTGAGTAGGCTCAACCTGGAAAAAAATAGCTGAGTAAGATGGAAATTTTTTTCTAGAGTTAAGAGGTAGTATCAGATAACTCCAGGGTAACAGGCTTAATCTCTGATGACTGGGTTTTTTGTTTGTCTGTCTGTTTTGCTGTGCTTTAAACACTATAGAAACACCTAAGACAGCTTTAATTTCCTTCAAGAAAAACCATGTGGCAAATGATTCACCATGATGCCTCTGTGTTTGGACTAGAATGAACTCAGCTCTGACAACTTTTGAACTATGAGCATGTCTGAAAGAGGACAAGAGCTCCAGTTGGGCCGATATGAACATATTAGAACCACAGGGCCAGGGGACTAACCCACTGCAGAAGCTGACCTGGGAAGAACAGCCAAAGGTTCTGAGACCAGGAGTTCATTATCCCAAGGAAAAAAGGAGAAACTGAATTTTCCTGTGTAGAGACAAATGTGTGTGTGTATTTCTAAACATGGCATGGAGCAGAGTATACCAGCAGAGAGGACCATGTGTGACACCAAAAACCACTACCACTTTTTTTTTTGAAGCATGCGTGTTTCCAGAATTAAGATGAGTTTACAGACCTCAGCGGTCATCTTACCCTGAATCCACCACTTTCTAGCAATGAAGTATGTAATCGTTAGCAAATTGCTATAAGCATAATTTTCCCTGTTGTACAAATGAAGATGATAATGAATGAGAAACAATTTAACTGGGTGTCTAAACACTGGAAGCATCGCCAAAATGTAATTGTCTTAAAAAGCTTTGTATAAACATAGTCTTATATATTTAAAAAAATCTTAAAGGTAACAGAGTAATACTGTTTTTTTCTCTTCAATTTGCTTCAAAGAGTTTATTAATACAAGAATAATTTTAAATACATGAGCATATGTATAATGTATTAAATTAGAACAGTTTTCTCCTTTAGCTGTGCTGATCTCATTTGAGTTTATAGTTACTGCTCATTATGTACAGCATCTGTTATATTGAATAAATCAATAAATCAATTAGGACCATAGAGCATGAGCTAGCAAAAGAGCAACATTCCAAAGCTTAGGGACGTGCATATGAATCGTTCTGGTTAATTCTAATGAAATGTAGTAGAAAGAGTATTAAATTGGGAATCAAGAGACTTGGGTTCTTTAGCCTAACACCTGTTATGGATTTCTTTGGCAAGTTGCTTTCAAGTAAAATATGAAAAAGCAGTGATACACAAACAGTTTCCATTAATTTTTATGCAACAGTATCCCTTCTTCTCTTTCCAAAAGAAATCAAACTCATCTCATCTTTATGAATCAGAAAATGCAGGAACCCTCCTTTATTCAGTCTGGAATCCAAGGAAGTGCTACCTGCTTGTTTCCTTTTTTATTACCCTTCTATTTCTCTATAAAACCTCACCAACCAAACTAAAGCCATTAAAATTTTTTTTGAAAATTATTGTTAATGTCTTAAACTTTGTTCATATCTAACTTTGATGATTCTTTGAACATGTAAGCTCAAATATTTGATATACCATCTAGATAAGTTTATTTATATGCCATAATCTAGATTCATAAAATCATGTATTAGCTTATTCCATACACACACACACACACACACACACACACACACACACCCTTCCTAATTTACAAAACCGCTACAATGGGGGAGGGGAGGCATATGGACTGTGTTCAGCTCAATTCAGATTTCCTTCTTAGCCTTATAGATATAGGCAGCAATAAGATGGAAAGAGAACTCATGGTTGACCCTGACTCAAGTTCTTTAAAGAGTCCTAAGTCAACTCAAAGTCTTGCTGGTGCTAATATGAAGTGGAAGCAATGGCAAGAGGCCTATTAGCCATCTTGAAAACATGCCATGACTTAAAGTTGGAAGTCATGAATTATCAAAGGTAGAACAGATAGGAGGAGAACAGGGCCTACTGAAGGTGAAGCAGGCAAACTTCACACCAAGATCAGATTGCCTATTTCTAGACTTCTTTAATTGAAAAATAAATAAAATTTTATTTAAACCACTGATATTAAGACCCAGCCTAACTTAATCCAGATACTAACATTTTCTAGACCAAATATAAAGAAGTATAGATTACAATGACTACCTCTACCTTTTTTTTTTAATTTGAAATACCTTACAATATTGCCAAAAGAGACTTATACTTTGTTTTCTGGGGTTTGTTTTTAATTGTTCTTAGAAAGGGGTGCCTGGGTGGTTAAGTGTCCAAATCTTGGTTTCAGCTCAGGTCATGATCTCATGGTTTGTGAGTGTGAGCCCCACATCAGGCTCTGCACTGTCAGTGAGGAGTCTACTTGGGATTCTCTCTCTCCCCTCTCTCTCTGCCCCTACCCCACTTGTGCTCTCTCTATATATAAATAAATAAAGTCAAAAAAAAAATGAAAGTAATGGAAGTGGTTAGGGGTTGTATATTTTACAACATAGTGGTCATTTGACTGCTTTATTCTGAACCTCACTTACTCTATGAGCTTTGGTGTTGCAAGATAAAAGGAGATAATAAGGAGAACTGAGGGGATTCAGTGGATGAAGCTCTTCCAGGGACGGGGCTGAGGTGAGCAGGTGTGCATTTGAATATAGCCCACTAAGAAGAAAGAACCATAATGAAGGGTTCAGGAGAAAGTAAGATATAACCTCAATGTGTTAGGTTCAAAGAGATAAAATAGCTCCCTGGACCAAGATCTTCCCGAAGACTGAGATTAGTTCTATATTGTTCATTAATATGCCCCCAGCAATTAGCACATGGTTTGGCAGGTAATAAAATATCAATAAATACTTGATGAATGTTCAACAACTTGCCAGTTTTCACAATACTAAGTTTAGGTGCCAGGAAGAACCAAAGTCTTCTGAATACAACCCTGGTGCTTTTTTTTACCCCATCATTTGCACATTGTTTTAGCACCACTGCCTAGCACAGTAAACATCTGATAAATGAATGAACAAATTAATGAATAGCCCACTCTGCTTTTGTGAATATGCCACAATACAAAAAGAAGAAAGACAAGAAGATAAAAAAGGAAAAAAGAGAGAGCCATCTCTGTTCCTTTCCTGCCCCCTCATCTCTTCTTTCTCTGCCTTCTCCCACTCCAACACCCACACAGTGGTTCAAATCCAATCCAGAAAAAATCTAAATCAGAGCAAGATGTGCGGGAATAAGAATGAGGCATTTGGCCTTGGTATTTTTATTTTAATATATGTACTTGCAAAGGACAAAAGAAAGGTCAGAAAGCAAACAATGCATGGAAGCAGTTGAAAAAATAATAATTGTAGGGGAAAGCAGGGTTCTCTCTAACAGTAGTGACTAAGGATGAACAAATGTTGAGCAGCTGTTGTCAAGGGGATTCATCTGAACTACAATTTGGAGGAGAGGAGTTGTTTTGTTGCTTAACCCATTAAATATGCATAGAAAAGGAGGAGAGTAAATCATGCCTCATTGTAGGAGTCCTAATATGTGCCAGCAGGTGCTGCCTGAGTCAGACATACTCCAAAAACCACCTAGAAAATGCTTCAGGAAGTCAAAGAAGTTGGATGATTCCCATGTCTGATTGGGTGGGAATCATTTGTTAGGGGGACAGGTTTTTTAGCTGAAACACATCTATGTGGGAGTTCTGTGCAAAACGATCTTGCAAAGGAGTGGAAAAAAAATAGAAAAGAAAAGGACAGCTTTTGGAGAGAAGGCAAACCAATTCAGAACAAAGATGAGGCCGTTTCAAGCACGAGCTGCTGGGAAAGTGCAGATTTTCTCCCAAGAATAGCCACCCCCCCAACCCTCTGTGGTGTGTTCAGTCTCCAACAGGCTCCCAGTCCACTGCAGTGGCTCACCAAATGTTTGAAGCTCTACTATAAAAGACTACATTAAAAAAGTGAAGATGAGTGAAGATTCAGGAAACTCCAAGCTCAGTTTCTCTCTCCAATTATTAATAAACTCTAGCTGGCCTTGCTTTGCCATAGCTTTATCATTTATTTAAATAATATAACTTGTATTGTTTTTGTTATTACTAAAACAATGAATATTTATAGAAAGGCAAAATAGAGTAGTACCAAAACCTAGTCAGCCTAAATTACTACCGTGATTATTTAATATCTTGGTGATCTTGAGCCTAACATTTAACCACTCTTAGTCTGTTTCTTCAGCTGCAAACCAAGGCTATTAACAGTACCTAACTCATAGGATTGCATGAGGACTAAATGAGTTAATTTGTGATAATAATTTATAATGTGACCTGGCACATATTAAGTGCTTTGTGTCAGTAATTATTGCACAAAACAAAATACCAAAGATTCTAATAATATTAACATAATAATAGAGATATGTAAAAAAATTATCCAAGATCTCATTCCAACTAGAGATAGCCACTGTAAAATTCTGGCATATTGTCTTACTTGTATTTTGCTGCTTTACATATTTTGTAAGTCCTTTTTTCTTATGTTGATTGTACTAATACTATTAATTATAATAATGATAACACACATATTATTTTACACCATGTTTGGAGTTCAAGTTCTTTCTTATTTAATGGCTATATAATTCCAATTAACTTGGTACATTATTAGCTCGGTTTTACAAATAAACACATTAAGTATTAGTGTACTTGGTGGGCAGAATTTTAAGACGACTCCCAATGATTCACACTCTCTTTATAACCCTTTCTCATTAAGTGTGGGCAGGAATATGATGGGATTTCATGTCTGTGGTTACTTTCCATGGCAAAGGTGAGGGAATTTTGCACATATAACCAATGTTCCAAATCAGTTGATTTTGAGGAAATCACAAGGTAGGTTATCTTAGGTGGGCCTAACCTGTACAGCTAAGACTCTCACTTGTTGGGCTTGAAGAAACAAAATGCTATGTTGTGGAGAGGGTCCCATGGAAGGGAATGATAGGCAACCTCTGGTTGCTGAGGGCTTCAGTCCTCCAAGCACAAGAAACTAAGTTCTACCAACTACCAATGAGCTTGAAAGAAGACTTCAAACCTCAGATGAGATCACAACCTTGTGAGACACTGAACAAAAGATTCAGCTAAACTCTATGAACTTCTGGCCTGTTTTAAGCCACTAAGTTTATGATGCACAGCATACTAACAGTCTTAAAAAACACAGGAAAATGAAAATATAATTAAATAGCTCAATATGAGTAAGAAAGAGAACCAACCTTTGAATCCAGTTCTAACTAATGTCAAAACAAGTGGCTTAAGAGCTATCGTACAGGCTCTCCCTTAGACAGGTACAATGTGTATTTCTTAAATTACCACATAAACATTATTTGCTAAGTTTTATTCCACTGCTTAGGTATATGTTTATATAGTGAATCAATCACCTATGTTGGTTATTTAGCATGTTTTTTCTACTTGGAAACAGTGCTACAAAAGATATACCTCAAGATAAATCTTTTCTTGCATCTCCTTAGCAAATTCTGTAGGATCCTATTCTTCACAGTGGAAAGACCAAATTAAAGGGAATGTGCACTTTAAATCCTTTTATCTTTTTCCTAATACTGATATGATGAACAACCCCACTGGGATCCACGTAAGTATTGAGTTTATTTCCTCTCTAGACTATGTTAGGTACTAAAATACATATTATATCAAAACTCATAAAACCTGTAAAATAAATTTATAAGAATCAGAAAAATATAACTATGATTAAGTCTGCACAAAAATTTCTTTAAGGCCTTTCCATGGGGAATATTGAGAAACCAAAAACATATTACGTTATCCGCTAAGGCACATGTGCCAATACCAGAGCAAAGTGTGGCAGGCAGTTAATGACCATTGGTAATTGTTGGAATGTTACTCCAGGCAGAAAGAAAATTGATACACATTCTGAAAATCCTATCAGAACAAAGATTTCTAACCTTTATTCCATAAGACATTTGAGAAGTTGTTAACAGATTTTTCTAACACTTTTTCCTCTCCCCCCCCCCCTTATTTGTCCATATCCCTGACTGGTGTAATACAATTAAAAAAGGGAAGGTAGGTGTGCCTGGGTGGCTCAGCCAATTAAGCCTCTGACTCTTGTTTTGGCGCAGGTCACGGTCTCATAGTTCGTGAGATGGAGCCTCATGTTGGGCTCTGCACTGACAGCACAAGCCTGCTTGGGATTCTCTCTCTTCCTCTCTTTTTGCTCCTCCCCTGCTCATGCAAGTGCTTGCTCTCTCTCTCTCTCTCTCTCTCTCTCAAAATAAATAAATAAACATTTAAAAAATACAGGGAAGATCAAGGAGAGAATAGAATGAATTAATGAAAAACTTAAAGGACCTTCAAATTATCAGTACACCTTACACCAAAAATCAAATCTATCATGTATTAATAAGAAATAGTTTAGGTAAGAGAAATAGAACCTGTGGAAATTCAATATGTTCCAAAAAAAAAAAAAAAGAAGAAGAAGTGGGGTTGTTGGAATGATGGTGAGAATCCAATGGCAAGGCATCTAACATTTATGAAGAACCAAAAACATTCCTTTTCTTTATCTCAGGTCTTCTGCAGCACATTATCTCGCCTTATCTACCCTCTCTGAAGACTTGCCGTCCTAGTTTGGTGTGTTATAATTATCCTTGACCCAGCACTCCATGATCACAGATTTGCCTGACATGGGCCAACTATAATTTCTGTGACACCAATTCGGTTCCTGGGAGTATTATATTGATGTGTTAAAGCAAAAAGCTACTTCCATTCTTACCAATCTGGCCTGGGGGTTGAAGGTCACATTTTATCCTCCACTGGACAGAGGAGCAGATACTCGAAGGAGAAGCAGAGATTCTCCTTAAGCAGAAATTAAGTTATCCATTAATTTATACAATTAATATTTCCTAAAAAAAAACACATAAACCGTACATTTTAGAGTTTTTAAAAATCTCCTTAAAGTATTTTTGGTGAAAGTGAAGAGGAAGATTTTTTTCAGCTTTTTATTTAAAAATAATTATAGATTCATAGGAGATTGCAAAGTACTTTACAGAAAAATCCTATGTACACCTTTTCCCAGCCTCCTCTAATGCCAACATCTTACACAACTTAGTATAATATCAAAAACAAAAAATTGGCACAGGCAAATCTATAGAACTTATTCAAGATCTGTTCATTACACATACACTCATTTGTGTTTATGTATTCATATAGCTCTATGAAACTTAGCATGAGAGTATCCTTGTATAACTACCATCCAAATCAAGATTTTCAACTGTACTATCACTGCATAATTCTTTCTTATTACCCCCTTCAGCTGCACTCACTCCCAACTCCTATCCTAGCCTTAACAACCAATAGTATCTTCTCCATCATTTTAATTGTGTTATTTAATGAGTGTCATAAGCATGGAAACATGTTGTATATATCTTTTTTGAAATAGGCTTTTTAAAATTCAGCATACTTTCTTTAACATTAGTCTAAAATCATCGCATGTATCAATAGTTCGGTCCTTAATACTTCTGAGTGGTAGGTCATAGTATGAATGTACCAAAAGTTTGTTTACCCATTCACTCATTGAAGAACATCTAAGCATTTTCCAGTTTAAGGATACATGATTATATAAAGCTGCTATGTACATTCATGTTGGAAGTTCTTGTGTGAAAATAAGTCTTGCGTGAAAATAATTTCTCTGGAATAAATGCCCAAGAGTGTAATTTTGTGTCATGTTGTAAGATTATTTTTAGCTTTAAAATTAACTTCCAAACTATTTTCTAAAGTGGCTGTACCATTTTACATTCTCACCAGCAAAGTATGAATGAGCCAACACTTCCACATTTCTGCTAGCATTTCGTGTTATCACAATTTTTTATTTCATACATTCTGACATGTGTGTGGTAATATGAAACTGTGGTTTTAATTTATATTTGTCTAATGAATAATGATGTTAAACATCTTTTCCTGTGTTTATTTTGCATCTGTTTATCCTTTTTGATGAAATATCTGTGCATGTCTTTTGCCCATACTAAAATCGGATTGTTATTCTTTTACAGGTGAGTTTTCAGAGTGCTTTATATATTCTAAAGAAAAGGGCTTTGTTGAATATGTGCTTTGCAATATATCTCTATAAGTCTGTAGCTTGTCTTCGTGTCCTTTTAACATAAGATGTTTCACAGATGAATGTTTTTATTTTTGATGACGTCTAATTTATGAATTTTTACTTTTATGGATTATGCTTTGATTTCTAAGAACTCTCTGCCTAGGCAAAGACTCTGGAGATTTTTTTCCTATGTTCTTCAACCTCATAAAGAGTACCCATAGAATAACTACACATAAAATCATATTTAATGGTCAAATGTTTTCCCCTTAAACTTAAAAAGGATTAAACTTAAATTTAAACTTAAAACTTAAACTTAAAAAGGATTAAAAAAGGATTCTTCTCACACAACTCTTATTTAACATAGTACTGGATGTCATAGCCACTGCAGCAAGTGAAGAAAAATAAATGAAATGAATACACATTTAAAAAAAAATGAAATAAAATTTCCTCTATTTGCAGATGATATGATTGTCAAAACAAAACATTAGGAAATTTTATTCTAAAATGTATATGGAAACCAAAAGATCCAAGAATAGCCCAAACAGTTTGAAACAGAAGAATCAAGCATTAGTGGGCATTCCTTCCAGTGTTAAGATTTACTATATAGCAATAGTAATCAAGATAGTGAGATTAGAACAGATTAGAAAGTCCAGAAATAGATCCACACAAATATGCCCAATTAATTTTAGACAGAGGAGCAAAAGCATTTCAGTGGAGAGGAATAGCTTTTTCAATAAGTGCAAGATCAATTGGACATCCATTGACAAAAAAAGGAAGAAAGAAAGAAAAAAGTCCCTTAATTGAAACTTCACACATAATACAAATTCAATCCAAAATGTATCATAAACTTAAATGTAAAGTGGAAAACTATATTCTAGATGATTTGTTTTTAATCATTAAAATCTAAAGTTGCCTGCATGCAGATGATGTTAAGAAATAAGAATACTTTGCTTTGAATAGAATCAGAGTATTTTAAGCTTCTTTGAACAGGTGCATCAGCATTTAAACATTACAGAGAATGTTAGTAAACCCCTCTGTAAAAGAGGAAACATGTAATCAGCTCATTCTTTGGTACATCAATATTCTAATCAGGGAAACATTCCTGATTATGACTCAGTGATAATTTTCCCTTATTTTTTCATAATTCTTCTTGGAAATATCCAGTATATGATGAATAGACCAGAACTATGTCATGGAAATTGTTTGCTTTGCCACAACTAGACAACTAGTCTATACAGATACATATGGAATAATAGTTACCGTGATAGAAAAGCATTAACAGATCAAACAGTAACACTTGCCAAGACTGGACATTTATGTGTCTCAAAACACTGGTTATAGCCAAGATGAATAGGGTGAGAGCCACTATTCTGTGTAAGTTCTGTGTAAACTAAAATTCAATAGATTTTTAGTTTCTGTAGGCACAAAATAAAGAAACAGGGAGAGTATGCTTGGAGTGAGTGGTTTACATTCAGTTGTGCTACATAGGCATTCTGTAGCCTTTGGCGAATCATTAAACTGTGTGAGTCTCATTTTAGTCATTTAAAAAATAGGAATATAACATCTACCTCAAACACTGGTAAGGATTAGTGACATGTGTAAAGAGCTGGCCCAGGGTTGGTACTCAATGAATGGTAGTTACAGGTATAGATAATATGGTCACTGGAATCCAAAGAAAATGATTTTAAATCTCTGGCCATAAAGAATCTATTAAGAAGTTACCAAAGGGCTGATTTTAATTGCCACCTTTTCTCTCTTGCCCTCTAGCTGAGGGCTCATTACCCATATGCCTATATTAAGTTCAATTTTGAGACTTAAATTTCTCTCCTTTCTAAAATGTCTCACTTCTCAAGGTGTAACAACTGACAAAGTTTTGACCTCTCCTGGCCGTCATAATTCCCTGATGCCATTTTCAGCTTTTTCTGAAATTAACACATATCAGCTTTATAAAGCACTGGAGTGCAAGCTTCTGAAAGACTTTGCTCTTATTACCACAAAATGCCAACTCCCAATGACAGCCTGGTATCCTCTCCTTCATGCCACTGCTATTCACTTGCTAACACTTTTCCTTTTAAATAGAACAAAATTCTGACATATCTTTTGACATATCTGTTGACCCACGAATTTGACGTTTTTAAGTTACTCAATTGGAATAACAAATCCATCTGTCTATTTAGGAAGCTGAAAAACATGGATTATTGTAAGTTTGTTTCCTTCGATTTGTTTCCTTCATCATTTTTTACATAGATAAGAGATAAGAGTATCTCATGTATCTACTTCATTCATTCATTTTATCAATATTAATTGCAAATTAATTATTAACTGAGAATCAATTTATCCAGAAATCGGGATGTATATAGTAGAGATAACAATGAGCAATACTTGAAGATCTCTGGTTTCTTTAAGTATGCATGACTTATCTATGTCACAATATTTCCACACACTTAGCACCTTGAGTAACACACATTGATTGTTTCAGTTGGTGTGGGTAAGGAATCTGGACAAGGCTTTGCTTGGTGCTCTGTTTCAGGGTCTCATCTGAAGCTAATGCCAAGGTGTGGTTGTAGTGTCTCCTCAAAGCTTCAGTGGAAAGGATCCACTTCCAAGGTAATGTGGCATTGGAAAAATTCAGTTTCTCACAGGCTATAAGATTGAGGATTTTAGTTTCTTATTCGCTGTTGGCAGTGTCTACTCAGAGTTCATTGTCACATAGGTCTCTCTATAAGGAAACTCACAATATAGTAGTTTATTTCAGTGAAAGAAAGATACTGCTGGGAAGATAGAAGTTATAATTTTATATAGACTAATCATAGAAGTGACATCTATGACCTTTACGATTTTCTATTGGATAGAACAACTCATGAGTCTTGCCTATGCTCAGTGGAAGAGGATTATTCCAGGTGGAAGGAAATACCAGATCACATGAAAAATTGAAGGCCATGTTAGAATCTGTCCAGCACGGAATATAAAATCTAATAGAAGTTCATAAAGGCAAACAGGCCATTACAATGTAGCTTCATGCACACCTTATTCAAAAATTTTACTTACCCTCATATCTAGGTATTATTATCTCATTTAACAGATGAGGCTACTAAGCCTCAAGGTTCTATCTAAAGCACCTAGCAGTCAATAAAACCAGTATTTGAACTTAGGTTAGGTTTATTTAGATCTATAGCTATGCTCTAAAAATAATGGTAGTAAAAAAGTGTACCCCTAGAAATCCTGCAGAAATTCTAAAGATAATAACAAATAACATAAATATGTTTAACAATAAATTCAATGTTACATAAAACAAAATTTACTAAAAAATAAACAAGAAAACATAGAAAAGCTAAGTACCCTGTATCTGTTGAAGATATTGAATTTATATTTAAAGAACTCCCACAAAGAGAATTATAGGTCCACATGATTTCACTAGTGAACTCTATCACATATTAAGATAATAATATCAGTCTTAGACAATTTTTTTTCAGGAAATATAAAAGAGAGGACCCTTCAAAACTCATTTTATTAGGACAGAATACCCCAGATAATGTACTCTTAAAAGTATATCTTACAAGGCAATCTTACAGAGAGGGAATATTAGAAACCAATATCCTCAGGGGCACTTGGGTAGCTCAGCCAGTTAAGACTCTAGCTCTTGGTTTCGGTTCAGATCATTATCTCATGGTTTCTGAGTTTGAGCCTTGCTTTGGGCTCAACACTGACAGCATGAAGCCTGCTTGGGATTCTCTCTCTTCCCCTCACTCTGCCCCTCCCATGCTCATGCACACACTCTCTCTCAATCAAAATAAATAAATAAACCAGAAGAAAGAAAGAAAGAAAGAAAGAAAGAAAGAAAGAAAGAAAGAAAGAAAGAAAGCAAGCCACTATCCTCCAGGAACAAAGTCACAAAAATTTATAATAAAACATTAGTAAATTAAATCCCATAATATGCAAAAAGATAATACATAATAATCATAAACAAGCAGAGTTTATCTCAAGAATGCAATGTTTGTTTAACATTTGAAAACCAACTAATGAAATTAACCACATTAACAAAACAAAACAATCCATATATTCATGTCAATAGACACAGAAAAAGCAGTTGACAAAATTCAATATTAATGATAAAAGTCTTGATAAACTAAAAATGAAAGGGGTTATCCACTATTTGACAAAGGGCATCTACAAAAAAAATCTTCAATTAACTTTATGTTAATGGAAAAATATAAAACAATATCCTGTTAAGATTTAGAACAAAACAAGCATGTCAGTTCTGAGCACTTTTATTTAACATTATACAGTGTGTCCTACCCAGCTCAATAAGGCAAGAGATAAGCATAAAGTTTGGAAAAGGAGAAGCAAAATTATCTTATTTTCTATTGACATCATTGTGAAGGTAAAAGCAAAACAAAACAAACAAACAAAAAATCTCCTGAAGAATTAGTAGAACCTATAAAGAAATTCAGCAAAATATTAGAATTCATTCTATATACAAAGATCTATTCTGTACTTCCATATTATCAATGAATGATTAAAAAATAAGATTTCTAAAATGACACATAAAATACCAAAATTTTTAACAAAAAATTGTGCAAGCTTGCACATTGGAAATTACAAAATAACATAGGAATTAAAGAAGACCTAAGTAAATGGAGAGATATATCATGTTTATGTATTAGAAGATTCAATATTTTCCTGACATTAGTCATTAAAACTTGATAAATAGAAACAATAGAAAATTGATATATCAAGGTTTTTAGTTTTAAATTTTGGTAGAAATTATCAAGTTGATTCTAAGATTTGTATTGAAAATCAAAGGACCTAAAATGGTCAATACGATTTTTAAAGAGAAGATCAAAGTTGAGGATTTTAGCTACCTAATAACAAATGTCAGTAATTAGGACAGTGTTGTATAGGCATAAATATAGATATAAAGAGCAGTAGAATAGAATAGAGAGTCCAGAAATAAAACCACACTTATGAAGATAAATGATTTTTGACTAGGGCACAACCAAAAAGGGAAATGTTTTCAACAAATGATGCTGAATCAACTGAATAAGTCTATTCATAAAATAAAATTTAATCCACTGCTCATATCACACACAGAAATTTGTGAGGCAGTGCGATGTATACATAAAAGCTAATACTGCAAAGCTTATAGAATAAAATAAAGGGGACCTTGCAAATTTGTGTTTGCAAATAATAGTATACAGAAATCACTAAACTAGTAATAAAAGTATTTAAAAATAAATTTTATTAAAATAAATCTTTAATTCATCTAATAAAGACATTAAAATATGAAAAGGCAAGCCATAGTTGGAGAGAAATTAATCATGGTGTATATTTCTGACAAAGGACTTGTTCCAGAATACATAAATACTCTAACACTCTTAGAAATCAATATACAAAATAGATAACCCTATTTGAAAAAAAAATTCCTTAGGCAAGAGATATAAATTGTCCTTAAGTATAGAAACAGGTGCTCAAATCATTAGTTGTTAGAGAAATGAAAATAAAACCATAAGATGACATTTCACAATTAATGGAATGGCTAAAATTTTGTAAAAAGTGGTAACAAGTATTAGCAAAAATGTGTATGGCCAAATATGCAGAGCAAGTAGAACCCTCATACATTGTTGGTTAGAGTGTAAAATAATTCAAACATTTTGGAAAGCTGGTGGGCAGTACCTTATGGTGGTTGGCAGCCTCAAAGATAATTCTCAGTCATCTCCATCTCCTTGAATTCATGCCCTATTCAGTCCCTCATCTTGAGTGTAGACTGGAACTACTGACTCACTTCTAAAGAATAGAATACAGCAAACGTAGCTGCACTTGTGATGAACATAGCATAAGGTATAACATGTTGAATCACTATGTGTACACCTGAAATTAACATAACATTGTGTGTTAACTATACTCAAAAAGAAAGGGAGAAAAAAAAGACTAGTACTAAACCAAATTCAACAGCACGTTGGAAGAATTACATGCACACACACATACAGAATAAAATACAGCAGAAGGGATGAGATGTCATTTCCAAGATTTGGAAGTCTTCCAAAAAGACTTGAGTTCTGTCCTGCTCATCACCTCTACCTTTCTTTTTCTTAGCATCCTCACTGTGAGGGAAGCGAGCTGTTTATGGAGAGACCCTATATCAAGGAATTGAGTTTTATAACCTGCAGCCAGCAAGGACAAAGTACTGTCAACAATCATGTGAGTGAGCTTATACATGGGTCCTCCTTATCCCAAACCTTGAGATGACTAAAGCCCCAGCTAACTCCATAATTTCAACCTTTTAGAAATATTAAGTCAGAGGGCCCAGCTAAATCATGGCTAGATTCCTTAACCACAGAAACTGTAAGATAATAAATGATTGTCATTTTAAAACATTAAATTTGGGGGTAATTAGTTACACAGCCATAGATAACTATAATATGCTTATCAAGTTAAATATATACCTATCCAATAACTCAGTAATTTCTCTTCTAAGTATTTACCCAAGGAAAATATATACATGGATGTACTCTCCCTCCACCACCACCCCAACACACGGATATACAAATAAAAGTAAAAATCCTTGTGTAAAAATACCCATAGTGGACAGGGGCTTGATTCATAAAAGTCTTAAGGGGTGGCAGGAACAAAAAATAAAATCATAAATGCTCACTAAGAGGAGAATAAATTGTGGCATTTATAGGTATAATACAACTCAACTGTAAAACTAAATGATTACAGATCGATGTAATAACATAGATTGACTTAAAATACATATTAAGCAAAAGAAGTCAGACAAAAAGAGTCCATACTATATTTACTTACCTGAAGTTTAAGAATAGCAAAATAGGGGCGCCTGGGTGGCGCAGTCAGTTAAGCGTCCGACTTCAGCCAGGTCACGATCTCACGGTCCGTGAGTTCGAGCCCCGCGTCGGGCTCTGGGCTGATGGCTCAGAGCCTGGAGCCTGTTTCCGATTCTGTGTCTCCCTCTCTCTCTGCCCCTCCCCCGTTCATGCTCTGTCTCTCTCTGTCCCAAAAATAAATAAAAATGTTGAAAAAAAAAATTTTTTAAATAAAAAAAAAAGAATAGCAAAATAACCTATGATAATAGAAAGCTAAATAATGGTTGCCAATGATTCGGTGGGAATTAACAAAGAGTGAGCATAAGGGCATTTTCCAAGGGTATTAAAAATACTGCATATCTTGGTTGGGTTAGTGGTTACTACATAGGTATTTACTTATCAAAAATGTGAAGTGTACATTTAAGATATGCACATTTCACTGCACTATAAATCCCAATTTAAAAAAATAAGACAAATATTTTTAAGCAAAAAAAATCCAGACATAAGAGTGCATTAGCATATGCTTCCATTTTATGAAATTGAAAAACAAATAAAATTAATCTATGATGATAGAAAGAAGAAACTACGAGCATTGGAGATGATAGGAAGGAGCGGTAGGTCATGGGTCATGAAATTTTAATTACATTGGTCAAAATTCACCAAATTTTACGATTAGGATCTTTATGCTTAACACTTCATATTTTTTGTCAATAAAGAAATAATAACCATAAACTAAATTTATTGAATATATTTGAAAGACACTTGGTTTTCTCAAGGGAAAAAAAAAAACAGTAGAGAGGCAATAACAGTTCTTCAGACCCTAGGTACTGGAACTGAAATTTAATTCCTACCAGATACCTTCTCTTTCTATCATTATCACTGTGTTTTTACAATTAGCTTCTGCTTCATCTTTGGCAAATGTATTTTAGATTCACCTTCAATTTTGTTGAGAGGCAAGATAGCTACATCTTTCTCCCATAATCAGTTTTAGAATCTTGAGGAAATACTCTTACTGGATCAAGTTGGGACATAACTGCTCTTTTTGACTTGCTATTACTGGTCCAAGAAAGTCCTCCAAAGAATTAGATCTTTCTGGGAAGAAACAAAAATCAGATAAATTTCCCCTGTAATACTATGTTAGATAAGTAATTATGGCACCTCCTACATTGAAACTCATTTCCAGCTAACACCCTTGAACAGTTGTCCACACATCCTTTCATTTATTTTTGTTTATTTTTTTTTTTTTATTTTAAATAAGTGGTCACTTTTTGAACACCAATGTACTCCTCATTCAAGGATTGTTCCTACAAACCTAAAAACGACTCATGGAAAGGCCTCATACAGAAGGTTCTACACAATAGAGTTACAGTAACTAGGTACACTGATCATATTTCTCTGGAATCTGGACTGAAGAATGGAGACATGATTGAATAGTAAGGAGTAAAAAAAAATAAACAAATTTATATATGAGAGTATCTAATTTAAGTTTCTGCTAATATCAGTATCATACATATCACATTGGGAATCTTTTAAAATGAAGACTTAGGGGTGCCTGGGCGGCTCGGTTGAGCGTCCGACATTGGCTCAGGTCATGATCTCATGGTTCATGAGTTTGAGCCCCGTGTCAGGTTCTGTGCTGACAGCTCAGAGCCTGGAGCCTGCTTAGGATTCTGTGGCTCCTTGTCTGTGTGCCTCTTCCCCACTTGTGCTCTATCTCTGTCTCTCTGTCTGTCTCTCTCTCAAAAATAAATAAACATTAAAAAATAATAAATAATTAAAACGAAGATTTAGATTTAGTAAGACAAGGTTGGGGCCTAAGATTCTGCATTGATAACAAGGTTTCAAGTCAAGACCTAACCCCTGAGGGCTGTAGGTCTTTTGAGCTTCCTCTGATCCCCAGGGCTTTCAAATTTCAGTTCTAATCTACATACATCCCACCCCAGTTTCTTAAGGTATTCTAAACATACTTTTGCAATTTAAGCAGCCTGCTTATCACAGAAAATCAACACATAATAAGTTTTATTAAAAGTCATCTCTATCAGTTCATTATCATCATCGAGAGCCTAATAACTGTCTGTTCATCACTTCTTTTTTTGCAGCAACTTCCTTTTGAAGCCACCCCTTGCTAAATATCTCTACGCGAATTCTCGTGTATTTTAATTTTGGAAAATATTTGGCAGCTACAACAAAGTTCTGGATCCTATAAGCATGAAGTTTCACATTTCTCCTGTTTGTTGTCACTTAAAATTTCCCTTCGACTAAGATATGTTCCCTAGGTCATATCTACCATAGAGGTAGCTGGAGAACTAAGTAGATGGTAGAATTTCTTTACTTTTGTCCAAGCTCCCATATTGTCTTTCAGGGTGCAACCTCTGCAAAGTACTTAACTTTTTCTGACATGAGTTGTAACACCTAGTAATTGTAGATTAATATGTCAATCAAATGAAGATGTTTACAAACAAATTAAAGATTGCATGGCCAAGAATTTTCTCTATTCCAGTTTCTGCCAGTACTGAAGTCAGAAAATGGGAAATGAAGTTATTATAATATAAAACCTCACCCTGATAATTAACCTATATCTGGCCTTAAGCAGCCAGATTCACTGAGGAGCCATAATCATCACATCAAAACAAATCAAGAAGAAGGAAAAATAAGAAAAATCTAGTAATGCTATATACATTTATTTCTTTTCTGCTCTCATCCTCATTTATAACTGCACTCATCTCTGTTTAATTGCCCTTCAACTCTGACTTTGTACCTGTGTCTGGTCTTTGAACATGCTGTTTGGGGAACTACCTGCCATTGGAATTGTCCCTTTATTTCTGGACTATGACTTATATCCTCAAGTTCTCAGCAAACTTGTTGCCAATTCTAGGAAGAAACCTCAAGCCAGATATAAGTGTATCTCAAATATTGCGTGACACAAATCTACACTAAGAAAAAAACACCTATTTTTCATTTATCATGAATCAAACTTAACCTGATGTCCTCTCTTTTTGTTAGTTAAGCCTGATGGGACTTGGCATCATGGGGAGCCCAACACTAACAATATGAGGCTGAACTTGCACTTGACATCAAGAAACAGCCGTCCCTCTGTGCCCCCATACACTATACATAAGTGGACCACAGGATAAGTAAAATGAGTTAGTCCATATTCCACTGATCCTTTGTACCCCAAGCAAATAGAAGTGTTCAGAAACAGCACTGCAGAGACTATATAAATACATAAATCCAGGGGCGCCTGGGGGGCTCAGTCAGTTGAGCATCTGACTTTGGCTCAGGTCATGATATCACGGTTCGTGGGTTCGGACCCCACGTCGGGCTCTGTGCTGACAGCTCAGAGCCTGGAGCCTGCTTTGGATTCTGTGTCTCCCTCTCTCTCTGCTCCTCCCCTGCTCACGCTCTCTCTCTCCCTCTCTCTCAAAAATAAATAAAAACATTAAAAAAATAAAAAAAAAATACATAAATCCAACAATGACAGGAAAATATACCTACTATATGGCATTGAAAATATCTTAGCAATGCTCTGTTATCAAATGGCCCTGAGGAGTGGTCCCCAAGAAGTGGAGGTAAGAGGGACAGAGTTGTTTTGAGAATATTGTGAATTAGGTGAACACTATACAAGACTATAAACAGGCCAGACATTGTGTGCTACATATGTGTTGATATATATTTTAACTCATATGCAAATGTTGTAATGAATGCTCAATAAAATCATTAAAAGTTATTACTGAATTCACAGTAGAATTCTTTGCTCTTTGAGGTTGCTTTAGAAATTATTATGTCATTCCTCTATTTGTTCATTTCTTTAAGAGCTTCTGAAAATCAAATAGGTTAAGAAACATTTGCCACAAGTTTTTCAAAGAGGTAAATGTACATGTTCAGCTCCATAAATATCATCTTTTAAGGATTAGGTCCGACCAAGACACTGACTGTCGAGGAAAAGGGGAAAAGTAAGGCTTCATCTGCGCTTCTGAGAAATGATGTATAAAGTGATATTTGTTTTCAAAGGAATATAAAACAGCTATTTAAGCATGGGAGGCGCAGGATGGCATTACATCTGCTTCCCATTGCTCTTTCCTTTTATAAGAAGCTTTGCTGCAGCACACACAGAATGGGGACAGCGAAGGAAGAAACAAGAGGGCGTTTGGCTCTAAAGCTCTGCCCAGCACACTCTTACTTTAAAAAAGGAACAGGGGCAGACAGCAATCATAATAAAGAGAGAGCAAAATAAAAAGCAACCTTCTTTTTCAAAAAGAACTGCACTCCACTGGAAAAATAGAGATGAAATCAATTCTGAGCAGCAGCCGAATTCACATTACACAATACCCTATTCAAGGCAAGATCTGTCAATCATATTCGATAGCACAGAGACAGAGAGGGAGAGAGAAAGAGAGAGAGAAATGATTATTTTACAAAAAAAACACCCTGCTTGCTCCCCACTCTGATTTCATCAAGAGCATCTAAATTTCTAAGCTGGGAGACAGAGGAGTTTTCTGGTTGTTTATGTCCTGGTGGTAATTCTAAATGAGTCTCCAATATCTCCCTGTGCGTCTAAATTTTCTCTTCTAAGGACACCAGTCAGATTGGATTAGGGCTCACCCAAAAGGCTTCACTTTTACTTAATCACCTCTTTAAAGGCCCTATATTCAAGCATAGTAATATTGTTTCTAACCTGGATGCCTTTTATTTCATTTTCTTGCCTAACTGCCCCACATAAAGCCTCCAGTACAGGGAGGAATAGAACTGGCAGCAGTGAATATTCTTAGCTTTCTCCTAATGTCAGAGAGAAATCATCCAGTGTTTCATCATAATGTATGATGTTAATTGTGGGGTTTTCAGAGAGGCCCTTTATCAAATTGAAGCTCCTTTGTACAGACATTTTGTTGAATGTTTTTTATCAAGAAATGGTGTTGATTTTTAACTGTTTTTCCTGCTTCTGTTGAGATTGTGTGTGTGTGTGTGTGTGTGTGTGTGTGTGTGTGTGTTTTCTGTTAAGGTATATTATACTAACTCATCTTCTGATGTTAAAATAAACCTTCTAATCCTGGGATATCCCACTTGGTTATGATGTATAACTTTTAAAAACATAATGCTGGCTTCAGTGTACCAGAATTTTGTGTAGGATTTTTGTGTCCATGTTAATAAGTGTTAGTCTGTAGTTTTTTGTTTTTTTTTTCTTGAAATGTTTTTATCTGGATTTTTGTCAGGATAATACTGACCTCGAAAGGTGATTTGGCCAGTGTCCCCTCTTATTTGATTGAGAAAAGATAACATTAATTGATTTTTAAATGTTTGGTAAAATTCACCTGTGAAGCCACTAGAGCCTGGGGCTAACTTTTTGGATAGTTTTTGATTCGTTTTCATTTATTTCTCCAAAGTTGGATAGTAAGCCCCTTTTTTCATTTCTAATTCTTGTCATTTGAATTATCTCTCTTGCTTCTTGGCCTTTTTAACTAAAACTTTTTTTCCAGTTGTATTGAACTCTTCAAAGAGCCAGCTGTTGGTTTTGTTTATTCTCATGTATTGTTTTTATAATTTCTATTTCATTAATTTATGCTCTCATCTTTATTATTTCCTCATATCTAATTCTTTAATTTTAGTTTGCTCTTTTTTTTCCCCCTGAAGGTGGAAGGTTAGGTTGAGATCTTTCTTCTTTATTAAGATAGGCATTTAGCATAAATTTCTCTCTGACACTGCCTTAGCTGCAGCCCATCACTTTGGCATGCCATTTTTTCATTTCCAGTCATTTCACACTATTTTCTAATTTCTCTTTTGATTTGTTCCTTGACCCATTTGACTACTGGAAACTGGGAATTTTAGAAAATATATTTTATCAACTCTGTTTCTCTTCCGAAATTCTTGTTAATAGTATTTGCTTGTTAAAACTGGATGGATTACTTCAGTGCAGTCTACACTCCACTCATCTCTACCAACACAATGTGAAGCCTCTGATGTGGCTCATTGGCAGTCACATTCTTCAGTATGCTCATAGTCACCCCGGAGTTATAGTAGTTTGTGCATACTGGGTTGTTAAACTCTACTAATTGCTAGCTTGTTGCTCTATTGTTGCCTACAGTACCCTGGGCCATAAATTGCTTCACAGACTAATTCAATCAATTTTGAGATTTTCCCCAAGGTCACTGTTTGAGATTTGTTCTGACCCAGGAGGGTTCTTCCCAGCTGTTCCCTGTCCTACTTCTGTCTGGCGAACTAGCCAGCCTACAATTTAAACTATATCTCCAGTGCATCCATCAATCTCTGTGTGTGAATCTATATATAAATTTTCACCAATTTTGCTTGAGAGAAGGTCCATGGAGCTCCTTGTGTTCTCATGCTTGAAGCTGACCCTCTTGCATAGTTTTTACTTTAGATTTTTCAAAGTGAATTCACACTTATTCCTATGAAGATAGCACTGAATAAGAGTAGTAATAATTGGAGAACATAATATTCTTGAGTACTGTGTATGTGAAAATGCTATGCATATATTATGCACTGCACTGTCAGGAAAATATTTTTATCCATATTTTACAAATAAGAAAACCAAATATGACAAAGTATTTTACTAAAGACATTCAAGAGTCCTGGCCAAATCGTGCAATCTACTCAAGTCTCTCGCTTAAACATCATTGTTTAAAACCAATGTTCTGACTTATAGGCAAATGTTAGAATGAAAAACTTGAATAATAGAGAAGACAGCTAGCTATCTAATAAAGTTACCAGAAATTAAATAATAAAATTAGAATTTGCAACCAGTCTTTGCATCATTTGCTCAGAGTACTCTCACTTAAATTGTAATTATATATTTATTATGACACATTCCTGAAGAACCAAGAGCATTTTGGCACAACTCCAGGGAGTAGGATTATCCTGTTACTAACTTATATTATCTTTAGTTGAAATCAGAGAAACTATGATTCATTCAATGCCTTGAATTTGCTATGTACTGTGCTGGGATAGTTCAAATACACCATCCTATTTATTTTTCCCAGTAAGATAAGCCTTGTAGTCCCCATTTTTTTAGATGAGAGGTTAGACTCCCCGAAGTATGAGGTTAGAGAATGTTTCCTGTAAGACTGACATTGCTATGAAGAAAGGCCTGAGTGTGTCTTATTCAAGCTTTTTCCTACTTATTTAACAAAACGTTTCACTCATGATAATTGTATGGGAGGAAAGCTTTCCTTCCCTTCCTATGTTCTCTGGATGATCTAACAAACACACCAACACAAGACAGGATAAAACTCACATTTTAATTTTGTACGTATGGGAGTTCATAGAAATATGAGATTCAAACTGACCACAGCAGGCACCCTTTATATCTTTTATATAAACAAATTTGTGAGGATTGACAAGACAAAGAAGTTTGGGTTTGGGATAGAAAATTAGTGAAGAAGTAACACATTTGTTTATACAGGCTTCTCAGCCCTAAATTCTCTACTCTGTGATAAAGATGTTTCTCTACCTCCTGGTACAGGAGGATACCTGTCACATGAGAGATTTATTTCCTGCCTTTAGGAGGACAAAGGAGGGTCAGAGTGTCTTTGCTCTGGCTATTTCTTAAGTAACTTTAATTAAAAATAATCAATATGCCAAAGTGGCATATTTTGGGGTGCCCTCCATCAACCCCACTAAAATTATTCAATACATGTTTGTTGCAGTGAAAGAAATGAATCAAATAAAACATGTGTTTGATTCTAAAAGTTAAGCTGTAGAGCCTATAAAACTTAATATCATATATAAATATTGTCTTTTCTGTTTTGACCTTAAGAGTGAAAATCAATCTAAAAGAACAGTTAAGAAACAAATTCCTAACAAACTAAATGCATAATCAGACTTACCAAGGATTTCAAATTAAAATGACAGTAAAACAACCAACAAAAGGGGGGAAAACCCACAAAACAAAACCAAGGGAGGAATCAAAATAGACCTTAAAGGTCAGAAACAAGCAAGAACAATAGAACTTGGACTAGACATGGAGAAAAAAGCAACAAGATGTTTCCGAATATGGTGCGATTGATATTCAAATGAGGTTGGAAAAAATGCTGATATTTAGATTCATTCATTCATTCAGCAAATATTTATACAGTGTTGATTACGTGGCAGATATCAGAAAGACAACGGTCCCTCCTTAAGAAGCTTATCTTTCCATGGAGGAGAAAGACACAATTAATAGTGTATATAATATTCATAGGCGAGAACTCTGGTACATGTATAATATTATGGGAAGAACAAGAAAAAGCAGAGACAGGGAGCCCAATGATGTGGAAGGAGTTACACAAGAAGGCTCAGCAGTAGAAATGCTGCTCAAGGTGATGAGAAATGGTTAGCCAGAGGAAAGAGGGCATTCCCAGTCTGAGAGAACGTATTTTAAAAAGGTCTAAGGACCTAGGAGAGAACGACATATTCACATTTTCATAAGTTGTTAGCTCTCTGTGGATGAATCACTAAGCTAAATAGAGTTGAGAGATTGGAGATAAAGGCTGAAGAGGTAGGAAGAGCATCCAGCATACTAGTCTGAGGACGTGGAAATCTGAGCCATTTTGAGGAATGAGCTCAAAGCAGGGGCAAGAGCGCCATCTATTGAATCTCAGCAACTACGTGCTACAACCTGTCTGAATCTTTTACTTTGTATACAGTCCGACTTTCCCATTTTTTTACAAGCCAAACAGCCCCAAATTTTATGAACTGAAGGTAAGTACTTTTCTTATGCCATTCCTGATGGGCCATATTCAAGGAGCTGTTGTTCAAACACTCCCTTCAGAATGGCAGGTGTAACACAGTTGAAACCCCCCCACCCCCACCTCAAGTTCACATCAATAGACTTGCATACCTTATTAAAGAGAAGCCTGCTTGATTTTCTTGTTTTCTTTTGACGGTGACACAAAAACCCTGTCTACAAAAATTGTGAATATTTTTTTACAATGCCTGCTCACTTTGTAAGTGGGCTCAGGTTGGACTTTTAAACGTGTCTGAGACTACTCACTTCTCTGGTACAGTTCACTTTTGCTTGATATCATTGCAAGCCGTTTGGGGTTTGCTCTCATAATTGTTTGAAACTAAGAATGTTTTTGTTATACCTTACTTAGTTCCTTTTATGAAAGATTTGGAGAGAGAAAGAGAGAGGAATTTTTTTTTTTTTTTTTTTTTTTTTACTATAATCAGAAACCTCAGACCACTCTTCTCTCCTCTCACCTTCCAGTGGTCTACATTCTCTACCACAGCAATGATGTCCATGGCACATGAATTCAATGTGGTTTCAGTTGGCATCCAGCAGTATTTCACCCTATTTCTCATAGGTTATTGATTTTTGCCCCAGGAATCAGGCTGAAATGTATCTTTGTAAAACAATATTTGCTTGAAAATACGTAGGAAGAAAATCTAAGCTGCCTTTATTCATATTATTGTTGTTAATTGTATCATTGTTATTATTATAGGGATAGCAGCACTAATTATGGGATAGTGAAGCTGGTAGTTTTGGGATGAAATTACACATCCTGAAGGATGCATCCATACAGGAGAAATGTAACAAGGTGGAAAGCCACAGGAAAGCTCTTATCAATTTGCCACTGTTATGAACAGTTTTCTGCTGGATAGTCTGGAAGCACTGACCTAAACAAAAGGATATATCTGACATGTTAAAAGAAACATAATGCTCTTCTCAAAGCCTCTTTTAAAAGAAGTAAAATTGTTTTATAGTGTGCTGAAAGCATAAAAAAGAAAGAGTCAGTAGAGTGTGCTTCTAAAAGTTTGGAAATGATTAGGGCCTTATTCTACTTCTTTACGAAAGCAATTGAACATTTGATTCTGGTATTTTTATTCCACTGAGTTTCAAACTTGTCTGTAGAATACCCTTTGCTGGTGATATGTCAAAATGAAACGGCCCCCGAAAATTCAGAAGACTTAACAGAAGACGATTACATTTTTGTCTTAAACTATTAATTCAAAATAGGCACTTTGGAATAATTATGTCAAAATTTTTATGTATTTGGATTACCTCAATGGCTTCCTTATTACCTATATAATAAATTCTAAAATCCTTAGCAAACTGCATAAGCAACTCCACTAGTATCTGACTAGCACTAAGCACAGGTTCACCCTGGTTTCTAGTGACTCATCTCTATGAACCTACAATGTCTGATCAGGATGGTGTTTTCAGTGTGACTTCGTGGGATGTTTTCACCTCAAAACCTGGGGTTCATTGCCTCGCCGCTTTGAAGAATGGAGAGGTGGCCATAAAATGATCAGCAGGCAAAAGTTTATTAGAGTATAAGATCAGAAAGTAAGAATAGTAGGAAAGCTCTCTTTACAGAGAGAGGGGGCATTCGAATGTAAATACCTGTGACTATAGGCAAGGGTCCTTGTTTTATAAGGTTGTGGTCAGCCCTCCCCCTTCAATTCCCCCTAAATCCTTCTCCGGTTTTACCGGAGTCAATGGCTTGACTCCATTGTGTGAGGAGTTACTTGTCATACTGTCCCTCATATACATTTTATGTTCACTTTTTTTAGTTGGGTATTTTGATTGTCAAATTTCTGAGGGGAACCTGAGGGGGGAGTAGGTTGTACCTGTTATATTCTTAAGAGTGACTTTACCCCTAAGGGGGTTTGCTGTAGTCAAACGCTCCCAGCATTGTTCCAAAATAGATGTTTTACCCCACCCAGGAACCTCAGGTTCTAACCTTTCCCTCTCTGCCTATTTTATCCTATCTTTCTCTATTATATGATTATGTTCACTCTTATTTGTATTTCTTTACTACTATCCAAACTGGTATTCTTCCATACTTCTCTAATTGTGTGGGCCTTGCTATATCCATGTATCTATCTATCATCTATTTATCTATCTAGTATCTATCTATCTGACATGCTCAACCAAACCTTACCTTCTCTTTGAGTCCTTTTTCACTGATCATTTGTTCAAAGGCAATCTCTTCTCTCTGAACAACCATAGCATTATTGTTGGTTTTCTATTGATTCCCGCCTAGAGGCCTTCATTCAATGGTTCAAAACTACTACTAATAAGTTAGCTCCCATAGGTAACAAGTCTTGAATATATAGATGAAATGTGTGTGGACTATGCTCTTGTTCCAGAGGGTGGTATCCTGATGGCAGTAATTGGTTCTTATAGTGTGTATAGTATTTGGCACAAAACTTTATATATATATATATATATATATATATATATATATATATATATATATATAATTTATATATTTATTTAATTTATTTATATATTTATATATATATATTTTTTATATTTTTTAATAATATAATATATATAATATATATTATATATATAATTATTATATATATAATATAATATTATATATATAAATAATATATAATAATAAATATATATTTATATATATATAAAACAGCAAATATGTAAACTAAAAAACCCTATCTTTCCTCTTCATTTTATATTCACTCATGAAATCTGAATGTGAAACCTTGCAAAGTAATATTGCATGATGAATTCTACTATTTCTTCTATAAAAGGCCAATTCATCTACTCCTAACCAAGTGACTAATTATGGTAGGCTATGGTAGCAACAACAGCAAACTCAAAATATATTACAGTTCAACTCAGCTGACATTTATTCTGCACCCCTGTAACATTCTGAATTGGATATTCCTGCCCAGCAGGAATAGAGGGCAAGGGGTAGTTCTGCCCCAGGTGTACATTTAAGCACCTAGTCTTATTGAGGGTTTATCACTTCATCACATGCTTATCTCATCTCAGTCACCTGGAAGAGGAGAAATAAATGAGGAGCTCAAGTGGGAAATATGTATGAGCCTGGCCCCAAAGTGGCACATATTATTTCCATTCACAGTTCCTTGATCAGAACTCAATCACATGGCAACACATGACTGTAAAGGAGATGCAATCTGGTTGTGTGCTCAGGAAGAAAAGAAAATTCATTTGGGGGAAACACTTAAACATATGTTAGGGATTTCTAGAAATTATCTGTTATCATCCATTCTTATACCACTTACATACCACTAGTATTGTAATACTATATTATATTTACATTAGGAAGGAAAAGAAGACCAGATGGACCCTTAAAGAAAACTCTCGAACATATTTATGGATAATATTAAGTAGCATTCTATCTGGGAATTAACAAAAGACACAGTATTAATCAGGGTTTTCCAGAGAAGAGATTTATTTTAAGCAACTGGCTTGCACAATTATGAAGGAAGACAAGTACTGAGATCTGCAGGGTGAGTCAGCAAGTTGGAGTCCCAGGAGAGCCAACAGTGTAGCTCCAGTCTAAAGGCTGGCAGCCTCTAGAGCCAAGAAGAACCAATATTTCAGTTCAAATATGAAGTCAGGAAAAAGCTAATATCCTAGTTGAAGGCAGTCAAGCAGGAGAAATCTTCCCTTTCTCATCAGAGGGTCAGCCTTTTTGTTGTGTTCAAGCCTCCAACTGGTTGAATGAAGCCTGTCCACATTAAAGAGGTCAATCGGCTTTACTCAGTCTACCAATTCAAATGTGAATCTCATCCAAAAACACCCTGACAGAAACACTCAAAATAATGGGTGGCTGACCATCTGGATACCCTGTTGCCCAGTCAAACTGACACATAAAATTAGCCATCCCAGACACTAAAAATGGACACTGCTTTACACATATCCTAGTGTCATTAACTTTCTCAAGACAGTGTGGGTTCAATCCTCTTTCATGTCTTAGTATGGATTTAAAGCAATTCTTTCATATCATCATCATCAACTCCTTCAGCATCTTCATCACTGTGACCATGCTAGGTAGATACCAAAATAAAAATGCTTGAACTCTAAAGCTGTTTTGAAAATTAAAGCCAGGAATTATCTTTCATATCACTGTGTCCTAATTGCTAACTAACAAAGTAGGAAAAGAGGATGAAAACTAGTTTCAAGTAATTAATCAAGATTGAAAAGTCATCACTTAGATTTAAAAAAAAAGAACTATTTGCAGTGAAATATTCTGAAAAACACATAACTGAAGTTGTGAAATGAAATAATTTAACTGTAAATCTGGTAGAAAAGTTATAAATATTCTCTTTGACTTTTTTAATTTAAGTGAAGATTGTCTTGTTCAACTTGCATTTTAGTTAAGGGCATGATATTTTTTCTCTATGAGAAAAGTGATTGTAAGTGTAAATGGAACATGGCTGATATTCATAACACATTTTAAATGCAATTATTTGCCAACAGGGTTGGAAGAAGTAGATATTTTTCAAGTCAAGTGATCATTTTTATCAAGTAAGATATTACCCACAATCAAGAAAGGACTCCTTATTTTTATTTTCATTTTTGTAGCCAAGAATCCTCTTTAACAATCAAATGAACTGGAAATTTCTATGTGTGGCTTCCATTAACACTTGGTGAAATTCTCATTGCAGTAACTAGCAATGTCTCTTGATGAATCCAAGTGGAAAGATACTTTTTTCTTCATAGGATTAGAGCAGTGATCAGAAAATTGATGTTCTGAGATGAAATAAAAAAGGATTAATACCAAATCCTGTATGTGGCTTCAAAAAAGAAATTTCATATAAAAAGAATGGAGGAAATGTTTAACTGCAGTGGATCATATCAAAAACCACTTAAGAATGTACATAACTACAAGCTTCTTATGACCCCAAGCCAAAGTATAGCTGCTTTAAAAATGAAAATATTGTATAATATATAAACTTGTTGAATCACTATGTTGTATACCTGAAACTAATGTAACACAGTGTCAACTATAGTCAAATAAAATAATTTTAAAACCCTAAAATAAGTATTGTTATAGACAGAAGATTGAATCTTTGCAATGTGGATTTAGACGAAGATTTGTTATCCAAAAATTTAATAATGTATCTCATGAAATAATTGGTTACCATCTGCCAAAGAGTTCAGTAGGAGAATATGATAATTTGAAAGGAATAATAATATTTGTAGAAATCTTGCTTTGGGTATATAGTTAAAATACATTTAAAGTAGTTGAACTCTAATATTCTAAAATTTGATGATACCACTATTTGTCCCTTTGCATTTTTGTATATCTTGCAAATGAGCTACTTATTCCCCTTTACTTCAGACTGTCTTTCAAATATTTTTGTATACCCAACAGTTTTAGAAAACAAAATTACCATTTTTCTCCAGAGAAAAGGGTAAACATGCCTACCAGCCAGCATAATGAAGATAGTATTTTTCCTCAGAATAAAGAAAAAACATACTACCTGTTATAAAAGATTCAGGTCCCCTAAACTCAGGGTCCTCTTTTCTACTGCAGTTCTGTTCAATATGGACTTCTGGGAACTAATATGAAAATGATTGTCTTTTGGGGCACCTGGGTGGCTCAATGGTTAAGCATCTCACTCTTGGTTTCAGATCAGGTTATGATCTCACATTTGTGGGTTTGAGCCCCACATCGGGCTCTGCGCTGACAGTGCAGAGTCTGCTTGGGATTCTGTCTCTCTCTCTCTCTCTCTCTCTCTCTCTGCCCCTCCCCCTCCTGTGCTCTCTTTCAAAATAAATAAATAAACTTTAAAATAAAGAAAATGATTATCTTCTATTAATATTGCTTTCAGTAATAAGATGCTATTCACCTGTGACTCAGGAGTCAAGTGTCTTATATCTGTATCCATGACACTATGTTGAACTAGCCTTTTAGCTTGCAAGATAGCGTCAGAGTTTTTTGTGCTTACCTTGACCAAAATTATATAGAGCAGTCAAAACTCGCTATTTTAAAATCAATGCCTACTGAGGTATAATTCATGGTAATTGAAGCACATATATTGACTAAAAGCCCAAAGTTACTATTTCTGTGATTTTCCTGACTCTATGGAGTTAGTCTTCAAAGATTAATTCACCATAGTATTTTTTGCTTATACAAGGTAAAATATTTGTTATCTTGTATGCCTCTCAAAATGGCCTAGAAGTTATAACAGTAACCTAAATATATTCCCTCAGTTAACATAGACATAATAGAATTGACATAGATTAAGAGCAAACAGGCACGATTCAGGAGGAGGGAAATAGTAAGATCTGTTACAATAGAGGTCAACAGAGGCAGTGCCTTCAGTGGGTAACAAATCAAATCCAAATCAGTCCATGGCAAAAACCCCAGTTCTTGAGCTATTCTCTGCAGTGTAGGTTCCATACTGGGAAGAGAGATGTCCTCTCCAGGAGCCTTTATTATTGTGCCAGTAGGAACAAAGGAAAAGAAAAGAAAACCCACTGAGGGCATAAACTGCTCTCTTCAAGGTCTCAGATTACTGAAAATCTAAGGAAGCTTCAATCCAGAGAGGGAGGACAAAATAAGGAGATTGTTTTTATCTACCACCCTGCTTTTTTTACAAGATTGCGATATATTTTCAAAGCAAGAATTCATTCTCATAATATTCTGGTTGGCTATGCTCCCATTTTTTCTAGAAATTGGTAGGTCATGAGACATAATTTGATTAATCATTCAAGTATATTACTACAATACCTATGCGACAGGTAGAGTCAGATGTAAGACTAACAGAGATTATGTTCTTAAGTTTGTCATCACAGTGCCTACTTGGTGCCTGGTACAGAACAGCCACTCAATATTTGCCTATTTAGATGACTGAGTTAATTTATCTTTGCTGTGAGGAAAGGAATTTCCCATTTCAATGAGTGGAAATTGCTCTGGTTATATTAATCCTGTCTAGAGCTTGATGTACCTTATTCATAATATAGACGCACATTTTACTATTGTAAGAGAAAACATTGGCTTCTATGCAAAGCAACATGAAACTGCTAAGTGATATTGTCAGCTGAACTCACATATAACCTGATTTCCTAAAAGAAACAACCTTTCATATTTATAGTGAGATATTAGCAGATGTATATCAGAACTCTAGTAAGACAATCTCTTTGAATATTTACAATTTTTATCTACTGTTGACATTATATACTAACCTATTTTTTTTTTCAAAATCCATTAGTTTTCCATGTTATCTGGGAAAAAATACTCTTTCAACGTTAAAAATTTTTGCACTATTAAGATAGGTATCATTGTAGTAAGAAATAAAAACTGAAGAAAGTGACATTAGAGAATATTGCCTACAAGAAAGTCAGATTCCGTGAAGATTTTATACTCTGCGTGCATAAATATTTGGTTATGTCTCTAGCAATGTAATCCCTATCTATCTATCATCTATCTATCATCTATCTAGATATAGATATCTCACACAAGACATCTTTCCATCTTATGGTTATGTTCTCCAAGATGAAGATACCCATCATTATTTATTTCTTTGATTAAGTTAAATCTTATGAAAGATAATGTACATAAAGATCTCTTACTTCTTAATAGAGAGTAAAAAGATTAGATATTTCTTTACTTCTCAGACCTTCTTGCAGGACTATACTTTTCTCAGTTTAAATACATACAGGCCTTTTATTTTATAAGTTTGAAAATAAAAATAAAGAAAACAACAGTGTTTTCTATTGGTATAAAGCCATACTGTGAGCTCTCTTGATTCATCCTTAGGTGCATCCTACAGGACACTGGGATCAACTATAATATGGAGACACTAACCACAGGATAGTTAACAAGGTATACATCTGAAGACCATGCATCATAAGATGGGCTAAATTAAGTATTTTACCTCATTTTATTGTGACCACTAACCTTACGCTGTAAGCACATTAATCCCCATTTCACAGAAGAATAAATGAAGGATTTAAGAGATTAAATACATTATGTAAGATTCTGTGTACAAATGATAAAAGCTGTCATTTTAAAACCAAGACTCAAGTTCCTCACTAGAGCAGAATACTTCTGTGAAGCTGTCCATGGACACTAACTATATACCTAACAAGGGCGTATAGGTTCAGAGTCTTCAGTCAGACTGCATACTTGGCCTTGCTACATCTAAATTACTAGGTTTTAAAAATCATATTCATAAGAATAATGCTAAATAAACATCATGTGCCATTGAACATTTTACTGAATTGACACAAATATTAAATTAGTTTTGGACTTCTCAGTATCCCACGTGTTCACAAGGAATTTTGGGGGCCATGTGGTCTTATTTGACTCTTGCAGAATAGAGTATTCTAGTTGAGAGTTGTGTCGATTATTTTTATTTTTAAAATCTGTTTATGTATTTATTTTTATTTTTCCCATGCTATCTTATAAAACCTTATATCCCACTTTTTTCCCTACACACACAGACTTCCACCCGTGTGCCACAGGTGAAATTCCTTGCTTTTCTCTTAGAGAGGGCATGCTTATTTTTAATGCTTATCTCAAGTATATCTCCATTGATGGAACACTATCTTTTTTGCAAGGCTTGACCTTAGACAAATCATTTTCCCCTTCTGCTTAAGGCAAATGTTAATTGGTACTCTAGCCAACTTACAGAATTGTTGTGAGTACCAAGTGGAGATTTAATTGTATGATATTACAATGAAGTCATATTGATTTTATCATCTTGGGAAAGTAGTGAAAAGCTTTGAATTGAAAACCTGCTAGAACCCTAGTTTGGCTGGAATGTTCTAACCAAGGTGGTAAGCAACTGTAAACTAGGTTGATTGCAGCCTGAGTCTTAATTCAGAGTGTCAATCTTCAGAACAATTACTCATTATTCACAGAAACCACATGTTCTCATTGTTCCATCTCATTAAGGGTTTTGAACATGGTAGATATTGAAAAATATATTAAACAGGAAAAGCTCTTTACTTTTGAGGGTCTCAAAAAACAGACTCTTCATGCCCAAAAGAAATGCTTTGGAATGTGGGGAGGATTTGAACAGCAAAAGCCTTTAGGTCAGAATCAAACTGATCAACATGTCAGGGCAGATAAATGAATACAATAGATTATTATAAGTGAAGTCACATTCCCTAACATGACTAAACACCCCCATTGTTGGGTTCTAAATCATGGTTATAAAATTACACAAGAAATAGCACCATCTTCACATGGTGCCCAAAGAACATTTTACAATATGAAATAATGCATTTTAATCTTAAAATTGTGTATATGTGTGTGTGCATATCTAGACATAATACGTGAAAAGCATGATACCAGTTCTTTACCTTGGCAACTACATGGTCACTGAACACTAGATTTGCAATATTTTGTATGAACTTTTAGAACATCACTTAATTAAATAAAAAAAAATAAAAACATTCCAATCTCTTTTAAATAATATAAAAGATTATTGAGGGCAAATGTACGGTAACAATGATAACATGATTGGTAAGGAAAAATGTATACAAGATAAATTTTGGCCAAAATCCAAAAACACTCTTTGGTTATGAATGGCACAAAGTTTGAATTTTTTACTGGAGACAGAATCTCAGTTGTGCCAATAATGATGACATTCTTTGGAACAATTAAAAGTTTCTGTATGAGATCTTCTGGATATCTCTAAAGGGGGAATGTATTTATAGGACACATTTCAAATTTGATGTGATGGGAATGCTGACTAAATGTTCTCTTTAACTCAACTAGGTGAAATTTAGACAATAAGATGTGCAAGAAAAATGCAACAAAATGAAGATTCTCCAAATAAAGAGAAATCATGGTTAGCAGACAAATTAAAATTAATTTTGAATTATCCCTATCCACAGAACTGTTTTTACTATTAAAAAGGTTAGCAAATGCTTAACAACAACAACAAAAAAAACCCTCAAATATAAATTTGATTATGCCACTTTTAAGGGATTTACAAATATTTAGGAAAAACAGCTTTTCAAATAAAAAGAAATGCAAAAACGAAACAAAAAATATTTCAATTTAAATGTTAGAGAATCAGAGCAATAAGGGGTGCCTGAGTGGCCTAGTCAGTTAACCATCCAACTCTTGATTTCAGCTCAGGTCATGATCTCAGGGTTTGTGAGATCAAGCCCCATGTCGGGGTCTGCACTGGCAGCATGGAACATGCTTGGGCTTCTCTCTGCCTCTCTCTCTGACCCTCCCCCACTTGCGTTTGGACTCTCTCTCTCAAAATAAATAAACTTTAAAAAAAAAAGAAAGAAAGGGGCACCTGGGTGGCTCAGTCGGTTGAGCGTCCGACTTTGGCTCAGGTCATGATCTCGTGGTTTGTGAGTTTGGGCCCCGCTTCAGGCTCTGTGCTGACAGCTTAGAGCCTGGAGTCTGCTTCAGATTCTGTGCCTCTCCATCTCTTGTCCCCTCCCCTGCTCACGCTCTGTGTCTCTCTGTGTCTCAATAATAAATAAACATTAAAACAAATTTTTTTAATAAAGAAAAGAAAAGAAAGGAAAGAAAGAAAGGGGTGCCTGGGTGGCTCAGGGGGTTAAGTGTGCAACTTCAGCTCAGGTCATGATCTACTGGTTCATGAGTTCAAGCCCCACATCAGGCTCTGTGCTGACAGCTCATTGCCTGGAGCCCGCTTCAGATTCTGTGTCTCCCTCTCTCTCTGCCCTTCCCCTGCTCATGCTGTATCTCTCACTTTGTCTCTCAAAAATAAAAAAAAAAAAATTAGCATTAAAAAAATAAAAAAAAAAAGAAAATCTGAGCAATGAAATAAAAACATTTGCATAACTCTGAATTAGACTTATAAAAAATACTGAAATTAATTTCTATGGACACCATATTCTGGGCAATATATACCATAGCAGGTTCTTAATCAAATAGAGAATTGAAATGTTAAATAACTTTCTCCTGTTTTTATTTTTTATTATAACATATTAACATTAAAATTTCAAAAGACAAATAACTTAAAATACACTGTATCTAAATAATGGCTTAAGAACTGTTGAAATTACAATATATTCATGATAGCAATGTATACAATAAATTAAAATATTTTATAAAATTTCCACAATAATGCTAGCTTATTATATGCTATCCAGTATAACACTTAAATTTGTTATTAAATAATAAAATTTATTGTTCATTTATAAATCTATTCCATTAAGAAAATTTCAGTTTATAATTTCTCTACATTGAGATTTTTTTTTTTTTTTAGAGAGAGTGCATGTGTGTGTGAATGGGCGAGGGGCAGAGAGACATTAGTTTAAGAGAATATACAATTTTATGGCTTGTCAAAACGATATCAGATCTGGACATTTTCCTGTTTCCTGTCTCTCTTATATCGACCATTTCTTTGCTATGCAGCAGAAATGATTACGCCTACTTCCTGACTTATGTGTATATTTTATTTGTTACATTGGCCTTAAAATATATAACTAGTGATCTTGCTTGAAATTTGCAATCAACATGTACAATCAAACCTGACACACTCAGGAGACAGACCTCCCTTGACTGTTCTTTCATTTCATTTTGTTCTGGAGCAGTTACCTTTGATTATCAGAAATCATAATTTAATCTTGCCTAGAGCTACTACATACCTGTAAGCATATCCCTGTAACCATAAATTGGACTTAAAAGAATAAAAATGTAGAAATCCATATTTTTTATAGTACCTTATGGCTTACAAAATACTTTCATCCATTCTCCATACTGACCCATATAATTATCTAATGGGATAGGCAGCAGAGCCATTTTCTAGATCAGCATGATAGGTATTAAAGATGCTAACCAGCTTGTTTAGCATCACTCCAAGCAAGAAATAAAAGAAGGAAACTTAAGGTCTTTGCTTTAAATAAGAAGAGTTCTACTTATACATTTTCTAAAAGAAGGAAAATAAAATAGCTTTCATCAACATGCAGCTTTTGATAGTACTCTGTCATTTGCTTATTTTGCTCACTTTAAATATAAATTCCAATTACTGATTTTGAGAGTATATGTTTTATTCAATATCCATGAATATCTTGGCATTAGAAAATAATCACCGAAATCCTGAGGCTATATAAACCCAGTGAATGAAATTAAAGGACTGGATGTGTGCATCTAACATGAATGAACAAAAGAAAAACTGAACACTGATGAACACAAATAAAACAAAAAAATTTACTATAACACTGACATCACTTGATGTTGGCCTTTTTAGTTAGAATTCTTCACAAGTTCGATATAGATGGAGATGTAGATACAAATAGAGATTACGTGGTGGATATGGATATAAATTTCTCTCCCCAGGGCTTCTGTGGTGAACAAGAAGAACTGTTACAGTTGGTCTTACAGCTTTTCAATGCCAATTTTGCAAAGAAATGCTGGTTCATACTCACAGTACTATTATGTACTCAACTAGCTCAGGATTTCTTGCCATTGACATGCTTATTCTCCATGGTTCTATCATCCATATAGAGTCGACATGTCTCATGAACCTCACCCACAACTCTAAGTAGATAAACTGTGCAGAAAAACAGTGCAGTGGAATTAAACCAGATGAATATGAATGTAAAATGTAGACGGTCTCGATTTCAGCTTCTTTACTTATAAAATACAGATAGTAATAATTAAGCTTCATTAGTAATATACAAACTAGAATTAGTATGTTAAAAGAACCCGTCACGCAATCTGGCAGATAGTAAGTGCTCAGGACTCGTTAGCAAATAAACATTCACAAAACCTCCATAGCTATTCACGGTTTTATTTTATTAGACCTTTTTTTGTCACACCTTTTGTGTGTGATATTTTTGGTGCCATATTCTACAAAATAATAAGCTCCCTCAGGAGCTATGAACTACTTAATTCAAATGCTTTCACATTGTCCAAACCAGAAGATTACAAGTGATTGGTGCTCAATAATTATTAACCCAGTTGAATTTTATCTATTTGACTAAAGTCTAGGAGAGTGCTAATATGTAACATAGAGAAGGTAACCATTAAATATTTTTGGAGTAAGTATAGGTTCTTGAAAATGGTTATTCTGCATCATAAATTTTATATTTATTTTAGCTAATAATGTTACTGACTTAAGAAATACTTGACTTGGCAAATATATCTCCAACTATGATTTTTTGCCAAATTTGTTAAAATCTTAATACCATCCAAAATTCATGAGTCAACACTAATAATAATAATGATGATAGCAGCAGTAGGAACAACAAAACTACTCTTTACTTCCATCCAATTTTATTTGCATAAAGCACTTTGAAAATTCTAATCTGATGGAAGACTACAACTTTTAGGAAGAAAACAAGGCTCATGGGGTGCCTGGGTGGCTCATTCGGTTGGGCATCTGACTTCAGCCCAGGTGATGATCTCGCAGTCATTGGGTTCCAGCCCTGTGTCAGGATCTGTGCTCACAGCTCAGAGCCTGGAGCTTGCTTTGGATTCTGTCTCCCTCTTTCTCTGCCCCTCCCCAGCTCACGCTCTGTTCTGTCTCTCAAAAAATGAATAAACGTTAAAACAAAAATTAAAGGAAGAAAGCAAGGCCCAAGATCAAATAATTTATAAACCTCAGACCTGGTACTATAATCCACGTTGTTTTCTCTATCCTTATTGGAGTATAATTTTTTCCTTCTGCTTTTGTGGACTGTGTCTTTTGGGTAAACTACCTACAGTCCCAAACCATAATTTGGATGCATTATATCAAGGGTTGTTTGGAATGCACACCTCAAATAAAAACCTGGCATTCAGCCTTACCTTCAGAGGAAAGAGAACTAAGAATACTCAAAAAGCAACTGAGAATTCACATAATCCATGTCAATTTAAACAGCCAAGTAATACCTGAGTATCAGAGTAGCCACTAGATTGATTTGTCACACTTCGATAACTTTGTTGGTAAGGATACAATAAGCTCAAGATAAGCTGTTACTCACGCACAACAAGAAGCAAAAGCTTTATTGTTCCTCTACCCTACACGTTCCAATGGCAGGTGATGCAGAGGTAACCCAGGTGGATGCTGTCCTCAAGTGTATCTGTTTCACCGCTAAGGGATACTGAGCTTTGACAAAAGGCTGCTGGTAAAGCTGCTTTACATTTGTTTGGAGGAAGAGGTTGTCATCACTCAGTAATGTAAGCAAATCTCTAGAAAGGAGGAAGACTTTACCATTATGGAGTAAATATAAATCTGCTCTCTGACCCAGATGTAACCCCTATGACTATTCTTTGCTTAGAAACGATCAGAAATGCCAGAATTATCTCCCCAAATCCATGTAGCTAAAATGTAGGTAACATAATTCCTGAGCCATTCCAGATACAGCTTTATGATTTTCAAAGACTAGGTGATTGCCGACATTTCTTTGATCTGTTACAGTGATGAAACAAATTAATTAGATTGTTTTCAACAGCTCTTAGTAGATGTTCAAAAATGTGATAAATGTAATTAATGTAATTTAGTACTATTGACGGTCAAGAGAACAAAATTTAAAATAGGAATTCCATAGGGTAAAGGAAGAGAATCTACAAAAGGGACTCAATAGGACAAGGGAGTTAAGGGGAAAAGTAGTGAAGTTTATTGGGCACCTGTTTCTTACCAGCCATTATGCCTTATATTTGACTTTTTTTTTTTCTTTCACAAGAACTATTTGAACTATAATCCACTGCCCCATCTGATAGGTCAAAAAGACAAACAAACCAATACACAAAAATCTGAGCTCAAAGTAAGTTACAGCTATGTACGTTACTCAAGTTTACCAAGCTGGCAAAGAGCAAAATCCAAGGTATTTTCACTCTCAGATACTATATTTATCCTAGGCTATCTTACCTGTGAAACTTGTATCTGTGGAGTTATTTGAATTAATTTGCTAAAACGCACTACAGAAAACATTACACTTCTGAATATAAAGGAAAGAGGAATTCAAACGTCTTTCAACCTCCAATAGAATGGCAAAAGACTATCATCTGACGTTGAAATAAAAAGATTAAAATAGAACTGAATTTTGCAGCTTTGGACATTTTACTTCACTTTAGGTCAGTGACTTTAGGAATGACTTTGGTTCTAAAATTGTTTTTTCAAATACATGTTGCATTTTGGAATTAGAAAATGTATTTGAAACTGAAAAAGGCATTGCTTTATATTTCAGCAGGTATACAATAATTAATATACAATAGACTTACAGCACTAAGAATGTGATAAGGTGTTAAGGGGAATAAAAGAGAATAAAAGGTTTAAGTCTCTGAGGTAGAGGGGAAGGAATAGTTCATGTTAAAAAAAGAAAATGTGCCACCAAAATAACCTTATTAGTGTTAATGATAGTGTTAAACAAATAACCCTAGATTGAATTCAAATTGTAAAAACAAATAAAAACCTAGGCTATAATTAAAGGTGTTTTGTTATAGTATTCTGTACCCAAATAAAATCAGTCATAACTAGAAAGAAGCAACCTATTTAAATAGCATTAATCATGTGGAGTAATATCATATTTAAACTATGGAAAATTGACATGGAGTTATTGATGCTTTTTTTTTAAACTTGAAACTGATCAACGATTTTAAATGCTATCAATTTAAAACAGCAGACCTTTTGGTTTTATTAGATATATTACTCTCTTTCTAAATATCTGATTTATAATTGAGTTGCCAATGGATGATGTACATTTCTAAAACCGTTAAATCATTTCTGGTATATAGATTATTCTAAATTTACTTTTAGCTAAGGCATATGATAATGAAGAAAGAGCCACAAGTCTTTTATACAGTTTTCAAGAAGGAGGAAGATGCAGTCAAGCAAACTGTGGAAAAGATGATAAGAGATAGAATCAGAATGAATAATTTTCCTGTTGTACAAAGACTCATATTAAGTATAGGATTCCTGGGGGCCAATGAAGTGACTAAATTACTTTCCCCATAATATTTTTCCCTTAAAATAAAAAAGGAAAATCAATGCGTTTTTAAAGTCTGAAATGACAAAGCTTGCAAATGGATTAGAGAATTCAGGATTCACTCTTTTAAATTTAAAGGGACAGTAGTAATAGTCCTACTACTATTGTTTTCTTGCAATGTGTAAGACATGTTTTGACACTTTTTGCTCACATTTTGACACTTTTTGCTAAGTGCTGCTTTTTATAAAATAGCTTATTTAATCTTCATGAAAATCATATAGGAGACATATTATGAATATCTACATTTTATTAAAGAGAAAACCAAGATTTAGAGAGTTCAAGCGCCTTGCTCAAGGCTGCATAGCTGGTAACAAAAACGGAAAGAAGAGGACAACAATCATGATTCGAAATCAGGTATATCTGAGTCTTGTACTTAACCCTGTATGCAGTGTTTCCTCCTTGGGAATTCAAAATGCTGAAACTCATCCACTCATGCCCATATTCTTCTATACATCTTCTACTCTGATCCAATTCCCCATCTCAAACCCTTCTACTGAGACTTTGTGATCATCTGTTCTGGGTAGAAGTTTGTTAATATTTTCTGAAAATTTGTACTCTTTATGCCTCGAACTCCTCTTTTTTTTTTTTTTTAAACTAAAGTATGGTTGGTCCCAAGGATGCTACTCTTCCTATTGCTCTCTCAAAATGAGGCTCATTTTTTCTCCAATTCCATACCTCAGAGCTAGAAAATTGGGTTTGTATCACTTTCAAACTATCACTCCCCCTCTTTGCTGCAAAAAACTTTGCCCCTTGAGGCTGAGACTCATTACGCTGGTATTGTATCTCTTTAGTTAGGCGATAGACAGATGATGATAGATAGATAGATAGATAGATAGATAGATAGACAGATAATAGATACACATACACACAGGCACACACAAACCTCATCCTTCTATTTGTTGTCATTTGCTGATGTTCTCTCTATCCCCATATTTATGAAAATTTTATATCCTGGCCTATTTTCTCTTCATGTAAAATTTCTATTGTAATTTTTCAAGCCTTCACATTTCAAATAGTTAAAGCATCTAACATTCTCTTTCATTGACTGCCTCATCCCCAATTACCATTTTTCCAAATCTGCCTTAGGAACTTCCTCTAATGTTCACACTGATTTGATTTGATAGGCCTCTTATAAAACCTCAATTGCAAGCAGTTTACCAACTACTTTTGATTGTTGCTCCTGAAATTCTTTAGATTTCTTGACTTTAAGACATTAAACCCAGGTTTTGTATAAACCAGTGCTTTCCAATGGAAATACAATGAAAACCACATATGTAATTTTAAATTTTTGAATGGTCAACTCTTTAAGAAAAAAAAAAAAGATGAAATAAACATATATGTTGATGAAATATATACAAAATATTATAATTTCAATATATAAACAATATAAAGATTACTGAGATATTTCCTTTGAGAAAACTGGCATGCAAGTACATTTCAATTTGGACTAATCAAAACCAAGTGCTCAAGTATGGCCGCCATATTGAAAGGAAAGGTAAATACAGTAAATATTAATATTAATTACCAACAATTTTAAGAGTTAAATATGTGAATGCTACTATTGGCTCCATCATTTACAGATGGGAAAAGTGATAACCAGAGAAGTGGTGAGACTTTCCAGAGACTTTGCCACTGTTCCGTGGCATCCTTTGTGGGAGGGGAAAAAAAAAAGATTTCTCAGGATAAACAAATTTTGGAAAATGCTAGATTTTTTCCAAATGCTTTAAAATTCAAATGCATATTATAATACTTGAAATGAAAGATAAGAAATTCAGTATTTCCATAATGTATTTGACCACAGCATCCCTTTTTATAATAATCCTATCAACTTTGCTTAACTGTTAGATGGTGATCACATAAGTTACAGGGAGAACATATGCTAGTCAAACACATATTTTTTTCAAGTTGTCTTTATTCCATTTTGATTATACTACATCAATGCTCTTCATGACTTTTCTTTTTAAGTAAAAAAAAAAAAAATGACAGATTTCTGGTTTTAGCTTCAATAGAGAAGAGCTTCAAAGTTATCAAATCTGTCCTTACAAAAACAACAATAAAAAAGTCAGAATAAAGAAATCCAATGTTTCTTGACTCAATCAGAGAATTGATGCCATAAGCAAACCACCATATTAAAATCTGGAGAGACAGACTAATACAGAAAATCACAGTTAAGATCGACTTATATAGTGCAAAGGTCACTGGGGCCATAAACAAGTAGAGAGACTCAAATGGTAATTTTGATGAATAACTTTTACTGAGTGTGAACTGGCATGAACATGAAAGGCTCCTGGGGCCCCAGTTTTGGAAGATCCTTTTTTCATGGAACTTACTTTCAAGACTCCATCAGCTGCTTAGGACACAGAGCAGTGAAAGATCTCCCTAGGGACTTGGCATGAGGAGGGGAGGAGTGATCACAATGAAATACACTCAGCATGTTTGCCATAATAGAGATCTACTTTTCAGGGGCAGAGACTTTACTAAGAGTCTTAACCCACATTGGCGGGGGTGGGGGGGGGGGCGGTGGGGGGGTGAGTGGAGGAGGGGAAGAACATCCCTCATTCCTATATCCTCCTATAACCTTTCTTGTCTTATGTAAGGTGGGGGGAAAGCTATATGGCTAAATCTACCTGTGAGATACAGGCCCACTAAAAGACTGAGATGTAATCTTGAAATTATAGAATGCTCCCCCTCCTCTAAACTTTAACACTGTATCAACAGTGCTCTACTGTAATAAAAGAAGATTGAGAGTGAAGTATCTGCAATGCCCTGGATCAATTTTAAAGAGAGTTATTAAGGAAAAGCAGACAACAGAGAAGACTAAAAGAGGGATACTAAGAATCTGCTGCCAGTGACACCTACAGTTATAACAGTATAAAGTCAGGCCAATTGCTAGCAAGATTAGCCCAACATGTCACACTAATGGCTACTTACCTCAGTTTCTATTACCTAATACATTATGTCTCACTTTCAAAACAGAATTAGGAGACATCGTAAAAGGCAAGAATAAAAGGTACAGTCTGAAGAAACAAAGAAAGCATTAAATCAAACTCATGATGGTCTTGCAAAGATAGAGGCAGAAATTGGCACTATACATCCACAAACCAACGAACACCTGGAGATACCACAAGATGCAAAAGGAAAGGACGTATCATCCCTGAGATGCATGAACTTGATCACCTAGAGGACAGTGCTTATTTGCAACCAATATTGATACGTTATTATTAAAGTCCATACTTTACATTATTGTTCAATTTTTCCATTGGGCAGTTTTATTAATTTTGACAAATGATAATGCCATTCATCTACTACTACAGTATCACACAGAAAAGTTTTGCTGAACTAATAACCCCCTCCATTCTACCTACTCATCCCTCCACATATCCCCCTCTACCCCTGACAATTACTGATCTTTTTACTGTATCCGGTTTTATGTTTTTCGTGATGTCATATAGTCAGAATCTTATAGAATAGCCTTTAAAAAAATTTTTTTAATGTTTACTTATTTTGGAGAGACAGAGAGACAGAGAGACAGAGCATGAACGGGAGAGGGGCAGAGAGAGAGGGAGACACAGAATCCGAAACAGGCTCCAGGCTCCAAACTGCCAGCATAGAGCCTGATGTGGGTCTCGAACCCATGAACTGTGAGACTATGACCTGAGCTGAAGTCAGCTGCTTAACCAAATGAGTCACCCAGGCGCCCCAACATGCAGGCTTTTCACACTGACTTCTTCCACTAATCATTAGGCATTGAAACTTCCTCCATATCTTTTCAAGGATTGGTAGTTCATTTATTTTAATCGCTGAATAATAGTCCATGGTATGCATGTACCATAATGTTTTTATCCATTCACCTATTAAAGGGAGCAGAGCAGGCATTTTTTATTTTAATAAAGTCCAATTTTATTTGCTAATCCATTTTTGAGTTTTCTCGCATCTGTATTGAGGAGCATTATTGGTGTATAGCTTACCTTTCTGGTAACGTCTTTATCAGTTTTGTTTTTAGGGTGATGCCTCAGAGAATGAGGTTGAAAGTATTCCCTCTGTTTTACTTTTGGGAAGATATTATAGAGAATTGCTATCATTTCTCTTTTAAATATTTTGTAGAATTCATAAGTGAAGCCATCTGGACCTGGTTCCTTTTATTTTTGGAAGGTCATAAGTTAGTGATTCAATCTTCTTAATAAATACAGGTCTTTTCAGATATCCTATTTAACCTTGTTTGAATTTTGATACTTAGTGCCTTTCAAGGTATCTTTTATACCTTGGGTTGCCATAACAAATCATTACAGATTGGGTTGACTTAAAATAACAGAAATTAATTCTCTCATACATCCAGAGGCTAGAATTCAAAATAATATGTTTAGCGTTGGGGCTGAGACAGAGGTAGTTAATCCCTTTGTGTATAATTACCTATATACTGAGGGGTCTGAGGTAGACATAGCCAACCATGTGAAACAGAAAATCAGAGGGAAAAAAAAAATCTATCTACAGAGCGAAAAAAGAATGAGAATACTGGTGTGTGTGTGTGTGTGTGTGTGTGTGTGTGTGTGTGTTTATTTTTTTTCCAGTCCTATTCTGTAATCAGTCGCATTGTTGCCCTTCAATTCCACAAGATAACCAATTATTCTCTTATTATTTTAACTTTAGGAATTCATTGGGCATTGAGGATAGGGTCTGTAAACCTTACAGACAAAAATATCTTCCTTTAAGGATCTTATAACTGAGTGTGCTTGACTTTCCTTGCTACCTTCCAGTCATGCTGGTCACCATACCTTTCTCCGCCCCCCCCTCCCAGCTCCCAGTTCCTTCAGTATAAAAGTTTCCCTCTATCTTCAGATTTGGGGGGACACTTTTACCCCTGTGCTTGGGATACATTCATGAATACATTCTAACCATGTGTTTTGTCTAGCAAAAACAGACTCGGGGTGCCTAGGTGGCCCTCGTGATTTCGGCTCAGATCATGATCTCCCAGTTCATGGGATCAAGCCCCACATCAGGCTCTGTGCTGACAGCATGGAGCCTGCTTGGGATTCTCACTCTCTCCCTCTCTCTCTGTCCCTCCCCTGCATGCTCTCTCTCTCTGTCTCTCAAAATAAATAAACTTCAAAAAAAAAAAGAGAAAAGAAAAAGCAGACTCAGAATCAGATTTCTTTATATCAACACCTGTGAAGGACAGAGAAGGAAGCAAGATTGGGAAGAAGAAGGAAATGAGCTGTGATGCAGTTCAACCAGGTCTCAGCCCACCCCAAGGGAATATCTACAACTAGAGTGGCCCTTAGGCTTATACCATGCTGGAGAGAGCTGTTGGCTATTTATACTCCTGAGTTGACCACTCATCAGAGGGGGCTTCCCCTGAAAGGACATGTGAACTTGAATGAAGCAGCATTCTTCAGCTGACATATTTTCCAGAGAAGGCCAAGACTTGAGATCTGACTTCCAGAAACACTTCCAGCACTTGGGAAATAAGTTCTTCATTCTTTAAGGGAAATCTGAGTTGGACTACATGCCTGTACCACACCTCAATTTGATCTACATATCTCAGCATTCCTGACCCCAAATACACACCACTGTACCCTAGGCCAGACTTCTCTATCATATATGCTAAATGCAAGCTATGTATATTGTTTGTTTTCTTACAACTTAAAAAATGGTATTATTTCTTCCTCATTAAACTACAAGCTCTGTGAAGGCAAGGATCCTGTTTGTTTGGTTCCTCACTCTTATGCCTAGAATTAGTAAATGACCTGGCATAATGTGGGGCTTACTATATGTCTGTTTACTTCATGTTGAACAATTTAACTTATACTGTTAACAATTTTCCTCATTTGGCTACATCAGAATTGATAGAACATACAAGTCAACTCTCCAGCCTTTCTATATCTAAATGAGATTGAGAAAGTCTACATATTTATAAAAGACAATGGAAGCCACCCTGGTATTATCATGTTAAAGCTTCATCAATACTGAAGAACACTGTATCAAAGGGGCACCTGGATGGCTCAGTTGGTTAAGTGTCTGACTTCAGCTCAGGTCATGATCTCACAGTCCGCGAGTTCGAGCCCTGCATCAGGCTCTGTGCTGACAGCTCAGAGACTGGAGCTTGCTTCAGATTCTGTGTCTCCCTCTCTCTCTGCCCCTCCCCTGCTCATGCTCTGTCTCTCTCTGTCTCAAAAATAAATAAAAACATTTAAAAAATAAAAAAAAAAAAGAGCCCTGTGTCTAAGACCCAATATAGCTGTAAAGGAACAGTGATACTAAGAAAAATATCTTCATCTACTTATAAAAGCCACAAAATTCATCTTGTGTATACCTAGATGTTACTGGTATCATCTTGTCTTTTATAATTTATATAAATTATCTCAAACTGCCTATCTCAATTCTGGTGGAAAGTGAAAATCTCTTGGCAAAATTTCCAAAATTTCAGGGAATTGAAAATCTCACATTCACTTTGTTGCTACAAGTTCTTGTAGCAGCTAAAATCTTAACCACTAAGGTGTCTCTCATCTCATGGTTGATTTTTTCCCATCTCTGTAAGAAACACAGAAGTGAAACCCATCTCCTCTGCTTAAATCTCTTCCAGAAGATATTTGTGAATATCCAACTTTATCAAGGTTTGGACAACAGAAATTGTATCACAAAATGTAAAAATAACAGTACTGGGTACACTGTTCAAGTCTCAAGTGGCAGGACAGATATATGCTGAGATCTGGCATGTACTCACCTTCTACTTACTTAATGGCTTAATACCAAGGACAGAAAAAGACACCTCTATCTCTCTGCCTCTGGTTCTATCTTTGTCTCTTTTTTCTGCCTGGTCTTCTATGGCCTGACACTATAAAATATGTTAGAATTTATTAAATAAAGTATACTTTTTGATACTTTATATTTTTCTAGATGGTGCATTTTTCTCCCCTTAAATTAACAATTAACATATGCTTCCAGAAATCTCTCGGTTTTATAAATTTTGTTTTAAACATTTTGTATACTTTAACAATACATTTCTGGTCACTGTGGTCTTTCTATTTATTAAAATTAAGCTCTTGGAAGGATAAAATAACAGTGTGACTTTTTTAATGCAGGTTGCATTCACAAGATAGTGCTATATGTTTGTAGATGTAAATGGCTTCAACTATATGTTTTAAGTCATGAACACGACCCAATTAAGATTAATGCTAATATAGGAGAGATGGGCATCTGGACCTGTCAGGAAATTTAGCAGTGTCTCTAGCTAAAGAGATGTCCAAATCAATCAATCAGCCACCCAATACCATCATAAACTCACAAGGAGCATAACCTAGAAAAATTCCCATTAATAATTACTAGCGCACACTTGGCTATAAATCTTCATGTGGAACTTCTATTCACATGCAAAACATAGAACTGTTCTTCTATAGATATTAGTTTTATGGAATAGACTGAGATCTAATCTAGAGCTACTATCCTCAGATGTCCACTCTTAGAGTTTTATAGGGAAAGTCCCAAACCTAGGTACTATCAAAACTAAATGAAGTGAAATAAAACCAATGCATGCTATCGAGGTCTTTTCATTTTTAAACTCTGTATAGCCTACTAAATTCCTTACTAATGCCCATGCAAAATCTTGGTCAAATTCTATCTTTGAATGTGACCTTTATTCTTTCAAAAAGAAGCCCTCACTGAGCATTATACTAGGCCTCTAGTAAGTCTGCAGTTGAAATAAATGTATATGTATGTATGCATGTATGCATATATGATTCTCCTTCATAGATGTTTGCCATATGAATAATTTTTCTCAATATACAGCCTGTATTATTTTACTCTACTCTCTGTAGTTAAGCAATTAAGCTTTAGGGATACTTATACAACTCAACACCAAAAAATAAAAAAATAATAATTCAATTAAAAATAGGCAAAAGACATGAACGGTCATTTCTCCAAAGAAGACATACAATACAGTTGGCCAACAACACATGAGAGATGTTCAACATCACTAATCATCAAGGAAATGCAAATCAAAACCACAATGAGATATCATCTCACACCTGTCAAGTGGTTGAAATAAAAATCACAGGGGCCCCTGGGTGGCTCGGTTGGTTAAGCGTCCGACTTCGGCTCAGGTCACGATCTCGCGGTCCGTGAGTTCGAGCCCTACGTCGGGCTCTGGGCTGATGGCTCAGAGCCTGGAGCCTGCTTCCGATTCTGTATCCCTCTCTCTCTGCCCTTCCCCCGTTCATGCTCTGTCTCTCTCTGTCTCAAAAATAAATAAACGTTAAAAAAAAATTAAAAAAAATAAAAATCACAAGAAAAAACAAGTGTTGGAGATAAGGTGGAGAAAAAAGAACCATCATGCCTTGTTAGTAGGAATACAAACTGGTGCAGCCACTGTGGAAAATAGTATGGAGGTTCCTCAAAAATAAAAAATAGAATTACCATATGATCCAGTATCTATCTATATATACATAGTATATACATATATATATATATGTGTGTGTGTATATATGTATATATACATGTATACATGTATACATATATATAAAATAGAATATTGCTCAGTCATAAAAAGAATGAAATGAAACCTGGCCATTTGCAACAGCATGGATGGATCTAGAAAGTATAATGTTAAGTGAAATAGAGAAAGACAAACACCATATTATTTCACTCATTTGTGGAATTTAAGAAACAAAACAAATGAACAAAGTAAAAAAAGAGACAAACCAAAAACCAGACTCTTAACTACAGAGAATAAACTGATAGTTCCCAGAGGGGAGGTAGGTGGAGGGATGGGTGAAGTAAGTGAAGGAGATTAAGAGCACACTTATCTTGATGAGCACTGAGTAATATATTGAATTGTTCAATCACTATATTATATACCTGAAACTTACATAACATTGTATGTTAACTTTATTGGAATTAAAATAAAAAAAAAAAAAAACAATGTCAAGGTCTCAGTTTCCTTGACTCTCATGCTACTAACTCAGCCTGCTTTTATTTTTCTCCCTGAAAATTGTAGCTGAATACCTGCTTCCTCCAATTAGACTATGAGGTATAAATTCAGTTTTATCAAGAAATACAGAATATACTATGTACAAAACAGGTATTCTGGTGGTTTTCATATACCCTACTTCACTAGTTCTAATTTTAACATCTCAGAAATCATATGGATTACTTAATTCCTATTTCTTGCTGTCTCTAAAATAAGCACTAATATGTTTTTGTTCTAATGTATTTATGTCTTTTTTTTTTATTTCAAAGGTTTTATTGATAATCACTTGGGAGAAAACAGTGAGTGATTTTAAGAGTCTGGAAAGCTAAAAAATCTTAGAAATCTTACATTCACAATTTTGTTGTTTAGATGCTCTTGAAAGTTAATAGTTATATAATTTTTATCTTTTGATCCAGAACATGAAATTATTTTAAACATCCCCCATAAGAGAAATTTAGCTACCATCAAGACAAAATAAAGTGAGATAAAGCCATGCATGCTATAGAGGTATTTTCATTTTTAAATGAAAAGGATAGGATACACTGGTTAATATTTCTTCCATTGGTGATAATCTCAAGGTAGTAAGTGAGTTTACAGGGCTGGGTGACAGTGAATTTATACGGTTCTTTACCCAATATACTCTCTGCCTATATAATTGTCCTGTTTGAACTTTAAATCTGTAGCATTTCTAGGGGTGCCTGGGTGGCTCAGTCAGTTAAGCATCCGATTTTGGCTCAGGTTATGATTTTCTGTGCTGACAGCTCAGAGCCTGGAGCCTGCTTCAGATTCTGTGTCTCCCTCTCTCTCTGTCCCTCCCCCATCACATCCCCCATCACTCTCTCTCTCAAAAATAAATAAAAAAACATTAAAAAAAATAAATTTGTAGCAATTCTGTTTGACCAGATTTCCACCTGTAACATTTTGGACTTTCTGAAGATTTTGTGTGTGTATTGTTTTCTGACACTTCAAAGGACATAAATTATGAGTGAAAGCTGCCATTATGCAAGAAGTCCAGCAGACATTGTGGACAACCCCTTTTCTTGTTGGGGAAAATGTTTTTCTAACTGGTTAAATTGTTGACATTTTTTTTAATTTTTTTTTATTTTATTTTTTTTTATTTATGTATGAAATTTATTGTCAAATTGGTTTCCATACAACACCCAGTGCTCATCCCAAAAGGTGCCCTCCTCAGTACCCATCACCCACCCTCTCCTCCCTCCCACCCCCCATCAACCCTTAGTTTGTTCTCAGTTCTTACCAGTCTCTTATGCTTTGGCTCTCTCCCACTCTAACCTCTTTTTTTTTTTTTTTTTTTTTTGTTCCCCTCCCCCATGGGTTTCTCTTAAGTTTCTCAGGATCCACATAAGAGTGAAACCATATGGTATCTGTCTTTCTCTGTATGGCTTATTTCACTTAGCATCACACTCTCCAGTTCCATCCACGTTGCTACAAAAGGCCATATTTCATTTTTTCTCATTGCCACGTAGTATTCCATAGTGTATATAAACCACAATTTCTTTATCCATTCACCAGTTGATGGACATTTAGGCTCTTTCCATAATTTGGCTATTGTTGAGAGTGCTGCTATGAACATTGGGGTACAAGTGCCCCTATGCATCAGTACTCCTGCATCCCTTGGATAAATTCCTAGCAGTGCTATTGCTGGGTCATAGGGTAGGTCTATTTTTAATTTTCTGAGGAACCTCCACACTGCTTTCCAGAGCGGCTGCACCAATTTGCATTCCCACCAACAGTGCAAGAGGGTTCCCGTTTCTCCACATCCTCTCCAGCATCTATAGTCTTCTGATTTGTTCATTTTGGCCACTCTGACTGGCGTGAGGTGATACCTGAGTGTGGTTTTGATTTGTATTTCCCTGATAAGGAGCGACGCTGAACATCTTTTCATGTGCCTGTTGGCCATCCGGATGTCTTCTTTAGAGAAGTGTCTATTCATGTTTTCTGCCCATTTCTTCACTGGGTTATTTGCTTTTCGGGTGTGGAGTTTGGTGAGCTCTTTATAGATTTTGGATACTAGCCCTTTGTCCGATATGTCATTTGCAAATATCTTTTCCCATTCCGTTGGTTGCCTTTTAGTTTTGTTGGTTGTTTCCTTTGCTGTGCAGAAGCTTTTTATCTTCATAAGGTCCCAGCAATTCACTTTTGCTTTTAATTCCCTTGCCTTTGGGGATGTGTCGAGTAAGAGATTGCTACGGCTGAGGTCAGAGAGGTCTTTTCCTGCTTTCTCCTCTAAGGTTTTGATGGTTTCCTGTCTCACATTCAGGTCCTTTATCCATTTTGAGTTTATTTTTGTGAATGGTGTGAGAAAGTGGTCTAGTTTCAACCTTCTGCATGTTGCTGTCCAGTTCTCCCAGCACCATTTGTTAAAGAGACTGTCTTTTTTCCATTGGATGTTCTTTCCTGCTTTGTCAAAGATGAGTTGGCCATACGTTTGTGGGTCTAGTTCTGGGGTTTCTATTCTATTCCATTGGTCTATGTGTCTGTTTTTGTGCCAATACCATGCTGTCTTGATGATGACAGCTTTGTAGTAGAGGCTAAAGTCTGGGATTGTGATGCCTCCTGATTTGGTCTTCTTCTTCAAAATTACTTTGGCTATTCGGGGCCTTTTGTGGTGCCATATGAATTTTAGGATTGCTTGTTCTAGTTTCGAGAAGAATGCTGGTGCAATTTTGATTGGGATTGCATCGAATGTGTAGATAGCTTTGGGTAGTATTGACATTTTGACAATATTTATTCTTCCAATCCATGAGCAGGGAATGTCTTTCCATTTCTTTAAATCTTCTTCAATTACCTTCATAAGCTTTCTATAGTTTTCAGCATACAGAGCCTTTACATCTTTGGTTAGATTTATTCCTAGGTATTTTATGCTTCTTGGTGCAATTGTGAATGGGATCAGTTTCTTTATTTGTCTTTCTGTTGCTTCATTGTTAGTGTATAAGAATGCAACTGATTTCTGTACATTGATTTTGTATCCTGCAACTTTGCTGAATTCATGTATCAGTTCTAGCAGACTTTTGGTGGAGTCTATCGGATTTTCCATGTATAATATCATGTCATCTGCAAAGAGAGAAAGCTTGACTTCATCTTTGCCAATTTTGACGCCTTTGATTTCCTTTTGTTGTCTGATTGCTGATGCTAGAACTTCCACCACTATGTTAAACAACAGCGGTGAGAGTGGGCATCCCTGTCGTGTTCCTGATCTCAGGGAAAAAGCTCTCAGTTTTTCCCCATTGAGGATGATGTTAGCTGTGGGCTTTTCATAAATGGCTTTTATGATCTTTAAGTATGTTCTTTCTATCCCGACTTTCTCAAGAGTTTTTATTAAGAAAGGGTGCTGGGGGGCGCCTGGGTGGCGCAGTCGGTTAAGCGTCCGACTTCAGCCAGGTCACGATCTCGCGGTCCGTGAGTTCGAGCCCCGCGTCAGGCTCTGGGCTGATGGCTCGGAGCCTGGAGCCTGTTTCCGATGCTGTGTGTCCCTCTCTCTCTGCCCCTCCCCCATTCATGCTCTGTCTCTCTCTGTCCCAAAAATAAATAAACGTTAAAAAAAAAAAAAAAAATTATAATAAAAAAAAAAGAAAGGGTGCTGGATTTTGTCAAAGGCCTTTTCTGCATCGATTGACAGGATCATATGGTTTTTCTCTTTTTTCTTGTTAATGTGATGTATCACGTTGATTGATTTGCGAATGTTGAACCAGCCCTGCATCCCAGGAATGAATCCCACTTGATCATGGTGAATAATTCTTTTTATATGCCGTTGAATTCGATTTGCTAGTATCTTATTGAGAATTTTTGCATCCATATTCATCAGGGATATTGGCCTGTAGTTCTCTTTTTTTACTGGGTCTCTGTCTGGTTTAGGAATCAAAGTAATACTGGCTTCATAGAATGAGTCTGGAAATTTTCCTTCCCTTTCTATTTCTTGGAATAGCTTGAGAAGGATAGGTATTATCTCTGCTTTAAACGTCTGGTAGAACTCCCCTGGGAAGCCATCTGGTCCTGGACTCTTATTTGTTGGGAGGTTTTTGATAACCAATTCAATTTCTTCGCTGGTTATGGGTCTGTTCAAGCTTTCTATTTCCTCCTGATTGAGTTTTGGAAGAGTGTGGGTGTTCAGGAATTTGTCCATTTCTTCCAGGTTGTCCAATTTGTTGGCATATAATTTTTCATAGTATTCCCTGATAATTGTTTGTATCTCTGAGGGATTGGTTGTAATAATTCCATTTTCATTCATGATTTTATCTATTTGGGTCATCTCCCTTTTTTTTTGAGAAGCCTGGCTAGAGGTTTGTCAATTTTGTTTATTTTTTCAAAAAACCAACTCTTGGTTTCATTGATCTGCTCTACAGTTTTTTTAGATTCTATATTGTTTATTTCTGCTCTGATCTTTATTATTTCTCTTCTTCTGCTGAGTTTAGGCTGCCTTTGCTGTTCTGCTTCTATTTCCTTTAGGTGTGCTGTTAGATTTTGTATTTGGGATTTTTCTTGTTTCTTGAGATAGGCCTGGATTGCAATGTATTTTCCTCTCAGGACTGCCTTTGCTGCATCCCAAAGCGTTTGGATTGTTGTATATTCATTTTCGTTTGTTTCCATATATTTTTTAATTTATTCTCTAATTGCCTGGTTGACCCACTCATTCGTTAGTAGGGTGTTCTTTAACCTCCATGCTTTTGGAGGTTTTCCAGACTTTTTTCTGTGGTTGATTTCAAGCTTCATAGCATTGTGGTCTGAAAGTATGCATGGTATGATTTCAATTCTTGTAAACTTATGAAGGGCTGTTTTGTGACCCAGTATATGATCTATCTTGGAGAATGTTCCATGTGCACTCGAGAAGAAAGTATATTCTGTTGCTTTGGGATGCAGAGTTCTAAATAGATCTGTCAAGTCCATCTGATCCAATGTCTCATTCAGGGCCCTTGTTTCTTTATTGACCGTGTGTCTAGATGATCTATCCATTTCTGTAAGTGGGGTGTTAAAGTCCACTGCAATTACCACATTCTTATCAATAAGGTTGCTTATGTTTATGAGTAATTGTTTTATATATTTGGGCGCTCCGGTATTCGGCGCATAGACATTTATAATTGTTAGCTCTTCCTGATAGATAGACCCTGTCACTATTATATAATGTCCTTCTTCATCTCTTGTTACAGCCTTTAATTTAAAGTCTAGTTTGTCTGATATAAGGATGGCTACTCCAGCTTTCTTTTGGCTTCCAGTAGCATGATAAATAGATCTCCATCCCCTCACTCTCAATCTAAAGGTGTCCTCAGGTCTAAAATGAGTCTCTTGTAGACAGCAAATAGATGGGTCTTGTTTTTTTATCCATTCTGATACCCTATGTCTTTTGGTTGGCGCATTTAATCCATTTACATTCAGTGTTATTATAGAAAGATATGGGTTTAGAGTCATTGTGATGTCTGTATGTTTTATGCTTGTAGTGATGTCTCTGGTACTTTGTCTCACAGGGTCCCCCTTAGGATCTCTTGTAGGGCTGGTTTAGTGGTGACAAATTCCTTCAGTTTTTGTTTGTTTGGGAAGACCTTTATCTCTCCTTCGATTCTAAATGACAGACTTGCTGGATAAAGGATTCTCGGCTGCATATTTTTTTCTGTCTAGCACACTGAAAATCTCGTGCCAATTCTTTCTGGCCTGCCAAGTTTCAAAAGAGATCAGTCACGAGTCTTATAGGTCTCCCTTTATATGTGAGGGCACGTTTACCCCTTGCTGCTTTCAGAATTTTCTCTTTATCCTTGTATTTTGCCAGTTTCACTATGATATTTCGTGCAGAAGATCGATTCAAGTTACGTCTGAAGGGAGTTCTCTCTGCCTCTTGGATTTCAATGCCTTTTTCCTTCCCCACTTCAGGGAAGTTCTCAGCTATAATTTCTTCAAGTACCCCTTCAGCACCTTTCCCTCTCTCTTCCTCCTCTGGGATACCAATTATGCGTAGATTATTTCTTTTTAGTGTATCACTTAGTTCTCTAATTTTCCCCTCATACTCCTGGATTTTTTTATCTCTCTTTTTCTCAGCTTCCTCTTTTTCCATAACTTTATCTTCTAGTTCACCTATTCTCTCCTCTGCCTCTTCAATCCGAGCCGTGGTGGTTTCCATTTTGTTATGCATTTCGTTTAAAGCGTTTTTCAGCTCCTCGTGACTGTTTCTTAGTCCCTTGATCTCTGTAGCAAGAGATTCTCTGCTGTCAGCTATACTGTTTTCAAGCCCAGCGATTAATTTTATGACTATTATTCTAAATCACTTTCTGTTATATTATTTAAATCCTTTTTGATCAGCTCATTAGCTGTTGTTATTTCCTGGAGATTCTTCTGAGGGGAATTCTTCCGCTTGGTCATTTTGGATAGTCCCTGGCGTGGTGAGGACCTGCAGGGCACTTCCCCTGTGCTGTGGTGTATACCTGGAGTTGGTGGGCGGAGCCGCAGTCAGACCTGATGTCTGCCCCGAGCCCACCGCTGGGGCCACAGTCAGACTGGTGCGTGCCTTCTCTTCCCCTCTCCTAGGGGCGGGATTCACTGTGGGGTGGGGTGGTCTGTCTGGGCTACTTGCACACTGCCAGGCTTGTGATGCTGGGGATCTGGTGTCTTAGCTGGGGTGGGTAGGCAAGGTGCACAGGGGCAGGAGGGGCAGGCTTAGCTTGCTTCTCCTTAGGTGATCCACTTCAGGAGGGGCCCTGTGGCAGCAGGAGGGAGTCAGATCCGCTGCCGGGGGTTTGGCTCCGCAGAAGCGCAGCGTTGGGTGTTTGCGGGGAGCGAGCAAGTTCCCTGGCAGGAACTGGTTCTCTTTGGGATTTTGGCTGGGGGATGGGCGGGGGAGATGGCGCTGGTGAGCGCCTTTGTTCCCCACCAAACTGAGCTCTGTCGTCCAGGGGCTCAGCAGCTCTCCTTCCCTTTGTCCTCCAGCCTTCCCGCTTTCTGAGCAGAGCTGTTAGCTTATGACCTCCCAGACGCTAAGTCGGGCTTGCTGTCGGAACACAGTCCGTCAGGCCCCTCCGCTTTTTGCAAGCCAGACTCGGGGGCTCTGCTTGGCCGGCGAGCCGCCCCTCCGCCCCGGCTCCCTCCCGCCAGTCCGTGGAGCGCGCACCGCCTCGCCGCCCTTCCTACCCTCTTCCGTGGGCCTCTCGTCTGCGCTTGGCTCCGGCGACTCTGTTCTGCTAATCCTCTGGTGGTTTTCTGGGTTATTTAGGCAGGTGTAGGTGGAATCTAAGTGATCAGCAGGACGCGCGGTGAGCCCAGCGTCCTCCTACGCCGCCATCTTCCCTACCGGTCCCAAATTGTTGACATTTTTTACGTACATGGCTCTGCTAAGACAGAGGGGGCACCTAGCCCAGTCAGGATATTTGAATATTGTCTTTAGAGAAAGAGATGGCCAGTTCCTGAACACCTGAACCAGCTGGCTACGGCTGTCATGAATTCAAAGAACATACTTAATAAGCTATGTTCTTCTCCTTTTTAGAACAAGGCAAGGCAAGTTGGATGAACATATGTTGAAAGCTTTTGTTGTGACAGGTATTGTACTAAGCATTTTAACCTATATTTTGTTAATCAAAAAACTCTAAGAGAGTTATATACTTTTAGCATTCCCAATTTATAAATATGACAACTGAGGCTTAAAGATTAAATAACTTGCCTAAGCTGATTCAAAGAGCCAGTAGGTGTGATTTTTACCCAGGATTATGGACTAGCCAAGTCAGTTCAAGAATTAGTTTTTGCTTCACAATCAAATCATAATGTTTCTCTGAATGTAATGAAATTTCCCTTCTTTTCTTGGGTTAGGTATTGCTTCTTCCTTGTGTGTTAGTGACACCTTTCTGACTGTATCTCATGATACTTAAGTCTCTTCAGTGCTTTGCTTTATAAACTCTGCATTTTGAGAACTATATATGTCATTGATATCAACAACATTTAATCTCCCTACTCCTTTTTCTTCACATAATGAATTAATATATGTAGATGATGATGATGATGATGATGATGATATTATTGCCACTGCTGTTTTTGTTATTTTTTATCCCCATTACAATTAGATAAACGTTTAACATTGAAGGCTAAGTGTAGGAGAATATACAGTGAACTAGATTAATGATAACTTATTGTCTGAATACCTACTCTGTCTCAGGTTCTGCACTAAGCACTTTCATTAATATTTAATATAACTTCACAATAACCATGAAGTATATACCATTGTCTTTATCACACAGATTAGGAGACCAAGAATTAGAGAGAATAAGTAACTTTCCCAAGGTCAGTGCTTATGAATGGTACAGCTAAGTTTCCAACCCACACACTATGTCTACAAAGCCCATGTCTTTGTGTGGTTGTAAATTGAAAACACCTCTGGAAACAGAGGTTGTATTGTATCCACAATTACTTGTACACAGTAAGTTCTGAAGGAAGTCACTTTTTGAATGAATAAATAAGAAACACCTGACTTTACTGTGAGTTCTTATTTATCATTAGGTATATTTAGTAGATCTTCTTGGTCTCAATTTGTTAATCTAAAAAGTATAGGGTTGTCCTGAGTAACTACAAGAGTTATTTTCAGTTATAAATGTTTTTTTTAATTTTTTTTAATGTTTTTATTTATTTTTGAAGGAGAGAGAGAGAGAGAGACAGAACATTAGCAGGGGAGGAGCAGAGAGAGAGGTGGACACAGAATCAGAAGCAGGCTCCAGGCTCTAAGCTGTCAGCACAGAGCCTGATGCGGGGCTCGAACCCACAAAGTGTGAGATCATGACCTGAGCCGAAGCCGAGCGCTCAACCAACTGAACCACCCAGGCGCCCTAAATGTTTTTTTCTTAATATTTATTTATTTTTGAGAGAGAGGGAGAGAGATACAGAGCATGAGCTGGAGAGGAGCAGAAAGAGAAAGACACAGAATCTGAGTCAGGCCTCAGGTTTTGAGCTGTCAGCTCAGAGCCCAACACGGAATTCGAACCGATGAACCGTGAGGTCATGACCTGAGCTGAGGTCGGACACTTTAACCAACTGAGGCACCCAGGTGGCCCTTCAGTTATAAATGTTTGGTTCTACTCCCACAGGGCATGTATCTCTTTATAACATAGAAGCAAATGCATATCTTTATTGAAAAGACAAATTTCAGCAGGATCCTTTCAACACATTCTCTTTTACAATTTGGATCTTCTACTTCATTCTCATAATCATGGAGCTGAAATTCAGAGAGATTCAAATAATGACATACCCTTTCTTCCCTTTGAATCCATGTAATTTACTCCAAGAAATCCGTTGGCTGTCCTATTTTTGAAGACCTGAAAGGATAGTCTTCTAAAATGGTATTGTGGAGCAGCTTATTATGTTTTGAGTGCCTCTCATGCCCGCATTTCTTCTAAGGAAAATTGACCATATGTGTTCCTTACTTTGGCTTGGCTTAGCTGACTAATGCTGGGGATCTGTCTCAAGGACTACTGATTTACAGATTTGCCAGTGGCCTCATGACAACCAGACAGGAGAGCTATACTTGACCAAGATCAGTAGCAATGACCAACTAAATCAATGAGATTTCTCTCTCTTGCATCTTCAAATAAAATATGCAAATATGCACAGGATGGTTCAGATCACCAAAGGCTTTAGGAAAAACAGAAACACGGGTAGAGAATAAATTGCTAGAATGTCACAGGGGTGAACAGAGTTCCGTATCGCCTTTCTTCCGTGATGGTAGCTGCTATTTAGCCGTTAGAGGTACTTCCCCATCATTATTCATGCCTAGATTCTGGTAACTTTTCTCCCGGTAGTACTAGGTTTTTAGCAATCTCTCTTTTCCATCTGTCTCCATAAATCTTGACCATAATATTCCCTTTCTGAGGGAACCTGAGAATGTTGAAGTCTTCATAATCTGAAAAAAACATGACTAACATGCACGACCTCCTTGGCATAGCCTGTTTCTCTGCTTAAGGCCCCTCATGCTTAGGTAGTCGACTCTTTAAATCTTTCCAACTATCATAATGTTTATCTCACTTACTTTTGCACTTTGTGTAGAGGTAGAGAATATATCCTGGGTGTTTCTTAAAATAATTCTTTAAGTACTTCAATAGAATGGTTAATGATTTTTGGCTCAAGGCTCAATCAGAAGATGTTCTTTTAGTTTTAATTTATTTTCCAACCCTTTTAGATAGGTTACCTTAGTTTGTCCCAACCACCTTTAATTTATCCTTTTGCTCTAAGCTTGACTGCTTTTTTTCTAGATCCTACAACACGTGAGGAAATTTAAATTTTAAATATCTATTTCTAGGGGCAACTGGGTGGCTCAGTCGGTTAAGTGTCCAACTCTTGGTTTTGGCTCAGGTCAGGATCACATGGTTCATGTGTTCAGGCCCTGTGTCAGGCTCTACACTGACAGCATGAAGCCTGCTTGGGATTCTCTCTCTCTCCTCTCTCTCCGTCCTTCCCCCACTCATGCTGTCTCTCAAAATAAATAAATAAATAAAGGCTTAAATATCTATTTCTAACTAGTAAAGAAGGCAAAAGTCTCTGTAAACTTCAACCTTGTAATCCATACGTAGTCTGGTACTATTTACATAAGTTTTTAGTCAGGAGCCCCACTCACTTAACAGTTTAATAAGTGTGTGTTCTCCTCTGCCTAAAACCCAGCATACTGAGTCCACCATCCAATTGGAAGATCTCCAGAAGCAAAGGCATATATTTATGAATAGTCAAAACAAACAAACAAACAAACAAATAAATAAATAAAAATACATGGTGCTTACCAACAATAAAAGTTAACTGCTTTCACATGTACATTTTCCAAACACTTCAGTTCTCATTCTGGTTTAAACTGCAATTTTTGTTTTCTGGTGGTTGACCATACTTTTTCAGTTATATTTCTAATCCTATTGGCTGTTTTTTGTCATATATTTTGATGGAGTATGTGGGTGGAAGTATGAAGAACGTGTTTGTTCATGAAAGTATGTATAAGTGTGTATTTGTGTGAGTGTCAGAGAGGGAGTTTTTCAGCCATGAATATTTCTTTTTCGTTCATTAGGTACCTTATGATTACACTGAATTCTTTTGTTGACAAGCAGACCTTTGATAGTCAAAGTGTGGTGCTTGGACCAGCAGCATTGGTTTCACATGGAACTTGTTAGAAGTGTAGGATTTTGGTGTGGAACTCAAATGTGCTGAATGCAAATTAGTGTTTTTCACATGATCATCAGATGATTTGGATGTACTATAAATTTTGTGAAGTACTTCTTTCTAGCATGCCTGTAACTAATGTATCCGTGTTATAGTTATTGTTTTGTTCATTATTATCTTTCTCTGTCATTTTCTTACATTTTGAACTACATCATCATAGATTGTCCTATCTGGGTTTTCTTTAGACTGCAAATTCTCAGTACACCTAAATTCTCAATAATGCCCTGTATTCTGGGTTTATCTTATTTTCATGATCATTGTTGCAACCAGCATTTCTCTTGGACACCTTACCTATTAGAATGATATTTTAGGTTTCAAAAACATGTATGAAGATTACCAGGCATTGGGGCCCAATTCCATTACTAATCATACCTGTGTGTCATCTTGATCCTATTGATTCAGATAGCTATACTCTTCAAACTTATTTGATTCTGTGTGTTTGTTTATGTGTGTCTAGCCTTTTTAGTTAATTCTACAAAAAAGATAGTTCTCTCACAAGAAATAAATTTGATTCTTCTTAGTTTATTATTTCTATTTTTAACTTCCTACTTCTTGGAACACAGTGGAAGAGGAGGCCTTGGGATTAAATCCCTCTTCCACTCCTTTTAGGCTAAATAGTCTTTGGGAAATTAACTTCTCTTAGTGCCATATCTTCAAAATTGGCAAAGTAATGTATTCTATTGCGAGGAAGAAATGAGCTCTGTAAAGCACCTAGAAGAGCACTTTGCACACAGTTGGCTCTCAAAGATGGCAGGAGTTTTTGCTTTTTCTCACACAGATGCAGAATAAGAAAGAAAATGTCTAAGTTTCACACATTGCTGGCTCATCCTGAACTGTTGCAGACAAAGAGTTTGACGCTTCAGCTATTTCCTGGCTGCCATATTGTCTAGATTCCATATTGCTGTTAATGACCTAAGGACTCCTTTATTCACTACATCCCCCCCCCCGCCCCCAGCTTTCCTGAATTCCAAAAGGTGGCAGTTATATGAGACATGAAAACAAAGTTTTGCTCAGAAGCTTAATGAAAATAAGAGAATCTGACCAAGGGCAACCTGGAGTATGATGGGAAACTTACACATATTTGCATCTCATTTCAGAGTTTATTCAATCAGTTAGTCTAAGACTCTAGTGTGTGTGGGATGTCTTTTTGTTTTGTTTTTTTGTTTTTGTTTTGTTTTGTTTTTGTTTTTGAGGCAGGAATGGGTGTCTTTAACTCATTGATCAAAGAAGAATAGACAATGAGAAGTATTAAAGACAGATAGTGCCAGTCAGTTCATTTATCTATCGTATCACTACAGATGTTAATAAGTCCTTGGTAAACAGTATCTTAGACCCTGTGTAGACAACAGTGATAAAAGCTTAGATAACATTCCTCTTCTCATGGAACATAAATTCAGGTGAGCAAAAATAGATAATTTACAAATTAAAAGACAAAATATATAATTTCAGGGAGTGATAAGTGTTATGAGGAAAATAAAATAATGCAATATGGATTTTATGCAAAACTGTTTATATTCTCCAGCTTTCCCCGTATCAATGTTCTTTGCAATATGGCTTAGCATTTCCTCCCATCAGTAGGTATGGTCAATTTGCCCATCTTTTGATTCTGGGTTGGCTTTGTGACTTATTTTGGCAGGAGAATATGGCAGAAATGACCGTGTGCCAATTCTGTGGATGAGTCTCCAAACCTCTCATGTGCTTTTACTAGCTCTTTTGAAACAAGCCTGGACTAACCTTCTGGAAAATGAGAAACATATGGCTCAAACATCAGCATTAACCCATGCATCAGCAGAAAAGATATCACTGGTAAGATAAGCAAATATCTAATCATGTGAGTTACTTTGGCCTTTTATGAGGACTTTGACTAGTTAAGATTTAAGGAATATGAATTAAAGAGGTCACGCATATATCTGAGGCCAAATCATTTTCTTGCAGTTCATGATGGCTACTTGTGAATCTGACTTGGCTACTGCAAATCTATCAATAAGGTGAAGAGAATATTCTTTTGCGGTATTATGGAGACATAAAACTTGAGCAGCACATTTAATTCCGGAACTAAAAGTCACCATGGAGTTATAATTTCTTTTGATTAAAAAGACAGCAATTTCCAGAGACATGCTGTGAGTGCTCCTTTCCCTGGACGTAAAGTTTGGCATCATTAGGATGATCTGGGTGATGTGATTATGGTTGATGATGCTGTTGTTGTGAGATGTGTGGGGCAGTCCCCACTGAGCTTATTTCAGGAGGTTGCCTCTAATTCAGAACTCTGTACTAAACTCAGCTACCTAGATATTAATCCTCGGCAATTAGAAAAGAATAATTAATGCTTTCCAAATTTGTCACATGACCTGAAATCATCCAGCTTGTATGGCTGAAAGGCTGTATTTAACCGATGTATTTCTAAAGGAAAGCTCTTGTGTAGAATCACAGCTGGGAAGTCTGACTGAGACGTCAACGTGGAGTGATTACAAAGCGGTATGAATGCCTTATGGTAATGGATCATCTTGTTTTAGGACCACAGTATGTACTCAGATAGAATAAACCGAAAATGATGAAAATTAAAACCCCATCTTTTAAGTTTCATTTACCTAGCTTGACTGAAGCTTACTGGTCAGCAGTTCAACAAATACTCATTGACTGTGTACTAGGAGCCAAGCACCAGAGAAAACAAAACGAAAAACAGAAGTTCTGTCTGTTCAGACTCTATTTGGAGAGAAACATATAAACAGGTGATTTAAAAAAAAAAAGGCAGGGACGCCTGGGTGGCTCAGTCAGTTCAGTGGCTCAGGTCATAATCTCACTGTTTGTGAGATCAAGCCCTTGTGTGGTGTTCCTTGCTGACAGTACAGAGCCTGCTTGGGATTATCTTTCTCCCCCCTCTCTGACCCTCCCTCCCTCCCTCTCTCTCTCTCTCTCTCAAAATAAATAAATAAGATTTAAAAAAAAAAAGGTTCCTTTAAAAAAAAAAAAAAAAGGTGAGGCACCTGGGTGGCTCAGTCCATTAAGCATCCAACTTCGACTCAGGCCATGGTCTCCCCATTCCAGAGCACCACTTGGGCTGGTGCTGACTAGCTCCGAGCCTGGAGCCTGATTCAGATTCTGTGTCTCCCTCTCTCTCTGCCCCACCCCTCCCCACTCGTAATCTCTTTCTCTCTCAAAAATAAATAAACATTAAAATTAAAATTAACGTAAAAATTTTTAAAAAGGGCATGGTAAGTGCAGTCATAGAGTTATAGATGCAGTTTGCTGCCAGTCTAGGAAAGAACATTTTTATTCATTTGACCTATCTTTTTTTTAAAAGTTTATTTATTTTGAGAGAGAGAGAGACTGGGGGAGGGGCAGAGAGAGAGGGAGACAGAGGATCTGAAGCGGGCTCTGTGCTGACAGCAGAGAGCCTGATATAGGGCTCAAACTCACAAACTGTGTGATCATGACCTGAGCCAAAGTCAGATGCTTAATGGACTGAGCCACCCAGGTGCCCTTCATTTGACCTTTCTTTAAAGCAGAACAGAATACAGGGCAATTTTAAAAATTATATTACCATATAATATTTCTAAATTTTGTTAGTATGATAAAAAATACTAGGTGTACTTCTTAGCTTTAGTGCAAGACTATCAACCCTGCTACCAGTTTTTAGGATAGAGTATTTCATATTTAATCAGCAAAATAAAAATATCAGTTCTTCAGATTCTTGATAGAACTTAATCTCCAATTATGTACTCCTCAGTTCTTGTCAAATGCCCAGCTGAGAGAAATGATAATTAGGGAACATAGCTTAAGGGACATGAAATATATGCCTTAATATAAATGGCCAACATTCCATGACTTATTATATAATTGGCTTCTACAGGATATTATTCATTACTACGATGCCTCTGAATAATAATCACCATATCTCTTTGGAAAAGGATGGATCTCATGAATATTTCAAAGACTGAATTATTAAGCATTAGCAAATAAGATGTCAACAGCTGAGCCATGAAATACTTGCAAAAATGTAGTGATTTTTTTTTTCATTTGTTAAAGCTTAATCTTTTGTCATATATTTTCAAATGAATACCTATGGCCATCTAGAAGACCCCTCTAGTCAAGCTGATTTCAGAAAAAAAATACAGAGATTTCTGATTTGTCTTGCATCCCTACTGCATTCAAAGCCACATAATGACTAGAAATACCGTTATTTTTTGCATTGGCGTACTATTTTCCTGTAATATAAATGCAACTGACTTGATGCCAGAGACTTAGAGCAATGGTTCTCAAAATGTAGTTTGAGATCAACAGCATCCGTGTCACTAGGAACTGTTAGGAATGCAAATTTTTAGCCCTCCATCTACTAAATCTGAAACTCTTGAGGTGAAGTCTGCTATTAGGTGTTTTTTATACGCTCTCCCAGTGATTAAGATGCACACTGACATTTGACAACACTGTACGGTCATCACTGTTGGCTCAGCTGAAGGGCAGTAATGCATGTTGACATCTTATGAGATAAAGAGATGAACAAAAGACAAAAAACAGTGAGAGATGTAATCCATCTCAATTTCAGGCAGGCCTTCGATACCTTTTCAAATTATAGTTACATCAGCAACATCGGAAAATAAGATCATCACTCCACAGAATTTAAATGGATAAAGATTTGCCTTCAAGGACATAGTTAAGTTAGGATTTATCCCAATTCCTTACCCAAATTCGTTCCCTTCTAGAAAGATGTAGGCTACTTAATTAAATGCCTAAAATAAATATGTACCACAATCTCTATGCTTAACCTTGGACTAGGTGAAGTTCTAGAATTGGCCTGTGTCCTAGATATACAAAATTATCTAATAATTTAGCTCCCAGTGCCAGTACCCTATTCTCCTCCACTCTCTACTTTGCCCCATGATTCAAAATGTTATATTGTTTCTGGGAGATTTTATATACCTCATTCTAGATGATGTGCCTTAAAAGAGGTAGGCTTTCTCCAGATTTGTAAGATGTGTCTATCATAAATAACATCAATTTCTGAAATGGCCATCTTTTAGACTCTCTGAGCCATAGTTTCCTCAACTGGAAAAATATTTATGGCATCCTTTCCTTTGACTGTATTGAGTTATTAAAACCCAATAAACATTATATAAGTGATTTATGTCCTTTAAAATATTAAACATAATGAACACAATAATAGCAATGACAAGTATTATTACAATACTAATAATGGCTTATGTCATGCTAAATCTCTATCTGTCCAAAGTGTATTTTTGGGCATCTATTGCATCCTTTTGCAATAACTGAATATTTGTGTCCACCTCCCCCAAATTCATATTGAAACCTAACCCCCAATGTGATGGTATTTGGAAGTAGGGCATTTGGGAGTTCATTAGGTTATGAGGGTGGAGCCCTCATGAATGGGATCAGTGCCCTTATGAAAGAGACCCCAGAGAGCTCCCTTGCTCCTTCAGCTGTGTGACAACATAGCAAGAAGATACCCAGAAAGTAGGTCCTCACTTGACACTGACTCTGTTGGAACTTTGATCTTAGACTTCCCAGACTCAGAACCATGAAAAAGAAATATTGTTTATGCCACCCAGTCTCTGGTATTTTTGTTACAGTACCCTGAGTAGACTAAGTCTGGTCTCCCAGCAAGAATTTCCTCATCCTTCTTTGTTCCCCTAATGCTCACTTCTTGTTCTATTGTGACATGTACCCACCACTAGGTCATCCTGACAAGCTGGAAAACAAAACACATTGATATTTAAACAGGAACATTGAAGGCAATGGCCATCTGAATTTAAATGATGAAATAAAATAAAGGAATTTTTAAAAGGGATAATCAAGGGTTTGCCAAATATAGGAACTGAGAGAAACTAGGGGAAAGAGAAGCCTGATCAGCTACAAAATAAATGAATGGGTCATATAGGTCTATTGGTAAGTCATAAGGGCAAATGCCGGAATAGAATTTATATTATTCAATTGGATAAAGCTGCTCATTGTATTTTGTATTAAACATTCCACAGCAAGATATTAAATTTGTATAGTTTCATAAATTAATCTTGAGAACTTTAAAGGATCCTATTCTCTCTACAGAATCATCTTTTTTCATCTGTTTACAGATTCAAGAGAAAAGCAAATATAACAAAGGTAAACAAAGGTAGGGACAGAAAATCCTCTTCAATCAGAACTACTGAGTGAACTCTAGTCATTAATGGAAAGTGGCTGTCTCTCACTTCTAAATGAGTTAAAACTAAAATAGAGCAAAATGTGTCCATTCAGGCCAACCTTCTTTTTTATTTACTATTTTCTCCTTGATCAGAATTAAATAAATGCTTCAATTTTTTTCTTCTGAATTAATCCCTTATGTAAGTGACTGGATTGGATGAAATCTTATATTAACTCCTAAGGATCTGATATCTTTCTTAATTCAGCTATTACTTCCATTATTGTATCCTTCATTATCCTTTCCTTGTTTTTACCTTTACCATTATCCTGTCCTATGTTTTTACCACTCCCCCACCCAAGAAAGAAAAAGCAGTATAATTTCATCTCAAAGTTCTGAATGGTAACAATAAGCAAATGTTTGTTTCATTTTGTTTTTATTTCTAGAATGTCAGGAAAAATAAAAATCATGAAAGATATTTTGGTGGGGTATGGGAGAGAACCTAGTGACTACCACTTGTAAGAAATAATTACATACAAGTCAAAATTGTGAGGCCTATGCCTTTAAATATGTTAAAAGAGAGCAGAATCTCTTCCAGATGTCTTTGAATTCTACCTTCTTAAAAGCAGGAGGAGGGATATTAACTTGTGCAATGTCTCCTAGCTTTACAATTCAAAGATGTAGATGACATTATCAATATATTCCAAAGAATCATTGCCTGAAAAGATAGAATTGAGTCATATACATAAAGGCATGGTTAGGTGAAATCCAATTGGTCACAGACCTCTATGTGTGACAGCCATGGCTATGGCCATGAGCTGTGATGTTTTAAACAAAGAATCAATGGCTGGCTGGCGGCTGGTAGAATTCAGGAGAGAAAAGAAATAATATCTAGGAGAAAAACATCTTTCCAATAAAATCATCTGCTCAGAAATAGAAAATGCTCAACAATCCTGGCAAAATACATTGCCTTTCTCTAAATGTTTAAAATTCCTGCTATACATGTAAAAGAGTAAAATATATTACACTGCATGTTAAAAAACCAAACAAACACGATTTTTAGAAGAGGAACTGCCAGTCACTTGATATAGTAGCCAATGATAATTTATTTATTCCGTTACAAAGACTTCACACATCACTGCCTAGATATTTAGAACCCAATAGGCTATTCACTCCATTCCTTTGAAGAGATAGACTATCTAACACTCTACAATATACCTCTTGATGCTTTTCTCTGATTGCTTAAACTTTGTTGTTAATGAAGGAATATCCAAAATATTCCTAGGGAACCTCCTCAAGCACCAACACAACTGTATGTTAAATCATAGTATGACTCTGAGCATTTCAATAAGTAGGTATTGATGTATCTTTACCAAATCCACTAGAGCAGCCTATCTATTAGATACCCCTTGTTCCCTAAAACCAGGCAACAGCTGAAGTGGAGATTTATATGGCAATTGCGGGCAGCATATAAAAATAGGCTGGATACTTTTGTCCTCAAACCCAGTTTCCTGAAAAGAGTAATTCAGTCTTTATTTTCATGAGAGGTATATGATTTCAAAAGATATGTATAAAAATGGATCCAGGATTTTTCAATTTCCTGTGTAAGTTAAAATATTTAAGTATATTCCTCAATTAATTTTTGGCTGAACACATATCTGGCCCATGAATTCAAGTGAGAAGTAGCACTGAGTGTTCTTTTTAAGGTGGTATTCAGCAGGCCTTAAAATGGACCCCCCCCCAAATTAATCTGATATCCAAATATATGTGATTCCATTAAATTATCCACGAGGACTAATATACTAATGTTTTGCTTGATATAGAAAATGTTTTCCACTGATCAAGTAGTATATTACTCATTGACTTCAACATTAAACACAAACCAAGAGCAAACTAAAACTCACAAACACACAAGATACATAACTTTAGCTTCCACTGTATCGTGAAGTTTGTATGAATGTTAGGTCTTACTTTCTGTCCAGTAGTGAAACTAAAAGCGACTGTAAAGTGCTTGAAGTCTTCATGGGAGGAAAACAATCCCTAAATTATTACTTATCTAGTTCTTTATCAATGATTTAGTCAATGCAAATATAGTACAATCTTCATAGCATTCATGATGTGCATCAGACATGGTTTCTGCCTTCAGGGCATTTATGATCTGCTAGAAAAGATAAAATCAAATGTAGCATACTTGGGGCTATGGTAATACTTAGTGTAAATATGATTTAGTGATTATGTGTTTTAAGTTTAGTTAGTACTATTTAAAAACAAATTTTAGAAATACTTATGTATCAATTAAAACTTTGTGTGGTATGTGGTAGGAAAGCTCATGCAAATGATCTTGAAAATAAATGACCAATTTTTGTTTTATGTGGTCCAAAAGTCTACTCCATCAGTTCAAATTATGTCACCTGGGACCTTCTCTCTTCTTCCCTTAATGTTGATCGATCTTGATTTTCCACTACGTGGTAATGCGTCAATTTCCCTTTCTATTTCACATAGATCAGCAGGAAGACTTTCTTACTCATAAAGACGGAACAGTTTTGACCACAGAAATCACATGAAAGACTTGGATCTGGCTTTCTTTCAGTAAATGGATACTGAACATTAAAACACAATAATAAGAAAATAATTCCCTAAGGAAGCATTCATGATAACAAAGGCAGGCACTGTTGAACAGGAGAAATGTACTTAATTGTTACAAAGATCGTAAGTATAAGTTGCCTGACACACTGGGGTCCACATCAAGTCACATCTCACTCAATGTTAATTTTCTATTTCTGCTATAACAAGCTAGCACAATTTTAGCAGCTTAAAACAACACACATTGATTATTTATTTATTTATTTATTTAAATCCTGAATGCCGGAAGTCCAGGTGGGCTTGACTGGGTACTCTGTTTAGAATCTCTCAGAGCCAAATCAAGGTGTCAGCTGGCCTGAGCTCTAAAAGGGAGGCTCTGGGGCGCCTGGGTGGCGCAGTCGGTTAAGCGTCCGACTTCAGCCAGGTCACGATCTCGCGGTCTGTGAGTTCGAGCCCCGCGTCAGGCTCTGGGCTGATGGCTCAGAGCCTGGAGCCTGTTTCCGATTCTGTGTCTCCCTCTCTCTCTGCCCCTCCCCCGTTCATGCTCTGTCTCTCTCTGTCCCAAAAATAAATAAACGTTGAAAAAAAAAAAATTAAAAAAAAATAAATAAATAAAAGGGAGGCTCTGTGTGAGTTTCCACTTCCAAGCCTATTTAGGTTGTTGACAAAATAGAGTTCTTTGTGGTTGTTGGGCTAGGTTCCCTATTGTCTTGCTATCTGCCAAGTAGGAGACTTCTCAGCTCCTTGGGAACCTACATTCCCATCTTGTTGCTTCCTCCTTTTCAAACTATTAATCTTTAACATAGCCCTTTTCATTTTTGACTCTTTCTGATTTCTCTTTTGCTGCATCCCTGACCCCAGAGAGAATTCTTTATTTTTTAAAAGTTCATGGGATTACACTGGATCCAACCAGAAAGTCCAGGATACTTTTAAGATCTTAACATGTATGACCTTAATTATTTCTGAAAATTCCCTTTTCAGGTAACATAACATATTCACAGGCTTAACACCAAGGGGCAAAGGTAATAGGGGTCAAAATTCTGCATACCACACACCCATTAAGAGTCAAATACCATCTATTACAGGGAATTGGATAGAGCTATGGAAGCATGGGTAAATCTAAGAGAAGGAGAGCCTAAGTCAAACTGGGAGATAAAAGCAGACTCTAACACTGGGGAATCAGCAGCTGAAGCAATATAAAGACAATTCATGTTCTCAGTGGAAAGACAGCAAGGTGCAATCTTTTGTAAAATGTCATGGGCACAGTACTAGAAATTGTTATAACTTCACATTGAAGGAACAAGATATCTTGAAGTCTCTGGGACAACATAGAAAGCCAGGGAAGAAAAAAAAAAAAAAACCTATCAAAGCACCATCTCTCAACCTGCCACATAATTTTGCTACCTATTCGTCTTCTTAGTTTTTTATGTGAGAGTTTCTCAAACAAAAACTGGAGTGGGAGAGTGAAGAATATTCTATTTAGTTTGCAAAAGTCTCTGAAGAAAGAAATTATGCTACACCCTTGTTAATATCTTAGTAGGTTTTACCATAAAATAATTGCTCTTATTTATAATTTGTTTTATATTTGGGCACTCTGTCATTACTATGTTTAGGAGACAGATATTTGAAAAGAAGTCATCTATACCCTTTAGTTTGGAGGCATGTGGGAGATGTGGCACAAAAGTGTTCTTAAAGGATGGTATCTGTGCACAAAACTGTTGAACATCAGTTTCTTGATGATACTTAATATTTTGGGTACCATTAAATAGACCTTTCAGCAACAGATGTTTCAATCCAATTAAAGAAAAAGGGACCAAAAAAATAGCTTTCAGAATTAGAAATAGTAAAATGAAAAAGCTCTTCATTTAATGCTTAACTAATGTAGCTGTACAAATTAAAAAGCGTCAAAAAATCCAATGGCAATTGTTGTTAGGATGCAGGATGTCAGCTGGAGATTCATTGCTAGAGATGGCTTTGTATTGAAAAATATTAAGGCAAACAAATGGGTATAGCAGCAGGAACTCTTTTTTAAGCAGAACAATGTATCTCCTTCGGTTTATTTGGTGCCATTAATTGTGTGCTGTATTAAGTTCTGGTGGCTCAGAGAGATGGCCTATCTTCCCATGTGGGCAAGACAACAGCATTATGTGGGAGATGAAAAGGGTGGTCAATAAGGAAATATTTTACAGAAGAGAGAGAATTATGGTATACGTAGCTGCTTCCTCTGCTGCTTATTATAATATAATTACTCAACAGTATTAAAATTAGGTTGTGAATTTTGAAAAATATAAGAGGTGATTTATTCTAGGAATGAAACACATACATGCACATATATACAACTATAACCCTTTGAAGAAAAATTTTTCTCTTGGCCATGGTCTAGTGATACGGCTGGGTTGTAGAGGCCTAGAATGAGCTAAAGGCAATGGAGTCCAAACTCTGATCCTCATTAGAATCACATGAGGAGCCTTTAAGAGCCCCAGTGCTCAAATTAAACTCCATGCCATTTAAATCTGAATGTCTGGAGTTGGGAGGCAGGAATCAGTATTTTTTATTAAACATCCCCAATTGATTCCAATGTACTGCAACATTTGGGGCCCAATGAGGTAACGATGAGAATCTGAGTAAGCATGGGTATATTATTAGGCTCTTCAAAACTACAGGTGACTGTAAATAAAGATGATAAGTGATTAGAAATGTGACATTAACTGGAGGATGGGTAACACTTATGCCACTAAGAGCTCAAAGGATATTAACATTCTGGGAATCCCATATTTTGGCAAGTCTTAGTATGAGTAAATTACTTGGGGCAATGAACTCAATATTCTGTGGGTCTAGGAAGAAGAAACTAACAGTGGCCCATTCCGTCTTTTTTACCTCACAAGGAAGTGAGGTTCGTAACTGTGAATGATCTATTTTTTTAATGTTACTTATTTTTGAGAGACAGGGAGAGAGAGAGAGAGAGAGAGAGAGAGAGAGAGCGCACAAGCGGGGAGGGGCAGAGAGAGAGGGAGACACAGAATCCAAAGCTGGATCCAGGGTGTGAGCTGTCAGCACAGAGCTGGACATAGGGCTTGAAACCACGAACTGCCAGATCACGACCCAAACCGAAGCCAGATGTTCAATCAATTGAGCCACCCAGGCACCCTGTGAAAGATCTTGAATAATGTCATTTCTATACCAATTAGAATATCCACCTGGAATATATAGAAAAGGACCATTAGAAGAGTTAGAATACCCGATCTGTCTTAGCTCAAATTGCTATAACAAAATATCATGAACTGTGTGGCTTACAAAATAGACATTTATTTTCCACAATTCTGGAGTTTGAGATAAAGGTGCTAACATGGTCATCTAGTGATGGCCTTCTTCCTGGCTTGCAGAAGATTGTCTTGTTCTTGCTGTATCCTTATATGGCAGTGAATGCTTGAGAGAGAGAGAGAGAGGGAGGGAAGGAGATTGGGGGAGGGGTGGGATTGAGAGAGAGGAGAGATTGCTCTCTAGAATCCTCTTGTAAGGTGAATAATCCTATTATGAGGATCCCATGACTTTATGACCTCATCTAAACCTAATTACCAAAACCATCACATTGGGATATAGGGCTTCAACATATGAATTTAGCGGGGAGAAGGGGGGTGATACAATTCAGTTCAGAGCACCATCTTAAATTTGGGTAACTTTCTGGGATTTAAAGCAACCATATATAAAACAATAAAAGTGATTGTGAAATTATGTAGTACAAGCTATAGATGCTGGGACATTTCGAGAAGAAATAATTTAAATAATCTAATCAAAGACATATATTGAACACCCAATATGTAACTATGAGCCAACCAAGGTAGTAGGGACAAGAAGGAGTATTATGGAGGAGATGAACACATTGGGATCAGAAAGACTGGTTGACTATGGGTTTGGCGGAATGGAGCAGCAGCGTGAACGAATGCTTGGAAGCAAAGATAGTCTAAGAGATAAGTGTGCAAAAGGCTGCTAAGGGTCGATTCCAGGCCTTTAGTCTTCTAGCTGGGACCATTGCCAGTGGTTCAAAGCTGTAGACTCTTGTGCTTCATCATGCCTCCAGCATGATTTTTCTTGAACACAACCATTCCATGTCCGTCTTCTCATGACAATCTCCAGAACTAAGTACAGCTACTTATCAACAACTTCACTCCCTAAAATTAGGGTCTCATGAATTTTCATTCCTTGGACCCATTTCTTTTTCTCATATGCAAAGGTCTAAGTTCCATCTCTCAACTACTCAGCTCTATCTAGAATCAGGACTTTAACTGATTATTTGCCAACAGTAATTTGTCAGCCATATTTGTTTGTCTTTGTCAGCATACTCTTTCTTCAAACTTCAGTTTAAATGCCTTCTATTCTAAGAGGTCTTCCCAAATTATGTTAGACTGGAAGTAAACTCCATCTCCTAATCCTAGTGGTGTTTAACTGGAGCTCTCGAAAAGCCAAGGGATTTTTTTTTCTCTTTTGCACCTCTATAGAAATATTTGTTGAATAACTTAAGTCAATTTGAATAGAATCTAACTGAATCAAACTGAATTGAATTGAAAGGAACTAAATTGAAATGGATGGCTCCTTTTATGCTTGAGTACCAGACAGGTCATAGGGAAAACAATTTATTTCTTTGTATTTTTTTCAGAATCTCTCAATATATGCATCTCTAATAGAAGAGATACACGGAATATTCTACACATAATCAGTTGAGAAGTTTGAGATGATTCAGACTTAATAGCCACATTCATGTACAGATAATAACACTGTCAAATGAGTGTCATCTTTGACTAAGAAACAGCAGAATTCTTTAACTCTATACTAAAAAAAATAGGATATATTTAAAGCTAGGCTAAATGGGCTCTGTTTTTAATGGGCCAACTTGTATTCAAAGTTAATTGGATATTGAAAATCCCAGCTTATGCTTAATATGTATCATTTTTCAGAAATCCCAAGATAAAGCTGCTAACTCTTTAAAAAATGACAAAACTATACATTTCCTGAGCCGAGGGTTTTAGCAATCCTCATTTCAGCAATAAAGCCCTCTTTTGAAAATTGTCTTCCTCTATTTGCTTATAGACAATGCTATTCTTTCTTATGTAATCTACTTAAGCATTCATCACTTCTTAATACCTGGCCATTATAGGGTAAGAAATATTCACAAACACATTTTAAATAGAATATTATGGGATAGGCAGTTGGATTGCAAAAAGTTGCTAAGATCGTTTCACAATTCCAAGATTTTATGATATATCATCTTGGTTTATTTGTGAATAAAAGCAAAACAATAAAGTCTTTATGCCACAGACATCATTTAACACATTCTGTTTCTTCTGGCCCAGTTTCATTTACAAATTTTAAGTTACAAAGGCAGAGTAGAAACAAACCCTATCACAATTACAAACAGTAGTGTCTGTGAATCAATAGAGCAAACAATATTTGCTTAACATATTTCCTACAGATTTCTTTCCAAAAGCCAGGTCTGTTTCTCACCTTCCTTTGCTTACTGGAAAGACATAGAAACAGGAAAACGAACCCATACACACAATAGCCTTTTTTTTTTTTTTTACATAACAGCCTTTGACATTTTTTAATTAAAAAAAAGGTATTTTGATAGAAGGAACTGCAGTTAGTATTATAAAACTTTAGTTTGATCTCTTGATTTTATACAACAAAGGTTATATATCCAGAGGAATTGAAAGGCAGGCCACCTAATTTATTTTTTTATTTCATTAGCTGTGCTTTGTTGTTTACTATAGTACATGCCTTTGTCGAAGGGCTTTCCTCACACTATCCAAATTAATTCTCACAAAAATCCTGAGGTTATCCTCTCCATTGATCAGATTAAGAAACTGAGGTTAATTAATCAGCCCCAAATCCCACAGTCCGTGACAGCAGGAACCGTAGTACCAAAGCCAAGATCCTTTCCTCCCAGTCATTCGAAGAGGAATGATATCTTAAGTTTCCTAACTGCATGTCCTGAACCTTTGTGAAACACTCAGAAACTTGTTTTCAAGTGTTTGCTTCTGTACTTTGTATTTAAAAAAATTTTTTTAATGTTTACTTATTTTTGAGAGAGAGAGAGAGAGAGAGCAAGTAGAAGAGGGGCAGAGAGAGAAGGAGACAAAGAATCTGAGGCAGGCTCCAGGCTCGGAGCTGTCAGCACAGCGCCCAATGCAGGGTTTCAACCCAGAAACCAAGAGATTATTACCTGAGCCGAAGTCTTAACTGACTGAACCATCTAGGTGCCCCTGTACTTTGTACTTAAAAATATTCAAGTACTTACTACTTGGCTAAGCTGATCAGTTTTTAGTTTTTAAATTCTCATAATGTATTTAAACTACTGTGAACAAACATGGCATGACTTTATTACCTCTATTTATCTATCATCTATCTATCACCTATTGGTATCTATTTTATTCAGAAATTGTCATTCTCATCATATCCAAACTCACTGTTAACTCATTTCAAATCATTGAATCAGATAATTTTAAAGGTTCAGCTCCCTTATATTAGTGAAATGAGTCACTGAGATTTTTTTACTTTTTAAAAGTCAGAAATCTTTAACTTGACTGCGTTGTGCTCTTTCTCTATAACTGGGTTTAGACAAAAATGCCTAAGGGAGTCCTGTATTCATTACATTCAATCTTCCTTAAATTATTTCCTTACTATAAATATTTCCTTCTAAATATCATTAAAAACAGAGGAACTTCAGCTTTTTAGTGCCCCTAACATGATATTTTGTATCTTCATTTCTCTTTAATCCAAATACTGTAAATACTTGAAAATTCTAGCCTCTGTGTGAGTGCATGTATATATACCCATATGTGTGCCTGTGTGTGGTATTTAACCTGCTTTAAAGGCAATTTCAACTGTGCATAATTTTAGCCCAATGCTCTTTCAATTAAATTGATCTCTTTTTGGTCTTTTGTCAGTAGAGTAGAAAAAACAAACAGCTCAGAAGTTTCCACCTGTAACCTGCTTTTCTCTGAACACGGAAGCCTAGCGATAACAGGTGAAGCATTACGTAAGAACCTGCATGTGACTATATCCTTCCTATCTTTTCAAGTATTTCAGGGAATCTTTGAGGGCACTCTGGTGATTCCATGCAAACTCATTATTTTGAGTCCTTCCTTATTTGTTTGGATTATTTATGTTCGTGAGCTCTTCATTGTCTGTCAAAGAAAAATGGCAGCGCTACCACCAATGCCCAATAAAGGCATCGCCAGTTCCCAATGGGACAGTTTGAAGGTTGAGCGCCATAACCTCTGTCCACAGGGCAGATGCCTACACTGAAGGTGCATTACCACTGCGGGAGTCAGTGCTGACAGTTGCCTACACGCCCAGTCCTTTTCTAATGCACTGTCACCTCTGCTAACAGGCAAATCTCTGCTGCTGCAGACACCATTCACACCTTTGTGATGAATTGGGTGTGGTCACACGTGGAAGTGAGAAAAATTCATAGAGGTAACAACAACAACAACAAAAAGCAGCCAAAACCAAAAGCAAAAACCCTTCCCAGACTTTTGTGTAAGTCTTTTTAACCTGTTAAATATAAAAGATTTGGAAGTCACGGGGGATGGAGTATTGGGACAAACTGACAGGCAGATCGTTAAACTGAATGGCTAGGCCTGATTTTTCCCTAGAAATTCTTCTCCAAAAAGACCCTTAATCTCCACGCTAACGCTTCCTAGGCATGCTTGCCACATTGGACTCTCATGTACAAACTGTATTTTCAGTGAAACGTAACTTCAGTAAGTGAAATAAAAATAAGCATGTTACAAATGAAGGCAGTCAGCGGGAAAGACAGAATAATAAGGCCATGGAGAACATGTAAAAAATTATTTAAAGGCCAATATATAACAAATTATTTTTTTCTAGTTTTTAAATTACTTTTGAGACAACAATCCAATACCTAAATTCCCACTAAGTATAGAAATGAAAATGATCCTAAATAAAATAAGTATATAACACAGCCTGATATTAAAATAGAAACCAAACAATTAACATTGTTCCAGAAATGCCAAAATGATTTAATATTGGTAAACTAGCACTTAACCCAATGTCTAGCTCATCTCAAGCACTCCATAAATATCAACCTTCTTTTAATGGTATTAATGTCTCTGAACATAATGTACCCTATAAATAAATCAAAGGAGCAAATTCACAGGATTAACTCAGTAAATACTAAGAAATTTTCACAAAATCCAACATTTCTTTGTAAAGACTTTTAGGTAGTTCTTTAACAAAGTAAAATATTTATTTTAAATCAATGATAAACGTGATAATGCTGAAACACAAGTCATTCTTTTCGAAGCCAGAATAAGACAAGGATGCCAACAAGTATCACTATTACTTAGTGTTCGGAAGGCGAAAGCTATGTCAATAGAGTTTTAATCAGGAAAAGTAGTTCTATTGAAAAGGAAGAGACACATTTTTTTAAATGTTTTTAAATGTGTATTTATTTTAGAGAGAGAAAGACAGAACATGAGCCGGGGAGGGGCAGAGAGAGAGGGAGACAGAATCTGATGCAGGCTCCAGGCTCTGAGCCACAGCTCGAACTCACCAAGCGTGAGATCATGACCTGAGCCAAAGCCAGACGCTTAACCAACTGAGCCACCCAGGTGCCCTAGAGACACATTTTCCTTTATGTAAATAGTATTTAACTTCCAAAGAGCAAGTTGCAAATAATTACAACAATGATACAGTTAAATATTTGGCTAAAAATATGCAACAATAAATATTTTCTATATCTCAGAGATGTTTTTGAAAAAATACCCACAAAAAAATCAGTCAAAATATAAATGTGTAGAAATTAATAGCAAGTATTCAAGACTTCTATGAAGAATTATGCTAAACATCGTTAAAAGATACGAATACATTTGAAGAAAATTTTAATTTATACTTGTTTGCCTAGAAAGTTTACATAGTAAAACTGTCAGTTCTCTTCATATCGTTTTTAATTATAAATATATGTGTATAGATGATATAGATATAGATTTATAAGTTCATCAAGTTAAATAAGTTTATGTGAATTTGCAAGATATTTCAAATCACCACAAATGAGGAAATCCATACATTGTGAAAGTTTGAAAAATGGAATAAAATTACAGTGTATATGATCATAAAAGCCCTGGAAGGAGGTAGAAGCATGTCCAGAGCTGCAACTGCATGGAATTTGAAGGATACACACATACCCACATATCATGGATATATGCTTGCATGTGTGTGAATATAAGCAAAGGGAATATTAGAGTACAACATCATCCTCAGATTCAATAACTAACTAAAAGGACTCACTATTCACTGGGAGCCGTCATACTCACAATGATGCTTTATTAGACAGAAAAGATATAAATTAAATCAGCAATGAAAAGAAATATATGGGGCACAGTCCAGGAGGTTTCTAGACATGAAACTTCCAGCTTCCTCTCTTCATGGAGTCTAGGCCAGCAATAACTCCTCCAGGAAATAATGTGTGGCAATATACATGGAGTATTGCCAATCATGGAAGCTTATTCAAGCACTGATACCCAATTTTTTTTACAGGGGCTCCATCACATAGGCATAATTAACAGCCTACAAGGCTGATCTCAGTTTCCAGCCTTTCGGGAGACTGGGCTGATACTGCTTGCGTCTAAGGCCCTTCCCTAGATCACATTTTATTATCTGGTCGGCTCAAAGACGCCAGGTAAATAAAGACACATCTACCAACCATGACATTCTAAGGGCCTAAAGATTAACCCCTAAGAAACCTAGGTCAAAGGGCATAGCTCTTTATGGGCAAGGTTATATTCTTTACAAAACAGATCTCCAAAGGAGAAAATTTTGTAGAGATGGCTCTGCCATCAGTCACTTTAGGTTAAGGGAATAATAGGTCACCCTGCAAAAGGTACATTTACAAAATTGAGATATGGTAATATCACTCAATACAGCAAGATTCAAAGAAAATCGTCACCCTATATTTTGCTGGGTTGAGCAAAAATTAACACAATTTTTCTGGAAAGCAAATATCAATATAAAAAAAGAAATACTATAAATATGCATATACTTTGAGTTAGCAAATCTACTTCAAGTTATGTATCCTAAGAAATTTATTAATTTGGGTAATAATATTAACTAATTAAATCCATTCACTAGGAATAGATACTGAGCATCTATTGTATGTCAGGCAGCAGACATTGAGAATACAACAGTGAATAAGAGAGTAAGGTCCTTACTCCTCAAGGAGCTTTATTCTAATTGTTCTTTTATGTAAGAACAATGATATTAATGTTAAATAAAATTAAAAGTCTAATTGTTCATTAAATTATTACATACCCATAGGAGAGAATAAAATATTTTAGAAAAATATTTAAAGCAAATTATGCATTACTGAGTAAAAAAGTGAATTATGTATATTATTGCTTTTTTGTTGCACTAAAATTAGAAAATATTCATTTTTAAAGACTTTACAGTAGTTACTATTAACTGTAAAAATTATTGGAAAAAACTTTCTCTTCTCATGATTTTCAATTTTTTTAATAATGACCATAATTAGAGAAACTCATAATTAGATATAAAATAACATTTGTTTTTAAAAAATCGTTTCTTAAATGAAAGTACTTTACGTGACACTTCTTTAATAACATACTATGTAACAGCAATATTAACAGAGTCTCTCCCTATTAATAAAACTTGAATGGGGAGAATTGCCAAGGTAGTTATTTGAGAAAATCAAGAAACTCTTATAATTACATTTAGAAAATTTAAATGTGTTCTTATATAGTGGCAACAGTATGCATTTTGGACAGAACAAGTTTTAGTATTACATTTTATTCATTTCTATATGACCTTTGGCAAGTTAATTTACCGACTTTAGCTTAATTTCTGCATCTATAACTTGCAACTAATTATAACTGCTCAATAGCTTTGATCTGAAGATTAAATGGAGTAACAATGCCTGGCATAGAGGATTTTAATTATTTGTTCTTTACTTTTAAGAGGCTCAAAATAAAAATGTTTGTTTTTATTACCTGGGTATAGTATTAGCAATCTTGGACTTTTAGTCACTCTGCTGAATCTCTTCAAATTAATCAAACCTATATTTCAAATTATTGAAAGAGTTCTCTGAAAGCCATGGACTTGCTTCTACGTTCTATTCTGTTAGTGAATAATATTTTCTGTTCTACATTATTAGGTAATTTATTTACTGTATCTAAATTAATATCAATTTATTTGACCCATTATTCACATGGATGTTACATTTACATTTATGATTTATGGAGCCTGCTTAGATTTTCACCAAACACAAACAAAATTTCTTATCTTTGAGCAAAATGTTTAGGACATACAAACTCATGTATTATTGCATACAGAGACTAAACTTCACAGAAGAAAACAACATAGGCCTACAAAACTGTTCAAAACCTGCACTCCCAAATTTCTTTTGAGTCAAGTTGGTCTTACCGCCATTCTAATAGTTTTTCTGAGCTACAAATCTAGACAGAATTCATATCTTCTTGAAGGAATCTCTTTACTCATATTATTCAATTGGTTTCATAAGAGCTTGTATTGACCCTGTTGGTCTTTGAAGTAATCCTTTAAGTGAGGAAACTAAGTGGCTCTCTCTTGGGAGATATGTCATATGAACCTAATGATACTACCGTGGGAGAAAATGGAATACTGTAGGAGAAAAACGATATCACCTCCACTCCTTTTTTTTTGAGTAAGAGCTTATCTTGGATGCTTCCTATGGTAATTATAATTAGGCCAATGATCATGAAGGAAGAGTGATAGATATAGAGTAAGGATATTAGATGAAGTAAAGTAAAATAATAAGCATTTCAGATAATACGCATTTGTATAATACATATAATGATATATAAGTTGTATAAGTATGCATAATGGTATAATTATATCTATCACATAATAATGGTAATATAAAATAACATTAAATATATATACATATGTTTACATATACGTGTATAAAATGATATAATAAAAGGCTATTCACAAACAACAGCAACAGTAGCAACAAGAACAAAGCTTTTATCTGAACTGAATTAGTCAGAAGTTGCCTGCAGTTTTTGCAACAAATGAGACAAGGAAGCTGATGTCTGAATGGAAAAGAGCCCTTAAGAAATGTTGGAGAAAGAAGACCCAAATAGAGGTATCAGACCTAGAACTCTGTTCAAGGTCTTGGAAAAAGAACAAAAGCAGAGAAAAACCAGGCAGATTCAGACTAAGTTGCTTCACCATTCAATCCCAGAAGATCTGATGCTAATTCAAGCCTTTTCTGTCCACATAAGTACATGTGTAGTTGAAGGGAAATGTCTAGGATTAAATATGGGTCATATTTGACTATTGGTAAACCAAGCATGGAATTCTTGGTTTACCTGATGTTCAGTTTACTCTCTCTGAATATAAAATTAGTATAGAAGTAAGACATTTAATAGGAGTCAGGCAATGATGTTGGCTAGAAACCTTTGCTTCACATAGAAAAAGTAGTATGCTCTCCTAAAAGGTTTATTTTTTTTTTACAAGTTTCCATCCTCTACTGAGACAAAATTTGATGCTTCCCTGTCTTATAGCTTGGAACATAAGTATAGAAAACTAAAGAAAGCAAAATATTAGACAAAATATGTAGAAAGAAGTACTATTTATTATAAACATCAAGATTTTCCAATTTCAAGCTCCTGTTGCTAGAGACATAAGAATAATTAATTCCATTGCTCCTGTCATTTCTCAGTGACTTCACTGCTCATACTCACACTTTATTAATAACTCCTGGTATTTATGCACTGTGTCTCATCCACAGGTCTCAAAAATTACAAACCCTAGACTTACACAAGAGGTAGCTAAGTTGCAAGTTACCTTATTTTCTTAACAGAGAATCTGAGACCCACATGGGTTAAAATTGTTCTATAGGAAGAAACAGTGTGTAGTGAGTCAGTGCTGCCTTTGATGTATGGAACGTGAGACCATTCTGCTCTTATAGGCCACCCCACAGCTCAATGATCGTCTAAGGACCACTAAAAGAAGGAAAGAAAGAATGCTAGCTGAGTCTACCATCTCCTATTGCTTAAAATAATCCTCGAAACTCATAGGGATGTATAGAGAAAGGAAAATACTAGTTACTGAAACTCAAACAACAAAAAAACTTTATATTTGCAAACAATTTTCCAACCTAAAAATACTTAATATGTGTCTCTGAACTCTACATGATTATCAATAACTGACTTGTGAAAAGTTCATACTCAGTTGTCGTTTTTTTTTTCTTTTTCATTTCCCTCCTGATTGAATGTAAGCTCAGTGAGGGAAGAACCATGTCTCTCTTGTTACTCGTTTTATCTCCAACTTTTCTCTCACAATCTTGCACTTGGTAAGAATTTAATAAATATCTCTGGAATATTTTTGAGTGAGTGAACATGGAAACCAAGAGGCAGAAGTGAGTGGAGAAGTCTTCCTTAATGCCAGCCCAGAGTTCTTTTCTTGCAGCATGTAATGGGCTCATAAGAGACATTGAATAAACAACTATATAAAGAAATGAGAGGAACAAGGGAAGGAAAACAATTTGGCATCCATAAAGTAACTGATTTATGTGATACTTCAACAAAGAAATAACCGGGTAGACGTGGGCAAAAGATAGTAGGTCATGGCAATACAGAGAAAACTCAAGATTCAACATGGGGGTTAGGGGAAAATAGTGTTCTCACCTATAAAACATTTTACTGACTCAGGATTTAAAGAGGGAGTATGACCAATCAAAAAAGTAGGTAAAGTGGGGCACCTGGGTGGCTCAGTCGGTTAAACATCTGACTTCGGCTCAGGTCATGATCTCACAGTTTGTGGGTTCGAGCCCCGTGTTGGGCTCTGTGCTGACAGCTCAGAGCCTAGAGCCTGTTTCAGATTCGGTGTCTCCCTCTCTCTGTGTCCCTCCCCTGTTCATGCTCTGTCTCTGTCTCAAAAATAAACAAACAGTTAAAAAAAATTTTAACAACAACAAAAAGTAGGTAAAGGAGAAATAAAGATATAGAGAAAATGATTAGTGATTACACATTACTTTTCATATGCAGAGGAATTTCAAATTCACAGAGTTGACTACTCAATTTTATCTCTTTAGTAATGATGTTTTTCTCCTTCAGAATCCACCCCTGTGGTCATAATTCCCCCCAAAATGAAGACGCTCAATTTCAAATACAGCGCTCTCTGATAATGTCTTTTCTTCCAGCTCACTTATTCTCGTTCCAAAATTTCTTCCTAGCACATTTGATGCCTCTATTTTTTGTCATTCTTTGCCATGTGTGGTTAACACTCATGGCATATTAATTGCTCTCTTATATTCTATTGCACTTTTGCAGTTAGGTTGGACCTGTGACCGACTTCCAGCAAATAGGATCATGAGCAGATATTATATATCACTTCCTATGGGTTGCACTTCCGAGCTCTTGTTTCCCAACCGTGGCAAACTTACAGTCATGCGAGGAGATGACAGTAAACCCATATCTTTGCGGATTCACCGAATCAGGAAGTCTCTCATTCTACCTCTTTACTCGAATGAGAAATAAACTTTGGTTGTGTTAAGTCACTGTAATTGTATAGTTTACGGGTTACTAGAACAAATCTGGGGTTAATTTTCTTAACATAACACCTTCTACCAGTCCTCCACAGAGACAGCCAGAGGGATCATTCAAAAATGTAAAGAGCATCTTATCACTTTCCTTTTTTAAAAAAATATTCATTCACTTCCCATTAAACTTGGATAAAATTCAAATTCCTTCCTGCTTCAGAACTAAAGGCTCACACCATCTGGCTTCTATCAATCACTGAGAACTCACCTCCATCCACTCATCCACTTGCTTTCATTCTCTTCCTCAATTACCCAATGCTTAGTATTTTCTGTGCCTTCTGCTTCTCATGTTTATTTCCAAGACCATCACAAATCAGATCCAAGGTTAATCATAATTTCTTTAAGAGGTTGTCCCCTACTTAAATGAACATCCTCAATTACTACATTCTCTGGTGTTAGAGTTATGGTTGATGTTTCCCTAACACTTACCAGCCCCTACAATTACTTATTTGTTCACATGCTTATCATGTATATACAATTTGAGTTATTTGATGGCAGAGACAGGATGAGTTTTTTTCATTTTTACATTCTGGAAACATGGAATAGTACCCATTGCATTGCAGCCATGCAACATGTATTTTTGACTGGTAAAAATCAGTAAGATTATTTTGCACAGAGATTAGCATATGACAAAAATCCAGAGGAGGTGATGTTTGAAATGCTAATTGAATAATATGTTTCTAACTTGCAATGTTCTGGAAGCAGAGCATTCCAGGGAAGGGAGACAGCAATTGCAAAATCCTGAAGGCAGAAATAAATGTAGTGTGTTCCTGAAAGAGAAATGAGGTCAACGATACCAGAGAATAATAAGAAATAGCTCTGGATTCTTTACCCAACATGTGCCTTTGCCTCCCCAGAGAGCAGATAGCAGCCATATAATTAACACGACATATCTGGGATCAGGGTACAAGAGTTCCCTGCCCATGGCTTTCTTATTAACAATATCCAACCTGGCCCTAGGCACAAAACCAAGCAAGTTTCACACAATGCCTTACAAGATAGTCTCAGATATATTGTTGTTTCTAAAAATGGAATTATATATTTAAAAAATCAACAAGAAAAATCTTCCTCAACATTTAAACAAGACTTTTCAACATTGATCTTTAAAGGCTAGTGTTAGGACAATCTACTGATAAGAATAGTCTATGGAAGAAAATATAAATCTCATTTACTTTTTGCCCTACGTTTCCAATCATTGAGGTAGGGCAATACCAAAATAACAAATGGGGTAGTCACTGTATGTGAAAGGAACAGAGTATTCCACAGAAATCACGTATTATTTTTTTACATGGAAATAGAAACTTAAGAAAAAAGGTTGAGTCTGAAATGCTTTTTTTTGTTGACTCATTTTGGGTAACATAGCAAATGGAGGATAACATCTCTTATACCTACAATGTAAAGATTAGCAAAGCACAAAGGCAAGTTTATACAAACAAATTTTTCTTCACTAATGTGCTGAGGGCCCAATTGCACTGCAGAGGTGGCTATTTCCAGAATGTGAAATCTGCACTTTTTTCAGGCCACTAGGAAACTATTTAGAGCCATCCTCAATTATGCAGTGCCTAATAGCCTCATTCGCTTCCCCTCTTTCTGTTCACTCTTGCTACGGACAAGATGAGGGGGGGGAAATACAGTTTTTAGGCTTAGAGTCCTAAGATTCTACACTTTGATATGTTTTAAATAATCTAAGATCTAGTTTTTATCTTGACAGTTTCAGGGTGTTGATGCAAAATGAACAAAACTTTTAAAAATTTTTAAAGAAAAAGGAAGGGTTTTATTTGAGCCCAAGTTAGGACAGCCCCCTGGCATATACATTACTCACAAAGAAGACAGTGCTTTGGGGAAGGAACATTTGGTTCAAGTTTATATATATATAAAACACACATATAAACATAACATAAAGAATTTAACATCATCATGACAAAGAACATTCCAGAAAGTTATAGAATTTACCTTATGTTTTTAGCATGTGCACAGGTATATGACTTTAATTTTATGGGAACTGGGAAGACTTTTTTTTAATCTTTATGTTTGGAATGCTCCTTTTTGGTTATTATTACTATTATTATTTAACAAAGCAGATGTACAATATTTGCTCAGGGCAGAAACAGAGCTTTGAGGTTTTGCTAAGTCATTTTGACCTTGGTAAATGTTAAAGGATAACTTCCCTGGGAGCCAAGGGGAAGGGCCCACAAACATGAGAAGTTGAAGATTTCCTTTATTTTATCAAGGATCTTTATTTTATTTGGGCAGGATTAAACTTTGTTTCAATGATTGGCACTAACTAATCTCTCAAAAGACGGTTTTCCCCTAGAAAGGTAAATGGTTCCTTTTCCCTTGAAAATTAGCCAGTTGGGCCAAAATGCTGGGTCTGCTGATAGGCCGATACCAAATTTCTTGAGAAAAAAAGGCAATGAGAGAGAGCAAATGAAAGTCAAAAGATAGATAAGTTTCTAGATGAAAGGAACTGGAAGATCAGAAGAGATTATTGTCATCAATCTCAGCATCTACATCCTCTACAGACATAATTCTGCCAAGTAGATAAAAACATTTTTTCTTCTTATGGTCAAAAAGCCCTAGGCAGCCTAAGAAGTCAGACAAATTCATATTCTCCAATTCTTTTTCTAACACCCACAAAAATCATTATCACTGCCTTCTTACTCATCAATTTGGGAACTCTTATTCTTAATTTAACCAAGCTAGCAAAAATTGGTATAGCTGTTTTTATTTGTATAATTATCATTGCATTTATATGAAGGATACTTCTTACTGATTTGGGAGTCATCCTAATTTAATAAGAAGCTACCTTCAATCATATAGAAAATGAGTTATTCAGAGGATTCTGCCTTATAAAATACAGAACCAACCCAACAGAGTGGAAACTTTGTAACTTCAATAATGACAGGATACTATTTAAAGACTATCAACATAGAACAGAATCTCTATTTGACATGTTTATTAATTCACTTAGTAGTCATTTATCGTCTGTCCACTATTTGCCAAGCTCTGACAGGGTGACCATTTAATTCATCTTCAAAAAGTGACACTGTTGAAAATTAAACCAGGACAACTGACATAAACCAGTACTGGCCATGAAAAACCAGAAGGAATATCCCCTTAGCTCTAAAAACACAAAGACTAATTCAAACTGAAGAAAAGCTAGAGCATTCAAGGTTGAATATTATGTTACCCTTTCCCACAAGGACTCAACAAAGTGGTCCTAGAGGCATATCTATAGTTATCACACATGTCTGCCTTTAGTATTGTGCATGAAACATTTTTAAAATGTTTTAAATGTTTTCAGTGGTTCTTTTTTTCCCAACCATTAAGGCTCCAGTAAGAACTATACACATAGATCCATATTTTGTTCTATAGTGTAAATTCAACAATGGGGAAATGCTTATTCACAGATTGCTAATAGAATAAGAAATTGTTCTTGTGTTTCATTTTGAAATTTGTTCCCAAAAGAATAAAACTTAAAAGATGACCAGAGGTGGTTGTTATAATTTTAGGGTTCTAATGATTATGTTTACTTTAATTCAAAAATTTGAGCCCCAAATTATGCTGTAATGCTTCCTGGAATGATCCATATTGACCCTTGCATCTGGGGAATCAGAACCTTAGCAGGTCTGCAACTAATCCTCTCACCACCTAGTTAATATTTTTCTTTTTTGCAGAAGACAAGTCTACCTTGTCTAATTTGTGGTTCACAGTTTGTCAATGGGGGAAGATCTTAGTTTAGGCATTTTAATTTTACTGGAATTAAACAAGTTACATGTAACAGTAATTAACACAGCTTTGTATTAAATAGGCACCCCCTTTTTTGAACACAAATGAATTATTCTATATTTAGAGTACCCATAATTCTTAATTTACCCAGAGTTCTCATGCTTTGTGCCTCTTGTTCTAGTCTGATCCAAATAGTAACCTCCTTCGTTCTTAAAAGTGTTCTGTTTTGGAACATAAATTATTAGGCCATCCAATCTAAGATTTCCATATTTACACAGCTAATGTGTTTTCCTTTAAGTTCAATATGGCCTAAGGATGGGAGTGTCCTTATTTCCTCCCTCCCATTTACATTCAGTTGTTCATACTGGATACTAAATTAATCTGTTCATTCATTCAAATATCGTGCTTATCTTTAGTGTTCTACACTGTGTTAGATCCTAAGGATATGATGGTGAGCAAGGTCCCTATGTCTGCCCTCATAAAATGCGTGGATATTTAGTGGTTCAGGCCAGTAAAGACCAAGATGAAGAAAAGTCTGATAAAGCCATACTGATAGCTGCAGGAAGCAATTTACCAGCTTCAGTCAAGTTCTCAGTCAAGCAAGGGAAAGAACCCCTAGCTCTGTTAGGCCTCATCAGAAAAGCTAACCCTTTCAGCTCTAATGGGATCAAAAAAGCTCATACTCAGCATCTTCCACAACAGATTGTGTCTCATTATGTCCACTCACTGATTGTAAAGTCCCGAACCTCAGTCTCATAATACGGCTTTTGAGGTGTGGGAAGGAAAACATTTCATTTTTCAAATCACATAAGGTAGACATTGAAAATTAGTTTAGTGGTTTCCTTTTTGCTCTTTTAGTTCTTTCCCGACAGTCACCACACAATAGGGCAGGGCATAAGCAACACACTGTGTTGCCAAACAGCCTGGTTCTGGGAGACCCTCTTAGCTCTCATATAGTTTATGAATCAATTACAGTCTTTGGAGAGTCATAGTATGGTGACACAGGAAAGAGCACAGGAGTGTTAGGGGAAGCATAAACACCTGGAAAAGGTGCCTCTGTTAACAAGAATTAAAATGGTGAGTTTTACCTTTCTGTTGGTTTAACAAGAGAAAATTCGTTAATTACAGTTTTCTAGCTCTGACTCATTCGGATTTGCAGGATCTGTCCAAACGTGTATTTTCATTGAAATCCTAATGTATATTTCTTTCCTTCTTTCTTACATTTTGTTTAAGTTGTTATTGGATTCACAGTGTATTCATCCAACCATTATAAAACATGTATCAGGGTATATATTGAATTTCAAAAATAAATGTTTCCTCCGATTTGCTTATTATAAGAATCACAAATGAATAGTAGTGATAGTGCCACTATGGAAATAACAAAATTTGACCACTAGAAAAATTCAAGTATAAGCCATAATATAATTTGTTAAAATAATGCGTGATATATAGCAAGTGATCAGTAAATGCTATAAATAAATGCCGAATTTGCTACAATGCGTGGAAAGGTAGGCTAAATTAATTGCCAAGACTTTCTAAATCTAAGGTCCTTTAAAATAATTTCATGGTACACTAACATCCCCATTTTAAGACACACACAAAAACACACACACATTAATATATCTAGAAAAATTATTAGTGCTTAACAGATCAATGAGTGCAGTTCAGCAACAAATCTAAAAGGTTTTCTCTTACAGTGATTGAGTTACCCAACCCATATAGAAGTAGATCTTATACTCTAGGTAGAATAAAAACAAAATCTGAATGCCAATATAAACAATATTTTCAGATGTGAATAATCATAATCTATACATTTTAATGCTGATGTCAATATTTCTTGCTTAAAGGATGATTATTATTTTTAATTTTTTGTATTGAGTATAGTTGACACACAATGTTACATTGTCGTACAGGTGTACAACTCAGTGTTTCAACATCTGTGTATGTTATGCTATAACATATACCACAAGTGTGGCCACCAATTTTCACCAGACAATGCTATTATAATATCATTGACTATATTCCCTACACTGTAACTTTTATTTCCATGATTTATTCATTCCATAACTGGAAGCCTGTATCTCTCATTCGGCTTCACCCACTCTACCTATTCTCCCATACCCCAACTTTCTGGCAACCATCAGTTTGTTCTCTGTATCTATAGGTCTGATTCTGCTTTTTGTTTACTCATTTGTTTTGTTTTTTATATTCTACATATGAGTGAAATCATCTAGTATCTATCTTTGTCAGTCTGACTTGTTTCATTTAGCATAAAACCTTCTAGGTCTATCATTGCAAATGGCATGATCTCATCTTTTTATGGCTGCACAATATTCCATTGGTATTCCATTACATAGACACACACACACACACACACACACACACACCACCACCATACCTTTATCCATTCATCTATTGATGGACACTTAAATGTCCTTATCTTTCATATTGTAAATAATGCCACAATAAACTTAGAGGTGCATATATCTTTTTAAACTAGTGCTTTCATTTTCTATGGATGAATACTAAGTAGTATAATTATTGGATCCTACAATATTTCTATTTTCAATTTTTTGAGGAAACTCCATACTGTTTTCCACACTGACCGCAACAATTCACACTCTCACCAGCAGTACAAGAGCGTTCCTCTTTTCCCATATCCTTGCCAACATTTGTTATTTCTGGTCTTTTTGATTTCAGTCATTCTGACAAATGTAAGGTAATATCTCATTGTGGTTTTACTTGCATTTGATGATTAGTGATGTTGAACCATCTTTTCATGTGGATGATTAATTATCTTTGTTTTCTATTTGTAAAATTTTGTCAGAATCTGGCCATTTCAGAGACTCATATTCATAATACTATCGGTATGTGTTATTTTCAGTTTATATTTTTTTAGCTATACTATCTCACATGGTGGCCACAAATCAAGAGATGTAGATGGAACTTTTGTAATGTCTACATTTTACAGATAAGAAAACTGAAGTTTAGAGATATTGTGTGGCTATATCCAAATTATAATTTATTAAATATGAAGATAGACTTTAACATTTGGTCTTATTCTTACTTGAAAGCCTGAAGACATTAATCACACTTATTCAGAATTAAATATATGTACCCTGTCTTTTTTAAGAATTATTTTTTTTTAGGGTTGTGGAATAAGAACGATAGATTGAAAATGACAATCATAATAATAATGAAATATCACGACTGGCACTTTGAGTGCTGTTGTCTTAAAATATAACTGCATAAACAAGATTTCCTGCAGTTTAATTTCTGCAGTTGAAGGGAAACACCCTCATTTGTATTTCCTGCAGGCAACAGCTTTTGGAGGACTGTCGGCAAATCCCAGCCTCCAGGCACAGCAGTGCCCGATCTGGGGCTTTCATGAAAATGTCTCATTGTACTCAACCCAAACTACAAATGGATTACAAGTCACATAAATGGGGATCATCTTAGACTTCACAGAAGTTTAGCTGCCTCTGGGCTGAAACATGGCAGCTGTTGAATCACAAAACACTGTACTCCTCAATAGTGTACGACAGTGTGAAAAATGGTGTGATTCACAAATGCTGCACTCAGTGGTAGCTGCATAACTGTCAAAACAATTTCAATATATGACAGGCAACCAAAAGAAGATTTAAAAGTAGTGAAGTAATGAATTAGTAAACTTGCATGCAAAGGGAAATTGAAATTCAAAAGCAATGGACTCAGAGGTCCAATTGAAATAGAACAGAAACTAATCAGAATATTGGGGTGCCTGGGTGGCTCAGTCAGTTAAGTGTCCAACTTCGGTTCAGGGCATGTGCTCAGGGCATGATCTCTTGGTTCATGAGTTGGAGCCCTGCATCTGGCTCTGTGCTGACAGCCCAGAGCCTGGAGCCTGCTTGGGATTCTGTGCTTCCCTCTTTCTCTGCCCCACCACCTCTCTCAAAAATAAATAAACGTTTAAAAAAAAAACAAAGAAGATTACATGACTCTATTAGGCACATGAGTTTAGACCAGTCACCCATACATTGTAAAGCTCAACTTTTTCACCCGGGAAAGCACTAAGACTACATTACAAGCTTAATGTCCTTTCCATGACTAGACTTCTTTTATTCTGTAATTTGTTAAAAGCACTTTTTTTTTTTTTTAAAGAATGAGGCTAAACTAGGGCAGAGGTCACTAGCTAAGAATGGTGCCTCCACAAAATCTGAATAATTCTTACAGTATGTAACATGAATTACTGATACATATATTTGTCATTTTCTTTCACCCTGAAAGACAACCGAGTCATTCCTAGTTGTTTTATAACAACGCTCTACCTTACTAAGCAGGTCTGCCATGGAAGGCTAAAAAAATATGGTTATGTAAAGTAATTAGCCAAAATTTCAAGGTGGCCACTTGAGTTTTGACCTTTTAAAAACAAATAAACTGCTAAGTAAACAAAAATTCTGCTTCCACCAAACAAAAATACACTGTCATTTAAAAGCCAATAAATAAACCTAAGTGGGGCTTTCAAGCAAAGATTAAATATTTATGCTCAGAAAATGTCAAAGTAATCAACAGCAACTCCAGTTTCTATTTTATTTTCTAATAACTATAAAAATAAAGTAAAATAAAAACAATTGCACTTATTAAAAAAAAAGAGCAACTACTTGGTTTCTTTCTCTTTTGTATCAAAGCAAAAGTTGTCTTAATGGGTAACATGAAACAGGCAAGGAAGACTTTACATGAGGCTATTGCAGTAAGGGAGAGAGGCCAGAGTTTAGTGTGAATTCAACTCACTGGAAAGAAAGGGCGGGAGGGTTTTAAGGAGCTAGGGTGAAAGGTATCTTACACCATCTGTGTTGATAACTGGCCTCACCCAAAAAGAAAAGTCAACTTTATCTTTATAGCAGGAGGTATTTTTACAACTTAGAGTGAGGCACCCATCTCAGGATCCTATTTTCCCAGAGTAGGAGATAGAGGCTTTGTCTGCCTTGATGACTACATTCCAAATGGAGACTTTCAGGTCCTAGAGCGAGACATTCCTGGGTTGTAAAAGAAAAGGATTTTTAAAAATTTGCATCTCAAAGGGGTAGAGAAAGAATTTACAATTACAAATTTTCCAAAGAAAATACTCTAGGAGATCAGAGACCAGGGGCCAGAGAGTCAGGGAGAAGCCAACCAAATGTTTAGTTAAGTTAGGAGGAACATTAAAGTCATCGTGGCTAATAGCCAATAATTTTTTCTCTGTATGTTGTCAAGGAGAAAGTGGTGGAGGAAAGAAAGAGGAAGTCAGAAACACAGATATAGAGATAGATAGATGATAGGTAAATAGATGAAAGAGAGAGAGAGAGAGATCTAGGTGTTGTTTTTTTTTTTTATGTTTATTTATTTTTGACAGGGAGAGAGAGACCACAAGCAGAGGAGGGGCAGAGAGAGAGGGGGAGAGAGGATCCGAAGTAGGCTCCATGCTGACAGCAGAAACCACAAACTGTGAGATCATGACCTGAGCTGAAGTGGGATGCTTAACCGCCTGAGCCACCCAGGTGTCCTGAGAGAGGTCTAGTTTTATAGTGACTACCTTATAGTGATTCTTTACCTTGAGCCTGAAGAATGACTAGAAAGGGTGGAAAGAAATTTAATTTGGGTTCTTAAAAGCCAGTGGCCTCCTCTGCTGTAAAATAAATTTATATAGCTGTCATCTGCATCAGAAGATAAAAGGACAGCAGGAAGCCCTCATGTAAACCTTCAGTGCAGTATAAGTACTCCTTTCCTTGGGGGTATTGTCTTCAATTGGGAATAGCCATAGCATGGAGAACTGAGAGTCAGATGATCGAATAATCTTTCTCTCTTGCCATCACTTTAACGATTGTCTGAAAAATGTGAGATATGCCGGGTGTTATCAGAAAAAAAATAAACCTTTTCTTTTTCCCCACTGAGAATCCATACCTGTTCTCTGCCTTACATGTATACACCCCAGTTCTCCTATCACACCCCTAATGAAATTTGGAACTGATTCTGTGTCATACTATCATCAGAATCCATATCTCTTAGTTTTTTTTTATCATCCTTTGCAAGTACTGTTGAGGTGATAGCACTTTACATTAAAACATGTGGGGAGTTTTTACCTACTGTTATTATTACCTTAGGGCTCTAAGCCAGAGTAGATACACAGAGCGTCCATTGGAACATCTATTTTACTATTGATTTTTGCTGCCCTTTGCTCTCCTTTCTCTCTACTATTCCCTTTAACCATTTAAGTGATATCTAAGCACTGCATTTATTTCCGAGCTGTTGTAACAAACTATCACACACTCAGTGGCATAAAATAACATAAATTTGTTCTCTCACAGTTTTGAAGCCCAAAAGTACAAAACCAAGGTGTTAGTAGGATCACATCTCTACAGAGGCTGTAGGGCATATTCTGTTCCTGCCTCTTCCAGCTTTTGGTGGTTTCCAGAATTCCTTGGCTTGAGGCCACATCACTCCAATAACTTCCTGCATCTTCTCATTATTTTCTTCCAAATAATCTAGGTAATTTCCTCATGTCAAGATCCTTAACACACATTTGCAAAGATCTTTTATCCAAATGAGCCAATATTTACAAGGTTCCAATGTTCAGGACTTAGGTATCTTTGGGTAGCCATTATACACTTTAAGTCACACATTGTTAAGATAAATTACCTAGGCACAGAATAGCAATGGTATTAGTCCTTAGCCCTCAGGTGTTTTGTCTTTCTTAACACAAAACACATTTTAAGACAATTAGGCACATGGAAAAGATGGCCCTTACTAGACATATATAGAGGGAAGGTGGGCAAATGAAATTTTGCCCCTTTGGTCCGTTTTATCAGATTCTTACTACCATAGCTTTGCCATGATTTGGAGCCTCTTATTTTCCATATCACTACTAGTAGAAACTTTTAACAGTAAGTGAAAAAAAGAAGTAATAGACTTAGCAAACTAAAACTGTCTTATGCTAAGATAATATTACTTAAGAAAACAGAAGTCCATATTTTCATTTCTATTTTGGGAAAATAGTATAGAGAATGTAATTTAACAACTTGCATACCGTTATTTATTAAGTGTCTTCAAGTTATATTTTAGCCTTCATCAATTATGATCTTTGTACTTTCCTAAATTACGTGTAATGTTATTATTGCATTCAGTTAAAATACAATACAGTAAAACCTTGGATTACAAGTAACTTGTTCTGTGAGTGTTCTTCAGGATGAGAAAACATTTCTAATAAATTTTAACTTGATAAACAAGCAATGTCTTGCAATACAAGTAGTATGTAGCCGAACAACACATGATCACAACTGAGCCAATGGTTCTCCTCTCTCTCTCTCTCTCTCTCTTGCTGTGGGATTTTGGGTGATTGTCTTCCATGCTCAGATGCTCTGTATCAGGCCACAAGTGTTTGGCAGAAATCAGTGATTTTCTGAATGTTGGAAGGTGCCCACAACTGGCACTATGTAATTTTTGTCACTTCAAACCATCTAATGACAGTTCTTTGCTTTTCCATGCAAGAATAAGCTTAGACTCTTTCCTCTGATGCCTTATTGTCAGTTACATGAAATACAGTATATGACAAGAGTTTATTAATACTGTACTGCTGTCAACATCTATGCGTGTCTATACAATGGCCCCCATGCAGAAAAAAGGTTGAAAAGGTGGTCAGAAGAAGGAGATGATTACGGTGGCATTTAAGAAGGAAATAATCAAGAAGTATGAACAAGGTATGAGAGTGGCCAAAATTGCAAGATTTTATAAGAAGTCTACATCTACCATTTGCACAATATTAAAGGAGGAAAAAGAAATAAGGGGCTAGATGCAGCAAAATGAGTCATGAGAATATCAAGGCAATGGCCACGTGTTCTGGAAGATGTAGAAAAGTTGTTTCTGATTTGGATAAAAACAAGAAGCAACTAGCAGGTGTTACTGTGACTGACAACTTTATCTGCGAGAAGGCAAAGCTTAGTACACCAACCTTGCAAGTAAACTCCAGGAACATCAACAGAAAATGAAGAAGTCTTCCAGGCAAGCAGGAAATGATTTTATTGATAACTTTAAGAGGAGAAGTGATATCCATAGTGTTGTGAGGCACAGAGAGGCTGCAAGTCTGGGTGCTAAAGCAGCTGAGGCATTCGCTACTGAGACCCAGAAGCTCATGGTTTCTGAGCGTTACCTGCTGGAGCAAGTTTTGAACTGCAATGAGACGGGGCTTTCTTGAAAAAGGCTGCCAAAGAGGACCTACATTACAGAAGAAGAGAATGCAATGCCCAGTCACAAACCTGGGAAAGACTGTCTCACTCTCTTATTTTGTGCTAATGCAGGCCGGGATTTCAGAGTCAAACCCCTGCTCATGTGTCTTTCCAAGAATCCATGAGCCTTCAAGAAATGCAAGGTGAAGAATGGCCAGTTAAATGTTATGTGGAAGTCCAACAGCAAGGCTTGTATCACTCATATCTTGTTTGTTGAGTGGATCAACAAGGTCTTTGGTCCTTCAGTGAAGAAATACTTTTAGAAAAGAATCTGCCACTGAAAGCCTTGCTGGTTATGGATAACGTTCCTGCTCATCCCCTAGGCTTTGAGAATGACCTATTGGAGGAATTCAAGTTGTTTAAAGTCAAATTCCTTTCTCCCAACACCACTCCAGTCCTCCAGCCCATGGACCAGCAGGTCATCTTGAACTTTAAAAAGCTTTCTTACCAAAGCACTGTTTCGGTGATGTTTCAGGGTGACCAAAGGAACAAATCTTACCCACCGAGAGTTTTGGAAAAATCGTTCCACATCGTGAACTGCCTCAAGATTATTGTTAAAGCCTTGGATGGGGTCACCAAGAGAACTCTCAATTCTGCTTGGAGAAACCTGGCCTGATTGCATTCTTGGAAATGACCTAGAGGGGCTTGCTCATGAACACGATTCCAGTTGTCAATGAAATTGTATCCTTGTGGAAGACTGTGGGACTAGAGGTGAATGAGGACAACATTCAAGAACTGGTGGAGGAACATGGCCAGGAGCTAAACACCGAACAACTGATGGATCTACATTGTAAGCAAGAGCAAGAGGCAATGGAGGAGATCTCATCTACAGAGGAGAAAGAGGAAAAAAAGGCAGAGGAATCCGTCACTTCAACTGAGATTAAGGAGATGCATAAAATGTGGGAAACAGTGCAAAATTCTGTAGAAAAGCACCACCCAAATAAGGCTATAGCAGTGCGAGTGATGTATCTGTTGAAGGACAATGCAATGTCACATCTGCGAAATCCTCAAAAGGAGGCAAAAGCAAGTGTCATTGGATAGGTTCTTTGTTAAAGTTGCATGAAAAGAAAAAGATTCCATTGAGCCAATAGATTACAGAGATTCCATTAGTGATAGTGAAAGTCATCCTACACAACAACCCTCCTCTCTCTTGTCTCCCGCACCCAGCCATGAAGGTTTTCAAAGGTTAGTACTGGGCAATTTGTTTATTTTTCTTTATATTTTGTATTTCCTTATCATTTTGTATTATTTACAGTATTGTAACAATTTTTATATGAATATTTTTGGATTTTGGAAGAAATCATCTGAGTTTACATTACTTCTCATGGGGAAAATTGCTTTGATATATAAGTGTTTTGGATTACAAGCATGTTTCTAGAACAAATTATGCTTGCATACCTAGGTTTTATTGTATATAGTAATTAAGACCCTAGACTTTAGATTCAAACATAGCTGAATCTGAATCTTATCTCCTTCTCACAATTTCTGTGTTACCAGGGAAATAGATTTTTCTCTTACGATACTTATACTTTGCTACTTATAGTTTGTACAGTTACTAAATATTTAAGGTAATGAATGTTTGCTAAGTGCTTGGTATGTGAGCACCCAATAATGGAGACTGGCTTAATTCTGGAGGTGAACTGTCTGGGTTTAAATCCCACTTCAATTTACTAGTTTTGTGACACTGAACAGCTTAGTTAATATTTTTTTACATCAGTTTCCTCATCTAAATAATAAGGTATGGGGTGCCTGGGTGGCTCAATTAATTAAGAATCCATCTTTGGCTCAGGTCATGATCTGTGGTTCATGAGTTCAAATCCCCTGTCAGGCTCTGTGCTGACAGCTCAGAACTCAACCCTGTTTCGGATTTTGTGTCTCCCTCTCTCTCTGCCTCCTGCCTGCTCACACACTTGTCTCTCTCTCTGTCAAAGATGAATACACATTAAAAATAAATAAATAATAAGATAACAATCTATTTCCTAGGGCCCTTATAAAGCTTAAATGATTTAATTCATATGAAGCATAGAGCCTAGAACTCATGAAACACTCAACAAGGATTAGCTATCATCATCATTTCTTTTTGTATTGTACTGATATTAAAAGAACTTCTCAGCAACTCTATGTATGAGGCACCAAAGTTGAAAGACCTTAGATTTAAGTTTGATTTCAGAAAAAAGTGTCATATGTGTTTTAATAAAAGATGAGTAAGTTATTTGTAATTGGCATGTGCATAATGCCTATCTCATTATAAGGAAAGGAATATTGAGTGGAAAGTTAATGTAGTAAATTAGAACTATTTCAAAAACTAAAAAAAATTAAAGTTAATATAATGAACAACTGACTGTCTGAGAGAATTAAGGTCATTGCTGAAGCTACTGGAAATAAAGCTCTTCAAAGGAAAAGACACTCTGCATGTAGAACAAATCATGATATAAATGCTCACCATTGTTTCAGTTGTGGTAACAGTTCAAGAACGTCGGCACAGAAATTTTGAAACTTGCCAAGATGCATTAATAAAGATGAGAATTTTCAGGAAGAATCCGCATTAAAATAAGCCAGTTGATATAAAGTTCTGCCATAATTTGATTCAGGAATTTGACCAATTATATTCATCTCAAGTCATCTTAAAGATAACTCTAAGATCTAGGAGTGGTTGTTTAGGAATGATTATGTGCTATTAGTTCTTTTAAATTTAGGATCATATCATCCATTGATGTTTATTCAAAGCCTCCTTCCATGAGCTATGCTATTAGAATAATAAGCGTTTGTTTTAAATAACCATAATTTGTGGTTATAAAAATCTGTCACTTAAGCTAAAAATAATGTCTTTAATATTAGCATCCGGTACATAAACATAGCCATTTAGGAGGATTTCCCTTGCTTCTGATTCATATATTCATATGAGTCATGATTATAAAAAGTCAGTGATTCTTCTCAACTTATTGAGAAATAATAACAAATTCAGCAAAAATAAGTATTCAAAGATGAAAATGAATATTCTGAATCTGGGTTAATATGACACTACTGATGGAATAAGGATATTAGCAATAAGAAGGAAGGAAGAAAACTGTTAAATTCTGAACACATTGGCTTTTGGGTAATAGTATCTGAATGGAGATTTTCATAGGTAATTGGGAAAAATGGAATTCAGGTCAACAATTAAGTAAGTTTTAAACTTGGAAATAGTATGAGATTACTAGAACAAAAAGAAGTATTCATATATGGGTGTTGGCAATACATAATGATCTTCAGGGAGAAGTCTCAGAATGGAGTCATAAGGAAGTCATAGGTTTTGAAGAAGGACCACAACAATGCCATATATTCTATGACTGAGGAGAGCATCTGTTACTGCTAGGTCATATTTCCATATATATATTCAGACATTTAATAGAGGTTTTCTATATCCTGCATGTACTGCTTTCTAATTCGATCACATGGACTCTTCAGAGTAATTGTTATGCTCCCTTCCTTATTTGGTTCTTCAAAAGAACAATGACTATTTTTTTCCCCTATTTGTGGCATTATATTATTTGCACCTAGCTTAAAGTCTGTTATATTGTTAAATAATAAATAGTTTATAAGTATTTGTTAAGTCAATACTTAAATGAAGGAAGCAATCATATTACTTCAATTTTTTTTCCCTTCCCTGGGTTATTTCTGAATGTGGCCTTACTATTTCCTATCACTTTACCAAAAATGCACACCCATGTAAGTACTGCTTGTTGTTTATAAGACTCTGTAGACTGTGAAAGCTCTGGTTTTACTTAACCATAATGTTTTTCTGCTTTTCAGGCTCTGGAGAGAAGCTGCTCTAGGAAGGAAGATATGGAGCTGTCAATCATGCAGGCTCAAGCTCTCCCAAAGAGGATCCAAACAAAGTCAATCAGATTTGCCACAGTTATCCTTGTGATTAATTAAATCAAATCCATTTTCTGAACGAATTCCCAAACTGGAAGGATATGAGTAAAGCCCCCAAATTGTCCACTATTGCTGCCACATGAAGAGAAATTGTAGAGAATGAGGATCAATGGAAATTAGTTGAGTTGAGAGCTGGAAAGAGTTATTAAAATCTGCCCCCCAAATGGTACACAGATTCTAAGTGTGACCAGACCCGATCTCTACAAAGTAGTTTTAATTAGATGGAAAAAAAACAGGTTATTTGCTGTTATACTTTTCACAACACATGCTTTTGATTTATGTATTAAAATGTGATATTATTAACTACTGATATTATTAACTACTTTCCATTTTTGGTCACCTACATTCACAGGATTTTGAGATGATAAGCCAATCAGCTCTTCAAGCCAATTAAATGTATGAGTGTTACTTTTAACATAAGAAATTATTCTTTGTGGGGCACCTGGATGTCGTGGTCAGTTAAACATCCAACTCTTGATTTTGGCTCAGGTCATGATCTCAGGGTCATGAGTTTCACATGGGGCTTAGCGCTGGGTATGGAGCCTGTTTAAGATTCTCTCTCCCTCTCCCTCCCCTGCACCTCCCCTACTCTCTCTTTCTTTCACTCAAAAAAAAAAAAAAAAAAAAAGTATTCTTCACTTGCAAAAAAAAAAAATTCAAACTTGCTACACCTTACTATGTTTCATGGGGTGATAAAGGAGTTGTTTTAAACAAATTTCTTTACTGATAAAGTGGTGTTGTAAGAAGGTCCCTCTCAAAGTTAACCTATTTTTTTAATGGCAATAGAGCACAGATACACTTTTAATTAACTTTATAGACTGACATTTATGGAATTAAAGTGGTGAAATAGAGAAATCCAGATAAATGACATTTTGTGCAAACTGACAAGGTAGAGGCATTTGTGGAGTGGTATTTGGTGAGTGGGTATGCACAGGGTGAGGGGGAAAAATGACTCATGGTAAATGTGCTGGAGAATGTCTCCTGTATGGAAAAACCTAAAAGGCAAGGCTCTCCAAAAACTACCCTAAATTTTTCAAGTAGAAAATAAATGAAGATGTCAGAAAGAAGTGGAATAAAATATATATATATATTTTTTCCCTAAAGTTAGATTACATTTCCTTTCTTGTTATGCTTCAAATGGCTTCTTGAGCTTTTCATTTTATTCTAATTGTCATCTTAAAAAACAACTCTAATGAAATTGCTGAAAGCGTTAGAAAAATATAGAGAGAGAAGCAAGGCGTCAAAATCATCCATTATTATGAGACTGTGAACTGTAAACAGCAGACAGGGCACCCATCACTGCAGAGGCAAATTGAAAGCTGAAAGAGGTTTGCTTTATTGTCTCTCTGATTTAAAATTGATTGAAATGCATATCCAAATGGAAAAGCTGTCAAAAATTGTGGTATGTTGATAGCTCATCTTTTCCTTCTGACCCAAAGCTTTAATGGAATTCCTTTCAGGTGGGAAAGGAAGAGGTAGGTTTTGAACCCGTCATGTAGAAGTACGAAATGAGATCTGGACACTGGAGACAACCATTTCCTGGTGTCTGTTGATCACACGGCTCATGAGCACCATTTATTTGCCCAAGTTGATGAAATCACTGCATATGCCACCTCACCTACATTGTGTAGTGTTCTGTGGTTGTCATCCACACAAAAGATAATGTCCTCAAGCCTGAAGGGCATCCAGATGTCATGAAAATAGGCAGAAATTTTAAAAATGCTAAATCTAGGAGAACATCTCTATTTCACTTTTTGCTTCTTTTCTTTTGTCTGTGCCAATACCCTAGTCAAGGCATTGTGGTCCTATCTCTCATCCTAGTCTCTTCTTGAATCCATGTGGCAACCTAAAATGTATTTCTTTCTCTAAACTAATATTTTGAAGGAATTATGTGTGTGTGTGTGTGTATATATATATATGTATATGTATACATGTATATATACATATACATATATATATACATATATGTATGTGTGTGTATATATATATATATATATATATATATATATATATATATATATATAACTGCAGATCTTGTAAAGGCTCTCAACTGTTAATATCCTTACTGAAAATTAAAATTTGAACCCCACTCGGCAGGCATTCAAAGTTCTCAGTAAGCTAGATCCACTTTATCTCTCCATAATTAACACGTAGAAGTCGCTTAAAGGTTCCATTAAAGACAGGTTGGTCTCCATCTTTCCTTCACCCGTAGACACCTCAGACACAACACAATATGCTCAATTCTACCTCTGAACTATTTTATGAACTATTAAAATAGTGAACTATTTTCGTGAACTATTTTCCTCACCTGAAGAACCTATCCAGATACTCTATTTACAAATTGTATCCATTATTCAGATTTTCATTCAAGTCTTAATGTCTTGATGCCTAATATGTCCCAAAAGACATTCAGTTGTTTCTGCTGGGGCAAGTTCTCAATATGGAAAATTCATTTTATACTAACAGGAAGGTAAGATGTAGGTGTTTGTGGCAACAGTATATAAAGAACTCAGAACTTTATAATTTTGTAGTGTTTCTTGTTTTATACATGCACATACATGCACACAGACATACAAAACATATACTCAGTTCTAGTGAGACAGAATAGTTACTTTTAAAATTAGGAATTGTTCTATAATTGAAAACAGAAAAACCAAAAAAATCCACATGTATATTATGAGATTTTGTGAGGCTCAAAGTGAAATGTCAAACACTAGTACCAACCAATTCCTTAATGTCAACCACAGTGTTAAAATTAAATGAAATAAAACAATGTCCTAAAACTTACACATAGATTATTTGAAATCCAGAATATATGACACAAGTTATTTTTAATTGGAATTTACCTTTAAGATGATAAAACTTACTTAGATCTTTAATGTGTTTTAGAGAATAAAATTCTAATAGAGTTCTAAAATTCCAAATCATGTTGAAGCACAATCATTTATGCTTTGAAAAAAGGCTGTCAGTTTCTTCAGCATGAGCTCAATATTGTCCAATATTTTAGGAAACAAAATTAAAGTCTGATTGTAAAAATGCACTTACAACATTGTTAAAAGCAAGCTGCTATCTAACAGGAAGGAGCACACAATCTCAGAGAATACCTTGTGAAATCAGTGCTGTTTATATTGTAATAAATATCTTAAAAGAGAAAAAAAATATGAAAATGCAATTAGCACAATTTCCTAATAAGAATATACAAAATAACCCAAAAGATATGAACCCAATGCATTCAATATATTGATTTGATGGCTGAGAATATTTGAAATTTTCACACTTCAGGTGGAAGACGTTTCAGATCTTGCTGTTCTCTTTATTTGTCAGGTGGTTATTAAAAAGTGTTTAAAAAGTGATTCTTAAAAAAACTACCACTTTAAGTGTTTTCATTTTTTAAATATTCAAAGGAAGTTGTCAAAATGTGATGATATCTGTATTGAGAATTCTAAAACAGTGTTAGAAAAAAAATACGAGACTGTTATATATAAGCTATTATATGTTTCCTAGAAAAATAGCACTGGTTAAGAAAACTTCCTAGAAAATATTATTATATAATATCAGTACTAATTGTTATTTTATTTAAAAGTTAAGGCAGATCATTTTAAATGTATTTTGTTTAGAGTTATTTACAATCCTAAAGTGAGTTAATTTTTTAAATATACATTACACTGGAATCTGTTGTATATCTCTATGAAAGTTTACAATAAAAGAATTTCAGATGACATTTTAGATGTCAAACTCTAGACATTGTTGAAATAGTTTGCTAATAATCTAAATTATTAGCTGGCTCAGTCAGTTAAGCAGCCTAATCTTGATTTCCACTCAGGTCATGGTCTCAAGAGATCGAAACTGATGTTGCTGGACCTGCTTGGGATTCTCTCTCCCCACCCCCCCCACCTTTCTCTTTCTCTGTCTCTCTCTCTCTCTCCACCTCTCCCACTTGTGCCCCCCCCCAAATAAATAAACAAAAAATTAAATGAGTAAGTAAGTAAATCTGTTAAAAGAGGAAGTTGGAAGGGGTTGTTTTGAAAGAAAGTCCATTGGAGAAAAGCTTGAGTCCAGGGTAATGGTTTTTAATTTGCTGAGATGCAGAGGTGGTTCCTGTTGGATTGTGTAATTGATGTTTCTTTCCTATTGATGATTCTTCTGTTGGGGTCTGTAATTGACAATTCTTCCTGTAATTGACAATAAGTGGTAGGGCTCCTCCTGTTAGCCTCCCCTTTTATCCACCCTATTCCATTTTAGTGAGGTTTCCCTTTATGAATTTTTACAAATCTAGTTCATATTCAGAGTTATCTACTTTTAAGTGTAGACTGTCAGCATTAAAATTGAAGCTTAATATGTGATTTCAGAATGTAAAGAAAAATAAATTTGTCTGTTTTAAAATATTAAATGATTATTTGATAGATGAAGCCAAATTATCACATTTATAACATTTTTAAAAGATTTCTAAGTTACGAGATACATTTGAAAAACTTTTTTTTTTCTCAAGCAATGAACATTTCAGTTGCCAAAAGAACATTATCAGCTTCAATTAAAGAAAATAAGTACTATTTACACATTGGTAAGATAGTGATTTGATTTTGAGAAAAAAATCACTGCTTCTTTGTCAGGCTTTCACAATTTAATTGGAAACTTTAGCAAGGTGACACATAGAACTGTTAAAAAACCATTTGCAACTATTTATCTGTGTGAATCAAGGATTTCTCAACACTGTGCTAAGAAAAACAAACTTGAGAAATAAATTGGAAACCAAAAACGAAATGAACATGAAATAATTTATACCATCAAAACATTCTTTGGATCTGCGGATCTGCTTTATAGAGCTTCGTGTAAGATTCCATTTGATAAGAACGGATCTATTGCTAAAAATGGAAAATTATTAGGGGTGCTTGGGTGGCTCAGTCAGTTAAGTGTTTGACTTCAGCCCAGGTCATGATCTCATGGTTTGTGAGATCTGTGCTGACAGTGTGGAGCCTGCTTGGGATTCTCTCTCTCTCTGCCCCTCCCCCACTCACACTCTCTGTCTCAAAATAAATAAATAAACTTTAAAAAAAAGAATATCATTAAACTGGAACTCTGTCAAAGATACAGGAGAGACTGGAATGAGAGACATTCCAGAATTGGGCTGATTTTTTTATTGTTTTGTTTGGCTTTCTGTAAAAGAAGATAGAGATCATATCTCTAAACCATGTTTACTGCTACATGTATCTACCAGTTTACAGAGATGAACAAGTAGAATAATAGAGTAATTGTGACCCACTAAATACCTTTTCCAGTTAAGGTGTGGCACTATATGCTTTGTGTATTCTTCCATTCGACATGATGTGTGATGGCATATTTCTCTGTCCAATGCAGTAGTATCCAAGATTCTAGGCTACTGTTTAAAAAAATACGGTGAGTGCTGTGAATTAGGAATTTAGGGTATTTTCTGCTACTCTAAATCTTTCTGTGAATATAAGCCTGAGTGAGTCAATAAACTTCTATTTTGAAAAATGGGCTCTATGGTCCTATGAAAGCCAGCAAAAAATATTTAATCCAGTATGCGCACATGTTTGCACAAAGGATTGTCTAATCTTTTTTTTTTTTTTTTGCCTTTTTAGACTTGCAGGCAAATATTATTTAATTATTTCCCTTCTCAAAGTATTGACAATAATCCCCATTCCCAACCAATTTTCTGTGTATTGATATGGCAAAACACATACAGAAAGTACTCTAAAGTCTATTCTGTGAACAAATAGCTTCATGTCTGTGATCTGGATTTAAATTTCATGAGGTTGCTCAGTTCTTTTTCTCTATTGGCAAGTTTTCTGTATTACCACAGTCGAGAGGAAAATGCACCTTTGACAGTGTTCCAAAAAAGTGGGTCACATCTTCTATTGTAGAAACTTTGAAAGCCCAGCTGGAGGTTGAATGGGTGGGTTGGGATGGAGAGTATGGTGTTGTTTTTCACTCTGTTTTTAAATAGATAAACTGTTAGACCCTAAAGTTTTAAGTTTTAAGAACCATTTCCCTAAATATTTTGCAGTAACTGGCCACAAATCCTTCTCCGGGAAAAACAAACAAAAAAACAAAACAAAAACAACAAAAATATGCATCAATATTGGAGTGATATGGGGCAGGAGCCTCAGCTCTCCCTGGTTTCTAAAAACCCTCCCAGCTCCCTGATTTCCTATTGAAATGAAACTATAGTTGATGATAACTCCAATGCAGATAAACTCTTAAGAATCTGCTACAGTCATTTGGACTAAAGAGTAGAAGTAGCCGAAGGAGGTCTTTACTATGTATGAGAAAAATGTATAAACTGTCTTTCTACTCATTATCAGAAATCTGGTATATGCTCTCTCCCAGATTATCTCTCATTTATCTATTTTGTTGATTCTGTAGAAATGGAGGGTGATTTTTTAACATTGGGTAGAATTGGAAGGAAGACAAGTTTTGTTTGAGGATTACCAAAAAGACAAAACTAGATATATGTTCTATAATTCAAGCACCTTAGAGACATGCCAACATAGTAAAATAATAATAATAATAATAATAATAATAATAATAATTTACCAGGTAGTTACACACTTACAGAAAAAAAAAGAAAAGAATAATGACAACCTTTAACTCAACAGTATGTATTAAGAATACATCTGAATTATTTTCATGAGCATATTTTAAATTATTCAACTGCTAAAATGCTATGGAATGACTTTTAATTTTCTATATTTGCATATTTGTCACATTGATCTTAGGCAGGCAAATTTCCAGGATGGGGAAAAGTTGTTTTAAATTAGTTTTCTTATTAACTAAAAGAAAATCAGAATGGTGATAACTACTTTTATCATTCATATATCCAGAGTGACAAATGTCATCTCGCATTGTGTTTAATAATTGATCACAATGATGATTTCTGGGGGAAAATAATGCATATATGGCTGCGGCTTAGATGAGTTTTTACAGCATCATGTAATATACTTGGTGGTAACTCTCAGACTGATGCCAGCCAGACTGACTGTATTAAAAACAACTGAAGAACTAATTTAAAAATACAGAGTTATGAGCATCACACCATCAGATTCTGATTCAATAAGTCTAGAGGGAAGCTTATGAATATGTATATTTTACAAGTTTTCCAGGAAATTGTAATTTACCATAAAAATTGAAAACCATTAAATAATTTCCTCCACTTTCCTTGTCCCTCCCCCAGGAAACTTGCACCATCTACTCCCTTCAAAAGACATTATCTTCTATTATTTCCAACCTTACATCCATTTGGCCAGCTGCCACAAACAAAAAAGCCTAGACATAGATTCAACGGAAAAATTCACATTTGTTTTAGGTATATTACACATCCAGCATGGTGTTAAACTCCTATATAGAAATTGTCTCCAACTTATACATTTACAGAGATTTTATTATATACTTTTAAAAGATGAAGAAATAAAGAAAAACAAAGGGTAAATATCTTGCCCAGGGAGGGGCGCCTGGGTGGCTCAGTCGGTTGAGCATCCAACCTCAGCTCAGGTCACGATCTTGCGGTCCGTGAGTTTGAGCCCCACGTCAGGCTCTGGGCTGATGGCTCAGAGCCTGGAGCCTGCTTCCGATTCTGTGTCTCCCTCTCTCTCTGCCCCTTCCCCGTTCATGCTCTGTCTCTTTCTGTCTCAAAAATAAATAAATGTTAAAAAAAAAAATTAAAAAAAAAATCTTGCCCAGGGTCAAGACTTAAGCCATTATCTCTAAAACCTTTCCTAGAGGAGGCATCACTAAGGAGAGATCCAAGGCCCAGAGAGTAAGGTTTGAAATCTTCAAAGGTATTCATCACAGCAAAGAAGGAAAACACCAGTTGTGTGCATCATCTCCTTAGCATATTCTCAAGCCTGTTGGACTCTATTTTGTGACATGATACACACTTCATGATACACTTGCACATTTCAGAAGATAGTTTCAAGAAGGGCTCCCCTTCCACACGTTGCTTTTCAGCTTTAGGGTTTCTGCAGTTTAATCTTTTAAGATCTGTGGTAGCTCAAAATATGGCTTTCAACTCTTAGATAGTCCTCCCTTGTAAGAAAAGATATATCCTCCCCCTGATTCTGAGTGAGTTTCTCACTGAGCAGTCTATAGACGATAACAGAAGTGTCATTCATCATGTATGATGTCAGAAGATAGAGCATACAAGGATATGCACCTTCCACCTTGTTCACCGAACAATATTAGACCACTGAGCTACCATGTAAAAAGTCCAACTGCTTTAAGGCTACCACATTGAAGAGGCCACATGTAGGTATCCTGGCTGACAATTCTAGTGGAGAGCAGCCTTCTAGCTATCCCATAAGGAACACACACGTCAGTGAAGAAGCTATTTTGGAATCTGGTCCTTCTACCCAGTCTATTGTCTTCCCAACTCAGGCTCCATGTCTCCTAGAGTAGAGGCATGCAATTCCTGCTGAGTCGTCTGTGAATGTCGGATCCACCAAATCCAAGGACAAAATATAATACTTGCACTTTGGTGCCAGTAAGTATGAGGTGGTTATAACACTGCTATAGCTTGATTTGGCTTTAGTTCTGGATTCTGCTGTTCCTTCTTTGTGGTCCAATTGGCTCCGCATACACTGACATCACGAGTATTAACTGGTACTTTACTTCACTAAGATCTTTGAGGGGACAGCTCCGTCTAAACATTCAGCTTCTGTTCACTACTCTCTGTGCTGCCGACTCCTGGGGCCAGATAGTCACTGCTGCTAGACCCAGGAGTTGAGTTAGATACTGTATACGAATGGGAAAATATTCCTTTGGAATAATCAGTCTTGTTTTTGGTCTCCAGCTCTGTATCTTTTCTATTTCAAATTAAGAGCTTTATTAGAATTCTTTGCATAGTGGTGACCAAGAAGGCCTTAGCATTTCCCTCAGTTTGTTTAACTTTAGACGGGCTGCTTCCTGACTCTCAGCACCTGACCTCTCTCTCATCCTGGCCCTAAAATCATTCAGATGGCCTAATCACCGAACCCTTCCCTCTCTTGTCTTGGGGCATTTACTTTAGAGAAGTATCCTAAATTCTTTATCTGTCCCTCTAAGATGCACATCCTTTTGAAAGGTCTCTTGCCACTTTGAAGACCCAGGAATACTTTCTCTAGGCCCTGGGAGCAGTCCTTTGAAATGTAATCATCAAGGGAGATAGTGCTCCTATGTTTCATTCTCTGTGAGTGGTAGGAGCCTCACTTCGTGGGCCACTAGGCACCTTACTCCAACTTATAAAACTGCCTCATGTCATGAAAATACTAGAAAGTTACCTTTTCATTTGGGTAAGGGCTCCTCTGCCATTCCAGCTCTTAAAAATTCTCCCACTTTTTGTTTCAGTGGAATTGAGTTCAAACTGCACTCTGGTTTCTCGATCCTGTTCTGATAACCTTGAAAAAGTCATCCTTCCCTTTTTAACTTTGTCTGGTATAATTTTTGCTTTGACAGAGTTCTAACGTCCAATAAACTGAGTTCAAAGATCTGTTTTGTATTAGCCTGTATCAATTGTGTGATCTTGGCTAAATTACCTCATGTGCATAAGAGAACTCTAGTGTGGCAAGAAGAAGCCTCGACTTTATTCAAAACGAAATCTCCTATCTGCATTTATGAGCTTTATGACATAAACACTTTATTTACATTTCCTTTCATCTCCTATTCTTCATCTTTAACATTTTTTTAAAAACACTTACTTATTTTTGAGAGAGAGAGAGAGAGAGAGAGAGAGAGAGAGAGAGAGATACAGAGTGTGAGTGGGGAAGGGGCAGAGAGAGAGGGAGACACAGAAACCGAAGCAGGCTCCAGGCTCTGAGCTGTCAGCACAGAGCCCGAAGTGGGGCTCAAACTCATGAACTGCGAGATCATGACCTTAGCTGAGGTTGGACGCTTAACCGACTGAGCCACCCAGGTGCCCCCTTTTTCCTCATCTTTAAAAAGGTGATAATAACAGCTTTTTAACAGGATGGCTAATAAGACTGCTTATGCAAAATTATAAGCATAACTTGGTATGTGGTAGGGCTTAGTAGCTGTTACAACTATAGTCCTTGTTAGATTCACGGATAGTTTTGGGAATCCTTGAGAAGGGCCTTCCATCACCATGGAACAGAGAATAGGACATACCAAGTGTCAGAAGAAAGAGAAATCAAAAAAGAAATTCTTTAGAGAGAAATACAAGAAATCAGATTTAGTGGTGGTGACTTACAACTATGTAAGAAAGTAAAATAACCACAAGGTAAATGCCACATGCCTTTTTCCTTAATATTTTCCCAGAAAACTCAGCTAAACCAAAATACAAGGACCAGAGGCTCCAAGTGGATCTTCAATTTTATGACAATATCATAATTATACTTGTTATCCAGAAATAAGATCAGTGGCCTATTAAAACAACAGTTTGAGATGTCTTACTAAATAATTTATTAATTTTATTTTTATATTCCCTGGGGGAAATATGTTGCTCTATTTGAAAGTACTCTTTAAAAATGCTTTTTCGGGGTGCCTGGGTGGCTCGGTCGGTTAAGCCTCCGACTTCAGCTCAGGTCATGATCTCACGGTCCGTGAGTTCGAGCCCCCTGTCGGGCTTTGTGCTGACAGCTCGGAGCCTGGAGCCTGCTTCAGATTCTGTGTCTCCCTCTCTCTCTGACCTTCCCCCGTTCATGCTCTGTCTCTCTCTGTCTCAAAAATAAATAAATGTTAAAAGAAAAATTAAAAAAATGCTTTTTCATCAAAAAAATGAGAAAATGAGAGAAAATAATGGGAATAGCTCTGTAGAAGCATCATTTTGAAATATATGAATCAATAAACTGTTACAGAGTTGACAAGGGCCATAAGAATAGGGAGAAGACAATGATGGTTTCTTGAATTTGTGCTGTATGCTAGACCTCCCTATTTGCATATGTAAATTCAACTCAAAGGGACAATAAATTTATGGAGTAACTTCTGGAATCACCACTTTGTAGATGAAGAAAGAGAGTCTCTGAGAGACTAGAGCTAGATACCAGACCAGCCTTTCTTCTTTTTCCACGCCAACAGAGGGATTATAATTTTGCACCTTTTTAATAGTTGGGGAGGGTTAAGTTACTATCTCTGTGTTGTGAGCAGAAGTGACTGATGTGAGCCACTTCCTGAGTGATGCACTTATTGTAGGTGTTCTCTTCCTCTCTACACTGGCCTGGCAAAAGCAACATATTCCAGATGGTAGAGCTATAAAACTGTGTCACCACCACTAGCCTGGAAAGATGAATTTCTGCATGGAGAATAGTTATTCGGGAAAGTTACTCCACTCCACAATGGACTTTGTATGAACAAGAAATAAATCTCTGGTTCATTCAGCATAATTGGAAGCCAGACCGTCCGGGTGGCAAACTTTTTACTCTTTTTCTATATTTTTATCCCTTCAGAAACCACAGTTTCAACCCTTAATACTGAAATAGGTATATGGATACGAGTTCTCTTTTTTGGCAGTATTTCGGCAAATTTGTTCAGTCTCTTAGGATTTTAACCATCATTTAGTTCAGAAATAGAAATAGTATTATGTTCTTACATGGAGAAACTTGTCATTTTTTTATCTTGTAGAAAACTACATATGCATCTTCAAACTGCTCAAATCTTGATGTTTATCTAAATGAAATTATTGTTAGTTCAAGACCATCTAAACCCTTTCTGTCAATCAGGAAGGGGTTAATAGTGAAAGGTTTGTTGTAGCTCTGAATATTTCTACATACAACTAAGTACAGCTTATGGGAATGACTTAAAAAAATTCCTGGTTCCATATAGCAAAAGTATAATAAATAACTCAGCCTTTACATACAGATTGGATTCCTTAAAGGCAAAGAACGAATACACTTAGCATATTAATGTCTTTGGAATTTTGCTTTGTGAGATGTTTAACAATTTCGATGAACTTTATGCCTTTGAGAACTCTGGGCATCACATTTTTAAGGATATTGAAGAAAATACAGGACATGAATAGAGATGTTGATCTTTGAGTATAAATATTTCTGATTTTATTTTTTTATTGAGGTAAAACTGGTATGTAACATTATATTAGTTTCAGGTGTACAACATAATAATTCAATATTTATAGACACTATAAGGTGAGCACCACAATAAATCTAGTTACCATCTATACCATACAATAGACCCCCTTCATACTTTTTACCCACCCACCCACCAACTTCCTTCCCTGTTATTACTACCTATCTATTCTCTGTATCCACAAGTTTTGGGTTTTTTTTTGTTTGTTTGTTTTATTTTGCTTAGATTCCACATATAAATTAAATCATATGGTATTTGTTTTTCTCTGACGTTTTTCACTTAACATAATATGCTCAAGTTCCATCCGTGTTGTCACAAATGGCAAGATTTCCTTTTTTTTTTTTTTTTTTTTTTTAACGAATGTGTAGTTTTGCATTGTGCTTTTATGCCACAACTTCTTTATCAATTTATCCTCTGAGGGACACTAACATTGTTTCCATATCATAGTCATTGTAAATATTCTGCAACTAACATGAGGATGCCTTTTTTCCCCAATTAGCATTTCCATTTTATTCAGATAAATGCCCATAAGTACAATAGGTACATCATACGTAGTTCTATGTTTTAAAAATTTTTTGAGGAACCTTGATACTATTTTGTATAGTGCCTGTATTAATTTACATTCCCACCAACAGTGCATGAGTACCTTTTATTCCCCTATAACCTCTCCAACACTTGTTATTTCTTATCTTCTTCATAACCCGCCATTCTGACAGGTGAGAGGTTGTACCTCATTGTGGTTTTTATGCTCAGTGATGTTGAGCATCTTTTCATGTGTCTTTTGACTATCTACATATCTTCTTTGGAAATATGCCTTTTCAGATCCTCTACTCATTTTTTAAATTAAATTTATTGTTGTTCTTATTACTGAGCTTTATAATTTTATGTATTTTGAATATTAGCTCCTTATGGAATATATAATATGCAAATATCTTCTCCCATTCAGGTCAACTTTTTATTTTGTTGATCGTTTCCTTCACTGTACAGAAGCTTTTTAGCCGATGTAGTCTCATTTATTTATTTTTGCTTTCATTGTTAATGCCTTTGAAGTCAGATTTAAAAAAATATACTGTCAAAAGCAATGCCAAGGAGCTTACTGCTTATGTTCTCTTATAGAAGTTTTATGGTTTCTGGTCTTACATTCAAGTCTTTAATCCACTTTGAGTTAATTTGTGGGTATGGTATAAGATAGTGGTCTAGTTTCATTCTTTTACATGGATTTGTCCAATTGTGCCAACACCATTTATTGAAAAGACTGTCCTTCTCCCATCATATACTCTTGTCTCCTTATTGGAATTAATTGACCATATATTCATGGGCTTATTTTCAGGTTCTCTCTTCTGTTCCATTGATACATGCGTTTTATTTTATTTTATTTTTTTTTTAATGCTTATTTTTGAGACAGAGGGAGAAAGAGAGAGAGGCAGGGAAGGGGCAGAGAGAGAGAGACACAGAATATGAAGCAGGCTCCAGGCTCTGTGCTGTCAGCACAGAGATTGACGTGGGGCTTGAACTCACAAGCCATGAGATCATGACCTGAGCCAAAGTAGGACACTTAACCAACAGCCACAAACAGGTGCCCTTGTATGTATGTTTTTATGCCAATATCATACTGATTTGATTACTGTTGCTTTGTAGTACAGTTTGAAATTAGGGAGAGTGATAACTCCAGCTTTAATCTTCTTTCTCAAGATTGCTTTGGCTATTCAGGGTCTTTTGTGCTTCTATACAAATTTCAGAATTGTTTGTTGTAGTCCTGTGAAAACTGCTATTGGAATTTTGATAAGGATTGCATTGAATCTGTAATTGTTTTGGATAGTATGGGCACTTTAACAATATTAATTCTTCCAATCCATGAGCATGAAATACCTTTCCATGTATTTGTATCTTCTTCAATTTCTTTTTATTAGTGTCAGTATTCAGTGCACAGGTCTTTCATTTCCTTGGTTAAATTTATTTGTTGGTATTTGATTCTTTTTGATGCAATTGTAGGGATTGTTTTCTTAATTTCTTTTTCTGATAGTATATTAGCACATAAAATTACAACCTATTTCTGTATATTAATTTTATATCCTGAAATTAATTTTAATAATTAATTTTAATTGAAACATTACTGAATTCATTCATCAGTTTTAAGAGTTTTTTGGTGATCTTTAAGCATTTTCTATATAAAATATCATGTCACCTGCAAATAGTGGCAGTTTTAGACCTTCCTTTCCCATTTGTATTTCTTTTATTTCCTCTTCTTGCTAATTGTGAAGGCTAGGAATTCCAATACTATGTTGAATAAAAGTGTCAAGAACAGGCATTCTTGTCTTGTTTCTGATCTTAGGGGAAAAACTTTCAGCTTTTCACCATTGAATATGATGTTTGTTGTGGGTTTGTCACATATGATCTTTATTATGGTGAGGTATGTTCCCTCTATCCCTATTTTGTTGAGAGTTTCACCATAAAAGGATGCTGAATTTGGTCAAATGTTTTTTTCTGTGTTTATTGAGATGGTCATGTGATCTCGATCCTTCATTTCATTAATGTGGTGTATTATGTTGATTGATTTGTGTATGTTGAACCATGCTTGCATCCCTTGAATAAATCCCACTTGAAATGACATATGATCATTTTCATGTATTGTTGAATTTGGTTTGGTAATATTTTCTTGAGAATGTTTGCATGTATGTTCATCAGAGATATTGGCCTGTAACTTTCTTTTCTTTGTGGTGACCTTGTCTCTTAAAGGCATCAGGGTAATACTGGCCTCATAAAATGAGTTTGGGAGTGTTGTCTCCTCTTCAGGGTTTTTTGTTTTTGTTTTTGTTTTTGAGAGTTTGAGAAGGATAGGTATTAAATATTTCAGTGGTATGATTCACTAGTTAAGCTGTCTGAAACTTGACTTTTGTTTGTTGGTAGATTGTCAAACAGATTCAATCTCCTTCCTAGTAATTGGTAATCAGGTTTTCTTCTTCTTCGTGATTCAGTCTTAGAAGATTGTACGTTCCTAGGAATTTATCAGTTTTTTTCTATAATGGTCCAACTTGTTGGCATATAACTTTTCATAATAGTCTCTTATGATCTTTTCTATTTCTATAGTATCAGCTATAACTTCTCTTTCATTTCAGCTTTTATTTATTTCATATTTCTCTCCCTTTCTCTCTCTCTCTCTCTTTTTTTTTTTTTTTTTGGTAAACCTAGCTAAAGGTTTGTCAATTTTGTCTATCCATCCAAATAACTAGCTTCACTGATATTTTCTAATTTTATTTCATTCTCTAGTCCATCTATTCTTACTGTGATCTTTATTATTTTCTTTCTTCCATTAATTTTGGGATTCTTTTTCTAGTTTTTTTACGTATAAAGTGATTATTTATTTAAGGTTTTTGTTAGATTTTGTTGTTTTTCTGTTATTTAATATCTTGTTTCTTGAGGCTGACCTGTATTGCCATAACCTTCCCTCTTAGGACTGTTTTGCTTCAGCCCATAGATTTGGGTAGTTATATTTCCATTTTCATTTGCCTCGAGGTATTTTTTTAAATTTCCTCTTTGATTTCTTCATTGACCCACTGTTTATTTAGTAGCATTTTGTTTAATCTCCACATCTTATAATTTTTCCATTTTCTACCTGTAATTGATTTCTAGTTTCATATCCTTGTAGTTAGAGAAGATGCTTAAAATGATTTCAGTATTTTAGGTTTATGGAGACTTGTTTTGTGGCCTAACATGCGGTCTATCCTGGAGAGAATGTTCCATGTGCACTTGAGAAGAATGTATAACCTGCTGCTTTTGAATGAAATGTTCTGTTTATATCTACTAAGTCCATTTGGTGTGATGTGTCATTTAAGGCTAACATTTCATTATTGATTTTATGTCTCAGTGATCTATACATCGATGAAGTGGGGTATTAAAGTCTACTGCTATAGCATTTCTGTCAATTTCTCCCTTAAGGTCTGTTAATGTTTGCTTTGTATATTTAGGTGCTTCTATGTTGGGTGGATACTTAAATAGTTATAAATGTTATATCCTTTTGATGGAGTTGCCCCTTTATCATTGTGCAAGGCCCTTCTTTGTCTTTCATTAGTCTGTGTTTTAAAGTGTATTTGTCTGATAGAAGCATAGCTATCCCAGCTTTAATTTCATTTCAATTTGCATGGAATATCTTTTTCCATCTCTCCACTTTCAGTCTGTATGTGTCCTAAGATCTGCAGTGAGTCTTTTGTAAGCAACATACAGATGAGTATTGATTTTTATCCATCTGCTTTTTTATCCGTTCATCTTTTGTGCATCTTTTACTGCAGGTTTTTGCTTTGTGGTTACTGTATGGTTTACATATAACATTCTCTCTATACAGCAGTCTATTTTAAGTTGGTAGCAACTTAAATTTGAACAAATTCTAAACACTCCACATTTGACCCCCCACAACATTTTATGTTATTGACATATTTTACATCTTTTTATTCTGCATATCCCTTAACTATTATTGTAGTTATGGTTACTTTTACTACTTTTAACTTTCAGACTAGTTTTATAAGTGGTTAACTCATTACCATTACTATGTATTCACCTTCATCAGTGAGATTTTTACTTTCATATGTTTCTTATATTTTTTCCTTCATATGTTCTTGTTATTAGTGCCTTTTCTTTTCAGCTTAAAGAAGACATTTAGCATTTCTTCACTCTTTCAATTCTAAATGATAACTTTGCTGGGTAGAATATATTTTTAGGTGGAAGATCTTTCCTTTCAGCATTTTGAGTATTTCATTCCACTTCCTTCTGGCTTGCAAGATTTCTATTGAAAAATCAGCCCATAGCCTTAGGGGGAGGGTTCCCTTGTTCATAACAAGTTGTTTTTCTCCTGTTGCATTTAAGATTCTTTAACTTTTGACATTTTAATTACAATATGTCTTGGTGTGGATCTCTGGGTTTATCTTATTTGAAACTTTCTGGGATTCCTGGATATCTTTTTCTGTCTCCAAGTTATGGAAGTTTCCAGCCATCATTTCTTCAGGTAAATTTTCTGCCCCTTTCTCTCTTTCTTCTCCTTCTGGGACCCCCTAGAATGCCAATGTCATCCCACATTCTCTCCTATAGGTCTCTTAAGCTATCTTCACTTTTTTTTTTTTTTTCCTTTTTGCTGTTCTCTTTGGGTGAGTGCCACTGCTCTGTCTTCCAGGTTGCTGATTTCTTCTTCTACTTTACCTAGTTTGTTGTTGAATGCCTCCAGTGTATTTTTCAGCCAAATCATTGTTTTCTTCAGCTCTGTGAATTCTGTTTGGTACTTTAATATATTTTCTATCTCTTTACTGAGATTCTCACTGATATTGTGGATTCTGCCAAATTTGGGGAGAATCTTTATAACCATTACTTTGAACTCTTTATTAGATTGATTACTTATCTACATTTCATTAAGGTCTTTCTCTGAGGTTTTGTCTTGGTCTTTCATTTGGAACATGTTAATCTATTTCTTAATTTTCCTTGATTCGCTGTGTTTGTTTCTGTTCATTATGCAAATAGCTTCCTCTCCCAGCCTTGAAGATGTGGCCTTGTATAGGAGATAAACCTTATCATTTAACCTTGCCTTTGCTCTTAATTGTCTCCAAAACCTCTGTGATTGTCTAGCTAGCCTGATTTATTCTTGATAGGTCCTAGTTTTTGAGAGATTGCCAGGAACTGTCAGTGTTCCAAAAAGAGTGATCTCAGTCACTCTGATCCCAGTCAGCACCTGGATTCGGGCTTATTGGAATCCAGATCCTCAGGCAGTAGCTTTTGAAGTATGCAAATCTATACAGTCCTTTGGAATGCAATCATAGATCCTACTGACCTCCAGACCAGGAAATCTGAAGGTGTCCCCTGGGTGACAGAGAGCTTCAGACTAATGTATAAGCTTCTTTTTAGAAGATACCAATGAGCTGTGGTGAGGCCAAGAGAGGGCTCTCAGATGGATTCTCCTTGTCTATGGCCCCTGAGAGTGCCCCTGTAGTCTTTAGACATGTGGCAAATTTGAAGCCTATATCTCTGGTTGGAAATCCAGGACAACTAAATGGGTAGTGTCTATGTAGTGCCCTGAGTATGGTATCCTGTCCAGAAATGTCTGTAAGATTGTTAAATCCCACAGGTCCTAGAAGTATAAGCTCCCTCTGGCCAGCAGAGCTAGGCAATCACGAAGCCTCCTCTTTGCAAGCTGTGCTTGCATATCAGCTTTAGCAAGGCTACGGAAGAATGGTGGGAGCAGTGTGCATGCACAAGCTTTAGGGAGGCCTGGGAAGAGCACTGGGGGCAGGGTAAACTAATTCCTGGGAAGAGCATTAGGAGCGGGGCACATCTGTGGCTTCAGCAATGCTGGAAAAGTGCACTGCAGGCCAGTCATAGCCTCAGCTTTAGTGAGCTTGTGTCTTTCAATTCTAAATGATGTCAGGTGTCCATGTGCACCTGTCTGTACTAGCAACGGAGAGAGAGAGTTCAAAAAATGGCACTCACCATTGCCTCTGTCCTGGGAAAAATCCCAACTAATTCCTTCCCCTCCAGTAGATGCTTTAGCAAATCTTTAGCAACCAAATCTTCTTCACACATAATTAGTCACCTCTCAAACTGTTGCCTTTGTGCTGCTGTCTGAGATGAGTGATTTTGTACATGAGCCCATTGAAAGGAGTATCTCATATCCCCACAGAGTCCAGGTCCCCTGGAGATAAGCCTTACTGTTTCTCAAATATGGGGATCTCATATTTCTGGTACAGGTCTGAAAGGTTGGGGTGGCCAATGTGAGACGCAAATCTGGAGTTTTTCAGGGAGAGACTCTAGCCCATGAGATCCCTTCTTACTAGGGATCTGTCTGTCTGTCACCAGACTGGGGGTAGAGTTTTTGGTAAGACCATGTCTCTGCCTCCTACCTATCTTGATATGGTCCTTTTATCTCTTGTATAGGAAGCCATTCAGATAGTTTTCAGCTCTTTTGCAGTGAGACTTTTTTTTTCATATTTGTTGTAGATTTGGTGTGTCATGGGAGGAGGTAAGTTCAGGGTCTTCCTATATCACCATCTTGAACCCCAGCCACCTTCCCAGCTTAATATTCCATATTTTAATAATCCTCAGGTCTATAAGCCCATTTATTGCTTTCTCTTTGAATTTGCAAAAGTCACACATTATCCTGAAATTCAGATTCCTGATTTATAAAATGTGGCGAAGTAAAATAAAGTATGGTGGTTTGGACAAGTAATATAATAATAACAAACGATATTATAATGTCATAATAATATATTAATATAAATAAATGATGATAATAATAATTATAACAAAATAGCAAGCACACTGAATGTTTCACATACTCTTTTAGGGATAGAAGAATTAAAGATCTTTTCTTAGCAGCCTGTTATGACCAACACTATGCTGATATTTCTTGTTATATTTGGACTCTATATATATATTACTTTCAGGTGTGCAACATAATGAGTCAATATTTGTATATATTAAGAAATGAATACCACAGTAAGTCTGGCTAACATCCACCATCATAGATACATTTTTTTCCCTTGTGTTGAAACTTTTAAGATCTATTCTCTTAGCAACTTTCAAACATGCCATAAAATATCACTAACTATAGTTAGCATGCCATTATATCCCCTGTACTTGCTTATTTTATAACTGGATGTTTGTGCCTTTTGACTCCCTTCACCTATTTTGTCCAGCCCCCATGCCCTGCCTCTGGCAACCACCCATCTGTCCTCTTATATTTGTACTTCTTAAGCTTGATACAATACTTGAGCCTGTAACCATGAAGAGTCAACCCAATTTCTATTATTGTGTTATAGAATTGTGCCCATAAAGTATACACAGATGCTCTTGGAGAAATAGCCTTGGGAAAAGGAGTCAATGAGGAGGAGTAGGAATAAGTTAAGCAACACCATAAGAGAACGGAGCCCTCGTCAATCTGTGGAGCTAACTTATTGGTAAAATATACCGTATGGATGATGCACTGAGACTCAATCTTCTTTGAGTCCCTTTGAAGTACCTGGTAAAAAAGGCTTTGCAGGGTCGAATACAGCTGAGACATGATCCAGGCAGAGTTATTTTTAACAATTTTGCCTATCATCGATTTGGTCTATCTAAAGGGACAGAAGTCCTGACTGAAGAAATCATCTGTCTTGGGGGGTAGGGATGAGAAAGAGGAGGAAAAGCTCATTTCCTTCCCTTCTCATCTGTAGTATTGCAATACCTGTGCTCAATTCTATAGTTTACACAAGTGTGTGATTTTCTATTCCTTTGTCTAGCTAAGAGTCAAACCAAAGTGTGCAGATAGACTGGCGCTAGGTAGGAACTGAAGCACCGAGTGTAAAGTGGCTAATATGTGCTGTATAGAGAAAGCTGGGAGGCCAAATTTAAGCTTGAGCAGATAAGTACAAAGTCAGAAGTAGAGAGACAAGATATAAAGATACATGAAGGTAGAAATTATCCAATTCCATATTTATTCCTAGCTCAGTTGACATTCCATATCTATCATAAATTTTTCCAGATATTTCCTTCAGAAGAAATGACTCTTTATATAATCCTCTTGTATTTTGCTTACTGCTCATAATTGAAAGATGAATCTGGACTTGGACAAATAAAGATAAAGGGAGTATATGTGAGAGAGTTCACATGGCAAGTAATGGTGCCTTTTTATGGCTTACTTTTAATACCAGATGCTTGATATGTGGGTGAATCAACCTGGTTTAAAAATACAAAGCTGGTATGGACACAACCTTTGTATGGCAGTTTGCTTCCTGTGACAAATGCAGTCTGGATCTGTGATGAGGCTTTTGGCTGTATAATAAGTGAGTGAACCGATGAACCACTGAACCAGATAATGAATCAGTGTTGGGCCTGATTACATTTTAAATGCATATTAACCATTTAACCTCAATTGGAAGTAGTATTGGAAAAGAGTCTAAAATGATTTACAAGTTTGATTTAAATAAGCAGAAATCTTTAAAATCTAAGCAAAAGGAGACCACTTGTGCAAAACGCATGCCAACCAATACATAGTAGGTATCTAATAAATGTCCTTTCCTTCTTATTAATTCTTGGCCAAATCTGAACTTCTGTCAACTAAATGATTGTGTATACCATATTGTTGACTGAATTTTGTTTAAAAATAATCCAATGTTATAGTCCTGAAATGCCAAAAAGCTTTCATTATTTTCAACAGCTTTATTAATGTATAATTGATGTATAAAGAAATATACATATTAAGGTATATAATTTGATGAGGTTGGGTATATGCAAGCACATGTGTTACCATCACAAAATCAATCTAATATATATATATATATGCACATAAATAGATATATATATATACATATATATATATATCGAACATCTCTCAGAGTTTCCTTATGTTCTCTGTTTTGTTTTGTTTTTGTGGTAAAAGCACTTAACATGAGATCTAACCTCTCAACAAATGGTGGAGCACACAATTCTCTATTGCTTACTATATAGGTGCTGTTTTGAACACCAGATATCTAGAACTTATTCATCCAGCATAACTGAATACCACTTTCCATTTCTCCCACCCCAGCTTCTGTAAATCACTATTATATTCTCTGCTTCTATGAGTTTGACTGTTTTCGCTACCTCAAAAAAGCATAAACGGTTATCACCAAGTTTTCAACATGTTATCCTGTGAAAAGCTGAAATCTTATTCACATTTTTACGAAGTGTAATAGTCAATTTACTTTAGTTTAAATAATCAGTAATCTGTTGACAAAACAAAGCTGAGTCTGTTGATTAACACCAGAGAATGAGACCACCATCGTCTGCAAAAATTTGGCAGTGTCTCAGAAGAAGGAAAAAAAAAAGAACAGATTTATTGAAAATTGGAAGTTTGATTTAAGGCAAATCTTTTCATATGGGGACTTGATTAGAACTTGAAAAAGATCATGGTGTTTTCCCTTGGTGGAAACAACAAGGCAAAGATTTTGAAGCAAATGATTCATACAATTTTAGGGTACATACTGTTGATGAGTATTTCAGCAAATTTCAGAAATGAACAAATCAAAACCGTTTGCCTGGGCATGTGGCTTTCAGAAAAATAAAGCCATGCTAATAATGACAGTGTAATAACAAAGTCAGGTTGATGTGGATAGTAAAATAGTTTCAGTTCTCAGTATCCAGGCTGTGTATGCAGATTGATAGTTTATTTTTCAGTGGGATTTCTATTTGTGTGGCTCTATGTTAGGAATGTCACAATGAATAACATAGCATCTACCCTCTAGGGTCTCACAGATTTGTAAAAACTCAACAAAAAAAGTACTAATAATTATATCACTATGATGTTGACGATGTAGCGACAGAACAAGAAGTTCAGAGAAAGAAGTGCAACTCTATTAAGAAATAGTAGTAAACATTTATTTGAAGAGTTCTCAGCTGAGTCTAGAAGGACAAATAAGAATAAGTCAGTAAGTGCAGTAGGGCTAGGAGGGAAGATTCCAGGGAAGAAAAATAGCAGGTGTAAATTTATCCAGATAAGAAAGAACTCAGGATGCTCAGAGAACCAGTTTGGCTTGGCTGATATGCTGTATTCAAATACAACCTTCAAGACTTTAGATCATTGAAGAAGCTTGAATACTATACCGCATTTTGGCTTTATGTGTAAGCAAAGGGACACAATTGTAGGGAAAATGAATAATACTGATAACTGTTGAAGATAATTAACATCTAGATTCTATTCTTTAGTTCTAGAAAGTGAATACTTGGAATTTAAAAGGCCTGGCTTCCCTTTAGGACATATGGTCATTAACAAACAGAGGGCTTTTCTTGTGCTTTTCATAGTATTGTTATAATGCTGATTGAGAATCTGCCTGCAACAAAGCCAGTAATACCACAGTTACACTTGAACAAGATGGATTTGACAAGTCTCTGCTGAGTTCATCTAAAGACAAGAAAATAGACTATCACCCAAACTATATCAAATTACAAGGACCCTTTAGAGTCATTTTACTTATCTCTTCCTACTTTGGAATTAAGCTGAATGAAAGTAGTAATAATAGAGAAAAACAAAAAGAGAGAGGGAGAGAGTAAATACACATTAAAAATAAAATAAAATAATAAAATAAAATAAAATAAAATAAAATAAAATAAAATAAAATAAAATAAAATAAAGGACCAAATAGGCTTAACATGTGAAAGAAAGTAGAGGGGTAAAGAGAGTACAAGTTGTGATGGTAATGTGGTACTGAATAAAAACTATAGTCAGTTGTGGACATCTTAATCTGGCAATATGCCATTCAAGTTGTCTTGAAGTAAATCTAAGTTTTGTTGAATGGAAAAATATAAGGCTACAGTCAGATATTCAACCTATTCATTTTTTGTTAATCTATATATGTTATATTGGATCATAATTATTCCAGTTCTTGGTCTTTGAAGTTTATGACTGAAGTAGGGAGAAAATAAAAATTATTGAGTTACATATATTCTGTTTTTTTTATTTGCCCCAAGTAAGTTATGGTTTAATCTTATCTTAGCACAATTAAGAAAAGCATACCTTTTTACTCTTAGAACTGCCCTTATTAGGATAATTAATTTCAAATTGTCCTAGTTATTGGAATTGAAGTCATCAGGCAGTACAGGACTGGATTTTGGAATGGGTCACCAGATTGATACTGATGTCACCAAATATGATGGTAGGACTTGGAACAGGTAAACAGACAGGTCACACAGTCTTCCAAACTTATAAAAGAGTGATCAAATTAACAGTGGACGACAAAGATGAAAACCAAAAGAATTGTCATAGAAATGGAGTGATCTTTTCTTCAAGGAATAGTAATAGACATTGAAGTATACCTGGGTACTTACTGATTCCACTTATACCCATGAATTGTATAAAAATAAAGAACACTTACTCAAAAGAAATGTAGTGAGAGAAGCAGCCTTCAGGCAGCCCTGTGTTTTAATTAGTTCAGGAAATTTGATGGGAGTATAGAAAGAGATTCCAAAAATTCTAGAAGGCAGAGGTAAGACAATGGGTTAAGGAAATGTTAAGATAGGTAAAAGAAAGCACAATTTGGATCTTTTAAAATAGCACTGATTGCAGTTATTAACATTTTAGATAGTGACCAAGCATGGCAGGACTGTGAGGCATTATCATTTTAAACGAATAGACATGTTTTTCAAAAGATTGGATCCCAGCAGTCACATATAAAAGGAAAATGGGTAAGTGGTAGTACTCAGGCCTCTCAAAATGTGTCACTTGGAGCTTAAACTGATTTTACTTCTGTAGGTGACTAGTTCAGGTGAGCAGGTTGACAATGAGACATACAATTCCCAGGACTGTCACTTCCAATTTGAAAAAGCAACAGCTTCTTGAGGCTAAAAAGATGTGTTCTTTGGAAAGACCCACATGGTCTCCAAGAAGAAGGTGGAAATGGACGTGACTTGAGAATGGAACAGAAGTTCTCTTGGATATGTGTTCAGTTGTCAGTGGGACACTCAAGTTTAAAATATCTGCAAAAGTTGGAAAAATGTCAGACTCAACATTCTGTAAAAGTTGTTTAGCTTAAGAGAAATGTTTGCAAACCACTTTCTTTGAGTAAAGAATTGGAGATATGGTAAGGAAAAGATGGAGAAGAGGGCAAAAGGGGAGTGGAAGGAAAAAGGAAAAGAGAAGACATGTATCTGCCTGTAGTGAAGTGTCTCAAAAACAAAACAAAACAAGCAAAACAAAACAAAGCAAAACAAAGGCAAAGAAGTAAGAAAAAATAGTGCCCTTGAAAGCAGGCAAATAATTTCAAGGAGCAGAATATAAGCACTATGAAACACAAGGGCATTGAATGGGAAAAATGCCTTGACAGGTACAGGGTCTTTATAAAAATCTTTTGCAAAACACTATTAGGTGTAAGTTTTTCTAGCAGGCTTTATATACCAATAGGCATCCTATAATGAGATGGTGTTATTGGTAATGATTAAAACTCCACAGGCAGGTAACACTGCAAAGATTAATAGGCTGTCCCATATTGAGTGACCATAAAAATAGTATTGTTGTTTCTGGATTCTGTAGCTGCTCAAGCACTATTATCTTTGGGCTTCACAGTCTGACTCATTTTTCCTTTCATTCACTCAAAAATATTTATTAAACTTCTTGGATGTGGGAGCTATAGTCTGGTCACTGTCTTTCAGAAAACACTATTATATTTCTGAGTACTGAAAGGCATGTCTTTTTGGGGAGAGGGCAAAAGAGGTGCAATATATTTTTTTTAGTGGTTTTGCCTATGACTATACACAGTATTAGGAACATTTGAGTATCCAACATGTATTTTCTAAATCAATTCCCACCCACCTTACTTCATGAAATTTCCTTTATCATTTGCCAGTGTGCATCTTGATGCCATAAAAGCATCCTCATTTTGCATGTATTGGACAATGTGTGTTTGCACATGTGATGGGGCACAATCATCAGCAAATAACAGCTTGTGGGTGATTATGTCAAGGACTCTCAACTATTACTGCAATTACTGGTTTAAAAGATGGGCTGTAGGGGCGCCTGGGTGGCGCAGTCGGTTAAGCGTCCGACTTCAGCCAGGTCACGATCTCGCGGTCCGTGAGTTCGAGCCCCGCGTCGGGCTCTGGGCTGATGGCTCGGAGCCTGAAGCCTGTTTCCGATTCTGTGTCTCCCTCTCTCTCTGCCCCTCCCCCGTTCATGCTATGTCTCTCTCTGTCCCAAAAATAAATAAACGTTGAAAAAAAAAAATTTTAAAAGATGGGCTGTAAAGAAAATGCTTCTGAGTCTTCGGGTATAAAAAATATTGAAATAGAACATGAACCATGTGTCAAAGAATGTAAACTCCCCTGTCAAGATGAATTACTTATCAGCATTTCCCAAAATATTTTCTGGAGTACATTAAGAAGCAGGATACTAATGTATTAAAGGGATTTGGTCATACAAGTTTGGAAAGTGTTGCCTTAGAGCAGGTTAAACAAGTTTCTCTGCTGCAAAACATAAAGCCTTTCATTTGATACCTGCTTTATAATCAATCATGGTGCTTTACAATCACCGATCGGGATGGAAATGGCCAGTTATTCGATGTACAATCAATAATCACTTACTTTAGTGATACCGGCATTTCATGGAATACATTTGTTGAAATCCTACCTTTGAGAAAAATGATGAATTATGTTATAAAGTCGTTCCAAGGCTTATAAAGCATTTTCCCCCAATTAAAAAAAAATATATAGTAATACAATTCAATTGAGAATCCTTGCTTGATTTGTTTTCTAGTTCAATAGAACATACAAACTGATATTTCCAACATAAATAAGCAGATGAAAATCGGTAGAAAATATGTTGCCAGTGGGAAATGATATTTTTCAATTTGTTAAAAAATATGGTGCTTTAAAATTCAGTATAACAGGCAATAGACCACACTGGATAAGGGTGTATGCTGAGGAGATAATCTACCTATGAACAAACCTGACTTTGACATGTGTTAACTGTGAATTGAAAAGTTTCAAAACTTCCTGTTCCTCATCTGAAAACTGAAAGAATAATGGTAGCTAACTTCACAAAGTGAGTTAATAAATATGAAGCACATAGAACTTCTGCTTATAACATTGCATAAAAAATGTTACAGATTTTATCATTATATGCAAAGGCATTGTATTAAGCTCAATAAATGGTGAATGCTAACAAAATAAAAAGGTTAAGTTCAGAATGACTGTATGTTAGACTACTATTCAAATTTGGGTATTTCTTCTAAAATGCTGAAACTGGAGAATTTGATGTATTGCATAATTAAAATCACTTATCTAAAGATATATTGTGTACGTTGAAAGTTACAACTCATGTGAAACAATTTAATTTTATTTCTTAATGGAAATGATAAACTGCTTTAGGCAAATTTATTGTTTGAACTCAATCTCCAAATTAAGATTGTTATTTATGTCTAATATTAAGAGTGATTTTTTCCCTTCAGGATATCTCACAGCCTTAAATACAAATTTTATGAATGAGGAAACAGAGGTTAGGATAATTTGTTTAAGGAAGCATACTTAATAATTTACAGAACTGAAATTTGAACATAGCTCCATATGATTTCATAGTAACTACAACATTACACAATTTTCTATTACGTTAAAGGAGTTTTGAGCACAGAATAGGAGAGCCATGTCAGGTAAGTAGAACTTTTACATGTATAACCTGAGTCACTAAGAAGGGAAGAATATCTTTTTTTGAGATCCATATACTGGCATTTCAGTAACTTAATCTATAAACAAATATGATTTCAGTAATTCTTTTACATTTATCACCTTTTAACACAAGGGCACACAGCTTCAGATCATTTAAATAACAGATAAGATTCAAAACAATGCACTGCTTAAAAAATGTGGAAGCTAATTGGCCAAGTCTCCAAGAGCTACTTTGGAAAATTTAGGAGTTAATGTCCCCTGGGAAAATTTCATACAGCTGCCTTTGATTAGGGAATAGAGCAGTCAACTTGCAAACCTTCTGAAAAGCATTCATGCCTCCTGACTTGTGAATAATTAGTCAATTTGGGTTTTGATGGCTGGCGTCCAGTAACTAGCTATGGAGAACAAAGGAAGGGCAAAGAACATAGAGACAGAAAGGCTCTTTCTCAATTAAGAAAAAAAAAGTGGCATTAAACTCTTCTCTGGTTCTACTGATCTTGAATCTACTTGCAAAAGACTTCACTAAGCTACATCTTACTTGACACAATTTGTGAATATTTTTAATATTTTACTAGAAAGTTTAAAATGGTCTGAAATGAACACTTTCTTGCATAAATAAAACAGTGATGGAGTGGCTACTCATTTTACGAAATAAAGTAAGTGTGCTTCTCTGTTCATTTGTTATGAAAAATTATATTCCAGTAAGTTGGACAACTAGAAGAAATTAATAAATTCTTAAAAACAATCTTCAAAACAAAATCAGAAAGAAGTAGAAATCCTGATCTTTCTGGTTACCAGTAATGAAATTAAATTGGTAAAGAAAAATAAAAAATAAAAATAAATAAAACCTCCCAACAAACAAAAGCCCAGGACCAGAGAGCTTCACAGATGAATTCTACCAAACATTTAAAGAGTTAACACCTATTTTTCTCAAACTATCCTAAAAAACAGAAGAGGAAATAAACTTCCAAATTCATTGTTGAAGGCCCATATCACCATGACACCAAAACAAGACAAAGATGCTACAAAAAAGAAAGTATAGGCCAATATTTCTGATGCACACAAATGCAGAAATCCTCTACAAAATACTAGCAAATTGAATTCAACAGTACATTAAAAAATATCACTCACTACAATCAAGTGATACTCATTCTAGGGATGCAAGAGTGGTTCAGGATTCACAAATCAGTGTAATCAACACATCAAAAAGAGGAAGGATAAAAACTATACTATCATCTCAATAGATGCAGAAATAGCATTTGACAAAATACAATATCAGCTCATGACAAAAACTCTCAACAACGTGGGTTTGGAGAGAATATAACACAACAAAATAAGGACATACATGAAAAACCCTACTCAGCTAACATCCTACTCAGTGGTGAGAAATTGAAAGCTTTTTCTCTCAGATCTAGAACAAGACAAAGACATCCACTCTTGCTACTTTTATTAAACATAGTACTGAAAGTCCTAGTTGCAGTGGTTGATCAAGAAAAAGAAAAAAGATATCTGAATCGGTAAGGAAGAATAAAACTGATAGTATTTGCAGATGACATGGTATTATGCATAGAAAACCGTAAAGACCCCCTCAAAAATTATCAGAACTAAAAAATGAATTTGGTAAAGTTGGAAGGTACACAATTAATATACAGAAATAGTTTGCATTTCTATACACTAATAACAAAGTAGCATAAAGAGAAATTAGGAAAACAATCTCATTTACAATTGCACCAAAAATAATAAAATACCTAGAAATAAATTTAACCAAGGAGGTGGAAGACCTATACTCTGAAAACTATAAGACACTGATGAGAGAAATTGAAGATGACGTAAAAAATGGAAACACAGGCCATGCTCATAGTTTAGAAGAATTAATATCATTAAAATGTCCATACTACCCAAAGCAATCTACAGATTCAAGGCAATCCCTATCAAAGTACCAACAGCATTTTTCACAGACCTAGAACAAATAATCCAAAATTGGAATGGAACCACAAAATACCCCAAATAGTCAAAGCGATATTGAGAAAGAAGAACAAAGCTGCGGGTATTACAACCCCAGATTTGAGGATATACTACAAAGCTATAGTAACTGAAACTGTTTGGTACTGGCACGAAACAGACATATACATCAATGAAACCAGAGAGAGAACCCAGAAATAAGCTCACACCCATATCGTCATTTAATGTTTGATAAATGAGGCAAGAATATGCAATGGGGAAAGGATAGTCTTTCCAATAAATGGTGTTGGGAATCACCGAACAGCTACATGCAGAAGAATTAACTAAACCATTTTCTTACAGCATACACAAAAGTAAACTCAAAATGGATTAGCGACCTAAATGTGAGACCTGAAAACACAAAACTACTGAAAGAACACAGGCAGCAATCTCTTGGATTTAGGCCTTAGTAACATATTTATGGATATGTATCCTCAGGCAAGGGAAACAAAAGAAAAATAATCTGTTGGGACCACATCAAAATAAAAAGCTTCTCATGGTGAAGAAAACAATCAACAAAACTAAAAGACATACTATTAAATGGGAGAAGAAATTTGCAAAGGATACATCCAGTAAGGGGTTAGGTATCCAAAATACAGGACAAACATATACAACTCAACACCAAAAAATGAAAAATAAAAAACAAAAACAACAACACTCCAACCCGATCAAAAATGGTCAGAGAACCCGAATAGAAAGTTTTTCAAAGAACACATTCAAATGTCCAACAGACACACAGAAAGGTGTTCAACATCACCGATCACGAGGGAAATGCAAATCAAAATCACAGTGAGATACCACCTCACATTAGTCAGAATAGCTAGTATCAAAAAGACAAGAAACAATAAGCGTTGGTGAGGATGTGGAGAAATAGGAAACCTCACATGCTGTTGGTGGGAATGCAAACTGTGCATCCACTGTGGAGAACAGTATGGAGGTTCCTTAAAATATTAAAGATAGAACTACCATATGATCCAGTGATTCCACTACTGGGTTATTTACCCAAAGAAAACAAAAGACTAATTGTAAAAGATATAAGAATGCCTATGTTTATTGCAGCATTATTTACAATAGCTAGGATATGGAAGCAACCTAAATGTCCACCAATAGATGAATGAAGATGTCATACATATTACACACACACACACACACACACACACACACACACACACACACACACACACTGGTATATTACCCAACCATAAAAAAGAATGAGATTTTGCCATTTGTGAAAACATGGATGAACCTGGAGGGTATCATGCTAAGTGAAATAAGTCAGACAAAGAAAGACAAATACCATATGATCTGACTTATATGTGGTATCTAAAAAGCAAAACGAATAAACAAAAATCCAGACTCTTAAAAATAATAAACTGGTCTTTGTCAGAGGGGAGGTGGGTGGAAAGATGGCCAAAATAGATAAAGGGGATTAAGAGGTACAAACATCCAGTTATGAAATAAGTAAATCATAAAGATAAAAAATATAGCATAGGGAATATAATCAATAATATTGTAGTAAAGTTGCATGGTGACAGATGGTGACCACATTTACTCTGGTGAACATAATGTATAGAATTGTTGAATCAATATGTTCTACACTTGCAATGAATGTAATCCTGTATGTCAATTATCCTTCAATAGAAAAACTACAAATAAGACAGTGGTGAACTGGCTGGTCATGTTAAGACATAGAGCACGTGCACTTTTGTGTCCATTCATTTCTTCGAAAACAGTTGTCAATTCTATTGCAAGGCTACAACTTTTATTCACTATTAGTTATTTGCAAGTGTAGACTACGTTTAGTTTCTTTTTTCTTTTTCTTTTATAGCTGAGTTGAGCCAAATTTGGTGTTTGTTTAAGATAACTTATTTCTTACTAGCTAAATACCAATGGAAATGAGGGCAATAATTCAGGTGTTGGAAATAGATTTTAATTTCCCCAATCACCACATTTGTGTGCCTAATTGTTCAAAACCTTTAGTTAGAGCTGACCCTTTTGATTCTCTGTGACATATGCAACACATCCACATTCAAATAATGATGCCTAATTCGTTGTAGAAGACTCATCAGATAATGATACAACTTATATGTCCAAGTCCAGTATTCAGGAAAGATTAATTGTAAGTAATAAGAGTTTCTATATAAAAGCTGGATTAAAGGTATGAGTTTTATTACAAACCATTGTGTTTTCCTATTTTAACCACTTTTGCTTTATTTCCTCTACTTTCTTTTTCAATTAGTTAAAATAATCAGTTGATTACTCAACCTTCAAATTAATTATGTGCGTATCTTTTGGGTGAACATTCTGCTACTAGCAATTATATTCAAAAGAAATAACACAGATATAAAATGTTATGTACTAAGATTATCAACAAAGAATAGTTTGTAATAGTAAAATGTTGTCAACTACCTAAATGTCCATTTATGGGTTCAAATTAAAAATCATGTAGCTAGCTATAAAATGAAGCACTATAAAACCATTTAAAAAGAAAGATATCAACTAACACAAAAAGATGATTAAAAATATACTAGTTAAAAAAGAGAAGCAGAGTTTGTAACATATAAATACACACACAAATATATTTATTTCATATTTGTTTAATACAACGTGTTCATTGAGGTTATCTCTGTGAAAAGGTAGGGTTCTCAGAACTTTCCATTCTGTTCTATACATTACTGCACTTGATATTTTTGAGAAAAATGTATCTTTTTCTTTCTAATTAAATTCCAAAAAAGAAAAATAATATAGGAAATACTGTTTAATTACTTGCTTATAATTACTTATTTTAAACAAGTACATATAACAAATTCTTGGTTATATTTATAAAATATAAGTACTTTTTTTCTTTTATACAATTATAATACAGTGAGACAAATGGACACATACTGGATGAAAATATTTTTTTTCTCTTAAGAAAATATCTCAGGGGCACCTAGGTGGCTCAGTTGGTTGAGCACCCGACTCCTGATTTTGGCTCAGGTCATGAGCCTAGGGCCATGGAATCAAGCCCCATGTTGGGCTCTGCTCTGAGCATGGAGCCTACTTAAGATTTTCTCTCTCTCACCCTCTGCTCCCCTCTCCTGTTCATGCCTGATCTTGAAATATATATGTATATATACACATATATATGTGTATACATATGTGTACACATATATGTGTATACATATATGTGTACACATATGTATATATGTATATATGCATGTATATATACATGTATATATACACACCCATATATATATATGTATGTGTATATATATATATATATATATATATATATATATATATATATACGGTTATAGGTGTTGATATAGATATCAGAAGTCATTTCTGAAGCAGATGAGCACATTTATTTACATTCTCCTTCTGACCCTGCCATTAAATGGCCTAGCTTTTCCATTAAGCCTGAAATACATACTTAGCTAAAACAATGACAAACATTTCCACATAGACCTGTTGATGGCATTTTGGATTTTGGACATTCTACGCGCCATCCAATAGCAACTTATGAGGTTTTGCAGTCTGATTACTCTTCTGTTTCCAAAAACTACTACTCAAATATTTCTAGATATTAAAATATTTTGAATCATTGAATACTTTTGTTGCCGATGTGTTCTGAAAAGCCCCAGCAATGAATAAGCACAAATTCAAATTCTTTATGTGGCAAAAAAGAATTCTCTACATGTTGAAGTATCCACTCTGCTCTGCTAATGGCCACAGCCAGGCCTGAGGATTTCAGCAACTCAAATAAATTAATTAGTGGAACTACCAATTAATTTGCAGCCCATTTGTCATAAAAGCTTAATGACTCTGACATAAGCCCATATCTCATTTCACAACCTGCTGTACCCCCTCTGCTCCCTGCAGCTGTTCCTTGTTGTTCCGCAGAACACCAGCATGCTCACAAACATCGCCAGAATTAGTGTCCCTGGGTTCTCTACACCTTTGGGGCAGGGGCCTGGCAGAGATCTGGGCCAGCTGATGTGGCCGTGATGCCAGACTTTTTCTCTTCTGCCCAGTCCTTTTGGCCTGTTTACATGATAGTAGCAGATGGTTCCCTACCCTCAGATGTTTTGCAAATCTCAAAAAAAAAAAAAAAAAAGTTTTATTGTTGCCATTGCGTTTTTTATGAAGGAAGGTGAGATCCAAAATGAGAGAGGTCCAGGGCCACACATAGTCACCTCAGTGAAAAATGGTAAAACATTGACCTTTATCTTTATTAAGGGAAAAGGAATTATGTCTGTTTTTAATACTTTATTGCAACCTGCTTATCTTAAATACATACAGATAGATGAAACATGTTTCATGAAATGTGAAAGCATTCTATCTCCTTTGTAAAATGTTGGTTTATATTCACATGGTTCATTTTCTTGGAAAAAATAACTCAAAAAATGCAAAAGTAAAAACTAAAAAGAAGACCCAAACTATAGTGCTTTTTTTTTTCTTTTTTTTTTTTTTTTTTTTTTTTGCAAACGATTACTGAAAATGTTACTCTTTTGTACTTGCATTCCTGGCACAATGACTTTTCTTTTTCATTCCCACTGGCTTCAACACAAACATGGATTTTATGTGTAGATTGAAATTTGTAATCTCCAAATTTAAAATCAGCAGTGTTTTAACTCTGTGTTACCACCTCAAGGCTTTTAGATAACTGTAAAATTTAGGTCAAAAGAATAGCAAAGCCATTAATCCCTGATCATAACTTTAGTGATCTTCCACATAGGTTGCTTAGAAGTAAAACTTAGATTGTGTGTCAAGAACTTCTTTTTTGGTTTTGGCTTTTACAGGTTTAACTGTTCCAGGAGAAAGGAGCTGTATTTCATTCATTAACTATTACATATTCAGAAAATGGACAAGGCAATAAACGCAATATAGAAACGAAGATTAAGAACTCAGATAATTTGGGGCACCTGGGTGGCTCAGTCTGCTAAGTGTCAGACTCTTGATTTCAGCTCAGGCCATATCACAGTTCATGGGATCAGGCCCTGTGTCTGGCTCTGTGCTGACAGTGTGGAGCCTGCTTGTGATTCTCTCTCTGCCCCTCTCTCTCTCAAAAAAAGGAACTCAGATAATTTAAGAGGAATGACAGAGAGAAAGAATGATTTTTGCTGGTAACCTAAAAGAACACACAGGCAGCTAATAGATCTAATAGTGGAAAGAGTCCTTGGGGTTAGACAATGGGAATCAGAAAATGAGATAAATGTGTCATGAAAACCAATGAGAATATCTGGGAAAATGTGGTTAGAGACTCTCGAGGAAGGCACATAAGAATTACATGTGAGGGGCGCCTGGGTGGCTCAGTCGGTGAAGCGTCTGACTTCGACTCAGGTCACGATCTCGCGGTCTGTGAGTTCGAGCCCCGCATCGGGCTCTGGGCTGATGGCTCAGAGCCTGGAGCCTGCTTCCGATTCTGTCTCTCCCTCTCTCTCTGCCCCTCCCCCGTTCATGCTCTGTCTCTCTCTGTCTCAAAAATAAATAAACGTTAAAAAAAAAAAAAAAGAATTACATGTGAATCTATACCACTAACCAAATCCACAAAAATATTGGTAGAGCACTATTTCTTCCTGAGAATGTATCCTTGGTTGGAACCCTTTTCAGTATTGGGTTTCCAAACATGATCACAAATAATGTTGGCCTGTGAGATAAAACCACTTTCCATCTAGATCAAATGCCTGAGTGCCACCTGTCAGGAATGGGTACCAGAAACAAAACTCGAGTATAATACTAAACCAATGCCCTTCAGTGTATGAGGAACATTATGAACTTTATGCCAAGTATAAGATATTCACATATAATAATTATTATCTGTATGTACATAAGCACTGTTAAATAAAAAAGAAATTCAGGCTTATGTAAGGAGAGACTTAAAAAAAAAAAAAAAAACATTGCAAGAGTATGAAAAGAGACCACTGCCATGGGGAAAGGGACCACTTCAGCAAGAACACTCTGCCTGTGAGAATTGCAAGCATCTCAAGATTAGTTAGAAAAGGGCTTTTCTTTTAAAGGGAGTAGTAAACAAATCTAGAAAGAACTGGGTGCCAGTGAGTAGGATGGAAGGGTTGTTTGATAGGACAGTAGATCAGAGACTGTTTTATTATGAGGTCAGCTATTCTCAGAACAGAACTTAAGGAGGAGCTATAAGCTAGCTCAGGCTGAGGGCGGTGGTGGGGAGGGATCCTAAGTTCAGGTGCCCGGGGTAAGGAGAAAAGCTTCACTCAAGTTTGGTCAAGTCAATATATAGCAGGTGTTTTGTCCAGGTTGGTCAGTGGAGAGCACTTCAGATAACATTTATGAACCAAAGAATGGGAATTTCAATGTCCTGAATCTGCCTTGTCATAGGTAAACAAAGGGAGCATCTATGAATCTTACATAAATCATATGGGAAAGGATCATGCCCTGCAAAGAACACAGAAGGGTGAGGGGATATCTTAATTGCTGCTATTTTCCAGTAGTACTGGACTACAGTAAAATATAACAATGTCCACACCATGCATGCTTGTAAGGAATTTGTCTGCTTTGTTTACTACTGTATGTTCAGTACCTAGGAGAGCATCCAGCTCATTGCTGATCTTCAATATATATTTTTCTGTGGAGAATAAATAAATTAAACTAAGTAAATAAGATTCACTGGGATAGAGAAGAAAGGAGATAGGTGATCAAACAATTCTAGATAGCACTGCACATTTCATAGTTCCAAGACAATGTGTTTGATTTGAGGAGTGGAAGGTAGGGCCCAAGACTTGAAAGGTAAGAAGGGATGTTCTTGTGGGAAGAGAAAGTTACTTCCTTTACTATTTTCCTTAACTGAGAAACAGGTAACTTCTAAAATGCATTTAGTAATATGCCTAAATCTGCCAAGTAGAAGAACCAGGTTTCAAAGTTGTTGCTATTATCACCTCCTTTGGTAAAAGAATTTTCATTTGCAAAATGGAATTTGAACTGTCCCAACTGTAAGATTTTTGTTTGTTTTCTCTTAAGAACTGTATTTAAGGGACACCTGGATAACTTAGTCAGTTGAGTATCCAACTCTTGATTTTTTGGCTCCGGTCATGATCCCAGGGTGGTGGGAGTGAGCTCCATGTAGGATTCTGCACTGAGCTTAGAGCCTGCCTAAGATAGTCATTCTCTCTCTCTCTCTCTCTCTCTCTCTCTCTCTCTCTCTCTCTCTCCCTCTCTCTCCCTGCCTCAACTCGGCCCCTCCTCAACTCGGCCCCTCCCCAACTACCTCTCACTCTTTCTCTTAAAAAAAAAAAAAAAAAGAACTGTATTTTATTTTTAGCCATTATGTCCAAGTGTCACTAATGGCATCTGATAATTCATAGCGCTTTGTACACTTCAAAGTATTTGCACAGAGATCTTCATTACAACCCTGTGAAGTAGGGAAAGAAAGTTTTGATTACATTGACTTAACAAGTATTAGAAATGGAACATAGTTGGAGAGGTAATATTTCCATGGTCTTACAGGCATTGCGGGAGAAAACTAGATTATGGTCCATGTCAGTATTTCTTGACACTTTTTTTTTTATCACTCAAAAGAGTTTTTTATAACATTATTTTCTTAATCATGTGTCCACAAAATCCTAATACCACAGATAAGCTATGTTTTTATATACCATATGTGTACTTGTGTATTATCCATAAAATCGGATTTTTTTTTACCCTCAAGAACCAATTTTCTTATCACTTGGGGATGATCTCACCCCACTGAGAACTCACGGCTTGGGTTCCATCTTTACTGGCCATGTTATCTCACACAGCAAGAGAGCCTATATTGATATTTGGGTGGCATACATGCTTACTCATTTAATATGCACAACAAAATTTACTCCCATTTTACAGAGGAGAAATTCAAAGTCCATAAAGTTTAAAAGATTTGTGCAGGTATATATCTCTAGTTCATGCTAGAAAAAAAGAGGCAAGTCAGTTCTTTCAATATAGGATAGTTTAAAAGTCCATTCAGCATTTTGTACCTATAGAGAGAAACTTGCTATGATAAATAGACAAATGTGTTCATATTTCTGAGAATAATACACTCTGCCAGTAGTCTAAACAAACAAACAAACAACAAAGCTGATGAAGAAACATCTCTGATCAACATTGATACGCCCCTCTCCTAAACACATTGAGGCCAAAGATATATGTTATTTTTCTGTTTCCTAGCACTGTACAAAGGACCTGATATTATAGTTGTTGTTCAGAAAACATCTGTTGAATCATTTATGAGTGAAGGAATAAATAAATGATCTGTTCTTACATATAAGATATGGAATAAAAATAGATTTGTTTTCTTCCCATGTTAGAGACTGTGATTCCCAATAGAGAAGAATACATCACAACACAAGACAAAGTGCTGAATATCCATGGGTTTATATTAAAATGATAATAAATACTCCCCTGTAACATTCTTGTATCACCAGAAATGCCAAATTATTGATTCTCTATTCATCTGGTTGTGAGCTTTACACTTCAGAGATAAGATTCAAAAAGCCTAATGAGGAGCAGGGTGTGAGCTTTATCACTGGGGGCTTAACATTTTAAAAGAGAGAGATTTTCTCATAAGATTGGATTAGGAACCATAGCTGAGACCTAAAGGAATCTGGGATGTTCCCTCAATACTGAATTTTGCCTTTTAACCTACTTATGACAGGAGTGCATTGCACAAAGCAGATTCCATGAACCATATATAACCCAGCTAACCTCACAAACTTCATCATTGGAAAAACAGAAAACTAGAGAAGTACCAACTTTTAACTGTGCAGTATAACTACCAGCATCGGAAAAGTAGAGGGGGCATTTGATTCTTATGTAGATTCAAGAGACTGGGAGGCAGGGAGAGGGGAGAGGGAAGAGAGGGAGAGGTAAAACAGTAAACACACCCACAGATAATATTGCTCATGTTGTACTGTTCTTACCAGATTTCTTTTCTTGGGATAGATAAGGAGAGGGGAAAAGATATAAAAATTCCATTATATCACTGGTCCTGCCTGGAAAGTAAAGCAAATGATTTGTACCAAAAAGAAAAAGAAAGATGGAGAAATAAGATTTTCTACCTAAAAGCTTCAGGAAAGCAAGTGCTTTGAGCTGTTCTTCAATATTAGTAATGGTCATAGCAGTTTGAGTTGCAAGAGACAGAAAATCAATAGAACTTGTTTTGCCAAGAAGGTTAATTTATTGGAAGAATATGAGGGTATAATTTGTAATAGAAGAAATGGTTGAAAAACATCTGTAAGAAGGAGAGGGACAAATAGATTAGGATGCCACCAAGACTTACTCTATCCATCTGTCATGTCTGCCTTCCTCTGGAGAACACACTTCATGCATGCATGTATTCTGTTGCAATTCAGAACACTTGACAGGATCCGTAGTCATCATCGACAGGGCCTGAGCCTCCTATTCTAATGAAGGACTTTCTCTCCCTCAGTTCTGTTAGAAAATAAACCTTGTAGAATTCTTACTGGTCTAGTTTTGTTCGGTGGTTGGGATGGATCCATGGGGCAGGAGAGCAGATCAGGCAAACCTGATCTAGGCTGTCCAAAACTAGGACTGTCACTAGAACCACAGGGTTAAGCAGGAGCAGGAATTGTGGGGTTCTCAACACAATGGGAGTATAAACTTTCCGGGCTTATATGTAGGCACATTGCCAGCTTGAGAGAGAGGGTGACTGAGTCAGAACAGAACTACTTTTTGTTGTTGTTGTTGTTGTTGTTGTTGTTCACAGCAGTGATGTTACATACAATGGATATATTTATCATTAAACCAATGAAAAATAGGAAAAAAGATCAAAACAATAATTGGATTAAAAGTGAGCTTATCAGGACACCTGGGTGGCTCAGTCGGTTAAGTATCTGACTTTGGTTCTGGTCATGGTCTCACAGTCCATGAGTTTGAGCCCCACGTCAGGCTCTGTGCTGATCACACAGAGCCTGAAGCCTGCTTCAGATTCTGTGTCTCCCTGTGTCTGGCCCTCTCCCACTTGACTCTTTCTCTCTCTCAAAAGTAAATAAACATTTAAAAAAATGTTTAAAAAGTGAGCTTATTCACATGAAAATAGGTTTTTAGGTAATAGCAATGACAGGTCTCATTTTATTATGCTCCCTTGGAGCATAATGTTAATTTATAAATCATTCATTGCTAATCTCAGATGCTGAGAACAAGATAGTGTGAACACTTTTCATAGTTGCCAGGATTTAGTATATCTGGAACTATCCTATTAAGAGAATGGTGGTAGGATACAAAAACAGTCTTCCACCATAAAAGCCCCAAATGCCAGGCATTCTTTTTCCCAGCTTCTGTTGTGCCTAACATGTATCCATTTGACTAATTGTTGTTGTTGTTGTTGTTGTTGTTGTTGTTGTTTTTGACTAATTCTTGACCTATCCCAAACTGAATCACAAGCTATTGAAACAAGGAATCGAGACAGCTGGCATCAGAAGCAGAAACATTCAGTTCGTAGGACATCAGAAGAAGCAGTGGCAAGACCCATCGTGATGGACTAGTTCTGGGCTCTGAGCCTGGCTGCTCTCCAGTTTTCTTTTTTCCTGCTCCTTTTCTGAGGCTGGTTTTCCAGCCTTCTGAATTTCTTGGCACTAACCGACATCCTTATAATAAACTCTTTTTCTGCTTAAGTAAGTCACAATTGATTTTTGATGTTTGTGACCTAGGCCTCTGCTTAGTACACAAGAACTCAATAAGAACTCTTAAAAACTACTGTCTTCTAAGAATATATTGCATGTAATGATAAAACCTCCAGGAATTCGCTTGCAGTTCAGTAAGAAAAGAAGGTATAATTTGTATAGAGCTTGTGAGAAATACAGTTCTGCCCATAGTTAGAAAGACCTGCACTTAGTCTTTGTGAATGTGTTAAAGTAATTTTTAGGATGCAAGAAGAAACTTAATTGGTTAAGATTTCTAGTCTTTAAATATTTTATAGAAGGAGATGATTTTTTAGATGTAGCTTTAATTGTCCCACCGAGTAAAGTTTTAGAAATGTTTTCTTTCTCTTTCAGTTAGTGTGTAACACAACCTTTACTTATAGATTTAAGTATAACACAGTAGAAACACCAAAGAAATGCAAATACTCAAAAAAATCATGATATCACGGCAAGAGTTGGAACTCTAAAGATTGCAAAATCCAAGTAGGTCACATTTGTTATAAGGTCTGGAATCTAATCAGATTAACAGAGTTTAAAACCAGCTTTCCACCCCAGGCCTTCCAAGAATTGTTTAATTAATGCGAGAGCTTATGCCCTTGATTTTAATCTCATCTCAAATTGTTGTCTAGAGCCATATTGGTTAATTTCAGACTGTAAGTTTCCAATTAACATTTAGAAAGACATTCTACTGTTTCTGCTCAATAGAAGTTTTCTTGTTTCATTTAATTTATAGTTATTTCATAATAAATTCCTAAGCAATTAGAATTTATGATTAAGTTCTGAATTCATATGCAGATATGATTTATGTAAAATGTGCTCCAAAAAGTTGTATAAAAATATATCTGTCTTAAATAAAATTACATTTCAAATGTTTAAAGAAATCATATTATCTATTATTTTTAAAAATTCAGTTCATCTCTTAATATCAACGTTATTTAATTTTGGACAGCAGTTTCTAACAATATTATCAGTTTTAATATTTATAGATGCAAGCAGTTGAAACCCATTTAATTTTCTTTAAATGGGTATCGGGATGTATGTGATAAAGACTATATAGGAATAATAGGAAATAAAAGTCTGCTTTAATAAAGATGAATATGTTCATAAGGGAGGCTTTGTAAATTCAAGAAAAGAAATAACAAATTACATATAGTGTAAACCATGAGAAGGGAAAAGAAGGAATAAATATCAATTCGGCAATTTGGCAATTTTGTATAAAATTTTATTTAATTTAATGCCCACAATAGTCCAAGAAAAGGAATTACTATCTGCATTACTTACCTTTAAAAATGATGCTCAGAGTTTAAGTAAAATAGGAATTAGAAGAACTTTGACATGATTTTTAATCATAATTTAATATAACAAACCTCTGAAAATGATTTCTCTTATAGTGTAATAAAGTCTAGTGATGTGTCAATACATATTTAATGGGTTAATATATAGATTAATTAAATGATTTAAAAATAACAGTCATGATTCCAATATATGTATCATCAATTTATCTCTAAATACTGCTTAAGTTTTTAAATTCTTCAATACATTCAAATCGTTCCCAGAATTTTCTAGATAGTTTTTGTTTTCTCTGTCTCTCTCCTGCCCCCCTTCTGCTATGTAAGGGCCCAGTGGGAAGACAAGTGTCTGCAACTCAGAGAAAGAGCTATCTCCAGACACTGATGCTGCTGGCACCTTGAACTTGGACTTCCTGTCTCCAGAAATGTGATAAAGTAAGTTTTGATGGTTTATACTACTTAGTCTGCCTGAGCAGATTAAAGCATAGACAAATTACCTTATTTTTTGGCTTAATATTTGTTTCCAGAAATATTTTCCTTCCCCCCCAAAAAATAAGTGTATATATATATATATATATATATATATATATATATATATATATGGCTGCTGATTCTGAAATTTCAGATAATTCTATGATTTAGAGTTGCTTCTTTGCTTCTCTACTTCTAGGTTAGGGCTACTTTTGTAAAGTTAATGGACACTTGTCCTCCTGTTTCATGTTTTCAAAAATTGATACTTTGCACTCTCACTTTTTCTTTGCCACTATGGGTTTTTGCTTCTAAATTTACTTTTTGTGGCTGTGGGGTTTCAAAAGAGAGTAGACTAAATGCAGGTGCTCAATCTTACATCTCTAACTTTCTCCACGCTTTTCAAAATGAAATTACAGTTGACTCAGGACTTATTTTGTGAGTGAAATGGAGAGTGGGGTGAGTCTACTCCCTTAGAATCTAAACTTGGGCTCACACAATCAGGGGAAGTGTTCTGATCTGGTCTTCAGTCATTCTGTCTGTTTCTCTCAGGATCCTTGCCCAGGGTCACAAAGCCCACTCAAAAGCAGATTACTTTGTGGTCAGCATTCATCCATCTGGGTGAAACTTGTGCATACAGTTCCCAAACACCTACACAGATACTTTCATCTTAAGACCTTACCACTTCTATATTCCTTATATATATGCGCTAGACTAGATTTCTACCACTCACAGAAATTCCTGTAACCTTTCATTGAACCAAGCTCTATCCTAGTTCTCTTACCCTTGCTGGTCTTTGAGAAGCTACTTTCACAGATCACTTTCCATCTAGGGCAGTGTAACCACTTCCAAGGGTCTAAGCCAGTGGCTATTAATGAGGATTATTCACCTAAAGAACATTTGTTGGTATGTTTTTTATGGCCACAATGATGGGTGAGATTATTACATTTAGTGGGATAGGACTATACCAGACACTCTGCAATTCACTAAATATATACACATAATGAGGAATTCTATTTTTTTTTACATTTATTTATTTTTGAGAGACAGGAGCGTGAGCAGGGGAGGAGCAGAGAGGGAAGGAAACACAGAATCCAAAGCAGTCTCCAGGCTCTGAGCAAGCTGTCAGCAAAGAGCTAGACGTGGGGCTTGAACCCATGAACCATGAGATCATGACCTGAGCTGAAGTTGGGTGCTTAACCAACTGAGCCACTCAGGCACCCCTATATAATGAAGAATTCTTTACATGCGTATGATTCAGGAGTTTGACAGATATTCATATAGGTGAAAATTCTAATATAGTTATCTGATCATATAATCTAACCCCATTTTACATACTAATACAAACTAATTTTGCATTGTAGTATAAAATGAAACTTTTTTTAAGTATGCAACCTTCGTGTATGTGTATTATGGAAGACCAGATATAGTTTTATTCAGAACCTTTTCTAAGACTTATCATATCTCCAAGGACAGCACTTCCTGAAGTATTTGGTGTGGCCATTACAACAGACTTGTTTTTGTCTGTATTTGCATGTATGGTTTTAACCACTCATGACATCTAATAAGGTAATGCAAATATGCACATATTATATTGCATGTTGCTTTATAATTACTGTGTTTTTATTTCTGCATTTACTTTTATTTACATGTTTAGGTGGTTTGCATTATCTATGAATTGCAATCAGAACAGTAAACAGGGGTTTAAAGATACTTTTAAGGGTATTATGGTCCCCATAAGGTTGAGAATCAAAAAGTTTTCAGTCACAAAGGAACCTCAGGGATTCCAAGCTTTATCTGACTTCTTTGAATGTAGATGCAACATACATTTTATTATTTATAAGGAGCCTACAGCAGAGAAATAAGACAGTTAATTTCCTAATAAGATTATTCTGCCTCATTAAATTGCCGATAATCACACTGCTCTAAGACTAAAGGCATCTGTCTCAAAACTGTCATTTATTTATCATTTCAGCAGAAATCTTGTGAACATCTATTTGTACTAGATCACTGCATAATTCTGCTTTTTAAAAATATTTTGAATGGATCCATCATGACCTACTCTCCTTTCTTTTCCTCCCTTCCATCCCTGTCTCACTTTCTTCTATTTATTTTGTAAATTATGCAAGTAAGGAAATGGATATATTTTTCTTGTAAAAAAATCAACAACAAAAACTTTACATATACATACACAATGGAATACTACTTGGCAATGAAAAAGAATGAAACATGGCCTTTTGTAGCAACGTGGATGGAACTGGAGAGTGTTATGCTAAGTGAAATAAGTCATACAGAGAAAGACAGATACCATGTGTTTTCACTCTTATGTGGATCCTGAGAAACTTGACAGAAGACCATGGGGGGAGGGGAAGGAAAAAAAAAGTTAGAGAGGGAGAGAGCCAAACCGTAAGAGACACTTAAAAATTGGGAATAAACTGAGGGTTGATGGGGGGTGGGAGGGTGGGTGATGGGCATTGAGGACGGCACCTGTTGGGATGAGCACTGGGTGTTGTATGGAAACCAATTTCACAATAAATTTCATATTAAAAAAAAAACTTTACATATAGGAACAAACTCCTGTTTTCACATCCTGCTCTTCTGATTATTTGCTATCACCAAATAATCACTGTTCTTCTTCTAATGTTTATACCTACATATGTACCAGTAAGACATATGTGTGTTTCTGTAATGAGGAAGGGTATAATGGATGTGGGGGGTTAAAACCAGAGTATTTCATTGAACGATATGTCTCAGAGTTCCATCCATATTAGTGCATATTGCTCTCCCTTATCCTTTTTCTCTGCTGCGTCATATTTCCACAATATTAGTCTTCTAATATTATCCATTGGATAGCAAGTAACATAGACTTTATAATGCTATAAGCCTCTAAAACTTAACTAAACAGGTGCCCAGTATATGAGGGAAGTGGATTAAGTCAGGAGAGGGTATGGACAGTTTTGAAAAGCAGATGGAAAGTCACCAAGGAACACCTCCTATCAACTACTTCCTGGATTTTCTTTGCTTAACCTACAAGAATAAGCTAAATAGATGACTGGATTAAAGAGAGAAGGAGGGCATCGAAGAGGAGAAAGAGAAAAAAAAATTACATTTCTCCACACTTGCCTATGTGTTTATGTACCTACATACTATGCAACCACATTATGGCCTAAAGTTTTATCTTTAGAAATAAATATGTATAATATTCTTTAGATTCTGGCTTTAGAGAAATGATAGATTCCCAAGACTTAATTCTCTATAATTTAGGGCCAGCTCTCCACCTCTAACCTCAACTTGAATACATTTGCTGCTGGAAACTATTCTTTCGGATTGTTTCCCCAAACCAGAGTTAGTACACAGATGAGCCTCTGTGAAAAGAAGATGCACTATGCTTGTGAGAGTTTGTGTTTCTAATCCAAAGAGAGTAGATGAATCCTAGATGGAATCTAAATTGGAGAGAGAGAGCAGGATCAGCCAGTAGCATAGTCCATTATCCAATCGAATTGAAAATTCATTTTACTTTCACCTAATCTGAATCAAAACTCCTATGAATTCCAGAAAAAGAAAGAAAGAAAAAGAAACAATGATAAAAAAAAAAAAGATTTTTCAATTCTGAAAAAAATCTTCAGTTATTTTTTTAAAATTTTTTTAATGTTTATTCATTTTTAAGAGAGAGAGACAGAGCGGGAGCAGGGGAGGGGCAGAGAGAGAGGGAGACACAGAATCCGAAGTAGGCTCCAGGCTCTGAACTGTCAGCACAGAGCCCGACGCGGGGCTCCAATTCACAAACTGTGAGATCATCACCTGAGCCGAAGTCGGACGCTTAATAGACTGAGCCACCCAGGCACCCCAGATCTTCAGTTATCTTACTTAGATCTTTATCTATATGATTTCAATTCCTAAGAATATAAGACCAAAATATAGAAATCAAGAACAGAGGTTTTAAAAAGATTAGTATGATTTGTATTGTTTTCATCTTTGTTATCTATGTAGGAACTTTTATAGAATTTTAAATCAGAATTTTCTTTGAAGAAACCCAAAGATTCAATAGTATCGTGTGATGTTTTACAAATCATTATTTTAATTCTTAGCAAGATGGAACTTCTTTAATTTATTCAGCCCTCTGACATGATAGTCTGAATAGTATTATCCATAATAATGGGATTTTACTTCCTTAATTTATCTTCCAAGACTAACTCTACCCTTATTCTGTCTCCAAAGCTTTTACCATGGTGATTATCTATTGCAGTAGTAAAGACACAAGATTCATGAGGATAGAGACTTTTTCTTGTGTGTAATGTTTAGCTGCTTGTGTTTTATCAGCCTTTTTGGTGATTTGTATTATAATAACCCTAATACATTACCCAGAGTCCTTTTCCTTCTTATTCTGTTTGTCAAAATGTGAATCGTGATCCATGCATGCAACCTTTTCCTAGGTAGAAAGATCATTTAAAGTAGAACAGGTAAAAGTAAAAACTAATTCAGTAGGATTTTAGCCATCAGTATTACTAGGCTAGCAAAACTTAATTTTAAAAGAAAGCAGCATCCTTTCTGCAGCCTCCGTGAATGCCCAATATCTAACATGCTTTTACGTAATAACATTACCTATTATTGGAGAAAGTAGCTGAAGATGCCATAACTGACTTGCTGCTGTAATATAGTAAACTGCTTCATGAAATGGATTTATATATTTTTCATTGTTCTAATGTTGATTTATTTTTGAGAGACTGAGAAACAGAGTGGGAGCAAGGGAGTGGCAGAGAAAGAGGGAGACACAGAATCTGAAGCAGGCTCCAGGCTCTGAATTGTAGGCACAGAGCCCGACGCAGGGCTCACACCCATGAACTGCAAGATCATGACCCGAGCTGAAGTTGGATGCTTAACTGACTGAGCCACCCAGGTGCCCCTGAAATGTATTTATATTAATGCCAAAAATTAAATAAAACTTAAGAAAAAATAAGTTGAGTTTTGCCTTCATAACCTGAATATTTTCAAAATTAATTCTTCATAGCTAGAATAATCAATTTAATATGTATAGTAATATGAAAATTACACATTTCCTCAGTATTTCCTAAAGCCACTAAAATTATTTGTTTTATTTTTGTTCTAAGTCCAATTGAATATACATAATTGTATATTTTCTAATTATACTTATGTGCCTATATGAATAAAACTTGAAAAAATTAATATTTAGTTTTGCTGTGAAAAGATTCAGCTTGTGTTATTTTGAATTCACAGCCTACACCATCTTCACTGCAAGTTGCTACCTGGTTTCATTTGAAAAAAAATTCATTTATTAATTTCTTTAAATGAAAAAAAACATTGCCAAACTCCAATTATATGCCAGAAACTATATGAGGCATTGAACAAAATTAAACACAATATTTCTCACCCATCTCTCTAAAGTTTTTTATCACATGCAGGAAAGATAAATATGAAACCAATAACTGCCATGAATCTGAACTGGACTAAGAGACAAATTTATTTACATTGGTTTTAGAAAATGCATATTTGAATTAAAAATGTAGAAAGTTTAAAACTAATAAGTGTAAAAACATATACAGGGCAAAGACAAACTAAAACATTAACAACTTTGATGCAATATTAACAACAGATCAAATCAAATTTCAGAAAAAAACTAAGTAGTTTGGCACACATTTAGTGAACATTACAATGGGCAGACCATTGCACAAGACAGACAAAAAAAGATAGAGATAAAATACATTATTTATATAACCACTGTAGTAAATGACAGTGAGAACTGGGGAGAAACATAAATCAGAAAAAGAGGAGGAAGACAGGAATTCTATGGTTCTGGTAGACTTGAAATTTTTTATATGGTGGCTAGGTGATTTCACCGAAAAGGTGATATTTAAGAAAAGATACAAAGGAGGAGAATCGAGGTGCTATGTTTGTTTTCACGGAAGAACGTTTCAGGCAAGGGAAACACCACATGCAAAGGCTCTTTTATACTGAAATGTTATCAAGAATAATGGAATAGCAGAAGGGGGGCTGATATGGTTGAAGTTAAAAGAGTGAAGAAGACTGTATTAATAATTTTAAAGAGGTATCATTCTTTTTATTATTTAAAGAACCAAATCACAAAATGTCATAACATTTGTAGAGGGTGTCAATATAATCTGCCTGCCATAGGATCCAGCCTTTCCCAGTTTTCAGGCAGCAGTGCATTCTGAATGGGACTTAACCGTCTCTCCATTCATAAAGTGGGTTCTTATTAATCTAAGTATTATGCTTCGTACTGTAGTCATGTTGCAATATGTAGATTTAGCTTATGTCTTATATATTACCCTCGTGATGGTCATCTGCATTGCCTTAGCTTTTGCTACAACAAATAACATTAATATGGACATCTTCTTATATATCTCCTTTTACATTTGCTCAAAAGTTGTGCAAGACTATAGAGGATGTGCATATTAATTGCAAGAAGCATTGTTTGATTATGCTTCAAAGAGGTTTTACCAATTAATATCCCACCAGCTGCATAGAACGGGGAGTGCCTTAATACCACATAACTTTCTAGTTTAAAAAAATGAGTAAGTGTAATTAACCTTTCATCATTAAGATGCCGATCTCTCACTGTTTGATCTATATCTCTTTGTTTTTCCAGCATGCTTTTGTCTATATTTTTGTTTTCTTATGGTGTCCCTTTCCAGGAATACTTTTAAAGTAAGTTTTCAAACTGACTGTGAAATTCCAGAAGTTTCCAGCCATACTTGTCTTCTTGTTACTTCCTGATCATGCCAGGCATAATTAATTCAAGAACTGCATTAAGTTGTAATTGCCTTGACATATAATCAATCAGGCTGTGCAAAGATAAAATAGGCAGGGGGCTGGGTCAGAATCCTAGCTCACTGGTATTTCTGGATCCATCTTTTTCTTTTCATAAGGAATATGCTAGAATGTAAGAGAGAGTGATGCTAAATTGGGAATATATTTTAATCGATTTGAACATAAATTCAAAAGTTAACAACTCACAAATTAATTTTGATACTTTAATCATTATTACCTGAAAACACCTCTCAGTTGATGGTGCTGTTATCATGTTCCAAGTATGTTGTATTGAATTGAAGGGCTAATTTATAATCTACTACTTGGTTGCAGTTCTTGATACAGTATCTATTTTCTGTATATAATGAGCACAGGACCTGATTGTTTGAATGCCCACTCAACTTCAGAATCTTTGTCACATCTGTCAGTTTCATGTCGTCACTAAATTTTAAAGAAAATATGCCGCTTCCCTCTTATTGTGCATTCCTTGCTAAAAATATGTTAGAGAATTAGAATATCTAAAATTGATGTTTGCCTCTGGCATCACAATTTACTGTTCATGAGTTGCTATCAACCTCTGGGAAATGCCGCTTCTGCTCCAATAGTGTTCTTGCTAGAGCACCTCTTAGGATGCTTTGGGATTTGTAAATTTGAACAACAAGTAATCATTTTAGGCAGCGTTCTGATTCAAACATTTAATTAATTTGCTTTTATGACCTTTGTTTGACTTTCTACTCTGGAAATAATTGTAATCCCTAGCCTATTGAGGTGAGTTTGTAACGACACAACATTTTCCAGTGGGTAATATATGCTCAAATTGGCAAACTAAAGTAAAATCCACTTACAACACCCAGGGTTGTTATTTATCTTTGCTTTAGACATTTATCTTTTAGCTAATGGGAATAAACTCAATATTTTTAATGTAAAACCCTTACTTATAGTTTAAATCTCAAACAAAACTTTATGAAGAGATTCTTCAGTGGCTGTAAATGCCGATGTTAAGGATGGAAAGTTTGAGATGACATAGAGATGACATGCTTTCTTATTTGACAGTGATTCTGTCAAATGTCATTTGACACTGTCATTTGACAGTGATTTCTTATTTTGACAGTGATTCTCAGTATTTAATCTGTTATGTCTGTCTTGTTTATTCAACAAGTATTTCATGAACACCTAATATGTGCCAGAAAACATCAAAAGGCATTTGAGATACTTCGATGAATAAAACTGATAATGAATCACATAAGCTTTGTGAACATCTTACTTAGTTAACAATTTCAAGTTTAGAGAAGCTGTTCCCCTCACATCTGGAATTAGAAGAGCAGATACCTCCTGCTTTAAGAGAAGCTAGGAAGATTAAATGTCTTTTGTTATTTAGAGGGTTCTCTAGCCATGTGTAGGGATTAGTATGCAGTATCAGAACTGTATAAATCTAAGAGATGATTTATACTATTATAGTGTAAGTTGAGGGGAGGTGGTGATATATCTTCAACTTGTTTATTTCTGCATTGGTGCATTATCTCAATTAACTATCAAAATAATTATCAGTCATGACCAGAGTACATGAATCTGGTCAAGAGGAATTCATGCTGAATAGCATGAATATTTAGATTGCCAACAATCAACCCTTTGATATGTGAACAGTAGAACCTTTGTAAATAATATAGTATTGCATGTCAGTGAAATTAATTTTTATGAATAGGGCATATCAATCCAAGGTTTCTGATATGGCAAGCTTTCTGTAAGATTCTGAGAGATTATAGAAATTAGAAGAAGTGATTTTATTTACACAAGCACATTATATCTATCAGTTGATGAATATTTACAATTGACATGGAATTCGCATCACATGTAGGCAATGGTTATCTGTAACTTTTTAGATGTTACCTCTCTTAATCCATATTGTAGCTGACTTTTCTGATGTGATACTCAATTTTAAATTTTCTAACAAAATTTTTACTGATATTACTTAAGCAAAAAATAAATCCGCTTAATATTATATTGTATTTGAGGGGGAAAAATGGTAAATGTAGTTGGTGTTTACTGCCATCCAAAGCAAATACTTTATTTATTTTTTTTTTTAATTTTTTTTTTCAACATTTATTTATTTTTGGGACAGAGAGAGACAGAGCATGAACGGGGGAGGGGCAGAGAGAGAGGGAGACACAGAATCGGAAACAGGCTCCAGGCTCTGAGCCATCAGCCCAGAGCCTGACGCGGGGCTCGAACTCCCGGACCGCGAGATCGTGACCTGGCTGAAGTCGGACGCTTAACCGACTGCGCCACCCAGGCGCCCCGCAAATACTTTATTTTTTAAGTTTATTTATTTTTAAGAGAGAGAGAGACAGAGCATGCATTGGGGGAGGGGCAGAGAGGGGAACACACAGAATCCAACGCAGGCTGTAGGCTGCAGACTGCAGACTCTGAGCTGTCAGCACAGAGCCCCATGTGGGGCTTGAACGCAGGAACCCCGTGAGATCATGACCTGAGCCAAAGTTGGACGCTTAACCGACGGAGCCACCCAGGCTCCCTGCAAATACTTTCTTTTGTAAATAACCCCTACTTATAATTTTCTTCCACCCTTCTGGGAATTACTCTTTAATCACATGTCATAGAACCATAGAAAGATCTCTGATATTATTTCAGGGACTGATACACCTTGCCGTATACTGGGGTAGTTATTTGGTGAAATTAATCAGAGATTAATTTCTCTGAATATGCTTTGCCTGAGTCATCTTCTGCAATGTCAATATACTAATCTGTAATGAGACTGATAATTAAGACTATGGAGAGTACCCAATATCAAGGTTAAAGAGATGTGAGTTTGAGTTACAGCTCTCCTAACTACTCTATATCCGTTATCATGCCACTTTGAATTTTAAATACATCATCTTCAAAATGAGGTGACTGAAATAATCTCCACAGTCTTGTTTTATCCTTCAGCTTAATTTTATAAGATGTTGCTACAGTGTCAGACGGTATGGATTTCTGTTTTTATTTGACCATAACTTCCATATCTTTACAAACTTTACATGCACGAAAGGCAGAAACAATTTCACTTGTTTGAAACATCATTTTCTTGCTTATTCAAAGTGCATGGTCCATCATTCCAAGTTTACACTTGTCAATAGCAAAATCTACCACAGCTGTTTCTTTTTCTATTTTACATATTCGGCAAAACTTCCAAACTAGATAATTCCACCTATTACATTTACCACATACTAATCAGAACCTGAATAACTGTGCTCCATTGGAAAACATCCCACAAAAGTGCACATAGGCTCTATTTTATGTTTATGATTTTGCAGCACAAGTGCAATCTCTATGTGGCCCACCAACTGTTCAATTTTTGCTCTGATCTATTTCTTTGTCACAATCTACAAGTATTTCATACTTTTACAACACTTTTAAAAATCCTGACTTCTTCAGTACTCTGGTTTATTTAAGTACCTCAGATTTGCTAATCTGTGACTTCACTTCCATTCTCTCCCTTTTCATTACCTTTACAGTACCAACTATACAGGCTTTCTTACATATTCAGTCTCTCTCTCAATTTGATCCCTTCCTTGTAAAGGATCTGTTGTTCCACATTCCTCTCAAACACTGACCTCTATCCATAGCTAAACTTCATGAAATATGGCATTCACTATCTCTGTTATCTTGCTCCTCTCTCAGCAGACCCAGATCTCTGAGTTTGCTTCTTCTATAGGAAGAATTCTCTCTAACGTGATGATTTTCAATTATCAACTTGTTAGCTTTTTTATTTTTTCAATTTGTTGACCTCCTACTAGCATTTGGCATTGCTGCTAATAACTCTTTGCTTGTAGAAAGAACCTTTTTTTGCATTCCATGACCAATATTGCCTGTTTTTTTTTTTTTTTCCTGTGCCATTTCTCTGATTAAAATTCCCTAAGGCTTAATGTTAGGCTCTCTCCTCTTCTCACACTATATTCTAAAAAATAATTTCATTCACTCTTGGCTTCAAATATCATTTATATTATGATTTATGGCAAATAAAGTCTATCCTCATTCCATTATTTCTCACCTGTACATGGATGTTTCAAAGGCATATTTATATCATTATTTCCAAACTTAACTCATGGACTTCCACATAGAACAGGGTCACTATTTTTTAAATGGCCCCAACATGTATTCCAAGACAAACAAACCAGGAAGCTCTGAGCTATTCAATCTCTTTCTCACTCAATTTATGGGATACAGTATTAGGACTTTTCTCTAGAATTTGCCTATTTTTATCCATCCAACTACCAATGTGGACCAAAGTATTACCATCTCTCATCTGGACCACCTCAATAGCCTTGCATGAACCACCTTCCAATTCATTTATCTAGCTTGCAGCCAGGAGATTTTCTGAAACACAAACACTGTCATTTTCTCTCCTGTTTAAATATTACAATGGATTCCCATTGTATTTAGATTAAAGAAATCAACACACACACACACACACACACACACACACACACACACACACAGGCACAGGCATACATGCACAGACACAAGACTATTTTCTAATTCTCTGGATGTACCTCAAATGCTATTGCCACTTGCTTCTGTTCCCCAAATGTGGGATGCTTTGTCTAATACTCTAATATGCTAATACATCTACTATGCCTTTGTGTATATTACTGCCTCTGTCTGGAGCACTATTCACCCTCCTTCGAGACTCACTTATGGTTTTTCTGGGTAATATATTATTTTCCATGACTGTGCTCAGAGTCCTTCCATGCCACACCCCTCACCTCTCAGACTAAATAAGTTAATTCATTATATGCTTTGAAACTGTCTGCTTTTGTTTATTGTTGTAGTGTCTAAGCTAAACTGAACATAAAATCTATTTTATCATTGAGTAAAGGGAGGAATGATAAAAAATATTAAATTTTGGAGGTACTAAAATATAATTTTTATAGAATATTCATTACCAGGTGTTATGAACTAAATATTGTGTCCTTTAAAAATTGATTATGTTGAAATCCTATCCCCTAATGTGAAGGTATTAGAAGGTGGTGGCTTTGGTAGAAAATTAAGTCATGAGGGGAGGGCCGTCACGAATGGCATTAGTACCCTTATAAGAAGAGAGACAAGAGAGAGAATTTTTCTCTCTCCACCACATAGAGGATGCAGAGAAAAGACAAACATCTGCAAACCAGAAATTATGCCCTCACCAGACTCTAGATCTGTGAGGACCTTGATCTTGTGTTTCTAGCCTCCAGAACTATGAGAAGTAAATGTTTGTTGTTTAAGCAACCCAGTTGATAATATTCCGTTATAGCAGTCCAAGCTGACTAAGACACAGGTGAATTTAGTCACACCCATAAAAAAAAAGTCTGAACATGCCCAGAGAGTCCTGAAACTTCTGAGCCAATGTCTCTGATGCTGAGTTATTATTTTCTCTTACAGAAGTACACAGATTGATATGCACCCAAACTTCCCTGACGGAAGACCACCTAAAGTACTAGAGCACAGCTTATGTCTCTATGTTTAGTTTGTCAGGCCACCCTGAAGGAGGCCATTTCCATTTTATCTACATCCTTTCCATTCCCCACCTACAGATCCTCCAATGCTTACTGATATATCAACCTGTTCATAGAAATGCTTTTATCCATTTATTTTAATGGGAGTTTACTCCCACTCTTCCATTTCTACCATTTTACTTCTGAGACTTAAATTATCTACCCACCCACCCCTCATTCCCACTTTGGGCCTTTATATATTTCCCCTTAACAAGGGGAATTTATGTGCCAGTTAACACAAAAATTTCTGGTGTAATCCTGAACTTTTCTTTCTAATTAAAGGACCTTGAAGAATCTTACTACATTTTTGAATATTTCTGAGCCTTGACTTCTTGCAGAACTAACAAATCCTAACTTTATGATATTCTCATTCTCAAAATATGGACATTAAGCAGAATACAATCTTTATCATTTAATATTTAGTAAGTACACACATTTTAAAACATAAAAAAATAACTGAAATGTAAAGACAGGCTTATATCAATGCTAATAAAGTTTCCTGCTGTCAATGCAAAAATTTTCCACTGCTTGTCTTTGGAAACTGTATGCTACTCTAAACCTTCGATCCCTTTTATTATAAAAGATTGTGGTCTTTAAATAAAATTACTCAATGTCCAGAAAAGAATGGAACTTTTTGCTGCTCCAAAATTTGTACAAAGAGTACAAAATGATTCTGTGTTGTATGCCTAAATGAAACATAATTTTGAAATTAACTCTTGGTAGGTCAGACTATTCTACTTTGACATTTTTAAATAAGATTATTAGTGATATGTCAACTTACTATTTATGGGATGGTGCATTTATAATGACTGACGTGAACCAAGAGTATTCCTAACAAACCAAAAGAGAATGTAGCTGTTGAGTTAAATAATACATAAACTATTTTCCTCAAAAAAGATAACACATTCTGAAAAATATGAGAATGAGATTTTTATATTACCCAATGCTATTTCACTTAAAAATTATTTTCCTTTTACCTCCCTGTAAGTATTTTAATCACTTTGCCATTTTTTCTTTACACTTCTAAATGAATTTTTTAGTATGTAATATGTTCGGAAAAGCACACAAATTAAAAGGATAGAGCTTGATGTGTTTTTTAAAATAAGCATACATTTGTAACCAGTGCCCAGATCAAAAATCTTAGTCTTAGTTCCACCTCCTTTACTTTTTCCTAGTCCATCTGTTTTTCCTGATTTTACCTCTATTACCTCCAATTTAGGAATTTCTAATTTAACTCTTTCATTCACTAGTTAAAAACATACAGAGACACACAAGGTAATATAACACATAAGTAAAAGAATGGAGAGAAAGACTGACAGAGAAATGGCTGCAGAGATAAGGATTGGAAATATAAACGCATGCTAGATCTAGATATGCTAGATCTATGGATACACCAGGTGAAGCTATACATTTCCCTCACTTGCATTTACCTGATATATTCTTCTCTTAGCTGTTTTGGCAATTTGTTGTGCACTGTGTGTAGGAGTATTAAAACAAATTTAAAAAAACTTTTGGGGGGGCTTTTATTAGCACAAAATTAATGCTATTTAGATACAAAAATCCGAGTATGTATATTTAGTGGGTGACCCACAATATGGGTCAAAAATATAAAGAAATATATTCCCTTCTAGATGTTATACGTGATTAAGGGATATCACAACAAATTAGTTAACGCCTATAGATAGCCCTCAACCACTGATGATCTCTGAGAAATAGCTTGATAATTCAATATTTACTCATTCAAAACAGGCTTTTTCACTATTGTTTATCCAAAAATAATTGGAGAAGGCACTCTTAAGAATTGTCTGTGTTCGGTTAATTATAAAGAGGGACAAAAACAGCAGCATATTAACCTGTATAGGAAGGAAAAACCTCTCATCCAAGAGAAATGACAAATTTTAGAAATTCCGGCAAAATTATTTTCTCTTACCCTGCTTCTTTTAAACATATTAAAAAATTCATGGTTTAAAGTCTTTTAAGACGTCTCTTCTATTGTTTCTCTTAAAGTATTAAGATCCTTTAGTGCGAAATTGTTATGTTTCCCAGTAAAAACAGAAGCGCTAAGTTGCCAATGGGGGCAAAATATAAATAAATAAACCAACCACATGACTGAAAGGAGAGGAAAGGCAAATCCTAAGAGATGTACTCCTTTACTTTCCTATTTGGCATTTCTTAAGAGAATCCACTAACGTGCATCGTGTGCAACAATTCATTGCAGAAAGGAAAATGAAAGAATATAAACTAAGAAATAATCAGATCTATTCTCATACCATCAAAGAGAAATTTGAATCAAGCCACTTGGGAAATTCTACCTCCTATTTTATAACTCATTTAAGTCCAATAATTTCACCAGCTAAAAGTTTTCCTTTTGTATCATAAATGGCCCAGGATGCAAGGGAACAATTAGGAAACTACAATGCATCCCATGATTTCCATTGAGGCCATGTTGAAATTTGTAAAGAGGACTTCTGAAGAGCTAGGAGTGGCCAGTGAAGCAGAAGGGTGAGATGGTAGGCTAGGGGTTTTGGAAGATGTTGCCACAGTCACTCAACATTTTATCTAGAATATTCTTTGATGTGATGGGATGGATGCTGTATTAGTTCCTATGGCAGCTTTAACAAATTATGACAAACTTGATGGCTTAAAATACATTTATTCCCTTATACTTCCTTACTCACAAGCACAAAAATCAGTTTCAACTGGGCAGACACAGATCAAGGTGTCAAACAGGGATGTGTGTTCTCTGAATCCTTTAGGGGAGAATCTGTTCCTTGCTTCTTGTTTTTTTGGTGGCCACCATCGTTCCTTGGCTGGTGGCTACATCATTCCAGTCTCTGCCTAAGTAATCACGCTGCTTTCTCTTCTTCCCATCTCAAATCTCTCCCTGCCTCTCTCCTATAAAGACTGTATAACTGAAACCATGGAAACTGAAACCACAGATAGGGGCGGGGGGGGGGGGGTGTTACTCTATGAAACATTTTTAGAATACCAGAAATTACTTTTACAGAGAATTTCAGAATAAGAAGATACAGAATGCTGCCTTTACCTCAGTCTTATTATAAAAATAAAAATTTAGCCACTCAAATATAGCAGCTGGTAGGAATAACGATATTTCACTTTTTCATACTCTTAAAATTACAATTGAAATGTTTGACATACATTTTTTTTTAATGTCTGCCTCTTCAGAAATTCTTTGAGGTAGTTAGGACAAAATAAAAAAATCTCCATTTTGCAAATGGACAACTGAGACTCTAAGAACTTAAGAGATGTACTCAAAACTAGACAGTTAGTAAAACATCTCCTGACTCCAAGTTCAAAGCCATTCCTCTGACCCTTTAGCATATACATTTTTAATATATCTCAGATTTATGTGGGGGTTTTTTTTTTGGCTTCTCATATGTCTCTAAGGAATAAAATATCACAAACGATGTAACTAAAATCAAAGTTGTGACCCTGTGATTTCAAGATACAAAACCAACCTTGCCTATCGGCCTCTGTGAGATCTCGAGTTAACACTGATCAAATATTTCAATAACGATGAGACTAACTCTGTTTTCTTGCAGTTCAGAGAATTAAACTCTTCTGGGAATTGAGCAAGCAAGTCAGCATTAGTAGGGGAGGATAGGGTTCTTGGCCCTTCTCAATTTCTCAGGCCACATCACCCTTAGTTTACATGTTCTTGATCCTTTCACAGAGACACAAGCATGTATGTACCATATACAAACACCATGCTTTCTGAAATGTAAGGATGATTTTAGAGGTGAAAACAGAATCCTGAATTTTCTTGGTCATTTGAGTAAAACACTACTCGAAGAGAGAGAATATTTTAAAGAATTTTTCAAAAGCAAATGAAAGATACAGGAAATAGGTTCCCTGTAGGTGCAAAATGCCATTTCTGCTTAACACATTCGTGCTCGGCTCTTAGCATTTTGTTCTTACTGAAAAAACCTAGAAATTAAAAGTACAATAATACAGTAGATGGCTGCTAGTGCATTATTCTTCCATAATTTTCTATAACTGATTAACAGGAGAAAAGGAAAAGGTTAATTTTCTAATTACATATTCCCCTGAGGTAAATTATGCACGTTATCACATCCATTGACATGCTATAATGGGCACTTTATGGAAAAGCGATTTTCTCTGAAGTTATGAACAATCAACGGTATATTTTTAGGAATCAAGTAGGCAGCAGGCAAACCAGTGAAAAGACCTGTCTCCACCAAAAAATGTGTTCATAAGCAGCTTTTGCCTTCAAAGCAGGCTGTGATGTTTCCCAATCACTCCATCTAACCGTGTTTAATGTGAGTCAAGAATGAGCTGTGGAGTCAGACCTGGGTTTGACTTCTGGCTCCTGTAGCTACATGATCTATAAGCATATTCTTACATGACCTATACATTTATTTCTTTATTGACATACGGAAATAATATGAGGGTGTAATTTGATGCAGAATGTGGTGATAGATGTATAGAAATTATAACTGTGATAATGAGTCATGAGAAAAAGCGAAATTAGGAAGTGGAATATACGTGATAAGAATATCCTTAGTTAGAAGTGTATGTAAACAGAATTGCCACAGAACATACTCCCATTTAATTTATCCCTTGTGAGGAAAGGAGTATAATTCTTGAAGATGGAGGTAAATGGTTTCCTGTAGAATTTTTATTTCTAAGCTCATAGTATCTCTATGAAAAACAGAAGAGGGAAGAGACAGAAACTGTACTTTTAGCCCAGTTAGTATATAAAACTCATGCTCCTGAGTCTCTTTAGGATCCATCCTCTGGAGCTTTCACTCAAACTTACCAGGGACCAGTCATGCTTGAAAAAATATAAACGAGGAGAAGGGCATTAACGAGATGATCAAGAAGTTTGGTGAAAGAGAAGACAGCCCAAGGCCAAAGATGTCCCAGTGATTTAAATCTGTTTACATCCCTGCCTCTAGCACAAAAGACCCAAACTAACAGATAACACATATTTTAAATATTATAACACCTTCATTCGACTATCATCATTAACATCAATGTGTTCTTGTGTTTTCAATCTAGCAATATCAGTGAGAAATGAAATACTAGGATAAGAAAAAGATGCTTGTCCATTTTAAGAGGCAAACACTTGTTTTCTAATGATTTCATGGGAAACTTGTTGTACCATACTCCCTTGCATTTTTTTACGAAGTAAACTTCTCTCTAAAAGAAATAATGTCGGTAATGAAAAGGTTATGGAATTTAGAATAGAGCCTGGGTTTGGTCTTACTTTCTCTGTAACTTGCAACAAATGACTTAACCTCTCTGAATCACAGTTTTGTTATTTGTGAAATGGAGATAATGACACCAATATGGGGTCTGTTAGAGGATTAAATATAAATACGAGCAAAGTACTTACCTCAATGCTAAACCAACTGAGTCACTAAATTAATAGATTTTTGAGTAAGTGAACAAAGTAAATTTTTTTTTAAATCATCTATGCATTTTGTTGGTGAGGGAGGATTTCCTGCCCTAGGGTTATGGGTATGGCCAAACACACAGCACTTGACTGAGCAAATAACAATGCATTTAATAAAATGGGTCGTTTGTCTGGGGCACCTTATCTGTGGGAAGAGGATGATGTGATCTTAAATTTAGGCAGTTAGAGGCCCTCCGAATTTCTCCCAATGTTAAAGTAACATATAATATTGAGTTTTAGTTTTAGCTCTGAAAGCAGAGTAAAAAGCTTAATCTTCCTGTGGTCATCTTTATCCAACATTTTCCTTTAAAGAAGAAAAAATACCCATGATATTTATATTTTTTAGATGATTAACAATCCCACAGATAGTATTGTAATCTGATCATAATTTTACACAGAAAAGAAGAAGGAAGAAGTGGAGGAGGAGAATAATTACTTAAGCCAAAGACTTCTTGGAACCAATTTGGGAAGTTACATTAAGTGATGATGCTGGCTCTACTCATCTCGTCTTTGAATTAATATTACAAATTTAGGTAGGAAATGCAGGAAAAAATGGGATAAATGGCAGTGTTTGTATAATTTAATTATTGGCTGGTTAAAATAAAATGAAAGCAGAAAAAAAGTGTCTGTTTTTCTCTAATTCTTGAAAAAATAGTAATCAATGCCTTTTGACATACAGCCAAGAATAACAGAACAATGAAACACAATTTACTCCATTTCATCCATCTAGCACGTGCCTCAGCCTCCTGTCTTAACCTCCAGCCATCTCTTATGGCTGAAAGTGACTTATCTCACATGATTGAAAATTTCATCAAAATGTCACTTCCCCTAGTTCAGTTCATTTTGCATCTCTAAACTTATCCTTTGTCTAATATTTTGCATATTGCCAATACAGTAAAGGAAAATTTTATATCAAACTTTCTAGTTTGACAATCCTTTCTAACTCCAACATCTCTCATTATTAATCAAGTGGCATAAGTATTTTCATTGTGTCCTGGTTTCAGAGTATAAGAGAGGAACAGCAGTGTCCAATTTCAGGCTTTTGAGCTCTTAAGTAGACTTTGTAAAATCTATAGGAAGAAAAAAAGTATCTTAAAACTCACACTTTTAGAAAAAAAGTTCTAAGAGCTAGCAACTTGAAAGATAAATGGTGTGTGTGTGTGTGTGTGTGTGTGTGTGTGTGTGTGTGTGTGTGTGTGTTTTCTTCTGAATTCCAAATGGCTTGGCTTGGAATGATCAAGGGCCAAAGCCTAAAGAAATGCAAATGAAATGTGTCAACTAAAGAAAAGGAAAATGAGAAAGCAAAGCTAAAATTCCAGAGTAAACTCCAACTCAAAGGAAATTATAGTTCTACCTGCTAGACCATAGATGTGATTAGAATAGAAACTGTCTGGGTTCCTGAAAAGAAGCCCTGTGCTCATCATAATCACTACTCCCCACCTCTACCCCAGTCTTGGGGCTAGTTTGAATGAAGTTCGTATTTGGCATAAAGAATATATGCATCTGAAGAGCAGAGGGCATTTAGGCCATGGACATCAGTAGAGAACAACACTGCACAATAAGATCCTTCTGCCTTACAACTCAACAGAGGCCAGGATGGACAAGGGATAGCAGGCAATGTGGGATGTCCCTTCCCCCATACCAAGATAACACAAGCCTCACCTTCTCCTACTTTCAAGTAGAAAAAGAAGAGAAAAGGGAGAAAGAGAATACTAAATTAACTTAGTTGAACTAAGGAATCAAATTTTTAAGCTCAGGAATGATGTAATTTACATGAATTTGCAGGATTAGGTACCTTCTACTGAATGAGAGTAGAAGCTTAGTTTTACTAACTTCCATAAAGTGGTTTACTTTTGTATACCTTATTAATGACTATCAGTTGTAAGCTCTCTACATGGATAATGCCATTAAAACAAAAATGTATTTTATTTTAAAGTTAAAAAAAATAAAAAAATAAAAAGACATCCCAAACCTGAAAGGTTCTCTCTTAAATATGGCCATGTAACCTATTGGATGCTTTCTCCTCAGTCCATTATTGTCTGAATAATTAAATACTAAGCAAACATAAAAATACAGATTTCAAACTGATAAGAGATATTTATGAACTTAAAGTCATAAGGATAAAGATCATTCATTTATGCAAGAAGCAAGCATATAATATGGAAAATATAAAATCACATCATACTAAAGTAAGAGGAGACAAAATGGCACATGTGATAAACTTATGCCAGAGTCATCTCCAAGGCATGATGAATTGGGACTCAGCAAAGTTGCAATCAAAAGATGTGATATCATCAGCTTAACGTATCCAATGACACAGCAAATAGGTGGTGGGGCTGTCCCCCTTCACGCCTTCCACTGAAAAACTGTTCACTACTCTGTCCATTTAAAATACAAGTTTGGCTTTTATGGTGTCTTAAAAACATCTTAGACTTTTATAATTATAAGAAACTTAAAAATTGTATTCACAATTATTTACTTTTGAGAGAGAGACACACAGAATGCAAGCAGGGGAGGGGCAGAGAGAGAGAGACAGACAGACAGACAGACAGAATCTGAAGCAGGCTCCAGGCTCCAAGCTATGAGCTATGAGCACAGAGCTGACGTGAGGCTCGAACCCACAAACTGTGAACTCATGACCTGAGCCGAAGTTGGACATTTAACTGACTGAGCCACCCAGGTGCCTCTATAATCATAAGAAACTTTAGAAGATATTCAGTCCAATCTTACAAAAATACAGGAATCTCTTACAGTTTAACTGTTAGCAAATAGGCAACTTCATGAATTCTTTCAACGATGGAACATGTAATGCTTTGTTGGTCAGCTCATGACAAGGCAAGCTAGTCATTCTTTAGGGTCTTCTAATAAATGAAACCTTCCCTAGCAAACATCCAAAGCTCTTTTCAAAATAACATCTAATAACAGAAAATAACATCACATAATGAGCCATTTCAATATGGCAGGCACATTTGACTACTTTAGTGATATCCTTTTGTTGGATTTTCACAATAAGACTACAAATAAGTATTATTATTTCATCCTTTTACAGATAAGAAAAGTGAGGCAGAGTACTTAATAAATTGCCAAAGCTAGCGAGCCAAGATTTAAATCCGGTAAGACTCTTGAGCATAGTTTCTTAATCCCTAACTCATGCTGTCTCCCCAGTGTAACATATATGTTGTGATTACTGTTAATTAAAAATTCTTAGTTATATGTAGTGGATGCCAATAGAAAACTAGTCAGATATGATTTAATTAATCAAATTAGCTCACTGTGACTTTTTCATACTAAATATTGTTTAATATTTACTGAAAATCATTGTAAAATAATTGATACCAATTTTCCCACTGTTATATTATAATCTGAGACCCAGGAATAAAACTGATGACCGTCTATATTCATACAATTTAGTAGTGACCACATTAGAACCAAAATACCTAATCTCTTGATTGTCAGTACAGTGAATCTTCTGCCAACAGATGCCATTATCTGCTAGGATATCAGGGTTTAATAAGATGTGTCTGCCTCCAGAAACATTAAAATCCAGTTGTAAAGAACAACATGCACACACAGAATTTCAGTAAACTGCTATGTATGACAAATTCCTTCAGAAAGACATACATAAGTGATAGAGCTGTCAACTATGAGTTGATATAATCCAAAACAGCATCCTGGTCTATGGCAGAAATAGTTAGGATGATAGGTTATCAGTCAGCCCATTCTCTCTGAATGTGCCCTAGCCAAATCAGTTGCAAAACAATTGGAATATTTCCTTAAGATGGTCATCTATGGATTGTACGGAATAATTCTGCCATTACTGCTGTTGCCTTAGTTACAATTTTCACTGGCATGTTTTATTTTAAGATAGCATCCATCTTCACATGTTTGTTTTCTTAAATTCACTTACAGGCAGTACCCACTTTCAATGTGGTGTGTTCTTGGAGATTGGATCTTAAAGTGGATCTGTCAGGCACAATCTGAGTGTGCAGGCTTAGACTTTGCATATGCCCTTAGCCTCATCTGTTCAAAAACTGGTGGAAGTTAATGATGTATGATGTAGTGGCAAGAAACGAACTGTATCATGTTTTCAGGAACTTTTTTTTTTAATGTTTGTTTATTTATTTATTTATTTATTTATTTATTATTTTTTAAACATTTATTTATTTTTGAGACAGAGAGAGACAGAGCATGAACGGGGGAGGGTCAGAGAGAGAGGGAGACACAGAATCTGAAACAGGCTCCAGGCTCTGAGCTGTCAGCACAGAGCCTGACGCGGGGCTCGAACTCACAGACCGCAAGATCATGACCTGAGCTGAAGTCTGCCGCTTAACCGACTGAGCCACCCAGGTGCCCCAATGTTTGTTTATTTTTGAGAAAGCACATGTGGGGGAAGAGCAGAGAGAAAAGGACAGAGGATCTGAAATGGGCTCTGTGCTGACAGCAGTGAGCTCGATGCCCGGCTCTAACTCATGAACCATGAGATGATGACCTGAGCCAAAGTGTGATGTTTAACTTCCAGTGCTCAACAGACTGAGCCACCCCAGGCACCCCTGTTTTTAGGAATTTTTGATTTAGCAAATAGGGTAAATGAGAGCTTCCTGAATTTCAAAGCAAATCCAGGTCTATGTTTCTATAACAAAATTTTGTTTTAGTTTTTGCTGTTACCATACAAGGGGGAAAGAACTACTCTGGTTCAGGAACTTGTCCACACCCTACTATAATATTACAGTTACACCTTTCTTTGGTTGCAAATGACAAAGAAACACAATTTATTTGAGTGAGCCTAGCTGATACCACATGGACCGGAGTCCAGCCCAAACTGCTAACCCAGAGAAATGTGAGCAAATTCACATTTGTTGTTTAAAGACACAAAGGTCAGAAAGAAACACACGCTCACCTCAGTCCCCAACACACAGAATTCATTAATTAAGGAAAGTAAGTAAAAGAAACAAATCAGCACCAAGTTGGTTAGTAGAAATAAATCAAATTTATAAAACATATAATTGCAATGAACATAAAGAAATCAATCAACCTAAATGAATCAATCTCTAAATTTGGATTGTGTGATATAGCCAGAGTTATGATTATCTCAGCAAGCACGGTTAATTATTTGTGTAATACTGGAAAGACTCCTTTCAAAATTAGGAATAAGAGAGGAATGTTACTATACTTGAGACCAACCTAGTATCAAAGGGCACACACAAAGGCAGGCTTTAGATTGATGGATCAAAGCAAATTAAAGTACATACTCTTGTGTCATAATGTCAGGTCCAAACAATTTTATTGTGAAAAATGGGGGATTAATAAAATAATCAGAATTCCAGAAGGGTTGCGGTTTCATCTAAATAGATTCTGGACTATGGTGTGCCCCATACACTTAGGGGCAGTTTAAGGCTTAAGTAGCAAAGGGGATGTTATGGGTACCATGGCTGACTGAGACTTCAGAGACAGAAGCAAAGATTCTAGCAAATTCCTCGTAGACTAGAGCACGTTGTGTTGCCCACTGAAAATACTGGGAAATCAAGGACACTCAGTTCTTCTCCTCTGTACATATTGGGTGATGTTGTACTTCCCTAATTATCCTCCACACTCTATTGAAGGTAAACTATTGAGAAGAGATTCTTGGGAGAAGAATAGATAGGAGACAAATCTCAGGAACATTACATTTAAATTTACGCTATTGTGGGAGTGTTTTTTGCATGATTTACTGTAATAAGCAGAATAAAGAAATAGGATAGTCATCTTAATGCCAAATTGTAGGGGAAAAATACATGTATAAAATATATATAATAAAAGCTAGAAATTTTTTTAATCTCATGAAGGTCTACCAAAATTCCACAGCAAAGATAACACTGAATTTGAAATATAAAAATCATCTTTTAAAAATTAGGACCAAGAAAGTGGCACTGCTTTCTCTATTCGACATATCATTGGAAATCTTAGCCACACACAATATATAAGAAAAAGAATAGTTTATAATGCTTGGAAAGGAAAACAAAACAGTTATTTTTAACAGTGATATTATCATCTACATAGAAAGCCCAAATGATATATACAAATTAGAACTTATAAAATATTTTTAGTTCAGAGGTTGAATAAAAGGTTAATAAATATAAATTGCATTTCCATCCATCATCAACACATAGTAAGAATGTTAATATTTATTTTAAAGGATACCACTTTTAAAAGCAATCAGATACATAAACAGAAGAGAAAATATGTATACTTGTGCTGAGGCAACTTCAACATAAATAAAGTTTATCTTCATAAGAACTTTGGGAGATACACAGTGCCTTTCCCCTATTTCCAGTGATTTCCTTTTTCCAGACCAATAGGAGGATTATACTTTCCTGATTATGTAATTTATTTTGGCCAATGAAATGTGAACAGTTCTGATTTGTACCATTTCTAGCGGGAAGCATTTAAAATCCCGTATGTCCTTTCTCTTTCCATCATAAATACTGAATCTTTCTGGTGAGATGGTGGCATCATAAGTTGGGGATTCCATATATCTGTCTCTTCAGGAGGCTACAATAAGCAGAGCTAGATACTGTTTGCAGAAAATACAGAATGCTGTTACTCTAAGGCATGGAGAGTTCGGAAGGATTTGTTATCCTAGCATAATCTAACTTCTGTCATGAGGAACACAATCACAGTCTCTCCAAAACCAGTTCAAATATTTATAATTTGTATTGAAGGTTGCATAGGCTAAGACTTCTATTCATCTGTCTGATGTCGTTTCTAATCCAGCTGAATTTTCAAATTCAGTCCGACACAGTCACCATAACAAACCAAGATTTTAGACCAAAGAGTGAGAACTTCTCAGAATGAGAGTGGGGTGTGGGGGTAGGGAGAATACACTTCTCTTTAGAAGCCCTATAGGCATATTTAATTTCCTAAAAGGGTCTTCTGACATATTGTAGTGTTGAGATTTCCCTTGTATGCATATCAGGAATTTTTGTATCTTTGCAATTGAGTTACATGAGTCCTACATGACAAAGAATGAAAAAGTAAATGAAAACTGTATTTTTACTATCCTCATTTATCAAAAAGGAAAATATAAAGGAAAAGAACACAAAAATACATTCACATTTATATTTATGTCAGTAATTTTATTTGCAAAAAGTATTATCTTTACAGTAACTTCTGACTAATAAAACAAAGGTCACAGGAAAAGTATACCAAAGATGATTTAAAGTTCTGTCTTTAAGTTAGATGAGTGCAGTTCATTCCAATTCTTTTGGAATATTCTAGAAATAAAGAGTATGTGTGTGATAGAGAAGAATCTGTCCTAAAACAGAACATTTTATAAGAGCTTAGGCTCTGGGTGTCGTGTTTTATAATTCAGTTGTATAAAATGAAATGTGAACCCTCAATAATATGGCATTTCCCATAACAATGCAGGTGCCATTAATAATTGCTCAAGAATGCCATCATTTGTCTTTATGTATTAAGACTAACACAGTTTACACCATGTGTGTTGACCAAAGAGGGCTGCTTGTGGATAGTGATTGTGGTTGATGCCATCCCAACAATTATGGCTGAATGGTGTAGAAGTGTAATGGAGGTGGGGAGGACAACCAAAATTTCTGCAAAAAGAGGATTTAGGATTAATTTTTGCTGTATGATTCCCTTCACCTTATTTTCCTTTGCTACAGATTGATTTGTTTCCTCCAAAAAGATATGCTGCAGTACTAATTCTTAATACCTCCAAAAGGAACTTCATTTAGAAATAGAGTTGTTGCAGGATGCCTGGGTGACTTGGTCATTAAGCATCTGACTTTCACTCAGGTCATGATCTTATGGTTAGTGAGTTCAAGTCCCACAGTGGGTGAGCTTGAGCCCTGCAGCGGGTGAGCAAAAGCCATGTTTGCCCCGCTTTGGGTGAGCTCAAGTCCCACTTTCAGTGAGATCCAGCCCCACTTCATGTAAAGAAAAACACGAACCCCGCTGTGGGTGAGGCCCACTTCTTTCTCTCTCTCTCTCTCTGCCCCTTGCTCACTACCGTCCTCCCTCCCTCTCTCTCAAAAAAAAAAAAAAAAAAAAAAAAAAAAAAAAAAAAAAAATTGAGTTGTTGCAGAAGTAGTAACTTAGGACGAAGTTATGTTGCAGTAAGGAGGGCCCTAAGTGCAATATGACCATTGTTCTCACAACATGATGATATGAAGGAACAGAGTGAAATACCATGTGGCCAACAGAATCAGAGACTAGCGGTATGTAGCTGCAAACCAAAGAATGACAAGATCACCTAAAACAGTAAAAACAGGTAAGAATACATGGTTTCCAAAGACTTTCCTGGTGATAAAATTCACAAAAGAAATTATTGTGTGGAAGATAAACTATATTGAGAGAATTTTATTTATTTCTGAGAAAATTTTATTGATTTTTTTCTACATTGGTGCATGGAGACTAGTAAGTGTATTTTAGACAATATTAGTCCTTGCAACTTTCAAAATATAGCAAGTAGCACTTATTTAAATCCTAATTTACTCTGTATTTTAATTATTTTCCTAAGTTGTTTTTGTGCCCATTATTGATAATCCACTGTGTGCTAGGTAAAAAGCAAGAGAAGAGAGGATAAAAAACATCTTCATCATTCAGGGATCCTTACCAGCTTTAAAGTAAAATACATATAATAATAATAATAATTATTATTATTAAATGTTATTATTATTATTATTATTATTATTATTATTAATTTGAGAGAGAGAAAATCCAAAGGAAGCTCCATGCTCAGAGCGGATGCAGAGCCTACTGTGGGTCTCAGTCTCATGACCCTGGGATCATGACCTGAGCCAAAATCAAGAATTGGATGCTCAATCAACTGAGCTACCCAGTACCCCAATGATTATTATTTTCCATAACTTTGGTATTGCTTACATGTTTTCTGAGAGCAACAAATATATTTGAATTAAGGTGTCTTCCAAATGGGACTATAAAAATGCTAAATTAGCTAGTAAGAACCATATCCCCAAACGTAGCCTAACGGAAGTCTTAAATTTTCCAGTTTCTAGACTTGTATATAAACTCCAGAATATCTTGGCTACAGAGAAGAAGGGTTATATCTGTATGGTTTATGGCTTTTTCCAGTCCCATCAAGGACCACCTGGATGAGAAAAGCAGGCACTTGCATTTTTATGGCTTATTCTAGTAAACTAAATTAGTTAGTACTTAAGTGCTGATTAGATTTCCTGGGGTTTTTGTTTTTTTCTTTTATTTTACAGAATTGATACAAAGACAAGAACAGAAAAAAGGAAAAAGAGAATGAAAATTTCTTGTTTTTGTAACCCCCATTCATGTATAGATATTATATATATAATTATTAAATACATATTATTTAATATATTACAATTATACATTATTTAATTAATTTAATTTATTATTAATTTATTTAATATATTTAATAATATATATTATTTAATATGTATTATATTATTTAGCATATTTTTATATATTATTTAATATATTAGATATATATTATTATTAATTTTTTTTTCTCTCCCTCTCTTCTTCCCTCCCATTCTTTAGATGATTTTTATAATGCCAAGGAAATTTAAACATTTGGGATTAAATTATGGGAACACCAATTAAAACCTTATGATTGTAGCTAACCTCAACTCATGTCAGGGTATTTTGTTGTTTTTTTTCTCCCATCTTTAAAATGGAGTGCTCATAAAATTCAACTCACAGAGTTTGGGTGAGAAAAATGAGAAAAGATGTAAAAATGTTATGCCAAGTTTACCACTATGTGTTAGTCAACAGTAATAATTATCAGTTGTTTTGTTTGAAAAACACTGTCTTTATAAAATATTAATAATTTAGAAAAAAACTAGTTGTTTTAGAGTAGAATTTTTCTATATATTTATATTTTTAGGTGTTTTGTTTTTTTTGTTTTTCTGTGCAAGAGAGGTCTCATTATTCCATGTTAAATACATACAGTATCCCATGATGGTCTCACAATACCTTATCAGTCTATGGGGAAAGCAATTATATCCCTTCCCATTTATGGGTCTACTTTTGCACATATAGTCCACTTTGTCTCTAATTAGGAAAACAATTATTATTTTCCTTACTCTGCTTCTTATTACAGAAGTCATCTTATTTGTTTACGTACTTCACTAATAGCACCTACTATCTCTTCCCCAGTCTTCTGCCTCCTCCCATGAAGAGTACTTCTGATTCAATATTCAAAGGTTGAGAGTTGTAAGTATTTATGATTATTTAGCAAAAATAAGATTTTCTCCTCTCCAAAGAAGAGAGTTATTTTTTACACTCTGAATCAGAAATACTCTATGAACAATGTATTACCTATCACTTATGAATATTCCTGAATACTAAAACTTTCATGTGATTTTCATTAGTTTATGATATATTTTCTAACACAAAGAATTTCTCTTCAAATATTTTAAATAATAACATACTTAATATCATCACTATTCTCATTTACTTTTTCAGAATGTTCAATATTCAATCCTCTGAAGATAATTGATTCCAAAAATACTTGTACAAAAAAACCTCTTAGACTACAATATACAGACTACAAATAATGATGCAAAGAGTTAAAATTTACTTATGCATTCCAGTTATTGAAATCTAGTGCACATGGATTAACTTGACAATAACTGGCACTTGTCATGCTTCCAATCCTCTCTGCTATTGGATGAGTAATTACTGAGGGTCTGTATGTATAAAAATAGCAAAAAAAAAAAAAAAAAAAGGATTCCTATGAGATATCTTTTTTCCGATAGCAACATAGAAATGTCACTTGAAATAATCTATAAAGTTGTATTTGACTCTAACATTGGTGCTTGAGAAAAGAGGATAACATATGTTTGGGTGAACATACTTCAGGGAGAGGAGCACTTTGGACAGAGTGAGCTTGATTGAAAATGCTATGTTACCAACCATGACCTAGTGAAGTGTTTTACAAGAGTGATTTTTATTGTAGTGAGGCTCTGGAGTGTTGAACCTGAACAGTGAAATTGAATCACTCATGAAGTCATGCCAGATGTTATTCATATCAGATGCTGATTAAATGCATACACTTCACTTAGAGGAACTTAATATTGAGTTATTAAAATGGGAAGCTGTCAGTTTCAGAAATGATTGATAGCTGGAATTAGAGAGATTTACGAGTTCGGTTTGAAGTATCTAGAACATCCCTAGCATGGATTTCTTCAAGTTGGAAAATGATGAAATTATATATATTTTTCATTTTTCTGCCAACTTGCAATTGGTACCTACTATAACAAAGACTCTGAGATAGGGATTGTGACCTATACTGAGATGGGTTGAAATTCATAGCTAAATGAGCTATGGATCATGCTCTCAAAATCTGGATTCAAAAGTATATGCATATCCTGTGGCACCTGGGTGGCTCAGTCAGTTAAGCATCTGACTTTGGCTCTGGTCAGGATCTCATGCTTTGCAGGGTTGAGGCCCGCATGGGGCTCTCTGCTGTCAGCCAGGAGCTTGCTTCGGATCCTCTGTCCCTCTCTCTGCACCTCCCCCACTTGTTCTCTCTCTCTCTCTTTCTCAAAAATGATAAACATTTAAAAAGTCTGTTAAGATGGCAAATGTTGTTTAAAAAATGTGTATGTATATCCAAATGGATATAAAGGATGGACTTAGAAAGTAAAATGGTTGCAGGCAATGGTGGAGCCAGATCATAGACAAATCTGAATGACAAACTCAGAAGTTCAGATTTTACTTCACTGACAGTGGGGAACACCCAGAACTTTCGTTTGCTTTTTTTTTTTTTAACAGAAGAAGACTATCTAAGGATCTAAGTTTTCCTTAAAAATACTGGGCTCTCTGGGCGCCTGGGTGGCTCAGTCGGTTAAGCGGCCGACTTTAGCTCAGGTCATGATCTCGCCGTCCGTGAGTTCGAGCCCCGCCATCGGGCTCTGTGCTGACAGCTCAGAGCCTAGAGCCTGTTTCAGATTCTGTGTCTCCCTCTCTCTGACCCTCCCCCATTCATGCTCTGTCTCTCTCTGTCTCAAAAATAAATAAACATTAAAAAAAATTAAAAAACAATAAATTAAAAAAAAATACTGGGCTGTCTGCCCCTCCCCCTCCCCCAAATAAATAAACTTTAAAAAAACGGGGTGGGGGGCGTCTGGGTGGCTCACTCCATTAAGTGTCAAGCTCTTGATTTTGGCTCAGGTCATGATCTCATGGTTGTGAGTTTGAACCTCTCATTTGGCTCTGTGCTGACAGCACAGAGGCATGGATCCTGCTTGGGATTCTCTCTCTCTCTCTTCCCCTTCCCCTCACTGGATTCCACTCTCTCTCTCTCCAAGTAAATAAATCAACTTTAAACAAAAAAGCACTGGAAAATTCTTTTTTTTTTTTAATTTTTTTTTTCAATGTTTATTTATTTTTGGGACAGAGAGAGACAGAGCATGAACGGGGGAGGGGCAGAGAGAGAGGGAGACACAGAATCGGAAACAGGCTCCAGGCTCCGAGCCATCCACCCAGAGCCTGACGCGGGGCTCGAACTCACGGACCGTGAGATCGTGACCTGCCTCAAGTCGGACGCTTAACCGACTGCGCCACCCAGGCGCCCCTGGAAAATTCTTTATAGAGAAATAGATACAATCGTATTGTTGGTTTTGAAGACAGCTTTGACTTTTGTGACAGCCACCAAGGGTGTGAATTCCATTTTTTTTCTAAGTTGCTGATCTTGTCCTCTGTGATACTAGGCTCCTATAGTATATAAAGTAAAATGTTAGAATATCCAAATTTGCCACTAGGCAAATTATTAGGACTTGACTAATACTTTTGGACCAAATAACAACTGAGTTAACCCGGAATTTCAGAACTCTTCTGTGAGAATGTTTTGAAAATAATACCTTAATAACCCTTTGATACAAACGTAATGCCTCTAGATATAATAGAGTGTATTTTCATTTGCATTCAAATAAGAAATTTATACCACGCATATACAACTTTGAAGAACTTAAAAAAAATTTTTTGGAAAAAAAAATAAAAGAAAAAAAAAACAGACCCCAATTCAATTTGCATTTCAGTATATAAGCTCTGAGTGGTTTAAGTATCTCAAGTGAGAAGTCAAAGTTGACATAAAAAGATAAAACATTTCCTTATTTTCCCAGTCTGAGTTCTGAAGTTAAACTATATAATTCATGGCTTCAAACTGAGAAAGAATGTCCACTTTGCCTTTTATTATAAGTAAAATGCCCCTAGTTTCAGCCCTGCCAAGCGCTTGCTTCCTGGCATTAGAAACAAGGGCCAGATGGCCAACCAGCAATATCAGCACCCTATGGTGATGAACAAGTGACAATTTGCTTGGTGATCAAACATAATTTAAGGTCTTTTAACCTTTGAAATCCAAGATATCATAGTGACAGACTCAATTATTCTTTAAAGTACAAACAATTACCTGCTCTGCCCCCAACCTTCTCCCCACTGTGATCAAATAAATACTCAAACTTACATTGCTCAGGTATTAAGCCTCTTTGCATGTCTCGGGTATAAAATGTTTTATCACATATCCCAAATGAGAAAAATGCCATCCAGGCTGTGGACAAGCAGACAAATGGAGACTCAAGTGGCTCCCTGGAAGAGACTAAACATCCCTACCTACAGAAGTATTAAAAAACTGAGTTCCCTACATGCATGGTCAATTGGGTTTTGCAAAAGGTGCCAAGATAATTCAATGGGGAAAATGTCTTCTTAGAAAATAATGTTGAAATAATTGTGTATCCATATGCAAAAATGAAGCCTGGACTTTTTCTTCACATTATACATATTAAAATGAGATGGGTCATGTATCTAAATTCAAGAGCTAAAACTATATAACTTCTAGAAGAAAATAGAGGCAAAAGTCCTTGAAACTTTGGATTAGGCAAGTATTCCTCAGATAAGACACAAAAGGCACAAACCATAAAAACAAACAAACAAAAAACTATGGACCCAGTTGCCAATAAGTTTATTTTTCTTTCTAGGGCACTTCCTTCAGAGATCCATCTTATTCTATGTTATAATTTTAATAAGACTTTGTATTTTGCTAAACTATGAGATCCCTTAAGGCAGAAACCATTTTTCAGACATCTTGGTATTTTGGCATCTAATATAGTGTACATTACTTTAGAAAGACTTAGTGTTTTTTAAGGAGAAAAAAAATCGAATACACTAAACTTTTATCCATTTAGGGGCGCCTGGGTGGCGCAGTCGGTTAAGCGTCCGACTTCAGCCAGGTCACGATCTCGCGGTCGGTGAGTTCGAGCCCCGCGTCAGGCTCTGGGCTGATGGCTCAGAGCCTGGAGCCTGTTTCCGATTCTGTGTCTCCCTCTCTCTCTGCCCCTCCCCCGTTCATGCTCTGTCTCTCTCTGTCCCAAAAAGAAATAAACGTTGAAAAAAAAAAAAAATTTAAACTTTTATCCATTTATTTTATTGCTATTGCTATAAGACACTGAATCATTATGTGTAGATATTATATATAATATGTATATAGTATATGTTATATACATATATGTGTGTTTATTTTTAGACCTAGAGCCATATGTCTAGTCATGGAAGCTCCAGGAAACAAAGCCAGGGCGTTACTTTCCCTTTATAGGAAATATAGAGATCTCAATCATACATTTGAGCTTTCATAGTTTTATATTAATACAATAAAATTTTGGTATAGAACCTTTTATCGATATGATGATTTCCTTAAACAACGACAACAAAATGCTAATGCATGTCCTTTCCTCCAACAAGAGCACAAAAAGATTTATTTTGCTCTACCAGCTCCTAGTTTAGACAACCATGGCTAGAAAAGCATGGTCTTCAGCAGCAAAATAATCAGCTCTCATAAATTCTACACTGGTTGAGGTCATAAGATTTTGATGAAATCTGCTTTCCTACAGAAGTTATTGATACTAATTCTCCCATTTGACCCAGTTACTCATAACAGTAAAGTTTGTCATTGCCCTTATTTTTTGTGCTGACCTCAAAAGCAGGAAGAAGTGTACAGATTTCTGAGAGGGCAAAGGTTACCATGAGCTCTACCCTCTCACTCCCTTCTTGGAAGTCATTCCATTTCAGAGAATCACAGTAAATACCTTTTCTATTCTCTGCATAGAATCATCCTGGAACACATTTTAACTTTAAAATAAGCATAAATTTTCTGCAAGTCCCAAAGGCAATGTCAGGAAAAGAGACAGAACTCTGGAGATAAATTCTTTCTTTACAAAGTTATTAAATTATTAAAGTTTCATGGTGTGCTATTGCAAGAACAAACTTGCCTCTTTGAACTGTATTAAAAAGATGTCACCTTCAAGTCTCCTCTCATTACTATTTGATGTGTGATGAACACCAACAGGGAGCTTTGGTAGCTTTGGATCATGCTGAATCACCAACATTAAAGATGAAGAGGGAAACAAAACAAAACAAAACAAAACAAACAACAACAATAACAAAACAACTAGCAGGCCCTCTAATCTCTAGTAGAGCTAGACTGGTTCCTACTGAGAATTTGAAGAAACTTTGCTCATTCATAAAATGCTTTCTTAAGTGACCTAGCCTATGAGAGTAACAATCTAAGGTGCCCATTCATTGTTAATCCATCTCTTTAGAGAACTATGCATGCAAAATACTGTCTCTTTCTAATTCCAAGCCTTACACTTCTCCCTATAGCTAAAGCCATTTGAGTCCCAAATCAAGTCCTTTCCCTAAAGTTCTTCCCAGTGATGTGTACCTACCACATGAAGAAGAAAAAAAATTGCTGCTTCTTCTCTGTTGACCCAACTTGATGTTTTATTAGACTACTGACCCATGATTATTACTATGCTATCTACTGAAATCCCAGTGGCATCTCTTTCTTTTCAGAAAAAAAAAAAATATATATATATGTGTGTGTGTGTGTGTGTGTATAAATATATACACACACACACATATATATATGTATATATATATATATATATATATATATATATACATATATATATAGTATATATACATATATATATAGTCCTTCCCTGATAACCCTCGAGGTACACTAGTCTTTTTCTCAGATACATCCTGCTCATTCTCACATGTTTTCTTTTCCTAGAACCCTCCTTTCTCAAAATTTTGACTATCTCATTTCTCCTTGTTTAACAGGTCTTAGATCCACTGTTGTTTCCTCAGAGAAGACTTCCAGAATCATTCAGGCTAAAGTAGATACCCCACCCAGTCACTGTCTATAGTATAGCATCAATTATCTCTCCTCATAACACATATAACTGCCTGATGTTATGTGTGTAGCTCTGATTTTCTCTTCCCAGCCAAGCCCAGTCATCACAATGTCATCTATGAAAGCAAATAGCTCATCAGTCTGTTCATACCCATTGAAACTAGTGTCTAGAACAGTGCCTAACATCCCATGGATATTTTGTAAATGAAGATCCCATGTGAACAGGCTTTCAACTTGATAATCCCACTATTGATGGAAAAGGAACTCACAGTTCAGAACAAACCATATTTACTTCCACTTATAAAATAAATAGTTAGGAAGTCCTAATTCTGCACAAAGCACTAGTTGGGTAGGAGAGGGGTTTAAAAATGAACTTCTACAAATGCTGCCCTTCCTTTGTATCATATGTCCTAATTGAGGAGATGCTATATGTTAATTAGTGACAATAGCATAATGTATTAAAAGAGAAACACAAGCAATGTCCATGGGATTTTATACGTGGATGAATCCACCTCAGCTGGGTGATTCAGAGAGAGCTTGTGGAAAGAGACATCAAAGATGTTAGTGTAAAGGTGTTATGGAGATGATCCAGAAAGAGCAAAGAGGATACCTGAAGGTCACATGGGCGAACTAGAACAGAAAGGGAGATATTTAGAAGACTTGGTTGTAGAAAAAAGTATGAATGCTATTGAAAGACAGTATAAAAAGTCAGGCTTTAATCCTTCAGGCCAATGCTTCTCAAAATGGAGTACCTGTATCCCAGAATTTTGGGGGTATAAGAGGAACCAAATGCTATATATTCCACATATGCCTGAATCATCAATTTTACTTCATAGCAATTAATTTAAAATGTATATTAGAGAGAAATACAATGGGCATTTCAATATGTATTAAATATGAAAACATAACAAGATTTGTTTAATGTCTAGCTCATGGTAGGTTACTTTAGGATATTTTGGTCGGAAAAATATTTGAAAACTAATGCTACAGCAGAGGTCAGCAACCTTGCTCACAGGTCAAATATGTCTTTCTTGGTTTTGTGAATATAGTTTTATTGTAATATATGCATGCCCATTAATTTAGATACTATCTATGGCTGCCTTTGTACTCCAATGGTAGATTTGAACAGTTATAACAGAGATCAGATATCTAATGCAAAAGTTAAAATAGTATCTGGAACTTTAAAGAAATCTTTTGCTGTCTCCTGCTATAGGTAATGGCAAGCCACTGAATATTTTTCAGAAAGAGTGAAATGTAATCATAGTATTTTGGAATTTAATTGTATAGAATCATATAATATGAGATAAAAATAAAAATGTTTCAGAAGCAAGGCGACAGGTTAGGGAGAAATGAAAGAGTCCAAGCCAATAGTTACGAGGATCTAGAAGAAAGTGACAACAGCACAGAAAGGAAGAAATTAAGAGAATAAATAGTTTTGCAGTAGAACTGCATACCAAATAAATAGTGGCATGGAGAAAAATGAACGTTGATTAAGTTCTAGGGTCAAGGTTGCTGAGGAGCTGGGTAGCCAAAGCAGGGAACGCGGAGCTGTATGTGCAGGGTTAAAGCACATGTTGAATATGTTTCCAAACTTCATGAGGGGTTATTGTGGACACATCCAATGGACTCCACTTGAGCTGAAAAGTAGAAATCAGAAACATAAATGGAAAAACAACAGGTTACCTTGATGTATTATTTATAATTCTAAGAGTTGCAAGGAAAGAATTTGTAGAGAAATAGTGCTAAAGGTAGAGAAACAAAATTTAAGAATGGGAGAAAGAAGAGAATGCTGAGAGAGACACCTGTGCTGATTTTTGACTCTTTAACTGACCATCTCAATAGTGGGTCTGTTCATTCTTCAACATGCTTCTAGGTACATGATGTACCTCATACCATGGTGGGCATAAAGTACTAAATTTCAAATCAATGCAAGACATATTGCTATCAAGAAATACCACTTTGGTGCTAAAAAAAAAATGCAAGGGACAATTTTTCATCTTAGATTCAAATAAGCAGGTGACTTTTCTAGACACAAGGAAAAATATATTGTATCTAAACATAACACAGAAATGGAAGGAACATGCAGCATAGAACACTGGAAGAAGAGAAAAATCTCCTCCCAGATTTAGCAAATAACCAGTGGACATTTTGTAGAGCACATTGAAGAGAAGAGACCTTCATAAGAATTCACAATAAATAAAAGAGTGAAAGCCTTCCTCAAATAGAATAAGGGCCTTGAGATGAGAGAACAATCTGTTCCAGTGTGGACTAAATGGTACAAGAACAATCTGGAAGATAAATCAGTGGAAGCTGGAAAAAATGGAAACTGAATCAGAAAAGCAACATATACTGCCTCAAAATCTCCCTTTAACAACTCTGGTGATGTTCTATCGATTCATTAAGGAAAAGGGACTAGAACTTTATGTTGGAAGTCATCTGATGTTTACAATTTGTTTAATACATTTAGAATCAATTCTAGAATTACATTTGGGTGATTCTCACTCCTTGATATGGATTTAGTTGTCATCAGTCAAGTTTTTGGTTACCATATATGGTTACAATTAAAGAAATTTTCTAGTCAGTAAAATATAGCTAGCTGGAGTGAATCCAGACTGACAATTTTAGTGAAGCCTAGAATGCTGAGTGTGGGAACCACATAAGTGGCACCCTCTCAGAACATATTTTTGAAGAGAATCATTTCCTTTGGTGTATGTTAGACTTGGCCTTGGCACAAGCCTTCTTTCTCACCTACTTACTCAATTACACTGAGAAATCTTCTACACAGAGTGTTTGGGGATTTGAATGTGAGGAGCTGCAAAAAATACAGTTGTGCACAACATAGTAGTCATCTACAATAAGCGCATTTGCTGAATTTGTTATGTTTTACAGACATGTTTCAGTTGAGCCTTACATCAACATCATAAGGCATGTGTGAAATTCCTACATTTCTATATGAGAAAGAAGAACGTGTACTGGGAGGGAAAGACCATGCCAAAGGGCATGCACAGATAGTAACCTGAATTTGTATTTCAGTATCTTTTGAACTGTGTTTGGGTGATCATTTGGTTTCCTCATATTTCAATACAAACAATAACCATCTGTAGCATATTTCTCTAATACATATCACAGCACTTCACTTCTGGAGAGGCAATTTTATATATATGTGTCTATATATATATACACACACACACACACACACACACATTTATATATGTATGTATATGTATGTATACATATATGTACATACACACAGAAATTCATCTATATATAAAATGTATATATATAATGTGTGTATATATATATGTATGTATATGTATATGTGTATATGCACACATATATCTTTTCCCAAAGGTTATTCTGATTCTCTGGGGAAAAAACTGAAAGGATTCACTTTAAGTATTCACATCAAATACGTGAGCTCATATACTCAGGGTGGAGAGGATCAGGTGAACATTCTAATTCTGACATGAAATACAGTCCTTACATAGTATAATTGACCATAATTAGCTCAAAGTGGAAAGATGTGGACAACCTACTAGATGTGGCCCATAAATGATCAGTGTCCAGGAATTTAACCCTGTCAGTATATTCTCCTGACCTGCAATTAGTCTTAATGTGAAAGCATTGAAATTGATGCATCCACTCAAATGGTTATCATAGTTGATGAAATAGTAGTATTTGGAGAAAGGTAAAAATGAGGGGAGACTAGAAGGAAGGAATGAAAATGCATGCTTCTCACTGTGGATATTTTCAAAGTAAAATCATCAGTCCTTTCCTTCCATTTCATTACTCAACCCAAATGCCATCAAGCCAAGTTGAGTGGGAATTGTATACAGGGATGGAATTACCATGGCAACCAGATTAAAAGGTTGTCTCCCTGCTGCCAATTTAGCTCACTGAATAATACTTTGTTTTTACCTTTCTGGAAAATTAGATGGAAGGTAATTCTGAAACTGTATAACCATCAATAGCTTCAAGCTATGACTTGGGTTAGTTTTCCTAGGGGTAAAACATATGAATAATTTTGTGTCCCCCACAAGATAAAATACAGAATTTCAGGTGGCTAGGAATTCAGACTATTATGATCTGTAAGTCACCAATGTCTCGATATTTCAAGTGCTGTTTAGTCATTTATTGAAGGTCTCAGTTTTCAAGATCGGAGCATGGGGTTGTGAGCAAGAGCTCAAATAATCATGATGTTAGAGAGAATGAGATGGCCTTTTATTTCCAGTGATATGGTGGAACAGACACCCTGACAAACCTTTTTATGTGGTTATCTGCAACACTGTGAAAATACTAAAAATAAAAGTGAAAAAAATGCAGCGATGCATATTTAAAGATTAATTCCTCTGTAAAAACCAACAAAACAATCAAAACCAGTTAAATAAAATGTCATTATTTTAAAGATTTCAGAGAGCTATTGTCTAAGGACACTAAGCTGCCGAGAGCAATAATCTCTTCCTGGGGGAACAGAGATCCGTCATCTCTGGGGGGCATTTATTGAGTGGGCACATTCACAGAGGAGCGAGCCAGCTGTAGACAGAGGGATCAGCCTGGCCCAAGAGAAGAGAGTGCACTTTAAATGGCTCTGGACTAACTAGTTGTATTTATGGAAAAAAATACAATAAACCTGAACACTTTCTCATACCATCCACAAAAACACCTATGAGATGAATCATAGACCTAAATGTAAAAAATTAGATTTATAAAGCTTCTAAAAGACAACTATCTTTAGGGTCTATAGATAGGCAAAGACTTCTAAAAACACAAAAGCACAAATGATGAAAGAAAAAATAAGTAATTGATTATAACACATTAAGAACTTTTATCAAAGACACCTTTAAAAAGACTGACAGGCTGAGAGAAAAGTATCTATACTACATATATCTGACAAAAAAAAAAAACAAAGAAAAAAGATGACCTTCATACCAGCAATCATATATACATTATAAAAGATCTATTTTAAAATAATTTATATATGATAAATGATAATTATTTATATACGATAAACTCTGTATTTGTTATATATATACAGAAACCACAAATCAATAAAAATACATAAACAACTTTGGGGTTCCTGGGTGGCTCAGTCGGTTGAGCGTCCAACTTGAGCTCAGGTCACGGTCCCGCAGTTAAGGGGTTGAGCCCCACGTCAGACTCTGTGCTGACAGCTCGGAGCCTGGAGCCTGCTTCAGATTCTGTGTCTCCTTCTCTCTCTCTGCCCCTCCCCCGTTCCCACTCTGTCTCTTTCTCTCAAAAATAAATAAATGTCAAAAGAAAACAAACAAACAAAAAAATACATAAACAACTCAATAAAAATTGGCACAAAACACACTTCACAAAGGAAGATATGCAGTCAGTGAGGAAATGGCAACAGATCAGTATCATTATAGGTCTGGGAAATATAAGTGCAGGATTAATTATATTAAGGAACTGTATTTCACTTATCTTGAGTCAAATAATTTAAAGTTTCTTTTTTTTTTTTTTTTTTTTTAATTTTTTTTTAACGTTTATTTATTTTTGAGACCGAGAGAGAGACAGAGCATGAATGGGGGAGGGTCAGAGAGAGAGGGAGACACAGACTCTGAAACAGGCTCCAGGCTCTGAGCGGTCATCACAGAGCCCGATGCGGGGCTCGAACTCACGGACCGCGAGATCGTGACCTGAGCCGAAGTCGGCCGCCTAACCAACTGAGCCACCCAGGCGCCCCGAATAATTTAAAGTTTCAAATGGATTTATTAATATGACTTATCTCATTGGGAATTTTCTCTTCTATTTTTTAAATGATAAGCTGTTTAGAACTTCTCCAAAATCAGGGCATATAAGATGCAACCAATTTTGCCTTCTGTTAAAACTACACTAATTGAATCGATTTCCCTTTTCACCGTGTATATGGAGAAAGGTCCAGGCAATTGTAGACACTGGGCTACTAGACAGCTTATATCAAATAACTTACAGGTATATAATGATTTTTTTCATACTCTATTTTATTTAATACTACTTTTGAATGTGACATTTTTCAAAAATTTTTTTAATGTTTGTTTATTTTTGAGAGAGAAATGAATGTTTGTTTATTTTGACAGAGTGTGACTGGGGGAGGAGCAGAGAGAGGAGACACAGGATGTGAAGCACATCCCAGACTCTGAGCTGTCAGGACAGAGCCCAACTCTGGGCTCCAACTCAGAACCGCGAGATTATGACCTGAGACAAAGTGGGAGGATTAACCGACTGAGCCACCCAGGCGCCCCTTGAATGCTACCTTTTAAGGTGAGTATCATTTTTATACTATAGATGTGAAAATTCAGGCTTTAGAATACCAAGAAATTTGCCCCCAAACAATATTATTAGCACACATTAGAGACACAAACCTTGAACTTCTAATTTTAAATTATGTATAATTTTCACAAAATGCACAAAATGTTTGCCATGTTCCAAATTAAGATTGTCATCAGGAGTGAATTTCATGCTGCACTCTGAAAGTCTTCCTTCTTATACTAGTTTAAGTGAACTATACCTGAGACTGAGAGAGAAAAGGAACTTTCTCTTTGTCAAAGTAGGAAGCATATGAGCATTTTAAAGCACAAGTCCTGAAGCCATTCATATTTGGGTTTGAATTCCATCTCTGCAATTTAGCTGCTTTGGGACGTTGGATATATTACTAAATATTTCTAACTTTAAGTTTCTTCATCTATAAAATAAGTGTAAAAACAGCATATATGATACAGTGATACTAGATGAATTGAAATGATACACAAAAGTACTAGCCAACCATAGACAAAAAGCTTGCTATTATTTACATTATTAATAAGAACTGGAATAGGGATCCAAAAAGACAGAGGAAGGAAAACTCTTGGACCTAACATTTCATTGGCAATTTGGGCTCACATAAAATATTACTCTGAGAAGATTCCTCAGCGGAGGCCTAAGAAACTGGTTATTTAGTACTTGGGGACATCTCCACCCTACTCACTGTTATCACTTTGATTCATGCTGTTGTGCTAGTTTGTTTTCCTTTCCTGCATTTCATTGTGCTTGTTTGTTTTCCTTTCCTGTATTCCATTTTGGCATTTCTCATGTCTGATGCACCTCACACTGCCAATGCACTTGACTGCTTAGCCTTACACATCAGGGAGGGATTATTTATTATAACTGCACATTTTTGTTTTGGTACAACTGAAGTCAAAAGTCTTCGCATGTGTCAGCATACTGATAGATGTATATTCAACAAAGAAGAGGATTTCAGCAAATCTAGGATTCTTCCATAGTTTATCTGCATAATTTAAGCAAATGGAAGGTGGTGGGTGTTTCCCATAAATGTTATCAAGACAATAATTTCCCTAGACTGTACTATTTTGATTTTGCAGAAGTAGTCTAGGTACCTAACTGTATTTCCTTTTCTCAAGAAGAAATTTATGAATTTACCTTTGTTTATTTCTCTGATAAAACTTAACCTTCAACAGTAATCCTGAAAGTGCATATTTCAGTTATGAAATGAATTATTTTTTAAGTAACAATATAAGTTGTTTTACATTCCTGTGTGTCTCACTTATCTTCAAAGTAAAAGATATTTCACTTAGTCCTATAGAACAATTAGGTAGATGCACGTTTTTTGTGTGTATGCAGCATTTAATAAATTTTGAATGAATGCTTCATTTAACTGATGGATGATTATCTGATTAAACTGATGATTTTTTCTCTGATTTAAGAATACTGACTTAAATTGGCTTGTCTTGACACCATTTAAAACACATATGAACTGAGCAGAACAGAGTCGCCGGAGCCAAGCGCAGACGAGAGGCCCACGGAAGAAGGTAGGAAGGGCGGCGAGGCAGTGCGCGCTCCACGGACTGGCGGGAGGCAGCCGGGGCGGAGGGGCGGCTCGCCGGCCAAGCAGAGCCCCCGAGTCTGGCTTGCAAAAAGCGGAGGGGCCTGACGGACTGTGTTCCAACAGCAAGCGCGACTTAGCGTCTGGGAGGTCATAAGTTAACAGCTCTGCTCAGAAAGCGGGAAGGCTGGAGGACAAAGGGAAGGAGAGCTGCTGAGCCCCCTGACGACAGAGCTCAGATTGGTAGGGAACAAAGGCGCTCACCAGCGCCATCTCCCCCGCCATCCCCCAGCCAAAATCCCAAAGAGAACCAGTTCCTGCCAGGGAACTTGCTCGCTCGGCGCAAACACCCAACTCTGCGCTTCTGCGGAGCCAAACCTCCTGCAGCGGATCTGACTCCCTCCTGCTGCCACAGGGCCCCTCCTGAAGTGGATCACCTAAGGAGAAGCGAGCTAAGCCTGCCCCTCCTGCCCCTGTGCACCTTGCCTACCCACCCCAGCTAAGACGCCAGATCCCCAGCATCACAAGCCTGGCAGTGTGCAAGTAGCCCAGACAGGCCACCCCACCCCACAGTGAATCCCGCCCCTAGGAGAGGGGAAGAGAAGGCACGCACCAGTCTGACTGTGGCCCCAGCGGTGGGCTGGGGGCAGACATCAGGTCTGACTGCGGCTCCGCCCACCAACTCCAGGTATACACCACAGCACAGGGGAAGTGCCCTGCAGGTCCTCACCATGCCAGGGACTATCCAAAATGACCAAGCGGAAGAATTCCCCTCAGAAGAATCTCCAGGAAATAACAACAGCTAATGAGCTGATCAAAAAGGATTTAAATAATATAACAGAAAGTGAATTTAGAATAATAGTCATAAAATTAATCGCTGGGCTTGAAAACAGTATAGCTGACAGCAGAGAATCTCTTGCTACAGAGATCAAGGGACTAAGGAACAGTCACGAGGAGCTGAAAAACGCTTTAAACGAAATGCATAACAAAATGGAAACCACCACGGCTCGGATTGAAGAGGCAGAGGAGAGAATAGGTGAACTAGAAGATAAAGTTATGGAAAAAGAGGAAGCTGAGAAAAAGAGAGATAAAAAAATCCAGGAGTATGAGGGGAAAATTAGAGAACTAAGTGATACACTAAAAAGAAATAATATACGCATAATTGGCATCCCAGAGGAAGAGAGAGGGAAAGGTGCTGAAGGGGTACTTGAAGAAATAATAGCTGAGAACTTCCCTGAACTGGGGAAGGAAAAAGGCATTGAAATCCAAGAGGCACAGAGAACTCCCTTCAGACGTAACTTGAATCGATCTTCTGCACGACATATCATAGTGAAACTGGCAAAATACAAGGATAAAGAGAAAATTCTGAAAGCAGCAAGGGGTAAACGTGCCCTCACATATAAAGGGAGACCTATAAGACTCATGACTGATCTCTCTTTTGAAACTTGGCAGGCCAGAAAGAATTGGCACGAGATTTTCAGTGTGCTAGACAGAAAAAATATGCAGCCGAGAATCCTTTATCCAGCAAGTCTGTCATTTAGAATAGAAGGAGAGATAAAGGTCTTCCCAAACAAACAAAAACTGAAGGAATTTGTCACCACTAAACCAGCCCTCCAAGAGATCCTAAGGGGAACCCTGTGAGACAAAGTACCAGAGACATCACTACAAGCATAAAACATACAGACATCACAATGACTCTAAACCCATATCTTTCTATAATAACACTGAATGTAAATGGATTAAATGCGCCAACCAAAAGACATAGGGTATCAGAATGGATAAAAAAACAAGGCGCATCTATTTGCTGTCTACAAGAGACTCATTTTAGACCTGAGGACACCTTTAGATTGAGAGTGAGGGGATGGAGAACTATTTATCATGCGACTGGAAGCCAAAAGAAAGCTGGAGTAGCCATACTTATATCAGACAAACTAGACTTTAAATTAAAGGCTGTAACAAGAGATGAAGAAGGACATTATATAATAGTGACAGGGTCTATCCATCAGGAAGAGCTAACAATTATAAATGTCTATGCGCCGAATACCGGAGCGCCCAAATATATAAAACAATTACTCATAAACATAAGCAACCTTATTGAGAAGAATGTGGTCATTGCAGGGGACTTTAACACCCCACTTACAGAAATGGATAGATCATCTAGACACACGGTCAATAAAGAAACAAGGGCCCTGAATGAGACATTGGATCAGATGGACTTGACAGATATATTAAGAACTCTGCATCCCAAAGCAATAGAATATACTTTCTTCTCGAGTGCACATGGAACATTCTCCAAGACAGATCATATACTGGGTCACAAAACAGCCCTTCATAAGTTTACAAGAATTGAAATCATACCATGCATACTTTCAGACCACAATGCTATGAAGCTTGAAATCAACCACAGAAAAAAGTCTGGAAAACCTCCAAAAGCATGGAGGTTAAAGAACACCCTACTAACGAATGAGTGGGTCAACCAGGCAATTAGAGAAGAAATTAAAAAATATATGGAAACAAACGAAAATGAAAATACAACAATCCAAACGCTTTGGGACGCAGCGAAGGCAGTCCTGAGAGGCAAATACATTGCAATCCAGGCCTATCTCAAGAAACAAGAAAAATCCCAAATACAAAATCTAACAGCACACCTAAAGGAACTAGAAGCAGTACAGCAAAGGCAGCCTAAACCCAGCAGAAGAAGAAAAATAATAAAGATCAGAGCAGAAATAAACAATATAGAATCTAAAAAAACTGTAGAGCAGATCAACGAAACCAAGAGTTGGTTTTTTGAAAAAATAAACAAAATGACAAACCTCTAGCCAGGCTTCTCAAAAAGAAAAGGGAGATGACCCAAATAGATAAAATCATGAATGAAAATGGAATTATTACAACCAATCCCTCAGAGATACAAACAATTATCAGGGAATACTATGAAAAATTATATGCCAACAAATTGGACAACCTGGAAGAAATGGACAAATTCCTGAACACCCACACGCTTCCAAAACTCAATCAGGAGGAAATAGAAAGCTTGAACAGACCCATCACCAGCGAAGAAATTGAATCGGTTATCAAAAATCTCCCAACAAATAAGAGTCCAGGACCAGATGGCTTCCCAGGGGAGTTCTACCAGACGTTTAAAGCAGAGATAATACCTATCCTTCTCAAGCTATTCCAAGAAATAGAAAGGGAAGGAAAACTTCCAGACTCATTCTATGAAGCCAGTATTACTTTGATTCCTAAACCAGACAGAGACCCAGTAAAAAAAGAGAACTACAGGCCAATATCCCTGATGAATATGGATGCAAAAATTCTCAATAAGATACTAGCAAATCGAATTCAACGGCATATAAAAAGAATTATTCACCATGATCAAGTGGGATTCATTCCTGGGATGCAGGGCAGGTTCAACATTCGCAAATCAATCAACGTGATACATCACATTAACAAAAAAAAAGAGAAAAACCATATGATCCTGTCAATCGATGCAGAAAAGGCCTTTGACAAAATCCAGCACCCTTTCTTAATAAAAACCCTTGAGAAGGTCAGGATAGAAGGAACATACTTAAAGATCATAAAAGCCATTTATGAAAAGCCCACAGCTAACATCATCCTCAACGGGGAAAAACTGAGAGCTTTTTCCCTGAGATCAGGAACACGACAGGGATGCCCACTCTCACCGCTGTTGTTTAACATAGTGCTGGAAGTTCTAGCATCAGTAATCAGACAACAAAAGGAAATCAAAGGCATCAAAATTGGCAAAGATGAAGTCAAGCTTTCGCTTTTTGCAGATGACATGATATTATACATGGAAAATCCGATAGACTCCACCAAAAGTCTGCTAGAACTGATACATGAATTCAGCAAAGTTGCAGGATACAAAATCAATGTACAGAAATCAGTTGCATTCCTATACACTAACAATGAAGCAACAGAAAGACAAATAAAGAAACTGATCCCATTCACAATTGCACCAAGAAGCATAAAATACCTAGGAATAAATCTAACCAAAGATGTAAAGGATCTGTATGCTGAAAACTATAGAAAGCTTATGAAGGTAATTGAAGAAGATTTAAAGAAATGGAAAGACATTCCCTGCTCATGGATTGGAAGAATAAATATTGTCAAAATGTCAATACTACCCAAAGCTATCTACACATTCAATGCAATCCCAATCAAAATTGCACCAGCATTCTTCTCGAAACTAGAACAAGCAATCCTAAAATTCATATGGAACCACAAAAGGCCCCGAATAGCCAAAGTAATTTTGAAGAAGAAGACCAAAGCAGGAGGCATCACAATCCCAGACTTTAGCCTCTACTACAAAGCTGTCATCATCAAGACTGCATGGTATTGGCACAAAAACAGACACATAGACCAATGGAATAGAATAGAAACCCCAGAACTAGACCCACAAACGTATGCCCAACTCATCTTTGACAAAGCAGGAAAGAACATCCAATGGAAGAAAGACAGTCTCTTTAACAAATGGTGCCGGGAGAACTGGACAGCAACATGCAGAAGGTTGAAACTAGACCACTTTCTCACACCATTCACAAAAATAAACTCCAAATGGATAAAGGACCTGAATGTGAGACAGGAAACCATCAAAACCTTAGAGGAGAAAGCAGGAAAAGACCTCTCTGACCTCAGCCATAGCAATCTCTTACTCGACACATCCCCAAAGGCAAGGGAATTAAAAGCAAAAGTGAATTACTGGGACCTTATGAAGATCAAAAGCTTCTGCACAGCAAAGGAAACAACCAACAAAACTAAAAGGCAACCAACGGAATGGGAAAAGATATTTGCAAATGACATATCGGACAAAGGGCTAGTATCCAAAATCTATAAAGAGCTCACCAAACTCCACACCCGAAAAGCAAATAACCCAGTGAAGAAATGGGCAGAAAACATGAATAGACACTTCTCTAAAGAAGACATCCGGATGGCCAACAGGCACATGAAAAGATGTTCAGCGTCGCTCCTTATCAGGGAAATACAAATCAAAACCACACTCAGGTATCACCTCACGCCAGTCAGAGTGGCCAAAATGAACAAATCAGGAGACTATAGATGCTGGAGAGGATGTGGAGAAACAGGAACCCTCTTGCACTGTTGGGTGGAATGCAAATTGGTGCAGCCGCTCTGGAAAGCAGTGTGGAGGTTCCTCAGAAAATTAAAAATAGACCTACCCTATGACCCAGCAATAGCACTGCTAGGAATTTATCCAAGGGACACAGGAGTACTGATGCATAGGGGCACTTGTACCCCAATGTTCATAGCAGCACTCTCAACAATAGCCAAATTATGGAAAGAGCCTAAATGTCCATCAACTGATGAATGGATAAAGAAATTGTGGTTTATATACACAATGGAATACTATGTGGCAATGAGAAAAAATGAAATATGGCCTTTTGTAGCAACGTGGATGGAACTGGAGAGTGTGATGCTAAGTGAAATAAGCCATACAGAGAAAGACAGATACCATATGGTTTCACTCTTATGTGGATCCTGAGAAACTTAACAGGAACCCATGGGGGAGGGGAAGGAAAAAAAAAAAAAAGAGGTTAGAGTGGGAGAGAGCCAAAGCATAAGAGACTGTTGAGAACTGAGAACAAACTAAGGGTTGATGGGGGGTGGGAGGGAGGAGAGGGTGGGTGATGGGTATTGAGGAGGGCACCTTTTGCGATGAGCACTGGGTGTTGTATGGAAACCAATTTGACAATAAATTTCATATATAAATAAAAAAAAATAAAATAAAATAAAAAAATAAAAAAAAATAAAACACATATGAACTAGAAAAATAAACAAATTATATCACAATTTTACACTGTCTGACTTTTAATAAGTGCCAATTACTTGTAGATCCTTAATAAAAAAATAAATGAATATATATGGGTGTATATATATGTGTATTTTTTTCACAGAGCATAAGGAGAATATTAGTACCAAGTGATGTCTACAACAAGTATGAATAACTAGTAGCTGCCTTAACAAAACAGAAAAAAGTTTGTTAACTACTTCTATCATTAAGAAGTTTATTTCATAATTATAAGTAATTAATTTAAAACTTTCAGAAGCCTATAATTAAATTTTAAATTTGAAAATATTCACCTCAGATGTGATTTTCTGTCAGAGTCCTTACATGGGTACAAGTATTAAAAGAAGACAAGATTATGAAGTAATGTCTTGAAATTAGGGTATCAATAGAAGAACAATAAAGTTTCTTTGTTGTCTCCTGCTGTAGTAGTTAATTGGCCTTTTATAAGCCACATGAATGCCAAACTTCTTTATTTTAGCCTTGCAAATATATATATTTAAGGATGCAATTATAATCAGTCAATATGTAAACCAAACTGATTATAACCAATATATAACCATACTGAATGTTGAAGAAAGGAAAGCAAATAGATGTATGCTTAAAAAAAAAAAAAAACAAAACATAATTTGAAAAAGACATTTATCTTTTCTTTTACTCACAAAATATCTTGCAAAGTATTGGCCACAAGTTAGGTAACCTATACTAACTGTTGATTGATTTATCCTTCAGTCTAAAGTCTTAATATTGTTTTAGGAATATTTATTAAAATTGGTAATAAGCTCCCTCCAAAAACTGAGTTAGTCTTCCTTCTAGGTAGACTAAGAATTAGATTTACATGAGATACGTTAAAAAGAAGAAGAAGAAAAAAAAAAGGTTTATTTTGTGTGCATTGGAGGCCCAATGATGAAACTGAGATCTAAAGAAAAGACAAAGGCAGCCACAGTTTTTATATTTTTCAGACAAAGAGACAATAAATCAATGAGTAATTGACAGGACAAAGAAGATTTACCTTTGGGAGCTACAGTTAGTAAGGAATTCTATACAGAATATGGGCTTGGGTAGTAAATGAGTAAAAAGTAAGGGTTTTTGTACAGCATTCTCAGATCCAAATTTCCTATATCTGGTGATAAGGATGTGTTTTATCTCCTGGTAAAGAGAAGGTATCTTTCATTTGGGAGATTTATTTTGTGCTTCCAGAGGGACAGAGGAGGATCTGAGCATCCTTCTTACACAGCTTATCTCTTAAGTAACTTGTGTTTAAAATTATCAATATGCCAAAGTGGCACGTTTTGGGTGGCCTGACCTTGGCCTCCACAGGGTCATACCAAAGACTCAATGCCAAGGTGAATGCAGCAGACATTCAGAGCAATTCTAAGACATTCTAAGACAATTAGAAGCTTCAAGAATCTACTCTTCTTCTATACCTCAAGCCACAAAGCTTATTATTTGTTTAGTTAATTTACTGTGCCTTGATCATTTATCATTTGTGGTTGTTAGTAAATGAAACTAGGCTTACATTTTATAGACACGAATGCATTTTATGTGTTTTTGAGCTCAGCATTAGTCAGTGGTAGCTTTGTTCATATAATGCTATTAACTTATGGGTTAAAGCAAAGAAGGACCCTTGAACAATTTGGAATTCAAATAAAAATGCTTCTTGATTTATCTTCTTCGTAATTCAATCAGAAGTGAAACAGCTAAATATATACAACTCAAAAAACATTCCTTTAAACTTTTATTCAATTTTATTGTTTTTTTTTTTCCCCAACAGATCCAAACATTTTACTTTTCTATTTAACTTATTAGGGGCATCTTAAATAATGTCCCTAGATACTTATTGCCAGCTAAATTATTTGCCAGCTTCATACCTTCACAACTCCTACTTAATGGTCAAATCATTAGCATTTCGTTCTATTTCTACTAAAGCTACCAGCGCCAAGGTACAACAGAGAGGAGTATTAACAATATTCTTTTTTTTTAATTAAAAAAAATTTTTTTTAACGTTTATTTTTGAGACAGAGAGAGACAGAGCATGAACGGGGGAGGGTCAGAGAGAGAGAGAGACACAGAATCTGAAACAGGCTCCAGGCTCTGAGCTGTCAGCACAGAGCCCAACAAGGGGCTCAAACTCACAGACTGTGAGATCATGACCTGAGTTGAAATCAGATGCTTAACCGACGGAGCCACCCAGGCGCCCCAGCAATGTTCTTAAACTAAATGTTACCTCCGTACTTATCAATACAAATGACTCTTATGTAACCTGATATCAAGGCATTATGCAACACAAGTCTCATTGTGTCCCCATTATGCTATTGTCTGAAAAATGAGCTAGAAATTTACTAATGAAAGATTTCTGGATCATAGTTATATTTGAAAAGAACATATTATCCAACTTGTAATTTTCATATTAGAATTAAATAAAGACTTCGAATGCATTTTTTTGAGATTTAACCTGAAGTCTTTCAATTAGATAATCTATAAAACATTATCTGAACATCTTACTACATATTACCTCCATTGTAGTAATTTAAATAAATGGTAATATATTACGGTTGAAATGACTACATCTTTGAGAATTCTATAGACAAGGTATATGAGTTTCCTGCCTGTCATATTTATAAATAAACATTGAATCGAATTGCTTTTATAATATTTCAGCATTGGATGACATTTATTCCTACTTGAGATTTCAAATGAGCTCAAGGAATGACTTCAGAGTCAAGCTGTGACCATATAAATATAAGCTTTGAGACAAACAAGTAGATTTCCTTTCTCTGTCACAGGATTATATATTTTGCCGTTGCCAAGCAAAAAGACTTTGCATATGCCAGTAGAATCTCTTTTTGTAATGGTGACCTTATGTGCTTTTGACATCCTCTTTCCATTTGATGAAGGGAGGCACTCAAGTCAGCTTTGCTAGGAAAAAGCCTCATGAATAATAGCTTGACACAAAATCTTCAGATCTAGCATATTATGCTGTGATAATCAAATCCCCCTGGATTTGCATCATCTTTTGATTTAAAGTAGAGCCTACATACCAGAGAGAAGATCAAACTCTAGCACATGTTATTCATTCAATTTTTTGTCTTCCATATGGTCCTTGCATAAAGTGTGTCTTTGCTATCAGATTTAAACATTCTGTCCATTTTTCCATTAACTGATAAAGATTCAACCACAGTATATGTCATATTCTGCACTAGTACATTTGCTTTTACTATTATTCATAATGCTTTTAGCTAATTATTGCTAATAATTTTCCCAATTAGAAAACTTAACCCTGATCTCCATCCTTCCTGGGAGCTCTCTGATCTCCCTTTTGGGAAACTCCAGTTTATGTCATCTTGGTGGAAAGTAGTGCAGAGATTCGTTACTCTCATGATCAAGGTTGGCAAATCATACGAGTTCTCTGGTAACTCCAAGTCTTGTGCAAGAATATGGGGAGATGTGATAATCAATCTCTGCAGTGGCAGTGCCAGATTGCAAACCAAAGTATCACTGACATTTGTTATGATTCTTGCTATACAATGCTTCCTGTTTCCCTTAGCGTTCCTCCCATTTAAACTGACTTCTTGGTCTCTTGAGTGCTTAAGACAGACTAAAACTAATTTCCTAATTTGTAACCAAAGTATTCCAGGTGAAACTAAGACTCTAAGGGAGGTATAATCATTCCTGACATGCATCGCTGGTAACAGCAGAATACAATTATGCATTCAGATCAATTCTAATACTGACCCTAGTTCTCTTTCCCCTACACCAAAGTTTCTTTCTTCAGATAGCTAGATTCTGTGTAAATATATTTTTTTTTAATGCACACTAGCTCCTTAATAGAGTAAATATGTTTTCAGAATGAAAACAAATGGAATTGATTCATATAGTATGTTTTATTAGTTATCTGTTTTATCGTGCCTAGAATCACAACTGATGCTTCTGAGGTTATCAATACATAAAAAACTGAGAAAAGCCTTATCATAAAATTCAATAAAATTTTTGTAATGAATAAATAAATTGTAATAATATGGAGACAGACCAGCTAATTCAGTAACACTCAAATTCAAGTACATAGCTCTCTTTTACTTGGTGTATTTGATATGTACAAAGCGGAACACCATTTTTATTATCTGATCAAAGAAAACCTTCTGTATCCATGAACTTTTTTTATATCTTTAAAAGACATGAATCTAAATTCTTAAAGGAAATATTTTGATATAATTTAACCTAATTTAATTTAATTTTTTATTATAGAAACATGCAAAAGGACTTTTATTTAGAGGCTTATGTTTCTTTCAGCTGAGGTCAACTTTGAAATACCCACCTGTCAAGCTTCCAGAGTTATCAACAATTCTAATGCTTTGGGTACATACAAATTTTAGCATCTTAAATGTATTCCATTTTCTTTCCAGTAAGTATTAATTTGATCGTATCACAAATTCATGCTTCATTAAAGTATTTTGAACTCATTCAAATTCAGCAAGATCGCTCCATCCACACCATATTTTTTGATTTAAATAAATTCCTCTAAGGTAGGGATTACCAAGCCTTTGATCTCTCACAAAAAGAGACATAGAAGCTTAATCTCAGAACACACTTCCTAAGTTTTTTGAATGAATGAATGCATTAAAATATATACATATATATATCTTTAATGTTCCTCAAAGATCTGTGGGAATGAATCAAAATTAATCTCTTAAAATGACAATATTCATGATTCTACCTTCTTTTGGAAGTCCAGGCTATATGACTACAAAGAAAGTCTACCCCAAATTTCAAAGACTTGGCAGTGAATTAAATCTAAACTAAAATATACATTGAGACAAAGGTATTTCTCAATTACTGTTTAAAAAAAATTCAAAGAGCAAAGATTATAAATAGATAAGTAAATAAGTAAACCCAATGAATGAACAAAGCAGATTTTCATAACGAGGTTGCAGTTTCCAGTTGGTATGCTAACTAGTTTAAGTTTTTTAAAAACACTATTCATATACTTCTATTACCAGTAAGCATCTTAATTTAATCCCATCATTTCCCAAAAAATCACTTTGAATTTTATTTTTTATATTTATAAACTCTACCTTTATCTGGAGTTTTAACTCCATAAAAAATGCTACACTTTCCTTAAACATAAATCCACAAATCTTTATTGAAACCTATCTTGCACAGGCTGACTTGGATCGTATATCTGTCCAGTTGCTGCCCTTGAATTGCCGGGATTGTAAACCACAGCTGTCAAAAATAGTTACTTCTGATTCTTTTTGTGAAGAATTTAAGAATTCTAAACAGTTAGGAAACCCATCAGAATTTTTTTATGTTTCATGTTTCAAAGTTTTGTTTTTATCTGAAGTGAAAGATTATAAACTCCACTAAAATTTGATAGTCAATATAACATTTTAAATAATCGTCCTTTTACGCTTTGGATTACAGTTTCATCAGATTTACACAAAACACCTGAATTTCTCTAAAATTAGTCCTGCTTTTCCTATTTCTTTCCTTTCCTTTCCTTTCCTTTCCTTTCCTTTCCTTTCCTTTCCTTTCCTTTCCTTTCCTTTCCTTTCCTTTCCTTTTTTTCTTTTCTTTCCTTTTCTTTTTTCTTTTCTTTTCTTTTCTTTTCTTTTCTTTTCTTTTCTTTTCTTTTCTTTTCTTTTTTCTTTTCTTTCCTTTCCTTTTCTTTTCTTTCCTTTTCTTTTCTAACAGTTAGCTTACCTGTTCACCATTGAATAGGTCTCTGCAGAATAAAACACCAGGTTGCCATAATATTCACAAATTAGTCCACGTCAATAAAATGATCAGCACCTATTTAGTGCTTCAAAATATGTTCTTTTTCTTAGGGTACTGTGTATTTATAGGCTCAAGAAGTGGTATGGAATAATCTAAGCTGTGAAGCAAAATAGTGTGAACAGGTGTATTTGTGCTTAAGATGACTATATTAAAGACATAGTTAAAAGGTGTATATTCCTGTTAAGATAACTCCTTTTGAAGGAGTGGGCGAGCAATAGTCTATAGTCTACAGATTGAATCAAGAAATTTTCTTGGATGAGAAATAAAGGAGCCAGAGGTCACAAACTATTCAAATTTTTCATCAAGACACTTGATTCAAATTTCTCATGCTCATATGTTCATGTCTATCCTTCTTAAATTTAGTACAACTCCTGTGAATGGCTGTGAATCACAGCATATGATGTACTAACAGGTATAACCTTTTCTTAGCCTCCTTCCCAAAACCTAAGATTTCCAGGGTAACTATGTGTTGGCTGTGCATCACCTAACAGGATATTCCAATCAGTACAACTGAATGTTCTCCCCTATATTCTAAGCAGCACATTCCCTCACAAGACTGGAATATTTTACTGAATTCAATAGACAAGGTGGGCTCAATACCCTGCATCCTTGCTACAATCTTGTTTTGTTTTGTTTGTTTCTCCTGCCTAACGTGACATGAAATAATCAGTTATAATCCTTCAGTTTCAGTTTATTCACATATCACCTGCAAATTAAACCCCCAAAGCTGAAATGAATGAGATGTGTCTTGCCAGCATAGAACAGAGAGATCTAGTAAGTACTCTTTATCATATATTTTAACTAATGGAGTTGGGAGCAGTGATATCTGATCAGTTCTCTCCTCCCTTCCCCTCCCCACCCCTCCTCTTTTTTCTCTTCTCAGCTGTCTTCCATGTATTCCAGATCCTTAGAGAAATTTGTTAAATCTATACAGCATTTTGTTATATCTCTTGAAGAAATGGGTACGGAAAATAAATCACTATTTTAAAGGAAAGCATATGGAAATTGTCGAAGGACTATGTGGCAAAATGTTGGGGAGGAGGAAGTGAAATAAGAGAAAGACCTAGAACAGCTATTCAGACTAAAAGGTGGTAAGTGGTAGATAAAATTTATTGACACTTTCCATGAAGGCTTTGAAAATATTTGAGACACTGGACTTAAATTGCATGATCATTTAAGTACACATAGTTCTTAGAATAATGCTTGGCATATAGTCAACACTGTGTGTGTATTAACTGCTATTAACATATTATTATTGTTGCTAATATTTTTATTCCTGCAGTCACCTAGGGTACTGGGTTTGACCTTGTGTTTGCTTGTTTGTCTTGGTTTTTTGGATACTTAGGAAATGGGATACCACAGAAAAGTGGAAAACGTAAAGACACTTAGGCTACACATACTATATAGTATCACAATTTCCCCCTCCTAACCTGGCAAATTCTCTATTTAAATAGATTAAATGTATATTACACACACACTTAATCTGTTTATTAGTATGAAGTGGGTAAGAAAATTTATCTAGGTTAGACTTGTAGTCAGAAGCTTTAACCCTCATGAGATCTGTGCCTTGTCAAAATAAATAAATACAGAAAAAAAAAGTTCTTAGAACCTTGATTTCTGTCTCATAGGCCATTGTGAAAGTTAATTACATTAACTTTATAAAATCCTTTTTATCCATGTATTCATTTATTCATTAAAAAGTAATTATTTTCATGGTGAGCATTATTATAGCTACACAAGATAAAATTGTGAAAAAGATGATGTCTGCCTCCATGGAGCTTTTATTCTTGTCTTTCGGAGATAGAGAATGAATAAGTTAGTACAAATAAATAAACAATGTAATTACAAAGTGTGGGGGTGCTAATAAAGCAAACAGCCTGATCTGATAAAGAGTAATTAGAATGTGGCAGAAAGTATCTCTGAGGAGGTCTCATTTAATCTGGGACTTGAAAGTTGAGTAAATGCCATACAGAGAGAAAAATAGAAAGTGTAAAGAGTCTGAACGTGGAGCAAACTTGACATATCTGAAGATCAACAAAGAGATAAGTATGACTAGAATGAAGTGAATAGCAAAGGAGATCAGATGGGACATGGAGGCAGAAACAGTATATATGAGTCAGGCATAGAGTTTGATATTATTCTAAATTTTTTTTTTTTCAACGTTTATTTATTTTTGGGACAGAGAGAGACAGAGCATGAACGGGGGAGGGGCAGAGAGAGAGGGAGACACAGAATCGGAAACAGGCTCCAGGCTCTGAGCCATCAGCCCAGAGCCCGACGCGGGGCTCGAACTCACGGACCGCGAGATCGTGACCTGGCTGAAGTCGGACGCTTAACCGACTGCGCCACCCAGGCGCCCAAGTTTGATATTATTCTAAATTCAAGGGGAGCCATGGGAAGACTTAATGAGAACAATGGTGGGTAACATATCTGATTCTTTTTTTTTTTTTTAGATCACTGGCTACCCTTAGAAGAAAACATTATCAAGAGATAAGCACAGAAACTGGGAAACTGGTTAAGAGTCAGGCGTTAACCAGTCATGTGGTAGCATTACAGATAGAAGTAAAGAAAGCCTATCTTTATTTTGGAGGTAGAAGCAACAAAGATTAATGGATTGCTTATAAGTGATGAGAAAAAGGAGATAAAAGTGACTCCAAGTTTTTTAGCTTAAAGATCTCAGTGGGGGATATTGCCATTTACAAAGGAGGAAAATTCAGTGGAAGGAACATGTTTTGACTGATATATTTCACTGCAATGGGGGTTGGTGGGCTTGAAGACATAAACTTGCTGTATTTATGATGTTACACTTCAAAGAGAAAATGACTCTGGCACTCTATGGGATCTATGGTGACATAGAGTTGGGAGTCAAAAGCAAATTATGTTTATTCTAAATATAAAACTGGGCGGGATTAACTAAGGAGATTATATAGGGAAGCATGATTAAAAATGAACTCTAGGGCACAAAAACCGACATTCAGATCAATGTAACAGAATAGAGAACCCAGAAATGGACCCACAAACATATGGCCAACTAATCTTTGACAAAGCAGCAAAGACTATCCAATGGAATAAAGACAGTCTCTTCAGCAAGTTGGTACTGGGAAAACTGGAGAGCGACATGCAAAAAAATGAACCTGGACCACTTGCTTACACCATACACAAAAATAAACTCAAAATGGATGAAAGACCTCAATGTAAGACAGGAAGCCATCAAAATCCTCGAGGAGAAAGTAGGCAAAAACATCTTTGACCTTGGCCGCAGGAACTTCTTACTCAACACGTCTCCAGAGGCAAGAGAAACAAAAGCAAAAATGAACTATTGGGACCTCATCAAAATAAAAAGCTTTTGCACAGCAAAGGAAACAACCAGCAAAATTGAAAGATGACTGATGGAATGGGAAAAGATATTTGCAGACGACATATCAGGTAAAGGGTTAGTATCCAACATCTATAAAGAACTTATCAAACTCAACACCCAAAAAACAAATAATCCTGTGAAGAAATGGGCAAAAGATATGAATAGACACTTCTCCAAAGAAGACATCCAGATGGCCAACTGACACATGAAAAAATGCTCAACATCACTCATCATCAGGGAAATACAAATCAACACCACAATGAGATACCACCTCACACCTGTCAGAATGGTTAACATTAACAATTCAGGCAATGACAGATGTTGGCGAGGATGCAGAGAAAGAGGATCTCTTTTGCACTGCTGGTGGGAATGCAAACTGGTGCAGCTACTCTGGGAAACAGTATGGAGTTTACTCAAAAAATTAAAAATGGAACTACTCTACGACCCAGCAATTGCAGTAGTAGGTATTTATCCAAGGGAATCAGGTATGCTGTTTCGAAGGGGCACATGCACCCCAATGTTTACAACAGCACTATCAACAATAGCCAAAGTATGGAAAGAGCCCAAATGTCCATCAGTGGATGAATGGACAAAGAAGATGTAGGATATATATACAATGGAGTATTACTTGGCAATCAAAAAGAATGAAATCTTGCCATTTGCAACTATGTGGATGGAACTAGAGGGTATTATGATAAGTGAAATTAGTCAAAAAAAGACAAATATCATATGACTTCACTCATATGAGGACGTTAAGAGACAAAACAGATGAACATAAGGGAAGGGAAGCAAAAATAATATAAAAACAGGGAGGGGGCAAAAACATAAGAGATTCTTGAATATGGAGAACAGAGGGTTGCTGGAGGGGCTGTGGGAGGGGGGGTGGGCTAAATGGGTAAGGGGCATTAAGGAATCTACTCCTGAAATCACTGTTGCACTATATGCTAACTAACTTGGATGTAAATTAAAAAAAGAAATTAAAAAAAGAAAAAAAATGAACTCTGGAGCTTTCCAAAATTTAGAGACCAACTACAGAAAAAGAGAAAAAGAGAAAAAAGAAGAAGAAGGGGGAGGAGGAGGAAACAGAGAAGCAGAGAAAGAGTATGTAATTAAAAAAAACCCAGAAACTAGGAGAAGAACACTGATGTAACACACCAGAAACTAGGAGAAGAAAGTGTTTCTAAAAACACTGGATGGTCATGGGAAAATTACTTAGTGTCTTTGTGATACTCAATTTCTTCTTCTCTAAAATGGGATGATAATCTCATCAACCTGGGAGTGTTTTTGTGAGGATTAACTGATCTAATATACTTAATGCACTTAGGTACATAGGAAGCTCAACAGAAGAGTTTGCTCTTAAGAAAAGTATGAAAGACTATTTAAATGCTTGCTAAGAGGTTGAGTAAGAAGAGGATCTGATGAGTAAATTGACTATTGGTTTGTCAGCATGGTAGTTGCTATAGCATTAATTAGGCAGTTGAGTAGCAAGGATGTCAGTGGATCACAATGCCTCAAAAAGTGAATGAGATTATTAATAGAAGAAGCTACATGTAACCAATTCTGTTGAGAGGGGTGTGTGTGTGTGTGTGTGTGTGTGTGTGTGTGAAAGCAGACAACTAGGTGGAGGCTTGAAATGCGTTTGGAGAGAGAACTAAAAGAGAAGTTTAGGGGCACATGATTGGCTAAGTCAGTTAAGTGTCTGACTCTTGATTTTGGCTCAAGTCATGACCTCACAGTTTGTGGATTCGAGCCCCACATCAGGCTCTACACTGACAGTGTGGAGCCTGTTTGGGATTTTCCCTCTCCCTCTCTCTCTGCCCCTCCCCTGCTTGCTCTTTCTCTCTCTCTCAAAATAAATAAACTTAAAAAAATAAAAATAAAGAGTATTTTTGTTAGATGGTAGACATTAAAAACAAAATGTGAACTTCTGGAGTAAAGCCTTGAAGAAGTAAATAAAATGCCTATTATATAGTAGGTTTTTAGCAAAATAGACCTAGTTTTCTCATCAATGTATTTTATCACCATTAATCACCAAAATATCATTAGGTCAGTACACTTCCCAGAGCTAACCTAAGAAATGAATCCATGCTATCTCAAGTTGAATGAGAAAGAATAGATCAGCTCACAGAACTGAATTCCCTGAATAGGATAGCCTCAGGTATGTATCAAAGGTCACACACAATAGCATCAAATCCTTATCTTTTTTCTATTGTCCATTTACCTACTCTCCAGGTCTAATATGCTCCTACAGTAGAGAACCTGGAGGAAAAAGAAATATAGTAAAACCTTGGTGTGCAAGCATAATTTGTTCCGGTAACATGCTTGTAATCCAAAGCACTTGTATATCAAAGTGAATTTCTCCATTAGAAATCATGGAAATGCAGATGATTTGTTCCACAACCCAAAACTATTCATGTAAAAATGATTACAATACTGTAATATAATACAAAATAATAAAGAAAATACGAAATATAAAGAAAAATGAACAAATTAACCTGCACTTACCTTTGAAAACCTTCACGGCTGGTGTGAGGGAGACCAGAGAGAGGAAGGTTATCGTGTAAGTCAATTTCCACTAACACTAACAGATGTTGACTATGGGACAGTATTAATAAATTCTTGTCATACACGGTATTTAATGTAATGGCAATAAGGTAGCAGAGGAAAGGGTCTATATGTGCAGGCAGCCTGACCTAGAATGAAGCAAAGCATCCCTAAGCATACTCTTGTATGGAAAATCAAAGACTGTCCATAGGTGCTGTGAAGCGACAAAGTGACAAAGACACCTACACTAGTGCCAATTGTGGGCACCTTCCAGCTTTCTGAAAAATCACCCATTTCTGCCAAACACCAAGGCCTGCGACCGAGCATCTGAGCATGAGAGATGATCACCCACAATCCTGCAGAGAGAGAGAAAAAGAGAGAGAAAGAAAAAGAGAGAGAAAGAGAAGAACCATTGGCTCAGTTGTGATCATGTAACATTCGGTGTCACGTACTACTTGTATTGCGGGACATCGCTCGTTTATCAAGTTAGAATTTATTAGAATTGTTTGCTCTTCTTGCGGAACACTCACAGAACAAGCTACTCACAATCCAAGGTTTTACTTTCACGGTCTTGATTAATAGTTCAGGTGAAAACATTTGCAAGCGTATGATTTCCCTCCCTGGCTTCAGTCAACACCAATCCCTGAATGTAGCCAAGGACATAGAGGGCTTAAATTGGCCAGGACTGCCTAAGTTTTGGGGATTCGGGAAAAAGTGGAGTCAACACCAACCTAAATGAATAAAGGATAAAATATGTTTATTTCAGAAGGGAGAGAAGTAGTTTCCAAGGAGGTGCTCCCAGATCAAACAAACAAAAAACCCAAAAGTGTGTCTATTCCAGCCATCCAATAAAGAACAGTTCTACACCTCATGTGCTTTCCTGTCCTCTTTAACTGGGTCTGTGATCTTTCATGTTCTTTCTTAGGGTGACTAGAAGGCATGTCACCATGCTCTGCTATTCCAGTTATAGATAATTATCCTTTTTTTTTGGACTCCATCCTGATGAAGTTATATTTATTATTCTCTTCTTGCTTCTCCCCTCTTGGCTGCTGGCTTCCTCTCTTCCATTATTTCTAGGGACCGGGGTACCTGGGTGGCTTACTCGGTTAAGTGTTAGAATTGGGTTCAGGTCATGATCTCATGGTTCATGAGTTTGAGCTCCACATTGGCTTCTCTGCTTAAGCGCAGAGGCTGCTTCAGATCCTCTGTCTTCCTCTCTCTGTCTGCCCCATCCTTGCTCACTCACGCCATCTCTCTCTCTCTCTCTCTCTCCCTCCCTCCCTCCCTCAAAAAACAAGCGTTTACATTTTCTATGCAGTACTTATTTGTAAGGAGAGGTACCAGGTCATCTATCCTTCTACTTCCTGGTCAACAATTCTGCTGGGCCATTGGAGACTTCTCTCTACACAAGAAAATATTTTTGTGTTTGTGCCTCCAAAAGAAATTCTGCGTTTGTGTGTGAAGATCCTGATGCCTCTGTTAAAGGGCTGCAAGGGAAGGAAACTTCCACCCTCACTTTGAAGGGAATCTCTTAGAATAGAAAAAAAAAAATCTCTTTTAACTAACATTTCCCAAGTTCTTCATTTTTATACGTTCTACCCTCACAGTATACAAAAGGGAGTCTATTATGTTTTCATAATAGAGAGAAAATTCTATCCTCTTTCTGCTGAATATGCAATAAATTTCTATCTCCTCTCTCTTCTCCAGTATCCCGATATATCCTTCATGTGAGTGGATGGATGGTGACTGTAAGTGGACCCAGACTTAGTATTCAACTTTCAATTTGCAGTCTCTGCACAGTGACTAAGACCTGTTCTGAGCAAAGGTCAAAGTACTGCCATCGTAAAACAAAATGCTCAAAAATATATTAAATGCATACGTTGGGAAAAGGTGTTCAACCTCTTTCTGGGTCACAGTTGCATTCTCTTAAAGGTAACCCCAGTCTGATGTTTTAGCAATAACTTGTGATCATTTCTGACTTGCAGTGTCATGGTCCTCCTTTAGAACAGCTTGCCAGAAGTAGTGAACACGCCTTTACTGATTCCTCAGTGGGGGTCTTTTAAACACTAAGTTTGGCTTCCGTATATTCCTAAGAAGAGGAGTTTACTCAGACTTACTCAAATAATGACCTACTGTACCCCCAAAAGCTCTTTATGCACTTAATGAAAATACAGGAAAATAAGACACTATTTTAAAGTACTTTTATGGAAGGGGGGTGAGAGAGAAAGATGAAAGGCCACATCTCTTTTTCTGTTCCTGTCAAGGACACCTTCTCTTGTTGTTTGAATGAATATTCCTGTAAAACCTCTTCTGCTTATCATCATACTATAAGATAATGATGTGCATAAAAAAAAAAAATTATTGAATGGGGCACCTGGGTGGCTCAGTAGGTTAAGAATCCAGCTTTGGTTCAGGTCATGATATCATGGTTCATGAGTTTGAGCCGTGCATCAGGCTCTGCGCGGACAGCTCAGAGCCTGGAGCCTGCTTCGATTCTCCATCTCCCTCTCTTTCTTTGCCCCTCCCTAGCTTGGGTGCTCACTCTCTCTCTCTTGAAAATCAATAAATATTTTAAAAATTATTAAAGCACATGTACTCGTTTCTACTTCTTCCCACTTTCTCTCAGTTCCTGACTTTAAAAAAACTACATGGAAGGTTACAGTCCAACATATTTTTTTATTTTAGCTCCTAAGAAATTGACAGACTAAGGGAAGCATGATGGACTATGCAAACCCTGTAATTGTGAGAATCCAAGAAGTCAGTTCTTCTGTGAAAGGCTGGAGAGGTCAGGGGCTCTGTCATCAGCATTTTTTCAGACAAGACCACCCTGTCCCAGACTCAAGGCTCTGTTAGTGTGAATGAGTCTCTGGCTGAGGCAAACAGGATCTCTTCTGGAGGCTTTCATGAGATTAAGTGATGTGAACTAAGAGACAGATTGGCAACTGGGAGACATCTCTTTCAATGTAAGAGGCACAGTATTTACATTTTTACATATCTGAAAAACAGGTGTATCTTAAATGTACAAGAGTGACACATGATAAATCGATATTCAAGTAAATCTGAATCAGCTGATTTTATAAGAATAAAATAAAAATTTTAAGTAATAACCAAATGTTCTTTTATAGTTTAATTGCTGGCTAATTTTTCTTTGTCATTGGTGATTAAAATGATAATGCTCAATTCCAAGGAGCACCTGCAAAAATAAACTAGTGATAAAACAAAGCTGACATCCTACCTTCGCAGAATCTTAGTGGTGTCTTCCACAGGGGTGTGAAGTTATTAACAAAGGTTTTAAGGTCTCGTTTAAGATAAGGGCTTGGTTAGCTATTTCTGTTTTTGTTTTTATTTTATTTTTTTGTTTTGTTTTGTTTTTTTTTTTCCTTTGCCTTCTTTTCGTTTTGATAAAGGCTCAATTAGAATTGGGTAAATTAGTGAGTCAGAGTCAAAGATTAGTAGACAGAATGAGGCAGGGCTTAGAAGTAAGCCTTGAAGGGTAAACAGATGTTTAATACTAGCTACTGATTGCTCTGGGAAGGGGATAAGTACTCTAATAACAGTAAGATTAGTTTGATGGTGTTCAAAAAATGGATTTTTGAAAAATTCCCAAGACAAACAATAAATTTGATTCACACCAGTAGAACTATGTCATAATTCTTATACAGATTGGGATTATAACATGCCGAAGTAGTGTCTTCTCAAATTCTTCACTTATACCAATTTTATTTTATTGTTTTAAGTTTTATGTATTTATTTTGAGAGAGAGAGAAAAAAACATAAGACAGCATGAGTTGGGGAAGGACAGAGAGAAAGGGAGGGAGACCATCCCAAGCCGACTCCATGCTGTCAGCGTGGAACCCAATGCAAGGCTCCATCTTACAAACCCTGAGATCATGACCCGAGCCGAAACAGAGTAGGCCACTTAACCAAGTGAGACACCCAGGAGCCTCACCTGTACTAATTAAAAAAAAAAAAAAAAGCAAAAAAAGTTCTAATTTATAATATGTCTCATCATTTTAAGCCTAACTAGATAGACAATCTTGCTAAAAATGAACCCAAAGGGAGGGAAAGTGCAATTTTTATACTTGGGGCTTAGCTAGCATCAAGGAAGAGAACATAGGTACTGTATTCTATCATGTCTGGCACCTCTACCAACCCACATTTTGCATTAAAGAGAAATAGGTAAAATATGTATTAATGGTATAGCCCTTGAGGATCAGGGATACCTTCCAGTTATACCGATTTAGTGATGCTTTGACTTAAAAGGACAAAAAGATAGTGTTAAAAAGAAACAGGAACAATATGGAGTCACTTTTGCTAACTCCCACCAAGAATTAATACCTAACCCAAATGCAGTTGCAGCCTCTCCCAGGAGTGGAATTTTTTTAAACCAATCAGTCTAGAATTTTCTGATCAGCACTAGTGAGGTAATCTGCATAATCAACCCCCCTACCTTTTCCCCCTAGAGAAGGTGACCTTACCTGAATCAATCCTTCCTTTTCTTTTGCAAATAATGTTCTCATCCTGCCTGTGTCTGCCTATAAAGGCTTCCATTTTGTTCAACTGTGCATAGCTCCTATTTGCTAGATGGAATGCTGTTGATTCATGAGTCTTGAATAAAGCCAATTAGATTTTCAAATTTACCCAGTTCAATTTTGGCTTTATAACAATAGTAAGCAAGACTGACAATTTCAGAAAATATTTTAATGGCTTTGGAAGTTTTATAATTCCTCCTATTCATTGTGCTGTAAGTGTTCAAGGGGAACAGATTTTGCCTAAGCAAAATACACCTCTTTGGGAAAAGGCTTAACTTGAGTTGATTATTTTTAAGAAACAGACACAGGTTAAGTAAAAGTTAACCTTCAGTAAGAGAAATTTACATTTGTGAGGGAAATCTCCATTTGTAAAAGTGTCTCCTTCTCTGTATGAGGAAGAGGAGGAGGACTAAATCTCTAGAAACTCTTATCAATGGAGAAGACAGGAACCTAAATCTGCATAACAACTTTACCCTTGTTTGCTTACTGTGCTTGTCAGATAACCTTCCTTATCTGGCTTCCTCAACCTTTGCAACATCTTCTTTTATCTTTAGCTGGTGATGGTATTTAAAGTGGTGGCTTGAACCATTTCAGAAAATTACTCAGTTTTCCTGGGCATCTCCCATGTATCCAGGAGGTATAGATGTTATTAAACTTCTGTTTGTTTTTCTCCTGTTAATCTGCATTTTTATTATAGGGGGAGGGAGTCCTCAGCCAAGAAACTAGAGGAGTAGAGAGAAAACTGTTTGTTCTCCCCCATGGTGCTGTGAAATAAGTGTCTACTCTTGAAAATTTCAAGTTATTGAAACTCTGTAGAGCTAAGGATTGAAATGTCACCTTGATTTCCCCTTCAAAGATACACTTCAGGGTTGGGCACCCATACAATTGTCCAAATAATTTTTCACTCGACACTCAGAACAAATATACCAATCTCTTTAACTTAAATTCTAGAGTACGTAAACATTAAGAAGAGCACTGTAGAATCCTAAAGACCCAAAGGTAAGCCTGAATGTTGGCTTCACAACAGAATTGCACATTCTCTTGAATGGAGGTGGTAAAAGTGATGAGGAGAAACTCTCTAAAGGCCTAATATACAAGGGAAGCCATTTTGGATTTCTTCCTTAGTTAACATGACTGTCTACAAACTTTGTTCAAACCCAAAGCCTCATTTATGGTCTACCATGCATGCATTGTACAGCTGTTTTGTGAATGAGTAACCTTAAGGAAAACTAACTTGTCCTTGAAATATCGATCAATTCTCTTACTCTCAACATTACTTCATGATACAATTTGAGATTCTTGACTATATGCTAATCTATAATCTTTTTAGCTTTTACAAGATGTAGAAAGTGTATAACCCTGTGAAAAGTGTTCATTCTCCTAAACACTTTCTTCCCTGTGAAGAGCATGTTTTCCAGGCAGCTGTTTTAACTTGGGCTCAAATAAAATTCTCCTTCTTGCTTTTAGCGATTCTAAAAGCGTTGCTCATTTTGTGTCAACAGAAGTAGGAAGCAGAAAAGGGACAAAACTGTATTTTTTCCCCTCAGATACAACTTACTGTTGAGCAAAAATTCATTCATTCATCTAATTAAAAGATATTGAGCTATTATGTGTCAAGCATAATCTTAGGTGAGAGTTTTAGTAAAATGAGCTAATTTCCTATTCGTGGAGTTTACATTCTGAGTCACAGACAAAATAGATAATCAGGATACTATATAAAATCGCAGATGGTTGGTAGTGCTACAGAGTGAAGAAAAATAATGAAGGGATATTGAGAGAAAAATGATGAAGGGAAGGAAACCCAGAGGAAATTTATTATTCTACATTTCTTTCCCCACAATTTTTTTCTTTAATCTTTCTTTCTCAGTCTTCAGTTAAACAGACTGTTACTGTTGAAATAACCCACCAGTTGTCTTACTGTTTGGTTTTTATTTTTCACAGCTGTATCATTTCACTTTATAGTTTTAGAAAATTTCTCAAGCTTTTTTATCCAACTTTTCTTCATCATTGTTTGATTGTCATATTTTTAATTATTAAAGACATTGTTTTACTCTGTGATTGTCCCTTTTTCATTCCAGTCTATTTTTGTTTTATGACTCCAATGTCTTCTCAAATTTTTCCTGAAAACATTATGTATATACTTATATATAGAACATATGCATATATATCTGTATATGTGTTTAAATTGTGCTCTCTGAATTATTATTGTTTCTTTGGCATCAATTGTTTCATTTATTGACTTTGATCCTGATAGTTTTGCTCTTGTTTCCAAAATAACATTGATTTTTATTTGTCTTATCGACAAAGTATGACGTTGGTGTATTCATTTAGCTCTTGTGGTGGTAGAATAATGGCCTCTGAAAGATGTCCATGTACCAATCCATGGAACTTTGAACATGGTATATTAAATAATGGCAAAGAGTACTTGAAGTGACAAATAAGATTAATGTGCTATCAACTGAGCTTAAAGCGGAGAGATAATCCTGAATTTTCTGGTAGGTCCAATGTAATTATAAGTGTCCTTAAATGTAAAAGCAGGAAAGTGTCAGAATGATGTAGGGTAAAAAAAGACACTACTGGCCGTTGTTGACTTTAAAGATGGAAGAGGGTCATAAGACAAAGCGCAGGTGGCCTCTGGAAACCAGAGAAACAACAGCAATAATAACAATGAATCAAGGAACCAAATTCTCCTCTTGAGCTTCCAGAAGATCTGCAGCCCTGTGAACTTCTTGATTTCAGACCTCTGAGACCAATTTTGGACTTCTGACCTCTAGAATTATATGATAATAATAAATCTGTATCATCTTAAGCCATCAAGTTTGTGGTAAGTAGCTGAAGAAGCTATAGGAATCTCTTATAGCCCTCTGATAAATGGAGTTTCTCTCGGGGTTTTTCTACTGATCTTCAGATCTTTTACTGAAGAGTCAGTTTTAACTGGCAGGGCAGGGTACAGGTAGGCTAAACTATGTGGTATTCCCTTCTCAGAAGCTAAAATCTATACTAGAGACTGTTAGCCAGGTCCAAGTATATCATTCAATGTTTAGAGTATACTGATCATTTTAAACTGCCAGTAAATACTGTTATTGCAATTACAACAGTGGAAATAGAGCAGTTAAAGGCCATTTACATGAATGGTCCATAGATGTTGGCTAGCAGTAATTATTATTTAGTTTTTGATATATTCCATCTGCTTTTTTGTTTCCAGGAATCGCCAAAATTTTGGATACTTTGATGTTCATTCTCCAATTCATACCTGTAAGTTTTATTCCTGTTTGTACACTTTTACTCTCATTCAATGGGATTTAGTAAAGACATGTGCCTAGCAATCAAACTTAGAGTAGAAACCAAATTTAGTTCTTATATTCTTTCCTTTCCCTAGAAGTAGCCACCTCTAGAATGAAAACTAATAGTCGGTTGTTAAGAGCTCAGGAGTGGTTGGAGCGTTTTGGACCAGATACTATTCAATGCTCAGAAAATAAGGTGAAGTATCTTCTTTAGGCTCATCAATCTAAAGAAAGTGCTTTTATTCCAGAATGTTAGCATCAGAGAACCTATTGTGCCTGAATAACTAGCCATAAAATGCAGGGTCGAGGAAGTTGATTTTTGCTTCTTGTGCCCTCAGAAACTCTTAGAGTGCACTCACAGGATCTCTCTACACAGGCAGTTACCTGTGGACCATGGATTACTCTGCTGTATCAAATTTCTGCTCCCAATTCCTTCCATATTCCTACAGGTTTTACAGCCTCTGCCTCACAACAATGACTGTACATCTTCATCCTGCATGTACCATCTGGCTTCAAAATGACTGACCCGCCTTGTCCCCTTTTCTTCTCTTTTTTGTTATAATGCTTAACACTTCATGAAGAGAAGTGGTGATCCTCTTAAACCATTACTAGCTGGCTGACTTTATCATACCACTTACAACTAGTCAATAGATTGCATGCACATATGAATACAGACGTTTTTAAAACACCAATGGGGGCAACTGGGTGGCTCAGTTGGTTAAGTGTCTGACTTTGGCTCAGCTCATTATCTCATGGTTCCTGAGTTCAAGCCCTCCATCGGGCTCTGTGCTGACAGCTCAGAGCCTGGAGCCTGTTTCAGATTCTGTGTCTCCCTCTCTCTCTCTGCCCCTCCCCTGCTCATGCTGTGTGTGTATCTCTCTCTCTTAAAAATAAACATTAAAAATTTTTTAAAAAATCAATAAAACCATATTCTCAACATTTCTCCTGATAGCAGAGCTTTAAGCGATGGTTGATTAGAATATTTCTATTCAGTGGTGCCTGGGTGGCTCAGTCGGTTAAGTATCTGAGTTCAGCTGAGGACATGATCTCGGGGTTCATAGGTTCAGCCTTGCGTCAGGCTCTGTGCTGACAGCTCAGAGCCCGGAGCCTGCTTCAGATTCTGTGTCTCCCTCTCTCTGTCCTTCCCCCATTCACTCTCTGTCTCTCTCTGTCTCTCTCTCAAAAATAAACAAACAAAAAAAATAAATATTAAAAACATATATTTCCATTGAAAGGAGGGCCACTCTAGCAGAGCTGGTCCAGAGTTTATATATACAACAAAGAGTTTACATATACAGCAAAACCTTATTTATATCTGGTTGGTCATTACGCTAGTTCAGATGAAAACTTCTTGATTTTCTTTTTCATGTTTCTACCCATTATTATGGATGTTGAGTAGTATATATACTTGTCTGAGAGTATTCTCTGACAAAGGCAAGTTTAATTTTCTAAGCGGCCATAAGATCAAATTCTAGAGTGAATTCATTCACGTGCTTTGGGACCTTTGAAACCTATGAACATTGATTGCACTTGGCAAAAGAATATTTACTTCATCCAATCAAGTGGGTACAAATATTTATAAACAGGTAAGACTTGTCGTCAAAATAAACCAGCCCCTTTGGCCAATTCCTTTAAAGAGCCAAATCCTTGGTTTTCAACCATGTAAAACCTGACAGATTAAGTCTGCCTGCCTGTCAGAGACCAACCTGAAATGTCAGAACAATACCTCAGAGATATGCCTTACATTGTGGGAGTGCAATTGATATTCAAGCCAGTTAATAAAATAACAGATATGCTAATTTCTACACAAAAATGGCATTGCTAATTAGTCTCTTAAGTAAGACCATTTTAAATGTAAAAATGTATGTGCATCTTTCCTGCAAACTCTTTGCAGAATGGAAGTCATTATCTAATGACTCCAACATATGGTGAAGGTACAAACAATATGTTGGAAGCTGACTTTTAGAACAGTGAAGAGTGAGAGATCACTGCATACATAATAACTTTAATTTTTAAAAGAATACTAATTAGATAAAGATCTAATGAAGGGTACCTGATTGGCAGCAGCAGGGAAGAATGTCCCTGCTGTTCAGACTGAAAGCTCAGTAACAATTCTCTCTTCCATCAAGAGTGTCTCAGGGAAACAAAACAAAAAGGAAGGAAGGAAGGGGGAAAGGCAGAAAGAAAGAAAGATGCAAAGGAAGGAAGGAAGGAAGGAAGGAAGGAAGGAAGGAAGGAAGGAAGAAAGAAAGAAAGAAAGAAAGAAAGAAAGAAAGAAAGAAAGAAAGAAAGAAGGAAAGAAAGAAAGAAAAGAAGGAAGGAAGGGAGGGAGGAGGAAGACCTCTGATAAGAGAGGTCAGTGTCATTGCCTGAATAGGTGTTTCCAATAGGTCTCTTATACTTAGGCTGAGGGCACAGACACAGGTAATGACTAACAAGAATCTGTAATATAGTAGAGTTACAATTCACTGGACTTTTAATATATCTGGCTGTAATGCTGTTGAAGCCATTGTTATTGATTTGAAATATATATTTCTAAGAAGTTTAGGACAGATAAAATAAGTGTATGTGTGATGTGTAGATATGATGGGAAGGGAGAGAGGGAAGCAGGGAAGGAGAGAGAGGTTGGGTAAAGGAAGATAGGTGACAAATGGTAGGGGCAAAACAACCTTGAACTATATTCAAGGACTTAAGATGATTGCCAAGAAGTACCATTTCTCAGAGATAAATTAATCAGTTCCCAGTATTTACACTCGGTTCCTATCAAATATCTATAGAAGAAAAAAAGAAAAAAAAAAAAAACTGTCATGAGAAAGTAATGTGAGAAGTTTACAACAACTAAAGAGATTACCCCCTTGAAGGCAGGAAGCCAATTTCTATTAACTGTAGAAGGAAAGACAAAATATCAGTTCTCTGTGACAGGAAGCTGATGGCAGGAGAAGATAAAGATTCAGCAGCTGCAGCATCCAGGCGTGCAAGGCACTGACTGACCAGTAACATCTGAGTAAGTATGTGACATTTGTGTGACTGTAACATCTGAATGAGCACATATTGTTATGTGGAGCCAATAAATTTTCAAATGAGTTTACTGTGCCAGTGATCATTTAAACCAACTCTCCCTCTTCAATCGTGAAGTAATTTGTTTCAGCTAATAGTATCCTTTCTTGTGGAACTGATATCCTAAAGAAAAATCTGGACTGCTGTGGCATCTTTAAGTGGGTACACTTAACATCCACGGTATTTCTGGACACATGTTAAATGTCAGAAAACTGTAAGGCTTTGTTCTCACTTTCAGTAACAATTAGGTAGTACTGATTGGGCTTTGTTCTAGAGGCAACCTCAGTCGTGATTAAAAATGACAAAAAGAACCATTGCCTGGGTGGTTTGGTTACTGAATCATTTTAACGTCGTTATCCTCTTTTTTTGGTTTTTTACTTGTCTAAGAGACGGAGTTCTTTCTTTACCGATAAAGACTTGATCTTGCGCTTAATATTACCTTTGTCTCCAGAGTTGTCCGTGACTTTTAGAGCATGACAGCTTCATCACAGTGTCTCAAATTGTATTTTCTTTCTTGCTTTCAAGAGCAGGTGACTCTTACTTCTAACTGGAAGTGAAGCTCTACGCTGCCTAACTATAGCCGACAAGGTGGACATTGCGATCCCACTGGAGTTAGAGATCCATCATTTTTTTTTTTTTCTTTCCTTGCCAGATACAGATACTAGAATTAGATGCCTTATTTTGGGAAATAAGGGAAAATAGTAGAAATGGATTCAGGAATAGATGTGAGAGGGAATTAAGAGCTCATACATCATAACATAATTGATGTAAAGTCTTTTAATTCACCTGTAAATATTTAAGAACTTTCCACGTAGAACTAAAGCTGGGTCCTGTGGCTCTTTCAACACGGTGAGGCTCCAAGTAGGTCCCAGAATTAAAAAGTTCTATTTGAAAACTTCTGGATTTTTATAGGTCTTTTTTTTTAACTTCTTAAAATATATTTTTTATCTTATTTTAGAGAGAGAGAGAGTGCGTGAGTGGGAGAGAGGGAAAGGGAGGGAATCTTTTTTTTTAATGTTGTTTTATTTTGAGGGGGGAGGAGCAGAGAGAGAGAGAGGGAGAGAGAATCCCAAGCAGGCTCCATGCTATCAGGGCAGAGGCCGATGTGGGGGCTCAATCCCATGTCCCTAGGATCATGACCTGAGCTGAAATCAAGAGTTGGACTCTCAACCAACTGAGACAGCCAGGTGCCTCTTAAATTTTCTTATCAAATGTTATTCATTTTGGTTTTCCTAGCATTCTGACCTCTTGTCTCTAACTTCATTCATCTGTGGCTATCTCTAAAAGTCGATTTATTCCTTTTAAATCATAATTATTAATAGTTATTTTATAGTGATTAATTCATTTATCAGATTTTTATTAAGTAATGTCCTAAAAGCTGGTTGGTCACGCAGTAGTTCACAAAACAGGGCATTTGCTCTCCCAGTTTTAATACTGCATTGGGGGAATCAGAAAAGAAATGATAAACAAGTAATACAGTTATTTTTAGAAAATAATCTGTGTTACAAAGAAATTCAAAACTCAGTAATGAAAAAGAGAACATGTGGCAGGCAGCGTTACAGAGGGTGCTTAGCCAAGTCTCTTGGGGGGATGACATCTGAACAATGTCAGGAATGACCGAAAGAATCAAATATGCAAAGATCTAGAGAATGAATATTCCAAGCAGGCAGAACAGGAAATCTAAGTATCGTGAGACAGGAATGAGCATGGCATTTCCTAGGAACAGAAAGGAGGCTAAAATGACTGAAAGTTAATGAAAGAAAAAAAAATGTGAGATAAGGATAGAGAATAAATAAGGATAGAGAAGCCAGATCTTACGGGCTAGGTTTAGAAGGGATACTTGAGATGAAGTGTCAATCATTCCACGAAAACTGGATACAGGGCTGGGGATTAATTATTAAATCTTATTACACTTTTGTGGCCTACAGGCTCAAGAGAAAGAAATAAAATGATGCAAAGACAACTTAAATACCTGCTATGTACAAAAACATATTTGGCTTATGATTGGCTCTAAATAAATACTAAATAATAAATAAATACAAATTAAACCGATTTAGATATTCTTTTATTTACCTTTTGACTGGTCTCATTCATTCTATTTAATTTTTCATTTTGGGGTCCCATGCTACATACAGTTCAGTCATAATTCCCAGCAACAGGCATTTGATTGCTGTTGTTTCATTAGGACAATGCATTGTGGAGAATGAAAGGCTATTCAGTTCAGAGAGCAGCTGTTAAATTTTCTATGGACCAAAGGGGATGTTTGAGCAAAGAGGGTACTCGTCTCAGAAAATTCAAATCCTCTGGCCTTCAGCCAGCTCAAGGAAATGGTCATTACATGTAGGACCATTCTCATCATTTCTTCATTGCACATTTGACTCGCAAGCCACTTCACCAAAAATCTCCATTCCAGGGGCGCATGGGTGGCTCAGTCGGTTAATTGTCTGACTCAGCTAGGGTCATGATCTGGTGGTTTGTGAGTTCAAGCCCCACATCAGGCTCTGTGCTGACAGCTCAGAGCCTGGAGCCTGCTTCAGATTCTGTGTCTCCCTCTCTCTCTAATCCTCCCCTGCTTGCACTCTGTCTGTCTGTCTCTCTCTCTCAAAAATAAATAAACATTAAAAAAACTTAAAAAAAAATATCCATTGCAGCCATGTGCTGAAAGTAAACATCTACCAAAATACTCAGGATACGTGACTGCTGTTGTCACAGGAAAAATAGCCCTTGGAAATAAATTTGCAACCTGGAAAAACACCAAATCCAACTCTGATCTGGGGCCACGGGATTATTTCTCTCAAACTGGGGAAGATCACATATTTATTTTTAAAAATGGAACATCGTGGTGTTTTCAAAATGGATTTTAAAGTGGCTGTGTGGGTGACTATCTTGACAGTATGTGGCAGAGAAGGCAGTGGCAGTTTGAGGTTTCATTTCTGTAGAGGCAGACTATTATTTCTTTGCAGTAATAGTTTGGGGAATCATATACCATCTGTAAGCCTTAATTTTTATTCATTGTGTTTATAACAAATATATTGCATTTGGTTTCTTATTGGGAAATATTTCAAACACTATGTAATGCATGGATTTAAGTGTTAAAGCCCATTTTCTCTTCCCTCTTCCACGTGGATCATCCGACAATCCTACTATCCTCTCCAGTGGTAGCCATTAGTTACAATACGACGCTTCCTTCTAGATCTCTTCATATACACCCACAAAGGAATTTAAATACACACCCCTACACACATATATACTGTTTTATGTCATTATTTTTGAACATCAGTTGGAAAGGTTGTCTGCTTCATAAGAGCATATTGTGAAGATCTCTCTATGAAAGTAAATACAAACTTCATTCTTTTAAAACTTAGCTTCCAATTTCAGGTGCAGCTGTCCCAAAATTTAAGTTGCCAGCTAATTATTCTTCTACTGGTAGACATAAAAAAATGTTTTAAGGCTTTCTTCTGGGAAGATTTCTAACATCACGCTTTTATACAAGTTTTCTCCCTAAATAAAATTTGAACATTGGACTCAAACTTTGCACCAGGATCATACCTAGAACTTCACTCTAAATTTCTAATTCAATGGAATAAAATGCTACTAAAACTCATAAAGATTTCACAGAGCAAATCTGCAAAAATTATCACCCATTACTAATAGACATTAAAAGATAAAAATCTCATTGTAGAAATTCTGCATCTAGATTATTTTAAATTTTTCATAAATATACTTCTTACGAATACTTTTACTAACGTTTCATGGATATAATGAGTTGGGCTGAAAATAGTATGCACTACTCTTTTACACAAGAGTTATTTTGCATCTGTTATTCTAATGTCCAGGTAATGGAAGATACAGGGCAATTCAATAAAAGGAGAGAACATTTTGTTCCATTTAGCAGCAAATAGAGAGGTTACATTCTCCAAACATTTGCTATGTAAAAGCTGGATCATTTATTAAAAATAAGCATAGCCAATTAATTATGAAAGTAAAAAGGATAAACAGTTAATATTCCAGAATAGAGAAGGAGAAAAGAAAGGAAAACCCACATGGTACACTATTTCAGTCCCTAGAAAAAAAGTGAGTCTTAGTTATGTTTTTCTTGTTTTGTTTTTTTGTTTTGTTTTGTTTTGTTTTGCAAATACCCTGCACTCCCGGATCTAGCAAGGTACAAAGCTAAGGCATCAGTGAATAGAATTCTAATAATACTTGCAACAATAACAGCAAATTTAAATAAAAAATATATATTATGCATGGAACATATTATGCATATTATGCGGAACTTTTCTAGATATTTAACAAAAGGCTAATACTTTCCTTCCAACCTTTTATTTTTGGGTTCTCTGCATCCACAGTAACCACCCATGAGAGAATGTTATTGTTTATTCTCTGAGAAAAACACAAAAAACAAAAAACATGTAATGTTGTATTCACTCATATAAACACAAACATGCACACACATACAAATGAAATGTATGTATATGACTAAATATATGTGTGTATAAATAAATATTCATTATAGCAACCCCATAAGATAGATGTTATTACCCCCATTTCTTAGATGAGGAACATGAGTTAGGAAGAGAATGTAAGATTTGCCCCAAATCACAGGGGTAACTATAGGAAATATTAAAATGAGACTACAATTCAGTATGATTCTGAATCAAAACCTCACATCCTTCCCACTATTCCAAATGCCTACTTGGTTTAAAAGTCTCGGGGTGCCTGGGTGGCTCAGTTGGTTAAGTGTCCAACTTCTGATGGGATCATGATCTCACAGCTTGTGGGTTCAAGCCCCTCATCGGGCTCTGTGTTGACAGCTCATAGCCTGGAGCCTGCTTTGGATTCGGTGTCTCCCTCTCTCTCTGCTCCTCCCCCTTCATGCTCTATCTCTCTCTGTCTCTCAAAAATAAATGATTTTTTTTAAAGTCTTGGTTTACAGTGGATACCATTATAATCAACAGCTAAACCAACATAACTATAAAACAAGTGGTTCCAGGCTGAGAGATGAAAATAAACTGGAAGAGACTTACATAAATAGACCTTTTAGTCATGGCATAAATATTACTGGGGAGAAACTATTGGACTTACTTATGTATATACTTATGTGTGTATATAACATCCTAAGACTTCTTTTTCCAAGAGTTTGACATTGTCTCATTCAATCTTCCCAGTGACCCTTGTGTATTTGGTACCTAGGGCTGGTGTAACAAGGTACCATAACCCGAGTGGCTTAAAATAGCATAAATTTATTCCCTCATAGCTCAAGAGGAAATAAAATCTAAAATTGTTTTCAGTGGAGGCTTCTGCCCTCTGGAGGCTGGAGGGGAGAATGCACTCTTTGCCCCTCCCCGCTCTGGTAGTCGGCACGCCTGCCCTTGTGGCTCCATCCCTCCATCTGTGCTCCTGTGGTCACATTACCTCTTCCTCTTCATTTCATATCCAATATCTCTTTTCCATACATTGTATTTAGGGCCTATTCAAACAATCCAGGATCATCTCATCTCAAGATCCTTAATTACTTCTGTAAAGACTTTTTCCAAAAAGGCAACATTCACAGGTTCTGGAGATTAATTACATGGTGGACATATCTTTTGGAGGACCTCTATGTAGCCCATTACCCTCTATAAGGTAGGTATAATTATCACTATTTAATGAGGATGGAAAAGAAGCTTATTGTGGTTAAGTGATCTAAAAGAAAGATTTCACAGCTTTTCTATGTCAAAATCAGGTTTAAAGTGTGCATTTGTCAAACTCCTAGCTTATTACATGAAATGCCTCCTAAGGGATCTGGTCACCTATTAATTCCAATGTGTGTTGGCAGGGGTTGGGTGAGGGTAGGAGGTGGGTTCCCACACCACCAAGCAATTCTTGGACACTGGCTACAATCGAGCTCAATTCTGACACCACCATCCTGGAGATAGCATCACATCCCAGTCCTATAAGACACGTGCGTGCCCCTCTCCCCCACAAACACACACCTCAGATGCCAATCACAAGTCCACAATGTTACCTGTGCTTCTGATTGACCTACTATATGTTCCAACAACCCCTCCTTGGGTTTGATTAATTTGCTACTGTAGCTCACAGAACTCAGAGAAACATTTTACTTACTAGACTACTGGTTTGGTATAAAAGGATATGCCAAATGGAAGAGATGCATAGGACCAGGTATGTGGGAAAGGGTACATGCCCTCTCCAGGCATGCCACTCGCCCGGTATCTGCTCTCCTAGTATCTGCCACTCTACTGGTATCCCGGTAGATGTTCACCAACCCAGAAACTCTCCAAGCCTCATCCACTTGGGTTTTTATGAAGGCTACATCTCATAGGCACAGTTGATTATACCATTGGCTAGTGGTGACTGATTCAACTTCTTACCCCTCTCCCCTCCCTGGGGACTGAAAGTTCCAACACTTTGATCACATGATTGGCTCCCTTGGCAACCAGACCCCACCAGTCTATAGATGGGGTCCAACAGTTACCTCGTTCACATAACAAACTACAAATTTTTCTCTCATCATAGCAAATTCCAAGGATCTTAGGAGTTCTGCGTCAGGATGGAGAAGAAGATGAAGTATATATTTCTTATTGTAAATCATATCACACATGCTTATACCTTAAAATATTTTATGTGCATGTACTCATTTTTTAAAAGAAATTGGATATATTCTGTTTTGTTCTGTTTTTCATTTATTTGTTTTGAAGAAGAGAACAGGGAAGGGGCAGAGAGAAAGGGAGAGAGAGAATCCCAAGCAGGCTCCATGCTGTCAGCACAGAACCCAATGCAGGTCTTGATCTCACGAACAGTGAATCATGACCTGAGCCAAAATCAAGAGTCGGATGCTTAACTGACTGGGCCCCTTACGTGCCCAGAAATTCTATATATTCTTATTCCATAGAATGGATTAGTCTCTGTGAGTTACCTCCTGGGTGTTTTGAGGAAATAATAATAATGATGCCTTTGAGCATTATTATAATGTAAAGATAGCTCTACTGAATGATCTCATAAGTGACAACTGGCTAAGTGCCTATTACCCAGAATAGTGATATCAGATAATATAAAGTCTATTATAACACCAAAAATGAAGTCACTTCCATTATTTTACTTTTCATTATTGCAGTTTTTTTTTTTTTTTTTTTTTTTAAATTTTTTTTTTTCAACGTTTATTTATTTTTGGGACAGAGAGAGACAGAGCATGAACGGGGGAGGGGCAGAGAGAGAGGGAGACACAGAATCGGAAACAGGCTCCAGGCTCTGAGCCATCAGCCCAGAGCCCGACGCGGGGCTCGAACTCACGGACCGTGAGATCGTGACCTGGCTGAAGTCTGACGCTTAACCGACTGCGCCACCCAGGCGCCCCTCATTATTGCAGTTTTATAAGAAAATGAACATTTTCCTTAACTTTCCAAGGGCACCTTCACAGCACATTTATAATTATCTATTTTTGTTTAAAATTCCCTAGAAAAATTAAGCAGGTGAATAAGTCTTGATCATGAAATAGTCGCCTTTAAGTACTGACTAGTTGTTAACGCTTAGCTCCCTCTTACTTAGGCTGAAATGCAGCCAATAGGCATTGACACAATGACATATATATGTTGTTACACATTGAAATACTTCTGACCGGGCAGGTAAACAGCCACCGTTCAAGCTTCTGAGTGTTCCCTCATTCATCTGCCTCAGATCTTGATCCATCCCCTGGAAGTCACCGGGTCTACCCAAAATTCAGCAAATTATTGACAGAGGCAGGGGCTTATTTTCTGTATGATTGCTGCCATTGCTGAGACAGATAGCAAGCATTTTGAATATCATCCCTCAATAATACCATATAGATGTGTAATGCATCAATTAAATTGATCCCCACAGGCTCATACGTTTCTTAAGGACTTATTTTTTGCTCTGTTTTGTGTCTCCTACATGTACTATGGCTCATAAGTCACGCAAAAGGAGGAAAAATAATTTCCCCTGTACCCTTCTAGGCTCTTGGCTAAGATACCCCCAAATAACCAGATAGATTAACAAGAGAAAAACACACTGAATTATGTACCTACATACAGGAACCCCATAAGGAGATGAGACTCAAAGAAGTAACCTGAACAGAAAACGTTTATACCTTTGAGACAAAGAAATAATGTATTTGTGAAGAACTGACAAGACAAAGGGGTTTGGGCTAGAGATAGTAAAATAGTGAAGTAGTAACAAGGTTTGCTAACACGGCCTTCGAGGCCCTAAATTCCCTGTCTCTGGGGATAAGGATGCTTGGTGATAAGGGAGGTTACTTTTCACAGGTGAGATTGATATCCTGCTTTCAGAAGGACAAAGGAATACCAGAGTGTCTTTCATATGCTGGCTGTTTCTCAAGTACCTTTATTTCAAAATAATCAATATGTCGAAGTGGCTTATTTTAGGGTGACATATTTGGAACCCTTCCAGCCACAGTACCAAAAATGAATATTTTTGATATATAATAAAGATCTATTAAATTATTTACCAAACAAAATAATTCTTAGAAGATACTGTCTATCTGATTCACTTAAGTAAGGATTTTTGGTACTGTTTATTTGTATTCTTTTTCCTTTAACTATGTGTCCTCCTTGAAATTTTACTATTCTGAGTGATTGTTTTCTGTGGTAATTCACATTTAAGCCTAAGTGCTTATTTCCAAAACACTGATATTCAAAGGAGATATTCTGGAAGAATGATTCTATATCTTTGTTAAAAATTCTTTCATCAACAATTTTGATTTAATGGACAGAAAAACATATGAACTGGAAAAAAAAAAAAAAGGAAAAAATAAGAAGCAGGGAAAGAAATCCAGGGTTAACAGTGGTCAGCAAATTAACACTTGTCCTGTGATGAGCGCATGAAACGCAACCAGCAAAGCCAAACAAAAGGAATGTAATTTTACGTATATTGTCAACATATCAATAACTGGATGATGGGTACTGTACTGTGTAATCAACAAAACAAAGTGTTCTTGGATTTTGTTTTAAAAACTTCACCTTCTTTCTAAAACTCTAACATGTAAGAAAGCTTCCCAGAGAGAGAAGTCTATCCCATCCTTGCCCTTACTCCATTCTTTCCCTAAATTTTGTTTCCATTAATAAATAATATGCCAGGCACAAATCTCACACCACCGACCAGGTGAAAAGTAAAATTACTTATTTCCCTATAATAAAACTTAATTTTTATTTTAAGCTTCAATTCTGGAAGGATTTGAAAACTTAGGCTTGGTCATCCCAAGGATTCAGTGATTTATATATATATATTTTTTCAACGTTTATTTATTTTTGGGATAGAGAGAGACAGAGCATGAAAGGGGGAGGGGCAGAGAGAGAGGGAGACACAGAATCGGAAACAGGCTCCAGGCTCTGGGCCATCAGCCCAGAGCCTGACGCGGGGCTCGAACTCACGGACTGCGAGATCGTGACCTGGCTGAAGTCGGACGCTTAACCGACTGCGCCACCCAGGCGCCCCAAGGATTCAGTGACTTAAAGTTTTCCCCTGCCTTAGGCTGGGGTTTAGTGTACTAAGCCTCTTGGAGTCTATTTGGTTGCTAATGAATGCACTGGATATGAAAGGAAGGTAGCTATCTAGTCATCAGTCCATGCCGCCTCTCCATAATGACATATACTGAGACAAACACTGTTCCTTTAATACACATTTTGTCCACCCAGGAAAATAACTGGGACAAGCTAAGTTCTATCTGCTCTGTAATCATTAGCCTACAGCTACATTCTTGACCACAGGCCTCTCAGGTCTGGTTTACTCTCAAGTACTTCGGCTTTTCTTGAGCACTCAGGTAACATATCACTCACTGTTCACATTCCACTGCTGTTCAGGGAATGCTAAGTATATCAGACCCATTGACTGTGTATCTAACTTGGCCATCTCTTCTTCTCCTTCTCCTAAAGCATGCTGGGCATGCCAGTACTCTGTGAAGCTGGCTACCTTCCTGGTTTCTCCCAGGTTGCCCTCCTGCTTTTACTGCCTCCAAACCTATTTGGAGTTTCTGCCCTCCAATAGGAGTTTCTGCCCTCCTATTTGGAGTTTCACCCCTCGAGACCTCTCATTTCATCTCATTTGGAAGGCAGGGCACAGGGTCTATTCTCTCTGATTCTTCCTACACCTATGTTTAGCCTATGGAATTTACATCTACCATGGGTCAGATAGTCTTTGATATATTGTTAAAGGCAAAAAATATAATATTCTGAATCTTGCAGGTTTAGGAAGGTGAATCCTAATTCTAATTTAATCCTACTAATTAAAATTTTTGCATTTCAACTACTTTTTCTGCTAAAAATTATTATTATGCTACTAGTTTCAAAAGTCAACTTAAAAACTCCCAAACCTATGGTGATGGTTCTGAGGTCACATACATTTGTCTAAACCCATTGGACTATGCACTTAAAAAGAGAACATTAAATTGCATTTAAATTATACCTCCATATAGTTTACTTTAAAAAGATAACAAAAACTCAAAATTTACTGTGTAAGTCTCTATTTCTTGGTATTTTCTCTTAGTCAATTAGCAGAGAACACCCTAAGCACTATCTTATATGTGGAATGTAATAATTGAGATAAGAGGGTGCAGGAAGAGGGAAAAACACAAAATAATATCCTCCAGGATATTAACAACAGCAATAATAGTTGGTGATGAAAGCTAACGCAGATTCCTACTGTGTGCCAAAAAACCCCACAGAATTTATATCAGCTAATCCTCAGTACAATTCTATAAAACCACTTTATGATTAGTTAGATTTCACAAATAAGACACCTGAGGCTTAGGAGATTAAGTGAAGTATGTAAGATCGGGCAGCTTGTTTGTGGCGAGGAGTGATTTAGCAGCCTTCAGTCTAATTTCCAAGCCCTCACTCTTAACCACAACTCTACACCAATACTTAAAGGTATTTTCTTCTGGTCGAAGCTATGATCATAATACAAACGAAAATGACAATGGCAATGTTATGATGATGATGACATGGGAAAGATATGATACTGGCCATTTTTAACATCAACACCTGTCATGCTCAGTGTCTCTACATTTGCCCATTTTTTTACTCACAAAAGTCTTATGACAGTGTTACTTTTATTATCTCAATATTAACAAGGAGAAAATTGAGTCTCGGGGAAGATAAACAGCATGCTTACAATCTTACAGCTAAAGTGTTACAAGTTAGACAGGAATGCACGTTTGATTGGCAGTAGACCTCACTCAGCCACTTTGATTCAATCCTCTCAATAGCTTGTTTTTCTCTTTTAAAGATAAACACGTTATTTCTACTGTTAAAATGTTTGGATTCCCAAACTGAGTAACTTGACAATATTCCATTATTATTATTTATTTGGGATTGTTAACTAAACAATAAGTGCCACTGGTTTTCAAGAACAGTACATGCTGTCATCTTGCACAATGATGGGGGCTGATAAGATGGGGAAAAATACAACTAACTCCTTCCTCAACTTTGGTTTGTATCGATACCTTCATTTCTATATATTCACATTCAGCTATCCATCTGTCTTTTGTCGATCTGTATCTATAGGTCTGTTCAATTTATATGCTGTTTTATGTGAAGATAACATGTGAAGATAGGATGAAAATCAGGAAGAGCAGTAACTTTCATAGCTCCCTTTTGTTCTTCCTCACTACCAGTTGAAACGCAATGCATTATAACCACTTCTTGAATCCACGAATGCACATAAACTCAAGAGCATTATTTACTAGTCTCCCATGGGTTCTTAGTACTTACTGTGAAAATACATTGCTCTACAAATTCAAGAGGTTCGGGGAAAAAGTGAAATGGGAGGCTAATGGAATAGCTCCAGCCAGGACGTTCAGAGTCTTGCATGAAATCCATTCAAAGCAAAGAGGTCTTGGCCAGCATTTGAAGATCATAATGATGTGAAATAAACAGGAAGCAACAATTGGACCTTTAGGTTGGACATGTGTATTTGGGACTAAGGCATTAGGAAGCCCTTGAGGGTAGAACAAGGGAAAAAAGGAAAGCTTGAGAAATACAAGATGAGCTTTGATGATCTCCAGGCAGGCGTGAAGCTAGAGGCAGTGTTAAAGCTCCATTTAAAGTTGTATTTTCAGAGTTATTTTCTTCAATACTGCTTAACACTGTAATTTTATTAGCCAGTGGACTGAGACAAAGATGACTTCAGCAGCTCAACGTAAACTGAACATGTCTTAGCGACTCCCATGAAAAGTCACTGCATTCTAAATGACATGCTGCCATATACAGCATCAGAGAGAAAAATAGTTTTGCTTTCGGGAGAAAATCATGCTTACTCAAGAAGATTTAGTATTTACATATTATTGGAAAATCTCCATAGCCTCAAAGGCTAAGGCCATTTATATTCCTCCAGCAGTTTTGCAACAATTTGTAACCCTAAAAATATTTAAACAATTTAATTTTGCTTCAAAATGTGAAAACCTACAGGAATAAATGGTTCTTCCAGCTACTGCTATATGTACAAAAATATATCAAGTATATAAAGAGCATAGGTTTACATGTTTGAATTAACATTATTTACTTTAAATAAGTTTCATTTGTGAAAAACTAATTCAAGAACCCAAGGGAAGCAGTGATTTGCAAAGGCGAATTTGTTCAAATATTAGCTGAAACAACCAAACAATACAGAGTTCAATATTTCATTCCAGGAAATAGAAATTAGGTAATTCTAATTTTAAACAGTTAAACTGTTTACAGGTATCCCTGTATTAGAATATACTGGTGTTTTTGAAATTAAAAATAATATGCAGGCGAAACTAGAATTATGGGCTTATGAAAGTTGATATGCTACTTTATCAAGCCATATCATTATGGAATGAAGCTACCGGGATACAGAAACTGTAAGAATAACAGGGGAAAGTGGCTGCCGGTGTCAGAGACACAGTGAGAAGGTGGTAAGTTCCTGTTTCGACTTACTAAATTGACCTTTCACTGCCCAGTAGGTACATGTAGCAACTAGGATATATGGTTAGAACACTTAGGTGAAATTGTATGATGTTCAACATTTTGCAACCACCACCTAAAGCCATCAAATTGAATAGCACACACTATCTGCCATTGCAGATGTATATCAGTGATCAAAAAAAAAAAAAAAAAAAAGCCCATACAGATAACATGACTCACCTAAGTTATGGACCATTAAACTTATGATGCCCTAGAGGCCATGGAAGCAAACTGCACTTTATTGCTCTCTCTTGCAAGGTTTTCTTTATTTACACCTTTCTTTTCTTACAGACTGGGAAAAATAAAAAGTGAAAATAAACTGTAATGGCTGCAGGTCTGTAGAATCCTTATGTCTCCTTTAAATCTTCATAAATAAAAAAATGGATAGTTCTCAAATAAAAATAGCACTTTAACAAATTCTCAAGTGGAAAACAGAAATATGAAATTATTTTATATTGAAATGACATTTTTCTCTTTCATCATGCAATTACCTTCAATAGTCTAATGAAGAAAATATAACAAACGGCATGCAGTTGCCACAGCAACATTTTTTCCTTACATATAGAAACTTTTTTTCCCTCTTTTTCCATTTCCTTTGCTTTGTTTTAATAGGATAAAAGCCTCTATCATAAGTGCAATTTTGCAATTTCACTAGTCCTGGTTTCTGGTTTTGTTTCATTATAATGAATAAATTTGAAAAAAGATATACATCCTAATAATGGAATATGTTCATACTTAATTAGTTGGCGGCATTATTTTGAAGACACAATGCTACTGACAAATATAGTGGTTTCCTGCTTCATGAAGTAATTAATAGTGTTGTTTATTGTTCTGTAAGTTTTCTCTTTTGTCAGACATAATTTGTTAAGTAAATTAGACACTAAAATGCATATGGACTTAACAGATACCAAATAATAAAGTATTATCAAGGATTTAATGATACAGAAATAGCTCTGGGAAAAAATAGTTATTCTGATGCAAATAGTTGCCATGGTGATAGCTTGAAATCACTGTGTGATTTTTTTAAAAATATATTTTAGGAACGTGTGAATTTTACTAACATTAAAAAAAAACTAGACTATACCAGATTTACCAAAAACTAAAAATAAATTTAAAAACCCTTAGCTTTATTTTCCAAGTTTTCATATGTTTCTATTTTATATCAACCATTTGGATATCAGCTTGTCCCACCAGTGAGATGTTTACTTCCAAAATGAAAACCACATCAAATGGTACACGAAATTCACGTATTGCTTGAGAGGGATTGGACTAAATGAACTTCGTATCATTACCAAAACCAAGGCTGTGTGATTTCATATATAAATATATGTGTATAATATAATAGATCATAAGTAGGAAAATGTGCAGTGTCAAAGTCAAGATTAATCATTAGAAATTCCTACATAAATTATAAAGCATAAATAAAAGCTATAATGGTCTCAGGTCTGTAGAATCCTTATGTCTCCTTTACATACATAAATTGATTAAAACATATACATACGTAAATTACATTTACATTTATATATGTAATTTATGATAAAAACAAAAGACTGTCAAATATATAGTATATACTCAATAACAGTTACATGAGCAGATTAATACTCTAATTATGCCATTTACCCAGTCCTCATTTTAATAATATATGTTGAATCCCTGCACTATATTCAGTAGTATTTCCACATAATATGTAAAGTTTAAAATACTAGAAAATATATTACCTAAATCCAGTGAATTAATTATACTTGTGGGGATACAAATCCTAGTGTTGAAAAGCAAACATCACCTATACAAAATAATAATAGACAATGGAAAGTCATCCATCACTTTTCAAGATGCAAGGCAATATAATACTCCCTAAGTCAAATGGAGACTGTTGGAAAGGTCATCTAAAAATACTGCCATATGTAGAGGAACGATTCAGTGACTATGTCGAATGAGTTAAATTAAAATGAGGCCATAGATGTATTCTTATATATTGGTCTTAGGACATCACCTATCATAAATTTTGAAAGAATAAACAGAGGAGAGAAGACTATCTTCACACTCGCTCACATTTATTTATAAACTACTCTATGCTTTCCCTGACCAATAGATTGCTCTCAGATAATCTTGAATTACTAATGACTGGGTCAAATATTTATGTGTGTGTGCATATGTATGCATAAACACACACATATAGCTAATGTATACACACACAAATAGCTAATTTTGATTAATAATGTTATTTGGCAAACATTTGCTTAACTGTTTAGAATCTACCATCACATCCTGGTGGATTAATTTATTTGATCTCTGTAGCAATTCTGAAAAATATCCCAAATGCAGATTCACTGATTGAGACACAGAAGCAAGGTAGTTAAGAGTCTGAATCAAGGTAAGGACTCAAATCCAGGATTTTGGATTAAAGACCTCACACACTTACAAATCTCGTATTTTCTTTTCTGTTGTTTCAGTTTCACATATTGTATTTTATGATTTGAATGTTTACTCTAAAAATCTCCTGTGCCTCTCTAACAAAATTACTGAGTAACCATCCTTTAGACAGGTACCAATATTTCTGTGTCGCCTCTGATAGGTGCTGATTCAATGGCAAGTACTGAAGAGCGGTCCAGTGGATGTGAACACCTAGAGTTCTTTGTCGATTAGACAGTCTACCCAAATCTTCTCAATATGATTATTATTGAAGAAAAATAATATCATTATTAATAATAAACAAAAGCACTACATGGAAACACATATTTGGAGATTCTAAAAATTCTTATTAAATTCTTACTAAAAATTTCTTACCGTCTATGTAATCTCAAAATGAGGCTTCAACTCTGGTGTTTGGGATGAAAAAGAGGTGAGACTAATTTTAAAGAACAGAGAAAAAATGATAATATTTATTTGGTATCTAATATGTACCTTTCATATTGTTGAGCTTTTTCTCCATAATTAACCTTTGAGATGATCATTTTGATACCCATTATAAAGATAAAGAGAATAAATGGGACAAAGGGAGATGAAAGCGACTCAAAGTATCATGCAGTTTGTAGGTAACAGTCTTGAGATTAAACCTAAACTTTTCCCTATTCCAAAGCTCTCACCAAACTAGCACACTCACATTTCATCATTTATAAAACATAAATGTGTGTGTATGGGGGGGGCAGAGATTAGAGATGTTTATAATTTATTTAATCTTCATAATAATACTGAGAAGGAGGTATTTCAATTTTCATTTCCAATTCATAAATGGGAAAATTCAGTTTCAGAGATAATTATGTGGCTAATAAGTTATAAAGACAATGAATAAACCTTCTCAATCTATTAAAAATGCTGGTTTCTGACTAAATCTGGGATAGTAACCTACAAGAATGCCTGAAGTTATCCAACTAACCATAAGCATAAGCAGAGCAAGCATGGGAACAAATCACAACTTTGAAGTTTGCATCTTGATATAGAAGGGTTTTATGAATTTATATCTTCATAGTCTGCGAATACTTGACATAAAAAAGTGAAAAAAAAGCTGAAAATATATTTCTCATTCTTTTCTTTTACATGACTAGAAAACACTCAAACTGATTTCTAATATATTTCTGTATGTTCATTCATTTATTTACCCAAAAATATTTATTTCATGTTCAAGGTACTAGGGATATGTAAGTAAATAAGTAAGTGATGATGTTAAGTGTAGGATCCTAGAACCTACATTTTAAACAGAAAAAAAAATAAGTAAACAAATAATATAAAGGATGTTAGGTAGTTATATATGATTGGAAATTTACTAAAACAGGAACACGTACATATGGTGAAAGGAAAATGGGGAAAGAATTGATACAAAGTTATGTATAAAATCTTGTGTCCATGTAAGACAACCTGAGAGAATTTCAGGAACAAGTCTTTCAGGTAGTTGAGCAGATAATTTCAAGTAGAAGGAAAAGCAAATTAAAACAAAACAAAATAAAACAAAAGCTGAGAAACAAGAAGAAACACAGAGCACCCTGAAGTGGACTCCATATCCTCCTGAGTATCAGGAGCATGACTTAGAGAGATAATTTGGGGGCAGAAGGAAATGGAGACAGATCTTATACAACCTCATAGACCATCTACTCATGTTTACTCTGAGTGAAATGAAAACAAGATGGAGTGTTTTGAGCAAAAAAAAAAAAAAGTCCCCTGACATATTTTAGAGGATTCATTCCGGCTGTGTTAAACAAACTAAACAAAGAATTCATTTGAGAGAAGATAGTGACTTGAACCATGGTGGTAATGGTGGAGGTTGTGAAAGGGTTTGGAATCTAAACATGTCATCAAAGTAGAGATGACAGTATTTGTTGTTTCATAAAATGTAGGATATGTGAGAAAAAGAAACATCAGGAATAAGTCCAAATATCTAGTCTGAGCAACTGTAAGAATAAATTGGCTATTGCTGAGAGAAAAGAGGGTAAGAGAAGCAGATTGTAATGAGACTGGAGAAAGATTGGAGCTTAGTTTTAGGCATGCTAAGTGTGAGACACACATTATATATCAAAATGGACAGTTGAGCAGGCAATATATGAGCCTGAAGTTCAGGGAACAAGTCAGAGCTGGAAACATAAATTGGGTTTGTCAGTATATTGACGGCATATAAAAATATGAGGCTAGATAAAATTGGCAAGAGAATTAATTCTGATTTTTTTTTTTAAATAATGAGAAAGCATTCAAGGATTGAGCCTTAAAGAGATATGGGGGATGATGATGAACCAGCAAAAGTTAGTGACAAGGAAGTCATTAAGAAAGAGTCCTGGGGTATGTATTGTCTTGAAAATTTAATGAAGAAAGTATTTCATGGGGAAAGCAATACACAATGTCAAATGCTGCCAACATGTCAAGAAAAAAGCTGAAAAATGACCATTGGACTTACCTCAAAAGGAGGGAGATAAATGGAGTTGATAGCAATGATAGTAAGTAAACTTGAGAGATTTTGTAGATATGAGAGATATTACAGCTGAGCATATTTGTATGACCAGCAGAATGGTTGGTCCTTCTCATTGAATGAGAAAACTGATGACGCACAACAGAATGAGAGAGGAACTAATGATGTCCTTGAACAGGGGATAGGTGGTAGAATTTCATGGAGGGTTGGCCTTCAATAGAAGCCATAAAAGAGAACAGCAGTAAAAGAAAAATAGTAGTAAAGACCAACTATGTCGTGTGACTTGATACTCTAGTATTCCCTTCCATAAAATGGGTATAATAATAGCATTTACCTGATAGGGCCACTCGAATGATTACCTGAATTAATAAGGTAAAACACAACACTGAACATGAGCTAGGTAAAAAGAAATGAGCTGAGAGTAAGATGGGGGGAAGTAGTGTTGGAAAGGTGATAATATTTAAAAACAGTTTTAACATGTTACATGTTACCATTAGAGATATAGAAACCCTATGCTACACAAGCAAGAATTATGGAATATTTATATCTAAAGACTACATGTCAGGAAGATAGTGGATTTTTCAAGGTTCAGAGGGGTGCCTAAAATTTTTGAGGAGACAGTAGTTCTAACTGAGAAACACATCCTTGAAGATAAAATAGAATGTAGTGAAGAGCAATCCTTTCCCAGTAGAAGAAGAGACTAAATGAGAAATCATCCAAATTCTTCCTGAAATGTCCTTTCCTTTCTATTGCAACAACTATCCATGTGTCAGTTGCACTGGTGACACAACCCTATTAAATTATCAATTGTAGTTTCCAAAAAAAACCAAACTTACCATCTTCACTTTTTTTTCTCACAGTGTTCCTTATCCTTCTGTATTTTTCCATCTGGTAAACATGTATCCACTTTTGAGGAATTAGACTAAATGAGTCTCTGTGTAGTTCTATTAATAGTACTTAGAATACTTTATTGCATCATCAGTTTAAGTCTTTATCTACCTTTATGAGACTATAAGCACTTGAGAGAGAATCTTAGCCATCTTACTTTCCCCTCTACTATAGCAGATACATTAAACATTGCAGATACAGAATAAACATTGCAGGCTAGATAAATTGATACAGTAAACTATGAGTTAATTATCAAATAACTAAAGTTCTCAACCCTCATAAACCTGTAATCATGATAAATACAGATAACTGACCAAATTGCTATACTACTAAGATACCTTTGTGGTACAACAGAGAAAAAAAATTAGTTATAGGTATATATTTAAATAATACAGTTAATAAACAAGCTCACATGATTTACTCAGTAGATGCAATGTGAATCTGTACTAACCACTGGTATTTCAAGTTAACCTAATTTTCCCATTATTTTATAAAGTGTCTTAGACTACAACAATCTCTCCTTCCTCTAAATTTGTCAAGAACTTATTGTCTGTATTATTCACCTCACTATTAATCATGTACTGCCTTATGATCTCTCTTACACTGTTATAATAAATAAATTGAAATAGGTGAAGGTGATTTAAGAGGTACAAACTTCCAGTTATAAATAAGTCATGGGCGGGTGGGGGGGCGCCTGGGTGGCTCAGTCGGTTGAGTCTGACTTCGGCTCAGGTCATGATCTCATGGCTCGTGAGTTCAAGGCCCATGTTGGGCTCTGTGTTGACAGCTCAGAGCCTGGAGTCTGCTTCAGATTGTGTGTCCTTCTCTCTCTCTGCCTCTCCCTCACTCATGCTCTGTCTCTCTCTCTCTCTCAAGAATAAATAAAACATCAAAAAAATTTTAAAAAATAATAAATAAATAAATAAATAAATAAATAAATAAATAAATAAGTCATGGGGATGTAATGTCAGCATAGGGAATATAGTCAATAATATTGTAATAACATTTGTATGGTGGCAGATAGTAACTAGACTTATTATGGGGATCAATTCATAAAGTATAAAAATATCAAATCACTATGAAAGTAATAGGTGCTATATGTCAATTGTTAAGAATTTTTTTTTTTAGTTCTTTCTTATTTATTTTTTTAGAGAGACAGAGAGAAGGAAGAAGGAGCAGAGAAAGAGGGAGACAGAGAATCCCAAGCAGGCTCCATGTTGTCATCACAGAGCCCAGAGAAGCAGGACTGGAACTCACAAACTGCGAGATCATGACCTGAGCTGAAATCAAGAGTCATTTGCTCAACCGACTGAGCCAACCAGGTGCCCCAATTGTTATATAATATAACTAGGAATATTTCAACATGACTAGAGCAATATAACATTAAACCAAACCAGTTTTAATTCTCAATTTAAATTACATTCAATTTATCTGCCCACTACCATTCCTGCCCCTGCTAGCTACTTGATCTAGTTCCTAGTTCAAGAGAAATACCTGACCCCTTAATTACTTAATATTATCCTGAAAGACCTTATCTCATTCTTCAGCTAAGATCACATGCATTATCATATGAAGAAACTGTATTTAAAGTGTTTAACTGATAGAGATCTCCCTAGTCATGAGAAGATAACTTGTATGTCTTTCCTGGAGTAGAGAAGAAATGATGTATGATGGTGTTGGGGAAGGGGAGACAAACAACAGCAAATACCACCCCTTTTTTAGTCCCAGGGCAATTGGGAGAAAAGAAAAAGAATGGGTAGTCAAAGAAGTCAAAATTGAACTACTGATTTCTGCTCTCTGAACATCTATTTGGAGGGTATGGATGAGTATACTAGCTAGACACGTTCAGGCAAGACATGGTGATCGAAGTTTAACAATAAGGGTTTGGGAATAGAGGTGATTAGCTTCTGTGGTTGTGGGTAAATCATCAGACCTGCAGGCTGGACAGATATCCTGGCTGGAGCTGAAGTCTTTAGACACTCATTGGTCAGGTGAAATAGGAAGAGTTACAGAGGGAGATATAACAAGCCACAAGAGACAGATGATAATTTATCTAAGCCACCAAGACGAAGAGAAGAAGCAACACACAGGTGGACGTGGAATTAAGTCCTAGAGATCCCAGGAATAAGAAGGCATTAAGCCAAGGATTCTGACTCTTCAATGATTGAGAGAAATTCCCTTCATGGGGATGCCCTATACTGGGGAGGGGAATGAGTGGCTCCGAGTGAGGCTGAACACTTGTATCAAAAATGTTCAAAGTAAAGCTACCTGAATGGAGTATTTAAATTATAAAATCAGATGAAACTTTAAACAGGATTGGGGATGTATTTGGATTCTGTAGCTGTTTTTCCTGTTACCCAAATGGTGGAAACTTCAAGATGGGTGGGGCGGGTGCGGAAAGATCAGGTTCTTTCATTGCTGAATGGAATATGAGATGTAATGACTAGAGGCCAACCTGTTATGAAATGATAAAGAGGAAAAAAATATAAGGTAACTAAAAGAGGGAAAGAAAAGACAAATGACATTAGTCATTTGCTTGCATGTTTGATTGTTTATGAGGGAGATTGAGAATATATGTATACTGAAAGGTCAAGAGTCAGTGAAGAGAGATTGATGATATAAGAGAAACTCTTTGGGACACTGTACCAGAAAGTAATAGCTAACACCCAATATCTGTTGAGTCGTTATTGTCAGGCACTATTTGAATATTTTACATATATTAACTCATGTAATCTTTACATCATCATAACCAGCAGATGAGGTGGCACCCCAAATATCTATATTTTATAGAATAGAAAACTGAGGCACAAAGATGAGGATGACAAGATTGGATAGCCTTGACTTACATTTTTGTTACTACTCCATAAAACACAGCCAGTGCTGATGCAATGTGTATCATCAATGCATGATCAATTGACAGTTCTACAATAAATACGCCATAGACCTACTGGAACAACACTGACAAATGAAGGTTGACTCCTGATGGCAATTTCCCAGCCATCCCATGACATCATTGTAATAGCACAGACACAACATTGAGCTTTTTATATATCATGGAATTTTATATGTTATTACATTAAGTGGCATTGTTGCAAGTTGGATGCTCTGGGAGGTATGAATACAGGATGTTTATTCAGGCTTGCCCTTAGGATGACCCTGTGGTAAAAAGGAAAAGGAAGCAGGACCAGGAAGAAATAGGAGGTCTCATAAAAGCATTAGCTCAATTCATAGGAAGTTTTAGAATTAGAATGACCTTTTGGTGTTTTCCCCAGCTGGGCCAAGATGGCCAAAACTTTATACTCCTTCATTTGTCATTGGATCTAGGCAGTGTGTGACTTTAAGCAGGGGACTAATATTCAAGTGCTTAAAGCAGTTTCAAAACAGGGCAACAATCTCTCACTAAGGGGTAAGTGGACAGCACATTACAGTGTCTGCTGCAGGCTTTTATAGAATTGAACCATATGGGGCGCCTGGGTGGCACAGTCGGTTAAGCGTCCGACTTCAGCCAGGTCACGATCTCGCGGTCCGGGAGTTTGAGCCCCGCGTCAGGCTCTGGGCTGATGGCTCGGAGCCTGGAGCCTGTTTCCGATTCTGTGTCTCCCTCTCTCTCTGCCCCTCCCCCGTTCATGCTCTGTCTCTCTCTGTCCCAAAAATAAATAAACGTTGAAAAAAAAAATTAAAAAAAAAAAAACTGAACCATATAAAATTTCCATTTCCATATTTCAAAGGTATCAGAATATCAGCTATTTTATATGGTTCAGATTAATATATATTATTTATGTCTAAGTTGTTTTATGTAAGAATTAGAAGGGTACTCTGTAGTCATGTGTAACATGACTACGGTTGGGTAGACCAAGTGTATTTTTAAAACGTCACATAACTAAGATTCCCAGTGGAGTGCTAAGAGCCTAGTAAAGATATCAAGCTAGTGCAAACTCTAAAGGGGAGAGAATTTTATGCTATTATATTAAATGACATTGTCGCAGGTACGATTATTCATATGTATAAATATATTCCTTTTTCATATTTGTTCTTATCTAGCACATGGTCCTGGAAACTTCACATAGCAAGGGCTCCACAAATAAGTTAACTTTGGATAAAATGATGTGGTTAGAACATTATCCATGTGTACTGATGGGTACAATCTTGCAAGTGTAATATGATACGGTGCAATAGCCATGGGACTAGGACTGAGAACCTACTTTTTTTGGACTTGCTTACACGACTTTGTTGTTGAGTATACTAGTTTCCTATTACTGCTGTACAAATCATCACAAATTTAGTGAGTTAAAACAATACCAATTTATTGTCTCGAGGTCAGATGTCTTAAATAGCTCAGCAAGACTGCATTCCTTGTTGGAAATTGGAGAGGAGAATCCATTTGTGGCCTTTTCTCACTTCTACAATCTTTTTCTACAATCTACAAATCACAACTCTTACTCTCTGCACTCCTGCCTTCCACTTATAAGGACCCTTGTCATTACATTAGGCCCACCTGAGTAACCCCAAATAATTTGACCATCTCAAGTCCTTTACTTAACCACATCTGCAAAGACCCTTCTGCTTCTGGCAAGACATGGACATCTTTGGGGACCCATTATTCAGCCCACCACACTGGGTGAGTTGGTGCAAACTGAGTATCTTTCTTGGGCCTCATTTTTCTTATCTGGCAAGTGAATAAATTCTCCCACATATCTTAAGGCCCTTCTAACATTCTGTGCTTATGGATTTTACAACTAGTAAAGAGCAAACCATGCTTTAAGTTTTCTGCTTTACACTACAGAATTAGTATAATCTAAGGAGACATGTCAAATTATCACATGATAAAGAATAGCGGTTCTATTCAGAACATGAATAATTTGTAATGGAACGTTAGCTTGAGAAAGAATTGAGAATGTTGAATGTTACGTTCCTCTCATCCTGTACCCATAGATATTGTTAATTTGAGCATCTAGTAATTTCTGGAAGCCTTGTCAATCACACGTCCAGCTCATATCTGAAATATTACAAACCCCAAGATGCATAATACTCCAGATTGCAAAAATATGTTTTTTTTTAATTTCACCTTAATTGAAGAATAATTGATGCATAAAATTGTAAGATACTTAAGGTGTACAGTGTGGTGATTTGATACATATATACATTGTGAAAGAATTCTTCCAGTAGTTAACCAACACATCCAAGTCCATCACCTGTCATATTTATCATTTTTAAAATGGGAACATTGAAGTTCTACTCTCTTAGCAAATTTCAGTTATACAGTACACTAGAACTTCATCTTTATTCATCTTACAGCCGGAAGTTTGTATGCTTTCACCAAACTCTGTATTTCCCCAACCCCTGCAAGTCCCTGGCAAACACTTTTCTACTCTCTGTTTCTAGGAGTTAATTTTTTTTGAAGTTTTCCCCTATAAATGATATCAAACTGTATTTGTCCTTCTTTGTGTGGCTTATCTCACTTAGCATAATGTCCTCAAAGTCTATCCATGTTGTCACACACAGCAGGATTTCCTTATCTCTCATGGCTAAAAATCTTTTATAATATACCAACAGCATGAATTGCTTAGGCATACATGTCTGGAAACAAACAAAAAGCCACATCACTTTTCATGTGAGTGGGTTTTTTAAATGTTTATTTATTTATTTTGAGAGGGAGAGAGCACAAGCCAGGAAGGGGCAGAGAGAGAGAGGGAGAGAGACAATCCCAAACAGGCTCTGTGTTGTTAGCACAAAGCCCAACACTGCGCTCAACCTAACATCATTGACTCAATGCCAAGAACCTGAGCCAAAATGAAGAGTCAGATGCTTAATCAACTGAGCCACCCAAGTGCCCCTTATGTAATTGAGTTTGTGAGTTTGCTAACAAGCTTAAAACTACTAGTTGTTGCTATTTTAGTGTGTGTGTGTGTGTGTGTGTGTGTGTGTGGTGATTGCTGTATTGTCATTTCAGTGGCCATCAGTCTTCCAGTTTATTCCACAAGGACAGTTCTTGGAGTTGAACTTTCCCTGGCTTTCTTTTGTGTGGAGTGTACTGTTTCTTCTACCTTCAAATGGGAAAGAAAACTTTTTTTTCCCCTTTGATTGAAAAAAATTGTTATAATTTATTTATTTATTTTAAAATTTTTATTTATTTATTTTTAGAAAGAGAGAAAGTGTGAGCAAGTGAGAGGCAGAGAGAGAATCCCAAGCAGGCTCAATGCTCAGCACGGAGCCCAATGCAGAGCTTGATCTCACAACTGCAAGATCACAACCTGAGCTTATATCAAGAGTCCGACACTTACCTGACTAAGCCACCCAGGTGCCCCCAAAACTGTTACGTTTTAAATGATGTTATGTTTCGTTTTGTTTAACATAAATGATGTTATGTTATGTTTTAAAGGAATGAAACAATTTTATTCTTGTCTTAGCCCATTTGGGTTGCTATAACAAAAATACCGTAGACTGGATGGCTTAAACAACAAAAATCATCCTCACAGTTTCAGAGACTGGGAAGTCCAAAATCAAGGCACTATCAAATTTAGTGTCTGGAGAAAACCAGCTTCCTGGTTCAGAGATGGCCATCTTGCCACATACAGGAAGGGTAGGGGGTACTCCCTCAGGTCTCTTTTTATAAGGGTGCTATTGTCATTCATGAAGGTTCCACCCTCATTGCCCAAAGGCCTTATATCCTAATACTATCACATTGAGGATTAGGTTTCAGCATATGAATTTTGAGGGGAACACATTTTGTATATGGCAATTCTGAAATCCAGGTGAACCAAAAAGTGTTTCTTGTTTGCATGCCTTTGGGATAAACACACATGTGTTCATGTGGGCTAAGGGCTTTCCCACAAACAAGAACTATATTTTTGACTTGTTGACTAAGAAATGAAAAGTGGCTTCACAAAGTATTGAAACAAGAATTCATACAACCTGTTGCTTGCCACTCCTTACTACCAGTTGATCTTTTTTTTAATTCCCTCTAACCTAATACTCATAGCCTCCCTTTTAAAATGCAATGACAGTACACCAGTATGTATACATGCTATACACAGGCACAAATTACTACGCGGACATATTCCTCATGATCTGTAACATGCACACAAATTAACAAACATAAAAGCGTTTGTGGTTTTAATCATAGCTGTAATTTTCATTGTCATTTCAAGTTCACAGAAGTAATGGGGTTCCACAGTAGTATATTCTCCTCCCCAACCTTCCAACGTAAGACGTCTCCCTACACTAACAAAACGCTGTTCGTGGAAATGAAGGAGAAATGAATATAATAGTAAAATTCAAACTGGATGATGAATATACTTAAACAATTTTGCTTTTGTTTGAATTTAATTGGTTTTAATTACACTCTGCCTTGCTTTATCTATTGGTGGTGCTTTGAAGTCAGACTTGAAAAGAGAATGCTGAATTATTCTTTTAAGAATATCCTGATGCATATATCAACCTCAGTGAATGTGAACTGTTCTCTCTCTCAGAATAATAGATGGCCTACTACATTGGAAATGCAATTAAATTACATATTAAATGCGTACTCTAACTGAATCCATCATGGTGTCTAATTTTTGTGGGTATCAAATAGAAAAATGAATCAAAAATTGCTGAAGAAAAGTGATATTTTTCAAAGTTTTTCCAGATGTTTTCTAATTTCCTTTTTGTGCCTAATTTTCACTTAAAGTTCTGATAAAAGTGCTTTATAATTTGTTGCCTTGTTAACAGTATCTTGTCTTAGGACCTGTTGCTCTTAAGACCATCTTGTTTTCTTTTAGGGTAAAATATACAATTTAATACTTGAAGTAGTATGGCAGTGAAGCCTTGGTGATGACTTTGGACCAAGGCATTAGTAAGTCTTGTAGTCTCTGTCAAAATGGTTCTCTTATTTGTGCCTCTACAGTGAGGGCAGCCTTAGTCTCTAGCCTTATCAGTCATTACATGACAGTCCGTTTAATGAAAGGTCACATCTTCTAAAACATAATTGGGCCATCAGTTATTAAAGCTACACAAAATAGGGGCGCCTGGGTGGCGCAGTCGGTTAAGCGTCCGACTTCAGCCAGGTCACGATCTAGCGGTCCGTGAGTTTGAGCCCCGCGTCGGGCTCTGAGCTGATGGCTCAGAGCCTGGAGCCTGTTTCCGATTCTGTGTCTCCCTCTCTCTCTGCCCCTCGCCTGTTCATGCTCTGTCTCTCTCTGTCCCAAAAATAAATAAACGTTGAAAAAAAAATTTTTTTTTAAAATAAAAAAAAATAAAAAAAAAAATAAAGCTACACAAAATAAAACAATACAAGAAAAACACAATCTTTTTGGTTAATCCACTGGTAGTGTCTTAATCACTTTTTTTTTTCCAAAATTTTATTTAAACTTCAGTTAGTTAATATATAGTGCAATATTAGTTCCAGGAGTAGAATTTAGTGATTCAGCACCTGCATACAACACTCAGTGCTCATCACAAGTGCCCTCCTGAATACTCATCACTTATTTACCCATCCCCCTGCCCACCTCCCCTTCAGCAACACTCAGTGTGATCTCTATATTTGAGAGTCTAGTTTACAGTTTACATCTCTTTCCCCCTGCCCCGTTTATGTTTCATTTCTTAAATTCCACATATGAATGAAATCACATGGCATTTGTCTTTCTCTGGCTGACTTATTTCATTTAGCATAATGCACTCTAGTTCCATCCACACCATTGCAAATGGCAAGATTTCGTTCTTTTTGATGGCTGAGTGATATTCCATTGTGAAAGTGTGTGTGTGTGAGTGTGTGTGTGTGTGTGTGTGTGTGTGTGTGTGTGTAGGTGGATAGATGATAGATAGATAGATAGATAGATAGATAGATAGATAGATAGAACATACATACATACTACACCTTTATCCATTTATCAGTCTATGGACATTTGGGCTCTTTCCATAATTAGGCTATTGTTGATAATGCTGCTACAAACATTGGGGTTCATGTACCCCTTTGAGTCAGTATTTTTGTATCCTTTGGGTAAATACCTAGTAGTACGGTTGCTAGATTATAGGATAGTTCTATTTTTAACTTTTTTGAGGAATTTCCACTGTTCTCCAGAGTAGCTACACTAATTTGCATTCCTACCGATAGTGGAAGAGGGTTCCCCTTTTTTCATATCTTTGCCAACATCTGTTGTTTCCTATTTAGGATATGCAGAAAACTAAGATTGAAAAAAAAATTTTTATTCATTCACCACAATCCCTCCTTTAAGTAGTAACCTGTATAGACTAAACAGTTTGTATGTGTCTTATTTTTTAATAAGAAAAATTTTAAATATAAAATCAATATCATATTATGGTCCTATTCTATATTTTAATTCTTTTATTTTTACCTAATATATAAAGAATATTTTCTATGTCTTTGAATAGTCTCACACAATATAATAATTCATAACTACACAGTATCACATGGTATGGTTATATGATAATTTATTAAATCTTCTATAGGTATACGTTAAGTTGTTTCAAATTTTTCAATGTATTTAAAACTCTTTAATAAACATCCCTGTGGAGAAATCTTTCTGCCTTTCTAATTATTTCTTTAGAATGAATCCCTAAGAGATGACTTGGTGAAACAAAACAATAGTAAATCTTTTTAAGGAAACCAGTGCATTTTGCTAAATTGCTCTCAAAAAATGGATGTATCCAATATATACTCCCATTATAAGAATATGAGAGTATCAACTACCCCAATTCCTCACAATATATGTAATCATTTTGACAATTCATAAATTGTTAGTGAAAAATGTTATCTAGATTTTTAATTCTTATTTCTTTCATTACCAGGGAATTTCAACATACTTTGACTAAAAAAAACCTTATTCTTCTTGCCTGTGATTTGGGGCAATGGAGAAATACACTATGTGTAATTTTTTTTAGGTGAGAAATGGAGACTGAGGAGTGATACATGACAAGGGAATGCATTGTGCTGGTGTTACAACTTTCTAAGTTTTTTTTGGTATAGAAATCTTTTAATGACAACAAAAGTTATGAAGAGGCATAAACCAAGAGTGGTTCTCATCGTGGTGAGTCTGTAGTATCACCCAGTATTTTGGTTTCTTGTTTACATTCTCCATTCCTGGGGAAGTTCTGGAGATATCAGTGTAAAGCCCTCTCCTATGGATCAGCTATTTGCCATGGCGAAAGAAACTCATTCTACATTCATACCTGAGGCAGCAGAAGAGGACAAAGCCTTTCAAACAAAACTCCTGAGGAAGGAAGAATATCTTCCAAATCGAGTACTAATGCTACTGATGTTAGCATCTACACATGGCTGACAGTACAGCCTCGGAAACATTTTTGCTTTGGTTTTGGAGATGCTCCACTTTCATCTTTAATATTTTTGAGTTTATAAAACTTTCTCAATGTTTATTCTTATTTTTGAGAGAGAGAGAGAGAGAGAGAGAGAGAGAGAGAGAGAACAAGCAAGACAGGGGCAGAGAGAGAGGGAGACACAGAATACGAAGCAGGTTCCAGGCTCCAGGCTCTGAGCTGCCAGCACAGAGTCTGATGTGGGCTCAAACTCACCAACCATGAGATCATGACCTGGGCTGAAGTAGTATACTTAACCGACTGAGCCACCCAGGTGCCCCAATATTTTTGTTTTTAAAAATGAAATAACAATGAGAAAATCAGGTGAACTTGTAAGGTAAACTCATCAGGTGGGAAATAAGCAATCAGGTGTTCCAAACAGTCAGGGAAAAAAACCCACTAATCTCTTAGTCAAACATGAATTTTGCCAAAGTAGCACTGTCCACTGAGAATGTGCCATTACAGATAATTTGAGAATACACTGGCTAATATAGCATAAGGAAAAACTATCTGGTTCCTTGCTTAAGCCAGAGGCAAAACCCAGGGGTCTATGGGTCACCTCTACACCCAAAACCCCAGTCACTCAACCAAGTATTTGGTGGCACAGTGTTTATGCTAAAATTAGTTCATACCATTCAGGCACAGAGATTAACAGAAAAAAAAAAGATTTCAGATTTCTTGTAAAGTGTTTGATAATAATTGGCTTGAATTTCCATGTAGCAAAGATCAGATGTTGCTGAAAGGGTTGCTCATCTTTAGACAGGGCACGCCTTTCCAGTAACCACAATCCTTACCACAATTTACTGCCTCCCTGACACTGAGACAGAATGCCAACTGCCATTTGTCATTTACTCGTGGCCCCTTTTACTTCCTGTGCATTACTTTTCAGACTTTGTAAGAGTCTGAGTTTATGATCCCAGGCTAATACTCATTAGATCATTTACCAATGCATCAGGAAGGAAATAGTACAGAGTGCTCCAAAACTTGAAATCTTGTATTTTGAGAATGCAATAAGACATGATTCAACTGGAAATATTTTCCATTCATTCATTCATTTCCTCTCTTATCTATTCATTAATATTTATTGGAAACCAATTACATACCTGGCATTGTGCTGGCTGTTAGATACTGTAGTAAACAAAATGAGTATTGCTCATTTAAGCAGAGATAAAACTTACAAACTTGATAAAGTACATAGAGAAAAACACAGGATGCTAAGAAATCATATGAGAGGAAATGTATTTTTTAACAGGTTAGAAAATCATCCAAGTCCAAACAAGATAGCCAAATTATAAGCATGTGACTGAAACACGATTGATGAAAAAGAACTATAAAAGAATGTTATAATAACAGACCCGAAAAATAAAAGATGCACTAATATAAAAAGAGAATATTTACTAGAGATCATAAAATATAGCATAGAAGAAGAATTTTTAAATGCCTATGGAAGGAGGTAGAATACATAATAAATTCTATATAGGGTATATATATATATCTAATATACGATGTATGTATATAGATATGTATATACGTATATGTGTGTGTGTGTGTGTATATACACACAATTATTATTTAGCAGGCACTGGATTAAATGATGGGATGTATCATCTCATTTCATCTCATTTAATTCTCTTAACAACTTTATGAGGCAGGCAGTATTATTATTCATGTTTTAGAGATGAATCCATTGAGGTTCAGAAAGTTAAACTTACCAAAGTTTATACAGCAAATGGCAGGATCAGGTCTCAAACAGAAATTCTCTGATTCTAAAATATAAAAATAAAACAAAAATAAAACATCTCATCAGAGTTTTCCATGACCTAGATAGAATATCCCTCAAGATCATCTAGTTCGCTTTGTTTAAAATCGGACCCATCAATCAACCTCCTACCTAATTTTTCATATGCTCATGTAGCCTTATCCCAAAGAACATGGTGCCCTAGATAGTAGACATGCACTTCTGTCCATGAGGGAAGTACATTGCATTGTAAATTCCAGAATTGGCATTTGTTTATTTAACTACTCTTGTTTGTTCTTGGATGCATAAGTCAAAACCCCAGAGTTTAATCAACCCTTGATGGATTGAAACATGGAGGTTTGGAGGCCTGCAAAGTTTGAAAGTATTAGGCTTGTTATGAGCTCAGCAAGTGAGAGTCAGACAGATGCGTTGGGGCGGAGGGGTGTGCAAAATGCATTTAATTACCTTTAAAGCCTTTTCAAGTATCTAGCTTTTGATCTGCAGTTAAGTTGGCTTGCTATTACTCTGTCCTGAATTTGACAGACTCCTCCATGGAGCGTAGTTGCTGGCATAACTGAGCAACCGTGGGGCTTCCTGCAGGTGCAGATTCTCTTTTTGCATGCTGAAGAGTACTCCCTCTACACTGTGCTAGCTCTGAAAGCTAGAACCAAAAAGGGGCTCAGCCACGCATGCCCTCTTTATGCTCCCGCACTCTCAGGGAGCACTTTACCTGCCTCAGTTCACTTAAAGGTAGAGAGGGCCACACGGAATGAGTAAGAAGCAAATAAATTCTGCTAAAATCCTGAATGGGCCTAGAAGCAGATTATCACCCAGAGCCTTCAGATAAGAGCCCGGGCTTATTCAATATCTGGATTTTCACCAGTGAGACTCCATGCAGAGAATGAGGTCCAGCTCATCTGAACCTCTTACCTATGGAAACTGTAAGCTATTGGATAGATGCTATTTTGAGGTGCCAAGATTGTGGTAATTTGTTACTACCAGTCCAAGAATCACTTCTTGAAATATGGCAGACCAAATAAAGTCAAGTCAGCTGGAGGATCCTGACTGAGCAGGCTACGTTTCTTCTGCTTTAATGTAATGTATATTGCATATATTAAGCCCTTACTAGATATATGGTTCACAAATATGTTCTTCAGTTCTGTGGGTTGTCCCTTCACTATGCTGATTGTTTTGGTGTGCAAAAGCTTTTTAGTTTCATGCAATGCTATTTGTCTATTTTTTGCTTACGCTTCTAGGCTCGTACCCAAAAAATCATTGCCCACACCAATGTTAAGAAGCTTTTTCCCTATGTTTTCTTCTAACAGTTTTATGGTTTCAGGACTTACATTAAAGTCTTTCATCCTAGGTTGAGAGAGCAGGCCTGGCACTGGGGGGTTGGAAGTCTGGGCCCATCAGAATTGGCCCGGAGGCTGTGTCTGCAGGGGCCAGCCTGGCACTGAGTGGGCCTGGAGCCTGAGGCCAGGGCACCTGCCTGGTGGCTAGATCTCTGAAGCCCTCCTAGTTCTGGCCATCAGTCTGGAGCCTCAGGACCTGGTGGCTGGCCGGGCACTGGTGCTAGTGTCTGGGATGAAGTCAGATACTCACTCCTCTCCCCTCAACCCATGGGGAAGGCCTCTATGCCGGCTGCCCAGACTTGGAGGCAGGGTGATGGGGATAATCTGTTGTTCCTATCTTCTTGAATAGGTCTTTTCTTGTTTCTGTGCTAAATCAGGTGCTGGAATCTCTCACCTGGAATCCTTAGCCCATGCAAAGGTATTTTCATGTATGGGTAATTGTACAAATTGATGTTTCTGTGAGAGAAAGAACACTGGAAACTTCTATGCTGCCATCTTGCTGATATACTGCCAAAAATTTTTTACAGAATCTACCACTTTAGGTTCAGCAAGACTTATATTTGGACTCCAGATTGTACATGTCCAATGACTTTTGCATAAAAAAAAAGACTTAGCTATTTAATTTCCAGACTATATGTATGTGGTTAATATTATTGTTATTATTTTAAATCTGTAAGACATGTCTGTACGAAAGGGATTTAGGTGTTTTCTTAATGTCCACTTGTTGATAAAATGTGTTGTGCACGGCAGAATACCTAGGGAAACATTATATTTTATTGATTGACTCGATTGTGTTGGTGAAGAAAGTAAATCGTTTGCAATAAGAGATATTTACTGTCCTGTCTACAGAGAGCAGAATCAAGAGGATTAGCGGCATTAGAATCACTTTCATAGACATTGTAGAAAAGAGGGCAATACATTATATAAATCCTAAAACAAAATTCTTGAGCATCATTTCTTTCTGATAAATACAGATACATATTTAAAAATTATTTACTATACTTTATCTGATAGAACAGCCTATCCCCATATAGGAGACCAATATATTACTAATAAATTAGAATGTATAACATATATTTTATAAGAATGGTTAAATTTATAATGTGCTTTGTCAAAACATATAGATCTCTATGAATATTTGAATAAACTCCCTAAGTCAAATATGTAGATTAAAAATAACATAGATACAATAATTTCTGTTATTGATTTTTTTCTATTTCTATTTTCACTAGCCAAAAGTACCCAGAAAAGATGAGATATCATTAATTAGGACTTTAAAAAATAAAGAAAATAAAATATGTTCTTCCTTTGTTTATAACCATAATGTAGTCATATGGAGAATACTACAAATGTCTTTAGCATTGTAATTCACAAAATCATGATGATATACATGGATTTACAATAAGAAATGATGACAAAAAGAATATAAAAGATGCCTTGTAGCTTCCAAGTGGAAAAAACACCAAGAAACAACAAAACCTTAAATAAGAAAATACTACAATAGAGGTAAAGAGGGAATCAGGAAGGGAGGAACTTGGGAAGGCAGATAAAAAGGAGTGAAAAGAGAGAAAGAGAAAAAAAGGAATTTCCTCTACTTAGAATGATAATGGCAGACATGTGAGGCTCAAAATTTCAAATGCTATGAAAGTCACATCAAGGATGAAAATGATATTGTACCTAATTTTATAATAAAACTAGAGCAGCACATGAAATGTTTAAGCCCAATAAAATATTTCCTGATGAAATCCTAGAGGAGAAAATAGTCAACAATTACTTTGACCTTGATCACAGCAACTTCTTACTTGACATGTATCCAGAGGCAAGTGAAACAAAAGCAAAAATGAACTATTGGGACCTCATCAAGATAAAAAACTTCTGCACAGAGAAGGAAACAATTAACAAAACTAAAAGACAACCAACGGAATAGGCAAAGATGTTTGCAAATGACATATCTGGTAAAGGGCTAGTATCCAAAATCTATAAAGAGCTCATCAAACTCAACACCCAAAAAACAAATAATCAAATGAAGAAATAGGGAGAAGACATGAATAGACACTCTTCCAAAGAAGACATCCAGATGGCCAACAGACATATTAAAAGATGCTCAACATCACTCATCATCAGGGAAATACAAGTCAAAACCACAATGAGATACCACCTCACACTTGTCAGAACGGCTAACATTAACAACTCAGGCAACAACAGATGTTGGCAAGGATGCGGAGAAAGGGAACCCTTTTGTACTGTGATGGGAATGCAAACTGGTGCTGCCACTCTGGAGAACAGTATGGAGGTTCCTCAAAAAAATAAAAAATAAACAAAAATAAACAAAACATAAAAAAACAAACAAAAAAAAAATAAAAATAGAACTACTCTATGACTCAACAATTGCACAGCTAGGTATGTATCCAAAGGATACAAAAATCTGATTCAAAGGGGAACATGCCCCCCAATGTTTATAGCAGCACTATCAACAATAGACAAATTACGGAAAGAGCCCAAATGTCCATCAACTGACAAATGGTTAAAGAAGATGTGGTGTGTACACACACATACACACAGACATACCCACAATGGAATATTACTCAGCTTTCAAGAAGAATGACATCTTGTCATTTGCAACAGTGTAGACAGAACTACAATGCATTATGCTAGGTGAACTAAGTCAGAGAAAGAAATATCTTATGATTTCACTGATATGTGGAATTTGAGAAATACAACAGATGAACATAGGAGAAGACAAGGAAAAATAAGATAAAAACAGAGAGGGCGCCTGGTTGGCTCACTTGGGTTAAGTACCTGACTCCTGATTTTGGCTCAGGTCATGGTCTCATGGTTCATGAGTTCAAGCCCTGCAGTGGGTCTTGTGCTGACAGTGTGGAGCCTGTTTGGGATTCTATCTCTCCTCTCTCTTTTCTTGGCCTCTCTCTCTCTCTCTCTCTCAAAATAATTAAACTTAAAAAAAAGATAAAAACAGAAAGGGAAGCAAACTGTAACAGACTCTTAAGTACAGAGAACAAACTGAGGGTTGCTGGAGGGGTGTTGGGTGGGGGAATGGGCTAAAGGGGTGATGGGCAGTAAGGAGGACAATTGTTGGGATGAGCACCAGTGTTATATGTAAGTGATGAATCACTAAATTCTACTCCTGAAATCATTATTACACGATATGTTAACTAAATTGGTTTTAAATAAAATTAAAAATATATTTATTTCCTGATAGTGTTAATACTTATAAAATCCTTTATTCTAAAACAAGTCCAAAAATAAAAAAAATTAAAAAAAAATAAAATAAATAAATAAAACAAGTCCAGAAGTTGAAAATATACATAGGTTCGGCAACATAGTGGCAAAGTTCAGATTAAAAGTGTTCAGTGCATCAATAGGGGAAATTAACATGTTTGCTTGTTTCTTTGATATTATTAGGCATGTAGTTTAACATGCATCACTTAGTGTCTCTGTCAGAGAAAGAACACAGAGGTAAAGAGAACTTTGTAGCAGACCTAGAACCCAGAAGGCTCACACAAAAGTAAACCATTCACACATTTTTACTGGACTGCTACTTTACCAATAATATATATGGAAATAGTGCCTGGCTAGGAACAGATTGTAAATTATAAAGATGAGAGTATTTTTTTCTTCTGTGCAAATTAAATAATGAATTTATCAGGAATGTGCAAAGAAATAGGTTTTTTCTTTAAATATTACTGGAAAAGCCTGACCCAGGTAGATTAAAAAATGAGAGGGAATCAGACAACAAAAGGAAATCAAAGGCATCAATATTGGCAAAGATGAAGTCAAGCTTTCGCTTTTTGCAGATGACATGATATTATACATGGAAAATCCGATAGACTCCACCAAAAGTCTGCTAGAACTGATACATGAATTCAGCAAAGTTGCAGGATACAAAATCAATGTACAGAAATCAGTTGCATTCTTATACACTAACAATGAAGCAACAGAAAGACAAATAAAGAAACTGATCCCATTCACAATTGCACCAAGAAGCATAAAATACCTAGGAATAAATCTAACCAAAGATGTAAAGGATCTGTATGCTGAAAACTATAGAAAGCTTATGAAGGTAATTGAAGAAGATTTAAAGAAATGGAAAGACATTCCCTGCTCATGGATTGGAAGAATAAATATTGTCAAAATGTCAATACTACCCAAAGCTATCTACACATTCAATGCAATCCCAATCAAAATTGCACCAGCATTCTTCTCGAAACTAGAACAAGCAATCCTAAAATTCATATGGAACCACAAAAGGCCCCGAATAGCCAAAGTAATTTTGAAGAAGAAGACCAAAGCAGGAGGCATCACAATCCCAGACTTTAGCCTCTACTACAAAGCTGTCATCATCAAGACTGCATTGTATTGGCACAAAAACAGACACATAGACCAATGGAATAGAATAGAAACCCCAGAACTAGACCCACAAACGTATGGCCAACTAATCTTTGATAAAGCAGGAAAGAACATCCAATGGAAAAAAGATAGTCTCTTTAACAAATGGTGCTGGGAGAACTGGACAGCAACATGCAGAAGGTTGAAACTAGACCACTTTCTCACACCATTCACAAAAATAAACTCCAAATGGATAAAGGACCTGAATGTGAGACAGGAAACCATCAAAACCTTAGAGGAGAAAGCAGGAAAAGACCTCTCTGACCTCAGCCGTAGCAATCTCTTACTCGACACATCCCCAAAGGCAAGGGAATTAAAAGCAAAAGTGAATTACTGGGACCTTATGAAGATCAAAAGCTTCTGCACAGCAAAGGAAACAACCAACAAAACTAAAAGGCAACCAACGGAATGGGAAAAGATATTTGCAAATGACATATCGGACAAAGGGCTAGTATCCAAAATCTATAAAGAGCTCACCAAACTCCACACCCGAAAAGCAAATAACCCAGTGAAGAAATGGGCAGAAAACATGAATAGACACTTCTCTAAAGAAGACATCCGGATGGCCAACAGGCACATGAAAAGATGTTCAGCGTCGCTCCTTCTCAGGGAAATACAAATCAAAACCACACTCAGGTATCACCTCACGCCAGTCAGAGTGGCCAAAATGAACAAATCAGGAGACTATAGATGCTGGAGAGGATGTGGAGAAACGGGAACCCTCTTGCACTGTTGGTGGGAATGCAAATTGGTGCAGCCGCTCTGGAAAGCAGTGTGGAGGTTCCTCAGAAAATTAAAAATAGACCTACCCTATGACCCAGCAATAGCACTGCTAGGAATTTATCCAAGGGACACAGGAGTACTGATGCATAGGGGCACTTGTACCCCAATGTTCATAGCAGCACTCTCAACAATAGCCAAATTATGGAAAGAGCCTAAATGTCCATCAACTGATGAATGGATAAAGAAATTGTGGTTTATATACACAATGGAATACTACGTGGCAATGAGAAAAAATGAAATATGGCCTTTTGTAGCAACGTGGATGGAACTGGAGAGTGTGATGCTAAGTGAAATAAGCCATACAGAGAAAGACAGATACCATATGGTTTCACTCTTATGTGGATCCTGAGAAACTTAACAGGAACCCATGGGGGAGGGGAAGAAAAAAAAAAAAAGAGGTTAGAGTGGGAGAGAGCCAAAGCATAAGAGACTGTTGAGAACTGAGAACAAACTAAGGGTTGATGGGGGGTGGGAGGGAGGAGAGGGTGGGTGATGGGTATTGAGGAGGGCACCTTTTGGGATGAGCACTGGGTGTTGTATGGAAACCAATTTGACAATAAATTTCATATATAAATAAAAAAAATGAGAGGGGCTGGGGCAGGGGGAATTAGGATTATATACTTCAGATTTTTTTTTTTTTGGCTCTTTGAGATTTTTATGCATTCCAGAATTTTATGTTGTAAAAATAAGTCTGTATTGGTAAGGGTTCATTGAAAGAAAAAAAAAGTATTATAATTATTATGGAGTGAGGAATTTATTGTAGGACTAAGAGATCACATAATTATTGAAGAAACTGTAGAAAGAAGGGTCAAAAAAGAAAAGCTGGAAGATCAGAGAGAGGTTCTTAAACAGCCTTCCTTGAGCACTGACCTAAGAGGACAAGGGCACCTCTGCAGCCCTTCACAGCCAGCTGCCATACTGGGTCTCAAAGCAGAGCTGGTGGAATTGTCCATGAAGAGATGTTGCCTATCTGGTCAGGGGTCTGGTATGCTGTTGCTCAGCAGAACTCTGCGCAGAAGGAAGAGCTGGACATGGAGCGAAGGGAAAGAGGGCATGAGCAGGAATCAGCCAGCACCTCTTCCTCTGTCTCCTGTCACATGAAGCACATCTGATACACTTGAGGGTTGTGCTTCTCTTCCACTTGGTACAAATACACCCACAATTTCTCATTTGGACACCTTTACGTGGAACAATTCAGAAGTGATTTGAGAAAACTTGTTTCCAGTTTAGGCATGTGGATACACCACAAAAACCATCACAAAACATCATATGAAAATTTGCTTCCTCCCTTTCTTCTTAGTTTTTGTTTTCCTTTTCTCTTTTTACTCTTCTTTAAAAAAACTAAATATTAATCACTATATATCATGTATATATGTGTGTGTGTGTATATATATATATATATATATATATATATATATATATAGTCTTTCGTATCAGGTAATTTAGTGTCTAGTTTCATACCTTACTTATTTGAGTCAAATCTCCATAGTGGTCTGACCTGCTTAGGACAGACCTACCAAGAGCAGGGAGCCAAGGGTCACACATCCAAATACCTTCAGGCACCAAGCACATAACTAGAATATGCCAACATCAGAGGGAGTAAAGGGGTTTTTAGGAACTCTGGAGTCTCCTTAAGGCTTCCTAGTATAAAGTTTAGTATAGCTTCTAAAATCTGCAATGGGGTAGGAGAGTATCCTTTGTCTTTCATATGCAAAAGAAAAAAAGATAGGAATGAAAATCAACAAATACAGTATGGTTTCTTTGGATAGCATGATTAAAATGATCCATGAAGGGAACCAGAAAATGTTGCAAAGTATAAAAGTTTTGGCACTAGACCCATGATTGTTATAAGCCCATCATGAGAATATTTCTACAAAGCTCTGTCAATAAAAGGATGGGAAGCTTCTTTTAAGTACTTAAACAATATTCATTCACAAGTTGGATCAATTTAGCAAATTAAGGGTGAGAAGGCACAACACACCTTTATTATCCTCATTTGACTGAAAAAAAAAATCATTAAGTCTTCCCATTACCAAAAGTGGTGTTTCCTCTGCCATATGTTGAATCATGAAATTGAGAGGCAAATCTCTCTTTGCTTTCTCTTATACATTTACTTTCTTTCTGCCTAGTGATCACTAGACTAAACAAGGGGCAATGTCATACTTTTTAAACCCACAGGCCAGCTGATGGGGAAAAAAAGAATTTCAAACAGCTTGGACATGGATTTCCACTTTGCTATTAAATCTTTGACAGTTATCCAAGACCCTCAAGGGGGAGAGAGGAAAAAAAAAAAAAAAAAAACAACTCCTAGCTTTTTGTTTACAGTGAGAAGTTACTGAGGTGGAAAAAGCTATTAGGATCCAAACAGGGAGGTCTGATGTCTCTTACTTATTCCATGGGGCCTTGACTAGATCTGATTCATATTCTAGTGGATTGGCCTTTTGTGTCCTGCTGAAAAGCCATGAAAGCTTTGACAGCAAGAATGACTGCATCACAAATGAGACTTTCTCTCATTTCTATGTTTCCCCTGAGTCTGACTTTATTACGAGAACTCAAATGTACTAGCTTCAGACTCTCCTTTCTTCTTGATTCCATAGTGCATGCCTTGACTGCCACATTCTTTCTACCTGGAGCCTCAAGGGGCATTTTCCAGGTAACTGTCTTTGGTTAACATGCTTTGTTCATTTTCTCATACTGATAGGATTGAGGAATCTGTTGGCTTTACCAAGTGTTTGTGAATGAAATCTTGATAGTGATGTAATTTGTCCACCAGAACCCTAGATAATCCTCCAACAACTCAGATACACATACACACACACACACACACACACACACACACACACACACACCAGGATGACAGTTTCTGAAGAACTGTAATCAATTTATGTCTAAAAAGTAAGTTAAGCTTGGACTCCTAACTGGGCTATCTTCTCTGTTTTGAGAGGACACCCTTAAAAATTAATTTGGTTTGAGATAAATATCTTTATAATTTTTAAGGAGTAATATATCTTTGTTACTGAAAAATAACAAATAATGTATACAAAACTTTATAAAGACTCATCATGCATAAAACATAAAAATAAAAATTTACAAAATCCCATCATTAATAACCTTTACTGACATTTGGTTAACAAGGTGCCAACCACTTGTCTGTGCCTATACACACATACATAAGGCAGAAGGAGATACATCTTTTTTTTAAAAAAAATAGTATTAGGGGTTTAGTTTTACTTAAATTTAACCAAATGAGAAGAGGAAACCAAATGGAACAGAAGATGCATGCATGACTGAACTACCAAAAAAAAAAAATCTTTCTTCCTAAGAAGACGTGTTGTTTTTTAGAAAATTCCTCCAAAAATAAGGGAAGATATCTTGACTTCTTTATGAGATTAGATACCTGTTAGTCTAACATTATAGTATCTGTTGATTCTTTACTATTGAATGATGATGTCCATTTTCCTTCTATTGATCTATTATATTTCATTATGTCATGTTTACATTAACTACATCATTATTATAGTTTATAACAAAAACACTGAAAATTCATTTAACTTGGTATTAAATAACTTTGGTGTCTTTTTCTGACTATCACAGTTCCTATATTCTAATCTCTTTATTTTTAAAATATTGTTTCAATGTTTATTTATTTTTGAATGAGAGAGACAGAGCATGAGGAGGGGGGGGGTGGGACAGAGAGGGAAACACAGAAACCAAAACGGACTTCAGGCCCTGAGCTGTCGGCAGAGTCCGTCGCGGGGCTCGAACTGACGAACTGCACAGCATGACCTGAGCCGAAGCCGGGTGCTCAACCGACTGAGGCACCCAGGCACCCTTAATCTCTTTATTTTTAATGTATTTTAATCATTGGCTATATTTCATCATCAGGTGGTTTTTTGAAGACAAACATGTGGGTGCTGTAGTTTCATGGGTTTTCAAACGTGAGAGTGTTTTTCTGTTGCCCTTGCAGTTAAAGGTCTAATTGGCTGCATATAAAACCCGTGGACCACACTCTTCCCTTAGGAATGTTATCTGTTATTTTATATTCTGCCTTCAGATAATCATGTGACCACCTGTAGGTTCTGCTTTTGGCTTTGTCTGGCAAAGCCAAGAATGGCAGAAAGGATTACTCAAGACTCCACAAGTCAAGAGAGGTGACAGGGAGGCTAAGGGAAGTCTCCCGAAGCTGCTCTCAAGCTCCCATATTTATTAGGCATAAATATAGGGAAAATATTGCACATGTCCATGGCTACATGCCAGTAAGAACATATAGAAAGCATGCAAAAAACAAAGCATTCCCAAGACTACCAAAGAGCAAATGCAGAAAGCAGGGTGGAGAACAAGATAATATATTCCATAAATAGCATGGTCTAAGAAATTCATGAGCACAGGCAGGACCCAACACCTATATACCATTAACTAGATAGTGGTCAGCTGTTGTCAACAAGGTCCGAAAGCAGTGTTATACATTCCCTATAATCTCCTTAACCAGGACATAGCTGTTTGATTTCCCACAACCACCCAAATCCATGCTGTCCAAAACAATTGGCAAATTTGTTTTTTTTTTCTTTTACACATGTGTATATTTAAATATTTTCATTCAAATCTTACTAGTTTTACCAAGATATATCTTGCTGTGATTATTTCTACCAACTGCTCCTAAAACACAATTGTCATTTTTTTAAAAAATTTTTTCAATGTTTATTTATTTTTGAGACAGAGAAAGACAGAGCATGAATGGGGGAGGGTCAGAGACAGAGGGAGACACAGAATCTGAAACAGGCTCCAGGCTCTGAGCTGTCAGCACAGAGCCCGATGCGGGGCTCGAACTCACAGACTGCGAGATCATGACCTGAGCCAAAGTCGGACGCTTAACCCACTGAGCCACCCAGGAGCCCCCACAATTGTCATTTTTAATTGAATATATGGGTCTTTATGTTAGAAAAGCTTTATTTTATGTTTAATGTGGTTTTTTTTCTTAGTAACAATGTTTATGTGAATAGAGAAACTCCTTTCCCCAAGTATCATTCTCCTTCTCTTATCACTTGTATGTCACTGTTCCTTCAATATCATACTCTGTTGTCTTTAGGCCATATTTATATATATTTGTAAATACTCAGTTTTTCCCTACGTTTTGGTACTGCACTTTGCATCTCCTTTCATTGTGTTCTATTCTCTTCTTGAACTTTTATATATTTTTTAGCACTTTCTGAAAATAACCTCACATTGTCTATAGTATTTGAGACTATGGATAATATTATGTGATGTGTGCTTTTCACTTTTTCTTTTTTTTTGCTTATGCTCTTTTTCTCACTTAAAAATGTTTCTTTCTTGCAGATTTTATTCACGCACACTTCATTTTAAGGGACTCTTTATATTTGTTAATACTATTGAAAAGGACCAGCTGCCTGCTAAGGAATAATTCAAAGGGTGGCATGACTGAGTGAGAAATCTTTACTTGGATTTTGTTGTCTCAAACACCCTCTCATCCGGTATGTTAATTTACTTCACCCCAGGAAAGACAGCATATTTCCCTTTGGTTTTCCTGTTCAAGAGTTTAGTGTCATTATAGCAAAGCCCTTCATGGTTCAGAATCTATGGATTTCAAGGTGGTACTCACAGGCTCTTCCTTCTCCACCCCACTTTAGCTCTGACTCTCCCCTAGGCCAGAAAATTTGGTCATAGACAATAGAAATAATTTGTCTCTGGGGCACCTGGGTGGCTCAGTCGGTTAAGTGTTGGACTTTGGTTCAGGTCATGATCTCACAGTTTGTGAGTTTGAGCCCCACGTCAGGCTCTGTGCTGACAGTTCAGAGCCTGGATCTTGCTTTGGATTCTGTGTCTCCCTCCCTGTCTGCCCCTCCCCGGCTTGCACTCTGTCTTCATCTTTCTCTCCCAAAAGTAAATTTAAAAAAATTAAAAAAAATAAGAAATTACTTGGTTCCATGTTTTTCCTATTGTCTCATCTCCCATCTGACATTCTGTGGTATTGAACTGTCTCTATAGGGACATATCCCACCTTCAGAGTGACTTCTCCAAAGCCTTAGACCACCTGCTTTAAATGAAAGCATCATTGGGATGCCTGGTGGCTCATTCGGTTGAGTGTCCGGCTTCGGCTCAGGTCATGATCTCATGGCTTGTGGTTTCGAGCCCCACATCCGGCTGTATGCTGACAGCTCAGAGCCTGGAGCCTGCTTTGGATTCTGTGTCTCCCTGTCTCTCTCTGCCCCTCTCCCACTCTCTCTGTTTCTCTCTCTAAAAAATAAATTTAAAAAAACATTTAAAAATAAATAAATCAAAGCACCATTGAATTTGACTTTTAGGATGATGCCATTTACTTTGCAGGAAATCTGTATGCTGCCCAGCCATCCTAGGTGCCATGCGTAAGCTCCCAGCATGCTCCCTTGTCACACACATTATAGCATTTGGCAGATGTACTTCAAGGTAACTGGCTTAGGGCTATGGAATTTCTCTTTGTCAATGCCTCTCTCTCTCTCTCAACGTTTTACCTATTTATTGTTTATTGTGGCATTTAAAAGAAACCAGTAAAGTAAAAAGTTCCTATTTGGTTATCATTAACTGAAAATTACCCCAGATATTTTCAAATGGAAGACTATAACTGTATATAGATATAGATACACACACACACACACACACACACACACACACACACACCTATGAAATAAATACTTCTAATTCAATTTAATTCAATCCATATTTACTGGAGATCTACCGAATTTCAGCCACTGGAGATAGAAAACTATATTAAAGAATGAAACAAAGGGATAAGCAGGTTTTGCAAAAGGCCAAGACAGTTAGTTGACAGGGAATGTGGCTTTGGAAAGGCAGAAAATTTCAGGAAATAGATTAACATGATAGCACCTACTGGAAAAAACCATAATGTTAATTTTTTTCTATATTAAAGCATTTATTGCCATGTATATCTCCAGTGAACATTTTGCTTAATAAGACCCAGCAAATATAGGGCTTGTAGGTCAAGAAATAAGAAGATACCAGTCTGGGCAGTGTGAGGAGAGTTGGTTACCTTTTATCTGAGACTGCCTTAAAGAATAATTACTAGCTATTCCCAAACCTTCGCACACCAAGTGGTCCAGTATATACTTGGAGGCTGATTACAAGCAGTTTGTTCTCCAAATGTTATGTGTCATCACAGACTATAGAGTGAGCCATCAATGTTTGCAAACAATAGTAAAAATAATCAACATTTATCAAGTACTTCTAATACAAGGCCTTTTTCTAAGTACTTTATTCACGCAATCCTTGCAGAAAGACTTGTGAGGTCAAGGTCATAATTTTACAAATAAGGAAACTGAGGCAAGAGGGCATAACTGGCATAGGGCATTGTATGGGAAAATGGCAAAGCTGGGATTTAAGGCGGAAAAAAAAAACGCTTTGATTTTAGTCCACGCTAAACAATCTCATCAGTTTTCCATGATCTAAAGAAATTATTCCTAAGCCCAGCTAGTTCTCTTTGTTGTAGGTACATGCGTTTTAGAGGAAATGTAAATGTACCACAGAAGTAAGTTTTAGTCTCAACTCCACCCTAACAAAACAGATGGAAAGAAAATGCTTGTAGCATTTTTGTGTGGGGTGAGTTTGCAGGTCAATGAACACTTCTACATCCTGGTCTCACTTCTTTATTCTATATTATGTCAGGTGCTATGTGTGTACAATCCTTGTCACACCTTTTGATTCAGCTTGTCTCTGAGACTTAGCCCCTTGACAGGAGTCATTTTTTCAGTCCCCTCTGCAGGAGTAGTACGAAATGAGAGAAGCTGATATAACATCATCCCCGCTGATGAGTTTTTGCATATAAGCCTTTCCTCTACAATAAGACGTTGCATAACTATTGCTATTATTTTCTTATGTAAGAGGCCAAGTTGTGTCCCATTCTTCCATGAAGCTAACATGATATTTGGATTATAGCAGAAATTTAGTAACTATTTGATGAATAAATCAAGAATAAATTAATTGTTTTTAAAAAAAGACTTCTGGCAGGTTGTATTTTTCAAAAATTTAGTGTAGTGAGCTTGTAGTGTAGAGTTTGCTGTGCAGAAATAAACATAGCACCTCTTGAATCCCTTAGAAAAAAATTTGTTTTTCATTGTCATTAACATAAGTTCATTCAGGGGGTGTCTGATGACTCAGTTGGTTGAGTGTCCGACTTCGGCTCAGGTCATGATCTCACACTTGTGAGTTCGAGCTCTGCGTGCACTCTACACTCATAGCTCAGAGCCTGGAGCCTGCTTTGGATTCTGTGCCATCCTCTCTCTCTGCCTCTCTCTCTCTCAAAATAAATAAACATAATTAAAAAAAATTTAAAACAAAAACCTAGGTTCTTTCAAGAAAAGGAAAAGAGAAATTAACCCTAGAGTATTGGCGTTTTCTTCCTGGTTATGAAAATGTGGACTTTACAAAACCTCTCAAAATGATAACTTAATGATATAGAAAACTTTAATAAAGTACCTGATCTACTATTTACCCAAAATATTACTGTGTATTCCACATCAACCTTATTAGGTAGATTATAGATAGATAACTATTTGCCAACATTGAAACTTAGAAGATTTCACATAAATATCTAGGTTTCTGGCTTCTTTTTCATGAAAATCAGTAGATGTTCCCTTTAGTTTGGCACAGGCCTACTATCTCTTAAGGTTTCTTACATCTAGTCCCTTAAATTTATTACATACCTTCCTGTGTACATAGGCACATGAGTTTACGATCAAATCATTAAAACCACATTAGACATTATTTTTATTCCACCGGGAAAGTTCTCTCAACAGCTGCTACAAAAATAATTATTTTTCTTTAAGCTGGCTTCCTCAGATTTGATAAACATTACCCAAGTTGACTTTGAATTCATTCATTCTTTCATTTCAGCTATTTATTCAGTAAATACTTTTAAGCTTCTTATAGGTGTCAGACATGTTAGGTACTCTACTGAGCATTAGGACTTCACCTCACAAGTAATTAGCTGGCTGAGTCACATTGTTAATAGTTCACAGAACAGAATCCTCAAGCACAAGGCTGTTCCTTTTTCCTTAAGACTGAAAAAGGACATTTTGTGGCAGAAATGAGAATTGATCTAAGCCAGTCCTGTCCAATAGAATGTACTGCAATGATGGAAATGTTCTATGTTTGTGTTCTTCAACGAGGTGCCTTTAGCCCCATGTACCTAGTGCAATTTTTAGCTTAATTTAATTTCAACTATCTTCAATTTAAATTTAAATAGTCACATGTGGCCAGTGGCGATAGAAGTGGACAGCACAGACCTACATGTTATTGACTTTTCCATGAACTTATATAAAGAAGTCAATCCACAATAAGGCTAGTGCCACTCACAGTGTTCTTTTAAGACATGGACAGAATATTAGAGAGAGAACACTGATTAAAACAGAGAACAGGTTCATAGACAAAAATATTGGGCACTGAGTAATCATCAGTGGAAAACAGGACCATGGAATCCACCATTCATTAAGTAACATCAGTCCTAATTTACAGAGAGGATGAGGGAATGCTAGGGAGACCCCTTTGACATCATCTTGTTTAGCCTTACTTTCTACATGAGAAAAGTGAATCCTAGTAGACACGACTTGACCAAGATCCCAACACTAGTCTGTAGCAAAACTTGGATAGAAGCACATGCCTCCTAGTTCTCGATCCAGGGTTCTGGAGTATTTTTCCAGGGTCCATGAGTATTTTTGTCAGTTTGGAAGCATATTCCAAATGCTTTGGCTGAACTGAAATCTGTTTATTCATTTATTAAAATGGTGCGCATAACAGTTTTAAAAAGCATGATACTCTGGGCATCATAATTATTCTGAAGATCCCACAACAATTTTTAAAAAGGAATAATATAGACTTCTGATTATTAATAAGCAAATGCTATTCCAAACATACTTTTTATTAGAAAAATAATCTGAGAGAACCAGAGATATGGGCAGCTCTGTCATATGCTAACTTCTCAGGTAAAGGCAGCTTTCAAAATACACTTCAACAGAATCCCAGTGATGCTGTTACCGTGGAGACAGCAAGCAGCGGGAAAACGCTTTAAGAGGAGGGTGCAGGCAGACACTCAGAGCCCTGTTTTACATGCAGAGCCGTCATTTGACTCTATTTTATGCAGCACTGTTGCAATTTCTGATCATACAAGTGCAAAATGGTACCAGTCTTGACAACAGCTCTGTGCAAAAGGTCAGGCAGCTTTTGACTATGTTTCTTGTCTTTTCCCTCTTCTTAATCAGAGGCTGTAGAAGAGCATGAGAGGTTTCCCTTTAGGTAACCACGGAAAATGATTTAGGCACAAAGTGTGTGTTGATTTTAATCACTTCTGATATGGGTGGTTTCTAGCTTTAACCCCTCAGCCCTATTACAGCAGTGAGTGGCATGACAAAACCACGGACCTGCCTTTGTTTTTGTCAGTTGCTTTCCATCAAAGACATTGGGAGAGAAGGACACCAGATAATGAATCTTTTTGTATTTATAATGAACTTTGTGAACATCAGTTCACTGAAGTAATATTTGTTACGCACTTTCTAAAAAAAATATACAGGCAGAGCTCCGTTACTGGAATTCTAGAGGACATAAAGAATCACCCCGCTTGGCTCTGAATTTTTTTGAAAATATCAGTTTATACATCGGATTACGCCAGAGTGCAAGTCCTCTCGGGGCATGATGGCAGTGATGTATTCATCTTTGTAAATGCCTGATACAACGTCTGGTGCAGGGACACCACCCAACAAATGTTTCCCAAATGGAGGATCACTGAGGTATAGATACATTTCCTACTTGAAGGGCCTCTACTATTTTGGTAAGCATTCTCTCAAAATAAATGATTTTGTCCCACTTGATGACTTTTAAATGTGCTGTCTTTGAGTGACTTACAAGTGAATGAATGAACTCGAACTCACCATTCAAACTTATTCATGGATCCATTCATTCATTTAGTGTTTAAGCTCCAAAGTTCTATGCTCAACAAATCCTTTGAGTTTCCCTGATGTTCAACCAAAGTTGGCAGGGTAAAACCTTCCTTGTAGAGAAAATGTAAATAAATGGTAGCTCGAAGAGAAGACATGAGACAAAGCCTAGGTTTTGAAATGCACAGCACCAAGAAAATGGCACTCGACTCATTTTTATTTCTTGCCCTGGGAAAGAATAGGCAGCTTAAATTTAGGTCTCCCAGGGCAACCAGGATATGAATTAACTCAGTACCACCTACTCAAGCTAATCTCTGCCATCCGAATCACGATGGCTTCTATGTAAGAATAATGCAATAAAAAGAAGATGGTTTTGGGGCATGGTTATATCTGCCTTATAATTTGAAAACCTCATCTGAAAAAGTAAATTTAACTCTGGACTTGATTATTGGAGCAATTGACATCTTCTGGGAACAGGGAGAAAACCTCATCTACACATACTGATATATCTTAATCTTGATCCTAAAAGAAACACACCCGCTAAGGAGAAGCTATTTTGGTTACAAAAGATCTTCAAATTTCTAATCTCATTTGTTGGCATATTTCATAAACTTTGAAACAATAAGGACTATGTACCATTCCAAATTTTCAGACCATATAAATTAGTTCCCTTCAAAAGTCTTGCAAGAGTTCCTGTCAGGTAGTGTGACTTTTGGAGAAGGAAGACATTTCCATATATTTGTATCTCATTATAGCACTTCCATTAAAACAGTAAGGCTGGAAATTTCACATATTGATTCATATGTATTTGTTTGTAATCAGTTCTGCTTATTTTCTATTCATAATTCTTTGAAAAATTTCATTGACACTGGTGCTTACATTTATTATTAACTTATTAGAAAGACAGGAATACATTTTCCTTTGAGTGATACATTATAAAGGCAGCTGGAATTTCAACTTTTAAAAAAAAGGTTTTTTTTTAATGTTTATTTACTTTTGAGTGAGAGACAGTGTGAGTGGGGGAGAAGCAGAGAGAAAGGGAGACACAGAACCTGAAGCAGACGCCAGGCTCTGAGCTGTCAGCACAGAGCCCGATGCAGGGCTCAAACCCACCAACCGTGAGATCATGACCTGAGCTGAAGTTGGATGCCTACCAACTGAGCCACCCAGACGCCCCTGGAGTTTCAACTTCTAATTACCCACTTTTATCCTCTCTTTACTTCTGCCTTCTCTTAGATTTAAATGAAGTAGATACATAGATATTTATGTAAAAATAAAAGATATATAGACTTGTGTTTTTGTAGCACACGTTTTATATAAATATGTTTTTAAATAAATATATATTTAGTTATATGACTATACTGCATCTTATTATCTATTTCTCAATTAAAAGGAATATATATTCCTCCCCCCCCACCACCTTTTCCTTTACTATTACACAGTGTACCCATGGTCAGAATGTCTTAAGCTATGTGTTATGGTATATTTTATTATTACTAGAGTATAAGGTAGCACATTTTTCTTTCCCACTTCCTCTCTTCCTTTCTATTCTTCTTATTTTCCATAAAATGTCTATCAATGAGAGTTTTTGACTAAACACAACAGAAGCTGACTGGCTTGTGGAAGAGAAAGAATTTTTTTTTTTTTTAAAGGATATTGGGAGCATCACAAGGTTGCTGGATGCCCTGGAGATCTTCCTGAATTGAGTCTGTGCTTCCAGAAACCATGGTCCAAGCAGCACTGCAGAGCTAGCTTTACAGTAAACCCACAACCACTGCAGCAGCCCCAGAGAGCATTAGGGGGAACCTCACTGATGCCAGTTTTGCCAGTGAAACTTATCCAAGCAGCCTCAATGTATCTTTCCGGGCAGCCATTATCTTCACTGAAAGGAGGAGCCCCTGCTGCTACCTGGGCCTGGAGAAAGTGAGAGAGCCAGAGCAAGAGACTGAGGGAGAGAGAAAGAAAATGGAAAAATGGAAGACACAGCCCCAGCTTCTTTGTTTGCATTGCTCACTTCGCAATACAAGTTTGGTAACAGTGGTTCTGACTGATGGCATTGGGGTCACAACCCTGTGCTCACATAAAAGCGAGGCTGGAAGTTCGAGCCCTCATTACTGTGTTAGTTCTAGGTTAAGAAAGTAGGATACATAAGGTTGAAATATCCCTAAACGGGATAAAGCTATTCTAACTTGACTGGTCACCATGAATATGAAAGATGCTCACTTTACTGCTTGACTGACCTACAAAGAGCGAAACCAGCTCACAGTACCCAACGGTAAATGATGGCGCCAATTTCCTTATGACCTCGCCAAACTTTGATAGGACACAACATTTTGACTACTGTCAAATATTTTCTATTTCCAATAGAAAAAAAGTTATTTTTCCAACTTTGGTTATAAAAGCATTGGACAGGTAGGCACCTAGGTGGCTCAGTTGGTTAAGCGACTGACTCTTCATTGCAGCTCAGGTCATGATTTCACAGTGAGTTCAAGCCCCACATCAGGCTCCATACTGACAGCCCCTCCCACACTCTCATGAACTCTGTCTCTCCAGTAAAAAATAAAACCAAAAACAAAACAAAGGAACAGAATTTGGAAAAAAAAAAAAACATTGGGCACCATTTTATATATTTACAAGGCAATTATTATCTTCTTCTGTGAATCTTTTTGTCTATAGCTTTTGCATATTTTTTCTAAGTGATAGCTTTTTGGTTTGTTTCGAATCAAATGGCAGGTATTTATATATTCTGGGTATAATTGTGTACCTATTATATAGATTGTTATCAACTTCTCCCAGGCTATTGTGTGATTTAACTTTGTTTATACTGGTTTTATCTGCTATACTAAAAGATTTGATGTCAAACTTATTAATCTTCTCTTTAATACTTTTTATTTTTGTGAGTTTTAAAAGGGTGTCTTGTTTAACCAAGGTGGTAACACTATCTTCTGATATTTTTACATAATAGTTTTTAAAAGGCAGTTTTGCTTTGGTTTCTGTTTTTGTCTTTAATTCACCTGGAATTGTGAAGTAAGGAAGTGAAGTAAGGAAACCACTAATTGTGGTTAGGGTGAAGTAAGGGAATTTATTTTTCTTGTGATTATTCAATTGTCCTAACATCATATAATATTTTATACTTTCTTAATGAAGTGCGAATGTGCACACTTATTGCTTTTTATTTTTCTTTGAAATTTCACCGAAAACCATTAGATATAATTCCATCTCCTTTCTACAAAACCAATTTTAACAATCGTCTCAAGTTTCAACATAAACTGCATCTCCTCCTGGAAAAATTTCCTAACTATCAAAGCCAAACAGCTCTTTCCACTGTGGATTGTTTTAGAGCTTGACTCCGTACTGGCTACCCCTTTCCTTCCTATGGGAATGTAGATGTAAAGCATCTAACATAGACAGACATGCCCAGACTTCCTGGAGGAGGTGACATTGTGGGGGGAATTCAGGGACAGGGAAAACACACTTCAGGCAAAAGCAAAGCATCTTCAGCATTTGTTACGCAGCTTCTTGATTTTATGCAAAAGTCTTGAGCAAAAGGAAAAACGTCTACAATTTCAAATTTCTCCACAGCATTGCCCTTAAATATTTAATTAATATTTGCTAACTGATTTTCTAATTAAAACAGTCATTTCATGTGGGAATTAGGGTCACAGTTCACCAGAGGACAAATAATATACAGCACACCAGATTTGACAGGTGATGCCAAATGGACATTTCCCTGTACCTTACTTACCTCAACTGTTGAATGTATTTATAAGAAAGCTGTACTGGTAAGTGGTTGGGGAGAAGGTAAGACAATGACTGGTGAGAAAAATGGGAAAAAATTTAAAGGGGCAATTCACAAGTAGAACTGACAATTTAAATCTATGTTTCTAACTGAAGACACACCTGCCATAAATATTGGAAATATTGACAATGCTCCCATCTTGACTCTCTAAGGAAGAAAAGCACACTTTTTGCTTTTTAATGCAAGAGTATATTTAACTTAGAAAATATGATTGATGTGAATGAAGTTGAAAATGTGTTCTATCACCAAGAAGAAATGAGAGGCACCCTCTCAGCCAATATGACTCATTAATTAGCCAGGAAAAGGGGTGTGCAAGTAACTGCAGTCTATCTTAAATCTTCTTTCCCTTATCAGACACTGTGACAAGATCACATGCATTACTGCAGGATTATTAAAAGTCTGATTCCCACAAATAGATTTTTTTTCCTCCAATAGTGTTAATCTTAGGCATGTTCTTCAGGCATGTATTATTTTAGAACTCAAAAGTATTAAATTCATTGCAAAAATATAATAAATCACTATTGGTTGTTTTCAAGATGTATATCTGTGTCTGCGATTAGGGGTACTCGCATCGTGTTCATGACTACGGCTGTTTTCTAAAAATTGTCCTTGGACAAAGAGCATCTGAAACCGCAACATGTTATTTTCATAAGTAAGTGAAGAGACAAAGGGTGCACAGCCACCTTTCCAACAGACCGTCACCTATAACAAAGAAACATGGATGAACACTATAAATCAAAGAGCAGTAATGTAGCAGGAATGCGCAGCCTGGAAGGTTAAAAGCAATTAGTAAATAACAAAGGTGGCTCTGAGGCTGTGAAGCTCACTTTTTGGCTCAGTTGGGTAATATCAGCAGTGGAGTCTTAGTCACGCTTTCAGCTAGAGATATTTATAGACTGTAACACCGGCTGTAATGCTGAATACTATCTTTTGTGGTGTACTTCATTTTCTCTGATTAAAGAGGGAAAAGTCTCCAAACAAAGATAAACCATGAGCCTGGTTATCTTTCAGTAATTTGAGAGCAAAATCTATCTCATATATGATATATTCCCAGTGTCCATTATAATCTCTGACAGAGTGGATGCTCAAGAAATATTTGCCAAAGAAATACATAAACGAAACACAAATAAATGAACAAATGACCACATCGACCAGAACACTAGTCCGTACTACCTTTCAGAAATTTGGTAACGGTCTTGCAATATGTTTGGACGTGTCCATTGGCTTATCCCATCTCCTACCCTTCATTCATTGACTCAGTTCAGCTGAATAGCATAAATACCCACTCTTTGCCAGATACTGGGCTATATACCAGTGATGTAAAGATAAATGAAATATTTCTTGAATTTTTAAAGAATTCAGAAACTATAATGTAATGTGATAAGATTATAATAGAGCTCAATATGACTTTCCAACTTCTGTCCACAGGATGGAACAACAAAATAGGTCAGATGAGAAAGATTTGGCAAAGAAACGCTAGTTTTGAGGATGGGTAAAGTGTACCATGTTGATATATGTGTGATAAATAGTAGGATATTCTGCCCAGAAAGAATAGCATGTGCAGTGTCATGGGATCTTCAGAAACCATGATGTTTTGGGAGAACAAAGTGCTAGGAACAAACGAGTTTAGGCAGCAACGAAAGATTTGACACGTTTATAGCATGCCCATTACCCTCATAACCATCCCCACATCCAAGGCACACACATAAAGGGTTAGTGTAGAACCCCGGCTATTGGCCGGGGCTACGCTGAAGTTTATTAGATTGCTAGAGTTTTTAAAGCTCACAGAGGCATGTTTATGTGGTAAACAGTCTTATCTAATTCTCAAAGAAGAGGTAACTCACTGAGTTCCCCACTGGGCCTTTCTATTTCTCGTGTTGTCTCTTCATTTGTCACCATTCGGTTTCATCCAAGGAGGACTTTTTTTTTTCTTTTTTTCTTTTCCTGTTATGAGAAGGGGTTTCATGGTTTCTTTAAACCACAGAGCAGCATTCATTTTGTGCTACAAGGAAGACTTTGTGCTCTTTCACTCCCAGTGGTGATAAAAACCTCATGCAGCAGACAGAGTTGCCTGAGATGCCAATATCACAAACTCCACATCCTTTTTGGTCTTGTTGTGACTTTTTTTTCAGGGACAAATGTGAAAGTAAAAGTCCAGGGTCTACATCGTTTCTAGCAGGTAGTGAATATAATCCTCCTGGAAATGAAGAATTAATGGTCTTTCACCAACTGGCTCAAAAGCTCGGGACACTGACTTCAAAAAGAATGCACTCAGAACAGACCCACTGCCTGATGTGTAGGAGAAAGGAGGCTAACCGGGAGAAAGGAACCGGCCGCAAACATAGAATTCTTTCTGGCCCCAGCTGAGGGCATCACTCTTCGACATCAACTCAACGAATTCCACTATGACACATATGGTTTCTAGGCCTTGAGCTCATGGAGAATCTACTCCCTAGTTAGTGCAGAAAGCTCTTATCTGTTCAACAGTGTGTTCCCTTAGAAGGTTGGGATCTATTTCCCATTGTAAAAACACAGGGCTGTGCGCACCACTGAGGCATGCATATGCCTGGCACAGTTGTCTTCTTCCTGTCTTACTTTTATTAAAAACCTAGCGATGCAGATTTAAAAACATCCAATTGGGCCAACAGTCAGAGGGTCATATGGGATTATTGCCTTTTGTAAGAACTGCAGAGAACTAGTTTCTAGAGCTGGCCCAATCTATTTTTATGTTTGAAGGAAAAGAATGTGATTGAAGGGTTGACATCTATACCATGGCAATAAACAAACTGGCTCACTTACATTTTTAAAAAAAAAAGATTTACCCATACCGACAAAACATATCTGTTGGAATTTAAGTCGATTTATTTTGAGAGAGGGAGGGAGGGTGAGGGAGGGTGAGAGAGAGAGAGAGAGAGAGAGAGAGAGAGAGAGAGAGAGAATGCACCTGAGTCAGGGAGGAGCAGAGAGAGGGAGGGAGAGAGAGAGAGAATCCCAAGTACTGTCAGTTCAGAGCTCAATGTGGGGCTCAAACTCCTGAACTGCAACATCATGCCCTGAGCCAAAACCAAGGGTTGGATGCTTAACCAACTGAACCACGCAGGTGCCCCTGTAGGTAGTTTTTAAAATAAAATTTCCACTAAGTGTGCTATTTAAGCTTTTTTTTTTTTTAAATCCATTTGTGGCTTTAAAAATAACATACAATCTTAAGAAAATATTCTTCCAAGAAGCAGGCATATTTAAGAGTATATTTCTATTGTCCAGCCAATCGATCTTAATCCATCTGTGAAGTGCATTTTCATTTTCTTTAGATGCTCTTTTAGATTTAGATGTATAACTTTCAGGAGATACATAAGAACCAGGAAAAAAAAACAGTGAACAGATGAACAGTAAAACCAGCCTCACAGGGGTGCCTGGGTGGCTCAGTCTGTTAAGCCTCAGACTGGATTTTGGCTCAGGTCATGGTCTCATGGTGGTGAGATCTGGCTCCGAGCTGGGCGTGGAACCTGCTTAAGATTCTCTCTCCCCTCCCCCACTCATACTTTCTCTCTTAAAAAACAAAACAAAACAAAAACCAGTCTGACAGTACAATTCAGGGAGTAAACTAATGCAAAAATGGAAATTGGAGAGCACTCATTCAGCATAATCATTTGAGGCATTTGGTAGAAGAAGGAAGAATTAGTTGTTTTCCCTTTTTCCCCCAATCTTAACTAAACACAGTTAGGATGTATATATTCTTATTGTTATGTTTTCAAAATGCAACAGAAAAGGCAGAATTACTGTGTTCTCATCTAACTATTTACGGAGTTATGAAGAGATGCTCTCCTCCTACCCCTGATTCAACAGACTGTAAGCTTCTGTTCTGGTAGTCTTGACTCCTATTTAAATTGGTTATCCAAAAATAATTTTTTAAAAATAAAATAGAAATAAATAAGTTGGTAGTTATCCACTGCTCTAATACCTTCTACATCAGAAACTCAAAAGTTGCCTTCAGGAAAAAGCTGACAAACTCGTTTATTCTTAGAGCATAAAAATATCAAACACAGTTCAAAGCATTATTCTGTCAAGGGATAGTTGAACTGTAATGAATACAAAAATTTATTCAACTAGCATATTTCTAATGGTGTCCTCATAGGCAATCTATAAAGGGAATTTGGGTGAGGAGATTCTTGGGCTTTGACTCATTTCAATTCTCCTGCAGGCTATTTTGTCTTCCAGGAAAGCCAGTCCTAAGCCTATGTTGTGGCTAACACTATCTGTGCTCACCAGTGAAAGCTTAATATTTTCCCCACAGAACCTACTTTGACTTTTCACAAACAACTAGAAATATGGATTGAATTGTGTCCCTCAACAAGGTATGTTCAAGTCCTAACCCTGGGAACACAGAATTTGACTTTTTATTTTGCAGTAAGGTCATTATGGATATAATTAGTTAAGGGAAAATATACTGGAAGAAAATATACTGGAATAGGATGGGTTCTTAATCCAAAATGACTGGTGTCTTTGTAAGAGGGAAGGTGACGTGAACACCGAGGCACCGGAAGAATGTCATGTGAAGAGGGAGGCAGAGAGTGGAGGAAGGCACCTACCAGCCAAGGAACATCTGGGACTACCAGAAGCTGGCAGAGACAAGGAAGAAGCATCCTCCCCTAGAGGCTTTGGAGGGAGCACAATGCTGCCAAAACCTTGATTTCACACTTCTAGCCTCCAGGACTATAAGAAAATACATTTCTGTTGTTTTAAATCATTCCGTTGGGTACTTTCTTAGTAGCCCCAGGAAACTAACACAGCAAGTAATTTCTTTTTGCTCTCAGTCTTTTTCTCTTCTTTCTTTTCTCTTCTCTTCTTATTTATTTATTTAGTCAACATCCATTTAATTTCTCCATTCCAAGGACAAGGAGAGGGACAGGAGAAAATCAGTCTTTTCTTCCTTTTACATTAAAACACTGGGAAACCTGTCCAAAGTTGCATCGCTTAGTAGGTTTCAGCTATCTATAAAAATATGTTAAAAAAAAAAAACTTATACAGGGTTGCAACTTTCAAACTGTTTACCGTAGTGTAATTCTTTAGCCAGTTGAAACATTATATGGCTCCTCAAAATATGAAAAAGACTTAAAAATTTCACTTTTCATTTTGAGGGAGGGAAGGGGCCCCCAAATTGTATCATTCAGCTGTCCTTTATCATCAGTTCCTATCTGGCGTGGCACCAGTGGCCATACAATTATAACACGTATGTTATTAGAATCAATATCTAATCAATATATAGTTAAAAAATTATTAAGGGGGACAGCTGGGTGGCTCAGTTGGTTAAGCATCCAACTGTGGCTCAGGTCATGATCCCACAGCTCATGAGTTCGAGTCCCGCGTAGGACTCTGTGCTGTCAGCTCGGAGCCTGGAGTCTGGAACCTGCTTTGGATTCTGTGTTTCCTTCTCTCTTTGCCCTTCCTCCATTTGTGTGTGCTCTCTCTCTCACAAAAAAATAAACATTTTTTAAAAAAGACTATATTAAGGGAGTGCCTGGGTGGCTCAGTGGGTTGAGTGTCCAACTTTGACTCCGGTCACGATGTCACAGTTCACGAATTCAAGCCCTACCTTGGGCTCCCTGCTGTCAGTACAGAGCCCACTTCAGATCCTCTGTGCTCCTGTCTTTCCATGCCTCCCCTTTTCTTACTCTCTTTGACTCCAAAATAAGCAAACATTTAAAATAAATAAATAAATAAATAAATAAATAAATAAATAAATAAATAACAAATGTTAAGGAAATTTTATTAAGGATGAAGAAAAAAACAGTGGTTACTACTATTCAGTGAATATACCTGTAGACTGGCACCATAAAGAATACATGGTTATTGTGACCTCTGTAACATGACAAGGAACGAACAAATTCCTAGTTTTAAGTATTTGGCCATTTACTCAACAAAAGCTATCTTTCTGCTGAGTAAACAAGGAGGGTCCAAGTCATAGATTTACTACTAAACAGAGAGGGTATTTGTTGAGTCCCGAAAGTATCAGTAACCATTATTCTCCCATTTTACCAAATAAGTCACTGAGATTGTAACTTGGCTTCTGTAATATACCCACAGTCACAAAGTGAGGCAGAGAGCCAGGATTCAAAGCCAAGTCTGAAGTATACACATTGCCATGAACTGCCCTCTCATGCTGGATGGAGAGTAGCAATCTTTTTCCTGTGTCATTTGCTTCCATGTCTCCTGTAATCAACATTGTGTCAGGGTTAAATCTCTCATAGCAGTACTGAGTGAGATGAGCCTAGACAAGAGAGTAATTACGGCTCTTTCCAGATTTTCAGACCTCAGCAGGAAACACCACCAGTGGGTGGCAGATATAAATGTGACAACAAGTGGTGGATGCAACTACCTGTGTGGGCAGGTGCAGCTAAGAGACATCTCTCTGTATTTTCTCCTCGCTGCACAAAGAGTTTTGTTTTCACCTTTAATCTATGAGGACAGACATCACATTCAGAGCATATCTCTACTGCGGTGCTAAAGCAGCGAGCATATCCTTCCTCGTCCCATACTTGCACATTCTATATAAAGTTATGCTCACATGGCACCGAAATAGACATTTTTATGTTCTACAAAAATACCACTGCAAAATGGCAAAAATGCCATAACTTGAAATAGATTATCTTCTAAGATTAACTCTGCCTGAAGAACAGATTTTCCCCACACATTCATTCTAAAATCTTTGAGTCCTAGAAAAACTGCCATTAATTCCCCATTCCTTTGATCTCTGCTGTACCCGTACCTTGACTGTCTTTTCTAGGAAAGGTGCAGACCACACGGATTCAAAGCAAACTGTCTCCTAGCTGTGTGAACTTGGGCTATTCACGTATAGTCTCTAAATCATGATTTCTTATCTGTAAAATGGGAAGGATAAGTTTTTTTATTATTTTCTTGTTTACTTTGCTTCCTAGGTCTCCCCCTCTGGGATATAAATTTCATGACAATAACTTAAAAAAATACAACGGAATCTCGTACATATGATTATGTCATTTGGTCTTACATATGCACACACGCACACACACGTCAGAGACATTCACAAATCAATAATGGAATTTTAAAAAACACATTTCTATCTGATCTAATTCTGGTGCATTCCATGAGTTTTAGTGTGCTGTGTTTCTGTTTTAATTATTCTCAGATTATTTGCTAATTTCCCTTGTGATTTTTTTTCTGAGGCATGTATTATTTAAGATATGCTGCTTCATTTTCACATAATTGTGTATTTCACAACTTTTTTTTCTGTTATTGATTTCTGCTTTCATTTCTTTGCATTAAGGACATAATACATGAAACAAAAACTAATGGAACTGACTGGAGAAATAGAAAATTCTACAACAGTAGAACTTCAAAATCTCATTTCCAATAAAGGATAGAACAACTAGACAGAAGATCATCAGGGAAATAGAAGATCAGAACATCATATACAAATTAGCCCTAACAGACATCTACAGAATATTCCATCCAACAACAGCAGAATACACATACTACTCAGAGTACATGGAACATTCTACAGAATAGACTGTAAGGAAGGCCATAAAACAAGTCCCAATAAGTTTTAAATGGTTGAAATCATATAAAAGAATAATAATTCTTAAGTGGCAGGGTCACTGAAAGGGTGAAGCGCTTCTGTTGTGACTTCAAGTTAACATTAATTGAACATTTACTGTGTGTTGACACTGTGCTAGACACTGGGAATAAAGACTATTAAGGAATCTCTAAGCCACAGGGACCCAACATTCTAGTGGAAAGAGGAACAGAAAAACCAACAAACCACAATGAATCATGATAACTCTAAGAAAAATGTCACTGCTTTGGGAGCTTAGAGTAAGCACTGGCCAACAGCCAAGAAGGGCAGGCCATCGTGTCAGGGATGGGGCAGTATCAGACAGATTTGCAGAGAAAGCAAGACTTGTGAAGATTCTTGGAGATCTCAAGAAGTATGTATTTGCTAAAAGAAGAAAAAATAGAAAGGGGCACAGGGGTTGAAATCTCACAGAATATTCGGGAATGGTGGTGAATGAAACTGCATAACACTTTGAAATAATCACAGAAGGTTTTTAGGGCACTCTCCAGACTCTAGCCTTGATTTATTCACTTAGATTTTCAAGGAAGGACAGAAAATAATAAGGCATAGGTAGCATATGTAGTAAATTTGTTGGAAAGGCAAAACAGGCGTACACATTTAAAGCTCAGGTGTAGACTAATGTTTTTGGGTCTACCAATCCCCAGAAATACTCAGCAGCTTGGATTCCAGTACATATATCAAGTATTCAGTTTGATTGAGCATGGTATAATTTTAAGTCATAGATAATTAAGCCATGTCCTCAGCCTATGGAAGTGGGCAACATTGAGCATTTCAATGGTATTCTTTGCCATTTTCAGAGACCAAAGATACGCTGGTGATGATTACCTAGTGAGTTGTCACATCGCAAAACTACTCATGGAAGTGCTCCTAATTACCTGTCTTAGTGTGCAGCAAATAACAGCCTTACTAAATTAGTAATGCTCAGCATGATTTAACGACCAGCCTTGACATCTAATTCCCTTATAACACGTGGATGGAACAGAAAAATGAGATTTTACATTTTAAAACCAATGCCAGTCCACAACCTAAGCACTTAGTTCACCAATGACATACTCCTGAGTGATAAAGTGATAAAGCTGACTCTTAAGTGACAGTCTCTTCTGAAGTGTCTTTGGGAACAAGTGGCATGTCAATTTTCCCTATAATTCACGGTTGAAGCTTTAGTTGTGGAAAAGTTAGAGAAGGAGATTTACCCTTCATTCAATTAAGAATTGCAATTACTGTCTTTTTATTACCTGACAAATGAGCATCCCAAATGCTCAATCTTGAGATAGACAAAAAGTAAAACACAAAGTAAAAAATAAAGCCTTTTTTAGTAGGAAACAAAAACTAGGAGGCCTTAGAGAGAAAAGATTTCTAGCGTAGGTTAGTTTTCCAGAGAAAATGGGAGATAGCAGAAAAGGATAGACTTTCTGGTCTAGGTAGAGGTGGTGTCACTTTCAGTGTTTAGTCTGTGACCTCAGCCCCATAACTTGTGTTGCACATTTTAATTTCCTCATCTCTAAAATAGGGACAATATTATCCAACTAATCATTTTATTATCACAGGTAAATAATATTTAAAAGAGCTGTAAATTTTCAAGTGCATTAATATCAATATTCTAGTAATCAGGTAAAAAAAAGTCAGCAGTAGTAAGTAAAACTATATGCATACATTCAATGTGTTTTGAGTAGTGTTTGTGAGTAAAAGTAGTCTTGGTACCATAAGGTTGAGCTCTGCAAAATAGAATATAAAATACAACATATAGTATACAAGATATAGATAATGGATAATAGATAAGATATAAGATAGGTTATTCTAAAAGTATATATACTTTATATATGTCTCATTTCTTTTTCTCAATTTCCTCTAATACATAGTTTTATTTATACATATTGTATATTTAACTTGTATTTAAGTTAAATACGCTTTAATTTTATATTTAACACTATTTAATGAATAATTAACAATATTTAACACTAGTCCTGGTGTTCTTGTAAAAACAGTACATTGGCTCTTTTGCTGCTTTTCACAGCTCAGGGGGAAAAATACACACATATACATACAGACAGATACAAAATAATTATTTTCTCCAAACCTCATTTTGCCATTTACAAAAGATGGGATTTTGGCTAAATGTTCTCTAAGACCTTTTGACATATTAGTTTTAATTTTAATTTTACCCATCATCCTTAAACCTACCTCTTTCCAAATACCTAAGTATGTATTTAAATATCTATCAGGAAATGAGGGGAAAATAAGGAACGAAAGGAAGAAGGAAATCTAGAACAAATGGCTAGAGAAAGAGAACTAGGATTAAAGTTGTAAAAAAAAAAAAAAACAATTGAAGCTGCAAAAGACAAATTGTTCTTGGTCTCTCCTGCACCAAATATTCAAGTCAAGATTTCTTTATAATTAAATAAACTATACTTGCTTGTAGTTCAGATATTTCTAGGTCATTACTTAAAAACGAACTTGATAACAAACTGATGGTTGCCAGAGGGGAGGTAGGTGGGGGGATGGGTAAAGTAGGAGATGGGGATTAAGAAGTATACTTGTCATGATGAGCACCATGGAACTGTTGAATCACTATATTGTATACCTGAAACCGATATAACACTATATGTTAACCAGAATTCAAGTAAAAACTTAAAATCAAAACAAAACAAAAAAACCCCAAAACGAAAAACAAACAAAAATGAACTCGATGCCTACAGTACATTGTTTTTAAAAAAAATTTTTTTTCCAACGTTTATTTATTTTTAGGACAGAGGGAGACAGAGCATGAACGGGGGAGGGGCAGAGAGAGAGGGAGACACAGAATCGGTAACAGGCTCCAGGCTCTGAGCCATCAGCCCAGGGCCTGACGCGGGGCTCGAACTCACAGACCGCAAGATCGTGACCTGGCTGAAGTCGGACGCTTAACCGACTGCGCCACCCAGGCGCCCCATAAAACTCCGAGTTATGATAGGAATTTATACTGTTGAGGTAGAATATTTAAAATGTTCATGTATTTGTTTCCATTTTCAACGTCTCCAATTATTTAAGTTCTGGAAACTTAATTATAGAAGTGGTCTCAAAAATAAGGTCTTACAATGAATAAAACTAAAAAGCACAAAAATTTTAAAGTCCCTGGAAGATACCTTTTTGGCAGAATGGGTCACTATTTTTCTTACGATTCTTCTTTTGGTGCTAAATTGATATTCCTCAGTGGGGCTATGCGGGAGACTCTCCTAAGGGAGATATAGCATCTCAAAGCACTGAGCTTCACCAATTCTAAAATTTCAATAGCGCTTCGCATAACCTAGTGTTGTTATGATCAAGAAGATTAGAAATTAACATCATTCCACTGATGATTCTGAGCCCCAAAATTGTGTGACAAGGATGCCCAACCTGTCTCAGTATTTCTGCAACAGCATGGGTCATTTGGGCAGTCAATTTTGTGCTTGGGCAGATATTACCCCTTGTAGCCTCGGATTTAGTCTCTTTCTTTACTCTCTGAACAAAAATACTAAACACAGGGCTGTTGCCAAGTTTTACAAACCTAAAATCCCTTGTAACATGAGGGAAAGAAAAATACAAGTTTGCTTAATTTCTTCCGTCTGCTTCTCCAAGGCAATACTACAGGGAACCAAAAAGAGATCTACAGCAGCAATCCCCAGGAGAACAGGGGCACCTCTGTGGGTGTTGGGATCCATAATGGTTTGGGGGGGGGGAGAGTTAATAGCATTATTTATATATGTGTTGAATCTCAAGGTTTTATTTTCTCTTTTGAAATACATTGCACAATGTATTTCTAAGTACAATAAAATACTTAGGATTTTTGGTTAAATACACAAATAAGCCAAGTCATATGAAAAGGTGTTTGATATCACTAATTATCAGGGAAATGAAAATCAAAAACAAGGAAATATCACCTTGCACCTGCTAGAATGGCTATTATAAAAAAGACAAAAGACAGATATTGGTGAAGGTATAAAGAAAGGAGAAATCTTTTTTATTATTTAAAAAAATTTTTACATTTATTTATTTTTGAGAGACACAGAGAGAGAAAGACAGAGCACAAGTGAGGGAGGGGCAGAGAGAGAAGGAGACACAGAATCTGAACCAGGCTGCAGGCTCTAAGCTGACAGCACAGAGCCCAATGTGGGGCTCGAACTCACAAACCATGAGATCATGACCTGAGCGGAAGTCGGACGCTTGAACAACTGAGCCACCCAGGTGCCGCAAGAAAGAAGAAATCTTATACACTGTTGGTAGGAATGTAAATTGGTGCAGCCACTGTGGAAAATAGAATGAAGTTTTCTCAAAAAATTAAAATAGAACTATCATATGATACAGCAATCCCACCACTATACAGCATGGTGACTACAGTTAATAACTGTATTGTGTACTTAAAATATGCTAATAGAGTAGATCTTAAGCATTCCCCCCCAGCACACAGACACAAAAGGTGACTATGTGAGGTGATAAATATAACCTGATTGTTGTAAACATTTGACAATGTACACATCTATCAAATCATCACATTGTACACTTTAAAAACGTGTATTTGTCAATTATCCATCAATTAATCTGGGGAAAAAGAAAGTATTTGTAACATACATGACAAAATGTTAAAATTTGTTTTGTAATGAGTACTTCCAAATCAATGAGAAATTTGTTATATAAATGAGTCATATAAACAGCTCAATAGAAAATTAGCAAAAGGAATATACAATTTCCAGCAGAGAGAAATGCAATTGATCATTTTATTTACTAAAATTTGATTATCCTCATTAATTAAGTAGTGCAAATTTATTTTTATTTTTATTTTTATTTTTTGAGAGACAGTGCATACACGTGAGCAGAGCTGAGCAGAGAGAGAGAGAGAGAGAAAGAAAGAGAGAAAGAATCCCAAGTAGGCTCCATGCCCAGTGCAAAGCCCAACACAGGGCTTAATCCCATGACTGTGGGATCATGATCATTGCTGAAATCAAGAGTCAGACGTCCAACTGACTGAGCCACCCAGGCACTACAAGTATTGCAAGTTTGAACAGAAATATGATAGTCTCTCTAGGAAGTGTTGAGAAATAATCACCTTCACAATTTGCTGGCTGCAGTGTAAATCTGGCTATTTTTTACACTTGCCATCTTACTCTAATACATAAATGGGTATGTCCATTAGTCTACTTATAGAGATTTATCCTACAGAAATAATCACACAAGCTTGCTAAAGATGTCCATAAAATTAGAATAATGGCAAACATTTTATTTCATGATATGTAAGTCATCTAACTTAATCATCATAAAACACTACAAATTATTTTTATCTATTATTATCCCACTTTTATACCTGAGGAATCTCAGGATGACAGAAGTTAAATAACTTGATCAGTGTCAAAATAACTGTGATGTTGAAATGAGTCTGCCTATCTCCTGAGCAGCTCTTTTCAACGAGGTAATTTTAGTGAAAATAGTAGACTGACTCAGCCTCCATTCACGCTTTTCTGGACCTTCCTTTACTGTGAAATCAGGAAGGCTTAAACACACATCATCACAAGGACTCATTGAAGCTAGGCATCCTGATGTACCAGGGTCAAGCGTCCATTTATGCAGGCATACTCCTTTGAGATTCAGAAGACAGGATTCATGCGGAGACCAGGGAACAGTTCCTTCCATTTTCTGCTGGCAGCTTGGGAGTGCTGGGTTCTTTTTGTGACAGCGGCTTAGGGACCAATCAGTAATTTCATAGGAATCGAGTTCTATGACATCCACTTGGCTAGTGCAAATCATAACAGTGTGGCAAAACTCTGGGTCTATGTACTCTCTGCCTGAGCTTCTTGATACTTGAATCACAGCTCAGGAGAATTTTCCTGGGACCAACAGATAAGATGGCCGCAGTGCCTTCCTGATTCTGGAGATAAGAGCTTCAGCGTTCTGTTCCTTGAGTCAAGAGTTTCATGATGTTTGGAATATATGTCCGAAGTTCCATGAATTCGAAGGACTGCTTCCTGACGTCCAGCCTTCTAGGTTATGGGAAAGATAGCCATTCTCCGGGTGGCCTTGTTCCATGGTATAATTCTAGAAACTATCCCTTTAAACCTAGTCTAGAACTCAATCTTCTAGCCATGCTAATGACTTTGATAAAAGCTCAGAGCTTTCTCATTTCTGCAATTAAATACTTGACTGTATGGCTATCCTCGGAAATGTTCTGAGTTTGATTATAATATTTAATAATTGAAAACAATTTAAATTAATATGATGGGGAATTGGATAATATAGGTATATGAAACATTTATACAAGGATACAGAATCCAGCAATTAAAACACACATTATTAATGTGAAAATATTATTAAACATAGTACTGAGTGAAAAAGCAGGCTATAAAATAGGTTGCTATGTGTATATGTGTGTGTTTAGAAAAGGCAAGCTATATAATAAAATATAAATAATCATCTTTTGTATTATTACTTTTGGTAAATCTCACTTTCTTCTTTAAGAGCTTTTTTATATTGTGTGAAATTTTAATGAGTACCATTTCTCTAATAACAATAACAAAAATAAAAGCTATTTTCATTTTGGGCAAAAAAAAAGAGAACATCATTATCTTATCTTGGGTATGTGGAATAGCATATTCTCACTACTCTTCTTTGATTATTTCTATCCTTTTTTCCATATAATTTTATATTAGCTTAATTGCACAAGCCACATTCAATTCTTTTGGAAGATTATAAGTTTTAAAGGCTAGGATTAAAAATGAATACTCATTATATACTAATGTTAAAAACTAGCTTTTAATGGTGTGATTTCTACTTGTCCCAATATATTCCTCCACAAGGCAATCTTGCCAAGTCATTCCACATACATTGACTGTAGTATGCCTTTTGACTTAATTGCACGATTATATGTTCTTGGTATCAGATTCGGTTAGGAGAAGTTGAGGAACCTTCAAAACCCACTCCTTCAATCCTCTCCATGTCTCTAATAATGTTTTTCCCCTCCTCTCTTTACTTACGTGGTAAGCCGTGTAAAATAAACATTAAAGACCTAAGCCCTGCTGGATGGACAGAGAAAAGGGGAGGTTGCCTGTGTCCTGACCCTTGAACGTTTCAAGGTTTGGGTTACGCGATTTGCTGAATGTGAGAAGCCTTGCTTTGCACAGAGGTATATCTTGTTTCTGGATACTACAGTTGCTAAGAGGATAGAAAGTTGATGGTGCTCATCTTTTGCAAATACCCCATTCTGTGTTTGCTGCCAAGACCATCAAAATCCAGATGTTTTTCCATAGGCTACTGGTAGGAACCAATGGGAAACTAGGCAGACTCAATTTTTGCTTCTCCCATGCATACACACTCACACACACACACACACACACACACACACACACACACACACTCTATACTGTTATGGGTATTTCAAAAAGAAACAAACAAAAAACAAAATAAAGATAATCTTAAACCACATCTCATTAGTCCTCAGTTGTTTTTTTGTTTGTTTGTTTGTTTTGTTTGGGTTGGTTTTGGTTGGGTTTTTGTCTAATCTGGTTTACCTAGATTGTATTCATTACTCCCAAGGTTCTCCCTACCTTTTGACTATTATAAAAACTCCAAGTTAATATTTTTAGTCCAGTCACTAGAACTGCAAAAAAAATCTGCTCCATGATATTATCATAAATGTGTATAACTGCTTAAGGTATTTCTTCCCCCAGAGATATTTTTCTCAGGGTTTGAGCTCCTAAGTCTATCTCAGACACTCGTACTCCAAGCACTTGAAGCTTTTAAAAATATAATACTTACAATCTTGTACTTTATTTTCTGTAAATTTATTCATATGCACCCCTGGCTATAGATTTCTTGAGTTCAAGGAACACCTTTTATGAGTCTTTACAGTACTCACTTTTTCACCGAGTGCCTGGCCAATAGTTCCTGAAGCTGCATCTGTATTTTGAAAGCTTATTTAAAGTCCAAAGAATGAATATGTAAGAGGGAGCATCAGCTGTGTCTGGACAGTGGCTAATGGGGAAATATTAGAGAAATGGTGGTCAGTATAGAGAGTATTTAGATCACAAGCCTTCTCATACCTCTTGAATGACATTACTGTGTAAAAATGAGTAAAAGACCAGCTATACTTAGAGCTAAATGGGATCTTTCAGTGCATGTAATTTGTATGTCCTTCAGGAAGATCACACAAATAATCAAGAGAATGATGAACAGTGGGAGGATGTCCAGAAGTAGATAAAATTGAAGGACCTCCCATGTTTTCCTTTCTTCCATTTTTCTTATTCCTCTATACCTTGGATATATCCTTTCATATTATCTCAAGCCATCTGAGTTTTCTCGAGGACTTTTATTCACACCACTTAGGTTTTAGTGTGGTTGATGCAATGTCCTCTCATCCAATATCTATTTTTTTCTTTTTAATTAATACAAGGCCAATATTGCCAAGAAATATATATATATCTAAAATATATACATATAAGCACATATACACATGTATATACATGCTTACATATGTGTATATACATATGTATCTATGCATGTATATGTATATTTCACCTGAAAAAAAAGGTGGGGGGGCGGAGTCTGGTGAGCATAAGCAAAGACACTTGAATAGAGCTTACTGAAGTACACATTTTTTTTGGCCTTTTCCCCCCTCTTCTTATTTTTGACCTCAAATATAGTCTAGATAGCTACAGTCCTGCTTTATTTTGTACCGTAGGATGACCTTCAACACGAAAAGTAAACACAAAAAGCAGTAGAACAGAAAGAGAAGGAAATTCTGTCTCTGCTAAGCCATCATGGAAGTACTGACTTATTTGGGAGTAATTAAGAACAAACAATAAAACCTACAACTTGTTTATGCCCACATTTTGCTGTTGTTGCTATTTTTCTTCAGTCTTGTGGTCCTGTCCCAGTTACAGTGAAAAACAGATCTTAACTGACAGTTTCAGTTTCTCCTTGTCTATCCTTATTGGAAGCAGAACATAACTGGTTCCCATCATCTGGATTTTATAGTCAATATATATTTGAATTCTATTAAACTTTTCCCCTATTTTTCTCATTTTATTCTTATACTTCATTTACTTGATTTTTTTCTTCCATTACCCAACTTTGTGATTCTTTCTGAATCATCTCTGAGTTTTCCAAACCCCTCCCATAAAACCGTAATTTTAACAGTAATATGGTAAATTAGTGTGCTTATTCCCCAGTGCTATTCACTTAAAATTTGTCTATCAGTGAAATGATAATCTGTGTTATAGAAAAAGAATCATTTCTCTAACCTTCACTTTTTTTCTTCCACATAAAATAGACTTTTTATTCCCATGGAGATGTTCCTGCAAAGGTCCCAGAATGTAGTACAAATAATAGTTAAGACAACAGTGAAAACCTCAACTCACCAATCCATTCATTGATGCATAGAATTGTAAAAGGTTTTAAAATACAACCTTAACTCCTGGCTCTGTGCTAATACATAGGCAATGGCGAAGTTCACAGTTCCACATTCTGTCTCAACACTAAAACCTTTGTTTCCACTAGTCACTTCCTTGCTAGTATTCAACTCATCACTTTGAAAACCACTTTGATAAACAGATACCTTGAACACTGAGGGATCTATTTAAAAAAGGCTAAATTTCTGTTTTAGCTTGTTAAAATTACATTAAGAACAGTTACTGAAATGGAAAACATGGCAATTATTTACAGAGGAATTTTCTTAGGGAAAAAGAATAAAATTGTATTTTTCATTTAGATTACCCAGAGAAATACATGTTTATATGTGTTCCTCCTCTAGGAAAGGAAGAAAAGTAATATTATAGCTACCTGAGGATTCGTTGCTTCTTAATCCTTTATTAAGTGCCCATTATAAATCTTAGTAAGAGATTGTCTACATGCCAGACCCACTGATATGGTGGTAAAGTAGCTTTGAAGATATTAAGTTGAAAAAAGGACATCTCTAAGCTGTCAATATATAAACAAGAAATGTACATTTTCCAGGGGTGCCTGGGTGGCTCAGTCAGTTAAGCGTCTGGCTTGGGCTCAGGTCATGATCTCGTGGTTCGTGGGTTTGAGCCCTGTGTGGGGCTCTGTGCTGACAGCTCAGGGCCTAGAGCCTGCTTTGGAGTCTGTGTCTCCTCTCTCTGCTCCTACTCTGTTCACCTTCTTGCTCTCTCTCTCTCTCTCTCTCTCTCAAAAGTAAATAAACCAACATCAAAAAAAAGAGAAATGTATGTTTTCTGTATATTCACAACAGAAGATCATGTGCCCACAGATTTTAAGGGTTCAAAGACGTGGCTATTTTTTTCTATTTAAACCTACATTGTTTCAATTTATCCTGATCTAATGTGTTTTTTCAGTCACTGGGTTATGTTTACCAACTTGAAATAAAAAGAATCTAACTTCTTACATGTATGACATGTTAGCAAAGGTGCCTAGTTGGTCCAAAGAGAAATCATGCTTTTATCCAAAGTCTTCTAGCAGTGTGGCACAAGCACCATAGTTAGGATATACAGCCTGAAATTCCTATCCCTTCAGTTTTCTTAGACCTGAATGCCATTCTTCTCTTTCCAAATGTCTAAGTGAGTCATGGACACCAAGGATCCTTTAGCAGTGACCACGGATGGGAAAGCTTGAGCCTGTTACTTGCCAGCCATCATAATGTTACCTTTATTGTTTATTCAGTGGAGTTAGATACAGTATTGTAAAATTCTATCTATAGAAACTACTTATCCAGGGAAAGGAAAAACAATTCTGCCATCTAGCAGTAGCTGCTATTGCCAGTCTGGACATTGTCTCTAAAAGCAGTCATCCCCTTCTTCATTCTTTCAGCATCTTCGAACACCTTTTATTTACCAAGCACCATAGTCAATCAAAGCTCTGACAATACAAACACGGAAAATGGTCCTCTAAGGTCAACATCTTAGGAAGCTCCTTACAGCTTAAAAATTCTATTATCATTTACTTGCGGTATTAAGTCATGGTGCCTTTCTTAGAAGAAACTTGTTTCTTTCTAAAAAAGGTTTTAAAAAGGGAAAAGCTAGAAAGTTTCCAATACACAGAAAAGCTGCAAGAAATGTAAAAAAAGAAAACAACCATGTGCTCTTTATTCAGATATACCAATTATCGACATTTTGTCCTAATTTTCTTTTTTTTCCCTATATATTCACATTATGCCTCTTTTCCTAAAGCTTTTGAGGTTGAGAGGCATACACCATGTGCCTTTACCTCCAAATACTTCAGCGTATATTTCCTTAGAATAGCATGTCCTATTATATAAATGTAACCCAATTACCTTAATCAAATTTAAATGTGACATAATCATCTCTCATCCGTATTCCAATTTTTAAAAAATTTACCCACCATTGTCATTTATAGTATTTTTTCTTCGTCCAATACAAAATTCAGTCTAAGATCCCATATTTAATTTGTTGTCATCTCTTTTTATCTCCTTTACTTTATCTCTACTCTACTCTACTATCTCCTTTATCTCTACTTTAATCCTTCAGCACATATTTTTCTTTTATGACTGTTCCAAATGCAGTATTTTTTGTTTTAATAAAATGTTCTGCATTTTAAATTTCTCTGGTATTTCTTCGTGGCTAAATTCAGGTTATGCAATCCCAAGTGGAATACTACATAGGTGATTATCTGTCCTTCGTGGGCTGTCACATTTGAAGGCACATAATGTCCATCTGCTTTTCTTGCCTCAACTTTTAATAAGCTTTTATTTTGGAATAAATTCTAGATTTACAAAAAAGGGTTCAAAGAGTACACAGCGTTCCCCCATGCTCTTCTCCCAGAACTGAGAAATGAACATTGGTACTTTTCTATTAAACAAACTAGACTTCATTCAGGTTGTACCAGGTTTTTCAAGAGTATCTGTTCTGTTCTAGAAGAAAGTCCAGGATAACAAGTTGCATTTAGTTGGAAATTTCACCTTATTCTGTACTGATCTGCATCAGTTTCTTGGTCTGCATCAGTTTCTTGGTCTTTCCTCATTTTTCATGACTTGGACAGTTTTAAGGAGTGCAAGTCAAATATGTTGTAGTACATGGGGTTTGCCTTTTTTTTTAATGTTAAGTTAAATCATTCAGAATGTCCAATTTTCTACTGTATTGTTCTATTTTTTCCTCGCTCCTAAAAAGTCTGTGGGAAAACATCGCAAATATCCTTTCCTATTAAAAATCCTTGTCTCCTAAATTTAGCACCCATTGATGATTTTTAACTAAACCAATCTTTAAATGATGATTGGAAAATGAGACACCTGAATCTACTATCCTCTCCAAATTTACCAGGTGAATTTGGTGTTCTATTATAAGCAAGAGCCCTACCTCCGACTCCCTTTCTGTCTTTCTTTACCTATTTATTACTGTTACACACTAATGAAGTTACATTTTGTGAATGAATTGTAATTCATTACAGCCCTTAGTTACTTTGGTGCTCCAAGAGTTCAAGATTTATGCAGCAGCAACCTTTTCATACTGGTTTCAAGATCCTTAAAACCTCCCCTGCTCTGTCAACCTTAGAAATATTTCTTTTCTGGATGAAACAAAAACAGTTCAAGCTCATCTTATCCCATTCCTATCTGAACCTCCAAAATCAGTCATTATCCAAGGAAAAGTCCTTTCGTAAATGTTCCATGTCACCCGCAAAACAATGCTTCATAGTGGAAAATAAATTAGTGATGTCAAATGCATTATTGATAGCAATCCTTCTGTCAAATTTAGCTTGGCCTACTAAATATTAACTAGGAGTTACATGTATATTTCAAATTCTGATACCAGTTAGGACTTCCACTTATTGCCACTATATTAAACAACACTATATAAAATAAACATTTAGAACCTCAAGAATAGGTAATTATGCATACTCTGGCATCCTATTCACACCAAACTCAGCTGAGCATACACATACCTCAGATCAACTGTGTTCTTCTTTTTACAACTATTTTCTTTCTTCTACAACTATTTTCGTATGCTCTCTGAGCCTCTACCCTATCTTTCTCTATCTCACTCTAACCCTGCCCCACACATTTCCATTGTGTATGTCTAAACCATTCTTAATTTCTTCAGAGAGTACTTTGCTCCAATCTACCTTAACAGAAAACATCTTTTCTTTCCTTCCAACGGCAGATACCTCTCCTCATTCCTCAACACCACAATCATTGACTTATATAGACACTAATTTTATTTTTCTTCTATCCCCAATTCTGTCACAATCGTATAGGGTTTTAGTGTCTATTCAAGTCATTCTAAGCTTTAAGTACAGCATTCCTTGTATTCTCAACTACAATTATCAACCCCACTTTGATGTACCAATTTTCAAAACACAAGCTTATGATCTTCTCATATTTAAATTGATTCATTTGTGAAGAAAACTTAGTACATCGTTTTTTAATGGTTCATTATTTATCCTTCCAGAGGTCTCTCTCATTTCCTCTCCCTTCTTCTTCCCATTTTTTTCTCTCACCCCCATTCTTTAAACTGTTCCTCATTGATTTATACTCCCTTTTTGCCTCTTCATCAGCACTACTTTTATTCACTTCTACATCTACCCAGCTTTGATTTTAATTTCTATCATTTCATTGCTTTCCTACCAGCACTATAGTCATTGAATGCCAATGCCTTTCCACCATACACGCACTGAAAATTTAAACGCTGAAATTTAAATTCTGAAAATTGAAACTCAACTGTCCCCATTACCCTTTCCAAAATAGGATGCATAAAATGGCAAATCTATGTAGATTGATGCCACAAGTACAGTACTAATCTCAAATGGACTCAGTCCCACTTGGAAATCCTTTTACGTGCTAGCAATCAGCTCCCAGTCCTGTCAACAGCTATTCTAATTTTTTCCTAAACTAATTTTGTCCACTTTTTTGTAGCATATAAATTGCCCTTGAAATTCAGCATGAAAGCAGACACTCTGAGGCATTAACATCATTAACTCCCCCCTCAACCTACAAATGTGCCTATGTGTTCACAAATTCTATTCCTTTGCCTCTGTATTAGAGAAAGTCTTCATTCTCTTATCCAAATCCTTCTCTTCTCCCTAGGATCTTGGCCACACCCAACACTGCTGCTTAATCTCTCCTCTGCATTTTCTGTCTCTTTCTCTCAGTGGATTCTAAAGTTTCAGCCTCTGAAACTGCTAAAGGCTTTTTCATGCTACAAATATTTCCAATAAAATTCTGTTCTTTTAACAGTTGCATTCCCAGGGCTTTATCCTTTCCTAACTAAGCTTTTATAGTGTGTGTGTGTGTGTGTGTGTGTGTGTGTGTGTGTGTGTATTTTTAATCTCCTTTTCCTGACCTTTAATTCACACACTTGACCCCTGCCTTCTGGATTCTTTACCCACATCAACACCACAACAACTCTTCGTGGGGTCACCACTGACCACCTGCTTGGAAAAGTGTTGATCCTTTTCCTTTTTAATCATTGACCTCTGGCTGACATTTATTGCTGTTGATGGCTCTCTGTCCCTCTGTTCCCTGGGTGTCTACTACCCTTCTTTTTTGTCGGTCTTCTCTGCCTTTCTGACCACTCTTTGTTCTTCCACTGAATTGTCTCCTTAAGTTCGTAGAATGTACTGCTCCCCATTGCTCAGTTATGAGCCTTTTTATTTCTCTTCTTAATCTATACTTTCTTCAGTATTTTATCCAGTTATGTATAGTTTTAATTACCACACTATATTCCTAACCACAGATTGCCTATTTTTAGCCTTAATCTCTCATCCAATATTCAGAAATTTGCACCTTCTGTCTAAAAAATATATCCACTTATACACCCTTATAGTACATTAATCCACTCTTTCAAATTATTTTTCTCCTTTCCCAGTTCCTCTATTTTTACTCTTTTGTATACCCTATTCTAGGTACTGGAATCTTCATAGTGGCAAAATGGAACCTTTCCTCCTCTTCTTGTTCCCCAAATTCAATACTGAACCTCTCACCAACTCCTGAAAGCTCTGCTTCTCTATATTTTTTAGCATAGGCTCCACTGCCTTAGTTCATGGTCACGCCTCTTATCAATCTTTCAATCTGTTCGTCCTCACCAAAATTTTAATAATGTTCCCACTCCTACTAAATACATCGATTAAGAAATAAATGGATGTAAAGAAATGGTCATACTATTCAATTAAGAATCCTCCGCCAGTGATTCATGTATGTGATTCTGTAACTCTATTATCACACACTAATATACATTGATGTACCTACTCTGACCTGAAAAAGCAAGGTAGACCACTGAAACCAAGATAGATCTGACTGGGCATCATCACCTTGATTCAGGCTCTTTATTTATGTCACAGAAGCAGCAGAGTATCACATTCTTTTAGTGGATGCCCTATGTATGCAGAAGACCAGTTCAAGCCAGCTTAGTCCTTAGATGAGCACTAACCAACAAGCCAAGAGATCTCCAGCCAATTACCAACCATAAGAGACTTTGCTTTCCTAGAGTGAGAGAAAGGGAGAATTTGTAGTCCCCTGAACCTAATAGTTCCATGCCCAGACTCTCTGCTAGACTGGGTTAAATGCTTAGTAGTAAAACTTTTCCATTTGGTGTTTCATCATTATCATGATATAGATTTTTTTCCCCTTTTTAACAACATTAAAAACTAAACTCTGTAGCAAGACATTCCTGTCCTTTTTCTCTCTTCAGTTTTATGTCCTACAGTTACCTTTTACCACATTTCCAAACTTTTTTCTCCTTTCAAAGAGTAGTACTAAATACTTCCACTAAATTACTTCCCACTGTGACCATGCACAGACCTTTTATTTCCTGGTTCCTACCCATTCTTCAAAACCTAATACAAGTATCTTTGCTTCTCTGAAGCTTCTTTCTGTTCCTAAGAAGTGCAAACCACTACGTATTCTGTCCCACCCCTTTCTCTTACATAAACATTTGTTACTTAGCTCCTTGCTTTATAATATCATTTACTCATGTATAAGCCTGCTGGTCTATGAGATTGTGAAATCTTTCAAAGCAGGGTACATTTCTTACATAACCGTGAATCCCCAGTCCTAGCACATGTTGCCTATTCAATAAACGTTTAACAATCTTAAATAATAGGATACAACCAGTGAAGACGTGTTAGGGAAGAACATTTTTTTAACAAGGAATTACCTCCTTTTTTAAAAAAAAATTTTAATGCTTATTTTTGAGAGAGAAAGAGAGAGAGAGAGAGAGAGAGAGAGAGAACGTGAGTAGAGGAGGGGCAGCGAGAGAGAGGGAGACACAGAATCTGAAGCAGGCTCCAGGCTCTGAGCTGTCAGCACAGAGCCTGACACGCGGCTCAAACTCAGGAACAGTGAGATCAGAAATTTGATCATGACCTGATCAGATCATGACCTGAGCTGAAGTCGGACACTTAACTGACTGAGCCACCCAGGCACCCTAAGGAAGAACATTTTTGACTAGATTAAAACATATACAGGCTTGGAGAAAACATGGTGTTACTAACGTTAATATTTCCTCTTTAATTTTCTATCAGCATGTCCTAGCACATCTATTATTTAACCATAAATAGGTTTATCATTTTCATTAAATTTGATGTAATACAACCACAAAATTTGTACTTAGATGGAAATGGAGGATCTTTCTGAACATAAATGAACCTCAATGATATTTTAGTGGTTACTCAACATCAGCCTAAGAGGAATTTCTTAGGCTGTCTCCCATTTTCTTCACTGTCTCTCTAGCTTCCTCTCTTCGTCATATATCCTTTTAATCCCTCTTAGTCCTCCATTTTATTCCATGGTATTCTTCCTCATAGTAGCTTATTAGATGACTTCCTCAAAGACCGCATCTCGAAACTATCAGCTTTCTAACACTCAGATCAATCAAAATTATTCTTGTGTTTAACTCAGTGGTTCCTCGTGACTGATTTGAAAATTCCAAATTCCTTCCCATCCATCTTCCCCTCCGTGTTTTCCTCCCTTTGTAAGTCCAGTTTCTTCAGCACTCTGACTCGTTTGTCATCTTCCAGACCATTTTGTTGTAGTTCCTCACTTCCATGCTTCTAGCACACACACTATTGCCTCTGTCTGAAATGCCCTTTGTGTAATAAGTGGAGTTTGGTGTAGTGGGACAGAGGTTGAGAAACAACGGCTGTTGAGAAAGATTCCTGAGTTCAAACTCTGTCATTTAACAGATCAGCTGTGAGCTTCAGCAGATTTATTCATTTCTTTGAGTCGCAGTTTCTTTATCAAGAAAATTATGATAATATTGTGTAAGTTAGTGATAAATTATGTAAAGCATGTGCCATCTAGAAGACACTAATGACTGGTAGATGCTAAATAGCATCACGCTGCTCATGGGTTCCTTATTTTTGTCCACATTGATCTTCCCTTCTAGTACCCACTGCCATTTTTCCACTTATCTTCAATTAATTACTGCAATTTCTTATTACATTTTTATTTGCTCTTTTGCATTGATGGAAGATACTTGCCTCATTCACTTTTTGCATTTCCTGACTTTATTAAGAAACTCAGTAAATATCTCAATGATACCTAATGAAATGAAGAGAATTTGTCTTATCAAAATATTCCACTCCAAATTACAGAAAACATGGTGAGATACAAAATAACAGAACACATACCATTTGGATACATACCAAAAATGTAAACATAATTCATCATTTTTAATTTATCAATATTTCATTGTTTAAATGGAGAGTACACATTTAAACTATCTGAGAAGCTGTTGGGATTATTGTGTTGGTGACAGTAGTTAAGTCTCATTCAGGTCAGTGCACTCTCACATTCAAGAGAATGTACTTCTGAATTAGGTGAAATTGCTAATGGAAAAGACATTATTTCAAGACCATTTTCTCAGCACAAAGCTGAAATCAGATGCTCAGTTGGATCAATTATGTTCTAATTGCTCATTGCCCTTTGAATGCATGAACAATAATTTGTTTTCAATGAAAATCACACAGGGTTAGTTAAATGGAAAGAGGGCCCAATATACAGAGGCAAAAACACTATATACTGTAATTTAATAATAAACATATTTATTTACCTATTTATAAAATTCAGTGTTTTCCATAGCTACCCAGATTTTCTGGAATAAAGAAAGGCATTGCTGACTCAAAAACTAAAGGAATAAGTTATAGAAAAAATATCTGTTAGTATTTTCACAATATCTTTTGTGGTAGGGACAAAGGTATATTTGCCAAAAATTCTAGTGGCAGTCACATTTTTTGTTCCCATTTGTTCATTTCACTTCCACTTATCAATAAAATTCTATTTATGATAAAACTCCCCCTGCCTTCTAAAGTGGGAATATTAATAACTTTGGTTACACCTATTTTTTTAAATCAGGAAAAAATGAAAAACAAATGAAGATTTATATAATAGTTGATGAAAATGGTTAATTTTATCACCAAGGAATAATTTTTTTAAATGTTTACTTATTTTTGAGAGAGAGAGAGTATGAGCTGGGGAGGGGCAGAGAGAGAGGGAGACACAGAATCCGAAGCAGGCTTCAAGCTCTGAGCTGTCAGCACAGAACCCGACGCGGGGCTGGAACTCATGAACCCTGAGACCGTGACCTGAGCTGAAATTGGACGTTTAACCAACTGAGCAACTCGGGCGCCCCAAGGGATAAACATTTTTAATGTACTCTTATACAAACCTGCTTTGTCACTGATATGTTATGAGCATCTTCACATGTCAGTATACCTTTCTAACTAAAATGTATGTCCTATTTAATAAGATTCACTGGTTGTGTGGTTTTGGGGTTTTTTGTTGTTGTTTGTTTGTTTGTTTTTGGACCTACTACTACTACCTACCGACATCCATTCATTTAGGTTTAGGTTTATTTGGCCTTTTGCTCTTTTATTTTTATTCCAACACTGTACTAATATAAATAATCCTATTGCTACAATGAAATACTTTGTGTGTGTGTATATATATATATATATATATATATATATATATTTCTCTGCACACCTGTCTAATTGCCTCCACATAGCAAATTTGTAAAATTAGAGTTGTTTAAACGGATCACTCTACAGAACATTTGTATCTTCGGTATATGCTATACTGTATAAGACAATGGCTGTGTATCTACAACCTTTTTAACAAAGAATATTCTCAATCACTTAAATTTTAATCACTAATTTAAGAAGTGAAAAATGATATCATATTTTAATACTAATTATATGACCATCTTTAATTGTTTGAAAATCTTCATGCATCTATGAACTCTATGGTATTTTACTCATTTTCTTGTTAAATTCTACATCTTTTTCTCTTTTGTATTCTATGTTTTGTACTATCCAGGCTTGGAAAAATCTTTCTAAATCCATCAGTATGATTACAATTTCTTATTTTTTCCATAATTATTTGCATACCTGGGCTCTCTCATTCTTCATAATTCAAATGTATAATGCATCTACTTAGTTAGAAAAATAGGAATTTCATCTAGATTTTCAAATTTATTAAGTATATATGGAATTCGGGGGGGGGACTGTTTATGTATTTTTGAATTATTTCTACAAATTTAGAACATTTTTTGAGAAACAAACTATTGATATTTGACCCAAGAGTTTGAATTGTTTTTACACTACAGCATAACCTAGCCTATACTGACAGGTACATATATGGGTAGCGGAGAAAAACTCCCAGAAGAGATGGTACTGGCTTAAGAGACAGAAAGGAAGCAGTGAAAAACGTTATTAGAGACTGAAAGAATGATAATCCATGTTATCTATTTTTTAATGTTTATTTATTTTGAGAGAGAGAGAGGGAGAACTGGGGAGAGGCAGAGAAATAGGGAGAGAGGGAATCCCAAGCAGGCTCCATGCTGTCAGTGCAGAGCTGGAGGCAGGGCTCAGTCTCACAAACTGTGAGATCATGACCTGAGCTGAGATCGAGTCAGAAGCTTAACCAACTGAGCCACTCAGGAACCCCTCCATGTTATCTAATGGTAAAGTAGTAAAACTATGGTTTGGAATAACTTGAAAAGAAGTACTTACAAACATTAGGCCTAAGATAAGAGTATAGGAAAGGAAAAAGAATTTTAATAGCATGTGGTGATTGTTGCTGCTTGTAGTTGATAAGCTATTAAATGAGTAAGATGAACTTTAAAAAGCAAGGGTCACTTTGCAAAAAAAAAAAAAAGAAAAAAAAAACAGAACAGACAAGATTGACAAATAGCTTGACTTTGTAGAGTTGGAAGAGGTAACTAACTTCAGAATTCCAAATGACAAAAGCTGATAAAAACCCAAACCTTGTAGGGGTGCCTGTGTGGCTCAGTCTGTCGGGCTTTCCACTCATGATTTCTGCTCAGGTCATGATCTCAGGGTTGTGAGACAGAGCCCCGCATTGTGCTCTGCTCTGGATATGGTACCTGCTTAAGATTCTCTCTCTCCCTTTCCTTCTGCCCATCCTTCACTAGTGTACATGCGCTATCTTTATCTTTATCTCTCTCAAAAAACAAAACAAAAACAAAAACAAAAACAAAAAACCAACCTGGTTGGTAGAAGGGATCCAATGTAGTATATGGGCTTTATACCCAATGTTATAACCTCTGAATGGATTAAAATCTTTCAACTAGACAAAATAGCTCAAGAAAAGAGTGACTAAATGTGGTTTTTCCACCCAAACCCAAATAACTGCATTGAAAAATAGAAAGAAATACAGGTTAAAAAAATCTACATTAAACACATGCGCACGTGAAATGTGTGTCTATAAAAGAATTGTTGGTGTGTCTGTGGGTACATGGAGATTAAAGAACTCCCCTGAGAGATTTATACTGCTAAAAATATTGCGAGGATGGATTAAAAGATAGTGTAATTGTCTAAGAAGAATTATTTATTCATATCATTGAAAGAATGGCCCCAGCGTGGCTCCTGTTCATATCCCAGAACGAGCCACAAAGACCAATGTGGGAGAATACAAACATCTGAGCTTTATTCATGAGCCCCTTGCTTGCAGGGCTCGCCTACAATCTCAGCACACTGCTGAAGGAAAATCAGGGTCTGATAAGCAAAAAGATGAGGTGAGAGACGTGGAAAGCTAAGGACAGCTAACTACTATAGAGTTCCAGAGCATGTAAGTAATTCAAAGCATTCTTTAAAGGTAGAGCAAAGACATCAGGAACTCTGTCTAACCCAAGTACTTTTCTCTTGGGGCACACTGATTAAAATTCTTCTGCATTTCTTTTATGAGGTCCTTATTATGATTATTACCCTTGCTATAACCTTTAACTGTTTTTAATTGTCCTGTTTTGGCTTAAACTTACCTGTCCATCTTATCTCTCCATATATCTATCCATGTATCTATTTATAGATATAATTATAGATAAATATGTAGATATAGATATAGATTTTTTTAACCACAAACTTTAAAAAATGCTTTCTATGTAGTGTAATGGATTAAGCTTGTTGCTATGGTGATGACTGAATATAAATATCATTTGAAATAATATCTACATAAATCACTGGTGGGCACTAATGGCACCAAAATAACCCCAAAAAACAAAAAGAAAAAGCAAACAAACAAACAAACAAAAACAAAGGCGTGATGAATAGCTTGCTGTAAGTTGGTAATGAAACTGAAGGACTCGGATTAGGTTAAGATAAAAAGTATTAACTGTTCTCACTAAAAAGAGATATCTTAGGCTGCTTTATAAGTAAATGTACTTTCCAGTCTGTGGTATCAAGGGAGTTACAGGAAATCAGGATCAGTGGACCGAAGAGAAGACCTTGCTTCTTTCATGCTAATTAAGAAAATGTTAAATAACATACATAATGTCATCTTCCACATGATCAATTGTTAAATTTATCACTGTATTCCAGTAGAAAATGATAGCTAAAAAAATCAAGATATTGGGAAAGAGAGAAAGAAGACAAAAAAAAAAAACATGAAAACATTGAAATCATTCTCATATTTTAGGAAAGCTTGGGCTGCACATTAAAAATTCAAGGTCAGTTAAAAGGACATGCTCTAATAAAGTCAAGGATAAAACTGGAGTTAGAACAATTCGTAACTTTTAACAGTTAAAGATGAGTAAATAAGGAAAGAAACTAAACCTAAAAGTTGGCATTTCCTTTAATATTTTGTTCTCTGGGCTTAAAATAGAGGTTTTTAACCAATCATTACTATTACACTTTGTTTTGAAGAGAATTTCATCTTTCTTTTTCGAAGTTTTCAAGAGCAAGTACAAATATATTGTTATCCTTGGCTGCAAAAATTCAACGTGTGAAACTGACACACTATTACCACCTGGGGCAGTCTATTCTAATAATCAGGGAAGTACCTAGAAGATAATAAACAACGTAGTGAAAGCTCATACAGTGGACAGCAAATATCGGAGAAATTCATGATGCTACTGTTCACATTCACTTTTTACAAACATAGTCAATATTTGCCAATCAAGAGAACTAATCAAAAAGCACTTTGTATATAAGACAGTACCAGGTGCCACAGCAGGAAGTAGAAAATAAATAAGTAAAAGCCAGTGTGCCTTGCCCTTTATGAGTTTCTAATCTAGTAGACAAGATAAACTTCACGCGGGAAGGACTTGCAAGGCGCCTTCCCAGGTAGGGAAGAGAGACAGAAAAGATTGTTGCCCTACTCAAGTCAGGAACAACTAGCTGGAAAAGCTGTTTGTTTGTTTTTTTTTCCAGTCTTTCTTTTGCATTGTGTTGTTTTGTTTTTAATGAGAACATAGGACATGTATCATCTCAGAAGAGGAAAGGGAGGTTTTCTTTGTGTAGTTGCTTTCACCATTAATCAGTGCTCCTCCCTCATTATCTATCAATCATCTATTTATTTAGTTTACTATTTCAGCTTCCCCAAACTCAATCTTGCAGCCTAGCTTTCCTGCCCCTGCACAATGCAAAGGAGATAAAAAGATCTTGTCCGTTTCAGTGGTGGAAAATTTATTTCAAGCTAAAGTACAGTGGTTTGGGAACAAAGACACAGGGTCTTTACTGTGTAATCTTGAGAAAGTATTTCCTTCGTCATGGTTTGGATTCCTCAATTTTACATTTAAATGTTGTAAAAGATTAACTTCAAAGTTATTTTTGTCCCATTTTAGTTCTTCAATGAATGTTTATTGATGACCAGCTAAGGGCTGTGGGCAGTGTTTCAGGTTCTGGGGATGCTAAATGAGCAAGAGTCTGAATGGCATGCTCACGTCATTCATAGTCTTGTGTGGGGACACAAACAAAAAGAAATGTTGTTTAGTGCTGTCATGAGACAAAACGCCATGGTGAGTGCTTCACCTAGGGTACTCAGAGAAAGCCTCTCTGAGGAAGTAGCATTTGAGTCGAAGCCTGAATGGAAATAAAAGATCCAGCTGCACATTAGATTATTATTTGAGCAGTCTTCCGTCTCATCTGCAAGCACTCAAATTCATTTCCCAAACCCCTGACCCTTTCATCTAGACAAAGTCACTGAGCTTACCAGTGAGAAGTTTGTTTTTTTTTTTTCTTTGCAGTTATTCCATTATTATTCTTTGCACACAGGGTTATGATTGCAACTCATTGTCTATTGGACAGACTTCATAATGCAGAGGGAACAATAAAATTATGACTTTGTGACAGATCTACTTTACTGCCAAGGTATGTTGTAGCTCTCCATTAATTTCATTGTTTCTCTTTTGTCTGTCATTTTGTAGGAAGCAAACAAAACTGATGCTTTCAATGACAAGCAGACACAATGAGAAGACACCAATGTCAAAACAAAAGCAAAAGGCTTCTCAAAGTTTCTTCAGATCCTAGCAGTTCAAACTGCAAAAATATTTAAGGACTTGCTTGCCATTCATTACCAAATGAAGGGTATAGGGATATTAATCATAATTTCTCTTTGTTTTCAGAATCTTCTAAAATCTGTCCCTCTGGTCATTTTTCTTATAATATGCAACCTAAGAACAGGAGAGAATGTACTCATAAACATACATCTCTGACTGAATAAATGAGAAAATTGTACATGAAGGAAATAATGTGTATCATTTTTTGTTTTGTTTTTTTTTTTTGTCTGTGATACCTACATGGGACGTTTCAAGGTCATGGGATCAAATAATTACATTGTAGTGATTATTAAATAGCTCTAACAAGACAAAATTTTGGCTCCCATGCGGTATGGGTTATACCTTACAATGACCAACCTTATATGCTCTCAGGATGTCCTAACCCAGAAGGAAAACAGAAAAGCTCAAATTAAGTAAAAAAAAAAAAAAAAAAAATAATAATAATAATTAAAAGAAGTAAAACAGGAAAGGGAAAAGAAGTAACACACGGAAGATGAAAGAAAAAAAACACATTTGAAAATTCTCTGAAGCATCTAAAAGAGAAATAAAATCTTGACAATGGAGAAAGAAAGGGAACACGTGATGGTTGAAGACTGTATAATCAAAATGGGAAGGAAGATTCATTAATGTACATACACAATGCTGAGTGAAACTTGTATTATTAAATATTTACTGTGTGCCACATAATGTGCTGAGAACATCTAAATGCATACTTATTCAACTTACAACCCTTTGAACTATGAATTACAAGAGCATCTCAGAAAATTCAGGTGACTTTCTCAAGTACCCATAGGTGGCAAGGGATAAAAGCAAGATATGAGGGCATGCTCTGTGTCTCTAGAGTTCATGTTCTTCCTGCTAAACCCTGCTGTCTACCAGTGAAAGATTCCATATGTCTGGGACAACTCAAGCCCATTTGATTTTGTTGCCATTTTTAGCCACAATTACTAAGCTCCAACAGTGGCCTCCAGGGACACAGTGATGAATTTGACTGCACTGTCATTAGCCCTCCTAGAGCTCATGTCTAGCACTTTCACTTAGAGGTCCACCTCCAAGATAACTTTAGAAGGGCGGTAGCAGGGTCATGGTGGGGGAGTAACTAATGCATTAAGCTAATGCAGCGTGTTATCTGAGCAGACTATTTAATGAGAAACAGACCAGAGTTTGGAGTTCTAATCTAATTGAGAAGATTATTTTCAGGGACTTACTTATGCTGAACATACAAGTGGAGTTGTGTGTGTGTCTGTCTGTGTATACATACACACATACACACACATATACATGTTTAAATTACAAAATGAGTTTTAGCACTTTTACATCCTTTCTAGGATAAAAATAAGTCATTTGGAGAGAAATTTAAATAAAAATAAACCGATCTTACAATAGGGAAAGCAAATGGTGTTGACTGTTCCTTTAAATATGCAACAATCTGGAGATCTGATTAAATACAGAAGGAATACTCTAATACATTATTTAGATTAAAACTGTGTGAGAAAGAAAGAGAAAAAAACAAATCGTATTTGTGAACAGGGCTATAAAGAAGCACTGTATCTTCATTTAACTATTGCTTACTTAAAAAAGTACCTTTCTCTTTAAGTACAAATGCTTTCAATTCAACTCTCATTTTCTTAACTCCACATAAATCTATTTTCATTTACTCTTTTATTTACGACATATCCCATTTAAATATTTTCACATCGAAGAAGTAATTTCAGGAAGAAAATGTAACAGTAACTAAAGATGTCATGGGGCACCTGGGTAGCTCAGTCGGTTAAGCATTTGACTCTTGATGTTCGGTTCAAGTCACGATCAAACCATTGTGGGTTGAAACTCTGCTCTGGGTGCGGAACCTGCTCGGGATTCTGGCTCTCCTTCTCGCTCTCTGCCCCTCCCTCACTTGCGTAAGCCCACGTGCGTGTGCTCGCTCTCTCTCAAAATAAATAAAGTTCATGGGGCGCCTGGGTGGCGCAGTCGGTTAAGCGTCCGACTTCAGCCAGGTCACGATCTCGCGGTCCGTGAGTTCGAGCCCCACGTCGGGCTCTGGGCTGATAGCTCAGAGCCTGGAGCCTGTTTCCGATTCTGTGTCTCCCTCTCTCTCTGCCCCTCCCCCGTTCATGCTATGTCTCTCTCTGTCCCAAAAATAAATAAACGTTGAAAAAAAAAATTTAAAAAAATAAATAAATAAATAAATAAATAAAGTTCAAAAAACGTCTTACAGGTCAGAATGTGGAATTGCTGGTTTTACATGATACATGATAAATAATAATATGTAGAAAAAACTGTGTAAAGCACAAGACTTTGAGGCATGACAGGAATTAAACTATTCACGATATAATAGTAGTTCCCAGTAATTATACTATTAATAGTTAGGCAAAATACTTGGCAGGAGCAATAAAATAGATTAAGTAAAATAAATGACATCATTCATTTTGGGTTACACAATCCTGCCGTGTAGTGGTACAGGCTTATGGTGTAATCCAATGCAGCAGTGATTTGATTCATCATTCAGTTTCCCAGGGAATCTCAACTTTGTTTTGTTTTCTAATAAAGGAATGTTAAATTTTACTTAAACAGTGCTCCAGGGGTGAATACGTTATGTTTTAGGTACTAGGGAATTAAGCTTTCCTATATATTATCACCCTATTTGAACAAATTGAGTTTCTTACCCATATATGAGCTCCACTACCAGGTGAAACTCGAATGGTGGTATTGAAGACTGTAACTGGCAAAATACTGAGTTTTATGGAGATCTTGGCCATGACTGATGGACCTACACTAAGGTCTGCACTGAACTTCCATACCAGTCAAATCAAGTTTCTATCACACAGAGCTACCAACAAACCATTAATTTTACAACAACCTGCGAATGGTGTCTAAAGAGTGTATTAAATAAAACAAATGATATTGAAAACAATAAGAGATCTCTGGAATACATTCCACTTTAAGTTTACAGCAATAGCTTGACTTATACTTAATTATTCTTCCAGAGCTGAGTCGTTAAACCTAGCTATATATAAAACTGATGGGCTGGTTACTGTTACAAATGTCCTCAGTTTCATGAAGAATAACCATTCAGTAAAAACTGTTAATTTTAATTTGCCATCTCTGTGTTGCTTGAGAGGGAGATAAAGTTATAAAACACTTTGTGGACTGGGACATTATACTTATTTGGGAGATATATATATATATATATATATATATATACACACACACACACACACACACACACACACACACACACATACATATATATATTTTTTTTCTGTTCTATTTGGGAAATGCATTATCTTCAAACTCAGAGAGGAAGTAAGATACTTCAACCAATACTCTTCTCCCTTTGTTTCAGATCCTGAGGAGAAGCATGAGAAGTTTCTACAGACATTGGGTGTGAAAGATAATCTATCAACTCTTGCTTATAAATGCACTTAGAGATAAAGTATTGGAGAATTATTTGAATCTCCTAGCCTTGGAGAGAATGTACTGCAAATGATTATCACAGATCCTCATACTTAACATATACTAGTTTACCTTTCTTTCTTTCAGCTAGACATGATACCCCTTGAGTACAGAATGTTTCTTTAATTTTTATGTCATCAGTATTTATTGCATTATTCTAAAACCTATTGCTAGAATATAAGCTCTGTGAGGGAAGGATTTTTTTTTCTGCTTTCTTTCTTTTTTCTCCTAATACCTAGACAAGAGATACAGATTAGGTATTTAACAAATATATTGTGATTCAAGGAATAATAAAAATTGTTACTATATATTGAATACTTAGCATGCCCTGAAAGTAGTCTAAATATTTTATATAATAGTGTTTTATGTGATCCTCACAGGTATCCAATGAAGTAGGTATGATTCCTTTTTTAAAAACAAAGTTTTTTAAGTTTATTTCTTTATTATTTTTCGAGAGATAGCAAGTGAGCACGAGTGAGAGAGGGTCAGGGAGAAAAGGAGAGAGAAAATCCCGAGCAGGCTCCCCATTATCAGTGCAGAGCCTGAGGCTGGGGTCAATCCCACGACCCATGAGATCATGACCTGAGCTGAAATCAAAAGTTGGACACTCAACCGACAGCCACCCAGGTGCCCCAAGGTAGGTATGATTCTTAATTACATATGAAAAGATGAATTCTGGGAGAAGACAAATAACTTGTCTAAAATCACATATTCAGAAATTCCAAAGCCAGATTTTAACCCTAGGTCTATTTGACTATGAACCCTGTGGTCTTAAGCAACATGATACTTCTCAAACACTCTATGTGCTTATTAAAATATATTCCTCCCAATACACACCAACACTCAGCACCGTGTATAACAGATGCACAACATTTGTTTATGAAACTGCATTTATTTTGTATAGTTGTGTTAAGTTGTGCATCAGGCATCTAGAATGAATGAAATAACAAAATACAGCTGGTTAAGGCAAATGGTAAACTACTAAGTTCCATGCACTAGAGACTTTTCAGAGAATACTACCCTTAATCCATAAGGAACTTGACAAGGAAAGTATTACCCAAAATTTCTAAGAGAAACTTTAGAAAAGTTAGCTATAAATAAGATCACTCAGCTGTTTGGTGTTCATCACTTATTCCTCTTCCCTTACAGCTGAATCTGTTCTCTGCTCTAGCCCATTCGTTCTCTGCTCTATCCCCCTACTTGCCTAGGGAACAAAAAATCACTCACTTCGCTGGCCACCAAGAAAAGCTTCACTGCAGTCTCCTTTATTTGCAAACTTTCTAAATTACACCCGCTTCTGAAAGAGTTCTGACAGAAACTGGCTTATCCATGGTACACTTGAAGATTCCAAAATACTCCCAATTTGTGCCAAGGGGCTGGGGGTGAGGGATGGAGGGTGTGGAGTATTAACCATTTCTATCAACGCTACAATGAGGAGACTGAGTGTTGGTTACCCAAAATGATTTCATTTCCACAGCCAGACTCTTTGGCAGCCATCTTCCAAACACACAATTTCATGTCACAGTAGTTTCTGAGTTCAAATGCATTTACTTCTGCCTTAGGCTTGCGTATGATCTTTCTGCCAGTTTGTTCATCATTCACCTTGTTTGTCTTAGGGAGATGAGGGAAGATTATTCAAGAGGCTGGACTCAAGCTAAACTGGGCAAAATAGTTCCACTTGGGCACATTGTGAAGAAATGATTCATAAGTTATTGCCTTAATCAAAAAGATCATATCACATGAAAAAAAAATCACGTTTATATCCTAATTTTGTTGTCCTTATTGAAAAGCATTTGGGATTTTCACTGACTTAGGCAGCATATTTGTTAATTCACTGTCACAAATCTCTTCAACTAAAGTATATGTGGAAGGCGATGAGGGACAATAAATGCACATATAAACAAGGTGACATTAATCATTCTTATCCAGGAAAGCTTTTGAAAATCTTTCTTATCTGACTGGCCTTATTCTGAATTCCCCTTGGCTCAAAAGGGGAAAATAATGGGTCAGTGGACAAAACACATGCTTGAAACTGAACCAAAATGTCACTTTTTGTTTTGTTTTTAATTTTTTTGTTTTAATTTTTCTGTTTGTTTCCTTTTGCTTGTTTTGCAGAGGTCACTTTGAAAAATTTATGCTTTCTGATGACTGACAGTGACATTCAAAGTATTATCATGTTCTCCCTGACATAAAGGTTGTTTCATCAATGAATATGTGCAGCTGCAAAATAAAGTACAAATTCTTTTTTTTTTTTTTAATTTTTTTTCAACGTTTTTTATTTATTTTTGGGACAGAGAGAGACAGAGCATGAACGGGGGAGGGGCAGAGAGAGAGGGAGACACAGAATCGGAAACAGGCTCCAGGCTCCGAGCCATCAGCCCAGAGCCTGACGCGGGGCTCGAACTCATGGACCGCTAGATCGTGACCTGGCTGAAGTCGGACGCTTAACCGACTGCGCCACCCAGGCGCCCCTAAAGTACAAATTCTTAAAAAAGACAGACACACATGCACGCACGCGCGCACGTGCACACACACACACACACAAAACACAAACATCTCTTGGTGATCTGGCTCCTGCTTCATATTCTCTCAAGATGGTCACTAATTGTTTTTAACCATTCCAAGGCAATCCCTTGAGAAAGGAGCAAGATTTGTACAGTCCTAAACTTCTACATGCATCCTTCCCCTATCTGCTCCTTTCCCCGTCTAACTCCATTCCATGTGAAGATTCTACTGGAAGATAATCCCAGCCAGAAAATCTTCCGTAATGCCCCTAAGGCAGTTAAAGTACTGGGCACACCGCATTTATATTTCTATAGCACCCCAGTATGGCCCTATCTACTGATAACGCGTTTTTTTTTCCTATTTGTATGTTTATCTTCCTTACCAGACTTGAAATATCTTGAAAATAAAAGCTATGTATTGTTTTTTGTGTGTGCATTCATAGTCAAAGGCACAGTCTGAGAGATTGCTTGCCCCAAATTTTGTCTGAATGAATAAAAGATAAAATATGCTTTTGCATTTATGTGGGAGAAACAGATTGGGCAGGAAATATTTATGCCCACCAATATCCAGTTCTCTTCTTTTTCCTGTAATAATGTCCCTCTATAATTAGGTGGGCCTGTTAAAACTAAATTCAAGCAATAGGACTTCCAGGCTAACTTCTAAAACCTCTAGTATGATTCTTCCTCTCTACGCTCATCAGTTAGCTGGAGACAAATGATCCAGAGTTGGAAGATAGCAGACGTACAAAAATGGAGGAATCCTGGTTCCCTGAGCAGGAGAGAATCCAGACCCTCAACTGACTTAGTGAAAAGAACCTGAGTTGCTCATTGACTCGGTGTCATAGAGTTGTGCTGATTGATTTGGGCCCTAATATGATTAAAATGAATGTCCATCGTGTTAAGGTATTGAAACTGGAGGGCTGTTTGCTTTAGAAATTAGATCTATTAATTAAAAGACTTTCAGAACACTGCAACAAGATAGGCAAGTGAATTTTAAATTAGGGGAAAATAACATTTCTTGCACTGCAACTTTATCTACATTACTTTTCTTGATCATTTATTCTCGCTCTAAATTTTTAATCTCAGTCTCATTTGTCACACCAGTGACCTGTATGTGAAGAGCTTGACATATTGAATGGAACCAGGAAAGCTGTTCGGCAGCGTAGATCCAATATTCTAATAATCTTTGACCTAACGTCTACTTTCAAGAGGGCCAAGGAGATAAAAAGGTGGCTTGTAGATCAGTTTTTAATGACAGTGTCAGATTTTTCCCACCTTAGGGTAGAGGACTCATTAGATCAAAGGAAGAAGACCAAGTACGATATTCTTGCTTCATACCTATAAAATATCCACTTGCAGTACTGCACAAGAATCACATTGTTTTTTAGTAAGTTATTATTCACCTGGGTTTCTGTTTACATGTTCTTTTTTTTCAACGTTTTTTTGTTTTTTTTGTTTTTTTGTTTTTTTTGTTTTTTTATTTTTGGGACAGAGAGAGACAGAGCATGAACGGGGGAGGGGCAGAGAGAGAGGGAGACACAGAATCGGAAACAGGCTCCAGGCTCCGAGCCATCAGCCCAGAGCCCGACGCGGGGCTCGAACTCACGGACCACGAGATCGTGACCTGGCTGAAGTCGGACGCTTAACCGACTGCGCCACACAGGCGCCCCTGTTTACATGTTCTTTATGGGGCTTTCTTCTGGGGTGCAGGGAGTGGGGCTATAGACAAAATCTACTTTCTAAACTCTCAGCAAACTAATTGTGTTAGTTCCCTCCAGCACCTTTTTCTTTTTTCTTTTCTTTTCCTTTCTTTTCTTTTCTTTTCTTTTCTTTTCTTTTCTTTTCTTTTCTTTTCTTTTCTTTTCTTTTCTTTTCTTTTCTTTTCTTTTCTTTTCTTTTCTTTTCTTTTCTTTTCTTTTCTTTTCTTTTCTTTTTTTCGAGAGACAGAGACATAAAGAGTGAGAGTGAGACCATAAGCAGGGGAGAGGCTGAGGGAGAGGGAGACAGACAATCCCAAGCAGCCTCCATGCTCAGCCCAGAGCCTAATGCGGTGCTCAATCTCACCACCATGAGATCATGACCTGAGCCAAAGTCAAGAGCAGGATGCTTAACCAACCGAGCCACCCAGGTGTCCTCCTTTTATTTTTCTTTCTTAAAGGTGCTCATGTTCATCTAGGTTTTTGGGTGTTTTTAAAATCCCAATTTAGTTCCTTTGTTTACAAAAAGGACCTGGTTGATTGTTAATAGCTTAACACCAACTATGTAGTTCCCACCTTCATACTGGAGGAATATGATACCCCCCCCCCGGGTGGGGGAGCTTTCCCCTCCAACCCCTTCCCACCCACCCACCTCATCTTTCCCACAATTGGTGAGAATCACTTGGAGAGACGTTACTATTAGGACTGTATTGCTGAAACAAACTGCATAACAATAATAAGTGCTGAGAATTACTGTATTAGCAAGTGACTTTTGAGTGTCATACCTAAGTGGGAATGGATTTCTGTGGGTCACCCAATCACCCCAGGGTACTATAAGTGCCATCACGGAGACTTGCTTACTCAACCGAAACCTAGCATGGTCCTATTTCAGACCAGAACACCAGCTCTTTTAAACATAGATTTTAAAAATTTACTTGGTGAAAGCAGTGTGTACACAAAGTAGGCAGGCAGTAAAATTAGTTTTAAAAGTCCCGGTAGATAATATTAGATAGAGATTAGATACATAGAGATTAGATTGATATAGATTAGATAGATAGAGGATAGCTAGCTAGCTAGATAGGAGAGAGATGATAGATAGATAGATAGATAGATAGATAGATAGATAGATAGATAGATAGATAGATGGCGGAGAATCTCTGTGTTTAAGTGAAACACACTGAGTTAGACAATTAGAAGTTGATTATGGCAAATTCTTAGGATTGACTCTACTATCACAATAGTCCCTAACTTGCTTTCTGCTTCTACCCTGAACCCCTATACTCAATTTCAACATAGCAGCCAGAGTGCTCTTGTTAAAATGTAAGTTATATCAGGTAATTCTCTGTGCAAAAGTCTTCAATGACTCCATGTATTAGTTTCCTACTGCTACTGTAACCAGTTATCACAACTGTAATGGATGAAAACAACACATATTTATTATCTCACAATTCTGAATGTCTGAAATGAGGCTCGCTGGGGATAAAATCAAAGTGTCAGCTCCACAGGAGAATGATTTTCCTTGCCTTTTCCAGTTTGTAGAGCCCCCTACATTCCTTGGCTTATGTTCCCTTCCACCCTCTTCAAAACACATACTCTGGGGCGCCTGGGTGGCGCAGTCGGTTAAGCGTCCGACTTCAGCCAGGTCACGATCTCGCGGCCCGCGAGTTCGAGCCCCGCGTCGGGCTCTGGGCTCATGGCTCAGAGCCTGGAGCCTGTTTCCAATTCTGTGTCTCCCTCTCTCTCTGCCCCTCCCCCGTTCATGCTCTGTCTCTCTCTGTCCCAAAAATAAATAAAAACGTTGGAAAAAAAAAATTAAAAAAAAAAAAAAAAAAAAAAAACACATACTCTAACACCTGCTTCCGTAGTCACATCTTTTACGGCCTTTGACCCTCTTGCTCCTTGTTATAACCCCTGTGATTAGGCCCACACAAATAAGCTAGGATAATCTTCCCATTTCAATATCTGTAATCACATCTGCTTATTTCCTTTTGTCATATAAGGTAATATGTTCACAGGTTCCAGAAATTAGGCTGTGGACATCTCTGGGGTCCACTATTCTGTTTATTCTGTCCCTATCTCAGTCAGATTTTTAAAAAAATCAAATCAAATCCTTACTGTCTTTCAATGGGTTTAAGCCTACAATAGTTCTGGCCAATATATGACTTGAAATATGGCCTGGTTGACATTGCAAAATGAGAAAGGATAAAATATTTAAGAAATGGTGCTGGACAAAATACATAATTAGCCCCTATCTCATGTCATACAAAAACATTAATTTCATATGGTTTAAAGATTCTTTTTGTAACCTCAGAAGAGGGAAGGTATTTTTTTAAGACACAATGAGTAATACCTACAATATGAAAGAAGGATAAATACAACCATATTAAGAAGTTGTTTCTTTTTAAAGATTTTTTAATGTTTATTTTTGAGACAGAAACAGAGCGGGGGTGGGGTTGGGGCAGAGAGAGAAGGAGACAGAATCTGAGGCAGGCTCCAGGCTCTGAGCTGTCAGCACAGAGACAGTGGGGCTCAAACCCAGGAAGCACGAGATCATGACCTTAGCCAAAGTCAGATGTGCAACCAACCGAGCTACCCAAGTGCCTCAAGAAGTTGCTTCTTAAAAAGCACATAAAAGACAATGAAAACAAATGACAGGTTAGGAAAATATACTTGTAACATATATAACTGATAAAAAACTGACATCTAGAACAAACAGAATTATCCCTGTGACTCAGTAGGAAAAATGGGCAGAAGACATGAACAGGCATCTCAGAGAAAAAAGAAAAATAAAAATATCCAATAGAAAGGTGAAAATATATGAGATTTAAGTAGTAATTAAGAACATTCAAGTTTAGGGGCACCTGGGTGGGTCAGTAGATGAAACATCCAGCATTGCCTCAGGCCAAAATCTCACTCTTTGTGGGTTTGAGCCCCACACCTGCTTTGGGTTCTTTGTCTCCCTCTCTCTCTGCCCCTCCCCTGGTCACTCTCTGTCTCTTTCTCAAAAATAAACAATTTTTTTAAAAGAGGATTCAAATTTAAATTTCATCTTCTCAAACCAAAAATTAAGAATTCTGATAGGCGCATCTGGGTGGCTCAGTCAGTGGAGTGTCTGACTCAGGTCATGATCCCAGAGTCATGATATCCCACCTATCATCAGGCTCTGTGCTAATCATTAAGCCTGCCTCCCTCTGTCCCTTCCCTGTTCGCACTCACCTGTGCTCTCTCTCTCTCTCTCTCTAGAAGAGGAAGAAGAAGAAGAAGAAGAAGAAGAAGAAGAAGAAGAAGAAGAAGAATTATTCTGAGAATGTCAGGTGTCAAGGAAACATGGAACATTAGGAAACTTCACATCCTATTAGTGAAAGTGCAACCTGGTAGAATCTCTTTAAAAAAAAATTTAGCAGTGCTTTATAACGTTGATTGTACATGTGCTGAACAACCAGAAATCTTACTCTAGGATATAAAATAAAGAAATTATGTATCCAAACAGAAATACACATGAATATTTGTAGTAGCATTGACTGTGATAGTAAAAGGAAAAAAAAACTGGCCCATAATCCAGATGTTGGATAGAAGGATAAATTAAATACGCAGCATTTACAGAATAAAATACTATTCAGTAATTAAATAAATGACAGCCACAGTCACCAATATGGATGAATGTGACAAACATAATTTCATCAAGAAAACAAAAACAAATAAAAAATTACATGATATTAATTTTATAATGCCCTAATTAGACAAAGTAGATTTGTATGACTATGTGTGTGTACTTATAAACACAAACATGTGTTTGATAAAACAACAGAATTATAAATGGCAAATAGTATTTACCTCTGGGAATAGACACAGAGGAGAAGTAAGGGAAGAGCACACTGGTAACTTAAACGGCAATGGGATATTTTAGATATCAAGCGGAGTGTTTGCTGAGCTGATGCTCAATATACACTTTGAATTGTACACATAGACTAGTGTGTAATAAACAAGTTAAATAGTTAAATGTATACAAGGCCGTCCGTATCCTGTGGTCATGAGAACAGGTCGAAGGGGACAAGATGATGGGGCAGCCCAGGGTGACAATGGTGAGCAATGGTGGTAAAGTTGAGAGGGCTAATTGGATCCAATTGGATCCGAGAAATATTTTGGAGATAACACTCTTTAGGTGTGGAATGAATGCAGATGTTAAGGTCAAGAATATATTAATATGGTCTCCAGATTTTTTTTTTCTGAGCAGCTGTTTTAATTAATGAATCAATTTAACTGAGGTTCAGCATCAGCTAAAATATTTCCTTCAAAAACACATATTTTCTGTCCCTATCTAAAGGGGCTCTGCCCACCCCTAGAGTCACTCCTAATTTACCTCATCCTGTTTTACTTTCTGTACAACACTTATCACTGTTTGAAATCATCTTATTTACTTAGTTGTAAACATGTTTATTGACTTTCGCTTCCTTCCTGAATGTAAGTTTCCTGACCAGAGGGGCCTTGTTTGTCTTGTTAAGCGCTCTATTACAAGCACCTGACAGAAGGAACGGTATACAGGAGGGGCTCAAACATACTTACATGAAATCAAGAAGAAAAACAAAATGACTAGCAAGGAAAAAAGACCTGCCTTTTGATAGGACAGGAAGAAGGAAAGAAGGAGGGAGAGAGAGAAGAAAGGAAGGATATAACTAATAGATTAGAGAAAATTCAAGAACTTTCCATTTAAGGGGCACCTGGGTAGCTCAGTCAGTTAAGCTTCCGACTTTGGCTCAGGTCATGAACTTGCTGTTAGTGAGTCCCAGTGTTGGGCTCTGTGCTGACAGCTCAGAGCTGGGCAAAGAGAACCTTCCATTTAATATAAGGGCATAAGAGGATACCATAGACACAGAGTAAATAGAATATTCCTTCTTCAAAGATTTAAACTGTTCCATGGTGCGTAGGTCTGTGCATGTACACATGTGTGCACATGTGTAAATATGAATGTGTGACTGAACGCATAACATTTTTATAAATTCTTTGTATTTGAATTGTCCCGCTCTGACCAATTTTTAAACTCACATGTATATGTACAATATGAATACAATCTAAGTCATTATTTGATTAGCCCTTTCACTCGTAGCCTGCAAACCACAAACTGAATGATAGCTGAAATCAATGATGTGCCAGTTGAGCAATCACATTTTTCCCTCCAAACAATCCAGATAAAGCTTTTATGTATAGTTTGGAAGTCAGGGGATCTTAATTTTTTTTTCATCCTGAAAAAACCAATCTGAAGGTCCGTTTCTTCCTTATCAGCATGTTCTGTAAAATTCTAACTCTTATAAATCTCAGAAATTTCATAAACTGGCTAGCTCTAAAATTTTAGTCAGCTGTATCAACTACTCTCCATTAACCATATTGGTAACTATAGTCCTTCACTCCCTTTGAGGAGGCAATGACCATGATGTTACCAAGGTGGACCACAAACTTGCACTTAATGGGTAGCAAGTTCAAATCCCACCTCGCTACATAAGGCAATTTACTTCGGAAATAAAATAGGGCCTTGGCAAATGGTAAACATATACTATGTTCTCTTCCATAGGACTGTAAATTGTGCTTGGCTGAACTCCAAAATTCAAACTGAAAACAAGGTTAGCCTACCAGTCCCCTGTGGTCTGTTGTACTCTCTGTATATTCTCATGCATATCAGTTACAGCTAAAGCATTTGGAGGAACTATTTAGTTTAATCCTTGGTCGTGCCTTATTGACTTCATGATAGGACTAGACAGAGAAGACTATCAAGTAAGGAGTTAGGGGGATTCCAAACTCCACAGTTTGAATAAGGGGTTAGTGGGATTGGAAACTCATGACTCAACCATTTTCCTAACCAAGGCAGTGGCCAAATCGTCTCCCAAAGTCTTCACCTACTTACACCATCACATTGGGCATTAGGATTTCAACATTCAGACCATGGCAAGAGCCATTTATCTTAAAGAACTTCCCTTGTAGCCTCAGATAGTTACATTGTTCAAAGGACATTTTCCAAAGAACCATGTCTCATACATTCACATTCCATATTTGTTATCCATAAGCCCAGCCAGACAGGGCAGGCATATCTCGTGAAAGCACCCCCTAGATAGGACACTCTAGCTAGAACCTACCATTAAGTGTGTTTGCCAGCAGTCCTGTCATTAATCTGTTTACAAGGATATTTGAGTGAGTCACATTTCCTGCCAAAGAAGTCAGCAACATCATTCATCTTTTGAGAGCCAGTGCCCCAAAATATCATTTCTCTTTTACCCAAACAGCATACCAATAACCAAACCAATGATGCCTAAAATACTGAATTAGGTATTATCAGTGAGAGCTACTTTGAAACCACCTGCTGACTGACAGTTGCCCATCCTCATTACTCTTTGTGATCACCATACATCTAGTCTCTACAGAGAAATTTGGACTATTAGACTCAAAGTTAGTGTCTTCTGCGGAGAGCAAGCTGAGATCATTTCAGAGCACATGAATGATGAGTCATATGTGGGCAGCCAACAAAGGCAGGTGATAGTAAAGTCAAAGCAGACTCAGCTTCACCTGCACTTAAGGATACATCTCTAGTATGTCACCAGGGATTTATAGGAGCTCCAAGATCAGTAGCCCCATTTTGACAGCCTTTCATGTCTTTAGGGAATAGCTGCAGTTTGCGGGCATAAATGTAACAGGAGGTCAGGTTAGGGATATAACTCCAGAAGAAATAAGTAGCATTCCGTACCCAGCCCAGCTAAACCATCTGAAGAATTCTTACTTTAGACCCAATGATTTGAAATGTGTAGACTGACTATTTAACTATATCTTACTTAATTATTTCATCACATCTTATTACTCAGTAAAATCTATGGTATATAGAGACAGTCAGCCATAGAGTGATTTAGACGTATACTGTACAATGAAATCAGAGTTTTTTATTCTAGGTGTGAAATTTTAGACAAATGTTTTCATGTCAACATCGCATTATTCTCTTTCATCACATTATAAATAGCTTTGAAGTTTATTTTTGGTATCTCGTCATGTCACAAGCTTACTATTGACTAAGAAAGGAGAATATTGTAACTGGATGATGACATTTGTATGCTTTATAGAGATATAATAAAGTAAATAAAAATGAGACTAGTCTCTGGGATTATAGCTTACTTTTCGCTTTAAGTCCCACTTACTTTCCACTTATCTTACTGATTCCCTGGAGGATTAAATGACCTCTGACAAGTGAATGCCTAAATCAGTTGGAATTATTACTGATTGCTCTAGAACATTTAACTTTTCGGGGCGCCTGGGTGGCTCAGTCGGTTAGGCGTGGGACTTTGGCTCAGGTCATGATCTCGGGGTCCATGGGTTCGAGCCCCGCGTCAGGCTGTGTGCTGACAGCTCAGAGCCTGGAGCCTGTTTCAGATTCTGTGTCTCCCTCTTTCTGTGACCCTCCCCTGTTCATGCTTTCTCTCTGTCTCAAAAATAAATAATTGTTAAAAAAATTTTGTTTTAAATAAAAAAAGAACATTTAACTTTTCTTATAAAGGTGTACTTATTTTAGATTTAAGTTATTTTCTTAAGAATGTAAGCTCTATGAAGACTAAGTCTACATGACTCACCTCTTCACCATTAGAAGTGCCTGGCACATGGTAAGTGTTTTTAAAAAAAAAACCTGTATGAATGAATAACGTGATAGAATTACATGCACATTCTCATAAGACATTGGGAATGCTCATGAGAAATATGCTTAATTTTTAAAAATTATGCCAAGATATATTGGATAATCAGAGTTATGTAGAAAATTGTATAGTGTTGATTCAATGATAGTATTTATTGCTCCTTATGTAAATTACATAGCAGGCAGGCACGGTGTCCCAGGATGATATATTGATTTTTTTTTTTAATGTTTGATCTATTAGTGTTAGAGTTGAGCTGCTTCATGAAAATACATTTGGCCTTACACACTAACCCACCATTCCAGTCTGATTTAAAGACCTAAAACCAGAGAGAAACAAATAGCTTTCTCTTTAAGTTCAGTTGAAAAGAGCTTATGGGTCCTGATTAAGATAGTGTTATTCAAAGCATTCACAGAGATGTGACATAGAAAACACCTGAGAGACCATCTTACCCAATGCCTTTGTTTTTCAGGTGAAATAGAAGACCAAAGACAACTGATTGTTTTTGAAAATATCAGAATCTGTAAGAAAGGATTGGGAGAAAAATATATTAACCTAAAAAATTATACAAACCTAAGAACACAGGAATTTTTTTACATCAAAATTTCTATTAATTTTAATTCTAAACAATCTTGAAAACTGTAATCTTTACATGAAATTCTGTCTCAGGGATGACTTATAAAATTCAGTGCAATTTCAAGTTATTTCGGATTAATAATGCTAAGTAAAATAAGTATCATTTGGGGATATTAATACATCAAATGCATCCAAGAAGATTTCTACTACTTCTTAGAACAAGATGGCTTATTTACTTACTAATTTACTTATTTTTATGTTATTTATTTACTTAGATGTTTCTCCATGAATAGTCTCTAGGAGGGAATTTAAAAATAAATCTTCTTTTAGTGAAGGTAGCCATCAACAAAACTAAAAGACAACCAACAGAATGAGAGGAGCTATTTGCCAATGACATATCTGATAAAGGGTTAGCATCCAAAATCTATGAAGAACTTATCAAATTCAACACCTAAAAAAAAGAAATAATCCATTTAAGAAATGGGCAGAAGACACGAACAGACATTTTCCCAAGGACAACATCCAGATGTCTAATAGACACATGAAAAGATGCTCAATATTGCTCATTATCAGGGAAATACAAATCCAAACCATGGTAAGATACCACCTCACACCTGACAGAATGGCTAAAATTAGCACAGGAAACAATAGATGTTGGCAAAGATGCAGAGATAGGAGAACACTTTTGCACTGTTGGTGGGAATGCAAACTAGTGCAGCCATTCTGGAAAACAGTATGGCAGTTCCTCAGAAAGTTAAAAATAGAACTACCCTACGACCCAGCAATTGCACCACTAGGTATTTACCCAAAGGACACAAAAATACTGATCCGATGGGGCACATGCACCCCAATGTTTATAGCAGCAGTATCAACAATAGCCACATTATGGAAATATCCCAAATGTCCATTGACTGATCGGTGGATAAAGAAGATGTGATATATATACACAATAGAATATTACTCAGCTATCAAAAAGAATGAAATCTTGCCACTTGCAATGACCTGGATGGGGCTAGAGTGCATTATGCTAAGCAAAATAAGCCAGAGAAAGACAAATACCAAATGATTTTACTCACATGTAGAATTTAAGAAATAAAACAGATGAACACAGGGGAAGGGAAAAAAAGGGAGAGAGGGAAGAAAACCCTAAGAGACTCTTAGTTATAGTGAACAAACTGAGTGTTGATGGAGGAAGGTGGGAGGGAGGGAAGGGCTAATAGGTGATGAGTATTAAGGAGGGCACTTGTGATGAGCACTGGGTGGTGATATATATAAGTGATGAATCACTAAATTCTACACCTGAAACCCATTTTACCAACTAGAATTTAAATTAAAAAAATTTGAAATAAAAATATGAACCTTTGGTCCAACAAGTTGTATCAGTTATGAATTTTGATTCCTTATACTTTGTCTTATCTCCACACTACCACTTAAATCCAGATTGCCAGCATCTTTTAATGCCATATTTTTACTCTTCTAACTGGTTTTCCATTACCATTATTCTACCCTATTTTTTCCCCAAATAGTAACAAAGATGATTTAGTTAAAACATACATTAGACTGTGTTACACTCTACTTAAAATTCCACAATGGTTTTTCTTAAAACCCTGACTTTTTTTTCTTTTTTATAATGCAAGTGCCTGACTTAAGTTTTGATTGCCAACATATCCACTTCAAAGGCAGCTAATCTCAAATAAACACATTGCCAGCCTTCTAGATGAAAAGCCAGGCCACCTCTCCCTGCTGAGATCCCTTTTTTTTTTTTTTTTTTTTTTTTTAGCTATCTTGGATGATTTGTATAACTGACCATTTGGGCCATGTGTCTTTTCTTGTCTCATGTCTTAAATCCCTGCTCTTATGTTTTAATTCACCAATAAGGATTGGACCCACTTAACCCTAGCCTCCCACCCTCAACCCCAATAAAAGCAGAGATCCTGGCCTATGTACACACATGAGTTTTCTCTCTAGATGTGACCTTGCTGTGTGACCCCAGGTGTGTTGTCCAGGTCTTGTAAGCAATAAACACTTTTCCCCCCAGAATTTCATTATACTTGCTGCTGAAGGGCATCTTGCAATTATAATAAGAAGCACAAGGGTGGGCGCAGTTATAATATTGGTTTGAAAAGGGGAGATGTGTATGGGAAGCTCACTGGGGCTAGTAATGTCTTGATTTAAAATGAGAAATGGAATTACCAAGGATCTTAGGCACTGGCATATAAGGCAATCTCTAGGAAACAATTGAGAAATTCAATACTTAATTAGAAACAGGCTTTATAATAGATACTGAGTATAAGCAGTAAAAAAATTGTCATACCTCCTACTTTCATGTATCATATAATCTAGGGGAATAAACTAATACATATCTATCAGACTTTAGTTTCCCCTTCTTTAAAAATAGTACCTACCTCATGGGTTATTCTAAGTTATTCGCTTAAAATAATTCTTGGAACATACTAAGTATTCAAAGTCTCTTGGCTATTATTATGTGTAGTGAAAACAGTATTACAATTGTGATGAAGATGGTGACAAAAACTGAAGCAAAGAAATAATGGGGGAAATGGCAGGGATGGAGGAGAGATGCATGTGTATTGAGGTGTGGCTGTCTGACATAACTTCCCTGAAGAAGTGACATTCAAACTGGAATCATAATGATGAAAGGGAGCAGGCATTGATACAATAAGGAGAAATATGTTCCAGGAAAAAAGCGACCATATAGTGAAAAAAAAAGAAGAGTTTATTATATTTGAGGAACAAAAAAGAAGCAAATGTAGCTGGGCTGTAATAGCAATAGACTGGTCACATCACACAGTGAAAGTGGAGAAGGAGAAAGTACATGCTTGTGCACTGTCTACTAAGCTATGTGCAGGGTTTTTAAAAACAACTTATAGGGGCGCCTGGGTGGCGCAGTCAGTTAAGCGTCTGACTTCAGCCAGGTCACGATCTCGCGGTCCGTGAGTTCGAGCCCCGCGTTGGGCTCTGGGCTGATGGCTCAGAGCCTGGAGCCTGTTTCCGATTCTGTGTCTCCCTCTCTCTCTGCCCCTCCCCCCGTTCATGCTCTGTCTCTCTCTGTCCCAAAAATAAATAAAAAACGTTGAAAAAAAATTTTTTTTTAAAAATAAAAATAAAAACAACTTATGATTTTATGCTGAGTGTACTGGCAGGCCACTGGAGAATTTTACATAGAAGAGAAACATAATCTGATACATGCTTTAAATTTTTTTCAATGTTTACTGTTTTTAAAGTTTATTTATTTTTGAGAAAGAGATGGAGACAGAGTGTGAGCAGGGGAAGGGCAGAGACAGAAGGAGACACAGAATCCAAAGTAGGTTCCAGGCTCTGTCCTGCCAGCAAAGAGCCTGACACGGGGCTTGAACTCACAAACTGTGAAACCATGACCTGAGCCAAAGTCAGATGCTTAACCAACCGAGCCACCCAGGTGCCCCAGTGTTTGTTTATTTTTGAGAGAGAGAGAGAAACAAAGCACGAGTGGGAGAGGGGCAGAGAGAGAGGGAGACATAGAATCCAAAGCAGGCTCCAGGCTCTGAGCTGTCAGCACAGAGCCTAATGTGGGGTTGGAACCTATGAACTGGGAGATCATGACCTAAGTTAAAGTCTGACACCCAACTGACTGAACCACCCAGGCACCCCAATATGATACATTTTTAAAACCTATATGTAGCTGGGTATAGATGCTTGAAAGGTGGTTAACAAGGAGGCAGAGACCACACTAATATATAAATATGTGATAAATAGGATTACTCTGCAGACATACTGGTCAGCTTAGCTGCAATAACCACCCCAAATCTTAGTGATTCAGAAAAACAAAGGATTATTTCTTTTCTTTTTTAAAGTTTATTTATTTTTGAGAGAGAGAGAGAGAGAGTGCACACACGGGAGGTACAGAGAGAAAGGGGGAGAGAGAGACTCCCAAGCAGGCACTATCAACACAGAGCTCAGTGTGGGCTCGAACTCATGAACTGTGAGATCATGACCTGAGCTAAAATGAAGAGTCAAATGCTTAACCAACTGAGCCACCCAGGCGCCCTACAAAGAATTATTTCTTGTTTATATTACGTATAGATGGCTCATGTGTTGGGACTCTGATAAATTCTCACACTGTACTGCACTGTGGGTAGGCTGTAGCTTTGTTCCACATGTCTTTGCATGCCGCAACTTGAAGAGGCAACCCTAGATGGGACCTGTTTACTCTTACAGCACCGGGCAGAAGCAGACAAGTAATAGAAATATGCTAGGACTCTAAACGTTTCTGTACTAGTCCATTTATTTTCCATTGCTGGAAGTAAGTCACATGGCCAACCCCAATATTCATGAAGCAAAGAGGAACATTACCTCTGGGAGGAGGAGATCACAGACTACCTCAAGGAACTAAAGTTCTCCCCAAGAGAGAAATCACTGCTTTATATGACGTCTCTGTTCTATGAACGTTATTTTCTTCTTTTAAATATTTATAACATTTTTTTTTATGCTGTAGCTTTAAGCTGGGAGTACTCTTTTTGTGTGTGAAAAAATAAGAGCCCAGAAAATCCCTTCATCTCTATTTATAAACTAGTATTTAGATGATATGCTTTACAAAATAGTTTCAAATTCTCATCCTCAGAGTTGACAGACAGCTCAGTGGTATGTCTATGTACCACCAATAGGCAAAAAATAATAATAGCCATAACAGGAGTAATTACGATTTGCTGGATGATTACTATGTGCTATGCATTGTACATACATTACTTCATATCTACATTAAAACCCTGTAAGGGAGGTATTTTCTCCCTTTTTATAAATGAGTAAACTGGGGTTTATAAAGTTCAAGCTATTTGCCCAAAGTCAAAGGTGCTAAAGGATTGAGCTGGATCCAATCCTGAGTCCAAAGCCTCTTATCTAAAGTGCCATGAGCACTTCTTGTTCTGTGTCTTGATTTGAACTTGAACAGATGCTCTGCAGGAGAAACAGAAGCATCGCAGTGAACGTGCTCTTCACTTGGAGTTAATACATGTGCAAAAATATCTATTTCACTATGATTTGTTTGTTATTTTATGGTAAAGCAGAAGCATGCTGTTTCATAATTAACATATCCACGATTCATTCAACATTAATTGTGGGTTGTGACAAGTCACAGGAAAAAAAATTGAAGCCGTTTAGGATGTAGTGAAAGAGAGCAGTAAGATTCTGATAAAAGAATGTCTGAAATTTGTGGAATAAAATAAAATACTCTTATCTTATTTGAAGAATATGCTCTTCAGTTATTCTACAGCTAACTACCTTAAACACTATAGATTCTAAAGTGTAAACAAGAGATGAGTAATGAATCAAATAAGACAGAGCAAATAACCAATGTCTAGATATTCCAAAACCCTGGCTCTAAATGAAACATTTTCAGATGGTTTAGGAGGCATTTTACTGAACACTGTTTTCTTATCTGGAGCTCTGTCTCTAACTTGACCTTCTGTTACATATATGCCTACTCACCACCTCAATTTCCCAAAGATACATGAGAGTTGGCAACAGAGGCCACCGCCCTTGGAGTGCCTGTAAATCCCTGGTGACATATTCGAGAGGCATCCTTAAAAGCAGGTGAAGCTGAGTCTGCTTTGACTTCACTATCACCTGCTTTTTTAGCTGCCCACACGTGGCTCATCATTCATGTGCCCTCAAATGATCTCAGCTTGCTCTCCACAGAAGGACTTAACTTAGAGTCGAATAGTAGAAATTTCTCTGTGGCTACTGGCTGCACAGCCATCATAAGGTGCAATAATGGGCACAGGCATCTGTTGGTCAGCAAGAGATTTGTTATCTCATTATAATCTTTTGAACAACCCACTGAGGTGTGATTGCCCTCATTTTTCAGATGAGGATACTGAAACTCAGAGAGTTTACATTTCAAGCTCAAGGTCAATAGGCAATAACAACTACCCCAGTTGGTTGTTCTAAAAATTATAACATGTTAACAAATGCATAACTATAACTGTGGTACTCTGTATATCTAATTCCTTTTTCTGAAGAAACTAGAAAGACTGCCAGTAGTCTACTGCTAACTGACCATACTTCACTGCAAACCTAATACCTTCAACACTATATCTTTCACGTTTAGTTATCAGCCTGAATATATGATGGCTTACCGGCACATAAAAGATAGCAGTGATAAATATGAAACACAAGTACAGTTGTAAATACAGTCATTTACCTTGAGAGAAAAATGGTGACTATCTTTTTGATTTCTGCAGTCCTAAGGGGATTTTGCATACTGATAGCATCAATTTTAAAGAACTGCATGGAAACTTATTGCCAAGTGAAAGGAAAAATAACTAACTAACTAACTAACTAAGGTGGAAAAAAAAAAAAAACAAGCAGATTTATACCTGTGTATTTCAATCAATTTTCACCAGGCACAAGACAAAATTCTTGCAGCCAATATGGTGGGGAGAGACAACGTAACCCATGTTTAAAATGATCTATGATAACACTTCCAGGTTGTCAGAAAGTCCTGTATTTGAATTCTCCCTTTATGTTCCCACTTAGTTTTGAGCAGCACTTTTAACACTGTTACAGTATGAAGACCAGTATGAAGAAAAATTAACAGAATATACCTTTACTTTAATTAGAACTACTCAATTTAAAGCAGAAGCCATTCCTGAGAAGTACAAATTATACTTGGAAGGTACCTATTCTCCGCTCTTATTCACCCCACAGGGCTTGCATGTGGAGGACCCATGAAAAGGCTTCAAAGAGTTCATGAATCCCTGAAACTTTATAAAAAATATATTTGCATATTTCTCAGTGTGGGTTTATAGCTTTCATTAGATTCCAGCATGGCTGGAAAATAACCAGGCACTTGCTTTCCACAGCACCTGTGCTAATTTAGAACCTCCATTAGCATTTTTAAGACACTAAATCCAAGATGCAATATCCAAATGTTGGTGCCATAAATGGATACACCAGTGATAATGGCTGGAGGAAATACCTCTACAACAAATAAACTCAGAACTCAAAGAAACTTTAAGCATAATCTGCCCACCACATGTAATCTTTAGCTGAGTCCCCTTGATTCTTCTCTAATAAATATTTACTTTTTCTCTATTTATAGAAAGCTTAAATTATGTAAGTAGTTTGTTGCTTTAGGCAGCTGTTTGTTAAAAAAGTTAGTATAAATAATGAACACTGTTTGGAGCGACAGCCCAAGAAACAGCTGTCAGAATAAATGACTCCTGAAAAGAGAGTAAAGGGCCCGTTCATTAAGTGCCCTGGTATTTTATTTTTTTTATTTATTTTTTTATTGTTTTTTCAACGTTTTTTATTTATTTTTGGGACAGAGAGAGACAGAGCATGAACGGGGGAGGGGCAGAGAGAGAGGGAGACACAGAATCGGAAACAGGCTCCAGGCTCCGAGCCATCAGCCCAGAGCCCGACGCGGGGCTCGAACTCACGGACCGCGAGATCGTGACCTGGCTGAAGTCGGACCTTAACCCACTGCGCCTCCCAGGCGCCCCAAGTGCCCTGGTATTTTAAAAGTGGATCATTACATCAGGAACAAATTACTGACCAACTTCAACATCCTCTCCAGTCACACAAAAAAATTAAGTAGTATCCAATGTAACCCCTCCCCCTAAAAATGAGGAAAATGAGTGTTACCACGTTTGAATGACTTCATCATTCAACTAAAGCCAAAATCCGCATCCAGAAATCTCAAATTCCAGGTCATTTGGTGTTGTTACCACACTAAAAGACTTTATCATGGATGGACCTAGAGAGTATAATGCTAAGCAAAGTTAGCCAGTCAGGGAAAGACAAATACCATATGATTTCACGCATATGTGTAATTTGAAAAACAAAACTAACGAACAAAGAAATAAAAAAAAAGAGAAACCAAAGAATAGAGTCTGAACTTTAGAGAACTGATGGTTCCCAGAGGCGAGGTGGCTGGGAGGATAGGTGAAATAGGTGAAGGGGATTAAGAGCACACTTATCCTGATGAGCACTGAGGAATAAATATACAGAATTGTTCAATAATTATATTATACACCTGAAACTAATGTAACACTGTATGTTAATTACAATGGATTAAAAAGAAAAGACTTTATTGACTCACCTTGAATTTTATATGGCAGCTTCTATCTATGTAAAACCCTCCAATAACTTACCAGTACATTTAAAATAATTACAACATTTTTAAAAATGCTTAAACTAAGCCCAGAAGGCGGTGCACAATCATGTACTTTCTACCTCTCCACATTCACTGCATGCCTCTTCCCTGTTGCTGCTATACTCCACTCCATTAGCCTCTCTCTAGTTCCTCAAATCTTACAAGCTGTTTCCTTTTCTTTGAACATATATATTTTTTTGTTGTTGTTATTAGTTTGTTTTTTCCTGGAACATGGAAAACTTTCCTAGAAAGTTTCCCGGAAAACTTTCTCGTGTGACTTTATTTAATATGTGTTTCAGCAAAATGAATTAGTAAATAAAAACAAAAAGGGTGACATAACAGGATTCAGAAAGCATAGACTCCTACATAAGACAGTTGCAAAAAGAGAGTTCCAGGATAATCTCTATGGGGCATTGCCTAAAATACTTCAACAAAACCAACAAACAAAAAACCTGATACATTATCTTTGTCTTTGCATTTCTCAAAGTTATAATGAGATATTAGAGATTTCTGAAGGAAGATTTAAAAAAGTAGTAGGAACAGGGGACATTCAGCATATTAAAAAATGTGAAATAATTATTAACTCAAGGAAAATAACCAAGTTGTAAGAGAAAAGAAGAGCTGTAAAGGGTCTGGTTGAAATCACTGGGAAGCAAATGTGGTTTGATTTCATTGCTTCCCAGACCCCAGATGAAGAGAGAGACTGGCAAACCAATATTGCATTGGTTGACCTATGGGAAGCCTGAAAACCTGAGCATTTCAGGGGTGCCTGGGTGGCTCAGTTGGTTGAGTGTCCAATTCTTGATGTCAGCTCAGGTCATGATCCCAGAGTCGCGGAATGGAGCCCTGCAACAGGTTCTGTTCTGAGTGTGGAGCCTGCTTGAGATTCATATTCTCTCTTTCTCTAAAATAAAAAATTAAAAAAGACCTGAACATTTCAAACCTGCCCTGCTTGCTCCAGCAGAGCCCTCGGGATACAGTCCTATTCATGGTGGTGCCTCCCATGCCCTGGGTACAAAATGCAGGTCAAAATTGCCTCTAGGGGAGGGCCACTGGAAGTAATCAGAGGCCTCATGTTGAGCTCACTATTCACTGGTCCCTGAGGAAAAAAAAAAACAAAAGATGACAGTTTTTCGTATTGGAACCAAATGTACTGTAATATATAATAACCTAAGAAGTTTCCTGGCTCCCTCAGTGCCATCAATGGTTACAAAACATAAATGACTACAACGTTTTGCTAATTGGGAGTGGTCTTTATCTTTTTATTTATTTTATATTTTAATGTTTATTTGTGAGAGAGACAGAGAGAGTGTGAGTGGGGGAGGGGCAGAGAGAGATGTACACACGGAATCTGAAGCAGGCTCCAGGCTCTGAGCTGTCAGCACAGAGCCCGATGTGGGGCTCAAACCCATAAACCATGAGCTCATGACCTGAGCCGAAGTCAGACGCTTAACTGACTGAGCCACCCAGGTGCCCCGGTCTTTATCTTTTTAAAACCAGAGAACATTTTGAACATTGATATCCTACCAGATCAAACTCTGTAAACTTTTACTGGCAAATTTTGCCTGTGGGTTAGAATGATCAAAAGGAGTGTTGAGGGAAAACGCCAACTGGGAATCTCTAAGTCTACCACTCCTTGAAGAGTGGTAACTTTCAAACAATATAAATTGTCTGGGGGGCAAGGAAATAGGAGAAACTATCCAAGAACTGCACCAAGTGGATATGGTATGCCTTGCCTATAGTGTTTTCAATGGCCTGGTATGGTCAGCAAAAAGCCACAAGGCTCATGGTAGGTGACCAAAGACTACCAAGAATTGGATGAGGTGGTATCATCCAATTGGTGGAAGATAGTGCCCTCATCTGCCCAACACTGCCATCATCTTAGATACTTTGGCTATGGTCCCAGGAGTGTATCATGGTGTACTGGACTTAGCAAACACCTTTTTCAGTATAACCCTGGATGCTGAGTCACAAGATCCATTTCCCTTCATGCGGAAAGGTCAATAATCGATCTTCCAAGTGCTTCCCCAAGCCCCACAATATGTCATGTGATGGTAACCCAAGATCCGTCCATGCTCTCCATCCCCACTCCAATAAAATGGGGTCACTACATCAATGAAATAATGTTCTCATATGAGGACTTGTTTCTGCAATAGGATGCTCTGCAAACTTTGCTAGAACATCTATGAGAGAGAAAATGGGCAGTGAAATCACAGAAAATTTAAGGCCTGGGCACTACAATAAAGTTTTTGGGTGTCATACGGTCAGGTAACATACACATTTCCAGATACTGTAATTGACAAGGTACAAGCCTATCCAACTCCTAAGAAGGCAAAAAAGGTGCAAAGCTCTTTAGTACATCATGATAAGAACTTCCCTTCCTATCAAGGAGTGGGTTGGGAATATGCTCGATAAACCTACTTATGCCATGGCTCAAATGCCACATTGTCTAAATGGCATGGCTGTTTGCAACAGAGGAGCACCCTGTCCACCCGCCCACCGTCTCTAAAAATGTGAGTGCTACTAGGCTCATTAGTATATGAAGATCTTCGAAATGCTCCTGCCCTATTCCTGTGGTGGTTCCAGTGGCCTGTAGAGGGGGAGGAAATTCCTATTGATGCCTGGTAGATAGATGGGTCTGGTGGAGACAAGCCACATGAGCTGCAGTGGCTATTCAGCCTAACGCTGACACCATCTGGATAAAAACAAGAACAAAATCAATGCAGCCACTGGGATGAATTCAGAGCTGTTTGGCTAGTGATCACCCATGAGCCCTGGTCATTAACCCTTTGTATTGACGGTTGGGCTATTCTAAAGGAATTAACCCTAGGTATTGGACAATGGCAACTGGAGGGGTAGATATCAGGAGTAAACTGTTATGGGTCAGGATATGTGAAAAGACATCTGGGTTCACCTGCAAGAGCCTGGGGCAGTTCTCACTGTTTTCCATATCCCAGTTCCTAGAACAATGACACCCTCTGACAGTCAGGAAGCTGTTGCCCTAAACAGGTACAAGCCCTAGCAACTGACCCTTCAATAGATACCCTTCAATAGATAGACCCTTCAATAGATGGGTGCAGAGAAAGAGTAGACACCACAGTGCCTAGGTGGGATGTCATACTGCCATGGATGTTGGATTGCCCTGGAATTACAGTGACTTGGTTGACACAGTAACAGCATGGTCTGTGTTCTAAACAGTGCCCAAGGCAGCTGTGCCAAAAAAGTGTGGGGCCATCCACTGGAGTTCCCAACTGGTGAAGAATTGGCAAATTGACTATACTGGTGCCTTCTCTGTAAGTTAGGCTCCTAAATATGCTTTGGTTTGTGTTGACACTGCATCTGGCCTCACCCCAGTTTCCCATGTCACCACATGAACTGGGCTGTCACAATTAGACAATTATAGAAGTTGGGTACCTTGTACAGAAACCCTCATCGGATAAACAGTGATTAGGGGGCACATCTCAAAGATCATGACAGGGCAAAAGAAGAAGACACCGAATAGAGGTTCTATCTCCCCTATAACCTGAAAGCAGCAGGTTGACAGAGAGGACAAATGGAATATTAAGGCAGCAGATGAGATAAGTAACGAGTAAAAGTACTTTGGCTGGGTGGACTGGGATAGTGCTCTTCCAGGTTTTCATACATTTGCATGATCAGCCGTAGGTAGGGCCTGTTGTCTCATTTGCCAGATTGGGACCCCTACCAAGGTACCCAATACTATAAAAGTACGGAAGAGAGTCATTGCCCCCATTCTCCCCATGGATTAATATGCTATGTTGCTGAGAACACCAAAACTTATCATATCCGGGAAAGAAGTTATCTACAGGAATTTGCAATGGGATGTCCCACTGGGATGAGTTACTTCATACCGCTGGGTGAGGGGAATATATAAAAACAAATAAAATCCAGGAATAATTATTCAGATACAAATTTTGACCAGATAAGGATGTGTTTTTGTTTACTATCAGGAAAGCTGTGCATATACACACATTTTGTATAAAACTGTATTGTCTATCTCAAATAACACATAAAACAAAGATAATCTCTGAAAAACTCTGCTAAATGATTTAGAAATCTACTCTAATAATGGTAGCATTGATATCATAGGGGTATATGTAAGTTTGAATAAAATTATTCTTATTTAATGTGACTGGGCAAAATTGATCTCTAAATTAATATTTTATATCATGTTGGATTCATGTACACAACTAATGTAATATAATGTATTTATCTCTTCTACATTATTAAACATCCATATTTATAAGTTCGTAAAATGGAAATTTATTTGTAATTTCTTTTGGAGAAATGTGGGCCACTTGATATTTGAGTTCACTTTATATTTATGCATTTAGAGCATAATGTTTAGGATACTTGTTTATTATTTGTTTTTACTACCAAATTAGATCTCCTAAGGGCAGGTTACTTTGCCTAGTTTTCATCTTTTCTTTATCTTTTTGATCACTGATGATGTATTTCTGACATTAAAGACTGAAAAATGACTGATAGAAATAGGAAAGTTTTCTTTAATAATTTGCTGGCATCACACTCACCAAAGACTCTGCTCCTCAGTGAACTACATAAGGTGAGAGAGAGAGAGAGAGAGAGAGAGAGAGATGTCTGCGTGAAGAGATTTTCATACATCTTCCCAAGGATTCCTTGCCTACTAATTTTACTGTAAAGTAAATCTCTCAATTATGAATCCACAGATAACATTTAGCGTTCTCTCTTCTGTATGCTCCATTTAAACAAGCTTGTCTTTCAGAAATTTCAGAGTAAATATCCAGGAAATAAATTCACACCATGCATTGTTTACTAGTCATTATTTTTTAACTGCATTGTCTTCTATTAAAAGAATAAATCATCATGGGTAGGGTTGCCAGATTTAGCAAATAAAAATAAAAGGCACCCAGTGAATTTAAATATCAGATAAAGGACGGGTAGAACACACTTATCCTAATACATATTTGTTGTTATGGGTTTTTCTGAAATTTAAATTTAACTGAGGGTCCATTATATTATCTTGTGAACCTAATAATACTTCACCGCAAACATAAGCTTACCTTTTTTGCTTATGTTAAGTCTACTCACATAGTCATCATAGTCTTTTTCATACAATATGCATTTAGTCTTAACACACACACACACACACACACACACACACACACACCCTAACAAAGTAAATCTTGTTGAAATTTGAGGACAATTCAAGGTCTAAATTACTTAGAGATAAATAGACAATTGAGAAAAATATGCTACCTTTATTACTGATAGAACTGATACTGCCTTGGTCGGACAACAATAATGGCATTTCTGGTAGTGAATCCCAAATGTGCAAGAACGGTTATGAGCAGCCTTGACCAATCTCATGGAGATCTCAAAGCTGTGTCTTAAAAAGGTGTGAATTTTGTCCAGTGCTAACTTCATGAGGCTACCATTATTTTGTCACTGCTTTGGGTGCAAGCAACCTAGCTCTGGAAACACTGAAGAAACGGTGCACATTGGTCCCACTGCCTTATATTCAGCCCACCAATCAGGACAACCCATCCATGCCTGTGGGAATGAGATTCTCAGAGGCTTGGAGTGTTGGGGTAAATCCTACCTGCGGAGACCTGAAGAATGGGGAGGACAAATCTTCCTCAACAAACGCCATTTTTTTCCTCTCTGCACTTCTTTGTTATCTGCAATGTATTATCTATAAAATGAGTGGGCCAGGCTACATGTCTCCCATCTTCCTTTCTAGATTTAAGATATGATCATTCTTTTTTTTTAAAACGTTTATTTATTTTTTTGAGACAGAGAGAGACAGAGCATGAATGGGGGAGGGTCAGAGAGAGAGGGAGACACAGAATCCGAAACAGGCTCCAGGCTCTGAGCTGTCTGCACAGAGCCCGACGCGGGGCTGGAACTCACGGACTGCGAGATCATGACCTGAGCTGAAGTCGGACGCTGAACCGACTGAGCCACCCAGGCGCCCCTAAGATATAATCATTGTAACACCCTCTGTACCACGTAACTCCTGTCATCATCATCAATGTCAACTTGTCCTATGTTTCAATGGGATGAGGAAACATGAAACATGCAAAACCTATTTATATGTGTGAACCATAGTTGAAAAATCTCTATAAAGTATATAAACTTTAAAAATGTTAGGTCATTAAGAAATAGTTGCTAGCATTAAGTCATTATTCACCTTTGTAGCCTCTGCTGGAACCAGAAAGTCCAACAAATTTTTGCTGAATGAAGAAAGAAAATAAGAAAGAGAAAGCATTCGGTTTTGACAGTCACATGACATTTGCTTGAAAGAAAGATCCTAGGGTAATTGCACCAAACTTTGAAACAGATCAAAGGGCAGAGCTGAAAGGCTAACTTAGTCTCTATATTCCAACAGGCTATGTCTAAAAATCTCCCTGTAAACCACCCCGGTTTAGATTATTTCTTTGCTCATGCATGAATTACTATAAATAGTAAGCTGAGGTGGTGGGAAGAAGGCAAAATGGAATAAAACTGGGACATCTACTGCTTCACCATAAGGAGGTTTCATTGCTCCCATTTTGGTGATTGAAAAATCCTTGCGCATTTTTCCACTTGGCTATAAAAGACCAAGTTGACATTGATGTTCTCATATTGATTTCTGAGCATTAAATCAAAATCAGATTTTTTTGTTTCCTTTTTTGAATTGCCTAATAGGTCTGTAAGTGACATAATTTTTACCAGTGTTAAATCCACCTGGGGAAAGTAATTCTGCTATTGTTTCAGTGGTGTTAACAGGGATATGCAAAAAACAAAAAAACAAAAAAACTCATAGCTGATGTGAAGTCATAAATTAAGTATGCCATGTTAACTGTGACATGTAAATAACTGAGAAAAATTCTTCTCTACAAAATGTAGTATACCCAAGTACATACGCAGAGTCACGTAAAAGTCAAATTCACAGAAATGTCAGCAATTAAATTTCTATCAGTCTCTCAGCAGTCAAAAGACATTGTTTTGAAGTTCATAATTATAAAATCAAAATAATCACTACAAATAAAAGCTTATGTTGAATTGAAAAAGACGCAAATCCCGGACACACATGTTTTATCAAAATTGTCCCTCCCCACCCAAAACCGCATGCAAGGAATCCTTTCCTACTCTTTTTCCCATTGAAGGTTTTAAGCTTCGTCTTCCACTCTTTTTACTCCTCATAGCTTAGACACGTGTGTGTGTCTCTCTCCCTTTGCATTTCTTTGTTAAAGTCCCATAGCCTTCCTTGGTCCCTCTTACACAGTCCCTTTGACTGAAAGATTCTTTCCTAAAAAGTCAACCCATTGCCCTCTTTCATTTCAAAATAAATCCTTTCTTTCATGGAGCTCTCTCTGATCAAATTGGAGAAAAGAACAGTTTTGTCTTCCTGTTCAGAAGACCCCACAAGCAATGTGCTTTCTCCCAGCTTCTGGTACAAACAAGCTTTAGTTCTATTTAGACACAATGAAAAGAAAATTAGAGTATTATAAAAATCTACAAAAGTTGTATTGTTTTTCTCATTTATAGATTAAAACAGAAATTCCACATTTCTGTGAGAAATTTCATTTTGAACCATTTGTGCACAAAATATGTAAAAGACCATCACTATTTTATAGCTAGTAGGTGAGAAGAAGGCGAAAAGTCGGAAGAAAAAAGTCAATTGACTGTCTAGTGTTCAGTGCAACCATTAGATCTTAAATTCTAAGTCGAATTCTTCCCCTTTTAGAACATTGCTACCTGATATTTCTCTTGCCCCATATATATGCATTTTGGACAGTAGATTTTGCTTTGTATGCTTTGTGTAGTCAAGTAATTAAAGATAAAGGGCTTTTTAGGGAAAACGCAACATCTTTTATTGGCTGAACCTACTGAGAAATATGAGGTATTACAGAGGAAATTGGGCTAACATAAATAGTCAATAAAAACCTGATTGTTAGAAACACCAGCTTTGCTCTCTGCACCCACAGATAACGTGCAAAAATATAACAAATCCTGTTTTCAGAAGACATATTTGTTTTTTTTTTTTTAATTTTTTTATTAACTCTGTGCAATTCGGTACTATTTGTTTAAAGACTTTAATTGTATAGGGTGATGTTTACCAGTATGGTAACATCATCTTCTGACCTCAAATATATAAACCACTATTAGAAGTCATATCTGGTGGAATATCTTTTCTGTAATGCCAAAATCATCCAGCATATTGTCCTGGTATTAATATCCACTCAATAAATATTATTAAATGGGTAACCAAATGTTTAAAAAGTTACAACAAGCACTTATGAGTACCTCTAATTTAAGACACAGCCCATGGCTGCAATTTAAAAGTTAGAAACCTTAGTGAGGTTTTGGCTTAGATACTGATCAAGTACAAATATATATTTAGAAAATTCAAAATAATTAGCATGAGGATTCATAATTTTAATGTTTATTTACTTTTGAGAGGCAGAGTGAGAGTGGGAGAGGGACAGAGAGAGAGAGAGGGAGACACAGAATCCGAAGCAGCCTCCAAGCTATGAGCTGTTGGCACAGAGTCCGACGCAGGGCTTGAACCCATGAACCGTGAGATCATGACCTGGGCCTAAGTCAGGTGCTCAACTGATTGAGCCACCCAGGACTACCAAAATACTTTGTTTTTAAAAGAAGTGGGCAGCAAAAAGAAAAAAAAAAAAGAAGAAGAAGTAAAAAAAGTCTTGTCAGAGACTGAAAAAGAATAAGAATCAAGGAGAGATGAATTCAAATAGTTATAGGCCAACAATAAATGCAATTCATATTTATGCAGCACATCTTCCAAGCTTCTATAAATGTGTTTGTGTTCTACAATAAGTGGCAATCTGTTTATTCCTCATTTTCATTGAAATACTGTTAGCTCCTTTCTCTTAGGCTGCTCTCAATGTCATATACAATTTCATAGAAAATACAGATAAACAAAAAAGATGTCCCTGAAGCTGAAATACACTGTTATGATATTTGCTTTATGTATACATTCCCATATTATTCATGGAGATTGAGAAGAATTGTGATTCTAGAAACTTTCCAAAGTCTTGGAACATGGATCAAGAAACATTCATTCTTATTAAAAGTTATGACTTGTATAGATTAGAGATATTTGTATAGACTTTTCTTATGTATTTATGTGAGATTCTTCACTTGTATTACACAGTTACTTAAAAAAAAAGAAAAAAAATTTCAAGAAATACACAGGTTCGTGAATCCAAGATGTTAAAGGAATACAATGTGATATTCTTCCATGTAAGTAGACTCCTGGGGTGTATGTTTTTTAGGACAGTTTTGAAAAAGTTATGATTTTCCAATTATTTTATCTTTATTTTTTTAATAATTTATTTTATTTTTTATTTTTAGAGAGAGAGAGAATGAGTGGGGGAGAGGGACACAGGAAGACAGACACAGAGAGAGAAAGAGAGAGAACCTCAAGTAGGCTCCATACTCAGCACAAAGCCCAACACGGGGCTCCATCCCTCAGCCCTGGGATCATGACCTGAGCCAAAATCGAGAGATGGACACTGAACTGGCTGAGCCACAGAGGTGCTTCTCCAATTATTTTAAATCAAGTTATAACCTTTTAAAAATGAAAAATATTTAATATACTATTGCCTAATCATTCATGGAAAAGGAGAAAGTTTTAAGTGACAAGAAAATATTATTTTTTTTTAGTTACTGTCAGTTTGGGATGAAATAAACTCATTATAATACAAAGAAAATAATTCAAATAAAGGAAGAAAAATTCCTTCTTCTCTAAATTATGGAGCAAACATGTCCTATAAGACACGTTTCTGGCTATCAAGAGTTTACATACAAAATAAAATGTACAAGATTTGTTGAAATAATTAATAAATACTAAGGTAGAGGTGTGTTTAGAGTATTGTAGCAATGCAAATAACAGGAACCTACTTCACTTTATGAGATAGTGAGGCTTGGTATATAACACAAATAATTGGGAAGAGCTAGCTTTGGCAATAATAGCTGGAAAGTCATGCCAGGAAAAGAGAACATGTTTAAAAAAGCCTATGGACATGTCTTCTAGAAATGACCTCATGGGGACACCTAGAAAGATGTGGGCCAAACACTAAAAAGCTTTTTATAGCACCAAAATTGTCCACTCTCTTTTCAGAGACATAATCAAGAGATTTAATCCTGAAAGTAGCCTGATCAAATTTGCATTTTGGAAAGCTTAATGTGGTATCAAAGTGAGTTATACTTTATTGAAGAGGGAAACACTGATGAAGGAATAGTGATTCTAAGCCTCTTTTTTTTTTTTTTTTTTAAAGTGGTTTGGCAAGATATGATTAAGGATGGCACTAAGGAATTTTCAGTGTGGAGACAGGGAACAATGAATTTTGAGCATAAATAGAAGGTGCAATTAACAGGAAATGGTGAAAATTTCTAAGTTAGAGATTATTGAAAGAGAAGAAAAGAGCAAAAACAAAAACATGTTTTGGACCTGGGCAATTGTGTAGGTTTTCATGCGACTTACCAAAATGGGTAACTCGGGAGAAATTTTTAAATTTACAAGGTGGGGGCATCAGGGAAATGAAGGATAGCTTCAAGTTTAGAAAAAAAAATAATTTGAAGTATTATGAAGTGCCTGTGAAAAAAAGAATCTGAGGTACTATAAGGTGCCTGTGAAATATTTCCACAGTGATACTGTGAAGAAAAATCTGATGGTCTGGCACAAAAACAGACACATAGACCAATGGAATAGAATAGAAACCCCAGAACTAGACCCACAAACGTATGGCCAACTAATCTTTGACAAAGCAGGAAAGAACATCCAATGGAAAAAAGACAGTCTCTTTAACAAATGGTGCTGGGAGAACTGGACAGCAACATGCAGAAGGTTGAAACTAGACCACTTTCTCACACCATTCACAAAAATAAACTCAAAATGGATAAAGGACCTGAATGTGAGACAGGAAACCATCAAAACCTTAGAGGACAAAGCAGGAAAAGACCTCTCTGACCTCAGCCGTAGCAATGTCTTACTCGACACATCCCCAAAGGCAAGGGAATTAAAAGCAAAAGTGAATTACTGGGACCTTATGAAGATAAAAAGCTTCTGCACAGCAAAGGAAACAACCAACAGAACTAAAAGGCAACCAACGGAATGGGAAAAGATATTTGCAAATGACATATCGGACAAAGGGCTAGTATCCAAAATCTATAAAGAGCTCACCAAACTCCACACCCGAAAAGCAAATAACCCAGTGAAGAAATGGGCAGAAAACATGAATAGACACTTCTCTAAAGAAGACATCCGGATGGCCAACAGGCACATGAAAAGATGTTCAGCGTCGCTCCTTATCAGGGAAATACAAATCAAAACCACACTCAGATATCACCTCACGCCAGTCAGAGTGGCCAAAATGAACAAATCAGGAGACTATAGATGCTGGAGAGGATGTGGAGAAACGGGAACCCTCTTGCACTGTTGGTGGGAATGCAAATTGGTGCAGCCGCTCTGGAAAGCAGTGTGGAGGTTCCTCAGAAAATTAAAAATAGACCTACCCTATGACCCAGCAATAGCACTGCTAGGAATTTATCCAAGGGACACAGGAGTACTGATGCATAGGGGCACTTGTACCCCAATGTTCATAGCAGCACTGTCAACAATAGCCAAATTATGGAAAGAGCCTAAATGTCCATCAACTGATGAATGGATAAAGAAATTGTGGTTTATATACACAATGGAGTACTACGTGGCAATGAGAAAAAATGAAATATGGCCTTTTGTAGCAACGTGGATGGAACTGGAGAGTGTGATGCTAAGTGAAATAAGCCATACAGAGAAAGACAGATACCATATGGTTTCACTCTTATGTGGATCCTGAGAAACTTAAGAGAAACCCATGGGGGAGGGGAACAACAAAAAAAAAAGAGGTTAGAATGGGAGAGAGCCAAAGCATAAGAGACTGTTGAGAACTGAGAACAAACTAAGGGTTGATGGGGGGTGGGAGGGAGGAGAGGGTGGGTGATGGGTACTGAAGAGGGCACCTTTTGGGATGAGCACTGGGTGTTGTATGGAAACCAATTTGACAATAAATTTCATATATAAATAAATAAAAATAAATAAATAAATAAATAAATAAATAAATAAATAAATAAATAAATAAAAAAAGAAAAATCTGATGGTCAAAAGCTACGGTAGGGTCATAACGCAGCAAACATGTATTCTTGATCATACAACAGTGGGTTGGCTGAGGGGTTCTGCTGATTTGGGCTGGTCTTGATTGATCCCAGCAGGGCTTGTTCATGAATCTGATGTCAGCTGGGGGCTTAGCTAGGAGATAGTTGAATATAAAGACTCTATTAAAAATTGCAAATTGCTCGCCTTTTCATCTTCCCTACCACTGATGAAACCTATACTGCTTCCAACGTGTGGTGTAAGTGAGTCACTAGTGTTGAGCAGATGAAAACATTTCAAGTCTGTTTTCTTGAACGGCACATCCATTAGCTGCATAAATCACCTAGTGGGGTGGCAGAAAATGGATACGAAGGGTGACTGAGAGACCGATGTTGAAATCCTCGATAATTTTGAATATATTGTATGTAGCAAAGAAGAAAATGAATTAAAAACTAGAAAACCATTTAGCACTATTACTACAATCATGATACTATGTACAAAATTAGACAGAAATGTTGAAAAATGAAAATACCTTTTTAAAGAAAGGTATAAGAATCATGGTGTTTAATGTTATTACAAACTAAATATAGATTTTAAAATAATGAAAATATTTCAAAAGCAAAAAAGTAAACTTGCCATGGTTGGTTAGTAATACAAAAAATATATATTTTATGGAATGTAAACTTAGTTTCTTACATATACGAAATGGCTGATGGAAAGTTTCATCTGCCTACCGGGAAAAATCTGATTCTTTTATCTGAGAAAGCTAACTTTGATTAAAAATTTAGTTATTAGCATAAAGCACCTAAAAGAAAGCAGTAGAAAATGGTGGCTTTTGTCTCAAGTCATTGCTCAAAATAAACCATAAACCCATCCTTGTCAGAATTTTCAGTCTAGCGAGGTGTCTTTTTAGGAGCTATAATTACTTCCTCAAAACAATCATCTAGGATATTTTGTTCATAAAAGATAAAGTTTGGAAAATGCTACCATGGAATATTAAATGTCATAGAGTAGTTGCCCCAAGATCTATCTGAAGAAATATACATATTGATGTCCTACAAAACCTGCCTTTAATGTTACTATTATCAGCAAGATAAAGTGGGACAAGTGCATGTATTCTGTAGCTTTAGGTAGGCAATAGAGAGAGTGAGGGGAAACATGAGAAACAAACTGAAACCACACAGTGCCCCATAGGGACTTATTCTTACTGACATTCATTACATGGTGCGGGAGGTCAAGTTAAACTAACTTTAAAACGTTAGTAATAGTCTGATCTTTGAATATTTCTTAGTCTTAACTGAATTAGTGAGTGTGTGAAATAGGAACATAAAAATCTCCCTTCACAGTGCTTTTGTCAAAATTACTTAAGGATGTAGTCTGTGTGGTAGCGTAATTGCTAGCATACAAAAGACATTTACTCAATATGGGTCTGGCCACCATGGGAATTCAACATGCCTGAAACAGGTCTGATGATTGTGGTACTAGGTTCTCCCTAATATAACAGTAAATATAAATTAAGTCTTTCAAATTCTCATTTGGCAGCTCTAAAAATATGTTAGAAATTCTTTTAATACAATAGCCCATTCAGAGGTGTCTTTACGTCCATGGAAGAAGTGTGTTTCCTGTATGGTAATTATCAGATGGAAATATGGAAAAGCACACCTTGCTTCATTGCTTCAATAAAAATCAAATCAATTTGTATAATATTATTCTTGAGGTTAAATGTGGTTACTTAAAAAAAACAAAATATTATATCTGTTCAATGGGTAATCCATTGAATTAATTCCATTTCCTTTTAAACCTACTCTTCCCTAATTTTATCATCTTAAGCCAAAGATATCCAACTTTTTCTTTAATTATTCAGTCATTTCTGAATTAAAGTTAACTACACTTAAAAATGAACCTGTCTGGGGCGCCTGGGTGGCGCAGTCGGTTAAGCGTCCGACTTCAGCCAGGTCACGATCTCGCGGTCCGTGAGTTCGAGCCCCGCATCAGGCTCTGGGCTGATGGCTCGGAGCCTGGAGCCTGTTTCCGATTCTGTGTCTCCCTCTTTCTCTGCCCCTCCCCCGTTCATGCTCTGTCTCTCTCTGTCCCAAAAATAAATAAAAAACGTTGAAAAAAAAAATTTAAAAAAAAAAAAAAAAAAATGAACCTGTCAAGCCCAAATGTCTAACTGATGAATAGATAAAGTAGTAGTGTATATATACAATGGAATACTACTCGGCAATGAAAATGAATGAAATCTTGCCATTTGCAACAATTTGGATGGAACTGGAGGGATTAGGCTAAGTGAAATAAGTCAGTCAAAAAAGACAGATATCCTATGTTTTTCACTCATATGTGGAATTTGAGAAACTTAACAGAAGACCATGGGGGAAAGGAAGGAAAAAACAATTACAAACAGAGAGGGAGGCAAACCATAAGAGATTCTTAAATACAGACAACTAAGGGTTGATGGAGTTGGGGGGGGGGGGTCGGGGGAAATGGATGATGGGCATTGAGAAGGGCACTTGTTGGGATGAGCACTGGGTGTTGTATGTAAGTGATGAATCATGGGAATCCACTCTCAAAGCTAAGAGAGCACATTGTAATCACTGTATGTTAGCTAACTTGATAATAAATTATATAAAAAAATACAAATAAATAAAAATGAACCTGTAAGGAGTACCTCAGTGGCTCAGTCGGTTAAGTGTCCCACTTAGGCTCAGGTCATGATCTCATGGTTGGTAAGTTCCAGACCCATATTGGGCTCTCTGCTGTGAGCAGAGTCCACTTCTGATTCTCTGTCACCCTCTCTCTCTGCCTCTCCCTGCTTATGCATGCATGCACAATAAATATTTACAAATAAAACATTTTTATTTATATTTAGATGTTTAAATAAAACATCTAAAATAAACATTTACAAAAAAATTAACCAGTCATGGGGTGCCTGGGTGGCTCATGGTTGAATGTCTAGCTCTCGACTTCAGCTCAGGTCATCATGATTGAGCCCTGAGTTGGGATCTGTTCTGACAGTGCGGAGCCTGCTTGGGATGCTCTCCCTCCCTCTCTCTCTCCGTCCCTCCCCGGTTCTCCTACTTTGCCTCTCTCTCTCTCTCTCTCTCTCTGTCTCTCTCTCAGAATAAACAAACTTAAAAAAAAATTAACCAGTCATGATACTCTCAGCTTCAATTCAGAAAAAAACATATGTTAAGAAAGAATATTGCTCATAGGAAATGGTTGTTTAAGAATGAAAAATAATCTGCATGGGTATAGCCACGAAACCAACAATTCTAACAAACCAAATATTATTGATCAGTTTTAACTGATTTTCTCACTGAATCCACATATCAATAGAAACACTGACAACAAAGATTCATTACTCTGTTTTGATACATGACTTGAGACTTACCTTCTAACCTTGGGATAAATTCTCTGAATATTTGCCTCCACAGTTTATAAGAAATCTATGATGTTATAATTTTCCTTTTGACCGCCTACCTTTTGAGCCCTACTTTTTCCTTCAGGAAACTCTAATCACAAATAGAAAAAAATGACTATGTATTAAGTGTCAATTGTATGGTAGGCACTGTCCTAGATAAGTATCACTTTGATCCTGAGAATGAAGCTTTATTAACCACCTACACACTGTTGATTAACAAGTGCATCATTGATCAAATGACTTTACAGTTCAAAACTCATATCTTCTTCCATAAAATAAAAATAACCTTAAATGAGTTTTCTAAGATTCACAAAGAAGTAAATATTAATCAGGTCTTATTTATCTTTGTAATTGTCATATTTTTACATACTAGGATTCATGGATCATTTCCTATATTGAATTACCTATAAATGTTCAATATCATTTTGTCCGTTGTTATACACAAAAAGTAAATGAAAAGCAGAGATCACATTTCAGGAATATGCTTAAACAAAAGACTAAAAATCTACTCAAGTTACAATAAAAGTGATTTAGGTAAAACAGAATCTATGCTAAGTAAAAGGTTTACATTAATTTGTGATGTCCCAAATTTAACGCAGATGTTAATAGAATTCTGTGTGCTGCTTGGTTTTCTTTCTGGTTTGTTTTCTTTGAACAGTAACATGTCCAAACTATTTTTAAACATGCAAATACTAAACACAGTTCTGGATACTTAGAGTCTATTTTGACCATATTGTCTCAATGACTTCTAATTATGTCTCATGTTGTTTGGATCATCTTGCAGGTTCTGGACTTCTCTCTTCTCAGTCCTACAAAGGGTTCAATATTGAAGTCCCTTTGTTATTTAACCAAATAAAATATGCACTTAACGGAGAGAGAATTCAAGCTCATTATGAAATAAGGCACTTGCTGATACTGTTCATTATTCTTATAGTCAATTATGAGCATCACAGAAACAGTAAACATGAATGAACTCATAAACTTTGAGTCAAGTCATTATGAGTGTAAGAAGTTCGTTTTTGGTTGCTTAATGTAAATCTCTATAATAATCCGAAAGGAAAGCAATATTTAAAATAGTTGAGTTTCCTTTACATAGCCATTAGATAAATTCTTTCATTGTCAGATTTTTATGTATGCATGTCCCTATTTATAAACAGTTTAGAAAAAATAGTTTAATTTTATTTTAAATTAATTTGGGTAGCCTCTGTGAATATCTAGCTATTGTGATATGATAGAGTTAGCTCTAATTGCAGACACAGATGGTGTAAAGACCATCATCAGAACTTTTTCCCTTGAAAAAATCATAGAAAATGGGTTGTTTTGCTTATTTGGTTAATTTGAGAGATGTTTAATTGCATAACCACCAGGAAATTCTGCAATTCAGTAAATAAAAGAACATACAGATATTTCCTTGCTGGATTATGTTCATTCTTCTTTTTTATTTCTATATTTGAAAGATTTTATAAAGGAGAAATCTTTCTCAATATTTTAAGAACATGTCTTGGACAGATACATGAGAGATAAACAACTATGCCTTATGTTGATATTCAATATTCATGCATTGTTTCATTTATCCATCATGTACCTATTTATTGGTCAAATATATTTGTCAGACAGTGAGCTAGAAGTTTCTCTAAGACCCTTCTTAATGGGTGACTTTGAACCAAATGTCAGGTGTGATGGATTTTAAAAATTATAAATATCAGAATTTTTTACTTGATAATTTAAAGTTATTACATGTTCCTCATTACAATCTAGAAAAGATGGGATATATATTTATTTCTTTATCGTAGTTTGACACACAAAAATTTAATTTCATAACATTAAGGTCATAACTATTATCACTTAAAATACATTCTGAGGGGCAACTGGGCTCATTCAGTTAAGCATCTGACTCTTGGTTTCAGCGTAGGTCATGATCTCATGGTTTGTGGGTTTGAGCCCCACATCAAGCTCTGTGCTGACAGCATGGAGCCTGCCTGAGATTTTCTATCTTCCTCTTCCTCTGCCCCCCACCCCCAATCATGCATGTGCACTCTCTCTCTGTCTCAAAAATAAACATTTAAAAAATACATTCTGAATATTTGCCACACGTTTAATTATTTTCAAAGAATATGATTTGTGAAGGTGGAGTAAATTTTCACTCTTTGGATGCAGCAAAATATATTGTCAGAAATGTAACTTTCAAATATGTCTATTATACTTAAATCTCCCTGTCTGCCATAAGAGCAATCCTAAAAGCACTATGTGACTAGAAGCAGTGGGAATTTAAAATTTCATACATTTTAACAAATTGCCCAATGAAGTCATGATAACGTCAGATGTTAGCAACATAACATACTGAGCACTTGCAAATCATATTTATCTCACAGTTCTATTTTTTATATGACAATATTAAAAATAAACATATAATAGTATTAGATAATAAGAAAGACTCATAATATTTTTAAAAATAACCAAAGAAGAATCAGATCCACATTAAAAAAATGAATCAACATAGCCTAAATTACTGCAGTAGAGGATGCTGGAAAAAGATAGTGACAAAACTCTCAATTTAGGGTTAATTAATAATGGTATAATGAGTTGCAGAAGTCCCTGGAGTTAATGTCAAGATGATTACTTTGGAAATTGCATTGGAAATAAATGAAACTATATTCTGCATGACTTCAGTAGTAGCTAAAAGAGATCGTTACCTTCTGTAATAGAGTCAAAGAGAGGGCATTGGCCCTAGCAAAAACCCAATGTGTAACTCCATACTTATAAGACAAACGATGGGCACACCCTACCTGTCTTGATTCTCCCTCTGTATCAAAAAGCCAAGTTCTAGTACTCAATACCTAGGACACAGGACAAGGAAATGTGGATATTCAATTTCAATGGTTAGCAGACAACCAAGAATCACCAAATTTTGTTGAAATTCTAACACTTTTAAAAAAATGAATCAATTTAACAAACAAAAGAAATATCACATGGAGACGCAAGTTTAATGGGGGGAAATGGTGCTTAAAACCCAATTAATGATGTAAAAGTTCAAGGCCAGGGTTATATTAGAATGCCAAATGCAATTTACACTGGAATGTAAGCTCCTCACTAAAATGTAAGTTCCATGACAACAATTACTTTTCCTGTTGTTTTTTTTTTTTCACTGCTATATTCCCAGATGACACTTGGTAAATTCTCAGTAAATATTTATTGAATGAACACAAGTAATACAAATCAAAGAAATGGAATGTAGAAAGATAAGTTTTAAAAAATGGCAAAAATTTCCAACATCCTTCTCTAAATATTGTAAGAAGGAAAAATATCTTCATGAACCACAGAAAGAGATGTCTCAGAGCAAAGACATGAAATCTTCTGAGGAATATTAACAAAGTTAATGAATACAAGATTTTTGAATATTCTAGTTAACAAGGATTATTAGGTATTAAATTTCTATCCAAAAAATAAAGAATACATGTTTTCAACTACTTGTGGATTATTCTCCAAATCCCATGATATCACTATTTATTAGAACCAGAAAAATCAACAACATGAATCACACAGTCCATATTATCTGACTAAATGCAATCGATTTAGAAATTAACAACAAAAAGAGCTTAAAAAATCCACCCGCTTAGAAATTTAAATATGTCCACATAAATTACCATTCCTATTAAAGAGGAAAGCAAGACTGTAACTGGGAACTACTTAAAAATGTTATAGTGAGAACTCTGCACTTCAATACCTGTGTAATATGTCCAAAAAAAGAACACCTAGAAAAATTATATGCCTTCAATGTATATTGTATGATATAGGAAGATTTAAAATAAATGATGTAAATAATCAAGAATCTAGAGTAAGAGCTAGAAGATATAGAGGGGCTATATTAATTGGGATATTAATTGATTTGTTCCTTCAATCATTGAACATGTAGTATCTGCCAGCTACTAAAAAACAGTGGCTAGAAAAAATGCAATGGCTACCAAAAACAGATGTCATTTCTGACCTCAGTGAACTTGGGCTCTATCAAGGAAAACAGATTAAAAAGAAGCAGACAAACATTATAGAAACAAGACTTATATGGGTATTACAAAGAAAAACATGTAATGGGAGAGTTTGACTTAGTTGAGGAATTCCGAAAAGGTTTGTCTTTGGAAATTATGACCAGTCTGAGATCTGAAGGGTGAGTAGGTGTTAACCAGGTGAAGTTGGTGGGGCAGGCAGGCTCAAAGACCAGAGTAAGTCCGCAGGTACCGCGTGGTGTGAGAGACGAGGCATACTGCGGAGACTAAAGGAAGATCCACGCGGCTAGAAGACACAGACAGCCTAAGGAGAAGTTTTGAAGAAAGTTAGGGAAAAGTTCATATAGGGTCTTAGTCTATGTTCAGGACAGTGTTCTTGATCTTAAAAGCCAAGAGAAACCATAGAGATGGTTTAAGCTGAGGTCAAATATGCATTTTGGCAAAATTCCTTCTGGCTACATGTGGCAAATTGATTGAAGGGTGGTGTAGATCAGTGAACACAGAGATAGCAGTCAGGGAGCGGCAGTGATCCACATGAGAAGACACAGGTGCTTTCTTAGAATGATGATGGGGGAGCAAGGTAGACAAAGTTGAGGCATATTTAAGTATGAAGATCAATAAAAGCACAAAGCAATAAAATAAAAATCAACGCCACCAACATATACGATCAGTCAAAATAGAAGTCAGAGATGTACATTAAAATCACAAGAAACTGTTTTTCATAAATAAAATTGACAGAAATTTTATGCTATTGGTAAGTGTGAGACACTTTGAGAATCTAAATTGATTGGTACAGCCACTCTTCAAGAGTGATTTGATGGTATCAGTTAAAATTTAAAATGTGCAAATTCTGGAGGCACCTGGGTGGCTCGGTCAGTTGAGTGTCTGACTCTTGATTTCAGCTCAGTCATGATCTCACAGTTTGTGAATTCGAGCCTTGCATTACACTAGTTCCACACTGACGGTGGGGAACCTGCTTGGGATTCTCTCTCCCTCTCTGCCCCTCCCACAATACTCTCTCTCTCTCTCCAAATAAATAAATAAACTTTAAAATGTGCAAATTCTTATAAAAATAAATAAAATGTGCAAATTCTTATACTTAGCAATTCTACATCATAGTCTCCCCAAGGGATGTGTTTGTGCATATAGCACAGAGTCATTTAAGGAGATGCACTGAAGTATTATTTGATAATAGTAAAAAAAACGTACTTGAAGGTCCATTAAAATAAGATTGGCTAAAAAGAAATGATAGACACACATCAGTGTGATTGGGATTGGGAAATATTTTTACCAGGTAAGGACAAAGTTGGAAACTCTAAAGAGTCACAAGATACAGTGGGTATTGTAGAATAAGCACAAGACTGAGATTAATCATTGTTGGGTTTGAATCTATTCTCTCTCTCTTATTACCATGATATTCTTTACTTCTCCTTTGCTACAATCACCAGTTTCTGAGTCATTTTCAAATATTTTTTTTCTGATTAGGTTGTAGCCTCCAAAATTCCATCTGTCCTCTATCTTTTTCCAAGTTGTATCCCCAACACCCACGTCTACTTGTACCAGGCATATTATATGCAGTCGATATACTTATTGTTAAGTATGTATGAATACTAACATAAATGAACAAATTGATGAATGAATGAATAACCTCACTTAAGCCACTAACTTTATGTAATCCATGTATACAAATCACCTCATTTCTCTTAAGATCCTATCTACAAAATTTAATACATTAGAGTTCTTACTGCTTTTTTTACTTTAAAATTTTATACGATATTGCTTGGGTTGTCTGAAAAACTTTCATCAGTCCTTTAGATCATAGCATGGTTTTAATTTTTGTATATTTCTACAGACAACATATAACCTATAGAGTTTGTTATGTATAAAGTTCTGTGTGTTAATCCCATATATATTTAAACAATACAAGTATTGCTATATCACCTGCTTTGGATACTTTATTTATTTATTTATCTGTTTGTTTAATTTTTTTGTTTATTATGAGAGAGAACATGAACTTGAGCTTGAGTAGAAAGAGGGGGAGATAAAGAATCCCAAGTAGCCTCCGCATTGTCAACACAGAGTCTGATATGGGGCTCAAACTCACATCATGACCTGAGAGATCATGTCCTGAGCCAAAATCCAGAGTCGGACTCTTCACCAACTGAGCCACCCAGCCACCCAGGCTGGATACTGCTTTAAACTATCCAATAAATCCTCAGGTAAACAAAATCTCAGTAGATTTTGAATGTAAATGAAGTGGAACATATATAGTAGGACAGCTCAGAAATGTCAGAGATGATGTGGGTCAGGATACCTTATAAAATTGACAAGTGTGGTGAATGTGAATGGACTAGACATTTGGGCTACTTGTTTCTGTTTCAACTTTAGTTCCTACCTTGGACTAGTAGGATTATAAAATAAAATCAGAGAGATTCTCCCCCAAATCTTTCACATTGTAGGTATGGTAAAGTTCATGTTTTCTTGCCCTAAGTCACACTCTTAAATAAACTTGTAATCCTATAACATCACCACAGTCCTTCATAGATGACATGACTAACTAGAAACACATCAAACCAATTATGTAGTATCTTTTAGCTAAATGGCTCACTGGCACAGTCAAATGTCTTATTTTGCACTTCATTACATAGAGGCAAACCGGAGCCTGAGGGGAACATTAATTAGTGTAAGCTTGTTCTCTGAGTCACAAGACTCTGAAAGCGTATTGGTTTATTCCTTTCTCTGTATAACAGAAGATAAAGTAATCATTCTGACAATATAGCTTCATATCACATTACACCACAGTGACATCTCAAACTTCTCTAACCTTTTCACTGAAATACTTAAACTTATTTTCTCCCTGATACAGTTGCTCACCACACAAGCATATACATGCAAACGATTACATGCAACGTGTAACAAAAATGCACAATTCCTGGAAATAGAAATCGAGTGAAAACGTTTACATTCTGACAAAGGTTTGTGACTAATTATATTATTTAAAATATATGAAAAAACAAGTAAAATATATGCACTTTATCTCCTTAAGGTGTCTCCCCCCACCCCCACTCAACTCTATCCCCATATACTTCCAGGTTGGTCATATGACTTGATTTGTTCAGTGGAATATGAGTGGATTTGATATAGGTCATTTTGAAGTAGAATACTTAATAGCTCCTCAGAGATCTTCTACCTTTGTTTCCTTCAGCTGTTCCCCCCTCCTCAAACCTAAAGAGAAAAAGGAAGTAAAGCAGAGCCTGCAATCAAATATAAGGTGGAAAAACAAAAAAAAACAAAAAATTGTGTTTATAAGCCACTGAGATTTTGGTGTGATGTGTTATGCAGCTTTGTATCTCACAGAGCTAACTAGTATGATGCTTGAATAGGGTATATTTTAATTCTCATCAGGAGATGAGTAAGTATTTTTATGGAAAATAAACTTATAATTAATGTTTAAAGTCTCTAGGGGCGACTAGGTGGCTCAGTCAGTTAAGTGTCGACTGCGGCTCAAGTCATGATCTCACAGTTCGTGGGTTCGAGCCCCTCGTGCGGCTCTGTGCTGACAGCTCAGAGCCTGGACCCTGCTTTGGATTCTGAGTCTCCCTCTCGCTCTGCTCCTCCCCCACTTATGCTCTGTCTCTCTCTCTCTCTTAAAAATAAATAAACATTAAAAAAATAAATAAAAATAAAGTCTTTAGCATACATTTCTGATAGAAGTAGGAAAAGAATCCTCTAATATTGATTTGATTATTCTTTTGTGTAATGTTGAAGGTTAGGGTTAGGTCTTTAATCATAATCTTAGTTATATTTGTCAAATACTTACCGAATTTTTTCCTTTTTTTTCCCCCAATAAGTGATCTGCTATGGGGGAGGAACTTTCCTATGGGTGGGTTACACAGATTAGTAGTAGTAGTAATATCGCTTAGCTTTTCTGCAACTGTGCACTTCCACCTCGGAAGGGGATTGGCCAGGAGTCTTCTGAGCTCTTAAAAACATAGTGGGGCTCCCAGGTGGCCCAGTAGGCTAAGCAGCCAAACCTTGGTTTTGGCTCAGGTCATAGTTTCATGATTGGTGGGTTCGAGCCCCGCATTGGGCTCTGTGCTGACAGCTCGGAGCCTGCTTGGGATTCTCGTCTCTTTTTCTCTCTGTCCCTCCCCTACACACGCTTGCTCTCTCTCATGCGTGCGTGCGTGTTCTCTCTCTCGCTCTCCCTCTAAAAATTAAACTTAAATAAATATATTTAAGTTTTACATAAATGAACAATATAAAGTTTGATTTTTGAACTTCAGTATTAGAAATCTGAAATGTAAGGGGTGCCTGGGTGGCTCAGGTGGTTAAGGGTCTGGCTCTTGATTTCAGCTCAGGTCATGATCTCACGGTATGTGAGTCTGAGCCCTGCATGTTGCTCTGCACTGACAGTGTGGAGCCTGCTTGGGATTCTTGCTCTCCTTCTCTCCACCACTCCCCTGATCAGGTACTTGCTCTCTCTCAAAATAAATAAATACATTTTAAAAAAATAATAAAAAAAATAAATCTGAAATTTGATTTAGAATTTAAAAACCTAAGATAATTTTAAAGCATCAGTTAAGGTTAAAATAAGAATTATAGCATATATCATATTTCACTAGAAATATGGCCCAATATAGAAAATATTACTTTCCATATATTATCACTTTGACATTATTTTTTGCCAGTCTTTTGAGAGGCTTATCAACTCTATGATTTATTTAAGAATAGGATCAGAAATGGTACAGCCTTAAAATCGATCACCATGTCTTTGTGCAGAACCTATACATATATAAATAAATTTCTCCTAGGCTGCCGTCCCTATCACTAATTCTAGGAAATGAAGACTCCTGGTATATTACCTGAGTTTGCAAAAACACCAGGTTCTGTATGCAACCTTCTTTTTTCTCCATATAAACTAATTTTAAGTAAATTATTAAAAATCTATTCTTATTGATAAATTAGCTATTGATAGAAACAGGATACACCTGTTGCTACTCAAAGTTTCTGCTATGAATAAGTAAATAAATCCTGTGTAACACTCATTGAACATCCACTATGTGTAAAGCATTTTGCTGCAGATTCTATTTGTCTTTTTTAGTTTTTAATTCACAAACACCAACATAGAAGAAATTAGTATCCTTTTATTGTAGGTAAAGAGCACATATAAATGTTATGGCATTTCACAAGATTCCATACCATTGTACAAAACAAAAGCAACACTTGAAACTAGGTTTATATGATTCCAAATTCTTTGTTCGTTCTTTCTTTCTTTCTTTCTTTCTTTCTTTCTTTCTCTCTCTCTCTTTCTTTCTTTCTTTCTTTCTTGTGGGAGTTATAAATTGTATTATACTATTTGTTCATTATTATTTGTTGCCTCCATGTTGCCACCTTCCCTTGCCCTTTGCTAATTTTGAGTTTGACATTGTGCTATATTTGTGTCTATAGAATCTATAATACCAAGCAAAAATATAAATGTGATTGATGATTTGTCTGGAAACTTCTTTTTCCAGACTTTTCCTGTGAGAAGAGGAGCCCATAACAGAGAATATCCCATTAACCTGTATTCTGGAATGAGAAGACAAGTGGTGTTCATAAGAGCTCAATGAACTCTACAGTTGAGCCATAGAACCATCCATAGCTGGAGAACCATAGCTGACCTACAACGTTCATGTAACATGAATTAGAAATAAATATATTTTGTAGACAACTGAGATTTTGAGGTAGGTTATTATACCACATAACCTCATAACCTGTCAAAAGTTAACTAACACATAAATTGAAATCTAAAAGTAGAGGCTGTCATAACACAAAATCAAAAATATATGGCAATGGGGCACCTGGGTTGCTCAGTTGGTTAAATGGCTGACTTTGGCTCAAGTCATGATCTCACAGTTTGTGAGTTTGAGCACCTCATCAGGCTCTGCACTGACAGTGCAGTGTTATACATATTATAATATATAGTTTACATATGTGTGTGTGTGTATCCCTTGCCATTTATGTATATGTATATATATTATATTATATAGTTTATATATTTATATGTATGTATATATATCCATTGTCATTTACATATATATACACAATGTATATGCATATGTATATGTGTATATATATATATATATGTATGTATGTGTGTATGTATGTTTTATATATATATAAATGGCAATGGATTTAAGGTTGGGTCACTAGGTGGGAAGTGACAAGTAAACTGTTAATAGGAGAATGAGAAATGCTACCCAGAATTTGCAGTGCTGAAATATTTTTATGACTGTCATTATTGACAAACCGGGAGGAGAAAAATGTATCTAATGAATCTGTGGCTTTAAGTGATGAATTGTGAGTTATTAGGTACACATGATTACATGAGATAAGCTTAGAAAATGATAAGCCTTTTCATAATCACAGATGAAAAAGAAAGAAATTGGATAGATTTCAGTGTTGAATGAGGCAAGTTTTCTTACCTTCATTCTGTAAAAGATTCTCAAATTAAGACCCAGACTCTCATCAAGGACCAAATTAAGGTCTAGTTGCATTAGACGAGCCCCTAGTAAATCCCTTCTGTTATACAAAATGACTTGGAATAAATCAATCACATGGTTGTATGGAAGTCTGATAAGTTCAAATTACCCTCTATTATGTCTAGACAGAGAAATATAGCAAAAAACAAACAAAAAAACAAACAGAAAGTTGATGTTGCTAACAGCATATGGAAGCGACTGGATTCAAGTACTCCATTTTTTTTTAAGAAAGCTCAAGATACTTTGGGTTAGAAAATTTCCCTATTATACGAATAAAGAGATATTACAACATTTGCCTGAATGATTTCAGAAATGATTAGGACCAGTGACTATCCTGCCCTGCCTTCCTTTTCTCCTTTTCCTAAGGGAAGTGTTCACAAAGTATCTCTCATGTTCCACCACTGTATTTCTGTATGTTGGATATTTTTAGCTCAATGTCTCTGGGTAACTTGTCATTTTAGTGTGCAGATTCCCTGAACAAATGCTATAGAGTTCATACCAACTTCAGATAGGTCATGATATCCTGTACATAAAGTCAGAAATGTTACTGAACTTTTCAGGTGTCTTGAGGAAGATATGAGTAAATTTTGCCCACAGGGAGGAAAGCAAATATTTGTAATAAAAAAGAATCCAGTGATAGATTATAATCAGGTGTTCACAAGTATCTATTTGCTCTTCCCCTTTATCATTCTGTCCTGTAAGTAGAGTACATTTTCCCACCATGAGAACAACCAGGGTGACTGTGTACCCAAATGGGAAGCCATGTAGAACTAAGCCATTCCCCATACTGAAGAGCCCATGAGGATGGAGCAGACCCCAGCAGAGTTACAGCCAGCCTGCAGCACTCATGTTACAAAACAAGAGTATGTGTTCTTGTAAGAGATTGAAATTTGAAGGTTGCCTGGCCACAAGAGGTCTCAGCTGCAACTTCTCTCTCTAGTCCCAACTTCTCTCTCTAGCCCCTACCATGTTGCTGGCCTTTGGAAGTCTCTCTCTCTCTTTCTCTGTCCTTCACTCTCTCTCTCTCTCTTTTTCTAGTAATTTGAATGTATTTTCCCTCTGCCTTGAATGCATGGCCTATATCCTCTCCCCACACTTACTTTCCATGCAGATTCTTCACTTCTCAGCTTTCTTGGGAAAGCTCTTCCCGATCTGCCAGATTAGGAGTCACCTATTACATGCTATGTTTGTATTTTATTTTTTCCTCAAAGGTAAACACATTTTATACCTGTGTATTTTTGTTAGAGGATTATTTGGAAAATGTCCATCTTTCTGACTAGACTGCAAGCTCCCTGAGGGGAGGAGATGTGTCCATTTTTCTCAGCTATATACCAAACATTCAAGACACTGCTTGGCACCTAGAATGAGTTTAATATTTGTTGCTTAAATATGTTTGAATTTTCCATACTAATGAATTCAAGCCACAAATTCTATAAGACTACCTATGTCTGAATATTTTTCTTGAGGGTGTTACTACTTTGTGTCCGTTTAATGCATAAGCTTGAAATTAGAAAAGTGGTAATTCCTTTCAAATACTCCCATTCAATGTTTGTGCATCTATTTGCTATCAAATATTATTTTGTCTCTCTATACACAATCTCCTGTTTCCTGGCACTTAAACTACTCTGAATAAAGCCTTTTGGGCACCAGAATGAGCAGTGAGATGCGATATAGGTGAATCTTCTTAAGGAATTCCTTCTTAAGGAATTTAAATTAAATTTTATTCCCAAATGATTATTTCCTTTTTAAAAACAGCCTTTTCTATTAAAAGCACGCTCAAAATGTTCAAATTAAATATTCTTGTGCTAAAGTAATGGCTCAGGGCAGCTTCTAAATGGAAGATAAGGAGGCAACAGTCATTTTACGCTGGAGAGTCATAAAATGATTTCCCCTCCGCTTTTACTGTGGCACATCACAACTAAGTTGTTTATCTATTATGACCTCCCATTTTCTCTCTGGAAAAATGGTGTTGAGAGGCTTAAACATAAGCCATTATCAGAGAGCCATGAGTTTATTTACTGATCTTACATAGGTCACCCTTATTTCGTTATTTTTTAAAAATATAACAAAACTATATCATGTATTATTTTGAATATTAAAACTGTACCAAAACAGAGTATGTAATATTTGCTAATAAATAGTTTGCTTTCAATTAGTAGGCTTCCTCTATTTGCTAGATCATTGAGATAAGTAGCTAAGACCACTTAAACTGTGTCTATGGCAGAATCAGTACTCAATAAAGAATTTTCCCTCTTTTTCTATTGATCCAGTGTTATTTTGCATACATGAAATTTGCCATAAAAAGTTTTCATTCTCAGTTCACTTTTGTTTTAATAACCATCTCCTTGTCTATTTTTGAAGACCTTAGAGGATGTGGTTTGGATCCTTCTGTTTGCCACACAGGTTCAGTTTAGGTATCTGATCTCTAGCTCTTCTGGAAGCACTGGGATCAATCCCTACCTCAACCTTTACCCTGTTTCCACACTGCAATATAAATCGCACAGAAGATCAAAATACCACACATTTATCTTTGCAGACAATCAACTTATCAATATGCCTAGAGGCAAAAGATAAATTTCTTCTTTGTTTGATCAATAGAGTAATAACTGCAAGTGCTATAAATGAAGATAGAGCTATCTCTTCGGTTTTCATATCCAACCACATTATTTGACTTGATCTCATATGTGTCAGAGAATTCTATTGCATGGCTACCCCCAATGCACAGAACACATTTCCTTCCATTGATTCTCAATTTCCCCATCATTAATTTCATTGACTGAGTAGCAGGCTTTCAAATTAGAGAAAAGGAAAGCTCAAACAATGAAGTTCCATCAGCTTAGTATTACCGATTTTCTTTATTCTGTTTTGGGAGGAGGGTGGACAGGGCTCTTGCTGTTGTGGCATGTTTTCCAGCTATCCTAGAGAGGAGAAAGCGAAGGTAAAATATGCAGAATAATGAAATCATAGTGCCTAGAAAAATGCTTGGTGATATCAAGTTGAACAATAGGTATTTACAGAATAAACAAATCAAGATTCATAAGCAAAGTAATCAATACTAAAATGTTATTTGTACACCAGGTAGTCAATGGAGAAATATGTACTGGTGGCCTACTTATACCAAGACTGTAAAAAAAGCTGCAAATATCTAGATGAAAAGTCATGATTTTGCCTCCAAGATCCTTATAATCAAGGTCTCATGTTAAATTATTACAGTGCAGATGCACTGGTGCAACGGAAAGAAAGAAGATAGAGCAGCTATTACCACCTGGAGAAGTTAGGGAGCTTCTTATTCATTCATTCTCATACAGTCCATTCTCTTTCCTTCTTTTGTCACAGTCCCATTCATTTATCATATCACACACATGGGTAATATGAAAGCTTATTATCTTATTAGCGACAGGAATTAAACACTTTTTAATGACTCTCCCCTTTGACACAGGTTTATAAAACTTGAACTCATTTCTTACATTTACCATTATCTCATCTAGCCCTGATATAATTAAATTCTACTTGATTTTATAGCTTGTGTATTTATTGAGACTCATGTGTCCAGCATTTTCATACTCTATTCCTCACGCTTAGAATAATGCCAGGTTTAATAAAAATGTGTTTAAAAAAATCAAAGGACCTGTTATATGCCTTACATTCTAGGGGAAGAAGATTTAAAAAAAAACATAAATTGTAGAATACAGTAATATGTTTCATGAAGTTATGAAACAAGGTGATACAATGAAAGGGACCAGGTGGCTGTTTTAAATAGGAGGAACAGGGGTGCCTGGGTGGCGCAGTCGGTTAAGCGTCCGACTTCAGCCAGGTCACGATCTCGCGGTCTGTGAGTTCGAGCCCCGCGTCAGGCTCTGGGCTGATGGCTCAGAACCTGGAGCCTGTTTCCGATTCTATGTCTCCCTCTCTCTCTACCCCTCCCCCATTCATGCTCTGTCTCTCTCTGTCCCAAAAATAAATAAACGTTGAAAAAAAAATTAAAAAAAAAATAAATAGGAGGAACAAGGACGGCCCTGAGGGAGTGACAACTGATATGAGACATGGAGATTGTTAAAAGAAGGTCCTGAGAAGACCAGTCCAAGCTGACTGCTTAAGGGTGCCTGCCTTGAGAATAACCTTGGGAATTTGGAAAAACAGAAGGCAAAGGTGTCTGGAGTATAGTAAGAATAGGAAAGAGTTGATTATACAATGTGTGAGAGGTCAAATATGGACAGAGACCTTTGGGGTTTTGTAGGCCAGGATAATGAGTGTTCAATTTATTCTGTGTTCATTATAAAGTCTTCAGCATAATGGTTCTCAACAAAGTGGCAATTTGGGCATTGTGGCAAATATGCGCATGTTTTTGGTTATCACTAATGGGAGGGGGAGGTGCTGCTGGCACCTAGTGAGCTGAGTCCAGGGATGCCACTAAATGTTCTACAACACACAGGACAGTTGTCCACAACAAAGAAATATCTATGTCTATATACCTGTATCTATCTATAGGTATCTATATATCTATATTGTCTATAACTGTATCATCTATAACTATATCATCTATATCTATCTATCTATATCTCTAGAATTTCAATAGTGTTGAGATTAATAAACCCTGTTTTAAGAGATTGTAAAGAGGTAAGCATAAGTGATGTAATATAACCTACATTTTAATTACTCTGTATGTTTGTTGGAAATTAAATTATACATCAGAGAGCATGGAACCTGAATGAGCACAAGAGATTTTTATAGTGGTCAAAAAATAAGACATAATAGCATTTATGTTGATCAGATATTTTCCCTGTGTAGTTTTATTTCTGCAAATGATTTCATGTGTGCCATATATAAACTCATATAAGTCATACTCTTTAACTAGGTTCTAATGTATTTGTATTCCCTTCACCTCTATCCTCAAAGTATTGCAGCTTTAACAACTTGGACAATAGAGAAGACAAGGGATCAATCTATCATCAACAGAATATTTAATATTTCAGTGAAATCTCAAATTGATCTTACCCCAGCCCCACAATACTATTTCTTATTTATTTTGCTCTCTTCAGGGTCATAACAAATAAAATATGGCATTTTTCCTCATGACAATTTATATCACCAGAAGGAAGATATAATGTGAAAGTTGAACATTATCCATTAACTATTATTTATATACTATTTCTACTTGTCAAATATTATTCACAGAAGATCAAAATATGATGGTGATATATTTTTTCTTTTCAAATCCAGGCATTTTGATTAAGTTGCTACACATTCATGTATCATTCAGTGAAAAACAGTATTTGAACTAGGCAAAAAAGAGGGGAAATAATTTTGATGGTTCAGAAAAAATTCAGTCTTCCAGGAATTGGGAATTTTGTAAGAATTCTTTGCTACGTGCTTTGGATCTAAAGCTAATGAAAAGCAACAGGGATCATTCCATTCAAAGATCTGTGGTCACCATTGACCACTCACATTTTAAGTATGACTTGGTAAACAACTAGTCATTCAAATTTCAGGTCCGCCATTTATATTTTTGGACAAATCACAGTCAGACCTCTCTGACCCAAGTTTATCTCTCTGTAAATTGAAGATGATATCAGATATGGAATAACAAGACAATACATAAAACATATGGTACATGCTGGTAACCAATGGGTTAAAAAGAATCCTGGGGCGCCTGGGTGGCTCAGTCAGTTAAGCGGTTAAGCATCCGACTTAGGCTCAGGTCATGATCTCACAGCTCGTGGGTTTGAGCCCCGCGTCGGGCTCTGTGCTGAGAGCTCAGAGCCTGGAGCCTGTTTCAGATTCTATGTCTCCCTCTTTCTCTGACCCTCCCCTGTTCATGCTCTCTCTCTGTCTCAAAAATAAATAAATGTTAAAAAAAATTAAAAAAAAAGAGTCCTGTTCAGAATTCTATCCAAATTGTGTGGTCATTGTTGGACTGTAATGTTTTAATGTGGCAAGTTCATTTTATTTAACTCTTCACCAAAACTGAGGATAAGAACTGATATGAATGTTGCCTGTATCCTCCCACTTTAATTGCCCAAGTGAAACATATATTTAGACACATTTATCAGCCAGACGCTGACCCTCAGCTGTTCTGGCTGACACTACAGAGATCAGTCAAGTAGTAAATCCCTATATGCCCAGTTCACAATTGTAGGAAAGACCAAAAATCCCCTTATTTATCTGAGCACGGCAGAGACCGAGGAAAGATTAGACTCTCAGGTACAGATGTCTCCAAGAAAAAAAACAAAGAAACAGTTTTATCCCCAAGAATGAATGGGAGAATTATCACGGAAGTAAAGAAAAAGGAAGGGCTGAAGGGAAGAAAATGGAAAAAAAGGGGAAAAAAAATCACACTTTCTATTACTTTTTCTATGTCCATGTGTGGAACACAAATTTCAGATATGGGATCTCATTTAATATTCCTAACTGAAGAGTAGAGAAAAAATTATATTCCTATTTATAGATGAGAAAACTAAGATTATAGAGAGAAGTTAAATAAATTGTTTACATATTTACAAGTAGAAAATGGTAGAATCAGGATTTTCACATAAGCTTTGTGTCCATACAAAACCAGTGATCTCTCTACTACAGTACATTTTCCATCTGAATCACATAGTGCTCTATGAAATAACCTGTCAATTAAGCATTAACCTCAACAACAGAAAATACTTTTGCATTACAAGTACATTGAAGCAAATACTTGAAATAAAAATCGAGACAGAGAAAGACAAATACTGTATGATTTCACTCATATGTGGAATTTAAGAAACAAATCAAATGAGCAAAGTGGGGGAAAAAGAGAGAGAGGTAGGCCAACCATGAAGCAGACCCTTAACTATAGAGAATTCACTGATGGTTACCAGAGGGGAAGAGGGTGGGGGCATGGGCTAAATGGGTGATGGGGATTAAAGAGTGCACTTGTGATGAGCATCAGGTGATGTATGGAAGTGTTGAATCACCTGAAACTAATAAACACTGTATGCTAACTGGAATTTAAATCAAAACTTTAAAAAAAATGAAACAAAGACACAGTGATGTAGCTCAGACAAAAGTATAGCCACAAAAGTTATTTATCAGCAGTCACAAGTTATATAGAGAGGGTGATTCTTTAGGATTCAATTTACTCTGAGATTTTAAGAGGGAGAATAAGGCAAAGTTGCCCTTAACATACATGTTACTCATTAAAAACAAAAATAAAACTATTTCTTCCACAGAACACATGGTAATGTTTTCTGCCACTATTTGGATCTTTCTTTGATTTCCTTTGTAGGAATCTTGGCATTTAAGTAAAACTATTGAGTAAGCTTTGTTGCCTTAGTTCAGAAATGTTTCATTGTCTCATTTAAAAAGAAGATGCTGACATAGAAATTTCATTCAACTAGGCTTTTTCCTGACCTTTTCTGGAAGAAGAGACAAAAAAAAAAACAAAAAACAAAAAAACACCCCACATAAATCTTTATTAAAAAGTTTTAAAAAATCCTTGAAATCTAACATGCTTGAAAATAATAATTATAGGAACAACTTTTTATAGGAGCAAATATGTAGGTATAGTTTATAATACTTTCAACGAAGCTCTGTTGCTGATCAATACGGTTTCCCTGCTCACAATCTGAGTAAAATATTTTTGTATATTCTGAATACAGACTTTGAATGTTCTTTCTTCTGAAACTGATACATGACTTTGTGGATTGGGATGATTAAATCTCAAATAAGTTTTAGCTATCATCATCAACCTTTAGGATATTAGACTAATAATGAATGAATACACACACACACATACACACACACACATGTATGAAGAGCAACCTCTTTCAACCTCTTTGTTTACAACTATATGTACAGTTAGCCTGGATGTGTCAGCAAAATGAACTCAAAATTAGGAGTCATGAGTCCTTGGGGAATTGGAGAAGTGATTCAAAATTTCTAAGTTTCTTTTGCCTCCTCTGTTCATTGTTCAGGATGTGAAAAGATGATCCCTTCTGGCTTCTAACCATCTGACCTTTAGCCTAGTTTCTTCTGCTGAACTAATTTACTTTGTTTCAACCATCTTAGAACTTCTCAATTTCCTACTAGCTCTGGGAAAAATAAAATGGTAAAAGAGGCTGATTGGTTAGGGGGATTGATGGATAAATAGATAAGATTTGTAGTTAAGTGTCTACTCCATAAAGACTAAACAGTAGCTAGTGAGTATTTTCTCAACAAACAAATGCAAATCAAACAATCCTCTATCTCTGAACCCCATGGAGAATTTCATTAGGAACATTTTTATGAGAAATACTCCCAGGCCAAGCCACAACTTTTAAAACTTGCTTCAGTAAAAGAATATTTTAAAACTATTTTATGGGGGCGCCTGGGTGGCGCAGTCGGTTAAGCGTCCGACTTCAGCCAGGTCACGATCTCGCGGTCCGTGAGTTCGAGCCCCGCGTCGGGCTCTGGGCTGATGGCTCAGAGCCTGGAGCCTGTTTCCGATTCTGTGTCTCCCTCTCTCTCTGCCCCTCCCCCGTTCATGCTCTGTCTCTGTCTGTCCCAAAAATAAATAAACGTTGAAAAAAAAAAAATTTAAAAAAAAAAAAATTAAAACTATTTTATGAATACATTTCTTAGTCAAAAACATTTTTAGAACAAATATTTTAATGTACTTCACATAGAAAATGCAAAACATTTCTAAATTTACAAGGAAGATTAAAAATGAATAAAGGTAAAGTACTTAAGAAGATTTTCAAACTGTATTAAAATTATAATATGTAACAAGGAAAAGTTGTCAGATTCAGATCTCTCAACTCAGACTTAATGGAATATAACTTCAAAAAGACTTAATTGTCTAAATCTCAATTTTCTCTTCTAAAATGCACTAACCAAACATGGATTGATACTACATTTGACAGTTATTTATAAACTGCAATCTCAATCTCAATATTAATCATGAAACTGTTATATATACATAGAGAGTTGCATTTCTCTGAGGCAAATTTTTGAATGATTTCTGTAAAATGCTCATGTGGCAGTTTTGTGACATTTCTAATAGGTTTCTCTTGAGTAAAAATAGATTTAGTCTATTATCATTTCTTTTCCCTGAATTCACTTTTCTGTGTTTTGGTGAAGGCTTCTAATTTCTCAAACAGAAAAATGAAGAGAAAAATAAAAAGACTCTTAGGTTCTATTTGGGCTTCTTTTCATTTTTGAATTTTTGGGTCCCGTGAAAAAAACAACATCCACTTCTAAAGTTAAATTTCGTTCAACTGTGTAAACATCCTAATGTGAACCAGAGAAAAGCATATTGACAGAGGAAAGACTGAAGAGATATCAAAAGTCCTAGATGCCCAGAAATCTCTGTAAAGATTATTTCTATTCTTTTTTTTTTTCCCTCTTAACCATCTTTTTTTTCTAAAGTAGTTCTTTGGTACTTTGTCCTTTGCTTATATGCAAAGGGTAGAATAGTCATTACAGGAAATGAAGACTCCATTAGCTTGAGTGGTGCCCTTTGGCTGATAGACATAATATTCTTAAACTAGAGTACTTTGCACTGCCAATCTCTACTAATGGAGAATCACTCCATGTCTATCTATGGCCATCCTAAAATACTTTTTCTCTTTATAAAGAATTGGACAGAAACAGGTAGAACATGAAAAATCATTCATTAAGTGCAGCAAGAAAGCCATTAGGATCATAATTCCCAAACATTAAGAAAGAGATAATGAGCCTTGGAGAAGAATAATCTTACGTATGAACATATGTCATCAAGCTTACTTCTAATGGGGGAAAAAAGAGAGGTTGAAATGCTCCACATGATATATAAAAACTTTTTTTTTTTTTTCTAAGGGAAACAGTACCTTCATAAATATCCAAATAAGGTGCTTGCAGAAGTCTCTCAACCTATCGAACTTAACATAAAATGTTAAGTGAATCCCTTTTGCCTCTGGTAAAAAAATACATTTTGCAGATTTCTATTTCAGAGATTGATGGCCCAATCTTAAAAGCCAGTATAAATACAAAAGGAGAAACGAATAAAACTAGTAAAAGAATAAAATAAATAAAAAAAAGTTATCTCTGCATTTCCCTCTACTAATTTTTCCACATTTAGTTCAGTGAAATTGAAAGATTCATGCATGCTAATTACTGAATTACCTAGCAGTGGTATTTTACTCATAAAAGCCATTTTAAGCTTCCCATGATGACACAGAATTGATTCACAGCTGTATAGGTAGGCAATAATGATTCCCAGTCAACACTTAACAATCAGAAAAGCAGAGAATGACTTGAATTGTGAACCCAATACATGAATCTAACTCTGCAGTTGAGGTTCCATACACCACGTTAGGAGTTTCCTAGGGGAAACCTCCTTTCCTCTATATCCAGAAAATAGCGCGCTAGATATTTCCAGTGTTTGGTTCACAGGTAAGACATCTTGAAGTTACTACCATGTTTTAATAACAAGTACAAAGCTGACAGTTGAAAAATCAACTCTTCTCGGATCCTTAAAAGAGAAGACACAAAGTAAACCATTGCTCCCAAGATTGGAGAGACAGAGGACTACAGAGAGTCGCAGCTTACCTGAGCAGAGACTCACAGAAGAAACCACCTCAGGAATCAGTAGCAAGGTAGGAAAACTGGAGCTGCAATTCACGAATTGCTTGAAGTTCAGTGTGGGTAAGTCAGGAGTTAACTTTCAGGAGTTTGACCAGATTCTCAAGGTGAATACTGAACAAAAATCCCCTGACACTTCTGGCTGGGAGAGGGAAGAAGGAACCGTTTTGAAATACACAGGAGCATTCTATTCTTCTTAACAAGGCCTGCCTTCAGGGGAAACTAATTAACCTGAGGATAACCTGCTAGGATATTCTCAGAGCCTAACTGACTTGCGGAAAGGGAAATATCCTACGCTAGTCCACTCTACCTATCCTGTTTCACCAAAACAAGGAGAAAAACAAACTGAGAAACTCTTATGAAGTTCCTAATGGAAATTAATAGGTTCACTAAAAGACCGAGTCCCAATTATAGGAATGTAGAATGCCTCCCTGCCCCCACATCTCACTACCACATTACCAAAGGCCTATTTACAGTAGCTCCTTTCACTCTGTACATCTTGTCCAGCTATCAGGGGAAAAGTGCAAGGGAAACTGAAGGAAAAAATGTACAATTTGAAGAGAGACAGAACGCATCAGACCAAAGTAAGGATGTTGGAATTATCAGATGGGGAATTCACGAAGCTATGATTATTATGCTAAGGGCTCTGATGGATGAAGTACACAACATCCCAGAACAGATGAGCCATGTAAACAGAGAAGGAAATCCTAAAAAAGAACCAAAAAATTTGCTAGAGGTAAAAAACACTATAACAAATATGAATCTCTTTGATGAGCTTGTCAATATACTGGACACAGCTGAGGAAAGAATCGCTGAGCTAGAGGATGTATCAATAGAATCCTTAAAAACCAAAAGGCAAGACAAAGACTGAACAAGAGAACAGAATACCTAAGGACTGGGGGACAACCACAAAAGGTAGTTGTAGTCACATAATGGGAATACCAGAAGGAGAAGAGAGACAGAAAAGAGAAGAAATATTTAATAATATAATAACTGAGAATCACCCCCAAATTAATGTCAAACACTAAGCCACATATCCAGGAATCTCAGAGAATAATACCCAGAATAAATGCAAAAACCAAAAACCCCAAAACTCAACCTTTTCTAGTCATAATTTTCAAACTACAGAAAATCAAAGATAAGGAAAGAATCCTGAGAGAGGCCAGAGGAAGAAAATACCTTACATCTAGAGCAATAAAGATAAGAATTACATCTGACCAAATGCATGACTCATGAAACAATTAATCAATAAGCTGGACTTCACTGAAAGTAACAACTTCTGTTCTGCAAAAGACGATGTCAAGAGAATGAGAGGACAAGCCACCAACTAAGAGAAAATATTTGCAAAAGACACATCTGATAAAGGATTGTTGTGTAAAATATACAAAGAACTCTTAAAACTCAACAATAAGAAAACAAACAACCCAATTGAAAAATGAGCCTAGGACCTTAAGTACCTCACCAAAGAATGTATACCTCATACTGGGACTGTATTTGGAGACAAGGTCTCCAATACCTCCAAAAGAGGTAATTAGGTTAAAGTGAGGTTTAACCTAAAGTCATCCAATATGACTGCTGTCCTTATAACAAGGGGAGATTTGGACACAGATATATACAGAGTGAAGACCATGGGAAGACACAGGGAGAAGATGGCTATGTACAAATCAAGGAGAGAGGTCTCAGAAGAAACCAACCCTGTAACGTCTTGATGTCAGACTTCTACCCTCCAGAGCTGTGAGAAAATACATTTTTGTTGTTTCAGTCACCTAATCTGGGGCACTTTTTTATGGCAGCCACAGTGCACTAACACCGTTTCCTAGTTGGAGAGTGATGGGAAAACAGTCAAGGAGCCACCATGGGCATAAAACCGAACTCTGAACTATTTAGGGGAAGAATCGTGCGGAAAGCCACATTCTATGTATTCTGACATTAGTGACAGTGGCTAGAAGGAGAGTGGGAAGCAAGTGAATGAGAAAAGCAAAAAGTATAGAGGCAAGGAAGGCAGGGAACATGACAGAAATTACATAGCAAGGTGATTCATCCAGAACAAAGTGCTGGTGTGCAAGTATAATGACAAGATGAATGCTAATCCTGGCAAACTCTGGATTTTATTTACGTACAAAAACAATCATCGTTTCACATGAAATGTAAAGTGAATGCTAACAGTGCACTAACATTATTTTTTAAATCTCAGTATCACAGACATTTCAAAGCAACTGAAAAGCAAGAGAGGCTGTTTTAAGACATTTATTTTTAATAAAACACTGCTTCCATACTCGGATTGCAAATTTTCCAGAGTCTAAATCACAATAAGTAGAAAACATTGAACACGAGAGAATTTTAACTATCTCCTTGAACAATGTAAACACAATACTTACAGAGCTTTGTGAAAGAAGAAAGTGTTCTCTTTTTAAATCTGTAACCAGATGTGAGATTACTGGTCTTTGTTTCAACCACAATGATGACGGAGAGGAAGAAATTAATTGCAATTTCGATGAATGGAATGCCTGACAAAATAATCGTTTTTAGCAGATCATTGTTTTCACTCTTTAATTTCTATCCAGCAAAGTTTTATTTCAATGGTACATCATCATAATTGCCATTTTTATAAACATCAAACTGTGCAGGTGCATTTGCAAACTCACCCTCTGCGGCAAATACAACGAGCTGAAAAAAATATAGAACAGATTATGAAACTGCAGAATTTCTTTGAGCATATGGTGACACGTAGAATGTCTGCCTTAAAGAAAACTGAAAAATGACAGGCCCCTCCAACCTGGTAGCCAGCCATAAGCAAAAGAGCCCCTAGGTTTCGATATTTGATGATTTAAAAATTCATTTCTATTGCCTTTCTCAGATTTTGACTCCTTCTGCCACATATGCTATACTTTAATATTAGGTGTAGTGCACTTTTGTCCTTCAAATCAGCACTTAATTAGATATCAGCACTGAAATTCTCCAGAGTCAGTGAGTAAGATAGGAGTTAAATTCAGATTGGCCCATGAACGGAACATCTTTAAGGGTACCATGGGATGCCATGGCAACATTGACATGATTAGTGGGACATGTTATTTCCCAAAAGGCCATTCCATGAAATTTGAGATTAAACACTAAAATCAATTCCTTATTCTTCAAGCATATGCATTAGTTCATGTGCTTCAGGTATTGCCTAAGTACCTGACAATATCCTCAACATAGAAATGTGTATTTCAAAAAAAAAAAAAAAAAAAAAAAAAAAAAAAAAAAAAAGGGGCGCCTGGGTGGCGCAGTCGGTTAAGCGTCCGACTTCAGCCAGGTCACGATCTCGCGGTCCGTGAGTTCGAGCCCCGCGTCAGGCTCTGGGCTGATGACTCAGAGCCTGGAGCCTGTTTCCGATTCTGTGTCTCCCTCTCTCTCTGCCCCTCCCCCGTTCATGCTCTGTCTCTCTCTGTCCCAAAAATAAATAAACGTTGAAAAAAAATTTAAAAAAAAAAAAAAAAAGAAATGTGTATTTCAGGCATGAGAACTCAGTTTTTAGCTTCTTTTTTATTAATTCTTATATAAAGTGGAAAACCCCAGCTCAAATCTAAAGAAAAGGAAAACTGATAACACATACACATAGTTTTACTTTTTAATAAATGTATCAGATTAATGCATGATCCATGTAATAATCTGATAAAAAGATTATAAATACAGTATTATATTTTGGTGACCAGAAATATTTGCTACCCCACAATATGTTCCCACCTAGCTGTTTAATTGTTAAAATTTTGCCATGATGAAATCATTCATTTGGGCTAACACCAAATTACTTCTTTTTTCTAAAAGAATGATTATACCAACATTTACCCTAAAAGTTCCTTTTCATAACTTCATCAAACCCTAGCATTAGAAATATACTTTAGTGGAATTTATTTAGTTAAACCAATTGTATGCAAAAACCTCCTCTCCAACCTCTCTGAAATCTGTTTTCTATTTGAAAATACTACATGGCTCAGAAGACACTTCCATTCCATTTTTTCATTCTTCTAATTTTAGGAAAAACACTAGAAAAACATTTTCTAATTTCAGAAAAAATAATAGCTGATTTTTGTCTGTTCTGACCAGCCTCGAGTTACATACAAGAAATCTAATTAGTCTACATGATCATTTTTTAAATATTTGAAAAGGTTTATCATGTTCCTATTTAATATTCTTTGTTTTAAACAGTCTTGGGGCACCTGGGTGGCTCAGCGGGTTAAATGTCTGACTCTTGATTTCTGCTCAAGTCATGATCTCACAGTTTGTGGGTTTGAGCCCCGCATTGGGCTCTGCACCGACAGTACGGGGCCTGCTTGGGATTCTTTCTCTCCCCTCTCTCTGCCCCTCTCCCACTCCCACTCTCTCTCAAAAAACATTAAAAAAAATAAACTAAACAGTTTTACAATTCTTTCAGTGATTCCTTCTATTTCATGATTTCTTGATGATTTACCTTAATGAACTCAATTTATAATGGTAAAAAGTTAGTATGTGGCAGGTACTCTTCTTCCAGGAGTTGTTTGTATAATGATGACTAAACATACCTCCTGCATTCAAGGCTTTTAGAGCTGAGTGAGAAGTGAGACAAAACAAGTAAATAAACAAACACAGAAGTCTGACTATCTAACTCTTGATTTCTGCTCAGATCATGATCTTGTGGTTTGTGAGTTCAAGCCCCTCACTGGGCTCCACACCCATAATGCAAGGCGTGCTTGGGATTCTCTCTCTGCCGATCCCTCGCTCACACGTGTGTGTGTGTGTGTGTGTGTGTGTGTGTGTGTGTGCGCGCACGCGCGCACACGTGTATTCTCTCTCTCCCACTCTCTCTCAAAATAAATAAACATCTAATGATAAATGCTATGAAGGAAACTCTGAGAGGGTTTTATAAGAGATAGAATTATAAGAAAGTAACAAGCTTACAAATAGCCAGACATACATAAGTGAAATCAAGTGAAGGAAAGAAGGATGTTCCAGAGAGAGGGAACAGACAAATGACAAATTGGGAGAATATACTGGCAATTTCAATCATAGAAAAAGAACCAATATCCCTAATGTATAAATGGTTCTCAAAACCAAATAGATGTATCTAGAATCCTAGAACAGAAAAAAGACATTAGTGGAAAAACGGATAGAATTTGAATATAATGTATAGTTTAAAAAATGTATTAATTGACTGGTTTTGATAGTTGTACTATGATTATGTAAAATATTAACATCACTGGGTGGAGGATTCCCCTGTATTATTTTTGTAACTTTTCTGCAATACAAAATTACCTCAAATAAAAATGTAAAAAAAAAAATCAAGGTATCTGTCAAGGAAAGATGTAGACAAAAAATGTAGATAAAGATCCCTTAAACATGTGAAAAGATCACCAAATTTACTTATAGTGGAAGAAATGGAAAATAAAATTTTAGTAAGATCTTTTTCACTGTGACACTTAACAGAAATTTTATATGATAACAATAAACTTCTCAGATAAATCTCTGAAAAATAGTCACTATCTGACTTTGCTTGTCAGATAGGAAAATGATGCAACCACTTAGGAGGGGAATTTGATGAATTTCCATCAAAATCACAAGCATGAGTACCTCATGAGAGTTGTGCTTATAAAAACTTAGAAGAGGGGCGCCTGGGTGGCACAGTCGGTTAAGCGTCCAACTTCAGCCAGGTCACGATCTCGCGGTCCGTGAGTTCGAGCCCCGCGTCAGGCTCTGGGCTGATGGCTCAGAGCCTGGAGCCTGTTTCCGATTCTGTGTCTCCCTCTCTCTCTGCCCCTCCCCCGTTCATGCTCTGTCTCTCTCTGTCCCAAAAATAAATAAAAAACGTTGGAAAAAAAAAAAAAACTTAGAAGAATAACGTGCTGCACTTACGAGAAATTGTCGTTAAGCTATAGTCCCACCTACATGAAACAATATATGCACGTGCTTATTCATTCCAGAATTATATGGAAAAGCAAAACAATGGAAACTACATATATGTCATTTATAAGAGACTGGGCTGAGAAATCAATGATGCATTCACAGAATATAGCATCATGTAGCTTAATCAAAATGAGTAAGACCTCTACAAACTGACATTACTTTTCAGCATGAATGGTCAATGAAAAAGGAAAGGTATGAAAGAATTTCTATAGTAGGCTACTTTTTGTGTGAGATGGAAGGGGAGATAAGAATGTGTGCGTTTGTGTGTGTGTGTGTCATGTTCATGTTTATTTTTGTAAAAAGGAAAGAAACACAGAAAAGAGAAACCAGAAATTAATGAAAAATGTTACTTACACAGATTGGATGGCATACATGAGGGAACAGGAATGGTAGTCTGAATTTTCCAAGTATATTTTTTTAAGTGGTTTGGGTTTTAATAAATGTCCGTGTTTTGCATATTTAAAATACAAAATAAACAAACTGGGGAAAAACCCTTCAACTGATGAAAAATAGAAATGATAAAATTTAACTTTATTTCAAATTGAAAGCATAAAGACACAGGACAAATAATTATTTCATATAACTTTTTTTTTTTTAATTTTTTTTCAACGTTTATTTATTTTTGGGACAGAGAGAGACAGAGCATGAACGGGCGAGGGGCAGAGAGAGAGGGAGACACAGAATCGGAAACAGGCTCCAGGCTCTGAGCCATCAGCCCAGAGCCCGACGCGGGGCTCGAACTCACGGACCGCGAGATCGTGACCTGGCTGAAGTCGGACGCTTAACCGACTGCGCCACCCAGGCGCCCCTATTTCATTATAACTTTTAAAAAAATATTTACTTTTTATTTTGAGAGAAATAGACAGAAAGAAAGAAAGAGCACAAACAGAGGAGGGGCAGAGTGGGAGGAAGAGAGAAAATCTCAGGCAAGCTCCACACTATGCACAGAGCCAGACGCAGGGCTCCATCCCATGACCGTGAGCTCACAACCTGAGCCAAAATCAAGAGTCAGATCCTTAATCGACCAAGCCACCCAGGCACCCCCGCATAACTTTTTAACACCCTTCTCAAGGAATATATTCTAAGGGCATTAAGATCTTTAAAAACCCAAAGTCTTGAGATTGATTTATAGGTTTGTTGTTGGTAAAGGCATCGGTGATATGACTTCAAATTATTTTGAATACATTCTGGAATAAAGCAAATGATTATATACACTACTGGTTTTGGAAGCCAGAATTTTCACTGATGAAGAGGGGAACTGCAGATGAGAAGCAGGGAGGGTAAGGATGAATGCTGTGGGATTGGTTGAGAACTGGAGATATTCATAGAGCTTTGTCTTTTGTAAAACTATTTTTTCTAGCTGAATCCACTTAATGGGCTTAGAAGTAATGACACTTCAATATCCAAAGGATGTCTAGGCCCCAGTTATTTGTTACTAAATACCATTCCCTAATAAAGGAAACCAGGTGCCTTGGAGAAACGAATGGTTCCAGATTTAAGCAGAAAACATATAAAATGAACTTAGAACATTTGTGCCTGAAAACAAAGACACCGGAGCTAGTGTGATGATAAATAATAGTAAGTTTAGGGGTGCCTGGGTGGCTCAGTCAGTTAAGTGTCCAACTCTTGGTTTTGGCTCACATCATGCTTTCACAGTTCCTGCGTTGGAGCCCCATGTCGGGCTCTACGTTGAGGGTGTGGAACCTGCTTGGGATTCTCTGTCTCCCTCTCTCTCTGTCCCTCCCCTGCTCATGCTCATGCTCATGCTCATGCTCTGTCTCTCTCTCTCTCATAAATGAATAAACATTTAAAAATAAAATAAAATAAAATAAAATAAAATAAAATAAAATAAAATAAAATAAAATAAAATAAAATAATGATAAATGAAATTTGGTGCAAACTAAATATGGATTGTGCATTAGATGGTATTTGGAATTAATGTTAGTTTTCACTGGCTGCAAATGCCCTTATTCTAATGAGATGCTTGCTAAAGTATTTTGGATTTCATGGTCCCTTCAAATTTATTTTCAAAAACTAAAGAGAGAGAGAGAGGGAGGAAGAAAGAGAGGATATAAACAATTGTCAACAAATGTCAATATTTGATGAACCTAGGCAAATGTATGTAGTTGTTAACTGTAGCCTTTTTTTTTTTTTTACCTTTTCTCAGAGGTGGAGGAATGCCAAGGAAATTAAAAATCATACATTGATTTTATAACAGTATTATTCATTTCAAACTCCTTTAAGGTACCATTTATATCTACAATAAAAAACAGAATATAAACAGAGTTCCTCAGAACTTCTGTTTCTTTTATGTATTTATGACTAATCTGTTCTGACCTGTTCCTTACCAATACATCCTTTTGAAGTTGGGACACTTTAGGGACCCTCGAGTGAATTAAAGCGCTTGAAAACTCCGCACTGAAGTCAATCAACACTTACTTAGTGCCTATTGTGAGCCATGTGCTACGTGGGCACCCGGAAAATCCAGAATGAACAAAAGTCTCACAATATGCCAGTGGTATAAAGTGGTAAGTGTAAGTAAACATAAACTGGAGAAGTATCAACAAGCAATATTTCAGAAGGAAAATGAGGTGAAAACCAAAACCATTTAAATTCCTCATGATGTTGCTCTTCAGTGACATTGAATCTATTTTTTTTTTTTTTTGTCTTTCAATTGAAGATGGAGAGAAAGTGCCATGAGCACCTGGAAGCAATTTGCAGATAAACTCAATCATTTGGGGATGTATTCTTGCATCGTTTGCCCTTTTATAAAGGACAAAGAAAGACAAAATAATAAAATAAAATAAAATAAAATAAAATAAAATAAAATAAAATAAAATAAAATAAAATAAAATAAAATAAAATAAAATAAAATAAAATAAAATAAAATAAAATAAAATAAAATAAAATGGAAGGGAGCAGGAAAGGAGCTTCTGAGGTAGCTGGATTTTAAAACCATTATATATTTTGGAAATACTAGACCATACATAAGTGGGCCTGTCTATAATTTGCTCTAACAGTTGCAATTTAGGAAATGGGAAGAAAACGTGATCCCAAACTGAATCCTAAAATAAAACTAAGAATTACTTCTAGAACACCATAATGGGTGGAACTGTATACTCTCAAAAGTCCCACTGGAGTCCTAACCTGAAGTACCTCAGAATGTGACTTTAGTTAGAAATAGGATCATTGCAGATGTAACTCATTAAGGTGAGGTCATGCTGGAGCAGGAAAGGCCTCTACTCCAGTAGGACTGGTGTCCTCATTATAAGAAAGGAGACAGAGAGAAACACACACACAGGGGAGAATATCATGGGACCACCTCGGCAGAGACCGACAGCCGCAGACGGTTGAACTCCAGGGGCTGACAGAAAACCACCAGAGGCTGGCAAGAGGCAAACAAGGATTCTGCCCTCATGGGTCATGAGGGAACACGTCCCTGCTACCACTCTGATTCTTGACTTTTGGACTCCAGAACTTCAAGAAGGTACATTTTTATTGTTTTAAGCTGCCCAGTCTGTGGTACTTTGCAACACCAACTCTAAGAAACCAATACAGGAGCATATGAAGATTAATTCTGTGCCTTCCATTACATGTTTAGGCAACAGAGAACCCAAATCTATCAGCGGGGTGCACTTCTGTAGTACTTCAAATATACACTCAAAAGCTATCTTTCCTGCCAACATCCAATACAGATGTTATCTGTAACAAGGCTGCAAAATTACCTCTGAACTTTCTTCTGAGGAAACTGCCCAAGTAGGAACCATAGCCCTCACTTTCATGAAACAGGAAAGTTGCAAAGCCTGGCCATCAAATGATCTTTAGTTTATACCTCGTTTATTCCTCCTTTATTTGTAGGAAAAATCTTCTGCAGTTTATAAAATATTCTCAGGCCTTTGTTTAGAGATTAATAACAATCCTAGCATTCATGCCAACTCTTTCAACTCTTGATTTTCCAATTGAGGTGAAAAGAAAAATCAAGTAGAGATCCTATATCAAATCATCATGATGCACACTTTAAATACCTTATAATTTTATATGCCAATTACACCTCAATACAGTTAAAATCAATCAATCAGTCAAAAATCAAATGGCTTGCAAATTTAGAAGCCCTCATGCAGAATTATGCTAAAAAATTGAGGACTGTGGTTTAAGGCAGGGAGTATAAGAAGGGCCTTTCACTTTACAATCCTTGCAATTCCCAGGTGGGTCAGCCGTGACTCAAAGAATGGACAGTCTATAGAATGGAGTCTAGCCTAGATTTTTACCCCTGTTTATAGTTGAAGAGTATGGGTAATATTCCCCAGGTTTCCATCCTTGAGTGTGTGCTTCCTACAGGAGGTGCCATAGAGTGTTGCATCCGGAGGCTAATCTGTACCACAGAGATCTTAGTGAGTGGTTAAATGTTGCCCAATAATATCCTAGAGGCTCACCAACAAAATGTGGAAGCAGAAACAGGCAAATATGGGACAGAATTGAAGAACAGAAAGTAATTCCCTGAGAACTGCAAACTATCATATTCTTTTTTTTTTTCTTTTTAATGTTCATTTAACTTTGAAGGAGAGAGAGAGAGATAAGGCGTGAGTGGGGAGGGACAGAGAGAGAGGGAGACACAGAGTCCTAAATGGGCTCCAGGCTCTGAGCTGTCAGCACGGAGCCTGACGTAGTGCTCAAACTCCTGAACCGCAAGATCTTGACCTGGCCTAAGTTGGACACTTAACCGACTGAGCCACCCAGGAGCCCCTAAACTATCATATTCTCGATTTTAACATGCAAGTCATGAGCTGCAGATAGTTCTAAATCTGATGATAAAGTAAGATGATAAATGCTTGTATGCTGTTTTTTATGTATATGCCACAATGTATCTTTTAAAAGTTTTACATTGTTCTGTTAGAAAAAGCATCTGCCTTCGTTTATGAAATACTCAAATCACATGAAAGACAGCAAAGTATTTTTTTTAAACTCTCATGTTTTGATTGGCATTTGAATTGGAATGCTTGGTCTCTTATTGAAATTTTTTCAAGTTAAAAAATTCAGTGAAAATAAAAGGGTTTTCTACTCTCAACTGCCACCATTTCCAAATGGGGTTATTTTGTCATATGTCAAATGCCATCATAGGTGTGGGGCTGACTGTAATGTATAGATCTTTTTTTTTCCCCAAGGTATATATGAATATTTTGTGAAAGAGAAATTTTTATTTTGTTTTCACATTTTAAAACTGAAGTTATTGGTAGATGCATGAAAAAAACATTTACCTTCTCAGAACACACTAGTATTTTTAAAATATCCTAGTGCATCCCAAACCTCCAGGCCTCACAGATAAAACACCTCGAATGTAATTAAGAAATCTGGCAATAATCAGTAAAGTACTGATGTAGTTCAGAGTCTAATCAATAGTTTTTCTGGTTCCTCAGTAATTGATTACTTGGATTATTATGTTTAAATCTGTGTGTGGTTCTTCTGTTTAGTATCTTCCTTTACATCCTCCTCTTTAGGAGACTGGAATACCGCCCTTGTACTAATTAATTTCATTAATTTCTCTAACCCTATATATTACTATATGGCAAGTTCCCCCAAAGCAGTTTGTTTACCCCACTCTACTACTAGCCCTCTTTTTCTTCATCTGAATAGTTTTCTTTGGAAAAGTCTTTTTTTTTTTTTATTTTTTAACGTGTATTTATTATTGAGAGACACAGAGAGAGAGTGCATGAGCATGGGAGGGGCAGAAAGAGGGGGAGACACAGAATCCAAAGCAGATTCCAGCTCTGAGCTGTCAGCACAGAGCCTGACGCGGGGCTCGAACTCACAGACTGTGAGATCATGACCTGAGCCGAAGTCAGACACTTAACCGACGAGCCACCCAGGCGCCCCTGGAAAAGTCTTAAATGATCATTACTCAATCACGTCTCTGCCCCAACAGATATGCTAACATTCTGAGACTGTTCGTTATAAATTGCTGCATAACAAGCTATCGCGTAAGTTAACGGCGTAAAACAGCAACCATTTTATTATGCTCATAGAGTCTGTGGCTCAGGAAATTGAACAAGGCACAACTGATGATTCGACTCTGTTTCAGAGTGTCTGGGGACTTCAGCCGGGAAGACTCAGCTGAATGTGAATGGCTGGGGTGGGCGTGTGGCTACACTCAGCTGGAGGCTTATTCAGGTGCCTGGCTCCTGGGTTGGGGGGACTGCAAGGCTGAGCTTAACTGAAACCATCCCCTGGAGCTACAAATGTCCCTTCCATGTTCTTTGGACTTCCTCACAGCATGGCTGCCTCACTGTAGTTGAACTTTTCATAAGGTAGCTCAGGGCTCCATGAAAAAGAGCAAAAGTGTCATGGCTTTATATCTGCCAGCCTTAGAAGTCACCTGGAGTCAGTACTGCTGTAGTCTATTGGTTAAAGCAGTAACAAGTCTGTACAGACAAAGAGGAAAGGATACAAATACCATCTATCAATGGGAGGAGTGTTAAAGAATTTTCAACTACATTTTACAATTATCTCAGGGTTTCAACAACTCAATGGGTAGAGGACAGATGAATCATTTCTAACTCTCTTCTGAAAGCTCAAAACAGGCACTTTGTGGGAGACCTGACATTATATGTGAAAAGGGGATGTGCTGCTCACTCGGCAAGGCTCTAGTAAGTCTTTCCAGGTAACCTAGTGACCAGAAAGGAGACATGGTTACAAGATGGCTTCCTAGACCTACCTGTTGCTCAAGACGAGAGGAAAACTGCCTTTCAAGTATAGCTTGTCAATGCGCGTTGAACAATTGTTGGGGAGAACAAAAATCCTAAAGAGAGTCTCATCCCCAGAAGAAAATTAGGAATAATACTAAAACTAAAGAAACGAAACAATTATCATTTATTAAGCTTTCTCATTTGCTAGGAACCATGCTAAGCAATTAAATTTCTTCATTATTTCACTGATCCTCAAAACTATTTTGTGAAGTTGGTATGACGGTTCCTGTTATTCAGATAAAAACAAAGTCATCAGAGTCTGGCAATTTGCTCTAAGTTACACAACTAAATTTGCCACAGCAGATATCTGCACCCATGCCTTACTGACACCTAAGAACTCTGACTCTAGGAACTTTGTTTTGGTAAGAACTGGTAAATTCACAAGCCCTAAAACAGATACCAGGTGACTTTACTTCTGATGAGGCGTTAATCCTACAGCTTTAAGACAAGTAAACTAAGATTGACAGGGAAGATTCATGTGCTTGGCAAATTTTGCCATTCAGGCAGAGCTTTATAGGAGTTCATTCTACTTTAAGGTTGAGAATTCATTCTACTTTAAGGTTGAGAATTCTGTGCATTAAAAACTATCTCTCTCTCTCTCTCTCCCTTTTTTCCTGTTATAGTCTATAGGGCTCATTGTGGGTTTTGGTCCCATTTTCTTTGGAGTATTCAGGTTGCTATCATTGGCTAACATCATTAGAGACCATTTGAAAAAGAGTAATTTGGAACATCACCTATTTATAATAAGTAAAGATTCAACCATTTCATATATAGTCCATTCTTTTATTTTTATACGTTGGGGAAAATCAAAAACTGTAAGTGGAGAACAAAAAGGCAAAGAACCTTCACATGGTGAATGTAAATAATCTTTAAGAACTGTCACCTGACTTATGGGCCACACTACTGAATACTGATTGCTAATAGGTAGGAAATGGGAAGAGAATGTCACCAGTTACAACATAGTTTTTTAAGAGAACTGCATCATTCAGACGTGTAAGAAATTGGAATGGTTTACCGAGGGAGTTGACAGAATTTCAAACTTTTACTATGGTAAAAAACAAAACAAAACAAACACATGAAAAAATGCAAACAGTAAACACAGATCTACAACCTGTAGGTTTTTAAGCTGCTATAACATTTTGTATCGATTTCTGTTTTCTTCTAGTTTGCCAAAGAAGCTACCAAATACAGTATCATTGAAAAACTCCCAACTCCAGTAAGAGGGAATGCAGAATTGTGAAATGACCAGATAAACAACCGAATAGCCAAATAGCTGAGAGCTCACATGCAAACAGAGGGCAGATGGGAGGGAAGAGCCACAGCCATACTCCCTGGAAGGAGCAGAAAAGCCTGATAGTTTATACAATACAGTCAGGGACAGGATGGAAATAAGGTGAGGGCTGGAGAATCGTGATTGCTCTGGTTGTGAATTCTGCCTGGGATGTTCTTTATACTCACGCTCGGCTTCAGTTCTGACATTTATGCTTTGCTCATTCCATCCCTGTGAAAACAGGACTAACTCTACTTAATTAGAAAAGAAACCTAAGTAAGCACAGGCTTTTATTTTTCCTAAATGGGAAAGGGGATGCCATAGATAATTGTTTTGTCATCAAGGGAAGATCAAATTGCTGACCCTCTAATTATATTGGGCAAAATAACAACGGATCTTACTGATGGCTCTCCTAATTCTGGAGCTCAGAAATCAAATTAAAATGGGAGATATTATGCTTACGGGCTAATTTTCCCAGAGTTCATTATATTGGAGGCTTACAAAAGAGCTTTGTGACTAATTACTTTGCATTGTCTACTTCCTCAATATTAGAGCTGATATCATCTATCTACGTATAATCAAATTAGATCAATGTCAAATCAATGATCTGACAGAACCAAGAGTGAATTTCATGCGTAGTTGAGCCTGAACAAGCTTAAACATGCATATACTTCAAAATATATATGCGATTGGTAGCATTAGCTTTCCTGGAATAGGATTTCTAGTTTTTCTGAAACTACAGTTATGCATAGTACACATAAATTTGCAGAAAAATGTAGTTCTTTATTCTCTAAAAGTGACATATCAACCTCATGGGTACTTCTGTCATGCCAGCACTGGATAAAAAGGTACAAAGGAATCAAAGTCCATTTTCTTGAGTTTCATTTTATAATTTGAGATTATGACTAGGAGATTTTATAATTAACATTTTATAATTTTATAATTAGGAGATTAGTTTCTTTGAGATACATAGCCGGTGTTTCAATTCTCCTCCTCTGTCCCAGCTACTCTTCAAGGTAGCATCTGCTAGTATGAGGGGACTTACTGTGCACACACCATCCTATGAACAGGGTCTTAAAACTGACTTCAGTGTGTTGTGCTACTTTCTGGACTGATGACTCCTCAAGCAGTCCCAAGCCTGGGTACTCTATTGGTGTCAGCTGAATGATGTGACATGCAGCCTCAGGCTGGTCAGGGTGGGGCTCTGGCTGATCAGGCTCCATCTTAACTCTTCCTGCTGCTCTCCCTTGGTCCAGGTCTAGCAGGGACATCCACAGCCCCAGTGTAGGTGCCCTACTCTTTGGCCCTTGCCTAAAGGGCCCACCTTGCCCCTCGTGTGAGCCCCTTATTCTGTTAACCTTCTAATCCAGAGTTTGAACTACGTCCCATGCCACCATCACTCCTAAAAGAAAATGGATGCATCCGCTCTACCTGGGAATGTCAGAAAGTGAAACATAGGCTCTCTTTCCACTTAACAATGATCTAAACCATTACCCGCCTTGGTGTAGCAATAATCTCTCTCAGTGCTCCATATTAGATAAAGGAAAAGCTCCTTGCCTTCAGGTTGGCCTCCGCTTAAAGAAACTCAGGTCACCTTCTTCAGGATGGGATTCTTATCCCCTACTCTTCCATCCCAAAATTCTAGGGTGCTAGCCTCCTGACCTGGTTTTGGGTAAAATAGGGCTCCTATTTATATGATGTAAGATATTATGACCTGGTTCCAGGACTCGTTCTTGCTATGTGGAGCAAAATTTAGAAAATCCTTGACACCTCTTCTCAAATTGTAGATTATAACCTCTTCTCTCTTGTTCTAAAATCATTTTTTTGTGAATTCCAGTAGCTGAAGAGTAACCTTTATTACTTTTTGCATTTTACCAGTAATAATCCATCTCCTCCCTACCTGGGCCACCTCTGGTAGTAGAAAGGTATCTCGATTAGTGGGGAGAAGGATATGTAGACAAAATTAAAACTAGAAAGACATTAATAACTTCAAAACTATTAACTCCTCGTGTTGTCTAGTTGCCATTTTCCCCCCTTCCCCCTCTCTAAGGAGATCCATTTTCTTCACTTTGATGTTCTGCTTGGTCCTTCAGGAGGCTGACCTCTATACACTGCATCATATATACCCCCTTGTTCTCCAGTGTCCAATGTCTTTAGGCTAGTGGATATTACCACAGGGAGATTGCAGAGGAAAGGAAGAATAATTTGTTTTCCCTCAACCTCCATGTTTCACTGTGGCTGGCAAAGTCTCCATTCCCTGTAGTCATGGTTCCATTAAGCTCATTCTTTTCCTTGACTCCAGTTACAACTGTATTTCTCTTTGGTACTTTAGGTCTAGGGAGAGAGATTTCCCACTGTGGTAAGGTCCTTGGTGCCTCACTATTATTTGTTTGTTTGTTTAACTCAGTCTTCCCGAATCTAAGTAGTTCATCTATTAGTTTTACTCTAAACTTTTTGAACTTCCTATGTATTTCTTACTGGAATTCTTAATAGTAGGCCACTTTACACTGCCTATTGAAATAATTCATTAATTTTTTAAACAATTATGTATAGAAAAACTACTCTATCTCAGGCATAAATCTCAGTGATAAGGATAAAAAAAGGAATAAAAAAGAAAAAGTCCTTTATCTGAGAGAAATGTTATATCCTAATGGGAGAGACAGCTAAAACACACTAAGTTCATCATGTATTAGTGGTAATAATTTCTATAAAGAAGATTTAAGAAAGGATGGAAGTGGATAAAAAGATGATGGGGAGTGGAATGCAATTTTCAAAAGCTGATCAGAAAAACCCTCACTAGTACAGTGAGGCATGAAGAGAATGAGAAGATGGTATAAACTGAATTATGTTCTCCCCAAATTCATAGGTTGAAGCCCTAACCCTAATTGACTGTCTTTGGAGATAAGGCCCTTAAGGGGGTAATCAAGTTTACACAAAGCCTTAAGGATGAGTCCCTACTCCAACAGGACGGATGTCTTTATAGGAAGAAGAAGAAACATCAGGAATATACATGCCATGTGAGGACATAGCAAGATGGCAACTATCTACAAGCCAAGGAGGGAGTCCTCAGGAGAAGCTGACCACATTGATATCTAGATCTTGGATTTCCAGCCCACAGAACTGTCACAAATAAATTTCTATTATTTATGTCTGTGGTATTTTGCCATGGCATCCCTAGAAAATTAATATAGGGAATAAGCTGTGGGATATTTAAAGTTAGACCACATCAGGCAGAAGGAATGATAAGTGTAAGAGTCCCAAGATGAAAGGATCCTTGGCAGATTCAAAGCACAGTAAAGAGGAAATGTCCCTAGAGTAGACAAGTGAGAGAATACCAGGAGGTGAGGTAAAGGAAGTAATAGAGGTCCAGATCACTGATGACACAGAAGTAATAAAGGTCCAGATCACTAATAACACGGTAAACTTTGACTCAGTGAGCCAGGAGGCTCTGACAGTTGAATTAGGAATGTACAAGTAAGGGCTCTGACAGTTGAATTAGGAATATACAAGTAAGGAGCATGGGAGGAAGGGGGTCAATAAAGAAGCAATTGCAATTATTCAATGAGACATGAAGATGACTTGGATAGGATATTAAAGGGTAGAAATGGTAAGAAGTGGTCAAATTTTAGATCAAGTGTGAAAGTAAAGCTAATAGAGTGAGTTTTCTTTCAATGGATTAGATGTGTAATGTGGTGAAAAAGAGTTGCCAAAGATGAATGCCCAAACCTTTGGCCTGAGCAACCAATATATACATTTACATTTACTAAAATGGAAGGAGAATGGAAAGAATACATTTTGTTCAGGGCAAAATAAAGGATTTGGATATGGGCATGGTTAGCTTCAATTGCCATGAGGCATCCAAGTGCAGATGTAAAGTAGGCAGTTGGTAATATGATTCTAAAATTCAGGAGAGTGTGTGTGAGGGGGAGGTGAAGTATAAAGTATTTATGTAAAGCGCTATGGTAATATACAGTGAGTGCAGCAAAGATAAATCAGACATTGCACCTGCCTCCAGTAAACATACGATTTTAGTAGAGAGTACATATATAGTAAAGTTTTGGTGATTCTATGAAAAGTTACCATGAGGGAGAAGAGTGTATTATGGCCACAGGTATTTTCCTGGAATTGTTTGCATGTCTCATATATTCAAGGTCTAAATTATATTTATAAAAACAAAGTTGATAAAATGTATAATAGTTTGACTTTAATGCCTATTCATTTTTATATTATATATCTTGTTTGTTTTATCCATTACTGATTATAGAAAAAAACATTTAAAATATAAAATCAACTAAACCATTTCCTACTGAAATTTTCTCTCATGCTTTTAAGGCTTTTATTGTCTCCATATATAGTAATTACATATACCATAGGACAATAGCCAGTTAAACTAAGCTAGGATGATATAATACTCCATACAGAAAATTTTCCATAAGGTGTGGGAGGGGGCCATGCAGTGGGAAGTTTGGTGGTAGGAATGCAATGAACATAATGTAGGAAACACTTTCAGACTCAAAGTCTTGGCTAAACTAAAACATTTATCTTTGAGTTATACAGAACTCTCACCAAGTTTTCAATTAATTATGCTTGAGATTCAGATTTCTGAGATCTAATATTACTCCCAATGGTGATCTTTACCTAAGTATCATCATTTTCTTTGCACTAGTTTCCACCCTAGTCACACCCATCCTCCTTCACCAAGCAGGTATAAGATTTGTAGACCTTGGGGCGCCTGGGTGGCTCAGTTGGTTAAGGGACTGACTCTTGATTTCTGGTTAGGTCAGGATCTCATGGTCCTGAGATTGGGCTCCGTGCTGGGGTGGAGTCTACTTAAGACTATCTCTCTCTGTCTCTCTCTGCCCCTCCCCTGCTCAGGTTCTAAAATAAAATAAAATAAAATAAAATAAAATAAAAGATTTGTAGATCTTAACAGCAGTTAATCTACAACCAGTTGATTTAACCAAGCAAAATCAAAACTTTCTAGTTTGAATATTTCTAACCATTTTGAAATTTATACAATTTAAATTTCTAAAGTTATGATACTAGATATATTTGACAGTAGGTGTATTAGTAGGGGATCTACCAAAGAGCAGAGTCTGATACAAGGACATTGGTGCAGGTAGATTATTTGGAAAACTCTCTGAGAAACTAGGAGTGAAGGATCAGGAAAAGTGAGTCAGGGAAGGAGTAGAAGTTCATATGAGGCTGGGTTATGGAGGGCATTGGTATAGGCAAAAGGGTCTTGATTCCGCCAGTGTCTCAGAGAAGATAGGATTGTTCTATAATTTTCTGCAAAACAACAAAGGTCTGACATATCATTCAAAATGAATGTGACATATGTCATCAAAAGTCACTGCTACACAAGCTGTCAAAATACAACCATTTGTTTCATGTTTCTGTTGCAAAAATAAAACTACTTTCTGGGACCACAAGAAAATGATAGAATCACAGTAAACTAGAAAAACCATCAACTCCAACAAAAGCCTTCTAGTTTCTGGTCTTACCCAACTAAAATTCAGAGTGAACAATTCTAAAGTTAATTCAGAAGCTCATCAAGGCTGCTAAAGCTTTCTTTATTGTCACTATGTCACGTAAACATGTCATCTATGACAATCCTGATCTAGCTTTTGCATCTCAGGAATTACATGCAAATATTTAAAGACAGGGATATCAGAGAAATATGATAGCTATTGGGTAGGCAGTCAACACTGTCTGCCACACGATAGACCTCACCATATTTATCTGTTTAATGATCTATTTAATGATATAAATTTGACAAGATTAAACTAGTAACAAAAATATACTTTCATTTACAACAGATAAAATTTGATGCCAGTGCAAGAAACATTTACTTCTTGACTTGAAGAACGGATTTGCATTTCATGTCACTATCTTTTTTCCCATGCCATTTTCATGGATATTTTGATAGCTCTAAATCCAAATACAGATAATCCTATACGTCACACCCCAAATGAAATTTAAAAGCCCAACACTTAAAGTCTCTCTTAACCATTATGAATGGATGCGTTCCTTATTCATTATCTCTTCCAAGGCCCATATTAGCTTCTACCAGACGTGTATATTTCAAATAAAGCTAAAGCAAAAAGCTAGACAGTCATCTGCAGAAAGGATGAGCAAGCTTATTTATGATTCATTTGCCTTTTTAATCTGGGTTCTCCATTGGAAGTCTCTGATACTGACAGTTTGAATAGATAAATGGGACAACTGTGGTCATTACACAGAGATATACTCCAGCGCATCAGAATATTCTTGTCTCCTCTTTTAATTTACATAATTTCTAAATGTGCTAAGAATGGAAAGCATTGTTCATTGATGGCAGTTTTTACTATAGAACAATCAGCAACACAAACAAATTTTGGCTTAACCAGAGTTGTGAAAGTGATTGCTGTAATTTTTTTTTTTTTTTTCTGTATGTGCCTTGTCAGAAACTTTTCTTTTGAATGCAGCTGTTTCCATCAAATGTTCACCCACAGGAACATTTAAAAGTGGCCTTAAGCAGACCATTCTCTGAGGATTTGAGTTTTTATATCAAAGAATCAGGGAGAGAGATAGTCACAGGGAAGTGGAAAAATTGGGGGCTGGGGAGACAACAAAGAGGCAAGTGGTCATTACAGAGATGAAGACCTACCCTGATTATCTCCAAATATAGAATCAAAAAGACAGAGGGAGAGGGATGCTTTCCCTTAAAAGGGGAATAAAATGGGGAGAAAGAGAAAGGGTAAAGGAAAAGAGAGCAAGAGGCAGAGAGAATGGAGAAAGGAAGAGAGAGAATGAGATGGAAAGTACACAGAAAAGATAGAATGCGAGAAAAATGAGTAAGGAAGGGAAAAAGAGTGAAAGGAAAAGAAAAAAGAAGGAAGGAGGAGAATGAAGGGAAGTATACAGATGGGCAGGCAGGCAGGGAGGAGGGGAGAAGACCAGCCTTGTGCTGATATTCAGACCTTAGTGTGCCCAGGATGCAGGAGATAGGTAATAGGCAACAAAGCTTCTGTATATTTCCTCCCTTCATTGATAGTAACACATAATATCTGCATGTTATCATGTGCTGCTTAAATATATCATCAAGCAAAAACACTATCCTCATTGAGGTTACATCTTACTTCTCTGGTAGTGATTTTTTCCCCCCAGATGGCATAGAAAAAAGGATAAGACCCAAATCGGGAAACCTCTCTGGGTTCCATAGACCCTCTCTTAACTTTTAAAAACCCAAGGATAGGGACACCTTGGTGACTTAGCTGATCAAATGTCCAACTTCGGCTTAGGCCCTGATCTCAGGGTTTGTGAGTCCACTTCCTGTCTGCTGTAAGCACAGAGCCTGCTTCAGATCCTCCCAGTCTATCCACCCCTCCCCTTCTCACACTCTTTCTCTCAGAGACAAATTTGATAATCTTTCAGGATAATCTTGAATTCTTTCTCTTTAAGAGTTCCTAAAGAAGACTATGTGTATAGGCTTTAAAGAGACATTCAGTATGGGTAGTATCAGAATTTCTAAAAAGCGCACCCGAATGACATCTACACATTTAAATTAAAATGTTTGGTAAGGACATTGGATGGTTCAGTAGAAGGAGCACAAATGTTCAAGTTCTAAATTACCTGGGTTCTTGTTTTGGCTTGCTGTTGGAAGGAAGGTGAACAAACAACAAGGCTTTGGCACCTCTAACTGCTCCATCAATGCAACGTCATTAATATTGCTAATTTCAGAGATGTGAAGACTTGATGGTATGATGTAAGCCTAGCAAGCTTCCTAAGTGCAAATCGCCACACTAGATACTAGGAAGTGGCTTTTCAGATTTCACCTGGATAATAAAAAAATCTTTTATCTTATTTTATGTTCTGGTGTGGGGGGCAGGGTTTAGTAAAAGATGCTTTATGCTTAGAAATTTCTCTGTTCCTAGATTTTATTATCTCTTTTTATCACTGGGCAAATTGTCATGAGCTGAATTGTGAGAGAGCTGTGGTTTAATTCACATTGCTGTGTATATACTTAAACACCTGTCTTCTCCCATAAAGTATAAACTTCTTTAGGACAGGGATTCTGTATTACGGTTCTTTCAATTTCCCACAATACCAAGGATATCACAGTGCAGGTAGAGAAATTGTTGATAAATTGCTAAAGGGTCCTCTTACTAATTCTATCTGAGATTAGAAAACCAGAGAATTTATCACCCAGTCTACTGGACAGTTTTATCTGAATTTTGGAACAGCCATAAGCTAACCCAAAAATAGTCTTATTTAGGGCCTCATTCCAAATTATTACTCAAGTGCAATTCAGTCTGCCTCCTTATAATATACCAGATCAAAAAGAAAGCATGTACTCCAACTTCTTCAAGTCAGATTGCAATTGATAGATGTTCCTTTAGAGCGTGAGGTGCATACAGAGGAATGACAATTTCTGGAAACACCGAAAGGCACATGGGTTTTGGAGAATATTGTCCTATCTTATATAGGAACAAATATTAAAAAGTTCAAGTAGATGCCAATCAAAACAAAGATAGAGACACCCTATCATGTTTCCTGTATTATAAATATATAATATAGGATTTTAATGGTTCCTAAAAATGTGACTTTATATTATTTAAATTATATTTAATAAATATAATTGCTAATTAAAATTATTGTCTTTTTAATTAAAGTATGACAACTCTATGGGGTATTTTGCATTACTCTTTTGCTATTTGAAAAAGAAGAAAAATATGGTTATTGGTCTTCATGGCTTGTATTTTTTTTTTTTTTTTGCAGATACAAAAATTAAAGTTAATAGTTATTTCTAGGTAAACGATAAAGAAAATATTATTTTCAACATTTTCACACCCTTTATATTTTATTAATTTATTTTTTAATACCTTATATTTTAATTTCTTATTTTTTATGGACAGTTTCTGTTTGTTCTGAAAATTTACCTGTCATTAATTTCTAGTTCATCAGTGACATAATGGAAGCACACAATGAAAGCACTAGAAATGGGGTTAAGAATGCTTCCAACTCAATCCTGTTGATGATGAGACCACATGATGTGACCTTGGCAAACTTCTATGTACACTGAGCACAGTTTTCTCATCTGGCAGCCTCATAGTACCATCCTGAGGATTAAATGGATATAAATACAGAAGAAACTTTGCAGAAACCCAGATATTTTCATTTATAAAGGCACACTTACACTTTAGTATGATGACAAATATATATCTCTAGCTAGTGTTTACTTATCTCTAATCTTTTGAAGTTTAAATAAAAGAGTAGCATATTCATAAGCTCGTGGATCCAATTTAACACAAAGACTCCCTCAAGCAAACACAACACTACACTTTTTGTTCCTCGTGCAAAATTGATACCTCCTGGAAACATAAATTTTTGTGTGTGCATATTTACTTCTACCGTGGTTTGTCTTCAGTAATCTAAAATTATTTTCATCAGAAATGCTGCATAATTTTAAGTTTAGGAAGTACAGCTATCTAGTTTAGAAAAAGTAAGGGGGCACTTTCTCTTAGTCTGTTCCAGCTGCTCTAACATAAATACCATAGAGGAGGTGACTTAAACAGCACACATTTGTCACTGATCTGGAGGCTGGGAAGTCCAAGATCAAAATGCCAGGAAATTTGTTGTCTGGTGGGGCCAGCTTCCTGGCCCATGGCCAGTGATCTCACTCTGTCCTCACATGTCAGAAGGAATGGTGGGGTTCTGGCACTAATTTCAGTTTTAAGGCCTTTTCCTCAAGACTTAATCACCTCCCCAAAGCCCTATTTCTTCATACCATCACATTGGAGCTCAGGATTTTGAGATAAGTTTGGTGGTGGTAGTGGGAACGCACATTCAGTCCATAACAGGATTAAAACTGTATTACTGGCTAACAACTACTGATATTAAATTTTTGGTAAATGCATCATTTGTTGGTCTTTTCCAGTGTATGGATCTCATTTAGTCTTTAAGATTTAAGATTTAATTATTCTACTCAAATTCTAATCTCACATGTCATGGGAAGTGTAGTTGCCCCCAACATTTCTAGACATTATTGGGGTCTATCTTTATACTTCTGTCTTTTATTCCTGCCTGTACTGAATTACTAATTTTCACCCATTTGCTTTTCATATGTCTTGAACCATTTCTGCAGTCTCCCATCCCAGGGTACTAATCTAAATCCTATCTCCCCCAAAGTTCCAAGACCTCTAAAGTGTATTTTGACAGGTTTCATAAAAGTTGTGCTTAATAACAGAGTTGAAAGTGATGAGTTGGAGGAGAGAAACATTATGCATGTTAAAATGTGGCAACTCTTGAACATGACTTAACATCAGACTCTATCAACAATGACAAGAAATGCGAACACTTATAAAGACTTTCCAGGGGTGCCTGGGTGGTTCAGTCAGTTAAGCATTGACTTCAACTCAGGTCATGATCTCTTTGTTCATGAGTTCCAGCTCCATGTCAGGCTCTGTACTGACGGCTCAGAGCCTGGAGCCTGCTTCAGATTCTGTGTCTCCCTCTCTCTCTGCCCATCCCCCGCTCTGTCTCTCTGTTTCTCTTAAAAATGAAGATTAAAAAAAAAAAAAAATACTTTCCATGTGCCAGTCAGTCTGAATAGCAAGGCAGGATCACATCCCCAGAACCCAGTTCAACCACAGCATCACAAATGGGGACAAGACCACAGAAAGTGCTTCATGAAGCGATGCAAGGAATTACACATGGCCATATGGGAATTATCCTAGCCTAAAAATCAGAACCTGAGTCTATAGAACCTATGGATCTAACTACAAATCTACAAATTGAAGGGATAGAGGAATAGTTCAACAATCCAGTCAAGAAGCAATCAAACACAAAATATGGAAGATTCCATGAAACAAATTTACTTCTCTGACAAATAAAAACTTAAAAGCTAGAGGGAGGAGCACTGTTATAGACAGATTAAAAGAGATGTGAAAAACATAATAAGCACATAATAAGCACATGAATGTTTGAACCTTGTTTGGAAATTGACTTGCACCAAGCAAGTCTAAAATAAACTCTATGAGCCAACTGGGAAAATTTAAATATGAGCTGGATGTTAGATGGTGTTAAGTAATTAATGTTGATATTTTTAAAGATTGATAGTCATGTTAGTTAACGAAGAAAGAGAAGTCCATATCAGTATATATGTCTTTATAAAAGAATGAAATATATAAAAAATATGAATAACATAGTGTCTGGGATTGCTCACAAATCCTCCAACAGTTACAAAAAAAAAAAAAAGATTTGGGAGGGAGGGATACATGAAACTAAAAATGTTTATACTTGTTGAAGCTTAATGAAATGTACATATTTCATTATAGTATTATTTTTGTTTCTTTTATAGTTTGATAATTTCATTTACAAAAAGTTTTTTTTTAATTAAATGGCCCCAGGGAAATCTTACACACAAACTACTAATAATAGAAATTTAGGACAATCTATGGTGAAAACTGTCTTCTACCAATATTTTACATGAGCTGGATGTCTCATGCCAATATTAAGCTAAAGCATACAATTTACATATTACCTTTTCAAGATTTAATATTCTATCATATTAATATTTGTTAAATTACTAACATACACATAAAAATAAGAAAATTAGGGATACAAAACTATGAAAATAAATTATATACTGTCTCATCTTAGGGTCTTTTATATTTTATCATATTTGTAATGATATGATACAAATAGTTTTGATAATTATATTTGAATGCTATTTGATGAGTGAAAAATTTAAAAAAATCTGCTGAGAGTTCAGCAGAATGCATGAGGAAATGAAGAGTCATGAAGATACGTAAGCAGGATGGCAATATAGGTGAAGTAGTGAAAGAGAATCTGTTTTAATCATTAATGGAGTTAGGAGTCAAGCAAGCAAAAATTGAGTAGATAATAGAAAGAAGAGATAATTGGAAAGCCTATATAAAAGTACATAAAAGTAATCTCATGGGCCATAGTAACATGATTAGCCTAGGAAAAAATATAATAAAGGTTTCATTAGTGACATCGTTTATCTGATTTAGAAAAAATATATATATATATTCCAGAGATTCCAATGATAGTCCACTCACAATGGAGTTTGGTTGGGGAATCTTACAGAGTTGAAATCAATATTCATTCATCCACCAAATTTATCAAACATCTGGGCTCTTCAATGTGCTGATTGTCTTAGGCAAAACATTTTTGAAACAATATTGAAGTTGAAGGCTAGTATCTATTGCAGAGAGTTGTAGTCAAGATTAAAAGGAATAAAGTACATTTTATGTATGCCCCAAACATACTAACAATGAAAAATGTCATTAGTTATTATGGTCATAAATATTATTAGTTACCATTTGTCTGCTTTGTGTTGAAGACACAAAGATGAGTCAGTCTTTTACACCTCGTGGATATCCAGTGGAGGAAGGGTTCTAGCAGTGTGAAATATTTTCAGATTAATTTGTTGAAAACTTCAAGGCTTGCCCATACACCCACACATTTTTAAACGAAACTGGGAAATAAGTTATCTCCCCTTTCCCCTTCTCTCGTCCTATGGCAGAATCCTCTTGGCAAGTCGGCAGAATAAATTAATACTTTCTTGAGCTGGGTGCGTTTGTTATGAATATGAGAGTAACGGAAGCTCCTGGGCTATGACTTGAATAGTTTGGGCCTCAGTTTTCAATTATTGGAGTCATCCTCCTCGGGGAAGTCACTAGGCTACACTGGGTATAAAAGTTTATGAAGCAAGAAAGATGAAGAGGGGCTTCATTGTTAATGCATGCCTACTAGAGACAAAGTGGCATCATTAAAACTGAAGCTTTTTACAGTCATAATTTCTCCAGGCTCATCCATGGTAAAAACCAACATTTTCACTGGAGCTTATTTCCTGCTCGTCTAATTGGAGGTCCCTTGTCAGTATCTGTTTCTGAAGCATCGGTGGTGTGGTGAAAGTGATGTTGAGGGCTGGATGACTGGGCTATATTAGCACTCGTAGGAAATTTATTTAATTTTTATTAAAGTAAGCCACTCAGGCAAATCTTTCTTTCTTTTTACATTAGCATTTCATTAAGAACATATCAAGATTAAATAGCATATACATATTCGTAAAAAGGATAATGAACTCAAAACAGTTTAAGTTGTGTGTGTGTGTGGGCATGTGTGTGTGCTTGAACTGATATGAAATTATTGGAGACTTAGACAAAAATAATTCAATTAAAAAAAATCAGATACTCAGCGTGGTTATTCCTAAAATTGGACAACTGCCCAATTTATTCTTTCCATGTCAATATTTCCTCATACTCAATCTTACTTAATAAACAGAGCCCACTTTCAAAGGGAGAGTTCTCTTGTGGTTTTATCAGGCATGTCTATGTTTTGTCAATTGATGTTAAAACTAAGAGTTGCAAATGCCATCTTTGCGTCCTACCTCATAACACTATCCTCATTCGATAGAAATGTCACAATATTCAACAATGGTTTGCTATCATTTAGATGTTGGAAACAAGATTCTAAATTCGGTATAAATACTGAAGGCCATTAAAAACACTAAAAATAATACTTTATTTTTCCATCTTTATGTATGGATCTGAAAGCCTCTGAAAGAAGAGAGCCCATCTTCTTCTGGGTTCTCAAGAGAAGGCCTTCTAATTGCCTTATCAGATCAAAAGAAACAAGAAAATTAGGGTACTACATATAAACTATTATCTCACTGTATTCATTTCTTATGCTTTGTATGCATTATCACAGTTTAGGACAACATCCATCTATTATCTCCTAATTGCTGTAGGCCAGAAATCCAGGCAAGTTCAGTAGGGTCTTCTGCTCAGGATCTCACCAGGCCACAATTACATGATTGTATGGCTAGTCTTTCTAGAGCATCTGGAGAACAATCTTTTTCCATGTTCATTTAGGTTATTGACAGAATGCAGCTCCTTGTGTTAGTTAGAATAAAGTCCCCATTATGTTACTCTTCGTCAATTGGAAACAAAGGGGTAGCTGGCTGGGGCTCTCCTCTGCTCCTTAAGGCCAATTGCATTTCTTCTAACATTGCTCTTTTCATCTTGAGAGCCAGCATTGTCAAGTTCTTTTCACATTTCACATCTCCCTGACTTCCCCTTCTTCCTGCATTCAAGGGCTAGTGTGATTAGGTCCATTTGGATAATCTCCCTTTTATTGTATAAGTAAGGGTACTCAAGGGATGATAGATTTTTTAAAAAGTAAAACCATTAGTCAGGTATTACTTTCTGCACACCTTCTACCTTAGACATGCTCAAACTTACATTTTATCAGAATATACACTGCTTAAGACAATAGCTTTGGAATTAAGTAGGCCTGGATTCAAGTTCAAGTTTAATTATTTAATAATTGCATGATTTCTGAGCCTCAGTTTTTTTCATCCCTAAAATAAACACAATCATATCCCCTATTTTGTAGGAATGTTGTATTGACTACCTGACAGAAAGCATGGCAGTTAATACAGTAACTGACATACAGGAAGCATTCGAAAAATGATTCTCACACATTGTAAAGTCTTGCCAACAGAAATGATGTTTATTCAGCAACTCCCCTAGTACATCTCCCCCTAATACACTCCATTCCAACCCTGCAGTTTACTTGTTTCTCCCCTAAAATCTTAGATTTTCCTATCCTAAATCTCTTAAATCCTAAAATCCCTGAAGTATCTCTATGGAGTGAGTGTTCACCTCTGGAACTTTTCAAGAAGGGCAAGAAGTCTGCTGCAGACCTATGCATCTGTTCACAGCCTGTGTAACTTGTAATAAGCAGCATGCATGTCTTGCCAAACTCATTCAAAAGCTCCACGTTCCAAGTTTTCCTGAATCCAAATTAGGATGTCTTGAGTATGCTAAATCTTTAGTGTAGGGCATGTGATATCTCACCTACCAATGGGACAGTTGTCTATAAACTCCAATGCAGTAGCAATTAAAATCTAGTTCAACAGAGTTGAATATGGAAGGTTTTATTTACAGAATGTTTTTTTTTTCTTTCTTTCCCAAAAGAATGGAAGGAAAACTACCCAGCCCCATTTATTCACCTTCTATTCATTTCGTCTCTAAATCTGGAAAAGTGAGAGGAGAAAATGCCATCAACACTAATGTGCTGTAAATCTTGACTTTAGAATTCTGACTCCTGACCTCATGGAGATCATTTATTCAGCACCAGGGATCTCTCATCTTCTCTATAAGTCAGCTTCTTCCTGATCACTGATCACTGTTCACTTTTACTCCTGTGAGTCACAATTACATTTCCTATTGCTGCCCTGATTATACTGAGTATTTTAAGCTACCAATTTAATTCAAATGTTTATTAAACTCTTTCTGGGGAAAGAAAATTAAATTATTTTAGTAAAACTAGACCTTTATTAGTACACCAGTAAGCATGTAATGCTTATTACAGCTCAGAGATTTCAACAAGTGCCTTTTAACTGAACTTGTTTCGTAGCTGTCCCCTAGCAATTTTGTTAAATTCGGTGGTAATTAACAATTAGGCACCTAGATGAACTGGGATGAGCACTAGTGAATGATAGGTGCATTAACTGTGTGGAAATGCTGACAATGAGGTAAGGAAATATGTAAACAGACTAATGAAAATGATGTTTACTTTCAGTGATCTCACCCATGCCCATGGATTCAAATACCACCCATATGCTAATAACTCCAAAATTCATATCCCTTGCCAAGATTTTTCTGAGCTTCAAGCTACTTGAACTCTTTAATGTCTTATAAGCATCTCGAGTTTAATATACAAGTAATAATATTTAAATATTTCCTTCAAAATATATTAATCTCGGGGTGCCTGGGTAGCTCAGTCTCTTAAGCATCTGACTCTTGATTTTGGCTCAGGTCTTGATCCCAGGGGTGTGGGAATGAGCCCTGCATGGGGCTCCACACTCAGTGTGTGCTTGGGATTTTCTTTCTCTCTCCCATTGCCCCTCCTGTCATTCCCACTCATAGCTCTCTCTAAAAAAATATGTGTGTATATATATATATATATATATATATATATATATATATATACTATTTATATCTAGTTTTTTCTCAACAAAGAGAGAGAGAGACAGATCCATAAAGTTAATCACTTGATTGAAAATCCGGTGAATCTTCCTTGATTTCTATATTTCTATCACTCCTAATTTTGAGCATACAATCAAGTGGTATTGACTTAACCTTGACAGGATACTCTGAAATTAATGACTCCCTCCTTTTACCCTCAACACCCTACAAGTCAGTCCTCAAACAGCATTCCAGGGAGATTCTTATAAAACATACGTTAGGTGGTACTAACTCATAATCTCCAATGGCATTATAACTGACTTGGAATAAAATGCAAATCTTTAACTCTAGTTTACCAGACACTGTAAGATTAGTCCCTTATTATGCCACTACCCCTCTTGTTTCTTACCTTTAGTGCATTGTCCTTCATCCTGGGCCTCAAACACACCAAGCCTACTTCTGTACTGTTGTCTTTGTGCTAGTTCTTTCCTCTTCCGGGGAGGTTCTGCCTCCAAATCATCTCCTGGTTGGCTCCTTCATGCTTTTCAAATCCTAGCTTAACATGGCTTCTGGGACTGGGAGGTCTCCTCTAAATATTCAGGTACCTCCTAAGACATTCTTTTCATATCACCCTGTGATTACACTCATCTTTACCTGATATTTAACTGCTTTTGTATTCGCTCATCTGTTGCTGTCCAGTCCCCTTTCCCTGCTAGCAACAGGATAAAGATCCATTATTCCATTATTATCAAGGACTTAAAAAAATCTTTCCTCTTTAGTATACGCATTATCTATAACAGAGACAAAAAAAAATCTTTTCAAATTTATAAAATATAATTATTATTTCAAAAGTTCTACTTCTTCTATTTTCTTTTTCTTTTAAGTGGACTTTACAGCCAACTGTAAAGTGGGGCTCAAACTCACAACCCCGAGATCAAGAGTCACACACTCTACCAGACCAAGCCAGCCAGGCATCCTGACTTCTTCCATTTTCTAATTCTTATTTTGACCAAAAAAAAAAAAAAAAAAAAAAAAAAAAAAGTCCTCTAGATCCAGAAGCTGAGAAAGGTAACTGAATGCTACATTCCTCTTTGTATAAGTTTTCAGTCATGGGTTAAAATAAAGTTAGCTTCTTTATCTCTGTATTCAAAGTGTTTTGTGTTCTTTGTTCAACCTACACTAATTCTCTCTACTTCCCTTATATTACTTGTATTCTATTCAACTAAACTATACCATGTTCTCTCAGCTATTCTCTTGTGCTATTATATCCACAGGCATTTGTTTTTACTGGTCTCTTTTTCTGGAATGCCGTTCTCCCTTTTGCCCCACGTTGATAGTTTCAATCTTCAAAAATAATTCCACTGCTACCTAAAATAGAGTGAACTTATTCTCAAAATATTAATCACAGACATTTGGTCTTGGAAAACTCACACTTCTGGACCTCAGTTGCCTCCTCTTTGATTAAGAGATGACTGAAATCTATTCTGCCTTTAATAAATCAGTTACATATATGCTGCTTGGCCTGAAGGACTCAATTATAAACTATTGTAGAGATGATATAAAAATCCACAGTATTTGATTCATTATACAATGATTTTTTTAAAAGAAATTGTTGTTGAACATCACAACTATTTAGAATGTATAAAAATAAGTCTTTTTAACTTCACTCTCAAGGACACAACAATTAAATAATTTTCAAAAAGATCTTCAAATTAGAAAGTAAAGGTTAGAAAAAACAATAAGCCAACACCGCTAAAGGATTTTTTAACCAGGATACATTATTCGTATTTTGAGTATGTTACACTTGTAAATTATCCTCAAAGAGGAAAACCTGGCGGAGTTTTAAAGAACAGCAAAACAGCAGCAAATGTTATTTTCATTGAATTCTTTCAGCTTTATTGTACATACATGAATACTACCTAAGCCATATCTCCTGGATAGCATACTACTGTTAATTTTTCCTGCCTATCACACTATTTAATTTGATTGTTTTGTGAAAAATAACCTGCGTTGATTTCAGAAATTATTTAAAGGAATTATTTTCTTAACCTCCAAAGTCAGTTTTCTCTAGGAAAACATGGGAGCTATAATATTCTATACCTTTTTTTTTTTTTTTTCAACGTTTATTTATTTTTGGGACAGAGAGAGACAGAGCATGAACGGGGGAGGGGCAGAGAGAGAGGGAGACACAGAATCGGAAACAGGCTCCAGGCTCTGAGCCATCAGCCCAGAGCCTGATGCGGGGCTCGAACTCACAGACCGCGAGATCGTGACCTGGCTGAAGTCGGACGCTTAACCGACTGCGCCACCCAGGCGCCCCATATAATATTCTATACCTTTATGTTTGTTTGGGGATAACTTCTGAAGAAATACAGTTTTCTTCTGGGACCTAACAACAAATTCAAAATAAAATGTAAAAAATATGTACTATTTGTAGTAGGACAAAATACCATAAACCTAGGAATAAATATAACAAGTGATGTGAAAGATTTCTATACAGAAACCCATAAAGCTTTCAGTTCTATGAAATGTGAGATTTATCAGATTTATTAGTTGGAAGACAGTATTTTCAATTTGACATTTCCCCCCAAATTTAGATTTAGTTTAGTTTTAATCAAAATCCTAAAGGGAAACTGGGAGTACTTGATAAAGTGGACATAAAGTTTATTTTGAAATATAAATGGACAAGAAGAGACAAAATATTCTTTAAGGGAAAGTGGTAAGATGAGAAGACTTGCTTTACTGAATGTCAAGACTAATTATAAAACTACAACAAGCATAACAATATGGCACTGGCATAAAGACAGAGAATTAGACAAAGTGTACAGAATAAAAACTCAGATACAAACTCACTTCTCTGTGGACACTTAAATGTATTACTGCAAAATGATAGAAAAATAATAGTGTTCTCAATAAGGTTTTCTGAAAAGTTGCCTATATGAGATAAAAAATGAATTAATCCTAGTGGAGATTTCTAGAAAAAATTAAATTGTGGTAAGTTTTCTAAATATGTATAAAGTAATGTTAAAGTAAAAATAACATGAATTTTATGAAATTATTTAATTAAAATATGCATATTTTATTTTAGAGAGAGAGCACACAAGTTGGGGAGAGGGGCAGAGGGAGAGAGAAAAAGAGAGAATCTCAAGTAGGCTGGATGCTAAGTGCGGAGCCCAACATGGGGTTCAATGTGGGCTTGATCCCATGGCCCTGAGATCATGACCTAAACTGAAATTAAGAGACTGATGCACAACCAACTGAGCCACCCAGGCACCCCAGTAAAATATATTTTTGATTTCAGGATAGACAAAAGCTTTTTCTTAAGCAGTGCCTGGGTGGCTCAGTCCATTAAGCCTCAGGTTCTTCGTTTCAGCTCAGGCCATGATTTCACCGTTTGTGGGTTCAAAGGGCCCTGAATTGGACTCTGCACTGACAGTGCATTGCCTGCTTAGAGTTCTCTCTCTCTCTCTCTCTCTCTCTCTCTCTCTCTCTCTCCCACTCCCTCTCTGCCCCTCCCCTGCTCACTCTCTCTCTCAAAATATTTTTTTTATTTTTTTATTTTTTAAAAATTTTTTTTTTCAACGTTTATTTATTTTTGGGACAGAGAGAGACAGAGCATGAACGGGGGAGGGGCAGAGAGAGAGGGAGACACAGAATCGGAAACAGGCTCCAGGCTCTGAGCCATCCGCCCAGAGCCTGACGCGGGGCTCGAACTCACGGACCGCGAGATCGTGACCTGGCTGAAGTCGGATGCTTAACCGACTGCGCCACCCAGGCGCCCCTCAAAATAATTTTTTTAAAAAAGCTTTCTCTTAAATAAGACACAAAGAGATTTTTTTTTAAACTTAATGGGAAAATATTATAAGTTTGACTATATTAAAAAATAAAAACTTGGATTCATCAAGGGACTCCTGTTAAGAAAATGAAAATGCAAGCCACAGAGTAGTGGAAATTATTAGAAACAAATTTAACTCACAGGCTGTGTTTATATGTATGTGTGGGTACCGACACATACACATATATGTATGTATACATAGACACATATATTTCATATATCTCTAGTATGTATGTCTGCATCCCACAAATCAATTTAAAATAAAGAAAACCTAGCAGATAAATGGATAAGATTCAAACTGACATTTTACAAAAATGTGCATTAGTGACTATAGCTATGAAATCAATAATGTTTATAACATAAACGGAAGGCAACACTAATGCCCATTAATAAGGGAATGGATAAATGGAATATTCACATACAGATATAATACATCGATGGAAGAAAGTGAACTACAGCTAGATGTAACAATATAGATAACGCTAAGAAACATCTTAGGGAAAAAAGTACAGTCCAAGAAGAACATTTTAAAAGGTCAAAACAAGCAAAATTAAGTGCTGTGTTTTTTTTTAATTACATGCATAATGTATCGGTAAACTGGTTCTTTGAGAATAATAAAAAGTCGTGATTTTTAGTTTACACCAATTATTTTGGTGTAAATTTTCCCACCATGGCTGGTTTACTTTTGAGTTACTTTGCAGACCTGAATGTGAAATTGGGAAAAAATGCAATCAGATCTTTAGAGGCAATACTCACTGACTCCAGCACACTACTGCATTTATAGGTGAGAAAAAATGATTAATGACCTACAGGACAATACATAACTTTTGGGATTATTTTTCTACTAGACAGGAATATTTGCAATTCTATTGGGCAAGATCTACAAATTAACATGTAATTTATGAGTGTGTGAGCCTTTATTTAATAGCAACATCAACTGCAGGTACATTTTTCACGATTGTTAAATAATTAGTTGTGGAAGTTTCAATATAAATGTGAAAGAATACACTGATCACACTTTTGCTTTATTTCCAAGCTGCAAATAAATTTTTCTTAGTGACCCTACCAATTTGATAATACATAATCTCCAAAGATTATTCTTGATTACAAAAATGATAGTCTCCATTGACTTAGTTATTTATGCAGGGCTATAAGAAGTGTTAATTAACCATGTAAACCTCCTTGACTACAGAATATTGAGCACATTCTAAAGCAAGAAAATTAACTTTGTCTCAAATTTTCATTAAGGAATCTCAGACTGGGTAATGTAAAACCCTCTATTATTATTTCTTTCATCTTCAGGCAAACAAAACAAAGAAACTCTCCCCACTAGATTTCTCCTATAGTGCTTTTTGACTTCAGTGAATTTCATCCTCCTATTTTCCACCAAAATTACCAACCTAGTGTGATTTGCCCAAGGATTCTTCTAAGTAATACAACCTTGCAATCTTATATAGCTTCTGGGCTAGCAGTTTCTGAGAACTTCTCTCTGTCTCTCTCTCTGTCTCTCTCTGAAAAGACTAAAACAGTAGCAGTTCTCAAATGTTGGTTTCAAGAGCCCTTCACAACTCCTAAAAATTTCTGAAGAAATTTTTTATTTCTTCCAAGTGTTTTTGGAGGGTTTATCTCTCAACACTTACTGTATCAAGGCATTTTTAAGTCATTTTAAATATTTATTTATTTATATATTTATTTATTTATTTATTTATTTATTTATTTATTTATTTATATAAAAATAGCAATAATAAATCCACAGTTAGTTCTTTGACTCCCTTCAGTTAAACTGTACTATGTTTTCACTCATTTTATTTTAATGGTCACAAGAATGCAAAAAATTTTTTGCTGTTTCTTCCTCTTCTTCCTATTTTTTCTTGAATTCACTGACAGGCCAATTTCTATGTTATTAACATAATAAAAAGAACATTGATTATTTAATGTAATGAGTTTTCTTCTAAGACAAATTTTCCTCTTGATCAATAATATCCAATATTATACTACTATTACTTATGTCTTTCTCAATTTTTTAATTCCTTGTAAAAGAATCTCAATGACTATGTTTGTGGACTGAAAGATTCAAGTTTGTAAAAAAAAATTGTTTTTCAACTATTCCCTGATAGATCTATAGTTTTAAGTCAATCTCAAATTCCTGGAATGGTATGACAATGCTGGTAGTTAGAGGGTGGGAGGTGGTATAGTGTACGTAAATTGAAAAGTTGATTCTAAAATACTTACAAAATTATCATGGACAAAAATAGCCAACACACTCTTAAAGAAGAACAAATATAGACACTATGAGATAGTAACTTCTATTGTAAAGTTATGATTATAAAGAGAGTGTGGTGATTTAACAAGCTTACCCAACCTAACCAATGAAACACTAAAAGATACTCGTGTATGTGGTCAACTGATTTATGACAGAGGTGATACTATTGTACAATGGAGAAAGGACAATATTTTAAATGAATGGCGTGAGGAGGGAACCTGGTGGCTCAGTCGGTTGAGTATCCCACTTCGGCTCAGGTCATGATCTCTTAGTTCATGAGTTCCATCCCAGTGTCAGGCTCTGCACTGACAGCATGGAGCCTGCTTGGGATTCTCTCTTCTCTCTCTGCCCCTCCCCTGCTCATGTGCTCTCTCTGTCAAAATAAACTAAAAAAAAAGTGGTATGAGGTAAGTTGATATGTATATATGAAATAGAAAAAACTTGTTCTTTCTTCACATGACTACAATTTGAGATGTGATCCTGATGTTGTTGTGAAAAATAAATTAATCAGACTTTTGAAGAAAACACAGAGAATGTCTCTGGAACATGAGTTAAGCACAGCTATATCATGCAGAATTTTCAAAGCACTTAATAAAAAGTAACAAAAGAATAAATAGTACCATGTGAATATTACAAACATCTTTCCATCAAAAGGTTAAAGGAGAAAAAAGGCAACATACAGAGTGGGCTAAGATATTTGAAGCACGTATATTTGACAAATATATAGTTCTCAGACGATAGCAAAAAAAAAAACACAAAAAACCCAAAAACCTTACAAATTGTTTAAAAATCAGTAGGAAAAATGTAGATGTGAATAGGCACTTTACAAAAAAATAATGTGTAAATAGCCCGTGTGTGTGTGTGTGTGTGTGTGTGTGTGTGGCAAATATTCCACTTCACTCATAATCAGGGAACTACAAATTCAAACTACAATGAAATTTCACTAAAGAGCCAAGGGAAATTCTAAAATTTAACAGGCATCATAGAAAGAGGTGTCAGGAAACTGGAGGAACTGAGACTCCCATCACACACTGCTAGTAGGGATATAAATTGTTAAACTTTTTGGGAAATTACTTGGTAGTACAAACCTAAATGGAACATAATCTATCACCCACCAGTTCCACTTAGAGGTATGTTATTAACAGAAATGTGCATAGCAAAATACATGTATTAGAGTGTTTATAGCAGCACTAGTCATAAGAGACCCCAAAACTGAAACAACACAAACCCCCAGCAAGTGTTGAATAAATAAAAATGTGGCCAAACAATGGAATACTCTACAGAAATGGAAATGAATGATTTACAACTACTTGCAACAACATGAATGAATCTTGGCTATATTATATTGGGCAAAAGAAGCCATATGTAAAAAGTATATGGTTCTGTTGATGTACAAAACTAATCCATGATATTAAAAATCAGAATAGTGATTACCCAAGAGGAAAAATAAATAGATGTTTGCACATTGAAGTTTTCTGGGATGCTTGGTAATGTTCTGTTCCTCCAGCCCAGTGCTACTAACAGGTGTATTCAGTTTATAAATTGATTCCTCCGCTTAGGATTTGTGAAGTTTTTATATATATGTTACACTTCAAAAAAAATGTCAAAAAGGAGGAAAAATTCTTCAACATTTTTCCCAAATCATCCACCAATATATTTCCCAAAATTGTAATATTCAGTCTAGGAATAACCTCATTTCCAATATGGTGTGTCAAGAAGGGGACAGTAATTTTAGCAAAAGAAATGATTCAGATTGGGCTCTGACCCCCAGGTTCTACACCATTTTTCTTATCTTAGGTGAAACTATATCATCTTACTCTTTTTACAACTTTAAGTGCTCCAATCAAAAGGCGTAGGGTGACAGAATGAACTTTAAAAAAAAAACCAAAAAAACAAGACCCATCTGCTGCTTACAAGAGACTCACTTAAAAAAATTTTTTTTTAAACGTTTATTTATTTTTGAGACAGAGAGAGAGAGAGAATGAGCATAAGCAGGGGAGGGGCAGAGACAAAGGCTGAGACACAGAATGTGAAGCAGCTCCAGGCTCTGAGCTGCCCAGCAGGAGGGTCAAACTCATGATCCATGAGATCATGATGTAGGCTGAGCCACCCAGGCACCTCAGCAAGAGACTCAATTTAGACCTAAAGACACCTGCAGATTGAAAGTGAGGGGATGGAGAAACATTTATCATGCAAAAGGATGTCAAAAGAAATCTGGGGTAGCAATACTTACATGGAACAAAATAAACTTTAAAACAAAGACTGTAACAAGAGACAAAGAAGGGCATTATACAATAATAAAAGGGACAATACAACAAGAAAATATAACAATTGAAATTATTTATGCACCCAACATGGGCATACCCACATACATAAAACAGGTAATAATAAACATAAAGGGGCACATTGATAATAATACAATAATAGTAGGAGACTTTAACATCCCCCTTAAAACAATACACAGAAGGCACACCTGGGTGGCTCAGTCAGTTAAGCATCCAACTTTGGCTCATGGTTCATGAGTTAAAGTGCCATGTTGGGCTCTGTGCAGACAGCTCAGAGCCTGGAGCCTGCTTTGGATTCTATGACTCCCTCTCTCTCTGTCCCTCCCCTGCTCATGCTTTGTCTCTCTCTCTCTCTCAAAAACAAATAAACATTAAAATATTTTTAAAAAACAATAGACAGATAATCTAAATAGAAAATTAACAAGGAACAATGACTTTGGATGACACACTTGAACAGATGGATTTAATAGATATATTCAGAACATACCATCCTAAAGCAGAATACACATTCTTTTCAAGTGCAAATGGAACATTCTCAAGAGTAGAACACATATTATCCCACAAAGCAAACCTCAACAAATTCAAAATTGAAATGATACCATGCATTTTTTCTGACCACGATGTTATGAAACTGGAAGATAACCAGACACACACACACACACACACACACACACACACACACACACACACACCAATTGGGGAAGTCCACAAATACATAGAGGTTAAATAACATACTTCTACACTGTGAATGGGTCAACCAGTAAATAAAAGAAGAAATAAAAAAAATACATGGAAACAAAGGAAAATTAAGACACAATGCTCCAAAACCTTTGAAATACAGCAAATGCCATTCTAAGAGGTAAGATTATAGCAATTCAGGCCTACCTCAAGAAGCAAGAAAAATCTCAAATAAACAACCTAGCCTTATACTTACAAGATCTAGAGGGGCGCCTGGGTGGCGCAGTCGGTTAAGCGTCCGACTTCAGCCAGGTCACGATCTCGCGGTCCGTGGGTTCGAGCCCCGCGTCAGGCTCTGGGCTGATGGCTCAGAGCCTGGAGCCTGTTTCCGATTCTGTGTCTCCCTCTCTCTCTGCCCCTCCCCCGTTCATGCTCTGTCTCTCTCTGTCCCAAAAATAAAAATAAACGTTGAAAAAAAAAAAATTTTAAAAAAGATCTAGAAAAAGAATAATCAGCAAAGCATAAAACCGGCAGAAGGAAGAAAATGGTAAGTATTAGAGCAGAAATAAATGATATAAAAACTAAAAAAGAAAAATTAGAACAGATCAATAAAATCAGAAACTGGTTCTTTGAAAAAATCAATAAAATTGATAAACCTCTAGTGACACTTATCAAGAAAAGAGAAAGGATTCAAATAAATAAAATCACAAATGAAAGAAGAGAAATATCAACCAACACCACAAAAATACAAACAATTATAAGAGGATATTATGAACAAGTATATGCCAACAAATTGGACAGCCTAGGAGAAATGGGTAAATTCCTAGAAACATGTAAACTACCAAAACTGAAACAGGAAGACATAGAAAATTTGAAGAGATCAATCACCAGCAAAGAAATTTAGTCAGTAATAAAAAAATACTCCCAAAAAACAAAAATCAAGGACTAGATGGCATCACAGGTGAATTCTACCAAACATTTAAAGAAGATTTAGTACTTATTCTTCTCAAACTATTCCAAAAAGTTAGAAAAGGAAGGAAAACTTTGAGGCCAGCATTATCCTGATACCAAAACCAGAAAAAGACACCCCTCCCCCCCCACACCAAAAAACAAAACAAAACAAAACAAAAAAAAAAAACAGAGAGAGAGAGAGAGAGAACTACAGGTCAACATCTAAAATGAACATAGACGCAAATTTCCTCAACAAAATACTAACAAACCAAATCCAACAACACCTGTGAGAAATCATTCACCAGAATCAAGTAGAATTTATTCTTGAGTTGTAAGTGTACTTCAATATTCACAAACCAATCAATGTGATAGATAGATATAATCATTTCAATAGATGCAGAAAAGGTATTTGACAAAGTACAACATCCATTCATGATAAAAACTGTCAACAAAGGATGCTTAGAATATATCTCAACATAATTAAGGCCATATATGAAAAGTTCACAGCTAACATCATCCTTAATGGTGAAAAACTGATAGCTTTTCCTCTGTGGTCAGGAACAAGATACAGATGTACTCTCTCACCACTTTTATTCAACATAGTACTGGAATCACATATAGTGATTCACACATATAGTACTCACACATAGTGAGATGACAAAAAGAAATAAAAGGCATCCAAATCAGCAAGGAAGAAGTAAAACTTTCACTATTTGCAGATGATACTCTACATGGAAAACCTGAAAGATTCCACCAAAAAACAGCCAGAATACACGAAGTTCAGTAGAGTAGCAGAATAACAAATCAATGTACAGAAATCTGTTGTTGCATTTCTATACATCAGTAATGAAGCAGCAGAAAGAGAAATTTATAATTACACCAAAAACAATGATACCTAGGAGTAAACCTAACCAAGGAGATGAAAGACCTGTACTCTGAAAACTAGAGAAAACTGACAAAAGAAATTGAAGAAGACACAAAGAAATCAAAAGACATTCCATGCTCATGGATTGGATGAACAAATATTGTTTGTTTGTTTGTTTAAATGTTTATTTATTTGAATGAGAGAGCACAAGTACAGGAGGATAGAGAGAGAGGGAGAGAGAATCCCAAGCAGCTTCCACATGGTCAGTGCGGAGCCCAAAACAGGGCTTGATCTCACAAACCATGAGATCATGATCTGAGCCAAAATCAAGAGTGGGACACTTAACTGAGTCAGCCACTCAGACGCCCCTACTGTTAAAATGTCTATACTACCCAAAACAATCTGCACATTTAATGCAATCCCTATCAAAATGCCAAAAGCATCTTTCCCATAACTAGAACAAACAATCCTAAAATTTGTATGGAACCACAAACGACCTCATATAGTCAAAGAAATCTTGAAAGAGCAAAGCCAGACTCACCACAATTCCAGACTTCATGTTATCTTACAAAGCTGTAGTGATCAAAACAGTATGGTACTGGCACAAAAATAGACACATAGTACAATGGAATAAAATAGAAAGCCCAGAAATAAACCCTCAATTTTTGGTCAATTAATCTTCAACAAAGCAGGAAAGCATATCCAACAGGAAAAAGACAGTCTCTTCAACAAATGGTATTTGGAAAGCTGCACAGCAACACGCAAAAGAATAAAACTGGACCACTTTCTCACACTATACACAAAAGTAAATTCAAAATGGATTAATGACCTAAATGTGAGACCTGAAACCATAAAAATCCTAGAAGAGAGGATTTCTTCTCTGACAACAGCTTCTCTGACAACAGCTATAGCAACTTTTTTTCTACACGGTCCCCTGAGCAAGGGGAACAAAAGCAAAAATGAGCTATTGGGACTAAATCAAAATAAAAAGCTTCTGGACAGTGAAGGAAACAACAAAACTAAAAGGCAGCCTGTGGAATAGGAGAAGATATTTGCAAATGACATATCCAATAAAGGGTTGGTATCCAAAATATATAAAGAATAAAACTCAACTCCCATAAAACAAATAATCCAATTTAAAATAATAGAAGACATAAACAGACATTTCTCCAAAGAAGACATAGAGATGGCCAACAGACATAGGAAAAAATGCTCAACATCCCTCACCATCAGGTAAATACAAATCAAAACTACAATGAAATATCACCTCACACCTGTCAGAATAGTTGAAATCAACAAAGCAAGAAACAACTCGTGTTGGTGACGATGTGGAGAAAAGGAACCCTCTTGCACTGTTAGTGGGAATGCAAACTAGTGCAGCCACTGTGGAAAACACTATGGAAGTTCCTCAAAAATTAAAAATAGAACTACCCCATGATTCAGCAGTCACACTACTAGGTATTCACCCAAAGAATACAAAAACACTAATTCAAAGGGATACATGAACCCTTATGTTTCTAGCAGCATTATTTAAAATAGCCAAAATATAGGGGCGCCTGGGTGGCGCAGTCGGTTAAGCGTCCGACTTCAGCCAGGTCACGATCTCGCGGTCCGTGAGTTCAAGCCCCGCGTCGGGCTCTGGGCTGATGGCTCAGAGCCTGGAGCCTGTTTCCGATTCTGTGTCTCCCTCTCTCTCTGCCCCTCCCCCGTTCATGCTCTGTCTCTCTCTGTCCCAAAAATAAATAAAAAACGTTGAAAAAAAATTTTAAAATAGCCAAAATATGGAAGCAGCACATTGAGAGAGAGTGTGTGTGTGTGTGTGTGTGTGTGTGTGTGTGTGTGTATACACAATGAAATACTATTCAGCCATAAATAAGAATTAAATCTTGCCATTTACAACAACATGGATGGAACTAGAAAGTATAATGCTAAGCAGAAGTCAGAGAAAGACAAATACCGTATAATTTCAGTCATATATGGAATTTAAGAAACAAAACAAATGAGCAAAATTAAGAGAGCGAGAGAAACAGACTCTTGACTATAGAGAACTGATGGTTACCAGAGGAGAGGTGGGTGGGAGGGATGGGTTAAATAGGTGATGGCGATTAAGGAGTGTACTTAGTTGTGATGAGCACCAGGTAATGTATGAAAGTGCTGAATCACTATATTTTACACCTGAAGCTAAAGCCTGTATGTTAACTAACTGAAATTAAAGTAAAAATTAAAAATGAATAAATAAAACTTTAAGTGCTTCTCTAGTTAATTGCCAGACCACAGACACACACGCACGCACGCGCCTGCACATCACACACAGTCACACACATCTTCTAAGTATATAAAATTATTTTCAGACTCAATGATGTTTGAGTCCATATTAATAGAGAATTATTATTTTCTGAAAGCAATCTATAGAGGTATTTCATTTCTGAAATGAAGATACTGTTTTATATTATTACACAAGGCAATTTTAACCTTCGTTATAGCTATATCTGGTTTTCCGAAACTATACCCAGAGACATAATTGTCCATAATAAAGTGTCCCATTATTGAGGTTTCTCCCCCAAAACACCATTTAATTCTGATCATTCAGATTATACAAGAAACCTTCTAAAAAAGGAGCTAGAGAGTTTTCAGTTTTTCACTTACTCAACATAGAAATAATTAGGCATGTGACATACACTGTGCCCCAGGTACATGCCCACACTTACAACGATTACCTTCACATTACAACACCCCTCAACTGATCAGACAGATAAGGAGGAACCCATGCAATATCACTGCTCTCTGGGCTTGGAGAAAACTTCAGATGTCATAGAATATTTTTGACATAAGAATTAAATTTACTTTTAAGGGAGCATGAGAAACTTATGAAAATATTATTTTAAAATATAGTTCTTAGAAAGTGACTAGAAAAATTGAGATTCGACCTTTGTTTTATATCATAGGCCAACTAAACTGTGTGTCATGCAATAAATTTAAAAGCTATATGTAAAAAATAGTAATCTTAAAACACCAAAAATCAATATAAACACATGTAAAAGGATGATGCTCTTTGGGAAAATAATCAGAGATAAATAGGATTATATATGAATTATACATCTTATAAATATTTTAACCCCCTGAATAGTTAACAAAAAACACTACAAGATTTTTTAAAACTCATAAATTTTGTAATGATTATGGCAAAATTAATTTATTTAATATGTAACAATGCCATAAATCTAAAATTATTATAATATACAGAAATAAAAATAGAAATAGATGTAAAAGAGTGAGATAATTTTTATAGAAATGTTTTACTTTAACACTGGTAGAATTATTTAATTTTAAAATAACTAAAATCCATTTTCGGCTAAAATAGATGTTTAGGACGAAAGCTCATTGCAGGAGAGGGTATAGTGTGATCAGAAGTTATCACTGCTGATGAAAGATAAAATTGTGCTATAGGTCTGGAAATAATATTGGGAATCTATGGAGAAGACTAAAATATTTCTACCCTCTGTGCCAGAACTAAACTCCTCAAACTCCATTCTGAGGAAAATTCCTAAGTGTAGCAACTTAGGTAGAGGATTTGCATTACAGAATTGTTTACAGTGGAAAAAAGATAAATCTATAAAATAATAGGAATGGGGGCGCCTGGGTGGCGCAGTCGGTTAAGCGTCCGACTTCAGCCAGGTCAAGATCTCACGGTCCGTGAGTTCGAGCCCCGCGTCGGGCTCTGGGCTGATGGCTCAGAGCCTGGAGCCTGTTTCCGATTCTGTGTCTCCCTCTCTCTCTGCCCCTCCCCCGTTCATGCTCTGTCTCTGTCTGTCCCAAAAATAAATAAACGTTGAAAAAAAATTAAAATAAATAAATAAATAAATAAAATAATAGGAATGATTGTTCAGTAATTTATGTTTCCCATATGTTATAGAGTGTTATTCATCAACTATACTATACTTTTGAAGCATATTTAATATAGCCTAATGTTCAAACAAGTAATGAATTAGAAAGAAAAAATACAACAATCTATTTACAGGATACAAGTTAATGCCAATTATATAACCTATATGATAACTATTATTCTCTACCCATCTAATATCCATCTGTCTAGTAAAAAAGTGTTCAGTGTAACAAAATGTTAATGTCTGGATGTTGGAATTATCAATGATTTTCTCTTCTTTTTTGGATCTTTTATTTTCCAGCATTTCTCAGGGAGCAGCCATCCCTTTTAAAGTCAGAATAAAATGTTATATTATTATAATGGAAATAAATGGTCTTATACTTCTTAAGTTTTTTCACCTGGCTTATCCTACTGTAGCTGTCTTTGCATATCTTTGTACAACATAGCCAGGAGTTAAAACACAGATAAGCACATCATGTATGAAGGGAATTTTTGTTGTTGTTGTTATTCACTTTTTAGATCATATTGGGCTATTCCTTATTACATTCCACAAATAATTATGTATTTAAACTTCTAAAATTTCATCAAGAGCCTTTACTCTTTCCAAGTCTCCAAGTCTCTCTGCAACTGATAAATCATTTTCTCATAGGATATAGTTTTTCTGCAGATTTCTGTTGCCAAGGTCTTCATAAAACCTAACAGAACTAACTTACATTAACCATATGGATTTGCATCTTCTCAAAAGTAGCTAGAAGAATTAATCAAAGGTGAACAAATTAAGTTTAAATAGTTCTTAGTAACTAAATATAACCTGTCAAAACTATGGTAGATGTTGAACCTTTTAATATATTTCCAATCTAGAAGCTTGTTTTAAGTGGCATCTGATTACCTTTCCTTTCCTTCCTCCAAGTCAAAATTAAAGTCTATTTTACTGTTATATAACCCATAACCTGAAATAAATACCATATTTTTTCATGAGTCAATAGCCTGTGTCCGTTGCCTTCCTGAACTTCAGCATCCAGACCCATCAACATCAGCATCAGAAAGAAATACAGGATTCCAGATCAGTATTTCAAATGTCCCTTTGTTTATGTGAAAATCATTTACTGAATTCTAGCCAATCAAAACAGAAAGAAATTGGACACACACCAGGATCGAGTATTTCTGCCAATGTTTCCTTTCTGCAAATAGCACTAAAAAAAGAAACAGACAAAAATATCCCCAGAATCAGCTTAGATCTTCAAATCAAGGGTCACCTGGAAACTGTTCTCTCACACAGATAATTGTCAGAATTTGTATACTTATTAGAGAACTTTCCAAACAACTAGATTTCTTGTTGCAAGTGAACCCAGAAAGGCATCTGCGGGCTTTGCAGTAATACTGAGCTGCACTCAAATTTCTGAATGGTCATATTCCATCTATGTAAACTTGAGCCTATGTCTACAATGTCTTCTCTGTCAAGAATGACCTTCTTCCTCCTTTCTGTTTCACGATCATCTCCTTTTCCAAAGCACACCCCACAAGCTATCCCTCTGTATTCAGATAAACACCCTTTACTCTGAGCTAAGCATTATATCTCTTGAATTCAATTACAAACCTGTCTCATTTTTGAATAAGGGGTATCTTTGGCACAAAGTCCCAATCATTTTATTTATATCCAAATTTCCAGTTCAGTAATTATATGAATAGATCATATAATTAAAACCATTCGTTAGTTCTTTCATTCATTCACAAATATTTATGAGTGCATTCTGTATATTGGAGTTTCCATACTATCTTAGACATTACCATGGTGAGCAAAGACGAGGTGCCCACTCTCATAGAGCTTGTATTCAGATGGAGGAATTAAAGTAAATTTTTTAAAAATCCATCTAGTGATAATGCACTGCAGATAAATGCAAATGAATTATGTCATAGAGCATACACAGTAACTAAGTATGGTTGATCAGAAAAGTCCTCCCTTAGGAAAGGATATTTAAACTAATATTTAAATGGTAAGAAAGAGTTACTTGAGAAGATCCCTAATAAGAGTATCCAGGCAGAAGAAAAAACAAATACAAATACACAAAAAATAAACATGACTATTCAAGCAATCAGAGGAAAGCTAACATAATCAACCAGGGAGAAATTAAAAAGGAGAGAGAGATTGTGCTGTGATATAAGTATGACATGACATGATATAATGAAGTCAGGGACGTAGAAAGACACCAGATCACGTATGATTCTTCAAGACTGAAAAAGAAACTGGATGATGGGGGGGGGAGGTGGTCACTGAGGATTTTTAAGCAAGAGAGTGATATGACCTTGTTTACATGTTAAGAGATCATCTGGTGACTATTAACAGAGTAGACTGCAGACCAATTATGAGGTCATTGTTTTGGTACAGGTAGGAGATCCTATTGATCTGGATTAGGATGTCAGGGGTGGAAATAAGCATAATGGGACAATAATAGGCTATTGGGAAGTAGAATGTACATTTGTTAATGGATTAGATGTTTTAGATGAGAAAAAAGAAGAAACAAGAATAACATTGCATCTTATCTAAATCAACTGGGTGGGATACTGCATTTGATTAAGTTAGAGAAGCGTGGGAAAATATGGTGTTTTTATGGGGGGAAATGTGGGATAGTAGAAATTAAGAGGGATCCTTTGGATAAACTATATCTGAAATGCTTAATTCTAATACATTTTTATTGGATTACTTAGAATTTTCTATATATGAACCATGCCATCTATAAGTAGAGTTTGACTCTTCCTTTCCTATCTGGTTGCATTTTTTTTTCTTGCCTAATTGCCCTTGATTGAACCTCTAGGACAATACTGAATCGATGTCTTGAGAGCGAGCATCCTTATCCTAACCTAACTGTAGGGGAATGCTTTCAGTTTTTACCATTAAAGATGATGTGAGTTTTGTGTTTTTATAGATGCTCTTGATCAGGCTGAGGAAATTTCCCTGAGTGTTTTCATGAGTGTTTTTCTCATGAAGAGATAATGACTTGTGTCAATGCTTTTTCTTTATCTACTAACATTATCATGTAGCATTTGTCTGCTATTCTCATGATATGATGTATTGTCTTAATTAACATATGCTGTACTAATCTTGCATTCCTGGAATTAATCCTACTTGACCATGGTATATAACCATTCTATATATTGCTGGAACCAGTTTCCTAGTTTTTTTTTTTTGTTTTTTTTTTTTTGAGGATTTTTGCATCTAAAATCATAAAAATAGTGGTCTACCATTTTCTTCAATAATTTTTAATGTTTGTTTATTTTGAGAGAGACAGAGAGACAGAGACAGAGAATTTCAAGCAGGCTCCATCCTGTCAGCACAGAGCCGGATGAGGGGCTCAAACCCATGAACCATGACATCATGACCTGAGCTGAAATCAAGAGTTAGAGCTTAACCAACTGAGCTACCCAGGCACCCCAGTCTATCATTTTCTATTTATGTGAAATCTTTGTCTGGTTCTGGTATCAGAATAATACTGGTCTTATGGACTGACTTGAGTAGTGTTTCCTTCTCTTACACAAGTTTGTGGGGGAAAGTGGTATTAATTCTTATTTAAAATGTTAGCTAGAATTCACCCATAAAGCAAACTGGGTATGGCTTTTCTTGTATGTCTGTGTGTAGTGTTTTTATTACTTTTTCATTATACTGGTCTTATAGAATGACTTGAGAAATGTTTCCTTCTCTTACACAAGTTTATGGGGGGAAATGGCATTAATTTTTGTTTAGATGTTAGCTAGAATTCACCCATAAAGTCAAATGGGTATGACCTTTCTTGTATGTCTGTGTGAAGTGTTTTTATTACTTTTTCAATATTTTTTCATGTTATACAACGACTTATTAATTACTTGTTATAAACAGATTACCCATGATACCTTATTTAAGGACTTTGTCCATTTCATTGAAATTATCTAACTTGTTAGCTTATAGTTTACATTAGTTTCCTAGAGTTATTATAACAGATTATCATGAACTTCGTGTCTTAAAAGAAATTTATTCTCTCATTGTTCTGGAGGACAGATATCAAAAATCAAGGTGTCAGCAAGGCTGTGCTCACTCCATAGCCTCTAGGGGTCCCCTTTGCAAGAGTAGTTTTTGAGGTTAGTTTGAGTTTATGTATTTATTCATTCATTGTGAGCCCCTAGAAGGCTTTTCCATGCTGCCTCTTTTCTTAGTTACCTCTGATAGATTTGATGGTCTATAAAGTTATGCTCTCAATGAGCTACCAATCTCCTCTTCTTATGACAAAATCACCATTGTTTTCAAGATTATCATTAGTCTCACACTTTGTCCATACTCTGTTAAAATAAAATCAACTTCTTTGTGAAGACCTTCAAAGCTCTTTCTTCTTAAGGCCTAACTCTTCCTGTGGGCAAAATGTCTGAGGGACTTTTTAGGAGCTTGGGGCAAGGGCAGTGGCCTACTTCTGTCAGAATATAACACCTGCTTTATGAATAAGACACTAGGTAATTGAAATAGCCTCCAGTCTCTTCAGTTTGCATATCTAGGTATGAACCCTTCATCCTATAAACAAACGGGTAAAGGCATTCAAGGCCATAGTGTTTACAGCATGCTGAACCAGTATAGAAACTTTCAGACTATGAAGGGGGGTGGGGAGGGGACTATGAGAGAGCTCCTGACATTTCTGCAATAGTTCTTTTCAATTTGACCTCTGGAATGGAGAACTGGGACAGATGAAAGTTAGTGGGTAGGGGAGGATGGGATGAAAAATGCTGGTGTCTTGCCTCTTGCCAGAAAATACCATAGAACTTGACTGCAAACCGGAGGGAGCAGGAGCCTTGTCTTCAAGGCCACACCTGCTGTAGTAGATACAGCTTCATCACACCTAGCTGGGATGGAGAAGAGAGGAAAGTGTTTACATCACAAGTGTCACAGACTCTATCGCTATTACTGAAATTTAGAATTTCTTGAATAATTCTTCATTTGCTATGATACCTTAGGACAGTTTACACAGACCTTAATAGTTACTTGCTTTGTAATTTTTTTCCAGCAATGGTTATTTCACATGGTTGTGGGTCTGCAGAACTCCTTATGCCACCACTCCAGGAGTGAGCCTTGTGAGTGACTTTTCATATCTTTAAGATAAAGTTCTCAAAAGAATTGTTAAAAAAATAAACCGCATAAATTTAAAGACGTAATTGGCTTAATCTGATGATTCATAAATTGGGTAGCATCCCATCCAACAAATAGAAAGGAGTGCCAATGAGCCGTACAAAATGGAAGACTTCTGTAGGCAGAAGGGGGCAGAATAAGGAAGTTACTTGCAAAGGGGAGATTGTGTCAGGCAAGATCACCTTTCTTTGGGGGAAAACAGAGATCTATTGGGAGAAGTACCTCTCTAGTGATGACCAGGAAATTCTAGACTGACTGGGTAAGTTTACATTCCTGAGAAAGAATGAAACTGAATTTAGATTAGATATTAAGTCTTAGTTTGGTGATATGAGCTTAGCACAAGTGACTCCATTTCGAGCCTATTTTCTCTTTTTAACAGAAAGCAAGCATATAAAGTCTCATTTTAAGCAAGATGGGTAATGGATGGCCTCATAAAGGGAAGGGAATGAGAAGGAGTTTGAAGAGGACAGGAATAAAACAGAGCAGAGAATAGCTATAAATTATTTTTTTAACAGATGGAGATCTTAAAATCACTCTCTTTAGAAAATGTTTTTTTCTCTTAAAAAATGAGTGTGTGCATACTCACCCAAAATTTGTACGGCTTGCAGATAATTATCAAAACACAGAAAGTTCTCCATAGAGACTGTATTAGAGACTTCTATATTAGGGGTGACTGGGTGACTCAGTTGTTTAAACGTCTAATTTCAGCTCAGGTCATGATCTCACAGTTGGTGAGTTTGAGCCCTGAGTCGGACTCTGTGCTGACAGCTCGGAGCCTGAAGCTGGCTTCCGACTCTGTGTCTCCCTCTCTCTGCCCCTCCCCCACTCACACTCTGTGTGTGTGTCTCTCTCTCTCCTTCTAAAATAAATAAACATTTTAAAAAAAGAACCTTCTATATTAGACTACTACACCTTTAAGGGAAAAGAAGATATCCTATCATTCTATTGATACTTGCATTTACTCTTACAAATACTGTTTCTGGCACATAGTAATTGTTAATAAAATTTGACAAAAGGGTAAGTGAATAAACACACACACACACACAAACAGAAAAAAAAAAGGAGGATGGCAGATTTTCAGAAATGTATTGTCTCATTGAGGGGAAAATCTATCTACATGAAAATTAGAACTAACTATAAATAAAATGGCAAACCGATCCATACAGGATGAAACAATAAATTGCTTAAGTTCAGTTTGGACATATCAAGACAGTTACTACACAAATGAAAAAAGATATGTTCATGCTTAGTTTTGGCATTATATAAAAGGGCTAGTATTCTATTTTTATATATAAAAATAAAAAAAAAATTATCCCAAAATTAAAATTTCAAAGGAATCAACTGCTGTCTTTTTAATAAGTCCTCGTTTGAAATGGTAAGCACACAACAGAAAAAAAAAATCAGCACCGGGTGGGTGGAAATGTGTAATAAGATAAAGGAAAAATGAGAGGATATGAGAAATGATGTGAGAAGATAAAATTAATCATAGTTTAACCAGCCACAGAGAGACCATTTTAAACTGCAGGCTTCCGCTTGACAGTGGCCCTTTTTCTCTCTGAGGAGTGGCTTTTAGAAACCCATTGAGGCTTAAGATATCATCTGAAGGTGGGAAGGACCTCTTATTCCTTACTATTTATTTTACCTTCGCTTCTTACCACCCTCTCACGTGTATTAGCAGGAGTAGGGTGGTCCTCAGCAAGGTTTCCAGAAGCCATGTATCTATCCTTTGTGGGCAGATATAGAAGGATTATTGAAGGACCATCATAAAATTTGCATAGCATTGTGTATTATGAGAACCCAAATGGGAAAATGTTGACTTCATTTTACTAAGATTTCTTTTTTGTGACCACATTTAAAATAAAGACGTGTCCATAGAGAACACATGATTGGAAGCATGCATTGTTTAAAACTGAGAGCATTATAAGTACACTAGGCTTGTATTTACCTTTTAAAATGGCACCACAATGTGGCAAGACGTAAACACAGATTATGATTCACTGGGCTCATTAAATATGCATAAATTGTGAACTGCTCTATATAGGTGCATTTCCTTACTTGAAAGAATCTCATCTGGTGGTGAACTGGAAAGTTGGAATGCAATGATTAAAAAAGTTCATACATTCAAAACAGAAAATGATGAAATCTATGGAGACAAAAGACATTTCTTATTCATCTCATTGTATGCACCAAGCAAAGAATCAGGAAAAATGTGTTGCTAAACAATTCAGCCATTACTTTAATAATTTATTCATTTAACAAATATTACATTTCTGCTATGGTAGATCTTCTACATATGGGGGAGGGAAGGGGATATAAGGGAAACAAATCATATTCTAGTGATGAGGATAGTGTTCACTGAATGAATGAATATACTAATCTGGGTAAATTCATCTAAGGAAGGGGAAGAAAATCAGAGTCACAAAAAGATTTGGAAAGAATCTTTTTCATTGTATGGATATTATCAGTACTTTAGATTTGTAGAACATTTATTTCATCAATACTTTAGAATTACAGATCATTATCATATCTCACAATACTCCAAGAAGGCAATAATCTAATCATTTCATAGATGAGTAAAGCTCAAAACAGTGTAGTGTCTTGCCTAAATTCCCATAACCATTATGAGTGGAGCAGGATCTTGAAGCCAGTCTCTGGTAGCTTGTTTTTTTCTCCTTTGTGGAAGGTAGTATGTCTTCTCTACTACTTATGTGAAGCCTGTCAGGGCTATATCCTCATTAAGTCCCTTCCAGGAAAACCAGTCCAGTGGGAAAGTATATTCCTGGGACTTGAAAGATCTCAGACTCTATCTGGCATTCTGCTGACTAGCAGTATGCTTGGGGTCACACATGCTAATGTTCAGTTTCTTCATTTCTGTGGAAACATCTACCACATTTTATCCCACAGTCCTCAATGGTCAGTCCTCTAGCATAGAGAGAAAAAGTAAAATTTACATTAGTTTCTTCTTGAGTTGTCTATCCATGTTTCTTGCAGTGTTCTGCTAATCACTCACTGTTACCAAAGTCTTGAGGAGGAGGTCCCTTTGGATCAAGGTCTTGTTGGGAACTCTTGGTCACTGTTTCCTCAATAGGACTCAGAACTCTTTTGACTGGTGCCATTGAAAAATTTGAAAGGCCAGGCACACTTTATTTATTTCCCTATGTCTTTATTTTCCATGACACTATTATATAAAATATACAGATATCTAAGACTTAATTAAAAGCTTGAGAAGATGAAATGTAATTACAGTGTAGGAGTAGAAAACTTAGAGATGTGTGTCACATAATAATTTTCTTAGAGAACAAGGGTATGTATTCAAGAGGTTAAGCTTTAAGGAGACAGGTAGGGAAGAAGGTCGTTTTATAGAGAAGGCCTGTTTTTATCCTAATTTCTTTCATTCAGATTTTTTCCTCTCTTCAAAAATTGATCTAACCTCTATGCCTCATGCCACCTCCCTATTTCTCCTCTTTTTTATCATTTGAGATGAACAGACTATGGGTGTGTCAGAATAGCTTCAGAAGCATAATCAAGGCTTCCCATTTAAGAGAAAAGTATATTAATTACACTCTAACCAGGACAGGGAAAGGTCTACTCTTCCCCAATTAGATGATGAAAAATAACATAAATCATCCTTGTACCTAGTAATCTTAGATTTTAGAAGTTTGACTTCATCCCCTTACATGGTATCATTTATAATTTTAATATACCATAGTTATCACCAACTTATACTTTCCATAGAAATTTGCTTTCCTAGTTGATCTTGGAGTCCACTGGACCAATTTTATATCTTTTAAACAATAAGGAAATCCTTTCTCCTTCTACTTGTTTCTTTGCTGTCCTAACACTCCGTTAAGTGCTATTCACCTTCATCCATGGTTGTTCTGGTCATCAGCAGCAGAAGAGCAAATTCATTCCATTTCTGATCATCACCTAAAATCTTATGTCTTTTTCCTCAAGGTCATCACCTGCACTTCTGCTGAGCATCTGCTGCAAGTCCTCAGGCAGCTCCTTGGCGATACTGAATCTACCAACAATGTATTTCAAAGTGTGTGTTCTTCCTCCGTCAAGTATTTGTAGCGGGGTGACTCCAGTTTTCTACTGCTCACTGGTTTTCCAGGTAGTATGGTGACTTCTCTTTTACTTTGCCCACAACACAGTGGTAAACATTCTAATATCAATATATTTTGAGTTTCTACTTAGCCCCTTGGTGGCAGGAAGCACCCACCATATTTATTTGTGTCCCTGTTAATAATGAGATTTTCTCTTTCATCTTTGATCATCCCAACCTCTCTTCTGAGCTTGAGGGGTAATGATCAAGTCAGGATAATGGGCAGAACAGCTATGCTTTGCACCAAGGATCAGTTGTGTTATCTATCATACACTTGTGAAAATACAGTAAAACCTTGGATTGCAAGTAACTTGTTTTGCAAGTGTTCTGCAAGACGAACATTTTCTATAAAATTTAACTTGATAAACAAACGATGTATTTCAATATGAGTAGTATGGGACGCCAAATGTCACATGATCACAGCTGAGTCATTGGTTCTTGAAGTTTGTTTTGATATACAAGGACTATGGATTGCAAGCATATTTCCAAAATGAATTCTGCTCACAAACCAAGGTTTTAGTGTATAAGCAAAGTATATAAATAAGTCCAAAAGGTGGATGTGATGAACTGAAGGCTACCCGAAAATACCTAAGGGAAATGTCCTTAGCTTGATTTATTCCAATTGATTATAAGCCTTATATAGTGAAGTTGTAAGCTAACTGTAGATTTCTTTTTATCTAGAAGAAATGCTAATTACTTTTGTTCAGTAAAACATAACCACAAGGTTGTGGCTATGTTTTATTACTCTGTGAGATATAATCAGTTTTGTGTGTAAACCGTTAATGTTATCCTAACATGATTTTCTTAAATTTACTATAAATATCCTAGTTTCTCAAGTGCTATGTGGGTAAATTTAACATCTCCCTGCTTCTCTGATTAATTAATAAGTTAAATAAAATCTGTGACATCAGTTATTTTTAATGTGCCTAAAGTCATGATTTTACCTTTTAGAAAATTTGGCTTTAAATATTCTGCTACCACCAATGGATATCCACTTCAGAATACTCTAGTTCATTGTTGTGTGACTTGAGTCTGCCATTCTGATTTCTAGTAGTATTGACGGAATGGATGCTTCTACATTTAATGCACCTTACACATTTCCATTCATTCCATCTTTAAAGTCATTCAACTCAAAGAAGTAAAACTAGAAATAACTGCTGATTTAAAACATCATAAAAGTAGGGGCGCCTGGGTGGCACAGTCGGTTAAGCGTCCGACTTCAGCCAGGTCACGATCTCGCAGTCCGTGAGTTCGAGCCCCGCGTCAGGCTCTGGGCTGATGGCTCGGAGCCTGGAGCCTGTTTCAGATTCTGTGTTTCCCTCTCTCTCTGCCCCTCCCCCGTTCATGCTCTGTCTCGCTCTGTCCCAAAAATATAAATAAAACGTTGAAAAAAAAAAACATCATAAAAGTATACGAGATAATTTTGAATTCTTTAAGGCCATATGTGTTTTTATAGGAGGGGTTTAATCACACATTTGGGATACAGTTAGTTTTCTGAAGTTCAAAGTATTTTAAGAGAAAAACTTATTGATCTGTTTATTGGCCAAAAGTTCCCCAAATTAATAGAGATCACTTTAAGGAATTGTAAGTTTAGAGCCAAGAGCCACAAGAAGCAGCCATTTGACTAGATTTGTATTGGAGGTATAGCACACTGAAAGTTTCATTTTAGTATATTAGATTACATGGTGACTGGGTGTTATATATATTAGCATTTAGTTCAAGTTTTTACAGCAGGAAAACCAAAAATAAGTACACACCAGAAACTAATTTCTTCTGATATTTACACTTGGAATTCTTAAGTTCTATCTCCAGTTAACATATGGATCCTTGTTTCTGTAATTTTTTCCATGTTTAAAATGAGAAAAAATTATATAATGGGCTGAATCTCTTCTATAATGCCATGAATCTCTGTGTCTGATGATGAAAAAGTAAATGATGTGATTGCATCAAGGCATGGATGTGACCCTCAGAAAATTCCTGCTCAAGACGCCTCCTCTACACCCAAGAAGCTTCCTGACTCCCCAGTCCTGTGGGACCACCACCACCCCACCCTCCAGGATGCACAGTCAGTTGCTAATGCCTGACAGCAATTCTAGGGGCTGTATGAACTCCCATCATTAATAGTTACTTCTCTTTTTTGCTCTGTTTCTGATAAACACAGTGGATTCACATTTATTTATCTATTTATCTATTTATCTATTTATTTATTTATTTATTTATTTTTAATGTTTATTTATTTTTGAGGGAAAGAGAGAGACAGAGTGCAAGCCAGGGAGGGGCAGAGAGAAAGGGAGACACAGAAGCTGAAGCACGCCTCAGGCTCTGAGCTGCCAGTACAGAGCGCAACACGGGACCTGAACTCACAAACTGCAAGATCATGACCCGAGCCAAAGTCAGATTCCTCTCTAAATACATTTAAATTAAAAATAATTTCATATAAAGAAAACTGTGGAGTAATTAACAGTTCAGATGATATACGGTTAGAACAAAAGTTGAAACTCAGATTAGTGCACGCAAGTAATCCTGGGCCTTTGTGAAAACCAAAGATTGATGCTTAGAGAATCTAAAATAGGGATAACTCTTCCCTGTATTATTTTAAGGTAACACAGTGTAAGATGGTAAATGATAAGATGGTATAAATTGATATACTATCTCAGGGTCCTCATTAATAAATAGGAATCTTACCTCATTAGACTGGCGTATGAATTAAATGACACAGCACATGTAAAGTGAGTGGTACACAGGTGCTATTCATTAATTTCCCCTTGATTCCCCCTTGAATAATGATATCATCTGTTTCTATTTTCTTAATTGCTTATAAACTGGAAATAGGTCACAATTATTTATATTCCATTATTTTTATAATGTGCTATCAAAATAAGGAAAAGCTAGATATTAAATCTGGATATTACTGTGGTCCAGAGAAATAAAAAGTTTATGTGAATGGCTGAAAAAAACCAATTTGGACATCATCCACAAGATATCAAATTGACACCTCTGATAGAGCCAAGTAAGTAGTGATGACCCAGAAATGCACCCCATACAATGCTTAAGTCCAAACATATCTTTGCTTGGTTTCAGTAAGTGAATCTCCAGTGACATTAGAACTGACTTTTGTGATTCTGTTCCTTTTTCTTTACTTTCTACTGATTTTCTGCTTTTCTTTTTATTCCTACTTCATGCACAGACAACAAGTTATTCTACTTTGGTTGTAATAAAAATGGAATATTTGGTTTTATGGTCTAAATTTTATGATAATCTTTATCAAATAGATTATAAAGATTTATTCTTTACTGGTTGAGAGAAGAAATAATATATGATTCATTATTCTACTTATTTGTTAGTTGTTTAAATTATTCTTTAACTTGGTGGTGTATCTCTGAGTTCATCTCAATTAAAAATTGGGTACCCACTAAGAGGGAGAAGAGCTCTTTGAAATCTGAACAGATAATTACATATATACATATATTATACATATACACATATACATATATATTACATACATACATATATTATACATATATACATATACATATATATGTGTGGTTTTAATTTTGTGCTTACTTTTGATTTGTGGTTTAGGTTATAGAATTGAAAGTATAATTTGTGTGCTTCTGTTTGTAATCATGGAAAGTTCTCACTTTTCATTGTGAGTGTGAAATATTTTCCTAATTCCAGAGAATACAAACTAGATTTTACCATTTCTTAAATTATATAAATTATCTTCTGATTGTTTTATAGGTATAAATAGGCATATATGAAAATTGAAATATTTCTAAATTTCAGAGAAAATAAAATTAATCCATAAATCTTTAAAAGTCATAAGAAAAATCTTAATTATAGACACTGCTATGTTAAAAATATTTAAAGAATTCAAAACACATAATTGAGGTAAATTTTGCTAAATTATACCACTTCTATAATTTTGCATTTAAAAAATAAATGATGGTAATATGTATATTAGTTGAGTTTCAACATGAAGAAAAGTATAAACACTTTATAAGATTATAAATGGTATATTTTTAAAAGATTTATAAACTTTTTATTTTTTATAACACTTGGGTTTGTTTTTTTTTCACAAAGTGATAAATTAATATGAAATTCCAAACTTCATCAGACAGCTTTAGAACTACATCATGTTTTATACCATAAAAATGAAAATATTGATTTAAGTAAGTTGAATTGTAATTCTGACAAACTTTTTATGTAAAGTATAAATATGGTTTATAGTACATCATACTGAACAAAACTTCTTAGATCATTAGATAACTAAAATCTTTCAACTAATATTGAAATGAGTTAATGGACAGTCTTTGAATTCATAGATGATTTTGAGGTGAGATTAAACGGTGAACTTCTGGTTGCAGAGCATAATTTTAATTTTATATAGTTCTCTCCTTATTTGCATGTGGTGTGGAGTCACTATATCTTTGGGTTCTGTTAATGAACCTTTTCATTTTTGCACTTGAATAAAATGGAAAAGGGATAGACGAGGCTTGGCCTGTGTTATGTGTATTTTTGAGCTGTGACAGTCGGCTCCAACTGTGCTTACCCATAACAGATAAGTCTTACTACAATCTTTCAGTTTTCTCTGTTCAATATAAGATGGTCTTTTGGTTAAAAGTTATAACTAGGTGCGCCTGGGTGGCTCACTCAGTTAAGCGGCCAGCTCTTGGTTTTTGGTTTAGGTCGTGATCTTGAAGTTTGGGAGTTTGGCTCACATCAGGACCTGCAATTCCAGTGCGGAGCTGCTTGGCATTCTCTCTCTGTCTCTCTGTCTCTCTCTGTCGCGCTCCCTCTGTCTCTCCTCCCTCCCTACCTCCCCCAGTCACATGTGTGTGCACTCTCACTTTCTCTCAAAATAAAAAAAAAAAAAAAAACTTAAAAAAAAAGTTATAACTAATATGGGTTATTGAGACTACACGAGGAGCAATAATGATTGAGAAAACCAATGTGTATATAAAATTGAGGTTTTGATTTTCAAGGAAAAAAAATAGAAGGTAGCTTTGTCTTAAAGTATAAATTTGTTCCCTAATAAAAAATATAGAAAGGGAGTAAATATTAGTGTGCATAATGAATAGTAGAAGGTATGAAGGAAGTTAATTTTACTTGCCTCAGTTTATAACATCTGAGCCTGAAAAGGAAGCTCAGAATAGCTTTATATTTGGCAAAGTTAAATCAGTTTTGATGGGCTTATTCTCCAGATCATTTAAGGAGGTGAGGAAGATTCATGAAAACTTCACTGTTAGATATATATCCACACAAAACAAAACTTTGGTTCTCTCTCTATCAAATTGATAAATAAATCCTAGAAACTCGTAAAGGATACAAAAAATACCATTCTTTATCTTTTTAGTAAACTTCCCATGTAGCAGAGATTCCATACCTTATCAAAAGAGTCTTCTCTTCATAGGATTGATTTTATTATAGAATTAATTACAACAAACAAACAAAAAAGAAATCCCTCACTTATGAGAAAGCTAAAGTTTTTTTAAAACTGTTTTTTTATCTTTTGTGTTTATTTTGAACATTTTATCAGTTTGATTAAATAAATAATCACATATTGTTCTCAGCATCTATCTTGAGTCCTTAAATCTGTTTTGTTTTGATTTGTTTGTTTGTTTCTTTGTTTGTTTTTTATTTGCCTCAAATATCAGATCCCAAATTTAGAAAAAATAAAATAATATATTCAGGAGGGATCCTATAGATCTTCTCGACAAACACAAGTATTTGTTACTTTACCTTATAAAAAAAGAAATGACAGGAACAGTAAGGTTGTTTGCTGTGTCCAATATTCAGCATTAGATCGACACTACTATAAAATCTGGGAGTGAGTAATCATCACAGTAGAAGAAACAGGCAGCCTTTCCTAAATAAACACTATACAGATAAAATATTTCTACAATTGGATTTCAGAAATTACACTGTTTATGTTCCCAGAGGCTTTTCAATTCCTTCACTGTCCATGATATTTTTTTTACCCTCAGGAGAAACACTGATCAAACTCCTGAAATACTATGTACTAAACCCAAATAGAAAAATTACCCTCTCTCTTCTGATATTTGTACTTACTCCAAATCATTTAATAATAAACAAAACAGGTTTCTGCTTCCCATTGATGCTTACTGGAAAACTTGCTATAAACTATAAGTCAGACTCTCTGTCATCACCAAAAGGGTAATCAGTATGTCTGTTGAAAAGACACTCTAAATTATTGGTTCTTCAATGAATGGATGTTTAGAAGGACCTCCAAGTTGACAATGCTTAGAAAACATTCATACAATATTTGTCTGAAATATTATTGGTATAATTTGAACGTTCTAGTTTTATGGGTGTTATAGACTGAAAGTTTGTTTCCCTCCCAAATTCATATGTTAAATCTCAATGGGCACTTTGTGCCCAAAGTGACAGTATTTAGAGATGGTCCTTTGGGAGGTAATTAGTTCATGGTGTGGGGCCCTCATGAATGGGGTTAATGCCCTTATAAAAGAGACCCCAGGGAGGTCCCTTGCCCCTTTCTCCATTTGAGGAGATAACAGGAAGGCTGTCAGTGAACCAGAGCACAGTTCCTCCTCAGATACCAAACCTACACTGCCTTTATTTTGGCTTTTCCAGGGTACATCATGAGAAATAAATTTCTATTGTTATAAGCCACTCAGCCTATGATGTTTTGTTGAAGCATCCTGAACGGACTAAGACAATGAAGAAGAACTTTAAACTCTTAGTATAGTAGGCAATGCTTTTCAAAACTGAAGTTAATCATCTTAAATAAAATTTGTTCTCAATAATTCCTCGGAATCAAGAGAGAAATTCTTTGTGGAATCTTCTTACATTTTCATGGCAATATGGGTATTTACATATGTTCAGTAAAAATCTATCTCTTTTTGCCAACATATGTAATTAAATAAATTGACTCGTAACTCAACAAATTGATTGTCTACCCAACATTATACCTGCAGTGTCATATTTCAGAATAAATCTCATTTAATAAGCTCTGACAAGGCTTCTATTCAGAAGAAAGGATACTCCACTCAAGACAGAGTAACAAAGAATTTACCCTCTGACCTAAAACAAGAACAATTTTCCAAACATATGTAAAACATAGTTATCAAGACACTAAACATCAGGTAATTTTGATGCAAATTAATAACCAGGGGAAGATCATCTACGGCTGCCTGCTTCTTATCCTCTACTTCATCATTCAGTTTCTAATTGCTTCTGACTAGCCTGTCTCAATGTAGATGTGATTCCAGCAATCTGATTCAAGATTCATTGAATCAGATTGTACTTAGTATTTGTACTTAGTAAAGTAGCAGTGATATAAATTTGACTATGACTTTGCATATGAAGCATATTCAAACAATTTAAAGTCCCATAGTGGAAACATTCATAATGATAATCAACAACAAGAAAATGTAAAACAAGGAAAGTATGTGATTTTAGATAAATAGAAAAAATATTTATATAGAAAAATGATGTTCCAGGCCGTGTTATAGGTAGGGAGGGGAGGGAAGAGAAAAATAAATATGGATAATTACTTTTTATGACATAGAGTATAATTTATACCCACAACATCCTTTGGTTTTATCAAGATAACCCATTTACAGATGAGGCAACCATGGCCAAACCGGGATCAGCACTCCGTGCCTGTTCTCTCTATTATGTTTATTATTTACTTGCATAATTAAGAATGTAATCTACATAGCTAGTTTCATAGCTTTTCGGTATCTGTCAGTTACTTTTTAAGCTGAACAGCCAGCTTCCTACCAACCAACCATTTTTATGTGCTGTATAAGATTTGACCGTGTTTATTTAACAAAGTAGCTGACAGAAACAAGGTGCACAGGGAACAGTGTTGACTGACTGTAGCTGCAAAGAGCCCATTTATCCGAGGAGCCAAGAAAAGCCTGGCATATCTAAGAAGTGTCATATTTGGACATGAATTAGCATCTCTTATGATGTTTCTGATTAGAAGGACAGAGTGTGAATGAGTCATAGGGTAATGGTTATTTTTTTTTTTAATTTTTTTTTCAACGTTTATTTATTTTTGGGACAGAGAGAGACAGAGCATGAACGGGCGAGGGGCAGAGAGAGAGGGAGACACAGAACTGGAAACAGGCTCCAGGCTCTGAGCCATCAGCCCAGAGCCCGACGCGGGGCTCGAACTCACGGACCGCGAGATCGTGACCTGGCTGAAGTCGGACGCTCAACCGACTGCGCCACCCAGGCGCCCCGGGTAATGGTTATTTTTCATTCACATCAATTGCTGCTCTGGAGTTTGCCTGTAGATGCTGATTATAAGAAAGTATATCCTAATGCATCAGAACTGTGTTCTCTTGGACAAGAAAAAAAAAAAAAAAGCCTACTGCAGAAAAGCCTACTGCAGAATTTTTTCCTCACCAACGTGGTTAATACAGGTTTTTGTACTTCAATTTATTCATGTTTAATAGATACAGATTAAAGGATTTTTTAAGTCTATAATAGGTAAAGCTATATTAGAAGTTATAATTAGAATGAAATCTAAAATTGTTATTCCATGATCTGAAATTTGTAATTATAAAGAACAAAAAAAAAAGGAGAAGCAAATATTCTAGAAATAAAGTGATAATGACTAAGCATAAGATACTGCTACTCTTATAGAGAGAACATGAACATGAATATATTTTTTTCTGACTACCCTACCTCCACATCCCCGTATCATTTGCACTAAGTTCTCAAAAAAAATAGTAGCTATGACTCAGATCCAAGCTAGGATGCATGTTAATAAATGAATTTTAACAGAAAGGTGACAAAGCCTTTCATCAGTAATTACTTTTGAGGCTGTCTCAATTATTGACAGAATAAAGGAGTATAATTTAGATCTGTGATGTGACTATCATTTTTTTTAATTGTGCTGTTTTTACTTGAAGAACATTGGAATCACTGAAACACTCTACTCCTTTGTTCTTTGCATTTGTTGTCTTAAATTTAACATTTTCTCTCAAGTATGCAAATGTTTTGCCTTGCTAAAGAAACCTGAGTTTTGTCAGAGTGAGGTTTAGATCACACCTTATGGAATTTGTAGCTCACTTTCTAGATCAAAATAGCATGGAGAAATTAGGAACAGCTTAGGTCTTTCTGAAGCAAGTTCTAGATGAAATGTTGTTTCTTCAAGCAATTAGCATTTTTTCAATTGAATAGGTGCTTTTATTTTTTTAAACTTTTTATAAGCTTATTTATTTATTTTGAGAGAGAGAGAAAGAGAGAGCACAAGTGGGGGTAAGGGCAGAGAGAGAGAGGGAGAGAGAACTCTAAGCAGGCTCCATGCTGTCAGTGTAGGGCCAGACATGGGGCTCGAACCCATGAACTGTGAGATCATGACCTGAGCGGCAAGAGTCAGACATTCAACCAACTGAGCTACCCAGATGCCCCAATGCTTTTATTTTTAAAATATTTTTGCAATGAAGAGGAAGTCAAACTGAATCACATGTTCCCTGAAAACACATTAAACAGAAAATACTATTACGTCATTATTTCCTAAAATAAAGTGTTACTAGGCCAGAAGAAGTTTGCTTAGTTGATAATCTAGAAATCTAAGATTGATTGATAATTGTGTGATCTAAAAAGGAAGGGAAACTAGCCTTGCTTTGGTAACTGCCAGGTGTCAGGTAAAGTGCTAACTGGTTGTCCTGAGATGTAGTAAAGAATGACTATCCCAGCTTACTGCTTGACCTGGATGATTTGCTGGTCACCTAATCACCCAAGGTCCTACAGAGAACATCATATCAGTGTTGTGTGCTCTTGATAAAGAGTCAGATTCTTGTCTGTTCTCTTTCTCCTTTGTCCTACTACACACACACACACACACACACACACACACACACACACACACAATGGTGTGTACGGGTGAGGAGCTCCTTTTCAGGGGAAAGGAAAAGAGAAAAAGAGAATAAAACCAAAACACACAAACAAACAAGGCCCTAGTATGACTCAGAAATTATTTGATTTTGATAGTTCCAGTCCTAAGCTGTAGTGGTTCATAGGGAATGGGATAACTTCATATACAAAAACATGAGAAATTACTATACATTGGTATCTCTAGAGTAAAATTTCCTGTGCCTCAATGGAAGAAAGAAAATCCTTTTAACACTTCTGATGCGCTGCAAAATGTTAATTTTTCCTCAACCTTTTAAATACCTCATATTCCACTTATCCTGATCAAAATGTTTAATTTCAAATTGCTCATGGATCAACAATAAAGTTTTAAATTATGTAAGGCAACGTATTTCTTGTTTTCTTTTTTTTTTTCCTAACACTTTTTGAGCTGTCAATTATAGCCACAAAATTCTGACCGATAAAAATGCCTATGTTCATGGTTTAGATCATGCAAATTTTCCTGCTTTCCTTTTTACACATTAGTTTCCAAAGATACTTACATGTGGGTTTGGAAAATGGACTCATACAATATTCTTTTTTTTTATTTTTTTAATGTTTATTTATTTCTGAGACAGGGAGAGACAGAGCATGAGCGGGGGAGGGGCAGAGAGAGGGAGACACAGAATCAGAAGGAGGCTTCAGGCCCCGAGCTGTCAGCACAGAGCCCGACGCGGGGCTAGAACTCACAAACGGTGAGATCATGACCTGAGCCGAAGTCGGACGCTCAACCGACTGAGCCACCCAGGCGTCCCAACTATTCTAAAGTAAAACAAACTACATATGTATTTTCATATGTATTTTACATATACTTTAAATTTGTCCACTTTTTCTCTGTCATAATCAAAATTATTTCATAATGACATCAGCTATTTAATAAAGTGGTTTGGGAATGCAGTTGGCAAAGTTTCTTAAAGCATAAGTATATTATCTTTGCTTTTGGCTTCCTGAACTTGAGTCACCATTCACTATTCATCTGCCTTACTCTCCTGACTGCTCACCTCACTTCTATCCTGGGCTGGCCAATGGGAATCTCTTACGGTTCTTTGATTTGTTCATACAGTGTTTACATTTATGGTCAATTAATTTCAGGAATTTTATTTTAATCAGAAAGAACTCTCATTTTAATAAAAAACAAAACATTACAAAGTTATTATAATGATTTCTAGCTATCCCATGGAAGAATTTTAGGGTCACAAGTTGAGATTGAAATGAGCAATAAATAAGACCCAACATGGTCTTTATCTGTTGAATCTTCTCTATTGAAACTACTTTCAGATTCCCACTGGCCAGAGATCAACCTCATGTCAATCTGCTGTAGTAACAGGGCATACAAATGAGGAAGAGCACTTGGCCTTCATATTCCTTCACTCAGTCCATGTCCACCAACCTAAAAAGAACATAAATAGGCATGTGCTTGCACTGTGGTTCTGCCGTTTATTTCGGAGGAGGCATTATCTTTCCCATTGTGCCTATTCTCATAATAACCGTTTCCACTTCTTGACTGAATTGATGCCTTGAGTATTGCAAGAAACTTAACATGTGTTCTCCTCTTCAAAATCTAAAAACTCCACGCCCTTTTCCTCTCCTTATATGTCCTACCAACTGTTTCCTTAAATGAGACTTCGTATTTTCCAACACAGTTAAGGGGCAGCAGGATGCTGTTTTGCAAGGGGTGAGGGGAGGGAGCGGTGTGGTTCATACTTCCCCTAAGTATATTAACTGGAAAGCTCTTAGACTCAAGTGATGTACTGAGGCACTTCAACCACTGCTCCTCTGACCCTGACACTTCAAGTGGCAGCTCGGCTCAGCTCCTATTAAGAGAGACACATAAAGCTGCCATTGTCACAAATTCAGCCAGTAATGGATAAAGTGGTAATTAAATTAAGATGGCTGTTGGGGAGAGAGGTTGCTTTATAACAAAATCTAACAGGACAGAAATTCACTTTCCCACTTTCCATCTCTACCAATTAATGCAGCTCAGGATCTAGTTATTTATATTCAGTCTTCCAAGTCACCTTGCTGTGAGAGTTGTCTCCAATTGCTATAAAGTTTGCTAGAAAGAAAGAAAAAAATATATATATGTATGTATGTATATATTTTTCATAAGTGTATAGCAGCAGTTAAAGAGGTCTTAGAAAAATAACTTGGCAGAAAAGAAGGAATGCTTGGAGTGAGCTCTGAAAGAATACCAACAAGACGGAGCCAAACACTAAATTGCGGATCAATTATCTTCAGTTTTGCTCTATTACTGAATTAGTCTCATACCAAAAGATCTAGGGATGGCCACAGAGAAACCGATAACCATATGTGTTCAACAGACTTTTTGTCAGATTCACTTTTGCTCAAACCATGCATAAGACCAGTAAACAGGTCTGCATATTGCAATCACTTGAGGAGTCTTAAAAAATACTGTTACTTGGACTCCACCCCTAGAGATTCAAATTTAATTGAGCTTGCAGGAAGCCTTTGATTGGGCCTTTTGTCTCGTTCTCAAATATTTACAATATGTAGCCTTAATGTTGTAGGAGTTTAAAGATGAAGGAACTTTATATAGGCAAACAGGCATGCTACCTTAATGCTTATCTGCCTAAAGCTTCTAGATCTTTTGGGTAGAGCCTGGATGAGTCACCCTTATCTCCTCTATCTTCAACTTACATATAGGACTTGCATAATAGAAAGCCCTGACTAATGTGGAGGATTCAATATTTCCAGCCAGTCTCTAGGATAAGGCTTCTGATTTGCTGTGCTCCTCAACAAACTGAGATCAAGAAATTTTAGGTGATAAAAGGGAAGTTTCTTGATCCAGCATATGATTCTCAGTTTGGAATCCACCACCTACAAATATGAGGTGAGTTGCAAGTCATTTGCATCAGGTACAACAGATAAAAGTGGATTCTTATTAAACATGAGAGAATAAACACATATATCCATCCCAGTTTCCTATTCAGTGCTCATGGAAACAAGTGTAAGGTAAAGTTATTTGGTTTTTTTTTTAAAGAAGAAATATCATATAAGGACAATTAAAGTGGAAAAGAAAAAAAATATGGGAATGTAAAACAGATGGATAGTGGTAACAAATTTAGAAGACCAGAGAAAGCTGAAACTTAAATAACCACAGAGGAAGACAGAGAACCACCTGCTTAGCATTGCATTATCCTAGAAATGTGCAAGGACTAGCTGAACTGCAGACCTCTGTAAATGTGGTTAGAGGGAGCTAAAAACAGGAGGATACTTTGAAAGTCTTCTAAGAGTTTGGACACCTTGATCTTTACCCAACTGACTCATATTGGAAATGACCTCTTCCTGCATTAGGGAAACACTGAGGTATATCATCTGTAGAGTTGACAATAAACACTTTGAACTGGAGGAACACTAGGCACAGAAGAAGCTAATTTCATTAAAAAGAAAGCAGGGTTGGGGGATGGAATGCATGGCTAGAGGAGAAACCAAATATATCCCATTTAGGAGCCTAGTATCTTGAGCTCAAATCTCAGCTTTGCATCTTCCAAGCTCTATGACCTTAGGTAAGTTAGTTTTCTTCTTTGTGCCTCAATTTCTTCTTTTGAAAAATGGGTATAATCATAGTTATTAGACTGATGTAAAGATTAAATGGTGGATATCTGTGAAGCATATATTTTCCAGTGCTTGACAAAAAATAAGCACCATATATATATATATATATATATATATATATATATATATATATGCTAAATACTTTTATTATCCCCTAATTGGGGTCCAGGACCGTGATAGAGAAACTTATAATCTATAACCAGAGATGGAACATTCTTCTCAGAGGGAAAATATGTATAAGCATATACATTCACAAATATACATATACAGTTCCTGACAGTTTGGGTCCCCAAATGAAGTTTCTTGATTAGGTTAACTACAGTAAAATCCACCAGGGAACTGATCTCACTAATTCATAGAGCTTCCAATCAGTTTTTGAGAGCTGCTTTTAATTATATGTAGCAGCCAAATATCGATAGAGGAAATTTTCTGCCCTGACCTATGGAAAACAAACTTCCAAAAGGATTTTAAAATAAGGAGAAACAACGCATAGAGTGTAATATGAACAAAGGAGTTATCATTAATTTTTGCAGAGAGAAGGGGAAAAATTGCACATATAAAAGAACAGCATCCTGTGAAAAGGAATATTTAGAGAACATAATTATCGCCAAAAATTTAAAATATAGGAGAAATTAAAACTCAGTACAGGGCAAGAAAATTTTGTGGAGATCTCCCAGTAAGTAAAAGAAAAGAAAAAATAGGCAATAATAAAAAAAATTAGATGATCAGTACTAAAGGACCAATATCTGAATAATAGGAGTAGCTGAAGAAAATCAGAAAAAAAAATAAGAGTAGGAAATTACCAAAGACTTAATTCAAGAAAATTGTCTAGATAGACTGAATGAATTGCATTAGTTTTCATGTTCAAAATGCTTACCACATTTCCTGCACAATGAATAAAAATAATCCACACGAAAGGACATTCTCATGATTTTCAGAGCAATGAGGGAATTGAAAACACACTAAAAATTCCCAGTGAGAAAAAATGAATCTAATTGTATAACCAGTTATCATATTACTATTTTGAAAAATGTATCCTTTCCCCACTGATCTGCGTGACAAATCTGCTTTAAACCAAGTTTCCATATGTGCATAAGTCTATTTCTGAGATCTCTATTCAAAGCATTATAATAAACCTTGTTATATTATAAGAAAATTCTCCAGATTTTTTTTTTCATATAAAGAATTTATGCTATTCTCAGCCCTCTGCTTTTCTATGTGAAGTTTTGAATCACCTTGCCAAGTTCTATGAAAAACTGTTACTAATTATGTTAGAATCTATTTAATAAGTTAATTAATTTCAGGATAAATGACATCTTTAAATGTTACAAAGTCCTCTCCATGAACATGGTATATCTATTTATTTAGTTTTTAAATGAGATTTAATAAATGTTTACCATTTCTACATAAAAGTGTTAATGCCTTTTGCTATATTTATTCATAAATATATCACATTTTTGTGATCACTGGCACAGGTTTTTAAATGTTGACACAATTATCAACCTTATGGAAAGGTTGCAAGAATTGTTCAAGGAACCATTTTTTTTCCCCTGAATCGATTGAGAGTAAGTTACCAACATGATGACCCCATACCCAAATACATTACTGTATATTTCCCACAAGCCAAGACATGTTCCCATATAGTACCATCAAAATCATCAAGTTCAGGAAATTTACATTGCTATGTTATTACTAAAGATTCAGGTGCTATAAATTAACATGTAGTAGTTCTACTATAGCTCTTGATGTTAGTGGTATTGAAGTGGTTAGGCATTTTTCTAAATTGATAAAAATAATGTGTTCTTTTAAGATATAATGTGATATAATATTATCCCTTTCTCTGTGAAATTTATAAAGAAGGTCAGGGTAATTCTTTCTAAAACCAGTTATAGCAATGTGGTCTGAGAGAAGAGTGGTCACATTTCTCCAAAGTTATTTCTCACATGCCACTTTGACCTCACCTTGATTTCTGCCTATATTCTAACTCTCATGTGGCTTCTAGTGGCTTTTTGTATATTATCCTCACATTATATAGAATATATAAAAATAGAACCCTAATGTGGGAACTTTCCATTAGATATCACCATAAATATCAGAGGAAGGAAGGTGACAATATGAAGTCCTGCCACTATAACTATGACTGACTAAGAATCATCACCCTTTCACTGTGATTTGTGCTGGCATCAGCAGTAATCATGTCTCAGCAGGAACACTAAAGCAAATGGATAGTAATGAAAGTAGATGTAGTAGATTGGAGACTTGTTTTCAGTCGCTTCTGGCATTACACCCTTAAATGTGACTTTGCAATTCTTTCTCTAGAGTAAGTGAACTATTTTTGCATGCTTTATTGAAGTTGCCCATACTTGCTTTGAGCAATGGGATGTCCATATTATCTGAGGATAGGCTTAGATTGCATATCATTTACATTGCTCTGTTTTGCTCCTATGACCCACTATAAGAAGAGTATGCCTCAGGGAGCAGCCAGGCCAAGAAGTCTTGAAGGCATGTAGGGAAGACCTGAAACCAAATCACAGTCTGCACCAAGACTAACTGATCCCAGCTCAGATTAGTAAAACCATACAATATCTACAGACCCGTGGAAAAGACAAAAACTAGGTAACTGAAATTTAGTCTTCCCAAATGATGAATTCAATTATAGTATTAGATTAATAAACTCATGCCATAGGTTATCCTAAGAAAAAATTCACTCGTTATCCAGACCTACCTGGAAATATATAAATTAATAAGCAAGAAGCAAACTCATTTTTCACAGTCAAGTTTAAATAACAACGTATGTGGTGTTCATTCAGTGTGTGAATGGGCACCTGATCTACAGAATCTCTATTTTACTCATTACTTTTTGTTTAGTTAATATTTTTAATGTAAAAATTTGCAAGTATAATAGAAAATCTGTAGACTACTCACCTATATGCACACTTCCAATAAACAGTGTGTACAGTTTTTAATTATGTTTTTGGTCCTATTTGTTTTAATTATATTTATTGAAATATAATTATATTCCTATTGAATCTAACAATAAAATAGATGAGCTTCTGTTATGAATGTCTGTGCTTTTAATTTTTAAATAATTCATCCTTATTAGTTTTTCCAAAATGTCACAATGGACTAGAAAAAAATTTTTAAATAACCCCTCAAATGAGGTATTTGAAAAGCACTGCCTTGTAGGACTAAAAAACCTATGTAAATTTAGCCAAAACAAGTTTCATAATATGAGTAGTATAACAAAAATAAAGCGGCATATTATATACACAAAGTGCTGTTGTCAAATCCTGATGGTAAAGCAATCTAGAAGGCACAATGTATGTTATTGCAGATACTACTTTGTGATAAGGAAGCAAGCCTATTGATAAGTGGGACAAAATTATAGCACCCAGAAAGGAGCATCATGAGACTTAAGAAGATGCTATTATCACCCCACACAGTGTTTATGAAAGGAAGGGGAGAGGGAAAAGGAACAGGAGGGGGAACTCACTTCCTGGTTGCCAATGTCAGGGTTCTTAGTTATAAACAATAGAATCCACTTTAGCTACCTTAAGCAGCAAAGACATTTGTAAAAGATGCTAGGATAAAGAAAAGGAAGGTTCACAGAATGCCTGTGACATCCAACAAGACACTCAACTTACTAGTATTAAAATGTCTAAACACACCTTGCTACAAAAACACCATTGCTACTTTTACACCTCCCCTATGAAGCTAGGGAATGGATGACGGGAGATCAGCCACTGTTGTCCCTGCCGAACTAAATACACAGGATTACAATAATATATAAACTCACATGGGAGCGCTGGAATCATTCCTTTATCTTATCCTGCTGAAATAGAAGGCTCTAGAAGAAAAGACTAAAATGACAGAGGAAATCTCTTACTGTAAGAAATGCCCAAAATTATTTTTTTTCCATTTTAGTAATCTATTATATTAGGTCTTATTGCTACAATAATGCTGTGTGCAGGTACCCCAAAATATCTACAGCCATCCACATATTTGTGGTTGTCAACACACTAGTCTATTAGTTGGCTGTAGCTTAGCTGGGCTTATCTGGATTTAGCTCCAGGTTCTGATTTGTGTTCAGGTCTACTCCAAATGTCTCCACATTCTCCTTGGACCAGCAGATACCAGGGCCATATTCTTCTTGTGACAGATCAAAAAAGCAAATATATCTAATCAAACCACATAAGCACATTTCAGTCTTCTACCCACATCATGTCCACTCTACATTTCAGTAGTCAAAGCATATAATGGGGCCAAGCCAACATCAGTAGGTTAGGAAATAGGTCCCGCTTGCTCCCCAAGTACTTACTGTAAACTCAAAAAAGGGTGGATACAGGAAATGGGTGAAAAATAGTGAATGATATCCAGTATCAGTATACCTAGATGTGTAGGGAAACATTCATTTCCCTGTGAGAAATGACATGCAGGGCTATTTAATCATGTTCAAATTAGGGCAGAAGTACAGGACTTGGGTAAAGCAAAGACCTGATGGCAGGACTTCACTTGTATCTTCCAATCTTCTGGAATTTATGGTGATATTATATGGAAAACTCTTACAATAAGGTTTTATTTTTGTCTATATCATGTTGTTTGAGAATACTGTGTGCAAAGCCATTAGAAGGCATGGGAAGGCAGAATGTAGACAGAATTTAAGAAGTAGCCAAGTATGGCATCTGAAAGTTGGGAAAGAACTTCATGGCAATCTGTCCACTCTCCTCCAAGGCAGTTCACATGTACTTAAAGCAGTAATCAAAGGTAACAATGTGCATCTTAAAATTTTTAATATTTGTTTTAATAACACTCTTTGTAGAAAAGCTAGATTAAAAGAGATATATTGATAAGAATAGAAGACAACACTTCAAAGCAATCTCAGGGTATTGATTTTATTTCTTCAAAAATAAAGTGCTCAAAATTCAACTTCAGTCACCCATAAGTAGCCAATCCCAACAATTTGTGCTACAGAAATACAGCTAAATTTAAATAACATTTTCATAAAAAACTGAGTATCAGATCCATGAATTTTCTACATCTGAATCCTCTTTTGGTGAAAAATAAAATTCAAATAATTCTATCAAATGTGGAAATACTCAGTGATTACATTTCTAGATTTCTGATATACATACCACTTACTTCACTGGTTATTATCTTTAAATTATGGAGCATTCCATAATAATTTGTAGATACTCTGCTCTTGCCAACTTTAACTTCTGTTTCTTTGCTTTTCCTTTAATGTCATCTGTCCCCGGGTGAAGGGGCAATATGACTTGACTTTCTTTTAGTGAATTTTTAAGGTTATTAAAACAAAAACAAAATCATAAAAATAAAGATGTCTACTGTTGATTCATATTAAAAGCTGGAACCAAACTCATTTCTTGTCTTGTAGAAACCCTAAGAGTTTGTTACATAATTTAAACATGACTGGCAGAGGATTTCCACGCAACAACCATCAAACTTAAGAATGTAATTCTTAATAATCAACATCCATATTATTGCATGCTAAAGAGAATAGACTCTAGCACAGTGGTCCTTATAGAATTCACGAATTTTACTACATCATTAAGCACAGCGGTTAGATCAATTGACTTATTATTTGTTTTCCATCATAAAACTTTCTCCGTGAAGAAACACTGAGTTGATTTACATTCTGGAGGAAGACCCTTAATCTGGGTAATTACTCAGAATGTGGCCCTACCACTGCAGCTGCACCATCAGAACACACTTTTATGCAAAACTTACTTGTTGACAACATAATTCTCAATAGTTTTATACAGTTCAGAGCTAATTGTGTAACTAAGCAATGAATCTGAAACAAAAATAGCTTACTTTATATTACTATCATGTTCAAAGTATATATAGTCAGTCACACTAACAATTTTGTGCATTCTTCAAGTTGCAATGAAAAAATATTTTTTTTTAAATTTTTTTTTCAACATTTTTATTTATTTTTGGGACAGAGAGAGACAGAGCATGAACAGGGGAGGGGCAGAGAGAGAGGGAGACACAGAATCGGAAACAGGCTCCAGGCTCCGAGCCATCAGCCCAGAGCCTGACGCGGGGCTCGAACTCACGGACCGCGAGATCGTGACCTGGCTGAAGTCAGACGCCTAACCGACTGCGCCACCCAGGCGCCCCTGAAAAAATATTTTTGTAAGGTGCCTGGGTGGCTCAGTTGGTGCCGTCTAACTGCGGCTCAGGTCATGATCGCATGGTTTGTGAGTTCAAGTCCGGCATCAGGCTCTCTACTGTCAGCACTGAGCCTGCTTTGGATCTTCTGTCCTCCTCTCTCTCTGCCATCCACCCTCCACTCTCTCTCTCTCTCTCTCTCTCCCTCTCAAAAATAAATAAAAACACTTAAAAGTATTGTGCTAGCTTTTCATATTCTATGATGTGGACTTCCATGTCATTAGGTAATTTCTAATATGTCAAGCTCTGGTATCACGAGAGCATGGTACATCTTTGCTCCAGACTCGTCCCCAACATTTATGACAATACATTGGTGTAGATGTTCTTGGTACCCCTGTACTACATCAGGCATTCTAATGCAGGAGTAGCAAGCAAAAACACTTAAAAGGTTGATAATTCTCTTTGCTTTGCCATTTTGGACATTTAAAAAATGATAAACATCAACAACATAGTTGGGCATTAATCAATATCAAACCAATTCTTTACTTATGACATCAATCGCAAACTTCCTGTAAAGTATTTTCTTTTTTTCAATTTTTTAATGTTTATTTAATTTTTGAGAGAGAGAGAGAATGAGCAAGCATGAGAGGGGGATGGGCAGAGAGAGACAGAGAGGAAGAATCCGAAGCAGGCTCCCCACTGTTAGCGCAGAGTTGGTCACGGGGCTTCAATTCACAAACCTTGAGAACATAACGTGAGCCAAAGTTGGTCACTTAACTGACTGAGCCACCCAGGCACACCCTGGAAAGTGTTTTCATAAAACAATGTGCAGAAACGTTCTGGTGTGAGCAGGGCAAGAAATCCATAATGACAGAATGAATGAAAGTACTAAGTAATAGCCAAAGGCTAAGTAATTTACATTATCCCCTACAAGCCAAGAAGTTCTCTGGCAGTAGAGAAACTAGAGGGCTGCTATAACCCACCTCAAATAGCACTAAACTCAAAAATAATTTTGTATACTTTCTGAAAAAGAATGTCAGTATATCTTAATGAGCCCAGTCTTCAGAAATTGGGATTTTTAAGTTACAGAATTAAAAAGTTCTGTGAGACTTATTTCAGGCAACTATGTATAGTTTCTTGAACAAAGACCAGCTCACACTTCCTGTATAGTTACAGAATATATATGTGGCTTAAGAATGCCGAGGGAGGGGTGCCTGGGTGTCTCAGTGGGTTAAGCATCTGACTTCAGCTCAGGTCATGAACTCCAGTTCCCGACTTTGAGCCCCGCGTCGGGCTCTGTGCTGACAGTTCAGAGCCTGGAGCCTGCTTTGGATTCTGTGTCTCCCTCTCTCTCTGCCCCTCCCCATCACACTCTGTCTCTCAAAAATAAAGGTCAAAAAAATTTTTTTTTAAAGAATGCCAAGGGAAAAACAACTATTTACTCCATCCTGCTTTATATTACAATAGGACTTGCATAAAATGCAACAATAACAACGAGAAAGATTTCTAGAACTTAAAGCCCACTACAGAAATTGTTGACAAAATGTATCATTTTGAACAAACAGGTCAGCAACTAAAAGGAATAGAAGATCCCAAAGTGACATTGGGAAAATAAAAAGTGGCTAAAGACAGGATGCCTCAAAGAAAAAAATATAAAAAAATATGCAAGAGAGTAAAACCCCATAATCCAGGTCTTGGACATAGTAAACCATGTATACATTACACACAGAGTAAGCCACTTATATTCATATTCTTAGCTGAGGTTTTGTATTTTAGCAAGGGACAGTGATACCCATGACACGTAGTTATTTGTAATGAAAATATATTTTCTACATCATCAGAATAGCTAAGATTGAAGAAGACAATACACATCAAGTGTGATTTTGAATTGCATATGCTGCTCTGCTCCCCCTACACAGGCAGAATGAGGTAGCTATGCAGTGAGTCAGGGAACCTCCTACTTTTGCATCTCAATCAGAACTGCTCTGACTCTTTCTCAATGTCAAGGGTCTATTTCCCTTGCGCTCACAAATAGGAATATTGTCAGCAGAACTATTCTCGCATGAGAACAAATATTCATGAAGAATTGAAAACTGCCAGTATTCTCAATTAACAAACTATCACCTTGAAAAGGTCATTCCTGCAGCATTTCTCACTAGTTTTTAAACTACAGAGATTAAATCTCTGAAACCCAGCCACAACAAATGACAGATTCCCATTGCAAAGCCTGTCACATAACTCGGTGTGGGGAAAAAATGTGTGTGTGTGTGTGTGTGTGTGTGTGTGTTTCCATATACTCAACTGTAGGTAATACCTTGCCCACTTTCCAATCCTTCCAATCAGAAATTAAAGTGTATGCCATCTAAATATCCCCTTAGAGTATTTATTTGTATAATATTTATTTGTCTTATAATTTTTGCAGAACTGACAGCTAGTAGATTGGAGTAAAATGATTATTCCAAATAATGCTAACCCAACAATTTTTTATCCCCATGGAGATTACTTGTATCAATTAATAAGAAAATTTCATCTAGGAGAAAATGATGATGCTTCTAGTGCCAAATGCAGGTCAAACTAAGGCAAGAATCATTCGTAGGCCATGAAGAATCTGAGTAATTGCCTCATGGATCTTGCTATGTGACTCTCATAGATAGAGGTGCCTTAGATATAGGACATTGTGGGGGAAGCAGAGGAGGAAGATATGTTCAGGGGAAGTAATCCTACTAACTACAGTTGTCCCCAGTTAATGGTGTCAGAATGTGAGCAGGATAACCAAGTCTAAATCCTGTGCCTACAGGATCCTGTGCTAGATAAATATCAAATCATTCTGAATGTTCAAGAAATGGATCTGAGGACTGAGAGAATAAACTGCACAACTAGAAGGAGAAAAGGAGGTGGAAGGTAGGGGGTGTGCAGATGTGATTTGGGGGAGAAAAGAATCACTGATGCTGTAGAGACAGGAAAAAAGAGAGGGGATGATTGTCGTAAATTTTTACAATCAGCAGAACTCAAAGAGTTAAGTTTTAGGAACTTGTGTACTGGCCAGTGTGGAGCCTGGCAGGTGTAACAGTGCTCCTGTACATAAGGAGGGCAGAGGCCCAGGAACAGACAGCATGGTCCGAGGATTCCCTGGGACACACTGAGAGACACAGTACCCCTTCTTGAACCACAATTTGAGAGATGACACTGCCTCTCAGGGGACAAAGAGCTGGCAGGCACCATTGTGCTGCCCGTTCATTAGCATAGGGGCAGAGACAATTGCTGAAGGCAGCTAACCTGGATGACAGCTTTTTTCTGTGCTCGATTTTAAACTACAAGTGATGGCATGAATTTGTGCAACTACTCTTTTGTGACAAACCTGCACCAGCCCCAGTGTGGCAAGACCCTACCCCAGAGGATCAGTGTGGATCTGCACTGTGTCAAGTCCCTAAAATTTGGAGTTTTGAAACTCAGCCAGTGTGCCTGAGATAAAACACAGGAGCAGTGCGCCACTGGGTCGGTAGACAGCTCAGACACAGACAGGGTGAAAGCAGGAATCTGAAGGAGTCCTGGGAGGAGATTGTTCACTCTTCTATGAGGGCTGCCTGGACAGCTGTGAGTGCAAACACCCCTCTCCAGAGACAAGGGAAAGAGTGGGTGCCATTTCCCGCCCCCCCCCCCCCCCCCGCTCATGCACAGAGCATGGAAGGACTTCATTGAGAAGCACAGCACCCAGAGTGGAAGCTTGAGCCACTTACAACAAGCACTGCCCCCCTCCCCCACACTCTGCAGGTGCTTCTGTACTAGGGCAAGTGTACCTGAGATCAGAGTGGCAGCAGATCCATTCCCAGAACACCAGCATAAATCCCCCACATGCATCAAGTCTACTGACCATAGAGTGCTACAGAGCTTCAGCCCTAGTGGAAATAGGATCTTAACTCTTTTAACAAGCAGAACAAAACACCTAGAAAATTTTCCACACATTGGACAAGGTCCAGACACTCCTCACTACAGGCAAGGAGAAACTCTGCAGAGAACTGACCTGAAGGAAAGAGCAGTCAAAACACAACAGCAGTATGCACAAAGCATAGAACAGAAACACTTCCCAAAGCACCAGGGCCTGGTCAGTATATAACCTCTTCTTAGTAAAGGTATTACTCTCAGTAGCAAGAAGTATAACAGGTTTTCCTAGACAGAGACCTAGATAAAAATGCCAAGATAGGAATTCATCCCAAAAGCAAAACAAGGAAAACTCATAGCCAGGGATCTAATCAAAACAGATATAAGTAATATGCCTGAGCTGGAATTTAAAATGACAATCATAAGAAATCTGGCTTGGCTTGAGAAAAGCATAGAAGACACTAGAGAGTCCTTTACTGCAGAGATAAAAGACCTCAAAACTTATCAGGCCAAAACAAAAAACTGCTATAACTGAGTAGCAAAACTAAGTAGATGTAATGACCACAAGGAGAGAAGCAGAACAATGAATAAGTGATATAGAAGATAAAATTATAGAAAATAATGAAGCTGAAAAGAAGAAAGAAATACAAATATTACATCATGAATGTACACTTTGGGAACTAGGGAACTCCATAAAGCATAATAATATTCATATCATAGGATTCCCAGAAGAAGAAGAGAGGGATAAAGGGGAAGAAGGTTAATTTGAGCAAATTTTAACTGAAAATTTCCCTAATCTGAGGAAGAAAACAGACATCCAAATCCAGGAGGCACAAAATCAACAAAAATAGGCCAAAGCCAAGACATATTGAAGTAAAAATTTGCAAAATACAGAGGTAAGGAAAAAATCCTAAAAGTAGCAAGGGAAAAGAAATCCCCAACTTGCAGTGGAAGACAAATAAGGTTAGCAGAAGATCTCCCCACAGAAACTTGGTAGGCCAGAAGGGAGTGGCATAATATAATCAATGTGACATTCAGGGTAAAATATGCAGACAAGAATATTTTATCCAGCAAGGATCTCTTTCAGCATAGAAAGAGAGATAAAGAATTTCCCAAACAAAAACAAAAGGAGTTCGTGATCACTAAACCAGCCATGCAAGAGATATTAAAGGGGACAAGTTTGAGTGGGAAAGACCAAAAGCAACAAAGACTAGAAAGGAATAGCAAAAATCTCCAGAAACAATGACTTTACAGGTAATACAATGGCACTAAATTCATATCTCTCAATAAACACTCTCACTGTAAATGGACTAAATGCTCCAATTAAAAGACACAGGTATCAGAGTGGATAAAAAAAAAAGATCCATCTATATGCTACCTATAAGAGACTCATTTTGGACCTAAAGACATGTGCAGATTGAAAGTAAGGGGGCAGAAAATCTTTTATCATGCTAATAGATGTCAAAAGAAAGCTGGAGTAGCCATACTTATATCAGACAAACTATATTTTACACCAAAGACTGTAACAAAAGATGAAAGGCATTATATCATAATAAAATGGTCTATCCAACACTAAGATATAACAATTATAAATATTTATGCCCTAAACATGAAAGAACTGAAATATGGCAATCAACTAATAACAAACATAAAGAGGGGCACTTGGGTGGCTCAGTTGGTTAAGCATCTGACTCTTCATTTCAGTTCAGGTCATTATCTTATGGTTGTGTGATCAAGTCCTGTGGCAAGCTCCATGCAGAGCATGGAGCCTGCTTAAGATTCTCTCTCTTCCTCTGCCCCTTGTGCTTTCTTCCTCTCTCTCTCTCTCTCTCAAAAAAAAATAACAAACATAAAGAAACCCATTGATAATAATGTGGTATTATTATCATAATAGTAGGGAACTTTAACACCTCATTTATAGCAATGGACAGGTCATCTAAGCAGAAAATCAACAAAGGAAACAATGGATTCGAATGATACACTGGGCTGGATGTACTTAAAAGATATATTCAGAACATTTCATCCAAAAGCAGCAGAATATACATTCTTTTCAAGTGCACATGAACCTTTTTCCAGAATAGATCACATATGGAGTCACAAATCAGGCCTCAACAACTACACAAACAATGAGATCATAGCATGCATATTTTCAGACCACAACACTATGAAACTTGAAGTCAATCGCACAAAACAATTAGTAAGAACACAAATACTTTTTACTTTGGAGGTTAAAGACCATCCTACCAAAGAATGAATGTGTTAACCAGGAAATTAAACAAAAATTTTAAAAACACATGGAAACAAATGAAATTGAAAACACAGCAGTCCATGGGGCGCCTGGGTGGCGCAGTCGGTTGAGCGTCCGACTTCAGCCAGGTCACGATCTCGCGGTCCGGGAGTTCGAGCCCCGCGTCGGGCTCTGGGCTGATGGCTCAGAGCCTGGAGCCTGTTTCCGATTCTGTGTCTCCCTCTCTCTCTGCCCCTTCCCCGTTCATGCTCTGTCTCTCTCTGTCCCAAAAATAAATAAATGTTGAAAAAAAAAAAAAATTAAAAAAAAAAAAAAAAAAAAAAAAGAAAACACAGCAGTCCAAAACATTTGGGATGCAGCAAAAGCAGTCATAAGGGGTAAATATATAGCAAATAGGCCTACCTCAAGAAGCAAGAAAAATCTCAAATACACAATCTAACCTTACATCTAAAGGACCTAGAAAAGGAACAGCAGATGAAGCCTAAGGACAGAAAAAGGAGGCAAATAATAAAGATTAAAGCAGAAATAAATGATACAGAAACAAACAGAAAATAGTAGATCATTAAAACCAAGAGCTGGTTCTTAAGAATTAATAAAATTGATAACCCAGACTTCTCGAAGAAAAAGAAAAAGGTCCAAAATAATTAAAATTACAAATGAGAGAGATCACAACCAACACCACAGAAATACAAATCATTATAAGAAAATATTATGAAAAATTATATGCCAACAAATTGGGCAACCTGGAAGAAATGGATAAATTCCTAGAAACACATAAAACAAATAAATACCACAATTTAAACAGGAAGACATAGAAAATTTGAACAGAACCATAACCAACAAAGAAATTGAATCAGTAATCAAATTCTCCCAACAGACAGAAGTCCAGATCCAGATGGCTTCCCAGGGGAATTCTATCAAACAACATCTAAAGAAGAGTTAATTTCTTTTCTTCTCAAACTGTCCCAAAAAGTAGAAATATAAGGACAACTTCCATTGTATGAGATCTGCATTACCTTGATTCAAAATGAGACAAAGACACCACATAAAAGGAGTATAGACCAATATCCCTAATGAACATGGATACAAAAATTCTCAAGATAATAACAAATCAAATTCAACACTACATTAAAATAATTATTCCTCACAATCAAGTGGATTTATTCATGGGCTGCAGGGCTGGTTCAATATTCACAAATCAAACAATGTGACAGATAACACTGATAAAAGAAAGGATAAGAATCATATAATCCTCTCAATAGACACAGAAAAAGCATATGACTAAGTGTAGCATCAATTTATAAAAACCCTCAACAAAGCAGGGATAGAGGGAACATATCTCCACATCATAAAGTCATATACAAAAGACCTACAGCTAATATAATCACCACTGGGGAAAAACTGAGAACTTTCCTCTAAGGTCAGGAACAAGACAGGGATGTCCACTGTAGCCTCAGCAATCAGACAAGACAGGGAAGTCTTATCCTCAGCAATCAGACAACAAAAGAAATAAAAGTCATCCAAATTGTCAAGGAAAAATCGAAGATTCACTATTCACAGATAACATAAAATCCTATGAAGAAAACCCAAAAGACTCCAATAAAAAATTTCTGATACATGAGTTCAGCAAAGGTGCAGGATACAAAACCAATGTACAGAAATCTGTTGCATTTCTGTACACAAATAATGATGCAGCAGAAAAAGAAATCAAGAATGGATCCCATTTACAATTGCACCAAAAACTTTAAGATGCCTAGGAATAAACCTAACTAAAAAGATAAAAGATCTGTACTCTGAGAACTATAGAACACTGATGAAAGAAATTGAAGAGGACACAAAAATAATGAAAAGACATTCCATGCTCATGAATTGGAAGAACAAATATCATTAAAATGTCTATAATACTGAAAACAATCTACATATTTAATGCAATTTGTATCAAAAAACGCAAACATTTCTCATAGAGTTAGAACAATTTTAAATTTGTTTGGAATCACAGAAGATGCCAAATAGCCAAAGCAATCTTCGAAAAGACAAGCAAAGCTGGAGGCATCACAATTCCAGACTTGAAACTATATTATGATGCTGTTGTCATCAAAAGAGTATGGTCCTGGAACAAAAGCATACACATAGATCAATGAAACAGAATAGAAAACCTGGAAATAAACCCACAATTGTATGGCCAACTAATCTTCAAAGCAGGACAGAATATCCAATGGAAAAAAGACAGCCTCTTCAACAAATGGTGTTGGGAAAACTGGACAACAATATGAAGAAGAATGAAACTGGACCACTTTCTTATACCATACACAAAAATAAATTCCAAATGGATGGAAGACCTAAATGTGAGACAGAAAACCATCAAATTCCTACAGGAGAACACAAGAAGCAACCCCTTGGACCTCAGCCATAGCAACCTCTTACTAGACATATCTCGGGAGGCAAGGGAAACCAAAGTGAAAATGAGCTATTGGGACCTTCTCAAAACAAAAAGCTTCTACAAAGTGAAGCAAACAATTAAAAAAGCTAAAAGGGAAGTTATGGAATGGAGGAAGATATTTGTAAATGGTATCTGATAAAGGGTTAGTGTCCAAAATCTATAAAGAAGTTATCAAATTTAACACCCAAAACCAAATAATCCAGTTAAGAAATGGGCAGGGGGTGCCTGGGTGGCTCAGTCAGTTAAGTGTCCAACTCTTGATATTGGCTTAAATCATGACCTCACATGTGTGGAATCAATCCTTGTGCTTGGCTCTGTGTTGAACATGGAGACTGCTTGGGATTCGCTCTGTCTCTCTTTACCTGTCCCTCATTTGCACACACTCTCTTTCTCAAAATAAATAAATAGACTTTAAAAAATAATTTAAAAATAGAAATGGGCAGAAGACATGAACAGACACTTTTCAAAGAAGACATACAGATGGGGGACCCTGGGTGGCTCAGTTGGTTAAATGTCTGACTTAGGCTCAGCTCATGATCTCACTGTTTGTGGGTTTGGGCCCTGCATCAGGATCTGTGCTGACAGCTTGGAGACTGAAGCCTGCTTTAGATTCTGTGTGTGTCTCTCTGCCCCTCCCCGACCCACATGCCCTCTCTCTCTCTGTCTCTCTCTCTCTCTCTCAAAAATAATAAAACATTAAAAAAAAGAAGACACACAAATAGCTAATAGACACATGAAAAGACATTCAACATCACTGGTCATCAGGGAAATATAAATCAAACTACAATGAGATACCACCTTACGCCTGTCAGAATGGCTAAAATTAATAACACAGGAAACAACAGATGTTGTCAATAATGTGGAGAAAGAGGAACCTTCTTGCACTGTTGATGGGAATGTAAACTTGTGCAGCCACTCTGGAAAACAGTATGGAAGTTCCTCAAAAATTTAAAAATAGAACTACCGAATGATCCAGCGATTTCAATACTAGGTATTTACCCAAAGGATACAACAATACTGATACGGGGGGGTATGGGTGACTCAGTAAACTGAGCTTCCAACTCTTGATATGGTTATGATCTCACAGTCATGAGATTGAGCCCCATGTCAAGCACTGCATAAAACCAATAGTGACTCAAGGGGACACATGCACCCCAACATTTATAGCAGCCTTATTAACAATAGCCAAATTATGGAAAGAGGTCAAATGTCCATCAATTGATGATTATAGAAGATGAGATATTATATATGCAATGGAGTATTGTTCAGCCATCGAAAAGAATGAAATCATGCCATTTGCAACAATGTGGACAGAGCTAGAGTGTATTAAGTGAAATAAGTCAGTCAGAGAAAGACAAATACCATGATTTCACTCATATGTGGAACTTAAGAAATAAAACAGATGAACATATGGGAAGGGGAGAGAGAGAGGGAAACAAATCATAAGAGACTCTTAAAGATAGAGAACAAACTGAGGGGGGCTGGAGGGAGGTGGGTGGGGGATGGGCTAAATGGGTGATGGGTATTAAGGAAGGCACTTACGATGAGCACTGGGTATTGTACTTAAGTGATGAATCACTAAATTCTACTCCTGAAACCAATATTACACTGTATGTTAACGAACTAGAATTTAAATAAAAATTTGAAACAAAAAATAAATAAATGAGAGAAGTGTGAAGGAATGGTTAGTAGAATGATTAATAGAATGAAAGTATATAGGAGCAATACAAAGATTATAGATCAATTTAAATTGTTTGAAAAAGTATATTTTAATGTATTCTTTAATTCCAAACAATGAGACACTTCACACCTTCATGTCTACTGTCCTTAACCTATTTTTTTTCAAAATACTATGTCTCATTTTTTAAAGTGTTTTGATTCCTGTATGTGATGACCACATTACAGTTTCTGCACAAAGAATCACATAATCAAAGGTAATGTTAGAATCATATTTAAGGGTGTCTGGGTAGCTCAGTCAGTTGGGCGTCTGACTTTGGCTCGGGTCATGACCTCGCAGCCATGAGTTCAAGCCCCATGTTGGGCTCTGCACTGACAGCTCAGAGCCTGAAGCCTGTTTTGGATTCTGTCTCCCTCTCTCTCTTCCCTTCTCCCTCTTGCACTCTATCTCTCTCTAAAAAATAAAATAAAAACATAATTTTTTTTAATTTAAAATTGTATTTGAGGTGATGCTTTCTTTTGCTACCAAACGCAGGAAGTGAAAGTGCATGTTTTTCACCCAAAATGGAAATATTCAATCTATAATATCTCTCCCACAATCTTTTGTGAAAAATACCACATACTTTATTTCTAAAACCAGAACTTTACAAGGAATTTCTTACTTATTTGGCATTCTAATTGAATCCATTGTTCCTTTTTTCAGGTAGATTCTGAAAATGCCAACTTCATTTTAAATTAAAAACTCATTTTTACCAAAAAAATATCTCTCCCTTTATTCATGGAATCACACAATTTAATGAGTTTTCTAAGAACAAAGAAAGAAGTCACACTTTTTATTTCACACATATACCAATTGAACCATAAAACTTCATTACATCAGAAAGGAATTAAATGGGGGGTTGGAACACAGTGTTTATTTTTGTAAAATAATCATTAGAAGGTTTCCATGGAAATAATTTTGTATTTTAATATCCAACATAAATAGCTATTTATTCACATATTTGTCTAGAGTCAGTGCAAAGTTACCAGGATGGTTCAGGTATATTGGGAGGAGAATAGGACCCAAGTATGTTCCTGTATGATTACCAAATGTTTGAAAGATAATATTTTAAGAGTTAAGATTTTTATTTAGAGACCTTGCAACTCAAGATAGCCAGTTTTAAGTCAATAAAATGCAATAAGTCACATAGCTAAGCGAGCGAAAATGTAATAGTGCCAAGAGTTAGTAACATGGAATATTATCTAAGGTTTCCTACATAAATTCATTACCATCAATTTATTGAGTGATGCAGTATCAAACTAACCTATTGGACTCCAGTGGTTTAGTCTAATGGCCATTGAAGACAATCAGACATATTATCAGATAAAAGGATAACATTCTCAATTTTACTGTCAAAGTACCTAGACTAGAAAGGATAGAAGTGTCTGTTCTTTTGTCTTTTGGTGATTATGCAATCTACCTCATTACACAATGAAGATTTGATCAAGAAGAGGTATCAAAGACTTAGATGTAATCACCCCATTTGAAGTATACGATTATGTTGGATAAGCCACTTAAAATGAAGTCTATTGAAAGTAGTGTGGGTTTAATGGAAGCCTTGTTTGTCAAAGTGTTCTGTATATTCTGCCTCAGTTTGAAAGTACTTTTCTTTTAATGCTCAAATTGTCCAGTTGTTAAAAAACAATAGGTTTCAGATTTGCAGGTATGTGAACTAGTCTGGTATGAGATTTTCCAAATTAGCAAAAATATGCTTTCAAAACTAGAAGGAAAAGTGTTTATCATAAAAACCCTGATGAAGATTGTATTAAATCTCCAAATCCACCATGGCCTTTCACCACAGTAAGCACGTTATTGTTCTATTAAAAGTTGTGCTTTAGTTTTGAACACTGAGGTTGCTTAAAAACTCAGTTTATTCCTTTGTCTTAATATCTGTGAAACTCCTGTTTATTTCATTTCACAACACTTTTTTTGGCTTCTTGCAATTTTTGAAGGCAAGAAAAATGTTGGTCATTAGATGTTTATCATCTTCTTCCAACACCAAATTCATATGCGTGTATTTGTGTGTGTGTGCACACGTGCGCACACACACACACACACACACACACACACACCTGAGCTTATAAATTCTGCTGAGTAATCTATGGATGGAGCTTCATATGGAGAAATTAAATTGAAATGACAAAGAAAGGAATATGAAAAAAAAAACAGAAAAGAAAGAATGTAAAATTTACCTTGGAATATAAAATTACTTTCTCTGTCATGAGCATTTCAAACCATCCTCTCTACCCCTACATATCCCCGGCCACACACACACACACACACACACACTAAAAGTAAAGCTACTGGATCACTCTGCAGAAAACTCAAAGATGCGGGTAATGAGGTGCATCTGGGTGGCTCAGTCGGTTGAGCGACCGACTTCGGCTCAGGTCAGGATCTCACGGTCTATGAGTTCGAGCCCTGCATTGGGCTCTGTGCTAACAGTTCAGAGCCTGGAGCCTGCTTTAGATTCTGTCTCCCTCTCTCTCCGCCCCTCCCCCCACTCATGCTCTGTCTCAGAAATAAATAAACATTAAAGGTTTTTTTTTTTTTTTTTTTTACAAAATAAAAAAGAAAGATGCGGGTAATGATAAATATAAATTACCCTACATTCCTGGAGGTAATATAAACCAGAATATAAGGCAGTTCCAATATACACACTGAGAATATTTGTTTATTGTTTTTTTTGTTGATACGTCTGTAAAAAACTTTTTGACAAGTGTAAAGAAATAAAAGTATATATTTAAGATATTTAGTTTATTAATTTCATTACCAAAATACATGAAATCACATATCATATAAAGAGGGATAGCAATTTAGAAATATTGCTATTTTATTTACTAACATTTCATAAAAACTTTTTTGGAAAACTCTCCTTGTCCCTTTTCAATTTTAATGTTTAAATCCCTACTGGGGCCACATTTTGAGTCACCTAGGCTTTTAAAACTTGCTCTTTTCACTTTCCTCAAAGGTTATGTGAAATTTTGAATGAAACATATTTCTGTCACTGAAACTTGTATACTGTCACACAGGGACCCATTCAGATCACATCTTGCACCTATCATATAAATTTACACTTGTGAGGTCTACAATGTAACCACCACAATGTAATACCAGCAAATGTATTGCTATTTATAAGGGGATTTTTTAAATTTTTAATTAATTAATTAATTTTTTAATAAGTATTTTCACTTTCTTTGGGAAAATACCCAAATTTATAAGGATATTTTATAAAAAGCCTTATTTATAATCACTGTGTATCCTTGCAACTGTGAGATCAATTCCAGAAATAATCATAAAACCTGACAAACTTATTCCACTCCATCATTTTCCTTCTTTCTTTGACTATGTCAAATGGCTTCTACAAGCATCCTAAACAAACCATTAGGTCATATCCTAATAATACCTGTTCCCCTTTGTTATTCAAAATAAAGCATCTGAGGGATCACTGGATAATATCAGTAACTTATAAAATTCCCTATGAAGGTGACTTCCTCTCTTCTGAAAGGGGAGGGTTGAGACTGGACGTATACACTACTGTTTTGAACTAATAGAATTTTGACACCAGATAGTCCATTTCTGACCCAACGTTAACTAGACCGGTGTCACAGAAAATGAAGTTGGATGGTAGAAAAGGCATTGTAAGAAAAGGCAATTTGGAAAGGAGGTGAATTTCAGGAAGCCTCATGTATGGTTTTTTTCCTCTCCTTCTGACCTCCCATACATCATGGGAAGCACATAGTTTTCTTTCTCAGGAAACCTTGGGGAGTCATCAAGCACGTGTAACTTCATTTCACTACCTAGCTGAATGTAGTCCATGGGAATCAAAAAAGGATGGGAAAGGTCCTCAGGGGCATGGCAGTTTTATGAAAGGTTACAGTTCCAAAAATATGTCTTGAGACAGTAACTCCCTAGGCTGCAACAAAATCAAGACTGAAAAACTAAATCTAGTCATCATTGTTCATTCATTCTACAAAAGTTTATTCTCAATCAGGTACTGTGGTGAGTTCAACACAGAAAAGGTAGCCCTTCGTCAAAGTAGCTGACAGCTACCATGGACTATTTTTTAATAGTTTTTTAAATATATTTATTTATTTTGAGAGAGAAAGAGAGCAAGCGAGCAGGGGAGGGGCAGAGAGAGAGGGAGACAGAGAATCCCAAGCAAGTTGGGTGCCATCATCACGGAGCCTGACGGGGGCTCAAACTCACGAACCATGAGATCACGGCCTGAGCTGAAACCAAGAGTCGGAAGCTAAACTGATTGGGCCACCCGTGTGCCCTACCATGGACTATTTAATAGTGAATAACAGAGAAAAAGTAGTCCCTGGTTGAAGTAGCCCGCAGCTACCATGGATTATTTAATAGTGAGTAACAATGTTACAAAATTAATGCTTAATATTTGCTGAAAACTTACTATGTGCCACATACTGCTAATCACAGGAGGGAGGAGCAAATTATCTAATTCTGTTAACTCCTTCAGTAAGCATGAATGCCATCGTATCATACAAAGAGTGAAACTCAATATTGCAGAGGTTTCAGCATTTTGGTCAAAATTACACAACCAGCTACCAGTGGGGATAGGATTCAAACCCACGTGCGCTTGGTTCTAAAACCTACGTTCTTAATAAAGGTCTGGTAGATGGTTTTGTTTTTAAAGGGCCTATTCTGGACCAGGTTAATGCTTCTTGGTTCTTTTAACAATTGAGAAAACCTCAGACAGAAACAGAATGTCAACTCTTATCTTTTCTAATATGCTTCTATCTATCATCAAGTAGTGGCTGAATTTCTTCTACATTACTTTTAGGAATCACCGAAACGATCTGGGCTTTATATTTAGCTAAAAGGAAATCTGGCTCAGTTTATCCTGGGCTTTCTAATACCCAAACCAATTAAGATCAGCCTGAAACATTAGCAATAAGAAAGTAAAACTAAGCTCAACTGATGTGAGTCAATAGTGTGAATGCTTGCTGATTTTAAGTACTTGATTTTAAGTGGAAATGTTAATTAATGATCAAAATAACCAAAATGGGTTTCTGTAAATTTCGTAACTACAGCCAAACCTTGCCCTCATATTTCACACTATTGTAGTTTTGGACATGATGTAAACAAATGAAACTAGGCATAAAGACATTTGAGGGATGTATTCCGGTATGTTTAGCTGACAATCCAATGGAATGTGATAAGGAAAATGAACAAAACAAAACAAAAACATATCCAGTATTTCGCATTTGAAAAGCCTTCATAGAACACAACCCTCAGAGGAAAGTAATTGTGGACAAGTATTTGTGTTTACAAAAAGGTGAAATGCCTGGGAAAGGCAAAAACCACTGTTTCTGTTCCTCTCATTTTATATCTTTATTGATCAGAATGTTGTAATTTTCATAGCACTAGGGGAAAAAGACAAGCAAGTAAAGTGTAATTATTCAGAATGGAGGTTTGGGAGCAATTTTTGTAATCAATAACCTAACCCTAGAAGGAATAGAGAGTAATATTTAAAACTATGTTCACAGGAGATTCAGTAATATTGATTTGATTCTGTTTGAGCACATTTCCTAAATTACTCTTCTCATTGAATCTTATCTGTATAATCACTCTGTATTTTTAAAACATCTTTTGCATTGGTTAGGGGGAAAAAAAGCCCTCCAAAAGTTGAATGCCTTCCTTCACTTTAAAAAAAAATATCAACCTTATGTTCTATGTAGGAAGATATTATGATTTTTAAAAATATCTTTTGTTCTGTGCTCAGGAAAGAGGAAATGATTAAAAGTAGGAGGCTCTTGACAATTTTCAAGTAGTCATATCTCTTAAATTAAAATCTAATCTCCTCACATTGCCTTTTGACTTCTAGGTCTTGTCAATACAGAAAGAACACAGAAACTCTCTCTCTCTCTCTCTCTCTCTCTCTCTCTCTCTCTCTCTCTCTTTCTCTCTCTGTATATACAGAATGTATATACAGAAAGGATATATACATATCCTGTCCATGATGTCTCAGGCATAGGGAGAAGAACTAAGATGTTTCTTTTCTACTTGGCCGTGTTGAGTGAAATTTTTACTTTTCTCCTATATATGCAGAAAACAAACTTAAATAATGCAGAAAAATAAGGGTGTTTACTTTTAAAAAATTTTTAAATGTTTATTCATTTTTGAGAGAGGTGGGGGAGGGGCAGAGAGAGAGGGAGACACAGAATCTGAAGCAGGCTCCAGGCTCTGAGATTTCAGCATAGAGCCCTAAGCAGGGCTCAAACTCACTAGCCTTGAGATCATGACCTGAACAGAAGTTGGTCACTTAACCACTGAGTCACCCAGGCACCTGAGAGAGTTTACCTTTAAATCATGAAGTTTCCAAACTCCCAAATGATAACTGGATGTTCTGTTCTCTTCGTATTTGAGACACTCCCCGCCCCCCAACTGCATGGATTTTCGTTCATTTGTTTGGTTTTCTTTCTTTATATATGTTTTATATAGTTTTATTTTCTTTTACAAATGTTCAAAATCATAAAGGGATTTGTTAGATCGCTAATAATTGTGTCAACTGAAGAAATCAGATCATGTTTTTCTTCCTCAGACAGCAAGAAAGTCACAAATAGGTGAAAAGAGGGAAAGGTAGAAACTCAGGGATTAAGATGGGTGAGTATTTGTGGAAAAGCTATTTGTGGCTCCGCTCATTTCCCTTTTCTACAACCTTTAATGATTTCTTTCCAATGTGAAGAGTGTGTGAGCATTTCCTTTACTATAAGAAAATCTCCCTGGGTCTTCATGAATCTCTATACTGTTTCTTCTTTGCTATAAATTCCCTCAAAGTGAATTGTGGAAGTGATAGTAAAATATGACAGCCATTCTCTCAAGGGAAAGTAAAATATCATTCCAGTGAAAGAAAAATGAATTCTGATCCTGAAATTTAGTGAATGAGACCAAGGCTTAAGAGTCCAAAGATGTGAGTTTGAGTTCCAGCTCTAACACTTATGAACTGTGCGATCTTAAGAAATTTGGATAATATTTCTCATATGAAAAATTTCAGATTAAAATAACTAATTCGGTGGATATCCTGAGGATTAAATGAAATAATCAACATTAAAAAAAACCTGAAAAATGTACTGTAAATGTATATCACTGTTATTCTCTTTCGTTTTCTAAGATTAGTGACATGGGGCAATCCAGATATTTTCTACCATTTTACATTTGTAAGCCTATGTAAAATAGCTTAAAATGTAAAATGTATGTGCACAGCCTAATTTAATAGGATTACCTATTCCAATTATTGAATAGTCTCTAGGAATATTTCAGAGAAAGTTCCATCCATTAAAATTAATATCTCGGGTGCCTGGGTGACTCAGTTGGTTAAGTGTCTGACTTTGGCTCAGGTTATGATCTCTCAGTTCATGGGTTTAAGCCCGCATCAGGCTCTGTGCTGACAGCTCAGAATCTGTTTCAGATTCTTTGCCTCCTTCTTTCTCTCCCCTTCCCTGCTTGTGCTCTTTATCTCTCTCAAAAATAAATAAACATTAAAAAATTTAAAAATCAAATTAATAATATCCCATGCTCTCACATACATTTTAATTTTTGGAAGTTCCTTATTCCCAAATACATTCTTGCAGTATCCAGCATGACCAAATTACCTCAGAAACAGTATTCTTAAAAAAAAAAAAAAAAAAGATAGTTCTAAGTATAATGACTTGCTTTACTGTAGGTAATTTGATTTCTCGCTTTCAGTTTTATGAGTAGGGAGAATTATAACCACATCCTCTGGATCTCCAAACATGCATTTTCTTTGGACCAACTGACAATGTGATTGAATTCATACTCATAGATTTCTGTCTTTGACAACCTAATTTATTCTGTACTAAGATGGAGTGATGCCAGATAGGACAGTAGGTTGGCCTGGGAACATACAGCCTCTGTGGAATGGACTGAGGACCCCAGTTCCCTAAATGAGAACCATGAGCAAAAGCCATGAGTTAGCAATAGGTAAGGAACAATGAAGTTCATCCTATGAGGCAGGGAGCACTGATTAGATTTTCTGCTGGATGAGGCTCACTCTATCTCAAATGATCTTCTGATCTTAATTCATTTTCTTCAGCATGACCTAAGTGAAGGTCTCAAAAAATGAAACACTAACATGATGCTATGATAACTTTGCTCTCATATTTAGGCTTACTTACAAATGAAAAATAACAGAAACTCAACTACATTTTGCCTGGACATTCATATTATACTCTGAACATGTATTTGGAGGCAAAATGAAACAAATAGGTTTTTCTAACACATCACCTGTAATATTTAAAGACTTTCATTTTTTTCTCAAATAAAGCTGGTCTTTATGCTTTCATCATCTGCTGAGGATGTTAAAAAATATAGAACAATCACCTGTAGCTTGGTATTTTTTTTTTCATATCAATCATTCAGATTACTTTTTTTACATTGTGTACACTGTAAATTTTAATTTAAGTCTATAACTAGAAACCATCAATTTACTTAAATTTTAAAATGATTGAGGGCTACATAAATAATAAAAATGAAAGTATTTTGAAAATGGTCAAGGGCCAAATATACGTTCTATGAAATTACATGATAATGAAAGACATCGTAAATTATAACATAAATAGAAGCCTCTGTCAATTAATGGTTGCCACATCTCTTTTGGGGGTTTAAAAATTAAAATAATATAATAGCCAGATTTACAAAAGACTACGCAAACATTTCACATTCACCTTCACATTTCCTTATCCCAAGTTCCTAGAAGAGTTGGAAAGTATTAAGTAAACAAACATTTTTGAGTCAAAACAACTTCATTAGGTAGGTATTATTAATTGCTCTATTTCATATATCAGAAAAATTAGAATAACTTAAGCAAAGACTCCTGGTTTCTAGTTCTGCTTGAGGCCACCACTTTATTCTAACAAGGGACAGCAAAACAGATTGAAAAATCAACAACTCTTCTTGGATCTGTAGGGGAGGTGAGGATACAGGGACAACCACTGACCCCAAGACTGAAGAAAAAGCAAATATGGAGAGTTGTGGCTTACCTGAGCAGAGATGCAACAAAGGAAATCATCATGGGAACATGTACTGGGGTAGAAAAACCTGAATTGTAATTTATAAATTGTTGGAGGCTCAGAGTGAACAACTGTAACAGTTGAAGACTCCAAGGGGACCTAGTTACAGGGGGTTTCTGCAATACTGTGAGTTTTACTTCCAGGAGTTTGACCAGGTACTCACCATAAGTATCAGAACAAAATTCCCTTATGCTTCTGGCAGGAGTAGGAGAAAAAGCCCCATCCAGAGCATTTTTTTTTTCTAACAAGGCATTGCTCAGGAGTAACTAGTTGAACAGACCCTGATCAGTTAGAGTATTGTCAGGCCTAACTGACTTGGGGGCAGAGAAATAGCCAGCCTCAGTCAGCTGTAGCCTTCCACATAGGATAAGGGAAATACCTAATTTGTGCACACTCTAGCCAACCTGTATCACCTAAGAGGGAAGAAAATAACTGAAAAACACTTACAAAGTTTACAATCTAGAAGCACATGCTCACTAAAAGACTGGGACTTAATAATAGGACTATGGGATGCTTTCTGCCCCCACCCTTCCACCTGACACACACCTTACCACTGCATTACTAAAGGCCATATACAACAGTTCCTTTTACTTGGTACAACGTGTGCAGCCACCAAGAAAAAAAAATTACAAGGCATACCAAAAGGCATAAAACACAATTTCAAGAGACAGAACAAGCATCAGAACTAGACATGGAAGGGATTTTGGAATTACCAGACCAGGAATTTAAAACAACTATATTTAGTATTCTAAGTGCTCTAACTTACAAGGTAGACAGCAGCATGTGAGAATAGATGAACTGAGAGCAGAGATATGGAAAGACTAAGAAAGAATCAAAGGGAAATACTAGAGATCAAAAACACTGTAACAGACATGAAGAATGCCTTTCATAGGCTTATTAGTAAACAGGAAATGGCTGAGGAGAACAATCTCTGAGTTTGAAGATATCTCACTAGAAACTGTCAAGACTGTAATGCAAATAGAACAAAAACAAAACAAAACAACAACAACAACAAAATATTCAACAACTCTGGGACAAATACAAAACGTGTGACATATGCATATTGGGAATACCAGAAGAAAAATAAAGAAAGGAACAGAAGACATATTTGAAATAATGATGGGGAATTTCCTAAATTAATGTCAAACACTGAAACACAGAGCAATATAAATGCCAAAGAAACCCACAAAGGCATATCATTGTCACAGTACAGGAAATCAAAGATAAAAAAAAAAAAATGCTGAAAGAAACCAGAGATATTTTACCTTACATTTGGGGGAAACAATAATAGTTCATATGACTTGTCAGAAACCATGCAAGCAAGAAGACAATGAGTGAAATACTTAAAGTACTGGGGGGGAAAAAGGCACACCAATCTAAAATGCTGTACTCTGTGAAATTATCCTTTCAAAAGTGAAGGAGAAATAAACTAAGGAAATTCGTTGCCAAAAGACTTAACTTGTAAGAAATAAGTTCTTTAGAAAGAAGCAAAATAAATAGATTAGAAACTTGGATCTACATAAAGAAAGGAAAGTATTGAGGAAGGAATAAGTGAAAGTTAAATAAAAACTTCACTTTTATTACTCTTTTTTTAAAGTTTATTTATTTATTTTGAGAGAGTGTGTGTCTGTGTATGTACACACAAGCAGGGAAGGGGCAGAGAGAGAGAGGGAGAGACAGAATCCCAATCAAGGTCCATGCTGTCAACACAGAGGTTGACACGGCACTCAATTTCACAAACCATGAGATCATGACCTGAATCAAAATCAGAAGTGAGACATGTACCTGACTAAGCTATCCACGTGCCCCTCATTTTAAATATTCTTAAATGATCTAACATACAACAGTTTGCTCAAAAATATAATAGCAATAATGTATCCAATTATGTATGCTATGTGTATCGTATAATGATTATGTATTCTTATATATAAGCAAAATGGATGATAGTGATTATACAAGGGATGAGATTATACAAGGGAGGAATTAGGATTCTGTTATTATACTCAAATCACCCAGGAAGCAGTGTAGTGTTATTTGAAACCAGACTTGAATTAGTTGTAAATGTATATTGCAAACTCTAGTGCAACAACTAAAAAGAGATTTTTTAAAAAGTATAACTGGTACACTAAGAAAGGCAGGAAAATGGAATCATAGAATGCTCAATTAAAATCACAAAAGTCAGAAAAGTGTAGAAGATAAAGAAATAGGAAGAATAGGGCACCAAGTAGGAAACGGTAACAAATATGGTCAATAGTAATCCAGCTGTATTAATAATTCAATAATCAAATTGAATGTCACTGGTCTAAATGCACTAAATAAAAGACAGAGAATACCAGAGTGGGTTTAAAACAAAAAGGCCTAACCATATGTTTGCGACAAGAAACTCACTGTAAATATAAAGATCTATATAGATTAGAAGTAAGTGGATAGAGAAATATATACCGTGCAAACACTTATCACAAGTTAAGTTCAAACAGAGCAGAATTCAAACAAAGAAAAGTTATGAGGAATAAAGAAGGGCATTACGTAATGATAAAGAGGATTATTTTCAAAAAACACAAAGCAATTCTTAATGTGTATGAGCCTACCAACAGAGCATCAAAGTAAAAAGGCATAAACTCCTGGAACAACAAAGGGGAAAGGATGAATCCACTATCATAGTTGTAGACTTCAGCATTCCTCCGTCAGAAATGGATGGATTCAGTAGGGAAAAAATCAGTAGGGAGAGCTGAACTCAAAATACGATCAAGCAACTGGATATAAAGGACATCTATAGACTACTTCTTTCAGCAATGCAGAATACATTCTTCTCAAACACACAGGAAATATTCACCAAGATAGATTACCTGAACAAATTTAAAAGAATATAAATCATACAATGTCTGCTTTCAGAATGCAATGAAATTAAATTAGAAATCAATAATAGATAAATGGAAAACCAAAACTACATGGCAATTAAACAACAGACTTCTGGGGTGCCTGGTAGCTCAGTGGGTTGAGCATCCAACTCTTGACATTGGCTCAGGTTGTGATCTCGTGGTTATGGGATCAAGCCCCACTTTGGGTTCCACGCTGAGCCTGGGGCTTACTTGGGATCCTCTCTCCCTCTCTCTCTGCCCCTTAAAAATAAATAAATAAATGTTAAAAAACGAGAACACACTTCTAATTAACACATGGATCAAATAAAAAATTTCAGAAGAATTTTTTTAAACAGCACTTTGAATTATAACAAAACCACAACTTAACAAAATGTAGCAAAAGCTGTGTTTGAAGGAAAAGCTAAAGCATTGAATATATATATTTGAAAAAGGAGAAATATCTAAAATCAATAATGTTTCCACCTTGGGAATAGAAAAAGAAAAACAAATTATATCCATAATAAACAGAAGGAAAGAAATAATAAGAAAGAGATATGTAAGTGAAATTTGGAAGAAGAGCATTCCTGGCAGAGGTAATAGCAAATGCAAAAGCCCCAAGGAACAGATGTATCTGGAAAAAAATGAGGAATGAAGAGAAAACAGATGTGGCTATAGTAGGGGGAAAATATTAAAGGATGACAGCCAAGAGGAAGCCACAGGTTAGATCTTGTAAAACTTTGCAGTATATAGATAAGACTGAATTCCATTGTGAGTGAAAAGGAAACCAGTAGAATGATTTTTTTGAATTAACACACATACACACACACAGGTAGCTGTGCTCAGAATGATATTGGCAGGGCGGGGGGCAGGGAGTGGAGAACACAAGGGTGAAATCAGAAATGTCATTTTAGAGGCCATTGAAATAATCCAGGTTTAAGATATTACAGCATGGTAATAGAATGGTAGCAGACAAAGTGGTGATCCCTAAGCAATATTTTAAGTACATTTTAGAAAAAAAATTAAAAGCATATCTTAATAGAGTTCATGTAAAGTGTGAGAAAAAGACAAGAACCTAGAAGGACCTTAAGCATAATGATAAAAATAGACCACAGAATAAAAATGGGTTAAGGTAGGAGAGGAAATGAGAGAATGACATCATACCATCAACAAAACAAAAGGAAAAAGACCAAAAACTTAAGGTGCTAATAATTGCTTGAAGAACTCCTAAAACTCAAAGAAATATTGTAGTTTGAATACTAGAAAAAGTAAGGTGGAAGAATTGCAGTAGTGGTCTGTAGCTAAGATTTTGAAAGATGAGCATTCTGTGCTATGTTATGGCGTGGGGGTGAATAAGGAGTGAGCAATGAAGGCGATATGGAAGAAAGGTGATATGGAAGCGGACTGAAAGCAGAGACATTTAGGATCCAATGCATTAGACAGGTAATGAGTACCAATATGTGGAATATATTAAAAGCATTAAATTCACTGAAAAAAAACCCCAGAAGAGTTGCACAGAGTTCTGTCAGTCCAAAGCTCAACTCTTCAAAAAATGAGTGGAAATGACTGGGAATTCTGGAGATATTAGCTCCCAAATGAAGTGGCACAGGATGGCATGACATTCAAGGAATCTTTTTTGTATTTTTTAAAATTATTTCTTTTGTTTTATTTCTAGGAAGTTAGAAAACGAAAATGATTGGGAAGCTTCAATGATAAGCAGGAATGGGTGTACTTGCCATGATTCACCTTTTGAAAGTTTGAGTCAGGGGAAGAAAACCCTTTTCCCTTCAGAGGGCTGCAAGGAAGATGGTACATTTGGTAGGCAGCCAGATTTCAATTAAGAAATAGAAATAAAGAAACAATAGAAAACAGGAACTCTTAAGAGAGTCCCAATGAGCACAGTACAGAGGTTTGGAATAATCATGGAAGACGGGTCAGATAGGTTGGTTGCATGAATCAAACTAAATCAAACTTAGAAGGATTGAACTCCACTAAGTGACTTAGACACCATTATATAAGACATCATAGTTTCATAAGAGAAAGTGGACAATTATTTTAAGCAAGAGTCCTGGATACTTAGCCCAATAGTTTAGAGTATTCATAGTAATGTGTGTCTCTGAGCAGTGTCAGGGAGGAAATGGAAATACTTTTTCAGCCTGGATCTGTCAAAGGTTAACTCAGAACTATTTAAGCAGTAAAGTCATCAATTGGAGATACTATTTGGCTATGGCACAAAATTTATATACATATATGGGAGAATGCCTTTACACTTTTTTCACAGAACACAGGAAAAAGTAGATTGATAAAAAGAGGATGGAAAAGGGAGAGGGGAAAAAAAAACCCTTCAGATTATCTGGGAATGGTGAATCTTGGTTGGTTTTCATTTAAGGGTAAACAAATGAGCTGGCATATATCAAATTTGAGTCTGGAGAATGTCCTTAAGCAGGCTGACTAGGGGCATGGACAGGGTATCCTTGGAGCATAAATGGAAGGCTGATAGTGTCCTTCTCTTAGGACCTGCACCTTAGTAAGGCCAGGTTTATTACCACGTTCTTACGTAAAAGATTCATACCCTAATTATTTCTGCCAATAGAAGTTTAAGAGGCCTCTGTGTTACAACATTTTAGTAGAGAATAAAGAGATTCACAGCAGACATGCCATAGAAAAGATCATAGAGCATAAAACTTTCTCCAACACTTGAAAGCAGCTGGTATTTGCTGGCCAAGGGGAGATTGTTCCTTATCCATAGAATTTCTAAAGTATGTCTTACAAGTTTGCTTAATGTTCATATTTGTATGTTATACTTAAGGATATGACAGAATGTATAGAATTTTCATTTTTTATGATAGATCATAACTCCTAATTAAGAGTCTTGTTGAATTCAAAGAGTTTTGTGTTTAATCGGAGTATACAGTTTGCAAAGCAGCACACTTCAACGATGAAGCTCAGATTATGATTCTTAACTTTACAAAAAAAAAAAGCCAACAACATCTATTGAAAATTGGTCTATTAATAAGCCTCATTTCTATTTGGTTATGTCAAATATTTTAAATTGTTTTTAAATTTCTACTTATTCTTGAAAGAGAGACAGACAGACAGAGCATGAGTGGGGAGGGGCAGAGCAAGAGAGGGACACAGAATCTGAAGCAGGCTCCAGGCTCTGAGCTGTCAGCACAGAGCCCAACATGGGGTTGGAACTCACAAGCTGTGAGATCATGACCTGAGCTGAAGTTGGACACTTAACCAACTGAGCCACCCAGGCACCCCCAGTTATGTCAAATATTTTAAACTTATATTCTAGTAGTTAGGATTTTATGATGCCTATATAAGAAAAGCTCAACTTTAACCTTCTCCCCTACAATTGCAGGTGCCCGAAGCAAGTCAGGTGTCACGATTTGTTTGATTCATTGACCCTTTCAATTTTTTAGTTTTTAGCTCCTGTGCTCTGCCATGCATGGTATCAGCATCATCCTAAGAAAAGCATCCTCTTGGGTCACATAATGACTGTTGATAAACTCCAGACTACCTGCTCTTCCTCTAAGTCCACAAAAAGAGGAAGAGTTTGAAGAGTAGGGAAGAGTCCTTCTAAAGAATTCCTCACAAACATCTTATATCTCATCATCCTCCATTGGGGAACCTATTTATCATTGAATTAATAATACAAAAGGTGGTATTTCACTGATTACCTGAGGCCTCGCCCATATGCTCCACAGTAAACCAATGGTGAAGTCACTTTTCTGGAAGCATAGGGAGTGCTCAGGGGTGATGTGGGCATTTGAAGAACAGAAATTACCAAGAGAAATAACAAAGAGAAAGAAAACATAATGTCTGTTTAACAACCAAGCGGGACTAAATATCATGCTATTACATGCTAAACACCATGCTAAATATCATTCTATTACATGAACATTGTTCATATGGGAGACATTGTACTCACTATGCTTCTGTAGAACAACCCATGGGATTATCATAATGGATCAACTCAATATCGTCACATTCTAATAAAACCCTCTTAGACTGGCAAACTCGTCCAACACTGATGTGTATGTTCAGCACTCAACTTTCCAGATATTGTCATTACACTATAGCCTGAGAGAGTAAAAATATAAACTAATGACTCCCTCCCTTGTAAGTTGTTGCTGGTATTACTCCATCCAAACTCAGGGTGAGTAGTTCCTCTGTAGATAGGTGCTGAATAATTTCTACCACTGACCATGAGACCCATACGCAAGTTCACCCTCTTAACCCGGTGACAGGCTACAGTGAATCCTTTTACACTATGAGACTCCATAGCTCCTGTTCAGATAATTTATAGGTTTCAAGAATTTGTCTCTTTCTTACACTAGTCAGCCATGCTGGGTTTGCCTTAAACGATCACAATAATAAGGAATCTGGTTTAATTTTTGTTCTGAAACTCTAGGGCCATTTGGAAAAGAAAGGCAAATGCAAACTAAAAACAAATTAAGGCACTTTTGACAGGAAAAAAGAAAATAAAGAAAATGAAACACAAAAAGAAAGACCATAGAAATGACTCTGTGTTACATCCCATATCTAGCTTGTTAGGGACTGTTGGAAGTCAGCCGTTCTTAGCTCTGTGACACAGTGAGTGTTGATGAGACAGAGCAGTGCTATTAAAGAAATCTGCCATCAGAAACAGTCCCCAGCAAAGACCTTTTGCAGGGCTCTCTTCGGTGCTAACATTTGGCTCTATACACACCATAAGTTCACTTCCAGTCTCAGAGTGAAGGAAGATAATCCTTTCTTTTCATTCTATTTTCATTTTAGCAGATACTTATAAAGTGCCAACTATTGTCCAGTCACCAGGTTTGTCATCTTTATAGACATTTTATCCTAGAGATGGAACTGATAAAGAGTAGAGAATAAAAATAGTACATTTCATGAATACTTCTCAGCTTGCCAACCTAAATCTGAATTCCTGGTAAATAACTATAATGAAACTTCAGAAAAAAAGTTGACTCTAACTTGAAAATTGTGAAATCAAACCCTTCTTAAGTGCATTGGTGGTTCCTATTATTTATGAGAAGCTCAGAGTGAATTAATATGAATGTAAAATTTCCTTGTGGGAAGGCTGCTAATCACGGCAATTTTTTTCTTCCTTTTGGTGGAGGGGGTGGATGAGGAAGTTTTTCTGAAGCAAGCGATTATTTTTGGTATCCATATTTTGTGGAGAGCTCATTTGAATCATAGGCCTCAACACATGGCAGGCAGGCAAGTTATCAGGAACAGAGAGGATAAAATAGGCTTCTGGAATTTCTTACCATCTTGGTACACTTTTAGAACCTTCTGCTTAAGAAGCTAGTTCTTTCTAGTACAAAACCAGATTGCAGAGACACAGTACTTCCATATAATATTGAGAGAGAGGAGTGACTCAACATGGATCCAACAGACAGGGAAAAAACACTGAATCTATCAGATCATTGACTAATTCCTTGAAAATAGGTAACTCTTTTTAATCATCAGTTAAGAGTTGGATCCTCAATGTGAGAAAATTGGGCTGTTATTCTAATGTCCTATCTATTTATGACTCCATGATTTTTTTACAGAAAAAAAAAATCTATGGTGTGGCCTAGAACTTTATAAAATAGTGAATGTTAATAAATTTCATTAAATATAAGATCCCATTTGTTGTAAAATGTGTCCATATTTTATAAATCGCTAAGAAAAAATAATTGCTAATAAAAACCATGATACAATGTTTTATCACTTAGAATTTTTTATTTAAATTTATTAAAAATTTTACTGTCACATATCACTCTGGTATGAACACACAAAAAAATATAATCAGAATAAATTGATTGAGGCCTTCCTATAACATCATCTCATTCAGGGGCCTACTCTTCTGAGTCACTTTCAACTCAGAGCTATGGGCATCCATATTTTTTTCACATGGTAACCTCCTTTGTTCTAAAGAAGAGTTTTGATATTGTGGTTTTCTTAAGAGTGCTCCAGTATTCTATTTTTTTTATTTTATTATTTTTAATGTTTATTTATTTTTGAGAGAGACAGACATACAGACAAAGTGCAGCTGGGGGAGGGGAAGAGAGAGAGGGAGACACAGAATCTGAAGTAGGCTCCAGGCTCTGAGCTGTCAACACAGGGCCCCATGCAGGGCTTGAACACACGAACAGTGAGATCATGACCTGAGCTGAAGTTGGACACTTAACAGACTGAGCCACCAAGATGCCCTAATCTCTCTCTCTTTCTCTTTTTTTCTATATGTTTATTTTTGAGACAGAGAGAGAGAGAAAGGGAGAGAGAGCAGGGGAGGGGCAGAGGGAGACACACAGAATCCGAAGCAGGCTCCAGGTTCTGAGACATCAGCACAGAGCCCAATGCAGAGCTCCAACCCATGAACTGTGAGATCATGACCTGAGCTGAAGTAGAATGCTCAACCAAGTGAGCCACCCAGGTGCCCCTCCAGTATTATCTCTTCACCTGCCTCTCAAATGACTGACACCCATTCTTGACTCAGTACAGATACTTCCAACAGAAAGTTTTGAGACAATAACCAGGACTCCTATTTCTTCTTAAAATGGTCCACTGATGGTTTCTTGACTGTAAAGTCAAGAAGTTACAGTTGTACCATCATGCCAGATGCAAAAGCATATTTTAAAAATGCAAAAGCAATTTTACACAATGCTTGCCTTGACAACTACGATGGGAAAGCCACTGGCAGGGAGTAGCTAGAAAATATCATCGACTGTAAGACACATCCTGATTTTTTTTAAGTATTAAAAATGTGCATGTGTGTGTGTGTGTGTGTATGGTGGTCATTTAAGAACAACAAAATTTACCATATAACAATGGATATTAATCCTATGTGCTGACATAATTCCTTTGGTTTTCTTTTATTAACTAAATGGACATTTACAGAACTACTTTTATGAACCAAAAACTGTGATTATTAGCAAAGAGGACATCATCATGAGTAAAGTCTATCTTTTCTGGAGCAAAACCATAAACATGGAGTTGACAGCATGAGTTAAAAGGAGGAAAGAGAAAAAGGCAGACCAGGTAGGAGCAAATTATGGTCTTACCATGATGATAATTTGATGTAGAATAGTTGTGGTGGAGACCAAGATAAAAGTATGGATTTGAAAGATAATTAAAGATAACATCTAGGGGTGCCTGGGTGGCTCAGTTTGTTAAGCATCTGACTCTCGGTTTTAGCTCAGGTCATGATCTCATGGTTCATGAGTTTGAGCCCCCATATTGGGCTCTGTGCTGACAGTGCAAAGCCTGCTTGGGATTGTCTCTCTCTCTCTCTCTCTCTCTCTCTGCCTCTGTTACCCCCCACCCCACACTTTCTCTCTCTCTCTCTCTCAAAATAAATGAATAAACTTTAAAAAAGGTAAAATATATAATACAAAGGTTTATGTACAAGTAATATCTAGCCATTTAATAAGACATGGATGGAAACAAATTACTCTTTCAGTTCTATGGTATGTACTATTTACAAAGGTCCACCTGTATAAAAAAAAGAAGAAGGAGAAAAAAAAAAGAAGAAGAAAAAAGAAAATTTGGTGGATTTCCATGCCTAAATATCAGCCTCACAAGTTTCAGTTCATGTTTATTATTCTTTTTTTTAATGTTTATTTATTTTTGAAGGAGAGACAGAGTGTGAGTGGGGGAGGGTCAGAGAGAGAGGGAGACACAGAATCCGAAGCAGGCTCCAGGCTCTGAGCTGTCAGCACAGAGCCCAACACAAGGCTCGAACTCACAAACCATGAGATCATGACCTGAGCCGAAGTTGGACACTCAACCGACTGAGCCACCCAGGCGCCCCATAGTTCATGTTTATTATTCTAAACAAATGTATAAAAATCTAACTGTCCCAAACTACAGTAAGAATTTCTAAATGGATTTACTTTACTAATTTATAGCATAAATCCTAGAATACTTTTCATAGGAGGGCTAATAAAAATCTCTCTCTCTTTCCTCAAAGTAATTGTAGATGGCATGTTGGGCCAAACTCTCAGACAGTAAAAAAAAGAAAAAAAAAAAAAAAAGACTAGACAATTCAAATATCCAGGTGCTTTGATTAATTCAGTTATTGTCAGTGTTAATGACTAGAGGAACAATGACCTAAAATGTTTAGAGAAGAGACAAGTGTGTTTTTACAATGATGAACCAAACAATCTATACTGGATAGAAATTTTAAGAAATGAAGGATTGGAAACAAAAATAAATAAATAAAGGAGAAGGACATGGAAGTGGAGATTAAAGCAAAGAATCATTATATCAGACATAACTGAGCCTGCTGTCTGGGAAGAGAAGCTTATGGTTAGGGTTTAGAACATTTGAAGTAATGTCTTTGGAGGAGTAAAATTTACACTATATAACAAATAAAAAGGAATTGAAGGCAGCTGACTAAATCAAAAAAAGTGAGAAGGGCCTTGGGAGTCAGGACATCAAGAAAACTGAGAGGCCAAACACTGAGGGGATTACCATCCATTCAGACTTGACATCAAACAAAATTATATAAGCTTAGTCAAATAGCTTGAGCGAGTGCCAAGTTTCTCATACATTGTTGAGACTGGAATCTAGAAGACAGGTGAACATAACCAGGTGCATAGGTGGAGAGCTTAATTTTTCAGAATAGCATGCATCCCAAAGAAGTAGATTTGCTTGGTGTGTTTTTCATATATCAGAGTGGAGGGCTCATAGCCCAGAAACAGTAATGAAGAACCATCTTGATCTATTGGGAAGTAGGTCAGCTCTGGGGGAAAAATGATTGAGGAAAATAAGTTTGAGATTCTTAATGGATCCAATTCCATTTGCTTGGGATCCATTTAAGTCTACAGTTTCATATCCAGGTCTTTGCCATCGTGGACATCTAATGTCTCATCATACAGACTGTGTTGTGCTTTCATATATAGTTAGCTGTGTTCATAATGTTTACTCTATAGTGTTTATAAGGCTTACTCTGATGAACTATATATTTTCTCAGGACCCAGCTCAAAGATAACTTACTCTGATCTTCTCCTTTCCCCCTCTCTTTACCATCCATCCACCAGCAGTTTGGATAGCTCTCCCCCATGCAGTTCTATGACTTTTTTTGCATAGCTTCATTAACACACTTTCTGCCTTCTGTAACAGATATTTGTATTGTGTTTACTCTTCCATTGGACAGTGAGCAACTTGAGGGCAAGTTTCATACCTTACTGGTCTTTGTATTATTTCTGTCTCCAGCATAGAGAATGAAGATGGTAAGTAGTAATACATTGCTGAAATAAACTGAATTTTAAATCTTGTTCCCTAAGCAGCCACCTTCCTCTACCATGTCAAAAACACTGAATCCCTTATGCTTTCACAACAGCATATTTCATATGGCCAAGAGAGTTAAAAGCATACAGCAGAGAGCTGAAATGAAAAGACTCATTACAGTACTACATTAGGGCTACTAGGTCATATTTTGCAACCATGCTGTGCCACCAATATAATTAGAAGATATTGAACTTTCATTAGTTAAAGAAGCCAGCCACCCTTTAATTGTCATTATTTTTTTTCTGACTTTAATAGTCTCATGAGATAGATATCTCATTTCTGTGACAGATCCAACGGTCACCAGTGGTGCAATTTTATTTCCCTATACCTGAATGCAGCCCAGAATAGTATTCAGCATTTAATACATTTCTAACTTTCATTAGGAACTTCAGTCGAGTACAGATTAATCCAGGTTCCCATTTTAAAATCAGAATGTCTCAGTGTTGGAAAGAACACAAATTCATTACTACTTATATGATGATGTTTGCATGCCTCCTCGGTAACCCCATGACGTGTGTTCAGTCCTGTGGCCAAACAACTTCAATGAGGAAGAATTCTCTACATCCTAGGACAATTTACCTCACAGCTTTTACAACTTTAACGTTCCTGTACGGAATGAAACAAATACTTTACCCAGATATTTTACATCCATCAATTGTATTGTATGACATATTCCTTGGTCTAATCACATTTATAGTATTGGAAAATAATTATTATGTTGCCCCACAAGACTTCTTACAGCTGGGCTATTTATGCCCAGTTTTCTAACCTATTTCTGTGTTACATTGTTTGTGTTCGTGTCATTATCTTGATACATTTCTCTCCCTTTACTGTGTTTATATTCCTTAAGATGAGCCCCCGAGATCTGAATCTAATACCCTAATTGCTATGACTATGTAACAAAGGAAAACCAAAGCTTCACTCTTCGGCTGTACGTGTTTATATTTTCTTGTATGCAAACTAAGTGACTTTTTTTTCCTTAAGGTGGGTGATGTGACAACAAACTTTTATAATTGCCATCTTATTCTGATAGTTACCATATGGAGAGTAAATTGTCAAATGGATGCACTTCAGTAAATCAACTCCCAGGGCTACTCTCCCTGACCACCATTGTCTGCATTTACAGAAAATGAAACAAAAGTGCAGCAAGTAGTTGACCTTACCTCTGTCATTTTAATGCTTATTAAAAATTTTCCTTCTATATCTGTGGAGTTAAATGTAGATCACATGTATTTCAACAGTAGCACTTCTTTCCTGTGTCTCCTGCACACCACACCATATAGCAACTTCTCTGTATGTGTCTCTCCCAAATGAGAGTATGTATGCTCCATGGCTGGAGATTGTCTTATTTGGCTCTGTATTCCCAGCACCTAGCATGTTGCCATTTGTTAAATAAATGGTCATTTTGTACAAACATCATTGATTTTTGTATTCATAGATTCATGTATGAATTGTAGATACGAAGGGCACAATTGTACTCAGTAAAATATAGGAAAATGCTGCAAAGTGGAAAAAGGATTGAGCATCTTCTACGCTAGCATCAACAAAGGATAGACCAATAAAGAAAATTCTACAGAATATGTTCTAATCTTTATTATTATAACGTGGCAAAGGATTTTCAATAATCTTCAGCTACATAAAATTCCAGGTAATCTACCAATTACTTGGTTGCATTTTTACTTATAAAATTCACTGTTACTTTATGATTATCCAGCTACTCTCCCCTATGAGAGGATGAAACAAGCCAACATACATCCGTATAATGGCACAAATGTTGAGGAACTTTAGGATAAATAGTGCCCATGATCAAGGCAATAATGGGAAGTTATTTGGGGTTTTCTTTTTCCTTAAAAATAGCTAATGCTTATTTAGCACTTATGCTAGGTACTATTCTAAATGCTTTGCATAGATTATCTCAATTAATTTCAATTATTTCAATTAATTATGAAATACTTCAAAGTAGAAGTCCATTTCACAGATGAGAAATTTAAGGCCAGGATTAACACTCCGGATTCTGATTCTAGAACTATTGATACATACATCCATGTCCCTATAAAACATCATCTGACATCTACTTTAAATGGTTAATAACTACTGCAACACATTTCAGCACATTATCTTCATTTAGGATATTCATAAGCAAGTTTAACTATTTAAGAACTCATACAACTCAATAGCAAAAAAAAAAAAAAAAAAAAAAAAAAACCCAAAACCTCTAATTAAAAATGGGCAGAAAAACTGAATAGACATATTTCCAAAGAAGATACACAAAAGGTTAGCAGGCACATGAAAAGATGGTCAACCAATATCAAAACCACAATGAGGTATCACCTCACACCTGTCAGAATGGCGAGGGTGTGAAGAAAAGGGAACTCTCATGCACTATTAGTGGGAATTTAAATTAGTACAGCCACTATAGAAGATAGTATGGAGATTCCTCTGAAGTTTAAAAATAGAACCATTATATGTTCTAGCAATCCCATTTCTGGGTATATATCTAAAAGAAAAGAAATCAGTATCTCATCTGTACTCCCATATTCATTGCAACATTATTTACAATATACAATAATAGCCAAGACAAAGAAACAACTTCAGTGTCCATTGAAAGATAAAGGAATAAAGAAAATATAATATCTACATACACAATGGAGTATTATCTGGCCATGAAAAATAATGAAATCTTGCCTTTTGCGACAACATGGATGGACCTTGAGGGCATTATGCTAAGTGAAATAAGTCAGAAAAAGACAAATACTATACACTCTTACTTATGTGAAATCAAACATACCGACACATATAAGTTCATAGATACAGATAACAGATTGGTGATTGTCAGAGGCAGAGGAGTGGGAGGTGACTGAAATGGGTGAAGGGAGTTGGAAGGTACATACCTAAAGTAGTAAAACAAATTGGTCATAGGTGTAATGTACAACATGATAACTATAGTTAATAATTTTATGTTGCACATTTGAAAGTTACTAAGAGAGCAAATCTTAAAAGTTCATATCACAAGAAAAACAACTCCAGAACTGTGTATGGACACAGATGTTATCTAGACTTCCTGTACTTATCATTTAAAATATACACAAATATCAAGTTATTATGTAATATATCTGAAATATTGGGTGAATTTTACCTCAGTAAACAAACAAGCAATGAATGCTTCCTAATTCCAAAGTAGGATTTCTTCATCTCACCTCTATTCACATTTGGGGTGGAATAATTACTTTTTTTCGGGATACTGTCCCATATGTGGTAGGATGTCTAGCAGCATCCCTGACCTCTGTCTTCCAAATGCCAAGAGCATCCTCCCCCTAGTTGTGAGAATGTCTCTAAGACATTGCCAAGTGTCCCCTGGTGGCAAAATCACTGTCCAAAAGAGAAATGATCGGACTTTAAAATCCTTCCTTAACTTTATCATCTTTTCCTTTTTAAAAGTATTTCCCATGTGCCATTTAGATAAACAACATAATAAAGAAGCAGCCTTTGAAACAAGGGACAAAACCTGATTAGAAGGAGTCGCTTCTTGCGGACACAGTGTTGCAGCTAATTTCTTTTTTCTTTCGCCTGTGACACAAATGATTTTTCAGGTCCCCCCGTACCCACAGCAAACATACTAATCCCACTCTCCTCCCCCATCCTAAAATCCCAGCATAATACTTCTGTTTCTGTTTTCCTGTCTCTAGAGTTCAATTGGTAGAAACAGACTACAATGGAAGCAACAGGATTGGTCCAGAAACATCCTACTGTTTTCAGACTTTCTTCCTGAAGAAAGATGGCTTCTTTTCTTCACATTTGTAAACTAACTTTGCTGTATTCCCAGCACCTAGAACACTGCCATTTGTTGAATAAATGGTGATTTTTGTATACAAACATCATTGATTTTTGGATTAATATATTCATGAAATATGAGATATAGATATAAAGGGCACAACTGCACTCAGGAAAATATAGAAAAATGTTGCCAAGTGGAAAAAGGATTGAGCATCTTCTATAATAGCATAAATTTTAGTTATGTCTATTATATCCACTTTTCATTAAGTAGTAACTCTTCATAGAAAATTAAGGGATATATTACTCCAGATATTACATTAAAAAAATACTCATGGGGCTCCTGCTTGGCTCAGTCAGTTAAGCATCCAACTCGATTTTGGCTCAGATTATGATGTCAAAGTTTGTGATATCCAGTCCCACGATGGGCTCTGTGCTGACAGTGTGGAGCCTGCTTGGGAGTCTCTGTTTTTTTTCCTCTTTCTCGGTGCCTCCTCTGCTCCCACTCTCTCTCTCAAAGTAAGTATTTTAAATACATAAATAAATAAATAAATAAATACTCCTCCCAGTTTATAAAATATCTACATTTCCTCCTCTATGTGTATGTTTTGTAAGGTCAGCACTGAATTTTAACATAAAGATGCGATTTTATTGCTAATTGCACAATCATTTGAATGCAAAATATTACAATTTTCAGGAATGTCAGTACTGAAGCATATGTCTTTTATCTTAACCCAAAGGGGACAGTAAGAAGTCCCATAACATCTTCATCTATAAGGTTACAGTCACTCTTTTCTTCCAACGTATTTCAAATTTGGCTCAAAGCATTCCCCACCAACACCCCTCAGTTTTAGCCTCAGTTTGCAGCCAAATGCAAAGGAGTTCATTCAGTAGAGACTCAGGTCCTTTTCTTTCCACCAGAAATACTCATCGTAGGAAGAAGAACACACTTGCATTCAGATCTTTTTGTTGGTTATCCACTCAAGCTGGATGAACAAGGCAAAAGTAACATAGCCGCTTCTTTCACAGAATTCACGAAAACTAACGTTCCCAAAATAAGTTATAATTTGGCATCTAAGTGCAATTTAGGTGTATGTACATGTGTCTGGCTTCAATGAATTCTAAGCATATCTGAAAAAGTGAATTAAACCATTTATTTCACCTGACCAATATCTAAATCTTAATTTCTTTTTTAAGTTCCATATTAATTCTGTAAGCAGATAAATAAATTGAGACTAAATTTTTTTTAATATTTGGGAAGAATTATAATTTTGATAAAATTGCCTTCTCCTAATATACATGAAAAATAAATACAGCCTAGAGAAAACTTTGCTAATTCAGTCCAACTTATATGAATCATGAAAATATTCTATTTTTTATTGATTTTACAAATAATTACATATATATACATATCTATATATTAATGTTCATTCATTTGAGAGAGAGAGAGAGAGAGAGAGAGCACACAAGCAGGGGAGGAGCAGAGAGAGAAGGAGAGACAGAATCTGAAAAAGGCTCCAGGCTCTGAGCTGTCAGCCAAACCCACGAACCTTGAGATCATGACCTGAGCCTAAGTCCAACACTTAACCGACAGCCACCCATGTGCCCCAGAAAATAATTATATTTTTACCTCACTGGTAATGATATCTTTTTTTTAAATTTTTTAATGTTTATTTCTGAGACAGAGAGAGAGACAGAGGATGAGTGGGGGAGGGGCAGAGAGAGAGGGGGACACAGAATCCAAAGCAGGCTCCAGGCTCCAAGCTGTCAGCACAGAGCCCGATGTGGGGCTCGAACCCACAAACCGCGAGATCATGACCTGAGCTGAAGTTGGACGCTCAACCAACTGAGCTACCCAGGCGCCCCAGTAATGATATCTTTTGAGTTGAATGAGACCTCACAGACTTTCACATAGTCATGTTTGTTCTTTCTCTGAATACAGTAACTTTGTTTTTAAAGATTTATTTTTTAAATTTTCATCCAGGTTAGTTAGCATATAGTGCAACAATGATTTTAGGAGTAGATTCCTTAATGCCCCTTAATCATTAAGTCCATCCCCTCTCCCAGAACCCCTCCAGCAACCCTCTGTTTGTTCTCCATACTCAAGAGTCTTTTATGTTTTGTCTCCCTCCCCATTTTTATATTATTTTTCCCCTTCCCTTATGTTCATCTGTTTTGTATCTTAAAGTCCTCATATGAGTGAAGTCATATGATATTTGTCTTTCTCTAATTTTGCTTAGCATAATACCCTCTAGTTTCATCCACGTAGCTGCAAACAGCAAGATTTCATTCTTTTTGATTGCCGAGTAATACTCCATTGAATACAGTAACTTCTTTGAGAGTAGTGATCTTAACCATGTGCTGTGTTTTAGCTCGTAAATCAATATTAATATAACAATACTGAACACTTACTATATGCAGGTTATATTTATTAATGGCTTGCAAGTCTATATGAAGCACTATAAATATATAGCCTCACTAAATACTCATAATATCTTCTTGAGGTAGGTGCTGTGAAAAGTGAGGCTTTGAGATTTCAAGTAACCTCCCAAAGTCAGCTAACAAGTAACAATTGGATTCAGGATTTGAATCCTTGCCTCTCTGACTCCCAAACTCAGATTCTAATGACACTACTTTATCTGACGTACATGTGATGAGTAAAACACCCTAATGTGTTACTTATTCAGAGATTTGTAGACCAGCAGCATCAACATTAGCAGGAAATTTGTTAGACATGCAGACTCTCCAGGCCTGCCCCATATCAGAATCCACATTTCTACAGCATCCTCGGAATACCTGTGCACACTAAAATTCCAGAAATACTATTCGAGTGGATACTGCTGGGCTGTCTTCTTCGCAAACAGCATGTCCACAATTTTGGTTTAGAAAACCACATAGTTTCAGCAAAGCAGTCCACACTGAACTAAATTATTCTTCCCATTGAAGCGAGTCTCTGGATTTTCTCTGGGAATGCTGGCACAAAAATTCTAGTCTTCAAGGCGAGATGGTTAAAGGGTGGATATAAGAGTTTAGATACAGAGGCTGAGGGACAGAGGACAAAATTATTCAGGAGACAATAAACCATGCTACATATTTGAGAATTTCTCCTAAGACAAATCTTGTGTGTGTGTGTGTGTGTGTGTGTGTGTGTGTGTGTGCGTGGGTGTGTGTGTGTGTATTGAGAGGTAGAGAGGTAGAATGAGTTATATTGACGTAATCAGATTTTAAAGATCACTTTGGCATATTACATGATTAAGAAATAATTAAAAGAATGCAAAGCCCTAAGGCAGAAAGACCAGTCGTAATCTGTTTATGTAGGGGCACACTAGAGAGGCTCATAGTTTAGACAAGGGCAATGAACAGGAATCAAAAGGACAACAAACAAATTCTAACAATATTTAGGAGGTAGAATCAATAGCCTAAGTAGTTGGTAGACGGTAAATAATGAGGAAGGTAATAAGACAAGCTTCAAAATATATGGTCTGAACGACTCAGTCTGAGGGGGCGGGATGAAGAGTTTGGTTTGGGAGAACTGGGATTCTACAGCTGGGTTTACAGTTCAAATCCACATTCATTTCTCGCCATGACTTTTTGTTCTTAATACTATATATCTTGAATGCATATAAATCATTTAAAAAAGTGGATAATGCAGAGTCATCTCCATTCTGAATTACCCTTTCCCTGAAACGAGTCTTAATATTTTTGAAGTTTCACAGGTGCACAATGTAACTAATTCGGAAATGTACGCGCTTGCTTTCCCTGTACTAAACACCACCTTCCTGTGAGTAAAATATCTAAAGGGAAAACATAACCTATAATCAGATCTCTTACAAAAGAAAGGAATCTTTTAAGATTGACTTCTCTCCTGCTCCATTAGTTGTTAATTATCACTAATGAGAAGGAAGTAGGATTTGGTTCACATCTTATCAGCCCATAAATTAAAATTATCTCGAATGCTGGTCATGTGAGCATTCTCAGCTCTCTTCAGTATGTGGCCCCCACCTTTTTATTTCAGCTCCTTCAAGATATGCTTCCAAATGCCAAAGTACTCATACAAGCTACTGAATTCTGGATTCCAAACCCTGAATGATTAGAATTCACTGCAGTAAAATTTGCAGATTTTTAAAATTTTCCTGTGATGGGGCTTCAGAGGGGATTTTTTTAGTCTCTGAAAACTCCTCTACTGAAGAAGTTTGTACTATGATCTCATATGTGCCTTACAATCTCCACAGAAGCCCAGGAATCTCCAAGGACATTGAAGAGGATTTCAGGATTTAATTTCTCATTATTCAGATGCTTTCTAGAGGACATGTTATATCTGTTTATTTATGTTTATCTTGTGTTTGTTTTTAATAGTCGGCAACCTCCAGGAGACAATAAGGTAACAAAACCGTTCTGACAAATCATTGACAAATAAATGGTGCACTCATTAAAGTTGCTCGAAATGCTTTCACTCCTCAGCAGATGCATTTTTTTTTTTAGAGAAAAAGTAATTGTGCAGCTGCCATAAAAATACCAGCAAACAAAGAGGGCACAATTTGTTTCTAAGAGAATAAGTATTGTTGAAAATCACATCAAAGTATGCAGCTCCCAGGCTGATTTTTTGCTGTGGTAGCTGAAAGGCCCCATGTAATCTGTAAATGAGGAAATAGCATATAAAAGGGAATATATATATGTGGCCATTTGGGATTGGCAAAGATAATATCATATACTACTCCTATCCAAGTAATTAGACCTTTCAAGAGACTGATTTTTTTATTTTTATATATGAAAGAGATATGGCAGAGTTAGACCAACTCTGCATACATATTGAATGTTCTGTCTGAATGCTAGTATTTTCTGTTCTGGAGTCTAAATACAATGGCTAATCTGTTTTCGAAATGGGATGACTCCCCTACTTATGAGAGAGAGAGAGAAAGAAAGAGAGAGAATGGGGAGAGTGTAAAATAAATGGAATGCAAGAGGTAATATTTGCATTCCAGAAATATTCTGACATTTCTACCTCTACTAGGTGAAAAGGGAGAAAGCCCTTTAATAAACTAGGCTTTTTCTAATTATTACCAAGCAAGTTATTGGTTTTTAAAAGTTGCCCCAACCTTAAAGTACATTTTCAATCTTCAAGATAAAAGCAGTGTTATAAACTAAATGATTCAAGCATCTTCTTAAAAAATCTATTTTATGAGTGTTCAGGCTAATTTCTAGTCTGAAATGGTGTTCAGCAGAGTAAGAGTCTTCATTTTGATTTTTTTTTCTTATTTAAATTAAATTAGGAAAAAAAAGAAAAGCAGGAAAATAGTATTTACACATTCCTCCATAGGCTAAGCTTTTTATATATGTTACATAATCGTCATAACATTCTTTGGTTACAGTATTATTAGCTCAATTTAAAAAATGAAAAAAAAAAAAAAACTAAGCCTCAGTAAAGTTAATCATCTCTCTCTGTGGTCACATAGTTGCTAAGGATTAAAAGTGGTAGAGATAGATTTGAATATAGATTTGTCTGGTTTAAAGTCATACCCATTTTTTTGGAGGGGGATGCTTACACCAAGCTGCGGTCAAAAGAGCTCTTGACAATAAAATTATATAAGAGCATAAATTAAGGATGTGAAGCAAGGCTGAAAGTGTTGCTATTAACCAGTTATATCCAACAAAATAAACATCATTCTCCCCTAAGCTTCCAAAAACATTTTTTACAGTGTGTTATCAAACAACCCACCATGAAGATCAAAGGTTTCATTGTGGTTGACTAACAACACCCAATGTTATAATTTCATTCCACCAGCTATTTAAGAAGTAGCTAGTTTTCACCCACTCTGTATTGGGAGTAGAAAGTAAACAACCTAAAAAAGCAAAGCACAGTTCTTGACCCAGAGAATCCCAGTATCTAGGTAGAAGGAAAAAGATGTACAAATACACAGAAAATAATCAGAGAGGTAGCCAACATGTCAGCCAGAACTTTTCAGTGTGTAAAACAATTTGTAATCAGTATGAAAAATTACTGGATATCTCCAGTGGACAATTATATATTTTTTTTACTACACCCATTTAATTGGTTATCTGATTATAATCTTTCACTGCCTTTGAGCTACTTACAAGTTATAGATAATTCTCAAAATTATAAATAATTAATGGCAATGCAAAAATGATTGTGTATACACATGGAAATAAATTTTGTCTGGTAAAGGTTCAATTGACTTCTCCCTGCCACTGTGTTAGAAGTTAGTTTGCCCTCCTCATTTGCACATTCATTTTAATATTCTTGATTTATAAATGTGTCTGTTCTTGGCTTCTCTTTTAAACTCGTTGTAATATCTTACACGTTCCCTCATTAATAATGAGTTAAATTCAGTCTTTATCACATGTTCATTTTGTCTCTGTATGAGTTTCATGATTTTACTTTTTCCCGAAAATTATTCTTTAACAAATGTGATATAAACACTGTTGGTTGGTGTCAAGATTATGCAAAGAAACAAATGATTTTCTCTGAGTGTGTGTAAGAGAGGTGATAATGTATATCCTCCTGTAGGCTGAATGCCTAAAAATATATTATTGAGATCAAAGACACTCTTCTCTGTAAACAAATACATCAGCAAACTACCCATAGGAGTCAGTCAAGCTATACATATTCTCATGATCTCTGCACCTGTGTAGCAGAGAGAAGTGACTCAATATATCTGTGTAATAAGCTAGATTTGAAAGAAAACACACAACCAGGACTATAAAAATATAAACTGGATCACCTTAACCATTAAAATATTATCCTTTCTATATTTTAAAATGAAATAGAATAAGAACACTATATCATTCTGTCACCTTGTTAGTATTAATAAAGTTCAGTTTCCCAGGAAGACTTTTTATTAATGCTTTCAAATTTCTCTCTGCTTTGAGGAATAACACAAATATTTTTTCATCATTATCTTCTTCCTCTGTTCTTTAGAAGTTGCAAAGTTGATTTTTTTTTTCTCATGAGCCTTTGAAGAGAGTGGCCCTGTCTCTCTTGAACATCAGATACGAAATGACTTGGCAACACTAGAGGGTTTTGACAGACAAAAGAAAATTTTCTTTTTAGTATTTATTTATTTAATAACTATTCCCAACACCTGTAGCAGTATTTTCATTCCTTTTTTTTCCTGAACAAATAATATCTTTGGCAGTAGATAAAATTACAAAAAAATTGGTTTACTTTTCTTTTATGGGATTTGTGTGTCTATCAAATACTGAGTTACTACTTAGGAGTCCAAGGACATTCTTCAAACTTTAAGTCATGGCTTATTCCCATGCAGGAACTCAGGTAAGCCATTGGTGCCATCAAAAATTATTAAGTACTATGGCAGATAATTGTGGAAGGCCTAACTCAAGGAAACTGAGCAGGAAAAAGAACACGTTGTAAAAGAGGGAGGGAAAAACATAAATGTAGTCTCTGTGAATGATAGTTTTGTAGAAAATGAGTCCTGTCATGAAGAGGAGGGTAGCCAGGCACCTGCCATGCATCATCGTGTCTCCATCAGTTTAATAAGTCAAGACCAGGATTATAAATTATTTACCTTTTTCTACATGTACAAAGAGCTCAACTGGTTCCCATGACTAAATGTTCCTTTTGTTGGACCAATCAGACACTTATAAATTGAAATGACTCATTTTCAGACAAACTGGTTAACTAGATATACAAAGACAGATATAAATACATTCATAACGTATTTTTAACTTACGCTCTACCAGTTTGCAAACAATGGCTGGGTACAAGGCACCAAAACATGTGGACGTGCTTTAGAAAGATTTAGATCATTATTCAACTGCTATTTTAAATTTTATCAAAGAATAAATATTACCTATGTGCGAACAAAGACTTGAATTAGCTCAGAGAAAAGTCATCTGGGTGCTGCAAATTGTATGTCCCTAGAAAAAGAAACTCTGTCTCTTAATTCCAGAACAGTACTTGATATCCACTGCTTCAATAACAACTCTCATTAGACAGGGCGCCTGGGTGGCTCAGTAGGTTAAGGGTCCAACTTCGGCTCAGGTCATGATCTCACAGTCATGAGTTTGAGCTCCACGTTGGGCTCTGTGCTGACAGCTCAGAGCCTGGAGCCTGCTTCAGATTCTGTGTCTCCCTCTCTCTCTGCCCCTTGCCTGCTCACACTCTGTCTCTCTCTCTCTTTCTCAAAATTAATAAACATAAAAAAATTTAGAAATTGTGTTTAAGTCATTTGCAGGTGAAGCAATCTTTAGAGCCTTAAGACATCAGCCTTCATAAAATTTAAAGAACAGAGAAACTAATATTTTAGAATCAAATAATTTGCATCACCTCTCTCACTGAAAGCTTAAATATTTTAATTAGTTATTAAGAGTCCAGATATTTGATGAAACTGAGGTGGACTTAGTAGTTAGTAACCATATTATCTCAGGAAGTTCCCGTAACTCACCAATTTTTTTTTTCATCTGTAAAAGAGGGACACTAATAGTAAATTTCTATTTACTGAGCCCTGCCTCAGTTAAAATTTCTAAGGTCACTTCTGAAGACTTTTCTAATTTGCATATTTTTTAAAAATAGAAACTGCTCACACACATGGGCCCAGCAAAACACCTTACTTATCTCTATGGCACAGCATTAGAAAATGTTTTAATCTTCCAAATAACTCAGTGAAGAAATGGGCAGAAAACATGAATAGACACTTCTCTAAAGAAGACATCCGGATGGCCAACAGGCACATGAAAAGATGCTCAACGTCGCTCCTTATCAGGGAAATACAAATCAAAACCACACTCAGATATCACCTCACACCAGTCAGAGTGGCCAAAATGAACAAATCAGGAGACTATAGATGCTGGCGAGGATGTGGAGAAACGGGAACCCTCTTGCACTGTTGGTGGGAATGCAAATTGGTGCAGCCGCTCTGGAAAGCAGTGTGGAGGTTCCTCAGAAAATTAAAAATAGACCTACCCTATGACTCAGCAATAGCACTGCTAGGAATTTACCCAAGGGATACAGGAGTACTGATGCATAGGGGCACTTGTACCCCAATGTTCATAGCAGCACTCTCAACAATAGCCAAATTATGGAAAGAGCCGAAATGTCCATCAACTGATGAATGGATAAAGAAATTGTGGTTTATATACACAATGGAATACTACATGGCAATGAGAAAGAACGAAATATGGCCCTTTGTAGCAACGTGGATGGAACTGGAGAGTGTGATGCTAAGTGAAATAAGCCATACAGAGAAAGACAGATACCATATGTTTTCACTCTTATGTGGATCCTGAGAAACTTAACAGAAACCCATGGAGGAGGGGAAGGGAAAAAAAAAAAAAAAAAAAAAGAGGTTAGAGTGGGAGAGAGCCAAAGCATAAGAGACTGTTAAAAACTGAGAACAAACTGAGGGCTGATGGGGGGTGGGAGGGAGGGGAGGGTGGGTGAAGGGTATTGAAGAGGGCACCTTTTGGGATGAGCACTGGGTGTTGTATGGAAACCAATTTGACAATAAAGTTCATATATTGAAAAAAAATGTTTTAATCTTCATTTTTGTACCTAAGATAACACATGGAGAGATGATCTGTAGTAAGATGAGAATTGTCTATGAAGATGTCAGTGTGTTTACACAGTGGTCACTAAATGAATTTGTTTTAAAATAAAAGACTAAATGTAGAGGGAGATTCAGAATGCAGAAATGATGGGCAGAGTGTCTCCATGCAGAATGTGGTGAAGCCACCATCTGGAATGACTGTCAGTGTCCCTCAGCATAACCATAGTTGGGGCAAAAATTTAGGGGAGAAAAACTGATAGAAATTATCAGGTGGTCATGAAGTGGTCCCTGGTCAACTTTGAGACTAATCAGTAGTTGCCCTCAAGATTTTTAACATAACCTTCAGAACTGTTGCTATACCCACAGGAGATAAAGTCTTTCCAAAGAGTCACTACCAAGAAATGGCAACTGTCTTGACAATTTTGCAATCACCAAATTACCTGAAAGGCCACATGCTACCCAAGGTTCCCCCTGCCCCTTTTCCTATTGTGATCTTCTCACATTCTCAGGAATCCTACAGAAGTAGCAGTGGGAATACAATGGCTTTTTAAAAGAGAACTATCATCAGAAACTTCTATTTCACATTCCAAGACTAGCCTTAGGATAAAACTTTTGCTTGAAAAAACACAAATAAATAGCCTACAACTAATTAAAACCCATATCCTATTGAGAAAATGTTTGTAATATATTTAGCCAAATGTCTGGAATCAAGTAAGCAATGGGAACAGGTAGCTATAATTTCCTCTCCTCCCCAAATCAGTTGGTGATACATTGAGAAAACAGTTATACTACTTCTTAAATGCCAGTAGAAAAAATATTCAAGACAGTGTAGACATTTCCATTACTGTAATTTAGACTCACACAGAATCAATGCAAACATCATTAATTTGTGTTCTGTTGGCCTCTTCTGGCTGAATGGATTGTTACAATGGTGTGAAGCAAAGCAATTCACTTTGGTACGCATTCAAAAGTCATGGATTACCTACGCATAGAGTCATTAAAACAGATCCTAAGGGGAAAAACACAGACACTTGACATTAACATTACTCTTCCCGTGAAAGCAAATAAATTTGGCCATGGGCATTGATTCCATATATTTTCAAAAATCATTAAGAAAGGGTCTTGTACTATTTAATACCACATGGCAAAAACAAAATGGAAAATAACAGACAAAAATAAATTAAGAATAAAAAATGACTTCTGTAAACTAGTGAGAATTCAACCTAGCAGACATAGAACATAATAATATACCTCTCTGGGATAAGCAAATAGATTCCTCATGATAAATTTAATTATAAAGGTCAAATATAGATATCGTTTTAAAAATTAAAATGGAGAAGCAGAAAAGTCTAAAATGAAAATCTTTGGTGGGAAACAAATCTGACATTATCACTAGGTTTCACTTCCTTTACTATTTTTAGAAAAATTAAAGACTTTGGCATCATACCTGAGTTTGATACCCATCCTACCAATTACCAACTGTGTGATCTTAGTCACAATCTCAGATTTTTTGTTGTTTCATTTTCAACCTTTAAAACATGGGTAAGTATGCCAACATAATTGTTATTAAGGGATCACAAATGATGACAGTAAGGCATCTTACTATATTCTCAGTAAATTTTAGCTCTTGACTCTTCCCTTCTCTGCTAGTCTCCTCCCCTGGGGATCAATGACCCCTCCAAAATGCTTTTCTAAACGCGTACAGAAATCCTACCCTTGGTTCCACCAAGGCACCAACTGAGACCAGAAACTATTACAATCCCAATCACAAAAGCACTTTATTAAAAAAGTAGAGAAGAACAAAGAGAAAACAATGACAGGATCATATAAAATGTGCAAACACAAAAGTTCTTTTTTAAAGAAAAGCCTTGTCTTGAAAAACACAGAGAAGTGTAGAAAGTTTAAAGGACCCAAATATCCTCATTCTCTTGTAACCATTGTATTTTCCAAAAATACTATACAACTTTACACTCATTGACTTCTATATTTGTGTGATCTGGCTCAAACGAGAAGGCTCCAGTTATCATTGGTTGTTTTGACCTTCATCTGTAATACTTATCTTCCATAGGACAGTGCAAATATGTATGTTACCCTTTCCCCCCAAATCTCAACAAATTAAGCCTTTTGTTATTCAATTTAGGATGCCCAGATACAATACCTGGAACCCCAAATGATTTTCAAATTAGTTCCAAATACTCAGAAAATTTTCACAATCTAGGAGTAGAAAGATGTTGATAATAAATTATCAAACCAGTTTGAAGATAAGGTTGTTAAATATGATATGCATCCATATACACACATATTCCCTTGAAGACTTTTCCCCCAAGAAAAAAACTACCCAGAGTTTTAGTTTTAAATTTCAGAATTTTATATAAATTTAAAAATCCGTTACTTCAGTTTACTAACTCATATTTTTGTAAAAACAGAAAATTTTGACAATTATTTTTACGGGAAATTTTACTGCTTAACTAATTAAATTTTCTTACATATTTCAAATATCTCTAGTTGTATTTTATAAATATAATATACTCAACATCTTTTTACGTATCTCATTGTTCTCTCAGGCCTTCTGAAAATATAAGTGAATGTCATGAATCTGAAAAAATAAATTAACAAATATTGTGTCAAGTTGTCTTAAAATGTTCTAATATTGTATTTAAAAACGTAGCATGATTTTCATTTGAAAATCACAATGTTTAGTCAATTATGTGATATTTAAAGAGATTTCAATTATATGATATTTAAATGTCTTTGTTTAGTCTTGAAGACCATAGAACTTGATAAAAGGTTTCATTCTTTTGATATTTTACCAGCCTTGTAGGAATTTAACATTTAACATCATAGTAACATCTGATTGAATTCTAGATGGTTGTCACAACTTAATTTAACTATGAGTTCACACATCCAAGGTTATTCTCTTAACCGCAATAACAATAATAAATGCTAACATAGGGATAACCATGTGTCAGAAGACATCGCTCTAAGATCTTTATTATTCTTTTAATCATTTCTATAGATTTGGCATTTGGGGATTAATATTATGTTCTACTCATAGGTGAATGAATCAAGATGTTTAGTAATTTATGCAACATTATATAGCTAACAAGAGGTAAGAATGGGATAGGAAGCCAGTGTGTCTGGCTTCACAGTGTGCTTTTCATACAATACCTGGGTCCATTAACGGTGTTTCTCTCTGTCACACATAATGGCCCTTTCACAAAATTCTTGGCTTACCATTTCTGTGACTTTGGGCCTCATGGGTTTGGTTAGTAGTCTTAGTTTTATTACCTGCTTTTCTTGTGTTTGAAATTTGCTACATGCTTTAGATATATTGAACTAAATCTTTGCAACAATGTTGACACCCACTGCCTTTTCTTCCCACCAACAAAGGGAAGTGGTCTTCCATATTCCTTAGAAAAAGAGAAAATTGACCATCATAGGCTTGACATGACAATAGAAAGAAAAGCAGGTAATGTAGAGGCTCACTGTACATTTGAAACTTTCAAATTTATGGCAGAGTTAGAAATTTGATGAAAAGATATTTGAAACTTGAAATGTTCAATTGTTGTGACTAGCAAAAACACCCAGGTTAATGAATCAATATTTTAAAAGATCAAGGTTATTAAACTTGTGTTTGTGCTCCCTAGAGAATGAAAAAAGCCTCACTCTTTTCAAAGGGTCAGTACAAAACAGAGGAAGTAAAGTGTCATTTGTAATTAAAATGAGGGATTTGGATGTTGTTTGAGGATAAAAAAGCAGTAGCCATCTCTTCAAAATAACTTAATTACAGAGATCATACAGGGGATTAACTAAGTTTTGAGGACATTCTTTCAGAGAACAAAATGACAAGAATGAAATATTGCAGATGTGCAGATAGTAAAAACGTCCATGGAAACAAATTATCCATTGATAATCCAATTACCTGTTGCTTGCAGATCTCCAATCTGTTAATTATCTCCATTTATTTTGAATCAGCTTTCAGCCACCGAGATTCATTATGGTCCATTCAAGTCTCCGCCATAATTCAGCACTTTTCACTCTTTTTTTTAATATAAAGAAAATGGCCTATCATTTCTTCACAACTTTGATTTGTAGTGTTTTCCATCCCTTTAAACTGTTTTGGATTAGTATTATTGTTCTCTAATATGAAAACACGGTCAATCCCAATCTCAAGTGGAACATCAGTTACTGAATATATTAAGCCAGTTTTGCCATTATTTATGGAATTCCATAACGATATGTGGGACTTTATAGAACACATAAAAACATAACCATCTCTCATCATGTTAGTATCCATTCCCATTATTGTTCATATCACCCACTATTTCCCTACATCGGTGAGGCATGATTAAATATTCGTGATATGACACTGAAATAGCACAAAGGAAATGGACAGAACTGAGTTGATTTCTCTTTTTCATTCATTCATACTATCTTTGCCACGATTGTATCAGCTATCATTTTCACGACATTCTCTCCTAGGGTAGCCAAAAAAGGCACCATAGGAATCTTGAAAACATCTCTGAAGTACACCTAATAGATCTATATGGTAAAAATAAATAGTGCCATGCTGCTAATTGGAAATTATGTTGAAAGGAATACACTGTTTTCTATAAGTAAAGACAAAATAACTACCTAAACATTTATTGCTTTCTTACCCTCATCAAATATATTTTTTGGTGTGTTACCATTTTCCAATACGGATGCCCATGCTTCCTAGTTCTAATCCTCAAAAGAGAGATTTAGGGAATCTAACTTAATTAGCACATTGAAAGCTGTTCCAATTAGTCATGGTTCTGCCAGGAGATGTAAAGTACCAGGAGTTCATCTGTAAAAATGTGGCAGCAAAACTCAATCCTTCACTAGAAGGCATCCAGTACTCCTATAGAAAAGTATATTAAAAAGGTACGTGTGCCAAATATCTCTTATATACTATACCTTTGCTACTTGGGAACTTTGTACCTTTGCACATGCCATTTCCTCTGTCAGTGATGCTATCACCATTGGGCACATATGACCTTCTTCATTTGCTCTTCAAGGGTGAAATCAAGTATCCTCTCCCCTGCAACACCTTCTCTGCTTCTCTAGTTTCTGTGTTCACATGGCAGTTTGTTCCATAAACAATAACCATCACACCAATAAGGACATGTTTTTATGAAACTCCCAACTAAGAAATGTCCAGAATGGATCAATAAGCAAAGCCTAACTATCTGCCGTCTAGAAGAGAGAAACTGTAAGTATGGAATACACCAAAAACTGAAGGTGAATGGGTGGGAAAAGACATAACATGAAACCAGGAAGTATATGAAGGCTGAGCTGGGTAAATAGGAAATTTCCCTCACCTGCGTGTCTGTAAAAGTAGTATAATAAGTAAACCATAAGACCAAAAAAAAATAAACCTTATTTTTAACAGAGGGAGAGTGTGAGTCAGGGAGCAGCAGAGAGAGAGGGAGACACAGAATCTGAAGCTGAAGCAGGCTCCAGGCTCTGAGGCATCAGCACAGAGCTGGACATGGGGCTTGAACTTATGGACACTGAGATCATGACCTGAGCCCAAGTTGGATGCTTAACCGGCTGAGCCACCCAGGTGCCCACCCATAAGACTTTTATGATCTTAAATGAGTAAACATGTAAAATGTTTAGACTAGACACATGTTCTAAAACAGTGGTTAGATATTTTATTATTGGTTTATAATGGGTTATAAGAAACACTTGTATAAGGAGCAATGGAAACACAAAGGTGATGTGATTTTGTCTGGTAGTTTATTGAAGGAATTCAAAAGAGAGGCCAATGTCCACAAAATTTGAGAGAACACCAGGAATGCAACCAGTAAAGAAAAGTGGGGATAAAATTTTAGGATGTGGGTAAACATGGTGGAAAGTAGATGGTCTGTTTGGGGAAAAATAAGTGGCTTTAATAATAAGAGGATGGAAAATACAGTGAAAGAGGGAATGGAGATTAGATTGTAAGTGCAGCATGGTGTCCTTAACTGTGTGGGGGTTCAGAGTGTTGTAACATAAAGAGCTTGAGATCTTGCTGAGATTAGGAGTCCTGTCTCATTATACCTTAGCTGTGTGATCCCTAGAAGATGATCTCAGCTCTCTGTGCCTCAATGTCTTCAGTTGTAAAGACTTTAAGATAGTGTAAAACATCAGAATATTTGTGGAATAGATGAAGGCATCACTTAGAAAGTTGCTACATGCAAAACTGGAGAGAATCATCTAAACTCTCAGTTTCACTTGCATATAAAAAAGAAAAGGTTGTGAAAATATTACTCATTATGAAAGTATTATTTGTAAACTGTAATGTGCTCCATTCACTAACAGAATTAAGGTACCAATTCTTAAATACATACTAAAGTGCTGTCTATTGTATGAAATAAACAAAAATATATTCATTTCTTGTTTCCACTTATTTTCTATAAAGAAACAGATTTTATTAATTCTATTTTTAGCAAGAAAGAAATCACGACTAAGAAAAACTAATCAATTTCTATAGGTTCACACAGGAAACTTAAACATATTTGTCATTTCAAATTCCATGCTTTGCTTCATTTTATGTCTTAAAATGGTTGTTATTGTTAATATTATTTATATTATTTATATTCTATTTATATTTTGTCTTTTGATTCTGTTAATATGATTAACCTGAGTTTTAAATATTGAGAGAAAATAATTAACTGGGCAAGGTTATTATATAAGTAACATTCTTAATCTAGAAACAGTTCCTTATCTGTAATCCAATGATGTCTTTGTTTAAACAAAACTACTCGGGACAAACATTTTTAGATGCCAAATTCAGTAAAAATTAGAAACATTTACTTCCTAGGGAAAATGCTTCAAGCATGTATTGAGAAATTCTCAAGGTAATAATACAACCCACTTGGAAATAATTTAGCATCTGATTATAATTAAAATGTCCATCTCTGGAACAGCTATCAGACTATGCCACTTGAGCTTTTCCTAGCCCCTTGGTGTGAACTGAGACATGTAATACATTATGCAAAGTCTCCCATTCTAGAAAACCTTGCAGTATACAGTAGTTGCATAGAGCTAACAACTTTGGTCCAAAAAGAATGACAGGCCCACTATTATCTCAGGAGAGCCATTGGGCTCTAAAGGTCACACTCAAAATAATTTTTCTAATTCTTTCATAATAGCATAGCCAGACTTTCTTTTTTTCTCTCAAGTGTCTTGTCAAAAAAAATCTTCAGAAACACCTCCACAGTCTAAGCAAAGACTATTTTTACTAGTAGGAAGCCCAATTATAGTTTATTACAAAATCACCTGTCATGGTATGTACAGACCAGTTAAAGTGTGTACAATGTAAATTATTTTTTTTTTATTTTAAATGTATTTCAAGTTAGTTAACCAGCATAGCACTGGTTTCAGGAGTAGAACCCAGAGATTCATCACTTACATACAACCCCAGGGCTCATCCCAACAAGTGTCATCCTTAATGCCCATCACCCATTTAGCCCATCCCCCAGCCACCTCCCCTCCAGCAAACCCCAGTTTCTTCTCTGTATTTACGTCTCTTAGGGTTTGCCTCCCCCTCTGGTTTTATCTTATTTTTCCTTCCCTTTCCCTACATCCATTTGTTTCTCAAATTCCACATATGAGTAAAATTATATATTTGTCTTTCTCTGCCTGACTTATATTGCTTAGCATAATATACTCTAGTTCCATCCACGTAGTCACAAATGGCAAGATTTCATTATTCTTGATTGTTGAGTGGTATTTCCAGCGTGTGTGTGTGTGTGTGTGTGTGTGTGTGTGTGTGTGTGTGTGTGATTACCAATACCTTCAAGTGCTGACCTCAAAGAGCGCTTCAAGTATTCTAAAAGTTAATTTAGGTATCAAAAGGCAACAAGAATCCTTAGGAGGAGTGTGAAAAACTAGTGAGAAGGACCCCTTGACCCACTAAAGCCCACCCCTCCAGCGTCACCACGTCCAAGAGAAACACTGAAGGGGAGGCTAAAGGAGATAAAGCCAAGGTGAAGGATGAATCACAGAAAAGATCTGCAAGGTTATCTGCTGAAACTGCTCCTCCAAAGCCCAAGCCTAAAGAGGCCTATGCAAAGAAGGGAGAGAAGGTACCCAAAGGAAAAAACAGGGAAGTTGATGCCTGAAAGGATGGGAATAACCCTGCAGACAATGGAGTTGCCAAAACAGACCAGACACAGAAAGCTGAAGGTGCTGGAGATGCCAAGTGAAGTGTGTACATTTTTGATAACTGTATACTTCTGGTGACTATAGTGTTTGAAATACTATTCTTATCAAGTTTTATAAAAATGCAGAATTTGGAGGGTACCTGGGTGGCTTATTTAGTTACATGTCCAACTCTTGATTTCCTCTCAGGTCATCTCAGGGTTGATGAGATTAAGCCCTGTATCAGGCTCTGTGCTGACAGTGCAGGGCCTGCTTGGAATTCGTTTCCTCCTCCTCTCTGTGCCCCTCCCATGCTTGTGCTCACACACACATACATGTGCATACTCTCTCTCTCTCTCTCAAATAAATATAAAAAATGCAGAATTATGTTTTACTTTTTTTTTTTTTAAAGCTAGTTGTTAGCACAGAGAACACTTCATTGTTGTTTTGGGGGAAAGGCACATGTCACTAATAGACTATCTCTGAAGCTGGATTGATATAAGGGAAAACACCTTTCCTTTCTAGTTTTGAGAAACTTCCTCTTGGTTCCCGGGAGGATGGATTCCTTGATGCTGATGGACATTAGCCACCTTGGGACAAACACCTGGTAGTGTAGAAAAACTAAAATTCATTTTTTTATGTCTTATTTTCCCTCTCTACCTTCTGTATAGACTTGACTCCCTTAAATCCAGAAACCTGTTGGAACTTGACCACAAAAATGGTTCCCAGTACATCAGGCAATCTGCTATTGAGATGGCTTCTCTCAAAAGAGCTCCTTTTTTAGCTTGTCCATCTTCAAATTGATAATGCTGCCATTTAGATTTCATTTTCTGGAAGTCAGGGTTGGCTTGTGAAAAGTTGTTAAACAACATGCTAAATGTGAAATGTCAACCCTCATCTAAACTTTCCCTGTTCAGAGAATCACATGAAGATTTCATTGGATTTTATAGTGGTTTTCTGATTTGGGCTGTCCACTAAAGAAGGGAGTTTAAAGGTTGCATACTGTTAATGATTATATGCCTATATCTTGCCTATAACACCATGATTGTTTATGAAAAGCATCTTTGATAAAGCTGGATACAGTTTGGCTTGGGGGAAAAAAAGGAAAAAAGAATCCTTGGATTAAAAAGTACTATTCTCTTTTCTATTTTAGTTTACTAAGAGCATAGAAGAGAAAACCAAGCATCTTTGTGTTTTTTCACCAGAGTGTTTAAGAAGACATCTTTGTGATATGTTCAAAAGTACAAACTCTCTGGAATTAAGAAGTATTTTACTATCTACTTGATATTTGATATATGAAGACTTAAGTCCTTTTTTTAATTAAAAAAATTTTAATGTTTATTCATTTTAGAGACAGAGAAAGTTAAGAGTGGGGGAGGGGCAGAGAGACAGGGAGACACAGAATCTGAAGCAGGCTCAAGGCTCTGAGCTGTCAGCACAGAGCCCAACAAAGGGTTTGAATCCCCAACCCATGAGATGACGACCTGAGCCAAAGTCAGACACTTAACTGACTGACCCACCCAGTCATCCCTTAAAGACTTAGGCCTTAACCGAACTTTCCTATCCTCTTTGTCAAACTTTGTTGGATCTGTGGAAATATTACATAAGTTAATTAAAGTAATACTTTTGAAGCAAAAGTTTTTATCTTTTAAAATTTTTCCATATCATGATCCCAAACTTAAGTCAATATGAAGAGTCTAGTAAACATACTCTTTCCACAGGTTGTTCAGTTCAAAGGAGGCTACTCTATAAGGTCATTTTCCTTTGACTAATGTCTTCAGATGCTCTATTAAGTGAGTTGTCAGTTGGTACTTTATGCCAAATAATTAAAGTAAAAGAAAATACAGCTTAACAATTATGTTATCACTTGTAATATAGCAAATTATTATTACTGACCTTCCCACCCACCTCTATTTATTTGAACCAGTAGGTGCTTCATCTCAAGAAATGGTGAATTTATTTTCTAGTAATTGGCTAATATGCAACACTCACTGGAGGGGGAGCCAATTGATGTACATTTTCCTGAATTTCCTTTGTTCTGTGACTGGGCTAAAATAGGCAGTTTTATAATATTTTAGCTTAAGTTGAATATACAATTATAATTGAATTTTGACTATAGCCAAACTATAAAGCAAATCCAGTTCATGAACTATAGAATAAAACATCACCAATTAACAAATGTGGGAACCACTGATATTTAGGTAAATTGAGATTATCAGCTATGGAATAAGTTTTGTCTTTTTCTTCTTCCTTTCCAAAAGAAATAACTGTACCCGGTTCACTTATGCTTAGTCTTTGACTAATGTGTCACTGTGCCTCACATTGTCTTTATCTCTGTAATTCATAATATGATAATTCATTTATAGCACAAAAATAATGGGCACATTTTACCTCTAATTAAGATTACTCATCAGTTCACACCCACTAAGAATTCTACTGTGCTTTTAATTCATCACTGCTTACTTTAATGTACCTGGTTTAATCACAGTAATACCAGGAATTATTCCATCATAACCTGAGCTGCACTAACTTATTATTCTCAAAACAGAGAAATTTGAACATTTAAAATTTGGAAATTTATATGTGCATATGTTTAACAATATACATGTGTAAAAATGTTTATTCCTCATCTAGTTCTTGCTATCATGCAAGAGGAGTGTTAGAAAATATGTTTGCCCTGCACTCCAATGTTTATAGCAGCACTATCAGCAATAGCCAAGGTATGGAAGGAGCCCAAATGAATGGATAAAGAAGATGTGGTGTATATATATATACACTGGAATATTACTTGGCAATCAAAAAGAATGAAATCTTGCCTTTTGCAACTATGTGGATGGAACTAGAGGGTATTATGCTAAGCGAAATTAGTCAGTCAAAAACATATATCATATGACTTCACTCATATGAAGACTTTAAGACACAGAACAGATGAATACGAGGGAAGGGAAGCAAAAATAATATAAAAACAGGGAGGGGGACAAAACATAAGAGACTCTTAAATATGGAGAACAAACAGAAGGTTACTGGAGGGGTTGTAGGAGGAGGGATGGGCTAAATGGGTAAGACACATTAAGGAATCTACTCCTGAAATCATTGTTGCACTATATGCTAACTAACTTGGATATAAATTTAAAAAATAAAATTAAAAAAAAAAACAAAAATTAAAATTAAAAAAAACCAGAAAATATGTTTGCCTTCACTCTGAAAAGGAATTCATTTGTTTCAATATTTTATCAATACAGGCATAAATATACAGCCTGAAGATTTTGACAAAGCAAATTACAAAAAAAATTCTCTATTAAAAATTTTCCTCATCCCCTTCATCTCCCTTCATCCCCTTCAAAAATGAAGAAATAATTTGTAAGTGCATTCAGCTGTAAGTCTTGGTCCAAGAATTATTGAAAAATGAGCATGGGATCTCTCAAACATCTTCACAAGATCATTTCTTAAATGGACATCTTCTGGATGTGGGCTTACCAAGTAAAAATGTTCATGATTTAGACGAAAATCCTATGGTAATATTTGGACAAAGACCATTGAAAGTGTCGCCGGCTTGTCTTCAACCCAACTTGGTTCACAAATGAGCTTTGTTAGCATCCTACATGCTGGCTCCAAGTTCTGCTGTTTGTGAATTAGAGGGAATTACAGTGAGCTTTCAGCCTACGTAGTGATTCAGAGATGCTCTACCATCTCAACAAAAGGTTAGCATAGAACCCTATATATCTACTGCGATTCTAAACAGTGAATTCTTCTTGTCAGGGTGTTCCATGTGTCATAGTCAAGGAATATGTTTTATGCAAAAGAGATTTTAAAGATTGTTTTGTACCTTCAAGTGCATTAAAATCAAAATTGGGAGAGTATAATGTATATGTATGCGTATTTACGGTTGTGGGTGGGTAGCTGGATGGGTCATGCACTTCCAAAAAAAACACATTTCGGGGCGCCTGGATAGCTCAGTCGGTGAAGCATCTGACTTCGGCTCAGGTCATGAACTCATGGTTTGTGGGTTCGAGCCCCTCATCGGGCTCTGTGCTGACAGCTTGGAGCCTGCATCGCAATCTGTGTCTCCCTCTCTCTCTGCCTCTCCCCTGCTTATGCTCTGTCTCTCAAAAATAAATAAATGTTAAAAAAATTTTAAAAACCCACCCTTGTATATATGGATAAACATAAAAGGAAATAAATAAAACCTATGTACGGCCTAGAAGTTTATAAGAGAAATAAGGAATTTGGAGAAAGCAACAAGGGGTAGATAAGGCTTGAGATTAACCTTGAGGGTTGTGCAGAAGTTGGTTGGGCAATGAGGGGTATGGAAAGTAGGGTTCTGAAGATGACCTCTTAGCACCCCAACCTCTTCAAGCTAATACTAACCAAAATACTGCCATGAAAGGATTTTGCAGATGTAATTGAAGTCCCTCAAATGACCTTAAACTACTGGAGATTATCTGAGTGGGCCTGACCCAATCAAGTAAACCTCTTACAAGCAGAATTTTTCTTTTGCAGAAGAAGTCAGACAGAGATGTACTCTTGCTGGCCTTAAGGAAGAAAACAAGTGGCTATGCTGTGAGCTTCTGAGGGACAGCCTCTAGAAGCTCAGAGCAGCCCCCTGCCAGCAGCCAGCAAGAAAATGGTCGTATATCTGCAAGGAAGTCACATCTTCCAACCACCAGTAAGATTCAAAGAGGATCCAGACCCTCAGATGAGAATCAGAGCTCTGCCAACACACTGCTTCAACCTGCGAGATCTAAACAGAGGATCCAGATAGCTGTGCCCAGACTCTTGACCTATGGTAAACATGAAATAATAAATGCATTAAGTGGCTGAGTTTGTGGTAATTTGTTACCACATCAATACAAGCTAACACAACAAGGATGTGTGGGAACAGCCTGGAGATAAGAGGACTCTACTATATATTTATTGGTTTGCCTAGAATGAGGGGATAATACCGGCAAAGAGGAGTAGTTCATCATAGAGTAAAATTGCAGCTTACTGAATGTCAGGCTCAGGTTGAGACTGTCTGCTGGAGAATCAATGTAGCATGACGGTCTCAAGATGAAAATGACCTATTTTATGCCAAGTGTCGTATGGCTTCAGGGTACAAGAGCGCAGAACAGGAGGGCTCTATGAGGCAAACAGGAGGAAGAGGAAAGAGGGCAAGAGCAGATGAGTGAGAAGAGACTAGCTGTTAGAACAAGACACTAGGATGGGTCTGCAAAACAGAACACCCAATTGTTTACAGGGAAAGAAAGTTTGGAATGTAAAGCTATGGGAATAAAGAAGAAACTAATATGAACCATAGGGAAAAGATAATTAACAGTTTCTTTGAATATACTCAGTAACTCTGATAAAAAGGTATTAATAAAGAAAGACTTCAATATTAGAGAGTGAGAGAGTTTTAACCAATCTGATAAGCTTTTCAATCCACAGTTACCACGCACTAGGATTTATGAGGTTATCTTCATATATGGGTGAGTAGAGACAATAAATATTGGTTAAAATTTAGAATTTCATGTCAATTGATATTTCTGTATAGTCTCTTGAAAATGTATCAGATGCTTGAATTGTTAAGGGAGGTGAAGAAAATTGTTTTGTTTTCGTATGACTCATCCAATTAATAGTCATTTTTTTATGCAATAGAGAACAGTCTGGAATGCAGGTAGATTTACTGAATCCATGATAATAATTGAACCTAAAGTATCAGAGGAGCCAAAAAGAAGAGGTTTGCTTATATTTACAGAAAAAATCAACTTACAAATTTCACATTTAAAGCAAGTTCTTTTTTGAAGTTACATGGGGACGGGGACTATAGTTTTTCATAAGCTCCCTTGTAAGTCAATGACAAAAGAAAGAAAACAGGCTCATTATTAGTGGGCGCTTATAGACACTGGGCTTATTACCTTTACACGTCTCTAATTCTTACAAATTCCAAAGTGAGAAGTTATTTTTCCTTTGTTTTCATGTTTCAAGTCAGGATTTTGTCTTATTTTTGATTTTTAATTCCAATGTAGTTAACATACAGTGTTATATTAGTTTTAGGTGTACAATATAGTGACTCAATAATTCTCTACATTACTCAGTGCTCATCACGATAAGTGTGCTCTTAATCCCCTTCACCTATTTCACCCATCCCTCCACACACCTCCCCGCTGGGAACCATCTGTTTGCTCTCTACAGTTAAGGGTCTGTTTTTTGGTTTATCTCATTTTTTTTCCCTTTGTTCATTTGTTTAGTTTCTTCTGTTCCACATATGAGTAAAATAATGTGGTATTTGGCTTTCTCTGATCGGCTTACTTTTAAGCATTTTAAGCATTAAGTTTAGCATTATACTCCCTAGGTCCATCCAAGTTGTTGCAAATGGCAAGATTTCATTCTTTTTATTGCTGAATAATATAATATTCCATGGTGTGTGTGTGTGTGTGTGTGTGTGTGTGTGTGTGTGTGTAGTCTTTATCTATTCAACTATCTACAGACACTTGGGCTGCTTCTGTAGTTTGATTATCGTAAATAATGCTACGATAAACACAGGGGTGCATACATCCCTTCAAATTAGTGTTTTTGTAATCTTTGACAAAGAAAGAAAGAACATACAGTGAAATAAAGAGTATCTTCAACAAGTAGTGTTGGGAAAACTGGACAGCTACATGCAAAAGAATGAAAGTGGACCACATGCTTATACCCTATACAAAAATAAACTCAAAATGGATTAAATACCTAAATGTGAGACCTGAAATCATAAAAATCCTGAAGAGAGGACAGGCAGTAATTTCTCTGACTTTGGTTGTAGCAACATCGTTCTAGATATGTCTCCTGAGGCAAGAGAAACAGAAGCGAAAATAAACTGTGGGACTATGTCAAAATAAAATGCTTCTGCACAGCAAAAGAAACAATCAACAAAACTAAAAGGCAACCTACTGAACAGGAGAAGATATTTGCAAATGACATACCCAATAAAGGGTTAGTATTCAAAATATATAAAGAACTTATACAACTCAACACCAAAAAAATAATAATAATCCAACTAAAAAATGGGCAGAAGACATGAACAGATATTTCTCTAAAGACATACAGATAGCCACAGACACATGAAAAGATGTGTTATTTACCTAATTTAAAAAAAATAAGTAAATTCAGAAAACTTAATGAACAAGATTTTAAATCTACAGTGCTGGAAACTGGAGGCTCAGAGAGTGTATCTTATCATATCTGATTTCAAATCTGAACATGCTGTCCATTTCTCTGTTATCCCTCTTAGCATCTGTCCACTGGGATTCTAAGACTGGATTTTTAACAAGTATCAAATACATAGTTTGATTTAAGGAAAGAAATCCTTCTCCTTATCTGGCCAAAAGTTTTAGAAAACACAACCAGGTCAAAGAGAAGATAAACTGCAATCATTAAAATTGAGTAGTATTTCAAATGTATGCCACTGTTGCTGAAGTGTATGTCATATACTGGGAAACATAATCGGAAACGCACACACACAGACTTTTGGGTTAAAAAACTCCAGGTTGATATATTATCTCCACTGTTTACTGACTGTATTACATTGGGCACACCATTTAACCTTTCTGGGATCCAGTAACAAAATAGAGATGGGCATTTTGAGAATTCAATAACTTAATCATAATTCACATCCAATAGAAAGCTTACAACAATGGATAGCATTGCTATGAGCATTCACATTCAGGAATTTGCATACATTAATTTTTCTTGGGTAGATTCCTAGGATTGGAATTATTGGGCATATAGTTATTTTTAACTCTTTGAAAACTGTCATACTGTTTTCCAAAGTGGTTCCATCATTTTCATTCCCACCTGCAATGTATATGGGTTCTAGTTTATCCACATCCTCACCAACATTTGTTACTGTCTATCTTTTTATTATAACCATTCCAGTTGAGTGTGAAGTATTATTTCATTATAATTTTAATTTGCATTGCTTAATTATTAATGTTGAGCAGTGTTTCATGTGCTTACTTGCCACTTATATGTTTTCTTTAATTAAATGTCTATTGATTACTTGTCTTCTTAGCACTAAGCTATAAGAATATTTTATATATTCAGGATATATCATTTATCAGACATATGATATATAAATATTTTATTCCAAGCTGTGGCTTTTCAAAAATTTTTCTTAATGATTATTTTTGAAGCACCAAATTTTTTGTTGATGAAATCCAACTATTCATATTATAAGTTGTAATGATCATGTTTTGGGTGATATAGGTAAGAACTCTTTGCCTAATTCAAAGTCCTAAAGATCTCCTCTTATATTTCATTCTACAAGGCTTAGAGTAGTAACCCTTACATTTATATATCCAATCCATTTTGTGTTTGCTTTTGTCAACAGTGTGGGGTAATGGTCTAAATTCACCTTTTGTATAAAGTATCCAAATTCTCAGCATCATTTGTTGAAAAGTATGTATTAAACTGATTTGCCTTCACTGTCAAAAATCAATTAACTTTAAAAATAAAAATGTATTTTGTACTCTTAATTCTGGTCCTTTGCTGTATATAACTATCCTCAGAGAAATGCCATCTTGGAATGATTATCATATTGATGACTGTACCTGTATATTAAGTTCTGATATTGAGAAGCATAAGTTATCCAATTTTGATCCTCATAAAAATTGTTTTAGATATTCTCTTTTGCATTTCCATATAAATTTTCAGGTCAGTTTGTTAATTTCTGCAAAAAAAAAATCTGCTGGGATATTTATAGAAAATGCATATAAGTATGTTAACAATTTGAAGAGAATTTCAGCCCTGATAATATTCAGTATTCAAATCCACAAACCTGGAACGTCTCCCCACTTACGTAATTCTTTAACTTACTTCCTTCAGAAATGTTTCATAGGTTTCAGCGCATGTCTTGTATTTTTGCACTTTTTATTGTAAAGCATTTGGTTCTTTTGATATTATCGTGAATGTAATAAACTTTCTTAATTTCATTCTTGGCGTGTTCATTGCTAATACATGGAAATGTCCTGATTTTTTATCCAATGACCTTACTGAATTTGTTTATGAGACCTCAGAGGAGAAATGTATGTGGGCATGTGCATATTTCTTATGATTTTCTAGATAGAGGATCATGATGTCAGGGATTAAAGACAGTTTTTCTACTTCCTTCCCAATATGGATGCTTTTTTTTCCCTTTCCCTTATTACATTGGCAAGAAAATATTGAAAAATAATGGCAAAGAGCAGATATCTCTGCCTTTTTCTGATTTTAGAGGAAAATCATTCATCTTACACTGTATGGTTACCAAGTGCTATTTATTTTCTATATGTCTCTTATTCTCTTTTACTTTTTCTTGTTGCTTCTGCTTGTTTAATAGATAGTTTTCTGTATACTTTTCAAATATATTTTTTCATTTATTTTTGTGGTTGTTCTAAGGATTAAAAGATGCCTCTTAATATGCCATAAGCCATCAAGAGATGTGGGAGGTCATGGGGAAAAATAGTGAGTTTTAACTATCTTAATGTCACAAAAAGATGTTCATTCATTCATCAAGCTGCTGCTGTTAAATCTCACCCATTCATCTCATTTTGATAAGTGGAATAAACTAGTTTTCCTATGAGTGCACCTCTGTAGGGGCATGAAATTAAAATCAAAAGATGAGCAATTTCATGCTAGCTTGATGTTTGCTGTAAATATACTGATGCCTTCTCCTTTGTTCTCAGTGGAAAACTATCTGTCCCCCCCAAAAACACATTACCAAAAGGAGAAATTGCCTTAAAATATATTCAGAACTTAGCATGGCCCCAGTGCTGCAGGAGATCTCCTTGAGGAACTCTGAAGAGTCTAAGCCCCCAATGCCCCTGGCACTGGCATCAGCTAGATTTTTGGTGTCCCATGAAGAATCAATGGTGAGAACATCTTTTAGGATCTTTGTAAACACACCAGGCACTGAGATGGTAGCTATGAATATGTTATCATAACTTTGAGGTAGACAAAATTATTATTATTCTACTATAGATGTAAATTATACCCCTTTGATAGAGTATTTACCATGATTTCAGCACAGAAATGAGAACTTTTTTGTTACTTCATTTAGACTTACTATTACCTTGGTTGTTAGCAGTCTCTCAATTAACAGGGCCCCACTCTGACTCCACTCCTACTGTGCCACTCTTATGAGGAAAGGAGTCAATAGACTCAACAAGAATATGCCTGCCAGAACCATGAGACATCCTCCCATTCTGGATGTTCAAAACACAAGATAATAGGCCCCAAATGGAGTCACTTGTGCTCAGCCCTGCTTCACCAAACCGAGATTTAATTACAGTTTCAGCTCTCACAGAAATGGAATTTTAAGCCAATCTATCAGGAATCACTTCATCAACACTAGTTAGGTGATATGCCTGATTGACCCTTGTCATCTAGGAAAGGAAAGTAACTGTAATCACTAACCTGCTTTTTTGTGGTATATCTCTTCCTTGTTTCCACTCCCTTCTGCCTATAAAAATTTTTTATCTTGTTTAGCATCTCAGAGCTCCTTTCTATCTGCTAGAGGCAATATTGCCCTATTTGTATTCATTTTTGCCCAAATGAACTAAACATTTTTAACAGGCCTCAGTTTATCTTTTAACATGGTTAATGCTCTGGCTCCCTGAGATCTTGGAAACCCTTGCCCTCCTTCCAAGCCCACTTTCAGAGCATGCAAGTACATGTTTCTGAGGTCCATTGCCTCCAGGTATATTACAAGCTTGGTGTATGCACACGTGGGCCAGGGGGTGGTCAAGAGGCAGCTGTTCAGGGGTTGCAGATAGAACTTGGATGGATCTCTTGTGGTGAGTCAGTGATCTGGGAGTTGGAAGAGAAGAAAGCATAAACTTTGGGCTGGAGACTGCAGAGCAGGCATCAGTGCTCCATGTTCAGAACTTTGAGGAATTCAAGAATTTTAAATTTTAAATTGGATGTTCAGGTCATTATGAAAATACCAAGGTGAGAGTAAAGACCGTTTATTTAACAGCACATTAACTTGCCTCATGCCTTTTAAACATTTAGATATATGGTATCACAGACTTCGTATCTATTATTGATCTTGGCCTTATCATAGTCTGGGGTGGAAAGGGGTATCAATATCACCTCTGTACCAGTGAGAAAATCTGAAACTCAAAGAAGTTGAATCATCTGGCTAAGGTCACAAAGCCAGAGAAAAAGTGGACCTGTCTGTTTTGAAGGGTATGAGAAAATCATTATATTGTCCTTTCCCTTATACTGTGACATCAACTTCTAGTGTATGGGGAAACTTCCAGTTTCCTGGCTTCAAAGCCTGCAGTCTTTTGGTGACACCATACTACCATGATGTAATCCAAAGAATATAAAATACTAGTTTAGGAGGGTAAAAACACTGTCTTTCTTGTTTCCTTTGTATGTTTAGCACCCATATGTAGGTACCTACAGGCATATTATAGGCACTCCATTAACCTTTCCCGAGGAAGGAATGAATTGAATAATGCTGGTGTTTATAGCCACTTTGGTGTGACCTCATATGTAATGTATGACTATAATCCCCCACTGATAACACCTCAAGAATAGAGGAGCAACATAATGATGAGAAAATACTCTAATGAGCTATCCATTCTAGGCGTGAGCAAAGGACTTGCTTTCCACAATATGATTTATTTTTTAAAAAGTAAAGAAAAAAAGAAGAAAGAAGTATAAAATAACATTGCCTGTTTTTATATAGGATTTCATCTGGGAAAGGAAGAGGAGTGTGTTTTCTTCAGGTCTGTTAAAATAACCTATAAAACAAAACAAAACAAAGCAAAAACAAAACAAAAAAACCAACAAATCTATCAATCACCAATCACCAGCTAATTCAGTAACACTTTCTCATGACATACATCCTTGGTGATTCAGCAAATAGCAAAATAAGCAACTCAATTGATTATGAATTATTCAGGTAAATGAGTCATAAACTGAGATTTAGGAGATGAAAAGGAGCCACAGCTACAAATTGCCAAAGGGATATGATCTGATACAGGAGGTGTTCTGCAGAGGCAGGCTCTTCCTTCAGAGGACAAGCACCTGGAGACAAGAGCCATGAACCATGTCAGGAAAATAAATTTGAATCCTGAAAAATATCAGCATGTCTACAGATAAAAACCCCTGTGCTCACAGGGGGGTGAGCCATTGGAAGGGTCAAAATGAGGGCTGGCTCTATGGTTGGTGCGCCCAAAATGGCTAGTGATAAATGACACCTGAGCCTGCCTCATTCCAGGGCTGGTGGGGCTGATTTAATACAGAAAGTTACATCGGTTGTGAAATGAGACTTCACCAGCAGCACAGCATTAATAATCCTTTGTTTTTATGCAGGAGGATTGTATTATCTTTACTATGGGCTTAAAAATCTCCTCTAGGATTTCTGTTGCTTAAGTGTCTCTTGCTAACAGGAGCTTGGTTAAATTGCTTATGAGAACAGAGGAGAGAGGTTGTAAATTGCAGACTTCCCAATTCCCAGAGCTACTCAAGAATCTTGTACAGTTGAGGGACATTAATATCTCATACAAGCATACTGCAGTATTGGGGGAAAAAAAAAAACAACAACCTTCTTTCCTCTCTACATTTTCTGCTCTATTATTTTACCTCAAGTAAAAACATTTTCACCCCTCGTTTTCTTTATGACTTTGGTCCTTCTACCTCTCTAGGCAGGATAATCTTTTATCGCTATCAGCTTTGATTCTAACCTTTGATGACTTCCGGGCTTTTCTGGGACAGTAAATACTCCTGAATGACTCAGGAGTTTTCATATTCCTGTTTCTCTTCTGATGAGGGGTCTCAACTCTCTATGGGCACCCAAGTATGCTAATGGACAACCAAGAAAACAGGATAGACTGTGACAAGTAGTTCCTGACAGTTCGATTGGTTTTTAGGAGTGTTACTGAAAGTCTAATGAAAGACTATTGTCTGGGAAAGCATGCAAATGAAAAGTCTCTGCCTGTCTCTAGACTGAACAATTCACAGGACTTGAACATGGGACTTAAACCTTAGAGAACCAGATGCTCCATATTCATGGTATTTGCCAAAGTGACTGCTAGCCTCTGACTATCCCATGGGGAGCTAACAGTTAATCAAAATACACAAGCTGGTCAATTTCTGTGGCAAGAAATAAAGAACTTGGAATAACCCAGAAAAAAAATATATATCTGAAGTTCATCAGCGATCTATTTACCAACTCCTAACATTCCCTCCAGGGTTTTTCATATTGACATAATCTCTTATTCATTCAACATTTATTCAACAAATATTTGTTAAATGTCAACTGCATGTCAGTCAGTGTGCTAGGCACTTTGGAATCAAAGACAGCATCCAATTCCTGACCTCAGATAACTAAGAGTCTAAAGGAGAAAAGACCTCATGTTAGCTTAATTATCTCCATAAGGTCAAATTCTGAAATACTAGAGTTTTAAGACTTCAACATATAAATTATAAGGAAGCCCAATTCAGCCCATGACACGAGGTGACTGAGTTATGGCCAGTGGAATATAGGGACAAGTCATATTAAGCCCTTTTACTGCTAACTCATTAAGAGCTTCCATATGTAAACTTCAAGCTCCCTCTCCTTCCTGCCATTTTGAGAGAAAATAAACATAGTAACCATATAAGCCACAAGTTGAAGTAAGTAAAACCACAAGAGAAAGATACTGGGATTCTTGAACCACTCTTGAAAGAAGACAGTCTGCCAGGTTCATACATCCTGGACAATACACAAGCAAGAAATTATACATATATATTATATAAATTATATTATATTATACTATTATATTATTATATTATACATATATATTATATATATAATTTATATAAATATAATACGTATAATATATATATAAAACAAACACTATATATAGTTTGTACATATGTACATTGTACATAGTGAATTTGTTCAGCAACTAGCATTATAAAAATAAAATCGTCTTAGGCTGAAAACATACAACACACACCTATACACACAGAAATGCTTAAAAACTGTGTTACCTATCTTCAAAATCATGATCAGAATATACATTTTCTTCGTTAAGAAGGGAATGGGCTTATTTATTTTGATTTTTAAGACATTTCAGGCTTACAATTCCCAGTAAATTCTAATAAAGTAGTCAACAGAATTCTCAAAGTATTTGAAAAAAGTATCTACAAATCTCATCTTGGTGATCCCACAATGGCTATTCAAAAAAATTTTTTTAAGGTACACTTTTTTTATGTTTATTTACTTATTTTGAGAGAGAGAGAGTCTGTGAGCAAGGGAAGGGCAGAGAGAGAGAGAGAGAGAGATTGAGACCCAAGCAGGCTCCAGGGTGTCAAGCACAGAGGTCATGCAGGGCTCGATCTCACAAACCATGAGATCATGACCTGAGCCGGAAATCAAGAGTATGATGCTTGGGGGGCCTCGGTGGCTTAGTCGATTAACATCCAACTTCAGCTCAGGTTATGATCTTGGGGTTTGTGAGTCCCAGCCCTGGGGCCGGGCTCTGTGCTAACAGCTCAGAGCCTGGAGCCTGCTTCTGCTTCTGTGTCTCCCCTTTCTCTGCCCCTCCCCTGCTCATGCTCTGTCTCTCTCTGTCTCTCAATAATAAATAAATGTTAATTTTTTTTAACTAAAAAAAAAAAAAGCATGATGCTTAGCCAACTGAGCCCCCAGGAGCCCCTGGCCATCCAAATTCTTACAGCTGTCCTAAATCTCACACCGTATCTTTTGCTACACCTCATGTTTCAAGATGTAGGGGTGCCTGAGTGGCTCAGTCAGTTAAGCTTTAGACTCTGGACTCCAGCTCAGGTCATGATCTCACAGTTCGTGGGTTCGAGCCCTGCACTGTCAGCACAGAGCCTGCTTGGGATTTCTCTCTCTTCTTCTCTCTCTCTTTCTCTCTCTCAAAATAGATAAACATTTTTTTAAGATAAATTTGTAGAACTTGAGTTACAGAGAAATATTGATGAAATGTTTGTTATTTTAATGTATCTTATTTTATGGAGTTAACATTTTTGAAGGCTTAACAACTGAAACTAAATTATAAAGGGCTTTAAAATATGTAAGATTTCAAATTGCTCCCCCATTAGTTTAAAGAATTGTAGTCGAATATTACATAAAGTTGTTAAATATCTGAGTCTACCTGAAGTTAGGTGAACCTAGAAAATATAGGTTGGAGAAATATTCCACCAGATTCACTGATAGTGTGGGTCATATAAGTTTTGAAATTTGAATTTCAATGCAGAAATTTGGAGATTAAAAAAGACCATCACTATTGATGAGCCACAGGGTATTAGCTCTAGGCTATTGCAATTCCATTCAAATAGTTGGATTCTAAATTCTATTTATCTGTCAATGTGTACACTAAATTTAATATCCAAGGAATTTGAGTTATACACATTTAGTGAGATACAATAGTAGTATGTATTTGTTGATGAGTCATATTTATCATTTGTCACCTGTATTGGTGGAAATAGGGAAAATATCTTGTAAATCAAGCTGTAGGACATTAATTCCAGAGATAAAATTACAACTTGCATTTTAGGATAAATGTATGCATAGGAAGAGAACAATATAATTGCTTGGAGAACTTTATTAATAACCGAATGCTCAAATGATCAGAGCAACTTTGTTATTGCAATGTTCTATGCCAAAATGCATCTGCCTATATATTTGCCAATTTCATTTTGCCCAACAGTTCACTGGGTTCTATTGCTGAGTTGTTTCATTTTATTGGAATCTTTAGAACATTGCCAACATGATAAAAATAACCAATTAAAGAAGTCAGGCTGGATATTAACTCCTAGTATATATAGTTTACAATTCCATAGGTTTGCCTTTTCACAGGATTCCTTTTCTCCCATTCCATAGGTTTGCCTTTTCAATTTGATGACTGTTTATTGTGCAGAACCTTTTTAGTTTGATGTAGTCCAGTTGTTTATTTTGACTTTGTGGCCTGTGCTTTTGATGTCAAATCCATAAAATCATTGCAAAAAACAATGTCAAGGAGGTTTTTCCCTTTTTTTTCTAGGAGGTTTTTAGTTTCAGGTAATACATTTCATCCATTTTGAGTTGGTTTTGTGTATGGTGTAAGATAAAGGCCAATATCATTCTTTTGCATGTGGATATTCAGTTTTCCTAATATCATTTACTGAATAAGTTATACGTTGTCCATTGTGTACTCTTGGCACTTTTGTCAAAGATTAGTTGACTGTATGTGCTTGCATATACTTCTGGGTTTTCTATTATGTTCCATGCGTATACGTGACTGTTTTTATTCCAGTACCATATTGTTTTGATTATGATAGCTCTCAAAGGTCTTCTTAAAGACTGTTTTTATTGCAGTAAATGACAGCTCTCCTACAACTCAATAGCAAAAATAATCATAATAATCCAATTAAAAGTGGAATAAGGACCTGAATAAATATTTTTACAAAGAAGACATACAAATGGCCAACAGGCACACAAGAAGATGCTCAGTGTCACTAGCCCTTAGAGAAATGCAAATCAAAACCACAATGACATATTACTTCACACATGTACAAATGGCTATCATCAAAAAGTAAAAGATAGTAACTATTGGTGAGGATATGGAACAAAAGTAACCTTTGTACATTCTTGAAGGGAATGTTAATTGGTACAGCCATTATGGAAAGCAATAAGGAAGTTCTTCAAAAAATTTAAAATAGAACTATCATATGACCCAGTCATCATATGACTCAGCATATGTATTTCTGGGTATATACCCAAAGGAAATAAAGTCATTACCTTAAATATCTATACGCCAATGTTCACACAATAGTCAACATATGGAAACAACCTACTTGTGCATTGACAAGTGAAATTTTATAGGTATAAAGTTGTTATTCAACCTTAACAAACAAGGAAATCCTGCCATTTACAACAACATGGATTAAACTGGAGTTAGTTAACCATGAGTTGGGAGTGGAGAAAAAGGGGATAAATATGTTGATCAAAGATGTAAGCTTTCAATTATGTGAAGTGATAAATATGTTAATTAAATTGATTGTGATAATCATTTCACAATGTATACATATACCAAACTATTACATTGTACAACCCAAATATATACAATTTTTATTAAATAATTCTGGGGAAAAAATGTTAAACCAGGACCTTTTGGAGCCTGTCAATTTTTCCCTTGATTTTTTTCTAATCTTTTAGAAAAATTTTGCTGACTAAAATTCTGCATGTATCCTACCCTAGAGTTCATTTATTTATTTAGTCAATAATTACTTATTAAGTATCTACTATATAGTTATCTTAGTAAACTGTTTAGGATACAATTATGAGTAAACCAAGCAAAGTCCCTACCCTCATATAGGTTACATTATAAAGGAGGGAGATAATTAAACAGTAATAATGCAGCTTATATTAGAGTACAGCTTTCAACTTGACTGGTTTCAGATCTTTTTGAGTTTTTTATAGATTCCAGAGTAAAATCTAAACTGCTTTATATTCCTTATTAGTCATTATGGTAGTAGTATAATTATATGTTGCTTGGAAATATCAGAAATAAATGTGTTGCGAAGTACAAGGCATTGCTACATCACTTTGTCAATCACAATTTAGAATAATAGGCATCACAGGGTGTCAGGAAACCTAAATTCAAGTCACACATTTTTAAGTTGCATTCTCTTGGGGGTAAAAACAAAACTAGATCTCTCTTTTATTATTGTTTATATAGTTAGCCAACTCATATAATGGTGGCAAGAAAGTAATTCTTTTGATGGTAATACAAAGAAAAAATCTTCCTCACCACATAAGATGTTAGGAAAACCATCAGATATGTTGGCATATATCATAAACATGTTAACTACTGTATATATAGTAATTCAGTTATTTTTCTAGAATTCTTGTGATATTTCACAGTGCTAATAACTAATTCAGCTCTAAAGGCTTCTTTTGTTGTCTACCTATACAGGATAGGGAAAATAAAGAGATGAGCAAAGTAGGGTCAAAGGAATGCCTATATGCGCTGACTATTCAATGATAGTATTTAATTTTCCATCCCTAGACATGTTGGGGGTAAGTAGAGTTGCTTAAGTTAATATAGTGTTCAATAATAAAGTCATAAAGTATACTAGAAATTTCCACAGCACAATTTCTTTTGCATCATCTTTTGGTCTTGAGGGAACATCAGACATGGGAGCTTAAGGAATAAAATAGGGTTAAATCATTTTGTCCCCATATAGCTGCTTTTTTTAAAAAAAATGAGAAATTTGTTCAAAATAATATTAAGGAAATTTACACACTACAGAAAATCCCTTTAGATTTTACGAATCATGGTATCTCTCTGCTGTTATGTTTATTTCTAAATCATGCTAAAAGGATATTTGAGAACTGATAACCAGTTGTCTAGTAATACAAAGGCATGACACAGGTATGGATTAATCCTTTTCATGCCTTGGCTTCACGCAAAATGCTACATAAAGAAGCATTTCACAAAACTGAATGTTTAAAAAACTTAAGTTGTCTGAGAAATTAACTTAAATCTGAATATAGATAGATAGTCATGGCCTGTAGGTATTTTGATGGTTGAATTTCAATTATGTTAAAAAAAAAACTTTGAACTCTTTAGTAATCTGATATAACAATTATATTTTCCTTGCTTCTAAGGGTCTAACAATTTGTGAATATATTCATCATCCATTACAGTGATTTTAAATATATAGGTCCCTCAATCAATAAAAATTGGTACTATTGTCTTTAACTCATTTTTATTTCAAGATGAAGTTGATTTGGCTGAAAATCTTACCTTTCAAATAAAAACAGCTTGAAAACATTTTACTGGCATTTCAGCATGGCCATGAGGTATGTGCAGAGATATTAATGCCTGCTCATAAATATCTTTGTGCTAAAATATTATAAAGGGTTGTGGTTAAGCGACTGTAGGCATAAAACAAATCATTGACCATTTATTTATCCATTCAGTCTTCTTTTATCAAATGAGTGATGACCCTACATTTGAGCACCTTTTACAACTCTTACATTAAGCTTTTCCATGAGGAGAATGCAATAAATTTGTACAAAACCCATCCAAGATATTATTGTCCTCATAAAAATATTCCTTTATGAGTCCCAAATTGTAAGTGCCTTTCTCTACCCCCACTCCAAAGTTGCCTGATGTCTTAAGTCATAAATATGTACAGAAATTCAGATCCCAAACTAATTAACTTACAGTCAAATAAATATGTCAGTGAGCAACATAGCAAAGTTAGACAAAAGTTGCTTTGCAGTAGACATAGTCCCTTCCAAAGTTGCACATATGATAATAAAAAAATTGAATTTAGTGTAAATTAGTTTATTTATTTAACACATAAATATTGAGAACTTACTATGTTCTAAGATGTGAAGACAACAGTGGTAGGAAAAATGGACTCCTATATAACTCCATCTTCATATATAGTGTGTGTGTGTGTGTGTGTGTGTGTGTGTGTGTGTGTGTGTCTAGGCACTAGTCAAATATCACATACACACAGACTAATTATTAGTTTTAATCATAGATAAATCTAATCTTGTTTGATCTTCTCATTGTACATTTTCATTTCTGTATTCCTTCCTCTAAGTATTTTAAATAAATATCTTTTTGTCTTCCTTTGAAAAATACTAGTCTTGCATAGTACTGATGAAAGGAAGGTAACACAAAAATGAAGCAAAGATTTCTGACCTCAGAGAACTTATAAGAACTTCTAAATGTTGACTTCATTACTTGGGCAACTTTGAAGAAATTTGTACCTAAAACCATGGTTGGAAATAAACCAATAAATGACAGGAAATAAATTTTGTTAGAGTAAGGTAGGAGCACCAGTCGATGAGAGCTCTAAAGTAACAGGACCAGTTTCATTGCCCACATCTGGTTAAACAAACCATAGGTCTCCTTTGACTGGGATAGACTATAATTTTAGGAAAATATAACTAGTTTGTCTTCTCGTTTTCCCTCACCCCTCTAAAAGATAATAAGTTTTTTTTTTTTGTTACTTTTTTTTATTTTTTTTTTATTTATATATGAAATTTATTGTCAAATTGGTTTCCATAAAAGATAATAAGTTTTGGGGCGCCTGGGTGGCGCAGTCGGTTAAGCGTCCGACTTCAACCAGGTCAAGATCTCACGGTCCGTGAGTTCGAGCCCCGCGTCGGGCTCTGGGCTGATGGCTCAGAGCCTGGAGCCTGTTTCCGATTCTGTGTCTCCCTCTCTCTCTGCCCCTCCCCCGTTCATGCTCTGTCTCTCTCTGTCCCAAAAATAAATAAACGTTGAAAAAAAAAATTAAAAAAAATAAATAAAAGATAATAAGTTTTAATATGAGACAGATGTGAAGAATTGAAATCCTTGTGAAAACTACTCCAGAATCAAGTTATTAAAATGGCAATCACAGAAATAATGACCTTGAATGATGTGCCCAAAGTGAACTTGGAAGAAGGCCTTTGATCACAACTTAGCCTGAGGATATGAAGACTCAGGAAAACCTGAGGAAAAGCTTTTCATAGCAAGGTAATTTTGAGGTTGTTTTTTAAGGTTACCACTTGAATCTGTCAAAGAAAAAAAAAAGTAATAATACACATTTGTATCATGAAATGTTTTTGCTTTAAAACAGTGGTTTTTAAAAAATATTTAGCAATGAAACACTTATTGAAACAACATCCAAGTCCAGTATATAAACCAATAATCAATGAAATGCTTTGGTGGAAACTGGGAAAGGGACACATTATGGCTCTTGACTTCCCCTACTCTCCACCTTTTCCAGTTCTAAGGTTCATGAGTCACTTCTCTGTAGTCTTTGTGTCTCCAAAAAACATATGTTTTGGAGTGAAGTACACTTTGATTTGAATATTGATTCTTTTCTATTATGTGTGAAACCTATATGAAATAATTGGAAATTTTTAAGCCTTAGTTTTCTCATCTGTTAAAGTTGATATCACAAATTTAGTGGGAGGAAAAAATGACAAAATATTTGCAAAATACTATGCATACACTAAGTTTTCAATAAATGTTAGTTATATTGTTATCCTTTTTACTAATACAGTATACATTGCATTTCACACTTTGATATATCAGAATTTGTGGCAAGATACCAAACTACACAAGTTTTTTGTTTTGTGTGTTTTTTTTTTTTTTTTTAGGAAATGATAAATACATTAATTTTCATCTAAATCTCAAATCCAAAATTAATGGACAGTTCTAAATGGATACATACATACAGTTTTATTAATATTACTGATTTTTTGCAAGGGGACTAAGGAAAACTTAAAAAGCTAATTGACTAGATAAAGTTTACTAGCTTTAAAGATTTCTGTGCCTCCTTTTCTCCTTCATTCTTTTCATTTATACTTTTTAATGACAGAGAAAATTCACACATATTCAGTATTTTCCTACTTTGAAGAAAACATTCCCTTTGTTGTTTATGGCTTATTTTAACTCCTTTGTAATTATAAATACATTAGAAAACTGCTTATTTAGGCTTTTTAATAAATAAAATTTACGTAATTTAGATTTTACTACAAGGGAGAATCCTTCATTATGATTCCTCATAACCTATGGTGCTATGTAACTTATACATCTAAAATTGTATGCTTTTCCCCACTCTAGGAATATGTCTGGGATTTTAATGTTCATAATTTTCCCTTTATTTTTATTATGGTAAAATATTCATAATATAAAAGTTGCCATCTTAGCCATTTTTAAGTATACAATTAAGTGGTATTAAATAAATTTATAATGTTGTGCAACCATCACCACTATCCATCTTCATAAACCTTTATTTTATAAAACAGAAACTCTATGCCCATTAGACAATAACTCCCCACTCCTCCTTCCCTTAAGCCCCTGGCAACCACCATTCTTTCTATTTATAATTTTGACTAACTACGTCATATAAGTGGAATCATACAATAAATGTCTTTTTGTGTATGGTTTATTTCACTTAACATAATGTCCTCAAGGTCCACCTGTATTGTAGCATATTGAAGTATTTCCTTCCTCTTTAGGGCTGAATAATATTCCATTGAATGCGTATAACATATTTTGTTTATTCAACTATATCAGTGACACTTGGGTTGCTTCCATGTTTTAGGTGTTGTGAGTAGTTTTCATGAATACAGATATACAAATATCTCAAGACTCTACTGTCAACTCTTTGCATATATACTCAGAAGTGAAATTGCTAAATCATGTGGTAATCCTATCTATTTTTTTAATTTTTTGAGGAATTGCCATAATGCTTTCCACAGTGGCCGCACCATTTTCTGTTTCCAACAATAGTGCACTAGGGTTCCAATTTCTACACATCTTTGTCAACACTTGTTCTTTTCTCTTTGTTTTTGTTCTGTTTTATAGTAGTTGTCCTGATAGAAGTGAGGTAGCATATTATTGTAGCTTTAATTTACATTTCCTTAAAGATTAGTGACTTTGAGCATCTTTTCATATGCTTATTGGCCATTTGTATAGCTTCTTTAGAGAAACGCTTATACAATTTCTTAACCCATTTTTGAATTGGATTGTTTGTTTTTTGTTGCTGAGTTGTTGAGTTTTAGAAATTATCTATATATTTTGGCAATTAATTCTGTTAGAGATATGATTTTCAAAGATTTTCTCCTATTCTGTGGGTTGCTCTTTTACTCATTGATATTTTCTTTTGATGCAGAATTTTTTTTATTTTCATAAAATCCAATTTGTCTAATTTCTCTTTTGTTACATGTGACCTTGGTATAATATCCAAGAAGTCATTGACAAATCCAATGTTATAAAGCTTTTGCAATATGTTTTCTCTTAAGAGTTTTACAATTGGGATTTACATTTAGGTCTTTGATCCATTTTGAGTTAATTTTTGTATATGATGTGAGGAAAGGATGCAATTTCATTCTTTTGCATATGGATATCCAGTTTTCTTGGCAATAATCAATGAAAAGACTGTTCTTTCTTCATTTAATGTTCTAGGCACCCTTGTCAAAAATCAGCTGACTATATGTGCTGAGCTCTCTTTTCTCTTCCATTGGTCTATGTATCTGTCTTTATGCCAGTTCTACAATGTCTTGATTAGTGTAGTTTTGCATGAAGTTTTAAAATCAGGAAATGTGAGTCCTCAAGCTTTGTTCTTCTCTTTCAAGATTCTTTTGACTATTTGACGTACTTTAAGATCTATATATATTTTAAGATGAGTTTTTTATTTCTGCAAAAAAATGTCATTGGGATTTTGACAAGGATTAAACTGCAGATGGCTTTGAATCTGCAGATGGCTTTGAATAGTAGTATTGGCATTTTACTAATATTAAGTCTTCCAGTCCATGAGCATGGAACATATTTTCATTTATTTATATCTACTTTAAACATTTTTCAGCAATGTTTTGAAGTTTTTATTTTACAAGTCTTTCATCTTCCTGATTAAGTGAATCCCTAAGTACTCTACTGTCTTTGATGTTATCATAAGTGGAATTGTTTTTATTATTTCTTTTTCAGGTTGTTCATTATTCATGTATAGAAATGCAACTTAGTTTTGCATGTCAGCTTCATAACCTGCTATTTTGTTGAATTCGTTTATTAGTTCCAAGAGTTATTTTGTGGGCTCTTTATGGTTTTCTATATCTATTACATCACCTGTAAACAAAGATAACTTTATTTATTTTTTTCTTTTCTTTCCCTTGCCTAACTACTCTGACTAAAACTTCCAGTGCTATGTTGAATAGAAGTGACAGAAGCAGGCATACTTGTATTGTTACTGATCTTAGGGGTAAATTTTTTAGTCTTTTACTATTTTGTATGGATACTCATTATGAGTCTTTCATATATGGCTGTTAGGGTGAGGTAGTTTTCTTCTAATCCTAGTTTGTTGAGTTTATCATGAAAGGGTGTTGAATTTTGTCAAATGCTTTTTCTGCATGGATTGATATGATCATGTGGGTTTTTTTCTTCATTCTGTGAATGTGGTGTAATACATTGACTGATTTTCATATGTTGAACCACACTTACATTCCAGTAATAAATTCCACTTGGTAATGGTGCATAATCCCTTGATATGCTCAATTCAGTTTGCTAATATTTTGTTGAGGATATGCGTTAATGTTCATAAGGGGGTATTAACCTGTAGCTTTCCTTTTTTGTAGTGTCCTTTGATTTGGTATCAGGTTAATACTGGCCTCATAGATGAGTCAGAAAGTGTTCCCTCCTCTTCAAATTTTTGGAAAAATTGAGTTAGATTACTATTCTTTCATAGATGTTTGGCAGAACTCACCAGTGGAGTCATCAGATTCAGGGAATTTCTTTGTCAAGAGATTTTTTATTACTGATCCAATTTCTTTACTAGTTATGGGTTTAATCAGATCATCTATTTCATCATGATTTAGTCTTGATAGTGCTGTGTTTCTAGGAATGTGTCTATTTTACCTAGGTTATCCAATATGTGGGAGTATAATTATTCATAGTACTTTCTTAAAATCCTTTTTATTTTTATAGAATCAATAGTAATTTCTGAATAATTTTAATCTTGTTTCTCAGTATATCTAGTTAGTTTTGTCAATAGATTTTTTTTTTAATAACCTACTTTTTATTTCATTGATTTTCTCTACTGTTTTCCCATTGTTTTATTTGTGTTCTAATCTTTATTTCCTTTCTTCTGCTAGCTTTGGCTAGTTTGTTCTTCCTTTTATAGTTCCTTAAGTTGTAAAGTTAGGTTTTTGATTGGAGATAGTTCCTATTTTTCAATGTAAGCATTTATGGGCTATAAATTTCCCCTTAGGACCCTTTTCACTGTATCCCAAAATTCTAATATATTCTGTTTTTGTTTTCATTTGTCTCTAAGTATTTCATAATTTATCTTTTGGTTTACTATTTGATCAATTGGTTAAGAGGTTTTAATATTCACAAATTGTGAATTTTCTAGTTTTACTTCTTATTGGTATTTAATTTTATCTCACTGTAGTTGGAGAAGATAGTTGATATGATAGCTATCTTTTAAAATCTGTTGAAACTTAATATGTGGCCTAATATATGGTTTATCCTGGAAATATCCCATGTGTGCACTTGAGAAGAATGCATATACTCTTGTGGAATATTCTGTATACGTCTGTTAGATCCTTTTTGTTATTGTATTAAGTCCTTTCTTTTCCTACTTATCCTCTGTTTGGTTTCCTATCCATTATTGAGAGTGGTATATTAAAGTCTTCAATTATTATTTCAGAATTGTTTATTATTCCCAAAAACTGTTGGTCTTTGTTGTGTATATTTTTATGACCTGTAATTTGGTGCAAATGTTTATAATTTTTGTATCTTCTTGCTGTATTAAAACTTTTATTAATATACAATGCCATTTTTGTCTCTTGTAAACTTTATTTTTAATTTGAAAACTATTTCTTCTGATAGTAGTGTAACTATCATGGCTCTCTTTTGGTTATTATATGCATGGAGTATCTTTTCACATATTTTCAATTTCAATGTATTTGTGTCTTTGTATCTAAAGTGACTCTTGTAAATAGCATGTAGTTAGAATATGTGTATTATCCATTCTTTCAATCTCTGCCTTTTGATTGGTAAGTTTAATCCATTTACATTTAATAAAATTACTGACAAGAAGGGATTAACATAAAAGAAGGTAGTAATATATGCCTTATATATTTTTTGTTCTTCATTGTATGTATAACTGTCCTCTTTTACGTTTAGTTTATTCTTTGAAGAGAAATGAGTAAAATCTTTTCTCATTTAATTTTGTCCTATAGCTGTTTTCTTTATGTTAACATAAAGGAAATTACATTTAACATCATAAAGTTATAACATTCTAATTTGAATTTATACCTGCTTAACTTCGATAACATATAAAAACTGCTTCTTAATAGTGTGTATTCCAACACTTTTGGCTGTTAACGTCACAAAGTTCCATCTTTACACATTGTGTGCCCAAAAGCATGAACACATAATTGTCTTAAATTATGCAAAAACACATTTAGCATTACAAATAAAGTTAAAATAATATTGGGTTTTAGACTAATAATTGTATTTTTTTAATATATTAGTCTCTTAAATCATGTAGGAAACAAAAAGTGGATTCAAAACTGTTGTGGCAATAATATTAAATTTTATACTAATCCACGTATTTACCCTTATTGAGATTTTTTTTAAGTTTATTTATTTTAAGTAAGGGAGGGGAAGAGAGAGAGAGAGAGAGAGCAAGCACGACCAGGGGATAGGAAAAGAGAGAGGATCCCAAGCAGGCTCTGCACCGACAACTGACAGTGGGGCTCAAACTCACAAACCATGAGATCATAACCTGAGCCAAAATCAAGAGACAGATGCTTAACCGACTGGGCCACCAAGGTGCCCCAAGATCTTTCATTCTTCACCATTTGCAGTTACTGTCTTGTATCCTTTCTTTCATTCCACAGGACAGGTCCAGAGGTAACAAACTCACACAGCTTTTGTTCATCTGAAAATGTCTTAATATGTCCCTTATTTTTAAATGACAGTTTTGCCAGATAGATGATTCTTGGTTAAGATTTTTTTTTTTCTTTTAGCATTTTGAATATATTAGGCTCCTATCTTCTGGCCTCCAATGTTTATGGTGAGATATCTGCTAATAATCTTACTGAGGAGCACTTCTCTAATGGCTGCTTTTAAGATTTTCTGTTCCTGGAAGTCAAGAATTTGACTAAAATGTGTCTTGGTTTGGGTCTCTTTGACTGCAACTTAGTGGAGTTTGTTAAACTTCTTGAATGTTTACATTCAGCTCTTTCTCAAATTTAGAAAGTTCTCAGCCATCATTTCTTCAAACTCTTTCTCTCTCTTCTTTTGGGACTCCCGCAATGCCTATGTTGGTCTCCTGATGCTGTCCCACAGAACCCTTAGGTTCTGTTCACTTTTCTTTTTTTTTTTTCCATTTTTTTAATGTTTATTTATTTTTGAGATCGAGAGAGAGAGAGAGAACATGCACAGGTCAGGGGCAGAGAGAGAGGGAGACCCAGAATCTGAAGCAGGCTCCAGGCTCTGAGCTGTCAGCACAGAGCTTGACATGGGGCTCAAACTCATGAATCACCAGACCATGACCTGAGTTGCAGTCAGACTCTTAACCAACTGAGTCACCCAGGTGTTCCAGGTTCTGTTCACTTTTCTTCAAGATTTTTATTTTTGTTCCTCAGACTTGATAATTTCCTTTGTCCAATTTTAAAGTTTGCTGACTCTTTCATCTCCCTCCTCAAATCTGCTTTGAGTCTCTCTACTGTATTTTTATTTCAATTATTGCACTTTTCAGCTCCAGAATTTCCAGAGTTTCTCTTTATTAGTGTTACCATTTTGCTCATCCATCAATTTCTTGACTTTCTTTACAACTTCCTTTAGTTCTTTGAACATCTGTAAGACAATTGTTCAAAAATCTTTGGTATATCTGACAGCAGATCTCTTTCAAAGAGAGTTTCTGTTGATTTGTTTTCTTCCCCTTTGAATGGGTCATATTTTCCTATTTCTGTTTATGCCTTATGACTTTTTTTGTTGAAAACCACATTTGAATCTAATAATGTGTTAGCTCTGGAAATCAGATTCTCTGTTTTCCTCATTTTCTTGTGTGTTTGTGTTGTTGTTATTGATTTCATGTCTGTTTTTGTGTTTTTAATTCTGTGAGCTATCTCTGTGTATCAGCCTGAAGTATAAACCCAAGGTCATCTTGTCTTTGATGAGTCTGTGCCTTTCCCTTGGCATAAAAGGTCACTTTTTAATTTCTCCCAAATACATATCTGGTCTTTAATGTCTGGCTCCCAAAAGAAGAAAAAGAGAAAAAATGAAGAGGGGAGAAGGTGCTGGCCCTTTACATCTCCTGGTAATCTCTCCAGCCAGAGAGGAAGGGGACAATAACAAAGGGGGGAGGTGTAATAGCAATGGTCCACCTGCCTCTTTGCACTTCAGAAATTAAAAGTAGCAATCAGCAACCAGAGAACAGATACTCTCTGTTTGGAGAACATGGTCTTTTTTGCTCACCCCAGCTTCTACAAACTGCGTGCAGGTTGCTCCACGAACACATGGATAGCTGCCTGCCAAAAGGCTGTGGGTGGAGGATGAATGGCTGCTACTGTGCTGAGATAAAATTGATAAAAATTAAGTGAAATTTACCATCCAAATCTTCCTGGAATTTGGAAGCCTTTGATAAACTGCAGAATTCCAAAACAGTTAGACAGATTCTGCGAGTGCACTTGTTGTCTAGGTGGGGAGACAAATCCCTGGTGCATCCTACTCCACCATCTTTCAGTGTCCATAATCTTTAGCCCAATTTGTCCTTTGAAGCATTTTGTTTAGTCCACATGATGTTCAATAATTTTACTTTAAATAATATTAGAGAGGAAATTTATTTCTCTCTCTCAATGTTATTCCTATGCATCTTATGTATCTCCATTCTTATTATCCTCTTAATATTCTTATATATCTCTGGAGCACCTGGATGATTCAGTCGGTTAGGCATCCAACTTTGGCTCAGGTCATGATCTTGTGGTTCATGAGTTTGAGCCCCACATTGGGCTCTGTGCTGACAGCTCAGAGCCTGGAGCCTGCTTTCAATTCTGTGTCTCCCTCTCTCTGCCCCTCCCCTGCTCATGCTCTGTCTCTCCCTATCTCAAAAATAAATATTAAAAATTAAAAATATATATATTCTTATGCATCTCTTAACTCTACAACAGTGACGAATAAAACCACTTGAATTTGAGACTATGGTAGAATATTGATATTTGGTTAATAAAATCAGGCTCAGTGTTCCTGAGTGATATTGCAGACCCACTGACACACCCTTCCTATCCAATTTTTCCTTTCTAACACCCCTTGTTAGTTAGCAATACTACCTGCCATCAAAATATTTAATGGCCTACATGTTGAATACTGGTAGTCTATTGACAGGCCACCTTATTTAAAGGTTATGTTCAACTATGGCTAACCCTGAAGCAGTATCCAAATGTTACCTGTCATAGAATTAAAAATTATCTTTTGAGTGGGTTTTCTGAGGTGATAGGTACACACTTTTAATGGTGTCATTTTACATTTAAGTGTTTGTTTTTTTACTTTATGTGATTATGTACATTAGTATCCATGATTTTATCATTGCAAGTCTGATCTTAAAATGAGTGAATAGAGCAATAACCTTATATTACTGTCCAAAATATGACTGTGAGGTAAATGAAGTAAGTTTCATAACTGCCATTTTACAGATGAGAATATTTTTTTCATCCTAAACACATTTAACAATTTTGTCATCACAGCCTCAGCCTTTTCTTTCCTTTAATCCTTACAGCTTTGTGGGTAGCACATAGTATGCATTTGAGAAAAAAACTTGTTGAAATAAAATAATTCCTACTACAAAAATAATTTATCTGAAAGGGTGATATATCTCTGAATCCAAATTAATTTATTTTTACCACTGATGAATTATGAATCTTGTACAATGAAGAACAGGCGAAAACAAATTTGATGAAGATTGTTCTTTGAGCAATAAAAATGTATATTTTTGAGAATGTATTTCCTGCCTAAGCAATAATAATGTGTATTTGTTGAGAATATATTATGTACCTTACAAGGTACTATAAAGCTTCCTCACATATAACACAATTTCTGTAAGACAGGTGCTACTTTTATCCACATTTTACAGATGAGAAAGTTAAGACTGAGGAGCCAGGTAACTTGTTCCCCATCATGCAACCTGTAGATGCCACACGAGGGCTCTAATCCAGAGCAGTTAGTCTCCTTGTATTGTCCCCCAAAGCTCTTACATTGTATTTATCTCATTGTTGATATGATAAGCTTTCTCCAGAACACAGTTCCAATGACTGTAAAGAACATAATAGAGGATTTTATAATTATTTTCTATTTTCTCACTTGTGCAATCTGCCATTTTCCTAGGTAATGCTTTTTTGAAATTGAGAGGCATTGTGGCTAACTATAGCAGGCCCTGCATTAGACAGATAAAGGATGATTTAGATAAGTAGCTAACAATTTACATTTATCTCAAGGCAAATTATAGCAATGATCTTCATGCAGTTTCTATCACCTCATTGCTCAGAGACCCCTTGCTCCGATATAGCCTTTGTTGAAAAAAAGTCACAGACTATGAGTCACAGAGAAAGCAAACACAAAACCATGAGAATCTCTCCCTTTTGTTGCCATTACTTCATTCCTCATCTAAATGATTCAATCCCTTGCTGTAGTTAAGTGACTCACAAAAGCTTATGGGATTTACATGACCAATAAAATTGTTTCCACTGTTATGTACAGGTGACAAAAATGTTCTCTAGCTAAAATGATCAAAGAGGGAATAATGTTTTTATGTTGCCAAAAGATGAAGCTATTTTCTTCAGCTAAACTACACATTCATTTATGTCAACTGAGGAAAGGAAGGTAAATCTCCTGATCTTTATCAAATCGCTATGTAATTAAGCTTTAGACTTTTTTTTTGATTGACACATTAATATGAAAGTAGGATAAGTTCTGAACTTGATAGTAAGAACTTGAGAACAGAGTAGTAAGAACTTGAGAACAGAATTTGAAGGCATTTAATATTGAAGAAGAGATTGGGAAATAATATCATGGAGATTATGCTCATACAAAGAAATGAGAAATTAAATTTCTCAGCTGGACAATAAAGAAAAGCACAAGGGCTTAAAATCCTGCTGTCAGTACCTGAGTTTACTGACAGAGTATATTATATAAATACATGCTACCCAGATATCCATGAAGAGAATTCAGAGAAATGTCATTGACCTTTTCATTTTAATTTAAATGCATTAAAAATATTACAGTCATAATGAGACATAGAGTGTTGGAGCTGATCATCTACGTTACAAAAAAAAAAGTATGTTATAGATAAGGTAATTAAAACTCAAAGGGAGAGCTCAAGGAAGTTTTGCCAAGTTATACCATGAATTTGCTACAGAATTAGTAGTGATCCAATTCAACTTTTAATTTTTGTGAAAAGATATCTCAAGAGAGGCATTCTAATAATATATGAACTTTAGTTCTAGACCTCCAAGTCAAACCTTTTAGTTATTCTTATCATCTGTTTTCACAAATCCATTGCCTATTGTCACAATTCTCACATACTTAGAAGAGATTTAAATTCTACAAATTACTCCTGGTCGGGGAAAAGGCTACACTTTGCGGAGGTGTGTTGGGCACACTGTAAAATGTTAAGCAAGCTAGGGGTGCCTGGGTGGCTCACTCAGTTAACTGGCAGCCTCTTGATTTTCACTCAGGTCATGATCTCACAGTTATGAGATCGAGCCCCTCATTGGGCTCTGCACTGAGTAAGGAGTTTGATTGCGATTCTCTCTCTCCCTCTCTCTCTGCCCCTTCCCCTCGGGCACATGCACTCTGTGTGCACCCTCTCTCAGAATAAATACATAAAATTTTAAAAAATGTTAAGCCAGCTACATTTCAGTGGAGTCTAGCCTAGTGACTCTCAAAGTGTAGTCCCTGTAAAAGCAGCATCAGCATCACCCAATAACTAGTTAGAAATATAGATTATTAAATTCTAATCTAGGGGCACCTGGGTGGTTCAGTCAGTTAAGCATCTGACTTCAGCTCGGGTCCTGATCTCCTGGTGGCTCATGAGTTCGAGCTCCACATGGGGCTCTATGCTGATGGCTCATAGTCTGGAGCCTGCTTCCGATTCTGTGTCTCCCTCTCTCTGCTCTTCTTCCATTCGGGCTCTGTTTCTCTCTCTCTCTCAAAAATAAATAAACATTAAAAATAATTTAAATTCTAATCTAGACTTGGTGAATTGGATAGCCTGGAGATGGGCCCCAGCATTTTTTATTATATAAAACCCTTCAGTCCTCCAGCTGGTTCTGATACAAGGTTTGAAAACCACTGGTCAATGGGAGGAAAAACACCATACTGAAGGGAAAGGATATGGGTTACAATTTTAGTCATAGCATCCAGTAGATATGCGACCTTGGGTAATTAACCTCTCTAAGATTCATTTTCCTCATGTCTGAAACACATCATGTGAAGTTAGAATAAGATAGAGAGAAAGAAAAGCTCTCAAGCTTTAAATCAGTGGGTCTCATATCTGGGTGAGATTTTTAACCTCCAGAGAATATGTCACAATGTCTAGATATGTTATTAATGGTCACAACTGGTGAAAGAGGTTGCTACTGACATATGGTGGGTAGAAGACCAGGATTCTACCAAACATCCTATAATGAGTAGAACAGCCCCCACAATGCAGGTTCATCTGGTCCAAATGTCAATAGTGCTAAGGTTTGAAAACCTTGCACTAAACCAAAATAATATATTAAAATGACACTTTTATTATCCAATTTTTCCATCACTTCTGCCTCTTCCTCTTTTTCTCCAATTTGTGAATCATTACATGGATACTACCAATGCCAACATCTATTTTTAAAAACATATAATGCAAACAAAAGAGGCAGTTAAAGCTTTTTTTTTTTTTTCTCAATCTCTGGAAGTTCTTGGTAGAAGAGAAAAAACGTTTCTTCTATTCTTCTGTTTAAAATGTACATTTTCCTAATGTGGAAAAGAAATTAAAGTAATTTGAAGAACTTGCTTCAGTTCAGTTGGCTGAACAACTTTGCCTCTCTACCTTGCTTATAATAATCTCTGGCCTTAGCAGTGACAATCGAACTAGGAGATAATCTCTTTGCCACTTTTCCTATACCTCCATATCATTAGCTACTTTGCCACAAATTCAAATATTATTCAAAGTGCCATGTATTAGAGACACACAAAGCAAATTAAAGGAGTAAAGGAGAGAAATATTTTATCAGGTTCTTTGCAGGTTAGATGAAAAGAGTAACTTATTTTTCTATCCCCATTCTTTCCAATTCACACTTGGATGGCAAACCCTGTATGGTGACTACGGTGGAAATGGATCTTCTAAGGATGTCTTACCACCATTCTGCTAACAACTCTCATTTAAGGCTGAAAAAGCAATAAAAGTATATTGTACACGAAAAGGGAAAGTGGGTGACAAATGACGTTTAGGTGATAGAGAAAATGAATTATATGCTTAAATTTCTTTCTGTATTTGTTTATGGATTTCACCTGCAGCTGGAGTGCACCATATTCATACCAATGGCTGAGAGTTTATCCTGAGGAGCTATCTGCTGTTTTAGATTTCATACTTCCAATAGAGGTAGCTTAGAGAATATTCAAGCAATATTCAAGTTTTAGATGCTTACACCATAGGAAAAGTGTGGATCATTTGCTTATTTTCAGAGATATTAACTGTCAAAAGACAATGGATGCATGTCTCCATAAAAATATAACTAGATGTAGGCTCCATTTTTCATTTATCTTTCACAGTGAAAGAAGTCCTTCCTTTCAACATGTGACCCCTTACATTCAAGGTATTCTGGGAAGTAGAAACATATAGTAATGTTGGACAAAAGTAATGAGATCATTTTTAGAATGTTCATTATTGACTAAGGCATATCCCTTGCATTTTGCATGTGGAAGTGAGGGATGTTCACTTATGATGTGAGATACTGTCCCACATGCAAAAAGAATTATCCTGTAGTGGTTATCCTAGATTAACTGGTTGGGGCCAGTCTAATCACACAGTGGAGAAACTATTCCTAAGATGTGTTCATAGGAAGATGGGACTATGGAAAAACGGTCAGAAAAAATGTAATGCTGCTGGCTTTAAAGATGAAAGGGGATTGGCCACAAACAAAGGAATGGGAGCAGCCTCCAGAAGCTGTAAAAGGAAGGATAGAGATTCTCTCCTATACTTCCAGAAAGTAATGGAGCCCTGCTGGCATCTTGATTTCAGCCTGGTGAGACGTACACCAGACTCATAAAATGCAGAATGTTAAATTAAGTGTTTGGTGTCTAGATAAATAAATAAGTCGCCTGGGTGGCTCAGTTGGTTAAGCATCTGCCTCTTGATTTCAGCTCAGGTCATCATGTCACAGTTTTTGAGTTCGAGCCCTGCATCAAGCTCTGTGCTGATGGTGTGGAGCCTCCTTGAGATTCTCTCTCTTTCCTTCTCTCTCAAAATAAACTTAAAAATATAAACAATAAATGTGTGGTGTTTTAAGCCTCCAAGTTTGTGGGAATTTGTTATAGCAGCAATAGAAAATTAATGTACTGCCCCAAATATGCTATTGTACTAAAGTATTTTACAGGAGAGAAAACTAAGAACTAAATAAGTTAAATATATTTTGCTGTTGAATCAAAGCTGTTGACCCTGGCTTTCTATTCAACTGTTTTTCCCACTGTCATATTATTACTCAAACACACTGCTTTAACTTTTATGTGAGTTCTTGAAGACTTTTTGAATCATCTTTAGACCCTATTGTTCCATTCTATGGGTACAAAAGGTACAAACTTACATGGCATAAACATCACAGTAGACATGCTACACACTTTTTCACTTGGTTTGCAACATAGTCTTGTGAAGCAAACCAATAAAAAGTCTTAGAATCAGAAAATTTCTAACTTTCTAAAGAACACAGAGTTCCAAGACCAAAATTCCTTTTTCCCTAATATATTTTAGAAGTATAAATCAGATGTGTTGGAGATTGACACATTAGACACCATTTATTCCAATTCAGACACTTATTGTGAAGATAAGGCACTAGCTACTAATATTAGGTAACATTTTTAGAGTGTTTACTGTGAGGTAAATGTGAAGAACTGTGAAGAATCTGATAGGCTAACAAGTTGGGAAGGCTAACAAGTTAGACTGCCATAGTTATGTGGATGCTGGCAGAAGGCTTAGGGTCATAAGCAAAGCACTTTATTACTAGCAGAAATAGCATTAGTCAGAGGATTAACATATTATTGTGCCCAACTCTCAAGTCCACATTCCAACAGGATGTCACAAAGACAGCCAGGGGACAGCAGCTCATTGCATGTATTGGACTACAGCAAAGGAAATCTTAGTTTAGGGCACCTGAATCTTTTATAATGGGCAGTAAGCACGCCTTCCCTTTGCTGCAGAGGAAGACACTATCTCTAATTTTCCATGGTGGTTATTACAAAGACATTCTTAAAAAGATGTCAGGAATGAAGGGCAGCCATTATCTTGCTTTCAAATGTGAATAATCAAAAAAGATCTATAAAGAATTGTATTCTAACAGTGGAGTGTACAGATTTATCTGTCCCCCACAGAGATCTTTGATCTTCCTCTCTTAAAATTCCATCAGTGTCATTCTAACTGATCTTTAAAAAATTTATTTGACCACCAGTATTAAAGGTAAAGTCCTTCCACGAGAAAAGAAATGGAAAAAAATTGGAAAAGAAGATGGAGACTTGATGTGTGAACAGTAAGTAACCTAGTTAAAGGTCTAGGCGTGACTGAATTTCAAATTGTTTGATCATGTCTGACAAACTGCCTTATCCAGTTCTCCTGAGGGAGTGAGGAATCTCTAGCTAAAAAGAGAAAAGGTGGGGGGGGGGGGGAACCTGGGTGGCTCAGGTGGTTAAGGGTCTGATTCTTGATTTTGGCTCAGATCATGATCTCAAGGTTTATGAGACTGAGCCATATGGCTGGTTCTGCACTGATAGCACTGAGCCTGCTTGGGATTCTCTCTCTCTCTGTCCCTCTCCTACTCACTCTTTCTCTCTCTCTCTTTCTCTTTCTCTTTCTCTCTCTCTCTCTCTCTCTCTCTCAAAATAAACTTAAACAAATCATACATCTTCCCTTTAAAAAGGCCTATGATTCTGAGCACAGCAAGGTGTCACTCAGAACTGCCACTGGCATACCTCCCAGAGACTTTTGAACTAGCAACAAGACATCTGGATTTCAACAGTAGTCTTCAAGGCAGTTCTGCTTTTACTTCCTTTCAATAAAGTGGTCCATGGAAGTGCAAAGGGGCCTGTTGCTGCAACTTTGCCATAGCCATACCTTAGCTTTGACATTTAAAGAACTCTAGATGTCAATAGCAACAACCAGAAGAATGCATAGGTAGATCCAGTGATGTTGCAGAAAGGAGCGACAGTACTCACACAAAAGGAACTTCTTGAAAAGTACATGTATTCCCGTCAGCGTAGTCAGTAATATCCATCTGAGGAACCAGGGTCTCAAACATAAGAAGTACTCACTAGCAGTAATAAGGGAGGCCAGTTGAGACACCCAGGCCTGGAGATACAGTGGAAATTAGCCTAAGTGGCACTTATTCAGAAAAAGTGAAGCTGATCAAGAGAAAAAGAAATGGTTGGTGACCAAAAACAGAAAAGAGAGACTGAATTCTACAATAGTTACAATAGTAATAGACAATAGTATTTAGCAAGTGTTTATGTTCTTAGTAGTGTGTCTAATCCTTATAATAATTTGTTAATACAGGTTATAGTAATATAAGTTTAAAAACATTTTGGGTAAATAACTTGTCATTAGCTAATTTCTCTGACTCTATATTGAATCCCTTGGAAAAAAAAAAAAAACCTGCCTTATTTTACCACCCACTCAATAACCAAGGCCTTGGAAATTATTGCCCTTACTTTCTACTGAAACTCTTTGGTAAAGAAGGGTCAATGACCAATTTCATCTTCCAAGCCAAAGTCCTTTTCCTAATACCCAATACAAAGAAAAATCTTTGACTTTTCTGCAGTAGTTTATAGTAGTAAGGAGCCCTAGCTTCTTTAAACTTACCTTTACATCTGTTTTCTCGAAGTTCCCAGATGACTGCAGATTTATGTTTCTTACAGCCTTATATTCCTCCAATTACCCATTAATTGTAGGAAGTCTTATGTTCTGAGACTATCTTCCTGTGCTTTTCTTATTTGCCTCCCTTTGATGACCTTTGTTTCAAATAGAATTTCTAATACAGTACCTTTTACATCTAACTCATTAGGCCCAACATTTTCTCCTAGAGCCCCAGAAAACAATTTTAATTTATATCTGGATATTTCTTCACAAATGACAGGGTGATATCTCAGTGTTGACATACCAAATGATGAGTGTATCACTTTTCCTACTTTCCAAAATTTTAAGCTAACATCTCTCTCCTCCTCTTTTTTCCTTATCTTTTTTTTTCTTATTTTTGATTAATGATACCAAAAAGGAGATATTTGATCTTCCTCTTTTAAAATTTCATCAGTGTTTGATCATTCTAACTGGTCTTTAAAAATGTATTTGACCACTAGTATTAAAGGGCGAGGCCTTCCAAGAGAAAAGAAAGGAAAAAAAAAATAGGAAAAGAAGATAGAGTCTTGATGTGGGAATAGGAAGTAACCTAGTCAAGTAGAAACTGGGGTTCACTATGTAGACCCACTGAAAGTTAAAGCCCATCAATGAACTGAGGGACATATTACAGTGGCTTTGAATGGCCTGTCAAACAACTGCACTTTATTCCATATTCAGTGGGGGCTCTTCACACTTGCATATCCATTTGCTTCTAACTCCCCTTACAGTATTTACCACGTTTGTCTATATTTGTATTGTTCAGATTTTATCTTCCCTATTTTTTTAGTATTTTGAAAGCAGAATATTTGTATTTCCCTCTATGTCTATTTATGTAGCATCTCTAGCCCCAGCAAGGGCTTGAAACTTGTTGTGGTCATGAAATACTTGCTCACCCAGATGGACTTTCATAGTCAGAATATAAACAACAAAGAGAATAGAAATATTGGCTTGGAAGTTGGTCACCAACTGATAATTTATTAAATATGAGTTGGTTAGGTTGCACCCTACAGAGTTAAAATGAGATCAGCCATTGTATAATTGTTTGGTGATGCCCAGCTATTCAAGACATATTGAGTCTCAAACATTGCTTCTTTTCAATCATGCATAATTTTTGAATCTGGTCCAATGAGGAAAATGACCTAAGTACAAAGGACCACATACATAATAATTCTTAATAATAATGCTAGTTTGATGGTCATGATCAAACTAAACTCATTATTTATTTTCCTGCTCTTGAGATTGCCCTGTACTATCTGACATACTAAATGGGAATGTTTCCACTAATGAAGAGTATGATATAGCAGTGTAGGCTGTGATCCAAACCAGGCTCTACGATTCAAACCCGAAGTGCATAGTGTATGGAAAGAAAGATACATGGTCCTCCTGGGAAAGCATTAGCATCATGACCTCATAAGAGTTAATGGACAAGAAGAATGACTTCAATGGGCTGTGTAGAAAAACCTGCTGTTTCCTCTCAACACTTGCAAACCCCAATGAAACTTTAGTGATTAATAGTGATTGGATCCAATAATGATTAGGTAAAGCATCTGCCATGGGCAGCTCGTGGGCATTCACATGACCTTCTGTGTGCTAATTAAAGACATCAGTGATCCAAATAGCCTGGTCTGCAGCATATAACTCTATCGCATGCAAAAGGCACTGCCCTGCTTAGAGAGCCATACAGAAATAAATTGAGACAGGTTTTCTCTTCAAATCAAAATGTAAATTTAACTTAAATCTAAAACTTGTTGTTAGGTTAACTGCACCTGTGCTGCTGACTTTGCGCTTATAAACAAGAACACGTGGGTATTTACTTGGGTAAACCATTTAATCTATGTACAAACTATTAGGGTACTATATATATAATATATATAAATATTGGAGTACTATATATATATTGCTTATTTGGGGGCCCTATCAAAACTAGTCAAACTTCCAAAAGCAAATAAGAGCATATATACAATATTAAAAATTCTGAAGAAATTTTGATTCCTCCAAACTTCATTAGTAGCCTCCTGTTGACCAAAAGCCTTACTGATAGCATAAAGTTAATTAACACATATTTTATATGCTGTATGTAATATACACTATATACTTCTGATACAGTAAGATAGAAATAACATGTTATTAAGAAAATCATAAGGAAGATACATTTACAGTACTATACTGTATTTCCCCCCAAAAAATGCACACAGTTCAAACCCATGTTTTCATAGGTGAGTTGTATTATCCTTATTGCTATGACTTATAAACTCGGAGTTTGAACTTTGTCCTTGGAGTGTGTAAATTCTAAGATCTAATCTTAAATAATAGCTTTCCTAAAAGTATTGTAAGAAACTGGGGACAAAGCATTAGTTCCAGATATCACAATGCAGGTAAGGATAAGGAAGAAAGCATCCTTCACATCTACCTGGAAGGCAGTGTCTCTTCAGCAAGACTCCGGATGACACAGTGCCACTCTGGGACCTTGAGGACTCTGGAAGCTGTGTGGCAGCCTGCTCTGTACCAGATCAGCCCTGGTAAGAGGCTACTGTGATAATAAGCAGAAGCTGCAGAGAAGTCTGGGAAAACCCATGCCTAATGAGATTCAGCTGCAGAAGTAATTTACCTGCTCATAATCAAGGTAACAGCATGAACTTCGCAGGAGGGGCAGGAGGCAGGGAAGTCGAAGAGAAGATACATACATTGGCTTCCTGAAATAACTGAGAAGGTATGGCCACAAGAACCACTGATGGCAAGAAACTGAAAACATGGGTTACGTTTGTGTGGTTTTTTAAAGGGCATGAATGAGAGAAATAGGAAAAAAATAGCATACAGCAATATGCCTTTAGTTATGTAAGAAATATAGCTATTCCATATAGTGACTACATTTTTGGAAAATGAAGAACTATAAATTCTCTGATCATCAGCTTCTCAGTGATTTCTCTCAGTTGAGAAATTTTATATTTATTTATCACCCCGTAGTATGTTAATCCCCAACCACTAATTCATTTCCACAAACATGGAGAGAGAAGGGGAGAAGAATGTGACCCCAAAATTTGCCACTTTGACATGTGAATTATTTCAAGCTGAAGGCAATCAACAGCTGGTTACCTTTCCCTTAACTGCCTTAAAGAATTTAGATAGAGGACCTGTACCAGGACAGAGTTAAACCAAAGATAAATTTTTATTATAAAGACTTATCTGCATGGCATGGAAAAGATTTGTTTACCATACGTTCGCTCTTCTCATTTTACTGTGAATCCTTTTCCTCCCCTGTGAAGTCCCAGACCCCGACCCCTTCTCAGGATGGCATATAAGCCTCAACTGCCTGTCTTTGCTTCTTCATGTCTTTGGGGTTCCCAGATATGCAAAATTTGTTTTTCTCCTGTTAATTTGTCATATGTCAATGTAATTATTAGACCAGCCAAATAATCTAGAAAGGAAGGAGAAAGTTTTCTGCCCCCTATACTTGCTATGTGCAAGGTACTCTGACAGAGATTGGAAAACAAAGATGAATAAGACATTGGACCTTGTTTTAACAAGTTCGTGGTCTATTCAGGTATACATAGGGCTTTAATAGGCCTTATCAAACATGTTTAATGGACTATGTTTCAGAGTATGCTAAAAAAACTAGATGATACTTAAAAAAATTTAGTATAATGATAAAGGAAAATGAAAATTAATGACTATTTCAAAAGTGTTTATGTATGAAAGATTTTTTTCACTTTCTATAAAAAAGTTACCCATTTCTAACTGCAAATAAGCACATATATGTCTACTACTCTAGATTCGAGTTTTGAATTGTATTCATATAAAACACATTTCAGGTCTGAGAATGTGTCCATTTTGTTTAAATAATCCATTTTCATTATATTCAGTTACTACTCCTCAAAAGGAAATATTATTCCGAAGATAGAACTTAGGTAATTGTAAATTAAATAAATCTAGTCTGCAAATGTTACTATAAACATGGAAAATTCAAACCTAGTGGGTCAGTTTTGGCTTGATGATATATAACGATTTCAAATTCCAAATCAATTTTCAGGAATCTAGAGTAGAGCAGTGGCTTTCTGTCTCCAATAGTCCCTTCCCATTCTTCTAGGGAAGAGCTCTGCAATGTTCTTGGGATTGTCCTTGCTCCTTTGTTCTGGAGGTGACAATCCAAATAGCCCATCCCCCTGTTCCCATTCACTTTGCAGTGGTAGTCACATGACCCAATCTACATCAATCAGAGTTTTTCCTTAGAACTTTTTTTTAATAATGGAAACTGGCACAAAAGTGTTCTCTTTCTATTCATGAGACTATATAATATAAAAGCCAGAAACAGCATGTGGCCATGATCTTGGATGTGTGGAGACAGCTGGTCTAAGAAGATGAAGTGAAAACAAAGAGAAGTGGAGATAAAAGACAAAGAAAGAAAAAAAAATGGAAAGAGACCAGATCTAATACAAAAACAACAGGCCTGATGACTTTGGCATTCCTGCATCCAGTCATTAATGAAATCAATTTTGCCCCATCTCCTTTTGAAGTTTGCTTCATGTACACTTTCCACTTAAAGCTAATTGAACTAGTGTTTTGTTACCTGGCTCAAAATGAGTCCTATTACATTATTAAACGTATGTTCTAGAGCTACTATAAATTTACAGAATGTGCATGATCAACAGTCTTTGTTTATAAAAACACTGCTTCAATTAGCTTCCCTAAGCCTGTGGTAGAATAGAATGTGCTCAAACTTTCCAATTGTTCAAACCCTTAAATATAAATTACACCAAAAATGTGAGACAGGCAGTGTGCATGGAATATGAGATAAAAAATTAAATGAAACTTAGAATACTTTATTTGTTTGAGGCTATGGTATTAAATAGATACATGAGAAAATAGGATTTTTTTTGGTTTAAAAATGTTAAATGTATCATTTATTATATTAAATATCAGGGTTTTTTTTACTTTCATTTCAAATTTTACCTAAACTACTCTGGGAACAATTTCAAAATGTCATGAATTTGCATTGACCAAGTAATTGTAGCTACTTCTTTTTGCATAGTAATGTCTCTTTCAAAGTGCTTTAAAATATAATTTGTTCAACTTCATCAAAATGCTGGGAGGCCAAAAGTAAAAATAAATAAACTTCTTTTAAAAAAGAGGGGGAGGCATTTGGGTGGCTCAGTCAATTAAGCCACTGACTCGATTTCAGGTTAGGTCATGATCTCACCGTTTGTGGGTTCAAGCCCCACATTGAGCTCTGCACTGATGGTGCAGAGCCTGCTTGGGATTCTCTACTTCCCCCTCTCTCTCAAAAATAAAAATAAATAAACTTAAAAAAAAAGGATGGGAAGCACATATCATTCTTGAGATTATTACCAGAGTGAGAACAGACTTGTCCAAGGCCACAATGCTGGTAAATGGCTTTAAAAAAAAAGGAAAATTTGGGTCTGTATTTCCAAGTTCAGAGTTAAGTAACCATGATCCTGAGGAATGAGGTTGCTCTTATTCACACAGATGCGCATCAGCTAGGGTAACCGAAATAACTGCAGTGATCATTGTGAAAGCTTTGAATGATAATGTATACACATTGACTTTCAGATCACCTGTCATCTATACCACATATACGGAGCATGTACCATTTCAAACCATAGCTGAAGATCAGCTACTAAAGTCATCTTAAGTTGTCAATGCCTGTTGAACATAACTACATTAAAGAAAGCCCGATTAGTTCATATATATCTACTTAATTATTTTATCAGTGACAAACGGTACCTATACATAAACATTCCAAGCAATTTTGATGTGATTGGGAAAGTTAGAATCTCAGCTGAGCTACTTAATAACTATACAATCAAGGTAAATTGTAACATGTATTGTAAAAGAACAATTGCACTGGACACTTGCTAAAAATAGCAAGGAAGACTTTATTCCAGACAACTGTAATAGAAGTCAAGATTATTGCAACTGGGAGAGAGATTGAATTCAAATCAGCAGAAGAAAACACTGAAGGATTTTTAAATGCTGAAGTGAGTGAATGGAAAAGTATAGGAGAATGTTAGGGCAGGAGATTGGTCAATGGGACTAATCCATCTGTGTCTACCAAATTGTCCCCTATCAAATTTAAGTTCCTACCCTCTCAGACTAGAAAACAGGGATCTATCTTTATTGATGATTACAGTTCAATGGGATGGCTACCAGGTCCTTGAGAAAGACATTCTGGGTTGTAAAGGATGTGCCACATATTCATTCGGAGAATTAAATGAAAAATATGAGATTTTTTTAACAAATAGAAGTATCAATGTGAATCTAAGAAACCTAATATACTATAACAATCAAAATTATTGCAATATAGAAGACATAAATCAACAAAATTACTTCTATTTTCCCATATTTTCAACCCTCTTGGAATCTGTAGATTTTTGAATTTTCATTTTATCTCCGGTAGCAATATATTACAGAAGGAAAAAAATGTATACTTTGGAAATACATGGAACTGAGTTTGAATTTCATTTTTGCATTTCCCAGTAACTTTACACAAATGTATTAAATTTTTGAGCTTCGTTTTTCATGTGTGCTATATGGCATGATAAAATTACGTGGAATAAAGTATATAGCAGATATGAAGCAACAAGCGTATAATAGACAATGTTCTTCCTCATACTCTATGGTTTTATAAATGCTGTTCTTCCTGAAATTCCCTTCCCTGTTCTGTTTGCCTGGCTATGTCTTCCTTTCCTTCACAACAAGGTCTGCATTATTTCCTCATCAAAGGCCATCCCCATCTTATTACTCCCCACCCATGGATTGATTTATATGTCCCTGTACCTACCCTTATCCTGGAACTGCACTGTATAGTAGACCAAGAAATCTGACAAATAATGAACAAGTTTTTAAAGGATTATTCCTGGGCGCCTGGGTGGCTCAGTCAGTTGAGCCTCCAACTTCGGCTCAGGTCATGATCTCACGGCTTGTGAGTTCGAGCCCCTGGTCGGGCTCTGTGCCGACAGCTCAGAGCCTGGAGCCTGCTTCGGATACTGTGTCTCCCTCTCTCTCTGACCCTCCCCCATTCATGCTCTGTCTGTCTCTGTCTCAAAAACAAATAAACATTAAAAAAAAATTTAAAAAGAATTATTCCCAAGTGTTTCTAGTCCAAAGTGATTTTATAGGCAAGTTAGTCTTTCAAATAGTTAAGAACAAATAAGTCACATGACATGTGAAAATGATGAACAGTTTTTCAATTCATGTTATGACCCTGGCATAATACTGAAATATAAATAATAGCAGAAAATAAAAGAAAAATATTACATGGCCATACTCCTTAAAAATAAAGAATATCGCAAATAAAATAACAACCCATAACTGAAATAAAGAATAATGTATGAGCCTCAAAGAAAGGTTTAGTTCATAAATAAATCTTATTGGGAAATATTTGATATAATCCATCATATAAATATACCAAAGTAGAATAAAAGACTTACAAACTTTATAAAAGATGCTTAAAAAGCATTTGATGAGATATAACACCTTTTCTTATTATTATTAAGAGTTCTAAGTAAACTTGGAATAGTGGATACCTCCTGAATATGCTGTTTATCTAGCTTAAAATGACTACCAAAATCAAGATTAGTCATAGTATTTTATAGGAGGCATATTAAAGAAAGAGGAAAGTCAAGGTCACCCACCATTACTGCCATTATAGGGCTGTATTAATTTCCTACTGTCAAGTAACAAATTACCACAAATTTAGTGGTTTAAAACAACATCTCTTTATTAGCTCAGAGCTCTGGATGTAGGTCATAAGAGTGGGTGGGCTTGGATAGCCCTCTGATTGGGGTCTCACAAAACTAAAATCAAGGTGTCAATATGACTGGACTCTTACCTGGTAGCTCTGTATAAAGATTTACTCCAAATGCATCCAGATTATTGGCTGCATTTAGTTCCTTGAGTTTGGAGGACTGATGTCTCCAGCTCTTGTTGGATGCTGACTGGGGGATGTTCTCATCACCCAGATACTGCTCTCTGGTCCTTGCATGTGGCCCTCTATACCTACAAATTGAAAAGAAAGGGGTAGGGGTGGCTCAGTCAAACATCCGGCTTCAGCTCAGGTCGTGATCTTACAGTTCATGAGCCCAAGCCCCAGGTCAGCCTCTGTGCTGACAACTCAGAATCTGGAGACTGCTTCAGATCTGTGTCTCCCTCTCTCTCTGCCCCTCCCCTGCTTGCCCTCTCTGTCTCATTCTCTCTCACAAAACTATATAAACATTAAAAAAGAAAAGAAAAGAAAGGAGAAAGTTGGGGGAGGATATTCTTAATATAAATAAATTTTATGCACCCAAAATTAGCAAATACCCAGTAGAAAAGAATTCACAAATTAGAAGCTATTTTTTAAACTGTAACACAGAGAAAACACTGAAACTTGTTAAAAAGGAAAAAGAAAAGGGAAACAACATAACTTATTTTCATACCAATATAAAAGAGCATTTTGGTTGTATATTTCAGATGTCTTAAAATTATACCTAACATTTATTCCAGGAATTTTATCTCAGTATTTAGTCTAAGGAAATGATTAAATATCATGCAAAAATTTATAGTAATGCTCAGCCCAGCATTTTCTTTTATGATAACAAACTTTGTTAATATAATAATGTCCAACAGTTCAAGGATGCTTGAACAAATTTTGTAATGCATATATGTGAATACCATCAAAATCAGTGACACGGAAGCACACTATTCAATGAGTGGAGAGCAGATTTAAAAAGCAAGGGGCGCCTGGGTGGCTCAGTTGGTTAAGCATCCAACCTCGGCCAGGTTCGTGAGTTCAAGCCCCATGTCAGGCTCTGTGCTGACAGCTCAGAGCCTGGAGCCTGCTTCAGATTCTGTGTCTCCCTCTCTCTCTGCTCCTCCCCCAATCATGCTCTGTCTCTCTGTCTCCTTCAAAAATAAAAACATTTAAAAAAAAAGCAAGCAATCAAGAATTTTAGATAGTATATTCCCACTTGGAGAAAACATATACATAATCATATAGAAAAATTATGAAAAGGTATATACAAGCATATTAACAGTAATTATATTCATGCCATAAGATAATTGGTAATTTTGGGTGCCTGGGGTATTCAGTTGGTTAAGCATCTGACTCTTCATTTCGGTTCATGATCTCACAGTTCATGAGTTCGAGCCCCACACTGGGCTCCATGCTGACAGTGCAGAGCCTGTTTGGGATTCTCTCTCTCCTCTCTCTCTGCTCCTCCTCCTCCCTCTCTCTCAAAATAAAATAAAATAAAATAAAATAAAATAAAATAAAATAAAATAAAATAAAATAAAATAAAAAACATTTAAATAAAAATTTAAAGAAACAATAATTGGTAATGTTTATTTTCTTTGTTTTATTTTCTAAATCAACAGTATGGACTGACTGCTGAAATGCAGTTCTTTCCACTAGATTAGGAGCATTTTAAAGGAAGGATTTCAGTCTTATTCAAAAACTTCCTTCAGGGCCTGGTTGGGAAGGAGGTGCTCAGTGAATGTGTGCTGTGTAACTGATCACACTATCAAGCATTTCCTAGTTATTCTTTTGCAATAAGGAAAAATTAATTCTGCCTGATTCCTAGATATTCTGTCGATAAATCTCCGGCCACTTTCTTGGAAAACAACTCATCTCTCCAAGTGTGAAAAAGGACACCTTTAGACTACACCAAAGTAAAATTTTAAAAGGTACTTCTCTCCAGCATACTAGGTACAACTAAAACAGAAATATGTGACAACATTTGTTACTCGGCAGGGTTCTAAAAACAGTGTTTGACCTAAATGCTATGAAACCCAAATTACATTAGAACACAAATTGATCTGATGCAGTGGAAAGATTTTTGGGTCTACTATGTTTGGAAAGGAGCTGGTATGGGACCATTTTTTTCCCCTTCAATTTTCAAGCAACACTAAATAAGTGTTTGGGAATGAACCATATTCACCTTGTTACTCATTTAGCTTATTTTGTTTGAAAACATTTACATATTGAAAAGCTGCTAATGGCATCCTGATAACCCTGAAGCTACGAGTAAAGAGATTGCTGCTTTGTGCTAAATGTACACTTTACCCTGTTACTTCTTCTAAATACCTCTATTGCTAATGATGTTTCTCCTCCTGAAATTCATATTTCCTAAGCAATCTGCAAACGTATGAGAGTCATGGAGGGACAATCTCTATTAAAATTAGCTGTCTTCCCCAATCAGCAAATGAAGAGAATTTCATTCAAGGGAAAACTTCGTTCTATTAAAGGAAATTGAACTGGAAGTTTTTACTGCCTGATGGGGTATTGTCTTAAAGGTGACCTAAAGGACAGTTTATTCATCGAATGATCTGCTTTTTCTTTTAGAGATGGTCATTAAATTGGCAATTCTTACATGGACTTTGTACTGAAAAACACAGGAAATGGTATCTAAATGGTACCTAAATGATAGCTAAATGATGATATCTAAATGATATCTAAAACTAACATGTAAAAGTAATGTGGATATGTATTACAATTTTAATATGTAGCAAAACTTGGACAAGTTAATTTAAATTTGGTTTCTATTTTACCACATTTTACCCTGATGTACATATTGAATGTTGATGCTGATGCGATTTATGAGAGGGCTTTTTATGAATGCCCTAAGGAATGGATGAATGGGGTGTGTCTGCTATAGAAACACTCTTTCCTGACATTTGTTGAGTTGTGCTTCACCTTAGCTATGGGCTGATGTCTACTGCTGAGATCTAGTCCCAGTCTTATCTCTGGTTGCTAGGTCTATCACAGGGTTATTGTTATTGTTTCCCAAATTCATTTGAGGTTACTTTAACCATTCTTTTGTTTCTCTGACTTAAAAATTAAGTGAGCAATGGGTTCCAGCCCCCTTTTCAGATAATCATGGTGATACCCAAATTCAAGCTTCTAGGTGTGGAATTTTCCTTAGCTGTCTACCCTAGGCTCACTGAGAATAAGTGTTTTCTCATGGTGTGATCTGTAAAACACTAGTGGTTCCTGATGGGTCATAAAGAAGTCTTCAGGTTATTGTGTGTGTGTATAAATGATATACAACTTTAACATATTTAATATTATATATAATTATAACTATAAATACATTCCATATTTTAACATACAATGTATAAAATTTATGCATATACTATATAAACATATTTAATTCTCCAAATATTTCATGAATTTGAAATAAAAGATTCTTAAATGATTTTTTACCCCAGAGGACACACTGCAACTTTAGTGATCATCCAACTTTTTTTTTAACCCTCTTAACCATTTTTAAGAGTACAGTCTGGTATTGTTAACTATATTCACATTGTTGTGTAAGAGATCTCTAGAATTTTTCATCTTGCAAAATGGACACTCTATACCCATTGAATAACAACCCCCCATTTCCCCTTCCCTCCAAAGCCTGGAGACCACAATTCCATTCTCTGTTTCTGTGAATTTGACTATTCTAGATATTGCACATAAGTGGAATCATACATTATTTGATTTTTGTGAGTGGCTTATTTCACTCATCATAATGTCCTCAAGGTTCATACATGTTGTAGCATGTGACAAAATTTCCTTCTTTTTTTTAAGGTTGAATAATATCCTATTCTCTCTATAATATACATATATATGTATTCCACTTTCTCTTTATCCATTCATTTGTCACTGGACATATGAGCTGCTCCCACCTCTTGTGAATAATGCTGGAGCTGAAGCAGGCATGAGCCTAGAGGCCCAGGAGCACTCTGCACTGGCATGGGGGGCACCCTAGCAAGCCCTCTGAAGACAAAATGTTATGGGCTTGGAGTGTTCTAAAGTGCTTTGAGACTATGTCACCTTGGCACAACTAGCTGGAGCTGTAGTGAGCAATGGCCAGGGGTGTCCCAGTGTGCGCCATGCTGTGAATGCCTTGGTGGGATGGCTAGGGCTAATGTGAATTAGGGGCCTAGGACTCACTGAAGTAGGAGGCCAGCAATGGCACCCAAACCCTGCTCCAGTCTGCACTGTCAAGATGCAGGGGAAACATAAGCCATGGTGCTCACCAGCCCCTCCCATCTAGAGAGAGTTCCAGCCACCACCCCCACCCCCATCCATACCCTCACTCCCCACCCCTGCCCCACTGCTGTTTGGTGGAGGTCTAGGGCTGGATCTTTTATATTCTAGTTCCCTCTTATTTTTTATTTTTTTAAAGGTTTTATTTTTTAAGTAATCTCTACACCCAATGTGGGGCTTAAACTTACAACCCCAAGATCAAGAGTCTCATGCTCTACCGACTAAACCAGACAGGAAGCCCTATATTCTAGTTCCCATTTAAACCATAACTTTTTTTTTGTGCCCCAGGGCAGATGAATATGTTCCTAGCCCCTCAGTCTTGTCTTTCCTCACTGCACTTCGCAGCTTTGGGGGTGAGGGTTCTCTTCATTACCGTGTTTCCCATCTCTCTTGCATTCTCTATGGGCCTTCTCCACCTTTTGTTTTGCAGAAGTTTTTCAGTCAGCCCCCAGTTCTTCTTTAGAAGAAATTGCTCTATAAATAGATTTGGTGTTTGTGGAGGAGGTGAGTTCAAGGTCTTCCTATCTCACCATCTTGAACCAGAACTCCATGATCATTTACCATTTAAATGCTGTTAATTTACACTGCTTACATCATCTCATTTGAGATGCACTTAACAGAGTGCATATGAGCTGTGATAAAATATTTTCATCTTATGTGGGTATTGTCTTCCACATTTTGATTTCCTTTACATGTTTCTCAGCATTAATATGAATTTTATCTGTCTTTTTTATGGGCATTGTAACTTGAATGATCTGTCTTCATCATCACCAGTACTATGAAACTCTTCTTAGTTGTCAATTTTTTTTAAATAAAAAATGTATTTTCAGCAAAAACCTGATTGATGTGTACCACATTTTGTTTAAAAAATGCATCTAAATTTTTACCACAGTATTTCATAAGATTTTATAATTAGAAAATGCCTTTGGGACCAAGACCATAAGAATCAAAGTCCTATAAAATCCACTTTTTCATTTATTCATTTAATAAATATTAATTGAACACATGCTATGGGCCAAGAACTACATTAATATTTGGAATGGGCCATATATATATATATATATATATATATATATAATGTAATCAGTTGAAAGGTGATGAGTGCTATCATTAAAAAAAAAGTAAGTTAACAGTGATAAAGAACGAGAGACTAGAAATATGTGCAATTTTAAATAGAATAGTCAGAGAAGACCTCATTGAAAAGGTAACATTTGAAGGGGCAAAAATTTAAATGAAAGTTCTAGCCATGTAGCCACCTGAAGAATGTTCTAGTCTGAGGAAATAACCAAGACAAAGTTGCTAAGGTGAGATCATTTCTGTTATGTTTGAGAACAAGCAAGAAGGACAATATAGCTGGAGCATATTAAGTAAAGGGAGATAGTAGAAGATAAGGTTAGAAAGGTAACATGGTGGCTAACAGATCATACAGGAACTTGTGGGCCATTACAAGAACTGCATGAAATGGCAAGCTATCATGGAGTTTGGTACAAAAAAGAAACATGATCAGCCTTATATTTTAAGAGTTACTTAGCTGCTATGTTGACAATTGTCTGGAAGAGGGAAGGGGGTAGTGTAAAATCAGGCAAGCCAGTTAGGAAACTATTGCAGTAATTCAGTAAGAAATGATGGTGACTTCAAACTTGTACCAGAATGGCAGTAAATTGGTGTTAAAAGTAGTGAGATTCTGAATATAGTCTGTCATTCCTATTACATTGGGTGTGGGGTCCAAGAGGGAGAAACTGAAGATCACTCCAAGATTTTTTACCTAATCAAGTAGAAAGATAGAGTTGTCATCAGTTCAGTTCTGTGGGTGGCACAGGTTTTTAGGACTGCTATATTTATCAAATAAAAACAGAGAATACTCTATTAAATTTGGATTGGATTTAACTAGGTGGAGGTTACCTGAAGACATCAGTAAAACCCATTTTGTTTATGTACAGGGATGAAAGTCTTACTGGAATAAATTTTTGAGAAAATGGAAGGGCATGGATTGGAGAAAAGGCAAGTTGAATGCATTTTTTTTGAGGTGTTTTGCTACAAAAAGAGAAAAGAAAAAGAAAGAGATGAGGTGATAGCTAGTATGTATAGTGGAATCTTGCATGCATTGTGTATTTATTCATTCATTTTAGGTAAGGGAAATTATAGCATGTTCACTGCTTATAATAATCTAGAAGGGAAAGGAGAAAATTGGTGGAACTATGTTCTTGAGTAAACAGGTACATAGAATGTAGAAGTATGAATAATTCATTTACCATAATAGATGGGTAAGCAGAGTATAAATGTGCACATATTGGTGGTAGATGAGATGATGGGGACCTATGCAAATTCTCTTAGGATTGTTTCATATTAAGGATAAGAAGTAAAGTTTTCAGCTGAGACTGAGGATGATGAGAGGTGCTGGGAGTTTGAAAGGAAGGTATGAAAGACTTATAGGAGAATGTGTGAACAATTGTTCTAAGAAAGTATAACATGATTGCCTGACAGAATTAATGCATCACTTGAGATTTGTGGATATAATGTAAAATGAGGCCAAGCAGCATGATATGATTCCTTAATAGAATCAAATGTACAGGTGCGATAATAAGAGATATGAATTTAACCATGCTTGTGGCTTTGTGAAGGGAAACTCACAAAAGCAAACAAAGAGCAAAGACATTGAGGGTCTGTGCAAGGGAAAGGGTATAATGCTTGACTGAAATTTTAAATGGGTAAGGAGAAGAGAGGGAACATCAATGGGGTCAGGGGTTCAATAGATGAGTGATCAAAGAGTAGTTGAAGGGTTTGGGGAGTTATGGTATAGAGTGAGTAATTTGGAAAGATAAAAGGTTGTGGTCAGAGGATGGAATGTATGAATTTGAGATTGAAATTATGGTGACAATGAAGTTATTGATAATGACAAAGTCCATTGTTTGAAGAAGCTGGGGTTGACATTTGGAATATTTGAAAGCTAAATCTGCAACTTTTAAAGCTTAATGCAACTAGAAAGTATTAGGAACCCTTTCTCTGCTACTTCTTATGCTGAAACATTCACACTTCCATGTTTTTAGTGTAATGCACTAGTTCACCTACTCATTGAAAGAGTGATGTGAATACTCTCAGGGAGGAAACTGTCCATTGTTTCTTAGCCAATGTTTTACATAATTCTCCAGATGGGGCATGTAGTTATTCCTGATGACTCATTATGGGATTTTCCATGGACTAGAATTAAAAACCAAGAAGAAAATGTTTGGATGCAAAATCAGTACTACGATTCAAAAATCTTTCACTTAACTGAATATAGTAGGTAGTTAAATGATTACAAACAATACTGTCTAAGATACATGAAATAAGTCCTTTGTCATTATATTATTACATTTATAATTATTACTACTATTTTAAATTTATTTTAAAGTATCGTGTCTTATTATTTCAAATTGAGATAAATTGCTCTATAAAGTTTTACCAAAACCTAATAGTCTGCATGTTTAACGATTGCCCATTTTACTGTCCATGGAAGCAAATTTTTGTAGTATACTATTCTACACATAGCTCTTAGACAATAGTACTCACTTCCATGCGTTTAAATGGCATCTGTTTGCCTATAGATCCTACATTCATATCTTCAGCCCCAGTTTTTCTTCTGAGCGCCATACCCGCATATTCAGATGTCTACCTGACCTCTTCCTAAATTGGTTTCACCAGCTTTTCCCAATATGTCCAAACCTGAGACTGGATTGCTCCCATCACCAACCAAACTTACCGGTCAGTCTCCTAAGGCTTACTGATTTACAATTCTAAAATCCCAGGTGGTCAAGGCAGAGACTTGAGATACCTCCTTTATTCTTCCTTTTCTCAAGATCTGCATTCATTATATTCAAATTTATATCAATGGTAAGTCTTGGGAAAAGGTCTGAATTAATCACTCACTCTCCATTAGCAGTGCCAATTTCCAAAGCTAGAATTGTCTCTTGACTGAAATATTGGAATGGCTTTCTAATCCATCTCTGACCCTTGTCTCTCTCTAAACATTCTCCAGACAGCAACTAAAGTAATCATCTTGGAATAATTTCAACAACAAATTGATCATGTCAGTTCCCTAGAAACAACAAACAACCAACATGAAACTTCACTGGTTCCCCAATTCAATTACAATAACATTTTAAAAATATTCAATACCCCTCAAGACTTTATATGATGTGGACTTGCCTACTTTTTCCATGTCAATCTGGTATCAGTCATGTTCTGTACCTCAACTAAACTATCCTTTTTTTTCCGAATTCCTCAAACGTAGCTACTTTATTCCTACATTAGCATATACTCTCTCTTCCTAGTACTTTATTTGCTACATCACATTTCAGTTGTCAAAAGGACATTTTTCTGACCCCAGTCCAAGCTTGTAAACTCCATTATATTCATGCATAGCGTTCTGTATTTTTACTTCATAATTACAATTACACATTTTTTTCAATGTTTGTATCTCCACTATATTTTTAATTCCATAAGGGAAAAGATCATGTCTGTTTTACTCAGCACTTTATCTTTATTTGTAATTATTTTATTAAGTGTTTTATTTTAATTCCACTGTAGTTAACACACAATGTTATATTAGTTTCAGGTGTACAATATGGTGATTCAACAATTCTATACATCATTACTCAGTGCTCATGATGATAAGTATACTCTTAATCTCTTTCACCTATTTCACCCATCCCTTACCCACCTCCCCGCTGATATGCTTTATTTTAAACAAGCACTTTATCTTTAGCACCTAAGAAGGTACCAATAAAATGTGTTGAATGAAGAAATAAACTTGTAAAATCCTCTACTTTTTAATTTCAGCATTTTAATTGGCTGCTTCACTCAAATTCTCCCTCTCTTCCTTTAATTTAATATCTACGTTATTAAATTAGAGACAATTATGGGGCGCCTGGGTGGCGCAGTCGGTTAAGCGTCCGACTTCAGCCAGGTCACAATCTCGCGGTCTGGAAGTTCGAGCCCCGCGTCAGGCTCTGGGCTGATGGCTCAGAGCCTGGAGCCTGTTTCCGATTCTGTGTCTCCCTCTCTCTCTGCCCCTCCCCCGTTCATGCTCTGTCTCTCTCTGTCGCAAAAATAAATAAATGTTAAAAAATAAAAAAATAAAAAAATAAAATAAATAAATTAGAGACAATTTGAGTCTTATTTTTACCACTAATTACTTTGATTTAGATTAAACAAATATACTATATACTCCTCATTGGCAGTTTGCACAGCCTCCTCTTTTGTTAGTTGTGTTTTTCTAAAACTACCATTGTTTTAAGGCATTGCTCTAAATTTGATGGGAGGAACAGATTTAGATTTTTCCTAATTCTCACTAACACAAAAAATTAGAGAATATCACTCAAAATGTTTGATAATGTATTTGTTCTAGTCTATTATCAAGTTATATATTTAAAAGTTACACACATATTAATATGTATTCAATTAACCATTTTCTTAATAAGCAACTGACACAAATCAGAGGGAGTATCAAATACAAAATCAACTGCTTTCAAGAAATTGAGAAGCCTGTGGGGATGGATTGATGTAGGTTTAATGGAACCTTGATAAATATGTGAGATACTGTATTTCGTGTTGTGACACGGAGTTATGTGGTTTCAGAGGTGTATTTAAGTTAAAATTCAATTAACTTAGATTATGAATAGGTTTCCAAATTTTTAAAAATATTTGTTTCTTTCTCTTTCATTTTTCACATTTGAATGATGGGGTTTTTGTTTGTTGGTTGGTTGGTTTGTTTGGTTTGGTTTTTTTAATGGATACACGTAAAAGTTCCTAAAATATTATGGAGGAAGGGCATCTACAATAAAGTACCAAATTTTATGGTAAGGACAGAGAAGTATAAAAGCAGAGCAAATGCTACAAATGTACACAGGATCAAAAACACAGAGCTGACAGTGAGGAATTCAATTAAGATGAAAAGCTCCCTATGTCTGTTCTTAACAAGATCATACTTGTCTTGGCAGTCTCACAGCATAGGTGAGTTAATGGAATAAAGTGAAAATCCTGTTAATCATCTTATTTTTTCCAACATTTATTTGACTGAAAAGTTATTATAGAAAGAAGTTTATTTTGGCTTTAAGTAGCTAGCCCACTGAAGGATCAAGTTTTGGTCTCTGAGTCATCTGTCTTAGACAACCTGTGAACCAAGTAAGATACTCCATGGACATTACTACTAACTAAATTTATTATTTCCTAAACTCAATTGCAAACTCCCAACTTCCTCTACTAAATCATTTCCATTCTTTTAAGGACAGCTAACTGCTAAATATCTTATGGAAACACTCATATGAAACTAATAAGCAGGCAATTTATTTGACTGCTTTTATAATAAGGAGAAACTATAGATGTCTTTGGTGAAGGTGAAAAGGGTGTTCAGAAAATACCTAATTTACAAAGGCAATTCACCCAGTCTATTGCTTGGCACTAATAAGATGACACCCAGGATTCCACCATACTCAAAGCTAAAAACACTGAATGCTATGTATTCCTAGTTCTTAAATTTGCTTTAAGGATAGTGGCGCTGATCTAAGAAGTGTCGTATACTGAGTGTTCTATGGTTACTTACGCACTGTGGTCAAATTTCATGCTGAAATATGACATTTCTAAGGTTTAAAATTTAAATGTTAGTGGTCTCACCTGTTAAAATCACCAAGGGCAATAAAGGAAAACAAAAAAAAGAGGTTTCAATCTTAATAGAAATTATAAATACCTTAAGAGTTGCGTGAGCTGGAAGGTAGTTGTTCTTCAGAGTTTCATCAATAAGAAATTTAATTGTTTCCATTGTATGTTATTACTATTATCATTACCATTACTATTAGTATTTATGCCAGTTAGGGGATCAAAATTACTTGGCACTGGGTATTTCCTTAAAGAAATGAGCTACTTGCCTTTTACAAAGCTGGAGCAGTGACAATTGTTTAGGATTTAATCTATAGACGAGTTTCACACAAGGGAAGATCTAAATCTCCTTTTTATTTGTAACCTCATAAAACTGATGCACCTCTTTCGAGGTAATTAAGCTCAAGTCACAAAAGGATTTGGCCACGGAGCTCAAGGGAACTGGTAATAAGATATTCAGCCTTTTATCTCCATGCATTTGGTGTGAGAGTGTCTAGGGCTGATAATGGATAAAAACAGCAAGTGTATGCCAATGGACTCAGGGTTCCTGCCAGCCAAGTTCATGATTCCTTTTCTGTTTCCACGTTTCACTTGCGAACTGGCTTCTAATTTGTCATTTGAAGAGCAGAATCATGCTATTAAATGCTTCCCTACTTTAAACATTTGATGTTCTTTAAATTTATGTTTATCCTCACTATCAACCGTTAGAGTAGTCAGGTGTTATGATCCCCGGTGGATTCACAGACCGATTACACATTCAAGGACACGGAAATAATTGTTGACTAAATCGGCACTTAACCTAAAAGTGAACAAAGATGCTGTTCTAAGCCACCTGAAGTGGTCAGTTGTACTTTGAGAGGTTTCCTGGCAAAAATTCCAATGCCAAACTTTATTTTCCCGATTGGAAGATTATAAAGAAAAAGAAAGGGGTACGGGTGGAAAGGGAACTAGTCCCTGAGGCCTACCTTACAGCAGGTATTTAGTAAAATTTCTTAAAATTTCCTTTTATTCTTACAACCTCTGTTAAAAGGCATTATTATTGTCATTTTACAAACTGTTGAAGTTGAGAATGGTGGATATGTACTCCTCCGTTTTCTAATAAGAGTTTTTCTCATAGATTTTTGTTTTACAATTTTTAAAACTTGCGTGATTAGATATTTATAAAATTAACTAAAAGATATGTTACTCTTACAGAAAAAAGTACTTTATATCTAAAATACAAAGAGGAACAAAAATATTTTCTTCCCACCAAAACTGCATCTTTTTTGGAATTTTAATTTATGTCAAAATGTTATATCTTTATTGTTTTCTTGTTATTCAGGCTTATTATGAAAAACTTATTCAAATAATATGGAGGTAGATATTGCATCCATATTTACACAAGATATCATCAATTTTAGTGTTCTATGTTTATTCTTCTAGACCTTTAAAAATATTAGTATATTGCATTTGTTAATTTGCAAGAGATTTTTTAAAACAAATTTAATATTTTATTAATAACACTTTTCTGTGTTAGTATACATAGATATCTTTCATGACTGTATTACAATCCTTGGTATACAGTGTCAACTTATTAAACTGATCTCTTATTCATTTCTTGTTATTATCATTAACATTGTAAACATTCCTGTGACATTCCTGCACATTTACTGAAGATTTTCTTAAGGTAACTCATTAAAATTAGAATTTCTGGGTCAAAATATATGAACATTATATTTCAGTACATACTCATTTATGCATCCACACATCCATCCATCCATCCATCCACCCATCTATTCTTCATTCATTCAGCAAATATTGAGTATGTTCTGTGTATCAGGCATGGTTTTAGATGCTTGAGTTTTATCAGTGAATCAAATAGACTAAAATATATCTAGGCTCCTAAAATTCACACTATATTGAGGGGAGAAAGACCATTTGAAAAAAATGTTAAATAAATTATGCTTAATGGTGGTATGTTCAAGGAAAAAATAGCCCAGAGTTGGGGAGTTGAATTACAATTTTCCACGGGGTGGGTTAGGGTAGAAATCATTGAGAAGGTATCCTTAAATAAAGAATTGTACATTTTTATTAATGTACATCCCCAGTAATAAAGTACGAGAGAGACTATATTCCCAATCTTTGTTAACATATGGTGTTATCAATCTTGTGAATCTTACATACAAAAATGATACTTCGCTCCTCTTTCAGTGTAACTTCTTTAGTTGAGAGAATGTTGAAGATCTTGTTATGTCTTTGAGAATCAGTTGGTATTTTTTCACTTGAGAATTTGTTATCTGTTATCTTAGCCCATATTTCTAATGGTTTATTTATCTTTTTTTGTCTACTAATATTTAAGTAGTATTTATGTAGCAATGGTATTAACTCCTTTTTTTTCATAAGTCAACATTTTTCCAGCGTATTTGTTTTGTCTTGTTATCTGATTATAATTGTGCCTGACAGTCCTCAGAAATGACTTCTCTTTCTCATCCAAATATATTACCTCATTGTGTGAAAGAAGATAAAATATCACTGCACTGTGAAGCTTGTCCTGATTAGTCCCACCTTCCCCCAGCAGTACTCAAAGTCTATATTATACAAGGTTATACAGTGTTTTCTAATTTGCTTATCTGCATTTTTGTTCTTCAATCAAATGACCAGCTATATGTTCCCAAATTTCCTTGAACTGATCAAACAATAAAAGATCAAAAGCAATGACTCTGGAAAACAAATATAACAAAACAAATAAAAAAACATGCCTTTAAAACAAAAAATGGAAAACAACTCTGTGCTGAAGCATTTCTTTTTGACATAACGTGGATGTCATCAGCAACCTAATATGAAACAATGTTGTGTGTGGTTCTTAGACATGCTAACCTGAAAATGTATCATCTACCCTGATGGTCTTACACTGAGATTCCTCACACTTCCTTCTCCTGAGGTTTCAGAACAGCACAGAGTCTACACCATCTTGGCAAATTTGGGCAAACCCAATCCTAAACCTTTGGCTGCCTGCCTGCTTTTTCCAGTCTTAATCTTCCCACCTAACAAGACCTGGTGCTGAAACCAAACTCATCTTCACAGTGAAATCTCAGTCTAAAGTAGGAAGGTTGGACCTGAGAACCAAAAATTTATTCAAAGGTTCTCAGGGAACAGAGGTCAACATCCCTGGGATGGCTGGAGATCTGTGTGCAACTTGTCCAGGTTGTTGTGCCAAAGGCAGAAGGAGACTTCAGAACTAGATGCGAAGTTGTGTTTCTAATGACTCATTGTCATTCTAAAAAGGAGTCAAGGTAAGCCCAGTGAGCAATATGGCATTGTACTAAGTTTAAGAAACTAAATTAGCATGGCATGCAACTTTACATAATCAAGAGAATACAATGGCAACAACTTACTAAAATAGCTTTACCATAAAATTAATCTTCTTTATAAAACTTAATTGGATAGAGGGAGATCAATATAACACAGTATTAAATTACTTGGATGTGTTCTATTCACTCACCCCTTTCAGGCATTTACTATTATTTATCCTCTCTAACTTCTAGGTGGCTGATGCTCTGAGACCGTGCGCTCCGTAAGTAGGGAGTATTTATTACGCCAAGTTGTGCCTCAGTATTTCCTGGACTCTGCTGACTCATATTTTCTTTCTACCATGCCTAGATACCTAACCCACCTCATCTAAAATTTTAGTAAGCAGATCCTCAAGCATTATCATGCCTTTCTTTCTCTTTGCTGTGCTGTGGCACCCTAGGGTCTAGATTCACTACTTCTGTTTGCCTACCTAGATTTTATTCATCCATTCAAAAACAAACAAACAAACAAGCAAAACAAAACTTATTGAGCACATTCCTATGAATCAAGTACCATGTAAGGAAATGAGGATACGGAATTGGTTCCTAGAATTGCACCTAGAGATTTTACCATCTTGTGAAGGAGACAGGCATATAAGTACATGTTTAGAATACACCGTGGAAAGATGATCTATGATGGAGTCATGTGAGGAATATTTTGAGAGCACAGGAGGTGGTAGGGGTCAGTGGGATAAATAGAGGAAGCGATGCTGAAAATAAGTAGAAAATTCTAATAATATGTTTGGTACATGAGCTAGACCCTCACTTCTTAACCTCCTTACTCTCAATTGTACTTTGTCACTTTATTTACAGACTTCAACTTTTCTCAACAGTTATTTTGGGGGCCCTTTTCTGGATATTACATTACTATATGTTCCCTGGTTTTTGTAATCCTTCTGTCTTACTGTTCTCTGTTAATGGCCCAGGATATCACTTTCCATGACTATTTCTTCCTCTTTGTTCACTAGTTTGCCAATATATAGACCTAACCTACATTTAGCACAAACCTGACTTAATTTTAATACCCCAGTGCTAAAATGGCAGGTATATTTAAAATACACATCCTGACAAAAATGAGCTTGTTCTCTACTACCTATACTCTCTGTTTTAAACACAGCTGGCATTCTATTAATAAATGTAAGGCATTATTTTAGTTGCTTTCTTGAGCACAGGCACTGACACATCTTGTGTTCACATTTGGTGCTGAAGTAGTCTGCATTCTCATAAAGCAAAAATCCAGGAGAAAAAAAATGCCTAATTTTTCTGCTTTTTTATCCTTGTTTTAATACACAATTTTTTTAGCACTAAAAATCTATTTGTTATTCTACCATGAACATTTTTAAACATGAAAGTAATGAGAATATTACCTAAATCCAGAATCACTATCCACACCACATTAAATTGAAATTTCAGCAAAAATTAGCTAATACGTTTATTTAAAAAAATTTTAATCTTTATTTATTTTTGAGACAGATAAAGACACGGCATGAGTGGAGCAGGGGCAGAGAGAGAGGAAGACACAGAATCTGAAGCAGGCTCCAGGCCCTGATCTGTCAGCACAGAGCCTGAGGTGGGGCTCGAAGCCATAAACTGTGAGATCATGACATGAGCCGAAGTCGAACGCTTAACTGACGGAGCCACCCAAGCGCCCCTATGTATTTTTTAATATTTGCATCACCCTCTTATCTCAAATGACATTACATTACAAAATCTAAACAACAAATTAATGATGAGCTATATCCTTCAGATTAAGGATAATGTTCCTTATTTGCAAGTACCATATGAATTTTTAAGGTGGTATCTGATCCAGGTTTTACATAATAAAAATTTTAAACATGCATGTATTAGCCTCCATAATATATGACTTCGCTCCAAACATATATGTATATCTGAGGACTTGAATTAGAATTTTAGAGAATAGGTTACATTTTTGCCTAAAAATTAATATATAAAATATCCTTTGATGGTGATAATATAATAAATTGGACACCATCTATTGCCCAAAAATGCTACCCAAGAAAACACCCACCAAACTTCACTGGGATATAATAAGAAATGCTCATTTTTATTTACCATCTATGGGTTATGTGGACAGTTCTGAAAACAACTTGGCTCTTTCACACAACTGCCAGCCAAGGAAGCAGTTCTGCTGAGTTAGAATGAGCTCTCTTTCATGTAAGTTTGATGTAGGCTGGGTCTAGGCTGGTATACACTGGACTCGGGATAACTGAGTGTACCTGGCCTCTCATTGTCCATCAGGAAAGCTCAAGCTTACTATCATGGTGGAGAGGGGATTTTAAGGGAGGACAGAGGCAAGCAGGGCTGCTTGAAGCCTAACTTCAGAACAAACACATTATGATTTCTTCCACATTCCATTGGCCTTAGCAATTCACAAGATAAACTGTTTCAGTGAAGCAGAGCCTACCTCTTGATGGGAGAGTCACATTGCACAGAGATTGTGGAGAATTGGAGTCTTTTTCTTTTTTTTTAATTTTTTTTTTCAACGTTTATTTATTTTTGGGACAGAGAGAGACAGAGCATGAACAGGGGAGGGGCAGAGAGAGAGGGAGACACAGAATCGGAAACAGGCTCCAGGCTCTGAGCCATCAGCCCAGAGCCTGACGCGGGGCTCGAACTCACGGACCGCGAGATCGTGACCTGGCTGAAGTCGGACGCTTAACCGACTGCGCCACCCAGGCCCCCCTAATTGGAGTCTTTTTCTAAAAACAATCTACCACAAGCACTGACATTTATTTCTGGTGAAACCAAAAGCAGATATTTTAAAAAAATTATTATGTGAGACCAATTAGACCAAAATCTATGTAAAACTTTTTTGATTGTTTGTAATCATTGATCAGTTGATATATTTTCTACGAATATAATCAAAGAAATGCTATAAAAACATAAAATATTTCATGGTGAAAATGTCATCTCACAATTTTTTTCTGTTATATAATGAAAGACAAATGATCACGTGATCAACAATATAAGACTGATTAGCCTAATTGATGGCATTTACTCTAGAATATCATGCAGTTTTAAAAACAGTCATAAAGTTTAAAGCAACATAGAAAACATAGGTAAAAAAGTAAAAACTAATATTCACAGTCAGTTAAATATGGAATATCATACAATAATGCAGAAAAACATAATATTTTACTGTTATAATTATTATTTAAATATATTTAATTTTTTTTTTTTCAACGTTTATTTATTTTTGGGACAGAGAGAGACAGAGCATGAACGGGGGAGGGGCAGAGAGAGAGGGAGACACAGAATCGGAAACAGGCTCCAGGCTCCGAGCCATCAGCCCAGAGCCCGACGCGGGGCTCGAACTCACGGACCGCGAGATCGTGACCTGGCTGAAGTCGGACGCTTAACCGACTGCGCCACCCAGGCGCCCCTTAAATATATTTAATGGTAGATAGCTCAACCTCTTTTGACTAATTTTCCAAAGCTTAGTCAATTTGAATCTTATTTTCTTGGTTTTCTTAAACATCCAAATTTATTTTTATATAAAAATTATAAAATGAAATCTCTTATGACTATTAATAATGTATAGCAAAGTAGGGGAGGAGCCAAGATGGTGGAACAGCATGGAAGATTTTTTTTGCATCTTGCATCCATGAAATACAGCCAGATCAATGCTTAACCATCCTGCACACCTAGAAAACTGATCAGAGGATTAACACAATATGCACAACCTGAACCACAGAACTCAGCAGGTACATGGTACAGAGAGGTTAACTGCAGGAGAGAAAAGCAGCGAAGGGCAGGGAGCTGTTTTTGCTTGCAGAGAGAGGACGGAGGTGGGAGAGAGTACGGGAAAAGCACCCCGACCCCCAAAAGCAGCTTGGGAGAAAGTGGAAAAGTGGAAACAGCCACAGGGACTGAACTAAAAAGGGAGAAAGGAGAGGGTTTAAATTCCATTACGACTCTATAAACAGGGGGAGCTCAGAGTCTGAAATTCCACAGCTTGATGCCTGGTGGTGCTCTGGTGGGAAGGGCGAATCCCCAGGAGCAGAGTGGGTTCCAGAAGGTTCTCAGGCCACACAGGAGAAGTGGTTCAACTGCTGGAAGGACATATGGTAGAGGCTCTGCAGCCACCCAGTCCCAGCAAACCCCAGAGAACAACCACATCCTCTGGTACTGGAACAAGGTTGTTAAGGATGAAGCCTGATGCCAGATGTGTGTTGTGATTTTCCATAATCCCATAATCCCATAATCCCATAATCCCAATGCTGCTGCTACACGACCACATGAACTTTTTCTCGGGTGGGTTGGCACCCAGCTGCAGTCTCTGCATCGGCAGCAGCATGATCCCAAGAACATTCCTAGGTGTGGCTGGCACCCAGCCATTGCTTGGTGAGACCCTCCTTCAGAGGATCTGAGCAGGTCAAAGCTGCAGTCTCTCAGAAGTGAGGGGTCAGGAAACACAGCCGCACCTGAAATAAAACTTAGGAGGGACATGCTGCCTGGCAACCTCATGGCTTTGTCACGGACAGTTTAAAAGCAGGGAGTGGACAGAAGCTGGAGACAAAGTATGGGTGCCTGATTGCTGATCTGGGAGAAGGCAGTTCTGATACTAGAGACTAGGTAGCTGGCTGACGCCATTTTCACTGCTCCCGCGCATACACATACACACCTACAAGAGCTACAACAATCCACCCCAGTAAGCTAAGCAGCACCATCTAGTGGAGAATGGAGCCGTTACACTAAACCCCGCCCAAGTGAGCCAACCTCGTTCTTCGGGAACACCACAAGTCTCTCTGCTTGCTGTTTATGGACTATAAAGTGCTTCATAGTTTGACTTCTAGGTGAAAACGATGTAATTTCAATCGTATTTCAGTCATTCACTGGTCCATCTATTCAATTATCTTTTTTTTTATCTTTTTCATTTCTTTTCTTTTTCTTGAATACAGAAAAAATTTATTTTTAGTTTCAATCTTTATTAAAAATATTTTTCTTTCATTTTTTTCTACTACATTTTTACTGTTTTATAAATTTTTCAAATTCTATTTTACTTCCATCATTTCATTTTATTCTATTTCATTATATCATATTTTCAAATTTTCAAAAGTTTTCCTTTTTTTCCCTTTTTCTTTTTTTTCTTGTCTTTTTCTTTACTTTTCCCCTCTTCTTCTCTAATCTATAAAGCTCCTTTAAACAACCAGACCAAAACACACCTAGGATCTAACATCATTTATTTGATTTGTGTGTGTGTGTGTTGTTTTTAATTTTTTACTTTTACTTTTTTTTACTTTATTAATTCCTTTTCTTCCTTCAAAATGATGAAATGAAGGAATTCACCCCCCAAAAAAGATCAGGAAGAAATGACAGCCAGGGACTTAACACAGATACAAGCAAATGTGTGAACCAGAATTTAGAATCACAGTAATAAGAATACTAGCTGGGGTCAAAAATAGATTAGAATCCCTTTCTGCAGAGATAAAAGAAGTGAAACCTAGTTGGGATGCAATAAAAAATACTATAACTGAGCTGCAATCTCGAATGAATGCCGCGAAGGCAAGAATGGATGAGACAGAGCAGTGAATCAGTTATATAGAGGACAAACTTATAGAGAATGATGAAGCAGAAAAAAAGAGGGAGACTAAGACAAAAGAGCACAATATAAGAATTAGATAAATTAGTGACTCATTAAAAAGGAACAACATCAGAATCATAGGGGTCCCAGAAGATGAAGAGAGAGAAAAAGGGGTAGAAGGGTTATGTGAGCAAATCACAGAAACTTTCCCAACCTGGGGAAAGACACAGACATCAAAATCCAGGGAGCACAGAGGACTCCCATTAGATTCAACAAAAACTGACCATCAACAAGGCATATCATAGTCAAATTCACAAAATACTCAGGCAAGGAAAGAATCATGAAAGCAACGAGGGAAAAACAGACCTTAAACTACAAGGGAAGACAGATCAGATTTGCAGCAGTCCTATCCAGAGAAACTTGGCAGGCCAGAAAGGAGTGGAAGGATATATTCAATGTTCTCAATCAGAAAAATATGCAGCCAAGAATTAGTTACCCAGCAAGGCTGTCATTCAAAACAAAAGGAGAGATTAAAAGTTTCCCAGACAAACAAAAATTAAAGGAGTTCGTGACCATTAAACCTGCCCCAAAATAAATGTTAAGGGGGATTCTCTGAGGGGAGAAAAGACTAAAAAAACAAAAAAAACAAAAAACAGACCAAAAGCAACAGACTAGAAAGGGCCAGAGAACATCACCAGAAACTCCAACTCTACAAGAAACATAATGGCAATAAACTTTCAGTACTCATTCTAAACATCAATGGGCTAAATGCTCCAATCTAAAGACATAGGGTAACAGAATTGATAAGAAAACAAGATTCATCTATATGCTGTTTACAAGAAACCCACTTTACATCTAAAAACACCTTCAGATTGAAAGTAAGGGGATGGAGAACCATCTATCATGCTAATGGTCAACAAAAGAAAGCCAGAGTAGCCATACTTATATCAGACAATCTAGACTTTAAAATAAAGACTGTAACAAGAGATGAAGAAGGGCATTATATAATAATTAAGGGGTCTATCCACCAAGAAGACCTAACAATTGTAAACATTTATGCTCCAAATGTGGAGAAACCCAAATATATAAGTGAATTAATCACAAACATAAAGAAACTCATTGATAATAACACCGTAATAGTACGGGACTTCAATACCCCACTTACAACAAGGGACAGATCCACGTAAACAGGAAATCGACAAGAAAACAATGGCTTTGAATGACACACTGGACCAGATGGACTTAACAGATATATTCAGAACATTTCATCCTAAAGCAGCAGAATATGCATTCTTCTCCAGTGCACATGGAATGTTCTCCAGAGTAGATAACATACTGGGACACAAATCAGCCCTCAACAAGTACAAAAAGATCGACATCATACCATGCATATTTTCAAACCAAAATGCTATGAAATTCAAAATCAACCACAAGAAAAAATTTGGAAAGATAACAAATACTTGGAGACTGAAGAACATCCTACTAAATATTAAGTGGGCTAACCAAAAAGTTAAAGAGGAAATTAAAAATACATGGAAGCCAATGAAAATGATAACACCACAGCCCAAAACCTCTGGGACACAGCAAAGGAGGTCATAAGAGTGAAGTATATAGCAGTCCAGGCCTTCCTAAAGAAGGAAGAAAGGTCTCAGATACACAATCTAACCTTACACCTTAAAGAGCTTGAAAAAGAAGAGCAAATAAAACCCCAAACCAGCAGAAGACTGGAAATAATAAAGATTAGAGCAGAAATCAATGCTATCAAAACAAAAAAAAAACAGAACAGATGAGTGAAACTGGAAGCTAGTTCTTTTTTTTTTTTTTTATTTTTTTTAACGTTTATTTATTTTTGAGACAGAGAGAGGCAGAGCATGAACGGGGGAGGGGCAGAGAGAGAGGGAGACACAGAAGCAGACTCCAGGCTCTGAGCCATCAGCCCAGAGCCCGACGCGGGGCTCCAACTCATGGACCGCGAGATCGTGACCCGGGCTGAACTCGGACGCTTAACCGACTGCGCCAACCAGGCGCCCCCAGAAGCTAGTTCTTTGAAAGAATTAACAAAATTGATAAACCACTAGCCAGTTTGATCAAAAAGAAAAAGGAGGGGCGCCTGGGTGGCGCAGTCGGTTAAGCGTCCGACTTCAGCCAGGTCACGATCTCGCGGTCTGTGAGTTCGAGCCCCGCGTCAGGCTCTGGGCTGATGGCTCAGAGCCTGGAGCCTGTTTCCGATTCTGTGTCTCCCTCTCTCTCTGCCCCTCCCCCATTCATGTTCTGTCTCTCTCTGTCCCCAAAAATAAATAAACGTTGAAAAAAAAAATTAAAAAAAAAAAAAAAGAAAAAGGAAAAGATATAATTAAGAATGAAAGAGGAAAGATCACAACCAATACAGCAGAAATAAAAATAATAAGAAGAAAATATTATGAGCAATTATATGCCAATAAAGTGGGCAATCTGGAAGAAATGGACAAATTCCTAGAAACATATACACTACCAAAACTGAAACAGGAAGAAATAGAAAAATTGAACAGACCCATAACCAGTAAAGAAACCAAATCAGTAATCCAAAATCTCCAAAAAAAAAAAAAAAACAAGACTCCAGGGCCAGATGGCTTCTCAGCGGTATTCTACCAAACATTTAAGGAAGAGTTAACACCTAGTCTCTTGAAGCTGTTCCAAAAAGTAGAAATGGAAGGAAAACTTCCAAACTCGTTCTATGAAGCCAGCATTACCTTGATTCCATAACCACACAAAGACACCCACTAAAAAGGAGAACTATACACCAATTTCCCTGATTATCATGGATGCAAAACTCCTCAACAAGATATTAGCCAACTGGATCCAACAATACATTAAAAAAGTATTCACCATGACCAAGTGGGATTTATACCTGGGATGCAGGGCTGGCTCAATATCCACAAAACAATCAATGTGATTCATCACATCAATAAAAGAAAGGACAAGAACCACATGATCCTCTCAATAGATGCAGAGAAAGCATTTGACAAAATACAGCATCCTTTCTTGATAAATACCCTTAAGAAAGTAGGGATAGAAGGATCATACCTCAAGATCATAAAAGCCATAGGTGAAAGACCCAACGCTAATACCATCCTCAATGGGGAAAAACTGAGAGCTTTCCCCTAAGGTCAGAAACAAGACAGGGATGTCCACTCTCAACAGTGTTGTTTGACATAGTGTTGGAAGTCCTAGCATCAGCAATCAGACAACAAAATGAAATAAAAGGCATCAAAATTGTAAAAGAAGAAGTCAAACTTTCCTTTTCACAGATGATATGATACTCTATATGGAAAACCCAAAAGATTCCACCAAAAAAACTTCTAGAACTAATTTGGTCAGCAAAGTTGCAATATATAAAATCAATGCACAGAAATTTGTTGCCTTCCTATATACCAATAATGAAGCAACAGAAAGAGAAATCAAGGAACCAATCCCATTTACAATTGTACCAAAAACCATAAAATACCTAGGAATAAATCTAACCAAAGTGGTGAAAAATCTATATGCTGAAAACTATACAAAGCTTATGAAACAAATTGCCGAAGACACACACAAAAAATGGAAATATATTCCATGCTCCTGGATAAGAAGAACAAATGTTGTTAAAATGTCAATACTACCCAAAGCAATCTACATATTCAAAGCAATCCCTATCAAAATAACACCAACATTCTTCACAGAGATAGAACGAACAATCCTAACATTTGTATGGAACCAGAAAAGACCCCAAATAGCCAAAGCAATCTTGAAAAAGAAAAGCAAAGCAGGAGGCATCACAATCCCTGACTTCAAGCTGTATTACAAAGTTGTAATCATCAAGACAGTATGGTACAGGCACAAAAACAGACAGATCAATGGAACAGAATAGAGAACCCAGAAATGGACCCACAAATGTATGGCCAACTGATCTTTGACAAAGCAGGAAAGAATATCCAATGGAATAAAAAGAGTCTCTTCAGCAAGTGGTGCCAGGAAAACTGGACAGAGACATGCAGAAAAATGAACCTGGACCACTTTCTTACACCATACACAAAAATAAACTCAAATGAATGAAAGACCTCAATGTAAGACAGGAGCCATAAAAATCCTCAAGGAGAAAGCAGCCAAAACCTCTTTGACCTTGTCTGCAGCAACTTCTCACTTAACACGTCTCTGGAGGCAAGGGAAACAAAAGCAATAATGAACTATTGAGACCTCATCAAAATAAAAAGTACAGCAAAGGAAACAATCAGCAAAACTAAAAGGCAACTGACAGAATGGGAGAAGATAATTGCAAAAGACATAGCAGATAAAGGGTTAGTATCCAAAATCTATAAAGAACTTCTCAAACTCAATACCCAAAAACAAATAATCCAGTGAATAAATTGGCAAAAAACATGAACAGATACTTTTCCAAAAAAGACATCCAGATGGCCAACTGACACATGAAAAAATGCTCAACATCACTCATCATCAGGGAAATACAAATCAAAACCACAAGGAGATACCACCTCACACCTGTCAGAATGGCTAACATTATCAACTCAGGCAACAACAGATGTTGGCAAGGATGCGGAGAAAGACGATCTCTTTTGCACTGATGGTAGGAATGCAAATTGGTGCATCCACTTTGGAAAACAGTATGGAGGCTCCTCAAAAAATTAAAAATAGAACTACCCTACGACCCAGCAATTGCGCTGCTAGGTATTTATCCAAGGGATACAGGTATGTTGTTTAGAAGGGGCACATGCACCCCAATGTTTATAGCATCACTATCAACAATAGCCAAAGTATGGAAAGAGCCCAAATGTCCATCAATGGATGAATGCATAAAGAAGATGTGGTACATATATACAATGGAGTATTACTCAGCAATCAAAAAGAATGAAATCTTGCCATTTGCAACTACATGGATGGAACTAGAGGGTATTATGCTAAGCAAAATTAGTCAGAGAAAGACAAATATCATAGGACTTCACTCACTTGAGGACTTTTAGATACAAAACAGATGAACATAAGGGAAGGGAAGCAAAAATAATATAAAAACAGGGAGGGGGACACAACATAGAGATTTAAATATGGAGAACAAACAGACAGTTACAAGAGGTGTTGTGGGAGAGGGGATGGGCTAAATGGGTAAAGGGCATAAAGGAATCTACTCCTGATATCATTGTTGCACTATATGCTAACTAATTTGGATGTAAATTAAAAAAATAATAGGTTAAATAAAAATACCAAAAAAAGAATACATAGCAAAGTATACCATTTTTAGAATACAATTAACCAAAAAAGTCCCAAACCTATGCACAGAAAAAAAGACTTATCTGTAATTATTGTGCAAAAATTTTTAATTTTTATGTATTCAAATAATCTGTTTAGAATATTTTCTATACCTATGCACAGTAATTGCTCCTAATCACGTGCTGCCTTTACATAAAATTCCGGCATATGCATATTTCTATAATACCCACACAAGGAAAAGAATTTAAGGGCACAAACTTGGAAACCATATTGTGCTGTGAAAATGTTTTGAAATTAGGAAAGTTGACATAAGGATAGGATCCAAGAAAAGCTACTGGCATTTGATCACTGGAAATTATGGAAAAGAGGAAGTAATGATGAATTAGGTCTGACAGTGGTTCCAAGGGAACTGGGTGCTAGAACACCACCTATAAGAATCTCCAGATGTTTGGATCAGGGTGATTTACCAGACAACTATAACTTTTTAAGATTCTCTAATTCCTCTGCCTGGTTCATATTCAAACAATCACACTGCTGAGCTAAAACTAATTTACAAAAATGATTTCCCTGCTTCATACAGAGTAAGTGGACTTAGTCAAATAAATGTTTGATGGTTGTTGTTTCATGTCTGCCTCAGACTGATGATCAAAAACCCATACTTTAAAATAATGTAATTATTTCTACAACACAGATCAGTGCTGCGGAATATGGCCTTTGAGCTTCCAGTCCTGTGAAGCTGAATACCTGGATTAGTACCATCAGTGCTTGCAAAGTGGTCAGAGTTGGATGGATATCATGGGGAATGATAGTAGAAGATTCATAAAAACAAATGAATCTGCATTTTCTGTTTCTAAGTGTGCATAGCTCATTTTAAGTGTTATCATTATCGTTGTTAATTTGATGCATTAACTTAGCTAGGTAGGCTATGGTACTCAAATATTTGGTCAAACACCAGTCTATAGCAGATGTCAAACACCAGAAGTCATTTTGATGAGATTAACATTTAAATAGTAGACTAAGTAGACAAGATTACCCTCCATAATATGAGTGGGTCTCATCCAATCAGGTGGAAGCTTTAAGAGAAAACTACTGAGATCCCTCAAGGAAGAGAGGGGGAATTTTTACATCTAGACTCAAGCAGCAACATCAGATCTTTCCTGGGTCTCCAGAGTTCAGACTTGCCAGCCCCCACAATGTTATAAGCCAATTCCTTAGAATCTTTCTCACCTCCTCTCTCTCTCTCTCTCTGTGTCTCCCTGTCTCTTCCTCTATGTAGATACATGACAGATAGATAAACAGATACACAGGAAGATATAGATTTTCACGCATGCACTCGTGCGACACACACACCTTACTGGTTCTGTTTCTCTGCAAAACTTTGAAACATCATATTTTGTGTTCCGACATATTTTAGCTATTTTAAGATTTAACATTCTCTACCTATGGTAAACAATATTTTCTGCTCTCATATCAATCCCTTTTCATGGCAACTCGGGGGACCATATCTTCTAGCCTCCTTTGTAGTTGTGTTGAACCTATGTGACTGAATTCTACCCAGTGGAGTGTCAGTGGAAGTAATGTAAGCCTCTTCCAGACTTAGTCCTTAAAATCATCCTACTTAACCCTCCAACTCACTCTTTCTCTTACAAAGCAATCTTGAAGGCCATGTATCCCAGAAGACATGAAAACAAGATAAAGAAAAGCTCTCTGATCCACACGAGACTAGTTTAAGCAAGAAGTGAGCCTTTATTACATGCCGTGATTGAGTTACAGGGATTTATTTCTTACTGCAGCATAGCCTAGTATTGTCTTATTTATACCATGCATCAGGTCGGTTGCCTATAGCAAGGTGTAACAGAAAAGCCAGAATCTGACTAGTCTCAACAATATGGAAATACATTATCTCACATAATAGGAAGAGAATAAGTTGGATATGTTTCACAACTGGTTGAATATGTCAATGATGTTTCAAAGTCTGTCTTTTAAAAAATACTTCTATTCTCCTGTGTTTCAGCTTTGCCTTTATGCTGGTTCTCCTCATACTCATTTGGCCATGCCAGATACAGACTTCACATCCAGATCCACTACCTCCCAGAATTGCTCAACAGTCCTACCTCCTCGTGTTCCATTGAACATAAGGTGAGTTACACACACCTACCACATGACCAATCAATGGCAAGGGGATTAGGAACACCATCATTATTTTAAATAAATAAATATTTCCCTCCCTGGGACTAACGTTAGGGTATGTACTCCAGAGTCATGTGAAAAAGAAGTTATTTTAAGCAAATCAAAACTCTGTCAATAGCATGTATCAAACTCAAGGTCATTGGGACACTAAGTTTTGAAATTATGCTTTGGACCTGTGAACAGGTCATTACCTAATATGCCTAAGAATCAAGCTATAAAAGGGTCACTACCTAAGGTGAAGAATCCTGACCAAACTCATCACCATTGCTTCTGAATTAAGGGTATATATGTAGTGCCAGAATCACATTCCTACATTGTATGACACAAGTAGGGCAAGAACGTGTAGGTCCTGAGCCTTATGCCATACACTAACTCTCAAAAAGTTTATTTTGGGGAACGCCTGAGTGGCTCAGTATGTTGAGCAGCTAACTCCTGAGTTTGGCTTAGGTCACGATCTCACAGTTTGTAGGTTCAAGCCCAACGTCAGTCTCTGCACTGGGAGAATTGAGCCTACTTGTGATTCTCTTTCTCCTTCTCTCTGCCCCTCCCCCACTTGCACTCTCTCTCTTTCGCAAAATAAATAAGTAAACATTTTAGGGGCACCTGGGTGGCTCAGTCAGTTGATTGTTTGACTTTTGATCTTGGCTCAGGTCATGATCTAAGTTTGTGAGATAGAGCCCCCCGTCAGGCTCTGTGCTATTAGCACAGAGCCTCTTTGAAATTCTCTCTTTTTGTCTCTCTGCCTTCTCCTCTTAAAATAAACAAATAAGCTTTAAAAATAAATAAACACCTAAATACATACATAAACAAACACTTTTACAAAATAAATAAAAAGTTTGCTTTTCTACTATCGTAAGCTGTTAGTGATTTCTCTCAGTAATAAAGAATGAGGACAAGGCTAGCCCTTTCAGTAAATTCTCTAAAGGAAAATAAAAAGTAATAGGGTGATCTGTAAAATGCCTTACTGGGAATTCAATATGAAAATGCATTAATTTCAGCTTCAAACAACAGAGAAATACATTTCATAATACATGACTACATTCTTTTATCACTCAAGAGAATAGCAAAAATGGGGGAGGAGAGAAGTTTGGAAAAAAAGATGAGAAAGATGTAAGAAAAATTAAGGAACAATATTAATGAAAAATGCCATTATACTTCATAAAATTAATTAAGTCTTCTATTGAATGTCACCCCAGAGCCACATAATCCCTGCTCAAAAAGACTAACCCAATTTGTGCCAATTAACCCCAAGCAAATCTAGGGTTTTTGTATATGTTTAACAGAAGCATACACAAAATGATATAACACATCAGGATTAGAGAGGAGTCATTATAATTCTATCTTATTCAGTAAGCATTAAAACAGAAATAAAACGTTATCTATTCAGTTGTTGAGTGCATTCAAAATGTCATTTAATACAGGTGCAGAGTATAAAGTTAGTGCCCATGATCTTGACTTTACTTTCCTGACATTCTATGAAAGCTCAGCACAAAGTGGAAAATGTTGATTTGGTTGGGGAGTTAGGATTTCTAGTTTTAAAAATCTCTCACTTATTACTTTTGTAACCCTGGGCAATTCACTGAAACTTTCCTAGGTTCTGTTTAGTTACCTAGAAAGTAACAACAATGAATATATTCCTGTAAACCTTCAAGAGTTGTGCTATTTAAGTAAGTACCACCCCAAGGTTAGACAAAAGAGCTGATCTGAATTATCACTGACATACTATACTGATCAAACATTTATAGTCTTGAAATAACTGTTTGTTCGTTATAATACTATATACCTCATTCAGCATTTGGCATCTCTAAAGCCTTATTCCTTTATTACCATTCAGTTGCTAGACATGGAGGACCGACTCCTGTACTCAAAATAGTCAAGAAAGGGCTAATGTCACAGCTTTTCATTGCCCCCCCCCCCCCCCGCTGCTTTATTGAGGTATGTTTAATTATTTTATTTGTATTTCAGGGGTACAACATGATGTTTTGATATACATGTACATTGTAAAATGATCACCACAATCAAGCTAATAATACCCATATTTAACTTTTAACACATATTTAACTCTTTTTTTTTGTTGAGAACACCTAAAATCTACTGTTCAGCAAATTTTAAATATAAAATACAGTATTTACAGTTACTTATTTACCCTGCAGTTCTGAAACTTTGTACCTATTGACCAACATCTCCCCAGTTCCCTATACCCCGGTCCCTGGCAACCACCAATCTACTCTCTGCATCTATAAATTTATGTATTTTATACATATATCAAAGATCATATAAATGTGTGAGCTTATTTCTGGGCTCTCTATTCTGTTCCATTGGTCTATATGTTTGTTTTTTATGCTAGAACCACACTGTAACTTTGCAGTATATTTTAAAATCAGGAAGTGTGATGCCTTCAGCTTTGTTCTTCTTGTTCAAGATTGCTTTGACTATTCCATATCTTTTGCGGTTCCACATGAACTTTATGATTTTTTTTCTATTTCCATGAAAAATTCCACTGGAATTTTGACAGGGATTACATTGAATCTGTAGCTCAGTTGTGGTAGTGTAGACATTTTAACAATATTAATTATTCTGATCCATGAACATAGGATAGCTTTCCATTTGTGTGTTTCTTCTTCAATATTTCATCAGTATTTTCTAGTTTTCAGTGTACAAAATTTTCACCTACCTGGTGAAATTTAATTCCAAGTATTTTACTCTTTTTGATGATAGTATTAATGGTATTGTTTTCTTAATTTCTTTTTTGGGTAATTCATTATTAGTTTACAGAAATGCAACTAATTTTTGTATGTTAGTTTTGTACGCTGCAACTTTACTAAATTTGTTTATTACTTCTAACAGAGTCCCCCCCCCCCCCCCCAGGGGAATCTATAGGGTTTTCTATATAAAATTGTGTCATCTATAGACAGAGACAACTTTACTTCTTCCTTTCTGATATGGATGACTTCTATTTCTTTCTGCTTACCTAATTGTCCTGGCTAGGATTTCCAGTAGTATGTTGAGTAGAAATTGTGTGACTGAGCATCCTTATCTTGTTCCTGATCTTAAAGGAAAAACTTTCAGCTATTCACCATTGAGTATGATGAGGTTAGCTGTGGGCTTGTGATATATAACCTTTATCATGTTGAGGTATATACCTTCTATAACTAATTTGTTGGAAGTTTTTATCATGAAATAATGTTTTATGTTTATTCATCTATTGAGATGATTATATGATTTTTAGCCTTCATTCTGTTAATATGGTGTATCACATTTAATGATTTGCCTATGTTGAGCCATCCTTGCATCCCAGAGAATAAATCCCACTTGAACATGGTGTATGATACTTTTAATATGCTTCCAAATTGAATTGTCCATAGCAGTTTCTTATGATCCTTTTTATTTCTGTGCTATCAGAAATAAAAGTTACAATGTCTCCATCTTTCATTTATAATTTTATTAACGAGTCTTCTCTCTTCTGTCTTAATATAGCTAAAGGTTTGTTAGTTTTATCTTTTTTTAAAAAAACAAATAAATCCTGTCAATCCTTTATATTTGTTTTTCTCATCTCTATTTTATTTATTTCTGCTCTAAACTTTATTATTTTCTTCCTTTTGCCAATTTGGTTTGTTCTTCTTTTACAAGTTCCTTGAGGTGTAAAATTAGGTTATTTGAAATCCTTTTTTTTTTGTAATTTAGGCACTTTTTCTGCATCCTAAAAGTTTTGGTATGTTGTGTCTCCCCATTATTATTTGTCTCAAGATGGTTTTATATTTCTCTTTTGATTTATTCTGTGACCTGTTGGGTGTTCATTTTCATGTTGTTTAATATTTCCATATATTTATGAATTTTCCAATTTTCTTCCTGTTATTGATTTCTAGTTTCATACAATTGTGGTCAGAAAAGATACTTGATTTGTGTCTCAATTTGTTAAGTCTTATTGTGTGACCCAATAAGTCTCAATTTGTTAAGACTTATTGTGTGGCCCAATGTTCCATGGGTGCTTGCATAGAATATATATTTTGCTGTTGATGGGAATGTTCTGTTTATGTCTGTAAGGTCTATTTGGTCTATAATTTTATTCAAGTTCACAGTTTCCTTAGTAAATTTCTATCTGGAATATCTATCCATTGTTGAAAGTGAGGTATTATAGTCCCTACTATTATTGTATAGTTATCTACCTTTCCCTCTTCTGTTAATATTTGCTTTATGTATTTAGGTGCTCTGATGTTGAGTATATGTTTGTAGTTGTTATTAACTTTTTTATATAAACTTAAGGCAGTTCCTTTATTTTGAACAAGAAAATGGCATCAACAATTCAGAGTATCCCCCCAATGAATATGAGAGCTCACCCCTGACAGCACTCCCCACTCAGGGGATAAAAGTGTCTTCTATCTAGCCAGTCCTGTAATCTACTATGACGCCTTCTTACAAGGCAGGCATGAGACAGACTGACATCTGCCTACAGTAGAAGGACCAGGTCTGGATGGATCAGCTTAGTGCTTACATTCAGGGAGATGACTCTCATTTGGGTTAAAGTCCAATGCATATGTTAATACAGAACTGATGACCACTGATCTTGAATAAGATAAAATTAATGTGATTTGTCCACATTTCCACAGTTGCTTCCATGTAAAAATCCCTTTTATAATAAATCTCCTTTCCTTAAAACATACTGTGATCAAATAATCATGCAAAGAAAAGTTCACCTAGTCCCCCAATATAAAAGCAAGGAGAGAGGACAGGTTCTCTACTGTGATCATGTTCAGGAAATTCACAAAGGCAGAGGGTGAGCTAGGCCCTGGGAGCACCACTGCTCTGTCTGCTAAAACTTTCATGTACTGCCCCTCCAGCCTCAAATTGGTCAACTAGCCAGTTGTATGCTGTCCACACTGGTTCTCCCACAATCAGACACAGGACCTTCACTTAGTTCTTTTCATCCAGTGTGGAGTGGTGATAAATCCCTACAGGAAGAGTTATCATGTCTCCTTTTTCCATGAAGATGTGGATCCACTTGTCCTCTTTGTCTCTCACATCAAAGCACTCACTGCCATCCAAGATGTAGCAGATCTCATCGTTGAGGTACAAATGCTCCTTGTAGAATATCTTCATCTTTTCTTCATTATTTGGTAATTTATCCTTGCATATGGTTATTATGTCTATCCAGTAGTAGTTTCTCTCTTTTTGAATATTTTGTTATTCTGGATAATTCTTATATATGTCAGCAACAAGCTTACAGTAAAGAACTCCCAGCTGGCACAGCTGCTCCAGGTGTATGGGCAGGGGATGGCTTGGCGTGGTGGGGCCACATCAGGTTGTGGGCAGACTTGTCCATGTCCCAGGCCTGTACCATGGCCCTAGTCGGGTACAGGGAACACCTGCTTGTTCCACTGCCCAGGCCATGGCCAGCTGATCCCACACAAGCAGCTGCAGGAGGTAGTGGAGAAAGGAGGAAGGGGGCCATTATATATTTTTGATGATGAATTATTTTTCATTGTATGATGACTTCTTGGTCTCTTTGTGACAGTTTTGATTTAAAATCTAATTTGTCTGATAGAAGTGTGGCCATCCCTGTTCTCTCATGGTTTCCATTTTCATGGAATATCTTTTCCCATTCATTCACTTTCAGCCAGTCTATGTCCTTAAAGCTATAATGAATCTTTTGAGGACAGCATATTATTTGACTTTTCTTCTTCTCACCCATTTAGCCATTCTATGCCTTTTGATTAGGAAATTTAATCCTTTTACATTTGTGATAACATGAAAGCTTCTCTAAAAGTACTCATCACATACCGGGAAACCCCAATAAGGCTATCATTGGATTTCTTAACAGAAAATTTGCAGGCCTGGAGAGGGTAGGGCAATATATTCAATGTGTTGATAGAAAGAAAAAAAAAAAGAAAAAAGAAAACTATACCTGGCAAAGCTGTCCTACAAAATTGAAGAGGAAGCATAAGCACAGGAAGTTTATCATGACTACACCTGCTTTATAAGAAAAGCTAAAGGGGATTCCTCAAATCAAAATGAAAAGACAACAAGAAAACATATAAAACTCACTGTTAAGTAAGCATATAGTCAAATTCTGAATACTCTAACACTCCAAATAATTATAAATAAGTTTTAACTCTGCTTAAGGCCCAGGACATTCTGAAGTCATATTTCATTCATTATGTATTAAACTCATCACCACATTCTTACATCAACAATGTTTATACATACACTATTTTCTGGGATTTTCAAGATCAGACACTACAGCTGTTTTATTCACTACTGACATACATAGTACCATACCTGACACATACAGCTAGTCCGTAGCCAAAAAAAAAAAAAGGTTACACATGCCATTTAATAGTCTTAGTTGTGCCCAGAATGTGTTCCTTGGACCAACAGTATTGGCATTACTGGGACTTGTTTTTAAACTGAAGTCCATGAGTCCTACACAGACCCATAAAATCAGAATACATAAGGGTTGGGACCAGGAATAAAATAATAAAATCTCTAGGTGATTTGTACACTGACTAAAGTTTGAGAAGAGTTGGTCTAGGTAAAGTCTTTAAAAGGCAGGTAAAATATTTATAACTTTTATTTTCAAACATTGAAAGTGTAATGCCATTTAAAGGGGACATTATTACAGTCAAATCAGATACAGTGGGTAGTTAGCACATGTGATGTAAAGATAAATTCTTCTGGATTTAGAGTCTATATGTCTTAATTTATTTTCATATTTCACAGAGTTAGGTGACCACTGTTGACATGTTAGTGGTATTAATGAGTGTGCCCTGGGTATACAACTATATATTAGAAACTTGGCATATAGCTGAGGTAAAATCCTTGCATGATAATATGTGAGTTATGACAAATAATGAGTGTGTCATAAAAATTCAAATAAAATTAATCTCTTCACAAGAAAAAAAAAACTCAGTAGTCAAGGAATATGATGACAGCTTGGGAGTGTTGCTAATATTGAGAAAAACCTTTTGGAAGAAAGCATATCCTGAATTATTCTTAAGTAGAATGCTAATTCTTTATTACAAAGAAAAGAAAGCACTACGACTTAGTAAAAGTTTAAGAAAAAAAAAGAAAAAAGAAAAGCATACATTTGGCAAGTTATAAAGCAGAAATATTGACCAGAAGGGAAAATAGACCTTGAAACACAGAGAAAAGTGACAGTAACAATAAAAAAAAAAAATAAGCTAGAGATAGAGAGTCAATGGGGATATAGCCAGAGGTAGAAGAAAAGGACAAAAGGACCATTAATAAACCCATGTGCCAAACAGAGGCAATTAGTCAAAGACACGTAAACTCCTAAGTATATATATTAGCCCCCTTGCATGGGGGCTTCCTAATTGCTTAGACACTCAATGAGGTGTATGTGGATTATTCACGTGTTTCCTGCCCACCCCTCTCTTGCTTGTAACTACAGACAAAAAGGAGAAGGATGAGAACTGTGTTTGGAACTCTATTCTAATGGCATTTTTGTCCTGGTGTGTAGGAAGTGTTAAAAATAATAAGTCTGCTTTTAAGATACCATTCCTTGGCTTTCTATGGGAGAAGTATCACCTCCAGGGTAAGATAACAATCTACTCAGAATTCAAAATCCTACCCAGGAGGGACACAGGATTGAAATCATGGTAATGTAACATGTTATTATAAGAATTGTCTTTTCTTTCCAAATTTCACAAGGAAGAGCATATTTTCAGACTTTTATTACTTTAATAAACATCACTACAAAAGCAGGTCATTGTTATTTTTTAATTAAAAACAATTTTTAGAACAATATCAAACCTTCAAGGTAAACCTACATAAGGAGAGAGAAACTGGTCAGTTTTAAACTGCTATAACCACACTATTGACTGACATCTTTACATGGACACATTTATGTGCATGTGAATTTTAGAAAAAGAAGCTCCCAGGCTGCACCAATTTTTAGTGCCAATCCACCAAGTAGCTACAATCATTGCTATTTTAATAACTGTATTCATTTCAAAGAAACCCAAGTAATGCAGCTTTCTGCAAAAGCCTTGAAACTGACTAAGCCCTTGGGGTATCAGCATTTCTAAAGGAAAGAGGTTCACAGTTTACCATGCTATTTATAAGCATATTGAAAGAGAAAGATTAAAAGCAGCATTGTAAGTGTCTCCCTGCATTTTATGCCTGCCAACTCTTTACTCATATCAGAAAAAAGAAAAAAGAAAAGAATGTAAACTAAGGGGATATAATCTACTCATACCTTGCTTAAACTAAGGCAGAAAAACCCAAAAGTTTCTGTGTTGCTCTGGAGAAATGCCTCTAAGAGTATTGAATGGAGTCAGTCATTCTGCAAAAGCCCTCACATTTGTGGGGGCTCTCATATACTCATCTAGCTGACCGCCTCCATGAAGCGTTCAGAGATCAATCCAGTTTTATACAAATTTCTTCCCTGCTCATATTATATTCTCAGATTATTCCCAGATTATATTCTCAAGTAGGATATATAAATCTTGATGTGGGTTGACATTCCCTGGCTAGATCATACAGTCTTGAAGAAGCTTCCCTTACAACCCACCTAGGATGCAATATAGTATCTTATGCACAGAAGGTTCTAAATATTTCAGTTTAAACCTGAGTCATCATACTTAATGTATTTACCAGGGATTCCATATTTGTCACACAAGGATATTTGACTCAGCCAGTATTGTAACCACATATAATTTGTTTAGGGGCTGAGTACTTTCATAATGGTTGCCATGGGTGATAAATCAGCAAAACTCAAAACCGACAGTTTGTATTCATTATAAAGTTTTCTAAAGTGGGAAAAAGTCCATGCTTTTTATATGCAACATTTCCAAAGAGGATCTTTGAGGGAAAATTCTTGCAAGTTTGGGAGAAATGAGAAAAAAGACAACATTTGTAAAATTGACATTTTTTATTCTATCCTTCCATAGCCGGGGATTTACTTTGGGATTCAATGGGTCATGGGTACATTGGTCATGATTGCCAAGCCCAAAAATCTGGAAGCTGTCTGCTGAGGCCATATTTGTAATCAGGATTGTTGAAAAATCGGGAATAGTAGCCAAAGACAGGAGCCTTCTTATACCTCCCTCATTTAGGCTTGGAAAAGTTTATGTTCAGGATCCAAGATTTCAACCTGGCCAAAGAGAGTTCAGAGAAAAAAATAATTTCTGCTCTTCTGAAGGGGAAGTCTGCATACCACCTTCAAGTTGTTATCTTGCAGCATAATTACTGTGGACATAGCCAGTTCTGTAGAAAATTTCACTACGTTTCTGAGGATATCCAGTTTTTCTTGGAAAGTTTTACAACTCTAACAACAGTTGCTAGTCTATAGCGGGCTATGGCTCTTAAAAAGCATGAAGCAACCCTTGTTGGTGATCATTTCTAAAAACAATGTCACACTCTGCATCCAGATACCACGTGAAAATTCCTCCAGTGTGTAAAGGTTTGAACACGTTTTGTCCCACATGTCTGGAGTGTTTCTCAAAATATTAAGTTTACCTCTTCAACATTCCCAAACAAATGCCTTAGCGTATATCCAAGATAATCACAAGGTTTAACTTTTCAGGCAGGGGAAAGATAACACAGTATGGAAGATTGGACAAAGATCAAGATTGGGTACCAGTCTGCTTGGTTTCTAATCTCATCTGTGAAATAATCTTGGGAGTACATATCTTTAGCTCTCTGGAATTCAGCTAAATAATTTCTATAGTCTTGTCCAGCTTTATTCTATAACATGAGGAGCTTGGAAATATCTCTATTCTTTCTTGACCATTTCCATGATAACATTACATGGTTAATAAATGTATATGATAGATATTCTCTCTTTCTTTCATCTGCATAACATGCTGTTGTTGCAGCCAGATATAAAACTGAGGCATTTATAAAGCCTGTATTAATCAGGGTTCTTCTGGCTGGAAGTAATAAAATATCACTTGAATTCATTTGAAAAGAAAACAAAATTTTTTATACATATTAGCTGAATAAAAGTTGGAAAATCATATAGGCCCATCTTGCACATTCAAAGAAATAAGGTCTGTAAATCAAATTTAGTTATTGATAAAAAATAATTAAAATCTTCACTGAAGTCTCTCAAACAAATTCAAAGAGACGGATTTGTAATTCACAGAAGTATTTCAGAAAATTCTCCACTTCTCAAATCCTCAACAACTCACATTCTGGGGCCAACTTGCCGTCCCTCTTTCAACCGCCCCTGAGGCCACTCCTAATCAAACAGTACCCCAAGCTTCCCCGCCCCCGCCATGCAGATCATCTCCATTTCTCCCCTCCTCCCCTTTTGAAAATTCTACAATCTTTTCTAGTGTAAAGTAAAGTGAAGTGTAAAGCTCTCTTTTTCCTAATGTTTCAGGTCTATCTACCAATCACTCAGAATCAGTAATACAAAGACAAGGGAACTTAGGTGGAAAACTTGAAATCAAGTTTAGAAAGTAAGAAAAAGAGGAAAAAAGAGAGAGATGACCTCAACAGAGATATTAAAAAGGGGAAACTTTGAAAACTTTTATAATTTTACATATTCTACTATTTTCTGTACTTTAACATACATGGGGAAAGGGACAGCAGGCTCCTGACAATCTATATGAAAAGAAAATAGCTGTCCTCTAGAATGTACTAGAAACAGTAGAATGGGTATTTTCAAGGGCATCTTTTTTCAGTCTCTGCTTTTTCTGTGTGTGCATGTTTGTTTCTTTCTTCTCTCCTGCTCTAGAAACTGTTCTTGACTGCATTTTTGCCTTTATATGGGAAAAAGCATATTTCCACGGAGTTTCCATTTAATATGTTATATATTCAGCTGCCAAGAGAATAAATCAACTCTTTGTAATAGGAAGGGAATCTGATTCAGTTTAGATCTCAGGTCCATTTCACATCTAATTAAAAATGGCCAAGGTGACTGGTTCATATTTTCCCAAATACACCTTGAAATGCATACAAACAGGATTTCTTAAAATGCAGTGGAGGGTATGGTCTGAGAAGACAATGCAACTGGTCACTTACAAGGCCAATCATAAATTTCAAGTCCAGGTGTAAGAGTAAACTTTTGGATTCTTTAGATAGGCTTAGAGTACCATTTGTCTCCTCTTAATTGTTATTTTAGTTGTATTTCATGTATCTCAGTTTCAATGATGCATCCCTCATTGTAGGGTGAGCTATTTGAAAATAGATTTCTAGAGGAGCACCTGGTCCCTCAATGGGTTAAGCATCTGACTTCAGCTCAGGTCATGACCTTGAGGTTTGTGAGTTTGAGCCCTGTGTTGGGCTCTGTGCTGATAGCTCTGAGCCTGGATATTTGGATTCTGTGTCTCCCTCTCTCTCTCTGCCCCTCCCCTCTTGTGCTCTCCCTCTCTCTCAAAATAAACATTAAAAATTTTTTAATAAAAAATGTTTTCAAATACATTTCTAGAGATAAAATGTTTTCTTCATTATTCATTGTATATCTTCACACAACATTGTCACATGTATTAGTTTTCCTGATGAAACACTGATTTTTATTTTTATCCAGAATCTTGCTTTCAGATTAGTAAGATATTTAAACGTTTCAATATATTCATTGTATATGATACAACTAAGAGACTTATCCAAGACCACACAGCTGGTAAGAGAAAAATGCAGTAAGCAGTAATTCTAGATCTTTACTTTTCATTTAGTTTCACCCGTGGGCCTATGCAGTGTCAGTAAACCTGTTTTGTGCATTGGAGGAAGAGTCAATTTAGGATTGGCTAGAGTATGCAATCTTCGAAGAAAGATAAAGGTAGAACCAACAGCTTTGGAATTTAAAACAGGTTAATATGCTTAGTTACATACAAAGTTATATGTATAACCCAGGAAATTTATAAAACTCTGAATTTTCTTTGTGTCCTAATACCTACAGTAATAGTGAATTCTACCATAGCTGTAACTGTACATAAGAGGTTTTAAAATGACCTTCAATCAAATACCTACATTTCAGGCATACAGAAAGAATACATTTAGAATGTAAAAATGGGGGCACCTGGGTGTCTCAGTCAGGTAAGCATCCAACCCTTGATTTCAGCTCAGGTTGTGATCTCACAATTTGCAAGATCGAGTCCTGCCCCAGGCTTGTGCTGACAGCACCGAGCTGTGGGATCATGTCAGGGTCACCAATTGTGGGTTTGGCTTCCAGCTTTGCCCAGCAAAGCCGAGGATGGCAGAAAGGATTACTCAACACGTCACAAGAGAGGAGAGGGGGAGGCCAAGGGAAATCTCCCCGAGCTACTCTCAAGCTCCTGCATGTATTAGGCATACATATAGGGAAAACATTGCACAATATGTCAGTGGCTATATGCCAGTGAGATTGTATAGAAAGCATGCAAACAAACAAGGCATTCCCACAGCTACAAAAGAGCAGATGCAGAAATCAGAACAAGACATTCCATAGATAACATGGTCGAAAGGAATTCATGAGCACAGGCAGGATCCAATCCCTATATACACATTAACTAGATACTGGTCTGCTGTTTTCAGCAGGGCCAGAAAGCAGTGTAATGCGTTCCCTATAATCTCCTTAACCAGGACATAGCTATTTGATTTCCCACAGGAAGGCTGCTTGGGATTCTCTCTCTTCCTCTTTCTCTGCCCCTCCCCTGCTCCTGTGTATGTTCTCTCTAAAAATAAATAAACATTAAAAAAAGAATATAAAACTGGATTTAAACTTTCCTTAGATCCACATAGATTTTGCATTCAACTATTTTTACATCAATAAAGAAAGGAAAAAGATCATCTACCTAATTTGATCATGATAAGGTTGGGAAGGAAGATGGGCAAAAATGGGGTCCAAAGAGTTAACTACACTGACTAGAGAGACCAGCAAAACCATGGCACAGAGTAAGATGCAAAAGTTTTCTTGGTGATCGAGCTATGTAGAGCCTTGACTTCCTAAGGGCAGCAACAAAAAGAGCTGGATTACAGAGAGATCCAGATCAAGGAAGTCTCCAGTCAAGGCCAAATTCACACAGATAAATGCACATTGGAACATAGGGGGTAGGTGCAATAGGAGTTAGGGCTAGTGGAACTAAGAGGCAAGTCAAAAATATTTATAGATGAGTCGGTAAAAGCCAACCAAACTTGGGGGATTTTGTCTTTGTAATAGTTAATTTTATGTATCAACCTGACTTGGCTAATGGATGCCCAGATAGCTGGTAAACTTTATTTCTGGGAGTGTCAGTGATGGTGCTTTTAGAAGAGGCTAGCATTTAAACGGGTAAAGAAGTTCCCTTCTCACCAGTGTGGGCAGGCATCAGCCCATCTGTTGAGGGCCCTAAACATAATTAAAAGGTCGAAGAAGGACACATTCTCTCTCTCTCTCGTCTTGAGCTGGAACGTTCAATGTTCTTCTTGAATGGGGACATCCCACGTTGTCCTTCCCTTGGACATTGAAGCTCCTGATTCTCCAGCCTCTGGCCTCAGTTTGAATTACACCACCAGCTTCCCTAGTTCACCAGCTCACAGTGGCATCTTGTTAAGGGCTGTGGTTAGTCTTCAGTGGGCTTCATGTGTAACACCACAGTGATTTATGATGCACTACTTAGAATATCTATAATTTTGAATTGGCTCATGATGATAGGGTTGTTATGAATACATACTTTTAAGTATATGATAATCTTTTAAAAGATGCTTTCCACTTGGGATACACATTTTTTGGTCCTGAAATCTTAACAAAATTCTGGTCTTTTTCACTCAACCCATCAGTTTCAAATTATCTCTGTTTGAAAAGTATGAAAAGTATCTCTCATTCTCTTTCTTCTAAATGCCTCTTTGGAATTTGACTTCCTCTTTAAAATAGAAATGGTGGGGCGCCTGGGTGGCTCAGTCGGTTGAGCGTCCGACTTCAGCTCAGGTCACGATCTCGCGGTCCGTGAGTTCGAGCCCCACATCGGGCTCTGTGCTGACAGCTCAGAGCCTGGAGCCTGCTTCCGATTCTGTGTCTCCCTCTCTCTCTGCTCCTCCCCCATTCATGCTCTGTCTCTCTCTGTCTCAAAAATAAATAAACGTTAAAAAAAATTAAAAAAATAAATAAATAAAATAAAATAAAATAGAAATGGTACAAATACTCCGAGACAGAATTGCTGTGGCATAGTCAACAAACACTCTATTTTCTTGATCCTCATTCAGAAAGATCTCTGGTTCTTTCCACATTTCCAACTCACACACATTCCTTATATTCCTCATGTTCAGCCTGGATATTAGAAAGAAATTCACACTGCATAGGATTCCTGGTGAGCAGTAAAGACAAATTCAGCCTTCTTAAATTTCAAGATTTGTGTCCATGAAAAGAAGAATTGAAAAGAGAAAATGTAAAAGTTCCTAAGTGGGAGTAGTTTTTTTAAAGATGTATTTAAAATGTACAGGGCACCTGGGTGGATCAGTCGGTTAAGCATCCGACTTTGGCTCAGGTCATGATCCCATGGTTTGTGGGTTCTAGTCCCTAATCAGGCTCTGTGCTGACAGCACAGAGCCCTGAGCCTGCTTTGGATTCTGTGTTTCCCTCTCTCTCTGCCCCTCCCCCACTCATGCTCTATCTCTCTCTCTCTCTCTCTGTCTCTCTGAAAAGTAAATAAATACTTAAAAAAACTTAAAAAAGATCTATTTAAAATGTTATACATATCTTTAAAAAATCACACATATCTATGATAGCTTTTATACATATATACGTATATATAAGATTTATAGCTTATAAGCTATAAACATAAGCAAATAAGATTTCTAGTTTTCTTACCTGTAAAATGGGGATATTAACTTACTTCAAGGGTGATTATGAAAGGAAAAATAATTATTAAGTGTTGTCTATAAGTGCATGACATTATTATTATTGCAGATGTGCAGCTCCATTGGGTTGGTATTTCAACAAGAGGCTACCAAATGTTAAACGCAGTTGAGATGATCATAGTAACTACTCAAATCTTGAATTTGGAAAAATATAAATTCAGGGGGCCTGTGTTGTACACAGACCATGGTTTAAGGTTACTGCTTACCCAGACTTGCAGTAGAGCCATAAGAAAAGAAAAAGAGCGAGAGAGAGAAAGAGAGAGAGAGAGAGAGAAGTGTACTACTTTCTTTTAAGGCCACAATCCAAAAAGTTGTTCATATCTCTTTTACGTTGGACAGAATCTAGTCACATGGCCATACCTAGGTGCCTACAAGACTGTACAGTAGGGGCCTGGATGTATAGCCATGTGCTCAGGTAGGATAGATAGATGATAGAGATGATATAGATATAGATGATAGATATAGATATAGATGATATAGATATAGATAGATATAGATAGATATGGACATGGAGGGGGAGGCAATGCCAGCCTCTGTCATTGTCCTCATTGTTTTGAAGATAAACATTGTTAAGTGTTCAGAAGAGACACAGTTCCAGTTTTTTCCACCTCGATCCTATTTCCTGACCTATCTCACCTTATCCCTGGTTAGGATTTAATAAAGAAAGCCTATTTAAGTCAAATCTTAGAATAGCAATCTTGCAGCATTGGTAAACATTTCTTCTTCTTTTTTTTTTTTTTTTTTTTTTTTGACTCTGCCATCTCTATAGATGTTAATGTGGTCTTAATGGATGAAAGCTTTAAAATAAAAACCAGGATTTTTTTTTTTGTAAGGAAAATACACTTTCTATTGACATAGGGCAGCTTCAATGCCTTCTATCAAATTAAGCAAATGTCTTCCACTACTGAAAGCAGCATCAAAACGTTAAAAGGACATTGAATATTCAACAAATGTCAGGCAACTTAGGTCTTAGTCTTGACTCTACAGGTGAACAGCTGACTGGCCTTTGGCAAGACCTTTGTGATATTAATGTTGTGGGCAAAGTAATGGCTCTCCAAAGATGTCTGGGTCCTAATCCCCAGAACCTGTGAATATGTTAGGTTATATGACAAAGAGGAATGAAGTCCGCAGGTGGAATAAGAGCTGCTAATGAGCTAACCTTGAGATGATAAATTATATTATATAATTCTGGTAGACCCAATATAATTACAAGAGTTTTGTTTTAAATCCTTAAGTTTGTGGTAATTTGTTATACCATTAATGGGAAACAGATAACATTATTTATATTACACTTAGATCAAACGTTTTGCTACATGATTCAAAGCATCTCTTTGACTCTCTGAAGTAGGTATTGAAGACAACCCAGGATTAAGGAAGTTAAGTAGCTTTCTCAAAGTCGCCCCAAAATTGATGAAGAAAGTACTCAAATATGTTCAAAAGTCTCCAGTATCTTACTTAAGACACAGTCTTTGTATTCAAGGATCTGAGAGGGGTTCTGATTCATTAATATTATGATATTTTGAAGAGCGTAGAACAGGAGTTGACAAACTTTTCTAAAAAGAACTGCATGGGAAATATGTTAGGCTTTGCAGGCCAAGTGTTCTCTGTTCATGCTCAAATCTGCCATTGTAGCATAAAAGCAGCCACACACAAAAAGCTAACAAATAAAACTTTATTTATAAAAATAATTCTGGCAGCGAATTATAGAATATAGGAGCTTAAATACAGGGAATTCTATTAAATGGCTTTGCTTACACTATTCTCTGTGTATAGGTAAAGATTTACTAGAAGGAATAATTAAGAATGAATTGGATTTCATACTGGTACTTTTCATTTACTATTCCCTTCCTGATATGCTACTTCTCCCCCAACTCCTATATCTACACAGCTAGCTCCTTTTCTCTTTTCAGTCATCATATCTGATCTTCTCCATGAAATCTACCCTGATCAACCCTTTAAAATTATAACGTATTTGTCATAACTGCATGATAGATCCCCTTTTCCCTATTCTACATTTCCCCTCCTAAGGTATTTATTACCTTCTAATATATAACATATTTATTCATATTATCTATGGTTAAGTGCCTGTCTTGCCATAATAAAAATGCTCTTTGGGGCAGTGGGGTGGCTCAGTTGGTTAAGCGTCCAGCTCTTGATTTCAGCTCAGGTCATGATCTCATGGGTTTCTGGAATCGAGTCCCATGTTGGAGCCTGCTTGGGATTCACTCTCTCTCCCTCTTTCTGCCCCTCCCCAACTTGTGTGTGTGCTCACTCTCTCTCTCTCTCTCTCTCTCTCTCTCTCAATCAAAAATAAATAAAGCTTTAAAAATGATCTTTGCCTTGTTTTGTTTGCTGACATATCAAGTATCTTAATATAGTACTTAGTACATAGCACTCTCTCAACACATATTTGTTGACTAAATATTGTCCATGGTATCTTACTTGTTTCTTGTTAGGTCAGACTTGTAAAGCATTAATTTCTTCATACTTGAAGTGTGTATGTGACCAGAAGCCTTCACTTAACATTAAATTTCATTTTCTATCAGGATATCACACTTTCACTGCCTTATTAAATACAAACATAATTTCATTTAACCTACTGAGTCTCCTTCCATTCAAATGGATTTGAGGTTTTCTATTGCTGTCTCTAAATTCACACTGCAATGTAATTCCAAATATGTGTTGCTTTTCTCTCCAGAGAATCTCACATCAGTGATCGCAAAGCACTTTGAAAATATTTCAGAAACAAGTGGCTATTTAAATGCAAGCTCCAATATGGTAATGAAGAAAAGGAGAGACATTGCAAGACACAAGTGAAAGATAGAGCATGCTTGTGTTTATCCTAGAGCTGTATTGGGATTCCTATAATGATTAATGATGCAATAATATAATAAGAACTCAGTGGCCATGAGGCAGTGGCATTTGCAAATAAAGAATGAGATCGGAAAGTAATCAGCAGCAACTTCGAACTTAGTTAAGGTTCCAAGTTATGCACCATTTTTTATATCATGTTAGTTCATTTCCTTTCATATTACTACCCTAAATCATTTTGCTCTAAGGAAGAAAGAACAGCTGAGTTGAGTATGAAGATTAACGGGCAGTATATCTATCTTTGTTTGCTAGGATGAGCACCTAAAGTTTAGAAAGCAGATCAGAACTTCTCGGTTTGCAAATTGGACTGGAAAAATGCCCAAGAACAGGTTTTTTACTAAACATACTCTCTAACCCTGGTCATACTGGAAATGCCATGCTGGTCCTTAGTTCGCCAGAAAAGCTCTGAAGAGAACACAAATATATGACTGAAAATCACAGCAAATTGAAAGAAACTGAGTCTCCACAACAGTTTAATCAAAGTTGAAAGCCTGATTATTTGAATGTGGGACATTTATTAATTGAAAGTATACTTCTCTGGACTTTTGCATCTCTCTTTCTTGACATCAATACCTTTCGGACACTCAGACTTGCATTTCTAACTGACTGTTTGACTTCTCCATCTCAGTGTCTTGCCCAAGGGCCACTGATACCATAAACACATCATGTTCAAAATCAAATTCGTCACCTCTCCCTTAAAATGGCTGCTAATAGCACCAGTCACAGAGATTTGATTCCTCCTTCTGACTTCTATTATCTAATCATTTACTAAAATCACATGGATTCTACATTCTCAGTGCCCTTCATATTTTGTTCATTCTCACCTACATTACCCATTATAATACAGGCCTTTATAACATTTCTACTTTGTCATTGTAATAGCCCTCTCACCGGTCTACCGCCTTCTTTGTCTCCAAGGCAACATCCTGCAACCAGATTAATCTTCTGAAATTATATCTCTGACAATAACTTGCTCAAATACTTACCATCTCTTCAATATCTCCCAGATTAAGGATGACTTCTTTGTCTTTGTATTCCAGTCTTCCAAGCTATTATTGAACTCCCTTTCCAAAAGCATCTCCATGATGCTGCCAAACACAGAGACCAAAATGTAGCCCAAACCCCCTTAACTTTCCAATGTGAGTGCTTTTGCTCTCAGTACATTCCTTATATGGAATGACCCCCCTTAACTCTTCTGCCTGTGAAATTTTACCCATTAATCTCACACACAAATTCTTCATTATATTCCTATTTTCCTTAAAATGTTTTATCCTACCTCTGTTGAATATACATAATCCTTTCTTAGTATTTTCCTATATCCTCACCTCACCCCCAATTAGGTCAAGAAGGACTGTGCTTCATCCATACTTGTGTCCTTTTTGACATATCACACAGGGTACCACACATAGCAAGCTCTTGTTACATGCATGTGGCAATAAGTTGAAACCAGAAATATGAACAAGGATATGACTAAATATTTCTAAAGGTCAGTTAGTGGTTTCCAATCATTTTAAATTTCAGTTACTATAACTGTTTTTCCCCTATCCTGAAAATTCTGAATAATATTTTTTCATAAGGGAAGAAAAATGTACTGAAATTCAGGTAACCAAATTCAGTTAATCTTTAGGACAGCGTTAAACAACAAAATCCAGCCATAAACACCTATTCAACTTGAAGTAGCAAGGGGCATATATGTTTTGGTGAGAAGCACTCCCAATTACCTTGCCCAAACCTTTGTCTTTCCAGAATCATTGTGTCCATTCATTCAAAGTATTAACTATTCCCACATTACTAAATCTAAAAACCTGAAGACTATTTTGTGGTTGGTCCTATTGGATTATTCCTACCACTTCTCTGTTTTCTTAGCAATTGCCTAGAGAACTGACCATATTTCTGAGACACCTCTTCAGACTAAGTTACATGTATTCTGCTGAATGTTATTTGCTCGAAGGAAAACAGAAAGATCGCATCCATGGGAAAAAAAAAATTCTTGTTTTATTATATTACAATATAAGTGTACAATTTAAAATTGTAAATCTGATTTCGCAAACCCAAAGGAAAAGTGTAATTTTTAATTATAATGATACCATTTCATCACTGCATTTGCAAATATTTGTTCCAAACCTAGTGACAGGTTCTATATTAAAAATGAACACTTTTGATGAAACAGTCACTAATTAGAAAACTAATGTTATAGTGAGCTTACTCCAGACATTTGTACCATCAAAAGACAATATAAGTTTGATCCAGTTTTTCTAAAGGAAGGAATGCCTCACTGCAGGTGCTGTGTTCCACCTATATAACCCAGATGCTGAGTATGATTCTTCCTTCTTAGTCAAATGCAGGAGATTCCACTACTAGTGTTTCCCCACCATGTCCAGTAATGATACACTTGGAGTCTCCGATATCTCTTTGCCTGAAAGTTTGCCATTTGCTTGCTTTCTTTGCCTGCATGAGCATGAACAGAAATTCTCACAATACCCACAGACACAAAAACCACACACACTCACAACTGCTTAAGTACCCACAGACACAAAAACCACACACACTCACAACTGCCTAAGTACCATATACAAATAATTAAAAACAAATAGGGGTGCCTGGGTGGCTTAGCTAATTGAGCATCCGACTCTTGAATTTGACTTAGGTCATGATCTTGCAATCATGGGATCAAGCCCCATTTTGGGCCCTGCACTGAACATGGACACTGCTTGGGATTCTCACTCTCACTCTCTCTCCCTTCCTCTGTCCCCCTCTCTCTCAAAACAAACACATACACAAAGAACAATAACAACAAAAATAAAAGCAAATAAAAAGATACTTCCAATGCATAAAGGAAAAAGGTCCAAACCTCTTACTACTGATTTCAAAGCTCTGTGTAACCTGGCTCCTTACCAGCTTCCTCTCCTGTGACTTCCCACTTTTGAAAAAATACTCTAGGGGCGCCTGGGTGGCGCAGTCGGTTAAGCGTCCGACTTCAGCCAGGTCACGATCTCGCGGTCCGTGAGTTCCAGCCCCGCGTCAGGCTCTGGGCTGATGGCTCAGAGCCTGGAGCCTGTTTCTGATTCTGTGTCTCCCTCTCTCTCTGCCCCTCCCCCGTTCATGCTCTGTCTCTCTCTGTCCCAAAAATAAATAAACATTGAAAAAAAAAATTAAAAAAAAAAAATACTCTACACTTACATGCCCCTGAAGATGCTGATCCCTCTGTGTGAACTCTTATCCACTCTGATGGCATGAATTATTACCATTATGCTGGAGACATTCACATCCCTATCGGTAGTCCAGCTTTCCTTCCTAAGCTCCAGACCATGTTTTCAAATGTTTATAGCTCCTCTTCAGGTCCCATGTCTCACAGTTCTTAAAATTCAAACAGACCAAAGAGTTGCCACTTTCTCTACCATCCAGACTCACCCTTCTTTATTCCCTAATCAGTGAATGGAGCGAAATTGTAGTAATTTCCCCACGTCAGAATCATAGTTTCACCATTAATTTTTCCATTCCCTTTGTAACCTATAATATACTCGATTCTATGTCTATTTGAAGGCCTACTAATCTCCTGAACTCATCCACTTTTGTCCCTTCCCATGTGAATACTCTAAAAAGGCCACCATCTTATCTCTATTCTTTAAGTAAATTGTTTCCAGTCTTCTGTGGTCCCCTGAGTGTGGGATAGAAGCCATTCCTGGGCACTCTTCCTAATGTAGGTATCAGCATCCCCCACTAGAGTGCACCTCTCTATATTTTATAATTGGGTCTCCATGCCTTGTTATATGCTGATCCAAAATGTATATTCATCACTTTTTTTTAGTCATTATAGATAAAAATGTTTAAATTACTGGTGAAAATTGAAAGTGATTTTTTTTTAGTCATGATAAAATGTATGACAGTGAGTTTATAATACAGAAAAAAAGAATGCAAGAAATCAATCTAAAACCAATGGCTTTTTAGCCAATTTATGCCGACACAGCAACTGGAGAATATAATGGAAGGAAGGAATAGGAGTGTGGACTTGCATGTGTATGTAGTACTCAGTTGCCAAGAAATCATTTAGTTCTTGATCTCTCCAAAGCCAAACCTGGACTTGCTGGTTTGTTAAGACTCTCTCTCCTTCTGGGCGTTTGGCACATCAAAAGACCAGAGAGTCACCTACATCAAAGAATCTTGGTGATAAAAGAGACTTTCACCTAGGTAAAACCTAAAAGCCTCCATGGGATATTTGTTATTGGACCTTTATTCTAAGATCAAACATGTCCCAACTCAGCCAGCTACCAATCTAAACTAGGTATCAGTTGATTAAAAACTGGGAAGCAAGCAGATGTTACCAGTCAAGTACCAGGGCTCATGTACTTTCAGCCTTGAAAACTGAGGTTTGTGAGGAGCTTTCCATTTACATCATTGTAAAAACTGAAGCCGCTCCTGAGTTGCCGGTTGTGAATCATGCAGGGGAATGCGAGTAAAATTTTATAATCAATAAAATAAAATCAACAAAAATGGAAGCCATTCAAGTCAACAATGAATAAATTCGTTGAAAAAATCTGTTAAAAATCAGAACACCACCGCTGTTTTTTGTCCTAAACTTCTCTCTCAAGGGCTTTGTATTTGTAAGATGCATAAGATGCTCCCACCCCTTTTTTTAAAAAATAAATACTTCCCTCCATGAACAGAGGAAAAATGATGTTTTCCATTTCTTCAATTTCGTATCATTTTGTTACCTGTTAGTTGTTCACGGGTCTCTTCCTTCAGCTTCATGATACGTGAAAGCAGGTATCTTGTCCCTTTCTTCCCTAGGCCCACTTTCACACACAGGGTCTGGCACGTAGTGAACAATTAAGCCTTAAAGAATAGACGTGCTGAATACATCAGGGCAGTCTTTGGTACTTTCAACTTCATTCTACCTGAGATCTTCCATTCTAAAGAAAAGTTTCTCCTGCCAGGAGTTTTCAACCTTGGCTACAAAATTAAAATCATCTGACAAGCAATTTACAAAAACAAATTGGCCCCTCCCCAATTAAGTCAGGGAAAGAGTCAAGGGTCACAGAGGAGTACGTGTTAAGAATTATCGTGAGGGGCGCCTGGGTGGCGCAGTCGGTTAAGCGTCCGACTTCAGCCAGGTCACGATCTCGCAGTCCGGGAGTTCGAGCCCCGCGTCGGGCTCTGGGCTGATGGCTCAGAGCCTGGAGCCTGTTTCCGGTTCTGTGTCTCCCTCTCTCTCTCTGCCCCTCCCCCGTTCATGCTCTGTCTCTCTCTGTCCCAAAAATAAATAATCGTTGAAAAAAAAAATTAAAAAAAAAAAAAAGAATTATCGTGAAATGCTTGCTAAATTCAGATCCCTGGACATACAGTCAGAGGATCCGATTCCTTGGGGTTAGGTGGGACCTTGGAGTCTGCATTTTAAGACAAGTGCTGCCTAGGTTGTGATCTTTAGAGTTTATAGTGGAATGGCGGTGCTGGATTTAGTAGCCGGCATAATGTGTCTGAGTATAGCTATGCCTGGATTCGACACTTTCCTGAAAAGGTTAATGGAGTTTGGAGATGTCTTCACAAAAACTGTGCATTCATTAAATTGAGGGGGAAAACCCCATTCTAGAAAACAATACATTTTAATTTAAAAACGATGCCTTTCTTTTTTTAAGTTTATTTATTTTGAAAGAGAGTTAGAGGAAGAGTGCTTGCACAAGTGGATTGGGCAGGAGCACAGAGAGAGAGAGGAAGAGAGAAAATCCCAAACTCCAGGGTCCCATACAGGCCTTGATCTCATGAATGGTGAGTGTGAACTGAGCGGAAATCAAGAGTCGGACTCCTAACCAACTGAGCCACCCAGGCACCCTGAAGATAATGCCTTTAAACAAGCCTTTGTTATAAATACTATTCTGAGAACTGAAAGCTGGGTTTTGCTATACTAACTTTAATAATTAGTTATTTAATGCTTTCTTGGTGATTTGCTTTATGTTAGTCCTACTCTACCAAATTCCTTGAGGTTATGAATAGTTAGAAGCATGGACTATGGATTTAGACCTGGGTTTTAGTCCCTGCTATATTTCTTTCTAAATCAGTTAACCATATGCCAACACAATCTGCTCTTCTATAAAGTGGCTACCAATAACAACCTGTGGGCTAATTTGACATCATTTATGTAAAATGCTTAGCACTGTATACAACAAGCATTCTATATATGTTTTTCCTTTTTATTATATTTTGTTTATAATATCACTTATTTATATTACTTTGTATATAATGCTACTTCTTTATAATATTTTGTATACCAGCTTTTACCAGACACAAGCCTGGGGATTTTATAGCTATTTACTAAATATTTATTAATTGCACCACAGTAAAAAGAACTAACATTTTTAAAATGTCTACTGAACATAAAGCCCCATGCTAATGCTTTATATCCATTATTATATTTATATGTCACAACAAAATCATAGGAAATTGGCAGATAGAAAACCAACTTCAGAGAGTTGGGTAACTTGACCGGGGTCAGAATTTCAATAACAGGCAGACTTGAAATTTGAACCTACAGTTGACTTCAATGTTAATGTTCTTTCCATTGTATTACACAGTACCACACTCTGGAGGAGCCCATGCCAGGGTCCCAAGGATCTAGAAGGCCTGCTCTGGTCTACTGGTTCTCTCTTGGAGAACTCCCATGGAGTGAGGAAACCACAGGGTCAAAAGAACATGCCCATCAAAGCCTACACCCACATTTTAATCCATACTTCAGTTACCGAGGGCCTAGATTTCTCTACCTAAACATCCCTGGGCCAACTTAAGGTAGACTATGGCACATCTCATGTCCTGAGGGATGGTGAAGGGGCAGTGTGGTGGGCTTGGGAGGTTTATTGTCTCCCTGGTCCCTAGAAGTGTTGATAGTACAAGGAGGCGGAGAAGAGAGGGCTATAGGGCTTTACCATGACTCTCCCTGAGCCACCACATTCTGAGAGGCCGAGAAAGTTAAATTCATACCAGCTAGAATAAAGGCATATTTGTCAATGTAGGAGAATAGTATATATTTTATTTGCCTATTTGTTAATTTATAACTTTTAAATATTTAGATGCATGGTATGTGGCTTCTATTTGTAAGCTTACCTAGAATCCCATGGTTATTGTGTTGGGGTCATCACCTGTAAATAAATATATATTGCTTGTTTGATTTAGGGGAGAGAATCATTAACTGATATATCTCAGAAGCAAGAGCGTAAGTACAGTTTATATATATTTAGCAATTATGGTTACCTTACCTACTTCAAAAAAGGATTTGAAGTGATTTATATTAAAAGACCAAAGGAAACCAAAGTAGAAAATTTTCCAAGCACAAAAACAAAGAGGGAAATGTGAAAAAAAAATGGCTGATAGATTTTATAAATAGCAGTAAAGGGCATATAGCATTAATAGACTCTCTTCTATTTATATTGACAATCTTGAAAGTGCTTAACTTTAAGTCACACAGCTCTTGCAGTCCAGAGAAACGTATTAAGAGGAAATCTTTCCAAACGGTGAACACCACACAGTGTGAAGCCAGGGAGCCTCTTCTGTGGTTTCATTAGCATAATTGGATATGCAATTCTGCCCACCTGAAATTTTTCAAGAGCAGAGGAAGGGCCAGAAAAAGACAAATGCTCCCAGGTAAACTCCATGCTTAAGAAGCTTTTCCACTTTTTAAAATCATCTTTCATGCGACATCCACATGAGGAAGTGCACAGTGCCAGAACCTCAACCATGAAGTGGGGGACCACTGTCTCTAGAGGCAACTGAAAAATAATTTCCCATCGTTACATACACTCTGTTTCTAAGATGTTCTTGGAACACTTTGCACTTTAAAAATGTGGTCTTTGGTTTCAAATTACTTATCCTACATTGGTAAAACTTAAAATCTCTGGTTTTGCAAACTCTGATGACAAATATTTCCTTTGGTGAAGACTAATCCATGGGGAGTTGAGGAGGAAAGAGTATGTTGATGCATTTATTTAATAATCCATTAAATAGTCATTAAGTGAGTGTGTACTATATGCCAGGCAGAGAGTTAGGTGCTGAGTAGATAATAGTGTTGATATCAAACTTAGTCCACCATTGTTGGAGCTTATAGTATTGTGTTGGCTTGACAAACTTTTTCTTCAAACAACTAGATAGAAAATATTTTAGGCTTTGTAGGTCAAAGGCTATTATGTCAGCACTTAGACATCCAGAGGGAAAATATATTTCCATAAATTTTATATCAACATGAGTCATGCAAAAACAGGGCAGGGGAATGGATTTGTCCCACAGCTGGCCCACAGTTTGATGGCTCGTGCTATAGTGTGTGAATAATCATTTTTCACCATCACCTCTAGAGATAGTGTGAAATATCAGAAGCTTAGCTTCGATTTCATTTTACCTGGATGTTTTCATCCATTCACTTATTCATCCATTCATTCATTCATTCAATATTTCATCATCAACTGCATTGTGCCAGGCCCATATAAAACTCAAATTTTAGTGCATCATTCCACTCCATTTCTTTTTAATAAAACTATTCAATTAATAATAATACTTATTATATGAGAAATTGTTTTTCCTTAATCCATATACCATAACACTGAGGGAATATGAGCCCCAATTAGGAGATAGGAAAATTTAGAGCCCTGCGATGAATGAGAAGTTATTAGAGACATTCTGACCCAAAGACATACTCTTACATCCAGCCCTTTGTGGGCTTAGTCTTTTTAGTAGAAAGCAGGAATGGGATGGAAGGCCATGTGTTTTATTTATCCAACCATTCATTTATCTGTCCATCAACTCATCCATGTGTACTGAGAACCTATTCTACAGATAGCATTGAGGATAAAATATACACCAGCCAAATGAAATAGAGTATCTAGTGCTTTAACTATGGGTGTGTCTCTTTTTCCTAAAAGGTAAAGTATTAGCTTTTCTCAGGAAAGGGTTTAAGAAAAAAGTCATTGTTCGGGGTACCTGGGTAGCACAGGTGGTTAAGTATCCAACTTCAGCTCAGGTCATGATCTCAAGTTTTTGTGAATTCCAGCCTCGTATTGGGCTCTCTGCTTTCAGCACGGAGCCCACTTTGGATCATCTGTCCCCCTCTCTCTGCCTCTCCCCCACTTGCACTCTCTGTTTCTCAACAATAAATAAAACATTAAAAAAAAGAAAAAAGTCATTGCTTTCTCACTGGTCTGCTTCACTCATACACTCATGACCTCTCCCCAGTAAACAAAACAACTGAAAAATAATCGCTGTGTCGTTCCATCAGCACCACTACTTGTTTTTGACTTGAATATCCTTCTATACAGAATTATTTTAAAATACCCATTCATATCTAGCTTAAATCAAGATATTCCCAGAAATAAAGCTCTGGTCCCACTTGGCTGCTGCAGGGGTCTTGCTGTCAAATGTCCTAGCTTAGTACACTGGAAACTATCTCTTGAACAGATTGGAGAAAAATGACTTGGGAGCTTTCTCTTTTCTAAAATTCATAAGTTAGTATAATAGCTGATTGGTGACAAAAGCCATACCTTTTTGTAATTGTCTATGTTCCAGACCCCATCCTAACATTTTATATATATACATTTCCTCACATAAGCCTCACAACTATTTTATGATGTAATTAAGCTATTATTCTCATCTTGCAGATAAATGAACTGGGCCTTCAGAGCTTAAATTGTTTCCTTTCTAGTGAGTGTTGGAGGAAAGACACAAAAGAGGCATTCTACATCCAGGGGGCTAACTTTTAAGGATTTCACTATAGACTTGTTTAGTTAGCTGCTGGTACAGGAAATATTCCTTCCCTGGAAGGAAACAAATTATTGTATGATATGATATACAATGTTTTATATATCATGATAGTAGCTTAAGCAAACTAACCATGTGCAAGATAAACACCAAACTGTTAATGATGGTTACCTGGGACGCATGGGTACTAAGTGTTATCTTTAATATCCTTGTATTGGATTGGATCTTCTATTACAACAGTATTAATTTGGTAACTAAAAAAATGAGACAAAGAAAAAAAGGAGAAAAAGAGAAAAAGGAAAAGAGAAGAAAAGAAAAAAAGGAAGGAAAGAAAAAAGAAGGAAATAAGGAATCATAATTGCAGTATTAAACTTGTAAGAAATTTCAACATTGATAGTGAAATAAATATTTGGTATAAAACACAATATTTCAAAAAGAGCTATAGATTGAATTTTTTTTTAACGAGAGAGGACAATGAAAAAGATCAGTGTTAGAATTCATTGAATTACATTCAGTGAAAGAATAAAACTATTTTGGGTGTTCTTTCTTTTCTGTTAGCTCATCACCACATGACATTATTTTCACCATGGATTTCACTAGAAACATCTGAGACTTGCATCACAAGATCATACCATATTGCTACAGCTGAAGGTTAAGCTTTTCTTTCTGCCATCCTCTGCTTATCTTCCTCTGCCCCAGGAGAGATATATGATAGGGAAACCCTTGACTAGTTATCTAAGAAATTCAACTTCCTGTCTTCTGTGAAGCTTGTATTTTTTTATCCCAGAAAAGGCATATGACTCCCTCATTCTCAAAGACAGTCCATTGATGGGGATTATAACTTTCTTTATTCCTACATCCCAGGTCCTGTCTATATTCACAATCTGAAATGTACTACTTTTAGCCTCAAGGATTATGTTAAGCATTTAAACTCATTATTGTAATAGATAAAAGCAAGTAGTTGACAACTACTGTTTTGCACAAGTAGTCAGTTTATATTCATATATATTTATATCCATTAAGCCATCACAAGTATTGGTTGAGTATGAAATTGCATGGCAAATGGCATCCCATATACATGTATGATAATATTATTAATCTGGAAGACAAATTCTAGTTATCTGCTTACATGCAGTGTAGCAACTAAGTTTCCATGCATTGCTTTGCTATTTCAAGTCCATTCCAACTCCATCAGAAACTTTATGCTTTGCTTCTACTGACAGTCTATTGGGTTTGTCATTCCATAGAATCTGCCTGCAGTTATTAAAACATTTAGATCAGCAGTTTTTAACTTTAGTCTATATTATAACCACAATGGGATCTTTAAAACAGTACAGATGCTTTGGCTACCCTAGACCAGCTCAATCAGAATCTCTAAAGTATGCATGGATCTTGAATACACTATTATGTAAAAACTTCCAAGGGCTTTCTAATGTAGAGTCAGGATTGAGACAGCCTGAGTGAGACATTTAAGAAAGCAGAGGCTATGGATAGAATCTTTATGGGAAAATTATCTGAAAAGGAGCTTTTCTTATCTTGGATTACTAGGCAAAGAAAAATCTCCTTATTGCTCATTATTCCAAATGGAGATCTGGAACTTGTTCAAAAGCACTTGGAAGATAGATGTGAAGTCAGACTCCTCAAAATATTAGATATTAGTTTTAGTGAATTGTGGGCACATTTCAACTGCCCTGCCAACTTTCAAATCCTCTGCAATTATTATCCAAAATGTACTTGAAACCAGCTTAATTTATTCTTTTATCTTCTCTTTGATGTAACTATAGATGGAAGTAGAACGCAATGTAATTGTGTTATTTCAGACAATAAAACAAATCATCTACCACAGAGAAGTAATCAAGCCATTTAAATTTGTCATGGTTGCCTGAACACCTGTCTTTTTTATTTTTAGGCCTGACTATATTTCCCTAATAATTCTAGTTGAAAAAGAATCATCCACACAGGGAAATAAATATTTCTTCAGGAAAACAGCATTTAACTGAAGAATCTATCCAACATATAAGCTAAGCATAAACGACTGTGAAAGTTTCTAGGGAACACTCACATTTAAGACATGGCCTTTATTCCTTTCTTTACAGAAATAAAGCCTTTTTGATGAAAATCCATTGGCTGGTTTTCTTTTGATAATGACATTCTTGTTGATTTGCTCTGATGCAATTAAAAATATTGAAGGGGGGTAATAAATTCTGCAACCAATGAAATACTAGAGGAATCTCAAAGACAAGATTTTAAGGCATGGGGGCATGTCCAGTGCAAAATTTCACTTATAGATAGCATGCTGTTTCAACCTACTGTGCTAATGAGCATTGTAGAAATGGGACGGTGGAAGGAAGTTTCTTTTGAAGAGTATAGATGTGGGACTTCAGAGCCAAACTATTATAAATCATTTAATACTACATAAGTGATTGCTCATAGTTGCAGGAACTAATTTCCTTCTTCTACAGCAAGGGTTGGCAAACTCTGTAAAGAGTGAAATAGTAAATATATTAGGCCTTTCAAGACATATAGTCCTAATTGAAACTATTCTGCTATTGTATGAAAGCAAACAATGACAATGAATAGTTGTATTCCAATAAGGTTCTATTTACTAGCAGTGGTCATTGACGGGTAGGTATTAGTTTGCGGACCCTAATTTAAACAAACTTTGTTAAAAGTGAAATTTTGCTTTTTAGTACCACATAACTGATCTGCAGATTGACTCTATATAGTTGCAAGATTTCTGATTTATCCGTTACTTTCTGGTCAGTTGATTTGAAATTTTAAAGGCTTTCTGCTAGTGTATTTTTAAAAATCTTTTTTTTTTTTTTTTACGATTTATTTATTTTTGAGAGACAGAGACAGAGCATGAGTGGGGTGGGGGTGGGCAACACAGATAGAAGGAGACACAGAATCTGAAGCAGGCTTCAGGCTCCAAACTGTCAGCACAGAGCCCGATGTGGGGCTCAAATTCACAAAATGTGAGATCATGACCTTAGCTAAAGTCCAACGTTTGACTGAGCCACCCAGGCATACCTCTGCTAGCATATTTTAGAGAAATCATAAGGATGGAATAATTGTAAAGGGAAACCTGAGAGAAAAGATTCCACATTGAAAATCTATGGTTTTTAAGGTCCGTTTTAACCCCTAAAAAGAGTTTTTAGAGTCTAGCTGAGTAAAGACTAAGAAGAATGTTTGGCAGAAATACCTATAAACTGTAGATAAGAGTATGGAGCTATGAAACAAATGTAGCTGAGTTTTGTAAAAGTTTTCTTCTGAATTCACTGACATAATTCTATGGTGTTTGGTAACTGGTGTATGCATTTTACTTTATTTTTTTTTTAATTTTTTTTATTTTTGGGACAGAGAGAGACAGAGAATGAACGGGGGAGGGGCAGAGAGAGAGGGAGACACAGAATCGGAAACAGGCTCCAGGCTCTGAGCCATCAGCCCAGAGCCTGACGCGGGGCTCGAACTCACGGACCGCGAGATCGTGACCTGGCTGAAGTCGGACACTTAACCGACTACACCACCCAGGCGCCCCTACATTTTACTTTAAAGTTTATTGCATCTTTATGTGTGACACCTGTGTGTTTTAGTATCATGTGATCGAGTTTTTCGCTTTTCAAGATCCCCATATTTTAGAGGAAAACAAAGTGAACTAAAAATTCTAAAACTGCATCATATTAAATATTTTCTAAAAACCTTCAGACTGAAAACACACTGCTTGGCAGAAATATGATTGAGGCCAGGAGGTGAAGTCCCAGGAGCTCATATTAGCTCAGTTCTGTTTAGCAAGATAGTCATTAGAAATATCAGGACAAGAGAAGGACTGACCATCAACTTTGCAAAATTATAAACCATGCTTTTCACATTTATTCCTTATTACATCCCTAATGGATTTCTTCATGGCAACATTTTCAAGGTCTTGGTTTTAGGTAACTGAAAGAGTTCTATAACTCTGCAACACATTTCCAAAACACAGAAATAGTTTAGGACCAGAGAGATTTTTGTGTGTGATTAACCTTTGTAGGCCATATTCCCTTTTATGGACCTATGAGAGGCTGAGTGAAATTAAATATACATTTACTAACCACTTTCTTCAGTTCTTTCTCTGAGGGACTTATTTATCAAACAGGATTTAACAAAGTAGTCTCTTTATGTAAGTCACAAGTATAGTGGGAGAGTTCCTATTCCTTAAAAATAGGCATTAGGAAAAGAGGAATCAAGACAATGTGCAATTCTGGTTCTAATTTTCTCTAGGGTGAAATCTTCTTATTCATTCCTTACTTTTCCAAAATAACATAGTGATTTTTCTTTTCTTTTTTTTTTTTAATGTTTATTTATTTTTGAGAGAGACAAAGGTGGGGGTGGACAGAGCATGAACAGGGGAGGGGAAGAGAGAGAGGGATACATAGAATCTGAAGCAGGCTCCAGGCTCTGAGCTGTCTGCATAGACCCTGATGTGGGTCTCCAACTCACGAACCGTGCGATCACGACCTGAGCTGAAATGAGATGCTTAACCAACTGAGCCACCCAGATGCGTTATGGTGCTTTTTCTTAAATATAGGGGGGAAGGCAATTAGAAAACTTGTGGAATGTAGAATCAATTTCATGAACCTAAGAGTGATCTGAGCTGAGAACTCGGTGAATATATTAGCTATAATAATTTTATTAAGATTATATTTAATAATTACTATCAATGATGTAGATACACAAATTACGTACCGGGAAAGACCTGTTTTTCTCAGAATGAAAAGGAAAATTAAGAAAAGTATATTGAAAAATAATGTGGCTTTGAATTTGATGCCACATATATTCAATATTTTCAATGTCAGAAGCAAGTGCACAAATTAATAAAGAAGAAAAAGCACATTCTATGTCCCTCTCCTGAAGTTTTAAGGTAGGATACTACTGGAAGAGATAAACTATTCTACAAATTCACTAAAAACTGATGAAATTTGTGCCTGGGAATAGCAAAAGAAAGGAGGCTATAAGTATGGTAAAGAAGCACATGAATGTATACCCACACATACATACATGCACATATACCCACTCACCCAAATACTAGAGTCATACAGTTAAAAAAAAAAAGTCAAAAAATGTTAATGGAAATTTGGAAAATAAAAATAAAAGCTAAAAAGATTATAATTAGTGGCTGGGTGGCAACTAAGGCAAAAAAATTTGAAATGGAAAACTTGAATAGTTGCAATTAGAACAGATATGATTATTTGATGATAGTCTACTTCTTTCCTTTAGGATGTGATATGCCTATTCCAAAATTTATGACTGAAGCTCAATGACAAATGGGTAAATCTAATAGGGTATGATGTGATTAAAAAAAAGTATGGCTAAATCACACGGTGTTTGTGCCCAATGTTTAAAGGAAGCATATAAAACAAATATTGTAAAATGTAGGACATTTTCCATAAGTATGAAAAAGTTGAACTATTTCCAGGTATAAGATAAATAAAGCACGGTAAAATCACCTGTTTTGCCAACATGTTTTTGGTCATTTTTTTAGGGACCAAAAGAACTAAATAAATAAAAAGATAAAGAGTAAAGTCAAAACTCAATTCATACATTTGATTCACTGGGTACAGACAGAGTTGAGATGCTTAAGGCATTTTAATTAATCCATTAAATTTTAATCAGTCTATTACTTAAAATAATCAAATTGAAGATGATCAACTTCAGAGAGGGACTGTATCTAAATACTATACTACAATTTCCATTTTATGACATGCTAAGAAACCATGGAATAAAATAATGATGGACTTCCATGGATGATGTGCTAGTAAGAATCCAATAGAGGAAATGAAAAAGAAAGTAATGGAGATTCTAAACCACTGATGTAGGCTTTGTGAAATTTAATAAAGGGAAACCTTACTAAAATAGAGTTGGGAGGCCAGAAGGTCTCTCACTCCCTACCACTTCTTTATTCTTACACTTTATTACCCCAGCAGGAGGAAAAAAATACTTTCTCCTTACCCTCAATAGCCCAGCCAATGAGAATCTATCACAACCTCAGCCAGTGAAAAGTCACTACACTTTGAACACCGAGTTTACTCCAATGGGCTGTTTACAACAGTCCCACATCACTTCCCCTTTTCCTCTATAAAAGAGGGTTCTCGCCTTGGTTCTCTGGGCTTGCCAACGGTTTTTCCATAGCTTGCATGTCACAAATTGCAATTCTCTAGCATTCAAAAATAAAATTATTCCTGCTGGTAAAATATCTCATAGTTTTATTTTTAACATTAACAATTTACAAATTGAGAAATTATATATACACACACACATACACACACACATATATACACATGTAGTTATATATATATATATATATATATAATAATAATATGTGTATATATATATATATATTTTTTTTAAACACCCTGTGTCTGGGGAGCACCTCTCTACTTGCTAAAAAGTATGCTGCCCAAGTCATGAATAGCTTAATGAAACCAATTCCATCTTTTAAATGTTTTTTTAAATAAAAATAAACACATTGTGTCTAGTGAAAACCTCTTATTTTTCCCCCCTCTCTACTGTGTCCCCAATTTCTAATAATTATCATCTTGATTCAGGTGAGGTTACCTGCTCATGGCTTTTAAGTTTTTCATTACTTAGTGGTTAATATGGAAATATTTTACTCTGACCTGCCCTCCAATCATGGAAAACCCAGTTATCATGGCTCAGCAAGAAAGTTCTGGGCTTCTTAAATGCTTTTCTAAATGCTAATTATTAATACAACAGTAAATGTATTTCTGATAAATGTATCATGCCATATCTTGCTATACCAGCATGAGCAGATCACTTGTAAATAATGTTTTCTGTAAAAATAAATTAGAAATCTTTGTCATTTATTTACCAATTTAATATAATTTCCCTTGGAAGAAGTACCAAAACTTTTTAGTACTTTCAGATGGTTGGATTAGTAATACATGTGATGCAGCTACACATTTAATGAGAAGCCTTTGAGAAGGAAGAGATATATTCCATCACTTCCTGTCTATTTTTTGTGTCCACAGTAAGATAGTTACTTGTAATCTGGTCTTTAGAAGTTTCCTTTATTCCATATTGCAACTTTACTACTTTCCTTAGAATTATCTTTTATTCTATTCACAAGTTGAAAAACCTTCATTACTTCCATTCATCATCGTCCTCATCTGACGGCATTGGAAAATGGCAACTGTCCCCTTTTGCTCTAAGCTATTATGACATTAATTAATAAGTTATTTAATAGATGATAACTTATTTTCACTCCCATAATGGGCTTTGAAATATTTTGGATTTCATGTTTTATTGTTCTTCCATTAACTGCAAATTTTATTACTTGGTTGAACATCAAGAGATGAAAGGACTTCCTAAAATCGATTAATTAGCCATTCAAGAAATGTATCAAAAGTATTTGTTTCTTGTTCTTTCAACCATTGTAAATTATAAACCAGTCTGGATATGGGAAATGCTGAGTCCATGATTCCTCAGGAAATTCTCTGTATTCTCAGGTAATAATAGGCTACTCATGTGATATAGATCAGAAAACACAAAATTTATATTTAAAAACAAATCTACAGCATTTTCCTGTCATTTTCTCAGGCCTGACTAGATTGGGATTTATAATTTTAGTGATGTGCCATTTCATTCTCATAAATTAATCCTTGTGATATGAACGTTGCCCGTGTGTACTTCTCTTTTCTATGGCTATCCTCTTGTCTATAGAATAAAGTCTGAATTCCTCAGACTAGCAACTTCCTTGCCCTCGGTCTTCTCCTTCTTGTTAACATCAACCAGCACTAATCTCTCTACTTCCAATTTTCTTTTAATGCCTTCAAAAGAATCATTGCCTCCACTTTGCCCCCTTCCTTTAATTTCCTCACTTCACTATAATATGGCCTCCTTTTCTTTTCTCGCTGCTCCCCCACATATACATATTATACATATTACATTTCTAAATGTATATTTAGACATCATTTCTAAAATCATTTCTAAACTGTTTTCACTAAAGCTATCACTAATTTCCCAACTGCCAAATTCAGTGAATGTTCTAAAGTTTCTTAGATTATTGGATTTATGCCCTTCACAAAATTCTATTTGTCTGCCTATCATAAATCTTCTCTTGGTTCTTCTCTTAAAATATTTTTCCAATCTTCTCATTCATCTGATTCTTTAAGCCTCAGGAACTTAACCCAGACCAGTTCCTCTATTTCAAAGTCCCTTTGCCTCCACTCTTTTTTTGCCTTAAAACAATTAATTCTTCTTGTCTCCCTTTAAAGGCCACTCCCAGACTAGAACAAATCCCTTTGTTTTACATTCTCAATGATGTGATCCTGTAATTTTACTTTATAGTACTTATCACAGCTGCAATTAAATAATTATCTTTGCCATTTGTCTTTCTGTGTTAGTCTGGGACTCATCTTTAAAGGGATAACACCAAATTCTAGCAATAGGGCATGTAGCAAATACTAAATGAATATTTTTAATGGATTTTGAATAAATGATTTTCTCTTCCTTTCCATATCTATCAAATATTGCTTCTCATGTTTCTCTTTTACCCACTGGATTTCCTGTATTGCATATTAGGTAGTCACATCCACTTTCTCAGCTTTCTTTACACATTTTCTATTAATGATGGCAAGATTCATATTGCTAGTCCAGGAAAATTTCCTGCTGAACAACTCTACCTGGATTTGTCATAGGTATTGTAGAACCAAACTAAAATGGAGTCATGTATGGCAGGGACAAAATGGAGATGTTCAACACAGGTGCATAAAGGAAACTTGACCTAACCTTACAGGAATTTACAGCTCTTCTCAGAAATCAGCAAAGAACTCCAATCACAAAATGCCAAGCCTGTTTATATTGTCTCCAGATTTCCTTGTTTCCTTGATTTCAGCTACCCTGGTCCAAATCTGGAAGAAAACCAGTAGACAACCTAGCAGCTAAAAAAGCCAAATAATTTCTGCATTTATCCCATAAACATCCCTTAGTCGGTGAGCATCTCAGAAGTCCTTGCTCCCGTAGCCTCATTTCCCTGCTTGCAGGTGGAAAGCCTTGCAATAAATTCTCTTTCTGCTTTGTTTTCTTCCTTGTGCAGAGTTTAGTATTGGCCAGTACTCAAACTCCATATAGCTAAAACAGTGAAGATGTAACCTTTTTCCCCAGCACCCATCTAGAAGAGCATATTCTACTTCAGCTGCCAACTATAAACATTATCATCTACCTCCCACTCACCTCCATATTTCTACTAACACATGGAACAAATCCTGACTTCCTATCCTCTCCTCAACATCTAATGAGACACCAAGTCCGGCTAAGCTTGATTTTTTGTAAATTGGATCCTTTAACATATCCTATGATTTCCACCAACCGTCTCTTCATTGGAGTAGTAAAACACCTTCAAAATGGGTTTCTCTTTGCCCAGTCTTGTTAGCCTTAATTTTTTTCTTCTTCTGCCATACAAGTGACCTATCCAAAGCTCAAATCTGAAGATACCACTCAATTACTTAGAAAATATTCATACCTCATCACCATCTATAGGCTAAATTCAGTAGGGTCATCATGCTCGAAAGGTCTTTAATCATTGTCTTGGCTTTGTCTTTAGTAATCTCCAAATTGCATGGTTTGCTCTAGCAACATTAAACCACTTACAGTTCTATCATACATGATGTGGCTTGTTCTTTGACCTTGCTGTACATTGTGCTGGAAAAGCTAATGTATCCCTTCCTCCCACCTGCTAACTCCTATTCATCCATTAGGGCTCAGCGCGGGCATCACTTCAAATGAGAAGTGAACGTGATTTCCCTTTCTTCAACCACACACCCTAGGTCTGTCGCCTTTTGCTCTGCTTACGTAACAGGCACTGCCTCTTCTATTCAATGTGTCATATTTTATTTGCAATACTGTTATACAGTATATATATATCCATATATATACATATATATGGATATATATGTATGTATATATACATACATATGTAAGTATGTATATATGTATGTATGTATATGTATGTATATATACATATATATAACTGGAGTTTGATTCTCAAGTCTGGCACTTATACCTTTATGTGGAGAGACAACTTTCCCACTGCACTTTAATCCTGGTTCATAAAACCAATTAATTCTTTCATGTATTCATCTATTTTTATCATATCTTCTCTTTGGTTGCATTCATTACTTATCAAGGGTAATGCTTTTACTTAGTATGGACAATAACTACAAAAACTTAAGCACAGAGGTTTAAATTTGTCAGGAGCACTTGGTTGGAATAATTAACTTTTTTATTTAGAAGTGTTCATTTGAATCCTCAATTTGCAAAAGTTAAGCCTCTTTATTTGGGGGTATAACTTATGTTTTAGGGTATTCTGTCTCTTTTAGCTTCTTTGCAAGTAAAAAACAAATAAAGCCTATAAAAGATATTGCCTAGTGTTTACCTCTTGTAGTTTAGAAAACTTTAAACAGTGTGTTATATTCTAGGAAAGATAAATTGGATGATTTTATTGACTTCCTGAAAACAGTTTACTTAAAGAGATGTTAAAGAGCTATCGAGGTTGGTAAAGAGGACTTTTTATATGGGAAGGAACTGGAATATGACCCTTTAGTTACTGTTTTATTCATGAATATATCCATCAATGACATTCGATTAGAATATAAAAGTGAATAATAATGAAACACTAAAAATAAAAATACCTAAAACTGATTAATGATGATAATAGTATTGATTAATTCAGTTCACCTTTGAATTCTAGCTGACCCATGTTTCCCACTTGAAGTTCCTCTGTGAAATTCAACATAGCAATATTTCAAAAGCTGCCACAGTAGCCAATCAAGTGCTTCAAAGATATTGGCCTACCATTTTTATTAATACATTTCAAGGAACAAATAAGACTAATTACCAAAACGTGTCTCCAGGAAAAGGCTGTTTTCCAGGAGGACATCACCTAGTAGAATACAAGACATGATATATTCTGAGGAGAGTGTTCATGGTTTTCTATTCTGAATAATAAAAGTATTTGCTAAATTAAGGCCTGTGATAGCCCCCTAAAAACACCAATTCTCTTTCATACTTGGTTTTCTTTCCAACTTTTGTGTGGTGGAAAGAGTTTATTCTCAGTTTCTTCCTCTCTGAAAGGAAGAAAGCAATACCTACCTTACACAGTTGTGTACGTCCTGGAGATGAGGAGTGTAGGGGTCCTGTAAATGGCAGCTATGGTAATATGATTGTTGACATGTTCAGACTATAACTGCTCCTTGAGGACAAGCTCTGTTTTCTGCACTTCTGTTGCACTCTACAGAATGCTGTCTAGAAATTATTCTAGGGAATTTGATATTGCCAGCATTTATGTGATGACCTTGCTCAACTTAGAAATAAGGTGTTTTGACCACTTCCTACTTGTGACCAACGTAATCTGGCATTCCCATTAACAATGAGATTAGCACATTAATTTGAATCATGCAATCAAGGTGACAATTACCAGAAAGTAAGGTCTGGAGGAGGGTGACCAACCATCCTGGCTTGCCCCGAATCAAGTGGTTTCAGGAATACAGGACATTTATTGCCAAAACCAGGAAAGTCTGGGAAATCCAAGATCAATTGGTCACCCTCTCATATAAGCCATGGCTTTGTTTTGTTCACTGTTGTACATCCTGAGTCTTGAACAATGCCTGGACTTTAGGTTGTTGAATTCATAATCTGTATGCGAATTAATACATTCTAACATAAAAATAATCTAACCATGTTTTCTACTTCTACCATTTACTTACTTTCTCTTTCCCAGGGTTTTGTTTTCTTCCTTTCTGTTTATGGCTTCAAAACTATTAATGGTTCTACATACAGATAAATACACTATTCAGGGAAAATTTGACACATTAATTAAAATACACTCACATACCATTCTTTCAAGGCTCAACAAATAAGAAAACAGGTGAAAGCACTTTCTAAGCTATAAAGCACACAATTTTTATTTTGAATTACTTTAGGATTACTTAATGGTATCCCACTAATTTTCACAAGCCCAGTTTATTTCTGACATTAATTTAATTGTAGATTTTTACTGCTTAACATCAGTGCTTACTCTCTTTACTAAAATGGCTTTTAAATAACTATTACAAATCACTCTCAGGATTTGTTATAAATTGAGTTTTATAAGATTTTAATGATAATGTCAACAAATTGAAATCATGTTGGCCAATTAATGAGATTTTTATCTCATTAGCATATACTTTCTGATGAATAATCAATACCTATTGGTATTTGTCTTTGATAGGAAGTATGGTAATACATTTGTGTTTATAAAATTATAGATGAGAGAGATAGATTATATATATAAAGTTATTATCTATATTCTGCAGCTTTTTTTTTTTTAAAGTTTTTTTTTTTTTTTTTCAACGTTTATTTATTTTTGGGACAGAGAGAGACAGAGCATGAACGGGAGAGGGGCAGAGAGAGAGGGAGACTCAGAATCGGAAACAGGCTCCAGGCTCTGAGCCATCAGCCCAGAGCCTGACGCGGGGCTCGAACTCACGGACCGCGAGATCGTGACCTGGCTGAAGTCGGACGCTTAACCGACTGCGCCACCCAGGCGCCCCTATTCTGCAGCTTTTAAATATTTTCAACATTATGAAATTCCTGGTTTCTTCACTTTTCTTGGAGGTAGAGGTTATATTAATCATAATAAAAATATCAAATCTCTTAAGTGGAGTTCAAAAGTAGAAATAAAAAAAGGTACTCCTACAAAGCCTAGGCAATACTCCTACAAAGCCTAGGCAATAATTTATTCACCTATATACATTGTCCCCAATATTATTAGGGTTGAACTCGAGATTGTGTAACTAAATGCTGTGTGTGACAGATTCTGATTTTATAGTACTTCTGGAGAATCTGGAAACATGTTGAGATAAAATATATGTCCACATGGGGTGAGTATATGTATTGAAAAACAAAAATGTGGGGCACCTGGGAGCTCAGTCAGCTGAGGGTCAGACTTCAGCTTAGATCATGAGCTTATAGTTTGTGGGTTCGAGCCCTGCATCAGGCTTTGCGCTGACAGCATGGGGCCTGCTTGGGATTCTCTGTCTCCCTTTTCCTCTGCCCCTCTCCTGCTTGTGCTTTCTCTCTCTCTCTCTTTCTCTTTCTCAAAAATAAACATTAACATAAAGAAAAACAAAAATGCAGTTGAGCACCTAAAAGCTGACATTAATTTTCTAAGAGTGACTTGTTTGCAAGACTCAAAAAAATTTCAGGTGAGAATACAAAACAACATGACATTTAAAGCTCATCTGTAACCGCCCATTTATGCTGAGAAGTATCTTTACAATTGTATTAGTCTGCTTGAGGGATGCTGGAGAGAGAAACTTTATTACTTCTCTCTTTCATTTTGTAAAACTTTATTTTTTTAATTTCTTTAATGTTTATTTACTTTGAGAGAGAGAGACAGAGAGCAAGCAGGGGAAAGACAGAGGGAGACATAGAATCCGAAGCAGGCTCCAGTCTCCAAGCTGTCAGCACAGAGCCAGACACAGGGCTCAAACCCACGAGCCGTGAGATCATGACCTGAACTGAAGTCAGATGCTTAACTGACTGAGCCACCCAGGCGCCCCTATAAAGCTTTACTATTTTGAAAACAAAATAGAACTAGCCATAGGACTGGGAACTCTGAGACATTTTACACATTTTGTTAAGGTTTTCTTCATCATGATTCCATCACTAAAGAAACTTATGATCTCCCTAGTATTAAAAATTATTTGATTTAAAATTTTATAGTAGCTTTCATAAAAAAGTACATACCATAAAATATATAATTACTCTTGTGTCTGAGTTGGGTTTAGGTGTCACTTATTTCTCTTAGAGAACTATACATGTTACAAAACTAACGACTGTACTTAAATAGAAATTAAGTTCCACTATATTTTTACCTCTTTAAGGTGGAACTAAGGGCTGAGGAGTAAGGAGATTTACTAATTGTCATTCAGAAGCTTTACTGATATATAGTCACAATAAATGCTAGGGGTTTTCATAATGGATTTTCATTAGGATATCCTGGGGCTGAGTTAGGTGGATATTCCGCCAACTTCTCAGGGTTATGGGACATAAATCAGGAGGGATTCCATGGCCACCACAAAGACCAGTCCCTCTCCTTCAAACGACACAGAAGATTCCCTTTCATCTGGGTTAAAAGCCACTATTTCTGCCAACCGCATAAAGACAAGATTGAGGCCATTCGAACAAATTCAAGTTCAACAATTTAGCATCTAATAGATAATAAAGTGCAGTCTTTATAATCTGGAAAGTGAAATTAAATTACTGGGCCAAATGTTGAAAGATAAGGCTTTATGGTCTGGAGTTTCGTAGGTCCTTACTTTCTATATTTTGTTCAGTGGATACAGGAGTATCCTTGTTTATTGTGCATGACAAAATTTACAAAACACAAGGGTCTTCCAATATCATGTGTTTCATTAAAATAGACTGAGTTGATCGTCATGCTGCAACCCCCCCACCCATCCTTTTTTATTTTTATTTTTATTTATTTTGGGCAAAAGCAAAATGAACACCAGTTTCACTTAGTGCTGCTAGACACTTGTTATACGATGTAATTCTACAATTTTATACATAATTTGTATGTTTCTTAACGCTAAGGTTGAAGTCTCCGAAGTTTTCTGGCAGCACTTGAAAAAATAAAAGGACGTGAACTGATTTGTGCTGTGAGAATGCTTCACTCAGCATCTAAATTTGGATCTTAATTGATAGTGCACTGTCATTCATTCTGGATTTCTTTCTTCTCTCATGGAGCCAGATGTATCTTATTTTGTACCCTGATAGAGCACAGAAAGACAATGGTGTCACAGCTGGTTTCTACCTAATACAGAGTTTCTTAGAATTTATATTTCTCCTTATGGCAGAAGAAAAAGAATAGAAAATACTTTGATTTTTTAAAGGCAATTTAAAAACTCATTTTTATCTAAAGTAGCTGTTGTACAGGGGCGCCTGGCTGGCTCAGTTAGAAGAGCATGTGACTCTTGATCTCAGGTTTGTAAGTTAGAGCCCCACACTGGATGTAGAAATTACTTAATAATAAAATCTTAAATAATAAATGAATAAAATAGTTTTTGTACAGAAATCATATTCTAATAAAATATAATATATGCATATACTTTAAAGGGAGATGCTTTTATGAACGATTTGACTCTGTGTTAATATATTTTATGAGAAACCAATGATGGTTTCCTAGAAGAGTCTGACTCCTCAGTCACCTGAATGTTATGTGTGTGATATTTAATGATGATTTTCTGCAATATCCTTATTAAAACTAGTAAGTTGAAAACCAAATCAACAGTTGAACACACTATTTAAAAATTACATTGTTTCAGAGCACCACACTGTACTCAACAACCACTCATTTGACTCTTCTATTTATCTAAGCATCCTGAAGTTTACCCTAAAAGGATAGAGGAATCAGAGTTGGTGGTGGTGGTGTTTTTCCACCTTTCAATATTTACCTTGGAAATGTTGGATACTCTAGAGCCATCCATTTATTTATTTATTTATTTTCATGTTTCAGTAACTCCCATTCTAAAAAAGCCTTTCTTTTCCTTCTCCCATGTAAATACCCTTCTATTGTCAAGTAATTTGCCAGCAATCTACATTCAAAATTTCATAGTGTGCAGTCTCAAATATCCTGACTTTTAACTCTTGGATTATGAGGGCTCAGAGCAATCATGGACTGGCAACATTTTCCTCCTCAAACACTGATCTACGTTCTAAGATCAAATGACCTATTTAAATCTTGGGAAAAGATGTTACTTGATTACAGAATATTCAGAATATGAAGGATAATTAGCAAAGCTGTATCAGGGCCTGTGTGCATGAGCTATACAAATTCTTCTATCTTGTCACTGAGAATGTATTTGCACACATTCAGAAGAATTTAGGTAATTGATGTAATCATCACGTATATAGGATTCCTGAGTAGAAAATGTTGCAGATTCTTCTTTCTAAAACATCTTCGATGTTTCCCTGAAGCAAACTGCATACCTTACGTAGGAAAAATATATATGTACACACACACACACACACACACACACACACACGCACACACATACACACTATCATCAGGTTGCCTGTCATCAGGTTGCCTTAACTTGGTTAATTGTAAATGGCATATTTTTGGTGCACATTATTTAAGAATACCGCCACTTGGATGCCTTTGGATAGAATGAAAAGAGCAATTGGCATAGAATTGTGTTTTGCTACAAGGATATATACCAGATGTTTAAACAGTCATATGAACCTTCTGCAAGGACCAAGAAGTCCACAGTGTGTAGATGGTCTCTAATACATCTGTGCAGCTGCTGTACTGAAGGACCAAAAGCCAAGTACATTATGCAGAGCAAATACAGACACCACTAATCATAAATCTCTACATACATACATCTAGATAATGCATTTATAGCATTCCACCTTTCAACCCAAAAACCTGCAATGAGGACCTTTGGTCAAATTTATTGTGAAAGTCAAGTTTGGCTTAACCAGTCTTTCATCAATATATTTTCTTCTAGAATATATTCGTTAGAGCAACTATAATCTCCTATAAGACCAGAAGGTTTGCTTTTTTACCTAACTTTTTTGAGTTCACCTTTCATTCTAGTTAGAATTTATCAACCTGTTCAGCCAACCCTCGCAGCCAAGGGGAATTGTGTGCTAGGACTAACTCCATAAGAATTATCAGCTCAGAGTGAATGGAGGTTCAGAGTCAGCAAAGAGAGAGCTCAGTGAACACAAATCAAGTAGAGAAGGCAGGATTCTTTTCCCTCTTGGCTTATACCACTCTTCTTTGTACTAACACTCGCTGAATATTCCTTGGTGGGTTGTTTGTTTGTTTGCCTTGTGATCCGAAGCTTGGGAATATATTAAGTACATTCTATATTGAACAGCTTGGCCAGTGACAACCAACACGTGTTTTCCCTTTTCTTGGGTCTTCTCCACAGTAACAGTAAAATGTGAATTGTGTTCCTAACAAAGGGAGGTATAATACAAGGGCAGAAAAGGCTACTAGAGAATTGGTGATCAAAAAATAGAGGTAAAACCCTTGTGTGGTCTTATTCATTTGCTTCCCCTTCATTCCAGTTCTCTGACCTACTTTGCCAGCAATGATTTATTTTCCACACCTGGAGATCACAAAACCCTGGTGTGAAGTCCAGTCTGCAGTTAACCGTGAGTATAGAAGCTCCCCATCCACTAGGTGATAAAGTTTTCTCCAGTTTGGGCATCACTTACATCACCAATGAGGTGGCAGATTTCAAGGGCTAGGAAAAATAAAGTGTCTATCTTCGTTTTGCTTCACATCAGATAAAGACAGAAGTCACACACATACTATGTTAACATATCAGGAGAGTGCCGAGGTACCAGTAACCAGCAAGTTCCTTTTTTACTTGAAACCTAGTGTATGTTCTCATACCTAAAATTTCTCCAGTTGTTTAAAGTACCTTTAGTGAATTACCACTGTATTAGCATTGCTATCTCTTGGTATGCACACATCCATCATGGCAAATCCATACTCACACATCTTTACAGCTCTGCAATCTGCATTTGAAAGAAGAGAGTCAGCTCTTTCAGAAGGATGGAAGAAACCATAAAGCAAGGAGGTTTCTGTCATGTTAGTAACCCAATATTTTGAAATTCTGGGTTTGCAATGCACAGCTTTCCACCTAACAGTGAAATTGGAGCTGGCCATCAATCATAAGCTGAAATTTCTTTAATCATATTTCATACAGATCATGTGTGACTTAAGGACAAGAAGCAGGTCTTGACCATTGTGTACCCATGGCACTACGATCAGTGTTTAAAACATAGAAGGGCATTAATAATTATTGTGGAATTGAATGGAATTTGCTGATAGCACCAAAAATTATTTTGCAACTTGGATAATTTAGAATACCTTCACGTTCTCTTGTTATACTTTAGCTAGCCAGTAGAATTTTACTTAGGAGACAGTGAATAAATTATACTGAAACTTTCTTCCAAGTGGAATTGAATTTACTTCACAAAATCATTATTTTTTAATCTGAGCATTCTACAAAGGGTGATCCTAATGAGAAGGAAAAAAAATACCACAGCATCCCTGAATATAGATCCAACACTCAAGTCAGCTAATGAAATAGGACCCCATAGAGATTGATGCTGTGACTGAAGAATACAATAATTTGTTTCTTTCTTAGAAAGTAGAAAATCTAATTACCTTCAAGTTTCTCACATTTGAGCCATACTACAAATGAGTTGTGTCCAGGTACAGAAAAACCAACAATATTTTATTTATAACCTTATGTTTTTAGTTTTTGAACTACAAATTCTGGTTCTAGAGTTGTTTAAAAGATCATGGGTTTTATAGATGCTCATATGTAAATTAATCTGTTGTTTGCTTACGTTTTTTTTTTCTTTTTTTTCTCTTTTTTTTTCTTTTTGCTTGGCCATTGAATGGTTCTCCTCATAAATACAGAGCAGGTCATTACATGAAAAATATAAGATCTTACATTTTTTTTATCTTGTTCTCTCTTAAAAATCTATTTCTAATATTGCATTCCCCATTGGACTACTTGATAAGGGCATGAGAAAAAAAAAGGAAAGGGAAAAAAGAAAGAAAGACAAAATAGACTGGATCTCACCACTAGAATTCACCATAAAAATCTCAAAGTGTAACAGAATTCTTACAAAATTTCCTAGGCCAGTTCTTTAGGGACTTGAGATGTCCTATGAAAAATATGGCAACCAGGGTAGGCAGGGATGAAATGTGGGAAAATAGTAAATAAGTGCAGCAAAAACAGGTTCTGAGGAATACACATAATTTTGTCTGCTTTAGATCACAATAGAATTTTTAATAAATAAATTTCTTTTCTTTTTTGTTTTTTTTGTAAAGACACTTTTTTGAAACAGTAGATTTAGCCCAGTCATTTGTGTCATTTTTAATAAACTGTCTTTTTTTTTTATTGTTTGTTTTCTGTAACTCTGTAAATGTTTTAGATTTGAGTCTCTTGTACATTGTCTTTAGAGTTCATTCGGATCAATAACGGTTCATGCACTGAACTGTGTATTGAATTTATTGTGTTAACTGTTGTTGTGTGGTTGAAGGGAGATTTGTAAGAGTTATAGTGATTTAGGTGCTCATGCTCAATAGCAGGCATGGGCAGGTGGCTTTCCATGGGTGTGTCTCCTGTAATCTCATCATCCACATTAATGATTTCAACAGTTCTTGTAGGGGCGTGATGGTTTTGCCGATGGTGCTGCTTCCTCATCTTATAGAAAATGACCAGCATCACTGCAGCCATGAGTGTGATGGCCACAAAACAGCCAATGATGATTTTGGTGGTCTTCATGACCTCATCAATTCCTGGGATCCCACTGTTTATATCGGTCACTGGGATGGTGAATGTTTTTTCTGTTGACCTTGTGCTCTGTGGCGTGAGAGAGGTGGTCACGTTGGTGGTCTCCCAGTCGATCACTGGAGTGGGGCCCACGTTGTTATCTGTGGTCCGTGCCTCATCCTGAGAAGGTTCCATAGTCTCTACTGTGACGGTTGAAAAGTAAGAGAAGGGAGTAGTGGTTGCTGCAGTAACATTCAGGGTGGCTGAAGCAGTGGTATTTCCAACGGAATTACTCACCATACACGTGTACATGCCTGTATCTTGTACGGTTACATTCGTGAAATTTAATGTGCCGTCACTGAGCACAGCTATCCTCACTTTGTATGCCCCATGTGTCATGACCGTTCCATTTGGAGTAATCCATGATACAGAGGTCAGGGACGTGGAGGCCCGACACTTCAACTCAGCTGCCATGCCCTCAGTGACATTGAGGTCAGCTGGGGGCTCCACAATCACAGGAGCATAGCATGTGAAATAATTCTGGTCAAGCTCCCCAATGTACCTCCCTTTCAGATTGGGAGGGGTGTTACATCGAGCACAACAAGCTGTGTTGGAGGGGGCCATGTCTTTTATCCACCAGCTGAGCCAAAGTATGTCACAGTTACAGTTCCAAGGGTTGTGATGTAAGTGTATCCGCTCTAGATGATGCAAGGGTGTGAAGAGGTCATGAGGCAGTAATGTTAGATTGTTGTGTGCCAAGTTTATCTCCACTAGTGACTGAAGGTTATCAAAGGCATTCCGTTCGATCACTTGAATCTGGGACTGTATCATCCACAGTTTTTGAAGGTGCATCAGTCCCTGGAAAGAGCCAGGCCTGATGGCCGACAAGTGATTCCCAGAAAGATCCAGCTCATCTAGTTTTATGAGAGGTGTAAGGTTAGGGATTTCACGGAGGTTGCACATGGCAAGGTTCAAATATCTCAAGTTGGACAGACCTTCAAAGGCACCTTCTGAGATGTATGAAAGCCTTTTCAATTCCCCTAAGTCTAGTCGGCGCAAAGAGGGGATTCTGTTAAAAGCATAAGAAGGAATGCTTTCAATGGGGTTGTTTCTCAACCAGAGCTCCTTCAGTTTAGACAAATATACAAAAGCTCCATTTGGGATGGTGGTAAGACGATTGTCAAAGAGTTCCAGAGTATTGAGGTTTGCCAGACCATTGAAGGCCCCGATTTCAATTGTTCTAATATGATTCCTACTCAATTGTAGGATTTCCAGGTGCCTCAAGTGCTTGAAGCTATTCACTTTGATGATCTGGATTTGGTTCTCATGGAGGTTCAGCAGTCGAGTGTTGGTGGAAATGCCATCTGGAACCTCACGTAGGTTTTTCCGGACGCAAATCACCTTGCTGAACTGGTTGCTGCAGGAGCAGACAGAAGGGCAGGTTTGAGCCCGCACCAGACCAGCCACCACAAGAAGTTGAAGAGCCAGCAGCACCACAAGCAGGGGGTCGAATAGGGCCCTGTTAAACCTAGGACCTATCATTATCTGCTGTGGATGTAAGGTCATCTTGTTCAACATTCATAATTTATCTGGTGTTGGTCCTTCTGGAGTTCAAATAGTCTGCAATATAAGAGCAAAAAGAAAAGACAAAAAAAGAAAAAAAGTATTAGCTCTCCTCCAAATGTCTTTCTGGAGCAATGTCAGTGATGCAGTGTAACAGCTAAAGCCATCATTTCTCAGACTAAGGAAACAACAAATCAAGTATCCCTTGTAGAGTGATGCGGCTCATGTTTATATAGAAAATGTTTCTGTACTGCAAATTAGCAGCCATCCACAGCCCATATCCATCAAATATGCAATCACAGGGAAATGGAAGCATGAGGTAAAACACCTTAATATAGTGTTTACCAACCAATTAGGACTTGAATGCATAAGGACATATGAAATGTACCCCAACAACAGGTTGAATGTCCAAACCAGATTGGAAAAGATCAGAAAACAGGATTTGGGGCTATACCCAACAAACTAAAAACTCCCTTGCAAAATTAGTAATAGTTGAATTTTATTGAGGGCTACTTTTAGGCACCATGGTATATAGACTTACCAACTTATCCAGGAATGGCTGGCTACATAATTTTCAGGGCCCTGTACCAAATGAAACTGGGGGATGGTTTGTTCAAAATGATGAAGAATTTCAAATCCATAACAACAGAGCATTAGCCAAGCATGGGCCCTCCAAAGAATGGGGCCCTTTTCAATTGCAAAGGTTGTGTGTCCTGATCCTTTCTGCCCTTACAGCACTCCTCTGAGGGAGAAATTTAATCATAGGGAAAGCAACATGAATGAAGTCACAAGGTTAGTAAGTACAGAACCAGGGCTCACACACATATCCGATTGGTCCAAGAGCATATGGTCTCAAATACTTTATGCAAGAGCTTCTGGGAGAATGATGGCAAAGCAAAATATTTTTTCCCAATTAATTTCTTTAAAATACTGTTTTGGGCAGGGGTGACCTCATCTGTAAACTCTGGCAACTTGACTTATAGCACCTGTGAAGATATACTGAAACAGCGGTACATGCAAATGTACATAAACTTTTGAAGATTCTCCTAAACTGAAACTCATTATAAGATAGCTAACTGCTACCTATAGGCAGACATAATACAAATTAAGTCATTCCTATGATATCTAATTTTTAAGTACAGAGAATACCTGAATATAAAAAAAAAATATTTTTTATCTTGGGTCCTTACTCTGACTGATTTTAAGTAGATTTGGGTGAAGGGAAATAAAATAACTTGCTTTCTGCATTTCTTCCAGCACAAGGAGGAATATTAAAGGATCTTGGGCTACCCAGTGTACGTCCCACTCAGCTGGCTTACTATGAACTGGGCACCCGTGTAATGACTTCTTCCAAATGTCTCATCTCAATAAACAGGGTTTCTTCTATAAACCTCTTGGAAACAAACAAATGACGAAAGTGATGGTGGATCACTACACTCCAATTCAAAACGGCACTGATTTAGTACTTACTATGTGTCACTTTGGACAAGTTACTTATCTTCTTTCCATGACACATTCTCCTCACTTGCAAAAGAGGAGTAACAATATTACACACCCCTTGGTGGTGTTGTGAGGATAAAATTGGTTAATGCAGATAACTCAGAAAATTCAGATATCAGAATATTCAGATAACTCAGAATAATGCTTCCCACGTTGTAAAAACTCAGTAGTGTTAAATATTATCATTATTGTTGTTATTGTTATTACTATCGTTACCATTTTTGTTGTTGCTCTTACAGACATCTTGTTGAGTACTGGGTATATAAAGATGAAGAATATAATCCTTATGCCTGAGGTAGTTATGATTCAAAGCTTGAGACAGATAGGCAAACAGATGAAGTACAATAATATATGTTCATTGGTATGAGACCAGGCCACATTGGCACAAGGGCACTGACACCAGATCAGCTCAATCTGTGCTGGTAAATCAGAGGATTTTCGAAGAAGAAGATCATCTGATCTAGGTTTTATAGAAGTTGATGTAAATAAAAAAAAAAGGGAAAGAAAAGCATTTTAGGCAAGCACCAGCTTGAACCAAGCTAAGGACACATAAAAGATGCTCATACATCCAGGGAACAGTGAAAAGTTCCCTGTGGCAGGAGAACGGAGCGCCTGGGAGAGAGACTTCTTTCCTCAGGGCTGTTGCAGCTCTAGACTGATCTTTCACACCATCTAGCACATGATCATCAGCCCCTGGGTCTATTTTCCCCACTAGCCTACAACACCATGAGGACAGAGGCCATGTCTGATGGTTTTTTCTCATCCCACTGCCAACACAGTACCTAGCACACTGTAGGCACTAAATAATGGCTGTTGCAAACGCACAGAAACAGTTAATACCTAATTAACAACTCTTTGTATATGCGTTGGGATAGGTACCAGTATATTAATCACGACTTTCTAATGGTCTGTATTTTCTGATGTTTTGATATGCAGGGCTTTGTTGTTCCAGAGAGACTTCTCCAAGGGCTAGGCAATTTCTAGGGATAGTAAAGGACTTGACCACAAGCCTGCCTTTCATATTCAAACCAATCAACCTGAAGCCTAAGCCCCAAACCACCTCATTTATCAGGATCTCCCAGGGCTCTTATACTTGGGCCACTCTCCCTCTGCCCCAATGATTCCAGAGCTAGAATCAGGCACCTAGGGACAGCCCCTAGGTCCCAGAATCCACTGAAATTATTTATACTAGTCAAATGCAAGCCTGCTTCCTCTGCCTTCTCTTGCTTTCTCTCAAAAACCGTGATAAAGACTCTTGCTCAGATTTTCCCTTGTTCTTTCTACCCCCTGGTGACCCTGCTGCTTCCTTGTGTGGCCCCTGTGTGGCATGGCATGCTCCCTCCTCTTGGGAACTAGGAGTAAAAAATATATCTCTTCAATGACAATTGTCCCCTGATTTGTTTGTCCCATCATACCGAAATAATAATAAAATCTACATTTAAAACAACTAATCACTAAATAGCAGGGCTCTGCTCATCTTATTAATCTCGTTGATGGCTTTACAGGTCTATTCTATTGTCCCACTTATACTGTGACAATGATGTGTTTGATAGGTTTTTCACCCTGAGTTAGAGAAGGAGTTATTTTTTATTGTAAATTTAAACATGACCTTCAAAACCCTTGTAGATTTCCATTTTAAACAGAATCCTACTTAAATTTCCAGTGATCATGGCCACTGAAAATTTTTTATTCATATGATTTGGTATAGTTTTACATACGCTCCACACGTTTTAAGGTAATTGGGCATTAAAAAATAGAACATAAAATCTCTGATACATTAATTGGTGTTTTTAAAAATTTTTTATTTATTTACTTATTTTGAGAGAAACAGAGACAGCACGAGAGGGGGAAGAGCAGCGAGAGAGAAAGAGAGACAGAATCTCAATCAGGCTCAGCACTCAGTGCAGAGTCCAACAAGCGGCTTGAGACCACGAACCGTGAGATCATGACCTAAGCCAAAACCAAGAATCAGACGCTTAACTGAGCCACTCAGGTGTTCCTAACTGGTGTTTTTAGGTGAGGGTCCCAGGGTCCTGCTCCTCTATTTTACCTCCCACCTCCCACCCTACGACTCTTAGAATCCTAGGGTCTCTGGCAATACAGGTTGAAATAACTTATTGACCAGAAATAGTACAGAAGTGAAGAAGGTAAGCCTTTTGCTTAAGACAAACCATTTGTTAACCTTTTTTCGTTAAAATAAGAAACAGCAAAGGCATCCATGTCCTGTAATCAAGGGAGAAGACTCTGGTAGACTTCCTAAAGTTAAATGCCTGCTTAAACTTGCAGGACTCTACAATTGAGAAAGTTACTTTACGTCTCTTACTTCACTTTCCCCATCTGTAAAAGGGGGACACCACTGTTATCTACTCAAAAGGTTTTTGTTGGCACTCACATTATTAATGTATATACATGTAAATATATACATATATATGTAAATTAATATATATTAATGTATATATGTATGTAAAGTCACCAGCTCATAAGCAATATATAATAAATATTTATTATTTTTTTAAATTTTTTTTTCAACATTTATTTATTTTTGGGACAGAGAGAGACAGAGCATGAACGGGGGAGGGGCAGAGAGAGAAGGAGACACAGAATCGGAAACAGGCTCCAGGCTCCGAGCCATCAGCCCAGAGCCTGACGCGGGGCTCGAACTCACGGACCGCGAGATCATGACCTGCCTGAAGTCGGACGCTTAACCGACTGCGCCACCCAGGCGCCCCTATATAATAAATATTTAAAACATACTGAAAATAAAAATAAAGTGATGGGACACTCAGTTTTTTCCTCTTATATAAATAAGAATAACACTAATATCTATTATTCAAAGTTATGGAAAGGATCAACTATAATGATCAGAAGCATGCTTTCATATGCAAATACAACACCTTTCTCTTAATTGTAGAGTGCATGTGTCTCTCCTTTTCCAATCCCCAGGCTGTTTTATTTTCTACTTCTTGCTTACTTCAAGGTCTTTTTGCTATTGCTATTAATGAGATTTCCTATCAATCAGTCATAAGTAACGATTTATGAATTATAGCTGGTTCAAAGCTAATTTATAACCCATAGAAAATAACGCTTGGTACATGCACTGAATCGAATAAACTGCTATCAACAAAAGGTTTTCTATTTTAAAATCTAAATTACGTTACTTTACATTAAAAGCCATGTTTCAACATCTCTCTCATAAGATGTTTTTATCCCATCAAAAAGAAATCAATTTAAAAGTACGCGCTATCCATTACAATGTCCTCTGACAGCATTTATTTACAAATGGATCTGTTTGGGTTTGGAATTCAATGATAATACTTTTAGCCTTGTCCCAGAGGATATTCTGACTTTGTCAACAGACCTTTCTTCTTTCCCTACCCACGCTGCTGTGCACTGAGACACAGGGGGTGCTTTAGTCAGCACAGTATCATTGCTCAGTTAGCATAAACTGTTTACATATTGGAACTAGTTTGGAAGCCAGCTGAAAGAAAGATGAATTTATTAGCTACAACCAACTTTCCCTCACAGGCCACACACTCACAGCCATATGTATCTTTAACAAGCCCCCCCACACATGCTGAGAACCAAAACCATTTCCCCACACTCAGCCTGGATACTGAGACCTCCAAACCGTATCTTCCTTCCTACTGACATAAACATGACTTTGCTCTTCCATTATCTTTATTAGCATCTCTATCCTTTATGGGGGGACTTTCTTGTCGAAGCATATGGTTTCACTGTCCTTCTAGGACAAAGATCCAAAGATCCATAGTTCCATAGATCCATAAGTGCTTTCATGGAAAGCATTTAATAGCAGTGTGCCTCTAAGATTCTTTGAATCTCTTGCCTCACCATTGTTTTCACCCATCCTGGATTGGAGTACCATAATTCTTACTCAGTCCTAATCAACTTCCCACACTGAAAAATTTTCTTGAATCAGACTCCCAATTCCCCATAAATTCTGGTCTATTTTTCACCAGTCTACTCATAGATACTCCCAAACTCTTAGAAGATAGTGATCTCCCTTAACATAGTAAGCAATAAACTCGCTCTGTCGTTTCAATAGGTTGTGCTGGTAATATTAGGGGAGTCAGCTTTTTTATAGCACTAAGGATTCATTTAACTGTGCTTGAACCTTGCTTTCTCTTTCTTCACATTCGTTGCCTACCCAGCATCCTAATCCCTTACCCTTTCCCTAGAAAATTTTGTGCAGAAAACTTCACTCACTTCTTCGAAAAGTCACAAAACTATATTATCTGTTTTGAGAGACACTGACCCAGGACTGGTAGGTAAAGAGAATTTGGTTTAAGCTAAGGCTAGACAATTTTTTTTCTGTAAAGAGCCAGATAGTAAATATTTTAGGCCTTGCAGGCTGTATGGTCTCCTCTTGCAACTACTCCACTCGCCATTAAAGCCTGAAAGTAGTTATAGAGAAAAGGGGAATGAATGGAAATGGGTGTGTTCTGATTAAACTCTTTATGAGCACTGACATTTGAATTTTGTATCATTTTCACATATGTCAAAATATTATTCTTAACACTTTTTCTAACTATGTAAAAATTCAAAAACATTCTTAGCTCCCAGGGCTAACTTTTGGACTATAGTTTATCTAAACAAATGTTGGTTGTACGATTTCTGTTGCCAGAGACGCGTTAGGTCTGGACAGGTGACACAATTTGGCCAATGAGATGTAAGATGAAGTCAGCTGAGGGGGTTCTGGGAATTTTTTTTTCTCCCACTACTAAGAAGAAATATATAGGGAAGAAATAGTTCTTCATTCTGTTTTTGGATATTGTTGTGAGTACAAGATGCCTAGAGTTGCTGAAGCCATCTTGTGGCCAAGAAACGAGGAAGCCTGAGGACAAAGCTGTTATGCCAAGGAAGAAAAATGGAAAGAGGGGAAGAATTTATATTCTTGATATTTGTGATGGGCAGCTGAACTAATGAATCCTGTTACTATCTTTCCTCTGTATTTTCTTATTATATAAAATAATCAATTTCTCACAGTATAAACTGTTAACTTTTTTTCTGGTTACTTACCGCCAAACCTATCTTGATACTTATATATTCATTCTCCTTTCTCCTCCCCTCTCTCCCCTGCCTCTCTCTCCCTCTCTTTTTCTCTCGATATCTCTCCTTTCTGAAACCAATAGCAAAGACAAGTGAAAAATTCTGATTTCTTATAAATCATTCATTATAAATTTGAGACCTACCAAAGGAAACAAAGTAAGCTGAGGTAATAAGATTTGCTTATCAGAAAGGAGGTGAGGCTCATCCCTATCATGCTAAGAAGGCGTTCTATTGCCATCATTTCTCTGGATAAGTCTAAATTTTATTATTATTATTATTTTATTTATTTATTTTGAGAGAGCGAGCAGGGGAGGGGCAGAGAGGGAGGAAGAGAGAGAGAATCCCAAGCAGGCTCCATGGTGTCAGAGCAGAGCCCGATGTAGGGCTGGAACCCACAAACCATGAGATCGTGACCTGAGCCGAAACCAAGAGTCAGATGCTTAACCAACTGAGCCAGCCAGGCACCCCCAAATAACTCTAAATTTTAAAGAGTGCTAGAATACATTGGAGAAGGAAAAACAACACCTTAAATAATACCACTGTCAAAAGTAGCTATCTCTCCCAAGTCAAAATTATTTTACAAATATTTTCTAATTAGTTCATTATTTCCCATCTGCAACCCAGCTTTCCAAATCTGTTGAGTTTTCTCTACTCCTATACAGGAGCATGTGGCTCTGCAGATTTTCAGGGAGAAGAAAATTTTTGTAACTATGCCTAGGGCTGACCCTCTAGGCAAATGTAATGGAAATGATACAACATTTAAATGGCTGTAACCCAGGGACTCAACCTGTCAAGTCAACAGGAGGTTCTTTCACTGAACACACTGACCTGGCAATGTTTCTAGAAAATTACAAGAAACTGAGATTGAAAAGGAAGAAGAAGAAGAAGATGATGATGATGATACCTGGGTCTACACTGACATTTTTCTAGAAGCCTTATGTGGTTTATAGTAAAAGAATACATATATTTGGTGTTTAGAGGTGACAGCATGACAAAATTATTAGATGGGAAGAAACAGTGAGTAGAGAGAACTATGTATTTAAAAAAGCAAATCAAAGAAAAAAAATAAAATGAAAACTAAAAGCTTGTGGCCAACATGTTGCTATCATTTGGACAGTATAATCAGGATTATCAGAATGAAATTGGCCAGGCCTTCTAGAACGTTATAATCTTGTTGAAGCTATAATACAAATGTATAGATACATATAAAAAAAAATAAAAAGTGTACCTGTATGTATTTTAGGTACTAATACAATTCAACAAATTCAGTATTTAAGTGTCATAAAGCATTGTCAGAAGTCATAGATAATCAGAGAAAGTTTTAAGAAGAGGATTTGTGACTTTATGTAAGTCTTTAACATATATAAACTTGCATTGAGGCAGGGTGGTTGTGGAAGAGGTAAGAGATTACTTGCAAAAACAGAGGAGTAGGAGCATGAAATGAAAGGAAACTGACTTGCTAGAAGGAGAGGGCTTATGCTACAGACAAGTCTGGTAGAAGTTTGGATTCATTTCAATAAAGAGATTTAGGAAGAAACTGCCATCCCTTTATGTGGGAAAGGGTTTGATGAGAGAGCACTGTTTTAGAACGATCTGTCCTTGTGTGTAAAAGAAATTGGAGAGAGGAATAGTTGATAGAAAAGTCCTATGACTTTAATAATCGACATCCCTAGCATTACTCTAAAACTGAACGAAACTGATCTTCAATCTTCCATCTGATGATCTGACTACTGAGATACGTACAGGTTGAAATTAATCAGCCCTAGTTGAAATCCAGAGTCTGAAATACTAATGAGGGCAAAATTAGCTTCTGTATGTGGTCAGGTTAAAAAATAACATTGTACACAGAGAACAAGATACCATTTTGGAAACTCTGATGCGCACAAGAGAAGCATCTCTGACCTCTGGTGCTGCTCATGTCTACTCTGTAAATTGTACACAAAGGACTACTAAACACACATTCAATTTTGGTTCCCTAATGACATATTACACTTTCCAACTTGAAACAATGCTGAAGTACAGAAAGACCCAGAGACTTATATTAGCAAAACCTAGAGGAACAGAAAAACAGATCAAGAATGAAATGAGGAGGGTTGGAGGGTTGGCTTAGTACTACTGACTATTTGATTTATGGCAAACTGTCTCCCTCTGAGTTGCACCTTTCTGAGTGGGAGTGACAGTAAACATTACTAAATCGACACTGAGAGGATTACATGAATTAAATTCCATAGCATATACTAAAAACAAATCCCCAAACTTACCTCTCACCTCCAAACAATGCCACTGCCACACACCCAGTGGCTCAATGCAAAAATGTAAGAATCTTCCTTGACTTTTTAAAAAAAAAATTATTTATAACCCGCCCAACACTATTCATCTGACTCTATTACTAAAATACAACTGGATCCATCTACTTTTCCTCCTTGTACCTCTCTAGGTCAAATCATCTCCATTTCTAACTTGAGCCACTAAAATACCCTCTTACCAGTTTCTTTATTTTTGCAATTTCCTCACTACAATTAATGCTACAGACAGCATTTAAAATGAATTTTTAAAATTCTTCAGTTGAAATGCTATTAGCTCCGTATCTTTTTAGAGCAAAATTGCAAACTGTTTTGGTCCCCAAATCATGATGTTCTGGTACCTGCCTGCATCTCATACCTTTCAACTTTTCTGCGTCTCCTTTCTCTCTTCCATTGTTCCTCAAATGCTCCAAGCTTGTTCCTCCCTCAGGACCTTTGCAGTAGGGTCCCTGCTGCCTGCAACACATGTCCTTTGTTTTTTGCATGGTTGGTTTTCCTTGTCCTTAAGAACATCCCTTAAAGTTTTCCTTCTCAGAAGTGTTTTCTTGACCACCAGCCTAGAGAAGCACCTCCGTCAAAGTTAATCACGTCACCATATTTAATTTCCATTATAATACTTCTCATTGATATTTTTCTCATATACTTAGATGCTTATTTTCTTACTGCTTGTCTCGTCTGAGTGGAATGTTAAGTTCCATGGAACAGAGACTTCTCTGTCCTATTCAGTGGTTTCCACTTGGAATAATGTGCATCAAGTATTTGTTAAGTGTATGAATGAATGAAGAAATGAATGATCTGGTGTTTAAGTACACAGAAGCAGCCTGTAGATAGTTAAGGCTACAAATTCATTGAGAATCTAAATGATGTCATATTCACTAATTGATCCCTAGCATCTAGTAGAACCCAACTCACATAGTAGAAATTTCATCAATTTCTGAAATGATGCCTGTCTCGTTTTCAATGATTTTCAAAGAAGTTCTTCCTACAAAGAAAAGCTAGGGAGCACAATGCAATATAAAAGCCATTGCATTGTTTCCTCACTCTCTTTTTTATGTTTGTTTTTGTTTGTTTCTTTGCAGGGGAAGGCTTCCCTATTTCTTTATTTATCTATTCTTGTCAAAGCAGCCCTGTTTAAGTTTGGCCAAACAATGCCCTCTGCTGTATGTGCCTAAAATAACATGATTGCCTTGAAAATTCTAATGTAGGTAATGTATAAGTTGATTTCCTGGTATGCTTCTTCACATATCACCTACATGTACTTCAGAAGTAGGGAGGTTTGACTCATTTTCCAGGTCACTCCATTGGATGAGACCACTTAGAGCAGAGAACAAGAATTTGTATGGCAGAAAGTCAAGTAATCTTCAAATCTCCTTCAAAATGGAAGAGCTTCTTGATCACCACATTTCTGCTTCTAGAACTCATCTGAATCGTTAATTAGAAAATCCATGGGTGAAAAAGATCTCTTAATTCTTCTGTTACAATCCAAAGGAGGATTCCTTTGGATTCTAAAGATGGAATAGGCAAGGGATTAGGGTAGGCGGTCACAGCTCCAACTTCGTCTTAGCTACGAAAAGTCAAATCTACTTCATGTTAGAAAAGCAGAACTAGAAATATAGCCAATGACTTGGCAAGACTAAAAATAAAATTAATTTGTTTTTTCTTGCTTGTGTAGTCTCACATGATGCAAGAGGGATAAACATACCTGGCATGAAGTTTCTGGCTGTTTATGAATCCTTTTGATCATATTCACTTCTTGACATTTATTATTTATGAAGAAATGAAATATAGATGGCTGACTTGTTTCTCAAATTAAAGGGTAGGATTTGAGGTGTTCAGGGATATGTTTGTATTTTTATGATAGATGTTTGCTCTGTTGGTTTTGTGAAATGCATAACCAAAGAAAAAAGCTTAAAACCTCAAGCTCCATATACTGCTTGATATTTCACTCTTCAGGAAATGAAATCAGACCATTCCAATTATCAGAAATGTGCCTGCTTATCCCAATGCGTGCACTCTCCTTTGCACTAATATTTTTAAGTCTGGAGCCTATCAATGTACGAAAACCTCACTTCTTTCCTTTTCCTTTAGTTCTTTCTCTTTTCTTAGGTTTAGGGGACAAGAAATGATCAATACATGTTATTCTTTATCTCCAAAACTGGCCTTTTCTTCTCATACTTTTTCTGGGGCTGATCTACACAGTAACACTTTTACAGATTTAGTGTAAGAAGCCACAGGAACCTTGGCAATCACAGTTCAAGAAAACATAACCCACCCATAGTTCCCATTTGCTTAGAGAATAAAACCTAAATCCCTTACTGCCTCTACCCACTAGATGCCAGTAGCACCCCCAGTTGTAATGATCTAGCATCTCCAGACATTGCCAAACGTCCCCTGGAGGGTAAATTTGCCGTCTTGTAAACTACTGCCTTAGTGTGACCCGTAAGACACTCCATGATGCTGCGCCATACTGCTTTCCCAGTCTTATCTCCTACTGTTCTCCATAATACAGTCTAGGCTGCAGTCTGTTCCTGATTCTAAAAATATGCCTCCTACTTTTCCTCTTCAGAGCTTTGCTCCTGTTTTTCCCATGGCCAGGAATGTCCTACTCTGGGTTTTCTTTCAAAATTGTACCCAATTTCAGAGCCAATTTTACAATGATCATTTCTATTTGACCTTCATTGGTCTTACTGGCTGGTAGCAATCTATCTTTCCAGAAGTGTCTGTAACGCTAAGACTATGACATTTATCAAATCTGTGTTTGAATCTAAATGTTTGGGTATGCATTCAACTTATTTATCATAAACTTCTTAAAGACAGAAACTAGATGATGTTTAGGAACGCAGAAAATATTTGTTGAATTGCATTACTGAATGTAGCCCACATTTTAATTCATAGTCAGGAGCCAGGATGATAAGCTAATTTTATAACAACAAATAACAAATCAAGGTCCACTGACAACACCTGTATGAGAACAAAAAAATAAGTAAATAAAATGGTATATAACTTAGTATAAAAGATAAAGAGGGGTAGGGGTTCAATAATTACTCCTTGTCCCCCCATACACATAAAAATGTATAAATAAATTAACATTGAGAAAAAAGGATTACCCAAAATCAGCCTGTAAATGGGTGATTGAAAACAACATACTAGCTAAAGATTTCTCTTTAACAGCAATAAGCTGTATGTATCCTAAATATTACATTCAGAGTACATACCACAGTGTATATACTATAATTATCTATCTATCTATCTATCTATCTATCTATCTATCTATCTACCTACCTACCTATATATCTATAGATGCATGTACTAAATGAAAGAAGTAAAGACAGAGCAAAAGAGAGAGAGATAGAAAGAACGAAAGAACAAATGAAAGAAAGAGAAAAAAGCTCAAGAAAAGGTTGGTACTTATCAACTACTTACATAGCTAAATGAAGGCTAATGGAAGATGAGATTTGAAAAAAAAAATCAGAGATAAAAATGTTGTATCTATCCATCTGTGAAACTGCCTAGAGGTTGGATACTCTGATTTATATACTCTATTATTGTGAAGATACATGAGTTACTATATAAAGAAAGATTTAGAACAGTGCCTGGTACACAGCCAATACTGTATGAACATTTGTTGTATTATTGTTATTGTTATTTGTCTAGTCCTGGTGACAGCTGAAGTCCAATTATGGAGAATGATTGATATATCAGGCAATTATAATCTGATGCTAAAGCAATTTGAATTATACAATTAACTTTTTTTTAGTTTGATTTCTCATCAACCACCTTACTTAATTATAATGTTTTTCCATGAAAATGCATAGTTCAATCCAAGTGTTCCTAAGAAGCTCACAAATGGACTTCAAACCATTTATGAATCTCTTTAAATTATATGCAAATTTGTGTATAAATGTGGAAACTGTATATTTTTATAGGAAGATTATTCATTGGTTTTATCATCATACTCTCAAAGAGATTTATGACTCCAAAAAAGTTTAAGTTCTACATAAAAAGATTTGACAGACTGAACTACTTGAAGTGTCTGTTATAGTTTTAGCTATAATTTAACAAATTGGCACTCTGCTCTCTATATTCATTTCTTATGTGTTTATAAGTGTGACTACAACTTTCTCATGAAGAGCTACCAAAATCAAATTTCTGGGAGTATAAAACTAAGGACCAGTCCCACATCTTGAGAAATTCTTCAAGACCAATATCCATTGGGAAAGGTCTTGGAATGCAGTCTTCTCTGGTGACAATGATCCTTACCACATACATTAACACTGATATTCAGGTGAAATTTTCACTCCATATGAGTTTTAAAGGAATTTGTGTTAATGTAAGAATCAGGATGCTACATGATGAAATGGGGACTTCTCTGATCCAGAACTCTCCTTCATCTGGCCATAGGTTATTTCTCAAAGGAAAATGCACTGAGGAGATATAACTAAATTTTTAATGTTTATCTATCTCTTAGAATATTTGGGGTAATTCTGACTGATGCCAAAAGAGGAAATATCACGCTTATTAATATTAGTGAAGATCAACTGTAAAAAAAATTAATATTCCATTACAACTAATACATCCAAACCTCCAACAAGAATCCCGCTCCCACATACACACAAAATCTATTTCTGAATGAGGTTAAACTGCAGAAATTGGACAATGTTTTAGACTCTCAGGATGCACAACAGGATGATGCTAGGCTTTCAGTTTGAAAAAGGGAATAAAAAGAAAGCAGATAAAAGAGGCTCAACATTTTAAATTATGTTTATTTGAAGTATGGAAAAGTATTTTCCTCCTCATGACATTCTTCTATCAGTCCACAGAAACCAATAATTATTCTTTTATATATTTTTATCTACATTAATATTTAAATATTTTTACATCCAGGTTAATGACAGGGCAAGTAACTACAGAAACTTTTGAAAACCTAACAAGTCCATCTTAAACATAAGCCCTTGGCAAGGCAGGTAGAGAAGGATTTGATTTCAGAAAGATGGTAATGCAGTTAATGACCTTGCTTCCCATGCTTCCTTTGGATTGATGACTAGCTAGGAGGAGTTGATAGCCATTAACCCTCAACCACTCATTAATCCTTAGGAAATGCCCTGTGCAAGGTCATCATTGCCTTCATAGGTTGAAAGCAAACAAACCAACAATAGCATCCAAAAGGCATATAGATTTTTGTAATGAGTAATGCAATTTAAATTACCATCCAAGGGAATCTGCAGAGATTAACTACCACATATAGAGAGCCATTCTGATTTTAAAATCATCTTCCAATGTTTTATCATGTACTTTCTTCCCTGTTTATTATTAAACAGTACAAAACCCAAATTTCCTAGACAGTAACCAAACATATACACACACATATATATCTCCCCAGCCAAAATGCTAATGGTGTTTCGGATTCATTTCATAGTAGGATCTGGGAAAGAGAATCTTAAAGTCATTTCAGTGCTAATAATACAGAATTCCAAGTATGTTCACCAACACTAGCTGACCTTTACCTGTGAGAGAACCCCTTCCACTCAGTAACTCCCCATCACTGATCATTTGAAACACTGTGCTGACACAAGCCTAACACAAACAACAAAGTCATGAACCAATGCCAAAGTGTTATACTGAGTGAGTATATAGGTGGTTATGTGGATAATTAGAAGTAGTCTGGTGTTCAGAGGGACCCAGTAAGGTTTGGACAGTCAATGAAGGCTATGAGGACATGGATTTTAGCAGATGTGGATTTGGATAAGTACAGTTCTCAGCTGTTGACACTCAGGACAAATGTCTCCCATTGTTCATCAGGTATCTCACAGTATAGTGGGATTCATAAGAAGTAATAAAAAGGGATTTTAATACAGCAGCAAGTGCTAGAGAAAAAGGCACAGTGTGTTTAAGGAGGACACAATAACAGATGGAAGAAGAAAGAGAGAGAGAAGGGAGAGAGTTTGTTGGAGAAGAGGCATGTGGTTGGTGGGAAATGTGTGTAAGTGAACATGAATGTAGGGCAGAGAGGCACAAGATGACTCCTGTGAAGAATCTATACTAAAAACCAGTGGGAGAGAAGGTAGGGTAAGTAAAATAATGCCAGATTGTGAAAAATAGACCAAAGAAATTTAGATTTTGTATGAAGTCATCAGGTGGGTTGTAGGGACTTGGCTTTTCTCCTTGTGTTGGAAGGGATTAATATAATGGGAAGAGTATCTAAGGAAAAGCAAATTTGCATTGTATAGAGCATGGATGGGATACAGTACACTGTATGCTCTGAACACCTACTAAGAAATTATTTCAATAATTGAGGAATAGAAGAATGAGGGCCTGGTCTAGGCTCTGCTTTTTCGCTAAAATATAGGATGACGTGACATTATGACCTTCACATCTCTGCTCAGCAATCTTTACCGAGACTCCCTTCCTATTTCACCAGCTTCTTTGATTCCTGACACATGATTGGCTGCTCTGACTTCTGTATATTTCAGACTCCCTGAAACATCAGAGCAAGTCCCATCCATCAAGTTCTGGCTCCTGCTGCAGATCTCAGAGCCCCCACCTTCCAGTTTTCAGCATGACTCAAGACTTTAATAAATTCACCAAAATGACCCACAAAAACCTGATAAGGAAACTCTCTTTAATTGAGTCTGTGTTTATGAGATCTGAGCAAGGGGAGGAAGCAGAGTAGACTCTTTCTGTGATTTCCAGGCAACGTCATTTAATCAGAATGCAGATAGCAGGGATGGCCTTCTAATTGGAACTGCAGTTGGTTTCAAGTAACCTCAACACTGTTAACATTGCATAATGAGGAAACCTTGGTGATGGCATGTCAGATAATGGGAATGACTGTAATCAGTGATTTCTTTGTTTCTCCCTAATGGCCACAAAAGAGGGAATTATATGGCAGATGCAGACATTTGGAAATTGGATTCTTACTTATTTACTTAAGGCAGTCCTCGTTTTGTTTGGTGCCGTGTTAAACATAGGTCATGCATATTGGAACCAAGTCCTCTTCTTTGCACATTATCTTAGAACAGATTTGCTTTCAGTTACCATGGAACCTTGCAAAATGACGACTCAGTTCCAATATGAACAAGCTTCAGTTAACACAGTTCTGTGCAAAATAAGAACTCCCAATATTATCTGGTATTTATTTGCTTACAGTGCATCATTTCCAAAAACACACCAGGGGAAAAAATCAGGAATATACATGAAAAGCAATAAGGAACTGCATCCCCTATGGTATCTTAATGGAATAAGAAAGGGAAGCCAGTGCATGTCCCTATTTAAGTCATTAGTTAACTAGATTTTCCTTAGTTTGTAATGAAAATGACTTCTTGGTTACTTTTCCTACTATCTTTCTTTATTCTTTAAAGGATGCATCTTAGAATAATCCAAATGAAAAAACACAAGGGTGACAGATTCTACTATGGATATCAAAGATGCTGGGTGACACTAATGCAAACTTAAACTTTCTCTACCCTTCTGTAAAGTGAAGACAGAATGAATACCTGCTCTTTCCATGACAAAGGAATAATAGAAAGATGAAGTTTAATCAAAAATAAGTGTAACAAAAAGCAAAATCCAAAAAAGCGAGGATAAATTATGTCGTTGTCAATCCTACATTCTCCAGTCCCGTATTTTAAGCTCCAACTGCCCTGTGAACAGAAATGGAAGGTGGATAGAGATGTAGGCAAAATTCTAAGATCAGTAGTTGGAAAATTATTGCCCATGGGCAAAATCTGGCTTGACACCTGTTTTTGTCAATAAAGTTTTATTGGAATGCTTCCACACCCATTCATGTATGTATTATCTATGGCTGCTTTCACATTAAAGTGCCACATTGTGTCATTGTGATAGAATATAAGGCTCACATAGCCCAAAATACTTACTCACTGACCCTCTACAGAAAAAGTTTGCTGGCCCTGCTTTGCAAGGTCAGCTTTCTAAACTATCTTTCATCTCAGAAATAAGAAAGAGATTCAGTTGTACTCAGTTGGCAATGGTTCCATGTGTCACATAACATATGTGAGGAGTCCTGAGCAAAAGAGGCAGTTCCACAACACAGTGGGGTTGTCTGTGGTACCTTTACTTGCTCGCATGTTTTCAGCACTTAGTGCCATACTACAGTCTCTGTGTGTTCACCTAAGTGGCTTCAGGGATTCTCTTATCTAGATTTAAATAAACTAACACAAAATGGAGAAAGGAGCTTAAAAGGATTCTTTCAGGGGCGCCTGGGTGGCACAGTCGGTTAAGCGTCCGACTTCAACCAGGTCACGATCTCGCGGTCCGTGAGTTCGAGCCCCGCGTCAGGCTCTGGGCTGATGGCTCAGAGCCTGGAGCCTGTTTCCGATTCTGTGTCTCCCTCTCTCTCTGCCCCTCCCCCGTGCATGCTCTGTCTCTCTCTGTCCCAAAAATAAATAAACGTTGAAAAAAAAAATTAAAAAAAAAAAAAAAAAGGATTCTTTCAAAGACAACACTGAATATTCTCAAAGTAAAGCAAGTGTAGATAGGCACACCACAGCTAAAAATGGCAGAGCGAAGCTTTTCTCTCCTAGTATGACCTCTTCGAAGTTTTACAACACTTATGTATTAAAGCAATGTTCATTCTGATTAATCTTGCGTATATATGCATGTCCATGTGTGTGGGGTGGTGGGTAACAATTATGTTCTCCAGCAATCATGTCCCATCACACTCTTATGCAAACTGTTTACCATCTTGGCTTCCCATCAGTCTTTTCTCCCCACCCCACCTGACCCCACCAAAGCCTACTGCTGTGCAAAATCAGTGCCTCTTCTGTCCCTGGGATTAAGAACTGTGTTTCCTCATTTCTCTTGGAGAATGACTAAAAAACAGGTCTGTAAGAAAGAAACTTTGTAACTACCCTCTCCTTACTTCTTTTCCCCTCTTCCTGCTAAGTGTCTTCCTCTTACCATTCATGGGAAAGATGAATTAAAATGTGCTGGGCTGAAGCTTTAAAACCCATGAACATGGGGCGCCTGGGTGGCGCAGTCGGTTAAGCGTCCGACTTCAGCCAGGTCACGATCTCGCGGTCCGTGAGTTAGAGCCCCGCGTCAGGCTCTGGGCTGATGGCTCGGAGCCTGGAGCCTGTTTCCGATTCTGTGTCTCCCTCTCTCTCTGCCCCTCCCCCATTCATGCTCTGTCTCTCTCTGTCCCAAAAATAAATAAACGTTGAAAAAAAAATTAAAAAAAAAAAAACAAAAAACCCATGAACACAGAACCCAAATTAAAATAATAGACTCTGAGAGTTTTAATTTTAAAAGGAATCCCAGAGACCTAGGTAAAAACTCCATTTTCTCTTTCACTATATGGAGATGTGGTCAATAATTCTGAATCTCATTTTCCCTCACCTGTAAAGTGGATGTGATATTTTTTGTCTTTCCCTTCTCATTATCAGGGCAACCTTAAATAGTTTATGAATTGTGAGATGGCTTGTAACTTCTAAAACTATAAATACGGGGGCACCTGGGTGGCTCATTCGGTTAAGCATCCAGACTTGAGCTCAGGTCATGATCTCACAGTTTGTGAGTTCGAGCCCTGCATCGGGCTCTGTGCTGACATCTCAGAGCCTGGAGCCTGCTTCAGATTCTGTGTCTCCTTCTCTCTCTGCCCCTCCCCACTCAGCTGCTGTCTCTCTCCCAAAAATAAATAAGCATTAAAAAAAAATTCAACTATAAATATTAGGTAGGCTTTGTGGAGACTGATCATTTTTTTACTTTGAATCCAAACTAAAAATAAAATCAATCAGAAAGGGGAGGGAGGAGGGAGACAGAAAGAGTAAAAACCACAGCTTTCTGTGTGGCAGATACTCTGCGTACTTCACGTACACAATTTTTACTTAATTCTCATAACAGCTGCACGAAATAGATGCTTCCTGTTGCTTGCTACAAATCATGCAATTAGTCACTGATCTCAGGTCTGTCTTAATATTCCCCTTTAACCATAACCATCCGGAGTACGGATATATACTCTTTGCTAGCTATGTTGCTTTGGATAAGCAATTTGCTCTTTTGGCAACTCATTTTCCTCATTTCTAAAGGGATGAAGAAAAACACCACTCCCACGGTGTACTAGCTGGATTATTAAAACTAATCCCAGGGCCGCCTGGGTGACTCAGTCTGGTACGTGTCTGATTTTGGCTCAGGTCATGATCTCAAGGCTCTTGGGCTGGAGCCCCGCGTTGGGCTCTGGGCTGACAGCTCAGAGCCTGGAGCTTGCTTCAGATTCTGTGTCTCTGTCTCTCTCTGCCCTTTCCTTGTGCCCGCTCTGTCTTTCTCTCAAAAACAAATAAACATTGAAAAAAGTTAAAACTAATCTTAATGAAACATTTCTTAGAAGTTTCTTAAAATGTTTCTTAGAAGTGCTTATATTCATTTTGCCTTTGACATGCCAAGACAGAGCATCTGAGAACTATAATCAAGGTTTTACCACCGCCTGGTTGTGGGATCTAAACTTCAGCCTGGATCCATTTTTCCTTCCAGCACATTGTCTGGCAATGAATTTTGTGGGATTAACGAAGACAAGCTAAATGCAAGTACCTAGAAAAATATCTGGCACACAGTAGGTACATAATATATAGTATGTTTTTTCCTTTCCTAAATAAACTCCTTTCTCTTGGAATGTGATCAGCACAATGATTTCATGCTCCAGTTAGAAGACTGCAAATCAGGACTGAGGAGAAAGAAACATCAGTTTGCGCTGCCTAAATCAAGGAAAAGCCACAGCTGGGGTGGAAATGTGGCCCATGATATAAAGCCTGCTTACTTCCAACTCGCAGTCAAGGGTTTCTTCTTACCAGCATGTGCTTCCTTGGTAAACTTCACTCTCAATTCTTTTGTTTTTGAAGAAAAACATTTCCAGCTAATAACACAATTACACTTAAGTATCAGAGCTCATTTTAGTATTATTGCATTTGTTAAATCTAACTGAGTCCAAATTACTTCCTCATTGCTAATAAGAGAAGGGGGAGGAGGAGCAGGAGGAGGAAGAAACCAAGGGGGAGACCAGAGGAAGACCAAGCAGGAGAGGGTTCCAGGGTTAAAGGAAGAGAAAGAGATGTACACACACCGTAACGGGAAAACAGAGATAGCAACACTACATGTAGCATCAAGTCCAATGAATGTCAGTTAAACTTGCTGCCCACGGTTTCTATGGAAACCCCTTAAGTTAAGAGTGGAACACAGACATTTTTTGGACTGCAATTCACAAGCTGTTTATTTAATTATGATGAAACATGAGACTGTTAGGGACAATACTATTATCATACTGATAGCATTTAGAATTCAACGAATAGGTATGGCAAAATAAAAACTTAACAAAAAATTTTTTAAACCATTACCTTCATGTGAATTGCATGCAAATAAAATGCGTCTTGTTTTCATACATTATTTCCCGCAGGCAAACCCCAAATTAGCCAAATGACATTCATTAAAAGGGAGTTCTTCAGAGGCCTCATGCCAATTATACACCCCCCATGCCCAGTGAACAAAACCAAGGTCACAGCATATTTTCAATTAAACCCAGGATAGCACCAAAGTGCAGCCCAGCTGGAAAAGCAAGCACATTATTACCCCATAGATCATTTGTGAGCAATGAATAGGTCTCTGGTGTTTTTCTATTTTACAGATATTTGAATATAAAAATAAAGAAAATCGCTTCAGATTAGCTTTTGCCTTCCAAAATAAACAACCACTTTCAGGGCATTACTCCTGGCGGCCCAAAGAAGAATGACTGGAAGCCATCACTTCTCTGTCCCTGATGGTTGGAAAAGGTTTGCTTAGCCTTTCATCTGGCCACAGGGAACCAGGTGATTGATGAACTCACTCATACCCTTGTTCCCTCACTAAATGGACATGTAGTTTCTAACTACTGTATATCAGGCACTGTGCTAGGGACAAGGGAGGCAAGAAGATTAAATCCTAGTCCCTAGCTTAATTATGGATTTTTTTAGAAATGAATGCATTAATTTTACTGATAAATATTTAGGGAAGGACAACTACGGCTCATAGACATTAAACTAAATAGATCAATAAATCCAGGATTCTACCTTCCAGAAGATTACAATTAAATGGAGACAAAAAGACACATTGTCATAGGTCATACAGCAAGGAGTCAGTGTTCCTGCCTGCTGCCTCACGATTCCTCTGTGTATAGAAATGCTACCTATGGATGCTGTACTGCAGAAGGTAAATGTGTTTGTGTGTACAGGATGACTGGCTGGTGGAAGATGAGGTGGAGAGGGAGCTTTGGGAATATTTCTATAGGGGAACCACATTTCCAGATTTGTCTATGAGCCACCCCTACCCTTATAAAATCTTTAGTCCATAAAACATAACTAAAGGAGGAGGCACTCACAAGAGAAGTGGATCCCAAGGAGAGTCATCTCTGGTGTCAGGCTGGGAACATGAAGGCTGTTTCTAAGCTGGCAAAGAGAAACATACAAGAAATTTGCAAATATGACTCAGTGAATATGTCTTTTCTACTATGCTGCAGCCTGTTTTTTGAAATCCAGTAGTGGTTTGCAGTAACTGGGCTTCCCACAAGTTGCTCGTGCTAGCAAAGCTAGTCGTTGCTGTTATTGGATTCGACAGTGTATAATGAGCCGCTTCACATTAGCTGCTGTTGTAGTGTTCAGCATATCGTGGGGAAGATTTAGCATGAATCATCACCCACCTAGCTCTCCATTGTGGTCTCTATGCTGTAAACAGGCAACGTGTTTGCCAATCTAAAAAAATAAAAAAAATAAGAAAGCATCCATTAGAACAATTCAGCACATTTCTGGATCTGCTGCCACCACCATCACCACAGACGACACTGGTGACAATATTTATTGAATTGCCACTGTATTTTAACATTCTCCTGGGCAGAGAGCCAAGGCAGCTATTTTAACCACTGGCCATTTTGAACAATGCATTTTTTAAGGCCCATGAAAAAATGCTGTTTGGAGTCAGAAGACCTGCCGTCTACACTTGGTTCTCACTCATCCAATGCACGCCCTTCAACAAGTCACATGTTCTCTCAGATCCAGTCTGTATCAAAACTGCCTCTTAAGATCAAATGAGAGAATACACTTTGAGGATGGACAGGAAATAGTAAAACAGAACACACTGAATTACTAAAGTCAAATGGGATGTTAAGACTTTGATAGAGACATCAGCTGTCAACTCCAGTTGTTTCTTTTTCCACACCCCGAAAACAAGAGAGATATTAACATCTCCTCCTCCTGCCCATCCGCTCCCAACATTCCTACAGCCATGGCAGATTGCAAATTAGAATCTGAGATTGAAGGCCACACAGGACTTGGAGCAAAGAAATGTGAAAAGGTAGAGCTGGCATTTTGCAAAGCATCGTCAAGAAAACTAAAGAATCTTTAATTCCCACAAACACAGGTCTTTACAGCCAAAGCTTAGACATACAGTTGGTGTGAACTATACAAAGCGGAAACCCTGGGCAAGTACAGATGGGAAAAGCCCACACAATTAGTAATCAAGATCAAGGGACTGACATGGATATTGAAATCACCAAGATTCTATCAAGAGTAGGATTGGAAAGAACAGCAGGGAGGCAGGTGTTAAAATCTTCAAGGAATGAGGAGGAGTGAAGTGTGGGTCTGCTGGGGACTCCTACAAGGAGGTGTTAGCAGGTGGCATAGTCTGATGGTGTAAGCTTCAAAGTGGGGCACTTTACTGTGTTAAGATGGTTTGTTTGGAACAGATAATGCAAGTAAATGTGCTTCTCAAACTTCAAAGCAACATACCACTAGTGAATATTATTCTTATTACATAAGTAAAACTGACTATAATGAAATTTTATTTCAGAGATGATCTGTGGATTTTGTCATTGGTTTTAAAAGACATGTAACGCAATTGTATAGAAACTTTCCCCAAGTCTCATGGTTGCAAGAACTTCAGATAGGACACATCATGAAATGTGAGTGACAAGTTAACAGGTCAGGGATTTATGAAAATGTGAAAGCAAGGAGGTGGGTAACAATCAGTGTGTGTAGGGGGGTAAAGAAAAGGTGGGAGGAGAAAACTCATGTTAATTGTTAAATAAGTAGCCAATTCTCAGTTCTCATATTAGACAAGAATTAGCAGTATTTGACATAGTGACCATCCTGTCTTTTCTGAAACATTGTCTGCACGTGGCTGCTGGAAAACCACACTCTCAATTCTCCTTCTACCTCATTGGTTAATCTGCTCTGCCTCCATCACTAGTTGTGCCTTATCTCTTGGCCTACGAAACCCTGGAGTGCACCAGAACTCAGTTAGTGGACCTATTCTTTGTCTATACTCATTCTCCAAGTGATCCCATGGTGGCTTTAAAGGCTATCGACAAACATATACCTCCAGCCTGTGGTACAGACTTATACATATAACTGCTAACTTGAGACCTCCAATAGAGGCATTCAAAATCAATCTGTCCAAAATAACACTCTTGATTCCAACTTGACATTCATCCCCAATAATTTTCTGATAGCAACTCCAGTTGTTCATGCATTCATTCAACAAAAAATTTTAAGCCCCTACCGGTAGATATGCCAAGCACCATTCCGGGGATCATCCTCTGAGCAGCTCAGACCAAAGTCCCCCTAAATCTCCATTGTTTCACTTCATACTCACTACTGCATCCTGTTACCTCTACACCCTATCACCTTGATACTCTATTGCCTACACATTGGAAATCCTGTATATTAAGAATCTTGTCACTTTTCTTCACTTCCACTGCTACATCCTAGTCCATTTTCTATCTGTATAATTCAGTGATCCCTATAGCCTGGTCCAATATCTGGTGTCTCTGCTTCTCTTTGTGTGCTTCTTCAGTTTTATCTCACACATGGAGGGGTCCTATCGGACCCCTTATATTATACATTACAGATTAGATAATTTCCTCATATATATTATCCTGTCTGACCCTCATAATTATGGGAGGTAGGCAGAAATAGGTTATACTTTTCCATTTTGCAAATGAGAATGTTAAAGTGTATAAGGAAGTTAAGTAATGTGATCAAGTTTCAAGGGGACAAGACTAATATATGATAACTGTTACACAAGAAGTTAAGTGTTTAGAGATCTAAGCTAGTGCTCTGCCTAATATATAGTCTTTCAACGTGAACTAGCTAAGGAAGGGAAAGAGGTACTTAAGCCATTAATCATTACAAGGTTCTCTAAATTCGTAGGAACCTACTTTTTTGTGCTTTTTTTAAAAACACATTGCACAATATGGGAATAATAAAAAGAACATTTATTGAGCAATTATCAACTACTGTGTTAGCCATCCATGATGTACTTGCCTACCATGTGTCTTTCTGCATCTTTAGACAACATGCTCTGTTGAGATCGGCACTATATTCCATTTTATGTGCATGTATAGCCCAGTAACTGCCATATAGTATATGCTTAATACATGTTTCTTGAATAAGTGAATTAAATAGCTTACTTGGTTATATACAGAAAGAACCAACTGAACGTACACGCTGAATCTGAATCACACAATCCATCAGTATATAAAATTATAGAATTATAACATTCATCAGTATGTAAAATCATGAACTTTCCATATTCTAAATCAAAAACTATTGGTATCAGCAATTTCTTATGGTTCAAGCTAAGTTTCCAAAGAGGGACAGTGATTTTGGAAATGTACAATTTGTCAATCAAATTTCTGGAATTCATGGACATCCTTTCAGTTTACTTCTGTTTATATAAACTTTCATGTACCAATCAAGGGAAAAAGAGCCAATAATTTTATTTCAATGCAAAGTCTTCTAACTTCAGATAGTCAATCTGTGGAACAATAATTACAAACAAAACCAGAATAAGGACACTCAGTACTGAGTTATAAAAGGTTCATTTTCTATTGATTACCTATAGCAGGGTCCGCAAGCATAGAGCAGACAGGACACTTGCTCTGCCATAGCCTTAAAATCCAATAGGGCAGCCATTCATACATCATGGAAAACTGAGGCATCCATGCTGGTTTTTCTTAATAAAGCTGCTCAAATATTATTAATTCTCAATAGTTCCATTCTGACTTGCTCCTTTGTCATCTGACTTGCCCAAAGAGAGAATTAACCACATACATATCATTTTTTCACAGTATTTTCTTGATTGTACCACTTATCACCATGTGAGAACCAAGACATCCTATTAATCAACTGCTACTGTAGAACACTGTGTTGGGAATACACAAAAAATAAAAATTTTAGATTAAAGGGAAGTGAGTATCTGAAGTAGAGACATGCATATAAAATATACTTTATATATTATACAAACATTTTATAAATATAAATAATATATAAATATTTTATATGCCACTTAAATATCTCTTTAGCTGCTAGTGGTATCCTAGTTTAACACTGAAGATCAGGATGTGTGGGAATAGGGGAGGATACAACAAAAGTGTCCTTGATTTTCAAATAACAGCACCGAGTCAACCTCCTGCTCTAACCAATCTAAATCTATGGTCTGAAAGGACACATGCTACTGTGGTCTGTGTAAATGTGGCATTCATCTTCATGAGTGTACAGATGAAGCATGGATCAGGACTGGCACAGTCATGAGTGACTTATCCCATTCCTCCTCACAAGTGAAGATAAATGACACAAAATATCAACCACCATGCATTATATATATTTTATTCCACAGTTACTCCCACAGACACAAACATACAGGAGGCCTTTTCTTCAACCTGATTGTTTTTTTGTTTTCAAAATATACAGCTAACAATAACAACAGAGAACCTCTGGGAAAGTCAGAGGCAATGAAAAATGCTAAAGTAACTTCTACAGGACAAGCTTTACCCAGTGAGGGGATATGTCAACAGACCTTATCTCTGGGAACTCTAAAATGGCTGCATGCCTCCAAATAGGATTTCACGGGTCTCTGGCAGCTGTCATTAAGCTAATGTTATGAGAAATCACAAAGACCCTCCAAGGATACTGCACTAGATTACTTTCCCACCTGTGGAAAATTCACTAAGATGGTGATTCTAACAGAATAGCTTCCAAGACCTCCTGATTACAGAGTAGTCCTTCTTGGTTTACTTTATTCTCAGATGACATTCTTTATCCTCTGATGATGTGCATTCCTTAACTTGTGAGTTGGATTAGGATGTCCTCATTAAGCTTCTTAAACAGCTGGTAAGGTAGAAAAAAAGGCTAAATAATGGCATCACCAGGGATATTCTTCCCTCCCCACCCTCATAGCTAGATAACGTGGGTACTCAGTGTCAGCCTACCTTTGTATATGGCCTCTTTTAGGTTACAATGCTGTAGTACCATCGAGATCATATGGGATCATTTTAAATTATTGCATTCAGACTTAAGCCTAATTTGAAGCTGGCCCTGTTTGGAAGGATCTAGTCCCCTAGATCTAGTTCCCTAAAAAATTGCATCTAGATTATTAGAAAGCCAAGTTTTCTTTTCACCAGAGCGATTGAAAGTCATGGTCTTTGTCTCCTATTGCCCGTGCCTGACTTTTTCCCAATGTTGTGAGTCCCACTTTCCAGTTAATAGTGGGCAATGGACCCCAGCTACAGGCAGAACAAATCCTGGCCATCTTCTGTAGCTTCATTCTCACACTCCACCTCATGACATTGTTGTTCCAGATTTAGCTCTGATCTTATGCTCTAATAGCTTATACTCTATACACCACTTTGGGAAATTGTACCAGTTGAGCCCCAAGACCATGCCTCCATATGTATCTGTGATCTCTTATGAGATTCCTGTCCTCTTCTGTGAGTCTAAGTCTTTGGTAGTATAACATAACCCAGATCCCAGGACCTCAATGACCAAGGACCTGGCTTGTTTCTTAAAGTGCTAGATATCCAGCATATCACCTTAATCCTCATCAGAATTGATAGCCTTCTGTTATATATCTCATTCAACATTAATTAAATGCTTACTGAATATCTGGGACTACTCTAGACATTCCGAATTCTGAAGTGAGTCAGACAGTGAGAAACTCTCACTTCACAGAGCATCCCCCCTTAGGGGTTAGACAGATAACAAACCAGAAAAGATCAGGTAGAGATAAGTATTGAAATGAAAATAAAAGAGTGACAAGATAGGGAATTACTGAAGGGAAATATTACATTGATTTGGTCTAGTAATATCCCTCTGCAAAAGAAACAGTTATGGTGCCTGGGTGGCCCAGTAGATTAAGTGTTTGATTCCTAGTTTTGGCTCAGGTAATGATCTCATGGTTGGTGAGTTTGAGCCCCGCATGGGGGTCTGTGCTAGTGGTGCAGAGCCTGCTTTGGATTCTCTCTCTCTCTCTCTCTCTCTCTCTGTCTCTTTCTGCCCCTCCCCTGTTCTCTCTCTCTCTGTCTCTCTCTCAAAATAAATAAATAAACTTAAAAGAAAACAAACACTTAACTTAAATAATGACAAGAAAGAACTAGACATAGAAAGATCTAGAAGAAACCACTGCAGGTAGAGAAGGCAGCTAATATAGAGGCTACAAGTTTGAGGGAGTGCTGAGGGCTAAATGTTTGTGTCCCCCGCCTTGAATTCATATGTTAAATTCCAATGCTGAATGAGATGATATTAAGGGGTGGGCCTTTGGGAAGTACTTAAGTCATTAGGATGAAGTGCTCCTGAATGGAATTGGTACCTTTAAAAAAAGAGACTTCAGAAATCTCTGTTGCTCCTTCTTCCACATGAAGACATGAGAGTCTGCAACCTGGAAGAGGGCCATGCTGACTCCCTATATCTGATTTCATTCCTCCAGAACTATGAAAAATACATTTCTGTTCCTTATAAGCTACCTGGTCTGTGGGGTTTTGTTGCAGCAGGCCAAACAGACAAACACAAGAAGCATGTTATACTTAAAGAATAGCAAGGGGGAGAAAGAGGCTACTCTAGTAGGAATAAAGTAGGCAAGCATAAGAGTAGGAGATGTGGATGGAGAGTGTGTTTGTTTCCTTTGGTCTCCACAACAAGTATTGCACCCTGATGGCATAAAACAACAGAAATTGATTCTTTCCCACTTATGGAGGTCAGAGGCCTAAAATTGAGATGCCAGCAGGACTCTCCAAAGACTTTAGGGGAGAATTCTTCCTTGCTGTTTCCAGCTCCAGTGGCTCCAGATTTTCTTTGTTTTGTGGACACGTAACTCTGATCTCTGCCTCCGATGGCCTTCTTCTCTTTTCCATATGTCTTTCCTATGGGTTGTCTCCCATAAGAACATTTGCCATTGCATTTAGGGCCCAAGTGGATAACCCAGGATGATCTCACCTCAAGGCCCTCAACTTAATTACATATGGAAATATAATTTTCCAAATAAGGTCACATCTATAGGATCTGGGAGTTTGGATGTGGACGTATCTTTTAGGAAGCCACCATTCAATCCACTACAGAGAGTTAGCCCTGCTGAGCCAGGGAAAACAATTTCTTCGTATTCTGTATGCAATGACAAGCTCTTGCAGAGTTTCACATTGGAAAATAATACAGTCTGGTTTAGACTTTTAAGCTATCACTCTGGCTATACATGAGAAGTGATTGAAGGGGTCAACAGCAGATCAGTAGTGCATGTGAGAGTGGCTTGATACTCAGTGGCAACAGTAAGAATATAGAGAATTAGAAAATTAAAGATTATTTCTGGAGGCGGCATCAAGAATATCTGCTTAGGAATAACATATGGGGATGGTGGTTAAAGAAACCAAAACAACTACCTCATGCCACCGACCCAGAACAATTGTCCAAATATCATCTGCTCTTGAACTCACCACTGCCATGCTCCATATGCCCTGTAAGAAGAGTATTTGTGTGAAGGGATCACCTCTACTTCCCTAGCTATTCTTAGACCTTTGAAAATATTATCCTCTCTGGGACAAGTCTAGCTCTTGTCCCAGTTCCTATGGCTGGGTGTGCTTTGTCTAACTTTACTTCAAGAGTCTGCCCTTCCAGTAACCGATCTCATTTTAAAACAAGGCTTTTGCAATTCTTTCTCATTCCAATACAGTTCCCTGGGGCATCCAAGCAGAAGGTGAGTGATTTGGTTATACCCTGAAAATGGTACACCATTCAGATTATTCCCTGGAATGTCAGAGATTTACCCATTCTCTTCAGGTCAAGGGAACTGAAAACTCTCCGGGAACAGATCTAACAAAGTTTCAGAGCCTAATTATACAACGATTACCATGTCAGCAGCCTACATATGGTCTGTACTTAAACCCCTAGAGAACTATAGCTTCTGTATTGTCTTTCTACTTCAGGGACTCCTTCTGAATAAACAAAGCGACTGGCTTAATAAAAACAATACTTATTCTGCTAGTTATGTTTTCTGAAGAAATTAGGATTTCAAGTCAAGTATAATTTATCTCCTTAAATAATTTCAAGTCAAGTATAACGTATCTCCTTCATGAGTTTGAAGTTCTGATAGAGAACAGAGCCTTAAAGTGTCCTGAGTAGCATGCTAAAGGTAGAGATAAGAGATGGCGGTGGGCTATAGTTCGTAAGTGAAATCCCTTAATAAAGGCCAAATTTTCATCTTGAGCAAGCCATTTTATGGGATTGTGGCTGGCAGCCTAATAATATACTGTTGGGTTCTAGGGGACAAATAAAGCAACATGAGATCTTTCTCCTTTTTCCCTGACCTCATTCCCCATGAGCTGTTCCCACAAGACATTCCAGAGTGCCTGCGTAGTATTTCTTCTTCTAAGGCCCTTAATAAGCTTATTTTTAAATAGGCTCAAGTTTTCAGAATGACTTCAACTTTCAGTTTTGATTTCAAAATGACATTTATCTGCAACTATATTTTCAATGTATCATTTATGGTATATAATTGTTCTTTTGTCCCTTAAATGCATACTCAATTTTAGGATTTGGTATTCTAAAACCAACAGTATTTAGAAATAGTCTTATTACAGCAAGCTTAAAGCATAGCAAGAAGATACAGGCCTTCCTTGGAGAACACCACAGTGAAGCGACTAATGCAATAAAACACATCAAATGAAAATTTGGGTTTCCCAGTGCATATACCAGTTCTGTTTATACTATACTTAGTCTATTTAGTATGCAATAGCATTATGTCTAAAAAAATGTACGTACCTTAACTGAAAATACGGTTTTCCTTAAAAAAAATAAAAACTAACCATATTTGAGCTTTCAGAGAGTTGGAATCACCGATTAAAGATCACCGTAACAAATATAACAACAAAAACATTTGAAATAGTGTGAGAATTACAAAATGTGACAGGGACATGAACTTAGCAAATGTGGTTGGAAAAATGGCATCAACAGACTTTCCTGACGCAGGGTTGCCACAAACCTTCAATTTGTAAAAAGACAAACAAATAAAAACAAAAACAAGCAAAAAACACATACCATCAAATCAGTATCTGTGAAATGCGACAAAGCAGAGCACAATAATGGGGCATGCCTGTACATTCCCAGGCATGTGAATATTTGGCAAGGGTGACCATGGAGCTGCTCCTCTCTGGTTCTGGATTAGACCATCCATGCATCTGAAAGATTTTTAATGTAATCCAATGTAACCCCAAGTGGCAATTCTGTAGAAATACAGGTCACCAACCTAACATTCATCAGCAAGTGGAAAAACGTTGTTGATGTTTACACTGACGTGTAGTTCTATTCTTACTTTGGATTTGTTTAAACGAGAGCTACTGTCTTCATCACGAAGGCTGTATCAAATCCACTGTGGGTTAAGAGTAGAAAAAGAGGGGGACCTAGGTGGCTCAGTTGGTTAAGCATCCAGCTCTTGATTTTGGCTCAGGTCATGATCTCAGAGTTTGTGATATGGAGCCCCGCATCATGTCAGTGCAGTATGCTTGGGATTCTCTTTCTCCCTCCCTGCCTGCCCCTCACCTATTCCATGCTTTGTGTCTCAAAATAAATAAATAAACATGACGAGTAGAAAAAGACTGTAAGAGAGAAAAACTTCCTAGTTGATGAATATCCGTCTCTTTACTCATTCATTTACTCCTTAACTATTTTGTTATCTTTGAGTCACCTAAACCGTACTGAGCACAAAATGATTAAGTGGGGATGGGGCAGATAGTGGAGTTGGGTGGATATTAACTATGCTGCACTGCACCACAAAAGAGTGAAGTCCCCGTGTCTCCATAAAGGGAAAATTCCCTTGCAGATGGAAATTTGGTCATTGACTTTTTTTTTTTTTTTCCACACTCAAGAGTCTAAAATCCTCCTCCCATTGTGACTGCTTGGAGAATCCTGATCAGGATAGGTGTCTCGGATGTGGGGGAGAATTTTCAAATTGGAGTTAGAGAAGCCATTCCCAGGTTAATGAGTGCAGAGCAGCAGGCATTTTGAGGAGTTTATTTGGAGAAAGGAAACGTCTGCAGAAATCAAGTGATTAAGATGTGATACTCAAAGCGAACTCTGAGCGATCTCATTAGCAGAGACTAAGAATAGTCTACAAATGTAATAAGAGCCCTGATACAAGGTCACAAACATCCCAATGCAAGCCAGATGTGTGGGACCCAGTGAAGAGAAAGATGGAGAACCTGATCAGGAAATAATCTTCCCTAGAAGAGAAGAGGGTTTCTTCCCAAGTCCTAATGGAGGAAGATCCAGAAATGCATATGAAACTTTCCAATGCCTATTATTCATAGTTCTCCAGATGTGCATATGTATATTATGTATATTATGTATATTTTTCTTCCATGATATGGATTCAATTATTCCGAATTAATTTAAGTAACTCCTGTACAAATGTCAGCTTCTCACAGCTTTTCCTTCAGAAACTTCCCTAAAAGGGCCCCTTAATCACCCGCACACTGTTTCTCATCTCCTTTCTCTGAAATTACATTATTTACTTTCCTCTTTTTAAAACTATATTCTTGCTTTCAGAAGACTATAAGATTCATGCATAGAGGGGCATTATATAGCTTATTCACTATCTTATTTCTTATGCCTAGAATAATGTTTGGTACATGATAAGTCACTCAGATAATTATTAAATCAAAAACACTAAGAACCGTTGTCATGTCTTCATAAAATCAACTATAAACTATACCTAAACGATACCTCTCTGCATTGTTATACAAATGAGAGAATATTGAAATGGTGGTTTTAGCTAAGGAACCAAGACATAGAAGATGATACATTTCAAAGAGGGCACAAATTTACAGTGGTGGTTGTCATATATTTGCACAGCTAATAATCTCTTGCTAATAATCTCTCACAAAGACATCAATGAACCAGAGAAGGCTCATGAAGAGGATTTCTTTGGAGAGACCTATACTGTGAGTTCTATTCCTAAGGAAAGTGGTAGGTAGTCTCTACAGCCTAACCCTCAGCTTACTTAGGGGCATTAGGAATATTAGAGAATTTTCTGAGGAACTTTCAGTGGGTTACGACTTACTATCACCAATTCCAAGACGAATTCCAAAGAGAATTCCAAGGATTTCTATCCTTCACCTCAAGACTAAGAATATAAGGCTGTGATGGCACAGTAGAGTAGACATAGGAGGGTGGTATCTAAATCCCATCTGAAAAAATCTCAAAAGCAAGAGACCAAATGTTGATCACACATATGAGGGAGTTGATGAGACAGCCTTAAAGATATTTTGGATCCTGTGCAAAAGGGTTGCTTGATGAGGTAAACAACATACCAGAGGGAATCTGAAAGTATTTCTGGATGTCTAGGAGCTGATGGAGTAAGTGATATGTCAGGGAAGAGAGTCTCACTCTCACCAAAGCAAATGTGGGAAAAGTCAAAGAGAAGGGGTCGGTCACCAAAGAACACATGTAGAAGAAAGCTATCCTAAGAAAGTCAATTTCAAATGTCTGGCAAATCCAAAGATTTTGATATCAAGTCAAGACAGCACCAGGCAAGTAAAAGCTATTATGCCCAACACCTAACTCCTTTCCCTAACTATGATACAACAAATAAAAGTCAGAATTAGGAGTAGGCAGATGGGAGAAGAGAAAGAATAGAAGGTTCTGTGACAATACAGAGAAGAAACCAGCAATGTCCATTCCCCAGTCTGCGACATCAGGCTTCCTACTTGAAATCGGGACTATGTTGGGGAAGGCAGGAATCTTAGTATTGAAATAAGTTCAAAGTTTTGAATATTATATAACTTAGATATGTCAATTACTTTCCATGGTGTCTTATATTACATAAACATTACCAGATAGTTTTCATCTAAGTGCAGAAGAAAAAACTAGACCCAATGAATAAATTTTAAATGGGAGAAAAAAATGAAATCTCCTTATAATTACATCTACAGTTTGTATTAGTTCAAAATGATAGTTATAATAATTTTACTGAATTCAAAATCACAAGGGGTCCACAGTATGAATTTTCAGATAGAAATCCACTCTCAGATTTCAAATTTCAAATTTTAACCTTATTTCTGTCTGGTTTTGCTTCACATTTTGCTAATGATTGATAATGAAGACAACAGCAGTTTTTGAAAAAAGGGCTCTCAAATTGATTCATATGAATTATTTTGTAATCAGCAATAAACAATTCCTAGTGCTTAAATATTTTTAAAGTATCTGGTATTTCTAAAAGAGATCATGACAGAGGATACATCCAGGAGTTTTTCTTTTTTTTTTTTTTTTTTTTTTGAAAATTAGAGGCAATAAATAATTCTTGTCTTATTGTCTGGATCATACACTACTACAGAAAAATGTAAAGAACCTAAAAAAAATGAGATAAAATATCCATATATGTGTGTGTGTGTGTAGACTTGGGAGTGGGTGAAATACATAAGACACAGATGTTTGGAAAATACAAAATGGTAAATACTTTTGGTAAAAAAGAAAAAAATAAACAAATAATAAGGCATTGATGGGGCGCCTGGGTGGCTCAGTCGGTTAAGCATCTGACTTCAGCTCAGGTCATGATCTCGAAGTTTGTGAGTTTGAGATTGAATTGGGATCTGTGCTGACAGCTCAGAGCCTGGAGACTGCTTCGGATTCTGTGTCTCCCTCTCTCTCTGCCCCTCCCATGCTCATTCATTCTCTCTCTCTCTCTCTCTCAAAAAATAAACACTAATTTTTTTTTTAAATAAGGCATTGAATGGGACCTCTCCCATTGCAGTAGAGTACTTCTTGTTAGCCTCAATGGTTATTTGCGAGTTCTCACGTTTTTAGAAAAGAGTAGACCAGAAATAATTACGATATAATTTTACCTAATGTAGGGCTTGCACAACTTTTTGGACTTTGTGTTTGGTTTTTCATTTTTAATGTCTGTCCCAGATTTTCCCTTTTCTTGACTCTTTTTATAGGAGTGTTTGAAACATCAATTTCCTGTAATAATCAGCTGATCTGACTGGCCAAAGGTTGAAAAAAGGCCAAGTTGCAAGCCTATCCCAACTTAATATTTGCAAAAAATATAGGCTTTTGGTGTCTCTAACAGCTGGCAAGGCAAGAAAGAGAAATGCAATTTAAAAGTATTATTAACAGAAAAAAAACCCACAAACATTTACATTCTAATTTATGTGGATAAACCCCACCCTACATAGAAGTTTTTGTTGCAATTCATATGTTCTCACACCAACCGATTTGAAAATATTGCCACATATTCTATACTCTGTGCAGAGCTACAGAGACAAAAGCAATTGAGATTGTGATAGGTTTGTCCCTTCCTCATTATTGATTTGCAATCCTAGAAACCATTGACGATGGTGAAGGAGAGAAATGGGGAAGCGAAGCAAAGGTAGGAATTTTATCCCCACATTTCTCCCTGGAGACCATAAAAACTATAAAGACTCTAATCTGGCTACGAACTCAATATTTTAAATATTCATGAATGAGTGCAAGGGGACAATGGATCATACTCATAGTTCCCATTATTTAACTTCTTACTCATCGTCATCATCTTTTTATTATCCGGAAAACTGGTTCTGGGAAAAAAAAAAAAGACTGACCATTTGTACCAGATGTCATTTGCAGTCCCAATTTTGTTGTCTCCTCTCCAGGGACTCAGTCTGACCTTCATTAGCTCATAAACATCCCAGCTGCAAATTCTTTTCACCTTTGCTTCCCTTTTGGCATTTTTCTTTGGTGGAAAGGTTAAAGGAAAATGGATTCTAAGAATTTTGGGTACAGAATTAGAGAAGGAGACACAAATGGAATGGATTAAAAAAATGCTTCCTTTAGGCCCAGGGTAAGAGAGAGGGCAAGGCAATGCTTGTTTGATTATCTTTGCTCTCTCTCGAAGATTACAATTTCTCCCCACTATTATGGGAGTTAGCAGGTTGCTCTGTAAAATTCTTTTGCCTGAGTAACAACCCCTTCCCCACCATTAGATTGTGAACTTCTTGAGGAAACCTGCAAGGGTTTTGTCATCTTTGTAGCCACAAGTTTTTTCTGCTTATTTCCTCGTTTTGTTGTGTTTTGGGGGGCCAACTACTATGCCCAACTCTCTCTGTAAGGCGTGTCATTTCCATCCACTTCAATGGGAAAGTAATAGTGACTTAATAAGGTTAACCAACTTGGTGAAAGCTGGTAAGACAGTTTTCCTGTCCAGGCTGTCCAAATTCAAAGATGGGCATTTTAACTTGTATTTCTAAGTACCTATTCAGAAAGAAAGGCTTGGAAAATCTTTACTGCGATCACTTCCATGAAACAGGATTGAACTCCCAACTTCCTCATAGCCTTTCTGGATGAGATGTTCTCATTTGCCATCTCACCCCATCTACAAGCTTCATTATCCCTCTAATCACGTCCACTACCTATCTCTTCTGTCTTTTGCCTTCTATTATAGTTTTGTTAAAGGGCAGCAACCATATTGCACCTAGTCTTGATTAAGCAGACACGCCATTTGTCAGGGAGCCAAGCAAGAAAAGTCCTTATAGTGGTCCCCTTAAGCCACTGCTTGGCATGTTTCCCAGAAAGCATAGTGCATCTTGTCCATACTCAATCCGCCATACCATGTGCAAGAACATTTATACCCATTAAAAGTTTCAGATCTATTTTGAAGCAAATTTTATAATACGGCCCAGAGAGAATGATAGTTTCACGTTATCTTGAAGGTTTGATTTTAATAAGGATTGGCTGTCTCTCAGAGGGTTTAGAACAAAGTGAACGGCATTTCAAAAGGAGTCACCACATCCTTTGATGTTCTAAATCTTTTCTGATTCATACTGTAGGTGAGAGTAAGGTAATATAAACTCCCTCTTAAAGAAATCACTGGGTTGTAACATATCTACACTGTAAAGACATTTGGTGGCAAGGTATCAATGTATATATTGAACTGTGGCTGATTTCAGTTCTATAGTAGGATGTGAAATTAAAAGAACATACATAAATATTTGTATCTATGTATGTGTGAATATGTGTATATTCTGAAATTCAATATGTTGTCATATATAAATTAGACTGTAAGTTGCTTCTAGACTCAATATATCCTATAAATAGAAATTGCTTATGATAACATAACAGCAATTATGCTTACCAGGTTAGAAATACCAACTAAGGGGCGCCTGGGTGGCGCAGTCGGTTGAGCGTCCGACTTCAGCCAGGTCACGATCTCGTGGTCCGGGAGTTCGAGCCCCGCGTCGGGCTCTGGGCTGATGGCTCAGAGCCTGGAGCCTGTTTCCGATTCTGTGTCTCCCTCTCTCTCTGCCCCTCCCCCGTTCATGCTCTGTCTCTCTCTGTCCCAAAAATAAATAAACGTTGAAAAAAAAAAATTAAAAAAAAAAAAAAGAAAAGAAAAAAAAAAAAAAAAAGAAATACCAACTAAAAGGGGGCACGTGGGTGGCTCAGTCAGTTAAGCATCCGACTCTTGATTTCCGCTCAGGTCACGATCTCACAGTTCATGAGTTCAAGCCTCGCATCAGGCTCTGTGCTGACAGCATGGAGCTTTCTTGGAATCCTATCTCACCCTCTCTCTCTGCCCCTCCCTTGTTTGCTCTCTCCCTTTGTCAGAATAAATAAAAATAAACTTTAAGAAGAAAAGAAATACCAAGTAAAAGAAAACTCTCAAGCCATGTGTAGTAGGCACAATTTGAGGATGACCCTAAGCCACACCACTGAATACTCTCCCCACCCTCCAAGTATGAGCAGGGTTTGTAACTTGCTTCCAACCAAGGTAAAATTACAATAGTGGCAGGACAGTCACTATCTTGATTGAAGTACATTATACGGCAAAGGTAACAGGTTATGCCTACAATTACATGATGCTATGTAAGACCTGTCTTAGGAGACTGCAGTGAGAGAGTCACCTGCTGGCCTTAAGGAATTCACCTGCCATGTTGTTGTAAAAGGGCCACGTGGCAAGAAATTGTAAGTGGCCTCTAGCTGCTGAGCGTGTGGCCCTGTGGACAGCCAGCAATGAAGCCTAAGTCCTGAGCTACAAGGAATTGAATCTTGCCAATAACTCCTTTAACTCAGAAAAGAACCCCAAGCTTCATCTAGACCCTGGCCAATAATTTGATTGAAGCTCTCTGAACACCTGAACTGAAGACCCTATCAAGTTGTGTCCAGAATCATACCCCCAGAAATTGAGATAACAAATATATGTTGTTTTAAGCTAATACATTTGTAGTAATTTGTAACACAGCAATAGGAAACTTTTATATATATATATATATATATATATATATATATATATATATATATTCTATTTATTTCTTGAAATTACAGAGGCCACATTTCAATCATTAGCAAAACTATCTCCTTTCAATAATTCAGTAGAATCTGAATAGAAAATGTTCTTGGGGGGGGGAGAAAAGACACCCTAAATTAGATATTATAGGTTATGAATTAAGTGGACATAGGTATGTCCTGTGGATGCTGTGGGAAGAATTTATAATTGATACCTGTCTGGTAATTAAAGCTCAGGGCATGTTAGCAAAGTAGAATATAAATATATTTCTCTAGAAATCTTAAAAATATATTTAAAAAAATCTCCCTCAAAGTAAATATATGCACAGATATTTATTAGGAAACCATGAATCATACAAATATAAGCTTAAGGAATTTGTTCTGTGGTGGGCAAAATTATGAATGTGAAACATGACATATAACCTACTATATCATTTTCAGGTATGTGTCTTGATGTGTGTCTATGTGTATCTGTGTATGAGTCTGCAAGTGCCTTTATGCCCACGGTAGTATGTGTCTATATATGCTTCTGTGTATGTGTATGTACGTGTCTGAGTATATACCTCTGTCCTTGTTTGAATCTGAGTACTGTGGGAGTCTATGTGTGTATCTGCATGGGGCAGAGTATGTGTATCTGTCTGTGTGTGTCTGTGTATCCATGCGTGTGAGGAGGCCTGGAGAAATGGGAAAAAAAAACAAAGGGACCTCTTTAGAGGACTTCATAAATATTAATAAGCAATAGAGAGGAAAAAACAAACAAAAAACATGGACTTTGTACCCTGTAATCTAGTATTAGTTCCAATTCTGCAATACACAGTTGACTCTTGAACAATGTGGGATGAGTCACACTGACCCCCATGTAGTCAAAAATCCATGTATAACCTCTGACCTCTGCAAAACTTTTTTTTTTTTTTTCAACGTTTGTTTATTTTTGGGACAGAGAGAGACAGAGCATGAACGGGGGAGGGGCAGAGAGAGAGGGAGACACAGAATCGGAAACAGTCTCCAGGCTCTGAGCCATCAGCCCAGAGCCTGACGCGGGGCTCGAACTCACGGACCGCGAGATCATGACCTGGCTGAAGTCGGACGCTTAACCGACTGTGCCACCCAGGCGCCCCTCTGCAAAACTTTACTAATAGGCCACTGTTGACTGGAAGCCTTACCAATAACATAAACAATTGGTTAACACATATTTTTCATGTTATATGTATTATATACTATATTCTACAATAAATTAAGCTAGAGAAAAAAATGTTAAGAAAATCATAGGAAGAGCAAATAACATTTACAGTACTGAATTGTATTTATAGAAAAAAAACCCTGCATGTAAGTAGACCCACACAGTTCAAATTGGTGTTATCCAAAGGTCAACTGTATTAGCCCTGTGACTTTGGTAACCTGCTTCAATTCTGAGACTTATTTTTCCTACATAAAAAATTTAATTAGATTGTAAAAATTAAAATAATCCCTCTGCTGGTGAAAGTATAAGCTGGTCCAACCACTTTAGAATAAAGTTTGATTGTATTTAATAAACCTGAACATATTCATGCCTATGACCCAACAATTACAGCCCTAGGTATCTATCGCCAATACAAACATGAGTGTATGTTTACCAAAGGCACACGTTAGAAGACACAGAGCATTGTGATTTAGTCCTCATAAGCCCAAACTAGAACTGTCCCAATGACCATCAGCAAATGAACGGATCAGGCACTGAATGGGATACAATGTAGAAATGAGAATGAGCAAACCTATATAGTCTCACAACAATATGAATGGATCTCACAAATATAGTGTGAACACATGAAGCTGGATACAAAAGAGTATCATATGATTTATATAAAGTGCACAAACAAGTAAATGTAATCTAAATAGGCGAACTTAGTCTGGACCCTTAGAAGTCCTGATAGTGATCATCCTTGGGGACTGCATAAGGTGGGGGCTGGGGGGCAGGGGCCGAGGTAAGGACATTTGTCAGCTTCCTATTGTGGGCACTGGTTACCTAAGTGCATTTAATTTGTGAAATGCAGTGGATATGTATGCTTCTGATATGTGTACTTTTCTTGTTAGAACATTAAATATTAATATAAAAATTTTTAAAGCTCTCATACTGTCAGGATGAATGTGATGTGAACAAGTTGCATCAGTGCAGCTCTACAAGAAAATGGTTTTCAAACTGGGTAATGACCACTAGGTGGTCACGAAATCGATTTATGGATCATGACCTGAATTAACCACAACGAAAGGGAATAGAACAGAAAATATCAGAGTGCATTGCATAGTGGAAACTGTTTTGTGATATATACGTGTTTTTAACTGCGTTATAAATATATGTGCTCATAACTGGGTGGAGATGTAAAATGTACTTTTATTATGTGTCACAGCCAAAAAGGGTTGAAATTATTGCTAGGGCATACCCGTGATGTAAGTACATATAGCAGCATCCTGGGTTCCCTGAATGCCTCCTGCTTATCCTTCTCTACATTATGACCCCTTGGACCAGAGAATCACTCAGTCCACATCGATAAAATGAAGACGCGCTTCATCTGGGGAATTCCAGAGTACAATTAAGGCACTTCTACTATATATCCATCAGTAATATTAACCATCGGATTTATCATTCCTGACTATTCACCAGAACACCTAGAGCTTTCCACCCAGAATAGGGCCTATAATACTCCAAATTCCGACCACAACAGGGAAAATTGCTGTCTTCCAAATCGAAGCTTTTTCTTGAAAGTCCACAGACTCTGTTTCAACCATTTTTCTCTGTAACACTGTAGCAGAAGCAGCAAGTGGTAGCACTGTGTATCAGTGAAGACGCAGAATGGAAAATATTGCTCATTTGCATATTCCCAAAATAATGGGATGGAGATAATAATTAATAGCTATTTTTATACCCCTTGATTTAATTAATTCCAGCTAAGATGTTTGTAAACATGTGATGTTATGTTTGGATAAATGTGTCAATGTGAAAATTAGTCACTAATACAAGGCACTAAGGAAAAATAAAAAAACACCACTAGCAGAAGGCGGGCCTAGGTAGTTCCCCATGTCCTAGTTTGGGACATGTTTACCCAGAGAAATCAGTAGTGGTGATATTCTACGACAAAACAGGCTCTGGAGAGACAGTGGGAAAGCAGGCCAAGTAGAATAAAGGGGTGGACAACTGCATAGGGTGAGACATGTTACTGGAGTCCTGGTAAAATTCAGATTTAATGCTGGGTAGAAAGGGGCCATTTCTTGAGGTGGGGGCCATTTCACTTCAAAGCCATTTATGGATACCATTTTTCCCCAAGGAAAGAAGATTTGAGATAAGGAAACAAAGGAGGGAACATGATTAGAGGGGAGGTTGTTTTACTGAGGGTCAGAGGTTATTCCAAGGCTCCTGGCAAAATCAAATGGTGACTAAATTTGTTTGAAGGAGGACTGTTCAAAGGGGCAAAGATAAGGTGTGCAAGATCATTAAATTTTAGGGGTGCCTGGGTGGCTCAGTCGGTCAAGCGTCCAACTTCAGCCCAGGTCGTGATCTCAAGGTTCTGAGTTTGAGCCCCATGTCTGGTTCTATGCTGACAGCTCAGAGCCTGGAGCCTGCTTCATATTCTGGTCTCCCTCTCTGTCCCTCCCCCACTCACACTGTGTGTGTGTGTGTGTGTGTGTGTGTGTGTGTGTGTGTGTGTGTGTTTCTCTCAAAAATAAATAAGCATTTAAAATTTTTTAAAAAGACTAAAATTTTAGGGAAAGCCATATAGATTGGACACAAGTGACAAAGAGGGAAAAGAAAAAGGTAGGGATGCACAATGGCCAACGTAACAAGATGGTTTCGGACTGAGGGGCTCTCTCAGATTTGCTCTAGTCTGGCTCCAAACCTCCCCCATGTTTCAAGTTAATGAACCCACTTCACATCTGTGTGGATTAGTCATATTAAATAGAAGGAAAGGACCCTGAAAATCTCCACAGCATGCAGGGGCATTCCTTGGAGCTTATTAAAGCTGGAAGCACAGAGGACAAAGGCATCCTGCCCTGTGACAGGTCAGAGGGGGAAGAGAGACCTCATATGGGAGCTAATGATCACAGCCCTGCTTAGCTAATTAATGCACTGACTCATGTGGCGTAAAGACACAACTTAAAAGGCTCCACACCAGCTGAGGAGTCTGGGCTGGGGGAGAAAAGGAGCACGGAATCTTTTACATAACACGAATGAAGGAGAAGCTTTAATTTTCTGTTAATTACATCTTTTAAATGTATAATTTCTGAGCAGTGCAGGTAGGGAAAATCAAATCGGTGCTACCATGACATGGCGGTTCTATTTTAATTAGAAGCCATCACCTTTGTATTATTACCTCACATAAGGGCAAAGGCTGGAGTCACTGGGATCTCATATTTACTTCAGCTTTTCCCTTTTAACTTTCCTATGAACAATTCTAACAACAGACATTTATTTATAAAACAGCTGCAAAAAACCATTTTAGTTCACAACAGTATAAAAACTAATGAATATGCCCTCACATGGATTTATACACCTTTATACGAATACATTTATATACATTGTATGTGAATATAAGTTCCTGAGAATATATAACATTGAGAGTTATTTTTCTGAGGTGTTGTAAGCTCTAAGTAGGACCCTGGTGTTCTGAAAGAGTTTATGTATCCTGTGAACTGACTCATTGGCCAATTTGTAGGTAGTTCTTTCCACAGAAACAGTTTCAATATTATTCCATCAGAGAGAAATTCTGGTCCAGGAGAGGATACAACGTATTAATATACATGCATATATTAGTTTAAAACTCTGCCTGGGGAATCCTTAGAGCATATGAGATATGGTTTTGATGTATAAATATTTGGGAGGTGGGGAGAGTCAACACTAAAGTATGAACATTACATGAAATATATTTATTTGATTACTTAGCAAATTTTCACCACAGGGATGTGCAAATTTTGTCTCTTAGTAGGTATATGAATGTTTGTGTGTATATATAGCTCACATATATATGTATATATTTGCAATGTAGTACTTTGATGAAGCCTGCTGAACATGCTATGTCTATAGCTGGGAAAAGCAAGCACATGTTTGTCAGTTGAGATTCCATTTATCTTTCTGTTGTGGAGAGTTAGAATCTGTTATCTACTATGGACCTTACCCTATAACTGTCCTGACCTAGTCTCTTATTTAAAAAAGAAAAAAAAAAAGATACAAATTGCAACATCACCAGTGAAATTCACACTTCACATCACTTCTGTATAGGCACTAATTATACATAAAGACAGGTCATTTTGTTTCAACCAAACCCCAGACTCGTGTTGATTACTGCTATATTATTAGAACGTTAATTTGGGAACTTTCTAATTATCTTTCCCTTTTGCAGACACAAGCTAATGTTAGACTTTAGTTATGAGACACATTTAATTTCTTTTGTGTAAAGGATACATTAGGAATGCTAGCATGGTTTTCTGATAATACAATGCACGTAGTGGTCCCTGATAAAGCCTGAATGTGAGGTATTATTAGATACAGAGTCCTGTTTTTGCCATGCCCAAAACCTACCTAAAGAGGTGGTACATGTGAGTGGGCTTCTGAATATTTGCGTACATCTTCCTGCAACCCAACACACACATACGAATTGTTAGAAGTAGAAACAGTTTCCTTGATGAGCCATCACACTACCCCTGCTTTGCTCAGTGTAGTCATAGCTGCACATTAGCTTGGATGCTAACTCTGTTCCAGTGGCAAACGCAAAAGCAGAAAACATTGTGCACCCAAGGAGATGTTTTAAAGGGCCCACTTAGTGAAAACATCTCCAGTGCCTGTTTTGTTTATTTTTATTTATTTTTTAAAAACAAATTTAACGTTTATTTTTGAGAGAGAGAGAGAGAGAGAGAGAGAGAGCAAGTGAGGGAGGGGCAGAGAGAGGAGGACACACAGAATCCAAACCAGGCTCTGAGCTGTCAGCACAGAGTCAGATGTGGGGCTTGAACTCACAAACCGTGAAATCATGACCTGAGCCAAAGTCAGATGCTTTCAACCGAATAAGCCACCCAGGTGCCCCTGCAGTGCCTATTCTAAATCAAAACTTCAAAATGACATCTTCGGTAAAAGTAAGCTACTCATTGTCCAGTGAACTAAAGGGGCATATGCCTCACAATGGAGATACATGAAGAGAGCAGAAAAAAGTAGGAATAACCAGAGAGGAAAGGAAAAGGGGATGGAAGAAAACATGAGATAAAGAATGGAGGATGTTCCAGAATATCAGCAGAGTGCAATAGAAGCTACGCTAATGCGTGCAAGGTTAGGCAGATGATATAAGAAATCCAAGGTCTATTGTACATACTATTTTGTTGCTAAGACATTAGAAATCCAAGGTATGAGAAAAGGAACATTCTAACTGGTGACCTAGTGGGAATTTACCTGTGGATTAACAATTCTGCCTCTGAAATCTCAGGCTCACTTTGTCTTCCCAACGAACGAGCAAGAAATAAAACGAGGGTATTTTTGTTCACAAGGCGATAGATATAATCTGAAGAGAATGTCTGTGATTACACTTTTCAGGGACAAGGCATTAAATTAAAGCAGGCTGCTTTACTTGCAAGACTTCTCAGACCCTTCTACATGCTAATGTGACAGGCGGGAAAGGCAAGCAATATATCGTGAGAAAGTGGATCAAGCCTCCCTTCATACAAAGCATTTACATTTATTTTTGCTCCCCAAAGCTTATTTTGGGAAGAGCTGAATTAATTTTTTCAGTTAAGATATCTAACAATATCTTAGACTAAAAAGAACGCACGATTTGCAAAAGCCATTAAAAAAAACCCTCCTGAAAATGTTATTCTAGCGTTACTTTAGGAATTGATTTTTACATTGTTTGGTGGATTTGGGTAATTATTGTAACAACCTAATTTGATCACAAACTGATTTCTACATTTTTTTTGTCGTTTCTGCATGTTGATATCATTTACTTAATGCATGAAATAAAATCACTCAGAAGTGCAGCATTAAACTTAGCTTTAAAAGCTTAACATCAGAATTTAGAGAAGCAGGGTAAAAATATTTGAATAAAAATTCTAGTAATAACTAGAATTATCTAGAGACTTGTGGATCTAGGGCATTGCTTTTTGCTACACCTACTAATTAAATGAAGCAAAGCATTAAAATGGTTTACATTGTGCTTGACACATATAAGAACCTATTAGAAGTAGCTATTTTCAGTTATTGATATTTTTATGCCATCTATAATTTAAATACTAGGATCTGTATGAGTATGGAAATGACTTCCTAGAAGTAAGGAAAAGGAACTAAGTGGTAACCTTACTTAGTATTTACAGAGGTAATCAGTTTCAAATGAGGTCATCAGAGTGGGTGTCAGTCTGAAACAACAGGTGCCCTCCTGCAAAGGGGACATGCAAAGAGGGGTGAATATGTGAGGACACACAGGGCAGAGAAAGCCATGTGACTGCAGTGATGTATCTATAAGCCATGGAACACCACAAATTCCAAGAAACACTAGAAGCTCAAGGAAGCAAGGAAGAATTCTTCCCTAGAACAGTCACAGACAGCATGGTCCTACCCCGACCTTGACTTCAGACTTCTGGCCTCCGGAAGTGTGAGGCAATACATTTCTGTTGTTTTAAACGACCCGGTTTGTGGCAGCCCTAGTAAACTGGTAGACAGTATTGGTCATTTTCTTTGTAGCATCTGTGACAACTGCAATCATTTATCTGTTTTTTCTTTTTTTTATTGCCTATTTTCAGTCTTGGAGTGGAAACTCAAGAAGGGGCAGGGATCTTGCGCATGTGGTTATCTGTCGTATCACCTGGTTCTAGGAGACTTTCTGGCAGATATTTGGTGCTCAATACATTCACCATCAATTAATGGATAGTATAATTGAAGGGAAACACTGATCAAGCTTTTAGGGACAAGCAACAAGAACACCTACAATCATTCATTACTAGTTGGTGTGTTTGCTTTTTCTACTCCAAGTATCCTTTAAACCCAAGACTTCCCAGGAATACAATTAATTGTATGACTGTCTACAAAGGTCCATAGATTGTTATAGAACTAAAACCTCAGTGGATCTTACTTAGGGCTCAGAGAATTATAGAATATCACTGACGTTCCATAGGAAGAGGAAAAAGCAAAGAATCTTTTGAAAGAAAAGTATGGTAAAAATAGAAACTACTTTCTGCCACCCATCCCATACATGATCACACATGGGTCAATTGTTGATGAGAAACTCGATCACAGATATTTTTAAATCAAGCCACTTGGTAAATACTCACAGTGGTAAAATATGCTATCTGTCTTTCATTTGGGGAGGCATGGAGGTATTACTATTAAAAGCACAGGTTCTGGAATCGAGAACCCTCGTTAGAGTTCAGGCTCCTTTACTTACAAACTCTATGACCTTGTACATGCTGCATTCTCTTCTAGACCTCAGTTTTTCCCATCCCCTACCCCTTGACAGAAAAAAGGCAAGAAACAACAGTACCTACCCTAAAATGTTAATGGGAAAGTGATGATGTTTGCAAAGTATTAGCACACTAAACACACAGTAAAAATGCAGTGAATGTTGTCATTGACAGAGTTCTCTGGTCACAGATTCCACTGACAAGATTGATGTCTTGTAGTATGTGATAAACACAAATTTAAAATATATTCTTTAACTCACACATGAATGAAATATTGCAGGTGTACAATGTAAACCTAGTTTTACTTCTGTTGGCCTTGACCACTAACTTAGGGTTCATTGATTTAAATGGAATTAAAGACCAGGAATCACTTTAGCATGTAGAAGTCATATGCCCAGGCTGTTGTTTAATCTCCAAATAACTGATTTATCTAAAAATGCTGAAGAAACACAAAATATTCTTTCCCAAAATTCTCATCTGAGCATGTTAGAAGGCCAAAGACATCTACAATTCATGATGAATCTAAAGAAGGATTCAGCTGTGTGTGTGTGTGTGTGTGTTATTTTTTTTTCTGCATAAAGCCATATTTATGAAGCAGACACAGGAAGAGTTCCATGTGTGTTTTTAAATTTTCTTCCTATGTTATAACAGCAGTCTAGTCTTTTACCAGATGACAATACTAACCACAGAGACACAGGAAAAAGTGCAATGGTGATAACAATAGCCAATGGATTTTTTACTGCATTACAGTTGATAAAGGATTTTTCTACTCATTAGCTTACTTGATCCTCTTAGTATACAGGTCAAATAATTATAGGTAATATTTCCATTTCAAAGTAGGGGGAACTGAGGTCAAATGCTTCTATTAAAGTCAGAGAGCTACTCTGTGATAGAGATGGTACTAAATCTGTAATTTTCAACCTCAAGTCTCCTTTCCTCCCATTATAACTTGCTGCAATAATTATGTAATAAGTGAGATGCACAGATTGATGATCTAGAGAGAAACTGCATGAATATATCTAGTCCTACCATTTCAAGGTAAGATAATTTTAGATTATCAGCTTTGAAAGCTTTACATCTTGCCCATCTTGAGTTCTAATACCAGAAAACTGTGGCTGCATAATAGACTTAATTGTGTTAAACTTACATGATACTATTTACCCACAAAGCAAGAGACTTAACGTCACTGACTAAATTTGCCATTACATGAAAATTCAGAAAGTTGCTTAGATATTCTAAATGATCTCAAAATTCATAGCAAAATTGGTAAAAAAGGAGGTGAATGGTTGTTTTGCTGTCTTAGCTCAACATCCAGGCTTCCCAGTGAACAAGGAAAACCAGAAATCATGTCCTGCTTATCTCTGGGAAATCTTCCACTTGGTCAAAGTCCCAGCTTAATTCTTCTACCCAGACAAAACAGTGTCTAAATCCAGGCTGACAGGCCACCCAGGGAAATGATTCAAAGTCAGAGCCTCATCTTTCAGGGGATGCTAGAGATGGTCTCATATCATGGCAGCCTCAAACCGCAGACCAGTCTCTTCTATAGAGTGATGGTAATTTCTCACCATCTGGATAACCAGACCCTGACCCTTTAGTACTGCTGCAGACGTACTAAATGCAAAAGCTTGTCCTTGATTAGCTCCAGGAGCCCAATCAATCCCCAAGCACCACAGGCTCACTGAAAGCTTCCAGAACACAAGGTCTCCTCCCTATAGATGCAGTTTGCAGCATTTCAGTACTTGATTACATACTGTCTTCTGCTCTCTATTTGTTTTGTGTATTCCCATTCTGTTTCTCCAACACATTCCTTAGTCATTTAATTCACTTTTCATTCCTGAAGTGCCTCATCCTGTTACTATTATGCACATGAATTCAATGACTCTGAGCTATGCTCTGAACTAGATTCTGGGGCTATAAACGCGATGGATCAAGAAGCTTTGTCCTTTAGAAGCTCCCGATGTACTAATAGAGACCCTCACATTTACAGCTTACACTGATAAAATACAAGAACTATGTGGGCAGGATAAACACATCGTTTGGGGAGTTTAAGAGAGAATGAGATGACATAATAATCAATGTGACGATCCCTGGTAGAAAAGAAGGATGGGATTAAGCAAGGGTATTTCAGGTAAGAAAAATATGACCAAATTAACCTAGTTTTAATTTTTTTAATATTTATTTTTGAGAGAAACAATACTTCTGGATTGTCTTCCCACCTGTCAGCACAGAGCACAATGCTGGGCTCAAACTCACGAACCATGCAATCATGACCTGAGCCAAAGTTGGACCCTCAACCGACTCAGCCTCCAGGTGCCTCAAATTCACCTAGTTTTAAAGAGTAGGTTTGGCATGTTTTAACAATGTCACATGGTGCAGTGAGACTGCACTACAGAATGAAGATATTTAACTGAATGGTATTACATAGTAAAGGAAACTGAATACTTCTGGATTGTCTTCCCTGCTCTAATGTAAACTCATTGAGTGCAGAGACAATGTGTTTCCTTCAATGCTTCATTACCAGTACATAGCACAGTGTATGGCAAATAGTAGCTATTTAGGAACTTTTTTGTTTCAAATAACTAGATGAATGAATGAATCAATGACCAAGAGACAAAGAAAGCCCAGCATGATATTCAAGCAAGGGAATAACAAATAGATTGGGTCTTAAAAGACAACTTTAGGTTCTACCTTGATTTTTTCCTTCTAATTTTAAATGCGCTCCTTTTATAACATACACTTTATTATTTAATATGTCTCCCAGTTTCGACCTTTGTCCTGCTATAATCTCTTCTCAACAAAACAATGAGAATATTCTCTTAAAATGCAAATCAAATCAGGATGCTTTCTGTTCAAAAGCCACCACTGGCCACTCATCTCACTTAGGGTAAAAACCATCATCTTCCAATGGTCTGAAAGGCTTTACACTATTAGTATATCTTACTTTCCTTATCTTTAATTCCAACTCTTTTCCCCTTTCAATCATACTGGACTCCTTGGCACTCCCTGGATAAACCAGGCACAATTCTCTCTGCCTGGAACTATCTTTTCCCATAGCCATTTAGTTCACTTCCTCAACTCTTTTTGGTCTGTCCTTAAATGTCACATTCTCATCAAGTCCTCCCTGAGCAATTAATTCAAAATCGTATGCTTCATTTTCCCCACCACTGTTCTCCCTTTCCCAACTCTGCTTTTTCTTTCTATAGCACTTCTTCACTCGACCATTACTCTATAATAATTTGCTTTCCTTTCTGTGTATCTGTTTTCCATCTTCTCTCACTTGACAAGAACAGAGATCTGTGCCTACATTTTCCCCCACTGACATACCCTAAGTGTTTATACTAGAATTGAGCCTGGCACATAGTAGGTGTTTTATCTATGGTTGCTGAATTGCCTTAAATGTTTAGATATTTAAATAAGGATTTTAGTTTGGGGATATATATATATATATAGCAGTAGGGAGTGCATATGACTTGCCAAGCTATAACAAATGTTAAAATCCTGACGAGAGTATAAGATCCTTTATGCTTATTAGACAGTACTTTCTCACAGGCATCACAAACAGCATAAGCCACAACAGACCATCATGTCATCTTCTTTTTTAAAGTCTATTTATTTATTTTGAGAGAGAGAGACATAGAGAGAAAGAGAGAGAGAGAGAGAGAGAGAGGGCATGAGGAGGCGAGGGGCAGAGAGAGAGGGAGGGAGGAATCCCAAACAGGCTCTGCACTGTCAGTGTAGAGCCCGACGCAGACTCAAACTCACAAACTGTTGAGATCAGGACGTGAGCTGAAATCAATAGTCAGATGCTTAACTGACCGAGGCACCCAGGCACCCCTCTAGTCATCTTACTAACATCTGGAAGACAGGCTCCTCAATGGCAGGAAAAGAACAGAAAGAAATAAAACGAGTGTCCAAAGAATATGGAAATGCAAATTCATTCACTTGATAAACACAATTGGACAGATGGGTAGCCTGTGCCAATTCTACCCAACTAAGCTGGATATTTTTCAAAGGTAGATGAATGAGCAGTTGTGAAATGATGAGCAGAAGGGAGAATGCCACATGGGTGACTCAAAGGAAAGACTGGAAGGAAATGATGGCTACACTGCCAGTCAAGGTGGCAAAACTACAGCAGCCAGGAACCAACGAGAATGGACACATCCATTTGTTGCTTAAGGGGAAGGTAAGCCAGAAAGTTACAGAATATAAAGGATGTCCCATTCTTTAACTACTGTATGACCTTCTTCAAACATCAAAATGTCTCATATGTTTCATGTTTGCCCCTGTAGATCCACTCTTCACACTCTGCCTGATAGGACATAGGCTTGTATTACCAAATCAATGGGCTCCTTAGCCCTCTAACTTTGTTTGGAAGGGCTTCATCCAATGGGGGATATCATCAGGAGAGGAGAGCAGAAGTGTGCAGGCAGGCCATATATTCCCTTAGGCCCCTCCCTGTGGGATCAGCTGGGTTCCCTGTAACCTTCAAGCAAATGCTATTGCTCTTAGGTGACCTTCTCTGTGAAACTGTGTCCTTCTGGGTTATCAGTAACTTCTCCCTCCTGTGTCTCTCCAGGCCTAAAATTCGTGATAGCTCTTCTCTTATTAACAACGGTTACTCACCGCACCAACCCTTGTGGCTCACCAAACCACTCACACCTTTGAAAAGCCATCCCTTCCTCAAACCTTATTTGAATTATTCTAATTTGAATGTGCCAGCTGTTGAGCTTCCTGTTGAGCCCTCCATAATACACAAAAATTCTTTGAGGCTTAGTTTTCACACCAGTAAAGTAAAATTAATGTCTACCACTTAGGGCTATAGTGATCATTAAATCAAACAACCTTTGCCTATCAAAGTAGCTGACCTGGAAGGAATATTCAAACAAGAGTTTCTTGGCCTGCCTTGCTGTAACTTATCACATTGTGCTATAAGCACTTGCTTATTCTGTCTGCCTCTCCCTGGAGATGGAGCATTCCTTAGGGGCAGGGCCACAGGCACAAAGATCTGAACATGTGCATCCAGCAGGTGTCCTAAAAACGTCAGTTAAATGATCAGTGAGTGAATACGGCACACCAGCAGCAGAGAGAAGACAGAGCTCCAAGACATCACCAGGTGAAACTAGAACATAAAGCTTCAGACACTGAAGTTCAGGATGTCATAATTAGATAGAGGAGCAGAATGGGAAAGACGACTTTGCTATCTGTAGCCCCACCTAGCTAGTAATAATGTTGGGAATCTTTGTCTCACACTCTGATTACCACTCCTTCCCTCAACTTTTGGAGCAACTCTTTGTTTTTGTCACTGTCCCTCTGCTAACCAACAAGTGGCAGCTTCTTTTGCTGAATTTCATTATTGTAGTGTGTGTGTGTGTGTGTGTGTGTGTGTCTGTGTGTGTCTGTGCATGTGCGCACATGCCATAGCTTGTAAGTAAGCACTCATACGTACCTTTCAGTGGAAATGCCATCCTGCCATTTTTGCTGTGCATGTTTCATAAGATTGCCACAGTTTTTAAAAAATGTTTATTTATTATTTATTTTGAGACACAGGGGGAGAGAGAGAGAGAGCAAGCGAGCATGAGTGGGGGAGGGGCAGAGAGACAATCCTAAGCAGGCTCCTCAATGTCAGCACAGAGCCCAAAGTGGAGCTCAATCCCACGAACCGTGAGACCATGACCTGAGCTGAAATCAAGAGTCGGATGCTTTACCGACTGAGTCCCAAGCCACAGTTTTCAATTTGTAGCATCAGCGGCTGAAGAGTGAAGTTAGGTCAGAAGTAAGCAGCATTATGTCTCTGATGGTGAACATCAGCAGTATAGGAAGTTCAATGACTGCTAGAGGCAGGAGGTAGAGCTCTGTGCTTAAGCATACCCCTAAGGCAGGTACACTTAGGTTTGAGACCAGCTTCTCTCCTACTCCCTGGGTAGCTATGGGCAAGTCATTGGACCTCTCCCCAAGTTCTCTCCATTTAATAAAGTATGATACATTCACAATTACATATTTACAGTTTATATAAATACATATTTTATACAATTTATTATATAAATATGCATTTTATATAATTTATCATATTATAATAGAGTACCTACTTCATAGTATTGTTTTGAGGGATAAGTAAGATATTTATCATAGTAACATGATATTTTTACACATAGTAAGTATGAAAGGGAACAGGGTGTAAAAGAAAGAAGACAGAAAAGGAAGGAGAAAAAAAAGCAATAAAAGATCAGAATGGCCAAAATCTGGGAAGAGTCAGAAGGATAGAGGGAGGAGGGAGAAAGACAAGAAGGGAGGGAAAAGACATAGCTCTCCCATTATTCAATAGAAACCCTGGTAAAGGGAACTTAGCCCTGGTCCAGTGGTCACTTACACAGCATTTATTCTGAAAAAATAACTTGATGAGTCCTTTAAGAATTCCAGCCTTGCCCATCCAGGAAAAATAGAATTATACCATTTCCCTCAGTCATTTCTAATAGTCACAGAGAGAGAAAAGACAAGAGGCATACATCTCCTTTTCCTGAATACCCACATCCCTTTATCTGCATTCCTCAAATGAGATTTCTCCTTTTCTACCCTGAATTTTTTCAGAATTGTGTACATGTCTTATCTTGTCTCCTTAGACTATACACTCCTCAATGGCATATTAATGTTTGATTCACATCTCTTTTGTGATATATCTAACAGGGTATCTTCAGGAAGGTAATTCATATAGAAATAAACAAACACAAGTTGAAGAGCAAAGCAAGAGGCTGCCAGGAGCAGGGAATAATGGATATTGGGAAGCAACAAGGAGGTCTAAAGCAAAAGTCCCTAATTTGTTGGTCCATACAACAGGAAAATGGGTTGGCTACGAAATAAAGAAGGAAGGAAGAGGGGGAAGTAAGGAGGAAGGGAGGGGGAGGAAGGAAGGATGGAAAGAAGGAAGGAGGGAGGTAGGGAAGGAGGGAGGAAGGGAAGCAAGATGGGAGGGTAAGGAAGCAGAGGGCAAGGCAGGGAGGGGACAGTCCATGGTGAATAAGCTTTGCCTGCATAGGTACAGAAAGTTTAGCCTGTTTCTTTACTGAAGGGCCCTTAATGTGCTTGAATTAATATTCTCACAAAGGGGCTATATGGCATTTCACACATACTAAACTCATTTGACCAAGTAGTTTTATCTCTACGTATCCTAGAACAGTAGTATGAACAATAAAAATAATGCCTTTTGGGTATTTTTCAATAATTTTTTGCAGTAATCATCAGCCTGAAAAATATGTTCTCTGTGCCTCACACGGAGGTGGTTCATTACAATCCCACTACCATCATTTCTATCCAAGATGTTATAGAAGTAGGTCCCTCTTCCCTCTGACCCCTCCACTACTTGAGAATACTATATAGGACACCACATATATTTGTTGAGGAAAAGAAGAGATAGGAGGGAAAGAAAAAAAAGGGAAGAAAGTCATTCTGAATTTCTCCTCTTCTCCATCCAGTGAGTTTGAGGCTAAAATTCTACACTCTACCTACACTTCACTTGAAGATGAGGCATACTGCAAACAATTCCCTGATTTAACTTGTCTTGGGCTCACATCCAATCCTCAGGTTTATAGGGCCAGCTACAAACACAGAAAATTAGGTCAGTGCAGGGTTCATGTTCAATGTAGGCAATGTGCTTTGTGATGGGCTTCTCATGTAGATGACTATCTTGGATGTCATATAGGGCTAAGTGAAAAAGAACTATCCACTTGCTATCCACTGTCTGAGAGCTAGGCTAGTTCAGCTTCGTTTGATGGCAACAGAGCAAGATAATGTGGGTAACTGAATATTTAGTAAATCCAATTCTGGTCCATTCTTAGCCAACCATGAGGAGAGAGTTTAATAGAGAGTAAGATAAGAAAGCCACGGAGGCACATAAATGAACTGTCAGAAGGAGGCAGAAGGGCAACGGACTTCTGCTCATCAGAGTCAGAGGATCCCAGGGCTGGTAGCCACGCCCAGCCCAGGACTCGGACTCCACCTGCCCCTTTCCATGGCCTCCTGTGGTCAATTCCTTCCTCTCATATCTCTAAATGGTGGACAAGGAACAAGAGTGATTGAAATATTCATTAGTGTGAGGAAATGTAATCATCAGGAAATGCCATTCCTTGATGCCCCCTGGCTCTTATTAGAGGGGTTAACTGAGTCAGAATGAAGCAAACCCAAATATTTAAATCTATTTCTGCGTATTAATTTGAAAGTGCTTGAAACATATTCTCTGAAGTAATAAGTAAAAATTATTAACAATAATAATTATAATTTATTACAAATTTACTGTGCTAAGCACATTACATGCCAGTCTTATTTATCCTCATAACACTATTATAAGATAGATATTATTAGGTTCTGTCTTCCCAAACTATTTCTCTCCTTTCTCTCCATTGCATCATCCATCCTGGCCTCAACTCCCAGATAGAAATCTCACAAACCACCCTGCCCTCAGCACCATAGGAAACAAAAGATCAAAAAGAGAGAAGAAAAAATAATCATATCTGGGTTCTTGAGGGTACACAGAAATTTAAGGAAGAACAACTCTATTGAATTTCTTTCTCTTTAGCCTCCCAATTTAAGGCTTACTACTTTACTTAATTAAAATAGCTACACAACTAAATGCCACAGAATAAAACATTTTTTTAAAAGAAAAGTTCTTATTTTAGGGGCACCTGGGTAGTTCAGTTGGTTAAGCACCTGACTTGATTTCGGCTCAGGTCTTGATCTCATGGTCATGGGATCGAGCCCCACCTCAGGCTTGGCACTGAGCGTGGAGCGTGCTTCAGATTCTCTATCTCCCTTTCTCTCTGCCTCTCCCCCATGTTCATATTCTCTCTCTCTCTGTCTCTCAAAATAAATAAACATTTTTTTAAAGTTCTTATTTTAATTTTATTTAATGTTTATTTTTGAGAGAGAGAGACAGAGTGCAAGTGAGGGAGGGGCAGAGAGATAGGGAGACACAGAATCTGAAGCACGCTCCAGGCTCTGAGATGTCAGCAGAGAGCCCGATGCAGGGCTGGAAGCTACTAGATGTGAGATCATGACCTGAGCCAAAGTTGAACGTTCAACAGACTGAGCCACCCAGGTGCCCCTAAAAAAGTTCTTATTTTAGAATTTTATGCAACCCAAAACATATGAAAACAATTCTACTGCATGTAAAATGTTCAATGACAATGTTTAGTGAAAAAGAAAAAGACACACAGCCACGTTTACAGTATCTCACACACACACACACACACACACACACACACACACACACACACACAAATACACAGTAGCCAAAAAGGAAAACACCCCTTAGCTCTGGGTGGAGAGGTGATTATATTTATTAACTTTGTATTTTCATACTTTCCTGCAGTTTTATTTGTAGCTAACATTTACTGAACACCAACCAGGTTTTATTCTAAGAACTTTCCATGCATTGACTCACTTAATTCTCAGAACAATGTTAGGAGGTAGGACTATTATTACTCCCATTTTCTAGATGAGCAAAATGAAGTAGAGAAAAGGTAAGAAGCTTGCAAAGGCAGTAGATAGCATAGCAATTATTGAACCCAGGAGGCCTGATTTCAGAACCTGAGCTTTTAACTACTACATGCTCCTGCCTAATCATAAGAATGTTAGAGCTTTAAAATTAGAAAAAGGGGTGCCTGGGTGGCTCAGCTGGTTAAGCGTTTGACTTCAGTTCAGGTCATGATCTCACAGTCTATGAGTTCGAGCCCCGTGTTGGGCTCTGTGCTGAGAGCTCAGAGCCTGGAGCCTGCTTCAGATTCTGTGTCTCCCTCTCTCTCTGCTCCTCCCCTGCTCATGCTCTGTCTCTCTCTGTTTCAAAAAATAAATAAAAACATTTAAAATTTTTAAATTAGAAAAAAAAACTTAGAATATTTTTTTAATGTACTCTGCAAATTTCCTGATAATCATGGAAAAGAAATGATGCACATACTGTGGTAAGTGCAGAAGGAATTTAATCAAGGTTTTGTTTTGTTTTTTTCTCTCTTTTAAAATTGTTATTTCATTGGATTGCAATAGCCATCAGATTTGCTTCGGGCCATTAAAAGGCAAATTGGACATTAATTTTTGCATTTGAGTGCTTTTTCCTAATTATCAATAATGAAATTACCATGGAGTCCCTGTTTGGGGGAGGGGAAGAAGACATTTGAGTGTTTGTGTTGCTTTCTCTTTGCTCCCATCTCCAGAAATGCACCACACAGCTGAGCTTGCAGGTTTCAATGCTCTTCCTGTAATAATCAGTCACCTCATACCACCTGCCGCCGAAGGGGGTGGGAGAGTGGAGTCCATTATGGAGATGCCCACCACCGTTCAGGTGAGTTCTTTCAAGACCTTCAGTTCTACATTGCAGTTTATGGACTGGAAAAGTGGCTTCCACAACGTGATCAAGCTAGGATAATGATCGCATTATAAAACCAAGCAGAAACTCTGTGCAGCTTTCTTTTTTCTATTATTATTATTAATTATTATTATTATTATTCATTGAAAGGTTGGGAGATAAGAGAAAAAAGAAACACACTATGTGGAATGTGCATTTTGAAAACGGGAATTTCAGTAAAGGCTAACTTGGCTTCGTATCCCTTTCGGGTTCTCATCCTCTGCCCTCCTATCCCTAATCTGGGGCTAAATGTTAAACCTTGTGGATATGCCTCAGGTTGGATATCACTCTAAACGTGGCTGGAATTTGGGATATCAGCAGTGTAAGCCAAAGTCCTTGATAGGGGTCAAGAATTGAATGCTGGAGATTTCTAAAAAAGGCAATAATATGGATCATTAACAGAAGATACAGCTTAGAATAAAGAATAAGGCAGAACTGAATCACAGCTAGAGCATATCAGTAACAAGGAAGGAGAGTCAGCGGTAAAAATCAGATGCTAAGCTGGGTGTTCAGTTGTGTTGTGCTTTTTGAGTGACATTGCATCCCAGCTGCCCTGGACAATTCTGGTTTATCCTGTTGTCCACAAAAGTATCCTGAGTTGGAAGGTACACTACTCAGGCACAGTAAGAATTGCTGATGTATGTGTAATGAAGTTAAACTGGCTTATAGGATCAAAAAGGAAATGGAAGTCCCTGTAAATGGGAATGCCTGAGAGGCTCTTTAGGAAGAATGTTAAATATTGAGATTTCAAATGTATCCCCTTCTGTTATTACTCATTGGCCAATAAAATCTTCTGCCTACACTGTCTCATCCAAGTGGAAGCAGAGGGAGGGAAAGGGGTATCAAGAAAGACGTGTGGTCAGTATTGGATTGATACCAGAAGGAAACAAGGAAATAATCATAGAAAAAAATGAGTAAAGAATAAGAAAATACCACGTAGATTGGATAAAAAGGGAGCCAGAAGACAGTAGAAATGCAAACGCCACAGAGATTTTGTCGTAGTCTTAGAAAGGGCATTGGACTTCCAACAGTACTGAGTAGAGTGAAATCTCATCTTGATTTTAAGAAAGAGGTTGATCTCAGCTAATGTCAGAGTATCATTAAACAAACAAACAAAACACATGAATTACTCAGACGCATTTCTTTCTTATTTCAGAAGGGAAGGGTAGAGAATTGTCAGATAATTACCTCACTGGAGGGAGGATATGTAATCTTATGGCCAAGAGTCCTCAATCAGAACAAAAGAATTGTCCACCTTTCTTTAATGAAAGAGTGAATTAGTCCCATTGTACTCCGGTTGGGACAGCTTGTGCTCACAGGTTGCCTTCCTTTTACAGTGGTTGTCATTACAAATCCCAATTCTTCCCAGGAGAGAATCTTTCACACAATAAAATTTAAATAAAGTGTGCAAAGTGAGTTTTAAACACGTTTCATGACAGGTGTAAAACCTTACTATGGAAACTATCAGTAAGAATCTGTTAACCAGCTTAACACCTTCGTTGATAGCCAGCTGGGGACAATAATGGGACACAATGTGGGCACTTTTATGAGGGGCAGAGTGATTGTGGAGATGGAAAAAGGGGCCTGACAAGGAGGCTGGGAAGCCACTAAAAGAAATGGCTCTCCTTCAATACTGCCATTTTCCCAAGCAAGAATGAGACACCTTGAACTTAATTACCCAAAGACAAAGGATGATGGGACTGAAAAACCATGACTTCTAGCTTTCAGCACTTCACAAATTGTAGGCAACTGTCAGCAAAGTTCAAAGTCAAGAGCCCAAGAAAGGCTTCGGTGTCACCTCACCTCCAACCTCAACCTTTCTCAGAGGACCAACACTACACTGTCTTAACCAACCATCTCTAGGAAGAGTTGCAACATACACTTCAGTTGGCAATTTGAATTAAAGCAGGCTGATGCAGACAGGAAGGCAAGAGTGAGAAAGAGAACAAAGACTTGCTGTGCTTCTACAAATTTTTCATTTTATATTGAAATAACCCTCAATATGTAGCTTAGAGTTTTTATTATCCCCATTTTTCAGACAAAGAACGAGTGCATGAGAGGTGAAGGAACTTGCCCAAGGTAACACAGTTAGCAAGTCATGGAAACCAAACTGGCTACCTGAGGTCCTGTGTAAGGATAGAAGAAAGAACATCATCAAAAGCCCAAACATCGGAGAATATGGTAGCACCTAGGAGCCTGCAATGTTCTTCCCCATCCCCTCCTTCTTCCCTTGGTAGTTAACTGTCCTATCTCAGTCCTTCATTGTCCTTATAGAAGCCCTCCCCACCCTCCACTGCCAGCAGCCACTTCTCTCCTACTGCCCCCATTCCCAGTTCAGCCCATTTATTTCTTGTGCAGCACTTCCTGCAATCTGTATTTAGCCTGCTTAGTCATTTACTTGTTTACCAGAGCCTCTAGAAAGGCAGTGACCTGGTTGTTTCTTGTTCACTACCCCAGACTGGATCTACCTGAGGGTCTTGCCTGTAGTAGATGCTCAACAATTTGTTGAATGAATTAATGGATGTTTGAATACATGAATGAATGAGTGAATGAAAAGACTAACAAAGACAGAAAACAGGAAGTCTAGAACGTTGTAGGACAGATTTATCCTATTTCACAATTTTGCTTAATGCTGTTCTTATTTCTCTGAGTGTCTGGGACTATCTCCTGTTTTCACCCTGCCCAGCAAGGAAGCCAGGGAGAAGAATGACACAGATACACCGAACAGATGAAGAATAGTACATGACAACGGTGTTCTTCATTCCTGCTCCCATCTCCTTCCCAGACCACGTCTCCCTGAATTGGATATGGTCAAGTCTCAGAAAAACAAAGTACAAAGCGTTTTCTTACAGTCTCCCATGCAGCCGGAGGCCTTGGGAACCGGAACATCCCTTCTGAAGCATCACACGGAAGCTATGATGCTGGAGTCTATGAATCACCGCCACCTTTATACTCTCCTCTTCCAAAGGCATGGCCAATGCAATCTTTGCTCTGCCGATGCCACAAAGACCCAGAGTTTTGGGGCTCAGCCTAATTTTACATTAGATGACCTCATGTCCACGCAATGGATGGCACGTCATTGCCACGGAAAGGTAGGTTTCCTAAAAGCCCATATGTCTCTGACATTTCCATGTTAAGAGCTCTATGAGGAAAAGAGGCTGATGGACAGATTTAGCTTCCTCCTTTAAGCAAATGCTCCACCCCTGTGCACCCTGCCACTTGATCTCTCTGTGTGGCTGTGGCCCCTCCGTCAGGAAGCATTTTGTGCACGATGGCCTCAGTGGCTCGAGAGTGGCAGGGCTGTGTCAGAAGGATGACAGCTTCTGCTGCCACTGTCACATTTCAGTCAAGCCGTAGCAAGCCTCTGCCAAGCAGGGAAGCCAACAAAGGAGCCGCGGTGACTGCCTGGGGCTCAAATCGGATCATCACTCTCAGTCTGGGGGAAAAAAAAATCCAGCCACTCAGCAGTGGAGGTGGTGGGGGAAGCCTAAGGAAGCCTGAACTCTGACTTCTCTCTTGGCTTTGATGGCTGGCTCTGTGCCAAATGCAAAATTACATCTGAACTCTTAGCACTGCTTCCGAGTAGCAGAGGCACACTCTGTTGCAGATGAGAACACTTCAAGGTGAAATGCCTTTCAGGAGGCTTTTTTTTTTTTTTTTTTTTTTTTTAGCTGCTGAATCAAGGTTCTCAGCTACAAATGTTAGCTTCCTGCATTTCTATTGGATCTGGTGTCTGTGTAAGTGTTTGGACTGACAGCCCTCTTCAGGCCAGTTCTAACTTCCAGGCTTTCAGAGAGGGCCCTCCCTCCATCCACTGCGCTGCCTCTGATCTCTTGAAAAGGAGCTGCCCAGTTGCAAGCACAGGGATACTGGCACCACTGAGAAGGACCCTGGAGATTAACCAACTGAATGAAGGGGCTCTTGCAAGTGAGATGTTTTTATGTGTCCTGACTCCCGGGGCCCTCCCTGCAAGCCTGCTGCCTCCTCCTGGAAGGCAAAGTCACTCCCTCCAATCACTTGGTTGCCTAGAGGATTCTAAACGACTTTCATACATGAAGAGGTTTTACAATCAATACCCTGTAGAGAACAGGTGTCAAGTTCCTGTTCTTACTCTAGAATCAGCCTTTAGGGGGAAAAAATGAATGATGGAGGGAGGGAAAGAGAGGAGGAGGGGAGGGGGGAAGGACCAAAGAAGTAAGGAAAAAACAAAAAGAAAAGACAGGATATTAGGATATTCAGGAATCTTACCTTAGGGTGCAGTGCTTAGGTTTAAAGATCTATTGTCCACAGCATAGTGTAAAACAACTAATTTGATGACTTTTTTTTGTTTATTTTATTTATTTTGAGAGAGAGAGAGTGAGAGAGAGCATGTGCAGGGGAGGGGCAGAGAGGGAGAATCCCAAGCAGGCTCCTCCCTGTCAGTGCAGAGCCCTAACGCTGGGCTTGATGTCAGGAACCAAAAGCTGAAATCAAGAGTCGGTTGCTTAATGGACTGGGACACCCAGGCGCCCCTGGATGACTCTTTTAAAGTGAAAGGTCCTAATGAAAGATGGAAGAATCTAGCACAAAGCACCAAGGGGTCAACTTAGTTAGTATCAAAATAGTGTAGATGAACCACCACCAAGAATCAAATGGGGTCTTTTCTCCAACCGAACCTTGAGTTATTTATTTATTTATTTATTTATTTTTTTAAATTTTTTTTTTCAACGTTTATTTATTTTTGGGACAGAGAGAGACAGAGCATGAACGGGCGAGGGGCAGAGAGAGAGGGAGACACAGAATCGGAAACAGGCTCCAGGCTCTGAGCCATCAGCCCAGAGCCCGACGCGGGGCTCGAACTCACGAACCGCGAGATCGTGACCTGGCTGAAGTCGGACGCTTAACCGACTGCGCCACCCAGGCGCCCCTTGAGTTATTTTTTAAATGCAAAGATCTTGGTTATAAAAAGCAAATTAAAATTCTGATTTCTTTTTGGTACCAAAACCCTAAATAGTACTTGCAGATGTATTTTTTACCTCTCTCTCCATTTCAAGATTGTCCTTACAGATTTGACTAGAGAGGACCTATGTGAACATAATATACTTGGCTTCAAGTAATGGGATTTTTAGTGAAAATCAGGATGAATGTCCATAGAGGTCCTACTACCAAAAGCATAAAGAGAAATACAAACTATTTCTTAATATTTAAAGGCATTTTACTGTATTGACTGCACCACCCTTCCACCTTCTAAATTTCTGTTCATGTATGTTATTGTTATCATTTTGATGGTTTCAAAAGATTTGAACACAAAAGATTTAAATCATAGCAGCATTTGCTCTATTCAAAACTAGTACAGAAGACAGCAAGATTTCTTTCTCGTGCTCTACAAACCAGGGAATTACTAAGCCCAAATAAGGAAAAAAAAATACATCTGCATCCAATTCCAAATACAAATTGTGGTCCTGATTCCTGGAAAGAAGCTTCAAAGTGGACCTTGATGATGTGAAATGAAAAGGACACAAAAATAGTTGACATGAAAGCTTTCTTTGTGCACACCTGCACAAGTCTTTGAGATTCTATTGATTCATAACTTCTCTAAGGAATACATTTTGGCATTAAATTACCCCAAACAGTCATGAAGGCTTTCTTTCAATCTCTGAAATGTGCTTGCATCGGGGAAAATTTATTATGTCATGTGTGTCAACAAAACCGGCATGTCTGCTGCCCCCTTTCTGGGTCTAGGCCAGGTCTGTATTAATGTGCTTGGGGCCTCAGATTCAGGTCACCCACAGTAAGTCACTTCTTTCCACTTATGCTACAATCTAGTAAGGATAAAAAGAGGTGATGCCTCTGTTCCTCTTCTTCATTTTTCCTTTTAATGGTATCTGGTCAGGACTTTTGAAAAAACTATTTCCTAATCATTCTTTGTCTTAAATTATGGCCAATCGGTTTTAAATCCAGGTTATTTACCTCCCAGGGTAAAACACTGGATTTGCCTCATATAAATGAGACAAAAATATATCTGTATCTATATCTATAGATGTTTTTATGTGTCCTATCTAGATCTAGATGTAATGGATACATATGGGGTTTATGGTGAGGGAGACTTGGGTTCAAAATGCTTGACAAACTGCTTATCTCAGTTTCCTAAATTGCAGAAAAGAGGAATCACAATGCCTTCTTCAGAGCCCTCTATAAAGAAAAGCAAAATAACAGAGGAACATACTTAGCAGTAGACCTGGCATATCACTTATTAACCCTTTTATGGGAGGCAGATTTAAATGACAACCAGAAGAGAAGCTGGCTGAAAGATCAAACCATAACTTGAAAAAGTAGTGAGAAAAAACAAAAGATGACAAATGCAGCATTTAGATTTTGTTTTGCTTATATGAGGCTTCTAATGATAATTCGGATATACATGCCATTTTGATAGCAGGATTATCTTATGGGTAGAAAAGACTGTAAGCATGAACACTATAGGAATGCTTTTTTATAATAAAATACAATCCATGAGGATAAACTTGAGCAATATCAGTTAACTTTTCAAATATAAATGCTATTAAAAATGTTATCATTTCCCAGAAGCAGCTATTGTTCCACATGGGATCTACCTACAGTTTTCAGTACCAAATTTTCATGCTTATGCAAAGAAGGACAGTAAGTGAAATTTCCAAAGGGCAGAGTATTATAAATGAAACCTGCACATTCACCAACACTGAAACAAAGCCAGACTCACCTGCCTTTTCTGTTTAAATAAAAACAGCTGCAGTTTTCAGCAGGCTACAAAACCCCACGAGGATGGCAGGAAAGATGGAAGAAGCAGGACTCAAATGGGATTTTGAAGACAGAGACAGAATTTAGAGGCAAATGAAGAACTCTGCACCAGGCCAGGCCTTGTTTCCCACTTCATCAAACTATACTTCCAATCTAGACCCTAGAGTTTCTAATCCTAGCTGGTCATCAGCCTTTTCTTTGGAAGGTTAAAAAAAAATCATTACATTTTGTTTAGGGTAGTAGTTTCGGAGGTGGAGCAGAGAGAATATTGCAATGATTTTTAAAAGCTCCTCCAGCTGATTCTGAGGTTCTGCCAGATTTGGGAACCACTGGACGAAGGGCAAATTATGTCCTTATGCCATTACCAAGCAACTCCATCATGTGGCTTCCGTGGCACACAGCTGCACTGCTTAATTCTAGGTGTGTTTTGATTAGACACAGATGCATTTAATTAGCAGTTTGTATCATCAATTAGAACATGAACCCGAAAAGTCACCTTCTTGCTTAGAAACACTTTGAACACAGATTTTTTTTTACATAAGTGATGATTCCTGAAGCAAAAGGGGAGGGAGATTCTAATGGAGTCATTAAAACATGAAAAGATTTCACCTGGGGATGTAATCTGGAAAGTAAGAATTCCTTGAATAAGTTAATAGTTAACAGTCAAACATCATCAAGCCTCAGAGAACCAGGGTACGGTAGACTAACAACAACAAAAAAAAACCATGATGATAATAATAGAAAGCTATATTTCATTTTTATATCATTTTTTGTAGACTGCTGAAGACTGCATTTCAAGGCATTTTCAAAAGCCACCCTTGCCCCATTTCTATGAAGGGAAGAGTTACATCAAAGGGAGCTTGCATTCATGAAGTCTTTCATTTGGTCAAAATTAGTTCATTCAGTTTTCTGATCTAGTCAGCGAAAACAACAGCCATCACAGCTATAACTACCTATCACTCACACAAGCCTTTAGCTCTACGTCAAGGAGCTGAACGTGTCAATCAACACACAATCCCATCAGTCAACCCAGTATTTAATCTTAGAGTTGAGGAAAAAACGGGTTCCGAGAGGTGAGAACTAGAATCTGAACAACAGTTCACGTGACCCTGAAGACAGCTGCTCAACCACCTCCCATAAACAGCCTCACACACCAAATTCAGAATGGAGACCCAAACTCAAATGATTTCACCAAGGATCTGCTTTCCTGTTTTCCTTCCCAAACTCAACTGTACTTTCAAAATAGACATTCATCTTGTCACATCCACACTGGAAACACACAGTTACGTCACACTCCAAACGTGCAAGTCACAAGACATTCCCCTGTGTCCTCAGTTTTGTTGTTTCTTTTTTCAATTAATGTTTATTTATTTTTGAGAGAGAGAAGGAGGGACAGAGAGACAAGGTGACACAGAATCTGAAGCAGGCTCCAAGGTCTGAGCTGTCCACACAGGGCTTGACGTGGGGCTCAAACTCACGAACCACGAGATCAAGATCTGAGCTGAAGTCAGATGCTTAACCAACTGAGACATCCAGGCACCCCATGTTTTTTTCTTTAGAAAAGGGGGCAGCTATAAAATCCTTGGCTGAATGCAGAGGTCCCCACTCCTGTCAGACCCACACCGCCACATCACCAAGTGGTTACAGGAGCTGTGGGTGCAACCATGGGCCCTCCTCCTCAAAGCAACTTAGATAATCACATCTTCCCAATCAGAGCTGGCATTTAGGATGAAACCTACTTGCCATTCAGAGTTTGTACATTCTCTAATGCTATTCTTGATTTTTAAATCTAAAATTCCATATGAGTTATATAAATCTGTGAATCATTTTGTATTTAAATATGGGTCTACGATAACACTACATGGGCACGATGATGACTCTGGAAGATGCTGACCATACCAATATGTGGAATATTCCAAAAATGATAAAGAATCATAAGATTTCCTTAAGTTCCAGAGGACAAAGCATACTTGATTAGAAAGTCCAAATATATACATAATTTCTTAGAACTTGTCTAAAAGGCAAAGAACAAAGCCACAATGTGGAGACATGAAGCACTTACCACGTTGGGCAACTGCTCAAAAATCACCACAAATGGAATTCCCAATATACTTCAGTAAAAATCTATATAGCATCCTACATAAAAGTGAATTTATATTTTGGGTAAAGACACTCTACCTAAACCATGAGTATCATAAAGCTTAAAGAATCCCAAAGCTTCTTAGAAAGCAGTTTCTTTCTTCTTTCCTTCCTTCTTTCTTTCTTTCTTTCTTTCTTTCTTTCTTTCTTTCTTTCTTTCTTTCTTTCTTCTTTCTTTCTCTGTCTTTCTCTGTCTTTCTCTGTCTTTCTCTGTCTTTCTCTGTCTTTCTTTTTCTTTCTTTTTCTTTCAAAATAGAAATTTCAAAATAGAAATTTTTCTTTTTCTTTCTTTTTCTTTCTTTTTCTTTCTTTTTCTTTCTTTTTCTTTTTCTTTCTTTCTATTTCTTTCTCTTTCTTTCTCTTTCTTTCTCTTTCTTTCTCTTTCTTTCTTTCCCCAGAATTTTGGAATGCATTGCAAACTAACCTATGTCTAGCAGGAGCTTTTTCCTTGGTGTGGATAAGAATTGAGCAAGCAAATGAACTAAAGGCTTTGATAAGGAAAGCTTAGTAAAGATTTAGCAAGACACTACAGGGTGGGGGGAAAGGATGAACCAAACAAAATGAAAACGTGGGACATAAAGAAATAAAACCTTCAGGGAACAGATATACTAATTCTATAGAATTTGTGATCCAATTAGAGAAGCCAGTCTCAAACCAGCTGGACAGTGAAGGAAAACCAGCCAGCACCATTTTGGGCCAGGCAAAGAAATAAAAGAAAACTAAAGCAAAACCTACTGTGCCACATAGGTCAGCCCATGAGTTGATCTTCTGAAATGATCCTCTTGGTGATCACCATATCTTATAACCTAACTTCCAGTCTTTACCTACCTTCATTTCTCTCCCTCATACAACACACAGACACACACACACTCACACATGCACAAATATGCACAATAAGACAAAGCATAACATTCTCAAAGCATAAAATACTTCTTCTGAGGTGGACTGGGGTAGATCAGAGATATGGGCTCTGAGCACAGGGTCTGACATATAGCAGGTAAATATAACAGGTAATTATTAGCTATCATTATGTTAAAGGGGCTTGAACATCTTTCTAATTATCAATCTACTTTAATTTTCTAAACAAATGAATAACATTTCATAGTATAGTAGCATTGTAATTTGACCAATAAGTTGAGGGACATTTGTGTTATTTGAAATATGCCATTTTTTTTTTGCACAGTATAGTGACTATAATTAACATTACTGTATTATGTACTTGGAAGTTTTTAAGAGAGTAGATCCTAAATGTTATCATCATCATCACACACACAATTGCAATTATGTAAAGAGACAGAGATGCTAGGGAACCTTATTGTGGTAGTCATTTCATGATAGATACATGTATTTAATCATCACAATATGCATCTTATTTAACTTATATGTTCTAAGTCAATAATAAGTCAATAAAGCTGGGAAAAACTTATCAAAATCAACACCCAAAACCACAAATAACCCAGTGAAGAAATGGGTAAAAGACATGAATAGACACTTCTCCAAAGAAGACATCCAAATGGCCAACTGACATGTGAAAAAATGTTCAACATCACTCATCAACAGAGAAATACAAATCAACACCACAATGAGATACTACCTCACACCTGTCAGAATGGCTAACATTAACAACTCGGGCAATGACGGATGTTGGTGAGGATGTGGAGAAAGGGGAATACGTTTGCACTGCTAGTGGGAATGCAAACTGGTACAGCCACTCTGGAAAACAGTATGGAGGTTCCTCAAAAAGTTAAAAACAGAACTGCCCTATGACCCAGCAATCATACTATGAGGTATTTTATCCAAAGGATAGGGGTGTGCTGTTTTGAATGAGCACATGCACCCCAATGTTGATAGCAGTGCTATTGACAATAGCCAAAGTATGGAAAGAGCCCAAATGTCCATTGATGAATGAATGGATAAAGAAGGTGTGGCATATATATACACACACACACACATATATATACACACACAATGGAGTATTACTCTGTCATCAAAAAGAATGAAATCTTGCCATTTACAACAACATGGATGGAACTAGAGGGTATTATGAAGTGCAATTATTCAGTCAGAGAAGACAAATATCTTATGACTTCACTCATATGTGGAATTTAAGATACAAAACAGATGAACAAAAGGGAAGGGAAGCAAAAATAATATAAAAACAGGAAGGGGGGCAAAACATAAGAGACTCTTAAATACAGAGAACAAACTGAAGGTTGCTGGAGGGGTTGTGGGTTGGGGAAGGGCTAAATGGGCAAGAGGCATTAAGGAAGACACTTGTTGGGGTAAGCATTGGGAGTTACACATAGGGTTTGAATCACTGGATTCTACTCCTGAAATAATTATTGAACTATATGCTAACTAACTTGGATGTAAATTAAAAGATAAGTAAGTAGGGGCACCTGGGTGGCTCAGTTGGTTAAGTATCTGACGTCAGCTCAGGTCATGATCTCGCACTCCGTGAGTTCGATCCCTGCATCAGGCTCTGTGCTGAGAGCTCAGAGCCTGGAGACTGTTTCAGATTCTGTGTCTCCCTCTCTCTCTGACCCTCCCCCATTCATGCTCTGTCTCTTTCTGTCTCAAAAATAAATAAACATTAATTTTTTTTAAATAAGTAAATAAATACATAAATAAATTACATATTGAATTAATAATGCCAAAAAAGGCTAGTCTATATATACTAATCTAATTACAATCCTTATAATGATCCTATGAGGGTATTAATTGTGGCAAAATGGGCTGAAGTTGTGATTTACCCAAGGACAATATTGTCATTAAAATCCAGGGAGAGCTGGCCTTGGAACCTGTGTTTGTTTGTTTATTTCTGTTGTGTCAAACTGCATTCCAACAACATATCTAGACAGGATTGGAATACTGAAAAGATTAAAAACATGTCCTTCCCCACCCCCACCCAAAAGTTAAAATAACAAATAATAACAAAATAACTAACCTAATCCAGAGCCAGACACTCTTTTACGTTCTATTAGTTTCACTCAGAAACACAAACTACCAGATTGATGGAGAAGTTTATTTCTGCTTGAAAAATTAATGTGTATTCTGAAGCTTCCTGCACTAATATAATTCTCTCAAGTGCAACACTTCATAAATTGTGCTAACCTCAAGATTAGCCCCCTTCATTTACCTGCTTATCTGACCCACGGGAGTTTATAATTAGTCAGACTGGCACTCACCTATCCTATCAATTCATGGATTCACACAAATGTACTTTATTTGGCAACAGATAATCCTGCTGCACTCAGCGGCCAGATACTAATCTTATTAAGAGGGTGATGCCATAATGTCCCCTTCTTGCTCAGAAATGACCAAGGTTTCCTTGTAGCTGTGGGACTGAGAGCCCCAAGCTCAGCTCATGCTGACAACTTTCCACAGAATGAATCTACCCTCTAATGCAAATTTTCTCACCACAAATTTGTCGCATCAACCCACTGTCCGAGAAGCCTGACCTGCACCTAATAACTCTTGCCGTTCCACCGCATTTCCCCATTCTTTCCATTCAAATTCTACTCTGTCATACCCCAAGGAACAGCACACAGGCTCTGGCTCATCTCTGAACTCCGAGAACACTGATTTTAGCAATCGTTTGTTCCTTATAATCTACTGCACTCGACTCTGCTGAGAGAATGTGTTTTATCTCCACAACAAAATTGCAAGCTCCTGGGAGACTAAAACTATTTCTGATAATAAATGTTATTTAGGGCCCTACACAATGCTTCATAACTAGTCCACATTGGGTCAGTTCATCCATTCATCAAGCAAGTATTATTAAGCACCCATTACATACCAAACACTATGCTATTACTTCAAAATACAACAGTGAACAAGGTAGACATGTTTACGGTTCTTGTGTAACTTACATTTAATAAGAATGAGACAGTTACTTGATCAGCACTTTCAATGAATTATAGGTGGGAAGTGGGGAACAAATTCATGTTCTGAAGGAGGAAGTAGCAGCAGTGGTGAGAGTGAAGGTCTGAAAGGGTTTTCCATACATAGCAGGTGCTATTTACTCACTGAATGAATGGATAATTGGATCAGGGAGAGAAGGAAGGAAAAAAGGAGAAAGGAAGAGGCAAGCCTTAAGCCTTAAAAATTGGTAATTACATGTTGCTACGCTGTGGTTACACATAGGTAAATAGAGAAATAAATACAGAGATAGTCACACTCATATATACCATAAACAGTCTATCTACTTACTTACTGTGAGAAGGGTAAGGTCTGACTCTAACTCCCAAATATACAGCCAGCCATTTTCAGCCAAGATCCAACACCACAATTCCATTACACACATGAATTAGTGGAATCTAAGCTCAACGATTCAATTACCTTCCTTACTCCATTAACAATTGTTATGAGATAGAGCCTCCACAAATATTCTTTCTTATAATATCAATGCAAATTTCCCCAATCTACATGTCAAGATGCACCATAGCATGTAATCAATTTTTATATTTACTTATTTATTTATTTATTTATTTATTTATTTATTCCTTTCTTTGGGGGAATTAAAGTCCATTTTGAAGCTCAAGTAAAGTTCACTTTTAAATTCCAATTCTAGGTGAAGATTTATGCCAGCTCTTAGCATATGTACCCATCCATGTCCATAGGCCTCTCTGGTTCTGAAATATGGAATAATTCTACATGTATTTACATTCTTCCAGCCTGCTTATTCAGCAAGCTTTCTAAATAGATGCTGTTTTGTGCCCAGGTAATAAAGGGAGCTAAGGGGGACTTCAGAATTGGGGCATAAGGTCAGAAATGGACCCTCTCACAGAAATGAATTACAGAAATATAAACTGTGGATAGGATTACTTTCTTCAGAAATCTCCCCAGAGGGCAAGGGAGTATATACTTTGTGGATATATGGGAGATAATTATTCAGGCAGTAGAAAGGCACATACAAAGGTTTTAAGGCAGCAGCCTACCTCACAGGTTGGAAAAACGCGAATGTGGCCAAGAAGTTGAAAGTTGAGGGCGAGGCGTTCCTTTTGTTTCGGCTGATAAAGAGATGGGGTGCAGCTGCATAGAGCCTTGTGGGACTTCATTACAAATAAAGCTTTTACAGGTGCTTGCGTGGCTTGGTCGGTGAAGGGTCAGACTCTTGATTTCGGCTCAGGTCATGACCTCTCAGTTTGTGAGTTCCAGCCTCACATGGGGATCTGTGCTGGAATCTCAGAACCTACTGGGATTCTTTGTCTCCCTCTCTCTCTGCCCCTCCTCTGCTCCTGCTTTATCTCTCCCTCAAAATAAATAAAACAAACATGAAAAAAGAATAAGGTTTTTACATGGACTGAAATGAACCATTGGGCTTTGAGTAACAAAGTGATTCAATAGACTTATTTTTCATGGATTCCCTTTTTCTTCCTTAATTGGGCTTCCATTACCTAGTGGGATGGAAATGACTGGTCATTTTACAGGGATATTAAGTTTTTTAGAGCATAATTACACTATCTAGCAAAGATTACCTAAATCTGACTCTGGTGTTTTTTGTTTTTGTTTTTGTTTTAATCTGTTAACATTTTTGCCTCTCGTTTCCCTTGTGGGAAATTTTCTTGCAAAGTGTAAGAATGACAGAATATAAAAATCAGCCTCCAATGTCCAGCTAGCTGACCACAGAAATGTTCTGTTTAACCTTGCAAAGTAGATGCAATTTTCCTCGAAATGAGAAAGCAAACTTTGAGAGAGTGATTGGCCCAAAGGCGTGTGGCTAGAAATACAGGTGACAAAATTAGCTCTCAGGATCCAAGGCCTTTGTGGACCTTGATCTTTCTGTGCTGACCCAATGTTCCCAGCTGGATAATTAAAATTCTTTTTTTTTTTTAATTTTTTTTAATTGGGGGTGGGAGGGGCAGTGGGAGAGGTAGAGAGAGAATCTCAAGCAGGCTCCATGCTACACATGGACCCCAATGCAAGGCTAGATCCCAGCACCCCGCAATCATGACTTGAGCCTAATCAAGAGTCGGATGCTCAACTGACTGAGCTACCCAGGTGCCCTGATAATTAAAATTCTTAAAATAACTTTTAAATATAAAAAATCTCTGTCTTCCACAATTTTGATAAGTATGAACAAATACCACAGGACCCTTGGCTGGCCAGATGAAGCTTTATTGCCTTATTGCTAAACCTGTATTCCTGAGGACCATACCTTTTTGTTGGTTCTTCAATAAAACTGCAGCCATTCCTGAAAATGTATGCTGTCTGTGAAGTACCCAGCTGAAAAAAACCTCATGTAAAAAGTTGGGTAGGAGTGTAGTGTGTGTATTTATATGATGTATATGCACATATGCACAAGAGTGCAGGAGAAGGGGAGAAAGAATGAGAAAGAGACAGAAATGTCTTGATTCCAGTCATGCAAAACTGTAGCCACACCCCATACCACTGCCTCCCATCCCAAGGGCATATGAGGCAGAAAAGCACACACCAACCAGCCTGCACTTGTGAGCCTGAGGCTTAGATGTCATACTTGGCAGTGGGGGTTGCTTACCAGGACCAACCTCATTTTCTTTACAGTTCAGTTTGCAAATGAAGTATTTCAAAACATCCATCTGTGAAGTTCTTGCTTCTGTCCTAGTCATTTGTCATTCTTTCACTGACTTGCTCACTATTTTCTAAACCAACATTCTCCCCCCTCCCACCCCCACACACAAGAAAATGCATTACTCTTACTGGATACAGCAATAAAAGTAAATAAATCTTTCCTTCTACTTCAAAGAAACGAAGACTTGCACTTTTATCTTCCCAAGCAGACTGGAATAGAGAGACTTTCTTTCTTTCTTTCTTTTTTTCTTTTTCTTTCTTTCTTTCTTTCTTTCTTTCTTTCTTTCTTTCTTTCTTTCTTTCTTTCTTTCTTTCTCTCTCTCTCTCTCTCTCTTTCTTTCTTTCTTTCTTTCTCCCTCAGCAGTGGAAACGAAAGCCTCCAATTCAACAACTCCACTCATGCCCTGGTGGCTTCCTTCTCAAAGGGTCAGTGAGGTCCCCAGAGCCCTCAGAAGCACAAATGTTAAGTATGACCCAAAGAATCCTCACAAACACTCAGATGTCCATTTTGAACAATAAGTGCTTGAAGGAAGCATGGCTGGGAATAGAGGAAAATCAGTTCCTGAAGGGAGATGATTGTAGGATAGGTGTTTGTCTCCATAGTGACAAGGGGTTGGGGGGGGGGGAACGGCAATCAAACATAGGCTGAAATACCTATGGGGCATTGGGAGGAGGAGAAAGAAAGGAAGATGTTACCAGGCAGGAACTGCTACCTCACAGGACCCTCTCTGCAAACAGTTTAAATCATTCCTTGCATTTAGTTACATAGGCTATTCCTATGAGGATGGTAATGAGGCCAAATTAGCACAGAATATTGGCTAAGGACCCAGGTGTTAGAATCACCAAGATCTTTGCTCAAATCCCAGTTCCTGCACTTAAGCAATGTGTGGCTATGGGCAAGGCGTTTAACACCTCTGGCTCCCATTTGCTTATAGTATAATAGAGCTAGGTGGTCACAGAATGGTTGGCTCATTAAGGAAAACAAAGTGTGGGAAATGCTTATTCAACATAGTACCTAAACAGCCTTTCTCTGAGGGCATCTGGTTGATTACTACAAAAAGGGACTCCACAGTAGACTGGCCACAGGGAGGCTGTCCAAGGAAAGCAGTGTTTTGAAAAGAATAACTGATTAACAACTGTGCTCCCATTCACAAATCAGCCCCAACCTCTCCCCTAACCTTGAGAAAATTACTCAATCATGAAGAAATGGTGTCAGTTGGAGGCAAAGCCAGGCAGGGAGAGAACATCTGAGTTATAATTCTCCCTCTGTGCCCAACAAATTATACTACCATGGACAGGTCACAGAACCTTTCTGGACCTCATTTCCCTTTGTGTAAAATGAATGAGTTGGGCTAGACCAAGCTCAGAGGCTCCAAATTCTAAAACTCTGCTCAACTTCCCCAAAAGAGGAGGGGCCATTTCTGCCTCTGTAAGCATGACGGCGTTTGACAAATGTCCTCAGCTCCTGTATGATGGTCAGTTATCAATTCCAATTATGGGATCAGAAGAGGAGCAGTCTGAAACCTGACTGCAGGGCTCTGTGGCTGCGGGGAGGGGGTGAAGCTATTAAGGGTAAGGATACAAACCTGACCATTTAAATGGGGAGGCTGGTAGGCAAATTCACTGCTTTTCCCCAGGATCATTTCCCCTGGCCTAGCAGCTTGCATCACGACACCGGCAGGGGCTCATCTGCTTCTCCACAAAGACAAATGGTCTTGAATGATTCACACTTAGAGTATTAATTATGAAATCATCTATTTGCTTTTTCATCCTTCTTTGCAAATCATTCTAAAATAATACCAGTTAAACACTGATTTCACATGCAATGCCCAAGTGAACTCTCTAGGGAAATCCTAGCCACTGCAATATCTGAAAATGCCGCTCTCCATTAGAAAGCCGTGCACAGACTCTATTGGCAAATTCAATCATCCTTCTGCCACTGGGTACTATTATTTGTGGCTCCCTTAAAGAACCGGAGTTTACCCACCTTAGATGCCAGTCAGTCTGAAATGATATGAATACACTGTGAGTTTAGTGGCAGTAGCTCCACTAATATCAATATACAACAAAGAACCACACAGTGTAATAAAAATAAGAACTCCAAACAACATCCAAAAAGCTTTTTAAGAGCAGAATAAATGCTCAAGTGACATTTTCCTCTCCTCTTATCATATAAACTCTTAAACAATAGTGTACAGGTTTTGTTGGTATTTACAATTCCTTCCATTCAGGTGCCATAAAAGGGAAGTGGGGTACTGGATTTCATTGGATCCATAATTCCTGGGCTTCCCTAACAAAGTGAGTCAGCTTCTAATTAAAAGCAGAAGTTAGTATTTTTTCTTCTTTTATTAGAGGCACCACCAAACGTTTCTACCTAACATGGATGAATACAGGTGCAAAGGGATGAGATTTTAAATCTCTGGATTCTACAAATAGAAAATGAGAAATCATTGGGGCTCCTAGAGAGTAGTCACAGAGAAACCAAAATGAAGGAATGGGGATTGGGATGCTAGATTTTGATGCTGGATTATAAACCAAAGTTCCATCCAAAATGGAGGCAGTTTCACTAAACTGTGAGGAGGTAGTGACCGGATTATCCATTACCATTTATCCAAATGAGTAAAATTCCTTGTGAAATTCCTCATCTTTTTAGCTAAACTGAGGACACAGGAAATTTCAAACTTATAAAATATTTCAATAATAAGCTTTCTAACCACACATTCTATTCTTGACATCCAGTTATAATGTCCTTGTTATGTATTTGACCAAGATGGCCTTACCCTTTCTCTCCGTTTTACTCAACCTTACACAGTCTTCTTCCTGACTCCAGGACCACTAACAGCCTTTTCTTACAGCTATTTAGTCAGAAAACTTAAATCTCTTCTCTGCCCCTTTGACATGTAAATCCTTTGTAAAATCTCTTTCCAGTGTCACAGACCAGGAATATCTTTCTTTCTCTAGGACCTGGAACCCATCTCTTTGAAATGTGACCAGCAAAGGAGTTAGAACGCCACTCTCCCAATTTCAGTGGGAAGGTAGAAACCTAACTTTGGTGAGTGCCTTGCTTCAAGATGCAAAACTAACCCTGCCCATGCTTGAAACTAATGATGAACAAGGGTCCCAAAATATCCTTGGGCAGCCATTTCCCCCTTGACCATCCCTGACCTTAGATAATCCTCCCTTACAAGGAACCTCAGTCATGATCATTATGAATTCTACCCATCAACTCTGGTTCTGCCATTGGAGTCCAAATGGAATAAGCTTAATATTTTACACATCCTTCAAAAATTACTAAAGAAAACTTCTCTCTCCTAGGTTCAGCCTTCCCAGGCATTTACAGAGGGTTCTGAGCCTCAGGGCTTGAATTTAGCTTTGTCAAAGATCTCCTGAAGGTAATGTCTAAGGATACAGAGGCCTATTGGTCTAGAAGAGAAAACTGGAGGGGTTTTGTTTTAGCTCAGGAAAATAAAAAGTTATGGCATGATAACTAATGTATGGCCCACAGATCAGGGGTCATCAGAATGAATTACAAATGAACTCAATTTTCAATAATGCTTTCTTAACCCTATAAACAAAAGCAATCTAGTTGAGGTGTGAGTAGCCCAGGGTAAAGATACCAATGCTTCTTGGTACTTAAGTCTTCTCAAACCATCAAGAATATATACTACACATTCTATTTCGAGGGAAAGAAGGATAATAGCTGGTAATTCTGATCAAGACTACAGTCAAAACCTGGAAAAACCCATACAGTTCACAAAATTAGCTGTTCTCTTATTATATTTCTCCATTGCAGACTTTGTCATTCATACTCATACGTTTACCCTTCCTCCTTAACTACATGAAAATTCCCCTGCCTTAAGCTCTAGACGTTTCCCAGCTCTAAATGTTTTCCTACATTCTCACCCCTATCAAAACTTACTCATCTAATGCCCCATTGTATCAGGTTTGGTTTAAAATAAAGGGGCAACCGATCAAACAAGTAATTGATCAGGCATTATTATTTGATTAAGTAGGTTTTCCAGCCAAGAAAATACCATAAGTTACAAGTGTGTTAATAGTTGACCCGGAGGGGCACACTTGGTGCTCATCAAGGGAAGGATGGAAATCACAGGAGTATTTCATGACTTTTCCTTTAGAAAATATTTATATCAGGGCACCTGGGTGGTTCAGTCAGTTAAGTGCCCAACTCTTGGTTTCAGTTTAGGTCATGATTTCACGGTTTGTGGGATCGAGTCCCATGCCGGGCTCTGCACTGACAGTGCACAGCCTGCTTGGGATTCTCTCTTTCTCTCTCTCTCTCTCTCTCTCTCTCTCTCTCCAAATAAATAAATTTTCAAAAAAATATATGTCCTCAATCTCTGCTGCTCCCTCCTATAGCCCTTTCTGTTCAAAAGTACTCTATTTCTGAAACTTGCATAGGATTTTATTTGTTATCTTTCTTATGGAATATGCTTTCAAATTAATTTTATTATACTATGTATTGATGGTACCTTCTCTTCCAGGCTTAGAGTTTCTCAAGGGCAAAGCTATTTATCTTTATATAAATAGCCCATAATAACCATATAGCCCATAATAACCAGTGTAGTGCGTGCCACATAGTATAGCTCAATAAATGTATTTAAAGGTATAAAAATTGAGAAAATTGGTTAAGTAAATCATCCCAACAGCCCTGCAAGACAGAGAAAGAAATTATTATTTATTACCACTTTTCACAGATGTTAAGTAATTTTTCAATGATCAATGTGGGAGGCTATGCTTCCTAAATATTGAATGGGAATCTGATGATGATGACCTAGGGTATGCAATAAAACCTAGAGTTCCATAGAGTTCCAGACTCCACGTCTGTTGGAGACATGTGTTAGTTCTGGTTATTTAGAGGGACACAACAGAAGCCCAGATCCTCAGTTTTAGTCCGGGTGTACACATGTATGTTTATGTGGGGGTGGGAAGGAGGACCAAACTTGCATTTTGCTAGCTTTCATTCTGTTCTGAACAGATAAAACCCATGTATTCATTCAACTTGGCTCTAGAAAGAGGGACTTCTCTATTAAAGGCAACCAGTGAGAGGTAGACATTTGAGGAAAGGGGGATGCTGCCCACACTCCCTAAAAAACAAGAAAAATCTTAGATCTTTACTTTGCAAGAAACAGGGGTGGCAGTCCTTTATATCCACAACTCAATCTTTCAGTTGAGTTCCAGAAGAAAGCCCATATTCATAAATTCATTACCCAAGCCTTGATCAATCTTAATATATTGTACAAAACCGTCGGTGCAGCTGAAATGGCTCCTTCTTTTCCCTTTGATGTTCTTGCAAATGGATTCATTTGGAAGTAGAAGTGAGAACTTTGAATGAGAGAACATAAACACAGAGCAGCTTTCTAGGCTGTGGGAAATTTTGAATCTGGCACAATTGTGCATTAAGCCTGATACCATTGCTTTCCTGCTTTATAGGATAAGACAGTCAAGAGATTTGTGAAAGCTACTTTTCTGATAACTAAAACATCTTTGATTTCCTAAGAAAGAACTTTAGTCAATCCATTAGTCATATAGATATGAACTGGGGGCTGACTTTATCAGCTTTATCCATATATAGTCACGGGTTCATCGAAGCTCCTGCTCATCTTAGGTAATTAATGATTCCTTGAGTGTTTTATGTCACTTGATTCATACTCCAACGAGGAGTTAGAACCATTAAAATAGAATTATATTTATATTTAGACTTCAATTAAACTTTAAAGATAGCATTTCATCCAGTCCCATAGCACCATCTACGTATATCAGTTATGGCACCAAGCCCCCTGGGAGCACTCTTAGTAAAGGGAATCAACTTTCCAGGGAAGCTCAGGCCTCTGTTACCTGGCTCTGCATGTCTGACAAGGCAACTGGACACTGGAAAAACCTTTCTTATGGTTCAACATCAATCTACATTTGGCTCTCAGAAGCTTCTTAGAACATGTCTAATCACTTCCCTATGTTATATTAAAAGGAATTTTCAGAAAAAAATAAAATCAAGGACATATAAAAATGCCTACATATTCAAGAAATAATTTGCTCATATAATATGAACAAAGAAGATGTAATACCAGTTTAAAGTTAAAGTCAATGGGGCACCTGGGTGGCTCAGTTGGTTGAGCGTCTGATTTGAATTTGGTTCAGGTCATGATCCCAGGGTCATGGGATCGATATCTATGTCAGGCTCCATGCTGAGTGTGGAGCCTGCTTAAGATTCTCTCTCTCTCTCTCTCTCTCTGTCTCTACCTCTCTCTCTCTCCCCCTCTGCCGCTCTCCCCAGCTTGCACTCTCTCTCTCTCTCTCTCTGAAAATAAAATAAAATTAATTTAGTCAAAATACTACACAATTATGTGGAATAAAGGAGAGTTGAATGAAATTGCAAATGAAGACAAACTGATGTTTTCACTGGGAAGAGGGAAGTCAACTGAAATATTATGAACAAGATAGAAGATGCATCAGCTACTTGCAGTTTACAGAGGTGCAAAATAGCTCAAAGACAATGAACAGGACTAGACTCAAACAGCCTAGATGGGTATGTTCTAGATCATGAATGGTTTTCCACTGAAGCACTATTTTTAAAAATATGAACATAGACTTTCAATTCTTTTTATGCAATTCTAAATTACAGAAAAAGGCCCTGAAAACTGAAAGCTACTTTTTTTATACATTTAGTATTTATATGTGTGTCATAGTATAAATATTCATTAATTGTAATGTAGAAATATTAATGTATTTTATTACAAGTATTGCCCAAGATGCCTCTGCAGGTGTTACATAATCTATACTATATTCACCTATTAGCTTCTCAAAATCAGAAATCTTTTGAATTCTTAAACCCATTTAGACCTTTAGTGATGGTGTGCGGGAATAAGCTTAAGCCTCAGCCAGTGTAGGCATCTCTTCTCAACTCCACATTCAGTAACTTCAATGTGGTAGCTTGGAATTAACCAAGGTGGGAGTATTCACACAAGAAAACAGGCAAATGCTACAAATCAGGGTGGGTGTGGGTGGGTGCACGCATGTGCATGTTTTCTGAGAGCCCACTGTTAACCTTTACCAGCACGCCATTTCCCCCAAGGGTTTCAGATAGGGGAGTGTGAGCATGTATCCCAGCAACTTGCTCAGGATAGGTGAGAAGGAATAAGCTACACTCCCTGCCCTTAAGGAGTTCACAGTCTAGGGAAGAGCTTTTGGTCCAGTAAATAAACTCACATATTTATAAGCATGAGGTCGTTCTTGGGTTTATGCTTCCCCAAAGGTGACTGGCTTCACAACAGGCTTGGCCTACTATTATAAAATGGATTAAATCTAAGCCAATTTAATTTGAGAAATATGCAGAAGTGTGAAGTCACTAGATGTTTCAAAGGATATAAACAGCAGATTATGTAGAAGATTCAACTGGAATGCAAAAACACACATTTTACTTAGTAATAACTTGTTATAAAGGCTAAGAGCTTCTCCTCAAATAACAATTTTTGGAGGAAAAAAGATTACACAAGCAAAACAGAATTTGTGAATTTTCTATCTACTCCACACTGTGAACATAAACATTAGCCTTGTCTTTAATGGGCCTTTTTTTTTTTTTTTCATGTAACAAAATGTATTTTTAAACACTGACTATATTCCAGGGACTTTGCTAGGTATGAGAGTTTTAACAATAAATAAGCATTACATTCTATTCCTAAAGAACTTTTATTCTAGTGGTAAAGAATAATATAAGCATATAATCCTAATACACTATGATGCATGATATGAGAAAAGTAAGGGACCAAACAGAGATAGAAGCAATTAAGCCTGTGAGAAAGAGCTGGAGGAAATCCTTTCAGAGGAGACACTGTGAAGGAAGATTAAGATTTTGTCAGAGAAGAGAGGAAGGGTGTGCTATTCAGAGGGGGCAGTGCATACAAAGTTCTACACATGGGCACAATATAGGATGCTTTAGGGAACGATGTAGAAAGGTTCAATAATGGGAAGGGGCATGAGGCTGTCCGTATGTCTTCAAGAGAGAAGACAAATGAACATAGAGTTAACCTATAGTGTTTAAACTTATTTTGTATATAAAGGTTCCACTAAGCAGAACAGGATATGAAGAAATGAAACCTCCTGGATGTACAGGTACAAAGGTTTTCATTTATGAGCTTCTTGAGCTCATCTGAAGTCTCTATAATGAGAGCACCTTGAGGACAGGGAATGTTTCATACTCATGTTTTCTCTTGTGGGCCCAAGTGAAGAGTGTCACACATGGCAGGCAATCATTAAAGAACCGGTGAACTGAAGAGAAAAATAAGCACTAAAAGACAGAAATGGGCATTTCCTTTCCTATCTCGCTTTGGCTACTGTAGCATACTAGCTGTATCCTTCAAAATCCTGGAATGATCTCTCCTCTTGATCTCCTTGGCTCTGACCTCTCTCCCTGTGCGATTCATCTCGTACAAATCTCTCTATCCTTGATATCCAGGCGCCTTGCCTCACTTGCTGTTCCTGAGCATAGCTGGGACAAGCCCCTTCAAGAACTTTTCCCTGAGGGCATTTATATTGCTGTTCTCTTTGCTGGAATGCTGACCCTGATCACCCAGTCAGAAATAGCACTCTTTGTCATCCAGTGCTGTCTAATCCCTTACCCAGCTTTATTTACCACAACATGACTTTATGCTGTAGATTTTTTTTTTTATTCTTTATCTTCGCCCCCATCCAAACATACTCCCCATATTGGCTGATACTTTGTGCTCCTCCCTCTTTTATTCCCAGAACCTACACAGTGCCTGGGACATAGAAGGCACTTAGTACATTTTTGTTAAATAAGATAAATAAACTACCCTCTTTTAACATGTGCTTTTATAGACGGTTTCTCGGGGTTTTTTGAAAGCAAGTGCTATGCATTAATATATTTGAATAAAATAAAAAACAGACATCAAAGGATATGGAAAAATGCTGCACAGAAAGTAAATGTATCCTAAAATTTTAAGTTCTAAGGAAAATCAACAATATACCAGGAGACAAAATTAAAGGTTAATTTTAAATGTGCTAGTTGCCCATCCAAAGGTTATTTTACTTTTCTTCCTTAAAATCTTAGTTTGGAGCCCACACTGAGCCCCAAATACAAGAGTGAATTTACCAGTTGTACCTTGGTGTCATTCTAGGACTAACAAATGAGCTATAAATCAAAGTGTCCCATGGGAATAATAATGCTTTCAAGAATAATGCTTTAAAGAAGTAAATTCAGATTAGAGATGACTTTACCATGCCCTTTCTCCGCTTTTCCTTTCTGCTTCCTAGAATCAGACATAGTGGCTGGAGCTTTAGCAGCCACTGTGGGTCATATTTTAACCTTGATGCTGAAAGCCTTGTGTTAGAATGTGGACTGGAGACACAGGAGAAGTCTGGATCCCTTATGATTTTGTATAGCTGTCACACCAATTCTGCACTATTCCCAGACTTTCCCGTGGAACAGAATAACCCTTGTGAGCCGATGCTACTGTAAGTTTTAGTTTTGTTCAATGCATGAAGTAAAGTTCATATTTCATGTGAATATTTTTTAAATACTGTGCGTCCTGTTTATTAGCCTGAGAATGCAATTATCAGATTGGTAGTAAATGTGAAAATCGTGCCTACCAGACTCTGAGTCTGGTAGTGAGTCTGAGCAATCTAAAGAAGTCCTGTTGGACCATCGCTGTTCTTATTACAACTGTTGATACATTCACCACCTGTTTAGATAAAGACATCTGTTAATTTTCATGATTTCACTAAGTCCTGCATAAATATTAATTAAGCACAATAGCTCTGAAAAACAAACTAAAAGCTTGCTATTGTGGATTTAGGAGCAAAGCATTCAGGGTAATTACACGCTCAGACTGGAAACTTCTAGTGGTTTGTAAAAACACACAACTTTTACAGGGCCTAAACAAGATAAACACAAGGAAAATAAAGGAACTGTAAGAGTGCTTTAAAAATCTCTGAAGCTATTAGGAAGCTAAATACCTGGGAATTACAAACGGATTGTTATGTCTATACTAGTTAGTATAAAGAGTTAGATTGGGGCTTCACTCCCCATGAAAAGAATAGGAATAGTCCACACGTCCAACAGTATCTATTAGATATGGCATTCTCCTGAGTGCTTTACATATATATTAATATAAATTACATAAAAGCTATTTATATATAATGAGTGGTATTAACATCACAGCAGCCCTATGAGATGAATACAACTCTCATCCTTGTTTTCAGATGTGTTGGTGCAGAGATGTAACATAACTTTCTTAAGGTCCCACATCTAGTCAAACTGGAACCTAGAATGGAATCCCACAGGGAAGTTTCAGATGCCATGCGCTCAGTCATCATGCTCTTACTACTGCAAAATGGGTGTGAAGAAACAATGACAATTCCCAAATTCTAGGGAAAATGGCTGAGTGGAAAATACTGCCAACCAAATGAAACTAGAAAACGATGCCGGGCCACAGGGATTGGGATTGAAATGTAGCAGTATAGGCCAAGCATCTTGGAACCAGGATGCCAGCAACATCTGGAAGTGTTGTTCTGTTCTGCTCTCTTGACAAAAGCTGCATGTATCACAACAGTTATAAGCTGAATTCAGAGCACTAATGTGCAACCTGTTTAACAAAATCCAAGTAGAGGGGTGCCTGGGTGGCTGGGTCAGATAAGCGTCCAACTCTCGATTTCCACTCAGGTTGTGATCCCCAGGTTCTCCTGGATCAAGCCCGGAGTTGAATTCCGTGCTATTGGCACAGAGTCTGTTTAGGATCCTTTCTCCCTCTCTCTCTGCCCCTCCCCTACTGGCACACACACACTCTCTCTCCGAAAATAAATAAACATTTTTAAAAATGTTTTAGAAAACATACAAATAGACCGCTATTTTTTGAGGAGTGTCCCCAGTAATTTGTTATCGTAAGCGTCAGAGTAGTAAAGTTTGGAAATGATGTCCTCAGTCTTACAATGAGAAGATATTCAACGTTGTGCCTAGAAATAGTTTTTCCCACACACTTGCGGTTTGTTCTTTTTCTTTGAGTCAGAGCCAAAGGAATGGTGTTTGACAATGTAATGCAACAGGGGATTGTCAGCACCCGTGGGGATAGGTCACAAGAGCATCAACAGCAGAGAAGAAGCTGGGGAGCACAGGAGTAGTAGAAAGAACACTAGCCTGGAGTCAAGAGTCCAGGAATCTTGGTTCTGCTATTTATTAGCTGAATGATATTAAGTAAATTCCCATAAATTATAGTGCCTTCTCCTTCCTAATAGGCAAAACAAAAGGGCATTAGATGGAACACCCTGACCCCCAAGACCCGCTTCCTCTCACAAAATCATGATGCCCTGGTATGATTCCCCTACTCAGTGAGCTATGAGAATAGGTAGATACCCTCTTAAGTGACAGAGAGAGGTTGACACATTAAGAAATGAGTTTCTTTCTCCTTTCTTCCCTACCAACTGCTTACATTGATTGAATATCTAAGGTGTTGCCAAGTTTTCGGTAATATGTTTTACATACTTAGTAATCCTTATTACAACCTACATGGTAGGTAATATAATTTCAAATATAATCTCAAACAAGAAAAAAGGGAGCTCAGAGAGAATTTAAATACTAGCTCAAGCTCACAGCTAGAAAATGGCAAAGAGAAAAACTTGAGCCCACACAGAGTTTATTGGTTAGAATAAAGGGGATTTAAACGCAGACTTGTCTTACTCCATGCTGTGGGCTAAACTGTGTCCCCCCTCACCTCCCAATTCATATATCCAAGCCTTAACCCCCAATGTGGCTGTATTTGGAAATAGGTCTTTATGGAAGTAATTAGGGTTAAATGAGGTCATAAGGGTTGGGCACTGATCCTGTTGAAACAGTGTCCTTATAAGACAGCAGAAAGCTTTTTCCCCTTCCACTGTGTGATGGCACACCAGACAAGATGGCCACCCGCAAGCCAGGACGGGAGCTCTCCCCAGAACTGATATGTTGGTACCCAATCTCTGATCTCAGACCTCCAGCCTCCGCAATCATGAAAAAACAAATCTCTGTTGTTTAAGCCCTCCACCCTGTGGTGTTTGATTAGGAGAGGCCGAGAAGACTAATACACGCCAAAGATTTTCTTTCCTCTTTTTATGAAGCCATGCCTAGTCAGCATGTTCAAAAATGCCTGAAAAATGAACAGAAGAATAGTTACAGAGTTGGTGAGCTCACATGTGATATTAGAAGTTGTGATCTGCGCTCCCCTGAGTTGTGATGTGCACAGCATGCCATGTCTTTACCTGGTAGCCCCAGCTGCCATCTGCATAATTAACATTAACTAATAAAATAAACACGACACTGGGTGCCAAGTGCTTACATTGTCACCCTCCAGGGCTACTACGATTCAGGCTATTACTATTTTTTCTAATATTGTTACTCTTCTGTATCCATTACCAGCATCTCCACTTTGAGTACAGTTACAAAAAAACCAACAACACTTTGGCAATTCATCTCTAATTAAAAGTCTTTACCCTGTCCCACCACTAAGTATCTTCTCCACTTTACAGATGCAATGAGTGGCAATGGGAGAGCTGCTGAGACTGACTCAGCTAGTCAGAGCTAGATCAAAGCTCAAAATCAGATCCCTGGTCACTATTCATCGTATCCTATGCTGTACCCTCTAAACTTGCCTGTATATTCATCTTTCTTACTAAGCACTTTCACATCCATGATTTTACCATGTTTGAAGTATATGTCCCAGAAGCCTAATACATTTCAGGATGGCAGGAACTCTTTCTAGTTGGTGCAGTGTGCTCTCAAAACATGCCCAGCAAAACTAAACTCGGCCCTTAGGGTGCCACCGATTAACTGCTTTGACTGTTGTCCAGAGAGCTCTTGGAGCTACAATGGTTGTTGAACAACTTCGGGAAAATTCATTGGCTTGATTAGTCCAATTAACTCAGAAACGGGCATACAAAAACAGGCAGGAAACCCCTGCTGGGTCCAAGAAATAAATAAAAGATATAATCCTGGCACTGACTGCCTGAATGTGAAGGGGCCCAAGGAAATTTCTCCATGGAGTGAAAACACTCAGTCTGGGACAGAACCAAGCTCAGGAATGGCTGGAGAAAGAAACAAAGAAAAGAATTAAGATCTTCTAGGAAGGCAAAAAGCCTAGGGAGAAGGCTCAAAGAACAAATACTCTCTGGCAAGCCCAAAGGCCAAAGAACTGAGAGAGAAATTTGTGAAGCATTCAAGAAAACCGAGAGACAAAAGGTCTGTGAGTCTAGAAACATGGTCTTCTTTGTTCAAAGCTGGTAATGAGATTAATCTCTTTGTGAACAAGTGGAGCAAATAAAAAGAAGGAAAATTCTCCCTTGTTAAAAGACTACTATTCAAACACTGATCCTTTTTAATGTATTATCTTTGTGCGCTATTCTCAGCATCCACTCTGGGGAAAGTTTTTACTTACCTGTAAGAACAGAAACCCCACTCATCCCCTACTTTTCTTCTTACATTTTTTAAAAAATTTTCTACTTAAATATGTAACTGGTAAACCTATAAAAATTTCTACTATGACTAGAACCCCACCTGTACTGTGACTCATATTTTCTGCTAGTATTTGCCTAATGAAGACAAATCTAACAATTTAATTTGTGGTGGAAGATGGATGATAGAACATTCTCCGAGCCACCACAAGCCCCCATGTCCTCAGGGCTAAAATGCCCACATGACTGGTTCCCAAAGTTAGCTAGCCAAAAAGATTCAGACACCAACAAAACACAGATTTCCCTTATTTTCTCCCTAATTATCCCTATGTTCTGTGGATCAAACCGTGACCTGAAAGGTACAAAGCGGTGCCATCTAGGGCTTTTCTTTTTGTCTGACTAGGGAAGTGTTTTTGTTGTTGTTGTTGTTTGCTTGTTTTTTTGTTTGTTTTTTGTTTTGTTTTTCAGTAGAAAGACAAGGCTTCCATGATACCAAATGGACCATGGATTGTTGGATTACAACAGGCTAGCTCACTTCTTTTTTTTTTTTTTTTAATTTTTTTTTTCAACGTTTTTATTTATTTTTGGGACAGAGAGAGACAGAGCATGAACGGGGGAGGGGCAGAGAGAGAGGGAGACACAGAATCGGAAACAGGCTCCAGGCTCTGAGCCATCAGCCCAGAGCCTGACGCGGGGCTCGAACTCACGGACCGCGAGATCGTGACCTGGCTGAAGTCGGACGCTTAACCGACTGCACCACCCAGGCGCCCCGCTAGCTCACTTCTAAAATGAGACCATGAAATAGAAGTTGGGGAAATAAGGGAGTTAGGACAACCCAGAAAGAGCCCAGAATTGCAAGAGAAAGACCCAGGGGGATCCCCAGAAACCAGAAGAACAACACAGCATCTTTTCGTGAATTTCCCAAGTTATGAAAACAGGAAAGTTTTAGAAACCAAAGGCATCATCAGCGTGTCTGCCAATGTTTTGAACCCCAAAGGAACAGGGTTGGTAATAAGTTGATGACTTGTTACTAAGTAATGGGAAGACCTCAAGTTTTTTGGAAGGGTGGGAAATGCAGGGTGAACAATAAGATGCCAAAGTCAATTTTTCTGAAAATCCTGATTACAGACAGACAGCGGCAGTCACAGAGCATCTGAGGAAATCCAGGATAATTTTCAGTTCTGAGGAAGGAAGTCATTAGGCGGTTAATCAATTTTCCTTTAAGCTCATTAATAATGGTATCTGGTTGTTCATAATCTGTAAATTATGGAAGATTCAAATTTAAGAGCAGCGTGGCTGGAAAGACTGAAGGAACAGCAGATTTAAAAAATCAGTTTTATTATACCACATGGACGTAGCATGCCAAATAATTTCTTCCATTTCCTACTAATGTATACAAGAAGCTTAGATAAAATAATTAATAATTGCTAACATTTATGGAGTGATTACTTATCCTAAGCACTTTGCTGTGTGTTTATATGAATTATCTCATATAATACAGTAACTTTGTAACATTTAATTTTAGTATCCTATTTTATGGATCAGGAAAATAAAGCCTAGCAAGAGTAAGTAACTTTAATAAGAGTAAATATACCAGAATGTAAAAAAGTATAATTCCGATGTTATTAAATTATAAGTGGAGAGGGAGAATGTGATGGAAGGAACATAGGTTTTATGGTTAAAAAAAAAAAAAAAAAGGCTCTGGGTTGAGTCCAGGTTCTATCGTGTACTAGAAATGCGTGTATTTCAGCAAATTTTTGTTACTGCCTTACTTTCCTGTCTTTAAACTAAAGCATCACTAGCTAGTCTGTCATACAAATGAAATGTGGTAATGCATGTACAGTGCATATTATGTATGCGTAAGGCAATGATGGTAAAAGCCATTTTGCATTGTTTTGTCCACTCAAATGTGTTATGTCACTCAAACATAACAGACAGAATTACGTTTATTTTACAGAGTGGGCACTCAAATAATGTTAATGCCTTTTCTCATCCGTTCCCATTTCTCCTTATATAAGGACTATTTACTAATTCTATAACAAGCTAACTAAATAAATAAGAAAGTAAATGAAGAGAACAGCAATTCCAAATATTGAAGCCTAACTGAAGAAAAATATGTCCCTGTGTATACATCTTCTTGATTAAAAATAAACTTTGGAAAGAGGGAATTATAACTATCCTTACAAAGAATTCAGTTTCCTGTAACAAGTAAAGTCACAGGTAAAGCCAAATTCCAAGATAAGAGTCTATTATATGGCAGCTAAGTGTCAATATGTGTCGAGAAGGTTTAAAATGTGACAGGTATATTTCAGTGAGATGAAATTCAAGATAAATCTGAATACCTGCAATTTCTTTAACATCCTGTACAGTTTTACGTGACTAATGCTCTCTATTCTAAAAATGTTTTGCATTCACATCTCCTTCTCCACCATGACCTATAATTCTCATTAATTTTACAGAGTTGTCTGCTTATAAAAACTGGCATATTTTCTTCTGTAACATGTTCCCATTACATTTCAATTTTCAAGATAAACTCAATCCCAAGCAAACAACAAATCTGCTGGGGAAAGGAGAGACCTCAGGATGGCTGTGGTCATAAATGTTTCTCGGCATGGTGGGGAAATACCCAGGAGCTACTCAGAATCACAGAACATTTAAAATTCTGGGCTCTCTGATAAAATAAAAATATGGCCTGATAAAATATTCTAGCTGACCTTCAGGTCAACAAGGGGTTTTATGTATATGTATATGTATATACGTGGTTAACACATTAATGTTATGTTAATTAATGTATATATATGAATTATTCATAATATGTGTGTGTGTGTGTGTGTGTGTGTGTATAGATATTAATTAATTAAAACTAGGGTGGAGTTTCTGATTACTCACCATGACCACAGCCTTTTGGGTCTCACTTCCTACCTTTTGCTCACACACTCACTCTATTACATCAGACTGTCATTTCTGCCATTCCTCTTACAAACTGGGTGGCACTCACATCAAGCCCTCTGTACTTCCCAGTCCCTCTGTTTGGAACAATTTTTCTCCAAATATCTGCATGGCTTCCTCCTTCATCCCTTTTGATATTCACTCATATGTCTCCTCAAGATGCTTTTTCTCACCACTCTGTTTATAATTGCAGGCATTCCTTTTTTTTCTTAATTTTTTTTAATGTTTATTTTTGAGAGAGAGAGAGAGAGAGAGAGAGAGAGAGAGAGAGAGAGAGACAGAGAGTGGGGGAGGGGCAGAGAGAGAGGGAGGCACAGAATCTAAAGCAGCCTCCAGGCTCTGAGCTGTCAGCACAGAGCCCGATGCGGGCTTGAACTCACAAACCGCGAGATCATGACCTGAGCCGAAGTCGGACGCTTAACTGACTGAGCCACTCAGGCACCCCTCTTCTACAGTCTTCATATGTACTCTGAACTCTTTTATCTGTCTGGACTTTTGCTCTCCAATATGGTAGCCACTATTCCCATGTGGCTATTTAAGTTTAAATTTAAATTAGTTACGATGAGTTAAAATTTAAAACTCAGCCCTTCAGTCATACTAGGCGTATTTCAATAGCCACATCTGGCTAGCGGCTACCATATTAGAAAGCACAGCAAAAGACGATTACTGGCATTGAAGAAATGTCTATGAGACAGTGCTGTTCTAGACAGGGACATACTTGATCTATTTGTTTACTATCATCCTCTCCTCTATCAACCCACCTATGTACACCCGGAATTGTAAATTCCAAAAAGGGCAGAAGTTTTGTCTGTTTTATTCCACCGATGCATTCCCAGTACCTAGAATAGCCCATTGTCCATAGTAGATAAATGGATTACAACAGAATCATTCATTTCTCCCATAAAAAAAAAAAAAAAAAAGTCAAAAATAAGGGAAGAGTTGTATCCCTCCTCCTTCAAGGGAATTTCAACACGCCAAATGACCCTCAATTGCATTTCACCAGGCCTACTTTACATGTTGCTTCCAATTGTCCAAATGTCTCTCCATGGTAAATCTTTTAAGACTATGTTTTGTTCGTTTGTTTGTTTTTTGGTTTTTGGGTTTTGAGTTTTTTTGTTTTGTTTTTTATAATCACTTGTCTTCTGTGCTGGAGTGAAAATCACTGAAATGTGTCAAGATTTATGGCAGAAAATTCTGTCAACTCTTAAGCCTGCCAAAAATTGTTAAGTATCATAAAAGTTTTAGGAGTTGAGCATTTCATTGCAGTAGGCTTTTCATACCCACATCATGGTAGATACATATAGAGTACTGGTGGATGGAGGCCATCAGTCAATCTATTTGATTTTGCAGCTTAGATATGAATTTGACTTGTAAAAACCATTTTTTATTCCTAATTATACTCATTAGAATGAAAGCCTACATGTAAGCGATCACTACCATCGTTGGGTGACCTTGCAAGAACACAAAGTATTCCTGAAATTTTAATTCATCGTTGTCAATACTGTATAGGACATTCAATATGCATAAAAATAAAAATGTATCATTTGATCTGCATAAAAATCCATATTATTGGCCAAGGCAACAGCTTTCAAATGGCATGTAACCTCTAAAAGCTCTCAATCTGTGGCTATTAAATTCAACGTTTGAACTTTTGGAGAACTGAGTTAATTTTTATCATATTTTTTCTTACTATAAATAGAATGGAACCTAATGGAATATTAAAAAATACACAAAATATTTAAATAAAATACATACTCTTATGATAAAAATAAAATTCCTCTTAACATTTTGGCATATTTGTTAGCTCTTTTCAGCCTTTTTCCATCCCTATTTTTTTTTTTTTTACATAAGTACTTACAATCCTATGTATCTCTAATTTACTTTCAGCTTCCCTTTCTTAACACTACAACGGTCCTTGGCATTCATATGTTCAACTGTTCTTACCTAATTTCAAATGTCCCTGACTTGCAATGATTTGTATTTTTCTAAGATACAAATTTGAATCATGAGGGGATATGAATAATTTAAGCTGATGAATGATTCTATTATGTGGCCCATAATTTTGACCTCAATGTGGCTGTTTTGCTCTGTATTCACTGCTGCACATGTAATAATTTGCATTAATGCAAGGATGTCACTGGGAGGTAGGGAAGCACAATGAAGACTGCTGATCATCCTTGAGTTCAGATACTGTTACACCTCTTCATTCACTCCACAGTTGTTCATTTAGCTAAGCACCATACTAGATATATGAATATACAAGTAGCTACTTTCCTGAATATGCAAGTAGCTACTTTGGCGGAGCACTTGCTATGTTTCTGGTGCTGAGGTAAGTAAGTACTGTATCGAGGTATCTTTTTTGATCCTCGTAACGGTTATTACCTGTTATATAGTTAATAAAACAGTTACACAGAGAGCCAAGTAATGTACAAGTGATGGATCAAGTAAGTTACAGGACAATTCAAGATGACCTGGCACATTGGAAATGAGGAGTAAGGGTTAGCGACAATTATTATACTGTACGGAAGCACTTCTGAAGACAACAGGAAGAATTCCTTGTGGATGGCAAGAATTTACTGTATATTACAATCATTTTCCCACAGCATTAAAACTTCCTTGTGCACCTAATGGAATATCACTGAGTCATAAAAAAAAGAATGAAATCTTGCCATTTGCAACAACATGGATGGATCTAGAGAATACAAGGCTAAATGAAATAGAGAAAGACAAATATCACATGATTTCACTCCTATGTGGAATTTAAGAAACCAAATAAATGAACAAGGGGAAAAAAAGAGACAAACTGAACAACAGACACATAACTATAGAGAAGAAACTGATGGTTACCAGAGGGGAGGTGAGAGGGGGTATGCATGTCATAGGTGAAGGGGATTAAGATTTCACTTATCGCAATGAGCACTGAGTAATGTACAGAATTGCTGAACCCCTATATTGTACACCTGAAACTAATATAATACTGTATGTTAACTGGAGTTTTTTAAAAAAGAACAAAAAACCTTCCTTGTAAACCTAATTTTAATGACTGTAGTACAGTCTCTATATGAACGTGCTATATAGCACAGATATTCATTTCCCCTATGTCTGGGCATTTAGATTGCTTCTGAATTTAGTTTTCACTTGAATAAACAATAAATTTCAAAGAAATAATTCTTATACATTCAATAAATAATTATCTGTTACGTTCCATGTTAAAATCCCTGAAACAAAACTTCAGATATTACAATGAGGGCCCATAGTGGGTTACGATGAGTCCACAGGGTAGATGCCAGACAAATCCGATATAGACTCAAAGAAGGGTTGGACCTCATTATCAGGGAAGATCAAGACCTGTTTTTTGGTTTTTTGTTTTTTGGTTTTTGTTTTTTTTAGAAGGTGATAGTACAGTTTCAATAGGTAGACAATGTAAATAGAGCAGAGAGGGCACAGGAATAAGAGAGATGTTGCCGAGACAGAGGGAACACTTTGCGCAAAAGCTGGAAAGTGGTGAAACATGAGCCAAGGTTGGGGAACAGTGAGTAGTCACCAGTCTGGAGCAAAGGCATATGTAGGAAAAGGTCAAGAAATATAGAAAAGAAAATATAAGAAAAGGTTAGAAATATAGACCGTTTTCATATTATAAAATACTTTGAGTGGCAAGATAAAGGGTCCATCCTTTATTATGTTTGCAATAGGGATAACATGACAGATTCCACTGAGTCCAGCTGGTACCAGTTAAAATGGGAAAAATAGCATCGTATCTTATCATGTCATTAGAGAAGGAGTTGAGTCCTGTATTGATTTAGGATGCAAGAAATGAAATATATACAAAACTTTTTTTTAAAAAATAGAAAGGGCACTAGCATTTAAGTAAGCAGAAAGAGAACATCAGTGCTAGTGTGACCTCAGGATTCAGGGCAAACAAACAGAAAATATCAAGCCATATGGATGGTTCCCTTCAGTATCATGAACTTCTTGTCCATGCTAAATAGTGAGAATCCAAGGGGATTAGATAGGATAAGGAGTCTAGAACTCCCGCTTAACAGAAGTCTGGGCAACTAATTCTATTTCTTTTTAGACCTCCTTAAGAAGGAACTGACCAGAGTGTCTGTCTAGAGTGAAATGTCTGAAAGGTGTCTTTCTCATTTGCATTATTGGACAATCATCCGAGCACGCGCTATTTCAAAATGTCACCCAAGAGAACAGACAGGATACCAATAAGAGGTGTATCTGCAGAATGAAATGTGCCAACCACAATTTTATCTGCAGAGCCTTCTGGGAAATTAATTCTTTGCCTCCTTTCCAAGACCTTCCATTCATGTATCCCTTTGCAAAACTAATTATTTTTAAATGACTGCATGTTTTCCATCCAACTGTAAGGAGTCTTCAGTTTCTAAAACTTATCCTATAATGCTTTAGTTTCTGCCTACAGATTGACTTTCAAAAAGATTTTCTCTTCTAACTTTTTTTACCTACTTAGATTAAAACCATTATTTAAATACACAGAGAGACATGTAGTTCATAAAAACTAGAAGTTTGAACGTATGTGTGTTTTTGCATGCATTTTACACAGAGAGATCATTTTGGAGATTAGAGATGTTTCATCCAATTTAGTTTTATACTCCTCAACTGATTTAGCTTCCAGTATTTCCCATGAGATGACTCAAAATCCAAGAGCTTTTTATTCTATAGAGGCTGTCAAATACTCAATAGCCTCCACATTTATTAAAATCCTTATTATATAATGTGGATCTAGGTTATATATAATTCCAGTTCCATTTAGCATTTATATCTTTCAGCATGTATGTATAAATCCCCTGCCCATAACTTGGGCTTTATTGAATACCCTTTAATCTATTTTATATGCCCCTCCATCTAATTCTTTCATTATTTGCCTGGCTTTTTTAAACTTTCTCCAATTTACACTTTTCAAGACTTGTGGGGCCTAAAATAAATGTAATAAAACAAATGCGATTTATAAAGACAAGGCAACATAGCCCAAAGATCATAATCTTTAGATTCAAGTAAATCAGTTCTTAGCTCAACTATCTATATGCATATGAGAAAATAATGTACTGTTTCTTATAAATCTTTATTTATTGTTTCATCTCTTAACTGGATATAGTAACAAATTTACCTACAGATTTGTTGTGATTACACACATTTACTATGAAGCATGTTAAAATGTTTAGCCTATTTGCTATCAAATTTGATCCCAAGACACCTTCATCCCAAGATACCTGCTGGCAAGTAGTTCTTCCTTTGCTACCACTTCTTGTAATTCTAACAATACAGTCTATTTGTTTTTTGTTTTTTGTTTTTTGTTATGTTCTCTTAGTTGTTACTTTAAGGGCCACCTGAAAGTATAATGTTTTATCATCCACCAACACTGGAGTGGCAGATTAAAATGGCATGGGACAGCCTAAGAACTCATATTCTTCAATCTTTTTCTCCTGACTAATTTCTACCACATTAGCTCAAGCATTAGCTCTTTGGAAAATATTTCCAGAAACTATTCCACCCCAAAATCAGTTAGGAGAACTTAACAAAACAGTTTTGTCACTGTATTTGCATTGTATCTACCACACTATAGTACAAGTACCTCTCCAGGTCCTGTGCCCCAACAGACTTGGAGCTACTTCATACAGGGAACATAATTTTCACTCATTTTGTCTCCCCATAATCTAAGAGCAATGTAAGAACATAGGCACTAAATGAATTAATAAGCCATTCTGAATGTAAATCATTAATAACACAATAAGACTCATGACATCCATTCAATTTAATTTTACTGATTTTGCTTCCATAGCTTTGTAAAGTTGAAATATCCCTGAAGGTTATTTTGTTTGTCTTCCATCATCTTCCCTCAGGCAGAATGGGTGTTTCCCTCACCCAAACAATGTTAGATAGAAACGGATCCATCTCTTAAAATAAAATGGAATTACCACAGTGACCCATAGGAAACTGTTGAATAGGCCACTATTATTGACTAGGACTTAAAGTAACTATAAAATGTGAAGAGACCAATAAGACATTGTGGAAATGAATCTCTATAAGCTGCCTGTATAAAAACATGAATTATCCACATGAAGCTACCTGAAACATAGGCCTACATTCCATTATTCTTAGACAGAAACAACAACAACAAAACGAGCTATTTGAATATCTATAACTTTGTCATGAACTAGCCTGAACCCCACTGGAGGAAAAAAATACAAACCAAAAGATAGACAGATACCATATGTGTTCACTCTTATGTGGATCCTGAGAAACGTGATAGGAACCCATGGGGGAGGGGAAGGAAAAAAAAAAGAGGTTAGAGTGGAAGAGAGCCAAAGCATAAGAGACTCTTAAAAACTGAGAACAAACTGAGGGCTGATCGGGGTGGGAGGCAGGGGAGGGTGGGTGATGGGTATTGAGGAGGGCACCTTTTGGGATGAGCACTAGGTGTTGGAGACCAATTTGACAATAAATTTCTAAAAAAAAAAGAGAGAGATAAGTATGGCTTCCTTAAAACTTTAGGATTAAGTGATTAAGCGGACTCTGGGGCCAAAATGAAATTAAACATACACACACACACACACACACACACCAAGTAACAACATAAACTACAAGGAAGATGGAACTTTCCTATAAAAATAAAACTTCCAACACAATAGATTCTATCTTTTTATTTATTTGTTTCACTCTTTTCAAGAGCTGTTATTCACTCGTATGGAGGGCAATGGATGATAACATCTAGAAGTGTGATATTAGAGGAAAGCTACATAATTAGTAGATAATATAGATGTCCTAATTGGTTACATAAATACTTTCTCCTCCATTGCTGGTCTCTGGAGGACTGCCTTCTACATAACAAACCCTAAACATGCTTCCTAATGTCTCTGGATAGGTTTCTTTAGATTCAGATACAAGATATGTTATACACATTATGCAATGCAACTTTATCCAAATTATATTTTCTAATTCTCCCTAAACTATATGATCTAGAAATTGTTAGTTTGATTTCTGAAAAGAGTACCTTGAGACTCAGAGAAATTCAATGATTTGTCAGGACTCATACAGTTTGTAAGGGGAATGTTGGTTTGGGTATTGAATCTCAAGTCCAGAGCTCACTCCATTATGATTCAGATTGCTCCTACCCTATCAGCAACAATTTTAAAGCTATATCAATATTCGGCCAATAAATTCACTCTGAGTCTTTTTTTGGCCTGCTATACCAAAAAAGCTCTATGTACTTCCTATGAGCAATTTTCAACAATGCCTCCACTCCACCACAATGATACATTAAACACCACTCAATGTGGAAGGTGGTTGTTGCCTTGGCAAATGACATGGATTGCTGCCAGTAATATTTCCCTAGCACAGAGTTGGCTCTAAGCCTCTATCTTCTCCTATGCCCAATGGGATGAAAATCATTTACGATCTTTCATATAACAGTAATAATCCTACTTATGCTTAAAAATGGTTCAAGGCCAGTCACAAAGCATTTCTCCTTTGTTCTTGGTCAGATTCCATAGACTCTGTATAGAACATCTGTAATGAGGCAGTCTTGCATGTTGCACAAAACAGGGGGTCTAAGAAATCTGGTTTCTGGCTTGGTATCTGGCCCTAATAAGCTCTAGGATCTTAGGAAAATTCATTTCTGAGCCTCAGTTTTTAAAGATGTAACATAAGGGGAGAGCCTAAATTCCCTTCCAGGACTAAAATGTAGTATATTTCATATATATATATATATATATATATATATATTTATATATGAACATATACACATACCATAATGCACATTTTGCATCCAGTTATTTAAATGCCTGTTAGTTCAGCATATTTGTTTAGAACTAGAGAAATAGTTCTAATTTTACTCTGATTTTACAAACCATCTTTTATCTCAGGACTGTGAAGGATCTTACATCATTCATTAATTAAGTCTCACATCTCCCCCTCCTGAAAGGTGAGACCTCAAAAACTGTTATTCTCTGTCATTGCCCATATGGTGCCGTAACATAATGTTAACTTTGGAACACAGTGCGCTGAGAACCTAGCAACTCATACAAAGAGTGTCCTCTCTCAGAAAGAACCAGGCAGAGGGCATAATGAACAAATCAACTGAATGAAGAAGCTGCAAGAAAACGATATCTAATTTTCATTGTGGGAATCTCTGGCAGATAAAGTTGATTTTAAAATTGAGAATAATTTACATAAATGTTAAACCAATGATCTTTCCTCCTCTCCCTCCATCCAATGGATTATCAGACCCTGTAAAAGTGACCTTATATTTCTCTTTCTCAATCTATGTAAGCAGGTGATGCTTCTTTGAAGACGATTATGATGATGACAAATTTTTAGCCTGCTTCCATCTGTCTTCTATCCTGCCCCCCAAACACAGCTTCTCTGCAGAGTTAGAATTAAGTCAATGACTTTACTGCTGACACTAGCCCCCACCCCCCTACCCCTGCCCAAATATGTATGTATGCATCTGGTTCAAAAGGTCATACAGCTGAAGGACAGGTCTGTTTGTTTTCTGGAAGGAGAGGAGGGAGGTGGGAGGTGTAAAGTCACAGGTTGATAGAGGGTTTGCAACTTCTCATTTGAATGCAGGATCATTCCCTCGCATTCTGAGTCAGTGGTTTCTTGTTGAGAGAAGAGGGTTACAAACTATAGAAACAATGGGTGCTAAAAAAAGAACAGAATATAAGAATCTAGGAAAAGAAACACAAAGTACCCCAAAATATCGCAGATGCCTAAGCATGGCTATTTGAAAGGTAAGGAACTGGACATAGAATATAGATTTTAATTAAAAAAAATTTAAGATATGCTACTGCTCAGGGTAGACCTGCTGCCTGCAAGGTAAAGGGCAAAGGGAATCCCATGTTATCCACGTGATCCAGTAAGCAGTCTGCATGATAGGTAGATGAGTGAGTTTTGCAAAGAGGAAAGCAAGGGGGCACCTGGGTGGCTCAGCTGGGTAAGCATCTGACTTTATAGCTCAGGTCATGATCTCATGGTTCGTGGGTTGGAGCCCTGCATCAGGCTCTGTGCTGACAGCTCACAGCCTGGAGCCTACTTCAGATTCTGCGCCTCCCTCTCTCTGCCCCTCCCCCCACCCTTGCACTCTGTCTCATTCTGTCTCTGAAAAATAAGTACGAAAGGTTAAAATTAAAAAAAAAAAAAAAAAGAGGAAAGTAAGGCTGAGAGAGGGGCAGGTACCGAGAAGAGGAGGGAGAATAACAGGTGCTTCTGACCCAGTCCCCACACCCCAGCCAAAAGCTTTTCCTCTTTCCATGAACTCACATCTATCTTACAGCTTGTCTTTTTTCATCTCCAATCATCTCTGCTACATGAGTCCAATTCGTCCATCTCAACTAAACAACGTCAGAAAGGCTAGGAGATTTGCTGAGCGTCTCTAAGTGTGAGGCCCTGCATTCTTCCAACAGAGCAAAAGGCTAGTTGAATTTTGATCCCCATGTTTGTGTGGCTTCCGCATGGACTATCATTTGAACTATCGTTCAGACTTCGAGGAAATTACAACATGCATTGCGACTTGCAGCCTTTTTAAGAGACTCTTCGTTCAAAGTGAAACAAATCCCTCTCAGAGGAGGGGAGAGAACAGGTAATAAACTTTCCTTCTATGCCCATGCTGAAAGCTGCACTATACAAACAATCCTAACATTCATCTTGACGGAAGGCGGAATACTGGCAACACGGTGAGCAGCAGCAATATTTTCCTCAAGTGCCCCGCCATGAATTGTAAGTGGCTGCTAACAAGTATCCTTTGCTCTGTGAGGATGCTCACCAATCCTCCCTTCAGAGGTATGACTCTTGGTGGCACTTGGGAGGCTTATGTTAGTGAATCATAAGTTTTTCCTTTGGTCCGTTTTTCCCTTATCCCATTTGGTCAATAGGAGAACATACTGACGAACGATGAAGTAAGACCCAGCGTTAGTGTCTCCCTTGGCATTCTGGGAAATGATTTGTCTAGGGTGGCTGCACAAAACCTATTTGCTCAGCAAAGCTCACTTTAGCTGAGGACCAACAGCCATGTATACAGCAATGACACCACTGTTTGCTAACAATGCTAGTCTATTACACCAGATCGGACGCATGGGCCAAAAAAGATGTGAAACATTAAGACACATTAGAGGGGCACCTGGGTGGCTCAGTTGGTTAGGCGTCCGACTTTGGCTCAAGCCATGAACTCGCAGCTCATGAGTTTGGGCCCCTTGTTGGGCTCTGTGCTGACAGCTCAGAGCCTGGAGCCTGCTTTGGATTCTGTGACTCCGTCTCTCTCTTCCCCTACCCTGCTTGTGCTCTGTCTGTCTCTCTCTCAAAAATACATAAACATTAAAAAAAATTTTAAAAAGACACATTGGAAGTTTCAATTCTTCAAAAGAGGAAGGAAAAACAGTTCACATGGGAGCTCATAAATAGGTCATTTGCTTTAGAAATACGCAAAGCAAATTTTAATCTTCTCTTCTTCGACCTCTTCTAGGAATAATTGTCTTCTTTATCTGCACCTCCTCTCCAAGCAGCCTTTTCCTCTCTGCCTTGTGTCCTATTCCATGTAAAACCCCACATTTTAAAGACATTTAAACTTTTCCTTTTAATCTATAGTTAATATTAACCCCATCCTACATGTGTGCCAGGATATAAAAAGTATTTAAGAACACACACAAAATGAAAAGTGAGGGGGTGCTTGGCTGGCTTAGTTGATAAAACATGCAACGCTTAGTCTTGGGACTAGGAGTTTGAGCCCCACGTTGGGTGTAAAGATTACTTAAAAATAAAATCTTTTTAAAAAATGAAAGCAGGAAAAAAGAAAACTGTCATATTTCTTCTTCCAATGTATTTTCCTTAGGGACTTAACATTATCCTAGGGTTAGGGTGGTTTAGAGAACTTGATGCTCCCTGAGTTTTTCAAAGATAAACTACAAGGTTAAGAAGGATGTACCACTTACTTTGGACCTACCATGTTCCAGACAGTTTTACACTTACACGTATAGATTTAGAAGTGACTCTTTTTTTTAAATATTTTTAAGTGTATTTATTTATCTTGAGAGAGAGAAAGAGAGGGTGAGCAGGGGAGGGACAGACAGAGAGGGAGAGAGAGAATCCCGGGAACACTCCACTCTGTCAGTGTGGAGCCCAACATGGAGCTTGAACCCATGAACCGTGAGATCATGACCTGAGCTGAAACCAAGAGTCACACACTTAACTGACTGAGTCACCCAGGCACCCCAGAATTCACTCTTTAAGAGTGTGAACCATGGGAATGCAAGCTCGTGCAGCCACTCTGGAAAACAGTATGGAGGTTCCTTAAAAAACTAAAAATAGAACTACCCTATGACCCAGCAATTGCACTACTAGGCATTTATCCAAGGGATACAGGGGTGCTGTTTTGAAGGGACACATACACCCCCGTGTTTATAGCAGTACTGTCAACAATAGCCAAAGTATGGAAAGAGCCCAAATGTCCATTGATGGATGAATGGATAAAGAAGATGTGGGATATATATATAATGGAGTATTACTCGGCAATCAAAAAGAATGAAACCTTGCCATTTTGCAACTCTGTGGATGGAACTGGAGGGTATTATGCTAAGTGAAATTAGTCAGTCAGAGAAAGACAAAAATCATATGACTTCACTTATATGAGGACTTTAAGAGGCAAAACAGATGAACATAAGGGAAGGGAGACAAAAATAATACAAAAACAGGGAGGGGGACAAAATAGAAGAGACTCATAAATATGGAGAACAAACTGAGGGTTACTGGAAGGGTTGTGGGGGGGGGGATGGGCTAAATGGGTAAGGGGCACTAAGGAATCTACTCCTGAAATCATTGTTGCACTACATGCTAACGAATTTGGATGTAAATTTTAAGAAATAAAAAAATAAATTTAAAAAGGAAGAAAGAGAAAGAAAGAAAGAAAGAAAGCCAGAAGAAAAAAAAAAAGAAGAGTGTAAACCAGAATGAAACTTCAGGGCCTGAATGAGTTTCAGAATGAAACTCAGAATATGATCAAAGCCAACTTATGGTATCTTTCATTACTGTGATGTCAATCACTTCTTTTCAGTGACTAATAGCAATGGTTAACATACTCCTCCATAAACATGAACTACAGTAGGAGTCTCCCATTCAGATCCTGAGCAGTCGGGCATTGGCAAAGGACTCAGATTCATAGCTGGAACTGCCCTTGGAAGCATAAAATATCAGTGATGGGAGGGGAAGAGAAATCCAGCAAGTGTATCAATGTGGAAATGTGTATGAGGATGTTTTTGAAGTTCATAGATCAACATAATTTAAAGTTATTATTCCATGTTAAAGAGAAACATTCTCCACTCACAGAAAAAGAGACAACACAGTGGTAACACTTAATAACCAAGTCACTGACTTAATTTTCTCTTCAACTCTTGCTGCCTAGCAACTTGCAAATTGCTTTCTTATCCTACTAATTTGGGGCATAAGGTATGTGTGCAGTGTTTCCCTAGAAGGGGGAGGAAGAAAACTGGCAGGGGGTGAGGAACATCTGACGACCTATTGGCTGTGGGCTACAGGCAGCCACTGAACATTGACAGGGATCCTGAAACCTCAGTCGGGATGACTTTATAGATGATACATTTAACAGGGGTTAGATGTATAGGAGGAGAAACAATCTTTTGTGAGAGGAAGGAACATAATGCATTTGTTTTAAGCAGAATGAATTTGAGATATCTATGGAACATCTACCTACAGATTGCCAAAAGTCAGATGGAAATAGGATTCCGGGGTAAGAGAAAGTGATAGCAATTACTGATAATCATTGGATGTCTTCAGCAGGTGGGTGGTAGATGAAGACAAGAGAATGAATAAAAAACAGATACTTAGAAAGAAATGCTCCTTTATGTTTCCTCTATGTAATTTCCATTCTTCTCTATTTAGTTTAATGACAGACGAATATGTACATAATAATTAACCATATGTCATGTAGGAGAGCGGAATGCCTCTTTACTTTAAAAGGATGTATTATTACACAATGTTCACACCATTTTATTGCAGTCATTTGCTTTCATGTTTGTTCCCTACCAGACTGTAAGACAGGTTATAGTGGCTGGCACCAAGTAGAGATCCAGTAAATATTTGTTTAAATAATGAATAAAGAAATGAATAAGCAAATGAGAAAAAGCAGGATATAGAAACTGGGTCAGAATCTCAACTCATGTGAAGCCATATATTCAGAGCTAACATTTAACTTCTGATTCATGATAACTTCCCAGGACAGAAATAACCAAAAAAAAACCCCACAAAAAACAAAAAAACAAAACTAATTTTACCAAGGATAGCTGTAAGACTACTCGTCATTTTAGGGGCGCCTGCGTGGCTCAGTCAGTTAGACATCTGATCAGATCATGATCTCACAGTTTGTGAGTTTGAGCCCCGCATCGGGCTCTGTGCTGATAGCTCAGAACCTGGAGTCTCCTTCAGATTCTGTGTCTCCCTCTCTCTCTCTGCCCCTCCCCTGCTCATGCTCTGTCTCTCTCTCTTTCTCTCAAAAATAAATAAACATTAAAAAACCCACCTATTCATCATTTTGAATACCATTGCACAGCCATTTTTGTTATAATCATCAATAGCAAATGTAGTGTATATATGTGCATATATACATACATATATACATATGTATATATTTATCTTTTTTAAAGGTTTATTTATCTTTGAGAGAGAGAAAAAGAGAGAGAGTAAGTGAGGGGCAGAGAGAAAGAGAGCAAGAATCTCAAGCAGGCTCTACACTGTCAGCACAGAGCCTGATACGGGGGCTCAAACTCATGAACTGTGATGTGAGATCATGACCTGAGCTGAAATCAAGACTAGGATGCTTAACCAACCAAGCACCCAGGCACCCTGATATATACACATTCATCATAAACCATATAGTTAACCTGTGATATTAAAATCATATTTAAATTATAAATGTATTTTAAATGTATTAACTTATTAGATATGTATTAGATGCTAGATACTAAATCCAGCATATTTAATTCTCTCAATTATCCTAAGAGAAAGAAATTATTATATCTATTTTAGACACATATTTTAGAAATCGACATCTGTTGACCGTTGAACAGCTTTTATAGATGTTCAAAATGGAATATTCAATTTTCTAAATACAGCATTCAAGGCCTTATGCAAAATGTCTGCATATGTATACATACAACTTTCTCTGAGACAGGATAAATGAAATTTCCTATCAGGCCTCATGGCTTACTGAGGGAGAAATATCCTACTGCCAATATATAAAGTACATCGACTTAGAATGTAGTCTTGTAGGAACCAGGAGGGTGAAAATCATTCATTAGGAAAATTTGCTGATTAAATGCAATAATAGAGGGTTTTCAACTATTATACAAATATGGTTTCATTTTTGTTACTGCTGCACATTTGTGTTTTTACTCTTTGGAAATTGATTATTCATCAACCTCAACGCTCTGGAATGTAGCCAAGAACAACGTAGAAGGTAAACTGCGAAATAAATCTTCCCAAGTCCATAAACTAAATATCAGCCCTCCTCTCTCAGGAGAGTCTTAGTCATCAGAGACTGCTTCTATTCCAGACACAATTTGGGCTGTTTTCATCACATCCTACCTGGACTACTGCAGCAGTTTCAAATTGGTGTTTCTACCTTCATTCTTTCCTACTTCCAAGCCTGTCTTCCCATGAACATCTGCCATATCAACAACAAACTTAAACTTCCCAATGGCCTGTCATTGCCTACTGGATAAGGCCAAACTTTGCGTGCTTTAGAGGATTGTATGATAGAGACGCTGGCTATCCTTTGAGCCTCATCAATGCCACCATAAACCTGGATTTTGTCTGTCTTTTTGTTTGTTTTTTGTTTGTTTTTGTTTTTGTTTGTTTTCTGTCTTTTGATTCATTTTGGTCTGTAGTCATACCAAGCTTTTAAAAATTCCTTTATTCAACACCGTACCCTGTCAAAAATAAGGAACTTTCCTTCTGTAATTGCATCTGCTTGTAATGCTTGTTCTTTTTGCCTTGCTCATGCTAACTCCCTTTTTCAGACTGATACTTCGTGATCAATTCCACTTGAAGGCCTGGTCTGTCTTTCAGCCCACACTGAAGGGCTCTGCCTCTATGCATAGCAATTGATACCTCTTAGGCATAGTGTAGGTCACATTGGAACTAAATGATTGTTGAACCTGTGTTACATTTTCAATGTTTACCTCTGAAAAATAGTAAGCTCCAAGAAAGAATTATTTTGCTTTGGTCATTAACATACCTTAGAGAGCATAGTATATATAGTATGTTCAATAAATACTGATCAACTAATAATCATGCAGATATTTAGAAAAAGCAAGTACAGACTATGAGGGTCAGATAGCTGATCTTGATAGCAAGGAAGCAAAACCAGTATGTTTTAAGAGCAGACAAGAGAATGAAACCATCCAGCAGGCTAGGGTAAAGAAAATCTTCTTACTTCAATGGTTTTAGAAGTTTCATGTACCATAATGTACTACAAGACATGATAGCATGATGACACAGGCCTTGAATTAACCATAAAACATCACGATTATTTGGCATGCATTTTTAAATAAGAAAATAATTTTGAAATATAATTTTAGAGCTATTTCCATTATTCTAATTGCTAAAATAAAACAAAGTGTTCGTATTTCAAGAGGTATTTCAAGAGATATTTAAGAGGCTGGTATTTCAAGGTTCAGTTACTTAGAAAATGAATTTATATGCTATGTCTTATCTAACAATATTAAGTAAATGAATAATAAGTGCTAATAACTGTCCGCTTCTAAGTGGTAGGCACTGTTCTAAGCACTTTATACTTATACTCTCTTTTAAGTCTGACAGAAACTCTAGAAGACACATATTACTTACTACCCTCATCTTACAGATGAGGGAACTGAGGCACAGAGTTCTAAGGCACTTGTCCAAAGTCATACTGTTAAGAAGTAGAGGAAACAAGATTTAAAACACAGCTGTCTGATCTGGAGAGAGGTCTTTTAAAGTACCTATTCGACAGCATTCTTTGAGGGTTTCAAAAACATTACTATGATTGTTTAACCAAAGTTTATCATTTTCTCACCTAACATTATGGATCATCTATGAAAGCCAGGGACTATGCTACTCACTGTGTATACATGCTCTCATTTAATCTTCAGAACAATCTTTTAGGGTAAGAATATTTCTTTCCAGCATATAAGTAACTAAATTAAAACTTGGAGAGCTGAACTCCCAAAGTCAAACTGTAGAGTGAGAACTGAACATCAAGTACACTGACTCCAAAGACTGAGCCCTTAATTACACAAGTTTCCCTATATAAGAATACACTTTTACACAAGATCAACCTTGGTCCTATTGACATTTTGGTCAACAAGAAGCTGGACAACATGGCTGCCCAGTGCATTGAAGGATGTTCAGTACAGTCCTAGCTTCTATCCACAAGATACTAGGAGCACCCTTTCTCCCAGTCATGAGGAGATAAACGTCTTCAGGTTTTGTCAAATGTTTTCTGGATGGGGAAACAAAATTGCTCTTGATTAAGAGCCACCACACTAGGTAGTAGATTCTTCCTTTGAATACTCGTGGATGAAAGCAGAACATATTCCTCCTGCCTTCTCTCTATTTCCAAACTTTCTGACTACGGTACTTTTGAAAAAACATACTTTCTTTATGAAGTTAACATACACACTTACGCTGAGGTTTCCTTTGGTTGTCTTTCAGTTTAGTGGATTATCCACACATTTAGAAACCAGTGAGATACTTTACAGCAGGACAAGCCTCAGTTAACTTGAAGTAGGTCAACCAGTAACTTCTGGTCATGTGACATTGGGGAATTTATTTAACATCTCTCTAAGCCCTTTCTTAGAGTGAAGTTAATAATAGCCCCTTATAAATATGTAGGTTAAATGAACATATCCTTATAAAACAGTGTTTGGATCATAATGAATGCCCAATTAATGTTCATCATTACATTATATAATCATCACTATCCTCATCATCATTACTATTACTTGTGTTATTTTCATAGTTGGCTCTCTCTAATTTATCTTCAAAATTTCTGAGGCCATTGTAGTTGCTTTCCAAATTCACTGAAAATATTTATTTAGAGGTCATAACCTATGTCTACATGTCAAAGCAAATCCATTATATGGATATAATTTAAAGTCAAAGAAGTTGAAAATCAAGGTAAAGAGAAAATTGTTGAGAGGAAATACTTGACAGTGAAAGCTCAACTTCTTAACTCTGTGGATAAGACATATTAAATTTACAAATAAGCCACAAAGGGTGAAAATTGTTTTCACCGTAAGAAGAATTTTCAAAAAATGGTGCAGAATTTTATTCTTCTATTCCTTACAAACAGACATGGTACCAATTTTTCAGTCCTTCACTGATTGTTTACAAGAACAAGAGCTTTAACAAAAACCTATGTACTAAATACAAAAAGAAAACATCTAGACTTTCTAGCAGCACGTCTTCTTTGACCCAGACCCATGTTCATACTCTCAAGCGTAAACTTACCTGCATGGCCTTATTATGGCTTTTTTTTTCCATTTTTATTTTTCCTGAAGGTTTAGATCTCTGCAGTTGCATATTCTTTGCTATTTTTATGGTGAATGCCAGAAAACTGTCTTGATATGCAGCCATGCCAGTCATAAATATTGGGACATCTATAAAGAACAAGTGCCCCACAAAGAAAGAACTATGAGGGTGCACAGATTCATTCCAGCCTTCCTGACTCACAGCACAGAAAATTTGCTTCATTCTGTGAAATAACTGCTATAAGGCCACAGGTTCAAGAAGAGAAAGTCTAAGACCCAGGCTTAGTTTCTAAACACATTTTGACCTTTATTTAAGAAAACAAAGCAGACAGCATTAACACACACACACACACACACACACACACACACACACACACACCACAACACAACACAAGGAACTTTTAAATCTTAAGTCAATTATTTCAGATGGATAAAAGAAATGCTCTAAAGAAAACATCAGTTGTTGGCTCAAGGAGCTATAGGCTTTGCCAAATCGTAATATAGCCCTCGATATTCCCCTGGAATTCTCATTTTCCTCATATGTCTCCCTAGCTTCCATAGAAGGCGTTAACTTTAAATATGTAAACTTTGTTATTTCAGAACTTGTGATACATCATTGACAGAACTCACCAGGATCTGTTAATTCTTTCTTTTATAGACACAGAGAAGATTCTATTTCCCAGCTCCCTCACCACCTCCACACCTCAGAGTTAGGTGGGGCCAGGTGACTTTTGACAAATGGATTATAAATAGAATATAAGTGTGTCACTTCTTTTTTAATTTTTTTTTCAACGTTTATTTATTTTTGGGACAGAGAGAGACAGAGCATGAATGGGGGAGGGGCAGAGAGAGGGAGACACAGAATCGGAAACAGGCTCCAGGTTCTGAGCCATCAGCCCAGATTGGGGCTCGAACTCACGGACCGCGAGATCGTGACCTGGCTGAAGTCGGACGCTTAACCGACTGCGCCACCCAGGCGCCCCAAGTGTGTCACTTCTGAGGAAGGCAGAGGAATGCCCTGAACTATCTCCAGCTTGCTTCTCCCTGTGATAGCAATCTGGAAGCCCCATGTTCAGAAGGCAAAGCCATAAGACAGAGGCAGACCAACCCTCTCACACATCACTTGAGGGTTAAAAGAGGCCCACAGTAGACTCAGCATGCACAAACAATAAACTCGTGTTAATCCACTGAGATTTCAGGGTTGATCTGTTATCACAGCGAGTTTAGACAATCCTGACCAATACAGTTCCTGACATGGTTTCTAGTATTTAGTAAGTGCTTAATATGTAGCTCCTTAAAGAATCAGCATGCAGGGCTGAGATCACCATTTAGTAGAAACATCTAAATCTAGACATGGCTTATGAAGGGAAAAAAAACAGTCATCTTGATTTATTTAAAAAATCAATTTCTGCATATTAAGTATGTAGAGACTATATATCAACCGTTATACAGCTCAGGGACTACCCAGCATGACTGCATATTGCTGACTAAGGAAAAGACAGGTCATGTTCATGTAAAAAGATTATTACCACCATAAAGTAGTCCCTATATGTTAGGTTCAAAATGAATGAAGAGAGTAATTTGGTTGGAAGGGAACAGATCTGTGACTTTTCCTCTTCCCACTTCTGCCTTTTATCTAAATGGCGTATCATATCATAGTTAAGCTACTTTGTGACAAAAAAGGATGTCACTTTCCTTGCAGCCACTATCATCTGCCATTTTCGGCATGGTTCTAGAAAGCAGGAGAGATCCAGGTTCTCCCTTCACTCCGCGGGGGAGTATCTGCAGGACTATGACCTCTAAATAGACTTTCTCTTACGCTCTATTTGACCCTCTGGTAAAGTGGGCCCAATGATGACCTTAACACCAGGTCATGGCAAAATCAAGTAGCACATTGCATTATAAGAACCTAGCACAGGGCTTGCTACATTTTAGCACATAATAAATGTTGGTTTTATTTCTTCAGCCCCTTTTTCTTATTCTCACCTCCCTCTCTTTGGTCCTCCCCCTTATTTCCTTTCAATGTCTTGGGGTTTTGGGTTTGTTTATTTTGTTTTTTGTTTTGCATTATTTGTTTCTTTGTTGTTTAAACTGAAAAGCAAAGGCAGTGAATGCTAGATGATTCTCAAAACATCTCTCAGTATGAAATACCTAGGCCCTTGAAGTTTGCTTATTACTGGGAATTTGGAATTGACAGCAGAGGCCACAAGAATGAAAACGCTATCCCACACCACCAGAGTCGGGCCTGAGCAGGCAAGCAGGGGCATCAAAGGTGAGGAAGCAATGCCAGAATGAACGACAAAGGGTGCAGTGACCTGTTGGCAGCCACAGCTAAATGGAGTTTTATAAAACTAGAGCCTCCTAGAGTCTCTGTTGTCTATGGCTTTCTAGATTTTGATTAATTCAAATGAATTTAAAACAAATCAACACTGGGGGGAGGTATATCACTTTGCCCACTGGGATGCAGAAGAGTCTGAAGTTTATATTGTAACAGAAGTTTCATGTTCATCCGGGCTCTTAAGAGAGCATCTTCAGAGGCACCTGGGTGGCACAGTCGGTTAAGCGTCCGACTTCAACCAGGTCACGATCTCGCGGTCCGTGAGTTCGAGCCCCGCGTCAGGCTCTGGGCTGATGGCCATCAGCCCAGAGCCTGGAAGCCTGTTTCCGATTCTGTGTCTCCCTCTCTCTCTGCCCCTCCCCCGTTCATGCTCTGTCTCTCTCTGTCCCAAAAATAAATAAACGTTGAAAAAAAAAAAAAAAAAAGAGAGAGCATCTTCAAAAGGTGGATAATAAGGAAGATGAAATGGTGTTTTTAAATATTTCCTTGTGCCTGTAAACCAGTCTCAGCCAACAAGTGAATATCCAGTAAGAACAAACACCTCACACTGTAATTCCTCGAGTGGGCACTGGTCCACACTGTTTCCTGATATGTGCCTGAATACCTTTGAATTACGACTTCATTTCACCTCCTGACTCTGGCCCCACACTTGTCCCTGGATTTGATAATGGTTAACGTTCTTTGGTTTTTCTCCCTCTATCTACACTGGATTCTCAGACCAAATTGACTACAGTGATCCAAGATTTACATCCCAGCTTTACATCCCCCATTCTACCCAGGCAATGGCACCAACCAGGGCAATTAGGATTCAGAAAATGGTTGTAAAGTCACTTTTTTTGAAATAGCTAAGCACCAGCGTATCAAAAAAAGAGATATGAAAGTCTCTTTATTATCAACCAATAATACTCCAAAGTAACTATCAGGGCAAAAATTCACTTAAAGAGAAATTTAAATTCACATAAATTAGAGCAGAGAGCATCTTTAACACATCTGAGTGTCAGAGTTGTAAAGAGGAAGCACCTAATGAGTCAATGAATCATGGAAATATACATATATTTTTAAATGTTTATTTATGTTTAAAGAGAAAGACAGAAAAAGAGAAAGAGGCAGACAGAGGAGAGACAGAGAGAATCCTTAGCAGGCTTCGCGCTGTCAGCTTGGAGCCCGACGTGGGGCTCAATGTCACCAATCACGAGATCATGACCTGAGCCAAGAGTGGGTCCTTTAACCACTGAGCTACCCAGGTGCCCCACGGAATATATTTTTAAGCAATTTGGAATCATTTCTCTCTTGCCCATCCCTGATTCATGTATCTTCTAAAGTGTTGTGTTTCAATTGCCAAGGAGAGGTGTTTATATAAAAGGTGATCTTTTCTCCTGCAGATTCTAGGGAACTACACCCAGTAGGAAAAAACTGAAATTTGAGAGAAACACCAGCTAAAACACTACCGGACCTGGCTTCCCTCACCTCCAACAATCCCGCATAAGCTCTAGGCTTTAGCCTGAATTCCAAAGAAGGACATCCAAACACAATCTTAGCACTGTGTTAGTTGAATTATACTCACCTATGTCTCTGCTTTTGCTCTCCACTTACATACCTACAATATGACAAAGACTTTGCCTCAAATTGATTTCTGGCCTCTATGTGCAAGTGACCATGATCTCAATTCTTCCTCCTTTACAATGTCTTCTGAATTCCCTCCCCAGCAGCACTGTTGCCTCTTTTTTTTTTTCAAATTTCATCGTGTTCTTAGCAGAGCTCATATTTTTCCTTAAATTCAAACCGCCTTGTATTTGCTTATTTATTATGCCTGTGAATAATGTCTAAATGTGAACTGACAATACCCGGGATCCCTTTCCTGATCCTCAGGCCCCCTCTCAGAGCCTAGTTCACCACTGTGTAACCTAGTTCTCTGTCAATGTGTGTGGAACTGAATTTAAAAAATAAAAACAGGGAAACATCTCACGTGCTTTCTCCCTGTTCATACTTCTGTTAGGGAAATGAGTGATATAAGACAATGTAAATATGCAATGTGCCAGGGCAAAAACGAGATTTCAGACAACCGATCACATATCCAGAATTCCTATGGCAAGACCCAATGACCTCCACTAGATACAACCCAGTAAAGAAACCAAAAGCAAGTCAACGGACTTCGTAATGCGTTGGTTTCCTCGATCTTCTTTATTGCTAACTGTTCTGTATATAAAACCCCTATCTTGCTACTGTCTTTCAGCCAGAAGCCCCAACCAGTAGAAGCAGAGTGCTTTCCCAACACTTAATAATAAAACCAGAAAGGGCTAAAGGCTCTTTTCTTGTGTGGCAAGGAGGAGGCACATCATTAGCCAGGCTGGATGGTATTCCCTTGATGTATAAATCCCCCAAAATATGTAAACAATTTGATTTCTAGTAAAATACTTAGTTGACTTTTGGTTACACCTATGACTCTGATGGCATAGAACCTTGCTACTCAGAGTGCTGGGACCAGCAGCATCAGCAGCATCTGGAAGCTTTTTAGAAATTCAGACTCTCAGACCTCATCTCAGATCTAATGAATCAGAATGTGCATTTTAACAATATGCCCAAGTGACTCAAATGTACATAATATTTTAAGAGCATGGACATCCAATATTCCAGCAGCAATATTTCACCTGCATCATAGTGGTCTCTGCTCTAAGCCATGATTTGATTGTAAAAGTAAAATATTTTCTTCTCACACTCTCTCCTTCTCTACCCCTCACTCTTTTCTATACACCTGACCATTTCCTTTAATATGCAGTATAAAAAAACACAAAAGATTTTTCATACTTTCGATTGTACACATTTCTTTCATATACATTATTCCATTTCATCCCTTTGATATCTCTGTAAACACCATCACGCATAACTTGTCAAATGTCATCTTGGTAATAAATGTCTGACTTGCATGCCAATGTTGTAAACATGTTTCCCCTGTAACCAATGAACTCCCTACCCTCAAAATTCTCTGCATTATAAATCGTACTTTAAAAATGGATTGAATCCACATATTCAACAGGGGAAAATGGATATTTAAAGTATCCCACAGAGTTTGGAAAGACTTGCACCTGATGGGGACCTTAGGGGAAACAGACAAAAAAAAAGAGGATATTAATTTCTTGCTCCTCCCATTACCCTCACAACCCCCTGCCGAAGTCCATGGAGCCAAGGACTTGAAATGCCAGGCGGATCTTAATCTTGAATCTTTTGCCCTTGCCACTCCCATAACCCAGATTATCCTAAACAGACAGTAAACATGCACACTCTTGATGAAAGCTTTTATAGCTTCCATTACATAATGGATTTGCTGTCATTTTATTGAAACTGTGCATACTGAAGAAATGAGAGGGAAAAAAAAAAAAAAAGATCCAATTATTGCTTATAAGCAATGGAGTTTTCAATGAACCCAAACCAACTTGGGCATTTCTATCCTATAATGGCAGGACTTCCTGAACAACCCTACTCATTGATGTGACTCGAAATTTCCAGCAATGAGTAAAACAACATAAGGCAATAGCAATAAAGAAACATTTCCTATAGTTTAATTAAGAAGTTGTCTGTAGTCTTAGGATATAATATAGTAAATTACCAACCATATTCAAAGCCAGGTGCACTTTCAAAATCTTTAGTCCAAATCTATGCCATGTACAGAGATAAGTATCTGTACATAATATAAAATTATTAACCAGACTTTAGCCTTCATCCAAATTCTTGAACACTGACATTTAGGTATATATTTATCATCATTTTTATAAGAGGCTCTTGATTATTACAAAATGGAAATCACACTGGAAGTTACAAATCTAAAATTAAACATAAGTAGAATGTTACAATAAGAAGGAATTTTAGAGAAATCACATAGACCTATCCTTCATTTCCAATTTATAGATTCACTGAGAGGCCCAAAGAGGCCACACAACTTACCCCAAGCTCCACTGTTGTCTGTTACTGACTAGCTGAGTAACTCTGGGCAAGTCCCCTGTCTCTCAGCCTGTTTCCTCATCTGCAAAATGACGTGATTGGACTAGATGATGTTAAGATTTCATATAGCCTGAAAAAGACATTTTTCTACAAGGCCACATCCTAGAATATCCACCCTTCAAAAGCAACATACAAGAATATGAAAAGATATTTAAATGGCGCTGGGGGGCCACTGATGTTACCGTTTGTTGGTATTGTATCTCAACTTGAGACTTTAGAACCACATGGGTTGCATGGGTGCCCACGAACAGTAGGCAAACCAGGAGAGAACAAGTTTGGGCATATCCTTTGCCAGAAAAGTCTTGCGACTGAAAATCAGTCCAGGGTGAGGTTTTATCTTCTCCTCCCCCTTCTGAGGATTAGTGACTTCATCTGTCTGGGCTCTGCCTCAGAGATTTCTCCTCAAGGTTCACTAGAGCCCTGTGAGTCCAGCCCTTGACCTAACCCCAGACAAAGATGTATTTCCTCCTGGAAGACTCCCCGCCTGGACGCGTCACTCATAATCAACCTTAAAAGAGACTTTAGGCTCCAGGGAGCTGCACATTTTGGCATCTTTTAAGCAGCTGTCTGGCTTTGGTCTGTAGTGAAACCTTTTTGTTTTATTACAATTTTATTCTGTTAGAAACAAAGAGTTGGTATGCTTAATTAAAAAAAAAAAAGTAGATTAAGCCTTTGAATGGAGGAACTGCATGATCATTGGTCATGCTTTAGGTACATGTATTTATTTCCCTTCCCTCATTCTTATGTAGGGTTGTATCTTTGAAATGGCTTCTATTTTGTTCAAGTGAGTTTCCACCTTTCTCTTTTTATTCTTTTCATTATTGCTATTTTCTATGGGGCAATCACACAGCCAGGCAGTGGTTTAAGTTTTTAAAAGGGTATTTAAATATAACGACTCCATGAAGCAGAACCCAGGAATTATGTATGCAAGAATGGGCATTGCCAATATCCCTACCAATTAAGTCAATCATTAAACCTGAGTTTAATTTATTGGGCTCATTTTAATGATATACACAAGTGAACCTGAAACCCTGTGTCCTATTAACAGTAACATATTTAAGGAAAGCTGGCATCTATATCTAAATCATTCTATACAAAATGTGGCCAACCAGGAGAGGAAGAATTCTATAAACTATGCCTAATCCAATAAATAACAATTATGTTATTATTAGCATTATTATTATCTATTCTTTTTTTTTTTTTTTTAAATTTTTTTTTTTCAACGTTTATTTATTTTTGGGACAGAGAGAGACAGAGCATGAACGGGGGAGGGGCAGAGAGAGAGGGAGACGCAGAATCGGAAACAGGCTCCAGGCTCTGAGCCATCAGGCCAGAGCCCGACGCGGGGCTCGAACTCACGGACCGCGAGATCGTGACCTGGCTGAAGTCAGACAGGACGCTTAACCGACTGCGCCACCCAGGCGCCCCTATTATTATCTATTCTTTACAGATTGCTTATTATGCATTGTGCACTCTTCTAAACAAGTTACATGATTACGTAGTTTTAACTTCACAGAAACACTGCAGTATTAACTATGAAAAAAAGACATGTAGAGATGGGATGGAGCCAAACAATGGCCTCCGACAGGGTAGGCTTGTTGTAAAAGGATGATCCTAAACTGTTAACTGGCTATACTGGGAAAAACCAAGATTGGAAGGTACAGGGAAACCAAGTGTGGCTCAACTCCCATCTATGCAACCTGAGCAGCAGATACACCTGCCTATAGGGAGCATGTTTATCCCTAAAGGTACTCAGCAACAGGGTTCTGTGACCAAGATCCCAGGGATGGTGTAGAAAGGGATTCCGGCAATGGATGGAAGCAGTGAACCAAGGATCTGCCAGCCCTAGAATTCTGGGTAAAAGTACATGGAGAATATATGAACACTGGGAGTATAGCTGTACAAATACATGAATGAATCAAAAGACAGGTGAACAATCTTAGATAATGATACTTTGTATGTGTCTCTCCTATAGCACTCATTCTATTTTGTGTGAAATCTATGTGTGTCCTTTCATCTTCATTTCCAGTAAACTCTAAGTTCACTGAATCATGACTTACCACATACTAAGTATTAACCTTTGGAAAAGTGCTCATTTCCCTCTCCAGTAGTAATGGAACCTATCATACAGGATTGTCACAAGGAATACATTAGACTGTATATGGAAAGGAGTTAGCCTACTGTCTAGTATAAATAGAGCTCTTAGTTATTGTTACTACCATTATTCTTGTAATTATTACTAAGCCACAGATGCATTTCTTAGGCCCATAATCTTGATTTTATAGTCTAATAAGTATCAGTCAATAACCAGTTTTACATTCCAATAGATCAATTAAAGCAACACGATTTTACCTGCCAACCTGCCAATATAAATTTTCCAGGAAGGGGGAATCAAACCCAAACCACCCAAGAGTTCATCAAAGAAGCAACTCAATAAAATGTTTTCACCATGCTTCTCTCTTAAATAACAAGAGAATATGGAGTGAGGAAAAGACAAAATGAAATATTTTATTTCAACCTGTTAAAAATTATTACTGTTTGATGCTTGTTGTATGCATGACAAATGAGCATACATTTCTCTCTTTTTGTGGTGAAAGAACTGTTACATGCCTTTGCAATTTATTAATGTTGTCTTCAATTTTCCTATGAAATTAATATCAAATGCATTTGAATGTGGCTCCTGGAATAATAGCAAGATGGACTTTTAAATTGCATGTGCTCAAACTGGTTTAAAAAGGCAAATTTCCGGGGCGCCTGGGTGGCGCAGTCGGTTAAGCGTCCGACTTCAGCCAGGTCACGATCTCGCGGTCCGTGAGTTCGAGCCCCGCGTCGGGCTCTGGGCTGATGGCTCAGAGCCTGGAGCCTGTTTCCGATTCTGTGTCTCCCTCTCTCTGCCCCTCCCCCGTTCATGCTCTGTCTCTCTCTGTCCCAAAAATAAATAAACGTTGAAAAAAAAATTTAAAAAAAAAAAAGGCAAATTTCCATACTGTAATTTACACTAATATTATTCAAGCAATTTTAGCAATGGGGCTCTTTTTTTAAAAAAGTATCTTATGCCCCCCCCCCCCATAAACTAAGGCCTTCAAATACATATCATTGGGTAAGAAAATACTTCATTCTTCAAGGAAGTCCTGAAGTACCTTCCTAGAATTTTTAAAGTAGTTATAAAGCTAGCCTTCAAATCCAAACACCTTATATTATTGATGAAAAAACTGAGTCCCCAAAAGGGAAGCTGATTTGATCATGTTACAAAACTAGTTAGTGGCAAAACTTAGAATCCATGATTCATTCGTTCATTCATTTCATGTTTGTTGAGAGTTTTCCATGTGTCCATTCTGTGGTAGGCTTCCTATAGATATTGTGCTTATTAGTTTTAAAATTCATTCAATTTCCACTTGGCAATTATTAATTTAATATCTACTATGAATAGGCACTACGTTTGGTATAGGGTACTGAGATAAGTGCAAGTAAGACTTGTTACCTATCACAAGCCCTTAAAAACTAGTTGAGGATGTACTGAGTACAGAGGTAGAGTAATTGGTAGCATGTAGTTAATACCATAAGAAAGCAAGAGAATTTGATGAGTTAATTTAGTATTTTCCTAGCCATATATAAAAAATACCCTATATCTATTAACCAATAATCAAATCTGTATTTATCATGTAGCATGTACTGGGAATGTGATTAGAAAAATCCAAGACCAGCTAGAAATTTATAATCTAAGAAGCTGAGATGCACAAACAAAACATTTGTTTTACAACATCAGGACACTGGTTAAGTACTGAGGGTAATGTAGCAATTTATGTATTAAAGAGATTTCTTTAAAAGAAAAAGCTCAGGGGCGCCGGGGTGGCGCAGTCGGTTAAGCGTCCGACTTCAGCCAGGTCACGATCTCGCGGTCCGGGAGTTCGAGCCCCGCGTCGGGCTCTGGGCTGATGGCTCAGAGCCTGGAGCCTGTTTCCAATTCTGTGTCTCCCTCTCTCTCTGCCCCTCCCCCGTTCATGCTCTGTCTCTCTCTGTCCCAAAAATAAATAAACGTTGAAAAAAAAAAAAATAAAAAAATAAAAGAAAAAGCTCAGTGTGGACTGACTTTAAGAATCTGAGTGGGCTCCAAAGAAGAGGTATGATTTTAATTTAAAGAATTTATTATTACTATTCACATTTACCATTAACATTGGCATATTCCATTGCACCTGAATTTCTTAACAATACTCTTTGGAATGACTACATAAACAGACTTTTCTCCAATTAATAGTTTATGAACAACTAGCACAAAATTACATTATAATATCAACAGGCCCCCAAAGAGTCATTTGGCAGTTGAGCAGTTTATTCTTCAGTTGCTTTGTGACAATCCTGATTTTTCACCTATTAAATCAGGAAGCATTTCAGAATTGATCAGGTCTTTATCAATCTTGGCATATCCTGACACACTTAAGTCTCTAAGAAAACTCAATGCCGTCTCTTCCACATTTCTTTGACTTAATTGTCACCCAAGTCACAGTGCCCTCTCCCTCTTCTGAGCAATGTAATGGTCTGTACCTTTCACTTGAAAAATCTTTTTTTTTTAACCTAGTCTTTACATGTTACTACATTACTTATAAATAAATATCTTTTTTTCCCTCATCTATACTAGAAGCTCAAGATAATAAAAGGCATAGCTTATACCTAAATACAATGATCTGCTAAAGAAGCACTTAATAAATAGTCACTGCTGTCATTTGATAGCAAAGGAGAGGTCCCTGTGTGTTACAGATATACTAGTCAATGAGTAGGAGTTGACAACCTACAACTTGTTATTTCTGATGCTTTATTCATTTAATCCTCAACTCCTGGGAGAAAAAGCAAGCAACCAAGCAAGCAACCAAGCAAAGAACAACATTGAACAGCAGTAGGATACCCATATTCTACTCCCAAATATGCCACTAATTTAACTGTGCCATTCTGCATTAGGGTGTCAATCTATTATTCGGTCTTCTATTTCTCCATATGTAACCCAATGGGCTTGGCTGAAATACTGCAGAAGACGCATTCTTTCTGATCCTTAAATATTACAAGAGTCAACCAGGAACACACCAAATGAGAAAATTATTTTGTTTGGATTATGGCAATATGGGGGTTGGAGCGAGGCTGAACATTCTTTAGTGTAGTTGCTCCAAAATTTTTAGTTTTTGTATCGAATCTCCCAGTGAGAAATCCACTATGCAGTGAAACAGTGCAAAGCTTCTGTTTCTCCCTCTCGCTCTTTCTCTCCTTCTCTCAAAACTGAAAACGAAGTTTTACCAGTCAAACCTTGCAACGTGGTACACAGTAGCTTTTCTATTCTATCCTATCCCACCCCATCCTATCCTGTCTTCTGCTACCTCATTCCATTCCAGCCCATTTCAATCTATTGCCTTAAATAAAACCTCAGATTTGAATAATCAAATTGATTTCATTATCTTCTCTGGCTACATGAGTTCAGTCACATTATTAATTTATTCTATGGATTATTTTCTTCATTTGTAGAATATGGATAACATGTCTTTAGAGGGTTGTTTTTGGTATTAAATAGAATACTATTTAGCACTGCGCTTGGCATTAAGTGTTCAATACAGATATATTATTTTTATATGTTATTATTTTACCTATTTTGATTATTATATTATTATCATTCATTTTACTTAAGGGTATTTGGAGACTGTTAATTTATCTTATATTCTCATATACCTGATATGGATTGTGAAACTAGGAAATTCTTTACTTTTTAGGAAATCCTTTACTTTTTAACCAATAAGTAGGGAAAAAATTAATACAATTGGTCCAGGGCCCCTGGATGGCTCAGTCAGTAAAGCTTGTGACTTTTAATTTCATCTCAGGTCATGATCTCACAATTCATGAGTTTGAGTCCCACATTGGGTCTTGCTTGGGACTCTCTCTCTCTCCCTGTCTCTCTGCCCCCTCCTGCTCATGCATGCACACTCTCTCTCTTTCTTAAAATAAATAAACATTAAAAAAGTGTTTGGTCCATACATTTCCAGACATCAAATACTCAATATTACTTTGTTTTTGGTTAACTCTGGAGACTTTTCATTTCGTGCTTAATCTCCATGGTGATTAAGGGATGTGGAAATGATAACACTGGCATTTCATTTAAATGTTTCCATGAGGTGACATATGACAGATTCATTCTTCTAACTTAACTGAGATGAAAGTCATCTCATCTCCTATTACTAGGGGACAAATATGAACTGAAGCATGTGGTTTCCCTCACTCCTAATATCTGTACCAGAGGAAAAATATTAACTAAAAGGAACAACTAAGTCCTCTGATTTTTTAATGATTCTAGTTTGAATCTTCAAAACACTGCTTATATAAAGGGATATAAGGAGAAGTCTCATTTTTATTTCCATTATTTTTAATTTTTTAAGTATTTATTTATTTATTTTGAGAGACAGTGACAGAGAGTGAGCAGGGAAGGGGTAGAGAAGAGAGAGAGAATCTCAAGCAGGCTCTTCACTGCCAGTGCAGAGCCCAATGTGGGGCTTGAACTCACAAATCATGAGACCATGACCTGAGCTGAAATCAAGAGCTGGTGCTTAACTGACTGAGCCATCCGGGGAACCCCGATTTCCATCTTTTTTAGATTACTGAAGGAGATCATTCTTTCATGATAAAATTCACTATTCAATGATTTTTCAAACTAAAATATAAACATTCAAAATAAAAGGTATATATGTGATATAGCATTTCTATTTCCTGTAAGCATAAATACTTACAGGAAGCAGAAAAAGTAACTGGTGGAGCACCTAGGTAGCTCTGTCAGTTAAACATCTAACTCTTGATTTTGACTCAGGTCATGATCATAATTCATGGGATTGAGCCCTGCATCAGGCTCCATGCTGATAGCATGGAACCTGCTTGGGATTCTCTTTCTCTCTCCCTCTTTCTCTGCCCCTTCACCTCTCTCTCTCTAAATAAATAAATAAACTTAAAAAATGAAAATAATTTGTTTACTATTTCTGCCATGACTTGTCAGGAAACTGAGCATGTTCACACACAAAAGCAAAGAATAATACCAACGGCTCAGCAGCAGATGAAGTGGCAAGATTTCCCTAGGTGGAGTTTATAGTTATCTTTTAATCACTCAAGAGACTAAATTTTTTTTTTGACCTGAATTTATCTTGCCTCCTTTCAACCTTACCTCCACTGATCCTATAACATCTTCCTCTTCTCTGTCTCTTTTTTTAATACTAATTTAAATATGGACCTTTTTGTAATCACCATGTGTGCCATCGGCATCAACATTTCAGAAGACATCTTCAGCGCACCCACTGCGTATCCACCATACTTGTTTAATTTTGTTAATTGAATGTTTCTCAAACAACCTCATCATCTGCCCTCAGCACTTGGCATTTTCCTGTTATAAAACTATCCTTTGCAATGTCTTCTCTGCCAACCAGAAGGGCGAGACTCTTGCTTATAGCATCTCCCAAAACACAGGACTGGTCTTTAACAAAATCCCCATGTTGTCAGACCACAACGGGGGAAGTGAAAAGAACTAACACTGAGTGCCTACTACATATCAGGCTATAAATGCATGGTATTTAGTCTTCAAAACAGTCCTATGATACAGAAGACATTACACCAATTTTAAACAGATGATGGAAACAAACAAACAAACAAAAAATATTCTATCACTTATCGCAAGACACACGATGGGCAAGTTCTTGAGACAGTATTCCAGAGTCCACACTGGGTCACTGCACAGTACCATTTGTACTAAGGAAAGGCTGACTTATATTCTGGTTTTTTTTTTTTTTTCTGTCAAAGAGCTCTTTGAAGGCCTTAATACTCTCTGTTGTCCAGATATAGGGGCCATGTTAACTCCCAAACAGTTCTAAGCTGTGTAAAGCCCTTTCCCTCAGCTCCAGTTCTAGAAAGGTTTGGAAGACAGGAAGAATTAGCAGCCACCCTGTAGACATACTGACTATACTGTGGAAAAGCTAAAGCCAGGGGACCTGAAAAGCTTTCTCCCACTAATGGAAAATTATTTTAGGTCTTTTCTCTTAGGGAGTTTTACATATGAAGCTTAAATTCACACACACACACACACACACACACAACAACAACAACAACAACAACAACAATAAATACCTCTCACACAGAGTTCTGTTAGTAGCCTGATTTGTTTATAACCATGAATTGAAGTCAACCTCAGTGGTAACTGTGTAGAGTGAAAGCTTTATGGGAAGTTAGTTTCCTATGCTTCACTCCTCTTTGCACCCCTACCCAGAATGCTCTCTGCTTTTCCATCCTTCCCTAGCAAAACAAACCACCCTTCATTCTTCTGGGCCAAGCCCCAAGGTCACCTCCTCCACAAAGCTTTCTTCATCACCTTCCTACCCCTAGTTATCTTTCCTTTGAGTTTCCCCCAACATTTTATTCATGTCCCCAAAATAGTGCCTATCACAGTGCATCACATATTTCTCATTCTACAGACCAGGTTTTTCAACCTCATTACTAATGGCTTTTGGAGCAATATAGCTATTATTTAATGCCCTGTGAATCGTAGGATGTTCAGCAGTATTCCAGGTCTCTACCCACTGGATGCCAGTAGCAGCTCCCCTTTGATTGTGACAAATATTCGATTGAGACCAAATGTGTCTCTAGATAGTGTCAAATTTCCCCTTAGGGGAGGGCAGTATCACCCCCAGTTAACAATTCAGTTTTAGATCACGGGGACCACATGAGTAGTGACTGTGCTTTTTTTCATCCTATACACATGGGAATATCAGGCCCATGGCAAACGGTTACTTAAAATCTGTTGGTTTTAATGAAATTACTCTCATTTCCCAATAACTACATACTGCATTATAAAATGCATTAAATTCATACTTTGTTCAAAAGTGAAAAAAACATGACTGCTAAATTAAACTCTGGATTCAAGGAAAATGAGATCAAAAGTCATTGGATGTCAAAGTAGAGAAAATACTTCTTGGGAACCTGGGTGGCTTTGTCACTTAAGCGTCTGAGTCTTGGTTTTGGATCAGGTCATGATCTCACGGTTTGTGGGTTTGAGGCATGCATCAGGCTCTGTGCTGACAGCTCAGAGACTGGAGCCTGCTTCAGATTTTGTGTTTCCCTCTCTCTCTGCCCCTCTCCCACTAATGCTCTGTCTGAAAAATAAACATTAACGAAAGAAAATTTAAAAAGAAAAAAAATACTTTTCTCTGTATATGTAAGAAATCAAAAAATCATATATGTATTACATATAATTATATATATGAAATATATTATATAAATGCGTGTATACACCCATACACATAATAACTTTTCATAGAAAACTACGTTCAGAAAACTGGATATATGTAATGTGATATCTCTAAATACATCATACTTAACATGCTTTGTTCAATACAATATGCAGCCAATTGCTAGGGTTTTTTTTCCCCTGAAAGACTCATTCATGATAAAAGTGATGCTTATTTTGAAATTTCAAAATTAGAGGGACCTGATTAAATAAAGAAGTGCAGACAGTATGATATTGCCTTTCTTCCTGATAAGATATTCATCTCTTCCCAATTTGGTGCAGAACAATTTAAAGTCATCTCACTTTGTTTATTTCTGTGGACTAGTCAACCATTTATTTGGCCTGAAATGCAGAACCAGTACTATCTTAATATCAATTTATGATGAAAGATTTTTTCTCACCTCGGAATAGGGAAGCCCTGGCATATCTTCATTTTTTTTCCTGAGCTGAGGTTGCTATTAAAGTTCTGGAAGTGAGGGGCTCCTGGGTGGCTCAGTTGGTTAAGCAACGACTTCGGCTCATGTTATGATCTCAGGGTTCGTGGTTGTGAGCCCTGTTTAGGGTTTTATGCTGACAGCTCAGAGCCTGGAGCCTGCTTTGGCTTCTGTGTCTCCCTCTCTCTCTGCCCCTCCTCTACTTGTGCTCTGTCTCTCTCTGTCTCTCTTTCTCAAAAATAAATAAATATTTTAAAAAATTTCTAAAAGTGAGATATATTTGTCTTTTCTCTTAGTAGCACATCTGCAGAGTCTGTTATTCTCTGTTATTCTCACTGGTAGACTGTAAGCAGCAGCAGGTGCATTTGGCAAGTTGATAATTTTTGCAAGAAAGAATTGCAAAAACAAGACCGGCCCCTCCTGAGCAGTCAGAAAGGTGGTCACTCAGCACAAATATGCATGATCTCAGAGAAATTATGCAAGACCATATTTTCAGTTGCCATGTTTTATTGATTGCCTCTTTTTGGTTTTAGATACATGAATTATACTTTTCATTACAATACTATGAGATGGTGATTATTCCTGCTCCTATAAAGAGGAAGTTATTAAATACCAAGATAATAAAAAAAATCGTGTGATGTCATTTAACTACTCAGGAAGTGGACCAAAATTCACCCCGTGATCCTTCTCAGGTACAGACAGCAAGCACCTCAGAGTACACAGTAGTTCTTTTTGCACCCACTCCTCCACAAATACCACCCACATGCAGATTCAAACTTATAACCAGGGATATTTCTACAATCTTCACTCCCTCACCCCCGGACTGTCCTCAGCCCCACAGGCATGCAGAAAGGAAAGTAAAAGTCACCAAAATGCAAAGGAACATGCACTTTTGGAACAGTTTGATTCTGAGGTTGAGGGGCCTGCATTCCTGAGATAAGAAACAAACAAAGAAACAACACTTTCACCTCCTCATTTTACACCAGTGGGTTTCCTGTTCTCTGGTTTCAGTTTAAAGAACCTGGGCTCCAATAAGTTACTTTAATTTAAAAGAGCTTACATCATTCCTTACACGGATTTTGCTCTTTAGAATGCCTTGACAAATGTCATTTTCTGCTATTCTTGCTGCAGCATTTTGTGCTGTGATAGAACAGACCACATGCTCACCTGGGCCCCTATACTGTAGATGCATCTTGGAAGGCCACTTTTCAAGTTTCATTTGGTCCCTTCTAACCAGCTACATGAACACAGCTTCACTGGGCGTCAGTGAATCACTGATACTTATTGTCAACCTATTATCTTCTATATCTCTCTATCTCTCTATCTGTCTATCTATCTCTACCTATCTATCATCTATTCATTCATCAATCCAACCCTCCATCCTGTCTATTTCACAGAATCAGGGGACAAATGAAATATTACAGGTGAAAGCATTGTGTAACCCACAAAACATTATTCACATCTAGCAACCAAGCAATTTCATACACACACACACACACGCGCGCGCGCGCACGCACACGCACACACACACTCATACAGTACCCCAAGGAACAGATGGCTTTCAAGACAAATGGATCTTACCACACACTTTAGAATTCCAAGTCAGTTCAGAAAGAGTCCATTTTATTCTGATAGGGGTGTGAAAAGGTCAAGTATTGATTTAGACTTCTAAGAGGAGACAAAAAATAAAAAGGCCTTCCTGAAAATATTTACTACATTTTGCTTTCATTCAGGGTTTCTGTGCAGAGCAGAGATGGTTTGAAGCCCACAGGATGGCAAAGATAAAATGGCCCAGCTTATAAATGTGGGCTTGGGATCAATTTTACTTGTCCCTATGACCTTTAATACACAAAATGGAAAACTCCTATATTGTTGCAGTAGAAAATGTATGAGAAATGAAAATAAAGCAATCAAAAGCTTTATGTAATTCATATATTAAAATATACAGCATGTTTTATGTTTACTCATAAATAATGTTTTTTCAAAGCACTTTCATATAGACATATCGCTGCACCAAACATAAATATTTTCTTTTTGACAAATAGAAGACTTTAGACTCATCTTCCCAGGATTTAAGTGTCTCTCTCTTTGCTACTAAATGAAGTGTTGGCACAAATACTTTAATGATGCCTGGGTGAAATTTTAGGGATGTCTGTGACTGTACAGAAAATAATTTTGTATCACAAGAAATTTCTCTCAATCCTCAAATGTATAAAATGTTCCCTGGCATTTATCCAGATAGTAGCAATTCTTAAATATTTTCATTGGGGCTGCAAAAGCATCTATGCTTAATTCCAACGTTATCATTCATCTAGATTCTCAGTGTATACTTTTATGTTCAAATAGCTAAGGCTACTTCTGGACTAGGGAATTCAAGAGGAGTTGTAAAAGATTTTACTGTCTGGAATATGTTTGACTTTATAATGGTATTCTTGGAAACCAGAGGCATCCCAGAACACTACCAAAAACAATCTCTTATTGTTTGTTTGCTTGTTTCCGTGGTGTTTCTGACTAAATACCGAGCAAATGGTATGCAGAAGCTGTGTAGAATCACATAAATCTTGTTTCGCTCCCTAGGTATTTCTAGCTGAGGGACATAAGACATGTTACTCAATCTCTGTAAGTCTCCATCATTTTACATACAAAATGAGGATGACAGTAACCATCCCTAAAAATACCCACGATGATCAGATGAAATTACCAGGGTATATGAATTCCTGTGTTACCCTGTTCTTACTTCTCTTCAAAGGATTAGGGTGAACATGGTTTATTCTTGGTCAGCGAGGTAAGAGAAATAAACTGATTTATGGATTAGTAAAGCTAACCGTGAACAGGCACTATAGCCTAGGAGCTACCCATTGCCTTGGGTTCAAATTCAACTGAGGGACCTTGTGTGAGTCACTTAACCCTTCTCCATCTGTGATTGTTGACTTTAAAATGGGAAAACATTGAGATATTTTACTGTGTTGTTTTAAGAATTAAATGAGTTAATACCTATAAAGTGCTTAACATATAATAGTATTATTTTCAGGAGCCCTTTCCATTATAATGATGTTACTCCCACTGTATAACTTGTTACAGTAATAAAGCATGTCCTTTCCCCCTGTGTTAATCCTGAGAAATGAATTCAATCTCTCTTCATCGAATCTCTAAGGTAGATAGAGAAAATAGCTATCTGGTCAGCAAGCTTAATTCCAGGCACCAATCTTTTCTGATCTTCCCTGTCTCCTTGCAGGTGACAGTTGGGTTATGGTTGTGTTACCAAATATGAGTGTCAATGCCGCCAGACTGGCAATGCCGCACACTGCTGAACCAAATAAAACCACACACTGCCAAGAATGAATCTCAGCTTTTTATCCTAACTCCCACTGAAAGGATGATAGGACTGATAACATACAATGATGTTAGTTGTTTACACTTTAGTTAAAATATGGGCAGGGAAGTTGACTTTGAAAGATGCTAGAGAACACAAGGGCACTGAAGGTCTGAATGAAGTAGAGTAAGGGGAGTAAACAGAGTGGAAAGGCTGGACAGGAAGGTTTGGGAAACTGCAACTCACTTCTACACTTCTCTGAAGATGACCTTGACAATCCATACAGTCGAGACCAATAAAGGAAATCACAGAACAATGTTTCATAATTGTATTGCTATTGTGATAGATCACTTTTAGGTTTTCCTATACTTTCTTTTTTTAAAAGTGCAATACATATCATAAAATTATATGTGTGTGTGTGTACATGTGAATTCATATTTTAATGAACTGTTCAACGATATTCGCTGAATGCCTACCAAATAGCTTCTTCTCAGAACTGAGGATGCACCAGTGAATAAAACAAACAAAAACCTTTCCTCTTGGAGCTTACATTCTAGAGGAGGAGATGGGCAACTGAAACAATGAGTACACTCTATTACATCTTAGGTGATGATAAGTGTTTGAATAAAACTAAGCAAGGAGCAAAGCTAGGAAGCATGAAGATAGGGCTGTACTTTTACATCAGTGGTCAAGCAATGATCTCCCTGATAAAGGTGACATTTGAGCACTCTTTGGTGCCATAAGGGTTCCTTCTCTAGAACTCAGGTGGTGGACAGCAAGTACAAAAACGCTGAGTACGGAGCAGGCCTGATATATCTGAGAAACACTGGAAATTTCTAGAAACTTCCATGATAATTTCAGTGATTGCTCTGAAGTATTAATATAGCAAGGGGGACAAATGGTCAGTTCTCTGATGTACCTGTCCCCATAATCTAAATACGTGAAAACCACCCAAACATTATGTACAACCTCTGGGACAGCTATTTTTTTTAACATGCAAAGTAAACTTGTTCAGCCCCATAAGGCTAACCCACAGGGTGTTTAGGCAAAGGGACAAAAAACTCAATGTATCTGCTCTTGGGCTGTGTGACCTTGTACAGGCTAGTTGGCCTCTCTGAATCTCAATCCACACGCTCACACAGTAGGAGGAATGCAATGGGTCCCATGCTTGTTGCTGAGTTATTCTAGTCTTAGGTTTAAAGGCACTTGATGCAGAATCATTTGCTACACAAATGTGAAACATTTTGGTAAAATCTCATTTATGCCAAGGCCATTTGTCTGTCCATTTCACTTATACGAAAGACAACTCAGGGGCGCCTGGGTGGCGCAGTCGGTTAAGCGTCCGACTTCAGCCAGGTCACGATCTCGCGGTCCGTGAGTTTGAGCCCCGCATCAGGCTCTGGGCTGATGGCTCAGAGCCTGGAGCCTGTTTCCGATTCTGTGTCTCCCTCTCTCTCTGCCCCTCCCCCGTTCATGCTCTCTCTCTCTCTGTCCCAAAAATAAATAAATGTTGAAAAAAAAAAAATCGAAAGACAACTCAGTCTTTAGAGGGAAGCCAAAATGTTCCATAGAAAGACAATTAGGTATTACATTACTGATACATCAAACATCTATATTTTACTTCTAGGAAAGTTCAAAGCTCTTACTCAGAGTCCAATTATTCATTCCATAGGCATAATTCTAAATTCTTGAATATATCAGTTTCTAGTACTACCACTGGTCGACTTCAGCTTTGGGATGCATTATTGTTTTAGTTATGTTGGATTGGCTTGGATTCACTCACACATTCTGGATAGCCAAGTCTGAGAACTAACAATAGAGAATTGTTAGTAAAGCTATCTGGGTATCTACAGATCAGGGTAAATTTGTAATTAGGGTAAAAAACAATCTGATTCATGGAAGGGGGGTGAAGGTCTCAGCTTTTGAATAACATAAGTGTGAGATCAAAGCTAGGATCACCACCAATAATTAGAGTCATACTGAACAAATTACTTAATGTCTAAGCCTCCATTTTCTATTCTTGGAACTGGAGGTAATGATAAAGGTCCTACAGGGTTGTGAGGAGTGTTGGAAATGAATTGTGTAGGGAACATCATAGTAGAGTGCATGGCATAGTTCCCTTTACTTCCTTCACTGCTCTACACACAGGATCCAAATGTAAGACCCCGGCCTCTGCAGAACTTGACATGCTCAGCACAAAGCTATGCCTGGAACAAAACCAACACTCTTAAGCATTTACATGAATGTGTGCATGAATGAATCAATGAACAAATAAGCAAATAAAGACATTTATAAATCAACTCACTAATTATACTACTAAAGTTCCTAAATCCTTACAAATCAGGAAGGGAGACAGAATACCCCTTCATCATATATTATCTGCCTAAACACGAAAAGGCATAATATTCCCAACTGCAGATGGAGAATCTTTCTTATCTTTACAGTAATTCAGTAGGCACAAAGATATCAGGTTGAGCAATGTGCTCCTAGGTGCTCTGGCAGAAGGCAGGAAGTCATTTTCTTCAGACCAGGCTTTAGCTTCAGCCACAGTTATTCATTCTCTTTTGCAAGGAAGAATTCATTTAGGTCTTCGGGAGACAGATGTATCAAGCCATCGGGTGTTTCTGCCAATCACCTCCTGCCAAAGCCCTGATGTTTTATTTTATTAGTGCAGGCACTTTCCATTAATTTGGATACTGTTTAAGAGTGTTAGTTCCAAAGGACATTGTTTTTTGGCTCTTCTTTTCTGAAGGACTATTTAATACATTACTGCAATGAATTGGCCCCTTGCCAAGAAAAAAGCAGTGGCCACCCAATTCTAATCAGTTTCTGACAATATGATCTGAATGTCTGGCTCAACAATATGTTTATTGTGCTCTACCTGGAATTGACAGAAATACATCAGAAAAATGCTACTGGCTCCATAGTAAAGACTAAATAAAACACAACACACAGTGTTTTCCTTCCTTCCTTTCTTCCATCCTTCTTTCTTTCCTCCCTCCCCTCCCTCCTTTCTTTTCTTCCTTTTTTTTTTTTTTAATGTTTATTTATTTTTGAGACAGAGAGAGAGACAGAGCATGAACGGGGGAGGGGCACAGAGAGAGGGAGACACAGAATCAGAAGCAGGCCCCAGGCTCTGAGCCATCAGCCCAGAGCCCGACGCGGGGCTCGAACCCACGGACCGTGAGATTGTGACCTGAGCTGAAGTCAGATGCCCAACCGACTGAGCCACCCAGGCGCCCCTATTTTTTTCATTAAAATAAGAACATAAGAGCATTCTACCATATGTCAAGTATAACAGATACTGGTGATGCCAAAACACATGTATTCACATCCCCATTCTTCCCAGTTTCCTAAGCAAACCCCAATTTTATTCAGGTATCTATCCCTGCATGCAGCTCTCAAGGCAACCTCAAAGAGTGGGTCCTGACTCATCTGAGACAATTATTGGTGTTTCACTTTCTCTGCTAGTGATTGGCTTGGACATACAATAATGGCAGACTTAGTGGAGATTTCTGAGAAAGTTTTCCTTACTCTTAAAACACTCAAGGAAGACATCAGTTCTTCTGACTTGGGCTCACTCATGTCAAGATGCGATGCTGATCACTGTTGTAATCTCTTGTGACCACAGGGGGAGTTTGACTAAAGACAAAAGTGACAAGCAGACAATAGGAGAGCAAAATGATAGAAAGATGTTTGTCCTTGACACTGCTGTTGAACCACTGAGATAAACCAGAAGCACTCTTCCTCTGTATGTCCCATGCTGTGTGGAAATAAATTTCCTTATTTTTTTTTAAAAGCCAGGAGAGACAACTATTATCAAAGCCTACACTAGGCTGTGGTAGAACATCAACAGAGTAAATGGTCCTGTAAGACCATTAGCCCTTCAAGAATTCTGGAATACCATGCGAGTTACTCTGAATAGTTAAATATTACAGTAATGCACCAGCCCCTAAAAGTAGCAAAATTTAGCACTGTGACTCATTTGCATCATGCTTCAGAGTCCCTACCTGAATTTTTCATCTCTGTCTACAATTATAGTGAGGGGGATCTTTTATAGTGATGTACCCAACTGTCGGTCCTCTGGATTTGGACCCCGTCTAAGTGCTCAGATACTTGTACAAACTTGCTTCATCCATAGCTCTGATGTTTAGAAATGAAAAATCCAACTCAAAAACAATTTCTGCCTGGGGCGCCTGGGTGGCTCAGTCAGTTAAAGGTCCCACTTCGGCTCAAGTCATGATCTCACAGTTCGTGAGTTTGAGTCCCGCATTGGGCTCTGTGCTGACAGCTCAGAGCCTGGAGCCTGCTTCAGGTTCTCTGTCTCCCTCTCTCTTTGCCCCTCCCCAGCTTGCATTCTGTCTCTCTCAAAAATAAATAAACATTAAAAAAATTAAAAATAAATAATTTCTGCCTAAAACTCCCCAATTCTTTCAACTAATGTTTGTTTCTCAATTTTCTTGCATGCATTTGGGGAGTGATAATTATTTACACTATCCAGTTGCAGCAATGTGTATATGTACATTGCAGTAATATATCTAATTTATTTCATGTGTGTAGCCTTTTTTCACCAACTAGAATTTAAGATCCTTAGAAGCAATTCCTATATTTTCATTATATCACTTGCAGGCTCTAGCAAAAAGGCTACTTATAGAGAACATATTCAATCATATTTTGTGACCAGTTAAGTTGCTAACCATATATGGGAAATAACAAAAATCTCAGCACCTTTTTCCTTCTACCATGAATGTTTAAACTTATCTTTTTATTAAGCCTCCAAGTACATTTGACTCTAACCTAAATCTGGTCTGAGTGGGAAGAGTGAAAAATCCTGTACTCTTCAAACTCTTCTTTGCTTAAAACCCTCTGTCCATCTCCCACTATAATGGATGAAGCATAAGCCAAGAAGAAGTGTTCCCTTGCTGCAGCCGAATTTCTCTGCATCAACAAACCAATGCACCCAGCAACAAATATATCAGAGTAAGGAATGATGGAATGGTTATCAACCAAGTCCACATGAAGACGACAGTGAAGAAAATAATTAAGAGCTACATTCTATCCGTTGCTTACCAAAGTGCCAGGCACTGTTACATCCATGAGCTCTTTTAATCCTTGTAACAACTCTATTTGATCCCATTGCTGTCCCCATTTTGCAAATGAGGTACACTAACATGCAGAAAGTAGACTGACTTGCCCAAAGTCTCACAGCTGGGCCAGTTGAGAGTCAGAGCCAGAATTTAGGGAATCAGGCTGAATCTCAGTTTTTGCTGTAAACACACCCATCACAAAAGGTGTCCTTTTCTCCACAGGTAATGCAACTCCATAAATAAAAGGAATGCTTGCACAAAGAGCTTTCCATAGAGATGACAGGGATGCATACCAAACACTATCATTCGCACAACCAAATTATCGCTGAAGATAGCACCTAGCTAGGAATAGAACTGCCCACTAACAAGCAACCGTTGACATCCGTCACCTTTCTTCTCTCCACATCATTATTTTTAAAGTTAATTTTGCCTCTTTCCAGAAGATAACTAGAGAAAAATCAATACAACTCATGCATATACAAATTGAGAAAAAATATGTGTCCCAAAAGAACGACACACATATTATTCAGGCCGAATTCTCTGCTAGATATATAAAGGAAGCAGCTCTTTTAAAAAATAATATATAGTAAATTTAAAAAGGATAAAGAGACACTGAATGTTAGTGTAAAAGAGAACTAAAGTTCACTGAGATTTCTCTCTCTCCCCCAAATTAGGTAGGTTAGGGTTAGGTTTTATCAGAAGGGAAGACCATATGTTGTGGCTGATATGTTTTCCAGTGTTCAGGAAGAGGCATCAGAAGGCATTCTTCAGTGGGGTAGCAAATACGTGTGCCTTTACTGAAAGACTATAGAAACCACTTCGACCTTGCCAACCCAATATTTAGCAAGATTATAAATCTGGGGGATAAAACAAGTTTCAAAAGTTATGAGATATGGAAAAGGCAGGACGCAAGTAGCCGGGTTCCATTATGGACGCTTATCTTGAACACAGAGACCATCACCATATGGTGCTGGAAACAAAAATTCCACTCAGTGATGAAGCTAAAGAAAAGGGCTTTTTCGGTCAGCTGTTGGTATCTCCAACATGCTCAATGGAGCCATACACTCAGTCCCCCACTGGAAAAACAGGACAAAAGAAAACATCAAAACCGAAACCAAAAACAACAGGAGAGATACTACCTAGCTCCCTGAAGAGAGCAGAATCTTAATAATATCGATGTATTGACAGCTCCTAATTATGAGTAGCTACAAAATTAGCTTCTGAGGCAGAGAGGAAATACAGCAGTTAGCAAAAGCACAAGTTGCGTGCAAGTCTATCTGACTTTCACACTGCTAGGATGGGATCAGTGATTGTAAACAAAATTTTTAACAGTTCCCTGTAAAAATGGTAAGATTAAACCGGTAGGTTATTTTGAGGGTAAAAGAAGTTAATACACAACGATAGAAACTGTTCGTTGTCTCCCCATATCCATTTTCCTCTTCTCCTTTTGGTACCCCTCAAGCAGGGATGCTCTGGTGCCGAACTTCAAAGGTCACCATTCACATTATAACCTGTAGGAATATTTCCTACATTTTTAAGCAGCATACGCGGCTACCCAGCAAGAGTCTAGCTTCTCTTTGGGCTATGGCAGGAAAGTCTGTTTGTGTAACTAAGTTCTGAATGACAGAACGTGAGTGTAAATGATGTATGCTCCTTCAGGGTCACGTTTGCAAATGAAGCTCTGGGTCCTGGATTCTGGTACGTAAGTATGGTTTTGCAGAACCAATCCCATGCAGAGGGACATCAAACCAGGCAGGTTTGGGAACAACCACATGGGGGGAACTCAGGTCCCAAGAGGATGCTGTGGAGAAGTTCACCCCCACCACCTTGTCTACCCACCTCTGTGCTGTTAATGTGAGAGACACATGAAATCTAGACCTTGCTTGATCCATTCTACTTTAAGTCTCTGTGTAGTAACAGCTGGGGCTGATTCCTCTTTAATACCTACATGTAAAGAACTTAGAACTGTGCTTGGCACATAGTAAGCTCTCATTAAATGCTAGTGTCCAACTCTCTACGTGAAAGAGGCAGTATTTGAAAACAGAGAGCACTGTGTGCCTCCAAAGCCTATGTTCTTTCCTTTCCGGGAGAGAACGCTGCCTCCAGTGCACAGAGACTGAAAAGGCAGAGATATTTGCTAGAAGCACGTCAGTTGCCAACACTTTAAAACCTCTGGTAGTTGAAGTTGCTTCCCCTGCCCCCCAACATTCCCCAATTTTTAATGCTAGTCTCAAACTCATGATTTAAAAAAATTGATATTAAATTTAATTTGGCAAGTCACTTTAAATTCTTTGACCCTTGAACTTCTGCTCCCTCCACCTGAGTCACCCCATAAAACACAGTCATGGTGAGAAACATAAGGGTCCCCAAAGAACTATACACATACTATTCAGGCTGAATTCTCTGGCTGTCACATATAAAGGACTTGCATCCTTTGGACCATAAAAGTTTTTTTTTTTTTTTATTTCTTTTTTGTGGGGTTTTTGTTTGCTGGTTTGTGTTTTGTGTTTGTTTTCTGTACTGATGAAAATCTCTAGGCTCTCCTTGAAGAGCCAAGTCTGCAACCTGTTTTGCATGGGAACTCCTATACCACCCTTCTTGCTCTCGTCTCAGTGCTTACCTTGGGCAAAACTGCCAACAAGAGGAATTTTGGCTTCAGGATAAACCAGAGCCTGCTCTCATTTTCCATCCAGTCCAGGGCAAGAGTGGGGGGCACTGCCCCTCCCAACTACTCAGCTGTCCCCATCTGCCCAGCTCTGGAAATTCACAGATTTGAAACATACATAGACCATCCATTTCTACATATATGGCATGACTAATAGCCTACTTCAGGGAAACAGAGAAACACATTGTCCAGTACTGCTTTATAATACTGAATTAAATAGCTGCAGGTCAGGGGTCTCATGCCACACATTTAAAGGGCAGTCCAAGTGGTTTTTAGTTCTGGGAACAACAGGGAAATCTGTTGTTTTGAAGGCAACATAGATTTAAGAGAAAGCCTTCTCTTCTTCTGCTCACTCCCCCTCCCACCTCTAGCACAATTAATGCTTCCTCCTTCCAATTTCCCATCCATTTTGTGCAACATTCTATCAACATTTCTTCCATTGTGCTATAAATATCTGCTCCCATGTCTTTTTCCCTGGGAAGGCTCTGTAGGTCTGTCTTTCATTATCCTCTTGGCATGATTGATCTCATTACTTTGCCCTTTTACTTTGCCTCATGTATTTCATGTTCATGCTTTCCAGTGTCATTTTATTATTGCAGCTGTTGAAGTAATTTAAATGTGCTTTGAAAATATACGTAACGTCGGGAAACTTATTTTTCAAAGTGAACAACACAGATTTAGACACTTAAAAAAGGGCTTCAATTTTGCCCTGCTTCCTGAATCCTCCATAGTCTAAGTATTTCGTTATCTCCATCTGCAACCCCAAAGTGTCTCAAATTAAAGACCACACTTCAACTGAAGTCACAACCAATGAAGAATAAATTGTTCTCTTTTCTGGAGGACAGACGCAGCAGGTTTCAAATATTTCAGCAAAACTCAACTCCAAACAGCACTAATGGTGCCATTTGGCACTAATGCATTGTCAGGAATTAAAATTTGAATGGTAGAGTTCAGAACAAGAAAAAAAAAAACATATCAATAAAATTCAGCTCAGGCAGACAAGTATGTGGTCGGCATTCGATGGAGGGATTATATGCATACATAAATAAACCATTAAAATCCTCCCGCTAGAGTCTGCTCAATTCATGGTGATTTGAGTTGCTGCGGGGGCAATGGCAAATCTAAACATAATTGGTTTGTTTGCAGGATGAGAAGGAAGAATTTGACAGATTTTAAATATATACAGATAGTCCATTTCTGCATTTTTAGAATAGTTAATATAATACTTCAGTCAAAATATGAAGCACATTTTCCAAAGCATCTTTAAAAAAAAAACGTAAACCACTCCAGTCAGGTCTTATATTCCACAGCACCATCTAAATTCTTTGGCAAGTCTATCCACGTGTTATACTGAGAACAGTATTGCTGGAAGTACTATAAATGGAAAAGGAAGGAACAGACGTTTATTGAATCTCGTGCATAGGTATCTTATGAAATCTTTACCACTCTCTAAGGCAAGTTTATTAACCCCATTTAAAGATGAAAAAAAAACTGACTAAGGATTCCTATCTTCCCCAACAGAACATATCTGGTAAATAAAAAAGGAGACAGGATTTAGCACAAGATTGCTTTGGCTCTAATATGCATGTTCTTTCCATGGTCTTAGACGAGTTGGGAAAATCTATTTCAGAATGTTGTATTTCAGAGCGTGGAACCACTTACTCTCTGTCACACACACACACACACACACACACACACACACACACACAATCACTCTTTTTCTTCTCTCAGTCAAGGGATGGTTACTACCCTCTCCCTGAAACCTTCCTTTTTTTGACTGTCAATGGCACTTACTGTTCTTAATACAGAGTTACGTTGTGAGAACATACTGTTATTAGGAAACTGGGGAACTCATTCTTAGACCTAATTTTGTGTCCTCAGATAGAATATAATAATTCTCAACCTAAGAAATATGCCAAGTTTCCCTTATATGCTCAGTGGCATATGTAATCTTGCCTCCTAATAAGTGTTTAATCAAAGCTTATTAATTTTCTAAGTTATTATAACTGAATTGTATGATATTAACGAGTGGCACTTCATTCCATACGTTAAAGGTTTCAACGCAGTTGAGGGCAAATACGTTTTATATGAAGCTATTGTATTTAAATGAAGTGCTTAACAGGACCTTGTGGGGGCTCTTTTGTGCAAAACTAATCATGGTACTTTAAGGTATAATATGTTCAAGTATTAAGTTTGCTTCAAATGGGAGTAGAACTGTACACTGAAAAGAAAGTAGGGAAATACAGAATGAAGTTGAGTGAAAATAACATTAGGTTTAAATACTAGAAAGTGTGATAGACTCCCTGCCATCTCCGGGAACATATTTAATTTTCTATAATCACTGGATTTCTGTTTCATAAACTTCCTACTTCAAACCTCCATTGCTTCCCCTGCTCCTATTCCATCTGGAGATGAAATTGTGTGTGGACAGCAAGCCAATAAAAAGAAGAGAGATTCAAACCTTCAAGAGAACGGCAGGGGGCATCCTAGTAAGCAAGGATCTGCACCCTTGTATCACCAAATTTCCATAGAGTACAGGAAAGAGCAAGAATACCTTTGTGGGAGAGAGAGGAATATTTTATACTCAGCCCCATATTACTGGGTGCTGAGGTCTTTAAACACAAACAGTGCTTTCTACTTGGTTGGTGACTTATCAAATCACCTAGTACCTGCCTTTTTATAATAGGAAATGAATACCATTAACTATTGCAGCTAAAGACACTTCAAAGTGAGATACAAGAGGGTCATGATTCATGTTGCATCACAGACTTTCTATTCAAGAAAACCTGGAAAAAACCATCATGCTTCCTAATTTGAGTACAAAGAAAATTGTTTTGTGGTTCTGAGTTTATATTAAAGAAATGTTGTGTATGGTTTATGACTTTTATGACTTCATACAGAGCTCTAAAAGTCATCATGAAATTGTATCATTCTGAACAGCATTATACATTTAAAAGAAGATGGGGAAATATTAAAAGCATAAATAAGCCTTCTTTAGGAAAGCCCGATCATTTTCAGAGACCGGATTAGTATGTATGTAACATCAAACTGTGGCATTGCCAAGATCAGTAAGAAAATAAAATAGGTTTCAAAATACGGCTTTTAACACATGACATTTTGGGACCCATATGGAGAATCTATATAGAACGATGATCACACCACAGGCTGTATGTATGTACTTCAGGATCACTCATGGACTGATCCAAAAGGAAACATGCTCATACGGAGAACCTGTGAATCAGCAGGTGAAGCTCCGGGATATGGACAACTTCATATTTCCTCAGGAGATCATGAGGCACAGTCAGGTTTGAGAACCACCAGTCCAGGGGCTCTAGGTAGAATCACATAAGTATCTTACTTCACCAAGCCCTGTTGTTTTCAACCCTTTTTAAAGCTGTTTTGAATTCTGTTCTTTTCAGCTTTCACCTTCTGAAGGATGAAGCTAATATTGATACTTAAAGGCTCTGTGTTTTAGATAGAACTTTAGCTTATAGGCCTCAAACAGGATTACTGTGAATTTATTTAAAATCTACAGCTGATGTTGCTATCTTAGAGAGTTTTCAGAGTCTCATCCCAGCCGTACTCCTCATGCTAGAAACGTGATATTTCTCATAATGAAAGGTAATAGCAGTGATACCCAGCAGTCAAGTCAACATTAAATGTCGGTTTAGCCTCGGGGCGCGTGGGTGGCTCAGTCAGTTAAGCCTCTGCTCAGGTCATGATCTCGCCATTTGTGGGTTTGAGCCCCCCACGTTGGGCTCTGGGCTGACAGCTCAGAACCTAGAGCCTGCTTTGGATTCTGTGTCTCCCCCTCTCTCTGCCCCTCCCATGCTCCTGCTCTGTCTCTCAATACTAAATAGACGTTAATAAAATTTAAATGTCTGTGTAGCCTAAATAAGTATTCCACCACAAAGAATGTGTTGAAAGTGAATACCATAAGGAATAACAGTAGTTAACATTTATTGATTTCTTACTATGTGCCAGATAATCTGCTAGGTGCATTTTTTTTTTCACTTAATGATAACAGAATGAGGTGGGTATGACTCTCATCCTTATTTACAATGACTATTATTATACCTATTTGTTATTATCTCTACTTATGGTGAGAAAGCAGCATTTAAGAAATAGAGTGCTAAAGGAGTTCGAAGTGATAACACATGATGATGTCTAAATTCAAAGTCTACCTTCGAACTTGCTCTGACATATCCCACCATACCAACCCAAACTGATTATCAACACTACTCCACAACAATGACAAAATCGAACTAACAAAATCCCAGCATTTCTTTCTCTTTTATTTAACCTGAGACCTGTTTCACTAAATATTACACAATACGTCCATCGTCCATACCTCAGTTATTATGGGTTCAACTGAAAACCACACCAATAAAGGAAATATCACAGGAAAGCAAGCCAAGTGATTTTTTTTTTTTTTTGGTTTCCCACTGCATATGAGAACTACATGTGCAGTAGTATCATGTCTAAAAGGCAATGCACAGACCTTAATTAAAAGGATACTTTATTGCTAAAAATGCTAACCATCATCTGAGCTCTCAGAAAGTCATTATCTTTTTGCTGGTGGATGGTCTTGCCTGATGTCGGTGGTTGCTGACCGGTCACAGTGGTGGGTGCCGAAGGCTGGAGTGGCCGTGGCAATTACTTAAAATAAGACAAGAGTGAAGTTTGCTGCATTAATGGACTCTTCCTTTCATGAATGCTGTCTCTGTATGATGTGATGCTGTTTGATAGCATTTCACCCACAGTAGAACCTTTTCAAAATCAGAGCCAATCCTCTCAAACCCTGCTGCTGCCTAATCAACTAAGTTTATGTAATATTCCAAATCCTTTGTTGTCATTTCAACAATCTTCACAGCATCTGCCCCAGGAGTAGATCCCATCTCAAGGAACCACTTTCTTTGCTCACTCCTAAGAAGCGACCCCTCATCCATTCCAATTTTATCATGAGATGGCAGCAATTCAGTCCCATCTTCAGGCTACACTTCTAATTCTAAATTTCTCATGCTATTTCCACCGCATCTGCAGTTACTTCCTCCACGGAAGTCTTGAACTTTCAATGTGTTAAAAAAAAAAAAAAAACGCAAAATTTAATTATCTGTGAAGTACAATAAAGTGAAGTGCAATAAAATGAGCCATGTCTGTAAATAGCAAAGTTGTACGTATAGTGAATAGGCTATTGCTAAATAGCCTTGGGTTTGTATACTCCAAAGGATGCAAATGTCTCATCCCTGCACCACTCCCGGAGTAAAACATTCCTGAATAACAAGTTTCAGGAGATCAAATGGGGGTCTGTGGTAGTCCTTATATTTGAGGCAGATCCTGAAACATCTGGCTAATACATTCCCTTTTAGAACTTAGAATTCCTTCCTAGCATCTGTATCTTCTAAAAGAAGTCCAGAATGGAAGGAGGTTATATTACCCACGACATATGAAACTAGTCCACATGTGGGTTTCTAGGGCAAGTCCAATGATTCTCCAGAAAGAGCAACTCTTGTGCCCTCCACCTTACCATTCTGGTTGGACAGCCAAGCTGATGGTCCATGCTTGCTGGAGGTGATGAGGAGGCATTCCTTTAGACGGGTACATAAATCAGGTCATTTCTTCTGTTATGGTATTGATAGCTCTACAATCCAGTTAAGGAAACACTGCGCAGTCATTGTATCCCTTTGCTAGGGCTCCCATAACAAAATACCACAGGACGGGTGCCTTAAACAACAGAAATGAATTTTCTCACAGTTCTGCAGGCTAGAAGTCCAAGATCAAGGTGTCACAGGTTTGGCTTCTTTGGGGCCTCTCTCCTTAACTGGGAGATAGTCACCTTCTCACTGTCATCTTACAATCTTTCCTCTGTGTGCATGCATGTCTGTGTCCAAATTTCTTCTTACAAGTCCACCAGTTGTTTGGAATTAGGACCCACCATAAAGACTTCATCTGTATTATTTTAGTGTTTATTTTTGAGAGAGAGCGCGAGAACACAAGCAGGGGAAGGACCGAGAGAGAGTGAGACAGAAAATCTGAAGCAGACTCTGTGCTGTCAGTGCAAGGCCCAATGTGGGCCTCAAACCCACGAACCATGACATCATGATCTGAGCTGCAGTTGGACGCTCAACCAACTGAGCCACCCAGCTGCTCCAAGACTTCATTTTAATTTAATTACCTCTTTAGAGACATAATCTCCAAATTCAGTCACATTTTGAGAGGTTAGGGTTAGGACCTCAAAATATGAATTTTGGAGAACACAATTCAGCCCATGACTGTTTAAAAAAAAACGGAGAAAGATTCTGTTCTATTTTATTTATAGAAGGTCTACTTTTTCAACCAATCTAAGAACGTGAATCCTTCTTACAATAAGGCAGAGGCGAAGAGAGGAGAGGGTGGCGATTGACTTTTATTTTCACACAGTTGCTCTTTGCACAGTTGATTGGAAGCTGGAAACTCAATAAACAAAGATTTCCGCTACCACTGGGTCTACAGCTGCAACTAACAAGATCATTGACTGTTTATAGGCAGAAGGAAGTTGAAAGTTACCATGCGTATCAGGTGATTTTGATCACAGTAGTGTACACAAACAATCTGGGTAAGCTAGCTCTAATACTTTTTTTTCTTTCTGTTTTTGTTTCCTCAGTAAGTTGGCTACTGGGGAAAAAACTCAGCATAATGACTTTGGAGCACCCACTGCAAGCCAGGTGTTGCCACAGAGTCTGAAACCCTCAATTTGAGTATCGTTTTAAAAACCATAAGAGACTTCTATACTCTAAAGGGATAGATGCACTTTAGGTCTCAAAATAATTTTTATCAACATGCCTAGCCCCTGTGCAACCCAGATATATATCTTACCCAAGGAAAAGCAACTAACTTGCTATTGCAGAACCAGTCGCCAAGGGACCCTTTCCTTTCCAGCAGCCTGTAAACCCCAAACCTCTCATAGATAAAAATTATGTAGTGTCCTCTGCTTTGCCATCTGTTTCCATCTTTTCAACAACACTGAATGTGGGAGCAGCTGCATTTCACAGACGAAGAGAGGGAGCTTCTGAAGGGTTAAAGGATTTTTCCTAAGTTACAGAGCACAAAAGGTCGGGAATGCAAGTTGAATTTCTTCCCTTACTAACTTTACAGCTCTATGTAACAGAGAGGATTTCATACCTAACATATACTGGTAGTGGCTAGCATAGCATAGCAGGCATTTAAGAACTTGCTCTGAACTGGACTACATCAAATGTGCTCACATCCTGGCTCAAGCTGAAGCTGCCTCAGTGAGTATGAGCTTGGGCTGCCCTGCCACAAAAAAATTACTAAAACAATATTTCTGCTCAACCTGAAACCTCTCATTCTCCACTCCCATCAATCCTGAATGTAGATCGCCATTTGTCAATATGGGTGAGGGGACATGAGGATCTCGTAAGGAAGGACTCTTTCACGGGTGACACACACATGGACATCTTGGTGGAGATCAATGGCTCCGTTCAGAACTGCATCCCAGACTTAGGGAATCATATGACAGCATTTTATCGTATCACATCATATGACGTGACAAACTAGGAATGAACCATAGTATGCAGACCACTTGCTTTATTTCCCAACTCACTCATTTATTAATATAATTCCAATCAGTCTAGCATTAAGTCCCATCCTTAAAGGTTCTAAGTGAAGTTCAGTGCTATAAAAATGTCATTAAAAACCTTAGCATGACACATCAATCCATTCTCGCATATTACAATAGGCAATAGGCATTCTCCAGATATATATCATCAGTCCATTACAATAGGCATTCTCCAAACTGAACATAAACTAAACACAGATACACTCAGGAGTTCCAGAAAGCTGAAGGTTTTCATTAGGTGGAAATTACATGAAAAGATGGAATGAATAATGAAAAAATATTTTGAGATTTCCACAAGAACCAGCCTTATAGCCTTATAGTTAGCTTTTTCCCACCAGTAACCTAAAAAAACAAAACAAAACAAAACAAACCCCAGAAATAGCAACAATAAAATTCATCCACAAAGTGTGTAATACTATGAATCCAATCCTATACACTCTTGAAACAAAATAAAATGAACATCTGGGAACATAATAGACCCAAACCTTCCTTGGTATATCCATCTATGTCTGACTCAAACACTTAAGCCTGTGATAAATATATAAGAGGGTGGCTATGAGTTCTGACCTTACACATGATGCAGGTAAATCCACTTCAAGAAATAGCTCTCCTTGGGGTGCCTGGATAGCTCAGTTGGTTGAGCATCTGACTCTTGATTTTGGCTCAGGTCATGATCTTACAATTTGATTCATGGGATCGAGCCCCACACTGGGTCCTGTGCTGACAACACAGAGCCTGCATGGGATTCTCTCTCTTTCCTTCTCACTCTGCCATGTCCTCGCTTGCTCGCTCTCTCTCAAATACATAAAAATTTTAAAAAAGGAAACAGCTTTCCTTTAGTGAAGATCCACAGAAGTGATTCTCCTTGAAATAACTGAAAAATTGTGTGCATTGAGGGAGGAGGAGAAAAATCCGTTAGCTTTTATTGTCTTTGTAAGGTGTGTAAGACCCAAAGAGAAAGAACAGTTGATCCTGGGTCTATTCAACTCTTAGTGCATTAAAAATAAGGAAAAAAAACATGGGTGCCTGGGTGGCTCAATCAGTTAAGGGGCCAATGCTTGATTTCAGTTCAGGTCACGATCCTAAGGTTCTGAGATCAAGCCCAAGTGTCAGGCTCTGCACTGACAGCATGGAGCCTGCTTGGGATTCTCTCTCTCTCCCGCTCTCTCTCTGCCCCTTCCCTACTCACATGGGCTCTAAATAAATCAACATTGTTTAAAAGAAAAACAAAAGGAAAGAAATAATAAAATTGTTGCTAGTGGAAATCTTAATTTCAATGAAACATCTTCATTTGCTTCAAAGTCTCAAACAAAAATCATCCTGGAGGAAAGCAAGTCTTATTATAAAAGCATTAATTAAATTATTCAGACTGCATGAACAGAGTGTAAACCTATGATTCATTCTCTTTTTCTGTCACTGCAAAGACACCGAATGAATTACTGCCTCAAAGGGGGGAAAAAAAGATTCCTGAATGATAATATATCTTTTAAAAGGGGTTGTATATGTGAAAATTCAAACTCCTTGACTAAAAATTGATAATCTGTATATACTAGCTTTCCCACTCGTAGACACATATCTTACTTTGTGGAATGTACACACGTATCTCTTGAGTCCACAATTACACAATTGTATCAAAACTATCCAAGGTACCCAATGTTTATTTTAATCAATTATTCTCATGCAACTGCAGAAAGATATTAGGAGCTGAAATTTGGCAGAAAGTACATTCTCAAATGGAAAGCAATGTGAAGATTTCTTTAACACATTTTTTTTCTTTTTACTTTCAACTGTTTAGTTGGGCTATATCTCTGCTAGAAACAGTTAAAACAATAGTATCTGGATTTTAAAGGAATGATATTTTAAAGGAATGCAAAGCGTTTAACCTTCTTTAAAAGTTTATTTACTTACTTTTGAGAAAGAGAAAGAGCAGGGGAGGGGCAGAGAGAGAGGGAGACAGAAAATCTCAGGCAGGCTCTGTGCTGTCAGTGGGGAGCTGGACGTGGGGCTCAAACTCATGAACCCTGAGATCATGACCTGAGAAGAAATCAAGAGTCTGACGCTTAACAAACAGCCACCCAGGTGCCCTAAGCAATGTTGTTTTGAAATCATGTCTTTGATTATAAATTATAGAATGAGCAATGATTCTATCACACTTAATTCCAGCTATAAGTAGATTCCCTTTATAATGAAAAATGTGTCATTCTTGTACAAATGTGAAATAACCTTTCATTACTCTATTATCTCCCAATTATTTGTATTTTTTTTTTTTTTTACTTTTTAAAAAATTTTTGAGACAGTGTGAGTTGGGGAGGTGCAGAGAGAGAGGGGGGTACAGAGGATCCAAAGCAGGCTATGCACTGAGAGCAGCAAGCCCGATGCCTGAGCTGAAGTCGGACCCTCAACCAACTGAGCCACCCAGGAGCCACTCTATTTGTATTTTTTTTCAAGATATGAAGTTTATTGTCAAATTGGTTTCCAAACAACACCCAGTGCTCATCCCAAAAGGTGCCCTCCTCAATACCCATCACCCACCCTCCCCTCCCTCCCACCCCCCATCAACCCTCAGTTTGTTCTCAGTTTTTAAGAGTCTCTTATGCTTTGGCTCTCTCCCACTCTAACCTCTTTTTTTTTTTTTTTTTGCCTTCCCCTCCCCCATGGGTTTCTGTTAAGTTTCTCAGGATCCACATAAGAGTGAAACCATATGGTACCTGTCTTTCTCTGTATGGCTTACTTCACTTAGCATCACACTCTCCAGTTCCATCCACGTTGCTACAAAAGGCCATATTTCATTTTTTCTCATTGCCACGTAGTACTCCATTGTGTATATAAACCACAATTTCTTTATCCATTCATCAGTTGATGGACATTTAGGCTCTTTCCATAATTTGGCTATTGTTGAGAGTGCTGCTATAAACATTGGGGTACAAGTGCCCCTATGCATCAGTACTCCTGTATCCGTTGGGTAAATTCCTAGCAGTGCTAACTATTTGTATTTTTAATGACAGTATAATGCTGTTACATTGCAATGTGTTATACAGGAAAACACTGCAAGTAGAATCCAGACTTCTGAGTTATTATCTGCCAAGAAATATACATGTATAATTGCTTATGTGTGTCTAAAATGTATACATTTTGAATATGCATATATGTATATGCATTTATGTGTGTATATATGCATATGCGTACACATGTATGCATATATACACACATAAAAATTTCAAATACTAAGTTAGAAAATTTTTAAATTTAAATGAAATATATTAGGGAAAACTGTCATGTTTGTTTATTCTATGACAAGTTAAAAGGGACTTAACAATTATCAATTCAATTTGGTCCATATAAGAGAAGACGATATGACCTTAGGCTTCTTCTTTTTGTCTGTCTTTTTCTTTCAGAATAAAGTTACAAATATAAAATGGTTGTACTATAAAATGAAGAGCTAACTATTTGGAAAAAGAAATTCTTAAGTAACTAAAGATTAACAACTCATTTATTAAAACTAATTCTTGGAATTATATTCATTCAATAATATTTTAAAACAATGTATAGATATGTTTTAAAACTCAAAGTAGTGTCTTAAAACACAAATGTATGAAATGAATTTAGTAGTACTATTTGACATAGTAATTCAAAATACTATGATAATGAAATTTACAAAAGAAAATTTACTCAAATTCATATTGCACTGTAATCAGAAAGATTAAATCTTGATATTAACAAATTCCAAGGTTTAAGTGTTCACTGTACCATTTATTTTCTTTCAACACTGACTGAGTACCCACTATATATCAAAGAGGAAGACAAAGAAGAATGAGACTGGCTTCCTACATAGAAAAAGATCTGCGGGCACCTGAGTGGCTCAGCCAGTTGAGTGTCTCACTCTTGGGTTTTAGCTCAGGTCATGATCTCATGGTTCATGGGATCAAGCCCCGCATCAAGGTTTATGCTGACAGTTCAGAGGCTGCTTGGGATTCTCTCTCTCCCTTTCTCTCTGCCTGCTCCCTGCTGTCTATAAATAATAAATAAACTAAAAAAAACAAAAAAAGGAAAAGCTCTGAATGCTGTGGGGAAGATATTTAATAATCATGTAATTACTAAAGGATGCGATAAGTGCCATGGCAGAGGTGTGTATGCAGTGCTGGGGGAGATCACCAGAGGCTACTACCAATGTAGCAATGGGAAGATAAGGTCAATTTATGCTATCAATCAGCACACGCTGCACATGGAACAAATAAATGAACTGTCTATAGACAATGACACTTAGTTCAGGACTTTTACCAGGGGTGCAAGGAACAGAAGGTATAGAAAATCAGAAACAAATTTAGTACATTTTTCTTTTAATCCAATTACTTTAGATAAGTAACTGAACTGCCTGGATGGGCTCCAAGAAAAGCCTCTCTTACAACGGATGCTACTCTATTACAAACCATGTTCCACTCTATTTTATCATACAACATATATTATTAGCTAGATACTATTTACGGAGATTTGAAAAAAGACATGAATCCCTATATAAATGGAAAAAAATGTCAAAAAAGTAGGTAAGCACAATTCTGTGACAAATGGTCACCATACCTATCATTCACTGGCGGTTACTATGTATAGAGAAAAAAAGAATGAAACAAAATGTGATTCCTGGAAACAAACATGAAAATAGATTTCAAGTCAATACTTTTCCTAAAAACCAGCAGATGGCTCTGATGCGAGGTGTGGAACCCTATTACAGTTTCTTATATAAGTCCTTTCTGATGGAAAGGAGGTGAGGATTTCAGCCCCTGTGGAGGTCTACTTTCCTCAGGGGCTTGGGGCCAGGTGGGCAGTGTCCATGGGGGCATCTGGCATGGAATAGATATCACTAAAGTCTCAGTAAGCATCCAAAGAGTATTCACCAGGTATATGAAAAGTAGAACTGAAGCAGTGGCCAGTAAGCAGGGCAAGGTCAAGAAGAACAAGCAATGATTGTTTCTATAAACACAAAGTCACAAAGAATGGAATTCTGCCCACTGCAGTATCGGTCATTTGGCTGTTCCCCAGATGCATGAATACTTCTGAGAAACAGCGAGATAGCTATCTAGTGTGGGAAGTCAAAGGAGATTTCAGGGGGAGGGAAAGATTCCCGTCAAGCCTCTGGCCACATCCAGGGCTTCCCTTTTAATGAGTTAATATAAACATCAAACCAAGTGCTGAATCAATGAATTCACCTACTTAATTTCGTAGTTAATTAGTGGAAGCAAGTCTGAAATGAAGTGCTTACCCTGCGGAATAGCCACACACACACAAAAAGCCAACTCTAACGTGGACGACTTGGCTAGACATAGATAGGAGAGGAAAGAAATACATTTGACAAGCATGATGGAAAAAAAAGGCAGAGGAGGGTAAGATGTGCAGAAAGGAAATTAGCCATCAGGAATATCCGAGAAGGGGAACAAGAAAAATGCATTCCCACTCTGTCTGGCAAATATAGTCCTGTTACCTGCAAATAGTTCCGTGAAATGTCTTAGACTTCAGAAAGAGAGAGCTAAAAGGAACACTACAGAGCATCTAAATCAAAACTCTTCATTTTATAGATTCAGAAGGCTCAGAGAGGGGAGGTAACCTGCTTAGCGTCCAATAGCCAGAAAGTAGGAGCAGCAGCATCAGAATGTTACCTTTCTTTGACAATGGCATTCGACAGTGGGAAAAAGCCATTATCAAAATGCTATGGTGATATGGACTGACATTTTCTATTTTACCTACAAGCACCTGTTCAAAGTTTTTCCCAGGACTCTAGTGTTTATATCTTACTGTAGTGTCAATAGGCTACTATTGAGCTATTGAAGTTAATGACAGACATGGAGGTCACACATCATAAACATAACTTATTTTGCCAAGAAATAACATTAGAAGAAAAATAATGCCAAATATATCATAGTCATTCACCTTTAAAAAAGGGGGGAGGGGCATTTGACCCTATGAAATGACAAAGAAAAAAAAGTTCAACTTTTTAAATCATATAAATTTGCTGGGTGCCTGGGTGACTCTGTAGGGTAAGCGGCCGACTTCAGCTCAGGTCATGATCTTGAGGTTTGTCAGTTCGAGCCCCGCGTCAGGCTCAGTGCTGACAACTCAGAGCCTGGAGCCTGCTTTGGATTCTGTCTCCCTCTCTCTCTGCCCCTCCCCCATTCACGCTCTGTCTCTCTCTCTCTCTCTCTCTCTCTCTCTCAAAAATAAATAAACATTAAAGAAAATGTAAATCCTATCTGCTTTTGTGCTAAATTCACTACATTTTGCTTGTTTCCCCTATTTGTTTTTGCAAACTTCATCATGATACCTTCCCATTTTGTGGATTAGCTTCAGAAATCAATGCTACATATCTGAATAATAGGCAAACACAGGCAGGAGATTTAAAACATTAATAGCTGCAACTTCGTTACACTCTTATAACTGTCACAGAACAAGAAGTTGGAAAAAGAAACATCATGTACACATGAATGTGCCCCTTGGGAAATCCATCTATCATGTCAGTGCTATGGAACAACAGAAGTAGGGAAGCTTGTGAAGAAGACAAGCATGCCTTTGCCCACAGAAGCATATTGCTTTGACTATGGAGTTCCATATCCCTGCTAAGCAAACAGCAACAGGAAACCTAGGGGTCTGAATTACTGCTCTTTGAATAGCAGCTCTCTCAAGGAATCCTACAGGACACTCAGCAAAGCAGAGTTCGTCTTGTTGCAAAGACGGCATGCTGCTAGGTTGGTGCCCCTAGTAAAGAAGGTTGACTAGCCCCAAGTAGAGTCTATGAGGTCATCTATTAGGAAAAATAATGAAAAAAATAATGAAAAACAAAGCAATGTTTTGTTTTGTTTAAGATTGGGAGTTGGAAGCTTATGAAGCCAAACTTTTTTTTTTTGTTTTTCCTGCTATGAAGATAGATTGGGTATCTCCTCTGTGTTAGGCATGGAGGGGAGGACACTGAAGTGCCAGTCAAGGAGCTGACCTCAGGGAGCCTTCACCCCAGGTCAGGAAACAAATAGGTACATAGAACAATTGCCCATACAAAGCAGTGTATAGGAAAAGGCAACAATATGGTTAGAAATACATACTGAAGTTGAGAGAAAAAGAGCTGAGAGAGAGGCCTTCTGGAGCAGTGCCAGACTTCAGGGTCTGGCATTTATTTTCCAAGTGAGGGTTTGCTACCAGGAGAACAGCAATGCCTTTGGAAAATAAATAACTGGTGATAAAGGTGGATGGGGAGGAGAAGGGCAAATCAGGGCATGATTATAGTTATCCGGGCCTGATAAGTACTAAAAGCCTGAGTTAGGGTAGGAAAGGGGCATATTCTGGAGACAACAAGAAGCAAGAACCACTCTGTCTTGTCAGCCCCCAGGGACAGGAAGCAATTGTTCAGATATCATAAAAAAGCGAAAAGCACCAAAGCCTCTTCTGTTTGTTTCTAAAAGCATTAGATTTGGGGATAAGAAGCCGCAACTGATATTACAGTCACTTCATATTCTTTAAACAGAGGATATTGGGTCAAATATACAGTAGGCAATGAGGAGAATAATTCTCAGATGTCAAACCAGGCCCTGAATCCACAATCTATTGCCCTGTGTGCATTCTTTCTCTATCTTGAATCACAGAGAAAGATGAATAGCACAAGGCTCTAAGAGGCCCTTCAGAAGTCATGTGGGAATTCAGAACACTAAGATAAACTGGTGGGGATTATGTGTATGCATGTGTGTGTGTGTGTGTGTGTGTGTGTGTGCGTGCGCACGCACGCACACACGCACATGCACGCATGAGCAAGTGTTTGTGTCCGTAGAGCCTATAATTGCTGTGTGCGTGCTAGCTTTCTGTGCTCTTGCATTGTATGTGTCATAAGCGAAAGAACGTGTGATACAGTGAATGAGTAAGGGAAGTGTTTGGGGCATTGCCTCCTAACTGGCCCAATGCCTGGATATGCTGAGGACAGCGATTTTGTTTAATTGCTTCTTGGGAAAGGCAGCAAAAACAGTGTCCCAGAGCTATCTCCCCTTTGGCTTCTCAAGCATACCATGGTGGTCAGAGAGAATAGTCTTAGGGACTATAAGGAAAGGACCCAATCACCCCTTTCTATCTACAGAGGAGGGTGTCTTTTGATGGTTACAATGAGACAAGAAATACGTAGTAGAGCTGTATGCAGCTAAGCATGTGATGCTTGTGTCCTACTGTCTTCAGGAAGAAGGCCTACCAACCACTAGTATCTGCTGAGATACTCAAAGTTGCCAGGGACCCTGGGGGGGGTAATAAATGCTTCTTCATTCTGCCCAACAGAAGACAAACAATAAGGCCACCTAAAAACACTCGTGTAGTTTACCTGACGTGATCTCAAATGGTTGATACCGTTCAACTATCCAGAGTTGTGCCTTAGCAGCTGCCCTCAACCAAACTAGAGCCTGAAAAACTACTACAACAGACTGGCAAAGCTAAGAACACAGAAAAAAAAATTCAAAAACAAGTGAGGTTTAATGGAAAGAGTTACAGCTCCTGGTGTTTTGATTGCTTTACACTTAAAGAAACCAAGTTTAAGTGGTGTTTTGTTGTTGTCCTTGTTGTTGTCGTTGTTGTTTATATGAAGTAGACTCATGTGAGAGGCAGCCTAGCAGAACAGAAAAAGCACAGGGCTGACCAACCTTTCAAAACAGCTGTGTCATTCATCAGCTCTGTGGCATGGATATGTCAACTGAGCCTACTGAAACTTTGCTTTCCTCAAGTCTAAAAAAAAAACAAAAAACAAACAATAAAAACATGCCTATTTGCTTGTGGATCCATGTCATTACAAAGGTAAAGCATTTAGAACAGTGCTTACACATAACAATAGACCAACAAGTGTCAACTATTATTGTCATTTTTTGTATTTTATTATTATTATTATTATTATTAATTATTATTATTATTATTACTATAGTAGTTTTTGCAAGGGTACAATGAGATAAACCATGAAAAATAACCCACTACCATTACTACTATATAAAAGGTGGCCAATAAATTGGTGTCTTCTTCACTATTGTAAATCTCTAGGTACTACCTATTCTACCAGCATTTCGTTCTCCAACAGCTCTTATGAGAAGCATTTGGACTTGCTTAGAGTCTCAATTCAAGCATGCCACTATGTAAGTATAAGTAAAGTATCCATAGTGTGCACAATACAGTACACACAGTGTGAAGACCACAGATAATAATTCCCAGTCCTTGAACTCGGTGAGCAGTCCTGTCTTTAAATGGATCACCTTAACAAATATTTGTATCCAAAGCCCAGTAAGTATTTCTTCCACCTTGCCTTATATTAAGGAGCAAAGGACACTGTGCCATATTACATGGATTACTATCTCTGGGTAGGCAGAACGGAGAGTTTGGGCATGGACTATGTCACTGCTGCGATCTTTGTAGTGACCAATTAAATGAAATCAAAGCTGGATAGAAGCACACCCTTGGCTGGTGCAGGTGACCAGGAACATGGGTGTTTGAGGCGGTTTAAAGAACCTCTACCAATGAACTGTGATTGCCTGAAGAGGAGTCTTTTGTTTTTGTTTTTGTTTCCACACTTCCAGAGAAGCTTGTAAACTCCCATTCAAAAACAAAAACGTGTTCCTAAGAGATGAAAGGGGCAAGGCAGAAACAGCATGAAGGCAGATGAAGTTGTTCCTCTGAAAAATTGATGGCTACAGCCAGATGATTTGCTGGAAGAACAAAACTCCTTAGGTGGTTATTAAAACTTCAATACCTATACACAGTGTAGGATTACAGAGAAGTATGAACAAAAGTAACCCTTGTAGCAAGTTACTGTGTGAAGCATAACAACTCATCCTTCCCACTCTCCACCATTAGACCTATGGTATTTATCTGTGATTATCTCTCCAGCACCTAATTCCCCTTGTCTCTTGATAACTTCTGAATTCCATTTGGATATGTATTTGACTGTCAGTTCCATTCCCTTGAGGCCAGTGATGAGTCAGTGACTGGGCATATAACCTAAAAGTCCGGTTAGATTAGATTTTAGGATGCTCTTTGGAAATGGTAGGACAAACTTGTGAATCTTTCTTTGGTGGATGAATTAGAGGATGCAAAACAACAGTCTGAGGATGAAAATGGTCCATGGAAGAAGGCTGAGCTACAAGAATTACACAGAAAATAGAGCAGGGGCTCCTATGACATGGTTAGCATCTGGATCAAACCATGCCTGAACTCTATGTACCACAGTACTTTTCAATTGTGTGTGCCAATAAATTCTCTTTTTTTCTTAACTTAGCTAGTGTTATTTTTTCTTATTTCCAATCTAAGGCATCATAACTGATGTAAAACCCAAGAGACTGACCCCACAAAAACAAACCAAAAATACCCTAATACGGATGGATGGAAACCATCTATCCAGAACAAATGCAACAAAAATTTATTTCAATGATTCTATCTTTTCTGCTTTCCAAGCTGTCAGTTATACCCAAAATATCAGAAACTTCACAATTTCAAATTCAGAAACTCATCTTCAAAAATGACTTTTCCTTTTTCACTAAACTATCAGCCCTTAATTATTTTTAATTTTGTTCTGCCTGAGGCACATGCCTTGTGACTATTTCATAACACTGTTATATGAAAACACTGTTCATATTTTCACAAACAAAGGCTTGAATGTTTTTCATGTGCAAACATTCTGCTTAAAGTTTTACACACATTACCTCAAGTATAATTCATAAGTCTGCACTGTATTTATTCCCATGTTGCAGATGAGAGAGGTGAGGTTCAAAAGAGTAAGTAAATCACCCAAAGTCACGGATCTAAGAGGTGAGAAGGCTCAGTTTGATTTGGCTCCCATGTCTATGCTTTTACGTCAACTATCTTGTAGGATCATCGTATGTCCCAAATAAGAGATATGCAGAGTGCCTGACAGGTAGCTAGTACTCGGCCTATGGCAGCTCTTGGCGTTACTGACGGAGCTATGCTTTGGCAGATAAAAAGGGATTCTAAAATCTCTAGTATACGAATCTGAGAAAAAGCAAAAAGTATCCAATAACACAAAGGTCCCTCATGACTTATTTGGTTCTGAACTACCCATCCTCCATGTCAGGTGAGTATCCGGGCATATTTGCAGGGGCGCCGACAAACAGCTTTCACGGGGAAAAGAGAGGGAACTTCTGGGTGTCAGCACCCACTGGCTGCCTCAAACCTATCGGTGATGCTCAAATCCTTCCTATTTCCTCACTGCAAACACCTAGGGGATGTGTTGAGCCTCATCCCCGGCCAGACTGAAAGGCCCAGAGGCGCCTCACAATGAACAGTGCACAGAGAGTGATGGGACTGGAGCCTTTAATACAGACAGAGCCTCTGTCCCTTCTTGGCCGCAGCGAACAGCAGCAGGGTAGGACGTGAAGTGATGGCGCTGTGCCGGCAAAGCACTTTGGCACATGCCGGGATATGAAAGGCTCTAATGAGACCCATTTCACAATTCACTGGCCACGTGCATTAAGCAGGCAAAGATTTCTTCCTAACATTCCTGCGATCTATCCTATGGCCCAGGTCTGCATGCGACAGGGTTCACCCCCACCCTACCCCCACTAAACCAGATCTCTCACTGTCCCCTCACTTCACTTTCTTTGGCAGTAAAAGAAGCCAGTGGAGAGGCAGCAACCTAGCTTTAAAGAGACAGGAGGCGTTTCCAACTGTAGATCTCTCCTGGGGTCTACGGGAACCTTCCACAGACGGACAGTGCATGCTAATCCCTCCACTGGTTAAGAGACTGGGCTCCTTCATAGTAAAGTCATTGTTCTTTCTAATTGTCAGGGACTGCTGCTCTGCACTTGCCTGGAGCCATCCAATTAACATATCACCACAACACCAACCATTATAATATGTTCTATGTCCTACCAACAAGGGAAAGCCCCAACCCTGCTTCCATCCACAGCTTCTATCTAATTAGGTCTTTAATGTGTAAACAGACTGGGAAAACAGAAACGCGGATAGAAGGCTGTATGTCTGACTCACTTTCTGCCTAAAACCAACCTCATGGAGTTGGAATATTTCTGTTGTTAATGGGGAGTGAGTTAAGAAAGTGAGAACAAAAGAAGGGACGGAGAGAGGAGGGAAAGAAGGGGGAGGTAAGGACTAAGGATGGAGAGAGACAGGGAGGGATGAAGCGAGGATGAGAAGGAGAGGGGAAGGCTGTTTGCTGCTTTGGGGAATTGAAAAAAAAACATGTAACTTCTGCTGGAAACTATTGCCATGGCAACGTGCAAACAATACAGAGAAAGCCTTTATAGTTCCATTCTTGCCTTCCTGAACACCACTGTGTAGATGTTAACTCTTTTAGGGTGGCTTCTGACTTTCTGCCTTTTCAGTTAGAAGAAAGCAGTCCCCTGGCTCATTCCCCATAATGCATTTGAATTCATTCAGCCACACACATCTCTGGTCCCTTCTCAGGTGAGTCTCTCTAGAGATCAGCTCACTACACTATCAGCATTCTCTCTGCCCAGATCAGAACAGCCAGGCTCATGGTAATCTCAATCTGTCAATCGAACACCTCCCCAGCTCCCCCATTCCCCTCATTCCCATGTAAGGCTGTAAAATCAGCACAATATGAGATCTGGCTCAGATTCAACTGTCAACCGTTCAATTGTAAATCATTGCATTTTAAACCATTCGTGTCTACATTTTGAAATGTCACGCACCTTTTTAAAAACCTCTGCATACTTAGTTACTAAAGTTCTCACCATAATTAGGTCATCGGTTCAAGAAAACCTGTCTACTGTCCTGAGAATAGTACTACAATTCTTAGGCTCAAAAAACTATAAAATGATCAGCTGTTATTAACAACAGCACACCTTTTTAAACATCACAAACCAATCAATCAACTTGTTCTAGGAAGGACCACATCACAACAACAGATGACTGTAATAACAAGTGGACAGTATTAGTCATAAGAAAAAGACCTTATATACTATTTTTTTAATCTGTGAAACCAATCCCCATCCCAGATACCCACCTTAGCAACAAACACAGGACTATCATTGAATGGCTACAATCTCCCACATCCCATAAGTGACTTGGCCAAAACTGACTGGATAAAACAAATGGACCTCTCCAAGAAAACAGTGTTGTCTCAGCAGTTTGTAATTTGGCAAGAAGCAGAGACCAAACTTAGCATTTGCTCTTCTAAGGGAAACTTCCCTTGCACACCACCCCTTCTCCCGCCACCACGCATACCGGATCCCGATGCTTTATCACCAAGGATGGAGTTACTAGGCAGAGGGCATTGCTTTGGAAGTCCTGGGACCAAAATCTTGTTGAGAGGATTCAACGGTATAGCTAGATTTAAAAAGCACTGTGAAGCACTGGTATTAATGCTCTCTTATTTACTATTATTAGAAATTAATAATGGTAGGGGCGCCTGGGTGGCGCAGTCGGTTAAGCGTCCGACTTCAGCCAGGTCACGATCTCGCGGTCCGTGAGTTCGAGCCCCGCGTCGGGCTCTGGGCTGATGGCTCGGAGCCTGGAGCCTGTTTCCGATTCTGTGTCTCCCTCTCTCTCTGCCCCTCCCCCGTTCATGCTCTGTCTCTCTCTGTCCCAAAAAAATAAGTAAACGTTGAAAAAAAAAATTAAAAAAAAAAGAAATTAATAATGGTAATCCCTAAACTGGAAAAAAGAACTACAACTAAAAGAAAACTTTAAAAAAAAAGTCTAAAGGAAAAATAAATGATCGAATTCAACAAATTCAAGACACTGATTTACATTCAAACATTGAAGAATAAAATAAAGCCATAATCAGTGTCTTACCATTTAGCACCTTATTTTTTTCATCTAATCCAGGTCTTCTGCTGTTTCTTATGAAGGGAGGAAGTGTCCTTCTGAAACATGACGCTGGAACATCTTCTGAGATATACCAGGCTCCATAAAGTCAGCTGTTTCCATGGTGTAAAAGGTGACTACAACCCACCAAATGTTATAATCCAGGCATTTTCACTAAAGAGACCATCTTTTTTCATTCTCCCACTGCATGAGTCCATATTTGGGCAATACGCAAAATTAAAAGGCATAGTCTCTTTCCAATAGTCACTCATGAGTAAAAGGGCCACTTCATATAACTGCACAGGTTGTGCAAAATGTCCAACTGCAAGGAACACCCTCCTTTTTGTAAACAATATGCTTTGTGAACAGTGCCACTGAAGAGTCTGCGTGGCAAAGCCTGTAGTGAGCCTATTGGCAGCTATAAATTAGAGCATAAAATTCACACTAAAATATATTTATAGAACTATTTTCACAACGGCTATCCTCAAAGACAGCTATCACCAATATTGCAAAAACCCAACTAGAAATCATGCAGGTACTCCTACAACTGCATATGGTAATTAAAACCCCTTTCCTTTTGGCTCAGTTTATGGCTCAGTCATGGCAACAATGCTTACCTGGGTTAGTTCTAGAGGGATGACTGGCAAGTATATGTTTTCAATTAGGGAAAATGGAGAAACAAATTGCAAAGTAGTTCTGACACATTGGGTCCCTAAATGAAAAAAATATTTAAAGGTGATTCCGATGGTGAAAATATTGGAAAAATGATGGCCTACACCATAAACTGAATTGAAGGAACCTCTTCACTCTAAAAATGTGTTAGATCATTAGATCAGTCCACTCATTTGTTGGTGCTACCAAACTCATTGAGAACTCCTGCCCATTATGTTAGTTAGATACGGGATATGACAAGGTGAGTAAGATGAGGCCCATATCCTAAAAGAGGTCACAGTCTTGTAGGTTTTAGCCAAATAAATAGGTGTTATAACAGTAATAAAAGCTATTATAGATTTATTATTATTATTATTATTATTAATTATTATTATTATTAAAGTAATCTCTACACCCAACGTGGGACTCAAATTCACGACCCTTAGATCAAGAGTTGCATGCTCTATGTACTGAGCCAGCCAGGTGACCCTAAAGCTATTACAGATCTCTGAACAAAATGCTGGTGTACAGAGAGGATAGGGGGACTCTGCGGGTCTAGGGACACCAGGAGAGGTTTTTTCCAGAGGAGATAATTTGCTGTGAGATTTGAAGTATGAGTATATCCTAGGCACATGGATGAGGTCTCACGAAGTTTGAGCCAAAACTAGCCTAGGGTATCTCCAGAAGAATACAATACTCAGTAGATTAGGCAGGCAAGGGAGTTCCTATTGCTATGAATAGGCTGGCCAGATTCTATTATCAAGAGAAGAATTTTGATTTTATCCTGTAAATGTATTTATAGAATATAGAGAATGGGATGTCCAGATTTATTTCTTAGGATGATCCTTTTAAAGAAAGAATGAATAATGGACTACACTGAAGAAGAGCTGGTGTCATCAGAAGACATCTAGGAGAGAAACAATGGAATCCAGGCCGGGGGACAAAAGAGCTGAGTTTAAGACACAGAGCAGATTGATGATTGATTTGATGAGTCACTGGATATGAGGGAGGTAAAAGAGGTATTGATATCATTTGAAACTGAAAATATATAGGCTTCCAGAGGGCAAACAATCAGTTACAGTTGGGGTATTAAGTTTGTAAGGTCTACAGCAGACCAGATAAGTGAATAGGAGCTTGCTGGCAATGGAGACTTAGGAGCCACAAGGGGGGCTGAGGCCAAGGATTTAGTGTCTTCTCTTAAAATAAGCCCAGGTGACATCTCCTAAGAATGCAGAGAGAGAAAGAGACAGACAGACAGACAGACAGACAGACAGAGAGAACAGAATAGAATACAGTAGAGTAGAGTAGAGTAGAGTAGAGTAGAGTAGAGTAGAGTAGAATAGATTCAAAGGAGGAAGCCTTCAACAGGAAGACTGGAGGAGGGTGAAGTGAAATTAATAAAGGAAGGGATAGTGAGCAGCACCTTAAACTTCTGGAGGGGTTTCAGAAAGCCAGAGGTAGTAATGGCATCGGCAGCTACAGACAGATCAATTATCATGAGACCTGAGATCAGGCATTGGGTGCCTCCCATTAGGAGCATCTCTGGTTTGTATGATATTGTAACTAAACACCAAACTTAATATTAACATTGACCTCATTTCCCATACAGCTTTGAACTTCCAGATACTCTCAGGGCAATTTGCAAAGCCGTTCTATTAGTGTGTTGAGTGAGGTAGGGCAATTTTCCCCAAGTGTTTCTTACTTGTCCCTTTCTCACTTAGGGACACACTTGGACATTATTGAAGACTGATAACAATACGCAAGGTATGTGACCTGAGCATCTCAGTATAACCTTTGTTTCAAGAAACAGGGAAAACGAAGACTGTAGCCATCTCAATCTCAATTAAAATATTCAGACTGAGTACTAGGCTAGATGATGGTGAGCTGGCAAGTTTATTTGTTACCAAGTCAGCAAGTCTGAATTTACTGATTCTCAGGTTCTAAAGCCAGAAGAAATATAGCTTCTACTTCTAGCTGCATTCATTAGTTGCTGTATAACCTTAGACAAATTATTTAGCCTCTTTGTGTTTCAGTTCTCTAGATGAGAATTAAGCAGAAAGCTGTGTAATTTCGACACCGTGCCTGGTGCATACCAAATGCTCAATAAATGGTAGTTCCTATTGCTATTAGGAAATTATCCTCATGATCTCCATAAGTGTTAAAAGCTTCCTTCCATGAGCGTAGAAATCTACCATCAGCTGATGCCAAGGTTGAAATAAAAGTTTATTCATCTTACATAAGTTTTTTCATCATTTTTAGACTTCATTATAAAAATGACTGACATTAGCAGCATTATCAAAAGTAATATTACCAACTTTGATGGTAAGTTGGCAAAATCTTTCATTTACATATTCAGTATAAATATAAAGCAAAACACTGAAGAGACTTTCAGTTAAACATTCCCATTTCTGTGAAAAATAACCAAAGATTTCAATGAAAAGAAAGTGAGCTAGCATTTATTGTGAACTGATCATGTGCCAAATGCATAGACATCTCAATGCTCCCAAAATAACTGCAAAAAAAAAAAATCTCTATTCTTACAGTTGAGGAAATTGAGGCCTAGAAAGGTTAATTTCTACTTAGAATCCACCAGCTAACAGGTGTGAAACAAATTTGGAATTCAATGTCTATCTATTCCAAATCCCATTATATTTCCCCTACAAACACTTTTAGAGACTTCCTTCACCTTTTTATCCTACGTGTCTACCATTATAACATTCATTTTGCTTTCCTCTTAGAATACTATACTCTACATTTTAACAACTAGTATCCCAAGATCAGGGATTAATATTTTCAGTTTCTAGAAATCCTGAATTCCTAGGTAGTCAATTATAAATTCAGAATCCAAAAATCTTAGCTTGAAGAAACCTTAGTTTTTACATTTAATAGAGGAGAATAGAAACCTGACCTAAATGAGGTAAAATGACTCAAACAAATTGTTACAGTCCCTTACTGACAGCATCAAGAGTAGGAAAAATACACTGTATCACCCAACTTTCAGACCTCAAGATTTCCAACATAAGGGAGCCACTCAATAGATGCTTAATCTGTGTGTATGTGTGGGTACAGATATCACCACACACACACACACACACACACACACACACACACACACACACACACACAGAGTCCATATAGCCATTGGCATTTCTCATTAAGCCTCCCTAGATTCCTGAAAGCCAGGTTTCATGTTGGTAGGCAGGTGCGAGCACACAGATACACATGCGTTTGAGTTTTTTGGAGGGGATGTCTCAAACCAAATTCAATTAGCCATTCAAAGAATATCTACCGCATGGACACTGTTTGTCAGACACTCTTCTGAGATGCTGAAAACATGCCAGAAAACAAATACAACCCTCACCGTCAGAGAGCGTTACAAGCACACTGTCTCAGCCACAGGATCTGCCCGCCCAAATTTCAACTGTCAAATTTACATCTCCCCAGAGGAATCCTTTTGAAGAAACAGTAAGAGGCAAGAGAGTCTTGATCTCCCCGGAGACTCCTCCAAGACACCATTTATAAATCATTCATTTTTTATGTCTGTGTGACAAAGTACTTGGCAATCTAAAGAAAGTTTACGTGGACACAAAGTATGTTTTCCGTAATTCACAAGGTATGCTTCAGTCGTTTCCTGAGGGAATGACACTCACTAAAGCACTCCCAAATACACTTTAAAAGCGTGTTATCTTACCAAAACAAAACAAATGAGCAAAGGGGAGGAGGGGGAGACAGAGGAGGAGGAGGGGGAAACCAAGAAACAAGACTCAACTATAGAGAACAAACTGACAGTTACGAGAGGGAAGGAGGCTGAGGGGGTGGGTGAAATAGGTGATGGGGATTAAGGAAGGCACTTGTCAGGATGAGGACCTGGAGATTCAAATAAAAACTTAGAAGAAAAAAAGTGTAGGATCTCGCCAAAAATAGTTGTACCCATTTGTGTTACTCTGACCCTATTAATGTATTTCTCCTTTTTAAAATCTATACCAACATGAATTCAGGTTAACTGCTTCCCTCAAACAAGACAATATCAGGGTTTTTTTTTTTTTGGGTAAACTATGCATGAAACTGAAATCATAGATGCTCAATTTAAATGTGCACTTATTAAATGCCTACTGTACATAACATACGCGATCTGATTTCATCCTCATGGCAGTCAGTTCTATACGGGTGTTATTACCTCTAGTTTACAGATGAGCAAACAGACTCTGAGAGGTTAGACAGTGCATGTAACACTCATGACCCAGTGGAAAGCTGAATATTCAAATTCACTTAGGACACCAGAGTCCACATTTCACCTTTAAGAAGCACCCAATAAAGTAAAATTTATGAAATGGTAAGAACTTCCACTGAAGTGAAAATGATTAGCTTTAAGATGCTTTTCCAAAATTAACACAGATTTCAAACCGCTTTCCTAATTGGAAAGAAAACAGTATAGAATTCCAGTGGGCAATTCCTCAGCCTGACTTTCCCGTTATCACCCACAGATAAGATATCAAGAATAACAATAATTAAAACAGTAGGACTCCTTTTCCCCCGGAGAACAGGTCTCTGGAAACATGTTGACAAAAAGGACACAGCACAGGGCTGCTGTTGTAGACAATGAAATTATGAGCAATGACCGTGACTGGCTGCCTCAGAAAACCACTGGTAAGTTGATGTTGGAAGATTTGAACACACAAAGTAGAAGACAAGCATGTCTACATGGACTCTTGATTTCATTCCCCTGTCAGGCCCTCATCCTATCACAAAGTGAAGATTTTTAACTAACATAGAATTCATTATAATTAGGAAGGCTATGCATTCAAATTGTGGACTTGGGGGCCTTAATATTAATGGAATTTTATACTAGCTACTTTAAGTTATATAATTGTCTAGAAACCTGTCTTTACTTTGAGCATTCCAGAGGCAGACAATGTAATTGATAGCTAAAATTAAACATTTAATATACAAGAGCTATCACATGCAACTTTTAGACCGAAAGTATACACAACAGCATTATTTTTTGCTAAAATCTCTCTCAAGTATTATTTTTGCTGAGATTTATTTTTCTGTAACTTAAGGAGAAAATCTTGATTTTCAGCTTCGGACTTGAAGCAGCATTTCCTACCTAAAGTGATCTATTACAGTCAATCTGTCCTGATAAGACATCCAAAGAAGAATCTGGCAACTCCTGTAAGGTCAGTTGCGCATTCCCTAGTTCTCAAGTGTAGCCACTAGAACTGGTAAAGTGCTCAGCCAGCCTCTATTAATTCCCCAGCAAGTTAATCCAAATTAATCCAAGAACAACCGTAACAAACAGCCTTCCTCAGAGGGTCTATTGTGCTTGGGGCTTTGCATAACATTACTTTCAAGTCACAAAGCAATTCTAATTTGCTGACATTATCATCCCCACCATACAGATGAGAACATTGAGGGTCAAAGAAATTAAAGATATTGCCCAAAGGGCACAGTGATTAAGTCAGAGAGGGGAAGATATTTGAAAAGGCAACCTCAAAACTTGCAAAATCCAGTAGTGTTATGGGCCTGTGGCCCTCAGCAGAATCCCGGTATACAAGTATCTACTCAGGAATGTTACTCAGTGGGTAAGACCCTCAGCCCTGAGATAAGCTGCAGTAAGGTAACTTTCCTAGTCTAACATGGTCGAAATTTTTCCATCAGCCCACAAGCAAGTTGCCTAAAGTATTAGGCCAACTCTGAACGCCAAAAGAAAGGGGCTAACCCCCAAGCTGGCATGTCCCTAACTATAGTGCTGGTGAAGTGACTCACCGGTGTGGAAAATGATGACACCCTTAGATGCTCCATCATCTCTAGATCTGAAGAACACGTTTAAGTGGAGGTGAGTGGGAGAACACGTTTCAGCCCACGACTTTAAACATATCTATACCCCTTTTCTCTCTCCGTCTGCCCTCCCCCACCATCCCCTTCTTTTCTCCCCTCTCTTTACAGAAAAGTTTGCAGGTGTGGAGGGTACAGAGAGGAGCTGACAAGGTTTAGGAGAGGGACACACTCTGAGATCTAATTGGAGTAGCAGTGAAGAAATTCTGAATTCCAGAAAAGAAAGAGAGAGAGGAAAGAAATAGAGAGGAAGGAAGGAAGGAAGGAAGGAAGGAAGGAAGGAAGGAAGGAAGGGAGGGAGGGAGGGAGGGAGGGAGGGAGAGAGACCTCCACTGATGGGCAGAGCCAGGCTGACTGCAAGACTGGATGGGTTTCCCACGTGAAGCCCAGAACTCAGCTGTCCAGTAAAAACAATCAAAGTTCACTTTTTTTTTTCTTTTTCTCTTTTGTCACCTGTGCTAAGTTGCAACTGAGCAGAAACTTGAGATAACTTGAGTAAATCTATGATCACAAGTGGTGACTTCATTGTGGTCACGTAAAAACAAAACAAACAAGCAAACAGAAAACCTGCAAGGAATTTTAAGATATGCTGAAACCTACAAGGACTCAGAGGAGAAAAAGAAAATCCTGCACGATTATTTTCATAGGTTGGTAAATTTATTGCCCGATCTGTGTCCCAACAGGAAACATGTGCCCAGAAAAATAAATTAAAGAAGTGCTCAGCTGTAGGCTAGTTTAGTTAAGGAGTAATGAAAAGGATAAGAATAGATTATGTGAGTGTAGGAACAGACTCAGATGCTTTTAGCAGGGTGTTTCTGGTTTCTGTTATGATCTCTCTAATATAAATCTAACTCCATGGTTCTTAATGACTCTCCAGGGACCACCACTCACCAGATTAAATGTGCCCAACACCAAGAAGGGACCCAGGAGATTTCTGCCTCTTATCTCCTTTGGGATATACCAGAGTTGAGGATCTTTTTTTTTAGTAGTATTAAAACTAGGGTTATCTGAGCTCTGCTATTAAAAAAAAAAAAATCTAAGAAAGGATATGAATAGTGGAGATGGGCTACTTTTAAGGTCCAAAGTAATAGGAGTCTACTTCAAGCTCTCAGGACAGTTTCCTTCCTTGACCCTTCTAGACAAAAATGGCAGCTGTGGGGACAGAAGTAGCCCTGTCATATATGGTTGATTCCTATCCGGCTTGGATCCCAAACTGACTTTTGCCTGCAGTTCTAAGGCTTGTGTGAGTCACCTGTCTCATAAGGTTTGGCTGTTACCCAGAGTTACAGCTTGTCTAGGCCTCAGTTTCCTCCTTTTATTGGCATGAGACCTCTGAGGAGTCTTCTGGCTCTAAAGTTATAGGAGTCTATGATTCTGATAAAAGGCCCCCGAGAGGAATATAGAAGGATGAAGAGGAAGAGTTCTGTTAAACAAAAAATTAAAAGCCAGCTCCATGACCCTAGAAACTATGGAGGAGGAAGGAGATGGAAAGAAGGGTGATCCTACAGGAGATGGAAAGAGGGGTGATCCTACTGGCCCCCAGGCTCTCCAAGCATTTTCAAGCTTCTCTTATTTTTCTTTAGTGGCCTCTCTCTCCCAAGACAAAGCTGGCACTTGAGAAGCACTGGGGCTTAACACACAAACCTTTTCTTTAGCTCCTTATCTAAGTTGCCACAGGACAGTAGATTTCTGCCTTTTTTCTCAAGAGCCCCGTTTTGGTGATGTTAGAAACGTTTCTGGCAAAACCCAAGCCAACTGCCCAAGCCACCTTCGATCTACGTATAGCCTCTCCGATATCCAAAGAAGTGGTTAGTTTGAAGGAGGTTAGGTTGAAGAGAAGTGGGTCCTCCTTCTCTTTCTTAGCACTGGTGAGAACCTAGGTAATCTGAGGACCACACTGGAGCATGTGTGTGCAATACATATGGGGCAAACACAGCCACCTCTTTCCACCACTTCCTCCCCCATGCCCACTCGCCCTCCCTCAATCCACCCACCCGCCAGAAGCCAGAAGCCATCCTTCATCTGCTCGGTGTATTATCATATTTTTGTGTTAATACATTCTGTTGATCTGCAATGTCAGGTTGGATAATGAAATTTAAATTGGGTCCCTTCGATTTCCAATGGCTAAACATTTGTGCATCTAACTCCAGGGCTGCCCTGCAACTTAAAGGCATTCTAGAGTGTCAATCACACAGCACAGGCACCCCACACTGCAGCGCCTTTCTTGGGGAGATTTTTTTTCCCCTGGTGAAGATTTGCAAAGGCCTTTGCCCAGGATGCAGACAACCTGCATCATTATAACAAACCGGCTCATTGGTGAGCACAAGCTGAGGGAACATATGCCTGGGCCACCCTCTCCTTATTTCCTGGCCCCCAACAGCCAGGTCTTTAAAAATCACACTGAAAGGGGTGAGGGGATATAGGAACCGGGATTGCTAAATTAATGTGCATTTTCTTCATCAATAAAATAAGAAAATAAGGATCACTCACTGTATTTCAGACTGATCACAGCAACATCCAGATGGAAATCCAGGTGGTTAAGAACAAGCGAAAACGCATGATCTTGACACCAAAAAGAAAGAAAGAAAGAAAAAAAAAAGGTGGGGGGGAGGTTGATGAAGAAAAATCCAACTGCAATTATCCATCAATTTTAGTCAACATAGGCACAAATCCAACTGTGCTCTCTGCTGGTTTGTCTCCCCCAATCAATGCCTCATTCTGCCGCGGTCAACTTTTCTTCTCCGAAATTTCTTTGCAGATGTATTATTAATTCCCTCTCCTCTTGTGGGAAATTCAAAAAGAAGAGAAAACACCACCATAGCAGGTCTTTACTTTCCTAAAAAAAAAAAAAGCCCCAAACTTTCAATTCCAAAAATATCTCCTTGGCTTACTTTCTCCTTTATAGAGAAGAACGAACATACTTTTTCTTTGTGGATCCTCCGTTCTCCATTTCCAATCATCCTTTGGGGAGGGGGGGCAGCTGTTTTATTATTATTTATTTATGTCAGAACACACCAAGCCCCGTGGGTCCGACACTGGTTTATTTCATTTTTCAAGGCTGCCTGTGGGCACATATACACATTTGTGTTAAGATCCAGGTCTCACAAGGAAAAGCTTCCTCCTTCCTTTTCTCTTGCACAATCAGTTTATCCACGGCGTTCGGTTCCAAGAGAGAGCTGCGTCCCGCATCCTTCATTTTTGCAAGGCACCCAACTGCCACCGCCACCGCCACCGAAAAAGTCTCCTTTTACATCATTGATTCCTCACCCCTTGCTCCCCCTTCGAAGAATTTGGGGATCAACTCCCCCCACTCGCCACCCTTCCGGCCGGCCCCTTCTCCAAAGATCTGATTAGATTTCTCATCACAACCCAGTGCGCAATTGGATTTTTGATTTCAGCCACCCGGCCAGCCACCTTCCCCTCTCCCTCCAAACTCCCTGTTATATCCTGTCTCCTTCCCTCCACCGCCTCTGCAATTTCATAATCTCACGTTAAATGGAGTGCGGGGGGCGGGGGCGGGGGCGGGGGCGGGGGTAGTGGAGGAAAATTTCAAGGCTCCGTCAGCTGTCAAGAAGAAACCCATTCCTCTCCCCCCCCCCCGCTACTTTTTTTTTTCTTCTTCTTTTTTTTAAGGCTCGGGGTGGCTTTCGTTTCCTCTGTCCCCGCCCCCACCCCCGGCACCCGGTCCAGATCCTCCAGGTGTTGCAGAACTCCGCGATCAGCGCCGGGATCACGGGGGAGACGCGTGACGCGGTCCCTCGCCGGTGGCCCCCGCCAGCCCCGGGGTCCCCTTCTCCTCCATCAGCGGGCAGCGCATCCGGGGGCGCCGCGGCGAAAGAAGTTCAAACTGGGCTTTTATTTCAAACGGGCAAGGCGAAGTGAGGGGGACCGACGGGGTGTGAGGCAAATTTAGAAATCGTAATAATAAGGAAAGAAAAAAAGGAAAATAGAAAACGGAACGAAGGAGGTTGAGAATTTTGTTAAATCCCTAATCGCGGGCTCCTCGCCTCCTTCTCGAACGAAACTGCAGCTTTGATCTCATTTCCAGCTGCGTCGGGTGCATTTTGGAGCCACAAGTTGGTCTCTCTTCGCGCAGACCTTCCCGACGCTGGCGGGTCCTCCGCGAGGAGACGCGTTCCCGGGAGCGCAGCTGCTCCGCGCCGTCCTTAGCGCCATCGCCCTGGCTCGCGGCTCCCTGCGCGGCAGAAACCCCGGTCCCCTTCCATCCACTCCGGCCTCAACTCTCTTCCTCCCCCGCCCGCTCCCCTCCCGCCCCCCCCCGTCCTCCCCGCTCTCCCCGGATAAATAAATGCGCTCCTTGTGCCCGCGGCAGCCTTTCTCCCAGCCAGTGCCACGTCCTGACGTTTTGGGTCCTAGCTCCCCAAACCTCCTCTCGGACTGCAGTCCCTTTCCTCCTCTGCCCCTCTTTCTTTCCCCTTTTCCCTTCCCTTTCTCTGCTTGTGATCAGTAAAATACAATTACCCAATTACCTCCCATCATCTTAGCACTGATTGGTCAATTGCATTAACACTTGAAGTCGGGGACGAGGGGATTGGAGCCTCTGCGGTGTGGCACTGCTGCCACCTGGAGGGCAGAGCCGGAACAGCTGAATTTCAAAGCAACCCCCACGCTCCGAGAGGTTAGTAATAGGCAAAGAAACTCAGGGATTTGTGTGGGAGAAGTTGTCAATTTTTTTCTAAAAGCCTGCCTGTTTTCATCCCGAAAGCCAGGAGTTGGAACTACAAAGGGGAAGACATTGAAATCAAATCACCACTAGGATTCAAAAATATCACCAAACACACAAAGCTGTTGCTTTTCAGATTGCTGTGCAAGAGACTCCTCTCCCTAGCCAAGCAGGCTGGTCACAAGGTAAGGATTAACACGGTACTATTACCCAGGACAGGATAGGCTGATCAGAAGGCATCTAGGAGTAACCGAAAAGCTGCTGGGAAGGGAGACTGTGGTCCAGGAGGATAATCTCAACACGAGAAAGCACTGTAAAGGCGAGATAGGAGCCTTCAGCCTATGCAGCGTTGCAGTAAATTGGCCTGTTCAGTTTGTACAAGACATCCAGGACAGCTTGACAACTCAATTCCAACATCCTTCCTCCTGGTTGTGGGCTTTTCCATCAACTCCTGTTAAGGGGTCGGGGTGGGGGTGGGTGGGGTGGGCCAAGTGCCACATTTCGATTTCACAGGGTATTCTTAGAAACATGGAGGGCCCACGAAATAAATATTAGTACTACATTCATGTTGGTTTCTTTCTCCACTATATAATTGTCAATAAAAAAGTGTGTATGTTGGAGGAGAAGGGAAAATACATATATTTCACGCTCCCTAATTAATGATCTTTGTGCTGATTTTGTTTTTGAGAGATCAGAATACGTACTTGGCTTTAAAACAATTTAAACAAAGTGAGTTCATCAGAATGAGAAATGTCATTAGACAAAAAGGAGATTTTTCCTAAGGGAACATCAGAGGCATATCCAACTTGACACCAAGTGTTTTTGTTTTTTTTTTTTTTTCTTTCCTGTTCCCTTTATACTACATGGATTTTTTTCCACTTAGCATTTGAAAATGAAAAGAGAATTACATATATGCATGTATTTGGGTACTAAGCACATGCTGTAATATGTGTCTCAAATGTTCAGAATCGGCAAGGGGAAAGGCCTTTCTTTACCCATGGATTGTGATTTATTATAATTTCTCCATCTTTTTGAAAAGCTCTGATGGAGTTATGAATTGCATCAACATGTAAATTTTTTGAGGGGTAATGGCATTGCTTCCAGTTTTAAATGAATGCTGTATTGATTGACTTAAAGCATTAATGGGCAGTTGACTGTAACTTTGTCTTTTGAAGCTCTTACCCTTATATGCCAATTACAGTTTATCAAGTAATAAACCATTAAAAAGTACACTTACTAGTTACTCTAGATAGCTTCAAAGGAGTCTACACTCGGGTTCTGAAGTAAACTAGAAGCCATTTGAAATGCAAATTTCCTTTTTAGGGACTTTGACAGCAAGGGAAAGGCCAATGATTTGTTTTTCAAAGCTGATTATTAGCTACCTACCAGACATCTTTAAAGCCTTTCAGAATGAATTAATCTATCAAACAAAGCAGCAGGGAAGGATCAGTGCTATTTAGCCAAAAAGGAAAAAGGAAGGCTTCCCATTCCTGTTTACCTTCTTATTCTTTTTCCACATCAGCTACCCATTCACACTATAGGACCTTGCATTAGTCATTTGGTTTTCATTTTTTGATTCAGACTCAAACCAGTGATTATGGGGCATCTATATGGCGTGCTCTTTTGCTGACTTCTCATATACATCAACTTATTTGAAACTCAAAATATCCCCTTGAGAGATTTTTAAAGATGGAGAAGGGGACGCTAAAGCCACACACTTGGTAAATGCCATAGACAAGTTTTGAACCCAGATCTATTCAACAGCAATTCTCCTAGTTTTGCTACTACTTCTGGGTAGTATGGGGAGTACCTCTCAGACCGTCACAGGCATTCAGGCTACAGTTACCAGCTCCGGAGGTGAATGTGTAACCCGTGGGGAGACGAAAATGCCACATTTGTCCCTGAATGATCTTACTCAAGGAGAATTGAAATGAGTACTAAACAGGCTAACCATCATACAAATACACATGCAAACTAAATTGTTGTTCAGCAATGATGTCAATATAAACAAATATATAAATATCTGTTCACTAGAAGTTGCCAGGAACTGTCAACAAAGACAGGGTATGTGTTCAAGTAGAATTCTTTATACAAGCTCTTTTAGAGGAAATAATTACCCAATGAGCAATGGGATCGGTCCCATTGTCACACTTCCGGTTAGTCCATCTGAGTTGTCAAAAGCTTGGAGTGGACAAATGCCATTAAAATGAGATAGCCCTGGCGAAGAGTAACATAGTGCTGACATGCCAGGTTTGTCTGGGGGCATACAGAATCCTGTATTTGTTTTCCTCTCCTGATTTATAGGCATTTGGTTGGTGAAATGAAACTACCGTGTTGTTTCCCTGTGTGATGGTGACTCTACCTGGTGTGATCTTCAGCAAACAGCAGAGGACAGCATCTTGTAACCAGAAATACAAAATAGCAAACAGAAGGAATTCAGTAACTTTGCTTAAACATTGAGAAAACATGGACGTTTCTGTTGTGTTTATTAATTTGATTTCACAGGCTTTAGGCCACTGTATTCAATTCAAACACTTAGGATTTGGGTGTTTAGGTTATCAATTCTGGGAATAGATAGTCCCTTTCACTCTCAATTCTATTAAACAGGGCCACAATATCCTGTGGGATAATCGTATGAAGCTTGCCTCTACCGTCACACATAATGACATGTGAATTAACTTCTTTAGATCAACTTCTTTTGAAAACTACTTTAATGATAAAAATGCCGTATTTCGTGGGAACTTACCACATGTGTTATGCCATACGAAATGTTACGCTAGACAAGAATGTTGTATTTTAGAACTATAAGATATCCGGGGCGCCTGGGTGGCTCAGTCGGTTAAGCGGCCGACTTCGGCTCAGGTCATGATCTCGCGGTCCGTGAGTTCGAGCCCCGCGTCGGGCTCTGTGCTGACAGCTCAGAGCCTGGAGCCTGCTTCCGATTCTGTGTCTCCCTCTCTCTGACCCTCCCCCGTTCATGCTCTGTCTCTCTCTGTCTCAAAAATAAATAAACATTAAAAAAAAATAATAACTATAAGATATCCTAATGGTTATTCCTTCTTTGTTCCTTGACATACAGATGAAGATATTAAAGTCCAAGTAGCTTTGCAGATTTGTTTCTACAATGGCTACCTCTCCACCCAGTTTCTACCCCATATGGTCTTACTTTTTGGTGCTTCCCTACGGTAAAATTTTTTTTAGCAATAACTGGCATTTAATGACATTTGTGAATGCCAAGTTCAAAGTATGTTCTAAGTATGTTATAAATGTCAATTCATGCAATCCTGTAAATAATTTTATGAGTTAGGTGTAATTAATTACCATCCCATTTTATAGATAATGAAAGTAGAGTTGAGGGCACCCAGCTAGAAAGTGACAGAGGCAAGATTTTTAGCTCAGATTATTTTGCTTCAGAGATCATGGTTTTAACAGATACTTCCTGTTATGATACTAGATGGAAATGATTTGCTTATGTCTGTATTCATCCCCCACCCCCTGCCGCCCAAAGCATGATTGATTTAATGAGAATTTTTTTTGTTATTTCTAGTATTGTGTACATAATTGAATAAGTGTCTAAGACTATATGACATTAGGAAATGGGGTAATATATGTCTTTTGCCTCTTACTGGATATTCTTTTCACTGTGGTACACAAAAATGTTAGAAAGATGACTTACTTACTGCAATTACTAAATAGAAAAAAAAACTAATAAAAGATGTAACCACGTAAAATAATAATCAGAGAATTATAACTTTTGCATCAGCTAGCAATTGCTGCATAGTTAACCATCCCAAAGCTTGGTAGCTGAAATCAGTTATCATTTATTTTCTCTCATGAGTCTATAGGTCAGTCAGAGATTGGTTAAGTGGCTCTTCTGATCTTGGCTGGGATCACTGTTAGCTGATATAAAATAGACTCAACTTGGGTCACTGGGGCAGCTCAGCCCCATTTTGTATGTCTCTCTCCCTTCATCAGCTTGGCCTAAGCAAATTACTTGGTGTAGTAGACGTCCAAGAGAGGAAGCAGAAAGGCATGAGTGCTTTTGTATGAATCACATATGGTGACTTTCTGTTGGCTAAAGCAAATCACTTAGTTGAGCCCATCGTCCAGGGATGGGACAGGTCATCCTACCCCCGATGTGGGGCGACTGTAAACTTACAAGATAAAAGAGAGTGAAGAATCAGAGCAATCATTGCAATGAACCCCAACTTGTATACACTACAAATAAGAAATTTCCTTCACGATTACTGGGATTTATAGGAAAGAAAATTCTCTACATAAGGGATCAACTGGTCACTTATTTATTTCAACAGATGGATATTAACTTCCCATTATGTGTCATGCATTATGAAAGTTATCACTGACTCCTCTGCTACCCCCATTATCCTGATCACATCTGTTGATGTTAATTCAAAACTGGCTCAACATCTGCCCAATTTGCTCAATTCTTTTTACTGTATTACTTCGGGAGACCAGGCTCAGGTTCCTCTGTGGACCCTTTGCCACCCCATCCCTACTTCCAGCTAGCTTCTGAAAAAGAAAAGCTGACGAGAAAGTTAAATGGAAGAGACAATAAGCAAAAAATAGGTTCCATATGTGCAATAACAAGAAACCACAACAATGGGAAAACTATTTGTGTTACATAGGACGAAGAATTCGTACTCTAAATGTATAACTACTTGTTAGAAATAACCATTAGAAATAAATGAGAAAAACAAAACTAGCCTTACAGGTGAGTGGAGAAAGATACATTACAAGTCAGTTTGCAGAAGAACTGGCTATTTGAACACTTACTGATACCCATGTCATTTAGCACAGTGCCTGGTTCTTTGGCCTCTTACAACATTGTGAATGATGGATGAATGAACTGTTTACTTGGGGAAGGAAAGTGGGTGAATAATAGGTCTGCCAGTTACAAGCAATAGTGATACAATATGGACAGATTTTTACCAGCAGTAAGTGTACAGAGCTTGGGGAGAAGAGGAAATAGTCGCTACTTGTGTGTGGGGGCAATCCTAGAGGACTTCACAAGTAGGACATGTAAATGGGCTAAGAGCTTCATGAATGTTAGCATACGGTTGATGGATGCAGGTTTGCCATTTTGCAGCTGGAGAACAAGGAATAGGGTGCATTCCAAGAAAAAACAATTTGTGGCCCAAAGATGAGCAAGGCTTAAGATGCTCTAAATTATGTACTTAGCCATGGGAGAGGTGATCAGACTATTGGATGCCATGTAGAGATCAAGAGAGTTCAGATTTTGGAAGTAATCTTAAAATGTTCCTTCTAAGAGAATATCAACTGCAAATGATGTCTGGGAAGGAAGGGCAACAGTGAAAGGAAGGGATCTTAAGGGAGGATCCTTCCTTTCTCAGACCCACTAGGCAACGTGACAAATTTTAGGAGTGACTTAAAGGAATAAGAAGAAAGCTGACAGAGACAATTGTATGACAATTTGGCAACCAATTCTAAATCAATTTAGATCCAATTACATTTTGGAAATCCTTTTTAAATGGTGACCCAAGCACTTGTAGAACACAGTCTCCTTTATCAAATGTTTCTAAGGGAGATGGTATCTGTGTATAGAAACTACATGGTGGCATTTTTGTACTGTCTAACTTAGGATTCTTTGCACCAAGAAGAAAATTGGCCATAAAGGTATCTTTAAAACTCCACCAGGAATTAGTTGATGGTGTGAATCCAGTTGTGTAATTTGAGAAGACAGCTGTATTTTATCTAGCTAAATCAGCACTTGATACTAAACAACTCCTAAAGAATGTCACTTTACTTCAGCATTAGCCATGCAGTGCAGATTCAAGAAATGATAGCTTTGTTTCTCCCACCGTATTACCATTGTGTTTTCAGGAAATGAAGTGCATAGATTTCAAAATTCAGTTCTCTTCACATTGAAGATGCATTAGCACATCTGTGATTCCAGGCTTCCAGCTGATTTAGTAGCACATGATTCAAATAATGTTAAACGATCTGCATTTTTAAATATCCAGGTTTCTAACATGCACAGCATTTTTGAGGAAAGTAAATGACCAGGAGAAGCTGCAGATTGGAAAAAAAATCATCTATTGTGTTTACATGGAAAGTGAAAATAACTTTATCACTCGAATGAAATAATTCCCTAAATGCCAAAATAAGCATATATAAAGAAATATTACTCCGACTCAACTTTCAAAACGGGAGGGGGTTGAGAATCCTTTGATTCACGACACAGATGGTTTTTAAAGCCGTCCACAACTGTATGAGTTTTGTAAGGAACCCTGTGGCAGATGGAAATTGTGAGGCGTGTTGTGGAGTTGTGGTCCTATTGAATGGAGTGAACCCTGGGTGGCTGCTATGTGATTGAGTGTTTGGCATTTTACTACAACCTGCCATTGACAATCTTCCTGGAAAGGGTTTTTATTAAACGTTTAAAAATCTTGTGGGAGTTCATATTTTCACTACGATAACAATTATGCCCACATGGCAGAGGGACCTAAATAGATGTTTTTCCGAAGAAGGCAGAGAAGAGCCAACAGGTACATGAAAAGATGCTTAATGTCACTAATCATCAGGGCAATGGGAATTAAACCCACAGTGAAATACCATCTCACACCCATTAGAATAGCCATTTTCACTCTCCCTCTGTCTCTCAAAAATAAATAAAGATTGAAAAGAAAATTTTTTAAAGGGGCGCCTGGGTGGCTCAATCGGTTGGACATCCGACTTCGGCCCAGGTCATGATCTCACGGTTTCGGCCCCACGTCGGGCTCTGGGCTGATAGCTCGGAGCCTGGAGCCTGCTTCAGATTCTGTGTCTCGCTCTCTCTCTGCCCCTTCCCTACTCATACTCTGTCTCTCCCTGTCTCTCAAAAATAAAGAAACATTGAAAAAAATTTAAAAAATAGAATAGCTACTTTCAAAAAGACAAGAGGGGCATCTGAGTGGCTCAGTTGGTTAAGTGTCTGACTCTTGAATTCAGCTCAGTTTATGATCTCGTGTTTTGTGAGATTTAGCCCTGCGTTGGCCTCTGTGTTAACAGTGCAGAGCCTGCCTCACTCTCTTTCTCTCTCTCTCTGTCCCTCTGCCTCCTCTCTCTTTCTCTCTTTCAAAAATAAATCAACAAACTTAAAAAAAAAAGACAAGAAATGACAAGTGTTGGCCAGAGTGTCGAGAAAACAGAACCCTTGTGCACTGTGTATTGGTGGGAATTTCAATGGGTGCAGCCACTACAGAAAACAGATATGAATATTATTCAGCCATAAAAAAGAAGACAATTTTTGACAACATGCATGGACCTTGAAGGCATTATGCTAAGTGAAATAAATTAGAGAGAGAAAGACAAATACTATAAGAGTTGCACTCATAGAGAGAGCATGGTGGTTGCCAGACGCTGGGGGCTGGGGGCGATGGGAAGATATTTGTCAAAGGGTACAAGATTCCAGTTACAAGATGAATAGGTTTCAGGGATCAAATGGTGACTATGGTTACCAATATTGTGTTATATACCTATAAGTTGCTACAAGTGTAGGTCTTAAAGTTCTAACCACACACACACACACGCACACACACGCACACACACACATACACAGGTAAGTACGTGAGGTTATGGAAGTGTTATTGTGATGGTCATTTCACAATACATTAAATGATAACGTGCATTGCGAACTCACATAATGTTATATGCCAATTATAGCTCAATAAAGGTGGAAAAAAATCAAAGGATACAGAAAAAATATGCTGTATTGAAATTTAACTTCCTACTTGAATTTTTACTAATATTACTGGAAAACAACATTTTTGTTATTGTTCTTATTTATTTTAGTGGCTATATAAAAAAGTCCACTGAATTTTCTCACTTCTTCTATTTTCAAGTCTGATTTTTTTTTATCTCTAGGGTTAGAGGGTGGCAAAATAATGATGTCAGAACAAAGCTTGTCTTTGAAGGGGACTATCCCCCTTTTGGGTGTCTTTTCCTTTCTATTTGTCTCTACATGAGCCTAAGGCCTCAATCATAGGTATATCCCTTCTCCAGGAAGTAAGACACGAAGTCAGCACATCTGCATATCGGTGCAAATGTTTTATTGAGTACTGATTTTGGTGGGTTCTGTATACTGTGACTGGGCAAAGTGTTAACAATTTTTCACTATTTCCCAGAGGTGCTTACATTTTTAGAAAGGATTAGTGTGTACTCTAAAAGACAATATGTTTGATCCAAAACATGGAGTAGGGCCAAGAGCAGCAAGATTGGAATCGCAAAGTCCTGAGTTAGAATGTGGCAAACATTCATTGTTTGTACTTCAGAAGAACAGAAATTACTTAAACTTAAGGAGGATGTATGACAGGAAAAGAAACGAAATGCCAAAAAATGAACCTACACATGGCAGCCAGATCAAAGATTCTGTGTGTGTGTGTGTGTGTGTGTGTGAGCGTTTTGGGAGGAGTTTGTTCAAAAAGCAAAGGGGTATCATTGAGGGATATTAAGTTAAGGAGTAACACGTTACGTTTGGGACTTTCAAAAGACATTACAAGGGGCATTATGCAGATGAATTAGAGAACAACTGGAGAGCAATTTGGAAACTATGGGAGGTTCTAGGGGTTCAAATAAAGGCAACAGCCTTGGGGTTAGAGAGGGAGAGATTGGTATAAGAAATGACAAGTGTTAGAATCTACAGAATTTTAATAACGTGCATGCTTGTCATTTATTCATTTGTGTATGTTCATTTGTTCATATGTGTGACATTCTGGATGGAGACTATACATAACTTCCATGCAACATAGTGAAACACTTCCTAAAAATAAAGCTGTCTCAACAGGGAATGGGCTTCCAGGTAAAATTGTCATTGGAGTTGTTCAAGCATAGGTTGTGGTTGTGGGTGGGTCTCTAAGGTGACTTGGGTTCGATAAGCAATTCCCAAACCTTGTCCTGGATTAAACTTCCACTGGTCCACTCTAGCAAAATGAGACAAGTAACGGCAAAGTGGTGGGTTTGTCCTATTAATTAGTTAAATTGAAAGCAAGTATCTTCAATTTCTGAATAATTTCTACCTACATTTTTACAACTATAATTTCCTTTCTAATTTTTACTTAGTAATGTTTGAACTGTAAATATCCAGTAAAATTAATAGTTGGAAACACCCTGTTGAGCCACTGTATATTTACTCATGTTAATGACATGAAAAGTGTTAAAGTCTGTGGCCCGCTACACTGATGGCCTTTGAGGGCCCTTAGGACTCTTAAATTTTGTGCTTTTGTCAGAATAGGACCACCTGAAGAAGTGTTTTCATGTAGATCAACAGAACAGTATGATTGACATTATTCAGCCTTTCATAAAACAAATCAGTGTGTCAGTCTATCAAATTGCAGAAAATGCTCCCAAAGTTTCCAAGTACAGCCTTTTTAAAAAGTGAAATTCTAAAGTGAAATTGATGACATATTATAAACACTTGTTCAAATGTTCCATTCATAGCAAAATACATCATTGCAAAAATGTTTAAGAACCAAATTGCTAGCATCACTCACCAAAGTCAACTATTTTGGAGCCCCCCACATACAAAACTACAGACCTATATCCAGCCATTTTCTATGTATCTTTAGTGGCCTGAGGGGCCTGGCAGTCCAGACTCCTTTTTCTTAAGGTTCTGCTGACAAGCAATGCCATTACACTAAGCTTCGAGTCATAGAAGGGTGCCTCTAAGTGCCTGTGCAGTCAAATGCCACAGGATTTCAAATGGAAATGACATGAATTAATTTCCTGAGAAGAACAAAAAGGAAAGGAAAATTGAGAAGAAAGGCAGCTTCTTGTAACACAATATGCAGATTAATGGCGCCCACTGATTGATTGAAGTGTCAAAAATGTGCCTTTCATACAAATGAAGCTACTGAAAGAGTTTGGGGGGGGGAACTCTCACTTTCTCTCTTATTCATATGAAATCTTAACTGGTAAAGTCAAAGTAAAATTAGTTTTTCTTGGTATCTTTAAAATCTTCTCTATCCCAAATGCTAACCTTTTGAACATTAGTCCCTGGGTGAAAGAGGGTAGATCCTCCTGAGGGCATCTCATTGTACCAGGAATAAAATTGAAATTCCTTATATTGGCTTGTGAAATCCTATTTTTCCTGGCATAACCAACCTCCTCTTAACCTTTCTTCAATTTTATCTTACATCATCTGTTCCTGCACTTAGCTTCTCCAGATTCACGGGCCTTCTTTCTGAGCCGACAATAGGGTCTTAGCACTAGCTGTTCCCACAGCCTAGAACATCTCCTTCCTGTTCTTTGCAGGCACTGATCTGATCTTGGTCTAAGAGAAGCCGTCGCTCCCAAGAAGCTGAAGTAGGCACCCGATGTCTATCACATCACTCTATTTTGTATGGTGTGAAACACTTATCTGATTTTCTTTTTAAGAACTCTGTGGAATTGTTTATCTCTGCTGGACTGTGTTGTTCCTGGGAGTAGAGACCTTGCCATTCTTGTTCACGGCTGTATCCTCTACTCATAGAATGCATGGTGAAGATGCTGAATTCAAATTTTTGAAAGAAGCGCTAAGACGATAATAGTGAGATCTGGAAGCCACTGTGCGGCATCGATAAGTAGTTAAGGTAGGAGATTTGAGAAGGACGCGTGCTGTTCCTTTAGCAACCACTCTGTGGTCACCCTTAGGTAGGGCTTCACTGAATGGCAACTATGCATCCAGTCTTGTTTATAATCTGTCAAGTACAAAGAGAGGGAAGAATTTATGTTCCTAACTACTAGTCATGCATACATACTATTGGGTAAAAGCTTGGGCACTTGAGACCAACACTTGAGGTTTGAATATTGCTACTACTTCCTAGCTGTATGACCTTGGGTAAATCATGTAGCCTCTCTAGGCCTCAAAGGCCTCATCTATCAGTGGTTATATCTATCCTATAGTCATGAAGAATAAAATAAAATAAGCCACATGAATAGTTAGCACAGTTGCTAGCATCTAATGGGTACTCATTCAATATTAGTGGTACTTTCTACTATTCATAATGATACCAAGCCTTCAGTTACCATGGGTTCTCTTTTCTCTTCCACATGTTATCTGGCCATTCAGGCCATTTTCTTGGCTTTCTCTTAATAATGCAGCAAACGTGAAAAAGAAGATAGAATCTCACTCCATGCTTTTTGGGAAAGTCTTCCCTGATTTCTCTACATATCTCATTCAGCCAGAATGGCTGGCTAGAGGTTAAAGTAACTTTCATCTATACAAATATATAGCAAAATAAATGTTAAAACCGTTTTTGGAAGAATTATTAAAGAAAATGTCATTTTGCCCTTATCTTTTCTATAAAGATTTAGTTATTATATCTTCAAAAAGGTCAAATTTTCCTTCTCCCTAAATTTCTAAAGAAATCTGAAAATGTGGTATGCCCTTGAACTAATTGCTTCACCTTTCTGTGTCTTAGTTTGTCTGTTTTAAGGAAGTATAATGATTCCTAACACAGCAGCTGTTCACTTTATGGTAGTCAGGTGAAAATTAGTTTCTCATGTTCAAAACCAGAGTCACCTTCACAACGTCCCCCAACACACATCAATGCATTCATTGGTTTGTCAGGCTCTCTAGTTCCTCTGTGGGCAACATTTTTTTTTTTTCCCTTCCTGTGCACTCCACATGCTTTCTCTCCAGTTCACACTCTGAGCACCTGCCCTAGTCCCAGACCGACTTTTAGTCCAGGGTCTTTCCTACCCCCAGAGGAGCCCACTAATGGCTGACACATCACTGAAAGCATCAGCTATCATTCAAAGCAGCAAGGAACATTTATTGAGCGCTTACTATGCATATGGCATTGTGCTTACTGCACCCTTACTTACTTTATTTGTAATGTCATTGAACTATAGCTTCATTGCATGTCCTGCCCATATTCGGAGAATCTCATTAGCTACTTAATTGTATCCACATTCTTCATGCCCTATAATGTGGCCCTAATCTTGTTAGGCCTTTTACAAAAACCACGATTTCCTCATCTGTAACATAAGGAAAATAATAATACTACAACCTCACAAGGTCATTGCAGAGTTTCTAATTTGTGACACAACTGGCATTTGGGGTCCGATAATTCTTTGTTTTGGGGGGGTGCTCTGTGCATGTAGGATATTTAGCAACAGCCCTGTCTCTACCCACTAGATGGCAGTATCACCCTCCCTTCTCCCTCCCCCACCTCCCGCCCACCCCCATTTACAGGAAAGTATCTCCAGACATTGCCTGATCATCCCCTCACAACAAACATACTGAAGACTACTAGGGTATTGGGATGAATAAATTAGACACCTTTAGATGCTGGGCATAAATGGTCCCTTTCAGTCCTAAGTTCTTGGGACCTCCTTTGCTTGTACCTTACCATTCCCCAGTATTATCAGAGGATGTATGGCTCCCAAGATTAGTCCTAGGTTTCCTTGCCTCCTTGCTTTGCATGTCTTTCTACTGCTATACTCTCCTACTCTACTTCTGCTTTGTAAATTCTTCCCTACCCTCCAGAATACTGCTCCTCCCAGAAGTTTCCCCTAATTCTTCCAAACTGAATGATCTCTCTCCCTGTAAATACTTTGATCACCATTTTTGTGTCCCAGTCATGACCTTTACGTGATTCCATATTGTATAGTTATTGGTGTCATTGTATTGTCTCTTCTCTTGGGACTGAAAACTCCCAGAGAAAGAGAGTCCTTGTTTTCTGTCTTTTTAGCCACCATAGATGTGAGCACAGTTTGGGGCATGTATTAGTTGCTCATTAAATGATGTTTGTTAAGTTGAAGTTAGGACATGGAAGAAATAAGTGACTTGTTAAAAGGCATTGCCTACAAATGTTAAAGTAAACTAAAAAAGCATTACAGAATAAAAAATTAAAATTATATCCAGATGCTTATAGAAATAATCAGATAATTGAGCCAACTGAGGTTCACTGTTTAAATTATTCATGCAACTGCCTTAGTTCTCTGCTTTTCATTGCACATGTAGGAACAGCTGAGAAAGAATTATAGTTGTCATTTGGAAACTATTAAGTAATTTGCCTACTGATGGAATCCGTAGTCTTCTGCTAGAAACAGAATTCATCAAATAAAGGAGATGCAAACAAATCTATATTATTGCTTTATTAATCAAGAAGGAGGTCCAAGGAGGCAACTGCCAGTGTGGAATGATGCAAGTTACAAGTGAAATCGAACTTCTATTCCCCACCTATACCTTGTGTCTTAGAGAAAAAGCACTCCTCTCCCCGCCAACACATGCTTATTTGCTATAGTAGGTGAAATTCCCTGATCTCCCAGAATTTTAAATCTAGACAAGCTTATACACAACCACTGTTACATTATAAAGTTATGATAAAGTAGAAAAGACACAGATCTTCAAGTTGGGAAACATGGATTAAAGACTCAACATTACCTCCAAATACAAGTGACTATGTTATGCCAAATTATGGCCCTGCAAAGATGTCCACATCATAATCCCCAGAACCCATGCCATTTTGAGAGAGAGGGAGACAGAGTGTGAGTCAGGGAGGGGCAGAGAAAAGGAGACACAGAATCTAAAGCAGTCTCCATACTCTAAGCTATCAGAACAGAGCCTGACACAGGGCTCGAACTCTGACCAAGAGATCATGACCTGGGCTGAAGTTGGACACTTAACTGACTGAGCCACCCAGGTGCCCCTAATCACAAGTATCATTGTAAGAGGAAGGCAGGAGGGTTAGCATTCCAGAGAGAGCAATTTGAAGATGCCACACTACTGGCTTTGAAGTTGTTTGAAGATGGAGGAAGGGACCACAAACCAAGGCCTCTGGAAGCTGGAGAAGGCAAGGAAACAGACTCTTCCATAGAGCCTCCAGAAGAAAGTCAACTCTGACAACATCTTGATTCGTATCCCCTCCAGAACCATAAATAATAGCTTTGTGTTGTTTTAAGCCACTGAGCTTGTGGTGATTTCTTACAGAAGCTATAGAAAACTACGACAGTGAACTTGAATAATCTCAGTTTCCAAACTTCTAAAATTTGGGGTGATAGCTATGTAACCAGATTATTTGGGTGATAGAAAAAAGGAAAGTAGTAGACATTGGTTAGTTTAGACATTTTACTGTGTTTTAGCTAGTATTTTGATATAGCATCTCAGTTTATTTTTTCCAGACTTAACCCTCAGACACTCAGGTAGGAATGAGTACCTAATATAGTTATACAGTGAGAAATAACTTGAGCACAGAGTCCACATAATTGGTTGTGTGAGGGCAAGTGACCAGGCAGGCCAACCACAAACCTTTCTCAAGAATGATAAGAAAGGAACTACCCTGCATCTCCAAGACTGCCAAAGTAACTTAATCCTGTGGTGGTTTGGGTATTTCTTACCTTTGAGGAAAAGGCCAGCAGTAAGAAGAGTAAGGGCCATGAAATTAGCAGCAATAGATTCCACATACTAGCTATTGAGCATCTAGATCTTTCCATGCCGAGGCTATTCTGTCCTGCGATTTTTTTTTTTGGTTACATGAACCAATAACATGTGTGTGTGTGTGTGTGTGTGTGTGTGTGTGTGTGTCCCCGTGTGTATTGGATTTTATTTACTCAAAACATTTAAAAAAATCTACGTGAAAGTACGTGGCAAAGAATACACTATACATATATAAAATCAATTTTTTTCTATGAGGTACAAATACTGATGGTAGAAAATTCAGGTAATACTGACAAAGTATATTAACCAAACTATAAATCATCCCAAATCCCACAGCTGGAGATAATCACTGTTAATATATGAGTGTTATTTGCCTTGACCATGACTACAAAGTATAATAAATACGAAAATTTGGGGGTTGTTTTCTAGAGTGTGAGGCATCTAAACTTAACTTTGAAGGATAAGTGGGATTTTGATAAGCAAAGATGATGAGAAAGTAATACACACAGATACACACACATATATGAATTTTGACAAAGATAAAAAGATAATTCAGTGGAGAAAGGATAGTCTTTTCAACAAAAAGTGCGGAACAATTAGATGCCCATATGCAAAACTATGAACTGTGGTCCATACCACATGCCATACATTAAAAGTTAAATCAAAATGGATCATAGGCATAACTGTAAAATGTGAAGTTATAAAACTTACAGAAGAAAACATAGGAGAAAAAGGTTTGTGATCTTGGGTTTGGCGAAAATATTTTAGGTATGATACCAAATGCATAATCATGAAAGAAACATAAATTGGACCTCACCAAAATTAAAAGTTCAACTCTTGGAAAGACATTGTTAAGAGAAGGAAAAGATAAGCTGCACACTGGGAGAAAATATTTGCCAACCATGTATCTCATAAAAGATTTGTAAGCAGGATATATATACATATATGTATACATATATACATACATACATACATATATACATACATACATACATATGTATATATGGCTCATAAAACTTAATAGTAAGAACACAGACAACTCATACAAGAAAGATAGTGAATAAGTTACAAGCCATATAGATGGCAAATGAGCACATTAAAAGATGCTCAACATCATTAGTGATTAGGGAAATGCAAGTTGTAAGCACCATGAGATACTGCTACACATCTACCAGAATGACTGAGATCAAAGAGTGTTGGCAAGAAAGTGGAGGGACTAGAACTCCCGTGCACCGCTGTTGGGAATGTTAAGTGCCACAACCAGTTTAGAAAAGAGTTTGGTTTACTATATGATCCAGCCATTCTACTCCTAGGTATTTATGCAAAAGAAATGAAAGGATATGTCCCTATAAAGATTTGTACACCAGTATCCATAGTATTTTTATCTGCAATAGCTAAAAGCTGAAAATAATCCAAACGTACACCAATGCCTGAATGATAAGAGAACTGCAGCATACCCATATATGGGATATACTCAGCAATGAAAGCAAATGGGCTTTTAGGCACACACTAACATGGAAGTCAGAATAATTATGCTGTGTGAAAGAATCTGAAGAAAAAAGGTATACATACTGTGTGCTTCCTTTAATAGAAAGCTCCAGAATATAAAAATGATTCTGTAAGTGACAGCAAATGATCAGCAGTGGCTTGGAATGAACTGGAGGCGGGAACATCAGGCCAGAAGGAGGGCCGGGGAGCATGAGGAAACATTTGGGGATGATGCATAAGTTTACTATTCTGATTAGATTATCTTGACTGCATGATGGTTTTACAATGTTATACATGTCAAAACTTATGAAATTATACACTTGAAATGTGTTCAGTTTATTGTATACCAATTATACCTTATCTATGGGGAAAAATGAAAGTGAAGACAGAAAACATACAAATACATGCAAGGGGAGGGAATCCGGGCACAGGAACTGCTTCCATGTGCTCAGAACACAGAGATATAAGGGCAAAGGAAGACTGTCGAAAGCATGTGAATAGCAAAGCAGTTGAAAGGGCAGAATTCTGAAACTAGGCTTCCTGAGCCTAAGTCTGTCATTTCCTAACTGTGTGACTGGAAGATTAGCTTTCTCTCTGCTTGCTCATTAAAAAAAAAAAAAAATGGGAATAAAAATACAACCAGCATAAGAATGTTGTTTTGAGAGTTCAACAGAGATGCAAAGTTAACATATGTAAAATGTTTGCCACATGCAAATATGACATGGTTATAATAATGTTGGCCATTCCCACGATGATTATTTGATTAACAGTTTCATTGAAATAGAATCCACCTACCATACAAATAAGTCATCTGAACATAAAAATCAAAGGTTTTCAGTACACTAAAAACTGTGCAACCACACCACAGTCTCATTTAGAACATTTTGTCATCTCAAAAAGAAACTCCTTATGTCATTAGTGGCCATTCCCCATCCCCCTCATCCTGCCTTAGTCAACCACTAATCTACTTTCTGTCTCTATAGATTTGCTTATTCTATATTCATATTGATATGGACTTATATCTGTATCATATTCAACATTTCATATAAGTGGAATCATATCATATGTGATTCTTTTGTGTCTGGTTTCTTTCATTGATCCTAATGTTTTCAAGGTTCATCCATGTCATAGGATATCCTGGTATTCATTCGTTTTTATTACCAAATGATACTCTGTTATTTGGATACACCACCTTTTAGTGCAGGACAGAATATTTTTGTCTGAGGAGGAAACAGAAGAAAGAGCAGAGGTGTAATCTTAATGGCTGTACAGCAACCTGCAAGTGGTGAGGAATTGTTTTTGACCAGATAAGGGAAAGCGTGGCTGTAAAAGAAGCTGAGAATTTCATGGGCACAGGCTGAATACTGATCTACTTCCTTAGGCCTAGCCCCACCTGGGCTCTGAGGAAAAAGAGATGACTCTCGTTCTGTACAGAGGCAATTTACTGCAGAAGAATTCCTTTCTCACTAGTCCTGTTAGCTTGGGCAAGTCATTTACATCCTTGAATTATCAGTTCCCTCCAAAACTCTCCTCACCCCTCCACTCATCCCCTCCAGCCCTGGGTTTACTTCACTGAAGTCTGCTATGTTAATGGCAGGAGGATCCTATGTTAATGAAGGTAAAAGTATCTAAGTAACGGGAACATTTTTTTAAAATTTTTGTTTTCAATGTTTATTTTTATTTTTGGGACAGAGAGAGACAGAGCATGAATGGGGGAGGGGCAGAGAGAGAGGGAGACACAGAATCGGAAACAGGCTCCAGGCTCTGGGCCATCAGCTCAGAGCCTGACGCGGGGCTTGAACTCACAGACCGCAAGATCGTGACCTGGCTGAAGTCGGAGGCTTAACCGACTGCGTCACCCAGGCGCCCCTCGGGAACATTTTTTAAGTGCAAAAGTAATTCAATACTACATTGTTCTAGAGGCATTTTGAAATGTTTTCTGATGACCAAAATATCCTATAGGGATCTTTGAATTTCTTTGGAATTAATAGGTAAATAAAGAGCAAATAGGAACCCCAGATAGCCATTGTGGTTTGCTTAAAATGGGACCTAAATAAACTCAGATGCCCTGGCAGGTAGGACTCAACCCTGTCCATCACCGTACTGTACTGTCTGCCATAATTTTTAGGATACGGTAATGTCTCAATACACTTGTTTTATTGAAGCAAAAAACAAATTGCATCAGTCAGTGCACACATCACTTTTATGTTATATTCTTAATAAAACTGCAAAGAGGTATTCTTGATAATAATCTAGCTTACATTTACTGAGCATGTACTATATGCCAGTGTGCTAAGTTCTTTGCATGCAGTGACGCACAGTAAACTTCCTTTCATAAATAACCTGGAGGCAAGAGAAGTAAGTGCTTTTTTCAAGTTTAAAAAGTAATTTGCAAAGCAGGGACTTTAACCCTGTTTGATCTAAGGCCTAAGCCTTTAAAAATGGTTTTGGCTTACTTTTATTTATTACAATGAAGTGTAATAGTTACACATCATTTCATATACAAAGACTTTAGATTTCAAATGAAGGACCTGAAGGGGATCTTTTGTTTCTAAGACTAATTTTGTTTCTAAGACTTCACTTAGAAATACTCTGAAAAAACATGGGACACCTGGGTGGCTCAGTCGGTTAAGCATCCAACTTCAACTCAGGTCATGATCTTCGGTCCATGAGTTTGAGCCCTGGGTCAGGCTCTGTGCTTATATAGCTCAGAGCCTGGAATCTGTTTCAGATCCTGTGTCTCCCTCTCTGTCTGCTCCTCCTCCACTCACAGTCTGGCTCCCCCTCTCTCTCAGAAATAAATACACATTTAAAAATTAAAAAAAAAAGAAATACTCTGAAAAAATATACACATCAAGTCTGATATTTGATTCCTACCTGGGGGTTTTACCTGAGCTGTTTCCTAATTCAAATTATACTCCTTCATGATGCTGAGGACTCTTCAGATTCTCTGTGAAATTATCTCTGCCAAAATAGAAAATGTTTCCACATTCTGTGCCACAATACTTTATTCTTTTTTTCCCCAAAACTTTTCAAAACTCAACTCATCCATGAAATCTTCTGCGATCGAGGTGGAAGCCACCCAGACATTCTGTTAATATCTTCAGTGTGATTGATATTTCCCTCCTGCAGTGTGGTAAGATAGCATATGCGTATATGTGGGCAAGCATATATATCTTTATGTTAATGTGCATCTGTTCCTCTCGTCTCTACCATATACTATTAAGATATTAAGATCCTGGGGTCTGTCCTTGCTTCCCTCCACAGAAGAGAACATTTATTCACCTGGGTAATCCCAGTGCTCAGCTCTCTGGCATGATGTACATGTTCAATAAACATTTATTGAATGAGTGAGTGAGCGCTCAATGGTAACAGTGACAACCTCGAAGGGAAATCTCTCCTCGCACACAGAGAAAATAAGATCACGTACAAATATAACTGCAAATAGCTTGCCTTCTCGGGTATTTTAGTTTTAAGCATTCTCAGCTGAAATGTGCTGTAGAATGGCTGAGACTTAGCAGGTAATTTTCATTTCACCTCTGTTTCCAAATGGTTACCACTTACCAAATACAGCATGCTTAAGGGTGTGCTTTCCCCCCTTCAGGTACAATATTCTGGTACAGTGCTGGATTCTTTCAGATGTCTTTCCCTTTTAAAGCTATGGAGTTCACTCATATATTGCTATTTATCATGGCTGTGCAAAAGAAGAAAACTAAGGAAGAAGAACGAGGTTCTAATTCACCAACTGCCCTCTTCTGTTACAAAAAGAATATCTGAAAAATCAAAATTCTGAGTCCTGGGTGCCTTTTGCTTGGTCACATCTGATGTCAGTATTTTCAAAGGATTACTGTTACGTTAAACAATAGTCATCCACAAACACTAGAATGTGTTCTGTTCTACAAGAGTCAGGAGAGCTGCCAACGATTACAATTGGAATAATACTGCCTAGATTTTAATCCCATACCCATCTTCTTTCTTTCTTCTTCTTTTTTTTAAGTTTATTTATTAATTTTGAAAGGGAGAAAGTGCACGTGAGTGAGTGAGCAGGGGCAGGGCAGAGAGAGAAAGGGGAAGAGAAAATCCCAAGTGGGCTCCACACCATCAGCGCGGGGCCCAATGCGGGGCTTGAACTCACGAACCATGAGATCATGACCTGAGTCTGACACTTAACCAACTAAGTCACCCAGGCACCCCTCCTTTCTATTTGAATGACCTTGACCAAGTTAGTTAACTCCTCTTTAACTTTGAAAGGAAGGTAGAAAGGGTGTTGTGAAGATTCACTGAGATAATTTCTGCAAAGAGGCTTAGGTCTAGTCATATGCATAGGAAGCCCTTCCTCCTTTATTTTTACTTGCCATTTTTATCAAGATGGTTAACTAAGTAGACTGGGGTAAATAGAGTCCTCCAGAACAGACCCATTCAAAACCTCTTCAAGGGATTCCCAATGTTTCATGACACCAACACAGATCCATCCAAGAATGCTAAGTGAAAAGCAATTTCCAAGGAACCTACAGCTGAAAGACTGGGCTGCTCCTGTCTTAGCCTTGGGTGCCAAGGACTCATTCTTCACCTCAGGGATACTAACTGTTCCATGAATGCAGTGTGGTGGTGGTTTCAACATCCCAGGGAAAGGGGTAGTGTCGACAGTCTAGATGAAAGAGTAGGGGACTTTGCCTGAAGGGTATTTACTTGAGCATTTAGTTGCTTACAGAGATTGGACTTTGGTTATATAAGGGCTAAAGCATTGCCTTTGCACCTCCCTGAACACTTTCTTCTGCACTTTACAGGATTGTAGAATTGTGAGTCTGTCATGCAGTCCTTCTGCCAATCATGCACTCCTTTCACTGAGCCCCCAAACACCTAGCACGACAGTAGTAATCTTGGCTTCACTTTGTTGCTGAGCAACATGCATAGTGTGTATTATTGCCTTCCCCTTACAACCATCTCCAATGTCTCTTTTTAATCTCTGGCTCTGGGAATTATATCTGGCATTCTTCTTGTTTAGTCCTATTTGTAAACGATCAACTGTGTCATTTATATTAGTTTTCACCCTGCTTCCCCTTGCTTTTTAGCATATTGCTAGAGGTCACAGTCCTCATAACAACAGGCAAGGGATATTGTCACTGTTATAAACCAGGACAATAGGAGTCATAGTTCAGCCTCATTCCCGGGAAAACATGGTAGGTCCACAGATTGACCTCCTACTCAGGCCTCCTTCTGGTGTGAAAACAATATGGATTATAAAAAGATAGTATGTGTACATGTCTTTTAATGGATGTAAAGGGTCATTTATTACCCTTTGAAAATATTTTCCTTTCGTTTACAATTTATTTTTTCAATTTGTTTTCCATGTCTATTTCTTCAGAAAATATATGAAAAGAATAAGTCAAAATCTCATCACTCAGATATTTCTATACATATCCATGCATTATATAAATACATAATATATAAATTGCTGGTAACACACATAATTTGCTATAATCAGATTTTTAAAATTAATAATATAAATAATATCTCCATGTCTATACATTTGGAGCAACAGCATCATCACTAATGACTGTATAGTGTCTTATTATATCATTAGGACATATTACAACAAGTCCTTTATTGCCATATATATATAGGTTGTTTCGGATATTTACAATGCTCCAATGATTGTGCATGTACAATGTCTTAACCCATTTGGCCACTGATTTCTTTAGGATGAATATTAGAAAAGGAAATGTTAGGGACAGTCTGACTATTAAAGACTTTTGATAGAATGCCCTATTGGTCTCTGCAAGGGTTACACCAAGTAACTCTCTCAATAGCATTTTATAAAAATGCTCTTTGTTTATACTCTTGCCATCACTGGGTCTTTTAATTCAGTTTTTAATTTAAAGGCCAAGGAGGAGACATCTCATATCATTAGATGTATGGTATAAGAATTTGTTAACTAGGGCCTGAGTCATGAGAATGTGGGCATGCTTTTTCTATTACCAAGAACTCTATGAATCAGATCTAATAACTATTTCAGTCACTACCAATACAGCCACATTTCAGAGACAACCCAAACTGGAAAAAGCTATATTTTTTTATCAAAAAAATTCCCATGGATGTGATAATAGCAAATATCCTTTTAGTTCTTTTTAGATTGAGGCAATAATATTGTTTCATTTGAAATTACGTATCTCATTTTAGACTTTGGAGGATCTAATTTATAGATATGTTTCCAGGAATAAGTGGAACTCTATTTGTTCCTAAATAAAAATGTCAATCATAAAGGAACAGTCACTGCAACTTAACTGCATAGATGTCTAGTTTTTGTATATGAATCACAAACCTGACAAGACTATTTGAAGCCTGTTACAATCTGTTGCTCTGTCCATTTAACCACCTTTATAGAAGACAATAATTCTCAGTCCTTCTATGAGCAAGCAGAAGTCAGAAACAAACTTAAATGCTGATAGGGCCAATTCCTATTAAGATAAAAATTCTAAATGCGACAAAAGTCTGCATGCCAGTACTTAAACACAACATAAGGGAAGAGCTGTGATAGTTAATCCAAGGGGTAGTTATATTTTCTGATCTCCCCTGAGATTTTAATATATTTTTGCAAAAGTTTCTTGGAATATTTCCCTGATGATACAAACTTTTCTTTAGAACCTGTTATCCAATCATTTTACTAACTGGTTTAAATGTGATTAGAAAGTTGACAAATCTCAAGGAAAAATTAAAGTTAGGCTGTTTTCACTATCATCTAATTTTATTATGCTGTGGTTTTTTGGTGCCCAGAAACCAAATAGCCTTGAACTTCTGAGGTCATATTGTTTAGGATAGGTCTACCAGGGATGGACAAGCTTTCTCTTTAGTTACCTGTGATTTTTTTTTTTTCATTTCTGTCTCCCAATATGCTAAATGAATGATATTATTAAGGTTTTGAGGATATGAGGAAAAGAAAAAAAAAAACTCATTGACTCATTCTAAACTAGAAGGACAAACAGGTATATTTTAGAAAATAGTCTCATCAATTTATAATGAATCTAATTATCCATTCAAATGATTTATTTCAATGAACATTTGTTAACATCAGCAATGAGCACATCTTTGGTTGTACTTAATCTGGAGGAAATCTTAGGTCTTAAACTCTGGGTCCTAAATTAGGATTTTTCATTTGTCCCTTTCTGCAGCAGGTAACCCTACTGAACTAGGACCACTTTATCCCTCTCTAAAGGTCTTTGTTTTGTGAAGGATTTTTAGGTTTGGCTTCCCCAGGGAAGCCCCAGTCTTTCTATTTCCTTACTGTTTCTCTTCTCTTTTTCAGTATATTTTTGTTTATTTGTTTTGGGGGACTAGTCCCTTTACTGAATGGCTTTTACTTTCCCCAGGATATAATTATAGCTGGGTATCTAATCTGGCATCTCAGCAGAAGGAAGCCATGGCTCCAAATTGTAGGGCTGAAAACAGATTACATGCATGGCCTCATTTCTATCCAATTCATACCTCACTGACAACAGCAGACACGTCAAACAAGTTCCTCAACATGTGCATTTATGGTCATGCTTCCTGACTTCCAAACCTTTAGGCACTGAAATGTAGTTGGACCACTCTACATGTCCCTTCTTGAGATCACCTTCTCAAGGACTAAATTTTCCTTCCCATTTGTCTTCTGTGGTTTCTTTAGTTCAAGCATGGTTTTAGATACCCATTGTCAAGATTACAACACTAGGCTGTGTTTCTTTGTTTTTTGTTTTTGTTTTTTTGGTTAAATATAGCTAGCAGAATATTTTAAATCAAAAGGGCTCCCTTCCACACTTGAATGGGATGGAGGGAGAAACCAGGCTCCTCCTTTAAATATCAGAAGTCCGTATTCCCTGTAGGAGCAGAGGTTTGATGACAAGGGATAGCCCTTCCTTTCAGAGTGAATATAAGATAGGATCAGGACCTTTATAGATTTAATCATACTTTCATAATAACTTACAGAAGTATAAGTTTTGAGTGTCAAATTTAGTTGACCCTCCTTGTTATTCTTTTTTTATTCATTAAAAAAATTTAATGTTTATTTTTGGGAGGTGGGGAGCGCAAGTCGGGGAAGGGCAGAGAGGGAGACACAAAATCCAAAGCAAGCAGGCTCTGGTCGCTGAGCTGTCAGCACAGAGCCCGACACAGGGCTTGAACCCACAAACTGCAAGATCATGACCTGAGCCGAAGTCAAAGGCTTAACTGACTGAGCCACCTGGACACCCCAACATTCCTTATCATTCTTTAAAGATATATGAAAGAGACCTTTGCTAATAATCAACTTTCTAAATGTCAGTGTACCCCTTACATTTTTGTGGGTTACTCATGTTAATAGATGATACACCATGTATTCCATGAAGTGTTGAGTATCAACTAATATCAAATATAGACTCCTCTTTCATGATGATATCTTATCTCATTTTTGATGATTAATTCTTCCCCATGATATGTATTCATGGTGTATTGGTAAATCCAGATGACTGTCCTTCCATTATAGGAGACAAAGTTGCTCTAATCCATTATATTTTTTCCTTGGCTAATCCTTAGCTAGTATAGCTAAAGGGCAAAGATATCACCAAAATCAGACTAACTCAAATGACCAAAAGAAATCAAATTTTTTCTTGCGTGATCTTGAATCTCAGATGAAGAAACATAAATGTAAATGAAATAGCATTTCTTCATTCTAGAGGCATCATCCAGTTGAAAGTATTAAGCGGATCCCATGACCAAGAATGTCTGCAGATGGTTGGCTTTGTTCAAAATCCTTTACCCGGTTTATTATTTTACTCTTACATTCAAGCTTATAGTTCTTTTTCTATTCTTTTAGTAAGTTCCATTTTTTGGTTTTATTTTTACCAACACATAAAGCCAAGTAACATTGATGATTCATTAAGTTACAATTATAAATTCTCACTGAGATAAGCACCCTGAGGAGTTACCTAAGCTCACTTACTTCCTAAACTGTTCCTTCCACACCTTCTTTAAAGAATAATTTAATAGTATGCTTAAAAAAATCAAACATTATCTAGTAGGCTTTCTTTATGAACTAAAACCATTAATGCAGATGTCTACCATATACTTATCTGCTTTATGACAATACAGACAACACACCCATTGAGATTCTGAAAGCACATGACTTCTAACAAACCATTGGCAACAATTCTTCCTTGAATCTGGTTTGAATATCCTTAAAGCAGGAGAAATCAGAGTGCTGTGGTTGTCTTCATCACCCAGGAGAAATTCTCTTGGTGTGCTACTAGTTTAATAAAGTCCTGATGCAATTTCTAATGGACCCTTCTTCTGTTTTACAGGTCACTCCTATTCTTCAGTGGTATGAGGGAAGAATATTTATTCTCTTTTCTCATTTTTTTTCCATCTGAAGAAAATTCCAAGATAGAAAGCCTCTTGGCTTCTTTTTACTCCATTTATTTACTCTCTCCTCTCCTTGGTCATTAGAGTTGTTTATTTGTCTGGTGAACTCAGGAGCAAGACTTTGTCACTTATCATTTAACCTATTCTATTCACCTGTATCTTTAGTGCAGGCTGCCTTATATCTGCTACTTCATGCTGGAAATTTAATGGCCAGGCTGCCATATCAGAGGAGCCTGCTGTGGCCCAGAACTTCCTGGGCCTGGATGAATCTATCTAAATCTTGGATTCAATGTTACAGAGTCTATTTTAGCCAAGCATTGAAACAGCATCCTTAGATATTATCTGCATTATTAATAAAAGTGGCATCCATCTTTCCATTTGCCTGTTCTTTTGACTTCTTAAACCTCACTTTGTTTTGAACTTGGGCAGCTTGAATGGAAGCCCCGAGAGAATAGAGTAGTAGCTTGGAACTTACCTTATCAAAATTTCTCCAACAGGTCCTGATCTTCCTGAGAAAACCCAAAGAATTTAAAGAAGTGCTCGGGATTTCGGCAGATGATGTTTATTTTACACCTGGAGTGAGACAACACAGATATATTTTTAAACCATGTTATATGAATGAGAACAAATTTAGGGTAGACATTCCTGCCTGCCAAACTCACCCAATAGAATGAATTGATGAAATATTCCTCTTTCTAACATAAACACATATAGACATATATATATATATATATATATATATATACATATATATGCACACATATATATAGGTACATATATGGGTCTATATATAATACATATATATGTGTATGATACATATGCATTATATATATATGTATACATATAGTTGCATATATATAGTTGTATATATATAGTTTGTTTAGTGTATCCATCCTAGATTTGTTAGTCTTATTTTGTCAATATTCATTGCATTGTATTATTGAAATGTGCCATAGGCTCTTTTTTCAGTTATGAAATGTATTGTCAAATTGGTTTCCATACATAGGCTTTTTATCTATAGGTACCTTTTTGAACATATATTTGAGAGACTTCTTGTTCTTACCTCATCTTTCTGTCATGAGTTCCAACTATACAGATAATTATTACTTTATTTCAAACCTATGGTCAAATGAACACAGAAAACTATAAAATATACACTGTAATTTACAGATTTCTCAGTTTGATATAGCAACAAGAAAATGAGTAAATATAGGCACTGAATTGACAACTGGAACTAGATTCAATTAATAATCCTGCCATAATTAGCCAGTTAATTTTGCGTGTCCAAACATCACTAGGTCTTAATCACTTCACATAAAAAAATAAGGGCTTTGTACAAAATTGCTACTGAGGCCCCTTCCATCTTTTAAATTCTGTGATAACTTTTCTTCTAAAGATGTGGTTTGATGTAGATAGAATGGTTAGAGAGAGTTTGCAGTAACAAAACTATCATGGTAGAAAACACCTGAGTTTTTATAAATTTATCATATGTTCCTAATTGCTAGCTTCAATCTTTGCTGGACAATTAGTTACTTATAGTTAAATGATACTAAGGTGACTGTAGTCAATTACTTTCAGGTTCATCTATTGATTTTGTAAAAAATCAATTGTATATCTCAGGGAGCTGAATAAAATTTTATTTTTAACTCCTAGGATTCATGATACATTGGCACCTTATGACCATTGGTTCACTTTCTGTCTATCTTTCTGCTGCCCTAATATTGAAGGGAAGAAGCTGGAAAAGTATGGCAAGCTGTAAGCTGTTCTACAGAATTTGTCATTATACCATGACTTTCCCACACCCTCAGGTACTTCCCAAAGGGGAGAAATGTCTCTTGGTGAAATAGCCATACCTAATTGGTGTTTCATATGTCATTGTTTTGCAAAAAACAAAGCAATTTTTAAAATTGGGAACTGAGTGATAGCTGAAATTACCACTTACAAAGATAATTTAAAAACTAAACCATGAGCTCTTTTGGTTGTTATTAGAACAATGGAGACTCGTATAAACCTGTACCAGATTTCTGACATGGATAAGCTATCTACATTATTTTACAGATTAAGCCTCATAATCACCCTATAAAAATTTTGAAGTAGGAGCTTAATTTTATAGGTGAAGAAACTGAGGCATGAGTCAGTTTCCCAGAAAGAGGTAAAAGGTGGCCAAGTTAGCAGGTCTGTGTGATTCCATAGCAGTCCTCCTTCCTATCCCATATATCTTGATATTACAAAGCTTGTTGGCCACACTAGGCCAGTAAATACTCCATTTCAACAGGTTCTCTGAGGCCTGTTATTTATGTGAGCCTCTGAATGCACTGGTTAATGTAATTTTGATATAGGAAGGCCTTGTCTGATTTTTCCCCAGGACTATGATTTTTGTATTTCATTTCTACGTTCAGGGGAATAAAATGCCTTATCCATCTTTTAGCCTGAGTTTTCTGCCTGATATTTAGCATGTTTCAAAGACATGTGTTGATAGCAGGATGCTTACTTTCTATCTTTGTACAGAAAACTGAGCTAGGTGGGGCTGCCTGCAGGGGCAGAGGCATTGGATGCAAGAAAGCATCGTGGTGGGTGGTTGTACAGAGAAGAACTGGGTAGAGGGTTTGTTGATCAGAACAAAGTGAATCATTATACAAAGTCATAGAATGTGGGGCTGGAAGAAGCTTCACAAACCAATTAATTCAAATTTCACAGTGTTTAGTTGAAAGAAGTAAGAAACAAGGTGTCCACAAATTAGAAACCGGGTTTCTGGATATCACCCACCCACCCAGCTTCTCAGTAGTATAATGGAATCCTCAACTGTATGCTTATATGTATCTCTTAAAAACAGAATGCACTGTTCTAGGTTTATATGTGTCTGTAGCATTGTGTGGTTTGAGACCCAAAATGCTTAGTGGTTATGAGAAAGACCATGGGGTCAGACCACCCTGAGTCCTGGGCAAGCAACATCACTCTTTCTGCTTGTGGAATTTTAGGAAAGGCTTAATCTCTCCGTGGGACAGTTTCTTAATCCTTAAAACAGGTTAATGAGAGTAGCCACGTCTCTGTACTGCTTTAGGGATCACATGAGCACTTTACAAATAAAAATAAATAAATAATATATAATATTTATATTATATATATTTTATATATATATAATAAATATGTAATATTTATATTATATCCCCGGCAGGGGAGGGGTAGAGATAAAGGGGAGAGAGAGAATCCCAAGCAGGCTCCACACTGTCCCAAGCAGAGCCCGACACAGGGCTCAAATTCACAAACCATGAGATCGTGACCTGAGCCAAAATCAAAAGATGAATGCTTAAATGACTGAGCCACCCAGGTGCCCCGTGAGCACTTTTTATAAAACACTTTGCATCAAGGTCCAGCACAGATTAAGTAAGCATATACAAAAATTTCCAGTTATCAATCTCATTACTCATTACAGTGAGCCTAACATAATGAGACATTCTTTGAAAATTGTGTTTTCCTTTTAAGTAAGGAAACAGAAGTCCCAATGAAAGGAGACTCTGGATGAAATCTAACAGAATAGAGTGAAATTGCCAGCATGGTCATAAAGACTAGGTTTCTCCTCAGTGACATGGGAAAGATACTAATCTCTATACGTATTTGAAGTTATATGTGTATTACTGTGAAAGAAGAGATTCAGAAATTGATCTTTTTGCTCAAGACTGTCCAAATCAATTGCACTCAAAGGCAGAAGTTCTCATAGCTTCTCATAGCTAGAACTTGTAACTAAAACAAAGGATTTTACACAATAAAAAGAGAGTGAAAAATAGAAAGCCTCACTTTTTTTCTTAATCGTAAGCTGATGTGAAGGGATGTCCTTTTGGATTCTGCTGTTAGAAAGCTCAGTTATGCAATATTCATACAAAAATAGTTCTAAATCAATACAACATATTTTACATTTACATTAACATTTAAATTAATGAGAAGCTTAATGTGAATTATGGAGCTTTAGATGTTTAGGACTATGTCCCTTCTTGCCAACTTGGAACAGAGTCTATTGACTCACCTTCTCAGTCTTATAAACAGCTTCCAGACTTTGTGTATTTTCAGTGCCAGAGGATTTTCAGGCTGGTGAAAGATGCCATATTGACATCACCAGGGAATGAAGTTGGCCCTATTCATTAAATATGTAAAATGCCTCCAGCAATGACACACACCTTCCCTGAAGGGTAGTTTGCCATAGATGGTTGTCAGTCCTGAGAATGCTCTGGGATCAGCACTTACTGCTCCACCTTTCTTTTCCCCCATTAAAATGATCCGACAAATATTTCTCGAACACCTACTATGGACACAGAACTGTGCTAAAACAACACAGATTCTACTTCAAGGAACTCATCTTGTATTGAAGGATATAGTCACATATATAAACAATTATAGAATAATATCACATGTTCTGTAATGAAAGAAGATACATACTGGGTGCAGTGAGAGACACCTGAATAAGACTGGAGGAGAATCAAGAATGGCTTCTGAAGAAACGAGGCTTGAAAGAGAAGTAGGCATTAGTCAATCAAAGCAAAGCCGACATCTCACCATTCAGAGAGGAGAGCCTATACATAAGACTACATCTTTGCTTAAATAAACAAGAAGTCTTAACTGATTAGTGTGAGAGGTGGCTTAAGGGTGTGTGTGTGTGTGTGTGTGTGTGTGTGTGTGTGTGTATACATACATGTTTGGGTGTAACAAATTAGCATGCATGGTTAGATGGTCAGGGACAAGTTTATGAGAGATAGATATCATATGCTAGCTTTAAGAGCTTGGTACCATCCTTAAAATGGTGCAGGTGAAGAAATTCTGATGTAGTCTGTTTGTTTGTTTGTTTGTTTGTTTGTTTTAATAATTCTTATCATATAGAGAAGTTTCAGGTTCACAGCAAAACTGAACAGGAAATAAAGAGAAATATATCTCCTATCCCTACACATGCCAAACGTCTCCAACTATGGAGATATCCCACACTACAATGGTACATTTGTTACAATTAATGAACCTACATGGACACATCATTATCACCCAAATTTCATAGTTCACATTAGAATTCACTCTTGTTGTTGTAAAGTCTATGAAGTTTGACAAATGTATACTGAAGTACCATTGCATATTCAGACAGAGTAGTTTTGTTGCCCTAAAAATTTTCTTCACTATACCTATTCATTCTCTCCTCCCCCACCCCCTGGAAACCATTAGTCTTTTTACTATCTCCATAGTTTTGCCTTTTCCAAAATGTTATATAATTGGATTTATAGAATACATAAACTTTTCAGATTGGCTTCTTTCACTTAAAAATATGCATTTAAGTTTCCTTCATATCTTTGTATGGCTTGATAGCTTATCTCTTTTTGGTGCTGAATGATATTTCATTGTCTGGATTTACCACAATTTACCCATTCACTTACAGAAGGACATCTTGGTTGCTTTCAAGTTTGGTCGCTTATGAATTAAACTGCTATAAACATCTGTGTGTAGGTTTTTGGGTGGATATAAGTTTTCACTTCTTTGGGTAAATACCACCTGATGCAATTGCTGAACCACATGATAAAAGTATGATTTAGTTTTGTAAGAAACTACCAAACTGTCTTCCAAACTGGCTGTACCATTTTGCACTCTTACTAGCAATAAACGAGAGTTTCTATGGTTCCACATCCCCGCCAGCATCTAGTGTTGCCAGTGTTTTCAATTTTGGCCATTCTATTAGGTCTGTAGTGGTATCTCCTTATTGTTTTAATTTGCGTTTCCCTGATGACGTATGATGGGGAGCATCTTTTCATATGTTTGTCATCTGTATATCTTCTTTTTTAAATTTTTTTTAATGTTTATTCATTTTTGAGAGACAGAGACAGAGCACAAGTGGAGGAGGATCAAAGAAAGGGAGGGAAACACAGAATGTTAACAGGCTCCAGGCTCTGAGCCATCAGCACAGAGCCTGATATGGGGCTAGAAATCACTGACCACAAGATCATGACCTGAGCTGAAGTCACACACCCATCCGACTGAACCACCCAGATGCCCCTTGTCATGTGTATATCTTCTTTGATAAGGCTTATGTTTAATGGGGTGTTTGTTTTCTTACTGTTGAATTTTGAAAGTTCTTTTGTATTTTATATATTTTATATACTATAAATATATTATAGTTAGTATATTTTATATACTAACTTATATTTTATATTTTATATACTAACTTATTATCAGATGTGATTTTTGCAAATATTTTCTCCCAATTTGTGGCCTGTCCCCTCATTCTCTCAACAGTGTCTTTCCTGGAGCTGAAAATTTTAATTTGAATGAAGTTCAGCCTATCATTTATTTCATTCATAGATCGTGCCTTTGGTTCCTTGTGTAAAAAGTCACTGCCATATCCACTGTCATCTAGGATTTCTCATATGTTATCCTCTGGGAGTTTTAAAGTTTTGCATTTTACATTTAGGACTATGATACATTTGGAACTAATTTTTGTGAAGGGTGCCAGGTCTTTGTCTAGATTCTTTTCTTTTTCTTTTCTTCCTTTTTCTCTTTTTCTTTTTGTTTCTTTTTTTCCTTGCATGTAGATGTCCAGTTGTTCCAGCACAATTTGTTGAAAAGACTACATTTTCTCCATTGTATTGCCTTTTTTCCTTTGTCAAAGTTCAGTTGACTATATTTATGTGGGTCTATAGCTGAGCTCTCTATTCTGTTATTCTTTATTTTCTATTCTATTCTGAGTTCTCTATTCTCTATTTTATTTGTTTATTCTCTCACCAATATGTCATGGTCTTGATTACTGTAGCTTTATAGTAAGTATTGATATTGAGTAGTGTCAGTTCTCTGACTTTGTTTTTCTCCATCAACACTGTGTTGGCTATTCCATGTCTTCTGCCATTTCACATAAACTTGAGAATCAGTTGGGAATTTCCAAACTTGCTGGGAGTTTCATTAGAATTTTTATTTATTTATTTTTATCCTTATCTATTCTTGATAGAGAGAGAGAGGGTGTGAGCGGAGGGGGGGGGGGGGACGGGGGCAGGGAGAGAGGGAGACACAGATCCAAAGCAGGCTCCAGGCTCTGGCTGTCAGACAGTTTGAGCCTGGTGCGGGGCTCAAACTCACAAACCGCGAGATCATGACCTGAGCTGAAGTCAGACACTCACCAGACTTAGCCACCCAGGGGCCTTGGAATTGCAGTGAATTTATAGATCTGATTGGGAAGAGCTGACATCTTGACAATATTGAGGCTTTCTTTCAATATTGAATATCTGTCCCTTTGTTCAGTTCTTCTTTGATAACTTTGATCAGGGATTTTTAGTTTTCTTCATATAGATTCTGCACATATTTTGTTAGATTTATACCTAACTATATCATTTTTGTAATATGTGGTTAATTATAAATTCCATTTGTTCATTGCTGGTATATGGGGAAAAGATTGAGTTTTGTGTCTTAGCCTTGTATTTTGCAACCTTGCTATTACCACTTATTAGTGAAAGCTCCTAGAAAGGAGCTTTTTGATTCTTTCAGACCTTCTAATAAATAAAGTCCTCTGCAAAGAAAGTTTTCTTTCTTTCTTCCCAATCATTATATCTTTCATTTCATTTTCTTGTCTTATTGAATTGCCTATAATTCTGATTTAAGAAATATCATTCTGGCAATATTATGGAGAATAGATGAAATCTGAGGAGTGCTTTCTCCATAACATTGTCAGATGTTAAAATATGCCATAGTAAACCCCTGATGGAGTTCTTGTGATATCAGACGTAACTCACAGGTGGTGGAGAATGTCATAGATTCAGTAAATCCAGTCCTTATGGCTTCCCTTTTGACAGTGGATTGATTTGGGTCAATGAGAGAAACATAATTAGCAATGCTGTACCTGTATTCTACTACCCTAATTCAGTTTTGCAAAAACATATTAAGTACCAACTATGTAACAGGAAAAGTATTACATCCTGTGATGGAATGATAAAAAAGACAGCATGGTGCTTGCCCTCAAGAAATTTCTGTTTTGGTGAAAGGTGAGAAAGAGCATTAAGTAAATACAAAATGCTTAGTGACATGGTAAAAACTATTAAAAATAGACAGGGTATTGTGATAGCCATTAGTGTGGGGTTAGTCAGTGTTGCTTTAACTGTAAAGCGGGTGAACTCTGGACTGGGACTCGCGAGATTCAAATCCCAGCTCTGCTAATTCCCATTATGTCATCAAGATCCTGTGCCTCAATTTCACCATCTGCAAAATAAAGATAAATATTCCACTTCATAGGGTTGTTCTGAGGATTAAGTGAGATAATAAATGTACAGTAGGCAGCCTAGTACATGGCACATGGAAGTGGTCAACATTATTACCTATTATTATATTTGTGGTTACTATTACTACTTTGTGCTTACTATCACTATTCTTTGGATAGCTTGGTAAAGGAAGCCCTCCTCAAAAGGGTAATTTTGGGCTTAGGCCTGAAGAATGAGAAGGAGCCTACCATGTGAAGAGCTTTAGGAAGGATGTTTACATAAATTTCTAGATAGAACCAGCAACAAGTGAAAAATTCCTGAAATAATGTTAAAATTATTAGGGTACATAGAATGATTTTACGTAAGTTCCAGCTTCTTAGGCTTTGACTCCAGGAAAGAAGAGATAACATGTCTCAATCAAGAACCCATAATCCAGAGGTCATCTGCTAGAATCATGTAAGAAAAGTCACACTCCAGCAATAGCTACCAAGACTTTAGTCCTTCTGTTAACCAACACCAGGTGATCTGATATTAGAAAACACTAAACTGGTATTTGTTGGCAAATAAATATGTTGGTACTTGGCATTATGAATAATAGAAATGGGCCTTTATTGATAAAATTAAAGGTATTTATTATTATTGTTGATAAAAATTATGATATGTGAAATTGACCTATATATTTTTGAGATAATCCTCATATTTATTTTAACACAGTTTAAGACTCTAATGGGGCATGAAGCTTATATCCTTAGGTTAAGGGAGATACCCCAGGCTTGATCCATAAATGGTTCTCTGTCCAGGCATGAGTTAGAATAACATTTCATTTGCTGATCCAACTTTAAAGGTATACTAATTCTACCTCTAGAATGCTCTCTGCTGAAAGGTGACATTCAGAGCACTTCAAAGAACAAAAAGATATAACTTTGTTGCACTTTTAGAAGAGGTTGTTGTTGAAACTATTTTGTGTTTATTCACTAATGCAAGCATGTATGTCTAAAAGATATGTGTTTGGCAAAATTAGTTCAGTGGCTTTGCTTTACTATTACATAATACTGAGGGGATCACTAACCTTCACCTAGTTCAGGCTTCTTTCCCTATTATTATCTACATATAGTGCCTATGTGTTTTGCAGAACCAATTCAGCTTAGATTAATTTGCAACACTTTCCATGTTCAAGGAGCAAACAGGAAACTGCTGGGTCTTGAGTGCTCTAAGAAAGATACTGTAAGATACTGGAATCAGAGAGGTAGGCAAGAAACAAAGAATACAGGGATTTGTAGCTCCTGATAACATTTTTGGATTTAATTTTTAGTTTAATAGGCGTTCTCTATGATATTGGAAGAGAGTATCACTGATCTGCTTTGCATTTTAAAAAAATTACATAAACCAATGTGTGGAAAATGAATTGTGAGGGTTGAATGCAGGGAGGAAAGTTGAGGAATAGTACAGAAATCCAGGCAAGAGTGATGGAGACTCACACCCAGTGTTAGAAATGTATATGAAAAATGTGAAAGGACTTAGAAATGTATTTTGGAAGAAATCCCATTAAGATTTGCTTGTGGATTGGAAGTGCAAAATAGAAGACTTCTAGGTTTGGGGCAGCTGTTGGAAAACCTTCCGGGCTGAATGTGGCTGTTGGAGAAGGTCTGTGTTGGAGGGCTGAGGTTCAGTCTTACAGCTATGGGGTGCCTCTGGCAATGGCTGGAGGAAGAAATGTTACAATGTTATAAGAAATAGCAGAGGAAGTCTGTTGATTTCCCCATGGATTCCCACATAAAGTTGCTGATTCCCACAGTTGGCCTTTCAACAGAGACTACCTGTGGAGGGCACATGTGAGATGCCTTGTTCATATAATGAATCCAACATCTCAGTGTTTCAGATTTGTTTCAAATTCACTGTGTCTTGCTGTTTGCTTGTAGAAAATGAACGACCATGAAGAGGATCTCCATCTTTGTCATCATTAAGGAGATAATTTTAATCAAAACTATGGGGCTTCACAATAATTATTGACTCTTGGTTCAGTGCATGGAATATATTTTCATAGTCATTGATTTAGTCAGTCAATCCATCTGTCAGTCAGCAATTCACTTGATAAATATTTACTAGAAATTAGCCTTACACTGGGCTAGGTATTACAGATGAATCTTATATAACCCTGCTGTTGCCTGTACAGCTCTTAGATGTTTAGTCTATCAAACACAAACAAAGAATATTCCAAGCTCAGTTCAGGAAATTGACTTCAATGCACTCTATGTTGACTCTGGGACAATTGCAAAAATGAAGGAATAAAGCAATAAACCAATAATAAAGTTGATTGCTTTTATGTTTGATCTATGAAAGCTTTACATCTTTTAGAAATTCAGATTTTATTCTCATTTTATACTTCCAATTTCTAGTTGTGAATGTACTCGAGATTTTTTTTAAAGAGTGGTATCAGTCATTATATATAAATAATCGTGATCTTGATACAAGTTAACAGACACATAATATAGATACATAGGTATTTATCCAAAGGATACAAAAATGCTGATTCAAAAGGGCACATGTGCCCCAATGTTTACAGCAGCACTATCAACTATAGCCAAATTATGGAAAGAGCCCAATGTCCCTCCATTGACAAATGGATAAAGAAGATGTGGTATGTATACACAATGTAATATTACTTAGCAATCAAAAAGGAAATCTTGCCATTTGCAACAACATGGATGGAACTAGAATGCATTATGCTAGGCAAAATAAGTCAGAGAAAATTAAATATCATATGTTTTCACTCATATGTAGAATTTAAGAAACAAAACAGATCAACATAGGGGAAGGGAAGGAAAAATAAGATAAAAAGAGAGAGGGAGGCAAACCATAAGAGAGTCTTAAATACAGAGAACAAACTGAGGGCTGCTGGCAGGGTGTCAGGTGGGGGGATGGGCTAATTGGGGGATGGGCATTAAGGAGGGCAGTTGTTGGGATGAACACTGGGTGTTATACATAAGTGATGAATCACTAAATTCTACTCCTGAAACCATTACCACACTATATGTTAACTAGCTTGGATTTAAATAAAAATATTTTAAAAAATAGACACAAAGGTTTGTAGATGACTCAGATTGAAATATTTTCACATATACTTTAAAAGAATTTAGTTTGCATAGGAAGAACTAAAGGGAGGACATTTACACCCACACATGATATTTTAGTTTCCCATGGCCTGGAAGCTTTGAAAAGAGACCTCTCAACATTCTGTACCATAGTATTTTTACCTAAAGTGGGGTTCATACTATGTAGCCACTTTAAAACATTATTTTTTAAAATTATCTTTTTTAATTTTTTTAATGTTTATTCATTTTTTGAGAGAGGGAGAGAGAGTGAGAGTGGGGAGGGGCAGAGAGAGAGGGAGACACAGAATCTGAAGCGGGGTCCAGGCTCTGAGCTGTCAGCACAGAGCCCGACATGGGGCTCGAACCCACGAACCGTAAGATCATGACCTGAGCCGAAGTCAGACGCTCAACTGACTGAGCCACCCTGGCACCCCCAAAGTTAATTTATTTTTAAATTTTATTTATTTATTTTGAGAGAGAGAGAGAGATAGAGAGAGGGGCAGAGAGAGAGGGAGAGAGAGAATCTTTGTGCTGACAGCACAGAGCCTGATGTGGGGCTCGAACAAACTGTAAGATTCTGATCTGAGCTGGAATCAAGAGTCAGATGCTTAACCAACTGAGCCAACCAGGTGCCCCTAAAATATTCGTACTTAACATGGGAATCAGAAGTCTGGTGTCCAGAAAGTCTTCTATGCCTTTTGATTTTTATCACAAAATAAACAGAGCAAATAATTGGTATTACGTGAAGTGAAAAGGTTGAGAAAGTGAGAGGTGAATTGCCAGAAATAACATATTCATAACATTATCAGTTCAATGATATGGTACAAAAAAGTCCACATTGTGGGTTTTTTTTTGTTTTTTTTTTTTGGTCTTTAGCCGTTGGACACAACTGAAGTTGTTGACAAGTTTCATGCATATATAACACCATGTTATCATATTTCCTCTTCTAGTTCTGTAAGGCAGGCAATAACAGTTAACTTGAAATAACTCTCATTGGATCAACATTTAACAATTGAGATACAGGACATTTCCTAGGGACTTATGACCAGAATGGAAAAATTAGTCATCTCAGGGATTCCTGGGTGGTATCACTTTTTATTTGACTTTTTTTTTCCAGAGAGTAATAACCATGATGATGATTTCTTTCATAAATTAAAAACAAGAGAGAAACGACAGCCATTCAGAAACAGAATAACTTATGGGGCTATTTAGCTTTTGTAGAGTTCAGAAGACGAGTACTTTTGGTTTAGACAATTCATGAATGTAAAAAGGTAATAGCAGGGAAACCCTCAAAATTTTCTGAACTAAGTAGTGCTTCTTTTCATTGAGAGATCTTAATGTATTTTAAGATTTTTTGATGCCACTTTCATAACTCAAAAAGAACAAACACTGCCATAAACGTAAGTCTATTTGTCAGTGAGGAAAACTTGAGACCTCTCTGATAAGGCACAAGGTAAACTTAGTGAAAGGAAATTGTGGGTGAGTGCCTAAATGGTACTTTTTATAAGTGGGACTGATTCTGTGCTCGTATGCTCTGCTCTCATTATGTATTCTGCTAATAGCACAAGGACGCGAGAACAACAGTTCTGCAAGAGCCGGGTGCAACATTAAGATTTAATTAAACCTTGTTTTACTTGGGCAAGCTAGCCATGCAGCAATGTCACGGGAGAACAGCAGCCAGTACTGTGTTGACTAGCCACAAAACAACGCAGAGCTGAATGCCAGGGCACCTGGTTAATGTAAACAAGACGAGGGAGCCACCGGAGCCCTGCTGTGAACTGAAACCAAGTCACGTGAGCCATGCTCAAAGGCTAGGAGGGCCTGGAGTCTGTCTGCTGGAAGAACAGACCTGGAGGGCACTGGCCGGGAATCAGGCTTGCTGGTTGTTCTGGAAAGTGCAATTACTACTGTTTCCTGTGCCTCAAGGCATGGAAAGAGAACCAAACATGGTAATGTTAGGAGATGCATTTTCAGCTTAACATAAAAAGTGTCTAGGCCACAAAATATCCAAGGGTGGAAGAGACTGCCTTTAAAGGTAGTGAGTTTATTGCTCATTTGAGTATTCAAGTAGAGGCTGCACAGCTCCTTGGTAGTAATTTCTTGGCATACTGTTATTCTCCAAATCCAATAAGCTATACCATTTTGGTATTATTTTAATGAAAAAGAGGCAGTTGCGTTATGAATATATATGAATTGCAGTTGTTTATGTGGTAGAGTTTAAGATCAGATTGCTAGCGTTAGCCCAAGTGCCATAACATGTAAATTAACACTGGAGAAACAGTATTCTGATGAAGCTTTCTCTACATATGTGGCCTTTCAAAATTGAATACTGTTCATTCTAGCAGTGATTTGTTTCCTTGGACTGCCATAACACAGTACAGGCTTCCTCCACTATCTGAAAGTAGAGTGTTCTCTTTTAAAATATTTTTAATGTTTTATTTATTTTTGAGAGTGAGAGAGACAAAGTATGGATGCGGGAGGGGCAGAGAGAGAGGGAGACACAGAATCTGAAACATGCTCCAGGCTGTGAACCGTCAGCACGAAGCCTCACGTGGGGCTCAATCTTGTGAACCACGAGATCATGACCTGAACTAAAGTTGGACGCTTAACCGACTGAGCCACCCAGGTGCCCCCGGAAGTGGAGTGTTCTAATGTTGTAGTGTTCTAAGCAGAGTGTTCTAATCTTTTGCAAACTGAAATGGCATAAAGTGAAGAAGTGATTACCATTAATTTGTAAGGATTTTTTTTTTTTTTTGGATTCTCACATAAAAAACATAAATAATCTCTCTTAGGCTTTTCTGATACCTTAGGACACATCTTGCTATTTTGCTAATGGATGTGCAAGATAAATTGAAACAAGCACAAATGCTCACAGACACAGTTCAAAGCTATGGTCGCTTGATGCTGAGGTGCTGAGAACTACTGTCATTTTGGGCCTTTTTTCATAAAAGCAAATATCCTCTTCAGATTCCTTTTGGTTAGCAAAAACAGGTACTAAGGGCTTTCATACAAGCAGCATGGCATTATGCGAACTTTCAAAAAAGCAAGGGATACCTATACCACAATTGGGGGGACTTAAAACAACAGAAATTTATTCCCTCACAGGGCTGAAGTTCAAAATCCAGATGTGGGGAATGATATCGGAAAATGGACAAATAAAATGTCCCTTTCACACAAGTCCCCTCCTTCCCCCCATCTCAGCAACAGATCTGGTATCTATGCACAGACAAAACTGCCTTCATGGGAACTCTGGGATCCAGGTAGGAGACTATGAAACTTTGGTGAAATCCAAGACTGAGGAGAGCTGATCAGGCTTTAAACCAGGCAGCTGAGTCCCTGACCACAGCCCTGGCCACTGAAACACAAACAGTTCTGGACTCCAGATAACTCAAGTACAGACCCATCTGGCTTTGGGTTTATCACTAGCAGCATATGCCAAGAGACCTAGGAGGAGTCATGCCTGTCCATGCATCAGATACTAGACCTATAGACCTTGATCTTGGCTGTGGACCCTAAAGTGGCCCACAAACCAGTCCCTCTTGGCCATAATCTGGGAGCCCCTGGAGTTAAGTCCAGCAAATTTGGTCAGATTGTAGATTCTGAAAGAGCCATGTAATGTGCTCTAGCCCATCCCAGCCACAGGTAAATAAAATAAAAGTCATCCACATTGGAAAGAAAGAAGTAAAACTGTGTCTTTGCTGATGATATAATTTATACATAAAAGAATCCTAAAGATTCCACCCAAAAGCTGTTAGAATTAATAAATGAATTCAGTAAAGTTTCAGGATACAAAATCAACATACAAAAATCAGTTACATTTCTATATTGTAACAGTGAAGTCCCTAAAAAAATAAAGGAAATAATCTATTTACAATAGCATAAAAATAATAAAATACTCAGGAATGAATTTAACGAAGGAGTTGAAAGATTTGTACACTGGAAACTATTATACAATGATGAAAACAATTGCAGAAGATGCAAATAAATGGAAAGATATCATATAATTGTTGACCAGAAGAATTTATATTGTTAAAATGATGGGGCACCTGGGTGGCTCAGTCAGTTGAGTGTCCCACTTCGGCTCAGGTCATGATCTCATGGTTTGTGAGTTTGAGCCCTGCATCAGGCTCTGTGCTCACAACTCAGAGCCTGGAGCTTGCTTCAGACTCTGTGTCTCCCTTTCTCTGCCCCTGCCCTGCTCATGCTCTGTATCTCTCTCTCAAAAATAAATAAACATTAAAAAAAAATTTTATACTAGGCATATGCCAGTATACTAGGCATATATTAGATCCAAAGCCATCCACAGATTTTAGTGTAATCCTTATCAAGTTTTAACGGAATTTTTTGCAAAAATTTTAAAATAACTTAAAATTAGTATGGAAGTACAAAAGACCCTAAATAGCCAAAGCAATCTTGAGAAAGAAGAACAAAGCTGGAGGAATCCCACTTCCTAATTTCATTTTTTTTAATTTAAAAAAAGTTTGTAATTTATTTATTTATTTTGAGAGAGACAGAGGCAGTGTGAGTGGGGGAGGGGCAGAGGGAGTGGGAAAGAAAGAATCCCAAGCAGGTTCTGAGCTGCCAGTGCAGAGTCTGATGCATGGCTTGAACCCACAAAACCGTGAGATCATGACCTGAGCTGAAACCAAGTCAGATGCTTAACCCACTGAGCCACTCAGGAGCCACTCCTGACCCCCACTTCCTAATTTCAAAATGTACTTCAAAGCTATATTAACTAAAACAACATGGTAATCTCATAAAAAGCAGATACATAGACCAATGGAACAGAATAAAGAGCCCAGAAATAAAACTATGCATATGTGGTCAACTACTACTTGACAAGGCAGTCATGAATGCTCAGTAGGAAAAAGACTTTTCAATAAATAGTGTTGGGAAAACTGGATATGCACATGCAAAAGAGTAAAACTGAACCCCTATCTTACACCAATCACAAAAATTAACTTGAAATGGATTAAAAATTAAAGCATAATAACTGAAACGATAAAATTTCAGAAGAACATACAGGGGAAAATCCCTTGATGTTGGTCTTGGCAACAATATTTTGGATTTGACACCAAAAGCAAAAAAGTGGAACACACAAACAAGTGGAAATAATCAAAGTAAAAAGTTTCTGTGCAGCAAAAGAAACACTCAACAGAATGAAGACCCAACCTATTGAACGGGAGAAAGTATTTGCAAACCATATATGAGATAAGGGGTTAATATCTAAAATATGTAAGGAACTCCTGCAACTCAAGAGGAAAAAGCAAATAATAGAGTTAAAAAATTGTCAAAGAAAACTGAATAGACATTTTTCCAAAGAAGACACACAAGTAGCCAACAGATACATGAAAAGATACTTAACATCACTACTCATCAGGGAAATGCAAATCAAAGTCATAATATGATATCATTGCACACCTGTTTGAGTGGCAATTATCAAAAAGGAAGAGACAACAGTGCTGGGGAGGATGTGGAATAAAGAGAACCTTTGTGCATGGTTGTAGGAACTTATGGTATGGTGCAACTGCTATGGAAAACAGTATGGAGTTTTCTAAAAAGATAAAAAATAGAATTACTGTACAATTTATCAATTGTATTTCTGAGTATATATATGAAGGGAATTGAATCAGGATCTCAAAAAGATATCTGTATCTCCATGTTCATTATAAATATTGTAGCACTGTTCACAATAGGCAAGACATTGAAACAACCTAAATGTCATGAATGGAATGAATGGTGAATTGGAAAAAGATAATGTGATAATGTGAAAGATACCTATATCTATATTTATATCTATATCTAAGTGTCTATATCACATTACACATATTACACACATATACACACATATACACGGATATACACATATATTTATATACATGTATGCACATATACACGCATATACACACACAATTGAATACTATTCAGCAATGAGAAAGAATAAAACTCTTGCCATCTGCAACAACATGGATGGGCCTTTAGCACATGATGCTAAATGAAATAAGTCAGGCAGAGAAAGACAAATGCTGTATGATCTGACTTATATGGGAAATCTAAAAAAAAAAAAAACTCTTAGAAACAGAGTAGAATGGAGGTTACCATGGGTTAAGGGGTAGGGAAAATGGGGAGATACCGGGAAAAGGGTATCAAACTTCCAGTTATAAGATGAATAAGTTCTGAGGATCTAATGGACAGAATGGAGACTATAGTTAATATACTGTATTATATACTTGAAAGTTGCTAAAAGAGTAGATTTTTTAAAAAAATTATGTTTATTTATTTATATTTTTGAGAGAGAAAGAGAGAGCATGAGAGAACATGCACAAGCCAAGCAGGGGCAGAGAGAGGATGAGAGAAATCCTAAGTAGGCTCCACGCTGTCAGCTCAGAGCCCCATGCAAGGCTTGAACTCACAAACTGTGAGATCATGATATGAGCGGAAACCAAGAGTCGGACACTTAACCGCTTAAATGACCGAGCCACCCAGGCACACCAAGAGAGTAGGTAGATCTTAAATGTTTTCACCACACACAAAAATTACAATTATGTGAGATGATGGATGTGTTAATTAACCTTATTTTGGCAATCATCCTGCAACACATATGTCTATAAAATCATCATACTGTACACCTTAAACTTACACAATATGCCAATTATATCTCAAAAAAGTTGGAAAAATTAAAATGGAATCTCATATAAACAATGAAAAATTATTAAGTATGACTCAAATATATGCACTGTTTGCCTGAAATTCAAGTTTTATGAAAAAAGATGATGTGGGCAGGCCCTGCTCGCTCTGACGCTCTGTGGAAGAATCTCCGTCTCTTCTTTTAGTAATTCTAGGTGTTCCTTGGCTTCTGATGGCACAACGGCAATTTCTGCCTCCATCTTTAGGTCTTCCCTCTATTGTGTGTCTTTTTTGTATCTTTCAATGCTCCTCTCTTTATAAAGACACTACTCATTGGATTTAGGGCCCACGCTAATGCAGTATAGGTTCATCTTAATTTGATGATATCTGCAAAAATCCTATTTCCAGATAAGGGCACATTCACAACTACTAGGGGTAAGGGCTTCAACATATGTCTTTGGGAAATAATTAAACCTACAAGAAATCTTACATCTTTCCTCATTCAACTTGTAAGTGTGAATTAATTAGGGTATCTTATTTTTCTTTTTAATATCCTTCCTTTCCTGTGTCTCAATACCCAATATTTTGTGGTTACTTGCAAGAATCCAGAAATTATATGCATAACAATGAACAAAGCATTAAGCAGAATACTGAAGTCACAAGAAAACTGAAGTCATTATATATATATATATATATATATATATACATATATGTGTATATATATATAATATGTGTGTGTAATATATATATTACACACACATATTATATATATAATATATATACACACATAATATAATATACATATATAATATATATATTATATATTATATATATATATTACACACACACACACACACACACACACACACACACACAAGTAAGCAAACCAGCCACCCAGCCAGTCAGCAGAGTGAGGTATAATAAAACATCAACTTAACTAGGGGTATCTATCTCAAATTTTTACTTTACTTCTTTTTCTCTGTCTCTTCCTTCCTCCCTCCCCCTTCTTTTCTTCCCCCCACTTTTCTTTCATTTCAGTATGTTCTCTGCTACAGATCACCAGCTATAACTCATGAGAATGTAATCTGAAAGCATTGTCTAAAACTTTTACTCTGGGCTCACTCTTCACTATTATGACACCTTTCCTAAATGGGAATGATATCTTGGCTATGACAACCCCTTGGAGTTACTAGCAAAAGTACTTTTCCTCTCTCTTCAATTTTGAAAGAATTGAATCCCCTTTCAGACCCAAAACTTTCAAAAGGTTCAATATTATAGCGACATATAATTCAATGGTCCAAAGTCCTTCTACATTCTATATCCCTAGTAAAATTGAGAGAGAAGAAAATTAGCAACAAAAACAGAAGCAGCAACATCAGTAGGATAGCAGTAATTTGGCCACTGGAAATTGTTGAAATCATTCACTGAGTTATTAATATTCTTTGTGGATTATTAATCAGTATTTGATTGGTCTACAATATTCTATGTATTCATAACTATTAAAACAATGGAGTAACCATAGATTTTTTTTACTCATAAATGACATGTTATATACCATTTAAAAAATATACAAACCAAAAAGTCCAAGACCTTTTTCTAAACTGAAAAGTTTTATACATTGCAGTGTCTCATAATTGTTCCTGTTTCTTGTGTTACATTCTTTTACTTGCAGAAACTATTACTATGAACACAGAAGTCAGGTTGTGACCTGTGTCTGTGCTAGAAGAAGGTTCACTTTATAGGTATTTATATTATATCAAGAAGGAAGTGGGGTTTTTGTGGATGACATTTAAAGGTATATCACAAAAATAGATTTCTGAATTAGAATTTAGGCTTAACATTTTTCTTTCAGTCTATAAACTCTACTACACATAAGTCCTCTGTTATTAGGATATAAGACAGAAGGTGAACTTTCTTATTACAGGGCTTTTCAAGCATCATTCCCAATGAAATACCAAAACAACAGAAAATAAAGAATTAAGATTTAATAAAAATGGAATGAATTCCAATTGTGTTTGCTTTACTATAGTGTGAAAAATATATTATGTGACCAGGATAGAGAAGAAGAAAATCTTAGAATTGCAGTTATTAATTGTTGGATGCTCCCAGTTCAGATGTCCACCCAGGGTATGAATCTCTTTTTCTCTCTCCTTTTATGATGCTATCCTGACTCTGATAATATACCTGCAGCAAGAAAGAACTCACTTTTTTGAGTGTATATTCATCTAAAATAGAAGGAACTTGCTAAATTTTTGAAATTTCTTACTGTGTAGTTATTCATTCAATACATACCTAGAATGGCGCTGTGTCCTAAATAGTTAAGAACATGATTTCTGGTTCTAGGCGAATTGAATTCAAATCTCTACTGTGACTTTTACTAGCTCTAAGACCTCAGAAAACTTCCCCATTATCTAGTGCCTCATTAACTTTATCCGTAAAATGTGACAATAATAGCACCTACCACAGAGTCATTTTGTAACATGCTCTATGTCAAGCATTCTGAACGGTGCCTGAGACATACTAAGCACTATGTACTAGGTTTTCAGATTTATTTATTTTTGTTGAACACCTGCTATACATTAGGCATTGTCCTTGGCAAAAGGGTATAATATGAATAAATACAAAATCTCTGCCTTAATAAAATTATCTTCTAATTTGAGTGATTATGAGGGAATCTCTGTAGCTATTCACCAAACCTCTCTACTCTTCCTTCTTGCCAGACAGTTGAACTGCAGATCCCAATCTTCCCCACAGTGATATACATCCATAAAACTGTGTTTGGGAAAAAGGGTTGTGAAAGGAAGTGCGTGTACTATTTGCAGGTATGTCTCAGAGATGTTTCCCACCTGCTATCTATTCTCCCTTCAATTTCCTGTTGGCTCTATGCCAGGGTGAATGTGAAAGCAACAAGTCAAAGATGTCAGTCCTGGTTTCTGAATGCCTGTGTAGTATAGACCCTAAGTCCCACCTCATGCTCCCACCAACATTCAGATTTTGTACAACTAGGAAAGCTATCTACTACTGTACTATGCTGCTAAAATAACAAGGCTTATCTCTGATAGCATTTAACATTACTCCCATTAATAGCAAGAGGAAAAGGAAGTAATGTAAAAGATCATATCAGTTAAAGCTAAGTTCTTGGCAGGAAAGTGAAGTAGGGAAAGGGAGTAAAGAATTGAGGAGGGTGATCAGGGAAGTTCTCGCTTTAGGAGTGGGCATCTGAAGCAAGACTTGAGTGAATGAAGTAGAGAGACACATACATCGCTATTGGAAAAGCACCTCTGGCAAATGGAATCAGAAGAGCAAAGACCCTGGCTGTTGGAATGTGCTTGGAATTTTCAAAACTTAAGGAAAAAGTCAGGCTGCATTGGAGTTGAATAAGAAGAGTTCAGAGGCAACCATGGGAAAGACTGGTACAGTTTCATAGACCATGGTAAGGATTGTGGATTTTACTGGAAGATTTTCAGTAGGGAGATGACACAATGTAATTTACAATGAAAAATAGTCACTCTAGCTCCTGTATAGAGGTTGGGTTAGGGGAAGAATGGAACCTGAGATATCAGCTATGAAGCTATTATGGTAGCTTTGAAAAAAACCAAAATGGTGGTTTAAGTTTTTGAACCCTAGATCTTTTGTTCGTTCATCATATAACAAAACTCACATATCATTCCCCATCCTGTTTACTCTTTCCTGAGAAGCACTTCAGTTTCATGCCATCTTTCTTACATTCAGCCAGAATTAAACATTATTCTCCACATATGTACAACTCATGGTTTCCTAAGGCTGGACATTGCACTGCTGCATAACTCATTAAACTATGGAAAGTTTGTTTTATATTTTTTACCCTTAAACCTTTCACATACATTTTACGTTTCTGCAATTGATGTTTTTGTAAATTATTTTCATTTTCATTTCCATTTCCATTTTATTTATTTATTTATTTATTTATTTATTTATTTATTCATGTATTTATTTATTTATTTACTAAGTAGACTTCATGCCCAGTGCAAACAGAGCCCAATGTAGGGCTTGAACTCATGACCATGAGATCAAGACCTACGCTAAGATCAAGAGTCAGATGCTCAACCAACTGAGCCACCCAGGCTCCCATGAAAATTCTTTTTAAGCTGAGCTTATGTAACTTAACTTTTGACTATATTTTCCATATGAACCTTTGACTATTTGGAGACTTAGGTCAACTTCTACCTATCATAATAATTTAGTCCTGCCCTTCAAAGAACATGTTCTAAAACAGTAAACAAGTTTGATGTGAAAAAAAGGGTCTAATAGTCAAATAAGTTTTGGAATCATTTAACTAAATAAAGTTACTCAGATTCCTCCCTTCCCCCTGCCACCCCCCTTTTTTTTAAACATTTTACAGGGAAGTTAAGAGAATTTAACATAATTTTATGCATTGTGATTCTCCATGAGATGAGATGAGATGGTATTTGGAGTATTTATCAAACTCAACTGACTACAGAAATCCCTCTTCTCCCCCCTCACCCCTTTTTGTTTTACTTTTATAGAGCATTTCATGGAACTAAAATTCTGCTTGGATATATGCTACTGACTTCTGGAAGACAGTAGTTTTAAGTAAAGTTTAATCTGAAGTAATCAAAAACCAGCAACCTGTATGATCAAAATCATAACTGAAATGTACCTAACAACTAACACTCACTCAGCTTGTATACCCACAATAATCTCATTCCTCAGAAAACTTCCCTTGATAATCCCATGACAAAACCATTTGGGAATTGATTTCCAAAATGAAAATGACTCCAGGGAAATAATTAATACTACCTAAACTTTCTCTAGGGGCCTGTATGGAATATCCACAAATATCATGTATTCAGTGTTACCTTCCTTAAAAATAAAATTTGGGTGGGGAGTCTGATGGAAAAATGCTTGGCGCTATTTCTGGCCACTAGTGTATAAAGAGGGACAGGGTTTCCTGATATTATAGGTTTGCAGTAGAGCAGAACTGTGATTCATCCAGTGACTGAGGGGCCTCCAGAATGCCAGAGATGAATGTTTGCATTCACCTTTTGCTTATTCCTGCTTCAAGATGAGTAACCAGTTACAAAGACCAGAGGGTGTTTTTGCACCTTTTCCTCCTCTTTATTAAGGTAGATTTTATAGTCCAATGTGACAGGTAGTGTTTCTGCACACCAGAGTCCTCTCAGAAACATATTATCTAACTCTGCGGGAACTGGATATTTTAGATTGCTTCAGGATAGATAGACATCACTTTGCCATCAGCAATCTCTTTGTATCCAGAAGTTTGTGTCAGGTACGCTATACTTACTTTGGACAGTTGAGTGGCTGTCCCAAATTACAGAACACCTTCTCTCCCCACAATATAGTGAAAATAGCATGAGATTTAGAATAAAAAACACTTCCAACTCTACATTTGTTAGTTGGAATAGTGCTCAATGCATGTGGGCCTGTTTTTTTTTTTTTTTTTGTTTTGTTTTCATCTTTGAAATGGGGCAGAAAATTTAATGGAGCCCTAATGTCAATTGATATGATATAAAATTTTTAATATTCTAGAATAGATGTTCAATAAATCAAGTATCCTGACCGTATTGCTTTCTGTCTTACACCAAAGACCAAGAGCTGCATCTTGCAAAAAATAAGCAGCACACTTGTTGGTTGACTGAACATACTCACTATACTGAAGCTATTTTTCTCAAAATCGTAGATCTTAACATAAACATGATCACCAGTAATATGATATGGTCATTGGCAAAAAACTTTTTATTTATCGTGTAGTACTACTTTTAACACTGGAAGTGTTTTAGGTGACTATACAGTTAAATACAACTTCCTTGTATCAATTGTAATTCTACTAATGTCTTCTCCTTTTTGGTGAGCTTTCTCTAAAGAGCAATAGTGAAGGATAACTGTGCTTTTGGACAGTCATAAAATTTAAAGGTGATTTTAATACTTTGAGTAAAGAGGAACCTAGAATTTACTTAGAAATTTGGCATATGTTGGTTCAAAGAGCAAAAAACCAAAGATTGCACAGATGTAGGTCCTTCTTTCTTTCTTATGGTGTTTTTTTTATTTTTTATTTTTTTTTAATTTTTTTTTTCAACGTTTATTTATTTTTGGGACAGAGAGAGACAGAGCATGAACGGGGGAGGGGCAGAGAGAGAGGGAGACACAGAATCGGAAACAGGCTCCAGGCTCTGAGCCATCAGCCCAGAGCCTGACGCGGGGCTCGAACTCACGGACCGCGAGATCGTGACCTGGCTGAAGTCGGACGCTTAACCGACTGCGCCACCCAGGCGCCCCTCTTATGGTGTTTTAAAATGAGTAACTGGACATTTTGAGAAAAAATTTCAGTATAATTGTTTATGTTTTCTATTGTTCTAGCATATTCTTATTTTTCTAAGTAACTGTCCACTTAATCTCCCTACCCATTCTGCCCAGGCACATGGTTATTTCTACTTTTATACTATTCTACTATTTTTTAGTGTACACTACTAACAGGTGAGAGAAACTATGCATATGGACATCAGATTTATCTTTTGTTCCCATGGGCAGAAACATGAGAAGTTCATCATGGAGCCAATATAGAGCTCAAGGGTTAGCATTTGTTGCATTGCATTACTATAAGAAACAGGAAAAAATAAGAAAATGACAGTGTTAGATGAGGATGTAATTGTACACCCAGTTTTACCTACCTAATTTGTTGAAAATTGCTATCCTCTAGAGACACTGTGATTAAGGAATGCATATTACCCCACAGTGGTAGGGTAAATTGGGATGGGAGATATATAGAGAGAATTGGAAATCTAAATTTTTGATTACATATGTCCATTGTAATGTAATACATACATGGATACAAAGTAATAAATACAATGAGAGTAGTCCTAATAACTTTTATTGAATGTTTATTCTGTCACAGGCACTCCCACAAGTACACCACATCTCTTTCATTTAATTCTTCTGATGCCACCATATAGGAATTTTACCTATATTTTATAAAAAAGAGAACACATACATCAGAGGAATTAACCAACTTGTATAATATCATGACACACATATGCATAGCATAAGTGGGGTTAAATCTCAGGTCTGTTTATTCTGCTTCCCCTTCACTAAGGGTGAATGAGTTTGTCTTTCATAAATACAGAAGAGGATAGGGAGAGAAAAAATTGAATTTCAAAAGCCCCAAATTAAATCCATATGGTGACTTATCTATGGCAGGAGAAGATTTGAAGGTCAAGGTTCTACCAGTAGGGATCATCTCATAAGCTCATAGATTCCTGTTAGGTATACAACATTTTTATAGCGGATGTCACACAAAAGAAACTAAGAAAACCTTGAACTTGCAGTGGCTCTTTTGCAAGTTGTCTGCTGGTGTCACAGCATCAGATTGTTGAAACTCAACTGTTGAAAACCCTAAAACCAACTGATGCCTGATGTTTCTCATTTATTTCCTAACTTAAAATATATGAACTATAAAAAACATTAAATTTTTTGTTAATTTTGTTGTTTTATCTTCTTTCAGAGTTCAAATGACAGAAGCAAAGACAGTCATCACAGTTGATACATCACTTTTCATATCTCGACTTTGCTTTGCCTGAGTGGCAAGGTTGGTGTTCACATTTAAAAAGAAATATAAATTGATGTTCCTTGCACTTGAAAAATATAGGGATGACATTGTATATTTGAACCATAATATGGAGTTTTTTCTGAGTGTTTCTTTATAAATTATAGCTCAGTGTTATGCTTTGGATTTTGATAGAGATTATATTACTGGTATTTTTTTTTTAAAGCAAGACAATTTAATCATTATAAAAAAAAGATATAAAAGCCTTTCTACATGTAGACCATATGGTTGAAAAATTCAGGAGTATTATTATACAAAATCAACAATCTTCACCTTTATTTATGGCATATTAATGCATAAATTTGGGATAAATTTAAGCCTTGAAAAGTTAATATAAGCACTTAAAAAATTAATGGTGTGAACCTTATAAACCAGTGGGAAAAATATCTGTAATTTAACAGAAAAATAGGTGAAGAATATGGGGAACCATTGTATAGAAAAATAAAGACAATTGGCTAAAAAAAGTTATAAAAATTATGCCATATCACTATCTTAAAGAAGCAAATAATAATGAAATACTGACATCATTGGTTAGTTTTGTAATTCTCCTTTAACTGTGATAATTAAAGCATCTGTTAAAAACATCTCTTTGGTGAGACCAATTGTATTTAAAATGGCTCCATTTCCCCAGTTGATGTCTATTTTATTTACCCTATCTATATACTACATATTGCTAATTATACTAAATTACTATGTAATTTGCTTTTTATATCTATCAGTTGATCTATCTATCCACCCATCCATCCATCCATCTTTTTAGCTATCCATATCTCCATTTATGCACTTATTTTTCTTTTTGTCAAATAGAATGTGGGCTCCATAAATTCAGTAATAATGTATCCTTACTTACCACCCCATCCCTTGCCTAGAATAGTACCTGAAAATTGGTATTCACAAAATGGTCACTGAAAGATAAGTACATGGTACACAATTAAACAATGCATACATAAACTGCCTCACTACTGTTGGAAGTGCATATTAGTATAACATGGCTTATGTATACTTTGACAAATTTACACAGGAATGAAGCCTTGTGAATAGAAGGGTATATAATATAGTAATATTTATGACAGTAAAGATCCAGAGTTAACCAAAATTTATTAATAGGAGACTGGACAAAAAAATTACTTGGCATTCATATGATAGGGATACAATTAGCCATTAAAACCAATATGGTTATTTATATAGAGTGATGGCTAAAGATCTCAAAGTTCTATTTCTTAGTTTTTCTTAAGCAAGAAACACATATTTGTTTATAATATTCCAATTTGTTTAAAACTTTTATATATGTGTGTAACATTCTATACATACACATGTGTGCATATAGATATAAATCTATGTGTAAGAATTAGAAATTTCTAGAAGGAAAAATTATGCATACTTATTACATTTAAAAAGTGTGAGGTTGGGAATGAAGTGGAAAAGACACTCTTTAAATTTTAGCTTCTTTGTGTTAATATGTTTATGTGGCGTTTTTCTGTGGGGAATAAGCTTAGGAATTCCCTGAGCTTCCACTAATGGGTTAACAAGGCATAAAGAAATAGAAAGCCACAGGATGAATGCATACAAAATTAGGTAAACAAGATTAGGTAAACAGGGCAAAGGCCCCAGTATAGGAAAAAGGTATAGCAATGGGAAATCTCAGGATGAAAACATCCAAGATTAGGTAAAAACGATCAGGTATTCAGGGTGGAAGCACCCTCCAATTTAGTACAACAGCAGAAAGCTGCTTTCACAGGAAGGAAGGACCAAAATAGGTAAACAGGTAAACAGGGCTATAGACCACAGCAGGGCAAAGTAGCCAAGTGGAGCCAATGAGCAAAACAAAGGTGTCTTATTGACCCTGAGGTAGCATGCTCTATCTTTCTTGTCCCCTAGGCCAGTTTAGGAAAACAGAGGTGGCTCCTCATATCTGCTGTAATCATCCTTCCACCCTGCACCAGGATTTTGTTTTGCATTGACCCAGACTCCTAACACCACATATCTTCAAAACTCCTTTTCCCTCATGCCCATGAGTTAATGTTCACAGTTTCATTGTCTCTTTGCGTGCGTCCATCACACTTGTAAGCTTTCTGATCCTAGTAAAAACAGAGCAAGGACCCTTACTTGGGGCTCTTGTCTTCTCCTGGACATTAGCCATCTCTTGCATTTCAATCCTGTGTCCACTTTCTTGCTGGACAAGAGAGAACTCCAGACCTAGAGTCTATGACATTTTTCTAGTGATGATAACATGAAATAACATCTGAAAAAATTATAACATAGACCTACACCGTTATTCTAAATGCTATTCTAAATGATTATATATATATATATATATAATATATAATATATAATATATAATATATATTATATATTACAATCTATATTTTGGGGGAAAAAAGAAAGTTGTAGAAAAATGTAGTTAAATAAAAGGAATGCAAGAAATTGAGATTAAAAAGAAAAATAGAGAAATTGAGAGTATAAAAGAACCCACATGTATAGGTACTAAGTGTCTATGTAGACATACATGCTAAAGCCTAAATGGTACTGGATGAATGTCCATCAAGAGTTACCTACAATGAACTTTGGAAAAGAAATTACAAGTGGAAATGACAGGAAGATTTTAATGTTTTCTTTATGTTATTTATGTTTGAATATTTCAATAAGAGGCAATAAGAGGAGGTTTTATGCATTACTTTTGTAATTAAAAAATAAAGGGAAGGAACTGAAGCCTTTATTATACATAAAAACTTGGTATCACCAGATCTGGAATGTGTCTACCTCCAGATACTTTGGGTATGAAAAGAATGTCTTTAACAAGCCAAAGTGAACCTGGAAGATAAATATTAAATGAGGGGTGGGGTCAGAAGTTCAAAGTGAATAATTTTATGTATCCAGCAAGAACTGTACAGTCTATTCAGGCCAGTTTACTTCCCTAAATCAACTGAGGTCTTTTAACTCTTTGAATTTAGGCTTAGCTAGTCTTTATCTAGAATACCCATACTACTGTTTATACTGAGCACTCCAATGTCTCTTTCTCTCTGATGACACCAAACACCTGAAGGAAGAATTGCTTGTTCCATATTCTACATTGTTCCAGCATTTATAAATTTATCTATGTGTGATTGTTTAACTTTATAATCTACGAATATTTTGAAGTCAAGAATTTTGAGGGACATCTTGTCCTGAGTCCCCAGCTCATTGCAAAGTCTGGTACAAAAGTGCTCAGTAATTGTTTGTGGATGTTGTCACTGATTCTTGACTTCAGAAAGACAATGAAGACTTCCATAAAGTGTAGCATCCATGGTCTCTGCTAAAAGCACTGCCTTGACATTTGAGTATCACTTTCTAGTTTACAACTCTTACATTGCATTATCATCTTCAAGGATCATCTCAAGCCAGAAAAAATAGGTATTACCACTATTCACATTTTAGTGTTGAAGAAACAGATTTAGCATATTTATCTTCCCGAAGGGCTCACAGCTCACAAGTGGTACAGCTGAGCTTAACTCTCTGGCCATTTAGATATAAAACTACAATCAATTATGTAGACTCAAGGAGGAAATGACACCACTAAGTTGTTCTGGGAGCCAGTGTACTTCTGGTGCCCTAGACATAGCAACGTTCTGCAGAGGTAAGTAAAGGTGAAATAGCGGCTCCATCTTCCTCCTTAGAGACTTCATTTGCAGCAGGGATGGGGGGCATTCTCACAAACACCATGTCCATCCCTGCTCCCAACAGCTCAGACAATGGCCAATATACAATTATACTGCACCACCACTGAAACCCATGCATACTAAATAGACTTGGTGATCCAAATCTGTAACTTCTTCTGATGATTTCAATGTATTGTGGAAATAATAACAACAATAATAAAACATAGTTCCTTCCTGCACACCCAAGGTCAAGACCAGAGATTATTTGAGAAATGGGGGAGAAGAGGGAAGAAGAAGACAGAAGAGCAGTGAGGGAATGCTTTTCTCAAGGTTAAGCTAAAATTATTGAGCATTTACTCTGCAGTGTTTAAAACACATAGTATAATTATGCAGAGTTTAAGTGCATAAACTTACAAGTCAGACTGCATGGGCTTTGAATGTCAGCTCTGGCATTCACCAACTATGAGTCTTGGACAAGTTGGTTACTTCTTCAGTGCTCAGCCATGAAATGGGGTTGATATTAGCACCTGCCTCACAGGGTTGTTCAGTGACGTGGCCTCTGCCAATTCCTATGGTGTGAACACTCATACCAATGCCTATTAGAAGCCATCAACAAACAGCTCACAAAATCCTTGAATACTGAAAATTCTTGAAATTCTTATGACATAACCAGCCAGCTCAAGCATACTTCTGTTGCTATGATGATTAAAGTTAGTATCATAAGCACTGAAGGGAGTTCCCGGGATAGTGTGCATATATTCAGCATTTTTGTTTGTTTTTTAAAAAGAGATACTTACATTAATTCATCTATTCCTCACAATTATTCTGAGATTGGTGTTATTATTATTTACATTTCAGAGGAAGTTAATGAGGTGGGAAGGGCTTCAGTGTCTGGTTGCAAAGGAGAGAAGTGAGACTTGACCAGTCTGATGCACCATACCTTCCTCTTGCCTGAGCCCTTGGGAGATCACATCCCATTGTGCGTATGCAAGAGTTTGTGCATGCTTACAGAATGAAAGAAGGGGAGAGAATCCTGGTAAAATAATACACTCTGGACTGCCACTATCAGTTCTAGAGTGTCCCTTGGTCCTAGGGATATTTTTGTTGCCTTGGAGGCAAATTACATGATACCACGGGGAAGACATTCTACTATGTATTCCCAAGACTGGGCAGAAAATAAGGACAGCATCTACTTCCTGAGTGCCTGAGTGTTTACCTGCATTTGACATTTTGTTAATCATTTGGAATGAATTATCTTATGTAGTAATCATAAAAACTGTCTAAGGAAGGATTTGTTTTGTACCATTCTGCAGCTAAGGTAACCGTAGCTCAGAGATGTTAAATAACTTGCTCAAGGTCACAAAGCTCTTATTAAACATCAACTTTGTTTGAATCCAATATTCTATGGATACACTGCAAACCATATATTCTACTGCTGTCTCTTAAATTCATGAAAAATTATCAAGAAATTTAGGATTACATTGATGCCCTTTAGAGGTAAGAATATTATCAAGAAATTTAAGCTTCACACTAAAGCTTTTTATTTATTTTATTTAATTTATTTTATTTATTTATTTATTTTTAATTTATTTTTTTCCAACGTTTATTTATTTCTTTTGGGACAGAGAGAGACAGAGCATGAACGGGGGAGGGGCAGAGAGAGAGGGAGACACAGAATCGGAAACAGGCTCCAGGCTCTGAGCCATCAGCCCAGAGCCTGACGCGGGGCTCGAACTCACGGACCGCGAGATCATGACCTGACTGAAGTCGGACGCTTAACCGACTGCGCCACCCAGGCGCCCCTAATTTATTTTATTTTTAAGTAATCTCTACACTCAACATGGGGCTTGAACTCAACAACCCCAAGATAAAGAGTTGCAAACTCCACCAACTGAGCAAGCCAAATGTCCTACGCTAAAGCTTTGTAGAGTTGAGAATATTAGAGACCAGTGTCAGGCCAAACATAGGGGGCTGAAGAAAATTCATGTATTCAATGTGACTGTTACTTCATTAAAAATATAATTATATTTTATTGTCAAAGCCCCTTCACTTTGAGTATTGTGTATAGGTCTGAGACTAGAGGGGAGCACGACCACAGATTTTGTGCCTTTCAGAAAAAGTCACATTAAAAGATATGCAAGGGTCAACTTCAGGCTACTCTACATTCTGTTTGCACTTTCATTGTATTGGAGGAAAAAAAGAATTAATTGGTTAATTTAGCTCTTCACTTAATTCAGCCTTTTACTGTGCACTTCAGTTCTCATCCAAATGAACAGAGACAGTGCGAGAAACAGAACACAATTTAATGTGGCTCTCAAAAATGTGCAGTTGTTGCCCTTGCTTCTTTAATAGACACAAATCATTTATTTCCTTCTGTAAAACTCCATTACCCAGCAAAAAATAGTTTCTTAACAAATGTATATCTTACCAAAAATGGAAAAATGGAAAATGCATCCTCCTCTCTCCCTCTCTCTCTCTCTCATATGCACAAAGTCATAGAGACTCATTCACAGTGTATCTATACACAAGCCTCCCTACTGAGTTCTACAAAGCCCACAAAGCATGTTAAGGATATAATGTCCTTTTACACGTTAAGGACGTAATGTCCTGAGCATCAAACAAAGAATTGAGAGAAATTAGAAGTAAAAGGCACCTTAACTCAAATTAACTCTGTTCTTCCCATTTTATAGATAAGGAGAGTGAGTCTTGAGAGGTGAGGTGATTAGCCCGGGCTCACGCAGGTGATCATTTGGGAACATAAATCAAGCTGTCCTCTCCAAACTCTTAATATAGCCTTCTCTCTCCTATACTGGGCTACCTGCCCAGTATTGATCAATATTCATCATTTCAGTGGTCCCACACACTGATCTCATTGAGTGCCCATCATCCTATCCTCCCCCAAAATGCATGTGCATCTATAGAGAATCATGGGGCATCCTTCTGTTTCCATATAAAAAAAATTCCCCTTACCTTTTAGAAAATACTCCATGCTCTTCTTTTTCACAGTGATCATCTTTTGAGATATGGCCTTGGGAAAGGACCAGAGAAATAATTTTATTTTTTTATTGAAAGCTCCCAAATATGAGTTCATGGCTGGTTTGAATTTCCACTGATTCTCCTGCTCATGCTTCTGCCCACACAACCATAAATACTTTACTTGCCTCATGCTAATGATTTTCATCAATTTAAAGAGCTAGTTTAATTAATCTCCTGTTTAACAAAAAAACACAAGTCAATCTGATAAAATGTTTAGTAGAAAAAGTAAAGCTGATGTTCTTCCCCACAGTGATGCGCCATGTAGGTTTAAGGAACGGCGTGGGCAAGTGATACAGAAGTAATTTGTTACTGGAAAATAGCCTAGATGTGTGTGCTCATCTTAAAAACTTAGCACTACTAAGTGGCATTGTGCAAGCCTAACATCCCATCTTTCCCCAGCAAGCCTCTGCTCTGGGGAACAGATCCAGGTGATAGAGGTGCATGTCACATCCTGGTTGCTTGGGAAATAGGCCGTCATTTCATTTTGAACTTCCCAGTAGTATGAGTTCAGTAGTATGAGTTCAGCTTTCTCAGTAGAGATAACATTTTTTTTCCCCCAAAACCATCCATTATTTGTACTGGGGACTCAGTGTTAATTTCAATGCTTGTCAATTAAGTTCATCCCTTAATTTAATAGGGATTTGTATACAAAACATCACAGTGCTAATTCTAGTCTTTATTTCATGCCTAGAATGAGCTTTACCCTCCAAGCATCCTCGCATCCAATCACAACATCTCAGTTTATCCTGTAGCCAAAGTAATCCTCTTATGTATAGGTTTGATGAGATCTTCCTGCTTCAGAACCTCTTGGATTCCCACTCTCTACTAGATATAATCCAAGTTCTCTCACACAGCAATAAAGGTTGTAAACAATCTGAATCAGCCCACCTGACTAGACTTTTATGTCTTCTACTTAATTTTCACGAATCCTTTATGTCCTCTAAAACTTGTCTAGTTGAAAATCAAAGTCAGAATTAAATATATATATATACCTAATTAGTAGCTTTGCAAAAGCCTTTCCCCATCTGATACAATGATGCCTATGGGATTTAGGGGAAAAAAAGAAAATTAAAGAAGAAAATACCCAAGCCACACTTAATAGGACACATTTTTGAGAGCCTAAGAATGAGAGTTAAAAAAATAAAGTATCACTTGCTGAAAATTAAGCTGGCTACTCTCTAGGTTAAACAAAATGTTAAAAATAGAATTCAATCCTAAACATTTTATGCATCCATAAAAAGTTAAGAGAATCCAGCAAAAAAAAAAAAGGATAAAAATGAATAAAACATATGCAGCAATGTGCTATGCAATGAGGGTCTGTGTTCCACCTTCTGCCCCAAATTCTTATGTCAAAGGCTGTTCCCCAGTATGATGGTACTTGGATTCATAGCCTTTAGGAGGTATTTAGGTTTGGCTGAGGTCATAGGTATGGAGAACCCATGATGAATTGGTGCCCTTATAAAAGAATGAAGAACACAGAGCTCTCTTTTTCTGCTATATGAGGATAGAACAAGAAGTTGACAATCTGCAACCCAGAAGAGATTTCTCCCCAGAACCTGATTGTGCTACCATCCTGATCTCAGACTTTCAGCCTCCAGAACTATGAGGAATCAGTTTCTCTTATTCATGAGCCACACCATCTATGGTACTTTTTATGGCAGCTTCAACTTAGATACACTAGTTTTCAGCGTGGACCACGGACAGTGTAGGACAGTGATCTGTGAAAGAAGGTAAACAAATGAGATGATATCTATGACTCTCCTAACTGACCACCTGGAGGGAGATTCCAGGCCACAGTACATGGAGAAGAAATCCAAGAGCCTCCTGTTCTGCTTGAGTTGAGGAGACAGTATTTCAATTTTGGGGAGGCAAAAAGGCTAGAATTTGAGATGCAGAATACAGAGAGGAGAGAGTAGTACAGAGGGCTCCAGAGAACTGCCGAGGTTTCCATGTAAGCCATTAGATGAGTGCTGATTAGTACACAAGTGTGAGGAAACTACCAAGTCTGGAAGAAGAATCAGCAGATAGGAGCAGATGCACAAATCCCTGTTGCTCACACAAGAGGAAAAGTTCATGTTCTCACCAAACAGAATGGGCAGACTTCCTAACAAATGGGCCATTGAGCAGTGACCACAAAGGGTATTGCCTTGGTAGTGAGGTCTAATGAGCTGCAGACTAATGGCTGCTCTGCACCCAGTAAATAAACTAAAAAGAAAATTTTAAAAGAAATTAAATTATACCACATAACTTAACTGTATACAAAACCAAGACCACAAATATTGCAAGAAACAATAACAGAAAAAAATCCAGCAACCACTAGCATAAACTTTACAATGTCTGGCATCCAATAGGAAATTACTGGTCATGGAAAGAAGCAGGAACATTTGACCTATAGTGGAAAGAAACATCAGTTAATAGAGACAGACCCTAAGTTGACTTAGATGAAAGAATTAATAGAAAAAGATGTTAAACTGCTATTATAAATATACTCCATATGTTCAAGGAGGTAAATGAAAGGCATGGATATGTTAAGAGATATAGAAGATATGAAAATGATCAAATTGATGGGGGAGGGGAAGGAAAAAAGACGTTAGAGAGGGAGGGAGTCAAAGCATAAGAGATTCTTAAAAACTGAGAACAAACTGAGGGTTGATGGGGGGTGGGAGAGAGGGGAAGGTGGGTGATGGGTATTGAGGAGGGCACCTTTTGGGATGAGCACTGGGTGTTGTATGGAAACCAATTTGACAATAAATTTCATATTTAAAAATAAAATAAAATAAAAATTTAAAAAATGATCAAATTGAACTTCTAAAGTTGCAAAATGTGTTATCTCAGATGCAAAATACACTTGGTAGGATTAAAACCAGCTTAGATATTACAGATGCAAATATAACTCAAAGACATAGAAATATAAACAATCCAGAATGGAACTATCCATTTTAAAATATAAAATAAAATAAAATAAAATAAAATAAAATAAAATAAATAAAATAAAATAATAAAAGGAAGTTAACAAAGCATCCATTAGCTATGAGGCAACTTAAGGATCGTAAAATATATGTAATGATGTCTCAGAATTGAGACAGAATGGACAGAAAAAAATATGGACAAAAAAAAAAACTTGCAGAAATAATAACTAATATTTTTTTCCAAATTTAATGAGAACTATGAACCTACTGGTTAAAGGAGCTAATGAACCCAGGGAAATAATGAGAAAAGAAAAAAAAAAACCCTACAAAGTGACATCATAATCATATTGCTTAAAACTAGTGATACATTGGGGTGCCCAGGTGGCTCAGTCGGTTGAGTGTCCGACTTTGGTCTTGATCTCATGGTTTGTGAGTTCGAGCCCCCACCGGGCTCTGTGCTGACAGCTCAAGGCCAGGAGCCTAGTTCGGATTCTGTTTCTCCCTCTTCCTCTGCTCCCCCCCTGCTCACACTGTGTCTCTCTCTCAAAAATAAACAAAGATTAAAGAAAATTAAAAAAAAAAAAAAAAACTAGTTTAAATCTTACAAGCAGTGCAAAGAAAAACATTACATATAGAGGAAAAGACAAGAGACTCTTTGTTGGGAAAATTACAAATGGAAGAAAATGAAGCCACATCTGTAAAATACTGGTGGAAAAAAAAAAAAAAAGAAGACAACCAACAACCTGTTAACTTAGGATCCTATATCCCACAAAAATATTTTTTCACAGTGAAGGTAAAATAATATCTTTTCCATAAATACAGAACGTGAAAGTCTTCATCACTACCTGACAAGCATTACAGAAATGTTAAAGGAAGTACTTTAGACAGAAGGAAAGTGGTACCAGGTACCAGGTCGAAATTTGGAGTTAGACACAGGAGTGAAGTATACGGCACATGGTAAGTATGTGGGAAAAATTAAAATTTAAATGGTGATAAATAAACAAACAAAATGTAATTGGCTATTTAAAGCCAATATACCATATTTACCACATATACTATGATTTAAAAGTATACAAAATAAGATCTCTACCAGAATTTACTCATCCTATATTTTTTCCTGATTTCATCTCTATGAGGGAACATGCATTAAAAACTTGAAAAGAGGGGCCTGAGTTCTTTCTCCAGTTCTACTTCCAACTATGTAACCTGAGAAAGGGTGCTTTCTCATTCTGTGCCTCTGTTTCTCCTGTGTAAAAGAAAGGCATTGGCCTTTATTAAATTCTGTGGTTCTTTTACCATATGGTACACCCTTCCTAATGTCTCTTCTTGACAAATTCCTGTCACATGACTTCTAAGGAAGAACTGAAAGCAAGCTTGGAGAGCTTCAGAAAGACTTTTTAAGCAGGGTGATGTATAAATCAAAGAAAGAAGGAGGGCTGAACATTTTTTTTTTTAACAATAGTATTTAAGAGAAGTAAATGTCATGGGTGGTGACTCAAGCTGATGACTGTCAGATATTCATGATGCAGAACAAAAATGCCAATCTTGACATGATGAGAATAACTATCTTCATTGTCATCATGATTTTTTTTCAAATATTTATTCTATTTAAAGTACCTGAGTGGGTTGTATGAGGTATAGACCTCTCTCCATTTTACTTATTATATCTGACTTTGCAACCAGATACATACTATCAATAATATTTTAAATTCATCTCAGTAGAAATACACCTTACATAGTCTCTCTCACACACACACTTCAAAGTTCAGTTCAGTTCAACAAATATTGATTGAATATCAATTGAGGAATTCAATATGGTATATCAGAATGATATGAGACCGGGATTTTAATCTCAACACAGCTAACTAGCTTAATTACCTAGAAAAAGTCTTATTTTGTTAAAAATATGTTCTGTCTTCTATAAAAATGAGGAGGCTAAATTATATTATTCTGAAGGTCATTTCCAGTTACAAAGTCTTATAAGTGTCTCTTTACTTACAGCTGTGCTGGAAACTGTGGATGAAATAAACCAGTATAAGATATGCTTCTTACCTTTGAGAAAATTATGGTCTAATTAGGTCATAAACTATATACATATTTTTACAGTTTATTTATTAATTTTGACAGAGGGGTCAGAGAGAGAGAGAGAGAGAGAGAGAGAGAGAGAGAGAGAGAGAGAATCCCAAGCAGGCTCTACAATGCCAGTGTGGAGCTAAATGTGGGGCTCAAACTCATGAACCGCGAGATCATGACCTGTGCTGAAATCAGGTTGGGCACTTAACTGACTAAGCCACCCAGGTGCTTCTAAACTGTATACATATTTAACTCAGAATTAATTGCTAAATGTTGATTATGTGCAAGGAATTAGGCTTGGTGCTACTTGAATTATAATAAGTATAAACTCCAGGGAGATATTGTCAGTTAGGATTTCAGGAACAGCTTTGCAAAGAAGGTGAGATGCAGGATGGAATTTGAAGGATGGATGGTGTTAAACTACGGGTATTGTGAGAATATGGCTCACCCAGATGGTAGATTTTAGACAAAAGCTTTAAAAGAATAATATTTACTCACACTATGCTTATAAACAGGCAAGGTTTACAATAGGTAAGGCTTATTTAAATCATGTGTGTATGTCTCTGTGTCTGTGTGCAATTTATATACATCCACACACATTTCTTGACTGAGCCATTTTAATGAGGAGGAGAAAGAATGAGGACAAATGCAATGGGATGATGTAGTACAAATAGTACCCAGATATTCTAATTTCACATTCAAACACTGAAACTAACTAGGTCTACAATCTCATGTAACTCTTTTTACATTTCTTAGTGTTATTAGCACTACAATATGGTGGTGGTAGAGGGTATTAGGTAAACTAGATGAGTTTTGACTATCAGTGCTAGCTCTATCATTATATATTGACAATTTGAACTGAATTAGTGTTCACTTTGATCATTGCATCATATCTGTTTCTGAGATACAGAGGCACACAGCTCCTTCCAGAAGGAGTTGGTTACCTGGTTTGGGAACCACTGCATAGATATGAAATTGAGACTACAAATGTTTCTTTAATATCTGCATCCTCACTACACATTTTATCTCCATTTATGTGGCAACCTTGTTTTCCATGGTATTTCTTATGATTAACATAGAACCAACTACATTGTAGACATTAAGTTAACCTCTTACTTAAATTATCAGTGAATACACATTTATGAAAGTACACTGGTTAACTAATTAGTACCATATTGAGAGTTTTATTGGCTCTTTACTTCTGTTATTGAATAGTATAGACATATACCAGTTCATATATACTCATTTTTCCATCTTTTCTGATTGATTTGGTGGAAACAGTGTCAGTAGTTAGTCCACATTTAGCTCATAACAGAAGAGTCCACCACTAAATTGTATAATGTGCAAGACTTTGATGGTGCACTAATATTTTTTGAAAAATTGCCATCACCATCTCTGTTGTATTACATTGAATTACACCATGGCTATGCTGGTAATCTGGAAAGACCTAAGAGAAGAAAAGCAAAATGGCCTTAGCTAGAAGGGGAAACATGAGAAGAACAGAGGGTAGAAGCCACAGCATTACATGTAAAGCTCTTTGGGTGTCTTCCAAGTCATGAACCCCCCTTTTTTGAGGACTTAGTCATCTACATATCTTGTGTCCCTAACTCCATCAGTTCTTTGGTAAAATATCATATTTTCAAAGAGGTCTTCCAAACAATCTTAATTTATCATTGCAACTTCTTGTTTTTCTCCCTTTTCCCTTTCTCCACAGCAATTATCTTCTGGAATATTATGTGGGTTACAAATGTGTTTGGGTATTATCTGGCTCCTCCTGCTAGATTGTGAACTTTGAAAGGGCAGCTTTGCCTGCGTTTATATACATATCCTAAGTCTTCAGCATAATGCTAAAGTGGAATCTCAACAAATATTCAAAATTTCAAATATTCAATGTAAACTGCACCTTCTAACCCTGCACACCACTGATCACCTGGGCAGCAATGTTTTTATTCATGACTTATGACTGTGGTCACAGATGATTGCCTTAAGGCAGTTACCTTCTCAAATGTGGCCAAGGCATTTATATTAATAATATAGAAGAGTGGGAGAAATAGGTATTTTAAAAATCAACACACATAAACAAATAATTATAAATTGCACTACTGTGGCATGAAATAAAAGGATGAGCAAAAAATGGGATGCAATTTCCATTGGGAGGATTAAAGAAGATCTTCTGAAAGTACTAACTTGGGTGCAGTCTGGAAAGGGAAGAGAATTTTGAGTTGCGATGTTCTTCTTACTTCTTTTAATCCTAGCTAATTAGCCTTCAATGTTCATATCAGGGCACATGGAATCTTCTACGCAAGGGTGAATCAAAATTTTCTCACAGCCCCACAGATTTCTCCTGCAACGCCCTTAATACAGGACACTTTTACATGTGGTTGTGTGATTATTCACTTAACCCCTGTATTCCCTCTAGACTAAAAGCTTTATAAGTGAATGATCTCATTTCCTGGGTTTTCCCAATTCCTGATTTTGGCTTCTCTTGAGGAATAACTGAATGTCTGCGATCATTGGGTTTCAGAATAAAATTATGCATTCTTATAATAAAATTCCTGTTATTATTTATTTGCTAGCCTAGTACGTTTTTGTCTGGTGCAAACAAGAGATTTCCATTATGTCATATTTTGCTCTACAAAGATAAGTTTGCCATTCGCAGAACTAATATGAAAGATATAGCTGTCCCACAGGCTTTGCAGACAGGCAAACAAGGTTTCAAGTCCATGTCCTATCATTTAATGGTTGTATCACCTTGGGCCAGTCTTTCAATCCCTCTGAGCCACAATTTCCTAATCTTCAGTAGAGTGATAATAATGCCTACCTTAAGGGATGTGGTAAGATTAACTAGATGTTGCAAACAAAGTATCTACACTGTCTTAGCAAATAAATGAGCTTCATAAGATGGTTAATGAGATTACAAGATAATGGTTAATGCATAAGAAGAAAAAGGCAGAGGGGCTGCTTTTTACTACATCTCTTCAATAGAAATATATTGATAACTATTATGTACCAAGTTTGTGGCTAGATGTACAGTGATACAGTCATAATCAGGACACAAGCCTGTCACCAAGGTGAATACCAGTTGACTCCACATGATAATCACATGAAGATAGGAGCTGGAATCAGCTTTGTCTTCTGCTATTGCCAGCCCTTCTCTTTGATTCCCAGGGAGCAGTGAACTTTAAGGACCCAAGCTTTTTTTCCATTATTTTCCCTCTTCTTATGATACCATTTTACTCTGTAGTTTTTAAATAGTTACCAGGATGACTAAACAGAGGAAGCAACTACCTAAACACCATCTCCAAAACTGTAGTATAAGGCAAGATGTACATACCAAATAGAAAATGAAAAAAAAAAAAAAATGGCAGACTTGCCAAATGTTTCATAGGCACTCCATATTGATCTGGTTGTTTCCAGTTTTTTTTTTTAATAGGGAGAAGCAGAAGTAATTATTTTAAAACAAAATGGCACTTTATAGCTCCAAGAAGATTGGCATCCATGAGAAGTTATAAAAGTGATTACCTTTAGATTTCTTGTATCTGAGTAAGGATGCAAGAAGTTTAATGGCCTGCTAAGATGAATGTAGTCCTACAGGGACCCACATAATTCAGCACCTGTAGATACAGAGCTGAGAATTGGCCAGTAGGGTTTATTAATGTTGGTTACATGGGAACACACACACACACACACACGCACACGCACACGCACACGCACACACGATGCAAAATGCCCAGAGAGTTAAATACCATTTGTGACATCTCAAACTGAAACTACTGAACACTGAAACTACCACTATTGACGGTATAGGAAGCTCTTTACATTTGCAATAAGACTGATGATGATGGAGGGTGTTATTTTGAGCAAGGTACCAATCCTCAGAAGTTAGATTAGCAAAGGATGGGGGACAGGGGGCAAAATAAAGTAGCAAGCAACAACAACAATGGCTTTACTTAATATATATTATAAACAACCTTACAAAATTCACTAAGAATATCAAGGTTGAAGAAGGGTCTCAAAACAAACCTGTTAAGACTAAGGGTCATCAAGCTGTGATTAAAAAAACCCAAGAACACAAAATCAAAGTAACATTTTGAGAGGGCTTCTGCCAGCCCACACTCTGCCACAAGAGGTTTACCACAAGAGGTAAAACAAAGCTGGCAACTGTTTTAGTAAAATGTTTTAGTAAAATCATCCTAGCATGGGGTTTACAAGGGAGCAAGAGACAGTACATGGGGCTCACCGAGATTGTATTTTCCAAGAGATGAAAAATTGTTTTTAAAATAAAATTATGCAATACATAACTGAAAATAAAAACATTAAAATAAAATTTGTTTTCACTTCATTGCTGCTATTCCAGATTTTTATAGGCCCACCTTTTAAAATGGATCTTTGTAAGCTCATTTTAGCAAATGCTTTGCAAAATTTTAACGTGGAGTGAGTCATATTTAATTGCCACTGAACACTGACTTTATGAAGAATTTTGTCTAAATACAACCTTCAGACACAGAGACACTCATTTTTGCATAAGAAGTGCTGCTTGCTAGATCACAAAGACATTAATGAAAAAAATTAGAAAATAGATTACAGGCATTCTTTCCACAAAAACTGAAGCACAGGATTATTAGTTTTCATATCGCATAAAAATTCTACAGACATTGCATCTGTACTTGTCACTTTGTGTGTTAATTTTTCTTTAATTGCAGGCAGCTTCCCAATATTATAAACTGTAGCTTAATTCTATTCAAACTTTTCCAGCTAGGGTAATATATGCTTTGGCCTTGTCTGCTCTGCAAAGTTGGGATGGTTCTTTGCGAATAGGAAAGGTCTAGACACTATATTTTGTACACTTCTCACAATGCTGTTGGCAGAAAAACATTTCCTTTATATCCAGAGGTATAGAATTTGCAGCATTGGCCCAAGTAACCATACATTATTTTAATGATCAATTCATTTACTACAACCTCCCAATTGCCTAAATCCCTAATCGGAGTGTAAATGATTATAGACCATGGTGGACTCTTTTGTTTTTGCAACTGAAGCCTTTCTGAGTTAAATAAGCAGTTGGGCCTATTAACCCTTTCAGATACTATCATGAGTTTAATATAACCTTAGTGAGCCAACAACTATTTACAAAGCTATGTGCTAAAAAAGTGAATATTCAAGGTGAATCAGACCAAGCCTCTGCCCTTCATGGCCTCACAGAAATGTAAAAGTATAATTAGTTCTAGAATATTGAAACACAAATGGATCAGAAAAAGACATAATGAAAGTAGAGATTCCAAACTGGACAACATGGCTCAGGAAAATACTGCTTTTTCACTTGAGTCTGATAGGCTCATATATTTCACAATTAGGTAGGCTGGGGAGGGGTGGAGACAGAGGAGTAAGATAAAGAAACAGAAATACAGAAATATGTCTTAGAAGCATATCTAGAAATTTAAGTAGTATATATTTAAAAGAAGCATGGATGTGGCCTTTGGTTCATGGGATCAAAAAAACTTGGGATCAAATAGTTTCCCAAAACAGGTGTATTTTTAAAGAAGCTATCAGTCCAGACAAAAGGTCTGTGACTGAGACATGAAACAACCTTTATGACCCCACCAATAGGAAACAGTAGGAAACTTTGCAAAGGAGGTCAAATTTTCAGTGCCCATGGAGGATATGGAATGCAAAGCAAGGACCCCAACCAGACAGCAACCCTAGGGCCTAATCAAAGGACATTAAGAGCCTTCTCAGTGTCTGTCTAATAGAGTTTTAGAAACCCCTGATAGATAATGGGCACTAGGCAGAGAAACACCCTAATCTGCTCTGGATTATCACCATTCTGCCTCTACTTAGAGACAGTGCTTTGCTTTTGAGATTAGATTTGGCCAGTAGGTAATATCTTTAAGGTTTAAAATCTTAATTACATCTTCAAATCTCTTTTACAATGTAACATAACATGTTCACAGTTACCAGAGATTAGGACAAGGATGTTACTTGGTGAGCAGGAGGGGAATGGAATAGAGAGGCAAGGCATCCGGCCTACCATACCCATAATCCTGGACTTTGAGCTTGATGGCATAAACTTGGAATGGATTTTTTAATTGCCTCCCCTGGGAGGAGAGAGAGTAATATGTTGCTGACCGGAGGGATGGGAAGCTATATACATTATGATCAGCAAAGTAGATTATTTTTCATTACTCCTATTCACCAAATATTTCTGACCTCTAATCATTTGGTGGGATTGGATATCTGGCTTCTGACTGATTGAGTAGGGGCAGTTGACCAATTCTTGTAGAGAATACTTGCTGACCCATAATGGATTGCTTTTAAGCCAGAGAAATTGGGATTTTTTTTATAGTAGTTTGAATAACCCAGTCAATAATAGCTGGAATAGTAGATGTGCAACTATTATTTGTGAATGGAGGACTTCTAGGTCTAGTATTGGTGTCATAGTTTTCCCAACACACATGTATGATCTTTCCAATTAAAGGACAGATTCTTTAAAAACTTGCAAGGACAATTGGGTGACCCTATGTACAAAGTTAAATATTAATGTCTGCCTCAAATCATATACTACAATCATTTCACATAAATAGAGACTCACATTTGAAAGGCAGAATAATAAAGCATGTGTTAGATAATATAAAAAAATCTTCATGACCTTGGGGACAGGGATGATATCTCATTAAACTAGTCACCGGAAGCATTAACCATAAAGGAAAATTTGATGAATTTGATAATTAAAATTTTAAAAATTCTGTTCATCAAAATATACCAAGGAGAGTGAAAATCAAGTAGTGAAATGGGGAACACATTTTCAACGTAATCAGCAAAGGATTACTATGCAGAATATAATAAAAACTTTTGTAAATCAACAGATAAAAAGACTCAATAGGAAATGGATAATGAATTCCATAAGCACTTTCCACAAAAAAATCCAAATAACTAATAAACTTATGGAAGATATTCTAATAATTAGCATCCAACATAAAATAAATGAAACACAAAGGACATATCATTATTCCTTCACAAGATTACCAAAAACTAAAAAGTTTAACAATAATAAGCACTGGCAAAAAGATGGACCAAAGATAATTCTCATTCATTGTTGGTGAGAGTGAGAATCACAACAATTTTGTGATAACAATTGAAAAGTGCTTAATATACATAAAAGTTACTAAATAAATGCTTGTGGTTGTTGTGGTTGTTATTATCATGCCTTTACTGACTCTCATAGGTAGGATTAGTCTTATTCAATCATTGAACATGCACTCATTAATTTCCTATTCTACGCTAGATCCCATGTTAGAACCTGAAAATCCATATGTGAATTTAAGAAAAATGGTTTTAATGCCTGTACTCAAATTGCTTACTTTTTAATGGAATTAATCATTTGTTTCGTTTTTACTTCAAGTTTCCTCCATAGAAATTCATATCATTAAAGTATTTAATATCTATAATTTATTGAATGCTTAATATGTGCTAGGAAAACAGAAAGCATATTAGTAAATAGCAAAACAAAAACAAAGATTCTGGAGAAAGTTTAAGATTTCTTAATGAAGTTTTTCCACATTCTTATCATATTTTACTCTCAAATTTCAGACATTCTTTTTAGTAGGAGCTCATTTCATACCCAGCCAGCCCAGCAAGAAGGAACATCAGAAAGGAGGAAATCTCTCCAAGATTCTCTGCATCCTGTACAAAATGCTACTACTATTAATCTGATTAGGGTAATGTATTTATCTCTCTAATTGGCTCATTTATCACGTGCTAAATTTTAGCATCCTTTGAATTTATTGAGGGAAGGAAAATAGAACCCCAAATACTTTGAGATCACTTCTTCAATTTCCTCATTTTACAAATGAGAAAACCTGAAGTATAAGGAGGTTGAGCAAAAGGTCTAAAGTCACACAGCTGGCAAAGAACTAAGTTTAAGTTCTTTATGTTCCTTTCATGCTAATTTTTTAAAAACTGTAGAAATTAACTCTATGGATCCCCGAGATTCCTAAGATATTTGCAGTTGAACAGAAGTTTCTGGTACACTGCACAGACAACAGACTGAAACACACTTACAGTCCTCCTATTCACTTGCCCTGTAACATCAGCCTGAGGAGCAGACTTGAGCTTTGCCACACACCTAGAGGCTACAGAGGTGCTCTCAGGAACAGAGGCCAAAGGACACCATCTTTGAGACTACAAAAAAAATTTTTTTTTAAAAAGAACATTACTTGGGTGCCTGGGGGGCTCAGTCGGTTAGGTGTCTGACTTTGGCTCGTATCATGATCTCACGGCTCGTGAGTTTGAGCCCCATATCGGGCTCACTATATTAACAAAGTAAAGAATAAAAATCGTATCATCATCTTGATAGATGCAGAAAAGGCATTTGATAAAATTCAACATCATTTATGATAAAAACTCTCAACAAAGTGGGTGTAGAGGGAATGTACCTCAACATAATTAGGATCATACATAAAGAAACCATGGCTAACATCATACTCAATGGTGATATGTTGAAACTTTTCTCCTAAAATCAAGAATTAGACAATAACAAAATATAAATACAAATAATTTATAAAATTTAAAAGACATCCAAGTTGGAAAGGAAAAAGTAAAACTGTCACTATTTGTGAACATGATTTTATATATAGAAAACCCTAAAGACTTTACAAAAACAAAACACAACTGTTTGAACTACTAAATGCATTCAATAAAGTTGCAGAGTACAAAATCAAGATAGAAAAATCTGTTGTATTTCTATACACTAACAACAAATTTTTAGAAAGAGAAATTAAAAAAACAATCCTATTTATAATTGAACCAAAAAGAATCAAATGCTTAGGAGTAAATTTAAACAAGAAATTGAAATACATACACACTGAAGACTATAAGATATTGATGATAGAAATTGAAGAAGACACAAAAGAAATGGAAATATATTCCATGCTCATGGATTGGAAGAATATTGTTAAAATGTCCATACTACCCAAAGCAATCTACAGTTTCAATGAAATCCTTATCAAAATTCCAGGTGCTTACAGGACAGAATAAATGTCTCAAAAAATAATCCAATGGCAGTTTTTCATAGTAGTAGAACAAATAATCCTAAATTTCTGTGGAAAAACAAAAGACCCCAGATAACAAAAGCAATCTTGAGAAAGAAAAATAAAACTGGAGGCATCATGCTCCCTGATTTTAAGCTATATTGCAAGCTACTATAATCAAAACAGTTTTATACTGGCATATCCATCAATGAAACAGTTGAGATCCCAGAAGTAAACTCATGTATATACAGTCAATTAATTTATGACAAGGAGGCAAGAATATGCAATGGGGAAAGGAGAGGATCTTCAGCAAATGAAGTTGGGAAAACTGGATAGCTACATGCAAAAGAATGAAACTAAACTCCTACCTCACACCATACACAAAAATTAACTCAAAATGGAGTAAAGATTTGAATAGAAAACCTGAATCCACAAACTCCTGGAAGAAAATATAGGGAATTTATCCCATTGCATTGGTCTTGGCAATAATTTTTTTTGGAATAGGACTCCAAAAGCAAAGGCAACAAAAGCAGAAATAAACAAAGGGGAATGAATCAAACTAAAAATCTGCACAACAAATAAAATCATCAAGAAAATGAGAAGGCACCTACTTATTGGGAAGACATATTTGCAAATCATACATCTGATAAGGAGTTAATATCCATAGTATGTAAAGAACTCATACAACTAAGTAGGAATAAAAGTAAATAGGGCAGAGGATCTGAATAGACATTTTTTTTCCTAAAGAAGACATCCAGATGGCCAAAAGACACATGAAAACATGCTCAACATCACTAGTCATCAGAGAAATGCAAATCAAAACCACAATGATATGCCAACTCATATCTGTTGAAATAGCTATTACCAAAAAGACAAGAAATAACAAATGTTGGCGAGGATGTAGAGAAAAAAGAACCCTCATACACTGTTGGTGTGAATATAAATTGGTACAATCACTATGGAAAACAATATGGAGGTTCCTCAAAAAATTAAAAACAGAACTACCATGTGATCCAGCAATTCTACTACTAGGCATTTAAGCAAGAACAAAGATAGTAATTTGAACAAAAAATATTGGACCCCTGTGTTCACTGCCACATTGTTTACAAGAGCCACGTTATGGAAACCACCTGTCTATGACTGGATGATGGATGAAGAAGATGTGGTAAATATATATACAATGGAATACTGCTCAGCCATAAAAAAGAATGAAATCTTGCCATTTGTGACAACATGAATGGACTCTGAGGGAATTACACTATAAGCGAAATAAGTCAGACAGAGAAAGACAAACATTGCATGATTTCACTTATTTTTGGAACATAGGAAACAAAACCAACTAACAAAACAAAACTCATTGATACAGAGAACAGAATGGTGGTTTCTGGTGGGGAGGAGGGTTTGGTGTGGGCAAAGCACGTGAAGGGGGTCAAAAGGTACAAACTTTCAGGTATAAAACAAAGAAATCGTGGGTATATACTGTTCAGCATCATAACTATAGTCAATAATATTGTAGTGCACACTTGGAAATTGCCAGGAGAGTATCGCTCAAAAGTTTTCATCACAACCAAAAAAAAAAAATTTTTTTTTTTTTTTTGCGATTTTGTATGACAGTTGGAGACTGGCCTTACTGTGGCGATCATTTTGCAGTGTATCAATTCATTACATTGTAAACCTGAAACTAATATAGTGTAATATGTCAATTATACCTCAACAATGAATTTACTGGTAATATAATCAGGTTAACAGATGGGTTTCTAAGATATATAGCTGACTGAGTTATTGAATATTAACTTTAGGGGTCTGTAGCCATACATGGTAACACACTTTCCACTTTATTACCAACATATCATCTTAGAGGTGGAAAAATAACATTGGCAAAAAAAAAATCCAATATCCCTTCCTCAAAGCATTACTTCACTGAATTACTATATAAATAAAATAGAGGCAACCAATTCCCAAGAGGTAAGGTTTGAGGTATTTGGGGGTTTGAACAAAGGTGCAAATGAAACATCTCTTTAACAGCTTGGGAAGAACAATGACAAAACACAAATCAACAAACCTTCACAGACACTACACAGTATTTGGATGAAATGAGTATAGCGCTCAGTGTTAGATTAATAATGTATCCTTTTTCCTACAAGTAGTGGCAGATCCACATTAGAAAAGTGCAGTCGATTTTGCCAAGATTTGACATTCTGTGGCATACCACCAAACTAGAACCAGGTGGTTATGAAAAATCAAATATGCAGCAGGTTCTAATGAAGTTTAAATGTTTGAAGGCACAATGTTTCCTTGTGACCATGCCACCATTAAGCAAAGTTTCTGGAATATTTTAAATATCTCATTTGACCATGCATAACATCACATATAGACAGACACATGCGTATGCATACAGATACACAGACAGTTCCTGATGAGCTATTTGAAGCATTTAGGAAGACTAGCATGGGAGTTAAGTGCATAATCTTACAACTAGGAAGGTTAGTATCAAGTCCCAGTCTTCACTTTCTAGCGATGAACGTTAGTCAAGTCCCTTAATCTCTACGTACCTCATCACCTTTCAAAATGGGGACAATAGAAGTAATTACCTGGGTGCCATTTAAACTTGAGTGACTAGACTTTTTTAATGTTTTTAGGACAGTCCTGGAAGACTGTTGTGCATCTTATCAACTAATACTCTTACGCAAGAAAGAGCAATATGAACCAAGTCACTATTAGTCATATGATAAGGATAATTAAGGGCGTGTTTTGTCATTTTTACCTCTCAGATCCATTTTCACAAATATGCTTTATCTGTAGAGATATGGTCTAAGAGATTTATAAAATCAAGGCAGAAATAATACAGTATCCATTCATGATAAACCCTCTTGTCAGCTCTTCTGAGGCTGAAATGGAGCTGTAGTATAGTAACAGCCTCAAGCACAGTAACTTTTTAGAAGTTTTCCAGGTCAAGAAACTGAGTACATATCTTATAGATCTGAATCCCTGGTGCCTCTGTATGGAAACACAAAGAGGACTAGAGCAGAACAGAGAAGAAATATGTTTGAATTTCTTCGGAACGTGAGAAAGCTTGAGAAAATGCGGAGAAATGTACTCAAGCTTCAGAAAGTACAGGAGTTTAAAGACATCTGGTTTTGCCATATTTTTTATATGACTGTTAGTCATGGATTTAAACCAATAAACTCCCAGAGAGATTAAACAGCTTTGCAGCCAGATGCTGTAACTCGGTGCTTGGCATGTACGGGACTTGATGAAGTTACCGACCTTAAAGTGAGCAGAGGAGTCTGTGAGAGTTCCTTAGCACCTAGAGACAGAAGCAGGGACAGTCTGGGCATTTCAGTGTCTATGTGTATACCTGGGGTGTGGAGTTGAATGTGTCTTTTACACAGTGGTCTGTATTCTTACACTAGTTAAACATACAAACTTGTAGTTAACAAAGGTCAGTCACAGGAGAAGATTAGAGATTCCCCGAAGAACAAAACAAATACATGGTCAGAAAGGTCAGGGTTCCCAACTCATATATCATGTAGGGTGTGCAACACATATATCATGTTGTTTTGTCCATGATTTATTTTCCCAAAGAAAAAACAAGTCCCTATGATCCCTGAGCATCAAATTATATTCATTAACAGATCTTATTTCTAAAATGACACTTACAAACCCTGACCCGGGGTTTAATGTTTCATAAACAGCATAGGATGAGAGAAGCCAATGAGACTGTGAGCCAATGAAAAGCCACAAGAATGGGAAATTCTTGTTGATTGGCCTTTGAGGATGTAATGCAGCCTTAATTTGAAAAATCTTAGCAAAGTCTAATGACACATGTTTGTCCATCAGAGGCTATTACCTTTACTCTTGTGTGGTGTCCCTCTGTGTCACTAAACTACACAACAGGAAGATGTAGCCCATTATCTGATAATGGTAATGGCAATGGTGTGTTATGCAGTATAGTTCATGATTAAGAAATCTATTATTGGCACTTTCTGATCTATTGATTAACTTATGCCATCAATAATGTTTTTCCCATTTATGTTTGGGTTATGTTGGTATAGATTTCTCTGTGGGCTACATATGTAACCTCTCCTTTAAACTGTATCATCAGATTAAATTTTGTTACATTTTGGGGAGTGTGAACAATAAGGAAATGTACTAAATTTGATTATTTTCAAATTCATAGTTTGGTGATCTGAATATAACTTTTTAAAAAATAATTTTCTGTATTGGAATGGCCTACAGTCTGAAATATTATATTTTTCCTTCTGAGAGAAATTCTGGAATACACATCCTGAAGATTCCCAGGGAAACAATGCATAAATTGTAAAAAGAATCTGGACGTTTTTTGAGAGGAAAACATACAAGAGGATACATCTTTTAATACAGCAGTTCTCAACTAGAACAATTTTGCCTCCTCAGGGCACGATTATAAATGTCTGGAAACAGTTTTAGTTGTTACAACTAGAAAGGTGCTACTGGTATCTATATGTGGAGGTCAGTGATACTATTAAACATCTTACAATGCAAAGGGCAGATAACCCAAACAAAGGATTATCCAGTACAACATGTCAATACTACTGTGACTGAGAGACTTCTGCTGTCATGCAAAGGTATGAAAACCTGAGGAAGTAGTTTAGTTTCCATGACCTGTAATAAACTCAGTAAACACCAACAGATGGATGGCATTTTTGTTAACCTGGGCCCGTTAGGTTCTTGAGCACTCTACTCTGGATGCATTTTGTAGGGCCCTAAACTTTAAGTCTTGATACCCCATTATAAAGCAAACCTATTCAGATCACAAAGCAAAAAATGGATTGATACAGGACAACTGAAAAAAAAAAAGATGTTTGGATCCTCTTTTGGTGTTTAGGACATGGGTTATGTCTCTTGCTTAATTTCAGGAGTAATCACAGGAAATTATCATAAATATAATTTAAGTACCTGATCAAAAATTCTCATTCTCATGAACAATTAAATTATGACTTTTTGCCCTGCAGGCATATTAGGGCCATGTGGGGTCATTCCAAAAGTGATTGCTTAATATTGATGTCTCTTTTAAAAGGTAGTTTTTTGGGTAGTTAAATGTATTACGGTAAAGTAGAGCTAGAATTAATGGAGGAGAAATGTAATATTAAGAGAAACATATTTCTAGAATTAATTATTGGTTAACTTGCAGAATAGTGTCTCATCATATGTTTTATTCAATGACTACATTGTCAGACATTGTCCTAGGTGGCAGATTTGGTGACTTGGGTAGCCAAAAGTGTCACTTCCAATGTGGAGTTAATGATTCTGATTATATTCCTTCATTGTGAAAGGACACAGAAATAAGTAGCAGACACAAAAGCCATGCTTGTGCTATAATAACTGATTATAAATCCTCTGTCACACTTGATTTTGCAGGATTCATGGAAGGTCTTATAAGAAATTGGGATTCATAAATATATGGAGTTAGCGGTAAAATATATTAGTGTGTATGTGCATCTGTGTGTTTGCCATTTCTTTAATGACAGGTATTTGACAAAAGTCTTGATTTATCCAACCATTATAAATGAGGAAGCAGGGGCATCTGTGTGGCTCAGTCAGTTGACCGTCTGACTCGATTTAAACTCAGGTCATGATCTCATGGTTTGTGAGATCAAGCCTGTGATGGGCTCTGTGCTGGCAACATGGAGCCTGCTTGGGATTCTCTCTCTCTCTCTCTCTCTCTCTCTCTCTCTCTCTCTCTCTCTCAATAAGTAAATAAACATTTATGGAAATAAATGAGGAATTAAACTTCCAACAAATACCAAGGGAGGCAGTGTGACTTAAAATTATAGTAACATTAGAACCTTCCCTGAAAACCAATTTGAACAGGACAGGAGATTAAATCAAGAATCAGAGTACTTCGGGGCGCCTGGGTGGCGCAGTCGGTTAAGCGTCCGACTTCAGCCAGGTCACGATCTCGCCGTCCGTGAGTTCGAGCCCCGCGTCAGGCTCTGGGCTGATGGCTCAGAGCCTGGAGCCTGTTTCCGATTCTGTGTCTCCCTCTCTCTCTGCCCCTCCCCCGTTCATGCTCTGTCTCTCTCTGTCCCAAAAATAAAATAAAAAAAAAAAAAAAAAAAAAAAAAAAACGTTGGAAAAAAAAGAATCAGAGTACCTTGAAAACATATGGAAAAAGGTATGGAAGTTGTAAGAGACCCAAACCCAAAGCTTGAGGATAGCAACACTGTACTGGGCCTAAATAATATCCCAATCGGCCATTTTGGTCATTTAAATAAAACATAACAAATCAATTATAATACAAAATATGAAATGACTTTAGTGAAGAACACTGATTAATTAATTTAATTTTGTGTAGGCACAGACAACTATTTCAAAATTAGTGGCTTCCATAAAGTACTTAAAAGCCAAGTCTAATTTCTATTTTATGATATTACCTCCCCACCAAAAAAAAAAAAAACGCAAACTAAAATTAGTTTTGTATTGTATTTTTGGTAAACACATCAGAAGTACCTAAAGACTCAAAGCAGAAGAAACAGAAATCTGAAGTGCCTTTTTAAAGATTCTTCCCAAGTTAACAGTCTGCCCTTCTACTTCCTACTTGCAGTGTGAAATAATAGGTTAGGAGATTAGAGAGGAAGACAAAACCTGAAGTATATTTCTATAATTTCTTATAATCCTCCCATCTCTCTGTGTGGGAATGAGCTTCATACCCGATGTTTACTAAATCACCAGTCTCCATATGGAAATCTTATGGGCAACCTGTTCTGAGGAATAAAGATCAGTCTAAAGCAAGGTGTTCATTAAACATGTTTTTATGTTTCAGCTGATACATGAGTGAATCTCAAACTGTGGACCACACCAACAGGATCAACATCAACTGTGAACTTGTTAGAAATGCACATTTGTGGGCCCACCTCAGACCTAGTGAATCGGAATCCCTGGGTGATAGGGTTCATTCAGATGATTCCAATGGATGCTGAAGTCTCAGAAACATTGTGCTATGAAGATTTTTTTTTTTAATTTTTTTTTCAACGTTTTTATTTATTTTTGGGACAGAGAGAGACAGAGCATGAACGGGGGAGGGGCAGAGAGAGAGAGGGAGACACAGAATCGGAAACAGGCTCCAGGCTCCGAGCCACCAGCCCAGAGCCCGACGCGGGGCTCGAACTCACGGACCGCGAGATCGTGACCTGGCTGAAGTCGGACGCTTAACCGACTGCGCCACCCAGGTGCCCCTGTGCTATGAAGATTTTTAAATGGGCTCCAAAGAATCTACAGACTCTAAGAAAAATAATTGTGCAAACATTTATGTTTGTTTTAGTTAAGCCATGTGCAAGATACAAGAGTCATATAAGAAGAAAAAGGACTGCTTATTTTTCTCTCTTTTTTCCTCCCTTAGGAGATCAAGAAAGGCTTCACAGAGGAGGCTAAGCTTCAACTAAAATTTGAGAGAGTAGGAGTTTTCAAGAAAAAAAAACAATTATACAGGCATCCTAAATAGAACTAGAATCAGAAGTTTCAAATCTAGATAGTAATCAAGCAAGAATTTTTTGGAGGTTGGTGTTTTAAATCTTTCAGAGAAACATTTGCTCTTGGTTTGTTTTTTAAAACTTTACAGTTACATTCTTACCAGTTTGAAGAACATAGTCATTAATATAGAGAAAACAAAGCAAGAAGCTAGAATCTAATAGGAGAACTGTAAAATATAGTGTTTAAATGTTTGAGTCAGAGAGAACTGAGCACAAATGTTAATTTTTATGTACTTGGTTCTTCATACTTCAGTATAACTAATACTTGTGTGCCCATAGACAAGTTATTCATTTCTATGATAGGGTTTCCTGATGTGTAAGATAAAAATAACTATACCAAAGGACTGTTGCTTATTGGGATGATTAACTGAAATAATCCATATTAATTGTTATCCTTCTTGTGCCTTTAAGTCTGTAAGTTTCTTTGCTGAGATTATATCAGAATAAATATATTTAATAATAGTATCTGCTATATACTTCATGGAGTATTTACTGGAGTCCATGAGCTCTGTGGTGAAAAATACCATTAAAACATAAAATATTGGGATGCTTGGGTGGCTCAGTCGGTTGAGCGTACGACTTTGGCTCAGGTCATGATCTCACCACTTGTTGAGTTCAAGCCTCGCATCGGGCTCTGTGCAACAGCTCGGAGCCTGGAGCCTGCTTCAGATTCTGTGTCTCCCTCTTTCTCTGCCCCTAACCTACTCACATGCTGTCTCTGTCTCTCTCAAAAATAGGTAAACATTAAAAAAAATATATATATACCATTATCACTGTGAACAGAAAACATGCTGAGAATTTAATGCAAATGAAATGTGTTCACATACACACATTTAACCCATATACCCTTAATTAGTAATGCCCTTGAAGAGATAAAAAGATCTCTCTACCTGACACATATTTTATAAGCTGATTGACAGCTATTGTATGTGTGTGTGCGTGCACGCACTTAGGTCAATATTGCAGCAGATTGGATGTTCACATTGTTTCCCTGACAACCACTCAAGCATTGTCTAAGTATCTCATGGCTACAGATGATTGCACAATACACATTTAATCCCATGGTTAAAAGAATGAACATCCACAAGCTTGAATCAGTGGATTAATTTGATTTGAGAGAAGAATTAGTCTCTTCTGGGGAAAGCATTAACCACTTAGTAATATGCTAGAATAGTTGAAGCTGATTTTAAAATGAAAAAAAAATTAAAGTCTTGGTAATAAGGGAGTAGAAAGAAACAATGTGGTCAATTTGAGGTAGATAATTGAGTTGGAAAATGCCTCCATACATTTGTAATTAACCAATTGGGTATACCTTTGAGTTTTATTCCATAATGCTGATATAGAACAACTATAGCTAGGTGAAATTTAATGCATCAGTATATTTAACGTTAAGTGTAGGGGAGATTTAACATGTTGAAATTTGCTGTCAACTTTCAGCATTTCTTACAACTCTCACATAAATATTATCTCTAGTCTTAAAAAATGGTTAGATAATTTCATGTCATAACAAGTATTTCATAAGTGCAGATAAAGAAGGCAAGCAAATCTCAGTCTTTGATCTTCTAGGGTTAAAGAAAGTTACTACATAGGAAGTAGGGTGTTGTCTGAGAGATCCAATACTTGAGTCTGTCCTCATCTGCTGAGGACAAGGCCATCTATATGTGTGCCATTGATGGCTTTCTCTTGCTACTGCTACCATTCTATCATTGGCCAGGCATAATATTGAATCAAGTTCCTCTTCAGAAATTCAGACTCGGGGCGCTGGGATACTGGATGAAGTTCCCACTGGCTTGAAAAATATATGATTAGAAAGCACTCATTATATAAATGATTGGTTCCCAATTCTTATCCTGTAATTTTAGAGAATAAATTACTGAAGCCCCCAAATAAACTACCACAACATTTAAACTAAATGGTTCTCAGGCATTGTGGGTTCTTAGAATTCAGCTGTTTTGTGCCAGGGGAATCTTCTAGGATATCTTTGCTGTGTAGTGGGGATGGGGATGCAGAGATAATGGTTATGGAAAGGAAATTTTAGAATCAAAATTAGGGTAAGGGAGGAAGTGGAAGACAAAATTGCACTGAAATCTGAGTAATCAAAATATTATGTATAAATATTGCTAAAATGTATTGGTATACACTAGAAATAGACCTGTTGCTTCCTATTTGATCTCATGTGATATTGTCCTATGAGGTAGGTACTGATGTTATCCTCATTTTTTAGATTAAGAAACGGATTTAGGCAGATTAGTTTTTGGAAGGCCATGTACCTAACATATAGCAGAGCCAGGATTCAAACTCATGGCTAGTGAGTCCAACACTCAGATTGTTCTCACTCTGCTATTCTGTCAGGAAGGTATCTGGCAGAATACTGAGTTTCCTAAAACTAGATATCTCAGACTCACTGAACAAATAGGTTTCCTGTACTTGATCTTTTCTTTCAGTTCTGACATTTTGATCTCTCCAGAGTCAGAACATCTCAATTGGTATATTCTCAACGTCTTCCTCCCTCTCTCCTTTCCTTTCCTCCTTCTTTCCTTCCTTCCTTCCTTCCTTCCTTCCTTCCTTCCTTCCTTCCTTCCTTCCTTCCTTCCTTTCTTCCTTCCTTCCTTCCTTCCTTCCTTCCTTCCTTCCTTCCTTCCTTCCTTCCTTCTTCCCTTCCTCCCTCCCTCCTTCCCTCATTCCCTCCCATCCATCTATCCATCCATCCATCACCAGGGATTGTTTTAATCAAATTGGAAATCCACTACTGACAGGTTTACTATTTATTATTATTATATTTTTCTATAAACTGTAGGACTCCTCAGACAATTCACTACCAACTATATTTCCACTGGGCACCTTTTAATAAATTCTAGAAATTCCCAGGCAAAAGTAAACCACTAGTGGCAATTCCCCATAGTTAATAAGTTCCTTAAAAATGAAAATCTAGTTATTACCACATTCTTTTGTGTATTTGTGTATTATATTATGTATTAATTAGGTATATTTCCAAAAATTGGCAGCATAATATAGATAAATAAACATTTAATTATACCATCTGTCCAACAACACTTCAGTATAAACACTTCCAGCACTATACCCAAAGTTACTCTCAGAGGCAGAGGTGGGTTTCCAGAGACACGGGTTTCTAATATATGCTCACATGGACAACAGACGTGTGTTCCTGCCATTGCATGGTGATGTCTGAAAGCCCTCCTTCTGCCTCTGAGAAGGAAGTCGAAAAGAACAATGATTCATTCTTGTCACTGGGGGTAGGGATGATTAAGTCATCTCAAGGAAAACTGCATTAATAATCAAACGCTTAAAACAGAGAAAACTTGTTTCATATGTTTAGGGAGTTCCCGTTTGAGTTTTAAAATCCTATCTATCTAACTCAAGTTATTCCGAACATATGTAAAATGGATTAAGAATTAGGGACATTTACAAAATAGAAAAGCTACAGAAATGAATTCTGTCAAGTAAGCTATCCAAATGGTCCCTAAGATGTTTTTGGCACTTAGATCCAGTATCAACAATATCTTGAAAGATCCAGCTGTGTTGGGAGCAAGAAGAATGTAATAGGAAATTCTTGCACTTGAGAATCAGACTGACCGGGGTCAAATTCCAGTGCTTCCACTGAGAAGTCATTTGACTTTGGCTGATTTTGTTAATCCTCACAGAGCTGGCTCCTTATCTGTAATGCAGAGGCAAGAATACCAATCTTACATGAGTGTTGTGGGATTAAATGAAATCACTATAAAATAACTTAGTGAGTTGTTCAATTACACTAGGCCATCTTCTTTTCTAGCTAGTCCTTCTGGGAGGCTGAGAGGTACTACAGGCACTCGAAAGGAAATTTGAATTAGCAATTATATGCCATTATTATCCCTTCCATCATATATTTCCTTTTCCCCTATTCTTATTCTCTCTTCTAGTTTTCTTGGCTTTTATTTTATTTTTTTAAAAATGTTTTAAGTAAACTTGACCCCCAGTGTAGGGCTCGAACTCATGAGCCCATGATCCAAAGGCACATGCTCTATTGACTGAGCCAACCAGGCATCCCTCTTCACTTTTATTTTTATAATATCAGATGTGAAGTCTCAGTATAACACTTCAGTATCTTTGAAGTAAAACTATTATATAAATGTAATAAACAAATATGTGGCAATAATAGCAAAATGTCTCTTACCAGATGGGCTTACCAGCTAGTCTTTAAATTGGAAAGCCCACATATATAATTCTAATGTAGGTTGCTTCCTTGGGCTAATAATTCTAGAAAGCCCTTAAGTTCCATTGGGTTAATTAAACTCTTCTATATTATCATGACATATATATATATCTGTGTCTCCTGACTTACTGATTTGATTCAATGTGCAATTTACGATGATTCCCCTGATTACACAGCGGTATACGAGGTATCTTGGATATAATTATTGGCATACTTTTTGTTTTAACATATAATTCTGCATTTGACTGTAGGATGAAGAGTTGGAGAGAAAGAAAGCAAAAACATAAATTGGCCTTCCTTAATTCTTATTCTCTGTTCCAGCTTTCCTTATTTTTATTTTTATATTTATATCTATATATACAATAAAACCATCCAGTATTACTAAAAAGACAGAGATTTCTGGTCTGGGTTTGCTTGAGTGACCCTTCCTAATAAAATATCTGCATTTCCTGATACAGGTATTCATTAACAGAGGTAAAGAGTTTGATTCAGATAGCCCCAGATTTCCTGGGACATTTGTCACTTTCCTCTGGCACTTTCTTGGCAGGAATACAAAATAGTGTCCTAGGGATAGATGCAGTCATGTGTTTCTTTCATTCTGTATCCACAACACCTGTGATTAACTCTTCAAAAGACATTTTCTTTTCTAAAGGGTTCATTAATTCTCCTTTCATTTCAATTTCAAACTCTTTATTTACTCCTTTAAAAGGGGACCAGTTTGTAGTGATTATTGCATATATAGAAGCAAACCTAGGGTCATTTATTTCCATGAAGATATTTTCCCCAGGGCTAAGGTCATATTTGGATCAAAAGGGGTAGAGCGTGTGTCAGAAAAAGGTATCAGGGAGCAAATCAGTGATTTTTTTTTTTTTTTTTTACTCGCAGCAACAGTAGTAGTCCAAGCTGAATGAATACATTCTCTCTTTTTACCAAAGTAACTTTCTAAATGGTTGGTATAATATTTGCATTTGTTGTCCTTTTGAATACTGACCTTCAAATCTGAAGTTGGACTGGCTTGCTGTTGGCAGCATTTTGTTTTTTAAAGGTTCTTTTGAGGCTAGGTTAATTTCCACCGAGATTTCCTTTTGCCTGAAACATTCCATCTCATTTTACCTCCTGTGCTTGGTGCTCATTATAGCATGATTGACTCAAGGATGAAATATGGCAGCTCATAAAGGTATTTTTTATCCCCTAATAAACCTCCTCAACCCTTGATCTGATTTTATATATATAGTAAAATATGCATTGAGAGAAGTAGCCTACAGATGATCAGCTTCTACCGGAGTGTTGCTGACTTATTTAACCTTCGTTTGGAAACAGACACTGCTTTCCCCAATTAGACACATTCCTATCGTATAAAATGGGGGAAAGAGGTGGCCCAGGTAAGATGTATGATCAGACTACTTGTCTCTTGATCCATCGGTATTCCTTGGGGCCTTTCAAAATGTGACACCTCTTTTAAAGAAGAAATTATGTCAAGTTCAATTGCCCTGCTTTTATTGAGCTCATGGCCCCCATAAGTACACTATAAAAGTGTTATGGGCTGATGTGGCCAGCTACAAAATCTATTACCTGGGCCAAGAAACTGGACATTCAGGTTATGCTGGGAGGGATGAAAACCTCAAAGATACTCTTCCCAATAGTCCTTCCCAAAACTCACGAGCTCTCATTCAGAATCACAAAAGAGGTTGGATATTTTGAAGAAGACACAGTTTACTAGCAGCTTGATGCCAATGCTGGCAATTCTATGTTTGAGTGAGACAATATCACTGCGTGTGTAAGGGGCCAGTCAAGGAACACCCAGGTACCAAATTCTAATGCCTGCAGCCTGCATTTCATTAACATACTAATTGTAATCTGCTAATTGGGCCAGATGGGAGGCAATCTGAGTTGGTCCTACAGTAACTGTTCAGATTGGCCAAATAAATTTAGTGTGTACATTGAATCAGGCTGAGACTTACTTGCACCACAAAGTCTAATTTTATGTTTTTGGCTTTGGGTCAACTCTATCTGTACTCAGAGATTCCCTGATGTTCAAAGGACAAGGTCCTGCAAAGTTCTGATTTCAGTCTCTCCCCATTTCTTGAGTGACAAGTGTTGCTCAGTATGTTTACTTTGTACTTTTATTCTTAGCTTCACTTGTTTTGCATTCATTCTAGCACTGTCCTTCAATTTCTTAGGGCATGAGAGAGGAGAGCTAAAGTTTTCGTCTTTTTGTTTGTTTGTTTGTTTGTTTTTTCTTTTCCTTGCGATGTACTTTGAGCCCTAACTACTGGATGGAAACAAAAGGAGAAAGAAAGAATGGGGCATTTATTATTTAGTAAACCAAAGGTATACAGGGGAGAATTCAGAGCTACAAGAGGATTTTTGAAAGGGGAGATAAATCAAAGATCCCAGCAGGCACATTAAACTTGGGAGACATTACTGGGGCCACAGAAAGCAAAGTGAAAGAGGCATTTTAGGGCATAGAGGAAAAGTATTCTGTGCCACTGTGAAGAGAGCAGGGCATCACCAATTCCACACTGCACCCCACATCTATGTAACTCTAATTTGCTTAGAATACTGGGGGTGGGTTAATCATTAAGAACTCATAAGGGGATTATTAGAGGGAAACAGTATTTTTATTCCCTCATGTACTGAATGTGTATAAATTATCTCATGTCTGTCTCAAACACCCTTTAATTTTGTATCACCATTAAGATTATTTTAAATATTTAAAAGCCAGGAGGTTGATTTACTTGTCCAAGCTTTTGCCTTGTAAGCAACAGAGATGTTATTTTAATCCAAGCGGGGCAATACCTTATCCTAGGCCTGAATTGTTGGTTGCAATCATCACTCTACCTTCCTTGCCAACACTCTGAATACAGACTTTCAGGAGCCAGAAGGTAGGGTCATCTGATAAAACCTACCAGACTGAGCCACACTGCTAGGCTCTGCAATTTATTAATGTCTACCTCTTGGCACTTCGGCAGAACCTGATTATATGTGGCTGGGACAGGTGCAAAGTTAGAAGGATAAGTCTCCAACCATGCAGGTGATCAGGGAAGGTTTTTCACATAGGATGAGAGGAAATAAAGGGTCTTGACATCAAGATTTGCTGGCTTATAGAGTGTTAGAGATAGAAGTCATCTCTAGTGCAATGTTCTAACTCAGGGTCATTATATTTTGCCAGGATCAAAGAATCCCAAATGACAATTTATAATTGCATCAATGAGCATTTATAATTTATGCCTCTATTTATAGGGAGTTATCACAAGGCTAAAATATCCACTCTGATCTTATAGCTGACATGTTGAAAAATCAAAACACATCAGCTCATGCCATGAATAATCTCAGTTTAAACAGTAAAGCAAATAACCTTTGATTAGTATGGCTGGCATTAATTTAGACATCACACTTCTGTCAGTGTTTAGTTGTACAAGACAGTTACAGAAGCATCAAGCATGTCTCTTTAAATAAAACAAGGAATTCAGCTAAATCTTGAGTGTTAGACTAAATTAACTGAATCCAAAATAGACTTCTGATCTGTTGATCCCCAGCTCCAATATTGTTCAGAATATCCTAAACTTGTAATTATCTCTCTAAGGCTAGGATCCCTGTGAACAGGAAACTTGAAAAATGAGTTGTTTCTCACAATTTAAATCCATCTAAACTACCTGGTGAAAATCCATGATAGGTAATAGCTATTTTTTTAAGCATTCACTGTCTGCTAGGTGATCTATTAATTATGTCATCTAATCATCACATCTACCTCAAAGGGTAAATTAAAGTCTAATATATAGCTAAATAAATTGAACTTAGGTTCAGAAAGTTTAGAAACTGCCAAAATTTCCATGGCAAGGTGGTTGTAGACAAGGGCCTGGAGCCAGACTCTGCCCTGAGTCTGGAGTTCATGAGGCTGGCCCTTGTATAAAACAGACTTTCGTGTGACCAATGTCAGGAAAATGCCACTTTGCCTTGTGAAAATCCAGACATCCCTCATATTTTATGGAAATTACTTCCATCCTTCTTTGGAGACTTTTGTTCCTTCAGGGCAGGGATTCTGATTTTTCTCTCAATATTTCAAATATCAGTACAATTCGCAGCTCATGTTAACACTCAATAAATAGTTGTTGAGAATGTGTGAACAAATGACAAGCTTTGTTCATTTGTTTTTGACATTCACCAGACTGAAACTTTTCAAATTTTATACCATTCGTGAAGCTGATCTATGCAGAAAGATCTACACCTACATAATAATCCCCACTAGAACAACTCATTTGATCAAGCACTGCTCTTGGTACTTTATTTATTTTTATTTTTTTTCAAATTTTTTACATTTATTTATTTTTGAGAGAGACAGAGCACAAGTGGGGGAGGGGCAGAGAGTGAAGGAGACACAGAATCCGAAGCAGGTTCCAGGCTCTTAGCTGTCAGCACAGAGCCCGATGCGGGGCTCCAACTCACAAACCGTGAGATCATGACCTGAGCCGAAGTCAGACGCTTAACCAACTGAGCCACCCAGGCGCCCCTGCTCTTGGTACTTTATACATATTAGTTCATTTAAGCATCAAAACAAACCCGAAATATACCATTGTCATCCCCATTCTGAGTTGAGGTGAGGGAAGTAAGGAAAAGTTAAGCAATTTTTCTAGAGCCATGGGCTGAGAAGTTGAAAAACACTGTACTTGAACTCAGTCCACCTATTTTTCGACACAACTACTGCACGGTATTTCCCCTGAGAGCTCAGACTACAGTTAATAGACCACCCCAAGATGGCAAGCTCTCTGTCATCGCAAGGCAAATGTTGACAACTATTGTACCTGAAGTCACAAAACTTTAAAAAAATTTTTTTAATGTTTGTTTTTAAGAGAGAGAGAGAGACAGTACAAGTGGGGGAGGGGCAGAGAGAGATGAAGACACGGCATTTGAAGCAGGCTTCAGGCTGTCAGCCCAGAGCCCGATGCGGGGCTTGAACTCACAAAATCATGAACTCATGTGAAATCATGACCTGAGCCAAAGTCGGGACTGAGCCACCGAGGTGCCCCTCACAGAACTTTTTTTTTTAAGTTTATTTATTTATTTTGAGAGTGAGCGAGAGCACTCTGTGTGAGTAGGGGAGGGACAGAGAGAGAGGGAAAGAGAGAATCCCAAGCTGACTCCACACCGACAGCGGGGCTCAGACCCACGAACCGTGAGATCATGACCTGATCTGAAGTCGAGTCAGGTGCTCAAGTAACAGAGCCACCCAGGTGCCCCTGAAGTCACCAAAAACTTAATCACCACTTATTGTATATTGGCAGAAGCAGGAATAAAATAGTAAATAAATGAAAAAGAAAAAAAAAAAGCTACCCAAATGATTAAAAAACATATGTTCATACACAAACCTGCCTGCAAATATTTGTAGCAGCTTTATTCACAACTGCCCTAAATTGGAAGCAAACAAGATGTTCTTCAATAGTTGAATGGAGAAAGTGCAGCACATCCATACAATGGGATGTTATGTAGTGGCTTGAAAGGCATAGAGGAAACTTAAATGCATATCGCGAAGCGAAAGAAGGCAAACTGAAAAGGTTTAAGTTTATGATCCTCAAATATGTGACATTCTGAAAAAGGCAAAACTGTAGAGCTAGTGAAAACATCAGTGGTTGCTAGGAGTTCAGGGAGGAGGGGGAGAAGGAGAGATGAATAGTTGGAGCACAGAGGAACACAAAGCCTTTCGGACAGTGATACTATTTTGTAACGGCAGAAACATAACATTACATATTTAATTTAACATAAAACTTAAAACACAAAGAATGAACCCCCCAATATAAAATATACATTTTAGCTGATAATAATGTATATTTGTATTTGTTCACTAATTGTCAAAAATCATAAAGAGGGTACCATGCTAATGAAAAATATTAGTAATAGGCAACTGTGTGGGGATCAAAAAGGGGGCATATGAGAACTCTATTTATTTTGCAAGATTTTCCTGTAAACCCAAAACTACCCTGAAAAATAAAGTCTATCAAATCTTTAAAGTAAATCAATGAATAAAAAATTAAAGACACAAACCATTTAGATAATCTAGAGAACTCTTGAAGACATGGACTGTTTTGTTTGATAACGTTAAAGAAAAAGTTTCTAGCAGCTCTCATCATAAACAACCAGTTATAACGGTTTTTTTTTTCATTTAAGTGTTCAGCTTTAAGTAACAAATAGAAAGAAAATGCAGCAGCATCTACATTTATTGCCCTGAAAATACACCTAAAGAAGCAAACCAAAGTGATGAAAACAATGATTTGTTGAATACCTACTTGCTACCAGGCTCTCCTGAAAGATAAAAATAAATGATTATTTGTCTTCAGCAGAATTCCAGGACATGCACAATTTGCTGAGTGCTCATATAGTGTCAGGCTGAGTGCCCCATGCCAGGCTAGAGGCCTAGTTGTTGTCCTAGAGAACCTAGCCATCAGGGATGGAAAGGAGATGCCTGCCAGTAAGTAACCCACTATAGCCACTAGGCACATGATTAAAATGAAGGCATGTATAAAGGACTGTAACAGTAGAGAACAAAGCTCACAGAGGGCACATAGCCTTGCTTGAGAGATACGGCAAGTCCGGAAAATAAAATGCAAAGACAGGGTGTAATCCAGTGACAGACTATATAGCTCTCAGTGTTGCATGCATGATCAGATCAACGGGGGTTGGAATATTGCATGGATAAATGAAAGCACAAACTTTCTCATAAATGGATGTTTTGTCACCTTCCATATAACATGCTATGCATGATACTTGTCGTGGACTAGATGATTTAATCACAAATCATTTTAGATAGATTTTGGTAACTAATTCAAAAACATTTTGCTTTAAAATATCCAGACTAGGGGGTGCCTGGGTGACTTAATTGGTTGAGCGTCTCTTGATTTCAGCTTAGGTCATGATCTCATGGTGGTGAGACTGAGCTCCACGTCAAGCTCCATGCTAACAGCTTGGGATTCTCATTCTCTTTCTCTTCATCTCTCTCTGTCCCTCCCCTCCCTCAAAATATATTAATTAATAAAAAAAAAAACCTTTAAAATATCCAGATTAGAAAAAAGAGAATTTCCTTAGAGACACTGAAGATGAGGAAACTGAAATGAATGGTGACACATCAAAAATGCATTCTGCCTTGATCCCACCACTAATCTTTCAGCTCTAGTTCTCTTTTGAATGAATGATTTAACAAACAGAATCCAAGCCAGGAAGGGGAAAAAAGGGCTCTGAAATAATTATTTGGAGAAAAAAAAAGACAACAATGGTAAAGGATACAAGGGTATTTAATTTCAAAATATGTGAACACTGACTTGGAACCTCCAACAATAACAAAAATGACCCAAAGAATGACATCATAACACATGTGAAAAGAGAACTGCGATGTTGACTAATAGGACAGGATGCAATGGCCCTATAATGAATTCTACACTGTACCTTTCTCAAAGGATTGGAATTACATGAGCTCAGGGCTATGACCCCACAACTAAGCTTCCAGGATAAGAGACTTTATGGGACTTGATTATGTATTCTCCAGATAAATCACAGGGAAACTAAAATGATATTTCTGTACAGGCACATAGCCGCAGGATCTAGATTCACACATGACTCTTAGGAAAGAGGAAAGACTGAACCAGAGACCTGACATGCATTTATATTTTAAATTGTCCTACAATCGGCAAGACCGCAAAGAGTAGGAAGGAGATAAAGTTAGGGCAAAATGGGGGATAAAGGAGATAAAAACGAAAGTGAGAAAAAAAAGAATAATCTTGTATGAACAGGATTGGAAATATATAGGGAAGAAAATGGAGTGACAGCAACAAAGTAGTTCAACACCCCATTGTTCCAGGCTCCTGGAAGTTTTGACAATGTGAAGACCATGAAAGATCAAAATGTTAGAAAACCAAGTCACCCTGTGTCCCGTCACGTTTCAGTCTGCTAAAGGAAGAACACAGCTCTTGCTTATATACACATAATGAATCTTCTTGGCAGAATAACCTTTTCGTCCTAAGGGAACAGGGCAGGCTACTGACCTTCAGTTAAGAATTATCTTCAAGGGGTTAGGACAAATGTGTAACCTGGTGATAGCTAGGGGCTCAAGAACTGGTGAGGTAAGATAAATCCTTCTGAAAGCCACTTGCTCATTTTCTCCCACCATAGATGGTTTTCCTAAAGTCTGTCAGTAGTTGATGTTATATCTCTCCTCAGTCCTTCCCTGACACTCTCAGATAAAATAGCCAGCTGGACCAACCCACAAGGTGCCCCCTTGATCCATCCTGAATCTAGTTTCAACTGCCACCTCAAACATCCCAAACGATACTCCATAGTTCACAGCCTACCCTCTTGACCTTGTGACCAGGCCAGTATACAGTAGGTAGAGAATAGAACACACACACACACACACACACAATGGAGAGAGAGACAGAGAGAGAAAGGAACAATTGGAGAGGCAGAAGGAAGTATGGCTTATTACATTTTAGCAGTCTTTCATGTTCTCAATGGGTTTTACCATAACCCAAAGTCAGAGGAGTATGCACATAACATGAAACTGATTTGGGGAAATTTAATTTTATACTCCAATTCTTTTATCAATATGTCTCCCATTCACCTTGGTGGGCTCAATGGTGACCTTGAAGCTTTACTGATTATCCAACTCTAAATCTAAAGATACTTATTTTGTTTTTTCCCTTATACATCTATTGCAGGTCTATTAATTATATGATATTGATAGATAGATAGATAGATAGATAGATGGCAAAATTCACAATTATCTTTAAAGAAAGCAACCTCCTGCTCTTCTTCAGTGATATGTTCTAAGGCCTAAAGTGTGTTCAGTCAGAGAATCCTTCTTTTATTCATTTAAATACCTTATATTCCAGGACAGCTCTCTGCATAGATACTGGTGATAATCCTTTGGCATTGCTTGTTTGAAATTATCAGCATGAACTGTGACCATAACCCTGTGCCTTTGCTTTGTCAAATCCTGTGCTACAGAGGATGGCTTAGCCATTCAGTTTCTTTTGGTAGGTTCATAATGTTTTCCCATTACCAGGGCCTGTGCCAATCATCTTTAATAACTAGATAGCAGAAAGGAGAAGAATTGGAGTTCAAAATCAAAGCCAAGAAAATCTGAATATATATCCAGTGTAGCATTGTGTATAGAGCAGAAGGTTGGGAGTCAGAGCTCTGTTTTGGGATTTCAACAAGTCGCAGAGGTATATAACCTTGAAGACATCTGTTAACTTCTTGGGTCTATGTTCTCTAAAAATTGGATTCAAACATATTTGTTTGAAAATTTCAATTGTGTAAGAATTCTTTGATGTGCTTATTGAAATACAGATTTCTGAGACCTACACCCAGATATTTTGTCCACATGATCTTAGGGCCCTGAAATATGGATCCAATCTCATGCTCTGAAAGAAGTAGCATTGTGTTAGCACATCATCTACAGGGCTGTCCTGAAGTATTTCAAAGTCCATGCATGAGTTGCTCACCCTATAGCACCATAATTGTTTCTGATTTTGCTCTGATATTTTTTCTTATCAATTACTACACTTCAGAGACCTTAGTTTTGAAATCTCTGATTGATTTAATTGAGCATACTCACCTTTATCATTTCCTTCCCCATTCTCTTTATCAGACCCTTTACTTCTGAGGAAATGTAATACTTCTGTTCCTCTGATGCTTAATGACCCTTCTATTTCATATTTATCAACGGTTTTTTTTTTTTTTTTTTTTTTTTTTTTTTGGGACAGAGAGAGACAGAGCATGAACGGGGGAGGGGCAGAGAGAGAGGGAGACACAGAATCGGAAACAAGCTCCAGGCTCCGAGCCATCAGCCCAGAGCCCGACGCGGGGCTCGAACTCACGAACCGCGAGATCGTGACCTGGCTGAAGTCGGACGCTTAACCGACTGCGCCACCCAGGCGCCCCCTCTATTTCATATTTAAAATAAAGATTTGTTTGTGGCTTCACAAGTACTCTCCCAGTGCCTTTGGAGGGTTATTTTTTTTAATTACTTAAACTCAAAGAGCTTGCAATATATAAGGGATGGTAAGGGAGAGGAATTAGAGAAACTTTATAAAGACAAAAGTACAGATTTATGCCAAAATATTGGAGAAGGAAGGAATATCTAATGGAGAAACCCATTAATAAAACTGGATATTTATTTTTAATATTACACTTGGTGATAAGTGCTAGGTGTTTATCTCTCTCTTTTAACAGGTAAAAAGGCTCAAGATAAGTTAAACAAAACCAGAGACGTGATTTTGTTAGTAAATCTTTCACTTGTCTTTTGACACATAATTTTAAGAATCTGTATGCAAACACATTCCAGTGACCTCAATATCATTTATGATTTGTCAAAGATATAAAAATAAAATAGAAATATAAAGTTCCTTAGAGGGCATTCTATTTGAGTTATAATACATCTTAATGTTCTGTATAATACAAGTATTAATAAGGTAGAGATGCTTTTCTTATATCGATACAGGAATCATGCATAGAATCAACACAAATACATTAGGAAAATAAATAACCTGAGCTTTAACATACTGTAAATTGAAAATATACTTAAAATCTGAAAGATATCCTTGCTAGGATTTTATTGGGCTTGCCATTTAGATTAACTCAATCCCATGTACCATATGATTCTGATATCCTGTGATTTATAACATGGATTTAAAAGATCAGGATGATTTATCATCTCCAACCCAAACTCTGGAAACATTTCAAATAGAGATCATTTAAAAAGAGGTTTTATCTTCTAATCTCAGTGTGACAGAGAGTGTTCATAATGTTTTGATGACGAGGTGCAGAAAAATTTTAACTTCAAAAAATGAATTCAGGAAATAGTGTAATTAAGCAAAACATATGGGATGATATAATATTACTGGCAGTCATCCTAGACATCAATTTTGAAGTTAAGTAAAAGCAAAGAAAGTGAAAGATCTCTGTTATAAGAAGAATAAAAAAAAAAAAAACTTTGAAAGAACTTAGACACTGAAGAAATTTACAGCTCTGAGGAATGGAACGCTCTGTACCAATATCATCATCTCTCCAGGTTAGCAAATAAAAATTAAAATTGAATCCCTTTTGCTGTTTCTCCTTTGGTCCAAGGATAATTATTGACAAGTTAGAAGGTCAGGAAGTATTGGGTAGGTAAAGGCATGGTTCAGACATGGAAACTTCATCCAGAAGGTCAGAGAGCTGGGAGCAATGCCTGTCAGAATGAAGTACAGTTGTGTCTTGCTGGACCCACTGTCCACATGACATCTGATAGGAGGCTGAGTATGACAAATATGCAACCAGTATGGTGAAAGGTGTAGCAGCCCGGGAGTGTCAGATATGTCAGAATTTTTAAGAATTAAAATTTAAGGGGAGGCTGGATGGTTCAGTTGGTTAAACGTCCAACTCTTGGTCTTGGCTCAGGTCACAGTCTCTTGGTCTCTCAAACTCAGGTCATGAGTTTGAGCCCCGCATCAGGTTTTGTGCTGACAGCTTGGAGCCTGCTTGGGATTCTGTGTCTCCCTCTCTCTCTCTGTCCCTCCCCAGTTCACACACAGTCTCTCTCTCTCTCTCTCTCTCTGTCTCTCTCTCTCTTCTCTCTCTCTCTCTGTCTTTCTCTCAAAAATAAATAAATATTTTTTTAAAAGAATTAAAATTTAAAATAAAATTCAAGTTAAAAAATAATAAAATAGGGGTGCATGGGTGGCTTGGTTAAGGGTCCGACTTCGGCTCAGGTCATGATCTTGCAGTCTGTGAGTTCAAGTCCCACCTCATGCTCTGTGCTGACAGCTCAGAGCCTGGAGCCTGCTTTGGTTTCTGTGTTTCCTTTTCTCTATCTGCCTCTCCCCAAATCACGTGCCTCTCTCTCTCTTAAAAATAAATGAACATTAAAAAAACCTTAAAAATAATAAAATAAAAAAGTTAAATATATAAACTTTAAATGTGGACAAGGTTTTGTAGGAACATAACATTTCTATATAATTCTGGTTGGAAAGTAATTTAGTTTTTCTAAGAGACAATTTTTGTAATTTGTATTGAGACAAATTACCACACTAATTTTTTCTTTTGGGAAATACAATGAAATAATTAAAATGTGTATGTAGATTTAATTGTAAGGATGATTATCAGAAGGATGTTTATAATATGGAGAAGTTAGAAGTAGCATGAATTTCCAAAAAGATGCTATTTATTGAATAATTGTGGTATTTTAATGCAATTATAGACTGTAGAGTGATTACAATGATGTTGTAGAGACTTAGTTTTTACTTAGAAAGACACCTTGGTTAGTGGAGATAAGATAACTTAGCACTATAAAGAATATGGTATAATTTTGGATAAAAGAAAAAAGAAATACTTTGCATGGGAAATTACTCAGAAGAGTATAAGCCTACCCATTTTTACCACATTTACAGTACATGTCATGAGCTGAAAAAATGTTATTTGTTTATTTGTACATTATCCATTTCACTGATTAGAATATAAACTCAGTGAATTCACAGATCACCAGTATACTCCATTGTCTATTATGGTACTTACTATGAGATCAATAAACATTGTTGTTGTTGCTTTTGTTATTTTTTTATTCTTTTGAGAGAGAGGGGAGAGGAATAGAAGAGGGGAAAGAGGGAATCTTAAGCAAGCTCCATGCCCAGCATGGACCCCAACTGAGGGCTTGATCTCGTGACTGTGAGATTATGACCTGAGCTGAAATCAAGAGTTGGATCCTTAATCAACTGAGCCACTCTGGTGCCATTGTTGTTTTTTTAATGTAAATGTTGAATAGACCTCTGTTAAACAAGTAAATAAACCTAACAATATTGCACCTAATCATAAAAACTTATGGCTGGAATTCTGGCTCTTTCTGTTTTCTTTTTCTGATGGCTTTTGTCCTCTGTCTTGTTTCATACAATGACATATTACATACCGTGGAGAGAAAACCATCACAGTCAAGCCAAGAACCAGCTAGATGGTTAAACTAAGCTTAAATGTGCAGGTCAGGACTCAGATGAAGGAAGATGAGAAGCACCTGAGTAATTGGTTCTGACACCACATTTTAAAATCAAAGTAAATACACAAATAGAATTATAAAAATAAAGGAGATTTAAACAATGGTCCACTCATCAGTCATCTCAACAAAGCAGCAATGACATCATCATCACCCTTGGTGCCGACGGTTGTGAATATTTCATTGATGTATAACATATCAATTTCTAAGCCAATCTCCTCCACATATTGACTCTGGTGAACACTAACACTTACAGATAACCCCCAATTAATATTTTGGTGAAAAGCTACTTTTAAAATTGAAATGATATATTAACAGACACCCCAAGGAACAAATTTCTGAATTAGAACCATACACTAAGATAGACCACAGTGTATTCAGAGAGGAATAGCCAGCATGGAAGGGGGTTAGCAGAAATAACCAACAGTTTGCATTAGAAGTGACAATGGTAGTTTCATGTGCTAAAGGCTTTCCTTGTCAATCAATTTTTCACTACTAACAGAAGTGCAATGGGACCATCACAAACCTTCATGTCACATGAACAATAGCTGAAGGAACTTGGGCAGTTTAGTTTGTTAAGACTATAAGAAAACCATCAGCAAGGGGGATTTTATCACTTCAAATATACAGCATGCTAACATACAGAAGACATTTTAGACTTTCAAAAATATGGCTACAAAAGATACGATTAAGACCAGTGGTGGTAATCCCAAGAAAACTGCTTGAAGTTCATTCCCAGGAATAATTTCTAATAGGTGGAGACAATCTACAGATTAACTGTACCAAAATTTCCTGCATTTTTACAGTAAACAAAACAAAACAAATCTTCCTCAACAGGTTGAGAGAAAGCACCTCAAGGGGAGAAATGTGATTTCCTGATTGCTTTGTGATTTCCTTAGACATTGCAGAGTACCTGGCACCTTGCAAACCACAGCAACTGCGCGAGGCAAGGTGTGAGCAGAGGTTTCCCCATCACTGGGCTGCTGCTGCAGGGAAGGCTGCTGCAATATCACTCTGTGCCAAGACTTCACGATTTAAAAGTAAAAGTTCCATTTTCTATAAATATTTCACCAGGTTCTCTAAATAGTTGTTTTCTTCCACTTTGTGTTCTCAGAATCATTTTAAAATTGTATTTAAAGGGTGTGCATGTGTAGCTACTCAGGGCAATTATTAGATTTTACTCAAACTTATCTAATCATGTCACTTCACAGGTCAAAAAGCTTTCAACACTTCCTCATTCCTCACTGCATAAAGGCCAGTTTCACTACCGTTTGGAATGTGATCTCTGCCTACCTTTCAGTTCCGTCTCTTGCTATTCTCCCTCTCCAACACTGATGAACCTCCAGACATTCTGAATGTCTGTCTCTTGTTAAAATGTTTCATGCTTTCTTGCCATCACGCTTTCACTGGTGTTACTTTAACTGTGAAGAGTAATCATTGCTTTCCCAGATTCTCTGTCTAACTCCTACGCTTTGGTGTGGGTATCACTTCTTTCTAAAATCTTCACTGATTTCAAAATCTGGATTAAGAGCTCTGATAGCATCCTATCCTTCCCATGCCCCACACTACTGTGGCTCAGGTTTCTTAATTTCCCTTCTCTCTTCCCAAACAATAAATTCCAGGAGGATAGATATCATGTTAATCTCTTTTTATTGAATAAATTTACTATATAACGTCATGTAGGTAAGGTATACAGTGTATTACTTTGATGCATCTATATATCTTAATGTCATTGCTAAGGAAGCCATATTTATCACATTACATAACAATGGTAAACTATTATTCTTATATTCATTATCCTGTGCTTTAGATCCCTATGGTTTATTTACTTGCTAGTTAAATGTGTGTACCCTTAAATACCATCAATCTTATTCCTTTCCACCATTCCCTGGTAACCACCATTTTGCTCTGTTTTTTATAGGTTTAACATTTTTAATCCCACATACAAGTGATATCATATAGTTCTTACCTTCCTCTGACTTTTTTCACCTAGCATAATGTGCTTAACGTCCATCTATGTTGTCACAAATGAGAGTCTTATCTTTTTAAATTTTATATCTCCATTAGTGCCTATACATAGCAAGTGCTCAGTATTTGTTAATAAACAACTGATTGCTAGCTGTTTGTAAGGCATGAATCAATGAGCTCACAGAAGTCTGAGTCTGTTTTTTTCTACTTCAACCTCATGCTCTAGCCCAGGAAGGAACCCACAGGGTGAGAAGGATTAGATTTAATTATTATTATTATTATTTTTTTTTTAATTTTTTTTTTCAACGTTTATCTATTTTTGGGACAGAGAGAGACAGAGCATGAACGGGGGAGGGGCAGAGAGAGAGGGAGACACAGAATCGGAAACAGGCTCCAGGCTCTGAGCTATCAGCCCAGAGCCCGACGCGGGGCTCGAACTCACGGACCGCAAGATCGTGACCCGGCTGAAGTCGGACGCCCAACCGACTGCGCCACCCAGGCGCCCCTAATTATTATTTTTTAAATTGTTTTTCCTGATGTATTTCTTAGATCCTGGCATCAGTATGCAAACAATCTCTCTCTCTCTCTCTCTCTCTCTCTCTCTCTCTCTCTCTCTCTCACACACACACACACACACACACACACCAAGCTCTTATGTGACCACAAACATCTGTGTTTACTGGGAGAACACAATATAGACAGGGAATTCACCTGAAACGTTATATTGACAAAGCAGTCTGTCATCCTGTGTCTACTTTGAATACACTAATGGGTATGCAGGATGTGGTCCATGGAACCATGTGGCTTATTTGGGCTATCACTTACCCTTTGAGTACCTTTGGTAATTGGCTGTGTTGACAGAAGCAGCCAACATTTTGTATTAGAGGTTCCAGTGGGTGCATCATGTGTTGATTGCTTTCTCTGTCAATTCATTCTGGTTGCCCAGTAATGAAATTGAAATGAAACTATCACAAATCGGTAGCTCATCAAATCTAAAGCAAGAGAGACAGCCTATTTCTTTTGACTGGGGAATATTTCACGTGGCTATGTTTCACCCTCTATAGCCCACCGCACATGCACATTTTCTGGCAGGAAAGGGAAACATAATGAAATAAAAACGGTGTAAAATAGTCCACAGTATATGAAAACTGTGTCTATAAATTCACAATCTGATAATTCATAAGGAACTACAGCCAAAGCCATTGTGTGTGTGTGTGTGTGTGTGTGTGTTTCTACTTTCCTGTCAAAGTAGACACAGGATGACAGACTTCTTTGTCAATATAACGTTTCAGGTGAATTCCCTGTCTATATTGTGTTCTCCCAGTAAACACAGATGTTTGTGGTCAGATAAGAGCTTAGTCTGTGTGTGTGTGTGTGTGTGTGTGTGTGTGTGTGTGTGAGAGAGAGAGAGAGAGAGAGAGAGAGAGAGAGAGAAAGAGATTGTCTGTCATATATATATATATATATATATATATATATATATATATGAAATATCACATTTCTTCTGAAATAAAGAGCTATACTTCTGTGGCCTTCATGCAAAGAAAAGAGGGACTGAAGAGAGGGAAAAATGGGTAGGGAGCTTGAAAGTGAAGGAAATTCAGTTATAGCATTTGAGAAGAGAATACTGAACAGAAATAGGAGTTAGTGTTGACTTCTCACAGCCAGTACTAAGGAGTCTTCCTTTCTCAGATGTCAATGGCAAACTGAATTTCACTATGAGTTTACACCATGCCATTTTTGTCTCTCTTTGTCAGTGTAATAAAAGTTTGTATCACACACTGCCATGATTGCTTGAAAAACATTTATTTTAGATGTTTCAATAAAAGTTCATATTTTTATAGAGTATTTGGTGTTTGTTGTTTTCAAAATGATTTATTTGGCCTTTATAACTACCCCATAAAATTGGCAGATATATTTTATTCCCATGTTAGAGGAAGAAACTAAGACTTATGACTATAGCGTTTACTAATGACAAAATGGAACTAGAATCCATATCTCCTGACCCAGTTCAATAGTCTAGCTATGAATTTTTCCAGAGGATACATACAGCATCTAGAAATTTTTATATGGATTCACTTGGACAATTGTCAAATTAGGAGCATAAAACTTTCACTATATCAAAACAGCTAACAAAAAAGTGTTCATTTATATTTATCCTCCCCAAAACAGTAATAAATCCAAGACCATCCCAAATGAGTCTGAGAGCTGATGTACATACAAGAGGGAAAGGAAAGAACTAAAAATTTTTGAAGAAGCTATTACAGTCTAAGTTCAATAGCACACATGTCAAAGAGTAAGTAACTTCTCCTAACAGTTGGTAGAAGGTATAGCTGTAATGACAAGGTCAATTCCACCACATCACATTTTCTCCAGTCTACTTAGAATGGCCTTGGAAGAAAGTATTTATTCAACTTCGGGCCGATTATAGATAACTGATCTATTATTCAGTTGCAAATAACATGACCCTAGTAATATTTGTGATAAAGCTGAACTGGGGTGGGAGTTATAGTTTGTATGGTCTTCTCACCATATGACTTGAAAATATGCCTACATTCTCTGGCTATAATTTTCTTCCTATTATATGAGTAATTTGAATAAGATTATTTACATTATTTATTCTAGCTCTAAAGTCACATCAGGTGGTTATATTTTTATTGAGTTCTTAATTTTAGTTCCAGTATAGTTAAAATACAGTTTTATACTAGTTTCAGGTGTGCACTAGAGTGATTCCACAATTGTATACATGACTCAGTGCACATCATGGTAAGTGTGCTCTTTAACCCACTTCAACTATTTCACCCATCCCGCACCTACCTCCCCTCTGGTAACCATCTAAATTTCACTATAGTTCTCTATGGTTAAGACTCTGTTTCTTGGTTTATTTCTCTCTTCTTTTTTTCTTTTGCTCATTTGTTTTGTTTCTTAAATTCTACATATTAATTAAATCATATGGTATTTGTGTTTCTCTGACTTACACAGCTTAGCATCCTATACTCTAGCTCCACCCACATTGCTGCAAATGGCAAGATTTCATTCATTTTATGGCTGAATAATATTTCAGTGTGTGTGTGTGTGTGTGTGTGTGTGCGTGTGTGTGTGTGTGTGCGTGTGTGTGTGTGCGTGTGTGTGTATCACTTCTTCTGTATCCATTCATCTATCTGTGAACACTTGGGCTGCTTCCTCAATTGGTAATTAATACTGTGTTAATATTAATATCGTACATAATGCTGTAATAAATGTAGGGGTTTATGTATCTATTTGAATTAATTTTATTGTATTTGGGGGGATAAATACCCAATAGTTCCATTACTGGATGGTAAGGTAGTTCTATTTTTAACTTTTTGAGGAACCTCCATACTGTTTTCCATAGTGGCTGCACCAGTTTTTATTCCCACCAACAGTGCATGAGGGTTTCTTTTTCTCCACATCCTCACCAACACTTGTTTCTTGTGTTTTTTATTTTAGCCGTTCTGACAATTGTGAGGTGATGTCTCATTGTAGCTTTGATTTGCATTTCCCTGATGATGAGCAATGTTGAGCATCTTTTCATGTGTCTGTTGGCACATCATGTGATTTTATACAGCTCCTGACCTACAGGACACAGTGTAAACTGTGTGGTGATGGCAGTATGCGTGTCCACAGAAGCTCATATCATAATTAGGTAGAGATTAAAATTCCAACTGTAGACAAACCAAATTAGCTAGTGAAAAATTTATAGTTAAAGTTACTAATGAAGTCACAAATATAACCTAGGAAACAATTGCCTTTGATATGCTTCCACAAGTCATGATGAACAGTAAAGAACACATTTCAAAATTTCCATTTATCTATTTTTTTAATTGAAAGTAGTAAGAAAGAATAAGATAAAAAAAAGAATAAGATCACTTATGTGCTAAGGCAGACATACTAATGCCTATAAACAAATAAACATAAACATTAACCAGACAATGTAGCACATGACAACTGGATGGTCAGTGCCATGTTTCAGAAGCACTGATCAATAGGAAAAAAAAAACAGAATGAAGACTTTAGCTACTCCAATTATATATGTTTTTTTTTCCTTCATCTATTTGAAAGAAACCAGATCCAACTGTCCAAGTTTCAAAATGGCCTCTTATTTATACTACTAGTAGTAAACTAACTATTCAATTAGTATCATAAGTCTTATAGAGGAAAAGGACAGTGGGGCTAATCAAGTACAATCTCTAGGGACACAGAAAAGGGAAGACCAAAAAGGTGAGATGATGCTACAAATTTTACAGAACTGGTTTCCAGAAAGAAACTCTACATTCCACATCACTAAAATTCAAGTCCAGTGGATATTTGTTTCTACTACATTGTGTGCATAGTTTTCTATATGAAACTAACAGATTCTTAGAATAATGACCCTCACGATTTTCATGGCTCCCTCCTACACTGATTGGGTATGGACAGGTACCTTGCTTTGCTTAATGAGACCAATGCAGACAGGATATGAGCAGACACTTCACAATGCTTGTGCAGAGAAGCATTTCCATTTTTGTGTGCTCCTGGAATCTGCTGGCATCATGCGAAGAAGTCCAAGCTAATCTGCTGTCTTACGAGAAAACTGAAGCTGAAATGCTACTGTCACAACACTTCATAAGGAGTAACCTCCAAAAGCCTAGCTGACTCAAAGGTGGCCTATGATACATTAGTCCAACTGAAATTAGCAGAATATGGCTTACCTGAGCTCTGTCCAATTGACCCACAACTATGAGTTAAACAAAGAGTTGTTATTTTAAGCCATTAGATATTGTGGCAATCTCTAAAATAGTGCAAAATGTATGGATATAATCAGAGAATGGCAGCATCTAACCAGTTGCTAAGCCAGACATCTTGATTCCTCCCCCTTCCCCACCATTCTCACCTTTACCCTCTACATTAAACTGCATCCAACCTTGCAATTCTACCTCACAAATGACTCATTCTGACTCATAAGTGAATTGCTCCTTTCCTCATAATTCCTCTGCTTCATCCTGGCCCATGACACCAAATCCCTTGCCTGTATTTTTTTCATCACACAGCTTCCCATTTGGTAGCCCTCTCTCCACCTCGGTTAGTGTCCAAATCCATCTTCTACTCTGTAGCCAAGGGCATGTTCTATAATTCATATCTGACAATAATATTCTCATTTAGTATTTTCAGTGGCTTTCCATTACCCTTAAAACACAAGTCAGACTTTATATCATGGTGAGGCAAATAGTCTCCTGTTTTTTTCTTTTTAATACAGAATCTCCCTTCCAAAATTTAAGTTACCAGGCATTAGGCCTTCCCAATGGCACATAACACGTTCGAGGTGTTCATGTAACCAAATTCTCAACAACAGAATGTATAAAATTTAAGGCAGTTCCTTAGAATGAAATTGTGTGTTATCTACTTCTTCACTTCTTCCTGCAGGATGGAAAGTAGATGCAGTGCCATGAGCTAACTTGAATCCTATGATCATGTGGACTATACCCTAGGGAATGGTGGAGTTACAAGAAACAGGGAATCTGGGTCTTTAGATGATCTGGTAGAACAGAGCTGCCTGCCCAGACCACGCTCCTCTTTCTCTGTATGGTCACATGAGAGAGAAATACACTTCCATCTTGTTTGAGATAATGTATATAAGCTCTCCTTTTAGAGTTTCTTAGCTTGGAGACTAAATAATACATATTATTTCTATGGATTGCTAGAATATGGCTCCTGTTACTGTCCTGGTCCCACTTTTTCCAAATCTCCCCTCACCCCCTGAAGCAAAAATCATCTGCTGTTTTCTTCCTAGAAATGCTCTAGGAAGAGCACATGAGACCCTTTATCTGAGCTCTTCCTCTGGTCAATTCTTTTCTATCTTCTTCCTCTCTCTTCATCTGACTAATGCTACCCAGTTTTAGGCCTGAGCTTAGATAGTATTTTTTTCCATCAAACCTTCCCTGCTGTCCCCCAAGTCTGGGCTATTTTTTCTTCTCATGAATGACTGTCATATTCTGACTCACTCTATTAAAGCAGAAAGCATGTTATTTTGGATTAGTTTGTCTCTCTGACTAAAGAATAAATTCTGTGAATGCAAAAACAATGTCTCATTCACCATCATATCTCATATCATATCAAATGATAAGATAATACCTGGCATGTACTGGAATTATACACATTAATTGAATGATTTAATGCAAAAGTATGGAAAAAAAGACTGGAAGGAAGTATATTTAAAAAATAAAGAGTAGTGGGGGAATATATGAGGAATATGTATATATCTAGGTAGTGGAGCTATCAGGAATTTTTTTACTATATTTCCATATTTTCTAAAGTCTAAAATGTGCATATGTTACTTTTATAATCACAAAACACAATACAATGAAATTTTTTTTTCTAAAATATTAGGCACTAGAGACAAAAGCTTACTTCTGGTTTTGATTTACATGCAAATAGAATATCATCATTACTGGGATCAAATATACTTCTGCCTACTAGTCAGGAACATTGTATGTCCAGGCTAACAACAGGGAAATATGTAATTGACTGATTTTGAAGTTCTAGTCCCAGATGAAGAAAATCAATATGAGCTGCTCCTCCTTCTCTGAGATGAATTTGTGAGTAATAAGAGATACACTGAGGATGATGGATGTGGGTCCATATATTCCCTTGGTGTTTCTTTGAAAAAGCTTATTTGTCCTGCTTTCCACATAAGTTTTCATAAGTGCTTTACAGATTAGGCTTTTTTTGCAACTGAAATTTCTCCCTCTGGAGAAACCACGAGACATTCTTACAGTCTTATCTCAAAGGATGTTTATGTAGGATTAGCTTTTATAATCTAAACATTAAAAACCACCCCATTTCTTCTAGCCTCCTCAACAAAGTTGTAAATATGCAGTTCATGTGGATTTGGGAAAGCAGAGCATCTACTAAAAATATCTGCTTGTCAAATATGGAGCCAAACTGTAGCTCAGACATGTTGATTTCTTTGTCAGCGGCTGGAAGATACTCTCCATTTTTCTCCTTGCCCTTGAAATAGATGATTTGATTGATTTTGGTTGGTGTGCATTTAGTTTTGGATTTCTCATTGCTGAACTCATTCTTTAGGAAGGTAATGTTTCACTGCATGGAATCAAAGGAAATCTCCCTGAAAATCATCAGTCTAATGAAGACTGGTCATTCATTCTGATGAGTTTTCCTCATTTTCTCTCAGAATGAGAACAAATGTCATAGATACATTATCCATAGAGAAAGTCTGGGCTAAGGCAAAGGCAAAGGCAGAAATTAATTTAATCTCCTGTTCTAGCTTTAACTACTTAAATCATTCAAACCAACAACAGCAACACAAAATTAATAGCTTGACATACTTTTGTATTTAACCTTGAAATATGGTTGGGCAAATTAAACCAATTCAACATGGGCATTCAATCAGTATAAAAAATCCATTAGTGATTGAGTCCAATTTATTAACCAAAGAAATGTAAACTCAGTATAATTGCATCACACATTCTATAGTTATAACTCAGCTGGAGAAAATGAAAGGACTGACAAAAAGGATTAAAATATTGGGGGGTGGTATTTACCAAATGAACAGCTTAAAATATTAATTATCGACTTATTTCCATTCACTGGCTATGTGGTCAGATAAATTGCAAATAATTCACTAATAGTACATTGGTAGATAAGGAAGAATTATATCAATCTACTTCCCATAATCTCATTTCCTTCTGTTAAAACCTTACCACATTCTACTACCAAATGGAAATAAATGGAACTGATCATATTTGAGATGCCTACCAAAACCCTTTGATGAACTGATAATTCTCAAAATAATAAATTGATTATTTCTATGATGAAAGTCAGAACTTGAACTATGAAATCTTTTGTTGAATTTTCGCTTACAACATTAAAACTAAAATTGAGTTAACATATAACAACAATAACAACAACAAAACACATGTGTTTAGGCTTTGGAAGGGAGTTATCACACATTTAATTAAATCATACATCTAAACTTTAATTTTGGTACAAAATCCTTTCCTTGAAATTCCCTTCCTTTTAAATACCTTTAGTATTAGGAAACTTACTACTTTTAGAAGCAGTCTATTTTATTCTTGGCCAATTTTATCTTTTCTTCTTATCAAGTTGTAAAGTTATTTATGTGCTACTTCACTTGAAACTCCAAGGGCGGGGGGGGAGAGCTCTAAAATTAAGCTATAAATATCATAATTTTTAGATGAGGATATAGATTAAGTCATTTTACTAGAGACTAAAGGTAATACATGTAAAGTTTAGAACAGTAGTTGGCAAACTAAAGCCCATGAGCAGTCAATTTTTTATGCCAAAAAATAGGTTTTGCGTTTTTAAATTGGTGGAAACAAGTCAAAATAAAAATATTTCATGCCCATGAAAATGTATAGCATTTAAATTTCAGCATCCATAAATAAAGCTTCATTGAAACACAGCCTCATATATTTGTTTACACATTGCCTTTGGCTGTATGTAACACCAAAGTTTAGTTGTGACAGGGATAAAGTTTAAGATATTTAATATTAGCTCTATTTTTTATATGTTTATTTATTTTGAGAAAGAAAGCATGTGTGCATGCAGGGGAGGGACAGAAAGAGGGAGACAGAATCCCAAGCAGGCTCTGCACTGTCAGTGCAGAGTCGGACTAGGGGCTCAATCTCACCAACCAAACCATGAGATTATGATGTGAGCCAAAATCAGGAGTTGGATGCTTCACCGAGTGAGCCATCCAGGCGCCCGAATATTAGCTCTTCATAAAAAAAATTACTGACCACTATCTTAGAAAAATGTTGTCCAATATAAATATAATACGAGGCACATATGTATTTTCAAATTTTTAGTAGCCACATTGAAAAAAACTGTAAAAAGAAACAGATAAAATTAATTTAATAATATATTTTACTTAAGTCAAAATATCTCACATTATCTCAACATATAATCAATATAAAAATTATAAATACATATGTTCCATTTTTGTCACACAAAATCTTCAAAACTTAGTGTGTATTTTAATTTACAGCTCCTCTCAATTCAGACCAGCCATATTTCACATACTTAATAACCACCTGCAGCTAGTAGCTGCCATCTTGAGCACTGTGGGTCTAGATGACAGGTCTTCTCATATACATTCAGATCTCCAGCAAGTAAATCGTATGTTTATATTTGATTGAGTTCATGTTTTCTGCCCTATTCTCTCTGATTCCAATCCCCACCCCTTTCCTGCTGGATGAAGGCCTGGGTCAAGGGTGATTTGCTAGGGTTGGGAGTTTCCATTATCAGGGTATAGAAAGGAGGTACTTCTTCCTGGGGGTGGTTCATGCTACTGCTGGCAGAATCTAGAAAGTGCAGTTGCTTATTTCTACCCAAGTTAAAGTTCTAAATTCTGAACTGAATCTAGCAATCTACGTGTTGCCTTTCTACTGCAAAGTAGGAAGAAGTGTCATCTCTTTTGTTCTAGAGATAATTTTGTTATGTAGAGATAATCTGTTAATGTAGTCCAGTTTGCTTTCTTGGCAGCTACATTGCACCGATGATTCTTATACCCATGGGAAATATCACTTCTATATCTTTTTTAAAGTGGTGCAATTAAAGCCACATAAGCCTGTCTTACACTTAAGTAGGGTTTCTCCTTTCCTTTCTTCTGTGTTGTGACTCAGAAGCTATGCTCACAAGGAACAGTGGAGGTTGACAAACATGACTGTGTTCTCTAGCTACAAAAAAACAATGTCAGTATTCCCATCTTGAAAGGGCCAAAAAGAGAAATTGATTGATAATATTGACTTCAGTTTATATTATTTTACTCTATATATTTTTTTATTGTTAAACATCTTGATCATTGAAAGATAATAAAATGTGTAGGAAAAAATGTTACTGAAAGAACTCAGAAAAATTCACTCATGCGTATGTAGTTAAGCACTTTTATTTTTTGTGTACTTGTGTTCACAGAACTGTGATTTTATAGTATTTTTAATTGGCACAGTAATGTTTTAATGTAGTAAAATTGTTCCCAGATTTTTAAGATGGCATTAAACACATCAAAAAATGTATGTCATTAAAATATTCCATTTGGTTGTTTCAGATAATAACAATACATTCCCACGTGTTTCAGTATCTGAGCATGTTGAAGATCCACTGTTCTAGAATATATTTCACTCTTTTTAAAAAAAGAAATATACACACACACACACACACACATATACACACCCACGCATACATATACACATACAGAAACACACACACACACACACACACACACACACACACACACACACATTACCAGGGCACCTGGGTGGTCTGGGCCGTTTAAGCGTCTGACTTCAGCTCAGGTCATGATTTCATGGTTCCTGAGTTCGAGCCCAAAATTGGGCTCTCTGCTTATCAGCAGAGGACCTGCTTCGGATCTTCTTTCTGCCTCTCATTCTGCCCTTCCCCAACTTGTGTGGCTCTCTCAAAACAAATAAACGTTTGTTTGTTTGTTTGTTTGTTTGTTTGTTTGTTTGTTTGTTTTTAATATTACCTTGTTCTTTCTTCCCTTACTGTTTTCACATCAAAACCAAATTGCTAAATGGATAGTATGGAATACAAATCCTGAATATAAAAACTGTACATATCAGTTCCTATCTTTTCCACCTCAAACCATAAGATAAAGCAGATGTTAACTGCTGCATGTTCTAAGAAATAACAGTTTAAGATTATTGTAATTGTGGTTATGAAACAATTGCTATATGTTATCTCAATAAATATTAGATACTCTCCTATTTCTCTAGTGCGGCACAGACTGTCAGGAAATTCAGTGAAAAGAAGAACTGACAGTAATAATACAACAATGGTAGCTAATATTTTCACAAGCTTACTATACCATACATTGTGCAAAGATTTCATATGTGGTATGTCATTTAATACTCATGATAACCCTAGGGATTACTCCCAATATTGTTGCCATTTCACAGGTCAGAAAACAAACTTATTGAAATTGAGTTACTTTCTAAAGGTTGCAAATACAGAATATTGATTTTTTCCAATAAAATAACATTTGTTTTTTGGTTATCCATTAAGGAACCAGTAGTAAAATTCCTTACTTTTGCTATGATGGTCTGTCGACTTTTAAAGCATATTTTTATAAATTTCTAGCTTTCCTTCTAACCCTCCAACAAAACAACTTTTATATATGCTGCCTATTTTCCACAATAAGTCATAATTTTGTCTTGAAAAATATCTCTGCAGAGCCAGAATACAAATGACAACAATGGCACATAATAAACTGTATTATAAACTGTGTCTGTTCTGAAGAATAGAAATCGCAAAAAGATGTCACAGACTTGTGTAATTTATAAATAAAAAATACATTGCATTATGGACCACAGAGTTATCATCTCCCCTGTTGAACTTGCTTCTTTCACGGTTTTCCATTTTTATGTATGTATGTGAGTGAGACTGCTCCTTTCAGTTACAAGGGATCAGAAATCTCACAATCTTGGGGCACCTGGATGGCTCATTGGGTCCAGCATCTGACTCTTGGCTTCGGCTCAGGTCATCATCTCAGGGTTTGATCTCATGATTCATGAGTTTGAGCCCCACATTGGGGTCTGTGCCAACAGTGCAGAGCCTGCTTGGGATTCTCTCTTCCTCCGTCTCTCTGCCCCTTCCCCACTCATTCTGTCTCTATATCTCTCAAAATAAATAAGTAAACTTAAAAAAATGAATCACTGAATTAAAAAAAAAATCTCACAATCTTTCACTTCTCTCCTGCTCACATGTAGTAATTTACCAACCCTTTAAATTCTGTATGAACAACAAAGATAACCCCCCTTTTCCATTTTTTACCTCCTTCACCATAATAAAGGCACTCATTTTGTCTTTGTGTTGAAATTGCCTCCAAGCTGAAGTCCTTGACTTGGGCCTTTCCCCTCTGATTCACCTTGGTTAGTTTTGCAACATTCCTTTTTCTGAGTTCTACATATCAGTTAAGAGGATTTCTCCTGGAGTCACATTCCCAGGGTTCAAATTCTGGCCCTACCACGGATTCACCCTAACTCTGGGATAGTCCCTAAAACAGTAGGTCTCAGTTTCCTTTAAACTTTTTTAATGTTTATTTATTTTTGAAGGAGAGAGAGAGAGACAGAGTTTGAGTGGGGGAGGGGCAGAGAGAGAGAGGGAGACAGAGAATCAGAAGTAGGCTCCAGGCTCTGAGCTGTCAGCAGAGAGCCCAACATGTGGCTCAAACCAACAAACCCTGCGATCATGTCCTGAGCTGAAGTCAGACACTCAACCAACTGAGCCACTCACGCGCCCCATCAGTTTCCTTTAGATAACATGGGAACAATAGCATTGCCTATGCCATTAGGTTGTTCTGAAGACTGTATATAATATGCACAATACTTAAAACAGGGTCCAGAACAAAAATAATTAGCTACTATTATAACATTCAGCGGAAAAAGCCTTCAGTGGTTTTAAGTTTCTAAATATGGCATTCAAAACCCTCAGTATCAGGTTCCAATCCATTTTTGCAATCACATTTTCTCATGATTCCAACTGAATTCATTTCAACATCATTTTAGCCAGACCCCCATCTATACAATGGAGGGGATTAAAAAATCAGGCACAGTGCTTACCTGGAAGGAACTTGAAATCTGGTAAGACTAACAGAAATAATAAATAAATAACCATACTATATAGCATGTAAAGTACCATGCTGTGGCAAAAAGCAGAAAGTGATTGGTTCTTTTGAAAAGGCATTTTTGGAAGTGGCAAAGAAGGTAATATTTGGAGTGGGTCTCCTCATAAATGAGGATTTTACTAAAACAGGTCATTAATGGAAAAAAGGAGAGGAAATGTAAAGCATTCACACACACTATATCCAGCCATATAGGGTCATATTATACAGTTACCTGAATCACGCCCTCCTCAGGTCTTCCACCCTCTGCTTATAATTCCCACTTTTCCTTCATCTTCAACACTTAAATGTTTTGCATCCGCAACACCCAATTCAGACATTATTTGCTCAAGGAAGCCTTGCTTTTGCTGGCTGGAAACTCTTTTCATTCTCATTCCCATGGCATGTTAAATAAATCTTCTTGTATAGCATATATGCTCTTTAAAATTAGGAGTTATGTAAAACTTATTTTTTGGGCCTCTTTCTAACACTTAGACAATTTCTAGTAAATATCAGAAGATATTTGAGTGATTAAATAAATGTTTTAAAGCCAGACGGACTTAGGATCAAAAAGTGACTTGCTCAAGTCACTGACTCTGAATATAAGTTCCTTGAGGACAGTTATTATGTTAACTTTGTTTATCACTATCTTCTTGATATAGCATGCCCCCAATACTTATGAATCAATATCAGATCGTACCAGTGGTAGAGATATTGACGCAAATCCACTCTTTACTCCAAGGTCATTCATTGCTTACTCCTTTAAATTATTAACTTTTTATTATGTGAAAAATCTAAGAATTATATACATTTCTCACCATTCAGTATTAGTTTCTCTACCATATGAATATTAGACATAAATGTATTCATTCACATGACTTTATATAGATGATTATGTACAAACATTTGTATATACTGCCTATTCTTTTATGGCTTAAGATGAATGAAAGTGTATTCGTGTTTAAACATACCCTTCTCTATTTAAAGCTTATGTAAATTCTAGACTTACATGGCTAGATAGATTCTTTTGAAATCACGTTGTAAAAGAAAGGAAGCACAGTCACTGGGGACCAGAGGATTGTCATTTAAATGAGTAACTTCTGCAAAGAAGGTCAGAATGTGAGATTACAGATTTTGCTGAACATTATATTTCACTTAAAAAAAAGCTCAGCAGTTTTGTTTACTTGAATAGTGTTTCCAAATCTACTTTCATTAACTAGAGTGCTGCAGGAACCAGCAGTTCAGGGAGGGACTCCATCTCCAGTAGCTTAGAGAGATAATGATAAGCCATCTTAAAGTCTGGGTTTATTAGAAATGACTGAAATGCATTATAGGGCAGTGGTAACCGTAATGGTTGGTTTATCAACCAGTGGGGTGGAATTAAAAATGCATTAAAATTTATACAAAGGAAAGCAAATAGCAGTGAGTCTCTATTGGTTTTGACATAGTTAAATGAACTGTTATTTCACTTTGTGTGGCTAATAAAATAAGACCTGTAAAAATAGAAGAAACATTCCCCTTTGGAACTTGAGCAATGTGAAAATCTATTATTAATGAAATAGACAGCTTCTTTCTTTATGCATGTGGATGGTATATTCATTAAAACACACACACACACACACACACACACACACACACACACAAACACACACACACAAGAAGACGTTTTCTCTCAGAATAAGTGGCAATATCATTGATAGTTTTTATGACTAAGGTTTGATCAAGCAGAGAATACAAAATTAGAAAGTGAAACATAACTCTAAACAGGAGGGGAATAAACAGCTATGAAACATATCTATGAATTCTAATTATATACGCCAACATTTACTCCTATCATAAATTTCAAGGCACTCCTTGAAACTTTCAGATTTCAGTCTCCTGGTCTTTCCATTCATGTATCCCATCTACCTATCCATATACTCAAAGATATTTCCCAAGGAAAGGTGATTAAGTAATATAAAATCACTACCCTCACGCAATTTGTAGCTTAGTCACAGAGGCATATGATAAACAATTTCATAAATATATCATTACACATGTTATAAAGAGTTCAATGAAAATCACAGGATGTTATTAGCAGGGCCAGCTTCACAGGCACAGGATCTGAGAAGTCTCATGAGAACTTATGCTCAGAAAAGCTGCAGATTTGGTTTAAGGCTCTCCTATTGCTATCTTAAAATTCTTAATAATTTGATATTTTAAATGATATAATTAAGTCCAGTGGTATAATGTGACATGCAGATGAGTAGAGGAAACTGTGTAATATGAGTGTCCACCATTCTTCCTGCTCCATTCATATGTGGTACAGCCTTCTGGTGGGTCTCTGCTAGGTAGAAGTTCAGTGATACTTATAGGAGTATAAGGTAAGTATTTTACATCTAAGACTGACAGCCCCTAGAGGCAATACTTTCTTTTCTAACCAGAACTTACTGTGAATGCAGAAAGAATCTAATGTCATTGAAAGAAACATGAATGACCAAGAAAGTCTATCATATCCTTTCTGACTCATGTGACTTCCCTGTATCAGCCAACCACTTATGCTGAATATGACATGGAAGTAAAGGGGAAGCTAGGGTGACCCAAGGTTCCTTATTCTTTCAATTATTGTTTATCTATCAGAAAACTAAAAGTAGAGACTGTTGGTAGAAAGTATGCATAGCAAGAAATAAAGTGAAAACATCTAAACTGGTTTTGTGCAATATTTCTGTTGCTCTGCTAAGAAGGAAACACATATACACGTTTGGGCTACAAAACAGGAAGTATGTAATTCCTATTTTCTCAGATGTCTTAAAGTCACATTTGTCATTAAAACTGGCATTGCACATGATAAAGATGAATAATTTAAATTCATATATAATTATGAATTGTATTGAATTATATGTGAATTCATATATAATAAATTCATATAATTCAATTATAATGTTTTAAAATTTTATGTTAATATTTATCAAGTTATAAAATTAATGTTAATAATTTAAAAGTTTTATTTTTCTTTACTTAGAACAACATTAACAAATACAAAAATACCACAACAAGTCAAACAAGGTGGAAGAAGAAGGGAAGACCTTTATACCCTACTCACTTTTAACAATACTTTTGTTTGGGTTTTTAGACAGGGGTTCCTCATTTGCAGAGTCTGGAAATTGTGTCATTGGTCCTGCTGGAAGTGTACCCTGAAGATCTAACTGAGCCTGAGAAGTTAAGGAAGGACTTCTTGCCAAGTAGTAATTACTGAGAGAAAAAGATGAGCAGCAGTGAGGCAGATAAAAAAGGCAGTAGGAGGTCTGGGTCGGGGAGGAGAAGGCTGAATGTTCCAGGCAGAGGGTCTGATACAAAGACACTAATAGCAGAAAGAGCCAGGAGTGTTTGTGGAACAGACGTAAAGTCAGTGTGACTGGAACTTAGTAAGCAGGGAAGGGATTGCATGGGGTGGAGATTACATTTGCGCCATGCTGCACCTCTTGGAAGAGAAAAACTTACAGGCCTGAAATGAGGGCAACTGGAACACCCAGAATTGATTATAACAAAAGCCATCCTATATCACATTATTATTATGTGCCTGGCACTCTGCCAAGGGACTTAATGACATTACCTTTTTGGTCCTCCAACAACAAAGCAAAGTGGAATTTTCTGGTTTTGTTATTCAGACAAGGAATTATGAGGTTCAGATAGATTAAGGAATTTGTCTCAGGTCATATGGCCAGTAACAGAGTCATAGATAAAACATTTTTTCTGAATGTAGACTAGAATGCAAGCCCCAGGAGGAAAGGGACTTGGCCTGTCTTTATGCTCTTATAGTACATAGACCAATACCTGTCACATAACAAGCTCTCAAGATTTGTTAAGTGAATAAATAAATGACTTGGGCAAATCTTATAATGGCAAATTCACTGGGCCTTCATGACTTCAGATGGATTCTGGAGTATTTGGTTGGGATTTCTGTATAGGTTGAGAACCAGTAATGTTTCTTTTCAAATGAACTATAAAAAGTGAAAAAGGAAAGCAACACAGCCAGTTGAAAGAGAAGAGACAGAAATGCATGGTATAGACTTTGCCTTTACTAGCTCTACAACCTTGGGAAAGCCACTTCCCCTCAGGTCTCAGTCATTTCAATGGACTATAGCAGGTAATATGTGAGGTTCTTGCCAGATCTCACATATTTTGGTGTGATTATTCTGTGAATTGTTTGGCAATAATAGAATTTGGGGCATAGTTTTCCTTTTATAACAGAGAGGAAACACAAAACAATGCTGAGGCACCAAATGTTCCTTAAACCAGCTCCCTCCCTCCCCCATTCATTCATTCATTCATTCATTTCTTCTTTTAGCAAGGCTTTCTGAGAAGTGGGCCATAGGCTCACAAGAAGCTTCCTTCTGAAATGATGAAATGGACAATGATCTCCATTTCCAGAAGTGGAAAGACCACATGGTAGTAAAATATGGGTTAGACTTTACCCGCTACTCAAAAGTGGTAAAAGCCAAATCTATTTCCACTTTGAATCATGACTCAGGTATCAAGCAGAGCCAATGCTGCTGTAATTCAAAGTACTAATGCCAGCACCATTCAGAATAAATTCCCTCGTGTGACTCATTTGACTACTTTCCTCACTTTGACTCTCCCTTGGTGAAAGAGCACAGACATACAGCTACAAAACTTCCTAAACAAAACAAGGTCTGTGCCTTCCAGTGATTAAAAAAAATCCCATTGAGACTGAGGCAAGCATGTGATTGAGAGGAGCAGGACAGAAATAATGATGGGCTCTGGCTTCACCCAGGGCCCCAAGAGGTAAGTCCCATAGAGACAAGACAGACACAATGCTCCTACGTCAAAGTCTGGCTTTCCTGGAAGAGTAGCAAGCATGTCTTTAAAAAAAAAGTGAGCATTACAAAAGGATGAAGAATGAGGCACCAGGTTCAGATGTTTGGGAACTTCTGATGAGTCTAATATTTGGAAAGAATAAGCAAGTAAAGAAGGTACGTTTCATTCATTAACTGCTTGTGAAGACCAGAAAACATCAGAAGGATGCAAACGACTAAATAACCAACACTAGCCAACACCTGAAGCAGTCTAGGAAATACTATAAATAGATGTATCATTAAATTGAAGGATGGAATGAGTTAATTACAGTTAAAATGAAATCACAGTTTTAAAGGCAAGTTTGTGGAGTCCATGAGAATGTGCCTCACATATCCCCAGCCTTAGAGAGTGTCACTGAAGGGACTCAGTTGCTGTGCTCTGAAATCAACTGCAACATCTGTACTAAGATTATGCTTCCACTGCAGGTGCTTCCAGCCCATGGTTGAGAACAGTAGGCTTGTCTCTGTAAGACAAGGGACTCCTCTGATAGCTGACTCAGTTTTGAGGACTCCTTGCCAGTCTTACTCAATCTCCCTTAGTCTGCACAGTGGTCTAGAATGCTTATACACAACCTCCCTTTCCTCTCTGCTTCACTTGGGATCAGAGGTGCATCCTGATCTAATGGTTCCCCCAGCCTTCCTCTCAACAATATCTCCATTTGCTTTCAAAGACCTTAATTTCGAGAACATCTAGTCTTGGTATCTGCTTTTTGGGAGACCAGGACTAACAAAAAAATACATCTAGCAAAGAAACATGCTGAGGAAATCACTCCTTAGTCTCAGTCTGGTGAATTAGTTACTGAAGAACACACTAGCTCAGTCCGTATTGAATCGAAGGGGCTGTGAGCAAGTTGAAAGGTTGAGTACTGAGTACTAATTATGTGTTGATCACTATACTAACTGCTTCACATGCCTTATCTTACTTAATCCTTTCAATAATCCCTTGTAGTAGTTTTGTTTTTGTTTTTGTTTTTGTTTTTGTTTTTGTTTTTTTTGATAGATGAAACTGTGGCTTACCTGCTCATGAGTGTTGGAGTCAGAATTCTAAGCCAGATCTTTATTTTACTTTGTTTAAATTTCAAAGTATATACTTTTAAGTACTCAGTACTACAGCCTTGATCAACAGTTCCTTGATATCTTTTTATATTGTAAGACGACACTAATAACATGTCTGTGGAAGAAAAACATTCAATTCACCGCCACTAACATTACCAACACCATCATCATGATCGCCATCATCATCATCATCAACATCATCATCATCATCACTCTTGTCTTCATTATCATCAGTTATAGCTCTAAGGGAGATGTGCAGTTAGTGAGAATTTATATATGCACTCTACCTTTTACTTTTCATGACGTCCCAGCAAATTATGTGAGTTTTGCAAATAAAGCCCAGAGATGTCTTTTCAAAGTAACTCCAGCATTTTTTTCCCACTATCATGCCATCTTCCTCTTTATGCTATGTCTTTGTCCAAGTTGAAGTTAAGATGTTGGGAATTTAATACTTTCTTAATATACCAGTTTTAACTGCCAATAGGACTCTTGGAAATTTGGATTAATAGCTAGACTCAGTAGGACAAATCTGATGTCCTTATTCCAGAAACAGCTTTCTCTCTAGGACCAGGAGGATTAGGCAACTTGGGTGCTATTATAGGAAACTTTTTGCCTCTGGGTCAGAGTCACTGGGCTCCAGACCAAGTCAGTAATGATCAAATGCCAGTCTGTTTGACAGCTGTCTGGTGGCCTTTGTGGTAGGGCCTACAGCCAGTCACTTATTGGCAACTTTCCATGGTGCATTCAGTATCTGCTGCCATTTGTAATGACAGGCACAGCAGAAAGGTTGGCAGTTCAAATAGGCATGGAGAACCCTGGTATCCATTACTTGAGACCAGCACTTAAACCCTAATTTAATAATAGCCCCCAAACCAGTGGCAATTTCTTTCCAAAAGAAGGGTCTTTCTGTGGCCATCTGCCCCACTCATCACCCCACAACTTTCTCTTTTCCAATAGTGAAATGAAAATTTACCTTTGAATTAAACACAAGGTCAGATGAAATAAGTCACTGTGAGCAGTCATTATATTTTCTGTCACTGGACCAATTAAGATTTCCAGCTGTCAGTTTCTGATGTTGCAGCTCCATAAAAAATGACACTGAGATGCATTGATCTGTGTCAAAGCTGCTTCAGAGGGAAAATTGGACCAAAAATAATGATAATTGTCATAGGATGTCACACTATTAAATGAAAACATAAAAAGCAAAATGCTGTGGAGAATCTGCAAAGTCATCCTTCTCGTTGAGGTGAGACCACATTATACCAAAGCAAGCCCACTGCTTCGGTGATTGTCCTAGCTCTATAGGGGATACTCTACCTAGTCTCTAAGACAAACTCTGTCCAGTTAGTGCTAATTTGATTTCAACTGCATTTTCAAACTAAATATATAAATATGTAAAATCATTTGTATAAAAGAATCTTACTAGAATCTCAAGATTTAGGCAAAGTAGGTCATCTCTTTCCCAAAATTTAAGAGGTCATGAAGCCTATTAGATTAACTTTATCAAAAATGCAAACTTCATTTAATCTTTGTATAAATGTGAATTTTTTTGTCCATCAACTTCGAGGGGTGTGTACGTGTATGTGTGTAAACACACACGCACACACACACATATCTGTTCTTTAATGGAGTTCTAGTTGAAGAAAAGTACAGCATTTACTGGAAGTGAAATAGGGAGTAAGTAAAGGAAGGTGAGAGTACATAATGATCATCACAAGAAGAAATGGAGTATTCCAAGGACACAGAGGAGAAAGTGCTCTCCTCGGCCTTCAAATGACTGAAAATACAAGAAGAAGGGTTTAATGATCAAAGATATATTGGTGAGATGTTATTGAACCTACCACAGGATGAAAGAATGGGAGGTGACCCTATAATGATCTCATTATTTGACTATTTATTTCTTTGAAGGAAGAGTTCATTATTTCATACTTTCCTGAGCCTGGAACAAAAATGTAAAATTCTGAAATAACTTTAAACTCAAAGAACCATTTTTTTTTTTTTGTCTGAACACACTGTCGGATTCAAAGTTGGTTTCTTTTTAGAGGGTTCAAAACATCTTTCCATGGAATATTGTCCTCCTTCACTAGTGATTTCAACTTGGTTATCCTATAAAATAATCATTTGGATAAAAGAATCTTGCTAGAATCTCAAGATCTATGCAAAGTAGGTCATTTTTTTCCTTCTGCTTTAAAAAAGTTCAGCTGATTAGATTCATTTCACCAAAAATCCAACTCCAGCCAATATTTGCATTCCTGGATTTAAAATTCTTTTTGGCCTATCAATCCTGAGGGGTAGTTAAAGATAGTGATAAATGTAGTAGATTTTACCATTTGCAAATTAATGAGATACAAGCTTGTAGTGAGCTAGAGCCACTTTGATAGGCTCACGAGATTCAATTATCTGTTTTAAGAATTTTGTGAGCCAGCTATTGAATGCTGCCATTAAGTAATGAATTGCTTGAAGTTATAATTAAGTAAATTATATTAAAAACAAAGATAATACATATTCAAAGCTCATCACTTCCTAATGATTTTGATAGTTTTTACTATTATCTCTGTGTATAGTAATGCATGGCAGAAATACTTTACTACAGTGTGCTACTGAACATCTCTTCCCAGCTCTGTGTTCAGTGCCATCACCTCGGTAAATTTGTTTCAATACTTCACTTTTATCTTACTTGTTATCATAACTAAAATATTACCCAACATTAACGTTTGAACTACATTCATGTGCATCACAAACACTGGCTATGAATAAAAGGGTTCAGCTAAAGTTAATCAGAGCATAGTATGAGGATCAATTAGCTATTTGGAATAAAGTATATTGCACATTTTGTTAATAATTATAAATTTCATGCTGCATATGCTTTACATTGGTAGAATTTATAATAAATATGCATATGTATATTCACATTGTTCATTGTTATTTTCTTTTAGTGGGGAAGGGTGACAGTTGTTAAACATTTATCAGCAAACCCAATGGATAAAATTGACTAGCAAAATAACATCAGATTATGGAGGGCTTTACAAACCAGGCAAGGGAAAATATATCATTGCCACACAGAGGAGTGGAAATCATCTTAATTAATCTTTGCATAGGTCCATGAAATTTAAGTGGCCTTCACAAAAATTTGGCACATCTGCACTGAGAAACCTGGAAAAAACATTTCACTGTGTCTTTCAAGACTGGGTACTTGAGTGAAGCATGAACTAACAAAGATCTTCTGATGAAGGTAGGGCTCCAAATGAGACTTCAAAATGAAGAGGAATAATATTTTCATGGGTTGTTTTTACTCTGCACAGTAAAGCACCTTAAACACTTTTAGCTCACTGTAATTTGCCTCTCTTTCAAGGAGAAAAAAAAAAGAATGATCCACCTTCCAGTCATTACCTATATTTTTAGATTTGCATGACATAAGGGATATTTTACTGCTCTTTCCTTATAGATTCCTTATATATAGTTCATTTTTAAAGAAATAATACAAAGTACTTTTAAAGGTACTTTCAACAGATTTCAATCATCATCAAATAGATTTCAATGTACAAATGTGTAAGCAGAGGAATTTTCTACATCATTTGCAATAATGATAAAGTAGAAAAAAAACATCAAAAAAGGACCAGCTAAATATCTTACAGCAATCCACCCAAGCAATACTATGTCATCATTAGAAAGAATGAAGAAGATCTTATATGCAATAACATGGAATGATTTCAAGCAAATAAATGCAGCCCAGAATGCTGGCTTGAATGTAGTATTTTAAAAATTGTAAGTATACTATATTTGAGCAAGCATAGAACAGTTTTCAGAGAACTCACTTTAAACTGCTAACATTGATAACCTCTGAGGAATGGGGAACTTGGTTTGGGGGCTTTTACATTAATTTTTTTTTTAATATTGTGTGAATGTGTGTGTGTTTTCAATAAGCAAGCATTAATCTAATAATAACAAATGCCAAGAAGTCATCTTAGAAAACAGATGTTCCAGGTAGATTTTGTTTTTTGCTTTTTTCTTGTAGGTGGAAGTAGGAAGGGAAGGATTATAACATTGACAGTCCAAATGTTATCAAAGATAATAGTCGCCAAAGTGTGTAGAACCTCCAGCTCCTTCCAAGGTTATAAACATTTCATTCAATGGAGAAATGGAGAAGTCTCATCTATGTGTGTGTACGTGTGAATGTGCTCTCTCTCTCTCTCTCTCACACACACACACACACACACACACATACACACACACACACACACACACTCACACACGCACACATTATGGGTTGGTGGTATTAAGTCTTATCAGTATTTAAGATCTGGAGAGATCTAGTAAAATCCAATCAGTTCTCTTCCTTTTTCATGATGCTGTAGCATCTGAACTAGAAGTTGCTTCATGAAGTTAATGGCAGAAAAATTAACTCATAAAAGGATCAGACTCCATGTGTGTTTGGCCAGCATGGGTATTTGAACACTCCTCTAGGGATACACTGAGACAAGTAGAAAGCAATGTGATATTTTTGATGACTGGAGGAAATTGTGCTTGTATCCTCGCTCTTAGCTTTATAGAGGTCCAATGGTATGCAGATCAGGCCTTTCTATCTTGGTGCTGTCATTCCCAAACTCTTGAACCACTATACATTCAGTTCCACAAGCTCAGAATATCTCTGGGTGAGAAGTTAGAACAGAAGGGAAGAAAGCACTACCAGGAGGGGCTTGTGGGAATAGTGGGGAGAAAAATGAAATAACTCAACCAGATCAGAAATAATGACACTAATTATTTTGTCTTATGATGTATGACACTGGACCTAAACCATTATCTGATCTCTCTTTCACATTAGAAATACTTTAGACAAAACCAGTTCAATATCGTTCCGTGTGTATATATAAATAATGAGCCATCTTGGGCAGCAGGTATCACTCCACCCCAACAACTCTTCCCACTTAAATGGAAGAAATGTCATTAAATCTTAGGCAATCTACTTGTTTAGTTTTATTCTACTAGTGGGAAATGAGCATAACTCTAAGCCAGGTACTGTGTTTAGTGCTGGTAATAAAAAGAATAAGTTAGATGCATTCTCTGCAATTTGAGCCACACTGTCTTCAGTGATCTCATCTACTACGACTTTCCCCATTCTGTTTGGTGCAGTCCTTTTTGTTTTCCCCCGCAAGACACATTCTCTTCTTATGCCTTCAGAAATCTGCACTGACAATTTGCTCCACTGGGTTTACCCCCTCCCTCAACATCCACATGGCTGTCTCCCTCCTTCCCAATCAAGCCTTTGATCAAATGTCATCTTCTCAAGGGGGCTTCTCAACACATTTAGGTCTGCAGCAACTGCAGCACATTTTCTCCCTTTAGCATGTATTTTCTGTAATACTACACATTTTAGTTATTTATTAAGTTTATAATTCATGGTCTATCTCCTTACTGTACAATGGAATATTCTTAGAAGAAATGACCTTACGATTTTGCTCATGATGTAGCCTGAGTAGTAAGAATAGTGTTTGGTACATATCAGTTTTCCAAGACTTTTTTGAATGAATTAACAAGTATGATACACACAAGGAATTTTTTTGAATTTCCTGCTTTTACTTCTTACTTTTTGAAAGATCTTTCTCTTGTTGTTTCTGATGTATTCTAACTCACATCTCATTACATTTCTAGTAATAATTATGATTCTTCTGGTCAGGTTTTTTCCTTCTTTCTGATACTTGGATCCATTTATTTTTGTCTACTGGGTTAGTTGATCTCTATTTGAATGTTTCTAAAACTTACTAAGAATCTATATTTGCAATCACGTTCTGTGATATTTAAGTAAAACATGGCAGTATGTAGCACAAAGTGATTGAATATAAGAGACAGAGTTGGGAACATATAAATAAAATTTAATATATATAATGATATAGAATGAAGGCAAGAGTCTCAGAAAGATCCAAAAGAAATGGGATAGAGAAAAATAAGAGAAAGAAAAGCTTCACCAATTTCTTAAAGGGAAATTGAATCACAAATTCTCAGACAAAATGACTTGTTGAAAACCTATATAGTAGTCTGTATTGTTATCTCAAAGATGGTCTGATTTTAAAAAAAATCTAATAAATATGTTATGAAGAATCAAACTTCTCTGAGATATATTACATTGATTTCTGAATCAGAAAGACTTACATTCTGAAGAATTGCTCTCTTCTAGAAAATAAACTTCAAATCAATACAGGTAAGAGTTCTACAAATACCAGCCCTATCTGTCCCCAGGAAGAGTCTATAACGTCTCTTGAAAATTTATTGTTTCTGAACTACTGCTATATACCAGGGGAAATGATGTTAATTTTTAGGCTTAGATTAGACAATCTTGATTCCCTGAAGTAATCTATGGGCCTTTTCTGATTAGGGAAGGTTGGTGGTATTGATGAACTGGCTTGAAATGCTGAAAGGGTTTCCTTAATCTCGATATCAACTTGTTATATGGCTTTCGCAAATACATCATCCTCAGTGAGTCTCAGTTTCCTCATCTGTAAAATGAATTAATTTGGAAAAGCTCATCTCCAACGTCTCCCTCATCTCTCATATAATTATTTAAAAAAATAATTTATGAGTTATGGTAAGAGATCTCATCCAGCCAGACAGGAAGTATTTTATACAAAATAGCTGCATTGACAGAAATGTTTCTTGGGAAATGCATCCATATTTCTTACTTAGAGAACTGAGAAACATAATTCCTACTTCTGTAGTTCTCAAAACATGAGCAGAAAATCCCTCTCCACTAACTAACAAGTTACTTGAATAAAGTCATTCAACTGAATAAATGACAGGATCAGGACTCTCAGGTCTTAGCCTAGTCATTTACTGTCAGTCATTGTATGCCCAAAGTCTTTTTCTGTGGTCTTGGCACCATCAGCAGAGATGAAGGAGTAACAAAAAAATCCATCTGAGAATGGAAGAAAGGGTAGTTACGCTTAAACAAGTATTAAGAGCTTTTATTCCTATACATTATGAAGGGCTTGAAGCAAAGGGTTGTTGTCCTAAGAGTAAGCTACTTAGCTTCAGTTTATTTAAATGTCTATTGAGTAGAAAGGACTGCCTCAACTGCGAGGGCATTCTTTAGAGCAACAGTAGTGCAGGTCAAACTAGCACAATTACTAAGGTGATTGCATGCCCCTTGTAGGAAGTTTCCTCTTGGAAATGAGGTTGAAAGTTTTTAGCATGGTGCCAGTTGAGAACTAAAGTTACTTCTGTTTTGTATATTACCTTTTGTCTCAAAGCATGGGACCTTGGGAGGAAGTCTATAACTTTATAGCCAAGTGACCTTGGACAGGTGAATTCAATCACCTGAAACTCCATGAAATAAGAATTGTTGGAATGGAGTTTGGATGACATGATTTTTTTTTTTTTTATTTATTTTTTTTTTTTTTTTAATTTTTTTTTTTTCAACGTTTATTTATTTTTGGGACAGAGAGAGACAGAGCATGAACAGGGGAGGGGCAGAGAGAGAGGGAGACACAGAATCGGAAACAGGCTCCAGGCTCTGAGCCATCAGCCCAGAGCCCGACGCGGGGCTCGAACTCACGGACCGCGAGATCGTGACCTGGCTGAAGTCGGACGCTTAACCGACTGCGCCACCCAGGCGCCCCTGGATGACATGATTTTTAAGAGCACCTTCCTGCTCTCCAATTCTGTGGTCCTCAACAACTTCATTTCTCTTAACATCACCTTCCTCCTGGTTTGTGATGATTGATTCTGTTCAGTGAGCAGAAAGTTCTGAGAAGCCATGCCATTCTCATTGCTAGCCCAATCACCATCTCATCCCAGGTTTGGGTGCTGTGCATGATAAATAGGGAGGGCTAGACAAAGCAGTCACCACCCCTGGCCACACTGTTCATCTGTCTTTAGTCCCAGATAGCAAATCCAGCACCAAGGATAGCAGCACAAGGAATCCTGGCCTGGGAGACTCCCATTGGAAGTACCATGGCAGAGAAAAAATGTCATTGCCAAGATTTTGGAAAGCGCAAAGTGGTTAAAAGTGATATGATTTGTTCATCAAGAATGACACCAAGAAAGAATATTTTTTGAAACCTAACTGCCATAAAAGACTCCAGAAATTTCCATTACAATACAGGAAATGAAGGGGTGCCTGGGTGGCTCAGTCTGTTAAGCATCCGACTTCAGCTCAGGTCATATGAGTTCAAGCCCTGTGTCGGGCTCTGTGCTGACAGCTCAGAGTCTGGATCCTGCTTCAGATTCTGTCTCCCTGTCTCTCTGTCCCTTCCTTGCTCATGCTCTTTTTCTCTCTGTGTCTCAATAATAAATAAACATTTAAAAAATATATAAAAAATAAATATAAATAATACAGGAATTGAAGAAAGTGTGAAGAGTGGTGTTCTTGAAAAAGAAAGATGTGGGGTGCTTGGGTGGCTCAGTTGGTTAAGCATCCAGCTCTTGATTTTGGCTCAGATCGTGACCTGATGGTTCATGAAATCTGGCTCTGAGTAGAGACTGTGAGATCTAGCCTCGAGTTGGGCTCCATACTGACAGTACAGAGCTTGCTTGGGATTTTTTTTCCCTCTCTCTCTGCCCCTCCCCCTCTCGTGCATGGGCCTGCTCTCTATTAATTAATTAATTAATTAATTCTTTAATAAAGTAGTTTAAGAGTTAACCACAACTAAATAAATATTAGAAGTTACTGTTTTATTATTGTTATCAGTGTCTCTACTTAATACCATTTTCAAGAATTGGAATACAGAGTTTTGAAGAAAAAAAAAGGACTTTCAGTTTCACGAAATCAAACCACCCAATTATTTACTATTATTTAGGACCATTTTTGATAGTTATTTGTAGGTTTAATTTTATTTGAAAAAAATAATTTGTAACAAATGAGTTTTTATTTTATTTTTTTCAACGTTTATTTATTTTTGGGACAGAGAGAGACAGAGCATGAACGGGGGAGGGGCAGAGAGAGAGGGAGACACAGAATGTGAAACAGGCTCCAGGCTCTGAGCCATCAGCCCAGAGCCTGATGCGGGGCTTGAACTCACGGACCGCGAGATCGTGACCTGGCTGAAGTCGGACACTTAACCGACTGCGCCACCCAGGCGCCCCACAAATGAGTTTTTAAATAAGGTTTTTAAAAACATCAGCTTACCAAATGTCAACAACTTTATAGCTTTTACAGGTGTGTTGATTTAAAAAATCATGTTTTTTAACAGCAGTCTTATCATTATTGAAGAATAATGTCTTAAATATAAACAAATAAAAAACATCATTCAATACATAACCATGCTGTGTAGACAACACAGACAGTAATGAAGATAGTTATAATATCTAGATGATGTGGGAAAAGCAAGCTTTGAGATCTTCAGAGTTCAAAAATGTTTTACGTTTTATTCTGGAATTTCATATGCTTCTTATTAAATGGCCATCCTTGACAACAGTATGGTTGATAAAGTGAGTATATCTGTAGCTGGTGGACATTTCGTAGTTTTGTTTCTATGCCATCATGTGGTTTTAGGATTTTGCATTTCTGGCTGGGTATTGGAGTTATAGAGCTACCAATGTTAAGATGCTGCCTTATGTTTGCTTCCATCTCCTGGAATTTCTTTATCTACTTCAGTTCAGTACATTCCTTATAGAACCTTTGTCTATAACCCAATAAAGATTCAGTCTCACTGGACCACATCATCCTTCTACAACCTGTCAGCATCATGCATCACTATTGCCTGCCTGAGGGTTGGAAAAACTGTGATCAAAACCTACTGATCTGGGGAGCCAGGATGGCTCAATCAGTTGGGTGTCTGACTCTTGATTTTGGCTCAGGACATGATCTCATGGTTGTGGGATTGAGACCCACATTTGGCTTTGTGCTAAGTGTGGAGCCTGCTTGGGATTCTCTCTCCCTCTCCCCACCTCATGCTCTCTTTCTCACTCTGTCAAAATAAGTAAATAAGCTTAAAAAAAGACATCAAGTCTTTGTATCTTGTACTTCAGGAGCCAAGGCCTTCTAGAGCACTCTACTTCCTTCTCCTTTTCTCCACTATTGATCTTGTCATAATTCTGTTAGAAATTGTGTAGACACGTCCTATGATGTAAATAAAGTGTGAGATATCTAGGGTCTCTAGTATTGTTACTGTCTTGCACTGGAACCCACCAGACCCTGCCCCCCACACTTATTTCTTTCATTTTTTAATGTTTATTTATTTTGAGAGAGAGCACATGGGTTCCAACTCACAAACTGTAAGATCATGACCTGAACCAAAATCAAGTCGGATGCTTAATCAACTGAGCCACCCAGGTGCCCTGTCTTAAACCATGTTTACTTATTTAATATTTACATCCATTCTAAAAGGTAGGAAAACTTATTTCATTCACTTTGAATTGCTTTGACATTGACTTGCTTGACAATATAAACTTAATCTGGAAATCACTGAACTAAAGATACATCATGAATCTGTGAACCTCTTTAAATCTGGTTCAAAAAACATATAGAGATAGATGCGCGCGTGCGCGTGTGTATGTGTGTGTGTGTGTGTGTGTGTGTAAGGTTATGTGAATTTCTAGGATTGGGATGCATGTTTTCTTCATATTTTGAAAGTGCTCTATGACCCTTTCTATTTAAAAAGGCTTAAGAATCTCACCTAAATAGATATTTGAAAAAAGTAATTTGTCCCACATTTTGAAAGATGATGGCAAAAAGTTTGTAGAAGAAATGGAATGCATTGCAGGAGATTTTAGCTCGCATTTATTGCATTTTTGCAAGAACATTAAAAGGTGTCCTTTGATTAGTGATGTGTGTAGATTTTTGAAGGGTATGCCAACTTTCTCCTTTTGCTCTTTTTCTCCTGTGTGAAATATAATACATGAAATATGACCTAAGCTATTAATCTAAACATTATTCTCATTAGTTTCAAAGCACAGTTATTGTTCCAAAGTATTTTTACAAATGGCACCCTGCTTCATTTTGCCTCTGCTTTTACATTCAAGACCAAACAAAGCTTGCTATCCCCCCTTCTCTTGGATGCTGAGCTAAAAAGCAGAGCTTGGTATCTCCAATTCCAGCTGTGCTTTTATTGTGCTTTACATCAATCAAAGCTTCAAAAAGATTCCAGAAAGATTTTTCTCAGTTTTCACATCAGAGGGGTTTGCACAAAATCACTGTGCAGTAGGGGGGCGCTGATAAGAAATCTCAGAAGGAAAGAAAGTGTATGGATAGGAGGGCCCTCGGAGAGAAGGCTGGTGAAGGATTATCAACGTCCTAGAAAAAAGTTTTTTTGACGGAAAACAGCACAATTTGAAGCACAGTGAAAGAATCGTTTACAATAATCTGCAACCTTTTGAGCCATGCTAGATGCTACAGTGGGCACAGTTGGTAATAAGGAGGCCAAGATGTACATGGTCAGAAGAACCCATCTCCAACTCTTCTTACATGGGTGCTATGAAAGATCAGGGAGACTTTTAGTTATCTGGCAATGGCAAAAGAGACCCTCTGACTATAACTAGCAGGTTAGTACAGGAATTACTTCCTACTTTTTTTGAGCTTTTTTTTAAAATTAGAACCCCAGGGGCGCCTGGGTGGCGCAGTCGGTTGGGCGTCCGACTTCAGCCAGGTCACGATCTCGCAGTTCGTGGGTTCGAGCCCCGCGTCGGGCTCTGGGCTGATGGCTCGGAGCCTGGAGCCTGTTTCCGATTCTGTGTCTCCCTCTCTCTCTGCTCCTCCCCCGTTCATGCTCTGTCTCTCTCTGTCCCAAAAATAAATAAATGTTAAAAAAAAATTTTTAAATTAGAACCCCAATTATTGTCATTCTTGTCTTCTGCTGCCCCAAATCTCTCTCTCCCTCTCCCTCTCTTCCTCCTTTCTTGCCTCTCTCCCTCTATGCCTCTTTCTCTTCTCTCTCTCATTAACATGTAATATTCCCTTAAAATAAATATCAGGAGTTCTCAACTATAAGGTATTTGGGATTTTCCAGTGCTGCCTCACAGGCAAATCGCCCCCAGTGATACATAGAGTAGCATTTTTCTTTCCATACTTTTCTTTTCTACCTCTACCGTCTTTTACTTTTCCTCTCCTTTTTTTAAATCTCCTCCTTTCCTTTTCTCTTAACTCTAGTGTGAAAAGCCCACTCATTATTACATGCCTGGTAAAACATGTTGTCATCTACCATATGTTAAACCTCTACAACATTGCAAGAGCTATATTAAATACTTAACAGGCATCATCTCTTTCACAAAGCAATACCACAATCAGATCTTTTATCCCCATTTTACAAATGGGGAAACTTAGTTTTAGGCACATTATGCCCATTTTGCAATTTTTCACAACTGAATAGTTGTAGAGTTAGACTTACAACTGAGGACCTTCCTATTCCAGAGGGCTGGGCCACCCTCACTATGCTATGATAACTCAAAGTACTAAGAAACGGCCACAACACACTCCTGAAGGTCAAATCCAAGGAAGTATGGCCAAGATCTTTAAGAGAAAAGTCACCTCAGCTTCTTAATTTTCACCCACTTCCAACAATATGGAGACCTATGTGTGAGCACTTGTTTTACCAGCAAGTCACTATAAAACTTCAGACAAGTAGTCAGACTATTTTGACTTTGCATTATCAGCTGACACTTAGAATGTTTACTCTACTAACAAAAGGCCAGTACTTTGTCAGGCTGATCCCCTATTAACTCATCCACCCACATGCACCATTCAATTTCAGCCTTCTTGGCATGTTCCTTGTTGTTTAACCTGACGAATGATACTCCCTCTATATTGATGCACCTGTCTTTTAAGACATCAGTGAGTTTCCGATATCTCCTTGAAATCTCATCTGACTTCCAGCCCACACTAATCTCTCCATGTGTATTGACCACCAATAGCATACACTGTTCACAACAAATACCTAAGTACTTGATTCAATAAAATTTTTCTTTGGCAAAGTTGTGTCTTGAAAAAAGTAACTATTTTATATGCTTTACTCTTTCCCTTTGGTTCTTAGCATAGTGCTAAAACAACATCCCGATGAGACAGGAGCTTCCTGTTTGAAATCTCCATGTTATTTTGAAATAGGGAGGAATTGCAGAAAAAAATGACAGAAACTGCCCAAGTGCTAACAATTTTGCATTAAGGTTGCAAGTTTTTCAGTATGAATTGGCCTTCTCCGCACAAAGTAATGTGTGGATATATCCATGGTTTCTCAGAATCTAACCTCTAATTTCTGGGTAACCCCCTTGTTTTATCACTTTTATCACTTCACTTATTATGCCCTGATTGACCTAGCCACTCAATTGATAAATGTATTCTCCATGGTCATTTTGTCAAAATATCCCTTGACTGATGACCTCAAACAATGAGTAACCAATAACAAGAGTACATCTCAGAGTTACTATTTCCCAAGAGATATACTCTTCTTAGACGTATAAATGGGCCCAAGTTAGTACTGAATCTAGAATCAACAAACCCATTTATTCTTCACCTTAAATGGATATAAATGTTTTTTTTTTATGTAATAAATAAGTGCTCTTTGTAGAACATTTAGATGAATAAAATAAAAGTCACAACACTGAGGTAATTATTTAAATCCCCTTACGACATATGTTCCCAAACACACACACTCATACACACCAGATGCCAAAACGGGATTATGGTATACATATTTTTTCTGTAGTTTCCTTTTTCACTTACTACATAAATAGCATAAGTTATAAAGTTAGCAATAATTCAAGTGTTTGTAAGGGCTGAGTTGTCGATATAATCTATTTTGACATTACATTGTTTTTAAACGTTTTATATTCTATGTATGATATGTATCAAATATATAAATATTTGTATATGTTATAAATAACACAGCATTAGAAAACCTTGCTTGGAGTAGATAAGCCATATTTCAGGATTGATAACATACAAGTACTATAAGCCATGAACTGGTGATATCAGATATGGCATGGGGTGAGAAGATTGCTTGGAAGGAGAATAAAGCGCGAAGGAGACTATTTCAAAGCTTCTGGCGACAATTCAGGTAAGCGAGGGTAAGGGTTCTTAAATCTTAACTTCCTGACTTCCCACAAAATATAGTGGATTGGGGAAAGAAAGACAGAGGAAGTTAAAAGGTAAGGGAAAAAATCAGATAGTCACTAGCTTTGGTGATACATTCATAGTGATTGGCTCTTTGGCCAAGGTTTGCCTCTCAGCAGGTACCCCACAAGACAGAGGTATGAAATGGTGAGACAGGCGTGGAAACACACACACACATACACACGTATAGCTTCATGATATGTAAATTTATGAGATTTATAAAATTTGCCAGCAGAGGATGCATATAAAGAAGATAACGGTCCAAGGACTTACATAAAGGTTGGGAAGATGAGGAGACAGGATAAAAAGAGATTTGTAGAATGGGAAGAACACTAGGAAACTGAGGTGTCCTGAAAGCCTGGAAAGAAAAGTATTTCAAAAAGGAAGCAATGACTGATTTTGTCAAATGACCATTGGCTTGAGGAATTTGAGGATGAGGGTCCTTCAGAAACTTAAATAAATGCTCAATTAAAAAATTCCAAATTAAGAAAAAAAAAAACCCTAATGGGGAGGCTAATAGTGTTCAGGCTAAATGAAAATCGTGGTCTGTACAGCTTGTTTACTTCTTTCCTCATTTGTATCTTTCTATCAGTGTAGTTGGAAATTCAGTAAATCTATGAACTCCGATATTATGAATATTTGTTTAGGCTCTCAGTACTCAGTATTGCCCAGGCCTCTCGTGGTCTCCCACCTATCAACTGCTGATGATAGTAACTTGCTCTTTGAGATTAGTAGATAGAATGTTGGCAAAGCACGTGGGCATCTTGGGATGAAATACTCCAGGCAGATGCAATATGTTATTATTATACTCAGCACTGTTCTCTTTATTTTAGGAGATTGCTTATTTCTCAGCTACCCTGGGGCTTTGATGGGCTTTTGGGAAGGCAAGCGCTATTCTCCTGCTATCTGGTAGAGAATGATAGCTGCTAACCATGCCAATGAGGCAAAAATAGCCAAAGCCAAGGCATCTCTTCATCTCCTTGGTAGACCCCAAAAGTGCCAAGGCACATGACCGCTCAATATTCATGAAAGGAGGGCTCTTTGTGAAGACTAAGAATCAGAATCAAACCCTCCACAGGGATCTTAGAAGCAGTGGTAGCTCATGATTTCAATATAACCTAAGGACCCAGTCATCTGGAGCAAGAATACCAGACCTGGACTTATCTTTTCTGCTGCACGCATAGGCTCCATGCATAAGCTGTTCTTCAGAATCATCACTGAACAGAATAAAGCTGTACGGCCAGCACTGTTTAACGAAAGAGAAGCATAAGAGAAGCATCTGAACAATTTTGGTTAAAGTATTACATTTGGTTTACCTGCACCTTTTCAGAAAAAGGTATGCTTTCAATACCTAAGCTCTATTTTGCTTGAGTTTTTAGGTTTTAGAGAAAGGAATGTAAAAGAGAAAAGGGGAATGATAAATTAATGGAGATTTATTGGTTTGTTTAAAAATATTTGTTAAAATTATTTAATACCTTAGAACCCTTATTAATTGATCACTAACCTATTTTTGCAAAAGTCTGAAAAAAAATATACTTTCCCCCAAATCACAAGGGCATTCTCTACCACCTTGCCTGCCAGATAAAACTGAGTGTCAGGAGAGCTAAACATCTGGGTAGGAGTAAGATAAAAATATCTGGGACGCCACCACCATATGTTGCAACAAAATGGCCAACCCCATTCATCCAGGCTTTGTTTATGCGTTATATTAATGGACCCAGTCAGGGTAACCAGGCAGCCAACTAGCAGCATATGTTGCTCACACTGTGGCTGCCTTGATTCCATTTGCAGAGGCAGTGCATAGGTAGACATCACCCTCTGAGTTCAACCAACTTAACTGGGACAGAACCAGGCACTTGGTTAAACTCCTGGATGTCGAGACATTCACTTTACCTACTTAATAAATAGAAGCATTTTGAACTGATATTGATGTTTTTGACAGAGTTCAGGGAAAAAAAAATATGGGGAGGGGCAACGGGAAGATTCTCCTAATTTTCCTATCTGCATTGGTTTATTAGACACTCCTCAGTTCAAACTTTCCATTGGCTTTCCAGTGCTTACAGTATAAAGTCCAAACCTTCACTGTAAGTGACATAGTGAGAATGTTGGCTTCTACTTTTTTTATTGTTTATTTATTTGTTTTCAGAGAGAAAGAGAGAGAGCAAGGAGCCTGATGTGGGGGTGCAGATCTCAGGACGGTGAGATCGTGATCTGAGCCAAAAGCAAGAGTCAGAACCTGAACTTACTGAGCCTGGCTTCTACTTTAAATCAAATGGGAATCAATCAAGGTTTTGAGCAGAGGATGCAGGCTCTGATTTACAATGGAGAGATTGGGAAGAAAGAGGAAGGGAGTAAAACATCCAAAGATCCATATATACTATTGCTTCACTTTGCTCTTTATCCTTACCTCTCTCTGCTCCCAGTATTAGTTACCATTAGATGTGTGTCCTCAATGCTCCTATTACCCTTAATATGCCTTTCTCATCCCTACATGCAGAATTTCTTCCTATTTTTCTTCCTATTTGAAAATGTTTTCCCCTGTGTAAATTCTATCCATCTTTAATTGTTTAGCTCAAGCCTTACTACTTAAAGAAAATGTCATCTCTCCACTTCATCCTTGGAATAACTGTAGATCATCATCACTTTCACACCTTGTGTATTGTCCCCTCACAAATAATGGATTAGTAGTCTAGGCTGTATTGCTAACATGGACAAAAATTAGATATTCTCATGTATTCAGAAGACTAAACAGTGATAATAATTAAGCATAAACAGAAGGCTTTGACAAGCCCCTGGGAGGGTTATATAGATAGCTGAGGCATTCATTCATTCATTCATTCATTCATTCAACTTTTAATAAGAGTGTATATAAAAACTATAGGGATAGAGTGCCTAGATGGCTCAGTTGGTTAAGCATCCAACTTGGTTTTGGCTCAGGTCAAGATCTTATGGTTCATGAGTTGGAGCCCTGTGTCTGGCTCCATGCTAACAGTGTGGAGCCTGTTTGGTATTCTTTCTCTCCATCTTTTTGCTCCTCCCCTGCTTGTGGTCTCTCTCTGAAAATAGATAAAGAAAACTTAATTTTTTTATATTTTATTTTGTTATTTTTTAAAGTGTTTATTTTTGAGAGAGAGAAAGAGAGACAGAGCATGAGTCGTGGAGGGGCAGCAAGAGAGGGAGACACAGAATCCGAAGCAGGCTCCAGGCTCTGAGCTGTCAGCACACAGCCTGACATGGGGCTCAAACCCATAAACCATGAGATCATGATCTAACCTGAAGTTGGATGCTTAACTGACTGAGCCACCCAGACACCCGCCCCCCAATTTTTTTTTAATTAAAAAAAAACTATGGGGATAAAGGCACATGAAACATGAGTCCTGTCCAAAAGGAGCATCAGTCTAAAAAATTAGGAATATAATTTGAGGAACAAAGATGAACTTCTCGGTTAGAGAAAAAGAAAGGTCTAGTACAAAATGCTCCAATCGAGGCACACTAGGATGGCAAGAGTTAGTCAGACAGAATCTATCATGCTGGCATCTCTCCTATTCTGCTTTTAGAGCCTGGTATGTGAGCACAGGAGGGAGAGCTCTAACCCAAATGCTTCGTGGCTCCATAGAGCTATTACAGACTGAATGTAACGTCTGAGATAAGTCTTTAGTGTTCAGACGGGAAGAGGCCGAAACACATCCTGCCAGAGGCAGCCCACACTAACACATGAGCTGAGCTGGAGACAATGGCAGCAGCGATTGCAGAGAGCCAGACCCCAGCATGATGGAGAAGAGTGCTGTGGCCACCGTTCTGGGAGGGCTTCAGCTATGGCTGGACTTCCCAGCTGATGCTGTGGAGTCCTGGCTGCCCAGACCTGAAGGAAGTGCTTGCTGAGAGAAAGTCTCAATAGGAGGTTGCTAAGTGGTGTGAAGGAAGGGAAAAAAAGGTTCAGACCTTCAAGGAAAGAGGACATTTGGGACTGGCAGTTCCACATATTGAGGAAGGGCTGCCCACTTTCAACCCAGACCATCCAAGGATGAACAGCTACCATGGCTATGAGGCAGTGTTATTTTTTATTACCTTCTAAAAATTGAGTGTTACTACTCTGATAGTTTTTTTTTTTTTTTTTAATTTCTGGAAACCACGGGAAATCATGTTCTCTCAACTAATCATGGATGCAAGAACCAAATGGGTGCTTATTATCCAAGGTCTTTCTTTTTCCTTAGTACATGAAGGAACCCGAGACAATGATTATGGTAACCTGCATAATTGTTTTGCACACCCACATTGTAATCCTGTATCTCAGCACTGGTTGCCATCCCTTTTCAGTCTGTTTTACTCAGGGAGACCACAATGTAACACCTAAGTGAGCATCTCTTCTCTACTCAGAACACTGTAATGACATCCCATTTTCTTAGGAATAGAAGGCCAAGTCCTGACAGTGGCTCTCAAGGTCCCAGACTCGCCACGCTTTACTGCATATCTACCTTTCCTCTGGTTACTCTCCCCTTAGCTCACTCTGTTCCTCCTGATGGAATGACCTGCTTGCTCTTGAATCTAGGCAGGATCACATTCCACACCCTTTATACTTCTTGTTTGCTTGGCCTCACATGCTCTTCCCCAAGCTCTCTTGTTCATCTTCAGCACACATTTTCTCAAGTGTCACCTTCTCAGTAAGTCCTTCCTTAACCATCCTTAAACAGTCATACACACGCACACACACACACACACACACACACACCAAAAGCAAAACCAAAAAAAAAAACCCTAAACTACCACCCCCCCCAAAAAAAACAGTTTTTCCAAACTTTTTCTCTCTTCTTCTCCAAGCTCAAAGTCTATATTTTACTTGTGCATTCCATTTCTCATCTGTATCCCTCCAACAGAATTTGGACTGCAGGTGCAGAAGGGCAGGGACATTTGTTGTCTTATTCACCACTCTGTCCTCCCCGTCAAAGATGAAACCTGGCTAATAGTAGCCATTCAGAAAACATATTGAATAAGCTAATAAACATCTTATTTATCTGAGTCTTCAAATTTGGAAATGAAAATATTTTGTATGTTTTTTGTGTCTTGTGTGCTCCACCATGTTGCACACAGAGATGGAGCCTGACCCATCATCTCTATACATGGATTCTTTGCCCAACCAGGTAATATTCTTAAATCACTGTTTTAACTACTCATAAATTATCAACTAAAAATAACCTGACTTTTTTTCTTGTTTTACTTTTGCCAAGGCAATATTAACAATCAAATTAATACAATTTTATAATTTTTAAAAAAAATTTTGTTTTGCTGTTTATTTTTTATTTTTGAGAGAGAAAGAGAGAGAGAGAGAGAGAGAGAGAGAGAGAGAGAGAGAGAGAGAACACAAATGGGGGAGGGGCAGAGAGAAAGGGAGACACACAATCCAAAGCAGGTTCCAGGCCCTGAGCTGTGAGCACAGAGCCTGATGTGGGGCTTGAACTCATGAACCGCAAGATAATGACCTGAACCAAAGTGAGATGCTTAACTGACTAAGCCACCCAGGTGCCCCTAAAATTTTATAATTTTTAATAAATTTTATCCATATACTTAGAAATCAAATTGGGATCAATCAACTCCCACAGGGTTATATTATAGGCTGCTACCTTTTTATTCACAGGAACTCAAAAGAACTAGAAAACTGAAAACAAAAGGGGCACCTGGATGGCTCAGTCGGTTGAGTGTCCAACTCTTGATTTCAGGTCAGGTCATGATCCCGTGGTCATGGAATCAAGCCCTGTGTGAGGCTCCACACTGAGCATGGAACCTGCTTGGGATTCTCTCTCTCTCCCTCTATCCCTCTCCCCCAACTCACACTCTCTCTAAAATTAAAAAAAAAAGTCTGTTAAAAAGAAAGCTGAAAACAATAAATGGGGAAGAAGCACAGAATACATTTGTTACAGGACTCCCTACTTTACTAGTTTCTGAATTTATAGAAGTGAAGGAATTAGATACAGAATTAAATGATATTTATTAAGTTCCCACCAGAAGTACTAGGACCTGCTATATACATTATTCCATTTATTCTTGCAATACCTCTCTAAAGTAGCTGCTATTATAACATTTAAATATACAATAAGAAATTAAACAAATATCAATAACAGCTAGTTATGTGGTACAGCCTTAACCAGCAGCCCGTTAAACCAGGGACTGGCAAACTATTGCTACAGGCCAAATATGGCCTGTTGCCTGTTATTTAAAACAAAACAAAACAAAACAAAACAAAACAAAACAAAACAAAACAAGTAAAGCTGATGTGCTTTGAGCACTACTACAATGATAGAACTGAATTGTTGCAATAGAGACTATGTGGCCTGCAAAGTTAAACTTATGTACTATATGACCGTAAGTTGCATGAGGGCAGGGATGTTGCTTGTATGTTCTCTCCTGCATTCCCAGAACCTAGAACATTTCCTGGCAGAGAATGGGTGCTGAGCACATTTTTTTCTTTTAATGAATGAATCAATGACCCCAGATCTATGTGACTCCACAAAATCTTCACTTTAGTTTCTTCTTCTTCCTTATACATTTTTTTTTTCTGCTAAGTTACAAACTGGTTTTCTATAAAGATCTGCTTTAAAAGAAAAGATCTCATAATAATTATAAGGGACTTACCAAAATATAACTAAAGTAGAATATGTTTATGGGTGCTCCATGTTCAACTTCAATCCTGGTAATGATTAACGAAAGGCCAGGATAATATTCTACCTTTGGTGAATTTCTCATATGCCCTCATACCTTTAAAATTCTATTGTGCTCTTGAAAAGTAACTTGAAAGACATGGAGGAGTTCCATATTCATTCTCTATTAATGATGTCCTAATCCACCTGCTTTGCTTTTCAAGTGATAGAAGGATTTTTCTATTGAGGGGTATTATTTATTCATACAGAGTAATAAAGATATTAATAAATGGTGATTATATTATAGCTCTTGCTGTGATCTGAAAATCCAGCTGTGTTCTCTCCACCTTCTGCATACCTAAAAATAATAGATGCTGTACAACTCAGCCAACAGTTCTGCTGATGATGCACCAGGCTGAAGGGAGTCTGTTCCTCTTGTGCACAGCTGCAATCTCTTAGCCAGTAGATTTTTTTTATTGTTTTTTGTTTTTATTAGTGCAGCAAATAGATAAGATAGGTTTGCTCAGATTTCTTGTTTGAACAACGTGATTTTTGACTTTATATTCAAGTTACTAAACTTACTCTTTCTTAACATTAGTTGGAATGGCCTACCCACCAACAGGTGATGACAAAGAAAGTCAGCTGGGTTCCATTTGATAATGTCTGAAAGTTATAAAGGTACTATAGTAGAAACTATTATTTTCATTAGCTCAGGATCCAACCCTCCTCTTCTTGGAAATAGCACTTCTGTTTTCACTGGGGGAGCAGTCTTTTTCTGCTTTTACCCTAAGTCATTTTGATGAACTTGATGTCACCAGTCTCCAGGGAACAGTCCCTCATTCAGTGGTAATTTGTCACGGGAGGCCATTCTTATAACTGCAGTGATTGTGTCAGTGGTGAACATATGACCCAAGTTGGGCCACTGAATGTCAGATATTGGATATTTGCTCAACTGTCATTCTTTGGGTTGCAAAGTTGTGAGAACTTTTTAGCTGAATACAGTCAATTTTCACATTCTAGAGGGGGATACAACTCTGAGTTTAAAGCCAACTCAGAGACAAACTGGTCCAAAAGAGGAAGAAAGCAAAATAATTATTTCTGGTAACCTACTTTGAGTTGCTAGAACTAAGGGTGCCTAAAGTTATATCTCCAAACTATTTATTTTTGTGAAAGAATACATTCTCTCTATTGCTTAAGGCAGGTTGAGCTGGGCTTCTACCATTTGCAACCCAAAGAGTCTTTACTGATTTAGAAAACTGATTCATTTGAGGATTTATCTTTCTGGAGAGTTCAAATGTTTAAAAAGGGGACCATTTAGAATTGAACAAGAACTAAATTTAGAGTCAGAAAAACCTCAATTCAAATTGTATCCTTTCAATTATCTGAGTGTTATTGAACTCATCTCTGAGAAAGCTATAATAATATCTGTGCCTTCCTATATTACAGGGTTGTTGTGAAGATCAAATGAGGTAATGAATATAAAATTTTCCAGAAACTGAAAGTGTTGTGTTAAAGTAATGATGGAGCCATTTCCTGAAGAAAAAGAAAAAAATGCAGTGGCCCATTGTGTTTCATAATGAGTTGAATTATCTATTACCCCTTCAATTAAAGAGCTCTTGCAAGAGCTCAAAGGACCTCATTATGAAGTTACTAAGTGTATGAATTTGACTCTTGTCATGAGTTCTTAGAGAAGTTTTATGCCAATGGCAAGGAAAGCTAAGTAAATATCAAGTGTAGGATCCAGGTGAGAACATGATATATTCACTCATTCAGAAAACATTTATAAGTACCAACTACCAAGTCAGGTACCAAAAAAGACCCTAGAGATTCAGACAGCAAAAACACTCCAGGTGCAACTGGGAAGATAGACCAATATATAAATAACTGAAATGTGGTAAGATAAATGCTATGATAGAGATAAGAATCAAATACTATAGAAGCAAAGAGATGGAACCCACTATCAATGCTTAAAGCAACTGGGGAAAGCTTCAGTAAGAACTTGACCTTTAAGCTCTGTCTCAAGGGATAAAATACAGTACTCCCAGGAGACAGAGTTGAAGGATATTCTGCAAATTTTAGACCTAGAGGTGACTTGTGGAGATCAAATAAGCTTCAAGCAATGGATAGGATACTGAATTTCTGTTGAGAAAATTTGTATTTCAATTTTAGTTCTGCTGATAACTCACTGTGTGACCTTGCTAAGGCTTTCTCATTTCTCAGACCTTACATCTCAATTTAGAAAGGAGAGGGGTTAGATGACCATTCATATATGTTCCAACTCATAGAGCCTATACACTCTGTATGATACCCCATTTTATAGTTGCAAAATTTTAGACCTAAAAAAGTAAATAATTTGAAAGAATGGATATGAGTGTAGAAGGCAAGAATGACTCCAGTCATGAACTCCAATATAAAATTGCTATATATATATATATGTTCAAAGTTATTGCATTTGAAATGAATTGTTACATGTTTAATTTCTTCCAAGTATTTTTGTAATTGACAGCCTGAGACTCACAGGCTGGTTAAGCCTGATGAGCAATCAGGCATCTGGCTGTAGTCTGTACTTAGTGTACTTCTATAGATAAAGGGAAGAACAACAATGGTCTACTGTGCCAGTAAATTATACCTTTGCAACCTGCCACCATAGGAATGTTCCCAGATGTTGGGAAAGATCATATAGCTGTGACAACAAACAAGAAATTTCCCTGAATCTGTCCCTAAAACTCCTAGTGGCAGAGCTGTGGTTAATTAATATTAGGAACATAGAACTCAAGCAAATTGCTGCTCCTGGTAAGAAGTTTGGACTTTTAGCTAGGCAAATTCCTACCAACACTGTTTAGTCCTGCAAAGTGATGTCCCAGATGAGACTCATTCCTCTTATTCATATGTCACCTGGGAATTGTTCTCAAACTGGGCATCAGCACCTTCACAGTCTCCAAATATTCATCTCCCCCATGGCCAGTTGGCCATTCTCAGTAAGGGGAGATACAAGTTTTTACACAGCTCACTACATATTAATTAAACTGAAGTGTTGCCATTTTCCTCCTAATGAACACCTATGGGATGTACATTGCTACGGTAACAGCAAATAGCAGAAAAATGAAAATTATTGTCTAGCACAGTGTTCTGCCAGCCATCTTTCCAGGGCCAGACTCATTTTGAGAATAAGTATATTCTATGCATCATTAACCACCCTTCACCATTAAATGGCACATTGGTATTGTTTGCTTAAAAAATAACATAAGATACAAAAACCTGAAATTTTATGTTATAAAATTTATATTGTAAAAGGGTTAGTCTCCTAACAGATTTTCAGTTGGATTCCATTCAATACAAAAAATTCTGCTTAAAGCCTTACTGTGGGAAAAATCATTTAGGGAGGACTTACAGGGAATAAAAGGATGAATAATATTCGCTAATATTCATTGAATATGCCAGGCCCTATTAAAACACTTTACATCAATTAAGCTAGTCTTCACATCAACACTATGAGGTAGAGAGTATCATTCATTTTTTTTTTCATATGGGAAAATTGAAGATCAAAGGGGCTACAAAAATTTCTCAAACTACGCTAATAGTAAATGATGGAGTCTGGAATGAACCCGGGCAGGCTAATGCCAGAGTTCTTTTTTCTAAATCCTGCCCTAACATTTTCAATTATTAATGTTATAATGATTTTGGAGTTATAAGAATCACGATTGCCTTGTCTAACCATTTCTCAACAGGTATCTTGCAATTAACAAGTGTATTGAATTTAACTGAATTGAAGTAGATCTATCCAGTGTCAGTTACATAGAAGACAATAATAAAACCATAAAAGGAAGAAAAGAATGAGTTCATGTTACCTCTCATTTGCCTAGTTTTTTGACTTTCTGTATGTGTTTTGTTTGTTTTTAGATGGATTTATTTTTCTGGGTTAAATCACTTGAGTTCAAAGGGCCATTATTAATATCAACTTAACATGGTATGGCTCTCTCAACAAATCAAGGGTCTTATTATTTGTCCATATTTTTATTGAGGCATGAACCAAAGAATGTCACATATGGCTTGATAAAGGACCATTAAATTCTAAAGATAAAACTCAGGAAAATTGTGCTATTTGGAAAGTAAGCAGGAAGAACTGGAACTTTGGATAATTTTCCCTTCTGAGCAAAGCTTTCCACGTACAAGTGAAGAAAGAATCCTGCAAGGATTTCAACCCTATCACATGCAGAGAATGTGGATCTCCCTTGGTGGTTTTGCTGCATGAGCTTGCCTGTCAAAGATCCACACCAGTGGCAAATGCCTTCTAAACACTTTTGTGAAGTTACTACCATATCATTACCAGAATGCCCTACTTAACTGATTGAAATACTTCTAGAAAATCCATGAGAGGCAAGAGACATTTTACTCAAAGCTCCAGAAGCGTTTGGTCTTTCTCTTCACCTCCTAGGCATTTAGCTCTAATTATTTCAAATATTAGAGTGGGTCTTTCTGTTTGTTTGTATTTACTACTCATTTAACTAAAACACTTAGCAAACAATAACAACCAACCAAATAAACAAACATTCTAGGCCCTTTGGATTCCTAAAAGACAGGCCCTTTTTAGAGCAGAAACAGAGAGGGAAACACAGAATCCTAAGCAGGCTCCAGGCTCTGAGCTGTCAGCACAGAGCCCAATGCTGGGCTTCAACTCCCAAAGCATGAGATTATGACCTGAGCCAAATTTGGACACTTAACTGACTGATCCACACAAGTGCCCCAAGGATACTTTCTTTTTAACTCCCATTTACTATCACGGAGTCAAAAGATATTTAACATCGGTTTTTAGCGATTACTTAAATGAAACCTTTTATTTTATTTATTTGTTTTTAATTATTTAAATTAAAAAAAAAATTTTTATAATGTTTATTTATTTTGAGAGAGATGGAGGGGCAGAGAGAAAGGGAGAGAGATTATCTCAAGTAGGCTCTGCGTTGTCAGCGCAGACCCAGATACAGGGCTCAGTCCCACAACTGTGAGATTAAGACCTGAGCTGAAACCAAGAGTCAGATACTTAAAACCAACTAAGCCACCCAGGAACCCCAAGCCGTTTATTTTAAATGGTAAAACTGAGACTTCAAAAGTTAAAGAAATTACCCAGTGTCATTTATTTAGTTAGTAACAGAATCAAGCTTTGACAACTAACTTCCTGGCCAGTTGCTTATGATTTACAGTTATGTCTCTGTTTCTATGAACACACATTCTAGTCTAGATATGGACAGGGAGTAATTCTTTTAGCAAGTATAACTCTAATGTTTTTACAATTCTTAAAATGGCATCACTGTTTTGAAATTACACAATTGAGGAAAATAAATATTGTAGGTACTCTTGAGAAGAGAAAGCAACACAACTATGAAGTTCAATCAAAGCTAATTATCTGGAGAAACATACTTTCCTCTAAGGGATAAATGCTTAGAACTCACCCTGAGAGACCCGAGATGATGAAATTCAAGTTTAATCTCTACTTTGGCAGTTACTGTGGGTCTTCAATAAACTCTGGTTAATTATCCTTAAAAGCATAGTCTTTTTAGATTGAGCATATTTTTTTTTTAAGTTTTATTTATTTTGAGATAGAGAGAGCACAAGAGGGGGAGGGGCAGAGAGAGGGAGAAAGAGAGAATTCCAAGCAGGCTCCACAATCTCAGCATGATACAGGGCTTGAACTCACAAACTTTGAGATCACGACCTGAGCCTAAGTCGGATGCTTAACTGACTTGAGCCACCCAGGTGCCCCAACTGGGCATTATTTTTTGTATGCTTCACTAAGTATATTCATTATCAGGAGTAAAGTAGCACTAATATATGTTGTTATAGCAATCTTTAATTATTCTAAGTGTACGGATGTGGGACAATGATTATGAAGAAGACCCATTCATAAAATATGCCCTTGCCTCCTCCAACCCTTCTTGTCTACATTTATGCTTGCTTAGTTAATATATATGATCTTCATACTAGGTAGTGATAAGAGATAAGTTATTGATGCAAATGAATTTCTAGGAAATAGTTTTTGTGTATATGTGCTAAATACTTGGGTTGTTCATTAGGATTAAATAAATAAATATATATCTCTGTCTCTTCTAGAAGAAGAAAAAGAAATATCTATAATAATATAATAATACAATACAATACAATATAATAATATAATATAATATAATATAATATAATATAATATAATATAAACGTAAAATAACATAATAGGTACACAAGTATAAATATTATTTAATATATTATTGGTATAAATATTAGCTATAGATACTAAAGAAACAAAGGTCCAGTGATCTTAAGTGATTTGCTCAAACTTACTCTTCCAAACTGAGATAAAAGAATAGGTTTCTGTTGAATATATAAATATGAGTACAGTGATATTTCCTTAGTGGTTTAATTATTTAGCTAAGGCTAGCCATTATATTATACATTAATAACTCAAAATATTATAGCCACAAGGCCTTAAAGCATTCCTGAATATATCTAAAAGGCTGCAATCATACAAAGTATGTTCTCCAACCACAATGGAATTAATAGAGATCAATAATAGAAAATTTGGGAACATCGCAAATATAAATTCACTTCAAAGAATCAACGAGTCAAAGAAAAACTAACAATAAAATTAGAAAATACCTTGATATAAGTGAAAATGAAAAACACATCACACCAAATCTATGGGGTGCAGTACAACAGTGCTCAGAGAGAAGTTAGATGTAAATACCTATATTTTAAAAAACAAAACAAATCCTCAAAATAACAGCTTAATACTTAAAGAAACTGGAAAAATAAGATCAAAATGAGCTCAAAGTAAACAGCAGAAAGAAAGTAGTAAAAATTGGAGCAGAAATAAATAATATATATACTGGAAAATGACAGAAATAATAAATGAATCAAAGGACTGATTTCTTTGAAAGGATAACAAAGTTGACAAAAATTTATTCAGTTGACCAAAAAAAAAAAGGAAATTTTATTACTAAATCAGAAATTTTATTACTAAAATCAGAAGTGAAAGAGGGACATTAATACCGATCTTACAGAAATAATAAAGGTTTTAAGGGAACTCCATAAATAAATATTCGCCAAAAAATAGGTTAGTTAAAATGGACAAATTCTTAAAAGACACAAACTACTTATACTAGTTCAAAATTAAATAGAAAATCTGGATTGCCCATAACAACTAATGAGATTGAATACTTTAAAATTTTCCCTTGAAGAAGAGCTCAGACCCATATAGCTAGTGAATTGTACCAGAGAGTGAATTAATACCAACTCAATTAATATGAAACTGTGTCAAAAAAAAAAAAATACAAGGAGAGGGAACATTTTCATCCCATTTCATGATTCCCACATTACCCTAATACCAAAATCTGTAAGATACTCCAAGGAAAGAAAAATACAGATCCATATCCTTTATGAAAAAAGGGGAATAAAGATCTCAATAAAATACTAGCAAACCATATCCAGACACAAATAAAATGGTTTATACTTGTATATTATATGAAATGTCCAGAATAAGGAAAATATATAAAGAAAGTAGATTATTGGTTCCCTATGACTGGGTGTTTGGTGGGGGAATAAGTGCTAACTGGTACAACAATTCTTTTGGGGTGATGAAAATGTTCAAAATTTAGATATAGGTGACGGTTGCACAACTCTGTCAATATACTAAAACAACTGAATTGGGTGCTTTAAATAAGTAAATTTTATGACATGTGAATTATATCTTAATAAAGGTGTTTAAAATACTAGGGTCACCTGGTGGCTCGGTTAAGCGTCCGACTTTGGCTCAGGTCATGATCTTTTAGTTCGTGGGTTCGAACCCAGCATCAGGCTCTGTACTGACAGCTCAGAGCCTGGAGCCTGCTTCAGATTCTGTCTCCCTCTCCCTCTGTCCCTCCCCTGCTCACACTCTGTGTCTCAAAAATGAATAAAAATGTTAATTTTTAAAAATATTATAGCTATAAACAGCAAAAATGTCTAGTAGAATGGTTACTCTTCAATGAGCAGTGCTAAAAAGGAGGACCTTTAAGATTTATCGTTTCCTCTATCTTTGACATTTTATTCTCTTCTGACTTAACTATTTTCTTTGGAGAATCTTTCCTTAGTGTTTTAGTGATATGATTATGAAATAATCACTAGGTGACATCCTTTTTGCTTAGACAAGTGAGGGTTTGTCACCAACAGCTATAAGTTAGTTGTAACACTCAAATGTAACTCACCATAGTTAAAATACTATTCTAGATAATACTTAGTAATATCCCTATAATCTTTTCACCCTTACTGACTTGTGCTCTAATATCTTCTTTAATGTGAAAGAGATATAGGTTAAGTTACAGGTAGCAAGTATAGGAAACATATTTTTACAATTTCTTTTAGCATTTCTACATTTGCATCTAAAGTAACAATGTCTGTTATCTTGGAAGTGTTGGAAAGGGATTTCTGCCCATCTCTCTTACTTACTTGCTTTACCCTCTGGGTCAGAGAGTAATTTATCTGAAAGATAACAATGGGAGAAATAGCTTATGCAATTCAACTTTTCTTGGTTTTCCCTTATGGACTTGCCTGCCCTGACATCATGTGCTTTTTTTTTTTTTTTTTTAATTTTCATTCAATATGGTAAACACACTTAGGCTTAGGTCAGGGCTTATATTTGCCTTCTATATAAATATCCAAATATTCATCCCTCTCTAATCCTGCTATTGGGGCTCAGTGTAATGAAGCAAATATATATATATGCATGTGTGTATATATATATGTGTATGTGTGTGTATATATATATGTATGTGTGTGTATATATATGTGTATATATATGTATGTGTGTATATGTGTATATATACACATATATTTTTTTCTTTTTTTTTTCACTTTTCCAGGTACATATGTAATTAGCAGACTCTTTCTTGTATAAGCTGGTCCAAGGACTAAGCTTGAGGATCAGAGTGAAATATAAAGAGGTTTTTACAAAACCCAGGTGTTTATTCTCCAATATATCTTTATCAGTAGTAAAGCTGATGTTTGATCGCTGTTTAAATTTTCAAATGGTTCCAAACTTGAATAAATGTGATATTATTCACTATGCTTTTAAATGGGAACAGTGTGTCAGAAACAGCATAAAGCTTTGGGTGTATTGGGCATGGGAAGGTCATCTGTCATGTGTATCGCATCAATAAAAATGGAGCATAACTGGATTTAACTAGTTGTCCACATTCGTAGAAGAGTAAGTTACCTCCAAAATGACACCAGGTGATAAACCCATGGCCTAAAATACAACTTACCTGGACCATATGGGAAATATAATGCTCCTGAAGGCCACCTCCCTCAATGGAAGCATACAGAGTGTCATTTGAACAGCATGGTACTGCCTTTGTACAGAATGAGGTATTCACTAGTTCCAGATGGAAGCAGTCTGACACGCTGCTTCTGTGTCCATCCTCAGTCCTCACTGTGTCCCTGCTCTCCAAGGATAGGCATCCATCTGTCCATAATTATTTAACCAGAGTTCTGCCTAGAGGCAGGAAGCTGGGCAACATGGCCAGACTTATGTAATACTCACAAAGTGTACTTCCACCCCATTTATTTCAGTGATAGGTTTAAGATTCCCTAAGAGAGGAAGGAAAGGTAAAATGAGGAGAGAATGGCTTCCTCTTTCCCATGTACTTAGTACTCCATGCTTGAATTGTTCATCTGTCTTTATTCTCTTTTCCCTGAGTCCTAATTTCATTTTATCCTCCCAGGACAGAGAGAAAAAGGTCCATTCTATCACCTTTCCCCAGGCATATTTTCTTTTTGCAGACACAGTTGCCCCCAGAATTCATCAAAACCTTGTATGAGGCTCTCCTTTAAATGTCCCTTTGCAACCTTTTGTATTGGTGACATTGGTACTTTTACCTCAGACCTGTAATTGAAATAAATAGTGCAGAACTGTATTCTGGCCATATTTTTTCCCCTCTGTGCTGGCCAACTCATTTTATCTGCAAATTTTAAACTGCATGGAGATGAATATTAATGGCCATATTAGTATGTAAAGGTGGCATTGAGATTGATGCATGGTAAATGCTCTAACTAGGATGTGTGGAATTACCCATCTCCGATAAGAGTATATTCTCAGTACCTAACTATGCACTCTTGAGACCTACATGTTTCACTTTTATTCTACTGGTATATGACCCCCTCTCATTTGAGAAGCTACCTGAGGAAAAATGCCTGCCCAATTGCAGAAGAAACCAATGTCCACTCCCTATATTAATCAGCTGAACTTTTCCCTTTGAAGGCATACAAATAAACAACTAAAGATTAACAGAAATTTGAGAAACAAATATTAAAACTACTCTCCAGATGACCAATAGTATAAACCCAGAAAGAAGTTTAATTTAAGTGAATATTATTTATATTTGTGTTGTATTGTAGCAACTTATTAAAAGCAAAGATACCATTCTAAAAGGTAAGAGGTAAATTAGGATCACGAATAAAATCTGAATAGAATTCTGAACCTGATTACTTAACTGGAGATCTGAAAGATAAAAATCAAGAAAACTTCTAGATTATAGAGCTAGAGAAAAAAAGTGATGTAAAATATAGAAGTTAATTCAGAAGTAGTATATAGATCTAAGCGTTGGAAAGTACATCTAATGGAGTCTCACAATGAAAGAAATAACAGAGGGAAAGACATAATAATAGAAGAAAATCTCCTGTCTTAAAGCCTGAAATATTCTCTCCAGTGTCTACAGTACCAATAAAAGCATATTTGAAAACAAAAATAAAATAAAAGTACATCTATGCTCAGACTTATGTTGGAGAAATGTTAGTATTATAAAGACAATTTTTAAAGCTTTTAAAGAGAGTGTGTGTGGAACATGTAAGGAGAAGGAAAGGACTCATAGCCTTGCAAAAAATATTAACTTAAAAAAATTTAAAATACACTAGGGATGCTAGAGGACAGCAGTGTACTGTTTTAAAAGTTCAAAGATAGTTTGAATCTAAATTCCTAAATATAGTTAAAATAAGGACATTTGCAAAAGTCAATGGCTCAGAATATTTAGGCTTTGTGAATCTTTTGAAAAAGATGTGCCCTGAAGATATACTACAAAAAATTTTTTAAAAAGAATGGGAAAAGCCCAATAAAATGAATTACATGTTAATAGAGATGAAGCAGCAAACAATTAGAAAGACTATAAAAGACAATTAGAGAAATACGGAAAGACATCCTTAATAAGAAAGTGTACTCCTTGCATAAATACATAATTAAGAGATGAAAGTTTCCTAACTCATGATGAAAACACATGTTCCTATTAAAAAGAACTCATACACTCAGTTTAGTGTTGTCTGCTACTAGATTGAGGATTTCCTTCAAGTCAAGGTGCTTACATCCTTTATTTTTGCACCCCAGGTGTGTAAACACTTAGCATAAGTGAATATCCCTGAGGCATTTCTCAGTTCAACAGATCTAAATCAAACTTCCTCCCTTATGGCCATTCTCTGGAGTATACCACTATATCTGGCCTGGTAAGCAAAACTGAGAGAAAAAATTCAGTTCTTTTATACTCTGCAACCAGAGAATCACCAAATTTTGTTACCCCCATCTCTTCAGTGAAACACGAATCCACAGTCTTCTATCTCCATTGTCCTAGCCTGAGTACTAATTATTAACCAAAGGACTGTCGGAAGAGAATCTTAACTGGTCTCCCTTCCTGATGCACCTCTCTCTTTGAGTAAATTCATCATTTATATGCAAAGACTTAATACTGTGCAGTAGAAAGTAGAAAATTTTATGTTGCATCTTATTACAGAAATCACTATTTTTCTTACAGTATCTGCCTATTCTCCTTTTCTTCTAGAGCAAAATGACTCATAATTTTTACCTACCCACGTGGTTAAGTAGAACAAAAATTATCTTCATCCTTCCCTTTTGCACATACATGTTTTTGCTAAAGGAATGTAAACAAAAGTGGTTGTACAACTTCTAGAAAACAACATGTAAAGGATCAAGAAGATAAAAAATTGTAAGCCATATATTGGGGACAGTGAAGTTGGATCCTTGATGATAACACACTCTTCATTACTGATCATGGTCTATGCTTATGTGCAAAAGACATCGACCTCCGTAATTTTTTTACCATTATAATTCTGTGTTTTCTGTCACCCACGTAAATATTTATTACAACCTAATACACCCCTAAATAATATTAGACTTCCTCAATGACCATCAAGGCTATTCACAATGTGTTTAAAACCTGTCTTCTAACATTGTATCCTACGACATTCTGCCACATAACATGTATTCTTGTCAATCCAATCATTAATCATTTTTTCCCTTCCATCATTCATAAAGTTTCCCTATTTCCTCTGTCACATTTTTCTCTGCCCACTTCCTCTCCAAGCCTTTGGTTCACCAATCATGCTTAGGTTCAATGGGTAAATTGAGTAAAAATGAAATAGCTTCTCTGGTTTAAATTTGTTTCCTTTGGCACACATCAATCTCAACAACACAACAAAGATCAAGAGATACTGAATTTCCAATCACTTCAAAAACCTAAAAAAATCCCATGAAATGTCAACCTAACTAAACCATTGCTGTATTCTAATATATTTTCCTTTGTTGGCTTCCAAGAATAAGAAATGAGAGGTAAATTTACTCCTGTTTTCTGTTTGTACATCCTATTACAATATCTCTTCCTAAGAGTGGTTATAGTTTATTAGTGTGTTTTTTGGAAACTTAAATGTAGGGAGATGAAAACAGCCTAGATAAACAGACACATAAACACATAGATTGAAATAAACACACACACACACACACACACACACACACACACACACACACACAGGTGTGCAAAATAAAAATGTCTTACACTCTTCATATCCATTGTAGATCTGGGAAAAACAGCCATTGAATATATTTTTTGTGACCTTCCTCCCTCCATATACCTATATACAATCACTGACTTCTATTTGATAAGTGTTCTCTTGTTCGGTGTTTTAGTACTAACTTCCTGTTACTATTGAGTTCAAATTCAAAATTTGATGAATACATACCAATTACATCCAATTTGGAAGCCTTACACAATTTACTTTAAAGATCTATCACTTTCATTGGCACTCATTTGCAGCATCATTGTACTCAGTCTCATCTGCAGGAGCAGTGATTGTCAGCACTCAGGAATCTGTCAGGCCGCTCAAGGGTGCCCATCTCAATCAGAGGGGAAAAATGACAAAAGGAAGCATTATGCCTCATTAAATGATATTACAGACACTGCCATGCTCTAATCTGTAATTGAAAATAATTTCAAAATCACACAAAGAATGGCCTCCTGTGAATTTTCTAACACCTTCAAATTCAGACCCAGTTTCAAGACATTTAATGATTACATTATACAGTCAATCCATCCAAGCCAGAAAAGCTGCCGCTCTCCACTCTTTGAGTTGGAGCAGATATATTAGAGACAAAGCGGAACCATCATGAAAGAAAAATGGTGCCTCACAAAGAGCTCCTTGAGAGTCAGAATTTAGGAAGACTTTGCTGCCATAGACTAATGTCCACTCTACAAAGCCTTCACAAGGAGAAGTCCCTATTTCTGGCACTGCAGAGCAAGACAAACCACCTGCATGCCCACTGGCTGACCTCTGACCTTCTGAATTGTGTGCACCAAGTGAAAGTTGAAACACATCCACCGTGCAGGAGAAGGTTTACACTATGCCTGCAAGGACTGCTCAGGATTGGAGATAAACAAAAGTCTTTTGCTATTTCTGGCTGACAAGTTCCCTTCAGCAGCAATGCACTTTCACAGGAGGAAAAGCTTAAAAACAAAAAGGGGCAGTAAACCAGTGGCAGTAGTCATTTCAACAATTGGGAGTATCTGGGGTAGTTTACTTTTTCCTTAAAAAAATCTTAATCCTAGGGGCGCCTGGGTGGCGCAGTCGGTTAAGCCTCCGACTTCAGCCAGGTCACGATCTCGCGGTCCGTGAGTTCGAGCCCCGCGTCAGGCTCTGGGCTGATGGCTCGGAGCCTGGAGCCTGTTTCCGATTCTGTGTCTCCCTCTCTCTCTGCCCCTCCCCCGTTCATGCTCTGTCTCTGTCTGTCCCATAAATAAATAAAAACGTTGAAAAAAAATTAAAAAAAAAAAATCTTAATCCTACTTTCCTCCTGGGAATGATCTGTAGACTTGGTGGGACAACTCCAGCCACCTGAATTCAATTTCACTCAGCCTTAAATTATTGAGCAAATACTGTACATCAGACACTGTGCTACATGTTAACAATATATGGTTACTCTATTATAAACCTAACATCTGAAGGAAAAGCGATGATAGCATGAGATTGGGAGGAAGAGGTTGCTGATGCTTAAAATTAAAATCAGTTCATGATACACACAAGAATTAATAGGATGATACTGGCAAATGTGTTATGCCCATAGGTAGTAAAATGGAAAGGTTAGAGACAAAAGGACTTCAATGAAGTTTCTTAAGTAGTAATCAGAGAAAGAATATTTTCGTCAGTTGAGACTATATTCTTGATGATCTGGACGGAATTTCTTTTTTTTATTTATTTTTTATTTTTTTTTAATTTTTTTTTTCAACGTTTATTTATTTTTGGGACAGAGAGAGACAGAGCATGAACGGGGGAGGGGCAGAGAGAGAGGGAGACACAGAATCGGAAACAGGCTCCAGGCTCTGAGCCATCCGCCCAGAGCCCGATGCGGGGCTCGAACTCACGGACCGCGAGATCGTGACCTGGCTGAAGTCGGACACTTAACCGACTGCGCCACCCAGGCGCCCTTTTTTTTTTTTTTTAATGTTTATTTATTTATTTTGAGAGAGAGAGAGAAAGAGCATGGGTGCATGAGTTGGGGAGGGGCAGAGAGTGAGGGAAAGAGAGAATCCCAAGGAGGATCCATGTTGTCAGCACAGAACCCAGTGTTCCCACAATCATGAGCTGAAATCAAGAGCTGGTTGCTCAATGGCCTGAGCCACCCAAGCACCCCTGGATGGAATTTCTTATATTATCATATCTCATGCATCTGAGTTTTCCAAACAGTATTTCTGTCATTAATACTCAATCCTAAACTTTATTGTTGTTGTTGTTGTTGTTTTTTTTTTTCTGTAAACTGTACTGATGGGCATAGACTTCAAAAGATAACAACAAAATCTTTGTTTATGGGGAGTTTCTTGAGATCCTTCAGAGTTAACCAGCTTGTCCAAGGGCAAAGCCATATAGAGAATTCAGAATTTCTGAGGGTTTAGTAGAGGATTATGGAGATCATATGGACTCCAACTCAGGCCAATGTGAGATTGAATGCTGCCTCTGCCATAAACTAGTAAGGTGAAGTCAAGCATTGTCCTTTGTCCAGTTATCTAGCTTTGAACTTCAGATCTTCCATTTACCACCTGTGGCCTGGGGCAAGATATATAACCTCCCACAGCTTTGTTTTTTCCACTATAAAATGGAGATAACAAAAGAAACTACTTCAGGAGTTGTGAGAATGAGGTGAGTTAATGTAAATAAAATGTTTAATACAATAAAGGCTCAGTAAATAGAGATAATTCAGTTTGTTCATCAAATCTGTTTAATAATTCAATGAAATAACTCTTTAAGTAAATTCTTATTTCAGTGTCTAGAACATACAATGCTTTCTCTACTTTGCACCTCTCCCATTGTACTGGAACAATCTTCCTAAAAGTTTCTGTGTGTAGATTTGCATAAACCTTCTATTAGGTAGGGATAACTTTTTAAAAAGTAAGTAATAGGCGGTAAATCATCAATTAGAAGAAATTTCTGAAATAAAGTAAGAGTAAAACCTGAAAATTGGGCATGGGTTGTATAATAAACATAGATGTTTACTTATAATAGAAAAAAAAATGAGAGGAAGGAAAGCAGGAAGGGAGGGAAGGAGGGGAGGAAGGGATGGGGAGGGAACAAAGAAAAGAGCAAAGAAGAGAGGAAGGGAGGAAGGCCAGGTAGCCTACTTGTTAAGAGTGGGTCCTTTTATTCCACATGTCCATAAAATCTCTGAATATTCTCTATTTGAATATTTTAAATTTTAATATTTTCAATTTGAATGACAAAATAATTTTCCTGAACAGGGAGTCTGCTGTATTTTCAGTACGGTCATTGTAAATGACCCAAACTGAAGTCTTTTCAATATTACACCTGGTTGGTGATACTAGTCAATGAAATTCACTTATTAAATATTGATAATACCAATGGAGGTGACACTAAAAATATCTTCCACCCATAACTTGAGAGTTTATTTAAAATCTTGTCCACACACAATTATATCAAATACCCACGGCAAAAAAAGGAGGGAGTGGGGTAAAAAGCACTTTATATTGTATCTTAATTATTCGGGGGATAATTAGAAGCATGTAGCATGCTTCTAAACTTAGAAAGGGCAAATAGTCCAGATGACTTTGTATTATCTATACTAAAGGTGTAGGTTTCAGATTCTATACTCTTTCCTTCAAAGACAGTATGCACACCACTAAAACTAACACGAAGCCCTGAGGTGCCCGGGTGGCACAGTTGGTTAAGCTTCTGACTCTTGATCTTGGCTCGGGCCATTATCTCAGAGTTTGTGAGTTTGAACTCCACATCCAGCTCTGCGCTGATGGTGTGGAGCCTGCTTGGGATTCTCTCTCCTTCTCTCTGCCCCTCCCCCCACTTGTGCACATGTGCTTTCTCTCAAAAAAAAAAAAAAAAAAAAAGAAAAAGAAAAAGAAAAAGAAAAAAAGACTATATGAAGCCCTGGTAATGATGAATTTAAATTCAACAAAATATTTCTGAATACTAATTATGGGCCAGGTCTTGTACTTTATAAGCATAGGAGATAGATAGATAAAGATAGATAGATAATAGATTTCTTGCTCTCAAAGAGCTCATTAAGAAGGGTAAGAGGAGACCCAAATACACACAAAACAAATATGTATTACCTAGCGATAGAAATTCTTCTAGTTAGCCAGTTAGGAGACTTTACTAATCATTAAAACAGAAAACTAAAAGGGAGAAAAGAGAATTAGAACTCTTACAACTACAAACAAGAGCTGACTTTTGCTAGAACCAATCCAATGGCATCCAGGAGCAGTTTCTTTCTCTTCAATGCTATCGTTCTTATTTCCAGAACTCCTTAAACTCCACCCATCCCAACACTTGTGTGGTCCAAAACATGGCTAGAGAACCTGAGAGCCTCACATCACACTTTTCTGAGATCATTTGTAAAATACAGTGTCTCACATGGTAGTCATCAAACAAGGCCTAAGATTTACTGTCTTTAATTGGCTTCTGTGCAGATCACTGAACAAGCAAATGTGGTCAAAGGGATGGGACATGCTGATCAATGCTTAAACCTTGGGTTTGGGTAAATTCCCCCAAACTGCTTGGCTAACGCTGGGGAAAGAGGCACATTCCTCATTGAAGACAACACTATATTGTTGGCTAGAGGAGGGTGTGAGTGAGTGAACGAGTGAGCGAGTGTTAATGCATGGAACAAGTGTGATAACAGGACATTGTGATGGTGTGCAGAGCCTAGGAAGGCAACTGACAAGCGCTCACTATAGATATCGAGTTCAATTTAAATTGGTTGCGAAAAGAGAAAGTGGTCTTCTCCATGGGGAGGTGAGAGAAAAGTTCAAGACGTTGATTTTTAAGTAGTTTAACTCTCACCACCTCTTTCAAGAAGATGTGGTATATATATATATATATATATATATATATATATATATATATATATATATATAAAATCATATCTCATGCATCAACCAGAGCCTAAAGAAAGTATTCATCCCTCACACACTACGTAGCCACACACTACGTTTTAAATACACCTGCAATAAGCTGAGGTACAATTAGTTCCCTAGTATTGCATCACCTTTGAAGGATATAATAAAATCTCCAGTCCTTTTCAACTGTAGATATGCACTAGAAAAGATGCTGCATGATGGCAGGGGCTTTGTCATTTTCACCTGTTGGAACCCCATGATGCAAAACACTACAGGACATGTATTACAGGTTTGAGAGTGAATGAATGAATACATGAATGAAAGGATGAAAAAAGCCTTGCTACAGAAATGATTGTAATAAGGTACTGAAGCTACCAAGTACACTTCCTCAAAATATGAAAGGAGTAAGATAACTTTGTTTCTAACTCAACTGAAACCGTGTTTCCAACTCCACTGAAACTTTGCTTCCAAGTATTGGCAGCAGTCTCAAATTCTATTTCCAAGGTAAACATGCCTAGGGTTAACGGATTTGTGAGTTTGATTCCTGCGTTGGGCTCTGTGCGGACGGCTCAGAGCCTGGAGCCTGCTTCAGATTATGTGTCTCCTCCTCTCTCTGCCCTTCCCATGCTCATGCTCTGTCTCTTTCTGTCTCTCAATAATAAGTAAATGTTAAATAAAAATTAAAAAAATACAAATTAAAAAAAATATAAAAAGAACCTTGCAAAATCTTCCAACATATGTTCTAGAAAAGCCCAGATATTCAAAATGCTCCAGGAGCAAAGGGTTACTTGATCAAATGCATTAGAACCACTGCATTCTATATCTTCTTTCAACATTCATATTCCATTCATTCCATGTGACTTTTAATTTGTATCTTACTCCTTACTTCATTTCTCTCTCTCCCCCCAAACAAGCTTTGTTTATTTCAGTTTAAATCACAATGCTTTCAAGTCATGGGCCTGAAAGTGTCATGTTTAATTTGCTAAATGAATATATATTCATTTACATTTTTATAAACTGTGCTTTTGTTTGATGAGGCATGAATGTTTGACTTGATTCATATGAGCTCCAATTTTCTATCAAGGAAAAGATGTAGCCACACTGCCATTACTGAGAAGAAAAAGCTGGATGTCTTTTGGAGATGGACTGCCACATTTCCAGAATTTCCTGACCTCTGCTTTGTGGTTGGCTGTGGACTCTGACACAGCTGTGACAAAGCCGGGTTGGGGACGGGAGAATAGAAGTGGGATATTTGTATAAGAGGTACAAAGTCTCTGAGTGGGTTGAAAAGCCTTTTTTTTCTTCCTCTTCTGTTTTAAAACCGATTTCTTCTCCCCATTCTCTGTTTTGCTTCATTCTGTGATGGATCTCTTAGGTTGTTATTATTATTCTGAACTAGACTGAAGTTCCTTGTCAACTGCTTAGGGAGTGTGCTGGGATAAAGATTATTTCCTATGCATCTTTATTTGATTCTATTAGCACAATGTTACTAACACGGGGCAGTTCACAGCACAACTATGTAAAGCTCATAGCACAGAATATCACATATATATGATGGGAGGTGAGCAGGGGGAAGGATGAGCTTTTAGGACACTGAAAACCTAAGCACAGGACCATGCTGTATTCTCTACATAAGCATGAGGGCTTACTATGGCTCAATTTGCTTCAAGAATCAAGAGAGCTGGACAGTTTGAAACATGCTCTGAAACAGAAATAAGCATATTATTAGGGGAAGTTATATGGAAATAGACAACAGTATAAGAAGAAATTTGTTATTTTCAAAACACTGGCAGGTCCCAACTATGCCAACATGCCATTTCTTGGTACACTATGCCCTGTGGAAGACACAGAGGTAACAGAAAAGTTAGGCCAAGGTATGCTATATTGCAATATAGATATATCTCTCTCCCAGGATATCAGGCCCGAAATCATTGTGACTTTCTTTAACATGATGGTCTTCTTGGATGGATAAGGGTGTGTATATTTAGCTAAGCAATCATTTGAACAGATATTTGCACTGGAAGCACTGGCAGAACCTGATGGACTCGAGCCCAGGTTTAATGGGCATTGTGTGTAGTAGGAGATAGAACTTTACTCCCGAATGTTAAAGCCACTTTATCTGCTAAATCTTCAGTACTGGGTTAAATGACTTGGAAATTGTGTTAGTCACAGTTCTCCAAAGAAACAGAATCAACAGAGTAGAATATATATATATGTGTGTGTGTATATATATATGTATATATATGCATATATACACACATATATACACATATATATGCATACACATACACATATATATATATATATATATACATACATATATACACACACACATACATACATACATACTTGGAGAGAATGAGAGAGAAAAAGAGAGAAAGAAAGAGAGAGAATGGAAGGGTGGGAGAGATTTGTTTTAAGGAATTGGCTCACACAATTGTGGAGGCTAGCAAGTCTATAATCTGCACGGTAGGACAGCAGGCTGAAAATTCTTGCAGGAGATGATGTTGTATTCTTCTTGAGTCTGAAGGCAGTCTGGAGACAGAATTCCTTCCTCTGTCGGGGATCTCAGAATTTTCTCTTATGGCCTTCAACTGATTGGATGAAGACAACTCACATTACGGATGGAAATCTGCCTTATTCAAAAGTCTACCAACTTAAATGTTAATTTTATTAAAAAAAATCTTCACAGCAATATCTAGACTTGTGTCTGACCAAACAGTTGGGCACCATAGCATAATGAGCTGACACACAGATATAATTGTAACCGGAACCAATAGTGGAGGGGTGTGTGTGTGTGTGTGTGTGCGCGCACATGTATGTGTCTGTATTTGTTTTAGCTGTCTAATTTTTTGAAACAGATTGTTATTTAATCTCAACCTCATAAGTGACATTATGTATTAGAAACAAAAAAGGAAGCTGCTAAAAATATGGGAGAAATCTTTCCAGGTTCACTCTCACCTCAGTTTGTCAAAGATATCATTTTAGAAATATCTATAGCTTATTACCCTGTATTCAAAAGCTACAGATTGACTGAAAGAGGCTTAACTTTTTTTAGAAAACAACAATTTAAAAACAAGAAATGAATCGGTTCAAATGTTTCCTCTCTGTGGCAAATTTTCACTTGCAAATTGAGAATGATAATACAGTGTCAGGCCTTCAGCCCCACAGAACTCTGAAATAGAAGAATGTAGGCATTGTGCTTTGGGAGGAAAGAGAGGCCATAAATATTACAAGGAACTCAACCCCTTCTTGTCTTATATAAACATCCTATGAAATTTTTTTTTATTATTTATTTATCTTGTCCTAGGATCAACTTAATTAATATGTATCAAATGAGTCAGCAAGCTTATGCCACCACTGAACACATTGTACAAAAAAAGGGGTGATGCTTTATGCTCTCTACCCTTTTCAATTCTGGCGGTAATTCTATTTGGTACGGGTTCTAAGGCCATGGCAGTTGAATTTACCCAAGTTGAAAACCACCAGTCCAGGGGCGCCTGGGTGGCGCAGTCGGTTAAGCGTCCGACTTCAGCCAGGTCACGATCTCGCGGTCAGTGAGTTCGAGCCCCGTGTTGGGCTCTGGGCTGATGGCTCAGAGCCTGGAGCCTGTTTCCGATTCTGTGTCTCCCTCTCTCTCTGCCCCTCCCCCGTTCATGCTCTGTCTCTCTCTGTCCCAAAAATAAATAAATGTTGAAAAAAAAAATTAAAAAAAAAAGAAAACCACCAGTCCAGTTGGCTCACACATGATTTTCATTTCCCTCCAGTTTGTTCTATTACTCTTCCGGGATTCATTTATAAAAGGAGGGGTTTGAACTGGATGCCATTGAAGGTCCATTTCAATCTTATTTCTAGCATTGTTAGTCATTCTAAGTCCTTATAAGTGGAGAGCAAGAATGCCACAGACTTTCTGCTTGGAGGTGCCACTATTGAGTTTGGGAAAAGATTGATGTTCAGGAAAAAAAAAAGTGAGGCTACCTAACTCAGAACAGACTGCTCATTTTTTCATTCAATAGTTACTTCCTCCAGGCAAGAAACCAATTAGGGGTGGGATGATCTGGCTTAGATGGTGTAACCTGTTCCTTCTCTCCTTTGCAGGAAGGCATCAGTGTGCTCACTACCCATTCTGCCTTAGTCTTTAGAAAAATACAATTGTTATCACTGTGGTCCTCTCTTGTACTATTCTCCTCTTAAGACAAGACAGTTTATTACCTTGTGTTTTTTTTTTAATATATGGTTTTACTTACTTCCTCACTTGCTTCTTTATTGATTGCCATTTGATTTTTTTGGTTTTGCTTGTGTTAGCTTCCAAGTGTTTTTTGAAAGTTCATAAAAGGAATCCAACCTTGTGAAGTCCTTAGCAACCACTTTTTGTACCACAGGTGCCTGGGAAAAAAGGAGCAGTTTGGGGACCCATGGATTTGGGTCTTGGTTTGCCACTGATTATGAGACCAAGAACAATTTACTTTATCTCACTGATTTTCCCATCCCTTATTTCAAATACAGGAGTGTCCAGTTCTCTGAGCTCTCAATTTTCTCTGTTCTAAAAGTCTGTATTTTTTTTTTTTTTTTACTCATCAGCCTAACTAAAAACGGAAATAAAAACAATAACCCAAAGTAAACATTAAGCTGGACTAAAGAAGTATATCTCTCTGAGAAAAGATTTTTTTAGTTTATTTATTTATTTTAAGACATAGAGCACAAGCAGGGAAGGGGCAGAGAAAGAAGGAGAGGGAGAATCTCAAGCAGGTTCAATGCCATCAGTGCAGAGCCCAATACAGGACTTGAATTCATGAACTATGAAATCATGAGCTGAGCCAAAACCAAGAGGTAGACATTTAACCAACTGAGCCACCCAGGTGCCCCAGAGAAGTGGGACTTGCCTGAAGTAGGGTTTGTGCTTTGCCCACAGTGGGGCTCATGTTCACTTGAAGTGGGGCTTGAGCTCAAGCGATGTGGGACTCAGGGTCACAAACCATGACATCATGTTCTGAGCCAAAATCAGATGCTTAATGACTGAGACACCCAGGCACCCATCTGAGAATAGATTTTTAAAGTCCCCCATTTAGGTGAGCAAAATCCTAGGTTTAGCACCTGGATTCCAACAAGAAACATTTGTACTGCAAAAGGCATACGTGAAGAGCAGCCTAGCACAGGGAGTCTATGCCATGGGCTTCTGGCTGCTCCTGTCTGTGACTGTGGTTCTATGATGAATACTCAAGTTTTATCAGGTCAGATATGGTTTCCAGAGAACAAGGCTAGAGAGATTACAACCAAAGAATGTTTACTTCTGCATTCTAGTTAGTGTAGTAAATTTAATGTTAACTTTGGGGCCGAAAGGAACGTGGTAGGAATCTATTAAAAATATTACACAGGGGTGGAAACTGAACAAAGGACTAATTTAACTATTCCCTTCTTTTCACTGTCAGATGTGTTTCAATGGTGAGGTGGGAGTATTGGTGGGAACTGGTATAATGATACTTTTGAAATGTAATAAGTCTCTGGAAGGTTGTTATCCACTCTGTTGATGTTGGCTACTTCAGAGAAGTGGGATTGCGTGGCCTGGTAGAAGAGAGGAGGAAATTGGTAATTTTTAAATGCTTTTCATTACTATTTGCTTTATTATGAGGAATGATTATGACTCTCAAGTCCGTATTTGTTTTTCATAAACTTACATCGTTTATCTATTGGTATAGATTTGACAGACTTCAGCTTGGGCTGGATGCCCAAGGTTAATAATTACGAGCAGCAAATGAGACAGCGAACATGAAAACATTTGCTAACTTTATGAGTTATAAAAACCATAAGTAAGGGTCTGTTGTTCCTAGAAGTACTCACAGAAAGCCCTGCATCATAACCCTATTGGTTTAGTATATGCTACGCGGCATAGTTCTCTGAGCATGATATACAAAAATGTCTTCCACTGAAGCATTCATTTATTTTTCTTTAAAACATATTCAGTTATTCAACTAATCTTTGGAAGGGCCTGCTATGTGTGCTGGCTTCTCTTTTGGGGACAGGATACACTATGAGTACTCCAGACAAGGTACCTGTCCTCCTGGACTTTACACTTGAAAGAGGAGAGAGGGCCAATATGCAAATATGCAAAACAAAATCAAACAACCTGACAAAAACAGATTGTTGTGGTTGTCATGAAGAGTGGCAATATGATAGAGAAGGACTAAGACAGGCCAAATGTAGGTGGTCTGTGTGTGATGGAAGAATCTAGTCATAATTATGGTAAAATAAGAGGTGTTAAGTTGGATCAGGTTAAACAGCCATGTAAATACTATGTTCTTTCAAACACACTGTCATGCTCACATCACAGACTGTCACCCATGAGTTCCTTGAAGGGTGTGTTCATATGTCATGGATGTTCACTTATCAGTTTCTTTTTTAAGAAAGAAAACCCAAAGTTTATTTTCTTGCAAAATTGTTATGAAAATTAATTAGCAGAGAGATTGAGGTATCACTGTATAGTTTTCTTTATCAGGAAGAATGCAGGTTTGGGATATGGAAAACCTGGGTTCATGCCTGCTTCTTTCCTAATTGTGATCTTAGGAAACCTGATTTTCTGCATCTGTGTAACAAAAGCATTTGAAAAGGTGACCTCTATTATTCCTTGCTTCTACTAGATGTATGAGTCTGAATATAAACAAATAGTTGTTCTGTTTAAATTGCTTTTCCTTGAAGAGAGTTAATCCTATATCTAAAAAGCAATTAAGTTGAAAGCAAGGACAAGGATTAAAGCAAACTCAAGGACCGTTAGGAAAACCACCCTCGGTAAAACAGACATATAAGGCTTTCTTTAAAACTGTTCATGTCTGAGGTTGCCTAATCTATGGGGAAAACCAAGGGGACTTTCATCAAATAGGTCTAAGTTAGAAATCCCCCAATTGTCATTTACCAGCTATGTAACACTGTACAAGTTTTAATTTTTTTAATGTTTATTTTTTTTATTTTGAGAGTGAGAGAGAGAGAGAGAGAGAGTGAGAGCGAGAGAGAGAGAGAGAGAGAGAGAGAGAGAGAGAGAGAGAGCAGGTGCACACCAGCAGGGGAGGGACAGAGAGGTAGAGAGAGAATCGCGAGAGGCTCCTGGCTGTCAGCACAGAGCCTTACGCAAAGGGTGAGATCGTGACCTGAACTGAAATCAAGAGTCATATGCTTAACCGACTGAGCCACCCAGAGACCCCAAGTTTTAAGTTTTTTTAATCTACTTTGAGTATCAGTTGTCTCACCTATAAAATACATGCTAGGATTAAATGATATGATGCTTTTAATAAGTCCAGCACAAAAAAAGGCACTCTGTAGACGCTAACTGCAGGTAAACCTCGCTCAGCAGCCAGTGAAAATGGGGGTGGGGGGTGAAATCTCTTGTAACTTCTCATTCATCATGCATACTGGGTCTTGCCTATCTTTAACTGGCATTCAACAGAATGCCCTTTTGTTTACAACACAGTGGTCTTTCTATCTGCCCTTAATATCTTATATTCTAGCCCATGACCATGAATATCAGCAAATATTTTAATGATTTTCCAAAGAAGAAGCAAACAAAACATTATTTCAGTGTTTTGACTACATACTGGATGTTAAAATGTAATCTTAATAGAACCAGAGACGGTTGGGTGTCAGATGGGTGAGAGTCTTACTTTACACCTAAAAATTGCTACTATTTGTACTACAAAGACAATTATAATAAATGTTCAAAGGTGGCTAGCCAATAAACTTCTCTAAATTTCTGTAGAACGTAAGTAATAAGATTTTCATAGGGATTCATTTCTAAGTATCTCATATAATACTGATTCTTTTAAAACTCTCATTTTCAAGAAAATATCTCCTGTGATAATTGAAGCAGAAATGTTATACATTTTAATATGCTTGCTTATTTTTGTTATGTTCCCTTAGTTTGGGTAGATTTTTGTTTCTTTGTTTGGTCTGTATTTTCTGCTTTGCCTATTTTGAAAAGCTAAGATTTCAGATAAGCCTGAAATAGGAACCAAATATGAAGTCTTTAAAATCAGATGCTTAAGAGGGATAACTAAGCGCCTATCTCAATGACTTGACAAGCATCAATTTCTTCTCCTGTTATATGGGCATAATATTTACTACCTGGTAGGAATATTATAAAAAGGAAATGAAATAACATACATGAAAGTATTTATAAATTAGGAAGCACCAAACAAATGATTACTGGATACATGTTCTGTCACTCATACCATCTAACACTCGGTTCATTATACAAGTCAATTTCACTTGTTAGATTCATTATCATCATACTGAATTTTAAACTCAAGAATGGCTGGCTGTGGCCAGGAAGTCCATCTTTAATAACCAATGAAATAGATTCAGGAGGCCTCACATGAATTAATAACAGAATCAGGACACCTGCTACCCAGGCAGATTGGCCAAAATCTGGGGCCAATAGTACAACCAAAACAACAGATTATCACTTTGGTACTTCTAGACTAATTCTGAATTATAGTAGGGGACAAATTTAATGCTTTAAAACAAATTCTGAGTTTTCAAAAAGCGTGTAAGAAGTCGAATGAGACTGTTTCTTCCACCCTAACAATCAGTAAAAGACAGTAAGCTAAAAAATCAGTTATAGCTTCTAAAATTTCATCAGATAGCTAAGGGCACAAAGAGCCTAAGGGAATGAAATTCCAGAAGGAGACAAGCTTATCCTAGGAGAGAAAGACCCATGTCCGATGAATTCATTCCTAATAGAATGGCAAAAAGAAGAGTAAATGTACCCTGAATGGGGGTAAAGAGAAACAAGCCACACTTTTTGTAACTCTTCAATGTCTCTCTGAGGTTGGCACGATATCTTACAGTTCAGAAGGGCTCCAGTCACAGAGTAAGTTTCCATTCAACCGAACTTTCTTCCCCTGGGTCCTCGGCTGAGGACACACTCATAGTATACCCAAGGCTCAGCAGAGGGAACCTCTTCCAGTTGTGTCAGAACTTCCTGTTTTCAAGGTGGTGACCTGAGGCTGGGTTAGGGCATGGGACCTGAGAGAAAATCATGAAGGGTCATGCATGGCAGCAACTCATGGAGGCTGAGGGCAGAGCTGGAGGGTGGACAGGTCTCTTGAGGTAATAGAAGTTATGGAGGGATGAAGGGAAAAAGAATTCCTGGAGGCTGAAAACATCTTGTGATAGTAGTAGAGAGAGAGAGAGAGAGAGAGAGATTCTTTTATGGTTTGGAAAAATGGTAGGTAGGAAAACACACACACACACACACACACACACACACACACACACACACACACACACATAGAAAGCTTTATCAAGTCTTGCTGCAAAGAAGCAAGGTAATGTGACCCATGATTTAGGAAATACAATTAATAAAAGCAACCACCAGGAATTAAGCAAGCAATTCCTGATGTGAAAAAGAACACACTTCAGGAAATCAAATACTCTGAATAAAAATGGATAAAGACAAGGAAAATTGAAATCATTGCTGACTACAGGAAGAATGAATGAAGAAAAAAGGCAAAATAGTTCTTTAAATAAATGGCTTCAGGAAACCAAAGGAGAATATATTCTCCAAATGGGACACTGAAGAAAGAGCCTCAAATAAATAAAAGCAGGTAAAAATGATATTTAAATATAATTTAATATAGGGGAACTTGGGTGCAACTTCAGCTCAGGTCATAATCTCTTGGTTCATGGGTTCAAGCCCTGCATCAGTCTCTGTGCTGACAGATTGGAGCCTGGAGCCTGCTTTGGATTCTGTCTCTTCCTCTCTCTCTCTCTGCCCTCTCCTGGCCATGCTCTCTCTCTCTCTCTCTCAAATAAACAAACATTAAAAACATATTTAAAATGTATATATAGATATAGATATAGATAATATAGAAGATTGGCAATGACTATCTAATATACATTTTGCATGGTTCTTGGAAAAGAAAAAAATACAACACTTGCACAGAGTCTTTCAAACAATAATTTAAAAAAATTCTCCAGGAAAAAAGAAAATATAATTCATTATTAAAAAATAAAGCACATGGTCCTAAAATGTATCAAAAGATGCCTGACTTAACCCATAAAAAATGATACGTAAACTAAAACAGTATTAAAATACTATGCCACATGGGCTCCTGGGTGGCTCAGTCAGTTAAGCATCCAACTTCAGTTCAGTTCATTATCTCATGGTTCATGAGATCAAGCCTGGCTTCAGACTTGCTGTTGTCAGGGCAGAGCCTGCTTGGGATCCTCTGTTCTCCTCTCTCTCTGCACCTCCCCCACTTGTGCACACACTCTCTCTCTTTCAAAATAAATAAACTTTAAAAAATAAATAAAATACTATGCCACAACTGTCAATTTAGCAAAATTTAAATTTGGCAGCATTCTTTACTGGAGAGGTTAGAAAGAAGAAAACATGCATTCTCATGTATTTCAGGTAGAAGTACAAAATGTAGAAATCCAATGCCGAACATTTTTTCAACATCTAATAAATTTTTTAAGTGTTTTTATTTGTTTTGAGAGAGACAGAGACAGCATGAATGGGGAAAAGGCAAAGAGAGGGTGAGAGAGAGGATCCCAAGTAGGCTCTATGCTCCCAGCACAGAGCCCAACGTAGGGCTCGAACTCATGAAACCCCTCATGACCTGAGCTGAAACCAGGAGTTGGATATTTAACCGACTGAGACACCCAGGCACCCCTCTAATAAAAATATTTTTGTCTTTTGATCCAGTAATCTCACCTCTAGGTATCATTCCTGAAGATATATCTCCAGAAATATATAAAATATGCATAAGAATATTCACTGTCCCATTAATTGTAATAGTAAAATATTTAATACTATCCAAATGTCCCATAATATGAGACATAAAAACGGTGGAATATTATGACATCCTAAAAAAACACACCCACACATAAGCAAATAAAGCAAGGCAGTTTTCTGCTCCCTGTTTTGGAGTGCTCTCCAAGAGAAAGAAGGGAGGAAGATCAATGTATCTAGTAATTTTCTTTTTATATAAGAAAGAAATGGACATAAGGATATGTTAGGCAAGATATATCACAGGAGACATAAACAACAAACTAATACTTATTAGTTATCGGGCTTGGGATGTTGGAAACTGCAGTGGAAGAAAAGAAAAATAGAAGGAAAACTTTTCTGAGTATGTCTTTCTGAACTACTTTAAATGCTTTATACATCCAAAAAGGAAAATGAAATGCAAAAGGTACAAAATTTAAACTTGAAAACAGACTGAATCATTCATCCTAGCTATATATCATGTGTCTAGTATATCCATTGGAAGAAAAGAATTAGTCTAGTAATACAAACATAGTTCTCTGTAGGACACATTCAGTGGGACCAAACAAAAACGTAAACAACTGCAAATAACTTCACTTACAAGGCTTATTGTTTATATATTATCGATTGTGCAATTAGGATTAATTTTTGAATCTCACTGAAGAAAACAGAGAGGTAAATATTTAACTGTTATTAGGAAAAAGATTTTAGTGTCAGAGAAAAGACATAGAAACTTGTTAGCACGTGTCCAGGAAGAGCCTAGGAAGAGTAGCATCCCAGAAGACTGGGATCTACATCCTGGCTAACCCCAAGGAAGGAAATTAGAGGGTGAACCTGGGACTTCTTTCTATTCTGGAAAGCAGGGAGGGCTCAAAACCACGTGGGGGCATATCAAAAAGAGCCAGAAGCTAACTTACAGGGCACTCCTGGACCAAATTTGGCATAATTTGAGGATAAACCAGAAAAGTGTTGATACTTGATTTTAAAACATTGCATAAATTAAAAAAAAAATGGTGATAATTAAAACAAAACAGAGAAAGAAATACACACACATATACACACTTGCCATCAGTGGAAGTGATTGTCATACCGATGCTTTCCTATGAAAATTAGTAATATGAGAGAAAATTAAACTTTCTCTCTCTCTATTTAAGATTACCTATTTACTCTCAAGTTGCTGTGGCAAAGTTCTTTTTCAGAAGCATGCCAGCTAATATATGGACTGAATATGATACAAAAAACACCATTTTGAAGCCCCCAGTGAATTCATTGTTTCAGAAAGTGCTCGATGCTGGAATCATTAGTGTTATTAGTCTTATGATGCCAAATAATCAGGTTACTTGCTAATAGTCATTAGAGAAACAACCCTCAAAGAAGCAATCTGGCAACCATACTTTCCAGAACTAGTCAGACATAGAATCATTAATATTAAAACAACCTGACAACATATGCCTCCTGATACAAAACAAAATGAAGTACACAGCATTGTTCCTCAAGTTTTTTTTCTTTTTCTTTTTGTCAAGATTGCAGACCTAATTTACAGTTTATAATATAAAGAAGATAGAGAAAAAAAAGAGTTAATGTGTTCCACAAGAGAACAATGCGGCAATGCCACAATATAAGACATTTTACAGAACAAGTGGACCATCAAGAATCAATATCGGGGAGAAATGAGGAATTTTTGTGGATTAAAAAGGACTAAAAAAATCTAACAAATACAATGCACGAGCTTCAAGATACAGTGTAGGATTTTTTTTTTAGACAAAGGAGGAAATTTAAGCATTAACATTATGTTAGCTAATATTAGGAAATTAATTTTCATTTTCTTAATTGTGATGATTTGAGGCAATACAGAAAATGTTCTTATTTTTAGCAGAAACTTATTGAATTATTTAGGGGTAAACTATCACGACTTACAGAGCAGCTCACTTTCAACATTTCAACTGATAGATCAATCCTTAATCTATCAAGGATTATACAGACTTGATAGAAAGATAGACTGATGAATAAAATGGTAAAACAAATATGGGCAAATGTTGTTTTTTAATATAGTGGTGGGTATACAGTAATTATTACTACTTTTTTAATATCTCAAAATTATTTCACTATTTTCTATTTCATAAGGTTTCATTATAACTGCCTCTAATGTGAACAGCTCCTGAGAGACAATATAAATCTTCTCGGGGTGATGTTCAAATTAGAGCAGTTATCTGGTTTATTTGGCATTGGTTAGCTGTCTGACCAATATTCATTCTCTTAATCTCTTTGATGTCAGAAACTGGACATTGTGCCCCACTGAAAAATGCCCTTGCAAATGAGGGAAGCCATTAAAGGTAGTTATTTGGTGGGGTACCTCGAAAAGTCCCTTAAATTCTTCTTCCTTTGTTTTGTGCTGATTGGTGCACCAAGTCAGTGGGCTGAAGGAAGCTTTAGCTACCACATTGGTCTATGAGCTGTTGTGCCAAGGACTGTGGAGTAGGAAGAGAGAAAATGCCTGGTTTCACTTATGTGTGTGGATTTTCTGTTAGTCTTATTTTTTTAGAAATTAAAAAAAATGTTTAATGTTAATTTATTTTGGAGACAGAGAGACAGAGCATGAGCAGGGGAGGGGCAGAGAAAGAGGGAGACACAGAACCTGAAACAGGCTCCAGGCTCTGAGCTGTCAGCACAGAACCCGATGGGGGGCTCGAACACAGGAACTGGGAGATCATGACCTTAGCCAAAGTCGGACGCTCAACCGATTGAGCCACCCAGGCACCCCTAGAGTTTTTTTTAATGAGAGAAACATAAAACCTTTTTGGTTAAGTCACTATAATCTTGAGGCTGTTACTACTTTCAGTTTAACGTAATCCTAACAATATAACATTTGTAAATAATTTTCTTGTCCAGATTCTGGTCACGGTTACATGAGGAAAATTTTCACGGCTATCTGTTTTAGACTGATCGATGGCCCTCAGATGATGCCATGTCCTAATCCCTAAAACCTGTGTCATCTAAAATGAAAAAAAAAAAAAAAGACTCTGCAGATGTGATTATATTAGGGATTTTGAGATGGGAAGATTATCCTGAATGATCCAAGTGAACTTTCACAGAAATCAACACATTCAACATAGGGAGGAAGAGAGTGGAGAAGGCAATGTGACCACAGAGACAGAGATTGGAGGGGTTGTGGCCACAAGCCAGGGAATGCTAGCAGTCACCAGAAGCTGGAAGAAGCAAAGAATGATTCTCCCTTAGCGAATCTCCCTTAGAGCTCCCAAGGGAGCTCAGCCTGACCTACACTTTGAGTTTAACCCATTAAAACTTATAATGGACTTCTGGCCTCCAGAACTGTGAGAGAACAAATTTCTGTTGTTTTAAACCATGAAGTTTGAGGTAATTTGTTACAATTGCTACAAGAAATGAATACAACCTCCATTTCCATACACAAAAAGCAATTAGCCAGTTTTATGCTTTGCATTCGTTTCACATTTATAGCATCCCAACTGGATTGTGTTCTGCAATCTGGTTATATTTCCAAATCGAGATCTAATTGAAGGCAAATTCTAAAGCAGAATTAAAGAGCTCTAAGCTTCCTGGTGCGCTCACCAACAGAAACAGACACAACTAACCTTTTCTGATAGCTTTCTTTGGGCTGGTGGTTGCTTATCTCAGCTAATCGAAACAACCCAAGGAGGTAGAGAATTTGCTGTTTTCCTACTTAAAGATTGGAAAACAGTAGTTCGTACAATTTAAGAACTCATGTATTGGCAGGGCACATCTCAAGACCAGAGCCGTCTGACTCCACAGTCCATGCTTTTAATCACTAGGACTCAAAATTTCTGAAGATAAAGAACTGATCTTGGAGTTGAGTCTACCCTAGGATACCTGGTACATTCGAGTTACCAGGTAACTTTTCTAACTAGTTAACATGAAATGCGAAATAGACTTCTATTGAAATTTTTCTCTATTACCTTATATAATTTTACTAGGTCACAAAATTTTACTAGGCATTACTAGCAAATTGAAGATGTTATTAAACATGGATTGTTGTGTTCTCTGGTATATGAAGACATCTTTGGTGTATCCTCATCAGCAAGGTTAGCTAGAGTTTGACACCTGAAGTGTTAGGGTGCAAAGGAACTCCAAAATGCTTGCAAATGCAAATCTATTATCTTGTAGGGAATTTTGAAACAGTTCTCAACTGCTAAAACAAATTATAAAACCTACCTGCTTAACTGAGAGAAAAGGATTTTCATTAGGAAAGAAAACTAGCAATACAACGCATTAAAAAAAATAAATAAAAAAGAGTTCTAACAAGAATATGTCTAAATGATCAGGTTTTTTATTAGTTTATTTTCAAATGTGTAGAAAGCACCGAGTGCAAGAATTTTTTATCATAAGAAAAAATTTATCTTGATTTTAGAGCTAATTATAGATTTTGATACTATTCAGTTACTTACTAGCTTATATGATATCTGCCATTTTTGTTATAAAAATGTTATAAATGTTATAAAGCATAATAAAATGCTTTTCATTTTGCTAAACATTCCCAAGAATTGTGCAATCTCAAACTGACAACATTGCAAGGTATGTATATTACTTACACCCATGGGATGGGTGAGTAAAGTAAAATTTGAGGTTTTTAAAGAGCTATCCATAGGCACACTGGAAGCAACTGTAAAACTGGCTCTTCAACTGGTCTTTCAGAGTTCAAAGGCTATGCAGAAATTTATCTGCATTAAACTGTAAGGAAGCTGTAAGAAAATCCCAGAGGTAAAAAAAAAAAAAATACTAACTAAAAAAAGGACAAACAGAATTTGTGTGTATGTAAGCACTTGGCAGATGTAATTCCAATGCTTACCTTGAGTCATTTAAAGTCACAGGGAAATAACCAAAAAAAAAAAAAAAAAAAAAAAAAAAGAAACTATCTGCAATGACCTTCCTGGTGTCTTGTCCTTGTAACTCTGTAACTTGTACAAGCAGAATTCACTAAATCTCTCTGGGTATTTGACCCTTATTCAGATCATAATGCCACATAGTCTCAGGGGGCAAATACACAAGTCATTTGTCAGCAATATATTTATAAAATAGCAGTGAATCAACCTTGCTGTCAGCTTTCCTTTGACTATGGTATTCTCGTTCTCCATGAAGGGGTTCTTTCTTGTTCAGTAATGATTAGGACCTTGTCTAGTATTTCATTTCTCTCAGAGTTTAAGTTGTTGCCCTTGGCCCTTTGACTTCCAATAGCTGAATCTTCTCTTTCTACTGCTGGCTCTCCCCAGTGTTGCCTGTCTCTTTGGATTTCACCATGATGGAATCCTAAATGGATTCCTCCGGGTTACAGCTCTTGTACTTTGAATTCATTTAGGACTTTTTGCTTCCCGTCTTTCCCTTTGTCTTGAATCTTTAACTGGAACTTTCTATCTACCTCCATTTTTCCTGCCCTTATGCTCATACTTGAGTCACCTACCTTTCCATGGCTAATGTTAAGTCCCATTTTTAGCATTCTCTCGTTTGAATGCCCTTATGGCTGCCCAGCAGTATTTTGAAGGATTTTCTTCTGTTTTTTTTTTTTTTTTTGAAAGAGTATGATGGAGTGTGATATATGTTTGAATGTCCTTATGGTTTGCAAAGGTTCCTCCTCTATTATATAGATATAGATATAAATATAGATATAGATATAGATGTAGATATAGATATAGATATAGATATAGATATAGATATAGATATAGATAGATATGCATGATAGGATATAAAGGAGTATGATATAATAGAAAACAGGATCAAAGATTTGGGGCTCAGATAGACCTGAGTTAGATTCATAGCCCTGCCATTTACTCACTTTGTAACTGGGAAAGCCACCTGGAAATATTCCCTTTATCTTCTGTTGGAGGAGGTAAATATACCACATTTATTGTCACCAGGTCCCATCTACTTTTTTCCCTTAAGTTCTGTCAAATTCAGCTCCTTTAATCCATCCTATTGTATTACTTTAACTCAGGTCCTTATAATGTAGAGACTTCTACCATGTCATGTAGCGACTTCTAATAGGTTTGAGTTTTATTTGAGTTTTACTTCTCTTAAAGTTCATTCTCTTTACTGCCTCCATAATCTCCCATGGTTTTACAGGTCACTCTCTGCTGAGAATGCCCTTCCCTCTGCTACTTAAACTAATTCCTCATCATTTTCCAAAACTCCATTTAGACATTACCACTGTGGGGAACACCTTAGGTGACCCCTCAACTATCTCCTTGCTCCACCCACACACATACTCCACAACTCCTTTGGTCGGATAGGCTTCTTAATATAATCCCAAAGAACCCTTCAAAATACTTTATATTAGTGTTTACCATGCTGAGTTGTTATTGTTTATATATGAGTTTATCCTTAGAGATACTTATATTTATTCCGGGAACTTATATTTATTCCACCGTCTGCAGTTCCTAGCATAGTGACTGGGACATTTTAAGTATGCAGAAATACTCATTATACAAAGATTGAAGTGACCACTGCTACTCCCAGAAGCAATTGAGAACTTAGGATAAATGGAACTCCACTTTATCCTTCAGCAACACGAGTTTTTCTTTTTTTTTTCTTTTTTCTTTTCTCTATCATTTTCTTTTTTCACCTCCAGCTATGAGGCTCACATGTCAGCTCCCATCCACTGTTTATGTTTGAAGATCTATGTTAAGGCAGGGAAGTGGGATAATTTTACTTAGTTTTTTTTTTTTTTTTTTTTTTTTTTAATTTCTGCTGTAAGTAGTACCTGAACTGGTAATCCATTCATTCATTTATTCATCTAATACACATTTATTAAGCAGTCACCATGTGTCTGGACCTCTATTGAGGAGCTATAGGTAGCCTCTAAAAGAAGAAAAGGAAAAAAGAAGAAAGAAATATACTTTAAAGCTCATAGTATAATAGAAATACATGGTTGTAAATACCCACTCTACCTTACCGACTTGCTTTATGGAAAAGGAGTTCCCTTCATCATTACATCATTTTTATTTCAAACAGTGTCTGATATATACTAAGTGTTCGATAAATGTGTTAAATAAATAAAATTTATAAATACATACACACATACACAGATGTATAAATAAAATGTATAAACACACATAAAATGTATTGGGTTCCATATCAACTACTTAATTCCAGAAGTTGGAGCTTACACAAAGTTGTGGGTTCTTTTCTCCTCTGCCTTTCAGCAGTACTTGGCCAAGCTCACATCGATCTTTGAGTTATTATTAGATAAAGTACTCATCTGCCTTTTCACCACTCCTGCACCCAAAGACATCACCTTACATTAGTGGACACTGGACATGACACAATGTCAAGCTGGGCTTCTCTAATGAAATTCTGGATGCCTCTGGGATAACCTATAACTTGACCTTGTAGTGGATGCATGTATGGTACACATACCTCCTTTTGAAAATAATTACTTAGCTAGGAATATTGTTAATGGAAGAAAATTTCAAAGGAAAGAAAATCTGAAGTCCCCTATTTTCTAACTTTCCTTATGTTCTAGGTCCCCTTCAGAGCCTTGAGGCTGAGAAGTGATACACTATAGCTCTTGGCTGAAGCACTTAGGGAGAATGCTTCTCCTTTTCCATTGGTGAAAATACCAGAGGGCATAAATCGAAGGATAACACTCCTGACCAGTCTCCATCTCTTCATTTCAAAGTTCCTAACTCAGAAAGGCACTTTAATCTGGAAACATAATTTATGATGCATTGACTTTCAGGATTATAAACAATCTGGTTTAAGAAATGCAAAACAAAGTTAGAAGGAGAATTTTTATTTTTTAGGAGAAAGCTCACAGAAAGGATGACTTTCTTTTTGATGTACAGACAGCTCCTTAAGTTACTGCACTGCTTATCTTAACACACACTATTTCAGAATGGGAGAAATTACATATGGAAATGGTAAGTAACTTTCTATTTTCAAAATGTGGATAAGCCATGTTTATGAGTTTTCTGTTGCTATGTAACAAATTAGCACAATTTTAGCAGCTGCGAACAACACATATTACCTCAGTTTCCATAGGTCAAGAATCCTGGTACAGCTTACCTCAGTTCTTTGCTCCGGGTCTACAGTCAAGGTAAGGCTAAGGCTCCAGTCTCACTTGAGGTTCACAGTCCTCTTCTAAACTCACTGTTGACACAATTCATTTCTTGTAGTTATATGAGTGAGACCCTAAGATCCTAGTGTCTGCCTGTGATTCCTGCCGTATAGCCCTTTCCACAACATGGCTGTTTGCCAATTCAAGGCTAACACGAGCACATCTGCAGTCATTCCTTGTCTCTTCCCTCTAGACGATCTTTCAAAGGACTTCACTTCAATAAGTTAGGTCTGGCTATCATACACTTTCTTTGAATGTCTCAAAGACATCTGATCAGGAACCTTGATTACACGTGAAAAATCCCTTCACCTTTGCTATGTAATGTTTCCTCTCACAAGCAAGATAGCCCATCATATTCACCTTCCCACCCACACTGAAAGGGAGAGAATATAAGGTAGAGTACATAAGGAAGCTGAATCTTGGGGGCTGTCTTAGATTTCTTCCTAACATGTCACATTATGCCCTAAGTGTTGATAATTCAGAAGTTTTGGTTCAGTGCAACTCAAAGCAGACAGATTTATATTTTGGATTGACACAACTCATTAAGCTTAGAGACTATGGTGTCTTGCACAGGCACTTAGCATTTCTAGAGAACTTCTTTATAAAGAGATGGCACTAGAGAATTCAGATACAGAATTTAAGGGTTTAGGAAGCAATGTATTATACACATAATTGAAAGCATTTACAAAACAAGCAAGGCCATGGTTTTATTTTGTTGGTTTGAAAGATTTGTTGGACTGAATTGTATTTTCATTTACACATTCATTGCTCTACTACTGTGTCAGAGCTTTAATATTATTTGAATCTTATTTCTAGAACCTTTTATTACTTTCATGATTGGTTAATGGTTAAGATTCATTTAAAGTAGATTTTATAGATATACAAATTATTGCTATGAAAGATCATTTTGCTTTGAGCCACCATGGTTAATGTACTTTATTTACTTTCCCTTTTATTTTTAAGAAGTTTTGGAGAGAGTTTTATTTCAAAGATGATTTGCTTGTAGGTTTTGAATTTTCTATATCTTGTTAAATCTTTCCTAGTAAGTAAACTACCATACAAGTTTTTGTCTGTCTTTTAGTAAATGATTCTTACCTCTTCCTTGTTCACCTAGGATATTGACTAGGTTGGTTTCAAACAAGTTATCTACTTCCTCCCTGACTGATAGTATCTCTCCCAGAGATCCTTCTTGGTACTAGAGTCATGTCACTTACACCTAGATTTTAGCTATGTACCTCACAAAAAATGCCATTAAATATCCAAACAGATATACAAAAGCAAAACGGAAACAGCTTTGGCCTATGCCCCACTGTAGAAGTATTCCCTCGCTGTCTGTACTGATTTATTCCAGCATGGTGAAATGGCCCAAGGCAGGCTATAAGAATCATCACAGAGCCTTCTGCTAGAAAAAACTAGAGGGTTTCTCTTTCTGCTGGTGGTTGAGGTTTTAGTTTGCCCTATACCTGTCAATGGCCACCTTTCCAACTTCTGTTTGTGAAGAAAGCTCATTTGAGAATAAAGCCAATACAGAGGAAAATGGTGTAGATGTTTTATAGTATCTATAAAAATATAGGTACAATTATAATACAGATACAACATATATTTCTATAGATATATGCAGCTCGAATACAGATACAGAGACAGAAGAATGGATAAATAGAAAAGAGAGTTAGACAGCTATATCTATCTATGCTTATAAACATCATAAAAAAAGAGGAATTATGATATTAGCATCAAACCTTAAATTCAGCTACACTGTATTCCTAACTATACCTGTGTAATTTAAAGATATGCATACCAACAAAATCTTTTGTTTAAACTCATTTGGATTCCATTTCTGATATTTGTAGCCAAAACAATCTCAGTTAATACAACATTCATACATGTATTGGTCATTAGAACATAAAACTCTCATAAAATATAAAAAGGAATACAAAAGTACATCAGAGACAATTGATGAATTGGGTATTTGCTCATGAAGACAGCTGAGAACTTTTCAGACTAAATGGATAGAGGTCAAAGAGAATTATCTCCCACAAGTACTGAGTTAGAGAAATGCTTTGTGATTAGTTATGTGATGATAGCATAAGTAAATTCTGAGCCTAATCCTCAGCAATACCAACTAAAGTTATTATGGGTACTTAAATGGAATGCTATGTTGCCAGTGAGAAAGACCAAATTATTCCAGGTGCTGACTCTCTTATCTTAGCTTCCCTAAATCTACTCTTCACTGTTCTCCATCCTACTCTAAATCCTGGGAGCCTGACCTTAAAGTTTTCCTTTTTTTTCCAAAAAAAAAAAAACAATTATATAAAAGCTCAGCACAAGGCCTAGGAGAAAGTGAATATTAATATAATAAATGAAAATTATTATTAATAATAGTACTTTTCTATCCTGGAATTCCTGTGTACCGTACTCTATAAATAATTTAAATACGTATGTGCACCTTACATCAAAGCTTAATGGAGATATTAAAGTTCAGGTTAAAAGTGCTTCTCCAAGTATTTATAAAGCCAAATAGCACCTTTTGTGTTTGTGAAGAAAGAAATATCAAAACTGATAGACCAAAAACCAGAAATATGAGTTTATTTGTTTGTTTCACCATGACCAAATATCTTACTTGAATCTTCACATTTTTGAAAAATCCCATAAAGATCAAAAATTGAAAAACATGTCATACCCGAACAAATGCACTTTGAGTAGAGTAATACCAAGTTTCATGAATGACACATATGTAATTCACTAAATCATATATGGTAAAACCATGGAGGGTTGAAAGAAATTCCTCTGAGTTAAGGTATTACATGTTAAATGCCTTCCCTAAGAGAATTCTCAAAGCTTAGAAGATGCCCTCAGAACAAGTGTGAAGGAAAGGGTGACTAAGAAAATCCTGACAGATCAGTAACAATGACATCACATAGGACCACATCTAGTCAGGTAGCTTCTACCTGCCATCTTCTAATTGTTGCTAGACAGTGTTTGATTTAATAAACTGGGTAAAATAATCTTTAAGATTCTGTGTTGGAATGGGGTCTGATTTCTACTAATGGCAAATGTAGTGCATTGGAAAACACAAAACTTGGGACATAGTTTGTATTCAAGTTCTTAATAAATATATCTGAAATTACTACAACCCAAGGGTAAGGAAAAGAAGGAAAGAACATACAAGTCCATTTTTATCTCCTTGAACTATATAAATTATTCCAGATTTGGTCATGCAGATATAAACTCTTCTTATGAACTGTCTTTGACCTGATCACAAACTTTTGTAATTAATTTCATGAAGAGATATAAATAATTTTAACACTTTACATAGATTGTGGCCAAATCTCTCTCATGTTCTGTTTGTTCTCACCAGATACCCAAACTCACCATTCTGCTTAAGACTAGGAGGAAAAATGTGCCAGAAGGAAGGAACAGGATCTCACTTTATGGTTTTCAACAATTCTGCCCCCATATACACCTGAGGATGTGAGAAACCTTCATCAGGATATGGAGAGTGACTGGAAAATAAATATTTTCTGGGGAGAGGAAAACATGTCTAGAATTTCTGAGATAGTCTGTTAGTTGTGTCATAGTAAGAGTCCATGTTAAAACAATCACCCTGTCACTCAAAGTGAGAAATTGTGCTTGAGGATAAGTGCACATGTATTCATCTTCTGTCCATTTTGAATTCACCATAACATTCCTAAAGCGTAGACTTCTGACAAATTCCAAAGTAACTTCTATAAATGCTCTGGAAATTGATGACTATTATCCTGGAGACAATACTGCTAAAAAATTGTGTTTATCTTGGTGTCCTCTCATGGCTCCTAGAAACCATCATTTTCCTTAATACCCATTTGCTGTGGATGGAACTGGAGGGTATCATGCTAAGTGAAATAAGTCAGTCAGAGAAAGACAGATACCATATGTTTTCACTCATATGTGGATCTTGAGACCATGGGGGAAGCAAAGGGGGAAAAAAAGTTACAAACAGAGGGAGGGAGGAAAACCATAAGACACTCTCAAATACAGAGAGCAAACTGAGGGTTGATGGAGGGGGTGGGGGAGAGGGAAAAGTGGATGATGGTAATTGAGGAGGGCACTTGTTGAGATGAACACTGGGTATTGTATGGAAGCCAATTTAACAATAAATTATATTAAAAATAAAAATAAAAATAATTAAAAAACAAGAAGTCACAAATAGTCTCTATTGTTATTTGGTCTCTTATCACGTGGGAGTTTTTGAAAACTGAAGATTAAGGGATTAGATATTGTCATAAATCCAGAGAACAATCCTTTTTCAAGCAGTAGTGTGAAGATTTCAATTCTTATGAAAACTGAATATAATCCCTTCAAAAACTTCTAACAGTACAATTTTCATTTATGCATATTTCTGGCTTTTCATTTTATGGTGTAAGAAAATGTATCTATAATAAAAGTGTATTAGCCTGTTGGTACTTGTCTAAATTTCATTTAAAATTAACTGACAAAACAAAATATAAATTTTATCTACATTATTAATTCTTTATTTTAGCAAGACTAAATTTATGAAATTATTTGAGTGGTTATCAAGCCCAACCTGTAGAGAGTTCAAATAAAAGCATTTGGCTATTCTACTCACGACTGTGAGATCATGACCCAAGTTGAAATCAAGGGTTGGATGCTCAACTGATTGAGCCCCCCAGGCACCCCTTGACTTTTCTACTTTGCACCATGAGTCTGAATGCTTGGGTGTGGCCCTGGAGTTTACCCCTAAATAATACCTGGAATTAGGCAAGTGAGTTAACCTCTTTTAAGCACAAACTTGGAATTGGTGCAAGAGAACTGGACCAGATGAATTCTAGGATAGCTTCTCAAAGTAGCATCCAAATTAAAAACATTTTTCTGCCCACCCTTAGGTCCATACTCCTTCCACTGCCCATGAGTGATACAATAAATAAATAAATGAATAAATAAATAAATAAATAAATAAATAAAAGCATGTTACTTGCATTTTTGTAATATTTATCATTACACAGAATAATTCATTTTATCAATGATTTCATCTTTTTTTCCATTATACTGAACATAATTATGATGACAAGGAAAGTATTTAGTCCCTGGCATTAGCAAACCTTGATAAAAGTCCTATCACTTCTTAGGTTATGGCCTTGGAAGATACAATTAATATATTTGGTTTTCTCATAAGCAAAGTGGCGATAATTAGTCATAATAGTAATATTGTGGTAAGAACTAAGTGAGAATAAATGTGAAATCCTTACCGTGAAACAGATGTCACAGAAATGATAGTGATGTTAAAAATAATAATGATAATATCTTACTATAATTAAATTCCTCAGCAATGTTTAGAATATGATGCTATTCATATGAACTTCATGTGTACAAAGCAACTTTGGAAAATATCTACTGGGCAAAGCGATATTTATGTGAAAAATAGCCTTTAGAATTCAATCATTGTGGATGCGAGCAATCACTCGGTCGTGTGTGTTTAAACAACTGCCAAAACTTTAAGATGACAGAAGTTTATAATTCTTCCTTTCTGCCCATGTGGTCAACAGACTTCTAATTCTACCTTATTCATTGGGAAATACGAGGAGCTATTGTGAATAAGGATTTAGAAATGGCCACCTGCCTCAAAGGAGTTAACAAGTATCAGGCACAACTGAAGGAACTATTTTGGGTAGGCTTGGCCAGGGAGCTTCCCTTCCTGAGAGACGAGGGGAGAATGAGATGTCAGCCCTGGAAGAGACTGTGTACATTTGATGCCTAAACTGACAGTAGTTAGGTGAACAGCATGTCCTGCCTCTGCTGTCCAAAGAAATAACCTGTCAAATCCCTAGACTGAATTTATACAACCTCCATATGGCCACCAGGAAAACACACTGACAGAGTCAGAGAATGCATCTGCATTTTCAAGCATCCTGTTCAGCAAGTGTCATGTAACTGGAGGGAACCAACACATTGCACAGCTGATTTCTGGAGTGGTGCTTCTGATTAAAATGGTCATGTAATTGACCACTGGAAAGAGTAAGTCCCCCACAGTCCATAATTCCTCCTCTGAGAAGGAAATAAACTATAAACTTGCCCTTTAAGTGATTAATTTTCACATGCTTCCACATCATTGACATCAACAAAAGGACCATAAAAGATGTTCTCAATTTCTACCCAATATAATGATGGTAATGGAGATAATGATATAGATATAATCAAGCATGTGGAGAGGACACCAAAGGACCTATTTGAAAGACAGCCAAAGAAACACATGGAAGATAAAAATGAGTGGATACACTGAGGGGACAGGCCCTAAGATTACTAAGAGGGATAGTCTACTAGATGGAGAAATAAGCCACCTCCAGTGGGAAACATGAAGCAGCAATAGTGAGACCCAGGTCAGGAGAGATATTGGAAATCAGAGAGAAGGGCTCATTGGTTGCTCCACTGGGGACTGACACCCAGTTTCCCACAGATTACTATAAGATTCTGGGAACTGGATGGAAATGCTCAGAATAAAGAATGATTCAAGTAAAAGAGCAGTGTTCCATACAGGGGAAGGAGTCAGAGACTGCTGGTGTGTGATTTATTAGGTTTGTGACTGTGGACCATTTACTTCATCTCTCTGATCCACAACTTAATATTCATGGATCACAATGCCAACTTCATATGACTGAAGGATTAAATAAGATAATGTATCTGGAATATATAGCCCAGAGTGTGATAGATATTATCCACTGTTCAATTATGAATGTGTATGATTATTTCCATGTGTGCATGGATCTCTGTATACATGTAGCTCTGCTTTGTTGCTATCGGTGTATGAATGGTCTAGGACATCTCTTACTATTTAATCATGACTTGGTTTCCTTCTCTTATAGGGGTCAATCCTCTCCTTCATCTAAAATATAGGAAAACATGGGGCGCCTGGGTGGCGCAGTCGGTTAAGCGTCCGACTTCAGCCAGGTCACGATCTCGCGGTCCATGAGTTCGAGCCCCGCGTCGGGCTCTGGGCTGATGGCTCGGAGCCTGGAGCCTGTTTCCGATTCTGTGTCTCCCTCTCTCTCTGCCCCTCCCCCGTTCATGCTCTGTCTCTCTCTGTCCCAAAAATAAATAAACGTTGAAAAAAAAATTTTTTTAAATATAGGAAAACAATTCCCACTTAGTAAAAAAAAAAAAAAAAAAAGTGTGTCTTTCCTGGAAATGGAAGATGTTCTATAGAGAAAATTGTCATGGGAAGCATTCTTCATGATGTCAACAAATTAAGTATTAAGAGAGAGCAGGACACAACCCCCAGCCTTGATACCTTCAGGCATATCAAGCGGTCATAGCAGTGACCTGAGGGTTGAGGAGGCATGAGCCTAACACCAGGTGAGGTATGTTTTATTCGAGATCTCTAGAACTTGAGAAAAACTTAAAAGATGCAGAAGAGTTGCACAAAGATGTTGATACAATTATCAGCTGTTAATCAGCTACTAAGATACCACCTAGATGTAAACTTAGTTCTGTTTGACTCAAGACACCACAATGCCTCCTAGAACATGGCTTCTATGCTGTTTCAACTTCTCTGCTTTGTCCCTCCTCATATGTTGCTTCTGTTGACTGGTAGCTCCTACCTTGACAAACTTCTACTCCTGTTAAGATACATAAAAACATTACCTAAGTGAAGCCTCCCCACAAACTCCAGGATAGAACTAACTGCTTCCTTAACTCCCAAGCACCTTTAAAAAAAAAAACAACAAAACAAAACCTATATTAAAACATCTAACACAATGTTCATGGCTATATTCCCAGTATCTGGAAAAAAAGCCTAGCATATAGTACATGCTCAATAAATATCGGTTGAATAAATGAATTGCATTTTAATGAATTATATACACCCTCTGTCCTTATAGATATTGAACTGCTTAAAAATAGTATATAACCAGTTTGCTAAAAATGCTGAACTGGTTACTGTTAAATCCTGAAAGGGTTTTATTATATTTCCCATACCCACTCTCAGATATTAAAGAGCCTGATATAATCTGATACCAAAACTTCCAACTTTTATTTATGTTAAAGCTTCTCTACTTCTTGTCACAATCCTTGACAAGGTCTAGACTTCAAAGATTGAAGGGGATAAATGTGCTTGTTCTGTGTCTACTCTTTTCCTAAACCACCATTTTACCACACCTTCTCATTTCTAATTCTGTCCACTCAAGTGTGGGGCTTAGCAAGGAGTTAGATTTAGAAGCAGTGAAAGCAGTTAAAATGACCTTATTCAATGGGTACAGTTGTAATCTGGATTTAATGCCCCCAAAAAAGTAGATGTCCACAGGCTGGCTTTTTCTCTCATAAGAAATTTTGTGGGCTCTTTTAGTGATGTGTGGCTGCCTTAGTCAGTGGTAGGCTGCTATAATAAAGTACCATGGAATTTTAAACAACAGACATTTGCTTTTCACAGTTCTGGAGGCTAGGAAGTCTAAGATCAAGGCAGCAATAAATGCAGTGTGTGGTTAGAGACTATTACCTGGTTCATACAAAGTCTACCTTCTCACTGGATCCTCACACAGCAGAAACAGACAGTGAGAGCACTCTCTGAAGATCCCTTTTTTAAGGGTACTCATCCCATTCACAAGGGCTCCACCTTCATGATCTAATTATCTTACAAAAGTTCCACGTCTTTAGACAACGGGGGTTCGAGTTTCAACATGTGAGTTTTGGGGGACACAAATATTCAGTCTATTGCAGTGGATATGTTTTGCAACACTCTTGTGGTTTAGGACACTTTGTAGCTTACCACCTCTCAGCTCACTTTTCAAAGCCTGTCTGGTAGCAAACCCTGGCCTCTTGTGGAGAAAAGGAGACATGCACAGCCCTCCAGGAACGCTCTCCAAAGAAATTGTCACTATTAATCTTCTTCCTCATCTGTCTGTCTACTTAAAAGATGAAGATGGGTGACAGACACTTAGCTATTATTTGGCCACAGGTCCAAGACTCAAAACCTTCCATTTAGCAGTTACACTCACTTTTTTATTTTTTTCTATCCTGCTTGTTTTAACTTTTTCTATGGGACATGTTGCAAAATACCCTCTAAATACAAGTGAATAATTAATACATGGCTAAATGAATGAATGGATGAGAGAATGGCTACATGAATGAATATAACCTTTGTGAGTTTGTAGAAATAGAATTATTCTGTATATAAACCCTTTGAGAGAGTCACTGAAGCATCTGCAGTGTGGGGGGGGGGGGGTAAGGTTGCTGCCACTGAGGAGAAGATGATTGATGGAGAAAGAATCATAATTATCTATCCTCAGTTCCCATGCACACAGGCTCAGCTGAGTAAGACACATCAAGTGTCTTGTTTTTCAAGTGGTCAGAATGCAGGAGAACAGGGCTCACACATTGCTCTGATGACTTTGAAGCTATACACAAGATTCTTAGTTGAGTGGAGGGAAGACATAAGACTTAAGATTTGAAATTAGGGAGAAATGAGCCTGAAAAAAGAAGGTATTTTCCAGGACTCTAGGATATTCCATCCACATTATGGGTTGAAATACTGGTTTGGGGCCAGGATTAATATGAATTGTAATTTCCCATTCTTTTATTTGCTACATGTTTGTTGTACTAACTAAAATGTACTGTTATCAAAACATTTCCCACTGTCATCTTATGTTTTATTTATGGGTCCTAAATGTCCTTTTTCCCTGGACAAAAGCATGACAAGGCCCATGACTTTTTCTGGCTCTCTCTTATATAATAGCAGTCCTAGGATGACTTTCAGTAACGGTGTTAGCATTTTCAGTCTGAAATATTAATCAAAACTTCCATTTGAGTTAGCATAAATTGCTGTTTTTTCCTTCCACAGTCTGGGCCAGTTTGGGCTCAAGTCTTGCAGTAGAGGAAGGAAAAAGTGTACTTCTTTCTCCTGTTTAGTCTTACCTCTCCCTCCACTTTCTAACTGCTGATATAATTGGTACAAGTCAATTTTGGATACCAGTAGGCTAGGACAGAGAAAAGGAAAACTGATAGTGACATAGGTCAGTTCTTATTCAGCTGGTATTTGTGGTTCTTTCGTGAGGCAGATGGCTGACGCTGGAGACCCTGCACTGGCCTAGCTAATGGTGTCTCGGAGGCAGCGGTTTTCATTGGTTTCTTGGGTTTAACCGTTGACTTCCTATCTCTTGTAGTGGTCTTAGCCTGATAGACACAACTCTGTTCAGCTACCTCGTGTTTCTTTCCTCCACCCTTTGCCCTCAGCAATACATCTCCAGCCTCCTCCTCTCAAGTCTCAGGACTCAGACAGGCCTATTGGACAAGGTCCAAGACAACTCCTTGGGTTGTGGCCCTCTACAAATCTGTGCCTATGAACTCTGGGAATGAACGCTTAACTCAATAGGGGACATTTTCTTGGCCCCACTCCCAGATATATAACCTTTCTTTGCCATCAAGATTTCCTGGGTAGGAATCAAACTCTACCCCAGAGTTGGCCTTTGCTTTCCCAGGGGTAGGTCAGGCATCAGCCCCCAAATGCAGGAAGTACATTTTGGGACTGTGTGGGAGATCCTCTTTAAACCCTCTTTGCTGGGTTTGCGGTGGGAAAGAGCAACACTTACTCTCCTCTCAAAGACAAAGTGGAAATCAAAACCCTGCAACAAAGAGCTCTCTTCAAAGAAGTCTCATTTTCAAACTGCCTTCTTCTTCACATATAATTTATCTGGTTAGAAGACTCTAAGAGGCCTGCAAATGTTTTATTTTGTTTTGTTGTTGGTTGGTTGTTTTTTTTTCCCTTATTTCCTATGAAACCCTGCACATGGAAATTTGGCCTTGGAATTTTGCATATATGTATTCTATCTGGGGGATTTCCTGGAAACCTCATTTTTAACATACTATTACATAGTGAATAGATGCATGCAAGGTTCAAAGCACACATTTAGATGGAATTTTTGGAGCTTAAACTATTTGTAAGTTAGAAATGTTCTATGTTTGGAAAGGTAGCCAGGCTTTTACCATGTTTGCCATTTTTACTTGCATTGAGTGGTTCTATTTCCTTTTTCTTTTTTAAAGTAGGCTTGATAGTACCAGATAATTCAGTTAATTCAAGTTAATTCAACTCCTAATGATGAGATGAAGTGGAAGGCATTACATGCTTTGACTTCCCGAATCCTCTCTGTAAGATTTTTCTTTGCCTTTTCAGTTTCTTTCAGAATTCAAGAGCCAGCAGACCATAAGCAGCTGTGTGGCTTTTCATCTAAGCAAAAATCTTCCATTACTGAATGAATTTTTTTTTTCCTACTCCCTTCTTACAGCTTCAGTAAACTGAATTAGCCTATTTCGTTACATGGAAATTCCCTCTGATGAGTGAAATAGCTCCTAATGAATAAAACTGTAAACAATTCGATAAAGCAAGTTGCTAAAAAATCTAAACTATTTATCTGCTTCAACAGCCAATGGGAACATGGCCAAAGGAAATGGTATCCGCTCTCTTCCCTTACTGTCTGAAGGTTTAGTTGTGAAAATCTTCATCAAACTGCCATTTTTGCCCCTCACTTGAAAAAAGTAATTCTTACATTTATGTGGGAGAAAAATATAAGGAAAGAAATTAGATAGAATTAGCTCCATCAGATATAAAGTATCTCAATATTATAGCAGTTAAAACAGAAGAGTTCTGGAACAGGAATAAACTAAGTGATAAATGAATATTTAAGAAGGCCAAGACAATTTAAATGAATTTAAATATATATCACAAAGATGTAATTTCAAACCAAGAATTATTTACTGAATAATGCTAGAACTATCTATTAATTTAAGGAAGCGTGCACATGGGGGTGCACACCCCCCCACACACACACATTTGTAAAAATATATGGGATGGGTATCCATATATTAGCATACATATTTAGCATATATGAAATGCTAAAATCTTTAGCATTTTACTTTACAGTAAATTCTAATTAAATCAAGACTTAATGATGAAAAATGAAAATAAGGTAAGGAAAATAAGGTAAAGCTACATAAAAATACCAAAATTTTTCAATAGTAAAATTGATATAACTAGAAAAAAAATTAAGATACTAATAACTGGGAATCATCCATAACACATGATCAGACAAAGTAGATATTTTAGACGTATATCAAGAAAACTTACAAATCAGGAAAAAAAAGCCTAAAAACTGAATAGAAAGCCAGGCAATGGGGTATAAAAAGGCAGTTTTCTAAAAATAAAATCCAAATAACTCAATATATAAAAGAGGATCAACCTCATGTTAACTAAAAACAAATTAAAACAGTGAGATATTTTTTTTTTATCATTGAGATGAGTAAAAATAAAACTAATGAATATATTCAGTGTTGGTAAGAGTATGGGGTAGTCACTGTAATATTCTATTGATGGATATGCTGGGAATTTTTGAGAAGCAATATGGTAATGCCTATCAAAACTGTAAATGCAAATCACCTTTGACTCAGTGTTTGCAGTTTATTGTTCAACAATCCATTTTTAGAATATTAATCTAGAAATACATTTGTGTATAAAGATGTTTATTTTATTTTTAGCAATAACTAACCATATTGGGGAAAAACATAAACATTCATCCATAATGCATCAGATTTAAGTTCTTATAGGACTCCAAAGGAATATTCTGAAGCAACATGGAATACTGTATAAATAACAAAATGATGTAAGAGAATATTAGGCTATAGTAGGCCCAATTATGTAAAAAAATATGGTTCAAATATACCAGAGGATTCACATCATATTGCTAATGGTGGCTTACTCTGGAGATAGAGTTAGGACAAAAGGAAGCCAGGGGGCGGGGGGGTGACTTACTTTTATTTTGTGCATTTCTGTAGTTTAATTATTTTTGCAAGTATTTAAGTTCTTTTTACAAGTGTCACTATTATAATAAAAATCACATAAAACACAAGGAAACAGAGGTAGACAGAAGGTTTGGCAAAAACAATGCGTAGATTTAAAGAGAACACAGCATTTATAACATAGTACTATGTGATGCTATATAACTGAAATTATGGAAACCTATACAAAAAAAACCCTAACCTGATAAGAAATAAACTGCCTAGTCAGCAGTTGGCTGAACAAGTCACCAGACCATGTTGAAATAATAACCTTTTGCTCTTTATCCAAAAAAGATTAGTCCTGGGGAACAAATTCCTTCTTTCTTATCAACTCTGAAAAGGGCAGGTCTTGCTGAAACAATTCATCCTAACTTTGAAAGTAGGAGGTCTGCATGTGAATACTTGTAGAACTAATTGTTATGCTTTGTGACATACTTTAACGATTATTGGTTCCACTATTTATCTTCCAAGGCTGCTGGGGATATTATGTGAAATAATAAATGTGAAAATGTTGTCAAAGGGTACGTTTGAAGTAATTATTATTGTTCAAGTGTTGGCTTAAGGCACAAAAACATCACCATAAGTAATAACCATGAGTTTTTAAAATTGTTGCTATTAAATTAAGGATATACAGCTTTTGCCCTCTCAAACTGACAAAGCTTTTTAAAAAGGAAAAAAAAAAAAAAAAACCTTGATAAATGCAGTGTTGTGGAGGAGTAAAATTGGTTGTCTCTCTGGAAGGCAACTTGGAAATATATGTTAACATGTCTTAAAATAAGCAGATCCATTGAACCGGTAATTCCCTTTCTAAGAATATATCTCGAGGAAATAATGTATAAGTACTTCATCCCAGCATAATTACAAGATAGCAACAAATTAGAAATGATATAATAGCCAACAACATGAGACTGGTTAAATAATTATGGTGTTCCATGTAGTCATTAAAAATAATTCTGTAGGAAATTAGAAAATGTACATGAAATATTATTAAATAAAAGGATTAAATAATACATGTATAGTATGATTCAATTTTTCTAAAAATTTTGCTTTAGAGATAAATAATGAGGTGGAGTTGGATAAAATAACTTATCCATGTTAACAGTGCCACTGAAATGGATCTAGTTGACTTTCAAACAAACATACATGCATATACACAACAAATAAAGACTACTTAACTCAGTATTTACTACGTGACAGGAAATTTGCTTATCACATGTAAATAAATCCAATAAAAAATCTTGTATTAATTATAGGATTCCAGAGATGAATAAACTGAGGTTCAGTGAGGCTAAGTATCTTACCCACAGCCAAATACAATAAAAACAAAACAAAACAAAAGTAACTACGTGGGTCCCTTCTTGATCAAAAATCCCTCTAGCTACACATAGAGTTTTCATATGTGATTAGAGACCTCAGCTGAGCCTACACAGAGACAACGTGAGTGCCTGGAATCTGATGACTTGTTCACCCATCCAGTGGCCTGAGTAGATAGGTATTAGGAAAAGCATGTTGGACGTTAAGAAGAACATTTCCACGTGGATGGTAGAGATTCTAGAGAAACAGAAATATGGAGACCACAATATAACATTTAAGCTCGGGATGGCCCTTGAATGATAAGAAGCAAGTAAACTAAAGGAAGAAAGGTTTAGATGTTGGGACAAATCTCCATAACAATGAAAGAAACTTAGGCATCTCAAGGAAAACAACAACAAAAACTGTTCCCAGCCACAGGCTTTCCCAGGGAAACATTCTCAAAGTAAGAAATAGTGTTAGGTCAAAGGTGAAATATAGGGCAGAGGAGTAACATGCTCTATTAAGAAATAATAATTAGGTTACTGGGTGGCTCAGTAGATTAACTATCTGACTCTTGATAGCTTATGTCATGATTTCATGGTTTGTGAGTTCAAGCCCCATGTGGGGCTCTGTGCTGACAGTGTGGAGCCTGCTTGGGATTTTCTTTCTTCCTCTCTCTCTGTCCCTCCCCGTCTTCCTCTCTCTCTCAAAAATAAATAAACATTAAAAAAAAAATAAAGAATACATAATAATAGTATAGCTTGTAGGCATATCTGTTAAATAAGAAAAGGTCCTAAAAATATTAAGGGCATTTTAACCATAGCAACCTTACCTGGAAAGCAAAGTATAGTCTATTTTGTCCAGCAGAATTACAATCAAATAACCAAAAAGCCAACAAAGGGTTTTTTTTTTAATGTTTATTTATTTTGGGGGGAGAGAGAGACAGAGACAGAGCATGAGCAGGAGAAGGTGCAGAGAGAGGGAGACACAGAACCCGAAGTGAGCTCCAGGCTCCAAGCTGTCGGCACAGAGCCCCACGTGGGACTTGAACCCAAGAACTGTGAAATCATGACCCGAACTGAAGTCAGATGCTTAACTGACTGAGCTACCCAGGTGCCCCAAAAGCCCAATAAGTTTTTAAGGAATTACACCATTTTATGCCCAAAGTGACTGAAACAGTACAAAATGAAAAGAGGCCTAGGGCACCCAAATTACTATGGTCAGTAAGTGAGCTGTAAAAACTTGTCAGTTACAGCCATAGGTTATTTTTTTATGGAAAAGGAATGATGGCCAGAGGAGAAACCAAGACCTCAAAGAGTCATGTCATGACCCACAGAAGATTACTCATAGGGAGGGACTGGAGCCTAATCACAGAACTGAAATTATTATAAACCAGTGATTGCTACCTGCCTCCAGTTTGTCACACAGGGGGAGGCACAACTTCCAATTTCTGCGTAGAACACATCATGAGTTCCAGGCAGTGAGGACTGCAAATAGTACAATGCTTGTGGGGGTGTCTTGTGTGCTTTGATACCTGGGAACATCAAACGAAAGACTCATAGATAGAAACAGCATTCTCTCCAGAGACCAGAAAGCGAGGCACCAGCCAAGAGCCTGACGCTCGATACATGATGGTTACTACAAAGAAGCATAACTGGACAGTAATCCAGAGGACTTCCTGTGGGCCAATGTGAAAAGCCTTCTGGAGTGTCCAGAAATATTGGAGAGAGAGGCTGTATTTTGAGAGTGGGGATTGTGAGGTCCTGCCATCAGTTATTTTGGCATTAAAACAATAAAATGTGATATTACATATTAAAGTGATTCGTAGTATGTACAGGCTAATGAGGCAAGGGTTAACTCCAGTTACGTGTGTTTTCATATCTACCACACAAACAGAAATTTGCAATTGATGAGCATAGAGGGCCCAAAAAAGAAGAAAATCCTTATAGGTCCGACCCTGACACTTTTTCCTATAGCCCTAGTAGTAAGAATCCAATCATGAGAAAATTAGATTAATCTATGAATTCTACAGTTCTTTTTAGTATGTGTCTGTTTCTTAGTGATCTATTGGTTGTAACAAGCAACACTAAGCAGCTTAAAAGAAAATCTTAGCATTATTTCTTCCGGTTCTGTGATTTGCTTGGGCACAGAAGGGCAATTTTTTCTCTAGTCTTACTTGGAACATCATATATAGATGTAATCTGACGATGGGTGAAGCTGACTGGAGGCTTGATTGGGGCTTTGGGGCAACTGGGTCTCTCTCTGCCTTGTGTAGTCTCAGGGCATCTTTTGTCCACATGGATCACAGGTTCTTCACAGGGTCTCTCTAGAAGGGTTTCTGGACTTCTCATATGACATCTCTGTGCTCCCCAAAAGCACAAAAGTGAAAGCCACGAAGCCACTTTAAGGATTAGTCACAGCACTGGCACAGCCTCATGTCTTACATGTTGTATTGATAAAGTGAGAATCAAACGCCCAGCTCAGGTTCAACATGAGAGGGGACTAGCCAAGGGCGTGAATCCAGGAGACATGTTTCTTTGTGAGTCAACTTTGGAGATCAGATACCACATTATAGTAGTTGTTATAATCTGTCACGATGCTAGGGCTAGGTATGTAATAGTGAGTAAACTCCTGCCTTCCAGGAGCCTACAGTCTAGAAGGGGAGATAAACATCAATCAAGAAAAATTCCACTATAGCAATTGCTCCAAAGGGGAAGTACTGCTTTCTCAAGAGGATATTTATGCTAATCAAGGAGGTCAGAGAAGGCTTCTTGGAAAATAATGTCATGTCAGAATAGTGGGGTAGAAATAATAAGCCACAAGACTAGGTGATGGCATAGCATTCCAGCAAGAGGAAAGAGCCCAAAGAAAAGCCACAGCAAGTACCAGACACTGGAGGGGGGGGGGGGGGGGCGGGGGGGAGGGGGGAAGGAATGAAAAGAAAAGAAAAAAAAAGGCAGCGAAGTTGTAGCTGAGAAAGTGTGTAGGGCAGCATGACGTAAGAGCAAACTGGAGAGGTATTCAGGTGTATTGCTTTGTCTTCATTTCGGAGCCATGAGAAATTACTGAAAGGTTTCCAAAGTATGAGCTGGTAGGATCAGTCTTGCATTCTGAAAAGACCTCTCTGGCTTCAAAGTAGAGGACAGATTAAAGGGAGTGCATCAGAGAAGGCTTGATTCTACCTAGGAGGACATTGCACCCCTCCAGGTGAGAGGTGAGCTTTGTCCTCTACCTCATACATCTTGGGAGGGCTGGATTCCTGACCAACAGGCACTCACGGAATTGCTTCCATTTCTTTTCTAATCAGTTTTCTGGCTTCTATTTTCTTCTTCTTACTCAGACAGAAGGGATTCTGGATCCAAAACAACTCACAAGAAAGGGTGATCAAAACCAATCAAATGAAGTAAAAAATATCTTATAAGGCAGACAAGACAAAGAGTCAAACTTGACTCACTTTAAAGTCTCAATTCTTTTAAAGTCGTCACCTCCATTACAAATCCTCTTGGAATTTCCAAGAAGGAAAACAGTGATGACTTAATTTTATTTTCCTTTGTTTTCTTTAAACTCAAGTCCTAAACATTCTTATGAATTTACTTACTCCTCTAAACAAATGTGTTCCTTGGTGCAGAGTGACACAGACAGGGTTTAAACCCTTGCTTTGCTTGTTCAACTTACATAAGTTCATGAACCTCTCTGAACTTCAATATTTTTTACGTAATAACATAATAAAGTCCTTAATAGTATATGTTCACAGTGTTGCAATAAGTCAATGAGATGATGCATGCAAAGGACTTAGCCCAGTGCAGTATATCCTACTGGTTACAAAATATACTTTGAAGCCAAATAAATCTTGGCTCAATTCCCAGCTTTGCCATTTATTAGCTCTATGGCCTTGAGCAAGTTATTTGCTATACTGAAGCATCATTTTTTTATTTGTAAAATGCATATAAACATAGTATCACTTTATAGTATTTTTATGAGGATTACTTGACAAAAGCCAGAGAAAGTACTTAATAGTAGTTGGCATATGGCCAACATTTAATAACTGGTAACTGCTATTATTATAAAAATTATTAGCACTCAATAAATTTAGTTCAGTTCTTATTTTCCTTTCACTAGGACTTTTTTCCCCCATTGATTGTCTTCTCATAAATGCCAGCAATCTCCCTTATATGCTGTGGGTTCCCTTCCTTCTCTCGCTCTCGCTTCTTCCCCTTTCCTTCTTCTTTCCCATAAAATTTGGACAAGAAAAACAGTGGAAGAATATAAATGATACCAACACATAAATTTTCAGAAAGCTAATCTTGGAAAACAAAATTGTTGGAAAACAGGAAAAGAAGTGACAGTTTAACAAATTACCAAACTAATTTAATTCTTAATACAAGACTAGAGTTTTAGAAATCCCCTTACCTCAACTGTTCTCAATGGACATTCCAAAAACTCAGTACCAAAAATCCACACACATTCCTCCATGAATAGCTTGCTGAGTGATAATCACCCATGAGATGGATATGATTTCAATTTTTTATGGAGTTCATAACACTGTTGAGTTTATTCTAGGTTCAGATATTGCTATCTTATGTTCTAAAAACAAAACTTCCGGGGCGCCTGGGTGGCGCAGTCGGTTAAGCGTCCGACTTCAGCCAGGTCACGATCTCGCGGTCCGTGAGTTCGAGCCCCGCGTCGGGCTCTGGGCTGATGGCTCGGAGCCTGGAGCCTGTTTCCGATTCTGTGTCTCCCTCTCTCTCTGCCCCTCCCCCGTTCATGCTCTGTCTCTCTCTGTCCCCCCAAAAATAAATAAACGTTGAAAAAAAAAAAAACCTTCCTTCATTTCTACATGATACGTTGGTTCAGTGTCTAAGTCCTGTAGTGAACAAATGTGTCCTGTAAAATTCAATTAACATGTGAGCATAAACCAGGTCTTCTTTTATTTTTCCTCTTGTATTAGGAATACAAGAGATACTTTATAATCCCAAGCATATTTTTCTTTAGTTATGAAAGAACAGCTGTTTCACATATATGGCTGCCAGAAGGAAACCCTCAGAGAACTTTGGTTTACAGCTAGGATTGGTGGAAACTGTAAGAAAACGATCAAAATATTTCAAATGCATACTCAGGGCATAATAACCTTTCTTTTCATACATAAATGGTAATTATATTGTCTAACCTTCCTATGAAACTTAGCGGCTCAAGTTTTGAGATGACAAAATATTTGTGTGTTCATGTTAAACGTTTTTGTCCCATGGAGCATGCTGATATGACTGACCTCCGGGATGACATTTGATTTTATGAAGTGGGCTTTGTTCTTTCCACTTTTAATTGTGCAATTCTAATTTTGTTCAGGTCTGTTTATGTTTATACCCAACCGGAAGACTCAGTAGACTAAAACACAAAATGACTTATCTACAATGTTCTACAGGAATACAGTAACTCATTCTATGGGACAATATTTCCAGATATGGCAGAGTTTCCAACAATTATTGGGAAACAGCTGTTCTTTTATCCCTCTTAAATATTGTCAGCCATATTTGGAGTGAACCAATTAGGCCTCATAAAGTACTGCAGCCAAGAAAGGGTCTTTAACGTGCATGATATTTAAATGATGTAATTTCATGATTAAGTACCATGTTAAATTTATGTAGCTCTGTCCGTGTGATTAAAATTCCTTTTACTTATGATGGCCTACATGAAACAAAACCTCATTAACTCAGACTCTCCTCATTCAGAATGTATGATAATTAAAGGGAAAAGAGGTTTGAGATTATATTCAGTTATGTGTGAAGAAATCTTTCATTGAGTGAAGGACATGGGGAAAGGTTTTTCTTTAAAAGAATATTTGATTATTGTAGTAATCATTTCACAATATATAGAAATATCAAATCATTACATCATACATCGAAACACATATAATGCTATATGTCAATAATACCTCAAGAATAATTTAAGTAAAAATTTTGAGAAACCAAATTATTTCTAGTAATAAAATTGCATTGTTGCATCCACTTGTATGATTATGTTAATAATATTGGCTGCTGTTACTGTGATAGAAACTGTTATGTGTATTTTATTTATGGAATCATATTTAACCTTAAGATGAAGGGATAATTAATTTCAGCTTATATATTTCAACATTTTTACAATTCTCACAGATTTTAAGGCCTAGGTACTTATATGAGGTCATTCTGCTAAGTCAGGAAGGAATTCTGCTCTAGCTAACTCCCAAGTGCATTATTTTTCAACTGCACTACTGGGTCTCCCATTTAAGAAAAAAATTGCTAAACTAATTAAGTCTAGAATTTTAAGCAGGACAATGAGTACCTCTCCTTGGCATTGTTTGACATTTAAAAATAGTCTATACATTTGATTAGTTTATATCTACCTCCTGCTTCTCTTAATAAGTTCTAAAGAAGGAGATGACAGCATTTCTCATAACTAGTATTGACAGAGTTTAAAACAAACCAGGCACATGGCTGGGGAATATTCCCTTTTTATTTCTTCCTGAATAATTTTGCATGAAATCAACAGGGCCCCATGCAAGATATGAAACAGAGATACTCAGATAAGGACATAAGCATCTCTGAGAATCCAACCCAATTTCCCTTCTGCATAAAATTACCTCTAAAATAAAGCTCAAAATAAATTTCTAATGTTAAAAAAAAGTGGTTGTAGTTGGCATAGGACCCTTTAGCCACATTTTAATTACCCCTCAGCTCTACGTAAAGTATATCTTGTTTCTAACTCACAGGGGGATTTGTCAAAAAATGTCAAGCAGATCTTCTGCACTATTTACTGAGAGCCCACACTGCCCATAGCATTGTGTAGAGCAGGGCACTGTTCCTTAAATAGGCCAGAATGAAAGACTGGCTAATTGTTGCATATCACTGAGCAATATAGGACATGGCTGCATAATGGTCAGTTCCTGGTACCTGCTCACACTAGTGTTGGCTTGACTTCCTCTGATGAGCAACATGGAAACCTCAAGTTTAATGAAATAATATACTACCTCTGGAGAGTCTAGGTTACCTTTCTCTAAAGCACAAATTTTGAGAGTTGTAGACATTTTTAATTGACTGTCAGAAAATACAACCTGCTGCTGTCTATGTGAAATAATTGAAATGCAGAGTGATAGTGCCATACTATAATCTCATTTAACTTAGATTCAATGTAATGTCAGAGAGAGTAGAACAACAACAACAACAACAACAACAACAACAAAAATGGCCAAATCAATAACCCTTCCAGGGTTCTGTTTGACAATGTCTACTCTGGAAAGTATTGATCCAGGAAAACAGATCATCAATTTGGAAAGGAAGATGACAGCAAATTTGTAATGTTTGGAGAAACAAAGACAAAAGAAAAGACAATGGAAATTTCACAAGGTTATATTACTCCATTGGGAAGGAGGAGGTGGATAAATCTCTCTCCAAACTTCTTTGCAATTGGATGTTTCTAGGATAACTCCCACTTCCTAGAAAACTCATCAGATCATGCCCACATAGGAGTAGGAAGGTCCACTAATCTTTATACATGAACTTTACCTACAAGAAAAGCCTGGAAAAATAGAAAATTCCTGGAACTCTAAAATTAGACTGATTTTAGATTAAACCTCTGATCAGGGTTTCAGTAACTTATGACCTCTAAACATATGTCATTGAAATGTAAAATACTTTACCTTGATAAAGGACATAACGATACCTTCTTAGGGAGGCTATTGATAGGATTAGGTGTTAGATGTGCAGTGCACTTAAGATACAAAATGCTTAGTATATGATAGCTCTACTTCTTTCTTTTTGTACCCTTCTTCCAATTAATACTGTATTTATTTTGTAGCAGCTCTCTACCTTATTATCCGTTGATTTTCTTGTGCATTTAGTATGTGTTGAAGGTATACATTCAATCTAGGCATAGGGTTTATTAGTATTTTTGTAATATTCATTGCTATTAGTATAATCTACTATTTAAAAACACAATATTCCGGCCAAATCCACTGTTTATATAAAGGTATATATGCATAAGCAGGAGAGACAAGGAAACAACAAGCATTAAGAAAGCCTATGACCACTTGTGGAGTGCAGAGAAATCATTTTTACTCCATCTGGAGAATAATGAAACTTTGGTTCATGACGGGGACTGAAGGGGGATAGTTGGCACTTCAGATACAATTTAATTTAGTAAGAAGGGTTAATGAGACATGGAGCGTAATATAATAGTAAAGATGATGACTCATTTGATATTCCTAATGAAAGCAAGTGATAAAGAAAAGTCAGATAGGATGTTGAGTTTTTAGCAATCAGCTCTCTTTCTAAAATTATGTTTTGCATAGTTACTATTCTATGTTGGTTAATTTGCTCATTCACTTTATTAATTTCATTCATCCATTCATTCATCAAAAAATTAGCGAGTATATATTATGTGACAAACACTGAGCTAGGTGCATCAACAATGAAAGAACATATATAGTCATTGGACCCATGAAATGTACAGTATGGTAGAAGAAATAGAAAATTACAAAGTAAACAAATACATGAATGGGACTTTTTTCCCACTGTACTAAACATTTGTAGGAAATAAACAGGGTGCTGATAAGATGCATTTGTACTAACTCTTGAAGGAGTCAAAAGAGCAAGTCATACAAAACTATGGAAATAAGCACTTCAACCAGATGGAGGAGGAAGTGTCAAACTTGGCAAGTTCGAAAAACACCAGAGGGAGACCAGAAAGGATTGAGACTGGTAACCAAGGTAGAGAATGCTATGAGATACATTTGGAGAGGCGGGCACTTCTGTTGGAATCCTTTTGACTATCTTGGGGAAAACGGCTGGGTGTTGGAGGCATGTGTGGAAACAAGGTTTTAAGGAAGCTGCTGGAATTGCCCAACTGAGGGATGGTAGTGCTATGAACTAGGGTAGCGAGGGTGGGGATGTATTTTAGGTAAAACAACGTTTACTTGTAGAAAAAGGAGGATTTAGTGATTTAGAAAAAGAGAAATCAAAGATGCTGTCCTTGTTTTTAAGCTGAACAAATGGAAGAAGGAATGTTAATGTTAATTAAATGTTAATGACCAGTGAAGAAATAACCGTTAGGGTAGGAATGAATTAAGCACTGCTTTTGGACATCTCAGGTTTGATAGGCACATTTTACTACCAAAATGCACTTCCCATGTGGCTCATTGTTTTTGGTAGTGATGGAGGATATAAGCAGCCATGTTGTTTTACAGTTACTTTTGGAAAAATGGTTCACATTGAGGAAATAGGGTTTCGTTTGTTTGTTTTTCTTTCAATATTTGGTCTGAAACATTGGGGCATAGTCCATCTAATTGGGCAGAATGCCAATGAAGCTACTGATTTGATTTGAGTGAAGTTCGTCACAAACCCAATTAGGAAATCAGACACATAGTAGAGTTTCCTAGAATTCACAGAAGTCACTATTAATACAAGAAAACTTTGGAAGCAGCTGTACAATGTTGGGGGAAAACCCCCCAAAACTTTATTAGAACAAAAGTCAGTAAGACCCAAACCTCCTCAATCTTTGTTATTTTGCCTGTAAAACAAACATCAATTCCTGTTTCATCGGGCTGTTTTAAGGACTGAATGCTATAAGGGTGCACAGTACGTAAAAATGCTAAAGTACAACAGATGTTTAAGACACTGCACTGGAGCAATGCTCTGTGTTTTATCAAATCTGTGGACCTGGAGAGACACAACCTGCTACTTTATTATCTTTCTACTTCATTTTGCCAACATGATCTTAATTTGTAGCTTCAAAGGAAATACTGAAGACCACAAACCTTTTTCATTTGAACTGTGTTTATTCCAAAGTTCTGATAAATTGATAATTATCCCACATTATCAGGCACTTTCTATTTTACCAAACCTTTTTTAGTTCTGTGAACTACTGAAATGGGTATACTTCTGAGGAGACTTTCATTCGAAATATTTCCACAGAAAACTAAATTCTTAGGAATTGCTTTGGGGCATGGAGAAGAAAATGATGGAATGTGTTGACATACAGCACATACAGAATGTCTCTATCAGACATGCCTTCATCGCTTTGGTATGAACTCATGAGAATATCCTCATAGCAGGGTAAACAGATGGTAAAAATTGCCATCCAAAACAAAAACAAAACAAACTGCCTGCTGATACTCAAGGTTCTTGGTTTATGTACATGACCTAGGTCGTCTAGGAACAGAATACTCATCATGGTCAAAAATCATTTAAATGCAGAGACAGTGGATTATTTCAACTGGATAAAGAGAAAAGTGTGATGACACTCATACTGAAAAACAGAATGCTTACTGTTTTACGAAAATTTAACTGGGACTATTTTCATTTTGAGTAAGATAAGCCTGGATAAACAACCAGTAAACATGTTCAAACAGGGTCTTCACAAAGGTGAGTATTAGCTGAATTCTTCTAAAACCCCACACATTGTCTTATTTCACAGGTCCAAATTTTGAATTGCATGCCGGCATTATCTTTTCCAAGTTATCATGTTCTTTTATTTGGGTGGGTAGATAGCAAATGGTGTCTATATAACAAAGATTCCTTTCTTATTGACCTTATTGAATGTCAGAGGGTGGAAGGGAGGAAGGAAGGAAGAAAGAAAGAAAGTATAAGGAACATTTCATTAGAGAAATGCCCCATTTGTTTCATCTAGAAACAGGTGATAGGGACATGGTTTTGCAGTTCCTCGCATGTTCTATAGCTGCTGAGAATGGTTTAAATAATTTTTCCCTCTGTAAAATCTTCCCTTACACTATTCACCTACTATCACCCTCCAACCCTAAAGTTATTCCTGTTGCCTAATGGGAAAATCTATAAATATTGATATTTCACTTAACAAAGGTAATAACAATACTTGAAAGTGCTAGAATGTAGTATAGTTTGTTTTATTGGTAGAATTCTTCCAATGCAGTGTTCAGAAGTATTAATGACATTTACAGTTTTCGACAAAATCACATGAATTTTATTCCATATCAATTTGAAAGCTGAAGCCTCAGAGAGGTTTTCTTCTATGCATGAGATGTCGTTCTCTCTGCTTCTTGTGTGTGTAATTTGTCTTAATCATTTAGATTTTAGTTTAAAATTCTGTAGAGCAGACTTCCTTGAATACCATATATAAAGTAGGTCTCCCTTTGTTGGTATTTAGCTTAGTTTTCTATGAATTACTTACATTGCTCTCATTACAATATGAAAAAAAATATATGTTTGTTTTCTTTGTCCCTGTATGTCTTCTTCTTGAGACTGGAAGCTATAGGAAATCAGACTTTATACTTATGTTGTTCACCACCATATAACCACAGCCTAATGTAGTTCCTGACTCAGAATTTCATCTACTGATGGAATTAAAGGAGGTCAAGAACTCAGCCCTTCATAGTATATTCATATAGCCCTCACTTTAATTAATGTTCACAAGTTTACATAATTTTGTTCAATTAAATCATATATTTCATGTTCCATGAATGCCTGCCACTCACATGCATGTTATTAGTACATATGCATACAATAAGCACCCCCCAAGTTAACTTCTCTAGAAATATGGCTTTATACGCAATATGGTTTCCTTATATCTAAGTGGTTTGCCTTTTTTTATCTTTGAAACTATTTATTAAGGAGATGATGCCAAAGTCTCTCTTTCTTTTATTGTGGGACAATAGATATCATATTAAATTTAGTATTTTAAATATTTTCTTTTTTTTTTAATATATGAAATTTATTGTCAAATTGGTTTCCATACAACACCCAGTGCTCATCCCAAAAGGTGCCCTCCTCAATACCCATCACCCACCCTCTCCTCCCTCCCACCCCCCATCAACCCTCAGTTTGTTCTCAGTTTTTAACAGTCTCTTATGCTTTGGCTCTCTCCCACTCTAACCTCTTTTTTTTTTTTTTTTCCCTTCCCCTCCCCCATGGGTTCCTGTTAAGTTTCTCAGGATCCACATAAGAGTGAAACCATATGGTATCTGTCTTTCTCTGTATGGCTTATTTCACTTAGCATCACACTCTCGAGTTCCATCCACGTTGCTACAAAAGGCCATATTTCATTTTTTCTCATTGCCACGTAGTATTCCATTGTGTATATAAACCACAATTTCTTAAATATTTTCAACTGTACAGTTCTGTGGCATTAAGTACATTCACATTATTGTGCAATTTTCACTACCAAGCATTGCCGGAATTTTTCATCTTCCTCAACTGAAACTCTGTACCCATTAATATTAACTCCCCATTCCCTCTGTCTCCTGCCCTTGGCAATCACCATTCTACTTTCTGTCTCCATGAATTTGACTACTCTATGAACCTTATATAAGAGGGATCATACAATATTGTCCTTTCCTGAGTGGCTTATTTCACTTAGAATATGTCTTCAGGGTTTATTCATGTTGTAGCAGTATAAAAATCACCTTCCTTTTAAAGGCTGAATGATATTCTATTGTATGTATATACTGCATTGTTTATACATTCACCTGTTGATGGAACATAGATGAGTTGCTTCCATTTTTTAGCTGTTGTGAATAATGCTGCTATAAACATTGGCATACAAATATATCTTTGAAACCCTGCTTTCAGTTCTTTTGGATATATGCTCAGAGGTAAAATTGCTGGACCATATGCTAATTCTGTGTTTAAATTTTTGAGGGATCACCATAATGTTTTCCATAATAGCTGTACCATTTTGCATTCCAACCCACAGTATACAAGGATTCCTTTTTTTTTTTTTTTTTTTTAACATCGTCATCATCATTTGTTATTTCCTGGTACTAATGTGTAGTAACACACTGTGTTTTTTTTTAACGGTTATTTTTGAGAGAGAGAGAGAGAGAGAGGAGGGGAGGGGCAGAGAGAGAGACACACATGCACATACACAGAATCCAAAGCAGGGTCCAGGCTTTGAGGTTTCAACACAGAGCCTTATGTGGGGCTTGGACATCTGAGCCAAAGTTGGACGCTTAACCAACTGAGCCACCCAGGTGCCCCATCTCATTGTGACTTGGATTTGCATTTCACTATCAACTAATGGTGTTGTACATCTTTTTGTATGCTTGCTTTGGTCATTTCTACATCTCCTTTGGATAACTGCCTATTCAGATTCTTTGCCTATTTTTAAAAATCAGGTTATTTTTGTTATTATGTTGTTGAACTGTAGGAATTCTTTATATGTTCTGGGTATCAATCACTGATGAGGTATATGACTTGTAAATATTTTCCCCCATTCTCTGGTATTGGTATTTTAAAACAGCTTTTAATAGATGTTGATAGTTACGTAATAGATATGTAAAAAAAATACATGAAGTAGAATGCTATTCATCTATACTTCAACTTGCTTGAGGGGACAAACATTTCATTCTCCAGATAAGAAGAGTGTCAACGTTACACATGGATCCTTCTTTCTTGCCTTGCACCCTTCCCTTCAGAAAGAGGATTAAATCATCTGATGAATTAGTGAGGATTTATAATCCATCACTTGTCTGACTGGAACCAATGATTTAAAAGTCATACACGCATGTCTTTTCACTCTGTCCCACCTTAAGTGCCCTCAACCTGGAGAAATTGATGTTTCTGATATTCATATTTTCTCTTCAGGTGGGTCTAAACTTCAGAGGAAATAATAATAAGCCTCATTTTTCATTTTATACAAAACAATAGTTTCTAATCTGGCTTTAATGACAATAAAGTTGATATTTTGATGCATATCTGATGACTCATTCTGTTTCCTGCTTGATTCAGGATCCAGATGGGAAAGGGATGTGATTAATTATCACTCTCAAAATCCCCAACAAGGAATCCTGAAGTAAGGCTTTTTGCTACACTTGCCTCATTATCCCAGTCTCACTGCTGCTGATGCTAGGTTTCCTGCAAATCTTTATCAATATCAATGTCATATGCTTTGGATGAGACCAAACAAACAATTCCTGCCATTTCAAATGTTCAAGCTGAGTCTTGATGATTTTATATCAGGTACTCCGCGCAGAAGACTCTCACAACAGATGGAGAGCTAGACTTGATGATGACGATGGAGTTATTTTTCTACATAAGCTTATTGAATTCTATTAAATGACAATTAAAATTGCCATCAACAGCCAAGAGCTTAGAGATTTTCTGGCCTTCTTATTGGATCAAGAGAGAGTGAGAGAGAGAGAGAGAGAGAGACATATATGAATATACATATTATGTTATATGATATACATATGTATGCCTTCATTTATTTAGTTTTAGTGTTAAATACCTAATACAAATAGTCATTAAAATCATTATTATTTAGTATATTATAATAACTAAAAAGGTTGGAAGATTAAAGAAAAAAACTATAAGTTCAGAGATCAAGAGTTTGGGTATTATTAATGTAGACTTTCATGATAGTTTGTATTCAAAAAAAAAAAAGTGAAAACTAAAGTTTCTGAAATGGGAAGAAGCTGAGAACTATACTATGTTTGTTTCATTTCCATATCCCCAAATAGTCTAACAGTGCCTAGAACCAAGTTGAGGCTCATTCATTCATGAATTCATTTAACAATCTGTACTTGGATCTAACCATGAGTCAGGTACTTCCCTGTGCCTGCAGAGAGTGGGGTGAAAAGAAACAGACACAGAGCTTACAGAGGGATAAATCAAATAATTACAAAGACAAACACAAATTTTCAACTGTGATAAGTAATACAAGAAATGGCTAGGTACTGCTATGGTAGTTTAAATAGGGAGATCGGATCTCAGTAGACAAGTAGAAGAAGATACCCCTGAGAACGTGAAACTTATCTGAGATGTAAAGTATGAACAGAGATCAGTTGTGTGATGAGGGAAATGTGAGAGGAAAGTACTGGAAGAAGATGAAGGTAAAAGACAAAGGCTTGTGGAAGCAGGGAAACTTGAGGGAAAATTGAGAAAAAGTCTAGCGTATGTGTAACAGAGAAAGAAATTACGATCCAGCAAGGCGCTGGATTATGCAAGACCACAATTCCTGCTTTATTTTGTTATTATTTTTAACGTTTACTTATTAATTTTTGAGAGAGAGCATAAAAGAGTGCACATGAAAGGGGAAGGGTAGAGAGAAAGGGAGAGAGAATCCCAAGCAGGCTCCACACTGCCAGCACAGAACCAGATACAGGGCTCAAACCCACAAAACCGTGATATCACGACCTGAGCCAAAATCAAGAGTTGGTTACTCAATTGACTGAGACACCCAGGCGCCACCCCCCCCACAATTCCAATTTTAAAAATGATACTAACAAAACTACCATCTAGGATTAAATATAATGGAAGATGTGAAAAACCTCTACACTGAAAACTAAATCTACCCCCAAAACCAAGAGTGTACTGTATATACTGTGTTAGCCCACTTGACAATAAATTATATTAAACAAAATATGATTGAGATTAAAGTAAACCTAAATAGATAGAGGGGTGATTTTGTTTATGTATTGGAAAATTCAGTATTGTAGGATATCAAAAATACTCCAATGGTTTTGCAGAATCAATAAAATCCCAAATAAAATTTTGGCAATTTATTTTGAGATTGGCAAGCTGAATCTAAAATGCTATGAAAATTCAAATTACAAAGAACAAACTCTAGGAACCATATTGCCATATAGATTGATTAGAAAGCTGTAGAAATAAATACAAGGTGATATTCGTGGAGGTACAGACCATTAGAATAATGGGTCAGTGACCCCAGAATAGACTCACATGTAAACCATCACCTGATTCATAACAAAAGGATTATTTCAGTGTTGTAGGGAAAGACATGGTCTTTTCATTAAGAATTCCAAGTCAATTGCACATCCATACTGAACAAAAAATTTCTTAAACCGTATAACATGCCTTACAGGAAAACAAAAATCATCCCAAATGTAGCTTAGATCTAATTGTTAGAAAAAATAAGATTTAAGAAATGAACATGGACTATAATTTAGTTTTTTTTAGTTAAAGATTTATTAAATAGGCAGAAAAGACTAACCATAAAAAAACTGATAAATCAGAACACATTAAAAATAAGTGTTATTTATTAAAATACACCATTAAGAAAACGAAGAGGAAAGGTGCAGACTGGGAAGGGATATTTGTGATATGTATTTTCTTTTTTTCTTTTAGACTTTTTCTTTATGTTTATTTATTTTTGAGAGAGAGAGAAAGAAAGAGAGAAAAAAAAAACACACAAGTGGGGGAGGGGCAAAGAGAAAGAGGGGGAACACAGAATCTGAAACAGGCTCCAGGCTCTGAACTGTCAGTGTGGAGCCCAACACAGGGCTCTAATTCACAAACCATGAGATCATAACCTGAGAAGTCAGACACTCAACCTACTAAGCCACCCAGGCACCCCGTGATATATATTTTCAACAAAAGACTCACAGCCAGAATATGTGAGGGGAAAAGAAAGCAACAACACTTAAATCTACTTGAAATTGCTCACAGTACAACAGGAAAAAAAATGAGCAAAAACCTTGGAGAGTCATCACATAAAGACAATTTCCAAAGGGCCAATAAACAAATGAAAGGCACTCAACTTCATTAGTCACAGGGGAAATACAAATTAAAACCCAATTTGCTATTAATGCACAGCCGCTGTTAGAATGAAAAAAAACAGAAAATGCCAAGTGTTGGGACCCCAAGACTCTGATCAGTGTCAATAGGAGTGTAAATGGGTATAAACATTTTAGAAAATATGAGAAATATCTGCTAAATCAGAGCATATGTATGCCCTCTGTCTAGATTTAAACCCCACAGAATGGCATAGGTATATTCACCAAAATACGTTAATAAGAATACTCACAGAAACATTATCTGTAGTAGTTAAAAACTACAAACAACCCAAATTTCTATCAACAGTAGAGAGGATTTCAAAAGCATGATGTAGGGGTGCTCAGTGGCTCAGTCAATTAAGCCTCTGACTTCAGCTCAGGTCATGGTCTCACAGTTAGTGGGTTTGAGCCCCGATTCAGGATCTGTGCTGACAGCTTAGAGCCTGGAGCCAGCTTTGGATTGTGTTTCTTCCTCTCTCTCTGCCCCTTCCCCCCCCCCCCCCACATCCTGTCTCTCTGTCTCTCACAAATGAATAAACATTAAAAAAAAAAAACAAGCATGGTATATTTGTTCAATGGATTTTATATAGCAAAAGAATAAATAGTGTGTTAATACACACAACAATGTATGCTGTTGGTACAAGAACAAAATAGATCAATGGAACAGAGGAGTCAGTACATAAGCAAGCCCACATACACCCAACTTATATGTGACAAAAAGGGTATTTCAGTGCAGTGAGGACAACTTAATTTTGAACAAAGAAGCCAGATTTATAAACTACATACAGCACATTTCCATTTATATAAAGTTGTAAAACAGGCACAACTAATTTGTAGTGGTAGAGATGAAGATAATGGTCACCTTTGCAGGGTAGTGACCAAAGAGGGCAGAAAGGACACTTCTGGGTACAGGAAATGTTTTGTGTCTTGATTCTGGAAATTGGTTTCCATGGGTACAGCTTGAAAATTCATCAAGCTATACACCTAAGATTCATGCACTTTTCTGTAACATGTTATAATTTAGTAAAATGTTTACTTAAAAAATTAAAGAGAGATATAAATGGAAATTGAATGCATAGGAAGACAAAGCACAGTCTTAACAACTAAGGTAACTTTAATCTAAGCAATAAATAATTGAAGGGTTTTAATTTTTTTTTTTTCAACGTTTATTTATTTTGGGGACAGAGAGAGACAGAGCATGAACGGGGGAGGGGCAGAGAGAGAGGGAGACACAGAATCGGAAACAGGCTCCAGGTTCCGAGCCATCAGCCCAGAGCCTGACGCGGGGCTCGAACTCACGGACCGCAAGATCGTGACCTGGCTGAAGTCGGACGCTTAACCGACTGCGCCACCCAGGCGCCCCTTTTTTTTTTTTTTTTTTAATTTTTTTTTTCAACGTTTATTTATTTTGGGGACAGAGAGAGACAGAGCATGAACGGGGGAGGGGCAGAGAGAGAGGGAGACACAGAATCGGAAACAGTGAAGGGTTTTAATTAAGAGCTTGGAATAATCAGATGGCAGTTAGATGACAAATGAAAAACTATGGACAGAATAAGGATAGTTTTTAGATTAAATCAAGGATTTGCTAATGGATTGGATGTTAGGGAAGGCCAAGTGGGGAGATGCCACAATTTCCTTTGTTATGCTTGCACAAGTGGATGGATGGTAGTATCATACTCTGAATTCAAATTCTGAGTTCCAAGTTTTCCTGGAAAGGAAAATTATGAGTTACCCTTTGGAAAAAATTAAATCTGAATTGCCTTTGAACCATCTAAATGAATGATGAGTAGACAGCTTGACATAGAAGTCTACAGCACAAAGAGAAGTCAGTGTCAGAAATATATGTACTTATGTATGTACAGGGGTCAAATTGCATAGGGAGAATAGAAATAGCATGAGAAATGTAGAAGGCTTAAGACTGAGCTTTGAGCAACTTCAACAATGAATAGCATGGTAGTGTAAGATGAGCAAGTAAAGTAAGACAGAAAAGAAGTGGTCAGATAGGTAAGAATAAGAACTAGGAGAAAGATCTGTCATAGAAGGTAAAATAGATAATAAGAAAAAGAGAAAAGTTAGCAGTGTTGACTGCTATAGAGAGGTCAAGAAGAAAGGTGGATTGAGATTGTATATTTGTTCTGCTAAATCAATAATTGCTGAATGAATGAATGAATGAATGAATGAATAAGTACAATTATATTTTCTGTGCAGTTAACATATAAAAGAAAACCACTGGTTTGGAAAATACTGGATTGAACTGGGTGAATGTGAAACAACACATCATTCACATTGTGCAGAATGGATCCACCCATGAATTTCTTTATACTTTTGACTTTCTAGTAACTCCTTGTTGATCATCTTCCAAAACCTCAGGAAAGAGAAATGTTTCACCTTGACATGGCAGAACCTGATCTTTTAGATGTCTGCTTTCAATTCTTTTTTAGTTGCCTAAATTAAGGTTCATTAATCAAAACGTATTGTAATTTTTAAATTTAAGCTGAAGGCACTTAAAGTCCCATTTTGGCATCTTGCAAACTACTGGTTTTTAGAAGAGCAGTTTAAAAATGTGGAACTTCGGCTGAATGTTTTAGACTAGACATATTAAAAAGCAAATGCTTAGAATTATTCTTTTTTTTTTAATTTTTTTAAATGTTTATTTATTTTTGAGACTGAGAGAGACAGAGCACGAATGGGGGAAGGACAGAGAGAGAGGGAGACACAGAATCGGAAGCAGGCTCCAGGCTCTGAGCCATCAGCCCAGAGCCCGACGCGGGGCTCGAACTCACTGACCGTGAGATCGTGACCTGAGCTGAAGTCGGACACTTAACCGACTGAGCCACCCAGGCGCCCCTTAGAATTATTCTTAAAAACATTTTCTCTGATGAAAGTTTTCAGGCTTTACTAGAATGGTAAACTTCTGATATCAGTAAAACATAATTTAATATACCATTAATAAAGATGTTTAATCATTCAGAAATACTGTCCCAATTTTTTAGCTCTAATAGTCTTATAATATAAAAAAAATAAATAGTAGTTGATAGGATGTCATAGTATCTCAGAACACAGTTTCAGAATCAGAAAGATATGGCTTTGGATCTTAATAGTCTTGTTTTACCATGCTAAGCCCAAGTTATCTCAGAATGAATGAACTTATTAGCGGAATGTATCTCACAAGGCTAAAGGGAGTTAATGAGATCTTTTTTGTCAAGTATTTAGCACAGGGCCCTGTGCTCAGAGAGCATTCAGTGAGTGTAGCTATAATTATGGTTACCAACTAAGAATAAATACCAACAATGTCAAATAGAATTTCATGGATTTATTCATGCATTCAAAAACTCTTTATGAATTGTGTTTACATACACAATGGAATACTACGTGGCAATGAGAAAGAATGAAATATGGCCTTTTGTAGCAACGTGGATGGAACTGGAGAGTGTATGCTAAGTGAAATAAGTCATACAGAGAAGGACAGATTCCATATGTTTTCACTCCTATGTGGATCCTGAGAAACTTAACAGAAGACCATGGGGGAGGGGAAGGAAAAAAAAAGTTAGAGAGGGAGGGAGCCAAACCATAAGAGACTCCTAAAAACTGAGGGGTGTAAGGGAGGGGTAGGTGGGTGATGGGTATGAAGGAGGGCACCTGTTGGGATGAGCACTGGGTGTTGTACGGAAACCAATTTGACAATAAATTTCCTATTAAAAAAAACTCTTTATGAAGGATATAGAACCATCAGAAACTGTGCTAGGTGCTGTGGAAGACGCATGATGAATGAGATAAACCCCTGTCCTTAAGACTATATAGTAAAGATAACTTAGATACATGCACAAATAATGGCTATCATACACGATAAGCTGCATAGGCCAAAAAAATAAGAAAGAAAGAAGAAGGGAATTTAATTTTTCAATGTTTATTTATTTTTGAGAGAGACAGAGACATAGTGTGAGTAGGGGAAGGGGAGAGAGAAAGACACACAGAATCCAAAGCAGGCTCCAGGTTCTGAGCTGTCAGCACAGAGCCCGCTGCAGGGCTCAAACTCACAAACTCGAGATCAAGACCTGAGCTGAAGTCGGACACCTAACTGACTGAGCCACTCAGGTGCCCCAAGAATAGGGGAATTTAGAGAAGCCAGAGACTCCTAACCTTTGAAAGCTTGGAGAAAGTTTCATTGCCAGGGACAAATGTAGCAGCCACAAGCTGAAGTGTATGTGAGGAGATCAAGTGGTGGGTCTGTTTGACTCCTGACCCTACCACTTACTAGTAGTGTGACTTCATGAAAGTTACTTGTACCTTCAATAACGCAGTGCTTTCTCCCATAAAATGGGTTGTGTAATAACCTCTAGTGGATAATGAGGTAGCATACTTAGAGCATTTAAAATAATACTTGGCACACAGTAATTCATAAATCCCAGTAGGCAACTCCAGTGTATCTATCCAGCCCACCAGCCAGTTACTTGTTCTTCATGTGCTGTCTGTCCTTTCTCTTTAGGCGGGTTCTTTTTAGCCAAGGAAATGTAGAATGGTCCTACCCATCTCGCCTCCTTCACTTGAATGGCCTAACCCAAGTTGGGCTGATTTGAATGGAGATGCCAATGATCTGGAATTGTGTCTAAAATTGAGTTGAGTTTATCTCCAAGTGTGAAGAAGGCCATGTTTTGTGTTTCCTAGAAACCTGGGAGCTGTCTGCAGGCAGCACCTTCTTTAAATTAGATCTAGTTGCAGAGAAAGAGTATTTTTTAAAAAATGAAAATTAAGTGGACATGAAGAGAAAAGCAGAGGTGGAAAACAAAATCTCAACAACTATTTAGATCTTGGCTCTAGTTCTCTCCTTAAGCCAACTTCACTCTTTCAGTTGGATGATTTCCCTTTTTGCCTTTGGGAATATGAATTAATTTCTGTCATTGGCAACCAGAAAGCTAACTAAATGAAGATGGCATGTGAACTCTGTCTTGGAGAATAGGTAGTAACAAGATGAAGCAGTGAAAGAAAAGGACACTTTAGCAGCTGGATCATTTTGATCAAAGAGACTCATTATATATAATTTACTTCAGTTTGGCCTGAGGACATGGTTCAGAAAAGAAAGTAGTAAGAAAAAATTATAAAGGTAGTAAGAGTTTAGATCATTAACAGTCTGGAATAATACAGTTAAGCATTTGATTTGATAAGAAAGTGGTTTCAGACAGAAATGACAAGATTGAATTTGTGTTTCTATGATGATAATAATGCTTGATGTTTCCAAAACAACTAATATGGGTTATGCATTGTGTTAAGCCTTTTCACAAGCATTTTCTTACTTAATTCTTCAACAACCCCACTATCTGAGGACTCGTGTGATCATATTTTCTAGATAAAGAAACACAGGCTTAGAGAGGTTATGGGATTTGCTAAAGGTCACAGAGTCAGTGTACACTGTAGCTGGAAAAAACAACCAAACTCTGTTGACTCTAATCTTAAACTCTTAACTTGAATGCTCTATTTGCCATAATCTCTCTCATGGATTTACAACATTTGTAACTTTAACAGGGACCAGGCAGATCACACAATGAGTGAGCCAGATCATGTGTAAAATAACAGAGAATGGGGGAGACTGAAAAACTCTGGCTAACTGCAAGATGTATTCAACTTCTCAGAGCATTCAAATTCTTTTTTTTTTTTTTTTTCCTTTTAGTTTAATCTATAGACCGTATATTGCCCTTGGACCAATGCTGATTGGATTAGAATAGAGGCTGGGGGGGGGGGGGGTGGGTAAGAAGACCAATTATATGATGATTGTAAGAGGAAAGAGAAAATGAAATGTGAGACTCAGCTGGAGGTAGTGGAAAGTAAGAGGAAAGAATATAACCCAGAGATATATTCTAGAAAGTTCAGGAAATTAGGTTTTTCGGTGGCAGAGTACTACGGGGCTATATTTATTTATGTTTGGAGTTATAATCATCTGATTTGGAGAACTGATTTCCAAAAAAATGATTTTTTATGCAAAAAAAATAGAAGAAAAGGAAAGAAGAGACGTGGAAAATGTTTCTACTTAGATAAGCAAAGGGATTCGAAGTAAATCTTAATGAAACTGACATTAGGTCTGCCACTTTTACCTGGAGAAACATTGATAGAAAAAAATAACTAATATGAGAACCCAGAATGCAGTAGGACAGAGAGATTTACCAAATACAGTGGCTACCTTGACTCACTAACTGGAATCAGATTATTCATGGGGGGGGGGGGGGGTGTCCTTGACACATGGTATTTTACAAACCTTGACTTCGATAAGGCTGTGTTAGAGAACCCACAGAAATGTTATGGTGCTTACCACTTTAAAATGGGGCAACATCAAGCAAAATAAAACTTTGATTAGACAATCTTTGATTTATTCATTGTTTTCTGGTCTTAGGAAAGGCTACCCTTCTGAATGTGGTATTTTCCTAAAATTAGCAGGAGAGTCCCACAAAGTAATGACAATAGCAAGATTTTCTGCATCACCCAGGGACATAATAAACCTTATTGCCAGGTAATATTTAAGAAGTGGTAGAACCAGGGGTGCCTGGGTGGCTCTGTTGGTTAAGCGTCTGACTCTTGGCTTCGGCTCAGGTCATGACCTCAGGGGGTTTGGGGCCCCACATCAGGCTTTGTGCTGACAGTGTGGAGCCTGCTTGAGATTCTCTCTCTCTCTCTCTCTCTCTCTCTCTCTCTGTCCCTCCCTCACTCACATGAGCTCTCTCTCTCTCTCTCAAAATAAATACATCAAAAAAAGAAAAAAAATGGTAGCACCAATTCCATGTCCTGTCCTCAGGACACCAATGTAATTATTTGGAAAAAAAATTTTTTTAAACAACTCACCTGTTTATGAATGAATGATTCAGACTTTTACATAATTGACTTTGGGTTTAAATCAGACCAAACTAATTTACTGTTATATTTGATGTTTAGCCAGATGTATGAATAAGCTGAAACATAAGTGTACGAGTACACATGGTCAGGTGAGATATATCTTACCAAATAAGCTGAAGGGCTCGAAAGGTCTCATAGTCACTGAAGCAATGTCATATCACATAAAATGCACAGAAGCCATGGACCCTAACCTCTTATGCTTTCATCAGAAGGATTATTTTGCATAACCTGTGCATTTCATCAAGCTGATGAATACCTTCTACTCACTTGCTTTTCACTTAGAGTAAAACACAAAACCTTTACACTATCCCATAAGGTCCAATATGATCTCCCTGTCACTATTTCTCAATCCGATCAATAGTGCTCAATGCCATGTTCCCATCCCACCCCACACCCCACCAGCAGCATCTGGGAACATACTAGAAGTGGGGTTCTCAGGCTCCTCCCCAGACCTCATCGATCAGAAACTCTGGGCATGGGGACGGCAGTCTGTAGTTTCACAAACCCTCCAGGTGATTTTGATGTTTGCTCACATCTGAGAGCCCCTGGCCTAATCCATCTGCAATTACCTTGCCCCTCGTTCACTCAACTATGGCCATATTAGTTCCTGGCTTACCTCATAGCCTTCCAATCCTCCTTGTCTCAGAACCTTTGCATTTGCCAGTCTCTCCTCCTGGAATGCTCTTTCCTAAAATCTCCACAGGGCTTTCCTGCTCTCCTTCTCTAGGTGAACATGATGTCATCACCTCCTCCAGGGGTCCCCTGACCACCCTACTTAGTACTGCTAACCTTGTCCACCCTCCCCTGGCACTTATTATCCCCCTCCCCTACTTTAATTTTCTCCATAACAATGATCACTACCCAGCATACCACATACTCTACTTAAAATTTTTTTTCCCCATTGTTAGACACCTCTTCTAGAATGTTAGCTTCAAGGGAGCAGGGATTTTGATTTGCTTTGTTCACTGTTTTAACACTAGCATCTAGGATAGTGATTGCCATATAGTAAGTGCTTAAGATATATGTGCTTAATACATGAATGAACCCTCTCCTTTTGCAAACGGCAAATATTGACCATGAGGGAATACGTGGAAGTGTGGAAATCTATGACATTTACTAACAGAGAATCGCCACATTTTTAAATTCTCAAAATGTCTGCCTCGTTTGTGAAAGGCTGGGACTTTGCTTTTATGTTCTGTCTCTCTGATGACCATGAGACTATAGTAGATTATACCCATGACTGGTGACAGTCATATTCTATTCTCAGTGCCTATCAACGCCACCTCATTCAATCCTCATAACAACCACAGGCAGTAGGTTTTATTTTTAATCACCATTGTAAAACAAAAGGAGAAATGCTGGGTATTTTTGTTCAGAATGCTGTTGAGGCAGGATTTGAACACTGACAGGCTGAGACCAGAGACTATTATTGTTACCTCTTTATACTTTTGTATCCTAAATTATATGGGGATTGTAGGGGATAGTTTTAGCTATCTATGAATCAGGCAAAATTCAAAAACAAAGCTAATTTAGACACATTCATATAATCATATGATCATATAAGCTCAAAATTTCACAATATTTTAAATCACCCATTTCTGTATGAAGGGAGTCTGGTCTCCCACTCTACTGAGTTCCCCTAAAAGTGTATCTCATATTTTAATGTTTTCAATAAGCCTTGGCCAGACCCTCTCAGCAACTAATGCCAAATCCTCCAAACTCGTTATATAGGCCAGGTCTTTGAAAAGTAAACAAAAGCTATAAGACCATTCAATCATCCTGCTATTAACAGTTTGGACAGAGATCGGAAAGTTAGCAAATTGGAAGCTTTCTAATTCCTGAGTGACTGTAGCCCCTTACTACCCAACAACAACATAGGAATCACTGGGAACCTGTAAGAAACGTAGAATCACAGTCCCATCCCAGACTCAAGAGTCTGCATCTCAAATTACTCCCAGGTGATTTGTAGCCCATTAGAGCTTGAGAAGCATGACACTAACCCATTGGTTCTCAAACTTGGCTACGTATTGGTATCATCATCTGGGGAATTTATAACACCTAGGCCCAATCCCCAGAGACTGATTTAATTGGCCTGCAATGCAAACAGGAATTATTTATTTTTCGAATGTGCTCTATGGGATTCCATTGTGCAGGCAAGTCTGAGAACGGCTACTGTCCTCACTGTGGGTGTAGGGTTAAGTACCAGCCCTTGTTATTTTCATGTAATTCTTAGTGCCTCTACAAATACTTAGTTCCCTGCCCAAGAGATGTACAAGCTTTTTGCAAACTGAATTGTAATAGAGTTATTCTTTTCTGAGGGTCATATTGAGAAACACGATATTGCTAATGTAATACAAAATTAACCAGAGCTTTCATCAGTGAGTCATTTATCAGGACCCACAGATGCTTCCACACACTGCTGTCTTTGAGGTGTTGACTTTCAGAACGAAGTAAATCATCTCTCACATGCTTCTCCATCTCAATGGCGGCTTTATCTAGTGTTGCTTGGACATGGAAGGTTATCTCTTTGATATTTAGTATTCTATATTGCTCCCTAGCCATATGCTTATAGCATTATCTATTTTTGTGTACATTTAATCTACTAGAATCCTAAAGGGATGGGCTGTGTTATGCATCTCCACAACTTCAGAGCCTAGCATAGCCTCTGCCTAATATACATTAAGTTTGGCATGCCATCCTTTCTTCAGTTGTAAACCCCGCATTCTTATTTAAGCATCATATTCCACATATTGTGCTCAATTTGAATATACTAGAGAAGTACAATAAAGAATGGGGAGATCACAAAGGTCCAATTCATTAAGTGTATATTAAGTCTATAACTAGCTGCCAAGCACCTCACTGGTCACTCTACACAGAATACCAAGTGCCCTTTCATTGGCTTACAATCTAGTAACATGAACACGTACTTTTAAAAATCTGTCATATAAGATACATGCTGAAGAAGAACAATTATAAAGGATCAAATCAAATACTAAGTGAATCTCAGGGAAAAGTAGATTAAGGCTAGTAGCTGGCAATACCTTCCAAATTTTATTTCTGAAAGATAAGAGATAGCAAGCAAATGTATAATTGATTCTGAAAAGTAATATAATATGCGGTGATAGCATTATGGCATAGCAGTTACCTAAACAGTTTAATTTTATTTTTCTCACCATGTAGGTTTAGGCCCTATCAGATACCCCAGCTTGGTTTGCAGTGAGAATGCAACTTCACATTCTCCCAGTTGGAAAAAGTTTTATTTCCTGACTCTCCCTACTCATTGAGACTCATTGAGACTTTGGAGTAGACATAATGGAAAATGCTTTTCAGCACCAACTCCTCTATTCACTGCTTTGAACACCACGATAAATAGAAAGGACAAGAATTGAAAGTCTTTCTTTTGCCTCTTAGCTTTTTCTAAGTGCTGAACTGAATGGGTGTCAGCTTTCTGTTGTAGCCCTGGCAGTTCTTACTTTCAAAAGAACAATCAGAAGGAAACCCTTTCAGAAAATTGATCCGCCAAAGTTTGAAATGCTTAAAAATAAACTGTCAGTTCTGTCTGTTTCCCCCTACACAACCTGTCAACTTCACCTCTGGCTTCTTATTTTCCAAACCCTAACAGCCAGGCATTCTCTTTCAAAAGGCTTCTCTGAAGCTCCGTCTTTGTCAGGAGTATTGTAGACCCCGACCAAATATTTTATAAATTGGAGGGAGACCTAAATGGGGATAAAAGTTGACCAGTGCTCCCTGCTGTCCTGACACCTCCACCTACAGAGTTCTGAAATTTGGGTTAGGAAAGAGTATTCCTTCTAAATTCAGTTTGGCAATTTCAACCCCCACTAGTGAGAAAAAAAAATGTATCCAGTGTATGTATATACCAGTATGTGTATATACATGTAGTATATAACATATATTTATATGTATATATATATTAAGAAGTTCTCTTTCTCTCTCTCAATATAGATAGATAGATGAATATCTATATGATAGTCATAAATATTGATAGAGATTCATCTATCTATATTCATCTAGCATCCTAGATTTGAGCTGCTTTTTTGGGTTCTTAGCAGAAATAGGTTCATATAATTTCAAATGATTTTGGTTACCGTTGTTGTTGTTGTTTCCCTAGAACATGTCCTTCCCAAAGAATTTTTCTTCTATAATAAATCCTGTAGTCTCCTATAAATGAGGGTGGGTGCTCAAGTAACTGTACTAGAGTCCATGTGTCAAATATGATATCTCAACAGTAATTGTGTCCAAATCAACCAGCCCAGAGGGGCCATATTGTGATTTCACAACACTGTTCCTGGTATTAGTGTCCTCATCAAAGTACCTTTAGGTAAGAGTTAAAATCAACAACATTATTACAGGTTTCAACTAAGAAACATTTCTGAAGGGGTCTTTCACCTCTCTAGTGGAAATAAGACACACACAAAATTTTAAAGTGGCAATAATGATTAGTTTTACAGAATGTCAGTCATTTATAACCTAAGGTTAGCTGGTGGGTTGATATATTGTCTATTTTAAATATGTGGGCCCTTACATAAAGGGTGGTCAAAATCATCTTTTCTGTAATTCCAGATTGGGAAGAATGAGTAAGTCCAGTCTAAGAAATTCAGATCTCATTTACCATCTTTAACTGAGCAATGGTGTTGCTCTGATCTGGGCTAGAGCTGTCCCTCTTCATGATAGGCCCAGTGCTCTGTTGGGATAAAAGTCTGGCTAGCTGCATCCCTGGCTCATTCTCAGTCTTCTTTGGTTACGCCTCTTTATTTGTCTATCTAATTACTCCCTTCACTAAGTTGTATATTTCTTAAACGACAGACCATGACTCACTCAATCATCTCTATATCTGTGATACTGCCTGACCTTGATATTTTGCCTGTGATAGCTGCTTAGTAAATGCCAGTTAAATATATAGAAGCCAAGAAAGCTATGGATAGGAAAACCAACATTGCAATTTTCTCTGATGTCATTTCCTGTCTTCCATAAACAGAGCTGCTATAAACCTAAATCCTCTACGCAGCTTTTTGGGGTTATTGATATTTGACAGTTCTTTTCCTGGCATAACCAAAAAATCACCAAAAAACATTGATTCTACTTTTCTTTCCTCTTTCCCACATTTCTTCATATGACTGCCCTAACAATGTGGTATTAGAATTAGAAATGTAAAGTCTACAATTTGTTCTTGCATAAAAAGAAATAGCATTGTTGTGGGCTAATTATTTACTCTCCACACTTCCTCCCCCTACAAAAATGAAGAGGTGATTATTTAAAAGAGGAGATCACTGTGATTCTGCATGTGATTTTATGATTGGGTTCTAGAATATGCTAATTGTCTTAAACATTATATTTTTTTCAGTCTATCCAAAATCTTGCCCTGCTGCTTCACGGGTCTGAAGACATTCCCTCTTACTATGATTTATATTTTTTTAAGTTTATTTATTTATCTTGAGAAAGCATGAGCAGAGTAAGGACAGAGAGAAAGGGAGAGAGAATCCCAAGCAGGCTCTGCACTGTCAGCACACAGATGCAGGTCTTTATCCCACAGCAGTGAGATCATGACCTGAGCCCAAATCAAGAGTTGGATGCTTAACCGACTGAGCCACCCAGATGCCCCTGATTTTTTATACTGTGAGTGTACCTTATATTGTTTTTTATTTACAGAGATCCTTTCAAAGCTCAGATTATAGGTTCTCCACTTATTTCCAACAGAGGTCGTAACAACTGGGACCACTTTTTATAACAATTCCTTAGCTTAGGAATTTACAAAAAGCAGGCCCTCTGTTCACAGGAAAATCAGTCTCTCCTCCCTCTCTCTCCCTTCCTTCTAGAGGGTAGGTTAAGACAGAGAAGCTTCTGTCCAGAAGCTTCTCACCCAACCCTATGAGTCTGGTTTTATACAGATATGTCAAGTTCATGTTCTAAATCTACGAGCCAAGACTTAGTCTCCAGACCCCACACAGTTATTCAAACTCTTTCTCTCTCTTCCACAGAGCAATGCAAGTTGCTGCTCATATTTTATTGTCTCTTTGTTCTTTGTATTTTTGAGAATTTTGTTTACATACTTATGAGCTAAGGTATACATTTAAGCTGATGACTATATTTAATACTTTTGCTATTTTATCTTGTATTATGAATCTTTTTAAATTTTTTTAGCACACAGGTTTCCAAACTGTTGTAAATGGAATCTTCCCATAGCTTCTTAAGCAGTGTGCTTAAGGTCTTATTATAGGGACACCTGGCATACCCTGGTTACCATAATAATCTGAAAATATCATCTTAACCTACTGTGTGACCCTCAGTAAAATAAAAACTTCTAGGCCAGTCAGGCAGGCCTTTCTACAAATCCTGCCAGTTTCTTCCTCAACAATTTTACCTTCTTAGCCCTTTCCACAGAACTGTGCCTTCCCACTGCCAAGCCATTGTGGATGCTCCTGAGCATGCCTAAAATCACCTGTATGTGACCTTCCTCCTTTCAAATCTCACCCTTCTTTCAGGGTGAATTCAAGCCTTGCTTTCTTTGAAAAGCTTCCCTGATTACTCTGAAGCCCCATCCTGTGAACTCATGGTCTACTGTAAACCACATACCCTATATAAGGACATGCAAACTCCACTCTGTTTTGAGACAGGGAGGTGACATGAAAAAACGATATGGACCCGATAGAAGGTGTCAAAAGTGAAACCATAATGATAAGCGGTAATTGACTTCTGGTCAAGGTGTAATGGAGATTTTGAGGGAGTGATAATGTGGGCAGTGTGACAAGATCAAAGATAGCAGCTGCTTCTGAGGGTCATTCATAATCCCCACTCAGAAAGACCAACCAGTATTGTTAGAATTCCCAACTTTTGAGAAAATCCAGGAATCTGCATTTTTTAGGTAAAATACAGTGATTTTCCCCCAACTTTACTGACATATAACTGTAAAAAATTTAAAGTGTTCACCATGATGATTTGACATATGTATACATTGTGAAACGATTACTCCCATCTAGTTAATTAACATACCCATCACCTCACATGTTTATTGTGCGTGAATTTTTACTCTCTGAGCAAATTTCAATTGTACAGTTCAGTGTTGTCAATTATAGCCACCATGCTATAATCAGACTTTATTAATTTAATAGTTGAAAGTTTGTTCCCTGTTAGCAATCTCTCCCTATTTCCCCTGCCCCCTAGCCCCTGGCAACTACTTCTCTACCCTCTCTTTCAAAATCTAGTGGTTCTTAATACTACCAACTCATTTAACCACTTACAAGCGAAAATACTATTAAGGCCAACGCGGAAAGGCCAAGGTCACCAGTTTGCAACCTCTGGCTTATAGTGTCTTGGAACTCTTCTTTATGTCTCTGTGATACCAAACCATATACTTGCCAAAACTATGCACTCTTTGAAGGCCACCATCAATCTTAAAATTCTCATGTTTGCCTATTCACAAAAGAGAGCCATGCACACAAATCATCAGTAACCATTCACTGAATTGAAATAAATTCTCACTGGTTTCTAATATTCACCACGCCCAAATGAAGTGAGTAAAATGCAGAGTCTCCTGAAAAGGCAGTTTAATGGCAAAAGAGTAATGTTGAACCCTTACGTTATTTAAGAAGAAAAATAATACAGGGTTTTCTAAGGTAGCCCATGCTCTTACCAGGTAAGTCAAAGTGATAGCAGCTGTAAGTGAAAAAGTAGAAGAATGAATTCAATATTTGAAGTTTTAAGATGGCTCATGGCCTTGGGTTTTATGACAAAAGTATGACTCCCTCTTAAGTAACTCAAGGAGAATTTTGTCAGCACTGATCTTTATGAAGACTACCCATTTTGTATTAAGATGTGTGGGTGTATTTACCACAAAATGTGTGAAGGTACATATCTGGAGTCCTTATTTTCATGTCCTTCTGCCTTTGAAAACCATCTATCACTGACATTCAAAGGAGAGCCTTCCAAGGAAAACTATGTTTCCAGCATCTTTATGTAGACAGAGGTATAGAAAGGGCAAGTCTTTCAGGCTACTAGCCTCAAGTGTATGCCATTTTCTTAAGAAAACTTTGGCATGCCATCTTTCCTGGAAGAGATGGTTTCAAAATGTCTGTGGTTCTATACTAGGCTAAATTAGATGACAAAATATTTACAAATCCCTATACTTATTAATCTTCTGTGTTCTACTAACCAGAGGACACTGACACTTACCAAGAAGAAAAAAGAATGGGATTTGAGATTTCTGATAATTGAAGAATCAGTGGGATTTTGTTGTTGGTGGTGATGGTGTGGGTTTTGTTTTGTTTTGTTTTGTTTTTGTGTTAACATGAGTGAGAGAATACCCAGGTCACATGAGGCTGAGACAATTGTAATCTAAGAGTAACTCTTCAGCTTTAAGAAAAAGAGTGCCATGGGGTGCCTGGGTGGCTCAGTTGGCTGAGCTTCAGACTTTGGCTCAGGTCATGATCTCACAGTCTGTGAATTTGAGCCCCGCGTCGGGCTCTGTGCTGACAGCTCGGAGCCTGGAGCCTGCTTCGGATTCTGTGTCTCCCTCTCTCTGACCCTCCCCTGTTCATGCACTGTCTCTCTCTGTCTCAAAAATTAAATAAAACATTTAAAAAAATTAAGAAAAAGAGTGCCATGACAGTTGACATTATGATGATTTCCTTCTCATTCTGGGCTATGCTCCTCTCCCTTCATGTCCACATGCTTGAAAATCACTGCACACACATAAGTTCTGCACGAATCCTCGGCACATGCTTCGTTGATTACAATGCTCTATAGGTATGAAAACCAACACCTCTTCCCAAAAACATACATTCAGCCAAAATATACACTATTACTTTCCAAAAAATTAGTCTTCAATGAAATATACTTGATATTATATGCCTTTGGGGACCTCAAATTCCTTCATTTTCACCTTAGGGAGATAAATTCTTATACTGCTATAGCATCATCAAATAACACCATTAGAAGATAATCCATCAGTTAGTTACTTAAATATGTTTGTTTTCGGGGCGCCTGGGTGGCGCAGTCGGTTAAGCGTCCGACTTCAGCCAGGTCACAATCTCGCGGTCCGTGAGTTCGAGCCCCGCGTCGGGCTCTGGGCTGGTGGCTCAGAGCCTGGAGCCTGTTTCCGATTCTGTGTCTCCCTCTCTCTCTGCCCCTCCCCCGTTTATGCTCTGTCTCTCTCTCTGTCCCCAAAATAAATAAAAACGTTGAAAAAAAATTAAAAAAAAATATGTTTGTTTTCCTGTAGGAGTATGAATGAACTGGACTTTTAAGATACGCTCACATGTGCATAAGAGTGTGTGAGTGTGTGTGTGTGTGTGCATGTGTGTGTGCATGTGTGTGTGTGTGTGTGTGTTTACTACAAATCTACCTTCTAATCTATTTGGGAAGATCACTTTTATTTTTCTTTTTTCATCCTTTCCCTTTCTTTCTATAAAGGATCAGTGAACAGTCAGAATCTAAAAGCTCTCAAATATTCATAAATTCACACTCTTTAACCTCTTCCATTGGCTTTCCCTTTCCACACCAACACACCTTCTATGTGCCCTTTAGGGCCATCCTTTGGACACACTGTATTTAATGATATTTCATGCCATTTTCTCTGCTTACAATGCTCTCCCTTTTCCTACCTTTTAATTCCTTTCTAGTCCCCATGACCCAGCTAAAATAGCATCACCTCCCTGAAGCCTGCCATGGTTTCCCAAAAGAGAAAGGCAATCTCTCTTCTGCATTTCCAATTCACTCTATAGATATATCTATTATAATAATGATCTTACCAGATTTTAATCACGTATTTGTGTTTCTGCTCCCCCTGCCCCCAGCTTGACCAATCCCTTAAATGCAGGGCTTGACATAACAGCAAGCACTAGAAACATGCCTGTTAAAAACATGGTGGAAATAAATAACTGAATGAGTAAATTAAAATAATAGACAAAAATCCAACTGTTCCTCCATTATTTTCAAGCATTTCTTTGTCATCTTATGAAATTTGTGTTTTTATTAAATATGCACTGAATTTTTTATAACAAAATCCAAAAAAATTTCCATATACAAACCTGACAGTGTGGGGAATAAAATAAAGAAAGTTAATAGTTGTAGGGGAAAATATGGGTTAAGGGAACACAGAGTTTGCCATTCATGCAAGACATAAATATATTTTAACCTATTCTCCCAGGGATTCTAGCAGCAGATTGACCCCTATTACTATGTTAGAACAGTCAGAGACATATGTTAAGTATAAACAAGGATTCATAGGGGTCGTGAATAGTTCCCCTTGTAAGTGAGAGGTGCTTTTCTGTAAATGGCAATTTATTATGTCTGGGGAGAACCTAGGTCAACATTAATGATCTCAAAATATCTCAGGGTGGGGCACCTGGGTGGCTCAGTTGGTTAAGCGTCCGACTTTGGCTCAGGTCATGATCTCATGGTCCATGGGTTCTAGCCCCACATCGGGCTCTGTGCTGACAGGTCAGAGCCTGGAGCCTCCTTCAGACTCTGTGTCGCCCTCTCTCTCTGCCCCTCCCCTGCTCATACTCTGTCTGTCTCTCTCAAAAATAAACATTAAAAATTAAAAAAATATATTATATATATATATATATATATATATATATATATATATATATATATATATCAGGGTTGACACAAGTGCTTCTTGTCTGACTCTGTGTGTTGAGAACTTTGGTAGTCATTAAAAAACAGAGCAACTTTTCTTCTTACATTCATCTGTACATGCACATTGGCAAATGGCACATTACGAACCCAAACTGTGGTTTTTATTTTTTTAAAAAAAATTTTTTTTTCAACGTTTATTTATTTTTTGGGGGACAGAGAGAGACAGAGCATGAATGGGGGAGGGGCAGAGAGAGAGGGAGACACAGAGTCGGAAACAGGCTCCAGGCTCTGAGCCATCAGCCCAGAGCCTGACGCGGGGCTCGAACTCCCGGACCGCGAGATCGTGACCTGGCTGAAGTCGGACGCTTAACCGACTGCGCCACCCAGGCGCCCCCCAAACTGTGGTTTTTAATAGGCTTGGCACTTTTCACATTAATAGTTCTCTTGAAATTGCCAACAGGTTAGAAGCATGATGGCAGATGCCTGAAAAGTAATATGCCTGTATTTTATCTATGCACGTCTATCTGTCTTCCTTCCTTCTTCCTCTCTTCCTCCCTTCCTTCCCCTCTCTTCCCTTCCCTCCTCCTTTCTTTCTCTCCCTTCTTTTTCTTTTTCTTTTTAAATTTCTCTCTAATGCACTTATTGTCTACACATTTTCTACTTAGCAATAATAAATCATATCCCTGTGATATACGCTGTTCTCACAGAAATCACACAGTCATGAAGAAGGTTATAAATGCCATGGGAATGGGGGGCATGAGGTTGCAATTAATAATCACCATAAAAATCTTACTAAATATCTACTAGATATTATGCTACTTCCTTTATAGTTTTTACCACCTTCTATCTGTACTACAGTGGGAAAGCTACTTAATATCTGGAAGCCACTTTCCTCATCTGTAATAGGATAAAAATAGGACACATCTCACAGGGTTCTAATGACACTTATCACAGCACCTTACACATGGCACACACTCCAACAGTTTTCAGCTCTTATCATTATTATTGTCTTTGATCTCGCATTTTGCAAATAAGAAAACTGAGCCAGGGAGACCTGAACTAATGTGTTCATGCACCCAACCTGTGGAAATCAATAGTTGCAGTGTGTATGTGCTGAAATGGAGAAATGAGCCATAGTGATGGGGCTAAATGAAGGACAGAATTATAGCACCAATTCCCAGCAATGCACACGATAGCAAAAACAGAACCAGCAAGGCACACTCTCCAAGTAATTTAACTTAACCTTCACACATACATCTAGAGAGAATACCATTGGCTCCATTTTATTTATTTATTTATTTAATTTTTTAAGTTTATTTATTTTGAGAGAGATAGAGACCACTCGAGTGGGGGGAAGGCAGAGAGAGAGGGAGAGAGAGAATTCCAAGCCTGATGTGAGGCTTGAACCCACGAAGCCAGGAGATCTGAGCGGAAACCAAGAGTCCGATGCTTAACCAACTGGGGCACCCAGGCGATCCTCATTAGCTCCATTTTAAAGATGGAAAAAAACAAGTTTAAGAAGTCTGAGACTTGACCAAAATTACAGTTAGTGTCTGAGCTGCATTTGTTAGACTTATAAGCCCAAGCTCTTTCTGGCACACGATGCAGCCTGCACCAGAAAATGGCAATAGTTTGAATTCACACCTAGTCTTGGCAGCACTTGAGTCCGTTACAGAGAGATGGCATTGAAATAATGGATTTTGCACAGACTTCCCTGTAAATTAGCTTCCAGCCTTAATATAGTGTTCCTAAAGTTGATTTTTTGCTAAATGTTGCTTTATTACAGCAACACTATGTGTGGATTTAGTCCTTTCTGAAATGCCTTTTCCCCAGAGGCATATCAGCCAACAATAACAGCAGCTATATTCAGCTGAGAGCACCAGATAACTGATTTATTTTGTCACTGGCACCTTTATGAGCATCATTTGCTAGAGAAGAGCTGGAAAAAAAAAAGCCTTTCATTTTTTTTCCCTAAAACCATGGCACTGAAAGGCTAAAGTACCAAAAGTGATCTTGAAGCCAAATTTCGGGTGGAGAAACATAATTATTTTAATGAGTCCTCTTGCTAAGTGAATCCAGCATGGTGTTCAAGGCTTACAAGCAGTGAAGTAAGAGTGTCTCTAGTTCATCAAGCAAACACACGGGAGCTGTAATTTCATCACCACTTAAGGTCTAGTACCCTAAATTTTGTTCTACCTTCATGCTACCTAAATGGATATTTGTAATATCAAAACTCTGTGTTAGCTTGAAAAAAAGAAGAATAAAACATATGATGGCCTGAAATCTCTGTTGCCTCTGCTTTTCCAACTGAGATCTGTACCTGAACAATACAGCCAACGTAAGCATGATTGGGACACAGACCTCTCTTTAGGAATAGACTGTTTAATGGAATTTTTGCAGGTATGTTGGAGTGCTCTCACCTACTCCGATGCTGAGAGAGAAGATAATGTAGCTCAAAACTTGAGTTCCCATAGGGCAGGTGCCACAAAATCATCTTCTTTGCATTTCATTCAGCAAACATTTATTGAACATCTACTATGTGTCAGGCACTGTCCTTGTGACTGGCAGACAGGAGAGAACAAAACCAATGTCCCCACCTACATTGGCTTTATATCAAGTGGAATGAGTCAAATAATAAACAAGGTAAATCACTAAAATAAATAGTATGTCAATGTTAGTAGGTGCTATTGACTACATCCAAGCAGGAAAGAGGGAGAGAGTGCACATGTGTGCCCGGAAGCAAGGGTGCATTTTTAAATGGGATGGTCAGAGAAGGATCCAACGAAGAGTAAAGTACCTGGAAGAAGTGAGGGGGTAATGTAGTTCTCTGGGGACTGTTATGAGTTGAATTGTATCCCTTTGAAAATGGTATGTTGGTGTCCTAACACCTACTTAAGAATGGAATCTTATCTGGAGAAAAGATCTTTAGAAGTTACAATGAGGTTTTTACTGTGGTCCCTAATCCAATATGTCTGGTGTCCTGATAAAAAGAGGACATTTGGAAACAGCCTCATAGAGGGAAGGCAACGTGAAGAGACACAGGGAGAAGACAGCCATCTATAAGCCAAAGAGAAAGTCCTAGAAAAGATTTTTCCCTCACAGCCCTTAGAAGGAATGGACCCTGCTGACATGTTGATTTCAGACTTCCAGCCCCAACACTATTGTTTCAGTTAGTTCTGTTGTGAAGCCAGCCAGTTTGTGGTACTTTCTTAAAGCATCCTTACAAACTAACACAAAGGCAAGTAGATGTAGGAATGGGAGGGCACTAGGAAGGAGTACTTCTGGCATGGTCAAGGGAGAGCAAGGGGGGTGGGGCATGGGTAGCAGAGAGGAGATATTTAGGGGAGCTTTATTTTCTATGGAGCTTCAGAGTTAACAAAATGCTTCATGTTTGTTTTTTTTATTTACATCTTACCAATATTCTATGTAATCAATGAGATGAGTGTGTGGAGGCTGCAAGTGTGAGGGTGTGCATCCCTTGACCCCAAAAGAAGCTGAGTCTCAGAGAGTTAAATTCCCTCCACAAAATCACAAAGTTGGCCATTGACAGAGAAATTACTTAAGCCAACAATATCTGACTGCAAAGTGAGTATTCCTTAATGTCATGTGGGTAGAGGAAATATCTATTTTTTTTTTAACTTTGTTTTAATGTTTATTTATTTTTGAGAGAGAGACTGAGCACAAGTGGGGGAGGGGCAGAGAGAGAGGGAGACACAGAATTGAAAGCAGGCTCCAGGCTCTGAGCTGTCAGCACAGAGCCCAATGAGGGGCTCAAACTCATGAATCGCAAGGGCATGACCTGAACCAAAGTTGAATGCTTAGCTGACTGAGCCACCCATGCACCCCAGGAAATAACTATTTCTTAAACCATGTTTGTCCTAATCAAAGCAACTCTTTCCTTCTTTCATTATCTCTTATTAGGATGTGCTGTTCATGATACAATCAGGAGAGGATGTAGTTTGATTAACACACTATGCTTGAAATAATATTTTGAGACCAGCCAGGTTATTCTCACATCAACTGCAATATCATCTTGATTGGATTTGAGGCAACCAAGAGTGCAAAGAGGATGAGTCACCTTTGCTCTTTCCTCTGTGCCATGCACAGGTACAGAGAATAGGTTCTGTAATAAATTGGTTGGCTTATATGTGAAAAGGGACAGCAAAGCCATTTTATCTGGGGGTCTAACCACAAGACCTAAAACAAACGGCTTACACAGAATTTATGGACACATTGGAGCTCAGATATGTGGCTAAGAAAAACTAACTTCACATTCTGGAAGCAGTTACTCAGCAATGAATCAACCATGTTTAGGAAATACATGACTGTGTTCCCTGTTATCGGAGAATTGATAAGCTTGTCAATTTCTCCACATGATAATCAGTACTTTGTAACTAGTAGCATGCCAAACCATAATGACTTCACAGAGAACGCATTCACTTATAAATTAAGAACCAGGGATTAAGCGAATTAAATATCAAGAGAAAAAAATGTCAAAATATTATATGGGGAAAAGCATTTAAATGCTGTTGAATTTACTGTATCTAATAATTGTGGGGTATTCATTAGGTAACACATAGATGCTAATGATATTGTAGCAAATTATATCAGAGAACAAAGTGTTGTTATTGTTGAAACATGCATTGTATGAAAATGTTAACAGACAAAATTAAACAGACATGCTGTCTATTCGACAATAACAATGAAATGGCCACATTTTAAATCTAACTATCATCATCTCCTCGTGTCTTCCCAAGACACCTAGAACTTTAATTGAATAATAATAATGACATGCCTATAAAGCTAATAGGTTACAGATATCAAGAGACCTGATGTGGAAATTATAAAGTGAGAGGTCAACAAGCTTATTTGCTCTAACTTAGTTAATATGCATTATTAAATAACATTAATTAGATAATTTAATAATGATACTGAAGCAGACTTTTAATGTTAAAAGTCTGCCATGTCTGCCTCTCTCCTAAAAGCAGTCCTTTTCTCTCCTTTGATTTGGAGGCTTATCTAAATTTCACCTCAAACATATCCATTCCTGGAACATTTTGTCTCTGCTCTGGATGCAAAGACCAACTCTGATATAAGTAAAGGTTATTTAGGTTTCCATACTTTGGAGTCAAACTCATAAGGATCTGTCCTAAGAAAAGAAAACAAAAAGTCTATGTATTGCAAACACATCACAACAAATGACTCTTTAATGTCCTGTCAGCCTCCAGACTAATTGACAGTCTTATTTGCATAAGTGGGGAAGCAGGAAGTATAGAGAGACAGATGGGTGAATATTAATTGATGTTCATAAACCTGAACAATGCTGTTTGCATTTGTCATTCCAGCTTCTCAAACAAGTATTATTTACAGTATATTACAACGCAGCAGGGACATACAGAGTGCCATTTGGGAAAAGGCCCACTGGCATTGCCCTTGATTTATCCACACAGCAAGTACCACCGTGGGGTTATTCATACCACACAGCCTATAGCTGAGGGAAACTAAATTTGGGTTTGGAAAGAAGAAAGGCCTAAGAGAGGCCTAACATGCTCCCAGCTATAAATGAAGTTGGGGGAAATCTGCATCAATTAATATTTATTTACAAAGAGGCATCACTCTCATGTTGTAGACTGATAGATTCTGTTGAGTATGTTTAACTCAGAGAAAGCATGAAGAAATAATCTTTCATTTTTGTCCTGCCTTTTTGACTGGTCAGTCATTATAACGGGAGGATTACACAAATCTCACTACTACTCCAAGGCCAGGTTTTCTTCCTTTCTGATCTATTTTAGCCTCTGAAATTCTATATTCACATTATAGTCACAATAAAACATTAAGGTCTGCTTTAGTCAGTTCAGACAGCTTAACAAAAATACCATAGACTGAGTGGCTGAAACAACAGAAAATTCTGTTCTGAAGAATAGAAAGGCCAATACCAAAGTACCAGTTAATTCAGTTTCTGGTGAGGGTCACCATTCTAGTTGCAGAGGGATGCCTTCTTGCTCTAACCTCATGTGGCTGAGAGAGATCGTCTTATGCTGCTTATTATAAGGGCACCAATTCCATTTATGAATTATCTTCCAAGGCCCCCACCTCCAATATCATCACACTGAGGATGAAGACTTCAACATAAGAATTGGGGGAGGGGGGCACAAACATCCTTCCATTGCAAAGTCCCAATGAAAATTCAAATACATTACTGGGTTCTAGAATTTACATTACAAGATCTGTGTTGCAATGGCTAAAATAGGAACCCAGGAGTCAAGAGATATACACATAAATATGTCCCTATCATGAACAGAATTCTGAATTTGAGCAAGACATTTTCCCTCTCTTCACTTCATTTGCTCCTGTAGAAAATGGATGGCGTGCTTGAACAACATAATCTCAAGGGTCTTTCAGTCCCAACACTCCATGAGTCTGTGCATTATTAAGCTACCTTTAAATCAGTAAGAAAACAAAAAGAGGAGTTACATTTAGTGATCATCTGCTATACACCAGATATTCTATCCAAGGAGTTTTAAATGAATGAATTCATTTAGTTTGTTAGTCCTTGCTTGGGAAACTCTTTCCTTAGATATTGCAAAGCTAAGTACTAGTCTGCTTTTCTACTTTTCCCATATGACAGTCCTCTCCCCTATACTCTATATTCTTGATCTACCTCAACCTCATCTATTTTCCCATAAGGCTTCTTGCATTATGGGGTGCCTGGGTGGCTCAGTTGGTTAAGCGTCCGACTTTGGCTCAGGTCATGATCTCACAGTTTGTGAGTTTGAGCCCTGCGTCAGGCTCTGTGCCGACAGCTCAGAGCCTGGAGCCTGCTTCTGATTCTCTGTCTCCCTCTCTCTCTGCCCCTTCCCTGCTCATGCTCTGTCTCTCAAAAATAAATAAATGTTAAAAAAATATGAGAAAAGAATTCTTCCATTATAAATTACCATTCAATTTATTCATCTATTATTTTTACTGTTTGCTCTTTCTATTTGCTAGAAAATAAGCCCCACAAATTGTAGACCTTGTTTTTTTTTCTTTTATTGAGGATATAACATTATCTTAGTTTCTGATATAGCACAGAGTGTTTCAATATTTACCAATATTGGGAACTGATAGTACTTAGAATAGTACCTCTAAGAAAGGGCTTGTGATAGTTAATTTTATATGTCAACAACTAGACCATGGCAACTAGATATTTGGTGCAATACTAGCCTGGATGTTGTTATGGGGGTACTTTTTAGATTAAATTCACATTTACATCACTAGACTTTGAATAAAGCAAATTATCTTCCATAATGTGGATGGGTCTCATCTAATCAGTTGAAGGCATTAAGGGGAAAAAATATCTTTACTGAGAAGGAGAAAATTCTGTCAGCCAACTCCCCTGATTGAGCTGCAAATATCAACTTTCCCCTGGGCCTCCAGCCTGCTGGTCTCCCCCACAAATGTTGGATTTGCCAGACTCCACAATCACATGAGCCAATTCCTTAAAATAAATCTCTCTCAAAAGAATGAAAAGTCACAGACCAACAGAAAATATTTGCCAAATATATATCTGATAGAGGAAAGTTATCTAAAAGGCAGGAAGAACTCTTAACAATGTGAAAACACGGTATAAAAATGAGCCCAAAATCTGAACAGACACATCACTGAAGAAGATACACAGATGACAAATAAGCATATGAATAAATGCTCTGCATACCCTTTAGAAGGCCAAAATTCAGGACACAGACAACACCAAATGCTAGCAAGAATATGGAGCAACAAGAATTCTCATTCATTGCTGGTGAGAACACAAAATGGCACAACCACTTTGGAAGACAGACTGGCAATTTCTTATAAAATTAAATATACTTTTACCATATGATCCAGGGATTGGACTCCTTGGTATTTATTCCAAAGAGTTGAAAACTATGTCCACGCACAATTTGCACATGAATATTTATAGCAGCTTTATTCATAAAGGCCCAAATGTGGAAGCAACCAAGATGTCCTTAAGTAGGTGAATGAATAAAATGAGATACAGTAGAATATTATTAAGAGCTAAAAAGGAATACATGAGCCATCACACCATGAGACAACACGGAGAATACTTAAATGCATGTTACTAAGTGAAAGAAGTTAGCCTGAAAAGGCTACTTCAAACTGTACGATTCCAACTATATAACATTCTAGAAAAGTTAAAACTATAGAGAAAATGAAAACATAAGTGGTTGCCATGAGTTGGGGATGGAGGGATGAATAGGGGCAACACAGAGGATCTTTAGGGCAATGAAACTACTCTGTACAATACTATAATGGTAGGTGCATGCCATTATTTTGTCCAAACCCACAAAATGTACAAAACCAAGAGTGAACCCTAATATAAACTGTGGGCTCTGGGAGATATTGATGTGCCAACGTAGGTTCATCAACTGTAACAAAATTGTCACTGTAATGAGTGATGTTGATAACAGGAGAGACTTTGCCTGTGGGGGTTCAGGGGGCATATGGAAACGCTCTGGTACTTCAGCTTTGCTGTGAACCTAAAACTCCTCTAAAAACAAGTCTTTTAAAAAATAATAAATTAATTAATCTCTTTCTATACATTCTTTTGGTTCTGTTTCTCTGGAGAATCCTAATATAGAGCTCAAAATATATTTGTTAAATAAATGAATATGTCCCAAATCAATCTCTCTGAGGAAGAGAAAATTGAGAAAAGTTACGGGATTTGCTTAAGGACATATAGCCACCCAACAGAGAGATGGAATTTGAACTCACTTGGTTACCAAGCCTAAGCCCTAGCTCTCTCCTGAATATGTGGATTCCAAAGCCCAGTGGAAATAGAGCCGGAGCTAAATAAGTCTTGATGTAATCTTGAACTGTGGAGAGGAGGTGCCAATGAGAAGCACCCCCAAAGTGGGCACGCCTTCCAGACCCTTCTCAATGATCAGAGCCTTACAGGCACCAGATGTTCAGTAGTGTTTGAGATACTACTGAACATGAGGTCAACTTCACAGATCTCTCCATAGCTGCCCAGGTCAGAAAAAGGAACACTGTCATAAAATATCCACCTTGGCAAGAGATGGCCATTTCCTGGTTTTAAACCAATAACCCTAAACAATGTTTTCTAATTATGAAGATGGAGCCAAACATACTGGTTTTAATGTGAAAACATTTTTTTATATAACATGTGCCCTTTATCATTCTAAAATATATTAATCTATATTATCACACTTGTAGTTAAAGACCAAACGTTTGCCTCATCCACATGTTGATGTACCAGCCAACAAAGATCCTGAGACTTAATAATCATTTTAGTCTTGGAAAACAGAAAGGGAAATAAAATATATCAGATTTTGACAATAAAGCTGTTTTAAATGCATACATCTGTGTATGAAAATGATTAAAATCAGAGGAAGTATATCAATAATTTTTTAGGAGAATGCATTAAAAAGCCTTTGTATTCCAATTCTATTTTATATAACTTCACATTCATGAGAACTTTTAATATCCTTCTAGATTCATGAAATGATACAAGTTTTAACTGAAACAAAGACTCTGACAGTATCTTTTCTCTACCATCATAATCATCGGAACTATATTGTTTGTAACGCTGTTAGGAAGCATTACTTTCTGTACTGGCAGAGAGAATCCTGTGCAAAACCATTAGGAATACATCCAATGATTTATAAATAACATCGCATATGATACAAAGGGACTAAACACTTCAAATGTCAAGGAATGACACATTTCAAGAACCTTTCAATTAACCCTTAAATATTTAGAACTATGACTTTGATTATTTTTCATGTGATTGTACTGTTTGGCACAATAAAATCTTCTCCCACTGGCATATGCAAATTTCATGTTTAAATTTGCTACTCAATCGATGATGAGGTACTGTAATTCTCTTATATTTTTGAAAAGTATCATGTGCAGTGAAATAGGAATCTCCTATCCTATTAAAGAGATACAACTTTACAGGAAATAATTTGACTATAGTAAGTGTCAAACACTAAAATGGGTTCATACCTTTTGACTTAATAAATCTAATTCTGGAAGTGTATATATATTTTTTTAAATTAAAGATGTGGACAAAATATTTATTATATCAGCTGGGCCCTCTGTAGGCATCCTTTCAATAGGGCTGAAGAAAATCTATGTTTTTCAGGTTCCTAAGAGGCAGCTCCCAAAATGAGCACAGGAGTCAGCTCAAATCTGCTCATGACAGACAATTATTAAATTGTTAAGGAATTTTATGAACTGGTTGTATAAATAAGACATTTAATAAAAATGAAATTATGTGTCAAATTTAGTAATTTATATTAAAAGTACTTAAAACTCATCCTTATTAATGATTATATTATATTTTTCTATTCTCTATGTTCTTCAGGTTCTTTACACCTATTATACTTGCAAAGTAAAAATGTAGAAGTATGCTACTTTACCTATTCAAATCCATGTTCAGTAATATTACATCTGTAGCTTGAAATTGGCCATGATAGGAGTATTTACACGACAGAAATCAGTAAACGCTACAAATCAAAGGTTTATTTTTTGTTTTGTTGATTGTCTAAACAAATATTTGTCAGCTGGCTTTGTTTCAATCTTATCACTGTCCTCCCTCCCTTCCCCACCCCAGGAGCCCTTTTGGATATTTTTGTCCTAATTATCCCTCCATGAAATAGTTAAACCCCAGACATATTTCTGTTTATATACTGTATGTATATCTTTGCTTTATGCATGGAAAGAGTAACTGTTTTTTGTTTTTTGTTTTTTTTTTTTGACCCATCCTGGGAGTCAGTGTTTGCTCCCATGGGGCCATATAACCACCTTTTACAATGCATGGTCTAAACTTAAAAAGTGATGGAAAAATGTGCATAATGCAGATTAAACTCAAGTATCTCAAGTCTACACACACTGCATTGCGGATAGTACAACAAATTGAGAAATATTCTTCCAGTATTTGAACACTATTATGCAATTCAACAAAGAAGTCCCTTACTTCAGGGGTGACCGAGTGGCTCAATTGGTTAAGCGTCTGGCTCTTGATTTTGACTCAGGTCATGATCTCACAGTTCATGGGATCCAGGGCCACACAGGGCTCTGTGCTGACAGCATGGAGCCTGCTTGGGATTCTCTCTCTCTCTGTCTCTCTTACTTCATTTACAAACTGGTGGTTTCAATTCATCTTTGTTGTTTTACTTTTGTCTTATATGTTCATGTAACTGAAAATATCAATCAATATTCATATTAGAAATACATTCACTTATCAATTGCAACCACAGGTGGTCTATAGCTGCAATACTTCAGTAAAAATTGACAAAAGCATTCTGTGAGAATCAAATGCCTATATGGAATTTACAATAAAGAGTATTTTTATTTTATCATTATTTGTAAATTGCAATTTACAGATATTTTATATCAGTAAGGTTTATAAAAAGTGTATATACGTATACATATGTATATATTTTGTCCCTATAGAGCTAGCTGTTAAACATTTACCAGCACAAAACTGTATCCTCTATAAACTCTAAATCAAGCTAACATTAACACCTGCACCACATTGGTGAAACTCCATCCAGACATTTTCAGAAACAAAAGTTTTCAGCAAAGGTTAAGTATGGGAGGGGTAATTAAGTGAGATTTTTTTTTTAACTTCTATTTGAGTCATATACAAATTTTCTGAAAGGAATTTTCTATCCTTCCCCTCCCAATCACACACAAACTTTTAATGTAATATCACACTGGTTGTAAGTTGTGTGAATAAAGGCCCCTTGGGGAAACAGAAGAGCCCATCTAGGGAGAAGGCCAAACAGTGGGAGGAAAAGGGATAAAGAGAGTCTAGTTAAAATAGGGGAGGGAAGATGAATAGAAAAGGTAAAGAATCAAAGGTACCCAAGGCTGTTTAGCCAGTACGGATTGTAGGATCCTAGAGGATGGGGAGAGCAGCACACAGTATCATCACCCAAAGAGTCAAAATTGCAAATCAAAAGGAAAAAGGAAAAAATGAAACAAAAAAAAAAAAAACAAGAAAAAACAAACAAACAGTAGAAGAACATATCCCACGTTTGTCCATCCAGTTTTGGTCAATTATCTACATTCAAATCCAGGAAGGCGGCTGTGTTCTGGGAAGAGAGAAACTAATTGCCGGCTCGCCAGTGAGTGATCCTTAATTTTGTATTGTTGCTTTACACTTGTTAATCTAATTCTACGCTAGCAAGATGTATGTTTGGGATAAAACCACCCTCTGAAGTGTCCTAACTGGTATTTGCAGGGATTCTGTATCCTAATTCATGCATGATATTATTGCAATTCTTATTCTGGACCCAAAGACCGGCATCAGGAAGAATATATATTCCTCCAATTTGTATGAAAGTACACTTTAAGAATCTTGCTCACTAACAATCAGATGCAGACATTTCTGGGGAAGAATCACAGAACCTTGAGGCAGATTTCCTTAAAAACTTTCAATTAGGATTGGGGCATTGTCTTCCTCTATTGAAAACTGAAGGAAGAAAGGGGTAATATTTCATTGGGTTTTGGCAATTAAGTGTAAAGCCTCAGGAAAACAATACAATAATCAGGAATCAAATTTAAAAAATCTGTATCTTGAAATTTATTTAAAATGTTCCTTTTTCTTTTTAACTGTATAAGAACCAAGAATGGTAAAACCCTCACTTTGATCCAATTAGAAAATAAGATTAATAAAGTCCTCTTTCTCTGCAGCCCTCCTCTAACTATTTCCCATCTGTATCCCTGGACTTACCATCTAATTCCAGTACTTCTGAAGAAAACAGCAAAGCAGATAATAGTTAAAAGAAGCAAGTTCCAAAACTGGCATATTTTAATCACAGCAAGAAATAATGTTTTTTCACATAAGTAACGTACCGCATATTTCTAACACATATATTCTATAGGGGTCTCTAATCGAAACATTTAATTTATAGAAACAGATGGCTCTAGCTTTCCTACCCACTTCTGTTTGTTACGATAAATCTGAAGCCAGAGATATTTCCCTTAGTGAGCCTAAAACTTCAGAGAGATGTTATATAGAAAGAGAAAGAGTTAGCTATAGAAATAAATTCCGAGGCATTATCATTCAGTGTTCTAAAAAGGCTGGTCCATAGCTTCAGAAAGATTATCAGTTTGCCTCAAATGACATAAATCACATGCGAAAGTGGATTTTGTACATGTGTCAATGGACTCTACAGTCCAACTGAGTCTCTCATTTCTGTGTTGGCTGCCCATTGTAAGCCACCAGCTCTCTTTGTTGCCAGGCTTTGTAGATGAACTATTCAGCAGTTCTGGTTCTCTTTGGGGCTGTAACATTCTGCCATAAGGAGTTGGCAGTGTGATCATAGCGAAGGACAATTCAAGATAAAATAATTCACACAGAGAAGATGATATCCACCTCTATTGTTCAAGTTGGTGGTTATTACAATAGTAAAAAATCAAAAATGTCAGGACAATTGCACAGCATGCTTCACTTTTGTGAAACATGTATATAATAAGATGACCAAAAGAGCTTCAGACTCAAACAGATGAGGATTAGAAGCTCTTTCTTGTCACATCATATTAGCTGTATGTATATTTTGAGGCACCACAAGTTGCTAAGTTTTCCCATCCATACAATGAAGCAAAACAAAACAAAACAAATATCCAAACTAACACCAAAAAAAAGGACCACATGCAAATCCAGAGTTAACTGATACGATTTATGTAATGTCATTAGCACATATTAAGATTGAAAAAAAAAATGGTGAAGATTTTAGTTTCAACTCCACAACACAAATTGTGCATTATTCTTAGGTCATTTTTTACATAAGAAACAATTGCAAGGGTTAAGAGTCATACTGACGTTCAAGCAAAAGAATAATGAAAAGTGAAAGCAGAGTGGAAGGAATATAGAATTTAGAAGCAGACCTAATTATGAACCACAGCTTCAGTAATTTGACTGTGAGCAGTCATTTGCTGTCTGCAAATTCCTCATGTGCAAAGTGCAAGTAGTAACAAACCTGAAGGTTTATAGTTAATATTTTTTCATATTGCATATAAAGCATACAAATACAATATCTAGCACACAGGATCATTATAGGGAAAAAGTGTTACTGAACCGGAAAATTTACACTTGGGATTGGGAAACAAGACAGTTCCTAACAATAGCAATAATTATACCAACTTACATTATCATTAGACTTCAGAACTTCAAACATGCTCTATCTCAACTACTTTTTGAAGTACCTAGGGCAGGCATTATGCCCATTCTCAAGTTGGAGAAAATAAATCTGACATTTTCCTAAACTGTGTGTGTGTGTTTGTGTGTATGCACGTGCATGCAAACATGCATGCACATACCTCTATGTACATGTGTATGAGAACAATAAAAGTCATATTACTGGATAATTATATTTTAATGAAATGGGAACATCTTCCACAATGACTGATGTTATTAAAGATGAAGAATGCTGAGAAGTGACAAATGTTTTGAATCCTATGTGCTTTCAATGTCGCTGCTATTCCACTTCCACATATTTATGATTGAGTCACTATTGTTTGATGAGCCATTTTATCATAAGTGGCATTATTGAAAAGATTAATGAGCCAGGAGACCTGGTGAATTAAATTAACATTTTTTAAAGTTAAAATTTATACAGATTAATAATAATTAAGCCCACAGAATATTCAAGGACAATACCACCAAGATTAATCTTATCCCACTGTAAAAATAATTCACTTTGTATACTTGAATTACTCATGAAAGGATCTTTGAACATCCACTACTATAATTGTTTAGCGTTGCAATCATTGCTCAAGAATATGAGTTTAACGATTCAAAGAGAATGGAGTGTGGAATAAAAAGCAAGCAACTTATTAGGAATCAGAATTAAAATGAATGCACTGAATGAATAAAAACTCACATTTGAGACAATAACACTCTTAAAACATTCAAACCTTTAATTTACTGTTTTGAAGACTAGATAATTGGAGGCCTGATCCTATGTAAATTCTGGCCAATCATAACAGGAGTGAGAGTTTCCAATATGCATAATAATTCTGAAAAGTATTTTTGCTCCATTTAGACTTTGTTTTATTTTATGGCTATTCAGCACTTACCCCATGCTGCCCTTAAAATATCCAAATCAAGAACTTTCAAGGTCTTCTTTTTTCCTCCTACAAGGAAAATATTTCAAGGTGGGAAAGAATCAGCTCATTAAAGAAAACTTCTATCTCTTTAGGCATCTTCCTCTTTCTCGGTTCTTATCTTATTTTTTATTTTTATTTATTTTTAATTTTTAAATTTTTTTTTTTAAAGAGAGAGAGAGAGAGAGAGAGCATGAGCAGGGGAGGGACAGAGAGAAAGGGAGACACAGAATCCAAAACAGGCTCCTGGCTCCAAGCAAAGCACAGAGCCTGATGTGGGGCTCCAACTCAGGAACTGTGAGATCATGACCTGAGCCGAAGTCGGATGCTTAACCAACTGAGCCACCCAGGTGTCCCTCGGTTCTTACTTTAATTCTGTCACTGCTGTACCACTCCTGCCCCCAAATATGTACTGTCTCCCTTTCATGTTCTCATCTTGACCGGTGGTATCCATTAAGGTAGATCTTTGCTTCCTCTTAGTTCAGACAGACTTAGATTTTAAAGTGGATTAAGAAAGGGGTAAAAATAAAGAAATACATGAAAAACATAAAAACAACTTGTACTTATGCCTGGATTTAGAGTTTATGGCTGCTTCAATGGAGGAATTTTCTCTTAGACATCTTCACACTGTCTTATAGCAAAAGCAAAAATGAGTCAGATCCCCAAATATGACCATTATGTGACCTTCCTTCCATATTCCATAGCCTGTCTGAAGAGCTGTGTTTTGGAAATATTCTAGGTGACTAGTTCTAAGAATATTCTCATCTTTTAGGTGTCTATCACCATTTACCTATAGGAGACAATCCTATCATCAGAGCGATTCTAGACCAAATGATACTATGGAGAAATAGAAAAACAGAGTAAATATCAAGCCCTATAACAAGATTTACATATATACAGTGTCAGACACTGTTACCCTCACACTCACCACAACCAAGGGAAAAGTCCCCAAATCACTTAAACACTCATTGGTGTCCCAGAGCAGCATCATGCCAAGAGTTAATTAGAATGATCTGCTAATCTGACTGGCCAGTGACATGTATGTGTGGGTTTGTTCATAATAAAAGCTTAACCTTTTTCCTTCTACTTTTCCCATTGCATTTAATTGATGACATTTGGAGTAGAAAAGCAGTAGGAAAAACTTACTAATGTAAACTTACATGGAGGGAGAAAATAGGAAGAGGGATTATTTTAAGAAAAGAGAAGGAGGTTTAGAGTCATCAGACCTGTGTTTGAGTTCTAGCTTCACCATCATTAAGTATGTGATTCTATATGACACAATTCATTTTAAAAGTTCAAAGATAATTTTCTTATCTGAGTCAAAGTCTACCAACTGGGTGTTATCTTTCAGCAGTGGTGGAGTAAGTGTTTTGAAGTCTCAGATAATCTTTACTTACAACTATATACTCTTGCATAAGTCATTTCATCCTCTGAGCCTCAGTCACCTTACTTACTAAGGGAGGTCATGAAATATACCGCTTCAAGTTAATTTAAGGATAACATGAAATTAAGTACATTATTTCCAGGGGATAAAAGATCAATAAATATCCATTCTTCTTTTTTTTTTTTTTCCTATTCCTTCCCTCAGTGTGACACATTTGGATGATTTTGTGTCCATTAAGAACTATCATCATAAAAACTGATATCAATTAAACATGGAAAAATCAAGAAAAGGGTCTGTTTTTCTTCTGTATTTCCCAGACAGCTTAACACAATGCTAAACACATACCAGATGCATATAGGGGAAAACCTATAGGTCCAGGGGTGGAAGATCTGACTCTGGGTCTGAGCACTAACACCACTTACCTGAGTCATCTTTGAAAGATTGATATTTATTGATAACCTATGTGCATATATGTGGAATGAGGGTGTTGGACTGTATGATCTCTAAGATTTCTTCTATCAATATCCTCTATTTCTCTAGTACACATTTTCTCACTGATTATTTTTATTCTTTGTTCTGAGAGTTAATGATTTTGTTGCTTTTTTAATATACTGATAGATCCCTAAAGAAGTAGGTTAGATAAACATACTGTTATGTTGATGACAAAAACATCTAACACAAATTATTTAATTAAGTATTGATCAAAACTGAGTATTAGTCATTTGATGGCTATTAGTTGGGGTTTTTTTCATATAATCTGTATGGGGCTGAAATTGACAAATAGTTGCAATCTGTTACTCCACAATAGAGTTCATGAAGCAATTCTTTATAGGCTTGAGAAAGCAGACATATTTATAACAGACATAGCTATTAGATCTCATACTGAAAATATACAATAAACCAAAAGGAAATACCGCACACATAGGTGGTCCAGAGACATCCCAGAGTTTATTTATATGTATTCTGCAAGTATTAGAGAACTAGTAATTTTCAAACAGTACAAATTTTCATCCAAAAAGGGAAGAATATGAAACAAACCTTAACAGTTAAATCTCCAAGGGAAAGCGTACATGTTCCATCATAATGTCAAAAATTCTAATCAGTAGGTTTAGTTAATTATCAGCTTAAAACAATTTGATTTCCTAAATGTTGGCAAAATAAAATGAAACTGTATATATTTTTTAGATTTCCCTTTGGTCTCAACTTCTTAGAGAACCCAAACTGACATACTGCTTTGTATGGAAAATGGTCTAAGAAAGCAGGTGGTATGATGAGGTTTTGAGACTCTCTCAATCCCTACCCAGCAAGCACACAAGGCATCATTTGGTATGGAATATGGGGCAAAAGTAGTCTCTAGCCTAAAGCCATAAACCCATTGCTCAAGATGGCACTGGTGGTGACCTTGGAAACAGACTGGTAGAGGGAGATGCCCTTGCCAATGAGATGATTCAGGCACTGGAAAAGTGTGGGAGTAACAAAGCCCATAGGGACGGTAGAGTGGGTTGATTATTATTAAATTACACCAACATCAGGCAGACGGATAATGAGAAACTGAGGGTGGTTAAGAAGCAGTGAAAGACTAAATGTGAGGGCAAGAGGGACTCTTTGGTAGCATATAGTTATACAGAGGCCCTTATTTTGTCCAGTGGAAGAACAGACATAGCTGATAGCAAATACAAGAATTAATAGTTGGAGGCACAGAGCTTCGGAGACAAATAAATGCTCAGACCTGGCAGATCTGTTATACTGAGGTCCCCATCTGGATTTGGGAATCTCTGAATTCTGAAACATGGAACCTAGTCATCCAGGGAGGAAGCTCTGAGGAATTTTGCTTTGTAGAGATATGAGTTGAAGAGATGGCCCACCCCTCTTAATTAGGACTTTCCCTAATTGCCTCCCCTGCAGCAGGAAGATGCTGCAGAGCCCTCTGTCTCCTCAAGGCAATAGGCGCTGCTTTCCGAAGCTGGTGCTGCTTCATCTCTGATCTGCCAGGCCAATCACCAGGGTTACATTTCAGGATACCTTGGCTGGGGATGTGCCGGGCCTGTTAACTAAAAAAAGAGATTGCACTCCAAAGAAGCTGCAGGAATTAGCTAGTGTATACAAGCAAGAGTCAGAGGAGAACCTTATGTCTAGATTTTATGGGTGACTGATCAAGGGAGACAGAACATATAACTGAATTTGGTAACTTGAGAGTACTTCTATAGGACATAGGAATTAATGCTCTGGCAAAGATCCTGCATAATGGGCAAATTTGCTGGTACAGAGGTCCTTAGAAGCTTGGAAAAAACCATGCCTGGTGCTGACTGAAGTGTGTGAGTACCTGAACAGCCTCATAAAACAAAACAAACAAACAAAAGTAAGTGAAGAGGCTTGTGGTTGTAGCTATACTGGAATGGATATGTTCTCTGATCCAGGACATCTACCAGAGCATTCTTTTCTTCTACAGGAAGGCACAGAGGACACATGATTTTCCCAGGCCATTGTGAATGCCCTGGCAAGAGGGACACCCAAATCACTACATTCAGTGGTGGCCCTCCTCTGCAGATCAGGGTTCATGGTACAGAGCTGGACACAGGACTGGGCGTTTAATAGTGGTGGGAGTGACAGAGGATGTACTAACTGCCAAGTATATAAATTTAAATAATATACCAATTGACCTAGGAAATAATAACTGAATGATTCTGTGGCCCCATTTATCATCACTACCAGTGAGATACTGAGGGCCTTTGAGCTTTTTACTTCCCATCCTTTCAATATAGGCTCTTCTGCGTTAGAAGTTATGGTCCCTAAAGAAGGAATATTCTTTCCATAGGCCAAAGCAAGGTCCCATTAAGCTACTACCAAGGTAGTTAGGCTCGGTGTATGGACAAGAATGCAAGTCGCCACTGTGGGAGGAATAATTGGCCCTGGTTGGCAAGACGAAGTAGGGTTGCTGTTACCCAATGCAGGCATGGAGGAATATGTATGGAAACCAAGTCACCCTCTGGTTATTCTTCACCCAGCTTTAACTATGAATGGACAAAGGCAACAAATAGAGCCTAAGACAAGTATAATTTCTAGGAGCTTAGACTACTCAGGGATAAGGATTTAGGTCACACAACCAAATAAGTCATTAAGACCTGCAGAGGTGGTAGGTGAGGGTGAGGGGGGTTTGAAATGGATACTGTGGGAGGGAAATAACATCAGTTGCTGCCCTGAGACTACTGAAATGAACTACGGTGGCAGAGAACTGTAGTTTATTCCACTTTTTTTTTTCTTCTTCAAAGTTTCTTCTCAGGAGGAAAATGCCATGGCAACCATGGAGTTGCTCCCATGGGTGGAGCAGTGGGTCTGTGTTACACAAGGAATGGACTATGGCTGCCTTGGGAGCATTCAACTCATCTCTCTTCGTGAAAAAACTTCTGTGAGTTAATGGCCTTGAGGGCGACAGTTTCACAGATTTCATGTGAGAGTCATACTCTTCCAAGGCTGCTCTCACTGTGTAACTGAGCTTGAAGAGGTTACTAGAGTGGGGTCATTCCTGCTCAACATGGTTCTTGTGAATGAGAAGTCTTTCTTCTGGAGATACTCAATGGCCTGGTTGAAAGGATCTTACAGTTGGGGCTCTTCCTACTCAAACCTCCTTCCTCCACTCACTTCTTCCTACAAGTCAGTAGTGATCTGAAAGCTCTCCTTGCTCTCTCCCCATTCTCCTTCAGAGGTGTTTCCCTCTGATGAATTTCTTATAATCTGATTCTACCTTAACCTCCATTTCTTGGATTTCTCAAACACATATATGCCTTTAAGGAACAAAAGATTTCTCAACACCCATTAAATCTGGTTTGTATATGAATCTCTTGCTTTTTTAGTTAAACTTGTTGACCATAGAGGAAAAAGATAATCTCTATACACTAGCAACCTATGGGTTGTCCAGTTCTTCAGGAAACACTTAATATTTTAAATATGCCCAGTGAGGGTGGCTCAGTCAGTTGAGCGTTTGACTCTTGATTTCAGCTCAGGTTATGATTTCAGGTTCATGGGATTGAGCCTTGTGTCGGGCTCCTCTCTGAGTGTAGAACCTACTTAAGATTCTCTCTTTCTCTCTCTCTGCCCCTCTCCCATGTTCTCTCTCTCAAAAATAATAATAAAATGAAAAATATTTAAATATGCTCAGTGAAATTTTGAATATCCTCACATTCATATCCTAGGAACTTTTATGAAATTCTAAGATATATTTTTGCATTGAAATTATGTGTTTCTTCTGTGTATATTTCTCTTCTTAAATTAATTGCCTTTTCAACTTTCACTCATGTCACATTTTTTCGTCCAAATATTTTTTTGACCACTTTAGTGGAAAAACTTAGAGAGTGATATTAGGTAGAACAAAGCCACATTTGAGGTCTGCATGGTAGATATTCAAATGGGATTGCTCATTATTTAGGGAATTCTTCTGCATATTACCCTTACAAATCATATAATTCATATTAGCTCTTCAACAAAATTGCAAAGATATTTAGGATTGCTCCCAAAGAATCAAAACTGTTTAATGTTCATACCTTAACTACCAACTTTCTACTGCATATATCAGATTAAGAGAGAAGGCAAATAAAATCTATAACGATTAGGTAGGTGATGTCACATAATCTTTATATTTGGATAATGGCAGAGGGTAATGCAATCTGTAACACACTACAGACTCTTACCAGAAGTTGGATTGATGCAGCATTACAAAATATTCCTTAATTTAACTTTCAAGTCATATATTGAAATATGTTGGGTAAGAAGGTATTTTCTTTATGCAGTACTGGGATTAGCCAAGGAAAATATGGATACCTCTTGGTATATCTTGTTTTGTCTCTTACGTTGCTAATGAGCTCAAGCAGCAATATCATTTTTCCCCCAAGAAAGGTGAAGGTTGAAGCTAGCATTATTGCTGAAAGCATTTTTAAATATTGGAATTAAGCTTAGCCTTAGTTTTTATCACAGTCTCAGATGCACGGAACACCTCATGCAAAGGAACCTAATTTCTTTAAATAAAGAAGAAATCAGAATAGAAGCATAAATTACAATGTGTCAGGCAGTGCTGTATCTATAATTAGCCCAGGTATTAAATGTCTTTCTTAAGATAAAAACACACAGATTTTTAAGTCATTTAAACGAACCATCTGTTTGCTTAGTACTTATTATAGTTCTCTAGATTTTGTACAATTAGTGGTGTTAGTTTTACCTTTCAAAGGATTTACATTACTTTTGACTACAAGGTTAAAATTAACGCAATTAAAGAAGCATCTACTGAGTGCGTATTAGGTGCAATATATTAACTAAGTATAATAGAATTAAAGTGGGGTTAATGTTGTCCTAATTTTAAAGTCCTTAAACCATTGCTTCCAGGATGGAAAAGATGTCAAAGCTTTAGAATGATATAAAAATGGCTGACTTTTCTTGCAAGCTTTTTACAAACATGATAATCATTTTTTTAATAACTTAGGAAATTTCTAAACATGAAAAAAGAGAGGCAAAGAAGTGCAGTAGAAAAGCAAGGCAAAACAGGCCTTGAATTGAATGTCTGTTATATGCCAGGCATTGAACTGTGTTTTCACAAATGTTATCTCCTTTAATCCTTCCAACAGCAATTTGATATAATTATAATTGCTCCATTTTATAGCTATGGACACTTGGATTTAGTAAGGTTAAATGATGTGGGCAAAGGGCTGATAAGTGGCCCAAATGGGATTCAGGTGTTTCAGATGTTGAAGTCTATTCTTTTTCCATAAACCAAGATAAGCTGCATGACTTCTTATAATGCTCTCCAGTCCCAGGATTCTGTAATGAAGTTTGACACACAGTTACTGGTCTAGAAAAATGATGTAGCATCATTTAGCAGCAGTAAGAACACTGGGTTAATGGTCTTTCTGCTGAGAGTCAGATAAGACATATGATTTGTCCTGTACTCTAGCCCAACCAGGCTATTATTACTCTGGCATGTGGTAGTCTCTCTGTAATCTCACTTGAATGAATAAATCCCGGAACTTTGATTTCTCTGTGCCTTTATTCAAGCTGGTACCCTTTCTCTCATGTTTATTTTCTTGTGAAATCTCCCTTCACTTTAAGGTTATATTCTTCAAAGTCCAGTCCAAATACTATTTTTCTTTTTTCTAACGAAGACATTTGGAAGTCACTACTCAGAAAAATCCATTCTTCTCTTTGGTTTATTTCTGTGCAAGACAACTTCTTAGATGGGTTCCAATGATCCCCACTTCTTGGAATTTTTGCTCTTGTGTAATCCCCTCCCCTTGAAAGTGTGCTCAGCCTAATGACTTGCATCAAATGAATAGTATATAGCAGGAACGGCGGGATGTCATTTTTGAGATTAGGTTACAAAAATACTGTGACTTTCATCTCCCTAATCAATTCACTCTTTCTGTCAGACTCCTAAATCTGGGAGAAGCAAACTGCTATGTTATGAGTAGTCCTACAGAGAAAGAAACATAGGAAGGAACTGATGTCTTCAACCATCAGTCTGAGAGGACTTGAGGCCCTTGATTCTAGAGACCCAAATCACAAACACATGAGTGGGCTTGGAGGTGGCTTCTCCCCAGTTAAACCTTGATATGACTACAGCCCCAAGTCAATACCTTAATACCAGACTTGTGAGATTCTCTGAGCCAGAGGAGTCAGCTAAGCCATGTTCGCATTCCTGTGTCACAGAAACTATGACATAATAAATGTGTCTGGTTGTTAGCTACTGTATTTTGGGGTAACTTGATATATAGCAATAAATAGCCAATATAATCTCTATTTCAACACTCACCACAATCCAATTTGCCTGATACTACTGGAGCCATGCTTAGAATTTGGAGGAATTGATTCATATGAGCAGAAATTTTCTGGACCATAGTGAATACCCAGTATCTAGCACACAGAAAGGAGGAAGTAATACTATCTCCACCCTTGAATCACATGCTGAGAATGGAGGAAATCTATCAATGTTTGTTGTACAGGTATAGTAACCCATGGAGTCAGTTAACTATGAGGAGGTGGGATAAGGGAAAGGGGATATCATGGAATAAGGGAAGGGGAACTTAGAAGAAAGGAACCAAATGGCCCTCCTAGAGAGATGATACATGGATACAAACTTGGTGTATAAAAGAGCCTACTTTAGTCTCAGAGATAACAAGCTCTTGAAAATTTGGTCTATTCACCTGTCTGGGCCTTTGTTCAGTTCATCCCACAGCAGATGCTAAATCATTGAATGAATGAAAGAGGGAACAAATGATGTTACGGCAAAACATAAAACAGCCTGAATTTAGAGTCAGAGGCTGAAACTGATATAAACTGATATAAACATGATTATCTGGGTCCAAGTTACTTATCTGTAAAACAATAGGGCTAAGTCAGAAAAATTTAATATCCTACCTAGATAGTTCTGAGAATCTATGGTTCCTTCTACAGACTTACAAAACTACAGTCACTACAACAGACTGAAAACTCTTTCCTGAGCTCACTTACTAACTCAGCAAAATGACCACATGTCGGAGAACTTCTCATTCAGTACATGCATATGGGTGTGTGTGTGATGTACATATGTGTACTTCTGAGTATGTATATATTTATATATTTTTTCTTGATTGTAATGTATCATCCAGTGTTCTTGACTGCAAATGTGAATAACTACCTATTCTACATATATGATTGAAGATTAAATGATATACATATAGTTTCTGGCATAATGGCTGGTACAAAGTGATCACCAAGAGTTCAACAACCCCTCTACTAACGGTTCAATGAAAATGGATTTCTATATTTATTCTGTATGTGATAATGGAACTTTTTAAAAATAAAACATTCATAATATTTTATGAAGCAATCAAAAGTGGACAAAAAATAAATAACATATCTACATAGAATACCAGACAATCATTAAATTTACATTGTTGAGGAATATGTAGAGACATAGGAAATGTTCACTGAGCAAAAAGAAATCAAATTAGCTACAACAGTTTGTACAATATGATAATATTGTATAAAAATATTTGTATATAGAGATTACATTTATGCCATATACATACATATTAATGTGTACATATGATAGACCATATTGTATATATAACTGCATATATACACATATATATACACATATATATACACACATATACCACCAATCTATAAATAAAGATCCTCATGTATATCTGTATACATATAATAGTACTAGAAAAGCATGTACCAAAATAGCACAATGTCCGGGTGGTGTCATTATACCTGAGGTGTTTTTTTTTTTTTTTTATATGCATTTTTGTCATTCTCAAAATTTTGGACTGAATACATACCAATTTAATATTAGGGGAAAATCAATACTTGCAAATTAAAATTACATGAGACCAGCCTCAGTGTGGCAGCAAGGGCTAGCGTCCTGGGGATGGAAGACCTAACTGTGCTCAACTCAAAGCCTATTTGACATGGACAGCTTTCTTGTGTTGGGTGGCCCACAGACAGCCGGGCAGTGATGCTGTTGCCACTTATGATACAAACACATGCTAATGATATACTGGTTGTACTTTCAGATTATATAAAGTGGTTGTATATTTCCCTCCACTTTGGTGGATTTCTCTCTTGCATCTCTATAAGTGTAACGCTATCACCATAAAGTGAAGAAAGTCTCTAACAAGTATGTCTGTATTTGGGGGAAATTATACATTCATTCAGGATATAGAGCTGTCTCTAATTCTACCACAGTGGCTGAATATATGCTATGTATTTATTTTCTTCCCCACCTTATCTCTCTGGAATCTGATCCTTTTTCTTTAAACATCTGCTCTCACAATACTGTTTTCCCCTCTTATCTTCTAAGATCCAAAATATTTAAATGAATTCTTTGGGGGTATTGCTGGCTATTGTGAATATTAAATATACCAGAAAAGGATACCATGAAATCAAATACCTGACTTCTTAACTGGAAAAAAAGTAAGAAAGAAAAAAATATATTTTTAAAAAAAGACAAGAAAGATCTTTGTATATGCTAACACAATATTCTATAGAATTTTCTTTTGATGCCTTTTTTCAGTGATAGAAAATTACATGTCTTAGAACTATTATTATAAATTCTGATGTCCAGTATGTAAATAGTGTCTCTAATGTCACATATTTTTTTACCTAAAGAGCCTCATGAATATATAACTAGATTAGAATAAAACTGCATTAATGTAGTAATATATGATATTTAATCATGGTTTCTATAAACAACATACACAGGATCTATTCTGAATTGTTAGGGCTAAATTTCCTTCCATGGACATATCCTTTCATTTGATGCATATTCTGGGAATGATATCCACGTGCATAGCACTACTTTAAACACTGAAGATACCTCAGTGAACAATATCAAGTCCTTGTCAGCATGGCCCTCACATGTTGATGAGAGGAGACAAACAGTAATCGTCAGGCCAAAAATATCAAATGAGCTAGAAATGGATGTTTTGTAGAAAGAAAATACGGAATCAAGGTAAAAAGGGTACAGCAATGGGCAGTCTATCAGCTGGATTGGCTGGAGGAGGTCTCTTTGCAAAGATGTGGAGCTGATACCCAATGACGTGGATAAACCAGTGATGTCAGGATCTCAGAGAAGGTATCCCAGGCAGAAAAAAACAGCACATGTACAATCCTAAACAAGGGATGACTTTGGGATATTTGAATGGTTGAGAGAATGCTCCTGCAGTTGAACTTATTGAAGAGGCAACATGTTGCAAGCATTTTGAAGTCAGAGTGGATAGCAGGGCTTTGTTTCCATAGACAGCTGTAGAGGCCCCAGGAAGATGTTTAGGTATGGTCTTAAAACCAAGAGGAATTCATGGGGAGGAGTATTAAAAAAGAGAATATAATGGTCTTACTTAGGCTTTAGGAATATCATCCCAGCTGTTAAGCAGATAAAAGACTATAGGAGGATAAGAATGGAAATAAGGCATCCAGTTAGAAAACTGTTATGTTTCAATTACAAAATATTTGAGCTATATTGAATTGCATATGTTTGAATTGCAAAAGTAAAAACTAAAATGCACACTGATGTTCGCTGCTCACAAATGTCACAGTGTTGTTGTTGTTGTTGTTGATTTTTGGTTTATTTTCTTTGTGTATATTACGATTTCACTGTTGATGAAAAGTGTTTAAAGAGAATGTTCATATGACCTCATAGAACAGAATTACTTAGATGAATAAGATTGTTAAGAAATAAGACACTTAATTCCTACCAATATATAGCTGAACATGCTGAGGACAGAAAACTCAGGTGACATAGTCAAGGGCACCTTCTGGAATCAGATACAAGGAGAGAGATGACTGGAACTCTTGATTCCCAGCTCAATGATCTCTCCGTGTACTGTCCTGTTTGATCTATAATTAGAAACAGCTCAGAGGCTCTTTCTAAATAAAACAATATCAGTTCCCAACCTTTCCACTGTATTATGTTTCCATCTGTTATTCCTGACAATTATAGATCTTTAAATATTTCCTGTGGGTTAGGACATCTTCCCAGAGTGAGGGTTTCAGGTTTCTTTGGCAACTGTTTCCTATGAAGAGTGAGGGCTTGGACAAATTAAAAAGCCCAATTTTAAGAATAAAGTGAGTCTAGAAGGTTTTCTAAATCACTTGGCAAACAGAACCTTTCTCCACAGCAGTAGCAGATCTGTGTTCTTTGGACAGAAGGATTTTCCCCTAATACAGCTGACCACCTCACCAAAAAGTAGAACTCTAACTCCTTCCTGAAGAAATCTCACCACATAATCTTTTTACTTCATAGTCTCCACCATTACATATTTTCCTTTCTGGCAAAAGGGCAGCATGCCCTATATGACAAGAAATATGTTACTTCATTTAGTACAAGGCAGGCAAAAGAAGCAGCAGTTAAGTTACTATGTGAAATACAAATTGTTTTTTTCAAAGCTACTAATCGAAAGGGGCCAGAATTGATTCCTGCCCATCCAAATGAACACTCTTGGCTGAAAAGTAACAGCAGATGATAGCTCGATATGTGACCTTTATTATGTCCTAGGGAAGGAAAGGGCTTTTCCATGAGGGTATGTGTTCAGAAATCCAAGAAGATGAATGGACTAACAATATCTATAGAAAGAAGTGGAGTTCAATTATAGGGTGGAGTTTAGAGCTGAATACATCTTTAAAGAAGACCAGAAAGGGAAGGACAGATCTACATAATAATATGAAGGCCCGTTTATTAGAATGGAAGGTATGGTTCTGATTTGGGGAATGAGACAAAAGCCTGGCTACTTTTTTTTCTTTTGTTTTGTTTTCTTTTTTCTTTTTCCTTCCTTCCTTCCTTCCTTCCTTCCTTCCTTCCTTCCTTCCTTCCTTCCTTCCTTCCTTCCTTCCTTCCTTCCTTCCTTCCAAGTTTATTTACTTATTTTTGAGAGAGAGGGAGAGAGAGAGAGAGAAGGAACACACAAGCAGGGGAGGGGCAGAGAGAGAGAGAGAGAGAGAGAGAATCCCAAGCAGGTTCTGCACTGTTAGCATGGAGCTCCCTCCATCCTATGAACGAGATCATGACCTGAACCAAAATCAAGATTGGACGTTTAACCAACTAAGCCACCCAGGTGCCCCAATAGACTGGCTATTTAAATTGGGATGTCAATCTAAAATGTCAACACTGAATCCTTTCCATATAGAGTTAGGGTTGGTCCTAGAAATGGGACCAGAATGGTGGAGATGGTGGGGCTATATGATGGGGAAATCCGAAAGGCTTGATTTTAAGATAAGAGTTTGATCACTGTCCATAAAACACACTCTAGATGCAAATAATAGTTACCATTTTAATAGAGATAAAGTGAGATAACCATTGAAAATGAAATGCTTATAAGTATTTTTGCAAATAGGTAAGTGTCCTCATTCTAGTCTTATCCACATTCATTTAATCTTCTACAAAATTGTGTTCACTTAAAATCCAGTCCAAAATTAGACTTCAATTTGTTAGGTTAGTTAAGGTAAAATAAAATAATGGTCTCAAAGGTGATTATTAGAGTCCTGAGCCTTGGGATTGAGGATTCAGGAGAATATCACTTTACTAAGTTGTAGTTCTCAGCTAAGCAAGTCCTTAACTATATCCATGTTTCATTTCTTCATCTTTAAAATATTATAGAAAAGGGTAAGATTTCAAGATTTCTTCTTGAAGTGGTGTTCTATATATTAATTAACTTACAAAAACAACATACACTGGTGTTTTCTAGATCATGAACATTTTTTTTGGTGTTCTCTGTCTTTTAGAAAATGCTCTGCTTAATTTATTCCTCCTTTATAGCCCCTGCTGGCCCCCAGCCACAGGAAAGCAATTTTCATTCTGCACACCTTCCAGAAACACTCATGCTTCCATGCCTTTGCATATGTTGTTTCCTTCTCCTGACAAATCTGCCCTCATTTCATCAGATAATACCTGTTTCTTCTTTAGACTTAGCTCCAGCTCTGACTCTGGCGAAAAACATTTTCAGACATTTGTTCCACTTAGGGTTGAATTCAATGCCTATCTTCTAACTTCCTCCCAACTCCTAAGTCTTCCAAATGATAGTGACTTCCATAAATCATTGTTATTTTGTCCATTTACCCAACACACTTGGAAGAGCTAGCATAGGCCACAATACATGAAAGGTTTGCAATAGATGTTTGCTGGATGAATTGACTAATGGTTTGACAGAGGACAAATTGCTACACAGAAGTTATGTTACTGGGCAAGATACACACAATAAAGCCTCAGTTCTCTTATTTGTATAATGGAACCACAGAGTCATCTGATTGTTGCAAGAATTAACTGTGACAATGGTTGTAGACTCTCTAGTAAAGTTGGTACCTTATAAATGCTCAGTGAAGAATGGTTGCCGCTATTTGTTAGATGTCTTTAAAAATTTTTTTTTAAATGTTTATTTATTTTTGAGAGACAGAGTGCAAGTGGGGGAAGAGCAGAGAGAGGGAGACACAGAATCTGAAGCAGGTTCCAGGCTCTGAGCTGTCAGCACAGAGCCCGACATGGGGCTCAAACTCGCAAATGGTGAGATCATGACCTGAGCCAAAGTTGAACGCTCAACCGACTGAGCCACCCAGGCGCCCCTAGATATCTTGTAATACTTCTATCTGAATTTACGAGATTTGGCTACTGTGTTAAAGTAGCTCAGTAATTTACTGACACAGCAATGTGTACAGTTGAAAAAGTGAGAGTATGAGTGTGAGAAACTATGTGTGTGACATAAAACATAAAATATATTTTCTACACTTGAACTAGGCTGAAAAAAAATCATTCTTTCCAGAGAAATGTAGTTAAACTGATTCTGCCATATCCATCCTAAGATGATGATTCCTTCTATCTCTATCTATCCTAGGAAGAGACTTTTTATTTACTTTCATAAAAGATACCAGACAGCAGACCAAATCTCCCTCTGACTGCAGTTCTGTGGAACTACTGGCAAGCTGAGGTACTGGAGTTGGGATCCAAAAAAGTACACAATGGACCCTGAAAACTTGACGTAAAATGTAGCCATAATAGGTACTCATGGATCATAAGTTTATTTGATTGTGATATTGTTCAGGGAACCAACATTTCTAAATATATCTGGAGGTGATATCTGGAACAATTTTAACCTGAGGGAAGGCAGCAGTCAGGCAGTCCCTTAAGAGCTGCAGAGCCTGGGACAATAGTACAAATCTAAACACCATATGGATAAATATTTTAAAATTATAAATCAAGCTAACCAACTGTGAAATAAAATGTGTGCAAGCCTCCTATCTTGACAAATGCCCATTCACACTAATCTAGAAGGCAAGGTTTAAATTTAGAATTCTCAGAAGCCTTGGAAATCAGGGCAGGAACTTGGGATAAGGGGAGGGTAGAGCTGGCTCCAATTCCTGTCTTTACCTTCCCTGTGTTTTCATCGGGCTTCTTCCCACATCACCATCAGATGTGTGCACAGACATGCAGACATGCCAGTTCACTTATGCAAGTTCTTTCACATCTTCCTCCCCAGGCTCCTACACACAGCTGCTCTTGGCCACCTTGACAATGGAGGTGAACATATAGTGAAGGGGCTTGTATGTGTCCCAGAAGGGTTCACATCATCTCCTGGGTCCCTGGTGGCTGGAATGCTGTGTAGAAAAGGAGCATGATCTCTGTGTGGCTACAGAGATGTACTCTGTGTGGTACATCCTGCTGGCCAGAATACTCCTCACCCCATGGACTGGTGCATGGTTAAAGGAGAGCCAGAGAAATCTCCTCGAAAGGATGAGCCAAAGCAGGAGCTTCTCATGTGCATCAGGGCATTACAGGCAGCACTTTTTATTACAGCACAGGGCATGTAAAAAAGAAAGCAAAAACAATATAGGTTAAGAAAATTTCAGGCTTCTAGCCCACAAGTGTTATGTGTGGGTGAGATGAAATAGAAAGAACATGAAATAAATATGTGTCATAGGGTAACCAAGTATCCAGATTTTCCTGGACCTGAGGGTTTTCCTGGGAACTGGTGTGTTTGATGCTAAAACTTGTAGAGTCCTAGTCAAACTGGGATCTTCCCATCACTATGCCTTTACAATTGCAGGCCTCCAAAATTATCTTCCTAGAAAACATTTTAGCCAGTGGAAGGGCACATAAATAATTTTAGAAATATTTGATTTCTAGTCTGAAGTTTATTACTAATTAGCTGTATGAATTTAAGCCTCTTTAGTTGGGTTTCATCTATAAAATGAAGAATTGGGTTTTCTTTTTTTTTTTTTTTTCAACGTTTATTTATTTTTGGGACAGAGAGAGACAGAGCATGAACAGGGGAGGGGCAGAGAGAGAGGGAGACACAGAATCGGAAACAGGCTCCAGGCTCTGAGCCATCAGCCCAGAGCCTGACACGGGGCTCGAACTCCCGGACCGCGAGATCGTGACCTGGCTGAAGTCCGACGCTCAACCGACTGCGCCACCCAGGCGCCCCAGAATTGGGTTTTCTTAAGATCAAAGGTGGAATATTCCATTAATGTATTGAAGACTTAAAAGACAGAATTTTTCTCATCCATGTAAAACAATAGTAATCAGAAGAATGAAGTATTTCCAGGAATAGGCAAATATGTGTAAGCTCTGCCACTCTAACAAACAGTAGATGAGAAAAACTTGACATGGCAGTGGATTGGATAATGTAGAAGGACAGATTGCAAAATGTGGCTACATTTCCTTCCAATTTAATTTAATGGATGCATTTTTCTGCTTATAAAATTATATCCCAATAAATCACATGCAAAATAGCTAACACTGAAGACAAGTCACAGGTTCTTTGGACACATCCTCACTTTCTTTTATTTTCTTCCAATTTATCTTTATTTTTCTGCTGCTGAGCAGTAAAGCTATTGACAGAAATATGACCTAGGGAATTATCTGTTGTTTTAATTTTATAAAGTAAACAAACTAAGTCAAGCCAAAGGTCTTTACTAGAGGGACAAAGGAGGATAAAACATTTGTGCGGTTTAGCAACCTCTCTCCCGAAGCTTCTTAACCAGAAAAACTTGAGGACAACAGGTGTCAACCACCAACATTTTATTCCTAAATCATGCAACCAAGCTGATGGATGATGGGTCTAGTATCTGATGTTTGCAATCAGGACCTTATTTCATTGTCTTACTCTTATGACTGAAATGTGTGCTCCTAGACCAGTTCTTGTTTCTAATTCTTGGTCTGGACCCTTGCCTCTAATACTGCCCTTTCTTTAATATTACGTCTATATCTCTTAATGACTAGGAAGGTCTTCAGGAGTGCTTAAGGACACTGAATGATCCTTGGAAACACACACCTTACCCATGTCTTCTCAGGCTCCCAAAGGGAGCTAATTTTTTTTTAAGAGAAAAAAAAAATTTTGAGAGAAACAGAGACAGTGCGAGTGGAGGAGGGGCAGAGAGAGAGAGAGGGATACACAGAATCCTAAGCAGGCTCCGTGTTGCCAACTTTCTAAAGAAAAAAGACGCAAGGAGCCTTATTGTACATCTGTATATGCATGACAAATCTACCACCACTGCCAAACCTTAACCTGACATATTCTTTCTCCAGCTTTCGTAGAATTCTTGATCTCTTTATGGTCTTCTTATTGCACTTAGGATATAACCTTATTAGGTAAATAATCACATTTGTAATGATTATCTGTTCCCCTGCTAAGCTCCTTTGTTAAAAGTTGGAGCTTGTACCTTTGTAAATTTAGCAGTTAGTTCCATGTTTAATACCTAGTAGGTGTTCATTAAATGTTCTTGAAATCAATGAATGAATGAATAAACGAATTACTGTAGTTGTCTTTGTGGCTGTCACCATGGTAAATCAGATCCTTATTTATAGATTAGGGAATTTCACCACAGGAGACCTTCAGTACTGATTGAATTTTATAATTTAAATAGGAGTGGATTTAGTTTTTGTCCTTAAAATGCTAAGATATTACAGAACATCAGGGACAGAAGAACATTGAGTTATTTTTTATCACAGCATGGCCTGACACTAAGAGAGAAGGTTACAGGATTTGGATTTTTCGAATGAGGGAAATCCAAAGCTAGAACTCCCAACCTGGAGCTAATAAAGTCCACTGCTACTTGGTCTACTGGAAAAGAAAGGCTATGGGAAAGCCAAGATCTCCAACCATGGTCCTACAAGAACCTCTGTTCTCCGGAAAATCACAGTGCAGATTAAGGGAAAGTACTTTATTATCAGACTGCTCATGTAGTTTCTGCTATGAAGTGAGGAAATTTCGAAAGGGAAATTGTCATTATTAATAATTATGCCAGGATAACAAGAATAAGGCAGGTCTTTTCCAGGAAAACCTGGACACACAGTTACGCGATAGCCTGACAGAGCTGTTCACTGTACATCACTAATTTGGTACTGTCGCAGGGTGTAGAGAGTGGATAAACAGAGGTGATTTTATCCCTCAGGAGACATTTGGCTATATGCAGGGACACTTTTTATTGTCATAGCCAGGGGGAGGTGCTACTGGTATCAAATCATAAAGATTAAAGGTGCTGCTACAGTCCCTCAGAAGAAAAATTATCCGGCCCAAAAGGGCAATAGTGCTGCTTTCGAGAAGCCTATTCTATATCCTCTAAAACCTCCCAAAGTTTCTGAAACTGCATCATCTTTTATTTTCTTGTTTCTTAGCTGAGGATTTGACTTTCTGAAAATTTTCTCTCTCAGCTCATCTTTCTTTCCTGTCTGAAGTTCCTTCTAAAATATGGCGCCCAGTAAGCAGGTAATACACGGGGGAAACTTACATACATGTAGTAAAGTATTTTTTACTGGAAATACACCTGGGAAAGGGAGAAACCTTTTAAAATTTGAGTTATAGTTTAAAATCTAGATCTCCTTACTTTTACTAAATCCAATTGTAGGTTTATTGCCCACCTACTTGAAGATTCTTTATAGATTATAATCCTATCTATCATAATTTTTAGTCATAAAATGACTTGCTTCTCACTTTTCTGCCCAAGCACCACACATACACACACACACGCACACACACACACACACACACACATGCACAAATACACACTGAGAGCATGGAATAAATTGGAAGTAAAATTTCATTAATGGTAGAGAGATTAACTAGAATGCCTGACCACTAAGGAGCCTCTCACCTCTTGTATTTTTAAAGGGATGTTGAGAGGTGGGAGCAATTTTAATAGTACATATGGAAGCCCAGATCCAATCTTTCTACAGACATTTTATAAATGTTACAAATTAATTAATAAATTCTATAAGGTGCAATTTTAGTTGAAGCAATGATTTCTGTTTTGCTCATTGCTAAATAATCAGAATATAGAAGAGAGCCTCACCCACAGTAGGCATGTGATTCTTATTCCCTTGTTAGTGGTGGTGTTCCTTTTTACCCCAAAACTATTGGATAAATTGCCTATTATCACAGAAATCTCTAAAAAATGTGTTAGTTTTGAAGACATCCAGATGGCCAACAGGCACATGAAAAGATGCTCAATGTCACTCCTCATCAGGGAAATACAAATCAAAACCACACTGAGATACCATCTCATGCCGGTCAGAGTGGCTAAAATGAACAAATCAGGAGACTATAGATGCTGGAGAGGATGTGGAAAAATGGGAACCCTCTTGTACTGTTGGTGGGAATGCAAACTGGTGCAGCCGCTCTGGAAAACAGTGTGGAGGTTTCTCAAAAAATTAAAAATAGATCTACCGATGACCCAGCAATAGCACTACTAGGAATTTACCCAAGGGATACAGGAGTGCTGATGCATAGGGGCACTTGTACCCCAATGTTTATAACAGCATTTTCAACAATAGCCAAATTACGGAAAGAGCCTAAATGTCCATCAACTGACGAACGGATAAAGAAGATGTGATTTATACATACAATGGAATACTACTTGGCAATGAGAAAGAATTAAATGTGGCCATTTGTAGCAATGTGGATGGAACTGGAGAGTATTATGCTGAGTGAAATCAGTCAGGCAGAGAAAGACAGATACCATAAGTTTTCACGCATACGTGGATCCTGAGAAACTTAACAGAAGACCAGGGAAGAGGTGGGGGGGAGTTACAGAAAGGGAAGGAGGCAAACCATAAGAGACTCTTAAATACTGAGAACAAACTGAGGGTTGATGGGCGGTGGGAGAGAGGGGAAAGTGGGTGATGAGCATTGAGGAGGGCACCTGTTGGGATGAGCACGGGGTGTTGTATGGAAACCAATATGACAATAAATTATATATATATATAATAAAATCTTTTTTTTATTATTATTTAAAAAAAATTTTTTTTCAACGTTTATTTATTTTTGGGACAGAGAGAGAGACAGAGCATGAACGGGGGAGGGGCAGAGAGAGAGGGAGACACAGAATCGGAAACAGGCTCCAGGCTCTGAGCCATCAGCCCAGAGCCCGACGTGGGGCTCGAACTCATGGACCGCGAGATCGTGACCTGGCTGAAGTCGGACGCTTAACTGCGCCACCCAGGCGCCCCTATAATAAAATCTTTAAAAAATGTGCTAGTTTTGAAGTCACTGACTTGGTAATGCCAGAATAGATAAAATGATAGAAAATACAGTAAGTATTCTAGGTAAGGATTAATATTAGATTTGTGGAACTATCTAGAACTTAAACAGCAACAACCTATTATGATCTGTCTATATTTTTTTTAAAAAAACCATTTTCCTAATATATAATTACATATCATAACATTCACCCACTGCAAGTATAAAAAGTATTATTTTTAGTGAATTTCTAGAGTTGTGCAATCATCACCACAATACAGTTTTAGGAAATTTCCATCATTCCCAAACATTTCAGTCATTATCTGCTCACTCCTCTCACCCATTATATATGTTTTATGTGTTTGAACAAATCAGCTCTCCATGCCAAAAAAGGAGACACTCCAAAGGACTGTCCCCGAAGAAAAAGAAAGCAATATATACTACTATTTTCTGTTCCTTTTGCTTTCCGCCCCAAGTTCATGTCAATCATAGTAACTCACCTGAGATTGACAGATTGGTTGAGGAGAGGGTGGAGAGATGAAACCATGCCCGAGACTAAGGGAAAGGGGAGTGAGATAGCTACTTTGTTCAAATGTGCTTTGTTCAAATGTGTGTGTGTGTTTGTCAAAATGGAAGGATGAATGTGATAAATAAAATGGTACTGGCTATTAGGAGAAATACAGCCCTGGAACTGAGAATGCAAGCAAGGTAACAATGGTTGAATAATTGATAATAAAGCGTTCTCAAGTTTAATCAATTTTCAAATCCTTTTATTTTACATTCTAAATATCATTTTAATCTATTAATTTTCCTCCATGTCACTTCTACCTTCATCCAGAGAACCAGCATCTCTAATCAGGAATATTGCCACAGGTTGTTAATTCACTTGCCCAAACTCTAGGATTGCTTCTGGCCAATCAGGAGAGTGACTAGTAACGGCTAATGTTTCTTTAACTCATATTTAAACATGGTACTGTTCTTGGGGCACCTGGGTGGCTCAGTCAGTTAAGCATCCAACCTTGCTTCAGGTCATGATCTCATGGTTTGTGAGTTCAAGACCTGCGTTAGGCTCTGTGCTGACAGCTTGGAGCCTGGAGCCTGCTTTGGATTCTGTGTCTCCTTCTCTCTCTGCCCCTCCCCCATTCATGCTGTCTCTCTCTCTCTTATAACTAACTAACTAACTAAATAAATAAACAAACTTAATTTTTTTCTTTTAAATAAACATGGCACTCTTCTTGAAGCAAGCCACTATCCTCTTATTATCCCATTACCTTGGGATGTAAGTGTATTAATGGGGTCCCAGTTGATGATGGTACCCTCACCCTTTACCACTCTTCATTCCTATCCAACCCCTCTATATTGAAGGATTTCATTTTATAATATATAAGTCATTTTTTGTTTCACATTTTATAATTTCTGAAAATCAGTATGTTTACCATATACTACAGTAATACCCTTCCCCCAGAATCTGACCTTGAATGGATGGTGTACTGATAATATCTTAAAATTAAAGAAACATAATACTTTTAATCTTTAAAAAGTACCATGCTTTTTGTTATTTCCATTCCTTTCCAACTGCTGTTCTCCCTGCCTGAAATAGTTTCTATGGCCCATTTCCACTTATTTTCACTATAAACTTGTTTTCACTTTTTCAGGATTCAATCTAATAGGTAACTCCTTAAAGAGGCTTTTCCCAATGTAATCAAAGGCTGGGTTAAATAGACTTCTCATGTTTTATTCTATTCATTTTTGTATATCCAGCCTCATTTCCATACTGACCTAGCAACTGACCAAAATATATAAGTGAGCAAAACTAACAATCCCAGTGCAATGTACTGACTCACAGAATTGTGAGCTAAGTAAGTGCTTATTATTTTAAGCCTGTAGTAGGCTTGAGGCAATTTATTAGGCAGTAGGAGCTAACTGATATAGCTTATAGGTGAGGTGATCTAGATTATCTGGTAGGATTCCTTATCCTGAGGACTAGATCAGGACCCAGTGCCAACTGAAATTCATATCTTCACCCAAATAAAACAGACTACAGCAGAAACTATTAGAACAGAAATCCTATATCATAATCATATCAAAGAGATATCAAAGTCTATATCTACATATATATTTTAAGATGATATATAACCATTAATAGTTATAAAAAGAGAAAATTCCATGTTTCTATCAATGGATACATACTGCTTTTAGTATCTCAGTGGAACATAATTGTAAACCTTATGAGATTATGTTATTATCAAGATCACAGAATGAATAAGTGAAATCACTAAGACTAAAATCAGACCAAGAGCAGTGTCTTTGCAAAATACTATATATTTGCTCATGCCATGGTCTCAACTAATGGTACCATTAGAAACATGGAGCTTTCTCAGAAGCCTATCAGTTCCAAGCAGAGACATGCTTTCTTACAATGGGCAAGGGAAGGGTGGGGGCGGGGGGAAAAGGTCTGCTCTGAGAGGAAAACAAATACCTCATGCTATCACTTATGGGTGGAATGAAAAACAGTCAAATCATAGAAATGCACAATTTCTCTATAGAGAAATCATGGAAATATAGAAAGGTGATTACCAGGGTCTGGGAAGTGGGAGAAAAGGGGAAATGAATAGGGAGATGGTGGTCAAAAGGTACAAATTTCTAGTTACCAGATAATTTCTAGGATGTACAGCATTGTGATTATAATTTAAGATACTGTATTATAAACTAGAAAGTTGTGAACAGAATAGATCTTAAATGTTCTTATCATAAAGAAAAAATGGTAATTATGTGATGTGATAAAGGTATTACCCAAAACTATAGTAGTAATCATTTTGCAATATACATGTTATTACACCAATTCATTGTACACCCTAAACTTACACGATGTTAGGTATCAATTATATCTCAATAAACTGGAAAAAAAGAAAGATTAACTTTTGCTAAGGGCTTTCTCTTTTAAGGAGAAAATTATACTATCTTCTGGCTTTGGAGTTGCCAGCAGATAAGAAAATAGAAGCTCATGTCTGATTTAATATTATGACCCAACTTAATCTTTCTTTTTTCCTAAGGAGAAATAAAATTATAATTGTGTCAATGTTTAGGTAATAATAATTATGTACCTAATAATTATCTGAGTGTTTTTAGGATCATGGCCAAACCTCAGAACATCAGATGACAAAACTTAGGTAGAAATTTAGCAATATTTCTGTGCTTGGAATCATCTTTACTTTCATCATGAATATGATTGCTAACAGTCTCTGGTATTTTTTGTTAAGTAAGAAAACTCAAAATGTTAATACCACCACTTCCACATTGCTGCTTTTTCCATTTTTTTGAAGGATAATGAAGGGGCAGAGAATACAGAAAACCATATAAAATCCTTGTATTTTACCAGCTGTCCTGTGAGCATGAAATACACACATTCTTTTCTTGAATATATCCGAAATTTCCTATTCCCCAAATAAATCAGCAATAATCTTTATCTTCTCCATTTTTTAAATATCCATAACAAAAAAATAAATTTGCACCCACCTTCTACATAGAATAACTCGGTGACATTTCATCTTTACAATGAAATGCAGATGTACACCCCCCCCCATTAAAAGGAGACTCTTCAATGTTCAAATCTTGAATAGCTCAGTAATTTAAAAAGAATTGATGCTGATGAAATTTATGGCCTTGATAAGAGTCCAATTCAAAAATCTTAACTTGGAAAAACAGGAGTTTCATTTGATGAAGGACTGGATAAATGGGCATTCACTTTAAAGCTTTCCCTCTCAATATTCTGTTCTGCAGTAGTTAAACAAGTTTTGATAGCTACCTTGGACTCAGTAATACTGCTTCTTTTCATTAAATGAGCTATTTCAGATGTATTATTGCCACTTAAATATGACCTTGTACTCCAAGATACTGTTCCAGTGAATAATTGTGCAAGCAAGCAATATTGATATTTTTCTAAACTGTTTACCTCCTTCATGCATCAAACCTGGTCTTTTTGTTTTCATTCCTTTAAGCATATTCTGCTGTCTCCTCTCTGAGAGCATCATCTTTGAGGTATGGCAATGTCCTTTACTAAACCTAAACTGTCTAATCACACTAACTGGAAATGGCCCCATCAAATGGCAATGCGTTCAAGTACAGAAGTTCCAGTTAAAAAGATAACCTCAATGAAAATTCTATAGTAATTCATTTTCTGTAAAATCAGAGCTTTCTTTTGTAGAACTAACGATTAAAACACCTTTGGGGCATTGGACTATGCTATTTCATTAGAAATGTTTCTAACTATATTGGTAATTTCAATTCATACAGTAGTCTAAAAAAACTGGCCATCAGCCAGATTAACTCTGTAATTTAAACCCAGTTTATGCTCTTGGCAGGGTTAGAGCTCATTCTCTTATTTGTTTTTTTTTTTGTTTGTTTGTTTGTTTGTTCTATTATGTTTGTATTTTGTTAATAGTAATTTATCCTAGTTTGGTATTGGAAGAATGGTATTTTTCCTTGCCATCTCCCAATAAAATCACCTGCAAAAGAGTGCGTAAGTGTATGAAATAGGATAAAATTATATGTGTGAAAAATTGAAGTGTCCTGAAATTTTATATATGTATATGCACATGTCAGGAGGGTCAAGAAAACAAACTCAGTTATCCCAATGCAGAAAGGCTTAAAAAATCAGGAGCCATGTATTCTATGGGTTATGATAGAGGCATAAAACAGGATGTAGATTAAGACTACACATCCAGACAGAAAGTATTTGTAGATAATGTTAACTTAAAAAAAAAAAAGTACGTATATTAGTATTTCTACAGTGGAAAACTATTACTGCAGATCCTTTGATACTGACAGGGAATATGAAAATAATAGTGATTTTATATAAGGTTTTAAAATTCTGTTTCACCTTCCAACTAATTGTAATAGATTTTACAATTGCAAAATTACAATGTCAGATTTATCAGGTTATACGTGTGTTGCAAACAGCAGAGATACTAAACAATGACTCTCTATACTTAATTTTTTTTAATTTTCTAAGAAAAAATAAATTGACTATTTACTTCAGTCACTGACAGACTTACCTAATTCATAGCATATATTAAAAAATACTGTTTGGAGAGCTGAACTTTCTTCTCCTTGTACCTACTCTTCTCCCTTATTTAGTTTCATACCTTTTCCTACACTAAATTTTTCCCATTCCATAAATTCCCATCTCAGGTTACTTTATGGCAGATTGTTTGAAATGCCCATCCTATGACCTTCTTCTGGGGTTACTACCCATGCAATTCCAGGCAGCTTGAACCAAATAATTCTTACTCGCTTAACCTATACCACAGCTGCTGCAACAATAAACAACAAAAAATCATCATGAAAGGTCAAGAGAGAGAATGCAGAAGAAAGAAAAAGAGCAGAGTGCCTGGGTGGCTCAGTTGGTTAAGTGTCTGACTTCAGCTCAGGTCATGATCTCATGATTCATAAGTTAGAGCCCTACAACAGTCTCTCTGTTGTCTGTTGGCCTGGAACAGCTTTGGATCCCCTGCATGCAACCCCCCCTCCCCTGCCCCCCCGCCCTGACCCTCCTTTGCTCATTCTGTTCTCTTTCTCAAAATAAATAAACATAAAAAAAAAAAAAGGAAAAGAGCTTTACATTTTAATACATTTAATGGTACTCCTTTCCTGCCTTTGCAACAAGAGGTCCTAGATTTCATCTTGCATTGAGCTGTACAAATTTTGTGGCCTACCCTGCCTACCCCTAATCATCTTTACAATCTCTATGTCTTGGCTGCACTATATCCTTACTTGACCTATCCCACCCTTTATTTTTCTCACAGAGAATTCCTATTGACCCCAACTCGATGCCATCTCCTTTTCCCATCCAGTGGCCAATTCCCACTGTGTCCTTGACCCTTGCATGTTCACTTGGCATTCATGGTCCTCTATCCTGTTTCCTTAGCATTTTGTACTGAGCTCTTGAGCCAAACTCATCATACTGTATCTTTTTAGTATATTTATTTCTCTCTCATTTAACTGTGAATACATTGAAGGCAAGGTCAAACTTCAATTCCACTTTTTCTTTAGTACAGAGGTACTCAACGATGCCTAATAAATTAATATGTAATCAGGACAACACAGACAATGAAATGTAGAACTCTTAAGACAGAAAGAACCATTTAGACGTGTGGCATGCAGACATGCTCATTATCCAGTGGCTGAAGGCTAGGACTGGTCCTCCATGCTAACACTACAGACAAAACAAAACTTTTAATGTCTCTCTAATTGGTCAAGGTTGCAAAGGTTACAGGCATGGAGGAAACAAAGATTTAAAGTAAAACATCATTTATCAAACACCTGCTTTGCGCCACTTTTCACAGTACTTAGCACATAGATTCATGTGGAACAAGGTTCCTAAACCTTAGCATTGTACTACTGAAATTATGGACCTGTTAATTCTTTGTGGTGGTGGTAGGCTTATCCATTGTGGGATGTTTGACAGCATTCGGCCTCTACTCACCAGAAGCCAGTAGAACATCTTCCTAATTTATGGCAATCAAAACAGTCCCCAGATATTACTTTATCTTCCGGAGGGCAAAATTGTCCCCCAAATTGTCCCATTTGGGAATTAATGGTGTGGAGGGCTACAATTCTGGTAGAAAATCAAACCCACCGCAGTTAGAAATCTGTGACTCCAGTGTCTGAGGCAGAAAATGGAGGCAGGCTGAAAAATTAGAAGTATTTTCCAGTTTTCCTGGCTTTTGTTTCCAAAAGCTAAGTCTCAGTATGCAGAAAGAATTTATCTTTAGAGAGGAAATATAGTAGCCAAAAGGAAGGAGCGTGGTTATCTGGTATTTGGCAAAAACATGAAAGAAGGGAGATTAACCTGCAGTGACAAATAGTTTTCTGGGGCAGAAGGGATGAGAGATGGTGGTGGGAGGAGAGAGGTTTCTGGATTGTAGAGCAGAGGGAATCCTGTCTCCTGGCAGCACCCCAGAGTGTAGGCAAAACCACAGGACAGCCTGAGTACAGTTGGACCTAGGCATATAGGATTACGTGACCCTTGCAAATAGATTTCTAACAAACAATTCACAGAAACAGCAGAAAGAGCTGGACTTTAAAGGGTTATAATGTAGGTTGAGAATAGGAGCATTTTAGCAGATAACTTTATATACTAATTTTGGAGGATTAGATATCTCCCTACACTCACCTTATATTACCATGATACTTCATAAAATACAGACGCTGCAGCTCACTCCAGTGTTGGGAAGGAAACACAAAGGAAACTAAGATTAAATTAGTCATTCAGATGCAAAATAATTTCCAGTGAGAAACTAAATAACATTATTTTATTTTTTAAAGTTTATTTTGAGAGAGAGAGTGAGAGAGCAAGCATGAGGGTGGGAGGGGCAGACAGAGAGGGAGAGAGAGAGAATCGCAAGCAGTCTCCTCACTGTCAGCTCAGAGCCGGATTTGGGCTCAAACTGTCAGCTCAGAGCCGGATTTGGGCTCGAACTCACAGACCATGAGATGATGACCTGAACCCAAATCAAAAGCCCGCTGAGCCACCCAGGTGCCCCTAAGTAACATTTTAAATACACACAAGCACATGCACACACACACAAAACATTGAGTTTGTTGACTGAGATTTGAGTATAATCTCTTAGTTTACTCAAGTTCCATCTTCCAAGGGATGTTTTATTGTGCCCATTTTAAAAAGAAGTAAATTGAGTCTCAGCAAGTTTAAGCAGTTCGCTCAAGGTCATTAGCTTTCATCTTAATGACAAATGGTTATTAAGTGTCTATTGTGTGGCAGGTTTTGCTGGATGGGTGTAAAATGAGGAGACAACACAGACACAGACGTGGCCTTGTGGGCAATTAAACACTCACACAATTAACTGTAAATGGCAACTGGCAAAATCGGCCATGATGGGGGAATCTGATCTAGTGGGAAAGGGTGGAGAAGATTTTCCCTAGGAATGGATAAATTGGAGCTCCCCAGGGCAGTGAATCTCGAATGTCTCAGAATCAGCTGGAAGGATGGTGAAAACACAGATTGCCGAGCCCCTTTTGTGGAGTTTCTCATGGATAGGTCTGTGTGGACCTGAGAATTTGCATAATGAGCACGTTCCCACATGATCAGGTGCTGCTGATGCTGCTGGTCTGGGAACCACTGAACGTCCCAAGCAAAGCAAATCATGTGGGCACAGCCTGTGGGAAGAAGAATCTAGACCATTCTGTCTCCCTCCACACCACACAAGAAACCCCTGCCTTTTTACACATGAAAAACCTACAAATGAAATTTCAGTGATGTGCCTTAATCACTACTAGTAAATGGCACATGGAGCACCAACACCCAGGTTTTCTAACTTCCAGTCTGGCAATCTCTCTCTCTTTCCAGTGAGTGTGTCAGGCCATTCTGCCATCTCCCACTCTGGGACTTGTGGATTGCTTCCAAGGTGATGATCCAGCGAAAGGGGAATTGCAGCCCTGGTATCTGAAAAAAGTGAGCCAGCTCCGCCTGGCATATCTTGTCTTCAGTTGAGAGAATGCTGACTATTTTAAGCAACGCTTCAGGATATTCTTCCTCTTCTTTGAGACGGAGGTCTTAATCTTACTGAAAACACATTCTTTCTCTCAAGAGTGCCCTTGAACTAATACGGCAGAAACTCTGACTCCAGTGGGGCTTTCTGATATGCCTTTGAAGAGGGTAAATTTACTAATCAATACAAATTACAATTTCTCAACTGGCAACTCTGCAAGCTAGGCACAGCCTCTGCTCCTTTATTATTCACAGCCTGGGCTCTCAGGACTGGAGCAGAGAGAGATCACGGACAGGGACCCTATGCAAGTACATCCAACAAAGGAAGGGATTGTTTTGGAGGGGCTTAATGTGGGAATTATCATAAGACGGGCATAAAATGTACATTCTTAAAAGCTACATTGGCTTAAACAGTTTAAACATTATGCTAATTTAGGGTATGAGCTAATAATCTCCCATAGATAGGAAAGGTTTTTTTCTTCTCTTTCTCTCTGTTCCTTACACATTCTCTATATGCATGCATACATATACACAATTTGTATATAGAGGACACATGATTATCAGTTATATGTACATATATCTGTACACACATATATGTGTAATATATATACATATGTATGTATATACACATGTATATATACACATATATTAGAGAAAAATAGAAAAGCACAGAAATAGGGATGTGCGATGATGTCATGAAAATTATGCTAACAGTCTAGTTTTCAGTTCTTGCATTCAGTTACTATGTAACTCTGAATGCAACATCACCTGTTCTACACCTCAGTTTCCCCACCCACAAATTGAGAGACCTGGTTAAGATAAAGACTTTTCTGGACAGATGCTCCCTGTATAAAGGGGACTGAAAATTTACTTAGGGATGTATTTCATTTTCTAAAATTTCTTCCCCTTGCAGATGGATATTGAAAACTCTTCCTTTTTCATATTTTTAAAACACCCATGCCTCCTTTTTATTTAAATGAAAATCTTATAATATCCTTTAGAGTTATTTAAAACTTAAAAATAATTTAAATGTGACTAAAATAAACCAAAGAATAGATAATTATAGAATAAAAATCTATTTTGAAGTATGCAGATCACATTCTTTGCAAGTACATGGAGTCAGTAATTTTGTGGAGCATGCTTACTTGCTGAAGCTTTGGAAGCTCAAACACTATCTAGGTCATTTTCCATATCACAACTCTTGGGCAACTTTGTTTTCCAACAGAGTCTCTCCAACTCTCCTGGACCCTCCCTTGCCCATGAGCCCTGTTCTCCTTGCAATCTCTGTAGTAAACTCTACCATTTTTTTTTTAATGTTAGCTCTTAATGGCTGGGAAAGATAGGAGCTAATATTTACTGGCCTTTTGCTACATGTTCAGTCTTGTATTATGCTGGGTTCTTCATATACATCATCTTATATAATCCTCAGATCTTCCCTCTAAGGGAGGCAGAACAATTATCCTCATTTTAAAGATGAGGAAACAAGAGCTTAGAGATACTGGAGACTTCCCTATGGGGTATCAAACATTGGCAAGGCTTTAATTTGATTCTAGGTTTCTCTGATTGGGGATCCTGTCCTATTTCTACTCCTCTATCTGGTCTCCCTAATTAACAGCCAGGAAGAGCAGAAAACAAGTGTTTATTGCTGACCTACTAGTTGGTTAATTATATGCAAAAATTGTATATATCATCTTATTTAATTTTCCAAATGCAGGGTAGGAAGTAGTATCCCCAGTTTTTAAGATAAAAATAGGTTAAGTATCTTAGCTGAGATCACAGGCTCAGTATTTAATACAACTGGAATAAGAACACAGCTAGCCCAAAGTGGGACTAGCCTCTCAAAGCTGGGACCATTCACAGTCTCCAGGCATCTAAATATGTGCTGGGCAGTTTTCATAATAGCATGGAACATTTTTCTCATTTTGTAACATTAGTTCCTATTTTATAGGCATGTTAAGAAATCAAAAATAAGTAAAAATAAAGAACATCCTTTAAAACTGAGCTGTCCAGAAAATATCTAATTTGAATACACACATATGTACAATACACGTAAATATAATGAAAAAGGGTTATAATAGATTTAACTATATTTTAGCTATTCCTGTACATGGTGAATTTTAATGGCTGCTTAGTTTTTTATCATATGGGTTTATTGGAATTTATTCACTCCTCTTAATTAGCCATGCATAATTTATTTTCAATTTTCCCCTATGAGAACAGTGATGAATTAAACTCTAGGCTACATAGAACTTTATTTATAGTATATGGGAAGGGGAGGGGTATGTGTTAATTAAGCCAAACCAATAATAAAATGTTGCAAATTCAAAAACATTAGGTATTATTTTAGAAACCCATCACTAAATGGTGATAACCAAGCATTTGAGTAGTAGAGATGTATCCATATATGTGATGTAATATATTACAGAATTGTTGAATAGTTCAACAGAAATTTTCTAATACTTAGAGAGTCAGCCAGAAGAATTACACCACAGCAAGGAACTGAAAGCCCATCAGCTAGTCTAATATCTGAATGATGTCATTGTTTCTCATTTGACACAACATCCTTAGACCCCAGTGTGTCTATATTTTCTCTTTTCCTCCACTTCCTCCTCCACCTGCTCCCCATGCTCCTCTTTCTTTTCTTTATCATCTTCCTCCAACTTCTCATCCCACTTTATGACATCCATTGACACATGGACTTTAATAAACTTTAATAAATTGACACATGATACTTTAATAATAAGGGTGGCCAACTTGGTTTTAAATATTAAGATACCAGGGTGTTTCCTCTCTCCGATTTTCCTTCCCCCATCCCATTCAAACAGCTGCCTCTGTATTTCCCTGCTTCCCGAGAATTTTATAGCAACAGAAAACAGAAATATATGTCTTTCTGCCTTCCCTCTCACCCCCCAAAATTCCAAGATTTTAAAGGGATACTGAGAGCTTTGAGAGGAGGTAGAAAGGAAAGAAATAATGTTTCTTAGTAGAAACAGAGTAGCCTGGAAGAAGCTGAAGGAAGGAGAATATAACTATATGGTAGAGTCTGAACATCTCATATCCTTTACAGCAACAGTGAGAGCTAGCAGAATGGTTGCAGGTCACGTATGACCCCAAACAGGAGAGTTCATCCTCATCAAAGTGTCCTGTGCTTCCAGTGGAACTCAGAAAATTCACAGAGCCACCAAATCCGAAAGCGTCATAAATATAGGAAAAAGGCAAGACTGGATAGATAAACAGTGACAGCTAAGGGGAAGAGGATAATATTTTGGCATGTCATAAAGCCCCAGAACCCATAACAAAAATCTAGGGAGTGTCTCCTAAGAATGTACAAGTTCAACCTAACCTACCATTCTTGTAAGATGGAGATTCAAAATCAGGTTATTGATTTAAAAGTATAGAAATCTGATATTCTCACTTAACAGGTAGACATGTGATAGTCCTGAGGGGGGAAAAAAAAAAAGTAATGTGATATTTCCAGAAAGACCAGAAATGTGATATTGGTTTACTGGATTTGTGGACTAAAATTCATAGTGCTACATAAATTTACAGGAAAGACATCAGCTCAGGAAATCATGTTTACATCTATTCTGACTACATTTAGACCAGCTTTTTGATTGGACTCAGGATATTAAGAGGGTAATTAGTAAAAAAAGAGGGTAATTAGTACTTGTTCAGTTATCTGCACTGTCAGTCAAGAAACTAAGCTTCAGACAGGTGAATTCACTTGTCCAAGATCACACAATTCATCAGCACTATTCCCACCCAGATCTGACTGGACTCTAAATCCCTGGGTGCTTGGGTGACTTGGTCAGTTAAGTGTCTGACTCTCAATCACAGCTCAGGTCATGATCTCACGGTTCACAAGTTCAAGCCCCTGGTAGAACTCTGTACTGACAAATGGAGTCTGCTTGGGATTCTCTCTCTCCCTCTCTCTCTGCCCCTCCCCTGCTCTCTCTCTCTCCCTCTCTCTCATACACATGTGCTTTCTCTTTCTCCAAATAAATAAACTTAAAAAAAAAGAAAATAAAATAAATACCTTGATTGATTTTTCCACTCCCACCCTAAAGTACTTATGACCCCTTTCCTGAGAGTTGTATCACACTGGTACTTTACAATTCCATAATCTCCAATGACTGGCCATTAATCCACCCTATTATACCACCCAGGATTTCTTATTTATTTGTTTATTTATTTTACATTTATTTATTTTTGAGAGATAGAGTGAGACAGAGTGCGAGCAGGGGAGGAGCAGAGAGAGAAGGAGACAGAATCTGAAGCAGGCTCCAGGCTCCAAGCAAGGGTTCAGCACAGAGCCCAATGTGTGCCTTGAACCCATGAACCATGAGAACCCATGGACCTGAGCCAAAGTCAGATGCTCAACCGACTGAGCCACTCAGGTGCCCCACCACCCAGGATTTTTTAAGCCACAGATTAACCTGCATAAAATACAGTCTTGTAAGTAGCAGAAGTGTTCTGAGAAACATCCAACAGGAAGGAAGAAATCTACCGCCACAGGTTCAAGTATTCAAGTCCTATTTGCTAAAGGAATGTGGTAAAACAAGGGCTACTCCTGGAGGGAGGAAGGCAAATTAGTAAATAGGTCTTCAGGAAAGTTGGGTCAGACAAACTCAATCACTCCGATTCTTCCCCTGGCTGACTGCACTTGTGCACGTTGACTTAGACTTTAGTCCCATAACAATACAGTAATGAAAAGGGATTGCAGTCAATGAGGGCCCAATAACAGAAACAAAACTGGCCAACAGTTTGCATAATATTTTTGTCCCTGAAAGGGTTCTATTACCATCAAGCCTATAAGCAAGCATGGAGACTGAATGACTGCTGTGAGGTTTGATCAATTAAAGTTTGAAAGCCTTTTTTATTTGCTTGGATGCATGGTTCAGAGTGCAATCCATTATCATTTGTCACTCATAGGTGCTTTTTCAAAATCTTCCTCTGAAGTAGCAGAGGAACTATTCCTTAGAGAAAACAGGCCACACAAGACATTTGAAAGTCTAGTTATTTTTAGTGATGTTGAGTGGCTATCTCTCGCTAAAACTAAGAAAAGCTTACTTTTAATCTCTTCCCATGAGCTGGGAAAGAAATAAAAAGATTTCTGAGGCATCTCTGCTTATTCAGCTTCCTTCTAATCAATCATATTAGGGTTTAAATAAGACAAAACTTAAACACGATTTTGGTCCCTGAAAAAAGTGGGGGACACTATATTTTTAAGAAAAGTTTTTTTTTTTATTTTATTGACCACCACTTGGAGAAAAAAATCATCACACCTAGGGTAGACATGTCACAAATCAGTCTGTTACCCACACACTAGCAAAGCACTTAGCACACTGCCTAGTAAGCACTTAAAACATGTTCGCTGTTAAATGCCAGGTGAGAAAGCAAAGGTCAAAAAAAAAAAAAAAAAGCTGTGTTATTCCTATAAAGTCCAATCTAGAACGTTCTGTGCCATCTTCACAGTGAATCCAAATGCACCAAGTCTTTCAACCCATATCTTAGGAAGCTGGCCCTGATCAATCTCAAACTCTAAGATCCGAGTTTTCTTTTAGGGCCTTTATTATATATTGATATATTTTTTTTGTTAATATATGCTAGATTCTTTAGTTTATTATTATTTTTTTAATTTTGTGTAGGTTTTGGCTCTATCAGATGCACATCTTCTATTGTATTTTGCCTTCAGGAGAAATTACTAAATTGCTTGCTGGTCCTGGCACCAAGGAAAGAAGGGTACAATGAAATGTCCTCAGAAAGATTCCTCTACAATCCACTTCTCTCCAGACTTGTGGGGCTGAGATGCTGGGGAGGGAATGAGTTTCAAATGAAAACATGGGAGTTGTGCTCACACTCAGAAAGCTAAGCAGGACCGTGCTGGAGAGACAGCTCAAGGAAGATGGTGAAGTTTGCTTAGCATTGCATCTACTCCGGGCTTTAAAATAAAATCTAAACTTCCACACAGTACATGAATGGGCAGTTGCCAACATTATTACCCTATTTATTCACTTAGCTCCCTTACTGTTGTTGAATGGCAGTACTTGTGTTTATTTTCAGTTTCTTGAAACTTTAGTGCTTAGGACCTTTGCCTTGAACACTTTCCCTTCTCCACTTAGATGGCTCTTCAACTTTTAGCTCAAATGTCCGTTCAGAGAAGGCTTCCTAAGTACCTAATTTCTTTACTTCTACCTTGTTACTCTTCATCAAAGGGCCCTGTTGCAATTTTTTGACCATGCTTTTGCCTCTCTGAAATTAGTCAATACTATTTAATTACTTGGCATTGTGTTCATTGTCTTCATCCTCTACTAAAACAAATGCTGGTTAAGGACAAGCACTGTGTCTGTCTTCTACAAAGCTTTATCCTTAGTGTCTAGACTGATACTTAGCCCAGAGTTGGTACCCAGTAAATAGTTGTTGGAAGAATGAATAGACGAATGGATTAATATGGATACCAAAGGTATTTGAGATATTCATAAGAACAAGCTGAATTTATCAGGATAGAGGAGCAGATGGGGATTTAGGGCAGAAATACAAATAAGAGAAGAACTTTTGCCTAGTGTAGCCTATGACAAACACTCTGTGCACAAAAGCAACAATGTTAGGTTATTAAATAGAGTACATGCCCAACAGAGAAGAGGCCAGGGGATTTCAACTCCTAGGATTTCCTAGGGGCATAGTCTTGGTGACAAGTGAAAAATGCGGTGTGTTCTCATGTAGTACAGCAATGAATGTTGATACTCAAAAATTGATACAAGCCCTGTATCTGCAACTAGTTTGCTAGGAGAACTTTGAATTTTCAGGATTACTGGAAGATTTGAGCTCAGTTTAGGGACTTTACAACCACTCAATGGCCACTAACACTAATCATTTTTCTTGGCTACTTACAATGTCCCAGGAACTATGCTAAACTATTTAGAAGCATTATCTTGTTTGAGCCTCATAAGACCTCTGTGTATAAGTATTATTTTTGCTCTCTTTAACATGAGTTTATTGAGGTTTACAGAGTGTAAGTGACTTGCCCAAGGGCACACTGGAAATCATATAGTATACCTTGAATTCGATCCCAGGATGGCTTCACTCCAAGCCCATACTCAAAACCACTCCATTACTAAGTGTTTCTCAGGAGGACACTGCTGACATTTTGACAAGCAGTTAATTGCTTAGTAGGACTATCCTCCATAGAATCTCAGGCTCCAAACTAAATGCTTATGATACTCCTGGTACTGTGGTCCCAATTCTGTTGTGGAATACTGTGTTAATAAACCTAAAAGGACCTATGGAGAGATGTCTCCACTACCAACCTTCCAGATTCTTCAAACTTCCCAAATCAGAGATAACTTATCTCTTTATATTCCCAAGAGCTATACTGGACTGAAGAGTCCCCTTTACCAGAATTTTGGTAATCCAGATTTCTCGCAAATAAATAAAAAAGTTTGGATAGAGTAAACAAGACACCTTCTTTTGGTACATTCAATGCATGGCACTTTCATGTTGGATTCAATTATATTCTCAGGAGCAAATAACCAAAAATTTGTATATATCACCACCATGCAGGAAATTGTATGCAAAGATCATAGAAGTGTCAACATTAAAGCTAGTTATTATCACATATAGAAATGCAACCTTGAAATTTACTACTATGACCCAAGACTTGAACTATTATTAATTGCACTCTGATCCCAATACCAGTTTCTCTCCAACCTCTCCATCTGCTGCATCTCTACAGAAAAATCTCTTTAAAATGTAGCTTTCACAAGGGTATACCCTACTCTAAAACATGCAGTGGTGTTCTGTAATTTAAAACCTTCATGCTTTCCCCTTCCTGGCTTCAGAGTCCTCCACAACTAAAACTTTAATGCTCTAGCTTTATCTTTTGCTTCTTACCAAGTGTCATTAATTCCTGTCAATGTTGTCTCTTTACTATTCCCTGATGCCTTTTACTTTTCACCTTAGGACATTTACTCTTTTCATTTATCCTGCCAAGAATTATCTTCTTAATGCTTCCTGCTTACCCAAGTGCTATCAACCCTTCACTGGCCAAATATTTCCTCCTTCATGGCCATGCGAACCTAAGGCCATTCTTTCCCTCCTCTAATGGCCCAGAGATCATTTTTCCCCAGTCAGTAATTCTCCAACCTAGCTGATCATCAGAATTACCTGTGGATATTTCTGAAAGTATAATTCCTATGTCTAAAACTCCAAAGTTCTAATTTAATACATCTCTATTAGGGCCCATGAACCATTACTAAAAGAAAAATATATACATGTACACATATATACACAGATATAAACAAAAACACACATATATAATGCTAGGTGATCTCAGATGACAAACCAGGTTTAGAAATCACTCAACTGGCATATCTAGTTATATTGCCTTAATAGATTTATTTTCATTTTATCAACATCACCATCATTGTTAACATCGTCATCATAATTTTGTCATCTCATATGTCACCAAAATATCCTTGCTTGGGTGGATCTATGTCTAACTCATCAAGGTCCTAATTTACAGAAAGCACTTAAATGTTTTCCAATAAACATACTGTGAATTACTTGATAACATTTTATTTTGGTCTATTTGATAACAATGTTGACATTTTTCTCCTGGTCAAAGAATACATATATGAGAATATATCTTATTCTTATAATGAAAAAATCCATTTTATTGGACTGTGGCAAGTGCTAGATTGGAACATAAAATTGTAAAGCTGATATGCCTCTCTCTTACTTCAAGTAAGGTAAAAATATATTGGGGTATCTGGGTGGCTCAAATGGTTAAATGCCTGACTTTTGACTTCGGGTCAGGTCATGATCTCACAGTTGGTGAGTTTGAGTCCCACATTATGCTCTGTGCTGCCATCCCAGACTGGATTCTGTCTTGGATTCTGTCTTCCTATCTCTTTGCCCCTCCCTGCTTGCTCTCTCTCTCTCTCTCTCTCTCTCTCTCTCTCTCTCTCTCAAAATATTGAAAAAAAAAAAAAAAAGAAAGGTAAGAATATCTACTAAGTGAAGTAACTTTCAGGAACTTTTAACAGCTTTATTCTTGTATCTTGTCGATCTCACAAAATACTTTAACAGGTTCAAATATTGTAGATTCCTTCCTGATAAGCTCATTTGAAATCCCAGTTGGAGGTGAGTATTCTGTATAGCTTTGATATAGGTGAAAATCCATGTGTGCAAATTGTGTCCACGAGAAAGGAGCAAAAGTGAGAATGAGTGCTAATCTCCCAAAGGTTGGATATTTTTTGCCAAATCATAAATGCACTGATGGCAACTATGACGGAAAAAAAAAAAAAGCCCTAAATTGTCATAAGACAGAAAAAAGAGACGAGAAAGAGGTGAGAGAAAAAAGAGAAAAAGAAATGAGAAGAGATAGAAAAAGGAAGATAAGGAGAATTAAGGGAATGGTAAGCTAAAAGAAGAATAGGGAAAGAGTAAAGGTGTCATCAAGAGTTTTTGTTGGCATCAAAAATCCACATGGTGAGACTGGATCTATAATACAATTGTAGTTTATTCCAATTCAGAGTCTCTACGTAAAATAATGTAAAATTACAGAAACAGTATTAGGTTTTAGAAGGAACCCTGTAAGTAAGGAGTTTGAAGCTTAGTTTTATTGGCTTCACCATATATGTGTTCATGATTCTTGATGTTAGTCTGATCCTAGAAATTCCTAAATGTGCCTTTTTGAGCCACTCCTCCACACTGTGACTTCCAAGGAAAAGATATTCATACAGAGCATGAAAATAAAGTGAAATATTAAAAGGAAAATGACAAAAGACAGAGTATCTCTTTATTGTTGGGAGATCTTGTATCTGAGACACCAAAGCCACTCTGATGAAAGGGAATGGAACATAGGCACAAAGCAAAGAAATAAAACTGAGAGGAAATGAGTCCAAGGACAATTACCAGCAATGCAGATGCAGTCATCTGAACACCAAATATGCCATTATGGTAACATCGAGCCACTGAGGCATAATTCTCCCTCCAAAAATTAGACCAGCAATGACTTCCGATAATTACCAAAGGAATTATCATTTCAGGATTGATGTGTGAGTTGAAGTGGGCTTGTGAGCACCTGCCAAAGCAGGCAAGAAAGAACCATTTGCTGCCAAGGCTTGCTTCCTGTGCTTCAGTCACATCTTATGACTGTTTTGGCTCCTGTCCTAATATTCAAGTGAGTTTAATTCCCAGCAACACTACATGTAAGGTGTGCAGACACAAACTTGGAATGCTAATACAGAAAATCCAATACAGATCTTAACAGAGTTTATGGAAAAAGCAAAGCTCGTGTACAGAGCATACGGTGGCTAAATGTCAGTGCAGACATGTGAGCGGATATGGATTGTGTACAGAGATTCGGGGCAACCCCAATTCTCTAGAATATGGCAAGAAAGTTAGAAAAAGCTCCTGTATGGCATAAAGAGCCGTGGCTGAGTTTATTCACTTTATAACACAGAAGAGGCCCTCAAGCCCTCACTAAGAGACAATTTATTTGTAAATTAGACACACATTTCAGTCAAGTGATTATCAGATTACCAAGCTACCGTGGCTCAGAGTAAACTGGAGGTTGAAGTGGAGAGAGTGGAGAGAGACTGCTATAAGAGAACACAAAAATTACAGAAAACAATAAAATCACATTTACACTGCAAAAGTCTGGTGGGATTACTCAAAATGTAAGACGTCTGGGCCTATTTACTGAAGGTGCTAAAAGTTTTACATAACCGTAACAAAGCTCTTTGAATCCTTAACTCTTGATTTGAGTCATCACAAAGAGCAATCTACCTATCACGTTTATATGTTACAGCCCAAATACAAACACATATGGAAAGTAAGAGAAAGAAACATTTACCCAAGCATGAAGACTCAACCTGAAATTTAAATTTAAATATCAATCACCAAAATATTCCACAAAAATAATTTTTAAAAATATAAATACTGTCTACAACTTTGTCATCTAAGGGAGTTTTCAATATGATTGATTCCCAAAAATGTAGTCATTTTTTTTCTTGTCACCTTCTCCTTTCTGGGATTGGTAGATAATATCCTTTAAGCAAAGAAGCACATGATTTCTACCCTGAAAAGTGCAAAATATTGCTGAAAGAAATTAAAGAAGACACAAATGAATGGAATGACATACCATGTTCAGGATTTGAAAATTTAATATTGTCAAAATGTCCATACTGCCCAAAGAAATCTACAGATTCTGTGCAATTCCTATCAAAATATCAATGGCGTTATTTGCAGAAATAGAAAAAAATACTAAAATTCATATCAAATGACAAGGATCCTGAACAGTCAAAGCAAAGATAGAGAACTCACACTTTCTGACTTCAAAAATATATTACAAAGCTATAGCAATAAAAACTGTATGGGACTGCCACAAAGACAGACATATAAACCAATGAACAAAACAGAGTCCAGAAAGAAAGCCAAGTATATCCAGTAAATGAACTTTGACAAAGGTTCCAAGGCTACACGTTGGGGAAAAAAATGATCTCTTCAATAAATGATGTTGAGAAAATTGGAGCGATATAGATATATAGATACAGATACAGTTGACGCAGATACATATATAGCTACAGATGTGGATATAGATATAGATATAGATATAGAACCAGGTATAGATGTAGGTATAGGTAGAGTTAGATATAAATTATAGATATAGATAGATGTAGATATAGATAGATAATAATTTCTATGTTTTTAACATATGAAAATGAATGACAAGGATGTAGAAAAAGAAACTTGTGCAATCATGGTGGGAAGGTAAAATGTTAGAGCTGCTATGGAAAACAGTATCGAAGCTCTCAAAAGCTTAAATGGAACTGCTGGCAAATGATTCATCAAGCCCATTCCTAGGTATTTACCCAAAATAATCAAAATCATGAGCTCAGAGAGATCACTGCACTCCCATGCTCATTGTAGCATAATTCCCATCAGCCAAGAGGCAGAAACAGCCTGAAGGTCCATTGGCAGAGAGATGATAAAAAAAAAAAAAGTGGTATATACATATAGTAGAATATTATTCAATCTTTAAAAAGGAGGAAATGCTGCCATATGCTACAACAGATGAACCTCAAGAAATTATGCTAAGAGAAATAAGTCAGTCACAGTAGAACAAATTTCATGATTCCACTTATATGGGATATCTAAAGTAGTCAAAGTCATTGAAGCAGAAAGTACAGTGGTTGTTGCCAGGGATGGGGGCAGGGGGAAGCAGGGAAATGGAAGTTGTTCAGAGAGTACAGCTTCAGTCATGCAAAATAACAAAGTTCTAGAGATCACTGTACAACAACATGTTAACAATACTATACCATACACTTGAAATTTGTTAAGAAGCTAGCTTTCATGTTATGTGCTTTTGATCATAATTGTTTAGAAGAACATTAATGAAACATACACTTAAAAATAAAAGTCAATGTGTACATAGTCAAAGAAAAATACATAAATATAAGAACATGAAACATGATTTTTTTTTCAGGACTGGTGGTCTGTATACTTAAAAAAATTCATATGCATGCTTACACACACAAACATATGAGGGGCTTGGGGGACTTTTTAACTTGCTGCTCTTTTCTGAACATGTCTCAATCTATTTTGTTAAAATTCAGGATCCAGAATAAGCACAGTAGTTGATAGTGTCTGATCACTGCAGCAAATTTTCTGGTTCTAGACACTGTACTTCTGTAACACTGACCAATAAATTTATATTTAGTATACTTAATAGTATACTTAATATATATTTTATATACTTATATATTTAATAGTATACTTAATATATAAGTATATACATTTCCATAAATTCTTTTCCAGTGGATACCTTAGTGTGTGTTCCTATTAAGCTTGTGGTCCAGTTCGTAGACACAGGATTCTATCAACATAAAATCCACTTCTGATAAACATAAAATCCATTTCTATTTACAAATAAAGTCCATATATATATTGCTTCTGATCACTAGCTTCATAAATAACAGGTCAGAAATTTGCCTCCATTTGTCTGAAGCTATTTGGGACATCACATTCTTATTCGCATCAGTATCTTTTGGATGACCCTAATCTTCATTTGATTTAAAACAAACACTGATAGGTTTTAGTCTCCCTTTCTGGGTGAAATGAAGTACTTTCACAGCATTAAATAAACCTACTATATAAGAAAGGTGAGGGCACTTCAATTTCTATGACTAACAGAACCTGTTAAAATTGGCTTTAATTGCAGTTTTTGAAAAAATACATTAAAAATTTCAAGTAGCCACTTGTTATACTAAAGGAAATACATTACATTTAAATCTTGAAATTTGAAATAATCTATTTTAATGGATCTCAGGGGAATTTTGGATATCTGCTGGGGCATTTAATGGTTGTCACAATGAGTATTTGGTACATAGGTGTCCCAGTGTATACTCAGAAGGGTGAAGAAAAATCTGTATATAATTATCTAAGGCTGGATTCTAATCCTGTTTTACATATAAATTAAAATATTCTGCAAGCTTTAAATATGCATGGACTTTAAGAGGACTGAAACTCCTGAATAAATCCAGTGAAGACTATTCTGTTTTATTGGGATTTTTACCAATAGTTGGTCATCACTTCAGAAATTTACATTCCAGGCTGCTCCACTCAGGACTTTTTAAAGTCACAAATACAATGGACTTGCTCTTGTAGATGTCTTATTCTCAGTAACTCTACATTTAGATGGAGGCATCTGACTGCTTTATTGTGTTTTTTTATTTTGGAAGAGTCTAGCCATTTACATATCACATGCCTTTTTAAAAATAGCTTTCCTATATGTCTTATTATAGACAGATGGTTATGTTGATTACTAATTATTAGTATTGTATGTGTGAGGATTTCTAGCAACCACCAGAAGCCAGGAGCTAGGCATGGAAAAGATTTTTCTCTCAGAGCCTCTACAATGAACCTACCTTGCTTCTGGCCTCCAGAAATATAAAAGAAAAAGTTGTTTGGTGTTGAAGCCACGTTGTTCATGTTCATTTGTTACAACAACCCTAAAAAACTAGCATACCATGCAAGCCCTGGCCCATACATAGGAAGCCTTACCCCAGATCCACCACCTAACCACAATAAAATCCAAAGCCAGAGAGAGCCTTCCTTTTTCTCTCAAGCCATCTTTGGATTTGCTTGGGAGCCTTCTCTGCTATCACCATTAAACCTAATTATGTGAGTAATCTCTTTATATCCTCTTGGTATATGTGCGGCATCATCACCCTCAACATCTGAACCAACTTTGGGGTGGAGATCCATCCTGCTAATGTGGTCATTGGGATGACTACATTACATGTTTCCTAAATCAATTTCTGCCACTGAATGATTGTAAAGTTTAGAAAAGCAGGTAGCATTTATGTATTTCTATTTATTTGTTTAATTTCCATCTACAAATAGATAGGTTGGACCATAATTATGGTCACCAAATATAGGAGCTGAGTATCATCACTCCCCATTTCCTAGTTCATGGCCAATAGCTCTGTGAAATCATGTATTCTTCCTGATTAAGCCTGCATGGAGCCTCATTTTCCTAATCAACTACATGGTCTAGGAAGTTACTCCCAATTCCTCTTCTATCCTTAAAAGTCTATGAAAGATACAGACACCCATAGGTAGTAGTTTGCCACTCAATCTCTGGTTATCATTTTCTTTTGTCTGGGCAGATTTTCCCCACCAAATAGCTTTATTCTTGCCTTCCCCTACTGCTTCCTCTTTAGTGTTGATAACCTGGTGTGCATCCTAATCTTTCTCAATGTTTGCTTTTGTTTCCAAGTTGACATACAGTTCTCAAGATAGAAAAGGTCAACATTCTGTGATATATCCATAACTCTTATTTGAACCCAGCTTGTTGTAAGGCAAAGCACTAGTGAATGCACAGGAAGCATCAAGACACGCTTCTTCAATTCCTCAAACAATGTGTAATGGTGGTGGTGATTATTCATTGCAAGTGGTTTATAGTTTATGCAAAAAACATGGGCTGTTATGCGTGCACTAGCCAACAAATGAAAAAGTCCACTACATATGTAGCATCTTCAGATGTGAAAATTTGAAGCTTAAAGAAAGCATACGTGAAAGGAAAAGAGTCAAGCTGAGACCTGCACTGATTCTGATTTTACAGCATTCTCTCCATGGATGAGCCACAGATCTGGCCTTGTAACTCCTGCAATATGCTTCTGCATTCAGAAATAATGAGAGGAGTTTCTCTGTGTGATTTCCTCTGTGCCTTCTGTTTCATTTTATGTGCTAGTAAAAGTATCACAAATTAGCTATAAGAGACTACAATATATAAATCATTAGAACCTGGTGTAGTGGACCAAATGTATATAGATAGATAGATAGATAGATAGATAGATAGATAGATAGTATGTATATACATATATATATATATATATAGAGAGAGAGAGAGAGAGAGAGATTGTATGTATATATATATATACAGAGAGAGAGACAGATACATATATATATATATATATAGTGTGTATATATATATATAGAGTGTATATATATATAGAGAGAGAGAGAGAGACAGAGAGAGACAGAGAGAGAGGCAGAGAGAGACAGAGAGAGACAGAGACAGAGAGACAGAGAAAGAGAGAGAGAGAGATATGTACATATATTGATATATATATAAGCCTTTGGTTCTCCTCTGCTTTTCTCCTCTCAGGAGCCTTAAGTTAGTCACTAAACCTCTCTGAGTCCAAAATTGCTCCTCTTTAACAGGAAGGAGGTAGAATAGAAATAGTCTAAGACTCTTTACAGCTCCCTGAATTTCTTTGATTCAAATGGTGTCATATCTAGATCATTGAGGGACAGTTTGCAATAAAACTGACCTTCGCCCTGAAATGTAAAATAATATGTTAGAGCTACAGATACAGAGGTAAAGACATAGGAATACGTTTTTGGCATTTTACAGTAGACTATAAGGAATTCAGTCTTACAGTAGCCCCATTCAAGCTGCAAGTTACCGTGTATTCAGTTAACAATGTGTATTTAAGAGGGGTGCCTGGATGGCTCAGTTGGTTAAGCATCCAACTTCAGCTGAGGTCATGATTTCATAGCTTGTGAGTTCAAGCCCCACATCAGGCTCTGTGCTGAAAGCTCAGAGCCTGGAGCCTGCTTCAGATTCTGTGTCTCCCTCTCTCTGCCCCTTCCCTGCTCATGCTCTGTCTTTGTCTCTGTCTCTCTCTCAAAAATAAATACACATTAATTTTTTTTAATGTGTATTTAAGAAACAGTGATATTGTCATTTTCTATGACACATTGATCATTTAGGAAACATTACTGCAGTCATTGAACTTTGCATATATTGATCTTAACCCTGCATAACTTTATCTTTCCATTAGTAGGGAAAGCATAATAATGTCTGTGACTTTGTGCTATAAAATGTGGGATAATTTAAGCAATAATATTTATCCCCAATTTACAACTGTCTTTCAAAGAATCCATAGTCTAAGTTGGGGGGTTATTCATCACTTCATGCGCTTTATGGGTTTGTTTTATCCTATGAGGAGGTGATGACTGGAGAGTGTGAAATCACTGAATTAGTCCAGTAAACTGAGACCATAATTCTCACACTTTCCTCTGTGTTCTCTTCTGCCCTTTTCATTTCTATTATGAGTCAGAATAACATTTCCTAATAGGTGGGTTCTCTTCTCATAAATATGATCATTTATTCTCTCTGTTTAAATCCCTTTGATGGTTCTTCTCATTCTGAGGATAATGGGGACACTTTAGTAGGACATGAAGTCTTTTTGTATCTAGCCCTTGCCTACAGCTCTCAGCTTAGCTTTATTGTTCCCCACTCCACCTCCACCAGTAATACAACTCACTCTAGGTGTCAAGACATACCCATATAGCTTTCATACTCCTGACTTTGCAACTGCTTTTCATTATTAACTCAAAGCATTTCTTCCCAATTAAACTCCTGTTCTGTTATGAAATGTTATAAAGTCTTAAGAACAAGCTATTTTCTTATTCAAACTACTTCTTCATCTTGAGATACTTTTATTAACATTTGATTCACACTGAATATAATCCTGACTGTATCTGTTTACATGTGGTGTACTAAATTATAAGATGCATGAATGACGAATGGGATCTTATTCTTTTTTACTACCCTGAGTTCCTTGCTCAGTATCTAGCACATAGTAAGCTTTCAATTAAATTAGTTGAATGGATCAAAAGTCAGCAGCAGCAGCAGCAGCAGCAGCAGCAGCAGCAGCAGCAGCTGCACGCATTGAGTGCTTAATGTCTACCAGGCACTGCTGTCTGATATGAGAGATTTTCATGTATTAACTCAATTAACCTGAGAAAAACTTTCTGAGATATGTACTCTATTTTTATTATTCAGATAATGATTATAAGACACGGAGAAGTTTAAGATTTTGCCCTAGACCACACAGCTGAGGTGGAGAACTGGGATTTGAATTCAGGCAATATAGTTCAAGAGGTTAGGTCTCAGAGACCAGAAGACTAAGGATGTGTTGGCAACTTGATTCAAATCCATTTTAACATTCAATGACAAAGTAATCAAAACCAAGCTCTGGTGGCTTCCAATCCATAATACAAATTTCAACATCTTAATCACATACTAAACATTTTTTATGATTTTAATCATATTTTCTCTCATATACAACTTTGCATTTTTATGGTTTTCAACTCCAAATTTATACTATAAAATCAACTATTCCAATTAGGAAGAGATTTCTATTTTTTTAGGAAGTTTTGTTTGATCATGTAAGCAACTAAAATGGACTTTATGGTCCATTATGACAGTGGATGTGAGAGTAAGGTCTACAAATGGACTTTTATACAAAGAATTCCATAGAAAATCATAGCAGCAGACACAAGACCAATTCCCATGAGTTCAGCCTTCTGCCTTCTACCCCACAATAAATTCCATGCCTAGAACAAGTAGACTTATCTCTTGGCTATGAAAGAAGAAAGTGGTGATGATCATCGAGTCTACCTCAAAGAAGTGTAAGAATTAAAAATAATTAACTGAATCAATACATGTGAAATGCTTAGCATGGGATCTGGATATAGTATGTTGTCAATAACAGTAGTCATATCATGCACAGGAAACACTTCCTGAAAAATTTTAACAAAAGTCTGTCCCATTTGAAGGAACATAGGATACATTCAGATAATATCTATACCAGGATGTCAGTTCTATCCATCTAATAATCAAATCATTTTGAACAGACACTTAATTTTATTGAATTCACTACATTAACAAGCTGTCTTGGTATCGTGGAAATTTAGTTTTCTCAAATTGTCTACCAAGAAGCACAGATTCTGTCTGATATTAACTAAAAAAAAATTAAAACACAAAATATCAAAGGGTCCTTTTGTCAAATGTATTGGAGATGCTTGCCTACTGTGTGATCCACTAGAGATTTAGAGATGTTTTGCAGTTAAAAATAATCGCAGATGTTATTTAACCTAGAGGTTGTAACATTTCTTCAACCTCCAAAACCTTTTGTTAAGAAGGCATCTCTTGACATTTCATAGAAAAGGAGTTACAGGAAAAGATAATTGAGAAAATGCTGAGATATATAAACCACTGTCTCTATTTTGACTTAAAATTAGCTTCCTGAGGCTGTTCCAGCAAGAGGGAATCTCTTTGACTCAATTTTCTTTGCTTAATGACCTAGCCATGAAAATAAATTTCTTGGTTTATACTCACTTTTTGGCCAATTACTTAGATCCTAACAGAAATTTGGAACATCTAAAGTTAAGTCCTATGATCCATAAAGTAATATTACTGGGAGTCCACCACCTTTATTTGCAGTGGTGCCAAGCACCAAAGCTTTGATTTCTGATTAGCAAAATTAATTTCTTCTGCTAATTGGAGGCAGCATGAATGCTCCACATACTTGAGAAAACCTCCGCAGGTGCCAGCCTATTCTAACAATGTTCTGGCTTCTGGAGAATTTTCAGGACTTGTAAGTAATAAACTATTTATTTATTTATTTATTTATTTATTTATTTATTTATTTCAAATTTTCTTGATGGTTATTGGCAGAGGGCATCTTGCTGTCACAGTAAGAACCACACAGCCAGTCCAGCCACAACAGTGCTTATCAACAGGCTGAGACTGGCACACAAAACACTGACCCTTGCTTGAACAACTTGAACAAAAAGTTTCAGGGAAGTTCTATGACCATGCAGAAAGTCCTACTCTATAATTGCTAATAAGACATCTATTTGACCTCAGGTCACGTTAGTGATACAGAGAGGGTTATAAAATGGCTAAGAAGAAGTTGCCTTAATGAATATATTTGAATTAGACTCCGGTTTACTTAGTCCCCCATCATTAATTTCAACTGGATTAAAAACTATATGAGGGGAAGGACAGTGGGTTTTTTTTTGATAGTTTTTAACAGTCTTTGCTCAAAACAAAATTTACAGATCTGGTAATGAACTGTATTCCCAGAATCCTGCCCCCAAAAGTCACCCTGGTTACTTCAGCATTAGCTCAGTGATACAAAATCAACCGTGATGTGTCCCAAATGGCTTTCCATTTGACAATTTCTGAGTCTCCAGTTTTGTTTTCTTTTTTTTTCTATTCTTTAAATGTATATTTATTTTTGAGGGAGGGAGGGAGGGGGGAGGGGGGAGAGAGAGAGAGAGAGAGAGAGAGGGAGAGAGAGAATGAGCGGGGCAGAGGCAGTGAGAGAGAGAGGGACACAGATTCCAAAGCAAGCTCCAGGCTCTGAGCCCTCAGCACAGAGCCCGACATAGGGCTCAAACTCAGGAGCTGTGAGATCATGACCTGAACCGAAACTGGACACTTACCCAACTGAGCCACCCAGGTGCCCCTCCAGTTTGCTTTTCTAATGATGTGCCAAGATTCACAAATACCAGCACTGTGCCAAAAAGTGAGACTGACTGCTTTGGTCAGACCCAAAAATCCATGCTTAGAGAACAAAATTGGCTGATTATCTTATTACAGATCATCTAGCTATGCAGAGCTTTGGACTCTTGGATATAGTATGTTCTATGTTCCTGAGAAATGGTAGAACAGCAAAAGCAGTGAATTGAAGTCATAAGACCTGAATTAGCCTTAATATCTATGAAGCATAATTCTGAGTAAATGACTTCCATATTTGAACTTAGGTCTTTTAATTTCAAGTCCAGTGTATTTCTATTCTAATACAAGCCCCTCAAGGTTATATAGTACTGCCAAACCCAACAAATTTCTGAGGCCATATTAAGATTAAAGGAATGGATAATAATATTTAGTGAGCATCACTATACTTCAAATACTATAAAAACAATTCAGATCATGTAATATTCAGAAAAATACTGTGATGTTGGTAATACTGTCCTTCTTCTATATAAGAAAATGAGCATTTTAAGTAAGGTTACGTGGCTAATAATTGTCATGGCAAAGTCTTTAATGCAGATATATCTATCTATGTAGTCCATGCTCTTAATCATTATGTTATATAATATCCAATTCTCATTAAAATAACTATTGCAAAGTTTTGCTGCAGCGTGTTCCTTCCAGGTACTCTGTAACAGTCAGATCCATGGTATACCATACAATTTGCTGTTAGAAAATAGCTGATTTTTCCTAATTTCCTCACCCATTGTATTCCAAATAGTTAAAGTGGCTCGGCAAAAGTGGCTTGCTACTCTTTGTAAACTAAATCCAGTTATCTCTACCTTGAAAAATTATCCAGACTATGACAACTCTTACCATGTCCACTGTAACCAATCTTACCCAAACTGGTCATCATTATGGGATTATCTCAATATCCTCCTAAATTGTATTCCTTATTCTTTGTTTCCCCTGACCCAATCTTATCTCAAAAGAGCAGCCAAAGTAATCCTATTAAATCATAAGATGAATTGTCTTTGTGCTCTGCTCAAAATTATCCAATGGTTTTATTTTTCACTAAGCATCAAAGTGATAAGTCCTTTTCAGTGGAGTAAAAGACCTTATATGGTCTCCTCCTCTCTCTACCCTTTGTCATTCTCACATCCCCTCTGAACTCATCTTCTGATACACTCTTCTTTGCTCACTCTGCTTCAAACCCAGTAGCAACCTTCTGTTCTTCAAAAGTGTTGCTCCCTCTGCTGGAATGCTCATTTGCTAGATACCCTCATGCCTTGCTTCTTCACCTTTCTCTTGTGTTTACTCAAATGCCATCTTCTCAGTGACAGATTTCCTGGCCATTCTATCTAAAACTGCAACCCCAAGATACTTCCTGCCTTCCTTTCCTGCTTTACTTTTTTTCTTTAGTATTTATTGCCATCAAAATGCTGTCTATTTCTTTGATTTATCTTATTTATTTTTCTCTCCACTTACTCAAAGTTAAGTTCCATGAAAACTTTTGTTGACCATTATATCCCACTACTTATAATTATGCTTGACACAAACATGTGATGACTTTATGTATGTATGTATGTATGTATGTATGTATGTATGCATGCATGCATGCATGTCTATTCTCTGCCATCACTGTGCAATCCCTTTATCATGTTCCTCAGTTACCATACCAGGCATCAAGCACTGGAGAAGAATAAAACTCTAAGATTTGTGCACCATATACATTGCGCTCCTAAAATGTTTGCCAAGCTCTTGTTAAGCTCCACACAACATCCACACTATCCAGATCCACATACGCTAATCTCTTCTCGTTTCCAGCTTACTTAGGTAACAATCATTGTGTTTAAATGACAGCAATTCTTAGGAGAATATTCCTTCTACCCTAACCCAGCCCAGATCCTTTCCATTTAAGTGCTACATCAGCATGAGTGATACATCCCCTCAATTTGCAAAAGATAAACGAGATGTATTTTCTTCTTCATGTAACAAGAATGTTTTGCCCTCCTTTACCAATTCCATATCTTCCCTGATTCCATTTAAGCCTCTGAGGTCTGATACTCTACTTCCTAAGCATTCATCCCACATATGATTCACAATTTTGTTTGTTTGTTTGTTTGTTTGTTTTTAACCTATCAGCTCTACTGCTTTCTTTTGCCATGTTCTAGAAAGTCTGTGCAAATTGTTTAACAAATGAAGACATCACCCTCTAGGGTTATATTTTATCCTAAGAATTCCTGCAATAACACAGAATGACAAGAAGCAAATACCTCACTTCAGAAGCAAGGGATGTTTTCCTTGAGACAAGGGTGTGGAGGGAGGGAGAGCAAGAGAGAGAGAAAGATAGACATCATTAATTAAATGCGACAGTGTAAATAGCTTAATATTAAAAGACAGATTATAATTTTCAAAACTGGAAACTGTGGAAGTCCGCAGTTGAATGTCTTTAGTATGCATTTAGTAAGCACTGAGAACATGAGTGACTTTGGAATGAAGTGAGTCTTAAGTACGTCTCATTTTGTAAAATATAATTTTTAAGGGGTTTTATATTTAGGGAAGAGCATTCAGGCTAAGCTGTGCAGGGGAAAAATATATTGTGGGCTGCATTTGCCTGGAGAGGAAGCTGCACTCTGATAGCGAGACCTCATTCCAGATGGTGCATGAAGTCGGCCCCTTTGGTGTTTATGATTGATTAGAGTCAGACTGTGATTGCTTCCCTAGGGAGAGGATATCGTCAAGAGAATACAATTTCTTCTGTGGCTCTATTCTTCCATTTGAGCACTTAGATGCTAAGAAATTCAAAGGCGAAGAAACATTTCTCTAAATTCAAACTCTTTTTCAGGATTTCATCCCTATAGTCAATTATTTCTCCTACAGAAAGGCTTTGGCTGTATTGCATGTCACAGAAGCAGCATTGGAATAGAGTCATATACCTTGTAATGATGTCCCAAATTTGTTACTAGGTGCACTATTATGTCATCATATTTTTTTATATACACAAGATTTTTCAAACCTAAGCAGAATCATTTGAGTATCAAATATTCTAATGGACATAATGGCACTTGAAAACCATAAACTCTCTAGCAAATACAAGATTTTATAACTGAAATAGTTATTTTCAATGGAGGGCTACTTTTACCATAACCATATAAAAGTCATTGTATGATATTAGGAAAGATCATAGGATGCACAGTCCAAAGACTAGAGATGAAAACCTAACTCAGCTTGTTTAGAGTATAAGACCCATGGGGAAAGCACTTCAGCACAGTTGATTTATATATATATATCTATATATATCTCTATATAGATATATATAGATATATATATATAGAGAGAGAGAGTATGTCTTAAGTATGTATTGTTTTGTAAAATATAATTTTTAAGGGGCTTTATATTTAGGGAATAGCATTCAGGCTAAGCTGTGCAGGGGAAGATGCATTTTCCTGGAGAGGAAGCTGCACTCTGATAGTGAGACTTCTTTATATATATATATATATATATATATATATATATATATATATATATATATGGATTAAGAGTGGTACCTACAGTGATATTGCTAGTCAATATTTGCAAATGTGCTATGCAAATTGTCAAGCGTCAACTCCACCTATTTTCAGCAACACATTACAGATCTAACTGGAACATAGTAGAGAATAGACGTGACAATTTCAGAAGTCTTTGCAAAGCTAATATATGTTTAGTGCTATTTTCCAGGTTTCTAGTAAGAAAAAAAAAATCTAGCTTTATCCAGAAGTTAGAGGATCCTTGGAAAAACTCAACAGTGTTTCCTCTGAATCTGATAGAGGTTAAAAATTTGAGTCTTTAATATAATGGTTAATTTTCTTATACTTAAATGTGTTTATGTGAAGTAGAAAAAACATGTATTTCCTCAACTGTTGATATGAAATCCCACATTTATTTCATTTGTTATCTAAATAAACTTTGGCCTATGATGGTAAAAATACAAGCAAACCAACAAAATCTGAGCTTTCTTATATCTTTTGGCAAGTTATAATTAAACCATCTTTATCCTGTGTTATTAACTTTAGGGAATAAAAATAATAAAAGTTGATTATTACAAGACAATGTGAAAATCAGTTCTTATTTTGGCATGCTGATAATAAGTCATTCAAATATTGTTATTGACAATTGACCATTCACTCCATTGAAAATAAATTGTTCGTGGTAGCTATTCCCTTTCCTCACAAACATTATTTTGTGACCATCCCAACCAAGTGTTTATAGAAAGAGATTCTGATGCCCTTGACCAAATATCCCATAAGTGCCCAGGCTGGATTTTTCATTTAGTGTGGCTTTTACAAGTTAAGTATTGTTTCCACATTCCCTACCTAATTCTATGCTTTCTTTTTCCAAACTAAGGCCTGTATCTGTCTGTCGAAGTAACTTACATAAAGGAAGAGAAAGCTAGGCACCAAAGACATGTGCTTCAGGAAATACACTTGGAGTGACAGAAATGGATTCACTCTAAGTCACACTCACTTACTTGTTAAGTCCCTCACCTGTGTCACTTCAACTTCGATTGAGGACACTGAATATGGCCATTTGACAGAGTACAGATTTCTCACCCACATGCAAATGGGATAGTATTGACTTCATTGATCCTTTCCATGTCAGGATGAATCATCTACTGCTCACAGCAGTTTAGATTATAGAGGTTAGTAGTAGGGCAGCATTTGCTTTTAATTCTATTTGATGAAAATATTCTATTGGTTTCTGTAGAGTCTATGACCATCCATAGAGGTATACAAATAGATATATGTATGGAGCATTTTTAAACTTTAGTTAGTGTAATTGATGGAAATATACCAGATATCAAAGTAGGTCTTTCCTCTAAAATGTTTCCTCAATACTAAAATCACCAGTATCTCTCATGTCTCATTTGGAAACAAGGTTTTATTGTATTTTTTTTAACCTCTGGTTGTAGATTTTTTGAAGTTTATGATGCATTCTCATTGTGAATGTTCTAACATTTGGACAAAGTCAAAACCATATTTAAGAGAACCTCATGAACATTTTCCCAAAAAGGACAAGTACAAGAATCACAGTGGAAAACAACAACAACAACAGCAACTCACTAAGATCAGATATGATGTGAAGATCCAGAACTTTAATACATTCCCTTATTTTTATGACTTGTTTTTTTTTACAGCCAAGTTACCACTACTACCCTTTTTGCCACTAGCTGCCGTTCACTGTGAGCTTATTATGTAGCAAGCATTGACCTAACCATTTCATATAGTTGCTTTATGCAACCAGAACAGTGCTATATGGAGTATGTTTTCTCATTACCACATGAGTTCATCGTTATAATTATGGTAGTTCATAATACTGCATGTCAGAAAGGTTAAACAAATTATCTCTGGTCACATAAAACAAAAGTGGTTAAGCTGGGATTTTGACTTCAGACTGGTACAAAACAATATCTCAATGTTATTTAACTACCATCAGATCCTTTGATTATTATTCTTACCAAAATACAGCCAAATTCAGTTCTGTGGCTGCTTGCCTTTCAAAATCTCAAGTGGACTCTGGCTACAATGACCAAAGCATCAGGGATCTTAACATTCCCAATAGCCTCTCACAATGCCAAGCTATTTCACTTTGTAACAGACAGAGATTTTTATGATATGAAATGTGCTTTCTACTTTCATAGCCCACTCATGAATACGCTCATTTTCCTTGGGGGCACAGTTTCTGTGCATCTTGAAACAGAGAAATTTAAAGAAATTCCATTTCTGTGAGTAATTTCTCAATGTGAAATAATAATGATATAAAAAAATAAATATAAGCCATTTAAAAGGAGAGGAAAGAATTTACTATGCTTCCTCTGGAGAATAATGGGAGAGTTTTCTGACTTCCCTAATCCATCTCCTGAATGCCTGATGCACACTTTCACCACAGGGAGAAAGCAGCTTTGGTTTCCACTCTCTAAAATGAGCTGGACTATGACTCCTGCCTATCCGATGCTCTTTTCTGGGCTCTTAGCACAGTTAAAAATGGAGATGAAGCTGATTGTTTTTTTTATGTATGCCAAATGTTGGCTGATGCCCACAAATCTTAAATCACACTGGAGATGTGTCCAGAGCACAGAACACAGATTTTCTTAAGCTTCTAGGGAGCTGGAGGGCGGAGCGAGGGTGGTGCCCCTGTAATTGCTGGAGCTGTTTTCGGCTGGAATCTGTTGAAACTGATGAAGATGTCACACTAGCAATCTCAATATGTGACAGCTCAATATTGTGACAGACATATGGCTGCAAAATAGGAAAGGCAATAGCTTTACACTGGGAACATTGGCTCTGTTGCACTTTCCCCTAATAGCACATTGAGTTATTTGCATATGGGAGGCTGCAGAAAGTTTTTAGACCCTTCATTTCTCTTCTCCCCTCACTGCATCCTGAATCCTCCTTAACACATAATATATTGCAGGAATGTCACATCAAGTTAACTGCAATGTAGCGCTGGCAAAGTAGAGTTAGAAAAATACCTACCTGGAACAGCATTTCAGAAGTACTGTCTGGGATCTGAATTTAACTAGCCTAGAATCACTTGACCATATCAGTCTTCTATAGTTTGCCAGTTATGTCAAACATGTAAACACATTTGCCCCCAAATGTAATTTTTTGAGTTTCAGGAGCCCTATAATGACCTTACTGGCAAATATAGAATGTGATATATTATTACCATAATTCACAACTAGTACTTAACACAAAACTATCAATGATGCCTCTTATCAAATACTGTTTTATTTAATCTTCATGACAACAACTTGAGGCAGGTATTATTAATGCCATTTTATGCAAAAGAAAATTGAGGTTCAGAGAAGCTAAGGGAATTGGCCAAGGTTATGTTGTTGGTAAATGGCAGCTCTAGGTCTGTATCCCAGAGCTACCTCATTTAATTACTCTGCTGTCTCTACTACCTAATGCCTCTCAAAAAATATTTGTTAAATGGATTTGTATTCAGGGAAAATGCAGCTAAGTATTGGGGGATGAATTCAACATTAGGTGCTCATTTGTGACAAGGCTGGCCCAGACTCAAAAGTGAAATATTTTCTGTGATCTCTCAGGCTGGTGACATATTCTTGAATTGGTAAAAAGAACATCTCAATAGGTACACATTCAAAATAACTCAGAAAACCATGTGCAATCCAGAGAACTCAACCAAAGCTTCTGAAACGTTGCTGGGTCATGAAGAAAGGAGAAGGATGAGACTGTTTCCTGATACTTCCCATGCAGGTGGTTCTTCTTTTTCTATTGATGGCTGTATGTCCATGTTTTGGGAGGAACCAGAATTAGTTCAATCTTTGTGGGAAAGGAAGAAAGGAATTCAGGGATGGAACAAAGAAAGGAATTCAGGGATGGAACAAGATGTGTCCCCTGTGGGGACACAGACAGGAAGACAGTCTGTATTTTAGATGGAGTCTTACGTACTATTGAGAGTATACTCAATATGAGGGCAACTATAACTCTTCTATGATCTGAAGAAGCTGTTGCAAAGCCTCACATACAAGTGCCATGGAGGATTCTCCTTACTGGACTCGGACAAAATCAGGGATTTCCTCTTCTTTATCTTTGAATCCAACACTCAGGATAATGTGTATTTATCAAGTATTGATTTCCCCCTCCAGTGGCTTGTGACTCTAGAGGGGATGAGCAATGAAGATGCTTTAGTAATGAAAACCTTCATGGAAACATATCGATTAAATGAGCTCATCAGAGGTAAGAAGCATGTTGTGCAGTTTTTAAGAACAGAGAGTTTAGAATGGAAATTTGTTTTAATCCAGACTCAGCTCCTTATTCTGTAATTGAAATGCAATCCCTTTCTCTTTATTGAGGTGACTTTGCTCCTCTTTCTCAACCACTTTATCTCCTTGTTCCACTTCCTAAGTCATTTACTTTTCTAATTCTTAATCATATTCACTACATTAGTAGTCGAATGAATATATGGATGAACAAATGAATAAATGATCAGGTAGGGTTCAAAGACTGTTTTCAAGCTGAAGAAGAGGAGTCATCTTTTTCTACAGAATGTGAAGTGTTTATAGAATGTAAAAGGAATACACACACACACACACACACCTATTATGGATTTTGCAATAAAAACCTGTGATTTAAATCATGGCCTGGCCAAGTTACATTTCTGAGCTCCAGTTACCTCTACTACAAAATGAGGAGAAGAAATGGATAAATAACATGATTTGGGCGATATGCAGTAATAGGGAAATTTGACTTTTTAATTTTGATTTTGAAAGAGTATTTTGTAGGCAAAAAAATCAATGAAGTTACAAAAACTAAATAAATAGAGAAATTCCTATTTTTTAATTCCTAAATTAGAAGTTCATTTTGTAGACTAAATGAACTGTCTGTAAAACCGGGGTAAATAATAGCACTTATAAATGTATGTTCCTGTCTTCCTTCCTGTATACAGTTGTGGGTAGAGTATATTGCTAGGTCATAGCCATGCTTTGAATACCTATTTCTCACAATTGACTGCCAGATTTTTTTTCTTCTTCTTTCTGGATTTCACAAACCTCTGAAGTGGAGGCTTTCAGAATAAAGAATGGCTGAATAATAAAGGATGGAGAATTGTAGGAAAACAGTGCTTGCCGAGTGTAATTTCCATAATGATTCCTAATTCTCAGTGGTTTTAACCTAAGGGCCACTGAAGTTGTGTTTATGTCTTATGCTGAAAGGAGCTTGATTGAAGATACTATGACTATATATATATATATATATATATATATATATATATATATATAAAATCAATGCATCTTTCAGTTTATTACAGATGAAAGCAAGTTGTTTTCCAGGCTTATAGGCTTTATTAAATAAGTGTGTTATTTTCTCAAATGACCTATAAAAACCACCTGAGTTAAATAGTTAAGTCTTAGCACCATATATGTGGAGTAAAATGCAACATTCTCATTAAGTCTGAAAACTAGGTTGTTTATACCAACACTTGAACATAGTTTGCTTTAGAAATAAGTGCTCTCTATTAATGTTTGTGGCTAGCAACAAAATATGGATTCTATTCCTTTAGATTCATTTGATCCGACTCTAGATAAGTTTTTAAAGGGGAAGGGGATCCATGGCTATTTATGTTGTCACATTGCTATAAATTGAAAGTCTTTAGTCTTTGGCTCATAGACTTTTTCTCAAGTCCTAAGGCAGTCTTGCAAAAAGATTCCCAACACCCCTATTCATCCAAGTAATATAATAATAAAATAGATGAAACTGATGGTTTTAATAGCCTGCTAATATTTACCAGCCCTTTCTTCTCTTACCCATTTCACCCTGGTGTTCCATGATAAAATTTACAACCCTGAGCTGGAGTACCAAAAGTGAATGTATATTACTGAAATGAATTTAAATCTCAATTATAATTAAAGCTAGTTGTCTACAGGGAGATTTTTCTTAAGCCTTTTCTAATACATCCCAGACTCCCAGCCTATGGGTCTCATTAAATTTCTCAGCTGCCCTAGGGATTCCCAGGTTTTGGAGAGCTAAGTGATGCTTTTTGTTCAAGCTATACTGAAGGAGCTAATCATCAAATAAGAAGGGAAGAACATCTACACACATATAAGGAGGTAGATATGAGACAGTATAAGACATATCCACCAAAATGCAACGACAAACCAAGGAGTACATATTCAATAGGGGAAACTCAGGAGATCGTTTATGAAGGTAATATTTGCTCCAAATACTGAGAAAAAGGCTATAACTTGAAAGCAGAAGTACAGAGAAAAAAATAAATGACTAAAAAGCAGATGTAAGAAAAGGAGAGTATGCCTTGTCCGGTGTGCCTCAGCACAGATTAGCAGCAAAACACTGACCCTCTAGACCTTGGGATAACTAGTAGGATCTAGCATGGCCCTGCCTCCAGGAAAAGCATAATAATCAGTACCTGATGCTCACTGTTCAACTAGTTGTGTGTGTAAATCCAAGGAGGTACTCTCCAACAAGGCATCTATTTCAGCAGCCAGCTGCTAACATGTTTCTGTGCATTGTGGAAAAGGGGTAGCTGGGATAGCTGAAATAGACTGCATTGCAGGAGCTCAAGACACTTAGCCCAAGGAACAGGGCTCTTGGGTAAGGGATGGAGAGGTGGGAGCATCACATCCTTTTTACAGAAAGAACAAGTAATATTAGACCAGGGAAAACATTATCATCTTAGGGTGAATTATGAATATAATTCATATATAACATAGGTAACAGCATAGGTTAACAGAATCTCAGAAAGTTAAGGAAAACCAACTAAATTCATAAAGCATAAGAAAGCAACAAAATGGCATATAAGGAGCTGCCTCAGGATAGAGAAGTGACACTGGAACTTAACTGTCAAAATTCCCACAGAAGTCCCTAATGCCTCTAGATGGGCAGGTCACCATTCAGCACACCAGGGTTGTATGGAGAGATGGCTGTAGTCTAGGACATATAACAGGAATAATCTTTGGCATCTCCAACCAGACAGTAAAAAAATGAGCCCTGAATAATGTCTGGATGAGACACTTCCTAATTCGCTCAGAGTATTAAAAAAAATTACTTTTTTTCATGAAATGTCCAGTGTTATTTCTGAGAATGTCTTAGGCCATACTTTGCTTGGGGCATGTCCATTCACTCTCATCTTGGTCAAGATATTGTGCAACAAGCACCATTTGGCAGTGAGCACACTTAGAATATTGCTCTAAGGCACAATCTTCTTTACATAGCCTTTTTACATCTTCCATTGACAACATGTGACAACATCACACTCAAGTCTCAGGTAGAAGAATTTACCTAACCCTGCATCAGATATTAGCATTTTGACCCCCAGAGCAAAATGGCTCATATCCCAGGTTAATTACTCTTTCAGTCAGCCAGATTCTTCAATTTATGTTTTTAACAACTCTAAAGCTTTGGCTTTTTGTTTTTTTAACGTTTATTTATTTTTATTTTGAGACAGAGAGAGCGAGCAGGGGATGGATAGAGAGAGGAGAGAGAGAATCTCAAGCAGTCTCCATGCTATCAGAGCAGAGCCCTGCATTGTCAGTGTAGAGCCCCATGTGGGGCTCCATCTCACAAACTGTGAGATCATGACCTGAGCTGAAATCAGGAGGTGGAAGCTTAACCAAATGGGCCACCCAGGTGCCCCTTTAGGTTTTAAAAAATGACTTCAGCAAGATCATGCCATACTATCTTCTCTTCTCTTGACTCTTCTTTTTAATCATGAGAAACTCTGTATCTACACACATCAGCTTGCTCTGATTTTTTAAGCCAAATTAAAACAACAACAACAACAACAACAACAACAACAACAACAACAACTATCCCTCCTCCTCTGCATATGAAATAAGTTGCCCAAAGTCCACCTATCCTATTATAGCCAGTCTCTAAATCTTAGTCTTGACATATGTATATTATCCTGCTGAGAAAATGATGAAGAAAAAGACTTAACCAACATTTATAGTCCTTTCATATAGATTAACTTTTTAAAACTTATAATTATACTTTCAATTTAGATAATACTATTCTGGTCCTGTATCTCTTCCATCTTAAACTTACTACATTTATTTTTTTTTTAACATTTATTGATTTTTGAGACAGAGAGAGACAGAGCATGAATGGGGGAGGGTCAGAGAGAGAGGGAGACACAGAATCCGAAACAGGCTCCAGGCTCTGAGCTGTCAGCACAGAGCCAGACGCGGGGCTCAAACTCACGGACTGTGAGGTCATGACCTGAGCTCAAGTCGGATGCTTAACTGACTGAGCCACCCAGGCGCCCCTTAAACTTACTACATTTAAAAACAAGCTCATACTCTTAAAAACTGAGAACAAACGGAGGGTTGATGGGGGTGGGAGGGAGGAGAGGGGAGGTGATGGGTATTGAAGAGGGCATCTTTTGGGATGAGCACTGGGTGTTGTATGGAAACCAATTTGACAATAAATTTCATATATTAAAAAATAAATAAATAAGAAAAAAATTAAAAAATTAAAAAAAATAAAAAAATTAAAAAAAATTAAAAAAAACAAGCTCATCATCCACCTCAAGTCTCTCTTCCCTGCCCATTTCACTAAATGTAAATTGAAGCTTCCATTTACTCAAACCCCCAAAATTAGCATTATTCTTAATCTCTTTCTCTTTCACATCCTACCTTTACTAATCTCACAAATTATATATGCTCAAAACATAGTCAGAATCCAATCAATTCTTATCACTTGCCCCTCTATCATCATGGTGTTATAAACTACCATCTTTCACGTGTATGATTGTCATAACCTGTTAATTGTTCTCTCTTCTTGTACCATCATTCACCTCTTTTAGGCTACACTTAACCACAGAACCTACAGGAAGCCAGCCTCCTAACCCACATTTCCCATTCTGGTGCCTCAATTCCATCACTCTCTCCCTTGCTTGTTCTTCCTAACTTCTCTATGGACTTTGGAGCTCCTCAAATGCATTGAGCATGCTCTCACTTCACAGCCTCTCCACTTGTTTCCTCTACCTGAAAATCTTTGCTCCTGGATATTTGAATGCCTCAGTGTCTCACCTCCTTTGGGTTTTTCTTACCTTCTTAGTGATGCCTCCTCTGACTATCCATTTAAAATTGCAAGGTGCTTCCTCACCAATACTACTTCTTCTTACTCTAATTTATATTTTCCTACAGAGTGTGACACCACCCAACATAATGGCTATTTAATATTATTTCATTCTACTTAGTTTTTCATTGACTGCTTCTGTGGGCTAAAATGTGGATTGAGTAGAGCTGGAGTTTGTGTTTGTGTTGTTCCCCATTCAATCCCCGAAGCCAAGACTGCCTGACTCGTGATGGGTGCTCAGTAAACATTTGTGGAATGACTGAATTCATACATGCCAATGACTTTGGAGAAAAACTGACTTGTGATCCAACTCCTGCTCTCTAATTTATTAGCTCTTGACCTCATGCATGACTTTCAATTTCAGTTTCATCTACCTCATCTATAAAACAGAAACAATGTTAAGAGTTTTGACCAAAATGTTAAATGTGAAATGTCTAAGGCATAGTAGATATGAAACAGATGATGCTTGCCATTGTTGTTATTAAAACACTACTTTTTAAAAAGTTTATTTATTTATTTTGAGAGAGAGAGAAGAGATCAACAGTGGGGGAGGGGCAGAGAGAGAGGGAGAGAGAATCTCAAGCAGGCTCCATGCTGACAGTACAGAGACCCATGCGGGGCTTGAACTCACAAACTGTGAGATCATGACCTGAGTTCAAAACAAGAGCTGGAGCGTAACTGACTATCTACCCGAGCACCCTTAAAATATTATTTTCAATAACCTGTGGGATGCCATTTTCATCCTTCATTAGGCGAAAGAATTTCTACTTTTACTGCAGAATATAAAGGCACATGAATTAAAAAACAAACAAACAAAAAACAAACAAACAAAGACATATAAATGTCCAGGACAGAGTCTGGTCCATTGAAGTTCTATAATGAATGATTGTTTCAGCCATAGTTAAACTATTCTTAAGGTTTTTGTAGCTCTCCTATGTACTAAATTTCTTGAGTTCAAAAGTAGTTCAGCATCATGGGGGATTGGAAGGGTTTTAGAAATCCTTAGATTTAATACACCACGTTGCCAAAAGAGTGCTTTGCCTAAGGCTTTCCTATTCACTTCTGGAACAGTGACTAAGAATAAGGATTCTTCAAGGCATGCTTATCAGCTTCCAGGCCCAAAGTAGGTGGCCCTTGTTAAAGAGATTTCTTTTTCAACTTCAGGAAAATCCACAAGGACTTCATTAGATTTTATTTGCTATCAAAAGCATGGGAACTCCTGGGGAGGCATTCTTACAATCTTCTTCCCGCAGGAAACCCACCGGAAAAAAAGGAACACTTTGTTATCGTTACTGAGAAAAAGACCCACCTCCAGTTTCCATCAAAATCAAATCAGCTAATTAACCAATAGGAAAGCTGATGCCATGATTTTCTTTGGCCATATCCCATGAAAACAAGCCAAGGAGCTTACCTGTAGGTACCGAAGCTAGTTTGCACCAGCCTACAAGAGAATATTCTGCACATCTCTTCCCTCCTCTGTGTTCACTGACATCACATTGGTAATTGAAATAGGCCATAGGGGGAGTATTTACACCACAGAAACAGGAAACCACCAAAAACCAGAGCTTTTATGTTTTTTATTTATTTTATTCTCAGGTAGCTGGGTTTCCAGCACACTATTGGTTTTACTTTGTTATTTCCAAATGTATGAAATAAACAACAATTCATTCAAAAATTTGTTATTGCCGTGCCTTCTCTGTGCGAGGCACTGAATTTAGGGGTTGCTCTCTGAAATAGATGCATACCATTCAGTTGAATAGAATGGTTGTCTCAAATTGTTTTACTGCCTTGAAATTCCTGGTTTATGGTTTGGTTTCTCGAATAGTAAATGTGCACTGTGAAGCATTTTGCTTTACTGCAGAGATATTTCATTGTATTTGTAACATGAATATGGAGCTTTAAAGATGTAAAATGTGATAAATCAGGCATAAGGTATTCCCATGATACTTAGCATATTTGTCAATGGTGGGAAAAAAGTTGAGAAAATTGGGGTACTGCCAATAATATGATTTTACCTAGTGGGACAGGCAGGAGAGGAGACTTCAGAGACATGGACCAATTTTTCATTCAAAAGGTGTTTCAAATGCACCTGGAAACTTCTGAAATTATGTTTGATAAGCTGGAATGTGGCAAGAAGATGCAATCGCTCTGATTGTGTTCTCTGCATTGCTTACCTATCACCTCTCAGCTCTCAACCAGGTCACATGAAGGTGGCTTAGAAAAATTGGCTAAATCTTGTATCACATGGTCAGAAAAAGTGCAAGATCACATTCAGGAGGGTAGAAATCCAGAGTATCTGCCACTCTTAGACACTTAGTTTCTGATGTCTTTAATTTCTTTATTAGCTTTTATATCTTGATCTTAGCTCTGAGAATAAAATTCATATTTTATTAAGGAATTTCTTATGGGCTCTTGGCTTCCCAGTCATTTCTTGCAAGTCAATTTCCTTTTAATCCTATCTTCTCTTGTTTTACTCCAGTTTGGGAAGCCAGATTTTGAAACATGACTTTAGATTTGTCTTTTCCCATAAACTACTGCCTCCATTGCGATAAGTCCTTTCAAAAATGATGTAATACAATTCATCAAGGAGTAAATCTTCAGAAACAGAGATGCAGTCTTTAAAAAAGAAGAAGAAAAGCAAACTACAATATTTTAAATAGGTTATATAATAGGAATCTCTCTTCCTCAGAAAAGTGATTATTATTCCATTACTTTGTTTCTAAGTTTTTAATAATAAAACAAATTTTGTTTATGATAATACCAAGATGTATTTTAAATAATATTTTAATTCTGAATATAAAAAATATTTAAAAGGAAATAATTACTTAATATGTGGCCAATTTTTAAAACCTAATAATCTTTGTAAACATTAAAACCCACAGAATAGGGTAGTTTTCTGTTAATATAGATCATTCTATATGCCTAATACTGTATAGCATCCTAATCATTTCAATTAGTGGCAACTACAAAGTTCAAATGACAGATTAAATTCTGCCATCAGGTTTCAAATTCTTGGATTTTTCTTTCTTTTTTTCTTGTAGAGAGAGAGGGGAAGAGCACAAGCAGGGGAGAGGGGCAGAGGTAGAGAGAGAGAGAGAGAGAGAGAGAGAGAGAGAGAGAATCTTAAGCAGGTTTCACACTTAGAGAAGAGACCAATGCCAGGCCCAATCCAACGACCCTGGGATCACGAACTAGGCCAAAATCAAGAGTAGGACACTCAACTGACTGAGCCATCTAGGCATCCCAAAATTCTTGGAAGTTTTTTAAGAGTATGAGTTCTAAGTCTAATTTTCTGTATAGGGAAAGTAGTAAAGTAAATTTCCATGAAACAAGGTATGCCAAGTATAAATATAGTCTGTTTATTTCAATATGCTATCTTGACTCTTAGTCTTTACAGAAAATTGTACAAAGTGAAACTCACCATACTTCAAATTCCACTCTTTCTATTTATTTTATAGCACCAGGCATTCATGGAAAGCTTATCACCTGAAGAGCAAGCTTTTTAAGGTGAAGACAACCAAACAAAAACCAGAATGCTTTTTTTTAATGATCTTGTAAATATTCATTATTTAGAAAATCCCCTAAGTTATACCCCTGCCTTATCAATACACAAAGTCAAAGTTGATGTCCTCTAAGTAAGTATTTATGATGTAGGCCCCAAAGGTGTCTTTTCAACTGCAACAGTGAGTAGAACTCTTCTGCTTTTGCAGGAAGTCCTTTGTTTTGCATTAAACATAGTTTGTTTCTGGTCCATCGAGGTTCTTAGCATCAGGGTTCTTGCTGGTCTCTCAAGCCTTTAGCATCCACTAGTCCAGAAGTGGGATGCTAGACTATTTGTTAGCAGTGCTTCTGACTTTCTGTCAGGGTTATTTTTATATTTGTGGCTAAAGTCCCTTCCTTATAAAACTGGAAGGTCATTGTTTATGTGATATCCACCCTGACAGACTTTATAATCAGTTCATGAAAATCACAGCCCCTCCTTAGGTTATGTTTAAGACAGAATTAATGCCTGTCTTAAAGGACAGTGGTGCTAAATCATGTTGTTACCATATACTGCTATTTTTGTTAATTCAACGTATTTATTTTTTATTGTGTATAATGGGATGGGTGGAACTGACATTTGACTCATAGACCACCCGTCTATATAAATGGCAAAACATGAGGCTATTGCAGTTGGTATTTGGGGATAAAGCATGTATGATTAAATAGTGGGGCCACTTGACCTTAAATATTTTAAAGTACATATGTGAAGAAAGGTGCTTATCTTTCTTCTGCTTCTACCAGAAAAATAAGCACCTCAGTTCATTTGTAGGAATAGAATTCACATTAAGAATTCTTTAACTTGCTAAAGAAATGTGAAATGTGAGAATACATTATCTAGAAATGTTATAGAACTCCTTTTCTGTCATTTTTTTTGAAAAAATAAGACAGATTACTTCCTACCAACTCAAAGCATGCTCTCTCCCTCTGCTAAACTCCTATAGCAAGTCATGTATGATGAGTAATGTGCTGCATGAAGCACCAGCAGCAAAGAGGAACAAGACACCGTCTTGTTCCAAGGAGATAAAAGCACCTTCCTAACATATATTGTAGTTATGCTAGTATTTCTATTTTAGCACTGGGAATGGTTTTTCTATGACTCAATAGTTAGATCTGTATGATGTGTATATAGTACAGGGCATCTATAACTTCCTTAGTACCTAAAATATTCTTTACCATGTAGGAGACAGTTATTAGTTTAATTCATTTAGTATTTATTACTTCATTCAATAATTAGTTTTTAAATTTTTTTTAATGTTTATTTTTGAGATGGAAAGAGAGACAGTCTGAGAGTGGGGGAGGGCAGAGAGAGAGGGAGAGCCAGAATCCGAAGCAGGCTCTGGGCTCTGAGCTGTCAGCACAGAGGCCGACATGGAGCTCAAAACCGCAAAATGTGAGATCATGACCCAAGCCAAAGTCAAACACTTAACTGACTGAGCCACCCAGGTGCCCCTCAATAATTATTTTTAATTCACTCGTATGTGAAGCAATTATCTCTCTCTTTTTTTTAAAAGTTTATCTATTTATTTATTTAGAGAGAGAGAGAGTATGAACAGGGGAGGAGCAGAGAGAGAGGGAGAGAGAATCCCAAGCAGGCTCTGCACTGTCAATGAAGAACCCAACAGGGGGTTCAAACTCATGAACCTCAAGATCATGAACTGAGCAGACCCAAGAATTGGAGACAACCAATTGAGCCACCCAGAGGCCCAACAAAAATCTCTTTAAGATGAATTTATATGCAGTCTTACCCAAATACAGTGGAATGGAGTTAGTGAAAAGTTGGATTTTTTTGGAGGGGGTGCTTTGTTTTGCTTTTTTTTTTAACAGCTTCATAGTTATACTTTGATTATATTTCAAATTTAGTAATGAAAACAGATCCATCAAAAATACATCCAAGGGACTTCTGCTTTTAGGATATTAGAGTATACTTTTATTTTCCTATTCACTCCATCAAGCACACAGAAAACCCTGGTCATTTATATGTAAAAAATAAATACATAAGAAGAACCTGAAAGGTAGAGAGCAGAAGGCAGGCAATCTAGGAAGCTTAGATCTGAATAATGACATGATGATGAGAGTTCCTGGATTTTCCTTTTGCTTCATATATCCCAGACTTGAAACAGAAGAGACCAGAAACCCAGAAATAGTGACAGGCATAGTTGAAGAAGATGAAGAAGATGAAGAAGGTGGTGGTGGTGGTGGTGGAGGAGGAGGAGGAAACAACAAAGCCCTGCTCTCTCTATCCAAAAGACAAAGATGAGGCAGCTTAGCAAGAAAGAAAGCTGCAAGACAGTTGCTCTCATCCAGATAAACATCACAGAAAAAAATTGTGGCTCTATCCACACCCAGACCAGCAAAACCCTAGTGAGGACCTAGATCTTCACCTTCACCAAGCTATGAAAGCTCCCCCAAACTCTCCACTAAGGTGGTACCAGAAAAGGCCAGGTAGGGATGAGAACTATCATCCCTGCCAGGCAGCACCCCCTTGTACTGTCAGTAGAAATGACATGGGGAGACTGGACTACTTCCTCCAGTCAACAGTAACAAGGGGATCTTTCCCTTGGGAAAGGGACATGCTGGAATGGTATCAGAGTTGGCCATGTGGAGAGTCAGGACTTTCACATCCACTCTGCAGTAATGAGGCCACTCCTCCACTCATGTTATCAGTGGTGGCTAAGGGAGTAGCAGTTACATGCACTCCTATACCTTCCAGCTAGGGCAGTATCAGTGGAAGTCTAGGGGGAGCTGTTACTCATGCCCAGAAGTAATGAGAGGCCCCCATCCACTCCTGTGTCAACAAAGGCCAATTAGGGAACGTGGAATTCTACCCCGTCCTGATGTTCATTCTACCCTTGCTTCCCCTGCTGGAGAAATATCAGAAGACGCCACCTAAAACTGAAGGTTTAAATAAGATATAGAGTCTCATAGTAAAATGCCCCACATGGCCAGATTTCAATAGCAAATTACTCATTACACCAATATTCAGGAACATTTCAAATGAAATGCAAAAGACCATCAACAGATGCCAGTGTGAAGAACAACTGGACATCCGTAGCCAATAAAGTCAAATTTGACTTAAGTTTCACTTCTTATACAAAGATTAACTCAAAATGGATCATGCATTTAAATATAATAAGTAAAAGTATCAATGTTTTAGGGGGAAAAGCACAGAAGAAAATCTTGGGGCCTAGTGGTCAGCGAAGAAATTCTTAGACTGGACACTAACAGCATGATGTATAAAGGGAAAAACTGATACACTGCACTTCATCAAAATTCAAACCTTGTGTTCTGTGAACCCTTGTTAAGAGGGTGAAAGGATAAGCTATAGAACGGGAGAGAGCATTAACAAATTGTTTATCTGACAAAAATTAGGACCTACATTACACATAAAGTTTTCAAAACTCAACAGTTAAAAACAAAAAACAAACAACCAAACAATCCAATTAGAAAATGGGCAAAAGACACGAACAGATATTTCCCTGAAGAGGATATGCATATAGAAAATAAGCACAAAAAATGATGCTAAGCATCACTAATTTTTAGAGAAATGAAAATAAAAACTACAATGAGATAATTAGGGACAATGCTCCTTTACATCAGTCTTGCCGACAATTTTTTTTTTTTTTTTTTGATCTGTTACCAAAAGCACAACCAACAAAGGCAAAAATCAAGCGGGATTGGGCTGGCATTTTGTACTTGTATAGCCACAAACACCAGGGCTGGCTGCCAGATGGGATTCAGGGTCCACAGCCTTCCGAGGCTATGGCAGAGAACATGGAAGAACCCAGAATGGCTGGTATCTGCAAACATGAAAATGTGTGGGGTTAAATCTAGTGAAATGTGGGGCGCCTGGGTGGCGCAGTCGGTTAAGCGTCCGACTTCAGCCAGGTCACGATCTCGCGGTCTGTGAGTTCGAGCCCCGTGTCAGGCTCTGGGCTGATGGCTCAGAGCCTGGAGCCTGTTTCCGATTCTGTGTCTCCCTCTCTCTCTGCCCCTCCTCCGTTCATGCTCTGTCTCTCTCTGTCCCAAAAATAAATAAACGTTGAAAAAAAATTAAAAAAAAAAAAATCTAGTGAAATGCGTAGCAGTCTGAGGCTTGTTTTTTTAGTGGCAAAAGCTGATGAGGTCCTCTGCAGAGCAGGTCACTAAGAAGCACCATCACTCCCACTGCATGGTTGATACTGTTAGCACTGCCCTTCTTACTTGTTCTTACCTACCCCTATACATCTTAGCTTTGCCAGTCTCCGGGTGGGGTCAAACCCAAGTGGGCCCTTCATGTAATGTCCCAGAAGGCTGGGGTAGCTCACCCTTCCCTCTGTCCTCCCTTTCCTGGTAAGAGGATCTTTTTACAGTTTTCCTTTTGCACATCAAAACTATAATGAGATATGTCCTCACATCTGTTAGAATGACTATTATCAAAAAGACAAAATATAGCAAGTGTTGGCAAGGATGTGGAAAAAAAGGAACCTTGGTGCACTGTTGGTGAGAATGTAAATTGGCATAGCCACTTATGAAAATTCCTCCCAAAATTAAAAACAGAACTACCATATGATCCAGCAATTCCACTTCTGGGTATATATCCAAAGAAAATAAAATTATCTTGCACAGATATCTGCACTCCCATGTTTAGTGTAGCATTACTCATAATAACAAAGACATGAAAACAACCTAAGTGTCCATCAATAGATGGATAAAGAAAATGCCATATTCAGTCATAAAAACCCTGCCATTTTTGATAACATGGGTAAGGCTTGAGGACATTATGCTAAGGGAAATAAGTTAGATAGAGAAAGATAAATACTATATGATCTCAGTTATATGGCATCTAACTACACTGAACTCATAGAAACAAATAGTAGACTGTTACCAAGGCTGGGGTGGAAGTTATAGGGAAGTATTGCTCCAAAGGTATAAACTTTGTTATAAGGGATGAGTAAGTTTGGAGAGCTACTGTACAACATGATGATTATAGTTAACAATATTGTTTTGTGTATTTGAATGTTGCTAAGATAATAGATCTTCAATGTGCTTGCCACCACAATTATTTGAGATGAAGTATGCTAACTAAACTTATTGTAGTAAACAGTTAACAATGTACACTCATATCAGATTATCACATTGTATACCTTAAACTTATACAATGTTATATGTCAATTATATCACAATAAAGCTAGGGGAAAAAAACCTGTAAATATGCAACCAAAAACAAGGGGAAAAAACTCTAAATATGCAACTGTCATATAGTCCAGCAATTCACTTCTGGGCAAAGAAATGAAATCCTATGTTCACATAAAAATCTGTACACTAATTTTTATAGCAACTTTATTTATAATAGCCCCAAACTGGAAACAATTGAGACATCCTTCAGCAGTGAATGGTTAAACACACTGCTGTATATCCTTACCAGAAATACTACTCAGTTGAAAAACATGAATTAAGTATTGCATCCAATAACTTAGGTGAAGCCCCTGATAATTATGTTGCATAAAAAAAGCCAACTCCAAATGCTACATAGTGTATGGTTCCATTTATACAACATCCCTATAATGAGTAAATTATACCAACTGAGAGATCAGTAGTTGCCAGCTGCTTAAGGAAGAAGTTGGGGGATGTGAATGAAGTGAGTATGGCTATAAAAAGACAACAGGAAGGGCTTTATGGTGATAGAAACACCAATCAAAACCACAATAAGATACCACCTCACACTTGTCAGAATGGCTAAAATGAACAACCCAGGAAACAACTGATGTTGGCGAGGATATGAAGAAAGGGGAACCCTTTTGCACTGTTGGTGGGAATGCAAACTCGTACAGTCACTCAGGAAAACAGTGTGGAGGTTCCTCAAAAAATTAAAAAGAATTGGGGCGCCTGGGTGGCGCAGTCGGTTAAGCGTCCGACTTCAGCCAGGTCACGATCTCGCGGTCCGTGAGTTCGAGCCCTGCGTCGGGCTCTGGGCTGATGGCTCAGAGCCTGGAGCCTGTTTCCGATTCTGTGTCTCCCTCTCTCCCTGCCCCTCCCCCGTTCATGCTCTGTCTCTCTCTGTCCCAAAAAAATAAATAAACGTTAAAAAAAAAAAAATTATAAAAAAAATTAAAAAGAATTATCCTATGACCCAACAATTGCACTACTAGGTATCTATCCAAAGAATATAAAAATGCACCCCAATATTTATAGCAGTGCTATCAATAGCCAAATTATGGAAAGAGCCCAAATGTCCATCAAATGAAGAATGGATAATGAAGATATGGCATATATATATATATATATATATATAGCATATATATATATATACTATATATATATATATACACATACATATATATATAGTATATATATATGCGCGTGCACACACACACACACAATGGAATACTACTTGGCAATCAAAAAGAATGAAATCTTTCCATTTGCAACAACATGGATAGAACTAGAGGGTATTATGCTAAGCCAAATAAGTCAGGCAGAGAAAGACACACAACATATGATTTCATTCATATGTGGAATTTAAGAAACAAAACAGATGAACACAGGGGAAGGGAAGGAAAAATAAGATAAAAACTGAGAGGGAGGAAAACCATAAGAACTCTTAAATACAGAGAACAAACTGAGAATTGCTGGAGTGGAGGTGGGTGTGGGGGATGGGCTAAATGGGGGATGGACATTAAGGAGAGCACTTGTTGGGATGAGCACTGGATGTTATATGGAAGTGATGAATTGCTGGGTTCTACTCCTGAAACCAGTACTGCACTGTATGGTAACTAGCTTGAATTCAAATAAATTAAACAAAAAAGAAACGTTCTGCATTGTGACTGTACTAATGTCAATATACTTGTTGTATTACTGTCCTATAGGTTTGTAAGATAATTAATCATTAGGGGAAAAGGGGAACAGGGTACACAGAATTCCTCCACGTTATTTATTTTAATTTTTTAATTTTTTTATGTTTCTTCATTTCCTGAGAGAGAGAGAGAGAGAGAGAGAGAGAGAGCATGAGCAGGGAGGGTCAGGGAGACAGAATCTGAAGCAGGCTCCAGGCTCTGAGCTGTCAGCACAGAGCCCTACATGGGGCTCCAACTCATGAACTGCGAGATCATGACCTGAGCTGAAGTAAAATGCTTAGGGAACTGAGCAACCCAGGCGCCCATGTTATTTCTTAAAAGCACACATTAACATACAATTGTTCCAGAATAAAACACTTCATTAAGAATTCAAACATCAACAATAACATCTACATATTTTACACCTGGACTACAGGGCAATCACACAAATGCTTTTAGTTGATTTTAACGAAAACTGTTCAGTTTATAGCCCTGGTGCCTAAGTGTCAGTATTTTCTACTAGGCTCTGTTAAATTACTACCTTTCATTCAAATCCATCCTCCTCTGTTTTGAGAGGTGGGGCTTGGGTCTTTGCAAAATGCATCCCCTTTGCCACTGGGCTCCCTATTTCTATCAATAGAGAGAGAGAACTAAAGGGAAACTGCAAGGTTCAAGGGGAAGAAGGAACTTAACACTTGTTCCCTGATACCATTACCCTACACAGCAGTTGGTTCCATCTTGCATTGTTTTCTACATTCCTAGAAATAACCTCCTTGTCCCCCTCTCCAAGAGCTATAACAACACTAGCTGCCTGGTATCCCATCCTCAGAGATGTGGTCTCAGTTCTGTCTGTTGAGTCCCTTCTAGTTTTTCAGGGTATAATATTGGCTGAATAGCATCCTTCACAAAATTCTGAGTTGCGGCTCATATGGCCCCAATCTGAGCTCTTGGAGCACTAGCACCGGAGCTGGTAGAATTCTTGGAGTCATGAATCTCAGCAATGTGGAGTCCTCCTCACCCCTGAGCTTCTGAAGTTCCTCTACTTTTCAGACAATGCTCTCACCCAAGATTTCTGAAGTCCAGGTCTGCAAAACCCCGCCTCCAATATTCTAAATTCTAATCATTTCAAAGTCTTGCCTGCTGTCCCTGAATACTGTAGCCACTTCTGTAGTGACTACATGTTTGATTCCTCAGGGTCCTCTTTTGCCTTTCCAGTTCTCCAATATCTGGCTAATGATTGTTAAATTTTATCTATTTTTTTTAACATTTATTCATTTTTGAGATACAGAGAGAGACAGAGTGTGAGTAAGGGAGGGGCAGAGAGAGGGAAACACAGAATCCAAAGTGGCCTCCAGGCTCTGAGCTGTCAGCACAGAGACTGACTTGGGGCTCGAACTAACTGTGAGATCATGACCTGAGCCGAAGTAGGATGCTTAACCAACTGAGCCACCCAGGTGCCCCATCTGGTTAATGATTCTTAAATTTTATGTTTTTGTTTTAACACTTACTCATTTTTGAGAGACAGAGACAGAGTGTGAGAAGGGAGGGGCAGAGAGAGGGAAACATAGAATCTGAAGCAGGTTCCAGGCTCTGAGCTGTCAGTGCAGAGCCCAAGCCAGGGCTCTAACCCTGAGATCATGGTCTGAGCCAAAGTCAGACACTTAAACTACTGAGCCACCCAGGCATCCCAAATTTTATCTGTTAAAATAACCGGCATGGTTTCTGTTTCCGGAGCTCAATCTAATGGATTCAGGCAATTTGTAGCAGGGTTTGAAGCTGAATAAAGGGAAAGAGGCTAGAGAGGCTGTGAGACCATGTGCAAGGCCAAGTTATGATGGGCAAAGAGAATGCTAAGAAAAACAATCAGAAACAAGAGTGGTGGGGGGGATGGACAGAAGTTCAGGGAGAAGTAGAGTTGCAAAGTTTTCTGTTGTTTTTGAAAAAAGTACAAACGGATAAAGACAGGCCAGTACTGCCCTTTTTTCCCCTTGTTTTCACATTCTTCTTCTGTTCTGGCTCACATATGTTGCCAGAATAACTTTCTTTTCACTTACAGGTGACTCTCTTCCCTATAAAAGATCCAAGCTAAAAGCAACAACAACAAAAACAAATAAACAAACAAGCAAAAAGCACCTCCTTTTCTGAATAGATAGAAGGATTAAGATTAAAGGCAAAGAAAAGGGGCAATCATGCATACTTGAAAAAAAGAGCTTAAAATCTTTTCTTTCTCCATTCCTTCATGTTCCCCTATGATACTTTATCTTGCCATTGCCTCCTCATCTTTAGAGAGCACTTTCTGCGTATCTAATGTTCTTATGGGACTCTCAAAACAAAGTGGGCTCCCTGAAGAGAGATAGCATGTCTTCTATTAGCTTAATCTAAATAACGTGATGGAGTTGATGCGGGAGAGAATAGCTGTATTCCAGGAAAGTCTTGAGTTATGGATTTAGGACAGATATCTGTTATACATGCAGCCCAGGGAGAGCTAAATATTAACAGGAAAATGTATGAGCAATTCCTCCTACAGGTTTGTAGAACATTTCTACTTCTCCCTTAAAACAGCATGAATGATTCAAGTAAGTATTTGCCAATTAAAATGGCAAGTATAAATGTCTCTCTTGCCATATAGATGGAGCTTAATGCCACTATAACTTTATATATTTTTTTCTCTTCAACACAGTGAAACACCACAGATGAATGAACACATTTCCATTTTACAGAGCTGGACAGGTTTTACTTCTGGGCTCAAATGGTCTTGACCATTGGTGGCACAACATTTATCTGAAGGAGATGCCACAATCCATGTCGAGCTCATGAACTGCCACTTGTAGGAGTCACTTGGACTTTCATGCTTCCCTACTGGTTCATTTAGACAAGTTCAACTTTTCCAGTAGCCCAACATCAACTATTTTCATGCTGTTACCACGTCAAGCTTTCCAATCTCACCAGGTTTTCAAAGGAAGAATAAAAAGCCGGCTACCTTCTCCAAACACTTTGTTCCATATTAAAAACCTAACTGCTGCCCCCATTTCAAAAAAGGAGGGGGACATCATCAGTTGTCTCTTTCATTCTGAATCCTGGGCAGGCCAATCTGCCACAACTCCCAGGCTGTGCAAAGGAACATCTGCTAGAGGAACAGTTAGTTTGACGCCCGCCCCTCCACAGAAATCACTGCTAGTAAAAGTTTTATGAGGTGGGTACTTTTTTCCCCCGTTTCCTCCTTTTGTAACTGACTGAAGCCCAAATGAGCAAGATGAAATGGCCAGATATTTGGCCAGATGTTGGCATACACATGTGTATGTTTGGGAGGGAAGAGAAGCTGTCAGCTGTACCAAAGGAATACTAGAATCATCTGAAATGCAATTAACAGCCCCACAGTCAATGAATCTTTGAAGGATTCTAACAGAGTAAATTACACCTCTCACTTACCTATGGCAAATTGTCCATGGACCAGTTTCCTTGTTTGTGAAACTTGAATCCGGTCAATTTATTCAGACTCCAGAGTAGTTTCAGGATGTTTCCATTCTGTTAATCTACATGGGTTATCTCTGCTCTTCCAGTAACTTCTATAAACACACACATACACACACACACACAAAAAAAATAAAAGGATATACTTAGAATATGTAATGCTGGATAAATACTGGTTGACAGTTTAGATTTTTAGCATCCATAACTCATGCTATTTTTTTTAGACTATTCTTATTATTTGTAATAGAAAGTGATGGGAACAAAGCTTTTCTCTTTTAAAAACTACACTGCAGGTCAATGTGGTTTGGTATCTACAGTTATAACTAGTAGAAGTATACCAGGTGAATGGCAAAAGCTTAATAAAAACATATTTATTAGAGACTCAGTATTATAGATTTTACTAAAATCTGCCTGTTATCACATACCCTCAGAAGGTGCAAAGGAATTTAACATTTGAGAAGTTACCATGAACCTGGGGTTGGACTAGTATTTTTATATACATATTATCCTATTCAATTAGCATAACAATCTTTCTAGCACTTACTACCTATAGCTCTCTCTCTGACATTTTTCAGATCATAAGGGAAAGACTTATAGGTAGAAGGAGGTTAGATTTTAAGACTAGATAACCTGAATCCACTTCTCTTACTCTTTCCTTACTCAGGCATAGGAGAAGCTCATAGATTATTTTTTGTTTTGTTTAAATAATATCAAAATGTTTTGTATACCAAATATGCCCTAAGACTACATACATATATACATACATGCATACATAAAAAGAGTGACTTGGTCATTGGGTTATGGGAAATTCCAAGGTAAGATTGATAAACTTCATGTCATTTCATGATATGATAATTATGACTCCATAATTATGGTCTAATTCCTTAAACACATAAATTTTCTTTCCCTTATCACAATTGTTTTGGCCTGAAGTTTTATATTGATTTTAGATTCATAGGACTCTTGTAACTAAATTCAACAACATCAGTTCCTGTGCATCTAAACCATATTGCTTATTTAACACCCTGTTGTATTAACTGGTTTATATTATGAGACCATCAGCTGTAGTGATCCTCTCCTCCCAACCTATAAGGATCGTTATGGCAGCAATAAAATATCCCATGGATCTCCTCATATTCCAGGAAATAGTGAGCCACAGAAAACACTTGCTCCTCACATGGAATACTTCCTCTTTAGAAATATCCCCAAATGGGGCGCCTGGGTGGTGCAGTCGGTTAAGCGTCCGACTTCAGCCAGGTCACGATCTCGCGGTCCGTGAGTTCGAGCCCCGCGTCGGGCTCTGGGCTGATGGCTCGGAGCCTGGAGCCTGTTTCCGATTCTGTGTCTCCCTCTCTCTCTGCCCCTCCCCGTTCACGCTCTGTCTCTCTCTGTCCCAAAAATAAAAATTAAAAAAAAAAAAACGTTGAAAGAAATATCCCCAAATTGCTCACTTATTCCCTACAGCCAACCAAGAACTGTTAAAAGTATTAATTAGAAAGTCTTCCCAGCTTGCCCAAATCTTAATAGAATTTGCAAATTAGATACAGTCTCAGTATTTTCTACTTTTACTCCATAAAATTTAGTCCACTTTTTATACAACTGAACCCTTGCTTAAGCAAAAGGGACAGTGAAAGAGTTCCCTTGCCACAAACTTAGGATAACTCCGGACAGAAATGTCTAAATTGTTGACTCTTCTTACTACATGTTAAAAAAGACAAAACAAAACAAAACACATAGTAGAGCTTATAGTTCAAAAGGCGGTACAGATGGGGCACCTGGGTGGCTCAGTCAGTTGAGCATTCAACTCTTGATATCAGCTCAGGTGATGATCTTATGGTTCATGGGACTGAGCCCCGTGTCAGGCTCTATGCTGATGGTATGGAGCCTGCTTGGGATTCTCTCTCCCTTTCTCTCTGCCGCTCCCCTGCTCATGCTCTGTCTCAAAATAAATAAACTTAAAAAGGTGGGGAGAACAGAATCCTGGATTATATGTGAGGATGAATTTCAAACCTAAGAAAGAGGCTAAGTAATTGCTAGAGTTGCAATTCCGATATAATTAATTATCTGCAAAAACACTCAATCTATTTCATTGCCACTATTTCATTATTACAATTTTTTAAAATAACCATTTATTGGTGGTCCAGCTAGATGCTAGGCACCAGTTAAGTGACTTACATTTATCTGATTTATTAATGTGGAAAAAAAGTTCTTCAATGGAAAACTATGTTTTCTCTAGCACACCCTTCTGCTCTTTGATTCTGATGCTGTGGAAGAATTCTACAGAATCTATAACTCTATAAAATATAAATAGCTATTAGAAAAAATAAACAAATAATTCTTTTCTATAAACACACAAATTTTATCCAGTCTAGCAGAGAGGTTCAGCTGCCTTCTCTCACACTGTGGAGGAAGCTAGGTTTACCCATATCTGCACATCAATTTCAATACTCCTGATATATAAATGTGTGTTTATTTTGGACTTTTCTTTTTTTTAAAGATGTTTATATATTTGTTTGGGGGAGGGAAGTGAGAAGGAGAGGGAGAATCCCAAGCAGGCTCCACACCGTTAGCGAGGAGGCCGACATAGGACTCAATCCCACAACCTGTGAGATCATGACCTGAGGCAAGATCAAGGGTCAGACCCTCAACAAGCTGAGCTATCCAGGCGACTATGAATTCTTCTTTTAAATGATTATAATACTCCTGGTTCTCTCAATGATTTGCAAATTTCATAAAATCTTAAGCATCTGTTCATTTTATATGTGCATGAGAGATGTGATTTTATTGCATTTTTTGACACGATCTTGTACCATTCTTTACAGCAACTCTATGGGACATATACATTGTTAAGTGCATTTTATAGCAAAGGACCCAAGACTCAGCAGGGTCCCATGACTCACCTGAGGGCCACAAACACAAACAGACATTCCTGATTATTAGACACTGTGCCACAGGCTGAGGGTGCAAAGCTAAACAAGGCTGTCTTTATCCTCAAGGTCAAGGAGACCAGGGGAAATCTTTATTGAGTGTTGCCTACATGCAAGGTGCTTCCATAGATATCCAGGAACTAAAAACATTTGATAAATCCTCACTATCCAAAACTCACCACTTGCTATATGAAATACTGAACTCAAATAAATTCAAACAGTGTTATACCCCTCACTATCTGAACTCATTCTATAAACTCTTAATAACGGAATTCGAGAATCAAGTAGATTTGTATAGGGAAGGGCACTCAATTGTTATCTTTAAATCCTCAAAGTCACCTTGTGAGGTAGGCATTCTTCCCATTTTTACAGATAAGAAAAATGAGGCTCAGTGAAAGTAATGTTAAAAAAAAATCACATCACTTTAGAATAGAAAAAGATAGCAAGATCACACAGCCCAATGTCCTCATTTTATAGATAGAAAACCGGGGCTCAGGGAAACAGAGTGATTCTCTGGAATCTTTTATCCATCTAGGAGCGGGGCCTGCTTCAACATTCGCTGATTCAACCTTCCATGCATCTTTCCACTTATCTGGGACTAGTAATGTAAAAGAATGGGCCACACATCTGTCAAAGCAGGCAGAAAAGTGAGGGGCAAATTATTAAAACTTGCTCAAGAAGGTCCCAAGTTCTCTTTCCAACCTCACTTACCAGGTTATTTATCCATCTAGCTGATCTGAAGTTGGCTGTCTGAATTCATTCCCCTTTTTTACTCTAATATTATAATTGCATATGTTTGTTAGTCTACTTAAGCAATACCATGAGCTATTTTCAATATTGCAAAAAGGCAGTGACTACCATTCTCCATCATAAGACGAAAGCCACCTAAAAGGCCAAGTGTCTGTGTGACTAGATTTAAATCAGCTGAAGGAGGGAATCATGTTTTCTAATACCAGTCTGGAATGACAGAAGGCTAGATCTTACTGATTAATAAGAATATGAAAACACATTAAGAATCATCAAATCATGGACTATGTTCAGTAGGAAAAAAATTCAAATTACGGGTTTCATGTGACAGAAAGAAAGCAACAGAAGGGTCTTTGGTGGGGAAATTTGAGGAGTCACTTTTCTATATTCTACAGTTGCCCATGGATTTTGAGCACCTCTACAGAAAACAATTGTCCTGTTTTAAGTGACAGCTTTTCACTTAAGTCAGCCTTTGCTCGCGTGTTCAAGCACAAATTTCTACTGTCAGGACCAACAGAACAGGAGTGATTTTCCATTATCCTCATATGCAGAGTGTGGCTGAAAATTTGGGCAGATTTCAGAATCTGTGGCAGAGTAAATTAGTAAATTACTGTTATTCATGTATGGTCCCACAGTCTAGAAACTTTTAGGGGCACACCCTCTTGACAGCTAAACCATAAAATCCAGCAGATTCCACATTCCCTGTTGTTGTTTTTCCAGACCTCATCCCAACTCCTCTTGCTTCCTTCCCCTCCTCTATTTTCCTTTTTATCTTCTACCATTTCATCTTCTTCCTTTTCCTTATTTTCCTCCTCTCCCCTCACACAAGTATTGCTATGAGAAAATTATGATTACAGGTATCTAATGAATAGACTCATACCATATCACCTCTCAACAAGCAGAACAAAGAGAGGCCACCTGTTACTACCATCCTTTAGAGAGTACTGTATCACACCAGCAGCAACAGGTCACTTTTTGTTAGGAAAAATGCAACACATTTGTCATTTTTCTGTCCTTTCAGTCATTCTCAACAGGTTTCTTACATTGGGCTGATTTTGTTTCAAGACTTCACACCCTCCAGAGACCTTCCTTTAGGAAATTTACAACCTTCTGTTCCTTTCCAAGTCATCAAAATTCTAATGGAGTAGTGTACTATGTAAACCTATGCTAATTTCAGTCATTATGCAGATGTCCAAATATCTTGCAGGTTTCCACCTAAAAGTGTTATTTCCCTCTAGAGTCAAAGGGACTTGGATGAGCTGTTGATCCCTTTGTTAAAATACAATCCACATTTCAGTAAGCTACCAACTTTATCAAACTTCTGCCAGGAAATCAGGATTCCCCCTAGAGAAGTTGGTGAATTGAGCAATGTTGAATTACTGTTTGTATTCAAAATGGAGTAGTGGGAAAACATTCCAAAGAAACTTAGCTTTTTAATTAATCATAATCTCCCACCTTTGTGAATTTTAAAATTTTCTGCTTTTGTTTTCATTTAAGAAGCTCTGTTTGGCTACCTCTGAGCTGCCAGGAAAACAGTATAAAAATATTTTTCAGGTGTTGTCCTATATAACCCTCAAGACAACTTAAAAGGATCTGCCTGGAATAAATCATTTTTAAACATTTATAAGCTGATGTTTTTTAGAGAAGTTACAAGCAATGACCAAGGCTACACAGTTAGTATTAAGTGTTAGAAGCCAGACCTTACACCAATTTTCAGGTTCATTTCTACTTACACCATATTTTCACTTTAAAAATGTTAGTCTAACAATTGGTCCAAGTTGGACTTGCCTTATATAAACACATATAAATATTTATGTTCTACATAGAGTGAGATGCATCAAAGACAGTAATGCTCCATCTAGGATAAATGAGGAGGTTCCCATTTAGCCTTAACCAATTATATCTATGATGCTCATACAACTAGATTAAGGGCAAAGAGTACAATTAAGATGTATTCAATGATAAAGTCAGATTTTTCAGATGGAAGGAGGAATGCAAGTTGACATTTCCTTAGATGCACTCAGTCACTGTGGCCTTTCCATATGCCTGAATCAAAGAGCTAGTATCTCTCGAGAAACTAAACTACATCATTAAAATAAAGGAAGCTATCTTGTAGTAGACACTCGGCCAAGACAAGTATCATCTTCTTTATGTGTTCTACATTTAATAAGAAGGGCAAAGGTTTTGAAGCCCAACAGTGGGCAAATGTGGCTTCGGAACCCTAATACAGAGTTCATAACACCTACCCTTCACCCCTGCCCACCATCCAGGCTTGATATGAGAATTAAAATATCTACATTTAAGGCTGCAGCGTATGGCTCAAATAGGACTCATAAATAATTAGAACTCTTATCTCCTCATTCAACACCAGGTCTGTCTTAGGGATGTGTGCTAACAAGGGGCAAATTCTCTGGATCTAATTGTGCATTTTGTCACAAGATTTTGTTAATTGTGCAGAATATAATACAAGAGCAAGGGTTAAGGGAAGTCAAGATGCAGTCATTCCCTCTTGATTCCTAAAGACCAGAAGACACTGACACTCCCACAAGGTTCAAGCCCTGGTATCAATAAATGCTATCACCTCTTGCCCATTTGACCAGCCCCTTTGCAAACCTGACAGTTGCTGTGGATGTACCATTCACTGCGATTATTTCCAAAAGTATGTATTTTCACCATTTGAGTGTGAACACATAACTTATAATAAAAGCCAAAACAGAGACACTAATGCTAAATACAGAATCTTTGCAAATTATATCCCAACAAATAATAAATTTAATAGAGAATCATGAGACCCAAATTGCTAACCATAAGGAAGAGGGAATATATCATCTTCTAATATTATTTTACTGAACATAAATGAATAAAGGGTTCTTTTATTGCATTTGGGTCATCAGCATTCCAAATCTCAGTGGGGCTTTTGACATAAACATATAATCAAGAGCTGAGTTATTATTTTTATAATGATAATATCTTAGCTGGTGCCTTCAATCAGAAGCATGATAAATATTCACGATTCATATAACTCAATAACTAATGTGTTAATTCATCGATTTCAAAAAAGGATCTGATGTCCTTGTATATCACTCATTCATTCCCACAGTCTATTTTCTAATAAATTTTGAAACAAAAATCTAAGTTTAAACATGATTGTGGTACTCTAGTCAGATGTTCAAGTCCAACCTTCCTAAAAATGCATCAAAATATGATGTGCGGTACAGATGATTAAGTCACATCCAACTGTTTCAGCTAGGTTTTCAGGATAAGTTTGACTTTAAGGAAAATAATGTCTGGGTTTTTTTCATTCATTCATTCTTGGGAAAGCAAAGTAACATTATAATCATTTATAATCATTATAAAGTCATACAGCCTTATGTTCATTCCAGGTTGTCAGTCACTGACTTTGTTGCCTTCAGATACTTACTCTGATTTGTCTCTTCATATATAAAAGGATATTCAACTAAATAATAAATAAATTTGAACTAAATAGTGGTATTTAACTAAAAGGATTGTTTCAGAATTAAGTGAGATAACCTAAAGAAAGCAAAAGCACTACTTCTGACATATGATAAATTCTTAGTGAATGGAAGCTATTATTTTTCAGTGACCTGAGACATTTTTGAAATTCCTACCAAGTGTTATATATTCTATTAGGCAACATCCAGATGACATAGATGTCAACTATGACCCTGTCTTGTCACATACAACCCAACCCCAAATCCCATATATAAAGAAACTAGAGCATTCTCACAGAGCAGTAAAGAAATACACATTCCAGAGTCACACATTTAAGTTTTTATTTAAGCTCAAGTTAGTTAATATACAGTCTAATATTAGTTTCAGGTGTACAATATAGTGACTCCACACTTCCACATAATACCCAGTGCTCATTACAACAAGTGCACTCCTTAACCCCATCACCTATTTTACCTATCGCCCCCACGCCCCTCCTCTCTGGTAATAATCAGTTTGTTCTCTATCTATCGTTAAGAGCTTGTTTCTTGGTTTGCCTCTCTTTCTCTTTTTTTTTCCCACTTGCTTGTTTGTTTTGTTTCTTAGATTCCTCATATGAGTGAAATCATATGGTATTTGTCTTTCTCTGACTGACTTATTTCACTCAGCATAATACTCTCTAGCTCCATTCATGTCATTGCAAATGGCAAGATTTCATTCTTTTTTATGGCTAAGTGATATTCCACTCTATCTATCTATCTATCTATCTATCTATCTATCTATCTATAACATCTGCTTTATCCATTCATCATTTAATGGACAATTTGGCTATTTCTATAATTTGGCTGTTGTATATAATGCTGCTATAAACATCGAGGTGCAAGTATCCCGTTGAAATAGTGTTTTTATATTCTTTTGATAAATACCTAGAAGTGCAATTGCTGGATGGTAGGGCAGTTCTATTTTTAACTTTAACCTGGTAGAAAAAATGAATAACAAAGCATCCATATTGGAAGCAAGTCGACCATGGGCAGCATGTGAGTTCCACAGCCTCTCTCAACATCTGTAGCCGCCCAATGAATGGAGGCTCACATCCAAATGATTAAATACTTCAGAGTTAAGAATAAAGCTAACAAAATTTTAACAAAGCTATTTCATTATCTTCCAAATGGACTAAATGGTCATTTTCAAAGTCAGAACTCTCAGGTGGCTTGGCATTTTGTACTGGACTGAGTTGGCATAGGAAGAGGCAGCTCTTGCCGCCCAACCCCCTCCCTGCAGCCCCTAGTATCTTCCTACCCCTGTTAAATCTAGGATTATAGGAAGGGCCTCATTTGCATGCATGTCAACATTCCAGCTAACAGTTCAAGCTCCAACTACATACCTTATACGAAGCCACCTTTCAGTTTATAGATATATACCGCAGTAGAGATATCTGCTCTTAGCAGGACCCACCAAGGGATGAGACCCATGCAAACACTAAAACAATGAATTTGAGTAGGAATTCCAGATCTCAACTAAGACTAAGACTTTATCTAAAGCATGGCTGGGGAGTATAAGTGGGACCCTCTCCTTAACTCTATGAAATCCGCGTCTACAAAAAGAATTAACTGGGGAAATCTTGTTTGGATTTTTTTTTTTTTTTTTAAGTGTGGAGCCCAGGGAAGAAACGTCTCTTGCCTGAGTCGAAATGCAGAACCAGGGCTTTGGAGCCAGACCAAAGGTTCGGATTCTGTTATTTAACAATTAAGTAATCTCAGGCCAATTATTTAACCTCTATGCTTTGGTTTCTTTGTGAGAAGAAAATGGTAACATTTATTTCATAGTATTTGTGTGAGGATTAAGTGAGGAGTTAATATACACAAAGCTATTTAAAAAGTACCTGGGAGAGAGTATGCATTGCATTAAAATTAGCAATTAGCTATTACTATCACTGTTATTGGTAGAAAGATTGAGAGAGACCCTGTTTGTAGTGGTAATAGTAATAAGGTGCTAGCTCTGAAATAATTTAGTAAATCCTAAAAATAAAATGCAGTAAAGTTTTTATTGTCTTTTTTTGTTGTTGTTAGTTTGGATAAGGGTCACTTAGATAACATTTATTTAGCTAGAATACAAGCCCTTATTTTAGGTAAGTAATTGTGGTATGAATTTCTGATTCTGGCCACAAAAAAGGTTGAACTAACCTAGTAACAGCTCCCATTACAAAACAGATAGAAATGTTGAATATGAATCTAAGAAAGAGAAAAACAATAGGTACACAGCACCAAAGGGGAAAAAACAGTGAAGGACAGACTATCAGATGTGAGAAATTAAAAAAAGGAAATTTAACTAGTAGTATGACCTAAATAAAATGATGCATTTCTCAATAGATACAGATGAAAGGCTCTAGCAGCAGAGGAAATCTCTAAAAGCCTGTAGTTACACCATTATACCATTTCTAAATTTGAATGCACCTAATAACAGTAACATGGTCCTAAAATATATAAAGTTAAAGGAGATAGAACTTTCAGGGAGAAATAGACAATTCCATAATCATAGCGGAAAATTTTAACATACTTCATTTAGTCACATATAGAAAAACATCAAGAGGATGGTAGAGAGAACAGAGGAAGATGGCGGCGTAGGAGGACGCTGGGCTCACCGCGCGTCCTGCTGATCACTTAGATTCCACCTACACCTGCCTAAATAACCCAGAAAACCACCAGAGGATTACCAGAACGGAGTCGCCGGAGCCAAGCGCAGACGAGAGGCCCACGGAAGAGGGTAGGAAGGGCGGCGAGGCGGTGCGCGCTCCACGGACTGGCGGGAGGGAGCCGGGGCGGAGGGGCGGCTCGCCGGCCAAGCAGAGCCCCCGAGTCTGGCTTGCAAAAAGCGGAGGGGCCTGACGGACTGTGTTCCGACAGCAAGCGCGACTTAGCGTCTGGGAGGTCATAAGTTAACAGCTCTGCTCAGAAAGCGGGAAGGCTGGAGGACAAAGGGAAGGAGAGCTGCTGAGCCCCCGGACGACAGAGCTCAGTTTGGTGGGGAACAAAGGCGCTCGCCAGCGCCATCTTCCCCGCCCATCCCCCAGCCAAAATCCCAAAGAGAACCAGTTCCTGCCAGGGAACTTGCTCGCTCCGCGCAAACACCCAACTCTGCGCTTCTGCGGAGCCAAACCTCCGGCAGCGGATCTGACTCCCTCCTGCTGCCACAGGGCCCCTCCTGAAGTGGATCACCTAAGGAGAAGCAAGCTAAGCCTGCCCCTCCTGCCCCTGTGCACCTTGCCTACCCACCCCAGCTAAGACGCCAGATCCCCAGCATCACAAGCCTGGCAGTGTGCAAGTAGCCCAGACAGACCACCCCACCCCACAGTGAATCCCGCCCCTAGGAGAGGGGAAGAGAAGGCACGCACCAGTCTGACTGTGGCCCCAGCGGTGGGCTGGGAGCAGACATCAGGTCTGACTGCGGCTCCGCCCACCAACTCCAGTTATACACCACAGCACAGGGGAAGTGCCCTGCAGGTCCTCACCACGCCAGGGACTATCCAAAATGACCAAGCGGAAGAATTCCCCTCAGAAGAATCTCCAGGAAATAACAACAGCTAATGAGCTGATCAAAAAGGACTTAAATAATATAACAGAAAGTGAATTTAGAATAATAGTCATAAAATTAATCGCTGGGCTTGAAAACAGTATAGCGGACAGCAGAGAATCTCTTGCTACAGAGATCAAGGGACTAAGGAACAGTCACGAGGAGCTGAAAAACGCTTTAAACGAAATGCATAACAAAATGGAAACCACCACGGCTCGGATTGAAGAGGCAGAGGAGAGAATAGGTGAACTAGAAGATAAAGTTATGGAAAAAGAGGAAGCTGAGAAAAAGAGGGATAAAAAAATCCAGGAATATGAGGGGAAAATTAGAGAACTAAGTGATACACTAAAAAGAAATAATATACGCATCATTGGTATCCCAGAGGAGGAAGAGAGAGGGAAAGGTGCTGAAGGGGTACTTGAAGAAATAATAGCTGAGAACTTCCCTGAACTAGGGAAGGAAAAAGGCATTGAAATCCAAGAGGCACAGAGAACTCCCTTCAGACGTAACTTGAATCGATCTTCTGCACGACATATCATAGTGAAACTGGCAAAATACAAGGATAAAGAGAAAATTCTGAAAGCAGCAAGGGGTAAACGTGCCCTCACATATAAAGGGAGACCTATAAGACTGGTGACTGATCTGTCTTTTGAAACTTGGCAGGCCAGAAAGAATTGGCACGAGATTTTCAGTGTGCTAGACAGAAAAAATATGCAGCCGAGAATCCTTTATCCAGCAAGTCTGTCATTTAGAATCGAAGGAGAGATAAAGGTCTTCCCAAACAAACAAAAACTGAAGGAATTTGTCACCACTAAACCAGCCCTCCAAGAGATCCTAAGGGGGACCCTGTGAGACAAAGTACCAGAGACATCACTACAAGCATAAAACATACAGACATCACAATGACTCTAAACCCATACCTTTCTATAATAACACTGAATGTAAATGGACTAAATGCGCCAACCAAAAGACATAGGGTATCAGAATGGATAAAAAAACAAGACCCATCTATTTGCTGTCTACAAGAGACTCATTTTAGACCTGAGGACACCTTTAGATTGAGAGTGAGGGGATGGAGAACTATTTATCATGCTACTGGAAGTCAAAAGAAAGCTGGAGTAGCCATACTTATATCAGACAAACTAGACTTTAAATTAAAGGCTGTAACAAGAGATGAAGAAGGACATTATATAATAGTGACAGGGTCTATCCATCAGGAAGAGCTAACAATTATAAATGTCTATGCGCCGAATACCGGAGCGCCCAAATATATAAAACAATTACTCATAAACACAAGCAACCTTATTGATAAGAATGTGGTAATTGCAGGGGACTTTAACACCCCACTTACAGAAATGGATAGATCATCTAGACACACGATCAATAAAGAAACAAGGGCCCTGAATGAGACATTGGATCAGATGGACTTGACAGATATATTTAGAACTCTGCATCCCAAAGCAACAGAATATACTTTCTTCTCGAGTGCACATGGAACATTCTCCAAGATAGATCATATACTGGGTCACAAAACAGCCCTTCATAAGTTTACAAGAATTGAAATCATACCATGCATACTTTCAGACCACAACGCTATGAAGCTTGAAATCAACCACAGAAAAAAGTCTGGAAAACCTCCAAAAGCATGGAGGTTAAAGAACACCCTACTCACGAATGAGTGGGTCAACCAGGCAATTAGAGAAGAAATTAAAAAATATATGGAAACAAACGAAAATGAAAATACAACAATCCAAACGCTTTGGGACGCAGCAAAGGCAGTCCTGAGAGGAAAATACATTGCAATCCAGGCCTATCTCCAGAAACAAGAAAAATCCCAAATACAAAATCTAACAGCACACCTAAAGGAACTAGAAGCAGAACAGCAAAGGCAGCCTAAACCCAGCAGAAGAAGAGAAATAATAAAGATCAGAGCAGAAATAAACAATATAGAATCTAAAAAAACTGTAGAGCAGATCAATGAAACCAAGAGTTGGTTTTTTGAAAAAATAAACAAAATTGACAAACCTCTAGCCAGGCTTCTCAAAAAGAAAAGGGAGATGACCCAAATAGATAAAATCATGAATGAAAATGGAATGATTACAACCAATCCCTCAGAGATACAAACAATTATCAGGGAATACTATGAAAAATTATATGCCAACAAATTGGACAACCTGGAAGAAATGGACAAATTCCTGAACACCCACACTCTTCCAAAACTCAATCAGGAGGAAATAGAAAGCTTGAACAGACCCATAACCAGCGAAGAAATTGAATCGGTTATCAAAAATCTCCCAACAAATAAGAGTCCAGGACCAGATGGCTTCCCAGGGGAGTTCTACCAGACATTTAAAGCAGAGATAATACCTATCCTTCTCAAGCTATTCCAAGAAATAGAAAGGGAAGGAAAACTTCCAGACTCATTCTATGAAGCCAGTATTACTTTGATTCCTAAACCAGACAGAGACCCAGTAAAAAAAGAGAACTACAGGCCAATATCCCTGATGAATATGGATGCCAAAATTCTCAATAAGATACTAGCAAATCGAATTCAACGGCATATAAAAAGAATTATTCACCATGATCAAGTGGGATTCATTCCTGGGATGCAGGGCTGGTTCAACATTCGCAAATCAATCAACGTGATACATCACATTAACAAAAAAAAAGAGAAGAACCATATGATCCTGTCAATCGATGCAGAAAAGGCCTTTGACAAAATCCAGCACCCTTTCTTAATAAAAACTCTTGAGAAAGTCGGGATAGAAGGAACATACTTAAAGATCATAAAAGCCATTTATGAAAAGCCCACAGCTAACATCATCCTCAACGGGGAAAAACTGAGAGCTTTTTCCCTGAGATCAGGAACACGACAGGGATGCCCACTCTCACCGCTGTTGTTTAACATAGTGCTGGAAGTTCTAGCATCAGCAATCAGACAACAGAAGGAAATCAAAGGCGTCAAAATTGGCAAAGATGAAGTCAAGCTTTCGCTCTTTGCAGATGACATGATATTATACATGGAAAATCCGATAGACTCCACCAAAAGTCTGCTAGAACTGATACATGAATTCAGCAAAGTTGCAGGATACAAAATCAATGTACAGAAATCAGTTGCATTCTTATACACTAACAATGAAGCAACAGAAAGACAAATAAAGAAACTGATCCCATTCACAATTGCACCAAGAAGCATAAAATACCTAGGAATCAATCTAACCAAAGATGTAAAGGATCTGTATGCTGAAAACTATAGAAAGCTTATGAAGGTAATTGAACAAGATTTAAAGAAATGGAAAGACATTCCCTGCTCATGGATTGGAAGAATAAATATTGTCAAAATGTCAATACTACCCAAAGCTATCTACACATTCAATGCAATCCCAATCAAAATTGCACCAGCATTCTTCTCGAAACTAGAACAAGCAATCCTAAAATTCGTATGGAACCACAAAAGGCCCCGAATAGCCAAAGTAATTTTGAAGAAGAAGACCAAAGCAGGAGGCATCACAATCCCAGACTTTAGCCTCTACTACAAAGCTGTCATCATCAAGACAGCATGGTATTGGCAGAAAAACAGACACATAGACCAATGGAATAGAATAGAAACCCCAGAACTAGACCCACAAACGTACGGCCAACTCATCTTTGACAAAGCAGGAAAGAACATCCAATGGAAAAAAGACAGTCTCTTTAACAAATGGTGCTGGGAGAACTGGACAGCAACATGCAGAAGGTTGAAACTAGACCACTTTCTCACACCATTCACAAAAATAAACTCAAAATGGATAAAGGACCTGAATGTGAGACAGGAAACCATCAAAACCTTAGAGGAGAAAGCAGGAAAAGACCTCTCTGACCTCAGCCGTAGCAATCTCTTACTCGACACATCCCCAAAGGCAAGGGAATTAAAAGCAAAAGTGAATTCCTGGGACCTTATGAAGATAAAAAGCTTCTGCACAGCAAAGGAAACAACCAACAAAACTAAAAGGCAACCAACGGAATGGGAAAAGATATTTGCAAATGACATATCGGACAAAGGGCTAGTATCCAAAATCTATAAAGAGCTCACCAAACTCCACACCCGAAAAGCAAATAACCCAGTGAAGAAATGGGCAGAAAACATGAATAGACACTTCTCTAAAGAAGACATCCGGATGGCCAACAGGCACATGAAAAGATGTTCAGCGTCGCTCCTTATCAGGGAAATACAAATCAAAACCACACTCAGGTATCACCTCACGCCAGTCAGAGTGGCCAAAATGAACAAATCAGGAGACTATAGATGCTGGCGAGGATGTGGAGAAACGGGAACCCTCTTGCACTGTTGGTGGGAATGCAAATTGGTGCAGCCGCTCTGGAAAGCAGTGTGGAGGTTCCTCAGAAAATTAAAAATAGACCTACCCTATGACCCAGCAATAGCACTGCTAGGAATTTATCCAAGGGACACAGGAGTACTGATGCATAGGGGCACTTGTACCCCAATGTTCATAGCAGCACTCTCAACAATAGCCAAATTATGGAAAGAGCCTAAATGTCCATCAACTGATGAATGGATAAAGAAATTGTGGTTTATATACACAATGGAGTACTACGTGGCAATGAGAAAAAATGAAATATGGCCTTTTGTAGCAACGTGGATGGAACTGGAGAGTGTGATGCTAAGTGAAATAAGCCATACAGAGAAAGACAGATACCATATGGTTTCACTCTTATGTGGATCCTGAGAAACTTAAGAGAAACCCATGGGGGAGGGGAACAAAAAAAAAAAAAAAAAAAAGAGGTTAGAGTGGGAGAGAGCCAAAGCATAAGAGACTGTTGAGAACTGAGAACAAACTAAGGGTTGATGGGGGGTGGGAGGGAGGAGAGGGTGGGTGATGGGTACTGAGGAGGGCACCTTTTGGGATGAGCACTGGGTGTTGTATGGAAACCAATTTGACAATAAATTTCATATATAAATAAAAAAAAAAAAAAGAGGATGGTAGAAATTAAGAAAAATAGGGACAGTCACTACAAAAGAAGCAAAGATTCTCAGCAAAACTAAAACTAGTTCCAATTCTCTTGATATTTTCTGAGTAAAACATCAGGTTTAGAGAGGATTTAAAGCTAATGAATAAACTTAACCAAGTGACAGTTAGAGAACACTTTACCCAACTAAGTTATTCATGTAGGAATGAAAAATTATACTTGATATTATGAAATATTTAGAACTGAATGGCACTGAATACTGTATATGTTTAATAGTTAAGGTGTGCAATGACATGACTATCTTTCGTGACAATTTAAGCCTTAAATGTGTATATTATAAAAAAAGTATATTATATTATTGGACTTTGCATTTAATGAAAGAAACTAGATTTTTAAAAAGGATATTATGAAAACAGATTGGAAAGAAACGTTTGGGATCGATGCAGAAATTAACAAAAACAGTAACATTTGCAGAGAGATCACAGAAATTTTAAGCAAAAGTAAAGCTGAAAAAAATAAATAACAGAAAGGAAACATTTGTAATAACTGAGATAAACAACACTAAAGTCATAGCTGAAACAAGTTATAATCAGAAATAACATTGAAATTTAAAAATTGTAATAGAGTACCATGGATAATTTCATGCAAGATATTAGAAAACCTATTAAAAGAATTTTAAGAGCAATATTAAATGCCAAAACTGACTGAAGAATACTTAGGAAACTTGAACAAACTAAAGTCTATTAAATAAATTGATTTGGTAGTAGGTAATATACCCTTCACTCCCTTATATCCTACTCACCTCATCACACCCTTACAATTTCCCCAATCCACACAAAAATCAAGCCTAATGATTTTATAGACAAATTCTTCTAAACCTTCAAGGAACTGGCACACATTACCCCAAAGAACTGTATTCAGTAACAAAAGTTGTTCTGTTTGGCAGTTTGGTGAGACTGATGATTTGACTTCTGGTAGGGTGCTTTTAATTTGACTCAATAATGTTTCTACAAATGAACCACGCAAAATATATTCAGTAGATCAAGGATATAAGTTAATTAATGTAGATTCCTGAAACCTCCCACCCACCTTTTTTTTTTTTTTTTTTTTTTTTACTTTAGGGGAAAAGAAAACAAAACTCAAAAAAACAACTGGTGGTTTCAGTAACTTCTATAAAATAAAGAAGTCACAGGTTAAGAGGAACCCAGAGCTCTATTTTCTTTTACATTATGAGGAGTAAGTAGGAGTGGGAGGTACATTTAAAGAAATACTTGCTGCCCATAGGGAGATAAACCCACATTCTATTTCCTGTTATGTTATAAAGTTTATGTACCATTTCAGTGCAATGGGTCTTACCAAAGCCTACTATGATTCTTTCAGATAATCTCCACATCTCTTATCATACCTCCATCCAGACACAGTTTGAGAAAACTGAAATAAACCATTCACAGAAAGACAAATACTGCATGATCTCACCTATATGTGGAATCTAAAATGGTCAAACTCAGGGCGCCTGGGTGGCGCAGTCGGTTAAGCATCCGACTTCAGCCAGGTCACGATCTCGCAGTCCGTGAGTTCGAGCCCCGCGTCAGGCTCTGGGCTGATGGCTCAGAGCCTGGAGCCTGTTTCCGATTCTGTGTCTCCCTCTCTCTCTGCCCCTCCCCCGTTCATGCTCTGTCTCTCTCTGTCCCAAAAATAAATAAACGTTGAAAAAAAAAAATTTAAAATGGTCAAACTCATAGAAACACAGACTAGAGTGCTGGTTGTCAGGGGCCAGGTGGTGGGGAGAAGGAGAAGTTATTGGTCAAAGGATACAAAATTTTAATTAGGCAAGATAAATAAGTTATGGAGATCCAATGCACAGCAGGATGACTGTAGTTAACAATCCTTCAGTGTATACTTGAAATTTTCTAAAAGGGTAGATCTTAAGTGTTCTCAAAGTTAAAAAAAGAAAAGAACAAAATGAAAAACAGAATATAACAAGATGAGGCCATGGATATGTTAATTACCTCGATTGTGGTGATATTTTCACCATGTAGATACACATTAAAATATCAAGTTGTATATATATTGGGGCGCCTGGGTGGCTCAGTCGGTTGGCTGGCTCAGGTCATTATCTCACAGTTTGTGAGTTCGAGCCCCGCATCAGGCTCTGTGCTGACAACTTGGAGCCTGAAGCCTGCTTCCGATTCTGTGTTTCCCTCTCTCTCTGCCCCTCCCCTGCTCACGCTCTCTCTTTCTCTCTCTCTCTTTCTCTTTCTCAAAAATAAATAAACATTTTAAAAAATTTAAATATCAAGTTGTATATCTTAAAATATATAGAATTTTTATTTCTCAATTATACCTCAATTAAAAAAAAAAAAACAAGCACTACAGGATGAGGAAATAAAAACAACAACAAACCAAACCAAAGGGAAACAAAAATTTATTTATACCACTGGTGAGAGTATAAATTATTTCAAACTTTTTAAAGAGCAATTTGGCAATATGAAGAAGTTGAAGATGCTTATTTTCTATAACAGTTCTGGTATTAGATATATAACCTATGGCATCATCTTTCAAAGTGCTGATTACAAACCATTAAAAGATTGCCAATTCAATTTAGTGGGTCTTTATCCACTTTAATTTATTCAAAATAGAATACAAAGAAAATAGCATACAAAGTACCACAGTAAATTTTATTTGTCATATGTATATAAATAAATATATATAAATAAAAATATCTATATCAATTGATCGATCTATCATCTCCCTCTCTGTGTATATGTATGTGTGTTTAGAAAAGGTAGAGGTAAGTAAGTATCTTTCCATATATAGATATGTGTGCTTATGTGCAAGGCCTGTGTCCCAAAATAAAATATATTTCTTTCTATGAATTATAGTCCAGTAAGTTCAAATACAACTTTCCTGGAGAAACACCCCCACATAAGCACAGTGAGCCATTTTTTATAACCATGAGTAATGGTAAATAATTAGATGTCCTTCAATTTAAAATGGGTAAGTAATTCATAGTATGCTTATATAACAGAACACTATCATTAAATAATCAAAATAAATGAACTAGCTTATCATGAATCACTACACAAAATTTCATAATACTGAGCACAAAAAGCAAGTTGAAAAAGTACTCTATAAAATTTATGTAAGTGAAAAACAAAATAATAATATATATCTTTACAGATATATGGAGTGAAGGAATACAAATATACATGGTGAGGATACACACATGCTTCAGGAAACTAGTTCCCCCTAGCCTGGTTATCTTTATCTGGTAAGGAGAGTAGATCATGACTGGAGTAACGAGGAATCAGCTGTAACTACAAAATTATATTTCTTTCCAAAAGACAGACATGAAATAAATCTGATGATATTGCACTAGCATATACCTGAATGTTTGCAATGTCTCAAAAGTAATTTCTTAATCAAATTAGATCAAATGACTTACAGAACTGCTCTGTGTCAAGAGGAGTAATACAACTAATTATAATTATAGCATCTGTATTTAAATGCACTAATAATGCAAAAGAAAAACTGGTATTTCCCCAAACACATTCAACATATGCCCAAGGTTGTAATGGGTAGATCAAGATGGAATCACTTTAAACTGAATAGAAAAAATAATAAGATACTGGAGTGAACTTCCCAACTACAAAATTTAGACTTTAGAGATTTTGAAAGAGATGGTAATCAACTAAATTTCTTTTAGCTAGGGGTCAGTTAAAATGACCAACTTCCTCCTGAGGTACTTCTCATATTTGTGTGATACTAACTCCAAAAATATTTAAGTAAGTATGAAAATGCTAAGAATGGGGAAACACCTTCAACTCACATTGTCATCTATGGTTTTTGCCAAATACTTAACTTTCCTTTAGGCGAAAATATTTGCCACATGAATGATTCTAGTTACAAATGCAGACTATTTAAAAAGTGTTGGCAATCACCACAGAAATCAGACATTAGCAAAAATAATTATTTTTCAAACCACCACTATATGTTAGGGCCAAAGGCACTTTTTAAATTAACTATTTAGTATTTTTACACAAACACCTTACCTACATGATACAAGGAAAGTGAACAAACTCATAAATCAGTTTCCCCATTATAGGAAAAGATGAATTAGGAAGCAGAAACTCATGCTCCCTATCCCAGCATTTAACTATGAATACTGTATTTTTAAAAATGTAATTAATTATATCTTGGAAGCTCACCCAGCCTAGTAAGAAAACTAACATCCCACCAATTAATTATATAAACTCAATTGGTCAGTGAACTCCTTGGAACTTAGTTCCTTATGGTGGACAAACTCTGAAGTGGACTCCTGGGAGTCAAATCTTTGCAGAACCCACTCCCCTTGACTGTGTGGGCAGGATCTGAGACTTACTTCTAGCCAACAGTATATGACAAAAGTAATGGGATAGTCACTCGGTGTTTTCATAAGACTGTATCTTAGCAGATTCTAACAAGAGATTCTCCCACTGGCTTAAAGGTATAAGCTTCCATATTGTAAGATGGTCCATAGGGGGTTGGTGAGCAGACATGTAGATGGACATTTTAGTGAGCAACTGTAGTGTCAAGTAGGAACAGAGGGCCCTCAACTGATAGCAAGTAACAAATGGGGACCTCAGTCCTACAATCACAAAGAATTCAGCCCCAAACCACAAGAGCTTGGACAAGGATTCTGAGCTTCAGAAAGGAACACAGCCTGACCCATACGTTGACTACAGTCTTGTTAGACAATGAGCAGAATAACCACTTAAGTTGTGCCTAGACTTCTAATCCACAAGACTGTGAGATATGAAATGTATGCTGCGTTAAGCACCTAAGTTTGAGTAATCTATCATGCAGCAGTAGACAACTAAAATAATTCCCTATCTGTGAAAAAATTGGGTTGTCAGAGGGTCTCAATTGTGAGTGTGCATAACATTACCTAAGTCCTTTTTTTTTTCTTTTTAAACAAATACACAGGTCTGTACCTCAAAGTAAATGATCAGAATTTTGAGACATGAAGCTGAGATAGAATACTTTTTAAAGATTCCCAGGTGATCCTGATGACACTGACCTGATCCTTAAGCTCATTGCTAGTTATATGTTGATAAATGACATTTGGCACTCAAAGCTTTCTACACTTACTTCCTCTCATTTCCTTGTAAAGTAAATCACACATGGTATTTGCTGTAGCTCCAGAGACCGATTTTTAAAACATGGGAATGGCTGTGCTTAATAAATATATCTATCTTTGGCCATCTTCCAAACCAATATGTCATCAACTACTGTATGGTCATTTACTTTCCCTCTTGAGACAGAGAGAGAGAGAGAGAGAGAGAGAGAGAGAGGACATACACGCACACCCATTTTAAATGACCTACATGCACAAAGTGACTGCAAATGAAGTCTGGAGTAGGGATGGAAACAGGCACATCTTATTACTTTCTTTCCTCTCCTTGTCTCTAAAATCAGAACTTTCACTTCCATCCCAACTCCTACTAGGCAAAATTCTCACATTTTCTATTTTTTGTACCAATACCTGAGCAAAGCTCTGTTGCTCCCTATCATCAATCTATAATGAGAGAGGAAAACACAGGTAAGGAGAGGAGAAACTAAGCCTTGGAGAACTCTCAGCTATAAATTAAAGTTCGATCTTACTTATATTTTAAAAGTAATGGCCCCATGGAATAGAAACTAGAGAGTTTTTCCTCCCTCCGTTCACTTCTAATTTATATTTGTCCCAAGCCAAGGTACTGTGAAGAAAAGTTGTAGAAGCTATGGGGCTAGATAATTGATTTTCAGTTCTTGTCTTCAAAAAAGAGGAATAACAGGAACAGACAGAGCATTAGATAGTAGCTTTATAAGGGCATGTGCCTCAGTTTTGATCCTTGGTTTAATGTGCTAACCTCCATGCCCCTGGTTCAAGGCTCTATAGTTGTTGTGTTTCTAAGGGCAAATACAAATACTGAATAAGTAGTTCATTCTAGGTTGCCCTTTTTTCAAATGGGGTCAAACTACTTTTTGCAGATTTTCTTGCAAGTGATTTATTATATTGCTGAAAAAAATGAATGAATGAATAAATGAATGGAATCATTCTCCTTTTTTCCTAATCATCCCCGTGCAGAGTTTGTAAGATCCATTAATCATGTACTGGGCTTGAATGAGTTTTTAGGACTTCAGAAGGCAGCCTGCTTGAGTTTTAAGCAGAATTTTCCTTTTATTAATGAAATAGTAAATCAAAAAAATGTTGAAAAAGGAGAAGCAAATAATTTGCAATCTCATCTTCAAAGTCAAAGAGTTCTCAGAGACTTATTTTTTTCCTGCTCTTAGATACCAGGTCAGTGGGTCTGGGTTTGGGAATCCTTAGATAGCTCATGTTTCAAACAGAAAGCCTGGTGGGGTTCTCTTCTCTTCTCTCTTTCTAGCACTATTCCTCACCCCCACCCCAAGTCTTATTACTCTTTTCTGTTGAAGCTGTCTTTGGAACAAAGATTGACCTTTAATTAGCACTTGTGTGCTTCCAAATAAACAACATACTTCATTGTATTTCAGTCTCTTACTCTCAAAAATTCTTAATAATAACTTCATATGGGACTTCACATTTCAAATTCTGATTGGGCCGTGCCACTTGGCACTTTGACTTGTACTTCTTTTTTTATTTTATAAATACTTATGTTTAATCCGAATCTCTACTGGCTAAACTTACTTTTCTTTTTTTTTTTTTTTTTTTTTTTTTTTTCAACGTTTATTTATTTTTGGGACAGAGAGAGACAGAGCATGAACGGGGGAGGGGCAGAGAGAGAGGGAGACACAGAATCGGAAACAGGCTCCAGGCTCTGAGCCATCAGCCCAGAGCCTGATGCGGGGCTCGAACTCACGGACCGCGAGATCGTGACCTGGCTGAAGTCGGACGCTTAACCGACTGCGCCACCCAGGTGCCCCTAAACTTACTTTTCTAAGTATGATGCACAATCTAATATATCTCCCCAGGATATTGTGTCTTACCATTGAACTTATTATAGGAACAGTGGATATATCTTGTCTTTTATAATAAACCCAACCAACCACATTATATTCTCACTGCCACTAGAACATTTAATTCCTTTGATAATAGTTTTAATTGTTGCTAAGAACAATATTTTCCCAGAGCTCTTCATTTCCATCACCAGAAAAAATATGTGTTTATTTCCTTTTCCAAGAGCAACCTTTTCCCCGGGGCGGGGCGGGGGGGGGATTACCTTAAAACCACACAAGATGTATTAAGCATTCTAAGGAGTGGAGAACAATAAACCAAATTGAGAAGTGTAACTAGATATACAACCACATACACTAGATACAGACTTTCCTCTTACACTCCAGTGCCCCCTCATCCATAATGAAAATGAGTGCCTTGGGAAATAAGACAAAATTTCTCCACTTCGGGATTTCATGTAAGTGATCTAACTGACACATAGTAAATCCCTGAGAAGGCAAGAGGATATTAACTAGCATTATATTTAACATATTTACTCTCTTATTGATTTCCCCATTGAAAGTGATATTATAGACATACCTACTTTGAGGATGAGTTCTTCCCATGTCATTCTGACTTTAGATAAGCTCCAGGATTTTGACAGAACAACCATCTTTAACATGGTAAACTGGAAATGTCCACATTGCACTATTTTTCTAGGTACACAGACCTCCCTCAATATCCCTTAACAATGGATTTCTCATCTCATTCTTGGGGTTATATAGTTGTGAAAACAAGCAAACATCACAAAATGCAAGAGAAAATCGAGCATGCTTTTAGTCAGGGGAAGAAATCTCAGATAAATCATGTTTTCATTAAAAAACAGCCAGTTTGTGATATAGTGGCCAGGATTAGTAACACTTAAAGCAATACTCAGGGATTCTTACTTTCTCACCTCACACAGTTGCCTGGCTATTTCGACAATTCACTTCATATTTGAGTTCCAGAAATATCCTAGTTTAGTGGAGGCATAAAAGAAACTACTTATGGACATCTTAAAAAATAAGAGTCAAGCCTATTATTTAAAAAAATATACATTAAAGAATAATTGACATACAATAATGTATGAGTTTCACGTATATGATATGGTGATTTGATATATATATATACACTACAAAATGGTTACAAAAATAATTCTATGGCCATCTGTCACCAAAGTTGTTACAATATTAGTGACTATATTCCCTATAGTGTGCATTGCATCTCCATGACTTATTATATAAACCGAAAGTTCATACCTTTTAATCTCCTTCAACTACTTTATCCATCCCCATCCCTGCCCCCTCCTGTGGCAACTATCAGTTTTTTTCTATGTGTCTATGAGTCTGTTTCTGTTTTGTTTCATTTTTAAATTCCATGTATAAGTGAATTTATACAGTATTTGTCTTCCTCTGGCTTATTTCACTTGGCATAATGGCATCTAGGTCCATCCATGCTGTGTTACTTCTAAACTGGAGTTACTGGTCAGGTGGGTTTCCTTAACATTTAATGAAGCTCCAAGACCCCTCAACTGCAGAGCAGCCTGCCAGCCCTGAGAGTCACTTCAGAGTCCCAGAGGATTCCGCTTGGGCAGGGAAAACCAGGTTGCAAACAGACGCATATCCATAAACATTTCTGGAAAATAGCCTACAAAGAATTCAGAAGATTCTAAATCTCTAAAATTTCAGGATCTTCCTGTGATTATTTTTCTCATTTGAAATAACAACTTGATTTTTTGCCTAATTTTGTTTTTGTATGCCGCTTGTTTGTTTTCTGCTTAAAGAAAGTATGGAGCTTTGGGTCCCAGAGAAACCAGTTCTGCCCTGGTCACAGAGTTAAGTTAGGACAAAGAGGGTAGAGTATCTGCAAAACCAGCTAAGCCTGGTTTTTTCACTCTTTTCTCTTTCCACTCACACTTCAGAGCCAACAGAATATCAGTTTCTGATTTACTAAGTGTAGGTTAGATCTATGATCTCCCTAGTATGAATGTCTTCCCCTATCATAACATTTTTACCATTTATATTGTGTTATTCCTCAGCTGCTGGGCTGCATGTAACGTCAAAGACAGGCTATGTCTGACTTGATCACCATTTTATCTTTAATGCCAATTCCACACCTGACACAAAAGTAGGTATGTAAGAACTCCATGAATAATTACTGAAGAAGCAAATGTTTTTCTCCTTCCTTAGATACATTCATGCGGTTTTTGAATGTTCCATACACCTTGTTGAAAAGCACAATCCTTTTCACTTAAAAATTTCTACAGCAAAATACCTTTACCAAAGAACTCAGCCCAAATCTCTGAATTTGAAGACAAGTACAGGTAGGAGAGTCAAACACTGAACAGACAAAGCAGTATAAAAAGACAACTTAAAAGTATAGTAACATGGACTTAGATGTCACTGAAAACAACTGCCCCCCCCTTCACCATCCAAGACAAATCCCAAGACCCACAAAACACCTTTACAAAAAAAAAATGAACACATTTCCTATGAAACACAATGCATTTCCTAAAGAACAAAACGTAAGTTATAGAGATCTTTTGTTTTATGACAATTCCTTTGTGTCAGGAATTCAAAGTAGGTCAAATGACCACAAAAACTTGTGTCAGGAATTCAAGTAGATCAAATGGCCAACCAGAAGATGAAGACTGAACAATCTTAACATTCCAGCTGCTCTTAAGGGAGTAGCATAAATCTTTTATGGCAGGTTGTAAGACAGTTTGATATGTTTCAGTACTTGCTTCATGCGTCTCTGGGTCCTTCTGAATCAATACTTGTCCAATTTTTGTCTTTGGTTTCTTAGAATCATAGGAACATAGAAAGCAGAATCAGATGGAACCCTGGAGACTACATTAGATAATTTAACCTTCCACACTAGAAATTCCTTCCATAGAACCTTGAAAACAAGTGAGGGAACTTCACCAGGGAGACTTCCATATTTAGGGCAGCCCCAACTCTTGGAAAGAGTGTTTATTTTCTCTTATTCTATTTTGTTTCTTTCAAGTTTCATCAATACCTGCCTTCCTATAATTTATTTCTACTAGGTATTGCTTTTCCTTTCGAAGCACCACAAGATAAATATTCTCCTTTGCTACATGACAATTATCAGCATTACAAGATGGTGATCAGGCCTTGCTCATGCCTTCCTTCTGGCTACTTAATTCAATTTGGTACCAGTTTTACTTGGTTTCCAGACCTTGATTATCTTGACCAATTTTGGCTGAATACACCTTAGACAAAATTGTTGGATGTGATTACTTATACACAGGATGGGCTATGAGCTAACAGTCCAGATAATTAATGTTAGGGGAATTATGTTACCAAAATAATATCAAGCCTATGAGTTAATCCTAAAAACAATTTCTGTTCTCTCAATCTCATACCAAAAGATATAGCATCTTAAGAAGGGCATAGTTTCCAGTTCCTCCCCTAAAATGTACACATGGAGATGAATGTATAATGAAGCCCTTCTGAAAATCAGAATCAGAGCAAAGGATTTTCAATATTTCTATCCAGCAGATTTGGTGGTTATAATCCACCTATGACTACCCTGAGTTAAAATTCTCTCCTTTTCTGAAAATGGAATTTTGATGTTCTTTCTTCTGTACTTTTCTTATATATTAGGTTCATTAGCATCTAATAGCTGAGATTTTTAGGATATTCATCTTCACATTATATACAATGTATCTGAACCTGAAGGAAAGGACTGTTATCACTCAGATTTCCTAGACTATGTGTGGATACAGTAACTGGATAACATTTTGAGGTTTAGGGAAGAAGTGCGTACATTAATATTTGGGAAACAAATGTGTACATCATACTACAGTGTGTTTTTGTCTGACCCCAGAATCTATTTTCTCATATACCTTAATAATAAATACAATAATGTTTAGCTGTGTTTTGCTGCTCAATTAAGGAATAAAAGAAAAAGACAGCAACACAAATTTTCCAGGTTTGTGCTCTAAAATGTGCTTACAGTTCACATACTTAGTGGCAAATGAATATGGGTCTAGAATATACAATTTAATTTAAATTCTAAATATAAAATAAGTAATCATGAAGGAAAATGCTCTCCTCCCATCCTCTGAAAAAGTATATAAAATCACAATCTTGTACCTGGATTTGGAGTTATCTGCAGTTTACTTACTTGATTATCTAGTTCCTTTTAGTTACACAACCTAGTAACTACACAATTGTTAAGCATCTGAAGTTTGTTTTTCACTAAGAAATCAAAAGGGCTTATGTTAGCTAGTTTTATTCCCTGAAACCTAAGATAAAAAAAAAATGGTAAGAGACAGAAAAACATTTGATTCTAGTCTTCTTCTTTCTTATAAAACATTTTATGATCAATATTCAAGAAATAGAGTTTCATACCTCCAAAACAGTTTTTATAATAATGTGTTTCCTTTGAAGACCATAGGGCTAACTTTAAAAGGAGAGCTGAGTTTGGTAGCAAAGCTCAGGCTACAGGCTTATTTCTAATATTACTCCATTCTGCGCTCTTGGGTAACTCATTTCCCACTAAAGGATCTCGTTTTGCTAAACTACAAAAATGGGGGAATTTATACATAATTGCTTTTTTTATTATATCTAAAGTCTAAAACCATGCTTTGAGATAGATTTGATATGAGTCATGTGTAATTTTACATTTTCTTGTAGCCACATTTAAAAGGGCAAAAAGAAACAGTTATAATCAATTTTAGTTATATATTTTACTTAACCTAATGTACCCAGAAAATATCATTTTATCATGCAATCAATATAAAGTAATTATGAGACATTTTAAATTCTAGTGTCTTTAAAATATAATATACAAATACATAATATAAAAATATACAACATACAAATACATAATATAATATGATATAATATAATGTAATATAATATATAGTTTACACTGGCAGCACATCTCAATATGAACTAACCACATTTCAAATGTTCAACAGCCACATGTGCCTTGTGGCCACAGTATTGGATTATATAGGTCTAATCCAATCTAGGCACTGACTTATGGATCTATGAAAAATCATCCACATTTTTGTGTTGAGTGTGGAGAGGGAGACAAGAAACCATTGCTGGAAGTCTCCAGTGATGCCTCTCTGAGCTCTCAGGGCACCTTACCAGAGGAGATAATGAAACCTTTTAATAGCTAGTAGAGCATGAGCACTGACAAATCAAAACAGACATTAGTCCCATCAGAACTGACATCATTCAAGAAAACATGAATACAGGTTGGATATAGGCCATGCCTACATATCCTTTCAAAAACAAACAAACAAACAAACAAACAAACAAAAACAAAACACAAGTCACAAGTATTGTTAATGAATCCTTTGATAACTATCTGCCCCAGTATATAATACTCTTCTTGTAAAAGGGCCCTAAAGGGGGGGCTCCTGGGTGGTTCAGTTGGTTAAGCATCTGACTTCAGCACAGGTCATGATCTCATGGTTCCTGAGTTTGAGCACCACATTGGGCTCTGTCCTGACAACTCAGACCCTGGACCCTGCTTTGGATTCTGTGTTTTCCTCTCTCTCTGCCCCTCCCCTGTTCTCCCTCTCTCTCTCAAAAATAAACAAACATTAAAAAAATTTTTAAAAAGAAAACAATTTTAAAAAAAGGGCCCTAAAGGTTTTCCTTTATTATGACCCAATAATTTACACAGTGAAGGACACATATCATATAGTGCTTCACATTCTATATGAGAAAACATTTGGACTGGCAGTCTTGCAGTAATGCAGGCTATGAAGGCTTATGCATATAGGATTTTGTATAACTTTGAGAATAACATAATTGTCTAGCTTAAAGAATGGGGAAGGGATACATGAAGTTGTGACCTCAAAGCACTTCACTATGGCATTACTGTACACAGGTTAAGGTATTCAATAAATATTTACCAAAGGGACAAATGAATGAATGTCTTCCAATGAAACATGACTTCATAGATCTTTGCCAAATGTGGTTCTTACTGGGTGCTTCACACCAATAGTATGGGCGTTAAGGAATACTTATCCATCATGTAACAGGTGTCACTTAATGATATCTTGGTTTATCTATTCTTTCCTGACTGACTATTGATAAAGTCCCTAATCTATCTTCTCATAACAGAGTGATCAACAAATATTTGAGCTATTCTAAACAGAATGGAGAATTAGCGGGTTTATTGGCTGTTCCTTGCATCTAAAAGTATAAAGTACTATGGAAGAGAGAGAAAAATTGACAGAATTGTATGAAATTTGGGAAAATTGGACTCAAGTCTAAGAAGTAACAATGGCCAAGAATAGAGTAATACCAGGCAACATATATAAAGATAATTCAAGAAAGGCCTTTCTAGTCATGCTCTTCCTTTTCTTCACATTGTCGGCCTCATGCTACTTCAACGCAGGAAAGAAACAAAAGATAGGTGCAATGGGGTAAATTTAAAGCAACACTGTCCTTGTACTAGAAAGTACTGGATAACAAAAGTATAGATAGACTAGGCATTACTTTTGCATCATACCCCTACCCCCCCAACACACACAAGAAACTGTGCCATCAAACATCCCTATTATTTAAAGGTTTTTTTTTTTAATACAGAAAACAAGAACTGTTGCCTAAAATACTGTACAGGATTATTTGTAATGTTGATACCAATAACTTATAGAGATAGCTTTATATTTGGCAAAATGGGTAACAAAAAAACTTGAAAATTCTGCAAGAAATACCTGAAAATGTTGGATAAAAATTATCATTTAAAAGTGATACTGGCACAAAAAGAGACACATAGATCAATGGAACAGAATAGAAAACCCAGAAGTGGACCCACACATGTATGGCCAACTAATTTTCAACAAAGTAGGAAAGAATATCCAATGGAAAAGATAGTCTCTTCAACAAACTGGTTGGGGAAACTGGACAGTGACATGCAGAAGAATGAAGCTAGACCAGCTTTTTACACCATACAAAAAAATAAACTCAAAATGGATGAAAGACTTAAATCTAAGGCACGAAACCATGAAAATCCTAGAGGAGAAACACCTACCAATCTCTTTGACCTCAGCCAGTGCAGCTTCTTACTAGACACGTCTCCAGAGCAAGGGAAACAAAAGCAAACATGAACTACTGGGACCTCATCAAGATAAAAAGATTCTGCACAGTGAAGGAAACAACAAAACTAAAAGCCAACCTATGGAAAGGGAAAAGCTATTTGTAAATGATATATTGGATAAAGGGGCAGTACACAACATCTATAAAGAACTTAACCAAACTCAACACCCGCCCTCCCCCCCAAATAATAATAATACAGTGAAGAAATAGGAAGAAGACATGAATAGACACTTTTCCAAAGAAGACATCCAGATGGCTAACAGATACATGAAAAGATGGTCAACATCACTCATCATCAAGTAAATACAGATCAAAACCACAATGAGATACCACTTCACACCTGTCATAATGTCTAAAATTAACAACTCAGGAAACAACAGATGTTGGTGAAGATGTGGAGAAAGGAGAACCCTTTTGTACTGTTGGTGGGAGTGCAAACTGATTCAGCCATTCTGGAAACCAGTATGGAGTTTCCTCCAAAAGTTAAAGATAGACCTACCCTATGACCCAGCAATTGTACTACTAGATATTTATACAAAGGATACCAAAATGCTGGTTCTAAACGGCACATGCACTCCAATGTTGCTGGCAGCATTATCAACAATAGCCCATTATGGAAAGAGCCCAAATGTCCATTGACTGAAGAATGGGTAAAGAAGGTGTTGTATATAAATTACAATGGAATATTACTCGGCAATCAAAAAAGATGAAATCTTGCCATTTGCAACAATGTGGATAGAACTAGAGTGTATCATGCTCAGTGATATAAGTCAATCAGAGAAAGAGATCATATGATTTCACTCATATGTGGAATTTAAGAAATTAAAGAGATGAAAATAGGGGAAGGGAAGGAAAAACAAGATAAAAACGGAGAGGGAGACAAACCATAAGAGACTCTTAAATACAGAGAAGTGAGGGTTGCCGGAGGGGAGGTGGGTGGGAGGATGGGCTAAATGGGTGATAGGAATTAAGGAGGGCACTTGTTGGGATGAGCACTGGGTGTTAAATGTAAGTAATGAATCACTAATTTTGATTCCTGAAACCCATATTATATAATATGTTAACTAACTGGAATTTAAACAAAAATAAATAAATAAATAAATAAATAAATAAATAAATAAATAAATAAATAAAACAGGAAATAAAACTTATACATAAGTAGTAGAAAAGTTCTGGTCAAACAGGAGACAGTTTGGGGACTCTGCAAACAGCTGTAGTCTACAAGTCTTCACCCTTGATTTTAAAAAAACATGAAAAATCTACATATGATACTGAAAACCAATGAGAAAACATGGGACAACAGATTTGCGAGGGCAAAGCATTGACTGTGCTGAAATATTAGGCTTAAGTTCTAATAAACTGAATTTAAATGCATCAGTTAATGAATACATTTCTATACAATTGATGAGAGTCATAAATATCTAGAATAAGGAGCACAGAGAGTCTTGGGGAAAAAAAAGTAAAATAAAGATCTAAAGAATGGTTTAAATATAAATATAAATGTGTACATATATGGGGTGCCTGGGTGGCTCAGTCTGTTAAGTGTCAGACTTTGGTTTAGGTCATGATCTCGCGGTTTGTGAATTCAAGCCCTGTGTCAGGCTCTGTGCTCACAGTTCGGAGCCTAAAGCCTGCTTCAGATTCTGTGTCTCCCTCTTTCTCCCTGCCCCTCCCATGCTTTCTCTCTCTCTCTCTCTCAAAAATAAACATTAAAAAAAAATAAATGTGTACATGTATGTACACATACATACAGAGAGGAAGACAGAATGAGAAAACACACTTTGTTTTCAGTCTTGTGCTTAGGTCCTACAGTAAAAAATGCCTGTAAAATACGGCCCTTGACCTTACTTGACCGACTTGACCTTAGGATTTCAGACTATATTTAAACAGATAAACTTAACAGCCAGAAAAAAAAAAAAAAAAAAAGAAAAAGAAAAGGAAAGAAATCCAAAGTGAGAAATTTGGATTACATATTCCAAAAATAAAACTACATCTATGTTCCTACAACTGTATTACCTTCTTTTTTTAGTCTTATAATGTATTCTACTATAACATCCTAGAGAACTGAGTTGTCATGCAGTGTAATAACAGTAACAATACCTACCCCATAGATTTGTTATAAAAATAGTAAAGTGATCAGTACCAAGATCATACACCTTGTTGCTATGTATCACTTAATTTTGTATCATTCCCATGGCCCAGCACAATGTGGGCATGTCTTAGAAGTTCAGTGGGTGATAACTGAATAAAAGGTCAAGTAAATGGAATGCGGGACATTAGGTGAGCTGTGTTGCTCAACCATAGCCTTGTACTGGAATCACCCTTGGAGACATCGATTATTTATCTGTCTGGGGTGGCCCGGGCATTGGGTAGGTTGTAAAATTTTTCCAAGTGATTCCAATATGGAAACAGGATGGACAAATATGAAGCTAGAGGAAAATAAAGTTGGGTTGTAGTGCTTGCATAAGCTTCAGGGCTGGTAACAATAACTAGAATTTGCCTTAAAAAAAAGGGAAGGAAAATAAATTTAAACATTTTTTTAAATCCAGATATAATTCACCCCAGAAAGAGATGACTCTCTTTTGTAACATGAATAATTTCAGGAAAGTTGAATTGAAATCAGTAGTGTAACCATAGCTATAATTAGATACATATGTGATTGGTACAGTGCCTGATAACCAGTCTTTATATCAACCCTCCAAGACGTATCTCTATTTGAAGATGACAAAACTGTGGGCTAGAATTTTCCCACTTGAAGTGTGGCCCATGGACCAGCAGCCTTGACCTCACCTGGGAGCCTATAAGAAATGCAGACTCTCAGGTCCCAGGCCAAGCCTCCTTAATGAGAACCTGCACTTGCCCTAGTGAACAAGGCAATGATACTCATAATAAAGTTTGAGTAATAGTGAGCTAGATTAATAATTTGCAACCTTGGGTGCTCACTGAAATCACCCTGAAACCTTTAAAAAAATCCCGATGCCTGGGCTTTGGGGTTTTTGAAAGCCACCTAATGTGATTCTGATATGCAGCAGTTTGAGAATCACTGGGTTGGACACTGCATATAATATGTCTAAGCTGGTACATACATAGCTTTGAATGATGGAACTGGGATTCCATCCAGAACTCTGCAGCCATTGTACCATGGCCCTTCCTGAATTATTCCTCTTATGCTGGAAGCCGAGCTATCCAACCAGCCTGATGGCAGGGCCTGGGCGGTGGACGGATCAGCACTGCCAGGCGGCCCACCGACAATGAAGCTTCTAGTACTCCCACTTTTATGTAATTTGGCCTTAATAAAAGTACCTCGGGAATTGTCTGTTGGGGAATTGCCATTGACAGGCCCCCTGGGAACCACTGGGAAAGAAATAAGCTTCCACAGGGAAATTGTGCAGCCCTACATCTAGCCCTTGCAACCCCCTATAAAAACTCTTCTACCTAAAGAAAGGACAGTCCCATACATTTCCCAGCAAAGGAGGAATAAATGGATTTAAAGGCCCCACTCTGGCAACAAAGGAGTGTATCTATGGGCACAAGTTACTCCAACGCCTAGGCCCACTTGGCCCCCAGGAGGCATTCCAGATGATGACTGAACCTAGTCGGTTGAAGTACAGAATGGTTCATTAGTTCCTAGGTGCCTTGTCTCTCTGAGAATGTATAAGGCGTGGGTTCCTAAGGCCCTCTTAGTCCCCTCCTGGCACCTCGGACCAAGGCGAACACTTTTGTTCCTCAATCCACAAATGGTTTGGGGAAACAACTAACAGGTCATGTCCCTGTAACTGTTCCACTTGAGGTGTTGAGAGATAGATGACCTTTCATGAAAACAGCAAAGCAAATGCTTTATAGATTACAGATATATGTAGATACATAATGAAAATAATGTAGGAAATTAATCAATAAGCAAAGGGCAGGAGGGAACGTTACAGGAAAATAACCATGTTATTCCTTAAAGGGTGATTACACATACGAACCTTTTTAGAATTAGGTAATGCCAGAAAACATAGATGACGTATGCTACAAGGAAATTGCTAACAAATATAATGCCACGTTTGCCACAATAAAGCGGCCAGTTCAACACACTGCTCTTGTCTGTGTCCATTTTTATTTTTGTTTTATTTTCTTTTTCACTTTTTTGCCGATGCTGTTCATCCTTTGGGAACCCCTGGACTTGCTGGGGCTGGACTCCGGCACTCTTAGACTCAAGAAATTTTCAAGTTCAAATAAAAATAAAAATATTAATTAACATATTACACATATATATCATCTTCTCAATGAGGGTATGTTTCTGACAGTCATGATCATATTTTAAATTTATATGTTCTTATATGCCAACATTCAGCTCAGTGCTAAGTAAATATTGTTGCTTAGTAAATACTATTTGATTAATACACATTGCTATTCAAGCAATGAGATCTATATTAATGGCACCAAAGACATACTTCTTTGCCCTTTCAAGCTAAAACTCAAATTGCACATCAGTATTAATATATGAGAAATGTTAAACCTTGTCTTTCTTGCTGTGATTGATGCATGCAAATTATTTCACTTATCAAGACAAAGCCTGTCTATAATTTTATATTGAATGTGATAAAATAATGAGGGCTAAAACCTAAATTTCCTAATGTGTAAATGGCTTGAAAGTAAGCTTCATATTTATTCATTAGCTGTTACAGTGACTACATTCCAAGATTATTTTTTAGTATAGAATTAAACTTTACAAACAACCAGAACATCTCACTTGATAGCTAATTCACAGTAAGATCATTATCTTATTATAATAAATACCTGCATAAATAATATTTAAATAAGCATAGTCCTGCTTTACAGATTTTTTCCTGAGGATATTGTAACCATTATTATTCCATAATAATGCCTTGCAATGGATAGAATGGGGTTTATTAAAAAAAATCTGAATTACTTTTGTCAATCATTCAGCAACATATTTTCCTGTGCTGCATTACAAATTCATTACTCCAGGATCAGGTTTTAAAATATCAGAGCAAAAGGTAAAATGAGCTACTGTTAAGGTTAGATGTTATCACACATATCTGCCTGCATTACATTTAGGGGAGCTTGGGACTGAAAGCCAGACCTGAACATTTGCAAAAGTATTGATTTGATAGGAATGTTTCAAGACACTTTCCTGGTAACTTTGCCTGTAAACATGGTCAAGATTAGTGTAAGAAACAGAGCAAATGCCTAAAGAAAAAGCAAAACAAAAACAAAAACAAACAAAACCAAACTATATTGTTCCTTTTTAAAAATTTTTTAAAATGTTTTATTTATTTTTGAGAGACAGACAGAGTGAGTGGGGGAGGGGCAGAGAGAGAGAGAGAGAGAGGGAGACACAGAATCCGAAGCAAGCTCCAGGCTCTGAGCTGTCAGCACAGAGTCCGATGCAGGGCTTGAACTCACGAGCTGTGAGATCATGACCTAAGAAGACGTCAGACATTTAACCAACTGAGCCACCCAGGCACCCCATCATATCGTTCCTTTTATAATTATCTTCCTGGTAGAGTCAGTTGGCTATTTTAAATTATTTAGCCACTTATTTGTTTATTCCCAAAACATCTACTCAGATTAGAACTCAAGAATAAGGTGCTGGGGCACCTGGGTGGTTCAGTCAGTTGAGCATCCAACTTCAGCTCAGGTCATGATCTCACGGTCGGTGGGTCCGAGTCCTGCGTCGGGGTCTGTGCTGACAGCTCAGAGCCTGGAGCCTGCTCCAGATTCTTGTGTCTCCCTCTCTCTCTGCCCCTCCCCTGCTCACAATCTGTCTCTCTCTTTCTCTCTCTCTCAAAAATAAACATTAAAAAAAAAAAAGAATTAGGCACCAAATGTTGAAAGGCTCCAGCCATCATGGTCCAGGAGGAAAAAAATCAGTCAAGAATATGACAGTACGAGAGATGGCTGAGAGTTATGACTTTAAAAGCTGCAGGACAGAGGCTATATAAACACTGAATCTTCCCCATCTCCATGGAGAGGTCAGGGAAGTGGAATGCATGGAAATTTTTTTACAAGAGATAACACAGAAGGTTATATAGAAGGCTGATCCACACTGGACAGATACATAGGAGTTAGCTTTGTTTGGAGAAGACCTATTTATAGTTTCACACCTAAGGAACCATGATGATTTCAAGTGTTTCCATTAGGAACCAAGTAATAAGAGATTTAAACTTGCAATCCAGGTGGTGCAGAACTTTACAGTTTTCATAGCTGGGATGTGGTAAAGGTTATAGCATCTTCTTCACATAGGTATAAATAAGAAAATGAACAATGGTTCTTTTGTTCTGGAAATTTTCCCCTATGGCTATTCCAGTCCAAAGTAGAGGATGATGCTATTACTCCTGTAAATTCTTTGTTCTTCTAACTTCGCATTTTTTTTTTCAACGTTTATTTATTTTTGGGACAGAGAGAGACAGAGCATGAACGGGGGAGGGGCAGAGAGAGAGGGAGACACAGAATCGGAAACAGGCTCCAGGCTCTGAGCCATCAGCCCAGAGCCTGACGCGGGGCTCGAACTCACGGACCGCTAGATCGTGACCTGGCTGAAGTCGGACGCTTAACCGACTGCGCCACCCAGGCGCCCCAATTCTTTGTTCTTCTAATGCAAAATCTAAAAAGAGCCCTGGATTAGAAATAGCAGAAACCTATGTTCTAAGCCTAGTTCTATCTTTAATTCAGCTACCTAACTGGGCAAGTAAAATTAACTCTTTTGGTTTTAGTGTCCTCCTTGGTAAAGTGAAAGGTTTTTCCTAAACCAGTGGTCCTCAGCTGGGGACACTAGGGAATTCCCAGGAACAATTTGAGTTATTGCAATGTGGGGCCGGGGGTGGGGGTACTTCTATAGGTATCTAGTGAGGTGAGGCCAAGGTTATTGCTGAAGATCCTTGAACACAGAGGACATATCCTACAACATAGAATGTCAGTGGTACCAAAGTCAAGAAACCACAGCCTGAAACCAGGCTTCACTAGCTGCATTAAGCAATGAGCTGGTTGTGGTCTAGAAAGCACATGCTGACACGCATTTGGAAGTAACACCTGTGAGAGAACAAAAGCCAAAGCAGGGCTGGGCAATGGGAACCATTCAATCTGGAGTTAGACCTGATAGAATCTCTTCCAGTCCAATGAGAGTCTGGAAAAAGACTGCCCACCAGAGAACCCTACCTTGGATGGAAATAACTAAGTCACTGTGTCCTTGCACCACTGCCTTGTCCAGTTCTTTTCCAGGTGCTGCTCTGAGAAGAGATGATGTCAGCTGCCACTGACTTAGATGATCATTGGCTGGAGTTTGCCCCAAGAAAGGTGTGACTTTGACTTAAATGCTAAGGTAGATCCTGAAGGAAGTACCCCCTAAAGATTTTTGGCTAAACACAGTCCTTGAAGTTGGGCACTGAGATTTTTCTTTCAGGGCCAGCTCTGAGTCTACTACAAGAGCTGAAAGGAAACAAGGTCTATCTCTGTAAATCTAACAACACCAACGGATCACAGAAAGCTTTACTATTTACGAGCACAGCAATTGAGATTACAGCAACTCCTTCTCAGATGTGTAAATAAAAACAAAAAGAACAAAGGACAGTCGTTTTGTTTCTGGACTTTCTGCATCATCTTGTTTAAATCTCACAGTAACCAATGGGGTTTGTACTATGAATGTTCATACTTTACAAAGTGAATCAGAGAGACTCAGTAACCTGCCCAAAGTCAACCAGCAGGTAGGAGTGTGGGATTTGAAGCCAAGTTGTCTGATCAATCTTACCTTGCAAGAAATGTATTACTGTGATTCTCTCTAATGTTTTTCTTCATCCAGAAGATTGGATTTATAAGTCAGTTGGAGAAACAAAAATGCGATATGATTTCACTCATATGCAGAACTTAAGACACATAACAAAGGAGCAAAGGGGAAAAGAGAAAGAGAGAGAAAGAAACAGACAGAGAAAGAGAGAGGCAAACCAAGAAACAGACTCTTAACTATAGGAACAGACTGATGGTTACCAGAGGGGAGGTGGGTGGAAGGATGGGTTCATTAAATAGGACATGGGGATTAAGGAGGGCACTTGTGGGGCGCCTGGGTGGCGCAGTTGGTTAAGCGTCCGACTTCAGCCAGGTCACGATCTCGCGGTCCATGAGTTCGAGCCCCGCGTCGGGCTCTGGGCTGATGGCTCAGAGCCTGGAGCCTGTTTCCGATTCTGTGTCTCCCTCTCTCTCTGCCCCTCCCGTTCATGCTGTGTCTCTCTGTCCCAAAAATAAATAAAAACGTGGAAAAAAAATTAAAAAAAAAAAAAAAAAAAAAGAATTTAAAAAAAAAAAAAAAGAAAAAAGGAGGGCACTTGTGATGAGCATCAGGTGCTGTATGTAGGTGCTGAATCACTAAACTGTACACCTGAAACTAATATTACCCTATATGTTAGCAAACTGGAATTTAAATAAAAATTTTAAACAGCCCCTGGGTGGCTCAGTCAGTTATGCAGCTGACTCTTGATTTCGGCTCTGGTCATGATCTCACAGTTCATGGATTTAAGCCCCGCATCAGGCTCTATGCTCACAGCATGGAGCCTGCTTTGGATCCTCTGTCTCCCTCTCTCTGTCCCTCTTCCCCCATCCCTCAAAAATAAATAAATGTTAAAAAAATTGTTTTTAACTTTAAAAAAATGAAAGGTGAGATTTTAGTGTCTGCTTTACATACTTCACAAGGTTATTATAATTATCATATGAGAATATGAGCATGTAAAACATTATAAACATGAGATCTTGAATAATTATTATTAATAGCACTAAATATCATTAATAAGTAGCATCATTAATGACAAACATGACTTCATTAGGTAGAGGTTCTTAGCTCAGAGAGCTCTGAGTTGGCTTTAATCTGGAGTGGCCATGAATTGAACCCGGAATGGGTACCTATAAAGAGTTGTGTTGTCTGTTAAATTCCTGGTACCCTATAGTACAGCCTGGCAGAGAGGGCTCTGCATAATGAGCAAAGAGGAGAGGGAGAAAGGGAAAGAGGGAATGAGAGAAGAGGAAGAGAGAGAGACAGAGACAGAGACAGAGACAGCTAAAAAGTGACATGTCCTTTCTGCTTCCCATGGCCTAGCAGTATCCCAAATAGTTTATCCTTTTAGGAGCCTCTTGAGAAGTGTAGTAAAGGACTGGTTGAGAGTCTTGGAGGCTTTCACTCACTTTGCCTGGCTCTGAATCCCTATCCCATTATTTCCAGCTGTGTAATTTTGGCTAGCACACTTAATGGCCCAGTGGTCTCATCTTATTCATCTATAAAATGGGGATGGTAAGAATAGTCCCTCATTGGGACGTAGAGAGCATTAAGCAAGTTAATACATATAAAAGTACTCAGGACAGAAACTGGTGCATGCCAAGTCCTCATTGCTATCTTATAGGTTTGATGTGTTTTGTATGAAACTTTGTTTCTTTCAAACCAATAAGATTAACATACCATGCTATGGAAAATTCCTTACAAAAGGCTTACATAATATACTTCATATGGGTCTATATTTAGTCATCTGCATGACATTGTCCATGAAGATTATGTATTGTTTTAAACAATTCCATATGCTTCAAGGAAAAAAAAAAAAAGGTGCGTTTATTTTATTTTATTTTATTTATTTATTTATTTTTTTTTAAATTTTTTTTTTCAACGTTTTTTTTATTTATTTTGGGGACAGAGAGAGACAGAGCATGAACGGGGGAGGGGCAGAGAGAGAGGGAGACACAGAATCGGAAACAGGCTCCAGGCTCTGAGCCATCAGCCCAGAGCCTGACGCGGGGCTCGAACTCACGGACCGCGAGATCGTGACCTGGCTGAAGTCGGACGCTTAACCGACTGCGCCACCCAGGCGCCCCAGGTGCGTTTATTTTATATTGGCAGTTTTCATTAGGCTGTATTTTCAGAAGCGGAATGATTGAATCAAAGGGAATGAACAACTTTAAAGTCTTTGACATAGGTGACACCCCATTGCTTTCCACAAGGTTGTCTCCATCAGCAGTGCACGAGAGTGACCATGCACTGCACCCTTGCAGCAGATGTGAAGAATCCAGATCTCACTTTCAATAAACTTCCTTAGATTAATGGAATAATGAGCACTCCCTTCCCTGTGTTTTTCCTGTCTCTAGTATATCATGAATGAGTTAGTGTTCATCACTGCCATCCATTTCTCTAGCAGGACTCTTTTTCTTTTTTCTTTTTCGCTCTTTCCTTATGCCTTATTTAAAGATAAAATCCTTTGTCATATTAATATATATATATATATATTTTTTTTTCTCCAGTTTATAATTTTTCTTTTGCAGTATGACTAATTTTGATAAAAACACAAAGCTAAAACAAGTATCTTAACCAGTGGTTTCTCAAGTTGAGATTTTGGATAGCAGATATTATCCTGTCAGGATCCTAGCCCCTTGGCTTACCCTGGAGATCACCTGCAGACAATTCCCAAGAACTCTTATCACTTACTTATCTCTCTCTGACTGCAGACAGTCTCCTCCCTTAAGAGAGTCTCTAGGCTCTAAGAGGTGCAAACAAGAAGTATATGGGAGTTATCATCCCTCAATCCAAGAGCAACTGATATCTCAGTCTCATATCTCATGGGAACAATTCTATAGACTATTCCTCACTGTGTCTCCAATGTCCCCAGTTTAACTGAGCACCAGTTCCCATAACAGTAATACACTTGTCAATACACCTTTTATTTGCTCTCCCCTATTCCCTATCTCACTTCCTACTACCTGATATATTCCCTGGGATTGTCCCTCAAAGAAAGACTTGTACACAAATTCTTGTCTAACAGTCTCTTCTTGAGGGATTCCAAACTAAAACACATGAGTCTTATTAAAGTGTTTCAGTGGGTTCTTATTTGTGGTCATGATTTATCCATTTTCTGAAAATTATGATTGCTGTCTGTGGTAGATTATTTACAAACAATATTTATAGGAAGAATCAAGTTCAAGAAAAAACAATGGCAAAATGTCTTTTAGTCTATCACTTATAACAAAAAACAAACAAACAAAAAAACCCTATGGTTAGAGTTTAGTTTGATTTTATTACTATTTAGGTATTTCTGTAAAAAACTTTCCCTTTCTGAACTTGTATGATCATGGAGTTTGAAAAAGTTAGAAAACCACAGGGACTAAATGATCTCTTATATACTTTCCAGCTATAAAATCATTTTACCTCCTTACAAGATTTAACACGGTTTGGTTCCAGACACATGCATTTTTTGGTTGATTGAATGATTCCTCCCCTTATCCATAGCTATGTTTGCAACTTATGTAACAATTTAGTCTGCTCACTCATTTACTTATTCTTTCATGCATTCATTTAGAAAACATTTGCTGATTGTACTCTGCATGCAAATTGGGATTGTGCGAAGCAGGAGAAAGAACACCAGACTTGAACCCAGCAGAGAATCTGCACCCAGCTCGGACATTTTCTCAGAACCTCAGGCAAGCGCTTGGTTCTCTCTAGTTTGTTTCTTTATGTCTAAAATAAATAATTATAAGAGTATAAAAATACTGAGCACTATAACGGGCTTACAGTGTACCAGACCTTTTTAAAGAGTTTTACATGTACTTTATTGTATTTTATAAACGTATTTGATTCTATTTGGTAGGTATCACTAACATCTCCATTTCAGAATGAGGCAAGGAAGACTTACAGAGGTTAAGAAACATGCACAAGGCTGCATAATTAATAAGCAGCAGTAATAAGGATTTGAACTGTGGAAATAAATGAAAACCACCCAAATGAGAATGAGCACAGGTTATTTATTCAGAACTTGCTATAACAAGGAGTCAGCCACCATCACTTATATGTGCAATTGGCAGAGACTCAAAGGCTGACAGGGGAGTTGGAAAACTTAATAAGACAAAATGCAAAGGCTTCAGGTATTCTCTGATGGGAGGCTGTGGGTGTCCTAACACTTGAGGTGGGCTAACTAGAAATGGGGTATCGTATATGATTGGTCAGATGAGCATATTTGGCTTTCTCTGCTCAGTCCTAAGTTGGAAGAAGAGGCAAAAATTGAAGAAGCTGGCAGTTATTGATCAAGTCCTGACTAGAGCCAATTGCTACAGAGGTTGGGGTTTGGCTTCCTGGTGTAGCTGCTGCTGGGTGTGGGTCAGATTTCTACTTTCATATATTGTCAGACCACTGTATATCAGTATATTCAGTCTCTCAGATCCAAGGAATTTTTACATCAAAACTCACTCTATAAATCATACCCTATATTTCATAAAAGAATATATATTCATCCAAATCATAAACCCTGAATACGACATTATAAAATTAGTATAATTGTTCAGAACATTCAACTAAATATTTAAGAAAAGATAAGTACAACCTATTTTTCATAGGCATATATATTTTTTTTCTTTTAGCTTAGGAAAACAAACATAAAGAGTTGAAGGTAGAATTTGAAGGAAAAGAACAATGTGGGCAAATTATGCTCATAGTTCCAGCCATGAAGTCTTTGAAGAAGTTATGGCTGTAGAAAGGAGTCTCAACCTCGAATGGCTCCAGAGGCCAAACGAGAAGCACTAATGAATGAAGCAAGCATGTGATGAGGAAGTAGAGAGTGAAAGGTACAGAACACCCATCAAAAAGTTTTGTTCTTATTGGGCTTCAGTCATACAGGACCACAGCCAAGTGTGGCAGGAGATTTAGATTTTTATATGGAAGCTTTTGATTTTGAAATGTGACAACTGGTTATTTTATAAGCGAAATAAAGCATATCCAAAATAGACAAACAGACTAAGCTTGACAGTAACCAAAGAAACCATGTCTGTGAGTCTCATGGAGCCCATTGGCCATCAATATGAACCATTGCCTAGAAAAACACTCCAGATTGCTCAGAGGGGACTACAGGCAGCTCCCCCTTTACCAATGCTGGGCTAAGCAGGCTACCCAAGCTTTTCCCTTCCCCAAGTATCCAATTTCCTCTGCATCTCCAGAGCTGTAACAGGACCAGAAGATGGGAATCAACATATGTTCTTTCACATAAACTTCACAGCCACTCAGTAAGCCAGGTATTATTAAGCCTTCAGGCATTCATGAAACCAGAGACAGAATGCAAACAACCGTACCAGAGGATATGAAAATAACTGTTCACTGATGTGCAGAGGGAATATGCAGGAAAGAAACAATCAGTGTATAGTGAAGTTGATTACTTTCCCCTCCAAGGTGGGGAGCTTGGTGGCAGCTCTTCAAAGAAAGTGACTTGAACTGGTAAATTTAGGGCTTGCCTCAGGTTACAAGACTGGAAAAGAACCAGAATTTGTTTATATGTTAACATTCTTAGCAAAAAGCTTTAATTGAACTTACACAGAGTTCTCCCAAAATATTCATGTATTTCACATAAACTCTTTCCTTAGTCCAGAGGCTGAGAATACCCATTTTGAATAACTGGCATCTTAAATGGATGACTTTCCGATTTGAGAGCCTATTCCCTTTGACACTCTTTTGTTTCAGTACTGACTCCATGGACAGGCAGAAGTTTGCATGCAGGTAAGGCAGAAATCTACTTGTTTTAGAAACCAAAGTGACCAGCCCATTTTCCCTTTAAGAAAACAGAGGCTTATCATTTCTATTTGCTACCTTGTTGTATCTGAGTCTCCATGCAGGTGAGTTATGATTTAATCCCCCGTCCCCCAAGCCTCATAATCAGGTAAGTACATAATGCAGATTAAGCATTATGGTCCCTGAGAAAATAAACCCAAGACAAAGATCAGCATACAATGCATCAGTTCCCCAGGCATTCAGCAGAAAATGAGCATGTATTGACCAATGAGTGGAATAATAGCTTTGTTGACAATGTCAATGGAGGTGTTCAATCTCCAGGCAGAAGAGGTGGAGAAACAAAGAGAGGGAGACAAAGAACAGCCTGTCTCTGCTCTCCACTTCTCTACCAGTTCTCCCAACACACGGGTGCACAATTTCTAGAAAACTGTCATATTATTTTGAAAGTTAGACCTTTGTAGCCCACTTTCTTTAAAAAGTTCAGGTCACAGTTGAAAGAACTTAAAATATGACCATTTAACAATGCAGAGGTGGGAATAAGGCAAAGAAAGAAACTGCAGATCACAAGAGAATCATAAGGTAGAAGGAGAGTTTCTGCTCATTATTGAAGAAACTATTTCTAAACAGGGGGAATGAAGAATTCTCCATTCACAGGATAATAATGACACCGTTTAAGAATGTTAAGGGCACACTGCAGATCAATCACTCTAAGCAACAGTCTGCTATGCCATATTGTTCCAGCTTATTTCTTCTTTACTAATTGTTGGTATTTACATGAATTAATGAAACAAAATGGGCTCCTATTTGGATTACATGCATATACTGATGCTTATCCTATGACACCACACATTTGCTTCCATTACAAATGCTTTCATAGTGTGGAATGAATCTTATCTATGAACCTTATGCATAAATATGATAGAAATATAAGCTGTGGAGAATTAGAAATAGAAGGAAAATGAATGTTTCACCTAGCAAAGCTATGAGATTAATATACAGAATGAAATTGACAGTCCTCTATAACATCAAAGCCAATGAACCCGATGAATACTGTCTCTGGGCTATCTTGTAGTAGATTTTTATGGAATGTGTTGTAGGGGAGAATAATTTGCCACCCTAAAATGTGTCTCTTTGGCACGTGGCATTATTTCAGGTTGATTAATTTTAAGAAACAGAAGAGTCAAGAAGTTTTCTTTTATACTCCCTACTCCTATCCCACTCAACTGCCTAAAGGAATTTAGATACAGGACCTGTTCCAGGAAGGGAGCTCTCAGCATAGATAACTAGAGTATAATAGGAACCAGGTGTGATCGATAGGGAGGAACCTAGGGAAGTCTGTTTGCCAATATTCCTCCCTAGGTCCCACTGTTTCTGTATTGCCCAAGCATCTTGTTTACCAAACACTTACTCTTTGTCATCTTCCTATGAATTGTCTTCCTTCCCTTTGAGGGAAGACCCTGCCCCCTTTTCCTTAGCTCTGGATGGTAGGTAAGCATCAAGCATCAAGCCACTGCCTGTGAGCCTCACATTCTCATGGAGTCCTTATACACATGTAATTAAATTTAGTTTCTCCTGTTAATCTATTTCATGTCTATTTAAGTCTTAGACCAGTCACAAGAACACTGATGGGTACAGTAAAACATTTTCTCCCAACAGTGTCATGATTGTTGTTTTCTACAACACACACACACACACACACACACACACACACACACACACACACACCACTGCATAATTATATATATATATAGTTATATTATATATATATATATTAAACCTCAATTAAAAGTTTACATAAGTTGGTTGTGTGGCATTAAAAAAAACTGGCCAGCAATTTCACATAAGTTTTGTAAAGAAGTGAAACACAAAATCTAGATGGCTGACTAAACTCACACCACAAACAATGAGGTTTAGGCAGAGAGAATGCTAAAAAAGCAGATAGCTGTATAAAAGATTAGCATCCTATTTATACAATGGTGGCAATAACAGCCATTGAGTTTTCAAGGGCAGCAATTCTTTAGCTAAAAATGACTGAATAGAATGGAAATCTTAGCTACCATTTGTGGAATAGCTCTAAATGAAGTAAAGCATGTCTTTGGGTGAGTGGGGGTGTGTGTGCCTGTGGGGGTTGGGTAGATAGTCTACAACTTTCTCTACGGGGCTCCCCTCTTCCACCCTTAAGGATACACAGCCAAGGAGTTTGTGAGTTGGTAAACACCTGTAGCAGGTTACCACGATTTAACAGAGTGAGCCAGGTAAGCACAAAGCCCTTTGTGAACAGAGATTATTGGAGAGAGTTCTCTTTTTGCCACATAACAAGAGATGCGGCATTCAGAGCTCCTGAATCAGAGTGTGTCTGTGGCAAGGAAGGAGGAGTTAATTCATCCTAAAAAAATTCTCCAGGTCAAGAAAGAGGAGGGAAAATAAAAGGTGAGTTGGAATGACACAATGACACAGTCTATTCTCCACCAGGGAATGAGTGGTTGACATTGCCAAAGCCCTATTGTGTCCAGACACACTCTGTTATTACCGTTCTGCTATCAATGCCAACATAGCAATTCCGAACACTTTATGTCGCATCCTGATTTGCCCTGCGGGGTGTAAGCTGCTGATATCCAGTCATTTTGAGACCGTGAAAAACAAAACAATTGTGTTTGCTACCTGGGAGATGGAAAGCAATGCATACTAGCTCTGCTACCTTCTGAAGCTCTCTTCAGCAGTGTACCGATGTAGCTGGAAGTAATTGAACCAGAATCTCAGTGTAAAATAAACCCCCTGCAATCTTTAATACCAATAGGTCTTTATCAAAGGAAATAAAAGCAAGAATGAGGTAAACAGAACATCAGGGAAATTTGCTTCACCCATTAGGTCTGGAACTGCCAAGGAGAAATGAACAGTCTTCCATGCAGGATTGGGACAGCATTTGAGAAAACAAGGAGTGAATATGAATCAAGACTGCATTCTTTCCCGGCTCTTTTATTCTTACCCTCTGTGGAAATCATCTGGCACATTTTCATCACTTTCTTTTTATTGAGTTTTATAAAATAAATGATTCGAGAGCAGCAATCAATTATAGTCCACCGATGAGTATAATTCAGAGAAAGAGCTCCTGTTTGCTAGAGGTAATAGCAGTAAACACTGCTGTCCATAACGTATTACCCTTAAAATGCCAGACAGTTGTGTTGTTGTTGTTTTTCTTTTATTGGCTCCCATGGCTATACAGAACCATTACAGGAATCAACTTCCAGGAGCCACAAGGCAACAAAGTGTCTTAGGCTACTGGGGACAGTCTGTTTAAGGAGACAGCATAGTCCCAGCAGCTGATAAAACATACATGATGTTGCACCTACATGCGACAGCACAGAGGTAGCACCTCACAAGTATCACACTGTGCAAATTGGTAGTGATTCAGTACTTTATAGAAGATGTATTGAGTTTCCTTGTATAACTGCTCTTGAATATCAGTCTTCTGTCCTTCCTTTTCTTCCATCATTTTCTTAGACTTTTTTTTCCTTCCTTTCTCCCATATTTTCAGGATTTCCTGCCTTTTCTTTTCTATTTGTTCTTTCCTGACTTTATTCCTTCCCATTTGCCCCTATCATGTTTCTCTCTTAAATATCTTTCATGAGGGTATTATGGGCTACACACAGTGTACGATTAAATATTACACATGTTTGTAATGCCTGGGTGGCTCGGTTGGTTAAGTGTCTGACTGTTCATTCCCTCTCATATCATGATCTCATGGTTCGTGAGATCTAGCCTTGCATGGGGCTCCATGCTGTCAACACAGAACCTACTTGGGATTCTCTCTCTCCCTCTCTTTCTGCTCATTCTCTGCTCTCTCAAAATAAATAAACATTTAAAAAATATATTACACGTGTTTTCCATACATGAAGAACTCAATCATATGGTTAAGAGTAAAGAACAAAAGTTTTAAAGTTTTTTTTAAATCCAAGTTAGTTAACATATAGCATAATAATGGTTTCAGAAGTAGAATTTAGTGATTCATCACTTACATAAAACACCTAGTGCTCATCCCAACAAGTGCCCTCTTAATGCCCATCATCCATTTAGTTCATCCCTGCCTCCCACCTTCCTTCCAGCAGCCCTCAGTTTGTTCTCTGTATTTAAGAGTCTCTTATGGTTTGCCTCCCTCTCTGTTTTTATCTTATATTTCCTTCCCTTCTCCTATGTTCACCTGTTTTGTTTTTTAAATTCCCCATATCAGTGAAATCATATGCTATTTATCTTTCTCTGACTTAATTTGCTTAGCATAATACACTCTAGTTCCATCCACGTTGCTGCAAATGGTAAGATTTCATTCTTTTTGATCTCTGAGTAGTATTCCATTTGATGGATGGATATAGATATATCTATAGATAGATACATACATACATACATATATATATAGATAGATATAGATAGATATAGATATAGATATAGATATAAATATAAATATAGATAATCACAAGAGGAAAGAACAATATTTTAAGTGAAACTTATGAAGGAAATAATCCACTCTGCTGGTGATCAGGCAGGTCATTATGAGATACCATGAAGAGAGGGGATTTTTGCATAGGTTGACTCCATTTATTTATTTAATCATCCAATAAATCTATTCAGGCTAATTTGATTGCCTACTTTCACTTTTTCCATAGCACTTATCTCCCTCACATATTCACATATTTTTATGTGTTTATTGTCTGCCTCTGTCAGAAAAGAAGTCTGAGGAAGGCAGAGACCTCATTGCTTTTGATTGCTACTGTGTCAACAGTGCTAGTTTGTAAAATATGGAATAGAGGGATGAGAGATAAAAGCCTGAGTGAAAAAGGAGCACCTCTGGGTTCGGTTCCTAGTGCTGCTCTCAGAAATTACCACAAATTGAGTGACTTAAAAAAATTATTGGGGCGCTTGGGTGGCTCAGTCGGTTAAGCGACCGACTTCGGCTCAGGTCATGATCTCATGGTTTGTGAGTTCCAGCCCCACGTCGGGCTCTGTGCTGACAGCTCAGAGCCTGGAGCCTGCTTCGGAGTCTGTGTCTTCCTCTCTCTCTTTCTCTGGCCCTCCCCCCTCCTCTCTCTTTCAAAATGAAATAAACATTAAAATTTGAAAAATATACATTATCTCACAGTTCTAGACGTCAGAAACGAAAATGGGTCTCATGGGGCTAAAGTCACCATGTTGGCAGAGCTGCCTTGCTCTTTGGAAGCTCTAAGGGAAAATACATGTTGTGGCCTTTTCAGCTTCTAGAGGCTACTCACATTCTTGGCTCAAGCTTCCCTTCAATCTTCAAGACCAACAATTGCATCCCTCCGGCCTCTATTTCCCTCATATTTTCTTCACTGATGCCCCATACGTTTCACTTACAAGGATGTTTGTGATCTCACTGGACCCACTTGGATAATTCACAGTAATCTCCCCTTCTCAAGGCCCTTAATCATACCTTCAATGTCCCATTTTCCATGCAAGGCAATATATTCAGAGGTTCCAGGGATTGGAAAGTGGATATGTTTCGGGTTATTATTCTGCCATAACCCCATTATATTTCCTCTATTTTTATCCAAATTCACCTCTTTCAACTATTTCCTTTCCTTCAAACATTCTAAGGAATGCAGCAGATTTCTACCCTTTACTGACCTTCATTTCTGTATCTCTTTCTCAAGGACACATGGAAAAGATTCCAAATATCTGTATGAATCAACAAACTCCAAGAAGCCATGTTTTTCCAGACTAAGATAAATACAGAAATAAACCTGATGATTCTTTAACTTCATATTGTCTCTCTCTGTCCCATGGTTCCAAATATTAGAATTAGAATATTGAAAAGAGCACTAAATTTAAAGTTAAAAGATTTGTGTTTTAGTTTTTATTTTCCTTAGTATGATATTTGGGAAAGTAACTGGAGCTCTCAAGTCTCAATTCTCATCCACAAAGATGAGGGAGCATAAGGCAAGCTGATAGGCTGCCAACATCCCCTCCCCAACCAGGTGTGATATTCCTCTGGCACTCCTGGCTGCCCAAGAACAAAGGAAAGGGGAAAACAAATGGTTAACTGATAGAGATCATAGTCCTTTAGGACCTAAGTCTCCATCACCTCTCCATAGTGATGTGGGAAACAAAGGCAGAAGGAAATGGCAGATAGAACTAAATTTCCTTATAACCTGCAGCCCATGGACATATACTTGAGGCTGACAGAGTAAAATGTTTCCACAGGAACTCCCTACTGTCTTAATGCTAATGCTTTGCTAGAGGGAAAAACAACCTTCGCTTGACAATAGCTACTCCTCCAGTATCAAGTGAGTCTTCTTTAGCATATGAAAACCTCACAAGAAACTTCCCCTGGACTTTACCATCCCCAGCCCCATAGTATATAACCAGTCTTTCCTCACAGGTCCCTGGGCAGCTTTTCCTGCCCACGGGTCCTGTCCCTGTGCTTCAATAAAATCACCTTTTTGCACCAAAGAGATCTTCAATAATTCTTTCTTGGTCATCAGCTCCAGACCCCATGAACCCCATTGTCACCCCCCGCCAAAATCCTTATCACATAATGTGAAAAAAATAGTATCAGTCCTCTATACCTTACATATGAAACACTGGTTCATTGATGTAACACTCAGTTTGGACTGGTATAAGAAAAATGGCAGAGACTACCTGTGTTAACACACATTTATTTGTCAGTGTTCTGGAGGCTAGGAAGTCTAAGATCAAGCACCGACAGATTTGCTGTCTGGTGAGACCTGCTTTCCAATTCTTCTACCGCACATGACAGAAAGTAAGACCTGTCTCGGGTCTCTCTTTTAAGGGCACTGATCCCATTTATAAAGGCTCCATCCTCATGACCTAATCATTTCCCAAAGGTCTCATCCTAAATACCATTGCACTGGGGGTCAGGTTCTACCATTAAATTTGGGGGAAGGAAGACACAAGTATTCAGTCTATAGCATTTGGGCTCCTCATTCCTTTATTTATTCAATGAATATATGTATGTGTGTGGCAAATGCTTTGGTAGAACGGAGATGAGTAAAACATTGTCTAAAATGGAGTGACTGCAGGTTCAGCAAAGACTTCATGAAAGAAAAACATTGAAGTCTTAGGAAGTATGGTGAGCATCACAGGGCAGATTGGACTAAGAAGGAGAGTGGTTATTTTTAGATTCAAATAAATTGATGTAGATGGAAATGCTTTTCAACTTTTTTCAAACTACAAAGCATGATTTGGGTGTAAATTGCTATTATCTTCTAACTAAGGGACATGTAATTCTCTAATAACATTACATTTCTATGTTGGAAACAAATAATAGAAAAAATTTGGTAATACTAAAAGAAACCAGAGAGAAAAAAATCCCAGGCAATCTGGAGACTGAAATGACTGTTAATGATGATACTATATATTTTTTCTAATTCTCTGACTATATTTTACACCTATGGATCACACTTGAATACTGTTTTTATTTTTCAGTAGTTTAGAGTGAGCATTTTCCCTTTAAATATTTTTAGGAATGTCATTTTAATAACTACATAATATTCTATTATATGAACATAGAATTAAATATAACCATTCTCCTGCTTTGACCTTAGTTATTTCCCCTTTTCTTGCTATTATTAAAAAGTCATTGTAATACTCTTGAACATCAATCTTTGTCCATATCTGTGATATGTAAAGGCTATATACATAACAATGTATCTAAGAGTAGCCAAACAGGGATGCCTGAGTGGCTCAGTTGGTTGAGCCTCCAACTTGGGCTCAGGTCACGATCTTGTGGTTTGCAGGTTTGAGCCCTGCATTGGGGTCACTGCTGTCAGCATAGAGCCTGCTTCAGATCCTCTGTCCCCCTCTCTCCCCGCCCCTCCCCTACTAGTGCTCTCTCTCCCTCAAAAATAAATAAACGTTAAAAAAAAGAATATCAAAACCAACAAACATTCTAAAAATTGTTTCTCCATACAGTTGTGCAGTACAGTACAAGGGAATACTTTCACTTCATTTTCCCCAAGAATTTATTATTATTTCAGAAGCTTTGCTCTTTTGATAGTTACAAAATATTATTTCATTAGTATAATTTGCATTTCCCATGTTCACACTGAGGTTGAACTTTCTTAATATGCTTATTTCTTACTTTTATGTGTTTTCTATACTCTCAGTTCCTTGCTTTTGGAGAAGAATCTAGTCTGGTGAGAGAAGAGAACCAAGGAGAACATCTCTTCCTTTTATTCTTCCCCTTGTTCAAATCCTGACCAACCTGCCTCACCTAATGACCCCTCTTCTCCCACACAGACCTTATTTTCAAGAGGAGAATGGAAAAAGGGAGAGGAGGAAAAAGAAGAGAGAGGGAATATTCCTGGGAAGAAGGAAGGGGGAATTAAATAAAGTAATACCAAAGGCAGCTTTTCATGGGTGATTCTCCTCCAATCCACCCCTCCATCCACCTTCACCCCACCAGAACATACAATACCTCAGCAGATAGAATGAAATGAAAGCCCTGGTTTCCCTAACCTGCCTAACTGCATTTATTACAACTATCTGATTTCTGAACAACTGTAAGGTACTTGCAAGAGGATCTTGCGCTAAAGAATTGTAGGAAATATACAGTGAATTGTCTTCATTCTCTCCACAGTCATAGATAGATTAAAAAATTGCCCAGAAAGGGATTAGTAATTAAAGATGTCAAATCATCTCTGGTAGAACACACCAAATGGCTAAACAAAAATTGACTGAGGTTAGCAGAAAAAGTGCCCCTGTAAGGTACAGAATACCTACTAAATTTCTTTAGATATTGAAATTGAAAGAGAACTTAAAGTTCACTTTATCCAACCTATTCATTATGAAGGGCCAGAAAGTTGGAGAGGTTCTATAATTTGTTCAAAGCACATAGCAAGTAAATAAAGGAAGTTGGAATCCAATCCAATTTAGAACATTTTTCCCAATACCATGCTGTCTCTGATTTAAGGGAAATAGAAATATGATGGGATCTTTACAAATATATCTATTTAGTGTCTGAGAGATACCTCCACAATTAATTTATTCCAATAACAATACAATTATGTGTTACGTGCTAGTGATGCAGTAAAGACAAACAACACACACACACACACACACACACACACACACACACACACACACACACACGGGCTATCTACATAAAGGTTATTCTAAGGAATATTCATGGAGTTAATATAGCCCGATAAACAATCCAAATATTTTAGTCTGTAGGATACTTATACCCTATCTGCCAAAAATACCTGCTACAGAGATAATCTTATTGAGATTCTAAGAATAAAGAGTCCTCCATGAAATATACATAAAGAGAAAGGATTTTTAGTAATTTAGTTTGAAAGTCTTTAAAAAATTTTTAGTTTATAAAAATAAGTTTTTTTAAGCAAAATTCATTTTTGTTAAAATGGCTTTAAAATTCAGAGAAGTATCCAATATTTCTTATTGGATGCCCCTCCATGGTATTCTTTAAGCAGCCATTTTTCCCATGTGAAGTTAACAGGAGGGGTGCTTTTTGAATGTTTCAATTTCTGGGAGATGATTGAATGTCTTAGATGACTGAAGATAACTTAGCTTAGACTTACAGCTTGTGTCTAATGCCAAACAGATTAATCCTCAAGAAATCCCTCAAGCCATCCGCTTTCCTGTCATGTCATTTTGTTTAAACATGAGACAGCCTTTGGATATTCCATGGTTGGGAAAACATCAATTATAGAAACACACATTGGCTTTTATTGTTGTTTTCCTTTTATTGTAATTTTTACTTACCTTCCTACTTGCATCTAATGTGTAAAATAAGAATGTTTGAAAAGGTAAAATCTTAGAATCCCATAGCACAAATTATGGAAATGTCAAAAAATCACAATCTTTCCATTAATATTAACAAGGTACATTTCTATATCAATCTTAAGTTTGCAGTATAATTACACATTCTTATCTCATGGAAATATCACACTGTCTCTAAAATGGAGATATTAGTCCTGCGTTAGGACGAATGAAATATGATACAGGAAGATTAAGTTACTTCCCCAAGATTAAAAAGTTAGCAAAGGACAGAATTAGTACTTTAATTGTCTTGGGAATCCAACTGAAGCGAGCTTGCTGCCAATGCACGGATCTGTATACTGAATTCATTTAGATTAGTAGTTTTGTCACTTAATTTGATAACCTTTTACACAAAGTACAATTAATTTTAGAAAAAGCCACTGAATAGAAAACAAAATGCATACTATTTTTGTGTATCCATCCATTTATTGGCATTCATGTATCCGTGACAAACTCAAATCACTGACATTGCTCTGCCCAGCTCATCCCCCCCACGCAACAAACTTTGAGAATACTTAGTTTTCCCTCAAAAGAGACACCATATTGTTTTTTAGCCTTCACATTATAAATTTTTCACGATATGATCAAGAAAATATAAATCATGTGGCTTCACCTCCCCATAAAAGTGTCTAATTAAGATTAAACTTGTCTCTGTGGTAAATGTAAAATGATTTAATTATAATCAAAATGATCTCAATTGAATAGCTTCTGTTTCAAAGAGTCACTCTCCCAGTGCTAAGAAGCTCATTAAATTCAATTTGCAGTAATGTACTGCTGTCATGTTTCCTTTCTGAACCACAGTATTATAGTAAAGTTCTTTGATTATTTCCCTGTAGGGCAGCATTAATGTGACACACCATGTAAAAGAAAAGCTTAAAAGAGACTCAAAGATGCACTACCTTTTCTTTTCTCAATTGATGTTAATGTTGAGCAGCATGAAAAATATGCCACAAACAGTTTCTGTAGCCTGTCCAATGAATGCAGAAAAAGTAGCAGAAAAAAATGTTATTGTTTTTCCTGAAAGTCTAAAGACTTGAGTCTGCACTTAAGTGACTGCAAACATGCAGGCATTTCCAAACAATGTAGATGATGCATTTTGGTTTGGGTTTTTATGTTTTGATAGGCATAGATTTTTCATGTGTGTATGAACATTAAGGTGTTATTGCTCTTTTCAAGAAAGTTTACTCTCCTGGAAATGTGGAATTGGGAGTTTTCAAGATGAAAAATCCTCCTCAATCTAAAATTATTCAGTATTGCCAAGTCTGTATAAAGGAGTCACTGCATGTAATAATTTGTTATTTGGCTGAATCAAGTAGAGACTTTAAAAATAATTTTTTTTCTTTTTAAATGTAAAATGTTTTCTGGTTCATCTCATCGCAAAAAAATATGTACTAAAACTTGAGGGTTTGAAGTAACTAATCCACAACTAAATATAAATCACTTAAGGGATGCTGGATAAAATAACTATATAATAGGAACAGAAAATTGGTAAAAATTATACACCCCAATTTTTTTAAGTTTTTTTTTTTTAGTAATCTCTACCCCCAACGTGGGGCTCAAAACCATGACCCCAAGATCAAGAGTTAGTATGCTATTCTGACTGAGCCAGCTAGGTGCCCCAATACACACAAATCTTTTTAAAAATGTAATCTATTTCAATAGTCAGACCTAAAATTACAAAGGTGCCAAATTTGTTTAGTAAAACATGTTGCCATCACTTAAAGCATGTCAAAGAAAGAAAGGTTAATATGCAGGTGGGAATTTTGGTAGCTGTTGAGATCCACACAAAAAGATATATATCCAGGTTATCATTTTATTGTTTTGGTTAGTCTGTCAAACAACAATATCAAGATAAAAATAAAATATAAAATAAACATAGATGCTTCTAGCTAGCACCAAAAAAATATGCTTCTTTGGTTAGCTTCCAATGAATCAATTAATTCAATTAAATAATCAGTATAGATATTGCCTGAAGAACAAGATGTCTTACCAAACTTAGAAACTTATCTTAATTTTTGAAGACAGCTTGGCTACTTTTCTTTCCTTCTGTCTTTACCTCCTTCTTTCCATTTTTCTTTTCCCCCTTTTCTTCTTCTCTTTTTGAAAATTGCTAATGTTTGGGGTGCTTTTGGGTGGCTCAGTTGGGTAAGCATCTGACTCTAGATTTCTGCTGAGGTCATGATCTCTCCATTCATGGGTTTGAGCTCCACATTCGAGCTGCCAGCGTGCAGCCTGCTTGGGACCCTTTCTCTCCCTCTCTCTGCCCCTCCCTGCCTCATGCTAGCTCTCGCTCTCTCAAAACAAAAGAATAAACATTAAAAAATTAAACAAAAAATTGCTAATGTTTGTTTTTAATTATACAAATTATGTTAAAAAAAATCATCTCCAGAAAGATTGGACACATTCATCCTTTTGCAATAGCAAGATGTTGTTCATTTTCCCACATCTTCATTAATACAATTTAGTCTTAATCAAGCTTATTGGTGAAAAATTAAGTTTTGTTGTTAATTTAGTTTTCATTTGTTTGATTAGTAGTGAAGTTGAACATATTTATATGTTAAAATCCCAGGGATATCTGCTGCTTTTCGTTTGTGCTCTATTCTTATTATTTGCCTGTTGGTATCTTGTTCTGTGGGAATATTCCTTTCTTTCTCCTCAACAATTAAGTTCTAACTCTAATAAAAACATTCATTACTTGTCATATTTATAATATAAATATTTTCTCCCACCTTGTCAGTGAACTACCTTTTGTTGAAAAATATTTTCTCTCATTGTGAAAATTCTCAACTCACATGAATATGATTATCCTCACCATAGTTTAAACTTCTTGAGGGTGTGAAATACATCTCATTCAATTTTAGAGTTCATATAGAGTTCAGCATATTGTCTTATAGGTAATAGACAGCCGAACTGTTGAAATGAATTACTGTCTTTTAAAAATACCATCCTTGGTCCTTCCATCCCACTTTCGAAAGATACAGTTCATAACTGGCTACCCCTATTCCTCATTACTTAGTACCTAGTATTGTAGCCAAATCATTAAAGGCATTTGAATATTGATTGAACTGCATTTTTAATTTTAATTCTACATAATACAGACTCCACTTGCTAAACCTGCCTATGTAGCATCCAATAAGGGCTATCCATCACTATATACTTCTGATTATTTTTGTGTGCATCTCATTTTACTTCTATATTAATATTCTTGCCATTTTCTAATATTCCACAATGGAGTCAAAGAGATTTTTCAAGAGTTCCTAACATTTAATAAAACAGAAAAATATTTCTAACACAACCTACATAAAATAATAGATGATGCATATTAAACATTCACTATATGACAAGCGCTTTACAGCCCTAACTCATTTAATCTTCTCAATCATCCCCATTCAGAAGATGAAGAAACTGAAGCACAGATGATTAAGTGATTTATTCAAGAGTACAAAACTAGCAGGTTACAGAACTGGGCTTCGAACTTGAGTCAGGCTCTAGATTTTGCGCACTTCACTTACCTCTAAGCTGTACTGAAAAGATAGAGGCAGAAAGACAGATATATAGATATAGATATGATTTTCTCATCTATGAAACAGAGACAATACCCACAGAGGTACCATAAAGATTACATGAATACACGTAAATATTCTTTTTCTAGTTTCTGCCATGGTAAATGCTATGTGATGGTTGTTGCTATTGTAATTATTATTATTATTATTATTATTATTATTATTATTACTTCAGTATCATAGTATCTATTGTTACAGAAACTGGTCTGGATCACCCAGTGGAAGAACCAAGCAACACTTGGAGATTTTGGAAGGCAGGAGGTTTATTTCACACCGGTGGGCTAAGAGGAGATCACTCTCCAGAGGTCTACAGTCCCGAGCACAAGCATGGGGGACAATTCATAGTCTATTACTTCCTCATTAGCAGTAATTTGGCGTGCAGGCATGGCAAGCAGGGTAGGAAGAAGAACACGGAAGGGGAATCTTCAGGCGGGGACTGGAATTCCCCTATCAGTCCTGTCAGCCATCTAATAACATGATTTTCCCCTATTGTTCCCCCCTTTGGTGCCCCTTTAAACAGTTCTAGGCTGTATTAGAGGGCATCAACTTCATTTATTATGGGCTGGTCCTTTCCCTTTGTTCCCTAACTTTGGTTGTGACTATTCCCAGATGGTTTATAAAGTTAACAGCATTCTTCTCCAAGGAAGATGCAGGTGCCCCCTTTCTCAGCAGTGAAGAGGTCAAGTGCCCATCTGTTCTGGAGGTCAACTCCTGTCAGGGAACTTATTTGGCTCTGCAAGGACACTAGGGTCACTCGTTCCATGTCTTCATTGAGTTCTCAGGACAGTTTATGTTATAGTCCCACAGAACAACCTATGCCTCCTATGCCAGTCCCTTTCCCCATGGCTATTCCTGCCCCTAGGAGGACCTGCAGCAACACCACTCATTTAGCCTGGGCCTTAGGGCTGAAGGTTTACAAATGGGGCCCAGATTAGAGGCAAGCAATACCAACAAAACATCCTACCCATAAGAGGAACATGAATGAGAACAGGAATCTCTCGCTGTTTCTCCAGTTTTCTGGGGCAACCTCTGCCAATCTGATGGCAAGGAGTAAGGACAGTCTATTTATTTTATTGGACCCGTGATTCCTTAAGCTTCTGCTGTGTGCGGACCAGCCAGCTTCCCGGGTGTGGCTGGAGCAGGGCTGAAGATCGTAAGAATCCAGAACTTGCTGGAAGGTCACTTTGAGAGGGTTGGTGGGACTTGGGTCAGTCTTCCAAGTCTGGGGCTCCTCAGAATTGGCCTTCTTGACTCTGAGTGGTGGGCCCATGGAATGATGTCTGTGACCTTAAGGGCAATAGGAGTGGTCAGAATAATGGTATGAGGGCCAGTCCACTGTGGTTTGAGAGGGTGTTTTTTCCAATCTTTCATCCAGACTGAGTCCCCTGGTGAGAAGGGGTATACAGGGGATCCTAAAAAGATTGCGGCCTTCTTAGCATATGAGTTATCTTTGTAACTCATTTAGGGTGGTGGCTCCTAAAGCTTGAAATTGTTCTCTTATTCCCTTATCCCCTATTTGGTGTAGGTTCCCTGGGGGGGCTCCCTAGACATGGAGGGGGCCTCCCATATATATTTGTTCAAAAGGGGAGAAACCCTGAGTTCTTGGTGTGCAACAGACATGCAGGAGGGCCAGGGGCAACAGGTGCGGCCATGGGAGGTCTGTTTCCTGACAGAACTTGGCTAAGTTTCCCTTGAGGGTGTGATTCATCTACTCTACTTTCCCTCAGCTCTGAGGCCAGTAAACTTTGTATTATGTCTGCCACAAATGCAGGCCTGTTATCACTGAGGATTGTAGCCAGTAAGTCAAACCGGGGACAATTTCTTTCAGGAGTACTTTATGTACTTCCCAGGTCTGTTCCGTCCTGGTTGGGAAGGCCTCAACCCATCCAGAGTGTGTACAGACTATCATTTAAGTGTTCAGCTTGGCTGGACATCTGCTGGGCAGCTCACAAATACTTTGTCACCTTGGAACAGTCATGATTTGGTTCTCCTTCTTCAGAAGGTAGGAAAATTGCTGGGTTCAGCATCCATACTGTTGCAAGAGTGACTCCTGGATTTTGGCAGAGGAGCCCCCAGTATTGGGCTAAGCGAGAGTTGGAGAAGAAGCGGTGTCCCTGAGTGCACATGAGAGATAAGATGGCATAGGAGACTTTAACATGAAGTTCTTGTCCCAAGGTGAGCATATCTGCATCTTTAATGAATAGAATTGTTGCCACTAATGGCCTAAGACACGGTGGCCATCCTGCCTCTTCTGTCCAGACAGGGGGTTCTCTATCCGGCCCTACCAAGAGATTATAGAGGGGTCATGCTATTGCCGAGAATCTGGGAATCCAGATTCGGCAGAATCCCATAGCCCCAGGAATTCTTGTAGCCCCCTCTTAGTTTGGGGCTGGGGTAGAGAGGTGATGACCTTCTTTCTCTCTGGCCCTAGTGCTCTTTTTCCTTGGGTGAGCAGGAAGCCTAAGTATCGGACCTGCTGTTGGCAGATCTGTACCTTTCTCCATGAGACCCAATACCCTGAGTCCGACAGGAGTTAGAGGAGGACCCTTGTGCCCTCAGTACAAATCTCTCAGGTATTGCTGGCAAGGAGGAGGTCATCCACATACTGGAGAAGGGTGCAGCATGTGGCCTCCCTTAGAAAGCTGGTGAGGTGTCCGGCCAGTGCCTCCCCAAAGGTGGTACGTGAGTTTTTAAACCCCTGTGGGAGGCACGTCCAAGTCAGTTGCATCTGACACCCTGTGTCTGGTTCAGTCCATTTGAAGGCAAACAAGTGTTGGCTCTGGGGGGCCAAGTGAAGGCAGAAGAAGGCATCTGAGGAGGGTGTACAGGTTCAGAACCATTGGGTGCAAGGACACGGCCACTTTGCTGGTAGCTCATAGGTCTTTAATTAGTCGGTACCCTCTTTCTGGCTTCTTGACTAACAAGAGTGGGGTATTCCAGGATGATTGGCATTCAACCAGAATGCCTGTTCCTTTGAGTATGGTCAGGTGTTCTTGGGTGCCTGCCCTTGCCTCTGTAGGAAGGGGTACTGCCACTGTCTCTGTGGCTGAGCCCCTCGGATTAACTCTACAATGACAGGGGCCCAGTTGTGGGCAAGTCCGGGGTGGGGGGCGTGGGTGTCCTTGGCCCATACAGTGGGGAAGGCAGTCCTGAATTTGGGAGGCCACTCGTTTGGGCCTGGGGGCAGAATAGCCTCCATTCTTGGTGTAGTGATTGCCATTATAAGGGGTTTTGGATCCAATCGGAGGCTGGTGCCTCCCATTGGCTCAAAGGTTATTTGGGTCCCCATCTTTGAGAGTATACCCCGGCTGAGGAGAGGGGTAGGGCACTCAGGTAAGTCATGCTGTACCGTGTGGCCCCCGAGTTCACAATGACCTCTGCATTCTGCTCATTTACACAGTTTTCTTCAATCACCATACACACTCTGACATCTTCAAATAATATCACCACCAAGACTATTTACCAATCTGCATCTCCAGCACTGGCCTGCTTCCTAAATGTACTCCCATATGGACAGCTGACTAGTATACATTTCCACTTAGATATCTTTCACATGAAAGTTTGTTAACCTTAAATTCATTATCTCTGGGCCCTACAGCTTTATGTCTGTGTGGGAAAATGTTACAAATCTGTATTTTACGATGTTATGGGACTGAGTACGTTATATATTAGCAACTCTGGGCCAAATATTTAGTATGAAAAGCTAGAATTCAATAGTTTTAGAGAAAATATAAGATTTGCAGTCTGAAAAAAAGTGAAGAAATATAAAAATTAGACATGGAAGTGTCTAATGTTGTGGCTCTCCATTTTATATCTCAGGGGATATTTGGCAATGAATAGGGACATTTTGGGTTGTCACAACCTGGGGATTGATGATGCTACTGGCATCTAGTGGGTACAGACCCAGGATGCTACTAAACATCCTACAGTTTAGTAGGATGGCCCTCGTAACAAAGAATTGACTGGCCATAAATATAATAAAACCAGATCTAACTCTAACTGCAAAGTATGGATTCAAGGAAGTGGTCAAGTAGCTAGAAATGTCCCTTTATAAACAAACAAAAATATAAAAAAATAATCTCTTAGTCTTAATCAGCAGTAAGATTAATGAAATGGTGTTTATGGTGCTGTTTCCTTCCCTGTTCGTTACTATTCAAATGTAGAATATAAGTAAAAGGGGGTAGAGAAGAGGGTTGAACAGGGGATTCCAGCAGCAAAACAAAAATGGATCAAGTGTAAGAGATAATAAGGGCAGAAGAAAGGAGGGAGAAGGAAGTATTCTCTTTCAGTAAAGAAGGTGTTTGACAGCCTTATATGCTTTGAGAGTGGTTGAAATAATAATAGCATTTAACCCATTAGAGACAAAACATATAATTTAAGTCAAATTCCAAATTTAACAGCCAAATAAGGAAAAAACAAGGCCTACCTGATTTGTGATTTAGAGTATTTATTTCATTCAAGCCTGGAGATGAACTGAGTCTAAATTAAGCAGTGACTATGGACAGTTAATAATCTATTTTTGCTATATTTTTGTTGACAATTATAAGTTTTAGGGATTCATTATACCTGTTTGATAAAGAGCTTAAATCTTTAGAGAATAACTATGTACAAAATCTATCTGATATTTAAATTCCCGTTTGTATTTTTTATACTTATATCGAGGAATTTCAGTAAGAGACTTGCAGGGTCAAAAATCTACAAAGAAACAAGGAACAGACTAAATTTCTTCAACATGACCTCTGACTCATGTCTGAGTCTTTGATTTCTCTGCTCTAATTAAGTAATTACAGTGTACAACTCCTCCTAAAATCTCATCTCTAACCAGGTTGGGCTTTGGTCTAATATCTGGCAATTCTGCACATCAATTGTAGTGGCTATAAAGTATAGCAGTGTTGAGAAAGAAAACTGGAAAACAGACCCTGGTGGTTTCCAACTGAATAATAATCTCTCTGGGCCTCAATTTCCTCAACTGAAAATTAGACATATTAGTAATTCCTATATTAGGGGGTTGTTTGAGGATAAAATAATACATGTCAGGTGCTTTAGGCTACTGGCTGGTACACTGTAGATGCTCAGTTAATGTTAGTTACTGTTTCTCATAATATTATTATATATAATTTCCAAAAGGGAATTGCATCATTTTAAGAACTGAAATGTATCTAATCCTTTCTATAAGTATACGCCTATACATGTGTGCATCCATATATTATAGATAATCATTCCATCATTATATTTTAAAGACCATTAACTTCTAACTTTTTAAAAAAATTATTTATTTTGAGAAAGAGAGAGAGAGATCAAGTGCATGAAAGGCAGAGAGAGAGGTAGAAAGAGAAAATCTCAAGCAGGTTTCACACTGTTAGCATGGAGCTGGATGTGGGGCTCAAATTCACAAACCATGAGATCATGACCTGAGCCAAAACCAAGAATCAGCCGTTTAACCAACTAAGCCACCCATGTGCCACATGACCATTAACTTTTAGACTAGCCCTATAGACTGTTCATGTATTTCATCATGATAGGTTCTGACTGAATATTTCTAAACAAGTGCTAAAACATAAAGTCCATTCTTTAGAAATTAGTGTTTTACTCGAAAGAAAACACATGTTAAATACACTTTAAAATATGATCTTTAAATGTTATAGGAGTCAAAAGAGTATTAATGTAAACATGTTTGTATGTCTACACACACTCGTGTGTGTGTGTGTGTGTGTGTGTGTGTGTGTGTGTGTGTGTGTATGAATAATGAAGTGCCTTTATCCACCCATGTACGTATATGATTCAAACCTCATAACAACCCAGTTTGGTAAGTTCCACAGTACTCCTGTTCTAGTGATGAGAAAGTCAAGATAAAATAATTTGCCCAAGGTGCCAAAATTATTCAGTTGATTTAAAGTTGGAATCTCAGATTTGTTTAACAGCTAAATCCATGAACTTAATTTTTTTCTATTCATATCCAAAATGGGGCCTATCGCACCTTCTCATTACTGATCAAATTTTGGTATTATAAAACATTTTATAAACTGAAAATTGGTTATTAGAAATAATAGTGTGGGTTATGATAGAGAGACCATTTTATAGAAGTAACAGTCTAAGCATTTATAAGGAATATGTTGAATTTTTGTAAACAGAGATTAAGATTGCATTTACGTGTTATTTTATGGATATAAAAAAGAATGTTTTGCTGAACATTTTACTTTTGGATTAGTTTGGTTGATGCAATGTAGACATGACCTGAATAAAGAACCATGGAAATCTGTGTGCAGGAAAGAAAATAAAATTTGTGGACATAGAGACTTTTAAAAAAATAATAATAATTCAGATTTTATCAAGGATAGTAACTGAAAATGTTCTCCCCTTTGAGTAAAATCATGAAAGTAAGAACTGTCCTTAATGTTTTTTAATTTATAAGTTGGAAACATAAATGCATGTCCTAATGAGAAACCTAAGATAGAATAACAGATTAATCACATTAGGAGAAACTTGCCCTTTGCATTTCCTTGCTCCTGGGAACTTAAATGCTGAATTTTAATGTTGCATTAACATTTGCAATAAAAGTTAAAACCCTAAAAGTAAAATGCAAACTTCCTTGCAGAGTAATGTGGTAATTGTACAAAATAACTACACCTAATAACTCAGAAGGGCTAAAGGGAAGGATAAATTGTTGCCACTTAAAATTTTGAAGGAATTTCCAAGGAGGTTTGATGAAGTTACTGACTTCATTAAACTTTGCCACAATATCAAAGAAAAATGTTGTGTATTTGTCTTGCTTTATTTAATAGACATCTTCTGAAAAGGAATGTATCTCAAGCTCTTATAAATATTTCCTTGGTTGCTAACATTATTATCTTGGATATATCGTATCTTCGTTTTGGTTCCACTAACAATTTGATTTTTGTTTAACACTTCGATTTTCACTTATTGGATTTTGCAAGCGTCCCATAGCTAACACATAGGTACAATCCATATGTAGGAGGCTTTAAAAAAGGTAAAAGTCAAAACCAGGTGCTACAAAATGCTTTTGAAAGAAGTTTTAAACCTGAGCTTTTGCAGCCAAAGCTACGTGTGGGGATAAGAATAAGAAACAATGAAACAAAAAAAGGAATTTTTGAATAACTGGCATGGCTCTTTTAAAATACCACTTAACCCCCAAAATATTATCTTTCTGCTGAACCCAGGACTGACTTTCTAAACACCTTCCAAGGAAGCAGAGAAATAGTTTTCACACAAAGCTATTCCTAGAAAAAATTCACAGGTAGACAATATTTATAGGAATGTTTCATTTTGTCAATATCCCACCTGTTTAATTAACATGATCACCTACTTCTAAAAATTTACCAATACAGCGATGGGCCAGTGTGGAAAATTACAGCAAACATTATATGGAAGGAAGGGGAAACATAGCAAGACTGGACACCATCTCATGGCTCCCTTAAAAGAGAGATTCTGGTTGTCTCACAAATTCACTAACATCATACCTATTGCGAGTATTTGATATATTTGAAAATGATTAATGAAAAAAGTGAAAGCATTCTATCCTGAATTATGATTCCTCCAATGGGACCTTTTGCTATTTCTTCTATATACCTGATCTAAATAGATCCCTCTGGTATTGTTGAGGGAGGAAATTGTTCTTAAGTGGATCACTAAGAATTTTTGCAGTTCTGCTATTTATTTGGAACTTGGACAGAACAAATAAGCATACTCTTTCAAAGATTCAGGTCTAAAGAGTTATTCCCAATACTTTCCTCTGGGAATGCTGTCAAACCCCTCTTACACATTTGTTGGGCAATCAGTTAGCTGGAAACCCCAATGGAGTTGAAGTCTAATATGCCAGGGTTAGAAGCGCACATCTGCCATTTTGTAGCTATAGACATTCCTACATGTTACATGAGCACTCTGAATTAGTTTCCTCAACTCTAAAATGAAAATACTAACACCTATTTAAAAACGGGGGAAATGTGGGGTGCCTGGGTGGCTCAGTCGGTTAAGTGTCTGACTGCAGCTCAGGTCATAATCTCATGGTTCGTGAGTCCAAGCCTGGCATCTGGCTCTGTGCTGACAGCTCAGAGCCTGAAGCCTGCTTCAGATTCTGTGTCTCTCTCTCTTGCTGCCCTTCCCCACTTGTGCTCTGTCTCCCTCTGTCTCTCAAAAATGAATGTTAATTTTTTTTTTAAGGCTGGAAAGGGGATAAAGGAAGAAAGGATGAAACATATAACATGTGAAGAATTTTTACAAAGAAGTCATTCTATTATAGGCATTATTTTGAAACCAGAATCTGAATAAGACATATAAAAATATAAACCTAATTTTCTGGTGCTCCTACTCCCTGATTTAAATCTATCTTTAAATACATTTGTATTTAAAACCGAAAGACTTTTTTATTTGGTAATAATATGTAGATTTACTATAATTTGTTTCCAAAAACAAAAACAACAACAAAAAAGGAGACAAAAGAAAATAGTCTCCAAGATTGTTCTTGATCTTTCTCATGTCCTAGTATTGTTCTTCTTCTCTAGTATTGTTCTCTATTGAACAGGGCTGACCTGAATAGTCAAATATTGTGGAAGTGACAGAGTATAGCTTCATGTCTCCTTCATAAAAGCCATGCAAGTTTTCACCTTGCTCTCTCCTGGATTAATTGCTCGGGGGAAGCCAGACGCCATATAGCAAGGACAGTTACACAGCCCTACATTAAGAGTCATGTGATAAAGATCTATGGTGGCCAACAGCCAGCACCAATTTGCAGGTCATGTGAGCAAGCCACCATGGTAACAAATCTCGTACCTCTACTCATGCATTGAGGTGACTTCACCTGGCAACATTGTGACTGCAATCTCACTGAGAATCTTGAGCCAGAACCATCCACCTCCACCACTCCCATATCCCTGACCATAATATTATGTGAGAAAAATCATGTTGACTTTTATTATGACACTATGTTTTGGAGTGGTTTCTTATGCAGTTAAAGATATCTAATAAAGATTTACCCCTGCACCTGATAATAAAACCAGTGTTATTTTGTCCTTAAATGTCTAGCAGCAACCAACACTGGCTCAGAACAGAAGTACCATCCAACTGAGCCCACACCACTTTAACAAACCACTAAAATGGGTGTTAAATAAATGGTTGTTTTAAATCAATAGCCTGGGGTTGTTAGTGACACAGCAAGAGTCAAATGATATGTATCATCTGTGTTGTCATCTGAGGATATCATATTTCCTCTTCTGGGACTTGCCAAGCTGAGCCTCAAGTGTTTATAGAAGAGCAAATAATGCAAATGATCCAAACACTGCCCAACAGAACAAATTGATGGGAGAGGTGCTGAGATCCATAATTAATATAAAACTGTACTAACTAAGAAGGTGTGGTACCAGGAGAAGAATATAACAATTGACCCATGAAATAGAATAGAGAGATCAGAAACTGATACGCGTTTATGAGAAAATTTGATTTATTATGGCTGAGCTGGTAGTTTTCATGGGGAATAATTTGAATTTTTAATGGAGGTTTCTGGAAAAATTTTATTCATATGGAAACAATGATACTCTCTCTATCTTATACTATAGAAAAATCAATTTCATATAGACTCAGAGATTGATATTTGACAGACAAACTTCAAAATGTTTAGAGGATATCATAGAATAATGCTTTAATGACCATGATAAGGAAAGCATTTCTTAGCAACACACACATGCATATACAAAGCACAAACCATGTAGGAGAAGGTGGATAAACTCAACTGTATTAAAATAAGAATGATCTATTTATTTAAAAATCTAGCAAAAGAGTGAAAAAAAATGAGCCACAGATTGAGATAAGGAGCATATACTACTTTCCAAAACTATTTTCCAAAATATGTAAAGAGCTCTATAATTTTTTATAATGAAGTAAACTCCAAGTAGAAAAAAAATGGACAAAAATATTGTATGGGCTCTTCACAAGTAAGGGAAACCAAATAATCAATAATCTTAAAAAATAGTGTTTACTTGTTAGTAATAAGGGAATATACTTCATAACCAAAATAAGATGCCATTTGAATTCATCAGATTAGCAGATTATAGATAAAGAAGAAATTAGATGATACCAAATATTGGCAAGTATAAAGATAGAGCAGTGATAGCAATGCCATAGAAGCCCAAATATCCATCGTCTGATGAATGGCTAAAAAAGAAGTGGATAAGAAATGGATAAAGTGTACACACACACACACACACACACACACACACACACACACACACACACACTATGGAATACTACTCGGCAATGAAAAAGAATGAAATCATGGCATTTGCAACAACGTGGACAGAACTAGAGGGTATTATGCTAAGAGAAATAAGTCATTCAGAGAAAGATATCATATGATTTCACTCATATGTGGAATTTGAGAAACTCAACAGATGAACATAGGGAAAGGGAAGGAAAAATAGAAAACAGAGAGGGAGGCAAACCATAAGAGATTCTTAAACACAGAGAATAAACGGAAGGTTAACGAGGGGGAGGAAACGGGGAGGATGGATTAAATGAGTGATGGGCATTAAGGAGGGCACTTTTGGGGATGAGCACCGGGTGTCATACATAACGGATGAATCACTGGGTTCTACTTCTAAAGCCAAGACTACACTGTATGCTAACTAACTTGAATTTAAATTTGGGGCGCCTGGGTGGCTCAGTCAGTTAAGCGTCCGACTTCAGCTCAGGTCACGATCTCGCGGTCCGTGAATTCGAGCCCCGCGTCGGGCTCTGGGCTGATGGCTCAGAGCCTGGAGCCTGCTTCCGATTCTGTGTCTCCCTCTCTCTCTGCCCCTCCCCTGTTCATGCTCTGTCTCTCTTTGTCTCAAAAATAAATAAACGTTAAAAAAAATAAAAAATAAAAAAAGAATGTTTCTAGATAATTGTAATCACCTAGAACTATTGAATGTGCACCTACCACATGACTCAGCGAATGCACTCCTAAATCAGTAATCGAAAACTCTTCTGCATGAGCACTGGTGTCATTGATGAAAATGTTCATAAGCACAGTGTGTAGTGGCAAGAACTGACAATGTCACAAATATATCAAAAATAGAATACAATCATATACAGTAGGGAAAATAAATAAATTGCAACAATACAATATACATGTATTTCAGGCACGTTATAGTGAATTAAAAGAACAAGTCTTAGAAGAAATCACATACTGGTGACACTTGAGCAACACAAGAGTCAGAGGCCATGACCCCAGTTTAGTCAAAAATGTGCAGGTAACATCTGATTCCCCCAAAACTTAACTACTAATAGCCTACTGTTGTCCAGAAGACTTACTGATAACATAAAGTCCATGAACACGTATTTTATATGTTATCTGTACCATGTACTGTATTCTTGAAATAAAGTAAGCTAATGAAAAGAAAATGGTATTAAAAAAAACCATAAGGAAGAGGAAATACATACACAGTTCAGAGCTGTATGTATCAAAAAAATCATGTATAAATGGACCCACACAGTTCACACCTGTGCTATTCAGGGTCAATGGTAGTATACGTCTATTTTTATAAATATAAAAAACATGCAAAACATCCAAATAACCTCCAAATATATGTGATAACACCTTAAAAAAACAAGAGAAGGAATGATAAATACAAAGTTGAGAACATCAGTTTTCTATGTGGGAAAATGATGTGGATGGACTAAGGAAAGGCCCTTATAGCCCTCAGTAGTAGATACATGAGCTTCTTTAGTACTGTTATTCTTCATATCTTACACATGTTATAAATATTTTTTATGTCTACTTGATGCTAAAATATCACGATTAATTTAAAAAAGAAAAATCTAAGTCATCAGTTTTCTTATTGGACTTGATCATCAAGGAAGCGATTTTCCATGCCAGTGATTCTTACTGCAGGTCCTATAAAAGCACTGTGCTTCACATTTGTGCCTCTGGGCAGGGGGTCATAGCAGATGTTTGCTATGAGCTGAAGGGAAACTGGATGCATGCCAAGAGCAGTGCTTATGACATTGCTCCCACCCTGGCAGAGACATTAAAGTCAGCATATAAAGAAAAGCAGTAATGTGTTGTATCCAAGAGGTCATGGATTCCTGAAAATCTCAACACCACCCTCCATAACAGCCTTAAAGCCATATTGGAAAAAAAAAAAAAAAAACAACATTCGTCCTCTGCCCATCTCTTCCTGAGAATTTGCCAAATCCATTAACCTTTTTATTCTAAAGGGAATGATTCCCCTATAGATCCAGAGAGCCAAGAAGGAGATTGTGACAGGTGGTGGTGGTGACTTTCTGTTTATAGAGTTGTAGGGAGGGGACCAATAGAATAAGAATGAGGATCTGGGATGCTTGGCTGTGCCTACCAATAGGGAGGCAGAAACCTGCTTGAGTAAACTCAAACTTGAAGGTTGCTGCCAATCATGCTGAAAAATGAACCATTATCTGGCCCTTTTCCTGCAGGGCTGACCCTTCTGGCAGCTTTGTTCTGACCCTGGAAGATTCAAACTCATTCACAGTCTGTATGTTCTGATTACAGGCATCACCAGGTTCTCTGTAGTCTTCCACAGGTTTACAAATTTATAAACTACTTGGCATTAGTAGAAACATGACACTCAGTGGGCACAAATCCTTCCATTGTTTGTCTTCCTGGATTATTTACCAGTCATAAAAACAGAACCATGAACTTCTGCCTTACATCAGAATTTTTAATTACTTTAAAATTTATGGGCTTTTTCTTTTCATCTTTTTCAAGAAAACCGAGGCCCTAAGTGGTTAACAATTTTTAAGTTTGTTCATACCAAATAAGAACCAGAGCTAGAAGTCAATCTCAGGTCTTCTGAAGTCTTTTGAAGTCCCAGAGCTTCAAACCTTTTCCATTATATCCCAATGAGTCTTGAAAACACACGCTTGATGAAGAAGTCTGAAGAAGGGGAAAATTATACCTTCTTTTGGTACTGACATACACTCCATGATTGAAATGTTAGAAAGTGATTTTTTTGAGTCAATATTACATGTCAATCACTGTGTTACATACTTTCATACACATTGCCCATTTTTCTTTTCAACCATCTGATATGATGATGTTGATGATGATGATGACGACCACAATGATGACAATGATGATGGCAGTGATGATATGTTACTGTTGTTGCCATTTAACAGATCAGGCTCTGACAGGACAACAACAACTAAACTGCAGAGGTATTTTTAAGCCAAAATCTGTCTAAATACAGCATCTAATTGCTATGAAAACACATGGCTTCCAAGTCATGTAAGATATGGAGATATGTACTATATTTCTGAGAATGCAAAGGTGATTTACATATATATCAAAATCACAAAATTTACATATATATCAAAATTACTATAACTGATAGGGAACAGGCAGAGATTTAACATTCTGGATGCCTATGTGCAAGTATGTGTGAGTATCTGTTAAATGTACTGTAGCTAAGCAATTCCTACGTTCAGATTAGGCAAAAGAGGATCTGCATAGAGATCTATACATTCCCAATTTTCTGTGTTCTTCAGACACCATGGAAGACGTGGTGGATTCCTGTGTAGTCATTTCTCAAGAATTTCAAATACACTGGTATGTGTACATGGGATGGGGAGTGGTTCTCAGGAGCGATTTTGTTCTCAAGGGGACATTTGGCAATGTGTGGAGACATTCATAGTTGTCACAGCTAAGGAGGTGCCACAGGAACCTTATGTGCAGAAGCCAGGGGTGCTGCCAAACCTCTTACAATGTACAAAGGCAGCCTTCCATAACAAATTATGACCCATCCCAAAATGTCAAAAGTGTTCAGGCTGAGAAACCTTGGGGCCTGGGGCAAACAACAGATAGAAGCAAAGTGCCAAGATTTGACCATTAGTAAAAGTACTAAAAACCTTCTAACCACTGCTTACTTATCCACTAGCTGGGTGTCCAAAGAGAATTGCTGAAAGCAAGGGTACAGCTCTTTCAATATTAGAGAACATTTAAGTCACCTGCCAACTATGTATTTCCAAGCAATGAAAGACTCCAACTAACCAACATGGAAAACAGCACCATAAATAATATTAGTACATAAAGTTATTGATAATATAATTTTCATTATTTAACTAAAAAAAGACATATTCAGAAACTTCTGGAAGAAGTCACATTAGCAAAGATACTGTTTATTTTTAAATAAGGGTGTTCATCAACATGGCTGCAGCCATCCCTAACTTTCTTTTATTCTTATGAGGCTAAGGAGAATGACTGGGCATTGAGCAGCCACTGGAGAGAGAAAGAATACATTCCTTTCCTACCCTCTCATTTATTTCCCTCCCCTTGCTCTAAGCTTTGCATTAATAAAGCATAGAAAGAAGAAGAAACCAGGACTAAAGATATGTGAATGCATCTTCCTTCCCATATAAAACCTATAATTTTCTGAAATTTTCAGAAATGCGTTACTTCTTTTCCCTTTTGACTGGCTGTGTTGAAATTCACAGAAACCAACAAAAGACATCATGAAGTCTCCAGCATGAATCATTTATTTGGACAAAATAGGGAGGCTATTTAAAAAAAAAAAAGGGCAGTAATTCCTTCTTGCTGTCAAAAGATAAAGGCTTACAATTTCCTGCTGAAATGTGTACAATACCTTGTAAATTGTGAACATGTAATCATCTTTTGAAAAAGAGGAGAAAAACATCAATTGGCAACATTTTGCCATAGAAGTGAATACATTACTGCAAACCATAAATATTTTTAATTCTAGTCTTCTAAGGGGAGAAGATAAAGGTCAATTGTTCAGTACCAGACAATTAAAGGTTTAGTTAAAGTCAACTAAAAACGTGAGGAAAGTTAGAAAAGTGACCATAATAAAACTAGTCTTTTCCCAAGTAAACTTTTGGTCCCATTAGATCTTGGAGTCATACCTAACTTTATTAATGTTAGGTCTGTAATATTCCAAAGAGGCACAGAATGAGTAATTCAATTCTGTCTGTCCTGAACATTACTGAAGGAAGCAAAGCTTCTTTTGGGTGGTGACAGTTCTACTGCTGAGAATATACCAAGACTGACTGCAGTAATTACAGTAAGCAAAATTATGTTTGTCCATGCAAACTGCCATGTTTCTATATTGTTCCCCATCCACCAACAGAGAATTATAAAGGAACATTTGCAGTAAGAAATTATATTGGTGCATTGTCATTTGGGAATCGTTATCACCCTTTAAGCTACAGTTGTTGGTGTACTGGCATGGTTTTGTGGATACTCTGCGTCCTTTAAAATCTTTCCCTGTAACAATCCTATTCAATAGACAATCCTATTGAAACTGGCTAGTGAGAACATATTTAGATTGAAACGGGAAGCAGAATTCCTTTTTAAAGACAAACATCTCCCCTTCTATAATTGGGTGGAAAATGGCATAATTTCAATCTAGTTCATTTCTAGAGTTCTGAGGCAATATTGGGAAGTGGGTGGTTTGCTCTTGGTGAATCCCACCTCTCATTTCAGCTCTGTCCTTTCTACCCTCTGCCTCGCTTACCTCTGCTTTGATGTGCATTGGACCCATTCTCACAAAACCCACTTTTCTTTTCCCCTTTCCCACCTTCATCTCCTTCTCTCTTTAGTTATGGGGGGGGGGGGGGCTATTTTCACATCTAATCACACACAAGATGACAAACTGTGATAACAGAATCCAGGCTCTCTTCATTAGACCACAGTCTTATAAAGAGAACCTCCGTTAGGGGCACCTGGGTGACTCAGTCGGTTAAGCCTCTGCTTCTTGGTTTCAGCTCAGGTCATGATCTCATCGTTTATAGGTTTGAGCCCTGCATCAGCCTCCATGCACACAGTGTGGAGCCTGCTTGGGATTCTCTCTCTCTCTTCCTCCCTCCCTCTCTCTCTGTCTCTCTGTCTCTCTCTGTCTCTCTCTCTCTCTCAAAATAAATAAATAAACCTTAAAAAATAAATGAAGATAACCTCCATTTACTCCTTTCATACTCAGACAAGCTTCCTTTATTTCATTCTTAGGAAAACCAAGTTCAAACCATCAGAAAGGATAGTGGCTATGGCTTGCCAAAGCTCTCAAGGAGATCAAAGAATGACAAAAGCAAGACAGCTCTGGTTTGATTCCTATCACAGAGACATCATTATCTTCTGAAAAAAAAATAGTTGAAAAGTTAATAGACTTGATTCTTGCCTTCAGGTTACTTAAGAGACATAAATTCATAAAAAGACAATAGTATAAGAGAATGCCTAAGGGGCCAAGTGAACCATAGAAATTATATAAAGTAGAGGACCAGACAAGGAGAGAGTGCATAGCAGTGGAAAATCAAGGATCACTTATCTTCACCTTCTGGGTAGCTGAAATTTGCTTATGACCTTTGTTTAGGGCAAAGGAAGTGAGAATCTTATGTCATTTGATAGAGATCTCAGAACAGCACAGGATTAGAATCTGCCCATTTTTCCCCCAAAAGAATAGCTCAATCATGAAGACTAAGCCTCATGTTTAATTCATAAAATAAAATCTCTATGATTTATAGTATGATATATAGGTGCTACTCATGAGTAGAGGAGCATAATCATATTTTCATGGGTGATATCTCAAGTGATGCAAGGGGGATTCATTTCTGTTCAAATTAAAAGAATTTAAATCTGCAGCTCCTTCTGCACGAAAGGGACACTTGGCCATAGGAGACGAGACTATTAATTATAGCAAGAGAGGGATCTGAACCTCTATAAAGGGAATTCATTTCTCTCTGTAGTCACATTCAGTGAAGAAGCCATAGGATGCTGTTTTCCATAGAGATCTTCAGGGTGTGATTCAAAAATGTTTAAGAAATCATTCACTTGGTTGGGGTTTCAAGAGCAGTTGATATTACCTGACTCTTGAACCTAAGTCAGGTTGCTTAAGAGACATAAGTTCATAAAAAGATAGCAGTACAAGAGAATGCCTAAGGGGCCAAGAGAATCGTGGAAATCATATAAACCAGGGGGTTCAGACAAGGGAGAGAGGGCATGGCACTGAGACAGCCTCATTTGTTTTCTTTTCCTCAGTCATGCCATTGTGGCCACATAGGAAGCACGGTTATGCAAATGAGCCACAGTGGCTGAAGGGGTCATTATTGGTCACCAACAAAAGAGGTCCATATAAGGAAGTAAGGAAGTTTGAAACACCAATAACATCATTACTAAAATTGACCTCTCTAGGGAGAATGGTAGAAGAAATGAGGAAACCCTGGTTAGATTAGTGTGTGTTTCTATACATGTTTTTACCTCTATAGAAAATTCATAGTAGCTATTTCTAAAGAGTGCATACAAAATGTATGTGTGTGGGTGCAAGGAAGAATTCTGAGTTATATTTTGTTGTTGTTGTTGTTGTTGTTAATTATGTGCCTTTTGCATTATTTGGTAGTCATGTACACATACTACTTCTGAAATTAAAAAAAAATAGGTTTAAAAGCATGCTCAATTGACTTTAATTATTCTTGACATATTTTAATCTAAGTCAATGTATCTTAACACAAACTGACATTTGTTTTAATATCTAATGCTGGATAAATATTGTATAGATTCATTAGGCCCAAATGGAAGCATCAAGGACTAAGGATGATTCAGAAGATGCTAAATAACTGGCTGTCCAATGTCAAGACAGGAGTAACACTTAGGTGGTATTTTTTTATCCCTTCCCATGTTTCTGTGAAAACAAAACAAAATAAAATAAAACAAAACAAAACAACAAAACAAAACAAAACTCAGTCCAGACCTTTTCTGATTCCTATTCTGGCCTAGTAACCATCAACTCAGGTTGATATTCCTGATATTTCCCAGACTGCGTATTTTCTGTTTCTGGCCTTGTGTGATGTAGTATAATGTACCAGAATGATCATTCCACAAAGCCTGTACTCAAAAGCCTGCATTCTATCCTCCCTACTGCTTGCCTGGTCTCTGGCCAATGCTTAAGGTCTGGTAATGTTCTCTCTGAAATATCATAGCCCCTCCTCTCTGCAAATCCACTGGCATTATCTCCTGGACTTTTCAAAACTCCTTTCTCTGAGGTTCTTCCTGACCATCTCATCGCTGTATGGCTAGACCTCCGTTTATGATCCTTTATCAGTAGCTAAATCCCATGCTTTCAATCCATTTTATAATGAATTCATCCTATGATAAAACTAGTACATTACAGGTATGGTGGAAGGGGCACTGGCTTCTGAGTCCAACCAAACTGGTTATTTCCTGGCTCCCCCACTTTCTAATTGTGGAAACTGTGGATGATTTAACTCCCTTGAAGTCTGATTTCCTTATCAGTAAAATGAACAAAACTATACATCAAGTTAGAAGGTTGGTGCAAATACCACAGTAAAGTTTTTCTCTTTGCTGCCTTCTGAAAGGATAAACCATATAATTTCTCTACTTACTGTCCTTTAACAACTTCTACTATACTGAAAGAAAGAAAAAGAAAGGAAGAAAGAAAAAAGGAAAGAAAGAAAGAAAGAAAGAAAGAAAGAAAGAAAGAAAGAAAGAAAGAAAGAGGGAGGGGATGAGAGAGAGAGAGAGAGAGAAAGTAGAAAATCTACAGTCTCCAAAGTTCTGAAGACTGCTTCTCCAATATCCCTTTACTCCATCCTTCCCATCATACCACCTGCTATAATTACTGGTTTTGGAATATTCTATTTTTCTCTTTGCTCTTCCATGAGGACTTCATCTCATCCTCCAAATCTCAGTTTTAATAGCACTAACCCGATGGTTCTAATAGTTCATTTTTGTCATTAATATAATTATACCACTTTGTGTGTATATATATATACAAAATCTAATTTGTAATTATAAACTAATTTATTGTTTTCCATTTTGCTCTGTCTTCCTAACCAGACTATAAGCAACTTCTATGTCTTCCTCCCCACCCTCCCACCCCAACAATATGTACTCAGGATCAATGTTTATATTATAAAAGATACAAAGGATAATGAGAATACTTTAGAAGGGGATTATGTTGCCTAATCCAAGCAATACATATATAAAACACCACAATGAGATATTATGAGATGTCTACCCTATGGACAATTTAATAATGATCCTTCAGTTATCTGGGGACTTGGTTATAAAACAGAGAAAAAGAGAAAGGGCAGGCATAGACAGAGAGATGCTGGAAATTACTGTAGTCTATTTTCTACTTTAGTGGAAATTTAATTTAGAAAATTTTGGCAACTGCAGGTACTGTATGTCAAAAAATCAAGGAGTATCTCTTCCACCACTTTCTCTTCTGTTACTTAGCCACCACAGAAACCCAAATATTATGCATAAAATGGTATCACAAAATAGTCTTGAGGAAGAAAGAAATGATGAATATATTTCCATATAAATATAGATTTACATGAGTCTGGAAATAATAAAGACTATGAAAAGCATATAAACCAGTTCTCATCATTTTTTTTAGGTAAACACACCTAGAGAAAATACATGATGAATAAATTCACCCAGAAAATTAACAAAAGTCAATAGTACAGGGACCCACTTTTCCTCATTTTTAGTCCACTGTTTCCTTTGTGCACCACAGCAGACCTACACAGATTTTGTCACGTGATTTCAGACTTTGTAATAATATTTGAAAGATGAAATTAATCTGATTTAGGCTATGAATTATTGTAAAGATTTTAATCCCTCTGGACACCCAAGAGTTGGCTTCAGACTAACTGCCTTCATTTACATGTGTCACAGTCTCTACCTAAAGTGAATAAAATAATTTCTGATTAATACTGTTTATTTTTCACTCAACTTACCACATCATTCTTTTTCTTTATCTCTTTGCCTTCTATGCATCTCTTTCATCTTCTTTGCATGTGAAAAATATATCGGTCAAAATTGAAAACAAAACACAACAAAATTTCTTCCATTATAATCTGCTAGAGACAGAACAGCTTTGAATGCTAAAATCAAAGTTTGAGATGAGGAACCACAATACTGGGGAAGAAAATAATGTCTCATTAATGGGCCACCATAAACCAGAATAAACAGCTTTTTTTTTTTAACTGATTGAAAAGAGCTTCATTACTCTTGAATGGATCTTTCTTCTGACAATTACAACTAAACCTTGTTTGCATTCCTTTTATGAAAAAATTCTTCCAACAAATCAAGCAATCAGTCTTCTACCCTAGAAATACCTTTTTTTCTATGAAAAGCAAAACAATAAAATGCAATACAAAAATTGGATGCTTACTTTCACTAAAAGTCCTTATACTTAGATTTCTTCTGTTAAAATTATATATATAATTATATATCAAGTTATATATAAATTAAATATATAATTATATATTATTATATATTAAATATATAGATATAAATATATATAGAGATAGAGATGATATAGATATTCTTACAGTTAAAGTTTGAGTAAAACTTTGGGTCAAAAATACTGGGTCAGTATTTTGGGTCAAAAATACTGAAGAGTTTGGGCAACAACTTTCAAAAGAAAAGTATGGTGCTCACACTTTGCTGGTAGAAAAGAAATCATCTTTCAGCTAAATCACATTGTAGCTTACTCAAGAAGGTAAAATAATTGGATGAAAATCCTTCTGGAGAGTAAATTCTTGCCTCTGAAATGCAAGCCTAGGTCAAGAATCTCAAAGATTTAAATTCTGGCTTTCTTTCTGAATGATGGTCTCTCCAGTTCATTTTCTGCTATCTATTTTGCTAATTCAGTTTCAGTCTCCCACAAGTTAAAGTGACACCAAGTGCAAGTTAAACCAGCCATCATTGAGTTTGTTCCTGCCAGGTGCAGATACTGGGATCTGAGGGAGGTTAAAAAGCCACAGAAGGCATTCTAGAAGAAAGAGATCACACATAATGGAAGATTTGGTCTGGCTTTTGTCCTGTCCAAAGTCTGACTCCTCACTGTCACCTGCACCATCACGGTCACTACCGCCTTACCAGCACCATCACTTTCACCACAATGATTATTTGGTTTCAAATACTAGCAGGTTATTTGATGTCCTTGAGGTTAACGGTATAAAATTTTAAATGGGCATTTAAGACATCCAATTTTCAGAGTTGTTTTAAATATTAAATAAGGTTACACAAAGTACCTATCACTTTGTCTGTCTCTACTACCACTGTTTATGAATTATTTTAACTATTTGTTGAGCACTTATTAGGTTAAGGCATTCTCATCCCATTAAACCCCTAATCACAAAAGCTAGACACATGGTTTTCCATTTTAAAGATTGGAACTCTGAACGGAATATCTCCCTTGCCCAAGGCTCCACAGGTACTAACAGTTGGCATGAAGATTTGAACCCAGGACTATTTGGTTCTAAAACCAGTTATGGGTATAGATTATATTATTATGTGGTATCTGTCTTATAACTATACTATGTTCAAAACTATAAAAATATTTATTAAATCTGTCCAATTTTCTCTGTTCAAGTTGATTTTATTTTAATTTAAATTGAAGTTAGTCAACATAGGGTATAATCTTGGCTTCAGGAGTAGAACCCAGTGATTCATCTCTTATATATGATACCCAGCGCTCATCCCCAAAAGTGCCTTCCTTAATGCCCACCAACCATTTAACCCACCCTTCCCTCCAGCAACCCTCAATTTGTTCTCTGCATTTAAGAGTCTCTTAAACCCTCTTTAAGAGGGTTTGCCTTCCTCTCTGTGTACATCTTATTTTTCATTCCCTTCCCCTATGTTCATCTGTTGAGTTTCTCAAATTCCACATATGAGTGAAATCATATGGTATCTGTTTCTCTGACTGATTTATTTTGCTTAGCATAATACCCTCTAGTTCCATCCATGTTGTTGCAAATGGCAAGATTTCATTCTTTTTCATCATCAAGTAGTATATACCACATACCACATTTTCTTTATGTTAAAGTTGATTTTGAAGTCAGAGTATAAAACTGAATGTACCCACTTAGCCTGCATCTCTACCCAAAGAGATACCTAGGCTTGTCTTATTAATTATGAGTTCCCTGAATCTTAAATTATCTGTTGTCTCTCATGAGGTAAATAGCTAAAGATATGACACCTATATTTCAGGCACAGCACATAAATTCCAAAATTTTTATGCCAGATTTTATAAATCTTGGTTCTACACTGGGCCTCTCTCTTGCCCATTGAACCAGTGATAACTTTTTATTTTTTAAGTAGATCTGACCTTATTGATACTTCATCATTAAAAAGTTAAGACCTAGTCACTTCAAATGTCCACTCCCCATTCATACAGGATCCCCAGGCCCCTAGAATATATAAATATTTACAAATTTATTCAGCAAATGATAAGACCCAATCTTCCTGGAGTTTATTAGAAAGAAGAATCAAGAGGGGCACCTGGGTGGCGCAGTCGGTTAAGCGTCCGACTTCAGCCAGGTCACGATCTCGCGGTCCGGGAGTTCGAGCCCCGCGTCGGGCTCTGGGCTGATAGCTCAGAGCCTGGAGCCTGTTTCCGATTCTGTGTCTCCCTCTCTCTCTGCCCCTCCCCCGTTCATGCTCTGTCTCTCTCTGTCCCAAAAATAAATAAAAACGTTGAAAAAAAAAATTAAAAAAAAAAATACTCATTTAAAAAAAAAAAAAGAAAGAAGAATCAAGAATTAAATTAAGGTCTAGAATCTTTAACAAATTTTAAGGTAAATAAGTCACCATAGGTGGTTTGGGAGGAAGGTTGTTACTCAGAAAACAGGTATTATTATCACTTTTAGTAGTAAGAGGCCCATACATTCCATGTCATGGTATTCCTGAAAATATTATTAGGACTGAGTTATTGCAATTATAGAGAAACTAAATATTTTATAAGGATACACTACCAATGTAAAGAAAATCAGAGAATCAATTATAGCATCTATCAAAAATGATAATTTTTAAAAATATAGGGAGCTATGCAAATTAAAGAAATTTCTGATTCTAAGAGTCTGAAGGATTAGAAATTCATCATTCGTTAATTTTTTTTTTTTTTTAAAGAGAGAGACAGAGAGGGCATGTGCACACACATGAGAGCAGGGGTGGGGGCAGAGACAGAGATAGGGAATCTTAAGCAGTCTCCTTGCTCAGCATGGAGATCCATATGGGGCTCGACTCATGACTGTGAGATCATGACCTGTGCTGAAATCAAGAGTCAGATGCTTAATTGACTAAGCCACCCAGGTGCCCCAGAAATTCTATCATTCCTTGTGAGCCAAAAACAAAAAACTATGACATTTGGCAGTGACTATATATAATAGAATGCTAAAGGACGTTGAACTAACTTCATTCCTAGACTGTATCTCCCAGATATCCTTCAAGTTGTTTGCAGAGATTAAGAGGTCAAAGCTTTTTTGTCCTTCTTTCTTCCCTCACCCCCAATCCTGACACACAAGTGAATAGGCAAAAATACACATTCATCCTGAAGGAAATAAATGAAGTTTACCGTCAGCTACAGGGTTGGTGAATTCGCCTGTAGAAGAGATTTACCAGAAACTAAACGTTAAAAATTGGTCCCTACGTTAATCCCATTTCAATTAGAGAAGATTAAATAGTCATTACACCCTCCAATGTCACTGAGAATTCTACTATATGGCTAAATAGGAGAAAAAAACAGGGAGCCAAAATATTCTTGGAATTAGGGAAAAAAACCTTTCTTAAACAATCCACAAAACATCTTAAAGTCAATTTGATCATCTCTAAGGACACCCCTAAATAAACAATATAGATCAACTATTAAGTAACTAAGGCTTAGCTTAAAAAAGGTTAAGGGAAAAGGTTCAAGAAACACTGATAGTTCATAGAAGCAAGGAATATATAATTTGAAGACACAGAATAATGGACAATTATGATACAATTAATAAGTGTTCTTTCCCAAAAGTCTTTTAAAAATTAAGATAAATTTGTCTTCACAAGGAAAGAATGAATGCCTCCCTCGGTATTAAGTGGATACTAGCTGACATTTTTCTTAAGGCCAACAGCATCAGCACCCTCTATCACTAATCTTTTTACTCTTATTTAACAGCCATGTAAGTGGAATTTACTGCTGACCTTTCCAGCTGATAAAATAAAGTTAGAGCCAAGAACTCTGATAGGTTGTCCATACAATCCCATGAGTAAAGAAACAATCCAACACATTGAATCCTAAGCAATTAGTAGAAATGAGAAGAGCCAAGATTTTATAATAACACATTTGGAGTGCTGAGTAGAGGTGTATCCAAACAATACCATCAATCTTTTGCCAACCCAATTAAATCAATATGCAGGAATATATGAGCATTGCCCACTCCTTCAATACACATTATGATTCCAGTTTTACTTTTTTTTTTTTTTTTTTAACTTACCAAGACTTGAAGATTTCTAGATTCCACAGCATTATCCCAAAAGTCCACTGGATGCCTCAGTAGAATCATTTTACATGGGTCAATGTCATTATAATGCAGGACCCTAGCATAAATTCAACTGGAACCAAGCCCCAAATTCCAGTGCTCTTTGTGTGCAGCCCATTTAGAATGGTAGAGTAAACATACTTATCCCTCCCTAACTTTTCTGTTTGTGCAAAGACAGTAGTCACCCTCTTATGGAGTTACTCAGTAATCTATGACTTTATACTTGGTACAAAGCAAATGCTTCCATATAAACTTTGAAATACATTATGATATGCACAAAAATCAAAATTTACGTTTGTCCTCTATTAAAATCACAAATGGAGATTAGCCTTGAAAATTCCCTAAGCAGACAAAACAAGTTTAGTCATACAAGCCTAATTTAGCTTATTTTGTAAGGCTAACTTGACCTGCGTTCTTTCTTGCTTATGCCTCTGAAAATCATAAGCAAAACTTGAACTGTTTCCCAAGGTTGATATGAAGTAACCACTGATCAATTCCTTCACATTTAAGAAAATTCTAATATTATAACCACTCACTGTGAAGAATAAACAATCACTGCTTTCTTACTTTATAAACTGCTTTATAACAAGATACTCCTGAGACCCATTCCATGTTTTGGTTTAATTGCTCCTGGCTTGCAAACTGTCTTTTTGGTGTATGCACAATAAACTTTTATTAATTACTAGTTAGGTGATTCATTGGCTTTACTTCTGTTATTTCTAAACTTTGATGTTCCCAACAAAGGTTTTTTTCAAAAGGATTTTGTTAATGGTTTTTGTTCTTTAACCATATCTAAGAAATATGGTTAATATTTGGTTAATTATGGTTTTTGTTATTTAACCATATCTAAGAAAATGATCTGGTTATCATTCTTTTAAAAACTTCACTGATTACCAAATCAAATAAGGAAGCATTTCTGCTCTTCATCACAAACTTGGGCTTTATTAGCTTTTGTGATAGTCAAAGATAGAATTTAAAACTGGAATAAAGAAAGCTCTTTTCATCTAAGAGTATGGAATCTTTGTAGTTTAGAATTCCATCTGCCCTTGTTACTTCCAGCTAGAATCACCATATTTTATTTCTGACAATACATTTTGGTAAAGCAGAAAAAGACTAAAGTCATAACGGGGCATTATCACTTCACAACGAAGGGATAAGCAGCAGGAACAGATGAAATTCAAATCAGCTGAGATCCTGTTTCCATGATAATGTATCTCTCTAGCTTTGAAATCACATCTGAATTGCTTCTGTGCTGAGTGGTTTTCAAAGTCATCTTTGAGATATCATTGAGACTTTTTAAATAGATAGCATCTAGTAGAGTTAGACCCCTCAGAAAGGAGACTTCTGCATCTGAGGGGAAGATTAGTTCTTTCCATTTCCAGGTGGATGAAAAACACAAGTAGAATGTCTTGAAATATTTTTTTTTTCTTCTTCTTCAGATTCACTATAATTTTCCAATTAAGGCTTGGTTTCCTACGTAATTAAGGCAGGTTCCTTTGTCAAAAGCTACCAATCACTCTTCACCCTATCACATTTTGAACTAGAGTCTATTAAATAATGAATAGAGATGTAAGCTAGTGTCATCAAAAAGAAAGAATGAATAGCAAGTAGATGGCATATCCTAATAGATTGGGCAGTTGAAGGACTCCAGAGAAACTAAGAAAGCATTAATTTACCATCACGTGTGCCTAATTATCTTTGCAGTTGATGCTTGTAATCCTCGGAGTCAAGAGACAGTGCAGTTGTTTATCTATTAATTCATTATTTTATTGTTCTAGTACTTACGATCTCTAATTTTCTGTTCCACCCTGTGACAGTTGTCTGTCCACTGACTAGTGCTACATTGTTATACATTTGAGTGAACACCAGTTGTTTTTAATTTGGGTCTCTTTGTAATGAGGTCATATAAAAGCCATCATCATTATGAATTTTTACAATGTGTGAGTACAGAGAAGCCTGTCCCCTCCCTCATAGCCTCCTGCATATCAGCAGCAGAGCCTAATGATGCAAATAGCATATTAGCATCAGGAAAGGGGATGCAAAATAGCTCTTAAACATTTTGTTTTGCACTGCTCATCTGAGTCTATAACTTGTAAAAGTGGAAGTGGTCAAGGTCTTCAAAGTCAGTGAAGGTCCACTAGGTTCTTTGATGAGAGTACATCAAGATTAAGATATTGCTTAATTATCATTTTCAGTGTAGGGCAAGGTATATTAGGGATAGCTCCTTGTATTCAATAGGCATGTATTTATCAGTGATATCAATAACCTTAAAAATAACATCAATAATCACAACAACAGAAGTTCACATGAAATGAGTATTTTGTAAGACCAGCACTTTACTGTTTTGCATGTATAATCTCACATAATTCTTAAAATAATTACTCTTGCAACCCCCTCTGTCTTAGTTCCCTGTTACTCTTGTGAAAAAAAAAAAAAATCACAAGCTACTGGCTTAAAAGGATACACATTTATTATCATACAGTTCTCAAGGTCAGAGATATAAAATGTGTTTCACTGGGCTAAAATCAAGGTGCTGGCAGAGATGCTTTCCTTTCTGGAGGCTCTAGGGGAGAATCTATTTCCTTGCCTACTCTAGCTTCTAGAGGGAAAGGGCTTTCCTTTCCTTGTGGTCTCCTTCCATGTGACCTGACATATTCACAGGATCTTGGATTATGACCTGGACATGTTTGGAGGGTCATTATCCTGCCTACCACACCCTTCAATCTCAGTGAAAATGAGATTTTCAAATAAAAACAAACAAAAGAAACTGATCACATCATTCCCTCTGATACCCTTCCCACTTTCAAACCGTTCAAGCTCCTTGTTAGTGGTAACAAAACAAAATTCTCTAACATGACCTTTAAGATCCAGCAGGGCCTAGTCCTCTCTCCCTGATTTTTCCTTATAGTCCCCTTCACTCGCTTTGCTCCAGCTACATTAGCCTTGCTCTGGACCCACGACCTAACATACACATTCCTCTTTTCCAAGCCTTGGTACCTTCTGTCTTCCATCTGGAATGCCCACCCAACACAGCTTTGCATAATTAACTTCTATTTATTCTTCTGCCTATGCCAAGCATCACTTCCTCAGGGAAGCCTGCACTAACTCTAAATCTCCCTCGTTAATTAATTAACTTATTTATTAATTTAGTTATATACATATATCTCTTCTGTGCTCACCTTATGCCAGACACTTCCTCTCATTGCTGGGGATACAGGAAGGAACAAAACGTATAATGCTCTGGCTTTTGTGAAGCCTATATTCTGAAGATGGGAGACAGATGATACGCAAGAAGCAAACATTCAATATGTCAGGTGGACAAAATGCTATTCAAGAAAACGAAATCAGACTAGGAGATGAGAGAAATGAGTGTAGGAGCTAGGGGCTATTGTAGTCAAAGAGGTCAGGGAAGAATTCTGTAAGGAGCTGACATTTGAGCAACAGGGGGAATGGAGAAGGGGATGGTGATTCTTTTGGATCTTCAAGGGAAGAGCATTCCAGGAACAGGAAACAGTACATGTGAAGACCCAGACAGAGATGGAGCACCTCTGACACTCTGGTCCCAGAACTCTGGGCCACTGTGACAGCAAGGGTGTTACTTTCATATTTCAGTGTTACCATTTGACTGACCTCTGTCTCTTCAACTAGACTTTAAGGTCCAGGAGACAAGATACTCTTTCTGCTCTCACTTACCATAGTAATCATACTGCTTGTCACATTGTTGACCCACATAAATGTTTGTTGGATGAACAGATAAAGGACCCTACATATGACTAAGTGTTATTCTAATTCCCAGTGGATTTATGAGGAAACTGAGGATTATAGTACTTACTAACTTTCCAAGCTCATTTAACTAATTGGTTGCAAAGCCATACCCTAAATCCAAGACTATCTGACACCATGGTTTATATTCTTAACCATTCTGCTCTATTATCTACTAAAATTTTTTTAGAGATGCTTAATGTCCACTTTGTCTCTTAATGAGGAAAATGACTTAGAATAGATAGGACAAATATTGTTACCAGCTACAGGTACAGAGGTTCTCTATAGGAACAGAGGCATACTTACTTAGAGCCCTGGTATTCTCATAAAATGGTGAGATTAATGACCACCTCAAAGTGTGTTTAAAGAAGCAAAACATTGCAGAAGATAATAAACAGGAAAACCATATTAAAATGGTAAAATATTTCTGTGGCAAATTCCATATTACACATGGAATGGATAAGGAGTATAAAACTGCTAACATGTTCATGGTACTGATAAAAGTTTAATGGCATTACATGGAAAGTGAGTGTTTCAGTGTTCATGTGTATGCATGGCAGGTTATTTCCTTTTTCAGCTCATACCCCCATCAGGAAAGGACTCTTCCCTCTAAAAGTTAGGGTTGATTATCTTTTATTCCTGTTATGGGGGAGAACCGAGAAATAGTAGACGATCTCAAGAAATGAGGGCTGAGTGGTTTTCAACAGAGTGAACAAGAGACAGAGGAATTCAAAGAATATTTTAGAAGGAATGCAATATATTGGTATGACCATAAAATGAATAACTTTGATAGATGTTGTGACTTAAAGTGAGCCTTAAAGGATATCCAATGCTCTTGCTAAACATATGAATAAGGGCCATGATTAAGATAAGAACTGAATTAGCATGAAACAACTGGGTGGACAGGAGAGCAGATGGTACTTTGGACAATGTAAGCTGAAAGAGGCCAGCTCACACATTCTTTAAAAGTTGCAGACACTATTTCAGAATACATTTACAAAATTTTTTTTTAAGTTCATTTATTTATTTTGAGAGACACAGAGAGAGAGCAGGGGAGGGACAGAGGGAATGAGAGAGAGAGAGGGAGAGAATCCCAAGCAGGCTCTACACTGTCAGTGCAGAGCCAGAAGTGGGGCTTGAACTCTCGAAACTGTGAGATCATGACTTGAGCCAAAACCCAAAGTTGGATGCTCAAACAACTGAGCCACTCAGGTGCCCCTGAATACATTTTTACTAAAAGTTCCCCACAACTTTTACCAGGAAGGAAATTTAAGTTTATGTTAGAAATATAATAAATATCATTTATGTTTATGGTATATAATTTTGCTTACATTAACTCCATTTAAATTATATGTGGTTCTCATTCCACTGTGTGTAGCTTGAATCATTTTAGATTAAGCTTATCGTTGTTCTTGGAAGGAAAGTTTAATTCAGGGTATTATAAACACTGGCATTATTAATCAAAGTAAATGATTATTTAAAAATATTTTTTAGTTAAGCAATTTAAAAAGGTAATATATGCATATAGTACAAAACTCAGAATTGTAGAGTGGTATAAAATGAAAAGTTCCCTTCTGATACCCTGAGCTATTCAGTTTACACCCCCAAAGCAGTTTTATTCTAAATATGTCTTTCTACAGATAATTTACATATAATTATATGTGTGCATATATATATGTGTGTTTTACTTACATATACATATGTAACATACATACATTTATGTGTACATATTGCTGAAATTTTACTTTAAATTAAAAATACTTTCCTATTTGCTATTGTACAATAGGCTATATTCATTATATTTTGTGATTGTTTTATATATATATATATATATATATATATATATATATATACATCCTACATGTTGATTAGAAATAATTAAATTACTGAATTATCATTTGCAAGTTTTTCAGTTGATTTTCTTAGGGTTTTCACATAAACAACCTCATGATTTGTAAAAAGTGATCATTTACATGTTCTTTTTCAATTTTTATAATTCACGTATCTCTCTCAGATTTTTCTGGCTCTTATGTCAAGACTATGTTAAACGCCATTGTTGATAAAGGACATACTAGCTTAATCCTGACTCTAATATATATATATATATATATATATATATATATATATGTGTGTGTGTGTGTTATATATGTTTTTTTATGTTGATTTTTGAGACAGAGACAAAGTGTGAGTGGAGGAGGGGCAGAGAGAGAGGGAGACACAGAATCTGAAGCAGGCTCCAGGCTCTGAGCTGTCAGCACAGAGCCCCACACAGGGCTTGAACCCACAAAATGTGAGATCATGACCTGAGCCGAAGTCTGACGCTTAACTGAGAGAGCCACCCAGGCACCCCCTGACTCTAATATTTTAATGGGGATGTGTCCAGAGATTTCTAAGTATGATGTCATCCTTAACTGATAGAGCAACACTATTTGTTTCTAAGAAGAAACAATAACATTGCCTTCTTTTAAATACATAATCTTAATAGATACATGATAGGTAGACAGATGCAGATAGGTAGACACATATATATATATATATGTGTGTGTGTGTGTTATATATGTTTTTTTATGTTGATTTTTGAGACAGAGACAAAGTGTGAGTGGAGGAGGGGCAGAGAGAGAGGGAGACACAGAATCTGAAGCAGGCTCCAGGCTCTGAGCTGTCAGCACAGAGCCCCACACAGGGCTTGAACCCACAAAATGTGAGATCATGACCTGAGCCGAAGTCTGACGCTTAACTGAGAGAGCCACCCAGGCACCCCCTGACTCTAATATTTTAATGGGGATGTGTCCAGAGATTTCTAAGTATGATGTCATCCTTAACTGATAGAGCAACACTATTTGTTTCTAAGAAGAAACAATAACATTGCCTTCTTTTAAATACATAATCTTAATAGATACATGATAGGTAGACAGATGCTTTATGTAACATCTACTAAGATAGCATGGCTCAGACCAGTCCTCAAGGGCTATTTGGGCCCTTGTCCTGGGACTCAGGCCCCTGGGGCTGGAAAGAGAGTTCCAGTCAGTGACCTGTTGAGGGATCTGGGTGACAGAACCAGACCAGGAGGCAATCTGGCTTTCTGAAAGTCACACAGAAGGATGAGGACCTCAGAGGATGAGGACAAGGAGAGGCCAGGGATCAAGGCTTAAGCATTATACATGTTATGACTACCAATAATAATATCAAAACATACAATGAATATATATTAGCATAGAAATGAACAAAGTAGTCTCTTAGGTGTTTTTTCTGATTTCCTCTGCCGTTATATTAATGTCTGTGTTTTCACTTCTTATTTTGTGTATTTGTGTTTCACTTCCTTTTTTCCTGACTGGGTTAGCTAATGGTTATCATAGTCACAATTTTTCTCCAAAAGACTAGCTTTTGAATTTTATATTTTGATTCATTAATATCTGTGAAGTAGCATTTCTTTACATTTTTGTAGTATATGGGTCTCTTGGTGAACATGATGGAAAATTATGGTCCTGTCCTCAGGAAGATACACATGCTTACACATTCTTTAAAAGTTGCAGATTTTAGGGAGTTTATTTAAAGAACTGACATTCGGGGCGCCTGGGTGGCACAGTGGGTTAAGCGTCCGTCTTCAGCCAGCTTACGATCTCGCGGTCCGTGAGTTCGAGCCCCGCGTCAGGCCCTGGGCTGATGGCTCGGAGCCTGGAGCCTGTTTCCGATTCTGTGTCTCCCTCTCTCTCTGCCCCTCCCCCGTTCATGCTCTGTCTCTCTCTGTCCCAAAAATAAATAAAAAACGTTGAAAAAAAAATAAAGAACTGACATTCATTCACAGATCTTCAGTTAGAAGGATCCATTCATCATAGATCTTCTCAAGTATTGTCAAATAGCAAATCTGTTGAGTTTGCAAGGTAAGGTTCAGCTCAGACCTGGATCTTGGCACATCTTAGAACAGAGACCAGTCAGGGTGCCTGGCTGGCTTAGTCAGTAGAGCATGCAACTCTTGATCTTAAGGTTGTGATTTTTTAACCCCACATTGAGTGTAGAGATTATTTAAAAGTAAAATCTTACATAATAAACAAAAACAAACTGACAAACAAACAAAAAACTGAGGCCAGGCTGCTAACAGTTTGGGGATTCTATTACTCTTGCTTCTAGTACTATGATCAATGCTATGAAAAAAAGACTTCCATTATTCCATTCCAGACAATGAGCCAGCACTTCACTTACTATCACAAAAAGCCTAGGAGGCAATACTATTATCATTGCCATTTTATAGATAATAAAGTGGAAATACAAAGAGGTCTAAGTTTTAAGAGGAACTTGCAGGGGCGCCTGGGTGGCGCAGTTGGTTAAGCGTCCGACTTCAGCCAGGTCACGATCTCGCGGTCTGTGAGTTCGAGCCCTGCGTCAGGCTCTGGGCTGATGGCTCAGAGCCTGGAGCCTGTTTCCGATTCTGTGTCTCCCTCTCTCTGTGCCCCTCCCCCGTTCATGCTCTGTCTCTCTCTGTCCCAAAAAAAATAAATAAACGTTGAAAAAAAAAATTAAAAAAAAAAAAGAGGAACTTGCTTAGAACCACACAGCTAGCATTTATGAGAGCCAGAATGTAAACCTTGGCCGGTCTAGCACTAAAGGTGGATAAGAATTCATCAAAGAAAAGTCAAAATAAGCTCCATTCATTCTCAACACTCTCATTGCTACTACCTTTTTTTTTTTTTTTTTTTTCCATTTCCTTCACTTTAGGGCAATGATTCTCAGCTAGGGGCAATTATGCACCCCAGGGAACATTTCACAGTGTCTTGAGACATTGACAGTTGTCACAATTGGAGGGTGGTGCTACTGACATTTGGTAGGCCAGAAATACTGCTGGGCATTCTATAGTAAAGACAAGAACTCTAGACAACAAAGAATTATCCAGCCTCAACATCCATAGTGTAGAGGCTGAGAAACTGCCTTAGAGAAACTGACAATGCCAGTTTAATAATGCTTTATTTGGCAGCCAAATGCAAAAACCAAATGGACAAACAAAACAACAGGAATCTAGGATGTATCCCTAAGTTATTTGTTTATGGACTGCACTGTCTCCCTGTAAAATTTGTATACTGAGGCTCTAATCCCCCAGTATCACAAAATGTGACTATATTTGGAGACAGGGCCTTTTAATAAAGGCCCACAATAAATATAAAATGGGGCCCTGAGGGTGAGCCGTAATCCAATCTGACTGGTGTCCTCAGCAAGAGAGGAAATCTGAACACACAGAGAGACATCAAATGTATCAGGCAAGCGCAGAGAGATAACCACATGGCCATCTGCAAGCCAAGGAGAAAGTCCTGAAAAAGTTCTTTCTCTTATTCTCTTCAAGGGAAACCAACAATGCTGGTGCCCTGATCTTGGACTCCCAGCCTCCACAACTGTGACAAAATAAATTTGTGTTTAAGCCACCTAGTCTATAGTACTCTATTACGGTGGCCCTAATATACTACTTAAGGCTACAGACTATTTTCAAAAAACTTCAGCAGTCCTAAAGTAATTTTTACATAGTCTATTGCTATGCTAATTAAAGTGATTCAACTCTTCACTAAACCTGGTGTTTAACTTCATTTACTGTGCAGCATTTTGTTAATTTAATTTCCTTTTTGTAGCAAGATCCACTTTTTGTTTCCCATTTCAGGCTGCAAGAGACTTCAGAGGTCTTCAAAGCCAGCATCCAAATGTCCTGCTCCAGTGAGCCTGCTGTGTGAAGCTAGGGCTGGGTATTTTCTCCATATGCAAAAAGACTCATTGGTACTTGGCTAATTTTTCAAAGCTATTGTCTTTCAAAGGGTGACAAATCATTTACCTCAAAAGTTAAACTGGTCAAATGAAACCTCAAAAAATGCAAACTCTTGGCTTTGCTAATATGAGATGTAATGAAGCATCTTAAGCAATGCATTTTTTTTCATTTTTTTCTGACATCATTCTGAAACTGATTAACAAAATTAGCATTTCTCATTCCAACAATTTGAAAACCAATGAATGTGCGGTTCATGCAAGAGAAAGGCCTAGGCTTTAGCTTATGCCCATTTCCTTCCATTAGACTCTTTTTCATGCTTTGCTAGAGGAGGTCATTGTGTTTGGGTAGCAAAATGTACATCCCACAAAAGCACTTTCTTAACATCCTTCTTTATAGATATAGTGATATCATTTGCTTATATGATGAAACAAGCAAATCTCTCTCTCTCTCACACTCTCTCTCTCCCTCTCCCTCTCTCTCTCTCTCTCTCTCTCTCTCTCTCACACACACACACACACACACACACACACACACACACACACACACACAAACAGCATTGCTCCTGAAACTCTTCTTTTCCCATGATGACCTAACACCATGAGTTCTGTTACCTATTCATTCTACCCACTCCCTGTTGAGACTGATTCTTTTAGATCATTTAAGGATAGGACAGCCTCTAATCTCAGCCTTGAGACTGTGCAACAGCCTAGAAATCAATTTGTGTGTCAGTACCTCTAAAATAGCTCTTCTGGCCAACAGAAGTTTAGGAACGAGAGTGAGCAGGATGTGAAAAGTATTCTGTATTATCTCATACATACATTTTGGTGCTTACAACTGTCCCTGTGCTTTTCTCTTAGTACCCATTGCCTAATAGTTCATGTGGTACTAGAAAAAAAAATATTACATTGCTGTAATCCAGGGCTGTTTTTGTATATTTCTCCAGAAAATAAACTGTACATCATGTTTTTTTGTTTTGTTTTGTTTTGGCTAGTCACACCCCACATCCTCTGTTCCCCGAATTAGCTAGCTGGATCATAGCACTACTTCCTTCTTAGCAGTCTGGAGTTTTCTGCTAGAATGTTCCCTTTGGTTCCAGGGACATGTTTTGTTTTCCACAATTACTATGGCAGCAAGTGCTATGGACATAGGAGGGTAGGGTCAAGGGATGCTAAAAGTCCTGCTATTGGCAGTGTGGTTCCCACACACAGAACTGGCTAGCCCAAAATGATAATAGCACACCTGTTGAAAATCACAGAGAGGTAATAACACTCTAGGTCACAGAGTTAGAGACAGAAATATTGGCTTCCTCAAAGCCTCAAATATAAAACATTCCTTGACAAGACACTTTTGTTGTTTTGTACCTCTGAAACCTTAAATGTTTTACATTTGAAGTCGCTGAGAGTAAGGATGCATTATGTGCTGATGATGACATCTGGAGAATGACATTGAAAGTTACTTGAGTGCAATGCTGTTGTTGGAAGTTTATGTTAGGGAGTCGATCTCCGGCAAAGTGCAAGTCTGGGCTGAGAGAACAAACATCATTCACCATTTTTTCAGCAAACATTCCCTGGCAACTTTTCTATTCTATCCTGTGCTAAGGTGCTCTGGAACTGCAGATAAATTACATAGGATCCTTGTCTCTGAGGAGCTATGTTTTATTGAGTAACTGGCTTAAAAAGAATATGCCTGCTCCAATGGTTGACCTTATCAAGGACTCTGAGTCTTTAGTAGTCTTTGGATTTACGTATTATTTGCTTGGTGGATGACTTGTCCTGTTCCCCTGCCATTTGGATGGCAATTTGGATGAAGAAATAGAATTCCTGGTTTAGGGCTTGAATGGACTTAAAAGTCTCCTTAACTGGAGAAATATGATTTCAGATATACCCAAATTAAGGGCCTTAGGACCCCTGAGGAGGGATTTTTTTTTTTCCTGCTTGTATTAATATATTAATAACCAATGCTTTCCAAATAAGGCATTAAGTAGGATGTGCTACCATGAGACATTGGAACGAAGAGTTTTACAGATCTCTACGGTTTGGAGAAAAGGAAGCTAAGGGTGTAAAGGTACTTGGGATGAGTGAAAAATTTGGGACTCAGGAGCATACAGCTCAATAGAAGCTAGGATCAACTTGGTTCTTACATAAAACCTTGTGGCCTGCTTATTTTTCATCTCCCCAGTTTGACTATCTAAATCAAACCTGAATGTATCAAACCAAGCTCCCTTTGTCTTCTTACACCAATACTCACCCACGTAATCATCCAAACCAAACACCATGGAATAAAATTCAGGATCATGGAAGGAAAGTACAGGCTCAGTCACCACTGCTAATCAACATCTCTCTGCCTCTTATATATTCAGTGTCTCCCTCTTAATTGTTTCATACCATTGGTTATTTTATCTACTGCCTTATTTCTTAGTTCCTTGCCACAGCCAAACCTCTCAAAAACTATAATGTATTTTATTACTTTATATCCATTTCCTAATTTCATGCATTTGAGTCTATGCCCATTATACATCCAGATTTTTCATCAAAATCACTAATGACCTCCATATCATTAAACTCCATGGATTATTCTTTGGTCCTCATCTAACTTCACTTCTCAGTGGCAACACAATGCTACTGACTACTCTCCCTTCTTGAAACATTTCCTTCATTAAGCTTTGATTAACTCTGGCTATAACCTTTTATCTCTTCTCTGGGCATCTCCTCTTCTTGTAGGTCATTAAATATTAGAGTTCCTCAAGGTTCAGCCTCATGCTTTTCTATTTTATTTATTTATTTTTGTTAAATATTCTCTATGTAGGCAATCTCATTATAGCATATCAATTGACCACTTATTTGGAATGACTCTTAAAATTATATCTCTATACCCTGAAGTTATCCACCAGGTTCAAACCCATATGTAAGCAACTACCTACATAGATGATATTTAGGAACCTAAAGAAAGGATATGTTAAATTCAATCTGTCTAAAATGACAGTATGATCTAACTACCTACCCACAGAAAATTCAGTCCATATATGTATTCACCATTTTTTTAAACATCTATTTATTTATTGTGAAAGAGAGAGAGAGCACAAGCAGGGTAGGGGCAGAGAAAAAGGGAGAGAGAGAATCTCAAGCAGGCTCTGGCAGAGCAGAGCCCAATATGGGTCGATCTCACAAACCCATGGGATCATGACCCAAGCCGAAATCAAGAATCCAATGCTTAACCAACTGAGCCACCCAGGTGCACAAGTATTCACCATTTAAATGAATATACACAATTCATCCAGTTTTGTAAACCATAAAGCCAGGAGTCATCCTCAATATCAGCCTTTTCTTTAATCTACTACCTACCGCGTCCAATTCATCATCTATTTATGTTCATATTCTAATTACTTTATACTTAGTGAATATTTCTATAATATTCCATATCAATTGAGAAGGCCAATTCCAAGTTACCACTAGCTCTTGCCTGGATTTCCATAATGAACTACTAATTGAATTCCCTATATTTGCTCTTTGTACTAGGTTTAAAGAGAAATATGTATATATGTATAATATATATAAGAAATATGTATATATATAATTATATATATATTTTGCTTATATATGTATAAATTTATAAATTTATACATTTATATACATATAATTTATATGTATGTATTACTTATATTTTTATTTATATATGTATAAATATATATATTTAAAGAGAAATATGTATATATATAATATATATAAGAAATATGTAGGAGAAGGAAAAATATATAATATTAACATATATATATTATATATAATAAATATATATAAATATAATATAAATATAATTTAATATTATAATTATATAATATTTATAAATATATTAAAATATATAATATATAATTATATTATAATATAATTTTATATATAATATAAATAAATATAAATATATGTAAATAAATATATAAATATATAAATTAATATAAATACAATTATATAATATATAATATATAATTATATATAAATATATATGATTATATATATTCTTATATATTATATATAATTATTATATATTATATATATTTTCCTTCTCCTATATTATTTTAATACATATAAAGAGATTTGTTATAAAGAATTCGCTCATGTAATTATAGAGGCTGAGAAGTCCCAAGATCTCTGTTGGCAGGCTGCAGACTAAGAGCAACTGATGTCATTCTAATCCACATCCAAAGACCTGAGAACCAGTAGAGTCAATGATATAAGTTCCAGTCCAAGGGCATGAGAAGACCAATATCTCAGATCAATCAGTCTGGCAGGTGAATTTCCTCTTAGTAAGTTTTTTTGTTTGTTTGTTTTATTCAGGTCTTCAATTGATTGATAGAGGGCCACCCATTTTAGGGAAGGTAATTTGCTTTAGTCAGTTTACTGATTCAAATGTTAATTTCATCCAAAAGCACCCTCACAGACACATCCATAATAATGTTTGACCAAATATGTGGGCATCCTGTGGTCCAGTCAAGTTGACATATAAAATTATCCATCACACTCATATACCCAACCATACATACGTACCAATGACCAGAGTTATTTTCCCCCAACTGCATGTGCCTTAATGGAGCCTACAAAGCTTTGAATAATTTGGTCCCTACACAACTCTTTAACTTTATCTCACACTTGGTTTCTACTCTTCACCTCCACCAGTAACTTACAGTGCCTCAAGCATGCCTTATCCATGCTGGTTTCTCCTGCTGAAGGGATTTCTTGCCTCCTCCTCTGCTGACTGATTTCTCTGCAAATTTCAAATCTCAGCTCAAATGTCATTTCCACAGGGAAGACTTCCATGAATACTCAGATTTGGTTATATATCCCCATTACATGTTCTTATAACACCATTTGCTTCACCTTCATACATTTTTACCTCAGTAATAATTTTCATGGTTATTTAAATTTTGTTAGTCCAGGAGACCATGTCATGTTAAATTTTGCTTAATGCTCTACCTTCAGGGTCAGGCCTAGTTCTTGGCACATCAGAAGTATTTAGTACATAGTTGGGTGAATGACCCTTACCTATATTGTACCTATGGTCCACTAAATCAGTAAGGAAATTAGAGTCACTTAGCCTGGAGTTCTATTTCTTGTCCAAATTATTATATTTTGTTTGCCAACTCATTGTTCATATCATTAATATTTTTATAGATTTTTCTTTCCTTTTTTTTTTATCAGCAAACTTCCCCAAAGTAATTAGACTACAGAACCTTTCAACCAATAGTGTTAGCTTCCTTGAAAGATGGGAACTGGAAAACATACATACACTCAGAGTAAAAGAAGGAAGAAAAGGCAGTTAGGTGGAGCAGAGGATTAAAAAAAAATGAAGGAAAAAAAGAGCACCACTGAGTTTTGACCAACCCCTGGTATGAATGTAAAATTAGATTAAGGGCATAGAGAAGATCATTGGTAATGCAGTAGAACAGGGCTGGCAAACTGTGTCTCCTGGGTCAAATCCAGTCTGCCACCTGGTTTTGTACAGCTTGTGAACTAAAAATGATTTTTATGTTTTTATTTATTCATTTATTTTTTTTTATTTTGATATTTTTAAACAGTTGAAAAAAATTTAAAAAATTATATTTAGTGAAGTGAAAATTTTGAGATATTCAAATGTCAGTGTCCACAAATAAAGTTTTATTTGGAAATAGCAATGCTTATTGTTTATATATTTTCTATGGCTCTTTGTGTCTACTGTGGTCTATGTCTACAAAGAAAAACTGAGCAGTGGTGATAGAGACCAGATGGTTCACAAAGTCTAAAATATAACTATTTGGTCCTTTACCAAGAAAAGTTTGCTGACCATTGCAAAAATCTAAACTACTCATTTATGTCAGAGTAAATTCTTTGCAGATTCATTTGGTTGGAGCAAAATGTGCACTAGTGTTCAATGTTACATATAAAAGTGCATTTGAAGGCTAAATTAATTTTGGATCATTCATCAGTTGGGATTACCTGTGTCATGCACTTGCTCCTGATATAGCACAGATTATTAAGACATGATGGAATATTTCATGACGTGAAACTCATCCAATTCCACAGTCCACTTGGAAAATATGTGTATGATCACATTTAGTTGTAGTTCTGGCTCTGCTACTAACTAGCATGAACTATATTAGCGGACATGCTATAGTGTTTCCAGAACAATTGTCTGATGTTTATTTATTTTTGAGAGAGAGAGAGACAGAGTGTGAGTGGGGGAAGGGCAGAGAGAGAGGGAGACACAGAATCCAAAGCAGGCTCCAGTCCCTGAGCTGTCAGCACAGAGCTCTACGTGAGGCTCAAACCCACGCTCAAACACTCAAACCATGAGATCATGACCTGAGCCGAAGTTGGATGCTTAACCAACTTAGCCACCCAGGTGCCCCAAATTGTCTGAATTCTGATAAACCATGCATTGAATTTGGGCCTTGTCATTCACACGCTATATGACCTAGGGCAGTCAATGCCACCATTTAAAGCCTGTGTCTTCTTCATCTTTAACATTACAATGTTAATGGTAACAGCATCATACTTTGAGAGGATTAGGTGAGAAAATGGATGGAAATCATTTAACACACCATCTACAACATGGAAGAAGTTTGTGATTAGCTGTTTTTTACCCTGAGAAAGCTATTTACCAGGTCCCTCATCTGATATATGGCAGGAATGGGGGTGGGGAGGAGGTTGATTTGAATGAAGCATCATATGTGACATCAGCTTTTCTGCTGTTGATGCTGAGTATTGAAACTGATATTGAAGTTGATTACACATGGATTTCTCAAAATACAATATGGCCCTAGATCTCTTTACGAAGATAGCAAGCTGACCAGTTCCACAGTCTCCACTGAAGATATATCATATTATATCAGGCATTCAGCAAAATATACTTATTAGCTTTCACATGGAAAACTGAATTACATTTTCCAATATAATTAGACTGGTGAGCACTATCAGGAATACCTTTTCAAGGCATAATGAAGAACCAGTTTTTGGTCAGCTACCATATATGAAAATAAAGCATTTGGAAAGAGTACCATGTTCTATTTTCTTTCACACTTAAAAAAGTTCCTCATTTCAACAACTGTCTTCCTGAGGTATGTATTGGGATGATTTTTAGAGAAACTGCCATCCTTGGTATTTGAGAAAGGTTTTAAAAACCGGGGTGTATTGCCATTTTATTGATTTCTGGCACTGGTAATGAATCATGGGCATTTTAAGACTTCACTAGAACATATAGAGACATTTTGTAAGTGATAAATGATCCTAGGGTTGCCTACACTCTCCGTAGCTTTGGGGAGAGAAGCACTAGAGAGCCATGGAAGGCTACCTCTCTTAGGAATTCAGGCTGACACTGGTTTATAATTTGGCCCATGGAGAAATATTAACAATCATATCACATGGCTTGGCTTATCATGCTTTGCAGCACACACAATGATCTCAAGTAATAAACTTCCATGAGAACCTAATTGTGGCTTAATCTCTTTATGTGAGACATTTCTTTCTTTCCAGTGAGATTTTCAGGTAGAATCAATCCCTTAACCACATTCATCTGGCAAACCAGAGAGACTTCCACTCAAGAAACAGTCTAGCTCCTGACATAATCAACAAACGTATATTGATTTAGGGTACCTAATGAGATTGCTAGGATTTAAAAAAATCAGAAAGACCCTATGGTGTAAACTAGGCATTTATGTAGTACAATCAGGATGCCTGTCACTGGTTCTTTCTTCCTCTTTGTGCTTTTTTCTGAGCAAGATAGAATTAACTAAGACATTATTCAGAAACTACAAAAGTAAAACAATTATACAGTTTCCAATACTTTTCTTCATTCTAAAATCATTCTTTAGGGCATGATAAGATTAACAGTATTAACATGTGTTTGCAGTGCAAGAGTGAAATGTTCTTTTCCACTCATAACAATCCAAGAATCATTTCCCTAGTTTGGAACAAATATTAATGAGAGTATGGGACTACCAAAGAGAAGTCATTCTTTCTTTCCCATAGACAAAGCTATTTTATTTATTTTTTATTTTTTATTTTTATTTTTATTTTTTTTAAATTTTTTTTTTCCAACGTTTATTTATTTTTGGGACAGAGAGAGACAGAGCATGAACGGGGGAGGGGCAGAGAGAGAGGGAGACACAGAATCGGAAACAGGCTCCAGGCTCCGAGCCATCAGCCCAGAGCCTGACGCGGGGCTCGAACTCACGGACCGCGAGATCGTGACCTGGCCGAAGTCGGACGCTTAACCGACTGCGCCACCCAGGCGCCCCTAGACAAAGCTATTTTAATGGAGAAAGAAACATTTTTCTACTATTTTGTCTGACTTTTAATAGGCTTTACATTCTTTAAATCAGGTTTATTGAAGTATAATCTTAAAATACACCATTTACCTATTTATGTGTACAGTTTGAATAGTTTTGAAAAATGCATACATCCACATAACTGCTGCCATAATCAAGATACAGAACATGTTCTTTAATCCAGAAGTAAATAACCATAATCTCCTCATGTATCTTTGCAAATGATTCCCTGCTCCATCCCTGGTCCTAAACAAATACTGATTTGCTGCTTTCTGTCCCTAAGATGGTATTTAACTTTTCTATAATTCTATATAAGTGAAATCACATGCTCTGTATCCTTCTGTGCCAGGTTTCTTTCATTCGGCATAGTAATTTTGAGATGCATTCACATTGGTGCATGTAATAAATTTGTTCCCTTTATTGATGAATACTGTTCCATTGTAATAATATATAGCAATCTATTTATCCATTTACCCACTGATGGATATTTGGGCTGTTCCCATTTAAAGCTATTGAAAAGTTGCTATAAACTTTTATGTAAGTCTTTTTATGACATATACTTTCATTTTTCTTGTATAAATACCTAGGTTTGACATTTCTGGGTCATATGGTTTATCAAGAAGTTTCACCTGACAAGAAAATTACTCACTTTCTTTTAAAATGGTGAAACCATTTTATATTTACATCAACACTGCTTCATATTCTCACAAGCATCTGATATCAGTATTTTTTTAATATTTATAATCCTACTGTGTTTGTAGCAATATCTCTGTGGTTTTAATTTGTATATTGATAATGATTAATGATGCTGATCATTTTTTTCATAAACTCATTGGCCATCTTATTTAATGAAGTATCTGTTCAAATTCTTTGCCGATTTTTTTTTCACTGAACTATATGCCACCTTTTTTTTTGTAAGGGTTCTTTATATATGCTAGATACAAGTCCTTTTGAGCGTTGCTTTTAAGGATCCTTAAGTCTAATTTAGTGCATCCTTTATTTTGAGTTTGTTTAGCTCTACCACTAAGGTACACCCTTCTAATGTCTATACAGATACACAAGGTGTTCAGAGAGACTCCTCTCTCTGGCCAATCAGAACATATTAGGCCTTCTAACCCTGTTTGTGTTCTGGGGATTGTTCAGTTTACAACTTCTGGTCAGTCTTTGCCTGGCTTCATGCAGTTTCAGTCTGCTTGTTCTGTCTTACTATCCTACAACAGATGCAAGGCTACTCTGTCAAAGATTTCTGAAACACCTTCTCTGAAAAATTCCCTCCTCTCTAGCTCTCCATGCTACTAATACAAGTAACCTCAAATATCCATCTTTGTCTTCTCAACTCAGTAAGACTGTTATGTTCTATTTATAATATCATTTCAAAAGTGAATCCAAATTACTCATAGGACTCATCTTGTTTCTCTTCTCTCATGGATCATAATCCTGTGTTTCCTGTTTTGCATTGTCTGTAAACAGCTGTCTTACAATTTTTGTCCAATTCTCTAGTTGTTTATGGTAGGAAGATAAACCCATTCCAATTATTTCATTATGGCTGAAGCAGAAATCTCAATATTCTTCTTAAATTCAGCTTAGCCACACAGATGGAATAGAAGACATTTGCATCCAATTGCATATTTCATTTAGGAATTTCAAAGTTATTTTATTCTAGGATAATATAGTTAAAGAAAAGAAGATGAAGAGATAAATGTGTCAGTGTGTGTATGTGTATGTAAGTATGTTCTGCTTTATGTGCTGGGTCTAACAAAGATTAAAATATCAAAAATATAAAAAAATAAACATGTTTGTTGAACAAGCCAGAGTTTGATCCTGTGACTTCCTATAATAGGAAAGGAAAGGACACTTGTTAACTTGCTCCCTCATACAGAGTATTCTTTGGCAGTTTTGGGAAACCAGGTTTGACATACCTTATTCTGTTCTGTTCCTCTGCTATAATATATACAAACATGGACAAAACAAATCTAGTATATTTTGAAGAAAAATGAGAGATTTGTTTGAATTACATATATAATTCAGGGCTCATCAGTTTTTGCCAAAAAGTGGGATACGACAGGTAGATTTGCTAGGATAACCTGGCTACCTGTTGCATACCTGTAACTTAAAATACAGATTTTTTTTTTAAATTTTTTTTTTTCAACGTTTATTTATTTTTGGGACAGAGAGAGACAGAGCATGAACGGGGGAGGGTCAGAGAGAGAGGGACACACAGAATCGGAAACAGGCTCCAGGCTCTGAGCCATCAGCCCAGAGCCCGACGCGGGGCTCGAACTCACGGACCGCGAGATCGTGACCTGGCTGAAGTCGGACGCTTAACCGACTGCGCCACCCAGGCGCCCCAAAATACAGATTTTTTAAGGCTGGTTCAGCCTCTGTTTTATGTTGTTTATGTCTAAACTTCTCTCATGGTTAGATCTTCTACACTAACTTCTTTAGAGGCTCATTCCTGATCTCCTACTAAACTTTGTATTTTTGAGATAAGATGATGAGCTTGTTACCATGGAGACTTAACTCCCAGGTAAACATTACTTAATCTCACAAAATTTTGCATATTAACTGGGTAAAAATCTTGGCTCAAAAACAAGGAAAATTACTTGTAAAAGTAAAGACATCTGAAAACTCTCTCTCTTCAAATACACACACACACACACACACACACATATACTTACACACACTTAAGTCTATACATTTAAGTATATGTACTTATATATAATTTATATAATTATAAAAATGTGTATATATGTATATTATGTGTACTTAGATGTTGATTTGTGTTGGGTCCCTTCCAAGTGCCTTTACAACAGGCCTGAGAGCCAGCAAGTACTGCTTATATTTAAACCCATTCCATCTGTTCTCTGGCTCCTAGAATGAATTGTGCAAACCAGTACATATAGTGGTAATTTAACGGAAATATGTATGAACTACACAAGAATAACCATTTAGGAAATAGCAATGAAATTGAAAAAAAAAATCTAATTAAAAATACCCAAAACAAAATAGTATCTAGAAAATAATACATGTAAAAATAAATGTACAAAATTCATATGAAGAATTCATGAAATTATGTCTTCTTGCCTTTGAATATATAAAGAATAATAAAAAAATTACTTTGTAGGAAACATACTTGTTACTACTTTAATCAGGAACTCCGGAATTGAATGAAAACAATAATTTTTTAACTTGATAAAATGATTTGGAATTATTCTGTACAGATGGACAATAAATAATGGACTTGCCAAACAATACATGGATTTGTCTTATATATTTCATTTGTATTACTTGCATAGTTAATTAACAGAAAAATAAATTAGGCAAGACAACAAAAAGAGCAATACAAAATGTTACTATATGTTCAACCCTTAGTCAGCTTACCCAGTCCAAAATATTTTCAAGTTCATGATGTTAGGCCTAGTGCTAAATATAAGAGAGCCAAAGATTTACATTCTTCTTGGTTACATTAAAAAAATTTCATGGAGGGGAGCCTGGGTGGCTTAGTCGGTTAAGTGTCCTACTTAGGCTCAGGTCATGATCTCAGAGTTCGTGGATCAAGTCCCATGTCGGGCTCTGTGCTGACAGCTCAGAGCCTGGAGCCTGCTTCGGATTCTGTGTCTCCCTCTCTCTCTGCCTCTCCCCTGCTCATGCTCTGTCTCTCTCTGTCTCAAAAATAAATAAAAACATTAAAAAATATTTTTAAAAAATTTCATGGAGAGAATTATAATATATAGTTACAAATAAAGAGGCAGGAATTTTCCTTAGACCTAAGACTGAAAGAGTCTCAAGTATTAAAACTTCCTAATACAGTTAAGAAATACTGGTTTCTGACAGAGTAAGGCAGTTTGTAAAAATATCATGGATATTTAAATGGAGACAATGATAAAATTATGGGTATAACAAAATGTTACATTGTGGAATGGCTACTTTTGGGTGGACACTGGCTAAAGTGGACGGGTCTGAAATTATAATCAGTTAGGAATCATTCCAAGAGAGAAGTATACCTTTGTGAGTATACAGTTATTTGTGAATCAGTATTTTCAACTGGATATAAATTTGTAGTTATATAATACATATGATGCTACATTAAGGTGCATCAAGAGAAATCAAAGTGGCTCAGTCGGTTAACCATCAGACTCTTGATTTTGACTCAGGTCACGATCTCATGGTTTGTGAGATTGAGCCCTGCATCAGGCTCTGTGCTGACAGCACAGAACCTGCTTGGGATTCTTTCTCTCCCTCTCTCTCTGCCCCACTGGAGCTCTCTCTGTATCTCAAAATAAATAAATAAATATTTTAAAAAAACAAGTCAAAGGGAGATGGTACGGTGTAGCCATACAAAGGGAGATGTATACGGTGTATATTTATTTATAAATATAAATATTTATATATATATATTTATACATATATATATATTAGAAGTGTTATTATGATTATCATCCTTATTACTCAATTATTTTAAAACTAAGGGATCTCAAATTTTTAAGACACGGACCTGGAAATGTCAATCAAATGGAATGTATCACTCAGGAAAAAGACAAGATGATAACCTATAGTTAGAAGCAAAAGGCTATTTTGCTTTCCTTCCACCACCTCCTCCCACCTGCTCCCTTAAAGCCACAATGGTGTTAGTTGTTTATACAGTACTTGACTGGGAAAACAGTCGTTTCTGAATCATAAATGGTTATAACCAATCTATCATGGCAATACCATGGACATCAATAGAATGATATCAAAAGAGTGTAGGTCCAAGAGTTAAGCAATCCAGGATTGATCTTTATTAACAGACTGGTTCAATTTCTTCATCTTTAAAATAAAGTTTACATAGGATTCCTTCCTTAGGTATATCCAGTTTTAACATGCTGACTCTTAAAAAGTTCAAAACATATGCATCCATCAAGTAAGAGGTATCGAGTATTCTTTGCAAGAGATGGGGTATTTGCTTACATAAAAATTATTTTCTGCTTCTCAGTAACTACCAATATAAGATACCTTTTTATTATCATCCCAGAAATGACAATGTTTTGAATGCATTTATGGCACTGGAGACTCCTTTGTGGACCCACGTATATAGAAATAAAAAGAAAATTCAGAAACATACAACAGTAAATGGATGCCCTCATTTTACACACCACATTCCATTTTTCTCATCTAATTTCTAAGATGACAAAGCAAGAATAGAAAAGATCCTGAGAAGGGTAAGAAATGTGATTACTATAAAGCAATTTCCTAACAGGAGAATTTCAGAGGACGGGAGCTATTTAACATGAAAAAGAGAAGATACCAAGGAGGATAATAGAGCTACATTAATGATGAATGGCATACAGGAGGGTAAGTGTTTCTGTTTGACCTACTTTAAATATATAAAATAGATAAAAAAGGTCATCACCAAAGTCCTGTTCCTAAACACCATTATAATAAATGGCATTTAGAGATTGTTCTTTGAAATTGACCCTCATATAGACTTCTTATAATGTATAATAGAGTAAAAGAACACTCCATGAAATCAGAGAGCTACCAAATTAAAAACTGATTAGAAGATTATATATATATAATATATATATATTCCATATATATATATTCCATATATATTCCATATATATTCCATATATATATATATATATATATATATATATATATATATATGGAAAACTAATGAACATGCAGATTGCAAGTAAAATTTCATGGAGTTAGAAGGGTACAGAGAAGGAAAAAGAAAAAAAGGGGGAAAGGGGGAGACAGTAAAAGATGCTGAAAAGTTGTAAAATGAATATATATGTGTATGTGTGTGTACATACACACACATACACATACACATTTATATATGACAAAAATGTATATATAATAGGATCAACCAATTGCCAATTGATCATCAACTTACAATGGGTTCCAGAAATACCCGGAGCCTTCACTTTAGAACAACCCACTAAAGCATGACAGTCTGCATTCTCTAACTTAGTTTGGGATAGCTCCTTGACCTTTTTCAGTTTATGAAGCTTTCCAAATAATAGAACCTCAACTTTAACATGAGGATAACATTTCGTATTTGTTATAATGTTCCTTTTAAGTAGAAACACAAAAAAATAATCGCTAACAGATAGGACTTCAGCAGAGCAAAAGATCTTAAGATATTCCCAATATTCTTATTTATTAATTTTGTACTTGGAGCGCCTGGTTAAATGACTGACTCTTGATTTCAGCTGAAGCCATGATCTCATGGTTGGTGGGACTGAGCTCTGCATTGGGCTCTGTGCTGACAGTATGGAACCTGCTTGGTATTCTCTCTCTCTCTCTCTCTCTCTCTCTCTCTCTCTCTCTGACCTCCTGCTACTTGCTCTTTCTATCTCTCTGAAAATAAAGTAAAAAAATAAATGTTATTAATTTTGTCTTTTATGTCTTTCCTCCTGGTCTATTTGGACCCTAATCGTTGAAGGTGAAAATCTTGTCTTAAGAAACGAGTTCTGCTTATGCCAAAAAGCTGTAACTCAGTTCACTCCTAAATGTACCTAAATGCAGAGTAAATAAAGTCAAATCTTAGTACATACAGATTGTTGTAGTCAGGAAAGTGAAATGGCAGGCTTTCTATACTGTAATAGACAAAGCCATCACTTAAGGTTTACAGTAGAATACAAAAATGCCATTTACAATTTGAAACAAAAGAACCATTAGCTTTCTGCCCCCTTCACTGCATTATTGATTTACTTTCATTTATTCCAGCCAAAAGCCTGTGTGCCAAACCATGTTTTATTCTTTAAAATGGGTATTACTGATTTTGCTTCCAGACAACACCTTCCAACCTTCTTTTCCTGCTGTCAGCTTTTTAGTTTGTTTCATTAATAAACACTTTCATTTCCTGTAATTATATTGTTAGCATGTTTTCTTGTAGACACCTTTTACCACACCACAATAACATTTTGTCAGGTCCCCTGTTTTAAGATTGAATCACTGTGAACAATGACTACTGCCCCCTGGCTCTGCTCTGAATGTATGTTGCTTCATTTGTTCTGACATCTGCACTCAGCTCTTTTCTGGGTGCTCTCAATGCAGATAGAAGAGAATGACAATGGCATTCCCTCTTGCCCTTCTCTAGTTCACACCTCACCCAACCAAATAACACAGTTTCGTTTTTGGTTTTAATTCACAGCATTTTTATTAGCAGCGGCGAAATGACTTGAATGAGACTAAAATGCCCAGTTGAACCTAATTTTACCAACTTCAATCTCAAACTTTGTCTCTTCCTCTAGGGTGTCTTACTGCAATTAGTAATTGGCACAGGATTCAGTTCAAGAAGGCTGAGTTTGGGCAAGCAATTAACTTGTAATGCCAATTTGTTTAGAGCCTTTGCTACTGTGTTCCTTGTGACAAAGACTATAATAGAATTTGTGCATCTTTTATAAAGCTGAGGGAGTTTACTCCTATTCATTAGATATGATTTCAGTGTTGTCATTTGCAGCAAAGACTTAATAGATACACAAACAGAACCACTTAGCTAGTTTTTATCATCAGTTTACTTTTATCAAAAATTATTTTAGACATTAACACAGCAATTTTGTTATAATGAAGACCACTCTCCTTAAATGACCAATTATTGCTTCAAAATCATAAACAGGAGTGCTGATCAAACTCTACATCTTAACATTCTGCTATTAATAATGATCTTTGTTTATGGGGCACCTGGGTGGCTCAGTCGGTTGAGTGTCCGACTTCGGCTCCTGTCATGATCTCTCGGCTCATGAGTTCGAGCCCCATGTCAGGCTCTGAGCTGACAGCTGGGAGCCTGGAGTGTGCTTCAGATTCTGTCTCCCTCTCTCTCTGCCCCTAACCCACTCACATTCTGTGTCTGTCTCTCTCAAAAACAAATAGACATTAAAAAATTAAAAAAAAAATAATGATCTTTGTTTAAATGGCACCAAAGTTTAAAAAAATGGGCAAACTTCTGTATCACAGAAACATATTTATATGTATAGTCCATACAGAAGATGTGAGTTTCCAAACTATTCAATAATCTTACAAGATATGACTCATCCAAAGGAACACTACCTTATTTTTCTTTTCTTAATAAAACAACTACGGATATTACCTTCTTTACCCAGAAATTCTACTCGCTTACATTTTTGAAATTCTTTGTGAAAAAGATATATAATATCTTTAATATCATATTAGAGAGAAATCCGAATTTGGAGAATCATTCCAACAACCTAAGACTAATGAATAAGGGAGGTAAGTTTTCAAATTGGGTAAATTCTTTTGAGTTCAGAACTTGTTCCAATCTTAGGGTAATATGATATATTTTCATTATGTCTCGTAAATCGATTCTAAAGGTGATTCTGAACGTTGAGTCCCATAATTGTTCTGTAAAATGGGGTAAGGTCATGTTCTTGAAAGAAGTGTCTTACAAGCAAGTTACCAGCACAACATTCATTGGACAGGTAATGCTATTTTAACAAAGCTGATGTGCATATATTGTCATATGATTCATTTCAAGTTATCTTTTAGTTGAAAGAAGAAACATTGACCAAGATTCTAATCAGCTAAAGATAAACCTAAACAGATCTATATTCACTAAAGCCAAATCCAATGTGTTATATCTATTTCATACTTTGTTCTCTTGGGTTTCTACCTCACTCATTCACAATGTCTACCTCCATGTCTCAGAAAGACATTTAGAAACAGGCAAGCACCCCCTTTAAATGTCATCTTAAAAGCTTTAAGCAGCTGACAAGCAGTCACTAAGCAACTGCCCAGGTTCATCCTAGAGAAGGTTAAAGAGTTGAAGCCTGTTATAAAGTGGGTCAAGGGATCAAGGAAATACACCTTCTCTAATAAAACTCTGCCCTACTTCTCATCAGACTGCTGTGGTGCTCAACTGTGATCATGCATTGGGAAAGCAAAAACAAAATAGTCAATATGCAGTAGAGGTGAACTGACTTAGATCTCATTTTTTACTGCTATAATTAATCAAGCAATAATAGTAACATTTTGAACACCATTTTAAGAGTTTTTCATAAAGCTCACTCATGCCTCACAACCACTCCCATTTTGTCTCTCCCTTGTTCTTGTTTTGATTGCTGGCAGATTATTATTATTTTTTTTTTTACAGAAATATATGTGTTGGTTTTAAACAAAGTGGATTAACTTGAAAGGTCTGGTCTATAATAGTACATGCTGCAGTCTATTCCATATGACAGTCATAGTGAACGTTTCACAACTAAAAACCCTTAGGCAGTGTCTACAATACCACTGATCTTTAGGCTAAAAAGGGAATAAAATGGTGTATGCTTTTTAAGGTTTACTAAATCTTTTTGTTTGTTTGTTTCAATAAATTAGAAGAAAGAAACCAAGAACAGGAGGGAAGAAAAAAGCAAGGAAGGAAGAAGAGAAGAAGGTATAAAGGAACAAGGAAGAGAGGAATGAAATTTGAGTATTTGTGATAAAAACAAAAACTGAGGGTTACATAAACCTTGCAGGAAAAGAACAATTTAAAAAATACCTGTCAAGTTTCAAAATAATGAGTCTCCCCATTAATTGCAATGATAATATATTTGTAGACTTAGAATTTAGTGAAATCAGCTACAATTTTATAATTATCACACAGTTATACAATCGATGTTGTTATGCTAATTAACACATTTCTGTCTGGATAAGATAAGAGATGGTGCCCAAGAATGAATGCAATTCTGTGATTCACAGGCTGAATTCTGTTAATGTCAGATGAGATGTATGAGTAATAACAAAACCTGGGTGTGAATTTCAGGCCCATTATGTTCCTGTAGTTACAACGTGTCCTTCAACTTTTAAACTTCCAGTCTTGTAATTTGCAAGTCCTTTTCATTAGATTCCAACTATCATAAATTATTTAACAGTTAATTTGACTTTTACTTTAAGAGGAGTGATACTGCTAAAGGGTATTATTAGGGATCTTATTGATGTCCCTGCAATGGCATCTCTTGGTATAGTTTATGAGAGAAATGATCCATAGCCACCATTTACTCTTTTTCAAAATATGCGATTTAATATGTTTTCTCATCACTGTACAATCCTTTTTAAACAATGCCTTTGTACACTGGGCATAGATACTATAAAGAAATCTTCACTTGAGATGAAAAACAAGTGCTTCACCGGAAGCTCCAGGACTATTCACTATCCTCTGGTAGGATGGAGGGCGGTGCTGTCTTCCCAAATGACTCAAGACAATATAATTTCACCTGTTCCTAGGAAAACAGCTTCATATCCTACTCAGATATTTTTCATTTAATCCCAAATGATTTGCCAGGTTCTGTCTAAAATAGACTGGTGCATCTAGGACAATGCAAATTTCACTTCAACCTTTATGCAAATCCCTCCATCATGCATTATCATCCTTTCACACACAGCCATCTGTAGAATTAGAGGATCAGTGGATATTGGAAAGAAAATGAGTTAAGAAGAAAGGAACTTCCATGGGAAATCAGGTTTGTCTTCATTCCTATAAAATCCAATAACCTCTTCCAAATTATACGTGACTGTTGGTGTCTTTTATTCTTTCCTGGTAATCTTCCTAAAATGTTGACCTCTGGATATAACCTTACTTGAAAGATGAAGGACCAGACTGAATGATGCTGAAAGTTGGTAAGGTTTCAATTTTGAATTTGGGTCTCTTTTGCTGTAACGAATTGAATTATTAGCTACAAATATTCATTCCGCTGGAATCATTTCCTATATGTACACCATTGTCATGGCCCTATGGTGTACTGAGTAAACTTTCCAACCATGGATTTTAGTTTTGGCCCTGTGACTTGCTTTGGCCAATGAGATGTTGGTGGAAATGACTTGAGCAGATGCTTGAAATAGCCTGTATGGTTATTAAGCTTGTCATCTTTGCCTATGCCATCATCATGAGAAGAAAATATCTTAAGTAGCCATAGTCTTTGAGCTCCACACACAGATATGAGCCTTAGAGCCACCACAGCTGATGCTTAGAGACCCTGAACCTGAATCAGAGACACTCCAACCAATGTTCAGATTTGTAAGTGAGATATAAAGGTATATTGTATGCCTTTCTGAATTCTTTTTTGATTGTTTATTAGCAAACAATCTACCCCACCTGACCTCTGCTCTGAATAAAAGAACTGGGGGCACCTGGGTGGTTCAGTCGGTTAAGCATCAGACTCTTGATTTTGGCTCAGGTCATGCTCTTGCAGTGGTAGGATTGAGCCCCACATCGGGCTCTGCACTGAGCACGGAGCCTGTTGAGATTCTCTCTCCCTCTCTCCCTCTGCCCCTCTCCCCTGCTCACTTTCTCTCTCTTTCTTTTTTTAAATTTTTTTTTTCAACGTTTATTTATTTTTGGGACAGAGAGAGACAGAGCATGAACGGGGGAGGGGCAGAGAGAGAGGGAGACACAGAATCGGAAACAGGCTCCAGGCTCTGAGCCATCAGCCCAGAGCCCGACGCGGGGCTCGAACTCACGGACCGTGAGATCGTGACCTGGCTGAAGTCGGACGCTTAACCGACTGTGCCACCCAGGCGCCCCACTTTCTCTCTCTTTCAAAATAAATAAATAAACATAAAAAAATGAATAGAAGAACAGACCAAAAACCTTGAAAGCAAAGTAAAGCTATGTTACCTGGCAGCATTTGTGTAGGTAGTAGGGATCAAGAGGGAGAAATTTGGGTTTATATTACTTTCTCTGTTCCATAACTTTTAATACTGTTTTTTTTTAGCCACCCCAAATAAACACACACACATCAAAGATAAAGCATGCTTGCTATGGGGATGTGACTGCAGGACAATTTCACAAATCTTCATTAGGATTTCCTCCCCTTAAACCACCTGTAATAAGCAAATGATCTAATTCAGAACTGTGATTCATTTTTGCAAAACTAGTTCTGAGTCAAGGTTGCTAGATCCTCCCTTGACTTGAGACAACCCCTTCTGTGTTTCTCTTATACAGAAATTTTGGTATTGTCATTGCTGGCTGGGGGGGCAGACAGGTGCTATGAGGTCCTCCACCTCCATATCAAAATGAGGTGGCTTTTACTTGGTGCTGAAGAGCTTCAGAGTATTTCCTTCTATGCCTCAGTCTCTGCCAGGCTTATCTCTCAGATGCCAGCATGAACACTGAGAAACAAAACCCTACCCTTCCATATTTTTCAGTTTCTTTAGAGAAATTTACATATTTTCTGGATTACAAAATCCTTTCTGGCACAGCGCTCTGTAACAGTCGTTGAATAGGGTCAGGAGGAGGAACAGAGGGAAAAAGGAAGGAAACAGGGGATCTGACTTGTCTTGCTCTTGAGTGCATAGTTCTGTAGTTAGTCACCCTAAAGTCTATCCCCACTGTCTGCTCCTGCTCTTTGTACTTGCTGACAGCAAGCTAGAAGAGTCCGCAACTACGTGGAAAAGAATGGTTCTTCTCCACCACACATCTGCAGGGGCAGTATTCTCTCTTCTGGTTTACCTATCAATGTGATCCCATGTATTTTCTTACTTATAAAGTTCTTCAAAACATCTGAACTGTCTAAGACATGCCCTCTGATACTGGTCTGTGTTGCAGATCTATTCTTTTACTGTCATAATGACATTTAAATATAAATGGAAAGGATGTAAAAAGCATGTGTTCAATCTGCTATCTTAATCCAGAAGTCAATTTGACAATTTACAAAGGTTTGATTAGAGGCACATAATTTAGCTTTTACTTAAAAAACAAAAACCACACTGCAACAGGGATTGGAAGTAGTTGAGCATGAAGCCAAGTCAGGTTTTTTGTTTGTTTGTTTGTTTGTTTTCCCCTAAGTGATCACACTACAATTTTTTATATTTGGGATTTTCAAAAAGGGACAAGTGGAGTGAAAGTAAGACAGATGACAGCAGCCAGTGCAGGCACAGAACTCTTTGCATGGGAGAAAAGAGACTGATATACAGATATCTATATCTATAGCTTTCAATTTCTCTCTTATCTCATCTTATAACATGAAAAACATTGCCTTTATATATGTTATCTTATTTATTCCTTACAACCTGGTGAACCAGCTAATCCTATTGCCATTTTAAAAATGAGAAAATTAACTAGAGATGTTATATAATTGTGGAAGTTCACCATAGACACCCAAAGCTTAGTTTGAACCTAATTTCTGTGTTCTCCGTTGAGTGATTTTGTCCCTGAGTCCTCAGGTTATTCCAAAAAGCACTTCCTCATAGGCATACATCACCGGTGTGGGGCTCTACTTTTCCTCAGGATGAATTCAAAGCAGCTGGATGTGTATTCAATTTTAATCAAGCAACTAAACATTTGTTTCTCTTCCTTTCTCCCTTCTAAAGTTCTTTGCCTCTGACTTGGTGGGCCATCTGAGTATACTCTGGTGCTCTAAGATTTGCAGTCTCACTTACCTCTGAGGATAAATGCAACCTCAATACTTGCTGCAAATGTTTAAGTTCTCAACATTTTCAGGAATAAAAATATCAAAATTAAATACGAGAAAATATACCAAGGACACCATATTTACTAGCAGGTAGCTTGAGTGATACTGCTACTACTGTTAAGAATTGAATAATGAGGGGCGCCTGGGTGGCTCAGATAGTTCAGCATCTGAGTCAATTTCAGCTGCTCAGGTCATAGTCTCACGGTTCATGAGATCAGGCCCCATGTAAAAGAATTGAGTTAATGAGCAAAGATGTAACTTTTCTCCTCATTTTTATTTTTTGTCTTCTAATTTTGTTCTGTGACCTGTAAGGCCCATTTCACTTGCCAACAATGAGAGTTTCTCTAGCAGTTTTAAGAAAATAGTTTATTAACTTATAATGTTTCTCCCTTCAAATCTCCTAAAATACCATGGATATAAGATACATACTTAGGTATAAAAAAGATAATCTGAGAGGTACTAACATTTCTCGTAAAAATGCAAATTAAAAAAATTATAAGCTCATGGATAAGTGGGGTTCACAGGTAAGAAAGTGAAAGAAATCAAGTCTGAAGTCATAGACCATCCTTTCATTATTTAACATCTATAGCTATAAATAGTTTAGTCTAGCAAAAGTACTGAAATAAAATTAAACTTTTGCTATAACAAATATAATGTTTACTTTAGGAAAGCTATGAGCCAGAAATCAGTTTAGTCTCTCCTTACTGATAACTAGTCTCTGTCATCCAAAATGTACACAGCCCATTACACACCAATATCTAAAGTGGTTTGGGCTTCCCCCCATCCTAATTTCCATGCTCTTCAGGTGCAATACAATAAAAATGAAGGTCATAAATTTACTTTAGCAACTTCTTAAATACATCTTTCATCTCTCTCACTCTCACCTCTCTCTCCCTCTCTCTCTCTTAAGTGGCATGCTCAGTAAGTCAATGAGATTTTTAAAATAAAGTTACTCTGCTCCTCTGTAATTCAGATATATTTCTAAGATTTAGTGGCTACTTGTCAGCTCAATTCAGAAAAAAACCTCATCCTTTGTTGAATCCATGTTAAATGGGAACATAGAAAACACACAAATGTTTTCATAAGATGAAATAAACAAGTATACTAAATACCTGTTAACTATATACATTGACAAGTCTTTTTATTCAACATTTATTGAGTTAGATACCTCCCAAAGTCATAACATATATGGAGCAGATATTCTCTGGACATAATCCATGTCTACCAAGTGTTACAGTACAAATCTATAGACATGATAATAGAGTCACACACTAGATGTCATATTAGCACACATGTGGGGTATATTATTGCAGCCAAGAGGCTGCAACAGGCAATGATAGGCCAAAACAAATTCAAGTAAGAGTTCTATATGTGCCTGAGTTTTAAAGAATTTAAAGGTTGAGCAACATTTTTTTCAGATTGAAAAGAGCAAAGACAGTAAAAAAGAATATGGGAAGGTCCTGAAATGTTAAGTAACTAATAAAATCGGGGCAACATTAGAAAATATAGAAGATTAAGACTGCAACCATAAAGAGTGGCTAGATTACAGTGGCTCTTAACTGTATGATAAAGCAGTGTTTGCCAAAGAATTCATGATGTGGAATCATGTTATCTAGAATGGATACCCTACAAGTGGTCTGAACAAGGTTAGAGGCAGGGGCAAATTTATTACATTGGCAGTTTTTATGCAGTATGTTCTCTTTTGAAGTTAGTATTCACAAATTAGAATTGTTGTAAAATAGGATTTTATTACCTTATAGCCCTAGAGAGACATTAACACCCTATTGTGTGTCAGCTCAAATACTTTAATGCTTTCTATGATAATCACCTATTCCCATATATGTAAATTTGAGTTCTTTTGTCAATTTTGATTGGCTGAGGTGATCACAAAATTCCACATATAACCATGTTAGAAATTGGATGCTAACACTTAACTAAAGTGCTAATTCCTTTCTGATGTGTCTGCGCTGGCTGCAGGATTCTCTCTGAGGTGAACATGAGATCCGAGTCCCCATATTGCACATGCTGCCTTAGCTAAAGGAAGCCAAGGGGATTCTCCCCTAGGACCACTTCAAGTAGAAGCAACCAAAAGAACTTCCAATCAAGAGAACATACTGCATTGTCCTAAAATCTCTGTAAAACACATCTTCCAGGGACTCAAGTCTATGTATTTAAGTCTCACATCAACAAAGCTTTCCATTTAAATAGTCCCTGTTGGGAAAATGCATTAGTGTTTGCGATCTGTTAATTATAAATAGGCAGACTACTAATTCCTCCTGTAAGGTTTCCAAGACATCCTGTGAAAATTAATCATGATAGATTTTTTTTTTTTACATTTTTGTTTCTCTCCAATGGCTAATTATAGCTCCAATGAGTCTAATAAGACTGTGCCACAATGCTTCTATTGATAGTCTTTAGAATCGCAGGAAGCCTAAGGCCCAACTTATTTAATCAGAGGTCTTGATTTGTTTGGAAAATTACCACAATATGAGCTGTATTTTGTCACTCGGGGCCTATGTGATGAAGGGCTGTGAGTCCTTTTGTTTTCCTTGCTCCGGATGAGGATTATTTAAAGATTTTCCCCTACCACGAGCATTCTGGTATAAGGGAATACAGCACATGCAGCTACTTTGGGGGTAATAAAGCAAAATATCTTGGTTTAAAAGAGCATTGTATGCTGTTGATAATAAACTGTAATGATTTTACAGCAGTCTCCTCTAGTAAATACTGTGTCTGAGTCTTTCACATTTAGAAAATCATTAAGTTATTCTCTTGAATCAGTTAATTTCTCCCAAGTGTTCTTATATCTTGGGAGTCCAAGAAGTGTTGCTTGAAAATATGAAGAATTAGAGTTGCTTCTGAACATACAGAATATGAACCAAGCATAGTGCTGCTGGAATGCATAATCCCATATGCACGTGCACTTCCTGTACTCCAGATGCAACTTTGCCCTGGCTTCCATAAAATCACCATCAGAAACACTTAGAAGAAATATTATCTGTGCAAAAGGTTCGCAACCAACAGAAAGGTTATATTCCAGTTGAAAAATTATTTAGAAAATGAATATGCAAGTAATTTACCTTTTGTAATGAAACACACCTGAATTTCATGAAGTCCCTCTGCTAATTCAGTGAGATCTGTAGGTGGATGGTGCAGGATGGGAAATAAAGCTGCCTTATGAAGAGAGATGATCTTCTCATGCTAGACTCCCTTCTCTTCCTTCTGGAACAGAGAATGAATTGGGTTCAGTATGGTCTCCTAGATAGCAAACAGGCTACTCATGTTTGTTTAACATTCAAATGGAATGTGATGATTCAAGGCATGGAGGTAAAGCCCTGCAATCTCATGAGTTTTGTTCTAGCTGGTAAAAAGGCTATGGCTTTTTTTCCCCTCTGGTGGCTTTGGTGAACTGATCTTTGTTTCCCTCGCTCCACCAAGTAGCTCTGAAGCTCTGCATACTTTTCGAATTTACACTTAACATAACTCTAAGAATCAATCATTAGGCAATAAACTTCAAATGTTTTACTACTTCTCCAACATGTGGCCAAAGATATTCTACTCTCAGCTCTACTCTAGTGCTTGTTTAATTTGATTACTGGGGAAAAAATGATGTATTTCATTATTTTTATCCATTGAAATAATTATAACATCCATAGAGATGTTTCCAGGAGGAAGTAAAAGAATGGAATAAGGTTTCTCTGTATGATTGAAGTTTATTCCTCAACGATGATGAGCAAGTTGAGCAGGCGTGTGGGCTAGTGGGAAAAGAAGTTTAATAGCCAAAGAAAAGAAATGGCCTTTTTTGTTGTGTTTTAAGTCCAAAAGGAGAGGTTTAAAAATGTTTGAATTATTAGATATCTCAGTTCACTCACCTTTGAAAGAAACCAAAAATGCACAAGAACACAAGAAGTTACAAGAAGCTACAAGAAGTAATGCAAGGTGTTTCTCAAAAACCCTTAAGAAATAATGCAATTATTATTGTTTAAAAGTTTGAGGGGCTCACAAAAAAAAAGAAAAAAGAAATGAGTAAGAAATACTTCTTAGTAAGCTTTGTTAGTTCCTAAACTAAGTAAATAAAACTATTCAGTTCAAAAATGACTGCAGTTAAAAGGAGTTTATCTAAGCAACTGAAAGAAAAGAAGAGAATTTTCAAGTCCATCGATCTAGTACATAGTAACATCATCCTTATTATCAGTAACAGTAACAAACTACATTAATATACCCAGTCATAAATTGAAAATCTATGCATGGATTAACTGATTTAATCTTCACAGGAAACCAAATAAATAGGTCAGTACTACTACAGCCCTTATTATGAATCAGGAAACTTGAGGCACAGAGAGGTTAAGTATATTGTCTAAAGTTATACTCTTAGGAAGTGATAGAGCAAAGGTTTAAAACAAGATTGTCTAGAAATAGAGTCCATGATTTTAACCAGGAAGTGTGGTATATATTTTAAAAGGTATATACCAAAATGTTATCAAATTGGATATACTTAACTAGTGGAAATGTTGGTCATTTTCAACTTCTTTGTGCTTTTATGTACTTTTCACATCATCTATTACAAATACAAATACTTCTAGAATTAGGAATAAAATATCTTGAATATACTTTTAAAGAACTCTTACTAGCTTCCACACCTCTCATTTACTTTCATAAAAAAAACTTTAAAAAATAAATGCTATTTTTCCAAATATGCCCATTTCTGTATTAATGTCTTGTGTTATTAAACCAACAGAGCACTGAAATAGCCTTCATCAGGGAAGTGGTTCACAAATCAGTCCCCTATAGATGGCATAATCATAATTCAGAAGTCTTGCATTAGTTGAAAGGCAACCAATACATGCTAAGAATCTCATAATGAAAGACATATAGACACTGGACTATAGATTTTGGGATATTTGGGGAACAAACATGCAGACAAATAAATAAGTTCAACAAATATAAAGTACAAAGATACTTTGAAGTTAGGAATTAGAGCGATTCTCACAAAAGCCAGCAGAAGGTGGTTGGGGAGATGGGTGACATAGATAAAGGGATTAAGAGGAACAAACTTCCATTTATAAAATATGTAAGTCATGGAGACAGAAAGTACAGCATAGGGAATATAATCAATAATCTCGTAACAATATTATATGGTGACAGATGGTAAGTATACTTATCGTAGTGAGCACTGAGTAATGTATAGACTTGTTGAACCAATATGTTGTATACCTGAAACTAATATAACATTGTATGTTAATTATACATCAGTTAAAAAAAATAACATCAAGAAAAGTGATCTACAGGGACTAGGGGATGTAAGAATGGTCAGGCATATGTTATTTTCCTGGATAGCCTTACTAGCCATCATGTCTCTAGTTATCCATTATGAGACTCACAATTCTGCACAGTGTTACCTATAAAAACAAACAAACCAAACCAAACAAAAACAAAAAATGCCTCTTCATTCGTATAGGATGGAAGGGAGAAAATAGAAACTATATCAGTCTGTGAAACTGGGAAATTCCAAATAATAGGTCTCTATACTACAAGCATTATAAGTGTTAATGTCTAAGGGCTCTTGGGAACTATTAGGCAAATCTATGAGACTTATTTCTACAAGTAATGCTGTTAGAACATTCAGTTGTGTTCTCTAAGAACAGTAGTGAAACCCGTCAAATAATCTAGGGAAGCCAGAGCTATAAGAAAATCAGATCCTGACTCAAAGTCTGTAACCATAAGTTACTGCCAAAGCCACAAAAGGTGCCAATATTAGTAAATGAGGTTTGGTATCTGTCCTGGGAGCAAGTACTGGACAAATGACCCAAGAACCATGTACTGAGTTCTCCTAATTCATTTCTCTTGAAATAGCTCCCACTTTCTTCCTTCTACCTCCTCAATCCTTCATTAAACAACATACCTTTTACTAAAGATAATTTCTCTACTCCAACCCTTCCCACCTAATTTAAGATTGAGGTCCTTCATCTGTGTTTTCACAATGGTTCCTTCCCTTGGTAGCACTCAATGACTTGTGATCTTACAAAGCAATGATGCACTCTAAAAAGAAATAGATATAGATATAGATATAGATATAGATATAGATATAGATATAGATATAGATATAGATATAGATATAGATATAGATATATTTCACCAGAACACTGCAGCAGAGAATGCAAAATATTAGCAATGATTACCAGGTATGGAATCTTTATTTCTCCATACTCATTTTTGTTACTATTAGAAATGCAGGGGAAAAAATGAACATAGTAATTATGTAGAAAGTCACAGCAGAGTTATTTTGTGTCAGGTAGAAATTTTTGCATAAGCAGTTTAAAAAAGAAATCCTTCCATTTTCTTATAAAATTAACATGTTTATTTGAGAAGAGTATTTATGATATATCCTTAATTATCAAAATAGAGGTAATATAACTGCAAATATTTTCAAAAGAAAAGTCATATATTTTATTCTTGGGTTATAAAAGGCCAATTTTGATTTCAGAAAAAAAAATGTTTAAAATCTTCCAATTAGACCTGTAGGATTTTAAGAAATAATTATGCCATTTTCATCTAAGAGAAAAGTAGCAAAACAAGTTAGGTAAAAATTACCTAGGACAACTGGTAGTTCAAAGAAAAATGTGTCCTTTCCTCCTATGTTCCTAAAATAGTAACACGAAAATATATTATTTTAAAATTTAGTATTAGCATATGTTGAGTATATGCAGGTCCCCTAAATGATGATTTTCTTCAAGTATTTTTGGAACTGGAACATAGGGGTACTTTGGTATTATACCCAGGCTTTGGGGATCTACTTGAGAGAAAATACGTAAATTTCACTAGTCACTTCGCATGCCTTGGGTAGGGGGTCTGGACAATAATCAGGGTGGCAAAACCATTACAATAAAGGAGAGAAAAGAATAAATGTCTCATTGCCAAAGGAGCCTAAACTCAAGAACAGAGCTGTACCAGATGTTCAAAATAGTATGGTCATGCATTTTGTTAAGTTACATGTCAAGAATATAGTACAAACTGAATGTCTCAGTTCACAAAAGTTCACATAAAGAATGCTGATTTTAAAACAATGAATGAGTTTGGAAAGCAAAAGAAAAATAATATGTTAGGATGAGAGAGATCACTTTAGCTATGTTGTGAGGAGATAAACTTTTTTTTTTTTTTTTTAATTTTTTTTTTCAACGTTTTTATTTTTTTATTTTTGGGACAGAGAGAGACAGAGCATGAACGGGGGAGGGGCAGAGAGAGAGGGAGACACAGAATCGGAAACAGGCTCCAGGCTCTGGGCCATCAGCTCAGAGCCCGACGCGGGGCTCGAACTCACGGACCGCGAGATCGTGACCTGGCTGAAGTCGGACGCTTAACCGACTGCGCCACCCAGGCGCCCCGGAGATAAACTTTTAATTGATGGGATCAATGATTTTGTGATAAGCAATGAGACTCAGTCCTGCAAAAGCCCAGGTTCTTTAGAAAAGTTATAATAAATGAAGAGTTTGTATTTAGAAAAGTTAGTGTAAAAGAGAGCAATGAGAATTAAATATGACAGCTGACTTGGGGAAAGCAGAGGAATAAGGAAGGCTTCTGATGGACCACCATAGATACCATACATGATAGGATTCAGGCAGTATCTCTGAACAAATTGGATCAGTGGGCAGACAATAGAGAATAATTTGGATACAGTGATACCAGGTAGCTTTTAAGAAAATGAGAATTTAAACAATGGTAACAACCATGGAAGAACAGAATACTTAAGAAGGGAGACTATTAGCAAATCTAGGTGAAAATCAACAATGATGAAAGTGTGATGAAAAATGACTCTAAAATTTTGGAGTAAGAAAGAAAGAAGAGTCTGTGATTGGGATATATGAATGGAAATGAAGAGGGTGAGGTAGACCGGGGTAGGCAATGAGCTAAAATGAGGTTGGTTTTGAAAAAGTATGTTCCAGATTAATATGAGAAATCTGAGAGAAGATATTCTATGGAAAATTAAGATAAGGTCCTGGAGAGATGGTGGGAAATCTAGTTAGAAATGCATATTGGAGGGGCACCTGGGTGGTTCAGTTGGTTAAGCATCTGACTCTTGATTTCAGCTCAGGTCATGATTTCAAGGTTTGTGGGAACAAGCCCTGCATTCAGCTCATGTTGACAGTAAAGCCTGCTTGGAATTTTCTTTCTCCCTTTCTCTCTGCCCCTCCTCTGCTCACGCATGTGTGCTTTCTAAATAAATAAGTAAACAAACAAACAAACAAACAAACAAACAAACAAACAAACAAAACAGAACAAATGTAGATCTGGAAACCATAGGGATTCTTGGTCATAAATGAAACCATTAAAGCAAAGAGATACACAGAAAAGATCTATGAGTCTTAGAGATAATTCACAGTTAGCAGGTTAGAAAAACAACAAAAGAATATCTTATTAGATAAACTAAAATGGTAACTTTGGGATCATCTAGGTGGCCTTGTCAGTTAACCATCTAATTTCGGCTCAGGTCATGATCTCGTGTTTGGTGAGTTTGAGCCCTGCATCGGGTTCTGTGCTGACAGTTTGGAGCCTAGAGTCTGCTTCGGATTTTGTGTCTCCCTCTCTTTCTGCCTCTCCCCTTCTCATGCTTTGTCTCTGCCTCTGTCTTTCTCTCTCTCTCTCAAAATAAATATTAAAAAATTAAAACTAAAAATAAACAAAATAAGCCAAATAAACTGGTAACTTTGATACAAAATCAAAATATATTTCCAATTTTCCATAACTCACCTATAAATAATGAGTAAAAGGGAAATAAATACATGGAAAATTACTTTATACTACTTTAAGAGGCTATCATGTCTTTCTTCAAGACATTGAGTCTTTCTCCTGATCCATTTGCTAATATTATTAATCTTACCTGTAAATAAAATTTTGGACATGGATTTTCATTTAGCCTGACCAAAAAGGGAAAAAAAAAGTGTGTTTATATAATGGCAAGCTTCTTGGGAACGGAGGATCAGTATTTGCTGGTTATAGACAAAATACTATACAACACCGTGTTCCCTCTAAATGAATAACAAATTGGGGCGCCTGGGTGGCGCAGTCGGTTAAGCGGCCGACTTCAGCCAGGTCACGATCTCGCGGTCTGTGAGTTCGAGCCCCGCATCAGGCTCTGGGCGGATGGCTCAGAGCCTGGAGCCTGTTTCCGATTCTGTGTCTCCCTCTCTCTCTGCCCCTCCCCCGTTCATGCTCTGTCTCTCTCTGTCCCCCAAAAAATAAATAAAACGTTAAAAAAATATATAATTTAAATGAATAACAAATTAAAACGTGACCATTGTTATTAAGCTAAATTCCTTCAAGTGTGTAGGAATCAAGCTCAGACTTAGAAATACTATTATTAATTACAATGTCTTTTTTTCCAAACATTAGAACTTGCATCTGAGCAATGGGATTCCGATTCTGTCTGCCATCTGTACTGTTGGCTCTTCATCTCTACGCATGTGGTTTTCAAGTTCCTTACTTGAAATGATCTTTGTCCTTTAAACAAAGGGCTACAGCCCAGGGTCTGCAGGTACAAGATGCTGACTTGCAGCATCCATCTAGTGCACATCAACCACAGAAGTTTAACAAATCACTTTCTTGCCTGCCCTTGACCTTGTCCAGAATGCTCTGTGTGCAGGAAATCAAGAAACCTGTGAGGCCATATGCTGGGAGTCAGCCTTTGACCATTTTCCCCCATCCAGCTGTCGCCCTGAAAGTAACATCACACACACATACATTTTTCATACACATGCAAGTGTCTCAAATTTTGGCCACAGGGGAACCGTATTCAGAAATTATATATTGGAGTTGTTCAAAGTGAGATAATTTTCAAATGTGGAGTTTGGGAGTTGTGAGTAATCATAGATACTCTCTCAATTTATATGATCTAATTTTGATTCTTAAAAAAATAACAATATGCATGTAATAAAATCAATAAAATATACAGTAGATGCATAATAAAAGTCTCTGTTTCTCTCTACCTAGAAGTTACCAGTATTAGCAGTTTCTTTTACATCCTTCCTTTTATATGCTTATAAACAAATATAGTGTCCTATCATTTTTGTAAATTGAAATCATATAATTTATATTATTCTGCTTTGGTTATAGTTGGCAAAGAAAGCTAGAATCGTTGCACATCAACACATACAGGCTTACCTCACTGTTTTCAAGGACCATGTAATATTTCACTTTACAGAATTATTATAATTTATTTCATCAATCCCCTACTAGTGGACATTTTAAATTATGTTCTTTTTCCGATAATTTTCTCCTGTCCCAAACAATTCTGTAATGTTTAGTTTTGTGCATCTTAGCATTGTTTTGTGATTATATATGTGGAGTAAAATAGTATCAGGGAAGTTCTGTGTTATCCATTTGTTTTATTTTTATAGCTTATTTTATTTAAAAATGTTTTAAATATTTACTTTACTTTTGAGAGAGAGAGAGAGAGAGAGAGAGAGAAAGAGACAGAGTGCAAGCGGGAGAGGAGCAGAGAGAGAGGGAGACACAGAATCTGAAGCAGGCTCCAGGCTCCAAGCTGTCAACACAGAGCCTGAAGGGGGGCTTGAACCCACAAACCATGAGATCATGACCTGATCCGAAGTTGTATGCTTAACCAAATGAGCCACCCAGGAACCCCTCCATTTGTTTTAAATATAAGCAGCAGCATAGTAGAGTTAAAAAATAACTGACTTTGTAGTCAGGCTGACCTCAGTTTGAATCTTAGTACAGTCACTTACTTCTCTGAGTTTCTTTTGCATAGAACAACCCTTCTCTGAGTCTCAGATTTCCTCCTTGCAAAATGATGATAAGTCCTTCACAGTGAAGATTTTGAGGTTAACTACTTTAAAAGATACCATAAGCAAGTATGTATTCCAAAACTCATAGCTAAGAGAGAAGGTAAGAGGAGGAAGAGGAAAAAAGAACAATCTCTAAGTTCAGAGCTTTAAAGTCAGAATTGGACTAAATGTCAAATCATCTCGATTTCAGATGAATGTTTTTCCAATTAATTGCACTGAAACTTTCTAGGCTCCATTTCATCATTTGTCTTTGCCCATTGATTATGAAGGTATCTTCACCTTGTCTGCCCCACATGGTGCAATGGCTGAGAAACTTTTGGCAAAGTCCATATAAACAACTGAAAGAAGTCTAAGCAGAATAGGACTGTTTTGTTGCTCTATGGTCTCTTCCAACTGGGGAAGTTTTTAGGACAACGCTCAGCCATGACAGCAGTTATGGATTGAGGGAGAGGCTTGACTGTGGTCACAGATGATACACACTTGATCAATACCCATCATCTGTGAACCAGGGTGGTGACTGGCTGGTTATTAAGAAGCATTCACTCCAGTGACATCCATCTTTGTCTAAATTTACTCCTTTAAAATGCCACGTCACAATCAGACTTTCACATTTGTCTGAAGGAGATAATCATCATTGTCTTGAATATATATATTCTTGACAATGGCCTTGTGAACTAGACAAAGGAATTGCTAACGTTTATGTTGGGGTGGGGGTGTTGAGGAAGATAAGTTTTAGAGGCATTAATCAATTGGCCCATATCTTTTAGCTCCAAATTCACTTTTCTTTCTACCATATAATACTGAATGCCATTGTATTTTTTTCATGTTTATTTATTTTTGAGAAAGTGCAAGTGGGGAGGGGCAGAGAGAAAGTGGGGCAGAGGATCTGAAGCGGACTCTGTATTGACAGCAGCAAGCCCAACATGGGCTTGGACACACAAACCACAAGATCATGACCTGAGCTGAAGTCAGGTTCTCAACCAACTGAGCCACCCAGGCACCCCTACCATTGTATTTTAATACAAGACAATGATGATGTGGTCACAGATCTTCCTCTAGTTCTGCACCCTTAGCTCTTTTTGGAAAAAGTAGCCTCCATTCATATACTTTCAGTAATGCCACACTGGATATAACATAGACTGCTCCACATGGCTATCAAACCTCTCCTTTTTTCAGTCCAGCATTTATGAATAGCCTCATCTCTATCATCTGTGAGCTTCAGGCTCATCAGACTATGTTTCTGTCTCTTAAATATTCCATGTACTTCTTCACTGCCATGCCTTACCTACTGGCTTTCCTTCAACTTAGAGTTGCTTTTGTCCATTATCCACCCACATAAATTATATTCTTTTTTTTTCTAAGCAAAGCAGATAAAATCTTGACTGATAAGCCCTTCCTGATTCCTACAGTCCAATGAATTATCCCTTTTGCATAAAGAAAAACAAATACGTATATACCTATAGTGAACTCACATATTTTTCTGCCTGTCTTAAAATTCTTTATATTTCACCTCCCTGACCAATTAGAAACAATTTATGTGCAAGGCTCATAACTGTGTCCCATAAGAATTGAACACCTACCTAGGCATATTTACAGTTCCCTCCAACTGGTGTGCTCTTCCTCACTAGGCCCTATCCAATATTCAAGGACCAGTGGAATACCTCCTTCCCCATAAAACCTGTTCTAAGTTCCTTTAGAGAGACATATTCTCTTTTGAATTCCAATACCATTTTAGGGCAATTTCCTCTCTTTTTTTTGGTTAAATGTTTGTTTGTTTGTTTGTTTGTTTATTTATTTATTTTGAGAGGGGGGTGGGGAGGAGCAAAAGGAGAGGGAGACAGGATCTCAAGCAGGCTCCACGCTTAGTGCAGAGCCATATGTGGGGCTCTATCCCACAACCTTGAGATCATGACCTGAGCCGAAATCAAGAGCTAGAGGCTTAACTGACTGAGCCACTCAAGGGCCCTGGAAATTTTCTCTTTCTTATACTACAGTGGTTTTAAGTATATTTCCATTCTTCCAAAAGATTTGAGACAGCATGTAGGCGCAGACTACACCTATTTTGTTTAGCACTGTCTCTTCAGAGTCCAAGGCACAGGAGACACTCAACAACATATATGGAGAAACATAATCTTCTTGCTCAAATCATCTATGCTTATGTCTAATACATTTTTAATCTTTCAGTGACTCTTATTCAGAATTCAGTAAGTTTTATTTTTAACCATATGCAATTACCATTCCCACGGGCACCTGGGTGGCTCAGTTGGTTGAGCGTCAGACTTCAGCTCAGGTCATGATTTCAGGGTTCGTGGGTCCAAGCCCCACTTCAGGCTCTGTGCTGATAGCTCAGAGCCTGGAGCCTGCTTCAGATTCTATGTCTCCCTCTCTCTCTGTCCCTCCTCTGCTTGTGCTCTGTCTCTCTCTCTCTCTCTCTCTCTCTCAAAAATAAATAAACATTAAAAAAATTAAAAAGAAGGAAATTACAATTCCTCAGTTCACAAACAGTTGAGTATATGCAATTTCATTTGGTTCAACCTAAAAGTTACGGGTTGAATGGAATGATGGATAGATAAATGAATGAAAATTCCTCACAGTTGTAAGTCATAGCATGCGTGCATTATAAATCACAATAGAAATATTATTTCATTTGATGGAAAGTCATTGGGAGGTCAAGGAGGGAGAATTTGCATTAAAGGACGTCACTCTCCTACATGGAGAAAAACACATTTCAAATACATCATTAGCCACAGGAGGATTAGTACAGAATACACATCCACCAGGCTTTTTTACCACTACATTCATTTTCCTTTGTGTTCACCAAAATGAAAAATCCCTGTACCTGAGTAAAATAACAAGCTTGCGTCTTCCTTTGTCCTTCCCTGGTGAGCATTTCAGCTAGGAGAAGTCATTTTGCTACATTCCATTCTCAAAGCTGTGCTGGAGAAGCCAGAAAATCACAACAGCTCAGAAGTCAGGCCAACTGTACACGTCAGGAGACCACCTTTGCTATGGGACATATACACAGCAGTTGCATAAAGGGTGTGCATTGCCCATACCTTTTAGCTGACATTCCCTGGCGTGTCCCAGATACCATTAATGAGCTGGGTTTCCCTCCACGGTACCAACAGGCCTTTTTGGAATTTACTTCTGTGTCACTGCAGCATTGTGTAGAAATTAAGGCATGGGTTCTAGAGGTTGAAATCACAGGGTTCAAATCTCATTTTGTAATTTTTGCTAAATTTTGCAATCTCTCTGCACCTTGATGTCTTTATTTCTAAAATTATTTAAAACTAAAGTTATATTATGGGGCACCCAGGTGGCTCAGTCTGTTAAGCATCTGACTTCGGCTCAGGTCATGAGTTCAGGTCATGATCTCACAGTTTGTGAGTTCCAACTAGACTCACTGCTGTCAGCCTCTCAGCACAGACCCTGCTTCAGATCCCCTGTCCCTCCTCTCTCTGTCCCTCCCTCACTTGTGCTCTCTTAAAAGATAAATAAAACATATAAAACGCTAAAGTTATCGTAAAGGTTTTTGTGACTGTGATAATGCTTTAGAGGAAGCCAATTTAACAGATTCTCTGTTTTATAGTGGGTGTTTAATAAATGATAGTTTATAAAAACCTTTCTGGTTCCCTTCTACATTGTTTAATATTTCCCTGGACTGAGAACAGAGGTCCACATATACTAGATGCAGAGATGGAATACAGAAACCAAAGAATTTAATTTAAAAAACCCAGAAATTGAACATATTGCTTGGGAAGCAATAATAATAAAGTAGAATAAGAGGAAGCAACTGCAGAAAGAAAAGGAGAGAGAGAGAAAGAGAAGAGGAAAAAGCTATCATTTCTTTAGCACTCATTGTATACCACAGACTGAGTCCCATTCTTGTGTTGAGGATCACATAATAAAGTAGACTAAGCATTTCAGAGTAGAGAGAGAATAGAAAAGACATAAAAAATGAGAAAGAAGAGATGAGAAATTTAAGCATCAGTCCTGACAGATTAATATCCTGATAATAAAGATTGCAGAGACCATGAAGAATAAACATGGAGGGAAGAAAATGATTCAAATAATAATTCAATTTCACAGAAATAAAGAACATACATTTCCAGGTTTAACGGACACTCATGTGCCCATCACAATGGTTGAAGAAAGGCTCACACCAAAGAACATCTTCGTAAATTTCAAAATATTGGTGGGAGAAAAGAAAAAGCTGAAGAAACTTTTTAAGATAAAAGACAACGCAAAAAGGATTCAGAACTATAATGGAATTGGAATTCAATAAAATACTAAAATCTAGGGTAAAAAATTGAGTAACTTCCTTCAAAACTCAAAAAGAACAGGTAGGTGGCCTCCAATACTATAGCCAGCCAAACTACCAGCTAAGTACTTAATATTTCTGTGGTATTTGATATATGGCAGGAACTGCTGAAAACATACTACGCATATTAGCACATTTGATTCTTCAACAGGCCTAAAAGTTAGGTATTATTATTAGTCTCATTTTACATATGAAGAAATGGAGTGACGAAACTCTTGAAAATAGTGTGTCCTAAAGTCATACCATGCCTATGTGTGAAAACCAGAATTTAAAAAAAAAACCACAATCTCACTTTAACCAAAAATAATATCCTGCATTTTAACCAAAAATAATAAACTACTAGCCAAGCAACTATTGCCTCCATTAGGTGTGGCTTTATCATCCTAAGCATAAAACCACTTCATAATAAATTCTAGAGAATGTTTTCCCAATCTGTAAACATGTACTTCAGAAATAATTATAGATTGCCTATATGGTTCTTATGTTTTTCTTGCTACTTAAATATAATCAGGTAATTGATCAAAACCTAACTTTAATTATTATATGGATTTCTTTCTATTTCCCCTTCCCAATGGTCTTTTTCTAATTTTACTAAAAATATTAACCTTCTCATAGGCTCCATTTTCTTATAAATTTGACGAATGTGTCTACACACTGAGCTCATCCTTGCCCTGACTTAAAATGCAAACATATTCAGTAGAATAAGAAATATTTCAGTAGGATAAGAATATTTCTAAAACTTTGGTTTAAAAACATGCTTCCAAGAAATGTGACTTTTCCAGTGACCCAATTATTCTTTAAGCTTCTCACATCCCCAGGATGTACACCACCTAACTGAAATAGTTTCATAACCACCCTTGTTCTTCACATGTTTAGTGACACCACTCAAAGAAGCACATCAGTCACCTGGCTAATAAGCATTCTCTGAAGCCCATGGAAACAGAGGGAAATTCTCCCTTTATTCTTCCACTGTGAATTATGTTCCCTAAGCATGTATTATTATTATTCTTATTACCCAGTTGAACTAGTATAATTTGCAGTTGGATAAATCATAAGCCAGTGGATTCTCAAGCCTCCCCAACTTATTATGTGACTTCATCCAAAGATTTTACAGCAGAGAGCACTGGGGATATTACAGATGACTCAAAATTATATATTTTTTTCCTCTCTCCAAAAGCTGTAAAAGTGCAAAAACTCCTATGCAGAAAACTCACATAAATAATTAGCACTGCATTGCATTGCTCAAAAAAATATTTAAAGTAATCCATAAAAGTGCAGGGTTAGCTCACTAGAAAGTGCTGGTGTTTCCTAGATATTCAAATATATACTGGTTCCTAAATCAATATTAGAGGTAGACAAGACATTTTTAGGTCTAGTCACCCAGGATCCAACACCCTATCTTATAATAATAATACTCTAATGGATTGGGGAATATAGAACCCATTCTCTGTTCAGACCATACTGTAGGGGACACTCTCTTTACTTTATAACCCAGATTGAAGGCTGAGTTTAGCTAATCCACAATCCCATTACCTGGCTCCCAGAAATGCTTTAGCAAATTATACACCCCCTAACTTGACCTAGCTAAACAAGAACTTTTGTTCAGTACTTGGGAGAGGAGAATGATTAGGGATATTACAGATTTAAGATTCTTAGAACAGCTATGGTGAAAGTATGTTGCAAATAAAGCAAACCCACAGACTTAAGTTCAGAAGTAAAAAGAGAGTGAGGAAACAAGGTCTGCTCACATCACTTGACCTATTGGATCAGCCTCTGGAATTTTGAATTTTGAGAGCCATTCATTTTTAAACCAGATTGACTTGGTTTCTCAGGTCCTTGTTAAAAAAAAAAGTCTTAATATTCTACTTGACATGCAATTATGAGGGTATGTAAATTTGAGTGACAGATTTGTTCATACATGAAACTAGAAATCCTGGGTGTACTAAATACTAGTTTCGGGAGTGTGGAGATAACTAAGGCATTATTTTCATCCTCAGTCTACAACGGAGTTATTTTCCCAGGATCCTTGTTGAGGTTCTTCACTTTCTTATATAAATTTCACAAAACCCATGGATATAGTTGTCAAGATTCTAATGCTCAGGCAAACAATATTTAATTTCAGTTTGGTCAAACTATTGCTAAATCAGTTCAGAAATGTGAGATGTATAGGGTTCATTAGATTGTCAGATTCATTGTTTATTTTGAGATTACTCTTTCAAAATTTTTTTTGTTTTAATTCCAGTATAGTTAATTTACAGTGCTATATTAGTTTCAAGTGTACAATATACCAAGAGGTTGCTCTTTTAACAAATAATAAAGTTTCATTGTGTTTACACAGGATAAAGCAGTTCTAGAAATCAGATTTCCTGTTGTTCTGGCCTTGCTACTTGACAATGGTAAGTTTCCTGAACTTCTAGGAAAATCAGGGCCCTACGATATCCCTAATGTCCTACCGCTCACCTTCAGTGCTATAGAGTGATAATTTCTAGATGCGTAGGGTTTCTCTTATTTACATTAATAAAATAGAAAAAGGCTTACCACCGTTCTTGTTACCTGCTGCTGTGTAACAAGCCACATCAAAATGTGATAGTCATGAGAAAACAAAAGAAAACAAAACAAAATATTTATTTTGCTCATGAAGCTGCATTTCAAGAAGGGCTTATTTTGTTCCACTTTGTCTCAGCTGACTGGCTTGAAGAATAGGGCTGAAATCATCTGAAGGGTCACATACTCATTCAAATGTCTGGAACCTGGGATGGAAGGCTCCAGTTGCAGTGTGGTGGGGGAGGGCAGGGCCGTTGGGGTTCCTTGGGCCCCTCTCTTTCTCCATCTCCATCTCCATCTCCATCTCCATCTCCATCTCCTTCTCCATTTGAGTTGCTCTCCAGCTCCAGCTCTACCATCTGTATCGCTGAACTCTCTAGCAACACAGATGCAGGGAAGCTAGACTTCTTGCATATCAGCTCGGGGCTCCCTTGGCACACGTTCCAAGAGAGAGGCAAACAGAAGCTACAGCACCTTTTCTTGTTTTTTGTTTTTTAATTTTATTTAAATTTTAGTTAACATATAGTGTACTACTGTTTTCAGGAGTAGAATTTAATGATTCATCACTTACATATAACACCCAGTGAACAACAGAACAAGTGCCCTCCTTAGTACCCATTACCCAGGTAGTCTATCCCCCACACACTGACCTCCATCCACCCTCAGTTTGTTCTCTGCCATTAAGAGTCTCTTAATGGCTTGTTTCTCTCTCTCTCCTTGTTTTTGTCCCTTCCCACGTTCACCTGTTTTGTTTCTTAAATTCCACACATGAACGAAATCATATATCTCCATCTGACTTATTTCACTTGGCATAATACACTTTAGCTCCAACCGCATTGTTGCAAATGACAAGATTTCATTCCTTTTGATCACTGAGTAATATTCCATTGTATGTATATACCACATCTTCTTTATCCATTCATCAGTTGAGGGACATTTGGGCTCTTTCCATAGTTTGGCTATTGTTGCTATAATGCTGCTATAAACATTGGGATGCATGTACCCTTTCAAATCTATATTTTGTATTCTTTGGGTAAATATTAGTAGTGCAATTGCTGGATTGGAGGGTAGTTCTATTTTCAACTTTTTGAGGAATTTCCATACTCTTTTCCAGAGCGGCTGCAGCAGTTTGCCGTCCCACCACCAGTGCAAGAGGGTTCCCTTTTCTCTGCATCTTCACCAATACTTGCTGTTTCTTGTATTGTTAATTTGAGTCATTCTGACAGGTATGAGGTGGTATCTCATGGTTCTGGTCAACTAATCCTCGACAAAGCAGGAAAGAATAGCCAATGGAAAAAAGACAGTCTCTTCAACAAATGGTGTTGGGAAAACTGGACAGAAACATGCAGAAGAATGAAACTGGACCACTTTCTTCCACCATACACAAAAGTAAGTTCAAAATGGAAGAAAGATCTAAATGTGAGACAGGGGACCATCAAAATCCTAGAGAAGAATACAGGCAGCAATCTCTCTTACCTTGGCCATAGTAACTTATTACAACACATGTCACTGGACACAAGGGAAACAAAAGCAAAAATGAAGGATTAGGACTTCATCAAGATAAAAAACTTCTGCACAGTGAAGGAAACAATCAACAAAACTAAAAGGCAACCTACAAAGTGACAGAAGACATTTGCAAATGTAGCACCTTTTTTTATTTACTCTCAGAAATCACAGAGCATCATCTCCAATGCAAACTGTGAACTAAGGCAGTGACATAAAACTGCTCCCTTTTAAGGAGAGTGGAGATAAAAACTGCCTTTAATGGAGCAGTTCTGAGATTCTAGAAAAGTAAGTGAGATCATAAATGTTACAGCCATTTTTAATAAAGACATCAAGATCACCATACACAATTATATGTGAGTTGCATGTATCTGCATATTTTGACTTTGGTCATTTCATTTCATTTTAGTTCCACAAATGTCTGCATCTGATTGCTATATGTAATACTAGAAACAGTCATTATTTCTCAAAAACACAGCACCACGCAGGTAGGAAGAAAGGCATACCCTAGTTTTGTGCTAGAAGACAGAGTGAAGCCAGCCTCAAATTTGAAAATTTCCTTCATTTACCCACATTACAGAAAACTAAAGAGGACTTCTGGATTTGAGTTGGGTAGAATAAAAAAAAAAAAATCTCTCCTTTTTTCTATAATTCATCAAAAATAGCTACATGAAGGGGTGCCTGGGTGGCTCAGTTTGTTAAGCATCCATCTCTTGATTTCAGCTCAGGTCACGATCTCACAGTTCATGGGATTGAGCCCCATATTGGGCTCTGTGTTAACAACATGGAGCCTGCCTGGGATTCTCTCTCTCTCCTTCTCTCTCTCTGCCCATCCCCTTCTTGCTCTCTCTCTCTCTCAAAATAGATAAAATTAAAAAAAAATAGTTACATTAATATTACATTTGTAATGACCCAAGTGGATGCTTTCTTTGAATTTTTGTTCCTCCCCTTTAAGAAAACTGGATGTGGTTGTCTTCAAAATATGCAGCTAACTTTCTAGGCACCTCCCTCAACTTTGTTAACAACTACTCTCCATGTGCCACACAGCTTTTTCCAATACACTGACAAGTTGTCAATAACTACAAGACTCAATTTCACAGACTGTCAAGAGATAAATTTCAGCCAGGTCTGAAGACAATAAGACATTTTATTTTGACACTGTAATGGGCTGGTGCTACTTGTCCCGTGACAGGCTACAAGGGTTGGCTCTCACCTCCTGGTTTTTATCATCACCCCAAACCCTGTGATCATGTCTATCTTTTAAGAAAGAAGGACAGGGGCGCCTGGGTGGCGCAGTCAGTTGAGCGTCCGACTTCAGCCAGGTCACGATCTCGCGGTCCGTGAGTTCGAGCCCCGCGTCGGGCTCTGGGCTGATGGCTCAGAGCCTGGAGCCTGTTTCTGATTCTGTGTCTCCCTCTCTCTCTGCCCCTCCCCCATTCATGCTCTGTCTCTCTCTGTCCCCCCCCCCAAAAAAAAAAAACGTTAAAAAAAAAAAATTAAGAAAGAAGGACAAAACAAACCGGGAGCACACCATTTGTTTATTTCATCCTCTAGACTCCCTCTCAGTATTGATGGGATTGACTGTGAGAGATAACACCATCATTGACCTTGGTGTGTAAGGAACAAATAAGTTGTATACTACTAAGGTCTCTCTGACAGGACAGAAGACTTGAGGACTGTGCCACCCCTTTCTGTGGCACAATTAAAATCTCTTCTGAAGAGCAAACAGAGCTGTCTTCTGAAATTGTAAATACTATCAAACTAGTGAGCACTGCAGGTCTCTGACCTGACTTTTATGGGTCCTTTTGAACCTCTGCTTTTCAGCTACAGTATCACATGTTCACAGTAATTCAACATCTCAATCTCAACTTGGAGAACCAGCATATGGCAAGAAATACAAAATGGTGTTCTATTTGTACAGGACCTTAGGGAGAGCTGTAATTTAGAAATCATCAACTTGCTTGATACAGCATTCAAAGGTACCAATGAAAACCTTTGTTCCTGCCTCTGCCTGAGTATGAACAGCTTCCAACACCATGGCTTGTGGCATTGTTTTGATTATCTGGACTAACACAGGCATCAGACACATCTGGGTCTAAATCCCGTTTCTTCTAATTACTAGTTAGTTCTATGGTCATGGGCAAGTGACTTAATAACAAGTGTATTGGTTTCCTTATTTATAAAATAGGAAGAAGGATAGCTGCCTATGTAAATTTCTCAATTTGAGACACAGAAATGGTAATTAATGAAAACTCGACACAGTGCTAAGTAATCATCTATTAAATGAGGGTAATAAAAGTAATAAAGCTATAAGTAATAGTGTATCTTATGTTGTACATTGAAATATACCACTATGTCATCATTCAGACTACTACAGATTTACTGTCCATCTTGGCTTTGATAAAAATGATAACAAAACTTATGAGATGATGAATATACTAGCATTTTCAGAAACATGTTTCCCCATCCTTACCTGCTTATTACTATCTCGAGCATCTTTCTTTGTATAATCTTCACTTATCCATCACCCAAGTCAGCCAGAGTTCTTGTTCTCAACTCTAACTCCCCACTGCATGTGTTGTAATTTGATTAAGCAATTAACATATATCCTCTAATTTTTGTTTTATTGTTTATGCTTTCCTTTCATCTTCCCTGAGCTATTATGAAGGAAGGGATGCTCTCTGCACTCCCTGCCCACTCCTCTGCACACTGAGCAGAGGTAGAAAATCATGAAGCCACCCTGAATTGTCTCATTTTCATGCATGCCACCAACCCCCAGGGGCTCCTGGCAACCCTCTCACTATTTAGATGAATGTTTCCTGCCTTCTCTGATCCCAGCAAACCTTCAAAATCCCCTTCTCTTTCCTCTCATTTGATAACTTGCTTCCTCTATCACTAAGGAGGATCAATCAGAGAGCTCTCCCAAGCTCCCACCACAGACACACAGGTATCCAAGCCCATACACCTTTCTTCCTGTGGCTATGGTTGATGGGCTGCATCCACCCCCAAACCTTTCACTGCCCAGCCCCTCTCACCTCTTAGGGGATACTACTTCAACAATTTTTTTCACTGCTGGAGAAATCCCCTCAGTGTTCAAACATACCATTATCATTCTATCTTTTAAACCATCCCTCTCTGAACCCCATTGCCCTCCAGGCACCATCCCATTTCTCTGCTTCTCTTTATAACAAAACTTCTTGAAAGAATTTTCTATACCCTTCATCTCCAATTAATTCCCTCCCTTCTCTCTTGTACTCACTCCAACCAGGCTTCCTCGTCTATCATTCTACTGAACTGCTCTTGTCAAAATCAAAAATGACCTTGTTCCAAAGAGCTAACCTACACAAAGCATCAGTTTCTTTCTCTCTCCTCCTCAAAATCTTTTCTAAACTTGGTCTGAGAAGACTCTACTTCAGGGCCTTGAACTCACAGATTCTACTGCTGGGTAACATGGTGTTTTTGCCTGTACCTTCGAAGACTTTTACATCGCCCCACCTTCCAGTCCTACTTATAAGCCTTACTTGTTGTATTTTTCTTCATAGCACTTTTTCCTATAAACTATTTTACTCATTTGTTAATTTGCTATACGTCTGCCTCCACCCCTTTAGAATAAAAGCACCACCAAGAAAGGAGGGTTTTCTGCTTGCTTGTTTATTCCACTATTGAAACTCCAGCACCTAGGATAGAAATTGACATACAGTAGATGCTCATTAAACATTACATTTTGAATAAAATAATGAATTTATCTCCCTATCCCTAGATCCCAGCATCTGTCTTACAAAGTGTAGACCCTCAGTAAATAGTGGTTCTTCTGCAATTTGTTGAGCCATGTTTATATTATTCTCCCTAACATAGGAAGTTTTCCAAACTTTTATGACCTTCAGGATTGGAAAGATTAAAATGTAAATAATGGTTTGAAGTGGCAAGACTGATCATAATAAAGATTTAAAAAACTCCTCTTTTAATCCAGATCTTATCCAGCTACTGCTTCATCTATTTATTTCCCTTCATAGCAAAACTCTTCAAACATATTGTCCCTATTCATCACTTCCATTTCCTCACCTCCTGTTTATTCTGTACCAGCCTCAACACTGATTTTCATTTCTACTATTCCACAGAAATCACTGTTGTCCAGGTTGCCAGTGACCTTTTGGTGGGCTCATCCAATGTTGCCCTACCTGTCTTATCTTATTTGGGCTTTTGACAGCGATTCACATAGGTGAATATTCTCCTGTGGAAATACTTTCTTCTCTTTGCTCTGTGTCAGTGCGGGTTTCCCATCTTTTTCAACAGCAATCTTTCAGTTTCCTTTGTTAGCTCCTTCTCTCTTTGAGCTATGAATATGAGAGCAGTCCAGTGTTGGTCCTGGGCCTTCATCAGTTCTTTATCCACACTCTCTCCATGATGATCTCATTTTGTCCCATGGTTTGAAATCATATCTATATGTTAATGATTCCCCAAATTCTTTCTCCAGCCCTTATCTCTCTTGTGAGTTTAACCTCATTTATTAAACATAGCATTTTCTATTGGATGTCTAATAATCATTTCAAAATAAGTATATCTCAATGGAACTCTGGTTCTCACTTCTCATTTCTGCAATCTGCTGTTTCCCTTGCCTTCTTCATCTTAGTCAATGGCATCAATACCTACCTAGTATCTTACAACAAATACTTATATATGATTCTTCACTCTATTTCCCTCATCCCCACACTCAATCAATCAATATACCTTTTTGGTTCTATTTCCGAAAATATATCACCCAACTCTCCCCAATTCCACTGTAAGCAACCTAGTCTAAGTCACCATCATGGATCATGTGGATTGCCACCATAGCTGCCTAAATGATTTCCCTAAATCTTTATATACCTGTTTATAACCCAGAGCAATTTTTCTAAAAATATGTATCAGATAATAACATCTTATTGCTTAAATACTTCAAAGTCTTCCAAGTTCACTCAGAATAAAATCCAAACTCTTCTCATTTTCTGAGAAGTCTTCCATAACCAGACCTCTGCCTTCTTTTCGAACCTTGTTCTTTATATTCTAGAAATCCTGGATTTCTTTTGGAACCTTTAGAGGAGCACTCTGATTCTTTCCTCTGGGTAGTTGGACTTGGTCTCCTTTCATCTGGAGGTGCTTTCCCAAGCTTTTTTCATGTTTCTTTTCTTCCCAATGATCTCACTCCAAATGTGACCTTTTAAAACAAGCCTTCCCCAAGTCCATTGTCTAAAGCATCAAACCATCTTCCCCCTTTATGTACCCTAGGTCTCATCACTATTACAGTTCCTTACTTCATTTCCTTCAAAGCAGCTAAGATTGCCTCACGTGGTCATGCCCATTATATTCAATAACTGCTGAACTGTCCTCTCTTACAAGAATGTAAGTTTCTTGTGGACAGGAAACTTGACTATCCTATTCATAGGCATCTCCTCAGAGCCTAGTACAAGGACATAATCATATGGAAGCTATCAAACATGTTGTTTTTTTAATGTTTACTTGTTTGTTTACTTGTTTACTTACTTGTATCAAACATGTTTGTTTTTTTAATGTTTACTTATTTACTTATTTATCAAAAAGAGAGAGCACAAGCAGGGGGAGGGGCAGAGAATGAGGAGAGATAGAATCCCAAATAGGCTCCATGCTGTCAGCACAGAGCCTGAAATGGGGCTCCATCCCACAAACCGTGAGATCATGACCTGAACCCAAATTAAGAGTCAGGCGCCTAACTGACTGAGCCATCAGGATCTTCAAATATGTTTTGAATTAATATATCAATGGCCATGTTGGGTTTCACCCTTGGGTTCTATGTCCTCGTGTGTAACATGGGGAGAACAATACCCACTTTGCTGGGATGCCAAGAAGAGCAAATATATAAAAGCCAGTGTAAATGCTATGGTTCCTTCAGAATACAACAATAATTTTTATTTTTTTAATTAATTAATTTATTTTGAGAGAGAGAGAGAGAGAGAGAGAGAGAGAGAAGGGGAGGGGCAGAGACAGAGGGAGAGAGAGAGAATCTCAAGCAAGCTCCGCACTGAGGCTCCAATTCATAAACTGCAAGATCATGACCCGAGCCAAAATCAAGAGTTACATGCTTAACCTTTTGAGCCAAGCAGGTGCCCTAATAATTATTAATGAAACTTGGTGTAATTCCAACCTACATGTACCCTTTCTCTCTCATTTCACTTATCATCATTGTAACTATTGCCTGGTTTCTTATGCAATAGTTTATATTGTTTGTTAGCTTAGGTTATGACTTCCCAAAGATTATTAAATTCAATAAATGCCAAATATAGTGGAAAATGAGATGCTCACTTTTATTATTAGTCCTAATTTGTAGTAATAGAATGGAGTGGAAAGCTCACACGTTTTTAAATCACATATAAACAGGTTTCTGTTTGGGTTTCACAAACATTACTAGTTATGTGAGGTAGGTCTCTGACTTGACTTAACTTATTCAAAGTCTTTTCACTCATAGAATGGAGATAGTTACATACATTTTTTCAACATACTTATAGAAGACGAGTGCTTAATAAGTAGCACCTGTAGTATCAATAATAATAGTAAAATAATAATATCTTATGAACTAAGCTTCAGCAAAGAAGCTTTGTTTTCAATACACCCATTGCTTTTTGTTCTCCATGATAAAGTGTTATAAGATTTTTAGGCTCTCTGCTGTCAGTGCAGAGCCTATTTGGATCCTCTGTCTCCCGCTCTCTCTCTGCCCTTCCCCTGCTTGCCCATGTGCTCTGTCTCTCTCTCTCTCTCAAAATTAAATAAACATTAAAAAATGAAAAAAATAATGTGTTATAAGATTTTTAGTGCTTTCCAAAACCTGGATTGAGAATATACAGATGGGGAAAAATAAATATCTTTGCTCTATGATCTAAACCACAAGAATACATAGGTGAGGAAGAATAAGCCTCCAATGGCAAAAATCCTAGCACACAATTTAATTTTCATTCATGAAAGCAAGTGCTGTGAATAATGGGAAGCTGCAATTGCCAAAATTAGGATAATCAAAGATTATGGCACCAAAGAACAAGAGAAGCTATCAGTTACCTATTTGTTTCAAACAGGTCCGTGGAACTTGTTCTCTGCAAAATGTGTAGTTTAAAGAAAGAGAAGGAAATGATGCAAGAAAGAAAATCAAAAGTGTAGAAGAAGCCTATAGATTCTGGAAAGGCAGGGAGGATATATGCATTATATATAATATGTATTTACTATAGCATATCATATTATATCCCCATCACACAAACAGTGCATTTCTTCATGCAAACTTCCTGAAATCAATTAAAGTCAAAAATTCAATGAAATTTCCCAGAGCATTTGCTCAAGATCCCAGAGTTCATTATCTCATAAAGAGCAAAGATTGGTCAACTTGTGTGGTTAAAAGACACTGTCAGGATGTGATCCAACTGACCACGTCACCCCAGAGAATTTTGGAATCTACAGCACAATTCCTTCTTTCTTGTAATATACTGCACGCCCTTCCCTTAGACTCTTTCCCTAATCATTCTTGATACACGCTTAGTTCTGATTACCTTCTCGGGTCCATAACCCCACCTTTGTAGTTCTTAGATGCTTTCCAGAAGAGTGCTGATTGTTCTCCATGGGGGGGCCATAGTCTGTCACCCACAATTCTCTTTGGCTTTCTTCTTGCCTCTTCTTCTTAGAGCTGATAATTTATGGCCCATGTCTTTCCCAAGCAATGACAATCTCATTACAATTGACTCCCATTGCTATTGTTATGTCAATTTCAGTGGAAATGCCACCCGCTCAGTGCACTGGTTGACCTGTACCTTCCTCTTTAACTCTAGCCCGACTGGTTGTCAGATAAACATCAAGAAAAGGAGCTTAGTATAAAGGCAACACTTTCGACAGTGCTATCTGATTATGTGTGTTCTAATAGAGAAATGACTTACATTTTTACTTCCCAGCATTAAAACTAATAACTAAATATCTTCCTTAGTAGAATATAACTGCTTTCCACACAAGTAGTCAAAACTATGTAATGCATTCACAAAGTTAGTAACAGTGAAAGTAGAAATCTAAGAGGACCCTTTTTGACCTCCTGTTATAAAGAGAAAGGAATAGCCCACTTGGACTACATGAGACAGTTGGGTCCATCTGGTGAGGCAGGAAGTAAAGCTCAAAGAGATCAAAGTTGAAGCTTGCTGTCACTTTAAAAGTTTCACACATATTGACTGTTGTCTGCTTCTTTGGGGAATGAAAATGGCAGATCCTTATCTCTAGGACACTAGAGGCAACCAGGATAAACTGGAATGTAAAAGCAAGAATACTGAAGTCACTTTGCATCTGTATGCCAACAGATTGCCTGGATTTCACTCTCAGCTTTTCATTGAGATCACAGAGCAGCAAACACAGCAGAAGATACCCAAGAGCAAATGTGAAAACCAAAACCAGATGTCCTATCTTGTACAGAGTCACAACAGATATCAGGATGCTCTTCACACACTACTCTTTGACATTTTTGCCTTTTTTTCCATCTGAGAGGGGGGTGTTCTGTTCAAGCAAGGCAAGAGTTCAGAATGGTAGCCACTGGATCCACATCCTGATTCATGACATTGTTACTATGTTTTTCAGCCACATTCATATGTAGAGTCATCATTATTAGCATCATAGTCATGAATAGAAAACAGTATGTGGACAATTATCTAGTGATGGGAAATTTCCATTGTTAAGGTAATTTCTAGATAGAAGACCATTCAATTACAAATACCTGGGAGATTTCTGGGCTTAGAAATCAACTTTGAAATGACTTTAAAGTTAGGAAGTCTATCAGACCTAGTTTCCATAGGGCAGTTTGACATTTTTTTATCATCAAACTTATTGAAAAATACATTATACACAGAGGTGATTGTGAAGGTTTTTAAATGTCTCTCTAACACATAGGTGGAATACCCATGGTTTCTTCATGATAACATCTTTTAAAAAGGCAGGTAATACTGGATCGGTGAAAATGCAGAAGCTGATAGACAACTGTTTCTTTTTCCCTCTGAGCCTTGCCTACAACAGTTAGCTTAATCCAAGACTAGCATAATGACAGCTGTCTCTGTTCTAAGATAAATTGTAGCGGTATAATAAATGACAATCTAGAGCTAGAACAGCCAACCTGATCAACTCTCTGCCTCATTCAGAAAACTTGCCTGCCAGTGTGTCTGTACTAGGCAGAAAGCTGACACAATATTTATCTAACTGAAGGGAAATCCAGGTGGCAGCTATCTGAGATATCCCTTTCCTCTTTTTTTGCACAAATGAAAGAAAAGGGGGGGGACACTTTCTGAGACCATGGTTCTTCATATAAGGAAAGCTGAGAATAATTTTTCAGATCCTTCCAACTAATGAGGATACCTGGATTTCAATGACCCTGATAGATTCCATGCATTGCTTATTTAAGGTTATTTTGGGAGAACTCAATCAATTCATCTCAGTAGAAGTACACTTTGATGCAAGGGTTACGTGGTTTATTAAGACTTTAAGTATTTTACTGAGATCTAGTTTCTAGTTTAGTGTTTTACTGAGTGTTTTACTGAGTTCTAGATCCCCGGTCCCCAGTCTCTGACATCATTCATGCCCACCAAATTCTGCTCCTTCTCCCATACTCTTTCACTCAGTGAATGAAAGCATATCCACTAATTTGCCCTAATCAGAAACCTGAGAATCTTTGTTGACTCCTATTTTTACCTGATATTGCAAATTCAGTCTTGCTCTCCAACTTTTGTAAATGCTTGCTCTGTAATGCTTAGAACCATATCCTCTCAATTCCCCCTTCTGGTGTTGTAAGTTGGGCCTTCTCCTTTCCTCACCTTTATTATAACAATATTCATAATATCCTTATAATTGGCTGTAGTCTTTACTTCCATGTACTCTGACAGTGACAGCATAATGCCCATTGTCTGCAAATCTTTGTACACAATGTGCTCATGTCAGGAATTCAGCCAAGCTAATTATGCCACCTTGGCCTCAGGATTTGGTTTTGTTTGTTTTTCCTTAAAACTATAAAAATATCTACATAAAGTGCCTTGATAAATGAATGACTAACAAGAAATGGAAAATAAATATTACTTTTCTCATTACATCACCTTTTTCACCCATCTTCCCTGTGTGGGCTATATCCCGGCACCTTGTTTAAGAAATCAAGGGTCTGATGAAGCCCCTGTGCTATTTCCATAACATCTATGAAAACCTCTCTCATGGCATTCACTGAGTTATAATTTCATGTTCTATTCTCCCCAAGGATTCTGAGTTCCTGGTATACTAAGTGTTTTTCTTTCTGCCTTTATGTACACAGTGCTTAGCTCAATGTGTTAGTAGGTGCTCAACAAATCTTACTTGATATATTATATCATGCTACACTAAATTTGTGATTAAATAAAATAAACATAGATATATAACAGTGTAGCTTGTTTCTGTAACTATTAAGTGCTTCGTAATGTTAAATACTATTGTCATTATCACCACTATTATTAAGAATTAGCTTAACTCCTTTCTCCTATTCTCACTCAAGTTCTATGAGAAGGACGAAGAAAGAAAGAAGAAGAAAGAAGAAGGAGGAGGAGGGGAGTAGGAGGAGAAGGAGAAGAAGGAAGAGGAGGAGAAGAAGAGGAAGAAGAAGAAGAAGAAGAAGAAGAAGACGACAAAGAAGAAAACAAGAAAGGATTAATCCTAAAAAATACAAAAACTTTTTTAAATTAACTTTTTTAAGACTAATATTCTATACCATTTCCCTTATTATTCTATTATTTTATATTGAGATTTCATGTTTGGAATGATGACTTAAAAATCTATTACAATTGGGACACCTGGGTGGCTCAGTTGGTTAAGCATCTGACTTTTGCTCAGGTTGTGATCTCACAGTTCGTGGGTTCAAGCCCCACATCAGGCTCTGATGCTGATGCTTAGAGCCTGGACACTGCTTCAGATTCTGTGTCTCCTTCTCTCTCTACCCCTCTCCTGCTCATACTCTGTCTCTCTCTGTCTCAAAAGTAAACAAACATTATTTTTTTTTAATCTATTGCAATTATCAGTTCCTAAAGATAGATCTGAATCAATAGGCTCCAAACTAGATTAGGAAAGTAGATTTATAATTTCTAAAACAGTTAAATTTGTCATTCAAAAGACACCAGTCAGAAAACAAAGAAGACAAGCAACATAGTGGGATATATATTTTCATAATCACACATCTGATAAGGAATCTGAATAAAAATAGTTAAGGAACAGTTAAAAACTGTTGAAAAATAGTTAATGAACAGTGTAAAAACTGGCAAAAGATTTGATGGGGCACCTGGATGGCTCAGTTGGTTGAGTATCTGACTCTTGGTTTTGGTTCCAGTCACTATCCCAGGGTTGTGGGATCGAGCCTTGCATCAGGCTCTGCACTGAGCATGGAACCTGCTTAATACTCTCTCCCTCTCTCTCATCCTCTTCCCCGCCCTCTCCCTCTGGGTCTCTAGCTCTCCCTCTACCCCACCTCAAAAAAATAAATAAATAAAAATAAAAATTGGCAAAGGGTTTGAATAGATATTTTACTAAAAGAGATATGTGAGTAGTTAACAGGCAAATTTTTAAAGATTCTCAAGATCTTTAGTGATCAAGGAAGTACAAATTAGAGCCAACAGAAGATATCAAAGCATACCTTCTAACAAAAACACCAATAACAGCAAGTTCTGATAAAGATATGGAGAAACTGGACTCCAGTTTCCAGTTACATTACTAGAAGGAATATAAATGATAAAGCTACTTGAGGAATCAATTCACCACTTACAGTGTTAAATATAAACTTACTTTGTGACCTAGCAACTCCACTCTTAAGAATCTAAGCAAAAGAAATGAAAATACATGTTTCTACAAAAACAGCTACCCAATAGTCACAGCTGTAGCATGCAAAATAGCCAAAATTAGAAACAATCCAAAACCTATCTTCTGAAAACCTGATAAACATAATGTACTAGAACCATACAATGAAATAACATTGAGCATTAAAAGGAATGGCCTACTGATAATGAACTACAACAGGGATTGAATTCAAAAATACGTGTTAATACTAAGTAAAAGAAGCCAGATGCAAAAGACTACGTAGTGTATGATTATTTTTATACTGAAATACACAGAAAAGGCAAGTTTATAGGCACTGCATAGATCAGTGTTTGCCCAGGGCTGAGGATAGGAGTGGGGCATACCTGCAAGAGGCATGAAGAAACTTTGAGGGGATAATTGAGATATTTTAAAACTGAAATTTGGTAATAGTTATACAATCCTATAATTTTATTTAAAATCATAAAGTTGTACATTTCCAATTTGTGAAATTTATAGCATTATACTTCAATAAAGCTGTTAAAATATATAGTTTTTGTATAAAATTAAAAATTAAAAATAGATTAAAATGAAAACTAACGAAATTAAAAATGAAAGTTAAAAATTAAAGTAGAAGGCTCAGTCAGTTGAACATCCGACACTTGAGTTTGGCTCAGGTCATGATCTCATGGTCCGTGGGTTCGAGCCCCACATCGAGCTCTGCACTGACAGTGAGGAGCCTGCTTGGTATTCTCTCTCTCTCTGTCTCTCTCTACCCCTCCCCTGCTTGTGCTCTCTCTCCCCAAATAAATAAATAAGCTTTTAAAAAAATTAAAACTTGAAGTAGAAAGTGCCCTTGATTACTTCCTAAACAGTGCCTGTACCATATATGAAATAGGGAGTCAGATAAGGCAGCCTACAAAAATCTATCATCTCAAATTTCTGGATTCATTTTTCCACTACTAAAAATCTTCATGTTTAAATATTCACTCCAGCCAAGCTTTGTTTTCTTAACCATTCTATTAGTACTCATCTAAATTCATGAATGTTTGAAGCATCATTCATCATGCTAATAGTCTTCTTAATCGAAATATCTAATACATATTTCTAAACAGGCCTGCCAGTCAAACTATTACATTATTAGAAATGTCGACAGTCTCTGTGAGTGGAGACCCGGAGTCTACTGCCCCCAGTCAAAATTGAATTGCATTCACCATTTCTTGTTACTGCTATCTACATTCTCAATCGCCCAGAATATCATATGCTAGGCCACAAGAGAACTAGTAAAGATAAGTATGCTCTCTCACAACATATGTAGTCATATAAATGCTGCCATCACTTCTGCCCCACTGCTTGGTCAGGTCACTGCTCTTTTACAGTGACTTGGTCTTTGCTTTTAAGTGGCTATTACAGAGAAGATAATAGCATTTCAGGCTACAAGAGCGGGAAACCGGTATTTATCTGGTACCTGCTAAGGACTAGATATTATATAGGTGTTTCCACATACATTAGATCACTTACTCTTAATAACAACTCTGAATTTGATTTTAAAATTTGCTTTTTATATACAGAGAAAATGAGACATTGAGAAGTTAACTACATTATTCAACTTTGCCAGTAGTTTCTTGGCATGTTCAGATTAAAACCTCCATTTATAAAAATGATGGCTCTCACTCTGCCAAGCCACCAAGACATAGATGATTCATATGCAATCAGAAAAGAATCCTCCCTTACCTCATCTCTTAAAGGAGACCACCCAGATTCAGTTTCTTTAGAATTACCCACGGAGTCTGTGTTTAGCCAAACTATAAAATAAGTAAAATGAAATATCATTCAGAAAGAAAAAAAAAAGAAAAAGAAAAAAATGGCTGTCACTATTCCAAACCACCAAAATATGGATCATTAATATATGCCTATTTCCCTTCTTCCTGTCAAATTATACTCTGCTATCTCAAGCAGACATCTAAACGCACTCCATCCTCTCTGAAAAACAACTTGGCATTCATAGCAAGAAATCAGTCATACACTGGCCATAACAATAAAGTAAAAGTCACTGTAAATAATTAGTGCTATTCAGTATAATGTATACTCATCCTAAAGTGCACAAAAGCTGAAGCATATGTCACAACATATAGATGGTTTGAGCCTGGCCTTCATCTTTCCCACCTCTGTTTCTTTTAAAGAATAGTAGAGTGACACAGGGGAGTGTTTCCTTTCCTCTTCTGACACAAGATATGTCATATCCCCATTACAGAGTCTGACACAATCCACTCAGTCCACTTGACACACCTTGAATGGAAACCATGAAGGTAGGAAGCGCTAAAATATTTCTGGAATGGAAGAAGCCAATTGCACAAGTTTGCTTGTTTGTTTGGGTATGTGTCTTTGCAAAGAAGAAAAAGAAAGAGAAAGAGAAGGAGAAAGAGAAGAAGAAGAAGAAGAAGAAGAAGAAGAAGAAGAAGAAGAAGAAGAAGAAGAAGAAGGAGAAGAAGAAGAAAGGGAAGGAGAAGGAGGAGAGAGAAGGGGGAGGAGGAGGGGAAGGAGGAAGAGGAGAAGGAGGAGGAGGAAGGGGGGAGGAGGGGGAGGGGGGAAGAAGAGGAAGAAGAAGAAGAAGAAGAAGAAGAAGAAGAAGAAGAAGGAGGAGGAGGAGGAGGAGGAGGAGGAGGAGGAGAAGAAGAAGAAGTTGTTTATAAACCAGCAATTTTTTGTTCTTTCACTTCATGTGTCTCCATTATTTTATATTCTTTGGGCCTCACATATATTTAATGAGTACAGGAGGATAAAATAAGAAAATTGCTGGGTTTATGAGGATTCCTTTCTGTGTGACACACCCTTTCAGCATCCACAGGCACAAAACCAGGAGCAGATTTATAAAGGGTAGAGTTATTTTCCCTCCCAGGTAGAACTAACTGCATGTTAAAGAGCAAATCATTCCTTTCTATTTAGCCAGAATTGCTCTCTCTCAATTGCTTACTAAATCATGGAAATTGAACTTTCTTCCTGCAGATACAATTCTTCTTTGCAGTCAATATGTAGTCAATGCATGTTAATACAGTCAAGCTATTCCTTTCTCCTCCCACTCTACCCAGAGCCCCATTAATAATGGCAATAACAGCAACATTTGACATTTATACAGCCTGAAGGATTCCAAAAAGATTTCACCAATTACTGTGAATAGAGTTCTGATGAGCTGCTGCTACTTTTGAGACAGGACAGTAATAAGTAGAAGCACAAAGTTGCAATGAGACAGATTCTGCCCAAGGGTATGTGCCAGATGCCCCCTCTTTTAAAAAACTGCAAAATATCACTCATACACATGTAGAAAAATCAGGTCTTTTATTTTTAAAACATCTAAAATATATCATTGGAAGTCAAATGATATTGAGCTGATTAATTGAAATGAGACATTAAAAAGGCTGGAACTCCCCATATCAAGCTTATTTCCACTGGTTTCCATTTTTTAGATGATTATTAACCACATGAATGGTTTGCACACCAATTGGAAGCATGGAGAGACAATAGACAACTCCACTTGTCCTGTGTTTTAAATGTTCCCATGTATGCCTGTATCCTTTTAGGGGCCAGCTCAGGTTTAGGACAACCTTTGAACTTGGATGATCTCAGTCCATTAACTAAAATATTCCCCTACAGACAGAGAACAAGAGTTTCAAGAAGATTTAATCCTTCTTTATTAAAAACAAAACAATGGGGCACCTCCTGGCTCAGCAGTTGAGCACCTGACTTTGGCTCAGGTCATGATCTCACAGTTTGTGAGTTCGGGCCCTGCATCAGGCTCTGTGCTGACAGCTCACAGCCTAGAGCCTGCTTTGGATTCTGTGTCTCCTTTTCTCTCTCTGCGCCTCCCCCACTAGTGCTCTGTCTCTCTGTCTCTCTCTCTCTCTCTCTCTCAAATAAATGTTAAAAAAAAAAACAACAACAACGCAACTAATGTCAAGAACAAAAGCTTTTATGAGATCTGAGAAATGATACTATTTTTACAAGCTGTACTTAACTAAAAAATTATGTAGTAATTTTAGATAACTTGATCATTCAGAGATAGTTTACTAATAACACAATCTGTAATAACATACACAATAATGTTAATATCTCTTGATTGCCTTAAAAGCAATGTTTTAGAAGCATGGACTTACTAGAGCCCCACAAAAACCCAGTTCCACTATAATACAAGTGTTTAAAGACTTCTGTAATTTGAATACTCAATTGAGCATACCTGGGAGACTGGTTGCTGAACCTATTTGTTTAAATCCATTCTAGGCTAATGAATGTTTTTTTTTTTCAGCTTGGATTGCAAAAGAGGGGGCCTGTCCTGATTTACATTCCCTAAGGAAGCTGAAGGGCTTTGCTGTGAAGGAAGTCACCAGAATTCCCAGACAGGTACTATTGTCTATGATTACACATATCTGTGAAAATCAGACAAGGTATATCTACTATATGGGCAGAAGAGTAAAGGGAAAATGAATAGTTCTTCTTGAGCCCGAAGCCAGAAGCAAAGACAAAAATCTTTACAATCATCCTCTAGAGAGACATGCATGGACCCTTTAAGCCTAACTAAAACCTAATAATAGTAAAATCTGCATAATGCAGTTATAAATACAAATCTCCATGTAAATTCCAGTACATGGTTCCCCAGAGACAATGCAGCATTCCTACAGTGAAGAATGCTGATAAATAATCTGAGGACGTTTTAGACTAGAAAAATTAATGATTTGATTTTTTTCTTTTTTTCTTTCTTTCCTTTTTTTTTTTTTGTTTCTTTTCTTTCTTTTGTTCATTCATTCTTTCTCACTTTGTTTTTTGTTCTTTGGTACAATAAAATATATGTGTGTGTGTACGTGTCATAAAATATCAAATTATCTCAATTCCAGACAGAAAACTCTATAGGTTTTCACATTTCATTATCAGGTGAGTAGAGTACATATCATACATGAAGGATTAAGTAAGGTAAAATATATCACCTCTCTGATGAAGAGGCATGACCTTTTCCAGGGAAAATGTACTGGTGCTCATCAAAGATAAAAAGCATTACAATCCCTTTTTAGAGTTCCCCCAAATTTATAAGTCCATCACTGTAGCAGATTCTAATGATCTTATTAATTGATAGATGTTTCCAAAAGTGCCTAAGACAAAAATTGCATATAGCCAAATTTATGCTTGAATAAATTTTCATGTGTACTGTTCTTTATTTTGTGTATATACAAACACACATACTCTAAAAAAAGGATGAAATATATGCTATATAAATGTATATATTATCTACATATAAAACACAAATATTGTGTAATTTTCTTGATAGGATCATATGAATGATGCCATTTAAATTATTTTTCCTAATAGTGAAAATAAATGAATTTACACTAGGATTAGCTATATGATGCAAAAGACTATTTTAACTATTTTCCAGATTTCTATCAAGAATATGCTTTAGCTTCCTGGGTGGCTCTGTTGGTTGAGCTTCCGAGTTGGGCTCAGGTCATGATCTCACGGCTCATGAGTTTGAGCCGTGCATTGGGATCTGTGCTGACAGCTCACTGCCTGGAGCCTGCTTCATATTCTGGGTCTCCCTCTCTCTCTCTGCCCTCTCCCACTCATGCTGTATCTCTCTGTCTCTCAAAAATAAACAAACATTAAAAAAAAGAATGTGCTTTAGTTTGCTAATGCCTAGAATATTCCAAAGTCTCCAGGCTAATGGAAACGTATATTGACATGTTATAAGAACAAACTCTTTATATATATTTAAACAATGTAAAGTTTTCAGTTGTGTTTTAATTTAATATTTAAATTTTCCACCTTTATACTGAAGAGAAACATTTCGGTTTAAACATTTAATGGTCTGGATATAGAAAATATTATGCAAATGGATATTGCCATCTTTTAAACTCAGAAAATTACTGATAGGGAGAAATGCCATAAAAAACTTACTTCATGTTCTGGCTTCTGCCACTATCTACTTATCTAGCCTACAGCAAGTTATCTATACTCTTCAGGGTTTTACACCTTCATCTGTAAAATTAATAGTTTGGACTAGACAATTCGTCTTAAACTGTTCCTCTGAAATATTACTAAAGGTCATAGGATGACAAAGCCCCCATTCTTCCTATCCTCTACTGCTGTCTGCCACCAAAACTACCTAAGCCATAAATCTAAATATTTACAGAACTATACCAGAATAGTTATTAAAACTATTTATTTTCTAGCACATAAGGCACTTTTTACTCAACACATTTGCTAAATTTTTTCTAGCCATATCCTGGTTTCTAAATATACTAATGTACCAACAAAAATCTTGGTTGGAATTCAAGACTTCCTGCCATTCATTCTCCTATCTGAGGTCTCAGTCCTGGTAACATCATAATTGGTTTCTATAGAAATAATTATATTCTCATAAACAAGATACCTGAATTCTGCTTTGATGGAAATATTTTTAATGGAAATGAAATGAAAAGCAGTATATTACACAAAACATCGTTGGGCATTACTAGGATATTGAGGGTGGAAAAACAAATGAAAAGATAGTTTTGAAAACTCCTTCAGACCATCAGGTCATACCAGTATTTAAACAGTATGGATGGCAACCATAAAGAAAGCTCAAACTCTGGATGAATTCTTATTCTTGTCTCAGAGATGGAAAGGTTTGCAGCCCCTGGAACTGTAGAGAGGAAACATTCTGGAATGCTTTTGCAGAGTAACATATGGTTACAGAGCTGCTTAGAAATATTAGTAATTTCTTTGGCAATACAGTAAATCAAAGACTATTGCTACAGATTTGTTCCTGAATATAGCTAAAAGCTGTTCAAATTACTTTATTGGATGATATTTAACAGCAAGCATTGGACAATTATGTAAAAAATTCAAAGAATATTAATTCTACCAAAACTAAGGCCATTTGAAACAATATTGTCCACATTCAGATGTGCTCTATAGAAAGATTTAAAAAAAAATTCTGGCCATTGATCTGTCGTCAAATCATTATTATCCTCCATATAATCAAAAAACATACATTGATACTGAGTCCAAGATCTATTAACCTCTGTGCCAGGTGCTAGGCTATAAAAATAAAAATAGTGTAATCTCTATGCTTAAGATATCATTTCATATTGCAATTAGACATGCAGATATACTAATAACAGACACAGTAAGATACTTTTTTTTTTTTTAATTTTTTTTTTCAACGTTTTTATTTATTTTTGGGACAGAGAGAGACAGAGCATGAACGGGGGAGGGGCAGAGAGAGAGGGAGACACAGAATCGGAAACAGGCTCCAGGCTGTGAGCCATCAGCCCAGAGCCCGACGCGGGGCTCGAACTCACGGACCGCGAGATCGTGACCTGGCTGAAGTCGGACGCTTAACCGACTGCGCCATCCAGGCGCCCCAGTAAGATACTTTTAAGGGGTACCCACAAATGACTTAAAAACACTGAAAATCAATTATTATTTTCTCTGGAAATGTATGGGTCAAGTCTAATTCAAAGAAGACTTACCTGAAAAACTAGCATTTGGACAGTGTCCTGAGGGATGAATAGGTGTTTGACAGCAATACACGCAATAAGATAAGATGCATGTTTAGGGGTCTTCATGTGTAAAAAACCAGCATAGGCTGTTCAGAACTACAATATGACTGGAGTATTAAGAGAGAAGATGATATACATGCTTTTGCTAAGACAGAAAGTAGCGTTTCATGGGAAGACAGTTATTCAATAATGGATTTGAATGTGGATGAGTATAAAATACAGAGCAGTGTGTCAAAAATGTTAGGGACATCTATGTGGCATTTCTTTTTTCCAATTTTCCATTACTTTGTGGGTACACATAATACTAATTGGTGTCTCATTGTGTCTCCATATTTGCTTCAGATACTGAACAAAGCTGCAGTGGAAGCCATCACCTCCTGACTGTCCCTGACACCCACAGTCCTGACAATGGCAGATTTCTCCTCTCTGATCACTCTTCCAAGTTTTCTTGGAAAATAAATTGCTCACACTAAACCAAAGGTAAGTGCCCACGGCCAATTTTGAATGGCAGCCCTCTAGTGATCTCTCTAGAGAGATCATATACTTTGAGTTCATTAGTTAGTAAGCTTTTTGCAGAGAGAGAGAGAGAGAAGAAAGAAAGAAAGAAAGAAAGAAAGAAAGAAAGAAAGAAAGAAAGAAAGAAAGAAAGAAAGAAAAGAAAAGAAAAGAAAAGAAAAGAAAAGAAAAGAAAGAAGAAGGCAGGGAGGGAGGGAGAGAGAGGGAGGAAGGAAGGAGGGAAGGCAGGGAAGGAAGGAAGGGAAAACACAAATCAGAGTGGTATAAAATAAAAGGTAGCTCACAAATGAAGGAATCATATTCAGACAGGATTCAAGAATTGATTGATACAGGAGTCTCCCTTCACCCTTCATACTGACATACACAATATGAGGCTTCATATATTGAAACCCTAACTCCCAATATGATAGTATTTGGAAATGAGGCTTTGGGGAGTTGATAGGGTTTAGATAAAGTCATGGGGCAATACCCTCATGAGGAGATCAGTGCCTTACAAGAAGAGATAGTGGAGCTCATCCCAGCTCTTTCTCAGCTAAGTAAGAACACAGACAAAAGGTGGCAGTCTGCAAGCCAAGAAGAGAGCTCTCACGAGAAAACAATAATGCTGGCACCATGATTTTAGACTTCCTGCCTCCAGAACTGTGAGCAAATAAATTTCTGTTGTTTAATCCCTCCATCTATGGCATAAAACAAGGCTAATTTATCTTACTTTATAAGCTGGTCAACAACAGCAACTTGATTTGTCTATCCTCAGTTACATGATTAACTTCCCATGGGTCCCAAGAATAAGATATTTCATTCCCTAATACCCCAAAACCCCTGAACAAATCTATAGCAAAGAGGATGGAATTATCATGGTTGATGTCAATTTATCTGCTACAGTGAAATGTCTGTTGAGAAATGAATTACAGTGTTCAATCTGAAGCATTAAAAGAAACTTGTTGCTATCACTAATACTGCCACAAACAGTATTTTCATGTCACTCTGTTAGCAGAGCCTCAAACACTGATTCTCTTTTCTGGTGGCTCTCCAGAGGTCAGATATCACATCCTAGGCAACAAGCAGCAGTAACAGAAATGATGGAGGAATGCATGACTCAGAAAGCTTGCCTCTGGAATCTTATAACTCACAGTGATTTTTTGTTGGGTTCTAAGTAATAATTTCTAAGCACGTGGTGAACATTTATAATACTACTTTTGCTTTCTGTTAAATGCATAAAAAGTAAAATTGAATGTCACTATTCTCTAGTAGAAGAGAGAAAGGATTCAGATAGTTTGATTATGATCTAATCCCTGAACCAAGTAAGAATTAGATGAGGTTTTGAAATAGACCCATTCAAAGTTCCCCCAACAGACATAGCTCATAAATCTGTCTCCTGCCCCTCATCTACAGGTCATATAGGTTAAAGCAGTTCTTTGTCATTAGATTAAAATGACAATAAGTAATTAGATTTTAAACCTTAGTACATAATTAAATGCAAAACTTGAGATTAAATTTATAAAATGTATGGTCATAAAACATGATTTTCCCTTGAACAACATGGGGGTCGGGGACACTGACCCCTGTGCAATCAGAAATGCATGTAGAACTTTTGACTCCCCCGAAGCTTAACTACTGATAGCCTATTACTGACCAGAAGCCTTACTGATAACGTGAAAAGTAGATTAACACATATTTTTCTATGATGTATGTATTAAATACTATATCCTTTCAATAAAGTAAGCTGGTGAAAAGAAAATGTTATGAAGAAAATCATAAGGAAGATAAAATACATTTACATTGCTGTACTGTATTTATTGAAAAAAAATCCACGTTGTCAACCCCATTCAGAGCCATGTTGTTCAAAGGTCAATTGTATATAAATAAAGATATTAAATTATTAAAAAAATAAATTTAAAATATTCAAAATAACTGGGGTATCTAGAATTTATGTAGTATTCCTGCTTGGGATTTATAACAAAATAAATTTTAAAATAATTTTTAATATGCCAGACTCTGTTCTAGGCACTGGAGACAGAACAGTCACTACCTCAAATCAAAAGAACAAAGAATTATCATGTTTCTTTAAGAAATACCACAATTAGGATCCCCAAATGATGGACAGAAGTGAAAGGAGCTTGAGGATACCTATTACTATCTCAGTTAACAATGAAGACCACTCTGATAAATCAAAGGTCAAGTAAGTAAAAAGTAAGATTGGAATCTAGTTCTTCTTTATCAATTATTTTTTACTTCTGGCACAACATATTGAAAGAAAAACTATTTTTTTATTAGGTACATTTCAAATTTATAAAATATTGATGAAGCTTTACACAAAATATTGAAAATATCAAAACAAAAATTTAGATTTGGTTTAAATACAACTACCAAAGGACCCAGAGTGAGGCAGAACATGGGAGGAAGAAAAACTTGTCACATAGATAAAAGGTAATATCCATAATTATTAATGTTAAGATTGTATGAATTCATTTATTTTGAAGATTTTTTGAGGTGGTGCATTTTGGCTATGACTGTGATAACATGTAATGCAACATAAGCACGTGAAGGCTTCACAAGATCTTGGAATATTCTGTATCCTTGTAAAATGTTAACATTTACCGTTAATCTTTAAAATTCTATTGACCTTTTTATTTCAATTAAAGCTGTTTAAAACTCACTTCAAGGGTGTGGTTATAACATTAGATGATATTTAGAAAGGCATAGCAGATCTTGGCGTGATACTTGTCTAAATTCACCATGAAGGAAATTTACCAATCTCAGGCTCAGAATTTGTCTTTGACTTGTCTTCTCACATAAAGTCTCTGCTTGGCCTTATTAGCAGAATGGGAATTATTTACAGATACAGGGAAGGTTCTAAGCCAGACTCATTCAATGAAAATTAATGGGAGACATGTATGTAATTTAAAATTTCCTAGTAGTAAGATTTAATAATAAACAGGTGAAATTAATATATTTAGACAAAACTATCCAAAATATTATCAACATAAAAACCAATACAAAATATCACTAAGAGGGGTGACTGGGTGGCTCAGTTGTCCAGTTGATTGCAGCTCAGGTCATGGTCTCATGGTTTGTGGGATTGAGCCCCACATGGGGCTCTGCATTGACAGCATGAAGCCTGCTTGGGAATTTCTCTCTCTCTCTCTCTCTCTCTGTCCTTCCCCCACTCATACTTTCTCTCTCTCTCTCAAAATAAATAATTAAATATATACATATATACATGTATATATATATATATATATACATATATACATGTATACATATATACATAATATATGTATACATATATACATAAATATATACATATATACATGTATATATATATATCACTAAGGTATTTTAAATTGCTATTTTTCATCTTAGAACTTTGAGCTCTGGAATACATTTATCCTATAGGACATCCCAAATTGGACAGCCTCATTTCAAGCACTCAATGGCCACATATTGAGTATTAGCTTCCAAAATGATCAGCAAAGTTATAAACTGTATATATCCTTTATAGTTCCTGAAAATAGGACAATTTTAAAATGATTATTTTTCTTCCAAATAATAGAGCATGTTTAAAAGATGTTTAAATCAAATAAATGTGTATATATCGAACTAGAAACAATTATTAAAACATGTATGAAGGATTTTGAGTATGTGTGCATGTGTGAGTATGTGAGAGAGAAAGAGAGAGAGAGACAGAGAAGGAGACTACTGATAATCAAGAAAGCTAAGTACTAACATAGGATGCTTTTGTTTGTTTTTATTTGTGCATTCTCATGAGAGAGAGAGAGAGAGAGAGAGAGAGAGAGAGAGAGAGAATGTTAGTGGGGAGATAGGCAGAGGGAGAGAGAGAGAAAATCTTAAGCAGGCTCCACATTCAGCATGGAGTCCAATGCTGGGCTGGATCCCCTGACCCTGGGATCATGACCTGAGCTGAAATCAATAGTGGGTAGCTTAACCAACTGACACACCCAGGTACCCCTGACATAAACTGTTTTACATAGATTACAAAATGAATGACTATGCAAACCATTTCATCTCTGTTGATAAATAGTTGATATCTTCAACTGCCACATAAGGGAGTTGGTCTGAGTAAACTCTCTACCCTATAGTCATTATGAAAACAGTTTGTTATGTATGTGTGTCCATGTGTCTGTATGTGCTCTATATTTACCAACAGATCACAACGGCGGTATTATCACACACTGTCCATCACAGTAAACTGTAAGATTAAAAATAATCTAGGACAAAATTATAAAAAATACATTTTAAAATTATCTATGATAAAGTTATAAAGATTAAAACTAAGAAGTTAATGTACTTAAAACTAATCCAAAAATTAAGTATACTTCTTAGAGTGGAAGTGAAGGGGAGTTATAACTGACCCACTAGAAATTAAGTATATTGTAGGGTCCATCCATGGACAAATGCCTGATATATGTATACCATTTATCATATAGGCCATGTATTCAAAAATTTAAAAAAACAAGTTCATTTATTTATTTTGAGAGAGAGAGAGAGAGAGCATGTGTGAGTACAAGCGTGGTAGGGGCAAAGAGAAGGAAAGACAGAATCCCAAGCAGGCTCAGTGCCATCAGCTCAGAGCCTAACGTGGGGCTTGAACTCACCAACCAGGAGATCATGACTTGAGCAGAGATCGAGAGTCGGATGCTCCTCCAACTGTACCACCCAGGGATCCCTCATGTATTCAAAAATTTAAAGTAAATGATTATATATATGCTTCTTTGTTACTGAGATGGCTTAATAATGGATGCAGATTTCAACATGAAGATGTCATTCCAGACCTGCCCTTCACATTCCCTGAAAATCATTCAAATGAACAAGGTTCTTGGAAATCAGAACAAAGTGAATTCAGGCATTCAGTAAACCATAATGTTGTAGCTTTGCCTTTCGATATGTCTGTATTAATACTGACATTCCATCTTGGGTATTGTGGATTTGGATTTTGGACCCAGAAAGAGGCTCAACAAAACACATGCAAAGAAAACAAAATAAAACAACAACAACAAAATGGTTGAATAAATGGCCTTGGATTCTGGAATTTGAATAAGTATACACACTTTCTAACTCTATTCTCAAAACTTTGGTCACTTGATTAGAATGTGATAGAAGGTATCTCAAAACAGTGAAACTGTAGTCCCCAGTAGGACTACTCATATATAGAAAATAGGAAAGTTTTTTTTAATGTTTATTTATTTTTGAGAGAGAGAAACAGAGTGCGAGCTTGGGAGGGGAAGACAAAGAGGCAGACACAGAATCCAAAGCAGGCTCCAGGCTCTGAGCTGTCAGCACAGAGCCGGACACAGGGCTTGAACTCACAAGCCATGAGATCGTGACCTGAGCCAAAGTCAGATGCATAACCGACTAAACCACCCAGGTGCTCCCAAAATATTGAAGTTTAAAGGAAACATAAACATAGCTCAACAACTAACCCAGGATTCTTATCCTTGATATAGCAGTGCTTCTCAAACCATCAAGGCCAATTTATTTTACCCATTATTGCAGCCTGATACTTTTATAAAATATTATTAAAATGAATTACTAAACAGATAAGAAGAAAAAGATATACAAAGTAAAAGACCACATGTTTTATTATTAGATCAAAAGACAAAATTGATCAAATTGCTTTAAAATTTCTGAGCACATACATTCAATTTCTGTACTTATATTTTTAGGGGTTGAATTTAAGTTCACAGACTATGACTGGTATGTGTTTTTTACTTCTTTGACTAATGTATCTCTAAACTATCTCTCTGAATAGATGATGTCCTTACAAAAAACAGGGAACTTACTAAGGACAAAGAACACTTGGTTTTAGAAATCTACTTATTAGAAAACAAGCCATTAACCTGGAAGTTCCAGAAAATGTACATTAAAACATGAAACATAAATGAAAGTTATAGATTATAGAAGGGCATAAAAGATAAAGACATAAAAATATTAGTATTTGAATATTGCATAGTTATATTTAGAAAATTTATATATATACAAATAATTCATTACAAAATACAAAATAAATATTAGTATGTTGGCTAGATTGAATCATAAAACATCAATAGCTTTTCCTTATATCAGCAATAAGCAATAAAAATATAATGGCAGTTAAATTTGCCAGTGTGTATTCTTACCACATTTCATCTTGTTAGATTTGGTCCATTGCTCCCTTTGGTAAAGATATTTTTGGATCTTAAATTTGTCATCCAACAAATTTCATATTCATAGCACTTCATCTGCAACATTGGTAAGTGTGTCTCTACAATTTAATTCCAGTCATTGTATGCTCAAAAAGTAAAAAAAAAAAACAAAAAAAACCAGGAACAATCTAAAAAGGAAAGAGCTACCACAAAAATAGCACACTTCAGGACCCAGAGTCACATGACTCACTAGTTAGTTCTTTAATGATTACACAGAATTCTGGCTTCTGGGACACATATTTGCACTCTCACACTAACCAAACTTCTCTCAAATTAAGCCTTCATTACATGAGGGTAAATGAATCCATGCCATCCTGGTTTCATCATTGAAGGAAAAGGATTCAATCTCATGACCCATGGAGGAAAAGCTTTATATGCAAGAGTAGATGATCCACTTTTATACAAATTAGATTTGCCCTAAGCCCTGTCTTCATTATGTGGGAGCAGGTTAAGCACACACAGAGAGGTATTAGGTATATCATATGCTCTTAAATTATATGTCAATAAGAAAATATGTATGAAAGGAAGGTTCTAGAATTGATTCTATGCACTGTTTGGGGAGCATCAAAGACTCTTAAAAATACAGCTTCATGTTCTCCACTGTAGGCCAAATTTTCTTAATAAGATAGAAATCCACTTCACATTTATAGGAAACCTTATAACACTCTTCTCAGGTAAGAGAGGGATGTGTATTAGAGTCGTTAAAAAATAATAATGAAAACATTTCAAAATAAATGACTTTGTATTCAGACCAAAAATTGATTTCAGCTCCCATGTTTACCAGCCATATATCCTAGGGCAAATTATTTAGTCTCTCTGAGCTTTACCTCCCTCTGTTCTACAATGAGTAGAATAATCCCTACCTCATAAGGTAATTATGAGGATTAAATGAGATAAACTATTCAAAGAGCTCCATAAATGGCCATTCTTGTTATTATCTCATCCATCAATATCATTTTTATTTCATCATCTCTGTCTCTATAGTTCCAACCATTTCTCTGTCATCACAGGATAACCATGGCTTCATATTTTGACAGTTCACTAACTGTGTGACCTGGAATAAATCCCTCGATTTTTCTAACTTCCATTTCCTAACATTTTAAAGGAGGGATTTTTGTTGCTGTTGTTGTTGTTGTTTTTAGTGTAGGATATATTTAAAAAAAGATTTTTTTTTTTTTTAGTATAGAAATGATATCCTCCACTTAATAGTCATACAGGTAGCTTTAGTTAATTGATACAATTCACCTGTACTCTTAGGAATTCATAGGCCTATGTTTTGATACCTGCTCCTCTATGTAGGCAAGCATGGCCTACAGTTAAGTGACCACTAGTGCCAGTTATTTCAAAGACTTTTTTCAGGTCCAAAGTTTTAATCTCAAAGTTATACAAAATCAGTCTTTACTATAATATGATGCTCATGAAATTTTATGATGCTTATTTTGATACTATGAATTATATTTTATCTCTAGTGTAAGTCATGTTGGAACCACTTTTTCCATAGCTGCAGTAATTCCATTTGTTATTATGGGAAGGACAATAGCCAAAGTTGAAGAAATGCGTTTACCTATTTGCGACAGCCCACCCCCACCCCTACCCCCATCCCCTCTCTGTCTGCACTAGTCATAAAGCCTGCTTAAAATTCTCTCTCTCCCTCTGCCGCTCCCCCATACATTGTCCATACACTCTTTGTCTCAGAAAGAAACAAAGAAAGAAAGAAAGAAGAAAGAAAGAAAAAGAAATGGAAAAAGAAAACCAACAACTAATGAAATCCCTAACATTTAAGCAAAAAAAACTGACCATTGATTGTTAATCACACACACACACACACACACACACACACACACACACACACACACACACTCATGTAAATACTATTCATTTGATTTTTTGGAAAGAATGCATTTTAGACTTCTAAAAAAAACCAGTACTATTAAAAATGGCACATTTAATTAAATGCATCTACTAGTGCCAAAGTAACCTCAATCATTGGTTGCTTTTAGGATTTATTGTGAAAAGGACACTACAACAGATATCCCTGCTGGTATTTTCAGTGTCACTTTTCTATGGGCTCCAAATGAACTAGGAACTCTACTTCTTTTTGACATTCCAATCATTCCCAATGAGTAGTAATTCTAGAATTCTAAAATGGAGTTGGGAGAGAGAAGTATTTTCACATGTTTTTATTTTCTTGTTTTCAAAAAGGTTTTCAGATGGCTTTGGCTAATTGAAACAACTGTTGAAAATTTACTTGGCATTTTTAATTTTCTCAATATTTTCCACCCTGATGAAAATGTTTTGTCTCTAAGAATATCTCCTTCTGGGATCTAGCCACTTGACTCATGAAAAACGTATATTCAAAATTGCATCCAATCTATTCATCCATCTAGGTAGTTACCACCTGGACACTGCTAAGACAAACATTCCCAGTGTTCCCATTTTTTCCTTCATGTAAGCTAGCTTGGCAATGAACATGTATTACTTTTTCTAGACCATCTATGCACATAAAGTCTGCTCTATTGGTTCAAGAAGTTTGTTTGTTTATCTAAGACAGACACACAGTTGTCATAGGAGTAGCAGTAACTGACCCAAACACTTAGGGGGTTTCATGGTTTTGTTTTGTTTTGTTTTTGGAATTTCTCATTTCAAATGTTTGACTCTGGAAATATAGAAAGAATATAATGCTAGTGAAAACTCCCAGAAGTGTGTATATTTATAAACTGTTGTAGGTATCACAAAAGAATAAGTGCCTCTTCCTTTATCCAATCAACTCTTCATTCGTGATCAGAAGGAATCTATCTTTTCTCAAAATTTTAAGGGACAAAATAGGAATGAGGATGCACTGTGACAATTGGCTTAAATAGTCTCCAAAATATATATATTCCTAGAAAAGGGCAAATGAGTAGGAGAGACCATAAAGTGTGCTACATTTGCATATAATATGATTTTTCAGCATTTTCTTCTATTATCCCTGCCAAACACACACATGCAGCATTGCCTATAAATTTGCTATGCTTTCCAAATTCTTCTACTAAAATTTCTCTATTGTGTGTCTAATTTACAAATTAAGACATTTGTTATAATCACTCATCACTATTTCAAACCCCACTGAACCTAGAGTTAATACATGACATGATTTAAGACGAAGTGAAATGGCCAAAAGGCAGTAAACAATTGAATTTTCCAAGAAGGGTATTCATTATTCTTGATCCTCATATGGCTACATGTGGTCTGGAGGTAGAAAGGATCCTTCTTGGATCCTAAAAGGATCTCTAAAACTTAAATACTAAAGCAGTGACTTACAGGGTTAGCGCCTCACTAAGTAGAATAAGAGAGGCTTGGACATATGCCCACTGTTGAAGAGGAAAACATTCTTCTGATGGTACCTATTCTCCAATTCTCTTAAAAAATTTTCATTTCCAAATCAAAACTTTTGAAACATCTAGAAAAAATCATGACTGGTTCTCACATAGTTGATAGACTATTTAGAGAAATATCCCGACACCCTAAAACAAATAATACTGTGATTCATTTTTCTCTCTCCCAAACTGATAGTCCCTATTTCAGTAAATGGCAATTTTCTTCTATCAAGGAGTTTAGGCAAAACAACAACAATAAGAAATAATCACAACAACTTTTCTTCTCTTCATTTTACATTCCACATCAAGTCTATCTGTGAACCTACTTATTTTGATATTAAAGCACATTGAGAGACATACTGAAATATAAAAATTCAAAATTGATTTTAAAATATTAAAAAAACAATTAATACTTTAGCAGAAGATCACTAAAAAGTGATACAAAATTGTTAAAACTTACTATTTAGTGTAAGTCACTGGTATCCACAAAAGCTATTTTGATTTTTTTTTTTCTGTAATAGGCATAAAATAAGAATAGAAAGTAGCTGACTCCGGGTTGGGGGGTGGGGAAGTAAAGTGTAAAAAACACTTTACACAGGAACTAAAATTTCCAAAGAGTGCCCAAAACTTAAAATATATGTACCTAAATCACTTCTATCAACATTTAAAGTGCATAAAGTGATAAAACCCTAGGGATGATATTACAGGGACAATAATCAACACAGTAGTAGTGAGACAGCAAACTCTCTTGTAAAAGCAAAACACATTTAAATATATATCAAAAGATAGATGAACACTGATATGTGTTTCCATTTACTACTCAGTACATCTCCCAAACCCCCAGCCTTCATTCTACCAATGTTATTTATATTTCTTTATTTTACTACCAGGTATTTGACTGTATAATCTACTCCAATACACACTCCTTTAACTGCAAACCTGATTTGTCAGCACTCTTATAAATCGGCATTGAAAGGAATAGAATATAAAAGGCAGATTTTAGAGTTGTGCGTAATGAATTTTTGCAATAAATGAAATAGTGGAAAATCCAAATAACATAAAAATTGTGAATAACATTGAGTTGAAAATAGTAAACACCATTAGAGGTAACACTAATCCATTTACCATCTGGTGATATACCACTGCTTCTGATTTCCTTGAACTGGTAAATAAATTTTGATTGTTTGCTATTTCTCTTTTTAGTCAAATCAAATTTCTCTTCTTTTGAGCTCAGTTTTGACTTAAAAATCAAAAGATTAGGAAGTTTTAGAAAATAATTCACTTTCAGGTTAAGGCTTTATAAATAAAGAACAGTGAGGGAAAAAAAATTAGATATATTTTGCTGCACTTTCTTAATATTAGTGACTTAGTTTACGTACATGCTTTGGGAATCAAAGAGACTCATCTCTTCTATCAACCACTTGTCAATCAAATTCCTTTCTCCTTATTAGAATTAATGGATAGGATAAGGCCACAAACAACATTCCCACTTTCACAGGAACAGATAGCTGGTTTTGTTTACACTGATTATGTATAGGAGTCATCTGAACTAAGAAAATATAATAATATATATTAATGATCGATTAGGTTTAAAAGTAAATATTTGTTACATCTAGATGACTCTATATGTTTAAAATATTATTTCTAAACTTTTAAATGTTTTCTAGTTGAATTTTGAACCCAGTTTGTCTCTTTCAAGAAAAGGAAATAGAGTGATCTTCCTAATCTCTAAGTCAAAATCAGTATACACTTTGTGTATGGGATTTATGGCACAGTTTATATCATTTTTAGTTTCAGTCCTAGTCTTTGTGTGATAAAACTTTTCTTCTGTTTATCCATAGTCTGTGTAACAGACTGATGTTAGTGTACCCTCCCGCCCTGAATTCATATATTGATTCCCTAACTCCCAGGTTGGTTGTATCTAGAGGTGGGGCCTCTAAGGAAGTAATTAATGTTAAATGAGGTCATAAATGTGGGCCCTTGATTTGATAGGATTATTGTCCTTATAAAAAGAGATACCAGGGAGCTTATTCTACTTCCCTCTTTCCCTACTAACATGAAAGTAGAGATCCTGTTAGCACACAACAAGATGGCAGCCACATACAAACAAGAGAAGATGCCTCAGAATGAAATCTACCCTACCAGCACCTTCATCTTGGACTGCCATGTTTCAAAACTGTAAGAAATAAATTTTTATTGTTTAAGCCACCCAGTCTGGAGTATTTTGTCATGTCAGCCTAAGCAGAGAGCAGACTAAAACAGTCTAGGAGTCAATAAAAACACTGGAGATGATAAAGTTTTGCGAAAACATTGTTGTCTCTTAGTCTAAATGAACCAAGATTGCTAAACAGAGGGCATGTGCATAGTAAACACTGATTTAGCCATATTAGAGGATAGGTGTAGATAATTAACTCAGTCCTCTGTCAACTACACTCTAGCCTCTCATTTCTTGCTCACAGCATAGGATACAAATGTATCCTCTTCTCTTACTGGCATGTTCTGTTCTTGCTCCATTTCCCTTGTCTGGCACTATATATACACTGCTGTCAGGTAATGTCTCTTGAACTTGTTCAGACTTACATTGTAAATCACTAACCCTACCTTGTGCTTCACCATCTAAGGTTATTATGTGGTTGGACTACAATTCTTGATGTTACTACTTTGTTACCAGTTACCACGGTTTGCCTTTGGGCACACTATAAGTCAAATGCATTGACTCAGTTTCCAGATTTCAATGTTGGACTTTGAACACTGCAACTCTGTCCCGCTTAGTTCAGCCTCATGTACCATACCTAATATGGATGTCCTCATGTCCAAGCAACTGCTCTTCATAGTCTGCAGGATGTCCTCATATATAGCAGTAAAATCCCACTATCTTCAGCTCTTGATGCACTGATTTGTTCAGATAAAAAATAATTTTATTTTGCTACCTTACAATCTAGTCAAATGGTAGAAAAGTGATTCTCAATCAGAAACATTGCAATAAAGTAGAGATTTCTTGGAAATCCAAATTCTTGGGCTCCATTCACACCAAATGAATCTGCAGCTCAATGGATGAAGTCCAGCAATCAGTTTTAACATGCACTCCAGGTGATTCTAAGTGTTCGAGAACTATTTGCCTGGGGCAAACTGACTCCAGGATAGTATAGTAGCCACATTGCTGACTACCACCTATATTTACCCCCATTAAGAAGGCCAACTGGCCTTTCTGGACTACTTTATTCTACTGCTTTTTTCTTGGAAGTTTGGACTTTCTCTTAGCCCTTTGCTTTCAGCAATCCTATATCCCAGACAGTTGTCTGGGAATATCTCCCATCCCAGGGATTCTAAGATCCCTTTCCTTGGAATCATTTTTCTATTCCCTATACTATATGCCTCCCAATTAGTTGACATTTGTTAACACCACCCTATTTTCACCTGGCCTTAGGCATTATTATTGTCAACAATTTTCCAAACACCCAAGTTAATTAATAAATTAGTGGTGGATTCTTTCTAGGCTGAATTGCAATTTTTCTATCAATTAAAGGGCAAAGGCCTTTTTCTACTCTCTACCTTCAACTACTTTAAAGCTTTCCTTAAAGCTAAGGAATTTGCTCTCATTGGTAAAGCTACATGCAACTATTAAAATAAGTTTATGAAGATTCTTGAGCCATTCACTCCATAAGAGCTGTTTGCCAAGCACTACACTCAAGTATTTATCTCACTTAAGTGTTGGTGTTCACATATTAGCCATTTTAAATTGCTGTATTTGCAAGTTCAATATAGTAAAATATTAGCAATTTCATATGTCTCACTCTAAATACCATATTTTAATCTCCTTTTGATAGCTGAGATAACTGAGTGTTTAGAAGTATGAGGAGCTTTACATAAGTAGTGAAATTGAATAAGCAAAGAAAAACGTAACAATTTTTGAACCCATAAATTTTTAAAACACAAGATAAACACCGAGACTTACCATTAGTGCTCATGACTTTTTTTTTCTTTGCCAAAGAGTGAATTGCCCTGTACTCTGCAGAGAGATGAAATGGCCCTTAAAAGATCTGTGGCATGGAGAAAGCTGTGTTTTTGCAAACGTATGGTTGATTCTGCAACATTTATTTGTTTAAATCTTGATTGCTTGCTCTAAAGAAAACACAGCAATCTAATTTCCATTTCAATGATTGGTAGAGGAATAGAAATGTGATATAACTTGAATAATGAGGCAAGGTGGGATTATCTGCTAGTGATCATTCCATATTCCTGAAACAAACAAACGAGTAATGAAAAAAAAAAAATGCTCCCTCCCTTTCCACTGACTCTTGGCAGATCTGGAAGTGCTATAGTCATCTTACTAATGATCTGAGTATAAAAGGCAATCCAAGGGGTGCCTGGGTGGCTTGGTCGGTTAAGCGTCCGACTTCAGCTCAGGTCATGATCTCACGGTCCGTGAGTTCGAGCCCCGCGTTGGGCTCTGTGCTGACAGCACAGAGCCTGGAGCCTGTTTCAGATTCTGTGTCTCCCTCTCTCTCTGCCCCTCCCCTGTTCATGCTCTGTCTCTCTCTGTCTCAAAAATAAATAAACGTTAAAAAATTAAAAAAAAAAAAAAAAGGCAATCCAAAGAAAAATAGATTAGACATATGTCTTGATATGATTGAACCACTGGATCAACCAATCCTGAAGCCAGATCTATCACTAGAATTTTAGTCTTTGATCACAATTTTCTGTTAACTGCTTTTGCAAACAGACTAATATAAAAAAGTGATTCATTTTATCCACTACAATCTCCTAGGAAACTTCCCATTTCTAAATGGTACTTACATACTATAACAGTACTTAAGTATCATACAACCTGAGGACCCTGGCGAGTCGAAAATATGTATCCTAAGATTGGTACTTACTTTTTTCTAATTTTAAAAATGTTTATTTACTTTTGAGATGGAGTGGGGGGGAGAGAGAGAGCAAGCAAGCGAGGGAAGGACATAGGGAGAGGGAGATTCTGAAGTAGGCTCCAGGCTCTGAACTGTCAGCACAGAGCCCCACACAGGGCTCAAAATCACTAACTGTGAGATCATGACCTGAGTCGCAGTCAGCAGCTTAATCTACTGAGCCACCCAGGCACCCCTAAGATCTGTGCTTATTGATTGGTCTTTGGAGAAAGTCAGGTCTCAGTTTCACACTACTCCCTTCATGTACTGGATTGTGGCCTCATACATGTAATTTAAAACCTCTTTAAACCATCAATTATCCATCTGTAAACTGGGACAATGTGAGTCCGAAAATGTTTAAAATAAAAGTTGGGGCTTCTGGGTGGCTCAGTTGGTTAAGCATCCAACTTTGGCTCAGGTCATGATCTCCCGGTCTGTGAGTTAGAGTCCTGCGTGGGGCTCTGTGCTGACAGCTCAGAGCCTGGAGCCTGCTTCCTGTTCTGTGTCTCCCTCTCTCTCTGCCCCTCCCCTGCTCATGCTCTGTCTCTCTCTCAAAAATAAACATTAAAAATAAAAAAATAAAATAAAATTAAGTGAGATAATATGAAATAATATTAATATGTTTAGCATTGTGACCTAAAAGAGAAATTCAATAAATATGATTTAAGTTCCTTTTGTTTTGTTTTTCATGTACGTGTACACATTAACCCTTTAAGGCTTAGTTAGATATGATCTAACTGGGGAGAAGGCTTATTTGACCTAAAAATAATAAAAGTATTTTATGATAAAAATTAAAGGAGAGATGTCCTCATGAGCTGACATCAATCAAGAACATCAATGTGATACCATAATTAATAGGAGTAAAACTATTCCACATTCTCATACATCATTTTTCATTTAGTATCTTCAGTTAAATATAGTGAGGCCAGAATTGAAATTTTCTGGTACCAACTGAAAACTGAGATCATAATGAATTGGAAGTACTTAAAAATATATATGGTAACTGAATTTCTAAGTTCTTTCTTTCTTTCTTTCTTTCTATGTTTATTTTTGAAAGAGAGAAAAAAAGAGCACAAGCGGGGGAGAGGCAGAGAGAGAGGGAGACTGAGGATCCAAACCAGGCTTGGCTCTGACAGCAGAGGGCCTAATGCAGGGCTCAAACCTGCCAACTGCAAGATCATGACCTGAGCTAAAGTACAACACTCAAACAACTGAGCCACCCAGGCGCCCCTATGTTAACTGAATTTTCATTTTGAATAGCTTAAGGAGTAAATATAGGTGTCTTAAATGAGATGGATTTGAAGAAAAGCTGGCATGAGCTAATATATCAAGTATACTAATACACTATGCACCATTCTGTTGATCAACGGGATGGAGAAGTGAACAAGTCATTCAAAGGCACATTTCATAACATTTCATTCTGCCTCAGTCATAGATCAATATCCATTCTGTTCTATTCTGTCAATAAAGCAGTATCCTGAAATTCAAATCATATCCATATAGTTAGCTTCATCTTAAAAATCTATGATACAGTTGATGTAGCAGTTGGTTGTAATGTTAGGTCTTGGTTAAAGGAAAAAGTGAGTGGGAATACAGAGGTACATTTATTTGCCTCAACTTCTCAACTACACACACACACACACACACACACACACACACACACACACACACACCACTATAAATACGGCAGCAGCTGATGATGATCCACTAGTGGTTACCTGAAAGGCTAATTTGAGAAGGATTCTAAGACCTTATCAGAAATCAGAGGGGATGAGTGTGAGATGGATAAATGACACCTGACATGGAAACATAAAATGGTAACAGTTGCATCAAGATTTGATTTGTTTGCTTGTTTGTTTGTTTTGCAATCTTTGCTTAAACAGTTGAGCACTATCACATTCTTTGACCTGAACTGTAGGGAAAAAAAAACAAAGACAAAAACAAACGTCAGTACATCTGAAAATTAATCCCCAAAGTTTTACCATCATTCAGAAATATTCAGAAAGTTCCAAAAACAAGAAAAGATAAAGGCAAGGATCATTTGGATTGTCCATTGACCTATTTTAAATTATGAACAACTCTGGGATCATTAAGAAATTAGGCAGTGGATATCATTCAAAACCCATGTAGAATTAGCTTATTAAACCAATTTTGTGTTCTTGGCAACGATCAGAAGAATGAACAGGGTGAGCTGTGGTATGGAAGAAAGGAAACTAACTTGGGAGTGAGAAATGGAGTCAGTTGTCATGATAGAAAATTTAAGGGTATCATAACAACCAGACATGGAGATGATAGCTGGGCAGGAAAAAAAACAAATAGCAGGAAGGTGTGGAAGACACATTTGATGGATTTGACTATTCTGTCCAAGGCTGCTTAGGTCAGTCCATGCCTACACCACCAACTCAACATTAACTGGAGGAGAAATCAAGAATATCACAACTGAAGCAAAACTACCTAAGGTGATTTTGTGCAGCAATCAGATGTACCATTCTATGTGTAGATTGGCCTCTGCACATCACTCTGCTGTTTTCTTCATTTCTCTGGAGCAATCTCTTGACTTGTAGCAGTATTCTCACACAGAGACAGGACACCAAGGCTTTCTTTGTCCAGGAAGCAACTTTATTTGTCATGCCGGCATGTGTTCAGTGGGTCCTTGGCCGAAAAAATGAGCCCCAAGTGCAGCAGGGTGTAGCTTTTTATGCAATTTCTACTTTTTTCATCTCCCATATACAGTGGTGACATGTAGTCGGATTGGACATAGTCCAAGTTACAGAGTTATGTCAGACCTACACATAAGTGTCTAAAAGTTGATTGGGTCACGTTGCACACTGTCTTCCTTTATTCTGAGGAGGCCTCAATCACATTCCTTAGGGAGGGGCTCTACTACAAACTAAGTGTCTCAAAATACCATCTCTCATCCCCACACTACTCTGCTTCTTAAACTATACCTTCCTTGGAACGCTGTGGCTTAAAGGAAAGAGGGCTGTTCTCAGGGAGTTGCAGATATTTATCCAAATATCATCAGTATTTGATTAAAGGGCAGTCAATTGTCCCAACTCTTTCTTCATGGAGCCAAGAAGCACTAACATTTTGGAATTAATCCACTGATGTTTAATCTCAGTTTCCTGACAAGGGAGGGCTGTGAAATAGATTCTAACGGGGGTGAAAGTTTCCCATCACCCCAGGTTCTTACAACACCTTACCCAAAACAGCTGGCATTGTTTCTGGGTCTGTTCAAAAGAGAAGAGCCCTGTCTGGAGACCAGAGCTGCATTTCTATCATCTGCCTAGTTACCAAACCCATGAGGGCAGGAGAGTTTAGTTTAGATCCTCACTGTATCTTAGCCTGTGTTATCCATAATATTGGAGACTATTTCTTTGTCATTATTCCCCGACAGCTATAAAGCTCTTAGGTAGGAATAGGTGTAATACTCTTTTCAAACACTTCTTGTTTCCCAGCGTAGCTTTGTTGCTCTATATGACAAAACAGCAATATTATAAACCTTCTAAATATTTTTGTGTGACCAAACATAGAATTAGTTAATGAAAAAGTCTAATCAAGTAGAGACTGAGTTTATATATTTTCTGTTATTAGGGTGACTGGTCAGTCACATGACACTTTCAGCCTTGATAAAACAACCATTGATCACTTCCACATTTGAAGGCAAGAGCTGAATTGGCTGAGTGTAAAAAAGACACATCCTAAGACAGATATGTAGAAAATGATTTTTCCCTATTGACATACTAACTAAAGTTAATGCTGTAATTGCAATCTGGGAGTTAATTTCCTTTTAATAGTTGATACTTCCATTTCTCTGCTCAAAATGATTGTCAGAATAAAACTCATAATCCAAAATGTCTGGAAATAAAGACCATTTTCTGTGTCCTCCAACTGTATTATGAAAGTAAGTATTTCTTTTCTTCCTTGTGCTCAGATTTCAAAAAAGAGATTAGTGCAAAATGAATTATAAAGTACCTAAACTGTTCCAACAATCACATCTCCATTCTGGTGAATTTAGTAAATGCGTTTTATCTCTCCACTGAGATGTTTTTACTATAATGAAAAACCCAATGAAATGTTTCCTTATTAGGTCTATTATTCATCCCTTATGCCTTCCCTACCTTTACAATAGTAACTGAAAGGGCACAGTGAAGATCCAATTTTTATTCTGCATTTTAATAGCAAGTTAATCAACTCACCACCCATAAGCAGTGGGCACACTTGTTATGCATAGTGTTGCTTGGGGCCTTTCTGAGATGTGTGTTTTAGGATTATTTCACAGCATTAAACTAACCAATGATAGGGAAGTAATGTTTTAAAATCTCCATGGGGCATTAATTAACACAACCTTTATTTTTATGAATTTTGCATAGGTGTAACTATAGAATATGGTGTCAGCCTACAGGTTTTTCAAAGACATTTCACAGTTACCTGCCTCAGTATAAAAGTGAAGTTGTAAATTGGGTGTGGCCACCATGCATATACCTTCCTGGTTTGGCTGAAGAACTTATTTGAATGAATCATTAAAAACAAACAAACACACTCAATTTATAAGTACAAAACATAAACTGATTACAGGATCTATAGCTATGAATCTCATTTTACAATGTTAATACCCAGACTCGGGATAGTCTTATTTATTTTGGTTTTATGATACGATGTTGTTTTAGCACATTTTATATTATAATATATTTTTATTTTATATTATTATTTATTTACTTCACGTTTTTTTTTTCCACATTAGGTAGATAAAAGTACAGGAAGAAAAACAGTTCTTTATTTTTTCACTTAGTCTTTCTCTGGCTAATAGCCCAGTCACAAAGAGTATCATATCTCCAGTTTATACTGAAACCTCTACTCCAAAATATCTGGGAGCCATCCATTCCCGTATGTTAAAACGTGGGCTTAAAGAGAACTTCATGAAGTCTGTAGGGTGTGAATTCTTAAAATTCTAGGAAAATGCAAGCAGTCTAGAAATCACTTTGTTTTTGAAACATTCTGGATATACAGTTACATGAAAGAAAATTCTTTGGTAGAAATTATTCTAACTAGATACAGCTTTGTAGTCCACGTCAAAGCCTTACCTATAGCTTCATGTTGAACATCTAAAATGCAGTGCAGATACTGGATGTGTCGTAATATTCATTCTTGGGAAAGAGAGACCAGTTGGCCATGTTTCCTTTGTCTGGAAGGAACATTTTTAAAGCATTTTTTTTTTTAATTTTTTTTTCAACGTTTTTTTATTTATTTTTGGGACAGAGAGAGACAGAGCATGAACGGGGGAGGGGCAGAGAGAGAGGGAGACACAGAATCGGAAACAGGCTCCAGGCTCCGAGCCATCAGCCCAGAGCCTGACACGGGGCTCGAACTCCCGGACCGCGAGATCGTGACCTGGCCGAAGTCAGACGCTTAACCGACTGCGCCACCCAGGCGCCCCGGAAGGAACATTTTTAAAACACATTTCATCCTGTGCTTCTGGAATTAGCCGAGACTGTTTAATACATTTATATATTTTAATACTTAATTTTCCTTATGAAAGATTTTCTGCTTACAGCCTTGGTTGAACATGTCTTCTAACAGAATTAAAATGTGTAAGATGGAATATTCGTGGCATTGACATTTCAGAAGCAACATTTTTTTTTTCCTTTTGCTTAAGGGAGTAAACAAAATAAAACACAAACCATTTTTCCTAATTGATTCAGATGTTTCAATGAAATTGTTTCATCCTGCAATGTTCCATAAAGTATGTGACCAAGATGAGCTTGTCTTCCTTTACTCAGCACAGGAACTGAGTACAGAAAACAGCTGTCCCAGTAACTGGAGCTGAGAGCCACAGCTTAGTATCTATGTCGTCCTCAAGAGAACAGAGATTTAGAAAATGGGAGTTTCCTAGGATGAAGTTTGAAGGTACACACCATATGATGACCACAGGGGGGATGAAGAAAAGGGATGCTCAAATCGGAGATATCTAATCGAGTATCCAGACCAAACTGTTCACTTTGCAGATGAGGCTTAAAAACAAAGGTGTGAAGGGTGATCTCTGGGAGGTGAAAGGACTAAAGCTAAAACTCAGGTTTTCTGTGATTCAGTTATCCATCAAATTTATCCATTTGTTTAAACGTTGCAAACACAAAGTCTTAAAATGCAATGAAAAATTTTATATTAGTATTATTTGTTTACAACATCCCTTTTTTTTTTTTTAATCTAGTTGCAGGTTATGGCACCACAATAAAGGAAACCTAAGGAATTACTACCCATAAAACAAAAATGTGGATTTCATTTTAGGAATACACATACTTAACTAGGCTGGAACCATGATGAAGCCAGCTTACAAGGACAAATGAGTCTTAATAGAACAGGAAAAGTCAAAAGCTACATTATCAGCTATTATCCAGGTCATATTTAAATTAAAAAAAATGAAAAATTTAATTCCTCAGTAACTTTAGCCACATTTCAACTGCTCAATAGTCCCATATGGCCAGCAGATACTGTATTTGCTAGTGCAAAATTATAAAATCTTTCCATCATTACAGAAAGTTCTATTGGATAGAACTGGTCCAAAGCCTGTGGTGTTGAAGAAGGGATCATATGCTAAGAATATCCTTGAAAATAGGAGCAATAAGAAGTTGATTTCTTTTTTAAGAAATAGCATGGTTTTGTCTTAACCCACTATGTAACCTTGCTCTATATACTAGAACAAATAACATAAATAAACAGGTTGAGAATGGACAGCTATTCTGTATACAAATATGTGCTTTAATGTATAAAACCCACGGCCTTACTAGCACTAAGCTTTTGCTAACAAAAATCAGTGTTCAGGGATAGGGAGAGTGCAACCACACTAAATAGACCCAGGTAATTTCCACTAAAAAAGTTCAAGACACATGGATGATAACTGTTAAATTATTTAAATTCTTCTAGAGTGCAACAAGGCAAGATGCCTAAGAATTAAACCCTCTGACCCCATAATTCCATTCTTCATAATTTATCGAGAGGGCAAAAGATGGAGAGCAGCAAAATAGATTCCAGAAGAGGCTACTTCCTGCAGGGACACAGAACATAACAAACCACTGGAAACAAGTTTAGTGGGGAATTGCTTATTAACCCATGGTATATCAGTAAGGTGGGTATTTAGAACGCAGTGCAATAAGCAAGAACATAGCATTTAGAGCCCAAGACCAGAGTTTTGAATCCTAGCTCCGCCACCACATTGGTGAGAAACCTGAGTCAGTTTATGAATACTTTCTAACTCTCAAACTCTCATCTGCTGAATGGAGAGAACAGTGGTGACTGATTCATTGAGCTGCTGTAATGATAAAAGGAGACTGATGCTGGAAAGGCTGCTAGTTTTATATATAGGACATCCAGCATAGAGTAAAAACTCAGGAAAGGCTGGTTACATTACTATTTTATGGATATTTAGTAAAATTATAGTTATGAAGAGAATGTAAATGAAATATGAAGCTTATTTATAAAATCACGTTCCGAGAAAAATTACAAATAATATCCTATGCATCCTCAGAAATAGGAGAATGAAATTACCATATGATCTGGTAATTCCTCCCTGAGGTATTTGCCCCAGATAATTGAAAATAGGTAGTGAAAAAGGAAAGAAAACAAACAAAACAACCTCCAAAAATGTGTATGCAAATATTCATAACAGAAGTACTCACTACAGCCCAGACATGGAAACAACCCAAATATCCATCAGCACACGAATGAATAAACAAATCGTGAGAGACCTTGAAAGGAACAATCCAAATGACAGCCCTGCCTTAGTTTAAAGCTAGGTTCTCTTTTCTGCTTATTATGGATCTTTGATAAGAAATACAATTGCTGAGAAGTCTGTTTTGCTTGCTGTTTGCTACGAGCATTGTGAAGCCCTTCCTGAATGTAACCCGCTGTGTAGTAGAATGGGTTATGAACCTTCCTAAATGTAGTCTGATATGTAATGGAATGAGTGATTGTACATAAACTAACCGGCATTTCTCGCTTCTGTAAACTTTCTTGCTTAGCACATTCCTCACCTACCCTCTTCCCCCTTCCCCCTTTTTCCTCCCGCCACAAGTAACGGACAAAGCCTTCCCGCCAAAGGACAGACAAAGGACGCCCAATCAGAGAACAACAAATGTCCTTACTTTAAAATCAACTAATCAGGCCCCTCATAATTTGAAACCTCCCCTGTGCTATTTGTCTCTGTCTATAAAAACGCTGTACCAACCCTGATCGAGGCCTCTTGCGTCACCGGCGACGAGTGCGCAGAGGACCAGGTTCGAACCTGCAATAAACGACCCTTGCCGCTTGGCTTTGACTTATGACTCTGGTGGACTTTTGTGGGAGGTTTCGGAACTTCGGGCATTACAAACCTACACTATGGAATATTACCCATAAAAAGGAACAAAGTTCTGACACATGAACAATGTAAATGGACCTCAAAAACATATTGCTACATGAAAGGAGTCAGATGAAAAGGGCCATGATTCCTTTTACATGAAATATCCAGAACAGATATATCCACATAGAGAGAAGGCAGGTTGATAGTTGCCAGAGGCTGAGAGCAGAAGGGAACATGAATGTTATTAGTTTCTTAGAGCTGCCCTTAAAACACACACACACACACACACACACACACACAAACTGGGCGACTTAATAAAAATGTATCGTCTCATAGGTCTAAAGGTGAGAAGTCAGAAATCAAAGTGTCAGTGGGGCCATGGTCCTTCTGAAACCTGAAGGGAATCCTTCCTTCCTTCATCCTAGTTTCTGCGGGCTTGCCCATGATCTTCGGTGTACCTGGTTCCCAGCTGCAGAAGTCCTTCTCTGCCTTTGCAATCGCATTCTCCCAGGGTGTCTGCCTTCACATGGCTGTCTTCTTACAAGAATACTAGCCATACTGGATCAGTAACTCACCTAATCCAGGACAACCATATCTCAACTAGTCACATCTGCAACAATCCTTTATCCAAACAAGACTGCATTCTGAAGTACTGGGGATTAGAACCTTAACAAATCATTTTTGGGGGAGGATACAATTCAACACCCATTACAGGGAGTTGCTGCTTAATGAGCAGAATTTTAATTTGGGAGCTTGGAAATGTTTTGGAACTAGATAGCAATGATGACTGGACAATACTGCAAGTGTTCTAAATGCCACTGAGTCATTCATTTTTAAGTGGATAATTTTGTGCTGTATAGATTTCACCTCAACTTAAACCTTGCAGTGTATCTTGTAATTGTAACCATATAAGAACATTTTTATGGAGGATGTAAACAAAGGTGCTCCTTGAAAGGGGTTGAAGAACACTTAGGGGAAAGTAAGGTCTTTATATATTACAACACTTTCATGGACCATTTAAATCATATAAAAAACACCCTCAGAGCATAGCTGAGATGGACGAACATAGGAAAAGGAAAAGCCAAATCACCTAGAAGTAAAATACTTTCTGAGATCCAGGGTATGCAGAAGAGGGTAAAGGTTTCAACAGTGTAGGAAAGCTGGGGCCTGAGGAGAAACGTCACCCCTGAAGGAAACTCTGCCAAGAAAGTTCTAGTTTTATGAAGAATAAGGATGTGTGAAATTTATTATTCATCATTGCATTGCATATTATTATTCATTATGCAAAATTCAGTTAAATCCGACTACAAAAATCTAAATTGTGATTAAGGTTTAGGGGCAATCTGGGAATAGGACAAAGAACAAAGAAGTGAGGAGTCCTGAAGGAGTAAGATCCAGGAGTGTGGTCAAGAGATAATGTGAATATGGAAAAGCAACGAGAGAAGTTAGAGAGAACATGTCCCCAAGAAGGCACCACAGTCTTGGGAAGAGCTATGCTGCTTACTCCTTAGCAGAGTAAGTCAGTGCTCGTCACTTATAGAAGTCCATAAATTCAGTTATCAGCCAACTTACAAGGGAATGTTCCTGGAAAATGGAAATAATTTATTAAATGCAAAAATTTAAAAACAAACCCAAATATATTTTTGCTGTTTTTATAATATCTTATTAGATTCTTTTATTTTTTACCTTATTAGTTTAAATATTAACCTTTGTATCATTGTGTGGAATCCGAAACAACTTAGTGATAGAAACGCAAGGGTTGATGACGCCCATGTCCTCCAGGTGTCACTTAGAAAGTAATTTCTCAGCTATGTTTTCTTCTGAGAGAGAGGTTCCCATACTAAAAATCCCTTAGAAAGAAAAGAACACCACAGAAGATGAGTAAAGCACCTGAATGTTGACGTCCTGGTCCTGTCACCTGGAAACACAGTTCCTTATCTCCCGTGGGACAGATCTTGCTTCTGAGGAAGCATGACAGAAAAGCCACACACACCTCTTCAGTACTTCCATTATGAGCCATTGTTTTCATCTAAAAATGCTATTCCTTACGAAGGGGCGGTTATTAAGTAGCAGTTTACCTTCACACACAGACAACATTTTTAATTTGCCTGTGACACAAGTGATTTCTTCTGAGATAGGGTCACTGGTGCTTTGAGGTCCTTCAACAGGGCACACAATATTTTGGATAATCATTTGCTACTTGCAATAGAGTCTGAGATTCAGGCACTGAAAATTATCATCACAGTGAAGAGAAGATGGAATTATTGTGTAGCTTAAACAGAGCACAAAAGTTGAGCAGAGCTAATCGTATCCTTCGCATTCAATTCCACTGTCTTCACCTGAATAGCCTTTCAGCCTAAGGCTCATTGGCCCAACAACAAAGCACAAACTAATTCATTTCCACCCATGATCTGCTTACCAAGAAGGTCACAAGGTATTTCCAAACACTCAGAAGATGGCCTTAGAAGTGCTCAACTGTGGGGGCGCCTGGGTGGCTCAGTCGGTTAAGCGTTCGACTTCGGCTCAGGTCATAATCTCACGGTCCGTGAGTTCGAGCCCCGTGTCCAGCTCTGTGCTGACAGCTCAGAGCCTGGAGCCTGTTTCAGATTCTGTGTTTCCCTCTATCTCTGACCCTCCCCTCTTCATGCTCTCTCTCTGTCTCAAAAATAAATAAATGTTAAAAAAAAAAATTAAAAAAAAAAGAAGTGCTCAACTTTTAGGACATTTTTCAAGAAAATGGAGAGGCTAATTTACTATGCTAAATAAGAATTTAAAAGACAAGACATTTTCTAAGCCAGTTAATAAGACATGTGTTTCTTTAGTACTTCCTTTGTACAGAATCTCTTTCATGAGAACATGTCTCATAGCCTCATGGGTCATCCAGGTGTAGCCATTTTGTTATCTCTGTCAGCTATCCATAGAATAGATGGCTCAGGGTTGTTCCCCAATCTGCATTACAGCCCTTTTCTCAGAACCACTGCCCATGGTTCAATCAGCCCAGGAAAGGTATTTGACCCAAGAGTCCCTTCTCAGAAATTAAAGTAGAATCAAGGAAGAGTCCATCTTTTTCTCAGGCTAAGACTACACCTTCAGAGACTTCTGGCAGCCATATTTCTCTTCAAGTGGATTAGAGATAGGAAGGAAATTAGTCTGGCACATAAGAGGGAAGAATAAAGCAAACACACAGATACAAGTAGAGATTAAAGATGGAAATGAGTCCTGTTGCTGTTCATGAAATGGTTAATAGTGATCAGAAGGTCAGGTATAACTTAAATTAACTTCTAGTTTTTAAAAGACATTATGGCATCCATATGATAATTTCCCTAGTCTCTTTGAGCTACTTTCACGTGACTTGTAACCCAAACACTTTTTACTACTAAAGCCTCATGTTCCAGCAACTATTGCACGTCATCCTTCTTCTATCAAAAATAGAACCTAGGGGCACCTGGTGGCTCAGTCAGTTGAGCAGCCGACTTCGGCTCAGGGCATGATCCTGTGGTCCATGGGTTCGAGCCCCGTGTCGGGCTCTGTGCTGACAGCTCAGATCCTGGAGCCCGCTTCAGATTCTGTGTCTCCCTCTCTCTCTGCCCCTCCCCCACTCATGCTCTGTCTCTCTCTGTCAAAAATAAATAAACATTAAAAAAATTAAAAAAAAAATAAAACCTATACTAGATTTAGGTCACCCAGAAATGCAGTTATTCAATATAAGGAAAGATAATTATAATAATGAGAAAAAATGATAAAAACCATGTGTGTGATGAGTACTAATTTATGCCATAATATGTACAAGTGCTCCCTCATTTCACCTAGTTGGAGATGTACAAACTGAAAAAGTATGGGCTTTTATGAATTTTTTTCTTGCTAGGTGATACACAGACATATAAGGCTGCCACCAAATATAGGGCCAGGTGAATAGTCTCACATTCTCAAAAATCATGATATGAATATCATTCAAATGAAGCTACATGATATACTATTCAGATCAGGGGTCAGCAAACTATATGAGTCTATGGGCCAAATCTGGCCCTCTACCTTTTTTGTAAGTAAAATTTTACTGGAACACAGAATGTCTATTCATCTGTGTATTGTTGTTTGGTTGCTTTAGTACTACAGTGGCAAAGTTGTTGCAATGAAGACTGTATGGCCTGCAATACATAACATATTTACTCCCTGTTCCTTTGTAGAAAAAGCTTGTTGGCCCCTGATTTAGACCAACTTCCTGCAGCTAAGGCAAAATTGAAAAACATGGGGCTTACCTTTTCCTATTTTGCGCCCAAGACAGACATCCCCAATGGATCATGATACTCATTCAAAGTATGCAAATACATGGCTACAAATTCTTAGCTACTACGCTAGGAAGACACTAGTAATTAATCAGCACTGCAATGAGATAGCTTTGTTCTCCCTGGACTAAGATATTTCATAGATTCATATTTTCAGATACTTGGCTTTGTAACAAGTTTTCCATAATCTCTATGTTCAGCATTTATCCCCTTTCATGTATAAAAGATACATGGTACAGTATTATACAAGAGGATACATGATAGATAGCTGTTTAAACCACCATCTGGCTCAAGTAACTTTTTAACCTAAAAAAGGGATTTAACGAAAGTAAAAAGCATTCCTCAAATCCCAATATGTGGGCTATCTTTGAGGAAACAGCACTTGGTTCTCATCCAAAGAAATAAAACTCAAAGGATATTAGTGTCAAAAACAAAAACAACAAAAAAAACCACAATTCAACTGAGTAAATTTAAAGATCTAATTCACTTTATGAAATGATTCATGAATCAAGTGGTGCCCTATCTAGCAAATAGAAGGTGGCCTCTTAGAGCTGCAGAAAGGAAAAAGTTTTTAAAGCAAAAAAGGAATAGAACAAAGGGAATTATCAGCAAGGAATGCATTATTTTAGGCAAGGTTGCCCTCCGAAGAGAAATGGAAGGGTCTTATCAGCAGATTACCTCCTCCTGTTGACTAGGAAATCCCAGTTTGGCTGGTTTGATTACATTTCTGCAGTTAAGTTAGATTTAGTTTGGGGGCGCCTGGGTGGCGCAGTCGGTTAAGCGTCCGACTTCAGCCAGGTCACGATCTCGTGGTCTGTGAGTTCGAGCCCTGCATCAGGCTCTGGGCTGATGGCTCAGAGCCTGGAGCCTGTTTCTGATTCTGTGTCTCCCTCTCTCTCTGCCCCTCCCCCGTTCATGCTCTGTGTCTCTCTGTCCCAAAAAATAAATAAACGTTGGAAAAAAATATTAAAAAAAAAAAAAAAAGTTAGATTTAGTTTGTTAACTGATGTGGGGCCTTAACATAAGTGATTACATTTAAGGGCTATGGTTTTCTTCTTAACACCAGAAAGACAAAATTAAAAAAAAAAAAAAAATCACCTTTAGGGTTAAGGTAAACATTTTTTTTTTCTATACAAAGTACAAATAGAAAATCAAATTGCAATAACAGTAGGAAATAAAACTAAGAGACTAATAGTAAAATTATGTTTATGGTAAGCAATATTATATTACATTTGGTCTTGAATATTTGGACCAATTTGAATATTTGGACCACTATTACATTTGGTCTTGAAAGGGAGAATTTGCCACACCAAATATGTCTCTTTTGTATAAGGTTTATCTTGAGATGGTTATTTTTAAGAAATAGCAGACACAGGAGGAGATATTACTAGAAATATATTTTATCTGAGCAAATCATGTGTATGGCAAAGAGGAGAGGGGCTGGAGATCGAATTCAATCACCAATGGTAAGCGATTTAATCTACGGTGCCTATGTAATGAAGCCTACATAAAACCCCAAAAGGAGTAGGTTCAGAGAACTTCCAGGTTGGTGAGCAAAGGGAGATTTGGCTAAGTGGTGCTCAAAGAAGGCATGAAAACCCCAGAGTCTTTCACCATACATCGCCCTAGGCATCTCTTCCATCCGGCTCTTCCTGAGTGATATCCTTTTATAATAAACCAGTGATGTAGTAAGTATAATGTTTCTCTGGGTTCTGTGAGCAACTCTAGGAAATCAATTGAACCCAAGGAGAGGGTCGTTAGAACTTCAATCACTAGCCGGTTGGTCAAAAGCACAGATGACAACTGGGACCTGTAATTGGCATCTGAATTTGGGGCTGGGGGACAGTCTTCTGGGACTGAACCCTTCACCTGTTGGAATGTGATGCTATCTCCAGGCTGATACTGTCAGGATTGAGCTGTTGTCTGAGAATTACCTGGTGGTGTGTGGACCACCTCGACACACACGCACGTGCGTGCAGGTGCGTGCACACACACACACACACACACAGACACACACACACATTGTAAATTTGTGCAGAATCTTAGTAATTCACAGGGTTAATCTAAAATACATGATTAGGGACATGATCACTTTTCCAGAGATGTGAGAACTATCTAGACCATAAGGTAATTACATTATATGTGTTTGGAAAAATTGTGGTTATTTTAATCTATTGGATGAAATATGGAGATTTATTCTATTAAATTTTCTGTGTGAGACTGTAGCAATAAGCAACAAATAAAAGTATAAAAGGCAAGGACTACAAATGAATCCTTGCCAATTTGGACAGATGCATATGGTCTGATCTTTATATAGAACAGACAGATCAATAACAGAGCAACCCAAAGTCTCTGGTTGAAAGCCCAGGATAATTCTACTTTAAAGCAAAAAAAAAAAAAAAAAAAAAAGTAGTAAGAAATGTGGTCTTTATCTTTTTTCCCTTCATTTTTTTCTATAAATACTAATACAGTTGGCTTTCTTTTCCTCTAACAGAGTGAAGGGAATACAAAAAGGATATTTCCTTTTAACAACTCAAAAAGGTCAGCAAAGTATAAAATGTCAAATCTACAAAGTTGGATAAATGTGGGTAAAGCATTAAATGTTAATGATGTCCTTGGTTGAAAAGTTTCACAAAAATCATGTACATTTTCAATTATGCTATAATTAAAACTGCATGATCCCACTTGTCATCACAGAATGAATTGACTAGACTTGTGTTTGGGGTCATCTTTCATATTTGTAGTAAAGATCAAACAGGAAGACAATTTGACTCCTCATCCCTGTCCATTGGTAGATCTAAGTGAAACGGTATGCCAACAGTGTGGGATACCATCATGGTCCAGAGCTTTGGATCAAGACAAAAGTGTTGTGACTACCTTAATTCTGTGAGCCCCAGCCTCTCTAGTGGTAAAATGGTGTTGCTGGGGGGAGGAAAATTTTTTTTTTACATCATTCAAAGGTTCTTCTGGCTGGTCTAAGAATTAAAATGATTTGAGACAGATTGAGAGGAGATCAATAAATCCAACATTCATGAGAGGCTCAAAGACAGGAAGTAAAATGAGGTGTATACAGCATCCTAAAATAAGAAATAGGATAGACACCGGGGACATTAAAAGGGAAAGAGGACATTTCACAGGGCAGTAAGAAGAAAAGTAGATGTTTTCCCTGCCATACAGAGGAGTCTTAGATAAAATTTATTTCTAGTAATAACTCTTATTCTGGGAAAGCACCACAACTTAGATTCTTTTAGGTAGGAATGAGAAAAGTTTCTTTTGACTTCATAGGGTCTCTACTGCCTTTGGCTCAAAATAGTCCACATGCCAAAGGGACACATTTTGGGGAAACTTGCTCTGAATCCTTTCAGTGTGATGTTACCTAACTTGTACCATTGTTGTAAAGGCCAGAAAAATCATGGTTTTTAGCACAGCATTTAGCACAATAATAATCCTATAAACACTCTACAGTATGACCACTGCGTCCTTCTGAAGCTCTATATTCCATCAATATCATCCCCGTTACACACTCTGTAGTCTAACAAACTACCTTTAATTTTCTGTGGTAACTTGTGTGTTTTCTCAAAACCAATACTTTGTCATTCGTTTTACTCAGACTTCCTCCACCTCACCTCACATTCCCTATCCCCATCTTCATTGGCCAAATTCTTCTATTCAATTTTCAGTCTTGACTGAACATATTTCCTCACAGAGCATATTGGATTCTCCTGCTATATGATGTCAGAATGCCCTATCTATTCCCTTCCAAAACATAAATGGTACTTTAATCACTTGTTTTGTTTTGTTTTTCAGCTAGGCTAAGGCTGGAGATTATATTTGCCTTGTTCGCAAACACAGTGCTGCTTTTTTGACATTGTAAGTATTGAATAACTTATAGCCATTTTAGCCACTATATTCTATACATGTCTGCAATTTAGTAAGACAGATAGATGAGACTGTAGAATAAGAAAATGGAACTTTGACCTACTTCTCACTAGCCCTCTGATGAGACTTTGGACAAGTTAGTTGATCTCTACAAGGCATCATTTCCTCACCTATAAACTTGCAATAGTATTGTCTCTGGGTGTGATAGTGAGGGTTGAATAAGAAACTTATGAGAACGTTTGTCTTCTATAATTATTAGTATCACCATTACTCTTCTAGAAGTTAAAGGACATGTTCAGTTTTCTTATTAGTTTTCTTATTAATTATTTCTTGTTCTTATAGGCCGCTCAATGGTACAAATACATCAATTTTGGAAAAGAAAAGGCAGGTTCTATTGGTAAGGCAATGCATTTGCTGTGTATTTCGTTTTACCTTACCAAAGTTGCTTCCTAGCATTACGTTAAGAGAGAAGATTTTCTGGGATTCAGATTTTATTCAAGGCCTTCCATCAGACGGCATACAATGCTAAGGCAGAAATGACAACAGTTGAATTTAAATTGGAGGCTAATCCAAAGTGAAGGGCATATCCAATTTGCAAGTCAGACTTGAAAGCCAGCCTTTCAGAGGTCTGCATCTATGACAAGCGCACCTGATGCACACCTCAGCTCACCTCCCCACAGCCAGCATGCTCATTAGATAATGTCACTTTGGCAATGCACCAGGGAGATGGTTTGGGAAAATCCACATGACTTTGACATTTTGTATGATCCAGTGAGAGAATCTCATGCTAGCTCACGAAATATACATCTTTTGGCATTTTTCAAAGTCCAGAAAGGAGAGATCTATGGAAAGCTCCAGAATATTTTCATGGAAGCACTTGGGAATAGTCAACTGGATTTAAGGAAGCCTAGGAGGCTTATCCTGAGAGCATGTGCATTGCAAGCACACTGTTTTAATTTGAACTATGTCTGTACTTGGGTGACTGGGGGATGTTTATGAAGATTATGGGGGTGGGGCAGAGGAGTAAATAAAGACCCACCAAGATAAGATACTGCTTAGTACAATAACTCTGGGAAAGCAACAGAGAAGTTGATTTTAATCACTGTGGTCACTGGGCTCAGGCTTCAACTTTGAACATTTCACTCTGACCAGGTTGGTGGAATAGAGAAATCAGAAGATGAGAAGTTTACCTTCACAGGAAGCAGTTGGAGGGCCCTTTCTGTCCTCTTTTTATGGCAAAAACCCCTGTGATGCCCACATTGTTAACACACCATTTTAAGATGAGTCAGCATAAAAACTCAGATGGTGATTTTCATTGTAAGCTTTAAATGATTTAGTTCTGCAGCCCTGAATCCAAATCAACACTCTAGAGCAGAATTTCTTCCCATTTCTTTCTATTTTCCAACCTCAGAGAACTACCCACAACAACCAAGTTTCAAGGAAAAGTGGACTGCCTACTTCCCATGCCTAGTCAGCACTTGAAATATTAATAGATCATCTCTTGAGATTACTTTTATGCTTAATAATATATATTAAAAGTTGCAATTAAAAAGTCTAGAAATTATTACTTCTATGGATTTTTAAAGACAAAAATCAAAACTATATTTCATAATACTCATAATGATATTTAAGAGACTATGCTTTTGGGCCATATTGTCTCCTTCTCCCTATATGGACTTATAGAAGTGATAGAGAAGAAAATAACTTTCTGTTCTTCTCTAAGAAAGTATTTTGGTTGCAGAAACAAGATATTTGTTTGGTCCCTTATATAACTTTAGCTTACTAGTGTCAATAAAAATATTTGATGGACTCTTGAGAGCTTAAGATCATTTTCAAACACATTATCTCATTTCAGCTATGAAAACAAACCTGTGGGGAGTGTGGACTATCCCCACTTATGAATTAAGGAAACATGAGCACATGGTGGGACTACCTGAAACAAATACAACCCAATTTTTTCAAGAAAATGAAAAGGTAAAACAAATTAATCACGAATTCATGAATTGTGCATTGAAATCCTTATCAGCTTTCAAGAATGGCATCTACTGCTATTATTATTGAAGCCCTATCATGTACCAGGCACTGTTTAATGAAAAACAGGACAAAGTCTCATCCTCAAGGATCTCCCATTTTTAAATGTGCATAACACCAAATAAAAAGAAAACAATAAGGCAGGTAGAGAATGTTAAAGTTATATAAAAATATAATAGCTCTATAGTATTTTATAGCTTTCAGAATAATTCCAAATCTTATCTCTCATTAGGTTTTCACTAGAACTTGACAATCAAGAGCCCTAACCAGAGATGGCTACCATTTTGAGCGTGCTATGTAGTAAGTGGATCGGTGATATGTGGATGTCATGTCGTGGTGTAAAGAATGCTATATCTGTGGCATATGTACCACTGGCTGAAAGTTACAAAAGCACAATAGACATTTTCTTTTCCTGCTTATCTAAGAATCTTAAATATATATTCTAGCACAAACTATTTAATTCCATGGTTGGAAGAAAAGTCTGTAAGTTCATGATTGGTCCACTTATAGAATCAAAGATAATTGTTCTGGGGCACCTGGGTGGCTCATTTGGTTAAGCTTCCGACTTTGGCTCAGGTCATGATCTCACAGTTCGTGGGTTCAAGCCCCGCGTCGGGCTTGCTGACACCTTGGAGCCTGGAGCCTGCTTCGGATTCTGTGTCTCCCTCTGTCTCTGCCCCTCCCCGGCTCACACTCTGTCTCTCTCTCTGTCTCTCAAAAATAAATAAATGTAAAAAAGAAATTAAAAAAAGATAATTGTTCCATGTTGGCAATAATTTTATACTATTCTGATTATTATTTGAGCATCAATTACATTCTAAACATTTTTCTATACCCTCTCCCTTGTTGTGGGAATAATAGTGGACTCCTGCTATTTAAATGGTTTCTCTCATAGACCACCACTTCAATATTTTAGTGTATACCTATACCTATGCCAGATCTGGTAAATCATATACATTTATACCCTAACATATATTCTGAAACTATACAAAATGCCAGCTACTGTGTGGGCTTTGATGACATGCTACAAATCAAGGGAGGCCCATATACTATGTCATAAAGTTTATATTCTAGCTGTCTATATGAACAGTGAAAAAGCTAAAACCCATTTTCTGTATGTTGTATGAATGCATACATACAAACATTCAGTTTACATATCTCACTTTGATTTCTCTGAGCATCTTACTTTGAATGTCAGAATCACAACACTTTTATTAGTGTTTTCAGTCTACCAGAAATTTCAGTCTACTAGATAAAAACTAGAACTAGAATCCCCAATTTTAAAGAAAATCCATCTTTACATCTGGTTTTTATTCACTGTAAGTTAAACTTACAATTTATGATAATGATGCTGAAGGAAAATATCTCAAGGTTATTCTCTAGAACATACAGTATTGGGATTGAAAGCAATTAACAGTTTAGAAGTCTAGTGAAATCCCCATGTTTAGGATTAGAAAGATCTGTGTTCAAATTCTACTCCAATAGCAGTGTGTCTTTGAAAAAGTCACTCACGCCAAATAAGCCTCAGTTTCTACTTCTACCAAATGGAAATAATAAAAATAATAATAAAGAACCACCATAACCTGCTGTTATGCTAATTACATGAACTCAGGCATGCAACTTGCTAGAGCAGTGAGTCATGTTGGCTAGCACTGTGTATATTAGCTTGGAACAATAGCTTAGTATCTGGATCTTCAGACATTCTGTATCCAAAATCCTTCTACCACCAGACGGAATCTCTCAGCTGGTAGGTTTAGAAGCTTAGAGATGGTTCTGAGTTACAGAACAACGTAGCTATACCCGCAACTTGCAAATGAACTATGTTCCCTCCTCTACCATTGCACATAAGAAAGAACGTTACTGCAAGGAATAAAGCCTCTGGTATACTTTGGAGAAACCAAGCATAGCTGCTTTTTAAAACAGAAACATGTTTTTTTTTTTTTCTTCTATATGTAACAAGTCAAACAGGAATTTTTAAAAATATTACTGAGTTTTCCCCCAAAATTGTGGGTGACTTTCTCACTTTCCAATACATTGATTTATTACTGCTCACCTACACAGCATGAACTGAACAATTAAGACAATATTATTGGTTCATGCTCTTACTTAATTTTATTTTTAAATCTGTGCCTCATTTATTTCCTATACAGCAGAAAGGAGAATGTAATACTAAATCCTTTTAACTTTTTTTGCATCTATTGAAGTCTCATTTAGAGTTATGCATTTCTAATAAACATTTCACATTTCGTGTTCCTTGTGGTAAGAATCCAAGGCAATAAATTGCCCATCATGAAACAGAATATTTGTGAAAACTAGATTGCAATAACCAGTTTTTGCACCACTGACATGACAGAGAAGAATGTGTTGTCTATAAGAATTACTGTTTAGCATGCTATTTAAATTCCTTCCAGAAGGACTATCACAAGGTATCAGAAAAGCCAGTTGGTCATTATTAGATTCAAGATCAGGAAGTTAAAGCAGAGAGAAAATGTACAATATGAGAACATGGCTCTTTCCAGGGAAATAAGAAGTATCTCCTGATAGCTCTGTATAAGTTGATAAAGATTTATTTATTGCACTGGGGTTTTATTGTCACAGCCCCACACCTAAAATACAAAATAAATCTCATAGCTCAGAATCAAACTGCACAGGGGTTTCTTTTGTACATGGATTTTGACCATAGCTCCATTTAAACAAATATGTAAGATTGTGATGCATTTCCAATAATGCTTCTCAACTCACCATTCATTACTTTCATCAGGGAAAGATTATTCTCTGCCTACCTAGACCACATTTAGCCCCTGTGAGCTGCCCTGTTTAAATGGGTCATGAAAAATGAGAGCACATATTCCCTATGTTAGGAAGAATGAAACTCAGGGATTATTTCCTCAGCTACAATGTCACATCATGCCTCCCATATTTGGAAAATGTCTTTCACATCATTTTCCCCTTTTTCATCAGAAGAGCATCTACCCCCAAATGTTAGAATTGTAGAGGAAGTGCTAAAATTTGGAAGTAAAGAGGCCAGTGTATGCTTTCTAGGGTGTTGTGACCTGGCTGCACATTAGAATCATTTGGGAAGCCTTTGTAAAGTATCAATGCACAGATCTCATCTCTAGAGACTGAGATTCACTGGGTTTGCAATGGAGCCAGAGTATCTGTTTCTTCCAGCAGATGGCACTATATCTGGAGAGAGGCTTGGGGCACAGACTGGTAAGAGAACCTGGAGGGAGATGCTGTTCTCAGTGGGCACTCAGTGAATAAAGAAACCGAGGGCAAAAGGATGGGTCAGTTACTCTCAGAACTCACTTGTATATTAAATAAATAACAATGAGAAGTCATCTGACTCCTATTTCTACAAAAGGTAACCAGTTAAAAACTCCTCTTACATTAAGCCTAATAACTAATACAATCAAGATTGTCTTGTTAGTATAAAATGACAGATTATAAAATGATTTCTTTTTACTTTTTTTTTGGTTTTAAGTTCACAATAATTAAAATAAATGATAAAAAAGCTACTAAAAATTTCTCAGAACTAGGACAAATATCTACACAAAAGAAATATTTTCAGGATGATATATTTTGTTCAAAAGTGTTTCCACCTCTATCAGTCTAATTCCAAAGAAAATAAAGCCAATACATCATTTCTTACTAGGCTTACAAATGAGGTCATTTTGATATCCATTCATACTTCCAATGTGTTGGGAACATTGAGACAATATTCAAAAATCTCCAAGTAATAGAGTAAACTGCACATTGTGATCATCTTTTTAGCACAAATAAATATTACTTCTAGGAACCCTCATTTGATGGGGAAAAAACCCCTCATTTGGTTAATTAAATAAGAAAGCTACATGCACTGGTGTTTCCTCTAGGATGGTAGGTCGAGTAGCACATCTCAGTCTCACAGACAATCTGTTGTTATTCACTGACAGTGAGTTTAACTCAAACTTCTCTTTCAGGGCACATGCGTGGCTCAGTCACTGGTTGAGCGTCCAACTTCAGCTCAGGTCATGATCTCATGGTTGGTTGGGAGCCAGATTTTGGCTGAGGTCATGATCTCACAGTTCATGGGTTCGAACCCCATGTCAGGCTATGGGTTGACAGCTCAGAGCCTGGAGCCTGCTTCAGATTCTGTCTCTCTCTTTCTCTTTCTCTCTGTCTCTCTGTCTCTCTTCCTCTCTCTCTGGCCCTCCTCCGCTCATACTCTGTCTCTCTCTGTTTTAAAAATAAACATTAAAAAAACAAACAAACAACTTCTCTTTCCAAGCTGATCTTCTCTGCAAACTTTGTTTTTAAAATTCTTTTTTTGGGGAGGTGCCTGGGTGGCTCAGTCGGTTAAGCAACTGACTTCGGCTCAGGTCATGATCCACAGTTTGTGAGTTCGAGCCCTGAGTGGGGCTCTGTGCTGACAGCTCAGAGCCTGGAGCCTGCTTCAGATTCTGTGTCTCCTTCTCTCTCTTCCCCTCCCCACCTTGTGCTCTGTCTCTCTATCTCTCTCAAAAAATAAATAAACATGAAAAAATTAAATTTTTTTCAATGTTTATCTATTTTTGAGAGGGAGGGAGGGATAAAGAGAGAGAGAGAGAGAGAGAGAGAGAGAGAGAGATTGAATGAGCAGAGGAAGGACAGAAAGGGAGACACAGAATCCAAAGCAGGCTCCAGGCTCTGAGCTGTCAGCACAGAGTCCAATGTGGGGTTCGAACCCATGAACTGTGAGATCATGACCTGAGCCAAAATCTGACACCCAACCAACTGAGCCACCCAGGTGTGCCTCTGCCAATTTTGTGAATATGTCTTTCTCAATTGAGAGATCCATCACGGTTACATAGAAACAGATGCTTGTTGCACATCGACTCATAGTCGTAAAACCTAGAAAATAGTCTACCTCTGTCTGAATCTCTTCATGACAGAGGTTTCTTTTTAATTCTTATTACTAAACATAGCAAATGCTGTGGATTTCCTATAATTTTTTCAGTGAGCTTGTCTACCTTTTTCATCTTGTAGAAAACAAACAAATAAGCAAACAAATTAAGCTTGTGTAACAGCCAGAGTTCATGCTTCATAGGAGTCCTGGAGATGATACATTTTTTTTAACATTAATATGAATAGGTTTGGTCCTCTCCAAGGTTAATTTTTCTTGCTTTACTGGGATTTAAAATGAAATATCTCATGAACTTTTGGTCTCTTTTAACATGTCATTTGATGCTGTGTCAGAAAGTCACACATCTTAAGTACTTGTATTTTAAAATAATCTCATACAATTGATCCCTTAATTTATGGCTCAGTATTTCATCTGCTTTATCTAACCACTTTGATCTCTTTTGGAGAAATTATGTTCTCAGGTTTTCAGCAATGTTTTGTGGTGACTCTGCCTTTGGTTTAGAGGCAGGGGTGAGGTTATTCACAAAATCTGTAAGAATCGCGATGCCATTTGGTTAGGCTGGGGTACGATGTCTCCTTGAACTTATTTTTCAGCTGTGGAAGGAACCAGCTAATGAAGCTGTTGCTACCCTATAACTAGATGTGACTCTCACATCTTTCAATACAGTGGACATTAACTCTTTTGATGGCAGCTGACTTATTCTAATAGGCAGCAACAGGATGAATTTGAAAGAGCATTTATTTCACAAGCATTAGTTGCATATTAATGCATAATTAGTAAGTAGACATGTAGGGGAAATAAGTAAAATCTCTGAACCTGTCCTTAAAAAACTCACAAAAAAGAGGAAAGAGCTATTAACAAATAAGCCCTAGAATTTATTAAGTGAACTCCCAAATAGAGAAAAGTTCAAGCTAATACAGTAACACACACATATGCACACAAAGGCACAAAGAAATTGTTGGGGGCAGGAATTGTTTATGAAAGGTTTGCAGAATTCCTGCTTTCCTTTGGGTTTAAAGGAAAAACAGGAGTAAAAAATTAAAGAAATAATGCAAGCAAATTTAAATAATATATACCATGTGAAAGATTCAGAAGCATGGAAAACCTTGGAACATTATGGTAGATTGTATTTTTCTCGGAGGCCACTCAAATACATCTTATTCCAAATGCACATATGATGTGATATTATCACTCATCTTTTAGACAGCTGGGGTCTGTGTAATTTTCCTGGTCTGCACAAACTCCTATCTGCACAAAATCATAACTATGGAGGAAGTGATATAAGGTAACTTCTAAGTCTAGATCCTAAAGACAATATGGCTTCTGTCTGGATCTCTTGGGATGCTCATTCTTGGAATCAGGTACCCTACTTTGAGAAAACCAAATACCTCCTGTGGGTGTAACTGCCAACAAGCCCAGCTTAAATTCTAGCCAACTGCCAACATCAACTGTCAAATCTGAGAATGGGGAAGACGAGATGAGTCCAGCTCCAGCCAGCATCTGGATATAACAACATGACAGTCCCGGTGTTATTACAACCAAGATGAATCCCAGTCAAACTCAAGAAGCATGAGAAAGACTACTGACAGCTGTCATTGTTTTTAGGTATTAAATTCTGGGGCGATTAATTATATAGTAATAGCTAACTGAATAGATATTGTGGACCCTGGGAGGAGTTTGATTTCTTATGCCATGGTTCCCTTGCTGACACTTATGTGTCCCTTCTCAGGTTAATGTTTTTATTTATTAATTTTTTTAAGTTTATTCACTTATTTTGAGAGTGGGAGAGAGAGCAGAGGAGGGGCAGAGAGACAGAGAGAGAGAATCTCAAGTCGGCTCTGCACTGTCAGCCCTACATGGGGCTTGAACTCACATACTGTGAGATCATGACCTGAGCCTCAATCGAGAGTCAGAGGTTTAACCAACTAAGCCACCCAGGGGCCCCTCAGGTTCATGTTTTTAAATTTTAAAAATCCAACACATAGCATTATGGAGAACATAAATTATATATTATTAAACCATTATCAATATGTTAAAATTTTGTTGACATAAGAATATATGCGCATCTTTATTAATGCATTAAATAACCACATCTAGCAGAAAATCTAATAACTATAATGATTTCAAAGTAGTGATGAGTATAAATGATATTTTGTGGTATCTGACACCATTCTAATGGGATATTAAAACTGATGTTTTTAATGAAAAAGTCACAGGAACCACCTCTGACTATGGTTTATTATCTACATTCATAATTGGCAGAAATTATGGCTTTACTTAGATATTAATTCAAATAAAGTATATAATTTATTTCTAGCTCTAGATCAAAATGCCTGTATTATATCACAAGTATTAAGGAAAAGATAAAAAGTAAGATAATGGGAGGTCCTTGCACAAGGGCCAGAAAATAAGCAATATTCTTGAATTCTAAAAGCCTGAGATCTTCAGCTTGCTCCAGTTACAAGGACTTAGAAAATTCATACCACGCTTCTGAGACTCAGTCTTTCTATCTGCAAATAATATTATAACCTCTTGATACACAGAATCTTGTCCAGTACATATTATACTACATGGTTTGGGAGAATGAAAAATAAAATATTATGTTAGTGCTTCGTAATATTTATAAGGCTCTTGTGAATGTAAGGAAGTATTGTTCTCTCTGCTTTATAATCTTACTAAATTCAGTCCTCTTTATTATATATCTTATATAACAACAATCCTGGACACATGTCTCACTCAGTTCCGAGGCCAGTGGCAACTCAAACACAAATGCTTTTTCTTTGCAAAGTGTTTAAGAACAAGATGTATTGGGTTTTTGGTGCTTTGGATCAGAGCAAAGAAAACCAATCACAACTGCCACATGCTCTTCATTCCAAGAAAAAGAGGTAAGCGTGGGGCTGTTAATTACTCTTCTTATGGTTTGTGCCATTGAGGTCATTTCAGCCTGAACTGTTTATACTCATTTTGTGTGACCTTCTCTGTAATTACTTTCACATTTGAGGTTTATTTATTTTGGACTTTTAATGGCAATTGGGATGTTCTTACTGGACAAGAAACTTTGGAATAAAACGACCTTAAAATATCTTTTTGATTCTAGATATAAGAGTTTAAGCACCTTTGTAGGGTTTTGCTAAGGCCCCTAGTAAAACATCTCTGCCCATATGAAAAACACCTCAAAACAAAATATCACTATTCAAATGTCTGTATATTAATAGATCTGCCACTTGGTACCAATACTCAAATATTACTGGAAATGAAAAAGACATATACATTAAACAAAAAAACCTTATGATTCAATCAAATCCTCCTACACTGGTTTTACCTTCTTCATTGTTGCTCTACAGTGAGGGCCAGCAAAATTTTCTGTAAAAAGCCAGATAGTAATTTTTTTTCACCTTTGCAGACCAAATGATCTCTATCACAATCATTCAACTGTATAATCGAGTCATGAAAACAGCCATAGAGAGCAAGTAAAATTTGGGAATGGCTGTTTCAATAAAACTTTATTTAGGAAAACAGGCCATAAGGTCTGGATTTGACTAGACCAGTCCTTCATTTGGAGCTCTACACAATTCCAAGACTGGTAGCTGTAAAACAAAAAATTTACTCATGTTATTTTCCAGCCAAAACTCTTTTAATAGCTCCCTACAGGAATAATGACCAAATACTACATTGCATAAACTGTGACACTTTTGAGAATGAAAAAGAGGGTGCTATTAATAATTATATCAACACGGCAAGTATAAATTAAAACAGTTCCTGACAAACTGGAGCATGTGATCACACTACCTACAGCCTATGGGATACAGGCCAAATACATTAGGATACAATTCAAGGCCTTTACATTCTGACATCACTCTATCTTTTCAACCTTATGTCCCAATAGGCATTCCAACCTCTTGCCCACTTCTGTATCTTCTTAAATGCTATCCCCCCTGCTACTTGGAAACTCCTTCTCCCCTTTCTCTGCCTAGGGATTTCCTACTTATCCAAGACTTAAAAGTTGTGAGGTACATCCCAATGTCTCAAATTCTGTCCTCACTTATAAAGTGTAACATTTACTGTTACTCCAGTGCTTAATAGACTGTGATGCAACTATTTACTATTCACACTCACTTTCATTTCTCATTGGCTTCCTTTTTTTTTAAGTTTCTTTATTTTGTGCGTGAGAGAGAGAGAGAGAGTGTGTGTGTATTTATTTTGAGAGAGAGGGAGAGAGAGAGGGATAGTGTGAGTGGGGGAGGGGCATAGAGAGAGGGAGACCAGGAATCCCAAGCAGGCTCCACACTGTCAGCAAAGAGCCTCATGCAGGGCTCAAACTCACAAACTGTGAGATCATGACCTAAGCTGAAATCAAGAGTTGGATACTTAACCAACTGAACCACCTAGGCACCCCCTCTCTCATTGCCTTCCTCCTTCTCTAAATGGGATAACACTGGAGCATCAGTGGGGCTGTCTTGTCACATTTTTTTCTCTGAAATTTTAGCCTAGGATCTAGTATATATGCAAACAGTTAGCGAATATGCATTTCTAAGAAAACACTTTTTTGGTTGCATAGGATCGAAATCCTCTAAAACGTGCTTCCATGAAATTGAGTTTATTACATGAGAGGTATTTCCTTACCTGTGAGCCATGCTGCTCAGGTATAGAAACAAATCTGAAAGCCTTTGGAACCAAGGTGGCTACATTGTGAATCTCAGTCTCACTGTGCAACATCTTGGTGTCTTTCCATTCCCATATCCCCTCATTAGCTATTTCTGCTTTGCATTGCACACTGCAAATAATAATCAGGTTTATTGTTTTATGATTTTTTTTTGTCACTTTCCAGTTCAACAACTTGGGACAGGCTAACAAAAGTCTCTGAGATGCAACTTCAAATCTTCGAAAGAGAAATGTAACTACCTAGTCTTAAATCAGTGTATGCTCTCCTTTAACTTTAACCAGCTGTGAACAGGGAGGGGTAGTGTCTTATAGAATAAACATGATTTTAGTGGCTCACTCCTACAGATGACTGGTCGGAATTATAATGAGAAAAATGTGGACATAAACTAGACGAACATCTGAAAGATTTATATGATCATGTATTATCACCTATTTATAAATATAAAAAATTTGTATAATAAGATATAAGCAAAATTAATATGAATACTTTGATATAGAAATATTCTGAATTCATGGATTCATTGCCAAACTCAATCTAAAACCAGTTATAAATATAAATAAAATATAAACATAAATATATATATATTTAGAGCTTTGGCTATCATTCTTTTTTTTTTAATATGAAATTTATTGTCAAATTGGTTTCCATACAACACCCAGTGCTCATTCCAACAGGTGCCCTCCCCAATACCCATTACCCCCCTCCCCTCCCTCCCGCCCCTCATCAACCCTCAGTTTGTTCACAGTTCTTAAGAGTCTCTTATGTTTTGGCTCCCTGCCTCTCTAACCTTTAATTTTTTTTCCCGCCCCTCCCCCATGGTTCTCAGGATCCACATAAGAATGAAAACATATGGTATCTGTCTTTCTCTCTATGACTTATTTCATTTAGCATAACACTCTAAAATATAAATATAAATATAAATAATATAAATATAAAGATAAATATACACATAAATATATATATATATATTTAGAGCTTTGGCTATCATTCTTTTTATTTTATTTCTCTTTTGTTACTTGAAAGTTTTTTAACGTTTATTTATTTTTGAGAGAGAGAGAGAGAGAAAATGCAAGCAGGGGGAGGGGCAGAGAGAGAGGGAGACACAGAATCAGAAGCAGGCTCCAGGCTCTGAGCTGTCAGCACAGAGCCCTATGCAGCACTACAACCCACAAACTGCGAGGTCATGACCTGAGCTGAATTCGGATGCCCAACCGACTGAGCCACCCAGGTATCCCCTCTTTTGTTACTTTAAAGTAAGAAAAGAAAATCTCTCTTAGGCATTGAATCCTTAACTCATGTTAGTGGCTAGAGGATCCCTATAGAAAGTGACTTTTGGTTACGGTATTCAAAATATTGGGGTTAAATAATATGTTTGACTTCAAAATAAAATAATGAGATTAATATTTATATGTGGAACATGAACTAGCACTATGAAAGAAATGTTCTAATCATGAAGGAGTAGAGAGATACTCCTGTAGTTTAGGATATGTTGAGTTCTGAAAGGCACTTTGTAATTCTGATTGTAGGTAAAAATTGATTCTCATACGATCTATGTGGAAGATGTATACAATACTAAATTTAAGTTCTTGGGAAAAAAAAAAACCTGTAGGTGTTCATTGAATTGCTTCTGAATTTTCTGATAAAAAAAATCTCTTTTCAATATAGACCAAAGTGTTCGTATTTTGGCTTACTTTCATGCCATAAATAAATTCATTACTAGACACCACTCCTGACACACGAATGCACTGTTGAGTAATGAATAATGTAATTGCTAAGTTTAAAAGTACTGCTCAGAACTTATTTAGCTAAAATATGAGCACTGACTTTTTTTGGATTGCTAAAGTCTTCTTAGAGAATGTAAATGTGGGCCTGACAAGAAGCAAGAAATGCAAGATCTAAGTTTCAGTATGCAGGGAATAAAGCCATTGTTATGCAACTACCAGACCACGCCCAGTGTGGTAGGTAGCAGTCCTATTCCTATTATCCAAAGCCATGCTTTGCCTCAAAGGCCAAGGATCCTGTAGTTTATATTTGGGACATGTAAAAAAGCTGCTTTATCTATTTACATCCTCTGATGTATGAGCTCTGTAATTATTTTTGAGCTACATTTAAACTCCAAATGGAATTGTAAACAGCTCCACTATCAAGAAGGCAATATCATCAGCAAACTCTCCAGATTTCATGCTATTATCTGGTATCTTACTGAAGACAAAGATACCAAAAATGCTGAAAGGTAGGCTTCTTGAAATCTTGCAGTTCTTACAAGGTGATTAACTCTAAAAGGCTGTATCTGCTTGGCCAGAGTACGTATCCCTCAACAACAAATTCAACAAATATATTTTGGCATCTACTATGTACTAGGTTTCATGTTACGTATTTATTTATCAAAGCCCTTATTGATTCCTTATCAATTTGAAATTCCCTGAGGGGGAATTCCCTGAGCCCCATAGTTTGGAGGACTGCATAATGTGGAGTGCAGAGGGTTTTGGCTGGGAAGAGATAGATAGGCTTCACACATACCAATTATTGAAGAAGTTATGGTGGCTGGATATAAAGTCGGCTACCCTAGAATGTGGGCAGAAAATGGAAGAAATCATGTATTGAACATTGCCCTTCTACATATTTGAAGGCTTGTCTCAGGACGTATCGTAATTATTAAGTCAACAATCAATACTGCATTTACATTTATTTATCTAAATTATACCAAGTATTTGGTAATTAAATAAATGAATCAAATATTGATGCCACTTCATTTAGAATCCAAACTGCTGCCAGAGATTTCAGTGGTGAAATCCATGTTCTCAAGATCTCTTAGCCCTAGAGTAGTCCTATTGAGGAAACTTTGGCTATAGTCACAGACTTTACATCTGTAATGTTTAATATACTCATTAGCGTGTTTAATTTTCTTTTTTGTTCAGAAGTGCAGAAAATAGGGAAATTCCTTTAAAAAATTAAGGAGCAAAGATACAGTCATTCCTTGGATATATCCTGCCTATTAGATAATACAAAGAATCTTAACCTCTGTCGGCTTCCCATGATTCCCATCTGTGATGCAAGCCCAGGTGATGACAGCAATAAAATCCGTATTATTTCCTGCCCTTACTCAGGTTCACCACTTACACCCAACTCAAATGCAAATCGGAGGCATGATAACATTAAATATTTAATGTGGTAAATAATAAGTGGCCAGATTCCATTTGAATGCCCACACCTCAATTCTAGAGAAACGTCTAAATTGAGCTATGAGAGGGAAATGATGGAAAGGTCCACTTTTGCACATGACATTAGCTTTCATTTTCTCTTTAGTGGCTACACAGCAGAGGTAAAAAGCAAGATACAACGATAGTATATAGAAAGTGAAAGCAAGTGTTTGGGAATAGAAAAACAATTTGCCCAAAACCCCTCTATCTTCATGTTAGACTGACAAATATGGCATTCATTCTGAAAAGAGATTGCTTTGGTTTAAAAGCTATGTGCTACGTGACAGGTGGTCAGGATTGTTACTTCTGATTCTTGCAAATCCATACAGATGAATGTTAATTTACATCAAAGAGATGGAGTAGATCAAACATGGAAACCAGTTTAATTTTATATCTTAAAATGTATTATACATTAATTTTCAAACATATTGAAATAACACCTACAGAGTCCAGATAGACTCTCCAGAATGCACAATCTTGAAATATATATCAGCTTCTGAATCTGTACATCTGTTCTGTAGGTTCATGCAAGACAGATTTTGGACTAACTATTCATTTTGAGTGTTAATTTGATTTTATAGTAATGAATAGATTAGAAATATGGCTTATTCTTTAATATATTATTTTCATTCATTGATCTATAACAACATGCATTTCTAGTTGTTAGGCTAGCTTAATCCTCAACTACTGATTTTTTTTTTTTTTAAAAATTGGGTCCTGAATCAAATTAATTACCAAAGATACTCAACATCCTTTGTTATTAAAATCTATGTCAGTAGAAATCTCTCTTTATTAAATATGTACAGAAAACTTCTTAAAGTTAAAATGAAATCAGTATTAGAATGCTATAAAGTCTATACTAAGTGAAGAAATAAAAAATCCAAAATCTACATAAATAGCCTTGTTCATTAATGTGTTTTCTTCTTCCTTTCTCTCTCCTCTGATCTTCTGCAAAGTACAAATACACAAACAAAAATTAGTGCCATTAGAGGTAACTAGGGCACCAAGTCTTTACTGTGAAAACGGACAATAAAAAGGAAATTATTAAGGAAGCGTCCTTCTTTGACTCTGTATGAGTGAATTTCTTGGTAATTAAAGAGTCCTAGTTAGGTAACAATTCCATCGCCTCACATAATTACGTGTTGTGTGTGTGGGTGCGTGTGCACGTGTGCATGTGTGTGTGTGTGTGTTGAGAACATTTAAGATCTACTTTCTTAGCAACTTTCAAGTATACAATATGATATTGTTAGCCATAGTAAACATGCTATACATTAGATACCCAAAACTCACTCACCTCATAGCTACAAGTTTGTACCATTTAATCAACATCTCCTGTTTTCCTCCATTTTCCAGCCCCTGGAAATCACCATTGTACTGTCTGAATCTGGCTTTTTTTTAATTCCACATGTAAGTGAGATCGTATCATATTTGTCTTTCTCTGACTTATTTCACTTAGCATAATACTCTCAAGGTCCATCCATGTTGTCACAAATCACACAATTTACTTCTTTTTCATGGCTGAAAAATATCTCTTTGTGTGTCTATGTAAGTGTGTATGTATATATGCCACATCTTCTTTATCCACTCATGTGGACACATGTATCCGGTCATCATGCTGTACATCTTAAACTTACACAATGTTATGTGTCCTTTATATCTCAATAAATATGGCAGGGGGAGCCCTAGTTGTTGAGAAGTCCTTCTCCATAGAAGTCTTCCAGCCAATAATTACAGAATAACAGAATTAGAAAAATTACCATTTCACAAACCAAAATGATATAATTGATTCAGACAACAATCATCAGTAGACTCTTAAATCCATTTGGAAAAACAGCAAGGTCAGACTCTCTTTGTTGACCCTACTGATCAAACTTAGCATCACCTAAAATAGGATGATCACATGTGCTTCCTGATATGCTGAAACAGGAATTATATAACAACACCTACAAAATATTTTTTTGCTCAGCTATTAAACCCGAATATAATCAACTTTTTAGATCTAACTTTAGTTTACAAAAAATACTGAGTATTTGAGTAAGATGTGGAGCAGAAATCTTGATGACCCACTTTGAACTTGTAGCAGGGAAAAAAATAAACTTAGTTTGTTTAAAAACACTGAGATCGCGCAATTGTTACTGGAAGCATCACCCAGACTAGAGTGACTCATAGATTGCTAAGCTTATAGAGTTTGATGTTTAGTTGCAACAGGAATTAAAAGATAAGTCTACTGCCTCCCCCAAGGTGTGCTTTATGTAACATCTATTTTCTGTATGCAAAGCACTACCAGAGTACATGCAAAGTTTGAACTAATAACGACACCTTTGCCAATTCTTTAGGAATATTAATAATGTTGTGCCCATTTTTATAGCTGTGTTTGCATCCTCTCTCCTTATGGTTCTTTATTAAGGTACCGACTAGAAAATTGATTATCATTATAATGAAAATTATTTATTAAACTTGTTTTCCCATGTTTCTCCTTTATTTTAACATTTAAATTTTAGATGTTATCTTTAAAGGAAATATATATTTTTACAAAGAATTAGACCTTGGTACTAGTAATCAAAACCAATTTCACAGAGCCACCAGTGGATTTCAAACCAACACAAATGTCATTTCATTACTAGGTTCTGTCATTTGACTAACTAAAAGGACAGACAACTTGTGAAAATTCTATAGTTCTGAAACATTACAAACACATGTATTCATGAATTCATAAAATAGAGGTGACTATGAATTTTAAGGTTTTCATTCTCACACATAGACACATACATAAACGAAGGTTATCAATGATAATCTACATTAAAATTTGTATTTTATGTTGGATTGTGTGAGCTTTATTCTTTGTGTTTTGTCTTCTAAGTACTTATTTGTTTCCATAAGTAGAAAGCATATTTTTAAAATAACTAAATTTGGGGGTGTCTGGGTGGTTCAGTCAGTTGAGCATCTGACTTTCCATTTTGGCTCAGGTCTTGATCCCACGGTCAGGGGACCCAGCCCCGCATAAGGCTCTGCACTGAGTGTGGAGTCTGCTTAGGATTCTTGGTCTCTCTCTGTTTCTCTGCCCCTCTCCCCTACTCATGCGCTCTCTCTCTCTCTCTCTCTTTAAAAAAAAAAATATATATATATGTAATATAAATATATATATATATATATACACACACATATATATACATATACACACATATATATAATTAATTAAAATTTTTATCTGAATGACAGTACACAATCTATTGCATGTGGATGTCTAAAGATTAAAAATATATTACATTTTTCCACATCTGCATTTAATGTAAGATTAAAGTAGAATGTCAAACCAGTTTTAACCAACTTGGAAGCGGTTCTTTGCTGAAAAACAATTTTCACTTATTTGGAAATGTTGTTCCCCGAAGGAAACTAAGTAGCGTATCCACAACATCAACTTTCTCATAAAAAGATTTGGAAAAAGTTCTTTTATTTCAAGGTGATAAAACCATATGCTAATTTCATTAAAATATGTAAATTTCTTCTGATTAACCAAATCTCAAACTTTTAGGGCATGCTATGGTGAATGTTTATAATGAAATATTTTCTCCAGCTATTTGAAGGCTGTTGTGTGTACATTTATGACTTTCAAGGTAAATGTTTATGAAGGTAGCAATGGTCCCACAGAGCAATTTCACACCAAAACGCTTATATGCCTTTATTTTTTTCCCCCTTCAGGAATTTTGGACTAAATTAACATGTTAAATATCTTTATTTAAGGCAATGAACCATTATTAATAAAGTTACCAAACATTCGCTTATAGAGAGCACTACCTTCCTGGTGGGCAATTTGGCAATATCTATCAGAAGCTGTAAAACTTAGTGTACCTCATAACCCAACTATTCTCCTTGTAGAAACGTATGCTAGTGAAATAATTTAGAATATTCACAAAGATTTCATTAAAACATGTTCACTGCAGCATTAAATCTAAATGCTCAAGAAAAGGGTAAGGTATGTTCTAGAACATCCATATACAAACTACACCATTATTAAAACAAAGCTGTTTTGTGAAAGGAAATTCCTCGTTAAGGAAAGAGGCTTATAATACATTATATATTATTTAATGTGAATTAAAGGTTGCAAAGTACTATTATGGTATTCTTCTATTTTTATGAATAACATACCTACTTGTGTGTGTGCATCTGTGTGTATGTATTTATCTGCAAGTACACATACAAAAATATGAGCTGTTTCCTATGAGCTGTTGTGTGAGTGTATGTGACATCCTGTGGGTTTTTTTTGTTTTATTGTTGTCATTTATATGTATATCTGATACCACTAACCATATTCCTTATGAAAATAAAATTAGAAGGATAAAATCCAGAGTACTTTGCAATGTAAGAAAGATGAACACACATGAAATACATTATTTTGAATCATATGTGGTTTGAAAAATAAAAAGTGTTATACAATGCAGACTATGTGAGCTTCAAGTTAACATGAATCAAAAATCTGGCCATTATCTTTTTTGGGTGTTCTGCATTCAAGCATTCCTATGCTAATCCTCCAAAAGTAAAACTGGGTCAATCTGTTTGACTTCACATCACTACTTACTATTTGTTTAACCTTAGACAAGTTACTCAGGTTCTCTGGATGTCAACAAATTTGTTTGCCAAAAGGATATAATACCTATTTCATAGAGTGGTTGCACAGATTAAATGAGTAAAGTAATATTGTGTTTATATAGCATCTGGCTTGCAATCAGTGTATATTAAAAAGTCTAACAGAACATAGATATGCTGTATGTCTCATACTTCCTCAATTTATGATCTGGCGGTAGTTTAAATATCTAGGTTCTTATTCTAAACACCACACACCAATCCGTATACTGTCAAAATCATCAAAATTACGGTTCTTCTAAGTATTTAAATTTCAAACAAGATCATATCAAAGAGCTTAGTTTAAAATATATATATTTATGTCATATTAAAATTAGAAAAAGAAAACACACACACTGCTGTATACACTCTGAGTAATTAATATGTCCTAGTAACTTGGATAAAAAAATTAGAATAGCCTTTCTCTTAGTAGGACTGTCCACTTAATGGAGTGGGGATAGCTTGTCATGAAGTGGAATTATAAAATGGAATGCCCAACATCTACCAAGCTTGTAAGGAACTGAAAACTATTCTTTTCTTATTATAACACTTAACCCTCAAAATTACCATAGGTATCTTAGCCTTAATTTTTAAAGTAATGACAAGAACGCTCAGAGAAATTCAGAAACATGCACAAGATCAAACCGTTATAAGGATTTGAACCTCTGTCAATTCAACTCTACAGCAAATTTTCTTCTTGAAGTCTCAAGCTGCCACAACCATAAGGGACATAGTGGGAACAAATGTAAGGAAACATTTCAGTATAACCCCGGAGTTATTACTTGTATATTTAGAGATCTATGTCTCTGATATTAGATTAACTAGATTGGTTTTACTCAGGGGCACACTTAGGGGTAAATAACATCTGGTTTTACACAATCTTTCAGCTGAGTCTATTGCAAGTGTACCAATTTATGGCCAATAAACAATGTCACAGTGTCCAAAGGCTATAATCTATACGGTTTCAGATTTGAAGGTATTGTTAATTCACAAAAGATTTGTAACTAAAATACAAAAAAAAAAATGTATTTTAGTTGTATATTGTGACACACAAAAGCATCTTCTACCTACTGGTTTGCATATGTAAGCATGGGAATTCAAGCTTTGTTGATTCCTGATAATAATACCAAAACATACATCATGAATTTTCAGGGAATATACATATAGTTTTGAGTGAAACTCAAGATCACAAATCTGCACATTATCTGACCCATTAATATCCATGAAAACATTTGCAAATTATAGTTAGTTTAATTGATTAGTTGAATTCATAGATGCATGCCAAATCATTTTTTTCTTTACCAATTTCTCTAGGGCTAAAACTGTTAGATGCTTTCGATTCACAATCTATAATTTCACCTCAAATTCAGTTTATAGTTTTTATAGTCTTTCCAAAGATGGAAAAGATTTAGATAAATACTTCTAAAACTCTTTGGTAACTAATAAATTGATTTAAATAAATTATAAAATTTCTCTCAAATTAGCATCTTCTCATTAAAGATTCATCAATTTTATTGATTTATTATTTTTTTTTAATTTTTTAACGTTTATTTATTTTTGAGACAGAGAGAGACAGAGCATGAACGGGGGAGGGGCAGAGAGAGAGGGAGACACAGAATCTGAAGCAGGTTCCAGGCTCTGAGCCATCAGCCCAGAGCCCGACGCGGGGCTCGAACTCAGGGACCGCGAGATCGTGACCTGAGCTGAAGTCAGACGCTTAACCGACTGAGGCACCCAGGAGCCCCAAAGGTTCATCCATTTTAAAGAAACCAACAAGGAAAGGCTTATTTCACTGATTTCTGAGGTATCTTATGGTGTAGTCTTCTTACGAGGCTCGTTAGAACTATGGACAGGCTACACTCTGGATTAATCTATTACAGGTGCAGTACTATCATTTTACAGAGATGTTAGTGACCATGTATTATTTACTTTCCCTGAATGGAAAAAAAAAAACCATGAAAAAATCCATAAAACAGTCACAATTTGATTATAGGATTTCGTTAGAAACTTTCCAATGCTCAGCTCTGATCCGGGCACTTCCTGCATCCCAGAATTTTAATATTTCCCAACAACACAATTATATACAAATTCCTTAAACTCTTTACCTTACTGATACTCAAGCTCTCTCTCCAACCGAAAAAGAAAATATGTTAACTTACTTTACAATATCTGCCAATGGCTATTTCTGGAGACTGTCCCTTCTCTAAACCCATCCACAGTCCACCCATACCTCAAGACCCAGCACTAATCTTACAATTTTTTCATGTAACTCCCTTGAGATAAGATATGATCCTTTCTCAACCTAATATGTGTTATACCCTGCTATGCATAATCATGATGTTTTCATCTGAGCCATCCATTAGAAAGTAAGCTCCGTAAGAATAGGTAACTTGCCCATCTTGTTCATCGTTGTCTCTCTGGGTCATATTAGTTATTTTACAATGTTAGAATCTTCATAAATATTTGTCAATTGACTAGATAACTGTTTTCTGATATTCTTGGTGCAGGATTTATGTCTTGATCACCTTTGTGTGTCTAAAGTACTTAGCAGAGATTTTTGGTGGAAATAATTATCCAAGAAAAAATGTTGAATTGAAAACTTGTGAGAATTGTTGAAACTGTTTTTAACGAAACATAAAACTTTACTGTTGGCATACTTACACCTTAAAATTGGGTGTAGGAGTCATTATTTCAAATTTGAGTTATGGAAACTTCTGAAGTCTGTATATTTTAATATAATAAAACAGATCAAAAGATCACCCTCCCTAAATTTTATGAACACTATAGGAAACAAAACACACACACATTGAATTGTTAACCGGAGACAACATAATAACAGTGAATGTTACCCACCCTCATTCATAGTGGAAAGCCCTCCTAGATAAACTTGAAAAAAGTAACTGTAGCAGCCCCAGAACTTTTGAATTCCAGGGAAACATCTTCTGGCTTTGACAAAATCAATGCTAGATTCCCCTATTTTTAAAGATATTTATCGGGTGCCTGGATCACTCAGTTGGTTAAGCGTCAGTCTTTGGCTCTCCTCATGATCTCTCAGTTCATGAGTTCGAGCTCTGCATAGGGCTCTGTGCTGACAGCTTATAACCTGGAGCCTGTTTCAGATTCTGTGTTTCCCTCTCTCTCTGCCACTCCCCCACCCATGCTCTGTCTCTCCCTCTCTCTCTCTCTCAAAAATAAATAAAAACAAAAACAATTTAAAGATATTTAGAAATAAAAATACGCAAAAACACACAACTTTGCAAAACATACACTTATTTTTTTTTCTCTGAGCCCAAACCAGTAAAAACTGCTTTCCATCTCTTTTATTTCCCTTCTCTGTTCTGTAAAAGCGACATTCATCTGGCCATTGGCTACTCTCTGTAGCCTTCTCCGTTATAAGTACATATAACTGACTTTATAGCTTACAAAATGATTTTTATATTTTTATATATTTTATATATTGCTATCTGCTAATAATTAGGTCCAAATAGTCCCATAGGCTTTGAAGTGGTCCTGACATCTGAACCCTGCTCCCCAATCCTGGAAGCTGCCTCTGCAATTTCAGTCACATTTCCCTTGGTGCTTTTGAATCAAAAAACTGTGCTCTCGGCTCATCTGACCTGACTAAAATGAGAAAAGGCATAAAATCTCCAGAGAAGGTGTGTCTTAACAAGATTTCAGACCCAATTCCAGCCACCAAGGGGGTTTAGATAAGGCTTAGATACACAGTTCATCCTTTGGATTCTTTCATCCAACTCCAACCTTGGAACCTTTTGTGATTCCTTCACCTCTATTCACTTCACAGGATTGGGTCCATCACTAATCATAATATAGGATTTTGCTTAGAAGTTTGATCAGCTTTAAAGTTTGCTCTAGCTCAGCACAGACCATACCCTTAGCTCTATAGGATGACAGGGTAAAGGGATTCTTTGCCCTGCACACTCTAGGAATTAATTGAACCACCTATAAATAGCCATTCTAAGCAGAAAGGAAACACTCATGGCATTACCTTGAAATATATCATTTCAAGATTTCCTTGAGCTCTTTATGAGAGAGGAAAATCACGCCTTCACACTGATGAACCTTAGTTCCAATTAGTACAAGTGCACCTCAAATCCAGTGGATTGTATGTTAATATATTTAAGGCCTTTTACAAATATCAGGTAGCTTAAGATTATGGCAAATGATAGAAAGTAGAGTCTATACAAACAATTAGAAAATACCCACATTTTTAAAACTATATTTTAAAACATACTGTAATTTAAAGAAAGCTGCTGTCTGTGGGCTCTAAATCATGATATTTTCCTCCTTTGTCCATATATATATATATATATATATATATATATATAGAGAGAGAGAGAGAGAGAGAGAGAGAGAGAGAGAGACAGCATAAGCAAAATTATATGTGTATATGTGTATATAGATCTATACACACACTTAGGTACATAACATGCATAGAATAAAACAAAAATACTATACACTGTGAAAGAAGAAAAATATGTTACCTTAAAATATCAAAGGAATAATCACTAGCATACTTAAAAAGACTTTTACATGTGTATGCTCATTCACTTATACTTTATAGGGCATTGTGATAGGCACTGTGAGGGAGATGTATATAAATCATATCACTGACTTCACTGAGATCACAGAAGTGGAATAAATACACGTTATTCCAAAGAAAAATTCTTAATGGCTTAATAAAGGAAAAGCAAACATATAAAGTACTATGATTATAATGAGGGAAGAGAAACCACAATTATGGATCTAGAAAGGTAAGAGGAAATTTCTAATATGGAAAATTTCTACAGTCTAAATTATGTGTATTTATGAGAAAAGGGGAAATCTGGGGAGGCTTATCTAGTGTCCAGATTTGAATTTTTAATTTTGTTTGATCAATGTTTCTCCTCTACCTAGGTTATTCCGAAGCAATACTTGAAATACATTGAGATGCTGAAGAATGATGCTCAGTATTCTGACAACTGTTGTTTGAGTTCAAAAGAAAAACATAATAAAGCAAATTTTTAATTTTTAATTAATGGCATGCACATTTTTAATTCCAAATCTGTTTAGGAACAGGAGGATCAAGTGTTGACTTTGGCAAGCATAGGGAGTGGTTTCCCTGGAATTCAGAAACCCTGGACAAAATCATGAAGAATTAATTGAACCATGACTTGAAGAAACCAAGCCATGAAATGAGTAATAATGACCCAGTCCATTAACTAATTCATCATAAATTCTAATCCAAATGATAGCAGGGATTCAGTAATTAAACAGTAAATATCCAATCTACCATTGCAGGGAGAAAATGTTAAATTCACAGAAAGAACCAAGAAATTTTGTAAATCAAGAATTTACTTCTAGACATCTTTAAGAAGTGATTTTTCCCCTCCAAAATAACTAACACCTTACCCCATATTCAGACATTACGTAATAAAGCTTATTTTTTTGAGGAAACACTTCTGGAGATGGAAAAATAACAGTATGCAGGTATTACTGTTGGTAAAGAGGCAAAGTAGATGAATTACAATGTAAGCTCTCTTAGCTCACCTGCATTTAATTGACCTAGACAGATTAATCAAAGCTCCCTGATTTCTCTCTAAAACCTACTGCTTTTGATATCCACAGTTTGTTGACCAATCATGGCTAACAGATAAGTCTATGGCAGATTTTACTCTTCTACTCCCCCAGTTGACTTGTATGCTGAGCAAGAAGTAATGTTTTGCTTGATTCCAAAAGTTTTATGCAGTTTTGCCTTCATTATTATAATTGATTTAATTAAATATTTTATAAACTTATGAAATTATGTCTACAACACAAATGATTTTTTCTACAAAACTGACGTTGACATTTCTGAAAACACTCAGTAAGGAGAAGTAGTAAAATGTTTGCTGAAAATTAGTTGTGTGCAAGACTGATAAAATGAGAAAAATATAAAAGGAATCTAATTTCAGATTGCATATCAAATGGCTTTGAGTTTGTGCTTCACACACACAAAAGAAACAAAACTGCAAAAAAAAAAAACAAAAGTCAAAACTATAGATACATTGTGAGGTCTGGTTTACAAATATTAGAAAACTTAGCATTCCATTAGGCAGACTTTGGCCTTATATTGCAAAACTGGCAAGGTAACGTTTATTATTGAGTTCAAAATTAATATAAAATGTTTACAGTATGAATTTTATCAGCTTTAGTAATTCCATGCTTAATTTGATTTAAAAAATATGTTTGAGGGACACCCAGGTGGCTCAGTCAGTTAAGCGCCCAACTCTTGATTTTGTCTCAGGCTATGACCTCACGGTTCTTGAGTTGGAGCCCCACATCAGGCTCCATGTTGACAGGGCAGAGTCTGCTTGGGATTCTTTCTCTTTCCTTCTCTCTCTTTCTCAAAAATAAATAAGTTAAAAAAATGTATTTGACTATCTACTAATCCCAGTTGCACCACATTTTAAAAAATTCAACAATGAGGGGTTCAAACAGCGGCACTGTACGCACAGACCTGCCATTGCTGCACCAGAACCATATGGCTCCCACAGAAGTGGTTTCAGAACCAGCTTATCCTGTTTCCTTAAATACACGTATTGAGATTAAGAACTGAATTATTTTTAAGAAGTTTCTGAAGATGAATAACAGAACAAACTCTGTATTCTTTATAGTTTATTGCATTTAATCACATATATTCAAATATATAGAATTCTCGTTACAGAACATGGATGGAGCCATTTCAAAAGCCAAACAACTACTTTTAATTTGTCAAGAACCATCCCAATTATCATCATTTACAGATGCTGGAACTGGAGAAACAGACCATATTTCAGAGACTGTTAGATATACCCTTAAATCATTCTCTTTTCCCTTGGCTGTGCATTTACATTGCATTCTGTCTACATCCCTTGTACTAGGAATGGCCATGTGACTAAGTTTTTGCCAGTTTGTTATGATGCCTGGCCCATAAAATCCTTCATGACATGATCCTCTGTGCCCTTCTTCATGACATTAGCTAAAAACAGGTGAAACTATGTGTCTATGAGGTCTCAGCATGAAAACCTACAACGGATGACTTCTTGAGAGACAAACTGTCTTGTTGAAACAAGGAATTTTGTGTCTATTTTTTAAAACAGCAAGCATAATTCTAATTCTGATTATGATAGATAAAATTTGGCTCTTCTCAACAAAGACTTGTGTTATTTATAGAACTGTTTATTAATAAAAAGTATTTTTCTTAATTTTTCAATGTTTATGTTTGAGAGAGAGAAAGAGACAGAGCATGAGTGGGGGACGGGCAGAAAGAGAGGGAGACACAGAATCCCAAGCCGGCTCCAGGCTCTGAGCTGTCAGCACAGAGCCCAGGGCAGGGCGGGAACCGTGAAATCATGACCTAAGCTGAAGTCCGACACTCAACAGACTGAGCCACCCAGGTGCCTCTTAATGAAAAGTTTTTGTGAGTAGGAGAGCTATATGTAATAGAGGCATAAGAAGACTACATAGTGATTGCATACATAGCGTTTTTTTTTTAATGTTTATCTTTGAGAGAGAGAGAGAGAGAGAGAGAGAGAGAAGAAAAAAAGCATGAGTGGAGGAGGGGCTAAGAGAGAAGGGAGAAACAGAGGATCTGAAGCGGGCTTTTTGCTGACAGCAGTGAGCCCAGTGCAGGGCTCAAACCCACAAACTGTGAGATCATGACCTGAGCCAAAGTCGAAGGATTAACTGACTGAGCCACCCAGGCGACTCAGCACACATAGCAGTTTTCTCTTCCAGAGGATCAAGTGATTAATTCGTGAGGGCTTATTCTTAGGAATAAAATCACTGCTATAGGAAAAAGATGGAAACAGAATTTAAGATCAGGAGACATTAATGGATTAAAGAACGAGATGGTTATTTGTCACATTACTGGTGATGTTTGATTATTGGTTTAAGTATGGTTCCCAAATTTCCCTTGTAAAGATATTTCCTTCCCTTTGTAGATAAGAATTAAATTGTAAGTTGTATGTAGAGATTGTATGAATATCCTGCGGCCCAATAATCTTTTGCTCCATGATTTTAGCATCCAATGGTAATTCTTTCCTGAATTATGACTATTATGGGTGTGAAATTTTGACTTTCTATTTCGTTCAATTTGTCCATAAAGTATCAGATGTCATTCTTCTGTTAATGGCAGCTTTTCTCCCTTCACCCTCACTTAAAAAAATTAGGATCCATGTTGACTCATGGATTCTGTATTATATATTTTAATTATTCATTTTGATGCATAAATTGTCCTAAATTTGGCCAGTTGAAACACCTTCAGGTTACTTTCTATCTTGTTTTGAAATATGCCCACCGATTTTGAGCATTTCCTTACCTTGTGGATCAAGATGTCCAGGCTCAACCTGCACGTCCCCAAATTAGCCATGGAATGAAACACTTAAGACCAGGGTTCCTTCTAGTAAGAAGCAATACTTAGACACCAAGATCCTGGTGCTCAGTGTGCTAATAGCTACTGGGTATCATTGATTTTAAGATATACACCTGCACCAATAAAAATAAATGGATAATAGCTATTTTAATATTTATTTATTTATTTTTGAGATAGAGGAAAGAGAGCACGAGTGAGGAGGAGCAAAAAGAGAGGTGGACAGAGGATCCTATGTGGGCTCTGCACTGACAGCAGGCCCTATGTGGGCCTCAAACCATGAACTGTGAGATCATGACCTGAGTCTATGTGAGACACTTAATTGACTGAGGATGATTTCATGCTAATTTAGGGATCTCTTCTCCACTTTACTCTATTTTCTATTTATATTTCTCTTTCCCCAAATAATATATTTACCAACCTTACAACATATAAAAAATATTTTGAAACAGCTACTCAGTACCAACAACAGGCCCACTAAGTAAAGTGCATTTCTTTTTTATCCTTAGATTATAATCCTACGAAAGTACACAACAGGATATTAAGTACAAAATTCATTTAGACTAAGTCTTTTGCTGTATATATGAATACAAGTTAGGCTTCGGTTTTTATTTGTTTCAATTTTAATGTTTTCTTTTCCCCACTACTGTTTATTTTTTGAATGAGTAAAAATTATCATTCAGCAAAAAGCAAAATTTTATAAAAAGATATGAGAGAAGTCCCATCTTCTCTAATTCCTGTACCTCACAACAACCTATTTTGTGTAGATAACAAACCACTCATTTCTGGTTTATTCTTTTTAAGTTTCTGTTTGTAAACATATGCAAATACAAATATTCTTTTTTTTTTTTTTTTTTTCTTTTTTTCTTTTTTTAAATTTTTTTTTCAACATTTATTTATTTTTGCGACAGAGAGAGAGACAGAGCATGAACGGGGGAGGGGCAGAGAGAGAGGGAGACACAGAATCAGAAACAGGCTCCAGGCTCTGAGCCATCAGCCCAGAGCCCGACGCGGGGCTCGAACTCACGGACCGCGAGATCGTGACCTGGCTGAAGTCGGACGCTTAACCGACTGCGCCACCCAGGCGCCCCCAAATATTCTTATTTTTAACAGAATAATACATGCCCATATAAAGATAGCATACAGTATAGGTATTCATATATATGCATTATATATAAATGTGGGATTATATATGTATTTGTATGTGTAAAGTATGATATCTTCTATATATAATCTTTTGAACTTTGCTTTGTCACTTAAGAAGATATACTAGAAATTGCTATTTGATACTTCATGGAGATTTATCCATACTTTTATGGCAAGGGAGGGACCAACTGCATAGGACTCCACTGAATGTGCATTTAAGTTGTTTCAGTATTTTGCTATTATACAAAATCTTGTGATGAATAAACTCATGTATATGTTTCTCACCATTTCAGGTTATTCATTTATGTTTTTAATGTTTATTTATTTTTGAGAGAGAGGGAGAGACAGAATGTGAGCAGGAGAGGGACAGAGAGAAAGGAAGACACAGAACCCAAAGCAGGCTCCAGGCTTTGAGTGGACAGCACAGAGCCCCACCCAAGGCTCGAACTCACAAACCTTGAGATCATGACCTGAGCTGAAGTCGGATGCTTAATCGACTGAGCCACCCAGGTGTCCCTCAACATTTCAAGTTATAATTCAGGGTAAGTTTTTAGAAGAAGGACTGTTGGGCCAAATAATAACTGCATACAGAATGTGATAAGATTTTATCAAACTCTTCCCCATGTGGATGTTATCATTTTACATTCTCACTAGAAAGATATGAGATGCCTTATTTTCTCAGAGCTACATTAGCAGACTGTTGAGTTTTCAAATTTTTGCCAGTTGCAAACATGAAAAATATACACTTCAGGTCTTTATTTACTCATATTTTTCTTATTATGAACAAAGTTGAGTATGTTTTCATCTAAGAGTCTTTTGTATGTCTTTTACTATGTCAAATGACTATTTATGCCTTTGCCTATTTTACAGATGCTTGGTCTTCCTTATTTAAAAAAAAAAAGAGGTGATTTTAAAGAGATTTTAGCCCTTTATCTGTGACATAATTTGCAAATATTTTCCTCATGTTCATCATTGATCCTTTAACTTTTATTTGTTGATATCTGTCACACAAAATTTCTTTATATTATGCAACTTTATGAATTTAAAATATTTTGAGTCAGAGTTAAAAAGCCTTTCTCTACAGGCAAATTACAAATAAATCCAAATATGTTTGCTTCCAGCATTTCTGTGATGGATTTAAAAAACTAATGCATCACATCAATGCATTTGGTGTTAATTATTTTTTTTTAATGTTTATTTATTTTTGAGAGACAGCATGAGAAGGGGGAGGGTCAGAGAGACAGGGACAGAAGATCCGAAGCAGGCTCTGCACCAACAGCAGCAAGCCCAATGCAGGGCTCAAACTCATGAACCCTGAGATCATGACCTGAGCAAAACTCAGACTCTCAACTGACTGAACCACTCAGGAGCCCTGGTGTTAATTTTTATATATGAGAATAGGTGTAAATGCAAGCTTACCTTTATTTTTCTTAATTGTTTTTTTGTTTTTTGAAGGTTCACATGTTTATTCTTTGTTCTTCCAAATTTTAATTTAAATTCTAGTTAGTTAACATACATGCAACATTGCTTTCAGAAGTACAATTCACTGATTCATCAATTACATACAACACCCAGTGCCCATCACAAGTGCCCTACTTAATACCCATCACCATCTAGCCCATTCCCCTTCCACCTCCATCACCCCTGTTTGTTCTCTATCTTTAAGAATCTCTCATGGTCTTTTTAAAATTCCCTTTCAGTGTTTTGAGATGCCTCTTTAAGTAAAAAACAAATTATATACCTTGGGTCTATTTCATCTCTCTTTTCCATTTATTTTTCTGAGATACTATACATATTTATTTTGCTATATGAGCTTTAGCATAGATTCATTTGGCCCCAATGAAATACTTGATATTATTATTGAAATCACTGGTTTATATATTAACTTAGGGAGAATTTATATCCTTTTGAGAAATCCTATCCAAGAATAATAGAAGTCTGCCCATTTATTCACATCTACATTTTTTTTTTTTGGTGATTTTCTATGCAGCAATAGCTAATTGACACAAATGACTATTGACTTTGTACATTAATTTCACATCTTATTGAATTATTCTTATATTGGATTATTATATTTTTTGAGTTATTTTCAATAATTCTCCAGGATTTTCTAGGTATACCATATAATTTTAAAATAATTTTACTTCTTTTTAAGTTCTACACTTTTACATGTGTTATCTTAATTCCAATGGTTAATATCTCCTATAGTGTCAAATATTTGTGGAAATAGTAGGTATCTCTGCCTAAGTCCAGAGTTTACTGGGAATGCCTACAGAATTTTCCCAAAAAGGAAATTAATGGCTTTAGGATTGAGGTATTCATATTTCATTGGGTTAAGAAAGTATCCATTCATTGTTTGAGTGTGTTTTGGGGAAATAGGTGTTAAATTCTTTTGGAGAATTTGTCAGTATTTATGAAAACACTCATGTGATTTTTCCCCTCATCTGTTATTGTGATGAATTATATTCACAGATGTTCTGATACTGAATATCTTGCATTCCTGAAATAAACTTAGTGGGTCATTTTGTATAATTATCTTAATAGGGTATTGAATACTATTGCTACTATTTTATTTAAGATTTTTACATAAACATTTGTAACTGAAGTTAAATTGCAGGTTTTCCCCTATCTTTATAAGGCTTTAGTATCAATGTTACTGTTGCATCATAGATTTAGGAAGTTATATCATTCTATATTCTGTAAAAATGTACATAGCTTTGGTATGGTATGGTATTTTAAAGTTCTGTAGAATTCCCCTATAAAACCATCTGGGCTTGTCACTTGGTGTGGTGTAGTTCTTTGATAAGATTTCTCTTTCATGACAAGTAGTCTCTTAAGCAAAAATTCTCAAAGATATTGAAATGTGGTACAAATTTCACAAACTGGCTAAATCTTTCCTTCTAATAAGAAAAGTCTAATGATCCCTATATACGCAGAAGCCAAAAACTAGTGTAAATGTATTAATGACAATGAAACATGCATTTGCCTAAGCCATACTCTTATGTTTAACTGCGAATATGAACTATACAATAAAGTACACTTAAAGTGAAGGAATTCACAGAATAAAGTAGAATTCCAAAGGCCACGAGTAAAATCTCAGGGCCAGGTAGACTGCATGTTAGCAAAAACAAATTGGTACTCCAGCTTTTCATCCTTCTTAAGGAAGCATTAGCACTCAAATGTGATATTTCTAAACATCCATGAAAACAAAATAAGAATGCTTTGATACAGTAAAAATAAAATTGTGCCCTTACTTAATATGAAATTTTTCAAAGGTTTTGTTAGAGATGTAGTGCACCTCTGCCAGTTTCCTCTGACCTAAAAAAATCACTGCCTAATGGGTACTCTAAGTAAACTCTCTAAGTGAATCCTAACTGTAAGAAGGAGGAGGAAACGACAGACTCAATTACTGTCTGCATAAAGGGAGAGGTGAGCAGAGAGGAAACTGGATAGGAAGCAATACAATTCTGACTTCCCCAAGTATCTTGCAGGGACAATCCTACACAATACTGAACAATATTGAAATATCCTATAAACTGAATTGATTCAAGTAGTTTATTTTTTTCTTTTGTGGAGAGTAGGGGGAGGGATTGAATTCAGCTGCTTATGTTAGAGTGTTAATTTAAATATGTATAAAATGTACAATATAATATGATAGAATACTCTCACTGAAATGAGGATAATGTGCTGGCAAGTGGAATGATTTTACTGCCTTTTCATAGACTAATATACAAAAAAGACAATCTGTTTGTGTGTGTATTTTAAAATTGACATATGTACAACATATAATATGCACACAGATTTTATTTATACTCTATATATACATGTGTGAGTGCACAAATATCTAGAAATGTGCATATGTGTTATATATAGATATATGGAGATAGAAAGATAGGTATAACAGAGAAAGGAATGAAAAAGGGTAAAAACTATTAATGCTTGCTTTCAGGGGGCTTACAATTTATTAAGGGTGACAGGCATGTTAATACCTTATAATGATATGAAGCATCGTAAGATATAGGGTAAATAGAGTGTTAAATGTTGGACAATGGCAACACTAGTGAAAGGGGTGATTAATGTCAATAAATGAAGTAGAGTAACAAAGAAAACAAAGATACCTTTCTACTAAAATAAATAAGTGTGTCTCAGCTTAATCTGGAATAATCAGGCTTCACTATACAAAAGTTTAGGCTAGACAGGTTAGTGATGGTGGTGATGATGTGTATGTTGTTGTTGGTGTTGTTGTTGGGAAGGGGATAGTTCCACACTGACAAGTTAGAGGTATGCCAATGTATCAGTGACTCTTATCATACTAACTTAACTGTCTCCTTAGAATTAAAGAAAACCTTCTATCGAACAGTTTAAGGTCATTTGCTAAAACTACAGTTATGGTTGAGTGAAACATTGTAGAACTTCCTTGTTTTTCTTCCAGCCAACATAACTAGCATCTATGGTGCTGAGTTCCTTCCCTCTAGCTGGACATGTAGAACCAGGTCATCATCAGATGGAAGTGCTGCTAACCATGCTATAATGAGGAAGTTGCTGAGAGGATATCCTCACCATTTTTGTTTTCCTTAAGAAACTCTCCAACCATAGGGAACAAAATGGCAATTACTCATCAGAAGTGTGTCAAAATCATTCAGAAATCAAATCGGGCTAATGGAGTTCACAGGTTCTTTAATATGCACAACTACTACCTTCCTTTTAGCGTAATAAGGGGTTGTGCACCCTTACAATTAAAGATAATTGCAGAGTGTAAAAACCGTACTGTGATTATAAAAACAAGGAATGAAGCTTGGTGACTACAAGACAAAGATTTCATCATCTGAACATCTTTATCCCCAACAGAAGTAGGTTATTCAATGTCTTGACTGATTGGACTTTCCTTAAAAAAAAAAAAAAAAAAAAATTAAGTTCAAGAAAGAAAAACTATAAGAAACTCTTAAATACAGAGAACAAACAAAGGGTTGCTGGTGAGGTGTTGGGCAGGGGGATGGGCTAATAGGGTGAGGGGCATTAAGGAGGACACTTGCTGGGATGAGTAGTGGGTGTTATACGTAAGTGATGAATCACTAAATACTATTCCTGAAATTATTACACTGTATGTTAACTAACATGGATTTAAATTTAAAAAATAATATAAAATTGTTTTTTAAGTTCATAAGTATTAGTTACTTCTCTAAACCATTTAAAAGTTGAATCTGTTTTAAAATCAGGATTCACTGCCCTTTCGTTTCATTGTTTCCTTGGAAACTCTGTCCACAACATCTTACTAAATCTCATCTTGTTAAATAATTCCTGTATCTTTCACTTAAAATTACTTGAGCAGACACAGGAAGCTGGGATTCAGTGCTAGGAAATAGGAGACATAGGTGTTTTTTTTTTTTGTTTGTTTTTTTTTTTTGTTTTTTTTTTTTACCTGATCAGGCATAGAACTTCAATTTAGAGACACTGCATTAGGAAATAGTGATTTTTTTTTTTTTTTTTTTTTTTTTGCCTATTGAATAGGCACTCTAAGTTGATAAACATCATATTGGATGTTTTTCCCTTAGATTTAACATGAAGATTTGCAGAAATTACATACGTGAGTAAAACAATGGGAAGGTGGATGGAGGAAACTTTGAGTAAGCTAGTTCAATTTCTCTTTGAATTGACAAATAAAGAGGGTAACCTCTATCATAAGTTTATACGAACTTTTCAAAAAGAAAAGGTACATGCTATTGCAATGCCATAAGCCAAGAACATGTTCTCTTCCTTGAATGAAACAGGATTATTTAATAAAACAACGGGTTGGCAAAGAGGTAAGTCTTTAACTATGTTGGTTACTCATCATCACTTACCCACAAGGCCTGATCAACTTTACTTATTGGAGAAGTATCTATCTAGCAGCGTCTGTCAAACTAAACACATTCAGTCAACAAAGCAACAGGACTCAACAAGTGGTAAATGAGTAACCAAAAATGAAAATCCCCAAAGAAAGTTCATCTGGAAAAAAATATTGATTGGTAAATAAGCAAACTTCCAGGGAATCTTCTAAACATTGTCAATTCCCTAATGAGTAAGGTCATCTTGGTGTCCTATCCAACTTGTTGGTCAGTGGTAACACTTCAAAGCATTTAAAAATTTTTTTTTCAACGTTTTTTTATTTATTTTTGGGACAGAGAGAGACAGAGCATGAACAGGGGAGGAGCAGAGAGAGAGGGAGACACAGAACCGGAAACAGGCTCCAGGCTCTGAGCCATCAGCCCAGAGCCCGACGCGGGGCTCGAACTCACGGAGCACGAGATCGTGACCTGGCTGAAGTCGGACGCTCAACCGACTGCGCCACCCAGGCGCCCCACAAAGCATTTAAAATTAGTTTGTGGAATGCATATAAATTAGACACTGATTTGGGCTTAATTTATTCATTTTCTAAATAATATGCAAATTTGTGTAAACCTGGATTTTAAAATAAGATTTACAGGCTGTAAACTCTGCAATTTGACAATTTACATGTTAATGTGGTAATTCAATTCAACAAACATTTATTGAACTCCTAGCAAAGTACTGTGCTGGGTATTACAAGAACATTACCCATGCCTTTTAGGGAACATACAACTAAGAGGTGAGACAGGCAGAATGAAGTGTAACTTTGCTCCTGACATTATAACTATATTAGCAGTTAATGCAGAATGAGATAGCATGTGGAACAACTAAGATTTTGTAGATGTCTTTTTATTTATATTATAACCTTTTAATGTGGATATCCCTGTCACACCTGCATTGAAGCTTAGGGGTTAGGGATTGAAAATAATTTATTATGCTTTCTTGCTTGACTAAATAAGTAAATTTTGTCTACTCTGGATCACCTATACATTATCCACTTTTGAATCAACCCTTCTTAGCATCTTAACATTATTATGTTTTATTTATTTACTTATTTATTTGAGAGCGAGAACAAGAGAGGCAGAGCATGAGCAGGGAAGGGACAGAGAGAGAGAGAGAGAGAGAGAGAGGGGAAGACACAGAATCCAAAGCAGGCTCCAGGCTCCATGCTTTCAGCACAGAGCCCAACACAGGACTTGAACTCAAGAGCAGTGATATCATGACCTGAACTGAAGTTGGAGGCTTAACCAGCTGAGCCACCCAGGCACCCCTGAATCAATCCTTCTTTATGTAAGATTCTATTTGGTTTATATGTTAGGTTGCAGTTTTAACCAAGTTGATGAATTATAGCTGTCTTTCATGGAATTTACCTTAGTATAGACTTCAACAGATAATGTTTGATGCTGACAATTCACTTTCACATAACAATCAAAGAAAATATATTGAAAAGGATGGGAAAATAGTGAAAAGGAGAAGGCTATTTAAAAACAAAACAAAACAAAAAAACAAGCAATGGAAAACACAGCAACCAAGCAGTTAACATAATGAAAATTTTCTAATTGCTTAATCCATACATTTAGGGTAGAGTGTCCACAGGAACTTCAAATGTTTGTTGCACAATGTTTGTTTTCCTATTAATGAAGTGTATAGACTAGGCTGATGTATCTTATTTTAATAAGTTACTGTACTTTCTTGGTCAATTATGCAAGTACAGCAGAGAGAGAAGTCTAGGAATTGACACCTTTTGGCCTTCTGTCTTTGTGAGGCATTCTTTTCAGTCCTTTTACATATGATAGTTGTTTTGTTTTTTTTTTTTTTAATTTTCAGAACCATTTTGCATGGCAGATATAATTATCATACCATTTGCTCAAAGGAGACAACTGAAACTCATAAAGGTTAATGGTTTGCCTGAATTCACAGAAGTATTGAAGGTCAATACTTGAATGACAAGCCAAGTTTTTAGGATCTCAGAAAAATATTCTCTTTCCACTCTACCTGGCTGCTTTGATTATGATCAGAAAATATAATAGACAACTATGAATCTTTTATTTTAAGTAACCATGGGGAATTTCCTTCATTTTTTCAAATTTCTTTCCTTTTATAATTGTACTTTAAAATTCAGGAATCAGATTATCTGTGAGTCACTCACACTAAGGATCAAAATAAGACCTTTTAAAAAATGTTTATGCAATCCGATAGGAATATTGATGCAATTCTGCTGAGGATAAGATTCTCACATGTAGGTTTAGGAAACATCTCTCATTGGTTAATAAGAATTGTGTCCCTTATATATGATCTAGAATGCCATGCTTGCTACCGGAGATAATAAAATTACATGATTTGATTCAGCACATATATGTTGAACATCTAGTTTCCTCAATGGATTAAACAAGAGAAAGGGGAGAGTCTTAGGAATCAGGAAGAGCTCCAAAAGGAGAATAAATAAAAGCCTAGAGCTATTATTTGAGAAGTGTATAATCTGGCTATGGATACACAACTAACAACATGTGAGGCAATTCAAGGAAAAGGTAATCTTATTACCATTTGAGGGTGAGGTCCAAAAAGCAAAGCAATCCTTTGAGGGAAGGGTGAGTCTAAGCTTTCATAAGCCATGTTAATTAAAATTCAGAAAAAAAAAAATATATATATATATGTATATATGCCCTCTAGTAACACAATGAATATTTGAGACATTCACTCACTCAACCTTAATTTGAAGGTGGAAAATTGGTTGATATTCATATTCATGGATATAAGCATAGTTGTTAAGAGTGACATGAAATCTGTATATCAAAGTCAATGTTGGATGAATTTAGATAACTGCAGTACACAAAATTCAATTAAATCTTTTAGAGGAAAAGTATAATATTTTCTAATATATTTTTGTACTATATCATATGGTTTGTTTCATAGTGGAATTGAATACCAACTGAATCACAGAGCTACTGACCCAATATGGACATCTTTTGAGATGTTTTCCAAGAGAGGTAATGAGTTTCTTCCAATAATGTTTGCCTAGTTTGCTCATACAAATAAGAATATTTGTAATACTTGTACTGAGCTTCATTTGGGGTATAAAAGCGGACAAAGCAAGTAACAGAAAGGCAAAACCATGGTCATGAAGCAAAATAACACAACTATGTCAAAGAAGGAATAACGCTTTTGGACTCATTAAGCTGATGTTCTTTTGCTCTCTGCTAAATACCCATATTACCATTCTAGTAGCACATATTCATTAGTTTAATCTGTATTTAAATAAAGGTGATTTTTCCCTGCAGAAATCATCATGAGCACCAACTTTTATTTTTTGAGATATCACAGCTTCTATTAAATATTAAACCTGAAAAAGAAACAATTAATGAACTATCTTGGGTATATTCAAAGGTGCAAACTGTGTGGGTGGGCAAATCTGAGAATGTTGGTACAGCACAAGTGGCAATATGTACTCCATCTCCCATTCTAGAACATAAATTGTGATTTATGACATTGAAATCCACTTCTTTAAATTTTTCATGTATCTTAATTGCTTTTAACCTTTACCCATCCACCCTGCTGATGTTATCATCAAATATATATTTACATAACTTTTACTGTGAACACAAAAAAATACTTTTTCATTGCAGTAGAAACAAAAGAAAGCAACTACACTTATAATTGATGAGTGTAATGGTTCAGACAAAAAAATCAATCTTAATATATATGTCTTTATAAACTCAATAGGAGATGAAATTTTCAGTTGTTAAATTCTAAAATTTTTATGGTGACAGCTCTAAACCTGTCCTCAGTTTGTTTTTTTTTTTAAATGTCCACAGTGTGGCTAGAAAAAAACACAGAAATATGTATTTGTAACTAATATAGAGAATTCCTAAGGGCTTTCCCAGGTAGCTCTAAAGAGAAGGTTAAGGAGACATTTTACGTTGCCTCTCAGTCTGTGCATGTTCCTCATTAAAAAAAAAAGCGACTGGACCTCCAGTTACTGCATATACCTAGAGCTGTGAACAGACGCAAGGTATTATTCTCATAAGATAAATGATATAAGTGGCCTCTAATGTATGTTTTACTGTAATAAAATAATCTTGGGGTATTTAAATTATTAATTCTGTGTCACATGAGAGTGTTATAACATTTTTCATTATTCATGGAACAATAAAATTATTCAGGCTTTAGCATTATGCAGATCCAAATCTCAACCAAGCTCTGCCATTTAGTAACTGAATAATGCCTTTTTTTTTTTAAGTTTATTTACTTATTTTTAGAGAGAGAGGAAAGTGTGAGTCAGGGAGAGGCAGAGAGAGAGGGAGAGAGAAAGAATTCCAAGCAGGCTCCTCATTGTTGATGCAGGGCTCGTTGTGGGGCTTGAACCCATGAACAATGAGATCATGACCTGAGCTGAAGTCACACGCTTAACTGACTGAGCCACCCAGATACCCTGTATAGTTAAGTAATTCTAATGTTTTGAGGCTCACCGTTCTCCTGTTAGAAAAAGGAATAACAAAAACTACCCATTTAATTTTCATGATAATTAAGCAAGATAATTCAGAACCACCATATTCCACAATTCAGTCATGATTTATATAATATAGAAGCAGTGCCCCCTTGGAATTGTGAAAGATAGTAGGCTTGAGTAACAGGTGCAAAGCCCTCACCACACAGTTACATATGATGTACATATTCAATATTTACATTATTTAATACCAGTGCAATAATAAAAACTGTGAGCTTGACATATTTTGTATATCCAATCTCTGTTTATTGAGCATAGCAACAATGTCTTTGGATAATGTCTGCTTTGGATTCTGCGTGCCTAGGGCAATACCTGGCCATAGAAATAACTCAGTATCAATATGTTGAATACTTGAATATCACATTAATCTTGTATGATTGGTAGATAAGGATACCTTGAAAAGTTTTATCCTACAGTAAGAATTCCCAATGAGCTCGTGCATAAGGACAGGTGATATCTGAGACACATGACTCAAGTTCCATAAAGCAAAATAAGCTGTTTTGAATTTTCATTGTGAGAATGTACATGTTAATGGTATACACAAAGCATTACTGAAACTTAAAGTAATTCTATTGTGTGTGTGGATGCGTGTGCACGTGCGTGTTCTGTTTTAAAAAGAGGGTAGGATGTTTGGCAAAACATACAAATGGGCCCTGACTTACAATGGTCTGACTTAGGATTTCTTTTTTTTTACTTTACCATGGCGTGAAAACGATATACATTCATTAAAAACCATACTTTGGATTTTGAATTTGGATCTTTTTCTGGAATGGTGATACCTAATATGATCCTTTCTCATGATGCTGATCAGTGGCAGCAGCCACAGCTCCCAGTCAGGGGACAATCATGAGCATAAACAACCGACACACTTACAACCATTGTGTACTCATACAACCATCTGTTTTTCACCTTCAGTATAGGATTCAATAAGTTCCATGAGGTATGCAACACTTTCCTCCTAGGCTTTGTATTGGATGATTTTGCCCAACTATAGGTTTATGTAAATGCTCTAAGCACATTTAAGGTCGGCTAGGCTAACCTATGATGTTCAGTGGGTTAGCTTTACTAAACTCATTTCTGATTTATGATATTTTAAACTTAATAAAATACAGATTTATTGGGACATAACCCCATTGTAAGGCAAAGAAGAACTGCATATAATGCTAGCATTAAGGCATAGATATAATTAAAGAAATCTCAGCGAACGTTCAAAAAAAAAAAAAAAAGAAAGAAAATCTAATTTGTGAAATGAATGATTTTGGCCTGTATTCTACTTTGTGGGGAAATTTACACCAGTGATATTGTGCAGAACCATCTATACCAGCTTTGCTGATCTCCTTATTTGCCGAGCATTCTCTAAACACACTGTGCTCCCTTGTAAGCAGCCTCATCCGAAGATGGCATTCCTCCCTACAGATCCATTTCTGCATGAATCTTGACTTCTTAACTCACATTTTCTGCTTCTATTAACCTTTTAATATGAAGAAGAGACTGGCTTAAACAGATTTGCCATTAGCATTGTCAGAAACTCTTTGGGCATGACAGGGAAACTGAGTTTCAGAGAAATGAAGCGGCTTCCCCAAATGTTAAATGGTGGCAGAGGTAGGTGAGACTACAGAACAGGTCTCTTTTTCATCCAGATTTGCCACATTGTGGCATCTCAGTGGTGAGTTAAACCCAACAGAAGGAATTGCTTGTCTTCAGCAGGAATATTCCTCCTCATTACCTAAATTACTTTTATTACAAAGAAAAGTGGGAAATTGATTGTGTTTCACCATATCTATGTGTCTACCACAATATATGTCCAAAATAAAAATGGTAACTATCTCCAGCTGCTTTGGGGTTTATTTCTGAATCACAGGACTCTCACTTCTTCATTAAAGTTTAGGATTCTTGAAGTTAGCTGTTAATTCACAAGCCCACAGAGAGGGAATAGCTGGGCCCCATGTGCTGGCTTTCTCCAAGTTGCACTAGTCAGTTTCAGTCACAGAAATGCAGAGTCAGAAAGTTGTAACAAATGTATCATATGTAAAATCTTAACAGGGATACTGATCATAGGATCTAAGGGAACCCGCTCTGTATTTTCTGCAACTTTTCTGTAAATTTAAAACTATTTGAAAATTTTAAGTTCATTTCAAAAAAACCTTTTGGTACTTTGAGATATTAGTGTAAAATCTTTTTCTTTAGGAGTTTTCTAAGGAAGTGCTTCAGATAAATGTGAAGATGACTAGTAAAGAGGCTACGTAGGCAAATATTGTAAGTGTTCATTTCCAGGGTGCCTGGGTGGCCCAGTCGGTTAGGTGCCTGGCCTCAGTTTAGGTCATAATCTCACTGTCCGTTAGGCTCTGTGCTGACAGTTCAGAGTCTGGAGCCTGCTTCCGATTCTGTGTCTCCCTCTCTCTCTGCCCCTCCCCTGTTCATGCTCTGTCTCTCTCTGTCTCAAAAATAAATAAACGTTAAAAAAAATTAAACAACTTAGGATTTAATATTTACATTTTCACGAAACGTGAAAAGCTAGAAAAAAATATCATCTGACTAAGAATTGGAAAATTGATTAGGAAACCAGGGTTACATTACTAAAAATTGCATATAATCCATCTCTTTAGTGCTTGAAATCTATCCATAATATCCCTGCTAAGGGCTCATCTGCCACTGCTTAATTGACCTCTAATGACAGGAAGGTTACAATCTCATGATGTATTTCCATCCATTTTTAGACTGCTCAGATTATTAGAAAGTCTTTCCTTATGCTGAACAGAAATCAGTGTCCTGGCAGCAAGCATTCACTGGAACCACTTCAACACCCAAGAAATCATGGTACATTTCTAATTATCATTCCTATACTACTCTCTTATCAAAATAAAGACACGTTTCAAATACTCTTTAATTTTTCTCTTCTCCAGGTTAATTAACTCCACCTCACTCAGTTTAATCAAACATCCATATTTGTAGTCATATTTGTAGGACATATTCAGCAGATATGATCATACATTCAGAATCATAATATAGTAAAGATAGTAAATGAAACCATTTTGTTTTTATAATTATTTCCAAGCACTTTAACATTCCTAATAAGATAGCATCTTGGTTGTATATTCCTTTAGGCATTGGTTTATGGGGCCTCAGCTAGAAAATAGTTTTGGGCTAAGCATAATGAATTTTCTATACTTTTGTAGTAAAGAAGGCATGTGATTATTTTCCCCATGCTGATAGAATAAACCATATTTTGTTTTTTCCAACTCTGAGTGGCTAGTCTCATGTTTTCTTCTAACAGGAAACTCTGATGAATCAATTCACTCCTTTATCTCAGAGAAGCCCAGACATGAATATCACACTTAGACCTTGGTGGTGGACAGACTAATGTGTCCCCTCCCCTAAATGTCTATGTCCTAATTTCCAGAATCGTGTTTATGTCACATTATATGGCAAAAGGTGTTCTGAAGATATGATTAAAGTTAAGGATTTTGAGGCGAGATTATCCTGGATTATCCATGGAGGCCCAAACTAATAAAATGAGGCCTTGGAACAGAAGAGAAAGACAGAATGGGTTGGAGAGATATGGGAGAGGAGAAGACTAACTCTTCCACTGCGAGCTTTAAAGATGGGGGAAGTCATGAGCTAAGGAATGTGAATGGCCTCCAGATGCTGAGAATGAACTTCATCTGACAGACAGCAAGGAAACAGGGATCTCAGCCCTACAACTTTAAGGAACTTAATTTTAATTAGCAAGGAAACAGACCCTCCTCTAGAGCCTCCAGGACAGATGAAATGCATTTCCTAACACCCTAGTTTTTGGCTGAGTGAGACCCGTGTCAGACTTCAATCATACAGAATTATAAGATACCCACTTGGTTATTTTAAGCCACTAAATATGTGCTAATTTGCTACCTCAGCAATGAAATGACTAATGCAGACTGGATCCCTGTAAATTAGTACCAATGCTCTGAAGGGGATAGAGTTCAATAAGTTATAGATTCTTTATAAGCCAGAATTGCATTCTTAGACTCCACTGTTTTGTGCTACTCCATGCAAACCTATGTACTCTCACTCTTTCATGCTTCCTAAGGACAAATGGCACAACATCTCCTTAGGGACAACAAGTTCAAACTTTAGGAATACTCTCGGTCATCAGATACTTTGCAGACTGGTTTTGTATATTATATTGCAAAGTAATTGTATTCTTAGTTCAGAAGAAAAAAAGGTAGATATACGTGTTTCAAAACTTAAGAACAATAATAACCTCTTTTGTTTTTTTCTCCATGTCTTTTCATTCCTTTCTTCTCTTTTTCTTTTTTTTCTCCCCACACCCAACACCACATCATACAAGTTGTCAGATTTGGGGAGATAATGAATATCATTTTAATGAAAACCTATTAAACCGTGTATTTGTTTCCCGGAAAATGTATTTGTCTCCCAGAAAATGACTGACTTTTCTCATCTGCCTTAACAGTGAATAAGCTATTTCTGTAACCACAGCTACTAGTTTTGTAGAGTTGTGTGATCAGTGTTTAGAACTCATTTGAATATGTTTGCAAGAGAGGAAGAATAAAGTAGCCAACGGATAACAAAGGTCCTGAATGTGGTCTTTATTGCTAGTGCCTTAGGACAATTCCTGGCAGTTCATTAATTATTAAGAAAATTCAATTTCATAAATTCAATTTCTCAAGTTCATTAATTTTCAGGAGAAAAATGATGTTGCCTCTTTGGAGATTAGAGTCTGGCATTCTCAAAAATAAAGGAGGCTTGAGTACAAGAATACAGCAACCATTGATATTATTTACTCAATATTTCTAGTTTTCCTTCCAGACATATGCCAGGATTGCAGTTTTCTGTCTCTTTGAGTTAAGTGCGGCCACATACATGGCTTTATTCAATAACACATCAGGAGAAAGGGCACATGTCACTTTTGGGTGGAGGATTTGAGAGTCGGTGTGCAATTTCCACGTTCCTGTTCATATTCTTCAGCAACCATGAAAGTAGAAAAATGAAACTTCCCTCAGCCTTCAGCCACGAGCAAGAATGACATAGAACAGTGCAGACTACCATGGATATACAGTGTAAGTGAAAAAAATAATCCTTTGTTATCCTAGCCAGTTGTTTTTACCAAACCATTCTATTCAGATTTATAAAGAACTTGAAACCTAAAAGTAGGATGCTGCCACATCCAGACCTAAAATGTGTGAACTTTGTTTAAGAGATGTAAATAATGAGTAAAGTGTTATAGTAAGAAAATGGTAACCTGTCTTATGTAATGGCAAAGCGTTTGGTGAAGATGTCATCTCTTCTAATTTGGGAACCATTCCACAGAAATAATAAACTTATATCTCTAGGGCAAAATTAGAATGTACAATGTTAATTTTTTGTGTTGTCTGTGTTTGGCAAAGCACTAGGAAAGAAAGAGATGAGCTCAGAAAATAATTAACCAGCATGTAATTAGTAATTACATAGAATAAAGACAGTCCATGAATTCAGGGACTTGCAGAATGAAATATAAAACAATACTTTCAGAGGCAAAGTCCAGTAAAACTCAAACTGTAGTAATCAAAAGTGTGACCATCACACCCATTGTTAAAAGCCCTGAAGCAATTAAGGCGTCTCAGAGTAAGGATTCAGCTGTTATGTAATTCACTTCAATTAGACACATTTGCCAGAGAATAAGAGGCAGAGGGAGTGGTGCTCCCAATGAAACCTAAAAGAATCTCCCTAGGTGCCTAGAAGTCAACCTAGAAAGACAAAGAATTGGAACCAGAAACTAAAGAAATACAGCAAAAACTAGGAAATACGACCTAAAAAAATACCACGAGAGTAGGCTAACAGCACATGGAATCTACCAGAGTCAAACAGATAGGGAGTCAACTAAGTTTTGGGGAAAAACGTTCCAAATGTTTAAAATTTTAACAAGATCCTTGGGCAGAAGGTAAGTTAAAAAAGCTGCTCATCTTTCCTAAGAGAGTGTATTCTCCCCCCCCCCCAAAAAAAGAGTCTCCCAAAAGGATAAACTAAAACAATAAGGACTGGGAATCCATAAACAGAGGACCCAACCCCTCCAAACCCTCCAATAGAGCAGAATTACACCTTACCAGAAAACATACCTAATCCTCAGGAAGTGTTTATTCTCATCCATATTTGATTATTATCTATCAGCTTTAAGAGTAACACACAATATTCCTTTTGGTTCACAGATATCCAGGCTAAGAAGTTCCATGCCAGACCCAATTAAGAAACTAGAGGGTCTCTTTCAGGGTCTGAGACTCTGAGCTGGACACGGCAACTGTATGCCTCCTCTGAGTGTGTCTTATAGGGGGAATAGATGTCCTGTGCATGGAAATAAGTCTGTATCAGGGTTCTTCAGAGAAATAAAATCAACAGGGTATGTAGTATGTATGTGTGTATGTATGTATTTGTGGTCCTATTGGACTATATACATTTTATCCTTCTCTGTGTTAACCTTGGTATTTTTATCTGTCTGAAGATTTCGCTGCCTGACAGATGTTGGACTAATGCCTGTGGATATTATCTTTTACCTATTCAGAAATGATTTCTTTTAAATGAAGAATTTGCTCTGCTTGTGCATGGGTGTGTGTGAGTGTGTGTGTGTAGAGACAGAGAGGCGAGGGGGGGGCGGAGAGAAAAGGGGAGAGAAGGTTGGAGATTCAAGAGTTGCAGTTCCAGTACAAACACAGAATGCAGTCAGAATTCCTTCCTGCTAAGGGGAAGTCAAGTATTTGTTCTGTTCAGACTTTGACTGGTTAGATGAGTCCCAACCACATTATGGAGGGTAAAAGGCTTTATTCAATGTACAAGGATTTAAATGTCAATCTCAACTGAAAATAACCTTCACAAAAACATCCAGAATAATATTTGATCATATATCTAGGTATTGTGGTCCAGTCCAGTTGGCACATAAAATTAACCATCACAGAGACATCTGGGTATTTGGTGACAAGAAGGAGGTGCTGTCCACAACTTTTCAGCTCTTTGTTTTTCTCCTGTGCACCATCTTTTCACCTCTTTCTCTGATGTGCTTTTCCTGATCTCCTCTTTCACTTATATGTATCTTTATAATTTCCCTGGGCCCACCCAATTGCACTCTCCCACCCTCAAGGCTCCATGAAGTTTCATGACACTCCAGAAATTACTTCCTTTGACCAGATGTGAGCAGATGCCATTTCTGGATGGAACTTTAACAAACCAAGACAAAATTCCCCAAACTCTTTGTTCCTTAGCCTTGGTAACCATAAATGGTCCAGGGAGTATCAACTACCTCACCGTGGATTCTGGAGAGAAAATGAGGAGCAGAGTCCTGTGTTAGCCCGTATTTGTGCCCAGTATGCACAAAAGGAATCCTCCCTGTTTTAAGCCACTTATATCATTGGGTAATTTGTTTCATAGTATAATTTAGCCTATCTTGCAAAAAAAAAATGTATAACAGGAGGAAAGTCAGGAAGAGATATTATATGACATATTTAGAGCACAGAGTTTCCATCTGGACAAAGTGATATTGAATCCTTCCCAGCTGTGTGACCATGTTAGAAATTATTCAGTCTCTCTGATAATTGGTTTTTATTATCTATACATTGGAGACACTTATGTATCTATTGAATTTCTACGATATGCCAGGCATTATTCTATTCATTGGAAGAATGAAGACGAATAAAATGGATGCTGAAAATTTACAAGTCTACTGACAACAAAATATAACACCACTAAATTCTTAGTCCACTACCTAAAACACTGTAGATAGTCAATACATGTTTCCGATTTCCTTTGGGCACTTACTTTAATGGAGAAGGATCCTAACCTTTACCTTTAACAGTACTCATATCACCTGCTAACAGGTGGTTAAAAAAAGAAAGTCATAGTCTAACTTTTTTTCCCTCTAATCAACATAAATGCCAAAACCAGTTAGACTAGAGTTTTGCTAAACTGCATGTTTGCTTTGGCATTCAGTACAACTGCCAAATTCATCACAAGTCTCCAGCGGGAGAGATTACTTTCCAGCAGGCAGTGATGCTTACTGGGGAAAACACCACCTTTGCTTCTTCCCTATAACCTCTATATTATATATTATGTTCTCTCCTCTTAGTTTGTCCTCTGTAAACGTGACCCAGATGAGAACAGAAATGGGCAACTAATAAAGGGACAAACAAAAATAGATAAGAAATGTATGAAAAATATTAATGCTTATTAATGATAAAGAGAAAGAAAAATAATAGAACAGCAATGTCATCTGCTATAGAATAAATGCTGGTGCTTCCCTCCCCAAAATTCATATGTTGAAACCTAATCTCCATTGTAATAGTATTTGGAACTGGTTTTGTGTGTGTGTGTGTGGGGGGGTGCCTAATTAGGTCATGAGGGTGAAGCCCTCATGAGTGGGATTAGTGTCCTTAAAAGAGTAAGCCCCCAATGAGCTTCCTGGCACCGTAAGCCATGTAAGGACACAGAGAGATGACAAATGTCTAAGGACCAGGAAGGGGTCCTCCACCAGACACTGAATCTGCTGGATCCTTGATCTTGGACTTCCCAGCCTCCAGAACTGAAAAATACATGTTTGTTGATAAAGCCATCCAATCTCTGGCCTTTAGGCTAAATGGACTAAGACAGCATTCCTCAGGTTATTTAATATTTAAAAAATACTGAACCATTCTCCTAAATTCCTCATAAAAACTTTCGAGATTTTAACAAGAATGTAAAATACTCACATTATGTGTGTTTGTTACTCCAATATTTTATTTGGAGGAACTGATTCTACTAAAATAGTAAACAACAGCACCCAAAGTTATGATCATGTTTATTCCAGCCCTGTTTGTAACAATATAAAGCTGGATACAAATGCCTGAGTGAACATGGATCAGTGATAACGGAGGTTTTGTTTAGCAAGGGAGTATCCTGAGTATTAAGGAACTTAAAAGTCTTCTATATATACTCATTTTTTTTTTTTAAATCACTGTGCATTGCTAGTGTAGGAAATAAAATCAGTAAATAAAATGAGCAAGTTTGGATAAAATTAAAACTTAGTTTATATCCACAATACAGCAGGCACTGACAACTAAAGAATATCATCGAAATCAGGCCCTTATCAGAGGTTTGAAAATGCGTATTTCTTGATAGCTGATCAAATTTGCATCACCAATAAAAAACACAGACTATTTTTTTTTTTAGGTTGCCAGCAAAGGGATCTTGAGTACACAGAGAAATGCTAGGTTCTTTCAAGAGTATCAAGAATACACAGTATATATGTCAATTCTGTACATGGTGAATTAGAAATGAATGGATCCCAGCCCTTTTCTCCTTGGAAATTCTCATTTGGTGGGTGATTTTTCCTAACATGTTATTAATGTCTCTTAGTAAAAAATAGATCAATAGCAGGGCACCTGGGTGGTTCAGTAGGTTAAGTGTCTGACTTTGGCTCAGGTCATGATCTCACGGTTCCTGAGTTCGAGTCCCACACTGGGCTCTGAGCTGACAGCTCAGAACCTGGTGCCTGCTTTAGATTCTGTGTCTCCTCCTCTCTCTGCCCCTCCCCCACTCTCTCTCTCTCTCTCTCTCTCTCTCTCTCTTTCTCTCTCTCAAAAATAAACATTAAAAATTTTTAAAAGTGGATCAAAAGAAAAGGGCATATTAATTAAAATGTAACTTCTATTATAACTAACTGATGCTTTTGCCTGCAGTGGGCAGTACTCAGAGGCATCCTTTGGACACATTATAGTGCTCTCTGGTGTTCCACACACAACTTGATTTCTCCCGAGTTTCTGGGAGGAGAGGTATGTGTGTTAGGCCGGTAGGTACTCAGTTTTTGTTGTTGTTGTTAAGAAAAAGATGTTCTCTCCAAGAGAGGGAAATCTTTTCATTTCTTTTTAATACTTCTCCCTAAGGAATCAAGGTAAACACTTTTTTTTTCTTTATAAGTAGACCTAAAACATACATGACTTCAAACATTTAAAAGTTTGAGAGAAAAATGCAGTAAGAAAATTTTGTAAATGCTGTAACTCAAGCAGCGAAATTAACCATTTTCCCTTTTTACTTCACTATCTAAATTTTATGGGGTTTCTGTAGCAATTTTTATGGTTTAAAATAAGAACGACTTACTTTCTAAAATAGATGGCACGTAAGTGATGAGGTATACTCTATCAGCATTCACTGCCACGTCTGACCTCACACACACACATACACACACTCACTCACACACACACACTCACACTCACTCACCAATGTCTTGTAATCTCAGAAATTAAAATATTAATATATCACAAACCTCTTGCTATCTGATGTAGCAAAAAAAATAAAAACATGTTGAAAAGCAAACTATTTTACACTATTATAAGATGTATTGCAGTTTTAAAACTGGAAATTTTTGAAAACAAGATGTATATCTTAAAACGTGGGGAACTTGCTAATTCACAATACGGAAGTAGGTGCATAGCAGAGAATTCCATTATCATGGAAGCAGTCTTTCTTTTCATAAATGCACTAAGTATCTGTTTCATTAAATAAAAGCTCTTATTGAACACTTAATCTGTGATAAGTTTCTTAAAGATACCTAAAATTATTATAAAACTATATAGAAATTCAGATAATGCAAGTATTGTTAGTACACTAAGATTAAAACTATATAAAAATTTATGTAAATGTACAAGTTATAATATTCCTAGTTTAGAGTTATGAACTTTTTTTTCTCTCAATTTCTCAAACTCTCCATAACAGATCTATAATCTCTTTTATAATTTCAAAGCAGAACTAAATTTCAAACACTCAAATGCTGTGGAAATATTTTGGTAGGTGATTATATACAGTACTAAGTTTCATATCAAGAACTGCCTCTCTTCGCGGGGCGCCTGGGTGGCGCAGTCGGTTAAGCGTCCGACCTCAGCCAGGTCACGATCTCGCGGTCCGTGAGTTCGAGCGCCGCGTCAGGCTCTGGGCTGATGGCTCGGAGCCTGGAGCCTGTTTCCGATTCTGTGTCTCCCTTTCTCTCTGCCCCTCCCCCGTTCATGCTCTGTCTCTCTCTGTCCCAAAAATAAATAAATAAATAAATAAAAAAAAAAAAAAAAAAAAAGAACTGCCTCTCTCCTATAAGACGAATATTAAAAAATGTTCAGAGGGTAATTTGTGTATTTGAATAAAAGGGCCTATTTCTCATCTGAGTTCTTCTCAGCTGCAAAAGATCCAATTCTGTTGCTTTGAGACATCTCCTCTTTAAAAACACAAAAAGTAAGGGGCGCCTGGGAAGCTCAGTAGGTTAAGCATCCAAGGTGGGCTCAGGTCATGATCTCCCAGTCCACGAGTTCCAACCCTGCAGTGGGCTCTGTGCTGACAGCTCAGAGCCTGCAGCCTGCTTCAGATTCTGTGCCTCCCTCTCTCTCTTCCCCTCCCCTGATCATGCTCTCTCTCTGTCTCTCAAAAAATAAACATTAAACATTTTTTAAATACAAAAAAATAAAAAGCAAATTATTAAAAAAAAAAGAAAATCTCTGACTTGTTGATTGCCAACAACTCGAAGATAGCTAAGACTTTTGTTTTTCTTTTTAAATAGGGGCACCCACACCAAACTGATGGCTTTATCAAGGTCTAAAAGAGCTCAACTACTGGCTGTATCAGTCAATTACCTTCCAACACCTTCTAAAAGGAAAAATTAAATGGGTGAAAGTTTGACTTGTAACCCTGATAAATTCGGTGGAAATTCAATGCTTATCCATCTGTGGGGGGCGGGGGGAAAGTACACAGGAAATGGTACCATCGTCTAATAATCAGTTCACAATGTGTTTCAGGAGTCAATCCAAATGTATGGAATGAAATGACGAACATTGCTAATACAGTATTTTCTGAAGACTTCTTTTTGTATGAACATGTAGTTCATGCCTATTAGCTAAATATTTATGCTTACTTTGTTGCTCCCTACTATTATAATTTTGCATAGTCAATATGACAGTAATTAATCTCAAAAGACAGACATTATACCAGAGCCCTGGTAGGAAATATCTGGCATGTTCAGATTAAGACGATTTGTGGAGAATATATTTTAAAGTTTTTTGTTTTAATGTTAATTTATTTTTGAGAGAGAGAGAGAGAGAGAGAGAGTAGGGGAAGGGCAGAGAGAGGAGACACAGAATCCGAAGCAGGCTCCAGGCTCTGAGCTGTCAGCACAGAGCCCGATGCGGGGCTTGAACCATGAACTACGAGATCATGACATGAGCCGAAGTAGGGCGTTCAACTGACTGAGCCACCCAGGTGCCCCTGTGGAGAATATATTTTAAAAGGGGCTATTTATAAAGAGGTAATCAGGGTGTAGAGGAACTGGGGTGCAGGGCTCTGAGGCAGTAAGACAAATTGACCTATTAATACCACTAGGTCAGAAGGGAGTAGGTTGGGAGAGACATTCATGTAGAGAGTGTCCACATGTTTCACCCATAGAAGATCTATGATTGAAGGATCCAGCTATCTTAGATAAACATGCAGAAAAGGAGTGAATCCCCTGATCTCACTTTTCCTTTTTTTTTCTTTTTAGAGAGAGAGAGAGAGAAAGAGACAGACCATGGAAGTGAGCATGAGGAGGGAAGAGGCAGAGGAAGAGGGAGAAAGAGAAACTTAAGCAGGCTCCACATTTGATTTCACCATCATGAGATTATGACCTAAGCCCAAATCAAGAGCTGGACGCTTAACTGACTGAGCCACCAGGTACTCCTTACTTTTCCTTTTTATTATCTCTTGTTGGTGCTCTCCTTTGGCCGAAGGAGCTACAATCCATTGATCTAGCTTTTATAGGTCAGCCTCCAGAGCAGAGGGCAGCATTAAATGAGCAAAGAATACTCAAGTGAACAAATAAATGGATGCCGGGGAATAAATGGAGGTCATTCTTGGTTAGTTTCTGTGATGTATCCTATACATACAGGGTTGCAGGGATTAGCCCAGCACATATGCCAAAGAGTTACAGAAGAGGCACAGACCTTACAGCCATTCATGTCCCTGAATTAGAAACTGAGACACCTCCCAAATTAAGTGATTATCAATAAGTCTTTATGGACTTCCCTTAATTGTGAAAGATTTTAGATTTTTAAACTGTTATTTCCTTGGGAATTATGTAGATTTTGCAGACACTCCTATGAAAAACAGTGATCGTATGAGTGAGCACCACACAAGCAATAGAAATCAAATTTTAATTGCACATACACCACATTCAAGACTTTTTGCTGGGGGAAAGACAAATTAAATCCACCATACTTTTCTTAAATAACTTTTTCTCTTCATATAAAGTTACAACTAATGAGAAAACAGAAAAGTTAATTAAACAATAAATTATTTAGCCCACAAGCTACCAAACAATCACGTTGGTTTTGCCTGATGCCTTTCCACAGACTGTAAGGTCTCCTAAGGCCTGAGCAAGGTGTATGGCGGAGAAAGCTTAATCCATCCATTTCACTGCATACAGCTTATAGGTAAAACGGGGAATACTATTCCAAAAGGGAGTATTGGAAGATGAGACCTGGGACAAATATACTCAACTCAGGCTGCTGAGCCACTTCAGTTAGAGGAAGAAGAGAAGTAAACAGGGAAAACCACGAGAACCTATTTTGGAAAGGCAAACATGAAAACACAGAGAAGGTGAGCGTGAAGTAATTCCTAAGCCTTTGCTCAGATGCCTCACACAGTTTCTTAAGGATTTTCTATGTTCTCCTGTGGGCATTTACTGGGTGAATTCAAAAGACCCAGAAAAAGATTTTATTTTCTTAGAAATAATGTGATCAATGGTTATTCTTTTATCAAGTGGTCACAACCATACTTTTTATGTGTATATGTGTGTGCAGATGTGTGCATACCATACATATGGATAATTTCAATTATTTAAATACAGGGATCATCAATACAAAGCACATATATGATTCATTCTGCATGTTTTTAAAAAAATTTTATTTTAATGATTTGAAATGGTTTTTAAAAGGCTATCAGATTTCATGCTTTTATTATTTCAGGGTCAAAGTATTTTATTAAATGTAATACTAAATGTGAACAGAACAATGTTAAAGGATTGTTTAGGGGTTAAAGTGTTAATTCAACTCATTAATAATTAATGACTGGCAAGCCTTTTGTTAGGAGACCCAGGGGCCAAACAAATAACCAAATTATTTGTCCTGACCTCCTGAGACTGATGAAGTGATGATGCATAGACAGTTAACAGTCACTAAGATAGATTTTGATATGGTATATAAGAGAAGTATTTGCATGTGACCAGGGATTGAATGACAAAGAAGGGGACTATTATGGTGAGAGTAATTTAAGCAGTGCTTAGGAGCACAATTTTTAAGTTTTTTGTTTTGTTTTTTGAGAGAGAGAGAGAGAGAGAGAGAGAGAGAGAGGAGACCGAAACCGAAGCAGTCTGCACACAATCAGTGCAGAGCCCAATGCGGGGTTGGAACTCATGAACCATGAGATCATGACCTGAGCCAAGATCAAGAGTTGGAGGCTTAACTGACTGAGCCACCCAGGGCCACCCCCCACCCTGAAAGCAAAATTTTAACACTCAGGTCCAGTGTAGGAAGTGAAACGGTAGCTAAAATTAATTCACTTAATTCTTGAGTTCTGACCATTTTAGATACTGTGCGAGATACTAGAAATATGCTGCACAACACAGTAAAAGCAGCCCTTTCTCTTGTGGAATTTACCACAGATGGGCAAAGAACAGCCATTGTTTACAGAAGTTTGAATGGATAAAAGGAGCTAGATTAGAGGGAAAAACTGAGAACAGTGAGATGGAAGAGGTTTGTTTGATTTGGTTTTAGATGGTTGAAACTTTTCATGATAAGGGAAACATAAGCATGGTTGGTTTTTGTCTGTGTGGAAGGAACCAGGAAAATGGAGAGATGCAAATCTGGGAGGAATAGCTGATTTAATAAAGTTGATAACACAGGTAAAGCATTAGGATTAAAATCTAATGTAGGAGATTACATTGGGAAACAAGAAATACGGTAAGGATAGAAACAGATATTTTAAGGTACAGTGAAGAAAAGCTTAGTGATGTTCACATTGGATAGCCTTATCTTTACGAGAAAGCAAGAGGCTCTTTTATGTGAAACTGAGCAAGTCTAGGAAAGATACGAGTTTCAGAAGAACAGATATTTTGAACAATTATGAAAGTGTGGGAACACGTGAAGTGGTCAAATCCTACTCAGGACCAGGCTGGGTCAGGCAGCATGGAAATGTTGAGTATCTATGATGTTGCAGCAAACAGGCACGATCCCTGCCTGCATGGGGCATTAGATCTAATACATAAAATACATAAAATATTCAAATAAAATACATAAAATACATAAAATGAATACATAAAATATTCAAATAACTACACAAATAAATATCACCCTGGCAACTGTCAAAGTATGTGTAACATGGGATAAGATTGGGAGAGAACAGAAAGATAAGAGAGAACCCCCAGTACAATTGGCTGACTTCAGGTTCAGGGAGGGGAACAAAACAAAAAACAAACTAATCATGGTGTCGGGGGACCACACTGACAGAAAGATAAAAGAAGGGCAAATAGGGGGTTGAGTAGGAGTCTGAGAGCAGAGTAGGTGGAAATACATTACAGCTGCGGTCAAAAAGCAGGCTTTCAAAGATTTACTGGCAGCAGAGCAGATATGAGAGACAAAGTGATTCCAGACAAAAATTCAATGTGTGTGCTTTGAGGAGAAATCAAGTCCAGTCACAGGTGCACACACAAACCCCACCGTCCCCAGGGAGAGCTCACCCATCCCAAGGATCCAGCAGTTATCCACATTCAGTCACAATCGACTCCAAGCCACTTTAAGTCACAAGATAATTTTTCTTTCTCACTTTTTAAAAGCTGTTAATGTTGTACTCACATTCATTCAGTGTGTCAGATGTTCCAGTTTATTTGGTCCCACTCTTTCTGCGTGATCTTGCAGCCTTGCAATACGGAGAACCATTTCTAGGAAAGAGATAAAATTAAAACACAACATTACACTTAAGTTAGAAAATAGCCCAAGCAACATTATTTGAATTAAAATCTACCTAATAGAATAACTTACAGGGAAGAATTTATATTTCTATGTATTTTCCAAGAAGGTATTAATGTTACAACATATTGGACTTGAGGTTTGTAAGAATAAATAAAAGGACCCTCATTTACAGTCTTTTTTTTTTTTTTTAATTTTTTTTTCAACGTTTTTATTTATTTTTGGGACAGAGAGAGACAGAGCATGAACGGGGGAGGGGCAGAGAGAGAGGGAGACACAGAATCGGAAACAGGCTCCAGGCTGTGAGCCATCAGCCCAGAGCCCGACGCGGGACTCGAACTCACGGACCGCGAGATCGTGACCTGGCTGAAGTCGGACGCTCAACCGACTGCGCCACCCAGGCGCCCCCAGTCTTTTTATTTTTAATGTTTGTTTATTTTTGAGAGAGAGAGAGAGAGAGAGAGAGAGCGCGCGGGCGCGCGCACGCGCGCGCAAGTGGGGGAGGGGCAGAGAGAGAAGGGGACACAGAATCCAAAGCAGGTTCCAGACTCTGAGCTGTCAGCACAGATCCCAATGTGGGGCTCAAACCCATAAACCGTGAGATCATGACCTGAGCCAAAGTCAGATGCTTATCCAACTGAGCCACCCAGGCACCACAAAAGGACCCTCATTTAACATGGAGATGGGAAGTCCTGCTGGGGAGCTCTCTAGTGTGTGCCACTCCCTGTGCCCTGCATAATCAGCAAAAAAATAGGAGGATGAAAGTTATTTTGAGAAGGGAGGAAATTTTTCACATGGGAATTTTATCTCCTGCTTTTAAGAAAAAGAAGAAAGTTCTCTTCCCCCCTCAGCAACAACATACTAAACCACTACTTGCAGCCAATGAGAACCCACTACAAGTTCAAACTTCTTCCTCTCTAATGAACTTTTGTTCCAAACAATCCTCCCCATCCTCCTAAAGGCTAATTAAAGCTGATAGTCCCATTGTCTCTCCAGACTTGTCTGTAGTTCACCATAATTTGCTTGTCCTGAATCGCAATTTCTCTGGTAGTCCTGAATAATCTCATCTTGCTAGTAAAATAACTATTTTATTTTTTAGGTTGACAGACTTTTGGTAGACTATAGAAGCCTTTTTTGAAAAATGATAGTAATCGGGGGCACCTGGATGTCTCAGTCGGATAAGCAACCAACTCTCAATTTCAGCTCAGGTTGGCTCAGGTCATGATCTCACAGTATTCGAGATAGAGCTCTGCATAGGATTTCACACTGTCAGGGCAAAGCCTGCATGGGATTCTCTCTCTCCCTCTCTCTCTGCCCCACCCTGGTCATTCTCTTTCTCTCTCCCTCTCTCTCTTTCTCTCTCAAAATAAACAAATACACTTAAAAACATAAAATAAAAAATTATAGTAATCATAATATTTAGTTTTGGATAAATATCTCCCTTTATCAAACTTTTCTTTCTACTGAACTGTTGAGTAAGATTTTCCATAAAGGCAAAAAAGTATATCTACCTATTCATTCCCTTCATTCTTTGGACCCTCTATTTTAGTCAAATGAATTTATTACTCATTCCTGAACATGCTCTGACTTTTCATGCCCTTGTGGCATTGCTTACACAATCTTATCTGCCTGGAATGTCATTATTATTTGTCCATTCCTATTTCCTATTTCCTACCCAAAGAAATAACAGTCATTCTTTAATACCCAGCTCAAATATGACCTTTTCCCCCTGAAACTGCCTATCAAATTTAATCTCTGTCTTATCTATATTCCCACAGAGTGTTTCTTGTCATCTATTATGAGACTTACAACCAGTGTTTGTAATTCTCTCTTCCTGCCTTTAAAGCTCAGAGGCAGGAAGAATGTTTTATCTGTGGAAATTGTTTGGTTGTTTGGTTGGTTTCCCCTTAATCACCATCTGCCCTGTGCACATAATGGACACTCAAATATAATGGATAATTGCTTCTTACTTTATTGTGGTGTAAATTTTAGTAATGCTACAGTCAGGACTTTACACCATCTCCATCTGATATTTCTTTTCAATTAAAATACTGTTTGCACTTGGCTTCCAGAATATCATTCTCTCCAGTCTTCCTTCCCTAATTGGTTACATTTTCTTAGTCTACGTTGAGGGTTTCTCCTTATTTTTCCAGCCTTATAATAATACAGTACACCATGGCTTACATCTTGAACATCCCTTATTTTCTATTAGACTCCCTCCCTTCAAGTTCTATTCCAAGCTTATGATTTTAAATATCATCTTTACACCCAGGATTGCCAAATGTCTATTTTAGTCTATACTTCTGCATGAGAGCCATACTTAAATCAACTGTTTACTTGATAGACCCACTTAGAGTGCTCATAGGTGATTTAAAATTAGCATATCTAAAACTAAACTTCAATTTTCTCCTCCTAATTTTTTTTTTCCCTCAGGTAAGGGCACCTCCATCCTACCTTTATTTCCCCCCACAAGCCTACACATTTGGATTCACCTTGCCGCCACTCTTTCCGTCATACCTCATATCAAGTATGTTAACAGATCTCATCGGTGCTAAGTTCAAAAGATATCCCAAATGTGTCTGAAATAGGACTACTTTTCCCCATCCACACTTCTAAAACACTGGTCTAAGCCACTATGTGTTGTTTTAAGTTTTTTGCAATGGAGTCTTCTTATTTTATTCTATCCCTTCCTTTTGTCTACTGTCAAAATAGCAGCCAGGATGATTCTATTAAAAGATAAATCGGATTAAGCCTCTTCTCTTCTCAAAGTCTTCCAGTAGCTTCCATCTTATTCTAATAAAAGCCAAAAACAATAAAAGGGTTAGCAAAATCCTACATGCTCTGGTCCTATGTTAGCTCTCAGATGTCTCGTTCACTGCGCTCACAACACAGTGGTCTCCTGGCTTTCCTCAAAAATTCCAGGTACGTTTCATCCTCTGGGCTTTGCTTCTGCTGTTCCCTCTTCAAGTAATATTCTTTCTGCTGGTCCAGCTGTACCTCTTACAAACCTCCACTGGGAGTCCTTCAATTTCTTTTTTTTTTCAGTGAAGCTTCTCTGTTTGTCCTATTTAAAGGAAGGACCCCCTGCATCTGGTACTGCCTATCCCTGTTCTTACCTTAATTTTTCTTTACTTATTCCATCTAGTCAACTATGTCTTTCACATATAGATTTTTAAAAATCATTCTTCTTTTTCCATTAAAAGCATGTAAACTCCCCGAAGGCAAGAATTCTCATTGATTTTATGTACTGCTATGCTTCTAGTGCCTTGAATTAGGGCTGGTACATGGTCAGGACTTAACTGTGTTTGTTAAAGGATTTATTCTTTTGACATAAGAAAACCTAAGGTCCAGTTTCTATTTCACCATGTTTTGGTTGTGTAACTTCATTCAGTCCCAGATCTTCAGCAATACAACTAACGTAAGCACATCAACTCAGTCACTTGCCCAAGGGAGCTGAGTAAATAAAATGAAACAATCAGTAAAAAATGTAATCTGAGTATCAAAAGGCACTAAATAGGACATTACAACCTGAATATGCAAAATAGTGGAGTCTTACTTCAATCCTGATATCAATTGTATATTACATTCCAATTGACACAAACATGTTTTTCCGTGATTTTTCAGAGATCTGATATAGTTCATAAATTAATTTATGGTGAACTCGGTACCGACGTTGGGTTTTTGGATCTTAAAATAGGCCACTTTCTACCATAATAACTATTATTAACATCTAAAAATAAGCAATTTATATTTGCCTGATTTATAGAGCTGGGAAAATATGTCATATTCCAATAATAAAATTAATAATGATATCAATAATATCTGACAGTTTGGAGCACTTGTTATATATAGATCAGATACTGCTCTAAGTGATTATCTGTATTAATTCATCTAATTCTCAAATAATCCATGAGTTTGCTACTATAATTATCCCCATTAAAAATGGGAAAACAGGCAGAGAGAGATTAAGTAATTTATACAACAATACAGCTGGTAAGTTATGAAACAGGTGCCAGCCTAGTCAGTTCTGTGACACAGAGGACTGATTTTTTTTTTAATTGTAGTTGACACATGATGTTACATTAGTTTCAGGTGTTCGACACAGTGATTTGACAATTCTGTACATTATCCTATGCTCACCACAAGTGTAGCTGCCATCTGTCACCCTACAACATTGACTATCTTCCCTATGCTGTACCTTTCATCCCTATGATTTATTCCATAACTAGAAGCCTGTACCTCCCAGTCTCCTTCACCCATTTTGCCCACCCACCCACTCTCCTCCCTCCCCTCTGGCAACCACCAGTTTGTCCTCTGTGTCTATCGGTCTGTTTCTGCTTTTTTTGCTTGTTTAGAAAAAAAAAACAATATTAATTAAAAATTACTTTCCCAGTTTTATTGAGATATAATTAACATATAACATTATGTAAGTTTATATTTTTGCCACAATATGCCTAATTATCTCAAAAAAGTTTAGTTAACATCCACCACCTCATGTTGTTACAATTTTTTCCCTGTGATGAGTAATTTTTAAATTTACTCTTTTAGCAACTTTCTAACACACACTTCAATATTGTTGACTATTAGGGCAACTGAGGGGCTCAGTCGGTTAAGCGTCTGACTTTGGCTCAGGTCATGATCTCACAGATTATAAGAGTTGGAGCCCGGCGTTGGGCTCTGTGCTGATACCTCAGAGCCTGGAGCCTACTTTGGATTCTGTGTCTCTCTCTTTCTTTGCCCTCCCATTTTCTCTCTCCCTTTCTCCCTCTCTCCCTCTCTCCCTCTCCCTCTCCCTCTCCCTCTCCCTCTCCCTCTCCCTCTCCCTCTCCCTCTCCCTCTCCCTCTCCTTCCCCCTCTCCTTCTCTCTCTCTCTCTCTCAAAAATGAATAAACATTAAAAAAAATTAAAAATATATTGTTAACTAGTGTCATCATTTTGCCATCCCAGTAATATAACATCTGGAGTCAATACAGCAGAGTTCCCCAAAGCCAGTCACTTTTACACTTGAGAAAGTTTAGTGAGTATCTGGAAGCCTAATCTGGAGTTTAAAAACAGAGTCACTGATACTATAGTAACATTCTTTAAGACCTGGTTATTTGATGGTATTTATCTGAGAAGCATTCTCAAGAGTGATTCACTCTTCTTTGTAATTGCTTCTCTCAACTGATTTGTTGTAATATTTGAGTAATAGCAGAATTCACTGTATGATTCACCAATAGCCAATAAAATAGTTATGACAAATGCCAGTCTCCTTGACACTGCATGAGTCACTTCAAAGAATCACTTGAGAATGTTCTATCAGTACTGATCATGCACTGGTAGAAAGGGAAGAAGATGAATGCCAAGGCCTGGGTCCTCCTCTAGTTCTGACAGTTGGCTTCTTTCTGATAAACAGCTATTCTGGCAGGGGAAAACAAAACGAACAAACAAAACAAAACACAACAAAACCAAACTTAATCTCTTCTGACCTTTATTCATTTGGATGAGAACACTACAATGATTCTGAACTGTCACAGGAAAAAGTTCCAAGAGAAGGGTGAGGTAATCCTATAGATAATTCACTATACTTGACAACAAACTAAGGGACAATCTCTGAATACACCTGTCCCAAACCAAGGATGTATTTTGTATAATCATCATCATTACAATCAAATCACAGCTGTAGGTACCATATGATGAACAAATACAATATGCTCAATATTAGGGTAAGTTCATTACATGGTTGATTTTCATTCTGTGTTGTATAAGATTGGTTTAAAATTGCCAATGGTTAGTTTGAGGCAGGTAAACATGGCATTCTCAAAAATATAATCTAAGTAAAATAGACTCAAGGAAACTGAGGTGCAAAGGAGTTAACTGCTCCTTCAGTTTTTGTATCTTTTCACTTGTGTGGAAAGAAATATTTACTTGTATGAATTCCAAGCATTTCTCCAACTAGAAAATGATACAATATAACGACTGTGTCTTACAAATGCATGTTTTAAGACACGATCTGGAACTGATGAAATTCTATAACTCTACGGAAGGTGAGTGGGTAGGTGGCCACATAGGGTTGGGGCAAATGGAAAGAATATCATCCAAATAGTAAAATATTGAACATTAATGTTTTCAAAAAGTGTCTATGATATGAATTTTGAAAGTGAGATTTAATTGAACAACAACAACAACAAAAAGATGGCATTATGACAATTCTGAAATCCAAAGAGATGCCATGGTTTTGGTGCTTACATAAATGTAGCCAAAATTATCTTCTCAATGCTTGTTACAAATGGCTCTAAAAAAACACTTTCAAATTGTTATATCTTCTCTGCACAACAGTAAATTCTAGCACTTATGCCAGTTAATAATTCTTAAATATCCCATTTTTCCTGAGAAATCATCTTACTATATGTAAGGAATGAATGCCCTACAAAATGAAAAAAAAATCCATTATTTATTCATTCACTCATCCCATTCATTCAACACACATTAACAGTGCTCACTGTTTTAGGCACTATTATTAAGAGCTGAGGATTTACCAGAAAATAAGAAGCTAGTTTGTAGCAAGCACTAGACCTGTAACAGTCCAGAGTTGAAAGTTACCTCTATGAAAATGGAAAGAGCTTGAGAAAAAATCGGAGACAAATTTCCTCCCCTAGACCTCACTGAAAATGCACTAGAGGTTGCAGAGACTTCTTTCCGTGGCAGTTTTTGAGCAAATGTTTCCAGAAAAAAATGTGTTGCAGAAAATAATTTAGAACTAGTTTTCCAACTCTGCTTCCTTCACTCAATCACCTAGTCATCAGAACATCTGCTCCAACAAGAAAAAAAAATGTCATGAAGGCTGGAGCTTGTTTAGTTCACCACTGTATTCCCAGCACCAAGAACAAAGCCTGCACTGAGTCCAGGAGGATCCAATCAGTTTAGTTCACACCAAGTGCTAGATTACTCTGTTACAGACATGAGTCCTATTTGGTTCTACCTCTCAAGGACATCATTCCAGGTGGTTAATTACAGGCATTTATAAAGCACAGACTATGCACCAGATACATAATTCATCCTATTATTTTAATCTTACATTGCCATGGCTCCATCACTTTGTCCTTTTCATCAATGTGCCTTAGTTTCCTCATCTATAAAACTGATAATAGTACTTAACTATTGAAGCTGTGAGTATAAGTACTTATAAAGTACACAGACTCATAGTGTGCACCATGTAAGTACATACTAATATACTATTATTTAAAGCTCATGATAACACTTTGAAATAGATTTTATTATCTCCATTATACAGAGGAGCAAACGAGTGCAGGATGGCTAAACGGTTCGACCAAAGGCCCACAGTTCACTTGTTGTTGCACAGTTCATTTGAGTTTAGAAGAGTTTCTCTAATATTCCCTGTCTGTCCATACCATTGCCTACTTTCTTGGATCAGACCCAAATGCCTTCCTACTTAGACTTGTCAACAACTAGTTTTCAGGTATCACTTTCTCTGGCTTTTTTTTTTTTAAGTTTATTTATTTTGAGAGAGAACAAGAGCAGGAGCACGGAAGGGGCTGACAGAGAGGGAGAGAAAGAACCCCGAGGAGGCTCCACACTATCAGTACAGAGCCCGATGTGGGGCTCAATTCCCCAAACAGTAAGATCGTGACCTGAGCTGAAATCAAGAGTTTGATGCTTAAACCAACTGAACCACCCAGGTGCCCCCCTTTTTTCTAGTTTTATCTAACACGCTTTACATCTTTCACACAATCCACTTTCCACGTATTACTTAAACACATATCTAATTGTATTATTTTCCTCTGCACTGAAACCCAAGGGACTCTGTATTGGTTCTAGAATAAACTTCAAGGTTTTTAGAAGAGCTTGCATGCTCTTAATATTTTAAAATATTCAATAGATTGATGTTCAATCCTTATAGTCAAAGCAGTAAACAACTCAGATTAGATAATCCAAAAAAATCAGGCAATCTGTGTTCAAAGCATTGATAATCTAGTTCTTGGTTGTGTGGTAGCCTTCCAAGTTATTTTACTTCTTAGATCCTTAGTATATTATTTGAAAATGGGGATAGTAACATTTAACACATACTTGTTGGTGCATATAAGAGAAACTTAGTAAATGATGTTTATTATTATCATCCCTGGTACAAGAGCAGCACAAACCATATTTAAGAGATCACACATGAAAAAAAAAAAATTCTAACAGATCCCAAGTGTGAAAAATGGAGTGAAATAAATAGTAGAATTGGCTAGTATCAAGCAATGACATAGTATTTCAGAGTTAGATTGCCAATGTAATTTTATGTGAAAAGAAAATTCAACTATAAATAGACTATTTTTTATATATATAATATATAATATATAATATATAATATATAATATATAATATATATTATATATTATATATATACCAACCTGATGAAACAAACAAACAAACAAACAAACACTAATAAGTTTTATCATTGTATAGATTAGAGCAGGTTTGTAATAGATTTGCTAGTAATAAATAGAAACATGCTATACCCTACTCCTAACTTGAAATATTAAGAATCACTATCTGATTTTATATCTCTCCAAGAATATGCTTTCCTTCTAATGAATGCTCTCATATAGATTTTACAGATGCTTATGTTAAATATAGGTTAACTGACAGAATATTTTGAAATGCTCAGAGTGATTAATCAAGGCTGCTTCATTTAGTGATGAGAGATATTCAGTGAGAATTCAAGATTTCAGTTTAGTTAAATTAAGTTCATAAGCATGAAAACTCATTTGAACTCAAGAAAATATTTTGGGCATATAGAAGCCAAATGGTAATACTGTAAAACATAAGCCTAGCATTGGTGACCCTAAGCTAACTTCCAGGTATCCTTACCTTGGTTGGCAGTGTTAGCTGAGAAGTAAACACATAGTTTAGTTTGTTTTCACCTAAATAAATTCATGTTAGATAAGATCATACTTCCAGCACTCATTTATCCAAATGCTTATTAAGTACTGACTAAGTACTAAGCGATCTGCTAAGTACTAAAAATAAATGGAGTCATACAATGTTTTTTCCTGATTTTACTGTTCTCATAATCTGATTAGGAAATAGAAATAGGAAATAAATGTGCTATTTTGCTTGTGATGGTGTATGTACAGAATAGAGAAGGGTACCCGTATGGCTATGTTAGTTCGGGCCCATCAAAGAGCACACACCAAGATGGAAATAGACATAAAAGAAATGCATTGGGGGAAATGTCTATGAAGGATAAAGGGTGAGCGATCAATAGGAAGAAAAGACAGCTTTTAGACTAGTGTAGGAGTCTCACATGGGTAAAGGAGAATAGAAGGGCAGAGGTTTGGATAGAAAGAGGTTGGAACTGCTGCACAGTTTCAAGAAAGATTCCACTAGGCCCATGGGACATCCCTGATCTAGAGTCCCCTGTTAGAGGAGTCCTGTGTTTCATAGAAATAGGCCTGAACTAGTAGCAGTCCTTGGCTCAGAGCAGCTCACTGGAATCATTGCCTGGCAGCAAAAGCCTTGGTGGATATTGACAGCAGCAGTTAGGGCTGCCAATCAGTCATGGTGGCCAACACCATGGGTGTGGTCAGTTTTATTTGTAGAACCGGATTTCAGAAAGAGTTTTGAAAAATGAATAGGAAGTCTCAAAGTAGATGGGTAAATGTATTCCAGGCATGAACCAATGCACAGAGACATAAAACAACATGACAAATGGGGAGTTACAAGGAGTGCACCAGGCTGTAGGATATATCCAAGGGGGTTGGCAGGCACTACCTCAAGAGATGAGACCAGAGAGGGAGGCAGGATTCCAGCCAGGTAGGGTCAGGCAAGTTCTACAAAGATGGTTGACTTCACTCTGCAGATAATTTGGAGTCACTAAAGCGATTAATGCTGGACAGAGACAATACGGGATCTGCATGGTACAAAGAGTCTCATCAGGTATAGAGTGTATTCAGATGGCGAATTCAGGAAGTGAAGGAGAAGGAGACACTAGCCGTAAAAAGACAGTATGTATCACACAGACTTATGTTCTAACTCTGACTCCACTCTTTACCAATCATGTGACCATAAACAAGTCATTTAATAAGCTAGAGCCTCCATTACTAATTATATCAGGAAATACACACCTACGTACTTCAAGGTGACATGAGCATCACAGGTATAAAATGAATAGGATCAGGCTTAAGAGTTCAGGTATTGACAGTAGACATAAACCTACACTCGTATCCTGGTGAAGTTATGTGACTAGAGTCATGTCTTATATAAACTTCTATAAACATTGGCTTTCTTATATGTAAAATGGCAACAAGATCACATCTACCTTCTGGAAGGAACAATTCTCTATGAGGTGATCTGTGCAAAATCTCAGCTCACTCCCTGCATCGAGGAAATGCTCAGTAGCTGAGTGTTAGGTGTTATGCTAGGTGCTGTGCACACTTATAATGTTCTGTTCTCACTGCATCTTTGCAGGCAGGCTATTCTCTCCCCAAGTTTTGAGGAGCATATTGACGCTTGAAGAGTTTAAATAACTGCTCACCATCACACAAATGACTGTACTGGGTTACAATTCTCCGTTGCCTGACTTCAAAACCCATATTCTTAGCCAATATTTCCCGTTACCTTCCATTCTGGCATGAAGCAAAACCATCTACCTGCCAAGGAAAATGCAATTGTAAGAATTCACTTGTGGGCTATAGTTGGGTTTCCTTCTATTATCAGGAGGTTTTAAAACAGAGTTAGAGACCATTTCCACAAAACGTCCCGGTTAGACCCAAGAGAGGTTTTATCCAGTTCATTTAAATGGGAAATTACAGACATTGTACAGATTCTGATATAACCTGTGTTCCACCATTTGCAACTGGCATCAAGTGGTGATGGTGGGCAGAAGGGCATACGATCAAGGTGGGTATGAACACAATAAAGGCAGACGTCTTTGGAATGTTAACAGACATTAGTGTCTTCATTCTAATGAGGAATGCATTTCACTCCTGACAAAGAGGAGTCTTGTTACACATAATCAAAACCCATGAAAAAACTGGCCTAGTAGGTCAGGTCTACAGAGATTAGTTTCAGTGTCCTAATCCATGAAGGGGTCTCTCTTTGTCTTTACCTTGAGACAAAAATGGCCTGATTTTAATCCAGGTTCTGGCATATTTCTTATTAGCGAAAAATGCTTAAATTCGCCAAACTTCAGTTCCCTTAGCCAAAATGCATTATCTTAAGGTTGCCTTAGGTACTAACTGTGAACACTCATGGTTGTCTGTAGTACCTATTAGCTCTCCCACAAACGTTAGTTCCCTTTGGATAAATAGTAAAAAATGACTTGAAAAATCAATAGATTATCAGAAGAAAATTCTATCAATAAACAAAGGGAATATCTTATTACGTGCTAACGAAGGGTTGAAGCATGCATTAATATTCCTATTAAGAAACAAAAAAAAAAACTAGAAACATTCACCATTCACAGATGCCTCAGCAATAGATTTGAACCAAACAGCTTGAGAGGATATTTTATCTTCATGTAACTTGCGAGATTTTTATTTTCAAGAATAATTTTGTTGAACTCTCTTATGAGTGGGTTCACCTTCAATACAAAAACTTATAAATCTGCAAGACTTGCAAAACACAAATACATTTTTTTTTCTAGCTTCACTGGAAAGGAGGCAAAGAAATTGCCTCTGGCATTAAGAAACTCACAAGCCGAAATAACTTGAAGTTTGCTGACTCTATTAACAAAAGTCGGCTTCAGACAATTTAGCCAGGACCTCTGTCTCCCCAAAATGCTCTACTAGAGACGTGATACAGATTCTTGAAGTGGATGCCTTTCTCCTGTACTAGTCTTGGTAATCTTGGTCTATATATTAACATTTAACAACACTTGACTTTTGATCAATGCTTATCAACAGAAAGAAATGGCAAATTTTAGAAATACAGACTCCTTCATCTTTCCTATTCATCTCAGCTTGCATATTCTCAGCATTATCACATAGGTGAATTGTGCAATCACGCTCATTTTGCCAGTTTTAATTAGCCATGCCCTCCTCAGTGGCATTCACCCTTGCTACCTTCTTGGCTGGCCATATTCTACCAAATTGGCCAAAGAAGCATTTTTTTTTCTTAATTTGTTACCAGCTGATTCTGGCTAACTTACCACAGACTTAAAGCAAATGATCTTAAGACAGACTATATAGACCCAGAAAAATAATAAGCAGTTAAACACAATCATATCCCTTAATACATATTAGGCAGTGCAATTCCTCTGACCCTAATTTTCAAACTCATGAAGCAGGTATCAGTCATAAGCATGAAGAGGAAGATAAATTATTTTAGAAGTCAAGACAAATTTTTGCTGTTATAGTGGAATCAGTAGTAGAATATAGAACTTCAACATCTTTTTTTTTTTTAATTTTTTTTCAACGTTTATTTATTTTTGGGACAGAGAGAGACAGAACATGAACGGGGGGAGGGGCAGAGAGAGAGGGAGACACAGAATCAGAAACAGGCTCCAGGCTCTGAGCCATCAGCCCAGAGCCTGACGCGGGGCTCGAACTCACAGACCGCGAGATCACGACCTGGCTGAAGTCGGACGCTTAACCGACTGCGCCACCCAGGCGCCCCAAGAACTTCAACGTCTTTAAGGAAGATAAGAACAGTGGGTATATTAAGCAATCCACCCTCCGTGGAGAAAGTAATTGTTGCTCTTGTATATTCCAGACAGGTGTTGTACTAAATGGGCAGATTTATCCAACAGGCAAAACCATTTGCACTTCCAAGTAAGTCCCAAAGAAGAGTTCAAATAACTTGGGTTGTTACCCAAAGATCCAGCAATCAATATATATGAATTGGATTTCAAAAATTCAGTCTGAGCATTTTTATCAGAGCAAGCTCTTTATCAATTAAATATGTTGAAAAAAGAGGCAAATAGGGAATTATGGAATTCTTTTAAATAGGGAATTATGAAATTGGGGTCATAGAAACTACATCATGATCATATATTATTATTTTTATGCTAACTTTTCTGGTTTCTAATTCATTGTGCTTATAAAATATTTAAATCTCAGCTAGAAAATACAGAAGTTGTCAATATAATCTTTATGATTAAAAATGGAGAAATGAGAGCTACTTAGAAAATTGGAATCCATTCTAGTTTTGTTGTTATTGTTGTTGTTGTTGGATGCAGTGAGGTTTCTTAGAGATAACTTGATGCTTTTGAATTTTGCTTTTAATTTCCGTACACTAGTAATAGCACAGGCTAGTTCAGGGCTAATTTTGTTCCTGCTGAGGCAAGTCCTTTTCATGGACTCATGAATTATGAGCCTCATGAATTCCTCTGGCCAGCAGGAACAGGAGCCATTCCTAACCAAGGGTGAGAGCTGGGTTATCATTCCCTCTAACCTTTATGCTCCCCCAGAGCCACAGTCATTTCTGCACACACATTCACTGATCACTTAATCTGGGGGAGAAACCACAGCAGACCCCTATAGAACTCTTCTCTCATTTTCTCTCTCTGCTCTGCTGTCCCTGTCTGCAGCTCTCTCCCTTCTGATAACCTCATCTCTTTGAACCCTAGCTCCCTTGACCTCCCTGCTTTCTGTATCAGTTCCCCCTTTTCACACCAGATCCTGGAGATTCACAGCAGATAGGTGGCTGGGACAATTGCAGAATGCACATCTGGTGCTCTGAATTGTCTCTCATTGTCTTTCCATAGTCACTGTCCTTTATTGCTTAACGTTCACTGTCTTGAACATTGTGACGTCACATATTTTGTACTTTTTTTGTTGTTTGATTGTTTTGCTTTTTTCTTTCAGGCAGGAGGTTAGATCTGGTCTCCTTTCCTTCATTTTGGTAAAAAGCAGAAGTCGCTCCTTCCCCTACCTCATAAAACATCCTGATGGGTATACTTCTCATTACTCTTCTTAAATGGCTCTGAAGTCCAGCCTGGGTCCCCAGCATAAGTCATGTGTTCTATTCAATCTGAGCTGTTCACTGTTCCTGAATACATCTTCTATTTAAATATACTTCAAGCCCCATAACTTTGGACAAGCTAGCTGTTTTGCCTGGGCTCATAGTCATTGAAGAAACACTACTAAGAACCCCTGAGCATTCAGAAATTCTGGGTTCAAATATTAAATGTATCACTAGCTATCCCTATACCAGAGGAAATATTTCACCCATCCAAAAATGTGTTTCATTGCTAAACTAAAGGTTGAACTAGATCATTAACTTTCTAGTAATAAAAGTAGATGAAATAAAAACTTCTAGGTGGAACTCAGGTGAAGTCCCATCCATCACAGGGCACCATGCTGGAATTATATTGTTCTTCCAGAGAGCATTAAAGCATGAAATGAGATAATCTCTATATCCCACCCAGCTCTAAATTTCTATGACCAGGTGATTATTCCATTATACTTAATATCCCCCTTCCTTCTTTCCTCTTTCCTACAAGTCACATTTATTAAGCACCTACTGTATTTTAGGCACCAGCAACAGAAAGGAGAAAAGACAAACATTCCTTCAGAATGTTCAGCTAAACAACTCTGACTGCTAAAATCTTTCATTCTCAACTGGATGCAAGTTATCTATTTGTATTTCTTTAACATGCACAATGACGTGTATTTTCTCCCAATCTCAAATATGTGTGCATTTCTCTTATGAAACTGATTACACTTTTCTCTTTGCGTTATAATTATTGCTTTCACTTATCTTATCCCATGTGTTAAGATTATAATATCACCAAGTTCAGCAATGTCTCATCAGTATTTGTGTAAGCATGGAATCCTATAATAACAGGTATGATATAAATCGCTTATTTCTAACTACTATATTAGTACTATGTAATATTAAAACTATACAAAACTAGGGGCGCCTGGGTGGCGCAGTCGGTTAAGCGTCCGACTTCAGCCAGGTCACGATCTCGCGGTCCGTGAGTTCGAGCCCCGCGTCAGGCTTTGGGCTGATGGCTCAGAGCCTGGAGCCTGTTTCCGATTCTGTGTCTCCCTCTCTCTCTGCCCCTCCCCCGTTCGTGCTCTGTCTCTCTCTGTCCCAAAAATAAATAAACGTTGAAAAAAAAAAATTTTATAAAAAAAAAAAAAAAAAAAAAAAAAACTATACAAAACTGAATAATACAAAAGCATATAAATAACAAAGAATGATTCATTCTATTCCTCACTGCCCTTATATCCAAGTAATTTCATTTCTCAGAGATAGGTAATTAGTGTTAACACTTGGAATATATCCTTCCAGAGATTTTTCTATAGACACATATAAACATAGAATCATTTTACTTTTTTTTTAATATGATTCTAGTAAACATAGTCTTACAACTTGCTTTTTTCTTCTTTACTTAATACATCTTCAGTAACTAGCCTCTTTTCTTCCTTATTAAATTTTGAGCATATTTTCATGTCAAAACACACAGAACTACTACATTCTTTTTAAAGGCTGTATAATATTTTGAATGAATAAATACGTGAATCAGTGTGGAATGAGCTCAGATAAGCTCCTAGTATCTACTGTTCTTCTACTAAGGTGAAATATTAGCTGCAACATAGAAAAAGTAATGGGAATAATGTAGCACTGTTCCTTATGGAAATAAGGGCATTGTAATATCTAATAAAATATGGAGGGCAGAGACAGAGAGGTAAACCATGCATTGATTTTCTAGAAACTTTGATGGTGAATTGTTTTATGTTATTTCTGCTAAGCTCTCAAATAAAGGCCACAAAAAGAAGAAAGGCTTATTTTCCAAAACTCTTCCCAAAGAAATGGATAATACATATGGACTCATTGCCTAGGATGAGACAATTGTGTTCAATACCGAAACCCACACTGTGACATGAAATGTATTGTACTGCATTTCTTAGGTCCAGTTGACAAGGGTAGGACACTAAGGGAGAAGGTGAAAAAATAGCTTTTTTCCTGATGCAAAAAGAGAGTGCAGATTTAAAAAACGAGGCAGACTTGGAGGAAAGTAGGCCACCAGCATGTGTTTACACAGATTTTATTACGTACATAAATTGTGCATATATCCATTTTGTTGCTTAGAGTTATAGAAAAATTAATGTGTTGGTATTTAAGTATTTTTGACTTGGATCTTCAATCTTCAGAGAATTCAGACAATATCAATAATTGTATGCAACAAGTCCTACTATAAGTGAATCCTTTATAAACAGATAATCACTAAACAGAGATTACCCTAAAAGAAGATGCTAACTTAAGGACTTTTTTTCAAGGTAAAATTAAGAAGAGCATCAGAGGTGACAATACGCTAGAAGGAGAAGACAAAAGAAATAGTATTAATAACATTACTCACAGTCACTATTCAGCAGTGCAGATGGTCTGGGAGTTTAGTCTCTGTGGCAGGTTGCCTCAGTTTGAATTCTGGCTCAGTTACTTGCTGGTTCTATAAGTCTGGAAAGATATTTAATTTCTACATGCCTCTATCTTCTAATCTCTGAAATGGGTATAAAAGTAACTATTTTAAGATTTACTCTGAGAGCTAAATGAGTTACTACAGGTAGCGATAGATTATTTTTTTAATCACAAATTGCTTAGAAAAATTAGCTATTATTTAATTCATATGTGGGATGTATAACACTGTCCAAAAACTTTCATGCTCTTCTCCTTATCCTCTCAATACTATTATAAGGTAGACATTACCTTTCTGATTTTAAGAATGGCAAACTTAGCAATCCACAGAAGCCACAGAAGAGGAAATGCGCCTAAGCTTTTGTGTCTTCAAAGGTTAGTCTCCTTAGACGATAAGACTTTCTCCAGGGAGAAAACATTTTTAGGGTTTATTTTGGGAACTTGGAAAGCATATACACTGGCTTTGAAGACTGGTTTTAAAGCTTTTTTTTGTTTTGTTTTTTGTTTTTTATCCTCCCTTTTTATTCCATATTAGTATTTACTGTGAAATAGATGCTGGCTTAGAGTTTCTAATACTATTGCTCTTCTGGCTAAGCATGTTCTTTTTCTGAGCTCTCTTGCCTTTGTAATCTTCCTGCCTTCCCTTTGTCTAAAGTAAGGTGCTACTGTCATTGAGGGGTACCTCTTCAGCAAAGCAAATGTAAATTGTGCAAATACTGTGTTGAGAGTGCCTGAACATGAAGTGCACTGGACACGTATATGAGGGTAAAGCAGAACAGACGGGCAGAGGTCCAGGAAGCCTCAAGAGGGACACCACTTGCCCATGACCCTACATGCCAGTGAAGGCTGTTGCAAGTCCACACAGAAGTAGGTCACCACTAATTGTCAAATTTCATCTGTAAGTCAACAGTTTATTTGAGGTATCTCTGCATAATTCCTTCTGTCTCTGACACACATTTTTTCTTCCAAGCCCCAATCACAAACACATGCATGCACACATACACACAACGTGTGCATACGTGTTTCTGCTTTGCCCAAGTATGTATCTCTCAGGTGCTCTTATGTCCATACAGTTGCAAAATCAACTTCTTAAAGGCAGGGCAAATATAGTGCTCTGCGTGCATCACTACTAATAAGCACTAATGAGGAAGTCTTTATAAAATAAATTTTTTCTAAGATGTCTCTTCAAAATGTAATGATTTCTGTTTCAGATGTGAGACAACATCCTACTTTTTGTAACACAGTTCATTAGAAAAGCTCTCTAGAGAGGGCCCCGATTTAGAAAATACAAACTTTTATGGAAGTAAAGTAAGGGAAGTATGGAAAAGCAAATTATTTCAGAGGCCAGTCACTGTGCAGTAAGAGTTTTGTCATTTATTACCAAGGTTTTCCCTTTTCCTGACTTTCACAGGGTGGGCAGGGGCAAAGTTACGTGCCAACAAGCCCTCAGTTCCAAACTTAAACCCCACCTCTTTATGAAAGGCCTCCTTCATCCTTCTGACTTGGCAATCCACACTGTCTCTGAACCTTTGAATACAATCCATGATCATTTGTCTTGTTACTTATAAAAATGCAAAGCACCATGCAATTTCACAGGCATATTTACCTCTTTAGAACTTTCACTTCTGAAAGGCATTGCTAGGACTTACACATCTGTCTTCAGGCTTTCAACGTCTGGCCTGTGCTACTGGATACAGTGAATATTTAACTGATGCCTGTTAGATAAAAATGAACCAATGGCTGAAACTGCAAGGACTTTATCTTCCTGAACAGCTTGGGGAAGGTGGCATAAAGAACAGAAATAGGGTGCAGCAAGAAACCTTCTAAAAGCACAGATACAGACAAAACTTTTGAGCACTCTTGGTTCTTTTCATACGAGTCTTTCCTGTTCTAGAGTAGCAGTCGAAGCTAACCCTAGGATAACACGTGGTTTTAATCATTTTAAACAATATTCCTTTTATCTCTATTTTCTATTGTCCTGTCATAGGTAAAAGTTGAATGCTACTGTAACTTGTACATTGAATAACTCCTTTTTTGAATGTTTATTTATTTATTTCGAGAGAGAGAGAAATAGCACAAGCAAGGGAGGGGCAGAGAGAGAGGGAGAGAGAGAATCCCAAGCAGGCTCTATAAGGTCAGGGCAGGAGCCCAAAACAGGGCTCAATCCCACAAACTGTGACAGATCATGACCTGAGCAGAAATGGAGAGTCAGCCATTCAAAAGACTGAGCCACCCAGGTGCCCCAATAGTTCTTAATGTTGATATGGTCAAGAGTCTTAGGAATTCATCCTATGAAAAAATAAGAGATCTGATGTGTATAAAGACAGGTAGATATTAATTATAAGAAGGCCTCATAACACAAGTGAGAAACTAATGAACTTTCTCTTCCCTGTCCATATAATATCAGGACAATATGGCAGCAAAGCTTATCAGGCCAACGACTGCCAAGGGCTTTTCTTAACTCTTGCTTTTCTTTCAGCAATTGCTTAAAAACTTTTCTCGTTGCATAGGATCCCACTGGCACCAATCAAACCAATATGTAAATTTAGAAAAAAAATTTACATCTTTAAAACACAAGAAACAGCGTAGGTGTTGTTTTATAAATCTTGAGATAAAACAACTATACAAAACAGATACCATCAAGGACCTTCTCTTCATAATCAATTCTGTACCATAATTTTGGAAATTAACCTAACGAAAAACATGGAAAGTTGTAATTAATTTGGCTTCTTAATATCATTCTGAAACTCTATAAATTTGCCTTGAGGCAACTGCATGAATCCAACCACAGGGGCAAAAATTTATCCCCCCTAAGTATCTGCAGAGCACCCTTATTTTTTAGGTAGCATTAGTGCCTTGGATTATTTGTTATATAAAGGATGTTAATACCCTAACATCACCTTTTTAAAGTCCAATTTCTGTTATGAAAATGAAGCTACTTCAAGTTTGGGAAACCCTATCACAAGGTAATAAAATAGCCCAAATAATTCAATCATGTAAAATAGGAGCTCATGTTACCGTGTGGCTGAGGCAATAACAGAGTGATTCTAGGAAGCTAGCAGGTCTTGGGTTCCCTTCCTGGATCCAAATACTGCCTGGTGACCTGACACTACCATTCGCAATTTCCTCCCCAGCTTAAATATCAATGGAGATGATTTTGGGTCTGGACTGGCTGGATCTTTTTGAACAACAGCAGGAATTTTCTGTGGCCATTTCCTCAGCTTGATCTCCAGAGATTGGGCTTGGAGAATCTTGTAAACAACCCAGGGACCACATTGTGCCTGACTTAAGTCCCCATTCAACCTAGAAGACTCGTGAAAGATAAAATGAAATGGCATAACTTATGTGAAAGGGTTTTAAAATGGATCCAAGGGGCCATTAAGGAGATGGGCCTTATGCATGTCCTCACGGGGAAGAACCATGAAGTTTTGAACTGGGCCTAAGAGCAAATACTCTAAGGACTCTGCACAAACTCCTGCAAGTTGCTACAGTAACAAACTTTTGCTTAGAGATGATTTTGGGTCTGGACTGGCTGGATCTTTTTGAACAACAGCAGGAATTTTCTGTGGCCATTTCCTCAGCTTGATCTCCAGAGATTGGGCTTGGAGAATCTTGTAAACAACCCAGGGACCACATTGTGCCTGACTTAAGTCCCCATTCAACCTAGAAGACTCGTGAAAGATAAAATGAAATGGCATAACTTATGTGAAAGGGTTTTAAAATGGATCCAAGGGGCCATTAAGGAGATGGGCCTTATGCATGTCCTCACGGGAAAGAACCATGAAGTTTTGAACTGGGCCTAAGAGCAAATACTCTAAGGACTCTGCACAAACTCCTGCAAGTTGCTACAGTAACAAACTTTTGCTTAGTGACAGCCTTAGTAACCAATCCTGTTTAGCCAAGATTAATTTTCTGAAACACCAATCAAAATTCTTTTATTCTTAAATTTTATTCATTTATTTTGAGAGAGAGTGAGAGTGAGAGAGACAGACAGACAGACTGTGTGCAAGCATGCAGAGGGGTAGAAAGAAAGGGAGAGAGAGAATCCCAAGTAGGCTCCACACTATCAGCACGGATTGTGAGGTGAGGCTTGATCTCACCAACCATGGGACATGACCTGAGCTGAAATCAACAGTCAGATACTTAACCAACTGAGCCATCCAGGGACACACAATCAAAATATTGTGTGCTTCCTAATATTTTTTAGGTTGACAGACTTTTCGCTCACTTATATTTCAGAACAAGGGCTGTGTGAAAGATGTAAAACAATTATGGGGCGCCTGGGTGTCTCAATCAGTTGAGCATCTGATTTCGGGTCAGGTCATCATTTCACAGTTTGTGGGTCTGAGCCCCATGTCAGGCTCTGGGCTGACAGCTCAGAGCCTAGAGCCTGCTTCAGATTCTGTGTTTCCCTCTCTCTCTCTCTGACCCTCCCCCGCTCACACTCTGTCTCTCTCTTTCTCTCAAAATATAAACATTTTTTTAAAAAGATGTAAAACAATTCCAAGTAAAGTTACATCCTATGTTGTCATGAGACTTTATGTTTCATCCATGCTAAAAAGTGCTATGAAGTCATGTTTTTGAAAACTATTCACTGATGTAGAAACTGGGTCATGAGAGATTAAATTACAAAAACAGAGGGTGCAAATGTATACATTCAACATGGTATATATGATTGTAGATGGAGAGATATAATAAGAAACTGGAACAACACTCCACCTCACACTTAGTCAAAGCGGCTAAAATTAACAACTCAGGAAACAACAGATGCTGGCAAGGATGTGGAGAAAGGGGAACCCTCTTGCACTGTTGGTGGGAATGCAAACTGGTGCAGCCGCTCTGGAAAACAACGTGGAGGTTCCTCAAAAAATTACAAATATGATTACCCTACGACTGACCAGTAGCACTACTGGGCATTTATCCAAAGGATACAGGAGTGCTGATTCATACAGAAGTGCTAATTGGGGCACATGCCCCCCAGTGTTTATAGAAGTACTATCAACAATAGCCAAATCATGAAAAGAGCCCAAATGTCCATCAACTGATGAATGGATAAAGAAGATGTGGTATAGATACACAATGGAATACTACTCGGCAATGAAAAAGAATGAAATCTTGCCATTTGCAACAATGTGGATGGAACTGGGAGGTAATATGCTAAGAGAAACAAGTCAGAGAAAGACACATATCATATGTTCTCACTCATATGTGGAATTTGAGAAACTTAATAGAAGACCAAGGGGAAAGGGAAGGAAAAAAATAGTTACAAACTGAGAGGAAATCAAACCATAAGACTCTTAAATACAGAGAACAAACTGAGGGTTGATGGGGGGAAGTGGTGAGGGAGGGGGAAATGGGTGATGGATATTGAGAAGGCCACTTGTTGGGATGAGCACTGGGTATTGTTTGTAAGTGATGAATCATGTGAATCTACTCCCAAAGCCAAGAGCACACTGTATACTCTGTATGTTAGCCAACTTGACAATAAATTATATTAAAAAAATTTGAATGCTCACTTGTTGTGATGAGCACTGGGTATTGTACGGAGGCGCTGAATTACTACATTATACACCTGAAACTAACATTACACTGTATGTTAACTAACTGGAATTTAAATACAAATTTAAACAATATTGAATACTGCTTTTTCTAGGAGGCAATAATAAGAGACAATTTCCATTTTCTACTTCAGAGCTTTCTTTCTCCAAAATGTTCTACAGTGACATTGTATTGTTTCCCACCAGGGGGGGAAATGTACCTTTAGAAGATGTAAAATAGGAAATAAGTATAATTATGATCTCTTTGGCCATCATTACAATCTAAAAACAGTGCAGAGTCAGGAATTTGGCTTGCTGGTCAAAGACTGTGTTTTGAGATATATAGAGTCTGCTTAAACCTATGGAATGCTCTGTTTCCAAAAGTTACTTAAAAAAATAAAAACTTACTTAAAACACATTGGAAACTAACAACTGTAATTTCACAAAGATTCTCCTTTGTTTTGGTAAATCTTGACATGATTTATAGTACAGAAAAGAGCTCAGAGACCCAGGGAGCTCTTTATTTACCCTTTACAAAATCTTGATTTACATCTCTGCTTCAGGATAGAAAAAAATCCCCATAGTCCACATAGGGGAACAAATGGGTTGCTCCAGGGAGTGCATTCCGAAGGAACACAGTGCAATTCTCATTCATGTGCTCTGATACAGTCTTCTCCAAATTAGAATTTGAGGTTCTATTGACACTGCCTGAAATCAACTGTCTTTTGGGCTTTCATTAAATTCCTGTGGGATTCCTCACACAGGGCCAGATTGGAGATGAGACATTGAGGCTGAGAGCTCTGGAACCTGGCGTTATGGAACATTACATATCCAAGGGTGGCACCAGCGACCGGGGTCCCTGGGACAAGTAACTGCTGATCCACTGGGAAAAGGAAAATTCAGCAAACTCAATAGCCCTCTAAATTCCTCATTTCATTCCTAGAGACTAAAATAGGTTCTTGCACTTATTTGCTGGCTAACATTCTGTCCAGAGTCTTCTAAGAATTCTTATAAATTATCAGCAAACGTTCTGCTAGAGTTTCAGGGCTTCAGATACTAAGCACTGCAATTTGCTGGTAGACAGTATCTGGAGTAGAGAATATTAACTTCTGATGTTCCCTGTTCAATATCCAGAAAAAATGGGCAGTGTTTAATACAAGATCTGCTGTGTAGATCTGTATGTATCTGTTACCAACAGACCTCAAATCACAGGACTAGCAAATGCATTTAAATTCTTCATTTGAATGTAGAGAATGATGTTATGTTTTTATACCTATCTTGGGGAGTTTGTATATGAAGAAGTTGGAATAATGTGAAAAGATGAGAAACAAGGTAATGTGTCACACTCACTTCCACATGTCCATGTATGTCTGTCTGAATGTCAGCAAAATTCCTGATATACCTCTTCTCTACGTTATTCCTTTTGTGTTGTTACAGCAAGCCATTGTGGACCAGTGCCCTCTTTGACTCGCCGATCATTATAAACTGTCTCTACTCCCACCCTATTCTCACCCTGATCCAAAAGGATTTTTAAAAATCTTTTCTTATGTATGGAAGACTTTGGTTTCTTTTTTTTTTTTTTTTTTAATTTATTTATTTATTTATTTTTATTTATATATGAAATTTATTGTCAAATTGGTTTCCATACAACACCCAGTGCTCATCCCAAAAGGTGCCCTCCTCAATACCCATCACCCACCCTCTCCTCCCTCCCACCCCCCATCAACCCTCAGTTTGCTTTCTGACAAGGATAGGAAAAGAGTTTAATCGGAAGAAAGAGCTACCTGTCAGATACCTTGGGCTGGTTTTTGGTTCCCAATGAAGAAAGAGAATTGGGTAGCAGAATCTAATGGAAATAATCCTTAATAAGGAGAAGAAAATTCTGGGCCTATGCAGATGTGACTCTGTCCCAGGAGATGAACAAAGTATGTCATGGAATCAGGAAGAAGCTTTTCTCACTACAGCGAAATGGAACCAATACTCGATGCTTCTGGTAAATCTAAAGATGGGAACTGCGGCAATGCACATAGACTTTGTTTAGATGTATACTGGCAGTGAACTTCTTTTTCCAAAAGCATTTGCAAAAAGTAAATTTTTAGGTTGGAAAAGACTGGAAAAATAGGGTGCCAGTTGCATGGCAATTGTAGGAAACAGTTGGGCTAGTACCACAGGTGAAACATCCCTGGGAAGTACTCTATGTTTTGCAGGAGCCCTTGCAAGAAGAGCTGAGAGCCAACTCTAAGTTTTTCCAATTAGGATAAACATTAGACTATCTTTTTTACAGCTATATCCCTCTGCCTCTCTCTTCTTCTCTCCCATCCTCTCCCTCCTTCTTATTCTCTCTTCAGGGACATAATGGTTAGCTGTATTTTCTGAGCTATTTCAGATTTCACTTAAAATTCTGTTTTCTCATCTGATAAATGAGGAAGCAGGACTGTGTCATGTATAGGAGTCCTTCCACAATCATCAGACTGTGATTTTCTGAATATAATGACAGAGGACATGGTACTAAAAGTATATTGCATGGGTACCGAGGCTGGGCTTGTATTTCCTGCACCTATGTACCAAAGAGAATTTTTAAACCTAAAATCTTACACCCTTTTCCTTCTATAAAGCCATCGGTTCCAGGGCAGATTTCTGCCCACTTCTATTTGGACAAGAGGTGGTATAAAAAAGTGATCAAGAGGGGCGCCTGGGTGGCGCAGTCGGTTAAGCGTCCGACTTCAGCCAGGTCACGATCTTGCCGTCCGCGAGTTCGAGCCCCGCGTCAGGCTCTGGGCTGATGGCTCAGAGCCTGGAGCCTGTTTCCGATTCTGTGTCTCCCTCTCTCTCTGCCCCTCCCCCGTTCATGCTCTGTCTCTCTCTGTCGCAAAAATAAAATAAACGTTGAAAAAAAAAAATTTAAAAAAAAAAATAATAAAAAATAAAAAAAAAAAAAAAAGTGATCAAGAGCATGGACCTCAGAGCAAGATTGCCTCTGAAATCCAGTCCTCTCAGTTAGTAGCTTGGTGGCTATGGCAATGTAATTAGCTTCTTTATGCTCCCACTTTCATCAGCTATAAAATGGGAATGATGCCAATATCACCTAACTCAAAAGTTTTCAAAAAGGAGTAAACACATTTATATGAATGCTTAGAAGGAAGACAAGTACATAATTTATATAAAATTTTATGACAATCAAGAAACAGCTACTCTGACAAATTAGAGCTTTTATTACATTGAAATCATTGTCTGATTACATTAATATATTCCCAAAAGTCTGCAAATCCCATGAAGGCCTGGACAAAATAGTACATGACAATAGATATTTGGTGAATGTTGGACAAATAAATAAACTCTTTGGATAAATCCCCTCATTTCTTTGGTTAAAGAAAATTGGAAAAGGGTAAATTCTGTGATTGGAGGAATAAATTGAATATCATGTGCCTGGCACAGGAAGTTATAGAGCTGACCCGATCACAATCTTTATTCTCTATAAAGATTCAGTCATTTCTCTTAATACCTGAAACCTCGAATCTTGAATTCTCAGTTTTTAGAATAGTTATAGAATTCAGATCTCATATTGACATATAAGAATGCTACATGAAGAGGAGCTGGAGAGGAGGAGGGCATCAGGCTTTATGAAGAAAACTAGGGCCTGCATCCAACAGCTGTGTGTCGAGTTGACATAAATGGCACAATAGGATTAGGCCCAGCCATCCCTGGGCAGAGCTTAGTCCTTCATTCTGCTGTTTATCTGCCTGCTAAATAGAGGCAGGCAGAGCCTGACTGTGGACTGGGGTTCAGAGGACCCAGGAGGAGTGGTTCTCGACCCTGTTATACATTGGAATCACCTGGGAGCTTTTAACATGTATTGACTCCAATGTAATTGGACTTGGGTGGGCCTGAGCATCAATACTTTCAAAACCCTCACAGGATAATTATAAAGCACAGTCAGAGATGAAACTCAAGGGGCCAGGTGAACTTGTCGCAGGTAATTATGGCCTCATTAAGGTCACAGAACTTAGCACACTGGTTTCTAAAACTGTTTCTCACGTAACTAGACAGTTCAGTTGTGTAACAAGGGTGACAAATTTGTCCTGGTTTGCCCAGAACTTTCCAGGTTTATCACTAAGACTTCTATGTCCCCCAGAACATCTGCCAACCCCCTGAAGTCCCAGGCAAACAGAGACGTCGTTCATCCTAGGTGCAAGGAAAAAAAAATGACAAAAAAAACCTATTTTATATACAATATTCAGTACTACAATGTATTGCAAATCAATAAACATAATCAATTATCCATAATGCCAATTTTTAACAAATGGAAACCTCCAATGTATTAGTTTTTTGGTAAATTTAATTGTGTTGGAGTGTACGTATCAGGCATTATAATGAAATGACTACTGTCATTTCTATGCCTATATTTAAACATTTTTTAAAGGTATTCCAATTTGCTAGGCTGTTACCCTGCACTTTTTTTTTATTTTTAAACTCATTCCTGAGCAAATCTGTTCTCATAAAATTATCAGTGAGCACAGAACTGTAGTAAAAGTGTGTCATGTTCAATCAAATGCTGAGAAGGTTTACACACATCTGCTCCTTGATTGTGATTTTAATAACATCAGAGTCAGTTATGGAAGAATAAGGAAATACCCAACAATAGAGTGGTATATTATAGACATTTAGGCTTTTGGTCAAGTTTAGATGCTTTTTTTCCTGACTTTTACATTTAATAAGAAACAAAGCCAATTGTAAAATCTTGGATGATGGTAGATCTACTTTGAATTATTAACAAGGGCTGATGCATCGCCGGCAATCAAAAACGGTATGTAAAACAAACGGAAGTTAAACGAAGGAAAGAAACAGAATTAGAGGAAGGGGGAAGATGGGCTTTTCTACTTAAGACATAAGTAATATTATTGAACGCTGTTCTGAATTATAATATTTATAAAAAACTATCTTAAAATTACATTATATAATCTTTTTAAAAGGATTATTATCAAACTTCTAATCTATATGAGTTCAGATTTCTTTTCTGACATAGAGACAAGTAGGTCCCAACACTAATTTCAGATTTTGTTCTCTAACAGAAGAACTACAAATTTGAGTTTATAAGTGCATTTACTCTACAATTACTACTTTTTGTTTATTTTAATTTTATAGTTTCATATTCATATATATATATATATATATATATATATATATATATACACACACACACATATATATGTAGTAATCTTCAGCTAGTGACATTGACCTGAACAAGTGGAAAATGGCATTTATTCTATAATTATTAATTTAAATTTTTTATTTTGTAGTTTCATATATATACATTTATCTGTATATATGTATGTATATGTATATATGTATGTGTATGTGTGTATGGGGGGGTGTTCTCTAGCTAAAGTGGCATTGATCTGAACAAGGCATAAAATTAAGTTTCTGTAATAACTGTTTAATCCTTCTGGAACTATTCTATGGGGAGGTGGATTGAGAATATAATATAATTAATATACTATACTGTACTATACTATACTATAATATAATATGGCTTCTAGGTGCATGAGATGATTAGTGATTCCTTATCTGTTCCTGGAAATTAAGTTCCCTATTTCCCTTTGCAATACATGCCTGAGGGGGTCAAGTTCTAGCACAGAGGAAACTTAAGATGTTAGTCACCTAAGCCAGAGAATTTGCACATACTCACTTGGCTTAAGGTAGATCTTTGTGGCCTGCAAATTGCTGAGACAGGGAGAGTCCCTCAAGTTACATTTTGAAACTTTGCTGTTTACCCAAAAGCAGCACAGGTTTTGCAAGGGGAAAAGATGGAGAGTTTGCTACTAGGTCTTTTGGGAATACTGCTGTAATGAAAAACAGCTTCAGAGATTCAAAGGAAAAGCAGGCAATAACCCGTTATTCTGGTGCAGGTCCTCAAAGAGGTCAGATGATATGCATATTATTTGCTTATTGCTTCCTACTTTTTCTGCCAAAATCCAACTAAAGCTGTCCGTTTTCTGATACATTTGATATCTTGTGTCTTGGTCACACTGTAACTTTAGCACATGGTGGTGATTGAAGAAAGTGTGTTGAATAAATCTGCCTTTTCACAAGGCCATCCTCTACACCCAGATGGAAGGGTGGAAAGGTTAAGATGAACAGGAAATTTGGAAAAGGTTCAGCTGTATAAGTTATTACAAGTCTTCTAATAAAAGAGCAGGTATTAAATTCATGAGACGCTGAAAATTGAATTGCTGAGACAAGAGCTATTGTGACTAGAATAGCAAATGTCAGATCATGAATCTATTCACATGGCAAGGATCAAAAGATGATTAACACAAATGATGAGTTGTTCTACTTTGCTTGAAACATTGAGTCTCCGTTTGGTTACTAGGAGGCAAAAAAGTGGGCTGGAAACTGCTCTTCCATGGTATCTGTGCTCTGTTCCAAACTCCTTTAGGTTTAAGAATTTGGCATATAAAGGGATAGGAAAATATTTAATATCAATTCCACAATTACTTCCTATATATCGTTCATGACTTTTGACAAATGTATAACGGGTCTATCAATAGACTAACATTCACAAAACAGCTCTGTATTATGTAGGGAATAAAAAAGAAGTCAATCGTGATTCCCAGGGTCCAACTGCATGAATGCACCTCTACAGGATCTATGGAAAGAGGAAGGACTTACACCAAAAAAGTTAACTTCATATTGAGGTCAGGATTTAGGAGCTGTGAAAAGAATGAGTGAGAAAAAATTCCTATTCTATGAGTTTTCCTTAGAACACCAAACCCCAAAATCTGTAAGGACTTCTTCTAAACCATTGTTCACCTATCTGTCTATTTACTTATTCACTTATTAAAACATTACAAGAAATACCTCTCGGGACTATCCATACAAGCCGTTGTGTGTCGAAGGCAGAGGCTATCAAACTACAGCCCATAGACCAAATCTCGACAGTTGCTTCCTTTTCTAAATGAAGTTTTGTTGGAACATAGCTCCATCCAAATTAGCTATGGCCAAGTGAAGCAGCTCCTAAAACATTTATTGTCTGGACTCTGCTAAGTGGAATAATGTCCCTTCAACAATTCTTAGAACCTGTCAATGTGTTACCTTATACTGTAGAAGGCATTTATGCAGATGTGATTAAGTTAATGATAACAAAGTCCTTATAAGAGAATCTGAATCACAGGAATGAAAGCAGAAGACAGAAAGGAGAAAAGATGCTACAGTGCTAGCCTTGAAGACAGAAGAAGGAGCCATGAGCTGGGAAGGAAGGCTTGAGAAGTTAGAACATGCATTCTCCCTAGAATCTTCAGAGGGAAAGCCCATAGCTTGATTTTAGCCCACTGAAACTCATTTCAAGGTTTCTGACTTCCAGAACAATAAGGTAACAAATTGGTCTTGCTTTAAGCCACTAAGTTTGTGAGTTACAGCAATAATAGGAAACTAATACGTGACCCTTTATTGAAAACGTCCACTGACCCTTGGTCTAGGATTTAGTGTATCCAGAATAATAACCTGTTGTAATAAACAAAAACCTACAGCCAGGGCAAGGAACTCAAATACTGATAAGGTCAATAAAGCTGCTTTTCTGTGTGATCTTGGGCAAATAACTTACCCAAGTAAATCCGTGTTCAAGTATTTAAGATACGCCAGGCAGGCTAGATAAGTGAAGGGACTTTAATCCTTCTGCAAATATATAGGTTGTTGTTCATACCCCTCAACACATACAAAGATCTACCTATGTTCTCATCTATCCCAACAGGAGACAACTCACTTGGCTGAATTCTAAAAAGTCACCATGAACTTTGGGGCAGGTTAATTTTCCCTCTAATTAATTAATTCACTGTTTCTGAGATAGAAGCTGGAAACAGTCTCACAGCTCGGCAGGAATATTATTTGAGATAAACAGGCCAGTAAAAAGAAAATAACATGCCTTATTAGCAACTTGAATAGCAAACTAAACCTATTAAGACTTAATTCTGAATTTAGGCTATGTGGACTTATTCCAGGGTACAAAGGCTGATATGCTTGGTTGTGTGAGAAGGCATATGTACCGAGACACCTTTTATAAATGCAAAAGATTAGTATCTCAAGTGTCTGGAATAATGGCAGAAAAGGCAGACTCAAAGAAGGTTAATATTCCAACTGCACATTTGTATTCTTATCACCACCATTTTTAATTGATGTACAAAAAAATCACAAAATTTCCTGTCATGTTCACATAGGTTTGATGACTTACCTTAATATACTTTTAGAATAATGCAATGCTACCACAACAAACATATTAGGTTTTTCAATTTTACACTATTTGTGAGTAGTATGCAATTTTACACTATTTGTGAGTAGTACTTTTCATGAATGAAATGACATTCCTATGTTAAGACCCTTATGAGGGTTGGGGTGCCTGGTTGGCTCAGTCAGTAGAGCATGTAACTCTTGATCTTGAGGTCATGAGTTCAAGCCCCACGTTGGGCGTAGAGACTACTTAAAAAAAAAAGCCCCATGAGGATAAATAGGGGACTATGGCAGTTCAGTAGAAATGTCACTTATTGGGGCAACCTGGGAGGGCTTCATGGAAGAGGTGACATTTGGCTGGGGAAATGAAGATATTTATCATTCATTTTGTCACTTGGATTTAGTTGGCTAATTGCATCTGGGACTTGCTAATTGTGAAATGTTTTAAAAAAGAAGAGAAGGGAAAGGAACGGAAGGGAAGGGAAGTCAGATAGAAGGAAGAGAGAACAAAGGGAACAGGGTGTAGCAAAACAAAGGGCTGGTAGCATGAATAAAAAACAGGTTCAGAAAAAAAATTCCTTTCTAATATGTAATTTTTAGAGGTGCCTGGGGGGGGGGCACAGTCGGTTAAGTGTCCGACTTCGGTTCAGGTCATGATCTCACAGTTTATGAGTTCAAGCCTGTGTTGGGCTCTGTGCTGACAGCTCAGAGCCTGAACCTGCTTCAGATTCTGTATCTCCCTCTCTCTCTGCCCCTCCCCCGCTTGTGCAGGTGCTCTTTCTCTCAAAAACAAATAAACATGAAAAAAAATTTTAAGTATGCAATTTTTAAGTAAATAAAGGTTGTAGGCCTAGGAGTCACAAGTTGGCTTAGAATCCTGCCTGTGAAACTCACTTGCTGTGTGATCTTCGATAAAATACTTCACTATCTAAACTTCAATTTTAGTATCAGTTCAATGCAGATAAAAATAATAGGAATTTATTCCATGAGTCATTGAGAATATCAAATGAGACAGTGCATGTACTAGCTAGTATACAGTAAATAGCTAATTACCTTGAGCTATTTTTTATGGGGCTTAGGGAGCCAGACAAATACACTGTACAAAGGCTTCTAAAAATCACCCATCTACAGACAAGGCAGAAGAACACTTAGCGCTCTGATGAGTGTCGTTCACATGGACACTGATATCTTTTTCATTGGTCATGGAAGAAATGTAAGCAAACATATTCCACATAAAGGCACTTGGGATGGTGCTTTGCATACAGAATTGTCGCAGCTTAAGAGTCCTCAGTAAAATGACTGCAGCTTCTAGAGAAGTGTGTGCTTAAGAAAGTGCTTTTCTTAAAGACATTCTCCTCTAGGAAGTGCCCAAGGATAATTAAAATGGAAATGCCAAAGTCAAGGAATCAAAGACTCTAAGAGCTAACTGAGCCTTGCCTCTTCTCCAGAGACAGAAGTACACTTGTCTCGTGTTTCTGTTTACTATGTATTTGTTAAATATATGATTAAAGTGGACATTGCTTTCTTTGATTTGCCAAAGTGGGGCTAGCCTGTAGGGGTCCCGTCTTTCTAACTATGCTGAAGAAAACCTTCAAGACACCACCCAAGCTCTGCTGGTCTGGCACTAATGAAACTTGGTATTTAGGTACTGACTGTATGATCTTGAATAAATTACTTTCACTTTCTCAGACATTCCCCCGATGCCTTTCATGAGCTTGCTTCCGCTTTCTGCCTTTCCATGTCTTTCCAGTGTGTTCGCTCAGCAACTCTGAGCTGAAAGTTGCTGATCACCGTTTCTTTTGCATGGCATCCCTACCCTAGCTCTAATCCTTCTGCAATTCAAGGCATCAAGCAGGTTGAGGGAGGTGAATTTAGAACATCTGAATCCATCAATTGCTACATACTAAGCAGAGTGACCTTACATGGCTCAATTTATTTTTTGAGTTTCACTTCCCTCATTTGTGAAATGATGATGATAATATCCAACATCAGGCCGTTGTGGGGATAACATGAAAGAAGGCACCAAACACAGAATTTGGCACAGTAAAAACTCTGTTACTGTTTCTCTGTTGTGGCTGTTTTGTTTTCAGTGCTCCTGGGAATCAATGAAGCAACAGAAAACCACTTTTAGCCCAGAAGTTTATAGAGTGTATAATAACTATAACAGAAATTAATTCAGTAGTTTGCATGTGAACTTAAAAAACCCTTCATATTGTCCCCAATCCTACTTGATTCCTGAACCTGTCCATAGTAGACTCTGGCTTTTCTTCCTCTTCAGGTTTCTACCCTCTAAAACATGTACCAGTGACACTCTTGCTGTCCTGGCCACTACTAGTCACTATAGATGCCCATCTATTTTACTTAATCTATGGATTTTGGCTTAATCTATGGCTCTTGGGCCTATGTCTATTCCCATATTTTAACCAGGATTGCAGGGGCTGTTTTTTCGGTTGTGCACCTTTATCCTGCATTTCTTTTGCAAGCTCTCTGTTGTCTGTCCAGCCCTCCCTGCATGCACTTTGCATCCACCCTTCAGAATCTCCATTTGTCCCTTTGATACTCCCATCGTGTAAGGATGCTCCACTGGAATTCCTCTCTAGATTTTGAGACCAGCCCTCTTTCTGTTGGTGACAATTTCCTTTTCTTTTTCTTCCTTCCTTTCTTCCCTTCCTCCCTCTTCCTTCCTTCCTTCCTTCCTTCCTTCCTTCCTTCCTTCCTCCTCCCTTTCTTTCTTTCTTTCTTTCTTTCTTTCTTTCTTTCTTTCTTTCTTCCTTCTCTCCCTTCCTTCCTTTCCTTCTCTTTCTCTTTCTTTTCTTTTCATTCTTTTTCTCCGTCCCTTCCTTCTTCGTTCTTTCCCTCCATTCTTTGGTTTTCTTTTCTTTCCTTTCCTTTCCTTTTCTTTTATTTATTCAAACTTACTCTGTGCCTGACAATGTGCTAAGTAATTTACATCTATCGACATATTGAATTCTCAAACATGTATTCATTTTATAGATGGAAAAGCAGAGTCCCAGTGGTTAAACAACTTTTAGAACTAGTATACTTTGGACTGTAGAAGCTGACCTCAATACTGTAATCAATAGAGTTGATTGAAAATGAATGAATGAATGAATGTGATATAGATTTATTCATTAAGTCAACAGTTTGGGAGGTCCTATTCTGAGAAGGTCCTCTCTCAGAGCAGATTTTCCAGGATATGAATATGAAACTATTTTTTATAGATGTTATACACATGTCATATATACAACCTATAATACACTAACATACATCCATAAGTACATACACACATACCTATACATAAGTGTATATATATGCACATGTATATATGTATATGTAATGTATATGTTCATTTATCTACAAATACATTTATATCTTTGTTATCTGTTACAGAACACAATTCTCTAAATTCAAGGTACCTTAGTCATTTCAAAGTCATAGAGAAGAACCTAAATATTAAACCACTTACAGTTTGTCTGTCAAGAGAGCTACAAAAAATATGGCCTCGGGGCACCTGGGTGGCTCAGTCCGTTAAGTGTCCGACTTCAGCTCAGGTCATGATCTCACGGTCCATGAGTTCAAGCCCCACGTCGGGCTCTGTGCTGACAGCTCAAAGCCTGGAGCCTGCTTCAGATTCTGTGTCTCCCTCTCTGTCTGCCCCTCCCCTGCTCATGCTGTGTCTCTGTCTCAAAAATAAAATAAAAACATTAAAAAAATATGGCCTCATAACTCTAATAAACATGGCCAGATACAAGGGAGAGGAGATTCAGTGGCTTAATTTAACATGACTCAGAACCTAGTTATCATCTTTGGAAAGTGCTAGTGCATAGGACAGCCTCTGATTGTTCAATGTTCCTTTAATCATTACATGCGGAGAGTTAATATGCCAGGTTATTTGTTGCTATATCTAGCAACATATTGTTATAAATGCAAAGGTTAAACACAGCAGACAGAAGATTTTATTTCTGCTGTATGGCTGCTGTCAAAACTGTATGAGAGAAAGTAACAAGATTTTACCCATTCTCCCTAGGACCTTTCCACAGACACACATGCATTTACACGCTTCACATAATCCTGAGAGACATCCAGAATATTTCCTAGTGTTCTACATAAAAACCTAGAAGTAAGAGACTTCCTTCCTTGACTTTCTCTTGGCTCGAAAATTTTGCATTGTCTCTTACTGTGTCTGAGATGCCTTGCCCACAACCTGACTAGGTTTGGCCAAGGAACTTGCTTTAATCACTAGAATGAGGCAGAAGTGATAGTCTGCCAGCGTCAATCCTATGCCTTAAGAGTTTTTCTGGCTCTCTCCACCTGGAGAACATGTCTTGAAGGTGTTAGAAAATGAAACCAGAGGGGCAGAGACCCAATTTCCTGGGTTCTCCAGCTGACGCCAGCCTTTACCAGCCGACACTCAGTCAACCTTGCATATGTGATTGAGAAGGTCAAAATCAACAGAACCTTCCAGCTGATCCCAAGCCAATAGATGGTAGTCCTCGCATGCTTACTGAGGTTTTGCATTTCTCTGTTGAAATAGCTAATACCAGGGCTCACATTAGTTGTGGAACTAATTGGTAACAGGACAAAAAGGCAAGTTACTGCTTAGGTGCAGGAAAGAAATGAAAAAATAACAGAGAAAGCAAAACAGTGTCTCATCTGATGTGAGAACTGTTTTCCTTGAAGCAACCCCAAGATGATTCAGGAGGGAAGCCAGAGCTGCCTCTGGGACTTCAGCAGAAGGTCTAAGAATTACCAGCAATAGGAAAGACGCAGAGAGGGAGAAAAGCCACTGGAGTTGGCAAAAGGGAGGATTTGGAAAACAAAATGTGGCCAAATGAGCCAAAATTACAGAAATCTGGTTTACTGGAACTAGCATTGTTTCAGATTTGAAGTCACTTGGAAATGACTCAATACAGCTGGTGGTTTTTAAAAACTTTTCTGCTTCATCTCCTTTTTTCCAGCAACATTTAGGTGACACCCTCCTATGTAAGAGATAAGAGTCCCTATAGCTGAGTTTGGGATGGACTACAGAGCATGGGACCCCATCCCTCGTCTCCTTGGTGTTCTGTGAGTCATTGTTGGAGGTCAACCAGCCACAGGGGGAGGGCTGGGACTTGAACACCTGGTACGCAGTTTTATTATAAAACTGAGCTACTCTAAAGGATCTAAAATTTTTTCTGTACTTGTGAACATTATGGTGTTCACATTTTTCCCCTGTTTCATCCAATATAGAATACACTGATATGTTTAAGGCTGATTTGGGTCTTTTCTTTGGAGAAACTAAATTTCAAGAAATATAATCCACTTAATTATTCACATTTGACATGAATTCTAGTCTTTCAAGAGCATTTTTGCTTATAAATAATCACTCAACTTCTTGAGCTTTAATTTAGTCTCTACCAGATGAAGCTCTTCTTGGCCTTCTGGCTTAGGTTTCAGTACATTTATCTTTCCAGGATTATATTATGTTTCTCTGACTGACGAATCTCAACATTTGGTGACCACCATCACTGACACAGAATAGCTCCCTTACATCACCATTATAATGGTGCCAAACGCTTGCAGCATTGTTGGATTAATAAAGCCAAGATACAATTATAATATAATTCCTAGGCTACAACAATTATAAACTACAATCTTTATCCTTTCACCATAAATTCCAAGCTCTTCAGTGTGGTAAGCATGGCCCTTCATCCCATCAACTCTGCCTTGTGTCCCATGACTTCACAATTTACAACTTTAAAATCATGTTCAATGTTTTCAGAGTTCATCAAAAATGCCATGCTGCCTGATCTATTACATCTTTACAAATGTTGTTCCATGTCTGGCTGCTCTCCCCACCAGTTGTCTGCATGGTAAATGACTCTGCATCCTTTAAGACACAGCCTCAGGATTGTTTTCCATAAGGGAGTAAAGTAGCTCCACCTCTCTATTACCTATTTGCTGTGTACCTTCTCCTGGACCTGCACGGTATTATGACCATGTATACGTTCTGCCTCCATGACAATAGCAAATCTCAATATGGCATTTTTGGGTGTGTGGCAAGTATTCATCACATATATGAACTCACTCCATTATCCAACTCAATGGAATAGATTATTATCATTTCCATTTTATAGATGAGGAAAGTGACACATAAAGAGGTTATAGAGCTGGATGGGATTTGAATCCAGTCAGACAGATACCAGAGACTGTATATACTATGTTTCCTGACATTGTAAACTCCCTAAAAGCACAGAGAAGTCTTGATCCTTCAATATTTGCTGATTTGAACCCATGGAATTATGGTACACACAGTTTCCACTACTGCTAGTAAGAGGAACAGAGGTGTCTCATTCAGGATGTTCTTGGCTTTCAAAGTGATTCTAAAATTCTTCGGACTGCAAAGCCCTCCATGGACTTGAATGGCAGGAGAGAAAACAATCACTATGCATTCACTCCGAAAGAAGATCACAGCCATCCAGCCAATTATATGCTCCTTGGCTGGGATCATATTTCTTCACAGATCTTTTATCACATGACAACCCATATGCATTTGTTTAATGAAAGTGATGCTATCACCTCTCACTTTGCTTTCCCACAGTTCTGCAGCTAAAACAGATTGGGGAAGAGTTCTTTCTTTCTTTCTTTCTTTCTTTCTTTCTTTCTTTCTTTCTTTCTTTCTTTCCTTCCTTCCTTCCTTCCTTCCTTCCTTCCTTCCTTCCTTCCTTCCTTCAATTCCAAGAGGTAAACTGACTTACAAATGTTATTTCTGCTACTTTCCTATTTTACCTTGGCTATTGGAGGAATTGTGTCTGGAACAATTTCCCATTCTAATCACTCATAAAACAGCTGTGGGGGTCTTGAATATTAACAAACAGGGCCCCAAAGAAAATGAAATCCTGGCTTGAGGGCATTTTCAGTGATCTGACAGGTCAGCAAAACACTCATGTTGTACGTACCAATCACAAAGTGTCTGTAACCAGCATGATGCTGTTGATTATCAAAAGCAATGCACAATGAAAATAAGGTGGAGCAAAGCTTTAGAATGCGGAGAAAGGCACTAACGAAGCTAGTGATGCCAGCTACAGTTTTTTTTCAAAGTCCAGCTGGTAGAAAGCTCAACATCCAGTGAAATGCAAAATAGTAGGGATTTATTACAGTGTTTTTTTATTTCTCCAATTGTAAAATTAAAGGGAATGATAAAATAGTGAGTAGAAAAGGATTCCCAAAATGACTGGATAACTGTGAGGGAAATCATCCCTGATGAATATATACCCTAGATCATTTGGTAATCAGGATGGCACTGATTAAGATACTCAAGTCTGGGGTTTGCATACACAACTAGTTTAGTATCCAATATCTACTACTGAATTTGTGCCCTTCTCAGTATAAGTCTCTAGTCAAATATTTATTTCCACTCTTTTTCTACCAAATGTTTCTACATGGTGTGCAAGTCATTTTTCACAAGAACCCAGTGACTACAATGTATTTGGAAGTACATAAGTTCTTCCCTTGCCAATTAGTTAAGGACCAATGAGGAACTGGCTCTTTTCTTACATTGTCAACCCAGACAGCATCCTATTGCTGGTCTGTAGTTTTATCTGGGTACCTCACAGGCTCACTTACCACATCCCAATGCAACTCAATCATCGCTCTCTTGACAAACACATCCATTCTCTTTTTCATTCTAGTGCTTGTTACTAATAATACAAAGGCATTTTGGAAGGACGAGAGAAAGCATAAAGCAGAATAAAGTTTGTACAGGAGAAAGGTGCAGAAATAAAAGACAAACAATGAAATCGGATGTAAAACATGGGAATAGACACCTAATTCCTTCCTATCCCAATGCCCACATTGCATCTATCACTAAGCTCAGCAATTTCTGTCCCTAAGAGAGCCCTCAAATCTCTTCATTTCTCTCCTCCATCTCCCTACACCAAGCCACCACCATTTCATCCATTTATTACTGCACTGGTCTCCCCTCTGATATCCCAAATCCTCTTATCTCTCCACAATCCATAGGCTCACATTTATAATCCGAGCAATTTTTTTTTCTTCCAGTTCAAATCTTATATCACCCTCCAACTTAAAATTCTTCTTGGTTTGCCATTGCCCCAAGAAATAAATCTTTAAATTCCCAGCAAGGCTTTGACTAGGCATACCAGGACCAGGCTTTGATTCTTCATTGACCCTACTGCCTGGTTCTTAATTGGGTATAGATTTTTGTACCCCAGGGGACATTCGGAAATGTTTGGAGGTAGTTTTGTCATAAATGGTCAAGAGCATGTACTGGTTTCTAATTTATAGAGGCTAGGAATGCTGCTAAACATTCTACATTATTAGGACAGCTTTCTCACAACAAAGGATTACTTAGCCCCAAATGTCAATAGTGCTCAACCTGATAAACCCTGTTCTAACCTTATCTCATGTGCTTCTTCCCTTTCACTCTCTTAATTGCAGCTATTCGCTACTTCTTTCATTTCCATGAATTCACTATACTACACTACACTTCACTAAACTGTACCACATCTTCAATTCTTCAATATGGGATTCCTTCTTCCTGGAATAATCTGCACATTCTCTGCTCTACTAACCCCTAACACTTAACCTGACAAACTTCCCGTTATTATTATTTCTCAACTTAGTTATTTACTCAGGGAAGCCTTTCCTGAACTGTCATACTGGATTGGTTTCCTTTCTGATATATTCTTAGACACCCAGTGTCTTTCCTCATAATAGCACTTTTACTGTCAGCCTTTCCTACAATACAATAAATTCCTTGAGGGTAGGACATGTCAGCCTCATTGACTTGAACTCCAGAACCTAATATTAATCTCTGAATACAAATAAAGTATTTGATGAATGAATAAGTGCATGCATGAATGAATAAATGAATTAGAATTCACTTTATTAAGACCATAAAATTTTGGAAAACCATCTCCCGGCTCAAATGACAGCTGGCCTATGTTGGAGACAGTTGTTTTATAATTGCCATTTGCACTATCCCTTTCCCAGTATAGACTGTAGGCTAACTAATGACATCTATGAACATTCTGTGGCTTTTTTGAAAATATAAGCATCAGCACTGTGAATGGAAGTTTAAAAAAACTGAATCTATCCTTACCACCTTTTAGTGACAGTAAAAGTCTCTGACAATCCATAACCATGAATGATGTGAAATCAATGAGAGATGAAAAGTTTCTCTCTTGGAATCACAACAAATGGTTGTGCCATTTTATGTTTCACTTAGAAAAACCTATCTCTTGCCTAGATCCACATACAATTGGATTTTAAAATATCCATTCCTACTATCATCTCTTTAAAACAAAAGGGTTGGAATTTTTTGTGTGTTTTCTTTGATATAATGTTCCAGTAATATTTATATTTATCTACTTCCTCTCTCTGGATAAAAGCAATATCTTTCCATTAGAAAGGAACTGATGAAGACTTTTATACAATTCTTTAGGGACAAAACAAAGTATTTTTCCCACAGCTTCCTCAAAATTCCAAATAGAGAGTATGTGGTGTTTAAATATCTTGATCACAAATGAATGTCCCCTTTTGGTTGAAATGAGAGGAAAGTGGCTGTAACTACAGCTTTCACAGACATAAATTCAGCTCAGGGACGAATTCATTCAAGCTGCAGACAATAATACAATGATGTATTTTTGGGTGTATACTATTGTGATTGGAACAATCTGCAACCCTCCTAATTAATATTGAGCCTAAAGATGCTGAAGTGGGAATGAGACCAGTTTCTTTCAACAAGAGGACATTTAATGGAATCACACAGGAAATGATGACTTGGCCAATTGTGAAGGAAAAATGTTCTGGGCAGGAAGAGTGTGCTCCTGTCAACGGGGGCATCTATATTTCCCTCTTGCTGCAGAGAGAAAGAAGAAAGCTTGTAGAATAGTTAAAAAAGGGTCTATAACCTCCAGTTAAAGCAGATTAGAGTTGGCCATACTCACTGGGTATTCTGGAGCAGAAGAGAAATTTAGAGTCCCTAGCATAGACCATACTGCATACTTTGCAGCCATTTCTGGGGTGTACAAACAAAAACCCAGGATTGAGGCAAACACTTAAGTAAACATCAAACAAACCAAAACTAAGCAGAAAGAATTGGATCAAGACAGATCAAGAATGGAGACTTCCTTTCATCAGAATAGGTATTGATTAGGGTCAGTTTCCCAAGTGAGGGGGAAACAGATTGAGAGCCTGATCTCTTGTGTAGTGTGGCAGTTTATGATAGCTCCCTAATATTGAACTAGTAAGTAGTTTGTAGTTCACTTTATGGAACAGGTGTTATTCACAATTTATAGTTTATTGTGACATATTTAGAAGGGGCTGAGTTAAACAGTCTCTTCAAGGTTATGTACATTCCTAAACTAGGCAAATCCCATTAGTATGAGCTTTGTCCTCAGAGTGAACACAGGCCAAACAAACAAACAAACAAACAAACAAACAAACAAACAAAAACACCCAGCAACACTTATATCTGTCAGGCACTAAGCATATAATTTATATTAAATTATTTAATTCTTATAATGATTCCATAACAATCCCATGAGAAAAGTACTATTATTATGCTCACTTTCTATCTGAGGAAACATGCCAAAAGGGGTTAAGTGGCATGCCTGAGGTCACACAGCTAGTGAAAAGCAGAGCTGAGATTCAAACTCTCTGACCTATTTATGGTTTATACAGCTCATTTGTGATAAGCATCTATATCCCTTCTTCACTTCCTGAGAGTTTTCTTGTTTGTGCCTCTCTACCCCAGAGTCCCAGCACCCCCAAAAGTACCTCTCAACTCTCCAGCTCAGGCTGGGACAAGGATAATGTTCAGACAGAGGTAAGTGTTTCTTAGGGCAGAGCAGAAGTTATACACACATGCATGCTTGCATACGCTTGAGCCATTTGGAGATCTTCCCTTGGAATACAGGAAATGGCAGTCTCCTTGAAACTCTAGTGATGGCACACGTAAACCCAATATATCCAAACAAGTGACAGGAGATGGATCAAGTAGTGTGAAAACAAAAATCCATTCTTAAAACGTCTATAAGCTACGATATTCCATTAGCCAAGGTGATAATACCCATACGATAAGTATCAAGGATTTTCCTCCTACCAATCTTTATCTCAAGACCAATCCTTCAGCTTAGCAGAGTATTTATACAACAAAACATTAAAGATTAATATCTATAATATTTCCAAAGAAAGGGAATAGTTCCCTGACATGTCTTTTTTCCCTCAAGGTCCCAGCAGAGGGAGAAAATGATATAACCTGCAGTTTTCTCTTCAATCTAACTTAAATTCTCTGTGACTAACTTCTCACAAATATTTCCGGATAAATCATTCAGTGTTTCTCTTGAGGCACCTAGAAACATCACTGACTGTCACCCCTAGAACCAACAGGTAAGAAATGGCAGATAGAGATTATGGAGACATGCTAATATACTTTGATGAATAAGGTACACTGAAACAGTGTCTGAAAAATGTGAAATACTATACTCAGTCATATATCAACTGCATATTTTACATAGTCTAATCCTTCTTTTATTCTCCCTAAAAAATACAGTGATGTTGAAAAGGGAAATGAAGATGCTAAATAGAAACTGGTGATCCTAATCTAAAACTGAATCACTGGACTCTGAGGCCTTCTTTTTTTTTTCTCCCCTTGCATGTAAAATAAAGGAGGGGGGGGTTCATCCATTTGTTAATTCATTCAAAAAACATTTATTAACTTGACTAATGCTTTACATATTTTAACATGTATAGAAATGACACTGTAATATTTTAAAGTGCAGATTGGGTTTGGGGTGGGGCTTTCAATTCTGCATTTCTAGGGGGAACGCATGCTGCTGTGGACCATCCTACGAATAGCAAGTCTAAAGCAGAATTATCCAACTGGTATTTCTGTAATAATGGAAACTGTCTGTATGAGTTCTGCTTAATATGATACCCAGCAGCCACATGTGACTAGTGAACATGAAATGTGGCTAGAATGACTGAAGACATTTTGATTTTATTTAATCTTACTATATAAATTCAAATTTAAATGCTCACATGTGGGGGCACCTGGGTGGGTCAGTAAGTGAAGTGTCTGACTTCAGCTCAGGTCATGATCTCAGGGTTTGTGACTTCGAGCCCCACACTGGGCTCTGAGCTGACAGCATGGAGCCGCCTTTGGATCCTCTTTCTCCTCTCTCTCTACCCCTCCCTACTCACGCTCTCTCTCTCTCTCTCTCTCTCTCTCTCTCTCTCTCAAAAATAAATAAACATTAAAACAAACAAATAAATAAGTAGCCACATGTGGCTACTAGCTACATTCTCATAAAAATTAATTCACCATCTAATAGAGATGAAGATATTTAAGCAGATGATTGGGATGCAATATGTTCAGTTCTATAATGGTATTATTAACAAAATGACACAGAAGCATACAAGAGGAGGAAATGAAGGAACATGATGTATGAACATGTTCCAGTTAAATAATCTGGGTCAATTTTCCTATGAGCTCAAATGCAATGGATCTGTAGCCTGTAGATATGGTCAGAGCAATAATAGCAAGGTGGATGGGAGAAGAGGATGGCATGTTGAATTTCACCTTGCCAAGGTTTGGATTAGTCATGGAGACCCCTTCAAATACAGGAAAATAATTTTCTTCTGAGCTGCTGTATTTCTGCAATTTTACACCTTATGTTAGATGGTCTAGAAGAGACCATCTCTGTATCAATTGGATGAACCTTATGTTAGATGTTGTAGAAGAGACCATCTCTGTATCAATTGGATGATGATAATATTCCCTGGGAGGACAGACAGATTCATCAACTCTCCTAGGAAAGCTGGTTGACACCCAACCTTCCCTCTCTCCAAGGAAGAAATAAGTTGGTGTGATAGTTATAGGCAGCATCTGACCTAAAGAACCACATCAAATTGTCATGACAACTGATGGCCTGTGGTCTGGAAATAACCATCTGATCTGCTGACACTCATTAATGGAACTCCAGCTGTGCCAGCTTTTGAATGAGAGAAAAGCAAGCCAGGAAGGGGAACAATACAAGGGATCTATGTGGCTTCTTAATACTTCTCAGGGTTCCTTCCTAATGGGCTTAGTTTGTCATGAAAACAATAATATTCAGTGTCGTCACTACTGGCTTCTGAAATACACATCAGTGTCTTTTGAAATAAACACTTTTTTTTTCCTTCTATATATTTCAGAAAGAGTGAGCTAGTTATTAAAATTTACACGGTTCTGAGTCTTCCCTTCCTCTGCTTCATCTTCCCCTAAATTATTGCTGACTGGGAGAAGATAAATTTATTTCCTTTTGTGTTTTTGTTGTATTGTTTTTGGTTAATGGGGGAAACGAGTACCCTATCTTAACTATGGTAACAAAGACACTTTTTTTTTTTTTCTTGTAGTTTGGCAGGCATTCAGTTCTGGGATGTGGCAAATGTCAAAGATCTTAAGCAATTTATCATTGTAAGTAAAACCCCAAAATATTTTCTCCATAAGTTGTAATAGCTATGAAATATCCATTAGAAGAATATCACAGTCATATATATGAACTGCAGAATGTTGATGTAATATACACTAAGTTTCAATTAAACATTTTCGTTTCATGAAATAGAGATGGGTTGCATGCTTATTAGAAGATAGATCATTTCCATTTAAAGTACGACTCTTATCAAATAGACTACCAATTAAAAATCTGCAATAATTTGGTAGTGCTTATCAAATCAAATCCAGACAACTTAGCTTCTACCCCCAGGCAAGAACCCTAGAGCCCTACTTTGAAACTTAAAAGGACTCTTAACCGTATTCAGTATGTTCCCCTACCTTGCTTATGTTCCTGATTTTATGAATGATAGCTGGATGGTCATACTCATTCTTGCTCTCTCCTCTATACTTCCTTTTTCTCCCTGGTCCCTTAGTTCTAGATCAAATAATCAATGCATATACTCTTCTTGGATGTTACAGCTATCCTTCCACATAATTCCAACAGCACACTTTGGGACATTCTCATATATTTTGCACTATCTACTCTAGTTAGCACTTATAAAATAGATTACAACATCCATAGTCTTAATATTTTCAGTTTCAATTCTCATAAGGAACTTTAAAGGCCCATGACAGGAAAAATAAATAAGGCTTATGCTAGGGGGCAAGCATGGATTATCCAGTTGGTACATTAATCTAATATTCTAGACTTTGTCCATTCACCCTCCCAACTTCTAATATACATCTAATGAGAGAAACAGAGGAATAAAAAGCTGTGATTATTCATATATGTCCATGGGTGGTTCCTCACAGAATCCCAAGGTTTGTTGATAGTTGTGGTTGATGCTGCTGCTGTTTTGCTAAACATCTGTCAAATATGTTCAAACAAATTCTTATTCCAATCTTCCTGGTTCATTAGTTTATTCATTCGTTTATTCATTCATCATGACCATATATTAAGTACATTCATATATCATTTACCATGCTAGGTAATGAAAGAATTATAATAGAAAATGTATAATAGCCCTGCCCTCAAAATGATTAAGTCGAATACAGCAGACCAGAAAGTATACAATTAAATATCAACATGATGGAAGCAATCCAAGTGTATATCAATAAATTAATGAAGAATATGTGTGTATGTACAAAATAAATTCAAAATTGATTAAAGACCTAAATGTAAGACCTGAAACCATAAAAATTCTAGAAAAGAAGACAGGTAGCAACTTCCTTGGCATCAGTCATAGTGACTTTTTTCTAGATATCACTCCTGAGGCAAAGGAAACAAAAGCAAGAATAAACTATTGGGACTATATCAAAATAAAAAGCTTCTGCACAGCACAGGAAGCAATCAACAAAGCTAAAAGGCAATCTACCAAATAAGAGAAGAAAGATAATTGCAACTGACATATCTAATAAAGGGTTAGCATCCAAAATATATAAAGAACTCATACAACTCGACACCCCAAAAAACAAATAATTAAAAAATGGCCAGAAGATATGAACAGACATTTCTCCAAAAAAGACATCCAGATGGTCAACAGACATACAAAAGATGTTCATAATCACTTACCATCAGGGAAAGGCAAATCAAAACTACAGTGAGATATCACCTCACACATATCAGAATAGCTTAAATCAAAAATTCAAGAAACAATAGGTGTTGTCAAGGATGTGGAGAAAAAGGAACACTACTGCACTGTTGGTGGGAATGCAAACTGGTGCAGCCACTGTGAAAAACAGTATGGAGGTTCCTCAAAAAGTTAAAAATAGAACTACCCAATGACCCAAAGATTGCAAAACTACTAATTCAAAGAGATACATGCACCCCTGTTTATAGCAGTATTATTTACAATAGTAAAGATATGGAAGCAGCCCAAGTGTCCATTGATCAATGAATGTCCATTGTCCATTGATTGATGAATGGAAAAAGATGTAATGTGTGTGTGTGTATAATTCTGTCATATAAAAGAATGAAATCTTGCCATCTGTGATGATGTGGATGGAACTGGAGAGTATAATGCTAAACAAAATGAGAGAAAGACGAATACCATATGATTTCATTCATATGTGGAATTGAAGAAAACAAACCAAAGGGAAAAAAAAAACAGAGGGAGGGAAACAAATCAAGAAACAGACTTTTAACTACAGAGAACAAACTGAAGGTCACCAGAGATGTGGGGGGAATGGGTTAAATAGATGATGGGGATTAAAGAGTGCACTTGTCCTGATAAGCACTGGCTGACATATGGAATTGTTGAATACTGTACACAAGAAACTAATATAACACTGTATATTAACTAACTGGAGTTGAAATCAAAACTTAAAAAGCCAAAGAAGATTTAAAAAGTTCAAAATAACAAAAGCTCTGTGTGTTTGTATACACACACTCACATATGTACGTATATACAATGGAATATTATTCAGCCATGAAAAAGAATGAGTTCTTGCCATTTGTGAAAACAGGGATGGACTGAGATGGTGTCATGCTAAGTGAATTAAGACAGACAGAGAAAGACAAATACTATACATGTCACTTAAATGTGGAATCTACAACACAAAACAAACGAACATATGAAACAGAAACAGACTCATAAATACACAGAACTGGTAGCTGTCAGAAGGGAGTAGAGTGGGGAGACAGGTGGAATAGATGAAGGGAATTAAGAGGTACAAACTTCCAGTTATAAAATAAGTGGGTTATAATATATAGCATAGGAAGTCTAGTCAATAATGTTATAAAATTTTGTATGGTGACAGATGGTAAATAGACCTATCATGGTGGTCATTTTGTAACATATAAAAATACTGAGTCACTATCTTAGACACCTAAACTAATATGATATTGTATGCCAATTGTAAGTCAATAAAAAAATAAATATGAGACATCAAAGAGACATAACAACTAAATGCAGTATGTGTTCATGATCATGGACTGTATCCAATATGGGGGTTAAAGAAATTTTTTAAAAGACACTTTTGTAACAACTGAACAAGAATGTCACTATTGGTTAGGTAACATTATTGTGTCAATATTTAGTATCTTTGACTTGATACCAGTACTGTAATTAAAAAACAAGGGGTAGGGTGTCTGAGTGGCTCAGTCAGTTAAGCATCCAACTTCAGCTCAGGTCATGATCTCATGGTTTGCAAATTCAAGCCCTGCATCGGGCTCTTTGCTGCCATCACAGAGCCCGCTTTGGATCCTCTGTCTCCCTCTCTCTCTGCCCCTCACCTACTCATGCTCAAGCTCTCTCTCTCTCAAAAATAAATAAATAAACATTAAAAAAAATCAAGGGGGTGAAAAGGAATGCCGAATATGACCTAATCTCAAATTAAAAAAAAAAAAACATATATAATGTTATTATAATTATCTATCTATCTATCTACACATACATGGAAAGATTACTTTAAAAATTCGGCAAAATGAGAAAAATTGATGGATGTAGTTAAAGCATATATGGAAGTTTTCCCAATTATACTTGCAACTTTTGTATAAATATAAAATTGTTTCATAATAAAAAAAGAAAGCAAATAGGGGTAGCACAAAAGAGGTTTGGTTCAGGGTGCTTTGGAAATGGTGAGAAGAGCCTAGCTATGTTTGGTAGGGTGGGGGAAAATGATAACGAAATTCCTGAACCATGATTTTAAAAGGTGACAAGATGAAATCAAACAGGAATAGAATCAGGCATCTAAGAAGGGTTGGGAAAACTATAGAGATGCTATTGTATAATTCACAAATATAAAAAAAAAACAGTTATCCAGTTTTACTGTCCTACCACAATAAAACAAGGATGATGATGAAAGTCATCTTTCCCATTAGCCTTGAGAACTGAGGTACTTGGAAATTTAAAAATAATAATAATAAATGTGTATAATTTATAGAGCAATGTTTAGTATTTCCTTTGAATGGTTTTTTTTTTTAATTTTTTTTTTCAACGTTTATTTATTTTTGGGACAGAGAGAGACAGAGCATGAACGGGGGAGGGGCAGAGAGAGAGGGAGACACAGAATCGGAAACAGGCTCCAGGCTCTGAGCCATCAGCCCAGAGCCCGACGCGGGGCTCGAACTCACAGACCGCGAGATCGTGACCTGGTTGAAGTCGGACGCTTAACCGACTGCGCCACCCAGGCGCCCCTTGAATGGTTTTAATCACAAAATACAAAAGTAATGAAATACTTGGGTGCCTGGGTGGCTCAGTTAGTTGGTTAAGCATCCAACTTAAGCTCAGGTCATGGTCTCACAGTTCATGAGTTCGAGCCCCAAGTGGGGCTCTGTGCTGACAGCTCAGAGCATGAAGCCTGTTTCAGATGCTGCATCTCTCTCTCTCTCTCTCTCTCTGCCCCTTCCCCGCTTACACTCTGTCTCTGTCTCTCTCAAAAATAAATAAAACATTAAATTTTTTTTAAGTAATGAAATATAAGAATACAAAATCAAAAATTTGTAAATACAAGAATGAGAAAGTTGCAAGTTTGTCACATGTACCATGATGCAAAGGTGAAACTGATGGTTACCTACAGCTTCTTAAGTTTATAATAAATAAGCTATATGGAGAGAGAGTGATGACTCTTTCCTAGGATCTCTGCAAGCCCTTTTGCACAATACTGTATTTAGTCTTTATAAAAACCCTCTCATATAGAATGCATTTAAACATTTTTTTTTCTTAATGTTTTTATTTATTTTTGAGACAGAGAGAGACAGAGCATGAGCAGGGAAGGGGCAGAGAGAGAGGGAGACACAGAATCGGAAGCAGGCTCCAGGCACTGAGCCATCAGCACAGAGCCCAATGAGGGGCTCAAACTCACAGACTGTGAGATCATGACCTGAGCTGAAGTCGGATGCTCAACCCACTGAGCCACCCAGGCACCCCTAGAATGCATTTTTATGTTAAGCTATATCTGACCAGAGATTTGAAGATATCCAGCACCCTTAGTTAAAGTATATGGCAAAGGTAATATTCCAACCTTGGCAGTCTGGTGCCAAAAACCTCTGAACTTGACTGTGTCCATGTAAAGGGAGAGGACATCAGTCTCAGGAAATACCTTCAAGTTGCCAGACTCTTGATATGAATTGAGTATTTAATTATAAAACACCTGGAAAGTCATATTATTCCAATTTTATATGTGAGAGAACAGAAATTCAGGGAGTTTAGTAACTTGCCTAAAATAACAAAAGTCTAAATTTTGATTTACTCCCTTATATGTCTGGCTTCACTGCTCATCACAATTTTTGCTGTGTCTGTTTTCCAATCACCTTTCAGAAATTCCTGCTTTTTAACTGGCCTCCTTCATTCATGACTCTAATTTCCCCCAGAGGTTTCCAAATTGATTTCTGAATGGAGAACAGGGGTGTTGCTTAATCATCTACTGCTGAGAGAAGGGCTCAGTGGGCACAGGTGGTAATGGGTAATTTTTTAGACATATATAATTTGCATAGGCTTCTGGCTTAAAAAAAGAAATGTGGGGTCCTTTACAGAAGCTTATCCAGAAGCAAGAAAATAAAATTCTGCCCATCACTATCACCCCTTGAACACTGTGATAGCTCAAACACAGACTAGACAAATGCAGCCATGCTGGTCTCTTTTCTGTTAATGATGTCTCGATTGAATTTTCTCAGTGAGCAAATTAAAAAGAGGATTTGCTAAGTGTCAATGCCTCTGACTCCTTGTGGAATTAAAAAACCCAGCTGAACTCTTCCTGCCTCTGTGAGGATCAATGCTTAGGAGATTTTGCAATGGTAACTGACCTCACAAGGCTTTTGATGAGTTGCAGGACAGGATCGAGTCCAACTGGTTTCTCCGCAGATATATTGGCTCCTGCAGTGTCTGCTCACAAGACTAAAGCAGTTTTTTTTTTCTTTTTCTTTTTTTTAAGTGAAGTTATCAGTGATGACTCAAAGGCTCCCAGCTATACTTATGCAGAGTAAGGTGATATTTTTTTTTTTTTGTCATCATTTCAAATTACTATCCTTCTTTCTCACTGTCAGGATATCAGTTCTACAATGACCTCAGTGCTCTGGCCCTGAGTTATAAAGGTTACTTGCAAGGGGAGTATGCTCTTTGCCCCGATAGTACAGTAGACTGGTTCTTAAAGTTACTCCACCCGTTCAAGTTGGTAAGATGCTAGGAATAAAACTCCTGTATTTAGTCACCTGAACTACCTCATTCTGGAAATTATTCCCTCCCTCGTATATAGAGAGGACCAAACAAACTTTAAACTAATCAGCAGCCAGTGAACTCATGCTTACCAGCCTTTTGGAATGAATTAGCTGACATGCATGAATCCAGCTACACTGAGCCCACAGAAAATGTGTTAGTCATACTACTTGGTGGATCTCCTCTAATCCAGCAAATCCAATCTACCTCTAATCCAGGTATATGTCTGCTGAGGATGCAGGTCCCTGATCAGGTCAAGGTCAGAACTAGCACTTAGTTTTGTTTTGTTTTGTTTTGTTTTGTTTTGTTTTGTTTTGTTTTTGCATCTATTTTCTTGAACAGCACTCACGGCTTACTAGCTACTAAACATTTTAAATATATCACTCTTTTCTCTCCCATACCTTCCATGTAGTTATGTCATTTATGCTCACTGACAATTCATGCAACACCACCCTTACTTTGTGACTTTAAGAGCTTCAAGGGACATACGATGAGTTCACTTGTCTCAAAATCCCAAGCCTAGACTAATTCCACGAAACATGCAATATACACATTGCCACAGATTAAAGTTTGTTTAGGAGTAGTAACTTTCTGACCCAGGAAATTGAGATTATTTTTTGCATGCCTATTTTTCTTTTTTCAGATGTGTTGATTTGTTTAATTGTTACATTATCATGAGGCAAATTCACTGAAATCCTGAATAATAACAAGAAAGGAAGGTCATGCCAAACACAAGTCTTTATGTTTCTACCTCAGCAAAATATTGGAAAATCACTCCAGTGAAAAATAATTTTAAATAATCTTATTTTCCTACTATAAAAAATGTCAATTAAAAAAATTTAGAAAACATAGAAATTAACCATGGTAAGCATTATGGTTTATGTATCTCAGATATACATTTCTATGTATATACATACATGTGTGTATATATGTATTTCTGTAGAAATGCATATGCATAGTATGTGAGGAAATACCTATATCTGTAGCATTATCTATTCATCTGTACCTGTATCTATCACCCAATGAAATAATACTAATTCATTAATGCTATTTTATTACCTGTTGTTTTCACTTATACTAGGCATTCTTCTATGTACTTTACAAATGTGAATCTTCATAGCTGCTTCATGAAATAGTACAAATGTTAACCTTATTTTTATTTTTTTAATGTTTGTTTATTTTTGAGAGAGAGAGAGAGAGAGAGAGAGAGAGAGAGAGAGAGAGAATGAGCAGAGGAGGGGCAGAGAGAGAGGGAGACACAGAATCTGAAGCAGGCTCCAGGCTCTGGCTGTTAGCATAGACCCCAACATGGGGCTTGAACTCACGAACCATGAGATCATGAGTTGAAGTCAGATGCTTAACCAACTGAGCCACCCTGGGGCCCAATTATCTCCAGTTTTAGATGAGGAAACTGAGATTCAGAGTGCTTGAAGAAAATACCCAAAGTCACACTTCTAGAAAGAGGCTGAGCTGGGATTCAAATCCAGACAACTAGGTCTTCATCAACCTCTATGTTACTCTGTAAGAAGTTAGAAATAAGGCAAAGGCATGCAACTTTATACAGAAGGGACTTATACACATCATTCTGATTGTAGGGGGAAGGCTTGAAGTTATTCTTACATAGCCTAGTTACCACTCTTATTCAGTTTGTATATTTATTTGGGTTGACTTGGTTTAGAGGTGAGAGAGATATAAACTCCTCCCCCAAAATATATCTCTTGATGTAGCTATAATCCTAAGTTTTGTGGTCATAGTGGTGGTAGCTTATGCAATCAAAAATAATCAGAGAATCTCATTGCATTCGAATGCATTCTGAGTGCATTTGAATGCATTTTAAAGGTAAAATTCTAACTTCTAAGTTGTCCAAATCACACAACCTAACTTTATTTCACAAAGCAACAACTTGGACATTATCACCATAGCAGTGACATAAGTCAAAATATATCAACTACAGTCAAGTAATATGCTGCCTGGTTTATAGCATTTTCACTTTAACGATTTACAACTACCCTATGTGATGGCAATCGTGATTGTCCCCACCTTACAGATGAGGAAACAGGCTCAGAAATCTTGTTAACTTGCCCAAGGTCAAGCAACTTGTAAGTAGGGGAGTCAGAATGCAAAACAAAGTATCTAATGCAGACCCTGTGCTATTAATCACAAGATCTCAAATCATGGTTCATTGAACAATGGAGGCCCTAGGTCATCTGAGGGACTCTGCAAGTTCAAAAGTTTATTCATAATGATATGAAGACATTATTTGCCTTTTTCGCTGAGTTGATATTTTGAGAGATGGTACAAAAACAGTGGTGGGTAAAAATGATGGTGCCTTAGCAGGAATCAAGACAGTGACATAAACTTAATTAGGAGTTACTGTATTTCAAACCCACATGCTGGTAGCCAAATATTACCCGTTTCACTTAAGATTTTCCTTGATGAAACAGTAGAAACTACTAATTTTACCAAAGCTTAGCTTGTAAGTAACACATCCTTTGAATATTTTGTGTGATGAAACATGAAATACTAAAAAAGTGCTTTTCTATATAAGGAGGTATGATGACTGTCTCAAGGAAAAGTATTTGTATGACTGAGTTATACACTGAACTACATGCTTTTTCCTAGAACTCCATTTTCATTTGATAAAACAACTGATAGACAAACTATGTTTTTGTATATTTGACTAATTGGCAGCTACTTTCTCCAAAATTAACAAAGTAAGCCTGTCACTTCAAAGCAAACAACAGACTGTATTGTGACCTATGGTAAAATTATATCTTTCAAGCAAAAATCTGAAGCTTGAAAGACCTGTGCCCATCACGGTGAGTTTGACAGCTTTTGAATACTTAAAGAATTTTCTGATTAGGGGCACCTGGGTGGCTCAGTCGGTTAAGCATCCAACCCTTGATGTTGGCTCAGGTCATGATCTCACAGTTTCTGAATTCAAACCCCATGTTGGGCTCTGCACTGACAGGCAGGGCCTGCTTGGGATTCCCTCTCTTCCTCTCCCTCTGTCTCAAAATACATAAATAAACATTAAAAAAAAGAATTTTCTGATGATATGGGTCATATTAATGTGGTTTTTTTTTTGCTATTAGATAATAAAATGTGTCAATATTTAGAAGATCTGTATAACTCAGTGAACTTGTATTTTTTAAATGAACAAATACAAAATGTTGCAAAACCATGCATTGGTTAAAAGATCAAAGTGCAAATGCTTGTTAATATAACAAATACAAAAAAGCTCATTGGTATGGTTTCAGATTCCACACTGCAATTAACCTTTAAGAAACTTCTACTTGCTGAGTTTTCACATATACACTTGCCCACAATTATAAAAAAAAAAAAAAGGTAATTAAAATACCACCACCACCACCCCCTTTCAAACGATAAATCCGTGAGGGGGCATGTTGTTTTCATTACTTCAAATGAAACCACATATCTCAACAGACTGAATGAGAAGCAGATATGCAAATCAAGCTCTCTTCTAGTAAAGCAGAAAATGTAAAGCAATGCCATTCTCTCACGAAAATGCATTGAATAATAGATATTCTCATATAACTATCTTATTTATGTTAACACGTAATAAGCTTACTGTATGTTTCAGTGAATTAATAACTACTTTAAAATTTCATTTCATTTTATTGATAATATAATGCATATCAACAAAAACCTTTTTTTTTTATTAGTCCCAGTAATTTTATAAGAATGTACACATGTCTTGACACCAAATATTCTGAAAACTGCTGTTCTGGATTATTCCAACTCATCAGATGTAGGTTTTTTTTTTTTATCTCTCATTAAATACTACCAGTGATAGGAAATTCAATATTCTTAAGAAACTCCATTAGATTTTATTTTTTAAATGTTTATTATTTTTTTTTTTATTTTTGAGAAAGAGAGAATGCATGAGTGAAGGAGGGACAGAGAGAGAGGGGAGAGACAGAATCCCAAGCAGGCTATACCCTGTCAGCCCAGAGCCCAAATATGGGGTTCAATCTCACCAATGATGAAATCATGACCTGAGCCAAAATCAAGAGTCAGGCGCTTAAACTGACTGAGCCACCCAGGCACCCCCTCCATCACATTTTAAAACTAGTCAAATTATATCTTTCACTTTTACACATTTGTTCTGGATCATACTTTCATATCACACAAAGGAAAGCTAATCCCTCTTCCTTAAGACAGACCTTAAAAAATATAAGACTTTTATAATATTAATTTGAACTTAAATTATGTACCTACCAATTAGCACTCCTGTCTAACATTTATTTCTCTCTCTTCCTTACAATTATTGAGAGACCACAGATGCCTTTCCGAGATGCAGACACACAATGGAAACCATTCTCTCCTAATCTGCTAATTAAGGAACCCTGACAATAACAAAGTAAGGACACCACCAAGTTCTATCCTAACTGCTCACAAACTATTCATGCTTGAGTGAGGCCTGACATACTTATTAGGGGACTACTGGAAGCAAAGCCCACAAAAGAATAATAATTTCAGTTGACTAAATATGAATCCAAGTTGCAGTTTGTGTATATGAATTTATGTTGATGCTGTACTACTATGACAGCATCTTGTTTTGGGTTGTTGGGGGAAATATTGGCCTTGGAGGGAAGCCCCCGCTGCCTTGCATTCACTGAACTGGTACACTGGAGACATGTATAATTGTTTTTTTCTGGTTTTTAATTTGCAGAATTATCAAGTAGAATCTTGAGTGAGATGTTCTTGGATGTTCCTACCAGTCCTTGTATTTGATCCTGTCCGTACATTATGTATACTCTACCCGTAATAATGTAGGGATTAAGAAAAGTTCTAGATGAGTCACTGACTGATTTCTTTAAGCATCCACTAAAATCATTTGCTTATGACAGAAAATACTTTAACCTTTCTTAATGAAAAGATTTTGTTGATTGAGTTTTTCTTCTGTCTTTTGGACAAGGGGGAATTGCAGTTAAAAATTTCAGATTTGATTTTTTTCCCCCTTCAGAGACCTTCACAGCATCATTTATATCTTTTTTTTTTCCTTGTTGACATCTAGTATTTCTATTGCAAATATCAAACAGGAAAACACAGTGTTACACAAGTCACTGGAGACAAAAAGACAGAAAGTAATGACTTTACATTTTGGTTCATTTAACTGTGAATCCCAAGTCAAGAATCTGACACTAGAAACTAAGAGAGCAGCAGTGAGGCAATGTAAAAGCATCAGTTCAACATAACAATTTGAGGATGATAGGGCAGGAAGTCTGTGCACAAGCTGGAGTATAAAGCTCAAAGTGATCCCAATAGCAGGAAATACTGGCCCTCAGCATTTATAAAAGCTATTATCATCCCTCTGCTGCAGATAACAGGAAATGGATGAAGCGTATTACTATTGCTTTTGGCTCCTTTTTCCTCTAACCATTGGAAAGTAATTGTTGTTGTTGTTTTTAAAGTTCAATGTATAGTAGAGTATTACTCAATTTTCCTGGAAATAATTGATTTGCCACCCACACACTCTGGCATAATTACAACATTTCAGAATTATGAAATCTTACCAACTTGCAGGTAAGTTTCTTCTTCCATAAAATTCAACAATGCAGCACAGGGCATTACTCTACTGCAAAGAAAGCACTCTCCCTTCAGCATTTTTATTAACTAACAGTGAGGTGCAATGTGACATCACCGGCCAATTGGCAACCGAGGCATTGCTCTGGAAGGGAATCGGCAACACTCTATCCAGAAGCATAAAAACTGGCTGAACTATAGCAGTGGGGGATGTTGAAGAAGTGAGGGCTTCCCTCTGCTAGAGATCTGTTAATTTCCAATTAACATAGGATGAGGGAGAGCCTTTCAGCATATCTGGCTTGGAGGTCCACCATTTAGATTTGGGTGTTGCTCCTACTCATAGTTGAAAACCCTGGCAATGTATATTATATAATTTCCCCTGCTGCCAAAGCTTCCTCCAAATTGAGAATGTTCCCCCACATCTGCAGCTCTCCAAATCCTAATCCTTTAGAAATAATCGACATATTTTTATAGCATATTTTCCACTGAATAATTACCAAGTAATCTTTAGAGGCCAAAGTAGTAAGCTCTTCATCCCAACTTGTAATTCCACTACCTTCCCTTTATTCTTTTATCTTTCCATCATACTTCCTTCACATCACCAGCCATTCTTTTCCAATGATCTCTCTTTTCTTTAATGTTTATTTTTGAGAAAGAGAGACAGAGAGAGAGAGAGAGAGACAGAGAGAGAGAGAGAGAGAGGCAGGCCAGGGTAGGGGCAGAGAGAGAAGGAGGCACAGAATTTGAAGCAGGCTCCAGGCTCTGAGCTGTCAGCACAGAGCCCAATGCGGGGCTTGAACTCATGAACCGTGAGATCGTGACCTGAGCTGAAGTCAGACACTTAACCAACTGAACCACCCAGGTGCCCCATTGATCTCTAACTCTTAATCACCTTGTCCTTACCCTACCCCTCTATGCCAATTTCTTCAACATAACCAAGAGGAGCAAACACCTGCCCCAGCCAGGAAGTTTGTCTCTTTTACCAAAACATGCACCAAAAATGACCAGAGGGCATTCTGTCTGAGAGGACTGACAGAATATCTCTGTGATCTGGGAATCTTTGTTGATGCCATTTCAGCATCTTTCAGAAACATGCTAATATACCCCTGAGTATTGATTATTTCCTTTTCATTGACTGTCAAAGTTCTATAAGCAGGTAGACTAGGAATCAGCGTGCAGTTTGTGCCCAGCAAGAAGGCTCCTAAAATATAACCTATGCCTCACTGTCAGGTTGTGAATATCTATATCTACAGAGGTATGTCAGCCCAGAGGAAACACCTGGTTCTTATCCCTATAAGAATAGCTGAACAGGCTAGAATACTCCTCCTGTACAACATAATAGCTAATATAACTTCACATCCATATGCACCACTGCTTACTTCACTTAGCCATCTAATGGGCATCTCCAATTTAACCTGGCTAAATCAAAACTCTTTAGATCTCTTCAATTTCTATTTCTCCTCCAGTCTTTCTCATTTCAGAAAATTAGGAAGTTACCTACTCACTTGCTCAAGCAAAAAACCTAGGACACGTCCTTGGTCCTTGTAATCACATCCAATCCATGAAAAGACTTGGTAATGTTGGGGCACCTGGGAGGCTCAGTCCATTAAGCATCTGACTCTTGATTTTGGCTCAGGTCATGAGCTTACAGTCCTGATGTCAAGCCCCGAGTTGAGCTCAATGCTTGGCATGGAGCCTGCTTAAGATTCTCTCTCTCCCTCTCCCTCTGTCCTCCCCATACCAAAATAAAAGGGAAAAAAAAAAGCAGAAAAATGAAAAAAAAAAGAAAAAAAAATGACTTGGTAATGCTAATTTCAAAATGTATTTCTAAACATTTCATTTCTCTCCCGGTGTATTACAACCTAATTTTAGACCTTATCATAGGTTGATCCTTGTTGTTTGTTGTGCTTATATAAAAACATAATTCAAAAGGCTGATAGAATTATGTGATTCCCCAGCTAAAAAAGTCTAAGAAGCTTCCCAATGCATCTGGGAAAAATACCACCAAATTTCTTGGTCTACAGAGCGCTTCTGTCAACCTGAACCTGCCTAAATCTCTAAATTCATCTTCTAGTAACCTCTTTCCTCCCTCACAATACTTTGTAAAACACATTGGATTTCCTGTCCAAAGCACACTGCTTTAATAAGCAAGGCCAACTTTCATTTAAGTATTCATACCTTTGTAATAAGATATGAGGAAATCTGAACTTTATTTCCAAAATTAATTCATTGCCTACCTCCACAATTCTTGAGATTCCCACAGTAGAAATAATTTTCTTTGTGTTTACAACTCTGCAGCATTCTTTTAAAAATGCAGACAATGGTGGTTGCTACAACAAAATACAATAATTTGTGGGTAGTATTTTCTTCTTATGCCAACTGACAACAGAGGCATTCTGAGGAATGGAAAGAGGAATGGCTAAATTATGAGGATGGATAATAGCCATCACCCACTCTACACATTTGCTTATAGTGGACACTAATCTTGTCTGCCCTTGAGACAGGCATGGTCCTACTCAAGGAATTCTTTGTGATTCTAGCTATCTGCAGATTTCACAGTGCCTTTTTTGCAACTAAGGAAAAAATAATTCAAGTCCTTAGAAATAGCCACTGATGCTTCTCAACTGTGGGTGAATATCAAAGAGGTAAAATCAGTAGAAAAGTGATGGGATTCATGAAGAAGAGGAAACAGTGAAGTCTGACAGTCTATAATTGGTGGTGCCATTCTGTGGATGGTCAGGAAACACAGCAGAAGGGGGTAGCTGGGAGTGGGATGAGAAGCTCTGGGTTGGACTCTCAGGTTGCAGAGGGTTGCAGTCTATACAAATGGAGCTATGCCCATACAGCTGGTGTGAAGGCTCAGCTCTGCAAAGTCAACTGTGTGGGAGTTGACTTGTGAACGACCAGAATGTTAAGGATACTTGAAGAACCCAAGCTGACACAATCAATAAATAAGAGTACATACAGTGAGAAGGAAAAAAGACAGAAAGATAAGAAATGAGGATAGAAATGGAATCATAGTGAAGAGCATCACTTGTGATGCAAGGGAAGAAAAAGGAAACTAGCAGAGACAGTAGAGGGCATCACAGAAGAATGAAGAAAGGTGCTTCAGAAACCAAAGGAATAGGTTTCCTAAGTAGAGAGTAGTCCAGGAGGCCATAGGCTACACAGAAGTCAAATGAGATAGGGACTCAAAACCTCCTTGGGAGTCCCTAAGCAAACTTTGCCAGAGCTATTTTAGAGGAGCAGTAGGGACAGAGCCCAGACATCAGTAGGTTAAAGAGAGATACAATGTGTATAATTATTTCAGAAAACTTAGAAAGGGAAGGCCATGGTTTGAGTTACATCTTGAGATGGGCAAAAGACACACATGTGCACACACACACACACACACACACAGTTTTTTTAAAGCTACAAAAAGTAAGGTTCCTAACAAAGAGCAAGGAATGATACACAACTCTGAGATAGAAAATATATATATATATATGTATATATATATATATATATATATACATATATATGTATATGTATATATATACACATATATATGTATATATGTATACATGTGTATATATATACATGTATATATGTGTATATATGTATATATGTGTATATATATATTTTTTAATTTTTAACATTCATTTTTGAGAGACAGAGAGAGAAAGAGTATGAGCAGGGGAGGAGCAGAGAGAGACGGAGACACAGAATCTGAAGCAGGTTCCAGACTCTGAGCTGACAGCACAGAGCCCGATGAGGGGCTCGAACTCATGGACTGTGAGATCATGACCTGAGCTGAAGTCGGACGCTTAACCGACTGAGCCACCCAGGCGCCCAGAAGGAAAAAATATTCTAAATTAAAATAGGGAGGGCTATTCCACTGTGAACAACAGTTTTAAAGGTCTACTGAACTGACGCTTTAGTTGGGAAATATATATTTAGTAATGTACACACTTGAAGTTACCTCCAAGAAACCTCTGCTGATGTTTCCCAAACTCCCTCAAACCCATCCCAGGCTTGGACAGGTGTTCCGCTGAAATCTCCAAACATCCTGAGTAAGGAATGCTTCCCCTCCCCCCCCCCACCACTTACCTGTGATAAACATTTTTAGACCATTACTCCTGGGTATAGTATGTTGGCTCAAATAATTGATAAATTAATAATCAAGTACACTACAAAAAAGAGAAGTCAGAAAGTACATTTAAGGAACAAATAAAGTCTTCTGAATGTATTGTTTTTTGATAAACTAATTATGAATTTAATATTTAATGATAAAAAGGAATTATAAGCAAAGAGCATTTACAAATATCTTCAGCAATTGAAATTTATCTCCCAAACTGACGGCATTTTGTAGATCTGTAGGATTTGTTTTGTTTTGTTTTGTTTTCTTTTCTCCATACACTATAAGGGTTTTCTAGCTTAGAGACAGGAAAATGGATTACATAACCTTTCAAAGTCCTTCTTAGGCCTATGACTTTATGATCTGCTGACATGTTCTAATTCAGTCTGTCCCATGAATATACCCAATCACGAACTTGACATGTATTAAAGTTCTATCAGCTTTCCATATCATCTTCTTGGATGACATTTTTGCTCCATTGACTGGTTCATGGGTCAAGATTCATTACTTGCCTCAATACAGAATTTTGGTAACAAAGGAATGAAGAAATTCCTTAATAGCAGCTACACACAACATATTTCTGGCAGATTTTGAACTCCTTTGACTCACTGGAGTTTTGCAATTTTCCATAGCGACCCACCCAAAATGATTTGAAGAGATACTCAATATGCCCCCTTTCTGCGTCATCTATGTATGTATTAAATTCTTAAATGACAATGTTAACAGGATGTGAAAAATAAATGTGGTGGCTCCGATTCCCAGCTCAGCTGGCAGGAGCTGCATCAATAAAACCACTCAAGACATCAGAAATATGTGGAGTTTTCCATGGGAGACTGCAGATCGATGAACACACAGAACATGTCCTTGTCACCCTGCTGTGGTGCCTTCTCTCCTCAGCCTGATGACACATCAATAAAGCTGTCTGAGTCCCTGGCTACCGTTACAGACTGTAAATGTCTGCTGGTATTAGTCTTGCTGAACAGGATTCTCTGCACACCTCCCTGCCCCCCTGTCTAGCTCTCGCCTCCACAGAGCTTTCTGGCTCTTATGTAGGGTATGCTTAAATTGGGACAGAGACTTTAACCAAGGGATAAACATTTTTTTTTAATTATAGTATTGCCATGGGCACTCCGTAATTTGTAGTATTTCCAAAATCATGTATTTCTAAAGTGATGGCAGGATTCTTTTAAAAAAATGATTTACAAAATAAGGTTTTGCTTTTGTCTTAGCTGCAATATTAATGTACAAAAATCACAATTTTAAATGTTAAGTCCTGCAAATTAAGTACCTAATGGATCAGTTCTGATTCGCTATTTTTTCCTTAATGGAACACCCCCTATAGTTGATGAAATGAGAACTTAGTGAAGAATAAACCAAATTTATTATACTTGCTACTCTAAATTTAGATCAACATTTTCTCTCTTTGTGCCATTCAAACATTTATTAGAAAACTTCCATACGTTCAACACTACGTGGTATGGAATGAATGTTTGTGCCTCCCCTGGTTAATGTATATGTTGAAGCTGTAATCCCTAATGTGATGGTATTTAGAGATGGAGCCTTTGGGAAGTAAATAGGTCATGAGGATGGAGTCCTCATGAATGAATTTAGCTCCCTTTTCAAAAGAGACATGTGACATAATTTTTCTGAAGGCCATATGAAGGTACAGCGAGAAGAAAGCCATGTGCAAACCAGGAAGCCAGGGCTTAACACACAACAAATCTGGTACCTCGATCTTGGGCTTCCCAGCCTCCAGACCTGTGAGAAATAAATGTTTGTGGTTTAAATCATTCAGTCTAAGGTATTTGTAATAGCAGCGAAAGCTGACTACAACAACATGGCAGTGAGAAGACCCAGGTAGGAACAAACAATGAAAATACATCATGGCAAGTATTATTAATTCAGGTAAGTCCAAAGTGTTTGGAAAGTGCAAAAGAAGGAATGTCCAAGTTTTCCTAGCAGAACATAGACGGCATTGGAGATAGAACATCATTACTGCTGCTTGAATAAGGGTTTTCTGTGAAGGCAGAAGGGCAACAAAGTGGGCTCTATTTGCAGATGCATCCAGCAGGAAAGCTGGTTTTACATTCACAGAAATACAAGCAGCATGGTGTGGCTGGAGCTTGAGGATGAGAACGTACAAAGCAATGAAATAAAAAAAGTAAGTTTGAACAGGCCCTTGCATGCTAAAAGGACCATCCTTCATCTGGTACACCCATACTTTCCATGCCTGACTCATCATCAGAATCATAGAGGAAAGTACTTTAAAAATACAGATTGCTTTGTTGTATTTAAGAGGTAGGGCACAAGTTCTAGAAACTTATATTTTTAAGAAGTTCCAGCAGTGATTGTGATGCTCACCAGAGTATCACAATGGAGAACTTCATCCCATGGAGAAAACACGCTGAAGGACACAGAGGAAGGGAGATGATTCAATCTCATAAGGGTTTAACAATCATCAATCCTGGGGCACCTGGGTGGCTTAGTCAGTTTAGCATCTGACTCTTGATTTCAGCTCAGGTCTTGATCTCCTAATTCATGAGTTCAAGCCCTGTGTCAGGCTCTGTGCTGACAGCTTAAAGCCTGCTTGGGATTCTCTCTCTCTCTCTCTCTCTCTCTCTCTCTCTCTCTCTGCCTCTACCCTACTGTGCGCTCACATGTGCACATGCTATCTCTCAAAATAAATAAACAAAATTTATATATATACATACATATATATATGTATATATGTATATATACATATATGTATATATACATGTATACACATATGCATACATATGTATATACATGTGTGTGTGTGTGTGTGTATATGTATATATATATATATATATATATATATATATATATATATATATATATATATAATTATCTGGGGCACCTGGGGGGGGGCTCAGTCAGTTAAGCATCTGCCTTTAGCTCAAGTCATGATATCCGGGTTCACGGGTTTGAGCCCCATATGGGGCTCTCTGCTGTCCATGCAGAGCCCAGTGAGCATCCTCTGTCCCCCCCCCCTTCCCCTCCCCCACCTGCTCTTTCTGTCTCTCTCTCAAAAATAAAACCTTTTAAAAATTTAAAAAAAATCATCATCAATCTTGTATGTAGATATACGAGCAAAATACCTATCAGAGTACATGGTACAAACTCATGGCCAATACATTTGTTTTACTAGATGTGCACAGAATTGCTATAGTTCACATAGGAATGTGTGTATATTCATGAGATGCCTACACTTCACAATCTGGAAATTTACATAACAAACTGGATTCCCTACTTCCCTTACAAAATTAGGAGATATGGCAATACTGGGCCTATTTTATCAACTTGAAAATAATTGGTTGGAAATCCCTATGGATTTGGCAGGTATCATCCTGGCTACATGATCCCCATCATTGCCTGTTCTCTTTACTGTAACCTGATTCACTCATTCACTTCTTTGCTTGACCACCATATGCGTTGTGATCAATGGATACAGGATATTATTGGAAATAGGATTAATCTTGTATGTTTTTTAATAAGGTTGCATTTGGCAGAAAAAGGTTAAGTCAATATGTGCCAAAGTCCCACTAAGCTGGCTTGAGATTTTTATTCATGAATTTTCAAACAGTAGTACATTAGAGAAATAGGAGAAAACAACATTTTTGAGTACTTTGTACCAAGCACTATGCTAGAAGATTTAAATACATGCTCTTACTTAATCAGCTTAAAAATCCTAAAAGTATTAGAAGATAAACTCTGTGAGGGGCAGAGATCTTTTATTGCTAAATTTACAGTAGTTGGAATAATGCCTGGTATGAAGGAGCTGCCCAATAAGTATTTTTGATTGATTAAATCAAAGGTAAGTTGCAATTACCAAAACTGACATTCAGAGGCTCTGACCAAAGTCACACAGGTAGTAAATTTCGAGCTAGAATTAAGCTCAATCTGCTGGCCTTCAGAACCTAGGAGTTTCCACTGTCCACTATTGGATTTTCCCTCTCATTGAAGCAGATACTCAGCCACATGGCTCATTTATTGACATAAAACAGGAAGAAAATCCATTGTCATACGTCAATTCAATTTCTACCCAAGTCCTTATATGCATTATCTTGTTTTCCTTTTTTTACTCTACTTAGACAAACCTCTTAACTTCTTATGACATGTAAATAAGTGTGTTGGCGATTGAAGTTCATAGAGAAACATAATGGAGTTTCAGACTATCAGAAGCCTTGTAAGACCACGTTTGAAAGTCGCCAAACAAGGCATCCCCTTCCTAGTGCCCCTTAAATCTAGCCTAATGTTTTGTCTGACAAGCTAAGAGGACTCTGCATAATTAACAAATGCACCCACAATGCAAATATATTTGGAACTCTAATGCAACCCTTACTTGACCCAAGATATTAATCAAACAGAATTAGATTTCTGGAAAAGACCTTGGTTACTGAAGAGATGATTTAACAGAGTTCAGCTTGGCTACTTTCCACCTCTGATGTGTACTATGCAATGCCATATTTGAATCTTACTGTGTTTTTCTCCAGCTTCATACATCTTCCTGCCGGTCAACAGGCCCAAACCTCTTCTAATGGTATATGGAATTTTTTTGAACACCCAGGATTTCCAGGAATACTATAAATATTAGTGTTCCTGAGATAAAATTGTCTTCTATTTAACATGTGCTTGCATTAAATGCAGGAGTCAACAAATGCTTAGATTTACTTCCAGTATTTTCCCTCTTCTTTTCAGTTTTTTCCATAACTGGGTAGCAGTTTTGCAAATTCTTTGAAGGGCAATAGAGCATTATCTCAATTCTACTTTGAATTATTTCCACTCTGTACTTTGCAGTTAAATACTACAAACAAATAAGTTAGCAATTATTATCTAACAATGACTTCAATTTAAATAGCAGACTCTGAATAGACAGAGTCCTATGGATAAAGAGAAATATGCACCTAAGTTCTACATAGATCCACATATAGATGTGACTGATTTGGTTGACCCTACCTTGCTGGTGGTTCTTTATTCTAATAAACTCAAGGTCACCGTGTTAATATAAGGTTGACACAGGTCTCTCCAAGTCCTGCACTCAGATTGTCTATTATTCATCTTGCCACTAGTTCTGCCTGCTTTTGTTAAGCCTTGGCTGAGCACCTTCTATTAAAATTGGAACAAATCTCAAGGGAAGCTAAGTTCCAAACACCAAGCTGTAAGTCTGGGTAGTCATCAGACAGCATCATGAGTCACAGATTTGTGTCTCTGTTTCTGCTGCCAATTTCATCAACAGCTCCTCATCAACAGCTCCTCATTAGGTAGGTGGAAAGAGCTACAAACCACCAAATTAAGGCCAGAATTGCAAACAATGATATTTTATTTTATGCTGAGCAATTTAGTCAGGTAGTTTTGAATAATAACACGCCTTCATATTTCAATGCATGTATAAGAAGCCATAGTAATTTATGTTTAAGTAAACCTTATGGCCATTTACCAATATAGAAGAGGAGGAAACACTTAATACTCAGTGTGTTTAATAACTACAAATAGTATGGGGAAATGCTCAGGATATTTACTAAGTGAAAAGAGAAGAGAAAATATGCCTTTTATGGTTATAACTTTTAAAATATGCATAGGAAAACAGATGCAAGAGAACTTTAAAATATTAATTTGAGATGTTATATTAATGCTATGGAACTAAGAGTGATTTATTTCTATCCATGCTGCAAACTCTTATTATATACATATGTTACTTTAAAAATGAAAGAATTGAAAAGTGACAAACACAAAACAAAATAATATGCAAAAGATGACCTTTTGTCAATGAAGTTCTCTAAATTTTAACATGAGAAATTTTACCTGAATAAATACAAGTGCCATTATACCAGCTTAAAGATAGGATATAATATCTTAAAGTATTTTCTTAATAGTCAAATAATTTTAGATAACTTTTTCAAAGGGAATAATCACTATTCAACTTAATAAAAGCAAAAATCATTTCTATATGTAAAATAAGACATGCTCTTGGTTGGAGGAATAAAGACAAAATATAAAAGATGCAACTAGGCAGGCATCACTGTATTCCAAATAATGTGCGAAATGTTGACGAGATAGGATTCATATAAAGAAAGCAAGGTAAAGGACATCCAGGATCTTATAGTTTGACTTTGACTCATTCGGAAGTGCTACATTCACAGACACCTTAGGGAATACGACACGGAGGCTACAAGAAGGTTATTTGAGATCCATTTGAGATTATGTCAACCAACAGAGCTGAGGGATTGACAAGATAAAAAGGCAAGATTTTTTTCCATATCCAATTCTTCAGATGTGCTTCACTAAACACATAAAAACAGACAAAACACAAAGGGAAATTGTTTGTACATTTTCAGTTTTTTGAATAGTTTCAAGGGGAAGGAACATCATGAGGTCATCTGGTGTGCCTTCATAAATACTTTAAAATATTATTCTTTGAGCACAATTTGCAGTGCCCTTGGCAATCAAAATATACCTCTTTTCTTTTGTTGAAGACCAAGCAGAATTGCCTGGCTGTGAGGGACATCTTACATCAGGGTATTTTATATGTGAGCTTTCTAAGTGGGAAGAGCCAATAGGACGACTCTGAGGCAAGTCCTTGGAAGAGCAACCACTCAAGAGACCACATTTCAAAGCCTAGTGAATAGAGACAACACTGTACTTATGTGAAGGAAATGGAGTCAAGAACAAGGATAAGATAAATAGCAAATATCAAATAGGATGTTGTCAAGGAGAGGCTATGGTTATAAAGGGCCATGGGACACTTATTCCTCACCTCTTTAGTCAATAGGTGTGTGGAAATTGCCACACCAGACTAGATAAAAGACAGGGCAAGGACGCATCACATTTATGGTGTCAACCCTTACTCTTATCCTCAGAGGCCTCCCAGCCAATAGACAAAAATATTACTAGCACCAAGTTTAATGGTACCTAGATCCACTGCTACTTCTCATCATGCTGTGACCCCCTCTGTCTTTCCTGAACTTTTGCTGTAACAAGCCCATCTGTCTTTTGTTGCTTGGTAAGAAGTCTGAGCATTATCAGCAAAATGCTCCTTTTACCCTCTGTCCACTCACATGGCAGAGAAATATGTGAAAGGGTTAAGACTCCTATTAACATCTATTGCTTCTTGAAACAGGTTAAAACATTGAAAAAGCCACAAACAGCCAACATGTTAGATGGGTCACTTCAAATGTGAAAAAATGCGTATTTATCTCTTTTCTTAGTTGGCACATTCATTTGGAGAAGGGACCATGTTTTATTCATTCTCATATCACCATGACCTCCATAGCACAGGAGTTGACATAGTATACGTAAACAATAATTGAGTGAATGAATGCAAAATGTCAGTGCTCAATCACATTCATACCTAGTGCATTTCTTGATAAAATTAAGCCCTGACGTTGCATACTATCAATGGCTCTCTTAATAAAATTGCATGTCATTTTAACCATGCAATACTAGCAATCACAGATATAAAAAGATAAACAAAAAAGCAGGAAAAATGTTAGGGAAGTCTGTTGAGTATTAAGAATTTTTAAAGCTTATTTTCTGCAGAATTCAGGATTAAAGAGTCAGTTAACTAGTAAGAAACCACTTCAAAATGAGTGTCAGGAATCTGGCTGACACCTATCTCCCACTGCCATGATATTTGGACTTAATTGCTTAAACATGAGCATCATATGGATATACTATCTGGTGTGAATTAAGAGATAAACCACTTCTGGTAATACTCCCTGGTCCCATTAGAGTACAGGGTAGGGACTAGACTATGAAATCTTTTGTTCTTTTCCTCCCTCCCTCCCTCCCTTCCTGTTTAACAGCTATTTGTAGCAGAGTCAAAAAATCTAATGTTTTAGTATGGAATTTCACAAACAATAATTCAGATTAAGGACCTTCAAAGTGTGTTTCACAAAGATGCTTGCAGAATTCTGCAAAATTTTGCGTTGGCATTGCATCTTGCCATCTTTGCGTTGGCATTTGCGTCTTATTTTGTTTTCATGTATGATGAGAACATAACTGATTCTGCCATTTACAATCCTAATTCTGAATTTATTTCTTCCCCATTAAACCAGTGACATTCTTCTGAGTTCTGAAATAAGCAAATGCTGTAACTTTTTATAAAATGACAGAGTCATGCATCACTACTGTAGGGCCAGTTAGTAAGAGAATCTGAACTGGATATCAGATCTGAAGACCCTCTTTCCACTACATAGTCTCACCACTTGGCAGGGGGTTATGAACTCGGCCTTCTTCTACTTATCTGTACCGATGACTCCCAAATGAGCTGGTTGAATTCATCAGCATGTATAACAATGAGGCAGAAATCATTATAAAGATAAAGAGGACAGGGGCGCTTGGGTGGCTCAGTCGCTTAAGTGTCCAACTTCGGCTCAGGTCATAATCTCTCGGTCCATGAGTTCGGGCTCCGCATCAGGCTCAGTGCTGACAGCTCATCATCTGGAGCCTGCTTTGATTCTGTCTGTCTGTCTGTCTGTCTGTCTATCGGTCTCTCTTCTTCTTCTTCTCTCTCTCTCTCTCAAAAATAAATGAACATTAATAAAAAGTAAAAGATAAAGGGGACAGAACCTGTAGTAATCACTAAGCATTTATTTCTTTTATACTTTTACAGATTTATCCAGATTGATGTGTACTGTAGTTCTCCACCAGTATAATGGCCACCCAACATATTGTCACATGTAACAAAGAAAGAAAGAAGAAAATGAGGAAGATTTAAAAAAAAAAAAAAAGAGGACAAGGAAGGTAGGGAGAGGTAAAGAAGTAACTTTAAAGATTACATGGAAATCTGGAAATTCTTGGTATTTTTCAATGTTACACATTTGATAGGTTATTGAATCTACATTGTGTGCATAAATTCATATGTTGAGAGTATTTAAAGCCCAAAAGAGAGTTGTTATATTTACTCAAAGAGTATTTCTTTAATAAGTTCTTAAAGGTAAGGCAGAGATTGTGATTTCCATTTTACAAGGAGGAAACTAAAGCACACGATTAAATGACTGTCCCAGTGGCAGAGATGGTGCAGACACAGACACTCTGCAGCAGAATTTAGAATTATAACAAATTAACACCTAGCCCTTTCCCTCCCTTCACCTCCAGTGTTGTCATTCTGAATATATGACTGTGATCACTTAAGTCATAAACTTGTATTAAAAACCGAAAACGTTTCGGAAGTCCTGATGCCAAAAAATGCCGAAGTACAAAGACAAGTGAAAATCTGGCGAATACACTGTGTGCCGTAGATAGAGGGGAAAAATCAAGAAGAAAACAACAACAGCTCCATGAAAAAACAGGCAAACAGGCAGTTCAGCTCACAGAAGAAGACATTCAGGTAGCTTAAAACCATATGGGTAGATGCTCAACCTCACTAATTATTCTGTAAAATGCAAATTAAATAACAAAAAACTTTTTTTAACCTATCAGATTGGCAAAGATTATGAAATTTCGCAGGGGTGTGAGGAAACAGACATTCTTATATATATTGTTAGGAGTACTTGGCAATATCTATCAAAATGTTCAATGCCCATATGCTTGAATGCAGCATTTCCACTTCTAGGAATTTCTCTTACAGATAAACACCCACATGTGTACAGAGATGTATGTACAAAGATGGCCAATACAGACAGTTCAGTGCTTATCAGTAGAATACAATGGAAATCCACTGTCATTAAATGGATGACTTGTAGTAAAGATATTGTAATGGAAATCTTTCCAGATAGATTATCTTTTTAAAAATGTAGAACTTGGTTGAACCAGGTCTCCATTTTGTATAAAAACAACTTATCCATCCCATATAAATGCTGATGATCGTGAAGTATAGATGATATACAGTCTTGATCTGTATCCAACTTACCAAGTTACAGGACACTTGGTTTTCCTCCTTCCCAAAACTTACTCCCATGACTATCCCATTCTGATAATCAGCAATGCTATCCATCAAGTGGAGATACTGAGGTCCATATCTCCATGTTATCCTTCTTCCATGTTCCATTTCCAATCAGTCAGCAAGTTCTATTGCCTAAACCTCCAAACATACCTAAAAAGAGTCCACTTTGGTCTCTTTCCAATAAGACTCCAATCCAAGCCATTGACCTCTTCCACAGACATGTGTCTCATGTGCTTTTCTTCTACTTTGCTTTCACTACAATCCGTACTGAACACTCTTGCTGATGTTTTCACACATAAGTCACTCCTTGCCTAAAATCCTTAATCTTTTTTCTATCACATTTGGAATGAGATCCCAACTCTTTAACTGGACTACAAAGCCCTATATAATTAGGCCCCTGCCTGTCTCTGTAACCTCAACTCTTTTCTTGCTAATGTTGGGAAAATTTACGGCAAACACAGAAATCTGATCACAGAGAGATACTCAGAAAAACTACTTTGGTCTGTTGAATTTTCAGAACCGACAGCACAGACTGGTCCCTGCACTTGCTTACACTTATACCCTGCAGAGACCCTCTCAGCTTTAGCCACTGCTCTCAGATTGGATGCCACAGGGGTTTTGCAGCCACCATGGTTTTCCCTCATCCACTTGTATTCAGGATTTGGAGGCTACCTTGTCACCTAGGTGAGTTGATGTTTTTTTATCAAGTGTTAGATTTTTCTGGCCAACTTCTTTTTTTTTAATAGAATTATGAAAGATTCATAACTCTTTTTACACCTTCTGCCATCACTCCCAAATCCTCTCCACTGTACCCACGGTATATTCTGGGTATTGTTTGCTCTTTTTATTTTTACCTATGCACTCGTTTCTTCTTCAGTTAAATTATTTTTATAAAGGAGAAAATCTCAACAGAAAGTAAAATATAAAACTTCATATGCAGTATGATCCTAAGTTTAAAGAGACAGAGAAAGAGAAATGATACACCAAAATAGCAGAAAAGAAAAACAAAACTATTTTTATCTATCTGATTCAGGTAGATATTTGCAAATCGACTTAATTTTCTTTATTTTGATTATCCATATAGACGCTATATATACATATGATAAAATACATGCATAATTTTTTGAAGAGACACGTTTTAAAATTTTATGTCATTATCTGGCAAAACTGGGGAAACTAAAAAAAGATGTCTCGAAACAGAACTTGATGTAACTGAATGCAAAAAGGAAGGCTGTTGAATTAAGAAGTAGGGATTGATTAGAAATACTGTTGTTTTGTCCAAAAAAAAAAAAAATTAGGAGGGGATTTTGAGTTGTGCTCTCTTATATCAGCTGTGTGGCCACAAGTGAATTGCACAGCCAGCTGGGGCCAGTGTTTTCCCATAAAGTTGACAGATTAGGATAATCAGAGAGTTTGGGGGCTTGCAGAGGACTCAGACCTTAAGACATTCTTAGTTCGGTTATCACAAAACAAGGTGAATAATGTGCCTATATTTTCTATAAATATTCATATTATCAGTTTTCCTTAAAAAAAAGTTTTGAAATTAGACCAATAAGCTGGCACTGAGGCACTGCCATCCTTTTAGATACCATATATAGTCCAGTTTATCTCTGTTGTAGTTTGAACTGCGTCCCTCCCCGGTATGCTCATATGCCACATTATTTGGAAAAAAGGTCTTCACAAAGGTGATCAAACTAAAATAATGTCAATAGAGTGGGCCCCGATCCAATGCAAGTTGGAGCGGACTTCAACACAGAGACAGACATGCAAAGAGGGAAGACAATGCAGACACACAGGGAGAAAGTAGTCAAATAACAGTCAAGATGCAGTGACAAGCCAAGGAATGCTAAGGATTGTCAACCACCACCAAAAGCTAGAAGAGGAAAAGAATTTTCCCCAAGAGCTGTCAGAGAGAGCCTGGCCCTGCTCATACTTTGCTTTGGGACTTCTTGGACCCAAATACCAACTTCAGCATGCTTTCACACAGGCAAAGTCCCTGAATAAATTTGTGTAAATGGAACAAGAAAGTGGAATTGGTTTGGCAGCAACAACAACAAAAATGCATCTAGGAGGGCACTTGTTGGGAACCAATGCTTTGCCTAGAATTTCTCCAAAAGAGGCTCCCCAACTAGTTTTTAAATTTTTAAAAAATATTTTTATTTTTGTGAGAGAGACAGAGACACAGCACAAGCTGGGATGGGGCAGAGACAGAGGGAGACACAGAACCCGAAGCAGGCTCCAGGCTCTGAAGTATCAGCACAGACAGCACAGACAGCTAGAACTTGTGAACTGTGAGATCATGACCTGGGACGAAATCAGATGCTCAACTGACTGAGTAACTCAGGTGCCCCAATTTTCCAACTATTTATAAGATATTACGTTGGCCAGCTTCTTGTTAAAAAAAAGCATTCAAAATCCTATCATTGAGAGACATCAGAAAGGAGGCAAAAGGTGATCACTTCATTAAGAGTTTACTCCCCCACCAAGAATGCTTAGCCACCTGCCCTTACTGCCAGCATAGGGCTAGGGCTATGGATGGCACCACCACCTGGTAGAGAGCCAACAGACTTGAGAATAAAAGATAAAGTTGTCAAATGAGTGAATGATCCTACCTCATCAGCCGAAAGGATCAAAAATGGTGGAGCCAGAAGGAAGAAACAGTATCATGGAAACAGCAAGAAATGGACAGTTAAAAGTCCAGTATTTTATTTCTTTCTCTGGTCTTGCTATTGGCTTCAGTGAGTGATTTGACCTCTCTGGGGCACAGGGAATTTACGTGCATGAGCTGCTAATAGAACACCCATCTGTTCTATTTTATAAGTGTTCAACCAAAGAAAATATGTTAAATTGATTCCTAAAATTTATAAATAACAAGGTGTTGGACATAGTTGTTGTCTTCATCATCATGACCACCATCATCATCATTACTACTTCATGGAAATGTCCCTGATGGGAGTTAACACCTTTATTTATGGGAAGGTCAATTTTGAAAAGTTTATCAGAAACTCCCACATTAGGCTTTCTTCAGAACTCAAGAACTATATAGTGCATCTTTTGATAATGGTCAGCTAAATACAAATGTTAATTATTTAAAAAAATTTTTAATGTTTATTTATTTTTGCGAGACAGAGAGAGACAGAGCATGAATGGAGGAGGAGCAGAGAGAGAGGGAGACACAGACTCTTAAGCAGGCTCCAGGCTCCAAGCTGTCAGCAGAGAGCCCAATGCAGGGCTCTAACCCAGAACCGTGAGATCATGACCCGGGCTGAAGTCGGGCGCTTAACCAACTGAACCACCCAGGTACCCTGCTAATTATTTTAATATTATCTAACTGTTTGGGTCCTTCAGTCCAGTATGAATTATTGAGATTACTCTGAAAACTTATTATTTTATTTTTGTGATTTGCACCAGCAATTAAACACATGTAAAAATGTGCTGTTTTAAGAAAGAAAATAGGAGTTGCTGCTAACCTGTCTTTCAAGACTTAGGGAACCTAGTTATTACAGAAATTTTGTATAGCATGGGCATATTTCTGGCATGTCAAACAAAGTGGCCATGTGCTAAAAATCACCTCAATGCCTCCTGTGACATAGGGGACACAGACTGGTTATAGAGTCACGAGTCTGGGTATGAATCTAGATTCCACCCTCTGTAAGCTGTCACCTTGATTGGTCATTAATCTCTGAGAGCCTCAATTTTGCACTTGAAAGAAGAATACATAATTCACTGGATTGTCTTGAGATCAAGTACAATGATGCCTCTGAAAGTGTTGTGTAGGTATGGTGTCCCACAGTTCCTTTGGGGAGCAGGAACTCTGGTAGAGCCGCTCAATGGAGTTCAACTGAGATATTGAGCAAACTATTCAGTGACTAGCAATGGAGCTATTGAGGTTTTTTTTTGTTTTGTTTTTGCTAACATACATGCAATTTTGGTTTCAAGATTGGAATTCAGTGATTCATCACTTATATACAATACCCAGTGCTCATCCCAACAAGCGCCCTCCTTAATATCCAAAACTCATCTAGCCCATCCCCCACACCCCTTCTTCCATCAACCCTCAGTTTGTTCTCTGCATTGCTAGATTCATCTTTAACATCTAATTACTCATCATATCCACTCCACGCTTTGAACCTATTTTCTACCTTAGATTTTAAAATGCACTTGTTTGAAATGCCCAGCTTTTTTTTTCTTTGCTCTGACTTGACTTCTTCCCTGGGCTTCAAGTTTTAATGCTTAACTCCTATGAATGTTGCTTACTGACTTAACTACCAATTACTAGTTATATGAATGATTACTCATGATACATAGACATCTGTTCGATAAAACTAATTTGAGGTCAGTGCTGTGCTGAGTACTTAAGACACTGTCTTAGTAGTTTTTAAAAAGTCCTGAATTTTACAAATAGGACACTAAAATTTATAAGGTTTGTGTAAATTTCTTAGTTATACAATCTGTAACTGGGGGTGGGGAGGTGGGGAGGGGGCAGAAATTGCAACCCAGGCAGAGCTCTCCAAGAAATCTCAACCCTCCACAGTGAGGAGAATCTCCACAAGATTGGAAGCAATAGAGGGCAACACACCCATGTTGCTGACCAGAACTGAAACTATCTTTCTCACCCCAGACTTGGACCAGAGTTCTTTGCAGATTTACTTGGATGACAAGGTGTTATAGAAGGCATAATTGCTTATACTAGAAAATGAACTTGGGAGGCCCACAAATTGCATCAAAATACTATTGTAATTATGACTTTAATTGCCTCCATATGTAGAGGCTATTTGTGTGTGTATACACACACACACACACAGACACACAGACACACACACACACACACACACACACACACACACACACACACACCCCAAGTCTGCAAAGCATGGCAAAGAGTAAGGTAAGCACCCATCCAGCCTGGTTTGCCTGGGACTGAAAAGAAACAAGCCTCTCACAGGGACCTTTGAGGCTAAAACCAGTGGAAGTTCTGGTGAAAATGGAACAAGGTGTCTACACTGGAAAGAGGATCATTTTCATTTTATAGATGAGGAAAACAGGGTGGAGCCACACACTAGCACCTGGCAGAGCCAAACCTTCAGTTGCCATTTGACGACTTAAGATCCAGAGGGCGCCTGGGTGGCTCAGTCGCTTAAGTGTCCGACTTCGGCTCAGGTCATGATCTCACGATCTGTGAGTTCGAGCCCCGCGTCAGGCTCAGAGCCTGGAGCCCGTTTCAGATTCTGTGTCTCCCTCTCTCTCTGCCCCTCCCCTGTTCATGCTCTCTCTCTGTCTCAAAAATAAATAAACGTTAAAAAAAAAAAAAAAGATCCAGTATGTAATCTGCCACATGACCAGAAACAACTTATTCTAGTAACGTACAGAAATCCCAAATTACCTGAGGCTAAACAACCATCATGTGATGTAAGAGACTAACAGAATAATCTAACTTTTTCAGCTAGAGCACATATTAATATTTGAACAGTTAATTCCTGCTCTGACTTGATTGTTCTCTATTTTTCAAATGGCAAGTAGAGAATGAACATGCCAGGAGTCTACCAGTTCTATAGGAATAACAATATACATTTGTCTTTATGATTACATGATAACAAATAAACTATATTACCTGCAGTTAACAAAAGCAATGTTTTAATAATAACTTGTTACTGAAGGACATTCTTCTAAAATCTTTAGGTATTTATGTCGATGAGGGCATGCAAATGTATTTTAGAAGACTGATCTGAGATCTGATAGTTATTATTTAAATTTGAGGGAAAAAAAAATACCAAAGGTGTCAAAGTAGGGTGTGAAATTCAGAGGAGATCCTATTGCAAATTTAAAATCAGTAGTGCAACAACTGAATGCCTTTGGGAAACTGACCACTGAAATAGTCAAAGAAGGCGGCGCCAAACACTCAGAAGAGCCATATCTGTACTTCTACACCAGGGCTAGACAAGCATATGAAAGTAATAAGAAAAAAACTTGCACACTCTTCCTTCTCCTGGAACATCCCCTTGAAGTGGTTCCAATCAAATGGAACTATGGCTGTGAATCTTTTTGTCTTTAACAATATCAAGAATCTGTAGCTAGGGTGTAAACACAATCTATATTTTCAAGTGGGGGGGGTAGATGGAGTATCATTTACATAAAAAGGAAAGAGATCTACAATAACATACATGTGTATGTAAATTAGCACAGAAAAAAAATAAGCTTTTAGCTCATACCATTTACCTCAGGACAGTTTCTCTCAAAGAGTAAGGAAAAATCAGACAAAGAGCTTCATGCATTTCTATATATCAAATCACTTCAGGCTCTTAAGAGTAGAGATGATTTTTTTCCTTTTTTAAAAAAAATTTTTTTTTCAACGTTTATTTATTTTTGGGACAGAGAGAGACACAGAGCATGAACGGGGGAGGGGCAGAGAGAGAGGGAGACACAGAATCGGAAACAGGCTCCAGGCTCTGAGCCATCAGCCCAGAGCCCGACGCGGGGCTCGAACTCACGGACCGCGAGATCGTGACCTGGCTGAAGTCGGACGCTTAACCAACTGCGCCACCCAGGCGCCCCAAGAGATGATTTTTTTCTAGAAGACTGTATAGACCTTCAAGAGTGGCTCTACTCAAGATAAAGCCCTGGGAGCGGACATGCTTAGGAGAATGGGAAAAGCAAGTATTTCTAAATTAGCAGGGCCTCACATACTATGTAACTGCTAGAAAAAAAGAAAAAGGAAGACTAGAACTGAACGCAATTACTTTACCAACCATAAATAAAAGTATTCCTATGAACAGATGTCTTCCCATTCGTGATCTTGCTACAAACAGGTAGTTAGTCCTTTCACACTGTCCTTTCTATAACAGTGCAATGATCAGGAGGAATTATTAGAGCATTGTCCCAGTGGTAAATCCTAGAGGATGTGAGTCACCCTCACCCTTGAGGATGTTGAGGCCACACTATCTCTATTCACTGTACTAATGAATGAGTCCAGAGAGAAGTTTTCAGACTGGAGAATTACAGTTAAAGCCACAGCTTCCCTTTACTAAGTCCCTCAGCAATTTCCATAATATGAGAATTACCAGAAGTTCATGTGTTGTCCTCTGAATTGACTTTCTTCCAGAGAAGACCTTTGCTCCCCAAATTCTCCAGCAACAGCATCATTAGGTGCTGTATAATTGAACGTGCCAATAAAACATGGACACGTCTGAAGGAACAGGAAGGATTTTCAGCAATGCCAAACTCACACAACTTGGAGAATTTTTAGATTAGATCAATCAAAGGAATGAATGAATAAAGCTGTCTATTTTTTGCTCCAGGGACAGGATCAGTAGATATCTGAGCCAGAATTTAAAATCAAGAGAGCCTTTCACCCTGCCTTATACTGAGAACACTTGCTTCTTATGGTGAACAAGGGTAAAAATAAAGAAAAGTTCTTCCTCATGTTCCCATTCCATTATTCATGAATAGCTCTATACTTTGGAGGGTCAGGCAACGTCCAGAGTAAAGTAACTGAACAAACATTTGGGTCAGTATGCTCTCCCAGGGTTTGCTCCCTCTTCCCAACTACTGATATCTTGAATTCCTGTTATTTTTACCTGATCGGGCAAGAACAAGGGTTTTCATCCAATTTAAGGTTATGAAGCCTTTATTTTCACTTGTACCTAAGGCAAAGCCTTTGATTGCTTCCAAGAAACAGCTAGGAAATCATGCCGCTAAGAAACTTAACTTATATAATGTTCAGCAAAGGAAGAAGATAGTATTATTATTACCAATAATCATTTGTTCATTAATAAACATTTATTGCCACCTACCAGGCAATGGGCTTATAGCAGTAAATAAAACAAACTCTTCTCTTCATGCTTCTTACATTTTATTGCGGAGAGACAGAGGAAAGACAAATAAGTTTTAATGTGTGCTATATAAGTTATATGGAGAAAAGCAAAGGGGAGTAAAGATTAATGAAGTGAAAGTAAGTTTCTGACATTACTAAGTGCTCCACATAGCATAATTTCAATACCTAAATTTAGTAAGTAGATAATATATGTATATATTACATATGATAAATTACAGAGGAGGATATCTGATTTAAGAAAGTTATGCAAACTTGCACAAAATCATGTAACTATTAATTGAGAGGGCTAGAATTAAACTCTGGATTTTCACTATGTCAATGTCTGGAATTAGTGTGACTTTTAATGTATTTATAGTCTGTTTTCTCTTAATAGAAATAGCCTCCTAGATGATATTCATTTCGCAGGCACAACATTATCTCCACTAATATTTATTAGATTTATTAGATTACTCCATATATCAATGGCAGTAAAATAGCTAGAAAACCTGTTAATAGATCATTTCCCCTATTAAAAAGACTGCAAAGAGAAAAAAAAGAGAGAGCGTATATTGTTATTTAACAAAAATAAGTTGGGAAAATTTTCATCATCCCAAAGGAAATATGCCAATAATAGAAGTGGCTATGATAAGAAAACAATTTACATATATTCACTTTTTCTTGTTTTTGCACATTACTTCTCTCTTATTGTCATTTAAATACATCCAGATCAGCACTAAAGTCTTTCTTGGAGAATTAAATTGCAAAGCACAGCAGTAGGAGCTCAAGTTCCTGCAGCTTCTGCTTGGCAACCTCTTAGAGGGGGGAATGCATCCCTACTCCCTATGGTCTCCAGCTTCTCCTCAACACACCTCGCCTGATTGACCTCCAACCCACACACGACAGAGAGACACTTCATTCAGCTCTCTGTTGTTCTTCTTAGGCCTCTTCGTTTTCTTTCCTTTTAATTATTCTGAACAGTAACAACCCTTGGGAAAGCTGTGCAATTCCTGTCTTCTCTTCTGTTGACACCAAGGCCCCTTAACCTCCACACAGGACCCCACTCGGGGTGGGGGGGGGGATTGCCCCAGGTTCTTAACCCTTCTCCTCACCTCTGCTGTGACCAAAAGCTGTTTTTAGCAAGCTGCCATGATATGAAGCAGCTGACAAATTAATACCTGATTCCCAAGGCAGTGGAGTGGAGTACCAAGAGCATATTGCCACCCTAATCTAAGCAATAACCTTGTCTCGACTAGATTACCAAAGCAGGGTCCCATCTGAGCCAATTCTTGTTGATATTGAGGTATTTAGTTACATACAGTAAAATTTTCCCCTTTCAGGTGCCCACATCTATAAAGGTTGACAAACTTCTATTGAGTTTTTTACCACCAAGATATAGACTATTTCCATCCATTTCCCAAATTGTCTAGTGCCCCTTTGTAGTTGATCCCCAAACCTGGCACCTAACCCCTGGCAACTACTGGACTGATTTTTGCCCCTACGATTTTGCCCTTTCATAAATGTCATGAATCAGAGCTTGCTGGTCCTTTGCTTAAGCCATTCTAATGGCTTCCCATTGAATGTAACAGTAACCCCTCAGCATAGTTTGTACACTCTCTTGCTGTGGGTTAGATTGTGATGGGCTCTACAGGAAATGAATCCAGCTGCTTATCTGCCTAACCCACTCTCATGCAGCCCTTCTTCCTAGAAGCTCTTCCTACCCTACTCCCAGGCTGCTCAGATTTTCTTCAGCTACTCAACACTGCATTTTTTTTCCACCTCTGAGCCCTCATACTGCCTTGTTTCCTCTTCCAGGAACATTCCTTCCTCTATTCTCTGCCTGGTTAAAATCCTACTCATCTGTCAGGGCTCAGCTGAAATGTCATTTTCTCTGAGAATTCCTTGATCCCCTTAAAATAAATTAGGCTGATTTGCATTGCTCTGTGACCTTTTCCGCTGCAGTGTTCAATTTATAATTAAATATCTGTTGACTTATTTATTTACTGTTTTTTTCCTCACAACAAATTGTAAGCTGTGGGACCAGATCCATTTTGTTTTATTCCCTATCCTGTGTTTGTGAGTGTGTACATATCTGATTAACAAAATTTAATTCATAATCTCAAGGTTTTTTTACTGGAAAGAAAATCTCCAAAAACTGAGGAAAACTTGACCCTTGAGGTTTTTACTGCATATACTATGACCAACTCCATTCTGATTCTAGAGTGATTCTTTCTCTCTCTCTCTCTCTCTCTAGTTATAATGTAAGCAAAAAGAAAATCAAAGGGAAACTTATCCTAGAGTCCCTTAACATTGCTGCATCACAGTGGAATATTTCAAAGACTTTTCCAAACCCTAAGGGAATATGAGATTTTAATACTTTTTTGATAGCTGGTTGATAAGAAGTTGATACACAAAATGCTAAGTTATCTATCCTATAACTCAACTCTATCCTACAATCACAATCTAGATATTTTAACTCTATCAGAGGAAACACCCTGCAGTAATGATTCTATTCTATTTTAGGAATGATGATAACGCCATGGTGCAGATAAAGAAACAAAGATTTCCACATTTTACATACAAAGGGCTACTCCTTAAAGTCCTTGTTTACTGGTTGAGAAACAGAATTTGTTTCTAGTTGAGTGACCTCAGAAATGAGTATTCTTTCAGAAAAGATCTCTGCATAGCCTTCTACCCAGGTGCCCTGTGCACTCTAGAGAATGAATTCTGTGACAAAATTATAACCACATCATTGCCATACAATCTTTTCAACAAAAGGTTCCTGTGTTCGCTCATAAAGCCCTGCTTGCATCAGTATTTTCCATTGAAATTTTTGAAAGAAAATCAATTTTTTTCTTTTTTTATATCTCCATGGTGCTAGAACGGTGCTGAGTATACAGTATATGCTTAGACAATCCATGTTGACTGAATCAATATTCACCATATGTTATCTTAGCTCTCCACAGGAATGCCTTCCTGAGCACTTGTGCTAACTTTTATTTTATGAGCTTAGAATTTTATTAGTGGATACATAACCAAACTGAAAGCAATTCACCTTTCTGAATATATATGAAGTATTTAAACGTATAAACAATTACAACATGGAGAAGCAAACTGTGGAGATGAACATTATTTGGCATTAGGTGGTAAGAGTCTTGGGTTGTTGTTAAACCTTTAATTAGAGGAAAATGACAAGTGTTCTAGAAGTACCTGGGTCACAGGTAAGCAAAGATAATTGCCCTTTGCACAGAGTTTTGGGAGAACTAAACTGAGCATTCCAAGAGCTACAAAGAGGTCCATAGTGCTCTCTGGGCTCTATTTTAAAACACATGTCAGGTCATGTAGGGTAGATTGTTATGTGAGTTAAGCCTTAATCAGGTCATGGGGCCGTTTACTAGTACCAAGAAACATCAAAGGACAAAAAGCATTTTGTATGTGTGTATAATCTGTCAATGCCCACATTGGTCTGGCTTTGGTCTAAAATTATGGATCCTTCAAAGGTTGGGAGGAGATGATATTACTTTAAGAAAACAACTGGAGGAATTTTCTACCGGGTCTTTAAAAATGGAATGTGACTCTTTTCCCATCATCAACTTGATAAACAAGGAAAATGCATTTCAGAAGCTGCAAATGCCTCAAAATTAAAACTGTATTATTTTGCCAGGGTGGAAGAGTGATAAACTACAGGGGTATGGGTAGGGGTAAATTCTCTTTGGATCAAGGGTTAGCACCAGTGCAGTTTCTCTCACAAAGGTAAGGCACTCACGTGTCAGTGTGAGTCATCAATTTCTCTGTCTGGATTTTCACAAAATCATATATCCTTACTGTATATTCTAACTATATAAAACTCAAAATACATTTTGATTTATTGAAAGATAAAATACATGGAAGAAAAAGAGAGAACCATTCTGATCAGTTGGAGACATAATGCTGACTCCCTATTCATTTTTACAAAATGACAGAGTCAGCAAATGGAAATTTAAAAATTGAAAGACATAAAACCAAATATATCAATTATATCAACAAATTGAAATTGGGTTAAACTCTCCTATCATAATACAAAGATTATCATATTGGTCAAACCAAAATCCAACTAAATGTGGTACATACAATACCCAAACAAATATATTAAGAATACAAAGTAAGGATCTAAAAAACAAACAGGAAAATAAGAAAAAAAGGCAATCGTATCACATAAAATCACATTCAAGGTAAAAGAACTAAGTGGGATAGTGCTATCTTTAAATTATAAAAGTTGAAAAAACAAATAAAGATATAAAAATGAGGGGCGCCTAGGTGGCTCAGTGGGTTGAGTGTCCGACTTCGGCTCAGGTCAAGATCTCATGGCTCCTGAGTTTGAGCCCCAAGTCAGGTTCTGTGCTGACAGGTCAGATTCTGTGTCTCCCTCTCTCTATCTGCCCCTCTCCCCCTTGCTCTCTCTCTCTCAAAAACAAATAAAAAATATTTTTTTTTAAAGTTAACATAAAAGATATAACAATGAAAAGGTAAATGCTCAAAAACATCCTTACAGGTGGTTTATGAACTTAACAGAATAAAATTGTAAGCAGAGCAACTCAAGAATTTCTAGACATAAGAAGTTCGGGAACAGTGATAAAGCTGGAGAAGAGAACTAGGGGGATATTTTAAACCTGTGTTTGCATAGCAAGCAGATTTAATAAAGATTGCATATTACACTTAAAAAATAGTGAAGCTTACCAAAAACACTTTAAGTAACCATTAATTGCCCATATTAAAAGAAAATACATTGCACTTATTTTTAGGGTTGTATGTAGAGAGAGGAGATCAGGGCCCAGAACAGCAGAAAGATAAGTTGGATTTAAAAATATATACATGCAGGGGTGCCTGGGTGGCTCAGTCAGTTAAGCGGCCGACTTCAGCTCAGGTCATGATCTCGTGGTCCGTGAGTTCGAGCCCCGTGTCGGGCTCTGGGCTGATGGCTCAGAGCCTGGAGCCTGCTTCCAATTCTGTGTCTCCCTCTCTCTCTGTCCCTCCCCAGTTCGTGCTCTGTCTCTCTCTGTCTCAAAAATAAATAAAACGTTAAAAAAAATTAAAAAAAATATATATACATGCAGGGATAGCTTATTTTGTCACCCCCAAGCTAGATGGGCTGTTCAGGGCAAACTGACCATTCATCAGGTGTCCCTTGTTATTTTTGTAAAATGAAAGGCTTGAATTGACATAAGCTTAAATGACATAAGCAGTTAATAGTTTCTTCCAGTTAGGTTTGGATCAATTCTTTAATACTTCAGTATTTTGTTTGTGAATATTTTCTTCATCATCCACCTTTGGTAAAGTAACTAGTAATTTCCTTTCTGAAATCCAAATTATCCCCCAATTTATTTACTCTCTCGATATGGATACTGACATGTTAGTTTCCGTAAAGCTCCCTGGAAAGATATGCTAGCCAGAATATTAGCCAAAAAGCAAATACAGGTATATGAATGAGATATAAAAAATTCCACATCCTAGTGAAGGAGTAACTAAGCTACTTGAATCAGCAAGAATGACCTGGATTATATTTTCAGGACTGAGAAAACCATGTTAACTTTTTAAAAAAAATTTTTTAATGTTTGTTTATTTTTGAGAAAGAGAGAGAGAATGCACAAGCATGGGAGGGGCAGACAAAGAAGGAGACACAGAATCTAAAGCAGGCTCCAGGCTCTGAGCTGTCAGCACAGAGCCCAATGAGGGGCTCGAACTCACGGACTGTGAGATCATGACCTGAGCCAAAGTTGGACTCCAAACTGACTGACCATCCAGGTGCCTCAAACCATGTTTACTTTTTAACAACAATACACATTTTGCCATGAAATCTTGGTCTGCATACCATGGGGATCAAGCTGGACTAATCTTGTGTTCATTGTCAAAATAATAAAACAAAATGTTCCTGAAATGTTCTAGGAGTGATTCTAAACCTCTGTAAATACTAATTGCCTGAACCCTCTGAATGTTTTTCTGAGACACATCTTTATATCACTCCGGCATCAATGAAGAAACAAAGGCACAGAGAGATCACGTAGCAAGTAGATGAAAATCCTGCTATTCACAACTCAGCAGCTTCAAGCCAGGGTCCAAGCACTCAGACACTGCAACACACAGCTCATCTTCCTAGGACTCATTTGTAGGTGCATCTTCCATTGGTTTATACTCCACTTGGTGGGGTGGATGTAGTTTCCTGGGTAGTCTATAAAATAACAAGAATGGTGGGACACCTGGGTGGCTCAGTTAGTTAAGCGTCTGACTCTTGATTTCGGCACAGGTCTTCATCTCACAGTTCATGGGACTGAGCCCCATGTTGGGCTCTGTGCTGTCAGCACAGAGATCCTCTCAGTCAGTTTGGGATCCTCTCTACCCACTCCTGCCCCCTGCACCCCCTCTGCCTCTCCTGTGCATGTGCTCTCTCTCTCCCATGCTGTTTCAAAATAAATAAATAAATAAGCATTTTAAATAAATGAAAAATAAAATAAAAATGATTGCTTTTTACCTTTGATAATTCGAATTTATATATTGCTTGCTGCCAGCCTAGTGTTTGTAACATAGAAGGCACTAATATTTTCTTCAAAAAAATAAATAAATAATGTCAAATCTCTCTCACAAACAGCAATATCGATCCAACAAGTTCACATCTCAACTGCGGGAGCAAATGTCTACTCTAATCTGACCTAGTCTTTACCACGGGGAATATTCCCTTTGTCTCCTCTCTTTTTGTTGTAAAGGAAAAAAAAAAAAAAAGATGCCTTACTCTCAAAGATACCATCCCCAGAATTGTCATATCATGTGTCAGGGAACTGAAAGCCAAGCAAGCTTCCACTAGTACCACCGAAAGGCACTTGACCTTGGGAAAACTTAGCATTGACTGGTACCAAAGGGATTAGCAAATGCTCCATTTTCTGCCTCTGTCTTCAATTACTCTGATGAGCAATTAAAATGCTAATTAAAAAACAATCCAAAACTTAGCACTCAGAAGGTTATGAAATAATGCACTCACATGTCCTACCACACAGACAACTAATAAGGTCACCAGACAAAGAACGATTAGAAAGAAGTGTTGAATCTCCGCAATAATTTTAATGGTAAGTTCGTTTTAATGTGTTCACAATGACCATACTCACCATCATTCTCTAAATACTTAACATGAATTATCTTATGTACTTAGTATTACTTGCTCTTCAGAAAACAATCATTTTATTTAAATAATCATAAGAAGAATCTAAGAATTTTCCTAAAGATAGGTTAAATTTTAAATCAAACTCCGTATGATTAATTAAAATATTAATAACTCAATCTGCATAATGCAGAGGGTCATGGGCTTTTGGCATTCGCTCTTTTAATAAAGAAGTTAACAGTGAGAATTCCTAATCACTTCTATGGCTAAAGCCTAGAACTGTACCCAGCACAAAGGAGATACTATCAGGTGATAAAACCAATTCACATAATTTTAGCCAAATGTAATGACTTTTAGGAATGCCATTGTTTTTAAGTGGGAGAATCATCTTTTTTTTTAAGTAATTTTGTAACTGAAATATAAATATTTCAATGTTTCCTAATCAACCTGGTCACTAATTTCAATACCAAGGTAACTACTGTAAAAAAAAAAAATTCTACAAACATTTGTGAGGAGATGGGCTCAGCTCTTGAAAAGGTTTTGTTTCTTGTTTTTTGTTTTTCAAATCAACTTTAGAAAAAAACAATTTACATCTAAATCCTTCTCAATCTATCTACAAAGGAAAGGTCTCTTAAATTCAGTCTATTTTCTCTTCTCCACCTGTAATCCCCTCCCCAGCAGTATTATTGCAATTCCTTTTCACTTGTCTCCTTCAGTCTCACCTTCAAATTGCCCTCCACAATGCAGTCATCCGCCTTTCTAAAATGTAAATTATCAGGGTGCGTGGGTGGCTCAGTTGATTAAGCATTTTACTTCAGCTCAGGTCATGATCTCATAGTTTGTGATTGCGAGCCCCGCATTGGGCTCTGTGCTGCCAGCTCAGAGCCTGGAGTCTTCTTCAGAATCTGTGTCTCCCTCTCTCTCTCTGCCCCTCCCCAGCTCGCCCTCTGTCTCTCTCTCCCTCAAAAGTAAATACAAACATTAAATTTTTTTAATAAAATAAAACAAAATGGAAATTGTTTTTATTACTTAAAACACACACTCAGTTGTCTCCACGAGAGACAAGGCCCAAACTCTTCACTCTGCTATTCAGAGTCTTTTTAAGAAGATGTCTACAAGTCCAGCTTCGTTCAACATCCTAGTTACTTATAGGCCAGATCGTTTTACCCTTCTGAGTCTTTCCTTATGCAGTCTCTTCTGCCTGAAATGCCTCTTTCCTTTTCTATGGGTACCTATATATTATTTGATCTTTTAAACTGAAATAAATCATTATTTTCATAGGAATGGATTTATGTTATGAGATTAAAAAGATCCTCTGTTGATATAGAGAGAATTTAGAGTCCACACAAGATTATGAGATAAATGTATAACTTGTTTTGAGAGCTGGAATCATGCATATACACCTATATCCATTTGTATACAGGGGATATCCCCTCTAACCACAGGGGATATATTCCAAGACCCCAGGGGACACCTTAAACTGAAGATAATACTGAACATGATATATAATGTGTTTTGTCCTATATATACATACGTGTGACAAATTTCATTTATACCTAATTTATAAATTAATAGATTATCAATTATTTATGTGAATTAATTATAAATTAATAAGACATTAATAACGAATAATAAAGTAGAGCAATTATAACAATACACTATAATGAATTTAAGTGAATGTGCTCTTTTTCTCTCTCAGAATATCTTATTGTACTGAACACACCCTTTCCTTGATGATATGAGATGATGACATGCCTACCTGGTGAGACAAAGTGAGGAGAAGGACACAGGCATTATGATGAAGGGGGAGGCTACTATTGATCTCTGATAATACAGAAGCAGAGGAGAATTATCTGCTCCCAGGCCAAAGTTGACTGTGGGTAACTGACCATGGAAAGCAAACCACGGATAAGGGAAAACTACTGTATGTGCATTTGTGTGTATGTATGCATGTGCTTATGAAAAACACTCTAAGAAATATTTTACCACTGAATTGTATCTTTCATCTTGAAGAAATATTAACTGAGAAATGGTTTGTAAAATCGACACAAAAGCCTGTGTCTGGTAGCAGGATGTTGCCTAAACCACTCAATGACATCACAATTGAACAGATGTGCTGACAAAGCAGCTGGTTTTATCTGTGGCAGCATTTTTGTAAACCATAGAGTAGAGGACCTAAACTCAAACACCTGTAGGGAATATCCATTGAGCATATGCAGTCAGTAAGACAGGTGATGGGAAGTGGTTTGTGTGCTTATGTAAGCATAACACCTGCCTACTTTTATGTCCTCTAAAACACTATGTGGGCCTATCAAACAGTCAAACAAAATATATTCTGAGGAGTATATTCCTAAACAACTGCAGGTTTGAGACCTCCGACTTTTGCATTTTCACTTAGGCTGCTACCATTTTTTGTTTTAGCTTTCTCTGATAACTATGCTTCCTATTCAGAGCAAGCACAGAGAACAATTTTGAATATATTTACAAATCATAATGATCAAATGATTTAATAGTAACACACAGTACATTGGCTCATTTACCCCTGTAATTAGATTAGCTTTGGTAAAACTACCCTCAGCTTCTGTCAGTGACTCAGTACAACAAACATTTGTTAAGCATCTACTGTCTCTAGAATTGGTTTAGTACCTGGGGATTAGAAGATAAATCAGACTTGATTTCTGCATTTAGGATGATTATAAAACAGTGGGGGAGAATATTGTAAAAAGTTAATTTCTTTTTTTTTTTTTTAATTTTTTTTTTCAACGTTTATTTATTTTTGGGACAGAGAGACACAGAGCATGAACGGGGGAGGGGCAGAGAGAGAGGGAGACACAGAATCAGAAACAGGCTCCAGGCTCTGAGCCATCAGCCCAGAGCCCGACGCGGGGCTCGAACTCACGGACCGCGAGATCGTGACCTGGCTGAAGTCGGACGCTCAACCGACTGCGCCACCCAGGCGCCCCGTAAAAAGTTAATTTCAATAGAGAAAATTCTAGGTCATTGTAAGTATTCAATATATGTTTAAGGAAAGGATATGCAAGTGAATAAACACAAGAATAAATAAAGTAGGCGTGCATGGCTTTTCTGGGAACCCAAAGGAGGGCCATACAACCCACAGTTGGTGGGAATGAAGGGATAAAATAGAGAGGATTCTTGAGGAGGAGGATTTTGTCAAGCTAAAAATAGAAACTGGGGTACTTAAAGGGGGAAACAGGAAATAAACACCATCAAGAAATATAAGTTGGTATGTATTTTTTGCAAACTCAATGTTCCTGAGTCTTTTGAAATTGGCTTATATTATAAATGCTGGAAAAAATGCACAATTAAGTTTTGCAATAAATAGTTATTAATACTGTTAAAATATGGAAAGTATAGCAGTGAAAAATGCATAGATATGCAGAAAACAATGGGACATGCTTTCTGTAACTTTGTAACTCATTATTTTTGCACACTGAGCTGTAGGAGGCATGCAGCTATGTATTTCTCAAGAGAATGGAGTCAAAATATTGAACCTAAGGGAGAAAATGGGAGAGTCCTTCAGCACAAGCAGCCTCAAAAGGAATCCTCAAGGCTTTAGCAATGTTGCATTTGATCATGTTCATGCCTGTATCATAACCTCAATGATACCCTTAGAGACTGACCTTCTTTCACTGTATCAAAAGCCTAGACAGAATTGAAGGAAGAAGCTTTCCATGGTACCAAAGATGCTGTGTAAATCTCGCAACCAAAAGTCATAGAACATGCTATAGTGACAATCATAACCTCTTTCTCGCCATCAAACACCAAGAAGACATGGACTGTGTAACTAAACCATGAGCCCCTGAGGAAACCTTTCAAATAGTAGACCTTGTTCTCTATCATCATATATGGTTTCAAGATAAATTTCTTGCTTAAGTTCCGCTTGCATAAGAGTAGTTAGAACAAGGCTAAAATCACAATAGAAGAGAAAGAAAAAGTGTGTGTGTGTGTGTGTGTGTGTGTGCATGTGTGTTTATATATTTCTGGGGTGTGTGGGGGGAGGTAAAGAGAGAATGTATCTACATTCTAAAACTCTCATTATATACAAGGGCAGCTATTAGGTTTAATGCATTTAAAAATTTACATTCCTAATATTTTCCTGTCTTTGAAAACCTGATGCCCTTCTTTTGCTTTTTCCACATGTCACTTTAATTAGGCCTGCTAAAGGAAATGTAAGATGCATTGGTATAAATTACCAATGCAGAGCTTCATCTAAGTTATTGCTTATGCCAAGTAGCTTTTAAGAAAAATCATGTTATGGGGCGCCTGGGTGGCTCAGTTGGTTGAGCATCCAACTCTTGATTTTGGCTCAGGTCATGATCCCAGGGGGGAGGAACTGAGCCCGGCATCTGGCTCCATGCTGAGTGTGAAACCTGCTTAAGATTTTTCTCTCTCTCTCTTTCTCTCCCTCTGCTCTTCCCCCATGCACGCAAATGCAGACTTGCTCACTGTTTCTCAAAAAACAAAAAAATTCCGATCCCCAGCTGAGGTGCAATTCAAGGAAGGTCTTTAATTCCAGCAGGAAACCAGAGACTAAACAAGAAAAAAACAAAACAAAACACCTTTGGTATATGAGACATACAATGGGAGTTTTGGGGAAAGCCACAGCTCAATTGTCTTTTAGGTATTAATAAGTTCACTCCAGACTCAAAAACTTGAAGCCTTTAGCAAGAGATTAATTCCAGAACTTCTACTGGGTTAGCAAGGGATGAAATAGGCTTGATTCTTACGCAGCTAGATATTCAGGTTGAAGTAATATACATCAAAATTCTGGTAAAAAGCAAAATCTGTTAGACTTTCCTTTCACTATTACGCAATTAACACCCAGCTACCTATATGATCCCTAAAACACACATGAAAATCTTTCTCCAAACTAAAAATTGCCTGTAAGTCCTATAAGAGAAAGATTTGAAACTTTCCACTGAAGTTGGTTTTCTTGTCAGGTGTTCTAACATTTCCATCATGATAAAAACTGTGTCACAAAATTTACAATATTGTCTGCTATTAGAATCCTTGAAACTATTCACCATAATTTCCCCAAACAGTTTATCAATAGGTCTGACAGACTGAATGCTACTCTATAGTAAAAATATTAAAGTGTTAAAAAAAATAAACCAAAATATTAAATTGTTGAAAATATCTAGCCTAAGAATAAAATGAAGTTCTTTTCATTTAATAGTTACTGTACATGTCAGTCATCATTTAGTAACTGAATGGAAAAAGGAAAAAAAAAAGAAAGAAAAAAGAAAAAAGGTATTAATACATTGCAATGAGTTTTCACTTCTGGGTTATAAGTTAAATTAGTTATGGTGAATGCATTTGCTTTACTCATGTTAATTAAGTATTTATGAAGATAATTCCATCAAAGCAGATCATTAAATTATCACTATTCAGTCACATTCAACATACAGGTAAGCATCATTTTCCATAAACAGCAGTATTTTTTAAAATTTTTTTAATGTTTGTTTATTTTTGAGAGGGACAGAGTGTGAGCAGGGGAGGGGCAGAGAGAGAGGGAGACACAGAATCTGAAGCAGGCTCCAGGCTCTGAGCTGTAAGCACAGATCCCAACATGAGGCTCGAACCCATGAACCATGAGATCATGACCTAGGCCGAAGTCGGTAGTTTGACTGAGCCACCCAGGTGCTCCAAACAGCAGTATTTAATAAGACCCATGACCTGTCCTTTGGACCAGAAAAAAATATATATACATACTTGATACAATGAAATGTTACCAGTACATTTAACAAAAATTTTTTTAATGTTTATTTATTTTGAAAGAGAGAGAGAGACAGACAGAGCACGAGTGGGGGAGGAGCAGAGAGAGAGGGAGACATAGAATCCAAAACAAGCTTCAGGCTCTGAGCTGTCAGCACAGAGCCCAACGCGGGGCTCAAACTCACAAACCATGAGATCATGACCTGAGCCGAAGCTGGATGCTTAACTAACTGAGCCACCCAGACACCTCACCAGTACATTTTTTTTTTAAAAAAACAGAAACATCTATTTTTGACATACTTAATTGTTGGACTCTGTCCCCCATCAAAGCTGCTTTCTTATAAATGTCCAGTCAACCTAGGGCTAGTCTACAGATGAGAACAAGATGACCCAGCTGCATTGTTAAACGTTCCTAGCTTCCTCATGGCGCAGACTGAGGAAAAAAAAATTCTTGGGTCATTTCAGAGGTTAGTTAATAGTGGAAGTGGCCTAATAACTAGAACAAGGGAGGAGGAATCAAACCTCCATCCTGAAGATGAAATGGCGAGCTGCATCACCTAGTCCCAGGTAAATTTAAGCACTGAGCAGAGGAAGCAGAAGCCAAGGAAGAAACTAGTGCACTGAAGCAGGTGTGAGAGCACAATCACCACGTTATGGATGGGTAAGGGAAAGGACTGGTCTGGGACAGATCTCAGTAGTCACTGTGCTTTCACACCATGATATTCATGGCGCTCACACACAGGGTGACCATCTTATCCTGGTTTACCTGAGGCTTTCTGGGTTTAGTACTTTAAATGTTAAAGGTTGTCCGGGTTGTCGCTCACACTAATGTTCCTTCTTTTCTGTGGCTTATACATTTTTAGACAATATAAAGTTCAATTATTCTTCAACTTTACCCTTTATCCATGACTAAAGAACAGTGAGCTCTGTGAAACCTGTCTGGCCACCATAGATGAATTGTACAGAAAAACAATAATTTCTAATGCAGTGTCAGTAGTTTAGATTTTCAGAAAATCTACAAAGGTTGGGAAGGTTGTAAATACACCTTTTTCTTAGATTCCAGCCAGTCGTCATTAGTACCAATGCAAGTTACAACATAGCAATGAGCCAGGCAGGCCTACTCAGGTGTCAGACTGAGGAAGGAAGAACAAACACAGGCTCTAAGAACAACTTGTAATTACTGGTCCAAGGATTTCGAATCAGAAGTAATGGCAAAACAAGAGTAATAACACACACACACACACACACACACACACACACACACACACACACACACACACACACACACACCCCTGCCTAGAACAAAACCAGCTTAATTCTGTTGAGGGGGAGCAGATCCCAAAGGTTTTTAGTGATCTTCTCTTTATTTTTATATAAATCCCTGTAAGCCAGTTAATCCTCTTAATTTCCCTAACCTCATTTACATCTCCAATGCTAATTTCCCACCAGGTTCTAAAATCCCTGGATGAGATATTTCCTTAGTCTTGTTTCTGTTGTATTTGCCTCCCGCAATCCTTCTAATTTCAGCTAGAATTCCTCATGCTTCCTACTCCTAAATCTGGCACGACCATGTACTCCACAAGGTGAGAGGTGTTTTTTGATTTGTTCTTATTTTTTCTAATGACAGGGAATCAAAAAGAAGAGATGATATAAAGTACTTGAGTCAACTTTGGCCACATGGACTTTTGGAGATTTTCTCTAGGGACCTTATATAAGTCCAAGTTTATCAACTCAGTAAAACAAGGAAAGAACTTGTCTGAACTGGAAACATAAAAGAAACGTACATATGGCACACATAAATATGCATTCATTCCACATAATGAAGGTCCATTCACAAATATTTATTTTAATATTAAGGTATAGGGCAGGCATCACAGAGTTGAATTTAAACATGCTCTGTCATTTTTTTTAATATGAATGAATTGAAGGTTTTCATTTGTAGAATGATCTATGTATGCCCTACTATCATTGAGAAGATTCTGGCTGGAAGGGAGTTTCTCCATTTGCAACTGCTGAGGGACCATCACACTACAGGGCCCTTAAAGGAAAAAAAATGAGGATTGAAAGCAATTTCCTTTTTTTTTTCCCTGTCAAGTCTCTCTTCATAGAGCTTCACATATCCCCAGGACCATGGGTCCCTCCCCAGTTCGATCCCCAAATCAATAATGGTCTAACATAGACTTCAGACCAGACAAAGAGAAAGTTTGGACTTTACAGGCATATAACCCTGCTGCATGCCAGGTGAAGAGGGTTAATGTGATAGGAATTCAGCAAACCATCAGAGGACCCAGTACATTTTTTTTTCCTGTATGACTAAATATTTTCTCCACATAAATATCTGCATGACCTTTTTTTGGTACTAAGATTCCTTCAGTGAGTTCAGAGACAGCAAGTATTCTTGTATTCATCTTTAAATTTTTTACAGGGGTTGGGTCCAAGGTTTCGAATAAAGCGAAATGAATATTTATAATATGAATGGAACAATCTGAACATATATGAAGTATAGTATTTGAAAGAGAAAGAACTATTGTCTTATATTCAGACATAGACTGTTAGGGTAGGTTTTTGTTTGTTGGTTTGTAGGATTGTCTGTCTGTCTATCTATCTATCTAAATTGAAATTAGATTTTGTTATTTAAAATTAAGAAATTTTACATTCGAAGAAATGTTTTTGAGAGTTCTCTTGACTTAACAGGAAATCTGATGGCACTGAGGCTACTTTCCCACCTGCAAATAACTGGCAAAGTTGGAGGGTTGGAGGTTAGGAAGGTTGTATGTTCTTTAATTTGCCACAGGCCTCATTATTTCTTTATACTGAGCCCAGGCCTTCTTTACACATTTGATCTCTAGATCTCAGTTTATGCTTGTGTGAAAAAGGAATTGAACCGGTTTGGGAGAGGATGAAGGGTATAGTAGGAGGTTCACTGTTCTCTATGTATCCACAGACAGTCTTTAGTAGATTCTTAATTCTCTGGCCATTTTATATCAAATTGTGTATGTGTTTATTTGTGGCTTTTTCTCAGAAATAGTTTTATCACATTTTCTAAAGAATACATCTACCAAAAAAAATCAAGAACCATGGAACTAGTCAGTCAATAGGCAAGTATTCATGGAACGTATCCACTATATACAGAGTTCTAAGATGTCCCAGTCCTTCAAAACCAGTTTCTTAAATTATTTATATAAGTGTATACACATGTGCACACAGGTGTGCACACACCAGCTTTAACAAAGACTCTACACATACCAAATAATTAATCAAAGGTTCAAAATAACCCCGGCTTGATTCAGCACTGTGCTTAAAACTGCATGGTTCTCTTTCAATATCAATTCTCAACTGAAACACACATTTCACTGCAGCAATTTTCTTGGTCTCTGATCAGACTCTTAGTGTCCATACATCAGCCAAGAAAAAGGAAACCAAGTAAAGAAAAAGCCTTCAGGCTTGTGATGAAAAACTTCCCAACCTGAAACTAAAATTCTAAATGCTGCTTGCCATTCTCTTTCTAAACGCCTCCAATTTATACAAGTGTGACATTTGAGAAAATCAAAGGTTTTAGTGTTGACTCAACTCAATCCAAATTATTCCTTCTGATTAAATATACAAGAACCTTCTTTGGTATTTAATGACCCTTGAAGCTAGATGAAATCTCCTATGAAATTTCCTAAGAAGCTGAAGCCTCTCCTTTGTTTAAAAACTTAAATAAATAAGTAAATAAATAAATAAATAAATAAATAAATAAAATAAAAACTTCTCTTTGTTTTGTTTTGCTTTTATACAGTAAGCTGCATACACCCCAGACCAGCTCTATCTATGTTCTGTGCAGATATACTCACACTGCTTGGATTCAAAAGGATCCACTAAAACTAAGGGAAATTGTTATCACACTGAAAGAATTGCTATTGAAATAAATTGTAGAATTATTTGTCAAAACAAGACAACAGGCTCAAATGGAGTCATTTAAGCTAAGCCCCATATCACCAATCACACTTTTGGCTCTCTTAGAAATAGAATCTTAAACCAGTCCATCAGGAATAGCCTGATCAGCGCTAATTAGGTAATCTGCCCGATAAACCTCTGCCATCTCTTACAGGAAAGTAACTGTCCAATAGTCCACCCTTTTTTTTTGACAGTATAGTTTCCTAGTCCCTGCTCCTTCCTGCCTATAAGTCTTTCATTTTCTATAGCTCCTCAGAGCTCCTTCCTGTGTACTAGATTGAGTGCTGCCCAATTCAAGTCAGTTTTTGCTTAAATAAAGCTTTAAAATGTTTAATATGCCTCAGTTTTATCTTTTAAGAGAATTTAAGACATGACAAAAGGATGTGCTTTCCTGGAATATTATATCACGTTTTGAGAAATGAGAACTATCCTATTTGAAACACCTTTGTATATCCAGTTTTCTTCACAGAGTATCTTTTTCCAAAACTGAAAAATATTACTCAGGAAGTCTTAGCAAGAATGACTACAATTATCGATGCCAAGTTGAGGTCAGAGATAATGAATAAGCAAAGGAGCTCGCGTTTAATGTTATTAGAGATGCCTTTTCAGAATAATGAAAAAGAAAACTCATGAGTTAGGAAGGACAAAAACTATGTAAAAGTTCAGTTTCATATGAATACATATGTAAATGGTCTAGACAGGCCTTGTCCACATATAGACATTCAGACGGTAGAGAGATAGACTTGTACTGTTCCATTCTTAAAAGCTTAAAAACTGTGGTTTTATGCAGGTTTCTATAATGAAATATAGAGCACTGTAGATTCTATAAAGCATTATCATATAAATTATGTCTGCCACATGATCATTACAGTGGCTGAATTATAATCCAAGATCATACACACGCACATACCCATATACCCACACACAAATCTGCACAACTCACATATACCTGGATGTGTACATGCACACCATTCACACACACTTGCAATTTACATTCAACATTCACTTGTGATCATAATTATATGTAGGTATATACTTACAAATATAGTCACACGTGCAATATACTCACATGTGTGTACACTTTTGAAATTTGTAAGGATCTAATTTGCTGGCTTTCTACAACTGAACTAAGATTCATTTCCCAAATCAAAATAATGCGGAGAAGAATTGACCCACCTAAATAGTCTAGCATAAATCCCGAAAGTAGAGGAGGAAAAAGAGCTGCAATCCATTTCCAACTGAAAGATTTGTAATTCTGAGGGTTTTTGTTGTTGTTGTTGTTGTTGTTTAACCTTTCTGTGTCTCGAATGTCTCTTCTTTGATAAAGGACAGACTACTTGCTCCACGGTGACAAATATTTGTCAAATGATAGAAAATCTGTGGGGTTTCTGAAATACCCAGATCCAGAGTTACAGTTATAATGCTTATAGGCAGAGGCAAAGACCTTCAATAGGAGTAGTAGGCAGGTGTGGCACCCTGGAGAACAAGGGTTTGCTTAAAGGTCTGTTTGTCAGTTGATACAATGAACAATCACCCAAATGTGACCTCTCAGTCCCTTTATAGGTATCTAACTTTATGTCCCTTCAGAAAACAAAACTCTCCAATTTATAATTTTAAGTTACTTTAAAAAAAGTCAGAGCAAAAATGAGCCACATGGAGAGACCATACGGAGTGTAGGTGGAAAGATTAAAATTGAAGCATAATTCACTGTCTAATGCACATTTCCTTGCTGCAACTCTGCTCTCTCCACCTCCCTGAAGCTCCCTTCTTCATCATCTTCTCTCTAATATTTCTCTGTGGTTCACCCACATCATTTTTCTCTTAGATCTTCAGGGAGCTGTGCCGGGTAATGAAATCTCCAGTTTGCTAATGGGCAATAGAATAATAGTTGGAGTTGCATGCTGACCCATATTTCACGTGTTAATTTGTGTCAGTCACAGGAATACCTTCTTTTTTTGTTAAATGTTTCTATCCTGGGTGAAATAATAGATGAAAAACCTCAGACAAATCACGGACATAAACGACTAGTAGTAAAGGAGCAGCTGTCTCTCAGTTCCTACCACATGGAAAGACATTTATCTTGCTCTAATCGGCATGGATGGTAATTGTGAGCCATGAAACAACTACTAGATAAAAGGAGCCTCCAGTTTGTACCTTTGCATTCCAATGAACTATTGCCACCTGTTTTTTATTTATTTTATTCAAGCCTCAGAGAAACCCAAAAAGGATGACACAGAATAGAACCTTTGGAATAATAAGAAGGGATATGGGGGGGGGGATTTATTTTGGAGTGTTTGATTTGATAGGGTTGATCTGTTCCCTCTTATGTTTCAGCAGTAACCAGAATGGACACGGGAAGACTTGATTCTCTGAGGCAGACTTGGATCCCCAAATAGGCAAGTTCTAGGAAAAGACACTCAAATCCTCTTGGCTCTTATACTTTATGGCATTAGACCAAACCATCAACATGCCTAGAAAGAATGTTATTGAATTACATGCAGCTTGTTTCTGTCCCAATAAGATGCTGGATGGGAGTAGGGCATTTTATTAATTGAAAACAGTAAATGTCACTTGTATTCTTCAAACTTGCTATATAAGGAAGTTTGTTTCAAGGCTTATTTTTCCCATTTACTTTCCAAGCCTATCACTGATATCTATATAGATATATCTATTATACGGGTATCTATATATAATTTTCAGACTTTACTCTGTGTCAGGCTAAGTTATTTGCATGCATTACCCCAGTTACACCTTCAGAATACCTAGTCATTCTTATGCCCATTTTATAGATGAAAAAGCTAAGCCTTAGAGAAACCAGACAAATTAATTACCCAAGGCCAAATAGTGATAAAATGAGCCATTGTACCCACAACTGTCTGACACTAAACTATCACATTTAACCTTTTTTATTGTTTTACTCCCACGATATAGAAGTGTCAAAATCATAGAGACACTAAATCATCATGTATAACAATAGTCGAAATCATTAGCGTGCATTGTCCAGGACTATACAGTTTCCATTGTTTTTCAGCACATTTCTCACCTGAACCTCACAACCACCAAGAATGATAGATAAGGTTTTATAGTCTCCACTTCATAGATGAGAATCTTGATAGGTCAAAGCACTTTCCACAATCACAACATGTATGGAACACTCCAACCCATTGTCATGTAAACATAAAAGAGTACAGTAGAAAGATGACTCTTGCATTTTGATACTCAACAAACTGTCATTTCCTGTAGGTGATCTCTTACAAGTTAATTTACAGGTGTCACATGTCCTCAGGAAAATCTGAGATAGACAACATTATTAATAATGTTATTGGTGGTACATTGCATAAGTGCAAAAGAAATTATGTACAATCTACTAACAAGAGAAGAAATGAAGAAAAACTTTGCACCATGCCATAGCAGTGGAAGCATATAAAACAAACAAAGGGAATCTTTGTTGTAAAGGTAGGGTAATGTGTTTTACCAAAAAATTCACCAAAGTCATCTGGATAATGGTTTTAGCACGGAGGAAGAATTCAGGAAATCAGAGTAGTCTTTCCCCAAATGCCGCTTGTGTATCTTGACTGGTTTCTTGACTTTAAAATAATTAGAGAAAATCAGTCATCATTTTTGGAGTGATATCCCTTTGACCAGACTGGAGGTAGGTCTCAGTGAGAATAATAGGAGAATCAAATTTGTTAACTGCCATCAGGGAACTTACAAATGTAAATGGTGACCATACATACATGCAAACCATGCTCAGTTTTAATGGCATTAAATAGGTGTGGAAAGTTCAGAACAGAGTAAATATTCACCCGTTTCACAACACATTATTTGGAATGCAACTATATGATACACTGGTACAGAAAAACTGTCTTCAAGATGCCTCCACTGAAATTAATATTTCCATGAGGTAAAGAAACTTAAATTGCTTATGAATGTCATGCTATTTTCCATGGTTCAGTGTAGCTGTATTAAGGCAAGTCATTCTGGAATATCTTTATTGTATATAGTTGAACCAGAACAGTTACAGGGTTATTTCAGCATGTGCAATAATAAAGAACACCTGAAGTCTATGGTTCTTCTCTCTTGAATATTTAACACTGAGGTTTTTTTTTTATAGTTAACTCTCATTTTGCATGAGCTTTAGTTAGATGCTTCCTGTCATCCATTTCAATAAGCATTTCTCGAAAATCAGTATCGATCACTGATTGTTTCCCCCCTTTGATTGCTGTTTACTGGCCACAACTGTATACTGATGTCATTTAATCTCATAAGTTTCCTGCTAAGACAAAGGCTACTTCTTCCTAATTACTCACATACAGAGTTTAGAGTTGGACGAAATCTTACACATTTTCGACTTGACTTCCTTGATTTTGTTGGTCAGGAAACTGAGGCAGCTTGAATGGTTAAATGGCAAGCCCATGTGGCATAGTTAATGGTTGACTTCAGAACAAACCCACTCTTTCCTTCTCCTTTCTTGTTACATTTCTCCAAGCTGTTCATTCCCAAGGGCATACGTACAACATACAGACAATTGAAAGCAAGTTAGTAGGAAGATAATTACTAGTAAACATTTGTTACTGAATGGACAGAGAGATTCAGACCGTGGAGACAGAAAGGTTGATGCTGGGGCTTTTAGTTGGCCACATCCAAATGTTCCTATTTTCCTGGAAGTCCCTGCTAACCTCAAGTAAAGATATATATTCTGTTGGTGTTGAATGGATGAGAGAAGGCAAATGATGAGTTCATAAGCATTAGTGGGAAAAACTAAACTCATGTGATGTGAGGGCTCAAGGATTCCCTCTTCTGACTGGATTAGCAATCTCTATGTAATGCAGCGAAGGCACAGCTGTCATAGGGTGGTGACTTCCATCTGGAAAGTATTTTCCTAGCTCAGTGAGAAGTCAGTCTTCGATGGGGTGAGTCAAAGAGCACCCTGTGGGTATTTTCCACTCTAGGGAACAACGTTGCCTTCCAGATGGTAAATTTTAATAACATACAAAATTCACAATACCCTTCTCAATTTGTGGCCATTGCTTCCAATACAAGGAATTAATAAACACACAATTTAAAGAACTACATATGCCTTTAATTTTTCTTCCTGGTTCCTAAGATCTAAAGACCAGTGAACTGATCAAGAGAAAGAAAAAAGAGCAGAGAACTATCTCTGCTTTATTAGCCTAATACTTGAATTGGCTATATTTATGGTTAATATCTTCATTTTATAAAGCTTTAATGGTTAATTTATTCTTTGAAATGGTAATAAAATAAAAATTATGTTTCATCCTCATAACAGCATGAATGTAACACTAATGTGTTTTTAGTGGTTAAGTTTTGGGTTAGGTTCCCTGTACCATGGTTCATCTCCTTTCCTCTTCATAACTACTATGTAAGGAAAGATCATTGCCTTTTTTTTTTAACAGACAAGGACACAGACTTAGTGATACTAAGTAACCTAGATCATACAGCCAATAAGTGGAGGGACCATTTATTATTCCTTTCTGGCTCTAATTCTTGGGCCCCAGAGGGAGTATGAAAACAGAATACTGCTTAGAGACTACATATATATTATGTGACCAACTCTACTAATATCACTGTCTGACTCCAAAGGAAAGGAGATTAAAGAAATCACTTGTTAAAAATGAGAAGACAAATGGGGATAGAACAGTCATGGGTAGAGTATTCCAAAATAACTCTGAAGATCCATAGCTTATAGTTATTTCTAATTTTTTGTCAACTAAAATATAATTGGCCACATCTTGAGGCTGAGCACCGTGTGTCAACTAATCAGTTAGCTGGGAGCGAGACTAGTGAAATGCCTAGCATAGGCACTTTAGTTTGCCATTCTCTGCTGGTAACTGCTGTGATCAGTAACTCTCAGAAGATGACAAACTCAATTTCATGTTAAAAAGTGGCTTAGAAAACAAAGCCACTTACCCATCTTCATTACTGTGCTGCAGAGAGAGCTAAGTAGTCCTAGAATGTGATAGTTCTTAGCCATATAAGCAAACAAAATAAAACTCTTTAGAATTGACTTCCATTGGGCAGATCTTAAGTGATGAATTACATTCTAAAGGGACAGTAATAATAATATTTGCAAATTGAGGACATAACCCTCCTGAATAACAAGACTACATAGGACTTGGATACCTCCTTGTAAAATAATGAACTTGGATCCCCAAAGTGAAACCATAGACAAAAATAACTCAAAATGGATAACAGATAAAAATATAACAGCTAATATTATGAATAAAAAAATTAGAATAAAACATAGGTATAAATCTTAGTGATGATCAATTAGGCAACAACTTTTTGGATAACACACCAAAAGCAACAAGAAGAAAAAATAAATAAGTTGGACTTTGGCAAAATTTAAAACTTTTGGGCATCAAAGGACATCACAAAGAAAGTGAAGATGCAACTCACACAACAGGAGAAAATACTTGTAAATCATAGATGTGACAAGGGGCATATGCACAGAATATATAAAGAGCACTTACCACGCAACAACATAAAGACAAATAACCCAATTTAAAAATTGTCAAAAGCTTTGAATGAACATTTCTCCAAAGAAGATGTGCAAAATGCCAATAGCACATGCAACATCACTATTCATTAGAAAAATTCAAATCAAAACCACAATGAGACACCACTGAATACAATTAGGACGATGATGTTAATTAATAAGAATAATAGTAAAAACAACAACAACAACCATTGTCAAAGATCTGGGGAAATTGCAACTACCCTACAGTGATGGTAGTAATGGAAATGGTGCAGCCACTGTGGACAGAGCTTTGGTAACCCCACTCCTTGTTCAAATAAAAAATGCTTGTAACTTCTTATTAATCACAGAATTCAAATTCAATTCCCTGTAATTTTTGTCAGGATGGTGTATAATCAGATTCAATCCTCATCTCTTTCTATGTTTCACTATTCCTCTTGGCCTCTTATATTCCAGGGAACCCAAACTTGCCAGACTTTCTTTTTGCTTAACTTTCTCATGTGTCCCTCTACTTGGGATGTATCCATCTTTCTTTTTGAGTCCTTTATCCTTTGTGGTCAAATTATACAACTAACCCCTACTCCTCTGTACAGTTATTCTCTCTTTTCTGATCTCCCACAGCATTTTATCAACAGATCACCCACACAGCACATTCCCCTCTCATCTTTGTACTGAGACTTGTACTAACACTTATCTTTATCCCAGTCATATTTTTCTTCTGGCTACTAAAATCATTGGCAGGAAAAAAAAAAATTACCTGGCAACAAAATAAATACATTTTTAACCTTCTCTTCTAAGGATGTAGATACTAAAAACTAACGTATTCATGAAAAGGTAGGTGAATTAGCAGATGAATAAATTCCAATTTGAATAAGCGAGCAGTGTGGGAAAGGGGAAATGTTCTAAGACTTTAAGTTTAGCTTTAATTCCTCTTTCATTTATTTATTTATTTTTTCACCTTGAAATAGTTCTTGAAATTTCCTAGCATTCCCTGTATAATAACTAACAAGTTACCTGGAGACAGTTTGCCTTTTTATTCATCTCGAAAGCTCTCTGGTATCATTTTGTGATGACTACAGATTTATAGTAAGGATTTAAAATCCTGAACTTTTGTTCCTTCACACTGTACATATAAATCAAGTACCTTCTATGTGTGAGACATTGTACTGGGTGCCATGGACACTAAAGTGAACTCTTCAGAGGGAACATGGATCCTCCTGGGGGAAGAATACCCCAGTCAGAGGAAATAAGTCCAAAGCCCTGAAAAGGGACTTGGCTTGATGCATCAGAAATAAAGAAGCTGGAATGACTGAAAAATTGCAAGCAATAGGGAGACTATTTTGTAATGAGTTTGAAGAGTTGGGTGCTGGAATTGGGTTGGGTTTGGGAGGCCATTGTAAGCAGTATTGAGTTTTATGCAAAGAACAATGGGAATCTATGGAAGGGATTGAAGTAGTGACATACCCCGAGACAATTTAGGCTTTGGAAATTCAATTCCATTAACTCAGACTACTGCCATGTAGGAAACACTTTGGGCAGAAGCAAAAGTGTAATCAGAGAGAGTGGCTGGTAGGATATTGTTTTAATTCAGGTGAGAGATAATGGTGGCTTGTACCAAGTGGAAGTGTAGGAGAAGTATACAGCTATAAGATGTATTTTGTGTTTAGAAGTCACAGAATTTCTCTGTCACTTACTAAGAGAGAAAAATGCTCTTTGATGGGCACTAACATTATGTTTATGTGGCTCTGAATAGTATCACGGACACTAAGACTGAGAATCCAGTGACCTAGATGGCAGCTTTCCATGACAGAGAGGCTATAAATGCATTGTGCAAAGTTCCAGAAGGTATGGACTTTATCTTACTGGTCTGTCCAGTATTCATAACGGTGTTTGGTATATAGTTGACACTCAATAAGCCTTTGTTTAATCAATAAAACAGAGTTTACCAATGACCCATGAGAACATGGGTTAACTCATCAGATGGGATATGGAATTAAGACATCAGACAGGAGGGGCGCCTGGGTGGCTCAGTTGGTTAAGCCTCAGACTTCAGCTCAGGTCATGATCTCACGGTTTGTGAGTTTGAGTCCAGCATCGGGCTCTGTGCTGACAGCTCAGAGCCTGGAGCCTGCTTCAGATTCTGTGTCTCCCTCTCTCTCTGCCCCTCCCCTGCTTGTGCTCTGTCCCTTTCTATCTCTCAAAAAATAAACGTTAAAAAAAAAAAGACATCAGATGGGATACTGTATTATCTGGGGTTGTCAGATAACTCCAAATGTACTTATATTAGCAGTTAGTGTCAGGGAGGCATTCTGGGTGGCATCAAATTATAGGGGGGATACAGTGTTTGGAAGCAGTCAAAAATAATTTTGAATAATAATTTTATCACTTAATATCTCTGTAGCCATGAAAAGTTTACTGAACCTCTCTCAGCTTGCATAGTCATCTGTAAATTGAATATACTATTACAATCTTTGAACACATATAGTGAGGTCCAATTGCATGTAGATACATGAAAAATGCCAAGTATAGCAGCACTTAATAAATCATGGTTCTTAAAATGAGTTCTAGAATCCTTGCCTACAAAGAAAGCTGCAACTAAAGAATTACTTCCAGACTAATTTTAGGTATTTCCTCTAAGACAATGTCTCTCAGAAATGAGCCTTTGACTACTTTCATTAGACTCACCCTGAGAGTTTGTAATAATTTTACATTCTAGAGTTTCTCCCAGCTTAATGAGTCAGAATCTCTGGACCCCTCTTTGCATAAAAAAAAAAAATAAAAAATTTCCAACCTCCCACAAAATATCATGCATCCTGAAGCTTGAGACCATGGTTTCTTGAGCTCTTAATAAAAATCTACATCCTTAGTTCCAAAAGTCCTCTATTGTTCTACCTCATAAAGATCTCTTGAGACAGTTAACATGTAAACGTTGGTATTTTACTGTTAGAGATAATCTTTCACTGGGTAATGGTACACTTCCTTGCATGTTTGGATTACAAAGAAGTGAACAATGAATACAATATCAAGTATTTTATCATTACGATTAGCCTTACCAAATCCTATTTCCACTCATACAGAAATGGAAGAAAGGTAATTCCACTTTTACTCTAACTTCTAAATCCCTGAATCACCCAATCCCTTCCATCCCTTCCATCACATGAATCCATCACATGAATCACCCAACTATTTCTATCACAAATGATTCAGCTTACCAAACAGCACATCTGGAAGGTAGCCCCTCTAAGAATCTCAGGGCAGGAAAAAACAATCAATTATATTCTAATAACCTGTTTTGTTTTGTTTTTATTTTTTAGCTGGCACCTACAATACCTTCTCAAGCCATGCTCTTCAGAGACAGTCTGAATTCCATTCTCGTCTTCATTCTTTTATGATGATCAGCTTTTAGATGCTGTGATTCTATGATTCTCTTACCTCTTTTCTCCCAGGAGAGTTTCTCTAGCTGTGTTTCTCTGGCCTGCCTGGATCTCTTTGTTAATTGTCACTTTGTCTTTCTCATTTACTCTAAACCATTGGTCTCTTCATCACTGAATCTTTCTCCTCTTTCTTCCCTTAGGCCAATAGCATAGCATGCTCTAGTATCCAACAAAATATACATTAAAAGCAAAAAAAGTTAAATTAATCTTTCAAAGATTATCGTGTGTTAATTGTAGCTCAATAAGTTTTTTAAATTACATTACACAGAGACAGAGGAAATTATAATTAATTAAACAATTTTCAATCCTTAAAATACTTATTCAAATCCTCTAGACTCTACTTTGTATTGGGAAAGAACATCAGAAACCACATATACCTTGGACCAAATATTGTCTCTGAGCACCCACCTACCCAGCCTTTGTCTTCTGTCTACCTTACCCACTATGAGTAATACAAACAATTACAACAATTTAAAGGGTAAAAAGGAGAATAATGGAGAGGTCTGAAGGAATATTACTTCCTCTGTTTAAAATACATAGCTTAAAATTCTATAAAACTGTAAGTAACATGAGTCCTTCACAGAATAACTTATGGGCTAAATTCTGATTGAGTTCAAGTGCAAGAAAAAAAAAAAATCTCTTCTCAGTTAGAGTCACACATTCTCTTATCCTAACTTGTCATCTGCATAAGGAAACTTGATGGCCAAAGACCTTAGAGCCAAATTCAGTGCCCTACTTTCTGCTCATTTCTTTTTGGCATCTGGTATCATCTATTCCATCTGTTTCCTTTAATGGTCTCTGTTCACTTTCATATCTAAAAGTTTCATTTTGCTCAGTATTTAAGTTGTAAATCTAGTCAATTTCTTTAGTTCTAAGCATGTTTCACTTCTTAAATTATTAAAAGAAAAAAAATCTCATTTCTACACTACGCTAGTTCTCAAATGCCAATCTGAAAAATGGTGAAGAACAGAGACTAACTTTTCACCACTCTGTAGTGGAAAGAGAAAAACAAAAATCTGTAATTTTAAAATAAAAGTATATTTGTTAAAAAGGGGTACTCATTATTCTAAGATTTTGTCCTTTTTATTTGGTGTTTGATCATTCTGTTTAAGAAACTACACTAGCTTTTTGTTTTTCTTGTACATATTTTTTAGTGAAATAAAAGTTGGCAATCCTATATGAGTTCATTTTTTCTTTTTTTCTCTCTTCTCAACCAAATTTTACCAATCCATGAAATTTAATTCTAGTTACTGCTAGAAACACACATTTTTAATTGAAAATTTGCTCCTCTGAAAATCAAGCAACATGTTTCTTGGCTCTATTGGTTCAGAGCCATAAACCAGGCAAAGACACTGATTGTTGTTTCATGGACCAAGTGTGGCAGAAGCCTGTAAGATGACAGTTAGTTTTCTCTACCTCCGGGTACATACACCTTTATGTCACTTCTCTCCTTGAGTGTGGGCAGGACTGTAAGTTTGCTCCTAATCAATATATTATGGCAAAAGTGAAGTGACATCACTCCCCCGATTTCATTATGCAAGATTAAATGCTCCTCTTAGTAGGACACTCTCCCTTGCTGATTCTGATGGATCAAGTGGCCATGATGAAGAGGCCCCTATGGCAAGGAACTGAGGGCAGCATCTGGCCAACAGCACAAAATTGAGACCCTCAGCCCTAAAGATGTCAAGAACTGAATTCTACCAATAACTGTGTGAGCTTTGGAGAGGATCGTTCCCTAGCCAAAGCCATATGAAACTCCTGACCTAGCTGATGCCTTTCTTGCATCCTTGTGAAACTCTGAAACACAAGACATGGCTAAACCAAGCCTGGAGTCCTGATCTGGAAAAATGGGGACATAATAAATGTATGTTTTCTAAATTTCTAAGTTCGTGGTAATGCTGTTGTACAGTAATAGTAAGTAGAAACTGAATGAATTGCAGTGACTTGGAAAGCCCTGAAGAAGTTCTAGAATAGAAAGCATTGTATTACTCAACTCAACAAAAGTTTAGGTTGAGGTGATTTTAAAAGGAGTTAATACAGGGCACCTGGGTGGCTCAGTCGGTTAAGTGTCCCACTTCGGCTCAGGTCATGACCTCTGGGTCAATGAGTTCAAGCCCCGAATTGGGCTCTGTGCTGACAGCTTGGAGCCTGGAGCCTGCTTCAGATTCTGTGTCTCCCTCTCTGGGCCCTTTCTCTACTCACACTCTGTCTGTCTCTCTATCTCTCTCGCTTGCTCACTCTCATAAATAAATAAATAAATAAATAAATAAATAAATAAATGAGTTATTATGTTTCTTTTTATATTTTTCCTATTTACAACATTCAAGTCTTCACAGTCTTAATAATGTTAACACCAAAGAATATTTAGTGCATTTTAACTGAAATGGTTTTAAGCACAATAATTTCTGCTTGTCTCCTGTGTTGTGGGAAATACTTTGGTAATCCCAGTGTTGGGGAATTCTAGAACTTAATTGTCATGTTAAGTCATCTGCACTGTTCACTGAGTCATATAATAGCGTGACTGGAGCTACTCATTAGTTAAGATCAGAACAGTCATCAGACAAAAATGCGTGATCAAAAGTATGAACTGCTAATCCAGTTTTGAATCATAGGTCTGAATCAAATCTCTTCCTATGCATTTTCTGATCCTCATTTGTTTTGGAACCATTATGAATGATTGATTATTCACCCCCAGTTACCCATTCCCTCATAATGACTTTTGACTAGAAGAGAAAGGAAAGCTATTATTTCTTATATTTTTGAGATGAGTAATATGACAATTGTCTGCAGAGAAAGAGATTCAATTCAATTTGATAAACATTTACCAGACAACTTATAAGTACACGGGAGGGAAGGTAGAAAACTTAACAGAGAACTTAATAAAACTTGCTCCTAATCAGACAGAAGATTCAGAGAAAGGAGTTTTCAAGGAAACTTTTCCTGGTTCCTTAACTAATAAAGCAAAAGCTTTTGAAAATGCTACATATCCAGGGGTGGTGTTGGAAGATACTCAAATGTAACTATTTCTCACACCTCTACAGAGCCGACAATGCGAAAGTTGATGATTAAAATATGACCCAAAGAAACTACTTCATTTTCAATCCAAAGCCCTAAATAACTTGTGGTTTTAACTTGTAGCCAATGATCTAGCATCAAATCAATTAAAGTTATTTGATTGATTGTCTCTTCTTCTTTACATTCTAATAAAGATTTTGAACCTCTATTGTTTTTAATATTTATTGTTTTAATCAAGGCCACTTTCTAATCTATAAGTAAAGGAGCCAAACTAAATTACTTCTCAGTAGATACATGATTTGGGGTGACTTTATCTGTCAAGATGTGTGAAGAATAGCAAATAAAACATACTTTTAAGAAGACTGAAAATCTGCAGAAAAGCCCAATTAAAGAACTACTTTAAGGGAATTTGAAGTTGGTGTTTTTCTACTGTAATTTGGAAAGCAACTTGTCTTTTGGATTGATTGATTCATCTGGGAGGGAAGCCTGCCTTTTGGGATCAACAATGTGACTCAGTTAAATTTAACTCCATAAAACATATGGTTATCTTTTACATGCCAGACCCCGTGCTGAACACTAGGGATGTGGCCATGGACAGACCAGCATAGACCCTGTCCTATGGAGTGTATAGTTCAGAAGGATGGCAGATATAAAAATAATTACAAGTGTGATAAGTGTTGTAAAAAGAGAAGCACAAGATATTATGGGAGTGTGTTGGAAGGACATGTCACATGCTCTCATATGTGAGGGAAACCCCACAAGGGAATGGCAAATTTTGTTCATTTACTGAAAAGTCTGTCGGTGTAGGTACCATTCCAAAGACAAGGCTTCCTGTGGACACCACTAGACTTCCCATGCACCATCAGCACAGAGGGAATGTAATATTTTAGTTCAGGCCTTTTGTTTGTGAATCTAACTTTTCTCTTACCCCTTTTTAATTGTTATCAAATTTCCATCTCAGCCATCCCTTGTAGGCATGGGACTATTAAACTGTACTGTGGGTATTCTTGGTGAGGAGCTACTGTAGATGAGAAAACTACAAATATGGAGCACGAATAAAAATTTATTTTTCCCAACTTGGATAGATGTTTTAGAATTTGGGACAGAGTCAGGGACTGATGCAGCTTGTAATTTTGCATTACATTTGCATGTGTGGAAAAAATAATGCAAAAGAAAAGGTATGAACAATAAATCTTGGAACCAATCTCCACTATATATTACCTGATCTGGCATCCAGTCACTCCTGACCCCTCTCCTAAAATCTATGATTTGATATACTTTTATTCATTGAACAGATAATTATTGTATGCCCACCATATGCTTCTCATTATACTGGGTGCTAGGAATAGCATGGATAATAAAAGAGACATAACTCCTGTCATCAAGGTACTTATATTCTAGAAAAAAAAACATAGCTACTTTTAGGCTGGACAAGGACCTGGGATGACATAAGGGGATTCAAGTATTAGGTAAGTGAAAGAGCTTCATCAGGTGTTATAAAGTTTCCTCAGACCTAAAGATTCTATAGTTCTATGAAAATAAATCAACATTGATAATAAGGTAGATATAAATTAATAATATAGAAGGAGAAATGTGCTTCAGTTTTCCAAAGTGATTGGAAATACCCCAAATTTGAATCAGAATACCTTCTTGTTATTAATATATTCTTACGGTGCTTTAAGAGTATTACACAGAAATTAAGTGTTGAACTACATGGTTTCCTATGGGGAGAAATTAAGCTGTCATGTGACTAGTTGCTCTAATTGGTGTATTGTCTTTTCCTTCATATGATGAAAGTTTCTATTACATATTTTAATGCAAATGCATTCTTTCTTTAACTGCTTGCCTGCCAAAGCTTTTCCCAAAAGAATACATCAAAATTTATTGCACTAAATCCAGGAAATCACTCAGCTAGGTACTGTGGAAGTACAATGATAAGCAGAAATCCATGGCCCCTGCACTCAAAGAATTTATAATATTAAGGGCAGCAGCCAGTATTGGGTTGAATAGAGTGTCCTTTAAAAAATCTTATGTGCCCAGAACCTCAGAATGCGACTTGGTTTGAAAATCCAGTCTTTGCATATGTAACTAATTAAGATGAAGTCAGGCTGAATTTGGATGGGACATGACCCCAATGGCTGGTGCTCTTATAAGAAGATAAAACAAAGGTAAACACACACAGACGGAAGATGGTCACATGAGTATAGAGGCAGAGATTAGAAGGCTGGTGCTACAAACCACAGAACTCCAAAGATTGTTGGCAACCACAGGAAGATGGGAAAAGGTAAGAAACGATCATCCTGCAGAGCCTTCAGAGAGAGATCAAGGACCTATTGACACCATAACTTCAGACTTCAAGACTTGAAAACTATGAGATAATAAATTTGTCATTTTAATCCGTCCAAGTTTGTGGCAATTTATTATGATGCCCCAAGAAAACCAATATGTAGCCCATAGCAATAGTTTAAAGCAGAATATATTCCCATATTTAAGAGGTCAGAAAAGGGGAATTAATCCTTGATGAGCACATCAGTGCTGTGTCAGGGAGTATGCCAGGCACATCATTTAAACAATCCTGCAAAGTAGACATTTCCCCCTTTTACATGAGAGATATTATTTACTCAGCAAATAACACTGCTAGGCATTGTTCTCAGTGGTGGGGATATAATACGAAACAAAATAAACATTATCCTTGCCTTAACTGAGCTAAGGATCTAGCTGAGAGTGTGAGAGGCACATAAATAAGGATTCTTTCTTTTACTCATAAGTGCTAAGGAGCAAATCAAGTAATATGATAGGGAGTGATGGATAGCATGCTATATCTCAGGGAGCAGGCCTGACAGAACGGCCATTGAAATAAGCACCTTAGAGTGTGAGAACACATGCCATTTTGAAGAGCTAGGGAGGAATGCTCCAATTGGAAAGGAAAGGTAGGGGAAAGGCCCAGAAGAAAGCACAATCGTAGTACGTTTTAGAAACAGAAGGACACCAACGTGGCCCAGTGGAGTAAATGAAAAGAGAATAGTGTCCAGTGAGGTCAGAGAATTAGTCAGGGAACAGCTTTGGAAGTCAAGGTAAAGAATTTGGTTTCTTTTTAATTCTATTAATGACCATTGGAAGACCATATGCAGGGAAAGAACATGATTGGAATTATATTTCAAAAGATTGTTCTGGCTGCCATGTAGAGGATGATCTAGGAAAGATCAACCATGTGATGGTAAGCGGAGGAAGAGCTGCTACTACCTTCGATTATAGTCATGGCTGTGGACAATGGGTGGGTTTGCAGATAGAATTGGCAGCTTTTGTGATGGACTAGAGATGGGTAGTGTGGGAAGGGCGTAATCAAGATGGCACTCTATATTATATAGTTGAAAAGACAATTCTCTGATTTATACCCAGTTGGTTTTAATTTTTAAGTCTCATGCTTTGTCTACATCCCTGCAGAATGCTCTTGAGGAAAAAAAACAGTGTTTCATAATTCTCAGGTGCTCAAACCAACAAAAATTGTTTTGTTTCTTTACTAATTCACCCAGACAGTCACCCAACATGCTGTAACATAACACTCATTATGAATACTGACGATGCTACAGTTCAGTCTTGAATATCATTACTTCTTGATACTTGAGAATAATCTATTCTATTTATTCAAACTCCATTCTTCTGGCTTAGGACAAAATCTCTGTTCTCTCTTAATAGAGAATCTCTGTTCTCTATTAAGCCTTCACTAAATTCCTATATTTCATCTGTTTTGGTTCATTGTGTGTCTTTGAAATGTAAAGTAGCTCATTTGTGCTTGATAAATAGGAAATGGTAACAATATAAGAAAAAGTAATATTGGTCCATACGTGCTTCTTCCTGGCATGCTCATATTTGGAAGAGTACATTGGCAAAGCAGAATGTAGCAAGGCATGGAGGACTGTAGCAGTGCTGTGGATGTCTGTTTATTCCTCATGCTTCCTCTTGGCTTAGTTGACCACATGCTCTGGGATGGAAGTGCTTACTATATAACTCTCCCTGATTGTTATTCATTTTTCCTTAGTCTCCATAACTGCACAGCCTCACTCTTCCTTATATTTCTTTCTATCAAACAACTCCCAAACACTCACCTTCCTGCATGCTCCACATAAAATGTACAGTCCTGTATTTCCTATTACATTTGTTGAAAAGAAATCAAACATATTACAACCATTCTGATAATTTTTATTAGGATTGTTACTGTTTTTATGAAGTACTTTGATTATAGAATTGTTTGCCACTAGTTCTATGTTTTAACTACCCATAAATAGATTGAAAGCTTGTAGATCTTTAAGTAAAAAAAAATGGACTGTATTATATGTACTTTGTAATTCTCACCATTTCTTCCCTTTCTCCCACTGTTTGCCCTTGGTGCCACCCTGGTATAGTATTGAGCATACAATAAGGGGCTTAAGAATATTTATTAAATGGAATTGAATAGTCCTGCCTCCAACACACTCATAATAAATAAGACCCATGGTATCTTGCTTTGTTCTGGTAATAAAACTTTTGCAGGGTATGTGAACACCTGTCCCATGGCATATGATTTTATTTAAAAAATACTACTTCAGACATAAATAATGTTTAAAATATTACTAGAATTATTTCAGATCAGCTATCATTGATAACAAATTGCCAGGATTTTCTTTGACCTCAGCCCCATGTCTTAAAAATATATTATTTATGTTTTAAAAAGAAACATCACAAGATCAAGAATCCTAGAGTGCTAATAACTAAAACCTCTCTTCGTTAAGAGCCAATACATTTACTAACCACAGAGGCGTGAAGGATGATAGATTTATATTTAATATGTGACTCTTCTTAAAACTCCTGAATAAAATATAAACAGAGATTGCTTCATTTTAAGGGAGCTCCTTATTCTTAATGAAATCATTTGCCTTGCCATTCTGGGCATGCAGGGATTATCTGCACTTGATTGTTCATATTAAAATAAAGACTCCCAATTACTTCTCCTTAGCATTTACTCAGTCTTCCCCAAAGAAGAGCAAACCCTGTTTCACTTTCAACTCGTTTCTTAAATAAACAAGACATTTCATTTCCAACACTTACTGCCCTTCCCACAGTCCATCAGAGGATGCAGATATTATAGGCAGAGCGTTGAGCTCAAAAGGCTTGACAAAATAATCAGTGCTTAGAGGAAATTGCCAGAAAGAACAGGGGAAATAGGCCATTTTAAATCCTTTCTGACTTACTGAAATACCAGTTTGGAATTACAGCTGGAGTTCATAGAAAGTCCTTGAAAACTCTGCAATTTCACAACCAACTCTCTGCTTGTCCATCAGCAATGACCTTCATTATGGAGTAGCATGATTTTAAACTCACAACCTTGCAGGTTAAGCTCATTTCAGGCACAGTTGTCCACAAACTGGACCAACAAACAAAAGACTTATAATGAAAGCCAATTCCCAAAATGGGCTTCAATAGACATGGAAATCCAAGTCTGGCCTTGGAGAAGAGAATTGTGCTGAGTGCTCCAGAATCTGTCTCTCCCCTCCATCAATTGTCAGTGAAGCCATGGGGAAGCCAGTTTGCAGGAGGTATTTAGGCTCAAGAGTCACTTTGCTACAGGCTGTTCCCTTTACATTTCCTCCTTGAGAGAATCCATACCAGCAGTGAAGGTGAGAGTGACAACTGCCAATGGCTCTCATAAGTTTCTTCCACATATTTTCAACAACTTCAATTTTCAGTAAGAAAATATTGTTGTAATAAATTTACAGGAATGTGAATAAATAAAATGTGCATTTCCAGATGATAATGATAACAGCCAGGCTTTATTAACCTCTACGACGAGCCATTCATTCTCTCCCCTTTTTATCTTTTCAACTTTACCTACATGTAACACTAACAACATTACTGCCAAGTAAATATTATCATTACCTACTCACCCAGGGGCTTCTTTTCTGCAACTGTCCCTTTTAATTACACAATCACATTTTCAGGCTCCCCTGAACCATCATCAATATGCTATATGTTCCATCAAACATATTCATACCTGTTCAAAACTTGTCAAAAATCTCAAATCTCCCACAAGTCCACATTTCCTTCTAGCCACCATCTATTCAACTTTTTCCCCCCTCTCTATAGCAAAATCCTCCAAAAATTGTCTATATGCATCATCTGTCCTTGGTTCCCTAACATTCAGCCTTGCATGCACTCTAGTCAGGGTTTCAGCTTAAAGTTCTCCAAATTTTTCTCTTGTTAAGGCCACCAGCTTACCAACTCAATGGTTAAATCTTGGTCAAAGTCTTACTAACATCTTAGCATCTTACATCTTAGCATCTTACATCTTAGCAACTTTTGAGTAAGTCATTCTTACCTTGTAGAATCACTCTTCTTGACTTGGGTTCAGGAACACAAGTCTCTCCTCATTCTCCTGTACACTTACTGCTCCATCCCAGCATCCTATCCTCTTGTCCTGATCCCTCAACATTGAAGCATCCGAGGGGGTAGTTTGAGGATCTCCTCTCTCCAAACTTGTGGATGTAAATAGCGTCTATGCCACATTCAATCTGCAGTCTGAATCTAATGCCTAAGCTTCAAATTGTGATCTTTAAGTTCATACTCAACATGTCTACTGGAATATCTAATACACATTTGCAACAAAACATGTCTGAAACCAAACTCTCAATTTGCCCTTTGTTCCAAATTGACTTTCTACAACAGTGCCCATCTGAGGTATTGGCAACTCCATCTTTCTAGTAGATGAAGGGGGAAAAAAATAACTTTTTTTCCCTCTCACATGCTATCTACAGTCCATAAGCAAATACTGCAGGCTGTATCCCCACTATATTTCCAAAAGCTGACCATTTCCCACCACTTCTATTGCTAATAGACACATGTGTACAAACCACCATTATCCCTTGCCTGCCTGAATGCAGTCACCTCCCACTTAGCTTCTTGGCCCCCAGTATTTTTTCTCCTAGACAGTGAATTCTCCACTTGTCATCCAAGGTGATACTTCCAAAATATATGTTAGAGATCATTTCTTTCTCCCTATTCAAAACCCCCAACTAACTCCCCGACTTGCCAGAAATAAAACCTAACATCTTTACATGGTCTAAAAGGCCCATATGTTTGGCCATAAGCTATCTCCCTCAATTCATTTCCTCCTACCACATTTTGGTTATGTAGACACTTGTAACTGAGACTAAACACAGCTTCTGGAGGGGGTCAGATTGCTTTGTATAATACAGTTGGAGAAGTTGTTTTAGAGTTGCAAGGAGACTCCATTATATATTTCCTAGAAAATAGCAGTATCTCCCTGAGAGACAAAAGTGAGAGTGACCAGTCATGAAGGCAAAAGTTCAGAGTTTGGGCAGAAATAAGGTCCAAATATATGAAGGAATAGATATGTTTAATACTTAATTTTAAATTATATTGTTCAACTATTTGCTAATTGAAGATTAAAAAAAATTCACAAATGTGTGGTCTACAGAAGAAAATGCCTTATGTGGGTGGTTTGTATAGAATATAAGGGCAAAATGATATGGAGCAATATCTGAATAGGTAAGTTCAGAAAAATGATTCCAAGTCTCTATCACTGAGCTATTCTCTACGAGTGAACAAACATTGTGAAGAGATCAGACCTAAGTAAACTAGAAAAATGCAATTTCCACCTCTTCCCAAAACTCTAGGGATATTGAGAAGGTCACTCAGTTCCCTCTACCCACAAATGAGATTGGGTTTGTATCCATTTCTTTTCAATGTATTGACCTGTTTTCATTACCATCATCATCATCACATAATGATACTCATAGTGGAAGTCATAGTGGCTTCTGGTGTTCAGGGTTTATAACTGTAACTTTCTGTTTTGTTAATACTATATCCAAAATGATTCCAGAAGTTAACTTTAAAAGTGAGTTTATCATAAAGACAACACAATGATGTTAAGTTTTAGCAAGAAACAGTTTCATTGCTGATGATTCCCTTATAAATGATTATATTACCTTCATGTAAAAAATTACTATATAGGGGCACCTGGGTGGGGTGGCTCAGTCAGTTAAGGGTCCAACTTCGACTCAGGTCATGGTCTTACAGTTCGTGAGTTCGAGCCCTGCTTCAGGCTCTGTGCTGATACCTTGGAGCCTAGAGGCTGCTTTGGATTCTGTGTGTGTCTCTCTCTCTGCCCCAACCCTGCTCGTGCCCTGTCTCTCTCTCTCAAAACTAAATCAACATGAAAAAAAGATATAAAAAAATTACTATATATATATATATATATATATATATAGAGAGAGAGAGAGAGAGAGAGAGTGTATGTATATGTGTGTGTGTATATATACATAATTTTCAGGTATTTTCCTCTAAAATTATTATAATATTTTTAAACTATGATATAATATTAAAGTTATAAATATATTTAAAAAAGTAAGTTTATGTCTGTAAATGCTACTGTGGAGCATTTATAAACCGCATTTCCAAAGCACCTTCTAAGGAACATATTACAGCTATCTCTATTCCTTTATTCTAGGTGGGGAAACTGAGGAGACAGGTAGAGTAAGTGACTAAACCAAATATCATAGTTCTATGACCATACTTGGCCCTCAAAATTTCTGAGAAGTGATCATCATCACCAAGTAAGGCTAGACCAGGAAGTGTTTGATTTTCTGCTCGTATTTGAGCTGTGGCTTAGACAAATGTCTTTGCATTTAGAGGTATACTCCCCCCTATTGGCATTTCTTCACATTTCCCCCTATTTTTTTCATGGCCAAATACTTCAAAAATTTTTATTTTTTTCGTTGTCTCCTTAGGCAAAAATGTGACAACTTCTGAAGCTCTGCATCATTTCATCTTAATGACACATTATTTGCAACGTCTATGAGGCAGTAATACATGAATACTCTTCCAAGTACCTTGGACACAGTTGCATTTTCTGAGGATTCCTGAAAGTAGTAATCATATCCTAAAATGAAACCAGAGGTCAAATCATCAGACCCTCAGCTTATTTGCAGACTCACAGGAAAGATACATTATTATCTCTGAATTATTGTATTTATCAGTCAAGTTTCTAAGTGGGAAGTTGTAATTAGCTATCAAATGAATCATTAATTCAAATGTGTCACCAAAAAAAAGCAAGAAAGTGACCTTTGAACCAGAATACATGTGATGAATTCCATAGGAAACAGACCGCACTTAAAACTGCATTATTTTAATGGAGACAATATACATCTGCATGGAAAGAGATAATTGTTTTTATTTTACATAGACAAGATGACGCTGAATGAAAAGGTCCCACAAAAACACAGCAGAGAATCCACACTCAGCTATCTTCACCTCATACCAGCACATCCAAGCATAGAGATTATAGAGATTACTTGCAGGTTTCAAAAGGCATGAATATCTGAGGAGCCATTTATGCCCACGGAGCTTCTGGTTCTCTCTGTGGCACATGCCACAGGGTAAGGGGAACAATTATGATTTCAGTTCACCTTATTATCTAACTATTGTAGGGAGACTTTGGCTTAAAATAATTGCCAAAGGGTTTTGTACCATTGTGATTCTCAATGTTTTTTCACAAAAATAAGTTGCACTTAATAGGCCTATGCAGAATAAAATAAAGCAATAAACAAAATGTGTTTTCATACACACACACACACACACACACACACACACACCATAGCGTATAGGTTCATAATTGTACACTATTTATTCTGAAGCTAAGACACACAAAAGTAACTGTAGAATCTGTCATTATAATTCAGCCAAGCTACTAGCTACCACTCAGTGTTAATTACGCATAAAAACCAAAGGGTGTTATTTATGGCTGCTCTGGGATAGATGTATTTATTCTGTACAGTCAGGGTCTCCCTATGGGCAGCTGTTTCATCAGTGTTCATTGAATTTAAAAGGCACTCTCCAGATTTATTTCAGGTGGGGGCCTCTGAACCCAAGGGCCACCTTGATTGAACTGGTCTCAATGGTCGCTTGTCTCATCCCTTCAGAAGCCGCTGGCTTTGAGCTTGATTAGGCTCTGATTGATGTGTGCACCTTAAATCAGCTCCCAGGAAGTCCACGGAGAATGAAATGCCACAAAACTGCATGAGCTCAGATAAATGCATATAGTGGATTCAGCTCTCATGGAGATTCAGAGGCATGGTACATAGGATGTTGACGGGTGGGTCAGGCCGTTCCCCTGCTTGGCTTCTAAATATGCAATTGGAACAATATTAACATAAAGTTAGAGACTGGTTGAGGGGTTAGCAGCACTTGGGATAGCTGACCCTGAATGATCTTACAGACTGCAGTGTCTGCCAATCTACCACTCCCAATAACTCTCATGTCCTTCCTTTTCTAGAGAAAGTTAAATCTTACAGAAAGTTCCCATTGATAGAGTAGTGACTTTGTGCCAGGCATTGAACTAAGTTATATGTATGTGTGTATGTGTGTGTGTATATATATAAACACACACACATAACACCACTGAATTTTCACAATGGCATGAAACACTAGCAGGGATTATCACTAACATTTTGCGATGAGGAAAATAACATGAAATAATTTGCCCAAGGTCACATAACTAGCAAGTGACATAGCTAGCAATTCAATGCAGGTGAGTCTGCTCCAAAGTTTGTGCTCTTACCTACTGCTTTATATATTTCTTCCCTGTTTATCCTTTGTGTTACTGTTCTGCTTTTTCTTCTTTGGTTTTCATATTCTGATATGGTTTCTTGTAATTTTTTTTCTCTTTCCCTTTGACCTATTGCTGAATTTCTCCACGCCTTTCTCCCATTAAATATTCTCCTTGAACCAGAGGTCTCAAAAAATAGCTAGGTTAGGTGCTTATTATAGTGATAATATGTTTGAACAAAAGATAAAATCCCTTTTCACCAATGAGTGGTTTGGCTGCTAAATTATATGTTTTCCCTTTTGAATACAAAATGCCCATACCTCGTGTCTCAGAGCATCAAAATCGAACAAAGCATGAGAGAAAAGTCACATTGGTCTGCTGATGTTAGGGCACTTTTTTTCACCAGCTGTGCAAAATATAAAGAAATATGATATTTCTAAGCAAATTTTAAATGCGGTAACTATGTAGCAGTCTACAAAGAAAATCTTAAAGAGTTGACAATATCTGACAAAGAAATGCTGGCTACCCCACAAAGTGCTCTTGATCTGATTCTATTAGTCACTTTATTGCTCAACCTACAATTGCAAGCAGATTGGGAAGAGAAATATTTTATAGAAAGTGGTCAAATGCAATTTACATATCCACTAGCAGGTACGTTTGGAAATTATTTATCAAGGGAATTGTTATTGGTACCTTTCCCATGAAAAACTAAGCTTATAGATGAAATGTGATTAAGAATGTAGCATGGATGACAAATGTTTCACTGGCTTTAACTTACTCACACTCGTCAGCCCACCCGAAACGGTGCTTCCCAGTACCACATACTACATTTATGGAATCCTGCAGCATTCTCACACTCATTTTAAATGAGCAGCTCTGAAGGAAGATGCACTCTTTCCTATCATATTTCTGATTTATTCTTGGACCACCATGATGGCAAAATGAGACTTCTGTCTGGGGGGTGTGGTGGTCAATATACAACCTCTTAACGAGATACGATTATACCGTCAGGTTCCAAAGCATTGGACCATATGGACATTGTAGAAACCCCAATGGTACCAGAATTTTGACAAACCATATTAAAGCAGAGATAACAGCCATGTTTTTCCTACTTGCCTATTGTGACAAGATGGCAAGAGAGATTATAGACTGTCCAATTTTGGAATGGTGGGATGCATGCCAGGGGAAAATGTAAGAGAATAAAATATGTACTTTTATTCAGTGAATCTGTAGAGAATATTTAAATTTGCAAGTTTCCTCACTCTCATGTGCTTTTGATGTTTGCAAGGTTGTAAACTCCTGAATATGTATCCACATTTTCTTTGTGTAACCTCTCAAGTATTCAGTGCAATAACTCACATATTAATTGATATGTATTGAATAACATTTTCCAAAGGAAAACATGGGGCTTGATGTGAGCTCATGCCTGTAGGGACTCCATGGGTTGCCAAGGAACAAACATTATCAAGGGATCATCTCAAGAGAAGAAACAGAGGGACCAGTAACAGCAAAGAGAGAATTAACCCCTTCTAAATGTGAACTAAAAGCACACACCATCTGGTGTAGTGATTAAGAAAAAGAACTTTGGAGTCAAAGCGATCCAGTTTCAAACACTGGCTCTTCTTATTACTAGCTGTGTGATCTTGGACAAATTACTTAATCTCTGTGAGCCTGTGTCCTTGGCGGTCTCGTAAAGACACAAATAGTTCCTGTCTCTTAAAGTTGTAAGGATTAAAAATCCTATATTATATTAGTGCTAAACATATTGCTTGGCAAATACACATCCTTAATATCACTGTTTTATTTCTGCTGTTGATACTTCCAGCCTTCTTCTATCTAAATTTTATATAATCCAAAATCAAACTTTTTTTTCTAATTTATTTATAGCTTAAAAATAAAAACAGATTTTATCATCTGTTTTAATCCTCATTTAAGTAGTTGAAACCTAAGCTTTTGAAAGGTTATTTAGAATTCCACACCAAAATGCTTAGCATACTGGTGAATAATCGTTAAAGTCCCAATGTTAGCAAAGATCAACTCAGTCATTTTATTTGCCTGCATAACACCCCAGACTTTAGCTTACCAGTCCAGTGTAACTGTACCCTTTTAACTTTCAAGCGAGTGATGCTCAGGAATATTTCCATATGCACAAATGTAAATCAAGGTATCTATCCAATGCTCAAGAATGAGAACAACAAATACATTCTTAATTTTCAACTCCTCCTGAGCACTGATGAATATTTGGGGCAGGAAAAATATAAATGTCACATCATCTTCATCCCGGGCTCTCATGCTTGGCCCTCCAGCCAATCACCTTTGGACTTTTGGGGTGAGGGAAAGGTTCCATAACTAATCTCTGCCTTTTTTATGTAAGTGTATCCCCCCTGCAATACTAGTACAAGTATTAATGGTGATGGTGGTTTCAATCAGAAGAGCTGATGTTGACTGACTGCTTTCTGTGTGCCACACATTCTTCTATAAGCTTTATATGCAAGGGCTCAGATAATCTTCACCACAGTGCCATGATAGCAATTTATCATAACCAGGAAGGTAAGTCCTGCATATCAATACAGTATGAAGTGACCCAGTAGTTCCAAGTTTTTGCTGTAGAAGAGAGACTATTGGACGTCCTAACATGTATCATATCCATAGACAAAACAGTACTGTTATATTTTATCTTTTTTAAGATTGATGTCATTTTTCACACCTTAACATCTCTAAAATTAGTAAGCATTTTGGGGTACCTATGTGGCTCATTCATTTAAGCACCTGACTTGTGATTTCAGCTCAGGCCACAGTCTCTGTGCTGTCAACGCAGAGCCCAACATGGGGCTCAATCTCACAAACCATGAGATCATGACCTGAGTCAAAATCAAGAGTTAGATGCATAACCGACTGAGCTACTTGGATGCCCCATAATAGTGTATCTTAAATTGATGATGTCTTGCTCTATATAAAATACAGTATTAACTTAGTAACATTTTGAAATTTAAATAAATAACATGTTCTGTAAGCATATAAGAAGCAGTAATATATTTATGTGAAGGATATTAGTCTGTCTATAGATAATACTTGGTGGTGCATAAGTCACAAAACTTTTACCATAACTCTAAGCACACAGTGATGACAAAATATTGAGAACTATTTATCTAGTAGGAATTTCACCAGACTTCTTTAAAGAGTAGGATTCTATGCCCAAGTTGACCACTTGTAAGCTGTGTTGCCCTGAAACAGTCATTCCCGTCTTTGTGTTCACTGTGTTTAGAGGATATTTAAAGGCCATTTCTTAAACTTATGATTCCATGTGCTCTTGTTCCTAAAATTTGCTTGAAGTAGAATTTATGAGTATAGGGATGGACTAAGGTGCAGTCACCTTCCAGAAAACCCAGGAGTCACCAGAGCCAGTATTTTCTCAACCTAAATTATTAAAGAGAATGTATCCTGAGTGACTTTAATTTTAAAACAAACAAAACCAACAACAACAAATACTTTAAACAGATTCATAAGATCACTGAAATATGGGCACCTGAACATAAAAAAAAGTACTTCAAAGTTCATTTTTCTTTCTAAAATACACATTTTAACACAGGATTGGAAACAAATTTATCATAATCCTCTTAAGCACAAATGAATGCAAAGTTGTAAATAATTTGTGTTTTCTAATAACCATTGTGAATGAATTATCTTAAGGAAACTCAGCTTCCAGAAGTGTTTTGTAGAAAGCAGGTAAGGAACAAAGCTGAATCATCATTTTTCAATGGTAGTTGAAAGGAATAATTCCTTTACAGAACCACAAAAAGGTCTGTGCCAATCACATATTTATTATATATATGAACATATAAAAATACACACTTTTTTTGTTGTTAAAATTCAAGAATGAACCATCTCAAAGTCCAAATCCTAGCAAAAAACAGTAACAACTCTGAAGTTCAAAGAAGCAAGAAGACCTGAATATAAATAAACAAATAAACAAAATATAAACATCACCATAAATATAAAGGGGAGTCTCAAGTGAAATTTCAACATTCCAAAATATCAAAAATACCAGTTTCCTTTAAAAAACACAGAAGGGATGGGGCGCCTGGGTGGCTCAGTCGGTTGGGTATCTGACTTCAGCTAATTTCATGATCTCATAGCTCGTGAGTTTGAGCCCCATGTCTGGCTCTGTGGTGACAGCTCAGAGTCTGGAGCCTGCTTCAAATTCTGTGTCTCCCTCTCTCTCTGTCCCTTCCCTGATCATGCTCTGTCTCTCTCTCAAAAAACAAACAAACAAACAAAACCACACACACACACACACACAGAGGGGCACCTGCATGGCTCAGTCATTTGAGAGTCTAACTCTTGGGTTCAACTCACGTCATGATCTCAGGGTTTGTGAGTTCCAGTCCCATGTTGGGCTCTGTGCTGACAGCATGGAGCCTGCTTGGGATTCTCTCTCTCCTTCTCTCTCTGCCCCTCCCCACCCTCAAAAATAAATAAACATGCAAAGAAATCTAAAACAAAGAAACACATGTCATAGCTGCCAATTAGTAGAGGTAAGTGTGACTATCCAGTTAAGAAAAAAGAAGCCATAAAGCAGAAGCATTGATAGAACTTAAAAGTCTTAAATTCAGAGATCTAGATCCATATTCTGGCTCTACCTTCTACTAGTTGTGTGTTTCAGGGAAAGCTATTTAACTTCTCTATGCCATCTAGAAAATGTAGGTAACTGAGTGCCTTTCATACAGTGTTGTTAAAGAGGATCAAATCACGTTACCTTGCAATGAGCACCAGTGTGCCTAATAGAGGCCATTATTGCTCATAGCTATTACTATTATGCTCCAGGAACTGGAGTTGGCTGAGGCTCTGAATGCTGGGGAATATTTCCAGGAGAGCAAGGATTACCTCCCTGTGGAACTCGATGATGATCAGCAAACCCTGGGCTTAAGAGATTGTATCTCTACCCCATGTACTTTGTACCAGATTGCTAGCAGACTGTCTAGCTACAGAGAGTAGATGGTGGAACACAGACAAGCCCTTGAGAATATTTAGACAACATTAGACAACTGGCAATCTCAGTACAAAGTTGACTTCCTGTTTCATTATTGTCAAGTTACCTCAGAGGAAGGGAATCCTTTCCTTCAGAAGAGATATTTTAGGACACACCAAACAAAATGTAAACACGTCATTCAATTTTTTTACTACTTCTAAATTAAAAAAAAAAGTTTCTCTGCTTTGTAAACTAAAAGACCCATTCTCCTCCAAACCAACAGTTTCTGAATCTTTGTACATCAAATCCCAAATTCCCCATTAAAGGAGTAAAACAGCATTTCGATTTCATTTTTCAATATATCAAAATGAACCATACACACAAACTAAGGCTTAGGTCTGATTTTCAATCTTTTGAAGAACCATAAATAGATAAATATCCATGATAAAATAAGTCTGCATTCCTCAAGTAAAATATCAAAGTTATTTGATTTGGCTGAAATTATATTACTAGTGTGCTAATAAAATACCATTGTGTTCATTAACATTCTGTTGGACACTAATGTGTTATTTGATAAAAGAACAGTAAAATCAAGCTGTTCCTACCTAATAAAAGTAGTTCTTCCAAAAAACAAACACTTGTGAGTCATGGGATTTACCAGTGAGAAAATGTGCTTAAACATTGTTATATGAGTTTTCAGAACTCAATTAAAAAAAAAAAAAAAAAAAAAAAAAAACCTTTCAGGCCATATTTTATATAGAGTGCTACCTCAATTTAAATTATTTTTTTTTCAACGTTTATTTTATTTTTGGGACAGAGAGAGACAGAGCATGAACGGGGGAGGGGCAGAGAGAGAGGGAAACACAGAATCGGAAACAGGCTCCAGGCTCTGAGCCATCAGCCCAGAGCCCGACGGCGGGGCTCGAACTCACGGACCGCGAGATCGTGACCTGGCTGAAGTCGGACGCTTAGCTGACTGCGCCACCCAGGCGCCCCTTAAATTATTTTTTAAAAGTAAGCTTTATTTTAATTGGCTTTTTAGTGATTGGAAATATTTAGTTTAACTAATGATGAGAATAGTTACATATTCTGCGAGTGGATTATTTTTTCCCTTTGTGCTTTCTTAATCTGTTGACTTTATCTGTAGTTCTGAATCTATTTTAAGACAAACAGAATGAAGTTCAAAGCAGTTAAAAGCTACTATTTTGAATTCCATTCCCTCCATGAAAGAGTAACTTCACAAGATGTTATTAAAAGATTTTTTTAAAAAAAGAAAAAGGATGACTCTTAAATGCTCATCACTGGTGATGTGCAGAAAAAGCCAAACAAGATTAGTGAGTCTCCAGGGAAATAGAGATCAGTCTTTCTTGATCAGTATTATGAAACTCACCAACACAGTTTGATCAGAAAAAAATGTTGCATTCAGTTTTTAAGACAGCGATAGGGGTACAAAATTCTCAGCACAATTCTACTCCTTTATTAAGGAGTCATTCCTTTGTCCAGAATATGTATCTCTGAACTATATAGTCCATGAATACAGAAGAAATGGTATCAACATCAAACTACTTTCTCGAATCAGAAATATGGATGTTACTCTCCACTCCTTCCCTCCTCTCACTTCCAATATTAATCATCACTGTTTCTTGAATCTTCCTCTCAAATGTCAGTCCCATTTTTGCATTTCTTTCCATCTCCACCACCATTGCCTAAACTGACACCGTGGCCATTACAACTTTACTTATGTACTATTCAACTAACAGGTCCCTGAACATCTAGACATGCTTGCACTTTAAACCATTCTCTACTCAGCAGTCAGAATGATTTTTTAAATGAAAATGTAATGCAGCTACTGTGCCCTCCCCTGCCTAGAACATTCAAACGCACCCATCGACATCCCCAATGTTTCTACCTCATCCTAATACCTTATGTATCTACTTCATCTTTATTAGAATCTCAATTTACTCTATGCTTAATGAGCATTTTAATAAATGTCTTCTTAGTGGTTTAACTGTTGCACCAGATCATCTGATTTCAAATGCTGTCTGAACTACAGTTCTATATAAATCCTCAAAAACTCAGTTTTCTCATTACAGAAAACGGAGAGTAATTCCTAATACATAAATGATTATTGACATCAAATATCATATTTCCAAATATCATTGGAAAAACTCTTAGATGCCTGACACATGGAAAATTATCAATAAAAATTAGCTATCTATTATTTGGCTATAAGTTGACTGGGGGCATATTATTTTTTGCTCACATCAGTGAACAGGTAAGTGAAATAACTTATTTATAATATGGCTCTACCAAGTTGTCAGAAGGGTTCAGTTACCAAGAACAGAATTCACACTAGCCAGTTTTTAAGTAGTAATACATTATTACAAGTTGTTAAATGGCTTATAGAATCACTGGAAAAGTGTAAGAAATAGACCACTTTATGCTGTTAAGAAATTACTCCTAAAGCTAGAACACAGAATCTGGACTTCAAGGATGCTTCTGAATGTTTAATAATCAAGAAGCTGCTTGTGAAATTGGGAAGTTCCTACTACAGCTGCTAGTTCCTGAAACACACAATCACTGCTATCATTGGATGTCGTTGATAATCAAAAAGATACCACAATCCTAAAGGAGCCACCGCCAAGGAAGCTGCCATTATTCAGTGAACTGCAGCTGCTGATGTCAAACTACTGCAGTCTACATCCACAAAATGAATCCTCTACACCTATACCACCACTCAGTGCACAGTAGGACTAATGTCTCACCCTTCCCTTACAAACCTAATTGGCAAAATCTAAAACCACATCCAGTAATATTAAGGGAGTTATATAAAATCAGATATCCCAGATGACAGTTGGGATTTTTTTTTTTTTTAATTAGAGGAGTGGGTAAGTTGTTTGAATAGTAAAGGAATCAAAAGGTGAACCCAAATAGATGGTTGAAGGGATGGGTATGTAACTAAATGCTGAGGAGCGATCTGCAGCAATAATTCTTTCCTTCTATAGTAGAGAATATCCCCCCCCCCCTTTTTCTAAAGCCTACATGGCTACCTGGGAAAATTAAAAAGGCACACCTCAGCTTCTCTTTCACCTAAGGTCACAGTGTGATGTTGATGGTCATGAATCTAAGATCACAATGCAATGTGAGAAAAACGAATGTGCAGCTTTCAGGCAATATTGTTAAATTGAAGGGATTTATACTTCTTTCCTGCTACCAAGAATGTGTGTGAAATGATAAACCATCATCAACCATATGTGGATGGCAATATCCTAGGAAAGATGGACCGAGATTGGAAGAATCTAGGATTCTAACTTCAGGAACGTGACCCTGCCTGGCCTAAACCACTATGTGAGATCGAAAACAAATTTTTATTTTAAGTCAGTTATTTGGCATTTCTAGTGCAACAGCTCAAACTTTTACCTTCACTAACAAGGTTGACAGTACACCAGTAGTTCTGTGGTAGAACTTCAAAATACTCAGGATATTTCAAAGACATCCATATGGCCAACCTATACCAAATCCTTCCCTCTTTCTTTAACACTCTAATTTGCTTAACAGATTTGTCTCTGAAGTGACTGAATTTCCGACTTCTGATTGAAAGTCTCTTGGAGCTTGCGAAACAACTTATTTTGAGAATACGTCTGTTCCCTCACATACCAGTTGTGAATTCCTAGCATTGACTTTCCATACTATTGAACTCCACCTCTCTTTTATCTTGCTTAGTAACTGGATAGCATTTGAAGTAATTATTGGTCCTTCCATTTGCCACAGTCTCCAAAATTAAGTGATAATGCTTCTCTATTACCAATGTTCCCTTGTGTTAGTAAAGAGCTCAATAAGAGTAACTGAAGGAGGTGACAGAACAAGCCATAAATAATCTTATGGGATAGGTAAATTTGTCTAATTCTAATAGCAAACCCATTGGGACTTCAATAATTACGCCTTTATAAAGTAAAACACAGACTTTATAAGTAATAAAGATAGCAATCTGGCTTCCACATTCTGCCTTTGCCTGATTTCTCAATTGGTTCTGAAACAGGTTAGAAGGAGAAGAGATAATTAATCATTCAAAGGCACTAATAATCTTCTCCTTTCTTCTGTCTCCATTTATCCCCTCTATCTTGTTAACTAATGTTCAGTGGTTTTTTTTTTTTTTTATCATACACCCCACTGTGCTTCACCCCACCCCAATCCACTCTTATTCTTTTTACTGCCCTGGAAGTTTGCCATTGCCTGCCAGATGTACTGCCTAAAGCATCAGAAAGGTTGTGTGTATGTGGCCTGTTTGGAAAGCCTGGTGATCCCTGAACCAAGGTGTGTTGGGGATCCCTAAGACCTTCCCCAAGTCTCATGATTTATCGGGACTCCTGGGACTCAGCATGTAGTCATACTCATGGCTATGATTCATTACAGTGAAAGGATACAAAGCACAATCAGCAAAGGGAAAAGGCACATGGGGCCAAGTCCAAAGGGAATAAGGGAGAACTTCCCAGCATCCTCTTCTAATAGATTCACACAGTATGTGCTTAAATCACCTAGCAATACATGCTTGAGAAATGCTGTCTACCTGGGAAGCTCATCATAGCCTCAGTGCTCAGGGTTTTTACTGGGAAGATGATCACTTAGGTTCTCTCTCTCTCTCTCTCTCTCTCTCTCTCTCTCTCTCCCTGGTATGTACTGAAATTCCAGACTCTCAACAAGAAAGCAGGTGTTCAGCATAAGCCACATTACTTGTGCAAACAGTGTAGGTACAATGAGACATTCCTCACAATTCTGAGAATGGTGGAAATTCTCCTGAAATCTGAGTTCAGGTGCCAGTGAGGAGTTAAATTCTCAAGTAAGCCTGCTGGGGACAGCAGTTCTCAATTCTGTTAACTCTTCTCTGCACACAGGATTTCTGTAGTCTAGAGAGACACATTTACTTTATTTATTTATTTATTTATTTATTTATTTATTTATTTATTTATTTATTTTTAAAGAGAACCTTCTAAAAGCTCTTAATCATAATTATTTAGTGAACACTTAATATCCTAGGACTGTGTTAGTCATACTAGAAAAACAAAGAAATTGAGAGACATCATTTCATTATCTTAGAGGGAAGAATAATAAAAGATTATTAATCTTTTTATGTTCGTGGATACTCATAGTGCACTATATTTAAATTTTCCTTTATATGACTTTCATGATGAACAAATTAGTTGTCTGAAAAAAGGAGTTTTCATTTGCAGCCCATTCTAAAAACCACTTAGATGCATGATTTGGGGTAAGAATAACAACTTTCTTATTATTATGTGTGCCTTAGAAATACTATTTATTTCCATCCCTATAGAAACCTGTGTGATATATATTCTATGTTTTGTCAATAAAATTAAAAAATAGAGGACCAGAAAAGTAATTTAGCTAAGCTCACTCAGCAAGTAAATAGCAAAGCAATTAGTTGACCAGGTCTAATTCTAAAGCAAGCTGTTAAATGATTCTGATTTTTCTTCATCTAAAAATAGAGCAATAATGCCTATTTCTTGTGGTTAAAAAAAAGGAGCGTATATGTAAAACACTTAATATGGTGCTTTGACATATGTTATTCCATCAATAAAGAATAGTAATGGTCATTGGTCTGCTCCATAGTCACTGACAACAACTACTACCAAAACCAATTTCCTCACAGTCACCAGGTGGCTTATTCAGGAGGGTGAACGAGTTTATAGGAGGCTGAAGCAGTAAGATTATCTTCAGATTTAAAATTTGTCTCAACTGAGTAATGTATGGCATTGTTAAATCACTACTTTTTATACCTGAAACTAAAATACATTAACAATACCAAAGTAAAAAAAAAAAAATAATAACTGATAGATGAAAATGTGGCTCAAGAACCATGCTCTATCACCAAGTTGATAATTTGAGGAAAAAAAGAAAGAATATTAAACAGTAACTTTGAAGAGGACACTGGTAATTTATTGCTTGTTTTCCACAAAGTCTAAAAAAGTAATAATTTAAACAGGTAAGAGGAAAATGTATAGATATAAGAAAAAACAACTGTGACTAACGCTCAGTCTTGAAAGAGAGACTATCCACCACATGGAGAACATCTCTAATACTACTGAGCATTTGTTTGAGGGTGTGATTAGCACTAGAGTCTAGATAAGAAACCAACTTCTTTTTATCGCTTTTGGATTTAAAGTAATGAAAATATAGAAAACTTTAAAAGATTCATGTTATTCCCAAGCTAATTGCTACAATCTGGCTACCTACAAAATAACAGCCTCATGCAAACATACATCTTTGAAAGTAGTTATACAATCACCTCTTGTACAAGTATCCATATGCTGAACATGCAATCCCACATTTCTGTTAGGATTTAATACCATCTCAGGAAATATCCTTGGAATCCACAGAGATACAGAGATAAGGAATAACTACAGCCTAGATCCAGTCAGTATGGATTTTATACAGTTTCTCCTTCGCTTGCTGTGTGCAAAAATTTAAATATGTGGCTTGTATGTTTATATCCTAATAAATAGCTTTTGATAATTATGGAGCTAAAAACAAGTAATTCTTCCAAATGGCCACTTGATCAGTAGCCAAAAGTAAACAATCAAGAAAAATAAAGCAAGCAAAATAGATCTTAAAAGTGTCAATTATTGTCATGGCAGCAATGATGCTTCCACAAAATCCATCATTACTCCAGTTAATGACTGGTGAGTAGGAGTACAGATGACTTTTGCCTTGGTCCAAAAACTCAGGACATTAACTGAGGAACTGACCATTAATTCCAGGTAATGCAAAGGGCCAGTTTTCAGAGGATCATTGCTCAAGCAATCTTCTATTCAAACATAAGTGCAATTCCAATTGTGAAATCTATAATGATTTAAAAATATTGGTGCATTTTTACAAAGAAGCCTGGCTTGAACTCAGTAGATTCAATGTTCCCTTCATTAATACAACATCTAATATCCCTAGATGTACACATGACACATAACTTACAATGTCTGAGTCATAGATTTTTAGCTATTTCTTGTAACCTATCAATGTCCTATCCATCTACCATCTGAATTAACCGTAAATCATGTTAAAACAACAACAGATGTCCTGTCAAAGTCACTAGGGATATTGAAAGAAATGATATATTTCTTTGTTTTTAATTTTTTTTCTTAATATTCATTTATTATTGAGAGACAGGGAGAGATAGAGCATGAGCATGGGAGGGGCAGAGAGAAGAGAAGACACAGAATCTGAAGCAGGCTCCAGGCTCTGAGCTGTCAGCACAGAGCCTGACGTGGGGCTCAGACTCACAAACCACAAGATCATGACCTGAGCCAAAGTTGGACGCTCAAAAGACTGAGCCACCCAGGCACCCTAGAAATGATATATTTCTAATATTTGGATATATGAATAGTTATGCAATAAACATTATGTATTTATAAGTGATTACCTACAAATACAAATCTATGCTACTGGATACAAATACTACAATTAATAAGATGATTGCACACAAAATTTAATAATAGAAATTGATTAATGCATTCCCCCCCCCCCGCCCCCAAATTTTTCATGGGCTGGCTAAATGTCCAACAAAAGGAGCTTTTCTGCTACCTTTATTTAAGGGAATAGTATTTAGCAATTAAAAATTATACTGCAAGTGTAGACTAACTGGTTGGGGAAGATATCTGCAATATATTAAGCCATAATCCAGTATAAGAAGAATCTGCATAAATGGGTTATAGGGAGACATATAAACATATGAAGAGTACGCATGATATGAAAGAGGGAGATAGAAGGTGAAAGAATGGGGAAAGAGGAGGGAGAAGAAGAAAGAAAGAGAGAGGAATTGCACACAAGAATTATACACAATGCTTATACATCTTGCAGTGGAAGAATTATACACAAAGGTTATATACATCTTGCAGTGTTCATGTCTGGGTTAAGGAATGATGTGTACTATTTTGTTCCTTTTTTATTATTGCAGCTCTTTTTAATTTCTTTGTAATGAACATACACTGCTTTTTAAAAATTAGATAAACACACAAACATATCTGTAGCCTCAAAAAGATCTACATGCATGGGGCGCCTGGGTGGCTCAGTCAGCTGGGCATCCGACTTCAGCCTAGATCATGATCTCGCCATTCCTGAGTTGGAGCCCTGCATTGGGCTCTGTGCTGACAGCTGGCAGCCTGGAGCCTGTTTCAGATTCTGTGTCTCCCCCTCTCTCTCTGTCCCTCCCCCACTCATGCTCTGTCTTTCTTCCCTCAAAAAAAATAAATAAACATTAAAAAAATTAAAAGATCTACGTCCTTAGCACTTGTCAGACAATAACTAAGAAATATCCCATCTCTGGCAGCACAGGACAAACTTACCTGACAAAACTTCTCTACCACCACTGCAGCTACACTGGCCTGGATACCTGCCATTCAGTAGCAAACATGTTAATCACTAATACTACAGCACAAGAAAGAATCAACCATGGGTGACCAGGTATTGGTGAGGGTCTTTTACTGTTGGTGAAAACTGATATGGCACATTGGTCAACCTTCCATATCAGGAGGACTAATAGTATTAGCCTATGGACAGTAGATGTAGTTTAGTCCTATGCATGTCCCATTCCCCCTATATGGAAGACAGGGCCTCCTAGGAATGTGCCTCTGGCATTAATAAGGAGAAACATCCATGTCTTGGGCTAACTACCAACACCAAACTGAGCCAGGGTTAAATAATTTTCCTAATGACACCAAGCAAGAGAAGGGCAGATAGAATTTGAATCCAATAATTTTAAATTTCAGAACTCTCGTTCTTCCATTCTTTTGTAATGACAAATGGAATGCCTTAGAGACATTTCTATAATTTGTTTCTCCTTTAAAGACAATGCACAACAGATCCCAAACCATTCTCAACAAATGAAAAGTATAATTAGGCCACTATTTAAAAAAAAATTAGGAAAAAATCTAAATGTCCCATAATAAGTGTGTAATAAGGAGAAACATTCATATAATGAGATCTCACGTGGCCATTAAATATGGCTAGTTTTTATTACTAGTAGCTAACTCTCTTTTTTAACACTAAAATGGTTCCAGGAATGTCCTAAGCACCTTCCATGTATTATCTCTTTCAAATCCTATAAACGACCTGTGAGTTAGACCCTTCCATTAGCCTTACTCTACAGATGAGTTTAGTAATGTATACAAGTTCTCAGAATTGGAAACCAGCCAGACTTTGAAACTAAGGAGTAATAAATGAGTAGGATACACTATTGCCTATAAAGTATTATCACGATTGCATTAAATGTATACAATAAAGACTGGAATGAATTATGCAAGTATAATTATAATAAAAGATTCTGCATGGTGGGATTTTAAATATTACCTCCATGTTCAATTCTTTCAAGTATTTTCTCTTTTCTTACAATGAATATGTATGATAAGGTTAAATCTTTTTTTTTTTTTTAATTTCTTTTAACGTTTATTTATTTTTGAGAGAGAGACAGAGCATGAGCGGGGTAGGGTCAGAGAGAGAGGGAGACACAGAATCTGAAACAGGCTCCAGGCTCTGAGCTGTCAGCACAGAGCCCGACGCGGGGCTTAAACTCACGGACCGTGAGATCATGACCTGAGCCAAAGCCGGCCGCTTAACCGACTGAGCCACCCAGGCGCCCCTGATCAGGTTAAATCTTAAAAATATCCAGGGCGCGTGGGTGGCTTAGTCAGTTAAGCATCTGACTTCGGCTCAGGTCATGATCTCGCGGTTAGTGGGTTCGAGCCCCGCATCGGCTCTGTGCTGGCAGCTCAGAGCCTGGAGCCTGCTTTGGATTCTGTGTCTCCCTCCCTCTCTCTCTGCCCCTCCCCTGCTTGTGCTCTCTCAAAAAAGAAATAAAATCATTTAAAAAATCTTAAAAATATTTTCAATATCATAAATGTGTGAATATTGCCATTATTGTATGCTGTGGCCTAATTTTATGACAAAGATCTTCTATTTAAAGGCATGCGTGTATGAAATGTATGAGTGTGAATATACATGTGTATGAATATATATCCTCACACACATATACACACATTTAATAGAGATGTACATAAAGTATATGTGTTTATATACACATATGCACATAAAAAATTATATGCATTATACATCTATTTCTGAGTTCAAAGACCGTTCTGTTACCCTAGTGGCATAAGGTATTCAAGAATTAAGCAGCCCATGAGAGAGTAAGCTTTCCACCCCTTGTTACTATTATTAATTCCCCACAATGCCTGGTCAGTGTTCTGTGCCAGGGGTACTCAATCACTGCATTGAAAGGGCTGAAAATGGCACTACTCACTGCAGTAAACACTCACCAAATATGTATAGAGTGAATGATCCACATCTCATCTGGGCTCATTGCTTCAAGAGGTGATAGTGTGGGCTCTCTGAATCCATAGAGAGTAATCTTGGGCATTCTCATGAGCCACTGAGCTCTGGCATTCATTGGGAGAGAACAGTCGAAAGAAGAGGATGGTGCAGTTGCCTGTAATCCATTCAATGTGCCAATGGTGAATTACCCCCCACGTTTCTTACCAAGTGCACTGTCCAGGGTTTTTGTGCATAGCTCAGAGAGTAAAATTTCCTGCTGTTTAGTCTAACTATGAAATTATTGAACATGCTGACAGACCTATAATTAGTACAGTAGTGGTTCAGAGCAGAATAGAATGATGCTTATTGAGATGCCTTGTGGCACGTGCTTGCAATGATGAAATGCACTTTTTATTAACATGAAAATAACTTCAAAGATGTTCTTTTAATTCTAGAATACAGAAAAATAAGTAGCAGTGGGACTGGAGATCCCTGTGAATTTTTTGATACACATAAAGGTTACTAATGTACAAGAGTGTTTCATCAGTTTCTACAACATGGTAGGTGTCTGGATAAACAGTTATTAGTAGTGATATTATGCTACTGTGAAGTATATACACATCCATGGGGTAATCTTTTGATAACAGTGATTATCATTTATTCATCTAAGCGCCTCTGAAGCATGTAATATCAGCTCTGCAAAACTACTTCATCTCAATCAAACTCTGAAAATCTCTGTGCTTCAATCATTTTCCCATCCATCTTGCAAAGGAAAGAGAGGATAATTAAGAGGTTTGTCTAAAACTCATATATGTAGCCAGAGGTAGATGTACTACCCCTACTGATTTTTCCTCACCAGCAGCCAGCCTGAATATAACTCCAAAAGGCAATACTTTACTACCGTATTTGGGAAATGACGCAAACTTGCACCAGTAACTTGGGAACCAAACACAATGCTATCACATTTATGGTGGGAGCACAGTAACTATTCCATGACTAATTGCCTTGAATTCTTATCATCTTTGAGGCTGTTCTTTTTTTTTTTTTCCTTTTTTTTCCCTGTCTTCTCTAAGCGCCCAGAGGTAGAATATGTATAATACTCGCTCTTTATTGCTGCTTTTAGACTATGTCTCTTCTGAAAACACCAGGTCTTTTGAATGGCACATCATAGGACTATATTGTCCACAAATGCTTCTCGAATCCATATGCCATATTCTTCCCTACACAATTCTCTTGATGGAGTCTTGCTGCTTTCTTTCTGGCAGTGTTATGACCATTTTACTGCAAGTATCCAGTGAGATTTTTTTAATTTTATTTTTTATTTTTTAAAATTTACATCCAAATTAGTTAGCATACAGTGAAACTGATTTCAGGAGTAGATGCCTCAATGTCCATGACCCATTTAGCCCATCCCCCCACCAGCAGATTGTTCTCCATATTTATAAGTCTCTTCTGTTTTGTCCCCCTCTCTGTTTTTATATTATTTTTCTTCTTATGTTCATCTGTTTTGTCTGTTAAAGCCCTCTTATGAGTGAAGTCATATGATTTTTGTCTTTCTCTGACTAATTTCACTTAGCATAATACTCTCCAGTTCCATCCATGTAGTTGCAAATGGCAAGATTTCATTCTTTTTGATTGCCAAGTAATACTTCGTTGTATCTATATACCACATTTTATTTATACATTCATCCATCGAGATATTTTTAAAACTATATTTGATCATTTTACTTTTACGTTCCAACCATTTAGTGATTTTATACTACCTTCAGGAAAAAAAAATTGTTTTGTTTTGTTTTAAAATCCAGAGTACCAGACCTTACTCTTTTCCTTCTATTTCAAAAGTATCTAATTCTTATTCATTCTAAAGAGGCTACTTTCCCCTCAACCAGTTAGTTTTTGCCTCAGAACTTGGCACTTGCTGTTAGCTCCACTTGGAAAGTCTGTCCTAGAACTCTGCCTTATTGACTTCCTCATTTCATTCTCGTTCCTGATCATACGTCACCTACTCAAGTAAGTCTTCTCCAATGATTTTATGTGAGTAGATACATACTTTCTCTCATTCTGTAACCCTTCATCCTACTTCATGCTTCTTCACTGTGTTTACTATACTAATCACTACTTAGCTTGTAGCATGTACTTTTCTCTTTATTTTCTGTTTTCTATAATAAAATATAAAGGCCATATGAGATCAAAGTAGTTATATCTCTGTTCAGAGGTTCATCTCTCTAACCTAGAATGGAAACTAGTACATAATATATGTTCAGTTAATTTTTATCTATTGAATAAATAACTTTCTCAAAATAAATCAAAAACAACCAGCGCTTGTTACAAATGGCTTCCACTTTCTTCTAATTTATTCAGAACTCAAAGGTTAAGTTTCATAGTCTTAAAATACAACTTTTTTTTTAATTTTTTTTTACGTTTATTAATTTTTGAGACAGAGAGAGACAGAGCATGAACGGGGGAGGGTCAGAGACAGGGAGACACAGAATCTGAAACAGGCTCCAGGCTCTGAGCTGTCAGCACAGAGCCGGACGCGGGGCTCGAACTCACGGACCGCGAGATCATGACCTGAGCCGAAGTCGGCCGCTTAACCGACTGAGCCACCCAGTTGCCCCTTAAAATACAACTTTGACCTTTCTCTCGTATCTTCTTCCAAGTCCATTAAGAAATTTCAGATTTCCTTTTTTCATCACATTTCTGAGGAGGAAATTTAATTCCTACTTCCTAAGGTTTCATAAACAAGAAAGTATTCCCTAGATGGGAAGGAACAAATCAGGTCTTCTTCACCAGAACTCTTCTCCATGGAAGCAGAAATGAACAGACTTGGGAAAAGAACATGGCTCCCGTAGCTCAGTGAACTCAGACTTCACTCATGTGGACCTCCTTTTTTTCTTTTTGATTCTCTTTCTTTTTTTAACAATTTTTTTTTAAATTTTGATTTATTTTTGAGAGAGAGAGAGAGAGAGCCTGCAAGTGAAGGAGAGGCAGAGAGAGAGGGAGATACAGAATCCAAAGCAGGCTCCTGGCTCTAAGCTGTCAGCACAGAGCCTGACATGGGGCCTAAACACACTAACCTTGGAATCATGACCTGAGACAAAGTTAAATGCATAACCAACTAAGCCACCCAGGCACCCCATGACCTCCCTTTTTCTAAAAAGTTCATCTTAGATGATCTCCTACAGAAGCAGAACCTATCCCCAGGCCTGGAGTAGAGGAGGGAGTTGGGTTAGAAGGTTCAAGAGAAAAATGTGATCATATCTCTGACAGAATAAGTAAGTTTTTTTTAATTCAAGGGTATAGGGTTTGCATTAGGAAATCACATTTTGGTTGCGGGTCAGGACATAGTCTCCAAATCAGTTTTATTAGTGAGAAGGGCATTATTTAAAGTTCCACCTGTCTGACTCCTGTGTCTGAATTCTCAGCTGTTTCAGACCTCAGAATGAGGAGAGGATAATTATTAATTTTTAATCGTAAAACCCAAACACACTGATATTAACTCTCTCTGTGCAAAGTTGTCTCTCACTATAAAGACAGCCACTCACTCATTCACTATTTAATGAAAGCCAACTAAGTACAGCTCCCTCCATTAAAAATTAGGGACAAAATATAGGTTAGACACAGTACTGACCTCATGGAATTAATATTCTACGGGTCCCTCAAATCAACTCTAATTCTCATTGACCATATGATACATCTAGGGGCATGCTATTTTGAATAAATATGCAGAGCACAGGATTATTTTTTTCAAAAATTAGATGATTAATATTCTTTCCCATCTTGGGGTCCTTCACCTTATTACCCCATGCCTCTTAAGTCAAGGATGATAATGTGATTCAACACCATTAAATCTTGATATTATCCTTTCCTTTCAAAGGGGAAAAAAAGTACTCATGTAACAAATAAGCATGAAGTAAACCAGAAGCAGATACAAAGATCACTTCAGAGCCATCAATCCCATAAGAGAAGCCAGGAGATGAGTCATCAGTCAGATTTTAATCTGCAGCAACGGATGGGATGAAAAATGAGGAGCATTCTGGGGGTAATCTTCAAGACTATATGCTTTTTTCCAAGATCAGTTGTGTCATCAGAAGCCATTGAGTCAGTGTTCTATTGTGTTTATAATGAATGTTTTTTAAGAGAAACAAAAAATGAGATACGAGGGAAGGGAAGACAGGGAAAAAAAATGGTTGAGGAAGAGAATTAAGAGAGTCCTGGAGGGAGTGTCTGTCCAGTCCTCCCAATTTTGCATCGTTAAAGTGCTTTGCACATCTGCAATATAACCCAATCCCTCATTGCTTCCTTTATCCATGACAATGCATCTGCTACTACTTTAAACACTCATCCCTGTGATAAGCTACTAGAGCTGCCTTGGTTTTCCCAACATTTCTGAAAGCACAGAAGGCTCTAGACATGAAGAGGAAGCTGAATAGGGTGAGTCTTGCTTCAGGGTCTATATGCATACCCACATGGGGCTGTTTCTCTGCTTTCCTCCCTTCCCTCAATTCCCAAGTCTCTACTATGTGGGCACAGGCATGTGATCCTGGCAACGAAGAGATTACATAGTCTATGTACCAGGCCCATCAGGTTGACATCACCAGAAAGCCAAAGGACAGACGCTATAGGATTAACAGAGGTTATTCAATATGGAGTCATATAGCAGAACTCAAAGTTCTCTGCAAATTCCATAATGAAGTCTGCCTTCAAGTGTACCATGTTATTCCTTTTCTGGAGGGTTTTAGGCTTTTTAAATATTTCTTGCTACATCATGTCTACTAGGGTGAAAGCAACCATGATCCCAATACTGGAATACATGCGTGAGTATCATGATCCCTCTATGATTTCTGTGCCTTCTGCAGTTCTGTGAGAAGTTCTGTCCCTGGCTTGGCCACAAGAAAACATGTCCTGTCGTTAGGCGGAAAAAAAAAAGCAACATGCCTCAGTGGGTAGGAATGTGGGACTTTCCTTGGATCTAAGTTATTTATACCTTTATATATATCCTATTTTCATACCTTGGAAGACTACATGGAGTGTCAGATAGTTCTAGAAACTATCCTGGAAATTGTGTCTTGTTCCAACAAATACATTCTTCTTGATGCTGCCCAGGTGATCTTCACATACACAAGTTGGGGTACACCATTCCTCTACATGAAATCTTTCAATGGCTTCCCTTTGTTCTTTGGATAGAGAAAAACCCCTTGCTTTGGCTTGCAAAGTCTTACATGGTCTGGCTGCTGCAGACTCTAACACTCTTCCCCCAGCCCACCTCCCCTTCTCCATAACACTCACAAATAAAACTGAATGTGAATTTTTGCTTGTACCCTAGTGACCCAAGAAAGAACTGGTATTGGTAAAAAACAAAAACAAAAACAAACAAACAAACAAAACCAAAAAAACCTTAAGGCAATACATATAAATTAAATAAATAGACCGAATTTCTCTTCATTGAACAGGAAACTGGGTATTAGTCTATACTCTCTCCCTTACAGAAAGAAGAAACATTCATTACTAATCATTAAGGTTGAATATAAATCACTTTGAATATAAATGGGTGTCTCAGTTGGTTAAGTGTCCCACGTGGTATCAGGTCAGGATCTAGCCATTCGGAGTTCAAGCCCTGCATTGGGCTCTGTGCTGACAGCTCAGAGCTGGAAGTCTGTTTCAGATTCTGTGTCTCCCTCTATCTCTCTCTGCCCCTCCCCCACTTGTTTGTTTTCTTTCTCTCTCTCTCTCTCTCTCTCTCTCTCTCTCTCTCTCTCAAAAATAAACAAACATTAAAAAAATTTAAAAAAATGTTTATTCTACTTATCGTACTTTACATTTTGTGGGAAATACATGAATTGATTCAATCCTATAACTGGTATTTCCAGTCCATTACGAGTGTTCTTGCCCTGTGGCTGAATGTCCACAGAAGGGTAACATTTTTCAAAGAAGAAAAATTAAATGGCTTACGTGGAGCTTTGGTTTTTAAAATTAATTAACAAATAACTAATTGCTAATGCCACTCACAAACTCTTAGAGAAATATACTCAAGCAAACCATAGAATCTTGGGCTAAAATTTCACTTTTGTACTCCTTGAAAAATCATAATGCAGACCATGGAAGTAGAGCTGCCTGCTTGCAATTTTTGAGAAATGGTTGCTTTGGCTGCTGTAATAGTAAATGATCTCTGAAATGAGCTACTATATTTGGGTTATTCATCTCATTTCTCTCTCCCTCTAACATTTTAGATTGCAGGCAACACTTCTGACTAAAGGGCAGAGAAGAAGCACTGGATTTCAACAACCCAGTTGCTCATTTCCAAAATTCCTAATACAGCAGTGATAATTGTTTTGCCACATAAGTTAAGGCATAGGAAGAAAAAATGCTAATGTATCTACATCCCTATGCTTGATGCATGAAGCCTGAGTAATAAGGAAATTCGAAGTGTGTTAAGATAAAGGTCCTGACGACTTACCAAATGTAACTGGAACTCTTCAGAATTATATTCAATACCTGAGCGTCAATATAAAGGGAAGCCATCCATACCAAAAGTAAGGCATTAAAGGAGGTGTAATATTCTATAACAATGATGTTTATGAAAGTTGAAGATAGAGCATTATTTTAAACACGTGCAACTCACCACCTTGAAAACAAGCCCATCTCTTACATTTCTTTTATCATTTAATTACATTACCTGTCACATAGCAGTTGAGCAAAATATCATTCCTCTTACTACACTCGTCCCCCCTTTATGCTCCAGGGTAAGTTTCAAGACCCTCAAGGGGTGCTTGAAACTGCAGATAGTCCCAAACCCCACATGTACTGTGTTTTGATGATTTGATACATACACACCTAAGATTTAACTTACAAATTAGGCACAATAAGAAATGAACAACAATTAATAAAGTAGAACAGTTATAAAAATATATCGTAATAAAAGTTATGTGAAAGTGGTCTTTGTCTCACTCTCTCAAAATATCTTATTATACTCTACTCTCCCTTCTTCTTGTGATGATGGGAGGTGGTAAAATGCCTACATCATGAGATGAGGTGAGCTGAATGAAGTAGGCATTGCAATGTAGCATTAGGCTACTACTGACCTTCTGACGATATGTCAGAATGAGGATCATTTGCTTTGAGACCATGGTTGATTGCAGGTAAATGACACTTCACATAAGGATGGACTACTATACTGGTAAAGACATCTTACACCAACAAACAATCTTAGAATCAGAAGATATCCTAGAAAACAATTAGCACTTACTTCATCTCTATAGATGCAGAAACTGGCTCAGGGTAGCTCCTCACTTTGTCAAGGTCAAATACTAGTCTATCATAAATCAGGGACCAAAGTCAGGGCTTCCCATCTCCCAATCCAGTGCACTTTCTAACGCAGCTTATCAAATCTCATCAGCATATATTAAATAATTGCATTGGGTAGTCATAATGTCATTTTGCATAATGTGAATATTACGGCTTCAACAAACATATTTTGAAGCTGTACAATGTGCTAGCTGCTATGGATATAGAAATGAGTAAGACAAACTTCCCCCTCTAAAAAAGCTAACAGTCTGGTAGAGGTGATAAGCATTGCCTAAGGGATAAACCAATGTTTCTTAAAACAGCCTAAAGAAAAGAGCCAAAACAATCTTTAAAAAGAACATAGTTGGAGGACTTAACACTTCTCAGTTTTAAAACTTACTACAAAGCTATGGTAATCAAGACAGTGTAGTACTTGTGTAAGGACAGACATAGATCAATGGCAAAGAATTAAGTGTTCTGAAATACACCTTTACATTATGGCCAATTGATTTTTGAGAAAAGTGCTAAAGTAATTTAATAGAGGGATAATAGTTTTTACCAAAAATGTTACTGGTACAATTGGATATCCACATTTAAAAGTTAGATGAAGTTAGACCCTTATTCAAACTATATAAAAAACATTGACTAAAAATAGATCATAGAGCTTAGTATAAGTGTTAAAACTCTAAGACTCTTAGAAGAAAGTATGAGGAGCAAATCTTTGTCTCTTTGGGTTAGACAAAGATTTCTTACATCTGACATCAAGAACACAAAAAAATATTAGAAAAATTTGATAAATCAGACACAAAAATTAATAGCTTTTGTATTTAAAAAGCTATCAACATGACAGTGAGAAAACAGGCTACAAATTGGGAGATAGGCACATGGATGGCTAAGTCAGTTAAGCAACAGACTCTTGATTCCAGCTCAGGTCTTAACCTCATGGATTGTGAGTTCAAGTCCCACAGTGGGCTCCATACTAACAGGGCAGAGCCTGTTTGGGATTCTCTCTCTCCCTCTCTCTGCCTCTCCCCATGCTTGTGCACACAATCTCTCTCTCTCAAAATAAGCAAGCATTTTTTTTAAAAATTGAGAGAAAATATATGCAAATCACATATCTAATAAGAGATTCATATGCAGAATATATAAATAAATCTTAAAAATAAGAAGTCAAATTACCCAATTCAAAAATGAATAGAAGATTTGAATAAATATTTCACCAAAGAATATACACAAATCACCAATAAGCACATAAAAATAGTCTCAATATCATTAAATTAGTAGACAATATAACTTAAAAGTCCAATGAGATACAACTTCATGCCTCCTAAGATGGACACAATCAGAGAGACAGATAAAAAAATGTTGTCAAAGCTGTGGAGAAACTAAAACCCTCATATACTGTGGGTGAGAATACAAAATGCTATAGACACTTTGGAAAATAGGTTTTCAGTTTCTTAAACTATTAAATGTAGAGTTACCTTATGACCCAGTAATTCTGCTCCTAGGTATTTACTCAAGAGAAGTGATACATATGCCAAAAAAAAAGAATTGCCCATACTTGTTCACTACAGCCAACAAAGTAGATACAGTTCATATTATCTATCACATAATGAATGTAGAGGCGCCTGGGTGCCTCAGTTGGTTAAGCGTCCGACTTTGGCTCAGGTCATGATCTCACGGTCCATGAGTTCAAGCCCTGCGTCAGGCTCTGTGCTGACAGCTCAGAGCCTGGAGCCTGTTTCAGATTCTGTGTCTCCCTCTCTCTCTGCCCCTCCCCTGTTCACGCTCTGTCTCTGTCTCAAAAATAAATAAACGTTAAACAAAATAATGAATGCATACACCAAAGGTAAATATCCATACAGTGGAATACTATTTGGGAAGAACAAAGTGCTGACTCATGCTACAACATGAATGGAGCTCAAAAACGTTATGCTAAGTGAAGAGCCTAGAAATAAAGATCACATATTCCATGGTCTCATTTATTTGAAATATCCAGAAAAGACAAACCTGTATAAACTGAAAACAGACTAGTGGTTGCCTCAGGTTGGAGAGAGAAATGGGCAGTGACTACAAACAGATACAAGGTCCTTTTTCATTGTGATGGAAATGTTAACAAAAATTAAATTGTGGCAATGATTACTTAACTATGTACATTTACTAAAAACCATTCAACTATACACTTAAAATAAGTGAATTTTATGATATGTAAATTATATTTCAATGAAGCTTTTAAATAGAATTGAAGACTCTCCATTATCTGACCCTCATAGCTCCAACTTATTTGCAAATTTCTTTTCCCTTTATATTGCTTACATTTCTCCATACATTATGATCTCTCATAGCTTCATTCTTGATGATCAGACTGCTTGGAAGATACTTACCATAATTCTTCCCTTGATTAACTTCTATTCACATTTCTAAACTCAGTTCATGTATCATCATATCCAGAAAAATTTTAATGCACCCCAAAGTCATGCCCCTCCTAGAATCTCCCATTAAATCTTATAAATATGGCTACCCACATACTCAGCTTAATGTGCTGATGTATCTGTTTACCTTTCTGTCTTCTCATTAAACTGTAAGCACTCTAGGAAAAAAAGAAATGTGTGTCCTTCATCTCCATGCCTGTCCTCAGTGCTTAGCACATATATTGGCTCTTCAATAAACATTTGTTAAATTGAAATCTATATAGTAAGTTGCGATAAATGCAAGGTAAGTAGTAAGAACTAGATACAGTGAAGGTACAGAGACTCAACAGCTTTGCTTACGATGACTCAGAAAGTAAGAATGAACAAAAGTTATCCAGGTAACTGAAGCAACAATCCATATTGATAACCACCTATAGTTCATCTACATATGGAGGGACTGTGTTGGAAATTTACAGAGAAGTAGCTTCACATTGCAAAGAAACTTTTAAAGAAACCATTTGTCCAAATTTGTCTTAATGTTTATTTTTGAGAGAGAGAGAGAGAGAGAGAGAGAGAGAGCATAGGTGGGAGGGACAGAGAGAGAGGGAGACATAGAATCGGAGGCAGGCTCCAGGCTCCCAGCTGTCAGCACAGAGCTCCAAATGGGGCTTGAACTCAGAAGCCGTGAGATCATGACCTGAGCCAAAGTTGGACGCTTAACTGACTGAGCCACCCCAGGTGCCCCACAGTCTGTCCAACTTTAAATAACCATGCAGAGTACTATGCCAAGGAAGGGGAATAAGAATATGAGATACCGTTCAAAATAAACCTATTAAGACAAAGAAAAAAAGAATAGTTTTAAAACATGGAAAGTCAATAATACCAAGAAACAATGTTAACATCTCCTTTTATAAAGCACCAAATAAAAGAATGTCTACAGGGTTTCTTGTACTTTTTTTGTGCCTATTGGGAAGCAGTGTGTATCCTTTTAAATTTTTATGATATATTTAACCAAGAAATATACCTAGCTGTCAAATTTCATCTTAACCACAAGGAAAGAACTAGGGAGATAAAATTTCTTATCCAACATGACACAACAAGTCAGTGACAGAACTAAAGAATCAACTTTGGTCCCTGGATTCTTGGTCCAGGACTTTCTCTGCTTACTTTTATTTTACTCTTACCTTAATTATATCCTTTCCATTCTTGGTAGTATAAGTATGTGTGTGTGTGTGTGTGTGTGTGTGTGTGTGTGTGTGTGAGTGTGTTGTAGAAAAGTGGAGGTGAGGTGTGGGGTATGGCATGGCATCAAGTACAGTTGTGATGTTTAATAATGCTAATGGCACAAGTGACTGTGCTCAGTATTTTACACACATTATATCCTTTGGTCATCACAGCCTCCTAAAACTTTATCTATGAAAGAAACTGTGGTTAATGTGAGTTAAGAAAATTGTCAACTGCCATCTAATTAGCAAGAGCTAGCATCCAGAACTGCATGACCGGAAGTCTATGCTGTTATATGGCAGGTTGGACTACAATCCTTTTATCTCAAATTACTATGTGGGTTCTACTGCTTATATTTGTGGTCATCACCTTGTTTATATTCTTTTTAGTGGCATGTCTCACATTCCTGTGGTGAAAGGAACAGATATATCCAGGAATATTAATAAACACCTTCCAATGCAGCTACTTAATTGATAGCATTTGATACCAATTCTTGAAGAGTCATATATTAGACTTTTTCTAATAAAACTATAAAAATAGTTTTTTAGATATAGAGGTTGATAAATAATTTGGCTATAACAATAAATCTTAAAATATAAATTATTATACTAAGGAAATATATATAGCATTTGTGGCTTTTTAAAGAGCATTTACATTGTACTTCTGAAACAGAAGAAAAAGAACAGGGGGGCCTGGGTAGCTCAGTTGGTTAAGGGTTCAACTCTAGATTTTGGCTCAGGTCATGATCAAGCCCCATGTTGGGTTCTGTGATAACAGCACAGAGCTTTGGGATTCTCTATCCCTCTGCTCCTCCTGCCCTCCACCACTTGCTCTCGCTCTCTCTCTCTCTCTCTCTCAAAATAAATAATTTTTTTAAATAGAAGAAAAAGAATATATTAAACTCATTAATTTGAAGGCCACTTAAATGAAAAGGTTCGATTATGTGATCAAGAAACTTAAGTTTACCATTATGGGATGAGGGCAAAAAAAAGTGTTCTCTAAGACCATTAATTAAAAGTACAAACATAATTTCAGGGCAAATATTGTACATAACACTCGAGAATAAAATGTTTCCTCATAAGCATTAATGTGCCAGTTACAAGTGATTCTTATCAAGTAGAACAAATGTTGTATTATTATGCTGTGTTTAGATCCTTTAAGCTTTATGCCCCCCACTCTGAGCTTCAGCTTACAAGCAATGTAGCCCTCAGAACATACAGACAAATGACTACACCCTTATTTTTTCACTTAGTCTTGAAATATTTGTAGTACTTGTGAGAACTTTTCTTGATATAGCCTAGCCAAACTCTAACCTACTTACCCATCCTCCCATTTAGAACCTTACCATAAATTGGTGCTGAGAATTAGAACTAGTTTTTAATCTACAAACTATGCTTCCCTCATTGATTATGATCCAAATTCTGTCCATGGTGCTATTATCTCATATAAAGGCAGAGAAACATCTTTGTTCCTTTTTTCTCCAAAGAGTCTGAATTTTGGTGGCACTTCATTCTGATTTATACTTATTCTCTAAGAAGAACTCAAATAGCAGTCCCATTAAAATATCTACTTGTCAAATATACTATTGTTCATTAATTTGTATATTATGTGCAGTTGAATGTATAAAATGACATTTTTATAAAATTATTAGTACCTTGCTAATTCGAAAGCTTTAACTTTATCTGAACTATTGATTCCTGATAGAATATGCCCTCGTTTTAAAAGGTTCTGATTATTTCTACTAGAAACAAACATTTTAAATGCGAAGTAAACCTTTCTTGCATCCCACAATGACCCAGATCATTACCATGACCGACTTCCATAAAAATTAACAACCTATCAAGAATAATAGAAAAATGTATTTACTGGATATCTGGTACACTTAATGCATGAGGAGTTGCTAGGAAAAATTGGCTTATCTACATTCATTGCCAAACTCATATTCAGAAAAAGTTGGTGAGCATGATATACAGGAACTCGGCCTCAAGCCCTTGCTTGGCAACACTAATTTTGTGACATGAAGTTCTCCCTTTTATTTGGATAATGAATTTGGTGGAAGTAGGATGTTTTTTTAAATCATCTAACTGGGATCTTTCTTAAGCCTTCTCCCTCATTCGTTCTTCATTCCTTCCCCACCCTCAGCACAGCGTAATGGTTTGAGTCATATGGTTACCTTGTACTTTTCTTTTTTTTTTTTTAATTTTTTTTTTCAACGTTTATTCATTTTTGGGAAAGAGAGAGACAGAGCATGAACGGGTGAGGGGCAGAGAGAGAGGGAGACACAGAATCAGAAACAGGCTCCAGGCTCTGAGCCATCAGCCCAGAGCCCGACGCGGGGCTCGAACTCACGGACCGTGAGATCGTGACCTGGTTGAAGTCGGACGCTTAACCGACTGCACCACCCAGGCGCCCCTACCTTGTACTTTTCTACCATGTGATTGGAGACAATTGTGTTAGAAAATGGTGAGACTGGGATTCAGAGGGAAAATGTTTACTGATAGATTTCAATGGATAAAAAATAATAGCTTCATGCCCTCACTATGCTCTTTTTAAAGCAAGTGCATATAATCACCAATCAAGCAATTTCTATAATTATGAATTGGAACCAAATGTCATGATAGAGATGGCTGCCAAAAAATAACGGAGGCTTTATTCAGAATGAGAATCAAAGCTACCAGTGAAGCCTGAAGCAAATTCACATTGCTTTGATCCCCAGAGTCACAACTCTGAGGTATCGAGGGCATTCAGTTATGATTCTATTAAGTTACAAACCCAAAATATTGGCAAGTCTCCTTCCCTGCTTTCTCAAAATATCTCCTCTTTTAATTTTTTTTTTTTTTTGAGAGAGAGAGAGAGAGAGCACAAGTTTGGGGGGAGAGGGGGGCAGAGAGACAATCCCCAGCGGTCTCCTGCCCAGCATGGAACCCAATACAAGGGCTCCATCACACAACCCTGAGATCATGACCTGAGCTAAAATCAAGAATTGAAGGCTTAACCAACAGATCCACCCAAGCACCCCTCTCCTCTTTTATATTGCACCTTTATACTGATACCTAGAAAAAATGTTTTAGAATATTGTGTATAACAACTACAGAAGACCTTATTAATTATCTAGTTCAACCATCACATCATCACATTTTATAGATAAGAAAACTAGGACCAGGGAAGGAGATTTACCAGAGGAGTCAAACAGCTCGTCAAATCCTTCCCACAACACCATCTGTCCTCACTAAAACTCTTCTACACTCCACCCAAAGTAACCCCCTTCATTCATCTCTTTAAGAACAAGCTCAAGGAAGGGAGTACTTCCCTCAAATTTGGGTATGCTTTCATTGCTCCTCTGACATTGCTTATTTCTTCAACATTGGTTCTTGAGATATGGTTTCTAATCCTTCCTCTACCACAGCAGGATAGGCCAAAGACAAAATGCCATCTTCTCCCTGGGGAGAACCTTGTCCAATACTTCACAGCTGACTTTCCTGAGGCAACCCATTTATGATGTTTACTCCTCCAGGGGAAGTCAGAAATATCAATAACTATCTGCCCATATTTATTTAAAAGAACATCTCTGGAGAGGCACCTGGGTAACTCAGGTGATTAAGTGTCTGACTTCAGCTCAGGTCATGACCTCACAGCTCATGAGTTGGAGCCCCTCCTCAGGCTCTGTGCTGACAGTTCAGAGCTTGGAGCCTGCTTCAGATTCTGCGTCTCCCTCTCTCTCTGCCCCTTCCTCACTCACACTCTGTCTCTCTGTCAAACATAAATAAACATTAAAAAAAAAAAAAAAAAGAACATCTCTGGAATTTGATCCTCAAGTTTGAATCCTCACTCTGGAACATAATAGCTGAGTGAGGTATGGCTTTTGTTTCACCCTCCCTAATCCTCAGATTCCCTATCAGTCAGATGAGGACATTAATAATGGTGCTGTGTGTGATTGTTGGGAAAATTAAGTGATTTAATAGAAAGCACAAAAACATGCTTACTATTACTAACAGCTACTTTTTAAGAACAAATTTTTTGAGAACTGTTATTTACACTTTACATTTAATTCTTACAATAAACTTACATATGATATTTTGTTCCAATCTTCAAATGAGTAAACTAAGGCAAACAGAAGGCGAATAATTTACCTGATATTGGTGAGATGATAAAATATAGGAATTGACATTTGACTCCTAAGCTGCACTCTAACAAATTAATCTAAATTTTAGCTTTTGTTATCATCACTGATATTCCGGAGGGAATTAAATTAGTACACACATGGTTAGTACCTATAGCCTTCTACATGTATAATGCTGTGCTAAAAACTTTTTATTGTTACTTTTCACAAGTTTTATCCATCCATTATTCAAAATATCTTTTGGGGGCACCTGGATGGCTCAGTCAGTTAAGCGTTCAACTTTGGCTCAGGTCATGATCTCACAGTTCATGAGTTCGAGCCCAGCATCAAGCTCTCTGCTGTCAGCACACATACTTCAGATACGATGCCCCACCACTCCATCCCAACCCTGCTTGTGCTCTATCTCAAAAATAAACATTAAAAAAAATTAAAATATCTTTTCACAGTGCTGAATGTCAATGTTTTATATTTTCTTGACTCTTCAGTCACTTGATATCAATCCAAACATTAGGAAAAGTTCACTAAATATACAAGGTCAAAACTGGTTTCTTTTTTAAAAGGCGGCATTTTGTTTCTTACTACCTTTTGATTACCTGCTTTGTTCTATTCCAGTGTTTTTTAAATGTTAGCAAGCATCAGAATGACCTGGAGAACTTTTTAACACACATATTAATGTTACTGGTTCACTCCCAGGGGTTCTGATTCAGTGGGTCTGTGTTGAAATCCAAGAATGTGCCTTTCCAGAAGATTCTCTAAGCTGCAGATGTTGACGGTCTGGGGACTACTTTGAGAAACACTGTGCTAGGAACTAGATTAATACATTTATGTTTTAACTCTAATCCTCATCTCCAATATAGGAGAAAGGGGTTATTCTTATTCACATTCTATAAACGAAGAAATTGAGGGATTGAGAATTTAAGTGACTTGTCCAAAGTAGTGAAGCTAATAAGAGGTGGCATCATGATTTAAGCAAAGTGTTCCAAACCCCTTACATACACTTCATAATTCCTCGATTCTGCCTCCTTGCAGCTTTAAGTAATGAAACTCATCATTAACTGACTCATAAGGTTGTTGTGAGAGCCCAGTTAGATATAAAAGGTGGATGCACACAGTGTGTTGGCCCAGGGAGGGACTCATTAATGCTGCTTTCTGTCAACACACTGGGATTCATAACCACCAGTCTCTCTGCACTTCCAATGACTTTAGATAAAAGACCAACTGCTAAATCTCCCCTAGGTTTTCTTTTATGCTACCAAAATTGGATTGGTTTTTCCAAATTTGACAAAAAAGAAGAAAAAAAAGACAGCACAAATACACATAGTTGTTAAAAATGGGGGCAGAGCGATGAAAGCCTTTTCTTCTTAAAACTTTGACGCATTAAAGAAAATTTGTGCCATTGTGCTTAGAACTAAGGGACTTGTAGTGGACACAGAGCACCTCACCTATACTGTACACAAAGCCTGAATTTAAGACGCTCAAGTAAAAGTGGCTTTTACTAGTATGGATTTTGCATACCTGATGCTGATACAAGTATAAAGCTCATAAATACCCTTGTTGGAGCCTAACTTCCATGATCAACTCATAGAAAAATGTTCTGTCCATTGTAGATCCTTGAAATTTACCCAGATTCAGTGTTATTTCATCAGGTATCCGACACAAAATTTCCCTATTACAGGAGACATGGTAACAAGGAAGTTGGGAGGTATGATAAAAGTATTAGAAATATTTTGCTTTTTTTTTTTTTTAATTTTTTTTTTCAACGTTTATTTATTTTTGGGACAGAGAGAGACAGAGCATGAACGGGGGAGGGGCAGAGAGAGGGAGACACAGAATCGGAAACAGGCTCCAGGTTCTGAGCCATCAGCCCAGAGCCTGACGCGGGGCTCGAACTCACGGACCGCGAGATCGTGACCTGGCTGAAGTCGGACGCTTAACCGACTGCGCCACCCAGGCGCCCCAGAAATATTTTGCTTATTATCGCTTTTTAAAGACAGATGCCCAATGACCCTCACAAATATAAGCAGAAGTTCGTCAGACAAGGTTAATTTGTTACATTAATTATTTGGGAAGTAAATGAATCCAGGATGTCAACCACCAGGAACTGTCATGGTCCTACCAACTCTTTGGCAAGCTAATGTATCAAGAGGTCACCTCTGCATCGGATGAGGTAAGTTCTCCACATCCTGACACTGATTGCTCAATGACAGAAAAAAGTTGAGCCTTTCTGCCCAGTTTCTATTCTCAGCATCTCCTAGAGAGGAGGCGCTTTGGCAGAAATCAGCATCTCCTTGACAGCCCCGGACAGGAAGGCTGAGATCTGAACGAACTAGGAGAATGTGTTCTTCCCTTGCCTTAGATGCTGTCTCTCAGGTGGGCAGGACAGCCTGGGGTTGTTTGCAGGAGGTGACAGATCTTTAATCTCTTTCCCTGTCAATCTGCTGCTGTATTCCAAATTAAATCAGGGGAGTTGGAATAATGGCTCTCAATCAAGGCAATGGGTATAGAGCAAGCCCTTTCCTTGTGTCTACAAAAATTTTATAAACAAATATGCATCTGTTTCTCTCTTCAGTGACAGGGAAACTACTGTAATTTTGTAGTTGTACTCGTGTTCTCTCTCCTTCCTGACTTTTGCATATCATCACGTCATATATTTGGAAAGTCTTTTTTTTCAATAGTCATACCCAAGAACTAATGTATATACGTACAGATTTTTCTAAAAGGCAAATAAAAAGGGAGACAGCGCATATCCCACCTGCTTGAGATAGTGATGAGTTCTCATTGGACTCCAAAGAGTGGTCGGAAAGACACAGATATGAGTGTGTGTGTGTGTGTGTGTGTGTGTGTGTGTGTGTGCATGGACACATGTGCATGTTTGTCATGTGTGTGTTACTGTGCATATATGAATTAGCACATGTTGGGTTACAGTACACAGACACAGAATCAAAAGACAAACAAGTAAATTGTGGTTTGTATATACAATGGGATACTACTTGGCAATGAGAAAGAATGAAATATGGCCTTTTGTAGCAACAAAAGGATAGCAATAACTCCAGATGGAACCGGAGAGTGTTATGCTAAGTGAAATAAGTCATACAGAGAAAGACAGATACCATATGTTTTCACTCTTATGTGGATCCTGAGAAACTTAACAGAAGACCATGGGGGAGGGGAAGGAAAAAAAAAAGTTAGAGAGGGAGGGAGGCAAACCATAAGAGACTCTTAAAAAACTGAGAACAAACTGAGGGTTGATTGGGGGTGGGAGGGAGGGAAAAGTGGGTGATGGGCATTGAGGAGGGCACCTGTTGGGATGAGCACTGGGTGTTGTATGGAAACCAATTTGACAATAAATTTCATATAAAAAAAAAAAAGAAAAACAAGTGAATTTTCTGAAGGCTTTATTTGCCTATAGGTTCAGTCATATTATTATATTTTTAAATTTTGCACACAATACCTACTCATGATACCAATTTTAGAATTAATGAATATGTATATTTGGTGAAGCATAGGAATAAAGGGGACACTGGGGTGATATCACCTTATAAAAGTCAGTGTTTCTTGTAGGTTATGAATGGATTAATTTACATTGGTCCTCAGCTAATGAGCCAAGAACACAAGAAAAATGTCAATGGCATCAGGGCATCAGGTCCATTGCAAAGCCTCCTAATAAATATGAATAAGATAATTTTGCTTCTTTATTTTTCTCCTGCTGCTGCTGATGGGGAAGATGACAGCCTAATCGTGTCTGCCCAGCACTGGGCTGTGAGTTTACATTAAGCGGCATGTGTTCTGTCATTACTGCACGGTTTGGAGGGATAACGGTTTTGTCTAAACTATACCACAGGCAGAGATGATTTCTGAAAGCCACTCAGCAATTCACAAAGGAGAAGATTTTCTGCATCTTTCAAATTTTGCTGGCATTATCAGCATAAAATAATGAGTCACTAGAGGCTGAGGAAGAGGGGGAAAAAGATATACCTATATGTATCTGTATCTATAGATATATAGATATATAGACATATAAGATATATATATCTTATCCTGTAGACCAGGTAACTAGAAGTTGGGATACCTCAACTGTAATCTTTCTTTCTAGCAAGCAGCCTAAGCCTCTTGCCAGGTTCTGTGGCCCACTGGAATCAGCACCAAGGTTTACTGAGACTAGTCTCCCTTTAACTATCCATCCCATGCCGGCTTCTGACCATTGTCTCATGATTTAGACAACATACATGTTCTAGATCCAATAGCCAATATTCACCTTGGCCCCCATTTCTAAGTTTTTGTCTGAATTATCTGCCTGGTAGCATGAGCCGTTCAGACCATTGTCTACTGTTGTACTTGTTAGTTTCCTTCCTATTGATGTAAGCTGTGGTCCTGAAACACAGGTTAGCTGGAGCCATGCTTCCCTTTTATGAACATGTTATTGATGGTGTTTGCCTATATCCCAGGCAAGATTTTTGTTTATGAGCCAAAAGCTTTAGGATCATCCTGTCCCTATTTATTAAGCAGTGAGTATGTGTACACTCATATTAGATTTCAACAGATATGTACACGAATATAGAATATTAAGGGGAAAAATAAACACAGGGTACTTAGTACTGTAGGCTTTGGATTCAAATAAAAAGGATTAAAAAAAATTATTCAAGTCCCAGTTCCCCCGCCTGAATCCTGTGTGATATTGGGTGGGCAAGCTACTTGGCCTCCTTAAGCTTCAGGCTTTTCAACCATAAAATTGGGATAATAAAATACCTAAGTCACCAGTTTCCAAAGAGTCAAATTAATATATACATATAGAATTTAACAAGTATAGGCACATAGTAATTACACAGTAAATGGGTGATATCGATATTCATTTATGTATCAATAATTTCTTTTAAATGAATGAGTTGTGATGGTTGGTTGATCACAGAGCAGAAAAAAAGCAACTAAAGGTAGCACCAAGTGCAGGACACCTGGTGACAAAAGCAAAATATAGTAGTCATAATAATAATTCTAATATCATAATAATAGTATCATTGAGTACTTATTGATTTCCAATAGTAACACTACATACTATATACATTTTGGAGAAAAGGCAGAATAGTTAGCAGGTAAAGGGGATGAGAAAACAACAGTTGCTGAAATGGAGGAAAATGACTCAAACCCATCTATTAACTTTGATGTTATCATAATGACACTCTTACCTCTCATTTATGATTCCACTCTCAGGAATTTATTTTAAACTTTTTACTGATGTTATTGACGTTCAGTAGAAACAAACAAAAGCAATAAGTACAATGATGTACGCTGAAATGTTAAATATGAGAGAAATATTTGATATTCCAAATGTCCAAATGTTTCTACCCCTTCCTATAATCATGCCCTTTGCAATGCAGCTTTGCAGCTCCAGCATCAAGAAATTGAATTGTACTTATTTCCTCACCACTGGAATCTGGGTTGGCCTCAGGCTTTGCTTCAGCCAACAGAAAGCCATGAAAATGAGTTTGTCCAATTCCAACTCAAGCTCTTCCTTTTCCCTTTTGGAACTGTGACAGCCACCATGGGAGCAAGTCCATGCTTAGCCTGCTGGAGAATGAAAAACTTGTGGCGCAGGCATTCTCGTTGCTCTAGCTGAAAACAAGCCAACTCCCCAAAGCAAAGTCATCTAGCTTATCTGCCGTTGACTACTGATACTGAGAGAGCCCTGCTGAGACCAGAACAACTATCCAGCCACGTTCAGCTCAGATTGCTGACCCACAGTATTGAGAACTAAATAAATGGTTTTATTTTAAGCCACTTAGTTTTGGAATGGTTTATTGATAACAAATGTTTAGCAATACGACGAAATATTAGGCATCACACAACAAAGTAGTAGGCAAGCTTTAATATGACAATGATGATGTCTTAGTAAAATCATGTATATTTTATTATGTGATATTGAGTGAAAACAGCAGAATGTAACTATTAGTCTGTATACTGTAATTGGAATTATGAAGTTATGTATGCAAGTAAAAAGTGCATGTAAAAAAGACATGATTAAGCATCATGTTGTCATTATTTTGTTTCCTTTAACATACATATATTATATATTCTAATGAAAATATTTGTAGGACATAAAGTCAAAGACATTCTCAAGTTATAGGATATCTTGCTGTGACGTTATTAAATCAGTGAAAAGTACAAACCAAGCCTTTGCCTTCCTTCCCCAAAGATCGTTATTATTGGGGAAAAAAATGAACAAAATGTACCAATAGAAATATTGTACAAATGGAAGGAAATCTCTTTATTAGTTAGGAATTAAAAGAAAATTCACGTTAGCTAATTTTACTCTCATTATCAGACTGTTGGAATTTAAAATAAAAATGGGGATTTAAATACTCCATGGATCATAAAACCCATTTTAACAGTGAAAGATATTGATAACAGCTAACTCTCATATGCTAAAAGTCAGCATTTAAATGTTAAAGGTGACTGACCCAAGATAAGGAAGAAACAATTTCAACAATAATTCTAAAAATCACTACTACTAGAATGGCTCATTCCTTTACTAAATGTAGATGTGCACATCATAAAAGCATTGCCCCAAGAAAATGAAGCTGACTTATGTGCAAAAACCAAAGAACCGCATAGAAATTCCAAAGGCATGTCCTTGGAAATTCACCCTTGACCAATATATCTCCTTAATCCAGTGGGCTGCTGAGGCACAATGCTCTTTTTCTAGCTGAGTGTGCATATTTGCTGCATCGAGAGGGATGCGGAACTTGGCTTCCTTCTTGCATTATGATGGCAATTTATTTTGACAGCTTCCTCAGCCCCCAAAAGTTGTCAGACATCCAACATGCTGCAGATTGAACTTTAAGCATTCAAAAGCCCTGTAGTCTGAAGTTGAAAGCAGGGAGGTAGGGACCAAAGTCAAAGAAAGTAATGCAGAATTTGTGTCTTGCTCCTTTCTTACAAAAGCTAAGAGATCAGAACTGAATCTGTAATTTATTTTCATTTTGGTCACTGTCCATTCTTTTCTCTATCACCCACATTTAATTTGTCCTTATAACCCTTCAGTGTTCTGTTATGATGACCAGTTCATTCACATCCCAATTGCTAAACTCAGTTTCACCTTTCCTGCTCATCAGGCCCTTCCACCAGCCAACGAGTAGCTTTCCCCTCTGCTGAGAAGACAAAATAACCCTCCAACGATAATTCTTCTACTCTCTCTTCCACATCCAGAACCTCTCCCACTTGGTATGTAGCAGGATGCTGTCTTATTTAGTGAAGCAAACTGTATTGTGATGCCATTGACCTAGTTTGATGGTTGTGAAAAATAAACAGCCCTGTGGAACTCATCACTCATTGTAAGGGTATTGTCAAGGACGTTGTTCATTACATCATACAGTGTCCTATTTATGAAGCCTTCTGAAAGAAATCCCTGTCTCATATTTATACAAATATACATAGTTGTACTTCTCATAAGTATTTGTCCTGTGTTTATTTCTTTTTGGTCGTTTACTTATAAGGGACACTGTGAACTGTGTCAACAATACAATATGTGGTTAACTCAAGGAAACTGTATAATTTATCATGACTCTAATAATTTATTATTGCCTATGGATCTTCTTTGCCTCCACACTTGCTTTTCTGTATTGTTTCAATGTACCTTTTTTGTTACCTGTTGCGTAGCCATGTAGCTTTTAGCTAACGTTCATGGAGCAGTCCTTATGTCTAGCAGTGTTTTTCAATATATTGCATGAATTAAGTCATTATAATCTCCTTTACAATGCATCAGAGAGCTACTAGAATTATCCCAATTTTGCAGGTAGAAAAAAAGTGAGTAACTAGATTCAGTAACTACCCTAAGCTTACACAGCCAGTGAGTAGAGAAGTTACTTGAAGTTTAATTCTTTCTAGAAGAAGACACAATGGAGAATTTTTGCACTTGAGCACGATTTGGGATGATTTGTCTAAAATGAAGTAATTCCACTAGGTAAGCAAATTGGCCTTAACACCTTAAGTGACAGAATGATTTTGCTGTTCTGTGCGATGACCTATTGGGGGATTCCCAAAATGTTATGCCACTAATAGGGCTCCCTAAAATCTCAAGAGATTAGAACAAACTCTAGATCTAATTTACAAGCTTTAGGGGTTTGCATACACAAATTCGAGGAGTAGCTCCACCAGGCAGTCTCCATGACTTTCAGGATCCTGAACCCTATGTTTCTTGTGAGGACTTTCATGTTCGATCTTTGATAAGTTGATCTTGCCTCACTCAGATTAAATGCAATTATGCTTAACAGATCCCAGCTTTTGAAATAAGCAAGTTTTGTGTAAATGGGCTGAGGATATTAGTTTCATTTGGCAATGGTGAATTTTCCATGTTAGCTGTTAAAAATCAACTAATGTAGGAATATATAGAAATTTTTGTTTTCAAAAAGATAATAGCAGCACCCTTTTACAGAGCTTTAAAGGGAAAGATAAATTTTGATCTGGTATCTTTGGGTCCTGAACAAATGTAAAAGATTTTCTTTTTGTTTTTCCATGCAAACAATGCTAACAAACTCTGGTGAACTTAAACAGGAAAGGCATTTATTGGAAAGAGGTGAAGAAATAGACACAATCAAGAGGGGACTGAAAGAAAGCCCTAAATGCCTGGGTGGTTCAGTTGGTTAACCATCTGATTTCAGCTCAGGTCATGATCTCATGATTCGTGGGTTCAAGCCCCATGTGGGGCTCTGTGCTGACAGTTCAGAGTCTGGAGCCTGCTTCAGATACTCTCTCTCTCTCTCTCTCTCTCTCTCTCTCTCTCTCTCTCTCAGACCCCCCCACTTGCTCTCTCTCTCTCTCTCTAAGTAAGTAAATATTAAAAAAAAAAATTAAAGAAAGAAAGCCCTGAAAATTAGCAGAAACCAAGGGAAGATTGGTGTCGAGAAAAACAGATGGCTAGTGCCACCTTTGGACACTAGGAGCTGTTGCTGGCATTGCTACCACTACATCCACCTTGGACGCTACTGGCAAATGCTAGAATCAATGCTAAAATTTCTCTTCCTGATTTAAAGTCTCAGAGTATCAGATTGACCATGCCACTTAATGACAGACAATAGCAAATATCCGGCCTTTTAAGCTTGCCTAATGGAAGGAAGAGCCCTGCCATATACTAAGACTCATACAATTATAAATTGCTCATAAAAGTGGGTCCAAAGACCGAACTGCCAAAAACTGAGAAGTGTTCATAAAAATGAACAAATAAGTTACGTTTCCTTTTCATTCATTCAGCAATCCGTCTTTCCAGCCATCCAAGCCAGCCAGTCATGTATTCAACAAATACCTAGTGAGTTCCACATATGGTATTAAGTATTGGGAATTGTGTTGACTATCTTTTGTTTGCCTTTTTCGGTTCATTCCCCACTGTTCTCACTCTACTATGTGCCTCAGATGCCAGTTCATTATATATGGCCTTATTGGGGCTCCAGTGCCTCCTAGACTCTGGTCAAGTTTAGACAGTGGAGGCACTAGCAAAGATTGAAGGATGGGAGAAGAGAGAGCCAAGAATTCCTCCTCATGCTCCTCCCCACTGGACCACTGTTTGGCAGTGGCTGTATTACTCTGTGAAAGCTATAGTTCCTATCAGAACACCTGGCCTCACCCAAAACTATAGCTTTCACACATTGTGGTAACCACTTGCTGTCTTTGCTCTTTTGGTCTAAGGATAAGTGCTTTACCATCTTCTGTTGGTTCTCTTCATCCAGAATTCCTCAGACAGATCCCCTTTCTAAAATTGTCTGCAAATACTCTTTTTTAGATTGCCAACTGTCTGTTGTAGGAGATGGCTTTATAGGATACATTAGTCATTAAGAGAGTTAGTCGTTAATCTTATTGTACTTATACTTTCACAATGCTATGACTTTTATGTACCCTCAAGCCCTCTCACATTGAAGAGGCAAGCTTAGCAAGTAGTACATATTCTACATCAACATTCCAATCCTGAAATTTGAAAACTGCTACTTCTGTACTCAGGCACTGTGGCAAATTTCCAACACACACATGTGTACTCTTTCTCCTAAAATACTTACTTTAAATTTATCTTTGGGTCTTCCCTTTCCCATTACCCAGTAGCCTTTACTACACAATTAAATGCTTGCTACACCACTAAATGTTACCTAATTCAACCTAGAATATAATCACATGAAGAAATGAATGTAAGCCAACACAGTAGAGTAAGTGCATGTGTATTTGTAATGAGGTTCTTTATTAACCTCATAATTTTATCTGACCCTGTCAGAATGAGATCACAGGATGGGGTTAGAACACACTGCTATGAGTGGTTAGCCACAAACTAGAGGGGATAATAGAAAGGAAGACATTGGGGAAGGAGATGGTACCAGAGTCATAAAACAAATACCGTGAACTCAGATAAGGGGGGCAGAGATCACGTCCAAGTAGGTCAGTGGTTTCTGGTTCTAAGCAGCCAACAATTTAAGGAAAGTCTGTCTGAAAACTAAATAGCAGTAGTGTCAGCATCTGTAGCAAATGGTCTCACCTAGAAAATCCTACAAAATGTAGGGGAACAACATGACCCAAAGCTGGCTTAAATGAGGAGGAAAGGCAGAACAATTCCAGACTGGTGTGCACAGTGTAACAGTCCTCTTCTTCCTAGGAACCAGTGCACTAGGAAACTGGAGGAATGAAAAACCAAAAACAAACACTCTGGTACCTGAGGGATGTGTGCTGAAGGAAAATAGAGAGGTGAGCTATCAGGAAAATATCAGAACACTCTGTACACATTTAGGGACTTTAGCTTTTAGCCAGGTGACACCTCCACCCTTCAATATATAGTTGAATGGGAAACTCTGATTTGCTATTTGTTCTGAAGAGAAGTCTCCTCTTAAGGTTCTTAATAGTCACACTGACAGCTGAAATAATGCTGTAACAATCTGATACACTAAGCATCCTGGCTTATCTCATCTCTTCTCCCACCCCAAAAAGCTAGATTAATTGGGCTAAATAATGCAACCTGCCTTATTGTTTGAGAACAAGCAGTAACTATAATGTTAATTTATATGGAAGTTTAAAAAGAGGAATCTGCAAAGAAAACAAAAACTAATTTGTAAAGATATGTGCATCTTTATGTTTATTGCATTATTTACAACAGCCAAGATATGGAAGCAACCTAAGTGTCCATCTTAAATAAATGGATAGAGAAGAATGAATATATATAAATAACGGAATATTACTCAGTCATTAAGCATAATGAAATCTTGCCATTCTTGGCAAAATGGATGGACTGAGAGGGTATTATGTTAAGTGAAATAAGTCATACAGAGAAATACAAATACCATATGACTTCACTTATAGGTCAAATATGAAAACAAGAAAACCAGAAAGAAATAGACTCATAAATACAGAGAACAAACTTATGGTTACCAGAAAGAAGGGAGATTTGGGAGACAGGTGATTAAGAAATACAAACGTCCAGTTATTAAATAAATAAGTCATGGGGATAAATATTACAGCATAGGGAATATAGTTAATAATATTGTAATAATGTACGTTGACAGATAGTAACTATACATATCATGGTGAGCAGTGAGTAAGGTACAGAATTGTCAAATTACTATGTTGTATACTGAAATAACATAACATTGTATGTTAGCTATACTTCAATAGTAGAGAATTAATAAATAAGGAATTTGGATCATTTCTTTAGAAAATTATTCAGAATTTCCATATGTCCATACGGTTTCTTGTGGCAATAATTACTTCCACAAGTTGGAACTAGAGATAATAAGCAAATAAACAAATAAATAATGAATATATAAAATTGCATGACAAAATAAGTTAAGAAAAAATTGGGCCAAACATATTTAATAGGTATCTTTATTGTTAGAAAAAGAATTTTCAATCCATTAATGTGCATTGCCATTCTCTGTATAATACATGGGGCTCCCAAATTGTATTTTTATAGGTAGAGTATATTTTTAATGGAATTATATCTCTAGCAATCAGGATTCCATGAGTTTCAGAAAATGATGCTTTGCATATTCTAAATCTTTTACAGCATTCTGAAGTATAATAGCCACATGTGTATTGAAATGTCAGAAGACCTCTGATAAATACTCCAAAACACTTGGAAATTCTCATACAATGTAAGTGTTAGTGAAGGTCATACAGCTGCTCTTGAAATGCTTCCAAGGACAGTAAATTCTCTACCCAATTCTTTTCTTGCTCTCAAGCAACTCTAAATTTCATAAATGTTTTCTTATATTGAGTTATTATCTGGTGTTTTATAAATTCTACTACTGATTCTAGCTTTGTTTTCAGAGAATGATGGAACAAATTTACTCAATTTTTTCCTGTGTGTTATCTTTTCTAGGCCTCCTCATAAACCTATCAACCCCAAATCACTCTACCTTCAAATCCTTTAAAATGCTTTACTGAGAATCACACTATTGGGGGGTGTGGGGTTTGATCAAGGCACAGCAGTATGAGACTACAACTTCCCATGTCATGCAAACTCTTTTATTCCTGATAAGGCCAGAAATTTGCCATCATATCACACTGAGGATTCATATTAAGCTTGAGATCAACTCAATGCCCCAGACATTTTTATGTGAACGATTGCCACAGCATGTCTTCTCTCTCCTATACTTAAGCAATTGACTTTTGAAATCTAAATGCCTATCACTGGGCTTTGCACAGTTGTAAATAGGAACAACCTACTGGCTTCCTTTGGTGAGTTAATATAATTTTACCCTCAGAAGAGTTCCAAGATAATAACAATGGCAATGAGCACAATATCAAAAATGGTAAATTACATTTGAATGGCCTCTTAGAGTTTAAAGAGTGCCTTAACACATGTTTTTTCACTTTATCCCCATAATCTAGATAGAGATCGTGGATATTAGCATCAATTTGGAGATGAAATGACTGAGGCATTAGACATACTGTCCTATGGTACTTATATGTGTAGTAAGTAAAACACAGGCTTAGAACTCTATCTCTTTCCCCCAATCCTAACTTTCTTCGTATCCCAAATACTTTTCAGTAGAACATATAAACCATGTCCTATAAAGTCAAGAATTTTGTTAAATATGCTCCATTCAATAGTGCCAGCGGGCCAGGGAACTGTCTTCTCTATTCTGCAGCATTTACTAATTCACCATGAACTTAACCAGAGTTAGGCATGCATGCCTAGAAGTGGAGACTGCTTAACAGCAAGCTCTTCTCAGATTCTACTGCTTCTTTTGAAATGCTTAAACAATGTAATTTTCGATGTGTGAACATAGACATTTAGTCATTAACATGAACCCTAGTTGATCTATTTTAACAGTGATTATTTATGAATAAAAATATCATTTATGTGTTAAAAATCCAAGAAAAATGCTCCCTCCATTCATTATCCCTTTCACTCAGCCTGAGAGTTTTCAAGAATATGGAAAATGAAAGCTGGAAAACACCTACACATTTGTATCAAGTCCATTTCTCACATGCCAGGGTGGACTTTTTCCTTAAAGTTTAATGAAGAAGAAGAATTGGAAACAGATATATGATGTCTTTGAAATAATAAGTAAAGAGGTACTACAGAAACTTGGGAGTTGCAATGCAGGGCTAGATACCTGATAACATGAGATATGTGAAAAGATACATTATTAGCTTGAGGGCTGAGTGGTTATGTGAGGTTATTGTATATATATTTTCCAGCTAAAACATTGAGAATGTCAGGGTATTTGCCCAAGACACAGGAACAAATGGAAATAAACTATTGTCTCAAAAACATAGGGAAAATAAACCACTATATTTTCATTTCAAGTTTTTATTTAAATTCTAGTTATTTAACATATGTGGTAAAAATGGGTTTCAGGTATAGAATTCAGTGATTCATCACTTACATATAACACCCAGTGCTCATCACAAGTCCCTCCTTAATACCCATCACCCATTTAGTCCACCCCCTACCTCCCTCCATCAATTTCAGTTTGTTCTCTATAGTTAAAAATCTCTCATAGTTTGCTTCCCTCTCTCTCTCTCTTTTTCCCTTCTCCTATGTTCATCTGTTGTGTTTCTTAAATTCTATATATAAATCATATGTTATTTGTCTTTGTCCGACTGACTTATTTCACTTAGCGTAATATACTCTACCTCCACCCATGTCATTGCAAATGGCAAGGTACTATTCCAGTGTGTGTGTGTGTGTGTGTGTGTGTGTGTGTGTGTGTGTGTGCGCGCGCGCACGCACACACGCACATGTGCACATGTGCCAAATCTTCTTTATCCTCTATCCAGTCAGTAGACATTTGGGATCTTTCCATAACTTACCTATTGTTGATAAGGCTGCTATAAACATCGGGGTTTATATCACATCAGTATTTTTGTATTCTTTGGGTAAATACCCAGTAGTGCAACTGCTGAGTTGTAGGGTAGTTCTATTTTTAACTTTTTGAGGAACCTCCGCACTATTTTCCAAAGTGGATGCACCAGTTTGCATTCCCACCAACAGTGCAAAAGAGTTCTCCTTTGTCCACATCCTCACCAACAACATTCTTGATAAAAATCCATCACAAAGTAGGGATAGATGAAACATACCTCAACATCATTAAGGCCATATACAAAAAACGCATAGTTAATATCATCTTTGATGGGGAAAAACTGAGAGCTTCTCTTCTATGGTCAGGGACAATACAGAGATGTCCACTCTCACCATTATTATTTAACACAGTCCTGGAAGTCCTAGCCTCAGCAATCAGAAAGAAAAACGAAATAAAAGGCATCCAATTCAGCAAGTAAGAAGCCAAATTTTCACTATTTGCAGATGACATGATTCTCTATGTAGAAAACCCAAAAGATTCCTCCAAAACATTGCTAGAATTGATACACAAATTCAGCAAAGTCACAGGATATAAAATCAATGTACACAAATCTGCTGCATTTCTATCCACCAATAATTAAGCAGCAGAAAGAGAAACCAAAGAATTGACCCCATTTACAACTGTGCCAAGAACCCTAAGATACCTAACAATAAAACTAAACAAAGAGCTAAAAGATTTGTACACTGAAAACTATAGAATACTTGAGAGAAATTGAAGAGGATACAGAGAAATGGAAAAACATTCCATGCTCATGGATGAGAAGAACAAATATTGTTAAAATGTCTACATTATCCAAAGCAATCTACACATTTGATGTAATCCCTATCAAAATACCACCAGCATTTTTCACAAAGCAAGAACAAACAGTCATAAAATTTGTATGGAATCACAAAGAGCTCAAATAGCCAAAGCAATCTTGAAAAAGAAAAGCAAAGCTGGAGGCATCACAATTCCAGATTTCAAGCTATACTGCAAAGCTGTAGTCATCAAGACAGTATGGTACTGGCACAAAAGCAGACACAGATCAATGGAACAGAATATAAAACCCAGAAGGGGCGCCTGGGTGACTCAGTCGGTTGAGTGTCTAACTTTGGCTCAGGTCATGATCTCATGGTCTGAGAGTTTGAGCCCTGTGTCAGGTTCTATGCTGACAGCTCAGAGCCTGGATCCTGCTTCAGATTCTGTGTCTCCTTCTCTCTCTGCCCCTCTCCCACTCATGCTCTGTCTCTCTCTGTCAAAAATAAATAAACATTAAAAAATTAAAAAAAAAGAATATAAAACCCAGAAATTGACCCAGAACTATATGGTCAACTAATCTTCAACAAAGCAGGAAAGAATATCTAATGGAAAAAAGACAGTCTCTTCAACAAATGGTGTTGGGAAAACTGGACAGCAACATGCATAAGAATGAAACTTGACCACTTTCTTACAACATACACAAAAATAAATTCAAAATGGATGAAAGGCCTCAACTGGAGACAGCAAACCATCAAAATCCTAGAGAACACAGGCAGCAACCTCTTTGACATCAGCCATAGCAACTTCTTACTGGACACATCTCCAGAGGCAAGGGAAGCAAAGCAAAAATGAACTATTGGGACCTCATCAAGATAAAAAACCTTCTTCAACCTTGTTGAAGGAAACAATCAACAAAACTAAAAGGTAACCTATGGAATGGAAGAAGATATTTGCAAATTACATATCTGAGTCTATATGTATCCAAAGTCTATAAAGAATTTATCAAACTCAACACTCAAAAAAATAAACAATCCAGTTAAGAAATGGACAGAAGACATAAAAAGACATTTTTCCAAAGAAGACATAAGAATAGCTCAGAGACACATGAAAAGATGCTCACCATCATCTATCAACAGAAACATTAAAAAATGAACGACTATTATACAGTCCCAATCATCGCCCAGAATTGCTCTGAATGATCAAAACTAACAAAGATGTACATGGGGGAGGTGGATAACTGAGGCCATCTGTCTCCAGATCCTAGCCTGTTAGGATCTAAAATGAAAACCAGAGAAATCACATCATTTTTCTGATGATAACCTCCATAATATTATTGGTACAAGCCCATGCTGAATCACAGCATAAAAATATTTAAGATGTAACCACATGAGGAGGATGTCAAAAAATTGTTGTTGTCCAAAGATACTCTTCATTTATTAAAACCAAGAAATAATCAGTAAACTCAGTAGTAATGAGATTTTCCAAGTTTAGCTTTTGCAAATAACTGTTTTTGTCTAAAACAATACTAAGCATGATGATGATGATGATGATGATGATGATGATGATATATAATGAGCAAAGAAACTAAAATTCTGTGCTTTTCAATGCCAAGCAAATGTTTTTCAAACATTTTCATTTCATTACTGTAACAACTACATGATAAAATTGGGGTAGATTAAAAAATTTAGTCATGCTATTTTGTAACTCCTGTCATCAAGATAAAATCTGCTTAGGCAAACATTAATCTGCCATAGCCCATTGAGTTGCTTTGACCAATAGAATATAGTAGACATGATGTATGACGGCAAAATTCAACACATTACAGCCAGAAAGGAGACTCTTTAGTTGAAATAGTAAGTGAAATAAGGAAATTACCATTGGAATTGAAAAAAAGAAATTATAAAATCCTTGACAAACTTGTCACTTGCACTAACTTGTAAAATGGAAAACATGCCAAATGAATTTGTATATTTGGTTAAGGAAATTTTGAAGTAGAATATTGAAAATGTCATTTGATTTCTGTGAGCAATGTGGGATAAGGTAGGGAAACAACAAGTGCACTGAATAGAAATTCCTCTCATTTCAAATCAGAAGGTAGACAAAATATAAAAAAATATATAAAAAGATAAAAATATTAAAAGCAAGACCTATTTGGTTAGTAATATAAAAACCCGTTTCACAATTGTTTAGTCTCTCTCCCACCACCTCAAAAAGAATCTCAAATTAATAAATAGGCTTCAGGATAGAGAAAAAGTGAAGAATGAGGTAGTAAAACTCTTTGTAAAACCTATGTAAGAGTTAAGGTGGTACATAGGAAATCCTTCTCCTCAGTCTCTGAATCAAAAGGGGTTGCACTAAAGCAGCATTATCCACATCTGCACCTGAAGCAAATTACAAGAGTGTGGACATCAAGCCTGATGCCATGATTCATGGAACTTGGAGAGTTTGAATCATACTGAAAGTATTTTGCATGGCAGGGCAGCAGGGGGAAGAAAAATCAATACTGACAGAAGGTGGTCTGTAGTTCATTGTTGTAGAATGGTCCCAGAAGAATCATATTTCTTGGCATCTAAGCCTTTGTGAAGCCCTACCCACACTGGTTCTTGCCTTGGGCTTGTCATTTTGGTCCATAAGACATCAGCAAACATGAAACAAGCAGAGGTTTGAGAACTACCAGCATACTGGGATCGCCATCTTGGAATTCTTCTATTACTCAATGAAGAAGCTTCAGATAAAAGAAAACAGGGACGGGGCGCCTGGGTGGCGCAGTCGGTTAAGCGTCCGACCTCAGCCAGGTCACGATCTCGCGGTCCGTGAGTTCGAGCCCCGCGTCAGGCTCTGGGCTGATGGCTCAGAGCCTGGAGCCTGTTTCCGATTCTGTGTCTCCCTCTCTCTCTGCCCCTCCCCCGTTCATGCTCTGTCTCTCTCTGTCCCAAAAATAAATAAATGTTGAAAAAAAAAATTAAAAAAAATAAATAAAAAAAAAAAAAAACAAAAAAAAAAACAGGGAAAGGGAGAGCCATTCTAGACATCCCAGCTGAGGCACCAGTTATGTGAGTGAAATTATTTTAGACCATGTAGCTCCATGGCATTACCTAACATAACCTGACTTCTCCTTGCTTAGCAAGCCAAGATTCCGCTGATGGCCTGCCCTAAATTTGTTAACCTTACTCTCCAGTTCTTCTATCAAGACATGTTGTAGTTGGATCCTCTAAACTGCAGATTGCATTATTTCTATCACTGCTTATTACAACAGTAAAAAGGGAAAGCTTATTTGCCTTTGCTAAATTTGGGAGAGACCATCATTATTAGTTAATAGACTATAATCACTATCATTCTGGTCTTAAATTTGAATTTCCTTAGGACAAGCTATTTTATTATAAATGAGTTAAATAATTATGTCATCTCAGAAGTAGAGATACTTTGAAGTGTGTTATATATCCAATAGAAAAATCTCTTTCTATTTGGCACTCCTAAACTTGTCTAGCGGCCAAAGTGAAATAATTGAGCTTGGTAATATGATGAGTCAGCATAAAACCTCCAACTATAGGTGTTAATGCATGAACTGAACTGGCTATTTATTTTTTATTCATACAAGATACTAAATTATATGAAAATGTATCTGTGTTTCTCAAAAGAAATGACAGTGTCACATAGTAAGAGCTCAATAAACAGTCAAGTCAATAGATGAGTTCCTCTTCTAGAATGTGCTTTGCTTTGACAAATTACAACTTTCCTGACAAGTGGGAATGCTAGCAAATATTTAATGTATCTTAAAGGTCTAATACTGAGAATTCTGCCACTACTTTACTAAAGATTCATTCATGTGACCTCCTCACATCTGTAATGAGTATTTATTATTACCAAATAAAGACACTGAAGCTCTAAATGATTATAACTTTCTCAAAATTTGACAAATTAACCAGTGGCAGACCAAATGCTTTCTAATTCTCTGAGTAGAACTTTTTTCTAAGCCAATGGTTCCCTGGCACCTGTCTTTTGGTGGCATTTTTGCTACTGTGAGGCTCTAACCCCATAATCTGTACTATAATTTACTGAGTTTATATTTAATAACCTCACATGTTTTATTTTTTCTTTAGTTTTCTTTAACATTTTTTTTTATTTTTGAGATAGAGACAGCGAGTGAGCGGGGGAGGAGCAGAGAGAGAGGGAGACAGAATCCGAAGCAGGTTCCAGGCTCCAAACTGTCAGCACAGAGCCTGACACGGGGCTTGAAGTCACGAACTGTGAGATCATGACCTGAGCCAAAGTCAGACACTCAATCGATTGAGCCACCCAGGTGCCCCTCACATGTTTTATTTTTAATAAGAGTTGATATATTATAATAATTGGACAGCTAATATAATTTACTATACATGAAAGACAATTATAAAATTAATTTAATTAAAGCAAATTATTAAATGTTTGCTACATATCATTGACTCATGAATGCTCTGAGATGGTGGCCCATTCTCTTTTAAGATCAAAAGAAGTTAGCAAGGGGAAGATCTATTAACATCAAATGGGGACTTTCTCCTTGACATATTTAGATGAAATGATATAGAATGGAAAATTGGATTTCTTTGTAATAATGTGCCTGCTATTATTTAAGCATTATGTAAAATTAAATTTATTTAAGTACCAACCATATAGTACATGTTCAACAATTTGCAAAACAATGAGCTAGTGCTTGCTTCAGTTGCACATACACTAAGATTGGAACGTTACAGAAGACTAGCATGGTCCCTGCACCAGGACGCAGAGCAGTACTATAAGTCATATTGTTTCCCCAAATCTGGTGGAGTACATGCTCTTTATCCTATTTTTCTTTCCATATTATACTTGTGTACTGAATAGTCATATCCAGAGATTTATACATAAGCTTCGCTCAATCTCTCTACATTATTTTACAAAAGATGCTGTTCCAATGGACTACCTCTATTCACATGACATTAAACAAGTCTATGTCAATCTTAGAGTTAGTGCATAAATGTGTTTTATTGTAACTGACTAATGAAATACATTTCTCAAGTCAAAATTTAGATAGGTTATTCAATTGCGGGCTTATCTTTCTCACTGTGATCGTTTCCTAAGACCTCTCCAACTCTTAAAAAAATTCCATTTCTCAAATTACTAGTTTTATTTTATTCTTAATTTTCATTGCAAATTTATTAAGGCCCATTCACTGACCCCATTAATGACCCTCCCATAGACTCTTTCCTTAGCTCCTTGAAGACTCCCACCATTACATTAAACCAATTCTCTAAAGTCACCAATAATATCTTAGTTGTCATATATCATAGATCTTTCCCTCTATATGTAATATTTAATTAATTTTTCCTACTTAACTGTGTTTATCTGTGAGAACAGGCTCACCAGGCTCACATTGTTTGTCATCTTAATCTTATAGCTTCAACTATCACCTTTCTGTAAATGAGTCCTAATTACCAAGCTCTGGATTCTATCTCCAGTTGTCTTCTATCCATGCATAGGAGATAAGACATTCTTGATTGGAGGGAGGGAAGGGGGTGTGTAACTCAAGCTAATCACTGAACAGATCCAAATGAAACTCAACTTTTATTGCCTCGATACTAGTTCTTCTCCTTCTTTGTTACTTTCATCCATCCGGTTTTTCAAACCTAACACTTTGGTATCATTTCATTCGCACTACATCTAAGTCCTGTGTTCTACCTGAACCCATCCGTTCTTGTCCTCATTCTGACTACCAGTAATCCAGGTCATAGTTAAGACTTACTTGCCCAATTTTATCAAACTCTTCACTATTCTCCCCACCTCTAATCTCTGACACTTCCAATTCATCTAGAACAAGATTGCCAGATGATTCTTCATGCAGAATGATATTCCTTTGTCATGCCACTACTTGGTCCCCAATCAGTCAATACCTTCCAAGTACCCCCAAAATAAAGTTCAAGTTTCTTAGTCTGTAATTCATATCTTTACATGATCCAATCATTTTTTTTTTTTTTTTTACTCAGTATGTATTTATTTTTCATCTTTGGGCAATTACTTAAAAAGCAGGCTAATTAAAATACACAATTTTAAAACATTTTGATCCAAGAAAAATGCATAAATATACATTCATTTGTCAGTAATTTCATGTAAAGCCTAGGCTGTTTCTTCCCCTTCCTTCCTTCCTTCCTTCCTTCCTTCCTTCCTTCTTTGCTCTCTTTTTCTCCTCCTCCCTCTGTCCCTCCCTCTCTTACTATGCATTAATAAACTATATAAATCACACATTTTTCTAGTTTTATTTTACTTAGAATGGAGTAAGTTCTTAGAGATACCTATGTAGCAGTTTGAATGCACAACCCTTTTACAGTTTAAAAATTTCCTCCAAACTTTTATATTTGACTTCTCCAACCACAAGTTCTGTTGTCATTTTAAGTGATTCAATGCACTGACTTATTAACATTCACAGAAAAAAAAAATAACCACCTTTCTTTTTGTTCTATTTCTTTGGCTGACACACTCTTAAATTACTATATATTTACAATAACAAGAACCATTGCCATGAGGAGTTTTAGGAACAAAAGCAAATGACTCCTGTTAAGCACACAATTTGCAGAAGCAAAAATGCACAAATATCTTGCAGACTTGCTCAGCAGCCCAAGAGTTCAATATGCCATGAGCATCAGAATAATACCTTACAGAAATGAGGGCAGACATTGGTAATTCAGCTACTTGAGGCTGGTTAAAGGAGATATGCTACACTTCTTATTCTCCATTAAAAATAACAGTCTGACCTTTGCTTCCTACAGCCTTCTCTCCACCAGCCCACTCAAATTTACAAGTCTTTTAAGCATACTAACCATAAGTTCCAACTCAAATTCTACCTTCTCCATGTTCAGTTCTTGGATGCTTTTACCTGAAATATTTCCCCTATTTGAACTACAGCAACATTTGTCCATGTGAATTTTAGGATAATCTTTCCTCCTTTGAATTATAGTTATTGTTCTGCATATTTTGCTATTAAGTTCTTGGAATGCAGGTGTTGTAACTGAATTACCTTGGTATGCTCCACGAAATCTGGCATGAAGAAGGCAAAATGATAATATCATTATCATATCTCCAGGCCAGCTCTCTGTGAGTACTGAGCCTTGGAGGAACAAGGGATAATGGGAAGACTTATAGAAAATATTCCCAAGAAGTAGACAAATTTTAAACACAGGTGTTCATTCATCGTATATCTTACCTTGCAGTTTAATATATTTGAAATAGGTAATTTCTAAGGTTGTTGTTGTTTTTAATTTTTAAGTTACTATTAAAAGGAATTTGCTGAAACAGCAAATAAACTGATATACTCTAATGAAGGGATATTATGCAGTCATTTAAGATGCTGCTTACAAGGAGTCTTTTGTATAAGGGAAAAAATGTTTTATAATGACAAGTGAAAAAAAAAAGCAAGACACACAATTGAAACTACAGTTTAAGCATAACTATTAAACTTCAGTGGGAAAATAGTGGAAATTAAAAGACAAACATGTAGAGCAACTGTGGGTGGTTTGTTTCCTTCCCTGTTTATTTTATTCAAATTTTATACCAAGAGTATGTTTTAATTTTATGCTCACATGTGTCTTGATATTTTTAAAGAAAGCTGCTCAATTTTCATAACTTGAATTTATCTCCTTTTATTAAGCAATTATTCTATTAATAGCTATAAGCAAATACAAAAAGGAGAGTGGGTAGAAGCAGAGTGCAAATAACAGCACTATTGTTAGTTCCTGAAATACATATGAGAATGCCAATGATTTATTTTCAAAGTAAAAGATGCCTGACTTTCAAGTTCTAATCCAAAGATTAGATTGACAAGAGAAAAAGTACATATGTGATTAAGATCACAATTTTTAATGTACCTCCTTCAGAAGATAACAATACTATCTTTTTCTTTTAGGTAGGTGAGGGCCTAAAATAATTTTTAGGTATCTGCTACTTAATCTCACAAAGTCTCTGGGAGATAAGAAAGAAAACTAAACACACTTAAAAGCAAAAGACCACGGCTTTTTATCTCTTAAATGTGACCTGGGACAAAAATTGTGAAAGATTAAGGCCATCTCCATGACCCTTGACTAATGTATCTTCCCCTTTGGGCTCCCTCATCTGTTGGAACACTACCCTTCCAAGGTTGACAGCCAACCATTGCAGAGCAGCGGTTTCCAAAAAGCTTAGAGAACAGCTAAACAGACAGGAAACCAATGAAGGACCAACTTCAACAGAGCTAAAATTTCCGATCTTTTGAGAATTATTTACAATCCTCTTGAATGGGTTCATCCTAGTACTCATCCTCAGATCTCCTCCTTGGACTGTCAATAATGTCCCAAAGTTATTCATCTTAAAAACTAGTATATTAGTTCCCTAGAGCTACTGTAACAAAGTACCACAAATTGACTATTTTAAAACAACATAAACTTTTTAATCTCATAATTCTGGAGGCTGGAAGTTCAAAGTCGAGGTGTTGAAAGGGCAATGTTCTGATGCTCCGAGGAGAGGATCTTTCCTTGCCTCTTCTTACAAGATCACCAGTCACTGGATGAAGCACCTTCCTAATCCAGTATGATCTCATCTCAACTAATAACATCTGCAATAGTCCTCCCAATAAAGGTCACATTCTGAGGAAGTGGGTGTTAGTACTTCAACTTCTCTTTTGGAGGGACTAAAATGCAACCCCTAACAGTTGGGTAAAAAAGAAAGATCCTCCAGCCAAACAATAACAACAAAATCAACAAACTGCCATGAACACGTCAGTCCATTCCATTCAGTAACACATGTCTTGTCATTCAAAAGTTAGTGTGGTGGAGATAAAATTATCTCACCATGAAAATCAATAAATCAATGACTCACTGAGATATATGGAAAACATTTTCCATCATGCATGTGCATGCATATGCACACATACACAAATGTACTACTGATTCCAATCATACTCCGCGGCTCATTAACATGTACAAGTGACTGTAAGAATTGTAACTTCTTTATCTCTGTGTGACAGAAAAGAAAATAGCTTTTCCTTTCTTTCAACCTGCTAAAAATGTCTAATTTTGCAAACTCTTGCCTATGTCCCTTTTCTGTTTGGACTGGCAGTTTCTTTTGGGCCTTTGTGATCACAGAAAGGGGGAAGGGCAAAGCACTAAGAAATAGAAATGATAGAGAAAGAACATGAAATTTAGCCACAAGATAAAGAGAAGAGAAAGAATGAGACATTTGGGTGTATGCAAGGTATATGGAATAAAGAAAAAAGAAATTAATATTAACAAGTAGAGTTGTCAATTAACTATTCCCCCCTTTAATGAGTCTGAAAATACAAGTCAAACACTTGAAATATTTTAACATCATTTGTACTTTCTGGGAGATAACTTCAATCCCAGTGGCACTATATTTTGATGCACACAGATAACACATACATAAGTGTTATATATAGAATTAAAGTAATAATACTAATAATATATGCTTCATGATAACAAGAAGATTATTTATTAAACTCTGTAAGCAGTTCCTGACACATAATAGATACTCAATAAAATTACTAGCATATAGGTCTTCCTTCTACTGCTCTACGAATGTTTAGAGAGTGATACCAATAGACTTCTAATTACTCAGAAACATTTAGTGCCTCTTTAAGCTCCAGAGATAGAATCATTTTTATATAAAAAAGTCAAGAAACATTCTGGCTACAATATCAACCATATAATCAGAAGTATTAGATTTGATTCAATGAGTGCATGCCCTTTGCAGCAGATTCAATTTTAAGCTTTCATCTAACATGTAAAAAATAACCATTTGTTGCATACCCCATCCATTCATCCACCAATCCATTTATTCATCCATTAATATACCATTCACCCATGTATTCACTTATTCAACAAATACTTGTAGTGTGCCTGCTGATGTACCAGATAGTATTCTAGGAAGTAGATATACAATAAAGAACAACACAGACTCTTCCTTTGCTTTTATGGAGTTACAATTTAATGAGTGAAACCATCCAGAGTAAACAGATAAAGAAATAAGATGATTTATGATTTCTTGGCCTCTCTCCCAAGCACTGGAAATACATTTCTAGGTTGGGGACTCTACGTAGGGGTGTTCTAGAGTGGTCCAGGCTGACAAAAATAATTTTAAAAAAGAGGAAGAGGAAAAGGAAAAGGGAAAAAGGAAAAAGATACACACACACACATACACGCACACACACGCACACGCACACTATGTGCAAAGGACCAGAAGTAAAATTCATGTTACATTTCAGGACAGCAACTCTGTCTAGATTGTACAGACAACTAAAAGGGGTGGGGAATGTCACACATGCAGTTAGAAGAGTAGGGAATATACAAGTTCTAAAAAGTATGTTAAATGATATCTTAGGTATCCTGACTGTATTCCAAGGCAACAGGGCACATTTGAAAGATGTTAAGTATGACATTTTTCATCCCTGTGTTTTAATGTTGTCTTTCTGACAACTGTTACTCAAATTTAAAGTTTGAAATGAAAACATACTTATTTGAAGAACAACTTACTTGGACAGGGAGCCCTTTTCTATCCTGGCTTCTGGTTTTGGATTAAATTCTTGTCACATCATCCCATTTCTTTTTGGACCCAGGTTGCCTTTCTGGTTCCTGATTTTGCATATTTCTCTCTTCCCCACAATGCAACTATTGATTCAGCTTAGTTCCTAGATATAGCAATTTGCATTATGCATTGTCTATCAGGAATTATTGTTGCTTCAACACTAGCATGCTCTGCCACAAGCCAGTGCTCTACTTTTGAGTGCACCATTGGCTGGATTCATTTTGTGTCATAATAGGAATAAAACATCTGGTTTTGGGTCGCCTGGGTGGCTCAGTCAGTTAAGCCTCTGACTTCAGCTCAGGTCATGATCTCATGCTCTCTCTCTCTCTCTCTCTCTCTCTCTCAAAAATAAATAATTATAAAAAAATTAAAAACTAAAAAAATATCTGGTTTTAATTGATAGTATTTATAATTTTTTTTTACATTTATTTATTTTTGAGAGACAAAGCACAAGTGTGGGAGGGGCAGAGAGAGAAAGAGACACAGAAACCGACCAGGCTTCAGGCTCTGAGCAGTCAGCACAGAGCCCAACATAGGGGTCGAACTCAAAAACTATGAGATCATGACCTGAGCCGAAGTCGGAGGCTTAACCAACTGAGCCACCCAAGTGCCCCATTTAATTGGCAGTCTTAAGGAGCTCTTTAAAGGGACCAGCACAAATTGAATTCCTTCTTCCAAAAACCTTGCATACCCAGGATGGATGAGGGGAATGACCATATACTTAAAACTAGTATCACACACAATATTACACATTTTAAGGAAATAATCATATTCTGTATTATATGGCCATCATTTTTAACAACATCCATGGCACAAAAACTGTTTCTCCCTGATCACTCACACGCTTTTAAGTCATTTTCTGTTCATCTCCACCCACAACTCTAAGGAGACAATGACTTCACTTGAGTCCTAGAATAGCTGAAAAGAGTGTATTTCCCATTGTTAATGACACGGAAGAGAGGGTGCTACTGGGTGGGCATTTTGAGATTTAAATTAACTACAACCAAAATATATCATCAGAGCTGTTCAGATAAAAGGTGACTCTTGAAACCATGTGGAAGAAACAAGATAAATAAATTAGGTACCTACCAATGGTTCTGTTTGTAGGTGGATGCGGGCACTGACCGTGGTGGGACACCACAGGCAGAAACAGATGGTGAGTGGTCAGCAGTGCAATTACTGCAGGTGAGATTCAGTGTAGTCTTCTGGCATCCTGCCTAAGGTTCCAGGACAGATTCAGTGACCCCATTAATATTCCTTGTGTAAGGACACTTGGAAAGCATGGTGGACTTACATCATAAAGCAATGGGGAGCTCTACATCATCTGATTTGAATATTGAAAAAGAGATCTAGGGGCACCTGGGTGGCTCAGTTGGTTAAGCATCCAACTCTTGATGTCAGTTCAGGTCATGATCTCATGATTTGTGAATCTGAACCCCAAGTAGGTCTCTGTGCTGGGTGTGGAGGCTGCTTAAGATTCTCTCATGTGTCTCTCTGCCCCTCAGCTCCTGTGTGTGCTGTTTCTCTTTCTCTCTGTCTCTGTCTCTCAAAATAAACAAACTTTCAAGAAAAATTGAAAAAAACAAAGAAATCTGGTTAAATAGGACATGCAAATGATATCTGAGATTTCTGATATTCCTGTAAACAAAATATGTATACAGCAATCTCTAGAAGTCATTTTAAAAAGACCTCTGTGAAGCCTACACCATAAATATCCAATTGTACCAGATGTCAGTTCTCATGATTGTATCAATCTTCCTCCCTAAATAGATATTCTGAAAACCCACTGGGGACATATGCATTTCAGTAAGTTCCAATGGGCTTCAAATACAAGCATTCTTTATCCATAAAAGAATTACTACAAGAAAAGACTATTATCATTATAAAAATACTATTCCCCAAGGGAGGACTAGAGCTTTTCTTTGTAATTAAACTTCCTTTTAAAACAAAACAAAGAACATTTTTAGAGAAAGCTTCTAAATCTTGAGAACACTTTGCTTCCTTCTAAAAGCCAAGTTAGATGTAAATGAATCCTTCTGCATCTGATTATGTTAAGAAGCTATTTGGGACTGGTTTGCTTATTTTGTTTTAAGAAAGAGTATGCAACAGCTGCATTTATCTTCTGAAAAGGCAGACTTGGTCCAAAGTCATACATAATACGCTACTTTTGTATTTGGTTGAGCGCATAAAACCTATTTCTGAAACTAAGCAAAAAATAATTACATAAACAAGATTTAATAGATGGAATCAACTCTATCTTTAAGAATAACAACCAGTGAGAACAATGGTTACAGAGGTAGAACTAATTCATAGTAACGTACTTTCATGCAATATAAATTTTGTCAATGAAGCTTTGCCTTTATTTACATAATATACTTGCTCATATCTGTAATGACATGGCAGCATTTGTTCTCTGGGACACAGTATTCTAGAACCTTCTGACTCAGGTGGGAGGTATCTATACAGTATAATGGCCAGGAGAAGAATGGAAAGATGGAGATACATGTATGGCAATGATAATGAGGGGATTGAAGAAACATAGGCAAGTAAGAAAGTTTAACTTTAGGAATAAATGAAAGTAGACCTAGGAAATTGAGTTTTGATCAATAGGTTATCCAAGCACCAAAAAGTCCATTAAACCTCTAGAATTTGGGACCCTAGCCAGCAGAATCCTCAAGTTAGTCCAAGAAATGTTTTGGGTCAGAGTGAAGCCTTAAGTTAATAGTTTGCAAAAAGGTTTTGAGTAGTTGGATCCCTTTCTTTAATTGAAGTTTTAGACAGACACTTGGAATATCCAAACCGTTAAAGCAAAGTAGCTTTGCTTAGAGCAGGTGGGGATAGTGTCAGCAGCCTCCCCTCTGGCTATATTGATGACTGTGTTTGCTGGGGCTGGCTGGGGCAGTGGGACTAAGGGAAGCATAGTTCAAGTGACCTTGTTCTAGAGAAGTGTTTTCTGATTTAGGCAGTTCCAAGCTCCAGATTTTTGAGATGACCCTTTGGCCATCTCACTTATCTCAATGTTTTCCATAATATTATAGTTGAGTGAAACGAGCCCCAATTTCAGATAAGAACATTCAGATTCTGGATGTAAATTTTTGCATTGTGATATCAAGCATATTGTTTAATCTTCAGCCTCTTTATCTATAAAATGGCAAAAACAAAACAAAAAACCGACTACTTTCACTTAATTAGGAGTAATGAAGATGATGTATATAACAGATAGCAATGTTAAATTTTACCCAAGCCCTGTGATCCTGGAAAACAGTGATGGTTAAGAAATCTCATCTTCTATCCTTTTTGTGTTCTTGCAGACACCTTACTATACAGAAGTACCCTTCTCCACAAGTTGTAGATAAGATTCAAGGATGCCCTAATGTTTACCTATGACAAAGTCAGACACAGATTCTCCAACTTACTTTTTTTTTGCCTCATAAATGATTAGCTGAACAGTTTTGTCAATACTGATCAATTGGAACAAAATGTTTGTTAACCAAACTTTGCTTAAGATTTTCTCCTTCCCTGAGTTCCCTGAACGTTGGTCCACCTTCAGACTGAGTCAGCACACAATTTTCTTTAACAACCACTCCCAAGAATAGGCCCACTTCAGGATAAACTATTCCGTGATTTCCTGTCTGAGCAGGCTACCTTCAACTGTTCACCTCATTCATCACATATCCCCCACCTAGTTCTTTATAGCCTTGTTCACTCCTTCCTGTAAAAGAAAAGCATCTTTCTGCTTAACTTTGAGATGCTTGCAGAGCTCATTGTCTGAGCACTTTCCCTCTAGTATGCCCTTCCTCTCCCTAAAGTATTTCCTTACCTGAGGGTTTGCATTTTATTTGACACAAAAGAAACTACTAAGGAATTAAGTAGGTAGGAAAATGTCCAGGCAATATGTTCTTCCATTAGTTGTTGGGGGATAGAAAAATTGAGGGAAAAACCCCAACAACGTATTTCTATCATTGGTACATGAAGGCTCTGAAAGTTATCAGGAATACTATCTATGATATCCATATTTCTAAAAGTAGGCCTAGTAGGGTCACAATTGACATGAACCATTGGTTATCAGCAACAGTTAAAAGTGATTTCAAAGCAAAAATGCTTTGCAACGTATAAAGCATTGCATAAATGCCAACTGAAACTGCACAGGTCAGAAAGTGTTTTTGTACTATAAGGTATTTTAAGGTATGTTTCTTTCATCTTTAATGACCCCAGACTCCAAGCCAAGACCACATAAAGTCTCCAATAAAGCCAACTAGAGAGTCCTAGCAATATCCTCACCGTGCTCTGAGCAGAGCCACTGTTTTAACTATTTAATATATAAAGCTTCTGGGCAAAATTTAACTTAAGGAAAAGGATCCAATTACTTAAAAAGCAAAAAAAAAGTTTGAAAAGTATAACCTACGTCCTTAATTGGTTATATCATTCAGCTGAATGACAATAATTTCAATTCATCTCTGCATAATCAAATATGTTATTGGAAAATGAGTTAACTCATTGGCCATGGTTTAAGTCCAATATCAAGTCAAATATTAGTTGTTAATGATTAGTCTATTTATTTATTTATTTATTTATTTTAAAAAATTTTTTTTTTCAACGTTTATTTATTTTTGGGACAGAGAGAGACAGAGCATGAAAGGGGGAGGGGCAGAGAGAGAGGAAGACACAGAATCGGAAACAGGCTCCAGGCTCTGAGCCATCAGTCCAGAGCCCGACGCGGGGCTCGAACTCACGGACCGCGAGATCGTGACCTGGCTGAAGTCGGACGCTTAACCGACTGCGCCACCCAGGCACCCCTAGTCTATTTATTAATATCAATACAAATCATTCCTTAAAATAATACCGCTTAAGGCAAGATTTACAAAAGATAAAAGCATTTGATAACAAATAATAGACCTTACATCATTCTTTGGTTTACCTGTAGAACTAACATTCATGGAAAGCCCCAAATTAGCTCATTTCTTATTTCTTGCCATCTTAAATCTTACAGGTATCAGAAAGCATTTTCCTGCTGTTAGTTTTGCAACTACTGTGATGGCATATAGGTTATTCCATTTACTCATCAATTCCCTCTTTCTGCTAGACACTGAGGATACAGGAGAGATGGGGCAGGCATGACTCCTGTCTTCAGGGAGCTTGTAGTCTAGAGAAAAGCAATATAGTAGAATCACTCAGAGGGTTAAAAGCTAAGGTACTGGTACCCACTCTCTGAGTTTTCAATTTAGTAGGTTTAGGATGTTGCTCAAGAATTTGCATTTCTAATGAGTTTCTAGTTGATGTTGATGCTGTTGGTCTGGGACCTACTCTTTAGGCACCAACAGTTTAGTGGTTCCTAGAGATGTTCTTACGAACTTGCTGACTGCATCTTTGTTAGAATGAGACAGAGACCTTCTATTCTTTGGAATGAGATTCCAATATGCTGTTGAGCTCTGTGCATACTCATAAAGATTAACTGCAGAAAGATTGAGTGGGTATTCCTGATAAACTCTGGATTACCTCTGATAACAAAAAAAAATGGCTCACAAATGAAAATCAATCAAAGTGCTATGTTTTGATGTAAAAGACATTAAAATTGAACTTGGAGAGCTGCAGCTATTTTGTGTTAAAATCATGTGCTTGTCAAAGTGCTAAGCTACTATGGTAATGTCTTATACAAATATAGTTTCACAAAAACAAGCATTTCCCCATTTACAGTACAGAAAAGCAGAGTTTTGTGTCATTTATTTCAGAAGCCATGAAATATGTTATTATTGGTAGAATAATAAAATAGATCTTTTTTATAAGGATAATTTATATTTTTGTGTTTCAAAAAATTTAAGACCTATTCTTTTCTTATTCCTACCTTAGACTTTTTATTTTGGTTGCAGGAAGAGGGGAGACAGAAGAAAAAGTCTTAGACAAAGAAGAAAGGTTGTTGTGTCATTGACAATACTATAATATCTCTGAAGCCAATGTGAAATAATAACAGGTTTAAATGACTCTGAGTCTGAACCGACAAAGGTGATAAAAATAGATGCAAAATTAAAAAAAAAATAGAATGCATGTCATATCTGAGCAATAGGGAGGCATCCCTTTTAAATAATAGATTTTTCAGAACTAATAAGTAACAACTTCAGTTAAAGGATCAGGAATGCCACCAACTCTGCAATAATATAAGTACGTATGTGACCTTAACTTCTTTTGGGAATAAAGCATGCTCTGATAAATATGTAACTAAACAAAAATTAAAAAGAAGGGCTGCTAACCTTCAATGTTAGCATTCAATGTTTTATTGAATTCAAACAAAAGTGAATAGATTGAAAACACTACAAACAGAGGCACCTCCAGGGATGTTTCCAGTGCTGAAGATGAGATATAAACCCATCAGGAAGTTAGGAGATCTGTTCTCTAAAATATAGCACCCTAAAGGTAATACCCAAAATAAAATTACCTAAAGGTAATCCCCAACTACACACTATGATTACCTGGGAAATGTTTAAGCCATAACATCATTAATCTGCATCCTTCACCAGATTAATGAAATCCAACTCTATGGGTATGGAACCATTCAAATGTGTTAAAATTTTTCTAGTTGTTACAAATGTGACAAGGTTAAGAAGCACTAGTTGAGAGGCAAGACTAGTCTTTGTACCTCATATGTAATGTGCCCTTTTCAGGTTATTCTAGCATACCCTGGTTAAGGTTAGTTTGCAGACATCACTCCTAGCATTGCCAAATGAATTATTAACTTGTTTGAAACATTCTTTGAGTTCAATAAGCATACTTTCTAGAATTTGCAAGCATAAGAAATCTAAAAGGATGCCACTTGCTCAATGTCACTTGCAATCATCACTATTTCCAAACCAGAGGACACCCAGGGACATTTCAACTTTATCGCCTCACCTATATCCCACTGAGGCATAAGGGAAGATGGAAATGATGTTGAACAAAAGTGAATGAAACCATAAACCAGAGCTGCTCAAGATGGAGTGTAATGTTCAGACTGCTCTGCTTTCTCTTTCAGCTGGGAATAGAATGGCTGTAAGCAAAAGGTACACAGTGATTGCTTTCCAAGGTAGCCCCAAAGCAGCAAATGGCCATTGAAATGTGATTCAACAGAGGACAAAACTCCAGACACCAGTTCAGAGTCCAAAGAAATAACACAAAAAGGAAACAAAGAGCTTATTCCTAATTTCCCCCCAAAACAGAACTATCCTTAACTAGTAACAAAAAAAAAATCATTCAGGCATGTCTGCTTAAATAAATATCCAGACATTTTTAGAGTCACATATGTACCCCACAACCACTGTATAAGCAGTGTCATGAATTTGTTGCATATCTCTTAAGTCTTTCCAGTGTATCCATACATTAATAAAGATAGATAGATAGATAGATAGATAGATAATATAAATATGTTACATAAATGGATATAGATATATAGGGTCATGTAACACAAATTAATAGATACCCTGCTTTGTTATTCAAACTATAACATAGTCCTCTTCTCATGTCTATAGCCATAGCTCTATCTCACCCGTTTCAAAACTTTATTAATCATATGAACGAAACAAAATGAAACCAAAGAATTTTGGTTACCCAATTCTTCACTTCTGGAAGTTTAGAGTTTCTAATTCTTTGCACTTAAATCATGTGCACTTGTCATATTTTCTCTGGATAAACTTCTGGCTGTATAGTCACTGAAATATAAAGAATGCAGACATTAAATTTTGCTAGCATGGGGCTAGTATGTTACAATGTGTTGAAGGCTAAGACTAGAGGCAGATTGCCTAGGTTCAAATCCTGTCTCTGATGCTTACTAAGCGAGCAACTTATTAGCAAGTTGGAATTTCAATTTCCTCTTTGATGCAATAGTGGTAATAACATCGCCCACATAATGATTATAAGACCTAAAGGGATAAAAACGTATTGAGCAAAGTGTACAGTCATAGCAAGTGCTCTACACATGATAAAAGTTTTATTTACCTTTTGCCACATGGTTCTCACAACGAATTGCACACATTTAGACACTTTTGCCAATTTCTGTCATTGACACACTTTTGAACCTTTTACTCATCTGAAGAGCAAAAACTAACATCACAAGGATGTTTACATTTGAATTTCTTTATTAGTGAAGGTGTGAAAGGATTTCAATCTAAAATGGAACCAGAGGTTATGAAATGGAAAATCTCCTGCATGTGCCTCAGAAAAACATAACTTAAAAACTGAGAGATGCATTTCCATTAAATGTTTGACTTATACAAGAGAGGCTTATTTCCTTACCAATGAACATCTACCAAGAAGCTTTCCCCATCCTCAGGCCAATGAACTAATTGCTTGGACTCTGGATGGACCTCTCTCTTTTGCAGCCTTACCCATACATACAGCCCACCCACCTAAATTCTCAAAGGATTTGCCTGAAACTTACTATACACCATATATTTCCCGATTTGCAATTCCTCTGGTATTCCCAAATAAATTCAATTTCTAATTATTTGAGCTTGCCTCAGGTTACCTCTTTATTTAGGGTGACAAAGCTGATGAGTTCTTATCTACTGGGTACTTAGGTTTTTTTTTAATACTCATAATTAGTAATCAAATTTTCCTCCCTTCTTGCCTCTATCATGAAATTATTACATTCTATTTCAAGGACTGTCAAGCTACAGTCTATGGTCCAAATCTTGCCTATTGCTCATTTTTGTAAATAATGTTTTATTGGAAAACAGTCATCCATTCATTATGTATTATCTACAAATTCTTTCATGCTACAATGACAGAATTAAATCGTTCCTCCTAAAACTGTTATAGCTCCAAACCCTAAAATACTTACTATTGAACCCTTTACATACACACACACACACAAAATTGTTGACCCGCTTCTATAGTAATTCTTCTTGTCCATCATCTCTTCTGTTTCTGGACTGTACATGTGTCTATACACACAGGGACAGTACTTTGATCACTGCAAGCCCTTTACCTAGCACAGTCTTTGGCACAGAGTTGGTGTTAACTGAATGTTTCAATATGTCATCTCTGTTTCACTAAAAATTACAACATTTAGAAAATTTAAGTGAATGAAAAACATCAGAAAGTTTAATCCTGAACGAAGTCTTCTCTTTATTTTACTGGCAAAAATTCTGGTCATCCTGGGGCACCTGGGTGGCTCAGTCAATTAAGCGTCCGACTTTGGCTCAAGTCATGATCTCATGGTACGTGAGTTCCAGTCCCATGTCAGGCTCTGCACTGACAGCTCAGAACCTGGAGCCTCCCTCTCTCTCTCTGCCCCTCCCCCACTCATGCTCTGTCTCTGTCTCTCTCAAAAATAAATAAACATTATAAAAGAATTGTTTTTAAATTGTGGTCATCCTTGAAGACCACAGTCAAATAACACATCTTTTGAGAGTATTCTTTAAATCTATATCCTTCACAAACAAGAAAACAACAAAATGCTTCCTCCTCTGTATATCACAAGACTTTAGAAAAAACAGTGCTACAAAATTATAACTTATTATAATTAATAACTTATGATTCTGTCCTGTTTAATAGGATACGATCTTTTTGAGACAAGATGTTCTCTATTTTTATATATCCCCAGCATCCATCAAATTGTGGTCTCATATTAAATATTCATTAAATGAATGAATGAAAAATATGTTCATTGTTGGCCTTAGCCTGGGTCATTTAACTTTCTTCTTTATTAACTTAACCACCAAACATAATATTTCCTTATCAAGTCTCAAGGTTAAGAGCTCCATCAGTCCACCCCGGAGTCAGGTGCTTAATTGACCAGACTGCTTATGGATGACACAGACTCATTCCCTTCTAACTGCAGGCAACATTTTGCTCTAAACATCGGTGAACATTTCCTTTACTGAATCTAGAATTCCTTTTTAACAAGGTGTCTGCTGCTAAAGAGAAAAGCAATGAACCCAGTAATTCCACTACTCTGATTCTTTGCATTGTTTACATGAGCAAAGGAAGGATATGATTAAGAAACCTGACCATTGGATTTCCTCAGCTTATTCACTTAAATATTTAACAGTACCTGATCTGAAACAAGCTATGTGCTAAATCCTGGAATATACCTACTGCCTTCAAAAATTCATCCTTCCATAGTGGATGAACCAGTCTTGTAAAAAGACTTCTTTTTTTTTCTTTCTTTCCCTCAAGTAATGCATTTGAAAGAGTCCTGTCTTTAGGAGGAAAAAAATCAAACAAAAACGATAGCCAGGCATTATATGGCAATCTATTACATGACTAGCCCAAGGCCATATAGCAAGTTGATCCCTGGGGACAATCTTTTCATCTGTGGAAGGGAAATTCCATAAGACAAATTCATTAATTCTAAAATTTCCATGAGATCATGATTGAAAATGGATTCATCAAATTGAAGATTGTGTGGTCCCATGCAGGCCCTTATTTTATTCTGTGTCACAGATCGTGGGTGATTTCAACTTTTAAAACAATTACTTAGGAATTGTCCTAAGGGGAATAAATTTGCGTTTTGCAGAAATTAGTGTGTCATTATCTTTCCAGTGTTTGTCATCTTCTGATTATGTATTTTCTTTTTTTTTTTTTAACCAAGATAAACCCTCTGGGGTTTACTGTAATTCCCTAAATGATGTCATCATTAGTTAGATGGTAATGATGAATTCCTTAGCATTTAGATCCTTCACAGGAGCTCTCACTCAGAAAAATACCTTCAAAAGGGTTATGAATGCATTTAGCTAAATAAAAAGCAAGGACTGTTTAGCTCTATGTATCAGGGCCAGTGTTTGGCTGGCAAAATTGATGGAACAATATTATGCTTGAATATCAATCTATTCATGTTTGGCTGCTCCTGTCCCCTGGTCTGGGAGAGAATCAGAGAAATAAAATCTTGAGATGAAAGATACATGATGTTTATAGTAGATCTTTCAGTGTTTAATCCTCCAAATGTATTGGCTTTAGACTATTACAACTTTAGACAGAACAAATACTTGGATGTTCTAAGCATGAGAGACTTCACCAAAAAACATGTACAGATGGAAAATAAGCCCATGAAAGATGCTTAAGATCATTTATTATCAAAGAAATACAAGTTAAATGACATACCAAAGTTGATTTGGAGGTGTGGACTTAGGTGGGTGAGGAATGGAATTAGCCCTTAATAGCCAGTACTGTCTAGGAAGCTTTGTTTTGAAATTTGTACGCAAAGTTGTCAGAAATTATCTTCTTCATCTTTATTTTCTTGTGAACTACCCATCATGGGTAAGCTACCCAAGAAGTAACAAGAGAACTTAGTGTTGGATAAGCTCTCTGGCCAATAGCAGGTGTAGCACACTGTGAAAGAGCTCCTCGAGTTGCTGTTTGAATTCTAATGCCATCACTTACTACTTTGTGACCTTCACAGAGTCTTTTCTTATCTGTAAAATGGGAATAATGACATTTACCTCACAGGCTTGTTGTAAGATTAAATGATGCATTCTATACAAAATGTGTCAGTCCAGTGCCTAGCACACAATGATAATTATGCTAACTGTTACTATTATCCATGAAGTCAGACCATCACAGCATGAGCCAGATCTCCATCCCTCTCTGACATTGCTAACTCAGGTCCTGGTCTTATCCCAAAAGAATACATGGACAAATACCTAAGTGATGAACCAAACTTCCATTGTTTGATGTCATTTCAACATAGCCCTCGGAAAGGTAAAATTGATCCCAGTTCAAAGAATCTTTGGGGTATAAAAGGGGCTTTCTGGAGACATGTGGGATGGACAGAAAAGGGGTATGGGTAGAGTTTTGCTAGGTTGGCCTTATTCCAGCATGGAAATTTGTTGAAGGGAGTTAGCACTCTATAACTTTGGGTGCTTGGCGGATAAAGGAGTATCAGAAGTGAAGAGAAAAATCAGGAAAAAGTAAGCATAGTTAAAAAATCACCCTGACCACCTAGAGATTCTTAATTTAGCTAAGATGAGGTCAACTGAATGTTTTTAACAAAATCATATAATTTTCTATGTCTCTGTGTCCTCTTTTCAACAGAGCAGATGTTAATTTCCTGTCTTCCTTTCATAAAAGGATATATTTAAGTCATCCCTAAAGAATGTATTTGTCTATACAGGGCTTAAAAGTCAGGAGTTATACATTTCATAACAGACTATACATATCTTAAGTGCATCATTCACCCAGAGGCAATCTAGATATGGCTTGCAGCCTTCACTCTGACTAAAGTACTCTTCCCTTACTCTGGCCACCAAAATCAGGCTTGAACTTCAAGTCTCCTCCCACCCCAAATGCCATTTTCCATTGACACACTCAGGAAAAATTAATTATGATGTTCTTTTTCATGTCATTCCACTTATTTGGAAAAACTGCTAGTATAATACAAGTATTTGTCTACAAGATATAATGCCTACTCAAACTTTAGCTCTAGGAGCAAGCTTAGAGTAGGTTCTCAAAATAACTTTTTGATCAGAAAATGATATTATCCCATATTTCGAACATGGGCTCAATTATTTTTCAAAAACTAGAGATTATTTTCTCCAACTGCAATCTAAATCTCCCCTATTGTTTCTTGAGTATGTCCTCTGATTTACTTTATTCTGGTAAAAGTATAATTTAGAGTAAAATGATTTTATTACTTATCCTCCTGTTAATAAAGCAAGGTGAGAGAGAGAAAGAATATATCCAGATAAAGAAAAAAAAGCACCCTTTACTCTAATCACTGCGGCACAAGTACCATTCATATTTTTGTGGAGACCTTTCCAGAACCCTGCCCACTTACCCCCCAAACCAGACACACAATGAATCTTAATCAATTTTACTACCATCAGTAAGCTTCATATGCACACCTTTTTAAATTTATTTTCATTTTTTATTTTTGAGAAAGAGAGAGAAAGAGACAGAGTTTGAGTGGGAAAAGGGCAGAGAGAGAGAAGGAGACACAGAATCTGAAGCAGGCTCCAGGCTCTGAGCTGTCAGCACAGAGCCCAATGCAGGGCTCAAACCCATGAACTGTGAGATCATAACCTGAGCTGAAGTTACACACTTAACCGACTGAGTCACCCAGGTGCCCCCATATGCACACCTTCTAATAAAATACTTCTTTGTAGTTTGGGTGTCTGATATATATCTGCTGATTTAACAAATTTCTGCTCTTCATTAACTCCACAGGAGACCCTCCTGTTAAGGAAGAGTCACGCTAGTTTCTCCTCAGCTTCGTTCCTCACCAACAAAATTATCAGCTAAATTCTGACTGCAGAATCTTTATTACTGCTGATTATATAAAGTACAGTGGGTGTTTCAGTTTTTAGATGGAATGTACTACATTTGAAGGCATTAGAGAAATATCTTCTTGCCTAATATGATGAGTCACAATGAAGTGGACAGGACAAGGTATCCACATGAGGGGGAAAATGGACAATATAGTGAACACACAGGGCCAGAGTTTGTGTGGTATGGGGCAAGCATGTACTCACGGAATCCCACAGCAAACACACAAGGAAGTGCTGATCTGCCTCCTTCCCTCACAACTGAAAAATCTGGCTAAGAAAAGTAATTAATTTGTGAAGGTCTCATAAACATAAAGTGATAGAACTTTACATTCAAATTCAGTCCCTTTGGGTATATACCGCATATTCTATAAGCAACCATTACACATGGATGCCAACAAGAATGTCATATACTTGGGATTCTAACAAAGATCTCCAATAGATAATTATGTAAATAGATAAATATAAATCCTTAAAAGGACAGAATTACACTAAAAGCTAAACATTTTTAATGAAAACTTTGGAAAGAAACTATGTCTATGTTATTTTTATAATGCCTAACATATAAAGGCAAGTGCAAGATAATTTACATGTTTATCTCATTATTCCTCATAGATTCTCAGAAAGTAGTTAGTACTATGTGGAGGACAGGTTCCATTTGCCCAGATATATCCATTATCTATCCTTCTCTATCCTTATCTGTGAACTTGTGTGTACTATGAGTCTCCTAGTGCTATGCCTTTCACTTGAGCTCAACCAATGAGAAAATTAGCATCAGGAGGAGAAAGGAGAAAAATGTCAGGGTATTTATATCCCTGGCTTCCTTCCTGCAGGAGTCACAGCTGGCTGAATCCCTGGATACAAGGTCTAGTTAGGTAGCACTTTTCACAGAGTTTTCTGTGACTTCAGATTACCATTATATCACTCACTCTCCAGGTCCACAGGCAGTAAAAAGACTATTGAGGTCAGTAGCCCCTGTGGATTCCCTGTTTACTGCCCATACCTATGTGAAGAGTTGTTGACAATACCTACTACATTCTTATCCTTATTTACAGATAAGGAACTGATACTCAGATAAGATGACTTCTCCAAAGTCACAGAGGTAGCAAAATGTTAGAACTCAGATTTAAACCCAGGCTTATGCCAAATCACAGCCCACACCAGTCTGCCACATTGTGCTGACTCTTCTTCTAGCCTATAAAACCCAAACTTCAATCCCTGTTTTCTCTGAAGTCCTTGATAGCCTGATGGCCCACAGAGCAATGAAAGAAATTCAACTCCTGGATCAGTGGGAGGCATTAGTAATATCTTCAGCCACCAAAGGAGAAAGGATAATTTTATGGACCCAGGTCTCGTTAGCATAGAAAAAATGCTGTAAAAGCCATCTACAAAATGTACACATGGTAATTTACCTCTAAAATGCACCCATTTGTGCCACTAAATATTTTCAAATATGAGAGAATATTTCAAGAAATTTCCCTAATTAAACATTCCAATACCAAACCAAAGGATGCCTAGAGAGCCATCAGGGTTCATGAGCAGATAATATTGTACAAAATTAGAAAGAAGTGACCAAAGACAGATGATAATTCTATAGAATGGGCAGTGTTTGGAAGGTCACTTCATCTGAAGGTTACGGGTCTCCTTTACAGATAAAGGGGGAAAATTCTGATTATCAATAAACCAACACCACTAGCCAACCAGGAAAATAAGGTAATAAGGTTCAGTATGTCTTACACCATAATATTCAAGATTCATTCCTATCCAAGAATAATAAAGTCTTTCATGTTCTCTTGTGCCTCCCTCTCCACCTTAATCTTTCACCACCGATTCCATTTTACACTGTAGGTGAATCAAGCTACTTGTACCCTCGCAAATCCATAATTCTTAGTTTCTGTGCCCATTTCTCATGCTGCTCCAACTGCCTGGGATTCTCTCCTATTCCAGGCTGTCTTGTAAATTCCATTACCCTTAAAGAATCTGATGAAACTCTCATCTCCATAACAGCACTTAAGATACACCAAACTGGAAGCTACCAGAGCACATTGTACATTCCTGTAGGCATCGCTTAAGTGAACTGAATACTCCTCCTTTTATTCCATCCTTGCATCCATAGAACATAGTACATGGCTCACATTGTTGACTTAATAAATATGTACAGAATAAATTGATGAATGAATAATTAAAAGCTCAAGGCGAAGTGCAGGGAAATATCACCACTTAACTGAAGGAAAAACATGAGTAACCTCCAATGTTAAGTATGATGTTGAATCTATACAGGATTTGGAATAGAGAATGAATTTCTAGGAAGCAAATATGATACTGTTCTAGGCTAACAAGAGCATTGTGTTTAACTACACATCATCATCACCAAATTAATTTACTAGAAGTGGTATCCTGTGGCATAGTATTTCTTTTGCTCACTAACACTATGCCTAGTACCATAATAGTCCTATAAGCCTGTACTTTTCAGGTTTCCTTCTATTTCCATTGTACTGGGCTGAAAGGTGGCCCCAACGATATCAGAGCCTAATCCCTGGAATTTATAGATGTTACTTCATTCAGAAAGAGAGTATCACATCTTTGCAGATGTGATTAGGAATCTTCAGATGAGATCATACTGGATTACCAGCATGGGCCCTAAATGCCACCACAAGAGTCCTTGTGAAAGAGGGATAGAGGAAGATTTGACACCACATAGAAGAGGAGGAAGCAATGCAATTATGGAAGCAGAGTTTAGGGTAATCTTGTGACAAACTGAGAAATGCCAGTGGCCACTAGATGATGGAAGAGGCAAGGAACAGGTTGTCCCCTAAAGCCTCTGGAGGCAATGCAGCTCTATCATCATGTTGTTGTTAGCTCAAACTGATTTTGGAATTCAGGCCTCCAGAACTGTGAGAGAATAAACTTCTGCTATTTTAAGCCACTAGGTTTGTGGGAATTTGGGAGAGCAGCCACAGGAAACTAGTACTCCCATAAAACTAAGCCTTACCTTGACTTCAAAACTGACTTATAATTCTATAGTACGTACTGTGTATCAGGCACTGTTCTGGATGCTAGGGATGGAAGAGAAAACAAACTTTCCTACAGAGTTTCCCTAGCCCATCTTCCTTCACCAGATACAACTTTGATGACTTCCTCTGTACTATCTCTGGTCTTTGTAATTAATTTCATTACAGTCCTTATCACTATAAATACATTATAATTTGTTTTTTGATCTATCATTCCTTGAGAATACCAATTTTTCATTAATTTCTCTTTCCCTAGGACACTGTACAGTGTCTGGTGGTGACACCATGTGCTCAGCAAATACCTGGTTTATTAAAATTAAATTGAATTATAAAGTTTAAAGTTTCAATAACATTTTGTCAAAATAATGAAGGAATTTTTTTATATGTGTGTGGCTCCATATAAAGAAAATTAAAAATGAAGACTTTTTTTTTTCTTTTTTGGGAGGAAGCAATGTTAATAACATTCTAGCAAACACTCAGACATTCAAAGCTATGCACCAGGGAACAAAATGACATTATTTGCAAAAAAAGAAACAAGCCGTTATCATATTAAATGTATTCGATCATACAACGGCATGACAAGCTTTCAGGTATTCATCGGGACTACTATTCCTGTGGAAGGAGAATTCCAAAGGTCCAAAAAACAAAACAAAACAAAATAAAACAAAGCAAAAACACAGAACATGAAAGATTGGACATACAGAATTTTCTAAAAGTTTGAAGAAGGCATAATTTGATAGAATGGAATGAGGACACCAGGCTGGAGTCAGAACAGGTGAGAAGTGTGGTTCTGTAGTTTTTGGAAGAGGACAATGAAGAAGGCACAAAATGGTGGCAACAGTCATTTTATTTGATTGTGTTAGAAGCTGCATTAAAAGTGTGACAGCTGGGTTGGGGTGCCTGGGTGGCTCAGTCAGTTGAGCATCTGACTTCCACTCAGGTCGTGATCTCCCGATTTCTGGGCTTGAGTCCCTCATCGGGCTCTGTGCTGACAGCACAGAGCCTGCTTTGCATCCTCTTTTTCCTTCTCTTTCTACACGTCCCCTGCTCACTCTCTCTCAAAAAAATAAAATAAATATTACCAAAAGAAAAAGTGTGACAACCAATTCAAATGTGGCGACTTGGGTCAGATTAGTTTTGTCTTCTTTCTGAGCTTTAATTGTGGTGCATTGCAAGCCCTGGAGACCTGGTTACTACATCACTGCCAACCACATCTTTTGGGAACTCTTTGCTGGATTCCTCCCAACATCTTTGTAGAATGTATCTTACAAAGGCAAGTCATAGTCCCAGAATTTGTATTCACTGTGAACCCAGGGGTTGTGATGGGGCTAAGTAACTCCACCTGACATTCCCTCATCAAAAACATACTTTACCCAGATTATACTTTGGGGGGATGGTGTTTATCTTGAAACTTCATTGCACAGTAAGTGTATTGCTTTTAACTTAATTTCACCTGGGGTGACATTTAAGGAGGCCGATGAAGATATATGGGGTTGTTTGACCTAAAATATATCAGGGATGCTTAACTCCTTCTCTCATTCCATAGCACTCCTAAAAACAGCTCCTTGCTCTCACTCCTTGAATGACAGATTCTTATCAGTTTAGAGCTTCTGGAGTAGGGCAACATGAGACAGACCCACTCGTCATCTAACTAAAGCAGCTATGCATGACTGCTCTCCACCCCCTACTATTCCTATTCTAATATTAGGCATTGCTCATGGATATTTTTTGGTTTTGTAAAAACCAAAATCTTTTAAGATACAATACCAGTGTGCTTATTATCACTCATCTCTCTCTCTTTTTTCATCCTAAGTTGAGAAAACCATTTAAGCTTTTTATGGCTTTCCAAATTAAAACCTGGTCTTTCTCACCCAATAAATGCTTCCTCCTTGCATGCACCCTTTTCAGGATAAAGGCACCATAAATCTGGAATTAAACAAATAAAGCCATCTTCCACGTGATGACTCAAAGACTGAGAAAAGCAAGATTCTGAGTCAGAGGAAGGATTTTAGCATTTTGTGGACAGATTTTTCTGTTTTGTTATTCAGCCTTGTGTAGGATTTAATGATCTGAATCGACTCTTTGTAAAACCCACGGATCCATCTACGCAAAGCAAAAATAAACAGACTTGTTAGAAAAGATCACAGCAATAGAAAGAACAGAGCACATGCGTGTCTGCCCGAGCATCACTGCAACTACATGATGGAAGATCTCCTGAGATTTCTAAGCCGAGAGAGGACGTGATTACCCAACACAACCCCCTGAAATTAACCACAAATGGCAAGTACTATCACCTTAATTATAACATGTCACTAATTTTCTTGCCAATATGCCTGGGCATCGTATAAATATTTTACTTATTAGAAGAAAACAAAGATGGCTTACCCCTTTAATATCTCACAATGCAGTGGTAGGGCTGGCACCACTTTCAACATTTTGATTGTCCTTTTCTACAAATCGTTTTTTTTTTTTTTTTATCATACCTGGCACTAGTGAGCTACTCATTATTCTACATGTTTATTCAGTAATTTGCAAGTCAGTTTGTGAACACTTACTGTGGGCCAGGCAAGATTTTAGGCACTGGGCGTACATCAACAAACAGAGCAAATGTCCTGCCTTTGTGGAGCTCATATTACACTGGACACAGTGAACAGGTGAATTGTCTCGTATGGTATATAAGTGATAGGTTTTTTTAAGAAAAGCAAAAGCATGGCAAGAAAAGGCAAAAAGAGTTGTGGTCTCAGTTGTAGTATTAAAAAGGGTAATCAGGATGGGTTTCACTGAGAAGGTGGGATCTAAGTCAAAGTTTAGGAAAAGCAAGGTAATTAGTCAGGCACATCTGGGGTGTATGTTTCAGATCAGGGAAGAGAAAAAGCAAAGGATTTATAAAGGAAGGATGCCCAATAAGTTCACAGGTCATGTAGGAGGCTAATCTGAACTGTAGAAAGAGAGAGGAGTTGTTGAATAAAAGGACATCAGAGAAATAAAGGAGGCCAGATCACAAAGGCTGTGGATATAGCAAAAAACCAAATCAAATTCATTAAACACAAATATTCATACGTTAGTATCTGCACCTAACTCCATTATTTTTTCCTAAGCAGGATATGCTCTCCTTAAAGCTACTATTGGTGGGAGGTAACAAAAACAACAACAACAAAAATACATCTGGGCTCCTATAATCTTGCATCAAACGCCCATACATCTTGCAAAACGTTCTGTTTATGACATCTATAACCATGGGACAGGGAAAATCATCATCTCAACAGAAGGGAAAACAAGCACACTGCTTTCTTCACTTCCTAACTGGACACTGGCAGGAGTTTTTAAATTTTTTTTTAACGTTTATTTATTTTTGAGACAGAGAGAGACAGAGCATGAACGGGGGAGGGGCAGAGAGCGAGGGAGACACAGAATTGGAAGCAGGCTCCAGGCTCTGAGCCATCAGCCCAGAGCCCGACGCGGGGCTCGAACTCACGGACCGCGAGATCGTGACCTGAGCTGAAGTCAGATGCTTAACCGACTGTGCCACCCAGGCGCCCCCGGCAGGAGTTTTTAAACGTCCATGCTATGCTCTACATACAGCAAGTGAAAATTCAAACATTAGATTAAAAGAGAATTGCCGCAGGTGGGTAGACTGAATCTGGGGAAGTAGCCCCAATTCTAAAATCTCTTCAAATGAAAGAAAAGTACTTTTTAGAAAATTTTTCTTAAGTGGATTGGATGAGTGGTTGCCGTATGCCAAACACTGTTTACATGTGTTCACATATTTATTCCCACCATAAGCCTAGGAGAAGTATACTATTATCTTCCACCATTTTATAGCGATAAAAACGGAGACACCAAAAAAATCAGAAAATTGCTCAAGTTGACACCATTAGTAAGCATCAGATCCAGGATTTGTTCCCTGTCAGCCCAATTCCAGAGTCATTGTGGTTGTAGTTATCACATTATTTAAAAAACTAAAAGGTTTGAAAGAATTGTAAGGGATTTCTGAAAAGTATACAAAGAAGGGGCAACAGACATCTTTACCTCAGGATAGAGCAGTGAGGCAAGGAAAGGAGCCATGAATGGACAGCCACCTCCACAAGCAGGGAAAAAAAAAAAAAAAAACCAACTACCATTTATTCTCCAACCCACCCCGCACCCAACATTCATATCATCACACACTCTTAGAGGCAAATAAATTCATCAGCATCAGAGCAGTTATATTCCAATCTAAAGAGGGGTAGGCAATCAAGAATTATCAAGCACTGGAAAAACAATACCATGAAAATTATCAAACTCAATGCACAGGAACAAATAGGATGTGCAAGACCACAGAGCTAACAGAGCACACCAAAGATTTTTAAAGAGCTAAAATTATATTCTCCAATAATTAAGAGGCTGATCATATCCATAAGACAAATATAGTTTTTATAGAAAAAAAATTAAGGGGGCTGGGGGTGGCATGGGGAATTTGGAATCATAAGCAAGATGGCTGCATTTCAAAGCTCAGTAGCTGGGCTGGATGACAGAATGGACAAGGCTGATAAGCAAATTAGGGAGTTGAAGAAGGGAACAAAACTGTTGTCCCAGAGTACTAATGGTGAGAGAAAAATTTAGAGAAATGGAAAACTGATTCTTGTCTCTCTCTTCACTGCCTCCCTCATACTGTTCATTACTCTCATTACTTGGATGTAGTCACTTTTCATATGACACTTTTCTAGTCCTTTTACTTTCCATTTGTGTATTTGTGCATGCACACCTGTTTTATATACAAAGAGTCATACTGTATCTATGTATTTTCTGGAATTTTCTCTTCATTAATATATGACTAGAATTTTCAAATTCCACATCTTACTCTATGTATTTCTGTTATGAGACTTTTTAAGTAGCATTCGTCAAAATACAAACCTAAAATATACAATATATTGAAGATTTTGTATACATTTTCTCAACATAGATTTTTTTTTCAAATTTATTCAAAACTTTTAGCAACTCGAACTAGAAAATTCTATTCTGAATATGAGTTGCTAATCTGAGGAATAATGGCCACATGTCCCAACAGGGATTTACTTATTTATCTCCAATTAGTCTTAAAGTCTTAAGATGTAAATTGCATGTGTGTTTTTATTCACCTATTTGAATACTATTTTTGAGTACAGTGTAGGTGGCTTGACAGTAATAAATTTTAAAAAACGATGCATGGCATTTTCTCTCTCAGAATTCACTACCTAGCAGAGGAAACATATTCAAATGACTATCATACAATTTTCTATGGGCATAAAAAGTTTGTACAAATTGCTATGGGAACACAGAAGAGAAAATTCTAGTAGTATAAAGAGATAGTAAGAGTCTGAACCAAACAAAGGAGCATTGTATTTACAAAGAAAACTTCAGTTTCCTTTTTAAGGTAGAATCAAGACAACATGGCAGCCAACCACATGGACTGGGGAGAGGAGGCAGGGTTGAGATGAAGGTAACTCAGATATTACCCATGCAAAACACCTCCTTGCTTTTTCCATTAACTGAGATTAGGGGAATAAAAGCATACTGTATTGGTTTTAAAGGAGTGGGGCAATTGATGATTTTGGTTTTAAGCATATTGTTTTCTTGTGCTATAGGTCAACTAAATGGAGCAACTGTCTTATAGAGCAATAATATACTATGGGTTTCATTGTTTATATAGTAAAGATGCAAGAAAAATAAATGCCCATGACAAATATCATGAGATTGCTTATTCCATGTAAACCAGTGCTTTGCGAGGTGTGACTCTTTAAAAAGACATTCCATTATTAATAAATTTAGAAATGCCCCAAGTTTGTGAGTTCAAGCCCCATATCGGGTTCTGTGCTCACAGCACACAGCCTGCTTTGTATCCTCTGTCTCCCTCTCTCTGCACCTCCCCTGTTCACATGCATGCACCCCCCCCTCAAAAATAAATGCTAAAAAAAATTTAAAAAAAAGAAACGCCCCATATATCCTTCTTGCATATATTCAACGAACAGTAACATAGTAAAGACTAAGAAATCTTGTAGCAGAGAAATTTGCTAAACCTACTTAATCACAGAGAGGGTCTCCTGCTTATTTTTGTTTTCCTAAGTACTGTTACATCCTCTAGAACAGGTTATTAGTAGAAGCTGAAAAATATTACAATATTCATCTTAAAGTACATAATGTTAAATCCAGATACTGGATTTAATGGGACCCTTATTTACTCTTATGCATACAGTGATGTTAAGTATCTTCTGCCTTCATAAGGTGCCTATAGGCATCTCATTGAAAACCTTCAGGTATAAGATACCTTTTAATTAAAATCCTACCATGAACACTTGGAGTTACCTATGAAAAATTCTGGCTGTGAAAGTTAACCCTATTGAAATGCTCGGTCAAAAACTGGTTTTACATCACATTGCTGGCTGTGCCCAAAGCTCCTGATTACCTGTATGTAAGACAAAATAACCAGGGTCATTCAATTGGTATAGAGGCAATTGATCATTAAAATTAAAGCAATAATGTTAACTTTTCCAACCCGACAGGGCTACCTGAGCATCTGAGAGCTAAGCAACAACAAACGCCACCCTTCGACCTCTCAGTCTGAGATGACACCAGGCCGTGGCCAGTCCCTCCTGACTGCACCCTCTTCCACTGGCCCTCATGTCACTGTTAGCCCCTGGCACTGTGTGTACCTGAGGCCTCCAGTGTGATCTGTATGGGATATTCCCTTCTCACCCATCATTGTGCCTGTCCTCTTAAGTGTCCCTGTAGCCCCATCAGTGGCCAGACTGCAATAGCCTATAAGTCAGGCCTGCAAGATGTCTCTGAGCTAGAAATGACAGGAGGTCTGTGTAGGGCAGTCTGGTGGCCCACCCTTCTCCCTTTAGTCTGAAACATGCCCACAAAAGCACGGATGAGGGGGACATCCAGTGCCGAACACTGGTGATATTGGTTGCCACTTGAAGAACTTGGGCAATGAACTAGCAGATGACTGAACTTGAATCTGAGGTCAGAAGTGAGAAGCTCAGGGTGATACAAAGCCACAGGGCAGAGAGCCGAACACACAGATGGTCTGCCAGCCTGGAACAAAAGGTAAAAGAATGAAGGTGCTCAAGTTAACGGAGCTTGAGGGGAGGGTCTTCCCTGGGGGCTGAACATGTTTCCCTCACGAGGGGTTAGCACACAGGGCTAGGGGTCAGATGAGAGGTGTAGTAGCAATGTCATGTTTTCACACCAGACCCTTGACCAGTCAGGAAGGACGTTTATACAGGTGGTTCTAGTCTCAACTCTGGAGGCTTCAGGAGTCTCATGCATGGTGGTCTCACCAATGGGACATTAATCGAGAAACAAATAAAAAAAACACATCATGATTGATAGTGAGGGGAATGCTCCTCCTGACGCTACAGGATAGAAAGTCAGTGCAACATTCATGGATTCTCTGGACCCCCTTTAACCACTAAATGTCTTGTGAAATAGGAGATTCATATGATTGCTAAATTGAAATATAATAAAATGTTTGGCCTTTACTCTTCAGGAGCAAATCATCCTCAGGGAGAAGGTGTTCCTCTGCTCCTTTATGTGCATTTTACCCATGCAGCAATGTCTTTGGACAGTTAAGTCTGTCTAGTTCAGTTAGCATGCCCATTGGCTCTCAGACTAAACTGTGTTTGTATTTTCTGGTCTTGTCTGTATCACCTGTGAAGGAATTACTTAGTTTTCCAAATGCATTAATATTTTCTCTCATTTTTTAAACATATTTCTCAATACAGAAGCTAGGCAGAGAAGAAGGACATTATTTACTGTAGCCCTTCAATAATCCCCATAATTTTAGGAATGATTCAGGGATGTTGCTCTATGAAGGATCTCACAGAGATTTCTCTCAGAAAACTCAAATGGTTGGGTAGATATAGAAAATGACACTTCCTTTGTGCCAAGTAGTGCCCTTAGCATGTTACAATATTTCATCCTTATAACCTACGGATGAGGGTAAAAATTATTAATATTGCCATTTGAAAAGAACTTGAGGCTCAGAGAGTTTCAATAACTGGTACCATGTCACTCAGCTTCTAAATTCTTTGCTCCACTGCCCAGGCTCTTCCCCATCTGTTAGTTGGAATTTTTATGAAAACTAAATGGCATACCTTCTCTCCCTGTGATGTTTAACCTAGCTGAGGTCTGTGCAAACCTGTAGGACATTGGATGTCTAGTGGTTTGGAATAGCTTAATAGTTAATGATGAAGGTTGCAAAGCCTTTCTAGCTTTACATACAAAGCTATATATAGCTTTGTCACCTTGGACAAATAACATATGGACTCTAAGTCTCCATTTTTTGGAGTACTCACCTCCATGAGGTGAAATGAGATGCTGCATGTAAAGTTTTTAGCACAGAGACTGGCATGTAGAAAGCATTTAATAAATCTGCTTGGTTCTCAAAGACTGACAGTGAAGCCAGTGTGCATAGCTATATTTTCTCTAGTCCCTAAAGTAGATGGCATTGCTGATCTTCAATATGAGGGAACATGATGAAAATATTTCGTTTACTTGTCATGCCAATGTCACTGCTTAATATAACATGCATTTCTTGGTCACAGAACCACTTGTAATCATACCATGAAGCTTCATGCTTTTATGTCCAGCACAGTGCACATGAAATTGTTATTGGTGGGTGGGTATGCCTCTGTTAAATAAAAATCAGATTTTTGTTTTTGAGAAATTCACTTACTCAAAGGTGCCTTTAGCTTGTGCTTTCTGCTAGAAATGCTTTTTCCTGAGCCTTGCTCCTCCTTCTTCTGACTAACTCCCCAACTCCAGCCCCATATTCCAGAACAATGGACCCTGAGTCCACTTGCACTGCGCTCATCCAGCACGTTTTCCTTTTGTCTTCATGTGTTCATCATAATTTGTTAGTCCCCCCAGGCCTAGAGTCATGTCTGTCGTGTCGGGCACTCTTTCCCCAGCATCGAGCACAGTTATAGGGACATAATAAATATTTGTCAAATTTAGTTGATTGAATATGGCCCACCTCATGTCAGAGAAATGATGGCAAGCCAACATGTGTAGGATCCTTACTTCATACTAGGCATTTTACAGACACGATTGCAATTCTTCTTTAACAATGCCATGTGATGCCCAATATTACCCACCCTCTACCCACAGAGGACACTAAAGCTTAGAGTGGCTAAGGGTCATGCCCTAAGTTTGTCAACTGCTTATTAACAACAAATTCTGCATTCAGAGCCTGATATGGTTTATTACAATGCCATGACTTTCACCACTATGTGATGAATGCAGCAAAACCAATGAAATACATTTTTCTCTGATAGATAGGTAGGTAGGTAGGTAGGCAGAAAGATAAATGGATATAGATTTTCTTTTCTAGAACGAAATTTGTAACTCAGACATTTGAATAGCAAGATCACTTAATGTCACCCAATACTCTATTAGATCTTTTAAATAGCCAAGTGTACAAAGTTGTTGGCATGCTTTGGATGAAAACAAAACCCTTTTCCAGCACTATTACCCAACCCAGAAGGTTAATTCTGCTAATTCCTGTGAGCAGGCTCTAGCTCTTGACAGTGCTTTCCCTTTAGGACAATGGCTGTGATGATGCACCTGAATGTCTCATTCATTTGCAGAGAATACAGGCTGCCTCCAGCACTAGCAGAACAGCACATTTCATTATCAAATAATATAGCAGGAAATGGAAAACATTTACTCTATCACCTAACTCACACCACGCCTCCCTGGGGTGTGTTGACTCCAAACCTTTGTCCAATCTGGCTTTTACAAATCAAACTGTGAGGAACCACTTCATCACCTAATCAACTCCACAACTGGAAACACTTTTCTGACACCCACAGCTAATTAACAGTAATAATAAAACTAATGTGGTGGTACTGATACTTTGGCCAAAATACAGACTAGTGTCACCAAATTAAGCTAAGCAGAAGCTTCCCACTACCTGCCCATCTTTCATCTCAATGACCGCCAATAAAAAATCATGAGCCTCACACTCCCCAATGGTGATGCTTTTGCAGTCAATTTGCATAATGAACAGCAAAATTGAAATAAACACTAATTATGTACTGAATGGGATGTGGAGAGGTGATTCAAGTAATTTGACTGGCTAATCAACAGGAGATTATTTCCCAGCTATGACTTTATATACCAGAAATTTATTCTCTGTTAAAAATGCGTATCAAGCGGTCCAGTGGTTAGGAGAGTGGCCCCAATGAACATGGACATCGGGACATCATGGTTCACTGACTGACAGGCTGTGGATAACACACTTACATTTCAGTGCTAGCTAATATTCATTGACCACCTATATGCTGCCTAGGCAATCCTCTAAGATATCCACAGAGTGCAACTAATTTATACATATAATCCTATCTTTAAAAAAATGAGATGGCAAAAGCACAAGAGAGTTTAAGTAACTTGGCTAACAGCTTACATTTGATGACCAGTAAATTCCAAAGTTGACCTAAAAGGCCTGGTTCCAAAATCCAGGCTTTCTGCTATTAAGTTAGGTTACCTTTCTCCATCTTTAAGTCCTTACGGCTGAATGTATGCATTCTCGGTTTGTTACAGGAAGACACCTGCCTCCAGGAATTGTATCTAATCATAATATCAACTTCATGACAATATTTGCTTTGGGAACCATCATCAACCAAATGACTAAGGTAAACTAAAGGTAAGATAGGTCCTTGCATTTGGCTACCACTTGATCCAGAAATACATGAATCCAAATTTAAAGTGCTTGGAAGACTAAGGGAATGTTCAATTATACATCTAGACTGTTTCATTTCAGAAATGAAATGACTAAGAAAATCACTAAGATTTATTTTCACTTGGCTACTGTGTGGTGGGGTAGTTCTTAGTGAAACCATCAGCAGAAATGCCCTCTAGCAGTTGCTGAAGCAGGGAAATCTTAGTTTCCTAAGCCAATGGCTATCCTAGGAGTTAAATCCCTTCTCATCACTACAAACACCAGACCGCTGTTGAAATAAATTGGAGACAGAAGTTAAATGCCCCATATAACAATGCTCTATCCTGATACTTGACATGCATTATCACCATTCCTCACAAAGATATTATGAAATAGTATTATTATCTCTGTTTTGCAAACAGGAAAACGAACTCTGAGATGCTACCTAACTTGCTCAGTGTTAGAGCGTGGTTTCCAAGCCCTACTTATAAATCTTCTCCTAACAATCTCCAGATTAAGAGACTAAATTTTATCAATATATTCCTTATGCAATTTCTCCTTAATTCTTTAACATCTTTCCAGGTTGGAAGGCAAGCAATTAAAAAGAAAAGTCTCAAATTAAAACACAGCCTAAAAAAATTGCTAGACTCTGCCTTTTCTTCAAAGAGTTATATCCCATGATGATAGCAATTTCATTTAGTTCATCCACATGTAATTGCACACCAATCCATAGGAGGCCACTAGTGTCATAAAATACCAGGCTTGTGTTATAACCCAATGACTTGATCACATATTTGCCCCCCATGATAAATCTATAACATATGCTGGACAGGAACACTGAATATAAGTAAATATCAAGAGATTATGTAAAATAATTTAAGGCCAACTCTCCAGTTAGAATATTGGGCTGCATATTATTTTATTTAGCATGATTCAATTTGATCCATTATATAGCATGATGAGGAAAAAAATCCTTTGGCATGATTTTTTTAATTAAAAATTATGTTCAACACCGAATGCAACTTACAGCAATAAATAGGACAAGATCATTGCCTTTAAAGAGATCCCAGATACCAGATAGCAATTGAAAAGTGGTAGGCTTTCTTATTTTTTATGTGACAAAAGTAAGTAAATAGTACACAGTTCAATGTCCTTTCAATTCTATCTTAAAATGATCATAGGAAAAGAGGACTAGGTATTTCAAGGAAAATAAAACACTACATAAGACTTGAAAATGTTTTTTTCAGTTCATCCATAAATGGTCAAACAGAAGACATTTTTCTCATAATTTAATATGAGGTAATTCTATCCCATGAAAAACAGGTACACGTATCAAGGGGGGATCATTTCCGGAAGAAATATGATCAAGAATACACTCCACCTGGGTGATCTCAGCCATCTTCATAACTTCAAATACCACATGCGCTCCTGACTCCTTAATTGATAACAAGTTTCAGCTTTTTGGCTTAATTTCCAAACCCATTTATACACTACATATTATTATCTGCATAACCTACAAGTATGTAAAACTGCACAGAGTAAAACATTCTAAATGAAACTGTAAGAAAATAGTTTTATTAAGACTTAAGCTGGTGGGTTTACTTGACTAAAATTATGCTTGCGCGCACACACACACACACACACACACACACACACACACACACACCACACACCCCAGTCTAGATGCTTCCAGTTACCAAAGGCAGTCTGAAAGGCCCCCTGTGGGCTTCCTTCCTGTTCTCATTTACAACACTGTGAAAACCCACAAATGATCACCAGGCCAGGTGCTGGGAAAAACACTTGTGGCATCTCACCCCATTATGTCCAATTCTGACTAACACCCTCTTGAGGTACACTAAACTGCCATCTTACTGCCTGAAATGCATCCAGACCTGATACACAGAGGCAAAAGGCAGATGATGAAATCCCAACAACAGAGAAAAGGCACGAACAACTGCAATTACTCTGAAAATGACTCAAATTAGCCTGGTGTTAACAAAGGAGGGGTGAACCTGGTATACAGCCTTACTTGCGCTCTGGAAACATCATTCAGAGAAATAACTCAATGTGCTAAGCTACAAAAAAGGCAATTTTACATTCATGTTCTTAATCAAAAAATGTCTGAATCCCATCAAATCAATTTTCACGATCTGAAATAAAATCTCTGCCACATCTTAAATTGCACAACTCTAGCAAGCCTGTAAATTATTGCTCTGTAATTCCCTCTCCTGACCTTTATATACCACAAGGCCATATGCTTCTGAGGAAGTTGCTGATTCCTCAGGACTGACCACAATCACAAAGCCATTCTGAGAAGGCTCATGCCCAGCTCTTTCCTCCAAAGGTCACTTCTCCAGAGAGGCGCTCCCTGCAAGGCGCAGTGCCCAGTAATCCATCCTGGGCCCCCATGCTGACAACATCAGATTCTTCCTGTTGTGCACTCACATAATCCCTGCAGTTTTCCTTTATTTGTTTCCAGCCCTTATCCCATTTATTTTTCACTCACAGATTATGTTTGGGCTTATCTCATTAAAGGGCACCTGGGTGGCTCAGTCATTAAGCATCTGACATTAGCTCAGGTCATGATCTCAAGGTTCATGAGTTTGAGTCCCACATTGGATGAGCTCAAACCCTTCTCTGGGTGAGCACGAGCCCTGCTTCTGATGAGCTCCACTTCTCTCTCTCTCTCTCTCTCTCTCTCTCTCTCTCTTTCTCTTTCTCTCTCTTTCTCTGGCCCTCCTGGGATTCTTTCTCTGCCCCCTGCTCACTTGCACCCAGCCCTCTAATGAAAAAAGAAAAAAAAAATCTCTCTCCCAAGGGCTACTGCGTGGCTCAGTCAGTTGAGCATTTGACTCCTGATTTAAGCTCAGGTCGTGATCCATGGACAGACCGCCCACATCCAGCTCCATGCTAAGCATGGGCCTGCTTAAGATTCTCTCTCTCCCTTTCTCTCTGTCCCTGTCCCCCACTCACACAATCTCTCTAAAAATAAAAATAAAAATAATCTCTCTCCTATAACCAGGATGTAAGCTTCATGCCTATAAAACTAATTCTGCTGTTTCTTTTTTTTCCCTGTTACATTTTTGAACCTAACAAAACGTGGCCTGAAAAGATGACTTATTCAATATATAGCTTCTATCATTATGGATATAATGATAGAATTATATCCATAGATATTATGGAGTATATCATACTCCAAGAGAATTAAGAGCCCCCAGGATAGTAAAATTGTATAATACAGAAGCTGCAGGACCCTAGATTTTTTTTTTCAGATTCTTCATGGTATAAAGTAATATAAATTATAAATAATATTTTAAATAGACTAAGGTTGAAATGCTGAGATGGGTCCAGAAACCCAAGTTCTCCCAACTACTACTTAGAGGCAGACACTAGACGTTTGGGATGCAGTTCCAGGGTGTTTTCTAAGATAGCATTCTGCTCTCTGATATATATGAAATACCTATGGTTCCTACAACTTTTCCAGAGTGGAAGAGTCTCTTGGGCACCATCTTGAATTGATTTTAAATGAACTAGTGGAGACAAATGGGAAAACTAGCTCCTTCTATGAGAAATGTTGAAATTTCAAATTAATATAGAATCATTAAGAGTCATCTTTACTATGCAGTAATTGTATCGGACCAACTCACAGCTCTTTTTAGACTAGCAAACATGATTAAGTTGAAAGTAAAAGCTATGGGTTTCAAAACTACCATTTCCACAATCCCTTCTCTGGAGGGAGCGGATCAATTTAAGTTTAAACGGAAGCTACCCTGAAATTTGGATGAGCACTTACATTTCCAGTCTCATTATTTATCACTCTACCACATTCACTGTTTCCATTGACTCTACAATTCCTGAAAAGGACCAGCCATATTCTATTTGAGATCTTTTCCTGAAATTTTTACCCGAAATAACTGTGTCTCCTTATTTGTCTAGGTAGTTCACGCTCATCCTTTAAAACACAAATTGAAAATCACTTTACTACAAAGAACCTCCTACTTTCTCTAGACAGAATTAGTGGCTCTAACTCCAGTGCATGGCTTAATGTTAAAGGTTTTTATTTTTATTTAATAATCATGCCAGAGGATTTTTTGGTATTCTTATGAAGTGAGCCAAACCAATATGAATAAAGGAAAGTCTATTTTCAGAAACTGTCCAAATTTTAAAATTCACAATTGCTGACAAATATTTCTTTGAAATCACAACCTTTTGCATGCTTAAATGCTTATGAGTAGTGGGTCATAGCTAATCATTGATTTATGAACTATAGAATACCTGAACATCTCATCGATATTATTTATTCCCAAAAGATGACAAGGAAAACTAAATTGACAATTTTGCCTTGCTTACGGTAGGCACCAAAAAAAAAAAAAAAAAAAAAACAACAACAACAACAACAAAAAAAAAACGTTCTGAATGAAGCGGCAAATAAACTTATCATAATAGCAGCATCATAATTGAACTCATTTTGTGGACTGAGTTTATCAAGTTATTTATGTATGAGCTATGCAATATGGATAAGCTTATCACTTAAGTCCCTTGAAAATAATTAAATAGGAAGAATAGTTTATCTGCAGTGAAAATTCTACATTTTATTTCCTGGCTACTGATTCAAATGACAGAATAAAATAAAGATGCAAATATACTTCCTTATAGAAGTCACAGCTTAAAAATAGTAGACCATTAAGTTTTCTATCCTTGGAGAGTGAATATGCAATTTCTCTTCTAACTGTTCCAGTCTTTGGTACAAGAAGAAGAATAAATCAAAATGTAGGTATTGTTCTGGACTCCCCAATTCAGTGTTGGTTGCCTGCAATCAAATCTGATTTGGGTAATTTTTTACCTCCTTTGTTTCTTAGAATTATGTGGTCATGACATTTGCTGTCATAATGAATTTTCTTACCAACTAAATAAGGCCATTCAGTGATATGCCCAATTGCATTTTGTCATAGAGTACATACTTTCAGGGTGATCTCATCTACAGCTATGGACTAAATTATCATCTATATCCTATATCTATGTCCTAATGCTTCAGAGATCTGTACTTTGGGCTTAAGCCTCTCCCCTGGCTCCAACTTTAGAACCTGTAGAGCCTACCTATACCTAGACTTGGATTTTGGACAGGCATCTAACCCAACATGTCTAAAACTGAACTAATTATCCCTCAGAGTCTCAAAGACTATATTCTCTTTTCAATGTTCTGCATCCTGCTGAATTTATGCAGTTACACAAGCCAGAAATTTGAGAATTCATTAATGCCTTTCTTCTTTTGTATCCTAATATCCTATCAGTCACCAAATTCTGTTGGTTCTACTGGCCAAATATATTTTGAATCTGTCCATTTTTCTCTATTCCCGCTATAGATGCCTGAAATTCTGCTCCCAGCCACCATTCTCCTTTCGAATATTTGTAACCTACATGTGATTCCTGCAACTTCTCTCACTTAGATGACCACAACAGCTTCAAAACTGGTCTCCAGGCCTCTGTTTTTCTTATTCCAACCCATGTTTCTCACTACAGCCAAAGTATTCTTACAAAAACCCAAGTCACTATATTAAATACTTGTTAATGGTTCTTTCATTATTCCCAAGAGTTTAGATTATTCTCTAGGAATGAACAATTCCCAAATGTCAGGGGCTTAACCAAATAAAACGTTACTTTGTATGCAAACTACATATCAATTGTAGATTAGTAGGGAAGTTTCCCTTGTCAATGGCACTCAGGGATATAGGCTGATAGGCCCTCAGTGTTCACTGCATCCGTGCAGCAGTAGGGAAGACTCTTAAGTACAGCTGACCCTTGAATAAGGTGGGGATTAGAAGCACTGATCCCCTCATGCCATCAAAAGTCCACATATAACTTTTGATTCCACATATAACTTTTGATAACTGAACTACTAATAACCCACTGTTGACTTCAAATCTTGCTAATAACATAATCAAATAACACATATTGTGTATGTTATATGTATTATGTACTGTATTCTTATAATAAAGTAAGCTAGAGAAAAGAAAATGTTATTAGGAATATCATAATGAAGAGAGAATACCCTTATGGCACTATACCAGATATGGAAACAAACAAACAAACAACACACAGTTCAAACCTCTGTTGTTCAAGGGGCAACTGTCCTGGCTCCTAAATAAGGCGTCTGCCTTGATGCGAAGCATGGCACTTCCACTCACATTTAACTGACTAGAGCAAGTCAATGGCCACCCCTAATTTCAAATGGGGTAATGGAAGTAAATCTTCTCAAATGCTAAAGAAAGAATATTTGTGGATGCAGGTACTGGTGGAGTGAGCCCCCATATTTTGGGGAAGAAAATTTAGGTAGAGGAAACAGCAAGTCCCCTGAGGAGGGGCCATATTTGACTTCTAGCAAGGAGGGTGGTGTGGCTAGGTAAGAGAGAGTAAGTAGCAAGAGAGGAGTCCGTGTTCACTGTAGGGGGTCACCTGGTGCCAAAAGGATAAATTGTAGTTGTGTGGAAGTATTTTGTTGACTAACCTAAGACAAAATCAAAATGTGCTCTATTTAAAAAGGAGGGAGATCTTGCTTTCCCTACCTATGAGTCATGAGCTGTCTAGTTTGGTATTTGCTTTGGTACCTCTAAAGAAGACAATAATATAATTCCTGTTGGCCTGCTGAGGTCTTCATATGATTACAAGCAAACATGGTGGAACTCAATGTTCTATACTGTCATCTGTCTGCATATGTGCTCCTTTCTCCCTGTCTCTACCACTGGATGGATATTTTGATACTTAAGTGAGTAATGTACAGAATCAGGGCCTTAATTTGGATGAGTCAAATCACTAATGATATGAAATGTTGATTCCCTTGCAATCAAAAGTAAGTTCCATCCCAGGCCCTCAAACTCAAACTAGAAATTCCAATTTGAGCACAATGATAATGACTTCCATTTATATAGTCACATTTCTCCAGAAGTATTCCAAAGTGCCTTAACAATTATATATAGGCAATCACATCGCCCATCACTAAAACACAGTCATGTCTAGGGGGAAAATGCAGTCACTGTTTAATAACAAACAGTAACATAGCAAGAAATAAAGAAAAACAGTTTAGCAAATGCCACCACTAAATGTGAGGAATGGGAAAGAGGGAGATCAAGGAGCCAGATGTACCACAAACTGGGAATAAGTCAGGATATGTGGGTTTAAAGCTTGCATTTCTGCAGAATGGGTGCTCTCATGGTAGTGTTCAGTATTAAGTCTTCCGGTGTTACCCATCCCATTATACCACTGAAGCTGGCCCATAAGATATCTATCTGCCTTAGATTCAGCAGGGAAATTAATAAATGTTCTGATTCAGGGGACCCATATCAGACTTTCTAAGTCAAATTGCTCAAGAGGAAGACCCAGGAATCTGGTTTTAGTTGTTGTTGTTGTTGCTGTTTTTGTTGCTTTGGTTTTTTGTTTGTTTGTTTTTAACTGTTGTTTATAAACTTCCTACATAATCTACATGTACAGGGGTTGACAGATGAACACCACTGGTCCAACTAGGATGGAGAACTGAATTCATGGCCATGAAACATGCACAGTGAGGAATGAGAGAGATCATGGAAACATGGGCTTTTAGGAGCAGAAGCAATTCCCAAGGCCTTTTATCCTTGGGTAGATATGGTTAAAGCCCTGGAGTTTAGTTCTCTGTGAACTGCAAAACCATTCAGGGTACAAATCCAGTTCGCAGATGACAAAGATTTTAGAGTTTGTGTGATCTAACACTCAATGTACAAAATTGGAAACTGTGGAGAAGAGGTCACATGACTCGGCTAAACCCATAACAGGAGCTTTAGATACATTATAATGGCCTTTTCACTAAAGCAATACATTTGTGGCCTGAGGGTCTGATCTGGAAATGCCAACTGGACTGGGGTTGTGTCCACTAATTTCCTTATTTCCTTTCATTACCTCCTTAGTTCACCCCAACAACAGTCTTCTACCTCCTTACTTTCCTATCATTTTGATTCCTTTCTCTTCTGCCTCTTCCCTCACATTCACTTAAAAGCCATACACTTGGTCCCTGCTTCACTTTGATACGTTTTGAGCACTTCCAGGGAATAGGTATGCAATGATGTTCTACAAGGCAAAGAATATGACTTCTGAAATCTAGAGAACTAAGCTCCAGTCACAATTGTGACATTAATTACCTTTATGGCATGCATACCATTCATTCATTGGAAAATGATTTACCAAACATCTACTATACCTGTGGCACTGCTAGGGGCTGGGAAGAACACAGTCATGTTTTCTTCTCTCCTAGACATAGCAGTCAATGAAAAAAACAGACATTAAACAATGAATTAAATTAGCAACTATCATAAGAGATGTATAGGAAGAGTAAGGGCTGCTGTAGGACAAGCTTATCTATATAGGACAGGAAATCTAGGCAGGGGGGTCAGGACAATCTTCCTCATGGAAATGATAGTGAAGTGGAGACGTAAACACTGATTAAGAATCAGCCAGATGGAGGGGGAGCATGAAAGAATTCTGTGGATAGATCTAAAAGGACATGCAAACTTCCTGAGGTGGGAAATGAACTGAAAGATCAGTATGACTAGAGCTTGAGCAAGAAAGGGGCAGGAACCCCAAAAAGAAGTGTGTGGCCAGCTCATGATACTGTAGGTATTACTGAGTAAGATGGACATAATAGGACTTGCTACCAGGTTAATGCTGACATAACATGAGGAAGCTTTTGAGAAAAGAATTTAAGAGAAGCCAAAATAATTTTAGCAGCTATTCAAAGAAAAAGCATTTTAAAAAAACAATAGATTTCATGTATAAACTTGCTGTTTCCTCCCCACCTCTAGAAAAAGTAACTCTGAATACAAGGTCTCCAGCAGAAAAAGACTAACTCCCATTTAAAACAAATGAATATGACAGATCATTTGCTTCCATCCTCCCTTCCCAATCAGAAGCAAAATTTGAATTCGGGTGTGCATATGTGTGGTTTGTATATGTGAATGCTTGATCTACAATGTCATTGACAAGGCTGTAAAAATGACTAGACACTACTGAGGACTAAAATCACTCAAGGGCTGAGCTGGCATCTTACAGTATCACAATTTTCCCACATTCCACAGGAACACAGTCCATGCACAGATCCTTGATCCAATGGCTAATTATTACCCTCATTATGCGACAGCTTCTGCTGTCAGAAAATGCCTACAACAAGAGCTAAAAAGGTGGTGCAATAATCACCTTCCTGTTTGATAAATTCAGAGGCAATGAGAAAAAATAATGGTTAGACCTTAGCTCAGCATCCTCATGAGTTAGTCATCATCAGCAAGACATGTTCTCCTTCAGCTCCGCTATCAGTCTTCTTCTTTGCAAGAACTTTTAAGAATGTTGGTCATTGGGGCGCCTGGGTGGCTCAGTCGGTTAAGCGGCCGACTTCGGCTCAGGTCACGATCTCACGGTCTGTGAGTTCGAGCCCCACATCGGGCTCTATGCTGACAGCTCAGAGCCTGGAGCCTGTTTCAGATTCTGTGTCTCCCTCTCTCTGACCCTCCCCCATTCATGCTCTGTCTCTCTCTGTCTCAAAAGTAAATAAACGTTAAAAAATTAAAAAAAAAAAGAATGTTGGTCATTAATAAATTATAAATTTTAATACCTGGATAATTAACTGTTTCCCCACTCAATGAGCAAAGTAACTTCCCCTTCCCATTCAAAATGTTTTCCTCTTTGACTTTGGCCATATGAAAAGCAAAACATATACCTTCTTATTGTCCGTTGGTAGGATTCTTCAGATTTCTACCCTTACCTTCTCTCTTCCAGCCACATACAGACAACCTTGCTGAAATAAGCTTTAGGATTTTTCGGGATTCTTTTTATAAATAATGAATTTGGAGGAAAGGAAATCTGATGCATATTGAAAAAGTGATCTCTGAAAGATCTCAGAAAAGACAAAGGCACAAAAAGCTATACTCTCAGTGTTCATCTGCTTCTCTGAACTACCATAATTTTCACTAAATAACCCTCAGAAAATAAATTTCCCTAAACTCAAGAACCAACTGCTGCCATATAGCATTTCTGAGCTCTGTTTGGCTCCTTTAGGAAAGTATTCTTGGTATTAACCTACTAATTTAGAAAGAGAAACACTGAGCTTATCAGTTAAATTCTGAGGATCAATACTTGGCCTTAATAATAGATACCCTCAGAGTATTACAGTAAATTGGTAGTAAAACAAAAGAGAGTTAACTTAATATTTATGCAGTTCTGCTTGAGCCGTGACTCACAAATGAGCTACCACATTCTGACCCCTTTCCCTCCTTCTCTAAGATCATCATTCACTAATGAGGTAAATACATAATACTAACCAATCACTATCACTTAGCTGCTTTGCTGTTGTTCAAAGCAAGTTTATTTCTATTAGACTTTTATCTACCCTGTAGACAAGCCCATTTAGCATGTTAATGGATTTCTTTAAAAAGAGCCTTTACTTTAATATTCTTTCCCTTTGAGCTACTACCTGAAAAACCACTCTAGCAGCTATTAGAACTTGTCAAAGAAGTTTACACAGTGATGGTTTTAGTAGGAGTGTAACCATCTTCCCTCCAAGTCCACAATCCCAAAGGCTCAACACTTACTTACTTCTGATATACTAAGTATTTTCAAATAATATTGCTACTTAATAAGTCATGCTGAAAACCCATTTAAAGCAATGATTCTCATAGACCAAAAAGACTGAACGAGCATCTGATAGAGAAGAAGGGGCCAATTGATACTATTCATATCACCCAGCTGACTCACAGTCATCACAATTACTTTGTAAACTTAACTATGAAAGAAATATCTGGTTGTGTTCATTCATCCAATCTTATAGTAAAAAGACCCCAAACCACAAGACTTTAGAGATGAACATTCATTAGAGACACAGAAAGTTGAATCTCTGTAATTTCAGGTAGTATAAATACATATAGCACTGTTTTCTAATACATATAGTATGCATCAAAGTGAGAAATTACCACATCCTCCAGTCAAAAAAACCCAGGTTTATTTTTTTTTATTTTTTATTTTTTATTTTTTAAAAAATTTTTTTTTTCAACGTTTATTTATTTTTGGGACAGAGAGAGACAGAGCATGAACGGGGGAGGGGCAGAGAGAGAGGGAGACACAGAATCGGAAACAGGCTCCAGGCTCTGAGCCATCAGCCCAGAGCCTGATGCGGGGCTCGAACTCACGGACCGCGAGATCGTGACCTGGCTGAAGTCGGACGCTTAACCGACTGCGCCACCCAGGCGCCCCCCCCCCAAAAAAAACCCAGGTTTAAAACCTGACTCTAGCTACTACCTTAAGTGCATGGTCTTAAGTAAGCAACCTAATCTTTCTGGGCCACCATTTCTTTATCTGTACATTATTGAAAACAATAGTGTCTTCCATGGTTCAAAGTATTATGGAAGTGAAGGTATCCTGGAAGGATTTCTTGAGTTTCTAATTAGACGTTGAGTGAGTTAGTTGAGCCATTTATTGTGATTTCAAAAAGTCCTTGTTGTGTAAAATGCAGATATAATTTTCTATTGCCTGACAATTTCAAAATATGCTCAGCAACACTGACTCCCAGGATGTATTTAAGTATCATTATACACAGAACATTACAAATTTCATATTTTTCAGCAAGGGGATCAATTCCAACATGGGAAAGACCTTGTGAGCTACAGGAACCAAGAGAATTCCAGTGCAACTGGAATGCATGGAGAAAAGCATAAGTGACAGGAACTATGTTTGGAGAGTGGGGTAGAGGACAAGATCACATGGTATCTGCCAGCCATGATAAGCAGACTGGATTTATGTGCAAAGAGAAGGTTTAAGTGGAAGAATGATGTGATCTCATTTACATTTTTTAAATTTGGCTGCAGTGTTAAGATTGCAGCAGCAAGCTTAAACAGACAAAGAATCGAGGAAAGGAAACCCAGTAGGAAGTTGTTTTAATTAAGATAATGACCCGTACCAAGGTGGTGGTGAGGGATGAAGAGAAATGGACAGACACAAGGTATATTTTGAAATTAGAACAAGAAGAGGATAAAAGAAGGGGGTTAGAAAAAAAGTGAAACCAGTAACTAGGAAATAAACTCCCAGGATAACACTTTTTTTCCAACCTTGGATCTATTTCAGTTGTACCCAGCTAGCTCATGTTTCACTTCTCTAGAGTCACAAAGCAGCCCCATGGCTCCACACTAATGTGCTCCTTCTCTGAATGGCTCTAGTATTTAATGCTGGCCTCACTCAAGGCCTGTTTGTGACAGGTTAGGGAGCACTGCAGCTAACCAGTTCTTGAGTCTATTGTCCTATAATTACATTGCAAACAACAGAAAGTGGGGACCTTACAATCATGTATGAACATAGGTACTGTACATTTGTAAAAACTGACATTGAGAATGATCTGTGTGGTCCTGATTCAATGTCGCTGACACTTTCGCAAGAGCACTCACTTTACATATTGTATTTATTTTTACATAAACGAGAATGATATTATCCTCTCACCTTGCCCACTTGTCCCCTCTCTGACCCCAGGAGCCCCAGGTAGAGAGCAAGAGGAGTGAAGGACCAGAAAGGTGAAACACAAACTCACTCATGAAATGTAAACAGCTTCATCTGCTAATGGCCATGAAAGCCTTATAATTAAGGCAAAGTGCTAAAGTAAACAGACAATTAGCTTGTCCTTTTGGGGTGTAAACAAGAAGAGAATCCAAACATTTACTGGAAGAACTCAGTAGATAGAGAACGCCTTTGGGCAGGGTATTATTCATCTTGTTTATTGTTGTAACAGCACAGTGCCAGGTGCTTAACATACTAAGTTTGTGGGAATGAATGAAGCAAGGAATGAATGAATGTCCTCCTCCGCTGTATTTATCATGGCCTAAGAACTGTGCAGATAGATTTCCTTGTCTGCACCGTTGTCGATGCATTGGCTAAACAACTTTAAAATGATGTATGCCTGACTGAGTGCATTTGTGTTGGTCCACACTTGCATACACAAAAATATATCAGCAAACCAGAAGCTCGATGTTTAAAATCTGAAATGATGTGGCACTGGTTTGGCTGTAGTTTATTTTCAAACATGCTGCATCTGCAGAATGTTGGGTAATGATGATGAAAGCCCTTTCAGAATAATTACAATCCAATCATTTAGCACCGAGCCCCTTCTGAAGCTCACTGTCACTTGCTCAGTGCCTCAGAAATTAACGTCTCTTGCCACGGTGAAGAAAGTACTGCAGCAGTAACTTACTGGTGTATATTCCAATAATGAGAATTTGAATGATGAAGTGTGATAGCATCAGCTGGCCTTGGCTCATCTGTCTTAATAATTGATCATTGCAATCTGTCTTAACCCCTCCCTGGCCTCTCTTTCCCCAGCTATTTTCTCCTTCAGGGCAAAGTGGTTTTATTCTCCAATCTGTACAAATTTATCTTAATAGTGCCTTATTCATTTCAAGAATATTGGTTTGCACTTAGTCTCACACATTATTTTTATTTTAAATTAGGGTAGACATAGCTAAACCACAGTTCCTTAGACCCTCAGTTTGCCTGGAATTTTCTCTAAGTTACACTGAGTGCCAAGAGCCTCTTACGGACTCCTTTATTTATGACATGCAAAACGTCCTCTGCTCTTTCACTGACCTCAGAGTTGACCAATTGTAGCAGAAGTCTCTTGGCCTGATAAAACATAGTCCTTTCTACCCTGCTACAAATTTAGCTAAATCCATCTGTTTTCCAGCCTATTGGTCATTCCTCAATGGAAGTGTAAAGGAAAAGAAAATACCAATCCCTATCACGAACTATGTAGGGATCCCTTCAAACTGTGAATAAGCCAGACTTAATAAAGAACTTGGCAAAAATTCTTGGTCATGCTAACCAGAGGGTGGTCGCAGAGGAGGTATAAGAGGGTTGTTTGTAAACTGAGCTCTGCATTTTAAACCTTAAGGAGCTGCTGCATTGAACTTGGGAAGCTTTGGAACGGCTAGTAGACAAGAGGAGTCCTGGAATAGTCCCACCTACCTTCTGCATAAAGCACATAAGCTCTGCCTCTATCCATTTCCCTTCTTAATGCTTAAAATATGTTTAAAAAGGGTTCTGCAGCTCAAAATATGTAATCATTTGTCTGGGGAACAAACCCTGATTTTAAATTTTTTTTTTTTTTTTTTTCAACGTTTATTTATTTTTGGGACAGAGAGAGACAGAGCATGAACGGGGGAAGGGCAGAGAGAGAGGGAGACACAGAATCGGAAACAGGCTCCAGTCTCCGAGCCATCAGCCCAGAGCCTGACGCGGGGCTCGAACTCACGGACCGTGAGATCGTGACCTGGCTGAAGTCGGACGCTTAACCGACTGCGCCACCCAGGCGCCCCCAAACCCTGATTTTAGAATCAAGTACACAAGTTCAAGCCTTCTATGGCATCACCTCATATGTCTGACTTTGGAAACTACATCTAACACCAGTATGAAAGGAAGATGTTAACCCCCAATGGCATAGCCGAGTCTAAGAAAGTAAGTAAAATTTGCTTGATATATACACACACACACACACACACACACACACACACACACATATATATATGTGTGTGTGTGTGTATATATATATACATATATATATATGTATATACACATATATATGTATATATGTATATGTATGTATACACACACACATACACACACACACACACATACATATGACTCAGATCCTTGGCAGTCATTATTCCCTCAAACTTCAAATAGGTACATGGAGCTTCATTCATTTTATTCACATTTCTACATCAGTATCAATTTATCAGAGGACTTTCATGGACATTCATCTGAAATAGCACCATCCCATGAGCTTTTGGTTATTTAGCTTGATTTATTTACCTCCATAGCACCTGACTTGCTGCACATTAATATTTGTTATTGGTTCATTGTTGTCTTCTCACACTTTCATGTAAGCTCCGGGAGGTCAGGGACTTGCCCTTTTTATTGCTTTATTACAAAACTGGAATAGTGCCCAGCACATAATAGACATTCAATATATATTCACTGAATGAATGAATATCTCTTATTCCAAAAAATTTATGTGGGGTTTATTACCAAATAAATGAAAAAGAGGGAAAAAGGGGTTTTAACATCTTGAACAGCCTTGGATTCTAGTGCCACTGTTTTTAGAGCATTAAACTAACACTTGGTTAATCAATTCATCTCTCTGGACCTTTTTGGACATACTCACATCAAGGGAATTTGGGTGCTGAGATTATATGATTAAGATTATATAGAAATAAATCCCATTATCCTTTCCTTCTGGTTTTCACATCCTGTTTAATCCCCTTGAAAGTGGGTGAAACCTGTGATTTGCTTCTCATCCATAGTATGTAGCAAAAATGACAGAATATACATAACTACATCACAGGAGATCATAGTAACCATCTTGCTGGGGGACCCCCCCCCCCGCCTTCCTTGCTGGCTTTAAGGATACAAATGACCTCTTTGGGAAAGCTCATGTGACAAGGAATTCACAGCTGCCTTCAGAGCTACAGATAGCAAAGAATGAGACCTTCTGTCCCACATCCCACAAGAAACTGGATGCTACAATCATCCATGTGAGTTTGGAAAAGGACTCTTCGCCAATTGATCCTCATATGAGACTTCAACCCCAGCAAAGACCTTGACAGCAGACTTGTAAGAAACGATCCTCAAGAAAGAGATCCAGTTAAGTCATGCTGGACTTCAAACCCACAAAAACCATGTACAATAAATATGTATTGTTTTAAGTCACTACACTTAGAGTAATGTTGTTATGCAACAATAGATAACTGACATAGATACAAAATATTCTCTTTGCCATAATGGCGGGTTTATCAAACGTACTGAGCCTGACACCAATGAAGAGAAGGACCTATCAATGCCTCTCCCATCAGGGTTTCCAGTTTAGATCACTGAGGAAGTAAGCTTCCTTAAGACACACACACAAATAACTGATGTTTCCCTTATCTACATTATCTCCACTTGATAACTGCAGAATGGGCAAAGATGTATTTCAGACATAGTTTCTCTTTTGCTTTTCTATTTTTTTTTCTAACAGGCCCCTCCATCCCTCCTCTCTCAACTTCATTTCCCCAGATATCAATCCTTCATCAATTTTTTCTTGTTAGGTTAGCAAAACAAATCACATTGTGTGAACATGCCCTTTGCAAACTGCTCAACAATGTAAACACTACTTAAATTATCCTTGTCAGAACTTGGCCTGGTCTTTTCAAAAATGCTGGCTTGACAAAATATAAACCAATAAGTAATCAGAATCTAGCCATTGAGAAAGGTGCCATTAATTAGTCCAAAGATGAAACTGTTTTAAAACATCAGAATTATTTGCACTCCACAGTGTCAATTCTCTCTATGGCTTGACAAGTAGGGCATGTCTCAGAAACTCACAGCACATAAAGAAGATAGGCAGCCAGAAGATTTGCAGTTGTCTTCCTCTCTTTGACTTCAGGAGACTTCTCTGGATAAAGACATTTTTCCCCCAAAAATAAAATACATAGCTTTATATGAACTGGAAGGGAGGGGTGCCTGGGTGGCTCAGTCTGTTAAGCGTCCAACTTTGGCTCAGGTCATGATCTCATGGTTCATGAGTTTGAGCCCTGTGTCAGGCTCTGTGCTGGCAGCTTAGAGCCTGGAGCCTGCTTTGGATTCTGTGTCTCCCTTTCTCTCTCTCTGCCCCTCCCCCACTCACACTTTGTCTCCCTCTCCCTCTCTCTCAAAAATAAACATTAAAAACAACAACAACAACAACAAAAGAAATGGAAGGGAGCCTTAGATGGACAATGAACTAAACAAGTTGTGTAAAAGTATAAAGGGAGCAATGTTTGTTTTGTTTACAAATCAATAAATCCTTTCTAGCGTCTTCCTAGAAGTTAGAGTGTACACAGCATTAGAGTAGGAAATGCATCACATGTAGTAAATACCAAGCTGACTCTCTGTGTCAAGCCTGACTTAACCAATTCAACAGTTATTTGTTTGAGGAGGAAGACAGAGGAAGAGAGTCTCACCTACTTTCTGCTCAGGGACTCCTTCCTGATAAAAAATCATTGATGAGCTAGTTCTCTGATCCTTCTTTCATCCTTTGAAATCTTTTGAAATGTATCCTAATCTGTTGCTTTCTTTGCTTATCCATGTTTCTTAGAATGGGCGATTCCAGCAGTTTTGTGTTCTAATCCCAGTTTTGCTAACACTTTATAATTTATTTAGACCTGCTAACGTCTCCAAGGTTCAGCTTCCTAACCTTTTTATGATAAGATAATGCTAACTTCCGTAACAGAAGTTCCCTAAGACTCTCAGCAGCTTAACGAAATAAGTTTTATTTTTGTTCACCTAATAGTTGATTATGGTGTTTGGTGGATCCATTTTTATACATGACTCTGTTATTAAGTTCCTTTTATTTTGTATTTCTACCATCTCCTAGAGCCTCAGCTCCTTTACGTGTTGCTGGAAGATGAGGAAAGGAAGACCCTACACTTTTTACCCATTTCAGTCAAAGAGTGATATTCATGAGTTTGGCTCAAATTCTAGGCATAAGTCACATGGCCAACTAGACTCAAGAGGGCGTGAAAAATAGTTGAAAGCTGAGCAGCCATTTCCATCAACAATCTGTAGTATGGAAAGGAAACTCAAATCTTTGGTGAGCACTTCATCACCTCCAGAGAGATGATCTCTGATGCTTCTTGTAGCTCTATATTAATGTGCTTTTATTATGTGAATCTTCTATCCTAATTTAAAGTATAAAAGATATAGAAGGAAAGCATAAAAAGCACAGAAAGGCAAAGTTTAGGAAATAAATCCTGCACAGATTTCCATTAAATGCAGATATGAAATGTGCACCTTCATTAAAACAAATCTTTGAATGAAGAATCCACAAAGACACAATGATATACATGGAAAAATATTTATACATAATTTTATCATTATAAGTAATCTCTTAAGGGGGCTGCAATTCTGGCAATAATCTAGGACAATGAATCAATTTTTTACTAATTATCTACTATTTGGAAAGTGCTATACTCGCTACAGCAGTAGGAATAAGAGGCATGTAAATGCTTTATTAAGAGGGTAAAATATCTGATTGAAAGAGCAAAATAGCACTAATATAAAATAAAAGTATAACAGGGGTGACTGGGACGCTCAGTCAGTTAAGTCCAACTCTCGATTTTTGGCTCAGGTCATAATCTCACATTTCTTGTGATTGAGCCCCGTGTCAGGCTTGGCACTGATAACACAGAGCCTGCTTGGGCTTCTCTCTCTCTCCTTCTCTCTTTGCCTTACCCCTGCTCACGTACTATCTCTCTCTCTGTCTCTGTATCTCTCTCAAAATAAATAAGTAAACATAAAAAATATAACAGATCAATGTCAGACACAAATATTTCCTTTAGGGGACATGTTCCCAAGATAATTTTTGTGAAAGTAGGAGTTTCAGCTGGGCCTTAGAATTTAGATGGAGTTTGAGGAAATGGAGATGAGGGAAATTTCTCTCCTCAATGATAGGTCACACACCTCTTGACCTAGTTATTCATAAAATGCATCAAGGGAATAAGTCCCTTCCCATGGATGTCAGGAAATTGTATATCTGTACATATATTTATTTTTTCTCTCACAGATCTGCTGTTTTCTTATTTGAATTCTCCAAGATGCTTTGATTTAACCATTTCATTTCAACCAGTTTTTTTTTCCCTTGAGCTTTCAAAGTAATATCTGTACATTTGCTCTACATTCAAGTAATATTAACTCCATGGCATTTGTAAATGGTGATCTGAACATTTTCAGAAGTTTCGGAAGCCCACCTGAAGCTTAAAGACATGTCTCTCTTAGGTGAAGTGCACATGTTCCTTGATGACCTAGGACATTTTGTTCAAAGAGAGGAACACACTTGAGGTTAGCAGCTACCTTTTGAGGGAAGAGCAGGAACAACAGCATTTACAAATAAAAACAGTTGTTAGAAATGAAAAGGATGGGCCGTTTCATTGTCTAGATGAGGAATAGGCAAGTTAAATGTCTTATCCAAAGACACTCAGGAACACAACGGTAGTGTGACAGTGGGAACCCATACCATAAACTTACACAGTGACAATTTGCAATTTTCAGGTTGAGTTCATTGAACTCCATGCTTAGGCCATAGTGGGGGAGATTGAAAGGTTAAAACCGCATTGTTAAGTGGAGGGTAAATCAATATTTGTTCACCAATAATGACCTAGCAGCTATTAGAAGGTCTCAGTTTGGGGCAGTACTATAACGAGTGAATGAATGTATAAATGAATGCAAGGATAAATAGATGGAGAGCTGGATGGCTGGGTGGATAAGATAACACATGTCTGTTCATGTGATTCTCCAACATGTCTGAAGATTTTCTTTGGGACCATAACACAGCCTAAACAGGGACTGACATTTCACTTAAGGCCAGGATCCAATTAGTCATTCAATGGTAACAATTTTTTATTAACTCATGTCCCCAGTTTTCTTCAGGTAGAATATTAAGCATCTGATAAAAGACCTTCCTTCTCTTGTATCTAACACAGGGGGCTGAAAAGAAGATGCACATTAGTCTTAAAACTGATTTTTGTTTTTTAGCTGGAGATTCCTTCTGTGGTTTGCCTGGACTGACCCTTAAGAGTAAGAAGCTGAGCCACTGACCTGAAGCAAGGAAGTTCTGTGCATGGAGGTACCATTTTGCTGGGACAGCAAACAACTCACAGTTATTCTTAACTTCAAGTGGTATAATTGCAATCAAGTGAAGACTTTTGTTGTTATTTGGCAGTGGGTTCATCTACAGATCTCTATATACACCAGCATTCTTCATGCATACAACACAGGACAACACTATTTTAGAAAATAGGCCCTTCAGCTGATAAAGCCCAGATTCAATCTTTCTATTTCTAGAAGATGCCTGAGGTGGTGGATCCTGACGTCTATCCTGACATTTGGGAAGAGAGGCTTATCATTTTATTGGGCTTTGCAACCCAGATGGTACCATGCTAAAAAAAATAACTTCTGGAAAATAACAAGAAAGGAAAATCTGTTTGCTTGTCCTACACATCATTGTGTTCTGTTTCTCTGGAGGATTTGCAGGTGTGATATTATTTCCCAGAAACACTCAAAGAACATTGAACAGAAACTGTTGTAAGGAAAATCTGTAGGGCTTCCCAAAACTCCTTCCTACCAAAATATAGAGCTTGTCTTTTTTTCTCCACATAGAGAAGGAATTTCTTTTCACTGACACAGGACACTTCCTTTTGTACCATTCGCCCTGGTACGTGCTGAATTCTCAAGTCATCACAGATGCTCATTGTTCTCCTAGCCTCTTCCAACTTACTTTTCACAGGATTTATTCTCATCTGATCACTTAAGGAAACAGCTTAGTCACTCTAGGACTGAGTTTGCATGGATAAGACAGGGATAACAATACCTACTTCAAATATGACAAGTAAGCAGCTCATCACAATGCCTGGCATATAGTAAATGCTCAATACATGAGAATTGACATCAATAACATTAAAATTCACCACTGCCTCCAATGTCACTAGCATCTCTCTGCTGTTATCATTACCAGCATCTTGGCTTCAAGACAATTCTGTCATTCATTTTTCTTACTTAGAAACATAGAATAACTTTCTGTGAAAAAAAAATTGGGCAGGATTGAAAATACTCATTAATTTAAAATATGTAATTAACTTTAAGGAATTTATGACAGAAATGATGAAAGAATTGTAACAATTTGTAGGAATAAATGAGTACATAGGTGTTTGAATTATTAAACTTATACTATTCTCCCATTGTATGTGCCTTAACTGCTGTTGGATTTCTAGCAATGAAATGTTCATATACTATACATCAGTCTAAGATTCTTTGTCTTCCATTTAAAGCATAGCATTATGGCATAAATCTTTATAACTATACACATGGCATTCATCCAGGTTAAATACATCATTCCAGGTGTGACTGAAAATCATCTTTTAATTTTTCAGGAAGTGAGAAATGAGAAAATATTTAAATATCTATTATCAATATCAATGTTTTCAAGATTCATAAAACATCAGTAATGCCAACACATTTTCGATGTAAAGTGAAGCTTTGCTTCTAGGAAAAGGTAATGCAAGCATTTGCGAATCGGACTACAAATTGGAATCTCTGCAAGTTGAGCCACTATGAAAAGAGCATTTAAACAAAATATATGAAGGGGAGCCAAGGGAAATAAAATGTCCAAGTTTGGTCTACAGGAAAGATGGTTAATTTTCACTGAGTTATTTTTCAAGCTACGCTGGTTGGTGATACATTGGTGAGGACTGTGATTTCATTAAAGCAATAAAAGCCTCTGGAAAACAAGCAGGAAACAACATATAGTTCAAACTTTATATAAGTATAAAGAATAGAAGCAAGTCTCCTGGGATCTCTGTATTTACTCAATTAGTTGTTGTTTTTTTCTCTTCCCCACTGTCACTTCAGTATTGAGAAAATCTAGAACTCATGTGTTTTAAGTACTGTTTTAGGCATTTCATCCCTTGACCAAAATCTCTCTCCAAGTTTAAGGTACTAGGCACCTTTATTTATTGAAGTATTAAGTCTTAATAAATTCATTTGATAAACAAATGCTCACTAGTCTGGATTTTATGTCTTTTTATGCCACTGACTCTATAACAATATAAAGGACAACTTTATCAGCTATGATTCATTTTGCAAAAGTATGAAAATTCTTAAATAATAATAAATAAACCCAGGATTTATGAAACCACCTTTTGATGGGTTCTCCCTTAAAAATTAGACAGTGAGTATAGCAGCTCTGAGCATTTCATCCTCACACTACCATGTTCAAAAGCAGGAAGGGATTGGCAGGCCTCCAATGTGTCTCTTTATCAGGACAACAATGTTCCCCTCTATTCTCTCATGTCTCACTGGCCAGAACTGGGTTACCTGCCAAGGTTTAGCAGCAAGCGAATACAGAGCTGACTAAGGAGCTGGCAAATTTAAGCACCATAGATGGGGAGGAGCAGATGGGCTCTGCTCAGAACAGAGGGGCTGGAAAAGGCTGTGTGGCTACTAACAGGGTTCACCATAGAATTCTTCTTCTGGACAGGCTTACAAACTGAACAGAACATTTCTGGGTACTTCCATGCACAAGACTTTATCTTAGAATACAAAGATCAATAAGACCTGAAGGCTATATTAAGGAGTTTGAATTCTATTCCAGCTAGAGAGAGTAGTGACTTTGGAGACTGGTTGGTTGAACATTTGCTTTGGCCTGTTGAACATTTTGCTTTAAGCACCACCTCCCATTTTAAAGATGAGTAAACCTGGGGCACCTGGGTGGCTCAGTTGGTTAAGCGCCCGACTTCGGCTCAGGTCATGATCTCGCGGTCTGTGAGTTCGAGCCCCGCGTCGGGCCCGCTTCGGGTTCTGTGCTGACCGCTCAGAGCCTGGAGCCTGTTTCAGATTCTGTGTCTCCTTCTCTCTCTGACCGCCCCCCCCCCCCCCCGTTCATGCTGTCTCTCTCTGCCTCAAAAATAAATAAACATTAAAAAAATTTTTTTTTAAAGATGAGTAAACCAAACCTCTGGGATGTACTCAAGATTATAGAGCCAATAAACCTAAACCTTCTTGCTCATTATCATCAACCTATTTACTGCTTTGAAAGTATATATAGAAAACCATGTTTTCTTCTGGAGTCTCCAGCCCCTAAATTTACTTCACACTCTTCATAGGCTTCTCACTTGTAAAATAAGTCCTTTGTTCAAATCTCTGACACCTACTTGCCAATTAGAATGGTAGGTACTTTAAATAATTTTTGGAGAAAGGAATGTATCAATGAATTATTCTGAAATGTGTTAAATATCAGGAAATTCTCCAGGAATGAAAAAACAGTGTTTTTATGATATAATGAGGCTTTCTACAGGTGTTTAAATCCTAGCAATTTGTATCTGCTTTCTTATGTCTGACTACTCTAGGATTGTATCTGGTTCTGTATTTTTCTGACGATTTGCTTTGTAGGTTTAGACAGAGATTGGTTCTCCTCCAGAAATACAGGTTTTTTTGGACATAATTTCTCCTTTTATTTTATTTTTTAAGGTAGAGTTAACCTATTTATCCTGAAAAACATAAAGATATTTATAATACTAATATCTGCAAATACGTAGAGATAGGGCTTGCTTTACCTGTATCAGAATAGGTAGCCATATGAAAACTTTCCAGAAAACAGGGCATCACCATCCTTGGACTTCAAATCATCCTCGGGCTTCAAACACAATCACCTAGCTTAATTGTGCTGAATTTCTATTCTCTGTGGTTACAACTTTGCCCTCCCAAGTTATCTACTTTTAAAACATATTATTTTTGGAATTGGTGGAATTTGTTCCATGATTAACACTCCAATTTGTATAATTATATTTGTCAGATTCCTTCCTAAGTTAACCAAATGACTCAGGCGGAAGAAGAATGCCGGGGACCTGTGTGCACAAAAGGGGGAGAAGGGGTGCGAGGATGAGAAGCGAAAATGAAAACCAGTGGGAACTCCAGAATTTCCATGTATGGGACTTCTCTAGGGTGGCAATCAGTTGCATCCCTGCTGCAGTTTTTATAGTAAGAGTAAGGTTATTTCTCAATTTGTATGTTAATTTCCTATGTTCTAGGATGGGGAAACTGAAGGAGATTATGGGGGATATAACACTAAAAAGGCCTCTCTCTCTCTCTCTCTCCCCCTCCCTCTCCAATTACAATGTGGCCCCATTAAATCAAACCTCCCCTATCACAAAATCTACCTCCTGCTAGGCCTGCGTGGCAGGGTGAAAAGTTTAAATGGTTGTAAATACCTGTAAGACAAAGCAAAAGACTCCAAAGATTTGACATGTACAGAGTAAGAGTCTCTATTTAAAGAAACTGAACAGTAGCTGAAATTAACCAAGAAGGTGCCTCTTCTTGTTTGGAACCAATCAGTTAAGGAGCTTGTATTCCCAAAAGTGATCTCAATGTGACACCTAGTGGTGGCTCCAGGCTTACCCCTTCAGGTCCTGATGGAAATACCCTGTCTCCAAGGTATTCAAAATTTTTGTTCCTGGAGGCTCTAACTCCACTTCCGTGGAGGAAAACTAACTTCTTTCACAGGAAAAATTACTTAGAAAAAATTCTTTAGAAGAAAATTCTCAGGCATCATTTTGAAGATGGTATCCAAGCCTTTTTTTTTTTTTTTTTTTTTTTTTTTTGGTCTTTCTGATGTATGAATTGTCTCTTCTTGAGTCTCTAATGAAGTCTTCTCCACCCCCACAAACCTTGGCCTATTTGCAAATTCAAAGAACTGAAGCCCTTTCATTGACATCCAAAATACTAATTTTTCTACTTTAAAAATTGATAAATACCTCAGAAGAAGACTATGCATTGGCTTTCTTTCAAAGATGTTAGCACTGGGAAATTTTCTTACAAATGTTAATTATTCCAAAGTGTTTATATAAAAATGAGTCATGTTGTTTTGTTTCCCAATGGAAATTTGTTTTTTTGTTTTTTATTGTTTTTTGTTTTATTTTTAGATCCTAAATTGAGTTTTTTCAAGCACCAGAGATGCTTTTGGCTACTAGACACACACACACACACACACACACACACACACACACACACACACACCAGGAAATGTAGAGTAGTTTTTAGCCAAAGTGGGAAAAAAACAGCTTTGATACTCTGTCTTTTGGAAGCCTCCCTGCCCCATTAGTGACAGGCCATCATCTTGGGCTAGAATTTGTTGATGTCCTCTTGGGCACTCCAAATCTTCCCTGAATGGACAATGTCCAATGTGTCATTCCCTCTCTCTCTCTCCTAACTAATCTGAGAGTCTGCATAAACGAGATGATGAGAAGGTGTCAAATGCTAAGTTTAGAGATGAGTTGGACTTGTCCAAACTGGCCTTCTATAGACATTGACTCAATGTTTTCTATTTGACTCAGAGTAATAATGGGGAGAATTGCAGGAAATGATTTGGCTGGCCTTCCCACAATTTCTGTACCATCTATCCATGTAGAATTGTACTAGCTCACCAGGTACTTTGGGAGTTAATTCTGCTATCCCCTCCCAAGTTAACTATATAAGCCTGAAACTAAGGATTTGGGTAATTTCTATATAATAATTCCCTTTTTAAATTATCATTTATTGAGCACCCTCTATGTATCAGACATGACACTAAAATAATTTTGCATATTTTCTTGGAAGTCCTCCGATAAGCCCTAAAACAGAGCTGTTGTGTTCCCATTTTAGATCTATGAAAACTGTGGCTTAGTGACTTAATGTCTTTTTGCTTGTAAATAGCTGCGTTGAGAAATGCTTTGGTCTCCAATGTACTTTTCTTCAGCTTCTTTTTAAATACTTGGGTATTTGAAATGGAAACTTTGGAGTATAACAAGAATTTTCCCCCAAACAACTAATTAACAATAAACTGAGTCTCTAAGAGACTCATAATATATACACATACACACATAGCTGATAAAGTATCAAAGGGGTGTGATGTTATAATGCTTTGATCCTAAGTCACTGGAAACTCTTGTTTTGAAAACTGATCCCTTTTATCAGCTTCTTGAGCTGTCCTCACCATAGAAGCCTGAATTCTTCAGAGGGTCTTAAATTCAGCCCCAGTCCAGTGTTCTCTCTTCTGTTCCTGCTGTCTCCATGAGGATGCGATACAGACAGATACTTGGACAGACAAAATGGGTGGTTTACTCTCTGTAGTTTTTATTCTGAAGATCATACATACTTGTAAGCCCTATAACAAAAATCTAAATGGTTCTGACTATAAACCATTTATTTTTGCAAATCTCATCCATGCTGCTAAGGAAAAGACTGTTTCTTTGGCAACCAGGACTCAAACACTGGACAACCATAGATGTAGAATTATAATTACAAGACTGAAATTCTGCCTAAAAGCAAACAGGAAGCATTTTTTTTCCTGAAGCTATTGGCTTTAGATGATTAATATGTTTTAAATAAAATTGCAAGCTTTATTTTGATATGTTCAAGAATGCCAATCCCAAGGACCCAGATTCAGAAACAAGAGACAACAAAGCTACTGCCATGGAGGGAATAGACTGTAGTAGCTAAAAGCAAGTCATCTGAATCCAGATTATCCAGTTACCATTCTCAGCTCTATAATTTCATGAGTCACCTTGGGCATCACAACTGACCTCTCTGTGCCTTTTGCTTCATCTGCTGAATGTGAGGGTTAAGTGAATTAATATATGGAAAGCTCTTGGAAAGCCTGGGGTAAGCTAAGCAACCACAGCTGAGTATCGGGATCAGAAGTACTGTGAACATATCTCTGTGCATCTCTCTTCACAGCCCAGAAGTAGGAGGTATTTCACCATTTTTTTTCCTTCTCTCTCTCTCTCTCTCTCACTCTCTCTCTCTCATTGTCTCTCTCTTTGAGGCAGCCACATACAATTGTTAGATCAGAATAAGTCTTCACATTTTTTTCCCTTCAGATGATGGATGGCAAAACTAAAATAGGTCTTCTTAAGATAATGTTTTTGAGTGTCCAGCTGGTGGAGACAGGAAAAGCAATTTCAGTGAGACAAGAGAGCCTTCAGGAACAGATTTGGAGAGAAAGTATTATGTTGGCCTTCTAGAAATAGAAGTGCCATGATGCAGACTGCAAGGAATGAAGATTATCCACATAGTCATTTTGCAGCTCAGTAAAAGAAGAAATGATGGAAGATAGATGATGGCCCTGCCAAATTCCAACTTGGCCAACCAGCCTGCTGACACTGATGCACACCTGATTGAGCACCATACCCTGCTTTGCACTTTTAACATCTTGGGGGTGGCCTGATTTTAGCAGAGGCAGCTTGGTGCCCAAATCTTTATACAGAGGACAAGCTCCAACCAGCCCAACACTTACCTAGTGGACAAGTCTGCTAGCCAAGAAATCTCTTTGAGAGAGACAATGCTTTCCTATGGGGAAAGAGAACATTCTCAGACTCAGGGCTTTAATAGAACTACTCCATTTTGACGCTGCAAGGTCTGTGTTGCACGGCATCATCTGACTGTCAGTAAAATTTTTCTATTCAGTGATTAATCTTTGTCTTCATTATACTTTTTCTTTTTTTAGTTTTCCAGCTTTATTTTGGTATGACTGACAAAAATTATACATATTTAAGATGTCCAACATGATGTTTTCTTTAATAGTAGTAAAATAGGGGCACCTGGGTGGCTCAGTTGGTTAAATGTCCGACTTCGACTCAGGTCATGATCTCCCAGTTTGTGGGTTCGAGCCCTGCATCGGGCTCTGTGCTGACAGCTCAGAGCTTGGAGTCTGCTTAGGATTCTGTGTTTCCCTCTCTCTCTGACCCTCCCCTGCTTGTGCTCTGTGTCTCTCTGTCTCTCAAAAATAAATAAATGTTTAAAAAAAATTTTTTTTAAAAATAGTGGTAAAATATATTGAGCACCTTGTATGTGTTTTCATTCTTTCTTCTTGTTCTTTCTTCTTTCCTTCCTTTCAATGCTATTCATCAAAATCACTAGGTGCTAGGTGCTATGGAATAAAATGATCAACTCAGCCAAGTTCCTTGTCTGCCAGTATCAGGAAGAGTACTCCACAAGTAAACAAATGCACAAGATAATTATAAAGTATGGCAACGTATACTAAAAAGATGACATAGATGTGGATCACCCTGGAGGACTGCCCAATTTAGATTACATGGCAAGAAAGGGCCTTTCTGAGGAAATGACTTTTAGTAGAGATGTATGGCTGAAAAAGAGTACCAGGTCTTCTTAAATCCCAGTTTTTTTGTGAGCATGAACATGTACAAAAGCCCTGATGTAAGAAAGACTTTGGTATGTTCTGGGAACATTAAAAAAAAAAAAAAAAAAAAAAAGAGCAAAAAGGCAAGTGTGACTGAAACACAGTGAACAAGGGAGTGTATGAGATAAACTTGGAGATGTCAGCATGGATAGACTGTCCAGGGCCATATAGACCATGGTTGTAAGATCAGGATTTATTCCAAAAATGATACAAAGCAAATGAACATATTGAAAAAGGTAGTGCCATGGTTTATTTTATAGGTTCAATTATTTAGACTGTGGCATGACGATTGAGTTGTAAAGGAGTAAGAATGGAACCTTGTACACCAATTGTGAGGCCACTGCAATCCTAAAGGTGATAGGTAATAGTGGCTTACACTTGGACATCAGCTAAGGAAGCTCATCCCTCTTAAGCATTACACCAAATATTCAAAGGAGAGCTATGTCTTCCCCATCTCAGAGATGAGTTAACAAAGGCTACTAGCGATGGCTGCCTAAAATTACTCAGCTTCTAAGTGATAGAGTCAAGACTCAAACTCAGATCAGTATGGCTCAAAAATGAATTTCCTTTCCTGTAGACTTTGGACTTGTGCCTCTTTAGCAGTTCTTGCAAAAGAACCTTAAAATAGCCTTCAGAGATCCCGAATACTTAGTGATGCTTGCTATGAACGAGCAGTGTTCTAAGTGTTTTCTATGCATTGGCAAATTAAAAATTTTTTTTAATGTTCATTTATTTTTGAGACAGAGAGAGACGGAGCATGAACAGGAGAGGGTCAGAGAGGGAGACACAGAATCTGAAACAGGCTCCAGGCTCTGAGCTGTCAGCACAGAGCCCGGGACACGGGGCTCAAACTTACGGAGTGTGAGATCATGACCTGAGCCAAAGTCAGATGGTTAACCAACTGAGCCACCCAGGCGCCCCTATGCATTGGCAAATTTAATTTCCACAAGAATTCTGTGAAGTTCATGCTATTCTTTTCCTCTTTTTACAGATGAGTAAGTAATTTGAGTCTTAAAGCTGTTAAACTAGTACATGTCAAAGGCAAAACTTCAAACCAGGCAGGTTAGCTCTGTTGCCATGCATTTAACCACTAAGCAATTTAAGAATAATCCTTCTCTGCTGGCCAGTGTTTCTACACTCAAGTGGTATACTTTAAACATACCCGGGAAAATAGCCACCATTAACCTCCTTCCAAACTCCAATTAGGATAAGGATTTACACAAAACATAGAAAAGCTTTTTGTGGCAATTTCATGAAAATGCTAAAGATTAGACAGGCAGGGCTTCCCACACACCTCAGATGAGAATATGGGAGTATGTCGCAAAGAAAGTGAACAAAAGATTTGTCTTTTAACCATTCTGAGGTCTCAGAATCAACATTTCTACCAGGTCTGCTTTTTCTAATATAAATGTAGGAGACAGATTGAAATGCCAAACTAAACTGTTCAGTGTTTTAGAAAATGTGGTTTCTCATAGGCAGCCTCAATTCAAGACACATTTGTCTGATATCTTCTGCAAATTTTCAACAAGTTGGGTTTGTGGATTCTTAAAATTAATCACAGAAAAATCTCATATTCCAACAGAATGGGAGTGACCTAAAAAGGGCTGCCTTCATTCTCTGCTAGGGCTCTAACAGCATCCTCACAAAGCTCAAAAATCAACTTGAATAGCTAGAACTTTACTCTGAGTTTTACCTAGTTACCTTCACTGTGACCTTAACCACTTGCTTTAGAATTACTCTGCTATCTCCATTTACCCCTTAATTGCCCCAGGTCTCATCACTTAGATATGTAAAATTTAGCTAATTTAGGCTTTGCAGGGACTCAACCTTGAATAGCTTGCTCCAAAGCTTGAAGATCTTAGTATACCATAGAAGAGAGAAACAAAATAGACATTTTAGGTTTTTACCCATCTAATTTCTTTAACTAATGCTAATAATAGCTAGTTAATAACAGTTAGTTAACTAATAATACTGATGGACAATATTTGAGACTTTGCATGTGTAATCTTATTTAATCTCATAACAAAGGAGGATTGTATTGTCATTCTTATTTTTCTTACGAATGTTAAGGCCATGTAATCAGAACCCGAGGTATCTGATTCTACACAGTGGTTTGTTACCTTGTACTTATACTCCTAAGTATACTATAGTACAGAGTATAAATGTATACATTCTGAAGTATTACATAATATAGGATATAGATTAAAATAAGGACAACATACAGTATATATTCCTAAACATATTGTAATATGCTTACAATGCCAGTCCAAATCCCTTTCCATTTCCCCAGTCAGATTGACAACGTGCTCTGCAATGTGGATCGGGCCAATAGGGCCTAAACAACTTAGTCTCAGGTTTTCAATCTGATATGCAAATTCATAATCACACTGGGAGCTTTTGAAAAGTGCTGATTATGCCCTTTCCTGGCCTGGAAAATTCTGATTTAATTGTTCTGATCTAAGGCCTGGGCATCAGTTTTTTAAAGTTCCTCTGGTGGTTATAAACATCTGGGGGTACAATATAACCGCTCTGAGCAATAACACTACCTGCACAGACTAAATGGTCTCCCCAAAATTCATACATTACAGCTCTAATCTGCAATATGACTGTGTTTGGAGATAGAAACTTAATTTAAGGAGATATTTAAGGTTAAAAGAGGTCAAAAGATCCTATCCTGATCTGATAGGATTGGTGAATTTTTTTTTTAAATTTTTTTTTTCAACGTTTATTTATTTTTGGGATAGAGAGAGACAGAGCATGAACGGGGGAGGGGCAGAGAGAGAGGGAGACACAGAATGGGAAACAGGCTCCAGGCTCTGAGCCATCAGCCCAGAGCCTGATGCGGGGCTCGAACTCCCGGACCGCGAGATCGTGACCTGGCTGAAGTCGGACGGTTAACCGACTGCGCCACCCAGGCGCCCCTGGATTGGTGAATTTTTAAGAAGAGAAAGGGATACCAGCAGCAGGTGCGAGGAAAAACCATGTGAGGACACAGCAAGAAGGTGGCCACTGCAAGCCAAAGAGAAAGGCCTCACCAAACTCAACCCTGGCACCTCGGTCTTAGACTTGGACTTCCCAGCTACCAGAATGGTGAGAAAATATATTTGTTAAGCTTCCCAGTCTAGGGGATTGTGTTACAGCGGTGGGAGCAGACTAACACAAGTGAGTGCTGCAGGCTGGTAAAGAGGCCAGCACCTGCATGTGAATAGAAAGGTGCTGGGGCCCTGAGCTGGTGGCATCCAACCCCCTTGCCCTTATGGAAGCCAGCCTAGGAATGGAGTGAATAGAGTGGGAAATAACTTCAAAGACTGGAAAGGACCTGAGCCTCACAGTTTATCATCTGTTTACTGTTCAGTGACAGGAAAGAGCAGTATTTAGAAAAGACAAGGAATCGAACTCTTAAGATTGAGGCTTCCAGTCTTCTTTCTTTCTCCACCGCAGGGTAAAGATAGACCATGCTCTCTTCCCTCTCTATCATCCCCTAGTGTAAGCTATTGAGTCCTTACATCTCTCCAGTTACTATGATGCCAAACTACTCTTTACCTTTGTGTTTGTTTACTTTAAGGTATAACCAATGTGTGTGTAGGAGGGTGGGGGGGGGGGGAGAGTAAAGGAGGGTTATAACTGGTCCTGTACCAGGAACAATTTTGAACATTTGAAGATAAAGCATAGTCTGTTTTTGCACAGCAAAGTTTTCTAATCAAGATTATTTATGATCTTGGGCTTTTCCAGTGTCTTGACTAAAGAACGAATTGCAACTTTTTAAAAAACATAGGTGGATCAAATAAAATGTGAAGTTGACTGCAATACAAGAAAATTAATCAAGGTCTGAGAAACAATGATGATTCACTTTTCACAACAAAATCTAAAGCTGAATATCTTCCCAATGTCATGACAGTGTTTAAAACACGTGGTCTAAAGTAAAAATGTAAGCTCTAAAATCTGTTGCACTGAATTGAAAATCTGCTAAGAACAAGGCTTCTGCCTGGGACCTTTAGCTTTCTTCTCTGGTGAAACGGAAATAGTAAAGCTTACCTCCTATGATTTCTGGAGAAGTGAGTGTGTTAACATTCCAGAATCTTCTCACATAGTGCTAGAAAAGGGGCTTCATAAGTCTTATTTGATTTTCTTACTTCCTTTCCTAATTCTTACTTCAATACATTGGGTCACTAAAAAGTTAAAATCACTCTGATTCTCAGTTTCCATACACTGTAAACTGTGTTACATGGTGACAGATTGTAGCTGTATGTGTGGTGAGCATAGCATCGCATATATAGTTGTTGAATTACTATGTTGTACACCTAAAACTAATATAACATCATGTGTCAATTATACTCAAATTAAAAAAAAAATAGGGGAAAAACATTTGCATAGGATTATGACAGGATATGTGTTAATTCCTCCATAAAATGGTTAACATATCAAGTCCTATGATAACATTTGTTTATACTAAGTTAAAGTATGTAGGGATTTGGGCATTAATCCCCAACTGGGATCTTTTCTCATACAAACATCTCCCTTTCGTAAATAACTGTGAAGCTGAAGAAATGAAAACTGACAGAGAAAGTGTTAGCCCACTCATTTTAATTTAGTTTAAGCATCCATCACTAACCAACAGGTCACATGACTATCTATGTCTTCTCCCTGAATCTTTTCTGCCATGTAGTGAATGTGTCACAAACTACAAAGGTTTAGTGCTACAAATTTGGAGTGATCACATTACTTCTTTGAATGGCAAAGTTGCTGTCTCTCAGTTATACCAGATGAAATCATAACAGACTTTAACAGACTTTGCCTGTTAGGGTTGATACATCCATGCATGTTACAACAGTAAAGTACAGGATGGATACACACTTCTGTACATACACTTGGTACCCTTCGCATTTCTCTTCTCTTTGAATTACTCAAGTGTTCTCCCAACAGCCTTAATGAAACTAGACATAAACTGAATTACATTCTTTTAAAACTGGAACAATCACACATCAACTTGCATTAAGTCCCTTCCCCGAGATCTAACTGGTGCATAGAGAACTGTGAAAGCACATTTTGACCTCCATTTGCTACTCTCATTTGTTTATTCTGGAATCAATTTGATTTGATCTCATTATAATATCCTTAAATGTACTAAATCTTGCATTAGTAAAAAGACACATGAAGCTTTTACACTAACCTGTTGTCCTATTCTCCATCCAGGGCTGTCAGTTTGTGGTCTACTAGTCTGTGAATGACCTGCCTGCTGCATTTAGTTAGATGAAGCCTTTAAATCTGTTTTCAATAAAGAAATAAATGGACCTCCTCACTTTCCTCCAAATGAGCAGTATATGAAGGACATCTTCAATCACTGTTGGCCGTGGGATTATAGGTGTCTAGTCCTATAATGAGTTATAATGACAGCAGTGACCCAGGTAAGAAGGCAAGAAGCTCCAGATTACCAGGCTGCCAGTTGGTAATTACTTCCTGGAGTATACATCCAGGTGCTAAAAGATTGACCACTATAGCAGGTATGTATCAATGACCACAAAAACTTTGTTGGTTCTCAATAAAAATGAAAAAAAAAAATCTCACACTAGTGAATGGTTGGCAATCACCAATAATTTAAACAACAACAAGAATATTTAAGTAAATTGTGGTTCGTGTAGTTAAAAGATATTCTGAAGTTATTAAAAATATAAATGCTTCTAAAGAATATTTAACATGAAAAGCTTATGATGATAAATTGGTAAAGTCATGACCTCCCCATTCATTATCACCATTCCCAGTTTCTATCTTCTATTAATGAATGTGTTACTTTTTCTATATGATCTTTATTAAGATGTAAATCCCATACCAGAAAGTTGCTCATTCCAAGTGTATATTTCACCCCTCTCTTGCATTTTTTTGTTCCTTGGGGGGGGGGGGAGTATATAATTCAGTGGTTCTTGTATTCACAAAGTTATGGAATGATCGCCAATATCTAATTTAAATTACAACATTTCATCACTTCAAAAAACATTTTTTAATGTTTATTTTTGAGACAGAGTGTGAGTAGGGGAAAGGCAAAGAGAGAGAGAGAGAGAGACAGAATCCAAAGCTGGCTTCAGGCTATGAACTGTCAGCACAGAGCCTGATGGGGGGCTGGAACTCACGAACCATGAGAACATGACCTGAGCTGAAGATCAGACACTTAACTGACTGAGCCACCCAGGCACGCTCATTCTATCACTTCAGAAAGAAATCCTATATCCATTAGCAATCACTGCTCACTGGCTCTTGTCCAGGGGTTAGATATCAGTAATCTACTTTTCATTTCAATGGATTTGCCAGATTGGGACATGCCACGTAAAAGGAGTAATATAATACATAGCCATCTGTGTTTACCCTCTTTCACTGCCCATGATGTATTCATGATTCACACTTGTTGAACTATGTATCAGTACATCATTGCTTTTTAGGGGCAAATGACTTTCTATTGTGTGATGTACCATATTTTGTTTATTTATTCATTAGTTGATATACACTTGGGCTGCTTCCACTGTAGGGCTATTATGAATAGTTACTATGAGCATTTATGTACAACTTTTTGTGTTCATGTATGTTCAATTCTGTTAGGTATATACCTATGAGTAGAATTTCTAGATCATATAGTAACTATGTCTAACATTTTGAGGAACTATAAAATTACTTTATAAAAGCTATACTATTTCAGTCCAATCATGTCATTGAAAAAAAGCAAAAAACAAACAAAAAAAACTCTTACACAAAATGACCTTAGACTACTTAATTTTGGCATTTAATAACTATGGGGGCTACAGATTTTTTTTTTTTGCCTTTTTAAAAAACAAAGTTCTCAGCTACAGTATTGCCGTCTTATTACAGCAAGATTTAGGCCTTGCAATTCTTCATTCAAAAAGATTATTTCTACTTATTGCTACTATGAATTTAAGCAAAACTGGGGACCAGAGAGAGAATTAAAACGTTACAGGGAATTTAGGACACAGAGAAAATAGAGTAGGAAAGGTAGATAAGTAAAATACCCAGTAAGCAATCAACATTAACTTTGCATTTTTATGTCAAGGAGAAAAAAATGACATTGAGATAAACAACTTTGAGATCAGTGAATGGAAATCAGTAAACTCCCACATTAGGAGGTTAAAAATAGGCTTTGGGATAAAAATGATATTTTTCCCTTTACAGACATTCTTCGTGCAAATAGAGGTAGGTAGAAATTGAAAACAAATTTCACTAAATGCCAGTGCTTCTAACAGCCCAGCGTGTGAAAACCCAGCTGCTCTTTTCTGCTTCATACATTAGCAGGAATAATGGCAAAGACGATGACTTCCTTATTTGCTGACAGTTGTGTTGATGATGCAGGAGGCAAAATAGCATTTCTCTTCTGGGCAATGTTAATTATGGAGTGCTGACAGGAGTTCAAAAATAAATCCCAATCCTTCCAGTCAATGCCCCACATCAATATAATATGAAAAACGTGTAACCCACTGACAAGAATGAGGGAAAGGTACATTCTGCCTGCTGACACTTCTTTTTCAATAAATAAAAAGATTCACAGTAGATTTAAAAACTATTAAGAATAATAGGTTATGTAAGAATAGCAATTTAGAGATCTATTATCTACCTATTTTTATATTTATATTGCTCATTTGGTTCTTTGATGCAGAAAGAAAATGTACCCTTACGCTCTCTTTTTCAGATGATAATCCCGAGGGTCTGAGAAATTAAGTCACATAGGAAATAACTGGAAGAATGAGGATTTTATTCCAGGCTTCTGTCTCTTCATCCAATACTAAAACTTTTCTGTCTTCCAGACCAAATTTTTGAGCACAGTCCAGCAATTTTAAAGTTATTTATATGGATAATGAGTCAGATTATTTTTTTTTAAGTTGGGCCATATGATGAATTGTGTGTAACTACACCACATAGTTATTTAGGTCAGCACATTTCCTGTTAGAAATATACTAATGAGGGGTGCCTGGGTGGCTCAGTCGGTTGAGTGTCCGACTTCAGCTCAGGTCATGATCTCATGGTTCATGGGTTCAAGCCCCGCGTCTGGCTCTGTGCTGACAGCTCAGAGCCTGGAGACTGCTTCGGACTCCGTGTCTCCCTCTCTCTCTGACACTCCCCTGCTCTCACTCTGTCTCTCTCTCTCAAAAATACATAACATTAAAAAAATAAAAGAAATATATTAATGATGCCAACGTACAATATTTAGAACACTTGAATTTTATTGCCAAGGTACCTGCTGTCAAAAGTACAAGGGGGATTTAATAAATTTTTATTAACCTCTACTATAGTTTTTTTTTCTTAATTTTTTTAATCTTTATTTATTTTTGAGAGAGAGACAGCATGTGAGCAGGGGAGGAGCAGAGAGGGAAGGAGACACAGAATCCGAAGCAGGCTCCAGGCTCTGAGCTGTCAGCACAGAGCCTGACACGGGGCTCGAACTCACAAACGGTGAGATCACGAACTGTGAGATCATGACCCAAGCCAAGGTCGGACGCTCAACCGACTAAGCCACCCAGGCGCCCCCTCTACTATAGTTTTTAAAGCAGCACTTTAAGTATTATGATCCTCATTTCTTTTTTTATTCTTTTTTTGAGGCAAGAAACTAATAGTTATGAAAGTTAAGGCAACTTACCCCTTACTCCATGTCAAATAACCAGCAAAATAAATGTTTATATACTGAATGTAACTTTTTGTGACCTCAAGCCCTACTCATTGATAATGCTAGCCTGAGAAAATGTAGTTCTGTTTTACAAAAGTACTTTTCCTTTGAGCCTGTAATTTCACATCTAGAACTGTATTCTAAGAAGAGAAAGAAGGGCATATACTATGATTTTGCTAAAATGATATTTATATCAATGTTGTTTACAGTTGCCAAAAACTAGAAGTATCCTAATAAGGGCTCAATTAAATTGTGTTCTATCCACATCATGAGACAGTATGCAACCGCTGAGAATGTTGAAATAGAAAGTTACTTATTAGAAAAACAGTATTACAATGTATACTCTTCCTGGTAAACTCTGCTTAACTTGTAAAATTCAACTAGGTATTAATCTTTGGTGGAGGGTCTTCACCATTTCTCATTCCAAATAAAACTAGGTTGCCTCTTCTGTGTTCCAGTAAGTCTACATACATGGATATGATAGTATGCTTAGTTACTTGGGGATCTGCCTCCCCTTGTAGGCTATGATTTCCTCAAATTCAGAGAATGAACTTTAGCCACTTTGATTACCACAATCATAGCTAATTCACCGGTTCATAATTAATATGAGGTATTCAATAAACATCCACTAAAAGAATAAGTGAATAATTCTTTACCACTGTGTTCAACCTATTTCATATTAAGGATCACATAGAAAATAAGACTTCTTTGACTTACTAGGGAGAACCGTCATGCTTGTTCACAATGGGAGGAGAAAGATCTTGAGGTTTAGTTGCCCTTGACCTTACCTTACTGTCTGAAAGCAGAAAGGAATTTATGACCTCAGCACATGTGTAACCCACTCACTGTATGCCATGGTCTTATGATGTACTAATTTCAGTGGTCTGGCAATAAACTGAAACAATGTGGGGTTTTAATGTGATATCTAGACATTTCTATAGGATACATTAAAAGTCTTTATCAAATATATCTCTCAAAGTTATCTTTAATTTTCTGTAGATTTTATTTTGTGTAAATACCTATTTTAAGAATAGAGTCCATTAGCATGTTTTGCAAAAAAAAAAAAAAGCCACTAGATCTAAAAGGTTTAAAATTCACTGAAAGGTGCTACCCTGTTTTGAGTATATTACTCTGACTACAAATCATCTTAATTTTAAATGTGTGCTTCATTTGTTAAGTCAAGATTTCTGTTTTTGTTTCCACTTTGAGACTGGGGTGATCTGACTTTAACAAAGCCCACTAAAATATAGTTAATGAGAGTATTTGTTCATTATTCTTTTCTTGAGACATTATAGTACAGCAGAAATGCTTCTAACAAGACTACGGAAATTCCCCTGGGAAGGAGAAGAGAAGGTTGCTATTTGGAGTTCACTGGGGATGAAGATCTGTTTCACCCTGGGCATCTCTATAGTCAGTATTTTCACATTACCTAAAGAAAAGTCAGAGAGAGGGTCATCGGGAAGAAAGTCAAATGGACAAGGGCCAGGAAAAGGAAAAAAAAAAAGAACACCGGAGCAAATTTACAAAAATCAAAATCAGAAGACTGCCTTCAACTACTCCTCAAGAAATCTTCACACCTTCTTGACGTTCCGTTGGATATATGCGTGCTTCAACAGAAAGGGGTAGCCGTGTTCACAACCACTACGTTTTCATGGCCTGAAGGAGTTTCTATTTATTTGTCATAGTACTGTTGGCCAGAACCGTCACACCCTGTGGCTTAATATTCTGCCTATAGCCTTAGACTGGAAATGTTGACAAGGGAAAATATCAGATTATTATCTTACTTTGCTCATTCCATACTCTGATGAGTTGGGATTACATGCAGAGCTATGAAATTAGGGATTTATCTCATCCCTTCCTATTGAACATGTTTTTTTTCCTTCTTTTTGTTTCTTCTGTGCAGGGGAAGAAGTTATACAGACACAACAATGGATGATCTCCTGAGACGAGTATACTTTTCAAATCATAAACCATCCCCCCCCCACATATCTACCTGTCTATATATACATACTTCTATAAATCTGGAAGTATGTATAATCACAGCATTTAAAAAAAATTATCTTGGAAATATTGGACCTTCCCATTGAAAACCAAATGGTTTGGATGTGGCAAATAAGAAAAGACGATCACCTTTTCCATCTCATTATATTCACACATAAAGAATTTGTGGTATGATAATCTTTCCCTTCACTTCTGTTTTAATAAATATACATAACTAAAAGCAATACCTTCGTATTCCAAGAAAATTCAAATGATTCAATAATTAATTTTCATAGCAAAAGAGTCTTCCTTACTTTCCTTATTCAAATAATAAATATTCATGGAGTGACAACTTTGCTCTAACTAGTATCTATGTATGGGGTATATACAGCAATTAGCAAAACAGATCACAGCTCTGACTTCAAGAACCTCATATTTGAAGTAAAGATGTTTTAAGTATTAAATTACTGACAATTTCTCTGATCTCAAGACATTTTATATTTATAAATTTTATAAATGTATAAAGTTGAACTGAGGAATACTGGAAAGAATGAACTTAGATATTGAGACATACACAAATAATATTCAATGTCACAAATAACCCTGTAACCACATAAATGACACAGATACAAGTTCTAAATATTATTAACTCTAGTTAAAAATCTCCTAAACCTACCCACACCCAGCACAGAAATCACAAACTCTGTATTTGGGCTCATCATCCCCTCAATGGAACCCTACGTCTTAGGAATTCCCCTGTCCTCATCCATCCTCATTCAAATCCCATGGGATAAGCCAATCAATTCCATCGTCAACAACATGTGCTCTTTAAGTAACTCATAGCCAAATTAAATCTCACATTCTAATGAACCATAAAGTACCATAATGGTAAGTTATAAGGTCTAACCATAGGTGAATACTACATAAATATTTCAAATTGTCCACTGGAAACGGGTGACAAAAGACATACAGCAGGAAAAGCATGTATGTACACTATGATGCTACTTGAAATACACAGAAAGATAGTTCTATCAAGTTTTTATTGCACATTATTTAATGCTGGGGACACTCTGGTATCAGACGAAAGTACTTCAATAAAAGTCCCACCATTTAATGGTTAGGTCATAGCCAAGGATTAATTTTCCTGACCTGGATACCCAGTACGCTGGCTTCTCAGAGAGTCATTTGCCACTCCCCCTCCTATTAAAGAGTGATATCATTTGGAAATCAAACCCCAGAAGATATGGAAACTGTTTACAAATGAGTACTTCAGACAGACATTCTGCTAAAATGATTAGAGCTGAAGTTCAAGAATTTCCAACCCTATACAACTATAAACACAAAGGTTGGGGTATGGAGTGTGATCACAATATGGGATAGGATGGTGAACTCTCCATTATAAATGTTAAGGTAGAAGATCAGGGTGGGAAGCTAAAATTCTGCTACATCGTGAAACTGCAACCATAAAGTTTGGACCTCAGCTCCAAACTGTCCTAGAGGAAGGGCTGATATTTCTCCAACCATGCAGCTTTGAGCCCCACAACTGAAGCCTGGGATGCCTCCCCAGTCTGATGTCTGGTGCTCCAGTTCCCTGTACAACTGCCATTGAGAAGATTGCTCACCTGCACCTGTTCTCTGTAAGTTTTCCCCTCAGTGACAGTCTGTTCCCGACGTCTGTGTGTGCTTTCGGCTCATTCACTTGTGATTACCCGGTATTAGATGATTTTGGACAAGTTAATTCTCTGTGAATCTCAGTATCCTCTTCATCAAATATGGATAATGATAGTAAACACTTCATTTGGTTTCTGTGAGGATTAAATGAGATAATCTATGTCAAGTGTTTATCACTGCACCCGCACATGGTGAACATCCCAAAATGCTAACTATTATTAAAATTTAGGATTTAATTCCAGGGGATTTTTAGCACAAATAAGGAGATCATATAACATCTTAAAAGGAACTAAAAAATAAACTTGAGGGCTCTCATTAAGAGACATAGAGAGCCCTTGTTCTATAATCAGTGACTCTGTTGCCAATATGATAGGGATTATTTGATGACTGAGTTAAGTTTGGGTTTCAGGTCGGAGAAATTTATCATGAAGAAGAGACAAAGCAGACTTCAGCTTAGTCTCTAGATGCCTTTCAAAAAAGAGGAAAGAGAGGTGGTGTGAAGGAGAGATAGCCCAGTGCCTATATTTCTTCCTACACAATTACTCATTTATTTATTCATTAGTCTATTCATTATCTCCTCATTCAAAAGTTATCCCTTACAAGACACTGTACTAAGCACCACGGAGAAATAAAAAGACAAATCAGGCCAACGTTAAGAAGAACTGGCTTGGCCAAAACTTACACCTTGCGCTGCCAGTCTCCCAAAGGAGGATCTGGTCTCCTGAAAAGCATGTGGAAATCAGCTCCAGTAAAATGCTTAAGCAATCAATTCTGGTAAGATGCCAAGGTAGTAGATTCAGCAACGGTCAAATGGGTCAAAGAGCTGGAACTCTAGGCTTACCTGGCAGCACACTGATCCTGTTGGAGAAGAGGCTTATGTTCTCACAACTATGGCTGTACAATTGGCAGCACGGGACTTGGAGCTAAGACAGTTGATGGATACCAGCTCTTAATCGTGCCAGGGGAGGGGCTACTCTTTCCTAATCTGTTTCTTAAAAGCCTCCTGGAGTCTAGCGCTTACATTTGCTAGAACCTTGTGTGCTGCCCCCAAAATACAGTGGGAAATTGGAGGGCAGAGACACCCACCACTGTGAATGTCTCCAATGTTCTTTTATCAATCCCAGTGTGTGAGCTTCTGGTGTTTTTTCCTGGTTTGATCAACACACTTGTTGTTCTTAAGAAGCTCATTATGTGAAAGAGAATGAGACTCTGAAGTGTATTAAATGAATACAATTAATAGAATGAGATGCTATGGAAAAAAATAAAGTATGTGCCATGTCCAGAGGAAATCATCCATTTCCTTACATGATACATTCAGCTCTCTTGGAAATGTTGGCTAGAAGCCAATCCTAAGGCCCTGACCATTTCCCTCACCAAAAGAAGAGGAATGGCTCTATTGTGTAAGATCAGTGCACCTGTACCATCTATTCTTGAAAGGTAAGAGGCGGGTTCTAGTCCTATATGCAATTAACTGGTTCTGTGCCCATACCTCTGACCATGTGCCCCAGGGTCCAGTTTTAGGGGCATGACAGTAAGTCTGATTTGACCTTATACACAACACTATTTCTCAGTACAACTTTCCTGACAATGACATTGATATTTGAAAGCCTGAGGAAGTCAAAACTTCCTTGTCCATTTTTAATAGGTTCTGAACTTGAAAGAGACATTTAATTCAATGTCTCTTTTAAATTTCATTTTTTAAAATTCAGAACTGAATTTGAATCCCAATTGATACTGGGAAGATTGAATTCCATCGTGAAATGTCAGTTGCACTCATTTCTCCATGGCCGAATCTATCTCATTGGGTTGTGTGAACATTAACTGAGATGATGCAAAGTAAGTATTCATAAGTCTGCTTGTGTGATAGGAATAAGGAGAAGACATAAAGAGAAGTCCAAAGATCCTTGAGAGACTTATTAATGGAAGGGGGTTTATAATAGAAAATTTAGCATTTTTCTCAGTTACTTAAAAACAGGAAACATGATTAAAAGTCGAGCAAATGATTAAAAATATTTTTTGAAAACTTCTCTAAAACTTTGACACCACTATTCAGAACCAAGTGTTTGAGTATTCCACCAATACCAGAGGAGGGCATGTAATAAATCACTGTGGAAGTAAAACCTCAGTCAATGCCCCTCCCCTCCAGAGGACATTGCTCTCCATGTGTCATTTAAAATGCAATTCCCTTTGAATGGGCACTGGTTCTATTACCAGACATGACTGCTTTTACTACTAGCAGTGGTTTAATGATTTTATGTCATCACAATAATAGAAACATGACATTCAACTGTGACTATAGCTTGTATGAGTCTATTTTTGGAAAGCTGATTTTTTAGAGGACATGGAAATGTGCAGTTTTGGTTCCTGTTTATTTCCCAAAAGGCTTAGCCAGTAACTTTCGCACATCATCCCCTCTGTGTACCTTTCATGATTTTCTGAAATGAGTGTGGTCATTTGAAGTCTCAAACAATGATTGTTCCACATACAGAAAACCTCCTTTAGAGAAGAATTGGGTCTGAATCCAATATTTCCATCCTGTGAAACATCCCTCATGGAGGATTTCCATGCCTGAGTCTCACTCTTGATCGGAATAAGCACACAAACAACAACAACAAAATAACAAAAATGCCACATTCAACCTCCTCTAATCTCAGAACAAGTGATTCTCACTTGCTTAAGGCCAACTCTTCCATCTTGGGTTCTTGATCCCAACCCCTCCTGTCCCTTCTAGGACTTTGATCCATCAGTGTTCTACCTTTGTTCCTATTTTTTCACATTTCCCCCCTCTACTGGGTTTCTCCTTTCAGTCTGTTAACATGCCAAAATCCTTACCAGCATCACACACACACACACACACACACACACACACACACACACACACACACACTGTTTATCTCTAGTCACTGACCTATTTTCCTCCACGACCAAACTATTTAAAATAGTTCACATTTGCAGTCTCCAAGTTTAAATCTGTTTTTTTTTTCTCTTGCTTCTATAAATAAGTATATGATTTTGCCTTGCCTGCTTGTTTCAAACAATATGCTGCAAGCATTTTCTTATCTGTCTTCTCTCCTCTTCAACCCATGCCTGCAGTCTTCTGTTCCCACCGATCCCCCCCAGACTTCTCAGAGAAACTTCATCAATGACCTTGTAAGAGTTAAGTCCAATGGTTAATATCAGTAATTTGAACATTTTGCTTAGGTATATAACAGATAATACTTCCTTTTTTATTTAAAAACTCTCTTCTCCTTTGGTTTTATGCTGCTGCTGCCTCTTTATTCCCACCAAATTGCCATACATTAGATGCATTGTTTTCTCCAAGTACTACGCCATACACTTTTACATTCTTAAAACAACCCCGGAAGGTAGAGAATATTGTATTATTATACACATTTAAAAATTAAGCAAGTGCAACCTTAACAGGTTGAAGAACTTCACCCAAGTTACACAGTAAATAAAAGATATGGAGTAAGAACACAGTTTTATCTGATACCAATATACATTTTTGAAATTTATAACATAATACATAAAACAAAGGATAACGAATACACCAAATAATTATAAGCAACAAATCTCACCAATCCACAGACTTAAATAATATTAATTATTTTGCTTTATTGGGTTATTTTCCCCCCAGGATTGATATACTGTTAGAAAGAATAGAAGACCGCTTTGCAATCATCCCCAATTTTACTCTTTCCTCACAGAGAAAATGATTCTCTAGTTCGTCTACCCTTTCTGTCCACATTTTTATCCTATTATATTGACACAGTCTTCTTTATTCTTCCCCTTTTTCCTTTTGTCTAGATGCTACATATCCTTTTCCTTTTCTGTTAGTGTTTATTCATAAAATCTAAACATACATGCTTAAACATCTACCAATAATCAGTGTGTCTTATCTTCTGTCAAATTGAATAGGGTTCATACTAAATTTCTTTCTATAACATACCACATTGTCTTGTTTGTGCCTTGTAAAATACCTTTTTTAAATGACCAAGAAATTAGATGTGTCATCCATCATCCATCATCCATGTTACTTTTACAGCCCAAGTTTGCTTCCATTTACCTGTATGTTTATCAAAGTAGTTCCTCAATATCCTATCTTTATTTTGGAAAGAATGGGTTCAATTTCCTCTTAATCATTTTTTTTTTCAGTGAGAGTATGAATGTTTAGCTCTCACAGTATGCTTTAGGGAGCATTTAAAATAATTTTTTAATCCACTCCTGAATTATACTTTGGTTGAGTGTAGAATTCTCTCCTAACATTTGCTTTTCATCCACCATTTAAAGTTATCATTCTACTTTGTTTCTTGTCCCCATATAACTGGAACAACTTCTGTAACCCTAATTTTCAGTCCTTTGATTGTAATAGATATTTCATCTTTGATTGTTCCAAGATTTTTTGTTTGTGTGAGTTCTGAAGTTTCATTGCAATATATCTAGGTGTAGATTTGTTTTAAATCATCCTGTCAAGGACATGGTATATTCAGTCATTCTGAAGATTAGTATCCTTTTTCAGTCTGGGAAAATACTGAGCCATCATGTCTTTCATTTCTCTCTTTCTCCTCTTCTGGAAATTCTCTTGTGTATTTTCTATAGTATGCTATCTTTGAACCTCTGCTGCATGTCTGGCTAATTTATTCAGATCTATTTCCAAGTTACTAATGCTTATCTACACTTACCTACATCTTTCCCGATGTGTTTGCTCAAATCTCCACATCAAACAACTCAAATTCTCCACAGCTCAAGATCGAGGTCCTTCTCTGGGTCTGACGTCTGTGCTTATATTTTTTTCTTTCATCTATTTAAATGTTTACACCTGTATTTTCAGGTCTCCTCAAGATAGTTCCATTATCTCTAGTTCTAACTTGTGAATTCTGTGTGTTGCATTTTCTGAGTTTTTTTTGTTTTTTTTTTTTTACTATGAGCTTAGTATGGCTTTAATATTTGACCCTTAAGTCATCTTCCTGGGGGTTATGAACTGCATTCTCTCCTCATCTCTGGAGAGATAATTAAGGTTAAATAAGGTCATAAGGTTGGGGCCCCAGTCCAATGGGACCGGTGTCCTGACAGGAAGAGATACCAGGAATATGTGGAAACCTCATGAGTGGAAACCTCATGTGAAGTCCCAGAGTGAAGGTGGCCATCTGTAAGCCAAAAAGAGAGGTCTCATCAGAAACCAAACCTACCAATGACATGATTGGATTGCCAGGCTCTAGAACTGAGAGAAAATAAATGTCTGTTGTTTAGGCCACCGAGGCTGTGGTCTTTTGTTATGGCAGCCTGAGCAGACTGATGCAGGGGTATTTCAGGAGCCCCAGGTGGCAGCAGCCCCCACTGAGTGCCAGTTCATATTCCTTTCTTTGTTGTGTCATTAGCTTCAGTGTGTTTATATTAGGAATTTTGTTATTTTCTCTACTTGCCATTCTTATACTATATAAGCCAGAGACATGTGGAACTCACAGGTTTGCTTAGAGCTATTTCATATTGCCAGTTTCCCCAAAATGACTCATTTTAACTTAATGGCTAGTGTTCAGAGTTTTCCTAGTCCTACTTTCAAGGACACAGCAGAATAACTCCCTGTCTCAAACCTTTTAGCAGGTAATATACGTCCAATCTCCTCGTGTATGGAGCCTGTGGCCTGAGCTACTCTCTGAGGGTACTAAGTGTCAGACCCAGCATTTAGGGGCTGTCTCCCAGTTCTGGTAACTCTGTAAGAATAGGGACCTCTGATTATTGCTATTGCCTTGAATCATTCTTCCCTCTGGAATCTAAAGAGTCTTCTTTCTTGATTCTTTACCCTGGGTAATATTTCAAAACTACTTCCTTCATAATTTAGCCAATTGGGAGTGGAAATTGAATTCTCCTGCATCACCTTCATTTCACATATTGACCAGAGACCCTTATGCTCTCATTGTGCCATCTCGATTGTCCCCATCATACCTCTGACTACTTATTATAGAATGGAAATGTTATTTTCTCTTTCTCTGCTTGACAATTAAATATTAGTATTTTCAGAGGATCAGTCATCTCTTCTGACGATCCAGTTGAAAAAACTAGTCTACTGTCATTGTTACAAGTAAATCATTTTTTAAAATTCTGATTTAGTATCTCAACTCCTACGTTCAGTGGAGAGGCAAATTCCATCCATTAACCCTCCATAGTATTTCCATTACACATCAGCTACCTTCAACCCTACTTCTTGCTAGACAGAGCAGCCTCTCAGGACTTTTAACTTGTACTGTAATTAATTAACACCCATGCCTCTAATCATTTTTGTTTTCATTTAGTTTTCTCTTGGCTGTTGGATGTATTTTTTCTCTATTAAAAAAATAACTAGGGGCGCCTGGGTGGCGCAGTCGGTTAAGCGTCCGACTTCAGCCAGGTCACGATCTCGCGGTCCGTGAGTTCGAGCCCCACGTCAGGCTCTGGGCTGATGGCTCAGAGTCTGGAGCCTGTTTCCGATTCTGTGTCTCCCTCTCTCTCTGCCCCTCCCCCGTTCATGCTCTGTCTCTCTCTGTCCCAAAAATAAATAAACGTTGAAAAAAAAATTTAAAAAAAAAATAAAAAATAAAAAATAAAAATAAAAATAAATAAATAACTAATACACCATATTTTATACCATGCATCTTTCCAATAGATTTATTTTGCCTATAAGATAACGTCTAAACTCTTCAGCTTGCAAAAGTGCATCTTGATCATTGAGTCTTTGACTACTGGTCTAGATTTACTATTAACAAGGCTCCATAACACCACTTTGAACTCCAGCTTAATTAAGGCATCTGTAATGTCACATTGCCATAACATTGCTCAAGTTATTTCTTTCCCTGAAATGATTTCTCCTTGCCCACTCTTATCCCCTTCAGCTCTACATTACTTTCTAAAATCTTTCAGTCTTTTCCAGGGAAAATTGACAATATCCTCCTTTGTATCTCTGCCATAAATAGTCATTCTTCGTACTTATAATCTTAATTCCATTGTTATAATAATATGCGTGCCTCCTACTCTGAGACTGTGAGATCTTTTAAGACAGAGTTTCTCAACCTCAACGATAGTGATATATTAGACCAGATAATTGTTTGTTGTGTGGCCTGTCTTGTGCATTGCAGTATATTGAACAGCTTCCCTAACCTGTAACCACTAGATATTAATCCAACCCACACCTCATCAGACAGGCCAACCAAAACTGTTTCCCAATATTGTCAAATGTCCCCAGAGGGTGGAGGGATGTAATCATCCCTGACTCAGACCCAACACTTTAAGATAGGGACCATATTTCAAAAGTCCTGTGTCCAAGACCACCACCTACATTCTGGAAATATTAGTTGACTAAATGAGTGTATAATGAGAGATACGAGTATATGAGTGATATGAGTCTATGAGTGTATACATAGAGAGATCAAGTCTCTGTATAGAGATAGAGACACAGGGATTGAGATCTTCTCATTCTTTGGTATGTTAGTATAAGTTATACATTAACTAAAAGACATAAAATATTTAACTTTTGAATAATACTTTTGAGTAGTTCAGAGAACTAAAGTTTAAATAATATTAAAAGGATATGAGATTGACTATATGCATGTCATAGTGAAGGACTGAATGCCAACTAAGATACACATTCAAGTAAGAACAATTAGCAATTTTGTGAACTGGCTGCCAGTTCAAATTTATTTTGCCAAGGCTAATGTTTAGATAAGTCAATTTCTGCCAATTATAAGAGCCTTCATTGAATGAGCTTATGTTTGAATTTCAACAACTCTGTATTTAACCTGGAGGAAATATAATCTCCTGGGCAATTGTCAAAACAAGTGACTGTTGACAATGAGTCCTGGAAATAAAAGCTAAATAAAAGACCAATCATATTTCTTAACTGTTCTTTTAGACTTCAACAAATATTTAGAGAATACTTAGAATGTGCTAAATATTTGAAGGAAATAAAGAAAATATTTTCAACATCTTTTTACTTGTACTAAAAGAAATAATTCCTGTGTTGCAAATAACCTGAAGAAGTGGAAACAAAAGGTTAAGAATGTTCAAGTAAAATAGCCATTCCTCTCTTGGAAAAAATCAAGGAAAGAATCACATAAAAGACATCATGAAATTTCAGCCTTAGGGGAAAAGGTTTGTTAATATCAGACTTATTTATAATATTCTATTCAAAAACTAGAAACGTCTTAACATTGAATATCAGCTACAAGTACTTTGATTTGAAAATTTTAGTTGTAAAAACCACAGTAGTATGTGTGTCTAAAAACACAGAAAAACTATGTGTTCTATATTTAAATGATAACTTTAGGAAATAGAATTTTGCATTCAGTTTGAGTTACAGGAGACTGATGTGTAAAATGAATTACATAAGGATCAAAGTCTGGAATAAGATAGACCACAATGTTAACTATTATTTCTGGATTGCAGGACTGGCAGGGTTGGGATGACCATTTCTTTAGACACCTCAGTATTTTTAATTTATCATCAATAGCTATTTATTATTTTATATATGTATAACTGATAAGCTAAACAAAGGTTTTGTTCTGTGACTCTATTCAGATCTGAGAATATAGAATGGCTTTCCTTTTCAAAATTTATCAAGCATTCATATCATTCTGACAGAAGTTTCAGATACCAGAGAAGAAAACACAATTTTGTACAATTTTATCTCTATACTTTCCTAAATGGTTGTAGATCATGACTTAGTAAGCAAGTAAAATTAATAATAAATTGTTTCCATGTTGAAGTTGTTATAGTCTTCCTCCCTCCTTTAAAATTTACTTTTGAAAAACATTTTTAATGTTTATTTTTGAGAGACAGAGCATGAGCGAGGTAGGGGTAGAGAGAGAGGGAGACACAGAATCCAAAGCAGACGCCAGGCTCTGAAGCGTCAGCACAGTGCCCGATGCAGGGCTCAAACTCACAAACCGCAAGATCATGACCTGAAGTTGGACGCTTAAACAACTGAGCCACCCAGGTGCCCCTAAAGTTGACTTCTTAAAAAGAACTTACTTCTCTATGTACCAACCAATATATATGCAAAATTGATTACAAACTGACTAAGTAGATTTGTATTCAAAGTGGCTGAAAGGACACCAAATATCAAAAAACTTAAATTCCTCCTCTTCCAAGAAGACTAGCATTACTGGAGTCTATACTGATATCATCCTTATTTAGATGATTCATATCATCTCTCTCTTATATGGCAGTTAAATGTATAAATATTCTGACTCCCAGTGGAGTGTTTTAAGTATTCAGGTGGAATCATTTATTCTTTTGATTCAATCCCCTTAGGCTGAATGCATTTTGAGGTACTATCTAAATTCAAATATTAACAAATGTGCAAATAGCCAGTGCCTGGTAAACAGTAGGTATTTAGTAAATATTTGAAACAATGTATTTACAGAGAAAGAAAATTGGTTGCAGGAATAACAAAACAATAAAAGGCAATAAAATAAACTTTGTGGTCTCAGCACAATTTGGAGTTATAACTACAGCAACATATTATAGACTTGATTTTATTTCTTTCTCCATGATTTAGACTTTCCCAAAAAATTTTCCCAAGGCTTTCATTGAAAATACATTTTTTTTATTAGCTGGACTCCAGCCTTTCCAAACACACATCATGTCTAACATGCCCCTGACTCGAAACCAATATAATTGCTATTCTCTACACCAACGATATTCCCCTGATTATCGCGTGGCCTGTCCTTACATTTACTCAGTTCCCTGCTCAAAGGTCAAAGGTTGCTGTCTATTAGTTTCTTGGAACCTTGAGCAACAATCTCCCTGAACCCACCTATAAAACAGATGGGTGACCTTGCAGGTTTGCTCAAAGAATGAATTAGGACAGTGGTTTCATGTAAAGCCCCTAACACTGTGATTCTCATTTGCTCTGCCATTATCATGCAAGAAATGTTACCCTTCACTGCCAAAGAAGATACTTCCAGTGAGGAAGGCAATGATTGCCTGAGAATATGAGAATGAAAGGGAGATTCACACTCACAAGTGCTTTCTTTATTTTTCCATTTGCTTTTTAGCTTTTGCACCATTTACATTATTTCTAAGATTAGATTTGGAGGCTAGGTGAAGACTTGAACTAGAAATAATAACCTCACAGCTGAATTTCTTCTGTATCCTTCAAAGATCTGCACCTGTTAGCTGGGCTTATTGATGTGTTGACTATATGCTATTTGTGTTCCTGGAACACCCTCACATACTCTCCCCTCAAAGGCCTTTGCACCTGCTGCTCCCTTTTCTTGTGATGTTCTTCTCAGAAATACACATGGCTTGCTCATTCTTACCCTGGTGGTCTCTCATCCAAGGTCACCTTAATAAGGAGAAAATGTAGCCATCTCCTATGTCCCCCACCCCAGTGCTTTCTCTATCTCCCTTTCCCTTCTTTTTTACACTTATCATTACAATCACCTGAAATATTCCACATTTTTTTAATTTTATTTTTGAGAGACATAGAAAGAGCAGGAGTGGGGCAGGTTCAGAGAGAGAATGAGACAGAATCCAAAGCAGACTGCAGGCTCTGAGCTGTAAGCACAGATACAGCCCGACACGGGGCTTGAACTCACGAACTGAGAACATGACCTGAGCCAGAGTTGGATGCTTAACTGACTGAGCCACCCAGATGCCCTGAAATATTCCACATTTTTTAGCCTACATTTCACCCATGCACACAGTAGACAATAAGCTTCACAAGGATAGAGACTTTGTTCATTGCTGTAACACCAGCTCCTAGAACAGTGTTGGAAACCTAAGAGTGGTTTAATGACAATTTGTTGAATGAATGAATGAATGAATGAATGAATGAAATGCTAGTTATGTACATAAAACTGGAAACAAAACCACATGTGACATAAACAAACACCATCACTACTCCCAGAAGAATTTCCAGTATGGTCAAAGGTAAGATACTGAATGAGTTTACAAGCACGGATTCAAATACTCTAAATGACAGTATGGTATCTCCAACTCAGTTTGTCGTCTCCCAGATATCCAGGGCTTGACGTTGCCAGATGAAATGAAGGTAGGGGTGGAAGAATTAGTAGAAGAATTGAATGAAGGTACAGGTAAAAGGAAGGTAGAATTGCTTAAAAGTTTTTGACTATCTCAGCTATGGTGGGAGAAAAACAAAAACCAAAACTCCCTCCCCCAGCACAGGATGTAAGGGAATACAGATCAACTCATTTATATGTAAGATGACAGAATATATAAATTAATGAGCAGGGAGCCTGTCAGTAAAGAAATAGAAGAGTTACAAACCCGTATTTTTCATGTATTAGCTGGGTGACATCAGCAAGGTATTTAAACTCATATATCAATGGATTCATTGGTAAAATGAAGATAAAATTAGAATTTACCTCATCATGTATCTGAAAGAACAAAATGAGAAAATTTAGGTAATATATTTAGAACGGTTCTTTAGCAGATGTGAGCTATTAATGCTATTATTTCATAAATTATTATTTTTTAGATACCATCTGCTTAAAAAACAGATTTTAAGAGGGGCACCTGGGTGGCTCAGTCCATTAAGCAAACGGCTCTTGGTTTCAGCTCAGGTTGTGATCTTGGTTCATGAGACTGAGCCCCACATGGCATAGAACGTGGTCCTGGCTCTATTTCTCTGGCTTCCCTATAGATAGAAGTGGCTATTTAATTAAATTCTACTCAGTGGATTAGAGGTTGAATTTTCTAGATGTAACTTCTGGGAAACTACTTTGAAAAATGGGAATTAACTCCACGTAAATATGACTTTCACCTCTCAGCATACTCCTACCTTCTTCCTGGAACATGGGCTTCTCAGATGGAGCCTCACCATCCATCTACTAACCATGGACTAAAGCTCAGAACTGAGAATATCAGAGTAGAAAAGGAGAAAGAGCGTGCCTTTTGGATGATATCAAGGAACTGTCACATCAGCCTGAATTCCTACCCACTGATGGCTCTATAAGGGGAATTTGGCTAACTTTTGTTTAATCACTTCATGAATCTCTGCTTCTCCTGACCAAACAACGTCTTTAACTGATAGAGGTGAGATAATTATCCCAGATAATAAAGAGTCAAAACCAATCTATTACATGTACAAATAACTAAGCTGTTAACTTTCCAACAGCCATTGAAAAGAAATGCAGTGAAAATGAAATTGGGAAAGATTACAAAATTCTCAACAATTAATAAAAAAATCAAAGCTCAAGCTGATACACTGCTAAATTTATTACAGTCATCAGAATCCAAAAGAATCATTCAATGGGACTTTATATAGAGGGAGCACATGATATCCTGATTTGTATATTTTATACTTTTTTGAAGATATAAATTAATCTTCATGAGTTTATTTCTTATAGTGACTTTGAAAAAAATGTTAAATTTTATAGGACTGTGAAAACATTGTTTTCTAAATGTATTGTTTTCTGGATGTCTGACCCGATTTAGAAGGAGAAATAAAAGAATATGAAAGAAAGGACAGTTTGCCTGAATCTTAAACCTTTCCCAAATAAATCAATTGAGCCTTCCTGCACAGAGTTAAATATCAATAATTTTGACATTAACATTGTTGTGAAGTCCCTGAAACAATACCATGACTTTAGTAAATAAAAGGTGACCATGTGTGCTCTAATTTGGTAGTGAAGTGACAACTGTGGCCATTCAGTTATACAAAATAAAGTGCTTGCTCAGAAAGAGGACTACCCATGTGTACCCCAATGTGAAGCCAAAGAGATTCTGCAGGTAAGACCAAGACATTTATTAGCCATCAGTTTGGAGTTTACTCAAATGCTTTAATAAATATTTAAATGAAAGTCAAAGAGATTAGCACCCCAAAGCAGGGAGAAGATTTTGGCCTATTTAATTTTGAGAGCATAAACTACTGTTTGCTAATCTTGATCACCACAAATAATTTTGATTGGGCTTATGTATGCCAACTTCATTATCTACTATTGTCAACTCAGAGAAGTACTGGGGTATCAATGCCCAGGTATGGAATACTAAAATGAGAAACAAGGGAATTTCAACTGTGCATTCAAATGATGCTCTGCTAGTTAAGAATGGGAGATTTTTGCAAGGGAAAGGAGATCTCTCTTAAATAGGGAAAGCAAGGGAATTCAGAATAGAAAAGCTGACAGAGATAGGGCAGCCTTAATTTACATGTCAGCTATAATATCTGCCTTACAAGACTATTTACTTGGTAACTCAATGGCATTCCTTAAACTAGTTACCGTAGCAACTGCCACATGACACATCAGCCTCCAAGACACAGAAAATCTTCTGCAAGAAACAAAAGCACCATCAATATCTCAAAGGAACATTACCATTTTAAGGAATGCGGATGGTGTGAAGGAAAAGCATTAGCCCTGATTCACTATAATTTTTTTTAATTTCTACATTCTACTAGAGTGTCAACAGTGCTTTCAATATTTTTTCTCTATTATTTATCACTTCATTGTCTCTTTTAAAAATGTTAACTACCTAAATATTAGCTTTCATTTGAAGCTGCTAGCAAGCCTCCCACAAATCAAACTCCAACCTACCTTCACAGAAATCTCTTCAAGGACTCTAGATGTAGTTCAGTTTTTCCTAAATGGTATCTCATGGATCACCAGTATCAGTCATTGTGATGCTTTCTTAAAACATGTCAATTTTTTGGTCCCAACCCAGACCAACTGAGTCAGAATATTTGGGGTGAGATACAAAAATGTACATTTGTGGTAATGTAAATCCCTAATGTGTTCTTTATAAGACCCTGTTTTCTTACCTCTGCTTCTTTGCTAATATACTTGCTCACCTTGTATACCCCACTTAACCCCAGGTGTACAAATACCACCAACAACTCATGGCTTAATATAACTGTCACTCTTTCTCAAAAACAAGTCTATTTCTCACCAACAAATTACAACCTCTACTACTTTTTTACTTCTCTAATTTTTCTAATTCCTATTTTTTTTGAACAATGTATTTGATGTGTTAATATGCATGCAAGGGAAATTCTCTTTGCTCTCTCATTGAATCGCACGTAGCTTTTTACTACAATTTAGCTAATGTATTACAATACTGCGATTAAGACATCTCATTCACTGCTTAGGCTCTTCTGAGCATAGAGACAATGCTTATTCGTTAATGTGTCCAAGTGCCTGAAACCATATAGATGTCAACGAATGTTTACTTAATTTAATAGCACTTACAATAACCTATAACTTAATTTAATACCACTTACAATAACCTATCAAAAACTTACATAAGATTGTTGGTCTCTAACTCATTGCAACCTCAAGAGAATTATGAATGGGTTACTATTAATCCTTCTATTTTACAGATGAGGAGACAGAGCCTGGGACATGTCATGCCACCTGCCTTAGATACACAAGTAACAAATTACAGATCAAGATTTAAAAATTGGGCTGCGATACGAACACAAACTTTAGCAACTAGGTACAGTGCCCCTTTTGCTTAAGAGACCATGAGTTAATAATGTTTAACTTCCTTCTTATGATCATGGGTTAGACTACAGATGTCAAAAATATAGATATGAAACAGGTGTGTCATGCCACAAAGGTTTAGTCTTAACCTCAACAAGTTAAATCAACATCCAGAACTTTCTCTCTTCTTATACCTCTTTACAATTATCATATAAAGATCCAGGGTTGGGTGTAAAAACAAAATAACTAGCACTCAACAAGCATGGTCTTGCACAAGCCAAATTGCTCCCTAAGCCATCTCCTAACCTATAAAATAGAACACTTGAACTGCATGATCACAATCTGTAAGATTGCTTACAGGGATAGAATTCTAGGGTTCAGAATGCCTCTTTCCCATATTACCTAGTTTTAGGTCTAGAGAGATAATGTCTCCCCAACCTGCTGGACCATCCTAGAAAAAAGTCTTCCTTGCCTATCAGAATCTTTCCATATTTCTCTATTTTACTTAGAGCAATTGCTAAAATAGTGTTAATGGTCTACAAAAATTCACCTCTACTTCTCATCCCTCTCCCCTTTTCTCATACTCCATTCCAAATAGAGTGGCCTTGCTGTTATGCTTTCAACTCAGAGCCTTTGAACTGGCTATTCTACCCAGAATCTCTCCTCCTAGGTACAAACAAGGCCCCCTTTCATACTTCCTTCAAATATTACCCTCTTACTGAGACATACCCTGGGCATCCTGTTTAAAACTGCATATCCATACTCCATCCTATTGGCTATTTTTTCTTATAATTTTTCACATAATTAACTTCTTTTTTTTTTCTTTTTCATCCGACTGCAATATGAGCTCCAAGATGAGGAGCTTTTTGTGTGTTTCATATCTTGATATATACGTAACAACAAGAATAGTACCTCACACAGAATGAGCCCTCAATATTTGTTAATGGAATGAATGAAAATTTATTCATCTATTCTTCATTTCATCCATTCGTCCAAATAACTTTATTAATTGATGAATGTTAGGCATAATTCTGGTTGCCACAATTTTCTAGTTGCTGAAATTTTGAAACGTCAGAACCTCACACAATTCTGCCCATTCAGGCCACTAAAAATGTGCCCATATGAAAATGACATTTTCAATTAGTAAAGAGTAGGTTGTTACTTAAAAGAAATCAAATGACAACACTTAGACTATGAATATTTACTCCAGCCTTAAAAGTGTGCCCTTGAAATCAGTCTTATGTTGGCACAAACAGCAAAGAAAAATGGAAAACTTTAGGTTTTTGTATATCATGAGATTTGCAGGCTATTAGGCTAAATTAGTCCCGGTTGCCTGAAGGATGTCTTAGGTAACTGCAGCTATCCCCAAGCATTACTGAATCTAATTCTTGATGCCATGCTTTGGGGAAAATATAAAGAAATCAGAGAAATGCAGAGAGCCCCTATCACAATGATAAAATGCATGAGTAGACCAGACTGTGAGAAAGATCAATCAAATTAGAAACATACAGCCTGAAAAACCACAGATCACTGAAGGGGAGGTTTCTTCTCTGCAAATATTAAAGGAGAGCAACAAAGAGAAAGAGGCTATTGTTCTAATTATGTAATGGAATACTGTTTTTAAAAGCATTTAGGTTTTATACGTATGAGAATCTGCATTAAGCAAGACTGTCTTTTCACTTCTAGGGAAAACCAGCATTAGAAACCAAAAATGATATCCCCAAACCATCATTCTGCATACATGGATTTTGAATTGATGCTAGTAGGGATCATGAAGGACCCTGCGAAGGGATGATCTCATTGATGAATAATTGGGGTATATAGCATTCAGTTTTTATTGGAAGATGGTTGGAGAAAAACATACCATAAAAATGTTCAAGTCTTTCAAATACCACAGTGAAACATGGGACTTTATTCTCTTTAGATGGGAAACAGTCCCCAAAATGTATGCATTGAGATCTACTCTCTTTGTTCCAAAACTACTGGTGGAGAAGCTAGAAGGAGTCACTATGTTGCTGAGCCAAGTCATGGACTAGAAGTCATTAAACCTGTGGCTTTGCCCAGGTTGTATAATTACCTTCCTTTTCAAGTTCTGGGAAGTCATTAACTTAAGTATTCTAAGCTGTTAAATGGGATTAGAGGACCTTAGTGTTGATGGTATTAAATGCTGCTTCTCTAAAAATTAGTAAGAATATTAGAGACCCCATTTTTTCTCCAAAGTAAAACATTATTCAAATGCCTATTTAGATACAGATTTCTGTAGCTACCCAGGATGAATAGGTGGTTCGTGGTGACCCATCATACCCTGGGTTTCAAATCTTCCAAGAGATGTTTCCCAGAATGACCAAGCCATTCTTTTTTGTTATTTTTTTTTAACCAATCCATTTTTTAGAAACAGTAACACTTTCCAATAAAGCCTGTTTGTTTTTTAAGTTCCTTTTTTTTTTTTTTTTAAGTGAGAGAGTGTGTGTGATCAGGGGAGGGCCAGAGATGAAGAAAGAGAGAATTCCAAGCAGGCTCTGCACTGTCAGCGCAGAGCCCAATTCAAGGCTAGAACTCAAATCCATGAGACCATGATCTGAGATGAAATCAAGAATTGGACATTTAACTAATGGAGCCACCCAGGTGCCCTGAAGGCCTGTTTTTAAATGCAATCATGCAATATGCTGAATGTAAGACATGTGGATAAGGAAAGATAAACTAAACTCTAAAGTTGTGGCCAGGTCAAAAGTAAATGTTTATGAGATGGCAACAGGAAGTCAAACAGATATAATATAAAGGGATTACCACCAAGTCAATGGGAAGCCAGGAATATAAAGACAAGATATGATTGGGGCGCCTGGGTGGCGCAGTCGGTTAAGCGTCCGACTTCAGCCAGGTCATGATCTCGCGGTCCGGGAGTTCGAGCCCTGCGTCAGGCTCTGGACTGATGGCTCAGAGCCTGGAGCCCTTTTCCGATTCTGTGTCTCCCTCTCTCTCTGCCCCTTCCCCGTTCATGCTCTGTCTCTCTGTCCCAAAAAATAAATAAACGTTGAAAAAAAAAATTAAAAAAATAAAAAATAAAAAATAAAGACAAGATATGATTGCAGGAACAAAGGGTATGAGGGATAGGACATAAAGGTTGAACAGCCATGGGTAGTACAAACAAATTTTGCCAACACCTGCTTCCTCACTCCAGAAGATGAACATGAAAATGGTGATGCTGTTTGATTAGACTTTTAAGAAAAGCTTTGTAGATATCACTTTTCTTTTGGCAGAGCTCAGATGAATTTGACCCCAACTCTGTTCGCTCCTTCCTTTTTTCTATATGGTCCGTGGAGAGGATCTTTCCAAAGGAAGAATGGCCCATTTTGTCAGTTATGCTCAGTGTGGACACAGGCAGTGAAAGGGAAAGTGAGCCTCTTCAGTGGCAGTAGGGATTCCTCAAATATTCCGGAATTAACTGGTTGTATTTTATTTTGGCTTTGCTATACCAATGCCCACTTTTGATCAATGAGGAAAGAGTTATTTAAATGTGCCTCAACTTTATCATTTTCTTTTGCTTAATTTCTCATGAATTGTTTAGTTCTGAGCATAATTATCCCCTCACCTTTCAAAATCATTCTAAGGAGAAACCATTCTGATTTAACTCTCTAAGATGTAGTATTTTGTTTCTGTTTTTTAAAAGTCATTCCTTTTAAGATTATAGAACTTTAGGTTGATACAGTAATGTAATGATATTTTTCAATTCTGTTTTCTTTTTCTTAACCATACCTATAACCTTAGATACTGAATTCTTATTTCTAGGGTACAACTACTTTTCTAGACCAAGTCTAAATTTTCCATGCACTTTCTAACATATTCTAGTTTTATCTATATGTATTTTTCTCTTTCCTTTGAAATGTGTCATAAGAATCACATGATTTATTCTACAGACATGCCCTGTATCTGCTGACCTGTGTAGAAAAGTCCACAAGCACCATGCTAAGTGCTTGGGATATAAAAGTAAAGTAACGCATGGTCTTTCTGCCCTGGGAGAATTAAACAAATAGACAATCTTCATTTCTAAAAAATAAAAAATAAATAAAAAATAAAAGTCCACAAGACTTTGCAAAAGATGTACAGCACCTATATAATGGCAAAAATCTGAAGGGTCAGATACTTGATCGGTTAACAAGTCAGATATCCTGAACACCTGTTGATCAAGTATAGAGTGATGATCAAAATAAAATAGAAATTGTCAATCATTAAGCATCAGATAAATAACATTCTCGAACATAATACAAAATATTCATGCTATCTATGTCTTTATTACTTTATTCTTGACCTTAAAGATAAAAATTACTAGTGCTGAGATAGCCATTTACTATTAGTCCTATTTTACAGATAGAGTATTGGGATAATTCTCTACTATATAGGATGTCAATTACAATTATGCAAACAAGCTATACCTAGAATGACACATGCTATTCTGTAGATCCTAATATATATATGTAAAATATGTATGTAAAATATATGTATAATGCCTTATATTTATATAATATTTTTCACTATATACACAGATAACTATTTGCTTTTTCTTTTTTTAATTGAAGTAAAATTACTATATAACATTTAAGTTATAAACATAATTTAATATTTGCATATGCTACACAGTGATCACAATAAATCTAGTTACAATTCATCAATATATATTGACCTCCTTCACCCATTTTGCACTCCCTAAGCCCCTTCTCCTCTGACAGCCACCAATATGTTCTCTGTATCTATGGGTTTTGTTTTGTTTTTGTTTGTTTTAATTTTTAGATTTCACATATAACTGAAATCATGTGGTATTTGTCTTTCTTGATCTGACTTATTTCCTTGGTATAATACCTTCAAGATCCATCCATGTTGCTGCAAATGGCAAGATTTACTTTTTTACAGATAAATAATATTTCTGTGTGTGTGTGTGTGTGTGTGTGTGTGTGTGTGTATCATATCTTCCTTATCCAATCATCCATCTATTGGCAGTAAGGCTGTTTCCATGTCTTGCTATTATAAATAACGCTGCAGTGAACACAGGGTAGGGTGCACGTATCTTTTCTCAAATTAGTGTTTTTTCTTTGGATACTCCAAAATGGAATAGCTAGACGATATGGTAGTTCTATTGTAAATATTTTTGAGAAATGTCCATACCGTTTCCAATAGTGGCTGCACCAATTTATATTTCCATCAACAATGTATGAGGGTTCCCCTTTTCCACATCCTGGCCAGCACCTGTTATTTCTTGTCCTTTTGATAATGGCCATTTTAACAGGTCTGAGGTGATAGTTAATTATGGTTTTGACTTATATTTCCCTGATAATTAGTAATATTGAACATCGTTTCATATGCCTGTTGGCCATCTGTATGTTTTCTTCAGAAAAAAAATGTCTGTTTAAGACATGTGAAGAGACGCTCAACATCACTCATCATCAGAGAAATACAAATCAAAACCGCATTGAGATACTACCTCACACCTGTCAGAGTGACTAAAATTAACTCAGGAAACAAGAGATGTTGGCTAGGGTGTGGAGAAAGGGAAGCCCTCTTGTACTGTAGGTAAGAATGCAAACTACCAGCTACTCTGGAAAACAGTGTGTAGGTTCCTCAAAAATTAAAAATAAAATTACTGTATGACCCAGCAATAGCACTACTAGGAATTTATCCTAAGAATACACTAATGCTGATTCATAGGGGCACATATACCCCTATATTTATAGCAGCATTATCAACAACAGCTAAATTATGGAAAGAGCTCAGAAGACCATCAGCTGATGAATGGATAAAAAAGATGCGGTAGATAGATGATAGATAGATAGATAGATAGATAGATAGATAGATAGATAGATAGATAGATAGAAAAGAATACTATCCAGTAATGAAAAAGAATGAAATCTTGTTATCTGCAACAATGTGAATGGAACTGGAGAGTATTGTGATAAGTAAAATCAGTCAGTCAGAGAATATCATGTTTTCACTCACATGTGGAATTTAAGAAATTTAACAGAAGACCATGAAAAAAGGGAAGGAAAAACGTAGTCACAAACAGAGAGGGAGGCAAACCATAAGAGACTCTTAAATACAGAGAACAAACTGAAGACTGATGGGAGTGGGAGGGCAGGGAAAATGGGTGATAGGCATTGAGGAGGGCACTTGTTGGGATGAGCACTGGGTGTTGTATTAAGTGATGAATCATGGGAATCTACTCCCGAAGCCAAGAGCACACTGTATACACAGTGTGTTAGTGCTAACTTGACAATAAATTATTTTTTTAAAAAAAGAAAAGAGAGTCCCATGCTCTCCCAACTGAGCCAGACAGGTGCCACTGTTTGTTTTAATTGGTGTCAAATTAATAAATCTGAATGAAGAGGTGTGAAAATAGGTCCTGACTGCTCAAGGATAGGAAAATTGATTCAAATAGGCCTATGTTATCAGGGCACCTGGCTGGCTCAGCCAGTTAAGCGGCCAAATCTTGATTTCATCTCAGGTAATGGTCTCATGGTTCATGAGTTGGAGCCCTGCATCTGGCTCTGCACTGACAGCACTGAGCCTGCTTGGGATTCTCTCTCCCTCTCTCTGCCCCTCCCCACTTCAAACTAAATAAACATTTAAAAAAAGATTTTAAAAAAAGAAAATGTCTGTTTACATCCTCTGCCATTTTTTTTAAGCAGACTTTTTTCTTTAGCTATTGAGTTGTTTGGGTTCTTTATATATTTTGGGTATTAACCACATATTATACAACTTGCAAACATTTTCTCTCAGTCAGTAGGTTTCCTTTTCAATTTGTTGATGGCCTTCTTACCTGCGTGGAGGTTTTTTAGTTTGGTGTAGTCCCATTTTTTTAGTTTTGTTTTTGGAGTCAGTTCCAAATATTCAGCACAAACACCAATGTCAAGATTTTCTCCTATACTTTCTTCTAGGAGTTTTATGGTTTCAGGTCTTACATTCATGTCTTTAATCCATTTTGAGTTAACTTTTGTGTACAGCATAAGCTGACGCTCTAGTTTCATTGTTTTACATATGACTGTCCAGTTTATCCAACACCATTTGCTGAAAGGATGATCTTTTTCCCTTGTATGTTTTTGGCTCCTTTGTGGTAAATTAATTCACCACATGTGTGTAGACTTATTTCTGGGCTTTCTATCCTGTTCTGTTGATCTATGCATGTCTGTGTTTATGCCGATGCCATAGTCTATGGATTATTACAGCTTTATAGTATAGTTTGAAATCAGGAAACAGGACACCTCCAGTTTTGTTCTTCTTAAGATTGTTGTGCCTATTTCAGGGTCTTTGGTAGTTCCGTACAAATGTTAGATTTGTTCCACTTCTGTAAATAAAAATTGCACTGAAATTTTGATAGGGATTGTTTTGAATCTGTAGATTGCTTTTGGTAGTATGGACATTCTAACAGTATTATTTCAATCCATGAGCACAGAATATCTTCCCATTTATTTGTAACGTATTCAATTTGTTTCCTCAATGTGTTATAGTTTTCAGTGTCCAGGCCTTGCACCTCCTTGGTAAAATTTATCCCTAGGTATTTTATTCTTCTTGAAGCAATTGTAAATGGGATTATTTCTCTGCTGTTTATTAGGGTATATAAATACAACAGATTTTTCTATACATCGATTTTTGTATCCTGCACCTTTACTGAATTCATTTATTAGTTCTAGTAGATTTTTAGTGGAGTCTTTAGGGTTTTCTATATATCTAATATCATTTCTATGATTCTAATATCAAGTCATCTGCAAACAGTGACAGCTTTACTTATTCCTTTCCAACTTGAATGTCTTTTATTTCTCTTCTTGCCTAATTGCTCTGGCTAGAACTTCCACTCCTATATTGCATAAAAGTGACAGGAATAGGCATCCTTGTCTTGTACCTAATCTTAAAAGAAAAGCTTTCAGCTTTTCACTGTTGAGTATGATGTTAGCAATGGGTTTCTCTTGTATGATCTTCATTATATGAAAATATGTTCCATCTATACCCACTTTGTTATGAATTTTGATCATAAATGAATGAATTTGAACAATGTTTTCTCTGCATCCTTTGAGATGATCATGTAATTTTTACCCTTTACTTTGTTAATGTGGTGTTTCATGTTGATTAATTTATGGATCATGAACCATCCTTTCAATCTTGAAATAAATCTTACTTGATCACATTGTATCCTTTTATTTTATTCTTGCATTTGCTTTGCTAATATTTTGTTGAAAACTTTGCATCTGTGTTCATCAGGAATATTGGTCTGTAATTTTCTTTTTGTGGTGTCCTTGTCTGGTTTTGCTATCGGAGTAATGCCAGCCTCTTAAAATGAGTTTGGAATTGCTCCCCTCTCTCCAAATTTTTGGAAGAGTTTGAAAAAGATATTAATTCTTTTTTGAATGTTTGGTAGAATGCACCAGTGAAGCCATCTGGTCCTGGACTTTGGTTTGTTGAGAGGCTTTTCTTTTTTTTTTTTTTTTTTTTTTTTTTTTTTTTTTTTAATTTTTTTTCAACGTTTTTATTTATTTTTGGGACAGAGAGAGACAGAGCATGAACAGGGGAGGGGCAGAGAGAGAGGGAGACACAGAATCGGAAACAGGCTCCAGGCTCCGAGCCATCAGCCCAGAGCCCGACGCGGGGCTCGAACTCACGGACCGCGAGATCGTGACCTGGCTGAAGTCGGACGCTTAACCGACTGCGCCACCCAGGCGCCCCTGTTGAGAGGCTTTTCAATTACCAATTCAACGTGCTTAACAGTAATCAGTCTATTAAGAGTTTTTTTATTTTGTGTTTCAGTCTTGGAAGACAGTATGTTTCTAGAAATTTATCCATTTATTCTGTATTGTCTAATTTTTTTGGTCTATAAAATGTTTTCTTATGATACTTTATATTTTTGTGGTATCAGTTGTAACTTCTCTTTTATATATGATTTATGTAATCCTCCTTCTTTTCCTAGGTGAGTTTAGCTAAAGGTGTGTCAATTCTGTTTGTCTTTTCAAAGAAGCAGCTCTTACACCTTCATTTATCTTTTCTACTTTTTTTTAGCCTCTATTTCATTTATTTCTGTTCTGATCTTTATTATTTTCTTCTATGAATTTTAGGCTTTGTTCTTTTTCTAGCTCATATGGATATCAAGTTGGATTGTTTGATATTTTTCTTATTTCTGAGGTGGTCCTTTGTTGCTATAAACTTCCCTCTTAGACCTGCTTTTGCTGTATCCCATAGATTTTGGATTTCCATTAGTCACACCATGCTTTGTGTGCGTGCGTGCGTGCGTGTGTTTTCTCCTTTGATTTATTCATTGATCTATCGGTTGTTTAGTAGCATGTTGTTTAATCTCCCCCTATTTGTTATTTTTCCAGTTTTCTTCCTCTGATTTCTAGTTTCATAACACTGAGGTCAAAGAAGATGCTTGATATTATTTCAATCTTCTTAAATTTATTGAGACTTATTTTGTGCTGTAACATGTAATTTGTTCTGAAGAGAATGTTTCCTGTGCACTTGAGAAAAATGTGCATTTTGCTGCTCTTCGATGGAATGTTCTGTATATGTCTATTAAATCAATGTAGTCTTATGTGTCAGTAAAGCCAGCGTTTCCTTACTGATTTTTTGTCAATGATCTGTTGATGTAAGTGTGGCATTAAAACCCACTACTATTATAATATTGCTGTCAATTTCTCCCTTTAGGTCTGTTAATATTTGTTTTACATATTTAGGTGTCCATCTGTTGGTGGGTAAATATTTATGTTATATCATTTTGTTTCACTGACCCTTTTACCATTATGTAATTTCATTGTCTTTTACTACAATCTTTATTTTAAAGTCTACCTTGTCAGATACAAATATAGTTATAACATCTCTTTTCATTTCTATTTACATGGAATATCCTTTTCCATCATTTGACTTTTAGTCTATGTGTGTCCTAAGATCTGAAGTGACTATCTTGTAGGCAACACATAGATAGGTCTTATTTTTATCCATTCAGCCACATAATGTATTTTGATTGGAGCATTTAGTAAGTATTTAAAGGTATGTACTTAATGTCATTTTGTTAATCGTATTTTCTTGTTTTTTTTCTTATGTATTATATGTATCAGCTTAATAATCTGTCCTTTGTAAGAACAAGATAGATCTGTTCATGTATTCAGAAAATAAAAGCCTATTCTATCAATGATTATAACCCTATGCTAGTCTCAAAAAGTGCCTATTTTCAACCAAAGTTTATGTCAAATTCCTTTGATGGTTCACTTAACTGGGTTTCATAAACATCTCTGGACCTCTTGTACAATTATCCCTTAGCTCACGATTATTTAATATACAAGCACTTATAATACATAAGTATTATAAATCCATTCATTAAAACATAAACAAACATTCCCCTTTACAGTTAGTCATTTTACTCCTTTTAAGAGTTCCCACATCCATTATATTGATGAGCTAAAAGATATAAGAATAGAAACACATTTCAGTAAAGATTTTCACTTTTTTCTTTTAGTTCAACTTAAAAGATAAAATCAGAGGTACCATCGTCATCTGTGACAGACACTCTTGCTGCCTATCAATAAATATTCTCTTCTTCCCTAGAATTAAGTAGCCCAATTTTTACCTAGGTCTTTTGCTGCCCAAGTAAATGGCATTCCCACTTATTCCTCCTCACAGCTATGTGTGGCCTTCTGACTAAGTCTCCAGATGCATGTGATTTCTCTGAAATTGCCTTGGAAGTTAATGGGGACCTGTCTTTTAAATCCTTTTCTATAACACGCTGCCTGGAGTGGGGTATGATGCCTGGAATTTGAGCAACAATATTGGCTCACAAGGATTAGAAGCACAGCCTAGAGATGAAGGAGCAGTGAGCTGGAAAGAGATGGGTTCCGAAAGAATTTGGAGAACTGCAGTGGAATGCTTATATTTTGACACAAAATTTTGGTGATTTACATATATAAGGCTTCAAACTTGTAACAGCACTGAGTGGTAGGCATTAATATCTGTATTTTACAAAGAGGGATATAAAGTTTCAGGAATATTAAGTGATTGACAGAAGGACATAACAAAATCCAAGGTTTTGAATCACGTTTCCTAGTACAGCTCCAGATGCTTTCTATTAAATAATAGCTCCTATAAATTGGCCTATTTACCAAGCTAAAGGGGACACTATTTAATTAAGCACTCAGTTTATAGGCAGGTTATGAGGAGACAATGGATAATTCCACTAACAAGGCCAAATTGGATAATTTTAAGAGTTTAGTGGCCTTCGTTTAACGTAAGCATGTTATTTTCAAGAAACTCTTTGTATTATAAGAAGAAAAAGAGGAAAAAGGAGGAAAAAAAAACCCAACACTTTTAAAGGGTCAAACAATTGGTGTCCTTAACTACCTGGAAATTTGTAAACCTGGATATAAACAAATAGAAAAAGATATGATACCCTTTATCCCAAGAGTAACAGAAGTAGAGTCCATTTTATTGGTGGGGTTAGGGGTGTCTTTCTAAAAGAGACTAACAACTATGTCAGATGAAGTCAAAGAAAGTGAAACAAAGATTAGATTGAAGCCAGCTAAGAGACTGAACACAGTTACCGATGCCAAAATAACAGTGAAGGTTTTTAATGCAGTTATGAAGACAGAGGGCAATAACAAAGAATGAGGACAGCAATTTTATCAAGGGCAAGATAACAGCAGCAGAAAAGGTCTTATCCTGTTTGAATTATAAACTTTTTAAAAGTTTGTATTTAAATTCCAATTAGTTAACATACAGTATAAAATTAGTTACAGGTATATGATATAGTGAGTCAACATTTCCATACAATATCCAGCGTTCATCTTACTGATTTGGATTTGATTATTTTCAGTTAAAATTAATAGATAATTGTCTTAAATTCTTTATTTTTGCTTTCCTGGGTTGTACCAGTTCTATTTCTTACCATAGTGGCCTGCCAAACTTTCACTGAAAATAGAAGATGATGTGATATCAGAATTCCATCAATAATACTTAATATCTATTAAAGACCTATGGCATGCCATGAAGTTTGCTTACATTATCTTTTTCAGTTCTCATGGTCCTCATTAGAGTCAGACTCTGGTTAAAGGAACATACTTTAGCTCCAACTACCTGGTTTAAAACCAAGTCCACACCTCCTACTAGTTCTAAGCTCTTCTGAGTAAGTAAGGTAAGGTAAGGTAAGGTAAGGTAAGGTAAGGTAAGGTAAGGTAAGGTAAGGTAAGGTAAGGATAAGGTAAGCTAAGCTCTTCTATCTTACCTATGCTTCAGTTTCTTGATCTACAAAACCAGGATAAAATAATGCCCACCTATCTGAGTTGTTGATAATTAAGTTAGCTAATAAAAAGGATTTAGAATGGTGCTGGACTCTAGTCTTATATGTGTTTGCTGTTGTTGTTCTTGTTATCCTTTCCCCCATTGTACTGAGAAGAAAACCAACACTCAGAGACTTTACCCAATTAATAAGTGGCAGAGGTAGTATTAAACTCTAGGGCTGCAAACACTCATGTGAGTCATCAATCATTCCATGATACCCTTTCATGTTCCATTCTAGTATAGTGATGATGTTCAATATGCAGAAGCAACTTTTCAGAATGTTCATTCCTCAAAACTTATACCTGAAAATGTCCTTCAATGCAAGCTTGGACATTTGCCTACCCTGACGGGTGAATGGAAACTGACCTACCTCACCCTCTCATTAAAGCCTTCTTTACAACAGGGGTACAAGGCACAAATGGCCTCCAGTATGCTAACTACATTATTAAAGGTTATATGATGTGGATCTGAGTTGTTAGTGGCTTCATGACTACCACAAAATGAATACAATTAGTTTTTCATCTTTGGAAAGAAAGCTCTTAGTTTGAAAGGACTAGAGACCCCTGTTTTTTCTTTGCTTCAATTTCTTTCTTCTTCCCAAAACAACCCCTCCCAAGCTGTCCACAACCCTCTTAGTCCAAGTCAAAACAGTGTTTTCAAAAGACACCATCAAGGTGGTTTCAAACTTAGAGTCATTTGAAGCAAAATTTAATAAACTTTTTCCCTTTCCTTCTGCTGTTCACTGTCTACTTAAGAACAAACACAAAGTCAACTTCAATGCTCTTTGTACTTCAAGCCCAATAAAAAGACATTAAAATTCCAATAAGCAATAATGTCCTTTTACTGCATTTTAGTACTGAAAAAGTAAGTGGTTCTAAGACCGCTGTGGCTGTTAGTACCTAAATGACCGAATTATCTTAATTGTCTCAGAAGTGGTACTAAAGTTTGAGAAAGAGAGAGTGCATATATGACAAGGAGGGACAGTGCCATCATTATACTCACTTTTTTAGAAGGGAACATTTGTTTGCATTCCAGTCAACAGCAAGCCACTTCCTACTAAATCAAAACCCAAAGAGGTGCTGGTGGTGAAATTATACGGCGTGTCCTACCCTTGGCTGAGTTGTAGTAAATTTAACTCCATTGTGCAGAAAGCTGCTGTGCAGAATTATGAGTCCATTTGATTCCAATTTAATCAACTTGAAGTTCCAAGCTGGCCCATTTTGAGGCTGAGGGACATTGCATCACAATGCATGACACATATTTTTTTCTTTGTTTGGCAGAAAGCTTTGGCAGGATTCTTGTTGCCTAACTCAGTGTCAAAAGATGTCTGGGAGTCCTGGGGAGGTGTGGAGCTAGGATGTACTTCTATCAACCTGAATACACTGCACTGAGAAGAACCACTTACCTGAAGACAAAGGGAAAGAAGGTGGTGGCAGAAATAATAGTGTCTCGAACTGGATTTTTATCAAGTGTTTCCTAAACTAACTAGATTTATTTCCAATAATAAATTATCCTTCTTTTTCATACCAATATCTTAAATAATCAAAATCTCTCTTGCCTCACCTTTCCCAACAATATCCATAGCATCTGTTTTTCCTCCTTACTGAAAATCCCTGGAAAGAATCATCTATCCAGTTTGCATGTCCCTTTTCTTCTTTAGGACCCACCTCTAACAGGCATTTGCCCTCTGATTATATACAAATAATTCTTAACAAATCATCACTAAATTATATCTAATGATCATCTCTTAGTCCTCAGCTTCCTTGACCTATTAGAAACACTAGAGAGAACTAATTTTTCTCTTTTTTAGGTGTTCACTTGGCTTCCAGGATGGTCCTTCCTATTGATTATCATCCAAACACAAATGGTTCTCAATAGTTGGGTGTGCCTCTAGCCAACACCATTGTCCCAATCTGTACCTGCTGAAGTATTTCAGGAGTCACCCATACCAACTTGCCGGATTGTTTTCATCCAATAACACAGGTTTAAGTTCCACCCACATGCCAAAGACCAAATTTGTATCTCTAGTCTCAAGATATCCCCTGAAATCCAGACTTTATATTCAGTAACTACAAATGAAAATCTAATAACTATTTTACAATTAAAGCTTCTCCAAACACACATGTAGTACCTACTTGTTTTCAATCCAAGGTGCCATCTTGTCTTCTCTACCTCATCGACTGGCAATTCTGTCCTATCATGACCAAAAACTATGTTTTAGCCTTTATTTCCCTTTCTTACATTCCACTTCCAATCCATCAGCAAATACTATTGTTTTACATTCAAATATATTCTGAAACTGCCCATTAGTGGCTACTGCCAGTGCTATCTGCCTGGTCTAGGGCACTAACTTCTCATGCTTGGGTTCTTACAAGAGACTTCTAACCATTCTCCCTATTTTCACGTAGGTTTTATTCCACATACAAATATCAGAGTAATTCTTTGAACACGGAAATCAAAACAAATCTTCCCTCTATTCGCAGCCCATCTATGCCTTCCTATCTTTATTCAGAGTGAAAACCTAATAACTCATCATGACTTACAGCACCATACCATGTCTTTCACTGACTCTGCTTCTACTACCTCCAGAGTGCCCATATTAGATCCATACCAAGTCCCTAACTATTCCCTACAACCCTAGCATGTTCTCTTCTCAGGGTCTTTGCATTTGCTACTCCCACTGCATGGAATGTTCTGTACTCAGAACACTCCTTCTCATGTGTCTTCTAGGGCTCTGATCAAATGTTTCTGTATCAGAAAAGATTCCCATGATTCATGTATAATAGCATCGTAGGCCAGTCACTGCTAATCCCTTTGCCCTGTTTTATTTTTCTTTATAACATATTTTTTCATTTATTTGTCACTAGTTCTCTTTCCTCATTAAATTTGAACATAATGTGGACTCTCTTTTGTTTACTTCCATATCTTGAGTGAATAGAATAGTTCCTGGCACATAAAAGATTTTTTAATAAGTTCCAGAATTACTTGAAGAGTCTCTTCACAACAATGAGTAGAATCAAAAAAAATGGATTGTCCTCACCTGATTTAGAATACTTAAAAAGCAATTAAGAATGACAAAGTTTGTGGGGCGCCTGGGTGGCGCAGTCGGTTAAGCGTCCGACTTCAGCCAGGTCACGATCTCGCGGTCCGTGAGTTCGAGCCCCGCATCAGGCTCTGGGCTGATGGCTCAGAGCCTGGAGCCTGTTTCCGATTCTGTGTCTCCCTCTCTCTCTGCTCCTCCCCCGTTCATGCTCTGTCTCTCTCTGTCCCAAAAATAAATAAACGTTGAAAAAAAAAATTAAAAAAAAAAGAATGACAAAGTTTGAGAACTCTTGACTTTCAAATATATAAAATTTGTAAGGCAATCTCAGCAGAGAGAACAGGGTCACACCAATCACACCTTGTGACACTTTGTAAAGGTCAAGCATATTTGAAATAAAATTTTCACTGACATAATATAAAGTGAGCCCTGGTGTAATAATTAGGAAATATTGATTTGGGAAATCCGATGGCTCAGGCTTTCTGAGATACAGAGACAGAGAGCCAAGAATCACACAGGCTGATGATGACTTGGCATCTTTTTATCTTCTTTCAATCCATCTTTAGCTTGCATGAATCCATAGGGCACATGCTCAGTACATCTGGCTGAGTGTTTTGGCCCTGATAATGTTTCCCCATAACTATTAACATAAAACCACCTCAAATTAATATCTCTGCTAAATTAAACTTGACGTGGTTCAAAATGCAAGCCAATCTGTTTTCAATTCCACAATCACTCATCACTGTCATTTTATTAATTCCTGAGACAGAAGAAGCTTCAAATGTATTAACTTTGTTAAACAAAATCTGATTTTATGACTCAAATGTCAGTCTTCGCAGTTCAGCAAATTCTTTTAAATATTCTACAGCATTTCCTACATTACTTCCATGGACAGTTATAGAGAACTTTCTTTGATTTTTTTTTAACAGGATAGAGTTGAAAAAAATGTACCAAATTTTTTTGCCGCTACAGTAGCTATTAGTCTTTATCTTCACCTTAGACTTGACAAAAAAACAAAAACAAAAAAAACCCTCAAGATCAATTTAGCATACATTTCACAAAAGCATTTTGGTTACCCTTTGAACAGCAACTTGACATATCACCACCTTTGAATTCAAAATGTCTTAAGAGAATATTTCAGCTCTACCATTAAGAAAACAGTTTCATTTCATGAGATGCAACAAATAAGGACACAAACAGAATATGTCACAACATGAACTCTCCTCTAAACCTCATCACCAACATCTAATTCTTTTTTGTACAGCTCAGTGCCTGCACCTACCACCTGAGACCCTGATTATCCTTCATTCTTTCTCCCACAACTTACCATGCTTTGTCTTCCTATTTGTCATCTCCTCATATGTCCTTGTATAAACAGTGTATGTGCATTAACAGTGAAATATCTGTCCTGTTTCCCCCTGCTTATCACTTATTTCTCCTTTTGTATTATTCCAAATCATTTAGCACTCACAGCCTAATACAAGTATTTTTGGAAACTATATCCTCAATAATATATAGCCAAATGTGCATGATCACATTTTGTAGGGCACAATTAAGGACTGTGAAACAGCCTGGATTAATTCAGAGCTAACCTACCAGAATTGACTAACAAAAATGAACATTAATTACCATACCCTGTCTCCTTACTACAGCTGAGCTTAATTTTCATGGCCTTAATATTACCAAAATAACACAAAAATGAATACACTCTTGTGGCCTTAACATATGATGATAAAGGCTGAGCATTTGAACATTGTAATTGTGTGCTGTTACCCGTTTAGCTAACATTTGTCTCAAGTAGAAAAAGATAATACAGGCATTATATTTAAAGAATATCTTGTGATAATTATGACCATCATACACCAAAACAGAAAAATGATTAGAATAAATGAAAATAAAGATGTAGACATGCTTTGAGTGTATGCATGCCATATGCTTATGGAAAAAGACTGAACAGGGAAATGAAGAAATAAAAAGTGTTTCTTGTAGGGTTGGAAGATATCAAAGAAAAAACATGCACTGAGCGAAGAAACAGGGAGGGAAGACCTTATTTAAGACCGCTGCAACAGAGGAGAGAAACTACTGTAATGGGCCAGAGAGATTGAACTCAACTCTACTGACACAAAAGGCAAGAGAGTTTTTAAGCACTTGGGTGAGCTAGTGGAGGAAATTCGTGGAAAGGTTGGAAGGTTTTGTTTTACAATTTGAAAGATTAAAATATTGTGTAAGTTAACATTCCTGGTACATTTCTCCTCCTTCACTGCCAAACCCAACAGTAGTGGTTTCTTAATTTCTCTGCTTTCTCTTTTTTTAATGTTTATTAATTTTTGAGGGCAAGTGGGGGAGGAGCAGAGAGAAAAAGAGCGATTCTCAAGCAGTATCTGCACTGTCAGTGCATAGCCCTATGTTGGGCTTCAACCCAGAATGGTGAAATCATGACCCGAGCTGAAATCAAGAGTGGGATGCTTTAAGAGACTGTTAAAAACTGAGAACAAACTGAGGGTTGATGGGGGGTGGGAGGGAGGAGAGGCTGGGTGATGGATATTGAGGAGGGCACCTTTTGGGATGAGCACTGGGTGTTGTATGGAAACCAATTTGACAATAAATTTCATATATTGAAAAAAAAAAGAGTGGGATGCTTAACCAGCTGAGCCACCCAGGAGTCCCTCTGCTTTATCTTTGTTCATGATAACCAAAGCATAAAGATAACTGCCTCATCAAACTTTAAACTTCACATTATCCTTATTGTCATCCTATCTCTATTAATAGGGAAGTTTATGATTAGGCCATGTGTTGGCTATTTGGCACTAACTAAAGTTAGGCTCCTGCCCTTCCACAGACACTGGCAGACAGGTGCATCATCTTTGTTGGTGATTATATACCAAAGGGATGGCCCCCAGATCCTCGGAAAGATATTTCTGGGCGATAAAACTGGTAAGACTCTGGGAGAAGATTTATATCCCAAAGGGGCAGAGAAGAAAATTATAATTTCAACTTTCCTAAAGTAAATGCTCTATGAAGAAGAAGTCAGGGGCCTATGGTCAGAAAGAAACCTTCTTAAAATTTAGTCAAGCTAAGGGGAACATTAAGGCCTTCAAGGTCAAGGATTATGGGTGATATTTTCTACTGCCTTTATTTTTGGTAACAATATATTATCTTTATTTTTATTTATTTATTTATTTTAATTTTAATGTTTATTTATTTTTGAGAGAGACAAAGAGAGAGAGAGAGAGAGAGAGAGAGAGAGAGAGAGAGAGCATGAGGAGGGGAGGTCCAGAGAGAGAAGGAGACACAGAATCCAAAGCAGGCTCCAGGCTCTGAGCTGTAAGCACAAAGTCCCATGTGGGGCTTGAACTCATGAGTGGTGAGATCATGACCTGAGTCAAAGTCAGATGCCTAACCAACTGAGCCACGCAGGCACCCCACATTATATTATTTTTAAAATTATTTTTAATGTTTATTTAGTTTTGAGAGAGAGACACAGCACAAGTGAGGCAGGGGCAGAGAGAGAGGGAGAAACAGAATCCAAGGCAGGCTCCAGGCTCTGAGCTGACAGCACAAAGCCCAACGCAGGGCTCCAACTCACAAGCTGTGAAATCCTGACCTCAGCTGGTCAGATGCCCAACCGACTGAGCCACCCAGGCACCCCTATATTATTTTTATAAGATACATTTAATTGAAGTCTAAAAAGCCACAAAAATTGCCTCATCTAATAAATTCTGAATCCATCAAAATGGTCTTTTGGACAAAAGCAGTGAAGGCTATCACCTACGTGCCTATTCCTCAAAAGAATCTTGTAAATTTGCTAAGAACACTAGTCCCAACTGGAGACCAGCTTTCAAAGATCCAAAGAAACAAATATGAGTATTTCCACTGCCACCATTTTTAGCTTTCTAATTCCTCAGGAAGTAAAATATCAAATTGCTGGATGGCTCTGAGATACATTGTGACCATTAAAATCAAGTCAAGGGACCACAGAAATCTCTTAGCTGGTTCCTTTCTATTTCCTCTAATTATCTGTTCTACTAAAATTTCAATTTTTATTGAGCAAACCTCTCCAAGTAGCTCCTGTCACCTTGAGTTAATTGGAAGTATTTAAACATATACGTGTGAATTTATAGAAGTTCACGTTTACCCAAATTGTGAGTCTGGCAGTGTTGTAGAGTTATCACATGTTTTCCTAGAATCATTTCTGCTAATCTGCATTTCATCTTCCATGAACAAATGTGATAATAGTATATAAGTCTTGACAAAGGAATAAACAGGGCTGAGTCTTGCCCCAGCTCCGCTATGAAATACAGCACTGACCAAATATTGTCACGTCCCTGGCCAACATCACTGGTACAAATCAATAACATGAAAAGGTTAAGCTCCAAAATTATTAATATCTCCTTCATCAAAATTTCATGATTCTGATTCTACCATCTCACAAGATGTCTGTGAAACAGAAATTTGTTCAAATTTTTGGAGAAATATACAACTCTGCACCCCAGAAGAAGCAAAAGAATAATGTTAGCAGACAGGTTTAGAACAATTATCTACCAATCCAGAAAAAACACTCCGCAGATAACCAGCCACAAAGTAAATTTAACGTTCCTAAATTCTTTCTATGTGAGATACTAGAAATGATCATGTAACCAACCTCAACTCTTATACTAACTGCTGAATTTTAACTATCATTTTAATTTGTTTCTATAAGGAAAGGACCACATAGTGTCCATGGTATCTAAAAAAAAAAAAACAAAAAACAAAACCCTGCAACCTCATAAAATACTCCCCAATATCCTTTTATTGCAAAAAAATATTTAGTGAGATGAAGATACTATGAATTTATTTATGCTTTATGGTAATATTTTATGCATTGTGATAACATTTTCATGTATATGAAAAATAAATGAAATGAAATGAAATGAAATGCATTGGAAGCATGTTACTTAAGTGGTATGTAATACCTCGTTTGTACATAAAAGGAAGAATCACTTTACAATAAATCCATAACTATCCCCAATACTTCCATTTTCCAAATCTGGGAATAACTGATCTACCTACATTGGCCAGACCTGAGTTTGACTTTTTGTAAGGGGTAAAAGGTTTCACAGTTTTAAAATACTACGTAGCTCAGGTCACTTAAAAGCTTGGCAAATGTAAATGCAACAGCCAAACCTGAATGAAATGGATCGTTCATCTAAAAAGAAGTGGATCCTCTGTGATTTACCCAAGAGTCAGAATTGCTCCAGTGACAAATCATAGTTCATGTGTAGTGCTCTGAGCCACCCAAGTAGATAATATTTCCCTGTAGAAATTTGTGTAAGTAACCACTCAGTGTCTACTGAGATAAAAGTAGGAACTGATAGTTACAAGCATACATGGTAAATAGTTAACAGAGTCTATAATTCATCATTTTTAATCCTCTCTTTACTGTAAGACCGTCTATTCCTAAGAAAGAATGCCTTAGAATTCTGGCGACTGGCTGTTTCAAACAGCCAGGACTGAAACCTGCCGGAGAAAACACAGACAATTCCACATGCTCCATGGCATAGAATTTTCCTCAAAATGCAAGCTCTTTGGGAATGGCCAGGCCCTTTTCCCTAGAATTGCGTTTAACCATTCTGGCTTTGCCCCAGCATACTGTTGGTTATCGATAAAGCTTTTATCATCCAAAGCTGCCAAATAAAATGTACCAAGAAACTGAATGTATCATGCTCCTCATTCTTCAAGTGAAAAACCAAGGTTGTAGTGCATCTGAGCCTGGGAACATTTCAGAATGTTAAAACAGGTGGAGTAAAGCTACTTTGTGCTTAGTATGCACAGGAAACTGCTTATTTTCCTGAGTTTGTTGCTGGGGCGGAATTAACCCATTAGAAACTAAATATGCAAATCAGATGCAAATTAACACACCATACCATTCCCTACAAGTTCAGCAAAGCTTGGTCTTTTCTTCCCAACAGTGTTCCAATGAACAGGCTATCTGGACACCTGCCATGTGCATGGAACACAATATAGAAAGACCTTCCCTTGTTTACTGAATTAAATGCCCCTAGTTATTTGCCTTTGACCTTCAAAAAGCTTTGTGCCCTTATCAGCTAAAATAATCTGAGCTGGGTGGTACTTAAAAGTAATTTTAAAATACTGTCAACTAGTCAAAAGCTACATAATAGTGACCAGGGCTCAAAGAAATGGCTGTAGTAGCAATTTGAAACAGAATAGTCCCGGGGGGAAACTAACAGATCTTGGTCCATTTATCCCAGACAATAAATCATGACCTAGACAAATTGAGGTATATTGAGACTTGATTGCTTAATGGATAATCCATTGACCTTTTAATCTCTTGGATCCTTTTCTGTATTCATCTTTTTGTGCCAGGCAGCACATCACATAGCAGGCAAAATTGTTGTTTTAGCCAAATGTGAGATTGTAAAAGAGAGTATTAGGAGCTCAGCAGCTATTTTTTTCCCTCCCCATTGGTATTTCTTCACTCCTCCCGATAACCTTGAAAACCCACAGGTATGGTGAAAGAGAATTCTAGAACACAGACTCAACAGCCCTGTTCGAGCCCAGTGTGTTACTAATTAGGTATAGACTGGGTCATTCCAAGCAATCAGTTGACATTAGCAACCTGACTACAGGTGGTCAATATAATTTCTTTCTCTGCTTAAAGAAGCAGAGTAGCTTGATAACATCAATGATACCAAATTGAAGGCTGATTTTAGGGGAAAAAAGGAAGCAGCCCTTTGGAGTATTGGTAACAAGGAGCAGGGGAGAAACTTAAAAGTCTAATGCTCTGAACTTGATAAAATATAGCTTAAAATAAGAAATTCCAAATAGGTTAGTAAAAAGTGGCTTGATTTTTAAAAAGGTTGGCTCCTGTATGTTTGTTTCTTTATCCAAACTATTTTCACCTTACACAGGAACACAGTCTTATTGCCAACACTCCTGCATAGCTCAGTCATCTGGGTGAAAACATAACTAAATACTACATACAGAGTAATCAATCAATCAATCAATCTAGGAAAATGAGCAAGTCTCACCCAGCAGGCTCCCACCCTAGGGAAAGTAACACACTATTGTTTTTACTCTATCAAACTCTATCCAAATCAGTAAACCAATCAGTTACTTCATTCTACCACCAGTGTGGGTAGATTAAATACTAATTGCATTGTTTAGTCAACCATTCCAAACATCAAGTGGCATCAAGACCCACCACATTATATAAGGCCCCATCTGTTCTGTTGAATTGAATTAGAAATCCAAAAAAAAAAAAAAAACAAAACAAAAAAAAAGGAAAATGAATTCAGCAAACCCAAAGATTAATACAAATCAGAGAATGGTATTAATAACAGAATCAGAATTTACCCATGCAAATTAATCCATAAGTAGAAATGAGGCTCATTCAATTCCTGACAATATAGAAATATTTGATTAACATTAAAAAATAACAGCTTCTCTTTTCATAATTTGGCTCTTGTTGGTGATGCTGCTATAAACACCAGGGTGCTTGTGTGGGTTAGAAGCAGTGGTTTTGTTAATCTTTGGGTAAATATCTAGTAGTCTGACTGCTGGATCACAGTTTTTGACTTTTGCTTAATTTTTTGAGGAAACTCCATACTGCTCTCCAGAGTGGCTGCACCAGTTGGCATTCACACCAACTTGTAAGAGGGTTCCTCTTTCTCTGAATCCTTGCCAACACCTGTTGTTCCCAGTGTTGTTAATTTTAGCCATTCTGACAGGTGTGAAGTAGTAGTTTTAATTTATATTTCCTCATTGTAGTTTTAATTTGTATTTCCCTGATGGTGAGTGATACTGATTTTCATGTGTCAGCCATTTGGATGACTTCTTAGGAGAAATGTCTGTTCATATCTTCTGCTCATTTTTAATTGGATTAGGATAGAGCTAGAGAGTATTATGCTAAGCAAAATAAGTCAGAGAAACACAAATACCATATGATTTCACTCATATATGGAATTTAAGAAACAAAACAGATGAACATGGAGGGGAGGAGCAAGGGGGAAAGAGTCAAACCAGAAACAGACTCGTAACTATAGAGAACTGAGGGCTGCTGGAGGTGAGTGGGGGGTTGGGGTGGAGATGGGTTACACAGATGATAGGGATTAAGGAGTGCACTTGTGATGAAAAACAGGTGTTGTATGGATGTGATGAATCACTGAATTCCATTGCTGAAACTAATATTGCACTGTATGTTAACTAACTGGAATTTAAATAAAATAAACTCTCATACTGGCAAGTGTTGTTTTCAAATGAGAGGAACTGGTGAAAGTCTGTTTAGATCACCCTGAAAATCCACCACAATTTAACCTTACAGACCACAACATTTTCCAGAAGAGAAAACTTCTTTATGCAATAAATCAACAAATTAAAGTATAAAGTTGACTTCTAATAGTTCAGCTAGTTAGTGGAAACAGTATATATATATATATGTATACATATATGTATATATACATATATGTATACATATATGTATATATGTATATATATGTATATATACATATATATTTTGGTGTAATGTAATATATATATACATATATATATTTTGGTGTAATGTAATATCTATATATATATATATACACACACACATATATAAAACTCAGTCATGGGGCCCTGGGTGGCGCAGTCGGTTAAGCGTCCGACTTCAGCCAGGTCACGATCTCGTGGTCCGTGAGTTCGAGCCCCGCGTCAGGCTCTGGACTGATGGCTCAGAGCCTGGAGCCTGTTTCCGATTCTGTGTCTCCCTCTCTCTCTGCCCCTCCCCCGTTCATGCTCTGTCTCTCTCTGTCCCAAAAATAAATAAACATTGAAAAAAAAAAACAAAAAAACTCAGTCTTCATTACACCAAAAAATTTCAAAATTACATGGGTTATTGGCATCTTAAGCTTTCCATTAAGAAGCTGAATAGAGGTATAGATTATTCAAACATTGAGATAGAGTTGGAAACCAATGTACAAGGGACAGTCATCACTAAATATCAAACTTCCCAGCAACTATGAACACCCATGATGTGTTTAGGGCTTGTTCTTACATTGGCGGAGCTGTGAGAATAGCCCTGATGAGCATGGAGTTTTCAAAGTCAGCTCAAACAACCAACAAACCCCCCAAAAATCAAAGAATGAAATAGTGTATGTATAACAAAGTGCAATCATTCAGTAGGGACATAAGGAGAAACGAAATGAGAAATATACAGAATTTGAAAAAAGATAAATATATCAGTAAAATACTGGAGTGGTGGTTAGCAACAAAATGAAGTTCCAGTTGCAGAGTCTCCATGATGATGAGACTCAATCACATTTCCCACAGGAAATAGACATCAGAGGTAAATTAGTGGAGTATTTAATAAAGGAACTGTTAACAAAGATGTAGCCAGGTATAGGTAAGCCACATAGTATCGTTCAGTATCTAGGCTGATAACAGAAGAACACTAGTTATCTTTTTTTTTAACATTTATTTATTATTCAGAGACAGAGAGAGACAGAGCGTGAGCATGGGGGGGGGTGGGGGGGTGGCGGTGCAGAGAGAGGAGGAGACACAGAATCCAAAGCAGGCTCCAGGCTCCAAGCTGTCAGCACAGAGCCCACAAGGGGCTCCAGCCGACTTCCTGAGCTGAAGTCGGATGTTCAACTGACTGAGCCACCCAGGTGCCCCATAGAACACTAGTTATCTTAAGTCGGTTTGTAGAACACAAAAACAATTCTATAATTTGATGAGCACTAGTTTATCCTTATCTTGCTCTCCTCCTCTCCTTCTTTTTCCTGTTAATGGGGCTCTATACTGGGAAAACCAACAAAATGCCAGAGGGTACAGAAGCCAAAAGGTGGAGAATGGATCTGGGGAGACAAGAAGAAGACATTGTACACATGTAGTAAACACTATTTCCAAATGTCTTTCTGCTGCTGAATCCCTGAACTTTGCTTATAGCAGAATATTTGCTCTTCACACCTCCCTGTGCCCATCTCAGCTTTCACCTTCTCCTTGAAACTTTACTGATTTCTCCCCCGATGAAATTAGCTAGTCAAGACCTGCCCTGTGGGAAGTATGCTACAAGTATGAATTTCCTTTCTTCTATCAATAAACCAACCTGAAGTTTGGTTTGTGTGGTTAAAAAATTGTAATATTTGGAAAAAGAAGGGGAAGGCTTATGGGCTAGGTTAGAATATATAGTTATAAAACAAAACGTCCAGGGGCGCCTGGGTGGCGCAGTCGGTTAAGCGTCCGACTTCAGCCAGGTCACGATCTCGCGGTCCGTGAGTTCGAGCCCCGCGTCGGGCTCTGGGCTGATGGCTCAGAGCCTGGAGCCTGCTTCCGATTCTGTGTCTCCTTCTCTCTCTCTGCCCCTCCCCCGCTCATGCTCTGTCTCTCTCTGTCCCAAAAATAAATAAACGTCAAAAAAAAAAATTTAAAAAAAAAATAAATAAAAAAAAAATAAAACAAAACGTCTGGATAAGTCAGGAAAGACTGAATGGTGAACTAAACAAAATAGCAGTCAGTAACTAAAAATGAACAACAAATGCAGATTTCAGTCCATAATCCTGAAATAAGATGTCTAAATTTTGGTGGTAACTATAACCTGAATATACAGATCCTTGCTGTCACAGGCAATTATTTAAGATGTAATTAAGCATTTGAAAAATCAATGTATTTTCCTAAAAAAATACTCTAGGATAAGTTAATAATATACCTGTGGGAATGGGGCTGAAAAAGGCCTATTACATCTGCAATAGCAGGAGACACTGTGATATGTCAGACTCCAGAGATCTTTCAGAACTTGGGAGTCCTGTTTATTTGTCATTCATCCTTCTTTCTTGGATAGGGTGGGCCAAAAGGTGAATAAACAAGGTCTGATATAGCTTTAACTATTTTAATACCTGTATTATCTAGTGACATGAGGAAAGCAAATGAAGAGTATGTTCTGATACATCTTAAATTAATCTCTTATCTTATTCTACTTGAAACATTTTTATTACATTCACCTATAATATCAAACCTGCTAGAACATATAACCATGGAAGGCAAGAACTTTTTATGGCCCAACTATAAAATATTCGGTATATAAACAAGAAGGTCAGCAAATGTTGACTAAATTGAATGAAGTAAAAAAAAAAGTAACAATATAATTGACATAAAAATCAACTAACTTCACTGTGATTTAATAAAACAAGTTTTAAGTAATGGCCAGCAACTTTCAAGTTTGCCTGTCAACATAATGAAATATGGCATATACTAGACACGAAATTAGGATGCCCTGATGCTAGCCTTAGTCTGTCTTTGCCACATTGAACTGAGTTGTATTGAGACTGGCTGTATTACAAATATCCCCATTGCTTCTAGTGCAAATCACCTAAAAATTAACATATCACCCATTTCCTGGGAGTTGTAAATAAAACAATATGGTCCACAACTTGCAAGCTCACCATTTATATAGAGAGAAGTGAAACTAAAGCAATTCATTTTCTAAAAAGCATCCACAGTAGTGAGATATAGCCTCTGTAATCTCCCCATCATATACGGAGCACAATATCAACCAGTGGGAAACAACTGATTATTGTGAGGGTATTGAAAGTTTATATGAAAAGAATCTTGAAAGTATGAGTAGTTCTCATTTCTCAAGTAGACATAATTCAGAGACCCTTTGTTGCCCACAAATCCATCTTACCTTTCCCATATACACATCATTTCCAAACCTCTCTTCTTACTAGAATTATTTTTATCTGTAATAATATCTATCATTTTTCTCAATAAAAAAACACCAGTACATGAAACTTAACTTTTGTTATTTCCTGACAGGCATAGCTGTGTTGTTCACCTATCTAGCAATTACGTTATTCTCATAGTGTTTACTTCCCTGAAGATATTAGAAACATGTAGATAGACTAATTCATTCTTATTGCCAGATGTCGTTTGCTAAATAATTCTATCTGGAACCTTGACTTAAGGAATAACTGGATTAATTTATTTTTCCCTTCAAATTTTATATCTTATGTCTGACAGTCTGGGATATATAAGAGGAAAGTGTTGGTTACCCATGTATGCCCAAGTGCAGTCCAGACTGTCTAAAATACATCATTCTATTATATACCACACTGGACATGATATTTTATGATTTATGAGGTATAGCCTGTTTTGAGATTAGCAAAATGTCTTCAGGGTGCTAGTCAAACAACCTGGGTACCAGATTGGTCTTTAAAACTTACTGTGTAGTCTTGAATTATTCACCCATCTGTAAAGTTCACTTTTCTTCTTACATAGTGTACTAAGTCTCCTGTTTCACGGTGTTTTTAAAAATTCAAATGCTTTTTTTTAATGCTTATTTATTTTTAAAGAGACCACAAGCAGGGGAGGGGCAGAAAGAAAGAGGGACAGAGGATCTGAAGTGGGCTCTGGGCTGACAGCAAAGAGCCTTATGCGGGGCTCAAACTCACGGACTGGGAGATCATGACATGAGCCAAAGTCAGACACCTAACCAACTGAGCCACCAGGTGCCCCACAAATATATATGTTTTTTAAATGATCAAATGTTATTCCATTATGAACCTACAGGCCTCTATAAGTTACATTATCTTCCTTTATTAACATGCAATCTACCAATAGTAGAATCCAATGGTGCAGTATGTACATTTGATATGTAAAACTAATACACCTGGGCTCAAACCCCAGGCTTAGTCCTCCAGTGTTATGTAAGCTTGGGCAAATTTTGTACCCCCCTCCCCCAGAGAGCAGTTTTATCATGTATTAATTGGGGAATATAACGCCTTCCAGTTGGTGGTCGTTCATCTACCATTAACTATTGTCCTGTAACTTTCTTAGATTGTTCTCCTCCCCTAAAATACATAATGCAAAGGGACCCTGCCTTTTTCTAGATATAACAACTTAGAAACTCAGGAGAACTCAGAAAACTTCATAAGAGTAACAAATGGCTTGGAAAATAATATGTGTGAAAGAAGTTTAAGGAACTGGGTCATTTGAAACAGCAGACAGGAGGGGAACTGAAAATGTCTTTTTGGAAATAAACATAAGGAGAGGGAATGATGATCATCTCCTTTCACTCATGAAGATGAGAGACAAGCAGTAAGCTACAGAGAGAGCAATTGTATGATTTTCCAGTTAAGTCTGCTGGGTAGAGTGCAGGCATTAATCCTCTGCTTCTTCCCCAAATCCTCCATGAGCACTATTAAGGACAGTATGATATACATACTTTTCTTTTTTAAAAGGCAATAAGTCACAAAGAAAAAGGGAACAGGATGTAATAAAAACAATTAGGAATCTAGGAAGCTAGAGAGCAGAGAGACACATGGTAATTGACGAGAAGACTGAAAGGCTGAACACCACACTGGCAGAAGAGGTAGGGATCATTGACAACTGACTGACACCACAGAACTCCCCGCGGTCCAGATGCCTCAAAGTCTGAATGCAGTGAATAAAACCAGGACAATGAATTCAAAGTCTGTGGGAAATGCTGTTAGATCCTCCTTTTGTCATCACAGCCTAGCACCTGTCCTTTCCCTTCACAAGCAAAAGACTGGCTATCTACTATTCTACCAGCAGAAAGAGAGTCTCTGCACTGGGAGATACCAGTCACAGTTGGTACTGGAGGACCAAACTGGAGACTGAGGGACTCAGTTAACTGTGTTTAATGGCTTGGAAAATGTGATGTGTGAAGGGAGTTCAAAGTTGAATGAACTCAGTGTTGAGTCCGCCAACTTTCTTCTTCCACTTGACTCCCAGAGAGAGTGACCTTATAGTTTACCACCCACCCAGGACACTTATGAGAAAGAAAAGGGGGTACTTATTCACGATTATTTATTTTGGACCAAAGTATAAAGTATACATTTCCCAGGAAAACTGGGGTTTATGGGATTATGGGTCTATTCCTGGAATTCTAGTAACCAGACATAAATCCCCCAAAGAGAAGACAGAGAGTCTTCTCTGAGGGACTCTGATGAACTCATGAAAAAAGAGATAAAGAGGTTGATGTTCAAGACTCCCAAAAGAAAGAGCAAGAGTTGAGGCAAGAGTCAACACATTTTAGCTATTAACAGCATCTACAAACCAAAAGAATGTGAAACAAACCTAGATCTTGCTAAAATGAGAGTAAAACAAAACTGGAGGAATGGAAGTGTGCATATCAGGGGTGGGTACAGGAAGTCCCAAAAGAGAAGTCAATAGAAGAGGCCTAAAAATTAAAGATAAAAACTTAGACTATAAGCAGGTTATTTCAAAATACAGAGGTAAGTTTTAAAAAATGATACTTAAAGGGGCTCCTGAGTAGCTCAGTCAGTTAAGTGTCTGACTTTGCCTCAGGTCCTGATCTCATGGTTCTTGAGTTGGAGCCCAACATTAGGTTTTGTGCTGATAACTTGGAGCCTGGAACCTGCTTTGGCTTCTGTCTGTCTCTCTCTGTCTCTGTCTCTGTCACTCTCTCTCTCTCTCACTGCCCCTCCCCCACTCATGCTCTGTCTCTCTCTCCCTCAAAAAATAAATATTATTTTTTTTTTAAATGACCTTAAATAAGTGAAAGACAGAATCTTAGGGCTTTTATAATAACTATTTGATCTTCTAACACCAGCGTTGGCAAGCTACAGCAAGCTGGCCCAATATGTCAGTCTGCTTTACTTATTAAAAAAAAAGTTATCTAGGGACACATCACAGCCACTTATTTATATAATTCTATGGCTGCTTACACAGTGCAACTGCAGAGCTGAATAGCTGCAATAGAGACCATATGGCTGGCAGAGTCTCATATATTTATTATCTAGCACTACGGAAGAAAAAAATTCTGACCATTACTATAAATTATGAACATGCATAATGATTGGAAAAAATTTAGAGACATAGTGGTGTTGAATACATTCTAAATAATGAATGCCTCTATACCCTAAAATGATGAGTTGAGCAAAATTCAGGTCTTCCCTTTCTTGCAGCTCTGCATTGGCACATTTTCATCTTCTAAATCATTGTAGATTCTTCTACATGAAGCCAAGATGATGCAACAATCGGTATATTCAAGACAATGCATGGTCTGTGCTTCAAATTAAGCAAAGCAAATTCTTATTGTTATTATTATTTTACTTAACATATTCAAACAGGTTTTGCCCAGTTGTCTATTTGATTCAAAATATATAATACAGGTTTTATTTTTTTTTTTTAACTTTTAATGTTTATTTAGTTTTGAGAGACAGGGAGAGACGGTGTGAGCAGAGGATGGGCATAGAAAGAGGGAGACACAGAATCCATAGCAGGCTCCAGGCTCTGAACCGTCAACACAGATCCTGACACGGGGCTTGAACTCATGAACCACGAGATCATGACCTGAGCAGAAGCCAGATGCCACCCAGGCACCCCAATATAGGTTTTCTTAAAATGTTTTATAAGTAACAGTCTCTGTGCACACACGCATAATGTGTCATAGCAAGAATGACATAGGAGGTAAAAGCCTTCCTAGAAATGTGGCTCTTGGAGGAACTTAGTGACAGAGCCCAGGGCTCACTTCTGAGCCTGAGAATATTAAGTGTTTTCCTTGGGGAAAATATGGCATGGTATTCTATCACACATCCTTCTTGTTCAATTACCTTTACATCACATTATCTTAACATATTGCACTGTCTCTTAGTGTCAGGTTTTATTTAAAAAAAAAAATTTTAATGTTTATTTATTTTTGGGACAGAGAGAGACAGAGCATGAACGGGGGAGGGGCAGAGAGAGAAGGAGACACAGAATCGGAAGCAGGATCCAGGCTCTGAGACATCAGCCCAGAGCACGATGTGGGGCTCGAACTCACGGACCGCGAGATTGTGACCTGAGCTGAAGTCGGACGCTTAACCGACTGAGCCACCCAGGTGCCCCCTTAGTGTCAGGTTTTAAAAATGCTTCCTAATGAACTGCCTAGATTAAAAAAATAAACTTCCCATTTGTTTTGGTCACACAGAAAGTAACATCTTAAGAGGTCAGCAGATTTCAATTCCTCACCTCCACATAAAGTTTCAAACATCAGGTATGGCAGAAGTGAAGTTGACTCATCAAAACTGTCTGGTTTGAAAATATGTTTTACAGAGCAAGGGACACCTAAACTCTTGGGAGTAAACATGCCCTTTCACATCAGCATTTACTGTTAATTCTTTGTTTCAAAAAGTACTTATGAATGAATTAGTATCTATACGTTCATCAGTATAAAATCACATCTACAGTTGATGAAATGTGAATGATGAAATGTGAATGAGTGAGGACCTTCCCAATAAAACCAGGCAAAAAATGCAATATTCCTGTTCTGAGAACAAAGTATGATATTAGCTAGAGTAGAACCCCTCTTTGGAGCTGCATTAAGAGTGTGTTTTATATAAAGTTGTATAATCAAAAAACAAAAAAAAAAACAAAGCAAAACACTTCTTGGCTTGGGCCTTTTTATTATTCTGGAATTGTTAAAATAATTATTCTCTGCTAGCACGTGGAGAGGAAGGAAGCTTAAATACATGGAAAAGGAGATGCCTAGGGTCTGGGGGTAAGTGAATCATAGAAGATTGTCCATTCAGGTAACAGTCAACCATTTGCTCAAAGAGTACTTAAAAGTACTTATTTTATTTTATTTTATTTTATTTTTTATTTTAGAGCAAGAGAGTATGAGCAGGGAAGAGGGGCAGAGGGAGAGTAAAAGAGAAAGAAGAGAGAGAGAGAGAGAGAAAGAGAGAGAGAGAGAGAGAGAGAGAGAGAGAGAGAGAGAGAGAGAGAGAATCTTAAGCAGTTTCCACGCTAAGCATGGAGCCTGATGTGGGGCTGAATCCCAAGACCATGGGATCATGACCTGAGCTGAAATCAAGAGTTGGACACTCAAATGATTGAGCCACCGAGGCGCCCCAAAAGCACTTATTGAATTGAGACCAAACACAGTGTCTAAAACATAGTAGGGACTCAATAAATGTTGAATGCATGAATGAGTGAGTGAACAGATGGATGACTAGATCAATGTGTACAAAAATGATTGAATAGAAGGGTGAAGACATGAAACAAACCAGGGAGGCAGACTTAAGGTTAGCATGTATCAAATGAGCTTAGGGATTAGAAAGGTGTGATGTACATAAGCTTCATGTAATTTTCTCTATCAATCAGAATCTACCTATGTGATAATTATATTTAATGAAAAGTATAATACTACAAATATAGAAAAGTGTTTCTAGTTTCATTAAAGCACCAATTTGAAGAGATATATGCACCCCTATGTTCACTGCAGCATTGCTAACTATAGCCAAGATATAGAAGCAACGTAAGTATCCATCAATAAATGCTAAAAGAATATGTAACAATGTGTGCACGTGCGATCACACACAATGGGATATTACTCACCAATAAAAAAGAATAAGATCTTATCATTTGTGACAACATGGATAAACCTAGAGAGTATTAGGCTTTCTAAGAGAAAGAGAAGAGACAGAAAGAGAAGGGCAAAGACTATATGATTCCATTTATATGTGGAATTGAAAATGCAAAACAAATGAGCAAACAAAACAGAAAGAGACTCATAGATACAGGATCCTAACTGCTTGTTACCTGAGGAGGAAAGACTTAGGGGGTGGGAAAAATAGGGGATTAAGAGGTATAAACTTTTAGTTACAAAATAAATAAGTCATTAGGAATGCAATGTACAGCATGGGAATATGGTAATATAATACCTTTGATGACAGATAATAACTACGCTTATCATGGAAATAACTTTGTACTGCATAAAAGTGTTAAATCACTATTAAGCGTATTTGAAAAAACAAGGCATTTTATATAAATTTTATACTTCAATTGAAAATTAAAAACAAATAGGGAGAGGGCCAAGATGGCAGAACACGGAGGAAGTTTTTTTTGTCTCTCATCCCTGAAATACACCCAGATCAACACAAAACCATCCTGCACACCTATAAAACTGATCTGAGGATTAACACAACAAACTGCACAACCTGAACAGAACTCAGCAGGTACACTGTGCAGAGAGGTGAACTGGGAAAGAGAGAGAAGCTGTGGAGAGCAGGGAGAGGTTTCTGGTTACGGAGAGGACAGAGACTGGGGAAGAGTACAAGAAAATCACCCCCTCCCCCCAAAAAAAGGAGCTGGAGAGAAAGTGGAAAAGTAGGAATAGCAGCAGGGACTGAATAAAAGAGGGAGAAAGAGGAGAGTTTAAATTCCACTAAGACTCTATAAACAAGGGGAGTGCAGTCTGTAAACCTGCAGCTTGATAGCCGGTGGTGCTCTGTTGGGAAGGACGAATCCCCAGGAGCAGAGAGCAAGGTACAAGGGGTCCTCGGGTCACACGGGGAGAAGAGGTTCCCCTGCTGAGAGGACATTTGGTAGAGGCTATATGGCCACTCCACAGGCAAAGGTCCCAGTGAACCCTGAAGAACAACCACATTGGCTGGTGCTGGAACAAGGATATTAAGGCGGAAGCCTCGTACCACATGTGTGTTGTGATTTTCAATAAATCCTGAAACACTGCTGCTACAAGATCGTATGAATTTTTTCTGGGATGGGCTGACATCCAGCCTCAGTCTCTGGGCTTCAAGGGCAGCATGGTCCTGCAAACGTTCCTCGGTATGGCCGGCACCCGGCCGTTGCTCGGTGAGAACCTCCTCCAGAAGGTCTGAGCGGGTCAAAGCCATAGTCACTCAGAGTCACTCATAGTCAGGCTGGGAAACACAGCTGCATCTAAGGTAAAACTCAGGAGGGAGGTAATGCCTGGCAGCCTGACAGCTTGGTCACAGACAGTATACAAGTGGGGAGTGGATGGAAGCTAAAGACAAGGAAGGGGTGCTTTCGTGCCAGTCTGGGATAGCACAGACTTCTGATACTAGAGACCGGGTAGCTGGGTGATGCCATTGTCACCCCTCCCACGCATGCGCATACACACCTACAAGCGCCATCACAATACACCCCAGGAAGTTAAGCAGCAGCATCTAGTGGAGAATGGACCCGTTACACTAAACCCTGCACAACTGGGCCAACAGCAGTTTGGCAAATGCAGGTCTCTCTGCCTATTTAGTTTATAGACTATAAAGTACTTCATAGCTTGACTTCTAGGGGAAACCAGAGGCAATTTCAATTGTACTTTATGCTGTTCACTGGTCCTTTTATTCAATTTTTTTTCTTTTCTTATTCTTGAATACAGAAAGAGAAAAAACCTATTAAAAAGATTTTTCTTTAATATTTTCTAATATACTATTTACTTTTTTACAAATTTTTTAAGTTCTATTTTACTTTCATAATTTCACATTATTCTATTTTATGCTATTCATTTTTTTCATATTTCTAAACATTTTCCTTTTTTTCTTTTATCTTTTTTTTTTCCCTTTCTTATCTTTCCCCTTTTTTTCCCTCTAATCTATCAAGCTTATTTCAACAACAAGACCAAAACACACCTAGGATCTAGCATCCTTTATGTGATGTCTTTATACTGTTATTAATTTAATTTTAACTTTTTTTTTTTACTTGATTCATTCCTTTTCTTCCTCCAAAATGATGAAATGAAGGAATTCACCACAAAAGAAAGAACAGGAAGAAATGATAGCCAGGGACTCAACCAATTCAGATACAAGTAAGATGTCTGAACCAGAATTTAGAATCACAATAATAAGAATACTATCTGGGGTTGAAAATATACTACAGTCCCTTTATGTGGAGACAAAGGAAGTAAAAGCTAGTCAGGATGAAATCAGAAATGTTATTACTGAGCTGCAATCTTGAAGTATGCCATGGAGGCAAGACAGGGTGAGGTAGAGCACCAAACCAGCAATACAGAGGACAAACTTATGGAGAATAAATAAGCCAAAAAAAGATGGAGACTAGGGCAAAAAAGCATTAAATAAAAATTAGAGAACTCAGTGACTCATTAAAAAAGAATAACATCAGAATCATAGGAGTCCCAGAAGAGGAAGAGAGAGAAAAGGGGGTAGAAAATTTATATGAGCAAATCATAGTGGAAAACTTTCCTAACCTGGGGAAAGACACAGACATCAAAATCCAGGAGGCACAGAGGACTCCCATTAGATTCAACAAAAACTGATCACCAACAAGGCATACCATAGGCAAATTCAAAAAATACTCAGGCAAGGAAAGAATCATGAAAGCAGCAAGGGGAAAACAGTCCTTAACCTACAAGGGAAGAGAGATCAAGTTTGCAGCAGACCTATCCACAGAAACTTGACAGACCAGAAGGAGTGGCAGGATATATTCAATGCACTGAATCAGAAAAATATGCAGCCAATATTTTTTTACCCAGCAAGGCTATCATTCAAAATGGAAGGAAAGATAAAAAGTTTCCCAGACAAACAAAATTTAAAGGAGTCCGTGACCACGAAACCAACCCTGCAAGAAATTTTAAGGTGAACTCTCTGAGGGAAGAAAAGATGAAAAATGAAACAAAACAAAACAAGAAGACCAAAAGCAACAAAGACAAGAAAGGAACAGAGAACAGTAGAAGAAATTCCAACTCTACAGGCGACAAACTGGCAATAAATTCATATCTTTTAGTACCTACTCTAAACGTGACTGGTCTAAATGTTCCAATCAAAAGACATAGGTTAACAGAATGGATAAGAAAACAAGATCCATCTCTATGCTGCTTATAAAAGACCTATTTTAGACTTACAGACACCTTCAGATTGAAAACAAAGGGATGGAGAATCATCTATCATGCTAATGCTCATGAAAAGAAAGCTGGAGTAGCCATACATATATCAGACAATCTAGATTTTAAAATAAAGACTGTAACAAGAGATGAAGAAGGGCATTATATCATAATTAAGAGGTCTATCCACCAAGAAGACCTAAAAATTGTAAACATTTATGCGCCAAACATGGAGGGGCCTAAATATATAAATCAGTTAATCATAAACATAAAGAAACTCATAGATAATAATACAATAATAGGGATATTCAGCATCCCATTTACAGCAATGCACAGATCATCTACACAGAAAATCAACAAGGAAACAATGGTTTAGAATGACACCCTGGACTGGATGGACTTAATAGATATAGTCAGAACACTTCATCATAAAGCAGCAGAATACATATTCTTCTCAAGGGAACATGGAACATTCTCCAGAACAGATCATACTAGGACACAAATCAGCACTCAATAAATACAAAAATATTGAGATAATACTGTGCATATTTTCAGACCACACCGCTATGGAACTCGAAATCAACCACAAGAAAAAATTTGGAAAGATAATAAATACTTGGAGATTAAAGACCATCCTACAAAAGAATGAATGGGCTAACCAAGAAATTAAAGACGGAATTAAAAAGTACATGGAAGCCAATGAAAATGATAACACCACAACCCAAAACCTCTGGGACACAGCAAAGGCAGTCATAAGAGGGAATTATATAGCAATCCAGGCATTCTTAAAGAAGGAAGAAAGGTCTCAGATACACAACATAACCTTAAACCTTAAAGATCTGGAAAAAGAACAGCAAATAAAACCCAAAACCAGCAGAAGACAAGAAATAATAAAATTACAACAGAAATTAATACTATTGAAACAAACAAACTAACAAAAAAAGAACAGATCAGTGAAACCAGGAGCTGGTTCTTTGAAAGAATTAACAAAACTGACAAACCCCTAGCCAGATTGATCAAAAAGATAAAGGAAAGGACCCAAATAAATAAAATCAAGAATGAAACAGGACAGATCACAACCAGTGCTGCAGAAATACAACAATAATGAGAGTATTATGAGGAATTATACACTAATAAAATGGGTAACCTGTAAGGAATGGACAAATTCCTAGAAAATGTAAACTACTAAAACTGAAACAGGAAGAAATACAAAAGTTGAACAGACCCATAACCAGTAAAGAAATAGAATGAGTAATCAAAAATCTTCCAAACAAAACAAGAGTCCAGGGCTGGATGGCTTTATGGGGGAACTCTACTACACATTTAAAGAAGAGTTAATAGCTATTCTCTTGAAGCTGTTCCAAAAAACAGAAATGAAAGGAAAACTTCCCAACTCTTTCAATAAAGCCAGCATTACCTTGATTCCAAAACTAGACAAAGACCCCACTAAAAGAATAACAATAGACGAGTTTCCCTCATGAACATGGATACAAAAATCCTCACAAGATACCAGCCAACCAGATCCAATAATACATGAAAAGAATTATTCCCCACGACCAAGTGGGATTTATACCTGGGAAGCAGGGCTGGTTCAATATCCACAAAACCATCAATGTGATACATCACATCAATTAAAAAAAGGACAAGAACCACATGATCCTCTAAATAGATGCAGAGAAAGCATTTGACAAAATACAACATCCTTTCTTGATAAAAACCCTCAAGAAAGTAGGAATAGAAAGATCGTACCTCTAGATCATAAATGCCATATATGAAAGACCCACTGCTAACATCATCCTCAATGGGGAAAAACTGAGAGCTTGTCTCCTAAGGTCAGGAACATTACAGGGATGTCCACTCTCACCACTGTTATTCAGCATAATATTGGAAGCCTTAGCCTCAGCAATGAGACAACACAAAGAAATACAAGGCTTCCAAATCAGCTAGGAAGAAGTCAAACTTTCACTCTTTGCAGATGACATGATACTCTGTATGGAAATACCAAAATATTCCACCAAAAAACTGCTAGAACTGACCCATGAATTCAGCAAAGTGGCAGGATATAAGATCAATGCACAGAAATTGGTTGTATTCCTATATACCAATAATGAAGTAACAGAGAAATCAAGGAGTTGATCCCATTTACAAATGCATCAAAAGCCATAAAATACCTAGAAATTAACATAACCAAAGAGGTGAAAAATCTATCCACTGAAGACTCTAGAAAGCTTTGAAAAACACACAAAAAATGGAAAAATATTCCATCCTTCTGGATTGGAAGAACAAACATTGTTAAAATGTCGACACTACCCCAAGTAATACATATAATCACTGCAGTAACTATCAAAATAACACCAACATTCTTCCCAGAGATAGAATAAACAATCCTAAAATTTGTATGGAAAAAGAAAAGACCCTGAATAGCCAAAGCAATCTTGAAAAAGAAAACCAAAGCTGGAAGCATCATACTTCTGGACATCAAGACATCACAAAGCTATAATCATCAAGACAGTATGGTACTGGCACAAAAACTGACAGTCACATAAATGGACGAGAATAGAGAACCCGGAAATGAACCCACAAATGTAGGGCCAACTAATCTTTGACAAAGCAGGAAGGAATATCCAATGGAATAAACACAGTCTCTTCAGCAAATGGACCTGGGAAAACTGGACAGTAACATGCAAAACAATGAACCTGGATCACTTTCTTATACCATACCCAAAAATGAACTCAAAATGGATGAAAGACCTCAATGTAAGACAGGAAGCCATCAAAATCCTTGAGCAGAAAGCAGGCAAAAACCTCTTTGACCTTGGCCGCAACAACTTCTTACTCAATATGTCTCCGAAGGCAAGGGAAACAGAAGCAAAAGTGAACTATTGGGACCTCATCAAAATAAAAAGCTTCTGCACAGCAAAGGAAACAATCGGCAAAACTAAAAGGCAACTGACGGAGTGGGACAACATATTTGCAAATGTCATATCAGATAAAGGGTTAGTATCCAAAATCTATAAAGAACTTCTCAAACTCAACGCCCAAAAAACAATAATCCAGTGAAGAAATGGGAAAAAGACATGAATAGACACTCTTCCAAAGAAGACACCCAGATGGTGAACAGCCACAAGAAAAAATACTCAACAGCATGAGGGAAGTAGAAATCAAAATCACAATGAGATACCACCTCACACCTGTAGAATGGCTAACATTAACAACTCAGGCAACAACAGATGTTGGCGAGAATGCAGAGAAAGAGGCTCTCTTTGGCACTGCTGGTTGGAATGCAAACTGGCGCAGCCACTCTGGAACCAGTATGGAGGATCCTCAAAAAACTAAAAACAGAACTACCCTATGACCCAGCAATTGCACTACCAGGTATTTATCCAAGGGATACAGGTGTGGTATTTTGAAGGGGTACATGTACCTCAATGTTTATAGCAGTGGTGTCGACGATAGCTAAAGTATGGAAAGTGCCCAAATTTCCATCGACAGATGAATGGATAAAGAAGATATGATACACACACACACACACACACACACACACACACACACACACACACACACTGGAGTATTACTCGACAATGAAAAAGAATGAAATCTTGCCATTTCCAACTACATGGATGGAACTGGAGGATATTATTCTTAGTGAAATTAATCAGAGAAAGACAAGTATCACATGATTTCACTCATATGAGGACTTTAAGATACAAAACAGATTAACATAAGGGAAGGGAAGTAAAAATGATATAAAAACTGGGAGGAGGACAAAACATAAAAAACTCTTATTTTTTTTTTATTTACCATGTGCTCACTAACTTGGATGTAAATTAAACAATGAATAAACTTTTGAAAAATTAAAAACAAATATTTTCAGATACATATACATTGCCCTTCAAAGACAAGTTGCAATTTAATAGATGGTGTCAAATGGCTCAAACTGTTCATATACACAAATTAATGGCAAGAAATACTGCTCTCAGATAGAACAAGAAGAAAGTCATATACATAAAACATGAACATATAGACCCACATCCTCATGCTCAATCTCTAGTAAGAGGTTAAGAAAAATCCATAGACTACTATCACTACACTGGAAAGAATGGTACCTGAGCTGAGAATACAGATGAGAAATAATCAAGCTAGAAATATTACTTTGTGTCAGAAATTGGGCTAGTCATCCCAGTAGGGCTTGGGGTAGGGACAAGGGCTTTATGCTATTCTAAGGCTTTGTCTTCTGCTCTCAAGGAGTTTGCAGTCTAATTGGAAAGAGAAGACAGATACATTTTTAGAATTGGCAACAAATTCAAATTTACACTTATGTGCTCCTACATATGAGGCGTAAAATCACAAATTTTATTATAAAAGAGAACAGTGAGATGATGTAAAATGACATCTCACCTCCCAAATGTGGGAAGCTCAAGGTCACAGACATGTGTCAAGACAGGAATGAGAATACCAAGTCTGCTCTCTCCTGTAGTAGTCTATTTTCCTCAAGCTATCAGGTAAAAGAGCAAGTAAATATTGTGAAGGTTAGGACATAATTCTGTTTTTCATTTGCCATTCCCCCGTTTTTGATAGGAGGACTGACATAATGTAAAGCTCCATAATTTTAATGGACAGAATAAGCAAAATATGACCAAATATCTTACAAGGAAGAATGAATAGGGCATCGTTTAAAATGTTGTCCTATATCTTCTTCCCTGTAAGCCCCATAGTTTGTTTAATGTAATTTATCGTCAAATTGGCTTACATACAACACCCAGTGCTCATCCCAACAAGTGCCCTCCTCAATGCCCATCATCCATTTTCCCTCTCCACCACCCCCTCCACCCTGTTTGTTCTCGTATTTAAGAGTCTCTTGTGGTTTGCCTGCCTCCCTCCCTCTCTGTTTGTATTTTTCCCCTTCCTTTCCCCCATGGTCTTCTGTAAAGTTTCTCAAGATCCACATATGAGTGAAAACATAGGGTATCTGTCCTTCTCTGACTGACTTATTTCACTTAGCATAATACCCTCCAGTTCCATCCAAGTTGCTGCAAATGACCAACAGACACATGAAAAGATGCTCAACATCACTCATCATCAGGAAAATACAAATCAAAGCCACACTGAGATACCACCTCACACAGGTCAGAGTGGCTAAAATGAACAAATCAGGAGACTATAGGTGCTGGCGAGGATGTAGAAACACGGGAACCCTCTTGCACTGATGGTGGGAATGCAAACTGGTGTAGCCGCTCTGAAAAAGTGTGGAGTTCCTCAAAAAATTAAAAATAGAACTACCCCATGACCCAGCAATAGCACTGCTAGGAATTTACCCAAGGGATACAGGAGTGCTGATGCATAGGGGCACTTGTACCCCAATGTTTATAGCAGCACTTTCAACAATAGCCAAATTATGGAAAGAGCCTAAATGTCCATCAATGGCTAAATGGATAAAGGAGATGTGGTTTATATATACAATGTAATACTACTTGGCAAAGGAAAGATGTAAGACCTATATTTAAACCACCCTCTGCAGCAGAGAACACACAGCTAACTAAAGCTGAGCTGAGTGGTGAAGAGAGGAAGCAAGACTGGATAGGGAACCTTCAAGTCAAATAAAAAAATTTGCCCTTGTGGCACCTGGGTGGCTCAGTCTCGTTGAGCATCCAGCTTAGGCTCAGGTCCTGATCTCGCAGCTTGTGAGTTTGAGCCCCGAATCAGGCTCTGTGCTGACGGCACTCTGTCACTCAAAAATGAATAAACATTGAAAAAATTAAAAAGAAGAATTTTTCCTTCAAAGCACAAGAAAATAAGTAATCCTTGTGTAAATTCATGGAATAATAAATGAAGCCACAATTTGACCAATTTGTAGCTCAACTTAAACGATATTTACTTGCTTTACTGAGAGAAAGAAGAGGAAGGAAGGAAAGAAACAGAAAGAGGAGAAAAAGGCTAGTTGTCAGAAAATAAATAGCAATTTTATATTTTTTCATCAGCATAAAGGAACATGAAGGACATTCGACCTTTCAGTAACGTCCTGGAATCTAGATTAGGGTGTCCCTGGCTCACAGAAATGTGCCAACCTTCTTACTCATATATCCCCAATGAGTTACAATTTCAGCTGGGAACTCTGCAAAAATTCCTTACTGGCTCTGGCATCACCAACCTTCCTGAAAACACCATTGCATTATTGTGTCTAGAAGCAGAGATGTAGCGGGCATATGTTGTTTTGTTTATGTTTTTTTTTTAATTGTTATGTTCTTCAACGGTTGACCTTCTACAAGGTTTGGGGTAGGAGGTACAATATGTGAGAAAATCAATTACTTTCCAATGGCTTTAGTTACTTTACATCACAGAGTGGCTGGGACAAAGAGTTAAGACAAATGATAATAAAGTTTATTATTCGTGAACTCTAACAAAAGTAATACTATTTCATTAGGACAGAGTTTGTGAATTCATCCTTATGAATTCACTACCATGATCTACAATGAAGACTGAAATTATATAAATAAACTTAACATGTGGGAAAATTATCAAATGCATGCTTATTTTAATTAGCCAAGGACAAATAACCTCTGACACAGGGTTTGGATGCCTGACACTTTATAACTTCGCTGACATCCAGTACTTTGCAGGGACCCATTACAAAGCTCATCAACATCAGCAATTATTATAAAAATAAATCCAACAAAATATATAATCCCACTTTCCCACTTTTATTCAGGGTGGGGGGTGTTATTTGTTCAAAGGAAAAAATAGAAATTTTTGAAACTTGTATTTATTTTAATTATTCACAAAGAATAAATGTGACAGAACAATTGAAATGGGAGGAAAATAGACAAAATTAAATAAAAATGAAATGTGATTAGGTGTCCTTTCAATATTCTACTGGTTCTCTCATGATTTATTACTAGAGACACAGGTGCATAAGAAAAAGCTTTATCTTGATTTTAAAATCCTCTTAAATGTAATTTGAATCTCTTGCTTTAAGCTGCATATGGCAAAATGCAAATGATTGCTTTCTTTTAGTTCCCCAAACCAACCTCCTTATCAGTGTGGCTTGTAGGCAACAAGTCTCCTTTCTCTTGTTTTCCCTGTGCCTAATAATGATCTAATTTAGGCAAGTGCATGACCAAATGAAAAATGAATGATATGAATTGTATGCATGTTGTGTCAGTTCAAGGAGAATTTCACCTCCTGGGAAAGAAAGTGGATTACCATTCCTGCTCAATAGTGTAAGGACTGTACAAACCAATATATAAATAGTCCAGTAAACAATTCAGAGGCTAATCCACTCAGCAATAATTGGACCAGACCTAAAATTCCTTTTGTTTTTGGCTTTCATTCTACATTTCCTTCAGCACTTAAAAGGGTAGCACCGAGCTGCTAGCACATAGTACTTTAACACCGAACAATAGAAAAGAGAGGGAAAGAAAAGGACTTGCACTAAAATCTCTGTAATTTAGCAGTACATGTTGAGAAGCTTCTTTTATAGGACATGACTATCAGTTCTGCCTGGGAAACCAGAAAGGGACCTGTTACTGGAAGCCATGATGCCCACAAGTTTGTTGGAATTTCTTCCTCTCTGCTACTATTTTCGAAGGGTAGTTTGATGAAGTGTAAAAAAAAAATGCAGGTAACTTTTAAATGTGCTCTATGTCCTTAGACAAGTGACAGTCTCTCAGACCTCAACTTGCTCATTCAAAAAGAAGAATCTTCATTGCTGGGCTGTTGCATATACCACCAATAGATGTAAAGGGCCCAATATGATTGTTTTGTAAAACCTATTGCTACAAACAGCTCTATTTTTACAGTCTGCCAAGAAATCCTCTGGAATACATTTTTTGTAATTACACCAATTCCTTTTTTCTTTTTTTGTCATGATACAGGTACGGATTTGCAGTATATTCTATTCGTTAAACATAAAGAACTTAGAATCCCAGATCTACCCTTGCTCACTGTGTGATTTTAGTTGCATAACTACCTCAGTCTACCTATGAATAAAGGATGAGAATAGTGCCCCTATAATTGGGCCTTATTAGGATAAAGTAAGGTAATTAATAACCAAATTACTTAATAATTACTGGAACGCTGTAATTACTTAATAATTTTAGTTATTTTCATTCGCATGAGGAAGAGTAGCAGTATAAATAATATTCAAATATTCCCCTGCCACAAATTGGGTTCCTAAATTAGCATTTCATCCTCCACATCCTAAGACTGCTTTGGGCTCCCTTCACCAAGGCTGTGTAGACAAATGTTTATTTTTTAAACTTGTACTATTCTAATGCTGAATGCCTAGCTGCACTACACCATGTCAGATTGCTTAGGTCTGTGTTGTGATTTCATCTAAGGTGAGGTTCATGCAATTCTCTTAAAGAGCCCAAAGCTTGCTGGTGGCCTGCCATGTGTTAGAGTGATAGTTTCTGCCTGTTTCACAATGTACATTGATCTTGGTCACTGCTTGGAAGTAGATCATTCCCCAGTTGAACCTTACATGAGACCTCAGCCTGGGCAGACACCTTGACTGCAGCCTTCTGTAAGGGCCTGAAGCAGTGAACCCAGCTCAGCTCTGTCTGGATTTTCAACCTATAGGAACTCTGAGACAAACAATGTGTGTTGAAGCCACCAGAGCTACAGTAATATGGTTATGAAACAGTGGATTAATGAAATACCACAGAACACACTTGGGATAATACTCACATATTTACTTAAATCCATCAGACTCTACATTATAGTAAGCTACTATTTTAAATTCCCTACATCATTTTGTACAGGACTTGATGCATACGATACTTTATTTATTTATTTTTTTTCAGGACTACTAGTTGGTCTTTGACTCTCCTAATCCCATTATTCACATAGCTGCTAGTAATAAATAATTTTGATATAAAATACCACTTCCAATATACACTGGCAAATCGTACCTGGTTGGTAACAACTAATTCAGAATTTGGTTTACTGATGCAATTGATGATATGCAAATGCAATGTGGGTATCCCTAATTCCTCAGTGCCTGATACTGATGACAATAAGATCCATCTACGCTTTGAAAGAGTATGTAAATTGTCAGCTGATGTTTGTTTTGATATAATTACAATATCTAAGAAAACCCACAGAAAGAAGGAAAAAAAGAAAATACTCATAGCAAGGCAGGCAGAAAATATCTAGCCTTACAAAGGAAATTATTATCTTCTGTCTCCTAACTATGGTCTGGGCAGGGTTAATCATGGCCAAGGTGTGGGTCATAAATTTGTTCTCTTTTAATCCAAAGAAAACATAATTTGGGACCAAATCAGAAGGACAGGCTAACAGCACCAGGCAACTGGCAGAGGTTGAAGCCTGATGGTATCTTGGAGGCAAAAGATAAAACAATATTGGGGCGCCTGGGTGGCGCAGTCGGTTGGGCGTCCGACTTCAGCCAGGTCACGATCTCGCGGTCCGTGAGTTCGAGCCCCGCGTCGGGCTCTGGGCTGATGGCTCAGAGCCTGGAGCCTGTTTCCGATTCTGTGTCTCCCTCTCTCTCTGCCCCTCCCCCATTCATGCTCTGTCTCTCTCTGTCCCAAAAATAAATAAAAAACGTTGAAAAAAAAAAAAAGATAAAACAATATCTAAGTGATTCATCTAGAAGTACTCTCAAATTAATGGAGCTCAGAGACCACACTGATTTAATGGCCAAATTACAATACGTAAGATCAAAAGTGCTCTGTGAGAAACAAGTGGGCAATGTCAGAGAAGTGGGTCTGGCTCTTTCCATTTTTTTCTCCTTTAAGAAATGGGTTCATCACTCCAAGTGGTTTGGCTGTTTTCACCCTTCATCTAAATTGCCATGCACAGAGCCTGAATACACAGAGATCAAAAGGGTATGACCATGTCTGACTTGCAAGAAAAAAGAAAGAGAAGGAAAAGGGAACAGTTTATTGAAACAAACTAGAGAGAAAGCAAAGTGCCAATCTAATTAGCACTGAATGACTGGATTCAAGTCAGAACGTCAGGGCTGGACAGCCGGGAGAAAGCGGTCTTGGGAGAGAAAAGGATCTGGAAAGCTGATATGGCCAGTTGTATTGCTCTGTCTCTTGTGCCAGTTGTAGGAGTTAGGAAACTATGCTGATTTTCCTTTTTTTTTTCTCTCTCTCTTTTCCTTTAGAAGTCAAGGAGGAATGACTTTCCCTCCATTCTCTGTAATCCTGCTCTACAATACAGTGGTCTAAATGCCCAAAGGCTCCCAAGATTCTTCAGTATCATTCTCTATGACCTACATGATCCTTATCACCCAAATTTAAAGCAGTAGCTTTATGCCCCTCAAGGAGGACTATGGTCCTGTTATTTCAGAAGAGTTGTGATAACCCACAGATGTACAAAGCTTAGATTCAGTCAGGATTACATTCAAATCCTAGCACACTACTTACTAACTGGATGGCGAAATACACAAACCTGTTTTATGTAATGATAAATACATGGTAGGTGATTGGCTGGATCTCTCTTAGCTCTGGCTCTTTCATCTATAAGATGGAATGATTACTTGTTTTGGGGACTATTGCAAGAACTGGACTTGGCTGATGCAGCAGCTATAGTGTAGGACTTGGCACACATTAGAAAAGTCAATGCTCACTCTCTATTATTACTTGAGAAATGCCAAGGGAAAACAGTGGCCCCATCCTCAGATAACCTTTACTCAAGTGCAAAATGTCACTCTGTACTCATCTGACTGGTAAGTATCTCCTTGTCTGCTGTAGTTTTATAGGTTATAGTGAAAGTTCTTTGTATTAAAGTGATCCTCCTTCAGGATACTCATTACCAGTTATTGCTAGCAATACTACACTATAAACAAATGATAAAGTAGTATTAAAAATACATATGTCACACATAAGTGAGAGCCTTGGCTGCACCTTCTACTCAACCCTTACAGACCAAGGTTGAGGGTGGAGGGATGAGGAAGGGAGGTTCCCTTGGGAATAGAATGGACACACTTAAAGCAGAGTCTGTTCACAGGGTCTGCTTCTCAGATGTCCTCCACCCCACAGAGAAGATTTTCAAAGTATGAGAAACTGACATTCCTACCAAGTAAAAACCCACCTTTCTAGTGTGGTTTATAGAAGACAGTTTCTTTCTTTTTTTTTTTTAGCTCACCCCTCTGTTGTCATCCATCCAACAAGTATTTTGCATTTCTTCCTGTAAATGATCTCTTGGTTGCTTATTAGTTTTCTGGGGCTACCCTCACAAATTATCTCAAACTAGGTGGCTTAAAATCCTCTGAAATTTATTCCCTCATAATTCGGGAGGCCAGAAGTTGAAAATCAAGGTATTGGTAGGGTTGGCTTTTTTGGAGTGAGTCATTCTGTGTCTCTCTCCTAACTTCCAGTGGCTGCTGGAAATCATTGGTGTTCCTTAACTGATAGACCTATGTCTTCATCTCTGCCTCCACGATCACATAGATTTCTGTTGTCCATGTCTCTATGTCTTAATCCTCCCCCTCTTTTCTCTTTTAAGAAAAGTCCAAAAGGATTTCATTCTGAGATTCTTGTTTTAATTACATCTGCAAAGACCCTACTGCTAAATAAGGTCACATTCACAGGTACCAGGGATTAGGCATAGGACATAGCATTCTGGGGCACACTGGTTAACCCACTACAGCTGCCTCAAGGACTAACAACAGAGGTCACACCAGCCTCCATAAGTCTGGCCCTTCTATAGTCCATTCTCGGCAAGTCTAACCTAAGGATCTTTAAAAATATAGGGGCATCTGGGTGGCTCATTCAGTTAAGTGTCTGACTATTGGTTTCTGCTCAGGTCATGATCTCATGGTTTGTGAGGTTTGCAGAGCCTGCTTGGAGTTCTCTCTCTCCCCTTCTCTCTCTGCACTCCCCCACTTGCACTTTCTTCGTCTCTCTCAAAATACATACAATTTATATGTATATAAAGGTGATCATATCACATTTCTGCTCAAACCACCACAAAGTCCTTCCACTGCAGATCAGAATAATGCCAAAAGTCCTATTGGGCAGGTTAGGGTCTATATCTAACCTCAGTCTTTTCCAACACACATTCCACAATCGTCTTTCCTCCTTGGTCACATTCCCTCTGTTCCACAAAGACATGAAAAGGCTTTATACTTTCTATTCATGAACTTCTCTTCTCCCATAATAACAATAGGTGGTTCTTGTTTATCATAGGGTTGGTTCACACTGTCCATGTTTTGGCTCGGGTGTCACTTCCATAAAGAAACTTTCCCTAACCAAGCTACCCAAACTAGCTCCTACTTCTCACAATCATTCTTTGTCCCAGACCAAGCTTTATATCCTTCAAGATATGTCACAATCTAATATAACTTGTCTTTTAGTTTGCAAATTCATTGCCCTCTCCTCACTAGAATGTAAGGGCCACAATAGCACAGAGACAGGAACATCAATGTGTGAAACACTGCAGGTGCCCAAAAGCAAATTGTTTAATGAATGAAAGAATAACATCATTGTGTCTCAAAGAAAAGAGTGGCAGAGAGGAAGAAGTAATAATACTCATTCACCAACTACATTCTGCTTAATTATCTTCTTTACATATACTAACTCATTGAATTTTCCCACTGATTCTATGATGTAGGTTCTATTATCTCTCTTGCATGTGAGACAGAGGGGCTAAATGACTTTCCCAAAGTCACATAAGTAGGAAAATGAAGATCACACCCAACCCAGATCGACCTGACTTTAGGGCTCAAGATCTTTCCACGAACTCTACAGAGAAAAGTAGACGAAAAGTAAGTTATAAGACAGCATCAAAACACACTGGAGAAACAGCTTCATAATAAAAACGCCACAGCTTTTTAGTGAAACTCTTCTCAAGTGTTTCTAAAGGCAACACTGGTCTACACTGAACTCCTGGTGAAGCTGTGGACTCCCGCGGATTTGGGGCGGGGGAAGTGCTGGGTGCATTAAAACCTAACCAGTGTTTCAGCAAGTTAGCTCAAAATAACCGGGGTGGGTGTTTGCTTTTCACATGGGTAAATTTAATTAGCTTTGTGGGTGGCTAAGAACTGAAGCAGACCTCCTCTGGCTGCTGCACAAAATTATCTAGGGCTACATTTAGCATTTCTCAAAACATGTCTTTGATCTCAACCACACTTGCAGGGAAATAGGGTCTATGGGCCCTCAGTCAGGAGAATGTTGAACCAGTACAGAGAATAAAGTTAAATTTAAGATAAACAGAATACAGTATATCCACAAGTGTATAATCTGCAGTTAAAAAAACTATCATCTCCTGGTACATAGAATGACAACATATTTAAGAAGCCTTTCAAACCACGTTAAGTTGCTGTGGTTTGTTAATGAAACACACACACACACACACACACACACACACACACACACACACACTTCATAGCTATTCTAAAAAGGGGAAAAAATTGCTGAAACAATGCTTTAAAGAATTAGAATGAAACTAGTCCCTTCAGAAAATATACGCTTTCTGCAGTCCTGTTTCAAGAAAGAAGATATGCTTATTAGCACTTTCCCTCCTCTCCTCCTACCTGATTTTTGAACATTTATGCCACACTTAATCAGAAATGGTAACAATTTCCAGGGCATTTGTTTCCTAACCCATTATTTAAGGGTCAGAAGCATGACCCAGATTATTCAATGCCCAAGTATATCTGTGACCAGATGAATACAGAAATTGAGGTCAGAACCTGTCGAGCCTCGAATCTGAGCCTCACACTTGGTTCATGCACATATGCATACTTTCATCAAATATTTATTGAGACTTTCTGTGAACCAGTGACTGGTTGAACAATATAAACAAAGTACCTGCCCCCCTACAGCTCCTATTTATTAAGGGAAACAGATTTAAAAAACACACATGTAAGTAAATAGAAAACACAACTCCAGGTAGAAGTTGAAGCTGTCAAGGAAAAGTAAAGCAGTTAAGGAGATGGAGAAAGATGCTGAGAGGCCAGTGTATATCTGAACAGAGACCTGGAAAAGTGAGGAAGCAAGGCCTGCAGATAATTGAGGGAAGGCAGATAGAGACCGGACAGGAAATTCAAATTTCCTAACATGGTAGCATGCTTGGCATGCCCCAGAACAGCAGAAGGGTTGAGAGGCTTCAAGTGATTGAGAGGCAGAGAAGTGAGAAGTGGGGTTGGAGAGGTAGCCTGTATATTTTTTAATTATTATTTTAATTTTTTAATGTTTATTTGGGAGGGAAAGAGGGAGGGAGGGAGGAAGAGAAAGAGAGAGAGAGAGAGAGAGAGAGAGAGAGAGAGAAAACAACAGTGTGGAGCAGGGGAAGGGCAGAGAGAAGGAGACACAGATTCCAAACTAGGCTCAAGGCTCTGAGCCATCAGCACAGAGCCCAACAAGGGGCTTGAACCCACGAGATGTGAGATCATGACCTGAGCTGAAATTGGACATTTAACCAACTGAGCCATTCAGCCGCCCTGAAAGGTAGCCAGTCATAAAAGAGCTAAGGCTTGGGTGGGCCGGAGAAGGCCCTAAGACTTCCTTCCACCTGTGAAGGAAATCGAATGGATGGTTATGAATAGTAGAATGACATTTTGAAAACACAGCTATAGCCTCTGTGTCAAAAATAGAATGAAAAGGATCAAGAAGCAAAGACAAAAGATCAAAATGGCCATTTTAATGGTTCAGTGATAGTAGCTTGGGCAATGGTGGGAACACCAAAGGGATGGTGAGAAGTAGCCAGATTAGATAGAATTCCTAATGGACTGGAGGCAGAGAATGGACAATGAGAGAGAGGAAACAAGGATGTCCAGATCTTTGATCTGAATAACTGAATGAAAGGTGATGACATTTTCCTAACTGGAGGTATGTGCCACTCTATTAAAACAAAAATAAAAGAAAGAAAAAAAATTCATTGAATGACTGCTTTCTCCCTGCCATTACTGCCCCTTCATACACAGAAGCTTAACAGTATCACATATTTTCTTTCGTGTTTTTTTTTTTTTTTATTACTTACCCTACATTGCTCAGAATGCTTTTAAGGTAACTTTCTGGGAGTATAAAATATGTCAACATAGCATAAATTAGAAATACAGCAAAAATAGCCTTTGGACCTATAGTTCCACTGCTAGGAATTCATCCCAAGGGAAGCCATAATGTATTGTGTGAAGCTAGTACAAGGATGCTCACTGCTACATTGTTTGTTGCAGAAAAGATAGGGAAGGACACATTCAAATTAGTCACTATACATTATTAAAGTCACTACTATGAAATCAGAAGAACTAATATTACATGCAAGTGATATAGGAAGTTTTCACTTTATACTGTGAAGACGAAAACTTCAGGTTACCTAAGAGCATATAAAACATCATTCTCTCTATAAATATATATCTGCACAGGAAACATATCTGTGAGTCTATGCACCAAATAATTAAAGGTGATTATCCAGGGCTTAGAAAAGTGTGGGATAGGTTTTTAAAAATGTATGCCCAGATTTATAAGGAAAATAAAATGTATCAGCTCCATGACAAATGTTATTTTTAAAGCAGGGAGATGAAAGAATAAAGAAAATAAAAAGTGTGTGCAAAGGGAAGTCAGAGGACTAAAAATATAAACCAACAGGATAGTCTACCCACCTGCTACAGGTGGAACTCAACTTTAATAACAGCTGACACTGACACATCTTACTAATGACAAAATTCACAATATACAGAAATGCAAATTAATATCGTCAGTATGAGTGGTGTAATCCTGGATGTATTTCTGCCATTTGTGACCTGGTGCCCCTACCTCCAGAGATTCTGCAGGGGCCTTTCTCCCCAGCTAACATTCGCAAGGGTGAACTAGGCTGTGTCTCAGTCCCTTGTCTCTGCCAAACTTTTTTTTCAGGCTCCTGCCACAGGTTCTCCTCTCAATACTCTTCCTCACACCACTCAACTAATAAGCCCTTCTCTTTATGTCAGTATACATTTTGCTTTATTGCAAAAGAATCACTTCATTCTCCCAATAATAAAGAATTGGACCTATGATTCATTCTTAGCACATATCAAAATTTATAACTATAAATTTATAACTATATAGTAATTTGCAGGACAGTTTTGAAATCTTCCCCATTAGGCGGTGTGGTCAGTAAAATAATGCCCCTTCTCTGCAAGGTATAGCCACAGTCTAACCCCTGGTACCAAAGACTATGTTCCTTCCATGGCAAAAGGGATTTTTGCAGATGTGATTCAATTAAGGATCCGGTGATAGAAGGTTATCTTGGATTATCTGGGTGGACCCAATGTAATCCCAATAATCTGGATAAGGAAAAGAGGGAAGCAGGAAAGAGAAGACAATGGGGTGGGGTCCCCAAAGCTGAAAAATGTGGGCCATCTCTAGAAGCAGGAAAAGGCAAAGGGATTTGGATTCTTCCCTAGAGACTCCAGAAGGAACACAGCCCTGCTGACATCTTGATTTTAGTCAAGTGATCCACTTCAGATGTGTGGTCTCCTGAGATGCAAGATAAAGAACTGTGTTGCTTTAATGAAGCTGATGGCAGTTTGTTATAGCAGCAACAGGAAACTAACACAGAAGATAAGCATCTTGAGAAGGAACACCTTTATCCAGTTTGTTTAGTAATATATTCACAGCAACTAACAAGGGGTCTCGCACATAGTAGGCAATTTATAAATACTTGTTGAACAAATGAATGTTTGAATGAATTAAGCAGCAAACACATCTCCCAATTAAAAAGAGGGACAAATGCTAAAGTGGTAAATGACAAAGCATTGACAAAAAGCAAATGCTCTATGCAGTCATTAAATAAATTATGTGAATTTTCTGTACTGACTGATCTTCTAGAAATTAAATACCACCTGCAGTTATACTCAACTTAAAGAATCACTCCAAAATGCACACACAACTTTACGAACCACTATCTAGGTATATCATTTCTTTTCAAATATCCTCTAGAACTTCTAGGAAGCATAAAATATTAGAAAATATATTTCCACACTGGCAGTCAAAAGCAAAGATACAAAATTTATTAGCCCTTACATTGCCGTTTTCATCCTATGTTGATAATCCTTATAGCTGCTTTGTTCACCAACAGCTGGGTCCGGGGTATGAGCCCAGATACTGATGACTCAGCTAAGCTTTAGGGTATATCAAAGGTCAAGAGACAATGCAAGGGATAATCCCATACCTGCAAATTAATTTGTGATGTTTAAGATGCTGCCCATAATTATATGAATGGTTTTTTTTAGAGAACTAGAAATTTGGCTTCTATTGTCTCCCTTTATTGATAATCAAAGGTTAAGTTTTAATATGGAGTGTGAACTTTCTACCTGACATTTCATTTTATTAATTAAATTTTGTTTAATGTTTATTTGTTTTTTGGGAGAGAGACAGGGTGTGAGCAGGGGAGGGGCAAAGGGAGAGAAAGGGAGACAGAGAATACGAAGTAGGCTCCAGGCTCCAAGTTGTCAGCACAGAGCTTGACGCGGGACTCGAACTCACAGAATGTGAGATCATGACCTGAGCCAAAGTTGGATGCTTAACCGACTATGCCACCCATGCACCTGTCTACATTTAAATACTTCCTGCAGTACAATGGTTCTCAAACTTGAAGGTATCCCAGAATCACTTGAAAGGATTGTTAGACCGCAGATTGCCGGGCTCCATCCCCCAAGTTTAACTCAGTGGGTTTCAGCAGGGATCTGGAAATCTCATTCCCATTCTCCAGGTGATGCTGCTACTGGTCCAAGGGAATCAATGTTGAAGTCCAAGCTGTTGGTGTCCCACTTGGATCTCCTTTATCAGCTGTCTGATAGCAGCTCTCTTTTCTGTTTGTTTGTTTGTTTTCTAAAAGGATTCTCTGACCAAAGGAAGCCACCTTTTTGGGAGGCTACACGAACACTGCCCTTTTCATTCCATGCCCCCACTCCACACACATATACAAAAACAGACACACAGGTAATGGCTACTTGAGATGGGTATTAGGAGGTAGCTTCTGTGCCCCTTATCTTTTTTGTGGTGTAATTCAAGCACAAGACTTCCCACCAGTTTAAAGCTCAACCACAACTTTATCTCTTTTTTCTCTGTCTCCTGTGACTTCCCTCACTCCCGTTTTCCCTGAGAGCATGTCCTCAATAAGATGAGCACAAAAATGCTCACCTCAGCCTTTGATTCCATGGCACCAGACCTCTGTCATTTCCCTTTTGGTCATATGAGTGCTTGGCTCAAAACGTTAATGACCACCTGGCTCCCTGGACACCAGAAATACAACAAATATCTTTAATTACTAACATGAGTAAAATGTTGCCTGTAGAACACCAGGACCCTTGCTATAGAAAATACAACTGGCCATAATTTAACCCCTTCATCCTTTCTGACAAAAACATGTTTATTAGAATCCTTCAAATCTCAAATATTATTTCTTCAGAGAAGACTCATTTTTGTCTGACCCCTCAGTTTAATACTGGTTTCTCTATTTAAGTCTGTCATTAATTTCCAATGCCTCAACAGCCTAGCACTTACAATGGTTTTCAGTGAATATTTGATAATATGCTTTAATTTAATAGACTGTGAGCTCCTGATAAGTAAAAAACAACTTCAATGCTTAGTATAGGGCTTAATATAAAGTATGGACACAATACTTACTTGATTAATGAATAAATGCTTAATGTACTGGCTAGTTTTGAAAGAATAGGAGACTTCCAAGTTTTCACCATGTGAGTCAGACTTCATCATCTAGTGAGTGTGGCAAAGACGTATAGACAGCATGGACAAAAGTGAGTAAGTGTATCCCCAGCTCTTACACAACCATATAAGAAGATTTTAACTGCCCAAATAGTCAAAAGTGAGGAGTGAAATAGGAAATTTTGGAATTAAGTATCTATTTACCCAGAAGACTAATTTGCAATCCTACCTTCATTATTCTTGTTTATGTCTCCTAGTATAAGTCTGAAATTAATAATGTCAAATTATGACTTTATGCCACAAGCCATGCTCAACCCACTGTGTGCCTTGTGCCTGCTGAAATTATGTTGCATTCACCATTGTGTTTATGATACAGGCATCTGAATATCATAATGGACAAATTTTTCTTACTTTATGCTATAATGTGTAATTTTTAAATGGTCCCATATTTGCCATATAATCAAAGGCTAAGATAAAAGGATGCATATTATTGTTGTTTCTGTGCCCTTCTAGTACAGAAGTGTCAAATCGTTACATTACCACAATAAATCTTGACACTTGTCTCCTGTAAAAATCTATTTTGATCTTGAGCATGAGAAGGATGGAAAGGCAAGAAAATATAATGAATAATTGTTGGAAAGCTAACTAAGTGGAGAAAATGCAAACCAAAGACATTAAAAGTCAATTTAGAAACAAATAGCATTTTGTCAGACTTAAGAATTATGCATTAGGGGTCGGAGGTACATCCCCATCACCAAGACAACATAGATAATGAGGCTTAACAAAAATAATTAACAATTAGCTTAATTTCTTTGTTTTTTCTATTGTATTTTAAAAGAATCTTACTTAACTACAAACCTTCACGTACATGCATGCATATGCTCACATACACATACATTCTTCCTAGGAATAAATCAAGGCACCCCCAGTAGTGCTAAAATCCAAAGTGCCATGCTGGAGAGCATTAAGGAATTTACTGAAATGGAAGCGAACTGCCTCCATCTCTGAGTCATCAGGTTTTAAATAGAAATGAGATAGTAAATTTCTGCCCGCATCACACTGTGTGTCTTCTCTGATTCACTACTCTCATTCATCTTGCTGTTCTCTAATTTGTAAAGATGCAGGCAATGTATAAATATTCATGGCAGCTCTGGAAATAGACTGCACAGCGCTCAGTCTTCCGTTAGAAATGGGCAGAACGTCAAACAGGACTGGAGATGAGTCTCAAAATGATACACTTGGATTGTCAATGGAGTGGAAAAAATAATGGCATGATTATGTCAGAGAAGAATTTCACAGCTGGATCTATAAGCATGCCTCTTGACTATGGCTGAGGTCAGAGGTTCTCAAACCTGCCTCACAACAGAATCACCCAGCCACTGGCATTTTAAATAATTTTCTACATGATTCCCATATTCAGCTTGGATCAAGAATTACTGGTTCAATTAATGGCAGCACCGAATAAGCCACTCCAACAGACTTTAGTTTTAGGAATCACAAAATACAAACAAAATAAAACAAAATAAAACACACACACACACACACACACACACACACAAGGGCTGAAAATACAAAAAAATAAACTAATTAAAACCCTTCAAGCAACATAATATAAATATTATAATAGACCATTTTGTAAGTCATTCTATTTCCTAAAGATGGAATGAGGTTCTTAAAAATCTTCTCAAAGGACTTGATGGATATTTGTTTAACAGGTAGTTGGAGAGGAGGTAGAGTGGTCATGTAAAAGGAAATGTTCAGCCAAGAATATATCATGCTCAAAAAGACATGTCAACTTCAAAACAACTGGGGCATATGTTAAATCTAAGTGGACTGACATGGTTAGAGAAAGCCCCCTTTCTTTCCCTTGGTAATTTTGTAAAATATATAACTCTAGCCACTGGACTGAGACTTTAAGTATGCTCTGAAAAGTAAAAAAAAAAAAAATCAGTTCTTTTGGGATACAAGGGAGATTAATTTCCCATGTGAAATAATATGGTTATAAAGAAGAAAGGAAGTTGGTTCAAAAGATATCAACCAATTACATTCATCACTTAGGTATTGGAGAATGTAGAAGGAAATCCCTGTTGAGTTTAAAATACCCCCTTTAAACATCAGAACTGCACTTATGATTTAAAGTCTTCTGGCTTCATTATTGTGCCTGCATCCATAAATTCAAGTAGGGGAAGGGCCAGCTTCTTGAAACCTAAGAACAAACACATACTCATTACTTCACAAATCCGAATCTTTATGTGGAGATAATACTCCTAATAGGTATATGGAAGCTTGGGTTATTTGTCCCATGGTGTGGATCAGTTTGCCTAGGTCTTTCTACACTTGGTTCCTGACCTCTCCGTACATTTAGCAGCAATGACCAAGGGACTGCAGGAGCCCATTTAGGGCACAGTGTTGTGTCAATACATATGGCCTCTAAGAGGAAATGAAGAAACAGATATTGGTATCTGAATCCTAGGCTTCCGTAGGGGCCAACTAAATTGATACAATTCTGCCTCCTGAAACAATGACAGCCACTGTCCAGTAGGGCAGCATTTAGTCTGTCTTTTCATTTTCACTGGCTTTTAAAAGCAATAATGGAGTGCCTGGATGGCTCAATTGGTTAAGCGGCTGACTCTTGATTTTGGCTCAGGTCATGATCTCCAGGTTTATGACTTCAAGCCCGGGTAGGACTCTGCACTGAGAGCATGGAGCCTACTTGGAATTCTCTCTCTCCCTCTTTGCCTCTCTGTACCCTGCTCATGCTCGCGCTCTCTCTCTCTCTCTCAAAAATAAACACTAAAAAAGGATCTATTGAAAAATTGAAAAGCAATACTAATATAATGTTATATGTCAATTATATCTCAAAATTAAGAAAAAAATATTTAGTTTATAAAAGGGGAGGGCGGGGCGCCTGGGTGGCGCAGTCGGTTAAGCGTCCGACTTCAGCCAGGTCACGATCTCGCGGTCTGTGAGTTCGAGCCCCGCGTCGGGCTCTGGGCTGATGGCTCGGAGCCTAGAGCCTGTTTCCGATTCTGTGTCTCCCTCTCTCTCTGCCCCTCCCCCGTTCATGCTCTGTCTCTCTCTGTCCCCAAAATAAATAAACGTTGAAAAAAAATTTAAAAAAAAAAAAAAGGGGAGGGCAAAATGACTGCTAGCTCCATCACCATCTAGTGGCATACACATCAATTGCCACCTGGAAAACCACTCCACTTCCAGGATTTTAAAAGAAATTTTAGCATCCTCTGACTTCACGTCTATGTTATTTAATTAAAACAATAAAATACAAACTATTTAATGCTTTAAAAAATAAATAAGAAAACAGACATCCTTCTATCAATCCAGTTTCCAAGAAAAATCAAATAAAAGTCAACAGGGAAAAAAAAGTGTTTGCATGGATAAAATTAAAGAATACTCAATTAAATTTACAGTTTTATTTCTAATTCCTCACTCACCAATTGTTTGTTATCTTCAGATGCAATATGGATAGAGCACTCTGAGATAATAGAAATTTTGGAAAATTTCTCAGGTGGATTTTCTTAAATATTATTAAGGAAAACACTGGCCTGACTTAACTCATCTTTAACGTGGTTACCTTATATTAAGAAAAATTTTGTTTTCCATGATTTCAAATATATCGTTTCAATATCTGTTCAACTACAGCAACAACAAAATATGCTATCTTTTTGGAACAGCTATACAAGTATATGTTGTATATCTCTGATAACTACTTGTTTTGTAGTAAAATTAAAGAGTAATAGAGGTATTCATATCCTTTGAGCATATCCTTCTGGGAATATAGCTTAAGGGAGTACACACCTACAAGGAAAGGAAGGGGATGGCAGAACAGGACGACCCGAGGATTGCCTTTTCCCATAAAAACAACTAAATAACTATAAAATCATCCTAAATATCTCAGAAATGAATATGAAGGCTGGCAGAACAAATTCCACAACTAAAGTAGAGAAGAGGCCACATCGAGGAAAGTAGGAAGTGTGGAGATGTAGCTTGGGAGAGAAACACATCTTGGCCACCGTGGTGGTGAGGGAGCTGTGGTCACAGAGAAGGGTGAAAGACAGAAGAATAAACAGGAGAATGCATGGGGAAAATGAATCCCAATAGCAATTGGCTTAGAAAGAGAGAGGGCCCAAATTTCTTGAGTTGATGCCACCAGTGGGGCTTAAATTCTGGAGTTTTAGACGTCAGTATGCTTGACTCTAGGAGAGCTCCGAGGACACTGAGATGGCTCTTGGAGAAAAGGCAGGGTAAATGGCTCATAGACACAGTGTGGAAACAGCAATCTAAAGAATGCCTGAGGAACACAGTAGGGAAGTTAGTTGCTTACTTCAGAGTGTTTCCCAGACAGGCAGAGTTCATGGAGAGATTCTACCAAGAACAGAGGAACTGGCAGGTGCCGTTTCCCTCCCACGCTCCTCAGTATAAACACTGAGCTATCTGTGGTAACCAGCACAGTGCTTACATTTCCTACCTAACTTGCTTATACCGAGACCCCCCCACAACTCCCCCGCTTCCAGATGCTCTGGAAGAACTGACCTTTTCAGTCACACTTGCTCCAGTCCCACCATGGTGGATCTTTCCGCAACAATGCGAGTCCAAACCACTAACAACACCTCATCTACTGACCCAGTAGTTTTGGGAAGCCTTGGTTCTAGTGGCAGCAGTGACAGGGCTGCCTAGTTAAATCATGCCACAATCAGGCCACAAAACACTTTCCACAACCATCATAGGGAGCCTTTACAGATGACAGGCCTAAAGAATAAAGTAACCAGGACACAACAGGGGAGTGCACAAAGCACAATGGAGACCCTCCCAGAAATGCCAGGCCCTGAAGAAAAGGAGATACTACACTACACTGCACTATACTACAGGGCACTATAGGACTTCTTTTTCACAAAGCAAGTTCCCTCAAAGGCAGAGGATATAGCTGACTTTCCTAACAAAGGGAAGCAGGCACAGAGACATAGAAAAAATGAGAAGACAGAGGAATTTAGCCCAAATTAAAGAACAGGACAAGACCACAGCCAGAGATCTAAGCAAAACTGATATAAGTAACATGACTGATGGAGAATTTAAAGCAACGATCATAAGGATACTCACTACACTTAGAAAAGAACAAAGGACATCAGTGAGACCATTAATACAGAGATAAAGAATGACATAGCAGAGATACAGGGCTAAATTAATGAAATGAGAAACATGACTGATAGAATGAACAGCAGGATGGAAGAAGCACAGGAATGAATTAATAACCTAAAACACAGAGTAATGGAAAGTAATCAAGCTGAATAAAAGTGATAAAAAAAGAATTATTCAAGATAAGAATAGATTATGGAGCTCAGGGGCTTCATGACACATAATAGCATTCATTTACATTTGAAGAAAAAGTCAAGGGAGAAGAAGGATAAGGTGAAGGAGAAGAAGAATTATTAGAAGAAGAAAGAGAAGAAGGGAAAGGAAAGTTAAGGGAAGAAGGGGAAGAGGAAGGAGGAGGGAGAGAGAGGAAAGATGAGAGAGAGAGGAGAGACAGAGAGAGAGACAGAAAAAAGAAAAGAAAAGAAAAGAAAAGAAAAGAAAAGAAAAGAAAAGAAAAGAAAAGAAAAGAAAGAAAGAAAAAGAAAGAAAGAAAAGGGACACAGAATTTATTTCAAGAAATAAATGTTGAAAACTTCCCTGATCTGAGGAAGAAAACAGATACCAGATCCAGGAGGCACAGAGAACCCCCAACAAAATCAACAAAAGCAGATTCACATCAAAACATGTTGTAATTAAAATTACAAAAAAGAATACTGATATAGAAAAAAAATAAAGCAGCAATATAAAAGAAGACAGTCACATACAAAGGAAACACCATAAAGCTATCAAGGGAGTTTTCAGTGGAAATTTTCCAAGACAGAAATAAGTGCATGATCTATTCAAATTGCTGAATGGGAAAAATCTGCACCCGAGAATACTCTATTCAGCAAGGCTATCATTCAAAATAGAAGGAGAGATAAACATCCACCCCCCCAAAAAACTAAAGGAGTTCATGACCACTAAATCAACCCTGCAAGAAATATTAAAGAGGACTCGTTGGGTGAAAAGCAAAAACCAAAAAGCAGCAAAAACAAATTATTTCTGTAAAAAAATCAGTCAAGGAGCTCATGAAATTAAAGGAGGTAAAATATGACACCATTAACCTAAAATGTGAAGCGATGTGTAAATAATGGGTTCAAAGAGCAAAACATGTAAGAGAGAAAGACAAAGTCAGATAAAATCTTCAAAAACAACCACAACACCAGTAATAAAATGGCAATAAACACATATCTATCTGCAATTACTTTGAATGTAAATGGACTAAATGTTCCAATCAAAACACATAGGGTAATAGAATGGGTAAAAAGCAAGATCTACCTATATGCTGACTAGAAGTGACTCATTTTACCTAAAGACAGCTGCAGATTGAAAGTGTGAGATGGAAAAACATCCACCATGCAAATAGATGTCAAAAGAAAGCTGAAGTAGCAACTCTTATATCAGACAAAATAGACCTTACAACAGACTATACCAAGAGACAAAGAAGAACACTATATAATAATAAATGGGACAGTCCAACAAGAAGATATAACAATTGTAAATAGTTATGCACCCAACATGAGAGCACCCAAATACATAAAACATTTAATAACATACATAAAAAGGAACTAATCTGTAATAATACAAAAATAGTAGCCTTAAACACCCCGTTACGTCAATGGAAAGATCATCTAAACAGAAAATCAATAAGGACACAATGCTTTTGAAGGACACACCAGACTAGATGAATTAAATAGATACATTCAAAACATCATGAAACAGTAGAATATGCATTCTTCTCAAGTGCACATGGAACATTGTCCAGAATAGATTACATATTAGGCCACAAAACAAGTCCTACCATGCATGTTTTCTTTTCTTTTTTTAATGTTTACTTATTTTTAAGAGAGTGAAAGTGGAAGAAGGGCATAAAGAGAGGGGACAGCATATCTAAAGCAGGCTCTATGCTGACAGCAGACAGCCTGAGGCAGGGTTCAAACTCACAAACCGTGAGATAATGACCTAAGCCAAAGTCAGACACTTAACTGACTGAGCCACCCAAGTGCCCCACCATGCACCTTTTCTCACCACAGAGCCATGAAATTAGAACTCAACCATGAGAACAGTAAATGGGTCAACTAGGAAATCAATGAAGAAATTAAAAAGTATATGGAAACAAATAAAAATAAAAACACAACAGTTAAAAACCTTTGAAATTCAGAAAAAGTGGTTCAAAGAGGACAGATTATGGTAGGACAGGCCTACATCAGGGAGCAAGAAAAGGCATAAACAACCTAACCTTACATCTAAAGGACCTAGAGAAAGAACAAAAACAAAATGAAAAACCAGGAGAAGGAAGGAAATAATAAAGGCTAGAGCAGAAATAAATGACACAGAAACTAAAACAAAAACAAAAACAAAAACAAACCAACCAAACCAGGATTTGTTTCCCTAAAATAAATCAAATAAATAAAATCAGAAATGATAGAAGAGCAATAACAACCAACATCATAGAAATACAAACGATTGTAAGAAAATGTTCTGAACAAACTATACCCACAAATTGGACAACCTCGGAGAAATGGATAAATTCCAAGCAATACACGACCTACCAAAACTGAAGCAGGATAAAATAAAATTTGAATGGCCCAATTACTAGCAGAGAAATTGAATTAAAAAAAAAATACCCAAAAACAAAAGTCCAGGACCAAATGGCTTCACAGGCAAATTTTACCCATCTTTTCTAAGCAAGAGTTAATACTTACTCTTCTTAAACTGTTCCAAAGAAGAGCAAAGGAAGGAAAACTTCCAGTCATTCTATGAGGCTAGCATTACCCTGATTCCAAAACCAGAAAAAGACACCACAAAAAAAGAAAGAACTATACGCCAGTATTTCTGAGGAACCTTGATGCAAAAACCCTCAACAAAACACCAGCAAACTGAATCCAATACATTAAAAACATAATTCACCATGATCAAGTGAAATTTATTCTTGGATTGCAAGGGTGGCTCAATATTTACAAATCAATCAAAATGACACATCACATCAATAAAAGAAAGGATAAAAACCATATGATCATTTCAATAGACACAGAAAAAGCATTTGACAAAGTACATCATCCATTCAAGACAAAAATACTCAACCAAGTATATTTAGAGGATGTACCTCAACATAATAAGGACCATATATGTAATATATATATATATATATATATATATATATATATATATATATATATATATATACACACACACACACATACATACATACATACATACACATACATAATTTCTTCTTTATAAATTCATCAATCCATATTTTAATGCATATGGAATGTTATTCAGTCATAAAAAAGAATAAACTCTTGCCATTTGCAATGACATAGATGGAGCTAGAGAGTATAATACTAAGCAAAATAAGTACAGAAAGATAAAAATCATGTTATCTCATTCATATGTGGTATTTAAGTAACAAAACAGTTGATCAAAGGGAAAAAAGAGAGAGATAAACCAAGAAACAGACTCTTCACTACAGAAAACAAACTGATAGTTACCAGAGGGGAGGTGGGTGGGGGAATAGGTGAAACAGGTAATGGGGATTGAGAAGTATATTTGTGATGAGTATATACATATATACATAAATATATACATATAAGTATATAAATAAGCATATACATATACATATATGTATATAAGTATATACATATAAGTATATACATAAGAAAATATAAAAATAGTAAAAGTTTTATGCACAAAGATATTCATCATAGCACCATTTAACTTGGTCAATTTGTCTTTCAAAAAAAAAATTATGTTTGAAACAACCTAAATATTCAAGCACTAGAGATGCTCCTGATGGTGAATAATGCATCAATGAATCTAATGAAAGTATCCACAAACTAACATCAGCACCCTGGTTTTGTTTAGGTCTCAAGTTAAAAATAGTTTTTACATTTTTAAATGGTAAAAAAAAACATTTAAAAATATTATTTTGTGACCAATGAAAACTATAGCAAAATCAAAGTTACAACATCCATAAAATTTTATTGTGGCACAGAAATGCTCATATACGTATTGTATGTTCATTTATATCTCATCTGTAATCATCTTTCTTAAATAGCATAATGTAGTAAAGACAGATACCATAAGATCTACAAAGCCTCAAATATTTACAGAAAAAGTCTGCTGAACTCTGATCTAATGTACAAGGTAAGAGATCAGGGATTTTGGAATTGGACTGTTTGGTATAAACTACCAAATCTGGTATTTATTATCCGTGTGACACTGAGAAAGATACCTTCTCAATGCCTCAATCCCCCCCCCCCCCCCGCCCTGCCTTTTAAAGTGAAGATAATAACAGTATCTGCCTCTTAGGGTTGTTGTAGTAACTGAATCATAATACATACAGTGCTTAGATGAGAGTAACCACAGTGAAAATTAGCTATAGTTATAACATTGCTGCTAACTGCTCAAAACTGCTGAAATTTTAGATGGAAAATCAGATAAAATTGTAAATATGGTATGAGTATAACTGTTAGTAAATTTCATGTAAAAACTGCCTAGTAGAAAATATGCCAAAATATTAACAATAATTATCTATCTTTAACTGGAGGGATTTTTACTTTCTATGCTGTTCTTCCCAAGTTTACTAAATGTACTCAAATTATCTATACAATGATAAAACAATCAGGAATACAAAAAAGATGGAGATTGCTATAACTATGGAAACAGTTCTGTGAAAGCACATTTTATATGAGAAATGAATACACAAATAAAAGCAGTGAATATTCTGTGTTCCAAAGGTTCTCCTCATGCTGCTTCATAGGTTCTCACCACATCTTTCACAATTATATTTTTTTCCTATCAAAGGGTAAGAATGACATTTATGCACTTCACCTTTCACCTGTGCTGCTGGTCACTTGGAAGTTTGAGATGACAAGCTTACCCAAGCTCATCCTATTATACATATTGCTAATTACCACTGACTTCCGCTGACACCACACTTCATTATCCACGTTGAAAAATTCATTGTCCAGCCTCTCTGCTCCAGGCACTTGTCTCCAGCAGCCCTCCCCATAGACAGTTACATTTTTATTCTGTATTAAATTCTCCTCATTACAATTAATCTGTCAATACCACAAAGAGCTTTTAGGTCAGTTCAAGGTGTCTGACTAAATTCCTGGGGAAGGGTTTTGGATATGTGTTAGTTGAACACCAACCTTAGTTATAATTTATTAAAACCATTTATTTCCCCCCAACACTATTTGTTGGAAACAGCAATTGATGTACTTCATTTCTTTTTTTTTTTTTAGTATACCTGAAAATAGCATTAAACCACAAAATATTTCAAATGTCTAGATAAGTCAATTCTGTTAGTGTGAACTCATGGCCAAGACAGGGGATTTGAGCTTTAATAAGACATTTAGTTCCACCTAACAGAGAGGGTATTTCTTTCCCAAATGTCAGATTATACTTTGGAGCTTATGTTGAACAAATGCAAGAGGCCACAGGAAAAATAATTACATCATCTGATTTAACTCAAATACCTACCACAATGTCTGGCATGCAGACATCACCCAGTGAGCCTCATCTAGAGTCAATCTATCTTTGGATCCATCTATCCATTCATCCATCCATCCATCCATCCATCCATCCATCCATCCATCAATCTGCACATGTATATCTTCATGAATGAAACTGGGTAAAACAGAAACTTTATTTTTTTAATTTTTTTTTTCAACGTTTACTTATTTTGGGGACAGAGAGAGACAGAGCATGAACGGGGGAGGGGTAGAGAGAGAGGGAGACACAGAATCGGAAACAGGCTCCAGGCTCTGAGCCATCAGCCCAGAGCCCGACGCGGGGCTCGAACTCCCGGACCGCGAGATCGTGACCTGGCTGAAGTCGGACGCTCAACCGACTGCGCCACCCAGGCGCCCCAAAACAGAAACTTTAATTCACAGACTACTAGAAGCAGATCAGTAGTGTCACGTCTCAACAAGTACAATTTATTTTGAAATGTCTACTGTTGAGATTGATTCTAAGAAAGATACTGATATACCGTATGACCCAGCAATAGCACTGCTAGGAATTTACCCACGGAATACAGGAGTGCTGATGGATAGGGGCACTTGTACCCCAATGTTTATAGCAGCACTTTCAATAATAGCCAAATTATGGAAAGAGCCTAAAAATGTCCATCAACTGACGAATGGATAAAGAAGATGTAGTTTATATGTACAATGGAATACTACTTGGCAACGAGAAAGAATAAAATCTGGCCATTTGTAGCAATGTGGATGGAACTAGTATTAAGTGAAATAACACTTCCTGGAGAAAGGCAGAGAAAGATAGATACCATATGTTTTCATTCATATGTGGATCCTGAGAAAATAAACAGAAGACCAGTGGGGAGGGGAAGGGGGGAAAAAGGTACAGCAAGGGAAGGAGGTAAACCATAAGAAACTCTTAAACACTGAGAACAAACTGAGGATTGATGGGGGGGTGGGAGAGAGGGGAAAGTGGGTGATGGGCATTGAGGAGGGCACCTATTGGGATGAGCACTGGGTGTTACATGGAAACCAATTTGACAATAAATTATATTTAAAAATAAATAAATAAATGTAAAAAAATTAAATTAAATTAAAATGTTACACTTAATAAAAAAAGAACAAATAAAGATACTGATGTTAAAAATTAATCAGACTCTATCCTATCTTTCAATGAGCTAACAGTCCAGTAGGGAACACAGACAGGTGGACAAATACATTGAACACAATAAAATAAGAATGACAATAATAACATGCTTGAGATCCTGAGGATGAAGTGACATATTCTATGGGGAGGAGGTTGGAGAAGATTGTCCTACAAGAGAGACATGGTTCCCAAGTGGGAGATGCTGAGGTTCTTGCAGATTTTCCCATTTTACTTATCTCTTTGCTGATAAATGTCCATGCATGTTTGTACTCTGTTATCACAGAGGGAGCAAACCATGCAACAGATCCTCTGTAGCTCAATCATCACATGGTCAATCTCTTTTGAAGAGCAAGAGGCATAGTTGCAAGGAACAGTTGAGTTGCCCTCATGTGTCCAGATTCCCATTTTGCATCACTTTGTCCCATCCCACACTACTTCTCTTTTTCTTAGTCTATGGAAGTGTTTCTAAAAATTGTATACTTCATAAAAAATAAAGAAATATTCCTTAATATTATTTGGTTTAGTTTTAACTTAAGTGCTAAATTTGAAATTGAGTTAAATCACGAAAAGATAATGAAGGCTTCCTTTTAATGGATATGAAAATAAATTTATTTTTATACTTGAAAATAAGACAATTGAGCACTAGACTGACCCAGCACAGATAATCAAACAGAAGGAATATATATGCTTACAAGGATGATCCTCCTCAGAGACTCCCTGGGTTATATTTTTCATCTTCCAGTAAGAGCTCTGATAGGGTTGGTACAAATAAAGACTGGGTGCCATCCTGGCCTAGTGGGTTAAAACTACTTTACTTCTATAACTCTCATTACTCTTTTCCATTATTAACTCTGCATGTGTGTGTGTGTGTGTGTGTGTGTGTGTGTGTGTGTGTGTGTCTGTGCGGTATGGCTCTAGAAATTAGAAAAGGGTCCTGTTCCTTAACAAAGAAAGAATGGAGATGATCACATCAGTTAGAAAATCCATACCCAAGTTCTGATAGTAAAATAAACTAGCACAAGGTAAAATAAAACTTATGTATTTTATTTACTAGATGTCGGTAGAGGCTTGAAACACTGATAATTGATATTTTGATGGATTTTCCTTTGTTCTACGAGCAGTGGTAACAACAAAATGAGAATTAAATTAATGACAGGAAATAAAACCTAACAATTTTCATTAATATAAAATATCATTGTTTCTGATAAGTCTAAACCAAGCCAATGGATCTCATTAAATCTCATTAAAGAAGTTGGTCATGGTCTGGTTATTACATAAACAGAATGACATCAAGGAAAATCATATTGGTACTTAGTGTATATTTGTGTTTTTTAGACAGGACAGAATCCTCAAGTCACACCCAAACACAAGACAGTGGAGTGGTGTTTGTGTGCAGTGTATATGTGTGTGTGTGTTGGGGGGGGGTGGTGAAAAAGGCTATGTTTAGTTCCAAAGATGAAAAGCAAAGGTCTGAAATGGACTTACATATGAAAACCATAGGGATATTTGGTTCTTTTTTTTTTTTTTGCAATAGAACATTATCCTCACGAATGTCTGACTAGATTTTCATATAGCCACAACTATCTAGAAACTATTTGCAGCAATAACAATAATAAAGTCAGCATAAATACACATGCTGAGGACAGTTTAACCTACTGTAAACCTTTTGTGAATCAACTGATAAGGTCATCTCTTCCACTCCAGATATTTCTTTCTTCCTAAACCTTGACCTAATATTCTAGGATTTTCCTCCCTGTGTATGAAGCTGTCCCTGATTTCTTCAGACCACAGGAATAAATCCTTCCCCTGGCTCATTAGTACTCATTCTCAGTGCTGTATGTATCTTTCTGGTTTTTTGAATGGCTCTTATTAATGACTTCCCTTTCACTTCAGCTAAATTATAAATACCTTAAGCCTGAGGCTATGATTTGTACTTGTTCAGCAACCTTTTGATTACACGGGGGAGAACACAACAGAGGAAGGAAGTCCAGAACACACACCAGGCACATTAAATGACAGGGTATTCATTGAAAAAAATACTTATTAATCTACTCTGTGCCAAGTTCTTTCCTAGGCTCTAGTTATTCATATAACAAAAGAGACACAGTCCTTGTCTTCATGGACATTACAAGCTATGAGGAGGCAATAGTCAGTAAGCATGTAGGCAAATGAATGACTGAAACATATAATAGTTGTCTAAAGGAAATACATTGGATTCGAGGATACAGAGTAAGAACCAAGGCTTGACAAGGTCTAGTTTTCATTTTAGCCTTTATTTGTGTCAAAGCATTTAATATGATTCCAGCTCATAAACTCTCACACACTAGAAGAAAAAGAGCTAGTGTCCCTATACACTGGCTAGAAACGACACTGGCTAGAAATGAGGTTCTCAGACTGCCTGGCTGGATACGAATTGATTCAAGAACTGGGGATAGAGAGTATACAGGCCTCATAAGGTGGAAAATTTGGGAGTTCAGCAAAGAAAGTCAACAGGTTAAGAGAGAGGTTGAAGGGAGATAGGGAAGGAAACTAGGATTAGGGTAAAACAATCCTTTCTCCAGATTATATCACCAGTTAGTAAACACATTGTTTCAAGATATTTCATCCTAATAAACGGTTGAGCTTCCATCACAAAGTATTATCTCCAAATATCTGAACAATACCATTAATTCTGTATGTCAGAAATCTGCACATGATTCTTTTTGGGGGGTTTGACAAGGCTCAAGTCAAAATGGTAGTGAAATATGGGGGTCTTATCAGAGACTTGGGGTCTTCTTCTAAGGTTACACTCCCATTAGCAGAATTCATTTACTTGTAGCTGTAGAACTCATGTTGGCTTCCTTCTTCAAGGTCAGCAGGAGAGTGTGTCTCCTGCTTTGAATCTCTTTAGGGGATAGCATAAACCTTCCCTTAAAGAGTTCACTTGACTAGATCAAGCACACCCAGGTTAATCTCCATTTAGATTAACTCAAAGTCAATTGATTAGGAATCTTAATTGCACCCGCAAACTTCCCTCAACCTTGTTGTATAACATAACCTAATCACAGGTTGAGATCCCATCACAGTTCAAGATAACCTGTTCCCAAGATTACACAGGAGACCTGTATCAGAAGATGGGAATCATGCGGGACATTTAATAATTCTGCTTGTCATACTGGACCTGCATTCTCTGAGGGCATTACATTTCAGTAGTTGCATCATTTAGCAGTAGTCTCCCTTTTAATGTTCCCCATGGTTCTCTGAAGTCACTATTAAATGTTAAAAAGAGGGGCTGAATATAAATTACTAATTACACCGACCAGAAGTCATTGTTACTTTCATTTAATAATCCATTCATTCATTCATATATACATATGGCCAACTATATTCATTTCTGATAAATACTGACTTTAGCATACATTTGAGTTTTCAATTCTAGTCTGTGTTCTTAAATTCAAATGTTACACTGAAAATATTTTCTCTGTGTTTTAATATCTCAAATCCCCAAGTGTTCCATGGTTTAAGTATAGGACCTTTCTTCTATTAATCTCATTTTTCACCTAATATGGTAAAAGGACATTCACTAATATTTTTATGTATATTTTGGACTCCCAATAAATTAATGAAAATGTGTTATATTTCTAGGTGGGGGAATAATAGGGCACAGACTTTATTTCTCTTAAGAGAGATAAAGATATTATTTTGTTATTAATAACATTATTTCCCCTCCCCATTTGATAACACTACCTCTAGACACTAAAATAACACATTACAATTCAGACCATATTTTCACATCTTTTGATTCTCTCAGTAACCCTGTGATTTAAGTATGTTTCTTTCCATCATTGTTCTTTCATTGAAGAGGAAACTGGAACTAAAAGAATTTAAGTGATTTTCAAGGTCAATTTACAAAGAACACATAGGAATCATGCCTCAAACACAGAGCTCTGAAATATGTGAGCAAAAACTGATAGAACAGATAGGAGAAATACACAAATGAAACGTTATACTTAGACATTTCAAAATCTATTTCTCAACAATTGAGAGAACAACTAGATATAAAATCAGCAAAGATACAGAAGAACTCAGCAATACCACCTTCAGACAGGATCTAATCAGCATTTATAGTCCACTCTCCTCAATAGCAGCAGAATATACATTCCTTAAAGTTTAATGAATGATTTACCACGATAGGCCATATTGTGAACCATAAAATAAATTGTGAGAAGTTCAAAGTTATTGAAATTATGCATAGTGTATTATCTGATCATAACGGAATCAAACTAAAAATTGATAACAGAGAGACACCAGAAAAGCTTCCAAGTCTTAAAGAGAGACAGAGCATAGGAAGGTGAGGGGCCAAGAGAGAGAAGGAGACACAGAATCTGAAGCAGGCTCTAGGCTATCTATGAGCTGTGAGCAAAGAGCCCAATGCAGGGCTCGAACACACAAACCATGAGATCATGACCTGAACCGAAGTCAGATGCTTAAGCAACTGAGCCACCCAGGTGCCCCTAAGCAACACACTTCTAAATAATACAAGTGGCAAAGTTATGTATTGCTCAATGGAGACCAAAAGTACATTTATCCACATGATAATGAGAAACAAAATATCAAAATTTGTAAAACATAGTGAAAACAAGTCTAAGAGGGAAGTTTATATCACTATATACTTATATGAGGAAACAAAAAATCTCAATTAATAATATAAGTTCCCACCTTAAGAAATGAGAAGAAAAATGGGGCACCAGGGTGGCTCAGTCAGTTAAGTTTTCGACTTCGACTTAGGTCATGATCTCATGTGCGGTTCGAGAGTTCAAGCCCCAGGTCGGGTTCTGTGCTGACAAGCTCAGACTCTGGAGCCTGCTTCAGATTCTGTCTCCATCTTTCTGCCCCTCCCCTGATCGTGCTCTGTGTCTCTTTCTCTCAAATATAAAATAAAACATAAAAAATTTAAAAAAAGAAAGAAATTAGAAGAAAAAGAGAAAAATGAACCAAAACAAAGTAGGAGGGAGGACATAATAAAGATAAGAACATACATCAATGAACTTAAAAACAGAAAAATATACACCAATGAAACAGAAAACTGGTTATTTTAAAAGATCAGTAAAATTGACAAACCTCCAGCCAAACTGAAAAATGAAGACACAAATTGCCAATGTCAGGAATAAGGAGTGAATATCATTACAGACCATGTTGACATTACAGGGATATTAAGAGAATAAACAATTCTACAGAGATAAATATTTAATTAGATAAAATAGATCAATTCCTTCAAGTGCACAATCCAAAACAAATCACCAATTATGAAATATATAATTTGAATAGCCTTATAACTACAAAGACATTGAAATCAAAATATAAAAAATCCTTAAAAAGAAAAAATCCTTGGAGTAGTATCGATGGAAAGTCTAAGAGAACTTTAAAGAACAATTTCCATTCATTCTACACAAACTCCTTAAGAAAGTAGTAGAGGATAGAATACTTCTCACATGATTCTCTGAGGTCAGTATTACATTGATACCTGACAAACACAGTTGGCAAACAAAACAAAAAACTATAAATCAATATCATTCATGAATGCAGCTGCAAAAAATCCTTTGAAAAAGATTAGCTAATAGAAATTAGCAATATATAAAATACTTTTATGCTATGACCAAGTAGGCTATATTCTAGGGATTCAAGACTGGCTTAATATTAAAAAAAAAAACAATTAATATAATCTATCATATTAATAGGCCTTGGAAGAACAATCACATAATCATATCAATTACTTTAGAAAAATATATTTGACAAAATCCATACATATGATGAAACTCTCAGAAAGTTAGAAATAGAGGAGAATTGGGGTTAATCTGGGTTTTTTTTTTTTTATTGGTTTTGTCATTTTGTTTTGTTTGTTTGTTTTTAATCTATCTGTCTCACCACTGTGACCTCAGTGCCAATGAAAAACAATGCCTTTTTACTCAGTGATACCTGGAGAAGTAAACACAAATGGTAGCAATGCAGAGATAATGGATTTCTTAAGTTTTTGGTTCAATAAGCCAAATTTCATATATTTGGATCCCAAAGGGAAAAAGAATAGCTTAGTAATGGCAAATTCAGAATCAAAGTAACAGATTCAAATTAGTTTTTGCTTATTTTAAATAACTAGGGAGGCGCTCTTACCACTGTGATCTCATATAGTACTTTGAGTCTTGGCCAGTGCAATATAGCAAGAAAAAGAAATAAGAGATATACAGGCTAGAAAGGAAGAAATAAAGGAGTCTCTATTTGTAGATAATGTAATAGTGGAATAGTAATCTACTGATAGATTACTGTGATAGTAATACTGTATCCAATAAGATTCCATGAAAATAAATACCATTCCACTACCATGGTTGGTTGGACATGAACAAGAGTTTAAGTTCTCGATGACTTTGTTGGTCACTATATCAGGTCCGGACTTATTTTTGGAATTTCTATTACTTGAGAAAACTAAACTCCTTGTTCTGCTAAGATACTACGCATATAATCTCTTACACATAAGTGAAGAGCAACCCTTAACTGACAGTCTTTAGGTAATCCATTTTCCTATCTTTAAAATAAGCATAATGAGGGGTGCCTGGGTGGCTCAGTCGGTTGAGGGTCCTACTTCAGCTCAGGTCATGATCTCATGGACCGTGAGTTCGAGCCCCGCGTCGGGCTCTGGGCTGATGGCTCAGAGCCTGGAGCCTGTTTCCGATTCTGTGTCTCCCTCTCTCTCTGCCCCTCCCCTGTTCATGCTCTGTCTCTCTCTGTCTCAAAAATAAATAAACGTTAAAAAAAATTTTTTTTTAAAATAAAATAAGCATAATGAACTGAAACTCTCACAGGAAGTTAAGAAATTTGTATTGTGAAGAATGGCCCTTTGGACTGAATTATGCTCCCCCCATCCCCTGCCAACCATATATTTAAGCCTTAATGCCCAATATGACTATATTTGGAGAAAGGGCCTCCAGAGAGGTGATTAAGGTTTAAAATGTGGTCCAAAGGGTGGGACCCTGATCTGATAGGAGTGGTGTACTTGTAAGAGAAAGAGACAAAATCTCTCGCTCTCTCTCTCTCTCACTCTCTCTCTCCACACACAAACAGAAAAGGGATCCTGCAAGAAGATGGCCATCTATAACCCAGGAAAAGAGCCTTTACCAGAAACTAACTCTGAGGGCACACTGATCTTGGACTTCTAACTTCCAGAGTAGTGAGAACATAAATGTTTGTTGTTGAAATCATCCAGACTGTAGTCTTTGGTTATGATAGCCTGAGTGGATGATTATAAATGGCATCACAGAAACCAAGGAACTAGGTATTTTTCAGAAGCATTCTGCTTGGACAACAGTATTAAATCCGGAAATAAAATCAAGACAAGCAAATAAGTACAAGTGACATTTAAAAACCAGGTGTATTGAGAATAAAACAAAAAAAAAAAAAAAGAAACTGTATCCTTACATTCACATGTTTAGATTTTACAAGTAAAATTATGTCACATATTTTATTATGTTTCATGACAGTGAGACATCAAAATATATTGGTAGCTCCCTTACCATATGAATGGTTATTGAGTAACAATACAGACATGGTGTTTTGTGTTTCGTGAACATTCTGTGAGTTTGATCAGAATGGTGAATGGTATCTGGGTACAGAGAGAGACAATGGGCCTCATACCAAACTTCAGTAAATAAGCCAATAAATAAACAAGATTTCCTACATGAGGAAAAAGAGATTAACTTAATATAATATGAGCTTCAAAGAAATTTTATTTCTAATGTACTGATGGAAGAGTAATGGTTAAAAAGCTGGAAATGGAGAAAACTATAGCCATTCTTAGCCCTTCGGTACAAATTTGTGGTACTGGCAGTTACAAAATAATCAATTTGAGAAGTCAAAGAGAAATAAGCAGTAAGTCAAGCAAGTTCCTGAGACATAGCAGTGAATAAATGACATGTAGAGAGAATGATCTAAGGGCTCTCCATCCTGGACATATACAAACGGCTTCCATTCTTCCTGGGGAGCACTGAACATCACTGTGCTTGTTCCTGAATATATACTACTCATGTAGGGAAACCACTGAACATATGTTACAAGTTCATTCATATTCCTGGCCAGGGAACTTGAAAACCACTGAAACACATTCCAACACCAGCAATGAAGTTTCTATTATAGCTGTCTACATTAGCCTGCAGAACAAGCTTAATGAGACATCTTTCCTTTCTCCCTTCTTTCTACCCCATTAGCTTCTCTCCCGGGAGGAAACTATATTACTGTAGCTATACTCACCCTTCCATGACCTTAGAGCTCAGTGCATGGAGAGAGCTTAAAATGTACAAAGGCCTTAGTATAATTCAATAAAAAAAGAAGCATCATCAATATCCTCAGACCTAGACGATGGGGAGACTCTGCCACTGAAGTTCCTGAATTTACTTTGCCCTGCACCCTGAGAAGAATAGGGGCCAGCACTACCAAGCAACAAAGTATCTGCTATCTTACCTGACAAGTGATATGGAAGACCTTTAATGTCAACTTTGCAAAAACCTGGCAAGCAGAAAACAAAGTAATCGACAATACTATGTGTGAAATGAAGCTAAAATCAAAATAAATTTACCTCCATGAAAACATGTCCATGTGCAAGAGAAAAGGAAATTTCTATGGGTAGCAATAGCAAGGTACAAGCACATTAAAAACATGATTTAAAGTCTTTTAGATTTTCCAGTATTCATGCCACACAATGTGAGTCACGAAAGAAGATTTACCACCTAGGAAGGAAAGAGGATTACGATGTGAGGTACAAATGACTTCAGATACAAGAATTGGATAGATTACTGTTTTATATGAGGCACACAAAGGTGATAAATAAAACCTAAGAGTCAGCAATCATGCCATATATACAAATGACTAGATATTCTACTTTTGCTCTCATGGCACAAAGCCATTTTGTGTCTGAAGATATGCCAGGAATCTCAGCTCTTCTGTCCATTTATTATTGGGTCATATTCAATCTCTTGATATACTATGAAACATTTAAACTGCAAAATTTAGTGTTGTAACATTTTGCCAGAGATTACAGTTTTATTTGGAACTGCTCCTAATAATTAGAAAGGAAACATAGAGAAAATAGATTTTGTAGAAAGAGATGGTTTCGTAATCAACACAAATACTGGAAGAATTTTCATCATAAAAAATTTCAGAGGTCTATAAGAGGTCTCCCTCTTCCCCAAACTGCAAAGAGCACTTCTAGATACATACACACACACACACACACACACACACACACACACACACAGACCATAGACACAGGACTTTGTACAGACCTTAATTTGAGTAGAGTTACCCTGCTAACCTTTCTTACAATGTGATTGCTTTCTTATACAGTAGCAATCAGGAAAAAAAGACACGGCCGGGGGGGGGGGGGGGAGTTATAATTTATAAAAACACCTGTGGGTAAGACAAAGGTTGCATGCTTTAAATACTGAACACTTAGAGATTTCTTCATATGAAATCATTCATTTCATATATTACCTCTACAACAAAGGCTTGTTAGGCTTTGGAACAAATGGAGGCTTGCACTAGTGTGGCAATATAGCATTGGAACAGGTCAAAGTCCCTTCCCAATTTTGGACCCCTTCCAGAACCAGGATGTGGTAGATTCTATTCTGATTCAGAATATTTGTTCCTACTCCATGGGAGAAAATTGAACATTTCTGCCATGTTCATAGTGTGTTTCACCATGTAGCTTATTTTTTTTAATATATTAAATTTATTGTCAAATTGGTTTCCATACAACACCCAGTGCTCATCCCAAAAGATGCCCTCTTCAATACCCATCACACACACCCCCCTCCCTCCCACCCCCCATCAACCCTCAGTTTGTTCTCAGTTTTTAAGAGTCTCAAAAATATGGAACGCTTCACGAATTTGAGTGTCATCCTTGTGCAGGGGCCATGCTAATCTTCTCTGTATCGTTCCAATTTTAGTATATGTGCTGCCGAAGCGAGCACTCACCATGTAGCTTATATTGCCTCTCACAGTGAAATAATTTTATTTTTCCACCCTCTGATATGAGGAATGGCAATGTGATTCACTTTGGCTGATGGGTTGTGACGAACTAGTGTGTGTCTCTTCTGAACACAAGTTCAAGAGTATGTATGGTTCCACCACCTCTTTTCCCTGTGCCACAAGACCTGTCATAGCCAAACAAAAACGGCTTCTATAGCCTGGAGTGAAAATAAAGAAGAGGAGTACTACAAACACCAAAGCAAAAGGTAACATAAACAAAATAAAATGATACTTTGTTTTTTAAGTCATTGAGATGTGCAGGTTGTTATTATAGCATACTCTAGTCTATCCTGGGGATACACAGAATGACACAGAAGGTGGCATAAATATTTTTAAATAAATAATATTTATAAAATAAATAAAATAAATAAATATTTAATATTTAATATTTAAATAAAAATATTTAAATAATAATAATATTTAAATAAAATAAAATAAAATAAAATAAAAATAATATTTAAATAAAAATATTTAAATAAAAAAATAAAAATAAATTAAAAAATAAATAAAATAAATAAAATAAAAAAAACAATGTAATATTTTAGTATATTTTATACTTAATATCATTTCATTAGTAACTTAACCAATCATTTTGACAAGTGGTTAACCAGAGTTACGCCAGTTGATTGTAACCATTTTATCTTCAGTTGGTGGTTCAGTAACATTACACCTGATCCCATGGTTTACGCACCATCTCAACTGATCCTTTGTACCATTTAGTAATATTTCAACAGGTTTCAAATGCTCTGAGTTAGCAATTTCGATTTTAGGAAACCTTGAAATCAATAAACAAATGCATAAAGCTTTTTGTGCAAGCCTTTCTTACATTATTTTAAAAAAATAGTGAAAACAAACAATATCCAACAACAGAAGATGAGCTAAATAAATTCAGGTATAACTTTAAGCAGAATATTTCACATCATAGAGGAACATTTAAACCTGTGATAAATGTTCAAAATACACTGAGGAAAAAATCTATTATAACACAATATATATGGTATGATCCCAAAGTTATTAAAATTATATAAATGAATAAAATTATGGTAATGTAAAAACAGGTACTTTTTTTTCTTATACTTACCTATGCTTTCAATATTATATGCTACGACTTTGTATTATTATAATGAGGTAATAATGATGTTCTATGGAATATTACTGAATGGAAGAAAAGCACATGACTGTATGATACACCAAAGTTGTGTTGACGTATACACATAGTACATCTTTAGAACAATGTACATAGAATTATTAATGTTGATTAACTGTGGTGCGAAGCAAAGGACCAGAAAACTTCCACTTTATTCTCTGTACAGTTTAATATTACATTTTTATAATAAGCACATAGTAATTTATAATTTGAAAACTTCACTAATGTTATTAAACATACAAACACATGAACACACACATGCATGTGCACACACACACATTTTGGGCCTTGTAAAATGAGAGCCAGTTAAACTTAGTGTCTTCACTATTATAGCGAGATGTCCTCACTGAATAGAATAGGGACACAGATATTCAATTTTCAAAACCTTCAAGGTGGAGTAAAAGACTAAACCCAGGCCAACTTGAATACTCTATTTGGAGTTATTCTTAGTGCTCATATTATACTGAAGTAAACTACTAATTTATCTCTAAAGAGAGAATGTACTGGTCACACCCACATTTTCCAGGCTCTGGTCCAATATTTAAGCCTCAAAAACAAAAATCACTTGAAGAAAAAAACAAAGGGCCTGGTCTCAAGAAACCAGGTCGCAGAGCCTGAGAAAAAACAACTTCACACACACCAAAAAAAAAAAGAGGTGAGGCTTGGGTTTCTCAATGGCTCACTCTGTCTGTGATTTGAGATTGGCCAACTCTGACCTGTAATTTCATTCATCTCTACACTAGATGTATTTTCTAGGAAAACAATGATTGTTTAGGAGTAAATGAATGACAAAATGATTTATCTTAAAGATGTATTTCCATTGGATCATTAAAACATAATATATTTTAATTTGTAAGAATGTTAAAAGCAGAAGGATTTTCAGAGGAAAAAAAATTATTATATAATATTGTCCCCTTTCCTTATTGTTAAAATGTGCTTGTTTCACTTTTTGTTTGGATTTATATTCTAACAGAACTCACTCTTCAGAATACAATATGATCCATGACTATTTATGGTTCTACAAGTTTCATAATATATCCCAATATAACTATTATAGCAGAGGAACAGAATTAACAAGGATAAGGGTAATTGAATCATAATGCATAGTCTATGAAGTTAAAAATGTTTTTAATCATTAATGTAGCAATGACTAAAAGAATATAATTCTTAGCAATTCTAACTAGGCTATGGTCTGACTATAACAATCCCTCTTACAACACTAAATTAGCCCTACAGTTTCAGTGATTACAATAACAAATGCATTAAAAATATAACATCTATCTGCTTGGAGTACACTTGGACTTGGCTGTCAACATTGCAAACTGACATGATTCATAGATATTCAAGGCCATGAAAGAACCACACTCTTTCATCCCGTGATTTGTCAAGAACTAATTTGAAGGGGGGTGGGGGGAAGAAAGCATTTGTGGCATTATCTAAAATAGTAGAAAACTGGAGCAAAGATAAATCTCCAAAAAATAGGGGTACTGTTAAAACTTTTAGTGAGACTATGATATTTTATGTACATTTTATGACCATTCAAAATAAAGTTATAAATCTTAATGACATTGGAGAACATGTATGATCCACCCTGTATTTTGGTGTCTAACACAGGTCATGCAATGTGAGATGAAACAAGACAGGACACAAAATATTTGTTGTGATTCAGGGGCACCTGTGTGGCTCAGTCAGTGAGCGTCCGAATTCAGCTCAGCTCACGATCTCATGGTTGGTGGGTTTGAGCCCTGTGACGGGCTCTGTGCTGACAGCTCGGAGCCTGGAGCCTGCTTCAGATTCTGTGTCTCCTCTCTCTGCCCCTCACCCTCTTGCACTCTGTCTCCCTCTCTCTCAAAAACAAAGAAACATTAAAAAAAATAAAGAAATATGTTTGCTGTCATTCAGTGGTGTAGAACACCTATCCACGTGGGCAAAGATAAGGAAGGGAAGAAGCTTAACTGGAAGTACAGTTGTATTAGTTGGTAGGGGGTTAGATGGTTTATTTTTCTTTTAGAGAAATTGCATAGTATTCTATTTTTATTTTTGTAATTATAAAAAACTGGACAAAGAAAAAATACACAGATACTTTCAAGTCTATATGTTCAGAACAAGTGATGTATTGAAACACACAAAAAAGATCTGAAAACAGTATGTAACCGTGACTTTCAAACCAACACTTTCTGTAGATGACACAGTATCAAAGATCACATTATATCAACTATTACCAGCTTCAATCTGCCTTTTGATTTTATCTATTTACCTAGTGTTTGACCAATTTTTTCTATTAAGGTCCAGTCATTCTGGCTTGTGATTGACTGGGTGGAATGATTTCAATTAGATAACTACGGTCAAGGTGGAACACTATTTTCTCTAAGTCCTGTTCAAGTGGGTAACCAGAGAGGTGACATATGATAAGAAACACCTGAGCCAGGGCTAGCTGTACCTGCCAGACCTACTCTAATGTTGACTCGAGATTTCCTAAAGCAAAAATCAGTCAACAATTCAAAATCCCACGGTTCCCGTAAGATTATAGATCACTCTGTTTCAAAGCCCGGTATAGGCAGGTGGGGGGTGGGGGGCGGGGGGTGGGAAGCTAACGTAAGGTGAAAATTAAGGGATGATCGCTGTATCCTACACATTTCTATTAAATGGCAAATATTTTTTAAAGTTTCAGAGAGGCAGAAATGCAGGGCTCAGGTTCTAAGAGGCTGATTTTGCATTGCAGAAGCTGCAGTACCTCAGCTGAGACCCCTGCATTCAAAAAAGGCCCTAGTAGTTGTTCGTTCTGTGTTCCTGTTTCTTTTTGTTATTATGATTATTTTAACTTTCTTGGTTTTTGAGAGAGAGGGAAAGAGAGACAGAGACAGAGAGAGAGAGAGAGACAGAGAGACAGAGAGACAGAGTATGAGCGAGGAAGGGGCAGACAGGGGGAGACAGAATCGCAAGCATGCTCCATGTACCCAGTTGTCAGCACAGAGCTGGAAGAGAGACTCAAACTCACAACCCATGAGGTCATGACCTGAACCGAAGTCAGATGCTTAACCAACTGAGCCACCCAGGGGCCCCCGTGTTCCTGTTTCTAATACAAGTGTTATCCCTGGTGACAAATTATAATGTGCCTTTGTTTTTGTTTTTTTTTTCTTTTTTGAGGCCTACAAACAAGAAGTAGGATCAAATCCAAAACAACTTCTTTCAGTTTGAGACGTCAGTCCCCAAAGACTAAAGAAAATTAATTCTTTGATATATTCCTTTTTCTTTATTTCTTAAACTCTCACAAAAAGAAAAAACAAAAAAAAAACAAAAACAGCCACCTTCTCAAACTCTGGACCTATCTCTAGAAGAATTACTGAAAACATCAGAGTAGTGAGTCTCATGGTATTTTTATTTTTCTTATTACTATTTCAGTAATATTAGATAACAGATATTAGATAACATATATGACACTCAATGATGTTTTAACAGAATTTCTGATTTGTCTGTCAAGAATGAACAAATATGTTTATTGAGGAGTATGGAAGAGAGGTATTCAGCCTGCTCATTGAATAAAAACGTAGGTTTTCTTTAACCAAGTGAAAATGAACATTTGTGGGAAAATAAAATGTCTTCACCCTTGCTGAAATATATTAACCAGTTTATACCAGATGTTAATACCCCAAATTCGAAGATAAATGGAAAACATTTTCTTTATATTTACTATATATGTCATGATACAGAAATAAAAAGTTACTTTTTGATACCTGAAAACAGGTAAGCTTTTACCAGTGGACAATAAAAAAATATATTAGTAATAGATAGATATAGATGATGTAGATGATAGATATAGATATAGATAGATATGACAAACACACAGGTAATATCATACTTAGTAGTGAGAATTAAAAGATTTTCCTCTAAGGTCAGGAACAAGACAAGAATGCCCACCCTTATCGTTTTACTCAAGATAGTACTGGAGGTTCTAGCTGTAGGAATCAGACAAGAAAAATTAATAAAAGGTATCCAAACTGGTAAGAAGAAATAAAACGGTTACTCTTTGCAGATCATATGATATCATATGCAGACAATTCTAAAGACATCACCAGAAAACTCTTAGAACTAATAAATGAATTCAGTTGCAGGCTACAAAATTAATATACAAAAGTCTGTTATATTTTCACATGCTAATAATAAAGTAGCACAAAGTTAAGAAACAATCCTATTTACAATTGTATCAAAAAAAAAATAAAACACACCTAAAAAATTTAACGAACTGGGTGAAAGACTTACACCCTGAAAACTATACAACACTGATGAAATAAATTGAAAGTGATGCAAACAACTGGAAAGATATTTCATGTTCATGGACTGGAAGAATTAAAATTATTAATGTGTCTATAAGATCCAAAGCAATCTACAGATTCAATGCAATCCCTATCAAAATAATGATTTTTTTTTTCACAGAACTAGAAAAAAGAATACTAAAATTTTTATGGAACCCAAGAAGGTCTCAAATAGTCAAAAACATCTTGAGAAATAAAACAAAACGGGAGGTATCACAATCCCAGATTTCAATATATTTCAATGTTTCAGTAATCAAAACAGTATGGTACTGGCACACAGTCACATAGACCAGTGGAACAGAATAGACAGCCCATAAATAAACCCATGATTATATGGTCAACTAATCTATGACAAAGGAGGCAAAAATTTATAATGGGGAAAAGACAGACAGTCTTTTCAACAAATGGTGTTGAGAAAACTAAACACCTACATGCAAAAGAACAAAACTGTACCACTCTCTTTCACTACACATAAAAATAAACTCAACACGGATTAAAGACCAGAATGCAAGGGGCGCCTGGGTGGCGCAGTCGGTTAAGCGTCCGGCTTCAGCCAGGTCACGATCTCGCGGTCTGTGAGTTCGAACCCCGCGTCAGGCTCTGGGCTGATGGCTCAGAGCCTGGAGCCTGTTTCCGATTCTATGTCTCCCTCTCTCTCTACCCCTCCCCCATTCATGCTCTGTCTCTCTCTGTCCCAAAAATAAATAAACGTTGAAAAAAAAAAATTAAAAAAAAAAAATAAAAAAAATAAAGACCAGAATGCGAGACCTGAGACCATAAAACTCTTAAAACATAAGCAGTAATTTCCTGAACATCAACCTTAGCAATATATTTATGGAAATTTTTCTGCAGACAAGGGAAACAGAAGCAAAAATACACTATTGGGACTTCAACAAAATAAAAAGCATCTACACAGCAAAGGAAATCATCATCAAAACAAAAAAAGCAACCTACTGAATAGGAGAAAATATTCAAAAGTGACACACCCAATAAGGGGTTAACATCCAAAATATAGAAAGAACTTCTACAATTTAACATCAAAAAAGACCCCAAAACAAAAAAATAAATAAAACACATACACACACATACACACACACAAATAATCCAATTAATAAATGGACAAAGGACCTAAGTAAGTATTTTTCCAAAGAAGACATCCAGATTGCCAATAGATACATGGAAAGATGTCCAACATCAATCATCATCAGGGAAATGTAAATCAAAACCACAATGAGATATCACTTCATAGCAGCCAAAATGGTATCAAAAATATAAGGAACAAAAATTCTGCAGAGAATGTGGAAAAAAGGGAACTCTCATGCACCATTGGTGGAAATGTAAGCTGGTCTAGCCACTATCAAAAATAGTATGGAGGTGCCTTGAAAAATTAAAAATAAAACTACCATATGCTCCAGTAATTCCACTACTGAGTATTTATCTAAAGAAAGCAAAACCACTATTTTCAAAAGATACATGTACCCTTATATTTATTGCAGCATTATTCACAACAGCCAAGATATGGAAGCGACCAAGGGTCCATGGTTAGATGAGAAGGATAAAGATGTGGTATATATCTACAATGGAACATTACTAACCCATAAAAGAATGAGATCTTAAAATCAGTGAAATAAAAACAGACAATAAAATAAAGAGAAAGAGAAAGAATATAAGACTTTCTTATATCACCAAGTACAGTTATTTCCATTAAAGTTACATTGTATCAAACCTTGCACTTTTCTTCACATATTTTTCAACAATTACACTTGAAATCCACCTCGCTGTTTCCAGTTTTCTCACCCACCTGAACTGCCTCAAAATGTCACAGCATCTATGATACTTTCTTATAGCTGCTATATCCAGTTATTCTATAGCGTACCATCAAAAGGTCATCAGTTCCATTGATTATATATAAATAAAAAGAAAATAACTGAGATTAGGAGAGGAAGTGTTTAAAAAATAAAGCCAATTCTTGACCTGTCACAAATTTAGAAATATAAAAGCATTTAAAAATATGCAAAGCCAGGATAAAAGAAAAATCTTTATTTCAAGCAATAAACATGGAATTTTTCAAATAACTTAATGGTATTTGTTAAGGGATTGAATCTTTCCAGAAAGAATAAATTCATTATTTCTTTCAAAGATCACAGAATGTATTTATGGAAACTTTATAACTCTTCATGTATTTGAGAGAGTAACATGTAAAACAAACATCAAATAATTTTACTGGACCGAGAAAACCAAGACTGATGGTTGATAAATATAGTGAAGCAGATTCTGGTTAACTTGGGTAAGAACAGTATTTGATTAACTTTATTTAAAAATGGAATACATTTCTGAAGGACATAATGAGTGCACAGTCATTGGAGTAGTTTTTTTTTTTTTTTTTAATTTTTTTTTTCAACGTTTTTATTTATTTTTGGGACAGAGCGAGACAGAGCATGAACGGGGGAGGGGCAGAGAGAGAGGGAGACAGAATCGGAAACAGGCTCCAGGCTCCGAGCCATCAGCCCAGAGCCTGACGCGGGGCTCGAACTCACGGACCGCGAGATCGTGACCTGGCTGAAGTCGGACGCTTAACCGACTGCGCCACCCAGGCGCCCCAAGAGTAGTTTTTATATTTAGGTGGAATAAAAAAAAAATGTGTGACCAAAATGATAGGAAGTATGAGCAAAACTAGGTAACACAGATAAATGAAACAGTAGTGGGAGTAGGGGTTAGACTTTAAGAATAGGGAATTAGAATCCAACATTTGGAATTTCAGGAGTCATTGAAGAAACCATTTTCTAACACCTTGCAGTATTAATCATATATAAAAATTTATAAAGATACATTCATTTATTTGAGAATTTCATTAGAAGCATCCAATATGAAACAATGATTCATTTTGCCCAAATCTTAACATGTTGAGATCTCTCTAAAGTGTTAATTGATTTTAATTTATACTTGTATTAACTTACTTAACTTCTTCCCATGGAATCAGCCCATTTTCACTCACAGCCTTGGAGAACCCATATTGCTTTCCCCACCCCCCCCAATCCACCCCCCCCCCCCCCACGAATCCTAAGTCACTTTCAAAAGCAAGGAACCAAAACTTTTCCCACAATCCTTTACTCATATATTTTATCACTGGTCCCTGGAATCTAGTACCGCTATCCCCTGTTTAATGATGTTGGATTAACACATCAATTTTGATGAACAATTCTTAATTTTCATTTCTCTCGCCTTTCTTTTTCTGAGTCTACATATCTTCAAGGAGGAGAGTGGCTTGGGGGCAAGGAATCCCTCTGTTCCTTACCCCAACCACAACAGTCCTACTCAGTATCATCAGTCACCCAAATCTGGACAGAATTTCTCAACAATCTCAACTAGTACAGAGGTCAGCTATCATGTACCTAATTATTGAATATTGCTGGTACTCTCTCCCTTGAAAGCCAACTCCCTCAGTACTTTTTTCTCCTTTCAGTGTTCGTATAAAAGATACCACTGGTACATCTCAAGCAAAATTCAATTTCTCAATCACATTCTATAAATTTTTGGAGGAATGGGGAGAAGGCAAAGAGTGACATGGGAGGAAGAAGTGTTTGAATTATGTTATAGATCATCATTGAAAAGCCACAATTAAACTTTAAACTTTTTAATTTAACATTTTTAAAATAATTTGGGCAAAACTGGAATGTAGTGAAAACCTTCTTGAATGTCCTCAACTAAATGGAACTCCTGGATTACGTGGTATTCTCAATTCTCTCTACCATGTACCACTCTTGCCTACATCACACTGTATGTTTGCTAATATGCTTTAGCACATGGCACACCTGTTTATCTGCTCCCATGAACTGAGATGCATGCTTGCTCATGTGGCTCCTGTACTATTTCCTAAATGTATGAACTTGTTCTTGTAATTATGGCATTTAACTGCAATTAAATATTAATGATAATATTTTAAATATTACATAAACTTATGAAATGTGTCTGGAAGAGAATCCCCACTTGTATGAAAACCAAATTGAATGCTTTGTTAACACCTGACATCAATGAGTCACTAAAAGCCTTGTTGTCAAATAGACATGGGTGGGAAAATGCTATAAAGTAGAGAGAGAGAAAAAAAACAAAAAAACATGCAAAATACATGAATGAATGAATCAATGAATCAATCAATCTTGCACTACAGTTGCTTGGCAATTTTTTCTTTTTAAAAATGCTACATTTAGTTTAGAAAAACTGGAAATGGAATTAAGTATTATATTCTAGGAGTGGTTTATATAAGCACAATGACTCAGAATTCAGTGGTGTAAAGAAATTCCAAGAAAGAGCATGGTCGTAGACCAATACATTAGAGAAGAGTGTTAAACAATTTTTCTATAATTCCTTCCTCCTGCCAATTTATTTACGCAATTGACCAAAAATTGCTCCCAATTTTATCAGATGAGTTTCTATTTTTACCATAAATCTCTTCGGATAGTCTAGCTCTCGGTCTTTAGTTATTTATAGGAAATTTGAAAGACAAGAGAAATATACTCCTCTATACCCTCCATCTAGATTCACCATTTGTTGGCATCCGTCACTTTGGCTTTCCCAATTATTCACTCCACACTGTTCACTTTTACTACTTTTACTCTATAGTATTATTTTTTGTTATTTGTGTCTATTTCTGTTAGTCAAATTACTGTAGTATAAGTTGCAGATATCACACCGTTTTACTCCTACCAAATTCAGAAAATTTAGCCTGGACCCTTTCTAGTGTGTACTGTATACAGTCTGCAACTACATTTAGGAAAACATGTGAAATTCAACTAAAATCTATTTAAATAGAGTTTGACATTGGTGTGACTAAAAATTAGAAGCCAGGGAAAAATGTCATCTTTCTCACAGTTAAACTCTGAAACAAACACATAATAGATAATAGTAATAGGATGTCACCAAAAGTAGACAAATGTTTAAAAAGGAAGAGGTGATTGAACCTTACTGAAACCATTAATATGTACTGGGAATAAGTGCATCACTCAGAAATGAAGAAGGAGAAGCTACTCAGTCACTGAACAGCAAAAGTGAGTAACAGAACCTTCCAGCACTGCTATTTAAGCATGGCATAATTAGCTAATGCTCTCTTAGTAGATATGGTTTTGGTGGCATTTTCCTTTCTATTGTGTGGTAGGGTGGATTAAATAAACTCGGTAAATATTCAGATCAAATAGTAAACTCTTTTAGAATTTAATGCACATCTGGGCGCCTGGGTGGCTCAGGTGGGTAAGCGTCCATTTTCGGCTCAGGTCATGATCTTATGGTTCATGAGTTTGAGCCCCAGATCGAGCTCTCTATTGTCAGCACCAAGCCCACTTTGGATTCTCTGTCCTCCTCTCTGCCCCTCCTCCACTTGTTCTCTCTCTCTCTCTCCCCCCCACACCCAAACTAAATAAACTTAAAAAAAAAAATTCGATGCTCATCAAACAGTAAAAATTGATGTAATTTTCTAACATATTGCTTGTTAAACAAAGATACAAAAACAATGGGAGAAGAGATCTCCATATGTTATCAGATTTAACTTCTATATAACTTTTGAAAGTGTATTTGTTATTTTTAACATGATATCACTTTATCCACTCAAAAATCTTCAACAGCTTCCCACTGTTTATGTAATAATGGCAGTTTTTGACCCAGAGATTCTAAGTTGTTCATAATTTAGTCTTTTCCTCCACTTGTGACCTAAATCTTTGACTTGTGACCTAGAATATTATTAACATCCACTACATGTCCCTCTGTTTGGTCAAATCAGTCACTCCTGTCTTCCCAAAACATCTTTTCTTTCTTTTCTATGCTGATGTTCAATTCTCCTGAGCCTCTGTTATAAAATATTGATCATGCCACATTGTAATGGAGCCTGAGGCAAAAGGAAAAACAGTAATACTTTATTTAAATTATATGATTTTGGGGGCGCCTGGGTGGCGCAGTCGGTTAAGCGTCCGACTTCAGCCAGGTCACGATCTCGCGGTCAGTGAGTTCGAGCCCCGCGTCAGGCTCTGGGCTGATGGCTCGGAGCCTGGAGCCTGTTTCCGATTCTGTGTCTCCCTCTCTCTCTGCCCCTCCCCCATTCATGCTCTGTCTCTCTCTGTCCCAAAAATAAATAAACGTTGAAATTATATGATTTTGTTCACATGATAACCATTTGGAATTAATATTGATTTTGTAAAATACTGCATTCAAATAGGACTAATCTTGATTACTGAGATTTTGGGAACCCCCTTAAGTTTTGTACTTGAGGCAAAAACCGCATTTGTTTCACCCTAGAAGCTTCCTTGTGAAGATTTCCTAACTCCCATAGCTAAAAGTAAACTTTCTCGTTTGAAATCCCAGTGCACTTCGTTTCTCTCTCTTTTATAATACTGAAGAGTTCTACCTTTTCTATCATCACCCCAGTATCTGAGTTCATTAAGAGCAGAAAGCTACAGATATTTTTGCTTTACCTTCATTACTTAGCACTCTCTAGTACAGATTTAATGTGGAAAAATAAAGATAAGAAGCAAAACATTCTAATGGCAAATTGAGAATTCACTGAGTGTACTTCAATTTTTTCTCTACTTAGGAAAATTCTTATAATGACTCTTTAGAAATACAAAGAACAGCAGACTGTGAATTAGTATTTTATTCACTGAAGAAATACTAACTGGGTATATACTACATCCATGTGCCCTTTGGGGGAGAGAGTATCCAGAAGTAAATGTGTCAGATACAGTCCCTGAAGATGCACTGTAAAGGGAGAAAATTCAAGAATTAGATGTTATTGCTCACTGCAATGAGTGATATGAAATAGAAAGCAGGTCCCGTTAAGGATGTCTATGCAAAAATCCTGTTAACAATGAATGACTGAGAACATCAAAATAAAATTACATGAAAAAGGTAAAAACTGGAGCCAGGCTTGGAAACCCTCATTTTTGTGCTACTGGGATGTCCTCATATATCATGCACTTACTAGGGAATGTTTGAATAGTTGATTGCCTAGTACCAAATGGGTTTCCACTACAAACTAAGAAATGCAAAGAGAGAAACAAACACCCAGAACTTATTTTCTCATGCTCTATATAGCTCAACTAACAAAGTGACAACCTAAGCCAAAAATTCTGGATGATTTCTAACTGTCCTTTCATTTTGTTAACCAGAGTAACTACAACTGTACTTCTCCCAATATGATATTTAAACACAGCCAAGAGAGAACCAATCACACAACCAATGTCTTCTGCTTGGGGGAGAAGGAAGCCACAAGGAAAGCATACAGAGCAGCTATTTTTTCAATTGAAAACACCATTGATAGTTAGAGATTACATATTTTGTGAACTAGATAAAGGTTTTTATCATAAAAAGAGATTTCTCCCTTAGATTTAATCATTCATCGTGACTTATTGTTTAATACCCATAGCACGTCAGGAGCTTTATAAAAAATGCTTTCTTGTCTCCCATAGTGGAAGAAGTCAAGCCCCAAGCACCCTCCCCCAGCCATCTCTGGTGAATGGAGCAAGTCATTAAAGAGGAATTTGAATTGAGGAGTTTTTCATGGGATTTTCTGTCAAGACTTCTAAATAGAGAGCCAATGAATGGGCCCTTACTTACAAACACAGCCTTGTTGCATGTGGGCTGAGCAAACAGACACCATTGTGGGGACAGGTGGAAAAGAAATATGAATGGACAGTGCAGTTTGCTGCTGTGGAGAATCTCATTACCAAGTGACTTTGTGAATGGCTTCCACGTCTGGGAGTGTAGCCACCCTTCCATAAACCCTCGGTCTTTTCCCATGTGCATCTTAAAGATCAGCAACAATAGAAGGCACAACTTGAAATTCTTTAGAATGGAAATGTCTTTTTCCCCTCCCTCTACTTCTTCTTATTTAAAACACAATTCTAATTTGGGAGTTCAGCTCCTGTACCTTTCTCATGGGAACTGAAAACGCTAAATGAAAGTATGAAGATTTCTTTTTAGGAAGACTACTGCAAAGAAGTTTCTCATAAACTTGACAGCCCCCAATGCTAATGGACATACCTAAAGAGACAGAGTCCTGTGTCCTATTGCCCATGTACAGGCCTTTCTAAAAGAACTATGTGATCCTTACAACCTGTAAGAGACCAACATGAATGCTCATCTATAATTCCCAAGAGATCAATAGGCAATAAAGAACTTCCCACAGCACCAACCTTGAATAAACAGTATTGATACAAACCAGGTGTCCATGGCCGTGTTGCCCCTCTTTCAAGGAACTGTTAAATGACAGGAGTAACTTTCAAGGTCAAAACCCTGGGGGAGTACTTTTTCCTCTATGGAGAAAAGCAGATATACTTTGGGGATTTATAAACACCTGGGGATAGATTATTTGCAACAATATGGGCACTAGCAGAATAACAAGAGAGCAATCTCTGATTTATTGCATATCTTTTTCTAAGTAGCAGAGAGCAAACCAGTAAAACGTAATAGCATATAGCAGGAGTTCCAGGCTGAGCTCATGCAGAGTCCACTGAGGTAGTTTTGACAGGTCTAAGTGGTAAGGTGTGCCCCTAGGAAGTCTATTAACATGAAAGATTGGGGAGTAATCTTGAAACACAAAACTAAAGCCAACTGACTCTACAAGAAGCAGAACAGGGTACTACAAGCTATAGAAGCAGCAGAGATATTCTTAGTATATGACAGTTGCTTGGGTTTCTCTCCCAGCCCAGACCCCTTTCTATTCAGGCTTTACTTTTCTGAAGAGCAAAGGACTGTTAAAATAAAACCTGAGAGAAAGTTGTTTTGCAGAAGCCAATGGGGAAAATGCAAACAGTGCAGGAAACCCATAGGTGTCTTAGTGATACAGTATCTCTATACAACACAAACCTGGGCTCCTGGGCTCCAGCTGCTGCAAGATTCACCTGCACTGATGGGTAGCAGTGGTACATAGTGGACCAAGTAGCTTCATAGAAGTGGCTGTGATGAAAATGCATGGGGAGAATCAGGCAGCCTATATGACAATGGTGGCATAAATGACAACGACACCATTAGGGGGCAGTGTTCCCTGAAGCCACATGGGCTATAAAGTCCAGTAGACCGGAAGTGAGATCAATGTCCAATGAAGGGAAGGGTTCACTGACTAAAGCAAGCAGCAACAGCCATTCACAAAGAAGACTGGAAAAGGTGAAGGAAAACATGTTCTATGATCTCTGACTCGTCTCCTTGTGGAGCACACAAGGGACACTCCTTGGGTATTTCTAGAAATACTCAGCTGTGATGAGAATCAGAGAAACACGGGTGACACAGAACATTCCCACATTACATTCATCAACCATGAGATTAATTAAACCTCACATGCGTACTTCACCCTCTCCCCTCTACTACTGTCAAATCTGATTTGAGGTGTGGTACAAGATGACAGGGTTTCTGAGGCAATGTCACTGAAAGATACAGAAATTACAAATAAAGACCAATATGTTAGCTCCCCATTAAGATTCTCCATAGCCGTTATTAAAAACAATCATACATATGTCAAAATCACTTTCGCTCTCAGCTCCCTCACTTTTAGGAGATGAATGCACCTTAGAAAAATATGCACCTGGCAAGCTCACTTTTTGTCTCTTTTCCACCATCACACCATATCCTTCTCTCCAACCCAGACTGTACCTCTCAATCTTCAATGGTGTTCGATGTGTCGATTTCCTACCTATCCCCCAAACTTTTACTGTCTACTCTCTGTATCTTCTTTCATCCCTCCCTCTCAGTGAGCTTCCTCTTCCATTTCCTCTTAGTTGGGAGACTTCAGGGTTTTAAATGACCACATTCTTAATCTGAGACACTAATGTCGGGAAAAAAAATCTAAATCAAGTTGAAGCTGCATTAGGAGAGGCATGGTGTCAAGACTAAGGGAGAACATCTGGCTATACTTGGCACTAGCCAGATTACATATCTCATCTTAAATACTGTTTTCAGAGAACATCACAGGTTAAGGACACCACAATCAGGCAGTGAGTGCTTGGAGAAGAATTAGGACTATCACATCGCTTGTATCTGGCACACTGCACAACAAAAGACATATTGAATAAATATCTCAGAGTGTCAACTTTTCCCTTTCTGCATAGAAGTTGTGCAAATAAGGCCACAGGCTGGATTTAAGAGCTGAACACCCTGGTTTCAAATCCTACCTCCAGCATTTATTACAGAATCTAGATCAGTTTAACTTCTAAACAACCTCTTTGGCTCAGTTTACACAATCATCCACCAGGCATATTACAGCATATACTCCCTAGGGTTAATGTGAAAATTAAATGGACTTAAGTTATTTAAATATTTAGAAAAATACTTGGTGCTGAACAAGTAATCAGTAAATGTCAGTTATTATTTAGGAATCTTTCACTGGCCTTAGGTTAAAAATTAGAACTTTTTACTATAGCTTTCACAAAAATCAGTCTAGAAAAAAAAGTAAAACCCACCATCAAAGAAAAAAACAACAGCCAATGTTCTCTTTATGCCTTTACATATGGACATGGATCTAAAATATTTTCCACTTTAAGTTACAGATAAAATTTGAAATATAACTCTATACTATTTGTGCAATTTTCCACCCATACATCTTTCAGTATATGGGCTCTAATATATTTTTTCTTGGCTCTAGGCTGTAGAAAAATTTGGGAGACAATGAGACATTGTAACCAACAGTCTTCAGGAATACTATTTCTAACAGTAGCCAAGTGATGAGGCATTTGATTCCAGCCACTCTTTTCAGTGAGAAAGCAAAGAAACTCAGTCGTGGAATTTATTTGAGGAACTCACGTTTGAAATAACTCAGGAATTAGCAGCTTTCTCCAGTTCACCTTATGGACCTGCTTATGACCTCAAGCAACAAACCTATGCCATGCCTTGGATTACTTTTCTTTCTTTTTTTTTTTTTTTTTTTTTTTTTTTTTTTTTTTTTTTTGGATTCAGTTTGGAAGGTGATTCTGAAGTCTCATGAAAGCCTAAGCAATTAATGAACCAGTTCTCAGTGCTGATAGGGCCAACAGTTGCACACTAATTTGGGTATCTTTACACATGGTGGTACTGATGTGTCACACTTTTTTTTTTAATATGAAATTTATTGTCAAATTGGTTTCCATACAACACCCAGTGCTCATCCCAAAAGGTGTCCTCCTCAATACCCATCACCCACCCTCCCCTCCCTCCCACCCCCCATCAACCCTCAGTTTGTTCTCAGTTTTTAAGAGTCTCTTATGCTTTGGCTCTCTTCTACTCTAACCTCTTTTTTTTTCCTTCCCCTCCCCCATGGGTTTCTGTTAAGTTTCTCAGGGTCCACATAAGAGTGAAAACATATGGTATCCGTCTTTCTCTGTATGGCTTATTTCACTTAGCATCACACTCTCCAGTTCCATCCACGTTGCTACACAGGGCCATATTTCATTCTTTCTCATTGCCATGTAGTACTCCATTGTGTATATAAACCACAATTTCTTTATCCATTCATCAGTTGATGGACATTTAGGCTCTTTCCATAAGTTGGCTATTGTTGAAAGTGCTGCTATAAACATTGGGGTACAAGTGCCCCTATGCATCAGCACTCCTGCATCCCTTGGGTAAATTCCTAGCAGTGCTACTGCTGGGTCATAGGGTAGGTCTATTTTTAATTTTTTGAGGAACCTCCATACTTTTTTCCAGCGTAAACTGGCTGCACCAGTTTACATTCTCACCAACAATGTCACACTTCTTACAGAAACCAAAAAGAAGGAAGTGCCACTCAGGCTTCTCCATCATCTTATTGAAACAAATAAGAATAGATTAAAAAGAGGGAAAAGTCAAAACATTGTTTTATGATTGCTTGGGAGTTAATGTGTTTTAGTTAGGTCACGTTAACTTTTTATAAAGATAAATCTACCTTCTCTACTGTGGTTTTTTAATTATGGCATAAAACACATGTTCCATGTTCTTTTCAAGCATTATTAATAACTCATGTGTAAAGTCAGCCGTTTTGTGGTGACTTAACCAAGGAATATATTTTGGCATTTAAGAGTTAAACGGCCTGTCTAAACTCAGAGGAATTCTTCGTGGAGGCAGTGATCCAATTCTTATTCATTATTTTACCAACTACAATAAATTATTTCCTAAATGATGTTAAATTGCATTAGCAAAGGTGGAGAATGTGGAGGCTACAGGACTAGAAGAGTTACGTTACACAGGCTTTTCACCCTCCAATTCTCTCTGCCATATATGCTATAGATCTCCGGTGTTGCTCAGCCCCTATATCTCCTGTTCTGTGAGTCAATGAAGTGTGGTTTTCCATTTCTTAATTATAGCATCAGTCTGTGGATATAACACTACAACATCTTTATTGTCTCAGGCGTATATTGGAATCAGAAGGCAGCTGTCTATTGAGGCAGGAACAACTTAGACTGACACAGTTTGTAAGTTAACTGACGCTTTAATGACAGCTGATGTTAATGCTAGTGGATATGATACCTCTCAATATAGACCTGTTTCCTTTTTTTTTTTTTTTTTTGGCTAAGTTTATGGCAAAAAAACCCCACAAAACCCAAAAACTACTCAACATCTGATTATTTTTCTTCCTTTAGTTTTCTATATTTCCCATACCCTCTGCCTAAATTTTTAAATCCCATAATTTCTCAAGTGGTCCAATGTATTTCTAAGCCCATCAAACTCAACCATTCATCCACAGCTTCACATTTCCTGGGACTTTCAAAAATACATTCCCATGAAACATTCTAAAAATGAAAAGGGTTAAACCAATGGTATGGGCTCCAGCAGTAGGATAGTTTCATATCAGTACTGCAGGCAGTATTTATACAACATACACCAGCCCACAGTGATGTTTGGGAGTTCACGTTATGCAGCAACCTGCCTTCAAATTCCAATGTGCTGGTTATTCAATATGTGAGTGTCTTCGTCCATTCAAGCTGTTTTAACAGAATATAGAAGCATAGTAGAAGCCTTAGCAGGTTTTTGTGTTGGTGTTTGTTTTGCATTGTAAATGCCTGACTTCGGTGTTGATTGACAAGACATATACTTGAAAGATGGCTCTCTTGGGGCTCCTGGGTGGCTCAGTCGGTTAAGCGTCCGACTTTGGCTCAGGTCATGATCTCACAGTTTGTGGATTTGAGCCCAGCGTCGGGCTCTGTGCCGACAGCTCAGAGCCTGGAGCCTGCTTCGGATTCTGTGTCTCCCTCTCTCTCTGCCCCTCCCCGGCTCGCACTCTCTCTCTCTCTCTCTCTCTCTCTCTCTCAAAAATAAATAAACATTAAAAAAAAAAAAAAAGATGGCTCTCTTGAATAAACATATTGCCGGCCATACAACTAAATATAGAGCAGACTAGCTCCCCATACTGAGGTTCTTTTCTTTCAGACATCTTGGTTGATTTCGATAACTGACCACTTAAGTCACTTGTTTTTTCTCCTCAAATTCCTCCTCATATGTTTTAAGTTCAATAAAGAGAGAGCCCAAGAAACCCTAAGTCCCCACCTACAACCCCAATAAAAGCAGAACCCCAGGCCTGTATGCTCTCTCTCTACCCATGACACCTCCGTGTCGCCCTATGTGTGCTGTGTAATTTCTGTGTTTTGTAAATAATACATTTATTTTTTCAAAGTTCCCTGATGGTTATTCAGTGAGGGCGTCTTGCAATCATATAAGAACCCTAAGGGCTCGTCCAACCACAATACTGGTTAATGATAAAATGAGACCAGCATAAAACACTTAAATTGGGTAGCTTAGAAATTAATTTCTCACAGTTCTGGATTCTGGTAAAGCCAAGACAAATGAGCCACCAGATTCCTTGTCTAGTGAGAGTCCATTTCCTAGTTCAAGAAGACAATCTTCTTGGTGTGCCCTCACATGGTAAAATGATGAGAGGGACCTGTCTGGGGTATCTTTTATAAGGACAGTAATCCCAGTCATGAGGGCTCCACCCTCATGACCAAATCACCCTCCTAAGACCCTACATCTAAATACCATCACATTAGGAATTAGGTTTCAACACTTGAATTTGTGAATAAATGTTCAGTCTGTGCAGTGATCTTGAGAAATTTGCTTAACATGTCCCTACTATGTTTCTCTGTGAGGATTTTCTGAGTTAAATACACAGAACTGATGAGACCTGTGCCCAGAATAATGTAAACTTAATTCAATAAATATAAACTATTTTCATTATATCCAGATAGGTTTTATGTTTATGTTCTCGGAATCAAAAGGAAATGATATAAGCATACACTAATGGAAACATGTGGTAGAATGGGACGCAGCTTTATGACCTCCAGAGTCACCCTGGGCCCCAGTTTTCCTAAATTTGAGGTGGGAAGCATGTGCTCAGGGAGCAAGGAAGGAAAACACCTGGTTTCCTTACATACAGCAGACGTCAGCCCCACATTTATATTTCTCAAAGAAAGAGACTGGATTTGGGTTTGTCTGTCTGGTTATTTTTTAACATCATTTATGGAATAATTCCATTGATCAAAGTCCATGTCAAGCATCTTAAGTTGTCCGGCCTTCCACAGGCCAGGCTCATCGTGGGGCCATTTTGCAAGGTCCTGAACCAATATACTATGATAAGGCAGTAATGAACTTTATCTCCCTCTCTGAACTTATAGAGCTTTCGTGGTAAAGCAAGCTCTAGATAACTATGGGGCCTCTGAATAAGTATGTTTCAGGAATCACAGATAGACACACATCTTGTCCTGCAGTTCATGCAACTGGCAGTAGGGCAATTGCAGGACTGATTAAATTCTGAAATTCTGTGCAAATTCGCTGTAAAGCAATTCTCTGTTGAGATAGGACTTAAGAAACATTCAAGTATGTAGAAAGCATTGTTGAAGAGGCTTTAGTTGGTCCCATTATTACTATTAATTGTATTACTATTATAGACGGACTTAATACTCTAGTACGGTTAAAGAATGCAAATCACCTGATTTAGGAAATACTATATACTATCTGTGATTTATGCTATAATCCAAACAGTTCTTACTATATGCCTAAAATTTTGATTAGCTGTTCAGTGGTCTGAAAACATAAGGAAGATTCTCCTATTTCTAAATAGCTACTGTGATTTTTTTTTCTTACAATGCTATCATTAGCCAGAGACTGCCACATTATCCATTCATTTTTTCATATAAAAAAACTTTTTTCTCCTTGATTACATTTCAACTGTATATATTTTTAGGGATATTGGTCTATAGAGACACTAATGCCTTAATAGATATTATTTTTCTTTGAAGCCCAAGGTTTTTGGGAATTAGTTGGTGTTTGGGGGCAGAGAATAGTGGAGTAATGTTTAAAACATAAAATGAAAAGAAAAAAAGATATGGATTTAGTGCTGAATTTAACCCACAGAAGCTAGTACCAGGTTTCTAAAACTCCCCTTAAATGCCTAAGCTTTAGTTTCTTTGTATATATGATACAATTAAATTTAGCCTCTAAGGTAAAAGTAAAATAATGGTTATAATAACATTTTTTGAACACCTAAAATGTCCTAGAAACAGTACTAGTAGAAATACAAAGAGAATAAGTTATAAAAGTAGATAATAATATATAACTATATGCATACATATTATCTAAAGTTTATTATCACACCTCTAGGTTGAAGTTATGATGTCAGTTTCACATATGATTAAGTATATAATATGATGCCTTTTGGTGCTATTATAAAGAGACTCAAAGTTACAATTAAGGTTGAAAGATGCTTTTGAGCTATATGATTAAATATTATGATAAAAAGACCCATTGTAGTATTAAACCAGCCGAATTTTAACTTCCCTGGAAAACTCATATCAAAAACTGTTTGAAGTATTTAACATACTGTCGGTCACTTGTGTCAACATTTTGCCAAACTGTGAGTGATCTTGAGCAAATAATGGAAATCTGACCAGAAAAATCTCACCATCTACAAAATAAGACCAATTACAGTTGCTTCACATATCTTATAGTTTTGTAAAAGGTGAAATGAGAATTTCTAGCAAAAGAAGAATCATCTTTGGAGAAAATACCCCTGGCTCCATTGGTCCAGTGGTGAAAAACACGGTACACTGGGATTATCTATGATCTTGAACTATCTGAGCCTGTATATTTTTTTAATCTCTAATGTAGAAAGACAAATACATTTGGCTGCCAGTCTGCATAATGACCCCCAATGATCCTTATGACCTTGACGAGATAGATCTCCCCCATATCAAACAGGACTAACCAGTGAAACCAGTAGGATATTGCAAATGTGACTGTGGGTAACTTCAGAGGTTAGGTCATAAGACACTGCAGCCTACATTTTGCTGGCTTGAATTGCTGGCTTTCAGGGACGCTAGCTGCCGTGGCATGAAGTCACTTAGGCAGCCCTAGGCATAACCCTAGTGTAGAGGAACTGAGATACACTGCCAACCACCAACACCAACTCACCAGCCATGTGGGTAGGCCTCCTTAGAAGTACATCCTCTAACCGTAGTCAAGACTTCAGTTGAATGCAACCCTGGCCAACTTCCTGACTGTACTTCATAAGAATATCCCTCCCCCCACTGCCACCACTAGAACTACCCATATAAGCTTCCTTGAATTCCTTACACACAGAAATTATGAGAGATAATGATCGTTTATTATTGGTTTACACACTATGTTTTAATTTGTTAAGCAGACACAGATTACCAACATAAAGAAGCAAACCTACCTTAGAGTAATTGTAAGATTTAGTGAAAATTTCTCCATACATATTTCCCCACTGCGTGTCTACCTACAGTAAGAGCACAATAAATAGGTATTTTATGGAATTAGACCTTCATTGTAAACTCTTTCAAAATGAAAATGAACTCCATTTTCAGCTCCAGAAGAATATTTCTGGCAATGGTAATCAGCTCAGGAGTATGAGTGATGTAAAAAAGTCTAGTCTTTCTTGAAATGTTGGTAATGATGTGCTCTTTGTCAATAGCTGAATGCAGAAATCTATATCATATACTGGTAAACAGAAATTCATTAACCATGAAGGGAGACAGTCAGTGGATGATGAAGTGTCTCTGAATGGCAGAAAAACTAGGCAGAAATTTCAGAGTTCTGTTGATTAATTCAATTAGACATGAAGCTCGCCCTACTTCAGGGCTTTCCAATTATGAGAGCCAGGGTATTCCTTTTTATTGTTCAGTGCAATAGTAACCGATTAAAATATTTCATTAAAAAGGGGTACATAAGGATAATCAGTGCAATTCCTATCTTTTTATTACTTCCATCTTGATATATTATCTATAGAAATCAAAAAGAATTTATTTTAAGGATTGCAAGTCTCATTTATTGGAACCTCAGTTCCACTGGATTGTGAATTACAGATTTTACATAATGGTTCATTTTGAAGGACTCCTTATATTTAGAGCTATTGTTTTCTACTCTCTTGACTTTCTATCATAATTATACTTTGTTAAATCTCCATAACTGTATCTCTTCCATTTTTTTTTTTGTAGCAAAAAAATGATTGCTATTCAGAAAAGAAAGTAGTTACTTTAATACTTGAAAGGCAGCAGCCACTGTATATGAGAATTCACTACCACTATTTTAATACCATTCATTCACTGAAATCAGATTCTGGAATTTGTCCTTGTCAGCATGAAATGAAACCACGATGCTGGCTCCAAGAGAACTGGCAAGGAACAACGCTGGATATGCAGAGACTCAGAAAACACTGGCTCCCGTTGTGTGACCTTGTGGGAAGCCAGTTCTCCCAGACACTCGAACTCATTAACTTCAGAACTGGGATTCTGCAAAGGAGCCAACAGTTCCCTTTTCTGTACACAGACATCTTGATCTCAGAAGTCAGCTCACAGCCCTCCTGATAGACAGCTTAGCACACGGGAAAGAACATAGGTTTCTGTATCAAACTCCCAGATCCAGTGCAAATTAGCCTAGACCAGGCAAACCTGAGATAACTTTCAGTTTCCTCGCTGCATAGCTATTGGGTTTGGGAAAAGTCATCTAACCTCACTAAGCCAATGCTTTCCCATCTTCAAATGGGGAAGGATACAATCGATTTCAAACGGTTAGTGGAAATTAAAATAAGATGGCACATGTTAACTAGGAGTGTCGATTTCCTTTCTTTTCTATTGCAATACTGGCCTAACAGTAACTTTTGAAATGAGCTTACTGGAAAAAAAAAAAAAATGTAACGAATACAAAAATGACTTAAGAAGAAATTTAAAAACCACACTATTTTTACACCTCCACTCCTCTATTCACACTCACATTACACACCCAAGTTAAACTTAATAAGGGTTCTGTGCATATTTCTTCCAGACTTTCCCCCTATAGTTAGAATAATCCATTTGTTTATTTTGTATTTTTATTGTTATAACTATGTTGCAAATACCTTTATAGTGTATATATAGCAAATATCTATGAGTTGTCAACCACAAGAACTATGAAGGAAAATAAGACTAAGGAATACAGTACACAGTGGGGTTTTTATTCACAAAAGAAAAAATGTGAAGAATAAAATGCTACTTTGCTAATATTTAAAGTGGCTTGGACTCTCATAAATTATCAAATGATTCAATCTTCCTGGAAAATAATTTAGATATTCACTTATAAAAAGCCTTGAAATAACAGTATTTTTCTCTTTTTAATGTTTATTTTTGAGAGAGAGAGAAAGAAAGAGCACAAGCAAGGAAGGGGCAGAGAGAGAGAGGGCGACACAGAATCTGAAGCAGGCTCCAGGCTCTGAGCTGTCAGCACAGAGCCTGACACAGGGCTCAAATTCATGGACCATGAGATCATGACCTGAGCTGAAGTCGGATGCATAACTGACTGAGCCAACCAGGTGTCCTGAAATAATAGTATTTTTAAATGGCAGGTCCATTTCTAAGAATTTATCCTAAATAATTAAATGTGTACTCAAAGATTTAACTACGAATGTATACGGCACAGATATCCATAGAATCCAAAAAAGGGGGGAAGAATATATCTAATAATATGGAATTGACTCAATGAAGAATATGATATGCATTCAACAATACAATGTAGATATTAAAGTAATGCTATAAAAGTAACATTTAGGAACATAAAGAGAGGTTAATTTTGTATTGTTGGAAAAACCAAGTTATAAAATAATATACAGAGCATAATCCCATTTTGGATATTTACCGATGAAGGATAATCACTGATCATGGATATTTAGTAATAAAGATTATATACTAATGTGCTAACAATAGATATTTTTAGGTGTAGATTTAATGTAACTATTTTCTTCTAATGGTTTCTCTTACTTTCTGGATTTTTCTAGAAAGAAAAAGTACAGCTTTTATGTCATGACATATACTCCTTAGCCTTACCTGCTAGTATAAATAATTCACATTAATAGAAATACAGCACATTCAGTTGTCTTAGACTTAATTAGCAGTATTTCAGTATTCTCTCAAGATATCTAGCTTCCTAATTGTTCCCTCTTCTCAAAAGAGATTTGGGTACAGATTTTCAAATATAATCAGAGATGCTATTTGTCCTTACACTCTGTTGTCTGCTTTTCTCACCATCCCTCAGTCATTATCTACTTTTACTCCAAAGCCTGTATGTTACCACTCAAGCTGTTGGTAACCTTCTCTCAAAAAATAAACATCTGATACCTCCCTATCCTCAGCTCTTCCTAATAAGCTCTTCCAGAGGGTTTTTCTACTGTTTGTGAGTTTGTAATTGTGTTGTGTGTGTGTGTGTGTTTTCACTAGCTTCTCCATTCCAGAAGATAGAAATTCTGGAAAGGAGCTGTTTCAATTGTAATTAGTTTAGGGACTGTCACACACAACCTCACATTGTAGCTCATGGACATTGAACACCCATATTCTGTTGCCAAATCTTTCATATTCTACCTGAATTCACTAACAGTAAATTTCTTTCAGAGCACTAATATTTTACCAACCAGATCCCTTTAGGGTCTGAACATAACTGAACCCAAATTTTAGAACAAATTCATATACTCCCCCATACATTTCTAAAACCAAAATAACTCAGAAGATGTGGCTGGGCACCTGTTTCAGATCTCACACCTTCTGTGGCAAGTGCTTAATTTTTTTTTTTTTTCAGAAAGAGAGAGAGAGAGAGAGAGAAACAGAGAGAGAAAGAAAGAGAGAGAACAAGCAGAGAAGGAGAAGAGGCGGGAGGGAGGGGAGGGAGGAAAAGAATCTCAAACAGGCTGCACGCTTAACACAGCATCTGATGAGGGGCTCAATCACAGGACAATGAGATCAAAACTTGAGCGGAAATCAGGAGTTGGAAGCTCAAGTGACTGAGCCACCCAGGCGTCCCTCTGTGGCAGTTTTGAAACCGACTGGCTAGCAGCATACAAAGGACTTCTATGAGACCCTATCACCACATGATGCCAAAAGAGATTCTCTATGAGCCAGGAGAATTACTGTTACTGAATAGGTAGAAAAAATATATTCTTACTAATTAGCATTACTGTAACATTTCTGTCAAAAAAGACATGAAATACTGTATAATAGAAAAAAAAAAGATCCTGGAAAAAAACAATGAAATAAAAAAGAAATTATAGATTTAAATCTGTCACCTGTTAACTTTGATAAATCCATTCATATTTGTGAGCACTAAGTTCTATATTCGTCAAATTAGGCATTCGTGTATGCAGTGAGATTCTAATGGGTCTTCTAGGTAGAAAGTAACTGGTCTTTCCAGAATGAGGCAAACGCATTTCGTATAATTGACATTTTAACACCTTCCAGATAAATTCAAAAACACTCGACATGCCATCATTGCCAAGTAAATTTGGATTTGGAACTTTTATTTTCCAAGATTTACAGTTGAGAAGTATGTAATTTTGACTACAGTACCCAATCTTTTCCCTTTTAAAAAAAAATAAAAGTAAAAAGATTGGGCACTGCCTTTACTTTTTAACTTTGATATTTACTTTTTTTACTTTTTGCTTTTGCCAAATCACTTACTATAAGCATCAAGAATACAAACAAAATACAATTCGCATAGTTATTTTTGGCAAATATTCTAAACAAAAAAAAATTTATGCATCTCCATAGCTTTACATAGCAGTTTTGTTTTAAATAAAAGGTATTTCATGTGAAAGCTTCCTCAAACTTTACATTTACAACTGACCTTAATTACACTTTTGGGAATGGTAATCCATCCTTCTGTAATGAAAGACAAAGAAGAAAGAAAAGATTCAAGGAGGAAACAAAATCTTGTGGAAAATGGTTCAGCAGTTCACAGTCAAAAGGTCAAGGTCTTTTCAGATGGTGAATCACTCTTGATTCTGTGAAAACTGCCTTCAATAGAATGGTGATTTCCATTTCTGTCTAATTAGACATCTATAGTACATTATAGGAGTCCTTTTCATCAGCTCCACACACACATTTGCCAAAACAAGTACTCCAGTTAACTTTTGTTGTATGAAAAATGACTCTTTCCCCAAATCAGTTCAATCCCATATATCGTTTTTAGTGATTGCGTTAGTTTTCTTTCACTGCACCAGTTAAGACAAACTTAGTGGCTTAAAACAACACTCATTTTTTATCCCATGCTTTCCTTATGCCAAAAGACCAACATGGCCAAACTCAGTTCTCTGTTCAGGGTCTCACACTCAAAGTGTCACCTGACTGTATTTACACTTGAGAGTTTAAGGAAAAATTCACTTCCAAACACTTTCAGATTGTTGGCAGAATTCGGTTCTTTGTGGTTGTAGTAATAAGGTCCTGTTTCCCTAACTGTTAGGCAACTCTAGTGTCCTAGAAGCAGCTCATCATTCCCTGATGTGGGACCTTTCTCAGATGCTTCTCAACATCACAACCAACAGCAAGATCCCTCATGCAAAACCTTCTTCATACTTTGAAACTCCATCTTCCTCTTTAACAATTAGTCAGAGAAAACCTCTTGTTTTTAAGGGCTCCTGTAATTAGGCTGATAATCCCCTTCCCTTTTTTATTATTCTCTTTAGATTTTATTTATATTTTTTTCATTTTTTTAGCATAATTTATTGTCAAGTAGCTATATACAGTGTACATGGTGGGCTCTTGGCTCTGGGGGTTGACTCTCATATTCATCACTTACATAAAACACCCAGTGCTCAACCCAACAAATGTCCTCCTCAATGCCCATCACCCATTTCCTCCACCCCCCGCCCCAGTCTCTTCCACCCTCAGTCTGTTTCCTGTATTTAAAAGTCTCTTATGGTTTGCCTCCCTCTCTGTTTGTAACTACGTATTTTTTCTCTCCCATCTGCCATGGTCTTCTGTTCAGTTTCTCAACTTCCACATGTGAGTGAAAACATATTACATGTGTCTTTCTCTGACTGACTTATTTCACTTGGCATAACACCCTCCAGATTCATCCAAGTTGTTGCAAATGGCAAGATTTTATTCTTTTTCATTGCCAAGTAGTATTCCATTATATATATGTATATATACACATAAATATGTATATGTGTGTGTGTGTGTATATATATATATATATATATATATATATATATATATATATATATACACCCCCACAACTTCTTTATCCATTCATCAGTTGATGGGCATTTGGCCTCTGGAAAACAGTGTGGAGATTCCTCAACAAATTAAAGATTGAATTACCCTACAACCCAGCAATAGCACTACTAGGAATTTATCCAAGGGATTCAGAAGTGCTGATTCATAGGGGCACATGTACCCCAATGTTTATAGGAGCATTATCAGCAATAGCCAAATTATGGATAATCTCCTTCCCTAAAGTCATCTGATTAGTAACATTAAGTAAGTCTGCAAGATCCATTGTCATGTAATTCAAAAATAACAATTGTAGAGTAACAAGAGGGAGCAGAGAGCATAACAGAGTCTCTAAATTTAGGGTGGAAAATCTCGAACAGTCATTTCAGAACTCTGCCTACCATAGTAATGAATGAAAAGGTAAGTGAATTCTATTTTATTGAAAATAATCCTTTCAATTTGACACAGTTCTGAGGTACATAGCAAGTTTTTTTGTTTTTTGAGTGTTTGCCCAATGTGTTAGATCTATGAGAAACTTTAGTTTTTTTTTAAATTTTTTTTTTTTTCCAACGTTTATTTATTTTTGGGACAGAGAGAGACAGAGCATGAACGGGGGAGGGGCAGAGAGAGAGGGAGACACAGAATCGGAAACAGGCTCCAGGCTCTGAGCCATCAGCCCAGAGCCTGACGCGGGGCTCAAACTCACGGACCGCGAGATCGTGACCTGGCTGAAGTCGGACGCTTAACCGACTGCGCCACCCAGGCGCCCCCGAAACTTTAGTTTTTATAACTACTATAGGATACATTTATCCAAGGACCAAACAATAGTTTCTTATATTCAAAGGAACTCTAGAATTTACCTAATTCTTTTAATCAATCTACAATCTAAAAATTCCCTTTGAAACATCATAACAATAATAGCTAATAGCTCTTAATGATTTACCTGGTGTCAAGCTCTGTCCTCAGTATTTTGCTGAATTTTACACATAATCTCCACAATGAAAGTAAAGCAGATGCCCTTATTATCACCAACACTATGTTATATGGGAGGAGCTTTAGGCATAGAAAGATGTATCATTTTTTCCCAGAATCATCCAACTAGTTCAGCCTGCTCCTATACTCAGGCATTCCAGAGCCCACAGGTTAACCTCCACTTCAGGCTCCTTCAAGGAATTATGGTCATACACTTATTTCCTTCCATTCCACTTCTGCTGCAAAGTTCAAAATATCACAAGAGACTCTATTGTGATTTTTGGCATATGTAATTACTAGAAAAGCTATTGGCCCTTACTTTGTATTTACATGTTTATAAATACTACTACTTTGTCCAGGTTTATCCCCTGTAAAGTATGAAATACATTTTAATGTCTGATTTTTCTTTTTGCTTAATCTTGTGGGTCTTCAGGATTTTAAATCACTTACCAAGACTCTTGGAGATCTTTTCTCCAGGATAAATATGACTTGTTACTTCAATACTTCACTGTGTGGTACAGACTCCAAAACTTTTATTACTCTAAATGTTGTCTAGTTAATTGTTAAATGTCTTCAAATTTGTTCTGTCCAATGCAATCCCAAATACTAATTCTTACGATTTTTTTTAAATTCTTTTAATGTTTATTTATTTTTGAGAGAGAGAGACAGAGACAGAGTACAAAAGGGGAGGGGCAGAGAGAGAGGGAGACTCAGAAGCCGAAGCAGGGTCCAGGCTTTGAGCTGTCAGCACAGAGCCCGATGTAGGACTCAAACTCAGGAACCGAATCAGATCATGACCTGAGCCGAAGTTAGATGCTTAACCGACTGAGCCACCGAGATTCTTCCAAAGTCTTATGATGATTTTAAAGAACACAAGGTGTCTGTCATCATATGTCAAGTTATGCTGCAGAATAACCACCACCTGCCAATTTCACTCACTTAATATATTAAAATGTATTTTAATTGTGTTCTATGCCCAGTATGAGGTGGAAGGGTGTTGTGATCATCATAGTCACTCAATGAACAGACTGAGAAGTTTCCCGTTGGACATCTGCTTCCACAATCAATGGAACAGCTAGAAATGTGCAGCACAATCTTGCACTGGTACTTAAAACTTCCCGCTTGGCAATGACACACACATACACACACCCAAATGTGCCTGCATGTGCACACACTCACACAAACACACTTTTTGTTCAAATGCATGAGTCAAAGCAAGGTATATGGCCCTGCCTAACTTCACAGTCTGAACACAAGTACAATCCTATCATAATACCCCAAAAGAAGAAGAGAAGTAGAATAGTGAAATAAAGAAGACTATCATCAGTACAAAAGTCAGGTTTTGCTACAATACAAATACCACTTAATGACTTCTTTTTTAGGGGGATGGGGGGGGGAGAGCACTCACAGGCCCATGTAGGCAGAGGAGGGGCAGAGGGAGTGGGAGAGAAAGAATCTCAAGCAGGCTCCATACCCAGCGCAGAGGCAGACCCAGAACTAGATTTCACCAACGTGAGATCATGACTTGAGCCGAAACTGAGTCACTCAGCCAACTGAGCCACCCAGTGCCCCTACTTAATGACTCTTAATGACAGAATATGTGAAGTGTTCTTCGTTTTAACAATATCTACATAATCTCTTATTTTCTTTGACCCATTGCTCTCTGTGATCTGAATGCCAGCCTTCTATCCATACAGCCATGCCACCATTTTCCCCTTAAGCCACCATCTGAGAAGTCTACACACAACTATGCCTTGCAGACTGCTGTTCCTTAAACTTTTCTAAAAGGACATCATGGGATAAATTAAATCTATGCAAGTTTTCTTATCAACATAATATGTAAAATCAGGGGAAAAAGGAAAATAAGATGAAGACATCATATAGTGTCACACTGAACATGCCATTTTGCATTACGATCAACATGAAATGAGGAGAAAAGCACACTTTATGGGAATGCCAGTTCATCTCGTCCAAATGTGAAATACTCTACTGAGAGGCTAAGAGAAAAGTTACCAGGTGTACTCACAACTGCAAAGAAAAATCTCTCCCCTCCCCCGCCGTTCCCGAAACCAGCCAGGGCGTGCCCGGTGGTAGTCTGACATAAAGGCGGGAACCAATCAAGTTCTGCTGAGCGTTCAAATTTAAATGTCAGCCTATAACAACTCTGTAACCTCAAAAAAAAAAAAATCCCTAACTTGTTTGTGCCTGTCTATAAAAGAAGCTGTAAGATCCTTGCTCGGGGCCTCTTGCGTCACCGGCGACGAGTGCGCGGAGGACCGGGTTCGAACCTGCAATAAACGACCCTTGCCGCTTGGCTTTGGCTCTGGACTCTGGTGGTTTGTTTTCCGGGAGTCTCTCGAATCGGGGCATATCACTACAATATCCTCTTTAAGGGAAATAGATTTGCTTAATGTTACTCATCCATCCCCCAAGCTGTCTGCCAGCAAATACCTAACTAAAATTCTAAGGGGTCAATAAGCTTTGCTTATAGACCTACTTCATTACTATGATTGAAGCATACATTTCTTTTTAAAAATCTTTTTTAACCTTTATTTTTGAGAGAGAGACACAGGGTGAGAGGAGGAGAGGTGCAGAGAGAGAGGGAGACAGAGAATCCTCTGGGCTGTCAGCACAGAGCCCGACATGGAGCTAGAACCCATGAACCCTGAGATCATCACCTGAGCCAAAGTCAGACGCTTAACCGAATGATCCCCCCAGGAGCCCCTGAAGCATGTATTTCCTGTGAGAGGATTACTAGAACCAGAGCCTGGTGAAAGACTTGAAGGAAAAGACTGAAAAGAATGTTTGGCTTTCTGATGAAGGCACTAAAATAGTTCTGGAGTCTACTTTATATTTAAAGGCAAATTTTGACACAAGTATTCTATTGTCTTTTAAATGAGGGGACCACTTCATTTTAAGCAAAGGTTTGAAGCAGCCACAATGTACAAAGCAAATCAGACACATATTCATTTCAATACCTATCAAAAGTACTTAAGAAGTGTTCATTAACATTAAAATAAAATTCCTTACATTGTGGTCTGTGGCCCACCTTTACCAGAACTAATTGGAGAGTTTTAAAACGCAGGCCCCACAGTCCCATCTTCAAATTTCAACACCCCCAGGAAAGAGGTCTTCAGGATGTTAGAAATACTATTGTAGTAAGGAAGTGAGTTGAAATCACAGACCGATTCTTAAAGACAGGAGCATCAGAAGGATTATACTTTAGAGAATTTCGGTGAGGATTTAAATGACCATGCTATCTGTAAAGCACTTACAACAGCACCACACAGACTCAGTAAATGTTAGTGCCTTCTAAAATGTCCTCCCAGCAAGGACTGGCATTCTGTTGCAAGACCCAAAGTTGTCATAAAGCCAAATGTTGATGTGGTGAAGAGACTCAGTGAGCAGGTATTTCGTCTGTATCGTCAGGGATGTGGGAAAAATAAAAATGAACTTTGAAGACTACATTCAGAAGGAAGCAAGCTTTTTTTATGTCTATTAATCCATCTTTTTTCAAATCTCCCCTTCATCTTGCTGTGCATTTTTTTTTCTTTAGAAAGGTATTTTAGGAATATCTTGGAGTTTTGAACCTGCATCACAAATTTAATTCACAAGTTTGCTGTCTATATTTGAAAGCACATACATAGCACATAACTCGAAAGAGACTTGGCCAAATTCATTTTTGGAGCTCAGGTAGAATTCTGTTAATGGTGATCCCTTACATTCATGTTGAGTGAAAGCCATATAAAAGGCATTAACAAAATATGTTACATAAGTAAAACCAGGATTGTGTCATGCCTGGTTATAAGATTTGAAAAACATTCTGGGTACTATGTCCAAACATCCCCCAAAAGAAATCAATTTTGTCTAAGAGTGTTTTACAATTTTTTTTGAAATAATGGGAAAAAGTGAGAGAGAAAGTGAGAAAAAATATGGAGGAAAACCAAACACTATGCTTCATACAAAACATACACACAGTTACTTTTGCGAACGGATTTTCTACAGAAGAAACGCTATCCCTAGTCATGGAAAACTGAATGTCACTTGTGTTAGGCTACAGTTTTTGCCATGATTATGGGTAACTACACTGGAGGTTGCTAAGGAATTCTGATTTTTGTGTCTAACTAAGTTCAAGGTTTCATTTACTTTGCAGTATTCATTGATCAATTGTTGTGTTCTCAGAATTGTACATTCCTAATATAATCTCCTATAAAATATAAGCAATAACAATTTTCCCCTAAAATTATGATTTATAGGATTCTTGCTTATAAAGTGTGTGTGTATACACATGTGCACGTGAGCAAGCACACCTATTAAAGAGATAGAGAAAGAGTTAGCCTGTGTATGGATGTTTATTGAGGGGTCCAGACCCTAAATGGGATGGTATGCAAAATTTTGAGCTTTTTTTTTTCTCAGAAGCAGTTCCATTTTATGTAAATTTTTAAAAATCTTTGTGGCACATAATATTTAAAAATGAGTAATATAGATAAGGTATAGCTGTGTTTTTCAATTTTTTCTGGCCATGATACAAAGTAAGATATAGATTTTAGGAGTGCCTGGGTGGCTCAGTCAGCAAAGCATCCAACTTCAGCTCTGGTCATGATATCATGGCTCAGGAGTTTGAGCCCCACATAGGGCTCTGTGCTGACAGTTCGGAGTCTGGAGCCTGTTTCAGATGCTCTCACACACACTCTCTCTCTCTGTCCCTCCCCCACTTACACTCTGTCTCTCCCTATATATAAAATAAACATTAATTTTTTTTAAATATATAGATTTTACACTGTGACCTAATGCATGAGTATACATGTGCACACACATATTTACCTGAAACAAAACTTTCACAAACTAATACTAACCCTTTCACAGTTGCAGTGCACTCTGATATCTGACAGTTTCCATGTCAGTAACTGTAACTCTCGGTACTCTATCACAATTAAGACAGGCTGGTAGACAATATAGAAATCTCACATAAATCATGGCATTCCTGACACCACAACATTCTGGAAGATTACGCTGTCAATCATAATACACAGAGAGGGTAAGAAACCCATTTCTTACAGTGGCCTTGTCAATGAGCTTATCCCAGTAACTATTTATGAACTTCAGAGGCCAAGTTGTGGCTGAGATACAGAAAACTAAGGATTTAATTGGGTCAAATGCAGGATACCTCATTAAGTCCCATTCTCTCTCTTTATATGTTAACATATTCTGGGGAGAAGACGACCTGCCTTCTTCATGGTCTGGGTATTATAATTAGTATTTTAATTAAGAAAAGTTAGGGCTAATCTCCCTTGATTTTTCAATTACAATGTAGTTGGTATGCCACTGTCTATCTGAGCCATGGAGGAACAGCTAGAAGCTTCTTGGTGTGACTGCCATAGCCCTTCACACAAATAATGAAACATTACCTTCTACCTCTCTTTGATCCATTACTGTCAAAATATGTGATTATTATTGTTTTTGCCTTATCATTTGTGTTTTTATCAATGAATATAGGAAAAAATATTTTTTAATAGTAAATTGGCTTCTAATACTCCAAATTACTCTGTGTTAGGGCCTGAGCTGAGTGCTTTATGTTTATAAAAACGTATTCAATAGGAATATTAGTGTTCATAAAATCTTATTTTTAATGTTTCACCCCTTGTGAGTCTCATACTTCCCTTGACAGGTGGTTCTCTGTGAGTTTCTGGGAGCCCAAAGGAGTGTGTCCTATGTGACCAGAAGCAGATTGATTTCTGCTGGTATCATCGCTGCTGTGCTTGTGTCATGATTTCTTCCAGAGGCTACCTGGGCTCCCTTCCTTCCTGCCCCCAGACAGGCAAAGGGACAGCCCCTTCCCATGCAAGACTAACATGAGTCCCTTCAGTCCCTGCCTGTGGGGGAAGATCTCCCATTATCACAACTTCTTTGACATATGTCCCAAGGCAATGCTCTTTAGGCCTCGCTGTTTAATAATTTGTAGAAAAGAGGTGCCTAGGTGACTCACTCAGTTGAGTGTCAGACTCTTGATTTCGGCTCAGGTCATGATCCCAGGGTTGTGGGTTCGAGCCCCACTTAAGATTCTCTCTCTCTCTCTCTCTCTCTCTCTCTCTCTCTCTCTCTGCCCCTCTCCCCAACTTGCACTCTAAAAATATTAATACTTTGTAGAGTAACCCTTTTGAGCTTTACTTTGAGCCCCTTCTTTCCTTAGTTCGTGTGTGTGTGTGTGTGTGTGTGTGTGTGTGTGTGTGTACACCTAGAATGGGTTGGGGTTAAAGGATATACTCCAGGTAAAGCCACACACTATACTTCTGTGTAGCAATTCCCTCTGCAGGCAACAGTTCTTTAAGACTCCTGCTCATCTTTCCCATCCCTTTTGGCCAGGTGGCTTCAGTTAGCTCTCTTCTCATGGGTGCATCTCGGCTCTCCTGCAGGTGGCCATCTGTAACACTGTTGTTGCCCACAGTCTTTCAGACGATGGGCAACTCCTACCCACCAGCAGGCTCTCCCATTTGAGGCTTTCCACAGGGACTCCTGAGTCATGACATAAAGAGGTTTCTGTCGATAGTCCTCTTTCCCTGGTTATCACAGGTTTCTGAGTACCTCTGATACTCAAGACAGGCAGGCCTTCATTTCATGGGTACTTTCCCTTGTTAATCTTATGAACTGGTTAGTTTTATCCTCATTTTAAAGCCAGGAAAGCTGAGCCCTAATGTTTCAAGTGATTTCTACAAATGAAAATATGTAAGCAAGATGTGAACTGAGGTTTGCATCCAAGCCTGAATGTGCTTTGAATAGCATGCCTTATCTTATTCAACTGAAGAATAATAGTATGTGTTTCACACATGACAAAAGCAAACAAATGTAACTTTATTGCTTAAATGTCATTGGCCTGTTCAACTTCTGGGTGCTTAAGGAACTACTTTCTTCGAGGCTGCACACTGGTAACTCATGATAGACTAAAACATGCTAACTTGATGAATATATATTTGCTCGTCTCTCTAACTGCTGCTGAATCTCAATCCCTCTCTTAACTGCTGGATCTCCTTCCATTCGGTTCATACTCTGAAGAATCTCAAATCTATATTCAACTAAGATCTCCCTCCTGAGGCCCAGACCAAAATTTCTAGCTACCTAATTGGCATATCCATGTGGAAACCCAGATACCACATCACGTTACATGTCAACGAGGTCTCGGCTTACAATCTCTTCTTGCAATGTTTTGCCTCCCATAGTACCAGTTTTAGTTAATATTACCCAGTCACCCCAGAATATAGCCAGGACCCAAATATCCACAACACTTCTTTTTCCTTAACGTTCACTTCCAATCAGTATCCAGGTTGTGATGTTTTTCAACTACATCTCCTTTTCTTTATATTTCTTTTTAGTGCCCTGGTTCAAGTGTCCCTGATTCCTTATTCCTTGCAACCCCTTTTCCAAAGTGACATTAATAATAAAGCCTACTTAGTTATGCCCATTCCCTCACTATAAAAGCTCTCAAAGAGTGCAATCCCACCCATTAGCTCCAGTTTTGGAAATGTGGGGCTTCTTTGTTGTTATAATGATGAGACACTATAAGGACATTAAACGGGCAGAGCTGACAAAAATCTTGTAATGCATGAACAGTTCCATATGAGGAGTAATTGTGCCAATCCTAAATAACTTCAGAAAGCTCCACTGGACCCTGAGTAGGCAACAAAAAACCCACACACATACATTATTATCTTAATACTGGACTTTAAATCCATTTAAAAAAACACACATTGAATTAAATATTACATACTGAATTTTCTAAAAATGCTACTACCTGATGGACAATGAGAGAAATGGAACTTTGTTTGGACCGAAACAAGAACACTTCTCCACTTTGGAAAACTACATCAATACAGCTATGTAGGTCGTATGATGGAGGTACCAATGCAACCCACCTGTTATCAGTTCACAGTTGTAGCTGTGGCATTCTTGAGAACAGGTGAGAGCATCTGAGTGCAAAATTCTGTCTGTCATTGTGCAGAGGGATATGCATATACTGAAATATAAATTTTATGACAAATTATTGTCCTTTATTTTTCACTAGCATTAAGAGGACTATTTTGATTTTCCATTTTAGTTATCTGTGTAAATCAATTATTTATGAATTTAACTTCAAATTATTAAAGAGTGCTATGGAACTTTTTTTTATAAAAATAGAATTATTGAGTCTGCCTTGGTTGAAAACGATTTACCTAAAGTTGACTTTGATATAGCATGGTATAAGAGACAATCAAGATTTTGTCCTATTTACTTCTCTCATCCCTTCTATTCCTCTAGAAAACAACCTGAGTTTCTGCTCAAATGTAGATTTTTCTTTTTTTTTTTTTGTGCTCATGCTAATCTTTCTGTTTAAAATGACATTACTATATATTTCTTTCTCTCCCTGAACTTACAAAAGCATTTTCTTGGCAGAAAGTTAAGCATGCATGGATATATTTTATATGCTCAGTGTTCTCTTTGGCAATTATAATAAATGTTTCTGAACGTGGCTAGTCAACATCCATTCTCCTTCCTAACAGCAGCTCTATTCCTCCTAGGATAAAGTCTGCTGGGATTGTAGTCAGGAGCTTGGCATTGCACTAGCCAAAGAAATATGCTCAGTATCCAATCTGAGTCAATTGAAAATTACTGTCTTCAAATCTTGAGCTGAAGGAAACAAACAACAAAAATCTGAAGAAAAAAAAAAAAGTGGATTTCATCCATTTCAGACACAGGCCCTGAACAAAGTATATCAGTTCTGAGACCATACCTTCCTAGCACTGCAAACCGCAATAATATAGTATGTTAGCATCATGGGTTTCTTTTTGGAAGTCTCTTGCCCTATAATTGCCCAGCTACCAGCATGATAAAAGCCAAATTTGCAATGTGCAAATCATTCTGTCAAATCACTAGGCTGCTTACCTTTGCTCCTCTAATTCTCTACGTTGTAGAATATCAGCTGACCAAACCAACATATTCTGCAGAAAAGGAAACTGTCATAAACATATAAACTCCCAAGAGCTTCATCTTTAATACTGTGTGGAGTGTTTTAATGATGCACACTATAATATACTGAACTTTTTTTTTCTTTGCTTATGGTATTTTCCACTATAAAAATAAATGATACTTCTAGTAAAACTCTATTAAGAAACCATGTTTCATTGGCTGTTTAACCCTACAAGGAATAAAATTAGCTTTTCTTTTAAAAATAATAGTTTTAGGGGCACCTGGATGATTCAGTCGGTTCAGTGTCCAACTCTTGATTTTTGGCTCAGGTCATGACCTCACAGTTGTGAGATCAAGCTCAGCATGGGGCTCTGCAATGGGTGTGGAGCCTGCTTAAGATTCTCTCCCTCCCTCTGCCCCAGTAACACTCTGTCTCCAAAAAACAAAACAAAACAAAACAAACAAAACAAAACAAACAAAACAAACAAAACAAAACTACTTTTAAACTTCTGTCAATTCTTCCAACAACTAACGGATTTGTTCTTTAATATGGAATTCTTTAGTAATTTGGGGTTTACTCATTACTGCATATTTAACAATGACCCTCCAAATATTTTATCAAGCCAATAAGTGAGGAAATTTTTATTCTTTTAATATGTAAGCAGAATTAATAGAAATCTCAATTCTGCTTCTTAGCAGTTGAATGACTCAAAGTCAATTATGTGTGCCATACAGTATTGCCTATGAAATGCAGGACATAAATCTGGGAGGCTATAAAACATGCTTGAGTCTGGGTCTCAGCCTTTATACTGTTAGATACACCAGTCAACTCTCACCAAAAGGGCAGGTGGGACATTGGTCCACTGGCACAATTCTACACATGAGCACTACATTCTATAGAATACAAGTCTTAGATTGCCTTACTCTAGACATAAATTAAAAAGTAAGTATGTCACTAAAAATGTCATAAGGAGTATCTTTAAAGTTTGTGTCATTTTCTGGATATATTCAAGATAATGGGACTGGGAGATTCCCCTCCCTTTTGTTGAAATGGAAAGCAGAAATAAAATGGAGAAAATGAGCTTTCTCATTTCTTACTTCTGAAGTAACTAGATTTGTTGGTTGGGGGTTGTTGGAACAGAGAACACAGTATGTGATAGTAGGAGCCATGGCAACATACCCATGGAAGAAAAAAAGGGAAAATGAACTTGAGTTTGAGCCCTGAGAATCACAGTGTTGTTCCCACAGGGACAATCTATGAAACTATTTGATTTCAACAAAGAGTTTGTCTTAAAAAGTTTCTGGATTCAAGAGAAAGAAAAGTTAAGGTCAGCTTAGCTTTTTCAATAAAAACACGTAGACATCTTATTCTGTTTCCAATAGGGGAAACAATCTCTGAAAGGACAAACTATTATTATAAATTGCAAATTAAGATACACCATTTTAACAGGAAAAGGCCAAACTATGCAAATGAGAACAGTTCTATTGAAAGAAAAATATTTTCTCTAAATACTTCAAAATTGAAGATTCCAGGCATGACATGACTTCTACTGCTTTAAAGTATCGGTCAAAATAAATGTTTTAGCAGAAGACATAAGAGGCCAACACCTTTTTCTCTCTTAAACATATAGCATGCTCAGTCTTCTATTGGTTTATTCTTGAATGAATTAGAACATCAGTAAAAGCATTACAAGATGAATAATAAAGTTTTAACAAGGACATGGGCATTCTGATTTATACATTTGCATATCCTAAGAATTATTATTCAGATAAATTTCATCTGGCTCAAGTTTCAATACGGGGTACCCATTTATGAAATTTCTGTGGAGTACATGACCAACAACAATAGATATTCCAACTAAAACCCATGAGTGTGGAAATATTCAAAAAGCCAAATAACTACATACTAGCTGGCTGTTTTTAACACCTTCACCTTGTCTATTACTGGCATTCAAACAAGTGAGCGAAAAGGCCTTTAATTTGACAATCCTTTGCAGACGAATTAAAACCACTCCTTATACAAATAAAAAACAGCTATTCACATGTTGTATTCTGCAGCCTAATTTGTTTTTACAGCTCAACATTAATCTGCTTTTATTTGGTTGACATCATGCAGTTGGTTGCAAATGCTAATTAGACTTGTTTGTTTCATTTGTCAATCTAAGACAATAACCAAGAGAGAAAATACTTCTGGAAAAAAGTTCATTAGTTAGATAACCCCTCCTACTTCTATGTTTCATAATTTTCTCAGAGAGTTGCTTTCTAGAAAACTTCACATTTGATACTCTATATCCTTCCTCCCCCTCTTCTGAAAATTTTTTCCTTTGAGGTTTTATAAGCAAATCATGTATAAAATAAGGACACAGAGCCCAGAAGTGGAATTAAGTTAGTGATCACCGTAGAGAGGAAGTGAGATAAGAATTGAAAGGGAGCCTCTAAGAATCCACTCCAGTTCTCCAAACTAGTGCTTTACCCATTCTAACAGCATAACCTAAAAGCCTCTGTGTTAACAAATGTTTCCAGTTTGCTGCCTTTGCATAGAGGTTTAAAACTTTGACCTCCTATTGTCAGGGATCTTTTGTAACACCTTCCCTGATAATCATTGGCCTCCACCTGTGTTCTCTATCCCAGTTAATACTTCATCAATCTCACAGTTGGACCAGGTGGAGATTTTGGGTTATTTTAGACTTTGCTTCTCCTTTACCCACCCCCTTGCAAACAACTGGCAAATCCTATAAAACTGGCGATTTGCTGATTCAGCACTTCCCAGTGCCTAACGTTAGATGCTCTGATACTCATCAAATACAATGATAAAACTGAAAGTCTCTTCCTTCAAAGATCTTACCCAATGACTCCCTGCCAGCTCAAATTCAAACCCTCCAGCCTACTTTCAGGCCACCAGCCTTCTTCCTGTTTACAACCTACCCAATCTTCAATACTATAATCAACCATCCAGGATCTCCTCCAAACACCCACAATCCAGCCATTATCTATCTATTTAGAATCCCCAAAAGCACCCTCAACCATATAGTATCTGTTTATTTTATACCATTACTTATAATATTAACTGTTTGATTCCACACACATTTCTTAGAACCTAATACATGTCAAGCATAGCACTCTGAATATAAAGTTAAATCAAACATGGCCTATACTCTAACGGAATCCCTCTCATTGTTAAAGGCAACCTGTAAATTAAAAATCCCAGAGCAGTAAAAGTTCAGAGAATATACAAGAGAGAAATTCCACCTTCCTTTTGACCTGACAAAACTTTATGTGACTTTCAAGTCCAGGTTGAAAGCCTAAGACTCCATGAACCTGTGTTAAGATGTGAAAATGCTACCTCCTCCCATCTTTTGCAATAAATTTCTCACAGCGTTTTGTTTTCCTTCACAATACTTGCCTCTACCTGAAATTGTTGTACAGCTTATTCTTATTGTGTGATTCCTCCATAGATGTATGATTCATAAGGGCAGAGATTATGTGTATTTATTCATTCTCTCATATACTCAACAAGCACCAATTGGTTACCTATTGTGTATTCCCCACTTTATCCCCAAGAACCTGTGTTTAAAATAGTCTTTGATTCATAACAGGTCATCAGTAAGTTTTTGATTTTTAAAAAATGAAAGAATATGTGAGGGACTGAATGTTCCCCAAGATGCATTATAATCTCTCTCCTCTGCTCTTCCATTGACCTTTGTTTCTCTTCTCCAAACTTCTTGTTGGTATTGTATTTTTCTCCTGTTGCAAAAGTATTTCTTGTTCACTAAATCACAAGTCCTAGAGAAGAGGGAGCTTGGCATTCATACTTGCAATTCTACATGGTACCTAGCTCACTGACAATCTAAAAACAGAAATGAATGGCCAGGCATATCAAGAAGAAATTTAGATCCATTTAATTATGGAGTGAGGGGCGCCTGGGTGGCGCAGTCGGTTAAGCGTCCGACTTCAGCCAGGTCACGATCTCGCGGTCCGTGAGTTCGAGCCCCGCGTCGGGCTCTGGGCTGATGGCTCAGAGCCTGGAGCCTGTTTCCGATTCTGTGTCTCCCTCTCTCTCTGCCCCTCCCCCGTTCATGCTCTGTCTCTCTCTGTCCCAAAAATAAATAAACGTTGAAAAAAAAATTTAAAAAAAAATTATGTAGTGAATTTAGTGGCTCCATTTTCCTACCTGGCATCCCACAAGAATTAGCCACTGAGACCTTTATGCCTCCTGCAAACATGACTGTATGAGTAGCTTAGATGAGTAGCCTTTCCTGAAGCAAATCCAAAGCATAAAACAGAATTAAAGGAAAGGAGGGAAATTAGTTTTTAAAGGGTTTACTCTAAAACAGGATTCACTATGAATTGTAGATTTTCTTCTTTTGAATAAATAAGGTGTCCTAGCATCATCAAAATAGGTATCAACTTACCAAAATAAAAATATTTTCTTACCCAGGTTTAATGACATACAAGTATGTATGTAAAATCTTTTCCCCAAAACTCAGTCTCCTCAATGACATTCAGAGAGAAAAATATACCAGGGTCCCAGAGCTAACACAAAAATATTAAATACAGGCGAAAAAAAAGAAGTTCTTTTTGTCAACGAGTCAACAAACAAGCGTGACTGTTTGACATCACTTGGGAATTTCTACCCTGGTCCTCTATCCTTCAGTTTTTATTCACTCTTCGTAATTCACAGATAACAGAAGATTGAAAAAGGAAACCATTAGTAGTGGGAAAAAATGTGAAGGTTCTATTTCTGTAAGAAAGACAGGAATTATTCCAAGCATCCAATTTCATGTCTCCTTTCCCTTGTGGCCTAGCCATAGCTGACCCAGGTTTTCAAGCTTTCGGGTTGTCCAAGAAAGTCTTAGCCCCAGTTGAGAGAGAGAGAAAAGGTTTCTGGAATGTACTGACTATAGGTGGGTCCCATGTAGGCCTTCAACAAACATCATTTCATGTAACCTTTAAAATAATCCACATTTAAAATAATCCACAATAGCCACATTATATACGAAAAGCAGAGGTATAAAATGGACAAAGGAAACTAAGACAAAAAAAGAATATGAATATATGCAGTGTGAAAGGAAGAATATTAGATATCAGAAGCAATCTCATACAAAATTAAAATTAAATCTTAAAGGCAAATAAAACTTAATTGAGTACCATCTAAGCACTCTTCATTGTACTGAGCATTTCGAATACAAAATAAGAAAACAAACAAGTAAAGTTTATATAGAAAGATATTTCTGAATTTGAATTTCAAGTCTCCTAAAATCTAGCTAATGACCTCAGACACATTGCTTCACGTCAGACTGCACAGATTCTTCATCTATAAAATTGGGATAGCAATACCACCTCTAAAGCTTGTCACTAGAATAAAGCCAAATTATACACAAAGGAGTATGTGACACATAGCAAATGTCAAATTAATTGTGGCTAGATTAGCATGTTTAAAATGAGGCATGGGGTTTTAAAATAGTAAAGGTATCTACTGTATGTAAAGAGTTGATTCAGAGTTCTCAAACAAAGGAAATGGAATAGCAAACACTTCATTTCTCTTCACTGATGTTGCTCAACCCTACACAGATAAAATATTTGAGGCAGAATACACATTTTTAATTGAGCTTCTATAAATCTTTCCTATTACATTCAGCACCAAGAAATAGCCATGTCCTTAAATAAATCATGAGATTAAAAGAATTCACAGGAAAGTGGTCATGATTTAACAAATTCCTTCCCTTAGGATAGGTACTATACATTAGAAACTATATCCCCAAAGATGTCCACTTCATAGAACTCTAAAGTATTCTCTATACTATTTGGCAAAGAGGCCAAATGAAATGCAAAGATTGTTTTCAATTTCTTGCATCAATGCACCAGAACCTTTTAGAAGCTAGAAACTGAACAGGTAGAAGCAGTTTCCCCCTATCTAACAAGGATTCTTTCATCAATTCCTTTTGCCAAGTTCAATATCAAAGAGATTAGGGATTAAGACCATGAAATGCTGCCATGACTCAAACTCCTCTTTAAAGCACTCTCTCTACCCTTTCACTAGAGCAAATAAAGAAATCACAAGCAAGTTATTTTTTAAACAACACATGTTCCTAACAATTTGAGCTATCCAACTGTATTTTGTACCTGGAGTGAGGGCTGTTTAAGTGCTTTTACCAGAGTATGCTCAGCTCTCTTCCCTACAGAAACTCTAAGTGCAAAATATGTAACTCACAATTTCATAGACAGCATCAGAAGGCATCTAACAATGCAGGGCATTTCCTATTTATTGAGTAATATTTCCAAAAACGTAACCAGCTCGTCTCTAGTCCCAGTGAAGTTCAAGCAAATGGCTTTTAACTGAGAAAAAGGCTGAGAGAGAGGATAAAAAAAGTCCTGATGGAAGACTAAATATATAAATGAATGGCTCCAGAACTTTAGGAAATATTCCCTACATATTTGTTAAATAGAAAGAAGAAATTTAAAAGGGAAAGGTACTTAAATGTAACTAAGAACTTTTGGGGGCTGCATTATCTTATGTTACCCTCATAATAATTCTAAGAAATAGTTTTCGTGCTCATCTTTTTTATAGAAAGGGAAAACTGAGGACAAAGGGACTGATTGATTTTCAAAATCTTACATGGATAAAACATTAGAGGCAAAACAGAGTTCTTATTTTTGTAAAGGTTTGCTTTTACAAAGATTCTACGTAAAGAAATAGCCCTATTCTAGATTGAATCGTGAGAGGAGAGGAACTCCCAAACTAAATCCTATTTAGTCAGCTGTAATTTTACTGGTATTGTAAACAAATTGGGAAAATGATTCACAGGAAAATATATGAGGAATGAGATCTACTATGAATCTCCAAGCCCTAATCACAAGAGTGAATATCACAATACAAAGTCAAATTTGTTCTTTATAATTAAGAGTCAGTTTTTTGGTTTACCTCTTTTTTTCCCCTTTACTTTTTTTGTTTGTTTCTTAAATCCCACATATGAGTGAAATCACATGGTATTTTTCTCTGACTCATTTTACTTAGCATAATACTCTCTAGCTCCATCCATGTCTTTCCAAATGGCAAGATTTCATTCTTTTTTAAGGCTGAGTATAATATAATCACTTCTTCTTTATCCACTCATCAGTCAAAGGACACTTGGGCTGTTTCCATAAGTTGGCTATTGCAGATAGTGGTGCAATAAACATCAGGGTGCATGTGCTCCTTTGAATTGGTATTTTTGTATTCTTTCGGTAAAGACCTAGGGGTGTAACAGATGTATCATAGGGTAGTTCTATTTTTAACTTTTTGAGAAAAATCCATACTGTATTTCAGAGAAACAGACTCTTATAGAGAACAATGTGACAGTTACCAAAGGGGTGGGGGTGAGAAGATGGGTTAAATATGTGGTGAGAATTAAGGAGTTCATTTCTGATGAGCAATGGGCATTGCATGGAACGGTTCAATCACTATATTGTACACCTGAAACTAATATTAAACTGTATGTTAGCTAACTGGAATTGAAATAAAAACTTTAAAAAAAAGAAAGATTTGGGTTCCAGTTTCACCTTGGCACTAATCTTCGCTTAAGGGACTATATTTAAACTGCTTGACTGAACTAATCAATTTGTAAAAGAGACAATTTAGATAAGGAAGCAGTAGGCTATAGCATTTTTTCTCTTCAGAGTCTTTATACAAACAAACTCAGAATCCCAGGACCAAATCTTTCTGCACTAGTTATTACTAATGAAGCTTAAAAAAAGTTACTTCAAGTCTGTAAGTCTGTTTCTTCCTTTAGAAAATAAAGATGACAGTAAAAATGTAGCTTATAGTACTGCTGTGTGGAGTAAATAGGACATTTTATAGATTTTTTTTAAGGAGAGTACTTCATACATCTATAGTGTGACTCAGTAAATGATGGCTAATACTGGATGAAATCTATACTCCTTCAATTCTGAGATTTTTGCCTGCCAAGTTTGGTGTTTGTACTCATTATGGGTGAGGATTCCAGAAGAAATAAAAGCAAGCCAGTAACTCTAAAGCTGTGATTGTTCTCTCTCTCCATCCATCACTCGGTTTTCATTAGATGTCTTAGAAGGCATGTTCACAAGGAAAAGAAATAAAAGGAAAGCTGGAGAGTTAAACAGATTTGTGAAAAAGATAAACATTTTTACCTGTTTGTAAAAGTGCCAGTGTAGTCTCTTGCCACAAGGATTAGAGGTAGATGAGGTGTGTAGGTGTTACTGAAGAATTGGTATAAATACCAGAGGAAAAGACTGACAGCTCTCTTTAGTGAACTTAGAATGACCTAGCTCTGTGTAAGAGGTTTTAAAATATGCAGCAAATGCTTCTGAATGTGAAAAATAGCTCAAAATTGAGAGGCAGGCTACCTAACACATTATGGATCATATCTGGTCATCAGACACTCATGTGAGTTAAGGAGGAAGAAAAGGCACCCTTCCTTATGTCCATTCTCTGGGTAAGGCTCTACACATTCCCAGAACCTGGGTGTTTCCTGATTAATTTTTCTCCAAATGTACTTACTTAATACTGATTACTAGTTTTTCCCAGAATGTAAATTCTGTGAGATCAAGGATCATACCTTTCATTCTAAGTAGCCTGAATTAATGGCAATTTATTAAGCACTTTACTTAAATGTATCCCATGTTATAAAAATAGGATCAATTCCTGGTTACACACCATATGAAGAGGCATCCCCTACAGAATCGACAAAAGCCCATAATATATACCTATTCCAATAGCTGTTTCCATCTTAGACAAACACCAGAACATTCCCTCTTGTCCCTCTGAAATCAAATTTTCCCTAATGCAGAGACAACAATGTTCTGATTTCTAGCATCATAGTTTTGCCTGAGGTTGTATTTCACATAATAAAATTATACAATATGTACTCAGAGTTTTCAGATCACACTAAGAATGGCTGGAATATATGTATGATTATATTTATAAGACAATACCAAAGGGTTACTATTATTGGTGCATATTTTTCACTTCCACTTGAAATTTATCATTGTTACAAGTTTTTAACATGTTTGACAATATTTGCTATTGCCAGGTTTTTTTGTTTTGTTTTGTTTTTTTTTTTTAATTTTACCTCTTCTGATGAGTGTGGGATAACATCTCATTGTGTTTTTAAATAGTATTACTCTAATGACTAATGGTGTAGAACACATTTTCATGAGCTTAATGGCTATTTGTATAGCTTTGTTTATAAGATGTTTACTCAAGTTTTTTCCCTATTTCTAAAAGTTGGATTTTTACTATTGAGATTATAAATCTCATTGAAAATTTTAAGGCATGGGATTTTAAAAACATGTTTGGCATGTAATTTCTTACAGAAATGTGTATTGGGGCGCCCGGGTGGCTCAGTCGGTTGAGCGTCCGACATCAGCTCAGGTCATGATCTCACGGTTTGTGAGTTCAAGCCCCGCATAGGGCTCTGTGCTGACAGCTCGGAGCCTGGAGCTTGCTTCGGATTCTTTGTCTCCTTCTATCTCTGCCCCTCCCCAACTTGTGCTCTGTCTCTGTCTCTCAAAAATAAATAAATGTAAAAACAAAAAAAAGAAATGTGTATTGAAAATATTTTCTCCCAATCTGCTTTACCCTTTAAAGCTGCCTTTTGATAAGAAGACATTTTTAATTTTAATGAAACAAACTTACCATTTTTCCTCTTATGATCGTGCTTTTTATTACCTCACTACAAAAGCTTTGCCTTTCTGAAGGTTATAAACATCATCTCCTGTGTTGTCTTCTAGAAGGTACATAGTTTTAACTTTTACATTGAAAACTATGCACCCTTTAACATCAATATCTGTATGTGAAGTGAGGCAGGGATTGAGGTTTTTCTGCCCCAGGAAACCAAAGCATTCATTTGACTCACTTTCTTGTGATATTCCTTGGTCTGAAACCAACCCACCATCTCTAAGGTATACCTGTGGTTCAGAATTGATTGGGTGTTCTATTTTTATTATCTTGGACTTGAAAAATCATTTTATCTAATTTTTTCATGCACATCAATGCCTGATTTTCTCAAGAGTCACATCCCCAAGAAATTTTTGAAAAGGAGAGTCTTTAAAACTTTGCACCCTCTACTTATTCTTCAGAGAAAAAAAAACTGAGACTAGTAAGATTAATGACTACTTTTGAATCTCAAGGAATGATACCCATTATCACTGCCTCTATAACCACTTCTCCCACTACCATTATAATGGCAGTTAGCATCTTGAGCACTGGGTGTGATATCTAAGTGATGAGTCCCTAAATTCTACTCCTAAAACCAGCATTACATTATATGTTAACTACTAGAATTTAAATAAATATTTGAAAAAAAGGACACTTATCACAATGAGCACTGAGTAACATATACAATTGTTTAATCACCATCTTGTAAACCTGAAACAAAAACAACACTATAAGTTAACTTTACTGGAATTAAAATAATAATAATTAAAAACATAAAAAATAAAAAAATATATTGTTTACTGCTCTATTGGCTGTATAGATTTATCTTTATAATATATTCAAAAAATTCACTGGAGGTCATACGTACATGGTGATAATTTTTTCCATGTAGCAAGCCAATACTGTCAGCACTTTAAAAAAAGTTTTTATCATTTAAAAAATAATAATAATGACAACTAGAATCAATACTAGCACTTATATCCACTATTACTGACCCTGGACCTTATGAATGACAGCACTACTTTAAATATTAGTAGTTTTCATTTCAGGACAATATAGTTATTATTTTCATAAACTATTTTAGTTCAGATGATGTCTATTCTGCTATTAGGTCATTAGTGATGTGGAAGCACTAAATAACCCACATTTAGATATTTAAAGCACTTCTCACCAGAAATCATTCAGTTTAGGCCCTGTGTTCCCCAGACAAAGTCTTTCTAATCTCTTCCTGGGACTAATTACAAATCACCTCCCACTTAAAAGCTTGGCTCACAAACTTCTTTATAAACTATTTTATATGAACCAAGAGCCCCTGTCCCATCTGTATTTGTTTCTTAGGCTTCCATGGCAAATTACCACATATTTGGTGACTTCAATCAACAGAAATGTATTCTCTCACAGTTCTGGAGGCCAAAGTCCAAATCAAAGTGTCAAGGAGGATCATGTTTCCTCTGAAGGCTCTCTGAAGGGACCAATCCTTGCCTTGCCACTTCCACTTTCTTTTTATTATTTATTTATTATTTTGTTTAATGTTTATTTTTAAGAGAAAGAGAGAGAGAGAGAGAGAGAGAGAGAGAGAGAGAGAAAGAATATGAGTGGGGGAGGGGCAGAGAGAGACAAGGAGACACAGACTCTGAAGCAGGCTCCAGGCACCACGCTGTCATCACAGAGCCTGATGTGGAGCTCAAACTCACAAACTTCAAGATTGTGACCTGAGCTGAAGTCGGTTGCACTGAGTGAGCCACCCAGGAACCCCATGCCTCTTCCCACTTTCTGATGGTTCCCTGTATCGGTCTTCTCATGGCCTTTTTCTCTTCTCCTCTTCTTATGACACTTGGATTTAGCCCCCAACCAAGTAATCCAGCATGGTCTCATCACAAGATCTTTCACTTAATTCTATCTGTAAAGACCCTTGTTCCTAATGAGGTCACATTCACAGATACTAGAGGTCAGAATTGGGGTTTTGGGGACCACAATTTAAGGACACTAGAGCACCAATGATGAACCAAATGCATGTGTACATAAGGCTAACAATATCTCTGCATCAAGTCACTTGAAAACTGAGGAAGGAGTTGTAATTAACTGACTCTTTCACTGGAATGTAAGCTCAAGGATGATTAAAGAGGAAAAAAAAACATTGAAAAATTTCCTCTTTTAGCAAAATTTACTGTTCCAATTTTTTTTCTAGGCCATACATACATGCTGCAATAATAAAAATTTCAGGGAAAATGAGATTAATTTTGGAAATCATTAAAATATATTTTAAGTAATGAAAAATGCATACATACTCTTTCTTCTGATAAATAAGTTAATCAGGAAATGAAGAAAGAGACTTATACAAACATGTCAGTCTTAGGTTTTTAAAAGCTTTCCTGGTTCAGCCCCCAAAACAAAATGTACTCTTATAAAGGTAATATTTACAATGAAGCTTTATTTTTACTTATGTAATAAATGTTGATAAAACTGCATACTTATTTTCCATGAATTTTGGTGTTTTATGTTGTAAGAAGTCCAATTTAGATAACGGTCACTATTATCCAACAACCAATTACACATTAATGTTTGAGGTATTTGCACTTCACTCCAATTAGAGAACCACATTCACTTTGAATCTTATTTGAATTATCTTCTTTTAACATTTGATGTAAAAGACTTCTGTTATTCAAGCTACTTGGCTAGTAATCCTAAATGGGTGCAAAACTCAGCTGGTTTCTTGTATCACAGTCTTTATCAGGTCTACAATACATCATCTTATCTTAGTGAACCTTATTTTAAATATTATTAAAGCAAAATATAAACCTTTCCACTAGTCAGAGCACAGAGGTAACATTTGAATTTTCAGCATATTTCATTTATACTCTTCTCTTTCTAGAGCTTTCTATTAAATGAACAAACAAAAGCTGTTCCTCTGATGTGCAACAAATGCCTTTGATTCCAGCTTTGATAATCTTAGTATTGATCTGCCCACCACAACCCCAGCTTCAGCTCACCAATTTCTCCTCTGCCTCAAGAGTACAGCCATATATTTTTAGCCTTTCCGGATCCCAGTGATTATTTTAGGACCACTTTGCCCTCAGCTTTTCTCTAAAGCCTTTCTATCTTGACCCCTCCTCTCATTAATGAGTTTCCTTTCTTCTAAACTTCTATACTGCTCACTGATGTTTTCTGACAAAAACAAACACACAAAACAAGCATAATGACTATCGGCAATATTCAAGGAAGTCTATAGTACAAATATGAATACAGTTTTATTCAGAATTGTACTTTTATCCCCTCAGTTAAAGGCTAGAAGCATATCTGAAATCTCTGTTTCCACACCAAACAACACTGAATAAAAATTACTCAATACTGGCTGTTTAATCCAAAATGAATAAAAGGTTGTTCAAACATGTCCAATTGCAAATTAAAATATATATCTGAAAATGAAGAACCAGAGAAGTCGGGAGGGAGGAAAATTTAAATACAATTAACCACTGCTTTTGGTAACAGTTGCTTTGAAAGTTGGACAGAAACTCAAACTAATAATCAATACTGACTCTTAACCCCAGATGGTTTGAGTCTTCCTCTTGACCCAGAAATAGAAATTCTCTAACAAAAACAGAGATATGGGTCAAAAGTTATGGCAAAGATTATAATGAAAGAAGCTCAGATTTCATGTAAACAGGGCTGCACTGAGAGCCCTACTAGGTTCTAGCTCTTCCTTTTTGTCATTAAATCTTGGGAATCCAAGAAGCAAGTTGGCTGTTTTATTACTTACTGTGCCCTTAGACTTACAACAGTGTGAGGCACAAACTCTTCTCTGACTTAGGAAGGTAACAATGGAAGAAGACAGGGAGCAGGTGTAGGAGATCATCAGTTGTCTATATGCCTCTTATACTGTGTATTTAAAAATAAATGAATTTATTCTGCTCTGGTTTTATAGAGTTTGGTGAGCCAATCTAAACTACCGTCATCACTAGGCAGGGTTACTGCAATTGTTCCTTTCCTGGTCTCCTGGTTTCTTTTTTTGCTTCCACACAGACCATTTTCCATACTGAAAACACAATGATGTTTAAGAATCAACTCAGATATCACCACTTCCCTTCTTTAACTAACTCGCCACTGCAACTGTTTTCATATCTAAATACTTTATCATGGCATAGAAGATCCCACATGATATGGTCCCTGCAGATTTCTCTAACCTCATTCAGAATCTCTGCACCAGAAACAACAAAAGCGGAGTCACAGAGGATTTCGTACTCCAGATTAAAAAATACAAAGAGTTGCCTTGTGGATTCTAGAATGGTTAGGTATTTGCAAAAGGCGTTTGTAAAATCAACCATTTAAAATACTATTTACATGAAAATATTTAATGAAGAGATGTAAGCAAGCTTCAAGTCACTCTGATGGCCATAGAGATTTTCTCAAGGAATTTGTAAGGGTGACTAAGTGTTCTGAGGGACACAAAGAGTCAGAGGAGGATTCCAGGTTCTTGCATGCATATTCATTACACTCTCTAATTTATTACCATGTTTACCACCAAAATTGCAGGGCAAATTATATTCTATATCAGGCCTCAAGGGGGTTTTCATCTTTTTTGGCTTGGCCTAACACCAAAACAAAGCACATTAAAGAGAGGAATTGCAGTTAGTCGTTAATATTTAATGTGATGGAAAAGTTGGTGTTCTTCAAAACACAGTGCTCACCCTTCCAATGAAAAATTAAATCCATTCTAGTCATTCTGCACTTGCAGTCAGAAACCCTCCACAGAGAGGTCCCCCTCCCCCTAGAAGAAACAACAATTAGAGAAACAGGGAAAGAATTTTCTCACTGTGAATTCCTGCTAGGTTGATTGTCCCTACCTTCCATTCCCCCAGGCAGAAAAAGCACAAACAGACCTCTGTTTCCTTTCACTTTCTGTTCCTACTTCAGTGAAATTAGATCAGGGTGAATTAAGAAACATTGCTGTCCTGGGTTGTCTGGGTTGGCTCAGCTGGTTAAGCGACAGACTTTGGCTCAGGTCACAATATCACGGTTTCTGGGTTGGAGCCCATATCGGGCTCTAGGCTGACAGCTCAGAGCCTGGAGCCTCCTTCGGATTCTGTGTCTCCCTCTCTCTCTGCCCCTCTCCTGCTCATGCTCTGTCTCTCTCCTCTCTCTCAAAAATAAATAAACATTAAAAAAAAAAAAAGAATTAGTGATGTCCTAAAATTAATCCTCCTTGACAATGATTAAGCCAGTACAATGCAAGTATGTTTTATCAGACTAGCAATTGTTTAAGATATCCTAGAAGAAAGTTCGCATAAATACTGCAAATACACTCCCTTCTTAGAATTTTACACTGTAGTTCAATTTTAAAAGGTTGTAAACAGTTCTACACTAAAGAACATTATTTAACTGTGACATAGCATTCCAAAGGTGGCTGAATACGGCAATCTTTTTCAAGTCCTACTGATTGGCAACTGAAGTACAGACCAGACAATCTGGCTAAAGAATTTAGAAGGGGCATTAAAGGATAATGGTAAAAAGAAAAAAAATCATGCTAAATTTGTTTATTTATTTATTTAATGCAAGTTAATTAACATATAATTATTGTCATGGCTTTAGGAGTAGAACCCAGTGATTCATCTCTTACATATGACACCCACTGCTCATCCCAAAAAGTGTTCTCCTTTATGCTCATCATCCATATAACCAATGCCCCATCTACCTCCCCTCTAGCAACCCTGTTTGTTCTCTGTATTTAAGAATTTATTATGGTTTACCTCCCTCTGTGTTTTTATCTTACTTTTCCTCCCTTCCCCTATGTTAATTTATTGTAGTTCTCAAAATCCACATATGAGTAAAATCACAGTATCTGTCCTTCTCTGATTGACATATTTCACTTAGCATAATACTCTCTAGTTCCATCTACATTGTTGCAAATATCAAAATTTCATTCTTTTTCATCACCAAGTACTATTCCATTATATATATATATATATATATATATATATATACACACACACACATATATATACATACACACACACACCCCACATCTTCTTTATCCATAGCTATATTCAATATGGTGAACATTGACATGCGTGTGTTAAATTCTTAATCATCTGCTCCCAAATTTAAAAGATTGCATTTATAACTAATGCCAGACACTAATGTAATAATGTATGCAAATATCTAAAATGCAGATGATTCTTTCCTTACATTAAAAATTGTCACACCAGGAAGACTAAAAAAGTTTCATATGTATTTGAAAAGTATACATGTCAATAGGTAATAGAATGGATGTCATATAGATGTACAAGGAAGGCTCACTTATATCTTACCTGCCACAAATTAAGGTTATACACATGGCACCACAGGGCCCATCTAAGGAAACTGATCAAAAGGCTTGAGTTACAGCACAGGGTCATTGTTACTCAGTTATTCATAACTAATGCATTACTCAAACTCCATTCTCCCTACTCTAATATGCCACTTCCACTTTACTCATGGAACAATGCTTGCTTATGTGAAAGTATGGTCATCTAAAGAGAATTTGAAAGCTTTAGTTTTCAAATGCTATAGTAGTATAGTGACTGGATGCCATACTCCATGCACACACACAATGTTTCTATTCCTGAGGACTTATTCCTGAGCCCCTACAGTACAAATCCCACTTAAGTATGTGCCTCAAAAATAGGAAAGGCTGTAAATGTTCAATTTTCAAATTTCAAGGGTCTAATACTTTTTGTAAAATACAGATTTTCCAAGTACTTAGACTAATTCACAGAGATCATTTCTTCATGGATGAAATCAATCCTTATCAATAGGTTACTACAAAGGTACTACATACAGGGAGTTTAGATTTTCTAATTTTACAAATGAGCTAACAGGATTGTGAAAATCCAGGGGGCCACATAAAGATTTTGATAAAAGTGGTCTTTAAAATGTGTAGCTTGAAGTAGCCTCAGGCAGCTAGTGCTTTAGAATAGAAAGCGAGGGTAGTGAGCAGGGAGAATTCAGGTCTGCTATCCTCATTTCAGAAGGCCCCTCTGAATGAAATCTTTTAATATATTTCATAATAGGAACATTACATAAGATTTCATGTGCAATTAAAACAAAGGTTCTACTGCATGTATATGTTTTTGAACCATCGGCTTCAATTGTTTACAAATGAAGAAGATGAAGTCATGAGAAATGAAGAGCTTTGCCCAAGGGCATAAAAGTATGTTACTAGATTATAAGGTCATTTGGCCATGACCTCTGTCAGCCAGTTGATCACTGTCTGTCAGTGTACAAATCTTCATCATTACATAGAACCTCTGGAGTATCTTCCCTAACAGCAGAACCAAACTATAGCTGACATTGCTCATGAATTCCAAGCCTGTGAGTTTCTTCCCCACTATTCCTACCTAAATTATTGAAAGATTTCTCAGAAGTGACATAGAAAAGCCCATTAGGGATCGGAGAAGACACACCATTTTCTTTTACTGCTTCTGGCCTAATGCCTTTAATCTCCAATCACACTGCATTTTTAAAAGAACTCCATTCTATAAAAAAAGAGCCAAAACACAATTCAATGTGATCAGATTTCAGAGTGATTCTCTCTTCCTAGAATTCAGAGACAAGTGAAGTGCTCCACATTAAAAAATAAATAAATAAAAAGCAGAACTATATCATCTACCAGAGATGTAACATGTTCCTGATCTCCCCCAATGCTCCATCTCAGGAAAGCAGAAAACCTTGAAGATTAAGATGACATGAAATGAACAAGAAAGAGTATTACTCTCAAAAGAAAAATAGTACACTTCTTTCGTCTGACTCCTCAGAGTTTTAATGCTTGACCTTCTTTCTTCCTGTTGACACCCATTCATTTTACTCTGCTCGGGTTACACATAATGCAGAGAGGGCATATGAAATTTCAAGGCTATTGCCTCTAAGCTCCAACATACCTACATAATGGGGCAAGGGAAAGGCGCCCACTTAAGAGAAATTCCTGCAGGAAATATGGTGGCAGGTACAGCAAATGGCACTGCTGGCATTAGTATTTGCTCTGTGTTGACTGAACTCATCCAAGAAAAATGAATAATGCAAAGAGAGACGGAGAGAGGAAGAAAAAGAGGATTCAGTGACAAGGATTAGATGGTTCATCCTTACCTTATAATTATCTGTCTTTCTGACTAATAATTTGGGAACATGATGAAGAAGGCAGAAAATAAATATACCTTATCCTTCACAGAGCCATTAGGCACAGCGATGTGGGTCTAAATTATGTCCCAGAGAGTGTACTCTGTGAAACAAAGCCAAAAAATCTGAGCATATAGTTGTTTTGCTTTGTATGATACAGACTTCTGAATGTCCTATCTGCATAAATATGTATCATCCCCAAATTTATTAGAATCTATGTTAACAGTGAATCAGGACACTACTCATATTGTTAATTCATCCAAAGTTGTGTATATATCTTGTTGAAACACTATAATGTACACCTGAAACTAACATAATACTGTATGTTAACTTATCGGAATCAGAATAAATTTTTTTTAAAGTTGTGTATATATGAAGAGGACATACCCAGAGATAGTAAGATGTTGCATGGTTCATTTACATTAATGACATATTGTCCTTCCAAAGTCATGTGGTGTTGGCATTTTTTCAGGCGGATGGTGGTAACTGAAATCAGAAATATCACACATGGTCCTCCCAAATGCTTTCCATTAGGATTGAGCCATGTGAAATACCCATTTTTAGGTTAAATGTGGCTAAATATTTGCAATTTTATATGGTTCAATGTATAGGTGACACAAGCTTAAAAAAAAGAAAGAAAGAAAGAAAAAAGAACATGTCAGAAAACATCCCCAAACCTCTTAAACTAATACACTTATACAAAAAGAACTATTCTAATACAGGACTTGAAAATGTACCCTAATTAATGTAAATCAAGTTGGAGAACTTGCATTACCTACATTCAAGTATTTAAATGACCAGAAATAATATCAAAACCAAGGAGGTCCATTATTGCAAGATGATACAAATAAACTTTCAGGGGTTGCTATGCATTTGTAACATTCACCCTGCTACTTTGCAAAATAGATCTTTGTTTCTGAAAGTATTTCCAGAACAGTAATAGCTTCCCATTATGTTGTGTATTCAATTGATGCTAAATGTTACTGCACTCCACTCTCCTTCTAGTAAGTTGAACTCACCCGTTCCCATTACTTGTATCAAAAAGCACATAAAAGCATGTTGAATATTATGAATGATGCTCTATCCACTATAGATTTCAAACTGTTGACCCTCATGGTTTCAACTCTTGATTCCATATCTACTGGTAGCTCATACTGTGACTTTGTCAAAATTATGAAAAAAAGAGCTTCTCTGGGGAAAGATGAATTGAAAAAAGGCATGTCTTCCTCCAGAGTTCAGATGGACTGTAGTTCAGGGATAGGACTCCTGGGTTGGGGGCCAAATGTACCTTTTTAGAAAAATGTTATTGTGTGTAAGGTACAAGTTGTACTGTTAGGTGGTCCTAACCAGCTGCCGTCAATCCTAGTTGTATAAAATCTTCTACATTCTGGATCATAGACCTTTAGCATTGTTTCTGGAGTGACACTAATCCTCATCCTCGAACCTCGATTCCCTAGACATGGGACCAAACACGCTGGACATCTTGAACTAAGATGGTTCACATTTCTAAACTACATGTTGTGGTATCATTGTTGAAAACTATCTTGGTCTTGTCTGAATATTGCATTCACAGTAGCCAATCTGCTACTGCTAGATTTTCAACAATTTAGCCAAGCACCCAAAGCATGCCAATTCTCTATATATTCTTGTGGGATCGTTATGATATTAGAGTAATATACTTGATTACTAGATAATATATAAAAAAGGAAATCATTAGGTCAGCATTTCCCCCAAGGATTTTTTTTTACAAATCACTAAACCTTAAAGGAGCTCTGCAAGAGTGACTCCATAGATGGGTGAATGCAAATTAACGTATTAATATCTCTGAAAAGTCCTGAATTAAAGAAATGTATTTATCATACTTAATCCAAAATTTCCAAAAAGCATTTGACAACAGCACTCATCTTTCCCTGCATTTTAACTACTGTGGCTTTAGGCCAATCAAAGAAAAGAAACCTAAGACAGCATTAAGTTTGTTGTCAGCCATCCCCAGAGTAATAAATCAGAACAAGTTATGTAAATCTCTCTCAGCTTAACTTTCTCCATTTTAATTAGTGGAAAAACTAATAACCAATCTAATGCTTATGATGTACATCATGCCCTTAATTCTTTGGTGTAGTTTAGCCAGTAGTAGTGATAACAGCAGTAATTAACGACCAAGGTGGAAAAGCAAGATCATGACTAAATATGAAACAGAGCATGATGCACAGGCCCTTCTTTTAAGAATTATAAATAATATATGATCATTTCTTTGAAAATTCCATTCAAGTAAAGTGGCCCAATCTATTTTGTCTTTGTTTCACCGTTGGCCTATACTCAGAAGAGAGCAAAGTCTCATAAAAGACTTGACTCTAGGAGTGAAGAGAGATTAGATTTAGGTGTCTTCTTTGTATTCCCTACTTTTCTAACCTCCTTGTTCTATTTTTCCTTTTCTATATTGTTGTTGACACAAGAGATAGTTATGAGTGGTTTGCAGATACATTATGAACATCTCAAATAGCTAAGTGTAAATTTAAAAGCTTATCAGAAAACTATAGCTAGCAGAACAAAAGCATGATTTTATATTCTAATTTAAGAGACTTTAAAGAAGAGGGAAGAGAAAGCAAACACTAAAGAAAAAGTGATAACGAATACTAGTAAAAAATAGATATTCAAAAATCATAAAGATAATGCAAATGATTTAAACGTGGAAAATAATGGCCTTGTAATATCTCACAAAGCAAGTCATGAGTATATTTCAGAAATAAAGAAAGCAAATCTTAAAGAAGGAAAATAAACTGCCCGAGGCTCACCAGCAGCTGGTTCAGCTAAATTTGAACTCAGGCTTTCTGAATCCAAAGTCTGTGTGTTTAACTTCACATGCTGCCTCATAACTTTGCAAATCTTCTTCACGATGCCTTTTTTAAAGCCTTAAAAACCCAAAGCAGGCATTCTCTACGCATCACCTCTCCATCCTCCTGATCCATCTCAAAGCCCATCAGCATCCCTCATAGGCACTGAGCTTCCACTTTCAGACTGCCCATAACACTCCTGGACTTTAAACATTCAATCTACATGTATAATCATCTACCTTTAGCAAACGAGTTTGCAAGGGGCTTGGAGTCAACTGGAAAGGAAATATACTCAGCCTCTACTTGCATGGATTTTTATGATCTTGTGAAGGAAACAGACAATTGCTTTTTAAATCCCATAAATATCTGAGGGCAAAGTGAAACATGAACTACAGCAGAGATTTAGGTGGTTTTAAGAGAAGAGAGAGGGGAAGAAGGACAGATCATGAAAGAATGTATGGAAGAAGCCATGCTGAGTTTAGACTGAATAAAGAGAAGAGTTAATTAAATGAATTGGTAATAAGCAGATAAGTGTCTTCCACCAGAGAAAAAGCATATGCAAAGAACCTATAATTAGAAAAAGCAAAGGAGGGGCACCTGTTGGTTAAGAATGGGACTCTTGATCTCAGCTCAGGTCATGATCTCACTGTTCGAGAGATGAGCCCCTATGGGGCTCTGCACTGACTGCACAAAGCCTGATCAGGTCTCGGTCTCTGTCTCTGTCTCTGTCTCTCTCTCTCTCTCTCTCTCTCTCTCTCTATCTCTCCCCACCCCCCACCCACCTCTCCTCAGCTCACACACACTCATGCTCACTCGCTTTCCCTCTCTCAAAATAAATAAATAAACTTTAAAAAAATTAAAGGAGATTGAAAAAAAGAAATAGGGCCCATATTGCTGAAGTTTAGAAAGGGACTTAGAATACAGTACAGGAGGAGATCAGAGAGGAAGTAAGGATAACTCACATGGAGTATCTTTTGTTTTGCATCATTATTTTCTACTCCATATGCATAAATCTTAGATATTTCTAATGATACACTTCCAAATAAGATAAATTGAAATACTTACCTCTTCCCTGGAGACTACCACAATGCTAGGCACCAACAAAATTAAATGAGTGGATATTAAAAATGAATTACAACACATGAATTACAGGATATAAATGGTTTGAGCCTAAATCAAAAAGTCTGTATTAAAATTGTGTACAGTGTTAATACCAGCCAGTTTTCCAGGAAACACAGCCTTGGCTTTAAAACAGGAAGGCAGCCTCACAGTTACCATATCCATCACGTGTGAGTGGATATTCAGTTTTTGAATATGGTGATGTCAGGACAGCAGAATGTTTATCCAGGTCACTGGACCATGTTCGGAAAAGAAGGATCTTGGCTTCACCCTGTCCACTGTTCTCCATTTTCATTAACGTTACAATAGAAAAATATGTCAAATTCAGACCATAACCCATTCCATCAACTTCATCCTCTGGTAGGAGTGAGAGAATACAAACAGCAACTTTCTGTACCCAATTTTCTAGTACATAAGCATCTGTAGTCAGCCTTGATTTTAAGTACATTACCAGAAGTAACAGAAAGTATGAATCTGTACGTGATTTGCCCTGAATACTAGATGTCCCAATTTGAGCATCTTGCATAATATTTTTTTTCCAAATACACTACCCAGACAGTTCCAGTCACTAATTCCTTATAAAAAGCAATTTTGTAGTGATCCTTATTATGCTTATATGTGGACATTAAAAGAAAAAAATTGATTTTAAGTCCCATTAGTGATTTCATAGATAAAAATTATACAGGAGTTACAATATATAGTTATAATACATGGTTAACATCATTTAAATTCTACTTCTGTATTCTACTTTGAATTCTTGAGTCTATAAAGTTATGACTAAACAGGGGCGCCTGGGTGGCTCAGTCAGTTAAGCATCCAACTTCAGCTCAGGTCATGATCTCACAGTCCGTGAGTTCGAGCCCCGCGTCAGGCTCTGTGCTGACAGCTCAGAGCCTGGAACCTGCTTCGGATTCTGTGTCTCCCTCTCTCTCTGACCCTCCCCTATTCATGCTCTGTCTCTCTCTGTCTCAAAAATAAATAAACATTAAAAAAATAAAATAAAATGAAGTTATGACTTAACACATTCTTAGTGTCACTAGAAAAAAATTGATATAACTCTAGTGATTCTTAAATCCGGTTCTAGGAGCATAATTTTATTTTAATTCCTACTGATTATTATATTATTCTTGTATTCCAGTCCATATTCAATCTGCATTCATGAAGGGAAGACACTACAATTACAACTTATACAAATCTTATGGAAAATACCTTTCATTGAAAACTCTAATAAGCAATAATTGATAGTATCCTTGGTATAGTAAAATTCACTATATATGTATATACACACACATACACACACACACACACATACATACACACAGTGTTTTATATACATAGTGTTTTATATATATAGTATATATAGCATATGTACATATGCTTTGTACATATACATATGTTATGTACATATATATAGTATATATATATATATATATATATATACACATACACATACATACATGTACAGCACATGCATACTGTTCTTTGTACTTTTTGTATTACCAGTTTCTATAAAAAGCAAGAAAATGCAGTTTATGCTAAAGTAAACATTAGCTTTTATGTAAATGATTAACATATGGATAAGAAAGGATCCTGCACTTAGAACAGAGTGCCAATCCCAAGGTGTGGGTCCAGGAGGCAGGCCACCTCCTGCAAGCTCAACAGCTCAACTCTTTTCATGACTGGGATCTCACACATTTTAAATTCACTTGCTCACAAATCACATCTCTTTTTGTAAGACACAGCAGCATTTTCTCAAGTTTTGTGCTTCATATATTGCTAAGCAAATATTTTTCTTGACTTACGGAGGTAAGAAAAGCCAAGAGAAGAAAACAAAGAAAGGAAAAAGAAAAAGAAAAAGGAAAGGGTGACAAACTCAATGCCAGGCCTATAAACAGCTTCAGTGCAAATAGATTTTAATGGAGAATATGAGTGCCTAAAAGTCACTGAAAATCTGCCTCCTTCTCTCTGTCTCCCTCCCATTCTCTCTCTCTCTCTCTCTCTCTCTCTCTCTCTCTCTCTCTCTCTCAAAGGTACCCGACATAAGACCCTGCCCATCTATAGTCAGGATTGGTTTTCCAGAATCACTCAGAATCACTAGGTGGGGAAGCCTAGTATTTAATCTTCTTTAAACTATGTGATACACCAGTTCTGTTGGCACTGTAACAAATTACTACCAACTTAGTAACTTAAAACACCACCACTTTATTATCTTGCAATTCTGGAGGTCAGAAGTGTGGCATCAGTATCACTGAGCTAACGTCAAGGTATAGGCAGGCCATGCTCCTGTGGAAGACCCTAGGGGCAAATACATTTCCTTACTTTTGCCAGCAACTAAAGCTGCATTCCTAAGACTCTTTGGCTCATGGCCCCTTCTTGCATCTTCACAGGCAGCAGCGTGGCATTCTTCTGACTCTGCTTCCCTCTGCTTCTATCACATGGCCTTTTCTTCCACAGTATAATCTCCCATCTCAAGATCACAGCTACAAAATCTCTTTTGACATATAAGGTAACATGTATGCGAGATAGGACCTGGACATCTTGGGGGGCCGTTATTCATCACATCACAGGCAGGGAAGTGGATACTCTCCTTGTTCCTGTCCAAGTCCCACCCACCATGATTTAATATCTCTGTTTATTAGCCCACTGATAATAAAAGTAAACAGAAAGGATCCCTTTTGTTTCTTTAGCTTTCTCCCTGCCGTTTCTCCTTTACCTGGGCAAATAGTAGGCTTTTTCTCCCTCTCACTGCTTCAGAGGGGCCAGGGTTAAAAGGGCTACCTTCTTACCTGAGTCTTTAGGTGTAAACATTTCCCTCAGTTCATCTAGTTGTAATCTCAATCCTGGGTGTCTTCAAGTGCAACAATAATATTTTCTTATAGAACCACAGTATGATGGAAACTTTGGTGGTCACGTAGTTCATTTCTTTGGCTTTAATTAGGTTTCCCATCAAAAAATGTATCAAGTTCTTAAAAACAAAGTATCTATTCTCAGAGGTTCAAATAGACAAACAACTTAATATATCTTACAGGAATCTGATGCCAAATATCATCTAAATCTTTACATAGCTCATCTTCAAATCCACCCTGAGTGTTCTTATTCTGAATACTCCAATTGAATCCATTTGCTTTCTTAGGACTCAAGACCATATCTGGCTATCATCCCGTAGCATGAATTAAACCAAGTAGGTACTTTACCATTACAGGGAACTCTTTCTTTGTTCCTATAATAATCATGCTTTTTTTCCATAAGACAATAAACTGAGAGGTACCTTAAAATTTTCAGGAGCTTATCTGCACAAACATGGATTCAAACTGGGCATCACCAAATCAAAAGTGGCTACAGTGCCCACTGACCAACCATACGAGGAGAAAAGCTTTCATAGAATAGTCACAGAAGCAAAGCAAGAAAATTATTTGACCAGCTACATTTTAAGCAGCTGCCTTATTTGGGAAGGCCTAGTTCCCTGTTTGTCATTGGTTGCTGTTAAATTTATTTTCCTTGGCAGGTGTGCATTTACAGGAATGGACTCTGGCTCAGGTTTCGGTTGGCTTATGTAGGCTACTAAGGCATGAAAGCCACCTCAGGCTGATGGTCTCCTTTTTAAAATAACTTTAGTATCTTCAAAAATATTCTTGGTTCATAAACATCGTAAGTAAAGAAAAAGAGGAAATAAATTGACTTTTCTTCCCTTTTCTTGTTCTGGTATTTCTCAGTTGGTGTTTCCTGAGGAGTAATTTTTCAATGTTGTAGTTTATGACCTTTTTTCCTACTATGCACCCCCACAAGCCAGAGATATTTTACTTTGGCTGTATAAGGTGCTATTACCAAATAGATTGTCTAGCTTCTGACCCAAGTTTCAGTTAACCAGTTGTGATCACTTCAACCATAACTTCAGTAATGAGAAAACACACAAACAAAATATTTATAAAGGAGTCTCATTCAAAATCCCATAAGGAGTTAAATATGTAGTAGAGGGATTCCCGCTGTGAAAACAGGAGCTCCATTCCAACAGATGCCTTTTTAGAAAGTGATGAGGCAGTTCAAGGGATAGAGTATGCACATTTATTAAGCTAGACACCCCCATAAAATTCCACTAGATTTTATGAGACGTTCATTACTCTTCAGATAAGTCCATGTGTAGAGAGCAACCATTTGTTCCTTACCTGCCACACAATACACACTCAACAACTTAGCTATTATTCACTAGAATTAAATTTAAGAATCTTCAAACAAAACCAAAATGGGAAAACTGCTGAATTAGAACCACATATTAAAAAAATAGCAGTGAAAAAAAGTACAAAATAGAGAAAAGTACACTTGAGACTATGATTGATCGTCAAGTGCAATCAGAAAATTCAGGTGAAATAAAGCTTTATGATATAAGCCAGTTACCAGAGGGAGAAGAGCCTAGAAGAAAATATATTGCTTGTTTTCACTTCAAATTGTTCAAAACAATAAATTACACTCTATTTTTAAGAAATCCTCTGAATAATATGAGTCAAAATAAAGCTTGCTTTCCTTACCTTAGTTTCTCCCACCTAGGTTTGAGAGGAAATTACCTGGCAAATTAAAATCCCCAAATAAAAATTGACCAAGAGTTTAAATTCAAATCCCAAACATGGCTGGTATGTAAGGCAGATTATAGAACTAACTTTGTCCCCTCAAAATTTTTTTTCAGTATTATCTTTATTAGTATTATTTAAAGAATGCTATGACATGATGTGTGTGTGTCATACTTATATTCTACTAGTATATAACCTTTCTGTTCTGAAAAACAGATAAATGTGAAATAGCATTTTATCAGCCTTTTATATAATGATGTGTAGAATAGCAGGGCTTGAGCTCTGAGTTTTCATCACATGCTCCGGTCCTGTATGTTCAATTTCTGCAGTATAACTAGCGAAAACCTGCTATCACAAAATTATGTTACTTTAGACACTGGAGAGCCAGTGTTCTCACTGTGGCTAATTTCAAACAGAACAATGCAGGATTTAACACACGAGATAGCTGCCTGATGCAACATTGGGTGAAGGAGGATATATTCAGTTGATAAAATTAAGTGTAGAAATCAGGCAAAACTGAATTTGATTCAAGTTCTACCACTTACTAATCAGAAACTTTGGGAAATATTTAATTCCTCTGGCTGACTTTTTTTGTTAATTTCAAAATGAGTATAGAAATATTATTCATGGAGTCTGAGGTAGGCTTCACTGAGATAATGCATGTATTTAAATTTTATGATAATATCTCATGTAAAATAAGCACTCAATAAAGCTATTATTTTTTTTTCCACCTGGGTTAGCATTTGTGCTTTCAAAAAAGCTGCTAGATACGTTTGGGTATTTATCTCCTTGGTATATTATATGAATGGGTGTGTGTGTGTGTGTGCATATGTGTGCATGCACACCGCGCGCTCTCGTTGTTTATGCACATCCTAATTTAGACTATCACATCAATTTACTTATACCTGCTAGTCCACTCTACCAGCTATTTTTGGTTGCTAACTAAATGTAATCCTAGACAAAAAATATACGGAAACACAATATGTTTGACAAAAGGGGATGTTAATTTAACCGAAAGCAAATGCAACACTGATTTCATATCTGTGCTCTCATGGTGTAAGTTGAAACAAACAGTACAATAATCCAACAAAAATTTTCAAATTTTTGAATAAAATAGAACTTTAACATAATGTTTTAGCATACAATCATGTTACTGAATGCTAGTTAGCTCTTTAAAGTACCTACTTAAATTAAGTTGAATATGGATGTTCTGCTCTGAATAGTGTCCCTCCAAAATTCATATGTTGAAGTCCTAATCCTCAGTACCTCAGAATATGACTGTAGAGATAAGGTCTTTAAAGAGGTACTTCTATTAAAATTACTTCATTGAAGTGCATCCTAATCCAGTATGACTGATAACTTTATAAAAAGAGAAGATTGAGGGATGCCTGGGTGGCTCACTGAGTTGAGCATCTGATTTAGGCTCAGGTCATGGTCACACAGTTCATGAGTTTGAGCCCCGCATCGGGCTCTCCGCTGTCCGTGCAGAGGCCACCTGGGATCCTCTAACTCTCTCTCTCTACCCCTCCCCCGATCACAGTCTTCCTCCCTCAAAAATAAATAAACATTAAAAATAAATAAAAATTTAAAAAATAAACAGAAGAGATTAAGACACAGAAACACACAGAGGGAAGCCCATGTGAAGCACTGGAGGAAGACAGCCACCCACAAGCCAAGGAAAAACTTCAGAATAACAAACTTGCCAACACTAAGATTTTGGACTTCTAGCCTCCAGAATTGTGAGAAAATAATTTACATTGCTTAAACCATCTAGACTATAGATACTTGTTATAGCAGCCTAGAAAAACAATACAATGGATTACTTCCATTTTAAGGGTGAGGCAGATAGAGATTGAGAAATTTGTGTGTTTTTACGTGATAATTCTCCAGAGCCAGAGTCAGAATTTCAGTCAGTGTCACTAAGGACAGTCTGTGTTCTTTTTACCTCACTACAGTGTTTCTTGTGTAATCCAAAGACATAGGAGTGGTGAATTCATAGGAGTGATGCAGCAGCTCAGCACACAGTCAACTGTGTGATTTGTGGTAATAGAACCATGACTCTACGTGTCTCCATTCCTATACCATGCCTCTTGTCTTTATCATATAGGTCATACTGGGGTATCCAATCCTGGCTATAAACCCCTATTTTGGGAGATAGATTTAAAAAGTACCCAGGACCTTCATCTAAGACCTGCTAAGTTATAATCTTGAACAAGGCAGATGAGTATGTCGAATAAGCTGTATTTTTTAAGAAGTTTCTTAGATAATACACACAGCCAAGCAACATTTGGGAACCCTGGCTCTATGCATTGGGAAGATGGGAGCTTTGAACCAGACACTCATAAACTTAAATCTTCACTCTGCATTATAATTTACTTAACAATTCTTAGTTTCAGATTCTACACATGTAAAATGAAGGACTATAGCCATGCAGACAGTTGTATATATACATCTATATCTGTATCTGCATGTATATATCGTGCATATAGAGCTTTTCTTTAGCCTGTTTTCTTTTAAACACTGAGTATAGACTCTCTGGCAATCTGACTCAGGCATGTACTCTCACCAACCTGACTTATATTTGATCCCTGAACCTTGGCCATTGTAGTTGTAAGCACATCCAAAGGCCTCCCTGCCATATGGATTCCCAGTTACCCAGACTATCAGGTTCACATTTCCCTTAATGATTCATCATTCCCTCCGTCAAAAGGTTATCAGCACAGGAAGAAAATTATCCCAGTAGGGCATTCAAATTCTTATGTGAACCAGATTTCTGGACCAATAGCAATTCCTTCCCCTCAGTTTGCAAGCCAAAATGTGCCAAGTCATTTTACAAAGTGCTTAGGAAATTACTTTCAATGTGATGAGCCAAAATCTCATATTGAGTTAGCATTTCATCTATTTCTGGTAGAAATTTCTCAGGGTACTCAGATCCCAGGCCTTAAATCACAGCAGATATCTAAGCACCAATCATGGCAAGTTTCTTCTTCTTTGTTTCAGCTAGTTGAAAGCCAGAATCAGCTTGACAATCCTACACTCCGATAAATTGCCAACCAAACAGAATGAGATTCACCCATTATTCTTTCTGTCATTCTATCCTCAACAATCAAAGTCCAATCTATTTGCCTTTCAGCTCTTTCTAAATCCCTCCTCTCCCTGAGCTCCCATTTGTGGCACCCTTCTTACTCCCAAGAGTTGAATAGAACACCTGTTTGGACAAAAATCCCATTAAATGCTCAGACATCCAGCATCTCCTCTTTACAAATTCTTACCAAGGGACAAAGATCAATAAGCAGAATACCTGAGTCCTTATCAACCAAACTGAATTAGGTAATGCTGTTTTCTCTAAACTGAATGAGCCCAAAACTCTGAATAACACTCTAAGAATGAGTTTTTTCAGCTGGGGCTCTGAAAGCTTTATGTTGCAATGAATCATTATCTAATGTTGTTCTGCCAACATTCATGAATGGCTGTGCCAGTAAAACATATGGAAAAATCCTCTCTACCTAAGGGCAGAGATACTTCATCCAACATTCCTTGGGGGGACAAAGAAGAAGGAGAAGGAGGAAGGAACTCTTAGAGACTATTTTACATTTGGCTGCTGGGTCATAAAATTCCATAGCACTTTTAGGCTTTGGAAGCTGTCCTCTGTCTATCATCTGTTGCTGTTTTTTGTGGGTTTTTTTTTTTTTTTTTTTTTGCTTTTTTTTTTCCTGCATGCTAAATATCTATTGTAAGAAACCATATGTACGCAAACCTGTTAAGCCTGCGTTTTCACTTCTAAATAGCAGAGAAAGTTGACTTCTTTTTAAAGGATGCCTTCTTATTCTTTATTCTCACATGCGTTTTTCTCCAAGGATGTCATTTAAGTGTAAAACATCCCTTCCCATAGAACTTTAGGTCATTTTTGTTTAAGAAATACTAGTTGAGCACCAATCACATGCTAAGTAAAAATCTAAATGCTAAGTAAAACATGATAAATAAGTCTTTTCCTTATAGAATTTACATTATTATGAGAGGAAAATTCACAGGGGAAAAAGAGATAATCTTATATCATGTAGCAGTTTGAGAGTTTTATACAGCATGTTACAGAAGTATAGCAGAACATTAAGTCTGCCCTGGTGGCAGGAGAGTGTGTTAGGAGAAGTAACATCTGAGATCAAAGGTAATTTATCAAGATAAAAAACAATAGGGTAGGGATAAGGGATGGGGAACATGAGCTGGAGATAACAGGGTGAGTGCTGGATTCCTGCTATAAGCACATTAGTCTTGGGGATTATTGAAACGTTGCCAATTCAAGAACAAAGTAGTAGATGATGAGGTTGAAGAGACAGCAACATTTGAGTCACGGAAGGGTAGGATACTGATATAAGAAAGTGAGATTTCTTCCTCAAAATGATGAGCACTCAGAGAAGAGTTCAAAGCAGGAGTGTGCCATAACCCTGTTTGTGGTCTACGTGGTCTGTGCAAATAATATGGAGACTGGATTTGCAAAGAGAGAAGAACGAGGTGCAAGGGGACTAATTAGGAGGCTCTAGAAATACTTTAGAGAACAGACAGGGACTTCACTCTTAAATACACAGGCAGATATATAGATATGTTTTAAATTATTCACCAAATAGTTTGATTTTTTTCCCAAAAATTAGTCATTCCTGAATATAATCCACTAAGATGGAAAAGCATGTCTATAGATTTATTACATATATTAAGTTGGATGGGGAAAGTTATTTAAATTCACATTTAAAAAACCTCCCCGGTATAATTTTTTAAGCGAGATTGCCTGGATAACTTCATATTACTTAATTATAACAAATAAGAACAAGTTTTATTTGGGTAATTTGTCTGCTGGTGTCTCTTCTTCTGTTCATTTCTGTTACAGAAGAGGAACGTCAGCTTTACTACCCATTTACTAAAAGGTTTGTGCTTGTTCTTTGCTGAGAAAGAGGAGTATTTCCCTGGTGGCTACAAATAAATAAAATTAAAAAATAAAACCTATTTCTGCTGAAATACACATATTGTTTCTCAAAAGGTTCTCAGTCTCTTTGACATATTTAATTTATCTTACCTGCCACCATCATCTTCATTCTAGCCTTGAAATCTGGGTAGAGATCTTGTCATATTAACAATCACTCTTGGGAATTGTAGCTGATAAAATGTCTACAACAATTTATTGCACTTGATTCAGCAGCTGTGCTATTTTGGAAATTCCCTCTTATACCCACAGGAGGACAGATTTAGTCACAAAATAAAACTTTCCAAAGTCTTCAAGTATTGGAATTCTGACTTCATTTATATTAGGAGGCCAGGCTCCAGTGTCTAAACACACAAAGAAACTCTGGTTTTGATTCCTTTAAAAATGTGGTGAGAGGCAGTTGTTGTATGTTGGAAGTAAAACCCATGTTATTTAATGGAAACCCACTTTGCATCTCAATTGTGAAATACTAACCTGGAGGTAACTTGGGGGGAAGAGAACTCAACCAAAAGGAAAGAAAACACACTATCCCCCTGCCTTCCAAATCATCCAGATTATCAAATGGGATGTTTTCTGGCATTAAAGATTACTAAAACTGAATCCTCTTTAAAGAGATTTTTGTAGACTAATGAAGCATAGTTATAAATATTTGTGAGGAAGAATGCACCAAGAACATATCAGAACTTTGCTGAGCTTCTATCTACCCAAGCGTTTTGAAAGACCTTGCTGGACAGGACAGAGAGCCTTACAACATGTTGATGTACTTAACTCCAGCCATATTGATTTCACGGAAAACAGAGACAGAAACTGACAAGAGTTTGTACACCTGCCCGGGACAGGTTGGAAGTGCTGTATTTGGTTTCTACCAAGGGAGAGGTAGCCAAATAACCATGAATGAAAAGAAGGAAAATACTTATTGAGCTCTTGCTATAAACGTTGTATTATTTAATCCCTACCACAAACATCTGAGGCAACTACTATTTGAGTATAATTTTGCTTTTGACATATGAAAAAAATTGAAAGTTGGTAAAACTTTATAACATTTTCCAGCTCATATATTGGTACATACATTTTGAATCAGTCTTCTTAATTCAACAGGCATTTTCAGAAAGAGGAATAGTTGACGTGTCGTATTTCACAGGGGTAATTTTGGAAAGTAGGCCTTTAAATATCATAGAAACTATGAACTATTAAACATCAAATATTTTAAATCACTATAAGGAGAGAAAAAGTTATTCTTACCCATTTCTGGGCCTAACCCCGTCTCTGATGCCCACTGAACCATGGCATTCAACCCTAGGGTAAATCTGGGCTGGTACAGTGTTTGGGAATAAAACAGGTAACCAAAAGGACTGGAGTATGAGATAGGTGAGGTTTGTGTGCAAGAGGACAGCTAAAAAGAAGTCATGGAATCATACACATACAACCCTAGTATATTCCAGAAGGATCATACATCACTCCAAGTAAAATTTTCATTCTCTAAAAAAATTAACTATAATTTAAATATACCTCAAATTAATCACTAAACAGATTTACCTATTTAGTAATAAAACTTAATCTGTTTCTTATTTTAAAATCTAGAGGAAAAATACCTTTTCCTTTCTGTGGTTATGATTACACTAACACATTATTCATTTAGCAAACATCTTCAAAGATTATTAAGTTATTTTCCTTGGAGCAACCATATTTATGGGGGGGGGGCAGAATACATATTAGACATTTGGAGTGATTAAAGTCTACCTGGACCACAATATAATCTCTTGGGTTTAATTCACACTGAGCAGTGAATCCCAATTAAATATTTTACCAATTTTTTCACATTTTTGTAGGAAAGAAATATTATATTTGATATATTAAAATCCTTTGGACACATTCTTTTAAAAAGACATGTAATAAATTTAATTATGTATATTACATATACACACATACATTTCCTAAAATATATTTGTGTGTGTATATATATACACACACACACACACACACACACACACACACACACACACACATATACACACAGATCTAAATGTGGTCCATTAGTTTGTTTTTTTTTAATATCAAATGGTTAAGGGGAGCCTGGGTGGCTCAGTTGGTTGGGTGTCTGACTTCGGCTCAGGTCATGGTCTTACAGTTCATGAGTTCAAGCCTGGCGTTGGTCTCTATGCTGAAAGATCAGAGTTTGGAGCCTGCTTTAGCTTCGGTCTCCCTCTCTCTCTGCCCCTCCCCCACTCACTCTCTGTCCCTCTCTCTCTCTTTCTCAAAAATACATAAACATTAAAAAAAAATTGTTAATACCAAGTAGTTAAAAAAAATCAAGTGATTAACAAATTATTAATTTAGAAAATTAAAATCCTTCGTATTGAAGTGAGGGACAAAAGACATGGAAAGGGTTGGAGTTTTCTGTTGTTCACATTATTGGTAGAAAAACAAAGATTTTACCTCTTTATAGGGTTGCTTTTACATAACTGCATTACAACAATGGTATTGAGAATACCCCTTGTCAATTTATAATCTAGGACTTGAATCCAGGTATCTCATTGCCCACGATCTTTTGCTGAATAAAGTTCCAAAGGATAGAACTGTAAAAATATTTTATAAAACTCCTTTTATAAAATGCAGGCCACAAATTTATAGGATCAGTAAAAATGTATAAGCAGTAGCAGGTGTTTATCAGAATCATGGATTACCATCTAAGTTCAAACAGTCAGAACTTCAGTAAAAGTATAAACATATTTCTACTTGATATGCTTTTACTGTTTTCCAATATTCAGTAAAACATTGGTATTCAATGTTGGATAACACTAAAGTGAATATATATCTTCTATTTGTTTAAAAATAATTTTAAAATTGTTTGGACTTGTATATATGTACTTTAATCAATATTTTGCCCATTCTGTTAGATGCCATTAACTTCTTTTTTGCCTGTAGTCAAATTTTATAATTCCCACATTTTTTACCCCAGGTAGTCTAGGTAGAATGTTAACAGCATCAACTGGATTCCTCGCTTATCTATGTGATCTTGATGACTTGCTTGAACTTTCTAGACTTTGGAATGGAATTGCTTTGATTCATCTGAATGGCCCTCCTTAATTAACGGGATTTCTTGGAGCCAACACCTTACAGCCTTAAGGTTTCAATTGATATTTTTAGTCTCATATTCTATCATTTAACTTTTACCTGAGCAATCTTCAGTATCACCAGATGTGCCAATAATCACACTATATGATATTATGAGCCTGTGTGGTATAATCTTTTATCAGATGTGAGGATCTACTGATTTTATGCATATTCTGGAGAGGAAAATAAAGCAATAAATATTTCTTTAACAGGGGTGGAAAAAATCTTACCTCACATGTTTAACTTGAATATAATCAATCATACTCCAGAATTAACTTCCAATTTATAGGACATTAAGGGAATAGAGGAACAAGTTAATGACACCAAGAAGAAATAATCATATAAATTTAGAAAATGGAAAACAACTAATATGATCTCTTTAAAACACAAATGTCAAGAATAAAAGGTGGAAAGAAGGAATACTGTTCTAAATTAATAGACAGAACATAACTAAATGCAATGTTTAGGCATTTACTGGATTCTAGTTCAAACAAATCAACAGTACAATACATTGTGGAATTGCCTAAAGAGAATTTATTATGGACAGGGCATTAGATGATTTTGAGAAATTACTGTTAACTTTTTACGCAAAATAATATTACAATTACATAGGAAAATGTCTTTACTTTTGAGAGATTCTTATGAAAATATTTAGGGATAAAATAGTTATATATATTATATTATATATATATTTATGTAAAATAATATTACAATTACATAGGAAAATGTACTTTTGAGAGATTAATATGGAAATATTTAGGGATTAATTATATATATATACATATACATATACATATGTATATACATATACATATGTATATGTATATGTATATATATATAATATAAGTCAGTCAGTCAGTTAGCATCTGACTTTGGCTCAGGTCACGATCTCACAGTTCATGTGCTCAAGCCCTGCATGTGGCTCTGGGCTGATAGCTTGGAACCTGGAGCCTGCTTCAGATTCTGTCTCCCTCTTGCTCTGCCCCTCCCCTGCTTACGTCTGTTTCTCTCTCTGTCTCTCTCAAAAACAAATAAAAACATTTTTAAAAATTTAGAACTATTTTTTTTTTTAATATATACAAAGGCAGGGGCACCTGGGTGGCTCAGTCGGTTAAGCGACAACTCCTGATTTCGGCTCAGGTTGTGATCTCGCAGTTCATGAGTTCAAGCCCCATGCTGGGCTCTACACTGACAGCACAGAGTCTGCTTGGGATCATCTGTCTCCCTTTCTTTCTACCCTTCTCTCTCTCGCTCTCAAAGTAGATAAACATTTTAAAAAATATATTCCAAGACAACAATTAGTAAAGCAAATATGGTAAAATATCAAAAATTACTAACACACATGATAGGGTTAAATATCTATATGTGCAATTATTCTATGTATTAGAATATTTCCCTAATAAAACAGAAAATTTAAAGAAAAGGAAAATTTTAATGCCGGTTAGTAACAGGACATCAGGAATTGTGATATATGGAAGTTCCTCTTTCCGATGATGTTTATACTGGGGAATGGAGGGGATACACATTTCCTAGAAGAATCACCTTTAGACTGAACTACTGTGACTAGATAAGGAATGGGGTTCATAGGAATGCAGAAAACTACTAATGCTCAGATATAAGGTTAAGGCATACATCTCATTAGGAGAATCATTTATTATATTGGATCATTACGGCCAATATTCACTATGTATTTCAATCATCCATTTATTCATCCAACAAACATTTGAGCATCATTCTTAACATCTATCTATCATGATATAAATATTGTAGGACTGTTACTGCCTATGCCAGATTGAGAGGGCAGAAAGACAGTCAAATGGATACATCGCCATTCTACACAAGTATTAGAGTCAAAGTATGAATGAATAACTATGATGGCAGAGAAGAGAGAGTAACCACTTTTGCCTGCATGTCTGAAGTATCCTGCAGACATGAATCCTCATTTGAGACTGAAGGAACACATTCTAGGTGAAAGAATAATACATAAAAATATGTACAGGTAAGCAAGGAGATTTCAAGAATATTAATAAACATAGTATAGGGTTTGGACAGACTTTTAAGAGAGGATGCTGATTAGGAAAGTTTGGATCAGAATGTAAAACCTTTTGTATGTCAGATTGAGGAACTGAAATCAGATATTTTATTTTAATACAGTATTCAAAACTACCATAGATGTTGCAGAAATCTAACAATAAGATAATTAGCATTAATTTTAGTCGTGTAAAATTTTCTCCTCCTAAAGAAATTCATTCTGCAGAGAAAGCAAATAAAAATTTTAAACTCTAAAAATGGACTGAATTCCCAGGAGAATTACAATATAAACACCCACTGCACTCTTTATTTCTTCTTCTTTGCCTGGCCACAGGGGAGTGGATTTACTAAGAATATGTCACTTTGCCAGCCTTGCTTCTCTGCATAAATTGGGCTTGCTAAAGAAAGAAATAACGAGTCTGAGATGCCTTACAGCCTTACAGATTGTCCAAATGTCTGCAAATGGGGCTGATCAGTTAACCCAAGTAGGTGACATACAAGTCTCAGCTGGGTACAAGTAGATCTTTAACTAATGACCAGACTATAAATGCTGGTCCCCAGGAAATAATTATCTTATCTCCAATAGGAATAACAATCATATACTTTTGATAATGGTTAAAAACTAGGGATAGTTAAAATGACCAACAATAAAATGATGGTAAAATAAATTACTAGATCCATAAAGAAGCATATGACCTATACTCCAATGCATATTTATGAAGTATTATGATTAATGTAAAAATTGTTAATTATAAATTTTAAAGTGTATAAATATGTGCATAATACACAACATATACAGATACATAGAAAAAATAACAACATAAATTAAAATAGTGGTTAATTCTAAAGACTGAGATTATAGGTAATTCAAATATTTTTCTTACACTGTTTTATAATTTATATTTACTAATAGATAAATAGACATAATCACTAGTCTTTTTTTTTTTTTAATTTTTTTTTCAACATTTATTTATTTTTGGGACAGAGAGAGACAGAGCATGAACGGGGGAGGGGCAGAGAGAGAGGGAGACACAGAATCGGAAACAGGCTCCAGGCTCTGAGCCATCAGCCCAGAGCCCGACGCGGGGCTTGAACTCACGGACCGCGAGATCGTGACCTGGCTGAAGTCGGACGCTCAACCGACTGCGCCACCCAGGCACCCCATAATCACTAGTCTTAATGAAGAGAAGAAAAGAGGCAATTAGTCCTCAATGGAAAAAAAATATGAAAGGGAGGACAACTTCAGTTAGTAAGACTAAAGTGGGCTAAATCTATTGTTGCAGTTTTCTGAATTCTCAAAGGTTACCTTGATAGTGTGTTTGTTAAGGGGCCACAAATCAAGATATGCTCATATGCTATCTGCAGTTACCCAGGGAATGAGGTTTTGCTTAGATCTCTGAATTACATACCATACAAATTTCAGGAAAAGTATATGCAAAATAACATTTCTCTTCAATTAACTTCCATTAAGTTCTTCTTTCCTTCCTTTCATTGTTCCAACAGATATTTTTTTAATGAGTATTGTGTGTCAGGTACTCACTAAGGTCCACAAACTCATAACAAGAGCTACAAAGCCATCCTCCCCCCACCAAGGAAGTTTCCAGCCTCCTGGACCACTAACAACAGGTCCTCTTTCCCAAGACTAGAAGAACATGTAGTTCCGTTGTGTAATAAACAGACTGGCCTGTAGTGAGGACCGAATGCTTCTGTGTTTAGATGTGCAGCTCCACAGACAACACCCTCCATTGCCCCTTCATGTTTCTTAAGAGAGACAGGAAGAAGAGATAGATATGTTTCTTGCTAAGTAAGACAGCCATGCTTGTTGTCAATATTTCCAATTCCACTTCCTTTCCATGGCATGGCACAGAATCGTTCAAAAGGACGGACAAAATGGAATCTCAAGAATAAGTGTCATTGGGCAGAATGTCTCAAGCTGCAGTGCAAAAGTTAAGTGATTTCTTCACATAAACAACACTGAAATAGGCAGTAGTGAAGGCCATCTAGAAAACCCTGAATTTATGTATGTATGTATGTATGTATGTATGTATGTATGTATCTAACCAATCGTGGTGTCTTGTTTGTGTCTTGGTGCAGCCTGCTGGGAACCAAATATCTACTATCGTCAAGATCTACTGTCCTTAATGCCACTCAGTTAGCTTTACTATAAAAACAGCTTTTCAGCTCTTTCTCATTTGAGAGCACCCCACCAATAGTCAAAGCAGAAATGCATATGCCAAGAAGCAACCATCCTCTTGAACTGTGGAGTAACCCCTTCTGCTAAACTTGGGTTAATAATGAGGTTCCCTGTTAATGTTTAATTGTGCATTAATGCTTCAGAAATTCAGAGGACATTAAGGAAGGGAAAACAACTGAATAAGGTGAGTCTCAGTTGGATCTGAAGAAATGTACTCAATTACCAATGAGGCAATTTAGATTACATTGACCGGAGAAGCAATTAAGAAAGAAAAAAAAAAAAAAGCAGTAAGCAAAGAGGTGGGGTAAGTGGCAAAAGTCTGGGAAGACTTTAATCTAAGAAAGGCAGATGCAACATCCTACTGAGAGATAAAGAATACAGGAATGTAGGGGGAAAAGGCAACAGAGAGCACCAAGTGCCTTGGGGAAATGAGAAGTTTTACAATGCATACTGTTTTCTTTTCATTCCACATTCTCTTCTTTCATTTCTGAAGACTAAATAAATGACCACTGGTCCCGAAAATAGCCCTATTTCACAAAGTATTGCATTAATTTTGTGATTTCTAAGGGCTTTACTTTTTGAATACCTGTTCTAAAAGCAGCATTTATTTTTATAGGTGAAGGCCAGAATTTACAGTTATTTATTAAAGACTACATAATTTGTGACACCAATTCTGATAAAAAGAAAGTGCACGTGGGATAATTAAATGTGAGATTTGGAGTAACTAAGGATTTCTCTGTTTAAAAATCCAGACCAAAAAAGAATAGAAATTTTGCAAACAGATATTTCAAACATTAAACATGTCATTGGACTTCAGATTACACTAAGTAAAATTTAAACTTTTAAATGATTACTATGAAGACAGATAATTTCATCGAGTTGCAAATATTAACTAACCTAAGAGCTATTCCCAATAACCATAATTTCCGCCTTAAAATTAAAATAGAAATCTTTATTTTCCTAAATTCAAGTTGAAAAATCAGTTATTGACCTAAAATTCAACATCTCTCTAACCAAGACTCTTAGGAATAGAGACAATATAGGAAAGGAGGTTTAGCAGGAAGGTGTTTTTCCCCCCTATATTGCCTTTGCTTTCTCTTTCCTCATCTCTTCAGTTTCTTCCTTTTTGTACATTTCCTCTTATATATGCCACTGTCGTATACACACTCACTCACTCACTCACACACAGTCACATTAACGCTATATTCAGACATTACTCCCCATATCCGGGGGGCCTGCATCTAGGAAGCTTCTACCAAGACAATGGGAAGAAAGAATTATTATCTGGCTGGGTCTCACCTCCTTTGGATTAGTAACTCCCAAGTAACTTGTCACTTGTGCTGTGGTTAAATATAGCCTGCATATGGTTCAAAACATCTGTGATTTTACATTCATGCATAAATTACTTTGTACAGTGGAGTTATTGCAGAAAGCACCCTCCCATCACCATGGTTACCAATCCTTCCTGTAGTGCTCTGTATTCACATTTACTGTTAGTACAATCACAGGGTAAGTGGTAGGAATAAAATTCAGAGACACAATTTCATAAGCCAATATGATGATGTTTGGTGGTACTGGTAATTAGCAGGAAGTTGGCAACTGTAGACGATTGATTGCCTTTGTTTTCTTCAGAAAGGCTTTAACTCTGGACAAAAGATAAGCATTTTGTATAAATAATACAGAATAAAGTTAACTTGAATAAAATAGCTGCATTACTGGAGACTGACCATCAGTAGTCAAAGGCCCTTTCACTAAACTTAAACCCTGAGGTCTTTATTTGTAGTTTTCTTGTCTATCTCAAATATTGATAAGATGTAGGGTCACCTTCTTTTGGGATTGTTACCTGTTGTTCCTGCCTCAGAGTCTCTGACCTAGGTACATACCAGTGGAGGTATAAGAATAAGACTAATGGATCAGGAACTCAAAAGGCACAGTAAATGCTGTGCAGGGATACGGATACACCATTGAAATAATTAAATAAGAACTATGTCTTTCTAATTATTCTCAGTATGAAACTTGGTTCTCTCCTTAGTCTTTCTGTTTAAAACCAGCTGGAGTTCCTTCCTCCCAGCTGTGAAGTGCAAGGTAAAAACAAGTCACCCCAGAATGCTCCCTGTTTCATACTTTAGAAACACACAACACACACACACACACACACACACACACACACACACACACACACACACACACTGGATTGCTCTTGACAGAGGCTCATCTCATAACGTATGCATTGGGAAATTTTAAAATGTGAACTGACGGGCAAGGCTGAAAAGAGGAAGTTCTTGGTTGAGAAGCCTAACATTAGGGTACACATTAAAAAAATAAAATCTTGATTTGAAATTGGATCATTGTGAACAAAGGAAACCTTTTCAGTTGGGTCCCTTTTAATAGAAGAGACTGGGTATTTTGCTAATAGACAGCAACGTGCTATATCTCAGTAATTGAGACAAAGAGGAGAATTGCACTGTATATATAGTTCAGCTACCTGAGAGAGATGAATCACTTTTTCTGACATGCAAATTTGTTTTGTGTATTGATTAATAATAGGGAAGAATTCTTCCTCTTCTTTATCTCATTTGACATTCCTTCTCATACTTGCAAGGAATACGACATGTAGACAGAAACTTTTCTTCAACTGGAGGTGTGGCTGCACATAAAATAGACTCAATGGCTTGAGAAATTTGAGCAATGATGAAATTTGCAGTGAACCAAGGAAAATTTTCCTTGTCTTTCATTCTTTACTTGGATAGGTATCTTAAGTGTATAAAGGGAAACTAACAAGAACTGGGTAAAGTATGAGAAACAGCCCTTAATGTGCATCAGTAAGCTGGAAGAAAGATAAACAGAGAAAAGGCTAAATAAAAGAAAGAACCAACAAAGAAAAAAGTAAAACACCAGTTGGGTTTTGTTCGGAGGGAATTTGTCAGCTTCATTTAACTTGAGCCTCAGACTCACGACCTCAAGGGGAGTGTCTATTTGGGCCTCTATAACAAAATACTACAGATGAGGTAGCTTATAAACAACAATGTATTTCTCACAGTTCTGGAAGCTGAAAAGTCAAAATCAAGACACCAGCACGATCGCATTGTGGTGAGGGATCCCTTCCTGGTTCCATAGCCCATACTTTATGGCTGTGTCCTCATGTGGCAGAGGGGCTACAGGGTATGTCTTTTTGTGAACACTAATCCCATTCCAACTCACACCTAAAGGCCCCACTTCCTCATACAGTGTCCTTTGGGGATAAGCATTTCAAAATTTGAATTCAGACTGTAACATTCTATACCTGACCCCAAACTTCATGACCTTTTCACATGCAGTATATATTCATTCTATCCCAACAACCTCCAAAAGTCTTGACTCATTCCATTTTCAAATCAAAAGTCTCAGTCCAAAGCCTTATCTAAATACCATCTGAATCAGATATGTGTGAGGCTCAAGGTAAGATTCATTGCAAGGCAGATTCTTCTCTAGCTATGAACGTAGGAATCAAACAGATTTTGCATCCACAATATACTGGTGGGACAGATACAGGTTAGACATTCCCATTCCAAAAGGGAACAACAGGAAAAAAGAAAGGGGTGACAGATCCAAAGCAACTTCAAATTTATAAAAGTCGCTTGGGTGAGGATCCTGCCCCCATGGCTTTGGTCTGCCTCACTCACAAGGCTTTGCTGGACTCCATCTCTTCCACTTCATTCGTGGGTTGGATGTATGCCAAGGGTCTCTTGGGCTACAAGTGCATAGTAGCTCTGCTGACCAGGGGTCAAGGGGTTTACCCCACTCTAAAGGCTCCACTTGGCATTGTCCTAAGGAAACATTTCTGCGTGTAGTGGTCCAGCTGCCAAAGAGCTTCTCTGGCAGAGTCATGTTCTGACTAGGGTCTACTGGAGAAACACAGTGTCAGAATTCAGGGAGCAGAACCTTTGATGTGTGGTGGTTAAAAGTCCACGATCAGGGTACCTGCATAGTTTGGTTCTGTGGAAAGCCTTTTTCTGTGTTGCAGACAGTCAACTTCTCACTGTGTTCTCAGACAGTAGAATAGGCTAAGGAGCTCTGTTGGCCTATTTTATAAAGGCATTAATTCCTTTGACTTGATCTAGTGACCCAGTCATCTCCTAAAGAACACACACTTCCTAATACCATCCCAGTGGAGTTAAGGATTTTGACCTATGAGTTTTGAGGGACAAAACCATTCAGTACATAGCAAGAAGTAAAAGACAGGTGACGGAGTCTTGCATCTACTTCTGTGAGGAGTCCAGCAGAAGAGTGTATGTCTCTCTCCTTCTCTCTCTCTCTCCCTTCACACACAGACACACACATACACACACACAGACACACACACACAAACATAAGGACTACATCTGAAACAATAGCATATATTAGACACAAATCTACTCCCTCCTCCAATGATGTCAAGAAAATTTGTCAGTATGAACAATGATTAAAAATGGGGTAGAAAATTGGGGTGCCTGGGTGGCTCAGTAGGTTAAGTGTCTGACTTTAGCCTAGGTTGTGATCTCGCAGTTTGTGAGTTTGAGTCCCAGATCAGGCTCTATGCTGACAGTTCAGAGCCTGGAGCCTGCTTCAGATTCTGTGTCTCCCTCTCTCTCTACCCCTCCTCTGCTCATGCTCTCTCTCTCTCTCTCTCTCTCTCTCTCTCTCTCTCTCTCTCTCTCTCTCAAAAATAAATAAACATTAAAAAATTTTTTAAATACCATTATTTTAAAAAATGGGGTAGAAAAACATCAGTATTATTCAGCCCAGGCACTTACAATGGAATTAGTGTTCTCAGAAGAAGAGGAGGAGAGGCATCACCCACATGAACTAGTTATGTCTCAAAGATTCCACCCTTCTAATGCTGTCTTACTGGGGGATAAGATTTCAATAAATGAATTTTGGGGATACAAAAACATGTAGTCCATGACAATGTCTTTTCTATGTCATAATCATAACACAACTTTCAGATGCTATTATAATGGAAAAGCATACTACCTGTGGGATCTGAAAGCCTCAAGCTACAAATGTAATTTAAAGTAGTTCTGGGCATAGAGTCCCTAGGCATACACTAGAAGCAAACATACAGTTTTTCAGAGGAATCCACTTATAATCTACTCCTGAAAATTTCTAACAAGTAACATTTGAGAAATAAGATCCTCTGTCAAACTTCCAAACTGCTCATCCACCACCACCAAAGGAAAGCATCGTGAATAAATGCCATCAGAAAAAAAATTATATATGTGGACAAATTATATATGTGGAGACTTTGGTTATTGTAATGATCAGAAGACACATATTAAGTAGGTTTAGGATGGCTAAAAAAGAGACAAAAACTGAAAAAAAATAAAAGTTATAAGCAGTCTAAAATTATGCATATTTAAAAATGTTTCAAGTATTTTAAAAAATAAATATAAAAACTGAAAATTTAAAGAATCCAGTGTGTGTGTGTGTGTGTGTGTGTGTGTGTGTGTGTGTGTATAAAGTAACCATGCATATTTGAAAAGGTATCAAGAACTTTCTAATATAAATCTGACTGCATGTATGTGTACACACACACACACACACACACACAACACACACACACTGCTAAATGGACAGAGCAAATGAGAGAAATGGCAAAAATGAAAGATGCAAAGGTATATTCCTTAATTAATAAAGACTAGAAAAGACTAGAAAAGCCATTAAGTATCAAAGAGTTTGAGGCCAATATATTTGAATAGGTAATTACTGATCACTTTTCACAAAAATGAAAAATAACAACCTCAGAATTTCTAACAAATTCTAAGCAGGAAAGATACATATAAACACATTATAGTGAAACTACAGACTACCAAAGACAATCAGAAGATCTTAAAAGATTCTAGAGATTCAAAACAGATTTTTGAGAAAGGAGAACAGCTGACTTCTCAAAAACAACAGAATCAAAGAAAGATGGAATGATACATTCTATTTGCTGAAAGAAAATCAAAGTGAAACTAGAATTGTAGACCATGCAAACATATCTTTTGAAAATAAGGGTGAGGAAAATGAACACTTTTAGATATATAAGACCTGTTTTGCCACAAAGAAATATCCACTAAAAATAACCTAAAGGATGGATAAAGATTTTTATCTCTACTGTTCATATGCGGCAATCATAACAGCTGTATTTCTTGGAATGTAATGAACTCAGTATTTCTGAATTCATTAAGTAATAATAAACTTTAGGTGGAAATAAAATGGTTTTATATGGAAGATCTGAGATTTCAAGGACAAAATAAAGACCAAACATGCAAGTAAAATTAATAAGCCATACTTACATAAAACTAAAATGTGAGTGTTGTAGACTTATAAATTATAAGACAATTTAAAATTCCTAAGTTAATCATTAAAAATTCTATACAATCAAAATCTATACATACAAAAATGTAGAATCATGGCCACTGAAAATTAATCCAAAAGTAAATAAAACGCTTGAAGGAAACAATGGAAGAGAGTGAGGGAGAAAATACACACACAAAATAGTATAAATAGCACAGAATCTGAAGTTAAAAATAAATCCAAACATTTAAGGAATTGCAACAAATGTAAACTGAGTGAATACTCACAATAAAAGACAGATACTTGGACTAGGAGAAAAATCCAATACTGTGTTGTTTACAAGAAACACATTAAATCACAGGAAAATTGATGTGTTTCAAGCAAAAAGAGGGGGAAAGAGATGCCAAGCAAAAAGAAACAACACAAAGCTTGTGAGATGGAGAGAAGCACACAAAAGACCAGGTTTTTGGTGCCCGTTGACCTTGCGTCTGCACTAGGACTAGATTTATCTACCTATTATAGTCTTTTGTTGTTTTGGTGCTATTTATATATATTATTGGAAATGAAAGACCTAAAGAGGTGTATTTTTAAATGTAAAACTACAGTCTGAACATTGGGGAAACATGACATAACCTGTCTTATGTTCACGACTAACAATGATACTGAGTGCTCTGAAACACTTAAAATCCTACTAATGTACATTCAATCAATCAGTATTGAATGAAGTACATTCAATACAGATTTTTCTGAATAAATAATACCTACCTACATATAACTGAAAGTATGCCAGTCTTTCTGATTTAGATATATTTTTATCTTATCTGCTTCATTCATTCATTTGACTAACAGAATGAATAATAGGTATTATGTTAATATTTTTCTCACATGGCTTATTTACTATCTCATACAATAGTAGAATATACACTGATAAACTTAATACAACAATTAGGAAAATGGAAAAATTAATGTTAAGGAAAGATAACAGTGTATTGTCAAAATTCTTATGGCTGAAACATACCAATACATTTGCCATTTCTCAATTAATTGTCATGGTAGGGGGGACACATTTTATCAAGAATATCTTTGTGTTAAATGTTTGTGGTACTACAATTTAATAGTGAAGTTTAAAAAGAAGTTTCTGAACAGGTGATAAAATGTGTATATTCTGCACACATATGATGTGTTCAAGAGGCACTTAATGTTTGTTGAATGTTCATTGTCAGTTGATTGAAAATGCCTATGTCATATGAAATGCTAGTAATTATCTATTAGAATTGTAGTTAAACGGATGCATAGGCATTTTAATATAAAAAAGTTTATATATTTATAGTATGGTCAAGTAAAATAGATTTTGAAGCAAAATTTGGTTACTAAAACTGAAAAGAATCCATATAGAGTTGTATAGAAAGGATTAACAACCATAAACTGAATCTAATGCGTGCACGTGCGCGCACACACACACACACACACACTTCAATATATATGAATTATATAAATATCATTCTGGAAACCTAAAAGCAGATATAGTTAGAACTGTTGCCAATTAGAAAATTCTTGCAATCCTTTTTCAGTAATTGACAGATCAAAGAGCTCCATGTTTGATCAAGTGCCCCACGTAAAGCACACTATAAACTTGCTCTAATGGAATACCATAACGACTTCCTATAGAATACACTTTCTTTGCCTACACACATTACATTTATGGTATTTGCAGGTCTATGTGGCCACAGAACAAGTCTCAACAAATTTCAAACAATTTCAATGATACAGACTACAAAGATTTTTCTCCACAATGCAATTACATTAATTAGCAGAAATAACTAGAAAACTTTTTATAATGTCAGAAATACATGCATAAATAACTCATTGGTCAAGGTGGAAATAAAAATAGAATGAGAATATTTAAAACCCAATGGTTATTAAAACATCCTTTTAAAACCTATGCATTTAACTGCTATTTAGAGGGACATTTATAGTCTGGCATGCATTAAAAAAAAGAAGATAAAACTGAAAAAAATGGGAAGTTATGAAATAAACAAAATAATAGGAAAGAAAGTTGAAGGAAGGATACTTAAAAGAAATCAATCAAATAAAGCCAAATATCTAATAAGGAAGATAATTTCACTATTGGTCAATAAATCTTTTTTTTTTTTCTTAAATGTTTGTTTATGTATTGTTTATTTCTGAGAGAGAGACAGAGACAGAGACAGAGAGAGAGAGAGAGAGAGAGAGAGAAAGGGAGGGGCAGAGAGAGAGAAAATATCCCAAGCAGGCTTTACATTGTCAGTGTAGAGCCTGACACAGGGCTCAGTCTCACAAACTGGAATCATGGCCTGAGCCAAAATCAAGAATGCTTAACTAACTGAGCCACTCAGGCGCCACCCCACCCCCACCCCCGCTTTTTATTTTAAATTCTTGTTGGCCAATAAATCTTTGTCAGAGACCAGCACCAGCTCTTAGATCAACCTTTAGGAATCACTAAAAGATATGATTTTATATGGTTTTTCCAATGTTTTTAAGTTATAATTATATCCAGTTCACTGGATTGAGAATTTTGTGCACTAATATTCGATGCTATCTCTTAGGTTTGGAAGCTTTTACAATTTTCTTTAGAAGTGTTCAAAATATCACATTTAGCTTTCAATAAACTCTCTCTCTCTCTCAAAAATAAACATTTTTAAAAATTGAAAAAAGAGAAAATGGGACAATACAGGAGGCACTCACATCCAGAACAAACTGGCAAACAAGATTGTACTGAGAGATTTGAGGAAGGAAGGGTGATGTCATGGATACTTTTTCAAGATTTACCTTTTTAACTTTTAACTTTTTATTTTGAAATAATTTTAGATTTATAGAGGAATTGCAAAATCAATTTAGAGCACTCCCATATGTCTCCCTCACACAGCTTTCCCTGATGTAAGGAATTTCCATAACCATGGTATAATGATCAAAACTAAGAAATCATCAAACGTACAATATTATTATCTGAATTACACACTTTATGTCCTATTTCTATTCATGTTTTAATGTTTTTAATACACAAATTTGTTAAAACATTCATAGAGATACCTTAGCAATTTGATTATCACTTTCATCCCTTACATCAGGTATATAATTACTATGCCTATCGTGGGATGGAAGTATTTCTCTAGTCTGAAGTTTCTACCAATTCTGTAGCTTTTCCTTACTTTGATGTATTGTGCACTTTCTGTTCTGCCTAGAGCATGCCGTTATTCCTCACAGACTGATCTCCCCATTCCCTTACTCAAGGTGTGAATACATATTACACAAAACACTAGAATAGATTCTCCACTATCTTGACAAAGTTTCTAGGGAAGCAATAAAAATCACACTAGTATATCAAAATGCTATGGTTCTTTATTTCTTTAGTGGTCTTCTTTTCTGGAGCAGGAAAATGATCAATACAATAGAGCTTCATGGATTAATACATGCTTTAAACTTAGCAATCCAGCATTACAGCATTCACTTCCATAGAGAATTGTTTCCTTTCCTGTAAATTCTCAGTTGGCATCATGTCCACATTGTACTACTTTACAGTAGCATTAGGCTAATCATGCTGTTTTCCTTAAAGTACATAAAGATTTTATAACTGGATGCAAAACAGACTCCTGGGGCTGTCTTTATTGACTGATAATAATATTTGTGTATTTCCCCCACCCTCCATTCCCCATTGAAAACTACACAATATCTTAAGCAATGAGATAATGTTTTTAAGACAGATAGATAATATACTTATCATAATACTTTACAGGAGGTATTTCTGAGGGCAGTTGGAGGCAGGAAAGCCCAGAATGAGGAGAGATTAGGGGTGTGCCATTAGAGGCATTAGAGGATGCCATGGTGATAGGGGGACCGCCTTGGTGGCTTAGGAGGTTGAGCATCTGACTCTTGGTTTCAGCTCAGGTCATGATGTCACATTCATGGGATCTAGCCCTGCAACCAGGTCTCCACTGATAGCATGGACTCTGCTCGGGATTCTCTCTCTCTCTCTCTCTCTCTCTCTCTCTCTCTCTCTCTGCCTCTCCCTACCTTGAGTGTGCACTTTCTCTTTCCTTCTCTCTCAAAATAAACTGAAAAAAAAAATTAGAAGGCAGGTGATGGGAAACAAGGAGCACCTGAACTGAATCAGTGGCAGTGGGACTAGAGAGGAGTGTTTGAAACAAAGCATTTTTTTTGAAAGAAAATCAACAGAATGTGGTATTGGATTCGAAGGGTATGAGATAGTGAGAGAGAAGCCAAAGTGGAAAGAAGCAAGATGGGACTTCATCTGTAGGAAACTAAATGCTATTTACATCATTCAAAATTTTTTAAAAAAATACAGAGTATCTTTGGAGGACAGATAGAAATTAATTTCTGCTTTATATTTATTGAATGCATGTGCTTGACAAAATTCAGAATGGAAATGTCCAAGAAGCAGTTGACTATAGTTATATCACCCTACTGCTCTAGACAGAATATCATGGGTAATTTCCTGGTTAAAAACACTTTAAAATTTGCTAGACACCTCCCAACCCTTACCATCCCACACAGTTGGAGTTAGCAGTTGGGATGGCTAAAGATCTAAAACCCCTTTGTTGGCCAGGTATGTGTATATCAGTAAAGTTCCCAGCCATTCTTTTGAGATGGGATTAATCTTAGTAGACCACTTTCCAGTCACAGTCCAAGAAGTGACAGAATCGGTTTGATTCTTGCAATCCCTTTGTCCTTGGTATCTTTTGAAAATCTTTTTGTTCTATAACCCAACAAAGAAATGCATCAAACCTGCTCTCATAGGCATCAAAAGATATCAGGTTAAGGGAATACTGAGTGAATTGAAATAGACTTATGATTACAGAATTGTATAACGTACTTTAAGCACTGCTTTAAGATTTTGTCTGGTATTTGACAAAAATACGTGGTTACACATCCATTCAGGAAATTTTTGTTTAGTCCTTCCTATAGCCCATGCTTTTGGTTTGTTTGTTTGTTTTGTTTTGCTTTACTAGACACTGACAGGGAAGAAATGAATAATGGACAACAAAATGGGAGGTATATCAGGAGTTTTGATGGTTTCTGGTGGGGTGGAAGTAGTGTTAGGGTAAGTAAGGAGTTCCAGTCAATACATACTGAAAATTTTAGTTACTGGCCTCAAATATCTAAGATAATATAGCCACTAGGGCCAGATCACTTGGTTCTAGCATTACATATACACACATACCAACATATTCCTATTTGAAGACCATTCAAATGACCTGCCTCCAAGCTGTCTAAAACATACTGAGGGAAGCCTGCATGCAAACAATTATGGTAGAAGGTGGTGAGTACTATGGTAAAAGTATTCACAGAACACTCCAGGGAAACAGAAAGGGTCACTGAACCCACAGTGCTAAGGAAGCTACAAGTGATGGTAATGCTTGAGCTGTGCCTTGATGAACGAACGGAGTTAGCCAAATGGGTGGAAGATGGTTGGCTAATTAGGAAAAACATTAGAAAAATTACAAATCATTTTGGCTGACCAGTGGTAAGAGATAAGAAATAAGTATAACCAAGTGGAGAAAGATCTTAAGCCAAGGAAACCATGCTACACCTAAAGACCCAGGAAAGAGTTCCTTACCAACAGTCTCGGTGAAGGAGTATAGACTTAAGTGGTCCCTTAAATATCAAGAACCATATCATAGTTCCCAAACTGTGCTGTGCATGCAAAGTTAATATATTTAATGATTCATTTAACTAATTACTTTGATGTGCAACCAGGTTTGAAAAGTATAGGTCTAAATAGAAGATCTTGCCTCTTTTTTCAGAGGCAACTCAGACCATAATGTCTTCTACAAAGCCAACCTATAATCTGGCCAGAAAAGGATAAAGTGGCATAGTATTGAAAAAACCAAAACAAAACAAAACAAAAGAAACCTCTCTAAAAAACCCTAATTACCTGATAAAACTGGATTCTCTCAGTATCGTATGATTAGATTCAGTGATATCGATTTATTCAGTAATGTTTGTGACCGTAAAAAATAATCACAGAAATAAATCCTACAAACGTATGCAATGAGAACACAAAGACTAAATGTAAATGATCAGATGCTATAACATATAACAAAAACCAAAGGATGATATGAATTAACATAATGGCCCAGTGGCAATGGATTGTGCCACTAAGGATTATATAATCTCTAGAGCTGCCTTTAATTTTGAACCATCTTCTGATTCTCAAACCACATTCCCATAACCAGGGTCCCAACTCTAGGGCTGAACCTGAGATCTAGCAATTATGATTCCTGTCTAACTTATTTCTACAGAAGTTATCAAAATAGGCCCATTACAACTTTGGGTATCCTAAGTGATTCTGTTTCTTGCCAATGAAAAGCAATTAGCTAAGGCAGAAATCTGTAACAAGTAGAAATATTTAAGATCAGTAATATTTATAACCTGAAAAAATTAAAGTTATTCTAAAGGGCCCATTAGAGGTAGCCCAACAGCAAATTTGGCCTATACATTTGTAATCTTACCATTTAAGTGACATAAATGATCTGCTTTCTGGAAAATAAAAGAGCAGTGAGTGATTATATGGTCACTAAAAATATGAATATGCATGCATGTATGTCCAATCAAATGCTATGGACGTTATCTTATTAGGTCAGTGATTTAACTTAGCCTCTTTTCTTTTGTGATAACAGAGACAGTATGATATCATGGGTCCTGTGATAGTGATTACTGATTGTCCCTCTATACCATCCACTTCTTCTTTCCTAGCTGGGCACATGGCTGCTTGTCATAAAGTCTACATTACCAGCCTCTCTTGCAGCCTAATATATACACATTAGTCTTGAACAACGTGATTGATACAGGGAGAGGTGTGCGATTTTAGCAAGTGTCACTGGGGTACAAATTTAACTGCCTTTATTTATTCCTGATTGATAGGATAAAACATTGATGTCTAGTGCTCAAATAACCATCTTAGGCCGTGAGGTAGGAGACTAAAATTGATAATGGTAGAGCAACAGACAGACTAATACAACATATTATAGTTCCTGGAGTGCAAGGAACTGGCCCTCTATCCCTGAACTACTTACTTTCCTCTAAAATATAACCCTAAGAAGCTGAAAAATTGCAAAATTGATTTATGACTCTGAAGAAATAATTTACTATAAGCACAGACCCTACTATCATCTCTGAAGCAGGAAGCCCTCTTATGGAAAGAGCCCTCAGTATCACCTACTTTAGTCACCCTTTAAAACCACACAGAATTAGCACAAACTCCAGACCAAGGTTCCCCCTGTAGAACTTCTTTAGCACTAAAGGTTGTAGAACTTCAACCTATGAATACCAGCCAACAAATGTACTTCTGCCTGAAAAAGTAACCCAGAAGGCAGCAGCTCCCAAATGTACTAATGTAATGCAACATCACTAGATATGTTGAAAAAATACAGATCATCAAGCCTGACACCTACGGGTTGACCTTTAGCAGGACTGAGAATTTGCATTTAGTCTAGTACCTAGATTCTGAAGCAATAGTATCTTGGCTACATTTTAAGAAAGACAATTTATGGGCAAAGACTGTTTTTTTTTTAATTTTTTTAATGTTTATTTATTTTTGAGACAGAGAGAGACAGAGCATGAACAGGGGAGGGTCAGAGAGAGAGGGAGACACAGAATCCGAAACAGGCTCCAGGCTCTGAGCTGTCAGCACAGAGCCCGATGCGGGGCTCGAACTCACGGACCGCGAGATCATGACCTGAGCCGAAGTCAGATGCCCAACCGACTGAGCCACCCGGGCACCCCAAGACTGGTTTTATCCATACCCACATCTACTCAGTTTTAAAAGGGATGAATCATTCGGAGGAGACAAAGACCTCAGCTTTCAAATGGCTGGCAGGGGTTCTGAGATATAAAGAGCTTTAAAGCTTACAAAATATGGTTACACAAATGTAGATGCTACAAAATGCTGTGATGTACTATTATGACTCTAATTTGTAAAAAAGGAAACTTCAGTTTCCAAGAATTAAAAGCTTGTGTCTAAATTTGTACCCAGAACCTCTTGATTCTAGTCCTAAGTCTCCATCATTTACACCATGGCTCTCTCATTAGGAAAGAAGTAGAAAAACCTGGAACAAATAAGATGCAAAGCAACTAAGTTTTGGTGAGATAAAGGGCACGGGCAGTACTATGGTTGGAAACCCAGGCAAGAGATGGCACGCAGGCATTGATGTCAGCGAGGGGGAAACAAAGGTCCAGAAAAATCTCGAAAGGAAACATGAAAATGCACCAAAGATAAAATGTCCTCACTTTACAAGTTGGACTGCAACCAAGCTAATCTAGAATGAGAGCTGGCAGCAAACAGTCACAAAGGAAAATTTTAAAAAGGGGTGCTCCTACCTTGTCTATAATTGCCTGTGATGAAGTAATAACATCTGGGCCAGACTGCTGTCCTGTGATAGACAAGCAGCAACAAACACATAAGCAGGGCTCCACTAATTAGAGTCTGCTTCTCCACCCTTCTACAATTAGCACTGAACCATGTTGTGAACATCTTTGATTGTGCTAACCCTGGACGTGAATATTTTATTCATTTGGACCATACCCAAAAATTAACATACTTAAGAAATTATAATATGCTGTGTCATGTTTATGAGAGAAACCTCTCCAAGGAAGAAATTGTACAATGGATGCACAATACACACTATTTACCAAGATAATGAGGAAATACTTTTTCCTGTTATTGTCCAATCCCAAGTAGGTCTACCCAAAGCTTACATTTAAGAAAACTGATATATGTATAAAGTTGCATAAGAACATTATTGAAGTTAGTTTGTTTTCAAAGGATTTGTAGGACACAGAACAAACGTCCTGGTGCTGTGAGATACCTTGAACTGCTCTCATCTCCATCATATACAGAGTTACTGGGCCATTTAAACAAAGAGATACCACAGGGCACTCAAAGGGATGGACTGAGGAGATAATTAGACCTCAGCTTTCAAATGGGGCTGTTTTCAGTGTATCAGGGTGAGAAATAGAGCCATTGTTCTGAGCCTTTCACATCATGAGGTCTACAAGCTCCTGTGGGATCTGGTATTTACCCGTCTTTCAGCATCCACACCTCCTAGCAGTCTCTTTCTGGATCACTCTGCCTATGACACATGGTCTCCTTTAAGTTTCTTGAATATCCCTTAACCCTTCCTGTTCCAAGACCTTTGTATTTGATAATCCTCTGGAATACATTTTTCCTGTTCTTCCTGTGGCTGACTCCTACTCATGCCTCAGGTATCAAAATAATCATCATATACTTGGAAAAGCATCACCAGATCATCTCTGCTTCAAATTAGATCAAGTCTCCAGTCTATGAATTCCAGTGCTTGTCTGCTTTGGCTCCATAGCACTTATTAACATAAAAACGTACAGTAATCTGGCTTTTTAATAAATAGCCCCACATACATACTATAGATCCATGTGGGCAATGATCCAGCTTATCTTCATCATCACTGCATTCTTAGCAAAGTATCTGTCATATAGTAACTACTATATAAGTAATCATTGACTGAACAAATGAATGATCATAGCTTTAAGGGAAAACATTAGCATGCTAGACACTGCAGGGTGAAAAATTGAGATTTGCTTTTAAAAAGATTAAAGAAAAAAGTACCTTGGGCTATGATAGCATCCACTTTGTAAAAGACTTAAAGAACGATCATTTGAGGACACCTGGGAGACTCAGTCAGTTAAGCGTCCTATTCTTGATTTCAGCTCAGGTCATAATCCAGAGTCATGAGATTGAGCACCCCATCAGGCTCTATGCTAGCATGGAGCCTGCTTAAGATTCTCCCTCTCTCCCTCTCCCTCTGCCCCTGCCCCTCCTCCATGCATGCTTGCTCTCTCTTTCTCTCAAAAAAAAAAAAAAAAAAAAAGAGTGGGGGAGGTGCTCAGGTGGCTCAGTTGGTTAGGCATCTGACTCCTAATTTCAGCTCAGGTCATGATCTCATGGTTTGTGAGTTCGAGCCACACATAGGGCTCCACACTGACAGCTCAAAGCCTGCTTGGGATTCTCTTTTTCCCTCTCTTTCTGCTCCTCCCATGTGCTCTCTCAAAATAAATAAAAACCTTAAAAGAAAGAAAATGATCATTTGGTCTATAATCCATAATCTTGTCCAAAGGATTTGGAAATACCTGAAATGAGTAACTCTCAAATGTTGCAGTTTATGAGTATAACTTATTAAATGTGTCTAACATAACATTTTTCTTTGCCTCACCCCCTCCTTCAGTGTTTCAGATTCATTAAGTCTGAGGTGGATGCTAGGAATCTGCAATAAACAATACCCTCAAGAAATTTTAATAAAATGAGTTATTCTAAAAATGTGTATTGAGCATCTAATATGTGCCAGGCATGGCATGAGGTGATGGAGACGTGGATGACACCCTAGTTTAAAAGCCACCACAATGCGGGGCGCCTGGGTGGCGCAGTCGGTTAAGCGTCCGACTTCAGCCAGGTCACGATCTCGCGGTCCGTGAGTTCGAGCCCCGCGTCGGGCTCTGGGCTGATGGCTCAGAGCCTGGAGCCTGTTTCCGATTCTGTGTCTCCCTCTCTCTCTGCCCCTCCCCCGTTCATGCTCTGTCTCTCTCTGTCCCAAAAATAAATAAACGTTGAAAAAAAAAATTTAAAAAAATAAATAAATAAAAATAAAAGCCACCGCAATGCATGATAATCTGGTGTTATCCTATATCAGTTCCAATGTTGTAAAATTCACTTATTTGTACATTTAGTATTTATTGATGATCCCTAAAGCCCAAAGCTTCTAAGTGACATTCTCTTTCCCTCCATTCCTGCAGTATCTAAGAGATAAATATTAACATATTTCTTGACTATCTGCCAAACATCAAGCACTGATAAACATTTTTATGTATTTTCAAATAGGTATGCTTATGAACACTTTTTTAGAGGTCTCTAAAAAAGCAATATTTTAGTTCTTGCTATTTTTAAGCATTGTGATAGGTATTTTTCACTGATTATTTCATTAAACTGTCATAAGAATCCTATGAAGCAAATATTTTATACATAATTTGTTCAAACTGAGGGTTGATGTAGGGAGCGGGCAGGGGATGGGCTAAATGGATGATGGGTATTAAGGAGGTCATTTGTGATGAGCACTGGGTGTTACATGTAAGTGATGAATCACTAATTTCTACACCTGAAAAAAAATTTTACCATATGTATTAACTAACCTGAATTTAAATAAAAACTTTAAAACTATAAGTAACTTAAGGTCACCTAAAAAGTAGAATAAAAGAGGAAAATAAATGTATGTAAATAGCTTCAATATAAGGCTATAGATATTAGATATTGATTGGAGCTACAGAAAACAAAAGTAGGAGAAAACCATGTGAGACAGAAAGATACAAAAACAAGTGTGGGCAATACAACACACTTGTACAATTCATGAAGAGGCCATTTCATCTATGACATTATTTTTATTCACAGAAAGACTTACAAAGGGGTGGGCACTCGGGTGGTTCAGTCGGTTAAGTGTCTGATTCTTGCTTTCTGCTCAGGTCATGATCTCACAGCTCATGAGTCTGAGCCCTGAATTGGGCTCTGCACTGACAGCATGGAGCCTGCATGGGATTCTCTCCATCCCTCTCTCTCCTTCTGTCTCTCTCTCTCTCTGTCCCTCTCCCACTTATCCTTCCTCTCTAGAAATAAACTTTAAAAAAGACTTGCAAAGGGACTTGAGCCACTCCAGCCTCTGTTTCACATGTATACTGTAAGCCGTATGGTGCCTTTCCCTGTCAAAGTGGTTTCTCTATTTTACATCTTAAATACAGATCTATTTCACCCATTCTCACGCACATGTTCAACCTGAGTTTATTCTCACAAGCATTCAGCAAAAACAGTCTTCTACTGGGCTCTGTATAGTTCCATAACTCAGCAGCTTTCTTTGGCAAAGTACCACCATCGGCAGGCAGTCAAAGAGTTCTGAACGAGTCTTGTTTGATACCTACTGCATCTAGGATTTGTATTGGGCTGAATCATGTTCCCCCAAGATTCATGTTCACCTGGAACCTCAGAATATGACCCTGTTTGGAAATGAGTCTTTGAAGATGTAATTAATTAAACTGAAATGATACTGGATTAGGGTAAGCCCTCAATCCAACAACTGGTGTCTTTTTAACAAGGCCAGATGAAGACACACACAGGGAGAAAAGGCCATGTGAGGATGGATGCAGCCACAAGCCAAGGAATGTCGAGGGCTGCCTGGAGCCACAAGGGGCTAAGGAGAAGCAACCAAGGATTCTCCCCAGGAGTCTTCAGAGAGACCAAAACACCACTGACACCCTAATTTCAGACTTCCACTCTTTAAAACCATAAGAACATATTTCTGTCCTTTTAAACCACCCAGTTTCTAATAATTGATTATGGCAGCCCTAGGGAAGTAATATAAGATTTTTATCAGAGAAACCCTCCAGCATAGGGCAATATGATGACATACTTCTATTATTGTTACGCTTTTTTAATTGCCCCAACAGAACTTTTTCTGATAGAAGTTTATTTTATTTTTTTAATGTTTATTTATTTTTGAGAGAGAGACAGAGACAGAGAGAGAGAGAGACAGAGAGCATGAGGGGAAGGGCAGAGAGAGAGGGAGATACAGAATCCGAAGCAGGCTCCGAGCTCTGTGCTGACAGCTCAGAGCCTGACGTGGGGCGTGAACCCACGATCCGCAAGATCATGACCTGAGCCGAAGTCGGACGCTCAACGGACTGAGCCACCCAGGTGCCCCTGATAGGATTTTAAATAATGGAGTCACAATGATTGCAAAGTCAGTAGAAGTAGTAACTCCTGAATAGACACGAGCAATCTAACTTTGGTATTGGAGCTTATAAAGAAAAACTGCAAAAAACGCCAAGTGTTTTTAGATATAATTTTCCATTAGCCAAATTTGAATGTCAAAATTAGCGCTGCTCATATCATTTATGGGAGCCATCTGGGAGAAGAAGAAAAAAAGAAAAAGTTGCTCAAGGATATCTCCATGGATGCTGGGATGGTGTGGGGATTCATGGCAACAGAGATGTACTCTTACTCTGAGATTAGGGATAAAAGCACACGCTGCATATTGCTATGAATGAGGGTTTTTTTAATGTTTTTTTTTTTTTTTTTTTTTTTGAGAGAGAGACAGACAGAACATGAGCTGGGAAGGGTCAGAGAGAGGGGGAGACACAGAATCCGAAGCAAGCTCCAGGCTCTGAGTGGTCAGCACAGAGCCTGACATAGGGCTCGAACCCACGGACCGTGAGATCATGACCTGAGCTGAAGTCAGATGCTTAACCAACTGAGCCACCCAGGTGCCCCGCTATGAATGAGTTTTTCACAAGTGTCTACAGAAGGTTCCCAAAGCTGGGTGGCACTGAAGAATGAGTGATCCTTATACAGTGTCTCAATGAAGACAGAGGGAAATGTGTGTGTGTGTGTGTGTGTGTGTGTGTGTGTGTGTGGATGCGTAAACATGTGTGTACGTGTAAGTGTGCATGCATGTAAATGTGTGCGTGAGAGTGCATGAATGCATGACAGAAGGGGTGTGTGTGAGTTTGTCTGTGTGTGTATGTGTATTAATGTGTGTGGGCACATGCATGTGTTAGAGGTGAAGGAGTAAGAAAGAACAACTTGTCCTCTCTCTTTCAGATCTCTTCTCTTTCCAGGAACAGACCACCACTGTTTCCAGGGTGATTGCAATTTTGCAACCTATAACCACACTAAATTTAAAAACATAAAAGTGCCCAAGAAGAGTTTCAGCACAGTTTACATATACCTTATGGATTGTTACATTTTGCAGTTAGAGGCAATGAACTTGAAGGGAAATATTGAGGACTTGCCAAAATTTGTGCAAATGAGACTGCCACATTTCTACTTTATGCTCCCGTGCAGTATCCTACCACATTTCGTATTCAGGAAATGCGGTATAACACATTTATAATAGCACAGGCCATGTTTTCAATAGTATTAGTGCTTCTAGCATATGCAAGTGAATTCTGTAACATCCATTTTCCTGAATATATTTACTCCTCACCATTTAGTTTACATGTTTAATATGGTGTATTTAACCCAGTAATAATTCCAAAAAGATTAATGTGTGTAAATCTGGAAGCCAGCCAAAATTCCTTCACCCACCGGTCTCCTTAATCAAATACATGCTCCACCATCGCAGGGACTGTTAAGAGTATTGACACCAGGGTCAGAGTGACATGGGTTCCAAGTCTCAGTCTTTCACTTTTTATCTATGTGCCTTAGAGATTGGGTCCACTGTCAAAGTCTTGGTCCCCTTACCTGTAAAATGGATATAATAGGGTCTACTGCAGGGTCGGCTGATGGACGTGGATTCCACATGACTCATACTTCCACAATGGAAAAGAAGAGTGCAGTCTGCTTCCATGAAGAAGATCTGTGGAAGAAACTCTTTCTCTTCACACCTTTGCACATTCCATTTTGGAAAGGATTTATCTAATGGGTGAACTTAAGAGAAGGAACTGAGCATGTGCCATCAACTTCTTCCTCTCTTCCTTTCTGGATCTACCTCTTTTCAGGGGAAAGCTGAGAGGGTCTGTGCCTTCCCTCATCATCGCTGGGAGAAGCCCCAAAGTTGGCCAGCTGGTCCAAGCAGTGGGTGCACACGTCTTTCTAAATCATACAGGATATCTAAAGAAGCTAACCTAGCTGATGAGCCACACAGTATGTTCTCTATTCAGCACATCAGAAATCAAGCTGGGGGTGGGGGGTGGTGGGAAGAAAGACTCTTTGATCCTTGTAAGAAACAATGCACCCTCAAAATGAAGGTGTAAGGACTGAATAGGATACTGAGTGCAAAACTCAGGAAAGTGCTGAGGACACACTCAGCAATTAACTGTCAGCTGTTATGACACAACATTATTTTAGTGGTATTACTACCACCTACATTGATATTGCTACTGTTGCTGTTGGTTTATTCATATAATTCTTCAATCAGCACTAAAGAGAACTGTGACTTCTCATTTGCATAAGTGTGTTGCAAAAGAGTAAGGAAACTTCAAATATAAAGTCTGTGTTCAGCTTCACAAGGGGAAGAAAAAGAAATAGATAAATGGAGAGGATATTAGGGTATATGGCACCCACTTGGTAAAGACTTTCATACTCATGCCGACCTCTCTGGAGGTCTTCCCTCCTGTTTCTGCTGGGAATAGAGAGCAGCTAGGTTCTGTGTGTGAAGAGAGCACAGTACCACTTATCTCCATTGGAGGTTTGCACCTCTCTGTGCCCAGGACAGGGAATCCTGGCTAGAACAATGCTGTCCTGATGAAAGAGGGGCAGAACACTGATGACATGGTCAGATTTGTAGCACGAAAAGCAGATAAGAGAATGCCTCCAAGCCAGCAAGAAAGAGCAAACAAGAAATGAAAACTTAAACATATGCAAACGTCTCTTGTGGACATCATGAAGAGCTCCTAAGGTTGAACCAGGTGCTTTATCAGAAAAAGACTTGAGATCCAGCAGATCTGAGCAGTAAACCATCAAAATGTGGGTAGCAATGCTGTGTGACTTCATTCATAACCAGCAAATAATGAGGCCTAGGGACATCCGGGTTATGTAAGAATTTTTATGCCAGCCAGGCAACTAAATAGCAGCTGTGGCAACTCCGATTATGATTGGGCCATCACTGTAATTTAGTTTCACTTAGTGTACCATAATTGAATAACTGAATAATTATATGTTAAGAAACATTAGCACCTTAAATTACAGACAGGCATACCAATACCTGTTCACTTCTAGCAAGAGTGTCCCTAAAAAAAATATGACCACTTTTAATACCCATTTTACAAAGAGTAAAACACCATGCTTAAGGAACTATAACTAATTTCCCAGTTTCACAAAAAAAGGTTGAATCAAGAATAAAACTAAGACATTCTGACCATACAATTGGTTTCCGGTCCAACGAAATCAAAATGTGTCTTGTTCTGTTCCAATCTCTCCCTCCCGAAAAAAGTCCATCCCTTGTCTTTCACTGCCTGTATTCTTCAACACATACACACACACACACACTAAGTAGCAACCTAACCAAAAAGCACAGCACAGTAGTAAATAAAGAGTAGCTACATTTTTCTTTTTCCTTCATTTCCAGAAACAGTCTAGTTTAATTACCAAATAGGATCAGAAAGATAGTAATAACGGAACAAAGGTAAACAGGGGCTGGAAAAAAAAAAAATAGGGAAGAGAAAATGGGAAAAGAGTGGAAGATCTAAAACACTTCAAAATGCAAGTTTTGATGCCACATTTGGAAATAGGTATGGCCCCGTTACTGCATGAAATTAAGATAGACATTAGAATCAATTCTTAATTTCAGCCTGACTAATTTCCAATGCTGAATAAAAACATGAATTTCAACCTGTCATTATGAGATTAGATAATGTCTAAATCTTTGACTCACACATAGGGTCTTCCTTTATTTTCTCTTAGGGTTTTTCTTCCATATTCTGATGTTTGCCATATAATTTGGCAGATGCTCCTCACATTCTCTTAATAGTTTGCTCCACTTAGAATACTCCCTAATAGGGGCGCCTGGGTGGCGCAGTCGGTTAAGCGTCCGACTTCAACCAGGTCACGATCTCGCGGTCCATGAGTTCGAGCCCCGCATCAGGATCTGGGCTGATGGCTCAGAGCCTGGAGCCTGTTTCCGATTCTGTGTCTCCCTCTCTCTCTGCCCCTCCCCCGTTCATGCTCTGTCTCTCTCTGTCCCAAAAATAAATAATAAAAAAACGATGAAAAAAAAAAAAAAGAATACTCGCTAATAACAGAAATTGGTAACATGTACTGAATACTCAACTTTATGGTAGGAGCTGTTATAATCACTTCATATGTGTTAACATATTTAATTATTTCATTAATCCTATGAAGATAAATGATGATTTTTTTAAGAAAACTAAGGCACAGGAAGAGTAAGTTATCAGGATCCTAGAAACAAATGGTGAGGCTGGATACCATCCAAGGCTATCTCAATCCAGAGCCCAGAATCAATCACCATGCTAAGCTGCTTTGGAACATATACAATCTGGACAGAACCTACCTAATTAGTAGTATTTATAACTTCTAATTTCTTCATTTGTAATCTCAAAACTTACGTTGTCTGGTCTTATAAGACTAAGGCCAGCTCTTGTTAATATTGAATGACTTTTTATTTCTACTTGGACATGGAGAGGTAGGGATATGTTCCTAGTGGGGTAGAAGTCTGATCCAGTACAGAAGATTGAAAGTTATTAATACATTTTTTTTTTTTTTGGTATACAAATGACCTTATAGCTCACTCTCTCTTCACTTTAAGTTTTCACTTACTTATGGCTTAGGAAAAAGATCCCTGATTTGAGCCCTATCTTGTTGCCCAATCACACTCATTTCTCCATAACTCTTCCTTCCATTCACTATCACTATATTCATTCAAAAGGGACGCACTTTTGATTCTTGGTGCTGGGTAATTCTTCACTGTCTGTAAATGTCTCATGCAATACAGGACTTTCAGAATTCCTGAATATAGGTACTAAGGGCCAAATGACAACCACAAATATTCCCATGTTTTCCTAAATTCTCCCAGGGGTAACACTACACTTGCCTTAAGAGCCACTGGCCCAGGTCCCCAAAGCCAACCAAGTAATGTTTTGCCCAAATTTTTCATTTCTGTTTACTCGTATTGCTCTGCCTTCAAATGTGTGAATACAGTCACAGTGACTAACGTGGAAGTCCTCTAACATGGTCTTCTCCAGACTATTCCTGCACAGCTTCTTCAGACATGAATGATGTATCTTCATTATAACTTATATACTTAGCAGAATTTTTTTAAGGACAGAAAACCTAGAAATGTATTTTAACATTTCACTACTGTCCTAATACACTGTGTATTCATGTCGAGGAATGAAAACATTAATGGCTTCCCTTTGTGGGTGGTAATCACTCTCGCTAGATCCGTGCTAAACACTTTTATATAAGTGAGCTCCCTGGTTTAATCATTACATAAGTTCTCCATGGTTGCTATTATTATGCCCATTTTGAAAACAAGAAAGTTGAGATTTAAAGATATTAAGTAATTTGCCAACAATAACATTAATGAAGGTGACAATTAATACTAACAACAACACAGAGCTCTAAGTCTGTAGGGTAAACACTAAATTCTCATGCTTTAAATGACTGAATTTCTAGGGGTAATGTTTAGGATATCATGTGGTTCTATAGTTAAGTTAAATAGGAGAGTATTACTAAACCTTCCCCCAAAAAGAATCAGCTGCCACTTATTTGCCTATTTATCTTATAAGGTGTGATGACTACAATCAAGTCTATTCATGTCTAGCCAAAGGCAGAGGTTGAAGGTCTGTATATAAACACCACTTTCCATAAATAAATAAATAAATAAATAAATAAATAAATGACAATCTAGAACATTCTAGAAAAAAACTGAATAAAACATCTGAAATTTGTAAATTCAAACTGCCATCGTTAGTTGTGCTTATGAGTTTGGGCTTCATTTCCTTATTTATAAATGAGAGCTGGGTCAGTGAATGCTAATATTCCTCCCAGAGATTGAATTTAAGGTTGCCAAGTTTCTACTGGCATTTAAGAAACTTCTTCATTCAAATATTGCTTCAATTTTCTTCTCTATTCTCATAACATGCTCCTGAACGTATCTTGAACATACAAGGGCGGGGGTGGAATGCTACCTCTGCAAGAAGTATGTACATTTTGTGGGGCTCACTAGTGGAGAAAGATGGTGTGTAAGGCTAAGGGTAGGGAGAAGAACACTCTATGTGGGAGGGGGCATTGCAACGAGTACATGAAATTACAGTACAAAAGATCAAAGAGAAAAATTGCCTTTAGAGTGACAGGCTCTCCTTCAAGGAGAAGAAAAACCAAATAATTTATGCCCACAGAGGTACTGTAGGGCTCATATTTTAGCCTGCAGAATTCCTCAGGATTGCTATAACTGAGCCTCTTGCAGGGAGGACCTATTAATCCTTTGCATGCTTTGCCATTAATATTGTTTATTGGGCCACAAGAAGAGGACATAAACCTTTAATGTCACTTTTTCACACTAAAGATTTTTTCCTTAAAATTCAATGGTATCTGCCAATTTGATATGGCACTTTAAGGAGATTAGAGAAGCAGATGGCTGATACTTAATGACTAATTTTTTTGCATCAACCAAAGATTTGTTATTTGATACAAAATGCACAGAATAACAATGTTTCCTTTAATGGAGTTGGGCTGTGCTACCAAAAGAGAAAACAAAGAGCTTTCACTGACAAATCATGAGGATTAGGTTCAGAAAGATCTGGAAGGATAACAGTGCACTGGGTGGGTCTTACAAGTTAACCATGAGGTAAAATTCTGGAGGAGGGTGGGGGTCAGTGAAGTACAACCCAGTACTCACTACACACTCAATGTCCATTTTGAAGAAAGTCTCGTGCAAGAGTTACAAAAGTCCATAGGTTAAGAGATGAAACAGGCAGACATTAGTTCAAATCTTAACACAGCCATTTGCACTCTGGGTAGGTGGAAACTGTTAGATGGAAACTGTTAGTTTCAGTAAAAGTATAATTCAGATACAAATAAATCCCCTAAGATGCTGAAAGCATTAAATATAAAAGTACATATAATGTGTTGAGCTCTGTGCCTGATACTTAGTAAACACTCATGTGTTAATTGATACACATACTCACAATGTACTTCTTTTTCTCCTTAGCAGTGTGTTTTGTCCCACCCTTTGATAAATATCAACAGTCTCTACCCCCTTCATTATTCTCTGTCTAATCAGTAACACCGGTTTTGAGAACAATTCTTTTTGGTCATCTTCCTGTGACCCTAACTCCCAATTTCAAGCATAGGGATGTTGGGACTCTTATGGATATCAGGAGATAAAAAGACTCCAGGAAAATAAAGAGAAGGAAAAGAAATGGGAGACAATTATAAAAAATATATATATATATTTTCTGTAATGGAGTCAATAACAGAATAAAGAAATACATGACAGTTTGAGCCAATTAGGCATCATGCTGGGAATGGGTGGTGGGGGAAGCCAAGGGTTCTAGAAGAACAAGTTTCATTTTGTGTTGATAATGTGGTAATACAAAAGGGAATTCAGTGTATCTTTGTGAAGACACTCTGAGGCAGCAAAAAACAAAACAAAACAAAAACAAACAAAAAGAACAAGTGTTGTAGAAGGCTATGTTGTCTAATAAGGTAGCCACACATGGCTTTTTAATTTTAAATTAAAATCAGACAACATTTAAAATTCAGTTTCTTATTCACACTAGTCACATTGCAAGTGTTCAATAGTCAGAGGTACCTAGTGACTAACATATATGATAGACTATAACAATCATTGCAGAAGTTTCGGTTGGACAGTTCTTTTTCAAGATAAAAGAAATTTCTGCTTGTTTACTGGTTATCCACTGACTCTCTAGCATCATTCATTCCTCTAGATGCTAAGATTTAGAGGGGTTACTGATGCAAGCTTCTGGCTCTCCTGAAGTTTCCAGTCCAGTTTGGGAAACTATTGCAAATAGTAACCAATGCAATAAACTAATCACTGGACATAACAAAAGTGAAGGAAACAGTGAGGAGGTAGTAACAAGTAATACTTAACTGTGAAGGGAAATGGCTTTGAAACACTACTTAGCCTTTCATTAGCTATGCAGTTTTGGACAGGTAACATAGTTTGTTGGACCTTAAATCATGTGTTAATTTGTTCATTCAGTTTTTACTTCCTTTTTTCCTTGGTTTTTCGATATTTTTTTAGTGTCTTTCATGTGTGTTATGGAATATTTTGAACCATTGTATGGTCTGGTTAAAATATAACCAATTTGATCCATCTCATTTTTCTACAAAGGAATGCCATTGCTTTCTCTAATTCATTTCATGTTGATTACATCCTAAGGGAATTTCTATCAGAAGTGCCTCATTTATTCATTCATCCAATAATTCAACAGATGTTACTGAAACCCTTGCTATATAATAGGAACCACATTAAAGACATATAAATGTGAATATTATGGCCTTTACCTTAAAAAATCTAGTGACATAACAAGACACAAAAACCTTAATGTCATGTGATGAAGGTATGGGCAACAGAGTCCATGGGATTGAAAGAAAAGAAAAGAAAAGAAAAGAAAAGAAAAGAAAAGAAAAGAGAGGAGAGGAGAGGAGAGGAGAGGAGAGGAGAGGAGAGGAGAGGAGAGGAGAGGAGAGGAGAGGAGAGGAGAGGAGAGGAAAAGACCTAACCAACACTTAGTTTGTCCCATTATTCATCTATAGAATGATGTATTTCATTGGTCATTTGTATCTTCCACAAACAATGAGGAAAAGCTTGCACACTCTGTAAAGCCATGCTTACTTACAACCCGTCAAATGACAATCAATTCCTTACCAACAAGTGGGATGAGAAGATGCCAATTCAGAGTAAAATGCATGTTAAGAATTTCAATTTCTATACTGAATCAGAATCTAACTAAACCAGTCTATCTGAAGATAAATATGTGTTACATCTATTGATAAAAGCTTTCTTTTCAGCAAACATTTATTAAACAGTTACTCATTATCAGCATTATTTATGGGCTGGAAAGCCTAAAGAAAGGTACATGGCATGCTTTTTAGCCTCAGCAAACTTCTAATCTAAGTAACTACATTTAAAAAACGCTATTTGTGACCAAAGTGATAGTCATAAGTGTGTTGTAAGACATCATATATGATGTATACCTCCACAGCAGCAGACTTTTTGATGGGATATGAAGGTAGGATTTAAACTATTTTTTTAATATTTATTTTTGAGAGAAAGAGAAGAGTGCGAGCAGGGAAGGCGTGGAGAGAAAGGGAGACACAGAATCTGAAGCAGGCTCCAGGCTCTGGTCTGGCAGCACAGAGTCCAACATGGGGCTCGAACCCATGAACCACGAGATCATGACCTGACCCAAAGTCGGACGCTTAAACAACTGAGCCACCCAGGAACCTCTGAAGATAGGATTTAAACATGAAAAGTGGAGAAAAATGACTCCAGGCAGAGGAAATCTCAAGAAGAAAAGCTCAGAAGAGAAATACAAGATCTGGCTGGTGTTTCATTGGTTAGGCACCTGATACAAAGCTATGTATCTTAAGCATAATATTTTATTTAATTTTTACAGTAACACCATGATGTATTATTAAACCATTTTAAAGATGAAGAATCTAGGGCTCAAGGAATTTAAAATAGATGTTACCTGAGATCACAAAGTTAATACATGTTGAAGCCATTGTTCAAACTCAAAACATGGTGACCTTTAAGTCTTTTCATTTATATACTAGAAATATAGATAGTCTAGCTGGCTTATCCGAAGGGGAGTTCTGAAAAACAGGATTAGTCTACGCAAGCCAGATAATTGACAAACTTAAAGGCTGTGCTAAAAAAGCTTGATCTATCTAAATATCACAATAAACTATTCCAAAGAAATGAAATACATGAAAAATTATGTAACTTTATCTTGAATTTAGTTTAGCCATACTTCATAAGTTAGACTCAGGATCTTTGAAATAATAAAACACTATACCATTGTTTTTATATATTATATATAACATATAGTGGTATATATATAAATTTATATATGCAATGAAATTATACATACCAAATATATACAGTTGACCTTTGAACAACTCAGGAGTTAGGGTAGGTAACCCCCCACACAGCTGAAAATCTGTGTATAATTTTTAATGCCCCCATAACTTGACTACTAACAGCCTACCAATGAATGGAAGCCTCACCACTAACAGTAAATTAACACATTTTGTATATGTGTTATATACTGGTTCCTATAATAAAGCAAGCTAGAGAATAGATAATGTTACTAAGATCTTAAGGAAGTTTAAATTCATTTATGGTGTTTTTTTGTATTTTTCCAAAAACTTCCACATATAAGTAGACCCATACAGGTCAAACCCATGTTGTTCAAGAGTCAACTGTACTTCCCAATTGTCTTAGCCTGTAGAAAAAGCCTAACAAAATGAGGTAGAAGAAAGAGACAGAAAAATCAGTTACTGAGTTCAAATACCTACAGGTAACTATATATGTATATATGTTTATTTTTAAGTGGAAATGTCATGTCCTATAACCACACTAAATTCACAGGCTTAAAGCATAGGACAAAAAAAAACCTCCTTTTATGAAATTCAGGTGTCCTGTTATGGCAGCAAGGGTGCCACAAGATGTACCAAGGAAGAGACATAAATGTATAAAACTACACATGCCAGGCAGTGACAAACAACTGATAAAGACCAAATTGGCTAGCACAGGATGCCGAACAAAACTTGGCTCTTTCCTAGGGGCACTGTTGCCATCACATCATTGTATTTCTACAACGTGGAAATTAACGCATAGCACAAGGGGTGATTTTTGTCTTCTCCCATGCTCCCCCTTCCTTGAGAATAGCATCACTGTCACTGTGTCCTTACTTTCTTCACCATCTTTCCTGTTAACATTAAATTGAGACTTCCAAGAGTGAAATTAGAAGGATTCATGCTCTGATCTTATTGAGGAACTTGTCATTTAAAAAGAGCAAGAGCCACACACACATACACACCATACACACACACACACACACACACACACACACACACACAGGCAATACCCCTGTAACAGGATGAAGAGATTGCTGATGTAGACTGAAAATGATAAATGGAACACAGTTGAGAGGTAAACTGCCTGAGGTATCAGAAAACATGTTTTGGTGATGCAAACAGTAGCACAGTAATTTGTTTCAATATCTGACAACCAGAAAGTTAAAAGGAACCCACCTCTGTCATTCGCCTATGCTGCTGATTGATTGATGCCAACCTTTCTCTCCTCTCCTGGCATCCCTTCCTCTTCTGTTTCTTACTAACAAGATCCCCAAATTTCCCCAAGCAAAGAGCTCATGCCTATGGCAAGAGCTTGTTAATTGTACTTAATGGAGTGGAGATCTATAAAGGTCATGGTTGCTTTCTAACATGCTGTCACCCAAACAAAGTACCTTTCAAATGTGACTAATTATCTAATTAGTAGAGATGACCCAAGTCTCTCCAGAGTTAGTCCAGGCTGAATGGGAGAGATCTCTGAAAGCAATGGGGATGTGTGTAAGGAGCTCACAGGAACACTGTGCTCTAACTGCTATCTATATAATCTATATCTATCTATCTATCTATCTATCTATCTATCTATCTATCTATCTATCTATTGTTTCTACCCAGGATTCACCTGAAACTAAAGTAGGACTCACACCACCAAAAACAAGGATGTGGTTTTAACACCAGTGATGACAACTACGTTCTTAGTCCAGACACCTGTTGGAAAACTCTACTACGAGAAAAGTACAAGCACTTTTCACACTTAAGTTAGACATACATTCTTAGAAGGTTTCAGACCACCTCTTAGAAGAAAAAGACATACAAGCAATGTCAAGTAAGGCAGTGGCAAGACTTAAGAAAACAAATATAAAACTCGTAGGTTCACTGTGGCTTAAAATATCAGGAGGTTATTCTTACTGTCACTACTGAATATCCATTTGGATAATAAGGAAAACATATTCTACTTCTTCCCTCAGAATGGGCTTAGAACATGTCACCATTTTATTATGTGATACGTAAATCTCCAGTGTCTGAATATCTCCAGCAGTAACATGGATCAGTAATATGGACTAGCTATGACCCAACAATATCTGCTTTCCTATCACCTAAAATATTAAAGGATAAATGAAAAAAAAAACCAAACATGTGACTAGAGCTCTTTGGAAAATTGGTTTTCAAACAAAATAAATTCATAATTGAATACACACATAATAAATGTTTTCAAGGGTCCACATCAAAGAAGAGGCCATTTGAAACATTCTATCACTGCTCTTGGAAGTTTTTTTGATAAAAATCTCAGAATTATATTTCATAATTGTAGTATATTTACAAAATAATGACCATAAAAAGCACAGCTAGAATAAGTTTCTTATTTAAACATTGTCCAGAAAGTTTTTTTTCTCTGTGTCATAGCATGAAAAATCAAAGAATACAAAATAAAGTGGACAAAAGTTTAAATAGATTACTATTGAATCTTTCTAGCTTACTACATCAATTTCTACAGACTATCTCAGGCTGTTGGGAAAATACAAGTAAAAAAAAAAAGAACCCATTTCAAAGCAAATGCCATCTAAATAATTTAAATATTGGATAAGAAAAGAAGAAACCAAAGATATAAAAACAAAGTTTACCATACCCTGGGGGGGGTGTCTTTGTAACTTCATTACATACCCTGACTTTGTTCTATTTTAAGTCATAGCAAGACAGAAACAAGAAAAAGGAAGAATCCATGTCATTTAGGACCAAATTCAATCATTTCTATTTAAGGAATATGGGGTCAGGAGTAAAGAACACAGTGATACTTTAGATCACTGTACTCAATTCATATCTATTGAGCACCTATTATGCTTCAAGCACTGCAAATATGAGAACATAAAAATGAGTCTTGATAGTGCCCTGAAAAAGCTCTCAGTCTAGCAAGATAAATAAATATAAAAGGAAATATGTAAACAAAAGAGAAAAACTAACAATACAATGCTCTAAGTGGTATTTTCCAGATAAAAACACAGATATTGCATCTCATTCATAGGACAGCTGTCCCCTAGCTCAGGAATTCTAAGCTCCATTTTGGCAGTTTTTATGATGATTTGATGGAGTAAAGTTGGAAATGGTCCAGAGAAGAGCAGCAAACATGATGAAGGAGGCAGACAGACTTAGGAGGTCAGATTAAAGAAGCTAAGTGAGCTTTGCCTAAGTGAGAACATACTAGATAGTCTATAAATATTTTGACAGTATAAATACCAAAGAGACAATGTAAAGAGAGGTAACTGAACTCAGAAAAGGTAAAATGTCTGGCATAAATCACGGTGGAAAATAGGTAATGTCAGGTGTAAACTCGAACATGGAGATTCCTTCTCTAGAAAGGTAGAATGTCATCTCGAGTCATTTAATTTAGATCTTTTTCTCTACTAGATTGACTCTGGGAATTATATACAATGTTTATTTTCAGTATAGTTCCCCAAATATTGCTTCAGGGCCATGTATGTGCTTGGTATTAAAACAAGTATTAAAAAAGAATAAGATAGGAGCCTGCTACAGATTGATGTTTGTGTCCCCATAACTTTGATATGTTGAAACCTACAGCTCATGAGGAAGCAGTCCACATGAATGGGACTAGTCCCATTTAAAATGGGGCCCAAGAGAGCTCCCTTGCCCTTCTGCCATGTGAGCCTACAGCCATGAGAATATGGTGTCTATGTGGAAGTGACCTTAACAGACAATGAATCTTACAGGCATCTTGAACTTCTCAGCCTCCAGAACTATGAGAAATAAATTTCTGCTGTTTATAAGCCACCGAGTCAATGGTGTTTTGTTATAATAGCCCAAACAGACTAAGGCACAGCCCTATAACTCAGGGAATTTGCAGCCAGAAGGAATTCTGGTCTTTCCATCACCCCACATATGATCTACCTCCTAATGATACTTCTCTATGGCTAGAAAAATCCAGCCATCTTAGATTGTGTGATGTTGCAAGGAACTCTCACCAAACCACAAACTATTCCTCTTTCCTGCGTTTTCCACCTCTATCCTTCCCTTGATACACATATGCATACTTGAAGAAAGTCACTCAGGCATTTACTAGAGTAGTACCTAGATTTAAAGGTATTTGATGCAACATTCTTTACCCTGACTGTAAATATTAAAGTTGACAATTCTGAGAAAAGCCCTCCTGATTAAGCTATAATCTGTAAGTGATTGGCAACTTCAAATGTTCATATTTTGGTGGCATGTAAAAAAATAATTCTGGGGCACCTGGATGGCTCAGTCAGTTGAGCGTCCAACTTCAGCTCAGGTCATGAGCTCGCAGTTGATGAGTTCAAGCCCCACGTGGGTCTGTGTTGCTGACAGCTCAGAACCTGGAGCCTGCTTTGGATTCTGTGTGTGTGTGTGTGTGTGTGTGTGTGTGTGTGTGTGTGTGTATCTCTCTCTGCCCTGCTCATGCTCTGTCTCTGTCTCAAAAATAAAATAAACATTAAAAAAATTTTTTTTAATAATTTTAAGAAGGAAGGATTCTTTACTATTGAATCTTATTGAATTAAGAAGGGAAAAGAACAATCCCTCAGTCACAGTGTGGCAAAGCTACTTTTTAGATAGCAATACTTTCCTTTTATCAATCAATTCAATCAGCAAAAGTTAGGGGTGCATGACTGTGTGTGTGTGTGTGTGTGTGTGTGTGTGTGTGTGTGTGTGTGTGTGTGTAGGTTTACAGGTACACGCATAGGCCTAACAGAATCTGAAAAGCCTTGGAGGCTTTCTTCTGTAGTCTAACTGCCTTATAATCACAGGTAAATTGAGTATAACTAAAGGCAATGCGGGAGTGTCTTGGGCAACCTGCAGAACAATCGGGTAAACACCTGGTTCAGACTCCAGGGTCATGCAGTGAGCACTGTAGGCACTCTTGCCCTCTCTTTGGGCCAGAGATTTCTGTTATTACTTACTACAAGACATTCAGTGGCAACCTCATTGCATCTTGAGGATTCGTACTACTTTTCCAACTAATGTAACTGCTGGGTCCTTACATTTTTTTTGAGGTTGAAAAAACATCTCTGGCATCAGTTAAAATGTAGTTTATACCTGTCAGATAACTGCAAAAAATAAACCTAGGTAACAAAACTGTACAACTCTTGAAAAAGTTCAAGACTTGAAACAAATGATACATAAGATAGGAAATGAGGGAGAATAGAATGCCAAAGTTGAAGGATTCTATAGCAAGAAGCACTCCAGACTAGTAGCAATAAAGATGGAAAGCAATTCAAGATAGTGCCATTTTTTTCTTATGGTCTGTTAATTATTACATTTCTCATCATGTTTATAATATACAAGTCTATGAAAGTTGATTTTGGTAGCTAGGACTATGCCTTTTATTAACTTTAGAAATTGAGAATAAGAATATTCCTATATATGATGACTGCCTTACAGGCCATACTGCTACTTTTATGTGTTATGTCAGTCAATTAATCCTTGGGTTTTCCATTTCTCTATCACTGTAATAAGATATGTCCATTTGTGCTACCTGAGAAAATAGTCTAAACATCTATCCAGAATAGGTACTCAATGGTCGGTATTTTGCCAAGCACAGTATTTAAATTTTTTTTTTAACATTTATTTATTATTGAGAGAGAAAGAGCATGAGCATGGGAGGGACAGAGAGAGGGGAAGACACAGAATCTGAAGCAGGCTCCAGGCTCTGACCTGTCAGCACAAAGCCCAACACGGGGCTTGAACTCACAAACTGTGAGATCATGACCTGAGCGGAAGTCAGATGCTTCACTGACTGAGCCACCCAGGCGCCCCCTCCAAGCACAGTATTTTAAAGTGTCAGAATTTAAATGTTTTTACTAGAGCCTTATTTTAGACACAAACCTCATCATGTCCAGTGTATTATACAGCCCTGATGCACTCATTTAGCACAAGCCTGGCCCTTGGAGGCAGTGGAGCTAGAGGTGCACAATCTGGTCTAGGGTAAACTTCTTACAACATATTGATATATTTGATCCTTGTTCCAGCCACAAGGCAAGTATCTGTGTGGCCTTGAGCAAGTTTCACATTTCCTCTGAAATCATTTTAGCCCTTGGTATTCCTTAACAGTCAAATGAGCAGAAGCATGTATCTCTCAGTCCCTTTGAGTTCTAAAAATGCCTTTTCTTGGTGAGAAAGTTCCTCTTCATAGAATAACACCAGCTAATCAATGCTAAATGGCTGACATAATTAGAAAATCATGTATTTTCAACTTCTAAAGAAATAATAGATCTAAACAATGATCACGTAAACTCCATTAGGTAAAAACGGCTAATGGGAACTTTTAACAGATGGTGCTGCCTGAGGACCATCTGAACCCACTGATCAATCTTAACATCCTTGAAGAAAAGACATCATATGCCTCTTAAAGGAAGTACAGAGCACCAATTATCAACCATGTATGCAAATACACCAGAGATCTTTAACTAGTTTCTCCATTGAAAAGGTATACACACTTTTTCAAAGATCACAAAGACTTGAACGGCACCCAATTTGACAAGAGGTTGGACACAAAACCAATGGAGACCAACTTGAAATAAGGAATCTAACTTTAGAAATGATAAAGGGGGAAAAGCTGGCCTTCAAATTAAGTCCATATGAAAACAAAATTCCATTTTTACAACCCAATTTGCATGAATCTTTTCAATGTAATTCTGTGTATAAATTAAAGGGCAGTGATTTGAATGACTTACTACTCCAAAATGGATGGTGGTTATTTGTGAGAAAATAAAAACATAAAATTTTTCCCACTTTTCATTAAACTTTTAATGTCCTCTATGACTTGTTCGTGAATCAATAAAAGGTTACTGGAAAACAACCTAAGGCTACCTGCCTTCCTGAGTCAGCCTGAGAGAGGAAAAGATTTGACCTGTTTAGTTTTTTTTAAATTCTGTGTCTGTATCAGGAGCCCTAAATTCCATGAACATAGGAAATTCAATATAAACTCAGAGAGAAAATGACTGGAGATGGAAAGATGGGTTGAGACAACTAATTCTCAAAAAGGGAAAAAAAAATCTCAAAGAAAGGTAAGATTCTTTATAGGTCTGCATGATCTACCTCCAGTAGGCCCCTTCCACCCTCCATGTTAATGCCATCCTTCAAATTTTATTGCTCTTTTCTATGTTAATTTTCATTCTTACTAGTTCCTTTGCTGTTCAGTTGTACCCAATTGGTTAGAGTGGAAACTGTACAGAATGAAGAGAATGAGGTTGTTTGATTTATTGCAAGACCTCAAATCCTAAAATACAATGGCTCTTATATAGAGTTCTGGAGATAAAGTTTGGACATCCTCAAAGCGATTTTCTCTTTCTAGACCACTTTCCAGACCACTGCTCTAGAATCCATTTTACATTTAGACTCAGTTTTCTTCTATTCATTGAAACTTGACCACATTTCCTTTTTTGCAAAGTAGGGTTAATGATGATGTCGACTAGGGAGTTATTCTGAGGATTAATTAATTCATGAAAAGCACTTGGAACAACACATGATAAGCACTTGTTCATTGATAGCTATTATTGATGTGGTTATTATCATTATTGCAGAAGATATTCAAGAAAACAACATGACCATAAATAACTTTCTGGTATTAACCTCAAAAGAATCTGAGTTTAGAAAGTTTGGCAATTTAATCAATAAGCCAGATAAACTTGTCCACCCATGTTCAGCCTCTTTTATAGATAACTTGGTCTAGCTGATAATATGACCCTTAGATTTCTATAACTAACAATGATCTAAAAATAAACCTATTAAAGGCATTCAAGTACAGGGTTGCCACTGAAATCTGTGATAAAACTAAAAAGCAAAAAATTGCATAGCACTTGAGTTAAATTTGATGTGTTACCACTTAATAGATGTGACCTGAACTATGTTACCTGATATCTGTGAGCTTGTCTCCTAGACCAAAATCTGTGAAAAACTTACAAAGATCATATTGAAGCTAGGGGAATAATTAAATGATATATGTCACTTAACACCTCCTAGCAATGCCTCAATATGTTCAGGGACTTATTTTGGAAGAAGATGGCTTTAGTGGTGTGCAGTTACACACATCAGGATTCTGTTTCTGCCTCTCTCTCTTCCATCTTGTGTGATTCAGGCAAGTGCTTGTTGTCTCTGACTTGCTACATTCTCACCTGTAGAAACAGCCTAGGTCCATTGTGATCATGAATAATGACCAGCACTTTACTTCGAATGTAGAAAACCTTCAATGCAAGACAGCCATTGATAAGTGCATTACTTCTTTCCCTCTGAGGTTAAACTGACTGTATTGCGTTTGAAGTAAAGAGTAGGCAAGAATCCTCCTCCCACCCCACAAACAAGCTATTCTCTCATCTAATTTAGAAGTCAAGAATATTCTCTTCAGGGGCGCCTGGGTGGCGCAGTCGGTTAAGCGTCCGACTTCAGCCAGGTCACGATCTCGCGGTCCGTGAGTTCGAGCCCCGCGTCGGGCTCTGGGCTGATGGCTCAGAGCCTGGAGCCTGTTTCCGGTTCTGTGTCTCCCTCTCTCTCTGCCCCTCCCCCGTTCATGCTCTGTCTCTCTCTGTCCCAAAAATAAATAAACGTTGAAAAAAAAAAAATTTTAAAAAAAAAATTTAAAAAAAAAAAAAAGAATATTCTCTTCAAAATTAAGCCATTTCTTTAACCATCTCATAGGTGAAGGAAAATAAATCTCTGTTTTATGGATGGAGGAAAAACTCTGACATCATAAGAGAGGAAACACCCCTTTGGTGTTTGTCTTCACATAGAGCATCAACAGGTCTGATGTCTTCCAACATCCTCTTCCACCTTCCGTACCGCTGCTCCACGTGGAGAACTGAAAGGTAGGAGCTGCTCATTTCTTTCTCATCCCTGCTACTAAGGGATTGGGGTGCTTTTCTTCAAGTCTTCCAGGAGGCCTGGTCTTTACAGAGGCTCCCTGCATAACATTTCACTGGCAGATGGCCCCTCTGGAAAAGCCAGCCCTAACACTTACAAAGACAGAATCTGGGAGACAGGCAGGGAGTTAAGGTCCAATTCATCCTGAACTTGAGAAAGATACCAGGAAAGTTGAATGAGTCAGAAGAGAAAATTGTGCTATACATCATTAGTCTCCCAATTTCCCTTATGTTTGAATAATGGTACTCTAAAAACAGAATAAGAGAAAAAATTAAAAATAAGAAATCTTCCCTGGCAATTTGATTATTAGGTCACTTCAAGAGAGGCAGTTTAAGAAATCAGCAAATGCCACTGGGGAAACTAAAATAATAACAAGCAACTCTAATACAGTACCTTTCCTCTTCAAGGCACTTTACAAACATGAAGTAATTAGGCCAATTAAAACTTGAAAAAGTAGCCTATTTAGACACAATCTTCTTTGCACATACAGGGCATCTGCTTGGAAATAACTCTTGTGCCTTGTTTTCAAAGCAGAAGATGCTCACAGGAAAACAAGATACCCATAAATAACTAGGGAACTTAACTTAGAAGGATCTGGGTCTAGAAGCATTTAAGGCATTTAAATCAGAAGTAAATTTCCCACACCTCGATGCTTCCCTACCACAAACTCTGTGTAGTTAGACACTTCCTGACAGTGCCAGGCAGTTGTGGATGGATGATAACAGCAGATAACAAAGATAAACAGTCCAAGGAATGAACAGACAGAAGATCTTAGGTCTACCTGTTCCTGGTAAATGAAGTCCCAAAGAGAAATTCCAGAATAACTGAGCAAAGGGCCATAGTGTGTTGAATTAAGAAGTGTTCTAATTGGGAGTAAGGAGATTTAAGTCCTTGTTCAGGTTTTTTTTTTTTTAATTACTTAATTTATTTATTTTTGAGAGAGAGAGATTGAGAGTGGGGCAGGGGCAGAGAGAAAGGGGGACAGAGGATATGAAGCAGTCTCTATGCTGACAGCAGGAGCCCAATGTGGGGCTCAAATTCATGAACGTGAGATCAGGACCTGAGGCGAAGGCACATGTTCAACCAACTGAGCCACCTAGCTGCCCCAGTCCTTGTTCAAGTTTAACCACTAATTCACTATGTAACTTGGGACAGTAACTTAGTTTGTTTATGGCTTTGGTCTCTAAATGTGAAATGAGCCGTCTGATTAGATCCATGGCTTTCAAAGTATGTTCTGAAGGTACTGTGGATGCCCAATGTCGGGTATGTAACAGCTCTGAGCTTCTCTGGTACAGGAAGAGCAGCAACATTTTAATTCATTTTAGATGTTGGATTTTTAGGAGCACCAAGAGTCCCATGCCTAATTGAGTCAGAAAATCACTAGTCTCTGAATTCTCTTGCAACTCTGGTAATCTGTGATTCTATGAATGTTTATAAACCCCACAGCATATAGGGTAGGTTTCAATGGAAACTTCCATTACATTAGCTCAACTTGCTAGGATCAGAGAAGAGCGACAGATCAAGTCAGTACTCTTCAGGTCTCCCTTGCTCACTGTAAGTCACTGTAAGTCAGGGTTATTTTTCTTTGATTTATCCGAACCAACCCTAGGTGAAGTAGGTGTTGCAGAGACCTCCAACAGGTCTCCACTCTCTCTCTTCCAGTTTCTCTACTTGCCCCCGGCTGGCTGGCTCTGATAATCTAGTTCTCAAATTTAGGTTGGGGAAGACAGGGAGTGTCATGTATAAAGCTGTTAGTCTCATTTCTCTGATTTATGAGTACGCATACTCTATGATCCAGAGCCCTGGAGGAGAGGAATAAATGGAAGACGATTCAGGCAAATAATCTTTCCTCTACTAACATTGCCCTCCCTCCCCATTTTGCCTGGCATATAGGTAGCTTTTAGGAACCAAACCCTCCATGATAGTAAACTCCAGCAAATGAGTCTGTTAGTATAATACCTCATTTATTCCCACAAACTATATTGCTAATTATATAATGAAGAACCTGAGATTAAAAGAGTAAGCACACAAAATCACAAAGCTTGGATGGCAAAGCCAAAAATGGGCCATGAGGCTTTCTGAACTTAACTCCCTGACTTTCTCATACCACTCAACTGCTTCGCTATTTACATAACATAAACAAGTAACTCCCAACCCAAACAAAGCAAGTTAAGTTTTTGCTTCCTGTAAGTGCTGCCTCCTACTCTTTCTTCTCTTTCTCTTCAGATTCTCATGGCTGGACTACTGTGGCCTAGGAGTGTGGGTTTGATTGAAGTCAGGTCATCTGACTTTGAAATTAACATGGCAAGTGACTTCACTAAGTCATAGTCTTAACCACGTCTAAATATTAATACCTACCCAAGGACTTCATAGGACATTTATAAGATTTTAACCTACTATTTGTGGGAATGCATCCAAATTGCTTTAACTTGCTCTACCTAGCCCTTGGGTCATTTAAGATGTTTTAGTTTCTGGTGTTTTCCATCTCTTCCAGCACAGCCACTGAGTAATGAGGCAAACTAAAGAATTTCCCAGAAGCGCAGATTTCCCCAATGAAAATAAAGGATTCCTAATTCCAGATGGAAAGCATTTTGGCATTTCCTTAGAGAATACTAGTAGTGAATTGAAACAGAAATAGATGCTCCTTACCGAGTAAAAGTCTAGCAGCTCGTTTATAGACCTATCCACACTCTAATTAAAATAGCACAATTATCTGGGAAATTGTGAGGAAAAGCCACCAATACTATTGACTGTTTTTGCAATGTCAACAATCACAGGGAATACTCAGTGACAACCTCAATGCCCACTTACAGATATAAAAAAAAGTAGTAAGTTATAGCTGCAGGATATTAGTGAAGTTTCCAGTACTGACTAGGAAAAAAGTGGTCTAACAAGCAGCCATAGGTCTGTGAGAGTCAATTTATGGCACAAGTTTAAGCTAGTTGACCTAAACAAAAGTCAACTGCCAATTGTAAACACCTCCCTTTCTTCTATAAGCCTAGACACAGAAGCAGAGAGGTGCTTAAATGCAGGGTATGACAGTCAATCTTATGCCTCTGATTACATCTAGTGACTCTTGAAAGAGCAAATTTCTTACTAAAAAACACTACACAAGATGTTAACCTACCTTTAAACCTACTTACTCAATTTTCAATGGCAATAACGCAGGTCTGCAAATCAGCACAGTTATCTCCACACCAGGATTTGAAATTAATAAACCGTGCCCTAAAAGGCTTCCAAGTTTATTCCAAATGGAATCCACTGTTTGGGTTTTACCATCATCCAGTGTCCTCATTCTGTAATTATCTAGCTTTACTATCAAATACCAACTTAGGCAAGTCAGTACTAGATTTAATGCTTTTTTCAGTGTTGTTGATATTGACACATAACATTGTATTAGTCCAAAATGTACAGCATTTGATATATGCAAATACTGCAAATCTGCCACAGTAAGGTTGGTTAACATCAATTACCTCACATTGTTGCAAATGTCACCTTGTGATGACAAGTTTTTTTTTCATTTTTTAATGTTTATTTTTGAGAGAGAGAGAAAGTGTGTGTGTGTGTGTGTTTGTGTGTGTGTGTGAGCGAGGGAGGGGCAGTGACAGAGGAGGCTCCAGGCTCTGAGCTGCCAGCACAGAGCCTGATGTGGGGCTCAAACCCATGAACTGTGAGATCATGAGCTGAGTAGAAGTCGGACACTTAAATGACTGAGCCACCCAGGCACCCCTGTGATGACAAGTTTCAAGATCTACTCTTTTTTTTTTTTTTTTTTTTTTTTTTTTTTTTTTTTAAAAATTTTCACTTTTTTTATTTAAAAAAAATTTTTTTACTGTTTATTTTTTTTTATTTTTTTTTATTTATATATGAAATTTATTGTCAAATTGGTTTCCATACAACACCCAGTGCTCATCCCAAAAGGTGCCCTCCTCAGTACCCATCTCCCACCCTCTCCTCCCTCCCACCCCCCATCAACCCTTAGTTTGTTCTCAGTTCTCAACAGTCTCTTATGCTTTGGCTCTCTCCCACTCTAACCTCTTTTTTTTTTTTTTTTTTTTTGTTCCCCTCCCCCATGGGTTTCTCTTAAGTTTCTCAGGATCCACATAAGAGTGAAACCATATGGTATCTGTCTTTCTCTGTATGGCTTATTTCACTTAGCATCATACTCTCCAGTTCCATCCACGTTGCTACAAAAGGCCATATTTCATTTTTTCTCATTGCCACGTAGTACTCCATTGTGTATATAAACCACAATTTCTTTATCCATTCATCAGTTGATGGACATTTAGGCTCTTTCCATAATTTGGCTATTGTTGAGAGTGCTGCTATGAACATTGGGGTACAAGTGCCCCTATGCATCAGTACTCCTGTGTCCCTTGGATAAATTCCTAGCAGTGCTATTGCTGGGTCATAGGGTAGGTCTATTTTTAATTTTCTGAGGAACCTCCACACTGCTTTCCAGAGCGGCTGCACCAATTTGCATTCCCACCAACAGTGCAAGAGGGTTCCCGTTTCTCCACATCCTCTCCAGCATCTATAGTCTCCTGATTTGTTCATTTTGGCCACTCTGACTGGCGTGAGGTGATACCTGAGTGTGGTTTTGATTTGTATTTCCCTGATAAGGAGCGACGCTGAACATCTTTTCATGTGCCTGTTGGCCATCCGGATGTCTTCTTTAGAGAAGTGTCTATTCATGTTTTCTGCCCATTTCTTCACTGGGTTATTTGCTTTTCGGGTGTGGAGTTTGGTGAGCTCTTTATAGATTTTGGATACTAGCCCTTTGTCCGATATGTCATTTGCAAATATCTTTTCCCATTCCGTTGGTTGCCTTTTAGTTTTGTTGGTTGTTTCCTTTGCTGTGCAGAAGCTTTTTATCTTCATAAGGTCCCAGTAATTCACTTTTGCTTTTAATTCCCTTGCCTTTGGGGATGTGTCGAGTAAGAGATTGCTACGGCTGAGGTCAGAGAGGTCTTTTCCTGCTTTCTCCTCTAAGGTTTTGATGGTTTCCTGTCTCACATTCAGGTCCTTTATCCATTTTGAGTTTATTTTTGTGAATGGTGTGAGAAAGTGGTCTAGTTTCAACCTTCTGCATGTTGCTGTCCAGTTCTCCCAGCACCATTTGTTGAAGAGACTGTCTTTTTTCCATTGGATGTTCTTTCCTGCTTTGTCAAAGATGAGTTGGCCGTACGTTTGTGGGTCTAGTTCCGGGGTTTCTATTCTATTCCATTGGTCTATGTGTCTGTTTTGGTGCCAATACCATGCTGTCTTGATGATGACAGCTTTGTAGTAGAGGCTAAAGTCTGGGATTGTGATGCCTCCTGCTTTGGTCTTCTTCTTCAAAATTACTTTGGCTATTCGGGGCCTTTTGTGGTTCCATATGAATTTTAGGATTGCTTGTTCTAGTTTCGAGAAGAATGCTGGTGCAATTTTGATTGGGATTGCATTGAATGTGTAGATAGCTTTGGGTAGTATTGACATTTTAACAATATTTATTCTTCCAATCCATGAGCAGGGAATGTCTTTCCATTTCTTTAAATCTTCTTCAATTACCTTCATAAGCTTTCTATAGTTTTCAGCATACAGATCCTTTACATCTTTGGTTAGATTGATTCCTAGGTATTTTATGCTTCTTGGTGCAATTGTGAATGGGATCAGTTTCTTTATTTGTCTTTCTGTTGTTTCATTGTTAGTGTATAAGAATGCAACTGATTTCTGTACATTGATTTTGTATCCTGCAACTTTGCTGAATTCATGTATCAGTTCCAGCAGACTTTTGGTGGAGTCTATCGGATTTTCCATGTATAATATCATGTCATCTGCAAAGAGCGAAAGCTTGACTTCATCTTTGCCAATTTTGATGCCTTTGATTTCCTTTTGTTGTCTGATTGCTGATGCTAGAACTTCCAGCACTATGTTAAACAACAGCGGTGAGAGTGGGCATCCCTGTCGTGTTCCTGATCTCAGGGAAAAAGCTCTCAGTTTTTCCCCGTTGAGGATGATGTTAGCTGTGGGCTTTTCATAAATGGCTTTTATGATCTTTAAGTATGTTCCTTCTATCCCGACTTTCTCAAGAGTTTTTATTAAGAAAGGGTGCTGGATTTTGTCAAAGGCCTTTTCTGCATCGATTGACAGGATCATATGGTTTTTCTCTTTTTTTTTGTTAATGTGATGTATCACGTTGATTGATTTGCGAATGTTGAACCAGCCCTGCATCCCAGGAATGAATCCCACTTGATCATGGTGAATAATTCTTTTTATATGCCGTTGAATTCGATTTGCTAGTATCTTATTGAGAATTTTTGCATCCATATTCATCAGGGATATTGGCCTGTAGTTCTCTTTTTTTACTGGGTCTCTGTCTGGTTTAGGAATCAAAGTAATACTGGCTTCATAGAATGAGTCTGGAAGTTTTCCTTCCCTTTCTATTTCTTGGAATAGCTTGAGAAGGATAGGTATTATCTCTGCTTTAAACGTCTGGTAGAACTCCCCTGGGAAGCCATCTGGTCCTGGACTCTTATTTGTTGGGAGATTTTTGATAACCGATTCAATTTCTTCGCTGGTGATGGGTCTGTTCAAGCTTTCTATTTCCTCCTGATTGAGTTTTGGAAGAGTGTGGGTGTTCAGGAATTTGTCCATTTCTTCTAGGTTGTCCAATTTGTTGGCATATAATTTTTCATAGTATTCCCTGATAATTGTTTGTATCTCTGAGGGATTGGTTGTAATAATTCCATTTTCATTCATGATTTTATCTATTTGGGTCATCTCCCTTTTCTTTTTGAGAAGCCTGGCTAGAGGTTTGTCAATTTTGTTTATTTTTTCAAAAAACCAACTCTTGGTTTCATTGATCTGCTCTACAGTTTTTTTAGATTCTATATTGTTTATTTCTGCTCTGATCTTTATGATTTCTCTTCTTCTGCTGGGTTTAGGCTGCCTTTGCTGTTCTGCTTCTAGTTCCTTTAGGTGTGCTGTTAGATTTTGTATTTGGGATTTTTCTTGTTTCTTGAGATAGGCCTGGATTGCAATGTATTTTCCTCTCAGGACTGCCTTCGCTGCGTCCCAAAGCGTTTGGATTGTTGTATTTTCATTTTCGTTTGTTTCCATATATTTTTTAATTTCTTCTCGAATTGCCTGGTTGACCCACTCATTCGTTAGTAGGGTGTTCTTTAACCTCCATGCTTTTGGAGGTTTTCCAGACTTTTTTCTGTGGTTGATTTCAAGCTTCATAGCGTTGTGGTCTGAAAGTATGCATGGTATGATTTCAATTCTTGTAAACTTATGAAGGGCTGTTTTGTGACCCAGTATATGATCTATCTTGGAGAATGTTCCATGTGCACTCGAGAAGAAAGTATATTCTGTTGCTTTGGGATGCAGAGTTCTAAATATATCTGTCAAGTCCATCTGATCCAATGTCTCATTCAGGGCCCTTGTTTCTTTATTGACCGTGCGTCTAGATGATCTATCCATTTCTGTAAGTGGGGTGTTAAAGTCCCCTGCAATTACCACATTCTTATCAATAAGGTTGCTTGTGTTTATGAGTAATTGTTTTATATATTTGGGCGCTCCGGTATTCGGCGCATAGACATTTATAATTGTTAGCTCTTCCTGATGGATAGACCCTGTCACTATTATATAATGTCCTTCTTCATCTCTTGTTACAGCCTTTAATTGAAAGTCTAGTTTGTCTGATATAAGGATGGCTACTCCAGCTTTCTTTTGGCTTCCAGTAGCATGATAAATAGTTCTCCATCCCCTCACTCTCAATCTAAAGGTGTCCTCAGGTCTAAAATGAGTCTCTTGTAGACAGCAAATAGATGGGTCTTGTTTTTTTATCCATTCTGATACCCTATGTCTTTTGGTTGGCGCATTTAGTCCATTTACATTCAGTGTTATTATAGAAAGATATGGGTTTAGAGTCATTGTGATGTCTGTATGTTTTATGCTTGTAGTGATGTCTCTGGTACTTTGTCTCACAGGGTCCCCCTTAGGATCTCTTGTAGGGCTGGTTTAGTGGTGACAAATTCCTTCAGTTTTTGTTTGTTTGGGAAGACCTTTATCTGTCCTTCTATTCTAAATGACAGACTTGCTGGATAAAGGATTCTCGGCTGCATATTTTTTCTGTCTAGCACACTGAAAATCTCGTGCCAATTCTTTCTGGCCTGCCAAGTTTCAAAAGAGAGATCAGTCACGAGTCTTATAGGTCTCCCTTTATATGTGAGGGCACGTTTACCCCTTGCTGCTTTCAGAATTTTCTCTTTATCCTTGTATTTTGCCAGTTTCACTATGATATGTCGTGCAGAAGATCGATTCAAGTTACGTCTGAAGGGAGTTCTCTGTGCCTCTTGGATTTCAATGCCTTTTTCCTTCCCCAGTTCAGGGAAGTTCTCAGCTATTATTTCTTCAAGTACCCCTTCAGGACCTTTCCCTCTCTCTTCCTCCTCTGGGATACCAATGATGCGTATATTATTTCTTTTTAGTGTATCACTTAGTTCTCTAATTTTCCCCTCATATTCCTGGATTTTTTTATCCCTCTTTTTCTCAGCTTCCTCTTTTTCCATAACTTTATCTTCTAGTTCACCTATTCTCTCCTCTGCCTCTTCAATCCGAGCCGTGGTGGTTTCCATTTTGTTATGCATTTCGTTTAAAGCGTTTTTCAGCTCCTCGTGACTGTTCCTTAGTCCCTTGATCTCTGTAGCAAGAGATTCTCTGCTGTCAGCTATACTGTTTTCAAGCCCAGCGATTAATTTTATGACTATTATTCTAAATTCACTTTCTGTTATATTATTTAAATCCTTTTTGATCAGTTCATTAGCTGTTGTAATTTCCTGGAGATTCTTCTGAGGGGAATTCTTCCGCTTGGTCATTTTGGATAGTCCCTGGTGTGGTGAGGACCTGCAGGGCACTTCCCCTGTGCTGTGGTGTATAACTGGAGTTGGTGGGCGGAGCCGCAGTCAGACCTGATGTCTGCTCCCAGCCCACCGCTGGGGCCACAGTCAGACTGGTGCGTGCCTTCTCTTCCCCTCTCCTAGGGGCGGGATTCACTGTGGGGTGGGGTGGTCTGTCTGGGCTACTTGCACACTGCCAGGCTTGTGATGCTGGGGATCTGGCGTCTTAGCTGGGGTGGGTAGGCAAGGTGCACAGGGGCAGGAGGGGCAGGCTTAGCTTGCTTCTCCTTAGGTGATCCACTTCAGGAGGGGCCCTGTGGCAGCAGGAGGGAGTCAGATCCGCTGCCGGAGGTTTGGCTCCGCAGAAGCGCAGAGTTGGGTGTTTGCGCGGAGCGAGCAAGTTCCCTGGCAGGAACTGGTTCTCTTTGGGATTTTGGCTGGGGAATGGGCGGGGAAGATGGTGCTGGCGAGCGCCTTTGTTCCCCACCAAACTGAGCTCTGTCGTCCGGGGGCTCAGCAGCTCTCCTTCCCTTTGTCCTCCAGCCTTCCCGCTTTCTGAGCAGAGCTGTTAACTTACGACTTCCCAGACGCTAAGTCGCGCTTGCTGTCGGAACACAGTCCGTCAGGCCCCTCCGCTTTTTGCAAGCCAGACTCGGGGGCTCTGCTTGGCCGGCGAGCCGCCCCTCCGCCCCGGCTCCCTCCCGCCAGTCCGTGGAGCGCGCACCGCCTCGCCGCCCTTCCTACCCTCTTCCGTGGGCCTCTCGTCTGCGCTTGGCTCCGGCGACTCCGTTCTGCTAATCCTCTGGTGGTTTTCTGGGTTATTTAGGCAGGTGTAGGTGGAATCTAAGTGATCAGCAGGACGCGCGGTGAGCCCAGCGTCCTCCTACGCCGCCATCTTCCTCCTAGTCCTCAAGATCTACTCTTTAGGCAACTTTCAAATATCCAATATATTATAGTTAACCATAGTCACCATGCTGTACATTACATTCCCAGAACTTAATTATCTCATAAGTTTTTACCTTATGACTGCCTTCACCCATTCCCCTCAGTAATTCCCACCTCCCCAAATAAAATGTTAATTTTCCCAAAATAAAATGCTCCAAATGCCCTTTTGAAAGAGAAAGAGGGGGGGAGGAGGCGGGGAGAGGGGGAGAGAGAGAGAGAGAGAGAGAGAGAGAGAGAGCGAGCGCACACAAGTGGGGAAGGGAAAAAGGGAGAAGGAGAAAATCTTAATCCAACATGGAGCTGGATCTCAGGACCATGAGATCATGACCTGAGCTGAAATTAAGAGTCAGATGCTTAATTGACTAAACCACCCAGGTGCCCCCAAATACCCATTTTCTATACATTGTATAGAAATGTATTAATATGGCTTAATCCGCACCTTTCCCTTTTCATAGTTAAGTCACCTCTAATATTTCCTTTCTCAACAATTACTATATACATTTGCTATTTCACACATCTTACTTATATGCTATTATCTGGCTAGTTCAAATGTTCCTCTGTACTTAATCCATGCTTCATTCCTGTTCTAACATAGGTTGAAAATATAATGCTGCTGTATCAAGGAATGTACCTTTCCTAAGAACTACCAGACTAACATAGGCATATCTGAAATCTGATCTGTGCTCCCGAGACACACATATTAGTATCTTCAGAAATGTGAGGAAGCATGCCAGTCTTTCAGGTCTGTTATTGAGCAGCAAAATCTGAACACACGCATGCGCGTGCGTGCGTGTGCGCACACACACACACACACACACACACACACACACACACACTTTGTAGCTGTTTTGAAAATACACAGTGATTCCCAGAGACTCAACCAAATCAACTAAGCATTCTAAAATATCAAAATATCTACTTTTTATTACACAGTTCTGTAATTTACTTTTTCCCACCAATTCTGGGCAGGAATTCAACTTTATCCCTTTTCTTAAATATTATTTGACCCAAGGACCCTTGACTTGGGTTCCAAGAGCAGGCTTCATTCACTCTTGAAAACCTTTGAAATCAGATATACTACTGACTGTGTTTATTTAGGGGGAATTTATGGGGAGAAGATTATTGCTTCTATTAAGTTCTCAGAATTCATTACGGCATCATGACTTCCCAAAAGGTTACAAACCACTGATAAACCATGTATAATGTAACCTATTATCATTCAGTCTTTATAGTCTATAAAATAAGATGTGTCATTATTCTGTCTCTACATGTTAGCCCAATCCATAATCCTCTTTCTAAAAGTAAGAAATACTTAAATGGAATAAAATGCACTCCTCCAAATACCATCTGGTCGATAGAAGCCTGCCATTCATGTTCCTCACCTTTTTAGCGAATTCAAAAATTCTCAGAACTCAAACTGTAAACACTGCTCCCTTAGTCTTGCCTTGCCACTATGTGGAATTAGACTGTGGGTCCAATCAGATGCTTTTTAAATGGTGAAACACAGGAACCAGATGTATAGGTCATCAGAGATGAGGCATGAATTTCCATCCACTTAGGCTCTTCCTTCTGCTGTTTTTCCAAAAAACCTGGAGCTCTCAATGAATAAATACTATGCTCAGAGACAATGAGAAAATTCAAACTTTCCAATGATGAGAATTTCTTTTAAAAGATACTTTCCCATTATTCTCCTCCTTATGAAATTAGCAATTTGTGGGAAATGACTGAAGCTTCCTTTAAAATAAGGTGATAATGCGGCACCAGGGTGGCTTAGTTGGTTGAGTGTCCAACTCTTCATTTCAGCTCAGGTCATGATCTCAGGATTTTTGAGTTTGAGCCCCATGTTGGGCTCTGTGCTAACAGTACAGAGCCTGCTTGGAATCCTCTCTCTCCCTCTGTCCCTCCCCAACATGTGAGCACACACATGCACACACTCTTTTTCTCAAAATAAACTTTAAAAATAAATTAAATTAAATTAAATAAGGTGATGAGGAATAGATGCACTGCAGAAGCAAGTATTGCCTGGTATATGTTTGTACAGAAATGGAATTTTTGTGCAAGTGTTAATTTATTTCCCCATGGCATTTACAGAATCTCTCAAGACCTTCTTCAGGTCAGCATGAAGAATTGTGAGTTGATTGACAGTACTATTAAATGGATTGGTAACTATCTGAACACTGCACCCAAAGAAAGTAGATTAAATTACTTTGGCATCATTCATTAGGAAGGGCTCCACATTTGAGTCATTAGGTTCTATACTTGACCTTATAACGTTAAACAAACAGAACGTGTACCCTGTATATTTATCCAAGAGAGCAGGTGGGGAGTTAGCTAACATAAATGCTAGAATATTTAAAGAGATCTTGATGACTAGAAGAGTGGGCCAAAACCCAATAAGCATGAACTATCACAACGAGATGATAATATAGCATGAAAACCATAAGCTCTAAAATAAAACAAACATGGACTTAAATACATGTTCCACCACTTAATATCTATGTGGGTCCAGATAAATTTCCTTCAAGGGCTCCTTTTCATATGTTAAATGGGGACAAATTAATTTTATTTTATAGGGTTCATTGAGAAAATTAAATTCTATAGCATAAATTAAACTCAGAGTCTAGAATTAAATTATAATAACTTAGTTGTAAATAGCGTATTAATATTAGTCATTATCTTCACAAGTAAAAATAGAAGACATAACCCTTCATTCATTCACCAACTATTTAAAAAACTGTTTAGGGGCACATGCTTAGGTGGTTCAGTCTTTTAAGTGTCTGACTTCGCATCCCCAAAGGCAAGGGAATTAAAAGCAAAAGTGAATTACTGGGACCTTATGAAGATAAAAAGCTTCTGCACAGCAAAGGAAACAACCAACAAAACTAAAAGGCAACCAACGGAATGGGAAAAGATATTTGCAAATGACATATCGGACAAAGGGCTAGTATCCAAAATCTATAAAGAGCTCACCAAACTCCACACCCAAAAAACAAATAACCCAGTGAAGAAATGGGCAGAAAACATGAATAGACACTTCTCTAAAGAAGACATCCGGATGGCCAACAGGCACATGAAAAGATGTTCAACGTCGCTCCTTATCAGGGAAATACAAATCAAAACCACACTCAGATATCACCTCACGCCAGTCAGAGTGGCCAAAATGAACAAATCAGGAGACTATAGATGCTGGAGAGGATGTGGAGAAACGGGAACCTTCTTGCACTGTTGGTGGGAATGCAAATTGGTGCAGCCGCTCTGGAAAGCAGTGTGGACGTTCCTCAGAAAATTAAAAATAGACCTACCCTATGACCCAGCAATAGCACTGCTAAGAATTTATCCAAGGGATACAGGAGTACTGATGCATAGGGGCACTTGTACCCCAATGTTTATAGCAGCACTCTCAACAACAGCCAAATTATGGAAAGAGCCCAAATGTCCATCAACTGATGAATGGATAAAGAAATTGTGGTTTATATACACAATGGAATACTACGTGGCAATGAGGAAAAATGAAATATGGCCTTTTGTAGCAACGTGGATGGAACTGGAGAGTGTGATGCTAAGTGAAATAAGCCACACAGAGAAAGACAGATACCATATGTTTTCACTCTTATGTGGATCCTGAGAAACTTAACAGAAACCCATGGGGGAGGGGAAGGAAAAAAAAAAAAAAAAGAGGTTAGAGTGGGAGAGAGCCAAAGCATAAGAGACTGTTAAAAACTGAGAACAAACTGAGGGTTGATGGGGGGGTGGGAGGGAGGGGAGGGTGGGTGATGGGTATTGAGGAGGACACCTTTTGGGATGAGCACTGGGTGTTGTATGGAAACCAATTTGACAATAAATTTCATATATTAAAAAAAAAAAAAAATAAGTGTCTGACTTCGGCTTAGGTCATGATTTCATGGTTCATGAGTTCAAGTCCTGCATCAGGCTCTGTGCTAACAGCTCAAAGCCTGCGATCTGCTTCAGATTCTGTGTCTTACTTTCTCTCTATCCCTCCCCTGCTTGCACTCTGAGATCCCTCTCTCACTAAAAAATAAATAAACATTAAAAGTTCAAAAAAACACCACATGTTTAAACACCCAATATGTCTATTGTTATGCTTGGTTCAGCAGGTACAAAGATGAGCCAGTCCTGTCCTAAAAGTAGAATTGAATATATGTAATGGAGAAATGAAAAACATATAAATGGTATGACAATTCACTGTATAACATTACTAAGCACACACTTCCTGGTCCCATACTCCACTCTTCTACTAGACTCTACTTGAATTAGACAGGCCATGCCTCAGAATGTCCCCTTGTGTGGGGGGACAAGCAAGACTAAATAACTCCAATTACTATAGTCGAAATGAGTATGTCCCCCCAAATTCATAATCCTCCAATGTGAGGAATCCGCCAACTCGAAATCCTAAGCTCCAATGTGATAGTTAGAAGCTGGGGCCTTTGGAAGATGCTTAGGTCATAAGGACGGAGCCCTCATGAATGAGATTCATATTCTTATAAAAGAGAACCTACAGGGCTCCCTAGTCCCTCCATTATGTGAAGACACAGCAAGAAGCTAGTAGTCTACAACCTGGAAGAGGGCCTTCACCAGAACCCAATAATGCTGGCACCCTGATCTTGGACTTCCAATGTTCAGAAGTGTGAGAAATACATTTCTGTTGTTAACAAGCTTCACAGTCTGTGGAATTTTATTACAGTATCCCAGAGGGACTAAGACACTAGCTCAATACACAACCAATTAGACAAAGCATCAGATCTACAATGCTTGGCAAGTTCAAGGAAAATGCCCTGCTGTAAGAAAGTGATCTGAGCCAGGAGATTTTCTTTCTCAAGAATTTGGACTATGAAACAAGGGGAGATTGGTGCAATTGACAATGGGAGTTAGAAACAGAAGGATAAAAGAGATAGGGTTGAGACTGTGAGGGGCCATGTTTCTACTGAAATTTTGAGATATCAGACAAACGGCTAAGCAGAAATATACAGGGAAAGTCATCAATGTCATGTGGCTAAGAGAGCCTGAGATAACCAATGCCAAGAGCTTCAAATTCCTGAGACAATGATGAAAACAACCTCTTCTGGAGTGTTGACTCAGTTCTGGTTACTCTTCTAGCACTTTATATATACAACTCATGCAATCATTAAAAAAATCTCCATGAAGTCATTACTACTGTTTTTCTCATTGAACACATGTGAAAATTGAGACACAAAAAGTTAAATTAATTTGTGCAAGTTTCAAGACTATTGCTTATTAGAGCCAGGATTCAAACCCAAGCCTTATGGCTTCAGAGCCTATGCTGCTAACAGTCGTACTCTAATGTTGCCCCTTTACCCTTATGAAACACCCTCTATCTTAAAGTAGTCTAAATGAGTCTTTAATTCACTCAATAAGCAAGAAACTAACACAGCATCTTTTTATGTGACAGGGACTCAGCTTGAAACAAAGGATGTGGGAGATCAGCAATACCATAGGCCCTCGATGCAGCAGGAGAACTGCCTTTTCCCCTGAGAGAACATCCTGCTTTGTGTACAGAGCAGGATGGAATTTCTGAAGATCAGCCTTTGATAGTTGTTGAGGTGGCATTTGGGGATAATAGAACCTTGAAATAGTGATGAAGCAACTTTTCTTAAAATCTTCCAAGCACTCCACAGGAATCCTCTTATGAATGTCTATATCATTTCTCCAAAGAGGTCTAGGGGCAACACAGCCTTCCCCTCCTCACCATGCCACAAACAGAGGGAAAACGTGACCCAGGGTGGTTTGCTCAAAAGACTTCTGAGGGTAAAATAGATGCTGTTGCTCTCAGTAGCCACTGTATTCTAAGTTGTGTGATTCCAGGACTGTGTTTTTGTTTTGTTTTGTTTTGTTTTGTTTTTTCCTTTCAATCATAAGGCTTTTTGACAGAAAAGACTAGGTCAGTTTTGCCTTTCTACAAACAGTACCCAGTAAAGCTACTGCATATGGAAAATCATTTTTAAACTGGCTTTTAACAAGTGAAGGAACAAATTGTATTGCTAATAGCATAACCATCTTCCTCAAAAATATGAGACTTTTCAATTTGGTTCTTTCATCTTATTGAAAATGCATGCGTGTGTGTGTGTGTGTGTGTGTGTGTGTGTGTGTGTGTGTGTGTGTGTGTGTAATCATTTTGCAATTATTCATCAAGATAGGCAGCATTCACATCCAGGCTCCAGAGCCAGATTTCTTGGATTTTCATGTTGGCCTCACTAATTACAAGCAAGCTATTTAACATTTGTCTTCCTCAGCTTCTCAGATGAAGAGACGCTCTTAAGACTTAATTACACCTGCCCCATAGGGTCTCTGTGAGAATTAACCAAAACCGTAATAAGTGCCCCCTAGTGCCCAGGAACTAGTAAGCACTCAACCAATAGCCCCCAACTATTCAGTAGATAAGGAAATGGAAGTATAGTCCTCCCTAGACTCACAATATAAAGCTCATGAATGCATGGGATGTATCAGGAGGTAATGTAACAGCCATGAATGAAGTTCTGGATCTTAAAAAGGTTCAAATTTAAATGTGGCTTTGCATAAGGTTCTTTACCTCTCTGAGCCAAAGTTTCCTCATCAGTAAAATAGAAATAACACTCCCTGGGCTATAGCACTATGTAATGAGCTCCTATATGGAAAGCTGTTTGAACAGTAAGTAGTTCATAGTAACTTCAATACAAGTTATTGTTACTGTTACTTGATGCTATGATACCCAGATATAAAATCCCAGTCCTAGGATTTATGTCTTGTATATTTGAAGACATCTATGCAGCCCATACCACTGATATACACTAGTACACTCCCATCTGCTAGGGCAACTGTTGCTAACTTTGCTACTAATCCAGAGTTCAGATTTAGTGAGAGTGTATCAGAAAAACTATAATCCAACAGAAGGCTAGAAGAAGCATAGCTATTTGCTTGGAGGCATTTTGCCAAATCTTCTGATAACATTTTTTTTTCTTTAAACCTGCCCAGAGTAATTATGGCTCTTAACAATTGTTATAGCTCAGTAGCAAATGCTGGGTGACTCCTGCAAACAGTTTTATCAAACTGACATTCTAAAAAATGTCCCTTGCTAAATGTCAAGTGAGATTTCTGGAGGGGAAAGAAAAATGCCTCTTTTCTTCTTCCACATTCCATGTTTATGTAGATCAAAAAGACATTGCATGGCTGCCCGATGTTTCAGCAATTCAGACATCTACAATAATCTACCAAGAATTCTTAATCAGTTGCATCTCCATTCTTAACACTGGGGAGAATTAATTATGAATGTGGAATCAGCATCATGGTCGATCCGGGAAGCCAAACTGACTCGCAGTGATGCTGTCCTCCTGCAGTGTTAATTAAGCAGGAAGGCGTTCAAGGGCGCAAGACAGAAGCAGAGTGAGACTGATAACTGGCCCACATGCAGGAGATCCTCGTCTCTTTGTATCTGGAGTTTCATGTTATTCATGAAATAAATATTCCAAATTATAGGACCCCATAAGGATACTTAGGGAAGATAATGAAATCAAGTATAATTGAATATAGTCAGTCAATGAAAAGGAAAAGCCTTCTTGAGAAGTATTCTCTTCCCTAGATAGGAGTGATTAGAGAAATAACTACAAATTTGGAAGAAGAGGCCCTTGTTGTCTTTCTGCCCTATTACCATTCCCCAGCTTCTTCGACACTAAATTAACAGATTTTGTTCATATATCTGGTGGCTGTGGTCTTCTAAGGAGGCTAAGCTCTTCTGAGTTCCATGGGCAAATCATAATAGACTTAAACCAGCTAGGAGAATCTGCGATTTTGGCCAGTGACTGGTTCAGGAAGGGCCTGTGACACAGTTGTCATCCATAAGACTTGTGGGGAGATTTTTCAGGCGCACATCTTGTAAAGGGTTTCCTCATTTTTTCAAAATCCGATGCATGATAGAAGTAATTGTGTGGAGAGGTGCTACTTAGAATTTACCATAGCCATCTTGTGGCCAGGGGAATACATACTTTAGGTCAAAAGTGAGAATGCTAAAAATGTCAGGACAAAAACACAGATGGCATCAGAGCCTCCGGTCTATCCCCAGAACCAACAAACCTAGAACTACTGCACACCTGGCCATCTCCTTTTGGAATAATTTCTCATTTTAAAGCAATTTTATTCAGTTTTTTGTTAATCACTTCTAAATCATCTTAACCAATATTCAATTTCATGTAAAAGAAAATCCCATTAAATTATATTCACAACTTTCTCAACTAGGTATTTTCTCCTTTTTACACACAGGAAAAAAAAAGGCTAGGATGCAAAGAAAATAAATGATCTTAAAACAGTGAGCCATTGAGTAACTAGCATAGCTAGAATGAATGCCCATGGGTGAACAACTAAAAGCCTATCTTCTCTATACTATGTTGTGCTGCCAGGTTCATCACTAGAAATACATTTGTTTCTATTTTATTAGACTTAGTTTTTAGATCCATAAAATATATTAAATGCTAGGGATGCAAGCATTATAAAAGTAATAATCCCTGTCTGTCAGTAATTAACAATACAGTGTGAGGATACCTAACAAGAGTGACCAACACTGTTTGGAGCTTCAGGTAGTAATGGCTGAGATGGATTTTAAAGAAAGAGATTTCAGAGAAATTAGGGAAGAAATTATGTAACACAGCCAATAAATTTTAAACATAAATTTTACACTGAATAGGAATACAGTATATAGAAAAGTCAACATTTATGTGATCCATGACTAGATTTCAAGGAGACTTCTTATCATTGGCTATTTCCTGTTATGATTCATGCCTACAAAACAAAGATGAACTATTCAGGCCCCTCTGCTCTAAGAAGTACTTTGGAAATGTTGAAAAATGTATCATTTTGGGGTCATCATGATTCATTTTATTCAGGGACTCACTGTATCACAACAATCTTCCAACAGACATAGAGCTGTATGTAAATTCTGGAAAGACTGAGTTGGGCACCTGAAACAGAGGTACCAGGACTTCTCAGAATGGTGGAAAGGTCAGGGAAAGGGGTCAAACAAAATTTGATCAAGTTCCCAGTTGGTACCTGGGCCTGGCCTTGGTCCACTTTTGATGTTCTGGTAAGGGACTATTACAGACAAGTACAGGGATGGGTCACTGCTCTGGACTTTGCTCATTTTCCAATAGGCTCTGACCTGGTAATAGGAGTGATTTCAGAATTACAGTATAACAAACCTTTTGAGTGCAAGTGAGTTCCACTTGGCAAGGACTTCAACTAATTTTGATAACAAAAGTCTTACAGGGAAGGCCCATAAGGCATTTTACACATCAAACAGCTCTTACTGAATGTTGTTTTGATGAAATAATTACAAATGAATCAGAAGAAGTAAATTACCCTTGAAATAATAACAATACTTAGCATTTTCATTTTCAAAGTGTTTAACAAATTACTACTTATTTAATTTACATTCTAGCATCATGATAAAGGGATTTCTGCTTCAGTTTTATAAGTGGGGGAGCTGAGCTCTCAGGAGGGATGACAGTCAAGTCAAGAAGTCAATCTAGAAAGAATGATAAACCGGTTTCAAGCAGCTGTTCCCATGAGTGGATCCATGAGTGAGGAAGTAGTTAAGGGAAAGATTGTCGTTCAGGTAGAGAGGCCAGTATCTTTCCATCTCCAGCTTTTCTTTTTTTTTTAACGTTTATTTATTTTTGAGACAGGGAGAGACAGAGCATGAACAGGGGAGGGTCAGAGAGAGAGGGAGACACAGAATCTGAAACAGGCTCCAGGCTCTGAGCTGTCAGCACGGAGCCCGATGCGGGGCTTGAACTCACAGACCAAGAGATCATGACCTGAGCCGAAGCTGGATGCCTAACTGACTGAGCCACCCAGAGACCCCCATCTCCAGCTTTTCAAGCCTTCAGAGAATGCAGTCACATTTTCTAAAAAGCTTATGAATTGAAAATACTATCCTAAAACTGAACATTGTTTTAAACTGTATCTTCATAGATTTGCTGCTCCATAATTTGGGAAAGTGGAGTCACTTTTTGGGAAATGTGTATCTCAATAGCAAGGGCCAAGCTCCAGAAAGTTCCTTCAGGACAACCAAAGGAATTATGCCAGTGAAGACAGCACAAGGCAGAATACAGAACACACCAGTGACTTCTTTCCAGATCCCCTTCTCTTAATTACCTTGACTTCTTTTTCTACTTCTTGTTCTTTGGTTCCTGACATAAACTATAGCTTTTGATGTCTCCTGTTCCCTGGTGATTTCTCAGAATGCTTATATGAGTTGGCATCCTGAATTCAAACTGAGTCGGAAGCTATTACCTGCTTGCTGTATTCTGGAGTTGACACTGTCCACACCTGGAATGTATTCTGCCAGCTCACTTTTGTGCTAAGACCTCACCACGCAAATGGCTCCCAAAGTAGTCATATATTTTATGGCAACGGCAGCATACTGACAGCAATGTATAGCCCATGTTCAGGTTTCCTTGGACTGTGTAGCCCATGTCATATTGCAAAGACAACTAGGCAAGAGTTATATTCCCTGCAAAACAAGCCAGCTCACTGCACATGTTCCTAACCTTTTCCTGCTGTATGTTTTTATACTAGCTCTATGGGTCAATTATCTATTGTTATTTAACAACCTATACTGAAATACAGTGGTTTAAAACAATTTTGCAAGGTTTTCTGGGTCATGAATCCTGACAGAGCTCATCCAGGAAGTTTTTTGTTTCACATTATATTAGAATTACTCATAACTAGTCACCTGGGAGCTCCTCTGGGGCTGCAACATCCATGATGACCTGTCATCCTTCCAAGCATCTCTCCACATGGTGTCCAGCCAGGTGATACTCCAGCCCAAGAGAGAAGTAGAAGCTCCCAGTCTTAGGACTGAGTTAGAAAGTCCCAGAACAGCAATTCCACCGAATTTGTTTGGTCCAACCCAACTATAAGGACAGCCTCAACTGAAGGAAAAGGGAAATACATTTGTCTTCAAATTTGAGGAGTAGTATAGACCTACCATATACTGAGGGGTTTGTAGGCAGTTGTCAAGAGTTTACTTTTAATTCCAAGTTTCATAGAGACCATCAGAGAATATTTAAGTATGTTTCTAATTTGTGTTTCTAAGGTCAATTCTGAAAACTAGCTATTTGGATTGTGGGAGGTGCGAAACAGAGGAATTAAGGTTAATGCTCAGACTCTTATTTGAACAATGAAGTAGATGATGATACTATGTACTGCATTTGAGTGGACTGGGAAAAGAACAGCATATGGCATAAGTTTCTGATGTTTATTAAAACCCTTGTGAGTTTCAGCTTTCTGACTAACAATAATGAAATCTCTAGTGAGGTGAAGTTGTCATTATTGGAACAAACATTGCCTTGGATATCCATGAAAGTCACAGAGAGGTTTGAATAGTTTCTCATAGGTAAGCAAATGTGAGGAGAGTGGGCACCCTCTCTTTGCTGCTTACATTCTTCCCTCAGAAGGAATAGAACCAGCATACAAGGAGCAGTGCCAGTGTGCTTCCTTCCTCTTCTTCCCTTCCCTAAATATTTAGTTGCCTATATAATGCCAGATATTGATCTAGACATTGAATACTCTAGCTTGTAGTGTAATTGAGGAAGCAGATGTAATTCAATAGTCCCCAAAGTCCACAAAGTTGAGATGTAGGTAACTTCTATCATCAGTATAAAGCCTCTGGGGAGAAGGTAAACTATCTGTAAAGAGTACATTGAATCTCCTTGGAGGAAGGGGACTGAAATCAGACATGCCCTTTAATGGTTCAAACCACGAACACCTTTGATAATCCAGTATTGACCAAAGTTCAAAAGCAAGAGAAGAAATGTACCAGTGGGAAACATCATTATGGAATGTGAAATTGGGACTGCAGCAGGTTTACTAAAGAATACTGGCATGGAAACTTGTAACTGAGTCTAAAAACAGTTTGAGATTGCTCTTGGCTTATGGAATCATTAACTGAGAATGTGAAGGTCAACCACAAGATCTGTTACATTGGTGCCAAAACTCCAGGCATCACTTTTTCTCCCCTGGGAAAAAGCAAGAACATGGCTACAACAATAAATAAGTGAAAATATGAAAAATACACCATGCAAAATGGCAAAACTATTGCAGTGGTGTATTAAGAGGCTCTCACACCCGAAGAGCTTGGTGGTTTGAAATCTAATTGATCTTTAAAGTGAATGAGCACCTGATGAGGGGATACGGGGGGAGGGGAGAGACCTCAGAATAAGGCCAATGGCATTTGGCTAAGTTTGGCAGATGATGGTGTCTGTAATATTCAGTGAGAGAGGATTAACACACCAATTAAAGCAACCACACCACTGATACACAACACAACTTTTGGACTGAATATAAGAAAGCAATTGTTACTTAGGGTATAGAGTACAGCCTCTAGAACTAAAGTGTCTGGGCTCAAGTCCAATTTCTATACTTATTAACAAGCTCCTTAACCTTTATGTGCCTCAGTTTCCAATAGCAGTAATAGGGTCGATTCTGATGATTAAATATTGTAATTACTGCAAACCTCAAAGAACACTAGCTGGTATATAAAAGGCACTCAATAAATGCTATCTTTTTGTCAAAAAACACATTCCCTTATAATTTACCACTCACTGTAAGTGATTGGTAATTGTTAGCAATATTAGCCGTATTTATACCCTCTGGAATTAAAAATAACTTATTCCTCTTTTGTTTTTTTTTTCCCATTATACTAGGAAGGAAAGTAAGTAAAATGGATTTTTAGAAAGTTTAGCAACTTTCAGATAGCTAAAGAATCAACTCCAACTGCTGAGTGCCAGTGCCTAGACCAGTATTGTACTTGCCCTCAAGAAATGGCTATATTTCAGGAGTTCAAAGGAGTTCACAGTGACATACTGAACTATTGACCAAATGCATAGGGAACCACCAATACAAAAGACTGGATAAACAGAAGAGGTTTTACCTCCTTCCCCCACTTTGTGGAATCTGTAATCATTTGAGCTGGACAGGAACAGGCTCAATTTTGTTTTTTATATTCTTATGGAGAAAAGGGCTGGCTCGTAAGTAACTAGAAAGTGATTTTAAAGGTAGTACTCTAATTTAAAGACAGTTTTCAAACATTTTTAGTATACTTTTATATTTGTATATAAATTGTTCTTTACTGAAAGTGAGTCAATAGAGGGCATTTACTTACTAGTTATTCTCACCTCCTTTTCCCCCCCATCATTATAGAAATGATGCATGGAATTAACAGGAGGAATACATTCCCATAGATATATTCATACATAATATTTTTTGAAATGTAATGAATTTGTTATGGCAAATATGTCAACTGAACAGAACATGCATGGTCAAACAAATTTGAATTACTCAATAAATAAACACACAATCATGTTTATCAAAGAATAAAAATACTTATATACACATATATATATTCACTCATTCATATCATTGTACAGATAACCTGAATTTTCATATTTCTATGCATAAATAGATTTCTTCCTCCATTCACCATTCAATATTTGTTTAAGATCTCCTATGTAAAGCACTATTTAAGAACTGGGGTTACAAAAAGAAAACACAAAACAAAATAAAACAACAGCAACAACGAAAAAGAATCCTGCATTCACTTACAGTCTCCAACAAAACATACAATAGGAAAAATGTCAATAGACTTATCATCTTTGAAATTTCCTGTAATAAGGTTAATGTGACACAGACCAAGAGAGGAGGAAGAAGAGGAGGAGGAGAAAAGGAAGAGGAAGAGGAGGAAGAAAAAGAAAGGAGGGAGGGAGGAAAGAAAGAAGGAAGGGGACTCTTTATGAGCTTAGCTGACCTGTCATCAAAGGTGTAATGTGAAGGGAAGCTGGATTCAGAGATCTCTGGACAATTTCACCTTCAGTTGTCATCTGTTCCTTTCTGAAAGCTAAACTGGTAATAGAAATTTCTTATATAAAGCATTTGACTACAAGGCTCTAAGTTCGATTATTTTGTCTCTTCACCTACCTACAAGAAGCAAGATTTCTGAGAGGACGTGTGTGTGTGTGTGTGTGTGTGTTCACACACGAATGTTCACACACATACACACCCAGTTGAAACACAGGATTTCACTACCTACCTATAGCCTCTCTTCAGGATGAACCTAGCTCTGTTCACATTAAGTCACATAAATACATGCAGATAACCAAGTAGCTCATTGTTTAGTAGCACTACTTTTGAGCATTTTGCTTTAATGACAATGGGTATTTGAAATTTGGGGTAAGTTTTTAAGGCCCACCTTTGCTTCTGTGGTGGGCATGCTCTCTGATTTGGTCCAGCATGTAATTACAGAGACATCTAGTGGTTGGGTCCAGGAGTATGAAATCTAGAAGAACAAGGCAAAAATGAACTCATTTCTCCCAGAGAAGCCATTGGCTGTATGCCAGAAAGTGTGACACCCAGTGGGAAAAGTTACGCTGAAATAGTCCATTGTGTTTAATGGTTTTAATTTACTGTTTTTGGAGCTTAGAAAACTTTGAAATGAAAATAAAGGAGACAGTAAATACCAAAATAAAAACAAAAACCAAGGTAAATTAACTAAATCACTCTCTATGGTACGTACGAATTCAGTATTCCTGCTTTACTCAAAAGGGGACAACCTACCTAACAAATTTTAAGTCAGAAATGTCATAGCAGGCAGTGAAAACTTTAGCATAAGATTTTATTTCTAAATCAAAGTACAAGTGTCCCTGGGAGAAGTGACACCTTGATTTAGATCAGTCATTGACACTTCAATGTGAAACAGTTGGTCAAAGTCTAGGAGTGAGCAAGAGTAGAAGCTGACAATTGTAGGAGAGAGGAATTGAAGTAATACTTTCCTGGGTAGAAGAAGGGACACTGTTGTCATTAAATTATAATGACATCAGAAATGATCTAACTTTAATTACTAAAAGAATGTTGTAGGGAAAACGTACAATAAAATACACATGCACAGAAACATGAAGCCTCCCTATAAAATTGTCTTCAAGATCAACGCTCTGCAGGAGTTTTCAAATCCAATACTTCTGCTTTATCAAAACCTAAACCTACTGTAATGAGACCAAAATCCAATCCGGTGCCTTTTTTTTCTTTTTAGTTATGGCAGAAGAGAGGAAGCATAATAAAGTCCAATGGTCTTCATAAATATTCTCCAGAGCACTTTCTAATCTGTGAGAAGTTGCCCACCTCCACCTAAAACTCTTTGAGTTCACAAATTAGAAACACTGGAATATCAAGTATAAAACTCATTTGCTTTAGGAGATTGGAGATTGCAGAGAAGAAGGTAGGGGGTATGGAAGCAAGGAAGGATTCCACAGGTGGCCTCACTGTGTCTTCTCCCAATGCCCAGGAAAATGTCCTGACATCCCTCAAATAACAGCCCAACATCTCAGAGGAAGAAAATAATACAAACTTTCAGAAACACTACAACATTAAATATAAAAGTTCCTAACATTAGCTGTTGTGAAACCTATATCCTAGTACTACCTGTTCATCAACAGTATAAAGCTTGTTCTTTTTGTTTGTTTTGTAAAAAAAAAAAAAAAAAATCAACTTTCAGTACCACAGCATAAGGGATTCTTCTTTCCCTCAGTAATTTTCATCATGCCTGGACACTCTTGATTTCTGGGCAATTTTCATGATATGTTTAAACCAAAACTAGTGATTCTATAAGAAGAAAGCTAACAAAAAATGAAAACCCAACTTGGAATTTGTATTTTCTTTTCTGAAAGTTGCACCTATTCATCTATAATTCTACTTTTTTTATTTCTGTAAGTAATCTTTACACCCACGTGTGGTTTGAACACATGACCCTGAGATGAAGAGTTGCATGCTCTACTGACTGAGCCAGCCAGGTGCCCACATAATTCTACCTCTGATACCTCTCTCAGCCTAAGAAAAAGCATTACCAGATCTGTCATTTCAATTACTGAGCTTACTAAATGATAGTTAAAAGATCCTTGAAATAGTCTCTCTGGATGTATATATCCAGGTCTATCCCCTACCCAATCAGAATCACTTAGAACCTTAGGTACGCAAATAGGGGTCCATAGACCTGAAGCACTGGCAACCATCACCTGGGATCTTCCTAGAAATGCACACTCTCAGGCCCCTCTCCAGATTCCTGAGCTATTTGTAACCATGCTAAAATTGGGAAAACACTGCATAAGATACTTTCTAAGCCTCAAAATTATTTTATTCCCTCACCCCAAAAATGAAAAATCCCCATTTGTGGGGGGACAAAGGAATAGAAATCTGTTTAACAGGCTTCCCAGAGAATTTTTTTAGAAGTTTGAAAACCTTATTTATTTCCTCCTATTTGCACATTTGAGACTTAGAGACTGATAATGCATGGTCAAATTCCTTGGTCAACTCTGTTTGCTTCCCTCAGTCTGACTTTTCTATCTACAAAACAATCTTCACAGGGTTGTCTAAGTCCCAGATGATACAATGCACAGGAAAGAAGTCTATGCTCAAAAAAAAAAACTGTAAATAGAAGAATTCATTACTATTCCGATGTGCCTAAGGATATTCCTACCATCTATGTCCTAGTAGCTTCCACTCTTTGGAGACTGGGAACGAGTTTCCTTCTCTTAGAGAGTCAGCTTGGGTAAGTGAGACTTCCTACTTAGGAAGTACTCAGGGATTTTCTTTCTTCAGTATTAAGAGAAGGATGTGGGGCAGCTTGAAGTCTCGAGATCTGCTCAGCTGTGGCTCAGAGAGCAGCTGGTAATACGCATTCATATCATGCTGGCTCAGCTACGAATACTTTCTATTCTTGCCTGCTTTTTGTTTTGTTTTGTTTTGTTTTCAGGCTTAGGTGTTAAAGAAAGAAGCAGTATCTGAATGCAGTTCCTAGTTATCCTGCACTTTATAAACCAGTGAATCCTCTCAGCCACCCTCTGTAACGGAGAGGCTGGACCCAACTGCTAGAGAGGCAACCAACATTGGAGAGACAGGGTGGAAATGAGAAGTCCACTAGGTCCATGCTCCAGGATTTTCACTCAAAGATAGGATATTCATGCTGCCTGCTATTGCAATCACCGTTGCCTAAGTACTAAAAATGTTGCAGGACTAAGGATAATTCTATAATTCTAAGATGATGCTACTGCATACAGTATGCTGTGCATGCATTAAAACAATATTAGAATGTGGTTCCAGTAACATTTTATGTAGATACTACTACTGTTACTATGGAAAATAGTGTACATTAGGGAAAACAGATATAGATTCAAGAGTGCTTCCCACTTACACTTTCACTAAAATATTAGACCCCAACAGGACTCATATTCCATTACAAAAAAGAACAAGTTGGTCTATATTAGCATAACAAGGTATAGGTTTCTCAATGCAAATTTACTGATTTACTAGTGGTTAACATTTATGAAGTATCTACAAAAACTCAAGCATTTAACCAGATGCTCTCATACATTATTTAAAATGAGTAGGTACCTAAATCTTATGTTCTTCAGAAACTTATGCCATAAAAATGTTTTATCTTCACATATTTACATGATAGTCACGTGGGTATTTGTCAATAATTCTATTTCTATTCATAATGTAATTATTATATAGGTCATCATTTCCCAAATGGGTTTCATGGAACACTGGTAATTTGCTAAATGTTAACAGATGTTCCATAAAAATAGTGTTCCATATTCAAACAGGTTTGGAAAACACAGAGTTAAATAAAATTAAACATGGTTATTTAATGTAAGCCTTCTTAAATTCTCCAAATATTGGTTTTTACATATCACTATAAAAAATAGCATATTTCCCATAGATGCATGACCTAAAAACTGTTTATTCTCCCAATACATAGTACTCTCTTGCTTTTTAAAAATATGTTGGATGTATTTCATGGCAACTCCGTAAGGTGATTACACCCTACTAAAAAGCCAAAAGCAGCAGGGCTATCCTATTTATCCCATTATATTTAAATTCATTTAGTATCCCTGCTTTTCCTGTTGTTTTGGTAGACATGCAGGACATAAAAAAAAAAATGGAATTTCTGGGAAAACTAAGAAGGACTAAGGAACAAAATTAATGTCAAAGAGGTTAGAGGCCCAGAGCTTAGTCTGGCCCCTTGAGAATCCATGCCTCCCTACCAGACCCTGGCATCTGCCCCTGCAAGTGAGGTAAAAACTACAACAACCCTAAAGTACCAAACATTTCTTAAGCAGTCAGTCCCACCCCCAGCCTGAGAATACACGTAGTCTTACTACTTTGTTTCTTATACAACCAATCCCAATATTGTACTGTCAGATCTTTTTTTTATGGAGGAGTAGACTGCTTGATTAAACAAATCCTCGCCTTGTCCAAGTCCTACAGCGACAATAACGTCTATGAACTTGGCCAGAAAAAGCAGAGAATCTTTTACAGAAATGAGTCACCAGGGGCGCCTGGGTGGCGCAGTCGGTTAAGCGGCCGACTTCAGCCAGGTCACGATCTCGCGGTCCGGGAGTTCGAGCCCCGCGTCGGGCTCTGGGCTGATGGCTCAGAGCCTGGAGCCTGTTTCCGATTCTGTGTCTCCCTCTCTCTCTGCCCCTCCCCCGTTCATGCTCTGTCTCTCTCTGTCCCAAAAATAAAATAAATAAACGTTGAAAAAAAAAATTAAAAAAAAAAAAAAAAAGAAATGAGTCACCAGCTTCCACTGCCTAATGTTGTACAGAAATGTTCTACGTGGCCATAATCCTCATAGGGAGACTATTTTACAACACTAGCTTCCACTTCAAAAAGCAAAACAAGTTAAATTAAGGTTCTAAACTTTCACTTCTCCAAATCATATTTCCTTACAGACCATACCATATCTCCAAATGACCTATACCAATATTTCCCATGAGCTGAAAAGATAATTCTGTTCATCCTTCAGGAGTTCCTAAAACAAGTACTTTAGTCTTTTGAAATGAAGTTTCAATGTCCAACATTTAAGAAGAGGCAAGAAATGATCTCTGTACTTTTCCTATAATGGGTTTCAGTTTTATAATCCAATAAATCTGATAAATCTCAGGATCTGATAAATGATCAAATAAAAGGCTTCATGGTACCTGCAAACATTTTAGGTCAGTCTCCATTTTACCCTAAAATATTCAATCTTTTTCCAGCTTTTGACAGAAAAGACATTATTCCCAAATTAACATAACAGCACAAATGCAAATACTCGTTGAGCTTCCAGAAACGGGTGTCATTAGAGATTGGATTTTATGAAAACTGACAACAAACTCTTACCTTCCCACCCTACTCCAGCATCCTGAATTAACTCACCTCTGCCAGTATAATAAAAATGTTCACAGTTACCCAGTGCTGATAGGTCTTGAACTAATTAGCTGTCTAGTCTAAGCCCTTTGAAACCATTGTTTACCTATTCTAATCCCAATTTTTGCTTTCTTTCCATCCACACAGCATCTCTCCCCCACCCAAAATTCACAAACACACACACACTCCACAAACTGTCCTCTGTACCAGGGATTCAATTGGGAATCTGAGATTCATAGATCCTAAAAGTCTTTTGTAAACTCACCTCCAAGATTTTGTTGACCACCCTAAGGCTTTTTCCCTAGAATGTGCTTTTCCCTAATCTAATGTCTATTTATTAAGAATCTCTTCATTCATTCATTTCAGTGTGTGTGTGTGTGTGTGTGTGTGTGTGTGTGTGTGTGTGTTAACAAAATCCCCTGAGTTCTTTATTCCAGAAAGTATGTTGGACCTGGGAAGAAAAGATAATTACAACATGGTACCTGACTTAGAAGAGCTCACAGCCTCATGACACAAGGCAGGGGAACTGGATAAAGATTAACAATTCTCAGGCAAATACCATGTAGCAGGTACTGTACCTGCCTAAATTTGTTTCATTGTTTGGTATTCATATCAATAATTAAATTAGATATTTATAGGAAACCTATTACATTTAAGCACTGACTTAGCCACTAAGTAGAAAAGATCTCTGACCTTCTAAATCTTACATTATAATGATACAGATAGACCCAATAAAGACAAATAATAAATAACAGAAATTCTCAAAAACAACCCAACAATGAGCTTAGATGGAAGATCTAACACAGTGATAGTAGCTATGTATAGAGTCCTACTTTAGTTAGGATGGGGGGAAAAGCTTCTCTGAGAAGGAAATACATAAGTTGAGATCCAACATTGACAAAGACACAGCAATGAAAAAAGTATCAAAATAAATGGCTGGAAGGCCTCTCAGAGTAGGATACAGCTGAGCCTCTATGCGGAAAGAGAATGGCATCAGATGAAGTGTCGAGAAACAAGCATATTTCAAATCAATTAGGATACTACTCAAGGCAGCTTAAATTCTGGCTACAACTCCACTTTTCTACCCTTAGCACCAACCTTTTGCAGTTTATCTTTCTAGCCACACAGACCTACTTTTTGTCATTACTTCATCATTCCTTCTTCTATTGAAGGAACATCTGAGGACCACAGTAAGGATCCTGATTTTATTCTAAATGCAAAGAGATGCACTTTTAAATTTTTAAATTCTATCTGTTTTAGCAATTTTTTTGGAAAAAAAAATGTCCCACTCTATAGAATGGATTAAAATGAAACAAGAATGAAAAGACATATCACCACTGACCATGTAAACCAACAATGATGGTCAACCGGGGCCAGGGACAGCGTAGAAAGAAACCTATTCCAGATATATTTTAGAGATCTTAACTGTGGTCTCTTCCACATTTTTTCCCGTCTTTCCTCAGCATTAAAAGAACTGTGTAAACTTTTCCTTCAGAAATCAGATGAAAGCCACCAGGAGAGTGACACACTACACATAAAAAAGTACAGTCTAAGAGACTGTAGAGTAGTCCAAAGATGGTATCTAATGGAAGGATGCTAGTTAACTCATTTGTTATGATAATGCTGAGATAATAAAAGAGTCATAAAAAGCCAGTCTTCTCAAGGGCAGAGGGGAAGAAGAACAGCTCTCGCTCTTTTGTTTTCAAGACTACTTGATATGCATGACGGGAGAAACTCAACATCAGAGCTTCATGGGAATGGAGACTCCTGTCAGCTGTATTTGATAAGGTTTTTCCAGGACTGCTGCTGAATGTGCTAAGGGAATCTGAGTTCTTTGAGCAGAACCAAGCATCCTGGATGAGGGACTGAGGCTCAAACTCACTTTCCTTTCCAGCCTTTATGTTTTCTTTGTGTTGGTCTTACAGACTAACGTGGAAGAGTGATCACTAGAAGGCAAGGTCGCTGAGAAAGATATAGGACTAGGAAACTACAACTACCTCTGGAGAAGAGTCCTATGGACATCTTCATACTGGGACCATCCAGGACCCTGAAACATAGTTGACCATGGTGGGAGATATGGCTGACTGGCCACCATAATGTTATTTCTAAGTTTATTTTTCCTTCCCACTGCTCATGCTTTTTTTCTCAGCCTCCATTCTAGGTAGGGATGGCCACCTGCAATCTGTCCTCACTCAGAGACTTAAACTGGGAATCCTCAGTTTCTGCCAAGTAAAAAACAGAATTTGACATGTATCTTTCGCCTACATTTTTATGCCTTGAATGTAGACAAGATGAGAACCTCAGCGTTCGCCTGGCAACCACAAGATAAATACCAACAGAATCCCAAGCCTAGACACTATTAAGTAACAGAATCATGACCTATAATTTCTGGACTCCTTAAATGGGAAAAAGTAAAATCCCATTAATTTAGGCTTCTGGAGTCAGATTACTATTATTTGTAACCAAGGGTTATATTAACTGGTCCAAACATGTTCTGCCCTCAGAAATAAAAACAACTTAAATTAAAAAAAAATTAGGAAAGTAAAATAAAATTTCATAATGCAACCATTATTAGCATTTCAGCATACAGGCATACCTTGGAGATTGTGGTTCTACCACCAAAAGCAAATACAGCAATAGGGTCAAATGAATTTTTTGTTTCCCAGTGCATATAAAAGTTATATACATATACATATATATGTATATATACATATATATATGTGAGATAGCATTATGTATTTAAAAACAATGTACATCTTTATTTAAATATTTTATTGCTAAAAATGCTAACCATTTGAGCTTTCAGCAAGTCAACGTTTTGCTGATGGAAAGTCCTCCCTCAATGTTGATGGCTGCTGGCTGGTGAAGGTTGGGGTGTCTGTGGCAATTTCTTAAAATAAGACAACAGTGAAGTTTTCCACAGTGACTCGTCCTTTCATGAACAATTTCTCTTTGTTAGCATTTTACCTATGGTAGAACCACTTTCAAAATCGAAGTCTCAAACCCTGCTGCTGTTTTATTAACTAAGTTAACATAATAATCTAAATCATTCATGGTCATTTCAACAATCTTCACAGCACCTTCACAAAAGAAGAATCCATCTTACAAAGCCACCATTGGGGAGCCTCGGTGGGTCAGTAGGTTGAGTGTCTGACTTTGGCTCAGGTCATGATCTCACAGTTCATGAGTTCAAGTCCCACATCTGTGCTGACAGCACAGAGCCCACTTTGGATCCTCTGTCTCCCTCTCTCTCTGCCCTCCCCTGATCATTCTCTCTCAAACATAAAAATAAAACATTTAAAAAAAGAAAAGAAAAATAAGCGAGTTTCTTTGCTCACCCCTAAGAAGCAACTCCTCGTGTTAATATTTTATCAGGGGATTAAGCAATTCAGTCTCATCTTCAGCCTCCACTTCTAGTTCTATTGCTATTTCCACCACACCTGCAGATACTGCCTCCCCTGAAGCCTTGAACCCTTCAAGGTCATCCATGAAGGGTTCGAATCAATTTCTTCCAACCTCCTGTTAATATTTATATTTTGACCTCTACCATGAATTATGAATGTTCTTAATGGCATCTAAAATGATGAATCCTTTCCAGAAGGTTTTCAATTTACTTTGCCCAGGTCCATCAGAGGAACCACTATCTATAGCATCTACTGCCTTATGAAATAGATTTCCTAAGTAATAAGACTTCAAAGTCAAAATTACTTCATGATCCATGGGTTAGAGAATGGATGTTGTGTTAGCAGGCATGAAAACACATGAATTTCAGTGTACATTCCCATCAGGTGACAAGGTGCATTGTCCATGAGCAATAATATTGTGAAAAGATTTTTTTTTTCCTGAGTGGAAGTTCTCAACAGTGGGCTTTGGAGTTTCAGCAAACCATGTTATAAACAAACGTGCTGTCATCCAGGCTTTGCAGTTCCATTTACAGAACACAGGCAGAGTAGATTTAGTATAATTCTTAAGGGCCATAGGACTTTTAAAAATGGTAAATGAGTATTGGCTTCAACTTAAAGCCACCAGATGCACTAGCCCCTAACAAGAGAGTCAAGTGGTCTTTTGAAGCTTTGAAGCCAGCCACTGACTGCTCTCTGTTAAAGTCTTAGGTGGCATCTTCTTCCAAGAGAAGGATGTTTCATCTGCATTGAAAATCCACTGTTTAGTGTAGTCACCTTCATGAATTATTTTAGCCACGACTTCTGGATAAGCTGCTACCGCTCCCACGTCAGCACTTGCTGCTTCTCCCTGAACTTTTATATTCTGGAGATGGCTTCTTGTCTTAAATCTCATGAACCAAACCTCTGCTAGCTTCAAAATTTTCTTCAGGAGCTTCAACTCTCTCAGCCTTCATAGGCTCCAAGAGAGTCAGGCCTTGCTCTGGATTAGGCTTTGGTTTAAGAGAAGGTTGCGGCTCTTTTGAGCTTCTTTCAGACCACTAAATCGTTCTTCATATCGGCAAGAAGGCTGTTTCTCTTTCTCAATATTCACATGTTTGTGGGAGTAGCACTTCTAATTACCTTCAAGAACTTTCCCTTTGCATCCACAATTTGGTGAACTACTTGACACAGAGCTCTAGCTTTCTGCCTATCTCAGCTTCAGGTAGGCCCTCCTCACTAAGCTTTGTCATTTCTAACTTTTGATTCAAAGTGCGAGGCATGCAATTCTTTCTCTTGTGCACTTAGAGGCCATTGCAGGGTTATTAATTAGCCTAATTTCAATACTGTAGTGTCTCAGGAAATAGGGAGGCCTGAGGACAGGGAGAGAGATAGGAGAACAGCCAGTCCATGGAGCAGTCAGAACACACATAACATTTATCTATTAAGTTTGCCATCTTATGTGGGTATACTTCATGGCACCAAAACCAATACAGTAACAAAGATCACTGATCACAGGTCACAATGTAATAATGAAAAAGTCTGAAATATTAAGAATTACCCAAATGTGACAGACACAAAAAGTGCACAAATGCTGTTGGGAAAATGGTGCTAATCAACTTGTCCAACACAAGGCTGCCACACACCTTCAACTTGTTAAAAACAAAGTATAGTAAAACCTTGGATTGAGAGTAACTTGTTCCGCAAGTGTTCTGCAAAACGAACAAACATTTCTAATAAATTTTAACTGGGGAAACAAGCAGTGTCTTGCAATATAAGTAGTACGTGATGCTGAACATCACATGATCACAAGTGAGCCAATGATTCTTCTCTCTCTCTCTCTCTCTCTCTCTCTCTCGCACACGTGCTACAGGATTACGGGTGATCAGTTCCCATGCTCAGATGCTCAGTCTCAGGACACGGTGTCTGGCAGAAATCAGTGATTTTTCGGAACATTGGAAGGTGCCCACAACTGGCCCTAGTGTATTTTTTGTCACTTCCAAGAACCTATGGGCAGGCCTTTGCTTTTCCATATAAGAGTAAGCTTAGGAATGCTTTGCTTCATTCTAGGTCAGGCTGCCTGCAGATATAGACCCTTTCCTCTGCTGCTTTATTGCCAGTTACAATAAATACAGTATATGACAAGGGTTTATTAATACTGTACTGTAGTCAACATCCATTAGTGATAGTGAAAGTTGTCCTACACAATAACCCTCCTCTCTCTCATCTCCCGCATACCAGCCATGAAGATTTTCACAGGGAAATACAGGTTTATTTGTTTACCTTTCTTTATATTTTGTATTTTTTATTATTTTATATTATATTACAGTATTATAGTCATTTTTATATGAACATCCTTGGGGTATGGAATGAATCACCTGAGTTTCCATTATTTCTTATGGGGAAATTCATTTTGATATACAAGTGCTTTGGGTTACAAGCATGTTTCCATAAGGAATGATGCTCGCACTCCAAGGTTTTCCTGTATAGTGTCTGTGAAGTATAATAAAGTGAAGCACAATAAAATGAGGTGTGCATGCCTGTTTTCTTTATATAGTTGTCATTATACAAAGTCTTCCAGGTTGTAAATTTTAGTAGCTGCCTTATCTCCACACATAATTATTTTACCCATATCTTTTTGTTTGACATATTGGTTGATGACATTTTTTTTACTGTTACAATTTTATTAGCATATTTCTGTACATTGCATTTTTTATATTTATTTAGGATAGATTTCCAGAAAGGGATCAAAGCAAATGAACAATTCTATGACCTACAATAAAGTCAGGTTGCTTTTGAAAAGCGTTATATGAATATACACAGCTACCAACAACACATGAATATATCAAGTTTATTTAGATTTTTTTCTAAACCAATATAAACATTAGGAGACAATTATGAATATCATAGAAACAACATTATTTTTAAGTGGTGATGTTTGTTCAAGACTTTCTTGGACACTTTTCTCTTTGCTGCCTCATTCTTGCTACAAAACCCACCATTAGATTTGTATACTGTATAATCTGAAAAAGTTAATCTTCAAAATGCTACGCAACAATTATAATACCTTACACATACACAACATTCTGCATTGCAGAAGATGCTTTTGAGACAGGTATGATCCCTATTCCACAAAAGAATGAAGCTGCTTTCAGAAATTGCAAGCTCAGAGACTTGCCCTATGTTGTAGAGCTAGGAAATGGAAGGACTCAGGATTCTAATTTCAAGTCCACGGCTCTTATTTTTCCATATGCCTTATTTTTCATTCAATATAGGTGCTAAGCAAACCTCACACTATTAACCCTGACTTGTATGATGAATCCTAAGAAGCATTAACAAAGGCCTAGGAGAAACCAATTAGTGGAAAGAAACAAATTTCACCAGTGAGTCTGTATTTTATATCACCTTTTCCTTTGTTCTGAGTATACATTATGGGCACTTGTAAGTACAATGTGAAACACAACATAGGAAAGTTAAGAAAAACCTCAGAGCAGAGTCTTAGGAGTGGAGCAAAAGTAAATTCCATACACAGGAGAGAATTTTGTAAACCCTAATGCTACTGAATATTTATAAAAACAGACAGGCCAGGAGCTAAAAGAACATAGGGGCTTTGAAAAGAAAAAGGTAGGAAAAATGACTAATGCCTCTATACAGTAGTTCCTTGGTCATCCTGTAGACTAGCCACTGACCCAGGACTGCTATATACTGGAAGATGAACTCCATGATCTTCTAGGTTACAAGTATTAGTGAGTGTGTGACAGTTAGTCTCTGTTCACCAAATCGTTTATGAAGACAGAAATGGGCTACGTAAGCCTGAGTACAACAATCAAGTAATGTAATGAGATTTTAGAGGAGAAAAAAATTAAGTCTAGTAATGGAAGGAAGACACTAAAATTGGGACATTTTGTTGGTACAGGGCAAGGAATCTAAGTTAACTTTTATCCCTCCCACTTAGATCTGGCAAGAAGCTGTACCTCAGGTATATAAGCTCTGCCTCAGGAGTAGCAGAAATTAAGATTTAACATGCAAACTTAGTTCACCATGTCTATTTCTTCACATGTTCTAAGAAGATGCTGTGCAAGTAAAATACTTTATATCACCCAAGAAATACCTTATGAGGCATTAAAGGGAAAATTCCTCTTCCCTGGGGCTTACTCCCTTGACACCTTAATTCTGAATAAATTGACCATAAAAGCAAATCAGGACCCCATGTCACCACACAAAGGACTTTCTGAAACAAGATAGACGCCCCACATGAGGCAAGTGCTTTTCAGTATCTAGAAAACAATGTTCTGTTCTTGCAAGAAGGCTTCCATACACATAGTACAGGAGAATTCCTACTACCAATTAGGAGAAGGGCTAAGGTTAAATGGAGTGAGAGAGGGAAAAAAATGAAAAAAAAAAAAAAAAAAACAGAAAGAGATAAAGTGGAGGCCCTGGAGCTGGTCTCACAGTCCTGGATGGAAGTAGGAGATCTCATGCAATAAAAAAGGTCCTGGGAGTAGAAGTCACGATACACGTTTCGATTTTGCGTTCTCCAGTTGTATGACATTGAAACCATCACTTAATCTTTTTACCCTTAGTATTCCCATATGTAAAATGGGAAAATAGCACCCTTCTCAGAGGGTTACTGGGAGAATTAAATGTGAACATGTAAATAAACATACAAATTATTATCACAAGGTCCAAGGAGGGTAACTTTTTTTCCTTCAAAAAAAAAACCCGAGTGGAAGAAGGAATCCATAACATAGGAGTATGAATGAGTAACTGTGTGTGTGTGTGTGTGTGTGTGTGTGTGTGTGTGTGTGTGTGTGTAAAACTTAATACCCTAGAGGTGTGGAGGAAATTTATTTCCTCTCTATATTGAACCTGTTCATAATAAATATTACATTATTTACAATGAGTATGCTTGACGCATAGTCGGTTCTAAATGTTTGCTGAATAATGACTCAAAAGCAGTAAAAAATGAAGCTGAATGAATGCCAAGTTGCTAATTAGCAAAATCTAGACTTTTTATATCAGCAGCACTGCAGTTGAAGAGATCCATATTCACAGAAGAGAGCTGTACCACTAGGTTACCAGGTTACTCTTTTTCAAAAAGACACAGAAAGTCAACAACTTCAGAAACTCACACATCACTCCCACCCCAATTTAAATCTTAAGAAATTAATAACACCTGTCTAGTAGGTAATTCTGTTCCGGTAAACTGCTGCTGTGTAATAAATCATCCCAATACAGAGACTTAGACATTTCTTCTATCTAACCACTGTCTGTATTGGATGGTCTCTTTGTCTGCTTCTGGTTTCCTCAGTTCACTTACACAACTGCATTTAGCTGGAGCAGAAGCTGAGCTTGAAGGCCTGAGGTGGCCTCCCTCACATGTCTGGTAGCCATGCTGGCTTTCGAAGACACAACACAGGGAAAAGGGAGAGAGTAATGGGTTTTCTGTATATCCTCCAGCTAGATGGGCTTCCTTTCATGGGAGAAAAATGGAAGCTACAGGCTTCCTAATGCCTATCCCTGTAAGTTAGAATGCCATTCCTCTTACGTTCTATCAAAGCAAGTCACAAAGGTAGTCTAGTTTCAAGGAGTAACAAGACAGACTCTACTTCTTCATGGGAGTCACAGAGAAAAAGGCCATACGTACCAGGATACATGGACTTTGTGACCATGTTTTTATCGTTATTACAGAAAAAGGACAAATGTAGCCCCATTTCCTCACCAAGAAGGCTAGAAGCATGTATCTGCTAGGCTGTACGCACCAGAAGATTGTCTGTGTTAAATTTAGTAAGTCCTAGTATAGGGTAAAGCACAAAGAATTCTAAAGCCACAAAACTAAAACTAAGGCAAAACTGACAGCACATTGACCATCTGATCAAAGCCCAGGAACAAGGAAAAGTTTAAAAACACAGAAAAGAATGCAGGCAATTAGAGCAGGCCATTATTTTAATTATGAAGATCTGGGCTTACAAGCCATAATTTTAGCAGAAAGCCTGCTGTGAATATGACCATATGTTTGGTAGACTGTAAGTGCCTTTGAAACATGACACTTATTTTCTCAAATCCCAGCTCAGACATTTATTAGATGCATCCTCACTGTCAATTTACTTATCTTCTCTAAGCCTCAGTTTCCCTATCTGTATATGAAAAGTGATTACATTATTGCCTGTACTAAGAATTACACAAGATATATGTACATCCCTGTCACTGACATACAATATTCAATAAGTGGTGGAAATAAATGCAATAGGCAACTACGCAATTACTGGATTTCTACTTCTAAATTGTATTAAAGTCTATTTTGATACTATTAAAACTCCATGAAAAATAATCTAGATTTAAACGGGGTATTGTTCTTTGAGCTCTCAAACACTGAGATTTTATAATCGCAAAGAGGTTGGTAGATAACTTGTTTTTTTTATTTTTGTCCTCAAAATCAGTTTATTGAGAGAATCTGGAAAGCAGGGCCCTTCTCCCTGAGAATATGTGAAGAATGACTTCTAAGAAAAATTTAGAAAAAAGTACTGTAACCAAGAACACTCCAAGGTGATAATACCTATTGATGTGTTCAGGATGGGAATGCAATCCTCAAAGCATATAATAAAACTTAACTAAATGTAGAACCACAGTCTACTTTAGTATAATAGTGTAACTGTAACACAAAATTCAAACTCAGTAGAAACATAAAACTTTTTGGGGGAACCTCCAAACAATGAGCTTCCATTCATTGTTCTCTGTTGTAAGACAGATAATTGGAGGGGAGGCAATGGAACTGAGCAGTCCATATATACACATAGATCCATATTGTGCACATTTTTGTAGATTGCAGAATAATGTTAACAAGTTTACCTATTGTAATGGGTGTGTGCATGTGAGTGTGGTGTGTACTACCGTCTTTTAGGCTTCCTTGAAGTTTTGTCTTTCCTTTATATCAGCTTTGCTTCCTTAGTAGTCATTTTCTCTAAGTTACTCCTTTGCTAATTGGGCAAATGTGATAATTTGTAATGGGTCTCCAACTCATTAGTGTAATTTAGTCAGGTTGTACGGTATTTCACCAGACACACCAACCAGGCTCCCGCATGCATCTGTTTTTCAAGCTCTATTTCATAAGCATCCACAATATTTCTGCTTTAAAATTGAGAAATGATTGCTCCTTAATCAGCTATTTGTTATACTGAGCTATATAAATATATGCAGTGTCATCCATAAATAATTTTAGGGTAGAACATAGTAACAATTAACATTTGCATAGAGCTTTAAAGTTTACAAAGCTTTTTCTTATATACCCAAACACAAAATCCCATGCATTCCCCTCTGAAAGAAGGGACCACTTATTTTTTAAATGACTTCGAAGGCAGCATACGATAATATTTCTAGACATAGATACTTGCTTTATCCAGATCTCTGCTATGTGATCTTGGCCATTTATTTAACCTCTCTTACCTTAAATGTTTCCTTCTTTAAAATATTTTTTAAAAATTTTTTCAATGTTTATTCATTTTTGAGAGAGCTAGAGAGAAAGAGACAGAGAAAAAGAGAGAGAGAGAGAGACAGAGCATGAGTGGGGGAGGGGCAGAGAGAGAGGGGGACCCATAATGTGAAGCAGGCTCTAGACTCTGAGTTGTCAGCACAGAGCCTGATGTGGGGCTCGAACCCATGGACCACGAGATCATGACCTGAGCCAAAGTTGTATGCTTAATCAACTGAGCCACCCAGGTGCCCCAAATGTTTCCTTCTTTGAAATTTATTTTTATTTATTTTAAGAGAGAGAGAGAAAGCGAGAGCAAGCAAGTGGGGGAGGGGCAGAGGGAGAGAAAGAGGCTCTCTCCAAGTAGGCTCCACACCATCAGCACAGAGCATGAACAGTGAGATCATGACCTGAGCCAAAATCCAGAGTCAAATGCTTAACTGACTGAGCCACCCAGGTGCCCCAAATGTTTCCTTCTTTGAAATGTGTGTAATAGCTACTTCAGTTGCTTTCTTGGGGGAAGGAGGGGGAGTCGAATTTTTGAAAATGAATATAAAGTTCTAAATGTATAGTAAATGCTTAATAAATGCTGGCTGTTATCATGGTCCCAATCTGGCAAGGTAAGAACATCATCCTTTTTAAAAGACGCTTACATTAAATGCCAGGAAAAAAAGGAGATCGTTGGCAAATGTGTAACTAGGATTTTCAGGTTGGGAAGATTCAGAGTCATTATGCAAAGGCAGCATCTGCTCCCCATGCCCAGCAAGGGGGCTGGAGGGTTGAACATTGCTCACAATATCGCAAGCTGGGGCAAGTGGAAGCAATGCCTTTTAATGTGAAGCCCTAGGTTGCTTAAAACTGTGGAACTGTGCAGAATAGAGACTAGAACAAAGAATACAGATTTGTAAGTAAAGACATTACCAAAAAGGAGGAAGGCCTGAGGTAGATGCTGGAAAACTTGGATCTGGAGATGAGATATATTTAAAAAGTTGGAGAGAGGAAGCAGGAAACTGGGAAGTCCTAGCAAGCCAGTAGGTAGGAGGTCTGAGTCAATGTCAGAAACAGGAGCTGTTGCTGAACAGGACTTTCTTGCATCTTCTGTGGCCTCCACTTGGCAAGAAGACTAGGGGAACAGGAGACAAGAGTAGGGAAAGATTTCCTTATGCTGTGGACGCTCAAATCACTAACTATGGGAGGTGGTGAAGGTGAGTAAAACAGATATTGAGGAAGGCAGGTTTTTCTGGAGCAGTACCCAAACCTCAGATAGAGATGAAATTAGCTTTTTTCCCATTTTTAAATTTCCTATCTCTGCTCTCATAAGGGGGGAGAATCAAGGGGTTATTTAACCACAAGCCTGACAGGTGACTCTGTACTGTCCCCATAGAGATTAAAAGTAATGACCAAAGAATCAATTTGATTAGTGGCTTTCTCTTGACAAAACCCTCTGCTGTTTTGTATTGTTTTGTTTTGTTTTTTATTCCTTCTTGCCTCCACTCCCTCCCAGTAAATGGCATGGTCAGAATTAGAGTGGACCAGCTTCAAACTGGTCAGCCTTTTGCTTCTCCTGGATCCTTACCTTAGATCCAGGCCCTAAGCCAAGAAAAATGGCATCCTATGAAACTGCCTGGCAAATTTCTGAGTTTACTGTTGTGGAAGGATCAGCCCTCTGGCTTGAGAGAAAGAAACAGCCATCTACTGCAGCAGAATGAAGTCTCTCTTCTATCTCTAAGAATTCCAAACTAACAAACTGGGCTGACGTCTGGAAGGTCAGAGAACATACTTTCCTCTATCAACCCTTCATGCTTATGTTAAGTGCCATTCCATTCTGAGCTGGCAGTTCACAGACATGTTTCTCTCTAGAACATACCATTAGAGAAGTCTGGACCATCTGTCTGTCCGACAGACCATCTGTATAAAGCACTAGCTCCCCTTCCAGAAAATAGAAAAGGGACATACTCAGATCCCAACAGGGAAGAGAAAGTAAGGATGCCAGATAGGAATCTTTGCATCTATCTTTGTTTCCAAGCTCTCTTTTTGGCGATCACTGGAGAAAAAATTCCAGGAAAATTAAGGTAAAAAAAAAAAAAAAAAAGTTACACCAAACAGTTTTCACCTAAAAGAGTAAAGAACAATTCGAAACTCAGGAAGGGAAAATACAGAACACTGGATGGCTTTCAGGGTTTACAAGGATAAAGATCATAATGGGAGGAACCAAGTCACCTGGGCTCTGCAGCCAGAGCCATCTAGGCACACATCATACACGACATGTGACTGTTTACCTGAGCAAATCACAACTTGTCTGAGGTTGAGTTTCCTCATCTGTCCCGTGAGAATCATCATAGTTCTTTTTCACAACTGAAGTTCCCAGCATACCGCTTGGAATATCACAATGTTAAACACATGCTAGCTACGGGGTTAATTTTGTGATTCTTTTTTTCTAGGCTTTCTATGGGACCCACCCCAAATCTTTATTCTTATCTACCAAATACTTGTTGATGACATTTTCTTCCCCTATTCACACTAAAGCCCTCATCTCTTCCATTTCTCTTCAGAAAAACTGGATTTAGTCCTAAACATAATGTAGAGCAAGTTTCTTCCTTAATCTTCCCCATCACAAAGTCCCCAGTGATAACTTTATTCTGTAAATAATTCATATTGACTCCATTTTTTGGTTCTGAATGCCATGCTGCATTGCTTAGCAAGTTAATTTCTCTTTTGCTAATATAACATTAGCAATAGTATATAAACGTATTTGAGGGGAAAAACATCGTTTACAACTTTGTGTTCCACACTATACTCTATAGAATAGTGAAGCTAGTAGGTGTTCAAGAAACACATCAATAGGGGCGCCTGGGTGGCTCAGTCGGTTGGGCACCCGGTTCCGGCTCAGGTCATGATCTCATGGTTTGTGAGTTCAAGCCCCACATCGAGCTCTGTGCTGGATGGCTCGGGGCCTGGAGCCTGCTTCAGATTCTGTGTTTCCCTCTCTCTCTACCCCTTGTCCCCTCACACTCTGTCTCTCTCTCTCTCTCTCTCTCTCTCTCAAAAGTGAACATTAAACAAAAAAGAAAGAAAATGAAACATATGGACAAATGATACCACTGAAATGGACACATAAGCACAAAGATATCATCCTCAAGAGCATTCATAGACAATGCTGATTTACTCAAGCAAAAGCGATCTTAATCTAGATCTATGTCATACTTCTGAGATTCAGGAATAGAAAAAAGATATATATATATATATATCAGTCAAATTATATATATATACACACTCTCAGTCAAATGAGTCTTGGGGAAAAAAACATGTGCCAGATAGGAAAAATAGAATTCCGCTTAGTGAAAGCTTAGAAAAAATGCATGAGTGCCTATTGTGACGGCAGAAATAAAAATCCAACTTGAAGGGGCAAACACACATCCAGCAAAATCATGGCAGTAAGGCAAGATAGGTCAAAGAAGAAGAAAGGGATAAAGGAGGTAGCATCCACCAGATGAGCACAAGAAGAACTCAGCTGTCTGTGAACAAGATAGACTCTGGTTCATTAAAGTATTTGCAATCAAGGGACACTCAGAAAAACTTAAAACTACTTATATATATATATGCTCTTATTTGGGGCACTGGAATCAGAACAGGTTAGTTGATAAAGTGTTTCATATTTATTATTTTCCACGCTCTTTGGTAGAGGAAAGATCCTGAGCAAAAGTCACATATAAACATGACTTTCCTTTAGAAGTGTGAGTGCAATTTTTTCCTTGTGTGTACCTATCTCCTTAGTATGTTTATCACTATACATAGGGAACGTCTCCAACAGGAAAAAAGTTAGCACATTCAGCCACTGTTTTTATTACTAATCACTCAGTCATTTTCAGGCACAACTTCACCTTTACTAAAGTGATTGTTCAAATTGCTTGCACTTCATACTTATTTTACTGTTATGCAAACATTTGTCTCAATTTGTATAAAAAACTTTTCTTTACTGAAACAGTTCTTCCACATTAAGCATCTGCAAGGTTCCTGACATGTATGATCAAAAGTTTTAATTCCAATCATACTTTTCCCAAAAAGTATACCCTGAACCATTGTGTACATACTTGGTCCTTGCTTCTGGGACTTATCACGCAAATCACGAAGATAAAGATCAAGCTGTCCTACATAAAGAATGTAAATCTCCTATCCTGGAATGGCTTACCAAACACAGAGAATTCTGGTTTCCTCATATATACAAAAAGGAGTATCTAGAACACCAAAAACTGATTTGGTTTAAAAAATATATATATCTACACTTCATACAAAAGCTAGAGAAATTTTACAGGGATGAGAAAAGAGGCAGAGTTGAAATTTTCTTTGTTTCTTTTATAGCATAAAGTCAAAGGAAGATGGTTACCTCCTCTCTTTATCAAGAAAGCTTTCAAAATGTGACCCTTTTTCCTGTTTACAGATAAGCGTTGTGCTACGTTCCCAAGTTCACGGCATTTTAAGGATTGAACGATAAAAAAAAATTCCTTAGCACATGAAATTCTGACTTGGCTCTCTGTTTCTCTAGTCTCCTTGAATGCCCTGAGCCAAATCACTCTTTTTCCATCAGCATGTCCCTCACTGACATCAATATCTAAAAGATAATTTTCCTCCTCTCGCTCATATTTTTATGGCCAGACAGACATGGATATTCATGTTTCTGTTCACTCATGTGAGGTAACAATTTGTATAACCTCTGGCACTGCAGAGTACAAGGTTTATACACAAATAGATATTCCTAAATTATCATATTAATACTACTAATTATTATAATTTTCAAAATATATCATAATATTTATTTAATGTTAATTTATTTTCAGAGAAAGAGCACAGGAGTAACAGAGAGAGGAAGGGAGAGAGAGAAAAGCCCTAGCAGGCTCCATACTGTCAGAGCAGAGCCCAACATGGGGCTCGAACCTAAAAACAGGGAGATCATGACCTGAGCGGAAGTCAAGAGTTGGATGCTTAAGTGACTAAGCTACCCAGGCATCCCTATTATTTGTCTTTTATTGAACAGAACCAAATCCCAATTCTCAGTCCCTTTTGAGTATTATTTTTCTTAATGTTTTTACAACAACCACGCAAGGAAAGGAAAAAGGTACCAAAGAAATCCATACAAAGTTACATAGAGAGACACTTAGGGACACTACCCATAAAGTACATTCTGCAAATATTGTCCACTGCTACTTAGGATTTAATGTTACAGAGCAGACTGTCATTTCTTTGTCCCACATCCCGTAACTGTAATTACTTTTGCCAATATGCTACATGATACCAAACATTCTTATGAGATTTACTTAATTGTCAAAGTTGGGCTCTACCTCAAAAGCATTAAGGACTTACTGTTACCTGGAACCCACTGGTTCAGGAGGTGACCCTTCAGAGGTCCCTTAGAGACAGAGACTACATCTTTCCACTGATAGAATGAGTCCTGTTATGGCAACAAGATTATTTGATTTGCATTTAGAGAAGCCTTGCTCTGGACTCTCCATATTCAAGGATTTATGTGAAGAAGCACTGGGTTTACAACATAAAGATTTCTTTAAAACATGGTATATATAGAATATATATCCTTATGAATACATAGAAGAGACATACATGAGTTTTGAAGTCCGTCTGAATATTGGACAAAGGAGTGAATCACTTTTTGTTGCATCTGTAATATGGGAATGCTACCTTACCTTTGTTTTGAAAGTGTAAATAATACAGCCTGCGACATAGCACAGCGTCTGGCACTTAGAACCCATTTGATGACTATGAGAGGATTCATTATAATTTATGATACCATCTAATTGTGTGTATCTGCAGTATATTACTCAGGGAAGTTAGTTCAGTACACTTCTCTAACCACAAATCCTGAGGCTCAAGTCTGTGGTTGAGACCCATAAACTTGCATTTATTATTTTCACCAATTGACATGCCTCTTCCCTTTCTTACTCTACTAGATTTGGATTTTAAGAAACCAGTCTTACACTGAAGGGAACATGGTTCTTGTCTTCCTTCTCGGCAAGCCATAAAATCAGCTCCATCCATTCATTGTAAGGACAGAAAAACCCACAATCTGAAGGACAAAACCCTGCTCCTTTTGTGCCTAGGGAAAGGCTGACTGTGCAGAACAGAAATACCTGGGCCAAGTGGTATCAGCCGTGCAGAGTTAGCAAAGCAGAATTGAACTCATCACTGACAGCTCAGTTCAGCTACAACAGGAACAAGGATTTTTACATCTTTTGCAATATGTTCTTGAACTAAATAAAGGTCATACATAATGACATAGCCCCACATAGGTCATCTTCTTGCAGAGGAATCTTAATCCTGTTTAACTATGAAGTCCAAATTCCAGGGGACAGCCTGGAAACTGCAGCATGCCCCATCCAAATGCAGGAATTGCAGCAAAGAAGCATGAGCAGAGAGAGGCCTACATCCCCCACAGTGGTGATCACAGTGCTTGTACCTGGTAGGTGTTTAATAAATATGCATCCTTTCATTGACTGTGAACAAAACGAGATGTTAGATAAAGAGCAATGTTAACACCACTTGCTGACATGTGAACTGTGTTTCTGCAACCACATATGGATGGGTGCACAGGATTCTCGCTACTTACATTCAGTATCATTTTGGAAGTTCTGAGCGTAAGTGAGGTGACATCTGGAAAGGGCACTTTGGTTGCTCTGAGAAAGGATCTGATGAAATCATGGTACATGAAATGAGCTAATTTACAGAAATACAACTTTCTCTCTCCCATGGTACTTAGCTCTCAGATTACATTTGGGGCTTTTGCCTACCGACATAAATTACATAAATACATTAAATTAGAGTGGTCTTCCTAATTCTTAAGCCAGATGAAGGGGGGAAAATATATGTGAAACTATAGAGTTTCAGTTTTGTGTTAAGAATTTTGCCAAGTACTATAACAGCTGACCTTCAACAAGATAGGTTTGAACAGTGTGGATCTGCTTATTACGTGGATGTCTTACAGTGCAGTAAACATATCTTCCCTTTGATTTTCTTAAAAAGATTTTTTCTCTAGCTTACTTTGTTGTAAGAATACAATATAGAATACATACTACAAAATATGTTAATTGACTATGTTATCAGTAAGGCTTCTGGTCAACAGATAGTAAGCTGTAAGTTTTGGATGAGTCAAAAGTTACAGGAGATTTTCTACTGCCTGAAGGCTGGCACCCCTAACCCGTATATTGTTCAAAGGTCAAGTACATATACACTCATCTATTCACTCACATAGAGGCCCACTGAATGATTGATTATCCCCATTTTACAGATTGGATAACTGAGGTTCTGAAAGATTAGGTATCCAACCCAAGTCCAACTTCAAAGCCAATGCCCATCACTACCATATTTTCTTGTCATAAGGATCTCTAACTGAGCCCTTTAATTCTGGTCTATCTATCCCGCAAAGATAATTCATTGTGATCCTGTTGATACAATTTCCAAGTTTAACTCAAATTCTAGTCAACAGCCTTATTGTGGAATACAGTTTTCTAGACTCCACAAACCCTATAATGATCTGTGTAGTCCCCCAAAAAGGGCTAGATGTCCAAGTCTTTCCTGTCCTCTCTGGATATCCAATGACAATGGATTGAGATCATCACATTTTCTATTTTTCATGAATCTGAAGCTGCACCTCCTATAGGAGGTATAATTGCTTGCAAGTAATTGAGCATGTGTACACGTGCTCATTTGCACAGGCACTCACACATACACAAACCTGCAACCAAGAGTGTGCCACAGAAATTACTGAGGTGAGGTATAGTCAACACATTTGTGAAACACCCAAATTTTAATACCACAAATATCGATCATCATTATGAAGATAAGTTCTGCTTAATTTGAAAATCATATTGAAGAAACTATTTTGTAATGTCTTAAACCATATATGAAGTCATCATTACCATAGTACATTACATTTCCATAGCAGTGTAATAACAGATCATTTTATATTTAAATATTTATTTAAATTTATACTTAAATATATTTATATCTATAATACTTCATCATAATCCCAATGACACACTATAAGGATGCTTATTCCTAATCAGGAAGATTGATCAGAGTTCTGAGACTTTCAGTGACTTACTGACCATCAAGTGCACCATCAATGCTTGACTGACACCTAAGTCTCAAACGTTCTCCTGATTCTAACCCCTGTCTCCACCCAACCCCACTTTTACCGGTGACAGTATACTGAGTAGTCCCAAATGGGGATTCAGATAAATTGAGTAAATTGATTTAGTCCATTGCAAAGCCCCTGTTCTACCTTCACTTTAATTAATCCATCTCTTCCTTTGCAATTTAACAGGGGACCGGGAGAAGTTCTCAGGGGATGAAGAACAATAGCAAGACTATACAAACATGCATCTGTCATGAGAGCCTGGATCTTCTTCATCCCAAGAGTCTGCATTTTCTGCTGTAGGCTGATGCTCCAGTCTATTAGCATTAGCCCCAGTGTCAGCATCAGTTTGTGGAGCTAACACACAGCTCCAGGCTGTTGTAATGACTCAGCAATCAAAACTTCAAGTTCAGTTCGCCTGGTCTTCTCCCACCTTCAGGGCCCAAGCTACAAGAGCTCCCTTTTGCTCTTCAATTTACGGGGTGATCTTTCTGGCTTCCTTTAAAGGTTCTCAGTGGCTGACTTTCCAGCTGTCAGCTCTGCTAGTTACAGAAGGAAAGAGCCATTCATGTGTTAAGTGCCCTAGGTCTTAGAAACACAAGGAAGAATGTTGGGCCTGGCTGGTTCACTTGAGCCAAGACCCAAAGAGAGGCTGGATAACTGACTGGAACTAAATAGAGAAGGAATTGGAATTTCCTTTATTCACCCCCAGATAAACTCAAGGCATTCTCTACCAATGAATTCTTTTTAAAAAATTAACTCTGCATATATTCCTTCTTCCAGGAAGTCCAACCTTTTGTCAACTGACTTGTTACCTGTACTGAAACAAAAAGTTCTCTCCCTCCCTTTTCTTCTTTGAACTCACTAAGCAAGAAAACAAACCCCATTAAACTAAAAACAAACAAGCAACAAACCTAACAAAAACAAAAACCACTCTGATCACAAAACAAATCCAGAAAAGACAAAAGAAAGCCATATATCTGGAGCCTGTTCTGATAGAAAGCTGTTTGCCTTTACTCTGACCTAAGCTAATAAAGATGCAAAGTTACAACTGCTCAAACACCACCAGGAAACCCTGACATACCAGGGAGAGGCTTTACTCACTGCAGAAGCTGTAATCAGAAAACCCTGAGTTGGCTTGTACCCCATTTCTATTATTAGCTTAAAATAAGTGATAATGAAAGTGTTGCTATTGCTAGAAGATTCACTCATTACAATTATTAAATCTCAAATACACAAAAGCCAAGATGTTATCCTGATTATTTTTTAGATGGTGTTGAGAATAATCTTCAACCGGTTTTTGAACCAATACCACAACTCTAAATATACCCACCCTGGGTGAGAATGTGAACGGGAGGGGGAAAAGTCAGAATTAAATAGCCTCAATAACAAGAGGCACTTATTTGCCAACTTCCAGAACGGCATTTTCAAAGGGCTTCTCTTCATTCAGAACAGTCCCCTCACAAAATAGAAGGTGTGATATACTGTCCCTCTGCACCTGGTACTGGTAACCAAAAGCTGCGTGTTCACGAAGAGCTGCCGATGTAAGGAATGGTGACGATCCAGGCAGACTGTGGGGAACTCCAAACCCCCTCCAGGGGCATCAGGGCTCTGTACGCTCTTCAGAACAGTACCCTGTGTTTCTGGTGTATGTACCACATTCGCCTTCGGGTTTCACGAGTCCCAGGTTGTTTGCACCACAAAGAAAATGAAATTTTATCTGGAGTTTCTCCTAGGTTTCAATCATTTAAAAATGAAAAAAACCCTTTCTGATGAAAGAAATGTAACTGGAATCTAGGAGTAACAGATGAAAATATCCAGAGCAAAAATAGTTGACAAGAATGACAGATCATAAATTACACTGATAAGAGACAGTCTTCCCATAGTATCTTTACCAAGAGCAGAGTGGAGGAAGGGTCAGCTGGAGTAGGGGGCATCTTGTAACAGCTGCCATTCCTTAAATGGTTTCTCTAATACCACTTTGCAAAAACATCAGAGAGAAGGGATAGTCCATGGTAATACCAGGGTATAATCTCATCTAATTTTTTTTTTCTTTTTAGTCCTGAACTGGGGGGGGGGGGGGGGGGGGGAAGAGATCCTTCTTAGAGAAAACAATCTTAATGTTTCAAGTATGACATCTGACATCCCTCAACTTGGATGCCCCAATGCATCTTTGACCCCCAATGGTCTCTGAACAAAGCTCATGTTACAATTTGTATCATCTCCCTCCCTATAAAGAGACATCCACACTTACCAAAGCACCTATGTGTGCTCTCCTCTGCCTAGTTAACATACTGTCAGCTCTTTCATGAAAATGTTCACAGTAACAGTTCAAGTTGGCCAACATTCCATGAAATATCACCGTTCCTTTTAGGATAAACCATCCACATATATAGGCTGAGGAAGACTGAAGCTCTATTGCTTCTATCTGGGGGGGCCTCAGCATCTTAGAAATATATTTACAAGTGATTCTCACTTCTAGGGAGAAGCTAAGAGATGCCAGTGCACAGATAAAAATACCTACAGATACAGGAACACAGATGCTAACACAGTGAAAGGCTATTTTGCTTTAATTAAGTAACCTCTGGATGGAAATAGGTAAAATACTATCTGAATTTCACTTTGAAGGAAAGGGAAAGAAAAAAGAAAAAAGAGGCACAGTAACCACCAGGAAACACTAAAGGGATGCCTGAGTTAGGCAAGATGTGAGACTAAAGTCACCTGAATTCCTGATGCCGCCTGCTTGCTTTTACAGCCAAGAGTAGACAATTAAGAGCAATTTGCAACTGCACTCCCTTCTCTAGGGACCATGTAGGGTAAGGGGATGTTCCAAAATGAGAGACACTAGTCTTAATCAGGGGACAGAGCATTCAGAAAGGTTAATGAGATACAATCGCAAGAGAATCAGTGCAAAAAAGGAGGTTCAAAATACTAAACAATTTCCACTTTGTTCTCATTTGTTCCAATTAAGAGCTGTTGAAACAGCTTCTCTGTATTCCACACATTCGCTCCTCTCCAGAGCAGATTTAACTATTCCAGAAAAAAATAAGGGCTTTGGGGGGAAAAAGTCTACTATTAAGTTATCATAAAGTCCAGATTACACCCCCAACCCCCACCCTCAGTCTCTGAGCAGACACACTTTTGCCTCTTACTCAGAGCCTCTGCCACTAGCGATTCTGATTTTTCCCCTCAAATTTAGAGAGTATTTCAGGGAGGGAGAAGGCTGGATTTCCGCCCCCCCCCCCCCCCCCCCCAGATTTCATAGAAGCAGAATTCACTGTGAAAATGTTAAATAAATAAAAGGAAGAGGGCTGGGGGATGGTTATACAAATGGAAATAATCTCCTTGGCATGAAAATAGCCCCAAAATGCCACACACTGAGTTCTTCTGAGCATTACAGGCTCTAAAAAGCACTTATAAACTGCATATGGATTTCCAAAAACAAACAGGAAAGCACAAACATTGCAAGAAACCAAGGACTAAGATCTAAGGAGTCCCGTGACTTACCTTCTTTTACGGATCCTCAAAGTTCACCAAGGAAAATTTAAAATCCTCTAGCTTATCTTGCACTACTCTATTTTCTTCTTCTTTGTTTTTTTTTTTTAAGTCACATAGAGGAAAAATAATCAGTTTTCAAAGGTTCCATTTATCTGATCTTCCAGCACCAGCAAAAAACGTGTCCAAGAGACTCCGCCAAAAAGTAAGCCAAAAACTCATCAAAGGCAAAAAGAGAAAGGGGGGGAGTGGGGGGAGGAAGGGGATGGTGAAGGCTGGGGGCTACAGACTGAGGCCAAGTGCCCAGAGAATATTTTCACGCTGTTGAAATCTCCTACTGTACGATATACCTGCTTTGGTTGTCACACAGACGCACACACATTCACGGACACTCACACATCTCATACAAAAAGCAGGCACCCACACTCACAAACACACACAAACACACGCGCTCACACACACACCAGTGTAATGAAAACTGTCAGTAGTAACCTCCAATAGCTGCTGTGTGCTGCAGATAATTCGGCTCACTGTTACCTTCCCAGATCGGTGTAGGATCAAAAGAACATCCAAAATAAGGGAGGGGGGGGGTGCCCAGGACAAGGTAGATGCCGGATCCCTCTCCCCCAGGCAGATTCATCAAGCCAGGAGCGGGTCAATCAGCAGAGGTGTCTGCTTGCAGGGTGCCCCGGATTATGGCAAGGTTATTAATCTTGATGCGCTGCCTCCCCCACCCCCAGCATTCGGCAGCCTGCATTGAGATGATTGCCAGAGCTGTGTCTGTCCCTGTTCCACTGCATTTTGCTCAGCCCTCTGATGCTGCAAGTGAGACACAGTGGAGGCAAGAATACTAATAAGGTGGTTAGCTACAGTTTCTTCAAGGCAGTCGGCATGCAGTATACAGTAAATGTGTACTTCCCAGTGCTCTGTGTGTGTGCCTGGGTGTCTGCAGGGAGGGCAGTGAATCCATCTCCGGCCAGAAGACAAGATTGTTTGTAACCTGCCTGGAAGGACTAGATCATCAGAATCATCACTGTCCTGCAATGGCATGGTCTATGACAGTATTATGTTTGGAATAAAAATAAGCGGGGGGGGGGGGGGGGGGGCGGGGGCGGGATAATAGTCCAGAAGCCTAGAGCTGACATTTGAAAGAGAGAGGAAAAAAAAAAAAACGTCCAGGGAGACAAATTGGGTTTATAAATAGGCTCCGAGGAGACCAAGGCAAAATTTTAACATGCTGCTGCCCTGGTTGTTAAATGGAAATACAAAGCAATTTCAAAAACCAGCTCCAGCCTATAAATCTTGGAACTGGCAACAAGTATCTGAATTTGACTGATGGGACAGTGGATAAATGGATTCCTGGCAATATAAAAAGTTTGCTCGTGCGTTCTGCTCTGTAGCCATGCACTGGTGTGTGCAGGGATCTAGGTACAGTTCATTCATTATCAATATGGATTTAGAGTCTACCCCTTCAGTTTTATTCTGATGTACAGTTTTTATCACGTAACTATCATATTGTGGAGAATGTCTGAGTGGCAATGTCGTTAGAAGGATTGGTTGACAACTGTCAATAGTAAATATTACTCTATGTAATATTCTTACATAGAAGGAGTTTGAGGTTTTCAGGGTGAAAACATGTATGATATCTGTTTTAGTACCAAGCAATGAAAGAAAAAAATAAGAATATGCCAAGTGAATAATTCCTCAGCCTCCACAGGACTCATATTTCTATGATTGGGTCTCATAATACAATACCTCTTCTTTAGTCAAGTATAATCACTAAGTCCCTTCAGGTGATTTAAATTGGTATTATCTGAATATGTAAGTACTGGACAGTTGGAGAAGGCAGATAAGGACGAATTATGGAACACTGCAATACCAGGAATTGTCAGCAGATGTCACAAAAGAGGATATAGGTAAAAATTCTACCAACAACTGCAAACACTTAATCTAATTTAACAAGCAGATTTTAATCAAATTTATAAAATGAATTCTGAAATACTAAATTTTTATGAAATTTAAAAGTTCAAATAAGAATTTGGAAGGAAACTTGCATTTCCCCCAAATGTCACTCTCAAATCACCAATTTACAAATTCTAGATGACCTGTTATTGATATTAAAAAGAAAAAATATCCTATGCCACAAATATAAGTGATTTTTTATTCCATAAAATATATCATTTAAATATCTTCTTGTTTGTAATACAGCAACTACTAGATTAAACTTTAAAACAGATAGGTAGGACAAAGTAAATTTGGCAATGAAATTCAATATAAAATGTTTAAGGTTTCCATCTAAAACACTAACTCTGTTTCACCTTGATCATATCTATTAAAAATTTTTAAAGTAATTATTCATGTTTGGGAGTTGGACATTATTCATAAACACAGCATATAGACAAAATACATAAAGAATCAAGAATGATCAACAATCCCACTTACGTTACAGCATCAAAGGTTTTAAAAATCTAGTGTATGCATCATCTTTGTCTCTATTTAGTTAAATGCAATTTATTAGTATGCACCAAATCCTAGTCTCAATTAGCTCAGATGCCAATAAAAGTTAGTGTTAAAAGTTTGGGCATTGGAGTCCAGAAGAACTGGGTTCAAATTTCAGTTCTTCCTTATAGCCGTTAGCCTCCACAGCTGTCTCCCTTATCCCTTTCTCTTCCTTGTTTTCCTTTCACTTGCAAGCAGGACATTATTCCATACCTAATAGGATTATTGTGAGGAATGGAATGAATTAATATTTATTATGTGCTTGGCATATTTCCTGACGCATAATAAGCGATTTAGAAGTACTACATGGGTCTTATAAACAAAGTAGATGTTTGTTTCTCACCATGTAAGCTCTGTCTTTGCTAGCCACAGGTAAAACAAGTAGAATCATTTAATCAGTTATTTTGACACTGAGATGTTTGTTTTTAAATTTATTTTTACAAATAGTTTTTGTAAACTAAAGTCGAGTAACTTTGGACCCCTTTTTAAAGTTTATTATACACACAAATACATTTTTGCAAGTATCTCTGTGATCCTAGACTCACTAAAACAGAGACTCATTTTCTTGATTAATTGTCTGAGACCACTTTGACTCAAACAGAATATTTGGAAAGAAAATCTGATAGCAGCTTACTGCTTCCCATCAAGACTTGCTATGAATCCAACAGTACCACCAAGCACTAACATGAAAATGCTTAACGATGCAAGAAAAGACCCCTGGAAATGGGGATAGTTCCTAAATCAGCAATTCCATGACACATTCCATCACAGTAGAATCGCAACTCAGATCAACTTATTTTCTTTAATGTTTATTAAATTTTTTGAAAGAGAGACAGTGAGATCCAGGGAGAGGCAGAGAGAGACAAAGGGAGACAGAATCTGAAGCAGGCTCCAGGCTCTGAGCTGTCAGCACAGAGCCTTATGCGGGGTTCGAACTCACAAACTGTGAGATCATCACCTGAACCAAAGTTGGACACATAACTGACTGAGCCACCCAGGCGTCCCAACAACTCAGATCATTTTTAAATGGGTATCGAGATACTGAATTTTATCAAACAGTTATTATGTATTCAATAAATATTTGTGGTAGAAAATGAATACCCAGAATGTGAACCCTGTTCTTTTAAATCCTCAGGAGTTTCCCCCCTAAAACCTCAAACTGGCCCCCGAATAGGAACACAGAGGGAAAAGAGAGACTGGAGAAAGAGGCAGGCCACTCCAATGGCCTCCTCCAACAACCACAGGGCATCAGTTACATGAACATTTTGCTGGATCTCTTAAAGAAATGTGTCAGATAAAAAAAATAAAGGAGTTATAAAACTAAACAGCTCACTGTGTGCCCATTGTTCATCACACAGCATCCTGAAAATCTAGAATAGCTTGGATATTTATACTAAAGTTGAAGAAAAGTTTCTTTGAAATCTGATTTGTTCCAATTTGTGCCCTCTCTCACTCTGAGAAAGCTCAGTACCAGCAATGGTCCCTAGTCCTAACCTGAAAGGTGGTGTATTACAGGGAACTGACAAATGGTATGTTTGAATTGCAGGACAGCAGGGTACCTGTGAACTCTTCCCTTGACACTGCAAGAAAAGACTTCTTTCTCAGAAGATGTCAGTATTTAGGGCGCCTGGGTGGCTCAGTCAGGTAAGCACCCGACTTCCCCTCAGGTCATGATCTCAGCCTCATGGGTTTGAGCCCCACATCAAGCTCTGTGCTGACAGTTCAGAGCCTGGAGCCTGCTTCAGATTCTGAGTCTCCCTCTCTCTCTGCCCTTCCCCCACTCATGCTCTGTCTCTTTCTCTCTCAAAAAATAAACACTAAAAAAAAATTTTTAAAGAAGATGTTAGCATTGGAACACTTCAACTTTTTTTTCTTTGTAAATATTTGTTCATTTTGGAAAAAGAGAGAGCACTTGTGGGGGAGATTCAAAGAGATAGGGGAACAGAGGATCTGAAGCGGTCTCCCCACTGATAGCAGAGAGCTCCATGCAGGGCTCAAACCCACAAACCACAAGGTCATGACCAGAGCCAAAGTCAAAGGTTCAACCAACTGAGCCACCCAGGCATCCCAGAATATTACAACTGGTAATCTGGGACTTTTAAACTTTCAAACTTTTAAACTAATTCATGTTTGGATTGAAGGAGAGGAAATTCACCTAAATCCACATTATTGGAAATTCTAAATTCCCAGAATTGGTCTGGGATAATGAGTCAATAGCTACCATAAACAAGAGATGAATGCATGACTCTAATTTGGATGTGTTTTATTTTTTGGGAATCAATAGTGAGTATAAAAGGATCCAAACAGCATCACTATGAGCAAATTCCTCTGAGAATTCTTATGTGAAAGCTTCGATGTCTATTTTTCCTTTAAATGCAACCTACTTACAGCATGTCACTATGCTTTTGTTTGTTCCCTGCATCATATGCCATAATATAAGAGCAGAAACTTAATGTAGTATTTGATCCCTCCTTGGCTTATTGGAAAATTTGTTTGTCTGTAATCCAAGTGTTCTGAATTAGTTCATTACCCTAAAAGATTACATTCTATTATCCCATCTCTTTAAATTTTTATTCATTACATCTTGAAATTAGCTTGGATTTTTTATTTAAAGTGTTTCAACCAGTTATTAAGGTCTGGGCATTATTATGTCTCTCAAATTATTTAGCTTTCTTATTTACACCCAGAAATTGCAAGCTTAGGTAATTCTAGCATAAATGCTGAGCTATTTGGATCAATTTCTCCAACAGGTCTGCCTGGACCTTTATAATTACTCCCTCTCATCAATATAAAGAGTACTTAAAGTTTATTCCGTATCACTGAACATTTATGCTTTATTATTTTACATACATGACATACATCTTCAAAGGACATCTTTTTGTCTTTTGGTTCACTAGGGAGAGTCTAACATAGGTCTATTCAAGTCCCAGGTACTAGAAATTTTTTGTTGTTGTTATTAATGAAAATATGCTGTAACAATCCAGAAACTTAACATATTATGTCCTTGATCACAGCTCTTCCTTTCTACTTTAGCCTTAAATAAACTAACAGTAGCCCGTATGTAGATTCTTAATGTGGTATAATTAAACTACTCCTTTAATAGCTATTTACTAATTCATAATAATTCATTTTATCCTTTTAATATCTGGATCTACAGTGATCCCCACTCTCTCATTACTCATATTGGAAACTTGTGCATTCACTCTTTTTTTTTTTTAATCAGACTGGCTAGAAGTTTATCCATTTTACTGATCCTTTCAAAAACCCAGTTCTTTGTTCAACTCATTTTCTATCTTTGTTTTTAATTTCACTGATTTCTGCTCTTTATTTCTTCTTTTTACTTTGGGTTTCATTTGCTCTTATTTTTCTACTTAAAAGAGAAGGTGAGGCCACTGATTTGAAGTCATCCTATTCCAACTCAAGCTTTTACTGCAACACATATGCCTCTAAAAACTTCTCAGGTTGCATTCTACAAAATCTGGTAAGTGTGTTTCATTTTCATTATACTCAAAATTGTTTTTAATTTTGCTTTTTGTTTCTTCTTTAATTCATGGTTTATTTATGTGTGTTATTTGGTTTACAAATATTAGGAGATTTTCCAGATATCTTTCTTTTATTGATTTCTAATATTAATTAATTTTACTGTGATCAGAGAACATTTTTTGTTTGATTTGAATCCTCTTAAACTTACAAACTTGCTTTACAGCCTAGCATGGTAAATGTTTGTGTGCTCTTTGAAACAGTGCATATTCCATGGTTGTTGGGTAAGGATGTTGGGTAAAGTGCTCTACAGTTATAACAAGTTGTTTGATAATGTTATTCAGTTTGTCTAGAGTGATTTTCTGTCTACTTATTCTACTATTGAAATTCTCCACTGTAATGGTGGATTTATTTATCAATTTTATCTGGTTTTGCTTTGTGCATTTTAAAGCTCTGTCCCTACGCATATAAATGTTGAAGATTTAATATATTGTCTGACGAGTTAACTCTTTATCCCTATGCAATAACCCTCTTTGCCCCTGGTATTATTTTTTCATATAGTCCATTTTATCTGGCATTAATATAGCCACTTCAGCTTTTTGGATTAGTATTAGCAGTACATATCCTTTTGCATCATTTTACATCTAACCTATTCAGGTCTTTATATTTAATGCAGGTTTCTTCTTCGCAAGATAGACTTGTGTCTTGCTTTCTCACCTAATCTGATAATATCTGACTTTTAATTAGGGATGCCTAAACCATTTAAATTTATTGGGATTATTGGGGCACCTGGGTGGCTCAGTTGGTTAAGCACCCAACTCTCATTTTCAGCTCAGGTCATGATCTCATGGTTTTGTGATTTTTGAGCCCCACCTTGGGCTCTGCACTGATGGTGTGGAGGCTGCTTGGGACTCTCTCTCTCTCTCTCTCTCTCTCTCTGCCCCTCCCCTACTCATCTCTGTCTCTCTTAAATAAACTTAAAAAATGTAAAAAACAATTTATTGAGATTATTAATAATTCTGTCTCTCTTAAACTGTAAAAAATTTAAAAATGAATAAATTTATTGGGATTATTAATAAGATTTGGTTAAAATCTATCTTACCACTTCTGCTTTACATATTTCATCTGTTCTTTCTTTCCATTTACTTCTTTTTCTACCTTCTTTTGGATTTAATATTTTTAATAATTTCATTTTATCTTACTTTTTGGTTTATTTTATATACTCGTTATGTTTTCTTTCTTTCTTTCTTCTTTCTTGGGAGAAATTGCTTTAGAATTTACAGTATATACCTTTAAGTTTAGCCTACCATTAAGCAATATTATCCCACTTCATATATATTTAATAAATATCTTATTCTTTAATTTTTTTTGGAGTTTGTTGTGGTTTTCTTCAGATTTCTACTGCTTAGGTTTCACTAAGTTTCCTGAATCTGTAAATCTCAGATTTTCATCAAAATTGGAAAAATTTTAAGTATTTCTTCATATCCTTTTCTGTCCCCACCCCTTTTAATGATTCCAATTTACATGAATAGTTTGTCACTTGATGATGTCCTATATCTCACCAACACCCTTTGTCTTTCACAGTTTTTTTTTTTTGTTCACTTAGTTTCTATTGCTAAAGCTTTATGTACACAAATATTTTCTTCTGTAGCACCAAATACACTATTAATCCCATGTAGTATTCTTTCATCTAAGATATTATAGTTTTGATTTGTGGAAGTTCAATTTGGGTCTTTTTTTTTTTTTTATCTTCCATGGTTCTCCTTAACATGCTTATTTTTAATTAAAAATAGAAAATATAATTCAAAAATATATGTTAACATCTTATCCTCCAAGTCTTCCATCTGAAGTATTTCTAATTCAGACTGGTTCCAATTGATTCAGTTTCCCCTTCACGATAGATTGTGGATCGCTGTTTATATGCCTATGCCATAATTTTGATGGTATGTCAGGAATTTGTAATTTTATCTTGCTAGATAATGTTGTTATTGTTTTTTTCAACTGCTCCTGACATTTGTTCTGGAACAGTTATTTGGAAGAAGTATGAGTTTTTTCATTGCTTGCTTTCAAGTCTTCTTAGGCAGGACTAGAACCTTTAGTCTAATGATAATTTTTCCCCAATACCAAGGCAATGCCCTTCTGCATACTTTAACTGGTAGGCCATGCCTATGGGTTTTTTCCCACTTTGGTGGGAACATAAAATGTTCTGGGTCATATGTGAGCCTTGGGGATTTATCCCCTTGTTCTTTTGGGTGGATCTGATATTGGTAGTCTCCTCACCCACATGTTCTGATCAATTCTCAGTTGAAGACCAATATGGACCTTTGGCAGATCTACAGTGCTTTCTCTCTGTAGTACAATCCTTTTAGCGCTCTGCTCTGGGAATGCCAGATGGGATAGCCTCTACTTCTTCAACTCAGGGAGACTGCTAGGCCCCATTTGGGTTCCCCTCCCCACAGTATGGCCTAGAAACTCTCTCTATGCAATAATCTAAAAAACCGGTAGAAATTATTTATTTCCCTGCCCTCAAGGATAACTGTCTGGTGGTAACTGTGTCCAATGAAACTATTCTTCCAAATATTTTGTCCAGATTGTTAGTTGCTTAAAGGATGAAGGAAGATCCTTTCCCTCTTACTGTGGTTTGACCAGAAGTAGATGTCTCTCATTACCCATGTAAATACAAAATTATGTGACAACATATTTTATACCAATCACTGTTCTTTGAACTGGGAACACAATAATGAACCTGATAGGCTGCATGTTTGTAATCATGGAACCTTTATTTTATTGGCATCTTACAGCCAATAAACCAATAAACGAGCATATGTAGAAATACCTTACATGGCTTAAGAGCTGCGAAGAAAATAGAAGATGTTAGATGACAGTGATGTGACAGGGGACTATTTTTGATAAGGCTGTCAACAAATTGGCTCTTAAGAGTGACATGTGAACTGATATATGAAGGATGAAGAGTCAGTCATGCAAAGATCCGGCAGAAGTACAATCTAAGCAAAGTGAAATAAAAAAACAAAGGACCTATACCAGGAGCAAGGCTGATACTATCAACTAAAAACTCATTATTAGCTAGTTTGTCTTTTACTCTTTTACACACTTCTGTCTCTACTATGTGATATGTAGAATGAAAACATGAAAGGTCACTGACATGGTTTATTGTTGATCATGGACAGATGCCCAAAGCAAGTACTTTGTCCTATAGAAATTACTTTCAAGAACTTGATATCAACTTAACATGATGCTGGCTACTGGAGAAGGCTTATGTTGTTTAAGATTTTTTTTTTAGACCCATTGAAGGTTCATGACAAAGTTGAGGGGAAAGTATGGAGATTTCCCACATACCTCCCACCACACATACGTATAACCTCCTCGTTATCAACATCCCTCACCAGAGTGGTACATTTGTTACAGTTGATAAACCTACAGTGACATGTCATTGTCACCCAAAGTCCATACTTTACATTATAATATATTTGTTGTATTGTGTGGAGAAGAGTCTTTAACTTCTTTCCTGTTATAATCAGTCAGGGTAGCTAGGTTGTATTGTGTGAAGAGTCTTTAACTTCTTTCCTGTTATAATCAGTCAGGGTAGCTAGGTTATATTGTGGTAACAAACAAAATTCGACCAAACCACACCACAAAAATCCTTGCTCACACAGTATACACTTCACAGGTTGGCAAAAGGACATATCTTATTGTCATCATTCAAGGTCTCAGCTGACAAAACTTCAACTTGATAGCTAATTTCATAATTACCTTTGAGTGAACAAGAAAATAGTTCAAATAACACACTGTCTTCAAAAGTTTCTGCCAAGAAGTGACACATATTATCTCCACTTATATTCTGTTTATAAAAACAAATTATAGGGGCGCCTGGGTGGCGCAGTCGGTTGAGCGTCCGGCTTCAGCCAGGTCACGATCTCGCGGTCCGTGAGTTCAAGCCCCGCGTCAGGCTCTGGGCTGATGGCTCAGAGCCTGGAGCCTGTTTCCGATTCTATGTCTCCCTCTCTCTGCCCCTCCCCTGTTCATGCTCTGTCTCTCTCTGTCCCAAAAATAAATAAACGTTGAAAAAAAAAATTTAAAAAAAAAAAAAAAACAAATTATATCACCACATCTAACTCTGAAGTGGTGGAGAAGCACCATTCTACCATGTTCACGGAAAACAGAGAGCCAGAAATATTTACTTACATTGCTATGATGACCATGGCCTCTACCAAGTGATCTGTATAGTCATGTCTCTGATGAAACTAGAAATTTGGTTTTCACTATACTCAGCTTGAAAGCATCGCACGTTGAATAGAAGATCAGGTATTAAGTGCATACTCCTGTATATTCCAAATTCCCTTTACTTCTTTCAAATTCCAACTGGTAAAGTGGTCTCCTACTTTTTTCCAAAAGAAAGAGAGTATAAAAGTGATGACTTAGTATAAGAAAAGTTCCACCAGCATGGAGAACAAATACCTACACTTAAAAACCTATTTCTAACTTTTAAGATATAAAACAGTTCTTTAGGAGGCAAACATCTACAAGAAGGCAGTATTAGAATGTTTCAGGATTCTATTGTAAACTGAACTGCTTCGATGAGAGTAAACACCTATGAGCCAAGACGCAGTGGATCTAAGGAATAATTAAGCAGTAAAGGAGGACAAAAATGCTGTTTTTTTTTTAATTTTTTTTTTAACGTTTATTTATTTTTGAGACAGAGAGAGACAGAGCATGAACAGGGGAGGGGCAGAGAGAGAGGGAGACACAGAATCGGAAGCAGACTCCAGGCTCTGAGCCATTAGCCCAGAGCCCGACACGGGGCTCGAACTCATGGACCATGAGATCATGACCTGAGCCGAAGTCGGACGCTTAACCGACTGAGCCACCCAGGCGCCCCAAAAATGCTGTTTTTTAAGAACTTCCTCCAACTACTACAATCTGGGTATCTTTCCTTTTCCTTCTCCCCAAGGTTGGGGGGTGGGGATTATATGTACTTCAATCCAGGAAACTGATTATCATGCTACAGTTTGGAACTTTTACATAGGTACAGACTATCTTTTATAACTTTCTAGTCTTCAGATTTCTTTTCCTCTTTAGATTCTTCTTGGATGATGTTTCTTTCTTGCTTGATGATGGATATATCTCTCCTTACCTCACTCCAGGCTTTGGGTGGTTGTCTTAAGTCTGTTCTTTTAAGGCCTGAGGGAATAATGCAAACCTTTTCTTCGTATTCCTTTCCACAGGATTTCTTTTTGTAGCTTTTCCTCACCATAAGAAACATGGCAAGCAAACCATTTAATTTGATTTAATTTAGAAATGTGGCCAAAGGAACAAAAGTAGATCATGAACCTCATGAATGCCCCCTCCCACCATATTCAGCAAGGCCCTGGGGGTTTTTTCACAGGGTTTTAGCATTAAAGGATAATAATTATAAGCAGGGAGTCTGATTTTCTTGGAGATTATTGTAAATTTCCTTCTAATTCAGCATAGATCCTAATGCAGCATTGATTGACATTGTGGCAACTGGGGTAGGGGAGCAAGCTTTTGGTCATTAGTATCACAACTATTTCAGTATATTCCATAAAAGGTAGTACTTATGTAATTATGCTTCTAGCTCATTTCTTAATAATCCAAATAGCATTGTCATATTGGCTGATAAAAATATAAATGTTAATACTAAACTTTAGGGTTTAAAAAATTGTTAGGAAGGAAATATTTTCTTGTAACTCAAGAAGGTTGAATTGTGTCTGTGCACGTTCATACACAAACTCTTGCACCTGCTTATGCTAAGTATAGACTCTTTCCCCTTGTATATAAGCAGGACCACCCACAGAGCCTGATCCTTGGTACCTTGATCATGCTCACTCAGTCATTCTCCTTCAAAAGCATTTTCCAGGGGTGCCTGGGTGGCTCAGTTGGTTAAGCATCCAGCCTCAGCTCAGGTCATCTCACAGTTTGGGGGTCTGAGCCCCACATCAGGCTCTGTGCTGATAGCTCACAGCCTTGAGCCTGCTTGGGATTCTGTTTCCCTCTCCCACTTGCAATGTGTCTCTGTCTCTCTCTCAAAAATAAATAAACACTTTAAAAAAGCAGTTTCTTGGGTCGCCTGTGTAGCTCAGTCGATTAAGGTCTGACTTCAGCTCAGGACATGATCTCAGGGATCTTGAGTTCAAGCCCCACGTCGAGTTCTGAGCTGACAGCTCAGAGCCTAGAGCCTGTTTCATATTCAGTCTCCATCTATCTATGCCCCTCCCTCATTCACATTTTGTCTCTGTCTCTCAAATATAAATTAACATTAAAAAAATTATTTTTAGGGGCACCTGGGTGGCTCAGTCGGTTGAGCATCCGACTTCAGCTCAGTTCATGATCTCACGGCTTGTGCATCGGGCTCTGTGCTGACAGCTCGAGCCTGGAGCCGGCTTCAGATTCTGTCTCCCTCTCTTTGCCCCTCCCCCGCTCATGCTCACACACGTGTGCTCTCTCTCTCAAAAATAAAAAAACGTTCAAAAAAATTTTTTTTAATTATTTTTAGTGGCGCCTGGATGGCTCAGTTGGTTAGGCGACCGACTTCGGCTCAGATCATGATCTCATAGTTTGTGAGTTTGAGCCCCGCGTTGGGCTCTATGCTGACAGCTCAGAGCCTGGAGCCTACTTCAGATTCTGTGTCTCCCCTCTCTCTGCCCCTCCCCTGCTCACGCTCTGTGTCTCTCTCTCAATAATAAACGTTAAAAATTTTTTTTAATTATTTTTGAAAAAGCAGTTTCCAGAAGAATAAGTGAATTATATTTGTTTTGTCCACCTCTTTCAAAATCTTCATAACTAGTACTTGTGAAAAGACCCCATAGCTTGAGTGACTCAAAGTCTGTACAAGCAGTCTCTGACTTACAATGGTTTAACTTATAATTTTTTGATTTTACAAAGATGCAAACATGGTACACGTTCAGTAGCAACCATACTTCAAATTTTGAATTTGAATTTTTTCCTGGGCCAGTGATATGCAGTCTCTCTCTCCTGATCGTCCTGACGCCGTTCAGCAACAGGGAGCCACAGCTCCTAGTCAGCCCCAGGACCATGAGGGTAAACAATCAATGTACTGACAACCATCCTGTTTGTCACTTTCAGTACAGTATTCCATAAATTACATGAGATAGTCAACACTTTATTTTAAAATAGGTTTTGTGGGGCAACTGGGTGGCTCAGTTCATTAAGCATCCCACTCAAGGTTTCAGCTTAAGTCATGATATTATGGTTCAGGCGATTGAACCCTACATGGCCTTCACACTGACTGCACGGAGCCTGCTTGAGATTCTCATCCTCATTCTCTCTCCTCCTCCTCCTTCTCCTCCTCCTCCTCGTCCTCCTCCAAATAAATACATAAATACAGACATACATACATACATACATAGACAGGCTTTATGTTAGAGGATTTTGCCCAATTGTACATAATGTAAGTGTTCTCACCAGGCTAAGCTGTAATGTTCTATAGGTTAAAATGTATTAAATGCATTTTCAACTTACAATGTTCTCAATTTATGATGGTTTATTGGGATGTAACCCTATTGTAAAATGAGGTACTTAGTCACCACAAAAGAACCGCACTTTGGTCATGATGAGGAGAAAAAGCCTCCTCTGTGTGACTTCCTTATTCATCCAGTGGTGTGGCTGTGGGGAAGAATCTGGAACACCATTTATCTGCTTTTCCTTTGTCCCAATTAGCTAGGCAATTGTTTCTCCTCTGCTTATTCCAAAAGATCCATTTAAATACTAAATCCCAAAACCTGATTATTGCCAAAATACATTCTTCAATGTCAATCTTGGATGTTGTGGCTGCCACTTCCTTATTATTCTTAAGAGCCAAAAGTGTAAACTTTTCTCATCAAAATATTAGTTAATAATTCCTAATAGAGGAGTATAAGGCATTTAGAATTATCTGTGATTATAGTTGACCAAGAAATTCGAAGGACATCATTGTTTCTGGAAAACATTTCAGACTGAAGAGGAATAAGGAAAAATGTCACAGATTAGAATATGTGATTTTCATATAGTTCCAGTTTTAATTTTTAGAAAATTGGAGGGAAGATGCACACCAGCCCACACCCCAAACAGATATAAACAGCAAAGCCTCTGTTTGTTGCAAATAACATCATCTCTTCAAGTCACAGATATATTTTTATGCCATCACAATATAGTTCTAGCCGGTTTGTTAATTTTGTAGCTTTTTAAAAGTATGAGTACAAGCCAACTAAGTCATTATATTAATATGATCATTGAACTAGGAGTCATGTCTCTAAGCCTTAGAAACTGTGAGACATTAGACAGTAGGAGCTCTGTTTCTCTCCCTCTTCCCACCATACACACTTCCTTACCAAAAGCAAAACGGTTGTAATTAACTATTTGTATCATAGGCTTATGTTAGGAATCAAACATAATGATGTATACAAAAGCTTTATAAATACCATTACAAATACTACCAAAGGACATTATAAATATTATTAATATTATGACAAGCAATAAAATGCAAACTATTTTATTAAGAGAGCAATTTTCACATAGAAATAAGCTGAATAAACTGTAAGAATAAACCTAAAGCACTTTCAACTTAATCTGAGGGAACTATCTAATAAGTAGTGCCATAGTGTATAGCCTGGACAAGGACCAGGATTAGAAATAACTAGGGGTACCTGGGTGGCTCAGTCATTGAGCATCTGACTTTGGCTCAGGTCATGATCTCATGGTTTGTAGGGTCAAGCCCCACATCTGGCTTTGGTCCGACAGCTCAGAGCCTGGAGCCTGCTTCTGATTCTGTGTCTTCCTTTCTCTCTGCCCAACCCCCTCCTGCTCACACTCTGTCTCTCAAAAATAAACATTTATAAAAATTTTTTTAAAATAAAACGAAAGAGGGGCACCTGAGTGGCTCAGTCAGTTGAGCATCCGACTTCAGCTAAAGTCATGATCTCACAGTTCATGAATTCAAGCCCCACATAAGGCTCTGTGCTGACAGCTCTGAGCCTGGAACCTGCTTCAGATTCTGTGTCTCCCTCTCTCTCTCTCTCTCTCTCTCTCTGCCCCTTGCCCACTCACACTCTCTCTCGAAAACAAAAACATTTAAAAACAATTTTTTTAATTTAAAAAAGAAATAACTAGGGCATCCCACTGTATCAAGAATAACTAAGAATAGTTATTTGAACAGTTACTTGAAACTTTTTTCAAAAACATGTTAATTATGTAAATGAACCCAATATTGGGGAGCCTGGGTGGCTCAGTAGGTTTAGCATCCAACTTCAGCTCAGGTAATGATGTCATTGTTCATGAGTGCAAGCCCCACATCAGGCTCTGTGCTGACAGCTCAGAGCCTGGAGACTGCTTTGGATTCTGTGTCTCCCTCTCTCTCTGCTCTCTCCCACTCATACTGTCTCTCTCTCTCTCAAAAATAAACATTATATATGTATGTATGTATATAAATACATATATATATGTGTGTGGGTGGGTGGGTGGGTGGGTGTGTGTGTGTGTGTGTGTGTGTATATATATATATATATATATATATATACACACACCCAATATTTTAATAGTTCTGTTGTTCGTTTTGTCAAAACTTAGCTGAAAGTTTTCTCTGAATTCTGTTCTGGTTCAGTGTACAATAATTTGTTTTTAGGAGAATAGCTGAGATCAACAGTATGAAAATATTTTATTGGCTGTATTCAGTTTTATTTTATATACATATATGTGTATTTGTGTGTTGTGTGGGTTATAATATAAAATGTAAATCCTGACCCCAAACTGCAAGTCACTGCAAACTTTAGCAGGGAAGTTATAACAAATATGTCATTCCATTGGTCTGTTTTGGTTGTACTTACATCCTATTAACTGGAATTAATTCTCCTTTCCTCTTATTTGAAAAGGAGAGGTAGTTTCACAAAGCCTTGTTTTCCTATTCAATATAACATTTCATTAGGGATATATTATGCGTCCGCAGCTATGTAAAGTGGTGGAGATACAAAGACAAATACAACAGAATGCCTGCCTTTCATGAGACCCAAACCAAGGAAGAAATACTTGCATCAAACAGTCACTGATAGGAGACAGGTGGTTCAACGTCCAGCTTGGTCACTATGCTCTAGTTTTTATTAGTAACAATGTCACATTACTTACATTCTCCATTTTCAGTAGTAATTAATTTATGTCTTTAAATGATTAAAGTTTTTCCTGGGACTGAATTGACAATTGGGGGAAAATGGTTTAAGTGAGGACTTTTTCCCTTTCTATCTTGGGGAGGCAGGAACAATATGTATCTCCAAGAGCAGAAAAAAGGAAATAGCTCATGTCTTTTTTTCTCTTTTCTCTTCATTTCACTCTGTGTTCATTTTCTGCCTCACTCTCTTCTTTCACAATTGATGGCTCACTCTCTCTTCTATTGTTTATTCATCAACCAATATTTATTGAGCTTTACTCTGTGGGGTCAGAGTGACAGACTAGGAAGAAAAGGTCTTTAACCTTGTGGGAAGTTATTAGGACACAGGATAAGTGCATAAGTTGGCAAAGATCAGGAACACACAGTGTGAGACTTCAAGAGTTGGTTTCCCACCTCTACTACTGAGCAGCTGTGTGAGTTTGGGTAAGTTATTTAACCCCTCTGTGCCTCAGTATCCTCATCCAGAATATAAGGTTTATTACAGCACCTACTTAAAAGATCTGTGACAATGCTGAATCTGTGCTTCTGAAAAGCAACAATGGCTACGAAACTTCCCCCATCCTTTCAGGTTCTGGGAAATGGCTAATTCTGAAAAGCCCACACCACCCTCCTGATTCTGAGGTCAGACTCAACTCAATGCTTCCTCATGACTCCCATAAGGTTCCCGGATGACACCCTTTTCTACTTGGATCAACAGCCTGTTGATCTCAATATAGGGATTCATGATTTATAGAGATTTTTACCTCTGTTGGATGAAAGAGAACAGAGATTCTGGTTTATTTTACTTTTATGGTTATTTGTCTGCTTTGAGTTTAAATAAGTGAAGAATGTATACCCTCTGAGAAGAGACCAGGTCTTTGAAATGCATCTGTGAATTTTATATTTTGTATTCATTTGTTTATGCTTGACTCATGACAAAAATTTTGGAATTAGAACTATGAGCCCTCTGTATCTATCTGTATGTGTAGATTTCTATAATTCAGAAAAATATTCATATTCTTAGGTAAAGCTTCAACAGGTAAAACTATTATAATAATTTTGGTTTAATACAAAGAACCATATTTTATCTTGAGTCATCAGTGTTTTCAGTATGAGGTAAGTACATGTTTTTATTCTGCTTTAGTAGGTTCTTTCTAAACATGTTTACTGATCACGAGCTACCATTATTTCTTATAAAATATGATTATGAAAAATGTAGACTGGTGTTAACCAAATTGTATCATTAATCTGACAAACTTTATTTAAACACTAATATTTTGGGGTATCTCTTAGTTTGAAGATAATTTCCAAGATGTTTAGGTAATTTAAAATTTGGACTGCTGCTAAATTGAGCTCATTAACTTATTCATTAAATAAGTAGATAATTTTTTAATACTGTAACATTAGTGACAAAGCATAGTTTTAAATTTATATAATTGTTTTTATCTTCTATTTAAGAGATGGAGAGATGTAAGACATATTTAATGGTATAGAGAGGCTCTATATATTTGCACTTGTTAATGAATGTGTTTATTTTGGCCATTCTGAGAAAATGTACTCTTAACCATGTGGGTTTTTTTTGGTTTTTTTTTTTAATTTTTTTTTAACGTTTTATTTATTTTTGAGACAGAGAGAGACAGAGCATGAACAGGGGAGGGGCAGAGAGAGAGGGAGACACAGAATCTGAAACAGGCTCCAGGCTCTGAGCTGTCAGCACAGAGCCCGACGCGGGGCTCGAACTCATGGACCGCGAGATCGTGACCTGAGCCGAAGTCGGACGCTTAACCGACTGAGCCACCCAGGCGCCCCAACCATGTGGTTTTAAGATAAAAAAGAGAGTATATTTGTCTTAAGTGACTGATTGTTTCAGAATAAGACAGAGGAAAGTTTAAGAAAAAACCTTAATAAGAAAAAAAAAACCTTAAGAAAAAACCTGGATATAGAAAATTGTAGAAAGTTCATGAAAATGGAATTTTATTTGTTGGTCAATTCTACGTAAGGTTTATATAATGGGTTTATTTATAATATTTTCAAAAAGAGTTTCTGTTTACATTTTTATTCAAGTATAGGTCTAAGAGGCTGTAAAAGGTTTTCCTTTAACTTCTGAGTAATCTGCCTCAGAGGCAAAAGTTCTGTGTTTTATAAGAAAAAGTTCCCATACATTCATGTTAACTTTATCCTGCCCTTGATTATTTAAAATCACCAAGTCTTCTCAATTTTGAAAAAAAACTAAGGTTTTTTTAGTCATGTTACCTCCTATGTCTACTTGAAAATTTTTTATTGTCATTTTGATTACATAAGAAATCAAATATTGTTTCTCTGTAACCCAAGAAGATCCCACCCTAATCGAATCTTCTGACAACTTTTGGTATTTCCCCTTCACAACAACCAAATCCTAAATGGTATGTTTTGCACTTATTGTCTTTGAGACAAAGATGGATGGCAATATGACAGGAACTGGCAGGATACTTCTATCAGTGGAGAACTCAGGAGAGCCATTCCATGGTGTCCCCTGCCCAGCTATGCTCTAGCAGAGGTCAGCCTACTGGGTTTCAACAGAAGTCAAAGAAGCCATTGCCTTGTGTTTCCAAACAATGTCTATTTCCCACTCTAACTTCTCAAGTCTCCCCCTTAATTATCCATAGCGTTTTCATGAAAATGAATATGTGGTACTTTGAAACATTTCTCTCCAACTGTATTAACACGCTCCCCTTCATTTTCTGCTTCGTGAACTATAAGATGCTCATCTCAAGATGTGTGAAATGCTAGAATGCTTTATTCCCCATATATCTGCATGGCCCTCTCTCTATATCACTTCTGTTTCTATTTAACCTTTATCTTACCACATTTTGCCCAACAATCTACATAAAATGACAATTCCTCCTCCTATGTGGCCCTCCCTCACCATGCATGCATACATCTCTATCCCCTAAACCTACTCTATCTTCAAATACTTATTAACAAATTACATGTTCTATGTGTATTTGTTTTATGCTTATTCTGGGATTCTCGCCACTAGAATATAAACTCTTCAGGGGGGCAGGGGGTACCTTTTCTTTATTTGAGTCCCTGTTATACGTCCAGCTCCTAGAATAGGATTGGCAAGTTGTAAGCACTCATTAAATACTGGTTGAATATATGAATGCATTTATTAACTTCTCATCAGGGATAATATACTGGAGAACTTTATATAAGTATGCTAAATACAACTCTTGCTTTCATTGAAGAAGTGGAAAAGAGAAAAAGTAAAATTCAGAGCTCAGAGGAAAAAGATCTGGAAAGGTAAGGAAAGGTGCCATAGTTGTACAAGTATGGGATGCAGGAACTTCAAGGACATGAAGAAATGAGATAGAAACAGTAGGGATAATGTTACAGATTTAGGGAATAGTATAAATATGGTGCAAAAAAAAGCCTGGCTATTCTTTCTCCCATAGGCTGTTTGTGGACACCTCCCAAATTCAATTGTTGAAATCCTAATTCCTCATCTAATAGTATTTAGAGGTGAGGGCTTTGGGAGATGATTAGGTCATGAGGGTCATTAAGTCATGAGGACCCCTCATGAATGGGATCAGTATGCTTGCAACAAAAAGCCATAAATAGCTCCCTGACCCCTTCCACCATGTGAAGACACCAGGAAAATAGTCATCTGTGAACGAGGAAGTGATTATTCACCAGACACTGAGTCTGCTGATACCTTGATCTTGAACTCTCTGACCTACAAAACCTAACAAATTAATGTTTGTTGTTCATAATATAAAAGAAAAAACACTCCTGTGTGTTTCTCCTTTACAACTCACACATAAGACTGCACTTCTGATATTTCTGGTCACCCACACAGGGGATTTGCCACACATCAAGCCATTATGCAACACCAACTGGGTATCCTACAATTTAACTCCATTCTGACATGACCTACCTGGAGTTACATTAGATCTCACAAGTTAAGTCTCAGTTGTACAAGAATGCCCCCTACATGCTTCAGATGACAATCATAAGTCCAGGTTGTTACTTCTGCTTCTGACCCACTGGCTATAAACCATAGGTTCCTAGTACCTCATTCTCAGCATTTGCTAGAGTGGCTCATAGAACTCAGAGAAACCGTTTACTTACTACATCACCTGTTTATTTTAAAAAGATATAACTTAGAAGCAGAGTCAAAGGTAACCTTAGAGTCAAAGGTACATGAGAAGAGGTGTGGAGCTTCCATGCCCTGCAAAGGCATGCCACCTCACCACCTCTACCTATTCGTCAATCTGGAAGCGATTCAAACCCCACACAATTGGGATTCCTATGCAGACTTCATCATGTAGGCATGATCAATTATTACTGCATTTCTAGACCCTCTCCTCTCGCCAGACAATGGGATGGGTGGGACTCAAAGTTTCAAGCTTCTATTCAGGGCTTGAACTTTCTGGTGACCAGCTCCTATCCAGGGGCCCACTGGGAGATGCCTCATTATAACAAAGAACACTCTTATCACTCAGGTAATACCAAAGGAGCTCTGTGTGAGGACCCAAGGTCAAAGATGAAGTATTAGAACAAAGATGAAATATTAGAACAAAGATGAAATGTTAGAATAATAAAATATTAGGAAATCCCAACAGCTTTAGGAGCTCTGTGCAGTAACTCCAGATAAAGACCAATATAACTTTTCTATTATTCTGCAGTACTCCACTCAGTCTATGGTATTTTCTTATAGCATCCTGGATGGGCTAAGATGCTTTAATTTCCTTGTTGAATATTTACCATGTACCACTGTGGTAAGTTTTGGGGCAAGAGAGGGAGGAGGATGAAACCCACCCGTTGATGATTTCATGGATAGCGAGAAAAATGGACATGAAGATAAATGTTTACAATTTGGTAATAGGTGCTTCACTAGGTTGGAACAAAGAGAACATTTTATTATCAAAACATCTTCCAACAGAATTCCCTCCTAGGGAGGACCTGACTTGGAGAACTTATCTTGAGAAGCTGCTTAGGGTATAAGAGAAGAAGCTAAAGACGTGGGTACCAATGGAACCAAGAAAGCGAAACTTAGTGGAGAAACTACAGTTTATGAGACCAGAAAAGAAACTGATTATGCTCCTGAGAGATGTGGGAAGAAAGAAGAGATGATGGGCTTTGAAAGTACAGAAGAGATAGAAACCAGGATATTTGTGGGTGGCTGTGGTTTACCTCAGATATGGGCCACCATATCAAGCACTAGAGTGAATAATGTGCAGTTGATGTTCTGAATATTCCTTCTTACAAATCTTTAGTGTGCTTGACTGAGAGATGCTTCATGTGAGTGATTTTTGCCAGAACACAAAGAAGAGATCAAATAAAAGGGGGCTCAACTTTCTATCTCAAGACAGAACAGCTCCAGTGGTAGTAGGAGCTTGGTGAACACAAGGATATCAAGGATATAAGCCCTTGGGAAATGATATGGTTTTGGAGTTTCATGGAACTTGAAATTAGGACAGAAAAGAGCCTCTTAAATAAATTTCAGGGGACGAAAAGTCACCAATTGACTTCTAGGTTACAAGACATCTTCAGTTATGACAGCAGCACAGGTGGAAGGCCAAACAAGATCACATTTAGCTTACGATAAAGCAGCAAAGAATGTAACTGAGACACAGCAAAAAAGTCCTAATGAAATTATTTACCAAATTGCCAAGAGGGGGAGACATTCTATGGGGGGTGGGGGTGGGGGGTGTGGAGAAAAAGAAAACTATGAATATGTAAAAGTAGCCAACAAATAAAATAGCAATAGGAGATGTCCTTTATGCATGGGAGAAGAAAGGAACTAACATTTATTATGTCCCAATACATACCACAAAAAATATCAGGCATCAGCTTTCTATTTGCTGGATTGTATTTATTTACATACTGTAAAATTCCCTAGTTTGGTGTATGTTTCTATAAATGTTAATGAATGCATAGAGAAAATGCCACCACAATAAAGATGTACACCTGCTGAATCACACCAATGTCCTCCCGGCCTCTTTGTGGTCTACACTTCCAACCAACCTCATCCCTGACAACTGCTGACTTGATTTCTGTTGCTATTTCTTATTATTTTATTCTCCATAATACCATAAAAACGGAGTTAGACACTATGTGGTCTTTCAAATTTGGTATTTCACTTAGCATAATGTGTTTGAATTTCAGCCTGTGATCGTGTATATCAATAATACTGCGGAATAATATTCCATTATATAAATGCATCATAGATTTTACCCACTAACCACTAGTACATCATTTGGATTGTCTCCAATTTTAGGAAATTATGAATAATGCCACTATTCAACATTTGAGTAGAGGTTTTTGTGCGAACTTTAATTTTCATTTTTGTGGGTATGCAGAGGTGAGATAGATGGGTAAGTATCTTTTCACCTATATGAAACACCATCAAACTCTCTTCCAAACAAGTTAAACCATTTTGTATTATCACCAGCAGATGTGCAGGAGTTTTGGCTTTCTCAGCATCCACATTAAAACATGGTACTATCAATTTTTTTTCAAGATGATGATGATGATGATTATAATTACTATTATTATTATCACAAGGATTACTGGCAATCATAAGATGCTAGAGGAGGATCATAAAATGCAAGAAAACATTCTTACCTAAACCCTTCACTGGCAGCACAGTCCTGTTGACTCCTTGATTTTGTACTTCTTGCCTACAGGATTCTGAGAGAACACATTTCTATTGTTTTAAGCCACCTAGTTTATGACAACTTGTTATGGAAGATCTAGGATACTAATACATCTAATAATCATGCCGGGCATCTTCAAATATGCTTGTTTGTCAAAGAATATCTTCTCTAGGGAAGTGTTTATATAGTTCCTCTGCCCTTATTTTTTAATTGGATTGTTTTCTTATTACGTTCTTAAGAATTCTTTACATATTTTAGATACAAATTCTTTGTTCAGACACATAATTTAAAAAACATTTTCTCCCACTCTGTGGCTTGTCATTTTATTTTCTTAATGTTATCTTTCCCAGAACTTAAGTTTTCATTTAATACATTTGAGTTATCCTTTTCTTTTTCTTTTAGAGGCAGTGATTTTGGTGACCTAAGAATTCCTTGTGGAATCTATGGTTGCAAAGATTTTTTCCTGTTTTCTTGAAGAAAGTTTTATAATTTTAGTTTTTGTAGCTATAGGTATTACTCATTTTGAATTAATTATTGTAGAAGATCTGAAATATGGGTTGGAATTATTTTTTTCACATATAGATGTCTAACTTTTCTAGTACAATTTGTTGAAAAGATTAACCTAATTTGAATGATCCTAGCAAGTTTATCAGAAATAAATTGGCCATGTTGTTCTATGTATCCATCCTCCCATGAAAACAACAGTTATGATTACTATAGTTTTCTAATAAGCTTTGAAATCATTTAATGTGAATACTACAGCATTGTTTTTTAATTTTCAGAAGATTTTTGGCTATTCTAATTCCTTTGACTTTACAAATACACTTAAGAATCAGCTTGTTGATTTCTATAAAAAAAAATCCTGATAGAATTCTGGGGGGGGGGGGTGGATTTCATCAAATCAGTTTAGGGAGAAATGACATCTTAATAATACCGAGTTATGATATGTCTTTATATTTAATCTTCTTTGATATTTTACATCAGTGCTTTGTAATATTCAGCATACAAATTTTACATGTATTTTTTCAGATCTATACTTATTTCATGCTGTTTGGTGAAATGTGACTCTTTTAAAATTATTATTTTAGTTATTTGTTGCTGGTACATAGAAATACAATTTATATTTATATTGATTTTGTTCTGCAACCTCAATAAGCTTACTTACTAGTTCCAAGAGCATGTTTATAGTCTTAAAGATTTGTTATATAGATCATAATGTCATACACAAATAATTTTATGCCTTCCTTTCCAGTCTGAATGTCTCTCATTTCTTTTTCTTGTTTTATTGCAATGGTTAGAACTTCCAGTATAATACTGGGATGATAAAAGCATATATCCTTGACCTGTTCCTGATCTTAGAGGCAAGTATTCATTCTTCACTATGTACATTTTTTGCAGCTCACCATCATCATGTTGAGCATGCCATTTTCTATTCCTATCTTTCTGAGAGTTTTTATCACGGATAGTACATTTTTTCATGTATCTTCATCTGTACTTAATTTTTATTTATCCACTGTAATTTTGGCTCTATTTCACTGTGTTCTTATTTTGGTAGTTTTTCTAGAGGCTACATCTTTTCACAATATATGTAGTGCTAACATGTTACTACTTCAAGTAAAATGTAAAAGTTTTACAATCACTTGGGTCACTTTTTACTCTTCCCTCTTCATATTTGTCATATATACATGTACATCTGCTTAAAAATTTACCACACACTGCTACAATTTTTAATAGCCATCTATATTTTATAGAATTCACAGAGAAAAGTGTCTTCTATATTAGGCAAGATAGCTACTATTTTTCATGCTTTATTTTTGAACTTTCAATTTTCCCTTCAGTGGGATAATAGTAAATGTCTAACTCTGTCATCCCCATTCTGCTTTTAAGCCCTTTTGATGAAATTTTTATCTAAGGTATTGTATTTCTAGCTCTAAAATGTTCACCTGCTTATTTTTTATCATTTCTATTTCTCTGTCGAAAATTTCTATTTCTTCATTTATTTCCAGTGTGTTTACCTTTATATCATGAAGCATAGTTATAGTTAGCTTCTTTAAAGTTTTTGTCAGATAATTCCAAAATCTGAATCATCTCCTGGGTAGCATCTATTGATAGTCTTTTTCTTTGAGAACCTCTACTATTTTTCCACTTCTATGCATATTGATTCATTTTGGATTGTACCCTGAACACCTGAAAATTGTTTCATAGGTACTGGGTCCTAGTAAAATTCTCTACAGAATATTGATTTTTGCTGTAGTTGTTTTGGCAGGCAATCAACACAGTTTGCTTCAAACTTTAACTTCTACTTACTTCCTCTAGGTGCTAGTTTCAGTGTCAATTTAGTTTTCAAAACCTTTTCTAAGCTAATTTTCATCTTTCCTGCACATGAAGGTCTGTGGGGACTCAGAACTTGGGCAGGTTCAGGCACAGCATTTAAGGAAACTCATTCTCTAGATGCCTTCTCTCTGACATACACTCACATTCTTCAGATATAAAGACTCCTTTTGTTGTGCCTCTGGCCGATAATAAGGGATTCTTTCAAAGTTTTACTGCTTCCTCCACTACTAGCACAGCTCCAAATGAGGGGAAAAAATGGGGGGGGGGGGGGGGAGAAAGGCTTATCCCTTTTAAAGGTGTTTCTTCTGGGTTTTGTTTTTGTTTTTTTTAGTCTATTTATTTTGAGACAGAGAGAGAGAATGAGCAGGGGAGGGGCAGAGAGAGAGGGTGAGAGAGAGGATCCCAAGCAGACTCCACACTGTCAGCACATAGCCTGATGCAGGGCTTGGACCCACAAACCATGAGGTCATGACCTGAGTCGAAATCAAGAGACAGATGATTAACTGCCTGAGCCACCCAGGTGCCCCTGTTTCTTCGGTGTTTGACCCCCCTCCCCCTCTGTCTGATTTTGTTTAATTTTCAGAGTGTTCAGTTAGTTTTTTGTTTTGTTTTATTTTTTCTATAATTTGGGGGTTGTACTCAGCAAGAAAGAATGGCATAGAGTGGACTTACTCAATCTTGAATGGAACATTTTATTTTTTATTTTATTTTACATATTTGTTTTTATTTTTCTTCAGGGAATAGCTCAGTCCACTTTGGCAAAAAACATGGAGTGCCCATGAAGGGGGACTATAGGTGATAATGTACGAAAGTAATTTGGCACTAGATTGAACAGAGGCTGAGATACCTACCTAAGAACCCTGGATTTCTATTTAGTAGGTTATAGAAAGCTATAGAGAGATTCTCATTCAAATGCCTCAGTGTGGTTGGCGGCCCTCAAAATGGTCTTGCTGCCTTTTCCTTTTAAAAAAAAAACATTCTGAAATAGAAGTGAAATAATTTCAAGTTTGCTTCCATATTCGAGTTCTGGCACCAATCTTATTTCCCCAGAAGGCGTTTCTATTACTGAAAGTGGCATTCAGGCACTGACGACCACACATTCCCTTATTATACATTGCATAACACAAGAGAAAAAGACCAATAACATCACTGGTCCTACTTACCGTGAGCCAACAGCATTTGGGGCAGGGCTGACTTTATGCTACATTCATATATCTCACAGATAGGATGGCTAGAGATTAATTGATAAGGCATAATGCATACATAGCTCTGAATATCAAGCAATGCATTAAGAGTTAGCATAAAAAGGCCTTTACATCTCTTCCTTTGCCTAATTGACTCTGTAGAACAATTCATACTGTTAACATAGATGTCTCTGGTAAATAATGTAATATCTAACATTTAATGGCCACATGTTCTAGGTGCCTACCTTAGACTGCAGTTTTTTTTTGTTTTTTGTTTTTTTTTTTTTTTTTTTTTTAGACTGCAGTTTCTAGAAACAGACCATAAGAGAAAGATTTGCATGAAGGTTTATTAAGGAGTACTCTTGATCAACAGCCCTCACTGGTGATGAAAACAGGATTGGTCAGAAGGAGACACCAAACTGCAATTTGATTTCAACAAAAGCCTTGCCAGTCCCTCAGGGAATTCTGGAGCTAAGGCAGCCTTTCAGAGGTGCCCCAAATTGAGGCAAGAGTGGACATTTCTACTCACCCACCAACTACTCAGAGAAAGAGAATTTCCCCTTGGGGATTTGTGTATACCGTGGAAAGTAAGCTTTCTTTGCTTTTAAGTTTATTCAGAGAGAGAGAACACACATGTATGAGTGAAGTAGGGGTAGAGAGGGAAAGAGATGCAGAGAATCCCAAGCAGGTTCCACACTATCAGCATGGAGCCCAAAGTGGGGCTTGAATCCACAAACCATGAGATCATGACCTGAGCTGATTCAAGAGTCCGACCCTTAATTAGGGCACCTGGGTCCTTCAGTCAGTTAAGCGTTAGACTTCGGCTCAGGTCATGATCTCAGGGCTCCTGGCTTTGAGTCCCAAGTTGGGCTCTGTGCTGACAGCTCAGAGCCTGAGGCCTGCTTCAGATTTTGTCTCTGCCTCTCTCTGTCCCTCCCCTGCTCACACTGTCTCTCTCTCTCTCTCAAATATAAATAAAACATTAAAAAAAAAAGTCAGATGCTTAACCAAGTGAGCCACCCAGGCACCCCAAGTAAGCTTTCTTTGGTAGAGGAAATTCCCCAAGTGGAACTCAGCTGTGATCCTCAGCAGTCAACATTTCAGCCAACTAGGAATACGGGCATATGCTTTCGAAAGATGTACCACAGCATTCATCACGGTGCCTTAAATCAACATGAGTTTTCTGATCTATAACATGGAGCTAATAATCCAATCAAAGGTCATAGATGGTAAGTCGTTTATTAATTTTGAGGGGGAGAACACCTTAAATAAATCACACTAGGAGGCTGAGTTGGGAAATGTATTTATGTGTATGTGCACACATCATCTCCCACAAATAAAGTTCTCAATGTTACTGTCATTATATTTCATAGAATATACCTGTGTATAGGTATTAATATGAGAACTTTCACTTCAATGTCTTCTAGAAAGCTGAGGTAAAAGAAAGTTGATAGCTTGCCTACTAATTTCTACACAAGGAGATTCTTTTTCTAAAATGCATAACCTTCCTGTCACTCCTCTGTGTGGAGCTTCTTCACGTCAAATTCCATGAGGGAATTCAGGTAAGATAGACTCAACCAGAATGTCTCATGTTTTGTTTTGTTTTTGTTGGTTTGTTTACCCTACAAGTTGCTTTTCGCCTCTTTTGAGATCTCAGGTTTGTGTACCCTCCATTCTCTAGGAGGGGGGAAAGAAGACTGCATGTTCTGACAAGTCCTTTTAAATTAAAAAGGGAGTGAGTTTAAAATAGAAAATGTAATTTTAACACATGCAGATATCCCCATGCTGAGAAGACAATTCTATTGTATTTTTCCAACATGAAAAAAAGGAAAAGAAAAAAACACAACGAGACAGAGAGTGTAAGGAAAATAAAATTAGGCCATGTTAGATAGAATGAGCACAAGCAAGTCCCTTAGCAAAGCGGACAACACGCCCTCCTGCCCGGTGCGCGGCAGCCCATAAAGCGTCCGTTTTCGCTGATCATCACGTACCATGGAGACATCCAAATACGATATTTTAAATCCGAATGAATAATACTGCAATTTTTCTCTCAAAGTGACTCAATACAATCTGACACATACCATTAGGTCGAAATTTCGGAAGTAGTTTTATTTCCGTTGGATGGAAGCTGGCATGTTTATTTTGTGTTTTATAATTTTTTGGGTGAGATGATGACTTATCCTTTTAGAGTGTGCTTGTGTTTACGTGTGTGTCTGTTCGTGTGTGCAGGCTTGTGTGTGCGTGTGTGATTCTGGGAGACACTAGAATAGAAAAAACTCAGAGCTGCATGCACCCTCTTTTTATTTGACAGCAGAGACTTCCCAACTCATTTCCAACAGGCTTCTTCTGCAACAATTGTCACAGCAACAATATTTTCTGTATAGCAAGGAGATTTCCCAATTCACCTATTTCAGGAAAGTCTGATTTCCAGCTTAACAAAAAATGAATACAGTCCCCTGGCTGTCTGCAAGAGAATCATGGAGAAGTAGAATTTAACAATAAGCATAATCTACAAAAGACTGTTTTACCTAGACTTGGTGTCACTGATGCTAAACAACCTGTCTACCTTGGTTCATCATTCCACTCACCTATGGAACTATGCATGCCTCTGTAGACATTTATGGTTTCCACCTGGCCAAAACAGATCCTCTTTCTTCTGGAGCAACACTCTGATATCCCTTTGGTGAAACATTCCTTCTCCATCTCAGTCCTTCAGATTACCCTGACTTTAACCACAGTTATGGAAGCCTAGCCAAAAATGGACATTATTTTACTTCATAGGTTTAAGTTACCTAATGGCATTTATTCCAGCCTTTTGCTAGAATTATCCAGAAAGTCAAGCTCTCTTTTCACTGGGATAGCTGAACCTGTAAGATAGTTGCCAGATGCTGATGGCCATCTTAATATCATCATAGCACAGCAAGGAAAGAGCCTGCCCAAGACTTGAATCAAGAGAGAGGAAAGCAAAGATGAAGACAGATTAAGTTGTGTGACGTGGAGTCCCTGGACCCAAGCACGCTCCAAAAAATTCAATCGCCATGCTTTTCAGTTATGTGAGCTAATCAGCTCCACTGTTTGGTGTAAGGCAAAGTGAGGTGCTTTTGTTTTCCACTTAAAATTGAAAAAAAAGCCTGACGACTTCAGCTTATATATGACATATATTCATTAGTCACTAAAAACTATTTAGAGTTTGGAGGAGCTCCATTTCCACATCACTAAGATGTGACTAAGATTTAGACCACAGTGGTCTAAAATCTGCCTGTCCTGTCTCTGATTGGAAGACATTATAAGACTGTTTATTCTAGGATTTAGAGAGACACGCTTGCCAAACAATATAAACTGCAACTCCAATATATAAATATGTTCAAGATGAAGGTGTCATTTTACTCTCTACTTAATCTTACTCCGTGTTAACCCCTCAATTAACTCTAAGCCAGATAAGAAGAGTGTTACATATTGATCACCTCATTACCCCACCAAACCCCAACTAGATGATATGTATAAAGACACCCAGATGAACAAAACCATAACTAGGGAATACCGAAGACCTTGCCATGTCTAAAGTATAGGACACAGTGAAAAATGGAGGAACTGGGGCTAGGTATGTAGGCAGGGATGAAACCGTAAAGGGCCTTCTGAGCTATCAAAGGTGTGGGAACTCTGTTGTAAATCAATGTGGAACCATCAAAAGATTTTTAAGTACTGATAGCTACAGATATTTTCCAAAAAATACTCCAGCATGAATGTGAAAAATGAAATGGAGGGTAAAGGAAAAAAGACAGAGAAACAGTATAAAGAGCTGGTATCATTATCCACATAGTAAGTGTCAGGAAGGCACCACCACAGACACAACATCTAGCCCAATACCCGATACCCCAAAGACATCAGTGTCTGTGTGTGTGTGTGTGTGTGTGTGTGTGTGTGTGTGTGTGTGTGTATGTATGTATGTGTGTAAGAGAAAAGAGTCAGTAAAAGAAGGAACAATCCAGATAAAAAAGAATGAGAGAAACATAGTAACAGTAAGCCTGACATTAGAAGGCCATCAGAAATTCCTAAGCTTAAGAGCTCTGTTTTTCACATTTGCTAGTTTCATAGTTGAAACCATAGGCATGGGTTAAGTTTCATAAGAGTAAATTATTCAGTTAACATTTACTGCGATCCTTTGTTATGCCAACTGTCATTCTGGATGGTGGATCTTGTTTTAGGATCTAGGCCATGGGCTTGCATCATTTAATAAGTACACACAATGAAGACTGAGCTGGAATGATTAGAAAACCAAAAGAAGGAACTGTGGAGGATGGTGCATTGAAGGTCCAAGGAGGAAAAGTTTCAAGAACTCTGGGAGTCATTAAGTCTCTTAATCATTAAGAGTGTCAAGTTTCACAAAGGGATTAATAACTTAATAAATAAAACTTATCCTTTGTATTGGTTAGGAAGTCAATGATGTTCCAAAGTAGAATAGCAGATTATGAAGGAAAAAAAAAAAAGTCAAGGGACTATGAATGAAAAAAAAATGAAAGTTTCTTAGAAAATAAACTTTAAAAAGGAGTGAATTTTTATAAGCTTTAAAATTTCAGTAGGAGTTCACTGAGAAAAAAAAAAAGAGGGAGAAAACAACCCAACCCAAGTAGAATTGCAGTCAGATAAGGAGAAACTGTTTAACCATTTAGGTATTATATACATGTGCACTGAATTTTAAGACCAAGGACAGGACAAATCTCTTTTCTACCTAGAAAATAGCTCAGGGGTGCCAGGACCAAATAAAATCTCTGCTTCATTCTCCTCATCTGTAAAATGGGATACTAATATTCCCAACTCACAGGCAGTTGTGAAGATAGAATTGATGAGTGTAAAGTACTCAGAACATTGCCTGGGTTAAAGTAAATATTCTGTAACAGCTGTTAATGTTGTTCTAATTATTATCATCATTATTATTATTATTAAGATAATGTCTAGCTCTTTTGGGCATTAGCAAACCTGAATAATTTCCACTTCCAGAGTTATCAACCATATTGTTCTTGCCTATTTTGTGTATTACCATACATAGAAGGCATAAATTTTATAAAAACTGAGGTGCTATGTCATATAAGACATATGACTCATGTCATTTGTAAGAATATAATGACATTAACAATTGTGCTTTTTAATTTAGAGAAATTTTAAGTTTTAATATAAAAAGGGAGAATTTTATAATAGGCTAGAATGCATGAAATTAATAAAGAGGTTTTTATACTGTACCCTAAGCACTATAGATTCTAACTATAAAACCTATAATTTTCCCATTTTATGTTTCATTAATTCAGAGAAAGACAGACTGTGAGGGTAGAATGCATAATGGATATGACATGAATCTAATCAACATGTGTTGTTATCTGGAGGAATAAAAAGAAAAATAATGTAAATTATTTTAAATGATTTCTGTTGGCTGTGTATTCTTAGCAGAAGCCCCGTATCTGTGACAAACTAGTTCTATGACATTGGGAAAGTCACATGACTTCTTTGTTTAATAGTAAGTTTGAAACATTATTGGACTCTCATATCATGAAATCTTCAGGGCACCATTAAAACAACAACAACAACTCTAAAAACAGGTGCTCATTACCAGTCCACTGGCAATCCCAGCCACATTCTGTCTGAAGGCCAGGGACAAAATCATACCAGGTGGCATCTGATCCAGTTAAAATACACACAGCAGCTCAGTAAAGTGCTTATAATTGAAAGCTTTTAGTAATACCAAAAGCCCATGACACCTCCTCTGTCTTTTGGAAGCTGATCTCTCCTTAATGTTATCTTTACTGAGAGCATAATGTATGGATAATGAGTCTCAAAAACTATTCCTTAACCTTGAGCTGAGTAGCTGGCCTTTAGCAGTCTACATGGACACATACAGATGTAACACCATGTAAATATCTACAACTACTTGGCAACCCTGGTGGAATTCTAGAAACATAGTGTCTTGGACTTAAAAGGACATCCATAAATGCCTGCTAAAAGAATGAATATATCTACATGGGGCATAATATATAGACTAGTAAGATCAGAGGATTTTAAGCTTATTCCAACTTCAGATCAAATACCAACTCTAACTATTCTAAGGTTACATTGGGAAGACTGCTTCCACTCTCTGAGCCTGTATCCTCACCCATGAAATGAGGATGATAATACTCACACTCTGGGATGTGCCATGAGGCTGAAATAATGTTTTTATGGATGTAGGTATGTATGTATGCATACATATATATTTATACCCATAATGGCCAAGATTCTAGATTAAAACTTTTCTAACTTTCAAAAATCAATTCTAGGTAGTTTAAGCAAAGAGAGGACAGCTTTAGAATTCAGGGATTTAAAGCTAGGTTTTAAGTAAAAACAGATACAGGGAATAAATGTCAAGACTCTATCTTTGATCTCTTCCTCCTTCTCTGCACCTGCTTTATACTCCATTCTTTTTTCCTAGAGAATCACAATTCTGGAGTTTGCATATTACTCTTCCAACCACCTCCAGACTAACAGACTCTGAATCTTAACTTCATTTGCAAATTCATGGAAAAGAGAATCTAAATGTCCTGGTTTCAGTAAGATGTCCATCCTGGCCCAATTTGCAGTGACCAGAAGACAGGGTCATGTATTACAAAAGTGACTGTTGAGAGGATTGTAGATCAGGTTGGAGACAGGCTTTCCAGATGGAGAATCATTGTGAACTGAACAGATGCATCATAAGCTTGTAATCAGTCTCTAAATTGTTCTCCAAAAAGCATTCAAAACAGAAATAAGATATGTAAGGTACCTGACAAAATGCCCAGAAAATAGCAGGCATTGGATAAGAGGCCATAATTATTATAAAGATGAAATATAAAGATAACCTACATCTATATCTTCATTGAATTAGCTTTCACTGAGCCCCATATTACAATTTAGACACTGGGCTTCTGCTGGGACTAGTGATGTGACAATGGCTGCGGCCATTAGGATGCTCATTGTCACCCAGAACCAGGTGACTGCCTTGTTCATCTCTCCTTACTACTCCCAACATTGTCCTTCACGCAAAGATTTCTCTCCCCAAGACATAGTAATTTTGATATGTTATACAACTCAAAAGAAATGTTCTTTCTATGCAATTCTCACAGTAAATTAATCTCATCTTGATAAGAAAGCAAGCATTCTGACTTGATTTGGAGCAACTCCATGCTCATGTTACTTTCATACAGATATCCCAAAGGCCTTTTCAAAGGGGCATTAGTGTTGTGAGCCTACATCCCACTACTGCAAAAAATGAATCAAAGAGGCAACCAAAAGTCCCTCTTCCTGACAAGAGACAGACTGGGTTAGTGGATACCTCGTTCCCTTCTCCATCCAACAAGGACTCCCGTGATAAAACTCTGAATAACTGGAAAGTCTCATGTAATCAGAATTACACATCCATTAGCCATAATGTTTAAAACAAATCACCTGTATCATGTTGTCCAATTGTCACAGATTAAACACAAATACCCAAGATGAAACAGAAAAATAACTGGTCTTAAAATATAGTAAATATGGAGGAAGAGTAGAGAGTTTTCATGGAAGCAGTTCAGTGCCTGAGCACAGGGAGATACCATGACCATGAAGGTGGTTTTCCCAGGAGGGAGGCTTATCCACTGCAATCCAGATGTGCTGACCCCTGCGATTTCCACAAATGTGGGAAACTCGACTGCCTAAATTTGTGGTAGTGGGGGTTCTGTTCATGTTTTCCCCTCATGATCAAATGTTCAAAAAAGAAAAAAACATACAATAAATATGGGTTCCTGGCCTGAATTCGCTGTCCTCTGCATGCACGCCCTTGTAATAAGCCTCTTTGTCCTCACTTGTCCTCAGTTTTCTCTTGAAGAAAGAGGGTCTTGAATTTTAAATTTTCTATGATTCCTTTCTCTTTAAAGTTTATGTATTTTGAGAGAGAGAAAGAGAGAGAAAGTGGGGGAGGGGCGGGGGGGAGAGAGAGAGAGGGGGGAGAGAGAGAGAGAGAGAGAGAGAGAGAGAGAGAGACAGACAGACAGAATATCCCAGGCAGGCTCTGTGCTGTCAGCACAGGGCCCAATACGAAGCTTGATCTCCAAAACAGCAAGAGATCATGACCTGAGAGGAAATCAAGAGTCAAAATAACTGACTGAGCCACTCAGGCACCCTTTTTCCTTTTAATTCTAAATCAAACATTGTGTCACATTGGCTGTGAAGGTACCAAGTTCTGTTTCCTTCTCTTATTTTTTGATAACATTAGTATATACATACGGTGGAGAATTTAAAAAACACAGATATAAAAATACAGATATAAAACACAGATATAAAAAATAACCCAAACTCCAGAATGTCTGAGCAGCTCAGCTTGTTAAGCGTCTGACTCTTGATTTCAGCTCAGGTCATGATCTCACAGTCCTGAGATCGAGCCCCATGTCAGCTCCACACTGGCGTGGAAACTGCTTGGGATTCTCTCTCTCCCTCTCCCCCTGCTCTTCCCCTTCCCTCTCTCTCGCTCTCAAAACAAAACAAATTAATAATAATAATAATAATAATAATAAGCCAAACTTTACCTGCTAGTCTCCCCTGGATCCAATATTATTGTTTTCGGTTTTATTCTTTAGAGTCTTCTTTATTTCTCTGCATGCATATGTAATTTGCTTTGCAAAAATGGGGTTGGTATCATGTATAAAGTGTTTGTGCACATTATTTATGCCATGAGCATGTGGGAATGTATGTCATATCTATTGCTATCCAGCATCTTCTAAGCACCTTAACTGTAGTTGAGCCAATCCATGCACCACTCTGACATAGATGCTCACTCCACTTTCCAGCCTCTTTAGCTGCTAGGATGTAGCCTAGGTGATCAAGCCTTCATGGGATGCTTGGGTCTTTCATTTTGAAGAGGGTGACATAAGGTAGGGACTCCAACTGGAATCCATTTCTCGGCATGGCATAGCCAAGAGGCGTGGAGTTTTCAGGAGCAGCAGTGGTAATGGCTTGATGGCAGCACCCCCTCTCAGAATCCAAGAGAGAACTGCATGGCATCACATTTGAAACTGTGGGGACCATGTCTGCACCAATGACATAGCCAGGACGACACGCTTTTCTTAGTTGCACGGCCTCCGGCCATAATTATCTGACTATCCTAGAGATCTAGAGATCATATGAGCTGATATCCTTGAGTAAATTCCCTTTGTGTTTAGAAACATTTGTGTTCTGGGTGTTCTGCATTGCTAAAAACTCATGAGTGACACAACTATATTCCCTTGTCAATAAATTCTCAGTAAAAATGCCATTTTAAGGGCAAATATGCCATCATATACATACAGCAATATACATTTAACTCTTCTTTCATTATCTGTTTTTTAATACAGTTAACCCTGTAATCTACCTGGAATATATCTTGGTATGTAATAGTATTTGAAGTTTTAATATTTTCTCCCAGATGTTTAAGCAGTTATTTCAAGCACATTTATTGAAAAATGCTTCTATCTCCTGGATGTATATCATATATGTCAAGGCTAGCATTTGCCTCTCAGTCTTATAATAATTCCATTATTCTCTGTGTAGCCTTCGGCGTTAATACAACAATTTTAAGCATCATATCCTTTTACTGGGTTTTTTAATTTGGTAAAGGAAATGCTCCTGATTCTCCTTTGTCCAAAGTGTACAGGCTATTTGCACCTGCTTATTCTTATGAACAGTAATATGTTTTAATGACTAATCAAGGGTTCTTGCTGTAAAAGCTTTTCGTTCTTTGTGTTTGGGGTGAACCATAGACGATATAAATTCTAAATGTTAGCAATGCAGGATTCCTTGGAAAGTGACAGTCTGGATTATGACTCTTCAACTTTAGTGACACGTGAGTTACACAGCATAAGACGTAAAAGAAGACCTGCAACTGACATCACAAATGCTTTGCTGCTTTTATCTTCATTTATTTTTTCCTCTTTTCTCTTCATGCCAACTGGGCTAAGCCTCCAATGTTGCTTTCATTCTATGCAACTAACCCTTTCCTACTGCAGGAAGCCCTGAGATGCAAGAGACCTTCCTTAGCAACAGATCTTTGAACAAGTTGACCTCTGCTGACTTCTCTGTCTCCCTTGTATCTACCAACACAAACTTCTGTTTTGGTGTCACATCCTAATAGGAAACCTCCTGCCATGCCATGACATCTCTGGCTGGATGTGACATAGCACAGAGGACTACAAATACCACCAATAAAAGGCATAGCAAATAATGTTTTTTGTTTCTTTTTCTCCCCATACCACACCTGAAAATCTACATTCAGTCAACCTGAAATGTCCTACCTTTAGAAATTATGCTTTTATTTATTTTTTGAAGGCTGGGGTAAAATAAGTTAAAATCCGATATAATCTTTCATAGAACTGGGACTTTTAGCCCCAGGCTTTTTCTATAATCAAAGGTTTTCACGTGCTGGTTCTATTTTAAACATCTGATTAATTATCTCAGGAATTATAATGACCTCAGATTTTAGTCTCTGCAATCATTTTTGGAACAGTTTAATTATTTATTTAGTAGTTATGATATGCAGAACCAGCTGTGGAAGAATAGGATCGAATAAAATAGCACAATGAAATCTCCATTTCAAAAACAAATTGTTGAAAAAAATCAAAGATTTCTGATAACTCCTGTCTTCATACAAAATAGTACAGATTTATCTTTCTCATCTAGAACTGGAGAAATAGCAAACAGTAGATGTCCACTAAAAGTAAAATAAAAACGATGCACTTTCTATTTAGCTTATTCATGTACTTGAAGTTCTTGAGGAAGCCAGAAGAGGGCAGAAGATGCTGTACATAGGACTGTATTTGCATAAAAAAAACTCCCTTATATTGAGATCTGAAATCCCATTTCAAAACAAAGTGAAGATGCTTTGCAGTAACTGGTTGGAAGAGATCACAATCGGTAAGAATGAGGCACATTACACAATAGGGCAATTGTGTTTTATTTCCACCTCAGCCAACTCTCCTAAATTTCTTCCTCTGAACCCAATAGTTTAATGAAAACCGTAAGAACCAACATTATTCAGTCATGACATCTGCTACTTTCATTAGTCATCTTGCTTAAATGTATACAGGTGAAGTTCTAGTATTAGTCCCATTTTATAGGTGAAGAAACTGAAGCAGCCCAAATACATTATGACAGACTCCCAAATCTCCACCCCCATCCACTATTAACACTTCTTTCCGCAGAACAGTGACCATGTGACCATTCCAACACTATCAGGTACAGAGACCCACTTTTCAGGCCTCCAGTCTTAGTACTGCAAATGAACTGATCCTTTCTTTTCGAAGTCAGATGCCATCCTTTAAACAGCTGTGTTATAAAGCAAACAAAAACCCGACTTAAAATCAACTCTGGACACAGACTCTACTACAGGTAACTGGGAAGTTTGCAGTCTGGCCAAAGAGCTCCTTCCTTTCCACCTGGTCTGCAGGGCAGAGCCTCTGCCAGGCAGCTCCTGCTTTCAGCATCAGCAAATGGCATCCCCCTCCCCTGTTCCTCCTGTTTCCTCCTAATAGAACAAATCTCAGTTAAACCAGCTGGCTTGCCTAGACCTCATATTCTCAGCTTGTGACATCCTTCATCTCTGGCACACTTGCATTTGAAGAAAGATCAACCCCTTTACAGTTGGGCAAATAAACTTATGTGATGGCAGACTTTCAGTTAGGGGTGACTGGGGTGGCAGTGTGGCAAACAGTCTTACCATCGTTAAGTCTGGTTCTGATGAAAAAATATGGCGACTTCAGAGCCTTTGTTCTTATGACCTTAGAAAAGAGATGAAGATCTTTGCCAGAGAATCCAGGTATGGGATCTAGAGATGAGAACTCTCTTTTCACTGTTAGGGGCCTGCGAAAAGATACATTTTGACCTGGACTATAACAGAGGTTGGATATTAAAAGCCGGAGTTGTTTGTAAAAGTCTGCCAGATTGGACTCTCAGTGTTCTGTATCCAAAATACCCCTGCTTATCTTCAGTCTGAGATTCCTGAGATCCCTGAGATTCCCAGCATTGTAGATAACTGATTTAATGCTGTGTGTGATAGGCTTATATAAGACCTGTTGGGTGATGGATAGGCGGGGGTGAGGGGTGTCTCATTTATACTATAAAGGCTGAAAGTCAAAGTCACTTAAATGGGCTATAGAATTCTTTTCATTTTTGTGTCTTTTAATTACTTCACCATAAATTTTCTACGCCATTGTATGCTGCTATTGTTTATCTTAACAAAGAAGAAGCTATAGAAAGAAGAAAGGCTGGAGGGACAGAGGGAGAGATGAGACAGAGAATGAGGCAGGAGGAGAGAGGGGAGGGGAGCAGAGGAGGGCAGAGGGGAGAGTGGGGAACATAAAGGAGAGCTAGCACTCTGAAATGCTGAGACAGAACAACCCAGCTTGGAAAGGAAGCTTCTGAGAGCTCAGGTTTCCACATCTCTAAAATGGGAATTGTAATGTATCTACCCTCCACTGTGGCTGAAAGATTGTATGAAAAAAAAAATGTATGCAAAAAGAAAAAAAAAAACTGCCCCCCCAAAAAACTTGGAATAACTCCTGGCACACAGTAAGCGCTTGATGAATGGTAATGATTATTATTATTATTAGCTTCTAGCACCTATAACCCTTAATAATAGTCAAAACTCTATAGAAATCTATTTCCCCTTGCACCACAAAAGAAAAACCAAGTAATGCTGAACTGTAAATGCAACAAATTAAATGCCCAGGCATAAGAATTAGCATAAGCAATATCTCTCCACAAAGTTGGCACTCAATATCTCTCAGAACATAATCTTTACCATCAAAGGAATGAGCTACCTAAAATAAGCACATTAGTCAGCTACCAGAGACAAGCAATGTTAATATCTACAGCAAGCTACAAATTATCCAACAACCACAACACATGTTTTTAGAGGAAAATATCAGAGCACAGAAAATCAGACTTTAGTGGCACAAGGCTCAAGTTACAATCAGCTTCCAAGGAGGAAATCAGGAAAAGACTGAACTCAGACAGTGTGGCATGTCCCAACTGGGTGGCAGCCAGAGGCACGGGCAGTGAAAGAATTCACCAGAGGCAGAACAAAGGAGATAGAAGTTTACTGAATACACTGCAGGGCAACAGAGGGCAGGACAGCCAAAGAGAGACTATTCTGCCAGGAGGCCATGGTGATGGGCCACAGGAGGCCATGGTGAGGGAGTAAGGAGAAGTAGGGAATTTTCCCTGGTAACCGTGCCCAGTTGTAAGTAGCCTGTCGGTTGGTTAGGGCCTATGGCTATTCTGAGGTGGCTCACTTAATGAATCTGTTTCCATTCGGCTTGGTGGTCATGGTGGGACCTTTGGCCTTGCACATATTTTTATTGCTCAAGCCTGTTGCCTAAAAGCAGCCTTTACAGAAAGCTCTAGAAAAGGAGTTGGGGAGTGAGGAGAACTAAGTGTTTCTTTCTATCTATAATTGTATGTAAAGTAGAACGCTGAAGTTTATATAATAGGTTAAATTTAATATATTTTAAATCTGATTTTTTTTAGGTCTCACACCCATCTTAATAAAAATCTCAAATATGAGACAGCATTTTTCAAGACCAAACATTTCACCTAGTCCTAGTCTTCATCACTACTACCCATCGCTCTCTTTAACCAGAGTGAAGTATTTATGAGATTTTATACTGTTAGAAAAAGAAAGAGGGAAGTCACACTCAGAAAGCACATTTGCTAATATTCTCATTTTGGACATGGAGATATAGGACTTACCCAAGATATTACTTCTAGTTAGTAGCAAAATCTGAATTAGAACTTCACTCATCAGTTCTGTTCACAATGCCCATGCCCAGTTTATGTCTTAATTTCCTCTTGCTTAAATATCACAGTCATTGGGACACCTGGGTGACTCAGTCAGTTAAGCTTCTGACTTTAGCTCACTCACATCATGGTCTCACAGTTCATGAGTTCAAGCCCAGCACTGGGCTCTGTGCTGACAGATCAGGGCCTGGAGTCTGCTTCGGATTCCCTCTCGCTCTGCCCCTCCCCTGCTGGCGCTCTGTTTCGCTCTCAAAAATAAATAAACATTAAAAAAAAAAAAAAAGATGACAAAAAAATTTTAAATAATAAATAAATATCACAGGTCCTATCTTAACACCATGAAACCCACTGCCCCTTTTCCTTTCCATCCATGAGTCTAAGTAGCTTTCTTTAAGTACATGTTTAACCTTGCTGGTTGGTATCTCCACAAAGTACTCAGTATATAGTCAAAATTATTTCACATGATAGTCAAGGCCTTGTGCCTTACACATCCTGCTAACTTCTTCCCCATCAGTACTCTCCCATCCACTCAGCCTCCAACCTTCCTGTGTTGCCTGCTGTTCCAAGAACCACTCCCCTTACTCCTGGGACTGGTTACTTTGTCAACCCTTCACTCCCCCTTGGGTGCTGCCTCTTCAGTGGCTCAAGTTTACACTGCCAAGATTAGAAGTCCCCTCTTCCTCACCTATTTGACTGGCTTAAGTTCCTTGTTTTGTGCTCCTGTGTGTGTGTGTGTGTGTGTGTGTGTGTATTTTTTTTTTTTATGGCAATGATTATATCTGAGTGTAAAAGCCTCTCACATTCTTTTTCCCTCTAGATTGTCAACACCTTGAAGGTACAATGTCGTATTCATCATTGTGTTCCCAATGCCTAGAACACAGCCTGCCACACAGTGAAAGTTCAATAAATATTTTTAATCAAATGCTTTAACTCCCAGCCCTGAGATATTTCTAGTACTCTACCATATCTCCCTAGCACTTAATTATCTACTATTTGCTTCACATGGATTAGTCACAGCTCATCAATTATATGATAAGCAACTTGAGGGCAGAGATAGTGTTTTACTCATCATTCTTATCTCCTTTAGGGCCAAGCCTATATTAGGCAGCTTGCTAAGGCTAAAGGAGTTTTTTAAAACCATTTCTTTTAAATCTAAAGAATACGTTTTTTATATGGATTTTTAGATAGTATAGTATATAAAATCGAGAAAAGAAAAAGAGAAAGATGCTCTGATTCAAATGGGGTCTCCAGATTCCCACCTCCAATTCTAATTGCCCCTGAAGCTGTACATCTAAAAGTATATATTTTCAAATTGTGCATCAAGCTCCATTAGTGGAGAGTGACATTAATTCATTGAGTCTCAATCTGCATTTACAAAATGCAAAAGAAAAGATTAGGTTTCATCATATGCAGTAAAGATAAGTATGTTATGGGAAAATATCATTCTATTGTTATTTACTTATACCTGGACTTTACTCCTTACTGTGTTTCCTAGTCAGAGAATTAATAAGAGATCTGTACAACATCGTGCTGAGAGCTGACAAAACTGTACTGTGCACTTAAAAACTTGTGAAGGGGGTAGAATCTCATATTAGGTGTTCTTAGAATAAAAGAAAAATGTTTTTAAGTTTGAAAGTCACTACTTTAAAGTGATTCTTGGGGCGCCTGCTGGCTCTGTTGGTAGAGCATTCAACTCTTGATCTTGGGTTGTAACTTCAAGCCCCATGTTGGGTGTAGAGATCACTTAAAAATAAACTTTTTAAAGAAAGAAAAGAAAGAAAAGAAAAGAAAAGAAAAGAAAAGAAAAGAAAAGAAAAGAAAAGAAAAGAAAAGAAAAGAAAAGAAAAGAAAAAAAGAAAACTTCTTAAAGCACAGGTAAAACCATCTAGGATAGTGCAGTTATTCCAAACATTGGCTCACTTCAAGAAGACCAGTGGGATGTGACAGAAATAGAGAGTCCCAGACGCCAGTGCTGGAGATATACATTCGGTCTAGGTTCAGCCCAAGCATCTGTTTTTATCAAGCTTCCGAAGTCAACGTGAAACACATGTAAGACTGAAATCCATTTGAGGTGGTGGAAAGGACACATACAGGACCACAGTCCCTGAGTGGAAAGATTTTGAAAGCGTGTCTGCTTCCCTGATGTTTGAATACACACCCTCTGTTTGGACACCCTCCTGAGATGGAACAACACAGCATTCTAAGACAGTCACCTCTGTTTCTGGGTGGTCTGCACCCCTCACCTTGATTCTTGTGACCAATAAGATAAATTTAAATCTTCCTACCAGATAACACCTCCTTATTTATTGCACACCCAGCCTCAATTTTCTCATCTATCAAAGTGGTTGAAAGAGGTTCACAAAAGATCATGGTCAGATGCATATGAATAGACATTGTAAAATGTAAACTATAATGCCAGAAACAGTTCATTTATTACTATAGTAGGAGCTCAGGAAATATTTTTTCACTAGATTTAAATTTTTTTTTTACATGTTTCCTTCTTATATTCCAGGCTAAGCACTGCCCTCCTCTTTCCTTCCAAATTAACTACTAGATTAAGCTCCATAAAGCAGGGACCCTGTTTTTCTCCCCACGTAGTGTTGGTGCTGCCATTAAGTAAATATCTGTAGATCAAATGAACCCACAAGACAGAAACAAAATTCCTCTAAGTGCAGTATATATATGTAGGTATGTGTTATATATATGCATCTATATATACACATATATGTAGGCAAACCATGTCTCCACAGACCTTCTGTTGGTCTCTCTCAGGCCAGCGCTCACTCCCTCAGTCTTGCATACCACTCACTCTCCTCAATCCATGCACATATCTTAGGGGAGATATTGGAGGATGGATAGAGCTCTAAATAAATTTTCACAGGTCCACAACTTCCTAGCAATCTTTAATGGCACTTGTAGTAGAAATGACATGAAATGGCTCTCTCATTCACAATGATCTGAGCAGCTCTAAAATGAACTGAATGGCTCAAATGAATTCTGAGTCAAGCAAAGGCATTTATATGCACACACTTTTCCCAATTACAGGTAAAACTTGGATGATACAAGCCTGAATTTATTACTTGTCCCCCCAAAATGGTTTTTTTAACATTTGGGTTTTTTTTGTTTTTTTTTTGTTTTTTTTTTTTTAAGTTTGAGACAGAGGGAAAACAGAGGAGGGGCAGAGAAATAGGAGAGAGACAGGATCTCAAGCAGGCTCCACACGGACAGCAGAGTTTGATATGTGGGACTCAAACTCACAAACTATGAGATGATGACTTAAACTGAAACCAAGACCTTAACCGACTGAGCTTTAAGGCAGCCTTCCCCTTATTTTTAATAAACATGCTCCTTAAACAAGGAGGAGTCAGGGTAAATTTCCACTGTATGCTCTTATACAGATTATTGTCTAAACCTATTAAAATCTTTTAAGAATACTTTTTTTGAAAACATTTTAAGGTCCATTTTGTTGGCTGTAATGCTATAGTGACTAAATGTAAAAGCTAAAATATCATGCCTTTGGGGCACCTGGGTGGCTTAATCCATTAAGCATCTGACTTCAGCGCAGGTCATGATGTCACAGTTCCTGAGTTTGAGCCCTGCGTTGGGCTCTGTGGTAACAGCTTGGAGCCTGGAGCCTGCTTTGGATTCAGGGTCTCCCTCTCTCTCTGCCCCTCCCTGGCTTGTGCTCTGTCTCTGTTTCTCAAAAATAACCATTAAATTTTTTTAAAAAATAATACAACATCATGCCTTTGATCTCTTCTACTTACAAACACTTGTCTATTTGATCATATTGGTGAAAAAGGTTGCTGCTGATCTGAATCTCGGGCATTTTCTTCCAGAGCTAATCTAACACAAACTATTCCCTATCCAAGGAGTGTGGTACTTCAAACCTCACTCCTAGCAAAGCTAGACATGTAAAAATATAGAAACCACAATAATAAAAATACCTAACGTCATGATGACTAATTGGGTTAATCCCTCAAGGACAACTAGACAATGCTTTTACATGTAAAACAGGTGAAGACATTTTATGAAATTTGAACAGCAAAAGCTAACACACTCCTATTCTCCTCCAATTGTTTTACTCCCATCTTGCCAAACTCTACCTTTTATTTGTTGACTTAACCTCATCCATCCATCAATAATCTTCAAGAGCTTTGTTTCAAAGATGCACAGTATAGATGTTGCTATAAAATCCATTTTACAAATGAATCAACTTAAGTTAAAAGAATTTAAGCAATTTTTCAAGATTCTATAGCTACTAAGTTGCATAGTTAAAAACTATTATGCCAGCCAAGCCAATGCTGTGTGTATATGCACATGCATGTGTGTATTTAAAGCCAGAGTTATCATGTTGCTAGATAAGGCTGCTGTATGCTCTTAGCCAACCCTTTAACATACCCAAATCAGATACAGGACCAGCTACACAATTTTTTAATGTTTATTTATTTTTGAGAGAGAGAGAGAGAGAGAGCGCGCGCACAAGTGGGGGAGGGGAAGAGAGAGAGGGAGACAGAATCTGAAGCGGGCTCCAGGCTCTGAGCTGTCAGCGCAGAGTCTGATGTGGGACTTGAACCCATGAACTGAGATCATGACCTGAGTCAAAGTCTGATGCTTAACCGACTGAGCCACCCAGGTGCCTCAACCAGCTACACAACTTGATGGGCTCCAGTGAAAAACGAGAATAGGGGGCCTGTTGTTCAAAAATTATTACTAATTGCAATACAGTGGCAGCACAGCCTTAAACCAAGTGTCAGGCCATGTGGAAATGCACAAATCACATACCCAAGGAGCTGGCCCTGAATGTATAACAGATTTAGTGTGAGGCATTGATAAAGATTCCAGATTAGTGTAGATATTTGACTTGACATATGAATAAGATTCTGCCTTACCAGCAAACAATCCCAAAAACTCAATGGCTTAAAACTACAGTCATTCTGATGAGGTTTTGGGGTAATGTTGGGGCTCAGAGCTGAAGGCCAAGAAAGAATTCTTGAAGACTTCTTTGGTGCAAAAAGGTGATTTTATTTTTTTTCAATATATGAAATTTATTGTCAAATTGGTTTCCATACAACACCCAGTGCTCATCCCAAAAGGTGCCCTCCTCAATACCCATCACCCACCCTCTCCTCCCTCCCACCCCCATCAACCCTCAGTTTGTTCTCAGTTTTTAAGAGTCTCTTATGCTTTGGCTCTCTTCCACTCTAACCTCTTTTTTTTTTTCCTACCCCTCCCCCATGGGTTTCTGTTAAGTTTCTCAGGATCCACATAAGAGTGAAAATATATGGTATCTGTCTTTCTCTGTATGGCTTATTTCACTTAGCATCACACTCTCCAGTTCCATCCACATTGTTACAAAGGGCCATATTTCATTCTTTCTCATTGCCACGTAGTACTCCATTGTGTATATAAACCACAATTTCTTTCTCCATTCATCAGTTGATGGACATTTAGGCTCTTTCCATAATTTGGCTATTGTTGAGAGTGCTGCTATAAACATTGGGGTACAAGTGCCCCTATGCATCAGTACTCCTGTATCCCTTGGGTAAATTCCTAGCAGTGCTACTGCTGGGTCATAGGGTAGGTGTATTTTTAATTTTTTGAGGAACCTCCACACTGTTTTCCAGAGTGGCTGCACCAGTTTGCATTCCCACCAACAGTGCAAGAGGGTTCCCGTTTCTCCACATCCTCTCCAGCATCTAGTCTCCTGATTTGTTCATTTTGGCCACTCTGACTGGCGTGAGGTGATATCTGAGTGTGGTTTTGATTTGTATTTCCCTGATGAGGAGCGACGTTGAGCATCTTTTCATGTGCCTGTTGGCCATCCGGATGTCTTCTTTAAAGACACTTCTTTAAAGTGTCTATTCATGTTTTCTGCCCATTTCTTCACTGCGTTGTTTTTTGGGTGTGGAGTTTGGTGAGCTTTTTATAGATTTTGGATACTAGCCCTTTGTCCAATATGTCATTTGCAAATATCTTTTCCCATTCCCTTGGTTGCCTGCAAAAAGGTGATTTTATTAAAGCATGGGGATAGGAGGACCTGGACCCGTGGGCAGAAAGAGCTGCCTTAGGACCATGAAGAGAGACTGATTATATACTTGGGAGTTGGGGGAGGTAAATCAAGGAAAAGTTTCCAACGGGATTTTCATATGCCAAAGAGGACTCACATAATAATGGAGGCCTAGCTATTGTCAAGCTGAGGTTGTTTTTCCCTCTAGCAAAACATTAACATTAAGACAGTAGGGAGTTCCAGCAGGATTATTTTACTTCGCCAGTATCAAGTATTTGTCAATGGGCTGCAGGTTATAAGGAAATTTAATCTTATATGCCATTTCCTTCTCGCCTTTGTTCCACACATCACTATGGAGGGGAGGGTGATGTTGGGGCTCCAAGAAACTGAGTCTATAGGTTTCTGTGGAGATTAGACTATTAAATATTGTCTTTCTTATAATTTACTAAGATATTGGTGAACTGAAGTAGACTCGTGTCCTGCAGGCCTGTGATTTCCATAAGTTAACCACTTGTTTTCCCCTTTCCTTTGCTCTTGGGCAGGCAGGAGTTCCCAAGGAATATCACATATATCCCACACTGTACTTTATCCTCAGCTTGCCTTATGGTCCCTCATCAATTCTTCACTCCTTTGTCAAAGAGTCAGCAGTGGCTTGCTAGGGTGTGGATTCAAGTCTGCTCTCTAGGTCTTTTGTTCTGAAACCAAACCTGAAAGAACAGCTACCTGGTGAACAGTCTCTTCAGGGCCATGGCAGGAGTATAGGCCAAAACATTTAAAGCCTCTGCTGAGTCACATCTATTCACCTTCCACTGGTCAAATAAAATCACACAACCAAGCTCAAGTTGGTGGGGTGATGTGGTAGAGTCCCTTCCCTAAAGAATGTTGTGAAAATTCTCAAGATAAGGGAAAGCAACCTATGTGCTCACACACGACGTTCCTCACGATGCTGTATGTCTGTAATGTGACATTCCTCACACCCTGTAACATAGACTGCCAAATCAGACCATATGTCTGTATGTTACCATGTATGGGAGACAAAGAAGTAGAAATTGTATAAAAGGCAATACCCCAATGCACTCAGGACTCAGTTTTTTGGGTACAAGCCCACTGAGCCTGTGCTGGCACGAATAAAGTTGCTTCCTGGAAAGAAAAGCCTCAGTGTCATGACTCTCTGTGTGAACCTCGGTCCTGTTACAGTGAGGATGAGAATACTCATATCTCATGGAAGTGGGAAGGAAGAGTATTTGCTAAACTATCATATAGTTTATCATAGTGTACCATGGTTGAGATGGTACTGTATTGAGAACCTAATTAGTGAATAATCTAGGAAGTGTTTGGAGAAGGTTTGGTTCTTTGCTTGAGATTCCAGGCGGCCTCAAGTGCCAAAGGCATTGATTGGTTTGTCTGCATATTATAAAGACAGTTAAAAGACAGGAATTAGGAGGGAGAGAAAAAAATGGGCTTAAGAGAGAGAATGTAACCCTAGGACACGCAATTTGTTTCCTCTCTCTGAAGCTGAAGAGACAAATGAGTAAAGTGTGCTAAATCCTACAAGAAGGAAAGCCTGGGATTTCGTTCATTGACACAATGCCTATTAAGCTGCAGAGTTTGTGGACCTACCCACATAAGACTGGGACAGAAAAACATGAGAAAGGCCCAGAAGAGTTAAGGAAGGGCTAAAGAAGCAGCCTATACTGCTGCCATCTGGCATGACAAGTTACCTAGAGGTGCAGGTAGCTAGGGCTTACATTGCATTGCCTCCTCAAGGGGGCATCTTCTGGACTAGATCACAACCCAAAAGTTTGAAGAAACAACAACCGGAATCAAGGGTAAGGAGAATTAGGGATGGGAAAGCTGAGTCCAGTCAGAGGGACTAAGGGACTAAGGAGGAGGCCACCACAAGAGCTAAGTAAAAGAACCAACAAATATATGTCCAAGGAAGAACCAGATGTTGAACACTTTTTTCACAAAAGGAAAGCAAGACAGCCATTCAGTGTTAGTGCAGCATCACCCTCAAAGAGCAAATGGCCGTCAAAGTCCATGGCGATTACTGCTGAGGGAGAAGGAGACGGCTAACCTGACATTAGGTAATGTCATCTCTCCCTCTCTGTCTTCCTTATTTTGACACCAGAGAAATAAACATAGGAAAGAAGGTGAAATTTTGTATAGCAAGAAGAGAAAATGAGACGTACATGACCCTTCTCCATTCCAAGCCCTGTTCTAGAACAGCAAGTCTCATCTATCTCTGGGGGAATAGGAGAGCTTTAGGGAACATAGGAAGAGAAAAATTTTAAATAGGCCAGACTAAGTTATGACAGCTGAAATGAGTCTGGTTTAATAACTGAAGTACCTGAAATGGCCTGATATTGGAATGAAATATCATTAACAAGCACACTGTGCAACAGGAAAGCGATCTGTCAGAGCAGGTAGTGCAGTTAGGTTTCACATTTTTTTTTCCTTCACAAAATTGAATAAGTATGAGATCATAGCAAAAAAAAAAAGTAGTTTCAGGGGTCAAAATCAATGTTTTACACAACAAACATCGTATCTTTTTCTTTGGAAGACCACTGAAAGGAAAGACAAGAGGACAGGGGAAGATTTCAACTCTTGAGGTCGAAGTTAAGCTTGCATAGAAAAAGAGAGGAATAAGGTGTGGGGTAGACAAACAGTTCTTTACTGTAACCACACCCACTTCGAATCACAACTGGCTGTTGGGAAGATTGATACTAAAATACTGATGGTCACGAACAATTATTTTTATATACATTTTAAAGGAGATTCAATAGCTCCTCTGTAGGAAAACATCACACTCACTTTTGCGTCTACTACCATATGGTATCTTGAGCTGTAGAGAAAGGGCTGGTAGAATTACAGTTGGCTTGCCAAGAATTCCCCAGGACCTGCATGGGAATGTGTCGTTCATGTAAACACCATCCAGCATGCCCTTCTCCACTGAAGACAGTTGAGAACTATAACAGCAGGTAGCCTCCCCCTCATTCTACCACACAACATATTACTATTCACTCACTCTTTCTGAAGTACACAGCAGTTAGAAACATTAGAGCAACAGAGAGAATGTATTAATGCAAGCTCCCTACAGAAGACATTTTCCCTAGTGGCTTCTCAAACAAGATTGGGAGCAATTTGTAAGAGTCAGCTAGGCAATAATACTGCCTAACAAATCACCATAAAACCTCAGTGGCTCAATAGGAACATTTAATTTCCCTTCTCAAAAAGACTGCAAGTTGGTTGAGATGGCATTGCTTCAGGCTGCAGGTGAGTTTGTGATGAAAGCTCTTCTGGTATCTGTCACAGAAAGAACAGTGGTTTGGTAAGTAATAGAAAGTCTGCCTTCAGGCTCATAACTTGAGAGAAAACCTTAAAATAACTTGGCATAGAATAATGAAATGAATCAGAAGCTAAATGGGTAAACTGAGGCTTTTATAGAGCTAATTTGTAAAGTTGAGATAAATTATAATTATTTAAAATAATTCATAGATTTCACTCTACTGATAGAATAAGACAATAGCAGTTTTGAAATACTAAGGACTTAGTATCTCATTCAATTATTGATTCCCCATTAAATGTTGTACACGTATGAAGACCAATGCATAGTGACTAAAGAGAGGCCATGTAGTATAGGGAAAGAGAATGGACATGGATGCTGGATGTGAATGTTTAAATTATTATATAAATATTAGATTGTGGCATTATATTCCTAATGGTAGTCACAGAGATGAAAAAAGTATGAACAACAGAGCTAAACCAGGATTTAAACTGGAGTTTAAGACTTTGTACAAATGTTACCTGTGGAAAAATACTTCACCACAGTGACTCTTACCTCACCTGTAGATACTGGTAAGAATCTGGGAGGAGGAAGGACAACGGGTAACATTCTTATCTTCCCCATCCAAAGTTTAGGATTGAAAAATAGAATATACCTGGAGAATATAATGCTGAGTGAAATCAGCCACCCTCACAAGGACAAACATAGGATTCCACTCACATGAGCTGTCTAAAGAATCAAATTCATAGAAGTAGAGAACAGAATGGTGGCAGCCAGAGGCAGGTGGGAGGGGATAAGGGGAGGGGTTGTTCAATGGGTAAGAAGTTTCAGTTATGCAGGATGAATAAATTCTAGAGATCCACTATACAACATTGTGCTTAGTTAACAACACCCTATTGCACACTTAAAATTTTGTTAAAAGGATAGATGCCATGTTGTGTTATTACACCCCAAAATTTTTAAAGGTAGAGCAGTAGGCAAGGAAACTTTTGGATATGATGAAAATGTTTATTATCTTGATTGTGCAGAGAATATCATGGGCATCTGCATATGTACAAACTCATTATTTTATATAAACATGTGAGGGGCACCTGGGTGACTCAGTTGGTTAAGCGCCTGACTTTGGCTCAGGTCTTGATCTCATCATTTGTGGGTTTGAGCCCCGCATCAGGCTCTGTGCTGACAGCTCAGAGCCTGGAGCCTGCTTCAGATTCTGTGTCTCCTTCTCTTTCTGCCCCTCCCACGCTTGTGCGCATGCTGGTGTGCGTGTGCTCTTTCTCTCTCTCTCAGAAATAATAAATAAATAAACTTAAAAAAAAAAAAAACATGTGCAGGGGTTTGGGGTGTTTTTTTGTATATAAGTCATACATCAATAAAGCTGTTAAAAATGAAAGACAGAATATAGAATTTGGAAAATAAATATGAAAATTTTGCTTTGTTACTGAGAAAGCTGATTGGAGGAGGTGGATGAAATAAGAAGCTCTGATTGAAATGTTAACATTTCTCCCCCAGTGAGACAGATTCACCTGCCCTGTTAGGCTGAACAACTTCAGGCCTGCCCCAGTGCCATCCACCATTCCTCTGGTGATTCTCCTGCCACCAGTAGGGGGGCAGCAGTTTGCACCCCACTTGCTTCCAGAAAGCTCAGAAGAATTTCACAACAGCGCATTACTTAACTCCAAGCTTGAAAATTAAACACGTGATTCCATTTCTCATCTCACAATATGCACACTCAAGTGTTTCAACATATTTAGAGATTAGACAATGATTTTAAGTGATTGCATAAACTCCAGTAGACAATGCAAACAAAAGAAGCCACCCCCCCCCCCATCAATTTAATATAACTTCCCTCCCCTTATCTAAGGTCTAGTGGAGATTTGAGGGAAAAAAATACTGTATGATAAAATTCAAGTAAACGAAATCCCACATGTATTATAGAACTTCTGGATTTCTATTCTACCCAGTCTCTAGGACGGCTCAATCACATGTCTAGGTAAAGGGATGGTCCCTTCTAGGGTAGCAACTGAGGCTTTTTTTTACTGCAATGGATGCATATCTCTTAAAAATCACTAAAAACAGAGTGAATTTGACTCCCAGTCTTCTATGTCCTTGACCTTTTTTAAACTCTATTTTGAAAGAACTGAGAACCTATGAGAGGGTAGCAAAAAATGGTCCAAAGAAATTATGTAGGGTTGCCACAGAAACACAGAGCATCCAATTAAATTTGAATTTCATGTAAATGATGAATAACTGTTTCAGTATAAATATGTCCCCAATACTGCTAATAAAACAAAACACCCAGATAAGTTTGAGTTTCATATAAACATTTTTTAAAACAATATGAGTATGTCTCATTCAATATTTAGGGCAAATCTGTAATAAAAATATGTTATTTATCCAATATTCAAATTTAACTGGGTGTTCTGTATTTTTATTTGCAAAATCTGGCAACCCTACCTGTATACTCTTCATTCCAGATTCTCCAAATGTTAGCATTTTACCATGTTTATTTTATCATTCTGTCTCTCAAGGAAAAAAAATACACAAAGTTGTAAGTTGAAAACATGATGTCACTCTGCCTTCATAAAAAGTATATATTGTCTTACATAACCACAGTATAGGAAACTTAGGAATTAGGAAATTAATATTGCCAGACTAGTATTATCTAATCTCTGGCCTTATTTAGACTTCACCAATTGTCCCACCAATATCTTGTTTCTTGCACTGGATCCAGGATCTTGCACTTTTTCTAGTTAGTCTCTCGTCTTCTAGCTAATCTCATGTCTAGTTTGTCTCTCATTTTCAGCCTGGTAGAATTTCTCTTTGTCTTTCACGTTTCTTGTTTTTCAAAAATTTTCTTTGTCTTTCAGTTTTGAAGATTACAGGTTGGCAGTTTTAAAGATTATAGGCCAGTAATTTTGTACACTCTCCCTCATTTTGGGTTTGCATGGTGTTTCCTTAATATTAGATTCTGATTATACATTCTTGGCAGGAATCCTTCAAAATTCTGTATTTTTCTCAGTACATTACATTAGGGTGTCTCATTTCTTTAAAGAAGACAGAATACGGGCACCTGAGTGGCTCAGTGGGTTAAGCATCCTCCTTGATTTTGGCTTAGCTCATGTTCTCATGGTTCATGAGTTCAAGCCCAGTGTCTGGCTCTGCGTTGGGGGTGCGGAGCCTCCTTGGGATTCTCTGTCTCCCTCTCTCTTTCTGCCCTTCCCCTGCTCGCATTCTCTTATTTTCTCTCTCTCCCTCACTCTCTCTCTCTCTCAAAACTAAATAAATTAACATTAAAAATAAGAAAGAGTACAGAACAATCAGAGGAAACGTCTGTCACGGCACCAGCTTGTATCTACCATATCTAGAAACGTAAGCAAATACCTTATGCTTTTTAAAGACTTGGAATGGTGGCTTTCGCAGTCACCTGATCTTCTTACAGTTTCTCTTCTTTCTTATCCAGGACATCCAGAACTCTTTAATGTCCTGCTTCCCTGCAAGCCTCTTCCTGTCACTCTAGTACTGGACACAGGGCTATGGTCTGCAAGATCACTTTCAAGCAGGCAATTTCAGCCTGGTCCTAAAATGCCTACTGAAACTCCTTCCTTATAAAGCCCTCCTCCTAGAAAGGTTTCCACTTCATTCTTGCCTTAGATCTTGGTGAAGGATCACTCCCAGCAGAGTCAGCTGATACTTCTGATGTTCCCACTCCAAGTGTCACCATGGGAATGAATACCTTTGCCATGTTTTCCTATCTGGTGCCTTGCCCTTCCCCAACTTTTAAATTTTCTGAACCTAACTTATGCTATTTCAATGGCTACCAAAATATTTTTGATGTTTTTGTCCACAGATAGTTAAATATGAATAGATTTCTAATGCTCTCTTCTGTCGAGTCTCTCACTTTGGGGGAACTTCAGCTGAGATTTTCACAAATTGTCCTGCCCCTTTCCTTCTCTCCCATAGGTAGGACTAATAAGAATGGTTGCATCTCAGGAATTCTAGTCTTTCTTGCTTTTTGCATTACTTTCTGGCCTCCATTGTGAAATTACTTTTATTTTTAGGAGGTCATTTCTCTAGAGTTCATCCTGTTTCATCCTCAATTTTGAAGAGATAAGATATTGATGATTTGAGGTCTGCTAAAAGAATTCACTATTTAAACAAATACCATCCAAGCTTAACACTTTAAGATGGAAAAACTCAAAGCTTTTCTGCCTGCAGAACAACAAATGACTCAGGTCTCAGCTTGGGGTAGTCTCTCTCAGCCTGGCTTAGTCTTTCCTAGGTTTCATCATCCTATTTCCATAGAGGTTTAACTAACTCCATAACTTTCTAAAACTTACTCCCCCAGGGCACAGAGAACAACTTCATGTTTCCCTAATGATATCTATATCAACTTAGTGATCATCTCATAGAGCTTGAGATGCTCTACACTGATCCTATTCTTCCCGTCTCCAATCTCTCATTTCCTTCTTTTTGTGGTTTTAAACTATTCTTTGAAGAATCCTTCCAATAGGTCTTGCGGTCTCTATCTACAATGTTAAGAGGACATCTCTGAATGGTTCCTCTAGAACTCTTGGGGGTGTATTTCAGTGTCACTGAGATATTGTCTCTCCTTTGCTGTTAGATTTGTTTTGGTTTTAGCCATGCTTTCTTATCTAAGGACAATCAAAATGTCTGCCCTTTTTTGAGCCCCCTATTAAAAGCAGTTCAACCTAGGTGCTTTCTTTTCCCTTTCAAGTGTATTTACCCTGGCTCCCAAGATCTAATTTCCTGTGCAAATCTATCTAGTCTACATGTCAATCTTTCTCATGTGAAATATCTCTTTTCTTTCAGCTTAACTATGCTGTGTGTCCTGCCTACTCCCCCGCCTTCATGTTATCATCTCATTGGTCTGGTTCTGGTAGTTAGAGTGAAATTTATATTTTTTTTTCTAAGCAATCCAATTCCTCCTTTTTTCCTGAGCAAAATGATTTCTTTCAGAGAGTGTTCTTTCAAAAGTCTATAAGACTTTCTAACTTTTCTAATCTTTATTGGCTTATTAGGCATTGGGCTTGGAATAAAAACACATGAAGTTGCTTTTTAAGTTTAATACAAAACAAAACCAAAACAGTCAATAGGCTGTTTATAATGAGGGCCTTCATTCCTTTTTATAAAATTTTCACCCTCCAACAACTAAAACCACAGTGTAAAACTCTGAAATTTTAAATCATACTCAAAGACTATGTAATTAACCTATCTGGAGCCAACGTGAGACCATATGGTAAGGGTTTAAATCCTGAGCTATGACAAAGCCTGTGAGTCAAAGATCTTAGCACCTCACCTCCCTCCAGTTCTTTCTGGTGGCTCTAAATTCTATTCTAAATAACATAAAAAGGGGACATCTAGGTGGCTCAGTCAGTTGAGTGTCCAACTTTTGATGTCGGCTCAGGTCATGATCTCACCATTCGTAAGATAGAGCCATGAGATCAAGCCCTGCCTAGGCCTGAGCTAACAACGCAAAGCCTGCTTAGGATTCTTTCTCTCCTCTTCTCTCTCTATCTCTATCTCTCTCTCTCTCTCTCCCCGTCTCTCAAAATAAATAAATAAACTTAAAAAAAAAACATAAAAAAGGTAGAGCACTTGGGACGTGGGATTTAGTTTAGTCTACTAAACCTGGCAGAAACCACAGTCTAGTGCTCTGTGGAAGCCTGGTGTCATAACCCAGCTTGCAGACACAGATGAGTCACCAAATAAAAGAAGCAATATATATTGCTCCATCTTCCCATTCCAAGAGACCAAACCAAGAGGCCTACATACTAGAATCCTGCTAGTCCGAAATAATTGTGAAAAGTAATAAAAGTGTTACTCTTCATTCCAATCTTGAGTTTCATTTGCTCAGGTAAAATCTGCTCCTGCTTGGGTCAGTCAATACTACATGCAGCGGCTTATTCTCCAATGCCTTGTTGCTTCTCATGAAAGCCCAAGCAGCTGGCTTCCAGTTAAAAATTATAAGTGCATCTACAAAAACTAGACCGAATTAGCAGCTGTTTCTTATCCAAGTGGATAGTTTTCTGTCACCCATGCTGAAATCCTAAAACTGAGGTCACCATTCTAAATTATGAGTAGCCTTCAAATCTGTGCCATTTTGCTCCCCCTACCTTCCCAAGGCTGCAGATTAAAGCTCAAGATGCAAGTGAATACATAAATATTCCTTTCTTTTCTTCCTAAGAATTGATTGATAATTAAGCCCTCTAGTTAATATGCTAAAATGCTAAAAAATGCCAGTTTGATTACTGATTAAGCACAAGGGAAGTGCACTTAAGATAAGCAGTCATTATGGGCTTTCAAATATTCAGTCCAGAATTGTTGAGACTAACCTACCTAGCCCTTAGCATGTAGGACAGCCTCAGCTCTCCCCAAAAGGAAGAGCAGACATACTTAAGTTGGGATGGACACCTTTGAAGGCAAGAAGATCCAGATGAAAAAGTGAGAGTAAGTTAAACTAAGCTTGTTTGGTTGCTCTTAAACTCACCAATCACATCAGGTGCCTCTCCTCCTTTGGGGATAAAATGGAAATCAGGAGGGAGTAAAGAGAAGCCAGAAATATTCTTCTTTTTCTCTCCCAAGGTGTGGGGTAGAAAATCTCACCCATGCACGGAAGTGTGGCTCTTGGGAAATAGAAATTTTTGCCTCTAACAAACATTTCTTAATAGTGTAACAATAAAGTAAAGGAAAACATTAGCAGGGAACACTTTTTCCCCCACTCTTCATGTTTTCATGGGGAAGGACTGCCATTAGCATAACACCTCTGATTTCCTTATTTATTTTTTTCCCACATGAAGGCTAGTTACTTTACTGACTGTTAAGTTTCTAAGAATAAACTTGGCTTGAAGACTTTTGGCTCCTTCCCTATCATTTCTCTTATTGTGTATTCTACTTTCTCATCTCTTTTCTCCATGGAATGGACCTCTAGTTTGGAATAAGTTCCATTTAGGTGGAGTGTATTTGCAGGTTCACTTGGCTGCATCTAAGTCACATTCTGCAACAGCTTCATCAGTCATAAAGCTGATACTGTCATCTCCTGCTGTCAATATCCTGTGTCTGTCCCCCAACTGCTTCTGAACTCAAGTGGAGCAAAGAGGGGATATTGTTTATCAGGCCCCTTCAGCCCCAACAGTAATGCAGAGAAAATGTGACAGTGACTGGCATGGGACAGGCAATTAATAAATCTGTCTTCCATTTTAAGCTGAAACATCTAACATACAGACTCAAAGACCTTTTTTTTCATACCCCCCACTCTTTTGCATATGATTTAAAGACTATTCAAAGGAGTAAAAATCAAACTCTTCTCCACTCTTTCTATTACAAGGCATGTCATCAGGTTAAAATAACACATCAGTTATCTCTGGCAAACTCCTTGAGCATTCTTTTTCAAATCTCTCTGTCCATCTACATAATCTGGGACCCAACTGATAATTAGGTTTTGTCGACTCTCACCAGTTTGAGCAAGCCTAAATGAAAGAGAGGATGAAGAATAATCAGGCAATATGGTGTAGTTAATTTCTATGAGCCCAAAGACTCACAGCTAATGGGACCATGGAAGCACCAAGGGGAGTGGGTTCTTTGTTATAAAATGGGTCAAATTTGTTTTCCATTATGAGTCTGCATTGTGTAAGTCGGTGCTGTGGTACTTCTCTGTTCTGTTCACAAAGCTCCTCTCATTCCTGCTGTGATAAAACAGGAAGGTCTGTTTTCATGGAAAACAGACCGGCTTCTCAGCCTGGAGATATAACACAATGCACATCCCAATTGCGGATGTCCCAATTTGCAGCCGCCATCCCTCTCTGGACAATCCCCAGGGCCATTCTTTAATGACAGCCTTCACATATAAGAAGGGCTATTGTATGGCAAATCTACTTCTGAATAGAGCTGAACAGGAGGAAATAACTCTAAATTACACCAAATCCATGCAGGTTGGACATTAGTAAGAACTCTCAAATAATAAAACTCTTGCTGGACATGGATCCAGGTTATGACAGTATAGGATTATCCAGGTCATCCTTAGGGATACATTGACAGGAAATCACTGTGTAGAAAGCTTTAGACCTGAATAGGTAACTATCTGGCCTAGGTGCCACCATTCCCCAGTTCCCTAATCATGACAGACATCACTAATTGAGCTCAGAAATCCTACTGAGCCCAGACATGGCCACAGAATTACTCTCAGTGTTGTGCTTTAATGGTATATTAGCAATAGATCAGAGCAGACACAGGAGACAAAAACTTGGCCATCACTATTTTAGGCCTGCAAAGAAGTCTCTGAAGTTTCAGATATAGATACTGGCATTCAGCATTTTATTATTAAATATGCTTTCCTTTGATATAATAAAGCACATTTGTGAAACTACCTTATCCTTTTAGTGTAACATATTCCAAGCAAACTGGACTATCAATAATAAATTTTCTGAAGATGATGAACACAAAGATCTCTAGCTGAATCCTGCCACACATTATATCCCAGAAAAAAAGGTGACAGGCGGGGTTGGGGGGTAGGTTGGGGCAAGGATATTCAAAGAAAGATCATCAGATGGAAAAAAAAAATCACTACATAATGAGTTACAATATTTTCACCAGCTCCTATTTCAAATATTTAGCAGAAAAGAGGTGCAAGTTTAAAAACATTTTAAGGAGGTTTTAAGAAAAATGAAATTAAACAAATAAGAAGAGACGTCATTTCAAGCAGGCTTATGTTAATCACTGATTATCATGGCTAAGAATGAACAAACATGGACTTATGAAAACTTAGCAAATGCACCCACATAATTGTGAGAGATATTCCAGTCTGGATAGAGACTGCCCTAGTAGGGATATCAGAATGGTTATATTTTGTGACTCTGTTTTTATTCTCTTCCAAACTAATCATAAATGCAAAAGGGATCTATGACATAACACGGCCATGCAGTAGTCACAAGAGAGCTTATGTCCCTCATCCCTGACCAGTTCCCATGAATATAAGCCACAGAATGCAGAGGTCCTAGTTAAAGTAATGGGAAAACAAACATTTTCATGTTTTTCAAAACTTCTATGTATTACATAAATGTGTACTGTTGCACATACAAATATATGTAGCCGTTTGTAGTTTTCTACTAATGACATCATGCATCGTGACCAACATGGCCTAGAGCCAGGAAGACATAGTTTTAAAGTCCAATCAGTCATTTAATTGGTATGTGACTTTGGGCAAGTTAATTAAGTTTTATGTGTGTTACTTTGAAGTCTTTTATGACAATTCTATTCAACACTCTTATGAAGATGCTCACTCAGTGGCTTATCTGACCTAGAGTAGTGACTTAGCAAATTTATTCTACTGCTGTATTATGAAAAGCAAATAAACACACCCAATCAAGTAGATTGACTTTTCTTTATTTGTAGTTTATTTCTCTTAGAAATAAATGTAAGACTGATCAAACCAGTAATCTGCTACTCTAAAACTCGGAATTTCAGCTGGTGGTGGCCACTGGGAATAAAGTTCTTATAAAATACACCCTAATATCTTTGGACTGACCTTTAGTAGGACAATAAGGAGTTTACCTGCTAGTGTCTGTTTGATGTGGTTTGAAGTGTTGGGGTTCGAGCCAATGGCTAAGAAAGAATTCTTGACACATCTTCCGTGCAAAAAGGTGGTTATATTAAAGCACAGGGACTGGGACCTGTGGGCAGAAAGGGCTGCCCAGGGATTGTAAGGAGTGACTGATTGTATACTTGGGAGTTGGGGGAAGTAAAGTCAAGAGGAAGCTTCCAGAAAGGACTTTCATATGCTAAAGACTACTCCTAGGATCCTGGAGGCCTAGCTATTGTCAAGCTAAAGTGGTTTTTTCCCTATAGCAAAGCATTAACATTAAGACAGTGAGGAATTCCTGGAAGAAAGTTATACTTTGCTTGCCTCAAGTGTTTGTCTATAGGCTGCAGGTTATAAGGACATTTAACTTTATCTACATTTCCTTCTGCCTTTGTTTCCCACATCATGTTCATAGCATAAGCAATATAACACAAAGAATGAGAATCAGACTGCCTGAGTTCAAACCTCAGCTCTACCACTTACAAGATACAGGACTTTGGACAAATTTCTTAACTGCTCTGTGCCAGTTTTTTCATCTGTAAAATGGAAGCAATTTATAAGTTTCTACCTTATATGGTTGTTCAGAGGAGTAAATGATTTAATGAATGAAAGTACTTAAGGCATTTGCTTGACATACAATTCACACCACATAAATGTTAGTAACTATTATGTTTACCAAACTTGTTTAATCTGATGCACACAAAATTCATTCAGGGTAAATACTGCCCCATTCTTACAATAGATTCTATGCTATACAACTTGCTAGCAATGAATTTGTTCAGTGATTTAGGACATGTAAAGGGTTAAGTTCCCTGACATTTATTTCATCTGAAGAGGAATATCTATTCTTGGAGGTAGACCGGACATTTTTTTTTCCCTCTCCAAAGAGGCCAAATTTCTGTGTATTGAATGAAAGAGGGAAAAAAATAAATTAAAGAAGAAAATGAGAAAGAGAAAATAATCTTGGCAAATGCCCCTGAAATGAAAACCCTTCTCTCTTATTTAATTATAACATTCATAAGGACAAAGATGTGGCCAGCTTTCCCATTGCCTCGACCATGCATTGTCAGCTTTTCACTCTGACTCTTCATTCAATTATGGATAGCACATATTTTAGTAGCCCTACATATAAAAGAAATTTCACTCTGATTAAATATTGAACATTAAGATGGTCAGGCATACGTGCAAACAAGGAAGGCCTGAGTCAGTGGGAAATCTCAGCAACAAGGAATGGTCCCAACGAGGCTATCCATTCCAGAAAAGTGACAGAGACATTTATAAAACTGCCTGAAGATTATAAATCAAATTGAGAACCCAAAGAAATTACTGTATGTTGGATATATAAATATATATAATCACGTATACACAACAATGATTCATGCCATTGAGGGACCCAGAAAGGCTAACTTTCAGATATAAATAATGCTGAGTTTCTCAGACATGCTTTTGCCAGGAGACGGAGCAAGGATGGAGTTCGCTGCTCATTGGTCAAACAAGCATAAAAGAACTGACCGGAACCTGCGAATTTCAGGTATTAGGGTATGCAGAATGACAACTCACGCCTAAGCAGCACTGTGCTTTCCCTCCTCAAAGTACTTAGCAAACCTGACCAATAAATCTCTCTAATAGCCCCTAGGAGGCAGATTGTGGCATTATCCCATTTTATGGATAAGCACTCTATAGAATGTAGGCTTGTGAATCTCCCCAAGGCTAGAGGCAAATTTGTCTCAGCTTCTTAGGGCTTAAGAAGCTGTGCTGTTTTATGGGGCGCCTGGGTGGTGCAGTCGGTTAAGTGTCCGACTTCAGCCAGGTCACGATCTCGCGGTCCGGGAGTTCGAGCCCCGCATCTGGCTCTGGGCTGATGGCTCAGAGCCTGGAACCTGTTTCCGATTCTGTGTATCCCTCTCTCTCTGCCCTTCTCCCGTTCATGCTCTGTCTCTCTCTGTCCCAAAAATAAATAAACGTTGAAAAAAAAAATTAAAAAAAAAAAAAAGAAGCTGTGCTATTTTAGAAAGAAGGGTGGACTTGGAGCCTGTTGAAGTTGTCAACTCAAATCTTTTATTTCAGATTTACGCTTAGTTCCTTCAACTGAAAAATGTTTTGTGTATTTTAATCATGTCTCCTAAAGAACACTTAATGTTTTAGGAAAGAAGAACCCTATGACTGACCAATCATGTCTAAAATCGTAGCTGGTTTTGCCCATGGTAATTTCAGTTCTACATTTCCTATCATATACCCACATCACTTTACCTCCCTTACCTGCATTCTAGTTTGTGTCACTGTCTTGTCCCAAACTACTATGCCTAGGGCTAGCAGAGAAATCTACCATGATAAGTCTATCAGCTCTTTCCTCTTCTGCCCACAAAAGTTTCGTGGCTCATAGGACCAAAACATTCACTAAGCAAGTGCTTTGTATTTTTTGCTGTATAGCATAGAAAGGTTATAGCAAAATGAACACTGATTAGTTGATAGGTTCATTCATTCATTCAAGCAACAATTATTTATTGAATGCCTACAAGTGTCAGGCACTTCCTGGGCACTGCAGATGCAACAGTGAATAAAACAGATAATAGTCTCTGTCCTCAAAAAGCTATATTCTAGTGGGATAGATAGATAGTATACAGATAAAAAAGTAAAATACATAACATTGTTAGGCAGTAGAAGGATTAAGGAGAAACAAAAAAGTGTCGAGAAGGGGGATATAAGGTCATGGGAAGATTATTAAAATTTTAGATAAGTTGGTCAGGGTTAAGCCAGAAAGGCAGCATTTGAGCAAAGACGTACAGAAAATGAGTAGTTATTTTGTACCATGCACTTTAAATACAAAATTACCCTGTAGTGTTATTTCCCTACTTTACTGATGAGGAAGTGGTCTAGTTAAGTCTAGAATTGCCAGATTTATCAAATAATAATGGAGTGTAGCAGGATTCTTGCACACAGAGATGGGACACTGAGGGCCTTCTTTCCAGGAAGCAGCTTTATTTGTGCCGGCATGGGCTCAGCAGTCTAAGACCCCAAAAAGGGTAAACTCCAAGGGCAGCAGGGTGTAACTTTTTATGCAATTTCTACTTCTTTGTCTCCCATACACGGTGACACATAAAGTCTGATTGGATACAGTCCAAGTTACAGAGTTACATCAGAGCTATGCATAAATGTAAAGGTGTTAGAGAAACTGGTCTGGATCACCCGGCAGAAGAAACAAGCAGCACTCGGAGATCTATTTTACACCAGTGGGCTCAGAGGAGATCGTTATCCAGAGGTCTGAGCCCAGAGCATCAACACCTGCGACAATTTATAGTCTCTTGGAACGTGGCAAGCAGGGTGGGAAGAAAAGCCCGGAAGAGGAGTCTTCGGGTAGGGACTGGAATTCCCCTATCAGTCCTGTCAGCCATCTTGTAACAGATTTTTCCCTATCAAAGGAGTTGATTGGGCCACGTTCCATGTTGCCTTCCTTTGTTCTGAGAAGGCCTCCACCACAATCCTTCAGGAGGGGGTCTACCATGACAGCACACTGAGTTAAATTCGAATTTCACATAAGTATACACCATGCAACATTTGACTTACTTAGAATAAAAGCAAAAAAAAAAAAAAAAATGTATTGTTTATCTGGAGTTTCTGGCGCCGGGAAATGACAGTGCCTAAAGTAATCAAGGAGATTCTTGGGATGCCTAGGTGCCTCAGTCGGGTGAGTGTCTGACTTTGGCTCAGGTCATGGGCTCATGGCTCATGGGTTAAAGCCGCATTTAGGGCTCTCTGCTATCAGCAGGTAGCCCACTTCTGATCCTCTGTCCCACCCTCCACTCCTCCCCAGTCTCTCTCAAAAATAAATAAACACTTTAAAAAAAAAAAAAAAAGATTCTCAGTAACACTAATACTAATAATGTTAAACACTTATATAGTGCTTCTGTATACCGGGCATTGCTCTGAATTAACTCAATAATCATAGTAACACTAGCTAAGTACTATTATTGTTCCCACTTTACAAATGAGACAGCAAAAGCACAGAGTAAGTTACATTATGGTTTTGAATCCTGGAACTGAATTGGGACTGGAAAAAGATTCTGTCACTTTGCTAAAGATCTAATGTTAACTTTAGAGCATTGTTGTAGAAAGGATTTTTATTCTTTTTATTTTCATTGTTTCTCAACTTATGTACTATCTAAATAGATATTTGTATTTTATGTTTATTTTGTGCATCATTTGAGCAGTTACCATTTATTGAGCTATTATATTCCTAGATTTCTTATATCCTATCTCTAGTCCTTTTTTAAAAAAATTAAAATTTTAAAAATATTACGTGTCTCAGTCAGGGGCATGCCTAGTTCAGTGGGCAATTCTTTTTTTTTTTTTTTTTAAAGTTTATTTATTTTGAGAGCGGCAGCATGAGTGGGGGGAGGGGCAGGGACAGAAGAGGGCAGAAGATCTGAAGCAGGCTCCACTCTGACAGTAGAAAGCCCAGTGTGGGACTGGAACTCACAGACTGTGGGATCATGACCTGAGCTGAACTTGGATGCTTAACCGACTGAGCCATGCAGGTGCCCTGATTCTACTTCATTTCACATTGGGTTTAGGCATTTGTAAGATATATAAAATAATCTGTGTATTCAAAGTCCATCTTAATAATGGAATGAAAGAATAAAAATTTGCAAGGTCTGCCCTGTGGCCATAGGTCCCTGGTCCTTGGAATGCAACTGAGAAGCATCTACAGAAGGCAGAGATCAAATGCACAGAACTGTGGATAAGAAGTGTGACCATGTGATCACATGGGAGACACAGAAATGCAGACAGAGTAGACAGTTAAAAGGCAGGATGGGCTCAAATGACAGTCTCTGCATGCCCTGATAGGCAGTATTGGCTTCACCCTGTAGGCAAGTTATAATCACTGAAGTCTTTGGTCAGGGAAACTTCCTCTTTCTCCCCCTATTTTTATGATTTAGAATAATTAATGAATCACCTGTACTAAGGAAGGACTGAGCAGGTAGGTCACAAAATCTCTTTCAGGGTTACTCGTCCTTCTAGTGAAATAAAAGAAATCATCCTCACCTTCTCTTGGGGCTCCTTTTATAAATACATATGCTCACCAACTTAATGGTGGTTTGACTTATGATTTCTTGACTTTATGACGGTGCAAAGGTGAGACACATTCAGTGGAAGCTGAACTTACGATTTTAAAATTTGATCTTTTCCTGGGATGGTGATATGCAGTCTGACACTCTCTCCTGATGCTGGGCAGGGCAATAGCTGCCTCACCCAGTCAGTGATGTGCTCAGGAGGGTAAATTATCAATGTGCTCACCACCATTCTGCACCCACACAGCCAGTCAACAATCGATGCACTCACAACCATCTTGTACCCACACAGCCGGTCTAGTTTTCACTTTCAGTATGGTATTGCACAAATTGCATGAGGTATCCAAAACTTTATTATAAAATAGGCTTTGTGAAGAAAAATAAATAAAACAAGGCTTTGCGTTAGATGATTTTGCCCAACTGCTGGCTAGTAGAAGTGTTCTGAGCACATTCCAGGTAGTCTTGGCTCAGCTGTGATGTTTGATAGATTAAAGTGTATTAAATGCATTTCAATTTATGATATTTTCAACTTACGATGCATTTATCAGTACATAACCCCAATGTAAATCAAGAAAGATCTGTATATTTATACATAAAGAGTCATGACCTCCTTTTAAATGCCCAATATTCTCTGTGGTACCTACAAAAATAAACTTGCATATAATTAAGTCCCTAAACAGCTTTCTCAGAGAATCACAGGAATTAGGCAATGGCCCTGCATGATTAAGCACATGTTTCACTGGATGCATTACTCCATGTCTTTCCTTAATGGAATGTAAAATAAAATGGAAAACTAATTGGGAGATTTAACAGGCTCTTTCCATCTTTCTCAATCAAGAAAGAGTAAGCAACATTCGAAATAGACTTAAACAATAGCAAGGAACATTCTTTTTTTCAGCAGGGACATTTTGAAATTCATATTCCATTTGTAAGACTCTCACTGAAGTACTAAATTAAAAAAGAGTTCTAATTTCCCAGGTGCTTCATTCCTGGGAACACCTCCCTTTCTGCAAGTTGTACAGTACTCCCTTGGCATTGAATAGAACCTGATTCATTTTACAACTATCAGAAATGCCAAGTTGAGTATTTCAGAAAATAAGAGGATAAGGACCACCAGGTAAAAAAAATACTTAGATTTTGGGTGGCGTCTTAATACATCTATGAAGTGAACTCAATCTGGTTCCAGTTGATGTGGGGATTTAGTGTACAAACATACACAGATTCCGTTAAACAACAACAAAAAACACAATCTAATTACAAAACAGGCAAATGTACATGGAGAGATGGTTCACGAAGAGGGAGTAAAGATGACAAAAAAGCACATTAACAGATGTTCAACATCATCAGGTACGAGAGGAACACATAGTAAAACTATAATGACTTATCAATACACACCTATAAGAATGGCTAAAATTAAAAACAAATAGTGAAAACACCAAATGCTGGCAAGGATATGGGTAAACTGGATCACTCGTATGTAAGAGGGAACATAAAAAATGTTTATGTTCAAAATAGATTTACAGTCTCTTTAAAAACTAAACATGTAACTACCTTATAACCCAGAAATTGCACTCCTGGGCATTTATTTCAGGGACACAAAAATTACATTCACACAAAAACTTATGTATGAATGTTATTTGGCTTTATCCATAATAGTCAAAAACTAGAAAGATGAAAATGTCTTTCAACAGATGAATGGGTGAACAAACTTTGGTATATCTGTATCACAGAATACTACTCAGCAATAAAACAGAACAGATTATTGATACACACAACTATCTACATAAATTTCTGGAGAATTATTTTGTAAAAAATGTCAATCCTAAAAGTTTTCAGGCTGCAAAATTCCATTAATATTCTTGAAATTATGAAATTATATAAATTATAGAACAGATTGGTGGCTTCCTGTGGTGAAGTACAGTGAGGGGATGAAGAAGAAAGGGAGTATAGCTATTAAAGTCAACATGAATGTTCCTTATAGTGATAAAAACGTCCTGTATCTTGATGGTATTAATGTCAATATCCTGGTTGTAATATTGTACTGGTTTTACAAGATGTTACCAATCGGAGAACTGGATAAAGGGCACTTGAGACTTCTACATATTATTTACAACTGCATGTGTGTCTACAATTATTTCAAAAGAAAAAGTTTAATTAAAAAATAATAAGGTGCATCTCTTCTTAGCCAGGTCTACTTTCTTGCTATAGCTCCTCTTTCTCTGGCTTACAATAACTGTTAGATCCATTTGCCCCTTGAGGCCTACAGCCGGTAACAATTCCATGCTGTTTTTAGTCTTTAAAAAAAGTTTATTTATCTTGAGAGAGAGACAGAGACAGAGACAGAGAGACAGAAAATGAGCAGGGGAGGGTCAGAGAGAGAAAGAGAGAGAGAACCCCAAGCAGGCTCTGCACTAACAGTCCCCACGAGGAGCTTGAACTCATGAACTGTGAGATCACAACCTGAGCTGAGATCAAGAGTCGGTCACTTAACAACTGAGCCACCCAGGCGCCCCAATAATACATTTTTTTTTAATTTTTTTTTCAACGTTTTTATTTATTTTTGGGAGAGAGAGAGACAGAGCATGAACGGGGAAGGGGCAGAGAGAGAGGGAGACACAGAATCGGAAACAGGCTCCAGGCTCTGAGCCATCAGCCCAGAGCCCGACGCGGGGCTCGAACTCACGGACCGCGAGATCGTGACCTGGCTGAAGTCGGACGCTTAACCGACTGCGCCACCCAGGCGCCCCCCAATAATACATTTTTTTAAAGCTTTACTCCATCTGTTTCCTTCCAAGACTCTGAATGGTATAAATGTAAATATGATTTTCACCAGGCTTGGCCTTGAGCTCTCAGGTGAGGCGCTTAGTGAGAGACAAGTTATGTTGTAGTTGAAAGAGTGCATAAGTGAAGGTCATGGAGCATCTGTTGAGCACCTCTTATGTATCAGGTACAAGGTTAAATGATTCTGCATGAATCATGTCATGAATCATCCGAGCTAGATACTTACTCTCCATTTCATGATAAGTATCCTGCCATCACACTGCCACACTTCTATGGGCTTGGATTCTAGTCTAGCTTTGGCAAAAATCCTCCTGAATATAATTTTCTTCTTTCCTTTTAAGCTTTAACATTGATGTTTTATGACCAATGCTTAAGAAGCTTATCCACACTCAAGAGCACTTTTCCCTTTGAGTCATTTTTTGTCTATTTCAGAAGTCACCAAGTTAGTGTCCCCACCTCTCTTATGATATACAAGGGTAGGAAGCATGAGTGGGGAACAATGCGCTGAGCCCGAAATCCAGGGATACTGGTGCTTAGCAAACCTCCCATGTGACACTGGACAAGACATTTAAAATTGCTGATGTTCAACTTCCTCACCTAAAAATATGGCTAAAAACTAATGATTCAACAGATCCCTTTCCATTCTAATATATTATGGTTCCATGAAAGAACATATCTTTCTTTCCTTTAAATACTTTTTTTTGGTTTTAAGTTTCAATTGTTTTCTTTATTTTTGTTCTAGGGACACAGTCTTTAATTATATAGTTTTTTTCTGTTCTCTGTAGTCTATCATTTTTTACCAAACTGTCTTTGCAAAACTCAGAGAAATATATATGAATCTCCATGAGATTCTCATTGCATTTGTAATTTGTTTCCACACAGTAACATAATCAAAACTCAAGATTTGAGTGAGATTTTGTTTGTGTAATTTTCTAAAAAAAAAAAAAAAAAAAAAAAATCCTTACTATCTGTTATTTCTTTTTCAAGTGATCTCTCTGAATTAGAAATTTTAAAAGAGAGAGAGATTTAGAGACCTTAGAAACAGTTTTGTTTCTACTTGAATACTACCAGAGGGAGGGGGTACCTGCCTGGCTTAGTCAGCAGAGCATGTGACTCTCAGTTTCAGGGTTGTGAGTTCAAGCCCCACATTGGACATGGAGACTACTTTTTAAAAAACATTTCTTTTAGTGTTTGTTTATTTTTGAGAGAGAGTGAGGGCAAGCAGGGGAGGGGCAGAGAGAGAGGGAGGCAGAGGATCCGAAGCAGGCTCCGTGCTGATGGCAGAGAGCCAGATGCGGGGTTCAAACCCACCAACCGTGAGATCATGACCTGAGCCAAAGTCGGATGCTTCATTGACTGAGCCACCCAGGTGCCCCCTGGGCATGGAGCCTACTTTAAAAAACAAAAAACAAAAAACCAGGGGCGCCTGGGTGGCTCAGTCAGTTAAGCGTCTAACTTCAGCTCAGGTCATGATCCTGCGGTTTGTGAGTTTGAGCCCCGCATCAGGACTCTGTGCTGACAGCTCGGGGCTTGGAGCCTGCTTCAGATACTGTGTCTCCCTCCCTCCCTCTCTGTCCCTCCTCCCACTATCTCTCTCTCTCTCTCAAAAGTAAATATTAAAAAAAATTTTTTTTTTAAATCCAGCTGAAATCCTACCAGAGGGTCCCTCAATTTGGCCCATTTTCCATTTTGAACATTTGGCCCAACCAAACTGGAACACTTTTCTTCACTTCTGTCTATCCATCCCATGCCACTGTAAGAAACTCTTTGTTTACTGGAGCTGTTTTATGTTCTTGGTATTGTGACAGCGTATTTAAAAGAAATGGAACTTGTGTCCTGTGTAGGAGTATTTTGCTCTTGCCTTTAAAAGGCCTGTACTCAGCCTGTCAGAGAAAGAAAACCCAATCTCATTTCCATCTAATATATACTGCAGAAACATTACTCTGATATGAACCAGAGCTTGAAAATGGAGAAGCAATTGTTGTTGCTAATCAGCACAAATATCACACAGAGACAATTGCTTTTTTTTTCTGTACAATGTGCTCACCCATTAAATTCAGGTGCACTATTGACACAAACTGATAAGAAGCTGTTCTTAGCCCCAGATGCCTCAGAAATGCTGACTTGTGTCTCCAAGGACCACAGTTACTATCTACTTCTCTCTGAAGCAAGAAAGACGTGCAAAATGAAAGCAGCTACTACTTACAAAGTACATAGTAATTGCCAACATTTATTGAGTACTTATTATGTATCAGGCACCATAAAAGATGCTTGACGTATTTCTTTTTTCCTTCTTAGAACAAACTTAAGATTTGTATATTATTATGTTGATTTTCTTAAACAACTTACCCAAGTTCACACTATTAAAAATGGCAGTAGAGGGACTCCAATCTCGTCCATTTAGATGACAAACATTGTATTTTCTCTCTACATATGAGACTGCTCAGAACAAGCTAAAAATAGCCAGCCCATGCACCCACTCAATCATTTATTCCATAGATATTTATTGAGCCCTTAATGTAAGCCAAACATTATTCTGGAAAATCAGGATATATCACTGAAAAAGAATATAAAACCTCTGCTATTATGACGCCCGCATTATAGAGAAGGGACATAAAGAGTAAATAGACCATACCCACATAGTTTTTAAAAAAGTAATATACAGCATGTTAGAAAGTGATAAGTGTTATGGGGAGGAGTGCGGGGAAGCAGAGTAAGGGGGATGGGATATGTGGAGCATGTACGTGGTGGGTGGGGCTGGACACAATTTTAAGTTGCGTGGTCAAACTGTAAAGGTAACACTTAAGCAAATATTTGAAGGTAAGGAAGTTTGACAGATGGAAATTGCAGGAAAAGTGTTTGCAAGAAAGGGAACAATTCATGCAAAGACAATAAGGCAGGAAAGTGTCTTGCATAATTGAAGAACAAAAACAGCAAGGAAGCAGATATGTCTGAAGGAGAATGAGTAAAGCGGTGAATAGCTGGAGTTGAGCTTGGAGAAGTAATGTGGGCTAATGGAAAGAATTTGACTTTTATTCTGCATAAGATGGGAGCCATTGGAAGTTTTGGGGCAAACAAATGACATCATCTGACTTACTTTTAGAGAGAATCACTCTGGCTACTATATTAAAAACAGAGTGTAGGGGAAAACAGTGGGAATAGGGACATCTGTGAGAAGGCTCACACAGGGTGATAGCAAGTGATAAATCCTGAATATATTGTGAAGGTAGAGCAAATAAAATTTCCACTGAGATCAGATGTAGAGTTTGGGAGGAAAAAAAAAGTGAGGGGCAGGCACCTGGGTGGCTCAATTGGTTAAGCGTCCAACTTCAGTTCAGGTCATGATCTCGCAGTTCGTGAGATTGAGCCCCGCTTGGGCTCTGTGCTGACAGCTCAGAGCCTGGGGCCTACTTCAGAATCTGTGTCTCCCTCTCTCTCTCTGCCCCTCCCCCACTCACACTCTCTTTCTCTCTTTCTCAAAAACAAATAAACATTAAAAAAATTTTAAGTGAAATCCAGGATTATCCAAGATATTTGATCTCCAAAACTACAAGGCTAGAGTTTTCATAATTAAGTTCATAAAGCCTAGAGATGGAAGAGGATTTGGGAGGAAGATCAGAATTTCAGTTTTAGAAACATTAAGATTGAGATATCCATTACACATCCAACTGGTGGTGTTGAGCAGGAAGCTATACCTATCAGCCTGGATTTCAGGATCTTGGCCTGGTCTGGATGTGTCAATCTGGCAGACTGTGGCACTAGACTGGAGACCAGATGGGATCACCAAGGGAGTGAGTAGAGATGAAGAAAACAATAGGACTAAGGGCTGCACTCCAGGATAAAACAACTCTAAGGGGTTCAGAAAATGAGGATGAACCCGCACAGGAGGGTCGAAGAGAAATAACAAGTGAGATAGGAGGAAAGCAAAGAAAATAATGTTCTGAAAGCTAAATGATGAGGGTGTGTCAAGGAGCAGGGAGACCACCATGCCTAGAGTAGTAAGTGCCTCTCTAAGTCAAATGTGATGAAGCCTGAGAAGAATCCATTAGCTTTAGTATCATCAAGATCTTGACAAGGACGTTGTCACTGAAGAGGATGGAAAGCCTGAGGTAGAAAATTTTACAGAGAAAAGGAGAAGGAGAATCAGAAGCAGAGAGAATAGACAATGGTTTTAAGGACACAGAATACAAATGGAAGAGAAGAAATAGTTATAAAACTTGTGGGGGAGGGGTGCCAGGCTGGCTCAGATGGAAGAGCATGGGAGTCTGGATCTGGTGAGGTTCAAGCCCCATGCGGAGAGCAGAGACTACTTAAATTAAAAAAAAAAAAAAAAAAAAACCTGGTGAGGGAAACAGCCTAAGATTTTTTTTTCTTCAACAGGGGGAAAATAGCAGCATGTTTGACTACTGATAGAAATGGTCCAGCACAGAGGAAAAGGTCTCCTACATTGGAAAGAGAGGTCATAATTGCTTAATACCTTTTGAGTAGGCAGAAGGGGATAGAATCCAGTGAGCATGTAGGTATTGATTTTTAGTTAGGGATGTGGATAGCTCAACTACAGAAACAAGAGTCATATTTTGGTTGAGTCCACAGGTGGGGCAGATGTGGGTGGAAAATTATCTTCTGATTGCTTCAATTTTCTCAGTGAAGTTAGAAGCAAAGTCATACACAAAGAACAGAGTAAGAAAGTAAGAGAGTGAGTCACTAACAGTATATGGTATGGCTGCTGAGGACCTTTCAGGACACACTTAAAGTATGTGGTCATGAGTTTAAAGTGGGACCAAGCAGTATGATCCAGAAGTTTTGTTCCAGGCACAGTCGACTGCATGGGCATATCACTGGGGACGGGATGAGTTGGGTTTAGTCAAAATGTTTCTCTTGTCAAAAAAAAATTAATGAGAAACAGTCAAGGGAATTCAAGATGAATGCAAAAACAACGTGATTATAATGACTGACCATGAAATTTAAGTCAGGAGGGAACACCACAGAATAAAAGGGAATGTGCAAAATTTATGGAGATTTAAAGATCTAGAGAAAAAGAGAGACTGGGGTTCCTTCTAGGTCTTCTGAAAGCTCAGAATTCCTCTCATCTCTTGATGTTAGATCTGGGGTGGAGGGTCATGCGTTTATGATACTTAGTAGGCAAGGCCTTATAATTTGAAACAGCATCTACCTCTGTACATATTCTCCCCAGTTCTCACAGATCTAAGGTTCGGGAGATATGGAAGTTCCTTTTTTCTCTCATCTTGAACCCAGGTTAGAGGTTAGAGGGTCTAAGGATTGGCAACTCTCTCTCTAGAAATAGAATGCAATCTATAGAAGTCTATGTGAGCAAGAAGGGTGTGTGTGTGTGTGTGCGCACGCATGTGTGGATTCATTGACAACACTAAACCAGAAAATATATTCCCAAAAGACTATTCTTCTATTCCTTAAGTGAAAAGGAATTGAGTGATAGGAGAGACTTTCTCCAAGAAGACTAAAAGGTAGCAGTTTTTAGCCTTCTAGCCAAAAGTAGCTGATAATGACGAATCTTTCCCCCGCTCCCTACACGACTTTGATACTCCATAGAGCCTCCTGGGATGCACAGGATGCTGACAGCAATGGCTTATGTTCCCGTAAACCTCTTTCTTATTCTTCCTTATTCAGAAGGGGAGTGGGAGAATGGCCTTCAAACAAGGTTAGTATTTCTTTCCTCTATTAGTCAATTCTGGATATTGAAATATTATTTATAATTCCATTGTAAATATATAATTTATATTCCCATAATTCCATATCCTAATATGCAAGAGACTATAATCACACTATTTGACCTCTTTACATGTCCCTTACTAATACAAAGATTACATTTAACCCATTGTCAATTTTCTTGATAAGAACACCAAAGAATTTCCTCTACTTTCCCCACTCAAAGTCCAAATAAACTGCACTTTTATAATCCCTCTGGATCTTCAGTCCCTTTCCATCCCTCAGCTGTCACTAGAAAACCCTTTCAACGTTTTCTGTAACTTGAATTTGCCATACAACAATCTTAGTAATTGAATTCTCTTAGCTTAGACAATAACCCCCCTTCCTGGAAGTTTATGATAATGCATGAGACACTAGTGCTTCTAGAATTTTGGCCTCGTAAAAACACCATAGCCATTGGTGGGTACTGACAATTCAGAGTCAGTAGAGTGGAGAAAGGACTCTTTTTGAATCCCCTAGATATGGACACAAAACTCACTTTTTTGTGTGTTCAAAAAAGACAGAGATAGTAGGATATAAGAAGCACTGTACAAATTTTAACATTTTGTATAAAAGTTAAATTATCTTTTCTTTTTTGAGTCAGAAGCCGTGATATATAGGGAATCCACCCACTTTCCTCCTACATTTTCTACCCAGCTGCCAATACTGAAATGGTTCTTGTCTTCCCTGTCCTTACCTTTAGTGAATTTGCTAATTTTCCTGAGTCTCATTTTGTCTCAAAAGCAAAACAGATTATATATAAACATAATATGTGTGTGTGAAAGAGACAGAGAGACAGAGAGAGAGACACTTAAAAATGTCCTGCTTCTTCCAGGGCTGCTCCCCAGGTAATCAGGAGACCTGGAACTCTGTCTAGGCTGTATCTGAAGGCAACTTGATGGGCATGGACATGTGTATGTCAGTATGTGTCTGTGTATGTCTGAAAGTCATGGAACAGAATAAGACTCCAAGCCTTGGAAGACAGAAGACCTAAAACATAAGATTCCATTTGCAGTACAGGTAAGGGTCAAGGACTAATAATTCAATTCCAAGAAAGGGGCTGACCCTACAGAACAGACCTGATGGAGTAAACAGCTTCAGTGAGCAGATGATGAAATAATTCCCAAACACAAGTGGATACAGGATTACAAATACACCCAAAGGTGGTGGAAGGGATGCTCAGTGTGCTCAGCCAGGAAGAAGAAAGGCACACCATTGTGAGCCTAGTTACACAAGGACTGTTGATCACACCAGATGTGTCCCAGACTCTCTGCACGTCCCAAACAATGCCCGTCACAAGTGCAGAAACACCAGATCCTTCTGATACTGGTGAGGAATAACAACATTGCCTTCCTAGCCCTAAGAGAGAAACAAATGATCTTTTTCCATCATTTGAAATAATGTGAAAACTGACTTAAAAGGTTTTTCTTTTAAACATTACCACTGGTGTGATATAAATACATATGGTACTCATGGCACAAGTTGTAGAATGGTGTTGCAGAGAATGTTCCTTTTCTGAAATGCATCCTCCGTCGAGCTGTCACTCATGTGGCAAAAGACAACTGCAAGTGGTTTCCTAAGCAGGGTTCATGGCAGGGCTCTTGGACTGGTGGGCCACTGACCTCCTAGTGCCACCTATTTTCTTGTGGCTGAGTGAAACCCAGAGGAAGTGACAGGGGCAGAAGTCACAAAAGGATTCAACTGAATGTTTTTTCTTCCTGTATCCCAGAATTGTAACATGCAACTGTACAAAGGTCAAAAGTGATCTTTGCTATGTATTTCCTCAGACCAGGCAGGGCTCATGGAAGCCAGAGACTGGAAGTAGCCTCATCTGGTTTTCTTGGTGTGCCTAATGAATATCACTATGTCCTACACATGCCGTGAAATGAAAAAAGATGTAACACACAGAACTAATTAATAAGAGGGAATCTGGAAGGTACATCCATTCAGAAAGGATGGATCTTAGCATCTAATAGCAGGTAGTATGACCATGTAGAAAGGAAATAGGATGTATAACAATTTAATCTGGGTTTACATTCCAGATTCTACCAGCTAGGGGAAGTTTGGCTTATTTAACCCTCCTGAGTTTCCGTTTTCTCATCTATAAAATGGATACAGCCACCCTCCTTCCTGGAAGCTTATGGTAGGGTTAAAAACTAATTGCTTGGCACTATCAGTGTGTAGTAAGTGTTGGACAAATGTTATTTCCATTCCCTGCCCTTAGTTCACTGTGACCATGGCTATATGTGAATACAATTTCCTCACTTAGAAGCCCAAAAGATCCTTCAAATGGAACCAAAGCTCTAAACTCAGGGTTTCCCATATTGAGAAATAGGCTTTTAACATCATCTCAGTCTTTGATTATAATGTCAACTACTGTTTCCTTCTATTTAAATTGGACGTTTCTAGGTCTCAATGAAATAAGCTCCTTCTCTATGAAACATTAATCACTTACATCCTCACCCTCCAATCAATTATTCCTTCCCCTTATGCACAGCCCATGCCTTTGCCTGTGTACATTTGGTTTCTGATACCATCTTGCTCTGCACTAATGTTATTTACATGCCTGTATGCATTAGGCATTGTAGGTTTCTAAATGGTCTTTTCTGATTGCTCTTTGAACTACTGCTCCCCTTCCACTTCTATGCCTGATAACAATCATTTATACTTACTACAACTTCCTATATTCTAGGGAGTGTTCTAAGTGTTTGACTTGAAAGGTACAACTTAATCCTCACAATGATTCAAGGAAATGGATAGTATTATGGGTTTTCTGACTTTTACAGATGAGGTTCTTAGAGGTTAAGGTGATTGTATATGGCCACAGAGCTATAGTTGTGGAGTCAGCATTTGAACTCAGGTTGCTTCCAGAAGCCAACCCCGTAACCACTATTCTGGTGATACAGCATGTTGAGTCAGAACATAAGCCCATCTCTTCTCCTCTCTGTCAGTCTGCAGGTGAGACTGCACAGGTAGAGTGACAGCATAGGAACACGAGTACACAGCAGAGAACGTGTCTTTCAGAACTGAGTGCATTGGCAGAAGTATTTAAACTAAACTGTCATGTTCCCTCCCACACACAGCGTGAGGATTTGAGTCACCCTTTAGGAGCAGCAGCATGAAGCTGCAGGGAAACTGCCTCTTGCAGCACTGATTGGAATGGCAGTTCCTGGCCCAAATCTGCATCTCACCACAAATCAAGGTAGATACCGTCTGTGCTGAGAGACAAATGATGTCAAACATCTACTGAAAAACATGTGTACAGATTGTAACAAGCCAAGCTTACAAACAAGCACAGGCACAGATACCCCAATTACCTTGATGGTGGGAGCCCTACGGGTCTCAACTGGGTTCTTTCTGATAGTAAGGAAGTTCTTCCATGACATATCATCTAGGCAAGGTGACTGGGATGCACAGAGAGGGGATGACCATAAGGGCAGCCCGGGAAGGCATCTTTACCGAGTCCCAGGGACTATGTGCTATGGCAAGTGGTTTATACATGTTATTTTTTAAATCTCTCTCTCTAATACACATGTGTAGATATATTCTACATATAATAGATGAATAATCTTTTAAGATTTTCTTTGAATATATTGAGTTACCAAGGCAAGAGATTTTCCTATATAACACATTATAATTTACCCACTACTCCAAAGAAATCTAATAAATGACTCAGTGATTACCGGACCCTCAGGAACACAAGCCACAGACCCCTGTGCAGCTGTCATGGTAGAGGCATGGAAGAGTGCCAACACCACCACAAGCTCACCTGTCATTTTCCTTTTTTTTCCAAAAAAAAAATTTATATATATATATATATATATATATATATATATATATATATATATATATATCAGTTTTACTCTTGAGAAAAATTAGGCTCAGAAAGCTAACATCTTTGCCAAAGGTACAGGTAAGGTGGGCAGAACTAGAAAAAGATTCAGACTCCAGTTCTCCTTGACTCTAACTTGTTCTCTTCCTACCTTACTCCAATCTCAAACAATGACCTTCATAAAAGCTTATTATATTTTCATTTATTCATTGGACAAATATGCACCTAATATGCACCATCACTATTCTAGGAGCTGGTGATCCAACAGAATATAAAACAGACATATTCCTTATCCTCATAGAGAGGGGGAAAACAAAACAGAATAGCTTGTAATTAAGTGGTGAATAAAATTAAGTGGTGAAGAAAAATAAAGCAAACTCTGGTGCAGAGAGTATAAAAGGGCATTGTATTTTCAATAAGGCTGTCACGGAAGGCCCCACCCAATAGGGCAGCATTGAGCACAGAGTGGAAGGATGCACTTCTAAAAGTATACATAAGCCATGCCAATTTGAGCATGATAAGAAGCATTTTATGCACAAGAAGCAGCAAATGCAAAGAGCCTAAGAGGGAATATATTTCAAATGTCTGAATTTGTTCTGTTACAGTAAGAACAAAGGGGCTGCTGAACCTCAATCACAATAAGGAAGGAAAAGGGTCTACAGTGCTATGATGCTATCACACTTCTAGAAAGAGACTAGAGCAGGCCATCAGTGATTTTAAATAGAAGAAAGAATGGTCGTTAAATATTATACCTTTCCAAATGGAAGAAAGGAGGCCCTGCTTGGGTCCTGAATAAATGATAGAGATACAAGAAAATCTGGGATAGAATTTGGTTCTTTGTTCAGACAGACTGGAGACATCAGACTTGGAGACATACCCTTTTTTGGGGATGCAAGGAAAGGGAGAGACAGAGGGAGAGACTGAGAGACTGAGGCAAAGGCAAAGACAGAGAACGTCAGACAGAATGTTAATTTGTGTTGTAGGTAACAAATGACAGAAGGAAGAAAGGAGGCAGTGAAGAGGAGAGGGGGAGCAGGAAGCAGAGAGGAGCGGATGAGAAGGTAGGGGAAAGAAAGAAGGAAGGAAAGACATAGAAAACATGGTAAGATGAAGACCTGTTAAATTGTTGTTAAGCCTAGAAAGGAGAAGAAATAAGAATATATGTCAGAGATGGACTTCCATACTATACCTCACAGTGCTTCCAAGTGTCTTCTGTAAGTGGGAATAATGACAGCACCTACCTCAAAGTACTGCAAATATGAAATAAGATAACTGTAGTAACATAAATTAATGGACTAAGGCTGAGGAAATTAACTCTGGTATGGGGCTGGCTCCTAGCATGAAAAAAGGGTAGAATGCTAATTCATATTTCATCCAGGATAAATCTGGTACTGAAAGTGGTCAATCCAATAGTTTACACGCAACATAGCAAAAGTATGTCTATTCAACTGATCTGTCTGTTCAAACCAAGATCCAAGTTAGTAGCTAAGAATTATGTAGGAAAGCATATATGGGAAATAAGATTCAATTTCTTTAAGAAAGATTAAAATTACAAAATCAAAAAAGTTATTAAGATTTTGCCGAGGAAAGCTAGGGTTTAGGTTGAACTTTAGTCCCAGCTGAAGAAACCAAGGCATAAACCCAGCCACATTTCTTGGCCAAACACAGAATAGTCAGGGTAGACTCACTTGCCATATTGACTTTTAGAAATTTTTCAGATACTTTCTAGATTATATCTTCATGTGGTACTGAGGCTCCCTGTGTTCCCCTAGCCCTGACTAAATGGACTGCAGGATTTGGTACTAGAAAATACATGGTGAAGCTTATCCATGATTATGGCTGAACTAGTAGGAAGACCTCGATTGATTGATTTTTATTGTATTCTATTTTTTAAAGGTTATTTATTTGAGGGGGGCACATGAATGGTGGAGGGGCACAGAGAGGGGTAAGACAGAGAATCCCAGACAGGCTCTGTGCTATCAGCATGGAGCCTGAGGTGGGGCTTGAACCCATAAACTGTGAGATCATGATCTGAGCCGAAACCAAGAGTCAAACGATTAACCAACTGAGACACCCAGGTGCCCCACATTTATTTTTTTAACAGTAAAAATGAACAGAGCAAGTTTTCAGGGAGGTACTAAGTACCCTGTTTCTGGAAATCTCATACAGAAACTTTAGACGCCATGTTATGACTTTGTTAACTTAATATTTGTTAAGTAGAATGCAGAGTGTGGGATGGTAAGCCATGATTCAATAAAGACTACAAGGGAAGTTGAAATAAATAAGCTTATTACTTATAGGTCCTGGAAAAAGTACACCTCAAGAGGCCATACAGGGAGGTCAAAACAGAGCGCAGAGAAAGAAAGCAATAGCTCTGGGGCACATAACTTTATTAGGATCTATGGGTAGAGTGCTTTGGGGTTTCCAGATTAAGTCCAGATTGCTCAATTCAAATCAAAAGAGTGGTATTTTGTTAAGCTCCATGGGGGTCTTATGGAGTGCACAAGGAGAAAGTTCTGGGAGGCAAGTTAGACTGTTGATCACAAGAGCTATTGGGGAATTCATATCTGTAAAGTACATGTGCTTGTGACTCTGCAGGCTGTTATCTACGGAAAGTACTTGCATGAGGGGGCTGGTGTTAATTTCAGGCCCTCAAAGGCCACTTGGACAACAAAATGGATGCCAATGCAGCAATTCCACGGAGTGGCTTAAACTCTCAACAAGTCACCTCTTTAGCAGGCCATTGCAAACATTCATACAGGAAGGGGTTCTAGTAGACTTCTGAGATAATACCTTCTAACTCTGGATAATGAGCTGAATAGTAGCCTTCAAAGTTACCAGACCTTATTTTCTAAAATCTGTGACTACTTTCTTATATGGTGACCTTCTGCAGATGTAATTAAGTTACGAATCTTGACATGAGATTAGCCTATATAATCTGAGTAGGCCCTAAACACTATCACATGTATCCTTATAAGAAGACACAAGAATATCAGATATACAGAGAGAAGTAGACAGATGTGAAAAATGAGCAGATAGACCAGCCATAGATCAGAAAAGGTCAAAAGCCAACAGCCACCAGAAGCTGGAAGAACTCAGAAATGGATTTTCCCCACAGGGAGCAGAGCCCTGCTTACATCTTGATTTTGGAATTTTGGCCTCAAGAACTACGAAAGAATACATTTCTGCTGGTTTAAGTCATTCAGCTTGTGACTAGCAAGCTTTATCTAACTGAAGATTGAGTAGTCAAATCCCATTTATGTTTTCCTATTTTCTGTATTTCCTCAAAAATATCTTAATTAAAAATGTTCTTCAGTCCAGCTGCCAGTAGATGGTCAAAGGAAATACATTTAACAGAATGAAAAACCCAAAGAGTTGGTAATTATGTAATCAGATAGATTACATGAGGTATTCGAACGACACTGCTTTCTCAATTTCCTCACAAAATATGCAGGTGTCTATGGGGACTAAGTTCTCCTTAAGCAAATACTATTCAGACTCCAAAGATCTAGCAATGTATTGAGCAAATGATATAATGTTCGAGGCAGTAGCAACACAGTACATCTCTGAAAAACAACAGGAGCCTTTAAATGTTTTTACCAAAAAAAAAAAAAAAAAAAAAAAGACATGATCAAAAGTGGATTATTAAGTGATAACTAACTAAAGGGGGATGATGGGGGGGTAGAGGAGAAGGGGAGCCAGAGGGTCAGATGAAAAATCATGGTGACTTAGACTCTGCAGCTGGTATGAGAGATCCATCGTCATTCTTCAACTCACCTAGTGTATATTTTCCGGGCTCATCAGTGGGAAACTGCAGCCAAGTTTTAGATAAAGACATTTCAATTAAGTCTACTATTACTTTTATGCAGAACTGGAGACAGTAAATGGATTCAAGCAGCAATGGAAATTAGCTGTTACCAGAAAGCCACTTTCCTGACTTCCTTGGAATTTTTAATTCTGTGATTTATACTTTGCTAGACCACACTTTTGATCCCCAAATATTGTGTATGTGTTTCCAAATATACTTGCGTCTCCCATTACAACGGTTTTCATTTGTTGAAAACATACAACATCTGGACGTGTGATGCATGTCGTATCATATTTGGGACCAGATCTAAACAAATATTCACTAACCTTTTAAAAATCCATGAAGAAGCTATTAAATAGTTATTTGGTTTTTCTAGCTAGTCTTCAAAGTTAACAGATAAGCAGTTTGAAAGAGGAAATGCTGTTGAAAAATGGAAAATAATGATACAGGAATAAGAAGGTCTGGACTTAGTTGTGTCCCTAACTAGTAGTATGGAACATACTTGGAAATGCCATGAACCTCTCTGATTACCCATTTCTTCATCTCATAAAGGAAAATAATGGACTAGCACCTCTAAAATTATTTCGACATCTAAAATTTCATGAAAATATTACTTACTCGTTTTCCACAAACTCAAAGCCTATCCCTTCCCTTTCCCTTACCCACAATCTACGACTCACCTATTCATGCCATTTTCCTATTTTCATTACAAGGGCCTATTACTTTTTGAATGGCTTCTTTGAAATGAATAAATAAAGTCAATTCAAATCACAAGGTTAGCATCTTTAAATTTTTCTTCTTTACAGTAAATTGAGTGTAGGATTTTTCATGCACTAGACACATCTCCCTCCTCATGTGAAGAAACCCTTTTATGTTTTGTGGTCTCTCAAGCATTCAAAAACCATTCATTCCAAGTAGGGCTGTTTTGGCTTGTTTCATATTTCCACGAATATACAGTTATTCTAGAAGGCTTTGATTTCATTTGCAGGGATTTCCAGATATATTCAGCAACACTCAATAATGTCTTTTCCTGGGAGGATATTTAGAGTAAAGATGTAAAGACCAATGTCTCTTATAAAGATTCATTTCTCTCAGATTATTTCCCACATGAGAATAACAGCATAATTCTCATAGGACAACATTCTATCCTTTAATACAATTTTGCTGCTTCTCCTCATGTGTGGAAGATGGCCAATTAACTGATATGCATGTCAAAGAATAGTGGTGAAATTCTGAACTCAGAGACAAAACAACAGCCTTATTCTTTTACATACCTTATTTGTGAATTTGGATTTTAAAACTTTGATTTATTTAATTTTCAAATGGAGACCAAAAATTTCAAAATAGTAACACTGAGCATTTTTGAGTCTTTAACACACAGTGGGCTCTGTGATAAGCACATTATACATACCATTTCATTTAGTCTTTATAACACTACTATGTAAGTATTTTCATTTCAAAGATAAAGAATCTAAAGTTTTGAAAAGGAGGTCACAGGGGCTTGGACTGTAAAATTTGTCTTAACATCTCTGATATTATAATGATTTCTATTATCCCAAATTAGAATCATCATGTGAATGTACAATAAACTATTCAGAAACTATTATGCTTTATTCAGATATGAAGGATAGAAATGACAAAGATAATTGTGTTGATGTTATCAACTTCAAAATTAACTCTATGGGGATAAAGGTTAAGCTTACAGAATTTGGCAATCTCTTCAATTGACAATAATATCTGCTGCCCCCATGTGGTAAACTTTATGACTATCCTTTCTGGTATTCATCTCTCCCTCTACCAGTTAAAATATTCCTGTGCTATTCCATGTGTTCAAGGATTCCTTCTGCTTGCTCTGGAAGGAAGCAGATGAGGAATCAAGATTATGGTTGGATGGAACTTAATGACTGATAATGTGTTAAATGGTGTATCTGGGCATGTTGGTTGACTCTTTAACTTAAGCGAAAAAGAGAATTTGTTTATTAAGGAGATACAAAGGGCAATTTTCAATATAGAGGAGAAGCCACAGAAGGAATTCCACTAGGAAATTCTAGAAAGCCTTAGTAACAGGAATTGTTCTTCTGTCTATTCCAGGCAATGATACTGGAATGAACTCCAACCATTAATTGTATCATTGCCTCGTTTAGGTAAAATATCAGAGTTCAGGAAGAGAGCTTCCAACTTATGAAACAAAGGCTATGGTCTAATCTCTTAACAGTACTAATTGGACAAAGGACCCATATGGCAGAAGGCACCTTCCAGGATACTTGTTGACTTTTGTAATGGTGGCATTGGGCATTTTTATTTACTGTACACTGAATAAAGATAAAATTTCTCCAAAGTTTATTGAGCACATTTTAGCATGGAAATATGAATGTTGGGCCACCAAAATCCACAAATGCTCATTTAACTATGTTATCTTACCAGCCACTGGATTTCCATTTTTAAATAATAGCTGTAGAAACATAATGCTTCTGCATAGTAATATAGGTTTCTGACAGTGTGATAATAGGAACTAGGGATAGTCACTGACTGATTTGTCAATAACTTCATTTGGAGAGGTTTTTAACCTATGATCTCTAAACCCTATAAACAAAACTGAGGGGTTGTTAAACCAGCAACAGTTATATCCAAATATTTGAGGATATGTTTGTGTGTGAATTTTTTTCTGGTTGAAGTTCACATGATTTATTGTATTCCCCAGGGAATCTGTGCTATAATTCATCTCCAAATATGTAAAATATCTAATCTATTGTGAGTCATGTATATGATAAAATATTCAGTTAGTGGCAGTTTCTGCCCTCAATAAGTTCATGACTTCTTCAAAGAAATGAATGATATAGGTAGATTACCATACAATTTGATAAAATATTTTTAAATAAATGCTATAGAAGGAAAGCCTTCTACTTGTGTATACAATGTAGTAGTTGGTGTCAGCCCAGTACACACACCTACTGCAAAAAGAAAGTTGAACAAAATACATAAATCATCTATTTAACACAATTAAGAGACAGCAGTATGCAGTATGAGAAAGAATGACTAAGATTTATTAGAGAAAGATCTCCATAGAAAGAAACTGATCCTCTGAAACTAGGGATATTTAATGACTCTGTCTATGAGCAGAAGGCCAAAAATTTGAGTTAGAACCCAGAAGAGCAACAGAAAAACAAAAGAGCTTTGGCAGATATTAAAGGGATGAGAAGCACATGGCTAATTATCCTCCTAATATATTTGCTGAGTGAGCTCTAGGTCTGCTTGATAGGGGGAAGGCCATAACCTAAGCAGAAATCAAATAAAAATTTAAACAGAGAAACGTTGGAGTTTGTGATCTTTCAGAGGACAGGGTGCCATAGAACAGAGTAGGTTAGTCAAAAATCCTAGAAAGACAGGGTAAAAACCAAAGTTGACTCAGTCTTAACAGGGCTTCAGCTTAGCCTTGACTAGCACCACTCAAGATTTGATTAACATCGTGAGTCACTACGCTGTGTGCCTACTGCAGGAATGGGTGAACTCTTGAGAGGGATAAGATTATCTACAATCTCTACAGTGTTTAACTAACGAAACTCAAGACTGAAACAAGGAGAACAAAGAAGCTATAAAAGTAGACCTATAGGTGACCAAGATACTGCAGTTAATTGAAAAGAACATTAAAATCATACATTTTTTTAAATCAAGGAAAAGATGGAGGAAAAAGATGAAGAAATTATTCCAAAACTTATGACCTACATAAATGTAAAAATTTAACAAGTTTTGAAAACCCCAAGTGAATAAATACAAAAACAACAAAAAACAAAACAAAAATTGAACCATCAACTGGTCACAACAGAACTGCTAAAAATCCAAGACAAAAGAGAAAATCCTAAAAGCTGCTAGCAAAAAACAAAACAACAACAAAAAAGATAAATAACCATAAAAGGAACAAGAATGAGACCGATAGCTGACTTCTCAGTAGGGATCATAAAATCCCTAAGAAAATAAAAACAAATCACAAATGAATCTAAAAAGAGAGGCATGTTTTGATAGTAACTGTAGATGTAGTTTCTCACAGAGAGTTTACTGAATTCCAATACATACAAAAGCCACAAAGATTTTGAAAAGTTGTATTGGAAAAGCCATCCCTAGTTTGGACTACAAAGACTAAACCTGTTCAAGGTCAAACAATATCCTCTTGCCTAAAATTTTCAGTAGCCAGGAAACAGCATAAGAAGCCATCTTGGGTTCCAAAAATGATATATTCTATAATGTCTCTTAAGAGATGGTCAAGAGAAATGGTGGGAAAAAATAATTTCTCAGAGGTGAATCCAAGAGTCATGGAGACCAACAGACTTGGGAACCATCCCAATGAACAGACACATTGCCCAATCAAGAAACATTCAAGTCCCAAGAATAGCCAGATGAAGCAACATTTGTCCACTGAGATTTCAGAATTTCTACGAAACAGTGATTGTTATGTGTTCCCTATTCATCATCCTTCTAAGTGATTTATTCTCCTCTGGCATTATGCATGCATAGAGCTGAACTGTATTTTTTCCCAAAAAAGTTAAAACAGGAAGAGGAAAATGCTGACTTGACATAAAGCATAAAATTCTGGTTTTGAGCCTAACAACATGATCAGATGAGACTTCTGGAATGTCTTGGGGAGTGAATACACTTTGTGTGTGGAAGAGATACAAATAAATGCCATCAAGAGAGCAAACTATGATACACTGCATTGATATTCCCAATGTTTCACTATTCTCAGTATCCACATATTTATTATGTGATTTTTCAACTCTTTCCACTAAAGACAGGGCATATACTGATGTTGAGCTTGGCCATTTGACTTCGTTTGTCCAATAAACATGGACAGAAGTAACAGTATGCTAGTTCTCAACCAAGACTGAAAACCAATGTATTTTTACACTTATTCCTCTTTCATTCTTCCACTGTCATGAGAAGAAAATGTTCCAGGTAGTCAGTCCACTGATATAATAAGGATAAGAAATATACATTATAAACCTGGATCCAACCAACATTCAGCAACTGGAAACTCAAAACTGATGTGGTGATTACAAATTGTTCAACTACTGTTGAGTGGCAATATTCACTTAAATTCACCATATGTATACCTAGCATTTCTATTTCTTGGTCTAGACTTCAAAGTAATACACGTGCATGTATACATACATACACAAACACATGCAAGTCCATTGATGAGTCTCACAAATTAATAATGTATGATTCCAAAAATCTCAAAAGAGGAAGAACCAATCTAAGATCATAGAAACTGGGGTAGCAATTACCCTTGAGAGGACATGCCAGTAGAAGAAATAAGGAACTGTTGATTTGCTGCTAATACACAGTTTCTTGATCCAGAAGCTGATTTCTGGGTATGTCCATTTTGTGAAAATTCACTAAGTTGCAGACTCATGATTTCTGCCTTTTCTGTATGTGTACTATTCATAAACAAAATACACATGAAATGTGCTCTGGAAAGATTAATGAAAGGGAACATTCTATTTTTCTTTCACATGCTACCCCTCTTTTTGGTGCAAAAAAAATGTATCATTATAACTTAAAAACAAAATTAATTAAAAATTACAAAATTATTTATACTTTGACAAAGCAAAGAAAATGAATCAAATACACAGAGATTGCATGTATATTGAGCATTGTAAATAAGTAGGTATATATCTGGTATCAAGGTGGTGAAAGAAATAAAAGAAAACTTTTCAAAAAAAAAAGCAGAGTGCTAAGACAGACAGAAAAATTATAAATATAAATCATATTAAACATACCCAAGGTATTTTATTGTGGCTAAAGGTTTAAGGTATGTCCAGCCTAAATATATCAGGCACTTAATAAAAATTTCATGAATTGATTGATAAATTGTATATGGGAGGAAAGTATCAAAAATACTGTTTGGATTTCCTGTTTTCTCAGACAATGGAGTTTCTCTGCAGCTTTTAAACTGATCAAAACTTTGCTTTAGAAGCTACCAGAGTAGAGACCAGAATTAAACAAACCAGTTAGAAGGACTGCCATAAATTTTCGAGGCTTGAAATAATTAAAACATAATTTGGTCCACAAAAGGCCATTTTTATGGTAGTTCTTTGGCAACATTCCTAAAACAACACTATGCAAGAGCTGGCCATATCCACTTCTCTATAGGAATAAACTAAATTCATTAAAAAATAAAAACAAGAAATAAAGTCACTGTTTACATAACAAAGTCACCATAGTGTTATGTAATGGCCAGATAGACCCAGAACCTTCAGATGGAGCTCAAATGCCTTCTCTCTTAATAATGTCCTTTGCATCCTCTCCAGTTTCTGCTCCTGTACTCCTCAGAGTACAGTTCACTCTACCATGGGATGCATGTCCCACGAGTGGGACTGTGAGTCAGAAAAGCCTCTCCATATGACCTGCAGTGATAAAATCCCAGTTGATCCCATTCGTGGAATGTCTCTTGTATTTACCTTTTATTTTCCAAGTAGAAAACAGACTGCATCTTGTCCTCTCAAAAAATGAAGCCTGAAGTTGTTGTAGCATTTTGTGTATACCCTTTCCATAGTGCATGAAAATTTCTAGAGAGATTAATTTTATCTCTTGACTTCCTTTATGATGTAAGGCAGTTGGCAAATTCTGTTGGGTACACAGAAGTCTATCTATGGATTTTTTTCTAGTCAGAATAGATACCTGGTTCATAAAATAAAATCACAGAAGCATAGAATTAGAAGTCTAGAAGTACTCAGAGACTATCTAATGCAAAACGCTTATTTTACAGATGAAGAAAGTCAAGAATGGAATTGTCATTTGTCCCAGATAACTCTCCTAGTGACCAACATCCTAGGAAGGGGGATGTAGATCTCTGGAATACTTTTGGTGTTGGAAACATTTTTTGAAAATAATTTAACTTGGAAGTGAATGATCTCAGATTCTTGTATTAAAAAGATGTAAGCTTTTACTTTTTTTTTTGCCAACCATTGTGTGTGTGTGTGTGTGTGTGTGTGTGTGTGTGCGCACGCACGCGCATTGTCTATAAATGACTGCCTCATCTATGAGTGATATTAATTTTGTTGGCAGGTACTTTTTTGGGATTTGGCATGACAGCACTTGTGAAAAATAAAAATAAAATATTGGTGTTTATAAATATCCATACATATATGAAAACAAAGATCACATTCAGTTAAATGGAGCAGCTGAGGTATATATTTAGTCAATGTAATATTTAGTTAATTAGGAACTCTCTTATTAAAACTCACACCTGGTGGAATAATATAATTGCTGGGGATCTGCCAAGGGCTTGCAGGCCACTGAAAAGAGATGGAAATATTAGAGATCAAATTTGTTGCCTGAAATTAAAATACTTTTCAAGTATCCAGAAGCAAATTAAAGTAATTGTTAGGATGGTGACAGATGTTGAAATTTTCCACGACATTAAATGCATAATGAATATCCATTGAATGCCCAAAACTCTGAGACCAGGAAAGTGCTGAGTGCCTGTGTAGCATGTGACATGCTTATGTCCTGACTTTATGATGGTTTCCATGGATGCAAGGGGACTCCATACTAGAGGATAATAGGGGAAAAGATGAGCAGCATAGTTATGGACTGAGTGTCTGTGCCACCTAAAATGTACATGTTGAAGCCCTAATCCCTAGTCTGGCTATATTTGGAGATGGAGCATCTAAGGAAGTAGTTATGGTTAAATGAGGTCACAAAGTCAGAGCCAAGAGCTGATGGGATTGTGTCCATATAAGAAGAAACACCAGACAGCTTGCTCTTTGTTGACACATACTGAGGAAAGGCCATGTGAGGACATAGCAGGGAGGCAGCCATCTACAAGCCAGGAAGAGAGCCCTTGCCAGAAGCTGACCCTGCTCTGGAGCTGGACCTACGGCTTCTAGCCCCTATCACTGTGAGAAAATTAATTTGTGTTGTCTAAGCCACTTGGTTCGAAACATTTTGTTGTGGCAGCCCAAGAAGACCATAGAGACATGAAAAATGCTTCTGAACCATCAGTGTATTCTGGTAGATACATGAACTTTAGAGACTTGGAAGAAAGTAAGCCAAAAACAAGAAAAATAACAATGAGATCCCAAAAGGAGCAACAGAGATAGAAAATCTTTGTCATTAATGCAGTGGTGGAATATGATGATGTGAAAGAGAAGAGGGATGTCTGCCTCTTTAGATTTACACATTAGGTCTAATGCACTTCCCTTTCGAGGAATAAATTACAAAATTAGGTATAAGAACCACCTATGAGGAATTATTGAGTTGTTTAAAAATGCATGTTTCCAAGGTTTGCTTAAACTTAGATAGTCTGCTACTGACCCGGGAATCTGTGGTATTCGGTCTGAAACTGTTGAATAATAAAGTTTGATACCTGGTATAGTAGGATGTAGGAAATGTCAATCAAAGGAAGGTTTCATGTAATTTACCTTTCAGTTTTATCACTAATTCATTCTATTTAAAATATTTTGAAATGAATTAAAAATTACATATAAAATAATAAACCATGCTTTGAATGACACTAAACTTCAGTGAAAACTGAATCAAGATTTAAATTAACAAAACCCACCCAAGACATCATCGTTAAACAAGAATACATGTAAATATCCTAGATTTGTACTTGAAAAAATATTTGAAAATTTCAGACTTGGGAAATAGCCTATTGGCTGAGATATTTTTTACTTATACCAGGACTCCTTTTTAGAAGCTATGGCTCTGCAATCAACAGATACTGTGATAATGATGTCCATTGGCAAGTGGAACTTGAATGAACTTGTTACCCTTGTGAAATGAACATGCCATGCAGTACAATGTGATATCCTAAGCTAATCATAAAGCAGAATTTTTTTGTCCAGGATTTGCATGAGCAGAAATATCTTTTAATGCAACATTTTAGAATCACCTAAGCCACTGTAATAGCGTATTTGTACAATATGCTGTGTGTGTGTGTGTGTTGGTAAGATATGGAAGGGAGCCTGTAGGTTACAAGGAAAACCTGGAATTTGCTTGTAATTCTGAAAGATGTATTCTTAGAAATCTTTTCCTATTCTCTCCTTTGAGCTACATTATTTTTTAATTTCAACATCTGCCTGTATGCCTTATGGGGTTTGGTCTTGCCTAGTGTTCTTGGCACTTTCAAGAATTTCTCTTTATCTTTATAGTTCAGGAACTGTATGAAGCTATGATTAGATATATCTTTTTTATCACCAAGTCAACCTGCCATGTGAGCTCTTTTATTCTGACAAACCATATTTAATTTTAACTTAGGGTAATTTTTAATAATTTCAGCTTAGGATATATTCTTTATGTATTTCAAAACTGCCTCTTCTCACCTCTTCCTTTGTGGGAGGCTTCTACTGGATGTCCTTAAACTCACATGCTTGGTCTGCTGAGTCCCCGCAGATCTATTCTATAGGTCTCTTACATTTTCTCTCATATTTTATGTCTTCACTCAATTCTGTTTTTTATATTAATATATTTCTTCTACTTCACTTTCAGTGTATCCATTCAGTGTTTCCATGAGTGTATCATTGGAAATCCAATTTCCTTTTTCAGATGTTGTATTTTTGAGCAGCACGTGAACATCACTGTCCTTTGTTGGATCATCTTTTCATTTCCCTTGTTCAATACTTCCATTTCACTTTTTCTATTAGTTTGACTGATCTCCTTTGGTTGTTACCCTAAAGAAATATCAACATTTTTCATTGCTGGCTCATTTGGGGTACATCTGGCTGTTGTACTTTACGAGGTAGTGGTTTCCTCTGGGATGGAATGGTTGGTATTATAGGAGAAAAAAGTTAAAATCCCCTTTCTGGGCAGCACAGAAGAAGCCTCCTTATTCCTCACATAATTCTCTCTTTTTTTTTTTCAGTTTATTTATTTTGAGAGAGAGAACATGTGAGCAGAGTGGGGGCAGAGAGAGAGAATCCCAAGCTCATGACCCAACCGGAGAGATCAAAAGTTGGACACTTAACTGACTAAGCCACTCAGGCACCCACCCTCCTTCTGATCTTCATGGCTAAGGAGAACCTGGCTTACCAATGCAGCATGTCCTTGAATCTGAGGAGCCAGGGAAAACCTTATTAAGTTACCCTAAGGTAGGGTATATTAAATGTGTATATGGCCTTCTAATAAATGAGTCTCAGACTCTTTAGCAGGACTGTATTAATTTCCTACAGCTGCCAAGATAAAGTCCAAAAACTAGAGGGCTTAAACAACAGAAATTTATCCATCACAGTTTTGGAGGCTGAAACTCCAAGATCGTGGTATTGACAGAACTGATCCCTTCTTCAAGTTGGAATGGCACATCTATTCCATGCCTGTCTCCTAGCTCCTGGTGGTTTGGTGGCAATCTTTGGCATTCTTGGCTTGTTGACAGATCATCCCAAATTCTGCCTGTATCTTCACACAGCTTTCTCCCTATTTGCTTATCTTCCTCTATGTCCAAATTTTTCATTTTTATTTATTTTTTTTATTTTAGAGGGAGAGAGAATGTAAGCAGGGGGTAAAGAGCAGAGGGAGAGAGAGAATCTTAAGCACGATCCAAGCTCAATGCAGAGCCCAACATGGGGCTTGATCCCATGACCCTGGGATCATTACCTATGCCAAAATCAAGAGTCAGACGCTCAACTGACTGAGCCACCCACGCATCCCATAAATTTCTCATTATTAAAAGGACATGATCATATTGGATTAGGGCTCACCTTAATGACCTTATCTTAACTTGAAAACCTCAAAGACTTCATTATGAAATAAAGTCTCATTCACAGGTACGGGGAAGTGAGGACTTCAAAATCTTTTGTGGGGGGCACACAACTCAGTCCATAACAATAACTGTGCTTTGGTTTTTTTGTATGTTTTTGTTTTTTTCAAATCGCATCTTGCTCAGAAACGCAATATATAAAACAGGTAAAATCGAGCAGATCTAGTTAAGTGATGGTGGATGCAAAGCATTGTTGACCCTGACTTTATGTCCCCATACAGCCCATGAAATCCCAAGATGTGTGCATTTTTCACAAAGCACAGTTCAAAAATGGCTATTGGACAACCTCACTTTTAATAGCTATATGCTAAACCATTGTATGAGAAAGTCATAATGCATTTTAAGAATCTGATATTCCTAGACTTTTCAATCTTTTATGCTTTTTTTCAATCTTTTATACTTTTTCACTATCACAAACAACATGGGGCTAAGCAACTGTGAAGGTAACTTTTTGTGTACATTATTAATCATTTCCTTAGTGATGTTTCCTAACAATGAAAATGTTTAAGTACTTAAGTATGTTAGCAGATTAGACCAAATTGCAATCTCCCCCCCCCCCCCAAAAAAAATGTTCCAACTAATTCTCTTTCCAGCTTTATACTGTGTACTTTTAGGTTTAGCTGGCCTTCATCACAGAATATTGTGTTTCAAGATGGAGTTGTTTTCTTCTACATTAAGTAGAAGGAAAGCACTGGCTTTGCACAGGCCTGCCCCAGCCCTCAAAGTCAGAGTTTATTCACACTAAAAGGAAGTAGGTTTGAAGAATTGAGAGGAGAGGGATTAGGCAGAGAAGGTGCCTCTAGGTACAGAGTTCATTTTCCTAATGAGGCACTTCGGGAAAACACCAAATGGTGGACGACGCAGTGCTGCGGGAGGGCCCGGGGGCCTAAAAATGGGAAGCCGGGGTGGTTTCCACAGAGGCTCTGGCTGAGACCCTGGCAGACGCATCTGGGCCCAGGCCTGAGACAGTGGAGCTCGTGCAGGCAAGGTCAGGGACAACGACTGGATGCCCATCACCAAGCTGGGCCATCTGGTCAAGGACATGAAGATCAAGTCCCTGGAGGAGATTTATCTCTTCTCCCTGCCCATAAAGGAATCTGCGATCACTGACTTTTTCCTGGGGGCATCCTTCCAGGAAGAGGTCCTGAAGATTATGCCTGTGCAAAAGCAGACCTGTGCTGGGCAGCTGACCGACTTCAAGGCATTTGTTGCCACGCAGATAACAATGGTCTGGATGTTAAGTGCTCCAAGGAGGTAACCACTGCCATAGTTTCCTAGAGATGCAACAAATTACCACAAACTAGATGGCTAGAAACAAGACAAAGTTATTGTCTTACAGGCCTGGAGATCATAAATCCAAAATCAAGGTGTTGGCCAGGGTCAGACGCCCTCTGAAGACTCTAGGGAAAAATCCTTTCTGGTCACTTCCTAACCTCTGATATGGCCGGAAATCCTTGCCATTCATTGCCTTGCACCTTCATTAGTACCAATCTTGGCCCTCTTCAGTACATGGCTGACTTCCCTCTGTGTGTTCAAATCTCTCTCCCCTTATAAGGGTATGTTACTGAATTAAAGGCCCACCCTAATCCTGCATGGCCTCATTTTAATTTGATTACATCTACAAAGACTCTTCTTTCAAATAAGGTCATATTCACAGGCACCAGGGATGAGGGACTGAATATATCCTTTTGGGGAAGCACAATTTATTCCACACCAGGTACTAACTGAATTCTAGGGCAAAGGTGGGTGCCTAGGTTGGGGGCTGTTGTGAAGAGAAGTCCAAGGGAATCCTTTAGATTAACCTGGCCTTCTTCAGTTTCATGTAAGATTTAACCTCTTTGTGACCACTGATCCTTCTCCAAATGGCAGCCTGGCTTGGAACCATTTTCGGTGTCACAGAGCCACCTGTATACATCATAAAGATAAACACACATTTTTTTTTTTTTTTTACACTGTCACAGAAACTAATCGTATCCAGGGATGCTACAGGATCCTGCAGTGTGCTCTTTGCAATCACTGGGCCATTTCAATTGAACTAAGTGGTCTGCACAGACAGGAGTAGCATGTGCTCATTAAGATAAGTGACACATTTAATTATAGACTCAGAAACACAGGTTTCAGTACACTCTGTGAGGAAGCAAATCACATTTCATGTACCTGCCAATACAAACATAAACCCTTAATCACAGACAGAACAATGCATTTAGAGTAAAACCATTCCAGGTTCTCCATTTCACTAATCTATGGCTTTTTTTTTTTCCCTTCCCATAGGTTAGTACTGCCTATAGCTGAGAAAGAGAAGTCAGAATTCCAGCCTTTTGTCAACAAATATTTACTGAGCAAGAGCTATGTGCCAGGCTCCATTCAGGGTTCTTAGAATATATCAGTGAAAAGCAAAACCAAAAAGCAAAACACAGATACAATTTCCTTCTTTATGATGCTTATGTCCTACTTAAAATCTTCACTGATTGTTTTCATTTTTCTATTTTTGCTATTAATTTTGGATGACACCTCATTGTAGTTAGTTGAATTTTTAGCTGGAATCAAAATGTATAAGTATCAAAATGTTTTATGTTGGAAGAGCCTAATATCCTCCCTTCCTTCCATCTTTTCCTTTTATAATTTTTTTTGATGTTTATTTATTTTGATAGAGAGAGACAGACCGACAGAATGCAAGTTGGGGAGGGGCAGAGAGAGGGAAACACAGAATCCAAAGCAGGCTCCAGGCTCTGAGCTGTCAGCACAGAGCCTGATACGGAGCTTAAACCCATGAGCCATGAGATCATGACCTGAGCCACAATCAGACGCTCAACCAACTGAACTACCCAGGTGCCCCTTTTTCTTTTCTCTTCTCTTCTCTTTTCTTGAGTCTCAAAAGTTGTATGAGCTATAACCAAGATACACTGGCTACAGGGAATAAGTAAGGTCTTTGTCTTTTTCCTGGTATCTTCCATCAGGCCTCAATGGAATGCTCTTTCTGAAGTGTAGTTTTAAAGGCATCTACCCCAACTATTTTAGTGACTCCCTGTGTAAGGCACCAGCCTTATTCATAGATTTAGAGTTTGATTTCTAAATATTCTTTGACTTTCTCAGTCAGAAAGAAAAAACTGGGACAGATCAGTGTGCCTCTATCAAAGCATGACATTTGATTTAATTTTCTCTTATATTTTACTTTATTTTAATGCTGCTTATGAGCCCCATTTCTAGAGCTCTAATTGTAACACCATGAAGGCAAGAAAAATTTCCTTCTTTAATGCCTCTATTCTTCATTGTAAATACAGTTCCATTCATACTGTAGATATCAAATAAATACTTTTAGAAAGTGATATTTTCCATTTGGCAATTCTTAGGATTCCATAATTATGCACATTTTATCAAATGCATTTATATTCTCTTTCCCAGTGCTAAACACAAAATACATACTACTTTTCTAATGCTCATAAGTTGCAGAGATTTTAAGGCTTGAAGGGAACTTCCAGCAGCCATATCTCAGCCCCACTACACTCATTAAATGCTTGGATCTCCCTGCTTCATGTTTCTATTTGAACTGTCCCTTTGTTAGAAACTTAGTTCACAAGTAGCTCTGTCTAAACTGTTTGTCTTAACCTAAGTCAAAAGCTGTGTCTCTGTAACTGTCATTAATGAGTCTTAGTCAAGGATAGGTACTGGTTTCACCTTGTGTGGTGGACAGATTATGAGGTGGTCACTATAATCTCTGTCTCATCTTCACTCCTGTGTGTAATCCCCTTTCCTCAAGCATTGTAGGGCCTGTGACTTGCTTCTAACCTGTAAAGTGTGGAAAAAGTGACAGAATATACAAGATTATGTGTACATAATTATATCACTTAAGATTTTAACAGCCATCTTGGAAGAAGTATCTCTCTCTCTTGCCGACTTTGAGGAAATAACCTGCCATTGGGAAGGTCCATGTGGCAAAAACTGATGGTGCCTCAGGCAAAAAGTTAATAACAGATTGAGGATCTTAGTCCAAAAATATACAAGAAATGGACAGCAGACAAAATCACTTGATCTTGAAAGTAAATCCTTCTTCAGTCAAGCCTCTGATGAGAACTCAGCCCCAGCCAACATCTTAATTGAACACTTGTGAGGTCCTAAAGCAGAAGACCCAGGTAAATTATACCCAGCTTCCTGACCTAAAGAAACTATGAGATAATAAATGTGTGTTGTTTTAAGTCACTATGTTTGTGGTAATATGGTCACATATTCATAGATAATGCATACACAACATATGCCAACTCTGGGCATTTAGTTAAATTTCCTGAATCACTGAGGTTAAGAAGGATTCTGAAGTCACATTTGGTCTCAAAAAGAGTAAGTGCCATAAAGTACTAGCAATGTTTTCAAGGAGTACATTTATGAGAAGTAATACACCGGACATTTATCCATCCACTCTAATTCACACTCTTCACAACGAGAAACAACAAGTAATATGTTCCACATATAAACTCTTATACTCAAGATCAATTCCATGGGCAAAAGGCTGTAAAGTGAGTGATCAGAAAAGAACAGGGGTGAAACAGGCTACACGTAAGTGATGATGCATAATTATGTGAAAGAACGTGACTGCAGGAAACTGTCCAGTTTGAAGGGCTCAAGTACCAGTCTAAAGGACTCAGCTGTTCCAAGACTAAAGCAGATGGTGGCTATGGAAGATACCAATTCAGTGTTTCCAGGTCTACCAATGTTTCAATAGAAGCTGAATATTTTAATGTTAATGTGAAACTTCCCACTTTTTAAACACTGACTACTTGTTATACACAATTAATTTTCTCACCATTTGAGATGCACTATCATTGAACAACAAGCTTCTACTGATGTGCTGTCTCTACAGAGTTTGCAGTCCTACCCAGTATGCGATACTGATGTTGCCAACACCATTTCATTTCTGCCCATATGAAAGGCAATTACAAGCTTATATAATTAAGTGGGATAATAAATATCTAAGGATGAATCACATGGAATACTTAATTTCAAGTTAATGATACTGAAGGCAAGACTCTCCCCTCAATTAGTTTTACGCACATACTTGCAGTCAGTGGGAATTGTTTGTGAATGTATGAAGTTAGTCCCAAGAACTGCCAAAGCAGATATCATGATACATACATGGTAGTTTATAATCCACACCAGTCTTTTTTTTTCTTTTTCAGTGATCACCAAAATAGTCTAATTTAATGAGTTTATCATTGTCTAGACACTCTGAATAACTAATCATATCTCCAGTCTGTTGGCAATATTGATGGAGCACAGATCCTGGCATAAACTTTGAAGACCAGTAGGAAAAGAAGCACGTTCCTTGACTCCACTTACAACTTTAGTGGAGATTATGAATATAAGACAAAAAAGAAAACCATTCTGATTATGTTACTGGTTTATCACATGGGCTGACCTCAGAAGAATTTTAACAGAAAATAGCTCATTCTTTCCCTCACTGTTCTTATACATTCATTCTGTGGGATAATTATTTTGGCTCTAGTGAATTATATATATGAGTGGTCCCAAAGCCTTTCTGGTATACAGCTAATAAATGAATAGCCTCTTTACTTTGGCATAGACACTGAAAGTGTAGAAATGACTGATGCCGGCAGATGTAGCCTTGCAAGTTCTTATTGGAAGTTCTAGCATATTACTGTGGAATGTAGAGAAACTTGGTAGCTATTGTTTTCCTGACCTTTGGTGCATCTGCTGAAACCAAAGGAAAAGTTGTATTTAGCATCTGTTACTAATGCAATGGAGGTGAATATGAAAACATGTGATATTTTGAGATGAAAAAAATTATTTAAACCTAGAGGACAGAGTCTATCTGGATCCAGCTAGATACCCAATAAAATCACACTCTATTAGAGTATACAATGCATCTTTAAAACCTCATACAAATCCTATGAAAATTTAAAATAGAATTTAAAACAGCTAAAGAGTAACTCTGTTTAAACCCCCATCTAGCACAACTCATTATCTCGGGAAAGTGTTGGGCCTTTCTTATACTTCTCTGTACAATTTCCTCATTTTAAAAATAGAAATAATGACAATAACCTAACATTTAAGTGATTAATCTATTCTAGGTGCCATTCTGTATATTTTACATGGATTATATAATTTAGAACTCATCACAGTCTTATAAGGTATAACATACTACCATTAGTACACCAACTTTGCTAACGATGAAAACAAAGATTAAGGTGACTAAATAAGCTGTGGCCAAGATCTTACAGATATCTGAACCTCAGAAGTTTACTTCTAATGCACAAGATCTTAAGTATTTTAACATATTCCTCACCTGCTTTGCCTGTGATTAAACGTGATAATGCCTATAAAGTAATAGGAACATAAAAGATTCTCAATTTATACTTGTATTTATGAATTAGGGGTAATAATCTTCAACACAGGAAAATGTAGAAAGACTGAAGAGTTATTTTAAAGTAAAGGTGACTACTGATGTATTTCCCATATTATCTTGTCCAAATATTTTTCATACCAGTATATTCTCTCTTTTCGTCATCCAAGACCACTGTTTTGAGGCTTGCATTTTTAGGGCCTCCTGTGATTTGGGTATTAATAGCCAAAGGAAAGAGATGTTCTTCCTGCTCCATCCTCTACTCACCTTGGAACTGGAGAATAGCCCTTGGGATACACAGAGCCAAGGTCATGTGTTTGCTCCTAATAGCCATGCTATTTACAGTTGGTTTCTTTTGCTTTTAATGAGAGGAAACTCCTCTCCAATGTGAAAAGCAATTCTCCATGGATCCTGCCTACAGAGAAATGACATCTAGATCTCACTCCAATTACAAATGGGAAGCTAGTTGCCAGTGAAATTTCAGAGGACTTAACAAGGTTATGCTGACATTGAAATTTAAGTTGGTCCTTGGCCTCCCCTCTAGGAAAACAAAAACAAAAACAACAAAAAACCCACATGGTCCTTTGGGGGAAATCAGGGGTTGTAAGTAAAAAGGCATTCTTTTCTGCATGGTTTCTTATCTGTGACACCAGCACCAATACATGTTGATCAGACTACAGCAAATTCTTGTGTCCATTCTTGATAAATCATGAACAGCCTAGTTTTCTAAACAAAAAATTATTATTTCTTATATAAACTATATAGCTTGACTAGAAAAAAAAAGTAACAGAAAGGTATGTACATATTATTGTGCAATATGTTCAATAGGTAAAGTGAGAGATTCTTTACAGATACTAAATGCAAAATGAAAAAAATAGAAATTTAAAATGATGGGGTGATACAGGACATTTGTCATTGTAAAAGAATTTGCAATTTTAACTATAAAGAGTAAGGATACTGACAACATGAATTCAAAACCTAAAACAATTTTATGGTTGTAGAAATTTTCATGGAGGTAGTTTAGATACTGGTTGCCTTGGGGTGCTTGGGTGGCTCAGTCGGTTAAGAGTCCGACTTCGGCTCAGGTCAGGATCTCACAGTCCGTGAGTTCGAGCCCCGCGTCGGGCTCTGTGCTGACAGCTCAGAGCCTGGAGCCTGCTTCAGATTCTGTGTCTCCCTCTCTCTCTGCCCCTCCCCTGCTCATGATATGTCTCTCTGTCTCAAAAATAAATAAAAACATTAAAAAAAATTTAGATACTGGTTGCCTTAAAAATTGCTATAATAGAGTTACTTCTAATAGATGGTGTTTTTTGTTATGTAAATGCTACTCCCCGCAGGGGCTCAAACTCACAACCCTGAGATCAAGAGTCACATGCTCCACTGAGACTGAGCCAGCCAGGCATCCCTATATTATGGTACATTTAAATCGCAAACCATGTAGTGTGAGCTTTTGTGGGCACACACACATCTGTCACACTCAAGTTCAATGTACAGAAGCTGAAGCAACCATGGTATAGTGGGGAAAAACTCACAACTCAAAAACAGTAGACTTTGGTTTGAGATCCAGTTTTACTGCTTATTACTCGCACTTAGAAAATTTACATAATTATACAGGCCTTGTTTTACATTAAATGATTATAATGCCTACTTTGTTGTTCTGAGAAGTATAATGAGATGAAAGATATAAAAGTACCTAATGCTGTATTTAGTTTATTGTAATAGTAGTTTCCATATCTTTCCTGCAGAAAATGAGGGCAAAGATCCATTACAAATCAAGATTATTTATCCCTCTTCATAAACAATTCTAAAAAGATAACATATTGTGTAGTTGGTGATTAAAATGTTTTGTAGTCAGACATATTTGAAAACTTAATGTCTAACACTTATATGGCCCTCATTAGTTCACAGTGTTCTAAGTACTTTACATATATCAGTCTATTTAATCCTTACCACAAACCTATGCGGTAGCTTAGTATTATTATTTTACAAAGAAAACTGAGTCATGAAGAGATAAAATCATGTTCCCAAGATCCTACCTTAGACCAGTTTTTAAAATTTTAAAGCCTCTGTTTCTGTCTCTAAGCTGGGTGCAATAATATACCAACTTTTAGGTCGATATTAAATGTGAAACTATACCCAAATTTTGTGGTATGGTAAGAATTTAATAGTATTAACGCAAAACAACTTCTTAAGATTACAAAAGTGACCAGAGGCTAGACAAAAACATCAATGATTGAGTTTAGCTGCTAGAAACAGACACCGATAACAACATAGGCTTTTAGAAAGATGTTCTTTTTTTCCTCTCTATAACGAAGAAACCAGAGATAGGCAGTTCAGACTTGATTTTAAGTGAGCAAACTAGGAATCCTGCTATGCTTTTTCAAGACCATGCTTATCAGCTTATGGTCACAAGATTGCTGCTCGGATTCTAGCATCAAGTTCAGATTCCAGGAAAGAAGAGAAGGGGCAAAAATTCAAAGTTTGTGACACCTGAGCATGCTCCACTTTAAAGATTTCCCAGAAGGCCAGACCAATGACTGCATTTTATTAAAACTTTGTTGCATAGCCAACATGAGTGGTTCATGAGTAAAGTGAGAGAGATGGTTATTAGATAGGCAACAGGCAGTTCCTGTCACCCAAGGTTAAAAGAATTGATTTCAATGTTAAATGTTAGTCAAAATTCTCTAAAGTCTCCAAATTTATAGGTAGACTTAAAAATGCAAAGCCAGGGGCCCCAGGGTGTCCAGTCGGTTAAGCGTCCGACTTCAGCTCAGGTCATGATCTCATGGTTTGTGAGCTCGAGCCCCACAGGCTCTGTGCTGACAGCTCAGAACCTGGAGCCTGCTTCAGATTCTGTGTCTCCCTCTCTGACTTCCTCTCCTCTGCTCATGCTCTGTCTCTCAAAAATAAACAAACATTGAAAAATGAATTAAAATAAAAATGCAAAGCCAAGGGTGGAGAAGTTAAGATGGCAGAGAAGTAGGAGGACCCTAGGCCTTCCTCATCCTTCAAATAGCTGTATTGAGGCCAGATCACTAGGAAGACCCAGGAAATTGATCTATAGACTGGCAGAAGGATCTCCACAGTTGGAAGGAGACAGCATGGCAGGTGCAAGGTGCATAATAAGTGAATTGAGGGAGAGAAACATTGCAGTGTCACAGAGGAGAGGGAAGCCTTTCCATGGATAGACAAAAGGAAGGGAAAGAAAGAGGGATTTTAAGAGAACAATATCAGGTTCACACAAGAGGAAAATCTCTCTGGAACAAGGACTGGGGAGTGAAGAATACTGAGTGTCACAGGTATTTTTACAAAAGGCATTTGGAATCCAAACTCAGGTTATGGAAGTGTGTGACCTTCTCTAGAGTTGCAGCTATGGCGCACGCTCCTGGGGAGAAAGAGGGAGCTGGCCCAGGAATGCAGAGTTTGGTGTAGTGATGGCCAGGACACATTGGGAGAGAACATTCCCCTTCCTGGAGTAGTTTTTTGGAAGAGGGTATATTGCTTCTCCAAGGACAAAAGACCCTGTAGGTTCCAGCAAAAGGCCTTTCATTGGCAAGGGACAGAGGCACACCCAGAGAGCATAAAATCTTTTTGCTGCTTTTAGTGGTGCTACACCATAGATTCTGTGTACTGTGGAGATGTGGGACTGTTTTTCTGCAACAAAGGACATCAGAAACAGTATGGAGAGGCTCTACTCCAGAGGAGGGCGCTGTGTCATTTTAAGTCCTCAAGTGTGAATCCCAGTGACTGGCCAAATTAAAAACACAGCAGAGCTGTGGCCCACAGCATGCTGATGGCCCTCACTACTCCATGAGGGCTGCGTGAACAGCGGGGTGGGGGGTGTGAGATCCCCTGTTCAGGGACGAGAGACTGAGGTGGCATCACTTTCTCCCCAACACAGTGTGTGACTTCAGAGAAGAACACAGTGGCCCCAGTGGAGGCAGGACTCACTTACACCAAACCCTGACCCTCTGTGCTTGTCAACTGCTTCTTTGCTTGGGCAAGACTGACTCTGAGCCAATGCAGTGGGCCTCTCCTCCAGAAGACCAGCACAGGCTGTACCACATATGCACCAAGTGTACTGAAAATCAAGTGCTTCAAAATGATACCTGCAGATCTAGTGGAAATAGTACCAGGCTTATGTTTTGTTTTGTTGTCTTTTATTTCTTTCTTCTTCTATTTTTCTTTTGGAATAATTTCTTGTTTATTTCCTTTCCTTCTCTCTCTCTCTCTCTCTCTCTCTCTGATCAGCCTTCTTTTTTTCTTTATTTTTATTTTTATCTTCTTTTTCTTTCTTTTTCTTTGGAAGCAGCCTTATGGTTTTTTTTTTAATCACCTTTCCTTTTCTCCTTTTTTGGGATCAGGCTCCCCTCCCTCTTTTCCCAGGCTTATTTCAACAAACAATTCAAAGCACAAGAGTTAAAGGTCCAAACACTCAACCACTACAAGCAAGGAGGAGCTCTGCAGAGGACTGACCAATGGAAAAGAACAGCCAAAACACAATAGCAGAGTGCACATAACATATATCAGAAACACTTCCTGGAGTGCCAGGCCCTGGACAGCGTGTGATCCCTTTTTAATACAGTAGTACTCTCCGGTGCAGGACACTTACCAAACGCTTAAAACACACAAAACACAGAAACTTAGCCAAAATGACAAGACCGAGGAATTCTCCCCAAAAGAAAGGTCAAGAAGAAATCACAGCCAAAGAATTGTTCAAAACAGAAATAAACAATATATCTGAACAATATTTTAGGACAACAGTCATAAGACTACTAGCTGGGCTTTTAAAAAGCATAGAAAACACCAGAAAAACCCTTAGCACACAGATCAAAGACCTAAAAACCAAGCTGAAATAAAAAATGCTATGACTGAGATGCAAAACCAACTAGATACAGTCACAACGAGGACAGAAGAAGCAGAGGAGAGAATAGGTGATATAGACAATAAAGGAAAATAATGAAGGTGAAAAGAAGAGGGCAAGAAAATTATGAGATCACAAGAGGAGACTTAGACAACTTAGTGATTCCATAAGGTGAAATAATATCCATACCACAGGCATCTCAAAAGAAGCATGAGAAAAAGGGGCAGAAAGTTTATTTGAACCAATTACAGCTGAGAACTTTCCTAATCTGGAGAAGGAAAACAGGCATTCAAGCCCAAGAGACACAGAGAAATCCCCTCAGAATCAACAAAAACAGGTCAACAACATATCATAGTGAAGCTTGCAAAATACAAAGATAAAAAAAATTCTGAAAGCAGCTAAGGACAAAAGGTCCTTAACCTACAAAGATAGACACATAAGGTTAGCAGCAGACCTGCCTACTGAAACTTGGCAGGCCAGAAGGGAGTGGCAGGAAATATTCAATGTGATGAAAGGGAAAAATATGCAGCCAAGAATTCTTCATCCAGCAAGGCTGTCATTCAGAATAGACGGGGAGATAAAGAGTTTTCCAGACAAACAAAAACTAAGAGTTTGTGACCACTAAAGTAGTCCTGCAGGAAATTTTAAAGAGCAACACTTTGAGTGGAGGAGAAAAAAAAAGACCAAAGCAACAAACTACAAAGGACCAGAGAACATCACCACAAACGCCAACACTACAGGTAATACAATGGCACTAAATTCACATCATTCAATTATCACTCTGAATGTGAATGGACTCAATGCTCCAGTTAAAAGACATAGGGTATCAAAATGGATTAAAAAAAAGATCCATCTATATTCTGCCTACAAGTGACTCATTTTAGACCTAAAGACACCTGCAGATTGAAAGTGACGGCATGGAGAACCATCCATCATGCTAATGGATGTCAAAAGAAAGCTGGAGTAGCCATACTTATATCAGACAAACTAGATTTTAAAACAAAGACTGTAGCAAGAGATGAATAAAGGCATTATATCATAACTGATGGGTCTATCCATCAAGAACATTTAACAATTGTAAATACTTATGCCCCCAACTTGAAGGCACTCAGATATATAAATCAATTAATCACAAGAATGAAGAAAACTCGGGGAGCCTGGGTGGCTTAGTCGGTTAAGCATCCGACTTTGGCTCAGGTCATGATCTCACAGTTTCTGAGTTCAAGCCCCATGTCGGGCTCTGTGCTCTCAGTTCAGAGAGTGGAGCTTGCTTCAGATTCTGTGTCTCCCTCTCTCTCTTCCCCTCCCCGACTCATGCTCTGTGTCTCTCTGTATCTCAAAACATGAATAAATCTTTAAAAAGATTTAAAAAAAGGAATAAAGAAACTCATTGATAATAATACAATAATCATAGGGAACTTTAATATCCCTCTTATAACAATGAACAGATCATATAAGCAGAAAATCAACATGGAAACAATGGCTTTGAATACCACATTGGACTGGATGGACCGAACATACACTCAGAATATTTCATCCTAAAGCACAAGAAATACATACTCTTCTTGAGTGCACATGGAAGATTCTCCAGAATAGATCACATACTGGATCATGAATCAGCCCTCAACAGGTACAAAAAGACTGCAATCATACCATGCATATTTTCAGATTATAGTGCTATGTAACTAGAAGTCAACCACAAGAAAATATTTGGAAAGCCCTCAAATACATGGAGGTTAAAGAACATCCTACTAAAGAATGAATGGGTTAACCAGGAAATTAAATAAGAAATTTAAAAATACATGGAAACAAATGAAAATGAAAATACAACAGTGCAAACCCTTTGGGATGCAGCAAAGGCAGTCCTAGGAAGATGGTATATTGCAATTCAAGCAAGAAGCAAGAAAGGTTCCAAATACACAACCTAACCTTACACCTAAAGAAGCAAGAAAAGGAAGAGTAAATAAAGTGTAAAGCCAAGAGAAGGAGGAAAATAATAAATATTAAAGCAGAAATAAATGATATCAAAACAACAAAACAAAAACCAGTAGATCAATGAAACTAAGAGCTGGTTCTTTGAAAGAATAAAAAAAAAATGATAAATCCCTAGCCAGACTTATCAAAAAGAAAAAAGAAAGGACCCAAATAGATAAAATCATGAATGAAGGAGGAAAGATCACAATTAATACCAAATAAATACAAATAATTATAAAAGGATAGTATGCAATATACATGCCAAAAAACTGGGCAATCAGGAAGAAATGGATGAATTCCTAGAAACTCACAAACTACCAAAACTCAAACAGGAAGAAATAGAAAATTTTAACAGACCCATAAACAGGAAAGAAATTGAATAAGTTATCAAAAATCTCCCAACAAATAAGAGTCCTGGGCCAGATGGCTTCTGGGGGGATTCTACCAGATATTTAAAGAAGAGTTAATTGTTATTCTCAATCTGGGAAGCCTGTTCCAAAAAATAGAAATAGAAGGAAACCTTCAAAATCCATTTTATGAAGCCAGCATTACCTTGATTCCAAAACCAGACAAAGACCTACTAAAAAGGAGGATTATAGGCCAATATCCCTGATGAATCTGGATGCAAATATTCTCAACAAGATACTAGCACATCGAACTCAACAGTACATTAAAAGAATTATTCACCATGATCAAGTGGGATTCATTCCTAGGCTGCAGGGCTGGTTCAATATTCACAAATCAATCAACGTGATACACCACATTAATAAAAGAAAGGATAAGAACCATATGATCCTGTTAATAGATGCAGAAAAAGCATTTTACAAAATACAGCATCATTTTTTATAAAAACCCTTCACAAAGTAGGGATACATGGAACATACCTCAACATCATAAAATCCATATACAGAAGACCCACAGCTAATATCCTCAGTGGGGGAAAAACTGACAGCCTTTCCCCTACAGTCAGGAAAAAGACAAGGACACCCACCATCACCATTACTATTTTATATAGTACTGGAAGTCTGAGTGTGAGCATTCAAACAACAAAAAGAAATAAAGGGCAAACACATCAGGAAGGAAGAAGGCAAACTTTCACTATACTCTATGTAGAAAACCCAAAAGACCACCAAAAGATTGCTAGAACTAATACATGAATTCAGCAAAGTTGCAGGATATAAAATCAACACACAGAAATCTGTTGCATTTCTACACACCAATAATGAAGCAACAGAAAGAAAAATCAAGGAATCAATCCCAGTTACAAATGCACCAAAAAGAATAAGATACCCAAGAATAAACCTAATTAAAGAAGTAAAAGATCTATACTCTGAGAACTATAGAAAGCTTATGAAAGATATTGAAGACAATACAAAGATATGGAAAAACGTTCCATACTCACAGATTGGAAGAACACTGTTAAAATGTCTACATTACCCAAAGCAAATGTAATCCCTATCAAAATACCACCAGCATTCTTCACTGAGCTAGATAAAACAATCCTAAAATTTACATTGAACCACAAAGGACCCTGAAAAGCCAAAGCAATCTTGAAAAAGAAAAAACTAGAGGCATCATGATTCCAGATTTCAAGCTACATTACAAAGCTATAGTCATCAAGACAGTATGGTACTGGCACAAAAAAAGACACAAAGATCAACAGAACAGAATAGGAAACCCAGAAGTGGACCCACAACTATATGGCCAATGTATCTTCAACAAAGCAGGAAAAAATATCCAATGGAAAAAAGTCTTTTCAACAAAGTGTTGGGAAAACTGGACAGCAACATGCAGATGAATGAAACTGGACCACTTCCTTACACCATACACAAAAATAAATTCAAAACAGACAAAAGTCCTAAATGTGAGACAGGAAATCATCAAAATCCTAGAGAAGAATATAAGCAGTAACCTCTCTGACCTTGGCCCGCACAACTTCTTACTAGTCACGTTGCCAAAAGCAAAGGAAATGAAAGCAAACCTGAAATACTGGGACTTCATCAGGATAAAAAGCTTCTGCAGAGCAAAGGAAACAATCAACAAAACTAAAAGGCAGTCAACAGAATGGGAGAAGATATTTGCAAACGACATATCTGATAAAGGGTTAGTATCCAAAATCTATAAAACGATTATCAAACTCAGCACCCAAAAGACAAACAAGTCAGTTAAGAAATGGGCAGATGACATGACTCTTTTCCAAAGAAGTCATCCAGATAGCTAACAGATACAAGAATAGATGCTCCACCTCACTCATTATTAGGGAAATAGAAATCAAAATCTTGATGAGATACCACCTCAAACTTGTCAGAATGCCTAAAATTAACAACACAAGAAACAACAGGTGTTGGCATGGATGGGAGAAAGGGAAATCCTCTTGCACCACTGGTGGGAATGCAAACTGGTACAGCCACTCTAGAGACCAGTATGGAGGTTCCTCAAAAAACTACAAACAGAACTACCCTACAGTCCAGCAATTGATCTAATAGGTATTTACCCACAGGATACAAAAATACAGATTCAAAGGGATGCACGCACCTCCGTGTTTATAGCAGCATTATCAACAACAGCCAAGCTTTGGAAAGAGCCCAAATGCCCATTGACTGAGGAATGGATTAAGAAGATGTGGTATGCATTTGTACACACGCACACAATGGAAGATTATTCAGCCATCAAAAAAATGAAATCTTCCCATTTGCAATGACATGGATAGAGCTAGAGTGTATAATGCTAAGTGAAATAAGTCAATCAGAGAAAGACAAATATCATGATTTCACTCATGTGGAATTTAAGAAACAAAACAGATAAACACATGAAAAGTGGGGGAGGGCAGAAAAAAGGGTAAGAAACCACAAGAGACTCTATAGAGAACAAAATGAGGGTTGATGGAGGGAAATGGATGGGAGATGGGCTCGATGGGTGGTGGGCATTAAGGAGGGCACCTATTGTGATGAGAACTAGGTGTTGTATGTAAATGATGAATCACTGAATTTACTTCTGAGACCAATGTTGCACTGTATGTTAACAAACTAATGTATAAATAAATAAATAAATAAAATTAAAAACTGCAAAGCCAAGTTTTTTTTGTATTCAATGACATAATTATGAATCTTTATAAATAAAAACATTTTAATTTAAAGTGTATTAATTATAATAAAGTCCCTAAGAATCCTGTATCATTTTCCCAGGGTTGCTGAAATAAAGCACCACAAACTAGGTAGATTAAAACAACAGAAATTTGTTGTCACATTTCTAGAGGTCCAAAATCCAGTTTACAGGTCTAAAAGTCCAACATCAGGGCACCTAGCAGTCTCAGTCAGTAGAGCATTGGACCTTTTTTTTTTTAATGTTTATTCATTTCTGAGAGAGAGAAAGACAGAGCATAAGTGGGGGAGGGGCAGAGAGAGGAGACACAGAATCTGAAGCAGGCTCCAGGCTCTGAGCTGTCAGTACAGAACCCAATGCGAGGCTTGAACCCATGAACTACAAGATCATGACTTGAGCTGAAGTCAGACCTTAACCAAATGAGTCACCCAGACGCCCTGAGCATGACTCTTGACCTTGGGGTTGTGATTTTGACCCCCCTGTTGAGTGCGGAGGCTACTTTTAAAGTAAGCTATAAATACAGAATAAAGAAATGAAATAAAATTAAATAAAATAAGGGCCAAAAACAAGATGTCAGTAAGGTTGGTTCCTTCTGTAAGTTCTGAAGGAGAATTTGTTCTATGCCTGCCTCCTAGGTTCTGGTGGTAGCTGGCAATATCTACTATTCTGTGGCTTATAGACACGTCACTCCTAAGTCTGCCTCTGTCTTCACCTAGTTTTCTCTACGTCTCTGTGTTTTCTCCACTTCCATTTCATATAAGGACACTCATCATTGGATTTAGAGCCCACCATAATTGCAGTTTTTGCAATTGCATAACTGATCTCATCTTGAAATCCTTAACTTAATTACATCTGCACAGACCTAATTTCCAAAATGGTCATATTCATAGACACCAGAAGTTACCACTTGGACATAGTTTTTTTAAGTTTATTTATTTTGAGAGAGAGCACAAGCAGGAGAGGGGCAGAAAGAGAGAAACAATCCCAAACAGCCTCCGTGCTGTCAGCACAGAGCCCAACATGGGGCTCGATCTCACAAACCATGAGATCATGACCTGAGCTGAAACCAAGATCAGATGCTCAACTGATTGAGCCACCCATATGCCCTAGACATAGCTTTTTGAGGCCACTATTCAACCCACTATATAATCAAAGGATAGAGAGAAATGGTTAGGAGGGTCATATGCATAGAGTGTGAAGACCTTAATAGCTAAGACTGGAATAAGGCAGGAGTAAAGCCAAAGAGAAACCATGGCATGACTCCATTGATAAGCAGTATCTGGTGATCATCACCATCCATCAACTCTTTCAAGGAAAAAGTACCTTCATCTGATTCCCAGTTGTCCACCATGAGATTAATTTTTTAATTTTTTTTTTAACATTTACTCATTTTAGACAGAGGGCGAGTGGGGAGTGGCAGAGAGAGAGGGAGATACGGAATCCGAAGCAGGCTCCAGGCTCTGAGCTGTCAGCACAGAGCCTGACGCAGGGCTTAAACCCACAAGCTGTGAGATCATGACCTGAGTCAAAGTCGGACGCTCAACCGACTGAGCCGTCCAGCTGCCCCTCAATGAGATTAGTTTTTTAGCCTGCTCTAGACAAACAGAAACAGCAAACATGCCTTTGTGTCAGTGATTTTTTTTTCTTTCTTTCTTTGTTTCTTTTTTTCTGTCAGAACAGCACTAACTCCAGAATGGGATGGCCACCTCACAAGATCATTCTAAAGGCTGCTGTGATAGAAACAGCTATAGAAATGTGGTTAATAGGTTGGTAGTCTTTTCTTTATAAATGACAAATTCTTGGGAGTTCCTATACTAGGACTTTGCAAACACCCTTGTTTAGAGGAGCCAGTGAAATGAGCTTTGTGTTAAAAGCCCATTACCGTCTCTACTTTTTTTTTCTTCTTAGATAGAAGCATGAGTTCAAGAATTATTTTCATTTTCTCTTAATTGAACTGTAAGAAAAGCAATGGCAAAGTTCCATGGAAAGTTCCAAACACTCCTAAATGTTAGTGCCCTGAAATCAATGGAAAACGATGAGACTGTGAACAGTGGAGAAACCTGTGCCTATTCTAACAGGGAAGGCACGACTCAATTACCCTTATTATCCTAAAGGATTAATTCAAGGTTCTGGGTACCCAGATCTTCTAAAGGGTTTTCTGAAAGAAGCCAGAAATTCTGGTGGTTTTATCTTCTTAATTTTTTTAAGCTTATTTATTTATTTTTTGGGAGAGACAGAAAGAGCAAGCAGAGGAGGGATAGAGAGAGAGAGGGAGAGAGAGAATCCCAAGCAGGCTCCCCACTGTCATCATGGAGCCTGACCAGGTACTCGAACTCACAAACCATGAGATCATGACCTGAGCCAAAATCAAGCGTCAGACACTCGACTGAGCCACCCAGGCACCCCGGTTTTTGTTTTTTTATAAATAATGTGATCATTCTCAATTCTAAAATATTGGCAACTAATTAGAAATACTTTTTATTTTTTAAATTGTTTTAAGTTTATTCATTTTGAGAGAGAGACAGCACAAGTGGTACAGTGAGAGAGAGAGAGAGAGAGAGAGAGAGAGAAAGAGAGAATCCCAAGAAGGCTCTGCACTGACAGCATAGAGCGCGATGCGGGGCTCGAACCCTGAAGCCATGAGATCATGACTTGAGCCGAAACCAAGAGTTGGACGCTTAACCAACTGAGCCACCCAGGTGCCCCATAGAAATACTTTCTATTTTTTAATAATTATTGAGCTTGGTCCTGTGAAGACCAAGCAAAAATTGCATGGGTTAAATTCAATTTATACTCTCTGCCCACCCAGAGATACGAACACACAGAGATATGTGTTTCTGGGGGAAAAAAATTCCAATTCTAAATTATAAATCCAGACGCATGCATGTCAAGGAGACAATGACACCCTTGTCTTTAAGAAAATCTCCAGCACATGTGTCTTTCTGAGTTCTGCATAACAAGGCCGTTTCTTGCTGAAGGAATATTTTATTATCCAATCTTACATTTTGATTTGTTTGTGAGTGCCTTGTTGTTAGATGTTTGCTTAAGACTTTTCTTTTACAACTGTGGTTTGATATGAAAATGAGTTACATAGATCAGCCTGAGTACTGTTAAAGTCATTTTGAGGATCTTTTTTTTTTTTTTTTTTACACTTTATGTTTGGTTGGTAAAATAATGCAATTGTCAAAGCCTCTGGGACTGAGTTAAGACCAAAGTCTTAAACAAGTCTTCCTTTCACATCTTACCAAGTTCCATATTATATTCAGAGTCTCACTGGTGATATATTTTTTCTTTAAAGATTAGTCAACCTGAATTTTGGTGGTACAAATGGTCTCTGAAATCTTGCAATAAAATTCCCTGGATTTCTTGGAAAAGTCCTAGGTCCTGTTGTATGCTCCCTCAAGAAATGAAGGGAAAAAAACGAAACTCTTCAAAGTTCATAAATTAGGGTACCCTCTAATACCTGTGCCAGGTGTTGAAAAGACAAAACATTCAACTCTGCAATCCATCAACAAAGTTTTTATTGAATGATTAATCTGTGTTCAGTTTGTGCTAGGATCTAAGATATCATTTGTGTTTTCTATTCTCAAGTCCTGAACCCTTGGGAAAGGGTTTCAGAATTTCCTTAGTGGATAATGTATATCAGGGGTCTCTATACCAACCCTTCTCATTCTTACCACAGAAATAAATGTGCTGACCACCCTAATGCTCTAACTCAGAACTCCTACACTTATAAATACTGGGGTTCTTCCCATTGACTATTGAACAGTGATAGACTCCATTGATAACCTCAGCCTGAAGGTGCCCAGGTCAACTCAAACTTTTTATAACTTTCCAAATATATATCCAACTAGATGGTATAAAAGTATTTTAAAGAAGAAACAACTATAATAGGATTCCATTTTAACATTTAGTTAAGGAATAAGGGTTATCCATAATTCAGAAGAAATGTTGAGAATGGGATACTGTAGGAGAATAGTAGGGTTAAAGAGGCCAGAAGTTCCAGGTTCTTGCCTTGGGGTATTTTGCTCTTCAGACTCACAAGGTTCTAAAAGAACAGAAAACCCAAGAAATTAGAGCAAATTAATGTCAATTCCCAAGTTGTTTTTGAGCCTCAATGCATCAATGAAAATCTTGGATGAGCCAGATGGGACTAAATAAATGAGCCTAAGGGATAAATCCAAATTAGAATCTAGGTACACACTGCCTGCCACCTCCAACAGAGAAAGAGGCAGAAACAGAAATCCATCATTATGTGTGACCCTTTACAGCCCAGGGGTTCCATCCATTCATAAATACAGCCCAGTCAATGTTCTGAGTCTCCCCAATCAAGACAGAGCTTCCTCAGCTTGGAGAGAAGTGATGATGGGATGATGAGAGAATATACAGAAGGTCAGGAAAGCGTGACTTTTTTTTTTTTAATTCTCAAGTTAGTTAACATACAGTGTAGTCTTGGCTTCAGGAGTAGAAGCCAGTGATTCATCTCTTACATATGACACCCAGTGCTCACTTTGAAGAGTGCCCTCCTTAATATCTATCACCCCTTTAATCCACCCCGCCATTCCCCCACCCCTCGTCAACCCTCTGTTTGTTCTCTGTATTTAAGACTCTCTTATAGTTTGTCTCTCTCTCTGTGTTTTTATCTTATTTTTCCTTCCCTTCCCCTATGTTCATCTGTTAAGTTTCTCAAATTCCAGGTGAGTGAAATCATGATATTTGTCTTTCTCTGACTTATTTCACTCAGCATAATACACTCTAGTTCCATCCACATTGTTGCAAATAGCAAGATTTCATTCTTTTTGATTGCCAAGTAATATTCCATTGCGCACACACACACACACACACACACACACACACACACACACACACACACATCTTCTTTATCCATTCATCAGTTTGTGGACATTTGGGCATTTTCCATAATTTAGCTATTGTTGATAGCATGAAAGCATGCCCTTTCTTAGATATGAACACCATTTCATAGACTCTCTAAGCTACAGTAATACATAGTCCATATTTTATGGGACAGTCCATATCATGCAAGTATACTTCTTAAAAAGAATGAATCATGAAATGTATAACAATATGATTTCATATTTATAGCCTACATTTTTTTCAAAGAATCAAATGTACAAATCTGAAAATTCTGTCTATTAAAACACATAACATACACATTTAAGAAAATGCATTTTCTTGATATGTGAACAAATAATGTCAACATTGCCATCACTGCAAGAATAATAGCAAGCTCAAAAGACAAGAGTACTGAGGAAGGAAGGATTAATTGTATGAGAGACACAGCCAATTCTAGGAGGTGTCACTGAGAAGGTTCTACCTATTTTGAAGGAGAAGTAGGAGTTGAGAAGACAGATGGGGCAGAAGGAGAAAGGCTTTCCTGTCAGAGAAAACATAATGCTCAAAGGCTTATTAGAAAGGTACAACAGCATGGTATGTTTGAGGGAGGGAAAACAGTTGCTCTGTATAATTTCATGTCTTGATAAATGTAAGGAGAAGGAGTGGGGCTTATATACTTCTTTCTATAAGTGAATAAACCCAAGAGTGTATACAGCTCCTTCACAAAAGCCTATTTATTATATTATCTCTGCTCTGTGTTTTGATTTGTTTCTCCAAAAACTCAGAAATGATTAGAAAGCATTTTTTTTCTCCAGTGAGAATCTAATATTTCTGTCTAGGTTAATAACCTGCATTATCTATGGTATGGAGAATATTCTTACAGGAAGCCAGTGATGGCTAATCACCAGCAGGAGGGTATTCTGTGACTGGCCCATGCCTGCAGCTTGCCATAGTGAAAAATAATGATGGTGGAAAGTTAATTACTGGAGGAAAGGGAGTGGCCAAGAGGCCCTGAGGCACAAAATAGACAGAACCATGTTTAGGTTCTTTGGGACAGTGGGAATCTCTCATTATTTATGCAATTATTCCACCGGAATTTGCCCAGCACAGCTTGGTAGTGCAAACACTGAACACCGGAGGAACCAAACAAGCAAAATAGATTAAGACAGCTATGTTCATTACCATTCAGAACAAGTGTAAAGTTATCCCAGAACATTTTGCAATGTGTACCTACTCCATACACAAGATTAAAACAAATACCTTGCATAGTTTCAATATTAAACTCAAGTTAAAGGAATCTGGGCATTGGCTTTAGCAGACTACATAATAGCAACCAGATTATTATTCTAGAACTTTCAAGACTGATCCAATATCATAGAATGTTACAATTGGTTTTGTTGCTCTTGCTGTGGGACATCATCTATTCTGTTGCTATTACTTTTCAGTTGAATTTCTCTTTGAATGTTTCCAAAACCAAAAAGCAAATTACAATATAAGGTAAGGATTCTCATCCTCATCCATATTTTTTCCACATATGCATTTGTTTCTCATATAACCTTCCAGATATGTCCTTCATATATAGGCAGCTAAAATGACACAATCATTTTCTCCTTTTTCTAAAAATAGTGGTATGCAAAAAATACTTTTTGAAACTATTATTTTTCACTCAAAAATAGAAAGAGGCATCTGTACATAATGAACTTTGATATTGAATATGGTTGTATAGTATTCTATTATTTTGGTGTATTAAAATTTACTTAACCAATTCTTATTTATAGTCATTTAGGATATTTCTATATTTTGATCTTTACAAAACAACACTACAATGAATAACTTTGTTCACATGTAATTTGGGCCTATGTAAGAATATGTTGAGGGTAAATTTAAGAAATCTAATTGTCATGTTAAAAGATACATGCAATTATAAATTTAGTAGCTAATGTCAGATTGACTCCATTATTTCTTACAAATATGCACACCAACCAAGAGTGAATGAGGTGTCTTTTTCCCAACACTTTGGGTCTCCAAATCCAATAGGAAAAATGGTGAGGTTTTCATTCTTTATGTAAATATATCTGTTTCTTAGCCAGAAAATAAAAGACAATTCTTTCATGTTCCCAGTTAAAACAAAAACATACAACTTCAATGACAAAAATAAAGTTTCTTCTCTGATCACAGGAAAACATAATTTAAAATAGACACAAATGCAACGGATTCAAAATTCCATTTACAACAACAAATATCTGTTAAGTCTTTAGTGAGAATTTTGCCAATGACCAACTTTATTTACGTTGAATGTAAGGGTAACAAAGGTAGATTAATGTAGCTAGAAGTTCCTTTTTTTTGTGTTTGTTTACTTGGCATCATTTTTAATAGATTATTTCTTTACTGATAGTGTCACAATGTCCATACATTACAGCAACAAGCTGAATTTATCTCACAGTCGCCTCCCTGCATCTGGCAATGGTAAAGCAAAAGGCTCTTCCTAGTTTGGAGAGCCCATTCATTAACATCCAAGTAACAAGTAGGCAGGGAAGTCACAGTGAAACAATTAAGAGCAATTATCACATTATTGAGTTTTGAGAGGCATTTCAGCTTCAAGTAATTGATTTCAAACCAGCTGTGAATCAAACAGATATACTTGTGACCTGCTAAACGTTTCTAGTGCCTCCTAAAAGCTAGCTCAGCAATCTAAAATCACTTTAGGCATTTCCAAAAATAAAAACAAAGAAAGGTAAGTTCTATAGTTTTTTGTTTGTCTATTTGTTTGATCTAATAGACAATGATATTATCTGGTGTTCAGGATTCTGAATGTTAATATGCATGTTAGTCAACTAAGGATTTTATTACAATGGAATTCTGACTCAGTAAATCTGATATGAGGCCTGACGTTCTGCCTTTGTAACCCACCCCCAGGTGTGTTGATGCCACTGGTTTATGGACCACATTTACAACAGCAAAGGCACAGAGAAGAGGAATAGGACTCAGACTGGTAAAAATTCAATCCTTATATCAGACTCTGAGTGTATCTGGTGTTACATCTTGCTTCACACATATTCCTACCAAATTCAACTGTAATCTGTGCCAGTTTTTAAAAAAGAACAGAAGTGTAAACCAACTTTTTTGTCTTTCCCGTTAGAAAAACATCTGAAGAGAAAAGTCAACAGCACCTTCCTATAAAAAGACAATACTTGAGAGTAATTATATTAGTTTGCTGGGGTGCCATAAAAAAGTATCACAGACTGGATAGCTTAAACACCAGAAATTTATTAGCTTTCAGTTCTAGGAGGCTAGAAATCCAAAGTTGAGGTGTTGCAGGGTTGATCCCTTCTGTGGGTTGTAAGGGAAGAATTTTCCAGGTCTGTCTGCATGGCCTATAGACGGCTATCTTCTTTCTACATCTCCCTATATCACCTTCCTCTATGTATATTTTTTGTTCCCAAATGACCCTTTTCATTAAGGCCACCGGTAATATTAGACTATGGCTTATCCCAACAACCTCACATTAATTGGATTACCTTTGTAAAGGCACTCACCAAATAAGTCTATGTTTCGAAATACTGGAGGATAGGACTTCGACATATAAAATTTGAGGTGGACGAACTTCAACTCACAACAGTACTTTTCCCCTGTTGTTTCTTTCTGCCCAAATCTTCTGCCTATAAAATGGGGAAATTATTGCAACGAAACAATGACATTGAGCAGGCATGAACAGAGAAGCGACATCACTCCCCCAGCTGATAATTGCAAAGACGTATATTAATTATTTGGAGTCAATGTTGAAACACTCTTCCATTTAATGGCTAGAAAGATAGCTAGGCAAAATTAAGGGCATAAAACCATGAACATGAGTCATACCTTGGCATCAAGACTCCATTACTCACCAGATCTGTGACTTTTCACTCATTATGTGACCTCCTTAAGGTTCAGATTCTTTCTCTGTAAAATGGGATAAAATATTTCCTCATAGGATAGTTGACTATTAAATTATCTTGTGTGGTAGATTTTACTTTTTGTTCCCAGTCTGTGAGCCAGAGTCTTGCCAGGGCAGAGAAACTACATCAGTAACTAGGAATTTTAATATAAATAAACTAGTAAAAGGTGATTAACTATGAAAAAAGATAAACAGGGACTCTAAGTAAGGGGCATACAAGTAGCAAGTACAGACAGCATTTGCTACCTTTAATGTCGGGGGAGAATGAACAATCTGCAGAGAAGGGAGAAGGCTCCCTCCCCTCAAAGCTCAGATTCGAATGCTTTGGAAAGGGTGTGGCTGCCCCAGCACAGAAACAGGCATCCTCCTGGTGGTGAAGGCGTCTGTTGGAAGGTCCCATCTGCAGGTGGTATGTAGAGAAACTTGTTGGAGGGTAAAAGGTTGTAGCTGACCTGTGGGCCTCTGATGTGACTGTTGCCGTGTTTCCTACACACCTGATTCTCTGTCTTCTACGGCAAAAAAAAAAACAAAAACTAAAACAAAAAACAACACACTGGCACCAGAACTGGGTTGCCAGAATAAGGTTGTCAGATGAAATTCAAATTTCAGTAGGTGATAAACACTGAATGAAATTTTAGTGTAAGTAGATCTCTTGCCCTCTTTGGTACATACTTATGCTACAAAATATTCATTATTTATCTGAAATTCAAGTTAACCTGGCATCTTTTATTTTGTTTGTTAAATCTGGCCACTTAACTAAGAAGGAAACCTTTTGCAGCTGCTATGGCTTTGCAATAGCCCTCTAGCGCCCTCTATTGACAAAGCCTAAGGTTGAGCCCATTGGCCAAACATGTTTACAGGCTTCAGCTCCAGTACCATACATAAATAAGTCAATAAAATGCAGATTTGGAGCTGAGTCAATACATTGATAATAGGAAACATTAATAATCCCTCTCCCACAACCTTATTAAGGGGTGTGTGTAACATCCTTGACCATTAAGATGCGATTTGCCACATCCCCCTCACCAAAGAATAGTCCACATATCACCCCACTGATATTGGGCTTGGTCATGTGACATACATTGGCCAATGAAACACAAGCAGATGCAATGTATGCATCATTAGAGCAAAAGCTTTCAGAAGCCTTCTGAGTTCCCACCAGTCATTATTCTTTTTATCTGCCAGAAAAACAATAGATCTCAAATAGAGACTGTTCAGTTTGGATGCCAAAATGAGAAAATTCATGGGGCAGAGTTTCAGTATCTCCCCCACAGTGGCTGACAAGTAATGTGAGAGAAAAGAAATGTTTATTCTATAAGCAACTGAGACTTTTTCTTCCTTTTTTGATTCTAACGGCAACAAAGTTGACTAATTTACTTAACATACATAAAGCACTGGTGGTACTGCCCAGCATATGGTTCAGCTGTGGATAAGATAACAACACAGGGTATAGAAAATAGTATGTATTTTGAAAGAAGAAAGCTCTGCTTTCCAAACAAAGTTTTACTATTTACTAATGAATGTTTTGGTAATAATACAACCTTACAAGAACCGACAACCACTGAAGGATACTGGGCAGGATAGTGGCAATGTCCAACTATGCTGTAGGAAGATTACCCTAATACAGTGTTCAACAAACTTTTCCTGTGAATGGTCGAATAGTAAATAGCTAAACCTTTGCAGGACATACAGTTTCTGTTGCAATTACTACAAACTGTTGCCATAGGATGAAAAAAGCCACAGACAACATAGGAATGACTAATTATGATTGGGTTCCAATTACCTTTTATTTTCAAACACAGGACATGGGCAGGATTTGACCCATGGGTCCCAGTTTCCTGACTACTGCTCTGGTGTAACTATTCTAATCTCACTCCTTGACAGGCAATTCTCCACATGAAAGCCAGAGTAATCTATTTAAAATACAAAACAGATCATATCATAACCGTGATAAATAACTTCCAATGTCTTTCCAACACACTTAGGATCAACTCCACACTTTGTATCAGGACTTCTTAGACCTCCAAGACTTTGTACCATGCCCTCTAGATTGCTGGCCCTTGATTAATTTTCCTAAGCCATCGTGAATGTCACTCTGCAGTATATGGTTTATACACCATATCTGGATCCTTTTGGTCTCTTGTTCCAGACACTATTGTGGACACCAGCTCTTGGTGGGCCCTGACTGAATTCACACAGCTACAACTTGACAGCAACTTCCATTATGCCCGACAGGGAGCCTCATACCTCCTACCCCGTGGCTTTTCTATTTATGCTGAAGTGTTAAAAAACAGGATTTCTTTCCCAAAGCATGTACATTCCAAAAACTTAGGGAGTCATACTGCATGGTACAAACCCTTGATCAACTGGCAAGGATAGCAGGTGGATAAGTTTTCTCCCTTTTTCTCCTTCAGTTCCAGTTTTTCAAGTGACTTTTCAGAGGATGTTTTTTAAGGTCAAGCAAACAGTCACTCTTAGCATCAGTTTGAAAATGCATCTTCATATTAGTTCTGCTGCCTTCTATGCTCCACTCCCCTTGTGTCTTCTCCCTGGGTTTTCAGTTTCTAATAGATGCATGCGCATAGCCCTTGGCTCAGGGCCTCATATTTGGGAACAGAGACTGAGGCACTCCACTCACATTGTGCTAGCCACACTGCCCTGTTGTTTGTAACTGGAACTTGCAAATTTGTGCCTATCACAGGGCATCTGAACTGGCTGTTCTGTCTGCTCCCAGGTCTTTGCATTAATGGCTCTTTTGCATCCTTCAGACTTCAGTTCAAATATCAATACCCCAGAAGAGCTTCCCCTGACTACTAAATCTAAACAAATGCCTTACCATTCTGCACTACAATTTCTGCTTTAATTATTTTCATACCATTTATAACTCTATGAATAATTTTAATTACTGTGTCTGATTACCGTGTTTGCTCTCTTTCACCTCTGTTTCTAGTAAACTCCCAGGGGATTATAAACTCCTTAAAATTTTTTTTTTCAACGTTTATTTATTTTTGGGACAGAGAGAGACAGAGCATGAATGGGGGAGGGGCAGAGAGAGAGGGAGACACAGAATCTGAAACAGGCTCCAGGCTCTGGGCCATCAGCTCAGAGCCTGACGCGGGGCTCGAACTCACAGACCGCAAGATCGTGACCTGGCTGAAGTCGGAGGCTTAACCGACTGCGCCACCCAAGCGCCCCTATAAACTCCTTAAGAACAGAACCTTCTTCCTTCATGTTTACTGATGCTTCCATGCACCTAGAACAGTATCTAGCACCTAACAGGAACATAGCATGTATTGTTTTAAGAATAAGTATAAATCCAAACCAGGGGGAAGGGCTGTGATTTGAAATCCTACTTCACTAGAAATTGTGAGAATTGTAGTCAGAGAAAGACTGTAAAATAGGTAGAAAATAAAAGTTTATCTTTGGAAGGCAAATCAATGGTTTCTGGGACTGGCGTAGGTGCAGGTAGACCTAAGTTCCCCCAAGGGTTCAGAGAATATTTGGAACCATAACATACACAAAAAAGTTCTGAAAAATGGTTTTAGGAACTGAGTCATCAGTTGGAGCATCAAGTGGCAATCGTCACAAGAGAAGGCTAACCAACCACATTAATTAATCTTGAAACTAGAATGAATAAATGAACACAGGATGAAGGAGAAGTATCTTCAAATGTCACATATTAAAGCTCTTTGAATCAATTAAATAATTTATGCCTGGGAATATTAAATAAATGGTCGTAAAGCAAACCCAAGCGTTTGATAACTTTCCAGGAGTCACTGTAAGAACTTAGTGAATTCCACAGTACATTTCCCTCTCACATTATCCAAGGCTTAGGCAGTGGAGGGTGAAAAAGAGTACAGACTACCTACAATTTTCCAAATGTAACAAAATAAAAATCCACAAATATAAAAAATCTTCAGATACTGTCTCATTTTAGAATAGTTTATATTCTGGGGCGCCTGGGTGGCTCAGTCGGTTAAGCGGCCAACTTCAGCTCAGGTCCTGATCTCGCAGTCTGTGAGTTCGAGCCCCGCGTCGGGCTCTGTGCTGACAGCTCAGAGCCTGGAGCCTGTTTCAGATTCTGTGTCTCCCTCTCTCTGACCCTCCCCCGTTCATGCTCTTTCTCTCTGTCTCAAAAATAAATAAACGTTAAAAAAAAAATTTAAAAAACATTTTTTAAAAAAAAGAATAGTTTATATTCTAACACTGGAGAATTGTCACAGGGAGTCTGTCCCATTTCTAATACGATGATTCCTTTCCTTTCCTTTCTTCCTTATTCCCATCACATCATTTTGTCTTTATCACAGGACCGGCTTTAAGTCTAACTTTGTGTCTGGTATCCAGTAGTTACTCAATATGTGATTCTAATTTCAGGAATTCCTTATCCAGCATAGGATTTGATATATCATTGCTACAGTTGGGGGCAGTTTGGGAATGGGCATGCTAATCCTCTTCCATAATATCATCTTTATGTATCAGGATGCTATATGAAATTTTCCCCAAAAACACACAAATGATTCTCTATAGCAAGGAACAAGCATATGACTATTTATGCACCAGATCATAAGCTTCTTGATTGCAGCTGTTACTATGAATTTTAAATACCCCGAGATACTGAGAGGTCCTCTTTATTGCATACTGAGGCTCAGGTCCATCTGTTCTTGAAGACAGTAGCAACCTGACCTAAATCAAAACCCAGTCTTATTAGAAACCAAACATAGGACTCACATCCATTGGAGAAATCATGAAGACCATCCTTACTTAGAATAGATGTTTTCTCTTCCTCCCTCCCTACTTTTTCTGTCATCACCTCATTAGAAAGAAATGAAAGGCCCCTAAAATATGGAGGTAGCATAGTCTATTTTTTTTTTAATTTTTTTTTAACATTTATTTATTTTTGAGACAGAGAGAGAGAGAGCATGAACAGGGAGGGTCAGAGAAAGAGGGAGACACAGAATCTGAAACAGGCTCCAGGCTCTGAGCTGTCAGCACAGAGCCTGATGCAGGGCTCGAACCCACAGACTGTGAGATCATGACCTGAGCCGAAGTCAGACGCTTAACCGACTGAGCCACCCAGGCGCCCCGGAGGTAGCATAGTCTATAAGGAAAAGACTTTTTAGGTCCTGAAAAGAAGGGACAGGTGAGCCCTCAACTGAGAGTTTCCACTTCTAGTAGCACTGTGAGCAGGAAAAAAAACTTACAATAAGAACTGGAGAAAAGGCCATCCTTTCCTGATATTTGGCCCTAATCTGAGTATGAAGATTCAGAAGAACTAGAGAGAAAGGGGAATAAATCATTCATAAAACCCTTAAAAAATTCAACCAACTCTACCTGAGAGGGGGAAAAAATGTCACCTGAACATAAAGCTCTTGAATAAAATTTGGTTGAGTTATAATGACCCAGCACAGCATGTGTGAAAAGCAAGAGCCTAAGATGGTTTCACACTAAAAATCAAGAAAGTACTCCTGGAAAATGTGGGAGTCCTTTCTGGGTATCACATCTCTTCTAAGAAACTCTTATTAACTCTGGAAGCAGAATCTTCACTTTTGTCACTATCTTGAGCATCTTGTCCCTAGCTAATTATGTCAACTATACAATTAAAAAAATTTTTGAAACTCTAGACTCCAGCTAGTTACCTGGTTTTTTTTTTATTAAAACTTTGTGTCACTGTGGGATCTGGTGGGTTATCCTAGTCACTGAGATCAGTAGAGAAGTTTAATCAATTCCTAAATAATAAATCAACTTTTTGTGCCCTTAGTAATCTCGTTGTAACACAGTGCAATTCAAGGCCATTTCACTACATTTATCTTTAATGAATAATAAATGTTACATTGGTATTGACTGAACAAGTGATTAACTATTCCATCAGTAGCAGAACACAGAAATATTTTTAATTATTAATAAACCACAAGCTTTCCTTGTCAGGTACAATCATCTTTTGGTAAGACAACTTATTTTCTTTTTTACGTTTATAGACAAGTGTAATCAAATGTCATTTGAAACCACTTCTGGTCATTCTCTAGCATAAGACTGACAACTTCTAGTCTCACTACTTACCAGCTATAAAGGGCAATCAGTCTGGCAAAAGAACAAAAAAAAATGTGAAAAGGTGTTCAGTTAATGTAAAAACCCAAGAAAGAGGGCTGGAAATACAATTATGCTCTCAAATTCTCCTATACTGATTGCAAAGGATGACTGAAAAAAGTACTTTGAAATGTTATGAGACAAATAATAAAACTGCCAAGACTTTAAAGAATAGGCTTATCCTATATCATGCATACAAGAGTTTGTCCTTGTCAGAGAGAGAAAAAGAGAGGGAGAAAAACTGAAACTATGTATGGAATATAGCTGGCAAGCTTTTCAGTGAAAGTAAGAGGATGGAAAATATGAAAATAAAACATTGGAGAAGTATGATAAAAGTAACCCAAATAGGTCATAAGGACAATTTCCTAAGAGTAATAAACACAAAGTTCAGATATTATAATGGGGCGGGAAGTTATGGAGATATTTATTTCACATTTATTCAATTCCATTGGATTTTTGAAGCCTTAGAGATAGAAGACCATTTGTTAGAAATTCTATGATCTAAAAAAAATAAAGCAGACATAGACTGTTCCCTCAGAGGTTTTTTTTTTTATAGTATTTTGGAAAGGAAAAAAAGTGCAACTATCATCTAAATTATGAAATACATCATTAAGTGAAATCAGCATGTTATATTGATATTTGTACCTCTGAATCTAACACAATGCCTGGCACACAGAAAAAATTAATTGAAGAAGAATTATTCATTCAAGAATAATTTACTGAATATTCATTGCATGTTTCATTAAAATACTGCACATGAAAAGATAAATAAAACATCATCCTTGAACAACTCAGTCTATCAGAGAAGTAAGATAGCAAACATTTGTTGAATTAAATTTTAAAATGTATGGTCAATGCCCATCAGAAACCTTAATCCGAAGAATTCTAATATGGAAAATATCACAAGAGTCATGGGAGATGGTAAGGAAATAGTATAACGGCTGTATAACTAACCACATATCATCCATTAATCATTATGTGGTTTGGTTCCAAGTAAGATAAAACATCACCAAGATGGCTTTAAAAATAGGGCTTTCTTTTTCTCATGTAACAAAACATTTAGAGGTTGACAATTGTTTGTGAAGGCTCATTGGGTCAAGTTTCCCTCATGATATCAAGATGGTTGGAATAGCATCATTTGAACATTTTTTCAACTATATTCAAAGTCAAAAAATATGGGGTTCAAAATACAGAGACTTCCTTCTCACTTTCTTTGAGCAGAAGTTTTTCCTAAGGGACTGCCCATTAGCGAGCTATTATGTCTCATTGGTCAGAATAGCTATATGCCTATCTTTATTATTTTTTTAATGTTTGAGAGAGAGAGAGTCGGGGAGGGGCAGAGAGAGCGAATTCCAAGCAGGCTCCACACTGTCAACGGGGAGCCCAGTGCTGGGCTCATGAACTGTGAGTTTCTGACCTGAGCCAAAATCAAGAGTTGGACGCTTAACTGACTGAGCAACCCTGGTGCCCCTATATGCCTATCTTTAGACCAATAACTTAGCCTGCCTCTTCTGAGAAAAAATAGCAGGTTACTGTTTTAAGGAAGAATATAGAAGGGAGATTTTTGAGATATGAAACAATTAGTACTGGTCACAGTAAATGAAAAAAGAGCTATGTACACAACAACGTGAAAATAGCAAGAATAAATGACCAGGGTGGAGCGCCCTATGATATAGATAGGTGGTCCATACGTGAAGCCATCTGCAATGTACCACGGCCAATGTGAAGGGCATTTGCAATTCTACCCATACAAAAAGGGAAAAAGAATAGGACAGGAAATCACTAGGGCAGATGGTGTACTATAAGTCAACCAGTATTTATTGAGCCTCTATTATCTATAAAGATTTCTGGTAGACATTGGGAACCATTCAGAAATTTGTCTTCCTCTAACATTTTGGCTCTTCCACTGCTCTTGATTTCCAGAAATTCACTATTTGTAGGAAAGGATTTATCCAAATTTTGGGACTTAATATTCTTTAAAGGTGGGCAAACAAAATTCCTGATTTAAAAAACAAAACATTGAGAAGATTTTTAAATTATCCATAGTATAATCAAATGTTTCCAATTGGACGCTCAGCATGCTTGTATAGTGGGTGATGAGTGTATTGATGTATTGTTTGCTTCATTCCCTGGGGCAGCGAAGGGGCTATTACTGCCATCACATTCTTCTGTTCACTCCAATGTACCTTATACATATTATGGCCATGTTCTGTGTTGGGGAAAACTTTGGATAATCCTACCACAAATGAAAGTTTGATATTAGTCCCTGAAATGGATTATTAGTACCACTGTTTGCATGCAACTGGAAAATAATGATCATTAAAGGTCAACATACACTCACTAGGACACAAACCACCAAACAAATGTTGTTTTCCTTCTGTTTTAACATTTAACTAATAATACCAAAGCGAGATTCTCTAACCAGGTAATAGAAGTCAAGACGAGACAATGCTCTCTAATTCCTAACAAAACACATTAAGATAAATTAACCAAACCAAATTAAGATGTTGCACTCACTCAAGTTTTGCAATCAACATTTTTTGAGTTCCTAAGATATTGTGGTCCCTCTCCTAAGACTCTGAGAACACAAACCAGGCTCCCTTTCACTGTGTACAGTCCTCTTCTGTGGAAGAGAGAGATTATTACGCACTGTTTCAGTAAGCATCCTCATGGTGGAGATGGCATTGGAGTGGAGTCACAAGGGAGAAATGAGATTCCCATATGTGAGCTGGGAGGACAGTCCCAGGCTGCACTAGTCATACCAATGTTGATCTTTTCCCTCCACAGGAGGAGATGTGTACCTGCTGAATACTAGAGTCTGCAGGCCTAAGAACAAAGTGACAAAGTCTGGCAAGTACTAGAAGCTGGGAAGAAAAGAGTGAGGCTCAATGAAGGTTTTGAATTTGCTCTAGTTCCTTGAGGAAACCCCAGTTAGGAAACTGGGAGTTGTGCCACGGGGGTCAATAGAGGCTTCCTAGAGCTTGCAGAACCACCCAACAAATGATCCCTAGACCCCTGCCTCAAAGGCTTCTCAGTAGGCATTTAGGTCACCCATGAGGTGGCCTGCCCAAAAAGAGTCCTCCAAACTGGGATGATAGAAAGGAGATTTGCATGGTGTCTGGCTCCCTCTGAGAGCTAGTTTAGAAAAAACACGAGAATGTACCAAACAGGAGGGAGGGGACATAGAGGTGGCTACAGAGAACAGAAGAAAGGCAGAGACGGAGGAGGCTGCTTGATTTATAATGGCTTTGCCATTTTACCAAAAGTTGAGCTGAATCCATCCAATTAACCTCTCTTTCATAAGATAGCTAAAATAGGTTGCTGCTTTTTGCTGTAAATGTTTATTCACTTTGAGAGAAAGAGCATGACCTTGAGCAGGAGGGACAGAGACAGAGGGAGACAGAGAATCCCAAGCAGGCTCCATAGTGTCAGCTCAGAGCCTAATGCAGGGCTCAAACCCGTGAACTAGGAGATCACGGCCTGAGATGAAACCAAGAGTCAAGTCAGATGCATAACTGACTGAGCCACCCAAGTGTCCCATGGTTGCTGCTTTTTGTAAAAGAAAAGAGACAACTCAAAAAGAAAGAGAACAGTGGGTACAGCTCAGCCTAAGCAGTGGGTACGAATGTAGTATTTCCAGTAAGTATGTGTTACATTCACACACAGATACACACACTCAAGCAATACCTATTCAGGTTAGATTTAGTTCTAAGTTTAATTAGCCAAGCATGCAAACTTGTTGGAAGCAAAGTGACTACAGATGCAGGGCAGATCAAAGCAATTATCTCAGGAAAGCTTCCTTTGTTTTCAAGTTCCAAAGAGAGATAAGCAGAGGCTAGTAACACTGTCCGAGAAAGGTAACATCTTGTTATTCCTGAAGTAGTCAGTACTTAACTGTGGCCCTGTTCTTTTATACCAAAGGATGGTATCACAGTTCTAGAAAATAGTGATTAAGAGCAGGAGCTCTATGACTAGCTGTAGGACTAGCTGTTTGCAACTGTCTTAATTTGCATGTACCTCAATCTCTTCATCCATAGAATAAGGAAAGCACTATTTTTCATTTAAAAGTAATTTGTAAGGTATAAACATATACACAAAATACTTATAGTAATGCCTGGACTGTAATAAGTATGCCATTCACATTTATATCATAATTACACCAAAAAACTATAAACTTCCACCCAAGAAAAAATTTACTAACATTGAGCTCACCTAGTTTGTAAACCAAAAACATCAAGTTAGCAAGGACATATCTGCTTCTAGAAGGACAAAGTTCATCCCCTGGAGTTTCTAAAGAATATTTCTACCACTGCCTTCATATCTTCTGTGAAAAGCCATTCCTCAGCAACACTGACTTTCTCACAAAACTATGATTCACACAGCCCTGTCCATCTCCCCCTGTACACCCAGGGGAAATGCATATAAGAAATTCTACTGCTCTTTCACACTTCTCTCTTTACATTAAAATCTCTTCAAAATAAATAGTAAATTCATCAGAGCAGAACCCAGGTTTAATTTGTCTCTGTAACTCTAACTCCAATGCCCAAAGCATAATAGGCATTGCTTCAGTATTAGTCAGGTGGCATGCTTACGAATGAATGGAGAGTAACGAAGAAGTAAAAAATAAATGGACATTAACAGTGGCAAGTAACAAATAAAACACATGACAAGTCTGGAAAAGAAGCCTGTAGGATCTTATGGCTCTGTAGTCAAACCAATGGATTGAATCTCAATTTCACAACTTTTTTGCTGTGTGATTTGGACAAATTACTTAATCTGGAGAAACCTCAGTTTCCTCAACTGTCAAATTAGGGTTCTAGTAGAATTTACATTATAAGACTGGAGTGAGGATTAAATGTAAAATCCATTGAAAGTGCCTGGAGTAAGATTAGTGCCTTACAAATCTTCTTCATTCATTATTCTTTTGATTCTTATTATCATTATTGTATTAGTGAGAAGAAAGCAAAAAGTCTATTAAGGGATGTGAAAGTGTTTTACAATGTGATGTGATGTGATACAATAAAGAAAATTTGCACGCCTGAAAACAAAAACAACCTAGAGATCCTACAAATGTACAGAATCTTAATACTTTTGAATGCATTCTGAAAACAAATATATGTTTAAATACCAGGTATTATAATTAGCCACTCAGTTCTGCTGCCTTTTTTAAAAAAAACTTTTTTAACGTGGGTTTTTTTGTTGTTTGTTTTTTTTTTTTTTTTTTTTTTTTTTTTTTTTTTTTTTTGAGAGAGACAGAGAACAAGCAGGAGAGGGGCAGAGAGAAAGGGAGACACACAATCCAAAGCAGGCTCCAGGCTCTCAACTGTCAGCACAGACCTGACGTGGGGCTCGAACCCAAGGACCACAAGATCACGACCTGAGCCAAAGTCGGACACTTAACTGACTGAGTCACCCAGTCACCCCTCTGCTGCCTCTTGTATCAGTTAGGATCCATTCAAGAAAGCTGAAACCATGCTATGTATTTCAATAGACATAAGTTTATACAGGCAGTTTCTTAAGCATATGTCAGAGAATTGACAAGCAAAAGAAAGCACTAAATTAACCAGAGATAGTAACAGAAGGAAGCAACTAACATCCGTAAAGCTGGGACATGAAGCATAGTGGCTGGAGTTATGAAAACTTGAAGGTAATAAAAAACAAAGAAGCTAAAGGCTGAAACAACAGCTACTGCTGAGGTGAAGGGTATTTCTGCGATGCTGAGATGTTGACAGAGAAAGAGAGAAAGAGAGAGAGAGAGAGAGAGAGAGAGAAGAAAGAAAGAAAGAAAGAAAGAAAGAAAGAAAGAAAGAAAGAAAGAAAGAAAGAAAAAGAGAAAGGAAGAAAGAAAGGACTAGTCCTTTTTGCCCTCCCTGCCTCCCACTTTCCTAGTAGTGCTCCCTAATGGCAGGAACTTGGAATAAGACAAATGGCAAAGCAAGAGCCCCAGCATCACAGAGATAAGGAGCTGAAAGACGACAGTTTAGGAGCTTAACCTCACAACTGCTATAGTTTTTCTTTTCTTTTTTTGTAATTAAAGAAAAACTTAGCTTATCTTTACTTTAATTTCCATTGCTAATTTCAATCCTGGCTTTTCCAGGATTGTGCACTTCTAACACACTGCCAGACACAATGGGGCTGCTGGTCCAGGTACACCAATTTGGATGTCATCTATAATAAGAGGAAGATCTACAAATCACATTCAGGTATTCTGATAACATGTACCAAGTGCTCCCCAGAGCAAATCACCATTTAGTTCACTTATTTACACATACACGCATTAACGTGTATAATTATCATTATATCATTAACGTGTATAATTTTCATTAACGTAATAATTATCTTCTAGTCTGCTATTATTATCTTAAACCCCATTATAAATATAACTGGATATATATACATGTATATACATATGCAATTTCTAAAGTCCTCTCTCACAGACAAAATAAGGTTTAATTTAAAGTTTATTGTCAGGTAAGCATGAGATTTATGGATGCCACCATCTTTTCTCCTAATATTTCCCTCTGGTTTCGATTCTCCGATTTGACCTATGCTTAGAGAGCAGAAAGTTACGCCATTAAAATGCAGTTATGGTCTCCAAAGTGCCACTTTCCTATTTGTTCCAAAGCGCAGTTCAGTGCTACAATTGCTGACTTTACCTACAAAAATACATCATGCTCCTGCTAACATTGCAAATTCTAAAGAGCAATGGGCTGGTTACACTGAATTCCATTCTGCATTAGAATTGTCAGCACAGTGCTGATGGCTGAATCTCTGCAAGTTGACCAGAAGTACCTCACTGGCCAGCTTCTCTGTAAAGTAGAGAGCCATGTGGTTTAGGAAAACTAATTTTTGTATTGCAAACTCAGCTCATTAAGGGTGGATGGAATGCTTCCACTCGGATATAGACAGAGTCAATGTCATCATTTCTGTTTGGACTTTTAAAGCCATAAAATGCATTTAAAAGCACATTTTAAAACGTCATCAGTCACATTATTATTTTTTATCACAATTTAGTATAAACAAATTAGTCCATCCTTCTGATGCACCATTAATTTAACAGTTAACAATTATAAGAAGGTTAGATAATTGGTTCATACTCTATCTCATGGTTCAGAATCCACAAAGTGATATCAAGTTGGTATACAATTTGTGTAGCTTTCAGTAACAAAGAGGATAGATTTTACCAATAGTCAATCATTCTAAGATTAATCAATTTGAAGACTATCAAGGTAATACCAGAACACTTTATTGACCTTATTCTAATTTTCAGATTTATAATTTCTGAACAAAACTAACTTAGATATCAAGGTTATTTCTTCTAGTTGTTACTCTGCCCACTGCTAGACAGGGTGTTACTTCAGAGAAGAAGCCAAGCCACATTCTCCAAATTTTCATCTGGAATCACTCTCCCAAAACATATATTAAGCTATGATATCACCATTTATTCCACCATGCCTTTCAAACCCTTTCTAAAATGTTAACTTGGGGCACCTGGGTGGCGCAGTCGGTTGAGCGTCCGACTTCAGCCAGGTCACGATCTCGCGGTCCGTGAGTTCGAGCCCCGCGTCAGGCTCTGGGCTGATGGCTCAGAGCCTGGAGCCTGTTTCCGATTCTGTGTCTCCCTCTCTCTCTGCCCCTCCCCCGTTCATGCTCTGTCTCTCTCTGTCCGAAAAATAAATAAATGTTGAAAAAAAAAATTTAAAAAAAAAACTAAAAAAAAATAAAATGTTAACTTTATTTTACTTCTGTTTGGAATGTTCTCTGCCAGACATGTTTTGCTATTTTTTTCCCAAATTAATCTTTATATTTTGACACAGCTGTAGCTTTACATGCAGTTGTATGAAATAATACAGAAAGCTGTCATGTGCCCTTTACCAACTTCTCCCAACGGCAACGTCTTGCACAACTAGTACAATAGCACATCTCCATCACCATAAAGATCTCTCACGTTGCCTTGGATAGCCATAACCACTTTGTTCCCTTTCTTCCTCCTTAAAAGGCCATTTTTTCATCTTCCCAGACTGAAACTCCATACCTGTTAAACAGTAACTCCCCATACTATCTCCACCATCTCTTGATAATGACCATATTACTTTATTTTCCATGAATCTGACTACTCTAGGTACCTCATATAACTGGAAGCATATGATATTTATCCTTTAATGTCTGGCTTATTTCACTTAGCATAATGTCTTCAAGATTCATCCTTATTATTAGCCTGCATCAGAATTTTCAGCCTTCATGATTTCTGCTCTTATCTGTATTATTTCCTTCTTTCTGCTTACTTCGTGTTGCCCTCTTCTTTTTCTACACTTTGGAGATGGGAGCTTAAATTACTGATTTGAGTCAATAATGTATGCATTGAGTGCTGTATATTTCCCTCTCTGCACTGATTAGCTGTGTCCCACAAATTTTGTTACATTGTATTTTCATTTTCATTCAGTTTAATGTGTTTTAGCATTACTTTTCATTGAGACTCCCTATTTGATTCACAAGTTACTTAAAGAGTTGTTTTTTTAATAATGTTTATTTATTTTGGGGAGAGACAAAGAGACACACAGAGAAACAGAGAGAGACGGAGTGAGCAGAGAAGGGGCAGAGAGAGGGAGACAGAGAATCCCAAGCAGGCTCCTCGCTATCAGCACAGAGCCTGATGTGGGGCTCAAACCCATGAACCGTGAGATCATAACTTAAGCCGAAACCGAGAGTCAAATGCCTAACCAACTGAGCCACACAGCTGCCCTATTATTTGAAAGTTTTTGTTTAGCTTCCAAGTATTGGGAGACTTTTCTATTATTTTCTGTCATTGTTTTTTAGTTTAATTACATTGTGGTCAGAGAGCATACTCCATATGATTTCTCTATTTTTAATTTTCAACTTTGTTTTGAGGCCTATGAGATAGTCTATCTTGGTATATGTTCTACTGGTACTTGAAAAGAATTTATATTCTGCTATTGTTAGGTGAGTTTTCTATAAACGTCAGGTTGATTCAGTGGCTTGATGGATTTTGCATATTCTTATTGACTTTCTAATTTTTCTATCAATTATCATGAAAGTAATATTAAAGCTTCCACCCATAATCGTGGGTTTATTTCTTTTAGTATCATTGATTTTTGCTTCATATATTTTGCAGCTCTGTTGTTTGGTACATACATATTTAGAATGCCATTTGTGGTGGACTGACCTTTTCAGTACTATGGGATGTCTCTATTTGACTCTGGAAAACTTTAATGTTTACTTTAACTGTTACCAATATAGCCACTCTTCTTTTAATTAATGCTTGCATTAAATATTTTCTTTTTCTTTCAATTTTTCTACATTTTATTTGAAAAAAATTCTTATAGTCTTCATATAGTTGTGTTAAATATTTTAATCTACTTTGCCAATCTGTTTCTTATTTATTGCACTTGGACCATTTACATATAATGTAATTATTCATATATTAAGGTTTAAGTCTACCATTTGATTTTTTTTCCTGGTTTTTATATTTTTAGGTTTCTCTTTGCTCCTACCTTCCTGCAGATTACTTGATCTGCAGATTGGTTTTCTATAGTGTTTTTGACTGTATCTTTTTATATAGATTTATTAGTGATTGTACTATTACACCATAATACAAAACTTCAGTCTTCTGGTGTTGACGCTTTACCAAAGTGAAGTACTGCAATCCTACCTCCTTTTATGTTCCTTACATCTTCCGTTTATAATATAATTTTCTTAAATATTTTCTCTACAAGGGCACCTGAGTGGCTCAGTCAGTTGAGCGTCTGACTTAGGCTCAGGTCATGACCTCACGGTCTGTGGGTTTGAGCCCCACATTGGTCTCTGTGCTGACAGCTCAGAGCCTGGAGCCCGCTTTGGATTCTGTCTCTCTCTCTCTGCCTTTCCCCTGCTTGTGCTTAGTCTCTCTCTCTCTCAAAAATAAATAAACATTAAAAAAAGTATATTTTCTCTACATACATTGAGAATCACAAAAAGTGTTATCATTTTTGCTTCAAGTACCAAACATTTCGCTTCAAGTTTAGGAAACTCAAGAGGAGAAGAAACATATATGTGCATACAGTTTTAGCCCTGTTGGTCTTTCTTCCTTTTTGCTGTCCCAAACAAAAAGCCACACGGAGCTAGATGCCAAAACTCTCCACTCAGCTTCTGTTGACATTCAAAGGGTAGCCTTTCCTTACTGCTGGGTACAATTCAGAGTTGTGGTGCCCCACCAGATCTCTGCTTAGAGGAGATGGCTTAAGAGTCCTTCATTACTGCTACCCTTGTAAGCTGCACCGATAAAATGGAAGTGGGCTTGTTACTGCTGGGCAGTGGTAAAAGTCCTGATTCTACATTAGGCTTCCTTTAACATCATCCAGCAGGGAGAATGGGTTCTCTAGCCTCCTCTGACACCACCTTGGTTTTCAGGGGGTGGGGCATCTTGTTACAATTTAAAGAGGGTGGAGCTCTTTGCTCACATCACTTTTGGGGAGGGGGAGTGGGGAGGATTACAGTTTTCTGTGTGGTGTTTGACTGGAATAAAGCACTTGTCAGAAATTTTCAGTCTTACTAGCATGCTTTTATCAGGCTTTTAAATTTTTATTTTAAATTTATTATTATTATTTTTCCAATGCCGGTATTTCTGAGCTGCCAGCTTTTTTATCTCCACATATGGGATGTATGAAGAACAAAAGAAAGCTCACTGATTTCACCACCATGTCATCTCTTGGAGCCTGAGGCCCCTAGCCTGTCTTCCTTCTTCTCTTCTTTTAGTGTATTATTACTTTTGTTTTATATATAACGTCCAGGGTTTTTAATAGTACAAAAAAGAAAAAATACGGAAAAAGACATTTACTCCATCTTTGCAGCATGAAAAGTCTCTGTTTCATCTTTTAAGACTCGAATATAAGGACCCTTCCTTTGTAAATCTTACCAACCACACCATTTCCCTTGATGGTGACACTCTTTTCTCTGTAGGTTTCCAGGCACTTTTATTGTAATTTATTTTCCTCCCATGGCTGTCTTCATAAACTAGGCATATTAGGCTATGAAACTCCTGAGGGTACATGCTTTGCTTTATTCTCTCCTATGTTCTCCTGAGACTAGCACAATAGTTTGAACAGAGCAGGCAATGTTTATTAATGAAAAGGTGAATGTATGGTATAGTCTCTCAAGATTTTTTTATTTTCTTATTAACATTTGTTCATTTTTGAGAGTGAAAGGGACAGCGCATGAGCAGGAGGGGCAGAGCGAGGGGGAGGCACAGAATTCAAAGCAGGCTCCAGGTTCTGAGCTGTCAGCACAGAGCCCGACATGGGGCTTGAACTCAGGGACCACGAGATCATGACGTGAGCTGAAGTCGGACACTTAACCAACTGAGCCACGCAGGTGCCCTTTCAAGATTTTCTTTTTAATGTTTATTTGTTTTTGAGAGAGAGAGACAGAGAGTGTGAGTGGGGGAGGAGCAGAGAGAGGGAGACACAGAATCCGAAGCAGGCTCCAGGCTCCAAGCTGTCAGCACAGAGCCTGATGCAGGACTCGGGACTCTTACTCTGGGACCACAAGATAGTGACCTGAGCCGAAGTCAGACGCTTAACTGACTGAGCCACCCAGGCACCCCTCAAGATTTCTTTCTAAAGATACAGACCACCTTTACCAGAAATCCTTGTAGGAAATCTCCAAACTGAGGAAGTGCTCTGTTAGATATTCTCACAAGATCTCTTACATCCTTCTAACATTGCAATACACAATCATCATTATATTGCTTCCCCTACTACACAGAGAGGACCATATATATGATTTTCTTAAGGTTTGGGTGGAGACTCTGTCATAGACCATAAATTGTATAAAATCAGGGACCACGTTGGTCTTGGCTCATGGCTTACAGGTATCCCAGAACTTAGCACAGTCCTTAAGTACAAAGTATATATGCAAAAACTATTTGTTGAGTAAATGAATTAACGTTTTAAAAATGGATTAAAAAACAGATGAGAATAGGAACTCATCATGTCATGAATGACTCCATTACATATGTTACATAAAAAAGCTATCCAATCTGCCTTCCCAGAAATGTCCAATTTGCCCCTTTGGATCTCAAAATTTACTAATTACCCATTTCTAATTATATTAACATAACTTTTGTTACACATTTTTTTTAAAATCAGAACCATTTTAGAAACTGATAGATGAACTTGTGAGCTACCTACATGGGTTTTTCCCAAATGCCTTAACAAACTTTATTGTTGATCTGTAATAGCTGATGAGAGAGCAAGAAATGGAAAGGGAAATAGCTTTTTCATGTGATCAGTGTTAGTAAACTGCACCTGAATGGCTCTGTTGGAGGCCAATCTAGATACATGGCTTCACTTACTAGTCTCATAAATGGCCAAACCTATTGTTATTCCCTTAGTAACTCAGTAATACTTCATAAATGATTTCTTAGTACTTTATTTCCAAGTCTAAAATTCATATCTAAATCTCCAAAACCCACATCACTAAAACTATTCTGGAAGAGTTATTTTAAGTGTTGTAATATTCCCACACGAACACTCATCTTGCACAGTTAAATTATTTAACCTCTTTCCTGTATGCCAGTTTGTTAAGTATTGCTGAGAGTGAGGCAAACGAAAAGAGCTATAAGGCAAGAATATTTCTTCTTTACACACGGCTCTAAGGAGAGACAGGGGATGACAAAATGTTACAGAAGGAGAGGAAAAAGGTTCCTCTGAAATCACAATGTCACAAAAATAGAGACAGATTCTGTTCCCCTAACATAATCCATTGACAGTCATTCCATTATATGAAATTGAGGTTAGGCCTTGGTGTTTGACATCTGCTCTGGAGGTTATATTTTAAAAGCTCAATCTTAAACTCATAGGATGGGAGAAATATAGATGTTTTGATATTGCCATAATCTTTATAAAGTAGACATCCTAAGGGGTTCCATGAAGTTGGGACATATGAATTATATGTGATAAAATAAAGATGCCAGTCCCCTAAAGACTCATTTATACAGATGTAACACTCTAAACAAAAACAAAAACAAAAACAAAACACAAAAACAAAAAAAACATCTAGCAAGGAAAAGAAAAATAAAGAGGAATTAGTCTAAAATTTGTATTTTATGAGGGTTGATTTGTAAAAGTTAATGAAGACTGTTATTTAGCATTTAACAATCAGACACTATGGGCATAGCTTGTATTAGGTAATTAAGAAAATGCTATCAAATACTAACGACCTATCTTTAGACAAAACTTTCATGCCACTCATTTTTTTTTTATTTATATATGAAATTTATTGTCAAATAGGTTTCCATACAACACCCAGTGCTCATCCCAAAAGGTGCCCTCCTCAATACCCATCCCCCACCCTCTCCTCCCTCCCACCCCCCATCAACCCTTAGTTTGTTCTCAGTTCTCAACAGTCTCTTATGCTTTGGCTCTCTCCCACTCTAACCTCTTTTTTTTTTTTCCTTCCCCTCCCCCATGGGTTCCTGTTAAGTTTCTCAGGATCCACATAAGAGTGAAACCATATGGTATCTGTCTTTCTCTGTATGGCTTATTTCACTTAGCATCACACTCTCCAGTTCCATCCACGTTGCTACAAAAGGCCATATTTCATTTTTTCTCATTGCCACGTAGTATTCCATTGTGTATATAAACCACAATTTCTTTATCCATTCATCAGTTGATGGACATTTAGGCTCTTTCCATAATTTGGCTATTGTTGAGAGTGCTGCTATGAACATTGGGGTACAAGTGCCCCTATGCATCAGTACTCCTGTGTCCCTTGGATAAATTCCTAGCAGTGCTATTGCTGGGTCATAGGGTAGGTCTATTTTTAATTTTCTGAGGAACCTCCACACTGCTTTCCAGAGCGGCTGCACCAATTTGCATTCCCACCAACAGTGCAAGAGGGTTCCCGTTTCTCCACATCCTCTCCAGCATCTATAGTCTCCTGATTTGTTCATTTTGGCCACTCTGACTGGCGTGAGGTGATACCTGAGTGTGGTTTTGATTTGTATTTCCCTGATAAGGAGCGACGCTGAACATCTTTTCATGTGCCTGTTGGCCATCCGGATGTCTTCTTTAGAGAAGTGTCTATTCATGTTTTCTGCCCATTTCTTCACTGGGTTATTTGCTTTTCGGGTGTGGAGTTTGGTGAGCTCTTTATAGATTTTGGATACTAGCCCTTTGTCCGATATGTCATTTGCAAATATCTTTTCCCATTCCGTTGGTTGCCTTTTAGTTTTGTTGGTTGTTTCCTTTGCTGTGCAGAAGCTTTTGATCTTCATAAGGTCCCAGTAATTCACTTTTGCTTTTAATTCCCTTGCCTTTGGGGATGTGTCGAGTAAGAGATTGCTACGGCTGAGGTCAGAGAGGTCTTTTCCTGCTTTCTCCTCTAAGGTTTTGATGGTTTCCTGTCTCACATTCAGGTCCTTTATCCATTTTGAGTTTATTTTTGTGAATGGTGTGAGAAAGTGGTCTAGTTTCAACCTTCTGCATGTTGCTGTCCAGTTCTCCCAGCACCATTTGTTAAAGAGACTGTCTTTTTTCCATTGGATGTTCTTTCCTGCTTTGTCAAAGATGAGTTGGCCATACGTTTGTGGGTCTAGTTCTGGGGTTTCTATTCTATTCCATTGGTCTATGTGTCTGTTTTTGTGCCAATACCATGCTGTCTTGATGATGACAGCTTTGTAATAGAGGCTAAAGTCTGGGATTGTGATGCCTCCTGCTTTGGTCTTCTTCTTCAAAATTACTTTGGCTTTTCGGGGCCTTTTGTGGTTCCATATGAATTTTAGGATTGCTTGTTCTAGTTTCGAGAAGAATGCTGGTGCAATTTTGATTGGGATTGCATTGAATGTGTAGATAGCTTTGGGTAGTATTGACATTTTGACAATATTTATTCTTCCAATCCATGAGCAGGGAATGTCTTTCCATTTCTTTAAATCTTCTTCAATTACCTTCATAAGCTTTCTATAGTTTTCAGCATACAGATCCTTTACATCTTTGGTTAGATTTATTCCTAGGTATTTTATGCTTCTTGGTGCAATTGTGAATGGGATCAGTTTCTTTATTTGTCTTTCTGTTGCTTCATTGTTAGTGTATAAGAATGCAACTGATTTCTGTACATTGATTTTGTATCCTGCAACTTTGCTGAATTCATGTATCAGTTCTAGCAGACTTTCGGTGGAGTCTATCGGATTTTCCACGTATAATATCATGTCATCTGCAAAAAGCGAAAGCTTGACTTCCTCTTTGCCAATTTTGATGCCTTTGATTTCCTTTTGCTGTCTGATTGCTGATGCTAGAACTTCCAGCACTATGTTAAACAACAGCGGTGAGAGTGGGCATCCCTGTCGTGTTCCTGATCTCAGGGAAAAAGCTCTCAGTTTTTCCCCGTTGAGGATGATGTTAGCTGTGGGCTTTTCATAAATGGCTTTTATGATCTTTAAGTATGTTCCTTCTATCCCGACTTTCTCAAGGGTTTTTATTAAGAAAGGGTGCTGGATTTTGTCAAAGGCCTTTTCTGCATCGATTGACAGGATCATATGGTTCTTCTCTTTTTTTTTGTTAATGTGATGTATCACGTGGATTGATTTGCGAATGTTGAACCAGCCCTGCATCCCAGGAATGAATCCCACTTGATCATGGTGAATAATTCTTTTTATATGCCGTTGAATTCGATTTGCTAGTATCTTATTGAGAATTTTTGCATCCATATTCATCAGGGATATTGGCATGTAGTTCTCTTTTTTTACTGGGTCTCTGTCTGGTTTAGGAATCAAAGTAATACTGGCTTCATAGAACGAGTCTGGAAGTTTTCCTTCCCTTTCTATTTCTTGGAATAGCTTGAGAAGGATAGGTATTATCTCTGCTTTAAACGTCTGGTAGAACTCCCCTGGGAAGCCATCTGGTCCTGGACTCTTATTTGTTGGGAGATTTTTGATAACCGATTCAATTTCTTCGCTGGTGATGGGTCTGTTCAAGCTTTCTATTTCCTCCTGATTGAGTTTTGGAAGAGTGTGGGTGTTCAGGAATTTGTCCATTTCTTCTAGGTTGTCCAATTTGTTGGCATATAATTTTTCATAGTATTCCCTGATAATTGTTTGTATCTCTGAGGGATTGGTTGTAATAATTCCATTTTCATTCATGATTTTATCTATTTGGGTCATCTCCCTTTTCTTTTTGAGAAGCCTGGCTAGAGGTTTGTCAATTTTATTTTTTCAAAAAACCAACTCTTGGTTTCATTGATCTGCTCTACAGTTTTTTTAGATTCTATATTGTTTATTTCTGCTCTGATCTTTATTATTTCTCTTCTTCTGCTGGGTTTAGGCTGCCTTTGCTGTTCTGCTTCTAGTTCCTTTAGGTGTGCTGTTAGATTTTGTATTTGGGATTTTTCTTGCTTCTTGAGATAGGCCTGGATTGCAATGTATTTTCCTCTCAGGACTGCCTTCGCTGCGTCCCAAAGCGTTTGGATTGTTGTATTTTCATTTTCGTTTGTTTCCATATATTTTTTAATTTCTTCTCTAATTGCCTGGTTGACCCACTCATTCGTTAGTAGGGTGTTCTTTAACCTCCATGCTTTTGGAGGTTTTCCAGACTTTTTTCTGTGGTTGATTTCAAGCTTCATAGCGTTGTGGTCTGAAAGTATGCATGGTATGATTTCAATTCTTGTAAACTTATGAAGGGCTGTTTTGTGACCCAGTATATGATCTATCTTGGAGAATGTTCCATGTGCACTCGAGAAGAAAGTATATTCTGTTGCTTTGGGATGCAGAGTTCTAAATATATCTGTCAAGTCCATCTGATCCAATGTCTCATTCAGGGCCCTTGTTTCTTTATTGACCGTGTGTCTAGATGATCTATCCATTTCTGTAAGTGGGGTGTTAAAGTCCCCTGCAATTACCACATTCTTATCAATAAGGTTGCTTATGTTTATGAGTAATTGTTTTATATATTTGGGCGCTCCGGTATTCGGCGCATAGACATTTATAATTGTTAGCTCTTCCTGATGGATAGACCCTGTCACTATTATATAATGTCCTTCTTCATCTCTTGTTACAGCCTTTAATTTAAAGTCTAGTTTGTCTGATAGAAGTATGGCTACTCCAGCTTTCTTTTGGCTTCCAGTCGCATGATAAATAGTTCTCCATCCCCTCACTCTCAATCTAAAGGTGTCCTCAGGTCTAAAATGAGTCTCTTGTAGACAGCAAATAGATGGGTCTTGTTTTTTTATCCATTCTGATACCCTATGTCTTTTGGTTGGCGCATTTAATCCATTTACATTCAGTGTTATTATAGAAAGATATGGGTTTAGAGTCATTGTGATGTCTGTATGTTTTATGCTTGTAGTGATGTCTCTGGTACTTTGTCTCACAGGGTCCCCCTTAGGATCTCTTGGAGGGCTGGTTGAGTGGTGACAAATTCCTTCAGTTTTTGTTTGTTTGGGAAGACCTTTATCTCTCCTTCTATTCTAAATGACAGACTTGCTGGATAAAGGATTCTCGGCTGCATATTTTTTCTGTCTAGCACACTGAAAATCTCGTGCCAATTCTTTCTGGCCTGCCAAGTTTCAAAAGAGAGATCAGTCACGAGTCTTATAGGTCTCCCTTTATATGTGAGGGCACGTTTACCCCTTGCTGCTTTCAGAATTTTCTCTTTATCCTTGTATTTTGCCAGTTTCACTATGATATGTCGTGCAGAAGATCGATTCAAGTTACGTCTGAAGGGAGTTCTCTGTGCCTCTTGGATTTCAATGCCTTTTTCCTTCCCCAGTTCAGGGAAGTTCTCAGCTATTATTTCTTCAAGTACCCCTTCAGCACCTTTCCCTCTCTCTTCCTCCTCTGGGATACCTATTATGCGTATATTATTTCTTTTTAGTGTATCACTTAGTTCTCTAATTTTCCCCTCATACTCCTGGATTTTTTTATCTCTCTTTTTCTCAGCTTCCTCTTTTTCCATAACTTTATCTTCTAGTTCACCTATTCTCTCCTCTGCTTCTTCAATCCGAGCCGTGGTGGTTTCCATTTTGTTATGCATTTCGTTTAAAGCGTTTTTCAGCTCCTCGTGACTGTTCCTTAGTCCCTTGATCTCTGTAGCAAGAGATTCTCTGCTGTCAGCTATACTGTTTTCAAGCCCAGCGATTAATTTTATGACTATTATTCTAAATTCACTTTCTGTTATATTATTTAAATCCTTTTTGATCAGCTCATTAGCTGTTGTTATTTCCTGGAGATTCTTCTGAGGGGAATTCTTCCGCTTGGTCATTTTGGATAGTCCCTGGCGTGGTGAGGACCTGCAGGGCACTTCCCCTGTGCTGTGGTGTATAACTGGAGTTGGTGGGCGGAGCCGCAGTCGGACCTGATGTCTGCCCCCAGCCCACCGCTGTGTCCACAGTCAGACTGGTGTTGCCTTCTCTTCCCCTCTCCTAGGGGCGGGATTCACTGTGGGGTGGGGTGGCCTGTCTGGGCTACTTGCACACTGCCAGGCTTGTGATGCTGGGGATCTGGCGTCTTAGCTGGGGTGGGTAGGCAAGGTGCACGGGGGCAGGAGGGGCAGGCTCAGCTTGCTTCTCCTTAGGTGATCCACTTCAGGAGGGGCCCTGTGGCAGCAGGAGGGAGTCAGATCCGCTGCCGGAGGTTTGGCTCCGCAGAAGCGCAGAGTTGGGTGTTTGCCTGGAGCGAGCAAGTTCCCTGGCAGGAACTGGTGCTCTTTGGGATTTTGGCTGGGGGATGGGCGGGGGAGATGGCGCTGGCGAGCTCCTTTGTTCCCCACCAAACTGAGCTCTGTCGTCCGGGGGCTCAGCAGCTCTCCTTCCCTTTGTCCTCCAGCCTTCCCGCTTTCTGAGCAGAGCTGTTAACTTATGACCTCCCAGACGCTAAGTCGCGCTTGCTGTCGGAACACAGTCCGTCAGGCCCCTCCGCTTTTTGCAAGCCAGACTCGGGGGCTCTGCTTGGCCGGCGAGCCGCCCCTCCGCCCCGGCTCCCTCCCGCCAGTCCGTGGAGCGCGCACCGCCTCGCCGCCCTTCCTACCCTCTTCCGTGGGCCTCTCGTCTGCGCTTGGCTCCGGCGACTCCGTTCTGCTAATCCTCTGGCGGTTTTCTGGGTTCTTTAGGCAGGTGTAGGTGGAATCTAAGTGATCAGCGGGACGCGCGGTGAGCCCAGCGTCCTCCTACGCCGCCATCTTCCCTCTCTCCGCCACTCATTTTTTTAAGTGGATCATAACTCACCTACTTGGAAACACTCAACAGTGCCTAAGAAGCCCTAAAGGTGTAGCAAATATTCTTTATATGATTCATATTATAACAGGGCTTTATCTATTGATAGCCACCCATTTGAGGATAGCTGTGCTTTTCTGCAAATAAATAAATGGAATACTCATGAGTGGCTTAAAATATATTCATTGCATATTTACCATTTTGAGAATGTAGCACAGATCAAGTCAAAAACAATCAGCTACACACTCCGCTAAAGGTTTTGGCACTATACCATGCTCTAAGCTCCTTGTGATCAAGAGCCCTACTTTATTCATTCATGGGATCCCTGTCATCTGATTTAGAACCAGGCAAAAAGCTGATGTTCAATGAGAGTGATTGGTGTAGTTAACCAAACTACTATGTATGGCTCTCTGAATTTGGCATGGGCCCACGTGGCCATCTACAAAATTAAAGACTTTGTTGGGAATGCAAGCTGGTACAGCCACTCTGAAAACAGTATGGAGGCTCCTCAAAAAAACTAAAACTAGAACCATCCTATGACCCAGCAATTGCACTACTAGGCATTTATCCACGGGATACAGGGGTGCAGTTTTGAAGAGACACATGCACCCCCATGTTTACAGCAGCACTATCAACAATAGCCCATGTATGGAAAGAGCCCAAATGTCCATCGATGGATGAATGGATAAAGAAGATGTGGGATACCTATACAATGGAGTATCACTCGGCAATCAAAAAGAATGAAATCTTGCCATTTGCAACTATGTGGATGGAACTTGGGGGCATTATGCTAAGCAAAATTAGTCAGAGAAAGACAAAAATCATATAACTTCACTCATATGAGGACTTTAAGAGACAAAACAGACGAACATAAGGGAAGGGAGACAAAAATAATACAAAAACAGGGAGGGGGACAAAACAGAAGAGACTCATAAATCTGGAGAACAAACTGAGGGTTACGGGAGGGGTTATGAGCTAAATGGGTAAGGGGCACTAAGGAATCTACTCCTGAAATCACTGTTGCACTATATGCTAACTAATTTGGATGTAAATTTTAAAAAATAAAAAATAAAGTTAAAAAAATATTTTGTGATACTACAAAATATCTTCTCACTTCATAGAGAATTATCTGGTCTCTACTTCCTCTTCTGTGTTTCTACACATCTGCAGTTTCTGTGCTCAGCAAGTCTGTTATCCTGTCATATTTCTGAGGGTTTTATCTGAGACTTTGATAACTAGCTCCTTCTGTAATAAAAGCTGATGGCTACGTATAGAATGAGTAACCACCACACAGTAGGTCCATTTAGGCAATGCTTTTCCCACTTGTCATACCAAGTACACTGGTAGTTTCAAGTCAAATGATAGGCATTAACTAGAAAAAAAAAAAAGTCTTAGAATTTCCCTATCAGTCATAATAAAATCTACTGAAACTACTTTTTTACACTTACTATTCACTTCTCTACTCTAAATTGCAAATTCCTTCTGATTATATGAGAAGCCGTATTTTCTGTTCCTTTTTTTTTTTTCTTTTTTAATTACCTAGGGACCATCATTTCTTAGCTTCTTCTTGATTTCTCAGTGATTAGGCTATCATGGCTAAGTACACAGTCTCTAATGTAGAAACTATGCAGTCAAATCATTCTGACATACTTCACCCTGCAAGAAAAATTTTCAGAAAGACCACTATCCACACCATATCTTCTCAGTCATTATTTTAGATACAGTGCTTGGAAAACAAAGATGCCCTTTATTGCCTAAGGAATTAAACAACTGTTTAACTGTTTAATGCTAAAAAGGAAGCATCGAGGCCTCAAAACGAAGCCTGGCAATAATCCAATCTGTGAGGCACCAACATAAAAAATCTATGTAATAGGGGCACCTGGGTGGCTCAGTTGGTTGAGTGTCTGACTTAAGCTCAGGTCATGATCTCACAGTTCGTGAGTTCAAGCCCCATGTCAGGCTCTGTGCTGACAGCTCAGAGCCTGAAGCCTGCTTTGGATCCTGTGTCTCCTTCGCTCTCTGCTCCTCCCCACTTGTGCTCTGTCTCTCAAAAATAAATAAATGTAAAAAAAAATTTTTTTAATCTACGTAATAGTTAACTTTTATCAGAGCAAAAGACTCTGTTCCCAAAAGAAAACTCCTTCTCTCTCTGCTCCTCCCCGCTTGTGCTCTCTCAAAAATAAATAAATGTAAAAAAAATTTTTTTAATCTACATAATAGTTAACTTTTATCAGAGCAAAAGACTCTGTTCTGCAAAAGAAAACTGGGAACAGAATGATCTAATGATGTCTGTTCAGTGAGATTCTTTCTTACTGAACTTTCTAATATTCATCCTATTCTATTAGAAACTGAGCATTCCAGTCAGACATAACTGAAGACAACATGAGAAGAGCCAGTTCACTGTGACTATCTGAGTTTAACTGTTACTGGGTTCTTGTCCCAGATGCACCAAAGAACTGGAGACCCAAGACCAGAATGGGAAGTTTATTCAGTAGATAAGTAGAGTACACTTTCAAGAGTGAAAGCAGGCCATTGCCAGAGCAAGAGTGGCAATGGTATTGAGAACCTGTAGCTGCATCCTTTTAAGTCTGCTTTCTGCATGTATGTAAATTGGTCTCTGACTGACATTTTTCATTGACAGCTGGTAGTTATATAATACTTTGGCCTCTGTGCATGAGCCTACCCATGATGCATACTGTTATAATTTTATTTGCTTATGTATTGTATGAGTGTCTAATGAGCTTTTGTTGCAACATTAAAAGTACTTAAGAGCAGGTTGCACCCTTTGTATGCATGCTCAGCTTTTACAAGTCTCCTTTTTGGTTTTTGAGCCAGCTCTGTAGCTAGGCCTTTCCTGTTCTGTTAGCCCTTAGAGATAAAGGGTGTGGCTGCTAACCCTGAGGGGTGGCTCTGAGGGTGTGGCCAGCATCTACTTTATCTCTTCTCTGTCATGCTTAACTACCTGCCTACTAGGATAGCTAGTTGAAGACCCTTACTTGCAGGTACAAGTGGTTTAGCACTCACATGTAGAACTAAAATCCATCCTGGAAGTTTCACTTACATCTAATTAATGCAAAGTGTCTATTTCAGGGAGATGCCTATCTAGAGGAACACAGGATTCCTTCTGGGAGATTCTCAGGAAGACTCCATCATAGCATAACCACCAAAGTAAAACCACCCCATCAAAGTATTTTGCCTAAGTTCTTAAGAAATTCAGTTCATTTTTTTTTTTTTTTCTGGTGTCTAGGATTGGATGAGGTTCATTCTCAGCTCCTGCTATCTAACCTGGGGTCCAGGTTAGACTTCAGTTAAATAGGACTGACAAGCGCTTAAGTCCCAGGAGCAGTAATTTATCTTTCTAAAATACATAGAATATTTATTTATGTGATTCTGTGTGAGATAAGTTATGTATTTGTTATTGAGTCGTAGCTCTCTAATTGGTTATCAAGACAGTATTCTGTCTAGCTGTCACTTACAAAGGGTTAACTCATTACTTTGACTTCTATCTTAAAAGAGGATAGTGCAAATTGGGGGATTAGCTCTTAACTGTGTACCCAGGAATTATCTGAGAAACTTAAAATACTTTACCTAATTTAGTATCAAAACACAGTCTGATCTTTCTCTCTGTGGTGACAGAGCAAAAATTGGCAATAAACATTTTTATTCCTACACATTAAAAGCAATGATTTTTTGCTTGTTCCCCCCCCCTTTATTATCATTGTAATATATGCTTATTGTAGAAGTTCAGAAAGTACAAAAAAGCAAAAGACATGTTGGAAAAAAGTATCCCTCTATAATCACACTGACATTTGGTACTTCGCCTTTCAGTCTATCCCACTGTACATGTTTTACGTACACTCTAATTCTACATACATTTTGCCCTGCATTTTTCATTTAACATATTTTAGTATTTCCCTTGTTTTTAAAAACTCTATATAAACATCATTTCAACCACTGCTATATTTCTAATTCGGTACTATATTAGTATTCTATTATCTTGTTACATATGAATTTACATTTTTAACTAAAATGTTTTACACTAATTTTTAAAATTTTTCTTACTGTTTATTTATTTTTGAAGGAAAGAGAGACAGAGAGAGAGAGCAGGGGAGGGGCAGAGAGAGAGGGAGACACAGAATCTGAAGCAGGCTCCAGGCCCTGAGCTGTCAGCGCAGAGCCCGATGTGGAGCTTGAACTCACAAACCGCAAGATCATGACCTGAGCCAAAGTCAGTCTCTTAACCAACTAAGCCACCCAGGTGTCCCTAAAATGTTTTGCACTTTAAATCACACTATCAACATACAATGCATCAAAGAACATAATGTATATGACATATATACTAGTTGTGTTTTTATTGATACAATAAAGCAAATATAAAAAGTTGCAGTTCAGGGCTTTTCTGACTAAGAGAATTTCTCATTTTTCTTCAGCAGTCCTAAATTCATTGGAAATGTTGTTAAAAGATAGCAGATACAATAATTTATTTTCACTCTGATGAGTGCTCAGTAGGAAGGTTGAAAAGTCAAGAACTCCCTCAAAAGTAATACATCCATTTTATTTGCGAAATGACTTCCATCCCAATGTAGTACTTTATTTTGCACATTTTACCAGGGCATTATTAGGCATTTTTGCAACCCAATAGACTCTGCCTGGCTCATTTCTCTGAATGGAATGGCACAGCCATACAGAAGAAGCAGTCATTTCTCCATTAATTTACCAAGGCATGAGAACAATCCAGCTTGTATTACAAGTTCTATGGTTTTTCACGGACAGGGCCAACTATTCCACCTTTATCATTCAAGATTATCTGATATTGAAGGAGATCACCAGAAATTGAGGAAAACAACTAAAAATCTGTCCCCCGGGGTGTCTCGGTGGCTCAGTCACTGAAGCATCCCAATCTTGATTTCAGCTCAGGTCAGGATCTCACCGTTTATGAGTTCGAGCCCTGCATCTTGGGATTCTCTCCCTCTCCCTCTCTTGCTCTCTGCCCCTCTCCCAATCACGCTGTCTCTAAAAATAATACACTTAAAAAAAGAGAAATTAAAAATCTGCCTCTAATGTGCCAAACATTCTCATTTGTGTTATTTCATTTGCTGGTGTGTGTGTCTATTGAAGGAAGAGAAGGGTATCTTTTTTTTTTTTCTAGTTTGCAATGAAGTGTTGTGGAGGCAGCAATGTTCATATGAAGATAACAATATGCAATCTGAATGCATAATTCAAATAAAATAAATAGGTAGGAGGGGAAAATGGGGCAATAAGGTGCCCAGGACTATGGGTAGAAAGTGCAGGAGGAGGTGTCTAGGCATGTAGAAGAAAGGAGGCTCAGGATTTTCTGGAATCTTAGCGCAGCTTAATCAAGGCAGGTGTGTTCGCAGTTCCTCGGGGTTTTGGCCTGATACAGAGGGAGCTACTAAACGTGTTAACAAGAACAGACCTCAAATACTCTGTGGATCATCTCTATCATCACCCCTACACTAAACCTTGACCAAGAATGATCATCACATGGCAATGGAGGAATTTAGAAGGGCAAAGAAACAAGAAAGAGATGAGCTGGCTAAATGTGGCAGAAATGTGAACACATCAGTATGAAACAGAATTTGAGGCATGTTATAGAAATCTGATGTAGTGAAAATGCACGTAAGGGAATAACAATTTAATTGGGTTGCTCCCAACAAAATATTTTACAGGTCTACTGGTGTATCATGAAAGTAGTAACTTCATGACTATTTAGCACACAAACTACCATCTATAGAAGACAGAACAATGATGGATGGAAAGCATTTCACCCTAGTAACGATGAACCAGCAAAGTGATCTTGCAAACAGTAGTGGTTTTCCCCCTCACAAGTCCATTTGTTTTTCCTGTGCTGGAAATATTGTACATAGAATCTAAAAGGTGCAGTTTGGGGGAGGGGAAAGTTGCAGACTCAACTCCCCTACAATTGCATGGGAAAGTTTTTTCCATGGTATACACAATGCCGAGCTACACTCTAGGTACTGCTGGTCACTGAGTGTGGAGACACAGAACAACAGGGAGGTGAACCTTAACCTTAACGTGCAGGGGAAACTCCTTGACATCAAAGGGGGTGCTGATTCACAGCATTACTCTTCCCCTTTTTCTTTTCTTTTCTACCTTGGTCTATTTAACTGTTCTGCATTTCAGAACATCAATACCATTGAGCAGCACCTAGGTGGCTCAGTCGGGAAAGCATGTGACTCTTGATTTCATCTCAGGTTACGATCTCATGATTTGTGAGTTTGAGTCCCACATCAGGCTGTGCACTGACAGCATGGAGCCTGCTTGGGATTCTCTCTCTCCCTCTCTCTGCTCCTCCCCCACTTGTGCTGTCTCTGTGTCTCTCAAAATATATTCATTAATTATAAAAAACGTTTAAAATCAATACCGTTGATAAAACATGAAAAGAGTAAAGGCTTTTCTTTAAAGATGTAATTCAAGTACAATATTCATAAGGAAAAGTACATATATTCAATTGTACCACTCCACAAATATTTACAAACTGAAAACATCGCTGTAACCAGCATCCAGATCGAGAAATAGACAACCACCAGCACTCTAGAAGCACCTCATCCACACTCTCCCCGGTCCAAAGGAAATCCTTTCACTCACAGAATAAACCAGTTTTTACTCTAATTGAACTGTATGTAAATGGAATCACACATGATGTGCTGTTTTTTATTTGGTATCTTTTGCTTAAATTATGCTTATCAAATGTCTCCACAGTGTTACAATTGTGGAGATTTTAAATAAGGAAATTTTTGTGAAAATAGAGCAATGTTTGATACAGAGGGGGGAAAAAAGCTGAATTAAAAATTATGGCTGCTTTACAACCTGGGCCCCGCAGAATGGCTCCCGCAAAGAAAGGTGGCAAGAAGTGTTCTGCCATCAATAAGGTAGTGACCGGAGAATACACCATCAACATTCCCAAGCGCATCCATGGAGTGGGTTTCGAGAAGCATGCCCCTCGGGCTCTCAAAGAGACCCGGAAATTGGCTATGAAGGAGATGGGAACCCCAGATGTGCGCACTGACACCAGGCTCAACAAAGCTGTCTAGACCAAAGGAAAAAGGAATGTTCCATATGTCTGTGTGCGGTTGTCCAGAAAACGTTAACGAGGATGAGGATTCACCAAACAAGCTCTATATATTGGTTACCTATATACCTGTCACCACTTTCAAAAATCTACAGACTGTTAATGTGGATGAGAATTGCTGATTGTCAAATAAAAGTATAAAACTGTGTATACACACACACACACACACACACACACACACACACACACACACACGGCTGCTGTTCCAGGTATTAGGTTATAACAAGTAACAAATGCAGTAATTTTTTAGAAGGCTAGTAGTAACAACAGCTCAAGAGAACTTGCAAAGAACGCTGCCCTGTTGAGGACAGCCCTGCCAACATACTATAATTTCTAACCTGTGTGGTCTAAAAGTATAAGTCACCCTCTAAGAAGAGATGTGGAGCATGAGGACTGTGCCTCCTCACATAAGTGCAGGTGAATGCAAGTGGGGCAGCTTTCATATCCAAGCTAGACTCAGTCTACACCACAGGAACCCTGACATTTAAAGATATATAATACATCTATCACAATTGTCACTTGCCATTAATTTACATTCCCTTTATGCATCTGTTCAGAAAATAATTAGGATTTTATGCTGCAGTAAATATGCTTGTTCATCCATTAGTGCAAAGCAAAAGATTAATTGCATTACAATGGGAATCAGGACGACAGCACTCGGAGCCACAATGATAACAGTGACAGCTGGGCTGCCCACAGTACTTTGCTCTGATAAGCTTCAAAAACAAGTGTAGATGGGAAAATAATTAAATCACTGACAAGATGGCACCAGCCTTATTTTCCCTCTTCTTGCATTCAGCTTACAATCACCAAATAAAAAGATTGTCCCTACAAATTCGAAAAGGACCTTTATTTTTTTTTCCCTATCTCCAAATGCCCTGGTTTAACGTTAGTAATGAGCTGGATTGCTAACATATCTCACTTTTATTTAACCTCCTATCATTTATCTAACCAAGCTAAATATTGAGGTTGACCTGATCTAGTCTATTTAACTAGCATCTACTGAGAACCCAAGAGACCGGACTGGCACTGGACATGTGTCCACTTCAGTCACAGGGCATGGTGCTTAAAGCTCTACTGTCACCATGTTAGAATTCTTAATTCTTTAACCAGAGTCCCGCATTTTAATTGGGTATTGGGCCTCAAAAATTATGTACCTAGTCCTGCTGATAGATGTAAAAAAATAGTAACATAATCTCCCTAATATATGTATTATGTATATAATGCATGTATTGTGCACATCTGTACAGTATACACATATTTATGTACACATATATGTACATTATTATGTATATATTATATACATATTGTGGATGTGCGCACACATATATATCAGTGAAAGCATCCACAGTCAGACCTCTTGCTACAGTTCCCCAAAAGGAAACAAAAACAAACAGCAAACAAATTCATTTCCCCCTCTTTTCCCTGGTCAATTAAAAAGGAAAGTGGTGTTATTGAGTGGAAACAGAACATCTGTTTTTTGAGGAAACATCTGAGAAGCAAGAGACATGCTCTACTTGTAAATCCAATTGTCTCCTCACTATGGATACTTTCCTATGGTTCAAAATAGACTGATCATTGTTTTAGGGACAATGCATGTTAACAACGTGTTTAACCCTGAGTGGGAGTTTACCAACATTCAAGAAAACATCTGTGCAGTGATTTGAATAATGATCTAGCCTCCACCCTGGTGCCTCCACACCACCCTCCCCAACCACCAAAAAAATAAAAAGAAATGGTTATAGAAGGGCTCAATTCAAAACTTCATCCTTTGATGTTTAATTAAGGTGACAACAGAAGCCAGATAACTGATCTTGCTCTGACATTCCCACAGGAAGAAGTAACTGACAGATGGTCATGATTGTAACCAAAATGTTTGGATAATCATCTTTGATGAATCATTTATCATGGCAGCTCCTCATATGACAGTGACTTCTTTGGAGTCCCCTAAAACCCTGGCCCATTAAGAAATTGCTTAATGACATACTGTTTTTACTACTCATCTAGAAAGTAGCCACAGCTTATCCTTCTCCATGATTTTTTAAAGTTTTTTTTTTTTTTAGAATCCCTTGGATTTATTAAATTTATTAATCACAACATTTTGTCTTCCATGGAGAATGAGAGAGGGAGTTTTGTTATTGATAGGGGAGAAAGGCTTCGAAAATAGGTCAGGTGCAACAAGATACTGCTTAAGGGAAGGGAAATGCAAATTAACTACTGTAGACGTGGGTGTTTTTGCCCTGGCAGCAGCTGCTGAATAATTAGGGCCCAAAGGCCTTCATAAAGGTTATAAGTCTTGTTACTGTGGCTAACCAAATCTGCTTGAGTAATTTTCCTTTCACTATTGCAATTATGGGGTTTTAACTCACTAGGTAGCTGATTTTGTGGCATGTACATATTCGATGTGTCAGGGAAAATGAGCTTCCAAGGCTCCCCTCTGGACCACTTTAGAGCAATGATCATAAATCCTCACTAAAGGGAAACTGGTTCTTAAGAGGAGCAATTCTAGGGGTGGGAGTGGAGGAAAAAATGAAAGGAAGCAGGCAAACATTTCATATGCAATGGAGCTGCAAAATTGGATTGTAGCACAACACAATAATATGAAACAATGTAATATAGTATACTAGAATATGTTGTATTTACATGTGATATAATACACATTTTAAGGTTCATTATTATCACAGATAAGCATTCATCCTGGATGCTCCTAGAAAATTTTGGTACTACTTAGATCCACTTTTCCTGGAAGTAAGTAACTTTCACTTTCCAGTGTCCCCTCTCAGAATTGTGAAACCATGGTCCTTCTATCTTTTACCTTTTCTTGTGCAACCCTGTGCATTGACTCTCTGTCTCACCTGTCTTATCAAGTCTGTCTCCTCTTGTCCTGACACAGTATCTACTATTAGCATGGGATAGAGTCAATAGTAGGAGAGAAGAAGTGGGTCTGATTTTGGTGATAAGTATCTGTTCTACCAACTGGGTAATGGGACTAATTTATCTGAACTATAGTTTCCTCACTTTTTGAAATGGGAAATTACTACTTTTAGAGGTTATTCATGGACACCAAATGTAAAAATTTATGGAAAGTGCTTTTTTAGGCTTAAATATATTTGTCTATCATATTTCCCTCCCTTCCTCTCCTTTCAGTCTCCCTCTCTCATACATCTCTCCATAAATCTTACATCCACCCACACACATTTCAATTTATTTTATCTTGTCCTTAAAGTGAATACAAACATACCAACAGAGCTTGAACATTTCAATTCATATATTTATATAAAATCAATGTTTATTTTGTCAATACTTGATATAATTTTAAAGTAGTTTTGACATTTAACAGAAAAAAAAATAGTTATAAAACATAGTTTTAATGTGGCCAATGAAGGTATTCCTTTTTTTTTCATTTTTAAAACATTTTTATTTTTTTTAAATTTACATCCAAATTAGCATATAGTGCAACAATGATTTCAGTAGATTCCTTAGTGCCCCTTACCCATTTAGCCCATCCCCCCTCCCACAACCCCTCCCATAATCCTCAGTTTGTTCTCCAGATTTATGAGTCTCTTCTGTTTTGTCCCCCTCCCTGTTTTTGTATTATTTTTGTCTCCCTTCCCTTATGTTCATTTGTTTTGTCTCTTAAAAGTCCTCATATGAGTGAAGTCATATGATTTTTGTCTTTCTCTGACTAATGTCACTTAACAGAATACCCTCCAGTTCTATCCACATAGTTGCAAATGGCAAGATTTCATTCTTTTTGATTGCCGGGTAATAAATACTCCATTGTATATATATCCCACATCTTCTTTATCCATTCATCCATCGATGGACATTGGGGCTCTTTCCATACTTTGGCTATTATTGATAGTGCTGCTATAAACATGGGGGTGCATGTGTCCCTTCGAAACAGCACCCCTGTATCCCGTGGATAAATGCCTACTAGTGCAATTGTTGGGTCGAGGGGAGTTCTATTTTTAGTTTTTTGAGAAACCTCCATACTGTTTTCAGAGTGGCTGCACCAGCTTGCATTCCCACCAACAATGCAAAAGAGATCCTCTTTCTCCGCATCCTTGCCAACATCTGTTGTTGCTGGAGTTGTTAATGTTAGCCATTCTGATGGGTGTAAGGTCGTATCTCATCATGGTTTTGATTTGTAAAGAAGGTATTCTTTTTTTTTAATTACTACTTATTTATTGAGAGAGAGAGAGAGAAAAAGAGAGAGAGAGAGAGAGAGAGAGAGAGAGAGAGAGAGAGAGATGAGGAAGGGCAGAGAGAGAGAGAATCCCAAGCAGGCTCTGCACTGTCACCATGGAGCCCAACATGGGGCTCCATTCCATGTACTGTGAGATCATGACCTCAGTCAAAATCAAGAGTCAGACACCTGACCAAGTGAGCCACCCAGGTGCCACAAAGAAGGTATTCTATCCAAAGCTGAGCATATCATGAGCCTAAGAATTGGTACTACATTGGCACTTAGATCACCAAAGGGCAACCTATAAATGAAAGCGTATTTGCTTCTCCACCGATTTTACATTCTCTATCAAGGATTCCGGTTTAACATGTTCTTTTTCATTACAGAAAGCACTTTTCACAAATAATATTCATATATATATACATATATATGTGTGTGTGTGTGTATATATATATATGTGTGTGTATTTAGATACAAGTCTGGAATTCATGAATACATTAATAATTTTCCCTAACCAAATACAGTCTTAATAATGCTTTTCACTGTATAAGTGCCTCCTACATAGTGCTTTGCCACTTGTTGAGGCTTAAGGTATTTTATGTTGATTAATAGTTTAATTGTTGGTAAAGAGCCCTGGCTCAGAACTATGTTATGTTCTGAGGAATTATAGGTAGGATATATAGGTAGTCATCTGTGGGAAGAGGGGTTTTAGAAGTCAAAAGATGGAGACAGTGTCAGGGACAATTTGTAATTGTGAAATCTTCAGCTTTCTCCATTGTAACCCAATAGAAAAGGATAATAGCAATAATCTTTGATGTGGGCAATTAAGATTTATTAAATCTTATGTAAAGTATGCATTTAAAAAGTCTAAAATTACTTTCATTCTGTGCAAATGCAGATTTAAGACAAAGCTTCTAATCCCTGTCCCCTCCAATACACCCACTAACCTGAATGATATATCACTCTGTGCTTCCTACATAGAATTTCAGAAGTCAACCATCATGACAAGCCAAGATCAAATCTATAGGATAAAGACAAGTTTTCCAAACCATAGAGAGCTCCTACGAGTACCACATCTTTAGGACTCAAGAAGTGGAGAGAGCAAGGACGTGGTCTTACGTTACAACATCAAACAGTATCTAGCATAGGAATCTTATCTTTACAGGTGAGCTTGCCTGTGATTAAGGCAGGTTGGCTTAAAGAGTCACATTTGGGGTACAGACACGTAAAATACCTGTATCATGTGACTCTCTTCCTAACTTCTCCTTGATCTAATAGAGGATGGAGTCCCTGTCTCCACCCTCATGATAGTTCCAAGAGTGGAGTAGCTATATAAAATATTACAGTTCCGATGTTGGTAATGGACAAATGTGGACCCTAACCACTCATTAGTTTATTGACTTGAACAAGTTAATACCTTTGAAATTGACATAAAATTAACTCTAAAATAGAAATAATAAGGGCACCTGGGTGGCTCTGTCACTTAAGCAAAAGATCCTGGTTTGGGCTCAGGTCATGATCTCATGGTTCATTAGTTTGAGCTCCATATCAGGCTCTGCGCTGATGGCACGGAGCCTCCTTGGGATTCTCTCTATTCCTCTCTCTCTTGCATACCCATGCACTCTCTCTCAAAATAAATAAACTTTACAAAAGAAATAAAATAAAAATAAAATAGAAACAAAAAAAACCTATTTAAAAAAAATTTTTTAATCTTTATTTATTTTTGAGAGAATGTGAGCAGAATGTGAGCAGGGGAAGAGCAGAGAAAGAGGGAGACACAGAATCTGAAGCAGGCTCCAGGCCCTGAGCCGTTAGCACAGAGCCCGATGCAGGGCTCAAACTCACGAACCATGAGCCAAACTCAAAAACCATGAGCCAAAGTCATACGCTCAACCAACTGAGCCACCCACGTGCCCCCAAAATGCCTATTTTTGAAGGGCTAGTGTCAGGACGGAGAAAATGTACATAACATTATTTCCACAGTATTTAATACAAAATAATAGTCCATAATGTTATTACTATTACTATTATTATCAATAAAAGAAGAATATCTTAAATATGGTACATAATCATGTAGACACTGATGCTCGGAAACTGGGGCAGAAGATTTTTAGCATAACATTCAAATTCCCACAAATATCTTGTTCTGAAATGGCATAGAGCATGAGTCTAAGACCCACTCTGGACTTCCATCTTCCTCTTCCTCTTTTTCGAGCTAAAACATATTGACACCTGTGTATGAAACCTCTCCTGATAACTCTATTCAACTCTGATTTCTCACTTTGTTGACTGCCCATGGTGTTAATTGCACAGAATATGTTAGCATACCTAATTTATTTCTGCATTACAATTTCTCCTCTGTCTCATGTGCATATTGCCTTATTAATGCATCTGTTAAATTTTTAGAAGTCAGGGATTATGCCTTATGTTTCCTGTAGGCCCCCCATGCCACATAATTAGCACATTCTGGAAAGATTCTAAGTCCTATTGAATCCTCATTCCCATAAGCCTCTCATATTCACCTTATTTTTGGTACAATTCCCAGTTGGATTTCAACTACTTGCTTTCAAAATGCAATTTCCCTAATAGTATACAGTGTTCTAATAACGTCCTGATCAATGCTACTTCAGAGTTACCGCTGATTATACACCTGTTTCCAAATCCCAGCATCATCAAGTGTTTTTCTATTGTGTCTTTTTTAACTGTTAAACTATTATGACTTCTTAATTTTTTGAGCTATTCAGTTTATGGCCTAGTTTGGTACATGGGTTTTAGTTTATCTCAATGTAGTAATTCGATAAAAATACCTTCTTTTATCATTTGGGAAAAGTTATGATTATTATTCAAGGAATATCATGGTATTTTTTTCAAGAATAATCACATTTTAAAATTAATCAAGATTTTAAATTTGTATTTCCTGTTACATAAGCTTCAAATCAAACTTGATTAATCAGTTGACTGTGCTATTATTTCAAAAATCAGAGACTGAGTGCACAAGATGCATATGTCTGGGTGGAATTTTTTTTTCTATTTTGACTTAGAACATCTTTCTCTTTCAAAAGAATTAAATGGTCATTGAAGAAAATCTGAAGAACACAGAGAAATACATTCAAATCAATCAAATCCCATGGAAACTCCTATCTATAAATACCCACCATGAACATTTTGTAACTTTCTATTTTGAAGTAATTTTAAACTTACAGAAAAGTTGCAGAAATAGTTGAGAGAGTTTTCACATATCCCTCAGCCAGCTTTTCCTAATGATAGCATTTGGCACAACAACACTTCCAGGATCAGAAGGAATTACCACGGATAGAATATTAGTAACTTATTGGCTATTCTTTTTCTTAGTCAATACTGTCTTTACCATCCTTGCACAAATTTGCTCAGGCCATATCAGATTGGCAAGCAAACATGGCAAAGTAACAGTAACAAAACAGTATTTCTCTGAATACAAACTCATTTACAGAGCTGAGAAAACTCCTGGACCTTCCTTCCACACTTCTCATTCATTCATCAACTATTTGCTTCCAACTTCCCAAGAACCTGGCATTATTTTAGGCTCTGGAGATACCAGTGTAAACAAAGCCTTTCCCCTGATGGAGTTTGCTTCCATACTGTGAAAGATCATAAAAATACATTCATATTACAGTGGTAGGAGGTGCTATGGAAAGACCTGAGCAGGAAATAACTGGGATAGAAACGGATATGGAGAAAATGATTTTATACCTGTGGATAGGGAAGACCTTTCTGATTATATAGCATTTGAGCAGAATTCTGAGTCAGCCTGGTGAATATCTAGGGGAAAAGGTTTCCAAGCAGAAACTACAAAGAGGAACATACCTGGCATGTTGTAAAAGCAGTTAGAAATGGACTCTGTAATGTGGCCAGGCCTCAGTTCAGGTGCAGTATACCTATGTCAATAAACTCCTCTTGACTTTTAATGGAAATCCTGTATAATTCCTCTAGGCTGCACCAGAGATTCCACCAGTTCTTCCTCTGGGTTATAATGATGATTTTTGTTGACTCTCATGACCCACAACGTTGGCTTTATGTGTGTGTTCCAGGAATCCAACTAGCTGGCTTCCTGTTCAGGCTTTTACTCCAGACAGTACCCTCAAAAGGTGCCCTGGTTCCCTATCACCTGAGAAACAGAATAAACAAACACACAACATCTACATCATATATAAAAGTAGAATTCTGACCCACATCTTGCAACCATCTTCCCAGGAAACCAATCCCTTATCTACATGAAGAGCCCAGGAAGCCAGCCGACTGTAAGTCAGACTTTCAGGAGGCTAGGTTGGTATCTCCAGGAACAATTCAAGAAGCTTCTGTAACAATTGGCCCCAAATAGCCAGGACTGGATTGATACCTGACAGATTCCCTATTTTTGTCCCTACTTCCAACTTAGCAACAGCCAAAGAAAATTAAATATACTCTCCTAACCAGTCACGTAGGACTTCCCCATGCCAACAGCTTCCCTTCAGGACACACTTGAAGCTTTTCCTTTCCCATTATCAAGTTTTCCCACTCTTCTGCCTGCCTTTGAGTCTGTGCCAAAACACAAGTGACAGTGACTGACTCTCTGGCTATAGCAAATTCTTAATAAATAGCCTTTGCTTTGCTCATTTGATTTTATTTCTGCACACTTTCCTGCAATAGGGAAAATCCCTCAGCCTTCAACTTCCATAGTAGTGAATTCACATGCATACACACACACTCACACACCTATACTATATATGATGTGACTAGATGGTTGAACTAAGGTTGAAGTGTGAAATTTGTGCGTATTAGACAGTCAAGCTTTTTCCTTAAGGTTTCGCGGAGTTTGCATGACATATACACACTTTTGCATAAAACTATTAATGGTTTGTATTCCTCAAGGTTCAGTCCTAAGCTCTCATCTATTTTCCTCTTTATATTTCCTTCTTCCATTATTCTGCATCTGTGAAGACATTTAATTTATGGTTCTTGCCCAGACTCTTCATTCGAACTTCAGACTTTCCCACTACCTCTTTGGTTTCATAATGACACCATGCACTCAATATGGGTAGATGCTCTTCCTCCACTAATCTGGTACCTTTCTTGTGTTTCCAAAATCAGTGAATGGCAGCGCCATTTACCTGGTTGAATCCTAGGTGTAATCACTGATACCTTCTTCTTCCATTATCTTCCATATCATATCCAGTCATCTATCTTTCTCAATTTTACCTTTTTTAAAAAATTTTTTTTAACGTTTATTTATTTTTGAGAGAGAGAGAGACAGAGCATGAATGGGGGAGGGTCAGAGAGAGAGGGAGACACAGAATGTGAAACAGGCTCCAGGCTCTGAGCAGTCAGCACAGAGCCCGACGCGGGGCTCGAACTCACGGACTGCGAGATTGTGACCTGAGCTGAAGTCGGACGCTTAACCGACTGAGCCACCCAGGCGCCCCTCTCAATTTTACCTTTTAAGGAGATAACTGAGATTTCAGTAGATACCTGAGAGTTGGGAACCATTCCTCTGCTTCATTGCCATTTATATCCTAGTCTGACCTACCTCATAGTTTACCTGGTCTTCTGCAATAGCATCTGTATTGAATGCCCAGGATGCTGTAACAAAGTACCAAAAACCAGGTAGTTTAAAACTATATAAATTTGTTGTCTCATTATTCTGGAGGCTAAAAGTTCAACATCAAGGTGTTAGCAGTGCCATGCTCTCTGTAATGGATCTAGGCAAGAACCCTTCCTTGCTCTTCTAGCATGGTTGTGTGTTTGTTGGTAATCCTAGGCATTTCTTGGCTTATAGATGAATCACTCTCGTCACATAGCTGTCTTCTCCTTGGGTCTTCACATTATCCCCCCTGTTTATATGTCTGTTTCTATGTCTAAATTTCCCTCTTTTATAAGGGCACCAGTCATCTTGGATTAAGGCCTACCCTAATGACCTCCTTTAAACTTGATTACTTCTATAAAGTCTTAGTTCCAATTAAGGGCACCTTCTGAGGAACACATTCTGGAGTGTGTCAGTCTGTGCTGACAAGCTGACAGCAGTGAGCCCAATGTGGGATTTGAACTCATGAACCATGAGATCATGACCTGAGCTGAAGTCAGATATTCAACCAACTGAGCTACACAGGTGCCCCTTCCCAGAACTCTTTTATGTACTTACTGTTTCTTCTGTCTGGAATGCTCTTTCCTTAGATGTGTGCTCAGATGTTTTTTTTTTTGTTTGTTTGTTTGGTTTTTTTAGGAAATCTTTCCCCAGCATGTCTCCCTTCCAGAATTATAATTCAAAGATTTTGGAATCGAACCAGTCTCTTTGTAGGACAAGGGACTTAAATAGTTCATTTTTAAAAGTAAAAACATGTACACTAAAGCAGTGCCATTTAACAGACTCATTTGCCCAGTACACTGTAACCTGAAGAGTGGACAGTGTTTAAAGATAACAGCTAGTTATCATCCTTTATCCACTCCATCCATGGCCTTTTTAAAGTGGGACCGCCTCAACCATAAAGTAAGCCTTGAGTAGAAATCCGCCATGTTGATCAACTTAGCCTCTTTAATATTTGCCTACTCAGCTGTCATGAGTTACAGTGGGCACTCTCCACCTGAAAGTGGGGACAATAGATGATCTGTCTCCCATCTTGTCAAAGGTACTAATTGCTAACCTAAGAGTAACTGCTGATAGTCTCTCTTTGTCAGTAAGATATCTTACTAGAAAATCTAACTAGATATAGAGACCAAACTCTCTACGTAGGAAATCCTTTATCAGCCAATATTTAAAATTACTAATAATTACTACAAAACAGTTTTTTCAGACATCAGGACTCTATATCTTAGGGCTGGCCATATACATTTTTTTAAAAACCTTGTTACGTTTTTGTCAGGGTTTTTCTTAAACAAGAGAGAGTATACCAGCCAAATGAGTAGGTGTTCTGTCACCTGGAATCCTGGCAAAGTTTCTGGCAGAATTTTTCTATCTAAAGGAGACTTACTCATTTGGAATAGATTACAGTTCTCTGTCTGGTACAAAATTACTTTTGCAGCAAGTGGTGCATTATCCAAGACATTTATGGTGATAGCTATTAGCTAATCTCCTAAACTTAAAGAGGATAAAAGGAAAAATTTTGTGTCTATACCAACTTTTAAATCTTAAACTTTCTTCCAAGAAGATCTGGATGTCACATCATCCATGACTTTTCCAGTAAATATTCATTGCATTCTTGAGCTATCAATGAGCCGAATGAGAGGTACTACATAGCCAGAGTCCTGAAAGGGAAGGGATGACCAATTCTTCCATAGACTACCAAACAGGGGCCCCATGTTTTACAGAACTCTGTTTAGTCCTCTTCTAGCACATATTCCTTCACATGGGAACAAGAGTTTGTAGACTACAAAGTTGTATGCTCCAGAAATCGTGTCTCTTCTTCTAGATCATGCTTCAAGGATCTGGTGCCTCTGAAATTTCCTATCCAGATGGTTTGTATCCACTTATAATTTCTGCAAAGACCTTTCCAAATATTCAACTTGTCAAAGCATACTACCAGTATGCAAACCTATAAGCTCAATATGTGTCTGTGTGTCTACAGATGGAGCTTGAATACACGAGCTGAGATGTCTACACATATGTGCACAAAGCCCCTCAAGGTGTAAGATGATGTCCACATGGAACAGAAGGTGTCTCCATGTTTCAGCATGGAACTCTAAGTGTTCCAATAATCCTATATTCAAACCTGGTCTTCATAGTTTGTAATGAAACATTTGTCAATATAGAATAACGGAACATTTTTTGTTTGTTTGTTTTGTTTTAAGTTTATTTATTTTGAGAGAGAGAGAGCATGCAAGTGGGGCAGGGGCAGAGAGAGAATCCCAAGCAGCCTCCACACTGTCAGCATGGAGCCCTATGTGGGCTCATGAACAATGAGATCATGACCTGAGCTGAAATCAAGAGTTGGATACTTAACCAACTGAGCCACCCAGGTGCCTTGAGGATGGAACATTCTTTTTTTTTTTTTTTTAATTTTTTTTTTCAACGTTTATTTATTTTTGGGACAGAGAGAGACAGAGCATGAACGGGGGAGGGGCAGAGAGAGAGGGAGACACAGAATCGGAAACAGGCTCCAGGCTCTGAGCTATCAGCCCAGAGCCTGACGCGGGGCTCAAACTCACGGACCGCGAGATTGTGACCTGGCTGAAGTCGGACGCTTAACCGACTGCGCCACCCAGGCACCCCGAGGATGGAACATTCTTTAAGCAGTTTGGTTGAATGATTTAAATCTTCTACATATTTAGTCATACAGTATGCGGGTCTCCATTTTTCTCTGCCTTTCCCCACATATGTTAGAGAAGATCTGCAGACGGCACACTGAAAAGGGATGGGTCAAGAAAGCTTAATATTTACAAAGCTGTTACAGAAATTAAGAGAAATTAATTGCTGGTAACAGCAGAAATCTACTACCATTTCTAGGCCTGAGAGAAAGAAGGGGATTTGTAAAGAGAACCTGGAGAGAAATCAGCTAAAAAGAAAATTTTACTCCAAACATTGTAGCCTTGAATAGGAGAAATGCAGTCACTGACAACCCATAGCACAGAGAAATGGGTAAATGAATCCACAAACCTCTCTCTTCTTGCTCTCCCATCTCCTGGTGGTACCTTCCATTGGATAAATATAATCAGAAGCCAGATGGAAAGAGAGGTTGGTTGATACAATAAAGTATAGCCTTCCAGCTTATAGAGTAGAATGGAAGGGTAGAGAAAAGGAAGAAGGGTAGAGAAATGGAGAGTATACAGCATATACTGGGGTCAAATATCAGATTCAAATTCTTTCCTTTAATAACTATGTGGCCTGGAAGAAATTATTAATTATAAGTCTCCACTCCTCATCTGTAAAATGGGTACCTCAGAAACACCTCTATTATGGGGATGTGAGGATTAAATAAGAACACTTCAGGGGCACCTGGGTGGCTCACTCAGTTAAGCGTCCAACTTCAGTTCAGGTCATGAACTCACAGTTTGTAAGTTCAAGCCCCACATCGGGCTCTGTGCTGACAGCTCAGAGCCTGGAGCCTGTTTTGGATTCTGTGTCTCTCTTCCTCTCTCTCTCTGACCTTCCCCTGCTCACTCTGTCTCTCTCAAAATAAAGACACATTAAAAAAATTTTTAAAGAACATTTTAAAGCATTTAGCATAGTATTAAATAACTGGTAGATGCTTAACAAACAGTAACTTATACTAGGTACTTAGGGAATTCTACAAGATGAAGTTAGTGCTCTTAGTACTTCCAGTTATAGAACCTATCATTTATTCATTCATCAAGCAAACATTTATTGAGTGCTTACTACTTATCTGCTACAGTGCTGGACTATGGGGTAGAGAAATGAAGAAAACAGGTAAAAAGAAAAATACTTGCTCTTTTGGATGAAGAAGAAAAAAGTCCCTGTTCTCATGTTGTTTATAAATCATCTACAAATAAACAGGCAGCTTCTACATAGAAACTAAGCACTAGGGATGTAATGTCTAAGAGCTCTAGAATCAACGTTTATTTATTTTTGGGACAGAGAGAGACAGAGCATGAACGGGGGAGGGGCAGAGAGAGAGGGAGACACAGAATCGGAAACAGGCTCCAGGCTCCGAGCCATCAGCCCAGAGCCTGACGCGGGGCTCGAACTCACGGACCGCGAGATCGTGACCTGGCTGAAGTCAGACGCTTAACCGACTGCGCCACCCAGGCGCCCCTAAGAGCTCTAGAATCAAACTTCTTATGTTTGCCTCTTAGATCTTCTACTTCCTATATTTATTACTTTGGGCAATGCTCTAGTTATACCAAAAGTAGCAACTAAAAACATGTGATTACACTCGTAGGTTCTGTGATCATGGATTAGAAAGCACATAATGATAACTTATCCCTATTCCATATTCTCCATATTCATGGAATTTCATCTAAGAAGCTTTAGAAGTTTAAGGGGACTAGAGGCTCAAGGCTGGAGTCATCAGGAGATGTCTTCATTCACATGTCTAGCAGTACATGCTAGCTGAGACCTTGTGGACAAACTGGTGTGTGCCACAAAGTCTGTGATACCTAGACTTTGTGGCAGCATGGCGGCCTCAAATATTTTTTTCTGGCTGCTGAAGGGTCCAACAGTTAGTGTCCCAAGAGAGTAAGTTGAGAGCTGTTGATACAACCTCCAGTTTAAGACATCAGGGAGTGTCTCTTCTTCTGTAATCATAAGTCTCCCCAGATTTAGGACTGGGAAACAAAGACCCTCTCTCTCAATAGGAGAATTGTTAAAGTTACATTGTAAGAGGGTTCATGGGATAAACAAACACACACATACACATTGTGGCTATCTCTTGGAAACTGTGGCCACACTTAACCTCTTTGTAACTCTGTTTTCTTATCTATAAGACAGATATTGTATTAATACATATTTAATCATATTATTGTGTTAAATAGAATGTCAGTCACATATATGCTTTAAATAATGACTGACATATAACATAGGTTCAATATATATATTAGGCAATATTTTTCAGAACTAGATACCATTGGAAGAACATAGGTGAAGTCTCTGGGCTTGAGGTGGGAGGTCAGCCAGGCAAGATATCTAAACTTAGATATAAAAGATAAGTAAGAATTTCCCAAGCAAAGCACAGAGCAAGGAAAATGAAGACTGTTTCCCAACAATGCAATAACATAAAAACAAAGTTTATTTTTCTCTTCTAAGCAGTCCAAATGTGAATGCCTAGGTCAGCCGCACAGCTCTTCTTCCCAATGTCAATATACACCTGAGTTCCTTTCACATTTTTGCTTCTCAACTTTCTAAGATATAGTTGTTGGATATCACTGTCAAAGCTGGTACATAATATCTGGATTCCAACCAGTGGAAAATGCAAAGAATATGAATGAGGCATACCCACAATATTCACACTCAGGCCTGGAAGCAACATACATCACTTCTCACCTTCCACGGGCAGAAACTAGGCCATTATGACTCCACCTGATTGCAAAAATAGTGGAACATACAACCTAGCAGGGCAGCACTGCAATAAGACCAGTGAAATGGATACTGTTATACAACTAACTTTTACACCCAGACTAAGGGAAAATAGCCCAGAAGGAAGAGAGACCTTGGTGACTACAAGTTATAATTGTATCAGATAAGATGGATAGCAGAGCATGAGGAGGAGGGAAAAGAAGCCACATTGAAGAGACTGGAAGGAATCAGATCACAAAAGTCCTGTGAGCCAAATTAAAGACCCTGTGTCATACATACAGTGCAAATCCAATGAAGGGTTTTAACAAGGGAAAAATGTCATCAGACCTGGGATTTCAAAGACTGCTCTAAAATCACATGGAGAATGAATTAGAGGAGATAATATATAGAATCCTGAAGATGAACAAAGAGGCTGTAATGATAACCGAAACCCCAGTTCATCTGTACTTCCTAACACAACACAGGAGATCATGTCTAGGCAAGATGTACTTGCTAAACAAGGTAATATTACTTAAAGGTAGTATTACTTCATTGATTCATTGCCTATTTCCATGCCTTTTACATACATAATGAGAAACAGGAATTAACAGATTTTTGTATGTCAGAATTTATGGCCATATTTCAAAATGTACATTTATTTGTTTTGTATTTAAAAAAAATATCTGCACTCTAACATCTGCCAGTACTATAACTGATACTATATATAAAGAATACAATCATTCTCTATGAAGTTATTTCCCAGAAATGTGACCTTATTTCAGCAAATGCCCCATTAGTTTACAGTTACTATATATAAATAAATAAATATACTTCAGTTTTCCCCGAATTTTCCATAAAAGGAATTTTTTACTTTTCACTAACATTCCTAAGCATGTGAATTAATTTAACTTAAATACAGATTTGATGAAGAAGTACAAAATAACTCAAGTAGAACATTGACAAAATGACACTGGGACAATGACCAAAATGTCATATTAATTATATAATGATAGCTAGAAAAAAGAATCTAGATTTTCATGTAGGGGTCCAAGTCATAAATACTTGGAAAGAACAAAGAACTAACTCAGTTCTGGAGATTGAGAAAGGTATATTAGCAGTGAACACAAGGTTTGGGCAAGTTAGAAATGGATGAGCTTTGGAAACAGAAATAGCTAGGACTAGGATTTTAACCCCAGTTCTGTCATTTACAAGCTGCTACTCTGAGAAAGTCATTTTACTTCTATGATCCTATTTTCTTTTCTTTACATTAATAATAACAATAATAACAATAATAATATCTATCTTACATGAACTAGGAATACTGTGACTATTGGGTCAATTTATACACACACACACACACACACACACACACACACACACAAATAAGCAAACAGGTATCAAGTAACAATATACACTTCCTGGAGAAAGTCTACCCGCCTCGGAGCAACTTTTTCTCCCTTTCCTGAGATTTTGTTGGCAGCCAAGCCCCTGCAACCAGGAACTCTACTAAGTACATCAGGAGCCAAACAGTTGAGGATTCCACCTTTGCAGTGATAGCAATGTGTCAATGTGGGAAGAGAACACTGCATAGAAATATAAAATGTAATGAACTTTTGCTTTGTGAGGAAGTAATAATCTTTAATAAGGTGATGAGACGATAAATTGAAAATAATAGTCCTCCATTTTAGGAAGTGCAGTATGATATAAAATCAATAATACTCTGAAGCCCGTTTATACGAATGCTTTAGAATAATAACCTATGCAAAGAATAAGTGTAAGATAGACCCTGTCTTATATTTCTCTTTCAAAAATGAATTCGCTTTTAAGTGAATATAGAATGGTATTCAAAATCTGCCCCAGAAAAAATGTCAAAAAATCTTAAAGGATAACAGGATTTTTTTTTATTTAATTGGAGACAGCAAAAAAGAGCAAGGAATGTGAGAATTAGCAGTAAGGCTTGGTGAATCCAAATGTTAACATGTGTTTTTAAAAATACATTCTTCAGTATTTAGTGAGATTGTCACCCTTTTTGGTATTAATGACTGTAAACGAAGTTTTATGAGAAGAGTATGTCACACGTTGAACATCTGACCCATATTCCCCAGGCCAATGTAGTGGTGGGGACATCCACTTTTCCCCAGGAAATTTCTCTGTAGTACATTCAAATTTAACTTAATAAATGTTATTGTATGAACGTGACAAGAATGGCACAGGATAGATAGATATTGGGGGAAAGAAGCCAATATAATACCATGACTTCTCAACCTTACAATATCAAGGGAGTTAGATCACAGACACATACTGAGAAATTCTCTAAGGCTGGCTTCAGTTTCATTTTAAAATGCAACAAAAATTGAAATCAGATATATGTATCTTTTGTAAATAAGAACATTTGGGGAGAATGTGCTATAATGACCTGAAGAAGATATTAATGTTCTGGTATGTGGCAGTGAAAGAGGTTCTTAGGAAGAGGCGGCATTCAAGGTTGGCTTTGAGACACGTACAGGACTTCAAGAGCCAAAGGTGGTACAACTGGCAGAGAGTAAACACCACAAACAAAGGCATGAATGAGTAAGGGGAAATGGACCTTCATGGAAAAGTAAGTAGTCTTCTGTGCTAATATGTGTAGACCATGTGTGTTGAGATGAGGATTGGTAAATGATTTATATATACGTTTATATATATTATATATGTATTTATATATTATATATACATATATGAAAAGTGAGACTTTTTTAAAATAAGAATTTTACTGAGATATAATTCAGTACCATAAAATTTACCCATCTAATATATGCATTTGGTGTGGATTTTTTTGTTTTTGCTTGTTTATTTTTCGACCATATTTATAGAGTTGTTCGTACATCAACATCATCAATTTTAGGATATTTTCTGGGTCCATTAGCAATTGCTCTTTATTTCCCCCAAGCCAGTAATAATAATTAATAATAATAATAAAATAATAAAATAAAAATAAAATAAAATTGACCTACTCTATGCAGGACCTTAAATCTTGATTAAGTTATCAGTGCAAAAATTTTCAACTTTTTTAGTAATAGGGTAACATGATATCCATTATGCTTATGGAAAAGTATTCTGGTAACACTGTGTGGTATGCAAGGGAACCACTTAAATCTGAGGAATCAATTTTTACTCCTGCATATTCTCTGATCTACCCTAATTCCATATACCTATGGAAACATCTTTGCATGAATCTGCCAATGACATTCCACAGAAATTCCTTAATTTACAACACCTCAAGCAAACCAGTAAATATTTCCTACATAACAATGTGCTTACAACTAGGCTACTCTCTTTGATTTAATTTTGTTCTCCTTAGACCCTGACTTTCAAGCAGAGTAATGACTATTTTTTTTATACTTCTATACTTCTCAAAACTACCTAGATGACTTATATGGTAGAATTATTATCCCCGTTTTACAGTAAGAAAGCTCACAATCAGAAATGTTAGCACTTTCTCAGAAGATGGACAATTACGAAAAGCCCAAAATTCAATTGAATTACTGGCCCTCTTTCTGACTTTGCCATCAGGTCTTTTCCAACCATAGCACAAGCTGCCTCCACAAATGTTAACCAGGATCTGCCCTTATGTTTAGTCTGCAAAAATAAAAACTCTCCTCCCCCCAGCAGTATGTTAGATCTAAATAATTAGGGAGGAGTTAGGATATGTGTTCTTCACATTTGTTTTAAAATCTTACAGAAACCCAAGTACAAAATTAGGAAATGTGTTTTGTTAAAGAACTTCAGGATGCTGAATTTTCTCAGAATGAATTTGACAAGGAAAGCACAGCAGGTGAACAAAACCTCTTGCTATGACAATTTAAATCTCAGAGAAAGACTAGTACATAGACAACCACCAACCTAGAAGATGAAACTCTCAAAAAGATCATTCTTAATAACGAACTTTTTACTAATAACCAATTCTGTTATTCATGTACCACCGACTAATAAGCATTTGCAGGTTGTAAAGGTCACTTGCAGACACTACCTGAGAGCAATTCTCCCAGCAATTCTATGAGGTAGAAAGCTAAGGCTAAAAGAGGTGCAAAGATTTGCCTAGGGCCACTAAAATCACAAGTCTTCTGGCTCCAAACAACAAGAGCATTGGGAAGAGCTAACCACAGAATGCAGACTTTCTTGTTCTCCTGGATTTCCATAGGGAGGCCCTTTCACTGAGCAAGGTTGAGACCAAGTTCTATGCCCAATTCAAGTCCTTGGCATTCAGTCCTGGACTAGTACAAGCTTAAATTCCCCAGAGAGGTATTTTCTTTCTTTCTAAAGTGCCATGCCAGGTATAAAGAACATGAAGACAAATTATCCTTCCCTACTCAAGCCCTCCACCTTAACATCAGCCTCCCACTTCATCAATAATACTCTAAGATTCTGTCCTTCTTAGTGAACGTTTCTTTAGGAGCCTCTGAATCACGAGTCCTAATTCCTCATTCTTTTGAACATTCATAGGAGGGTTATGTGGAGATGCAGAGATTTCTGGATTTTGTGTGGCTTCCTCCACTCTTTGACACTTCCTTATGTCAGTTCTGGCTAGAAAGTTTTGACAGGAATAGACCATGGTGTTTCACTGGCTCTCCTTTGAAGTGTTGCCAAGTATTTCTTGGCAGACATAAAAGCCAGGCTAAAGAGAATGGCCCAAATTAAACGCATGGGATTCAAACACAGGGGAAGAAACTCTTTGGAAATGATCCCTCCAAAAAAAAGGTTATCAGAGTGACTTGGAAATTATCACCCATGCTATATAAGGCAGCTTCCTACTTTTGTTTCTAAAAGAAGGATGGCAGGAATGGGTTTCTCCAGGCATTCCCCTAACATTGGCAAGAGTACAAATGGAGATTTGTTTGCCATATGTCTAAATATTTAAGAGATGTAACTCAAGCAGTTTAAAAAAATATTCTATCCATGACCTTTACAATGACCTTGAAGGTCACGTTTGCATTTAGAATTCCCAGACTCCTCAGAGTTCTGTGCCAGAACCTAGCTGCATGGGAGGCCTGGCCTGGGCTCAGCTATCTTCTTTTTCCATACCTTGCTCTATGCCATGAGGACCTCCAATGCATTTGGGGAGACACCTCAGCCTATACTCCCTAACCCTATACACATGCTCCCTATTAAACAACCTCCCTTGAGGCCTAGAAGTCAACATATCACCAGTAAATTCCACCCTCAAGGGCAGATCCAGCCTTGGAAGGTGTGTTAGGATCAACAGAAATAGGGTATTCTAGTGTTCTGATATCCAATGTGTCATGTAGAGGAGAGCATCATCTAAATGCAAGTCCATTTCTAGGGCCATGGGGAATTATTACTTAAGTGGGAAAACGTGTGACTGGAGGAGAATCAGAACAGACTCTTTACGGAGCAGATGCAAGGCCTGAGCCCGCTCCTGTCAAGGTCTAAAAGATGTATTCTGTCTTCTGTACAAACTCCAAGCAAACAGTCAAAAACAAAAAGAAAACATCATTAACTTCCCACCTTGAAAGCCATCATGCAACAGCCATCAGCTTTTACTGGAAATGGAGGAGTAATGACACTGATGGAACAGACATTTAAAATGCCACCGTGGCCCTTAAAGAGCGTAGTCAACCAGAACAGACAGGCATAAATAAGAACACGAAATGCCAAAAATTTAATACAGTGATTAGTCATAAAATAGCGCAGGCAAGTTTACCCCTAAACAATCAGTAAATGGAGAAATAACAAACCTAAAACAGCTGAGCAGACACCAATTCAAAGAAGTAACTAGCCAAAGTCACACTTACAGCAATTGGGAGAGATTCAGTCCTGTATATCCATCACCAAAACCACAGATTTCTTCCACTTCTTGGAAACTATCTTTGGAGGTTTGAAGTTCCAAGAGATATTTGCTTGCATCTTCCTTCTTTCCCTTATTTTCCTGAAGAAATGTTTTAAAGAGCATCTTTTTAAAAGATAGCCTTCTCTCACATACACACTTTACCCCCTCTCCACTGGTTCCTTTCAGAAATAGCCAAGATGACTTGTTTTAGCTCTGTTGACTTTAAAAATAAAACTGCTAGTTATTTTACCAGCAAAAGAGGGGTTTACTCGGGAAAAACGGAGAATGGCATTGCAGGACAAACAGGCAAAACCCATAAGCAACTCTCCTGAGGCCAAAGGGAGGCCTGCTCTTTTATAAGGTAGGGGCAGGGAGCCGCGGAAGGCTGATGTAAACAAAAAATCCATTGGAGTAAACTGAGAGTTGGAGTATAGTGGCTTCTCATTGGCTGAGCTGTGACTGTCTTTCATTGGCTGCGCTGTTGCCAGGGCGGAGGAAAGCCTTTCTTCCTCAAGCCCTTGTTGTGAAGTAATATACACCTGCGAGGTCTGTCTCTTCCAATTGAATTTGTAGTTAACAAGGAGTGCCTGGCAGTGCATGACAGGGGCTCTCGTGCTCCCCCTGCTGAACCTCTCGTCTCCATGTTAGTGAGGTTTCTCGTTATTAATTTTCATATTTCGTTCATTTTTACCTTTTTCACAACCTGTCTTCCCTGTTCCACCTCATCCCCTTTTCTCTGTCTGTAGGAACTCACTGGACTTCTAAAATTCCAATCTGTGAAGCTCAGCAGGGAATACTGCTTATCTGGGCATTTCATAGCAAAGGAGAAACTTGCATTTGAATAGCCTAGTCTATCTCCCCTGTATGCCTCACTTGGCTCATTACCCATTAAAAAAAAAAAAAAAGTTCTTCCTTGCAAGTTTTGCACTAGGTGATTATGAAAAAGAATTAAGTGATGTGAATTTCTTAATCAATTTCATGCTGAGAGGATCAGCAAGTTATAGCAGGAAGAGAATTTAAGGGAATTAATACCCTATCGAGTTTGAACCCTCCTCTGTTTCCACCAAGCAGGTCTGGATACTCAACATCGTAAGCAAAAATAAACAATAAATCAATGGATAAATAAAAAACAGTAGTTTTCAGCTACAAGACACCTTTTTGAATACTAGTGATGGGAGGCTGTGTGTGCAATGAGAGTGACATTTACAACTATTCTGGAAATTTATGTCTTCATGAAGATAATATAAAATAGTTCCAGTTTGTAATGCCCTACTAGCATCCAGATGTTTTTTATTTGCAATTTCTAATCTCCCCATTTCTCTCAGTTATTTTGCTCCTCATATAAGAGATGAGAATAAAAGATACTGTAGGTAGAGAAACTTCCCCCACAGTCCCACAATTGATGAGAGGGGAAGATGTGATTCCAAGCCAGCTCTGTATGAATCCAGTGGCTGCTGAGCTGCCCTGCTCCTCCTCCAAGGCAAGCCGAACTTACTTTAGGGGTACAGAATGCTAAAGCTTAGGGGACAACTCTTTGCCTCACCCCTGGAATAGTCCAGCTTATCCTTTTTCCTTGGATCAGAAGTCTCAGTAGCTCCTGAAGCAATAGCCTAACATGGTAGAAAAAGTGGGAGACTTGGAATACGACGGACCTATGTTAGAATCTTAGTTCTCCAATTACCTGTGAGACCTTATGCAAGTCACAAAACCTAATCTCAGTTTACTCATCTGCAAAATGTGTATCACAGATATGAAATCAGTCCACAGTGAAAGTGAGCAAGTAACCTTAGTGTTCTTAACTCAGCTAAATTTCTATTTTCAGCTTTCACTCTGCAAAGGAAGAAAAAAATACTTCTCAGTCCATTGGATGCCCAATCCCACTCCCTTTCTTATGTAATTTGAGAAGGCTCACAAAGGTGTCAGTGGTGAACAGTAAAGAGCAATGGTTCCAAATATCTGTCTGGACCAGCATCCACTAAGACCAACATTGTTTGGTGTTATGTTTAGATTTAGGTTTATACCTAAAGCTACCATAGAGCCATCTAAAGGTCTGGTAAACTAAATAGCTGTCTTATAACCTCTACAGGGCACATAGAAATTGATTCCAAAACATGCTGGGACAAGAGATCCTCTTTGACTCTACACCCTCATCTATCCCAGTAGAGTGCTTGCCATTTCTCTTGTAGGTCTTGCCTTTCCACTGGGCTCTAACAAGACTACAGGCCAGCAGTGGGCATTCTTGCATATTTGTGTCTAGAGCTTGTTTCTAAAACTCATCCTTTACACATCAAATATATAGAAGAGCTTCATTTTGTAATGCCCTACTAGGATCCAGATGTTTTGTATTTGCAATTTCTAATCTCTGCATTTATCTGAGTTATTCCCCTCCTCATACAAGAGGTGAAAATAAAATAAACTGAGATGCAAAGAAACTTCCCTAAGATTCCCCAAAATTATTGTCAGTAATAATCATAACATGACATGAATAGCAATTATGATCAGAAAAAATGCATTCAGTGAAAATTGTCTTTTATTAAACTTTGAACATATACCATAAAAAATAAATATAACAATATGAATAAAGGAGGAGGTAGGAATGAATTTATACTTTTTTTAATATTTGTTTTCCAAAGAGAGAGAGAGAGGGCAGAGGAGGGATAGTGGAAAAGGGCTAGTCGGGGAGGAGCAAAGAGAGGGGAACACAGGATCTGAAGCAGGCTCTCTTCTGACAGCAGAAAGCTTCATACAGGGCTCAAACCCATGAACCGTGAGATCATGACCTGAGCTGAAGTCCCACAACCGACTGAGCCACCCAGGCACCCCTGAATTTATATTCTTTAATTGCGTTAATGTTTCCGTGGAGAAAATTTAAAATAAACCGTGCTCTACTGCTGTGATAACATTATAATTTAATAATAGTTATAATAAAAAAGTCAAAAAATTCTGTTACAGATAGTTAAATTCAGTAAAATATTTCATGCCTGAACTAAAATATATATGCAACCAACAAAAATATTACACCTCACAGTTTACACTCTATTTCACTTTAAAAATGTTTAAGCACAAAAATTTCATGAGTCACTCATTATGGCAAAAGTGAAATAATTCAATTGTAATTCCTTGCCTTTACAATCACTGTGTCATCATTGTTTATTTCAAAGGTTTTGTAGGGAGCCTGGAAGGAGAAGGAAGCTGGAAGCATTCTGAACTTTCAACATAGTAACTCTAAATGAATTTGCTTACAATTGAGCTTGTGGGTGGAGGCTCTTTTAATTTCCCGGGACCACTGTAACAAATCACTTGGTGGTTTAAAACAATAGAAATTTAGGGGCGCCTGGGTGGCGCAGTCGGTTAAGCGTCCGACTTCAGCCAGGTCACGATCTCGCGGTCCGTGAGTTCGAGCCCCGCGTCAGGCTCTGGGCTGATGGCTCAGAGCCTGGAGCCTGTTTCCGATTCTGTGTCTCCCTCTCTCTCTGCCCCTCCCCCGTTCATGCTCTGTCTCTCTCTGTCCCAAAAATAAATAAACGTTAAAACAATAGAAATTTATTTCTTTATAGTTCTAAAGGGCTGCCATCCAAAATCAAGGTGTTAGCAGGGCCACACTGCCTCCCTAGACCCTAAGGAAGATCGTGTCCCTTGTCTTCGAGCTTCTGGTGACATCACGTTCCAGCATTTACCGCTGCATCACTGTCATCTCTGCCTGTTTTCCAATGGCTTCTCCTCTCCTCTATGTGTCTCTCTCTCCTGTGTGTCTCCTAAAAGCCTACCCATCATTGGATTTAGGGTCCCCTTTCCTCAGTAATCCAGAATGGTCCCATCTCAAGAACCCTAATTACATCTACCGAGACCATTTTTCAAAACTCACACAAGTTCTGGGAATTAGGATCCTGGCATATCTTTTGTGAGGGGGTATCATTAACTCACTACAGAGGTCAAGTGGAAAATGGGAGCTCTCCGAATAAACTTTATGAAGAATACAATATTTATAAAAGGATAGCTTTAAAAAAGTATGAAGAAATCGTAAGCTCATATATATATATTATTAAAACTCAACATTAACTGCAGCAATTATTTAGAACTTAGACTAAGAAAATATTTTTTATCTGGGAGAAGCATTTTATTACTGACATTGTTTAGAGTAGCCTGTGTATGGGGATAATAAAAAAGCAGACTTGTGGTGGTTTTATTGTTGCTCTTGAATTCTTGTCAGGGAATCCCTTTACTGCCTGTGCCCAAGACAGACCTGGCCCCTTCTTCTCCTCCAAGCACCTTTGCTATCCCCTGCAGGGCACAGCCTCCCTGCCTTCCAATCCTATAATCGTATCTAATGGTTCACACTTCCCAGGACTTGGCCCAGGGAGTGGATACGGGGTCCTTTTCCTCAGGATTTACCTTTAATTCCACTCTCATTTTTCCCCCCGAATCTCATTTTTCTTTGATCCTAGAGAATTCTTTCCTCGTGTAAAGGATGGAGTGATAAGTAACTGGGAGCAAGTAAACTTGAACTTCTCATACAGTTTCTCCCCAAGTGTTCCTATTTGCCAACAGTAAGATTCTCTTAGGAGCCTGAGCATTTTAAACCACATAGTCATAAAAAGTCATTCTTTCCTGCCTTATGTTTCACATACTTTCCCTAAGGCATACCACACTTTGGGGACACTGCTGTAGAAAATAAAAATCTTTATCTACAGCTCTTTCGGGTTAGTTACTATGTTTCTCCACTAGCACAAGCAAAGACATCTGCTTAAGGCTCACTAATTTCCCAAGTGCCTCCTCACTTGACCAGAAATTTAAAATATTTTTCCTTGGGCCTTAAGCTTTTGAATCTGCTTAGTTCAGTTAGCCTGAGCAAGATAGGGAAATGGATACTGTTCAGATTGTAGGTTTGATTCCTATATGCATGGTAATCACCATATATGCTATGATGTCATGAACATGTATGATGTCACCACATCTGTATATGACAGCTGGTTGCAGGTTCGAGTGCTATATCCTAATCACCATGTAAGGGGAAGGAGGTTTTGATGCTCAAGCACTCAGCATTGCTTCCTCTTCGTCTCCAAATATCTGCTAAATGCATGCTCTCTCACATGATGTCTCCATTGAAAATATAAAGCACTGCACAGTTCCTAAACATGAAAGGTCAATAACAAAGAGCATGATTTAACCCTCAGTTCTTACAGACCAAAGCATACTCAGTGGCATCATATTTCCAAACACTACTCCGGGAGTGGCATCAGCTTCTTACCTGCCTTTCTATATTGGGACTGTTAGACCAACATGATAGAAGTCCCACGCTATGTCCAAATTAACACAGTGAAGGAGATTTTAAAAGGCAAGTTTTTTATTCTGGTAGCCTTCCCAAGAAACATCTGTGAATTGTTAAGAAGTGAGCTATTAAACTTCTTCATTTGTTCATGCTTCATTATTCATTCACCTCAAAGAGAAACTAGGCGAAGTCTAAATGAGAATTCTGTGTCTACCACCGAATCTCAGTTCATCTTGCACAATTTATTTCTCTATTTTCCACACAGTTGCAATTTCCCTCTTTTATGCTGAAGTTTATTATACAGTTTCTGTATCATCTTGGATATCTTATTTGTAAAATGTGTTTGTGACAAATTTCGTTGGAGGTTTCTCTGATTTTACATATGTGTCCAGGCACGATCTGAATTCTGCTATATGAGAAGGATGGGAAAATGAATTTGCCCAATGGTCGCCTTCTGAAAATAAAACAGCTTTGGGGACAGAGCGAGAGGGGAGAGTGCAGCTGCCAGGATTGTGACCAGGGAAGAGGAAGTAGGCCAGTAGAGAGAGCAAACATGACTGTTGGCATTTCTTTCCAATAGCCTGTTCAGGATACTGCAGAAACAGCAGTTAGCAAGAAAAATCATCTGAAAATTAATGCGTTTTGAAGACTAAAGAAAACACAAAGGGAGAAAAAAATGTATGGCATGCTTATTTTATGTCCACTGTTTAAAATATATTATCTCTTGGGGTGCCTGGGTGGTTCAGTTGGTTAACCGTCCAACTTTGGCTCAGGGCATCATCTCACAGTTCGTGGGTTCGAGCCTCATGTTGGGCTCTGTGCTGACAGCTCAGAACCTGGAGCCTGCTTTGGATTCTGTGTCTCCATCTCTCTCTGTTCCTCCCCACTTGTGCTCTGTCTCTCTCTCTCTCAAAAATAAATAAAACATTTTTAAAAATCAAAAAAATATATAGTATCTCTTACTCTTCATAGTAATGTTGGGAGATAGGTATCAGTATCATCCCTATTTTATGGAGAAGAATCTAGATAGGTCAGTTCCTCCCATAATATAATATTCTTGGTAATGTTTATTACAGTTGTGACGGTCCATTTATTTGCTGATTCTTTGACAGGTGTTGTCTCCCCTGTATTAGTCTATAAGTTTAGTGAGAGCAGGAACCATGCTTCTTGCTTATTTGTCTGTTTGGTTCCACAGAGTAATCCCAGTGCCTAAGAAAAAAAAAAAAAAAAAAAGAAAGTCATACATAATAGGCACTTAGTAAATATTTGGTAAATGAATGAACTAGCTTCATGCCTTAGTGTTAGAAAATGATACCATTGAGATTAGAACCTCTGTCTGACATGGGAAAACTCACCATAATAATTAATCTATTGTTTTCTTGCTCATTTACTTCTAACAATTGCTTTAACTCAACAAGATGGGTTTTTAGATAGTGTTGTAAACAGACGTGATAATATACATATGGTCCCTGGGCTGTTTGACAGTCCCTTAATAAAGACATTTTTCACCAATCCCGGGAATTCTGTCATTAATCATGTAGTATGTTCCAAAGCTTACCTGCTAAATCTACAGTTTGTCATTATTACTCATCAAATGCCTGATTTGGGTCACAATATTGAAACCCTGGGAGCCTTAAAAGAGACCTGTTTCAGCAGTAATGCATATGCAGATTTTCCCCTTGGCATCTACAAATATAAAACTGTGGTAACAGATGCCTTCTAAGTTTGACAGCAAAAAATTATGTATATATATATATATATATATATATATATATATATATATATAGCTATTTAAATATTTCACCAGATGACTACACAGGTTAAAAGGGAACTCCCATTATCTGAGGTCAAACAGCACAGAAGCTTCATAAATTCTACCTTATTGATCAATTCATGTTAAAGGCACACACACACACACACACACACACACACACACACACTCCTTCCTGCACAAAGCTGTGCTGGTGCTCTAAACACTTCTGGAGTTAAGAGATGTGTACCCTGACTGGTTACATTACCTCTCTTCTCTTAGCCTAACCCAGCAGGTTTATACTTCAGCTTTAAGGGCTATTTCTCTAAAAATGGAAGGATCCTCCCATCAAAGACCAACCACTGAAAATGTACAAGAATGGCTCTTAGCCACCTTAAGTCATTACTTATTAGAGGTGAAAGGTATAAACAAGTTAAATATCAGACCAGTTTAAAATATGTTGAGAAATCATACTGCAAGGGTACTGGTGGGAAAAAAAATGTAAAACAAAGTCCTAAGACAGCATTCAGAAGCTGATAGAAGGTGTGCAATGCTAAGAACCCATCCACACTCATTCTGCAATAAACATAAACATAAACATTCAATAGTGCTTTCATTCACCCTAAATAACCCTCTCTCCTGGATGCTTGAAATGCTTCCATTAAATATACAGATCATATCTCCACCCCTTTTAGTAGTCCCCAGCAATATACAGAATAGTATCATTTTAGAGCCACGGTAACTTTTGGAGTCCACTTAAATAAGATGGGATGCAGGTTTCTTCATTACCAACTGCAGTCAGCACAACTTGAACAACCATTGCCAGAGTTCCAAGTCTGTAAGCAGACAGGGTCCAGCTTCATATTACATGGGGTTAAATGGGTGGCTCAGTCAGTTAAGCATCCAACTCTCGAATTCCACTCAGGTCATGATCTCACATTTTGTCAGATGGAGCCCCACAATGGGCTCTTTGCCCCTCCCTCAGTCATTCTTTCTCTCTCCCCCTCTCTTTATCAAAGTAAGTAAATACTTAAAAAACAAAAATAAAAATGGGTTACAACTTAGAAAAAATGAGTGACTTTTATTTATAATAATTGCTAGGTTCACTTTGCTTATCATTTCTCATAGCTGTATCAATGAAAGTAGGCTAGATTATGCTGCTGTAGAAACACCAAATATCATTGGCTTGAAACAGCAATGATATATTTACACTACCTGTCAATTTCTGGTTGGCTGGGGACTCACTCTGCTCATTGTCATTTCATTCCATGCTGATGGAGGAACCGCTGTTTGGAAATCAAAACTTGTCATAAAAGGGAAAAAGAAAGCTCTGGGGGTCTTTGCACAAGCAATTAAATTCTCCCACTGAAAGTGACACATATTACTTTTGCTCAATACTCACTGGATAGGACTGTCATTTGCCCTACACAAAGAAGAGAGTCCAAGAAATACAATTGAATCCAGTGGCTGGAGAGTAACAAGGAAGAAATGGGTTAATAAACACTATTAATAGCCACATTGCATGAGGTTTATAACTTTAAGAGGAAGGAAGGATAAAAAGATGAGAAAATCTCAAAAAGGTGGTCCTACCGTAGCATAAGACATAGCAGTACAATTCTTATCTCAGCCTGCTTATTTTCAGGGCTCCCATTTTTCCAGACTCCTTTGTTCTACTCATTTCCCTTTTCCATTATCTAACATCCCCAGTAATATTCTGCATGGCCTTTTATATCAGAATATCCTGTAGGCTGAGTGATAGTTTTTCATAACTGAATGTTTTTCCTTCCTTTTATTTGCTATGTAGAGTATAGGAGACTATTTTGGTGGTCCTGTTCTCTATTGTCTCTGAAATTTTAGGGTAGAGGGGATACTTCCAACTCAAAACAAAATATCTGGAGTCTAAAAGTCAAAAGCACTCTGATTAAAAGATCATCTTCTACTGATTGACTGTTTTATATCACTGGATGATTTCCTTGGTAAAATATTATGAAAATGGAGGGAAGGATTTGTCCATCTCTTTAGATATCATGAATCTCCAGGGAAGAGAAATTGCCATTATTAGAAAAGGAATCAACCAATATAAATGGAAAAATTTATGTCTTTGAGCTGCAGTTGAAAGGCTATATTCCCTCTTCTTATAATATTGGTCAAAAGCACAAGATAAAAGCATTTTCTATGAGTCCACAAGGAAGACAAAGCTTGGTCTTTGCTCTGCATAAATCACTGGGTCACCACAAAGAGTTCAAGGTTACTGAAGGGATACAGTATCAACAAAACAGAAATAGAGATGAGGAGGGGCAATTAAAATAGGGATAATATAAAAGGGAAATGAAAATACATAGAAGAAAACACAGCAGATTGAAAGCATTATTTTATTCTTATCTTTCCATATCAATATTGGCACTAAGAAAAAGCCATTATTCAATGATTCCCCCACCACTTCTCCCAGTGAGTGCAGAGAGATGTCATTGTATTCAAGGTGTTCTGTGTAGTAAAGGATTAACTTCTTCCACAGAAATGTTTGGCCCTTTGTCCTGACTTCCAAGAGATCATCTCTGAGCCCTTGATATATCCTGCCAAGGAGTGTCTTTGTTACCCGGAGGACTTGGGCCACACCAGACCGTCTATGCTAACAATGTAATTTATGTCAGGAGTGAGGGTGGGTTGGACTGTGCTTGTCAGCTCAAACTTTAAACACCACAGCCTGGTTGAACTTCCATGGCTGGCAATACCCCATACATTTTGTTGCACATCTTTGCTGGGAGAAGTTAAGTACTGTCTGCTTTCAGTGAGTTCTGTGAGTCTTTCTAGAAAATTACCAAATTGGACAGTGGTCTTGGAGAGCCCTCAACTGGCAATTGGTGTCAGAATGAGGATGGATCTGCAAACTCGTACCCCCAAAATAGGTTATTGCATTCAATTCCTTGCATCATATGATTCTAAGTCATTTAGGCTCTCTTAGAATAGAAGAACAGATAATGAGGGCCCCTTAATCACTGGGGCTTACGACTGAGAATATATAGGAAGAAAAAATGGTAGAAAACAGTGTTGGTTTCCTGAAAGACCGGGCTTTATAGAGAATCAGGATATGGTTCAGGAAAAAATGCAGTTTGTTTATTTATTTATTTATTTATTTATTTATTTATTTATTTATGTGTGTATGTATGTATGTATGTATTTTTGCAGTTAATTTTATTAACAAAACATTTTCTTTTCTCTTACTTGGGCAATCATTTCAGTCCAATACTGTTCTCATCATTCATGATGAATAACTCCTTATCTGTTCCTGCTAATCATACCCTACCAACTAAGTCCTCTTTGCTCCCTCTACTGCATGGATGGTGCTTGTTCATGCATCTAGTAATTCACAATTACTCTCACATTTGCTTCTTGTCTTCTCTTTGTGTGTCGTTTGACTTTCATTTCTAGTACATAATTCTGTTATGTTCTGCATGTCATGCACACAAAACTCTCTGCGGCAGGATCTAGTTGACGAAATTTCTGTCTAATTTGGACTATTCATACTTGAGAGGATAGTTAGTCACCATGCCAACCCACCACAAAGGCTGTAGGTTGCCTTTTCAATGCTGTCCAATAAAAATATAATGCAAGACACATATGTGATTTAAAAATTTTAGTAGCTTCATCTTTTAAAAGGGGAAAAGAAACAGATATACTATTATGTCTAAATTATATCTAAAGTATTATCATTTCAACAAATGACACTAGCTACTTACTAGCTTCATGTGCCTGGTGGATAGTTGAGAGTCAGGTGGAATGGTCATGAATCCCATACTTCAAAACCTGATTGTCAAGAAAAAATGTAGGATAATGATTACTATAGAAGATTCTGACGGCTAATACATTTACCCATTATTAAATTTGAGCTCTATCATGTACTAGCAGCAAAGTCTTAGAAAAAAAATATTAAACTTCTAATGATTGATTCCCTCATATGTAAAATAAAGTTTGTATAATATACTCCTACTTGGGCTGTGTACCTTTTGAGATATTGGGAGGAAGTAAACTGTACACTCAAAGTGAAGGTTTATAAAGTGACTACTTACACAAGGGAGGGGTGAGGTTAAGGAAATCAGCAGAGAATGGTGAAGCACCCAGGGGCTAGAAAGATGACAAGACTTTATTTTACCACTCCATTTCCTATTCTGACCTTAAGGGGATGTTGTAACCAGAGCTAGCAAGGTCGAGAGTTTGGAGGTTTGGATGGATGGCCACATCATAAGAACTGACAGAACCCAGTCACTACAAGAAGGTGGGTAAGGCCAGGGTCTCCAGAGCCTACCTCTCTGAATTCTTCTTTCACTGGTCAAACCCAACCAGAATTTAGGACAAAGAATGAAATCTGTGGAAGTCAGTCATTTGGGTGACAGAGCAGGAGGATGAGTCTGGATGGGGTAAGCCAACTGAAAATAATAAGTCAGGTTATTATGTGAATTAAATGAAGAAGAAATCTATGTAAAACATGTAGCATAGTGCCTGGAACATAGAACACACTCAGTAAATATTAGCTATTATTATTAATAAAATTATTTTGTTTCAGTTCTGTACTTACTGTTGATCTAATCAACTGTAAGTTGGTAATACTGTAATCAAGGTAATAGGGCTGTGCATGGATTAGGTACTCGGAAGCTGATAGCCTCTTGACTGACATGGGCTCCAAACTCTCTTTATAACACACCAACATTTCCTGTCAGATACTAAATATTCAGCCAAACCAAACTTGTTATTCCCAAAATTTCTCTAATTATACAATTTGGAAGCAATCCAATGTGAGGAAAATCAATTTACTGAAAGCTTGTTCCATTTGCCAAAAGATCAATTTGTCAATGACAATATGCCAAATTCACCAAAAGATACCCACTTTCTAAAGACTTATTTCTTCTTTATTCCTATTAATAATGTTTATGAGAATTTTTATTTACAGATTTGACAGATTCTAAGAGGGCTGCAGAGTTAGATTCCATTCAGAACCTCTACCCATTTCTCTCAGTTCCATGCTTCAGTTTTCCTTCTCTCTGTCTTTTATCCCTCCTCACCTTTTCTTGGCTCCTTGGTGTTCCCTGTCTTCTATGGGTTTTCAATCCCTTGGTCTTCCTTCTCAACTGCCTCTGTTTTGCTACTTTTAATCAATGCCAAACATCTTCCTTCTAGATCAAGTTTTTTTCTTTCCCATTCTCACTCTCTGCCTTAAGACTGACCTGTAGGGATGGCATCAATGGGCTCTCTCGCCCCCTGGCTTTCAGAAGGATCAGACCAGACCAATGGAAACCACTAGCAAGAAAGTAAAAGAACATGAAAGAGGTTTGAATATTTATTCCACTATGATAGCTACTGCTGGCACTGTCCACAGACCAAAAGTCATAGCTCCTGTCAGATGGCTCTCCACACACAGCTCTTTCATCCATAGATTCCAGAAACTTCTCCTTCCTCTTAAACTCTTAGAACTGGGTGGCACTGTAGTCTTGGGGTACTAGTCCTATATCAACATCATTGAAATAGTCCTTCTTTATAAGCCTTTTTGAATTATTCTCATTTGGAAGTGCCATCTTTTCTCTGTTTACTGAACATTATCTCTTAATATTTTTACTCAGCATCCTTCAGTTTCCCACTTCTCTGCTCAGTATTTTCCATCCTTTTTGGCAGAAAGGGTGGAAGAGGAGCTGAAGAAAGAAAAAGAAAACAGATGCAGAGAGATATGGAGATGGGGAAGGGTTAAGAGAAAGACTAAAAAGCAGAGGAATAAAAAATGATGGTTAGTTGGAGGGGTAGAAAACAGTCATGAGGAGAGCAGCAAACCTTGTAGCAATGGGATTGTAGTGGCCACAGCCTCTATCATGTACCATCCATTGTGAAAGGTTAGAAACTCAAAACTTAGTTCTCATACTTTTTTTTTTCATTTGGTAGAAATCATTTGTTGAATTTATGTTTGAGCAATTGATGATATTTTTGTAGGTTTGCTTGTTTGGCTTGCTCTTATTTTCCCCTTATCTTCCTTCTGAAAACATCACTCCTTAAAAGTCAAAGATTTGGCTTGAGTTTCTCTAGTGTTTTGAAATTTTTCATGACTTCTCCCAATAAGATGCACATTTTTCTGACATTGTACTTTCCAGGGCATGTACCTATTAAAGTAAAAATTCTCCTGGACAAAGTTAAACATGCTGGCAGATGTAGCTGAAGGCACTGCAATAGGAGAAAGAAACCAAAATGTAGCTGGAACTCAACTTTACTGAAACAAGTGATGGAGAGCTTTTTAGAATGAGTACATGGGACAGATCACAGACCATCTGGGTTTGTTAATTGGCCTTACCCAAAATAAAAGTAAGTGTTTACCTTTATGACAAGAGGGATTTTACAAAATGGAGCAGAGAAGTTAGGCTTCCATCCCCCTACAGAGATCGACAGAGGTATTCTCTTCTTTGATGAGTTTATTTCAAAGAGATGGCTCCCAAGTCCTTGGGTGGTCATGGGTTCTAAAACTGGTGAGAGACTTTAAAAACAAGTTACTTCTCAAAGGAGTAGAAAAAGAATTTACTATTATAGATTTACTAAAGTAAATAAGAAAATGTGGGAAAGATCTTTGTGAGTAGGCCCTCTGGATACTATAAAGGCCAGAGTGAGAGGGAGGTCGGGGCATGGATACCTGAAGAAGCTATCTGATGTTTAGTCAAGCTGAGTAAAAATTAAGGCCATTTTGGTGCTTTCTCCTCTTCAAAACCATTTATACATCTGTTATATTCCATGTATTGCATTTTGAGCTTTGTGAAGACCTAAAGTCTGATTGCTGCCATTTATGTCTTGTATGAGACATTGTAATTAAAAGGTAATAATAAACTACGTATTAAATAAATGCAAATACTAGGAAATAATAACTCTGTGTGTATATGGGTGTGGGCTGGTGCAAGAATGTTTTCGAAATTCATCCTATTACTCTCCATTTTGAGGAACAAATTTGCCCTCCATCATGAGAAGTGTTAAAGATGGAATTCTAATAATGCTTGAAGAACTCACCCTAATCTTCTGCCTCTGAGATGTGCTGACAACTCATATTAATTGCCTATTTTGCTGACATTTCTCTGGAAGTAGGTGCCATTCTCTCACAGAAAGGCTCTGTCAAAAGAGAGAGTAAAGGAAGAAAGTCTGTATAGCAATACTAAGAGTGAATTTGATCAGGGGACAGACCTTCCACCATCTTCTCAAATATCAGCTTTAGAAATCAGACCTGTGTAGGGAAATATGTATAGGACAGAAATAATGTGCTGAGCCTACAGGTAAGTTCCTAGAGGTAAGAATCTACTCCATTATTTGCTGTGACTAATTGTTATCTAAAGCACCACATAACAAAAACTTCTACATTGTTTATTGTACAGTGCACCCCAAAGCTACTGAGTATAAGTAATTTGCCCCAGAATAATAAAGCCAGGATTGGAATAGTCAGAGACTCTAAAATCTATGCACCACAAATGTGAAAACAAACAAACAAAAAAGAAGCTAAACAAACAAATTCAAGGAGTTTTATGCATCCTGAAGACTATCTTTTGAATGCAAAATTGAAATTGTTCTTGCTCCAGCTCTGATCATTAAAGTCTTTTGCTTACCATAAATAAGAAAACAGCCAATGTGCAATAGAAAGTCAATCACTCTAGAGGGCCTTGCAAATCCATTGGTCATTTGAAAGGATAAATCACCTCCAACTGCAACCCAGATTCAATGCAAAAGTAATCTCATTTATAGCATTTTCATCTCCAAAATGGCAACATATTCAGTTGTTTTGCTTAGAAATATGGCCAGAAAGGCTTTGGTCAAGATTATATTCATACAGTAAACACAGCCAAGCTTTTGGGAAGCACTAATCCCTCTGGAGTTCTTTTCCTAGAGTGAATACAAATGCAGGAGACCCTTGCCCACAGCATGACAATAAAATCACCTTCTTTAAAGAAATGAGGCATAAACTTTTTGTCTACTTTGTTTCTTCCTTCTCTACCTTCCACTGAAACAGACTCACTTGGTGAATATATATATATATATATATATATGTATATATATATATATATGTATATATATGTATATATACATATATATATATATATATATATATATATATATATATATATATATATATAAAGCTTAATTGCAGGACAAATCAAGTGAAATAAATGTGATAGGTTGAATTATGTACCCCCTAAAAGATACATTGAAGTCCTAGCTTCCATAGCTATGAATGTGACCTTATTTGGAAATAGGTTATTTGCAGACATATTCCGGTTAAAATGAAGTCATATTTGATAGGATGAGTTCTAATCTAATATGTCTGTTTTCCTTGTAAGAAGTGAAAGAGAACACAGGAAAGAGAACACCACGTGAAGACAAAGAAAGACAGAGATTATGACCGTAATAAGATGGGGGCAGATATTGGGGTAATGCTGCTGATGAGAAAGCATAAGGAAGCTGATAGCCTGAAACCTCCCACCTCCCCTGCGTGTGATGTTATGTAAGTACTCCTGGCTGCTGAAGAACAAAGGAAAGGGAAAAACCAAAGGTTGGCTGATGGAGATCACAGGCATGCAGCACCTGAGTCTCCATCACTTTACCAATATCTCAGTAAATTACAAGAAAAATGCAATTTTATCAATAGCCTCTTCTTCACAGAAACCTGTAGACTCAGTTTCCTGGGGTCCCAACATCACCCTCCCCTCCCTAGTGATGTGGGGAACAAAGTCAAGAAGGAAATGGCAGATAAAATTAAATTTCCTTATAACCTGTAGCCCATTGACAAACACTTGATACAGGTAGAGTAAAACATTCCTCAAGGAACTCCCTATTGTCTTAGTGGTAATGCTTTGCTAAAGGGAAAAACAACCTTAGCTTGACAATAACTAGGCCTCCAGCATCTTATGAGTTCTCTTTAGCATATGAAAATCCTTTTGGAAACCTCCCTTAATATAGTATATAGTATATAATCAGTCACTCCTCACAACCCCAGTGCAGCTCTTTCTGCCCACAAGTCCTATCCCCATGTTTTAATAAAATCACTTTTTTGCACCAAAGACATCTCAAGAATTCTTTCTTGGCCATTGGCTCTGGACTCCCAAGGCTCCAAAACCCTATCACTGCCACGAATCAAGAAATCCCTGAGGGTATTAAAAGCTGGAGGTACAAGGAAGAATCCTTCCCTAGGGGCTCCAGAGGGAGTGTGGCCCTATCAACACCTTGATTTTAGACTTCCAGCTTTCAGAATCATAAACCAATAAATGTATGTTCTTTGAAGCCACTCAGTTTGTGGTATTTTGTTACACAGCAGCCCTAGGAAACTAATACAGGTGGGTTAGTTGTCATTCTAAAAAGGAATCTGGGAAATGTCAAAATATTTCCAGTACTAAATAAAATTATTATGTTTCAGGACCTGGAGTTTCCTCCTGACCTTTGGGAGAGAGCTCTGCCTAGTGAAAGGAAGAAGCCTGACAAATCTCCATTCAAATTCCAACTCTGCTCCCTTCTGGCAGAGTTAATCAGACTGGCAATTCGCCTTCTATAAACTTGACTCCTCTCTGTAAAAATGGATATAATAATAATAGGTACTATGCACTATTTTGTTTGGATATTGTTTTGTTTTTTAAGGATGAAAGGAGATAATATATGTAAAACAACTGACATATGAAACTTTCAGGTAATCTAGGGCCCTTCCTCTTCTCTTCTTTTTCTTCCTAGGCACATACCTTCCCAACAACCAGCCATCAACTAATCCCCCCTGAGGTTGAAGCTGATAATAGCTTCACATTTTATATATCCCAGAGATATCTGTAATTTAGCAGACAACCCTTAAAGGCGGAAAAGCCCTTGAGGCCAAAGCAATGAATTCTATTAGAAAACTTTAAGCTTTTTGATAGGCAGTGGAGTAGTTATTTCTTGAGCTGGAGAACTTGGCAGTAGGCAGTCAGATCATACCTACAAGGCCTCTGGCCCTACTCATGTAGCTATACCTGCTTGGTAATAATTTCTTTTTAAAAAATTGATCCTTTATATTTCCTAGTTGGTTGCTTCTTTTCATGCCTTCATTTATTAATCAATTATTCTTATATTCATTCTCTCTCTCAATTTATTAAGGGCATGGTATATGCAATACATTAAGGAAGTTACAAAGATCAGCCTAAAAAGCTCCTGCTTACCTTTAAGGAGCTTGTGGTCTAGGAGAGAGGAGGAGACACTCCTATAAATAGATAATCAGTGTGATTTAGAATGTTCCAATATCCAGAACTGAGATTTTGTTTTTGTGAGTTTGCTAGGCAACCGTTTAATCACATCATTTCCTCTAGTTCTTTCCTTCTACCATCCTCCTTTCCGTCTTTCCTGTCTGTTATTTTTTTCTCCTACCTTTCAGTAGTTCCAATTTCCCATTCTTCATTTTTTGTTCACATATTTTTGAGAGTAAGAGCTATTGTGCTAAAGCCATTTGTGTGTGTGTGTGTGTGTGTGTGTGTGTGTATGTCTATGATAATCTGTAAGTGAAACTTGACTTTTCTGTCATACTAGTCTAAAATATTCAGACTATTCTCATATCTCACATATATCCCCATTGGACATTATTTTAGTATTTCTCTTTCATTGGCACATAGTCATTTATTCATTCCACATTTACAGAGCATCTGTTATATTGTGGTAGATCCCCTCCTTAAGGAATGTGGTGAAAACCTCAAGACAAGGGAAGGCAACCTGGCTATGTGCATATGCACAACATTCCTCGCGACTCTGTAACATAGACCACCCATTCAGACTGTATGTTACTATATATGGGAGACAAAGGAGAAAAAAACTGTGCAAGAGGCCACACCCAGCTGCACTTGGGACTCAGTTTTTCAGGTATGGACCCACTGAGCCCTTCCTGGCATAACAAATAAAGTTGCTTCCTGGACAGAAAAGCCTCAGTGTCCTGTTTCTCTGTGCAAGAATCCTGCTATAATGTCAGGTACCATATGAAGATGCTTCTTACATTCTTTATTTCCTCTTGTCCATGTAGCATCCCTGGAACAAATTAATCCTTTCAAAACAAGCTCTTTCTCTTTGAATGACTGCCAGACTTTAGAACCAATAAATCTGAGTTTGTGTTTTTCCTCTATTCTTAAATACTTGCCACATTCTCCTTCATCAGTAATGCTAGAAATACTAGTAATAATAATGATAGTAAGAGTTTATTATAGCTCACATTTGTTAGATATTTATTTATATACTAGACACTGTGATAAAAGTCAAGAAGAATTAGATCATTACATCAGTAATGCAAAGGGAAATAGATTCAGCGTTTGATTTTTAATATAGGCTGTCAAAAGCCCTATAAAAACAATAGCTTTGGAAGTCCACAGATTTGATTAGCATGAGTCAGGTGTTTCTGATAAAACACCTAGAAAGTCTATTGAAAAAGACAAAGGAAATCCCTACAGGAAGAAAGATCGAGAGCAGATGCCTTAACAATAGATTGAAAAAGAAAATGAAGAATTAATTATGCCAAGGAAAGCTAATGAAGGTTGACCGGGCTGGGAAGGGGCAGAAGACAGGCATATGAAGGCACATGATCTTAGATACTTAGGACAATGGGAACAGACCTGAACTTTGGAGGGGAGCACATAAAAGAAGAAAAAATCAGGATTGAGAGATAGCCAGATGTTATCACTATGATCAGAAACGTGCATGTTTGCTGATCATGGCTATGATGATTAGTTTTATGTGTCAACTTAACTGACCATCTGTCCCCTAACATTCACTCATCCTGTATTCATTTGCTGAGTACATAGCTAACACATGCCTATCACATGACGGTAGAATATTAGTTTGGAGATCATCAGTGGGGTCTGAAACAAGGGGAGCAGAACTGTGGATTCAAGGAGCTCATAGCTGACCCTGCAGTAACTGGAAGAGTACAACACACTGCAGTACGTTCTCTTAGGTGCATGGCATGGCCCTGGAACAGAAGAGGGGCTCACAAACTCTACTGGAGAGTCAGAAAGGGGAAATGGAGGCAGTTAAACAACGTTTTGTTCCTCCTAGTACTATTGTTAATAGGCTGTAAGGTACATTATAAATGTGAAATGGAATAACACTATTAAGAGATCATTCATTCACCTGTTCCCTCATGAATCACCACTGCCTACACTCTAAAGTCCAAACTTTCCAGACTGTTTCTATTTATAATCTCAATGTTCATCCCATTACCATGGAATGGGGCTGGGTTTTATAAGGTCAGAAAAAAATGCTCCATTCCACATCAACCTTTCATTCTATTAAAATGTATCTCTTCACTCTCAAATTTAAGAATCTAGATTTGCATCAGAAGGAGCACATAGTTAGGGAAAAGGAGTTTTGTATTTTCTAGAGTTGGCTTTGCCATAGATTTGCTATAGTCACCCTCTCCAGGGCAGAACACCCTTCCTTAAAATGGGCTGTTTGGACAAGATGACCTTTTTCTTTTGCTCTATCAATTCCATGAACCTGTGAGATATTTTTGTTGAAAATGCAGAATCTATAGTCAAAAGAAGACAAAGCACCTATGTATTTCATTTGTCAGGCTTATATCCTTGGTAGCATCCTTTAATTTCCCTTCATAACATTCTTTTCTCTTTTTTTTTTTTTTAATTTGGGATTACTTATTTCAATATTACTATATTTGTATCAATCTTGATTGTAAATAATGAGAACAAATCTGCTTTGTGTGGGTAGAAAGATAATGTATTGAAAGCATAATGGATAGTTCATAAAATGAAGAATGGTCAGAAATGAAGGAAAGCACTTCAGTTGTTAGAGAGTCAAAATAGGCGGAATGTCAAGGAAGCTAAAGGGATTAGTACTACAGTTATAGTCACATCAGAATAGGAACAACATGGTTAATAGCGGGAGATACCACCAGTCCAGATGCCACAGGCACCACAGATGCTGGATGCATCTTTGCTGCTAGCACTGAACATGTTTTATTGTACCACTGGCTCCACTTCAAAGTGACAGAAATATCCAATTGGCCAAGGCTAGCTCATATGCCTGTACTGTACCTTGAGGTGATGGAAAAAAAGGAGTATCTGGGCCTCTTCACTTCTCTAGTGGTAGGCTTTGTTTTCACCAAGTGAAAGGAGCCATGACACGGGGAGCCATAATGGGGAGCCATAAACAATAATAAACAATAAGAAAACAATGAAGCCATAAACAATAAATCAACTTTGCACTAGAGCCTTAAGGGGATAGAAAATTCCAAAAGTCAAGTGTGATATGTCATGGGTAGCACACTGTGGGTACTCAGCTCCTGGGACTTGTATTTAGGAACCAAATTCTAGTGATTATTTTTCCCATGACTGGAATGTTAAAGTTTCTCAGCTCACTAGGAATGCTAATGGTGGCCCAAACATGCAGGGTCTCATGATTTGTGAGAAGCAAATAAAGCCAACGGTCTGAGCCCAGCACAGGCCAGAGAGAGCTGTGGCTCAAGGTTTTAATAGCATTATTGCAAAAGCTGCAGCTTTTGATAACCTAGTCCCTGGTGGAGATTCTGTCAGGCAATCCTTCTCTCTCTAAAGCCTGTCAGTGGAATCCATGTCTGAGATAGTGAACAGCTGTGAGTCAGAGCTCTCTGGCCATTGGGGTAAAAACTCTGCTTAACTGTTCTCAGTAATTGCACCCTCTAGGGAACTGGCCTAAAGAAGTTGCTCACTTCCTCCTCTATCAATACTCTAGTTACATCTTCAAACAAAATGCCTAATGTGAAAGAGGCTTCTCTTTTTCCATTAGGAATAATAATAGCAGTTGCCCTTATAAACTAGAATGCACATTTTTTTTAGGATCTGTGAAATACTTCATATATATTATCTTATTTCAACATCACAATATCAATAGGGGAAACTAATGATCAGAGAGAGAAAGTATTTTGCACAAAGCTATTTGAAGAGGCAGGTGGAAGACTGAAACAGGTTTGTATGGCCCCATAGCTCCTGTTATTTTCACTACTTTACCTCCTTCTAAATTCTCCACAGTGTAGGACTTCTAGAAGTCACACAATAAATGTCTGTAAGGCCAAAAAGGTTTCAGAGATGCGCATTTCTTAATGGATTAGCAAGCGTTTAAGAAAGAAGTCCCTGGAGATCACACAATTTTGCAAAAAAAATCATCTCAGTAAAAGCGTCATCTTTAAAAGTCTAGGTAATGCTCTGAGATTAATGCAGTGTTTCAGGACAATCTGCACTGTTTGTGCTGTATGGGTGTTGTTGTTGTTGTTGTTTTAATGTTATTGTTTTGTTCTGTTCTGTTTTGTTTTTTCAAATGGAAACTGCACGTATAGAGTCTGGAATCTGAAGTACTTAACTTGGAATCCTAGCTCTGGCACTTCTCTGCTTTCTCAACCACATCTCAGCCTCAGATGTCCTTATCTGTAAAACCAACATTTGAGGTTTGCCATGGTTGATACTTAACAGGACAAGACCTCCTTCTATGAAGTCTCCTGCCTCTGAATTCCAGGATAGTCTATTACCAACTTCCTAATTACTTGCAGAACACAAGGAAGCCTGGCTTCCATCCAGGGGATGTGGAAGTGGCTAATTTCCTTCTGATTCTGACCGTAAAGTCTATCAAATCCAAAGCAGCATATGCACCTTCGGAAGAAGGAGAGTGGTAGATTCGGATGAGGTGCAGGGCAGGCCACCTCAAAATTGCTACTTTGGCATGTGTATTATTTTGAGAAGAAGACAACCAATACTCAACAGACTTAAGAAGAGCTTATTACTCCTCCCTTAACTATCTAAAATAATTTAGACAAGAGGCTTGTACCAGGAAGAGAGCTTTTACCTGGAATAACTTATTTGTATGACATGGTAAACATTTGTTTGGCAGACGTTTGCTCCTCTCATCCTCCTATAAATTGTCTCTCTCCCTTTGAAGTCCCAGTCCCCTATCACTTCTCCTTAGCTCAGGATGGCATATAAGTCTCAATTGCCTGATTAGTGGAAAGCCTCATACTTCTGGGGCTCCCACATGAGCAAAATTAAATTTGTTATTTTTTATCCCTGTTAATCTGTCTTATGTCAATTTGCTTATTAAACCAAAGAACGTAAAAGAGAAAAGGGGAAATGCCTTTCTTCCCTACAATCTCAAGCCAGTCACTTCTCTCTGACCATTGTCTGAATCAGAGTCAAACAGCAACATTGTCAACCTTCATTCTTTTTGCAGAAGATTTAGGAGTCATCTTCATCTTCTTTTGATATCAACTTCCAAAGCTAGGTAGTGTTTCTGTAAGGCCATAAAAATGGGGCCATGGAAGATTCAAGGATAAAGCAGCCTCTATTAGGAGGTTCTATGCATTTCAATAGCTTTGATTTTGCCAGACATTTGAAGGTTTTTGAACTTCAAAGGTAATTGAGACCTCCCATCATTAGTTGAACTTTCTAGAGAAGTTCATGGAAATTTAGAGTTGTTTGATGAGCTGATGCAGCTATTTCCTGGAACCTCACAATGGACAAAGTTAAACAAAGTCCTCAGCCACATATTCTTTACATTCTTCTGGTGTCTGAACTGGAGGCACTCAATACCCAAGACCAAAGAGAAGCCAGTAAACAGGAAAAATGCAATGATTAAGATAAGGACATCTTGATATGGCAGCCAAGAGGGATGAATAAGAAAAATAAGGGATGATCTCAAGTTACTCACTTGTTCATCTATTTTTTTTTTCTTTTTTTGGCCACAAACTGATCTAGAGAACAGTTATCACTTCAGGTCATTCTCAACCTGAAAGTTTCTCATTCATGAGAAACTCTACACTTCACAACAGAGGGTTAGTGGGGTCTTGAAGTGTAAATAGGATGTCTGTCATTAAGGAGTGAAGGAGCATTTCAGTCAAAGGAAGCAGCCCAAACGAGGTGCCTGGGTGGCTCAGTCGGTTGAGCATCTGACTTCGGCTCAGGTCATGATCTCAGGGTCTGTGAGTTCGAGGCCCGCGTCAGGCTCTGGGCTGACAGCTCAGAGCCTGGAGCCTGCTTCAGATTCTGTGTCTCCCTCTCTCTCTGCCCCTCCCCTGTTCATTCTCTGCCTCTCTCTCTCTCTCTCTCTCTCTCTCTCTGTCAAAAATAAACATTAAAAAAAATTAAAAAAAAAAAAAGGAAGAAGCCCAAGGGTATAAAAATATACATTGTGGGCCATCTGCAAATAATTGAGTATAGGGCAATTACCATCAAATAATAGAAAATGACACCCAGCTATGTTCATGGCTATGTTCAATTCACAAATGATAAGCCTTACTCACAACACATGTCATTTCTAGACCTCAAGTATAATAATATACCTGGTACACTTACCCTTTGATTGATGCTTTTGTATTTCTTTTTGATCTATTTTACTGATCAAAATGTTTTCAAAATCCATGGTGCTATGTTTGGGTGATTTATTTTTTTTGACATTTATTTATTTTTGAAAGAGAGGGAAAGAGACAGAGCACGAGCAGGGGAGGGGCAGAAAGAGAGGGAGACACAGAATCCAAAGCAGGCTCCAGGCTCTGAGCTGTCAGCACAGAGCCCGATGTAGAGCTCGAACCCACGAACTGTGAGATCATGCCCTGGGCCAAAGTCGGAAGCCCACTGAGCCACCCAGGTGCCCCTGTTTGGGTGATTTAATTTTGACCCCACACCTGAAAGGAACTGCTGAGAGTCATGTGTACCACTTGCAGGGTGAATACTTGTAGAAGCTTAGGGAGCAAAGAAATGGCACACAGAGTCTAGTGCAGTGGTCCTCAAAGCCTAAATCTTAATCAGTATTGGCATTAACTTGGATCTTGTTGGAAATTCAATTCTTGGGTCCCGCCCCAGACCTACTAAATCTGGAAATGAAGTCCAGTATTTTACGTTTTAACAAGGCCTCAGGGTGATTCCCATGTGAGTTAAAATTTAAAAATTACTAGCTGAGTGGTTAGGAATACAGACTTCCTCAATTCAAACCATAATTCTGCTATTGACAGCTGAGTGACATAAGGCGAAATAATCTTTATATGATATTTTCCTCATCTATAAAATGAAGATGTATTAGTACCTGCCTCAGAGGTTTATTGTGAGAAATAAATGAGTCAACATTGCCTAGTCCCTACTAAGCACCATATAAATGCAAGCTCTCACCTCCGGAGGTAGAAATGTCGCGATCCTTCAGTCCTGACAAAGCCTCTCTTTTAGAGCTTAGAAGCACTATTTTTAGGATTGTTGGGCTATGTTCAGTTATAAAATGAGAACGATAAATTGTTGCTACCTTCCTTTAACGTTTGAAATAGATTCCTCATTAAGGAGCTGCTTTCCTACCCTTAATTGGAAGAAAAATCTCCCTTACATTCTGATGCTGAAAAAGTACCCATTACATCTGATGTACTCTTACCACAAGCCTCAGGATACATGTTCACAGAGTGAATTACAAAAGCCACAGGCAGCAACTATTGCTTTTCAAGTAGTTCAATAATCTATCACTCCGCCTCCACTTAACTCTCCTGTAATTCACCTGGATGCAAGAGCTTTCTTCCTAACTTTTTACAAAAAAATTAGGAATTCAAGCCCCAAGCTAAAATCCTTGTCTTCATCTGTTTAATATTTTGAAGAATCTGACTCTTTACTATTGATTGACTATCCAAGCAGGCAATCAAAATGCTTAATCAATAACAGTCACTCACTTCATGCCAAGTTGTCCTTCCAGAGCAATAGGTGTTTAAACCCCCTTGACCTTCTCTTAATTAATACCAGCCTTTATTAATAAGCCCATTCCAAGCCTCCCAAGCCCTGCAACATTGCATCTCTCAAGAAGAAACTTTGCCCTTCGAGCTTTCCCAAAATCAATGAGAGTGAAGCCAAAGCCATAAGAGACACAGCTAGCATGGGGATGTAGGGACTGGGGGCAGAGCTGGGGGAGGGCTCCCATGAGCTGAACGGGCAGCTGATAGAAGCTCAGACCTTGAGGTAGATCCTTGCTGATGTCCACACCTTGGCTATTTGGCTCAGGGCAGAATACAGAAATGGTTAATTAGTATTGATACTGACTTCATTGCTTTTGCCCAGAAGCAAAAGTCATTGGAATAGGAACAAGTAATTTGGGTCCCCAGAAGACAACACCTGTAATTCTGTGTGGTGTGCTTACCTGGAAGTCCAGAGAACTGATTGCCAATGTCATTTTTGTCAAGTTCCTTCTGTTGCCTGGACCTCAGTTTCTTCATCACTCAAATGACAGGATCATCCTGGATGGTTTCTTGAGTTCTCCTCTACCTCTGATCTGCCATAATTACTTTATTTCTTAGAGCCACTTCTCTCACTGCAGACAGAATTAACAGGACAAGATTTGTGTAGATCTGGGTCCTCTGGACAAATGCCAAATTCCATTCCCTTATGAGTTGCTCCATTAGCTCATTGCAGATGTTGCAAACACATGACCATGTTTGCCGTCTCTAGTCAATAAAAATATATTCAGATTTCAAGGGCTAAAATTCCAGCATTGTATATATTGATTTCTTTCATTTAAAGCATTGTTTTTAGACAATAAGAAAGAAGATTAAAATAAAAAGAAGAATGGTGTAACTTATAATTGTATGTGCACCTAAAATAGACACTAGTTATTTTTGTGAAATTTGCTGTGTCTATTTTTCTAACTGCAAAAATATATATATTATGGATAAAGTTAAAGTGTGTTTTCCTTTATTGTTTCATCCCATTCCAGGCAACTTCCTTCTCATCCCCGGGCAACTATGTTTACAAATTTGATGGGTATAATTCTAGTTTGTTAAAAAATACAGATGGATATATCTGTGGACTGACTGATAGAAAGATGGATAGATTTATGACTGCATAAAGATTCCTGATAGATATATACTGATATATAGATAGGCAACACCCACTTACGTGAGTTAGTTTATAGTGTTATATATGGTTTTAACTTGGCAAATATACTTATTTGATGCATCATTCTTCAAATTGCTATTTCTCTCAAAACTTGTTGTTGAGATGACATACGTTATAAAGCCTAATTCATGCCTTTTAATGAATGTCAAGTATTGAATTGTGCAATGTATCCTGTTTCATTTTTTCATCCTTTCAGTATCAGATTTTGGTAAGTTTTAGTGTTTTACTATTATTAACAATGTTGCCGCAAATATTCTTGCACAGATATTCTATTATACATGTCAGAGAATTTCTATGGGATATAAGCCCAGAAATACAAATCTTACTCATAGGGTTTGCACATTATCAATTTTACTAAGCATTGTCAAATAGCTTTCCAATGTGTTAACGTCACTTTGTGATTCCATTTCCCCACATCTTTGCCAACACTTGCTACTGTTAAACTTTATTTTTGCTTCTCTGATGAGTGTGAAATGGTATGTCATAGTTGTGTATTTCATTTTTGTTTGTCTCATGTTTGCCATTCCTAGATCAGCAGGGTTGAGAAATTTTTCACATATGTAATAACATTTCAGGGTTCTTCTTCTATAAATGACATATTTATAACCCTTGCTTTTGCATCAAGTTATTTTATTTTATTTAATGATTTTTGCAAAATCTTTCTATATCTGGTAATTCACTTGTTTTACGTGTTACAAGGTCATTTAGATTCAACAAAAGTCAATCTCTGGAGAAACACAAAGGAACTGTTACTTTGCGCTTTTTTGAATCCTAGTGTCTTTAAAAAAAACTATGACATTTTGACATACGCAATTTTCCTTCCCTAAACTGGCCTCCTAATTCTTCATGCCCACAATTGAAAAAAAAAAAAAAAAAAAGAGTCCCAGACATTGCTGAGACTACACTGGGAGTCCCAGAATCCAAAATGTACCATTAGACCTTTAAACAGTGTCATTTCTTCCACAAATCTACCAACTGTTATGTTCAGTATGGACTGATTATAGATACTTTTGCCAGCACTTACGTAGGTTCCCATTCCAGGAAAAATTAGAGAAGAGAGATTTCATATAGGTAGCCACTACCTCCAGTTTAGTCTTTCTTCTTTTTTTAAAGTTTTTTAAGTTTATTTATTTTGATAGGGAGACGGAGTGACTGAGTGGGGCACGGGCAGAGAGAAGGAGAGAGAATTCTAAGCAGGCTCTACACTGTCAGCACGGAGCCTCACGTGGGGATTTTTAGTCTTTCTAATGCAGTTGGATGGGTAGCATCACACGCTTGACATAAAAGTGAAGGAAGAGGGGCATACAGAGGAAAAATAAATTATTAAACTAATACAATAATATTAAAATTTCATTATCATTCACTTATGCTATTCTAAATATTTATTTATTTTTGAGACAGGGAGAGACAGCATGAACGGGGGAGGATCAGAGAGAGAGGGAGGCACAGAATCTGAAACAGGCTCCAGGCTCTGAGCTGTCAGCACAGAGCCTGACGCGGGGCTCATACTCACAGACCGTGAGATCATGAGCCAAAGTCGGATGCTTAACCGACTGAGCCACCCAGGCACCCCTCACTTATGCTATTCTTATGAAACCTCTTTAATGGCAGCACTATCATCCCCATATTGCTGCATTTCAGAGAAACAGTTTCTGTGACAGTGGTCACAGAGCAAAGGGTTGGCAGAGTCAGATTTGATTCCATTCCACAAGACTCACTGATATGCTTTTGCCTTTATACCTGCTTCAGACTGATCTGGAAATTTGAAATCTGAACCATGTTAGCACAGTAGAAATAGTAAAAGTAGGCATCATTAACATAAATGTGAGGTCTAGTGTTTTGTGTTTTTTTTATTTTTTCAACCTTTACAATTTGTTTACATAGTTTAAATTGATAATCACAACAAACATAATATATAGGTGAATATTTACCCAAGTTTGTCTGAAATATATGCCTATTGTCTCAAGTCCTGTTCAGTTCGACATTTGTCTTAGGTTTTTCATTTTTTGGTAATGCATTATTAATAATAGTTGCATTAAAATTTTGCTTCCAGTTCCTGCCATGATCTTGTACAATAATGGATAACACTCATGTGCACTGAACGCTGTTCTAACTTTAACACATGGCTATCAGATTACCAGCCTTTTTCCTCTCTCCTTTTCCCAATAATATAACATGTCCCTTGCAAGAGAAGAATGCATAATATTTTCCGATAAAATAGAATGATTATGATAGGACAACTAGCAAACAGCTACACTTTTCAGGTTGAGAGCCGTAGTGGGAGAAGTCTTTGATCAGCTGCCCCCTACTGGCCACTTGAATACAGCCATTTATGACAGGATTAGTGCCATGACTTTTGATGGAATCCATGAGATCTTCAGTTAGTCAAGTCAATGTGAAATTGTAGGTTGATGTGTACCTGAGAAATGTGCAAAAAATAGTAATTGTATAGTCTAATCAATAGTCTAATCAATAACTGTATAGTCTAATCAATAGAATAGTCTTACCATTCCTGCTGTGTTTTTTATATTTATTGAATGTTGTAAATCTATAGATACTTACCTAATTTATTGTTTGATGGTATTTTATTTTATTTTATTATTGCAATAAACTCTTTTGGTAGCAATAGCTAGACAATTAAAAATTATTTCCAGGGGCACCTGGGTGGCTCAGTCAGTTAAGTGACTGATCCTTGGTTTCAGCTCAGGTTAAGATGACACGGTTCGGGAGTCCAAGCCTTGTGTCTGGCTCTGCAGCTGGCAGTGCAGAGCCTGCTGGGAATTCTCTCTCTCTCTCTCTCCCTCTCTCTCTGCCCCTTCTCTGCTCACATTGTCTCTCTCTCAAAATAAATAAATTAATTTAAAAAATTATTTCCAGAATTTCTATTTCTCAAAAGTTGGTAAATGTTTAAGTTGAATAAAATATTGGCTTGATATTTCTTACCATTTACTATCAGGAAAGGAAAGCTAGAGAACATAAATCTGCAGAAACAGCATCAGTATTTATTTCAAAAGTGTTACCCATTTAAACAAACCACAAAAATTTAACAAACAAAACAGATGAACATAGAGGAAGGGTGGGGAAGAGGGAAGCAAACCATAAGAGATTCTTAACTAGAGAATAAACTGAGGGTTGATGAAGGGGAGGTGGGTGGGGAATTCACTAAATGGATGATGGCTATGAAGGAGGGCAGTTGTATTGAGCTCTGGGTGTTATATGAAAGTGATGAATCACTAAACTCTACTCCTGAAACCAGTATTACACTATATGTTAATTAGAATTTAAATTAAAATTTTGAAAAATAGGGACGTCTGGGTAGCTCAGTCAGTTAAGCGTCCAAATTTGCCTCAGGTCATGATCTCACCATTCATGGGTTAGGTGTCAGCATCCGGCTCTGTGCTCACAGCTTGGAGCCTGGAGCCTGCTTCAGATTCTGTGTCTCCCTTTCTCTCTGCCCCTCCCCTGATTGCACTCTCTCGAAAATAAATAAACATTGAAAAAAATGTTTTAATTTTGAAAAATAAAATAAAGTGAGCCATAAATGACAGATATGTCCAGCTTCAGAAAAGACATTAATATAATATGCCATAAAATGTGACTTTTCATTTAGATCTACTGACTTTTTCTTAAGCAGATAAGAAAAGTGAAGGAATAGATGACACCATTGATTCCATTAGCAGAACTGCACAGTTAAATGATACAAGTAGTATATCAATGTTATCAGATGCTTCAGTAGAAAATCAGTTAATTCCAGTAATGGATTCAGTTTTATCATCCAATTCATGGGATTCAAGTAAAGTTATACAAATTCATTTTCTTTAAATACATAACACCAGTGTGAATGCTATTAAAATACTCAGTATCAGAGCTAAAATATTTAGTTTTTGCAATGATAAAAAATATGAAATACTAATTTGTTAGAGCACCGTATTATGGTAAAATCATTGGTCTTATTGAAATTAAACAAACAAACAAATAAACAACAACAACAAATAACTATTGACCAGAAATACACTTGGAATTTCTTATAGCACACAAATTAATGATTGTGTTGAAATAATTATAGTCAAAATGTATAATTACTTTATGTACAGAGATTAAAAAAGACTCAATGTGTGTGTGTGTATAATTAAGTTGATGTTGCATTAAAAAAACTTTTCAGTATGAGTTTGTGCTTTCTCTTTTCTGCCCACCATCAGCTGGATTTTAGCAATGGTTTAAATTTCAAGAATTACTTTGAAAAGCAACTTAAGATTTCCACAGTGGTATTGGACTTGTTTTGAAAACAAGATCTTCAAATTTTGGTTGCATTCTGTTCAAAATCAATTGAAAATCTTTAATCAAATTATTCAAGAAATGAAACAAAAATAGAAACTGTCAGCTTCCTAAGATTTAATGAGTTGCAATTATTAAAAATAAAGCTTACAAACAGGGAAACATTGAAATTACTCCCACAAAAGTATTTGAAGATTTGAGAAAATTAATTGTGAGAGGTAAAATAGAATGCAGGATTTAATATTAAAACTCTATTGTTAACTTTATAATATTTCAAGTGTATATTGAAGGTGTATATTCAGGGAAATCTTACTTTTCATTATAACCATTTATTGTCTGTTTCTGAAAAGGAATGGAATTGAGAAGACCTATAATATTTTTCATCTCAATCTAGTAAATATAAAAACAATTTAAAAATTTAAAAATAAAAATAAACCTAGTGCAATAATCAAAACAATCACTGAGATGCATTTTTAAGTTTATTTATTTCTGAGAGAGAGAGAAAGCAAGCAGGGGAAGAGCAGAGAGAGGAGAGAGAGAATCCTAAGCAAGCTCTGTGCTGTCAGTACAGAGCTGGACGTAGGGCTTGAACTCATGAAACATGAGATCATGACCTAAGCAAGAGCCACCAAGGCACATTTTTAATAGGCATTGTCATATAAAACATTTGTTGAAGACCACAGAAGCAGAGTTGAAAGGGGATATAACATTTTTGGAATCATTTATTTGACTCACTATATTAAGCTTCTTCAAAGTTCTTACTCCTATTTTAGATAGGTGAGACTATATTTCCTTATCTTTTACAATTGGTTTGATTTGCATCTTCTATTATTGTCATCAAAAGGAATCTAAACTGTGATAAATGATGTATATGTGTTCTTTATTATGCTACCTGAGAAAAGAAGAGTACAGATCTTCCTCAACTTATGTTGGGGTTATGTCCAATAAACTCATCGTAAGTTTAAAATATCGTAAGTCAAAAATGCATGTAATACTCCTGACTTACTGAACATCACAGGAAAGGGAGTTTAAATAATTGAACATCCTTTGGGTGAATTATTTATACTTTATTAAAATTTTCTTATTTTGAAATGCTTATGTTGTTTTCTCCCTTACAAAATGTTGTCTGTTTTGCCTCTGTAAACTGCAAATTGTCCTCAAAATACAAAGTTTCTCAGAACTATATAACCTAAAGAATAACCATTTCCATATTCTACAAATACTCATGCATATATTGCTATAGTGGAATTAGCCCAGGACCAAACACCATACTGAGAGCATCTATTAATATAGATTAGTCAATTTTACAAAATGGACTATGGTGTATTTACTAACACACTGCAGAGTTGCATCAAGGTAATTAAAACTAAATCTATTAAAATAAATTAAGTGCAGCCAGGGCTGCACTATTCTTGCTCCTATATAATTTCTTTTTATTTACTAGTCAACTAGAAAATATGGCAATCATCCATGGCAGCTGTAACAAATTACTACAAACTTAGGCACTTAAAGCGACACAGATAATTATTATCTTACAGTTCTGGAGTTCAGAAATCCAAAATGGGTCTCAGGTTTACATTAAGGTATAGTAGAGCTCTGTTCTTTCTGGAAGGTTGAGGGGGAAAGTCCATTCCCATGTCTTTTCCAGCTTCTTCTAGAAATCACCTACATTCCTTGACTCATTGCCTCCTTCCTCTATCTTCAAAGCTAGCAACATCTGACTGAATTCTTGTCACCTTGCATTACTCTGGTTCTCTTTTCTGCCTCCCTCTTCCAATTTTAAGGTTTCTTGTGATTATATTGGGCCCATCCATGTAATGCAAAGTAGTCTATTTTAAGGTCAGCCGATTAGCAATCTTAATTCCTTCTGCAAACTTAATTCTCTTTGCCAGGTAACCTAACTATCGCAGGTTCTCAATATTAGGATGTGAACATCATTCAGGGTATCATTAGTCTTCCTACTATAACAGAAATGTGCAGCAGCAACATGGTTTTAGCTGATCTGAAATCATGATAAATCTCCCGTAAGAATCTTCACAGAAGAACTGAATTCTAACAGCTGAATCAGGCATGACATAAATGGCCAGATTGCATATATCAAAGCTGGGCTTACATAATGAAAAGTTCTAAAGCTTTCATTCTCCCTGCCTTCCATTTTCTTTCTCTTTTCTAAATCTCTTCTTCCTGAAATGTTTTATAAATGTCTATGATGTGCTAGACCCTGGGAGAGCTGGAGATAAAATAACAAGACAACAAAATTTTCAAGATTTAAGAATTCACAATGTAATGTATGAATTGACAATCAAAGAATTACAGTAAAGTCTGACAAGTGAACCATTAGAGGTATGTAAAAAATATTGAGGCAGAGTTTTCTGAAGCTTATATTATGGAATATCCATCTGAGAAATTGCTCCAGGACGCCTGGGGGGCTCAGTTGGTTAGTGTCCCACTTCGGTTCAGGTCATGATCTCATGGTTTTGTGGGTTCAAACCCCACATCTGGCTCTGTGCTTACAGCTTAGAGACTGGAGCCTGCTTCAGATTCTGTGTCTCCCTCTTTCTGACCCTCCCCTGCTCGTGCTCTCTCTCAAGAATAAACATTAAAAAAACGTTAAAAAAAATTGCTCCACATAAAGAATTCCAAGTCCTATGTGTTAAGAAACACTCTACTGTGTAACCTTCCCCATCCTGTACCCAACTTCCTTACTCCTGTCATTTGGGAGGTTTACAATGCATATCAGTGTATGACAAACTCTAAAAATTCCTGCAGTGAGAAAATTTGTTTGGCAGTTTAATCCTTCACAAACTTATATGTCAAAAGAAAAATTTCTTTTTTTTTTCATTTTCCATAGATGGCACATTTGCTTCCCAACACATCTGTAAAACACACTATCAGAAACACTGTTCTTGAAGAGAGACAAGAAAATTATTAAGTTCACCTGGGGTCATTCAGACATTGTGACAATGTACTAGAAAATGGAAATAATTAAGCTGGACTTATGCTGCAGAAGGTGGTATTCAAAGAAGAGCTATATGACCCCCCCCCCCACCCCACTACCACCGCCTCTTAAATGTGCATGTTATTCTTCACATACTCCTCATATGAAGAAGAGAGTTTACTTCCCCTACTTGTGAATCTGGTCTTTGAGTAAGAGAATGCAGCAGTGTTATCTGAAGCTGTCAGAGGACAGGCAGCATTCACTTCTCCCCCTTGGAGACTAGCTGCCATGCTATGAGAAGCCCAAACCATATGGAGGGGAAGGAAGATCCCCTTGTGAGTGGTTCCAGCTGAGCACTCAGGTGACAGTGAGAATGGATTGATGCCTAAGATATATGACCTGAGTGGGCCTCTTCCTGCCAGCCTCCAGCTCTTTGAACTGCTGGGGCTAACACTGTGTTAAGCAGAGATAGATTGTGCCTGCCAAATGTGACAGAGAATTAAGCCAAAGAGAGAAATTAGACTGAAAAATGGAAATGAATAGAATCCTATGGAATCCTAGATTCAGCTCTGTTGTGTTTAGTTAGCTGATAAACCATTTTTTTCCACATTTAAACTGTTTTGAGTTCAGTTTCCGTCACTTACAACAAAAAAAAAATTCTGGACTAATGAAAGAAAACACCAACAAATTTTTATATACACACATAATATTATTGGCTGGATTCTTTTTAGATAGCTCTAGCTTTATTATGGAGGAAAAGGCAAAAAAACAAGGACAGAAATTATGGGCAAGAGATCATGAGAACTGTCCTAACCATGATGTAGAAGTGAGGGATTTATTTTTTAATCTTTCCTTCACAGTGAGGAGCTAAAGACAGTAAAAAGTAGAATAAGAACTCATCTGAATTGTCAAGGAGTGTGAATATATAATAGTTCACATTTTAATCAGTCACTCATTTTATTCATTCAATAAATACTGATCTCTAACTCTGTTTGACCATGGATTCTCAGCCCTGATGCTTATTAAAGCACATTTCCTGGCTAAGCCTATTAGCATTTTTTAAAAGATCACTAGGGAATTTTTTTTGCAGCTAGGATTGCACCTTAATAAGCTTCCAAATTATATAATAACTTCTAACTTCTTTAAAACACTGTTTCATTAGCCCCATCATGTACACATTCTTATTCTATAAGATTGGAGCAAGATAGAGAATCAGTATTTTCCAAAACACAATATAACTTCTACCTACCAGCACTTCCCAGTCCCTGTATCATTATTAAGCACAGGTATTGGTATATCATCAATTTCAGATTGGTCAGCTTAAGACATTTTATCCTCATTCTCGGAATGCAACAGCAAGGCAGTGGAAAGGCTCATGGGAATTTTTTGTGCCCATCTATGTGCCCTCTTTTATATTGGTCTCCTTTATGAACAAGGCATAGGCTTACAGATACCCCATTCCCAGACCCATAACTATTCAGACACCAACCAGAATAGAAGCCTTCTTTCAGTTAATTAACTGGGTCCTGGCAGCTAATTTTGTTTGTGCCAAGAACTCCCACACTGAGAGAGTGCTTAGTTTAAAAAGAAAAAAAAAATCACAGCAAGAGGAACAGTGTGACTGATGCAGAATCAAAGAACAAGAAAAATCAAGAAATTAGATCAGAGTCAGCTTAGGGCCAGAGGGTGAGGGGTCTCACAGGTGATAACCACTTTATCTTTACTCTTAGAGCAAGGAGAAGCCATGGAAGGACTATCTCTGCAAACATAACTTCATCTTACTTTTAATAGGATCATTCCAGCTGTTATGTTTACAAGATTAAATAGGGCAAAGAATCAAACATAGAGATCAGTTACAAGTCAATAACAATAATTTGAAAAGATGATGATGGGTTTGTCCAAACCGATAACAAGGGGCATGATTAAATTGGTCAGATTCTGGATATGTTTTAAAAGTAAAGTCAGCTAACTTTGCTAATTGACTGAAGGTGTGGCATAATAGTATAAGAGACAAGAGTTAAGTATACCCCCAGAATTTGAGGGCCATGTAACTGAGGGGATGATTCTGTAGTTAATAAGACTGAAAGAAGAGAATGTTTTGAGTTGAGAGATCAGAAGCTCATTTTTAAGTTTGAGATTTCTATTAGAAATACAAGTAAATATATTGAATTTTGAGTTAGATATATGATCCAAGAGTTTAGAGGTCATTTCTGGGCTCAGAGTATAAACTTTGGAGTGATAAGTATACAGGTAGTATTTAGGGGATGGGTTTGGATGAAATCACAAGGGAGTACAGATGGAATTCAGGAGAGGTTTAAAGACCGTCTTTGGGCAGTCCCACATTAGCTCAGAGAGAGGAAGAGGAGACAGCAAACAAGACTGAGAAAACTACTATCAATAAAATAAGAAACTATTCAACTGTAGTACTCTAAAAATCAAGGGAAGAAATTGTGTCATGGAGGAAAGAATGGGCACCACATCCTAATTGCTGGTGACATGTCACGTACAAATGATGATCGACTTTTGTCCATGTGTTTGTGTATGTACAAATGATGACTGAGTTTGTCGATAGTCTGGCTGAAGAGGATTCAATGAAGAGTGAGAAGAGGAAAACTACATACAATGAGTAGAAACTCTTCTGAGGAATTGTTCTGTAACAGGAAGTGGGAAAATGGTCATATTGGAAGATAAAATAGGGTCAAGGAGGTTTATTAGTTTTTTATTTGGGAAAATACACTTTCCATTTCAACCACACTGGCTGTTGTAGGTCCCATACAGCAATATTTACTTTCACTGTGATTATAAATATGGGATAGAGATGTTTCAGACTTTTAAGGAAAGTTAATTTTTTGTAAGCACTAGAAAATCTGTGAAGACTTTCAGGAGCCATGAAATGCAGAGGTTGAAATTATTGGATTTATGTTTCACAAGACAACCTGGAAAAATGAGGAAAATGGATTAATGGAATACCGGTAGGTACAGATCATATATTTTCTAGACCAGGATTTTCCACTTGACCATCCTCCATTTTTGATTATTCCTTTCTTCATGTTCATGACTCTTGCCTTCTCAAATAGATTTTCATCTATCCCAGAGTAGGTCATTTACCTTTTATTTATTTCTTCTGCATACAGCCACCAGTGAAGTCTTCAAAAAAAAAAAAAAAAGTTGAGATTCAATCTTAGCACACTGGTGCTTAAAATAAAGTTCGTGACATTTGGGAGATGAACAAGGCCTTTTACGATCTAACCTGATATTAAGTTTACAATTTTATCTTTTACCTTTCCTTCTCTGTACATTGCATTTCAATCTAATTAAACTTCTTATCATTCCTGAGGTACACCATGCTCTTCTTTCACACTTTTATAAAATTCACTGCTTGTTCTTTCTTATTTTTGTTATCTGACAGCCTACCATTTTGCCTAGCATATGGTAGGGTTTTAACAACTATTGTTTTAATTATTTTGAGTTTGTTTTTTTTTTTAAATAATTCCAAGTTCAAACAGTGGGCACAGAGTATTTTAATGATGACAACAGACAGTCAGAGGCTACAAAAGAACAAGGAAAACCTATGAAATTCTGAAAAGTTGTGACAAACTGAGAAAAGTGTCTTGAGTAAAAAATAACATGTCTTCTAAATGATTGGCAAATTATACGCATAAAATATTATGGGGTTTTGTGCTCTTGGATAACATTCAAATGATTATATTTGTGAAAATACTATTTGCTAAACTGATAAAGGATATAGTTGCATTCACTGTATGGCCAAATGGCAACATGATTAGCATTCAAGATATCTCCCCAGACTCAGCAATTTCCCAAGGAGACCCACCTAGGCTGTTGACCTGGATGAATACAACCTGCACAAAGTGGATTTTACTCTGTCTGGGAAACTCACTATAGATACTCTCCATAATCATGGTTTTATAGGTGTTTATTGCTTGATGTTACATGGGAAAATCTGCCAGCCATTGTCCAGGTACAATTCCTTCTTTATTCCTCAGCTATAAGAAGAAAGGAGGGAAGACAGACAGAAAGAAAGAAAGGAATTGTCAAAACACTTAAACTTATGAATAGAAAGTTCATAGAATATTCATTTTTTGAATGTTTCCGTTGAATGAAACGTTCATGAATATTAGCTGAATAAATAATATATTCTCAGATGTGTACTTTCTATAGTATAATTCAGAGATAGTCCATTGATGATCCATTTCCCAAACAAATTTAGGGTTCTAGGACAAACTGAGATGAATGAGGTACTTCAGGGTCTAATGGAATGAGATCAAAATGCATTTTTTTGGCATTTTCAGAAAGCTGTGATTCCAAATACACAACTTAAAAAATAAGGTTCAAAGTTGAGCCATGTTGATAGAGTATACCTTCGATATGATGTGATGAAAATGGCCCTTTATCTCTGTGGCTTTCCTCCTAAAAACATATAACCCCAGTTTAATCATGATGAAAACATAAGACAAATTCCAATTGAGACAGTTTACAAAATACCTTACCAGTACAAGGGAAGTCTGAGAAACTGTCACAGCTAAGAAGTGCCTGAGAAGATATGACAAGTAAATGTAAAAGTAAATGTAATATACTGGATGGTATGCTGGAACAGAAAAAGCGTTTTTGGCCCAAACTAAGGAAATATGAATAACGTGTGACTTCAGTTAATAATGATGTCTCAATATTGGTTCATTGATTGTAACAAATGTACTATACTAGTACAAGATGATAACTATAAGGGAAACTGAATGGAGCTTATGGAAACTCTGTATTATCTTTGCAATTTTTCTGTAAAGCTAGACCTATTCTAAAGTTAAAGCTTACTTAAAATAAAATAAAACAGTAGTTAAATTTGAATTTCAGATAAACAACAAATGCTTTTAGTCCGAGTATGCCCCATGCAATATTTAGAACACACTTAGACTAAAACAAATTTGTTTTTTATCTAAATTTCAAATTTAACTGGGTGGCCTGTATTTTATCTGGCAGTCCTATATCTGGAGTATGTGCTTCTCAAAATGTTGGCCTTCCTCAAGTTCCTCTTTCAATATTTCTCATTGCCTCTAGAACCAAAGCCAAAGTCGCTCTTACTACAACCTAAGCAGGGAAATGTGAACTTTGCTCCAGAAATCGCCCACTACTAAAGGACTTACAGGACCTGACAGATGTGTCCCAGAATGAACCAAGGTGAAGTGTTGGAGATGTTGCACTGGGGGGAAGGGAGGGTTGGATCATGGATAGGGGAGCATTTATGGAAACCATTTAAATCAATTAGAATTTAGGATTTAATTTATGTCAAGAACCACCAGAGCTTTTAATGTTTATTAGAACAGTTTTTTTTGTTTTTGCTTTTTTTTTTTGTTTTTTTTTTACACTTGAATATGATAATGGTTTATATAGTTAATAAGGTGGAGGTACCCACTCTTTTGGATGAGTATGGAAGAGGGTCAGAAGATCAAGAGGGTGAAGCTGTTAGAAATGATACTTCTGGGGCGCCTGGGTGGCTCAGTCGGTTAAACGTCTGACTTCGGCTCAGGTCATGATCTCGTGAGTTCGAGCCCCGCGTCGGGCTCTGGGCTGATGGCTCGGAGCCTGGAGCCTGTTTCCGATTCTGTGTCTCCCTCTCTCTCTGCCCCTCCCCCGTTCATGCTCTGTCTCTCTCTGTCCCAAAAAAATAAATAAAAACGTTGAAAAAAAAATTAAAAAAAAAAAAAAAAAGAAATGATACTTCTTAATATAAAACTTGAGAATCTACCAATTCAACATGTTCCCCAGGAAATGCCAGTGCATCCAAAGTACTCAGGGATTTTGTTAAAATGCAAATTCTGATTCTATATACCTGGTTTGGGCCATGAGATTGTGCTTCTGGGGTGAGAACTATAGTACTAGAACTATAGTAGTACCAAGGGCTTACCAGACACTCCTTTTACTAAGCCTTTAGCAATACAGTGGTGCATGGGACACCAGCATGTTTGAGAAGCTTGGTGTTGGCCATTCTCTGAAGGCTGGGATTCATAGCAAGAGATGCTGCCAGATAACTGGTGTCACTAATCTAATGGGCATGATAAGATCCCAGGATGACAGACAAGCTGACAGCACACAACAGACTACAAACCACAGTGAAAATAAAGTTGCCTTGACCAGTGGGAAACGAGGATGATAGCTAAAAGATAATGATGTTCCTGTGAACAAGATATGTTGGCACTCAACTGTGGTGTTGCTGGGTTTTTATAATCACAAAAAAGGGAAAAAAAAGAAGGAAAGAAAAAAGAGGGAGAGGGAAGGAGAGAGGAAGAGAAGAACAAAGGAACAAAGGAAACAAGTAAGCAAAGAAAAAAAATGTTTAAGCATGTTTAAGGATACACATGTGAATATGTATTTATGATGACAGAAATGAAATTTTGTACTTATCTTCTTGGATCCCAATTTATCTTTCTCCAAGATAGAAAGTTATGTTGGTAGCACTCTAGAATGTGGCACTAATTTAGTTCTAAACAACTTCTAAAGAACTTGGAGACAGAAATTCTTCTTTTTTATGTGGGTATTTATTTCTACCCATTCTTTGACTTCCTCCTTTTTTCCCCAGTGTCTTTTCTTGCTTATGTTAAACGCTCAAATACAAAATAGTTTTAAGTACTCCAAATTCTCCTAACTTGTACAGATAATTTCTGGAATTAGTTTAAATCATTCATGAAATGGTATGTGATTTTTTTTTAATAAAGTAGATTCCTGAGGTTTATGTGTTTTTTTTTTTTTTTTGGTCCTTCCCCTCTCCCGTTTTATTGAAATATATGTACCAGAGAGGATACCTATCCTAAGTATGCGGCACAATGGATTTTCACAAAGTAAACACATTCACGTAATCAGAGCCCGAATCAAGAAACAGGGAATCAACTGCATTCAAGAGTCACTTTCAGGTCCTCTTTCTGTTACCAGCCACACAAGAGTAACTGCTATCCTACTTCAACACTAAAAATAATATTCCTGTTTTTAAATTTCATGTGAATGGAATCATTTGTACAGACACAAAAATAGTATATTTATAGTATATAGTATACTAAATAGTATACTAAAAATAGTATATACTATTTTTGTGTCTGACTTCTTTGGCCCAAGATGGTGTTTATGAGATTTCATCCATGTTGCTTTATACAATTGCAGTTCATTTATTGTCATTACTCTATAATATTTCTTTTACTCACCCTTTCTGTGATTAATGGTTGTTTCCATTATCAATCGATTACAAATAATGTTGCTTTGAACATACTTGTATAATACTTTTTGGGAGCATAGTGTGCAGTTCTGTTGAGTGAACATTAGGGAATGGAGTTGCTGGATCCCTAGTTATGAACTAGTTTCGTTTTAGTATCCACTGACAAAGTGTTTTCTAAAGTGGCTATCTCAATGTATATTCTCACCAGTAAAGTAAGAACATCCCATTTGCTTCACATCCTCACTTAACATTTGTAATTATAAAACTTTTTTATTCATTTCAGTCATTCCAGTGGTTTTAATTTGCATTTCCATGATGGTATATAAAGTTAAGCACATTTTCCGAAGTTTATTGGCCATTTGGGTTTTTTAAAATGAAATGTCTATTCAAACTTTTTTGCACTGTTGGTAAGAATGCAAAATGGTGCAGCTGCTATGGAAAACAGTATGAATGTTCCTCAAAAAGTTAAAAATAGAACTACCACATGGCCCAGCAATCCTACTTCTGGGTATTTACCAAAAATAATTGAAAATATATATTAGAACTCCTGTGTTCATCGCAATACTGTTAACAGTTGTCCAAATGTGGAAGCAACCCTAATGTACATCTACAGATACAACGGTATATCATTCAACCTTAAAAAAGAACACAATTCTGTAATATTTGACAAAATCAAGGAATCTTGAGGATACTAGGTTAAGTGAAATAAGCCAGTCGCAGAAAGATGTGCGTAAGTACTGCATTATTCCGCTTTCATGAGGTATCTAAGAGAGTCAAACTCATAGAATCAGAATGGAATGGTGGTTTCCAGGGCTGGGGGAAAGGGTAAGTGGGGAGTTACTAATCAATGAGCATTATTTCATTTAAGCAAAATGAGTAAGTTGTAGAGATCTGCTGTACAACATTGCACCTGTACCAACAATATTGTATTGTATGCTCAAAAATTTGTAAAGAGTGTAAATCTCATGTGTTCTTACCACAATAAAATAAATTTAAATGAACAAAAAATGTCTGTTCAACAATATTGTCCATTTTTTCTACTGAGTTTCCTTTTTTCTTATTTATTTATAATGTTCTTTATACATTTGCAATATTATTCTTTTGATAGATATTTGCATTAGAAATATTTTCTCCCATTTGAATTTGCTTTTCACACCCCTATTAATATCTTTGAATTAATCTTAATTTTAATGTCAGTTCTTTTGTTGTTGTTGTTGTTTTTAAAGTAGGCTTTACACCCAGCGAGGAGCCTGGTGTGGGGCTTGAACTCACAACCCTGAGATCAAGACCTGATTTGAGAACAAGAGTCAGACGCTTACCCAACTGAGTCATCCAGGCACCCCTAATTTTAATGCAACTTCTTTATCAAGTTTTCTCTTATAATGAATAATTTCTGTTCTTGTTTCAGAAATCTTTGGCTACCTTAAGGTAATAATGACATTTTCAATATTTTTTTTCTAAAAGTCTTATAGTTTGTCTTACACATTTAGATCTTCAAATCATCTAGAAATGATTCTCATATACACTGAAAGAACTAGGATAAGATTCATTATTTTTCTATATGAATATCTACTCAGTTTATCAAAAAGACCATCCTTTCCCCATTGAATTGTGGAGTTACTTTGTAAAAATTTAGGTAACCATGCATGTGTGAGTCTATTTCTGGATTTTCTCTAGGCTTCAACTGGTCAATTCACCTGTCTTTATGCCAGTTCCACATTGTTTTAATTACTAGAGTGTTATGTATAATAGGCCTCAATATGATAGTCATCTACTTTGTTATTCTTCAACAGTATCTTAGTTATTCTGTGTTCTTTGCATTTCTGTAGAAGTTTTAGACTTAGTTTCTTAATTTTTACAAAATGCACTTTCACATACATGAATCGTGTACACACACACAAAACCCTACTGATAATTTTATTTGAAATGTAGTTAATCTACAGATCAGCTGGGGAAAAGTTTACATCTATAAAATATTGAGTCCTCCAATCCATGTATATGAAATATCTCCCCATTTTTAAGTTAACTTTATTGTGCTCTAATTTCATACAACAAACTTCATCCATTTGAAGTGTACAACTCACTAAATTTGACAGATGTATGTACCCATGGAGCCACCACCATAATCAAATGCATAAAATGCTTTGTCTCCTTCTAAGGATCCTCAACATCCCCTTGCAGTCCATTCCTGCCTCTGCTCCCAGCCTCAGGCAATAACTGATTTGTTTCTTGTCACTAGAAATTATTGTGCATTTATCACAATTTTATATAAGTAGAATCATATAGTATATATTCCATTGTATCTAGCTTCTTTCAATAAGGATAGTGATTTTGAGATTCATCTATGTTGTGGGTATCAACAGTTAGTTCCCTTATATTGATGTGCATTACTTCGTTGTATGGATATATCATAATTTGTTCACCATTCACTTGTTAACAGAAACCTTGGTTGTTTCCAAATGGATACCATGGATAAGTTGTTATAAATATTCATGTAGCACTCTTTGAATGAACATATACTCATTTCTTATAGGTAAATACTTAGAAGTAGAATCTCTGTGTTCCTTTTTCAAGAAATCATCAAGTTTTCCTAAGCGGTTATACTATTTATTTATTTATTTATTTATTTATTTTTTTTTTTTCAACGTTTTTATTTTTGGGACAGAGAGAGACAGAGCATGAACGGGGGAGGGGCAGAGAGAGAGGGAGACACAGAATCGGAAACAGGCTCCAGGCTCTGAGCCATCAGCCCAGAGCCCGATGCAGGGCTCGAACTCACGGACCGCGAGATCGTGACCTGGCTGAAGTCGGACGCTTAACCGACTGCGCCACCCAGGCGCCCCATAAGCGGTTATACTATTTAACATTCCAGTAGAATGCAAAAGTTCTCTCTTGGTTCAGAAGCCCTCTAATACATTTGAATAAACACTTTTTAGATTTTGCCTGGCTATCATGCTATTTATTGGTTACTGTATGATCTGCCCACCATATAAGCAATGGGTGATTTTATTTAATATTCATAAAATATACTGTTGTACATATTATTATTCCATCTTTTCCATTTGATGAAACTCATGTATATAGAAGTTGAGCTCAGTGCCTAAATTTTTACAGCTAGTCAGTGGTGGAATTGGGATTTGAAGTCATGTTATTATTAGGGTTTGGTATCTCCTGTTATACCACATTGTTTCTTAAATACAGTATTTTGTAAGAATTAAAGATCTTCACTGTAATGTTAATCAAGACTCACTTAAGACTTTTCTTACAGGGCTGTTGTGACAATTCAGTGTGATCAATTCAGGTAAATGCTTATCACAGTTCCTTACACAAAGGAAATACCAGTAAGTATTACTGCCTCCAATGCCCTGGTGCTAAGTAATTCAGTAAGAAAGTAAGTAGATGATAGATAGATGATAGATAGATAGATAGATAGATAAATAAATAAGACAATTGGGGCACCTGGGTGGCTTAGTCGGTTAAGTGTCCACCTCTTGATTTTGGCTCAGGTCATGAACTCACTGTTATGAGATCGAGCCCTGCATCAGGCTCTGCACTGGGCATGGAGCCTGCTTTGGATTCTGTCTCTCCCCCTCCCTCTGCTCCTCCCTCACTCTCTCTCTCTCTGTAAAATAAAATAATATCTAAAAAAATAAATAAGAGCAATCAAGACAAATTATAATAAAAAGAAAGGAAAACCAATCTCTTGAAATATTCTATAAAATGGTTAAGATTTTCAACTCTATTTTTAATATTTACATCAATAACAAAATATATAATTATATTCAGTTTAAATTCTCCTTTATAAAATCTAAATTTTAGCATGCTCTCCCTGGAGGTTAAGAGCTGTAAGTACTGCATAAGCCTAGTTAGCAGTGGCCATATTTTATCAAATGGACAGAGTTATATGCAGAATGAAGCCAGAGAGAAGAAAGCCGACCCAGGACAAATGCAGAACAAGATGTGACTAACATTGTAAGAGTACCTGAAACAAGCCTGGCCTGAAATGTAATTTTTTTGTATCTGAAATGGTTGGAATTGGATTCCTGGGGGTTATACTCAGAAGATGTTCACCTAATACACAGATTCAGTATTTTTGCTGTACCTTCAATATCCCTTTCCTGAGCTCCTTTTCCTCATTTTGGTTTAGCTATATATTGCTCCAGGATTATCCCATTTTATGAGATATAGGAATCCTCACCAATGAGTTCTTAATTTAAAAAAATCAACGGTAAAAAAATAAATTAATATTAAATATTCTTTGTGGTAGCATTTCAGGCCTCTTTTCCCAGGAGTGATGACAAACACTGGGCACAACACATCATACAGCCTCTCACTCACTGTGCTGGAAGGTCAGGCTCCATTTTAATCCTGTGACCACATGACTTTTCACTATTCCAGTAGACTTGTTTAATGTTTATTTATTTTTGAGAGAGAGAGAGAGCACAAGCAGGAGAGGGGTAGAGAGAGAGGGAAACAGAATCTGAAGCAGACTCCAAACTCTGAGTTGTCAGCACAGAACCCAATGTGCGGTGATCATGACCTGAGCTGAAGTTGGACGCTTAACTGACTGAGCCACCCAGGCACCCCTCCAGTAGCCTTTAAAAAAAATTTTTTTTAACATTTATTCATTTTTGAGAGACAGAGAGACACAGAGTGTGAGGGGTGGGGAGGGCGGAGAGAGAGGGAGACACAGAATCCAAAGCAGGCTCCAGGCTCTGAACCGAGAGGACAGAGCCCGACGCGGGGCTCGAACCCACGACCTGTGAGATCATGACCTGAGCCGAAATTGGATGCTTAACCAAATGAGCCACCCAGGTGTCCCTCCAGTAGACTTTTTTAGTATCATTCATGATTGTTCATTCAGAATGATTTTGTTTCAGGAGTATTTTAAATATACTCTTGAAGTCGTGTTCGATGGGAAATTAGAAAGGGAAGATTTCAACTCTTTTTGATGGAGAAACCATAGGAAATAGTAATAAAATCAAGTATTCTTTGTTAGATCTGAGTCCCAGTGGGACAGGACTTATTTTTTGTCTTTTCTATTTTATTTATTGATATACTCTTAAAACCTACAATAGTCATTAGAGTGTACTAGGAAGTCATTATTTTTTGTTCAGTAAATAAATGTTTGAATCTGAGTTCTGTCATCTACTGATTGTGTTACATTGTCCTCACATGACAGAAGGAGCCAGAGTCCTCTGGGGTCTCTTTTATAAGGATACTAATCCTATTCATGAGAGCCCCTCCTTCATGAGCTAAACACGCCTCAAAAGCCTCCAAATACCATTGCCCTGGAAACTAGGTTTCAACATAGGAATTTTGGGGTGATATCAACCTTCAGTCTGTGACATAGACTATATACCATGTAGGCCTTCTTCACAGCATCAACCATAATTGCATCCTGGCAACTGTTTGGGTAGTGATTTGGTATTTGCCACACACTAGACTATGAGCTGCATGGTGATAGAATCCCCCTCTGGTTTTGATCACTACTTTATAATCAGCAATTGACACAGTTCCCCATGTGTAGTAGATATCAAATAAGCATTCTTAAATGAATGATCTTAACATACTTCACCTCTGTATTCTTTCTTGGGAAGTTAGGACTGCACATTTCACACTAAGACCTTTTATCCTGAAGGGAAATTTAGCCCCCAGGAATGGTTTAAATTCCCTTATGACAATAAAATGCTGTGTGTCTTTACCTAATTTTAGAGATATTAGGAAGCGTTTCCTTAAAAAAATCATATCTTGCAAACGAGTTAATTATTTTTGTTTGGATTGTGGTGATTCTGTAATTGTAGATTAATTGGTTCCATCTGCTCTGTGATTTTCCAATTAACAGGTAATAGCTTTTGAAAGTCAGTTCATTTCTGACATGTGGAGGAATGTATTTAAGATGGTAATTTCTCCCCCTCATGCTCTCTGTTTCTTTCCTTTTTTTTTTTTTTTCCTTTTCAAGTCCTGAGGCAAATGGCACATTCTTCCTCTGTTAGTGGAGGCCTTTCCAGGACAAATCTTCCTGAACAGGGTCATAAAGTTTTTTCTTTGCAATTGGTGCTCTGGATTCATTTATTATTTGCTGCTGTTCCTAGTACTGATTAATGACAGTAATTTTTAAGGCTAGAGGTGTTTTATTATTTTTTTAATTTAAAAATTGACTGACTGTTTGATTAAGTTTCTTCCAGCTGAGTTTTCATATTAATAGAGATTCCTGACTGCAGAATACCAGCTGTAAGTGGATGGGGAATGCAGTGAGTGAAGGGAGGGGAGCTTTCCAAATTACCTGAGCATAAATATTCAAGTCTATCACTTAGTACTAGAAAATTGACCTCAAACGTCACATTTCCCAATTGAGGTATTATGAAACACTTGGAAGTTTTTGGAGTGTCTTCTTTCCTGCTCCTCATCATAAATACCATCAAGGTCTAACAATTTTTTGGGCCTCCTGGGTATAATTTATATGATTTTGATAAACAGTGAAACTGTGAGCTGTTATAGAGATCCAAACCTCCAGTTGGATCAGCGATTCCTCTGAAACACAAAAATAAGGTACTATGAAAGACGAGGGGTGCCTGGCTGGCTCAGTCAGTTAAGCATCTGACTCTTGATTACAGCTCAGGTCATGATCTCACAGTTGTGAGATTGAGACCCAAGTTGGGTGACACACTGGGCATGAAGCCTGCTTGGGATTCTCTCTCTCCCTCTCCTTCTGCCCCTCCCTCGTTCCTGTGCATTCTCTATCTAAAAAAAAAAAAAAAAAAGGTGAGAGCTCAGATGATGAAATGATATTGCCTTATGCATTATTTATTAATTCATTCAACAAATAGTTTTTCACATTTACTATATGCCAGAAACTATTCTAGATTGATTGATGTACCTTAGTGAATAAATCAAGGATATCTGTTCCCTTATAAAGTTTACATTTCATTGTAAGATAAAAAATATAGAAAATAAATGAGTAAATTTGACATTTCTATTTTAGTCCCTGATGGAGTAACAGGGACTGGATTTGTCTTCCTACTAAGAAAAAACAAACAAACAAACCAAAAACCAAAAATCCTCAGAAAACCAGGAGCAAAATATATGAAACAAGAGTTTTCAAACATTGGAAAACAAGCAGCATAAAACTGTGACACTTGAGAGAGCATTAAACAAGGTTAGCTCTATTGTTGGTCAAACTTAATGTATGAAAGTAGTTTCCAGGCCATGGTACAGAAAGGAAGAATTCAAACAGATCAAGATATGTTGCTGCACTGAGCACTCCGCATGTGGAGTATCCACAGGACAAGATGGTTAGACTGTGGGACAGAGGATGGGAGATAAGGAAGACTGAGAGGGAAGCCTGGAGAACTTCATGGGGTCTCCTCAAGTCTTTGAGTACTGATTTTTATAAGCACCAGAAACTACCCAAGGCAGTGGGAGAATAACCAGAAAACAGTAGTCTAAATAATTCCAAACGCTAACATAGCTGAATAGTTCATATTTCTTTCTACCTGAGAGGGACGATATTCTAGTTCATGACACAGGGGGTAAAAACCTCAGATGGGTAGCACTTTCATAAGAAGGTTAAATCAGTACTACAATAAAGCATGCTTTGTGCCTACTCTATCAAAGTTTAAGACTCAAAAGTTGATTCCAAACAAATTAAATATGTGCCAAAAACAACAAAACAAACAAACAAACAAAAACGGTTCCTCCACTATTTAAAAGAATAAAGCAAAATCTATTACCCACTAACATAAAACTTGGAATGTTTGGCATTCAAATAAAAATAATCAGGCATCCAAATAAATAGAATAATTCTAAATTTAACTAGGAAAAAAATTAATAGAAAGAGACTTGGAAAGATTAGATATGGATTTACAGACAAGTATGTTAAAACATTTATTATATATATCTACATATGTTCAAACAGGTAGTATAAAATATAAAAATGACAATGAAAAGAATGTAAGATTTAATTAAAGATCCATGTGAAATTTCTGAAATTGAAAAATAAATATCTGAAAGGAAAAACACTCCAAAGGAGTTGTAATGATAAATTTGAATGCTACAGAGAAAAATGTAAATGAACTTAAAGACATAGCAATAGAAGTATTAAAAATGCAGCACAGAGTAAAAACCAATAAAAGACTGAAAAAAAAACCTACATTATTGAAAATAAAAACCATAAAAGCCATAATATCAGGTGGCTAAATATATGTGGAACTACGGTCCAAGAAGCGAGGAAAAAGGACAGAATATATGTATATATGTGTGTGTGTGTGTGTGTGTGTGTGTGTGTGTATGTGTGTGTGTGTGTATTTGATGGAATAATAGTCAAAATCTTTCAAAATTTCATGAAAATTATGCAACCACAAAGACAAGGAGATCGAAGAAACACAAACTGAATGAACATAAAGAAAAGAACCTAGGGCAGAGAATAATCAAGTCACTGAACATCAGTGATAAAACAAACAAACAACAGATGAACAAGTACATTAAAGTAACTGTAAAAGGAAGGCAACAGGAGAGCAAAGTTAAGAAGGAAAGCAGACATCTCATAAGAAACTATCCATGATAAAAGACAAACATGGGAGACATCCTTATATAATTAAATAAATACAATACTATATCCTTTGAAAATATCTTTCCAAAAGTGAAAGGATGAGAGTCCCTCCATAAGCTATCTGGGGGACAGAGAATAAGGGGTGAGGTAGTGTAGTTGGAGGAAGAGGAAGAAAATCCATCATGGATATTTTCACTTCCTCTCATACTGGTGTATCTGGTTGCAAGTGGGGTCGAGGCTTCCTCCAGTAAAGAAAGAAGAGAGTGTGATTCTCTTGGACGCTTTGAACAGATCACCAAGCAACTGAACTAGTGGGGACTTCAATGGTTAGCTCCACCACTCTGCCATTTTGATTCTGCTCCGTGTTGACAGCATGCAGAACACAATCCTGAGCCCTGCTCTCAGTGGCAGAGGAAGATACTATCATGCATGTGATTCCCCTGGCAGCAAAGTGTTGCCAGTACCTTCGCTTCACTGAATCATAGGATATAAATCACATGATGTAAACTGTACCCATCGGGCTGGTGGGAAGAGATACTATGGATGTATTCTGGCATCTTCTTACCTGCATCTGAACTCTGTTGTTAAGGCATCATGGCCAGAACTCTGCCCATGTCTTTCCCAGGGAGTAGGACCAGGAGCATACATAGTATCCTTGTGCAGAACTCATTTAGGGTGTAGCAGCTTGGACAAGCATCAAAGTGCAGCCCTCAACTCCATCCAGGATGTCAAGCAGCAGCCAATTGCCAGGGGCTCAGCGAACTCATCAGTGTGCAGTGACTTGGACTGGCATGCACCCTTCCCATTAGATGCTTTCACAGGCACAGTCTGTGGAGAAGAGAGCCAGACAGAACCCCCAGTTCACCATGGATGCACCTGCCATTTCACATATTCAACCAGAGTGAGCCAAGCGAGTTCATTCTTGGGAGATCTTTTCCCCAGATTCTCAAAAATTGTAGACAACCTTAAATCAGATGTCCCCACCATCAACAACTAGGAAGACAGCACTGTCGTGTTTGGTCTTTCAGTGCTCAAGAAGACGTCCAGCTTCTCAGCTTGCAGGCTACCAGTTCTGCTAATATGTTACAGTTGCATGTGGCATTGCAAGCTGAAACAAATTTTGAGCAGGAAGCTGCAGCTGATAAAAGCTGTGAAAATCCTGACGTTGGCCTCTTTGAGAAGGGGGACATGAGAACAGTAGCCAAATCAGAAGTCTTAGGTTCCATGGGTCTTAAGAGGAAGCAAATGCAGTGGCCTCACCAGCAGAATGCAGTGAATCCAGGGAGCTGGAATGGGGAGTGGTCAGTGCTGAGAGGGTAGCCTGCAGAGGTTTTCAGATCTCTAGCCTAGCACTGGCAGCATAGAGCATATCCATAATTTAGAAGTCACAAATAACCCAGAACATAAGTCTACTTTTAGCAGTTCAAGTTTACTTTGAAAGAGCAGCAGGGGTAATTTGAGCACAGGTCAGAACTGTAATGACAATAATCCAAACATCACTAGCGATTGTAAATGGGAGTGTAAAGCTATTTGTTTCTTTAATCAAGAGTCTTGGCTTACAGGATGGTCTGATTTGGGTTTCCACTTTTATTTCTCCAGGGTAATGATGGATTCCCCCAAGAGGAGGCGTCCTAGGGTGGTTTTCTGTGTGTTATTTGAAATATTAGGGTCTTTTATACAAAGGAGGGATAGGATCTAACTTGTAGTAAGCTTAGGGCTATTTAGGTGAAGGAGACCACTGGGAGTCGTCAGGACCCAAATCCCAGCCAACTACTATTCTATTCTCTCTCTGTATACTATATATTCTATTCGATACTATTCTCTCTCCCTCTCTCTCTCGAGAGACTATATATGTATGTATGTATGTATATATTTAACATATAAATTAAGGAATTTGTTCTTAAGGAATATTCTATTCCTTAATAAATTCCCATTATATTCCTTAATAGAAGCTTGGTCAAAGAGGCATCCTAGATACAATGAGTCAATAGTAGCCTTTCAAGTTCAAATCCTGACTGCCATTTGCTAGTAACCTCAAAGAATTTTGAATCTTTCTGGACCCTGATTTCCTCATTATAAATAAAATAACAAATGTTACAGAATTGTTAAAAATTAAATGAAACAATGTGAATAAATGTTTGTCCACAGGAACTTGTCCTGTGTCTCACATTTGCCTTGAAGAAAAATCAGTAGAGGCTCAGAAACCTCTCCTGGCATTTCTTGATACAAGATTACCTCCCCAAGTAGCTAAATTATGGATTTACATATTAGCCACAGATTTAAAAAGTGATGACTGGAAACCAAAACACTGATGTTTATAGAGAGGCCAGAATTTTATTTCTAAATGCATATCAGCAACCCATTCCCCCAAGTAACTGAACAAGCAGAGAAAGTATGAATTCCTCACTGATTTAAAGTTCTTTGCATTTATGGGCAAAGGTAGAAACCAACTGTTAATTGCACATCTGTGATTACTATGATCAATGTTAATTTACTATAAACCAGATTTGATTATTGATGTTTATCTAAAAACAACATATGCAAAGGGACTCCCTGTTTGAAAACATCTCTATGGTCTTGGCGAAATAGGAATTAGGAACAGATTTCAGGATAAACAAAAACACTCTCCTGTCCTGATTCACATATGAAACATAGAAACCCTATAAAAATGGAAACTGTTTCAGTGCCTAGGTTGAAAAGAGACATGATTTAAAATGTTTCCATTCCTATATACACTTTGCATATTCCCAGTAAGCAACAATTTCTTGGATGTATTATTGTCTCCAAATGCATCAAATTGTATATATTAAATATATAGGGCTTTTTATGTCAGTCATATCACAATAAAATGTTTTCTTTTTTTTTGGGAAAACAATGAAACCCATTGAAATTGGAGACATTCTTCTAAGAAATTCTGGTAGAAGAAGTTTTAACTTTTTTTCTGAAATGTTCTCCAATTTATTCTTATGAATCCTTATATGCCTAGAATTCCAAATGAATTTGGCCATCTCTTTACACAAGAGCAAAAAAAAAAAAAAAAAAAAAAACAAAAAAAAACCCAAAAACCTCTGATTCCTTAACAGAGTTAGTGTTATGTTGGATCTCTTGCTTGCTTAGTCCAAGCCAGCAATGTAGATGAAACCGGGCAACCATGGGCAAGGATTAATTGAGGTCATGACTTTACATTTGTAAAGTCAAGAAGTGGTCACTTTGTATCTTTTGGGAAGACTGAGGATATTCCAATAGAACTAGTTTATCAGGGAGTACAGGAAATTTACTAATTTCATTTCTGGTTTCTTTCTCATTAGACTATTCCTCTCTGTTCATACCTGCTCCTTGGTGTCAAATCTCAAAACTCAGAGGAAAAGGGAATGAGTAACCATCATCTGGCCAATATTTGCACCATAGAAAACCAGCAAAGGCTAAGGGATAACTAAGATCCTCCTGAGACCACAGAAGCCATTCATATATATGCATGGAGACCATGTTGCAAATTCCAGATTGTGAGAACCACTTCAAAGTCCACAAGGAAAAGAGTTCAATTTCACTTGAAATAGTTAAGCAGCTGCTTGAAAAATGACTTTTCAAATTAAGATAGATTGTGGTCTTTATGTTTTCACATTTTGCATGGAAAAGTTCTGCTGAAACCATTGCCCAGATTCCATCACTTATTTTAGTTGGTCATGTTTCTTTTAATTTTTCTTCTGTACATCAATACATTGTTGTGGTGATGGCTTTTTTTTTTTTTAAGTTTATTTATTTATTTATTTATTTTGAGATAGAAAGCCCGAGCAGGGAAGGGGCAGAGAGAGGAGGGAGAGAATCCCAAGCAGTCTCCACACTCAGTAGGGAGGCCAACACGAGGCACGAGCACACAAACCCAGAGATCATGACCTGAACAGAAATCAAGAATCTGTCACTTAATGGAATGAGCCACCCAGGTGCCCCATGAATGGGGCTTTAATACAGAGGAATCAGGTTGAATGTGGAGTAGGCGTATTTGTCTCCCTAAGTTAGACAAGGCTCATCAGAAAACGTGTTTGTACCTCCTAATTATGACCAGATTGCTTGACTTTTAGTTCAATTAATATGTGTTTCTGTGTTGTTTGAAGGGAAAAAAAATATCAGTAAATTATTTGTGATGCTGTTAACAGAAATAATATGTTGCCTTATTAAGAGGTGCTATTTTTGACATTTACATCTCAAAGTATCATTTATGAAGAATAATCTATGATTTTTTTTCTTTGGAATTATATGGCCTTTGATAAGGTGTAGATGTGTCCTAAAGCAGGTTTTAAAGGAGTCATGTTAAAGAATCGTTTAATAATTCATGGAGCTATAAAAGGGTAGCAATTAAGGAAAGTTTAAGCATATATCATATCCAAATAAAATAAGAGTAGACAAAAGAACTAACTAAACTGATCAAATAATAGAAAAAACAATATAAACGGAAGAATATTTTCATATCGGGGAGGAATAATTCTAAAATAGCGTAATAAACTTTACAAAGAAAAGATGGATTTTTTTACTATAGCATATATATGTGTATATATACACATAATTAAAATAAAACTCTGTAAAAGTAATAAATAAAAAACCATAAATGTTCAGGCAGTGTGAGATCTTTACAAATATATTTTGAACAAAAAATAGATTTGTGGGAGTACAAGTATATGGAACTTTTACTTTTTAAACCATACATTTGTAAATTTCACTTATTTATATATAAATATATCTTTATAATTATAAAATAAAATTATTTTAGACAATAGACAATATAAGAAATGTAATTTGATACCTAAAATAAGGAAGGATATTTAGAGTAGCCCCAAATCTTAATATTGTGATTCTCTTTTTCTTGTAAAATAATGTTGGTGAGCTTTTCTTGACCTTTAAAAGACTCAGGTTTGCTTTGAGGTTTTTCAAAGAAAAAAATTTAATGTTTACTTTTAAGAGAGAGAGAGAGAGAGAGAGCGCGAGCGTGAGTGGGGGAGGGGCAAAGAGAGAGGGAGACACAGAATCCCAAGCAGGCTCCAACCTGTGAGCTGTCGGCACAGAGCCTGATGTGGGACTTGAACTCACGGACCGCAAGATTGTGACCTGAGCCTAAGTCTGATGCTTAACTGACTGAGCCACCCAGGCACCCCTAAGGTTTGAGTGATAGCTGGGAAAGACTCTATTTTATTTGCCATTTCCATTCTTTTAATGACAGTGTAAGATGGCTTAGATATTTACGAGAGAATTCCTCTACAAATAGGGCAATTACTTGAAGACAAGCAAAATTTGGCATCCACTGAAAAGCATAGATTTTTAACAGTATTTAAATCACGTTTTAGACTGAGTCCAATGAAAACATTTACATAAAACATTAAAAAAGCCAACACTTCAAAACCAGGGGATTTGCTTTTGATTCCTTCACTGGAGTAGTTATTGATACTTGAGATTTCAAGGAGTCTATGAAAAATACTCTTTATCTACATTTGAATATTAATGAAGGCAGATGGTATTTTAGAAAAGAAAGAAAATCACTCTATACTGAGTGATTTTCACTTCAGTATTGCTTTTGTCTGGAAGTCTAAGTTTGTATTGTTGTAGTTTAAGACCAAATGCTCTTGTGTTTTGTGGTTGCATTTTTAATCCAAAATGCATGCTGGAAATTTTAGTAAAATCCAGTCATTTCTCTGCAACTAAAGCATTGAATTCAATACAACTCAAGTAACTTTTTTTTTCTAAGTGCCCACTGTCATATAGAATCTCTGCAAGATTCTGTGGTACAGAGATGGTTAAGATAGAGCTCATGACTTCATGGATTTAATTCCCATCTGGGTAGCTAGGAAGCCACTACAAAGATTCCTTTAATGCTGTCTTTTGAAAGCACACTTTGCAGGGAGTGCTTGGGTGGCTCACTTGGTGAAGCACCCCACTCTTAATTTTGGTTCAGGTCCTGATCTCATGGTTCTGTTCAAGAGTTCAAGCCCTGTGGCTGGGCTCTGCCCCACCCTCCCCCTCCTCCTCATCCCACCTCTCCCCCCCATTCCAGCGTGTGCCTATGAATGCACTCTCTCTGCCTCTCTGAAAATAAACTTTAAAAACTAAAATAATAATAATAATAATAACAACACATAAAGCAGCACACTCTTCAGGGTTATTCCTGTAAGCTTTGCTTCCCCCTACCCCCCATATCATAGATGTTGAGAGCTGGATGGAAACCTAACAATAATGAGACAACAATGACAATAATATTTATGGAACACAGGGACTGTGCTAAAGAACTTAAGAAACACATTATTCCATCATATAAATAATCCTATGTCAGAGATGTTGTATGTATCCTCATTTATAGAAGAGGAAACTGAGGCACAGATAGGTTAACTAACAAATAGCACAGTAAGGACTTTGCCAGGAGCCATCTGACTCCAAAGACATGCTATGGCAACTCATTCAATTTCTTGCCAAGGCTGGAAGTACATCAAGGCTAAAAGAATCATTTTTGGATTCAATCATAACTTGTTTAAATCCATAACTGCCCCTTGATATCTGTGTGACTCTGACCAAAGCATCACATTTCTCTGAGCCTTGTTTCCTCCTGTATAAAATGAATACACTTGGGGCACCTGGGTGGCTCAGTCGGTTAAGCGTCCGACTTGGGCTAAGCTCGTGATCTCACAGTTCGTGATTCCCAGCTCCCTCCCCTTGGACTCTGTGCTGATAGATCAGAGTCTGGAGCCTGCTTTGGATTCTGTATCCCTCTCTCGCTCTCTGCCCCTCCCCCATTCTCTCTCTCAAAAATAAACATTAAAAAATTAAAATAAATAAATAAAATGAATACACAAATATCTAGTTAAAGGAGGCCATAGGACATAAAAGAGATGATGTATGTGAAATACTTAGTGTAGCGCCTACACAGTTTTAAGTGTGGTATATGTGGCTATCATAATTATTATTATTTTAAACATAATTTTATAAATACCCAAAATGAGTCACAGAAAAAGAAACTTGCCCACAGTTAGAGTGTCAAAACTTGAACCTAGGTCTCTTAAAAGCCAGATGTGACTCATCTCACAAGGCAGTTATAATTTCTATGTGATCCATAGCAAAAAAAAAAAAAAAACAAAAAACACCACATCATATACTGTAAACATATATAAATATTTGTCAGGCAAATATTCACATATTCATATTCTTAAGGTTGATATCTGACAAGTCTATAAATGTCAGTGTCTGATTAAGCTGATGGTCCAGGGTTCCATCTATTCAGGTGGAGACTATTAAAAAGCCAGACCCCGGGGCGCCTGGGTGGCGCAGTCGGTTAAGCGTCCGACTTCAGCCAGGTCACGATCTCGCGGTCCGTGAGTTCGAGCCCCGCGTCGGGCTCTGGGCTGATGGCTCAGAGCCTGGAGCCTGTTTCCGATTCTGTGTCTCCCTCTCTCTCTGCCCCTCCCCTGTTCATGCTCTGTCTCTCTCTGTCCCAAAAATAAATAAACGTTGAAAAAAAATTTTTAAATAAAAAGCCAGACCCCTATTCACGAATGCTCATTCTGCCATCGTTGGATATCTCCTGTCCCAATTATAAGTCCATCCTTCTGTTGCGTTTCAATACTAGTCACTTCCTGCATGCTTTCATATTTTAAGCTGGCTCCATTTCAGAGAAAGTAACGTGTACTATTTAGGTGCAGGTCATGGAGTTTCATTACCAGGGGAAGAGATGCCTAAGCCCTGGTTGAAACTAGTGGTGAAATTTTGCCCACTTTGGAAGCAAAGATCTTAAAGATAGAGGTATCCTCCTCATCATCATTAGCATAATAACAGTGCTGTGATTGAATGAAAAAGGAGCAAGCATATTTGTTTATAAAAACCTAATCTAGTAAGAATTTTTAAAAATTGTACTTTATTATTTTTAAAAATTTTTTAAAGGTTTTATTTTTGAGAGACAGAGTGTGAGCTGGGGAGGGGCAGAGAGAGTGGGAGACACAGAATCTGAAGCAGGGTCCAGGCTCCGAGCTGTCAGCACAGAGTCCAACGCGGGGCTTTAAACCACAAACCACGAGATCATGACCTGAGTGAAGCTGGACGCTTAACCGACTGAGTCACCCAGGTGCCCCTAAAATTCAATGTACTTTAAAAAAATTTCCCCTAGTGAATTGGGAGTGGTAATGCCATGGGTACATTTCCTGTACTTAGGCAAATTTAGCTTCAGGTCTTAGTTTCCCCATAACAGGGATGACTATGTTCCCTAAGCATGCCATAAAACACACGTAGTGTGTTTACTAATGAAACCGTGTTTCATAGAAGACGGCTATAGATATATTTATATCTGATGTAAGACATATATATCTTACAAGTTTAGTTGGGGTAATGTGGGGAAGTTGCCTTATACATTATGAAACTCTAAGAATGTGGAGAGACAGGAGATATCATGGAAGCATCACAGGATTTGAAATCAGAAAGTGAGTGACCTTGGACGTAACCTCCCTCAATTTGTTTCATTACCTATAAAAGCTCATCAGAGAATATTTTAAGAATAAACAAAGTGATACCTAGAAATCCTCTCTGAGCCTTTCTGGAAGTAAACATTGAATACATTTAGAAATTACAATTGTTTTCGAAGTAAATTTACATTTGGGCCGCCTCCAAATTTCACGTCATTTACATGCTTCCTTTCTCATCTTCGAAATTAAAAATTCTCAGAAAAGAGAAAAGGGAGCTTCCAGAACACATCCTCTAATGTTATAAGCAGTGAATCCTTAATACTTTCCAGTCATGAAAATCCGCATGAAAATGGATAGTATGTGTAGTTGGGAAGGAGTTGCTTCAAGTCCTTGTTCTTGGCCCTGTGCTAGTAAGTGAGGGTGCATAGCTGGGCTTACAGGAAGTGACAGGAAACTGGACTAGGTCTTCCCTGGTCAGATTCATCCTTCTTTGCAACAGAAAATGAGCTCAGATGAGGGTGCTCTGCACTTGCTACTAGTGTGAATGCTTCAGAACAAGGCTTTGCCTCCATCTACTGAAATTTCCGAATCATTTCATTATCGCTTGTTAAAAATTTCTCCCCTCTGCTCCAGTATTGGACAGAGATTAAGTTTGGCTTAATTCTGGAATTAAGCCATTTCTGGAATTGTTCTATTTTCAAATGTAAATGAAAATGTCATTTGCTGTCAATTTTGATAAGTCATTTAGATGGAAAATCTCTCTCTCTCCAAGGTATGGCAGCTGCTTGGATTCTTGATGAATCATTTAACAAGAAAAACCAAGTAGAGTGAATAAATGCTCCTCATTTCCCACTTAAAATATGTGTAAATAATTATTTTCATTACAATGTTCACTTGTGTTGTCTTTCATCACTAATTTCAGTTAATGTTTCTTAATACCAACAAAATAAACACGATGATGAATATTTAGAAAAATATTTATGGGGGCGCCTGGGTGGCGCAGTCGGTTAAGCGTCCGACTTCAGCCAGGTCACGATCTCGCGGTCCGTGAGTTCGAGCCCCGCGTCGGGCTCTGGGCTGATGGCTCAGAGCCTGGAGCCTGTTTCCGATTCTGTGTCTCCCTCTCTCTCCGCCCCTCCCCCGTTCATGCTCTGTCTCTCTCTGTCCCAAAAATAAATAAACGTTGAAAAAAAAAAAAAAAATTAAAAAAAAAAAAAAAAAATATTTATGATACACGTCATTATAATGCAACCATTTTGCAGATGTGGAAATAGAATCTGAGTGTTTGCACCCATTATTTTTTGATTCCCATATAAATGTAGAAACCAATGAGAAGTCATAGGGACTTCACTAAAGGAATTTACATTTGAAATCAGTAGTTCTGGGATGAGCACTGGGTTTTGTATGGAAACCAATTTGACAATAAATTTCATATTAAAAAAAATGAAATCAGTAGTTCTCAGAATCTGATATGCCTCAAATCACCTGGAAGTTTTGTTAAAACATTGATTCCTGGGTCCCATGTCCTGTAGGTCTGGGGTGGGACTTTAGAATTTGCATTTCTAGAAGATTCCTAGGTGATGTTGATGTTGCTTCTCAGGGGATCTCACAATGAAAACAGTTATTCTAAACCATCCTGTTAGGCATATTGAAGCATTTTAAAGTACTATGAGCAAGGAAAAGGAAGACTATTTACTGAAAAATTTCTCTGAATCACTTTGTTCTCACAATAATAGGTATGTTTGTCTTGTTTTGGGAGGTTTCAAATTAAGGTTCAGATGTGTTAACGACTGTCTCAAGGCTTTCTCAAAGGAAGGGATAAAGCTAGAATTCAAAAAGAGGCAAATGGGATTCTAAAACTGTGTTGCAAAACTCAAATGTTTTCTAAGAAAATGCATTGAATGTATATAAATAAGCCGTTTCAATGGTAAACACCTGCTGATACTGAGCCCCACATTCAGGTAGATAGCAGGGAGCAGTGATCATTATGGTGTAATTGATAGCAAACCTCTATCCCTCAGAAGTTGTCAATTGTTATTATGGGGACTGTTATCAACTGAACTGTGTCCTCCCCAATTTCATATGTTGAAGTCCTAATCCCATCAGCACCTCAAGATGGGACTATATTTGGAGTAAGGACATTTAAACAGGTAATTAAGGTGGGCTCTAATGCAATATAACTGAAATAATATAATCATATATAGGATATATAATATAGAGAGATTCGGATACAGACACAGTGGGAAAGACGACCATGTGAGAACACAACGAAAAAGTGACCATCTGTAGGTGAAGAAGAGGCCTCTCGGAAGAAACCAAGTCTGCTGACACCTTGGTCGTGGACTGCTAGCCTACAGAACTGTGCAAAAAATCAATTTCTGTTGTTTAAATCCCCCAGTCTGTGGTATCTTGTTACGGCAGCCTTAGCAAACATACCAGGGCCATCACGTATCTTCTTACTACATCTGTAGATTGTTTCAGAGAAGTCAGAAATCTGGATTTTATGTAAAACCTGATTTTTAAATCTTGGCAACTAAATCAGATTTATTTAGAACACTACAAGACAAAACTGCAGATAAAATAAATGACATTTACATTGCATATATGGTTAACTTACTTTGCATATATGGAGGTCTTAGTGCATAATGATTGTTTAACAAATGTAACTGTTCCTTGCCTCTCAGGCAATAGTAAAAATTTGTGGCATTGACAGAAATGAAGTCATTTATATAGGAGAGCTCCCCTGGAGGTCTGGGAATAGAAACCACTTACACTTGCTTTGTTATCTTCCTTTCCTGTCCTTTCAATTTGAAGCTGATACTAAAAGGCACTCGAGAGAGCTGAGATTGAGAAATGTGGAAAGGGAGTCAACTTCTGCAAATTTCTGAGAAACAAAGAAAAGCACCAAAACGAAAGTGAATTTTAGGGAAGTAGAGCAATTTTGTTGTCCATCAAAGAGCTCCAACATGGATGCCATGGCTGGGCTGAGTGGTTTTGTCTTTTTCTTGAGATCTCAGTGAACACATATCAGAAAGATCTGAATGGACAAGACCAGGCTCCTCGTTATCAGTTTTTCAAAACACAGGCAGAATGATGAGAAAGGTGACAGAGATTCTCTTTTCCTTCTATCTAAAGAATGAGTTCAAAAGGTGATGTGGGGAAAGTATTCAAGGTAGCATGTAGGAGTCTCAAGACAAGTTCAGTGGGTTTGAAGCCTTTGAATCTTTGGACAGAAAACAAAAAGGCACCAATTAAAAAAGTCATTTAACGTCAGAATCTCTACTGCTGACTGTCACACTGTATTCATAAAGACTGATTCTCCCTGCTGGCTGGGTTCATTGTAACCTTGGAGAAAGGAAAAGACTCTATTTCTTGCTACAATGAAATCTCAGTAGAGTAGCTCTCAAACTTGTTGACTTCAACCCCCAATAAAAATATTTTTCCATCATTATTCTATACACATATACATATCTGTATAACTAAAGCAAATATTTCAAGAAATCAAATGTTTCATGAAACATTTCTATGTGAGATATCTCATAGTATTTGCTATTTTATTTCATTTTTCAAAAACACTGGTCACAGTCACCAAAGGGATATTATGATCCTCTAAATAGGTTGTAACCTCCAATAAGAGAAAAATAACATTATAAAACCTGCTCTAAAAAGCTTAAAGTACTGAAAGGACCTAACAAGAGGGCATATTTGATAATTCACTTTGATATTTGGAAATCCAGAGAAGTTATTCTCAAATTAGTGCAACTGATGGACCAAATGCTAAGATTCATGAATTAGTTGAGAGTACACTACATTCCAGGTACTATTCTAAGTGGTTGTAGAAATGAATATAAAGTATAAATAAGTTCCTCCATCATGGGCCTTATTTCTGGTAAGAAAGCTGATAATAACAAATAAGTCTAAAATATAACAAGGGTTCACAATAAATACTAGGAAGAAAAATATAGCCTCATGAGACAACGGAGAATCACTAGAAGAGGCATGTTTTTAGATAGGGTACTCATAGTAGCATTTCCAAAGGTGATGACTTTTGAGAAAAGACCTGAATTAAACACAGGAAAGACGCAAGAGGCATATGAAGACTGATCTAGCAAACAGTAATGAAACAGGAGGAAAAACAATGCAAAATCCTTGAGGCAAGAATGAGCCTGGTGTTCTGGGAGAACAATAAGAAGGTCAATGGTCTAAAGCACTAGGAGATAAAGCTGGAAACACACACAGAAGCCATATGATACAGGACATTCCAAGCATATAGAAATATATTTAATTTTCAGAACAGTAGTGGAAGACTATTGTAAGATTTTGAGGAGAGGAGGGGCATGAACTATCATAAATTTTATTTTATTTTTATTTTTTTAATATCTTTAATATTTATTTATTTATTTATTTATTTTTAATATGAAATTTATTTTCAAATTGTTTCCATACAAAACCCGGTGCTCATCCCAACAGGTGCCCTCCTCAATATCCATCACCCACCTTCCCCTCCCTCCTACTCTCCATCAACCCTCAGTTTGTTCTCAGTTTTTAAGAGTCTCTTATGGTTTGCCTCCCTCCCTCTCTAACTTTTTTTCCCCCTTCCCCTCCCCCATGGTCTTCTGTTAAGTTTCTCAGGATCCACATAAGAGTGAAAACAGATGGTATCTGTCTTTCTCTGTATGACTTATTTCACTTAGCATCACACTCTTCAGTTCTATCCACGTTGCTACAAAAGGCCAGATTTCATTCTTTCTCATTGCCACATAGTATTCCATTGTGTACATAAACCACAATTTCTTTATCCATTCATCAGTTGATGGACATTTAGGCTCTTTCCATAATTTGGCTATTGTTGAAAGTGCTGCTATAAACATTGGGGTACAAGTGCCCCTATGCATCAGCACTCCTGCATCCCTTGGGTAAATTCCTAGCAGTGCTATTGCTGGGTCATAGGGTAGATCTATTTTTAATTTTTTAAAAATGTTTATTTTTGAGAGAGAGAGACAGAGCGTGAGCAGGGGAGAGAGAAATCCAGGCTCTGAGCTGTCAGCATACAGCCCAATGTGGGGCTCAAACCCAGGAACTGTGAGATCATGACCTGAGCCAAAGCTGGATGCTTAACCAAATGAGCCACCCAGGTGTCCCAACTATCATAAATTTTAATGTTCACTTTGGCTGCTTTGACTATAGTTGACTGGAGCAGGAAAACATAAAGAGAGAGAAGCCCGTTCCGAGGCTTTCATACCACTGTTGGTGATAGACAAAGGTAGCTTCTTGTTTTATGGTAGGAAAAACAGATTCAGAGTATATTTTGAAGATAAACGTGACAGAATTTTCAGAGTGACTAGACATATTTAGGGAATGAGTATAATTAAAAATGGCATCAAGGTTCTTGGTCTAAGTAGCTAAGTACATGTTAGTGCTTCGTTGAGAATGGAAAAAAATGGGGTGGAAATCAAGTGTTCTTTTTTTGGAAGTGATATATTCAAGAGGTCCATTACACTCGCAAGGGGCTAAAGGGTGGGCAGTTGTACATATAAGCCTGAAGCTTGAGAGAGAGTACACAGCTAGAACTGTATGTTCAGCATACAGATGACATTTAAAGCCATACAATTAGGTAAGGTCACTTCAGGGACTATGAAAGATAAAGAAAAGATGAGTTCCAAGATTGGATCCTAGAACATATAACAATTATCATTGAAGAAAAGTGAGGGTAGGTAAGCATAGGGAGAAGAAACTGTGCATAAAGTAGAAAGAAAATCAGGAGAATTCTGTGTCTCAGAAGCCAAATAAAGAAAACGTTTCAAGGATACTCACTGTGCAAAAGTCTATTAAAAGGTCAACGGAGATTAAGACTTGATCTTTGAGTTTGGCAAAGTGGCAGTCTCTTGTGACAGCATAATTTCAGTGAAGTTGTAGGAAAGAAAGCATTCAAAGAGTGGGTTCATGAGAAAACATGAGATGAAGAGAAGAAGACAATCAGCATAGGCTATACTTTTGAGCAGTTTTGCTATAAAATGGAGAAGATACACAATCAGATATTTGTGGACATTTCATGGAATGATAGTTCTAGGCATTTTGTTTTATTTTTGATAAAACATATTATGGTAGGCTTGCATTCTGAAAGACATAATCCAGTAGACAAGGGTAAAATGATGACATAGGAAAGGGGACAATTAATCTCAGTTAAAAGTTTTTGCATAGGTGACAACATAAGATCAAGGGACAAGTGTAGGAAAACACTTGATAAGAATGTACAGTTCATTCATTGTAACTGGAAGGAAGAAAAATGCACTGGCACAAATGCAGGATCATTGATAGATTTGGGGGCCTGGGAGATAAAATAGTTCACTTATGATTGTTTCTATTTTCTCAGTGAAATAAGAGGTAAGACAATCAGTCAACCCTGGGAAGAAACTAAGAAGTAAGAAGGAAGAAGCAGTAGGATTCCAGGGAGTACTGAGATTTCAACTGCATGGCATGGTTATGTCTTTTTCTTCAATTATGCTTTGTGATAGAAGAAGAATTGGTAGAAAGTTAGATTTTGCCAGGTGAATAAGATAAAGGAGGGGAAGGAAAGGAAGACAAAGAAGCTGAAGTGGGAGTTGGGTGTGTATGTAAGGAAGTGATTTTCAGGATGGATGATAGAATGTAAATTGTTGAATGAGAAAGTTGAAGGCCTGATAGATTTCATGGCAATTAAAATAAGTAGTAAGGTCAATGAATTAAAGATGGCATTGGATAATTACTAAAATTGCTGGCATGGGGGACTTGGAACTTGGAGGTTTTATCATAAGTGTTGATGTCTGAAACCAAGATTTGGGAGGTGGTATACCTATAGATGGTAATAAGATCTAGTCTATAATATTGAAAAAAGTAGCTAAGGCAGTAGAGAAGAAAATAGAGCTTGAATTGAGGCAATCAAAAACTGAGACACTAACTTGCTAGAAGGATCACCTCTACATATGTTCAAGTATCAAGGAGGACAGTGACCAAGTGCTAAAACTTTGTGATTAAAGAATGGTCAAGAGGTCTATAGACAACTTCATAAAAAGAGGACTACTAGATGATATAATCTGGTGGTATGTATTCCAGAAGAGCTGTATTTTCCCCTAGAGGGAGAAAAGCTTTCTTAATATAGAATTATGAAACAAGGACGCCTACTCCAAATCTAGGCCTCTGGTAAATAGAATTTGATATCATCATCATCATCATCATCATTGTCATCATCATCATCACTGGTACTGGTAATAATACCCCCGTATGGATACCTCAGTTTCCTTAACAGTTAAATAAGGTTCTCCAAAATTTCTTTTAGGTCAAAATATAGTAAGTCTTCATGAATCCATGATGCAACCTAAAAAAGAAGTACATACATTTAGGAGAGCCCTGGACATCGAGAGGAGTGCATGGGTACCCAGGAAGAAAAAAGCCCCTTTCTCTAATAGATTCTCTCTGAAGTCTCTACCTAGGATAGTGCCTGACAATTAGTAGGAACTCGGCAGTACTTTTGGAAGGAAGAACAGGATACTGAGAATCAAGAAGAAAGGAAGGGGGAAAGGTTGCAGATGAGGCACTCATGACTGCTCTGTCATTTCACTGCTTTGCTTCAGCTCTAGGGATACACATCCTGGTTGCACCAAGTGAGGATTTGCTTGAAATCAAAGCAAAGAGCTCTCATAACAAGCAATGAGATAGAGTCTTCATAAGAAAAGGAAATGAACTCCACTTGGTCTTAGCCCAAAGCTTTAGAGTGGCTGTGCTTATTTTCTCCTAGTTCCGTAGGGCAGTAGAAGGGAATTATGTTCCTGACTTAGAGTGACAGTCACCTTTTTATTTAGCCATGGCCACTCTCAGAGTTTTACCTGTTTCAAAGAAAGTTATTTTCAAGCTATTTTTGTAAAGCTTTCCCTCTCTGTGTAAGCTTCTGTATTTTGGAGAGAAGCACTGCTCCATCCCACTCATGGAATAGACAACTGAAATGAAGAAGCAATACCAATACATCTACTTACAAAACTACGAAGAGGGACATTGCAACAGGATGTGGATCTTTTGAGAGAGGGCTCCCCAAGGTTATGTTACACATGATTACAAATCAACCATGTTAACATTTGAACAGTGGTGATATTCCTTGAATCCCTTGGTGAAAGTGACTGTATTTGGAGAAACAGTGTATGAGTTAATATGGAAGAGGAAAGAGGACTGATTTGGTACTAACAGGTCATTAGCTCTACAGATACAGCTATTTAAGAGTGAGACTCATTAATCCATGTTAATGGTTTGCCAAATTTAAAACCCTTTCTCTTTCATACATTACACACACACACACAAAAATAACTCTCCTAGCCATGCTATTGGATGTCATTCTATTAGATAGTGTCTTTTACAGATTTAAAGTTTCTATTGTTTTATGTATTCATGCATTCATCCAAAAATGTGTATTGAGTGCTGTATATATACTAGTATTCTTCTGGACACTGATGGAAGTAAGATAGGAAAGTTCTTTGTATTTAAGGGGCTGTCTCATAGAGAAGACAGAAATGAAAGGAGCAACCTTACACATTTATGATTTTATGTCAGAGGAATAGGATGCTGTGGATGTGGTTAAATATAGATCAGAGACAAGAAAAACTTCCCAGGGGGGAAAGTATTTAAGGGAGATGTAATGTATGCATAGGAATTGGGTAGATAAAAGGGTGAGTTTTATCTAGATTTCCGTATCACTGACATGTATAGTGTTTGATAATTTATACCATATCTTTACATTTATTATCAAATTAGAGATGTTTAACCCCCTTGAGAGAAAGTTAGGTTTGGGATTATTGTCCCATGAGAGGTCTGAGAGAAAAGAAGTTAAGGAGAGTGAGACTAGGCAAGACTTGATAGCTGCAAAATGTCTGTTAGAACTCAGAGTCAGAATTTGAATGCTATTCACCATGATAATTCAACAAAACCATATGAAGAAATTGGCTTACTCATTTTCAGGCATGATTGAATTATAAAACTCTTTCTCTAGGAAAGTACATTTTACAACCCATTATTTTTAAGTTTATGTATTTTGAGGGAGGTGAAATGGCAGAGAGAGAGAGAGAGAGAGAGAGAGAGAGAGAATCCCAAGCAGGCTCCACACTGTCAGTGCAGAGCCTGATGTATGGATTGAACTCATGCACTGTGAGATCATGACCTGAGATGAAACCAAGAGTCAGACGCTTAACCAGCTGAGCCACCCAGGATCCCCTTTATAACCCATTTTAATCAGATGCCTAACTTCACCTTCTGCTCACAATTAAATGCCCCTTTATCTTCTGAAAGAAAATATACTATCAACGGGAGTATGGGACTTTGTTTCATAAACCAGTGGTACTCTACCACACTGGAAATAAAAGCTCCCAAGAAGATATATTGGACCTCTTCATCAATATAGCCAGGTACCTGTGATTTTCTCAGCTTTGAAATCATGGTGCAGCATCACAAGGTGCTGGGAGTGAAAAAGCTCTTATTTAAAGCACAAATATCTGTGACAGTAGCAGCATCATGTAACATAGAACTGGCCAGGGAAATTGGTTTTTGAATAATTGTTTTTAATGCATTTCCCTTCACCAACAGTAATAAATATCTCTCTGGTAGAAATACACCAGGAGTCCTGGGTCTTCGACATTTCCATAAGTCAGTAGTGTTGCCATGGAAAGACTCAGTTTCCTGGTACCCTCCATGGCAGCGAAGCAGACTGGGGCTGAATAACAGCAAACTGGAGTTCAGGTTGTTTGCCTCATTCTCCCACCCTTCACCAAGATTCTTTTGCCTGAATCAACTTCCCAATTCCCAGCTCTGAAACAGAAGTTGTTTTTCTTCAAGAATCCCTATAAACCAAAGCTCTATATAGCAGAGACAGTGACCTATGTGCTCATGGCTGCATACACACACCAAACAGGACATTTAGCATACTCATTCAGAAGCACTTACTGAAAAATTATGTAGCTCCTCCTTTTGCCAGGACTATTGTGACACACTAAGAACACAATAGGGAAGACAGGCACACTCCCATAGTCTAGAGGATTAGACTTGTATGAATCTAATCAGTACATAAACAAATGTCAGTTCTGTAGACTTCTATGAGATAAAGAGAAAAAATGCTAGTAGAATATATAATAGGTGAGCCTGACTTAGTCTGGGAAGGGGGGGATACAAAAGTCTCTCTTAGGAAAATAATTTTTGGGATGAGATGTAAAAGCTGGTAGACATTACCAATCTAAGAGGAGGAGAAAGAATTTTTCAGACAGACATGATTCAGAACTGAGCATGATGTGTCTTTGTAGCTGGCAGTGGTTTGCTGTAGGTGAATAATCAGTGTTATTTAGGGCTATATCATATTGAAGGGTACATTTCAGCCAGCTAGAGTGTGGAATGTCAACATACAGATGGCAAGGCATGCAATAACTGAGATAATATGAATGGGTATAGATTATTCAGGGATGGAGTCAAGAATGGAGACTTGAGGGAAATAGCAATATTCAAAAAGACTGAGGCAAACGGTTCACCTGACTAAGGTGTCACAAAACTCTAAGGAACAGAACATTTTCACAAGAAAGGGGAAGAAAACAATGACACACAGCAGGGTTTTGAAAAGCACCCATTAAAATTTGTCAATAATATGGTGGTTGACTTTACATAAAGAGACTTCAACAGAGTGACAACACAAAACCCTTACAGACTTGATGTATAGAGAACGGTATCTAAAATGTCAGAGAACAGGGCGCCTGGGTGGCTCGGTTAGTTGAGCATCTGACTTTGGCTCAGGTCATGCACGATCTTGTGGTCTGTGAGTTGGAGCCCTGCGTCAGCTCTGTGTGGACAGTTTGGAGCCTAGAGCCTGCTTTGGATTCTGTGTCTCCCTCTCTCTCTGTCCCTCCCCTACTCGTGCACTGCCTCTTTCTCTGTCTCAAAAATAAAGATTAAAAAATGAATAAAATGTCAGAAAAAAGCAAAAGAAAATACAAATTTGTTCAAAAAATCAGAGGTACTAAGCAAGAATATGCATAATCTGTCTCACTATCTCTAAGCAATATAGTACAATTGCAAGAGTAGAGTTTGGATTCTGCCACCTCCTAGCTGTGTGACCTTGGATATATCAACTCAATTCTTTTTTTTTCTTTAATTTAAGTTTATTTATTTAGAGGCAGGGGGGAGAAAGCATGAGTCAGAGAGAGGCAGAGAGAGAGAGAATCCCAAGCAGGCTCTGCACCGTCAGCACAGAGCCCCACATGGGGCTCGAACCCATAAACCATGAGATCATGACCTGAGCTGAAGTTGGACACTTAACCAACTGAGCCACCCAGGTGCCCCTGAACTCAATTCTTTGTACCTCAGTTTCACATCTGAAGCAGGTTAATAATCATATCTACTTCCCAGGATGGTTGTAAGGAAGAACACAGAAAATGGAGGTTAACAGTGTATTGGAAAGTGTAATGGGCTGTACAAATGCTTGTCATCATTTTCCCCATAAAAGCAGAGAACAGGACATGGATCTTATTTAGAGATTATGGGTAAGTTGTCTCAGCATGTACCAATATTTGCAGCCGTGTTTATAAAGAACCCAACTGGAAAATAGAATTGCTTCCCTGGTTGTATTGTATTGGTTACTGATAAACACTTATCACATTATTTTTTTTAACAGGAATCTAGGAAATTTTTCTAAAAATACCATATATATTTTAAGATAACCATAGTATCATAAGTTAAGTTTTGGGATCTGGTGAAAAAAAGGGTACTTGATTTCCTTCTTGTCAAATGTCTTTCTGTTATCATAATTTCATGACATGCATAAGAATGACTCACAGAACTAGGAGAGAGAAGCCAAGCTGTTGGTGGCATCTTTTGAAGAAGTGGTTTAGGAAGAAAGTGTCTAAATATATTGAAAATATATTTTGAGTAACTAAGAGCTTAAGAAAGGAAAACAAGTGAAATTCCTTCTTTATTTGCCATTTTCTATAAAAATGTTCATTATTGTATCATCTACTCAAAAAAGTAAAACATACATTTAGAAAAGTATAATAATATACCCAAGAAAACATTATTCATCTTTTCATAGTAATTAAAATCAAAGAATCATGAGAGTTTTTAATTTTTTTTTAAATTTATCTATCTAGAAGGACAATAGTAAATGTGCGACATGATTTCTAATTAAGTGAAAAACAGGAGGACCACAAAATGATAGTCTCTGCAACATAGAAACATCTGCATGTGGGAAGACATTGACTGATAACATCCCAAAAGAGAAGGGTCTCAAGGTTGTAGGATTTTGTTAAATTGTTGCTAAGTGTTAGGCTTTTAATATCCTTTTGAATGAAATTTTTAAAATGTACTTTTTGATACTAGAATTTGAGTAGTTAATTGAACCAGGACTTACACAGTATTTCTGTAGGTGGTTAAATTCACTTTCTCGACTACTTTTAAATATTCTACATTTATCCACTACCCCTTCTTCTTTGGGAAATAATTAAGAACATTAATGTCATCAAACTGGTACTATTTCAACTTTCTGCCATCTAATCTACATCTCACCATATCTTCACCTATCTTTTCTTCTTTGTCTCCCATTAGATACAGAAGGTATCTATCTGAAGTCTCAGAAGCCCAACTCAGTCATGCTCAAAGCAGAGTACATTGGCTTATTTATCTGAGGACTGAGCTGACTTTCATTACAACCCTATCCAACAATATCATCAGGGCTCATTCCTCAGTCTCACTCTGTGTTACACTTGGGTATTTGTGCTATGTTCTTTGTTTTAGCATATTCTCAAAGGAGGCCTTCATTATGCAAAAGTCTAAGGGCTGCAGATCTAAGACGGAGACTGTGTATGAAATGAGAGAGAGATTGCACTGATATTAAAGAAATAAGTTTCACACTTATCTTGTAAGCATGCTGCTTCTCATTCAATTACCAGTCAATATAAGGTGGGCAGGGAATCAAGTATGTGCTTAGCATTAAATCATGTTATGCACATTATGTGTTCTAAGAGACAAATAACTTGGGATATTTTTCAAAAACCTTGGGGAAAACTTTTGATGATCTCCTCAATTTGTTGAAGTGAGCTGATTTATCACGTTTAGAAATTTAGGGCTATCAATTTCTTCTCCTCTCTCTCATTCCCTTTTTTAGTTCCTTCTTCCTTCCCTCATCAATGAGTATTGTCTTATTTATTGCTTTTAATGGTTGCACAATATCTTATATTATTATAAATTAATATATAATTTAATTACCTTTTCCCTATTTTGCATAGTATCATTTTTTCTAGAATACAGATACTGAAATTTCTTTTTCCCCCTTTTTTTAAAAGTTTTTTATTCATTTTGAGAGGGGGTGAGGCGCTGAGAGAGGGAGAGAAAGAATCCCAAGCAAACTCTGCACTACCAGCATAGAGCCTGACATGGGGCTGGAACTCACGAACTGGGAGATTATGAACTGAGCTGAAATCGAGTTGGATGCTTAACTGACTGAGCCACCCAGGCATCCTTAAATAAATTTCTTTATATATAAATCTTGATGTGCTAGTGTCCCTATTTCTATAGAATGAATTTCCCAAATGAAGATTTTTGGAAATATTGCATGAGCAGCACACATTTTTCACAAAGACAATTTATAGGTTGAATACCCGGTCTTACTAAAGGCATGAAACTTCCTCTCAACAGAACAATGTTATTTCTTAACCTCTAAATAATTTTATTTCCAAGTTTCGTCCAAAAAAATGAATATTCAGAGACAATGGGATTATTTCATTAGAGTGTTTTAGCAAAAATTTTAAACTGGTTCTTTGTTTATTGCTGGTCAAGGGCCATTAGCTCTCTTCCTTCTCATGTTTTGCTTCCAAATCTTGCCAACTTTTTACTTTGGATAAAAAAAAATGAGTACTTTTGGTTCTTTTATAACTTAGTGTCTTTCTTAGGGTGAATTCACTTTACAGAGGGGATCACTGCACCATTTACCCATTTCGTGTGAGATTGCCTTGTAGGCTTCAGAAAAATGTTTCATTCCCATGGGGAATTCTCAGAAAACAAACACCTCAGACTACCTAGCTCCAGACTTGTCTGCCAATTTTGGATGCCTTTATCTGTTTTGAATACTTAGTTTTTCTCCCATAATATCAATGATGACAATCAATATTTTAAACACTTCATGTGCTTTATCTCATTTTATTCTCTCAAAACAATCATCTGAGGCAGGTGGTCTTGCAATTCCCTGGATAAATGTGTGAAGTGGGTTAAACAATGGTTAACATTACTTGGTTAAGTAATCTGCTCAGGGCCAGAGTTAGTAGGTTGTAGTCTATTTCATACATTGTGGACTGAACTCAGGACATATTGACTAGAGCCTATACACTTAACTTCTAAGCACTACTGCTTGGAACAATGTTGACTTCCAGTAGATACTTAAAATTATCATTCAGAGAGGATTGAGAAAGACATCTACTCTTCACTGTAGACAAGGACAACAGGGATTTCCCAGGTCTCCTTGGTGAATTGGTCCAGGGATGGATTTTGGGAGAGAGAATTTACTAAGACCCAGCGTCTATCAGTTTGTTAAATATATAGTCATGGGTCCCCTGTTCCAGTGCTACTGTATATGTAACTTTATTTATTTATTTATTTATTTATTTATTTAATGTTTATTCATTTTTGAGAGAGAGAGAGAGAGAAAGAAAGAGGCAGAGAGAGAGGGAGACACAGAATCTGAAGCAAGCTCCAGGTTCTGAGCTGTCAGCACACAACCCGACATCGGGCTTGAACCCACGTGAGGCCATGACCTGAGCTGAAGTCAGATGCTTAACCAACTGAGCCACCCAGGTGCCCCTATGTAACTTTATATATTTAAATATATATACACATATATATGTATATAACATACACATATATATGTATATGTCATATATATATGTATATGACAGCAATAAAACAGCTTTGTTTATACTTTCAAGAGTCAATCCACTACTGTCTAAACTCAAGAGGAATCATAAAAGGGCAAGTCATTATCAAATGAATGCTGCCCTAGAAGGAAGTTCAGTAGGCATTTTATGTTTTCTATAGTTTTGGTCTTGAACTGTCTGTATTGCTTTACTCTGGTTCTAATTGAACATATGCCCTTCCACTCAGATTAGGGCTTATTTCTAAGTAATGGAAATCACAACTCCTCTTAGCTCTGTTTCAGTCCTTGACTTCCAAACTTGAAGCTTCTGGTGACATTTGGGCTTTGGCAATATTGTCAAATGCCACTGTTTGGCCTTTTAGCCACTATATGGTCAATTATTTCTAATTGTTGCCAACAACCTAACCTTAGGAGAGAATTGTTGGAAAAATTAATGACTCTTACTATCAGGTCCCCTTAAGTTCTCTTATTTATCCTTATTTCTGGGTATCATTACTCCAAGAAAGCTTCTGGGGTGGAACACGTCTACCTGTCATGAGGGTGGCACACCCCATCTCTAGAAGGACAGAAGCCACTGTGCTCAGGAACTTCCTAGATCCTGACACTATGGATTTCTTCATCTGGCTGTACATTATCCTTTATAGTAAACTGGTGAATGTAAGTGTTTCCCTGAGTCCTGAGAGCCATTCCAACAAATTACCAAACCCAAGAAAGGAGTCATGGAAATACTGATTTATAGCTGGTATGTCAGAAGTACAGGTGACAACCTGGAATTTGTGATTGGTGCCTGAAATGGGGGCAGCCTTGTGGGACTGGGCCCTTACTTAAACTGTGGGATCTGGCATCTAATGTCAGAACTGAATTAAATTGTAGAACACTTGGCTGGTGTCAGAGAATCGCTTGATGTGTGGGAAAACCTATGCATTTGGTGTTACAAGTGTTGTGTGGCAGCACTGTGAGAGTAAAGAAGAAATGTAAGAGTGTGTTTTTCCTGTGCAAGTATATTAACAAATAGTCCTGTGACTAGAATACAAACAAGAGAATAAGAAGAATAGGCAATATTCAGGTCTAAAGCCACTGCTGGTTACAAAATGTACCCAACTACATTGCAAAGGAGGGATTACTTACTGAATGAAACAGGGTAGAGAGAAGACCTGGATTTGGTTTCCTCTTTGCATTAACCTGCTGTGTGATATATAAATTATCTTTCTGGGCCTATTTCCTTATAGTGGAAAAAGAATTAATGCAATCTACTTTGTAAGAGTTCTGGAAATTCCCTTTAATTCTAAACTATTTCCATATATGTTCAGAAATAGTTGCTACTATTTCTTGAGCCTTTATTATATTTCAGACTCTGTGCTAAGAATTTGACAAACACTGTCATTATTCGTGCTCAGGAAAACTCTGTGAGGCAAGTATATTCATTATAATCATTTTGAGGATGAGCAAACTAAAGCTCAGAGAAGTGAAGCAGTGTTCCCAAGGTCTCATGGCTGGGAAATGTTGGAGCCAGAATTTGACAAACTCTCATACTTTCAGCCTTGTCATCTACCCAGCACAAGGATACACTATATAAATACGTACATATATCCATATTTAATTTTCTTTTTTTTTTTAACGTTTATTTATTTTTGGGACAGAGAGAGACAGAGCATGAACGGGGGAGGGGCAGAGAGAGAGGGAGACACAGAATCAGAAACAGGCTCCAGGCTCCGAGCCATCAGCCCAGAGCCCGACGCGGGGCTCGAACTCACGGACCGCGAGATCGTGACCTGGCTGAAGTCGGACGCCTAACCGACGGCGCCACCCAGGCGCCCCTAATTTTCTACACATAAAATGGTACACAGGTCATTCTAAGAAGTGTTTTCATTTTTCAAATTTTCTTATCATAAATTAATGGAGCCTGAGATCCCCAGTTATTGTTAAGTGAAAATATTACGGAAAACAGATACTCCCAACTTTGCAATCCCTTTCTTAGTATTCGTGCATCTCTTAACCGGCAACAGAGGAGAATGCCAAAAAGAAGTTGAAATGCCTATTAGCTGTCTAATGAAAATTTATCTAATAAACTTACCAGAGTGCATAGATACTATTTAAAATCTAACCAAGAACAAAGACATTTATTTGCGGTTGTTTGAAAAAGAACACTAACAGACATCAACGTAAGATCCCAAGAAAACCCAGAAATCTGAATGAAACGGCCACATTTTCGGTAAGAACAGAATACCCAAAGCTAGTCTATGTGCCTTGATGATGCCTTCATCCTTTATGTCTTGGAAGTACCTGAAGAATCCTCTTAGCATAATGTTATTCAATTGTCTAAATTATGACAAATTCACTTTTCTCAAAGTTTGAAAGAAAACGAAACAGGGCTGTGAAAAAAACAAGCTCCAGATAGTTTCTATCACCCTTGTGGGCAAAACTGTCTGCAGCTGTAAAGGAAAATGTTTCTTTATTCCCATCTCATATAATAATGCAGGTGGGCTGGTTAAGAAGAGATAATGAGATGTTAATTAAATATTTTAAGAAGTCAAATATTTCAGGCTTTATTTCAACTGAGGAGAAGGGGCTCACAGTAAGAACGTTTTATACGTTGAAACATGGGCATTTTGGAGGCAAATGTTTAAACCAGCAGGCATGTTTATACCTTTTCCATTTAACACATTTTACAAAGATGACCTCTTGAGAACCATCTCCAGTCTACTGCTCTTAATTTCCTGCCTCCTCCTGATTTTGATAATGGGTTTGAGTACTACAGCTATGCTATAACATGAGACGCACATACAGTCTCTATACCTTGCCTACACTTCTCTCACAATGGATGAGGTAATACCATCAGCAGTGGCATGTAATCTTTCCTATCCATCTTAGATTAAAATGTGCCCTCATCTTTCGCTCATCTTGCACTCGCTATAACCTTTTTGTCTTTTATTTCTCTAATATTGGAAAGCAGGGCATAGGTTCTATTGCGACTAATTATTTTAACAGTATTTCAATGACCTCATGGAGTCACTGGAATCATTACATTCCTACTCCCATGTCACTTAAGTGTATTTATTTCAATTCATGATCAAAAAAAACAAACAAATGAAAAACAAAAACAAAAAGAAACTTCCTAACTCAGTCACCACCAGACAACTCTCCTCTGAAGCTGTCAAACTCTACTAAAACAGCAATCTTTTTACTGTGGCTACCCCCACAAGAACAGCTATGTTTCATCTAATATTTGTCTTGAATTCAGTAACAATGAGGCCGTTTAAGATGCATTTTGTTTTTAAACAAAAGGCCAATGGGAGCACACCGAAGGAATGTAAATAGGAAGGAAATATAGAATATGAAAACATTAAACTCCTCTAAGAAGGATCCAGAATCATCAGCGAGCAATTAACAGGTTGCTGGTGAGTGGTTAGGGCATGTGGAGCATGGTGCCCCATCACATGCAACCCTGTGACCAATTAACTCATGTATCGGAATGAACTATTCATCCCTACAGCCATGCTGCTCAACACGGGGTCTACATATTAGAGAAGTCTAAGAGGAGGTAATTATAGAAATTGAGAGCTAACACAGGGAACGTTCATATAAATATAACATATATTGTATGTCATTTGAATTTATATTTCGTGTGTGTGTGTGTGTGTGTGTGTGTGTGTGTGTGTGTTTAATGTTTATTTATTTTGAGAGAGGGAGACAGAGAATCCCAAGCAGGCTCTGTGCTCTCAGCACAGAGCCCCATGTGGGGCTCAACCTCATGAACCGTGCATGAGATCATGACCTGAGCTGAAATCAAGAGTCAGACACTTAACAGACTAAGCCACCCAGGCAACCCCTGAATCTAAATTTTTAAGCTTGTATTTTAAACTTTGTATATGTGTGTGTATTCATTTTTATTGTATTATATGAACTATTGGTCTGATAGAGAACGGGAGAAAAACCAGTTCTCACCACAGGATAGTGAGAAAACACTGTCAAGAAGATCAAGTATTCCTTAGCCAGCTTTGTATTCCCTCATGGCACCCTAAAATATAATAAAACCTGTTTTTAAGAACCTATTACCCTCACACTTGATATTTTCCATGTGTTACTCAATTTTTACTTTGTTTCTTAAATATCCTAGGATAGGTGATTTCACATGTCAAATTGACTAGACCATGGCGTGCCCAGATTAAACATTATTTCTGGGTGTGTCTGTGAGGGTGTTTTTTAAAAATATTTTATTTATTTTTGATAGAGAGAGACAGAGCACAAGTGGGGGCGGGGCAGAGAGACAAGGAGACACAGAATCTGAAGCAGGCTCCAGGCTCTGAGCTGTCAGCACAGCGCCCGACGCGGGGCTCAAACTCACAAACTGCAAGATCCTGACCTGAGCTGAAGTCGGATGCTTAACCAACTGAGCCACCCAGGTGCACCGAGGGTATTTCTTGGTGAGATTAGCATTTGAATTGGTGGACTCCCTAAAGTAGATCACCTATCCCTGCCTGACTGTTAAGCTGGAACATTCATCTCCTGCCCTTGGGTGGCGATTTACACCATTGGCTCCCGTTTCTCAGGCCTTCAGACTTAGTCTGGAATGGCACCAGCAGTTTCCTGGGTCTTCACCTTGGAGACGATAGGCTGTGCTTCTTAGTCTCCGTTAGTACATAAGCCAGGTCCCCATAATAAATCTCCATATGTGTGTTTGTGTGTGTGTGTGTGTGTGTGTGTGTGTGTGTGTGTGTGTAAAATACTGGTTATAATAATAATATAAACTGATTCTATTTCTTTGGAAAACCCTAATACATATCTCAAGGCAAAAAGTAAGTAAAATGGCTAGAAAACCAGGTACAACCCACATTCATGCTTTGTCATTCCAACATCTAGTCAGAGCTTCAGCTTACAAAGAAAAACGCCATTGCACACCTAAATCCCTAACTTCAATTCATTTTGATACTAAACTTATTCTCAGGAGCCTTTTGCTACTTGTGTGGCAGAACTCGAAGAGAAGAGGAGGAAATCTTTTTGCCTGCCTGGAATTCAGATTGGAAAATATTCAAATGTAAATCTCCCTGGGCTCTTCCAATTGAATGTAGGCAAATTCAGTTACCTCATATTAACCCCAATCTAAGGTACCAGGAAATCATGCCCAGAGACCTCTCTGGGCAGACTTTCTATTAGATGGTAAAAAGAACTAAGCCAGGATTCAAAACCAGTGGAAACAGCATTTGCTTAAAGAGCCCCTAATTCTAGATAACAGTTTCAGAATATCCCACAATGAGAGAAAGGCCCATACTTTAAGTGATCATGCACAAGGTGTTTTTCTCTTCAACCCAACTGTGAGCTTTTGAGGGATAGTGCTAAATATATTCCTAAATATTGCAACACCCATTGCTGGTCACTTCTTCCCCTATGCTAACTTACTTCCTTGAATATGTTTCTCCTGTTGCAATTTCCATGAGGGGCAACATGAAGTACAGAAGAACATACAGTCAGTTCTAGAAACCAACAACCTTGGGTTAATTTTCTAGTCCGCATAAATTGTGGCAGTTTGAAAATCAAGACGCACAGGTAAGATGTAATCAGGCAACAGGAAAAACAAGACGAAAAAGGCCACACACAACTATTCTGAAGATGGGTGGGGTGGGGAGGAAGGAGGGGTTGTTGAGGAAAGCATTGGTAAAGATGAGCAAGTCTTTCTGTAGCTAAATTCTTAGGAATGACAGACACATATTGATGAAGCAGAGTAAAACGTGTGAGACACAAGCGGCAAATAGGTGAGGAGAGAATAATTTACGATGGGAAAAAATAATAGGTAAGGTTCTGTTCTTGACCACCTAAGCAGGTAGCTATGCACCTATTTTTATTTTTTTTTAAGTTTATTTATTTTGGGAGAGAGCAAGAGAGAGAACTCAATGGGTAGGGGCAGAGAGAGAGAGGGAGAGAGAATCCCAGGCAGGCTCCGCACTAACTGTGAGATCATGACCTGAGCGGAAACCAAGAGTCAGTCTCTTCACCAACAGCCACCCAGGCGACCCTACAAACATATACTCTATTTGATCAGCAAGTCTCCCATTTTCCTTGACATTATTTTTAAATGTTTATAAGTGAAATATTTAAAAACTGGCTGTAATTTGACTTTCCTACCTCAACACCTATCCTTCACATACTCTGCACAACTGGATATTACACTGGAGCCAATTTGGAGCAATTGTTTTTCTGTAACATCCCTGAGATGTTAAATACTGTGATAATTAAATGAAGCAATTCACTCTTTAGTCCTGAGTTGTTAGTCTAGTCCAGGGGTCAGCAAACTTTTACTGCAATGAGTCAGAGAGTAAACATTTCCGTCTATAATAAGGGCCCTATGGTCACTGTTGCAACAACTGAATTCTGCTGCTCTAATGCAAAACCAGCCTTAGGCAATTTGCAAACAAATGATCATGGCTAATGTGTTGGTATAAAGCCTTGTTTACAAAAATAGCCAGCAGGCTGGAATTGACCCAGGTGCTAAAGTTTACTGACCTTTGGTATAGTGTCTGGCATATAATAAATGCTCAAGAAATGTAAACTCTTTATGAGTTTATGAGCTACCAGTTCTCTCCCTTTAGAACGGTATTCTCTCCTCTGACTGCTCTGCTTCTCCAGGAAGCTCCTCCTCAACTTTCTCACATGAATCTTTCACCTGCATCTCCAGGCATATTTTCCACTATTATTTTTGTTATTATAATCCCCAATTTGTTTCCATTGATCGCTATTTTCAATGTGCCAGGTACAATACTCACTGCTCTAAAAACATTATCTTATTTAATCTTTACAAAATACTTTGCAGGGGGTGCCTAAGTGGCTCAGTCCATTAAGCATCCAATTTCAGCTCAGGTCATAATCTCACCGTTCATGGGTTCGAACCTCACATTGGGCTCTGTGCTGACAGCTAGGAGCCTGGAGCCTGCTTCAGATTCTGTGTCTCCCTCTCTCTCTCTGCGCCTGCCCGGCTTGTGCTCTGTCTCTCTCAAAAACAAATAAACATAAAAAAAAAAGAATGAAAATATTCTTCTCAAACAAAAATTGAATATTATAGCCCCTAAACGATTATTTTGTACACTATATCCTCTAATCATAATGTAGTTACTTAGTATTGTTTCAGAAATATAAGTAGAGGAAAAAATGTGAACGAAGAAACTTAAGTAAAAGTATGCATTATTAAATAATGGAAGTTAAAAATGATATTATCCTGGAAACTATAATGAAAAATTAAAAATTCCTTCATTTCAAATATGTGAGATTATGTTCAACTGAATTACACAGCTATTATTGAGACAAGCATTCATCATCACAAGCAAAAAAAAAAAAAAAAAAAAAAGAAAAACAGAAACAACCAAAAGGAGACAGAAAGAAGAAACTGGCAGATACAAAAAAATAGATGTAAAAAAGTATAATATTTTCAATGTTAATTATTTGAAAGATTAGTAAGATAAACAAATCTCTGCTAACACTGATCAAGAGAAAAATAGAGAACACAGTATAGGTAATAACAAAAATGAAAAGATGTAAAATTAAAGACAGATATGGTATGATTTTAGATAGTCACAAAAGATTCTGGTAAGAAACTTTATGCCAATAACTTTGGAAACTTGGATGAAATCTATAGTAGCCAAACAAAATATATCATTTCAAAAAATTTTAAAGGTTTATACCTGCCTGCAAATCTAAAATATAATTAATCATGGGTGCCTGGGTGGCTCAGTCAGTTAAGCGTCCGACTTTGGCTCAGGTCATGATCTCACGATTCATGGGTTTGAGCCCTGCTTCTGGCTCTGTGTTGACAGCTCAGAGCCTGGAGCCTGCTTCGGATCTGTTTCTTCTTGTCTTTGCCCCTCCCCTGCTTGAGCTCTGTCTGTCTCTCTCAAGAATAACTGAACATTAACAATTAAAAAAATATATATATAATTAATCAGTTTAGAGAAAAAAGAAATTCAATAAAAGGCCCCAGATTGTTACTGGTGATTTCTTTAGAAAACATTTAAAAAATAAGTATTTTTAATTTTGTATGAAGACTTCTAATAGTCGAAAAAGAAACAATATTCTCAAAATTCTTTGATGATACTACCATAACCTTCATTCCAATGTAAGATAAGAACTATATGATAAAGGACAATTAAAGATCAACATCCACTAAAAATATAGATGCAAAAATCATAAATATTACCCAACCAAATCCAGCTACAAAATAAAATTATACTGATAACTACATTTGTATTTAGATCTGTGAAAAAAACATGGCTTTGAATTAGAAATTATATTAATGTCATTCACAAAGTATCAGTTTAAAAAAGTCAGATCATTTCATCACATAGATTCTGAACAGTAGTCAATACTAATTTATGGTTTAAAAGAAAATTAATCTTAAGCAAATAATGCAAAACAACTTTCATAATTACCCTATATCACTGCAAAACATAATATTTATGAATAAAAATTTTAAAGCATTGCCTCTTGATTGTGGAATCAGTCAAAGATGTTATTTTCACGGTCTCTAGTCAACCCTGTGCTGACAATCTTATCCAGGGGTGTAAATATCAAAGTTATAAGAATTGAAACCCAAGGGAAAAAAATATCATTCCACTCAGAATATATGAAAATGTAGTTATGAGGGGTGCCTGGGTGGCTCAGTCAGTTAAGCATCTGACTTCAGCTCAGGTCATGATCTTATGGTTTGTGGGTTCCAGCCCTGAGTCGGGCTCTGTGCTGACAGCTTGGAGACTGGAGCCTGCTTCGGGTTCTGTGTCTCCCTCTCTCTCTCTCTGTCCCTCCCCTGCTCACACTCTGTCTCTCTCTCTCAAAAAATAAGTAAACATTAAAAAACATTAAAAAAAAAAGAAAATGTAGTTATGAAAAAGGAACATCAATAAACATTCAAATAGATGTAGTAAGAATTTTCACCAAGGTTGCTAGATATAAATAAAATCCATATTCAAAACACAATAGCAGCTAGAGGGGGAGTTCCAGATCTGCAATGGCAGTGTAAGCCCATTACCACCTATCTCTCCCAACTAAAAATTCTGAACAAAAAATATGCAATCAAAAATAGCAACAGCAGCAACTACATACTATTATGAAAATAAACACAAGAAGGTGGATTGTGAAGGAGAATTGAAATTAAAGAAGCACTGTACATGCAACCCAGAGTATTTAAGTTCCCTACATTTTTGTTTTTGTTATTATTATTATTATTATTATTATTTTGTATCCAGATTTTGTCCTAAATATAAATCCCATTCCAGAGCCTGGCATCTCGAAGGTCTAGTAAAACCCCATATTTCTGACTTAGAGGAATGAACAAATAGAACTCTTAGAGGTACAACATCTAATTTAACTCTTGAGCTACCCATCTATGGGATGGATCCAAACCACTGCAGCAAAGGCTTAGAAATAAGAACCAAATTATCATGTTAGGGTGCAAGACATAACTTTCAGTCTAAACCTAATGAAGTTGAAAAACAAAAACATCCACATTCTCCAGAAAATACTAATAGGATCCAGGACCTATACATCACAAACTTCATAAAGTACAGGGTATAATCTGTAATAACTCAGCATGCAAAGAACCAGGGATCTGATTGTCTAAGGGTAGACAACCAACCAGTGTTGACTTCAAGATATTTAGATGTACAAACTGTCTGACAAAACCTTTAAAGTTACTTTAACTATGCCTCATTAGGTAAATAAAATCCTCATTTATTTTAAATGAATAGAAAACCATCTGAATAGTGCTATATGTATTAAAGAAATTGAAGTTTCTATCAAAAACCTTCCCCCACCAAAACAGCAGGCTCATATGGTTTCACTAGTGAGTTCCACCAAATATTCACAAGGAGATTATACTACTCTTATATCAACATTTTCCATAAAAAGGAGATGCAATGATTATTGCTCATCATAATCCTAATATCAAAACATGATAAAGACATTTTAAAAATTAAAAATCCATAGTCTTCATGAATTTATATCTAAAAATCTAAATCTAAAACATTAATATTGAATCTAAGAATATATAGGATAACATGCCATAACCAAATAGGATTTATTCCAGAAATGCAAGACAGTTAAACATTCAGCAATCAGTAATGTATCATATCAATGGAATAAAGAAGAAAAAAAGCATATTACCAACTCAATAAATGTATACAAATCATTGGCAAAATACAAAAAATATTATGATAAAAAAACACGACGCATGCCAGTAATAGTAGGGAAATTCCTCAAACTGATAAAAGCCATCTAAAACAACAACATTACCATCTACATTATATTTAATAATAAAAAACTGAATTGTTGGAGTCGTTACATTCCCTGAAATTGGGAAGACAATGAGCCTGTTTTCACCACTTAAAAAATAGGTGAGAAAGAAAGGTAGAAAAACTCTCCTTATTTTCAAAAATGATATAATTTCTTGCATAAAAAGTCTCAGAGAACCTATAAAATAACTATTGGAACTAATAAGAACATTGAGCAAGTTTTCAAGATAAAAAGTAATATACAAAAAAAAGCAATTGTATTCTAATATGCAAGTAATAAACAATTGGAAAGCACATTTTAAAAACATGTAAAACACCTATGAATAAATCTCTGAAAGATGTCTGAGATCACTATACTAAAAATTACAAAATGTTATTGAAATTAAAGAAGATCTAACTAAATAGAGAGTTACAACATGATCATGAATTGGAAGACCTCCCCAAAACTCCCAATCTCCAGTCCATTGGGAATTTTTATAGCAATTGCTATCCTGATTCTAAAATTCGTAAAGAACCCAGAATGCAAGGAATCCAGAATAAAGTAAATTTAAAGAAGATATATAAAGAATCCAGAATAAGTGAAGCAACTTTGAAGAAGAACAAAGTTGGAGGACTTATGGAACTTGGTTCTGAGGCTTACCTCAAAAAGCTATGGTAAACAAGACATTTGGTAGTAACATAATGAAAGACTTATAGATCAGCATCTCAGAGAAGATAGCCCAGAAATAGACCCGCACGTGTTAATTCCACTTATTTTCAACAAAGATGCTAAAACAATTGAATGGGGGAAAGAAACTGTTTTAGAATCCCTCCCGAAGCTTTGTAGTGGCTCCATCTTGAGAAGTATTTCTAACCATCTCCTCTGTTGCTCGACCCCACATCCTTGTGTTTATTAATTTCTTCTCTACTTTTGGTGGAATCTACCTGTACCTTTTTAGAAGGGGTGCACTATATATACATAGATTTTCTTGAGATTCTGCAGGCTTCTAAATGTCCATCAAACAGATTAGAGTATATCCATACAATAAAAAATTATGCAGAAATAAAAAAGAAGATAATACTATAAACAGAACAACACAGATGAATCTCAGATATTTTGCTAGAACAAAGAAGCTGATCGCATGAGATTCCAGTTATAACAAGCTCAAAACTAGGAAAAATATTTATCCTGATCAAAAATCCTCCATGGTCTCTGTGTTCAGAAGGTGGCATAGAGAAGACGGATTGCAAGGTAGTGACAGAAAACTACCTGGGAGATGAAAATTCTTTAAACCTTGAGTAGGGTGCTAGTTACATGGGTATTTGCACTTTCAAAAGTCATTGACCTATATACTTAAACTGTATGAATTTTATTGTATGTACATTATATCTCAATAAAGTTGATTAAAAAGTTTCTAAATGTTTCATTCTGATGTGCAGATATACTTATTTCTGGTTTTGCTATATATAAGAGTGTTATTAATAATATACACCTATGAAAAGGTACATAATTTTGAACAGTTCTGAATATATATAGCATATATATGTGTATATCAGTATACACAGTTTTATTGAATATATATATAGTTTTATTAAATAACACATACATATATTCCCATAAAGTTGTTACCACAAATCTGGATAATGATCATGTCTACAATACCATGTTAGTCACATCATGAGTCTTTTCTTTTTGACATGCTCTGGTCTATCTCAAGAATATTCAATGATTTTTCTCCTTTTCCCATATATGGAGAAAACATATCTTATGATACCTGGCTGTAGTTTCTGCTTTGCTTGGCTCAGGGTGGTCCATCAAGTTCTAAATAATTAAAATTCTGAGTTCCGGAGTCACAGAAACCTTAAAGGCATGTTGGGCACTTAAAGCTACAGGACAACAAGGCTTGAAGTCAGAAAGTTCCTGAATTTCCTCTTCCTTTCTAAACTCTGAAATTCTATCTTCCATCCAAAGGTTCCCTCACTCTGCAAGGGGGAAAGTGGCAGGATTGTTGTCATGATCTATTCCTGGGTAGGATGGTCTTTCACCTCTTCAAAATGTCTTCCTCATGCTAATTCGATTTCCTTTCAAGTCAACAGTGGGCCTAATTGATATTTCTGTAGCACCCACATCATTTCTCCTGTTCTCTCTTTTCCTCCATCTTAGAAGCCTTTTGAGAGGCAGGAAAACGATGAAAGAGATGAGGCCAACACATTCTCAGAGAGGGGTTGGACAATGGTAAATTAGAGTTTAGATTCTATTTCTCCCAGCCCCTGTGCTCATTCCACCTCAGCTGGCTTCAATCCCAATTTCTCGTTCTTGTTTTATTTCCTTCTGCTGTTTCTCTCCTTGAGTTGCATTTCTGGTGCCAGGTGGGAGCAGCAGCTGAGCACTGTGGAGGCGTAAGGTATGGAGAGCTGGCTGAGGCTGCTAATGATGTGCTCTGGCAAAGCAGTTCCATTGCAGCCACAGTGATGGATGGCATCACTGGAGAATAACCCACAAAAGTGCTCAACTTTTTTCATGAATCTGCAGTTTCTTCCGAAAAAGTAGAATTTTATCAAATGATACAGTAAGACATCTGTTTCCTCCAGCAGTGATTTCCAGACAGGGCAATATCCTATTGAGTAGAGCCTGAGACTAACTCCTAATTGAACTGATCTGGGTTCTGATTTCAGTTTTCCAGTCTTTAGAAAAGAGATCATAGAAGTATTGTTATTATTTTTTAAAGTTTATGTATACTCCAAGAAAATTAAAGGAGGGTGTGGAGAGGTTATTCATTCACTTGTCAACAATTATTCACTAAGACTCTATTATGTGCCAGCAACTTGCTAAGATCCACCATCATTATTTCTATGTGGGCCACAGAGAACTGTTGCTAAATCTGTATGTCCGCTTCCCTCAGCTATGGGAAATATTTCCTACCAGATTCACATTTCTCAAGACGAAAATGGCAACCATTCTAAGCTACCATCAAGTACTGTTGCCGAAGCCAGCTGAACATCTGCAAGATGATTTGCTCATGACAAAGGCATCAGTGATCCTTCATGGCTTTTGAGTAATGTCCTAGGGGACTTACTAATTGTCATGTATAGACATTGCTTATCAACGCAGTGGTGGTACTGACAGATGAATAAAGAAAAGTAATGCAGCTATTTTTTTTAAAGGAAGTATATGGAGAAACAACACAGTTAAATCTAAATGCTACGTGATAAATAGTAACTCTCCACGATTTTGCCTACTGACATTTTAATAGCAACATATTTAAACTGGACTCGTTAGAGTCTTTTAGCACATCTTACACATAACAACAACACTCCAACAGCCAGAGAAACATTAAACCAAGTCCTAATTTATCCGGCGGTCAAGCTCAACCATACCATTTTATGTACTAACAATTCTTGCTCTACAAGGATAGTAGCTACACAAAATCCATTACAGCAGAAACCTGGCACAAAGCTCATTTGAATAATATTTCAGTCTGACCCATAGTTTTTTAAAATGAGAGAACTAGGCCCAGGAAGATTATTTATGAACTTTAGCCTTGGTAAAAATAGAAAATGTGCTTGCTTCCAAATAGGTGACATCAGTAACAATCACTGACCAGATATGCAAATTTAGTTCTTGCTTTTCATGCATTTCTTTTTTCCTCCTCTTCTTTTTCTCTCTTCCTCTTCTATCTCTGTCTCTCTTTCATTATACTTTCCTTCTCCCTGTCCACAATGCACTTATTCCAAAAATAATTTGTTTGTTGATATTTGAGTAGAACATAGCACAAAAATGGAATCCGGACAACAAAATATCTAAATGCAAAGTACCCCAGTTTCTGTCATTTGTAGTAGTAACAATGTTACAGAAAAATATTTTCTGTCATTTATGGCTACTTTTTTTTTAAATTATTTTTTTAATGTTTATTTATTTTTGAGACAGAGAGAGACAGAGCATGAACGGGGGAGGGGCAGAGAGAGAGGGAGACACAGAACCGGAAGCAGGCTCCAGACTCTGAGCCATCAGCCCAGAGCCGGACGCGGGGCTCGAACTCACGAACCGTGAGATCGTGACCTGAGCTGAAGTCGGACGCTCAACCGACTGAGCCACCCAGGTGCCCCTTTTATGGCTACTTTTTAATATTTTTGACATTTTGACATTTTTCAAACCTTACTAGCTTTTAACCCATTATTGTCTCAATAATATAACCAGCATTATAAAATACAGAGAGAAAAAAAAGGAGAAACACCGAATTTTTTTGCATTCTCCCTTTAGGGCAGAAAACAGACAAGAAATAAAGCAAAAGGAACTTTCTAAGGAATTACATGCAACTGAGATCAGCATATATGATCATTCAGTGTTATTAATGATATATAAGCAGAAAGAGTGTTTCAGAATATTTTTACAAAGCAGGGAACACAGATTGCAATGTGTGAATTCAAAAGGCTTTGGGAAAAAAGACGAGATCATTTCGCTGCTGCATTCACTCTGCTTAAGTGCACCCTTCTCCAAGTCTTTCTCTTTCTTCCTTTTCTTCTCTTTCTTTCTCTTCCTTCCTTCCTTCCTCCCTTTCTTTCTTTCTTTCTTTCTTTCTTTCTTTCTTTATCATTCCCTCCTCTCTCATTCTCTTGTTCTTGTTTTTATTCTCTCTCTCCTTTTATTCTCTGTCACAGTAGGTTATGTTAGGCTGTCATTGCGTCATTCTATACTTGCTACAGAAGTTATCACATAAGTTTGTAAAATGCAAAGGTATTTTATCAACATTGAACAGCAAGATCCCAGGAGATGCCAAGGTGGAATTAGTCCATCCCAGACATACCAAAGCCAGTATTTCAGGAAAGGAACTGAGTCCTGATATAGGGGGATGACAAACATTCCTATTAGCAGCTTCTATCCCAGAGTGCACAGCAGCCCAAGAATTTAATATGATGTACGGCATGTGACTAGTCTTTGCTAAAATTTGTTCTCACAAAAGGATCTGAGATTCACTCACACTGTAATAAATAACTGAAGAACATTTAAAATGCTAGGAAAGGGATTATAGGCTTTAGGTCCAGACACCAAATTAAGAGGTTACCTTGGAGTTATTAAATCAAATAGATCATGAAGGCAATCTCACACCCTTCCAACAGTAGCACCAGTTCTCCCTGGAGAGAGAGAAAATTAAGGAAGAGAAACAGAAGGAAGGAAAGAGAAAAGGAAAGAGAAAAGGGCGAGTTATCAGATAGCGTAGGGACACAGTACACATTGAAATTAAAATCCTCAATTAATGTGTGGCCACAGTATTAGATTGTATGTAAGAGAAACAGATTAGATATAATCTCACTGGCATTTACCGTTTTCAATCAAAATGACCTCTACTAACCTCCCTTTGCCATTTTCCTATATTCTTTAGTGTGCTATTCCCCTGATCTTTCCTCTTCATTATAATGTTTGAGACATACTTTTTGTTTTAAAGAAAGAAACAGGATCCTTGAACTGCACCTTGAGCTTTCCATAGGAAAAGCAAGAGAGAAACTCAGTGGAATTGCTAAATAAATACTGCTGGAATGAAGAGCTTAAGGTTGTGCCCTCAAAGTTTTACTGAATAAGTCTTTCTCAAGATAGATCATGAATCAATGCCATTTTTTCCCCAAGTATAGAATAAAACTATATCCACACTTGAGTGTTATAGATATTTCCTTTATCTCTCTGCTTCTTCCTCTCTCTTAAAACATGGTGAAGTTTATGATTCATTCATTTAATAAACACTAAAAAAAAATCCTTTCTGGGACTATCCTTCCAGATTAGCTAATACTCAATGCGAACATGTTTTTCTAAATTATTTTTGTAGAAGTTTCAGCAGTGTCTTCTAAGTGATGCATTTAAGGATGAGACAAGGTTGCGCTTACATTTTGATGCTTTGCCTTTTGCATGCTATACCTTTCTTAATTATAGGAATCATATGTTTGTTAGCTTCCTTAAACATGTTTCTCATCTATATACTATGGGGTATTAGATTAGCTCATTTTACAGTGTTGATATGGAGACTAACCAAGCAGGGCCTCAACATATCAGGTGCTTGAGCCCTTACCTGGCTTTCTAGTGCAGATTTAACTTTGGTGCATTAATTCTGAGTGGAGATTCTCAGATAGGGCCTAAAGGGAGCTGGACCTCATAAATCCCACCTGAGTAAGATGGGGTCTTCTGTTACACAAACTGCTTCCATACAGCCTAGGACCTACCTGTGTGATAAGACTAGAAATCACCCAACATTAGCACTTTTGGCTTTTCTAGTACGTCAGAAAAGGTTTGGGTTTCTTGGATTTAAATAACCTACCCCATTTCATCTCCATAGTCCTCCCTCAGAGGCTTAGGCTCTGTGTTACACTGGATCCCCTATCTGGAAATTTTTTTTTTTTAATTTTTTTTTCAACGTTTATTTATTTTTGGGACAGAGAGAGACAGAGCATGAACGGGGGAGGGGCAGAGAGAGAGGGAGACACAGAATCGGAAACAGGCTCCAGGCTCTGAGCCATCAGCCCAGAGCCCGACGCGGGGCTCGAACTCCCGGACCGCGAGATCGTGACCTGGTTGAAGTCGGACGCTTAACCGACTGCGCCACCCAGGCGCCCCTGGAAATTAATTAAAAAAAAAAAAAAAAAAAGAACAGTCCTTACATTCAGCATTCAAACTCAGTAAACATTGACTACCTATCTCTAAATAGTCTGCATGAGTCGTATTTAGGGAAAAATTGACTTTTAATATCTGAAGACCTCTACCAGCTCTCCTCATTTGATGCAGTCTTAGGGTCAGGGAAAGTCCAGTCTATATTGGTATCCAGGCAGGCTAGTAGTCTGGTATTCCTTTAAAATTATACTCCATTAATATTTTTAGTACTTATTTATAGAGAAAGAAAAATGCTATGTAGAATAAGAAAAGAAGGTGGCAAAGAAGGGTCATTATTCAAAGCTTTCAGGCTCTTTTATTAAAGTGAGAAATTCAACCCAGTTCCCAAAGATGCAAACTCACTAACCAATCAAAAACCCTACAGTTAACCACATCTAGTCTCCTCAGAAGAAAGTCTTTATTCTCAGTAGACAACTTGGAAGTTACCAATGCTCCCCACCCCAAATAAGTGGTTTACTAAAGTAGACCTTCCAACCATTTGAAAGTATTCTTTTTTTTTTATTTATTTTTTTTAACGTTTAGTTATTTTTGAGACAGAGAGAGACAAAGCATGAACAGGGGAGGGTCAGAGAGAGGGAGACACAGAATCTGAAACAGGCTCCAGGCTCTGAGCTATCACCACAGAGCCCGACGCAGGGCTCGAACTCACGGACTGTGAAATCATGACCTGAGCCAAAGTCGGCCGCTTAACTGACTGAGCCAACCAGGCGTCCCTTGAAAGTATTCTTAAGAGGTCCATCATGTTATATTTCGAATATTTATTTGTGTGTGTGTGTGTGTGTGTGTGTGTGTGTGTGTACCAATCTGATCACCATCCCTTTAGGTATCCTTTGGGACTACTGGTAGGAAGAGTACAGTTTATAGCCTCCAGAAAGCTATAGAATGGCTTATTCCAGATATTAATTAAATCACCCACAATTTAACACTATATTCAAAGATGAAAATGTATATCCTATTTATTTCCTGTCCCCAGTTAAGTCCAGCCATATCCATCTCAAAGTTTTTCAGAGATTATACAATTAGGATTAACTGATAAAAGAAGATATTCTTATTATAAAATGCCAACAACACAGAGATTCTCCTAAAGTGGAAACTAAATCCCTTCCCCAAATCAAATTACTGGGAATAAATAAATTCAAGATTAAGTCTCTTTGCTGTTGTAAATTCAAGTCCAAAGGAAATTATCTTGCTTTTATAAGTTAAAGTTCAAAATTAATTCAGCATTCTTTAGTTGCCCAAAGAAATTAAATTCCAGTGTTTAAATTCTGCTTTCTTTTAGCTAGATGGCTTCCTTATGCCTGGCAAGAGTTGAACATTGGCTAACACCAGTCCTGTCCCTGTCTTCCATGGGAATAGTATATCTATCAGTTTGCTAGGTTTGTCATAACAAAATACCAGACTCGATGTTTTAAACAACAGAATTTATTTTCTCACAATTCTGGTGGCTGGAAGTCCAAGATCAAGGTGTTAGTAGATATGATTTCTTCTGAGGCCTTTCTTCTTCTTGTGTGCACATGTCTGATGTCTCTCTGTGGGGCCAAATTTCCTCTTATACAAATACCAGTCATATTGGATTAGGGTCTACCCTAAGGACTTATTTTAATTTAATCACATCTTTAAGACCTTATCTCCAAACACATACATTCTGAGGTACTAGGGGTTAAGATGTCAACATGTTAATTTGGGGGGAACACAATTTAGCCTATAATATCATAATCCTTCGGGATTATAGAAATTTAATTCCAAGCCAACTCTCTTATGGATCCAAGGTCATCCCAGGATAAACGAGATAATCAAAACTCTGTTCTAATTCCCAGAATAAAAGAAAAAGTCAATCCCCAGCACCTACAATAGTGTATCCAGGAATCTTTATTCCTGAAATCAAGCATTTAATGTACCAAAGTCTACTGCAGTGACTCAGTGGTGTCTGAGAGGAGGTGGGCAGGGAAACCCTTCCTCATAGTAGCTTTGCCAGAATGTCAGTCATTGTAGGTCTCTTTGGAGACCACCACTGTGAGTTTATTCTCAGTTGGAAAGACTCTTCCATCAGCAGGTGATTTCCATTTATTTTCCTATTTTTCCTGGGGAAAACTGCAGCTATATATAGTATCTCTTCACGTACAATGACCTTCAAGATAATTGTACTTTATTAACTGTTAATATTTGCAGAAGTGGCAGCTACTTATTGAGCTATCATTTATTTTCACCCAGAATATTAAAAATCTCTTGGTTTTCAATTTTTCTTTGGTCCCCATATCTCTGGCACCTTCATGGTAAACTGATTCTCCTGTGAGTGGGCATTTTATACCTGTGCCAGTAGTTTTGCCTCTTTCTATGTAATTGCTAAAGCCTAAGACATGTTTCCTAGGGGTTCCCAAGATGCTGCTGATGCTTTGACAGCTAGAGGCTTCCTGAGGACCAACATTTCTGCTTATGCTCTTCAGACTCTGTCACTTTTCAACTTTTGGATGTTCTACACACTGAACAGTTTTTGCTTTTGCTATATCTTTTTCCTAAGTAGTGGCAAATTCCTCTATTCCACTTCCTTCCCTCATTTTGCACTTTAAGGAAGTTCACCTCCTTCACTTCCTAACAGTTAAATCCACTTTTTAGCACAGTTTTGGTTTTTTTTCATCTTTTTTCATATCTGGCTATGGATGTTTGCTGGATGTGAATGCCTTATTTTTGTTTTATTACATTTCCTTTGTTTTCTGGTCCTAACATTTGTTTTTCTAATATACTTCTTTATATTTTGTTTTATAGTAAGATTTAGAAAATTTTATATTAAGAGATATGAAACTAATAATATATTAAAGCATCCACACTCACCTTATTAAGTTGGATCATATCACCTAGTGAGTAGTCTCCTGTCACATAAGAAGTGAATAAAACATTCTGTAAATATTATAAAAGAGAGACAAGTTCATTAACAAAGCTCATATCAAGCTGGTAACATAGTTCTCCTCCACGGGACAGCTGACAAATTCCCGTGGAGGGGATGAGCACATGGTTTTGTTTGTTTGTTTGTTTGTTTGTTTGTTTTTAAAGTTTATTTATCTATTTATTTATTTTGAGAAAGACCCAGCACGAGATGGGGGAGGGGTAGAGAGAGAGGGAGAGAGAGAATTCAAAGCCGGTTCCACGCAGAACCTGACATGGAGCTCGAACACGCAAAGCCCTGAGATCATGACCTGAGCCGAAACCAAGAGTGGGACACTTATCTGACTTGAGCCACCCAGGTGCCCCTAAGTGACATTGGCTTCAATACAGATTCTGTATAGAGCAGAGGTTCATTTGTAAAGATACTCTCAGTTGTGCAAGAGTTCAGAAACTTACTGTTCATATTCAAAGAGCTACTTGAATCAATCAGAGATGGAGTAAGAACTTGTGATTTGAGTAGTGAGGCACCAAAGGACTGTGATAATTGTTATATCAGGTAAACGCATATTCTAGATACTTACAAAATCCAATTTTTTTGCAATAAAGCATGCCAAAGGAAAACAAAACAAAATAAAACATCCTTATCTGGGGCTTTAATCCTAAAATATATGAGTATGCTTTAGGACATGGTAGGAAGAAGGGATAATGGAATACTAAATCCCCATATATAATAAGGAAGTGCTATTATTATTACTCCTAATGAAGGCTAATATATGATTAAGTATACTTTTTGAAGTAAATATAATTACTAGTAAAATTTTTAAGCAGGATGTAAAGCTATGAGACAAAAATGTCAACCCATGAGGTCAAACTTGGAAAAAAATTACATAAATAAAAAATATATGTTTAACTTTATATGATGGAATCATAGATTAATTTTTAAACACATAGAAAATTTTCTAAACACAAATACTCTGTTTTCAGTTCATGAAATATCAATCATATAAATGCTATTTAAAAGATAAGATCTAAGACAAATGAGACAGAAAGTTTAACAAGTAACATTTTGGACAGATTTTGAAGAGAAAAGCAAATATTAAATTCATATAATGTGATATTTCAGATAGAAATAAAAGCACTAAATGGAAATAAGATATAAACTCATGAATCATAACTTACCTAGGAATATAGTATCAACAAAAGTAAAGAAAATAGAGTTTCATATACAGAAAGTTATTGTAAGACCCTGAGAATCTTTTCTACTGGATCAAGGAACATTATTAAAATGACACAAACCTTGAATCAATAATACATTAGCCAAGAGTTTTAAGCTTTAGAAATAGACAAAAAAAATGGGACGTCTGGGTGGCTTAGTCAGTTAAGCGTTTGACTTCAGCTGAGGTCATGATCTCATAGGTCGTGAGTTCAAGCCCCATATCAGGCTCTGTGCTGACAGCTCAGAGCCTGGAACCTGCTTCAAATTCTGTGATTCCCTCTCTCTCTGTTCCTCCCCTGCTCATGCTCTCTTTCTCTCTCTCTCTCTCTCTCTGAAAAATAAATAAACTTTATAACATTAAAACAATAACAAATAAATAAAAAGAAATGGACAAAAAAATACAGTTAAATCCCAGCTTTCGGCTCAATACGTATAAATTTTAATAGAAGTACCTTGGTCAGGTTAGTCTGTCTCTGGAATACTCAGCGGCTTCATGAAAACAACATGGAAACTAATAAATAGATTTCTGGGTTATGTGATATTAAGTGATAGATGCAAGAAAAGATGTTTAGCACAGTTTGATACATAGAAGGAGTGCAATATATTTTAATTATTACTATCATTAGTGCTCTTATTACTATGCATTGACAATGTACCCTACAGCCAATTTTATTTTGACAAATGGACCAAAGGCTAAGCCTCTCCATAAAAGTCTCAACAAGTATAAGTGATCTATAATATAACAAAGAAATTAATATCAAAAGTTTACATAAAATAAATTCTAGAATTGAATGTATTTCTCCTAAATGAAATCCTTTGACATAATGAAATAGCTATTGTTTACAAATGAAAAGTAGAGTAAAAGGGATAAGACAGATATTTTCACTCAAGGAACCAACAGCACACAGAAAGAAGAACTTAAATGTTATCCCCTTAAAGTCAGGAATTAGACAAAGATCCCCACCATCAACATCATAGAACATAAACAGTGTACATATTATTAAAACATAATTTATGGGATGATAAAACTTTCAATTTAAATAAATGAGGGGAAAAACATAACCACTTTCTCTACAGCAGCCTCAATATTTTAATTACTTCTTAAATAATTGATATTCAATTACCTGTTAATGACCTTATAGAAATTATACCATCTGAAATCAAATCTCATGTAATTTTTAAAATATTGACAAAGTTGTCTTAAAGAAAATGTGAAAGAATAAAAAGTAATAATTACTAAGATTTTTTTAAAAAACACTAATGTGAGGCAAGATATCATACGTTTTCACTCATATGAGGATCTTGAGAAACTTAACAGAAGACCATGGGGGAAGGGAAAGGGAAAAAAATAGTTACAGACAGGGAGGGAGGCAAACCATAAGAGACTCTTAAATACAGAGAACAAACTGAGGGTTGATGTGGGGGGTGGGGGAGAGGGGAAAGTGGGTGATGGACATTGAGGAGGACACTAGATGGGATGAGCACTGGGTGTTGTATGGAAGCCAATTTGACAATAAATTATATTAAAAAAAACTGAGAGGCAACAAATAATTCTAAATTAACTAACAGAGCTATTTGTATTTAATAACTATACATGTGTATTCTACAGTAATTTAAAGTTGTGATATTTCTTAGGAACAAACAGATGAAAGAAAGAAAATACAAAGCTCATAAAACCTTCGTGAAGGTACAGTTGACACTTTAATCTCATGGAGAAAGAAAGGCTTTTTCAATAACAATTTTTGGGAGAATTGATTACTAAAGGAAGAAAACAAAACAAGAAAAATTGAGATCCACCTCTCTTATCACACACACTGTGAATCCCAAATGTATTAAGGAGCTAAATGTAAAATAAAATGTCTTAAAATAAAACAAAAGAAAAACTTGTAAGATTTTTAGAAGTACTAATAGAAGTATTGATTTATGTTGTGTAATTTTGAGTGGTTTAAATGAGATGTAGAGAAATAGAGAATGATAGACTTAATCGTTAAGGATGTGACTTTAGAGCCATACTTTCTCATTTTAGGATGGGGAAGGAAGAATTTTCAGGAAAATTTCGCTAGATTAGTTTATATATAACATTTACAAATTATTTAAAATATTATAAAGTAATTATACCAACTTTAAAAGGCAAATGACAAACTGAAAAAGATGTATTCATTTTATTTAGCAAATTATTATTATCCTTCATAAACAAAAAGCTGTCAACAGTTGATACTCATCAGAGAACTACAACAGCCAGGTAATTCAGAGACTTTTATCTTTTTTAAAAAAAAAATTATTTATTTTGAGAGAGAGAGAATGAATGGGAGGGGTAGAGAGGGGAAGGGACAGAATCCCAAGCAGGCTCTATGCCATCGGTACAGATGTGAAGTGAATTTCTAACCCACGAATCCTGAGATCACGACCTGAGATCAAGAGTGGCTGCTTAATGGACTGAGCCACCCAGGTACCCTGAGACTGTTATCTTTCACCCTCTCCCTCTTCCTCCCCTTCCTGGGCCAAAGGCTCAGAATATGAGATTAGAGTTTTTAAACTAAACAGACCTTCAGTAAATATTTCAAACATGAATACTGTCCAAGGTACTATTAAAGGATGTGTTATCTTCTAGGAAAAAAGAATCAACATAATTCAATTGGAATAACCACTCACTGAAAATCTAGCAATTCATGTTTGTGTCTGAACTGATTCAGAACATAGAATATGTCATTTAATATACATCAAAGAGGCTAGACAAACAATAAGCAACATTAAATGTTTGTCACAGCTATCTTTAGGTGCTAAGACCCATAAATACTGTTTAATATATTCGATTAAGTTTTTTGTATATTCCAACATTCCATGATATGTATGTATGTATGTGTGTGTGTGTATACACACACACACACACACACACACACACACACACACACACATATATGTATATATTCATTTTAAAGGAAGTGAAAAAAATACTATAAAAAATGTGAGTGGGAGACTACCAAAGGTATAGTTCATGGATAAGTTAAGAAGAAAAAAAAAACTATATATATTTTCTTTTTGAAACCATTTAAAACTTCTTGCTGCCAGGCAAGTCTTGACACAGGAAAACTTTGGGAGTTATCACTGCTAAACCACCCTCTGCCAATCACTCTAATCAGGCTGCATAAATAGCCCTCTGAGACCAGGGGCCAGCCAAAGTAGAGATGTGGGGGCGTGAAGGGAGAATCCAGTAACAAAAGCTCCAAATGCATATGAGGTAACAAGGCATGTTAGGGGAGTTGTGTGGGAGAGAAGAGAATTCTGCTGAACACCAAATGCTCCAATTAGACCAGGGGACTCTGTATTTGTGCAAAATTCTTAGTCCCTGGGTATCATTAAAATAGAGACTCTGTGGCTTAGGTCTCTATTTTCTACTTTCGGGTCCCTGAAAGGGGCGCCAGGATGGCTCAGTAGGTTGAGCGTCTGACCTCAGCTCAGGTCATGATCTCACAGTCCGTGAGTTCGAGCCCCGCATCCGGCTCTGTGCTGACAGCTTGGAGCCTGCAGTCTGCTTCAGATTCTGGAGCCTGCAGTCTGCTTCAGATTCTGTGTCTCCCTCTCTCTGACCCTCTCCCGTTCATGCTCTGTCTCTGTCTCAAAAATAAATAAACATTAAAAAAAATTTTTAAAGAAGAATATAGATTTCAAAACCAGGCAGAAATGCATAAGCAGCTTTGTGCATAAGAACTGTATATGTCAGCTCCCTGTTCCTTAGTCCTTTTCTGAGAAGTACTACAAAAGCAATGTCTTGGGTTGTCTTACTGTTGGGTGAATTCAACGAGACAGCATATGAGAAGGGTTTTGAAGTGAAGCTACAGAATAATAGAATTAGTGGAATTAGTCAGAATTAGCTTCTGACTTCAGAAGCTTCCTGACTGGATTCTTATCCAGACCGGTCACTTGGGTAAGTTACTTAACCTTTCTGTGCTTCAGGTTTGTTTCCTCATCTGTCAGATAGCAGGGGTAATGGCACCACTACATCGTGTTATTGTGAAGGTGGCAGAGTTCACAGATAGTAAGGTTTATAGCAATTCCTGGCATAGGGTCAGCTTTTAATAAATGTCATTTTTTTTTAATCGCTACATTATAGATGAGAAAACTGCGGCCCAGAGAAGTTAAGCAACTTTCTCACTGTCACCAACAAGTCAAGGGAAGAGTTTCCGTTTAAGCTCAGGCTTTCTGGCTTCAAAGTTTGTAGTCTCAACCATTGTACTGACTATATTCAACACATATTAGGTGTTATTTTTTACTGTTACCAGTTAAGTCAGAGATGGTAAATGAGGATGATGTCAAAATATTTCCTAGCAGCTGAGAAGGAAAGGACGAAGGAAGATTAAGAAATCAGTACTCTCATTTCTTATACAATGGATATTGCCCCAATCCATACATATTTATATAAATACACCACATTTAACCCTCCACCTCCAAAATGTTTGTAATATAATTCCCACTTATAAATTGGGAAACTGAGCCTGAGGAAAGTCACACTTTAATTATATATGAAACTAACATTAGAATTTAAGTCTGTCTAACCTCAAAGCCTGGGTCTTTCTACTACATAACCTTGCTCCAGTGTCTTAATATTTGCTCTGATGATATTCAATAAACCCCTGGCATATTCACCATACTCATAATCTAGGTTAGTCCTTTATTTGGCATAGTGGACAGAATGCATTTCCACCTCCTTCATTTTTGCCTGCCAGTCTCCATCTCTGAGGAAAGCCAAAATAGGAGGTCCGGCGATGACACAAAGTAAAATAATCAGAGCTTCGCTGAACTCTGCTCAAAAGAACCCTTTTCCAGAAAAACAGAAACTTGTCATGGATTCATGACAAAAATAGAACCATAGTTCCCATCTTCAAGGCCCTTTCATATTGCTAAGGTGCTCTGCTGGGCAGAAGCCTGCTGGGGCTCTCTTCTGTCTTCCCTTGGCTCTGCATGGGTAGGTGTGGGTAACATTCTGAGACTGAAAATGAAATAGACCCCGCCAAGACCTGGTGAGGTGACATTAAACTGCCTTTACAAGTCTTACTAGAGACCAGCCCTATCTTCAAACTATTTCAGTTTTGTGAGCCAATAAATTCCACGTAACTGCTGCTGATTCAGATTGGGTTTTCTGTTACTTAAACCTGTATAGAGAACCTGACAATAGCGTATGTCCTCAGGGAAACGCATACCTGGTCTAGCAACCCCTAAAATCCTAATGGGTCTTATGGAAAATGAATCTAGTATCATACAAATTAGAAAGGTGACATCTTCTCTCACAGAATAGGAAATACACCTAGTGATACTCATAAGGGGCGCCTGGGTGGCTCAGTTGGTTGAGCGTTGGACTTCGGCTCAGGTCATGATCTTAAGGTTGGTGAGTTTGAGCCCCACATGAGGCTCACTGCTGTCAGCACAGAGCCCACTTCAGATCCTCTGTCCTCTTCTCTCTGCCCCGTCCCTGTTCACACTCTCTTTCCCTCAAAAATAAATAAACATTTTTTTTAAAAAAGCCTTCTTGGGTTCAGCTGCAAATATTCTTTTTATAGTAGCATAATCATTAATAGTTGCAGGGTAGTCACCTCCCACATCAGGTATGGTGACACCAAAGCCGTGATAGGGAGTGATACTGCATCTTCCCTGCCTTAGAGAGTCTGCTGGAAATACTGATCTCTCCTAACGATTCCACTGTGAATTTATAGCATTATGTTGCTCTCCTGCGCCTAGTAGTGTAATAACATTATACACTAGCCTCACATAGGGACGATAAGCTCCAAGCTTTGCCTGCATGGTAGCCAGTCTAACATCAGACAAAGCTGAGAGAAGCTATACAAATTGCTAACCAGAGAAACAAATATTCCAAAGATTGCTGTGGTCTAGTTATAATCATTATGCTTTTGGATTCCAAAAAGTTCAATTTTCAACTAAATGTGAAATCAACAAAGTGTGAACTATAAAAAATCATATTTGAGCAGCAGCTACTTTATATATCAGGCATCACTAACACAGGCTTTACTATATTTGCAAAAAAAAAATACCTATATATGTGTATGTGTGTGTGTGCTTACACACCCTGGGCTTTCTCACAAACGGTAATGTACCTATTTATTTTTAAAATAAGGAGGACTGCCAAAAGAGAATAGACACCCTGAAACTGAGATCCTAAGCACTGTGAGGCCGTTCATAACTTCTTTTGTCAGTTCCCACAACAAAGTATTGATTGTGGAGTCAGGGCTTCAGGAAATTTTAGTATATGGAGCCAAGAGGACTCTGAATCCCAACAGATATCAATAAAATACACATGCTCTTGTTTGCCCTAATATTGCTGAAAAACATTGCTGCACTCATGATCTGTTAGAAATGAAGTAATAGTAAAGTTCTGTGAAATGAAATCTTATGCCTGAGTATGTATAGGTGGCCTATGATCACCAAATGGTCAGGTAACTCTCCCATTACATGCTTCCATTCTCCTTTTGATAGCCAGGGGCATTGCCTGTTTTCATGGATGGACCTTGGAGCTAAGAAAATTGCTGTTTGCAACTCTGAAGACCATCAATTCTAATTGGCTATAGGTGGTGTATTTAACATTTGAATGCAAAAATTTCTCTATCTATAAAATGCATACAGTAAAATTTGGTATGAGGATTAGATGAAATGGAAATGAAACCACCTAATAGGCTTCCTGAACGCTAGGAAGATTATTCAGTTGGTGAGTCCACAGTTTAGTTGTGCAATGCTTGAGGCCTCTGGGGCCCCCAGCTGCCCACCAATAGCACAAGAAGGCTATTAATTTGAGACAAATGCTGGTGAGAACAACTTGTTTTAAAGATTGTGGGTGGGCTGATCAGAGGTTTGGCCAGCTAGACCTGAAAATATGAAAATATACTCCAAAAATACATGAATATCTTTTCTTTGTTTAATCAGAAAGTATTGCTTTCAGATCCATACCTAATTACCTTGATCTTTTTTATTCAACTTAAACTTTCTTTTTCAGAGCTAGGAGAATGCGAACTATTAAAAGAGACAGAGGGCTCCCACTTTTTATTCCAAAACACTGTAAAAGAAATCCTCGATCAGAAAATAGTGATACCAGAACAGACTCTATTAGCACAGAATTCTTCAGTTTCTCAACTGGGTAATGAAACCATCATGAGGTCCCGACCAAGTATAAATTCCTGTTGCAACCTCAGGTCATCCAGTAAAGTTCCAGCATCATTCGCTGCTATTTAATACAATGGATTTCTTTGAAGAATCATTATTCAAACAACAACAACAGCAACAAACCAAACCGCTATCTAAATAAGCCAGCTATTAGTAAGTTGTGTCCAGTCTTTGACGTAATTCATAAGACTGTTTACAAAATCTAATCTCTGTTAATTATAACCAGATGCAAAAGAATAATAGCTAACTTTTCTTGAGTGCTTTCTTATGCCAGGAACTGCGGTCATCAGTTAACAACAAGCCTAGGTATTATTATCATTATAAATTAATATGATAAATATATAATAAATTATTATAATAAATAAAGAGGTGACACAAGACAAGCCCAAGGAGTTGATGCAACTTGCTCGTTTTTCTTCACTGTAAATATAGCCTGGATCGGGACCCAGGCATTCTAACTCCTGAGCTGAGTTGTCTGTTGATTGCATAATAGAGCAAAATGTAATTGTTACCTCATTTTTCCAAAATGCCCTTTTGCAATACCAGCAGACACATGTTCTTTATTATAGCTTAAAAATATGAAATCACATAACTCAGACTGTGCCCCAAAATGTTTCATGAAAGAAAGCTGTCAAAAGTATCGGCAGTATGTAGACAATCTACTTTTTGAATAGACTTAATGGAAAAATGAGCAAATTATAAAATTGATTAAAAGTGTTCATTGTGGTTTTGGTAAAGTCCTCTTTAATTTACTATTTCTTGTGGAAATACCCAAATATCTCGATACAAAAAGTTCAGGACAAAAAAAAAAAATCTAGGAACTAAAAAATTGAACTGTTAAGAAGGAAACAAATTTCCTGTTCAGAATTTGTAGGTGACTCAAAGAGTGTCCAAAACTGTGTCCAAAATAAGAATAATGTCTAATTTTGCCATTTATTTTTATTTTTATTATTATTATTATTATTATTATTATTTATTTATTTATTTTTTGGACAGAGAGAGACAGAGCATGAACGGGGGGGGGGGGGGGGGGTCAGAGAGAGAGGGAGACACAGAATCGGAAACAGGCTCCAGGCTCTGAGCCATCAGCCCAGAGCCCGAGGCGGGGCTCGAACTCACGGACCGTGAGATCGTGACCTGGCTGAAGTCGGACGCTTAACCGACTGCACCACCCAGGCGCCCCGAATTTTGCCATTTATTTAATTTCCAAATTCTATGTAAATAATTTTACTAGTTGTTTTAAAGGTAATATATGAAATAATCACTTATTTTCATATTCAGAAAAATGTGTGTCTTTCTAGAGGAATAGGACTGGGCTATCCCTCATCTTTCTGTTATGCTTCAAATATTTTCTCTCCCTTTCCCCATCTCCACTCTAAATTAGCCTTTTGGGGGTTCCTGGGTGGCTCAGTCAGTCAGTATTCAACTTTGGCTCAGGTCATGATCTCGAGGTTTGTGGGTTCGAGCCCCGCATCAGGCTCTGTGCTGACAGCTCAGAGCCTGGAGCCTGTTTCTGATTCTGTGTCTCTCTCTCCCTCTGCCCCTCCCCTGCTTGCTCTCTCTCTTTCTCAAATAAATAAACATTAAAAATTAAAAAAAAATTAGCCTTGGGGCACCTGGGTGGCTCAGTCGGTTAAGCGACTGACTTCAGCTCAGGTCATGATCTCACGGTTTGTGAGTTCAAGCCCCGCGTTGGGCTCTGTGCTGACAGCTCGGAGCCTGGAGCCTGCTTCGGATTCTCTCTCTCTCTCTCTCTCTCTCTCTGCCTCCCTTGCTTGCTGTCTCTCTCTCAAAAATAAACAATAAAATTTAAAAAAAATGGGACACTCTGCAAAAGTTGTTGCCATAGTAATATACTCAAAAAAAAAACTTAGCCTTTTCTTTTATTCATCTTATCAGATCCCTGTTTGTCCTACAAAGGAACAGAAAAGCTAAACTGATAAATTCATTCCTGTTAATGAAAGGCAGTATATTTTTGGTCCTTCTTATATATATGATAATAACTTAATATTTATGAATTCTAAAGAAGGGGAATGACAAAACCAGTTCTAGAATAATAAGAGTCTGGTTAAACAAACAAAGCAAAACCAAGCACAAAGGTCTGGTTAGTTTAAAAAGCAAAAGAAGAGCTTTTTAGGTCATTCTTTCCTTCCTGCTTTTGCCTTATTTTCAAATTTTCAAAGTAGAAGGAAAGAAGGAAAGGAGGAAAGAAGGAAGAAAGTTCCATAGAGGAAATAGGGGAGGGAAGAATTTTTTCCAAAAATGTTTCTACCTTTTCACTTATGTTCCTCATTCTTGGCTTTTTTTTTTTCTCCTCAGGCACCTGGGGCTCATTTGAGGGAGTGGCAACTCAATAACCCTCATGAGTCTAGTGCCACATGTTATCTATATAATTAGAGCCACGTCATAATTATTCTCAGGTGTATAAGCAGTGTTCCTGAACGCACTTGATTACTTGAGCCTGTCTCCGAGGGATAACGTGGGAATATGTTTTGTCTTACTGTTTATGAGACAGGCAATGGATGTATATTTATCGTTTTACGCAATCAAATGCTATCTCATTATAACATAATTAGTCAATTAATAAACAAATATTACTCCAGAATGTGACACACACTTGCTGCCCAAGGCTAACTGGGTAGAATACATTTCCTGATGATGTAGCAACCATAATTTAAATTTTTGCCTGAAATAAAGTAATTTATTACAAATGAAATGCATGTCATATATATAAGTTTTGGCTTAAGTGAGGATTTCTACTTCTAAAAGAAAAACTGAAGACCACTATGATAAAGGTTTGAAATTACGAGGAGTATGAATGTTGCAAACGTACTTTATGAACTAAACTCTGGAGTGCTGAACCTAAGTGAAGTTTCGGTGTAAGTGGACAGAGTATTTGGAGTCCAGATGTACGGATGGATCTTAGTGTTGGGGTTGCTATATTTAGCACAGGGCTGCTAACTGACCAGAACCAGGCTTCATTGAGAATCACATTTCACAAGGAAAGAAATGGAATCAATACAGTAAACTTCAGATTCAAATAAAACTGCACCAAAAAATAAGCACAAGATATCTTCACAAATCATTTTTTTGCATATAGACAAATAAAATTCATGTGAGTCCATGGCCATATCATTAGAACAATGTTCATCTTTTTACAAACTTTAAAATTTTGACTCAATAGGTTTTTTTTTTTTTTTTTTTTCCTACTTAGATGAGAGATTTGCTGTTCCACGGAACTGTTAGAGAATGGTTTGGGATATGAAAGCTGGAGTCTCACTTCCTGTGCTCAAATCCCTATTTGTTGTTTTTTCAATGTTGTAAACTTAACCTCTTTTTATTTCAGTTTTGTCATCTGTAAAAGGATTGCGAGACTAATACAATGTACCTCCTAAGTTTTTGTGAGAAATAAATGAGCCAATATATAGAAAGTGCCTAAAAGAGAAGAAAATCCTGAATGTGGTTTTAGCTACAGTTGAATATATTTTGTCCACTCAACCAGGGTGAAAGGAAATAGCTGAATATGGAGTAAGGGGTTGGGAGCTGAAGGACAAGTGAATGGAGAGAAAAAAACATAAAAATCTTTTCTAAAGGCCAAATATCTCTTCCCTTAATCACTGCTTTGGCTTATTGATACCTCAGGGTCTTGAAGAAACACTCCCTAAGACAGCAAGATGAAAACCCCTGGCTAGAAGGAACAGACGGGTCATGTCAGGAGTGAAAAAGGGAGAGCAGCTGGGCGTTTTCACTGATGTGACAAGTTTGTTTGCAACATAAGGTTTTTGACTTTAGGCTCATATTTTAAACCTCATTTTATATATTTATTTAACAGACCAGCAGATTGTAGTGCAAATTCACCTTTTGTGCTTTCTTTCATAGAATGAGTTTCCTTAACCACACTAATGTCATATACTATAACTGCTTCCTCTCTTTCAAATGATTTCAAGATGAATGAGAAATTTTGTCACAGATGTTATCAACATAAATGAGAAAGAATAAAAAGATTTTTTTTTGGTTTTCCTTTGAGGTTGATAAGAATAAAATAAATTAAAAATGACTTGCCTAAAGACCACATCAATAAACAGTATTTCCAGGCATCCTGAGTTTAAAGCCCTTTCTCACTGTGCGACCTTAATCAAATTATCTAATCTTTCTAAAATTTGGTTTTCTAATCATAAAACAGAGATTATGAGTATGTGATTTTATAAGTTAAATGAGTACAGATAGAGGGAATTCATAGAACAGAGCATATAATCACTACCCATCAATGTTTGACAATCTGTCATCATCAGTGATTGATGTCTCTGATGGGATGCATTCTGTTAAAGTGTTTCCTACAAGAAATCACATAAATAAAATCAATTTCCTGAGTATGACTAAGAAGAAACCAGTCCTAAGAAAGAAAATGGAGAGTAGTTGCATAGTTATCATCTGCTTTGTATAAAGCTATATACATCTGAAAGATGACTGCCTTTTCCATTCCTGATATATACGCCTATAAATATGGCTGCCTATTCCCCTCCCTACTCCGAGCATCTACACTATGGTCATGATAACCACATTCTTTTACAAATAATGAAATTCATCAGCTGCTTCTCTTTGAAACAATGGTGCTCGCCCCTATGATGGTGAATGTGGTTGAATACTCTTGTGGGTAACATTCCATCAACTTGTCTGGTGTCCCAGACTCTTGTTTTCTTGCTACCAGCCAAATCCAAGTCCCCTGGATGCATTCACAACAACAGCAACAGACAGAATGGCCTATGTGGCCATCTTTCTGGAAAACTATCAAGCTGTGCTAACAATAAAGGTACTCAATTTGAAAAACTCAGTATTTGCCATTATTTTTAAGGCTGGAAGTGACCTGAAAGATTGGAAGGACAAAAGAAAGAGAAGCTAACTTGCACTGACACCTGTGTTCAGGAATCCTCTCTGGGCATTTCACATATTTGGTCTTATATCACATGGCTATAGCATTTTCACATTAGTTTAGCTTTTCGATATTTGACCAAATTAAACCATGACTGAATCATGAGTCAGGATACTTGGGGCAGAAGAAGTGTCCATGATCTGTCTCATATTTGAAAATATAATAGCAATAGTAATTATTTCAGACTTCATCCATCCATAAATGATTAATTTCCTTCCTCTGGAGTTGAGAGAAAAGATATCTCCTTTTTGTCATAATAAAAATAGAATTTACTTGGCATTATTTAACTTATAACTCCTGCAGTTAGGAACCCCAGTTAGTTAAGAGATATCTTGGTTCAGAAAAGCATGGGCTTTGCCCTTTTTCTGTTCAAGCCTTTCCTTTCAGCTGTCCTTATGAATGGGTATAAACTTGCTCTGTTTCCCCTTCTAAACTGTGAGTTCCTGAAAGCCAAAGACCAGGTTTGGCTGTTTGTTTTACTCCTTTTTTTTCCACTTGGTAGCATGGATGCTTAATTTTAACAGATTAATTAAATTATTATTTTTTAAACTTTTTAAAATCTTTATTATTTATTTTTTAGAGACAGAGACAGAGTACAAACAGGGGAGAGGCAGAGAGAGAGGGAACACAGAGTCTGAATCAGGATCCAGGCTCTGAACTGTAAGCACAGAGCCTGATGAAGGACTTGAGCCCACAAACTGTGAGATCATGACCGGAGCTGAAGTTGGATGTTAACCAAGTGAGCCACCCAGGTGCCCCTAGATTAATGAAATTATTCATTAATCATTTAATTAATTGATTTAAAATGTTCTGAAATCTCTCCTGAACAGTTTCTGCTTAGATCATATGCTTAGATCTTTTATTAGCATTTCTTAAGGAATCAGATAATATGGCAATCACACACCTTATTTTTTTCACAGCAGTTCAGATTTTGAATGTTCTATTTCATTGTTATATCAAATATTAGAAAATATGTCTCAGTTTCTGGCTTTAGAAATATAAGTATAGTGTGTAAACCTCATACAACTCATAGAGAAAACTGTAACATCAAGACATGCCACTCACCCCTAGTACTTTAAGCAACATGACGTGAAACAAGGACTATGTTCTTTGGAATATAAGGGACCTAGGTTCAAATCCTCATTCTATTCGTTACTTAAGGTTTTCCAATACTCTTGTTGCCTTTGAAAATCACTATTCAATCAAAATCTCACATGGAAATCAAATATTTATGATAGACATGGATAGAATTTTCTCCTCAAGCAAGGCAGAAGACCCAGATATCAGCCCATTTTGTTCTTCCTTTTTGTCCTGCCTAACCCACCACTTGGTGTCCCATTGGGCCCAGGAAAGAAAAGCTATGTGGAACAAAGTTTGAAAACCACTGATTTTGTCTTTCAGAGTCTGGCGTCCATCATCTCCAAACCGGGAATGATAATATATACCTGCAACAAATGTGTTTATCCTGAAAAGATTTCATAGCCACAGCACTGACTTGGTTTTTAGTCTTCAAATGACATCTTACTCTTAGAACCTTTCTCTAGCTAGGGAGAAGAGACTTGTGAACAGTTTAATTTTCCAACTCAACACATCCTGGCTCCTAACATTTTCTCTAATCTCTGCTTGTAAATTGAATAGTACTTTCTTTAGCATTCATCTCTCTCTTCCTAGAGCTTAACACACAGAGCTAGAAGGTGCAAAGGGAAAGGAGTTCGACTCCAGTTTTTGATGTAAAGAGGACCATGGGTGTAAGAGATGGGTGGAATTGATGGTGTCCATATTTGCAAACTGTCTACAACAGGTAGCTCCAAGATTACCACAGGTAGAAGTTTTACCAATGGGTTCACATGTACAGATGATGGATTGTCAGTTTCACTGCTTCCAACAGCAGTTTGAAATTCTTCCCCCCTTTGCTAATAGTGTTCCCCCCACTTCGGCTTCTTCTTGCCAACCAGTCTCAAAGCCAATGAAATATATTTTAAGTTTTTGTTACCCACCACATAACTTTTTGGTTACTAATTTCTGTATCAATTATTTATTGCTACGTGGAAAACCAGCCCAGAAACAAAAGATAAAACAACAGCTATTATATTCACTTACAGTTCCCTGGGTTAGCAGTATGGGTTGTGTTCATCCAGGTGGTTTTTTGGCTGGTTTATTTGGCTGGGTAATTTATGAAGCTGTACTTATTTGCTGACTTAACAGGATAATCTACAATGACCACACCCACGTGCCTGACCTTCCTCATGTTGTTATCTAGGGCATCTCTGTTCTCTCAATTTCCAGCTGGCTAAATCAGGCTCATTGCTATCTTAGTCTTAGCATTCCCACTACAAACAAAAGAGGTTAAGCCCATTGGGGTTGGCAAACAACATTCAAACTTCTGTTTATGGAACGTTTGCTAATATCCCATTGGCCAACATGTCGCATGACTAAGCACAGATTCAAACTTTGGAGAAATAAATTTTCTCTTGATGAGAAGGGTGCCAAAGCCCAATTGCAAAGTCATCTTTATACAAGGGTGAGAGGAATTATTGTAACCCTCTTTGAAATTAGGGTACCACAGATTTATTACAATCAATTGTGAGCTGCTTTCTAAAAATCTATTTTTGTCCTGATAATCAAGTAATGAAACTTAGAAAAGTCCTCTCAAAAAGAATAACAGTGGACTCAAAGTCATACCTGAAATTGTTCCTCACTCGAATTTAGATATATTTTCTTAGAGGAGAAAGCAATGTGGAATTGTATCTAGTGTCTTGAGAATTATTTGTTATCCTAGGTATCTTTGGCTGCAGGCCAAAATAGCCTTGGAAGGATATTGGCACCTCACAATTTCCTGAGAGACTGGAGAGCCAGCCTTTAAAACTTGTAGAAACAGAGGCAGCTAAAAAGACAATGAAGCAAAAAGTACAACAGTGGTTTATTCGTAGGTATAGTCTGGTCTCCACTGGGACACAATGAAATCACAAACATTATGAGTATTTGTGCCTCTCTAATTCAGTTTTTATTTCCAGATAGCAGTCACTCAAAATAGCCTGCCTTAGATCACATACTGGTTCTCACCCAGGTGAGGGCTGGAACTGGATATGGTCTCTATGAACTAGATCCATAAGCAACTAACTACTTCTTCAAAAGGCATGTATGTCTCAAGGGAAGGAAGAAGTGGATGCTGGCAGCCAATAAGTGGCAAAGGTCCGTTTACTCTGTCTGATGGAGGTTGCCAGGCCCGGGATTGAAGCATCTTTATTAGTCAGTTGCAGAGGGGCAAGCAAAAGTTTGAGAATCATGTCTTTAAATTATTGAGAAGCCTATGATAAATTGATTTCAGGGACCATAGAATCTTCCTCATTTTCCTTCTACATCAATGTTGAAGACTTTAGGACTTGCATGGGGGATGTGACTACACTGATCAGAACACCCACAAACCTTTCCTTTAATGCAAGTCCTTTGGACCGCTTTCCCTCCTGGGGAGTGCCTGCCACTCAGGAAAGGGAAAGAGGTGAAACATCACAGTACCTGATGCATTAGCACATTGTCTCTTGGAGTCTAGTCCCCGCACGCCTGTGTTAACTGCCCTCTCAGCAAACCCTGCAGGGCTGAGGTCATAACTCCACCTCCAGCTGTGGCTGTCTGTTGTGTGGTGGTTTGGAATCTGATGACTCAAAGCCACCATCCCAGGTAGCAGCTCGCTGTCTTTGGATTTCTCTCTTCTCCTAATGTTCCATTAACCTCTCCCAGCTGGCCTCCCTATGCACAATCAGCAGTTCAGCTAATCTCTCCCTGATCTCTCCCCTTCTTGCAGGAGGTTCATCATTAATACATCCTTGCTCTGCCCGCCCCTCCTCTCAACCTACCAGTGCTCTCTATTACTGCATGCTGTGCCAGAGGCAATTCATCCTGCTGTCTGCTCAGCACCAGCTTTGTGGGGTTTCAGCACTGTAGGACCCTAAGGCAATGTATGTCTAGGCCCATTAGATACTGGGTTGGAAACAGTGTTAGGATATCTACTTGTGTATGACCATAAGCTCTAGGAAAGCTGAGCCCTCACTCTCTCATTTGATCTGCTAGCAGGCTCTTATTCAAGTTCCAGTATTTGTAAGTTGCTGCTTCCTGCCACAGCTACAACTTAAATTAATTACAATAATAAAACCATAGTAACAATGGCTAATACAACAATAAAAATGATATCATTATAATAACAATAGTCAGTTTCATGTATAGACTGTTAACTGTGTTGAATCTGTGCCAAATGCCCTCTCAGATTAAGTTCCAGCAATATCTCTGTGAGTTAGGTAATGTTGGTGAGGATACCTCAGGTCACAGAAAGTTTAATAAAGCTGCCCAAGGCCATCCAACTGGCAAGAGAAAAGCTTATACTTGTTCCTGACTTCCATATTTTCTTTAACGTCTGGGCTTTTAACCATTATGTCTACTAATAAAATAGCCACCAGCTATGTTGCCTGTGGTTTTGCCTATGTCAGCATTTCAAAACTAAATGTAGTCTAGTATTCATATTATTAGAAAGGTTGATATCATGGAAGAAAGAAATGAAAAAAAAATGAAACAGTAAATTAGGAAAAAAAAGAAAGAAAAAGAGCAAAAGGGAGAAATGGAGAAAAAAGAAGGGAAGGAGGAAAGAGAGACAACAAAGATAGAAGGAAAGAAGACAAAAAAGAAAAAGGAAGAAGAGAGGAAAAGAAGGCTGGAGGGGAGGAAAGATGCAAGATGGGCAGAAAGGAGGGAAGGAAGAAGTAAAACCTAACACTGAAAGGAGAACAAGAAAATAAGGAGGAAGACACAAGGGAGCAAGCAAGAAAAGAAAGAAGGAAGGATTTTAGTTTAAAAAAAGGGTTGGGGGGGAAGGGGAAGAGTAGTGATTTTGAATAGAAAAAGCATGGCCTTAGAGACGTTGATGGCAGGGAGACAAAGAGGATGTCGAAAAACCACTTTTCTAAATAAACTGAAATTACTGTCCTGCTTCTCTTCGACAACGCAGAAATATATTCCCTCATGTCTGGTTATGATGCCTGAATGAGCACCGAAGGGCACATGCTGGACAGTAGTGAGAAAGTCTTATCTCTCAGAGGACTGAGTTGCTGGCTGCCCACAGTACAGCAGGCTTCCCTAGAGCTGTGTGTGCCTTGGGCTCTCCGGTTGTTCCCCAAGAGCTGTGAGTGTGAGAAGCACTGGATGGGCTGCAAAGCAGCAGCAGGTTAAGTAAGCAGTTACCAACTGGACCATCACGGTGCATGTCAGGTGCATGCCTGTCAGGATGGGTATGAGGTGTGTTCACGGGATGGGGACAACATAGAAGTCAGCAACAAATCCACTGAAGCAAGACAGATGCTTGTCATTGGTAGGACTTTGTATGGTTGAATACGTTTCTATTCATAAAGGAAAAGCCTTCTTCTGTCACAAGATAGTTGTTTAGAGCCCAGCCACTATTCATTTTGTTCTCCACCTTCTCCATTTTAAGTAATTCTTTTTTTTTTCTTTCTCCTAGATCAAAAGAATTAACCCAACCTCAAAGACCGTAAAAGGAATCAAGAATCTATAGAGTTAGGTCTGCCACAAGCTAATGGTGTGCACTTATGAACTACTTCATTCCCTCATGCCTTGCACCAGATTAATTCAGATAAATACATCAGTACTCAAAGTAGGCTTTGCAGAGTAACTTCAGGGGCCTCCCAGCACTGGTGAGATAGGGAAAGAACCAGACCCTCTGACCATGCTTCATCTAAAGTAGTCCTGACGATTTATGTTCCCATGTGGAAGTTTGGATAAGCTTCCATTCAAAGAAAGGTTTCCAGGGGAGCCTGGGTGGCTCAGTCAGTTAAGCATCCGACTCTTGGTTTCAGCTCAGGTCATGATCGCATGGTTCATGAGTTTGAGCCCTGCATCAGGCTCTGTGCTGATAGTGTAGAGCCTGCTTGGGATTCTCTCTCTCCCCCTCTCTCTGCTCCTCTCTCTCTCTCCAACTCTCTCAAAATACATAATTAAAAAAATAATTTAATATTTAATTAAAATAATTTAAAAAAGAGAGGTTTCTGTAAATATATTACTAATGTTATTAATAAGTATTAATTAAAAAGTGAGAATGTATTCATAATCTTTAGATTCATTTGCAAGTCTAAAACAAATTCTAATTCTATAAACAAGCAAATGAATTAAGATAAATATCCTCTAATAAGAATTTGAAGGAAAAAAAAAAGGTATTTTCTTTCAATGGAAATGGACAGAATTACTTTAAAGTAAAATGTAAGCATATATTAAATTATAGAGACGTTATAGCCATGCCTGACAAATATGTTTCTGTTTCTTGCAAGCCTTTGTTAACTTCCCTGCCAACTGAAAAGGACACTGAGCGTGAGAAGCACTGCAAAGGTGTGCCTTTAGAAAGGTAGCTTAGGGGATGTGCTGCCGTCCCATCTCTGTGCTCTTATCAAAATGTCAGAGGAGCTCACACGCAGAGATGATTTCTCTCCCCTTCCATGTGCATTAGCCCTCAGTCTGTGGATTAGATAGCTATCATGGAGACTGAAAGAAAGGGGAAAATACATTAAAATATTTCTTGCCTTAAGTTCCCTTGGTGGTTTGTCCAGGACAGAAGGGAAGTCAAAACTGCTTCTCTCCAGGGTTGGCAATTTCCAAGAGATCAAGCAGTGCACAACGTAGCAGTGGGGTCAAGGAGGGAGTGGCTTTTCCAGGCCCCTCAAGCCCCAGCAGTTTTCTTGATCAGTCTGTGAAAGAAGCAGGAAGAGGTAAAAGGTATTGAGGAGATGAAATGCCAGGGTATGTGGGAGTTCCTTGCTAACTTGGTAGTCCAGTTTGGTTTAAGAAAGGGTCCCTGGGTAGGTGTAGCAATTATGTGAAAATGGGAGTGTTTCTAGATATTTCTAAACTCCATCAAACACTTCCTCATTTCTATGACTCCAAGGGACAGAGGACTGTGTTTTGTTTGTTCTGGGGTTCACAGGCACAGCCCCATCTACCAGCCTTCAATTCACACCTCCAGATGAGACATTGTTCTGGGTCCCCCAGGGTCCTTCAGATCTCCTGAGGTAGATGGAAATCTTTATGCCCAAAGAGAGAAAGCTGCCTATTTGCAAGTAGACTGTTGTTATCAAAAGGATTCCAAGAAATGTTAACTTTTTAAAACTAAGCATATTAATTCTCTTCTATATAAAGAAAATGAGAAAAAACATATAGTAAAAAACAACAATGATCCACTAAACATGTTTTGAATCCTGGCTCTATCTCTTACTAGCTGGGTGATCATGGCCAAATCACTTCATCTAATTCTGTTTCTTTATCTGCAAAATATTTCCAACAACACTAACATCGTGGGACTGCACACTTGTAAAGAGTTGAACAAATTACCTAGAACACGACTTATTTAATTTTCTTATTAACAGAATTCAAATCACTCCATAGTGCAATAGTGTGGCATTAAATTTTGGAACCTAATGATTTCACTCATATGTGGAATTTCAGAAACAAAACAGATGAAAATATAGAAGGGAGAAAAAAGAGAGAGAGAGAGAGAGAGAGAGAGAGAGAAACAAACCATGAGAGACTCTTAAAGATACAGAACAAACAGGGTTGATGGGGTTGGGGTTGGTTAGATAGGTGAGGGATATTAAATAGGGCACTTGTTTCTGTTTTTGTTTTTGTTTTGCTTGTTTCAGGACTAGATTTCAGTGATTCATCACTTTCATACAACACCCAGTGCTCATCATTACAAGAGAAGGGCCCTTGTGATGAGCACTGGGTGTTCTACCTAAGGGATGAATCGCTGAATTCTACTCCTGAAACCAATGCTGCATTTTATGTTAAGTGCCTAGAATTTATTTATTTATGTTTCTAAAATTTTTTAGATATTTTATTTATTTTTGAGAGTGAGAAAGAGAGAGAGCATAAGTGGGAGAGGGGCAGAGAGAGGAGACAGAGAATCTGAAGCAAACTCCAGGCTCTGAGCTGTCAGCACAAAGCCCAATATGGGCTCAAACCCGTGAACCAGGAGATCATGACCTGAGCCAAAGTTGGATGCGTAACTGACTGAGCCACCAAGGCGCCACTTAACTGACTAGAATTTAAATAAAAATTTGAAAAGAAGAAAGAAAAAAGCTAAAAAAAAATAAAAATTATATAAACTATGGAATCTAATGAAAAGATACAAACACAAATATTTTCTTTGTGTCTCAGGTACAGATTATTTATTTTATTTTGTTTTTGGTAATAATGTATGTAAAGTATTATCCAACCCTCATTTTACTAGAATCATAGTTTCCACCTATTGCCATCATGTAATTATAAAAATCATAAAAATTTTGAATGACAACTTAAACTTTTTAAATAGTAAGGAGCCACTGAAGGTGTTTGAGCATAGATGCATTAATTTCCTGAACAGATATTTATCATGTGCTTGCCATGTGGCAGGCACTGTTCTAGAAACAGGTAATGAAGGGATGCAATAAACAAAACTTCTGAGGTTTACATTTTTGTGGTGATAAAATGAGGAGAGACGTTCTAAAAGTAGTGATAGTTTGGGAAAAGAGTTCAGGGATTTCCCAGAGAATAAAGAGAAAGCTGAAGATAGGGGTTGCTTAGAAGACCGTTCCATTGCTCCAGGAAAGAGACAATAATTTGCAATACTAGACTAAGGGCAAAGGAAGAATCAGTGAGGGAATGCACAGAGGATGAGATAGATGGATGGAAAGGGGACACACTGATTTCGAATGAAAGTAAACAGTTCTATTTCAAAGTGTTGACAAGGTATCTTGTTACATGTGTCCCTTGAGCAGCCATTAATGCAAGACTGTGTAGCTCAGGAGAGACTTCACTGTTTTAGTTTAATTTGCCACAGAATGGTCCTGAAGTTGACAAAGTTGTGAAAGGGCAGCGTAAAAATGAGAAAAGAGAAAAGGAATTAAATAAATTATTTTATATAGTTCATCGCCCTCAAACAATGAAGAAGGTAGATGAGGTTACCCAGCAGGAGTCTGGGGAAAATCAACACGATGGATACTTCCACACTGGAAACTGCTTAAAATTCCTAATATACCTTTTCTGTTGTTTTATCAGGAAGAGAATAGCCCTGGCAATCCATGACAAGAATTAGAATTCCTCTGGATGTGCCATGGAGAAAACAGAGCTATTTATTCAGCCAAAGTAGTTCAATAAGCTTATTGCTTGGAAAATGATTATTTCTTCTCTGTAGAAATAATTTTCCCTTCTTGAAAGAAAGCCAAAGAACTGACTCAGTTTCTCTCAGGAAATACTAAGTGAGGCTTGGGCTTACCAAATACGAGTCTGCTCCTCACCTTGAGAAAGGGCTGCACGTTCAATTGAGTAGTGAACCTGCTAATAAACATTATTCATGTATTCCATTTTAAATCGAGTCACCAAATATGCTGTTAGGCTTTTGTAATGGAGAAATATAAAAGGAATAACAAAGTCCATACATTATTAAAACAGCAAATATAACACAATACTATAGAGAAACTAGATATTTATCACAAACAAGATACAAAATGTCAAATGTAAGAGTATAGTTCAAAAGAAACTTAGGATATAATTGCTGGATACAAGTATGTACACACACACACATACACACACAACCAATTAAGAAAAACATTAATATTGCCAAATAAACTATCCAGTCTTTTTGAAGAGGTAGAGTTCACATTATGCTTTAATGATGAGGGAAAACTTTATAGAAGTATTATTTTAGCTGTATTTTGAAAGGTGGGTATAATTTGTATCCGCTTATATAGAAGAAAACAAAACCAAAATCAAAGTTTCCTCGTCTATTGGCTTTGCTTAAAGTGTAGAAGCCAAAAATGTGAGGTAGGTTTAGGAGACTGGGAAACGAATTTGACTTCTGATATTTGGTAAAGACATAAACATCTTGAATGTCTGGCTAAGGTTTATAAATTCTATCATGCATGTATCCCAGAGCTAATGAATGAGAAACTATGAGTTTGAGGAGTTTGAAGAGAAGGAGAAGCAGACTTTGGGGAAGAATCATAAAGCAAGAGTGCAGACACAAGTTGGATAAGGAAATGAATGGAGTTAGGAAAAGCATATATAAAGCTCCTTTCTGAAGGCCTGGCTTGAGACAGGACACTAAACAGTATTCTGATATTTCAGATTTCGGTATTCTGATATTTCAGATTTCAACTTGTTATTTATACCAGGTGTAGAACCTTATATAAATTGATGTTAGCTGTGTTATACAAAATATATTGTTCCTTTTTCTCATCCAACTCCTGAAGAACATGCAGTGATCTCTCCCTATAGCTTAAGTCTGCACAAGAACTCTGAAGATTTTAAACTACCGCTAACAAGTGCCCTAGGTGTCTATATTTCTAGTTGAATAAATTATGTAACCTCTCCATGTCTCAGTTTCCCACACTGTAAAGTTTATTTAATAATAGTTCAATTACTATAGGTAAAGCTTAAACAGTTAATACATGTAAAGGAAACAGAATAGTGCCAGGTACATAATAAATGCTATCTATGTTTTAGCTATTACCGATAAATGAATACATGCATGAGACCCAAGACCACCTTTAAGTCCAAACAATATATGATACAAGTGCCATGCCCCAGTCAGCATGACTCAGAAAATGATTAGAGTGACTATCACTTGGTGCCCCCAAAAGGGTTCTTATTCAATGGATTATATCTTTCCTCTCATATTTTACCTACTCTAAGAGAATAGGGTAAAGACAATATTTGATTCTCTTTCATCTGTGAGGACACAATCTTAAACTTTTCCTTCTATAGTTTTTCAAAAGCAAAAATAATTTAAACAGGATACCCATTCATTTATCCAAAATTCATTGGCTATAATAGAAACATATATATTAATATAGAAGTGACTCCCACTTAAGCTTCTGATGCTTCTATATTAGAGTTTATCTCATACTGCATTCTTTCTCTTTGCCAAAAATGTACAGCCATCAAGGCCAAGATAACTAATCCCTAGCTCATAGCTGTAAGCCCTCAGATAGTGGTGCTAGCTCAGGCTCAGCAGGTAGGAAAGATAAGCTCCTATCCCAGGTGTGTATTTATTTCAAAAAATTTTTTTTTCAACGTTTATTTTTGGGACAGAGAGAGACAGAGCATGAACGGGGGAGGGGCAGAGAGAGAGGGAGACACAGAATCGGAAACAGGCTCCAGGCTCTGAGCCATCAGGCCAGAGCCCGACGCGGGGCTCGAACTCGCGGACCGCAAGATCGTGACCTGGCTGAAGTCGGACGCTTAACCGACTGCGCCACCCAGGCGCCCCTGAGGTGTGTATTTATTTCAATAAAGATAAATCACTGCCCCCTAAAGAGTGTGGATAGAGTGACTCAATATATGATGCATATCAGGAGTTCAGCGATCATTTCTGTGTTTGGCAGGTGGGACATTCAGTGGCAGAGGTGGCTTCATTACGTGTGAACACCGGGACCCCATGCTGTTGGGTCTATGGATGGTTTCCTTTCCCGGTTTTATGTTTACTTCATTAATATGCACATTGTACCAGCAGTGGGATGGACAATGGCAGACACTGACTGTAGTCATCTTGTTGAATCACTCTGATTTCCTAACTTCTTAGTCATTTAAAGCTTCCTCTATGATGGATGCTCTCTACTAGAGGTTAATATATGAAATAAAGATCTTCACATTTGATACTCACTTCTATAGTCTATTCACATGTTTTTTCCCAGACTTTCTTGTTCCTGTTATTACTCCTTTCAGACCAACCAGCCAACAGCCAACACATTTGCCACTGGTCATGAATTCATATTTATTCTTACAATTGGACACTTCTTTTTCTATACAAAGGAGATAAGAAGGTATACTGCAGGAAGCTCCACCCATTGGGAGGATTTCCCATCTCTGCTGTCTTTATGGACCATTCCTAAATGAAACCAATAAAGCCACCATCCATTTTAGGCTCATATAATACATCAGTACTATCCATATGTGGATGAAGATCAACATTTTTCTTCCTCCTCTCATGTGGTCAAAAGAGAACCCCATGTGGCCATGGGTTTGAGATGAGGGAACAGCAACAGTGCAACAATGAGGATGTCTTGGGGATCTGGGCCAATTGTCTGTGCAACTTACCTGTCTGTGCAACTTACCCGTGTTTCTGAGTTCCTTGTATATTTTACATATTAACTCCCTATTTAATATATGGTTTACAAATATTTTCTCCCATTCTGTAGGTTTCCTTTTCATTTTGTTGATGGTTTCTTTTGCTATGCAGAAGATTTTTATTTTGATGTGGTCTCACTTGTTTATTTTTGCCTTTGTTGCTTTTGTTTTTGGTGTCAAATCCAAAATAATTATCGTCAAGACCAATGTCAAGGAGCTTACTCTTTATGTTTCCTTCTAGGATTTTTGTGGTTTCAGGTCTTATGTGTAAGTCCATAATGAATCTTGAGTTGATTTTTGTGTGGGTGTAAGATAGGCGTCCAGTTTCATTCTATCCCAAGTGAATATCCAGTCATCCCAACATCTTTTATTAAAGACACCATCCTTTCTGCATTGTTCATTCTTGGCGACTTTGTAGAAATAAATCGACCACAAGCATGGGTGTATTTCTGAGCTGTCTATTATGTTCCATTTGACCCAGGAGTCCTATTTTTTTTATCAATTCCATAATGTTTTGGTTATTGTAACCTTGTAAAATAGTCTGAAATCAAGAAGACTGATCCTTTAGTTTTACTCTTCTTTCTCTAGATTGCTTTGGTTATTTGAGGTCTTTTGTGGTTCCTTACTAAGTTTTTCTCATTTCTGTGATAAATATCACTGGACTGTTATGGAAACTGCATTTAGTCTGTAAATCACTGTGGGTAATATAATGTTCTGACAATATTATTTCTTCTAATCTATGAATATGAAATACCTTTATATTTATTTGTGTCTTCTTCAATTTCTTTTTTTCAGTGGTACAGATCTTTCACCTCCTTGGTTAGATTTATTCCTATGTATTTTATTCTTTTTGATGCTATCATAAGTGGGATTGTTTTCTTAATTTATCTTCCCAATAGTTCATTACTAGTGTACAGAGACTTGCTCAAAGTTCCACAGATAGAAAGTTATAGCACTGGGATTTAAAAGCAAATTTTCGATATTAAAAATATGAGACAAGGGAAGATGGCGGCGTAGGAGGATGCTGGGCTCACCGCGTTCTGCTGATCACTTAGATTCCACCTACACCTGCCTGAATAACCCAGAAAACTGCCAGAAGAGTAGCAGAATGGATTCTGTGAAGCCAAGCGCAGACGAGAGGCCCATGGAAGAGGGTAGGAAGGGCGGAGAGGCGGTGCTTGCTACATGGACTGGCGGGAGGGAGCTCGGGCAGAGGGGCAGCCCGCCGGCCAAGCAGAGACCCCGAGTCTGGTTTGCAAAAGCGGAGGGGCCGGACGGAGTGTGTTCTGATGGCAAGTGGGACTTAACATCTGGAAGGTTATAAGTTAACTGCTCTGCTCAGAGAGTGGGAGGGCTGGAGGACAATGGGAGGGAGAATTGTTGACCCCCGGAGGACAGAGCTCAGCTTGGCAGGGAACAAAGGCGCTCGCCAGCACCATCTCCCTCGCCCATACCCCCGCCCAAATCCCAAAGGGAACCAGTTCCTGCCAGGGAACTTGCTTGCACCTTGCAAACACCCAACACTGCTTCTGCCGATTCCTCCCTCCAGCAGGTCTGACTCCCTCCCAGTGCCCCAGGGCCCCTCCCAAAGTGGATCTCTGAAGGAAAAGCAAGCTGAGCCTGCCCCTCCCACTGCTGTGCACCTTGCTGATCCACCCCAGCTAATAAACCAGATCCCCAGCACCACAAGCCTGGCAGTGTGCAAGTAGCCCAGACAGGCCACGCCACCCCACAGTGAATCCCGCATCTAGGAGAGGGAAAGAGAAGGCACATACCAGTCTGACTGTGGCCCCAGTGGTGGGCTGGGGTCAGACATCAGGTCTGACTGCGGCCCCGCCCACCAACGCAAGTTATTCAAGACAGCACAGGGGAAGTACAGCACAGGGTGCAGTTCTGCACTACTCCAGGGACTATCCAAAATCACGAAATGGAAGAATTCCCCTCAAAAGAATCTCCAGGAAATAACAACAGCTAACGAACTGATCAAAAAGGATTTAAACAATATAACAGAAAGTGAATTTAGATTAATGGTCATAAAATTAATCACTGGGCTTGAAAACAGTATAGAGGACAGCAGAGAATCTATTGCTACAGAGATCAAGGGACTAAGGAATAGTCAGGAGGAGCTAAAATATTCTATAAACGAGCTGCAAAATAAAATGGAAACGACCACGGCTCGGATTGAAGAGGCAGAGCAGAGAATAGGTGAACTAGAAGATAAAATTATGGAAAAAGAGGAAGCTGAGAAAAAGAGAGATAAAAAAATCCAGGAGTATGAGGGGAAAATTAGAGAACTAAGTGATGCACTAAAGAGAAATACACATAATTGGTACTCCAGAGGAGGAAGAGAGAGGGAAAGGTGCTGAAGGTGTACTTGAAGAAATAATAGCTGAGGACTTCCCGGATCTGGGGAAGGAAAAAGGCATTGAAATCCAAGAGGCACAGAGAACTCCCTTCAGACGTAACTTGAATCAATCTTCTGAATGACATATCATAGTCAAACTGGCAAAATACAAGGATAAAGAGAAAATTCTGAAAGCAGCTAGGGATAAACGTGCTCTAACATATAAAGGGAGACCTATAAGACTCCTGACCGATCTCTCTACTGAAACTTGGCAGGCCAGAAAGGAATGGCAGGAAATCTTCAATGCGATGAACAGAAAAAAATATGCAGCCGAGATTCCGTTATCCAGCAAGTCTGTCATTTAGAATAGAAAGAGAGATAAAGGTCTTCCCAAACAAACAAAAACTGAAGGAATTCGTTACCACTAAACCAGCCCTACAAGAGATCCTAAGGGGGATCCTGTGAGACAAAGTACCAGAGACATCGCTACAAGCATGAAACCTACGGACATCACAATGACTCTAAACCCATATATTTCTATAATAACACTGAATGTAAATAGACTAAATGCACCAACCAAAAGACATAGGGTATCAGAATGGATATAAAAAAAAAAAAAAGACCCATCTATTTGCTGTCTACAAGAGACTCATTTTAGACCTGAGGACACCTTCAGATGGAAAGTGAGGGGATGGAGAACTATCTATCAGGCTGCTGGAAGTCAAAAGAAAGCTGGAGTAGCCATACTTATATCAGACAAACTAGACTTTAAATTAAAGGCTGTAACAAGAGATAAAGAAGGGCATTATATTAATAACTACAGGGTCTATCCATCAGGAAGAGCTAACAATTATAAATGTCTATGCGCCGAATACGGGAGCCCCCAAATATATAAAACAATTACTCACAAACATAAGCAACCTTATTGATAAGAATGTGGTTATGGCAGGGGACTTTAACACTCCACCTACAGAAATGGATAGATCATCTAGACACATGGTCAATAAAGAAACAAGGGCCCTGAATGATACATTGGATCAGATGGACTTGACAGATATATATAGACTCTGCATCCCAAAGCAACAGAATATACTTTCTTCTTGAGTGCACATGGAACATTCTCCAAGATAGATCACATACTGGGTCACAAAACAGCCCTTCATAAGTATACAAGAATTGAGATCATACCATGCATACTTTCAGACCACAATGCTATGAACCTTGAAATCAACCACAGGAAAAAGTCTGGAAAACCTCCAAAAGCATGGAGGTTAAAGAACACCCTATTAAAGAATGAGTGGGTCAACCAGGCAATTAGAGAAGAAATTAAAAAATATATGGAAACAAATGAAAATGAAAATACAATACAACACTTTGGGATGCAGCAAAGGCAGTCCTGAGAGGAAAATACATTGCAATCCAGGCCTATCTCAAGAAACAAGAAAAATCCCAAAATACAAGAGTTGGTTTTTTGAAAAAATAAACAAAATTGATAAACCTCTAGCCAGGCTTCTCAAAAAGAAAAGGGAGATGACCCAAATAGATAAAACCATGAATGAAAATGGAATTATTACAACTAATCCCTCAGAGATACAAGCAATTATCAGGGAATACTATGAAAAATTATATGCCAACAAACTGGACAACCTGGAAGAAATGGAAAAATTCCTAAACACCCACACACTTCCAAAACTCAATCAGGAGGAAATAGAAAGCTTGAACAGACCCATAACCAGCGAAGAAATTGAATCAGTCATCAAAAATTTCCCAACAAATAAGAGTCCAGGACCAGATGGCTTCCCAGGGGAGTTCTACCAGATGTTTAAAGCAGAGATAATACCTATCTTTCTCAAGCTATTCCAAAAAATAGAAAGGGAAGGAAAACTTCCAGACTCATTCTATGAAGCCAGTATTACTTTGATTCCTAAACCAGACAGACACCAGTAAAAAAAGAGAATGGCAGACCAATATCCCTGATGAATATGGATGCAAACATTCTCAATAAGATACTAGCAAATCAAATTCAACAGCATATAAAAAGAATTATTCACCATGATCAAGTGGGATTCATTCCTGGGATGCAGGGCAGGCTCAACATTTGCAAATCAATCAACGTGATACATCACATTAATAAAAGAAAAGATAAGAACCATATGATCCTGTCAATAGATGCAGAAAAGGCATTTGACAAAATTCAGCATACGTTCTCAATAAAAACCCTCAAGAAAGTCGGGATAGGAGAAACATACTTAAACATCATAAAAGCCATTTATGAAAAGCCCACAGCTAACATCATCCTCAATGGGGAAAAACTGAGAGCTTTCCCTCTGAGATCAGGAACACAACAGGGATGTCCACTCTCACCGCTGTTGTTTAACATAGCGTTGGAAGTTCTAGCACCAGCAATGAGACAACAAAAGGAAATCAAAGGCATCAAAATTGGCAAAGATGAAGTCAAGCTTTCACTTTTTGCAGATGACATGATACTATACATGGAAAATCCGATAGACTCCACCAAAAGTCTGCTAGAACTGACACATGAATTTAGCAAAGTTGCAGGATACAAAATGAATGTACAGAAATCAGTTGCACTAATAAGGAAGCAACAGAAAGACAAATAAAGAAACTGATCCCATTCACAATTGCACCAAGAAGCATAAAATACCTAGGGATAAATCTAACCAAAGATGTAAAAGGTCTGTATGCTGAAAACTATAGAAAGCTTATGAAGGAAATTGAAGAAGATATAAAGAAATGGAAAAACATTCTGTGCTCATGGATTGGAAGAATGAATATTGTCAAAATGTCAATACTACCCAAAGCAGTCTACACATTCAATGCAATCCCAATCAAAATTGCACCAGCATTCTTCTCTAGCTAGAAGAAGCAATCCTAAAATTCATATGGAACCACAAAGGGCCCCGAATAGCCAAAGTAATTTTGATGAAGAAGACCAAAGCAGGAGGCATCACAATCCCAGACTTTAGCCTCTACTACAAAGCTGTAATCATCAAGACAGCATGGTATTGGCACAAAAACAGACACAGAGACCAATGGAATAGAATAGAATAGAATAGAATAGAATAGAATAGAATAGAATAGAAACCCCAGAATGAGACCCAAAAAAGTATGGCCAACTAATCTTTGACAAAGCAGGAAAGAATATCCAATGGAAAAAAGACAGTCTCTTTAACAAATGGTGCTGGGAGAACTGGACAGCAACACGCAGAAGAAGGAAACTAGACCACTTTGTTACACCATTCACAAAAATAACTCAAGATGGATGAAGGACCTGAATGTGAGACAGGAAACCATCAAAACCTTAGAGGAGAAAGCAGGAAAAGACCTCTCTGACCTCAGTCGTAGCAATTTCTTACTTGACACATCCCCAAAGGCAAGGGAATTAAAAGCAAAAATGAACTATTGGTACCTCATGAGGAGAAAAAGCTTCTGCACTGCAAAGGAAACAGTCAACAAAACTAAAAGTCAACTGATGGAATGGGAAAAGATATTTGCAAATGACATATCGGACAAAGGGCTAGTATCCAAAATCTATAAAGAGCACACCAAACTCCACACCCAAAAAAACAAATAATCCAGTGAAGAAATGGGCAGAAAACATGAATAGACACTTCTCTAAAGAAGACATCCGGATGGCCAACAGGCACATGAAAAGATGTTCAGCGTCGCTCCTTATCAGGGAAATACAAATCAAAACCACACTCAGGTATCACCTCACGCCAGTCAGAGTGGCCAAAATGAACAAATCAGGAGACTATAGATGCTGGAGAGGATGTGGAGAAACGGGAACCCTCTTGCACTGTTGGTGGGAATGCAAATTGGTGCAGCCGCTCTGGAAAGCAGTGTGGAGGTTCCTCAGAAAATTAAAAATAGACCTACCCTATGACCCAGCAATAGCACTGCTAGGAATTTATCCAAGGGACACAGGAGTACTGATGCATAGGGGCACTTGTACCCCAATGTTCATAGCAGCACTCTCAACAATAGCCAAATTATGGAAAGAGCCTAAATGTCCATCAACTGATGAATGGATAAAGAAATTGTGGTTTATATACACAATGGAATACTACGTGGCAATGAGAAAAAATGAAATATGGCCTTTTGTAGCAACGTGGATGGAACTGGAGAGTGTGATGCTAAGTGAAATAAGCCATATAGAGAAAGACAGATACCATATGGTTTCACTCTTATGTGGATCCTGAGAAACTTAACAGGAACCCATGGGGGAGGGGAAGGAAAAAAAAAAAAAAGAGGTTAGAGTGGGAGAGAGCCAAAGCATAAGAGACTCTTAAAAACTGAGAACAAACTGAGGGTTGATGGGGGGTGGGAAGGAGAGGAGGGTGGGTGATGGGTATTGAGGAGGGCACCTTTTGGGATGAGCACTGGGTGTTGTATGGAAACCAATTTGACAATAAATTACATATATTGAAAAAATATATATTAGACAAAAAAAAAAAAAAACAAATAAATAAATCAAAGCAAATTTTCCCTTTTGAAGACTGGGTTCCTAACCAGACTGTGGCACTGTCTCTTTTTTGGTCAATTAGTAAGTTTCTCTCTTCTCAGATGGCAACCCTTTTAAGGGCAAGATACTTGTTTCTTCCCAGGATCTCAAATATGTGATGCTTCTAAATCACTTTTTATGACTCTGTTACACATGGGCCTGCTTTAAGGGAGCTCCAGTCCAACAATCCAAGACTTTGAAGGTTCTCAGCAAACGCTATTTGATCATTGTCCCTTTAATCATTTCATCTATCGTATTTGATAGGTATTGTTACTTGTCTTTACCTAGCCTTCGCTGAGAACGTAGAGGCTATATTTTATTCATGTATATAGGCCCAATGCCTGGAAAAGCTGGCTGAAATACTTTGATCATTCTGTACATAATTGGTGAAATAAGTAATTAATATATAATGCCTCTTTGAAGTTCTAGCATTTTATTTACTATGATCATCCTGTATCAGTTTAGGAGCGTGAGTCACAGACAGGAGTCAAGTCATGGTTCTAACACCTTCTAGCCATATGACATTGGGAAAGTCACTTAAAACATCTGAGCCCCATTTTACCCATCTATGAAATGAGACCTACCTACTTTAAAATGTTCACCTAGGGATAATAGGTGATAATACTTGTGAAGAACTCCTGTAACTTTAAAGTTTATATAAGTGAAAAACTTTGGTTATCAATACTAAAAAATACTGCACACTCATCAAGCAGGGATGTTCCTGGAATCCCCTTTAAATTTTCTTGTCTACAGCAATCACTTACCATTTTGTTGTCAGTTTATTTTTCAAAAATCCATGTTTTATTTCTTACCTGTAAATGGTTGAACTTAGTCTAGTTTATATTCCCGTGCATTTTTCCTCTGGATATATTTACACAGCATTGATCATAGTAGATACTCAGTAAAACCCTTGAGTACTTTAAAATTGCCACACTTACTTTTTTTTTTTAAATGAAATACATTTGAGACTTTAATTTCTTTGCTAATATGCAAAATATCATCTTTGTATTCTTTCAAATTGTGCTTCATCTGGTCTTATGTCTATCCTCTAAGTACTCTTACTATATATATATATATATATATATATATATATATATATATATATATATAAATTTTTTTTTTTCTTTTAGAAATGACAAGTATCTGACCCTAATAGCTTTTGACTGATTGGCGTTTGATCCCCGAGGTTGGCAGAGTGTGGAAGAAAAAAGAAAAGTAAGAAATGCATAAGATAAGAGATGGTAAGTCACAAGTAATATTGACTGAGAAGGAACAGAGGGATTTTTCTTTGCTTTTCAAAATCGACTCAAATTTACTTTTCAAGTAATTTTAAGCAGGAAATAGATTACAAACTCATAGTTTTCTCAAGAGATTTCTACTTCTTTGTATTCTTGGTGCTTTTCAAGGAAACACAATAGATGGGAGGAGTTTGTGGAACCAAAACTACTTTCTTAAGTGGGAGGAAGAGCTTAGAAAAGAAGGTTTTGTAATCAGGAAACTATCTGGTGCCTTAACGATTGAAGCTTATTGAAGTGGAGTTTATTTCATCTTGGGATTTAAAAGTGCCGAAAAAGAACTACTTCCTGAAAATACTGCCTTAGCACATGGAACAATCCAATGTACATGCAGTCTAAGGTGAATGAAGTGGAACTTAGGAAAAGAATTATAGGGGGGAAAAAGAAACTACACTTGAAGTAAAAATTCTAAGTCAACAGATTTGATGGCATCTGGGTTTGCATCAGATGGTCTCTAAAATGGACACGATCCTCATTCTTTTTCCTACACTCCCATTTTTCCCGAATTGTATTTTTATTTATGGAAAAGTTAGGATGAGACTGGCCACTGTAACTTGGAGGAAGAACAGCATTCCTAAGCCAAACACTAGCAGTAAGTACACTCTAGCATCACTCTTCCTAAAAACTAGAATCATTTCCTTGGGATGTTTGTCATCATCACCACTGAAGATTTATTCTATGATACCAGATCAATGTATCCAGAACAGAATCATGCAATCTCAGTATTCTGATGGGGTTCAAAAGAAATTATTCAAATTTGCATCTTTTTGAAATAGGAGACTATGTTTTCTGATTCATTTTTTTTTAATCTGGTCTTTCCCCAAAACTATAAGGTACAAAAGATTGAAGCAAATATTGAAGAAACTAAACATAGATTGATGTAGTGAAAATGGCATTTTTCATGTCAGTCCCATGACCTCATTTTCATTCAACTCAGCATTAACTGGTGCAGTATGTACTATAGTATAGATCCTGACTAAAACACTTTCCTTGTCTCTTAGCTATTAATTAATTAACGGAGGTTATAAAATAATGGATGTGAACTTGGAGATTTTTATTGGACCTTTAACATTTCCTTGGATAATGGACTCCTTTGAAAATCTGATACATTCTCTAAAAATGTATAGGCACACAAAATATGCTTTCAAACTCAAGAGTTGATGTACCTGTGCTCTGAAGAAAATAAGAGAGAGTGCTATCCTGAACTTATCTGGTTAAGGATGCAAAATATGTACAATTGAAATGACTTGAGAAGTACATAAAGTTACAGTTACAAATTCAAGTGTGACTACAGAACTATGAACCAAGAAATATACATGTATAAAGGGAAATGGCAGAGTCAGTGCATCTCTGTTATTCTAAAGCATTGTTACCCATAGATAGATAGTTAGGCACATATATCCATACGCACACACACACGCACACAGTGCAGAAAAAAGGTGATGACAGCTGGGTAGCTATAAAAGAAATAACGTCCACTGCAGATGTGGCCTGAGAGATGCCCACTAGAGTTAGGAAAAGAGTTAAGGCACAGTCTTATGAGGTTACAAAACCAGGCTTTCTAATTCAGTGTTAAATAAAGTCATTGCAGTCAAGATTTAGCAATATTTTATAACGTATTCACAAATAGTGGCTCAGAGGGCATTGGGTTCATACATATGATTCAAAAAACTGTTTTATTTCCTGGAGCAGTGGGCCAGGTTTTTCCAAAATCTACGTCTTATGAGAGCATGCCTACTTTCCAACGTGTGTCTCCATGTTCTTTCAGTGGGGGGTGGAATCTCTGCCTTTGCTACTTTGCCACTGTTCTTCAATCATGCTTTGACTTCACACTGGGCCTTTGAACCTAGTGCTGTTTGTGGACTCTCTTGGGTTGGACAAAAGAAAAAAAGGGAGAGAGAGAGCAGTTCTCAACAACAACAAAATTCTGTAAATGAACCTCCAGTCACCGCAAGTGGCAGCAGATAGTCATTAAGTATGACAGGAATGTGTTTTTATACTATATTTAGGAAATTTGTGAATGCTAATGAGGCTTTTCCATTTATTTTTTTCCCCTGGGCAATGTCATTGCATTGCCATGAATGCTGCATGATTATATATATAAGTATTTATAATAAACCTTCTTTTTACTCTTGTCTGAATAGTAGGTTTATGAATTGTTTATCCTGGTCTGTATAAGTTAGGGAATGTACCTGAGGTTTTTTTTTTAAATTTTTTTTTTTCAACGTTTATTTATTTTTGGGACAGAGAGAGACAGAGCATGAACGGGGGAGGGGCAGAGAGAGAGGGAGACACAGAATCAGAAACAGGCTCCAGGCTCTGAGCCATCAGCCCAGAGCCCGACGCGGGGCTCGAACTCACGGAGCGCGAGATCGTGACCTGGCTGAAGTCGGACGCTTAACCGACTGCGCCACCCAGGCGCCCAGTACCTGAGGTTTTTAACAGAGGTTAATCACAGTAAGCACTAGGCCCAAGGTCATCTTGAGTAGAGCTTCATGGTTAGTAATTGGCTAATTGGCTCTGGCATCAGATGGGGCACTCACATACACCTCCACCATACTCTACCTAGGTGTGTCATCCTAGGGAGCTGTTTAAGCTCTCTGCGTTTTCTTGTCTACAAGATTGAGATAATAATAAAGGCTCCTTCACAGAGTTTTCGGGAGAATCACATAAAGTAATCAAATTGAAGTACTTGGCATAATACATGGAATACTGTCTGAAAAACGTTACCTATTGTTAACATGTGGCTTTGGTCGTTTTGGAGTTGAACTTAACTTTAACCATTAAGTTAAATATATCAACTTGTACAAGCATGCAAAATCTTTTAGGATAGCAATTCTAAGTCTACGCCCTAATTGTTTTACATTGATAATACTGCCTTTCTCGATGGGAGACCATATCCATCAATGTAAACTAATCAATCAGGGGCCCAGAGTCAGATATCTGACTTAGGTATGTAGTAGGCTTCATCAGGAACATGATGAGATTTTATTTACACAAGGCCACACACACACACACACACACACACACACACACACACACAAAACCTCAAAAAACTCAAGCACCACAAAAACATTCACATAACCAGAAGAAATATACACGTGTACACAGGTGAATATGCATGTATATGTATGTGAAATACAGATATTCACACACACAATAGATACTAAATGGGTCTGGGTACACACACACATATACACACACATGTCTGTATGCCTTGGGTAAAGCAAGACTGAGAAAAATAAATGATGGTTTTTTATTTCTTCACCAAGCAGTGATTCTAATAAACCTTTTCTTGTGACTATGCTTTCTCACAATCTTCTTTCCCCTTTCGCCTGTGTATACCAGACCCATCCCAACCAAAACCTTGATATGGATTTCCATACTATTAAAAAGTTAATTTGGGAACCTGAGTTAGCTATGTTGGGTAGAACATTAGTTTTGGTGAATTTGCATGTAAGTTATTTTATTTCTTTTATTAAAATTTTTTTTAATGTTTATTTATTTTTGAGAGCAAGAGACAGAGCATGAGCAGGGGAGTGGCAGAGAGAGAGAGGGAGACACAGACTCTGAAGCAGGATCCAGGCTCTGAGCTGTCAGCACAGAGCCCGACGTGGGGCTTGAAACCGTGAACCGTGAGATTACAACCTGAGCCGAAGTCAGATGCTTATCCGACTGAGCCACCTAGGCGCCCGCATGTAATTTATTTTTTAAAGTTTACTCATTTATTCTGAGAGAGAGACGAAGTGGGGAAGGGGAAGAGAGAGTGGGAGACGGAGGATCTGAAGCAGGTTCCATGCTAACTGCAGTGAGCCCAATACAGAGCTTGAACCCACAGATCGTGAGAGCATGACCTGAGTGAAGTCGGACGCTCAACCCACTGAGCCACCCAGGTGCCCTGCATGTAATTTCTTTTTATGACTTAATTTTATTGTTGAGAAGGTAGTGTTGTTTAACTTTGTCTTCTTCCTTCCACTTAACTTCTGTGCTTTTGCAGTTAAAGACCATGAAGTTCTCCAGGAGAAAGTAATTTTTGGTTTTCTAATCAAGCAAGTTAATTTAGTTCACTTGTCACTTTTGGTATGAGGTACCCAACCCTTTGAATAATGTTAGAAATTAACATCATGGAGCACCTGGGTGGCTCAGTCAGTTAAGTGACAAACTCTTGGTTTGGGCTCAGGTCATGATTTCATGGTTTGTGAGTTGGAGCCCCTCATTGGGCTCTATGCTGGCAACACGGATCCTGCTTGGGATTCTCTCTCTCCCTCTCTGGCCCTCCCCACTCATTCTCTCCCTCTCTCTCTCTCTCTCTCTCTCTCTCAAATAAATAACTTAAAAATAAAGATATCAGAGTGGTATCTCTACCAACAGAAAACAAGAGGGGCCATTTCATTTGGTCATCTGGAAGCCTCTGTTTTTCAAAAGCTATTGATACTGGGATCTGAACACATTACTGTTTTGCACATTTACCAGCACACAGGGGCTGAAGGGAAATCAAATCATAAAACCTTATTGCTATTTTTCTCCCCTGGGCTCTGTCTACTAGTTTGAATGAATTAAGAGTGTGTGGGGGTGGGGGAGTGAGTGGTAGTTCTTGTCCCTTGCAGAGACTTATAGTGAAGTTGTTCAGGGAAACACCTATCTGAGGTTAGCTGCTTGTTTTGTTTGTTTTTGTTTCCCTCAATTGGATGGAACTTATATGCCCTGGGCATCTCTTTTTCTTTATTTTGTTTTGACAGATGTTTCTTGTTGATTTTTTTAAGTATTTTACCTGGATGTTATTTTTTTTTTTTCTTCCAATGTGTGCTTCAACTTTACTTGCATCACCTAGAGCTATGCCTTAAGCACAGACCACCCAGTAAGAGTCTTTCCTGTAAATTGTTCTTTCACCAAGAGAACACTTTATCTAGGTAAAAGACTTGGGGGAAGGCTACATTTTTTAAATCCCTCATGTAAATGGGTTATCTGCATTCATTGCCTGTAGTACTCTGTGACCTACAAAGGATTAGAGACTACTGACCTAATTCAGGTGGGGTTTTTGACAACAGGGTGATGTCTTCATTCAATTGGGCCACTGTAACAAAGTACCATAGAATGGGTGGCCTATACACAATAGATAGTTATCTCTCATAGTTCTGGAGGCCGGAAGCCTGAGATTAGGGTGCCAGCATAGTCGGGTTCTGGTCAAAGCCCTCTTCTGGGTTGCAGACTGTCAGCTTCTCATCCTCTCCTCACATGGAAGAAAAAGGAGAACTGTCTGGAGGGTCTCTTTTCTAAGGACACTGATCCCATTTATGAGATCTCCACCCTTAGGACATAATTACCTCCCAAAGGCCTCACCTCCTAATTCCATCACATTGAGGGTTAGGATTTCAACATAGGAATCAGAGGGGAGAGGAGGGTACAAACATTTTAGTCCTTTGCAGACCACTTCTTTCCTCCCTTCCTACCTCAGTTTTGAACAGGACATCTAATGAAACTCTGACTACAGTATGCTTTGCAATTTGATGTCCAAAAATAAAACCTTTATATAAATGAAAAGTAAAGAATGCTTATAACTGTTAATTAACCAGAAGGAATGAATAAAGCAGAGAACAAAAAGTTTAATAGATTAAGGTGCCCAACAGTCACCTAGATTGTAGGAAGAGCCACGGACAGAAATTCTTTGGGCAAAAGTCTGTTCCCATCATAGCTAAGACACACCTGCCTGTTTTTCCTTAAGAAGAGTCAGCTGAGGACAAGACTGGGAAGTCCAGGAGGACAGACATTTTATCTTTGTTTCTTCTGTTCTAACTTCCTCTCTTTCTCTCAATACATGGAATAAAGGAAGATCTCAACCGATATATTTCGTTCTTACTCTCTCCAATAATACTCCTGTCATAATTCTTTTTTTTTTTTTTTTTAATTTTTTTTTTTCAACGTTTATTTATTTTTGGGACAGAGAGAGACAGAGCATGAACGGGGGAGGGGCAGAGAGAGAGAGAGACACAGAATCAGAAACAGGCTCCAGGCTCTGAGCCGTCAGCCCAGAGCCTGACGCGAGCCTGACGCGGGGCTCGAACTCACGGACCGCGAGATCGTGACCTGGCTGAAGTCGGACGCTTAACCGACTGCGCCACCCAGGCGCCCCTCCTGTCATAATTCTTAAAGAGCTTAATATTCAAATGAATGATTCTTTCAAAGTCCTGGCCTCTCACGCCCTGACCTCCTTTTCCAAAAGTCTTGCATAAAGTTTGCTGCAGACATTCACTCCCTTGTTATTCCCAATGACTGCCTTTCTCCATAATCTCACTTTTAAGCTTTCCACTCTGAGTACCACTCACAACTTTCTAATACATTCTTTCTAGTATCATAACTAGCATACTCGTTATACTGTTTTGAAGGCTATACTCCATTGCTCATCTCAAGTTTTAACTGTCTCTCCTGTAAATCCTCACTTCTTTTTATGCACAGCTTACATACCACATTTCATTGTAACCACTATCATATACTTCCTTTCTCTTTTCCTCTTTTGACCACTTACCTGACAAAACCCCAACCCTGGTCATATCCAATCCTTACTCTGTCTACACATTTACCAAGATACACGTGAGCGGAGAAAAACAACAAGAATGATTGGGATCATTTGAAATTAATGGCCAAGAACACCACGTGGTTCCTTAGGGCTGCTCAGTAATCTTATTACAATTCCCTATTTCCCTGAGTAGTCCACCTTCCTGAGTGACCAGTCTCTGCCTTTGACTTGATGCACAACTACACTCCTTCCTCCATTTTCATTCTTTACTGAGCAAATAAACACAGTCACAAGGAAATGGCCATGTGCTGCCACAAATTGCTATATTTTCATCTGCATTCAGATACTCCTGTTTCCCTCTTGTTACTATGGAGGGGTATCCCTCTGACCCATTCAAGAATACTTTTCCAGCAATTCTCCACCTTTTTCTCTACATTCTCAAAACCTCCCACTTTACCAGATCATTTCTGTCTGAATATAAACATGCATTATATATCTTCCATAGAAAATAACAAAACAACAAAACAGATACAAAAACTTGTTTGACTCTACATACCTATCCCATTCCCAATTCACTTCTCTCCTCCTTCTTAGTAAAGATCATTACAAGAGATCTTATATTACTTTTCTGGTTATTTTGTCATTCTCTCTTGTAAGCACTCCAGTTAGACTATGACGTTAACACTCCAGTGAACATCTCTTGTCAAGAATCACCAATGGTCTCTACTTTGCTGAATGCAATGGCACCTTTTTAGTCCTTGTATTACTTGCCCACTAGCAACATTTAAAATGATTTATCATTCCCTCTTTGCCTTTTTTTTTTTTTTTTTTTTTTTTGGCTTTTGGGTCATTATTTTCTCTTTTTTCTCCTTTTACTCAACTGGTCCATATCTTTATACTCTTTGATCTTCTTCTTTTGCCTCAGAAATTTTCTTTATTGGGGCACCTGGGTGGCTCAGCCGGTTAAGAGACTAACTCTTGGTTTCATCTCAGGTCATGATTTTGCAGTTCATGGGTTTCAGCCCTGAGTTGGGCTCTAAGCTGGCAGTGTGGAGCCTGCTTGGGATTCTCTCTCTCTCCTCTCACTGCCCCTACCCTGCTCGCACATGTGCTCTCTCTCTCTCTCTCTCAAAATAAATAAATCAACTTAAAAAAAAAAAAAGGAAGAAATTTTCTTCATCTACTTTAACACTTCAGGTGATATCGTGGCATGTCTATATGTTGTGGACTCATATTTTTCCACTCCTGAACTATGACATATGAATCTAACCAATGACGTGGCATCTCCACTTGAATGTCTAATAACAACAAAAGTAATAATATTTTACAAAATTAAGAACTGCTTACATTTAGTACGTACTATATTCCAGGAAATGTCCTATATGTCATATATGTATGTGTGGGTGAGCATGTGGCACAGTGCTTTGTGATATTATATGAGACTGCTTTGTCAACCCTTAACATAAGGCTAGAGTAAAAAAAAAAAAAAAAGAAATCAGACTGGCTTACAACAATATTCATTTCCTATGTATGTTAAATGTTGATAATTATAGGTCACCTGTGGCTATGATACAAGAAAGCACTGCAAGTCACATGGCAAAGGGCAGTATATTACTTTCCTATTGCTGCCACAAAAAAAGTACCATAAATGTAATAGCTTAAATAATACAAATTTAGTCTCAAAGATATTAAATTTTGTCTGAGCCCTGTGATCTGGAAAAAAGTGAAGGGAAAGAACTCCCTCCCCCTACTTTTGTGTTCTGGGAATGGATTTACTGAACATCCTTCCCTGTAAGACTTAGATAAGACTCAGGGATGTCCACCAAGCCCCAGCCCCCACCTCCTAGGACAAAGCCCCATAGGGACCCTGCAAATTTCCATTCTCAGCTCCACAGTAAGATTACATGAACTATCCTCACTGATAAATTAGAATAAAATGCTTATTAACCAAAGTTTGTTTAAGATTCACTCTTCAAACTTGGACACACCCTCAGCGTGAGTAGTAAAGCATTCTGTAACCTACTATCCTTGCAGGTCACACTCTTTCATTACACTTCCCCACACCCACTTCCTTTAAGCCTTGTTTATTTTTCCCTAGAAAAGAAAACCTTTCTTGCCTCACCCTTAGGAGGCTTGCAGAGTTTACACTCAGAGTGTTCTCCCCATCATAGTGTTCCCTTGCTGCAATAACTCCTTTCACCTCCTCTTCCATAATCCTTTAGAATAATGTCTCTTCTTATTAAGTCCAGATTTGTTTTTTTATTTTGACAGTGTTTATCTTATTTATTTACTTTTAAAAATATTTCAAAGGCCCCGGAAGTCAGAAGTTGGAAATGACTCTTAACTAGAATCAAGTCTATATTCTTCCTGGGGTTTTAGGGAAGAATCAATATCTTGATGCCACCTTTTTTTTTTTTTTTTTTTTTTTTTTCTGTTTCAAGATGCCACCTTCATTCCTTGACTCACTGCATCCATCCTCTATCTTCAAAACCAGTAAATTTGGGCCTAGTCTTTCTCATTCTGTTATCTCCGTGCATCTCCTTTTGGTTTGCCTTTTCCCCTTTTAATGAGGACCCTTTCATTACTATGGACCCACTTGGATAATTCATGCTCATTGCACCTCTGTTTTAAAGTCAAATGATTAGCAACACCATTTCCATATGCAACCTTAATTCTCCTTTTCATGTAACATAACTTAATACTCAAATACATGTTCCAGGAATTGGGGCAGAACACCTTTGGGAAGTCAGTATTCTGCCTACTAGAGGTAGTAAGGAAGACTGCGTTCCTTTACTTTCCATGTTCTGTAGACAGAATATCCTACCATACCCTAGTGTCAGGCCTGCACACGTGACTTTGTTGGCATATGAAATGTAAGGTAATATATGGAGGAGAGTAGAACAGAATAAAGTATAGAAAGTAGGCTCACCCATAGCCGCTGATAAGGAACATAAGAAAGTAAGTTCTTGTTCCACTGATATTTGGGGGTTGTTTACAGCATACCTGGTAAATACAGGTCCAGAAAGAATGATTTTAAGGGAAAAATAATACAATCTACCAGTCTCTCCTTTTTCCCACAAATATATATTTCCCTCCTAAACTCAAAATATCCCAAACCCTTCCTTACACAGCCTTCAGAATGGTTCTCCATGATCCCTACCTTCTGCCATTTGTTCCCTTGTATAGTATCCTCCATCCCAGATAAATGGGGCTGGCCTGTATAAACAGTTAAGAAGTTGAATAATTGACAGTGTATGTCATTTGAGGCTGGGTCATGAGAAACCCAGACTGCAAATTTTTCCTCTTGGAGAATTTGTTCTAGAGGAAGCCAGCTGTTACATCATGAAAAAGCTTAAGAAGCTCTTCAGAGAAGTCCATGCGGTGAGAACGGAGGCCTCCTGACAAAGCCAAGATCAATTTGCCAGCCCAGCGTGTGAGCCATTTAAAAAAAAATTTTTTTTTCAACGTTTATTTATTTTTGGGACAGAGAGAGACATAGCATGAACGGGGGAGGGGCAGAGAGAGAGGGAGACACAGAATCTGAAACAGGCTCCAGGCTCTGAGCTATCAGCCCAGAGCCCGACGCGGGGCTCGAACTCACGGACCGCGAGATCGTGACCTGGCTGAAGTCGGACGCTTAACCGACTGCGCCACCCAGGCGCCCCAGCGTGTGAGCCATTTTAGAGCTGGATCCTCCAGCCTTAGTCAAGCCTTCAGATGACTGCTGGTCTAGTTGGCCTTTTGTCTGTGGCCCTAAGGAACACTGTAAGCCAGAACCATTCAGCTCAGCCACTCTCAAATCTATAACCCGTACAAAATGTGTGAGATAATACATGTTGATTATTGTCTAAACTGCAAATGTTTGGGGATGATGTTATATAGCAACAGAAAACTGATATCCTATCCCCAAGAAGGATATTTTACAATGCACACATAATCATGGCATCAAGCTTAAAGTCCAGATATCATGATCTACTGAGGCTTATACATCCTATCTCTTGATCATGAGACTTTTTGAACAACAACAAATTGATCCATTCCCTCCTACCCAACATACAGAGTGTGAGCATTGACAGATTAGGGACAACACAGATTTCTGGTTGGACAGAGGAAGAATGAAAGGCAGGCAGCCATCCCTGGGCCATAGAGTTCTGAGCAATCTTTCTAGACAAATCTGGGAGGAGTACACTACAAGGTTATGAAGAATTCTTTGAATGAATACATGGATGAATGAAAGTCTAAATAACAAAGCTTGTCTTTAGTGTTTCTCTGTTTTTACATTTGTACACTAACTACACTTCCTTTTTACTGATGCACAGGCCATGAACCTCGTGCTAACTGTCCCTCGTGGTAACTGATAACACAGTTATCCAGTGTTCCAGTAATATAAACCAGTCACTGATAATGTGTCAATCAACTTGCTACAGTCTTCAAGAAATGACACCAAGACTGATACCTCAGGTCCTAAGAACAATATATATAGGAGGAGATGGAAGGCATATTTATGAGTAGGGATGATTTTCAAACTCATCTTTGATTCTCATTAGTCAGAATAAGCTATGTGCTGTAACAAACAACCTCAAAATATCAGTGGCTTAATAGTGACAACTTATACCCTGTTCACGTTATTGTGCTATATTGGACAATACAGGGGATGCTGTTTCTTCCTCACAGAATCCTTTTGGGACAAAAGCTCCTTCTACAGTGCTTGTGCCAAAGTCTACCACTGGCCAGGAAGTAAAGGACAAGAGAGAAGCTATAATGAAGGATTTTGTTTGTTTGTTAGCTTTTAAGTGACCAAGCTCAAAAAAAGTTCCATCACTTTTATCCATATTCCAACCAACTACAATTCAGTGTAAAGTCCCCATATAATTGTAGGGGAGATTAGGAAAAGTAGTTTTCCAGTGGATGCCAGACTTTATGAACTCATAGTCTCTACCCTGCCATAAATCAAACAAATACCAACACCTGTATATGAAAGGAGTGTCGTGCCCAAGATGGTCTCAGACGACCACTCCTTGAAAAGATCTGCTGACCTAACGGCTGCACAGATGACATGTCTGCCAGTGGTAAGAGTCTACCCAACACTACTTCTGGCGTGCAGCCAATTCTCTTACCCATCTCCCTCCCATTCTCTTAACAGAAGGGAGAAAAAAGAAAGAAATGCAAGCAGGCACTGAGCTATTTCCTTCCTTGCTTCATCCAGTTATTCAGCCAGACATGTGGTTGTGAATACTACCAGTCACGCTGTCAGTGAGTCGTTCCTTGGGCGTTAATTATGTGCTAGGCACTGTGCTAGTCATTGGTGTTAGAAAAGAGTCCTGGTCGTTTTGTTTTGTTCCAGACTCTGATACAAGGAACAAAGACTGCCCTATTGCTCTTCTGTAAGGCCAACTGGCTCCTGAAAAGTGGAAAGATAATTATGTCCACATCCGCCCCCCCCCCCAACAAATACTAAATCTTGTCAGTCCTTTGCCTGTTATAATTCAGCAGTAGCAGTGGGGCTTCCATTGTGTACATTAGAAAATTAAAGAGAAGGCAGCATTTGGAATCTAAAGTTGCCCAAATAAGGTTGGACAAAAGCTGATCAGGACAGCAATTTTAGGATCAGAAATAGTTTTAGAATCATTATATCTAACAAAGAAATTATAACCTAATATTATAACATTTATATAATCTTTTAAAATAATTTATAAAATGAATTACTTATATAGTACTTATGTTAATGTTTCAACATTATCTAATAAAGAGATTATAACTATCTAATAATATCTAAGGGTAGGCAATAGAGTCCATCTCTTCATATAGGGAATATATTGCTGATTAAAACAACACGAGTCACAACTAGCAATTTTTCCATACTGGACATACTTCTTAAAGTCAACAGAAAAGAACAAGAGGAAATGGGGAAAAAAGGTGTATTAGTTTGGGTTCTCCAGAGAGATAGAACCAATTGAATGTAAAAAGATATTTACCATAAGGAGTTGGCTCATGCGATAACCACATGTCTGGCCAATTTTCCCTCCAAGTAAAAAGAACAAGTAGGGGCACTGTATGATGTTATGACCATTAGGAGAATTTCCCTTCTCTATCATCCTTCAGTGATGTCCCAGAAAGGGTCTATAGTGCAGTAGCTGTTCATTTTCAGGAGGTACCTACCTATCATGCAGAACCATCTGTAAACCAGGCCCAAGTCTTCTCTTCCCCTGTATCCTGATCATAGAAAACATCCCATAAGGCCATAAACTCAGTCTGAGAGAAAGAAAACAGGGTAGCAGGAGTGGGGACAATGGGCATGTAGGACATTTTTTTCATGTAACTTATCTTGTGCTTTCAGAGCTGGATGCGGCCCAATTAAGTATATGGCACTTTTATCTGATGATAGTGTGTTGCTGTGAATGTCCAAGTTTATGGTTTGGTGGGACAGATAACAGTCTGTTCATGATAGGCTATTCAGGACACATGGTAACTTGGCGGCCCATACTAAGCATTCCAGTTTCTCCTAAAACCCAATAGCAGGCCAACAGTTGATTCTCAAAAGAATAGTTATCTCTAGATGATGGCAGGGCATTGCTATGGTTCATTTACAGGAGCTTGTCCAAGACTCCAAGTAGTATCTTTATCTGCCATTAACACTTCAAGAGCCATTGGATCATTCTAAGGAACGGAAAAGAAGAGAAAGGAAGGGAAGGGGAGGAAAAGGAAGAGAAGGGAAGGGACAGGAGGGGAAGAAGAGGGGAATTTTCTCTCATAGCTATGCCTCTTTTCTGCACTTTGTATCTCAGGCTGCATTCACTTCCTCAGGCTTCTAGTAAACCTACCTAGGCCTAAAGTCTGCTGGACTCAGTGGTTACATTGTGCATATTCATTCTTTAAATGTCACTGCCACGAAGCAAAAGGCAGCCTTCATTTGTTGTCATGAGGAATAAGATGTAAGCATCTAGCAATAAATGTAACTACTAGTAATGAATGTCCTTCATCACAAGCATCAATCTTAAATACTGTGACACATGAGTGCAATATTCTCCATTTCATGTATGCTTCATAATGCATGTGTTGTAATATTTCACTAACATTCTGTTATTAGCTATAACAGAAAAGCATTTATTTTCTGTTGTGTGCCTAACACATTGCTAATCCTGGGGAGGGACATGATGCACACAGTAAGAGCTCATGCTTCATGAGATCAAATATGAGGTTGAATCCACATGCAGAAGTTGTTTTTCATTTAATCAGAGTCATAATTCTAAAGATTAAAACAAACAAACAAAATTCATATGTTTTCTGTGTATACAGATTAAAGTCTAAGAACCCTCTAATTGTTTTAAATGGGGAGGTGGATGTGAATCATTTGCCAAATAGACAACACATATTTTTGAGTGTGACTGACACATCCTCTCTGAAATAAATTAACATCCCCATTCCATCTGGCTTATTTGGACCTACTTATTTCATTGAACAAGACCACAATTAAATATGCTTGGAGAAAAGAAAGATGTACAAGAAAAACTCATTAGAACAAGTAAGATATAATACCATATATACATGCAGTTTTTTCAGTAGCAAGAGAACTAAAGTTTAGTAGGTATGTTTGCTGAGAGGGAGACCAGGAGAAAAGTCTGACAGAGAAATATATATCACATATTTTTTATACTTGATTGGTTTCTAACCACCTACATATACTATCTCATATGTGCCACATACATATACATAAGTATATACACGATATCACTGATTTCTAACCACATGCATACATGATAATACAGAAGGAAGTTGAGGGGAACAAAGGCTTTTTAGTGAATGGAAGGATTATTCTCTACAGGCACTTAGAAAGATCATGAAATGGTGATTGTTTTTCAAAAATCAACTAAATATAAGGAGAAACTAGATGGACATTTTGAACACCTAAAATATTTCATGTTAGATGACAGTATCCATAAGTAAATATCCATTTGGCTGGGATCAAAATGTTTTATTCATGTCAGAATCCAGGTACCCAACAGAGTATTTAATATATAGTAGAATCGGGGCACCTGGGTGGCTCAGTCGGTTGAGCGGCCGACTTCGGCTCAGGTCACGATCTCGCGGTCCGTGAGTTCGAGCCCCGCGTCGGGCTCTGTGCTGACAGCTCAGAGCCTGGAGCCCGTTTCAGATTCTGTGTCTCCCTCTCTCTCTGACCCTCCCCTGTTCATGCTCTGTCTCTCTCTGTCTCAACAATAAATAAACGTTAAAAAAAAAAAATTAAAAAAAAATATATAGTAGAATCTAAATAAATGTTAAAAGAATAAATGAATGAATATAAACGGGAATAGGGTTTTGAGGATTAGATTTGGCCCCCACACAGTTTAAGTAAATATTGATTAAGTAAGTAAGCCCTTCTTCTTACTAACTGTGTAACCTTTGGCATGTTATTTAAAACCATTATTGTTGTTCCATTTTTTTAATCTGTGAAGTAGAAATTATAATGGCATTTACTGCATTTACTTTATGAAGACTATAGGAGTTAATTTGTTTCAAACATTTAAAAAATACCAGATGTTTAGCAAATTCTCAGTAATTGCTTTCCTTTGTTATTTTTACATTCTTCTTCTTCCTCCCCCCTTTCTTCTAAGACATTGGTGAAAAGAGGGAAAGTGGGTAAGGGGGACAGAAAAACAGCCTTACCTCCAAAGATGAGTACAAGGTAATGGGATGGCTCATTTAGATGTGTAAATTTGGTCAGGTGATTTATTCACTGATTAATACTTCAGATTAATACTTTGGAATTTTGGAGATAGCTTAAAAATGATTTTAAATTAATTATCTTTTTTATTAAAATTTTTTTTTAACATTTATTTATTTTTGAGAGACTTGAGAGAGACAGAGTGTGAGCAGGGGAGGGGCAGAGAGAGAGGGAGACACAGAATCTAAAGCCAGGCTCCAGGCTCTGAGCTGTCAGCACAGAGCCTGATGTGGGGCTTGAAACCACCAACAGTGAGATCATGACCTGAGCCGAAGTCACGCGCTTAACCCATTGAGCCACACAGGCGTCCCAAGTTAATTCCTTTTTTATTTATTTATTTTTTTAATTTTTTTTTTTAACGTTTATTTATTTTTCAGACAGAGAGAGGCAGAGCATGAACGGGGGAGAGGCAGAAAGAGAGGGAGACACAGAATCGGAAGCAGGCTCCAGGCTCTGAGCCATCAGCCCAGAGCCCGACATGGGGCTCGAACTCATGGACCACGAGATTGTGACCTGAGCTGAAGTCGGACGCTTAACCGACTAAGCCACCCAGGCGCCCCATTAATTCCTTTTTTAAAGTTAACTCTGATTTTTACTGGAAAACAAGTTGCCGATGTGTATCTCTCCTGAAGTCAAGAGTCCTTAGGTGCTGGAATAAAATACTCTGCATATAAAATACCACAGTGAGAACCAACTCAGGCTGCCCCTGATGAACTGTTCTCTAGACTAGTGTAAAGTGGGCCAGATTGGTACAGGAAGAAAATCAGCTTTGAGGTGAGAGGAAGCAGGACAGAATGAAACCAGATTGCCAGGCGAAGGCAATCAGGTTTGTGATCTGACATCTACATCTGATGTCCCCAGGGCAAGGATCTACATCTATAATTCATGTCCCCAGTTCATGCCCCTCATTTTAAAAGAAAACAAAGATCAGTGTGGTCGAAAATAATGAGAGAAGTCAGAGAGCTGCCCACACAGACAATGGCATAATTAATATGTATTCCAAAGGTATGCACACCTGTGTGTGCACACATACATATCTCTTACTAGCAAAAAAATGAATAAATGATTTTCAGATATTTGTCCTCCTCTGAGATGGCATGGTGAACCTTCACATTGTATTGGATGGAGACAGGCATCATCTTAAAGGATGAGATGAATCAGCTTGCCTTGCCAATTTTGCCAGAACGCAGAAATACGTATATATTTTCCTTGTTAAGAGACTGATGTCTTGTGACACTTTTCACATGAGATCGAAGGGTATGTAACGTTCAGCATTAATAGTTTCCTTGAGAAATAGATAGAATTATATGGATTCTACTCATGAAATTCTAAGATGAAAAGAATAAAGATCTGGAGCATACAAGTACTGTTATAGCCTATCATTCATTTTTCCTTCATTTGGAAATAGCCCCAAATTATCTCTTAAGAAATATCAATCCATCTACTATTTCATTAATTTGGAGCATATTAGTGTCAAGCACTATTCTAGAGGCTTGGATACAAAATAAAACAAAAGAAAACAAAACAAAAAAACCCAACAGGCTCCTCATATAATTTACATTCCAGGGGTGGGTGGCAGAACATCACAGACTAATACGTGTAAAATATGTAGCGTATCACATTGTGATATGTGCTATGGAGAACAGAGCAGCAAGGAAGGCGTGGTGTTGGAAGTTTACAAAGTGCATGGGAAGCCTTTCCTGAACTCTTGATTTTTGACTAAAGACCTGAAAGATATGAGGGAACAGAACACTACACTACACAGCTCCAAGTTGTGCCCAGGATATCGTAATCTATGTGAAATGTACTTACTGGCATGGGACCCAAACAGGGAGAAATTGCTATCAATAATAAGATATTTGTTAAAAGCTAGGTCATAAACTTGAGCTCCCGGTTAAGTGACTTGACTAACATTTTGGAAGAATGTACAAAAATGAAAACAAGCCAGGAAATCAGAATCCAGCTCAAGCCCCAGAATCCAGTCATGGCTTTAGAAATATCCGAAAGTCTTTTCTTTCTTTTTTCTTTTTTTTTTTTTCTCTTTTGGCACACCAGTTTGGACTAAGTTTCTGTCACATACAAGTGGAAGAGTCGTATCGTATGCACATAAATAGATCTATTTATTATTAAAGAAAATGTAATATCATAACATATATCTACATTGACCCACTGATCAATTGATAGCACATTTTCTTTACCTATTCATTGTCACTGGATACTTAAGTTGTTTCCATATTTTGGCTACTGTGAATAAGGTTGCAGTTAATGTGGGAGTGCAGATATCTCTTTAAGATACTGATTTCATTTCCTTTGGGTGTTTACCCAGAAGTGAGATTGCTGGATCATATGGTAGTTCTAAGTTTTTCAAGGAATTTGCATATGGTTTTTCATAATGGCCGTACCAATTTCCATTCTCACCAATGGAAATTTGCTGGAAGAGTAGATCTTAAGTGTCCATACCATACACACATATACACAGGGATAATTATAAAGAAAATGTAAAATAGAAGACACTAATATTGCCTAATTAGAAGGACTTGTAACTGCAGTCCCCCGTTTTTTTTTTTTTTAAGAGGGGGTAGAGGAGCAGAGAGAGGGAGAGAATCTTAAGCAGGACTTGATCCCAGAATCCTGGGATCATGACCTAAGCTGAAATCAAGGGTCAGATGCTTAACTGACTGAACGACCCAGCCACCCTTCTAGTCCTCAGATTCCTTCTTTTTTTGGGGGGGGGGGGGAGGGGGGGGAGAAAGAATCCCAAGCAAGTCTCCCTCTATCAGCACAGAGTTCAACGTGGGACTCAATCTCACAAACCTGAGATCATGACCTTATCTGAAATCAAAAGTTGGATGTTTAACTGACTGAGCTACCCATCACCCCTATAGTCTGATACTTTTTTTTTATTTTTTTTTAACATTTATTTATTTTTGATACAGAGAGAGAGCATGAACAGGGGAGGGTCAGAGAAAGAGGGAGACACAGAATCTGAAACAGGCTCCAGGCTCTGAGCTGTCAGCACAGAGCCCGACACGGGGCTCGAACCCACGGACTGCGAGATCATGACCTGAGCCAAAGTCGGACACTTAACCGACTGAGCCACCCAGGCGCCCCGTCCCCTGATTCTTAATAAGAGAGCATAGACACAACATTTACCTAATTCTGAGTGAATTCCACTGTAACACACTGTATTTGATTGCTTCTTCTATTTTGACCCTATTATCTTGCAACCACACCAATTTTCATATCATTAATATGTTGTTGGAAGGAGTCTACCCTTTCTACCATATAACACTGCAGCCAAGAGAGCCAAATAAGTTCAAGACAGGTATGACGGCATAATGAATGTATGATGGAAATAGCAAGGAATGAATGAGCATGCTCTATGTCAAAGGCAGCCTGCTCCGACTCAAAAACACCCATTATCCCCAACATCCTACTCATTCTGAAGACCATCAATCTTAAAGCAGCTCATGTTAGACATCTACAGGTGATAATGACTGAAAACTCCAGGTTTGGTGATGAGTGCAGGGTGGAGAGCTGACATGCCTTTGAGCAGGGTGACTTCTGTTGGAGAGAACGGATCCCAGAATAGACAAGAATAGACAAACTGATGGAGGATAAGGATAAGGATGACTCAGAGCAAGAAGCAACAGAATAGTTCTGTACGCTTGGGAGAAAAGTCCAAAGAGCTTTTTTTTTTAAGAAAAGAAAATTAAATAGGAAATGAGTGATACAGAAGGGGAATGGAATGAAACCCACTTATTAGTTTCTCCTAGAATCAACATTCAGTATAATTTAGTATTTAACAAGAGTTGAAGGCATACTTAAAATTATCCTGATCACTGGCTACGTGAAGGATTTCCACTTCTTTTTATTGTGATTTAAACATTTCTCTTGAATGTAAGACGGAAGGGGAACAACAACAACAAAAGAATTGTAGATAGAAAAAGGGAGAAGGGTTAAAATTTTGTTCTTCTAAATGAAATATTACATTTTCCCTCTTAATTTGTGGAAGAGACAATCTTCTGAGTCCCCTCTATTTCACCTCAGAGCACACACTACTCCTCCTCAGTGGAGTTTGTATCTTCATTTATTTATTTATTTTTTATTTTTTTTAACATTTATTTATTATTGAGAGAACAGAGAATGAGCATGGGAGGGGCAGAGAGAGGAGGAGACAGAATCTGAAGGAGGCTCCAGGCTCTGAGCTGTTAGCACAGAGCCTGACGCGGGGCTCGAACTCACAAACCCAGCGAGAACATGACCTGAGCCAAAGTCAGACGCTTAACTGACTGAGCTACCCAGGCACCCCTGGAGTTTGTACCTTTAGATCAGCAATCCTTCCTATTAAGTAATCATCCCATTAAATATTTCATCAGAAAGTTGGCCGTTCTACCCAGACGCCTTGTCCATATTCAATTATAACAGCTATCCTTCTTTTATGGGGAGATGCATGTAACTTTCCAAACTGCCTTGAAGTTTTCTCCTGGAAAATTAACATATTTTAAGGGATTTTCATAGGATCTTGACAGTAAGCACTTAAGTTCTGCCCCTTTTGTTCTCTTTCTCAGTTTTGAAGTCATGGTCATTTCCACCTATATTAGTAGGAGATGTTAGGAAAGGAGGACTTGAAGACAGCAGGCAGTTGTATTTTCATTTCTATTTGCCAATCTGATATGTAATAAAGCATTCAGTAACTGAATTAAATTGTCAGATTTCCCAAACACACAAATCAATCGACTGAAAGATTAGGTATTTCTTGTTTATTAGGGTAAAACTTAGGGGGAAGAAAAGAGTAAATTTAATCATAAATTGACCTTAGTTTATTAGTTGGGTTTTCCACACAGGTTTATAAAAGTAATGGTTATAGGGGCTCCTGGATGGCTCCATAAGTTAAGCATCTGGCTCTTGGTTTTGGCTCAGGTCATGATCTCAAGGTTCATGAGTTCAAGCCCCATGTCGGGCTCTGTGCTGACAGGGCGGAGCCTGCTTGGAATTCTCTCTCTCTCTCTCTCTCTCTCTCTCTTTCTCTTCCCCTCCCCTGTTTGTACACATGCTCTCTCTTTGAAATAAATAAATAAGCTTAAATAAATATAGTAATGGTTATAATAAAAATGGTAGGAGATCTAAGAAATTTTAGCAAATTATTTAGCCTAATGCCTAATTTTACAGATGAAGATGAAGTAATTTATCCAAAATAGTATAATTAGACCAGAACTATAACTTTCTCTTCCTATATGTATTCTTGACCTCTTATTTCCTTTAAAAAGATTATAAAGTTTCCAACTTTCCCCATACATTTTTGTTCATAATGATCTTTCTCTTGGCTTTACCTGTTGATAAATAAGTGAAAGTGGTTTTGGGATTTTTGTAGATTTTTAATTGCATATATCTTCATAGAAGTCACTATTTAAAGAGCAATTTTCTTACTTGTGTAAACAAAGTTTTATCCATCTGTTTCCTTAATTGAACTATACGTTTCTTGACAGTAGAAATTCTAGGTTTTATCTAGGTGGTTCCAGATCCTAGAGAAATGAGAGCCATAGCAGGGATTTGATAAATAGTTGTTGAATGAATAGATCCATCTTGTTTCTGACTTTTCATGATGCCTGGAACAACATGACAGCCATTCACTGTGTTTTTCTTCTGCAAAACTCCATCTATTCCCTTCAATTTTCATTCTTCTTCATGGCCTCAATAATGGATTTCATTCCCTGGAGCCTCTGGATATTACAAAAGTAAAAATCTTTTTCATCTCTTCTTCCTATTTATAAGTAGATTACATCAGATTCTACCTATTATACTAATTTTTCTAGATTCCCCAAACACATTAGCATATTAAATTGAGAATTTCCTTCTCTCATACTTTGTCTAAACCAGAATTTACTCATCCACTTAAACAACCATTTTGTTGACTACCTTCTATAAACTATGTGGAGTGTTAGGAACTAGCAATAAACAGTGAACAAAACTGACATGACCTCTGACCTCATAGAGCTATAACTAGAGTGGGGAGAAGGACAGAAAAAATGAAAAAAGAAAAAAAAACACACAAAACACCTAAACAATAGAAAACGATTAAAAACTGAAAATTGAAACAATTGTTAAGGAAATAAAAACTTGTTTGTATTCACTTTTTCTTTTTCTTTTTTTTTTTTTTTTTGGAGCATGTTTTTGAAGCATACTTTATAAATATACTTTGGAAAATGTCAGATTGAAAACCTACCTATTACTCTATGATGTGCATTTCTCTATCTTCACCCCATGGATATCTGGAAGGTTTGTTCTAAATGCCTTATGAGATATTAAAACTTTATGACTCTATGATCAACGTAGCAAATTTTTTCAGAAGTGGTAATGAATTCTATTTTGGCCTAATCTTCTCTAATTTTATTAAAAATATTAGTAAGTACCACCTATGAACCAGGCACTGCCAAGTGTTATGGCTTCAATGGTAAACAAATGAAATCAGGCTTTTATGGAACAAATTTTCACAATGCATCCAAAAACACTGACGGCTTATGAGCACTTTGATAATTTATCATAGATCGTTGCCTAATGTCTGCAAAAATTTGGAAGCTTATGGCCCAATGTAGAAGTCTATAGCCAGGCCTATACAGATGTTTGTTAACTGTGCCTCATGAGGAATGCGTTTTATGGTATTGGGGGGACTCTTGTGTACTGACATAGCCTCCAAGACAACCAAATGTGCAAAAGGCAGTAAATCCAAGGCTCTGACCTCCTGAAGAAGCATTTTTCCCCCTTCTGGGAGGCTGCCTTGACCAATGATTTTCAGATGGATCTCTGTGAGGAACCAGGAAGGCATTGGGGAACACCACATCCATTCCTGTGCTTAAGTCATGGATTTCCTTTGTACTTTGTCTTACTTCAGTAGTAAAGTGAAGTCACAGCAACCTTGAGCTGAATCCAAATTATAATTCTCATTGGGAATGTACATTAGCTTTTATCATCTAGAGAACATATCAGAATCTCCCATTTTTTTTCCTTGTAAAATGTAAATAATGTCTGCCTAATGAAGTTCTCCATTTTAGGAATTCTAGCACATAGATTCTTAGCATCCTCAATGATGTTTCATAGGTAGCATTTTTTTTTTCCAACATGAGGCACTAAAAGTTTAAAAACTAAGAGGTTAGGGTGCTGGAAGCATTAAACATGTAAACAGAAAAATCACCCAAACTGATGACAAGTCAGAGTAGTGAGGGTGGCTGAGGCCACTATCACTGGTCTTATACAAGTGAGAAAGAACAGGAATGAGAGAGAAATCAGTGGATGGGAATCTCAGAGAGGAATAGAGGGAATCAGTCCTAGAGAAGGTCCTTAGAAAAATACCTGGGATTTAATCCCCTCATGTATAAATCTACTGACCATTCAATTTTAGGACTTCAGAGGTGATCCCAAGGGCTGGGAAATGCCTTTCATATGCACACCAATCTGGAGGCAAGGAAAATTTGGCATTTTTATGTTACAGTTACTAATTAAATCTGTCCAGACTGATGGGAAAGGGAAAAACACTCTAGATAGCTTTCTGAAATCAAGATAAGTTGTCCTGCTAAATACTTAGGGAAAAAAAATTACAGCCTATTTTGCATGAATTGTTAACTTCTAAAAAGAAATGGATGGCGATAAAAATAACTCAACGGGGATTGTTCCCTTTTAAAGAACTCAAGAGAAAAATAAAATGGAAAGGAACGAACAGAGAGTGGATGTAGGCAATAGAACTCTGGGTGTCTGACAGAGTGTGTTTTATAACTATTTATTTATTGGCAGCCTGGGTGGGATCATAGCAGAGTATAGTCTCAGATAGCACATAATTTATAACAAGATTTAATTTCTACCTCCCTCAAGACGGTGGGGTTTTATCTCTGGAAAATCAGCAATGTGAAGATTCACATTAACTAGACCAGTGGCTACTATTTGTCCATAATTTCAAAGCCTCTAGACAATGCTATATATGTCAAGCCTCTGATTCTGCATAATGGACATCCTAATAATTATCATTAGTTGCTAACTGTGAGTGAAATATATTGGAGGTTACTACCCTTTCCCATTTGGAGATAAAACTATCTTTCATACTAGCAAATTCCATCTTCTGTGATGATTGAGGGAACCTGTATTAAGCTGTCAGATCTTCAAAACTCAAAACTCTGCTTAACATATACTCTCAATAGGCAGAGAGAAATGTAGAAGAAAAGTTAAGGGGTTCCTTTTGGATTGACCATTGATCAATGGAGTTCTTATACCACTCAATCTGTCAAGGGAGCTCGAACCACAAAATTATGTAGGACCATGCTCCCCTTTCTCAGGTCCTATGGGATATCTTAATTCAACTAGAAAAATGGATCCTGTGATCCAATGTTTTCTTACTCTGTCCCTGGCCATCACTCCAGTGCACGTCATCATCATAGCTGGATGAAAGCAGTCGTGACTTGATTGGTCTCAATGTTTTCTTTCTTGCTTTCCCTAAAGTCTTTTTTCTGTACAGCAGCTAAGGTGGTTCTTTTAGAGAGCGAACCAGATCATATCACTCATCTACTCAAAACCCTCTATGACTTCACTTCATATTCAAAATAAAATGCAGAATTTTGCCTGGTCCACAAGGTTCTACCCAACCTGGCTTCCAGCTCTTAGTCACTCCTCTGCTTCCATTTCTTACCTCAATCACTATATTTGGTTAAACTGGGCTTCTGCCTATAAACAAGTTCTTGCTCAGAGTCTCAATGCTTCTTTTTGCCTATTCCTAGAAATCTCTTTCTAAGACTCCAAGGACTTTCTCTATGACTGAACTCAAATTTCTTCTCAGATGTCAACTTCTGGGAACAACAGATCTATAACAGAGACATCCTGGTTGCCACTTGCTTGGTTTCTTTTTGCAGCTTTTCTCACTTTCTGCATTCAGTTTACAATCTATCTTGCCATTCCTTTGAGGGCAGAATATTAGTGCTGTATTTCTAAGGCTTAGAACACTTTCTGATGCATAAAAGACATTCAAAAAATACTTGATCAAGAAATAAAGGAGGAAGAAAGGGAGGGAAGAGGGAAGAAAGGAAGGAGGGAGTGGAAATGAAAGAAAGAAAAAAAGAGAAGAAAGAAGATAGGTTTTAAATTAAAAAAAAAAAAAAAAAGCAGTTCAGAGATTATCTTCTTTCATAAATTTATTACCCAAGAGGAAGAAATGAAGAGCTTTAACGTATCAAGAAAGTACAGGTAAAGCTCCAATTTCTGAGAAAGTTCAGACCAAAAAAACTTTCCCCCACTTAAAGAAAAAAATGTATATTTACGGCTGTGTGGTGATGACAAGGAAAAGAAGTTCTAAGAGTTGTTTATTTGATTTTGGTTCACTTTAGTTGATTAACAATTTACTGACGAGCAAAACAAACAATGAACAAAAAAAAAATCACACAAAATAAAGTCCCCCAAACAAGCAAACAAAAAACCAGAGAAAACTGAGATAGTTCAATCAGCACCAGCCGTGAATCAAACCTTGTTGATTCGCGATCAGTTCGTTAACAAACATGGATCTTACGCTCCATTGTTGATTGTTAGGTGAGAAGGTACTACGGAAACCCTCTTATTGATACTGTTGATTCACCTAATTTGCTCACCTAGTGTAAAAAACAACAAACAACAATAAACACATGTACTTTACTTTGTGGATAATTTCCAGGTAGGACATAGAAAACAATAATAGGCTGAGCCGATATTTTGCTTTACCTCAACTCACCATCTAGTGGCGAATCGGGTAAGTGCAGGCTTCCTACTTAGAACAACTTGTCTGCTTTCCTGACAAACATTTGTTTAGCATTTACTCTGCCAGGCACTGTGCTGGGTACTGTACTAAGCAGAGATGAATAAACACATACCTAGAAGAGTCTCTAGTTCAAATTCTGTCTTCTGGCACTATATGCAGAAAGTGGCTTCGGCAAACATGATCTAAAACTGAAGTAGGGTTTATTATGCCAGGTTCTGGCTGATCACATTTCAAATGTAACGCACCTCAGGACAAAATTTCAAGGTGATTATTATTGTTCCATTTTATATATAAGGAAAAAGAAGCCAAGAGAAGCTGACACCCAAAGAAGCCCAGACAGTAGATGAAAGAGCCCATACTCCCATCCAGATCTGTCTGGCTAGAAAGTCTCTGACCTTACCCTACCACATCATATGGCCTCTTATTAAATGGAGGTATAATCTATGGCTAGGTAACAATTTTTTTTCTTGAGAAATTAGCCCGAACTTTGCATAAATGATAAATAAATAGTCATCACAGAAGCTTAGTGGATTTCAATTTCCAGAACAATGACACTTGGATCTACCTGGTTTCTAATCCAACATAGTTCAGGGGATAATTCTTGATGTCTGCACACAGGAATATCAGCATGCAGACCGATGACCCTCAAAGAATAGAAACTTGAAAAAGTCAAGAAATAATGATTGAGTTCAGTTCTCTATAGAAGTAGTCCGCACTATACAGTGAATATATTGCTAGGTTTAGAGGCCAAATGTATCAGTTAAAGTAACAAAACTTAAGAGAATGTGAATGTATATCATTATCAGATACAAAACCAGGTTACAGACAACTGGCAAAGCTTACTATGCAGATGGAATAACGTATCTAGAAAAGCTGAACTCAAAAGGATGAATTTGTTAATGTGTTGTGGGAGACTATTTACAATATTCCAATTCTCATTTGTGCAGGTATGGAATATGTTTGGCGAATCCCATTCTTTGAAGTCAGGCACAACCCTTCGTCTTTCTTTTGCCAACAGAATCTGAAAGAAAGCTTTGTGTTACACTTTGGAGAGCCAAACTAGTTAAGAGTTAGTGTGCCATTTGGCTTATTGCCACAATGACTGGTAAGGTTCTTGATGTTAGAGGCTTTCATCAGCCTGGGTCCACGTGGTACAAATGAGAAATAAACCCGTGTTGTTTTAAACTACTGAGATTTGGACATGGCTTGAACTTTATCATAAAGAGCTTATCTTGAAAAAAAGCAAACCAATCTGATGCTATTTACGGCAGAAGATTCTGAGTCAACCTGAGGAATGGAAATGATTTCATCTGTAATCATCTGGTGCCATGAGCCTCAAATGTTGCCTAATTAACTCATCTTTATCTGATTATGCCTTACCAAAATACCTTCCACAAGAACTTTTCTTACCAGGTAGGCTGGAGGAATGTGGTACTCTAGTCGGCTGATATGAAACATCTGCTTTGCCTGTCATTTATATTTCTTCACTATTGGACTAATTACCTGGCACTGCAAATTATTCATCAGATTTCTGTTAGTTTGGTTAATATAGCTCTAGCCCTGACAGACTGACCACATGAGCATAGGTCCATTGGCTAAAGTGGGTTTGCAGAGCCACACAACTGCTTCTGAGATGAGGGAGACAAAAAAGGGAGGGTGGGGGGAGGAGAGGGAGACAAAAGGACAGGGACTGGGAAAGAAATTCTCTGGCTATTTCAGAGAAGATTCTTGTTTAAATTCTGTTCTCATGAGATGACCAACCACCCCTTAGTCCTTCTGAATCAGATGAGGCAAAATACATTCATAAAACTATATCTACATTTTTAATCAGTGTCCTTCTGCCATTTATTTCTGGTTGAGAAGGCAGGTAGGAGAAACTAAAAACAGGGCTGTCCCTGCCTTCCCTATTGGATTTCCAGATCGCTTCATGTGCTTGGATATTTTGTTGGACAAATAACCTCCTCCATCAAATTGACAGGTCTTTTTGGTTAACTTGTTTCCATAATAAATGTTTCATCACCTACATCTATTTTTATTAAACAAGGTGTGGTGAGGATGGAGGAAAGATTTTATACAGTCAGTGGGCAATTCTATTTTCAGCAGCTACTGTATTTTTAATTTATGTTTTTATAACATGTTAGAATAATATGCACCGGATTATGAATGTCAGGCTTGTCATAAGATTGTTTTCTTTTGTCATCAAGTTTCATAGGAATTCATGGACAGGTTATACCAGTTGAGACCAACAAGCATGTGACAGCACCTGACTTATAAATTACTCAGTTCCTTCAGCTATTGATTGATTTCTAGACATAAATAACAAAGGAAATGCCAGAGTAATAATTCATCCATTCTTTTCGGTCACAACTGTGTTTCAGAAACATCGCTTATTTTGCTTGGGTTCCGACTGGACTTGCAATGTATTTGCTCTCCTCACACACTGCTTTTGCTTTGGTTCTTTCAGATTATCATCCCAAGGAAGGAACAGCAAGAATCATAAGTTTAAGCCTGATAGCTGGGGCATCAAGCCCTATATACCATGACCACCCATTCTGAACTAAGTTTGCTAGAAAGAAGCCAGCATAAAATCTTGAAAAGGAAAAAGCATTAATTAAATCCATCTGTCTGGTGAATTAATGTTAAACCTTCAGCCTCGTATTTAAGACCTTCATTTGTTTATGGTTTCCCTCCCTCCCTTCCACTGTCCTTTTATCCTTTCTGTGGCTCCTTCCTCCCTTCCATCTTTTCCTTCCTTAATAAAACATTTGTTGGTGCCTTGGGGCACCTGGGTGGCTCAGTTGGTTAAGCGTTCGGCTTCGGCTCAGGTCATGATCTCACAGCTCGTGAGTTCAAGCCCCACGTTGGACTCTATGCTGACAACTCAGAGCCTGGAGCCTGCTTCAGATTCTGTGTCTCACTCTCTCTCTGCCCCTCCCCCGATCACGTGCGTGCTCTCTGTCAAAATACATATATAAACATAAACAAACATTAAAAAAATAAATAAAACATTTGTTGGTGTCTAAAACATTCTTCCTAAGCTCAACTGGACCATTTTTCTTATTCTAGTCATATCTTTCATCCTGTGTGCCCTTGCTCACATTTTTTCTACCCCAAACACTCTCTTCCTCCCATTTTTTTATGACGAGCATGAGTAGCCCCTATTCTAAAGCCATTTGATATGTTTACCCCGCCACTAAGCCTTTAGCAAACACTTGAGTCTGTATGCAACTTGTGAACCTCTCTCTTACAGCATTACCAAAGGCTTTGTTATTTTACAATTGTTTGTATGCTTACCTTTTTAATCCTTCTACACTTTTAACATGCTGTTTTGGGGAGGAGACTTTGTCTAATTCTGTCTGATGCACTTGCAATGCCTTGCATAAACTGTATGGAAAAAAAAAGCCTAAACAAAACTGAAGTAATGACAATAAATATTACAGAACGAACATAACACTAGAGGGCAAAAACATCAGAGTTCGAGACTTCTCTGTAATTTACAGAGTTGAAATTGTGAAGAACTCTTTGCACTCAATTGCAAAGAGTGTATAAAGTGAAAATAACTACAGCTTTTTTTTCTCCTTGGAACATTTACAACTTCAAAATTTATGACTACAATACATGCCTTCTGTTAAATGATTCAACATCAGATAAATCAGAGGACCTCACTATCACAGGTAGAGGCTTTAAAACATGCAAAGATAATTTTACAGACTCTCTGGATAAAAGACTTAACATATCAAGGCTCTTTAATGTAATAATAGCATGTATTGAACTCTTCATAAATGGCATTTACTGGGCTAGACATTTTAGATGATGCTCTCCAAACCTCACCAGAAAAAATAAAACCATGCAATGGTGGATTTTATTGTACCTGTTACTTGTGAGAAAACTGAAGCATAGTTAGGTTAAGGCATTTGATCCACCCAGAGTCAGAATATCAACCACGTCTGATACTGAAGCCCATGCTATTTCTGCCAAATAAATGAAAATCTTTACATATTCTATCTACATACATAATTGGTATCAATAGATACTATACTACTGTGTATTTGTTGAGTTTTCTGCGTTTTCTTTTACATAAGTTCTTAATATATTCTAGATATAAATGTTTATAAGTTTTATTTCATCTTTTCTCCCAATCTATTATCTTTTAACTTTCTTCACATTTCCCTAACATAATTAAATTCCTAATTTTTGGTATAATCAAATGAATAAGATATTTTGGCATAGTTTGCTCTTTTGTACTATTATTATTACAAAAATCCCTTCCCAAAGTTAGATCATAAACACGTGCTCCTCATTTTCTGATGAATAAAAACAAAACAAAACAAAACAAAACAAAACAAAACAAAACAAAACATAAGCTTCAGTTAAATATGTCTGGATTGCATTGGTTTTAATACATTATAGTTTATTTTTGTATCTATTTTCTTCCAAAAGTGGCTGTCCTACTTTGCATACCCACCAGCAATGAGTGAGAGCTCTTGAGCTCTTGTCCCACATCCTAATCAGCATTTGCTGTTTGTAGTGTTTCAGAGTTTGGCCATTCTAATAGTTGTGTAGTGGTATCTCATTGTTGTTTTAAATTGCAGTTCCCTGATGACATATGATGTTGAGCATCTCTTCATCTACTCATTTGCCATCTGTATATCTTCTTTGATGAGATGTCTATTCAGGTCTTTTGTGCGCTTTTTAACCAGGCTGCTAGTTTTATTCTTATTGAGTTTAAGGGTTCTTTGCATACTTTGGATAATAATCCTTTATCAGATGTTTCTTTTGCAAATGTTTTCTCCCAGTCTGTGGCTTTGTTGTCGTGTCTTTTGCAGAGTAGAAGCATTTAATTTTAATGAAGTTCAGCTTGTCAATTACATCCTTCATGGATTGTTTCTTTGGTATTGTATCTAAAGAATCCTCATGATACCCAAGGCCATCTAGGGTTTTGTCCTGTTATCGTCTAATAATTTTATAGTTCTGCATTCTACATCTAGGTATTTGATCCATTTTGAGCTAATTTTTGTGAAAGGTGTAATGTCTGTGTCTAGATTCATTTTTTGGTGGACGTTCAGTTGTTTCTGAACCATTTGTTGAAAAGACTGTCTGGTAAATGGTAGTGTGTTTTTAATTGCCAATTCCAATCATTCATTGCAGATATATAGAAAAATGACTGACTTTTTAATATTAAACTTGTATCCTTCAAACTTTCCTTGTTTCTGATCTCTGCAGGAAACTTTGAGATTTTTTACCATTTAAGTATGATGTTAGCTACAGGGTTTTTGTAGATTTTATTTATCAGGTTGAGGAACTTCCCTTGTTTTCCTAGTTTACTGGGAGTTTTATTATGAATGAGTGTTGGTTTTTGTCAAATACTTTTTCTGTATCTATTGATATGATTATATGTTTTTTGTTTCTTTAGTCTGTTGATGTGATGGATTATATTAATTGATTTTCAAATGTTGAACCAGCTTTGCATACTTGGGATAAATCCCACTTGATTGTGGTATATAATTCTTTTTATTCATTTTTGGGTTTTATTTTGCTAGTAATTTGTTGATGATTTTTTTATATTTAAGTTCAGGAGAGATATTGGTCTATGGTTTTCTTATAATGTCTGTCTGGTTTTGGTAGTGAGTAATACTGGCTTAAAAGGATGAGTTAGAAAGCAATTCCTTTTCCTTCCAGTCTATGAAAGAGATTTTAAAGAATTAGTATAATTTTTTCTTAAATATTTGGTAGAATTCACCAGTGAATGCATCTGGGTCTCATGTTTTCTGTTTTGGAAGATTATTAATTATTTATTCAATTTTCAAAATAGGTACGAGCCTATTCAAATTGTCTATTTCTTGTGTGAGTTTTGCCAGATTATGTTTTTCTGGGAAATGCCCATTTCATCCAAGTTATAACATTTGTGGATATAGATCTGTTCATAATATACCTTTATCATCCTTTCTATGTCCATGGGATCTGCAGTGAATTATCCTATTTTTTTTCCCTGATATTAGTAATCTGTATACTCTCTCCTTTTTTTTTAGCTTGGCTCTAGGTTTATCAATTTCATTGATCTTTAAACAAACAAACAATAAAAGTGTTTGTATTGATTTACCTTATTGATTTCTTATTTTCAATTTTATTGCTTTCTGCTCTAATTATTTTTCTTCTGCTTATTTTAGATTTAATTTGCTCTTTTTTTTCTAGTTTCCTAAGGTGGATGATTATACTATTGATTTTAGATTTTTTCTCCTTTCTAATGTGGGCATTCAATGCTATAAATTTCCCTCTAAGCACTGCCTTTGCTTCATCCCACACAATTTGATATTTTATTTTAATATTTATGTAGTTCCAAATATATTTTTTATATTTCTCATGTGATTTTTTTTGGACCCATATGTTATTGAGAAGTGTGTTATTTAATCTCCAAATATTTTGGAATCTTCCAGCTCTCTTTTTGTTGATGATTTCTACTTTAATTCCATTGTGATCTAACAGCAGACATTGTACGAGTTTTATTCTTTTAAATTTGTTATGTCTTACAAAGGGCTAGTATCCAAAATCTATAAAGAGCTCACCAAACTCCACACCCGAAAAACAAATAATCCAGTGAAGAAATGGGCAGAAAACATGAATAGACACTTCTCTAAAGAAGACATCCGGATGGCCAACAGGCACATGAAACGATGCTCAACATCGCTCCACATCAGGGAAATACAAATCAAAACCACACTCAGATATCACCTCATGCCAGTCAGAGTGGTCAAAATGAACAAATCAGGAGACTATAGATGCTGGCGAGGATGTGGAGAAACGGGAACCCTCTTGCACTGTTGGTGGGAATAAAAATTGGTGCAGCCACTCTGGAAAACAGTGTGGAGGTTCCTCAAAAAATTAAAAATAGACCTACCTTATGACCCAGCAATAACACTGCTAGGAATTTACCCAAGGGATACAGGAGTACTGATGCATAGGGGCACTTGTACCCCAAGGTTTATAGCAGCACTCTCAACAATAGCCAAATTGTGGAAAGAGCCTAAATGTCCATCAACTGATGAATGGATAAAGAAATTGTGGTTTATATACACAATGGAGTACTACGTGGCAATGAGAAAGAATGAAATATGGCCCTTTGTAGCAACGTGGATGGAACTGGAGAGTGTGATGCTAAGTGAAATAAGCCATACAGAGAAAGACAGATACCATATGTTTTCACTCTTATGTGGATCCTGAGAAACTTAACAGAAATCCATGGGGGAGGGGAAGGAAAAAAAAAAGAGGTTAGAGTGGAAGAGAGGCAAAGCGTAAGAGACTCTTAAAAACTGAGAACAAGCTGAGGGTTGATGGGGGGTGGGAGGGAGGGGAGGGTGGGTGATGGGTATTGAGGAAGGCACCTTTTGGGATGAGCACTGGGTGTTGTATGGAAACCAATTTGACAATAAACTTCATATATTGAAAAAATAAAAAATAAATAAATAAATTTGTTATGTCTTAGGGTGTACAATCTAATCTATACTGACAAATGTTCCATGTAAGCTTGAGCTGCTGTTGTTGGATGAAGTAGTTTAGAGATGTCAATTATGAACAATTGATTGATGGTGTTACAGAGTTCTGCTATGTACTTACTATTTTCTACCATTTCTGATGGAGGACTGCTGAATTCTCCAGTTATAATGGTGGATTCATGTATCTCCCTTGTGGTTCCATCAGTTATGCCTCACATATTATGACACTCTGTTGTTAGGCATACTCACATTAATAACTGTTAGGGTTTCTTGGTGAACTAACTTGTTCATCATTACATAATGTCCCTTTTTATTCCTGATAACTTCATTGTTCTGCACTCTCTGAAGTTAATATAGCTACTCTCACTTTCTTTTGATTAGTGTTAATTAGCATGTATATCTTTCTCTATCCTTTCACATCTTCATATTCACATCTTTATATTTCACATCTTTATATTTCACATCTTTATATTCGAAGGGGATTTCTTATAAACAACATATACTTTATATACTTTATATTCACATCTTTATAAAGTATACTTTCTATACTTTATATTCACATCTTTATATTTCACATCTTTGTATTTTACATCTTTATATTCAAAGGTGATTTCTTGTAAACAACATATACTTGGGTCTTGTTTTTGATTCACTCTATCTCTGTGTCATAATGGTATAATTAGAGTATTGACATTTAAATTTTTTTAATTTATTTTATTTTTTTTGAGACAGCACACAAGTGCGTGAGTGGGGGAGGGGCAGAGAAAGACGGGGAGGGAGAGAATCCCAAGCAGGTTTCACATTGTCAATGCAGAGCCCGGCTCTGCATTGCAGTGCAGGGCTCGAATCCATTAACAGTGAGATATTGACCTTAGGTGAAACCAAAAGTTGGACACTCAACTGACTGAGCCACCTAAGTGCCGATGGACCATTGACATTTAAAATGATTATTGATAGGGCAAAAACATGAATAGACATTTCTCCAAAGAAGATATCCAAATGGCCAACTGACACATGAAAAAATACTCAACATCACTCATCATCGGGGAAATACAAATCAAAACCACAATGAGATACCACCTCACACCTTTCAGAATGGCTAACAATAACAACTGAGGCAACAACAGATGTTGGCAAGGATGCGGAGAAAGAGGATCTCTGTTGCATTGTTGGTGGGAATGCAAGCTTGTGCAGCCACTCTGGAAAACAGTATGGAGGTTCCTCACAAAATTAAAAATAGAACTACGCTATAACCCAGCAATTGCACTACTAGGTATTTATCCAAGGGATATAGGTATGCTGTTTCAAAGGGGCACATGCACCCCTATGTTTATAGCAGCACTATCAATAAGAGCCAAAGTATGGAAAGAGCCCAATGTCCATAGATGGATGAATGGATAAAGATGTGGCATATATATATGTGTGTGTGTACACACACACACACACACATATATATACATACACATATATATATATATATATTTATATATGTATATGTATATACACACACATACACAATGGAGTATTACTCGGCAATCAAAAAGAATGAAATCTTGCCATTTGCAACTACATGGAAGGAACTAGAGGGTATTATGCTAAGTGAAATTAGTCAGTCAGAGAAAGACAGAAGTCATATGACTTCACTCATATGAGGACTTTAAGATACAGAACAGATGAACACAAGGGAAGGGAAGCAAAAATATAAAAACCGGGAGGGGGACAAAACAGAAGAGACTCTTAAAGATGGAGAACAAACAGAGGGTTACTGGAAGGGTTGTGAGGGGGGATGGGCTAAATGGGTAAGGGACATTAAGGAATCTACCCCTGAAATCATTGTTGCACTATATGCTAACTAACTTGGATGTAAATTTAAAAAATAAAAATAAAATAAAAAAATAAAATAAAATGATTATTGATATTGTTGAATTAATGTCTATTTATCAATGATTTCTATTTGTTACCCTTGTTCTTTGTTCTTATTTGTGTTTTCTACTCTTCTTCTGCCTTTTTTGGTCTTAACTGAGCATTTTATAGATTGCATTTTCACTCTTTTCTTAGTATGTCGGTTATACTTCTTTTGTTTTTTAGTGATTGCCCTAAATTTTGCAATATACATTGACAATATTAATCTAAATCCAACTTTAATTAACATACTACTTCAGGAGTAGTGCAAGTACCTTATAATAATAAAATAATTCTAATTCTTCCCTTCTTTTCCTTCTCTTGCTGTCATTTATTTCACTACTAAATAAGCATACTTGGGGCTCCTGGGTGGCTCAGTCAGTAAAATGTCCCACTTCAGCTCAGGTCATGATCTTGCAATTGGTGAGGTCGAGCCCTGCATGAGGCTCTGTCCTGGAGCCTGCTTCAGATTCTGTGTCTCTGTCTCCCTCTGCCCCTCTTTTGCTTGCACTCTGTCTCTCTCTCTCTCTCTCTCAAAAATAAATAAACATTAAAAAATTTAAAAAACAAAAATAAATGAATAAGCATACTTAAGCATATACACACATATACGCATGTATGTACAAATATACACACATATATGTGTATATATATAAATATACTGAAGCTATTATTATTTTGAATATTATTTTTCTTATTAAGAAAAATAAAAGATTGTTATTTTACTTTTACTTATTCCTTCCTTGATGCTCTCTTTTTAATGTATATTTGAGTTTCCTGACCTGAATCACTTTCCTTATCTCTGAAAAATGTTTAACATTTCTTTCAGGGAATGTCTACTGGCAAAAAAGTCCCTCAATATTTATTTGCCTGAGAAAGTCTTAGTTTCCCCTTCATTTTGTAAGGGTAATATCACAGGGTACAGAGTTCTAGGTTGTTGGATTTTTTTTCTCAACATTTTAAATATTTCATTCCACTCTTCCTGCATACATAATTTCTGAGGGGAGGTCAGAAATTCTTTTTTTTTTTTTAATTTTTTTTTTCAACGTTTATTTATTTTTGGGACAGAGAGAGACAGAGCATGAACGGGGGAGGGGCAGAGAGAGAGGGAGACACAGAATCGGAAACAGGCTCCAGGCTCTGAGCCATCAGCCCAGAGCCCGACGCGGGGCTCGAACTCCCGGACCGCGAGATCGTGACCTGGCTGAAGTCGGACGCTTAACCGACTGCGCTACCCAGGCGCCCCCAGAAATTCTTACTGTGTCTGTAGGTAAGGTATTGTTTCCCTATGGCTTCTTTCAGGATACTCATCTTTTATTTACTGCAGTTTGAATATGATGGCTAGGTGTGGTTTTGTGGGGGCACTTATCCTGCATGGTATTCTCTGAACTTCCTGGATTTGAAGTATGGTATTAATTTGGGGGCAATTCTCAGTAATTACTATTTCAGATATTTCTTCTATTTATCTTTCTTCTCCTCTAGTTTCCTATTACATATATGGCCTGCATTTTTTGGATATTCTGTTGCTTTTTTTAATCTTTGCTGTTTTGTTCTGGAACTTTCTATTAAGCTATCCTCAAGCTTGGAGATTCTTTTCTCAGCCACATCTAGTCTAATGAGCCCATTAAACATATTCTTCAAATGCATTACAGTGTTTTTTATCTCAATTTTTAAGTTATTTCTTAGAATTTTGATCTTCCTGCTTACATTGCCCATATATACTTACATGCTGTTTACTTATCCATTAGAGCCTTCAGTATATTAAATCACAGTTGGTTTAAATTACTGGTCTGGTAATTCTAGCATCCCTGACATATCTGAGTCTGGTTCTTAAGTTTGCTTTGTCTCTTCAAACTGTAATTTTGGCTTTTAGTATGCTTTGTAATATTTTCTTGATGGCTTGATATTATATACTGGGTTAAAAACTTGCTGTAAATAGACCCTTAGTAATGTGATGGTAAGATATGGGGGGAAGGGATGCATTCTATGGTCTTATGATTAGGTCTTAGTTTTTAATCAGTCTGTGCCCTTGGGTTGTGAACTTGACAAGGGCTTTTCCACCCCTCTCTCCCTTTGATGGGACAGGATAGCTGGAGTGGGGCTGGATATTTCCCTTCCCCCAGATCAGTTAGGCTTTGATGAAACTCTGATAGTTTAGGCTATGATAAAATAGTTTCTTCTGAGAGTGAATCTTAAAGCAAAACAAAACAAAACAATCTGATATATTTATAAATGGTTACTTTCCCCCTCACCCTGTAAAAAGCACAAGGGGATTTTTTTTTTCCCTCCAATATTTGCTGTAAAATCTGATCAAGCTCCTGGAGATAAAATTTACAAAAGTATGGGGCCCTCCCAGGACTGGTTTGCTCTGGAATTTTTAACTCCCAGATTTGTCCACACTGAGCCTCAAGAAATATGTTACAGTTTATGTTTTTTTTGTTTGTTTGTTTTTTTTTTTTACCCTGGTACTGGTTCTCACGCAGATTTCTGCTCTTGGGTTTCTGTTCTGGTAAATTGTGACTACTTGCGTTTTTCTTTTTGTCTCTCCAATTTTAGACTCAGTGGTTTGCCTTGCAATCTTATTTTTCTGGAAGATATAAGAACAGTTGTTGATTTTTCAGTTTGTTCAGCTTTTTGCTTATTGTTAGGATGTCTGGTTCTGAGCTCCTTGCATGTTGGACTGAAAACCGTAAGTCCTTACTTATTTTTAATAAATATTTTAGTTTAAAATAGATTTAGATTTATAGAATTGTTGCAAAGATAGTATATAGAATTCTCATATACTTCACGTCCAGTTTCCCTATCACTAACATCTTACATTAGTAATGTATGTTAGTCAAAATTAATGAGCCAATATAGACACATTATTTAAGTCCATATTTGGGGGACCTGGGTGGCTCAGTCGATTAAGCATCCAACTTTGGTTCAGGTCATGATCTCGTGGTTCATGAGTTCAAGCCCCACGTTGGGCTCTGTGCTAACAGCAAGAAGCCGGGAGCCTGCTTTGTATTCTGTCTCCCTCTCTCTCTCTGCCCCTCCTCTGCTGACACTCACACCAGTCCTAGGAGGGCCCCCACACTTTTGTGAATTTTATCTCCAGGAGCCTGATCAGATTTTACAGCAAATATTGGAGGAAAAAAAATCTCCTTGTGCTTTTTACAGGGAGAGGGGAAAGTAATTCTCTCTCTCCCCCACAAGAATAAATAAACATTAACAAAAATTTTAAAAAATAAAATCCATACTTTAGATTCCCTTAGTTTTTACCTGATCTCCTTTCTCTGTTCCAGAATCCCATCCAGAATACCACATTACATTTAATCATCAATTCTCTTTAGAGTTCTCTTGACTATGACAATAACTACTATACTTTTGATGACTAATTTGTTCAAAATTTTCTTAATTTTATGAACATTCTCCCTTATGTCACTGCGTATACTTTTTAATTAATTTAAATTTAATTAATTTAAATCTTTTTTTTTTTTTTTTCAAATCTATGTAGTAACTGTTGCTCTCTCTCTAATGTTTTCTTTTAATGGTTGTATTCCCCAAGCATCTGGTTATTTTGGTGAGGAACTCCTGTCACCCAGAAGGTTTCAGAAAAATCTGGGTGTTATTAGGTATAGAGAAGCAGCTGAACCCAAGGTCCTAGTAGTCTGTGTTCTTCCTGTGAATTTAAGGGGGTCAGAAGGAATGTGCCTCAGAACTGTTGTCAGCCACCTCCTTTGTTGCCTTTCCATTAGACAAATAATATCACCACGGATTCTCCTTTAAACCCTTTGAACATCAAGCTAGCAGAGGGAGAAAACATTCTTTATTATTATTATTTTTTAAAATTAATGTTTATTTGGTTTTGAGAGAGAGAAAGAAAGAGAGAGAGTGAGCATGAGTGGGGGAGGGGCAGAGAGAGAGGGAGACACAGAATCTGAAGCAGGCTCCAGGCTCTGAGCTGTCAGCACAGAGCCCGACACGGGGCTTGAACTCAAGAAGTGTGAAGTCATGACCTGAGCTGAAGTCAGGCACTCGACGAACTGAGCCATTCAGGTGCCCCAGAAATATTCTCTTTAGATTGTAATGTACCATGGCTGGGGACTTCGAAAGGGGAAGAGATGGAAGAATGAATGTTAGAGGGGGGTAAAGTCATCCACACATTCCCATCAGGTTGAGCTGGACTTCAGCTCCGCTGACACCAGAAAGACCAAGAAATTGCTACTGACCATTGACTCCCTGGGGCATCAGGGCAGTCAGAAATCCTTCAAGCCAAGTGGTGAGGAGGCATAAAAGACCTTCAATGCTCTCTGTAACCTCTCTGCTCCTGGTATCCCACCATTAGGGCTGCAAAGTTGCCACTTGCCACACGTCAGTTCATATAAGTGTTTGGTATCCCCAGGGAAGTTTTCACAAAAAACCTTAGATCCAAACCTTCCCTGATCTGTTGTTTCTCTGAGGTTGTTTGGAAGAGGGAATCAACAGCTTATGCTAGTTTTCTGTATTTTCAGGCGGCAATGGAGGCTCAGGGAGTCTAAGGTCCTGAAGCTAGTGAGAGGTACATGTAGGATACAGAGTAATATCAAAGGACATAAAAGCCTAGACACCTTCCACTTTCCAGCCTTTTACGCCTATAGGCCCAGGACATCAAACACAATGCAGATCCCTGGAGTACAACTACTGTGAACACCAGTAAAGTCTTGCGGGTGCACTGTATATCTGAAATGGGACTTTGATGGACGACCCTCCTGGCCAGGGGTTTCCCAAATTTAACAGCAATTTAAAGATAATAGGGAGGAACAATTACCACATCTCTTTTTTCTTATCACTCATTTATTCATTCATGAATTTATTCATTCATTATAAACTTACTAAGAACTTTAAATACAAAATAGTGAGAAAAAACAGACAAATAACCTACTTTTATGGAGAACTTTTCTATTTCCTAGTAAGAGTGGTTGGATATAATTCTCATATGTAAACAAAACAAGAAACCCATCCGTTAAAAGTATATGGTCACTACTCAAATGTACCTATGAAAGCTACAGAAAGATATACTCACACTTACTTAATTTAGCCTAATGAAAGGTACGATAATACTTGGGACTCACTGGGGACAAACTGGTACATAGGCAATAATGATCTTCAGTACTCTCCAGAACTTTCTTCCCTATTCCTACCAGTAATTGATCTATGCTCTTTTCTTACTCCTATTGATTACACATTGCTGTACAAAATTGTTATTAAGTCAAGGCAGATTATCCAGATTTGATTAATATTCCAAAACTTTTGTCAAAGAAATAAATTTCTAAGTTGAACATTAGAAAAACATTGGGGGCAAGATGGGGTCAAATTTTCTTTGTAGTTCCCAGAAATTATGTACATCAAAGACCAAGCCAACAAGTTTATCTTGCAAAGAAATGGAAGTAGATCCAAATAAATGAACAAACAAAAATTGTCCTGATTTTTCTTTGCTATGGAATGATAAACTATTGATTAAAGGCACAAACTGCTTGGGAACGGATGTCAACAGATAAGAAAATAAAATCACTCCTAACAATAGACCCCAGGATTATGTGCTTAACACATTTCTCTCTCACTAGCTTATCAGGCAACCAAAAAATTAAAAGCAATTTTCACTGGAAACAGAGAGACACTCTTTGATGCTTACACTCCATGCAGAACTCTGGAAAAGCCAATAAAACCGATTACTGGGCAGTTGTGTTGCTCTTCAGATGATCAGCATAAGCAAATAACATGGTCCAGAATCAATCACTTGTTTCTCCTAGCACAGGAAGTGCAGTGAATAGGAGGAACCACCCAGGACAGGATTGGCTCTTCTGGGTCATGTTTTAAAAGCAGCTGTTATTTTACATGATACATGCACATAAATGTGTTCATTTAAGAGGCTATCAAAATTCCCTCACTAGCACACTGAAAGATAAAAGGGGGAAAAGAGGAGAAGAGCTCTGTCTATAAATCTGTCATAATGACTTCTATGCCATAATAAGCACAGGCAAATAATAGTTATAAGAACTGAGAAAAGTTAGTGAGACATAAAAGAATTCTAATTCTTGAAAAAGAGTGAAAAAAGGAACAAGAGGCAGAATTCTCTAGTTTGGATGCTTGTTATGGTCAGCCAAAGTACCCTCGAGCAGGGGGCTCAGAAATTATGCCACCTCTACGTCACAATGTAAAACATACCCACACATTCACACACACACACACACACACACACACACACACACACACACATTATGAAAGCTTCTCCCTCCCATAATATCCAAGAGCCTTCAAGGGAAAAATGATGCAACGGTCTTAAATATGATGTAATTCATTGTATCAGTATTTCTCAACTGGTGATGGTTTTATCTCCTACCCCCTGGGACCATTTTGACAACATCTGAAGATATTACTGGCTGTCACAACTCAGGAGCTGTTACTGGCATCTAGGGGGTAAAGGTTATGGATCTTGCTGAACATTCTACAATGTTTGGAACAGTTTTTCTCTAATAAAAACTCATCTAGTCCAAAATATTAGCAGGGCCAATGTTGAGAATCCATGCAGTATATGACAGTAGACAAAAATCAGCTCTATGTGAAATATGGGTCACCGTTTTATTTCATCACACTGTATAAGAGTGTCAAACTTTTATTCATAGGTATTAGAAAGAAACCTTAAGACATCATAACTCAGGTAAAGATCCAACACTGACAAGGGGGCCTAGTCAGATCGTGCCCCTCTCAGCTTCACAGAATAAGACTACACCATAATCATCAACATCTGTATTTTAACAAAGGAAAATAAAACTATTCTTTTTGATCAAATTGGACAACATGCTATGGAGAAGTCACAGTCATCTTGCCACTGAGATATTTGCCTTTCCTCTAGAGCTGAATGTTTTTTTTTTTTAAGTTTATTTATTTATTTTGAGAGAGAGTGTGAGAGCAGGGGAGAGCCAGAGACAGAGGGAGAGAGAAAGAGAATCCCAAGCAGGCTCCATATTGTCAGTGCAGAGCCCAATGTAGGGCTTAAACTCACAAACCGTGAGGTTATGATCTGAGCAGAAACCAAGAGTCAGATGCTTAACTGACTGCGTCACCCAGGCTTTTCCATGAAGAACAGATTAGAGAGAGACAAAAATAGAAGTGGAGAGATCAGTCTGAGGCAATTGCAGCAGTTTCTGGGAAAATGGTCACCCACACAAGGCCAGGGCATCCGAAATAGGCAGAATAGATGTGTTAAGAAAGGTAGTCATTAGGAACTGGCTAAAAACATGAAACTACGTGTTGATGGTGATGAAGAGGGAGAGGTAAGGATGAAATCCTGTTGTATAGATTCAAAAACTGAGTGGATGGGAGGCTCTTTCTCTAGAACAGAGGAACACACACAGTGGGGGATTTATGTTCGTGTGGTAGAATCTGAAGAATATCTAGGAGGACTAGAATGCCAGCAGGTGACTGGCAGGCCTCCATAGCTCTGGAATTCTTACGGTTTCACATTCTTATGGGACACTGGGCTAGTGTCTGAATTCTGTAGTTCCTGGGAAGATGTTCAGGAGCAGATTAGTTCCTGGATGACTCACCCCTAAGCTTGGCAGTCTGTTTCTTTTCATATTGAAATTGGCCTACAGAGCATAAGAAGCAGTTGTTAATATAATACAGAAACATATAAGGAAACACAACCCATCTTTTAAAGGTATTCTAAGTCAAAAACTTCTCTAAAAATCATGAACTATAGAATCATTATACAAATTTTGCTGTTTTACTCACACACAGAAATGGGTATTAAGGTTTGATTAAGATTTGTGTGAAAAGACGTATTGGGGTGGGGTGGGGTGGGGGAGGAGAGATTCCTTTTCCTAAGACAGTTGAATAGAGAAAAAGATTCATTTTCCTAAAAATTAGTTGAATGAAATATACCCTTGCAATGACTTTGAATAGTCTAGGTACTGACACAGTAAGTATACATTTGTAACTTATTAGTGATTTGCAAACATTGTTCACCTGCGGCTGGATTTGTGAGCCACAAAACATTGAAATATGAATTTGTTTCTGAATGCCAATAGATCCTAGTGAGCCACAGGACTAATTCCACCTCCTTGTATTCCTCTATGTGTGGGATACAGATGTTCTGTTTCACTGTTCATAATAGGTATTCATAAATATATATGTATGCAGAGACTTGAAAATTTGGAACCTGCTTTATTATTCAAAATATATTCAATATTCCTCTAACCCTTGTCTCTACCCAACATCACTCTTTTTACTCCTACCTTTTCTTCACATCTACATAATCAACTTGCTTCCATTCTTTTCCCACCTGATCTTGTCTATATTGAGTGGAGGAATTTTTAACCCCTATGGACCCCAATCTTGATCATTTTTCTTTTCTTCCACTTGAATTTGTATTCTGACACAGTATTTATTTTTATCAAACTGTACCCAGGAGAATGTGGAAGAACATATGAGATTTAAAGACAGTTTCCTTCACTTCCTACCTAGGGGACATTGGCAAGTTATATAACTTCTCTCATCTCAGCATCTTCACTCATAACGTGGGGGGGGGGGGGGTAAGACTTCCTACCACTTGGGTTTATTTTGCAGATTAACAGCATACCCTTTCTCGTTTTACAAAGGATTTACACGAAGACTTAGTTCTCCTCTTATTCTTAGTTGCAGAGTGATTTTGCTTCTGAGAATATAGCTGAGTATGAAAAAACGTGCCGTGTAGCAGATTATATGGCAGTGGATCTGCTGCACAATGGCAACTACACAAATATGTAGCAAGAAATATAGAGAGAAGAAAATAACATAGTTTTACTTAACATCTTTCCCTTTTTATATAATTCCAGTTATGCAAATATAAGAACCTACTCTTCAGGTCAAATTCCTCTACTGATTGTCCTGATGCTTTTCGAAGCTTAAGCAAAAACTAAAATACATTTCTGAAGAAATTCTTAGCTGAAATGATCTCAACTTCTCCTGTGTGTTTATGTGGGCAATATAATCTCTGGCATATATACCTGACATGATCTTTTAAACTCGGTAAAAGGGATGACATCTGTCCCATAAAATTTCATTAGCTCACATCCTTATCTGTGCTAAACTGAAAAATCAGTATAAGAGATTACTTGATGCAGCCTGTCCTCTGAGCTTCCTTTCACACCTGTCCCAGGCAGGTGTGCAAATCTGTATTTGGGAGCCTTCTTGTTTCTCAATGCCTTTCGAAAACTCAGCATAGTCCCAAACTTGTTCCTGGCTAGTCATTGAGGAAAGGAAGAATTTGGGGTATCTAGTGAATAATCTCCATTCCAAGACTCAATCAATTTCCATATAAACTTTTACTATAAAGACGAGTTAGTAAATATTTTAGGACTGGAAGGCTACACAGTCGTCATAGCATCTAGTCTGTGGTAGCACAAAAACATCTAAATAAAAGGGAAATAAATAAGCATGTCTGTGTTCAAATAAAAATTTCATTTACAAAATAGAGAACAAGATTTAGTCCAGGGGATATACTTTTTAAACCTCTACTTTATTTTATTTTTATTTTTTTTTAATATGAAATTTGTTGTCAAATTGGTTTCCATACAACACCCAGTGCTCATCCCAAAAGGTGCTCTCCTCAATGCCCATCACCCACCCTCCCATCCCTCCCACCCCCCATCAACTCTCAGTTTGTTCTCAGTTTTTAAGAGTCTCTTGGGGCGCCTGGGTGGCGCAGTCGGTTAAGCGTCCGACTTCAGCCAGGTCACGATCTCGCGGTCCGTGAGTTCGAGCCCCACGTCAGGCTCTGGGCTGATGGCTCAGAGCCTGGAGCCTGTTTCCGATTCTGTGTCTCCCTCTCTCTCTGCCCCTCCCCCGTTCATGCTCTGTCTCTCTCTGTCCCAAAAATAAATAAACGTTGAAAAAAAAAATTAAAAAAAAAAAGAGTCTCTTATGTTTTGGCTCCTTCCCTCTCTAACCTTTTTTTTTTTCCTCCCCCACCCACCATGGTCTTCTGTTAAGTTTCTCAGGATCCACATAAGAGTGAAAACATATGGTATCTGTCTTTCTCTGTATGACTTATTTCACTTAGCATCACACTCTCCAGTTCCATCCATGTTGCTACAAAAGGCCATATTTCATTCTTTCTCATTGCCACGTAATATTCCATTGTGTACATAAACCACATTTCTTTATCCATTCATCAGTTGATGGACATTTGGGCTCTTTCCATAATCTGGCTATTGTTGAAAGTACTGCTATAAACATTGGGGTACAAGTGCCCCCTATGCATCAGCACTCCTGTATCCCTTGGGTAAATTCCTAGCAGTGCTACTGCTGGGTCATAGGGTAGGTCAATTTTTAATTTTTTGAGGAACCTCCACACTGTTTTCCAGAGTGGCTGCACCAGTCTGCATTCCCACCAACAGTGCAAGAGGGTTCCCATTTCTCCACATCCTTGCCATCATCTATAGTCTCCTGATTTGTTCATTTTAGCCACTCTGACTGGCGTGAGGTTTTAAACCCCTACTTTAGATTACGTGGGGTGAATTTCTGTGCTCTGAAATCTTCCCTTTTAACAGGTCATGATTAAGATGCAGTATTAAAATGTCAAGATCAAAGTGAAGTTAAGAAAAATGTCCAATGAGATGAGGGAATTTAGGAACAAGAGAAAAACAGACACAAAATTTTGACTGCAATTGTAAAGTGAATATATCTGTAGGCTAAGCATCCTGTAGGGGAAGCACTGGGATATCTCTCAGTTTACCTCTGGTGGAGAATCAATCCTTTTTCAATCCATTATGTATTAGAAAATACAATATCATGTATTTCAGAGATTATTCTTTAAAAAAAAATCTTAAATACATAATTTCATTTTCTGTACTTATGTCAGTATGAACCAGTAGCAAACAGAACCAGCAGAGGTCCATGGACCACAGTGTAAGGGTGGAAGGTGATATGTAAGCAGCAAAGCCCCTGAGTGCATGTGTTTCTGCCATCAACTCTTCATCATACTTGTTCACAGATTATATGCTGCATTCCTTGGAAATAAAAACACATACTATCCTAGCATCCAGGGTCTTTCATAATCTGGGTCCTGCTATATTATTTTGGCTGTGCCCTCCTCTATTCACACAGGATGACTTCTTGTGCCCACACACACCTGCTTTCCCACATTTTGCCACTGCCTAAGCTGTTCATAGCTCTGCACTGCTTTGGCTGTCCCATCTTCAGTGTCCTTCAAAACTCTTCCATGATGTCATGCTTTCTCTCCACTGGATGCAATCTGGTCCTCCACTGGACATCTATAAAACAGTGCATGTTTTTTCTCTATTCCTGCTTTAAATAATATTGTCATACTCTCTGTAACATGTCTTATCCTAAGATTGGATAGTGGATTTTTAGAACTTGATCTGTATTTTATATATAGGACTCAGAGTACCTAACACAGTATCTTTTATAAAATAGGGCTCCTGGGGTGCCTGGGTGGCTTAGTCGGTTAAGTGTCCGACTTTGGCTCAGGTCATGATCTCGTGGTTTGTGGGTTCGAGCCCGGCATAGAGCTCTGTGCTGACAGCTCAGAGTCCGGAGCCTGCTTCAGATTCTGTCTCCCTTCGCTCTCTGCCCCTCCCCCGCTCACACTCTGTCTCTCAAAAAAGAAAAAACGTTAAAAAAATAAAATGAAATAAAAGAAAATGAAATAGGGGTTCCTTACAAATCAGTCATAAATGAGTGACACTGAACACACACCTTAAATATTCTTTCTTATGATTCCTCTTTGTTTTTAGAATCACTCCTTGTACCTCTGACCTTTCTGTCTTCCACTTAGGACAAGGAGGCTTATTAGCAAGAGAGACTGGGTATCTAAAACCACAGAACACAGCAATCTGTGGCATCAAAAGCAAACCAATAGGTGCATGACTCATTTACAGAATTTGCAAAATGGAGCCTAGAAAATGAAAATGCAATTTATGACTCATTTATATTATTCTGAATGTCACTGTAAAATAATACATTTCATGGAGAAGGAAGCCAGCCATGATTAGCATTCAGTTCAGCCACAGCCCATAACAACTGTTTGTTTCCACTGTGATCTGTATGACTTTGCTTTAGGATGAAAACTTAATTGGATATATTGAGGGGAAAACCTGCCATTGGTGAGTAAAATTTTATCATCTCTATCAAAGTTATATACTTGCAGAATTATGAAGCCAAGTTGGTGTTTACCCTGCAAATAAATATAATTCTGAGTGAAAAAAAAATGATAAAATTAAGCTGTATTAGTGACACACAGGGAAAAATAGCCAAGATTCACTCACATATTTTATTATTGTTATTACTATGATGATGATGATGATGATGATGATGATGTATGAAGCAAATTAGAAATTTTATGACCATGCTACGTTCTATTGGTTTGCCTTTATATTTAATACTTGTAATGAATGAGGTTTGGTTTTTGTTTTTGATGTGTGGTTCAAATTTATTTCATCAATATAAAACTCTTGTTTGGGGGAAGGATGTTTCAGAAACTGTGAGTATGCCTTGCCTCTCATAGTCTGCCCCTGACTTCCATGGTATTAAGGAAAAAGCCAAGGAAAGGTAGACATTTTAGAAGACAGGCTTCTTGTTAGCCATGCACACACTGCTTTTAAAGAACCCTTCCAGGGGCATCTGGGTGGCTCAGTCAGTTGAACATCCGACTTCAGTTCAGGTCATGATCTCACAGTTCGTGGGTTTGCGCCCCGCATCAGGCTGTGTGCTGACCACTTGCTCAGAGCCTGAAGCCTGCTTCAGATTCTGTGTCTCCTTCTCTCTCTGCCCCTCCCTTTCTCATGCTTTGTCTCACTCTGTTTCTCAAAAATAAATAAATGTAAAAAAAATAACCCTTCCATGCCAGCATCTGGAAGGAGCAGATCCATGCACTCGTATTTTCTTGCCTCTTTTATCTCACCAGGGATGACACCATTAATTTCTAGAACTTAATATAATCCTTTTGATCATTTTAACTATAAAAATGGGACTGTCTCAATGTGGGAAGTTAAGCAAAGGGTCTGGCTAGTTAAGGGCCAGAGGCAGCGTAATGGCCTACTTTATGTGTCAACTTGGCTAAGCTACAGGCCAAATTACTCAATCAAATTAATCTAGTTGTTGCTGTAAAGGTATTTAGTAGATGTGATTAAAGTCCAAAAATCAGTAGACTTTAAATAATGGAGATTATCCTGGAGGATCTGGGCAGGCCTGATACAATCAGCTGAAAGGCCTTCAGAGCTGAACTGAGGCTCCCTAAGGAGAAGAAATGTCCCTGTGGACTGCAGCCTCAGCCTGCCCCTCCTGATGGCCTGGTCTACAGATTTCTGACTTGCCTGCCCAGCCCCCACAACCACAGAAACCAATCCCTTGCAATACATCTCTTGATATGTATCTCTTAGTGGCTCTGTTTCTCTGGTTGAACTCTGTCTGATAAAGGCAAACAAAAGGACCAAGGATAGAGCTATAAGTAGAGTACAAACCTGGGGAGCAGGAGAAGTCAGTCTCTGTAGAGCAGCAGCAGCGAGAAGAGCAGTCATTTAGCCCTAGAGAAAACCCACTCTCACATCCCCAAACCCTCAGTTTCAGTGGCTGTGAGTCCCAGTCCTCGTCCATCCCCTTGAGATCTTGGGTGTCTCATTGAATTCTTTATTGTATTAACTTGAGTGTGTGTGTTGCAGCCAAATGGCTTTGATGAGAGCAATTATTATGTGCCTGGTACATTCTAGAAGAAGGCAAAATTGACACATTTTCTGAGATATTTATTTTTCTATGAATTCAACACATTTATTATCTATAATTTGTAAGACAGACTGCCATGGGTGTAGAGAAGATGCAAAGGTGAATCTGGAATGTGGAGCTTGCTTTGAAAACCTTATAATCTGGTATGGAAATGTCTGTTCATAAGTATCCCCGATTCACAACTAAAAGTGGCATCTGGAGTGAGCAAGCTACAGAAAGGGGAGTTCCGAGGTGGCTGAGAAGATCGAGAAAGACCTCTTGGAGAGTGGAGAGAGCACTTGATCCCTCCCAGGCCTAACATTTGTAGGCCTGGGGTAAGAACACAAAAGGAGAGCCACACATGTCTACCTCAGACTAACAAATTTAAATAAACCATGTTGCATCTACCTTGACAAATATACTTTTGCCACAACATGGAAAGTAATGATTTAATTTAGAATGGTTGATTCCTGGAGCTTCATGCTCCTTTTCTTCTTATCCCTGGTCCCAACTTGTGGCAAGAAGGGCCTTACATGTACCTGTGGAGACAACACTGCCTCCACCGATGTCCACTCTCCATCCATGCCATCCCTTGAACCCAGGCTACACACACTGACAGTGAAGCCCACCCTGAGGAGGACAGACTTAGCAAAGAGGTCACTGAGGTGGTGGGTTTAAGGCAGTTTGGAGTGTGACTTGGGTGAATATTCTCCTCAGCCCAACTGACTCCTCCTCTCCCGCCTCCTAGGGAAGGTGCAAGAATGGTGGTCCCTAAAGTTGAGACACAAATCAGAGGCCCCCACTTTCTGAACTCTTTCACTGTTGAACTCTTTAGGGCAGCTATGTTACATCCTCCAACCATTATTAAGTACTTTATATTAAAAAGTATGGAGTTTACAGTGAAAGGATGAGATCCTTTCCTTTAAGAAGAGAAAATAACTCATTTATCCCATTTCCACATATCCAGCTTGTAGTTGCTTAGTGACTATTTTGTACAGTTGTAACTCACTGTTGTGAATGCACAGGATCTGTACAGGGCACCTGGGTGGCTCAGTCGGTTAAGTGTCCGACTTCAGCTCAGGTCATGATCTCGTAGTCCATGAGTTCAAGCCCCGCGTTGGGCCCTGTGCTGACAGCTCGGAGCCTGGAGCCTGCTTCGGATTCTATGTCTCCCTCTCTCTCTGCCCCTCCCCTGCTCATACTCTGTCTCTCTCACTCTCAAAAACGAACAAATGTTAAAAAAAATTTAAATGCATAAGATCTATTCAGTTGGTGACAGGGCAAGAGGAGGAGTAATACACGAAGAAGAGACCTTAGCAACAAAACAAAGAAAGAAATAGCTCAGTGTGAAAAGAGGGGCAACGTCATGAGAAAGAGAAATGGGTAATAATGTTAAAAAGCAGGCAGAGACCATATTACAGAGGATTTGGAAACATGGGAGGAGGATCAGTATAAATATTTCATCTTATTTTCCTAAAATGAAAGAAAGGAGGGAGGGAGGAAGGGAAGAACGAAGGAAGGAAACCTGTCTTCACCTTGTCCAAAGGCAAATGGTATTTGGCAAAGACAACTTTTAAGTTTGTTTTTTTGTGTGTCCAGTTACATTTTGCATCAGGAAAGTGATTAAACCATTGTTAGAGGAAAGAAAAATCTGACCATCAATTTCTATGTAAAATACAGGAGTATTTTGTTTCCTTTCCATTTAACATTTTCGCAAAGCCTTGGATAGCAAGTAACTTGTTCTGTAAATGTTCCCCAAGATGAGCAAACATTTCTAATAAATTTTAACTTCATAAACGAGCAATGCCTTGTAATACGAGTAGTATATGAAACCAAATGTCACATGACCACAACTGAGCCAATGGTTCTTAAAATTCATTTTGATATACAAGTGCTTCCGGTTACAAGCATGTTTCCAGAACAAATTATGCTCACAAAGATTTTACAGTATATATAATATAACACACACACAGTATATATAACACACAAATATATATATTATATATATAAATATATATATGTGTGTGTATATACATATATATGTATATATACATATGTATATATATGTATGTATATATAAATACACACACACACACACACACACACATACACACACAAAGCCAAGCATTAGGCATAATAAGTGGAAAGTCTGTCTAACCTAGTGGGTGGCCCACACAAAAAATTGACAGTGCTCCTTAACTATTCAAAAGATGTTTAAAGCTAAGGCAGGGATGTCCCACTGTGTATCTGAATGGACTTAAGGATTTGAGACCTTTTCTCTGACCTCAGTGCTCTGTGTGTGTGTGTGTGTGTGTGTGTGTACATGCGAGCTTGTAAGCATGTGAGTACACACCTGTTTTCTCTGAACAAATTAAAGCTGGTAACAGATGCTGAGTTGAGAAACTTAAAAGTTAACACTCCTGTTATTGTTACTTATTTATCCATGAAAAGGGCTGAAGTGAATGCTCTGGTTTGCTCTGCTGTCTATGTCCAGAGAGATAAAGTGATTTAAAAGTAAATCGTCACTATCCCCCCAAAACTGTGTTCACTCAAACTCCAGGCAGTGAAGAGTGTTTGTTTATGCGAAGGAGTCACTTATTTGCGTAAGTGAGGAGCAGAGAGCTTGCAGATTGATTGCATTCAAACATATGCTATTTTATAAGGAGAAAGAAGATGAGTCTAATGGTAACAGTAAAATATAGTAGCTCTACTTTGTTGGGCAGTTACTATATGTCAGAAATCGGACTAAGCATTTTATGTGACTTACCATTTTGAATACTAAGAACAACTCTACATAGGAGGTTGTATTATTATCCTAATTTCATCTAATAAGGGAACCGGGATTTGTAAAATTGTAATAATTTTCCCAAGTTCACAGGGCAAGTAAGCGAGGGAGACAAGATAAACACAAAATGAAGCATAACAGGTATGCCTGTTTCCAGAGGCACAGTTTTGAAACTCTCTTACATGTCATCCCATGCAGTTATGGGGAAGTTCATGGGCTGAGTAGAAGAGACCTAACATGGGAGGAGGAACACCTAGGTTCTAGATCAACAATCTTTCTAATGAAATACATGCATCACTTCAGTCACTGTCAGCTCAGGAGAGGATCTTCAAAGCAGGTCAGCTCACTCTTCCCAGGAAATTCTAATTTTTCTTTAAGTTTGTGATATTGTTACAACTCAGACTATCTGTACTCCACACTCTTGCTAGACATCAGCTGCCCTCTTTTGGTTTTTATTCAAGTGCTAAATTGCAAGAAATAATATTGATGTATCAATGTGTGTTAAGGATATTCTATGCATCTTCTATTTATTCCTGATGTTTTCCCTAGATTAAGCAAGGCTACCAGAAGCTTGTGAACTTATGCACTTTTTTTCACCTCATAGAATTACGATATGCCTTAGCTTTCATTTAGAAAGAGCCATATGACTTTTTAGGATGCAATAATGTGTCGGTTATGGGAATTTCACTGAAGATGCCCAGTTCATCACTGAAGTTCCATTATGCACAGACAATGGACAAATTTGTCTTTGACATTAACCTAGAAAAAGCTTTGATATTTTTAAGCAACCAATGCATGCTGATCCTATAGGTGAGGAGCCCACAAACTATAGCCCTTAGGCCAAATGAAATTATCATTTTCATTCATTTATCTCTTGTCTATGGCTGCCACAACAGCAGAGGCGAGTAGTTTGACAGAGAAGAATGGCCCATAAAGCTGATAAAAACTACTCTCTCGGCTTTTACAGAAAGAGTTTGCCAACCACCAAAGACAATATAAATTTTTAAATGATTATATATTTTTTGTGCTTTAGTTGCAAGGAAACTCAGTCAAATATTCTTGTCAACACTAACAATGGTTGAGAAACTTGTTACACACATTCCTCTTTTCTATATTAAATTTTCCTTTGTATTTCTTTCTTTCCTTCTTTGTATTTCCACTCTAGTGGGGTATACATCACTGCCATTCTAGTTTGGGCATCCAAAAACATTATGGCCTCATGCCTCCCATAGTTAGGTATGGCCATATTGCTAATGTTGGCTAACCAAACATGAACAGAGATTATGGGTTCATGTAGGAGCCAATTAAGTGATTCTCCATTCTCTCAGTCTTCCTAGCCAGTGATATTCCAGATAGCAGAGACTCAGCCACTCTGGCTTATTGAATGCAGGCCACCCAGAAGCTATCACCTTCTTCACATGGTCACGGAGACTGAGCGTGAAATGAACCTTTGTTATTTTAAGTTACTGGGCTATGGAAGGCATCATACAGCCCAGCTTAACTGATACATGCAGTAAATTTTTTCCAAATTATTTTTGCAATAAGGTAGTTGTTAATAATGATATTAACAAGTATAATAATATGAATGAGTGTTCAAGGGTCTTGAATATTAAGTGTGCCATTAACCCCATTGAAAATTTAATCAAAGCTAAAAGCTCTTCTCTCCAGAGGGAAAATAATAATTACTAATACACACACACACACACACACACACACACACACACACACACAGGTTTTGGAGAGCAAATAGATACAATAAATATGGACACCTTCAAACTCTGGCTCTGCTACCAACAAAGACAGTTTGCTTATTCAACTTACTTTGAATCTCAGTTCCCTCCTCTGTAAATGGTGATATTAATACTTACTTTGCTTTGAAACTGTGAGGTACAAAATGTGATGATATGGAATTGTCTGTCACAGTATTTAACATAGTATGTGGTCAATAAATGCTCATTCCCTTCATCCTGTAACAATAGTGACAGCAATATAGTAATACAATCTCAAGTTAAAACAAATCCAAGCTGGCACAGGATAAAAGGAGATACGAATGCTCCCATTTGTGAAATAATGGTTTAAATCTGATGAAGTCTATTACTCTTCTCAGCTATTCTATCGTTAGACAAAGGCCCCTTTAAAAGCAAATAGGGGGGTGCCTGGGTGGCTCAGTCAGTTAAGCGTCCGACTTCAGCTCAGGTCATGATCTCATGGTCCGTGAGTTCGAGCCCCGCATCAGGCCCTGTGCTGATATCTCAGAGCCTGGAGCCTGCTTCGGATTCTGTGTCTCCCTGTCTCTCTGCCCCTCCCCTGCTCATGCTCTGTCTCTCTCTGTCTCAAAAATAAATAAAACATTAAAAAATTTTTAAAAAAGCAAATAGGTATTATTGGAATAACTCAATAAAAGCAGCTTTGCCTCATTGATTTTTAGACTTAGAAGTTCAGCTGCCACAGAAATACACTTTCTATAATGGATGTACATGTAGTCTTAAACTTAAAATAGCACGCTAACTGAAAGTTCTTCTCCTTGGGAAATTTCAGTATCAATGTCATCATGGAAATCAAGGTTTTCATGGCAAAAATACATTAGGAAGACATGGTGTGTGAATCTTTAGACTTCTGCCTATCTTAAATTTTTTCTAAAGTATGTGTCTCTGGTACTTATATGGCCAGTTTAGATGTTATTGAAATAGAGTCATATAGTCATAGATGGTTGGAGAGAGGGGGACCTAACTGTTCATCTCGACTTAAATCCCATTATTTTATAGATGAGAACAAATAAACTCAGCACTACTAAGTGACTTAACTAAAGATAGTGGCCTATGTATAAAAAGTAAGAATAGAAACAGTACCTTCAAATGTAGGCATTCCACTGCTCCTTTTCATTGTTCCCTGATTATATTAATTTATCAGACCCAAGACAGTTGAGCATAATCTATGTTCCATGAGACTGCTGGGGCATCTGCTATAAGCCCTATGGTTTCCATTAAACACCACTGGCAAGGAAATGTCAGAGACATGGTAGACAACTGCTCCTATGGTGATCCCCTTCCTTACTGGTTCTTAAGCTCAAAATGAAATGGCAGGCTTCGAAGTTTTTACATAGATACCTTCTTCCATGAAGACCATCGCCTTATTTGGTACAGAACCTCTGGGTGAAGTATTAAGAAAGGCTTTGTGCTGTCAGCTCAGAGCCTGGAGCCTGCTTTGGATTCTGTGTCTCCTTCTCTCTCTGCCCCTCCCCTACTTGTGCTCTGTCTCTCTCTGTCTCTTAAAAACAAATAAGTGTAAAAAAAAAGTTAAAAAAAGAAAAGAAAGACAAACCCAGGAGCACCTGGGTGGCTCAGTCGGTTAAGCGTCTGACTTTAGCTCAGGTCATGATCTCATGGTTCATGAGTTTGAACCCAGCGTTGGGCTCTGTGCTGACAGCTCAGAGCCTGGAGCCTGTTTCAGATTACGTGTCTCCCTCTCTGCCCCTGCCCCTCTGCCACTCATGCTATGTCTCTCTGTATCTTAAAAATAAACATTAAAAAATTTTTTAAAAAAGAAAGAAAGACAAACCCAGAGAGCTAAGACCATGTAGTTCATCATTAACACACCAGCAGTTTAAAAACTGGTTGCTGCTATTATGTTTATCTGAATCAAACTCAGAGTGAAAGAGAGGGAAAGAGAGAGACAAAAAAAAAAAACAAAAAACAACAAAAAAAAACCCAAGTCTCATGAGAACTTTGACCTATATAAGAATTTTACTGTGACAATCAGAACTGCCACATTGCCCTGACTACCACCACCATTTGTTGAGCATTACTATGTAAAAAACCAATAATTTAGCACTAAATACTTTACTATATGTATTTTAGTATTTTATAATATGTTTTGAAGTTTTTAATTATACATTATTTAACTCTTGTGATTATTTGGTTTTGTGAACATCATCTAGCTCACCAGACAATATACGCCATGGGATGAGAAATTTCTTTTGCTTAATTTCCTACTTTCCTTTTTCCTGTTTTTCCTATCTTCCACACATACCATAGCAAATTGTGAATCAACAAATATTAATGCTTAATAAATATTTGTAAAATGAATGAACAAGGAACACTCCCATAAAGTAGACATTTTTTACATTTTTTGGATGAAGACATTGAAGCCTAAAGAGTACCTTAAACATTTCCCCCACAAATGTTTGCACTAACACTTTTCTCCAAATTCTTCCTATTCTGAAAGTTCACCTACTATATGAAATTAATGCTCACATTCATTGCTCAATGAAGATATCTTTGCTTTCTTCTCTGGGACTTACTAAGAAGATATAGATTTCCATATAGTTTCAGGCTCCTAAGTCAAACTTTTCTCTTCTACCTTCCAGTTCATGAGGTACATTGCACTCTAAAAAATTAGCTATATCAGAAAATTGGAGGCAATCAATCTCATGATTTTCTTCACCAAACTTTGACTCCAGAGAGACAAACTAAAAATGAAGAGATGACCATCTGGACAATCTTTCATATTGATCATTGTCATCAGTTTTTGCTCTATAAAAGAGAACCACAAAATCTCAGTGATATACAAGAATAAACATTCACTTCTTGCTCCTGTATCTATGGATCATGTTGGGTGGTGTTATTTTTAGGTTAAAGGTTTAATCCAGGCTTGGTTTAGGATAGAGATTGATTCATTCTGTTTTTTGTTCATTCTGGACACAGCTCAAGGGGTAGTGGCCACCGTGAGATGTGGGAAGGGGTAATTTTTTTCTCAGGGATAATCACTCAAGTCCAAGATAGTGAAACCAACTCCACAAGCTTGCAGCATGCCTGCTTATATCTCATTGGCTAGAGAAAGACACATGACCAAGCCCAATATCAATTGATCAATAAACAGGGAAGTGTATTCCTCTCGTAAAGATGGGAGGGAAGGAGAGAGAGAGAGATTACTTGCTGAAGATGATCTGATCTATCCTAATCATATCATCATATTTATGTAATCTTGGTTCTTTTCTTTCAACGATTAGGCTGAAAATTAAGTGTGGAGTTAAAATCTTTCGTTTACTTTCTTCAGATCAAAGATGGACTCCTCTAGAGTTTAATCATGCCTCTGCCCCTTCTAGCATTCCACTTCGACTTGTTTCCAACACATTTACTTCTATCTCACTATTTACTCTTCAGGTTCACGTGACAAATAGCTTCACATGTGTCTTACAGATACAATCAGGAAAACTATGATGGTACAGTAAAGATGGCATTGCCTGTATTGAAAGAATTAGTCAAGAAAGAAAAATCGCTAGGCCATGGCAAGGGGCAAATGTTGCCACCATAAGTGCATGTCGCATCAGTATAACATTAGGCAAGTTACTAAGCCTTAGATTCCTCCTTCATAAAATGGGGTTAATAAAAGCATCTATTCTATAGACTTGTGGAAGGTAAACGAGGGGATATTTTTAAAGTACTTAATTTAGGGTTCAGAGGGTAGTCATACACCTTTAAGTGATCAATAATAATAATGCAATTACGGCTATTTTTAAAGCTAGTATGAGTCTATATATGCAAATGTGAAAAACATGCAAATATCATTTTCCTTTTTTTAGCTAAAAAATATAACACAGTGGAATTCTATTTTTTAGATTTCACCTTCAGAGCTGAAGCTGACTTTATGTTCACAAACCTCTTCCATGGTTGGGCCGTGGCTCTAAACTTTGATTGCTAACAAGTAGCTGGAGTGAGTCAGGGAGGTGTCCCCTCTGGTCCCAGGTCATTGGTTACTCATTTGTCACCAGGACATGTACTATGACTCTCTACTCTCTGCAATGTCCATGTCACTCTTGAGTATAGGGAACTCTTTTTTTTTAATATATGAAATTTATTGTCAAATTGGTTTCCATACAACTAGGGAACTCTTTTCAAGGCTGCTTTTCCCATCCTCCATACCCTAAGGGGCTATTGCCTCTCTGGGGTCTCACTGGCACACACTAAAGCAGTGACTCTGCTTTCTCTGTTCTCTCCCTTACTTAATACAGTGGAGCAATTTTGTGTTTCCTGTTTCTATCTAAAACATTTTTATCTGTATCCTAAATCCTCTCCCCTCTCTGGTTCTTAGTTTTTAAAATGAAAGGTGTAAAGATTTCTGTTTTCAGCACGTTTGGAAAAAGCACAAGAGGTAGTTGCTGCTGGAAGAGGGGTAAAGGAACGAGAAATTCAAAATGAGTAAAGCAAACGTGAGTTACTATCTCAAAATATTATGCTACTATTATCGTGGTTATTATTATACTCATCTTTTTTTTTTTTTTTTAATTTTTTTTTTCAACGTTTATTTATTTTTGGGACAGAGAGAGACAGAGCATGAACGGGGGAGGAGCAGAGAGAGAGGGAGACACAGAATCGGAAACAGGCTCCAGGCTCTGAGCCATCAGCCCAGAGCCTGATGCGGGGCTCGAACTCATGGACCGCGAGATCGTGACCTGGCTGAAGTCGGACGCTTAACCGACTGCGCCACCCAGGCGCCCCATTATACTCATCTTTTTATCCTCATCCTTACAGTTACTAATATCAACATGATCAATGGAATCTTTGAGTCCTTGTTAACAGTTTTTCTCAGAATCCTCAGCCCAGAGCAAATACTTTATAAATGTTGTCAGTTTATTTTAGAACAAACCACACAGCTTTGGAACTCAAACAGATAGGGGTTCAAGTCCTCATCCCACTGTTCACTATCGTTGGGTAAATATCCTCGGCATCTATGCTAGGTCTGAATTTCCTCAACTCTAAAATGGGGATGAGAATGATCAGATTCCAGCTTTGTGATGGAGATCACTTATGTAAAGCAACCTAACATAATTCCAGCAATTATTTAATAAATGCTAGGTGGCTATTGTTAGAGAGGAAAGGATTACTCTAAGATTTTCCTTCGGGCCTCTAATTTCCAAAAGCTTCCTCTACAGAAAGGCTCTGGTTCAGGAATCTGGAATGTCTTTCTGATCTGGGTTATTCTTCGTGCATAGTCCTTTAAAGCAGCTGCAGTCAAGGCCCCTGGCCTTACAACTTTATTTAACATAATATACCTCTTGCAGAGAACCTTGCATAGTAAATGCCAGAGGCTCCAGGGTCAAGAATTAATTATAGGAACAGCAAAGCCCAGGAAACTAGTTGGCAGGAGGTGCCCCTGTAAAATGGCAGTTTTTTGGCCACTGTTGGGGAAATGAAGACAGTAAGCCCAACAGCCACTTCCTTTCCCCTTGGCTTGGAGCACTTGGCTTTCATTTATGAGGCCATCGGGTTCAATTAAGCTTCTGCATAACAAGTTGTCAGTCACCATCAAGGCACCTCCTGGATACATGTCAGAGCAGCCTCCTCCTTGTCACTTCAATCTCGTTCTAGAAACCTGTGAGCGGGATTTCAAGGAGTTGAGTTGGTGCATATTGTGTAACACTCTGTTTCCCCCTCCCCTTTTCCCCCCTGCCCCTGCTGTTTTTCCAGAGGCTTCTGCCATTGCAGGTCAGGCTTGCAGGGAGCTGAGGGGTGCCAGGCTTATGAGTCTTCAGGGAGTGCCCATCTTGCAGAGCTTTGACAAGGACATCATTCTGGTAGACTGCAGCAGCAGCTTGATCAGAGTAAGCAGCCCCGGGCCATAGCTTTTCTGAGGGTTCACATAACCCACCAAAGATGAAAGTGGGGGCACTCATCCCAAAGAGCAAAGAAAAGCAGTGAAAAGTACTTGTTGGGTGGTAGGCTGAGAACTGAGGTTGACATCACTTGCCACCATTTAGAGCAGCAATGCTTCATTCTTTTTCTCCATCGGACACACCTGACAGATGATGTCTGTATGTGTGGTGCTCATTTGCAAGTTCCCAAATTAGCTCAAACACCACCCCTTTGCAACTACTCAAGAAAGTATATATGAATGCAAATGAGGGAGAGAGAGGTTGGTATGTAGATAACCTTGAATCTGCTTCCTTTAAAATAATGCGTGATAGTCATAAATTTTACCACTCTGGCTATTATCAGTAATGAATTATTTGGACACATTTCCCAGTAGATCAAGGCATTTTCCTGTATTGTGACATCGTGACAGAGTACTTTGGGGGTTTTAATGTTTCAGAACAAGAGAAGAGGTTCTTCTTTTTCCCATTCAATTCAGTAAAACACTACACAGTGAGGAGCATGCAACAAGTACCAGGCTGGGGGGGCTTCTGCATGCCTGATCTTACCAGACATCATCATAACTCTGTGATAGGCACAGCTATTCTTCTAAGGAAGGAGCAATGCACTTGGATGCAGAAGACTTGATTCTGCATCCCTCTTTTCCTGTACTCCATGACTTTGAATGAGTTGCTGAACTTGAACAACCCAAGACCTTCAGTTTCCTCATCTGTAGAGGAGACAGATGCACTTTGCTCAGAGCTGGTAGGGGGACTGAATAATAGTTGCTATCTATATGCTAGCTCTACAGCTTGACTCTAGAGAGAGATGCTGAGTCATTCTGCTATATCATCTCCATTTAACTGAACAATTGTTGGCCATTCCCTAAAACTCACAGGAATTTGTAAGTGTACTAATGGTGAGAGGATTTCAAGAAATAATCAAGCAAAAAGAATAGAGGTATTTCCTATAAAATGATATGCAAATGCCCATAAATGATTGTCATGTTTTATGCACTAATTAAGGAATCATAGAATTTTAATGTTTGAAGAAACTTTAGAGACTGTTTATACCAGCTATTTCCAATGAGCCCATCAGCACTCATCCACTTTTAGTTTTTTACTTATCTAAGGACACCAGCTTTTTAGAGTTTTGCTTACCCCTCGGATTTATCATGAGGAATTCATTTCTCTAATTTAAAAAAAGTGTGTATATATACACCTACATGATTTTCATACATAATGCCTAATGTATGACTAAATAGAGATATCATCCAAGATGATCAATGGGAGACCAAGGTTTTATTTACCTGTTCTTTTTAATAAAGCTTTAATTTAAATGAATTATTTCATAAAGGTTTTGCCTGACTCATAGGCCAAGTCTGGTTCTCTTGTTATGCTGTATTTGCTTTCTCTTAACATCCATAATCTATTTTCATTCTTCCTTTTTTGCCTATCTGTACTCAATGTTAGACTATAAACTCCTTGAGAGTGGTGATTGTGGAAATTGTTTTCCATGGTGTCCACATAATCCAATGGCAGCTTTCTAATCCAGCCAGGCTTCCTTTAGGAACATCTGTCTCTATCCCTCCTTCACACTTTATTTAAAAATATAGGGGCGCCTGGGTGGCACAGTCGGTTGTGCGTCCGACTTCAGCCAGGTCACCATCTCGCGGTCCGTGAGTTCGAGCCCCGCGTCAGGCTCTGGGCTGATGGCTCAGAGCCTGGAGCCTGTTTCCGATTCTGTGTCTCCCTCTCTCTCTGCCCCTCCCCCGTTCATGCTCGTCTCTCTCTGTCCCAAAAATAAATAAATGTTGAAAAAAAAATTAAAAAAAAAAATATAATAACTAGTTCTCCAAGATGAAGATGGAATAAAGGCAGGCATCATTGTGCCCTCCATTCTTAGACTATGTTGTTGTCACTACTCAACATTATATCCTCCCTCTCTTCTTAACTTGGTTTTATTCAAGACTAGTTGAAACATCGTCATTTTTCTCCCAAATGGACTTAGCTGGAATTTCTTCTGGGTCTCCACAGCTAAATAGCTGTGCTTCTTTTGGAACTAGTCCAGAGGACTGGAAAAGTCATCACGTTTTCTAGACTAAGCAAACATGGAGGGATAGATCACCACTGTCTTGCTTTGCTCTTCAATTTGCTTTTCCAATCCATCAGCAACTCTTTCTTGCAGGCAAATGGGAGTTGCAGTATATACTTTGAGTTATAGCTACTGGGAGGAGGAACTTGAAGTCTTTATTCAACTCTTCCTCCTCTCCAATCTCAACTTAAAATGTGGGCATATATTTTGTAATATATAGCCTTATGGCTTCCAGGCAACTTAAGGTGAATCCAGATCACTGTATCAATTGACCTTCTCTGAGAAGTTTATATGGAAACACTCTTTCAAGAAAGGTGAAGAGAACTAGAAAAGATGTACAGCTATACATGTACTTCTGGCCATAAAGTGATTCATAGTTTCTCTGAATATTGACTTCTTTGAGGGCACAAAGCCAGGAGAAAGTACATACATGGGGAGGGATGATTGTATACATTTTTCAGTACATGTCATGGATTAAATCATTGCTCTATGATACTCAGATCAATATTTCATGTATGTCACAATTCAGGGAGGTAGAAATTGTTCCTTCTTTGACAGATGAGGAAATAATGACAATAACGGCAAGGATGACAATAGCTGGTAACATTTATTGAGCACTTTTATTTATACTCATTTTAAGTGGGTCTTTTTTTTAAAAAAAATTTTTTTTTCAACGTTTTATTTATTTTTGGGATAGAGAGAGACAGAGCATGAACGGGGGAGGGGCAGAGAGAGAGGGAGACACAGAATCGGAAACAGGCTCCAGGCTCTGAGCCATCAGCCCAGAGCCCGACGCGGGGCTCGAACTCACGGACCGCGAGATCGTGACCTGGCTGAAGTCGGACGCTTAACCGACTGCGCCACCCAGGCGCCCCTTAAGTGGGTCTTATGTATTAACTTTCTACACATTAACTAATTTACTCCTCACAGTAATGGGTGAGATAGGTATTAGTGTCGTCTACATTTTACAAATGAAGAAGCCACAAGGTTGAATAATTTATCTGAGGTCACACAGTTGGTAAGAGGTAAAGCTGGAATCTGAAACTTGTGTTCCAGCACCAGAACCCATGCTTGGGAAACTGAGGCTCAGAGATGTTGTGTAAAATGCACACAATCACCTTTCTTGATCTAGAATTCTGTGCTTAGAATTCAGATATGTTTATAGTCTTATAAACTTTGTTATTGGTGTCGTTTGTTTTGCTTTTCTGCTTACCATGATAGATACTATTATTTTCTGCTTGCCATGCTAGATATTATTTAAAAAGAGAGGTGAGAGAGAAATAGAATTAAACAGCTTTAATTTATATTACTCAAGAGGAAAATTGGCCTGAATTGCCTGGATAATAACCTTAGGTTCCTATTTCCCTTAGAACCCTCTGTGACCTTAACAATGCATTTCCTCTTGTCCTTTTGATCAAAGGCAATAGTCAGGAACTAACTAAACGATGGCTGCCCCATCCTTCTCAGAGTTCTGTTTCAGCAAACCCAAAGCCTCCATTTCTTCTATGTTCAATGCAACTGCCTTAGGCTAAAGTTTATTTTCCATGCTGCCCATTCTCACTGCCTACCATTCCCAAGTAAGTCCCTTATAATGGAAATAAGTACACTGGATTAACAAGAGAGCAGCTTCAGGGCCCCTGACATTTCATCAAGCAACAACAGTTCTTCGGTTTTGCTTTCTGCAGCTCTATTTCCCCACAGACAAAAATAAACAGGAGAAAGAGGTGCTTACCTAAAAGATGCTTGATTAGCACTTTCATTTTAAGCCCCGTGTTTAGACAGACAAATCCAATTCAGCTTAGCCTTGTTGAGTGATATTAAGCTGCCTTTCAGAAACTTTTGTGGGCTTAATTATATGCCATCAAATGATGCCACCTTCCAGAAATCCTGGCCAGAGGACACACAAACTGGTGATCAACATTTATATTGGGACCAATCAGATTTTTACGTAGGAGTTCCTTGCCACCATTCTATATGAGGAAAATGCTTCAGCATGCTAAATGCAAAAGATAGTCTTGATTTTGGCATATTTCTTATAATGCTGATTATATTTTACTCTGTGTTGTGTTTACTCAAGGTTAAAAAGGTGCTAATTAATTGAAATCAGCTGAGATACCTGCCATCCAAATGACCTGGAGTCCTATGAGTCAAGTCTAATATGATTAATCAATTAAATATCAATAAAGACTCTTTGGGGTAGTTGGGTTTTTGCATTTTGCTCTAGCCTTCAAGGACACTAAGCGACCTACATCAGGTTCTAATTGAAATGTTAGCTGGTTGATCATACAAGTTACACACGTTAATTATCAGGTGGTAGCTCAATAATTACCTAGCAATTGGTATCTTAGATTAGTGCCATAATTATTTTGGCCCTCTTTACCAAAACACGGATTGTCCTTGATAATTACTTATGGATTCACTGAACATTATTAAGAAGAGGTCTTTAAAGGTAAATTGAATGGTAATCATAGCCCTAAAATCAAAAGAAATAAAAGAAAGTCCACCTAACTGCCCCAAAATTTAGTGAGGGCTTTGACTGGGATATATTGTGTATTGTTTCATTTTATACTGCATGTGGGAAAGTACTGAGACCAAATAAGGGCTTAAGCTGATTATTTAAATTTTAATCGTTCCTTTAGGAAAGAAGGGGAAATAAATGAAGAAAGAGAGAAAGCTAAGAAACAAGAAAAGAGAGACAAAGAGGGGGGAAAAAGGGTTAGGGAAGAGCAGAGATGATAAGTAGTGATAGCACAAAGTCCAAAGGTAAGGGTTGAAAGGATAAAAGGAAGGGTTGTCAAAAAATTAATAAAAAATAGTCATATGGTAAAATAAAAGATCTCCTCCCCTAAAAGATATCTACATCTTTACTCCTTGGAACCTATAAGTGCTGCTTTATATGACTAAAAAGGTTTTTGCCGAAATATATTATGGTAAGGTTTTTGAGATGGCGAAATTATTGTGGAGTATCCAGGTGGGCCCAAAATGCAATCACATGTATCGTTAGTACATGGAGATACAGGGGAATTTGGCAAAAGGGGTAGGAGAAAGCAATGTGACCATGGAGGCAGAGATTAGAATGATGTGGCTGCAAGCAAAGAAGGCAAGCAACCATAAGAGGATGAAAAGAACAAAGAATAATTTTTTTCCCTAAAAGCCCAGATTAAGCATGGCCCTGCCTATACTTGATTTGGGGTTAGTGATATGGATTTCGGTCATCTGGCCTACAGAACTCTAGCAGAATCCATTTGTGTTGTTGTAGACCATCAAGTCTGTGGTAATTTGTTACAGCAGCCATTAGAAACTAATACAATCATTTAGCCATTCACAATTTTTCTTTATTGCTGATCATTATCAGGCATCTCTCTGAATGCCAGGAAAAACTGAGATGCCAAGTGGAAAGAACAATAAGCAAGCTAAAACAAACACATAGCTAAAACAAGAGTGTTTCACATAGTGATCATTTCCATGAACTACGTAAACAGAGAAATCATAAATAACAGGAAAAAGGAAAAGGGGCAACATGAGGTGGGATCAGAGAAGGCTGTAATGAGTGAGGTTATTTGAGCCCATCACGTGAGGATATAGCATTTTCTAACTTCTTTGAAATCATCATCGTCATCATTTTTTTATTCTCAAAACAACCCTTCAAGCTAATATGAGATATATATATTTTACAAAGGCTTATGGGGCTAAAATATCTGACCCAAGTTTACTATCTTATAGGAGTTAGAAAGGATTCAACTTCACGTAATTTATGTTAAATTTCAAACTTTTTCTACGTGATGTGCAGGTAAAAAGTCTATGCTATTGCCTAGCATCGATTGAGATGTCACAAAAAGCTTTTCCAACTATCCCTAGTGAAGATACTAGATTTTCTCTTTAGACCTACATAATTTGGCACTTCATATTACCTAGGTCATAATGCATCAAGTTCTAATTTTTTTTTAAGTTTATCTATTTTGAGAGGGAGAGAGCATGTGTGCATACAGGGTAGGGGCAGAGACAGGGGGGAGAGAGGAATCCCAAGCAGGCTCTGCACTGTCAGCACAGAGCCCAAAGCGGGGCTTGAACTCACAAACCATGAGATCACGATGTGAGCCGAAACCAAGAGTCAGGTGCTTAACCAGTTGAGCCACCCAAGCGCCCCTGCAATGCATCAAGTTCTAGATGGCATCAACGGTGACCAGTTTCGACAGGATTCTCCACGATTTTAAGAGCAAAACCTACTACCTCCCTGAGTAAATGACATTCTGTCTTGACTATTACTATCCCAAACACTCATCCTCTTTCCCTTCAGTTTGACTCAGCTCTTCCCAAAGAATCTTCCTGACACTTAAGTGAAAATATCATATGCAGATGAATGTGACAAGCAGGTTAATGCCTTAGAGTGAGCGGAGAAAATAAGTTCTTCTGCTGAAGGCCTGAAGAATCCTAATTTGATAGTTAGGGCCTTTGGCTTGATTAGGCTGTGGCAAGAGAGAGGTATTCTATTCTGTTGTGTCAATTTGCAGACTGCAGGGAATGCTGGCTGTGAGGCAAGGGCCTGTCTGACTTGTAACCAGCAGGCGAGAGCCAACATACAGCACTCACACAGTGATTGCTAATGGTGGGGCCAGGCTGGCTACAGAGAGACTCCTGAGGGAAGCCTACAAGCCTGTCAGTGCTTGTCAGTGTCACTGTGACAACTGGACACTCAGGAAGGAGCTGTGAAAAAGAAGAGCTGCAGATAACAAGGCCACCTTGAGAACTTCTCTGTTTGGACCACCTGGGAATACCAGGAAGGAAAGTTGGAGGATGTGGGTTGTATTTCTAGCATTTGTCCACAGGAATGTAATGAGTTTTGATCCCAAAGAAGTCCTTACATGATTCAAGGAGGGTTTTAGAAAATGAGACTTTTAGCGTAGTCTATGTTCCTTTAGACGCAAAGAACAACAATAGCACTGGCAAAAACAATAGCTAGCCTGCATTCTATAATTCTATCTGCTAGCCTCTGTTCTAAGCGTTTTAGGTATATTATTTCATTTGATCCTCACAACAGCCCTATGCAGTAGATAATATTATTATCTGCTCTTATACTTCAGAAGAATGAGAATGTGTTATACCACCACCATGAATGTGTCATTAATTCCAAGAAGATTAAGTCATGGTTGGAGCCAAGGAGTACTTCATTACCTACAATGGGGCACAGGGTATTTTTAGAGGAAAACCACAGACAGTGAGTCCAGATAAACTGAACTGGAATCCTAGTTCTGCCACATATTAGTTGGATAACATTACACAAAATATTTCATCTTGCCTCATCTATAAAATGAAAGTATCTCTTTGGCACAACTGGTTGAAAGGTCAATAGAGTCAGATAGGTAAGGTCCTTAGAAAAGTTTTGGGAAATAACTTTCTCAACAAATGGCCATTGAAGTTGTTGCATCACAGATGCCTAGGCACAGTCTTGCTATCCAAGGCCAAATTTCTCCTAGTTTGTTTGCTTATTTATAAAATGAGGCCATTTAAGCCTGCATTATAGACTATGCAAAAGAATTGTAGATAATCATTTGTATTAAAGTAATTTGTAAAACACCAGGCCCTATTGAAATGCTAGCAAACCTCTCTAATTCCATCATCTTTTTTTTTTTTTTTTTAATTTTTTTTTTCAACGTTTATTTATTTTTGGGATAGAGAGAGACAGAGCATGAACGGGGGAGGGGCAGAGAGAGAGGGAGACACAGAATCGGAAACAGGCTCCAGGCTCTGAGCCATCAGCCCAGAGCCTGACGCGGGGCTCGAACTCACGGACCGCGAGATCGTGACCTGGCTGAAGTCGGACGCTTAACCGACTGCGCCACCCAGGCGCCCCAATTCCATCATCTTTAAGGTGGGAATAAAAGGTGCTCAGTTGTGAGGTCAGGGTTATGGAGATTGGATGTATTGTAACATGTAACATACCTAGCATCCAGCATGGTGACAGGCACATGGTCTTCGCTGAATTAATATCAGTTCTCATTTTGAATTAATTGTGATTACTGAAGAATCAGTGTTTTAGAATGTGTCCCATACCTTAATCTCCATGAGAGATTTCTTTTTTAATTTTAATTTTTGGCTCAAAGAAACATAATTGTACCAGCCATCCAACAAATGCCTTGTGAAAGATCTTCTTGGAGCTACAGGTTAGTAAGGCAATATTTGCTCAAGATTCAGCTCTCTGGTCAATTTTCTCAAAGCAAATAAATAAATAAATAAATAAATAAATAAATAAATAAATAAAAAATAAAAAAAACAAAGGCCATCCCTGGAGGATATTATTACACAATATTATTGAAACTGCTCCTCCTCTGCTTCTTCTAGGAAGGAGCATGACAAGTCACAGCTGAAGAAAAAGATGAGTGGGTTGCATGTGCTTTTTTTTGTAAATAATACATGGACCATTCCCCTGTGCTGCAGCTAATTTGAGCTGGTTGGGAGGAGGTTGCTTTGAGTTGTTAAAAAAAATACAAAAACACCCTCTTTCAGCTGACTGAATCTGCTACAAGCTGGGTCATCTTGATGTTCAACTAAAGAAAGACATCCAGTGTTGTCTGCTTCCTACTTGCTTGGTTGATAATCCCCAGATGCAGCTTTTAGAAAAATCAATAATCACATATAATGGTCTTTGGTATCCCAACCTGCTCTTCAAAACCAGCTAATGGTCTGAGTGCCTGTGAAGTGGATAAAGTTAGAAACAGCTCATTACTGGAAGAGGTCATGTTGAGAAGTCTTGGTTTCCGGCTCTTTATGACAGCAGCTCAAGGGAATCTCTTCCTAAGCTTGTTGAAATACTACATAATATACAATTCCATCAGTTCCAGTGAAAGACTAATTAAGCCAAGGAAGAGCAGAATACCTGTGAAATAAACGATACCTTTTCATAAAATCAGGACCTCAGTTATTCTACACAAGGTGGTGGCTCTGACTTTGAAAGTACCATAGCTGAGTAAGGGATGTGGATTGCATAGTAACAGGAAGATGTTTTCTGTTTGTCTGCTGGTTGAGATATATTCTTCAGCACCATAAAATTCCAATAACTTTCCTCTCTTCAGTTTCCCCTATTCATACATTCATTTTAAAGAGGAAGAAACTGAGGCCAGATACATGAGCTCCTGGCCCAAATTCACACAGCTAGGGAATAATAGAGCTCAGATATGAATGGTGTGACCCTCAGAACCAAACCTTCTTGCTCTTTCCACTCCACCAAGTTTGCTGACTCCTTAGGGATCACTGAAGTCATAGGGCTTATTTTACACATGTTCAAACACAGACCCAAAGGGTTTAAATGACTTTCCCTAAAGTCTGTAAGTTGTTAGAAGAGGATTTCTGGCATGCCTCAGGCAGCTGGTATTTTACAGGTCTGCTTCCACTATCCTCCATCTGAGACAGTTCTCTAAACACCATGTTTACCAAACCACCTCCAACATATCAAGATTCCTTCCAAGACTTTATGAGTCACTTCAGACTCAGATGTTTTACTACTCATGAGCACGAATAAGACAAATAGTAAGCTGGTGAAAGTACAACAGAAATAACATGCATAGTTCTAGCTACTACCCTATAAATTAAACTGGAGTATGCCCAGAAGTCTGCCAGGAATGGTGAGGGTGACTCAGAGGGTGCCAATATGTGAGGACCAAGTTGTAGGAATTAGGGAAATCTTTACCCTGGAGACCACTTATCAGAAACTCTGAGCAAAGTAAATAGCAGTCTTCTCAAAGAGGGATTAACCTCATTCTTTATGTCTCTACATGTTTAGGAATCAATGGACCAAGAAGGTTTCAGAGAGATAAATTTGGGCTCATTATAAGGAAAAATGTTCTAATAGTCAGGGTCAGCTATAGATGCCTCAAGAGTAAGGACAGAGGTACAGAGAAGAAACCAGTGAACCCAAAGACAGGGATCAACCACTAATGAATATGCAGCCATTGGGTCCTCATTTATTCTCCCCTGGCCTTGGTTTTCTTCTCCTGAAAAAGTGTGGTGTTGGTATAGTTTTTTAGGCTTACTCCATGATCTAAGATTTTAATTATAACAATTGAGGTGTTTGCACAGAAGGTGGACTGCTGAGTGTTGGAGGTATTACAAGAGACTTAACCACCAAATGTGAGGTGGAATTAAATTTACTTGGAGATTTTTTCTAACTGTAGGATTCAATGCACTTAACCCAAACTAGATTCTTAACCCTTTCTTTAATGAGTTACTAAGGCATACTTGACCATTTCTCATTTATCATCTAATTCTTAACAAAAAAATTGTTAAAATGTGTAATGAAAGAGAGAGGAGGGTAGAAGAATACAGAAAAGAGGAGAAATGTCACTCTCTTTGTATAGATTTTCAGAAGCAGCCATTTTAATGTTCCATAACGCTTTGGCATTCTTTTACCTGGAGTCCACTAAGATAACTTGTGTGACAGGGGCGCCTGGGTGGCGCAGTCGGTTGAGCGTCCGACTTCAGCCAGGTCACGATCTCGCGGTCCGTGAGTTCGAGCCCCGCGTCAGGCTCTGGGCTGATGGCTCAGAGCCTGGAGCCTGTTTCCGATTCTGTGTCTCCCTCTCTCTCTGCCCCTCCCCCGTTCATGCTCTGTCTCTCTCTGTCCCAAAAATAAATAAACGTTGAAAAAAAAAAAAAATTAAAAAAAAAAAAAAAAAAAAAAAAAAAAGATAACTTGTGTGACATGCGGCGCATACCTTGGGAGAAAAAAATGAACAACGGTTGAAATTATACCACACTTATAGCGATGACCTAATTGAAATCCTTCACAGGCATCTCAGCTTGCACCAACAAAATCTCACCACAGGACGTTGGATTCCACCACGAGAAAATCTACAATTACTGCATCTGGAACCTTCACATAGAGGCTGCTCCTACTGTCCTTGGTCACCTAGACTGACTCTGTGTATTCTTCGCTGGTTTGCATCACTGATTCTGATTCAAAATCTAGGGCTGATATATGTGAGAGTTTAGGAATTGGGCATGCTTTTGCTTCCTTGCTGCCATGGGAGCTGACTGGCATTTTCAGCTTCCAAAATGGAAGAAAGGCACAACCTCAAAAAAGTGAGACTTCTCCAGACAGAAGAAGGGGATGCAGATACTAAGAAGCCAAAAAGAATGATGAATATCACTGGCGCTTTGGAAGCCAAACACAGCAAATGTTTTTAAGAAAAATGAAATGGTCAGTTGTGTCGACGACTGTGGAGAGGCCAAAGCAAATGACAACTGAAATGATGTTTTTGAATTTTGCAAATAGGGAGTTATTGAAAACCATTATGAGAACTGATTCAACAGTGTTGGAAGGGTGCAGGTTTAGAAGTGAATGCAATCGGAGGAAGTATCATAAATCATGAATATATATTCTCCATGACTATTGATTAAATTCTAGAATGGGAGGATACCATATTTCATTTTCATTAACCCACACACAGTTGGCCCTTTTGCCCAGAAGTGATTGCTATGCACATGCTCTCTTTGGAAAGAATCATTGATGGGAATGGACATCTAGTGTTTTAACTATGAGTAGTGTCTACCACCTTATTGTGAACTAATCAACTATGCTTCGTGTGCCTTTATTTGATTCTAATCCCATTTTAAACTTTAAAGCTTCAGCCATCTTGGTAATGGCTCATTCTCTCTGTAATAACACAAAACAACAAAAAAAAAGAGAGCTATACATCATATAAAGGATACTGAGAAACTACAAGGCCTGTGGAATTTGCTTCTTTCTTCTAAACTAGTTTCAACATTAGCAGTTATTATTCTTCTACCAGCTCAGCTACTAACACCTTCTCTGCACACCTTGCCATCATGAGATAATTCCCGAACTTTTTCTTTTCCTCTTTTTTTTTTTTTTTCTGTTCTATTTTGGTGATTTTTCAAGTAACTCATTGTCTTATTCTCTTTCCACTTCTTCAGTCTTAGATATTGAAATTCACTCTCAACAGGGGTTCAGATAATAATTCCCTTTGCTCCTTAGCCCAGAACCAGAGCTAAGTGATACCCATTCCCTTATCAGTGCCAGTAACCAATGTCCCTAAACTGATGGATTTCTGGATTTCTCCCATGAGAAGATCAAACAAACTCTTGACAAGGTATACAATTATTCAATATCTATGTCATTATTGTATTTGTTCATGAATTTATTCATTCAACAAATGTTTTTACAGCACCTACTATGTTATTCTTGTTGATAATTACATTTTTGTAATTTTCATGCTATATCACAATAGTGCTCAATAAGCATTTGCAGAAGCAAAAAAATAGACATAAATTAAAGGGACATATGCAATGCAAATATGTATATAAATGGACACCTTGGAAAAATAATTTAATATTGCCAGAAAAATAATCTAATATTGTAGCCTAAGTAATTATGTGAAATTAAGTTGGCTCATCAAACATTGCCAACAAAGATGTATTTAACAGACACAGTAATGCATTAATGATACAGAGAGAGGGGTTCTTGCATGTTTAGCATTGATGCTATCAGTGGGGATGAAATGCCAGCTGGCAGCAGCCACTGAAATTCTTACAAAATTGTAGATGTCAGGAAGTGAAATGTCTGATGTCAAGCAAAAAAGGAAGTGTCTATCAGAGCATTCTGATGAGGGCTGGGTATCTGCTACTGGCAATAATAATGAGCTCAGCAGGGTCTCAAAGGTCACAAAGTTCCAGAAGGAGAAACATCACTTGGGAAATAAAATGTATTTAATGGTAAAGAATTACGATAGGTGAGTTATCAGAATGCCAGGTATTTACTTTGTGAGAAAAACAGGCAGAGAAGCAGAGTTATAGAATAAAACCAATGAAATAGGAGAGAGGAAACAGTAAAGTCTAATTGTGCATATTAACATTTTGTAGCTGAAGCATACAGTGAACTCTCAGTAACTGCTAAATCTGAATTTGCATCTTGAGCCATGATAAGAAAATTTTTCAGCAAAGAGAAAAATCAGAATCAAAAGAATTTAGATAAATTTAATATTAACTATCCACAGTATGGTGTTAACTGTTATATTTACAGATAGTGTATGAACAGGTGATGTCTAAAAAGAAATAGTACAAATTTGGGGCTTTTTGATTGTTTTCAATCTCTTTCCTCTGTGATTTAGAAGAAGTATGGAGCAAGGATTATTTATGTTGAAATCCTCAAATAAAACCTGTGAATGCTTTATAATAGAAAAGTAGAAATTATAATTTCAAATCTAGAATCACTTTTAGCTTATTTCCAAAGCAGTACACATTAATAATTTGGAGCCTAAATTTTAAAGAGTAATAGATCTCTGCTTGAGACCTGGTTCCACCCTTACAAATATTTTGCTTTTCATCTCTTTAAGACAGTTTCTTTTGGTGTAAATGGACATAGTGTAGGACTAGCTTCACAGGTTTCTCAGAGAATATAAGGGCACCTGGGTGGCTCAGTCTGTTAAGCATTTGACTTTTGATTTCGGCTCAGGTCATGATCTTACAAATTGTGAAATTGAGCCCCATGTCGGACTCTGAATTGTCAGCATGGAGCCTACTTGGAATATTCTCTCTCTCTCTCTCTCTCTCTCTCTCTCTCTCTCTCTCTCTCCCTCTCCCTCTCTCTCCCCTCTCTCTTTCTCTCCACCTGCTCGCATTCTCTCTCTCTCTCTCTCTCTCTCCCTCTCCCTCTCCCTCTCCCTCTCCCTCTCCCTCTCCCTCTCCCTCTCTCTCCCCTCTCTCTTTCTCTCCACCTGCTCGCATTCTCTCTCTCTCTCTCTCAATAAACATTTAAAATAAATAAACGTGAATACGCATTTAAGGCACTTACCTCATGCCTCAAAACATTGCTATTCAATAAATGAATAGTCCTTAGTTTCAAATGAAAGTAGAAGTTGCTATATTATATTATGCTGCTCTTTTGAAAGGTGTTTAACTATCTTTGTCTCAGTTTGTTCACCCATAAAATCAGGACTGTAATAAATCCGACTACATGGGACTGATGTGAAGTTTAAACTGTTTTTAATAAATGATGCTAGGCTAATTGGTATCCATATAGAAAAGAATGAAAACTGACCCAGTAGTGTTAGCTACTTGGACTGTGAAACACAAGAATTTAATTTACTTCCCCTAGCTCTAACCCCCTTTAAATGCCTCTTGAGATCCCTTAAACTTTTTTTACGTCTTTTCTTCTTCAATGTACCATCTTCTCTCCCTTGGACAATTGGGCAGTAGCCTCCTAACTGCCCTTCCTACCTTTAATTTGCTTTTTAATATGAAATTAAAATGGCAACTATAAAACATCACATACACACAGAAAAACATGAAAATCTACATCAAACCATATTCTTATACATGGAATGCACTTAGAGCCAATACTCAGGTCAGGAAACCAACACAAGCATTCCATCAGCAGCTTCTCTCTCAGCTCAATCCAGTCAGAGCTCCTTGCCACCCATTCAGCTATAACTACTATCTAGACATCTAAAGTAATTGATGTCTTGCTTTTTTTTAATTGTTAAACCACCTGTATATGTATCCTTAAAGACTATAGATTAGTTCTTCCTCATTGGACTTTATATTACAAAATGGCCAGTGGGAATTGTTGCATGTCTGAATTTTTGATGAGCATTGCTTGGGAAATTCATCCACATTGCCATGTGAGCTATGTTTAATTCATTTTGGTTGCTATTTGGGATTCAGTTGTATAAACATGAATTTGTCCATACTATTTCTGATGGACATTTGGATTGTTTCCATTTGGGGGCTACTGTAAAGGATGATAATTAAGTACTTTGGAACTTAACCCCTGTTGCCAACAGGCAAACATTTTTGTAAGTTATACGTATTGGTGTGGAACTCCAGGCTATACATAATTTAAAGCTTACTAGATAATGCCAATTTATAAACTCCTAGAAATATACAACCTACCAAGACTAAACTAGTAACAAATAGAAAGTCTGAACAGACCTATAAGTAGTATGGAGATTGAATCAGTAATCAAACCCTCTCAACTTAGAGAAGCCCAGGACCAAATGACTTCACTGGTTAATTCTACCAAATATTCAAAGAAAAAATAACAACATTAATCTCTTTCAATCTTTGAGAAAATTTAAGCAGAGGAAACACTTCCAAATTCATTTTATAAGGGAAGCATTACTATGATACTAAGCCAGATAAAGAAAACTACAGATCAAAATCTCTGATGCACATAGATGCAAAATCCTCAAGAAAATACTGACAAACTGAATCCAACAGCAATTAGCAGGATCATACATCATGATCAAGCCAGATTTACCCCCTGGGATACAAGGATGGCTCAACATACAAAAATCAATTATTGTGCTACAGTGCATTAACAGAAAGAAGGATAAAAATTATACGATTACCTCAATAGATGCAAAAAAAATCATGTGGCAAGACTGAATATCCTTTAATGATAAAAACTCTCAACAAGCAATAATCTAGGTATAGAAGGAGTATATCTCCTTCTATGTAAAATAAACATAATAAAGCCCACATATGACAAGCCCACAGCAAACATTATACTCAATGGTGGAAAACTACATTTTCCTCTAAGTTCATGAGCAAGACAAAGACACCCACTCTTGACATCTATTCAACATAGTACTTGAAATTCCAGTTAGACTAGAAAAATACAATTAGACTAGAAACAGCACTAAAATCCATCCATATTGGAAAGAAAGAAGTAAAACCTCTCTGTTTGCAGATGATATGATGTTATATATAGAAAGCTTTAAAGACTCCATTAAAAATTATTAGAACTAATAAATTCATTAAAGTTGCAGGATATAAAATCTATGTTCAAAAATGAGTTGCATTTGTATATATTACCAACAAATGATTCTAAAAGGAAATTAGGAAAACCTTCCTATCAACAATAGCACCAAAAAGAATAAAATATTTAGGAATAAACTTAATTAAGGAGGTGATAAAGACTACTATATTGAAAACTATACAACACTGATGAAAAAATTAAACAAGACACAAACAAATGGAAAGATACACTGTGTTCATGGATTGGAAGACAATATTGTTAAAATACCCATATTACCCAAAACCATTTACAGACTCAGTGCAGTGCCTTTCAAAATCCCAATGGCATGTTATTATTATTTTTTTTACAGAAATGGAAAAACCAGTTCTAAAATTCATAGGGAACCACACACCCACACACCTACCCACACACCCACACATACCATTAATGAATAGCCAAATGATTCCTGAGAAAGAGTAAAGCTGCAGGTATCACATTTTCTGACTTCAAAATATATGACAAAGCTGCAGTCAAAACAGTATTGTACTGGCATAAAGACAGACATATAGACAAATGGAACAAATAACCCAGAAATAAATCCATGCATATATTGTCAACTGATAATCAACAAAGTACCACAAATACTCAACAGGGGAAGGACAGTCTCTTCAACAAATGGAGTTGGGCAAATACCTGGAAACTGAATAACATAGTCTTTAACAACTACTGTGTCAAATAGAATATTAAAAGGGAATTAAAAAATATATCAAGACAGGGGAGCCTGGGTGGCTCAGTTGGTTAAGTGTCCAACTTCAGCTCAGGTCATGATCTCGTGATTCATGAGTTTGAGCCCTGCATCCGCTCTCTGCTCTCAGCACAGACCTCACTCTGGGTCCTCTGTCCCTCTCTCTGTGCCCCTCCCCCACCGGATCTCTCTTTCAAAAGAAGTAAACTTAATTTTTTTTTACAAATAAGTAAAAAATATATCAAGACAAATAAAAGCAAAACATAACTTACCCAAATTTATGAGATGCTGCAAAAGCAGTATTAAACGGGAAGTTTATAACAATAAACACCTATGTTATAAGAGAAAAGAGATCTTGAGTTAACCTCAAGAACTAGAAAAAAAAAAAAAGAATAAACTAGATCCAAAATTAGCAGAAAAAAAAAAGAAATGATAAAAGTTCAGAACAGAAATAATCAAAAAGAAAATAGAAAAATGGAGAAAACGTTTTTCTTAAAAAAACTAAGAGTTGTTTTTTTTTGAAAAAACATAAAATCAAGAAACCTTTAGCTGAAAAATGAAAAAAAGAGAAAGACAACTTCAAATAAATAAAATCAGAAATGAATGATGAGGCATTGTTATAGATGCCTCAGAAATTAAAAGGAAAAAAAAGACATTAAAAGGAACTATTATAAACAATTATATGGAAATAAATCAGATAACACATAAAGGCCACTTATGAAAAGCCCAGGGCTAACATCATAATCAATGGGGAAAAAATTGAAAACTTCTAAGATCTGCTAAAAGGCAAGGATGCCCACTTTCATGACTTCTATTCAATATTCAACGTAGTACTGAAGTATAAGAAAGAGCAAGTAGACAAGAAGAGAAATAAAAGGCATCTAAATTGGAAAGGAAGAAGTAAAATTATCTGTGTTTGCACATGATACAATCTTGTATGCAGAAAACTCTCAAGATCACACACACACACACACACACACACACACACAAACTGTTAGAAGCAATAAACAAATTCAGTAAAGTTGCAGGATACAAAATAAATGTTTGAACATCGGTTGCATTTCTTTACATAAACAATGATCTATCCAAAAAGGAAATCAAGAAAACAATCCCATTTATGACAGCATGAAAAATAATAAATCATTTAGGAATAAATTTAGCCAAAGAGGTAAAAGATCTGAACATTGAAAACTACAAAACATTGATAAAAGGAAGGTGACAAAGCCAATGTGACAAAAATGGATTGACAAAGATCATAAGGAAAATTCTGGAGTGATGGAAATTGTATATTAATTGATTATAGTAGTGGCTACATTGTCACAGCATTCAAGATAGGTGAGTTTTAGTTTGTATAAATTACATCTCAAAATTGTTGAAATTTTCAGTTATTTTCCTCAGTATGATTGGTATATTTTTACCTCTTTGCAGTTCCCATAGGTGCACCTGCCATCCACTCATTATTAACCTTAACTAGAGTGATGATTTTGAAATGCAAATTAGACCTGTCCCATCCATACTTACAACATTTTGAAGGGTTGTCATTGTATTTAGGATTAAGCATTGAATTCTTTACCTGGTCCACAGGCTCTGGGTGTTCAGGCTCCAATTGCTTTTCAGTTTTACATTGGTAGCTCTGTACATTAGCTGTTTGGTACTTTCTGTGTTTTGGCTGTTCCTTACTCACTCTTATCATGGGGACCTTCTCTTCATCTGCCTGGAATTCTCTTCCCAATCTCTACTCTCCCTTTGACTGGTTGCCTCTCAACATTCTTAGAGATGTCAGTTCAATTACATTTCCCTTTCTAGTCTTCCATTACCTCTTAGATTAGGTCAGTTCCCCCTATTTTACACTTTCACAGGACTATACAGCAAGAGTGCAATTTCTATTGAGTTGGTGGGTTGACTGTAACAAAGAATCATCATACTCTACCAGGTTTTGAGCCACTAAACTAGTCTCCTCAATGTCCTTTTAATTCTAAAATGCTATAATTTCACAAATTTAGTTACTTACTTGAATTCTTTGAGAGCCTTGCAAAGAAAAATACCAAATTCCAAAGAGATTACTCTAATCCCTTAATTTATCTACTCTACTCCAAGTTTCATTCGCAGTATTTATTTGCTTCTTGTCATGATTATTACACTTCAGAGCAATCATGTCATCTGTCACCTGTGAAGTGTTTATACAACCAACCCTGTGTCATAGCTGAGGTAGATAGAGTTAAAAGCATTCTCCTGAGGTAGCCAGGTAGCTTTGGGTTAGGGTGTGTTCTTATATATACTCTACAATTTGCTGTGCTGAAGGACTGAGTTAATTCATTGCTAATCTCTTCCATTTCTCTGATTTGTCAAATGGGAAATATAGTATCTATCTTATTAGCAATCTATTACCTATGATATTACTATTATATTATATATGTAATATACAATAATATTGCCCATTATGAAAATAAACACAAAGTGTTTGACACATAGGAGGCAATCTTTCAATAAACAATAATCATGAAAGAATCCAGCAGTGGAGAAAAAAGGTGTGTTTTTGTTGTTGTTTTTGTTATTGTTATTGTCCTATTTGTTTTGCTTTTCCTTTGCTTTTTTTTTTTCTATTTGCTGAAGCCTTAAGTGTCAAGTGGGAGAATCAATACAAGCCACTTCCTTAGGTGTTGAGGCATAATTGAGTCAAAACACTTCTGTCCCCATCTACAATTCTATTAACAGATGCCAAGCACTTTAATCAATATGTCTCAGCCTTGCCTGCCTGCCCGGGCATGCACCTCTTGAAAGCAGAAACACCTACATTTGTAAGAGTCAGAGGGTATCACAGCGGGGGGAATGAAGAATAAGTAGTGACAGAACTAAACTATTACTACTCTGGGGCTAGAATCCGGCCAAGTTAATACTACATTAATTCTCTTTTAGAGCCATTAAAGGAAGTCCATTCCTATTTCCTTTCTCCCAAATAGATGTATCACCATCCCAAGACGTGTCGCACAATCCTACTTCAATAATTTCCGTTCCAAAATCAAAAATTTATAATTACTTACATTCTCCTTCTGGGCCACTTAACTTTTGAACGTCCACTTTAAAAAATCCAATTTTGAGAAAATCATTACATTTAACTATCTGATCGTTATTTATTATCACTAACAAATATTCTTTTTGTTTATAAAACTTACATTGGCCCAGTTTTAAACGATTTTTATAATCAGTTCTCAATCTGCAAAGCCCAACTAATAAATTGAGAAGGTCAGGTTTCCTCTCCCAAACAAAATAGAACAAAAGAAATATCCCTTTTCTTCACTTTCTCTGAAAAGGCATCAACAGTTGAGATAAGAATGTTAACCTGAGGCCAGTTTGTGGAGGAAAGGAGGGAGAGAAGAGAAAAGGAAGGGAGGGAAAGGAGAGACAGAAAGAGAAAGATGTACAGACAGAAAACAAAAGAAAATGTACTTTTATTTCATGGGTGCGAATGATAAACTCCATGTGTTAGTAGCACATAGTACCTTTTAAATTTTTTATATGCTCACATCTGTGTCATTAGATCACCAGACCCCCATTTTCAAACATACCTGAATTTCTTACATTTTATTAATACAGTCATTTGCTTTCTGCAAATTTCCATAAATCTACTTATCAGAAGAGATTGGCAGGTATTCTCCCCAGGTGTGTTATAAGAAGAGCCTACCTACACAAAACAAATGCTCTAAACAAGTGGTATTAGCCCCCCCCCCCCCCCCATTTGTGTTTCCTTGTACACAAATGCCCAAAGTAAAATAAATGCTATTGCTAGATTTGATGGCAGTTTGGGAACTTTAACAAAGCAGAGTTAAGTATTTCACCCTTCAAGACAAGATGGACCCTGATAATTACATACAATCAATATGTCAAAATGATTGGTAAGCATTAAAAACAAAAACTATTCTGGAAGAGTGAGATAGATAAAATAACTTTACAAAGTCTGTGAACTGATCCATGGTAATAAGTTACATAGAAGAAGGAAATAGGTCCAAACCTCTGGCTGTACTGGACCTTTTTTTTTTTTTTTTTTACAGTTTCACTGAGTGCCTCTTGTTAACAGCATGCTGTGCCAAACTGGTCTTCTGACATCATGCTTAAACACCAACAATTTATGTTTTTCCCAAACTTTTGTTTCAAGCATTTCTAATACATATGCATCCCTTCCATTTAGCTGTTCTTGAGTTACATTCTATTTTCCTGAGTTCTGGGAGCTGCTCTAGCAAATTACTGAAAAGTTGAAAGTATAGCAAAACATGTACTCATCTATATTCAACAATGGCTAACATTCTGTGTGTGTATCTTTCCGTACACATGCACACATATACTTTGATGAACCTTTAAAAAAAAGTTCAATCATCATGACACTTCAAGCCTACTAACTTCCAATTTCTAATGTTTATTTATTTTTGAGAGAAGGAGACAGAGTGCAAGCAGAGGAAGGGCAGAGATGGAGACACAGAATCTGAAGCAGCTCCAGGCTCTGAACTGTCACCACAGAGCCCTATGTGGACTCAAACTCATGGACAGTGAGACCATGACCTGAGCCAAAGTCAAGACGCTTAACTGACTGAGCCACCCAGGCTCCTTCCAACTTCCAATTTCTAATAACAAGGTGTAATATTATGACATATAAGAAATACTATTGAGTCTTTGTCCCTACTATTCCAGGCCCACAGCTCCTAAAACCTTTGTAATTCCCTAAATGATAGGAACAATGTGAGAATCTTTTGTTATTTGGTCTTTTGCATTCAAATAGTTCCAGTTTTTCATAATGATCTTTCAAAAACACTTGAATTTATGTTAATGAGGTTACTTCTAGGAAGCCCCTAAGGGTGTGGACTGGTTGCCAGGGAAGCCACCCAGGTGATTAGAGGGTTGGGATTTTCAGTGGCCCCCTCCAGTCTCCAGCATGAGGACAGGGATTGGAGCTAGGATTACCACCAGCTGCCAGGGATTTAATCAACCATGCCTATATAATGGAGACTCCAAAAAGCCCTAAACAAAAGTCTGTGGTGTTGGTAAACATAAAGAAATGTTGAAAAGGTTGCATGCCCAGAGAGGGCACAGAAACTCCATGCCCCTTCCCATATACCTTGCCACATGCATCTCTTCCAGATGGCTGTTCCTAAGTTACAGGGTATTTTCCTGAGTTCTGTGAGCTGCTCTAGCAAATTAAACAAAACTTGGGGCAGGGGGAGGTTGTAGGAAACTGTAATTTGTAGCCAGCCAATCGGAAGAACAGGTAACAACCTGAATCTGTAATTGGCATCTGAAGTGGAGGGCAGGGAAACAGTTTTGTAGGATTCAGTCCTTAACCTGTGGGAGTTGACTTTGTTCCCAGTAGATACTGTAACAATCGAGTTAAATTGTGGGACACCCGTCTCGTGTAGCAGAATTGCTTGGTGTGTGGGGAAAACCCCCATATTTGGTGACCAAAGTGAAGTACTGATGATAGGAGGAGACCCACAGGAGGATTTTTTCCTTCACATAAGAACATTTTATCACATAATTACAATAATGTTGTCACAACTAAGATGATTTCCAAGCATCTCCTAGTATCATCTGACCTCTAGTTACTGTCTATATTTCTCCAATTGTCAACAAGTGTTTTCTACAGTTTATTTTTTATTTCTATTGTATTGATCCAGGAGCAAAAGAAAGTTTACACATTCTATTTTGACCCCTTTGCCTCTAACAGCTTCTATAATGTAGATTACCTTTCTGCCACCTCCCCACCTCCATTTCCAGGTCTGCTGACATAAAGAATGTACAACATTCTAGACTCTTCTGTTTCCTTACAGTTTCACTTAACCTTCTCATTCTGTCATCTGTATTTTCTATAATCCAGAAATTAGATCTAAGAACTTGAGTTTTTTTGTAAGTTTACTTATTTATTTTTGAGGGAGAGAGAGACAGAGAGAGAAAGTGTGAACAAGCGGGGGAGGGGCAGAGAGAGAGAGAGAGAGAGAAGGAGACACAGAATCTGAAGCAAGCTTCAGGCTCTGAACTGTTAGCACAGAGCCCAACATGGGTCTCAAACCCACGAATCGTGAAATCATGACCTGAGCTGAAGTTGGACACTCAACTGACTGAGTCACCCAGGCACCTCAGGACTTGATGAGTTTTGAGTTAAATATTTTTGGCGAGAATATTCACTTTATAGGTGATGTTGGAAATGTCACATGAAATCAAGACAGGGTATAAATATTGTTAAAATGTGCTAATATTAGTGATGTTAATTTTTATCACTTTGTTGAGAGATATATTGATTGGTTACATAGTAGTACTGCTTAACAATATTACCACAAATATAGATTAAAACAATGCATATTGGGGTGCCTGGGTGGTTCAGTCAGTTAAACGTCTGACTTTGGCTCAGGTCATGACCTCGCAGGTTGTGAGTTCCAGCCCCGCGTCGGGCTCTGTGCTGACAGCTCAGAGTCTGGAAACTGCTTCAGATTCTGTGTCTCCTCCTCTCTCTCTGCCCCTCCCATGCTCATGCTCTGTCTCTCTCTGTTTCTCAATAATAAATGAATGTTAAGAAAGAAAACAATTCATATTTATCATCTCATATTTTCTCTGGATCAGGAGTCTGGGCATGGCTTAGCTTGGTCTTCCTCAGAGTCTCACATGGGGCAATCAAGACAAAGTCCATGGACATGGTCACACCTGATGCTCACCTGGGACAGGATCTACTTCCAAGCTCATATGATTGTAGTAAGCATTAAGCTTCTTTCAGGCTGCCAGACTGAAGGCCTTTAGTGTCTTGGATGCTTTTGGCTAGAGGTAGCCTTCAGTTACTCGCCATGTGGCTTTCTCCAAAGGCCAGCTCAAACCATGGCAATTTGCTACTTCAAAGCCATGAAAGAAAAGAAGTTCTCAGTAGAACAGGTATTATAGTATTATGTAATGTTATCACATACACCTAATCACGCACATTCTTTCACCTTTGCCATATTCTGCTTATTAGGAAGCAAGTCACAAATCCTGCCCACACTCAAAGAGAGAGAATTACATAAGGTCATGAACACCCAGAAGCAAGGATCATGGGGGTCACCTTAGAATCTTCCCCGACAAGGTAACGGCCACATCTTTCCATTGTAAAGGTATACTTTCCAATTAGTAATGAATAAACACTCTGTGGGGTGATACCTTGACACCATTTGAATAATTTAACATATTAATTTTAAAATAGTCATTATTATTAAATTAATGTTAATTTTAAATTGGGAATATTTGAATTCTATAGACATTGTTTAATATATATTATTTACATATTTATACTAATTTTATGTCTCTAAAATATATTTAGACTATGTATTATTTAAATATACAGACAAAATATATCTCATGTATATATTTATTTGATATTTATATACATTCAAATATATTCAAATAAACTCATAGATATATCTAGTTCAAAGTTAACATTACAGAGCTTTTCAAAATATCTTTTATTATTTTATTTTTGGATATTCTTTCCCACTGTTACTAATGATATCAAAACAGTTAACTATTTGCTCTATTTTCCGATATAAACATAACAGTTTCTTTTTTTTAAGAGAGAGACAGAGACAGCACAAGATGGGGAGGGGGAGAGAGAGAGAGGAGAGAGAGAGAGAGAGAGAGAAAATCCCAAGCAGGGTCCACACTGTCAGCACAGAGCCCAATGCGGGGTGCAGTCCCATGAACCTTGAGATCATGACCTGAGTTGAAACCAAGAGTCAGATGCTTAACCAACTGAGCCACTCAGGTGCCCCACACATAACAGTTTCAATATCAAAATTATGATTAATAATTCTACTAAGTAAAATATAAATTGTTTTCTTTTCTTTTCCCCTGAGAATACATTCTATTAGGCATACAGTACTGTGTTCCACAGTTCCTTGAAACAATTACTGTCCTTATGAGTTTATGTCGTCACTTTAAAATGCTTTATATCTTGGTATTTGAATTCAATTTTAAGATTCATCGTATTTTCTTTACAAAGTTATCTTTGTTGTTTCATTGTGAAATGTTTACATGTATTTAAGGGTGATATTTTAAAATTTGGAAAATTTTAGTCTCGTTAACTCTTTCCTTTCCTTTTTATTCATACCAATCTTCTATATGTAGCCATTTTCATTTATTATTTATTGTCTATTATGTCAAAATTGGAAAATTATTTTCATATTTTAATTTCCTTTTCTTCCATATGAAATGATTGTATATTATATACATTGTTCTTCAGCTTTATTTTCTTTCTCTATTTAAAATATGAAGTATCTCAGGGGCGCCTGGGTGCCTAAATCACTTGAGCATCCAACTTCGGCTCAGGTCATGATCTCATGGTTTGTGGGTTTGAGGCCTGTGTTGGGCTCTGTGCTGACAACTTGGAGCATGGAGCCTGCTTTGGATTCTGTGTCTCCCTCTCTGTCTGCCCCACCCCTACTTGTAGTCTGTCTCTCTCAGAAATAAACATTAAACAAATATGAAGTATCTCCATATACTTTACAGACATCTTTATTCTTTTTGATAGTTACATGGTACTGCACTGTGAGGGTGCCAAAGGTGGATATTCAATGAGCAGATCAACTTTGTAATGAAATGTTATTCTTATGATTACTACTGAAATGAATGACTTATGCCTATCTTGTTTCCTGCTTATATAGGTGTATACACACCTATACAGGAATTATTATTGGTACAAGTCCCCAGGAACTCTGAGACAAAGATTAGCATGCAGGAGGTTTATTGGAAAAGCACTTAGTCTGAAACCCTGGAAGGAAAAAAAAAAATAGGCATGACTGAATAGGAGAAATCAGACTACATTACAGTATTAACTAAGGCCTTGGCCAATCCTACCAGAAGCCCTGGAGCTAGGATAGTCCTTTAGAGTTATCACAAAATAGGTTGAGAGGTCCAGGCTTCATACCACAGCAACAATCAGTAATTGGTTATGAGATTACCCTGCAAAGGGGTATGATTTTTGAGTTAGTCAACCTTCTTCAACTGAACTGAAAGTTTTCAGCCAGCAACCTAATTGCAGTTGGGTGACTCTATCAGTCCTAAAAGAGATATCAATGCAACATGACACAGAATTTATGACAGTTTTGCTTTTTTGTCTCTTAAATCCACTTGGACCATATCAATGCGAAGCTTTCGTGGGCCTCTTCTGCTGGGAAAAAAAACAGTGAACTGCAGTTCCCATTGTTATAACTGGTCCTGAAGCCGCAAATGATGATAATTATCTTCATCCATTACTACCCATTATAGATTCCCTCACTCATAGCTGGTCTTGGTGGCTCACTATGTGGGGTGAATAAAGGCCCTCACTCTTGAGTAGTCTGTATTTCCACTTCCTAAGCTGGCCACTAAACTTATCCATGTAACATCAATATTGGCCTAGGGAGAACTTAGAGATATCCAAGTAGATGTGTAACATATTTCTGCCTGCTTCCATTGTGTGACAGTGTTCCTCTTCATGATCCAGGTCAAGTGTCCCTACCAGGATTGTGAAATTTACTCTTCCCTGTTGGTCTCTTGGCAAGAAGGGAACACAATACTTGAGTGGCAGTCTTAGCTCAAAGTTCAATGGATCTTTTGCTGGGGAAGCATTTCCCTCTTTGGGAAGCATAACTTCTAGCCCTGAACAGCACAGAGTCCACAGAGTGTCAATCACAAATTTCTGAAATGGATCACTGGAAATAATGGAAAGTACAGTCCTTCTGGCCCCCACCTATTATTTCTTGGATCCATCCATTCTACCTACTTGAGACACAACATAGTATAATGGATGTTGGTATAAGTTGTATGTGATGTTTTAGAGGACCACACTCCATCTTCACAGGGTATTATCTTCACCTTGGTTCCTCATCTGTCTCTTCAACAGCTCAGTCTGTTGCTCTATTAGGCCAGCAGTTTCTGGGTGGTGTGATATATGAAAGTACAAGTGAATTCATACACATTTTATACACTTTCACACCACCTTTGCTATAAAGTGGGTCCCTTAGTCCTCTGTGACATCACGATGAATATGTTGATACAGAAAACATTCTGTTAAGCCCTTAGAGCTGTGCTGACAGCTCAGAGCCTGAAGCCTGCTTTGAAATCTGTATCTCCCTCTCTCTCTGCCTCTCTCTCTCTCTCTCTCTCTCAAAAAATTAAAATGGTTTTTAATCCCTTTATAACTCATATATTAGCAAAGGACCTAAGATTTTCCTGGAACAAAGGAGATGGAGATGAAAATGTGAGAAATATACAGTAAAATGAGAGTTCACTCCCACTCTAAATATGAAGGGAGACATAAGAAACCTGAAGTTCCCATTTCATTTCCACACACTCCTATGATAAGCACAGGCAAATATTTAGTGAAAGCTTAACATGTGTCAGCCACTATTCTATGTACATAACTTTGACTAACTTTTTTTAAAGTTTATTTATTTTGAAAGAGAAAGAGAGAGGAGGTGAGAAAGACAGGGAGAGAGAGAATTCCAAGCAGTCTCCATGCTGTCAGTACAGAGCCCAGTGTGGGGCTTGAACCCACAAACCATGAGATCATGACCTGAGCCAAGACCAAGAGTTTGGATGCTCAACCAACTGAGCCACCCAGGTGTCCCCGACTAACTCTTTTAAATTTCTCAATGACCATATGAGGTAGGTGCTATGACTATACTATTTTTTTTTTTTTTTTTGAGGATACTGGAGCACAGAGATATTAAGCGACATGCTCAATTCCTCTAGTTAGTAAGAGATGAACCCTTGATTCTAACCTGTATAGTCTAGCTTCAGAGCTGCTACACTTAAAGGCTGTACTATGTTGCTTCTGAAAATAGGAGAAGAGGGAAAAAGGATCTAGGATGGCTTTCTTAAGAACTGCACAAGCCACTGAATATTCTAATTTTTCACCAACCAGTCATATTAATCTCCAGGACTTCTTATTGATTAAGAAGAAGAAGAAGAAAGGATTTGTTTCTAGCAAAGTGAGAAGGGTATCAGTCTCAGATCTGAACCTTGATTCACCTGATTTTGGATGAGAGACCACAGAAACTCTTAGCCCTTTGGGCTTCAATTTCCACTGAAGTAAGATTAGTTGGTTTTTCAGGTCCCTTGGCTATTTCATAATCAAGAAATAATTAACATTGCAGATTATGTTGAACTACCGGTTATTTGGTTGAATGGGTTCATTCTCCCACATAAATGGAGCCTCAACTGCTTACATGAGAATGTCTTTACCATCACAGTTTATCTGGAGAAAACATCAAGAAGAATTTCTTAACCCTTAGCTCTAGTAACACACATTGGCGTGAAAAGTACAAACTTATCCTAGAAGCTAAAACCTGTTGACAGAGGGGTAGACCGCTTGGGTCCCAGTGACAGGACATTCCTCACTTCAAAGTTAGCCACCGTGATGTGACAAGAAGGTGAGCTCTGAGAGGCCCTGAAAAACTGGTGAATCCATTAGCATTGGTCATCCTGACTTCAAATCAATGAGTCATTTTGACATTCTCCTGACAGCTGCTGAGTTGTTTCCTTAAGACAACTCTTCAATGAGAAACAGATACTGCAAAGATGAGCTGCATGGTTTCACATAGAAATAGCAAACAGAATGAAACCTAGGTTACCCTTCTCCATCAATAAGCTGATGCAAATGAGCTCTCCTTGCAAAAGTAACCACCTTTTTTCCTTCTTTCACAACACAGTTACTTATTGGATAGGGTTATCTAAAGTTAAGTACCAAGGGACATCTGGGTGGCTCAGCTGGTTAAGCCTCCGACTCTTGGTTTCAGCTCAGGTCATGATCTCAAAGTCTGTGAGTTCCTGCCCCATGGCAGGCTCTGCACTGATTGTGTGGAGCCTGCTTGGGATTCTCTCTCTCTCTCCCTCTCTCTCTTTTTCTCTCTCTCTCTGCCCCTCCTCTACTCCCACTGTCTCTGCCTCTCTCAAAATAAATAAAGTTAAGTACCATCTTTCCAACCAGCATTCTATTCCTCAAACTGATACACCATATACATGTATTAAAATATCAAACACACATATTAGCCAAGAAAAGGAAAAAAATGATCGTATATGTATTCACTCATTTGGTTATTCTACTAAAAAAAAAAGAAGTGAAGTGTTGTGCCTTTAGACATCATTTTGTGCCTTTAGAAACAGAGAAGTGAGTAAAGAAGACAGATTTCCCGCCAATGAGGCCACTTATAATCTAGCAGAAAAAACATGTAAACATATCTACAATTACAACAGTGATTGGAAAATGTACCGATAAATACAAACACAGGGTGCTTTTTGAGTACTAGAGGGACATCTTAATTCCTTGGGACAATTAGAGGATGATTCTTGGAGGCAGTGTCAGAAGCTGACTTTTAAAGGGTACAGATATTTAGATGAAGGAGCCAAAGGTTGTCACACAGTGAGAGAAGCTTATGATAAGATTCAAAGGTCTACTGGGAAGGGTTCTTCATAAAGTGGGGTGGTCAAGCTGGATAACATGTCAGAGTTTCCCAAATCTAAGTTTTTACTGTTCAATTTTTTGAAACAGGTTTTATCGGTGTAAAAACCAACAAATATATAAATGATAGTTAAAAAAAACAAAAAAGCTTGCTCTCAGTTCAACATACATTTACTGCTGCTGACTATGTTCCCTTTTGTACATTCTGTCCTTCATCTCAGGACATGAATGAATATACAGTGCACAACTAAAAACACATATGAAAGAGAACTTCATAAGAAAACACTGAAAAGAGGGAAACAATATACATTTAAAGAATATTTATGTACAGTTGTGTATTATACGCAGTGAGAGAAACACACATATGAAATAATGCAGGCTAGCTAAACTAATCATAATACAACCATACTATTTAATAAGCAACAGCTTTTAAAAAGAAGTATAAGTTATGTTCTTGAAGAAGATCCAGTTCAGTGATTAAGACAATTTATGAAAATGTATGCATGGTAGGATACCATTTTTGTTACATACTGTGTATATACATATGTGAGTCCATTTAGAACGTGTCTAAAAATGTAATAAACAATTGTTAATGATCATTGTTATTGCTGGAGATATAGGGGCATGGGAAAAGTTGTAGGGAACTTAGCTATCTAAATTTTTTTATTTTTATTTTTTACAAAATCCTTTTAAAAAATGTTTAAGTACAGAAAATATTATTTCCTTATACATAATGTTACACCATAACATATATTTATATGTATTTTTGTTTTATATACACCCATAGACATATGTTATCTATCTATCTATCTATCTATCTATCTATCATCTAATTTTTCTTATAAGTCTTTTGCTTTCTAATCTGCTTCCAACATTTCCTATAGGCCTGTCCTGGCTTTAGTTTTTCTTGGCCCTGTGATGATCTTCATGATTACCATATCTCATCAATTCTCTGGCCAATTTTATGTGATAGGCCCAAAGGTTAAACTTTATAGCAACCAACCACAGTAAATCATGATCTTGAATCCACCAGTATCAGCCCACTTTGGCAGACTGACCCAGGTAAATCAATACAGCAATCAATTCATAAATATAATTCATTCAGTTTACTTCTTTTCCATAGGAACTTTCAATAATGTATAATATAGGGGGGAAAAAAAGATAGTCTCTGAGTCAAACTAAGAGTCCTTGTCTGACCATGGCCATGCCTGGGCAAGGTACTTTTCTTTTCTACACCATGTTACACATGGAGGTAATATGCAAAGGAAAAAAAAAATGTATGTTGAGCTACTTTGAGAAAATGACAAGTTATATGCAAGGAAATTTTTATTATTATATGTACCCTATTTTGTCACTTGATACTATACAGGGAATTCTCATAGGGCAAGATTAGGATTAATGCCCTTAGAAATCACCCTCATTCATTGATTCAACAAATATTTATTAAGCATTAACTGTGTTTCAGGCAATGATTTAGATGCTGGGGGAAATAACAGTATAAAGTCATAAAGAAGGGGCTCCTGGGTAGAACAATCAGTAGAACATCTGACTCTTAGTTTTGCCTCAGGTTGTGGTCTTACAGTTTGTGAGTTCAAGCCCCATGTTGAACTCTGTGCTGACAGTGTGGAGTCTGCTTAGGATACTCTCTCCCTCTCTCTCTGCCCCCGCTGCCCCCCCCACTTTCACTCTCTTTTTCTATAAATAAATAAATAAGTAAGTAAGTAAGTAAATAAATAAGTAAGTAAATAAATAAATAAATAAATAAATAAATAAATAAATAAGACATCCTTCCCTAATGAAGTTTATCTCCTAGTGGAAAGAGACACACCACAAGCAAAATAAATAATTAAAATATGTACAGTTGTAACAAACAATCCTTAAATTTGTATGGAACCAGAAAAGACCCCAAATAGCCAAAGCAATCTTGAAAAAGAAAACCAAAGCTGGAGGCATCACAATCTGGGACTTCAAGATGTATTACAAAGCTGTAATCATCAAGACAGCATGGTACCGGCATAAAAACAGACACTGAGATCAATGGAACAGAATAGAGATCCCAGAAATGGACCCAGAAATGTAAGGCCAACTAATCTTTGACAAAGCAGGAAAGAATATCCAATGGAATAAAGTCAGTCTCTTCAGCAAATGGTGCTGGGAAAACTGGACAGCAACATGCAGAAAAATGAACCTGGACCACTTTCTTACACCATACACAAAAATAAACACAAAGTGGATTAAAGATTTAAATGTAAGACAGGAAGCCATCAAAATCCTAGAGAAGAAAGCAGGCAAAAATCTCTTTGACCTTGGCCGCAGCAACTTCTTACTCAACACATCTCCAGAGGCAAGGGAAACCAAAGCAAAAATGAACTATTAGGACCTCATGAAAATAAAAAGCTTCTACACAGCGAAGGAAACAATCAGCAAAACTAAAAGGCAACCAACAGAATGGGAGAAGATAATTGCAAAAGACATAGCAGATAAAGGGTTAGTATCCAAACTCTACAGAGAACTTCTCAAACTCAACACCCAAAAAAACAAATAATCCAGTGAAGAAATGGGCAAAAGACATGAATAGACACTTCTCCAAAGAAGACATCCAGATGGCCAACCAACACATGAAAAAAATGCTTAACATCATTCATCATCAGGTAAATACAAATCAAAACCACAATGAGATACCACTTTACACCTGTCAGAATGGCTAACATTAACAACTCAGGCAACAACAGATGTTGGCGAGGATGCGGAGAAACAGGATCCCTTTTGCATTGTTAGTGGCAATGCAAGCTGGTGCAGCCACTCTGGAAAACAGTTTGGGGTTTCCTCAAAAAATTAAAAATAGAACTAACCTACGACCCACCAATTGCACTACTAGGTATTTATCCAAGGGATACAGGTGTGCTGTTTCAAAGGGACACATGCACCCCCATGTTTATAGCAGCAGCATCAACAATAGCCAAAGTATGGAAAGACCCCAAATGTCCATCAGTGGATGAATGGATAAAGAAGATGTAGTATATATAGACAATGGAGTATTACTCGTCAATCAAAAAGAATGAAATCTTGCCATTTGTAACTACGTGGATGGAACTGGAGGGTATTATGCTAAGCGCAATTAGTCAGAGAAAGACAAATATTATATGACTTCACTCATATGAGGACTTTAAGAAACAAAACAGATGAACATAAGAGAAGGGAAGCTAAAATAATATAAAAACAGAGAAGGGGACAAAACATAAGAGACTTTTAAATATAGAGAGCAGACAGAGGGTTGCTAGAGGGGTGTGGGAAGGGGGATGGGCTAAATGGGTAAGGGGCTTAAGGAATCTACTCCTGAAATCATTGTTGCACCATGTGCTAACTAAGTTGGATGTAAATTATAAAAAATAAATAAATTATAGAATTGGACTCAAAAAAAATAAAATAAACAAATATGCATCCTAGAAAAGAAAATGCATAGAGTTGTATTTTGTTAATCCTAAAATGCACATTGTTATGTATATTTCTAATACCTCTGAAATCAGGGTACATCTTACATTCAAGTACATGTTAACTTAATTTTTTTTATTTTATTGCAGTATATATACAAATGCTGTATCTCATAATATTGGTGTCTAAGACTTGATAATATACAGTGTACCATGGGGCAAAATACAGGAAAGAGTTATAATTCTGGAAAGGATAAATTTAAATAGGGTGAAGGCTTTTTGGAAATGTGATGTCTGTGCAAAAACCAGAAGGATGTGAAGGACCCAACCATGCAAATATACAAAGAAGATCATTATAGATATATGGACTAGCAAATGTAAAGGCCCTGAGGCAGCTGTGGCCTGTATATTTGAGAAGCAGCAAGGAAATAAGTGTGGCTGGGGCACAGTGAGAAAGTGGAAAGAATATGACCTGAGGTCCCAGAGCAGTGACCTGGGACCACATCCTGTGTAGACTTGTAAATGACCATAGGGACTTCAGTTGGTCTTATGAATGAAACTGACTCTATCAAAGGGTATAGGAGCCCCTGGATGGCTCAGTCAGTAATGGGTCTGACTCTTAGTATCAGGTCATGATCTCGAGGTTCAAGATCGGGCCCTGTGTCAGGCTCTGTGCTGACAATGCAGAGCTCCTTGGGATTCTCTCTCCTGCTCTCTCTCTGTCCCTTGCCCATTTGTGCTCTCTTTCTCTCGACATCAATAAATAAACATTAGAAAACAAACAAAGGGTGTAGATCCAAGGAGTGCTCTGGTGGTAGAAGGGGTTGAATTTTGGTGTATTTTAAAGGTGGAATTTTTTTTTCAATATATGAAATTTATTGTCAAATTGGTTTCCATACAACACCCAGTGCTCATCCCAAAAGGTGCCTTCCTCAATACCCATCACACACCCTCCCCTCCCTCCCACCCCCCATCAACCCTCAGCTTGTTCTCAGTTTTTAAGAGTTTCTTATGCTTTGGCTCTCTCCCACTCTAACCTCTTTTTTTTTTTTTTCCTTCCCCTCCCTCATGGGTCTCTGTTAAGTTTCTCAGGATCCACATAAGAGTGAAACCATATGGTATCTGTCTTTCCCTGTATGGCTTATTTCACTTAGCATCACACTCTCCAGTTCCATCCACGTTGCTACAAAGGGCCATATTTCATTCTTTCTCATTGCCACATAGTATTCCATTGTGTATATAAACCACAATTTCTTTATCCATTCATCAGTTGATGGACATTTAGGCTCTTTCCACAATTTGGCTATTGTTGAGAGTGCTGCTATAAACATTGGGGTACAAGTGCCCCTATGCATCAGTACTCCTGTATCCCTTGGGTAAATTCCTAGCAGTGCTATTGCTGGGTCATAGGGTAGGTCTATTTTTAATTTTCTGAGGAACGTCCACACTGCTTTCCAGAGCGGCTGCACCAATTTGCATTCCCACCAACAGTGCAAGAGGGTTCCCGTTTCTCCACATCCTCTCCAGCATCTATAGTCTTCTGATTTGTTCATTTTGGCCACTCTGACTGGCATGAGGTGATATCTGAGTGTGGTTTTGATTTGTATTTCCCTGATAAGGAGCGACGTTGAGCATCTTTTCATGTGCCTGTTGGCCATCCGGATGTCTTCTTTAGAGAAGTGTCTATTCATGTTTTCTACCCATTTCTTCACTGGGTTATTTGTTTTTTGGGTGTGGAGTTTGGTGAGCTCTTTATAGATTTTGGATACTAGCCCTTTGTCCGATATGTCATTTGCAAATATCTTTTCCCATTCTGTTGGTTGCCTTTTAGTTTTGTTGCTTGTTTCCTTTGCTGTGCAGAAGCTTTTTATCTTCATAAGGTCCCAGTAATTCATTTTTGCTTTTAATTCCCTTGCCTTTGGGGATGTGTCGAGTAAGAGATTGCTGTGGCTGAGGTCAGAGAGGTCTTTTCCCGCTTTCTCCTCTAGGGTTTTGATGGTTTCCTGTCTCACATTCAGGTCCTTTAAGGTGGAATTTTTTAAGATTTGCCTATAGAGTCAGGGGACAGAAGGGATGAGGTTGACATCGGCAGGTGGTCAAGATAATGGTAAAGTGTTTGGTATGAGTGAATATACCACCCCTACAGATATGCTTTAATACCTAAAAGACTCCTTTCCAGGGTAAGAAATGATAGAGTTGAATTGATTTGGTAAAAGATTTAGTTGGTACAATATGGCATTTGCATGCTTAATGACAGTGATCAAAGGAGCTATTAGACTTTAGTAGGGAATGTCTTACAGGGTGTCATAATTCTGAGGGTTTTAACTTCAAACAGAAGTTTTGAGCCACAGGTCTTCTGGAATACTGTTCTCTGCCATTCCCACAAACCCTTGAGTAAGACAGTCTCTGCCATGGTTTTCCTGGATCCCTCCTCTGAGCCTTCTGGATGGTTAATTATTCATAAAGAATTTAACCCACACGCGCCTGGGTGACTCAGTCGGTTAAGCATCTGACTTGAGTTCAGGTCATGATCTCATGTTTTGTGAGTTCGAGTCCTGTATCAGGTAAATTCAAACCCTGCTTCAGGTAAGCAGGATCCTTGCTTCAGGTGAGCCCCCCCCTTCTCTCTCTCTCTCTCTCTCTCTCTCTCTCTCTCTCTCTCCCTCTCCCCCTCACTCACACTTGTGCTGTCTTTCTCATTCTCTAAAAACAAAACAAAACAAAACAAAACAAAACAAAACAGTTTAACCCAAACTTGATAAATTCCATCTTTTCAAACATTTTGGTGTTTATTATTATACTATTAGGAGGTATATGTAATCACAAAAAGCCAAGACAACCAGAGACATATTTTTTGAAAGTCCACTAATTGCTACCATTTATTAAGAGTCAAACTTTCAACAGGCAGTTTCCTTTAAATCTATCATTTATAATTCTTACAGACCTTCAAGGTAGATGTTATCATACCCATTTTACAGATAAGGAAACACAAAATATGCAAGATGCACAAGGATGGCCTAATGTATTCAAGCCTTCAGAGCTATTTCTACATTACTGTACAATAATCATTAAGGACCATGACAGCAGTCCTAACATGGTGTTGTTTCCTCCATCATCAGGGAAAAGTCCAATTTTATCTATGACTTAAAAAAATTTTTTTTGATGTTTTTATTTATTTTTGAGAAAGAGAGAGACAGAGCATGAGCAGGGGAGGGGCAGAGAGAGAGGGAGACAGAGAATCCAAAACAGTCTCCAGGCTCTGAGCTGTCAGCACAGCCTGACACGGGGCTCGAACTCACGGAGTGTGAGATCATGACCTGAGGTGAAGTCAGACGCTTAACTGACTGAGCCACCCAGGCGCCTCCAAAAATTTCTTTTCATTAAAAAAAATGTTTATTTAATTTAAGAAAGTGCAAGTGGGAGAGGGGCAGAGAGAGAGTGGGACAGAAGATCTGAATCAGGCTCTGTGCTAACAGCAGCAAGCCCTATGAGGGGCTCGAACTCACGAACTATGAGATCACAACCTGAGCCAAAGTCATATGCTCAACCATCTGAGCCATCCAGCACCCCTAATTATTTTTATTTGAGAGAGAGAGAGAGAGGAATAGAGGTGCAGAGGGAGGGAGAGAGAAGGGGGGGTGGGTATCCCAAGCAGGCTCCATGCTCAGCACATAGCTCAACACAAGGACAGATCCCATGACCCTGGGATCATGACCTAAGCTGAAATAAAGAGTTGGAAACTCAACCATCTGCTCCACCTAGTGCCACTTATCACTTTTAATATACTAGACATTGCACTAGAATATTTCATAGCAATTTCAGCCAAGTATTCTTACCAAAGCAAGGAATAGGGTCTTGAATTTTAGAAAGACTGGCTAAAACTATACTTTTTAAAAGGGTCATAATAACTTTATTATCTAAAAATCCTAACACAAGAACAGACAAGTTAGCTGAAATTGCGCAGTATACCAAAGAACAAGAATAATAGTAGATAGATATAGGTTCAAACCCCAGCTCACATCTCATATTTACTATACATAAGGGACTCAATTCTCTGAAACCATTTTGTCACCTGTTAATAGGAGAGAAGCCTGCCTACTTTCAGGGAGGACCAAGTGTAAATGTATGTAATAAAACCTAATCTGGTCTATAAAAGGTAGCTAATATTATTAAGGCAATCTTTAGGAAAGTAATGTAGTATAATGGCAAAAGCTATACGTCTTAGTCCATTTTGGCTGCTATAATAGAATGCTATAGACTGGTAGCTTATGGACAACAAGCATTTGTCAGTTCTGGAGGATGGGGAGTTCAAGGTCTGGTGTGACTCTTTTCCTGGCTTGTAGACAGCTATCTTTTCATTGTGTCATCATACAGCAGAAGGAACAACAGAGCACTCTGGGGTCTCTTTTCTATGGGCACTAATGTAGAGCCCTTACCACCTCTAAAAGTCCCCAACTCCAAAATACCCTCACACTGAGGATTAAGTTTCAACCTCATGAATTTTGAGGGCACACACATCTTCACTCCATAGCACTATGGTAGGTAGAATAATGGCACCCCAAATGGGTTCACATCCTCATCTCTGGGACCTGTGAATATTATATTACATGACAAAAGAGAATTAAAATTGAAGATGGAATGAAGGTTCTAATGAGCTGACTTTAACATAGTCAGGTTATCCTAGGTTGTTTGTGTGGACCCAATATAATCACATGGATCCTATAAAGTGGAAGAAGGAATATGCAGAGAAAACCAGAAAGCTGGTAACATAAGAACAACTCAACTTGACATTGCTGTTGCTGGCTGTAAAGAGAGGAAAAGAACATGAACCAAGGAAAGCAATGGCCTCTGGAAGCTGGAACGGGAATGAATTATCCATTAAAGCCTTGAGAAGGAACACAGTTTTGTTACCACTGTGATCTTAGCCCAGGAAGACCCACTTCAGATTTTTAAAAAAATTTTTTGAAGTTTATTATTTTGAGAGAGAGAGCATGTGAGTGAGAGGGGCAGAGTGCAAAGGAAAGAGAGAACCCCAAGCAGACATTGTGCTGCCAGCACAGAGCCCAATGTGGGGCTCAATCCCATGAACCGTGAGATCATGACCTGAGTCAAAATCAAGAGTCAGACACACAACCCATGGAGCCGCCCATACTCCCCAACCCATGGAATTCTGACTTCCAAACTGTAATATAATTGTATTGTTTAATCCACTGAAGTTGTACTAATTTGTTATATATAGCAACAGCAACATAAAACCTAAGAGCCAGTAGACCTGAGTTCTAATTCCTGTTCTGCCACTGGCTAGGTCTGTTATCTTAGAGAGCTCTCTTAAACACCCCATGTCTCATTTTTCCTCATCTGTGAAATGGGAATAATGATACTAACAACCTCATAGTATTAGGGTACTAAAAGCGTTAACGCAAAGCTTAATCACTTAGAGTAGTGTTTAGTTTATGGCAATTACTTAATATGCATTAGCTCTAAGCACTTTCTTGGATGCCAGCAATAATTGTCTCAGTGATTTGGTCTCTATCCTGTTAACACTGAAAATACGCAATATATAATTTGTAATTAAATGCAGTATATACATAGATAAACACGTATTTACATATTACATCTTATTTACAAAAGATGCAATATATAAATATGTAAACGTAAAATGCTGGGCACATCTACATTTCTTAATTATTTGTTGCATAAACTTGGAGGATGGTTGACAGACTTTAGAATTCACACCCAGCTATGAAAATTGAGGTCATGCTGGTAGGGAAGGCAGAGGCAAGAAAAAAGAGGGTCTCTCAGCTGTGATAATGAAAAAGAAAGAAAGGCAACTATGTAAAAAACTCACAACAATGGCAGACCGGTTGCCATTTTTAACCTAACATTTTATCACTTTTTTCTTTAAAGACAATGCTGTTGCTCTCAATCATGGGCATAGAGAATGCACATAATTATTTGGCATTTCAAAGAAATAAAATTTGAAAGAGTCGCTAAAGTTATCTATCCCTCTTTTCTAAACTCGAAACATCAAAAATAGATGTCCCTGGCATGATAACACACTGAAGTCATTTTGAAAGAAAATTAGAATTTCCATTCCTCATTTTCCTTTCTTCCCAGTAAGGTTTTAAGCAGATGGGAATATCAATTTAGTTACTTGACATTTAGAAGGATAAATGACTTAAGAGCTTTATGATCCCCTCTCATTGAAGCATATTTGATAACATCTGCCCAACATCTTACACTCACATCAGAGCCAAGTATGATTTAACAAGAAGAGAGAGAATGGCTAGACTCCAGGACCCCAGGATTCCATCTCTGGCCCTGATACTAGCATAAGCGCAGTCAATATCCAGTGCTAAATAAAGGTTTTTATTAATGGTCAGCCTGTTTATTACCACCCTAGCTAATATGTAATTAAGGCTAAGAAGTTTTCAATGAAATATGTAATAATTTTTTCAAGGAGAAATAATACTGCACACGGGGGCCAGTTTTTGTTTTAAACTCTAGGAGAAGGTAAACTACCTTCCTTTAAATTGTTATTAGAGAAACCACAAAGTGTTGGATACTATGGCTAAACGTCTCACTCAGGTAGAAGAAAAGTCATTCTTTATTTTTTTTCTGAAGACATCTTTACTAGAAATTCCCATTCTTCTCCTATGTAATAATTGATAGCACTTGATTTTCCCTCACTGGTTAGCAGACTTAAGTCAGGAACATTAAAAAAAAAAATACAATCTAATCTTTCCATTTTTAGTGTCCCTTTAAAGAAAGGGAGGGGACTTTCATCCCTAAGGTGTTTATGACCTCCTGAACAGCCTCTATCAGATAGGAGCCAAAAAACAATTAGCAACATTAACCAAAATCACTTTAACAAATAGAGAGCACGCACTTCCAGACTTTGTACACACACCGCAGTGAATATAAATCTCTCCTGATACCTTGTATTTGGAAATTAGCTAATGAATTGCCTTCACTCCTTCAGAATTGTCCTCTCTTGGAATTATGTGTGAGTCCACTCACGCTGTGTGTCCTGGAAACTGTGCAAACAGGACTCAATAAACAGCTTCTGAATGGATAGATGGATTAATTCATTTACTTACAGTGTTTTTCCATTCTATTGCCTTGACTTGTGAGATTAAGGAATCTGCTTGTATATGTGGTCTCACTGGAACTTAGTTTGCTAAGTCACTCTATTGCATAAATAATGATAATGAAACATGAAATTCTGAAACTTGAAGGGATCTTAAAGGTCAACTGATTCAATATCCTGATTTTCCAATTTGTAGTATGATTTTAGCATTTCAGGGGCCCTCAGCAGGTCATCCAGTCAAAAGTCTGACAAAACACTTCATGAAAGATGGTAATACATTTTATGCACTGGAGCTGAATTAAATGCCAATGGTTTGGTTCAGGGAACAGTTTGGTGCTACATACAGCTTGCTTTAAAAGTATGTGTATTTATAAAGTATGACTCTGGAAGTACCTGCAGCTTGCTAATTTTCTTTACCATCTGCAGGTCTTTATCTGGATAAAGGATACGTTACATATACACATAAACATACACATAACATGCTCCAGAGGTTAAAATTAAGGTCAATAGGCTAGTAAAGAAATGGAAAAGGGTCTCCTGGGTGGCTCAGTTGGTTAAGCAGCCGACTTTGGCTCAGGTCATGATCTCGCAGTTCATGGGTTCGAGCCCGCATCAGGGTTTGTGCTGACAGCTCAGAGCCTGGAGCCTGTTTTGGATTCTGTGTCTCCCTCTCTCTCTGCCCCTCCTCCACTTGCATACTCTCTCTCAAAAATAAATGTTAAAAACAATTAAAAAAATGGAAATATATGATTCAAGAAAAAAAATTAATATTCAAACTACTTAAGGATAGAATTATATATTCTGATGATATTAATTTAGCTATCAGTCATTGTAATATTTTAATTCAAAATTACATGTTTACTTGGGGTTTTCTTATCCAAGGTCATTAGAATACAAACTCCATAAACATAGGGATTAAATGCGTTCACAACCGAGTACATTGCTTACCACCTATGAGATCATCAATAATTAACAGATAAAAATGAATTCCAGGGGAGAAAGTAAAGGACAGATTGGATATTTTATGAAGGTAGTCATTCCTGCCGTGAGGTCCAAGCACAAACAAGATGGCAGAACTAGAGCATTAGGTGAAGAGGAAGAATGTCAGGACTGTGGCAGGAGGGCTGGCTTCCTGCTGTGTTGTAAATTGACATTATGTAAATAAAGAGTTAGGATTAAAATGTGCCTCATCTTTGTTTATTCAAATTTAAATCCATATCCTCCTATTATGAAAAAATATAATTCTGTTGTCATAAAAGAGATCCCTTCCAACAAAACCATTTCAAAAAATTTTTTTTACATTTATTTTGTTTTTGAGACACAGAGAGTGAGAGAAAGACAGAGTGCAAGTGGGGGAGGGGCAGGGAGAGAGGGAGACACGGGATCTGAAGCGGGCTCCAAGCTCTGAGCTGTTAGCACAGAGCCCAACACGGGGCTGGTACTCATGAACTGTGAAATCATGACTTGAGCCAAAGTCGGACGCTGAAGGATTGAGCCACCCAGACGCCCCATCAACAAAACCTTTTTTAATGGTCATTTGATCTTTAATGTCTACACCTATTCTCTCTTATAGTAACAACATACTGTTTGCTTTGGGTATCACTTGCAACCCACCATTAAATTCAATTTGGGAGGACTAGTAAGTATGGGACACTGTTCATCAATAGTTAAAATGTAGGAAGGTGGCCCAAGATTGGACAACTGCATGCTCTATTTCTGTACTATTAAGTATGGCACACTGCCCATCAATAGAAAAAATGTGGGAAGGTGGCCCAAGATTAAACAACTGTGTGCTCTTTCTCTGAAATTTGTCAACGGTGACCAAAAGATGTAAAATGTTTGGAGTGGATTCATAATAATGATAGAAACCATAGACGCTGTCCAATAATTTCTGCAACTTGGATACCCAGAGCTTCACTGGTTCTCAAGTCTTCCTTTATATTAATCCCCGTATCTTTCCAGGAATTCATTTTTCTACTTATATTAGTCATAGCCAGTTTCTATTGCCTACAACCAAGAGATTTTAACTGATGCAGAGCTCAGGTGAGGACTTTAGAATCTCTGTACCTAAATTCATATATTTTTCTATCATTTACTGATCACAAGATATTTAGTACATTCTTCGCTCTACTTAAGCCCCAATTTCTGCACCCACAAAATGGAGATAAAAGAATTTAAAAAATAGAGTTGGTATAGGGGTTAAATTAAATGGTGTTTGTATGATATCAGGCATTTACTAAATAGTCAATAAATGTTGCAGACTAATATGTATATCAAAAGTAAAATGACTCCTCATAGAGGTATTACAATTGAGGAATAATTAAAGACAATTGTCAGTTCTCTAAGAATTTTTACTAAGGATCTTTGTAAGAAGTTTTAAGTAGTCACTGATACAGAATTTCCTTGATTTTAGGGTGCAAAGATTTTTAAAAAATCATTTCCCAAACTGCACTTGATGGTTGATATTTTTACTTAATGAGTTATTATTTCTCTGCCTTTTTATTTTATCTTCTCTCATTCCATTGATGATACACCTTCCTAAACTGGGAAGTATAGCAACTAACAGGAGTGGGTGGTGAATCACTCCTGCACAGCACACAGTGTGAGGGACCCCATCTATTGCACATTCCCAAAGCCTATATATTCTAACTCAGACTCACTGGAGAAAGCAGTTCTAATCATCTTACTAATCACTTGTGCTGACCTCCACTTGTCTTAAATAGAATAACAATTCTGGTTTGCGTTCATCAAGGGAGCTCCATGTTCAGCCTTCTGTTGTGACTGTTGTAGTCGAAGTTTGTTTTCTGTTGGGATAGCAGATAACGGCTAATTAAAGTACATGCTTACGGTCCTATAATCTTTCTTCATGTTTATTGCCTCTACAGTCATGATTGTAGAGGGGAGAAAAGTGCTTTCCTGCTGGAGCAGATCTGCTTAGTGCTATATGGGCAATGTCAGCATTTACTGAGAAGCATTGATTTTCCTTTGGGGGGATATACGTGCATGGGTATATCTTGTCATTTTCCAAGTTGCCTCAGTTTACCAACTTACTAAATACATTAAATACTGTAGAAGGGCTGGGTATAACTGGTTAATTTTTATAAAAGGTCTAGCAATTTAACGACAATAAAAAGACAGTACATTATCTTGGTGGTGGTTTTTAGTACTTTCCTTGAGAGTCGCCAGAACAATGTGATGATTTTGAAGTATGAAGAAGGGAGAAAAAGTATTACATAATTTAGAGAGTAGCAGTTTTGAGATCATAGAGAGGTGGATTCCAAACCTTGATTCCCTGCCCCCCACCTCCATTTGCCTTATACAAGTTACGGGACATTCCCGAAACTCAGATTCCTCATCAGTACAATTGAGATCCTCCTACGAATAGCCTGGGACTGGCACACAGTTGAAAGGCATATGTAAATTAAGCATCTGATCTTTAGGTGGAGGGCTACTGGCTGTAGGAGGAAAAACTTTCTATGGACCACAAAGGGGAAGATAACATTGAAATCAAGTCTGCTTCAGCTCCATGGCACATATACTTAGTCCTTAAACAATCTAGAAAACAACAGAGGCCATTCAAATCCACTTTCCTTTTTCTACCTTTTACAAAATCATAGCTAACTATATAATGAGATTAGATTATTTTTCCAGAGATAACTTTCCAGTGGTACTTGTGCAGAGGTGATGGGTAATTAACTCCACCAGCCTCAGATGCCAGAGGCAGCCTAAGTGGCAATAGCAAGTTATAGGTAGAGGGAACTGCATGGAAGAAGGAAAATGCAAAAATAAGATATCAAGAATTGATAAGTGAATGTAACGATAAATTTTTTTAATGTTTATTTATTTTTGAGAGAGAGAGACAGAGACAGAGTACAAGCGGGGGAGGGGCTGAGGGAGAGGGAGACACAGAATCCAAAACAGGGTCCAGGCTCTGAACTGTCAGCACAAAGCCCAACGTGGGGCTCAAACTCATGGACTGTGAGATCATGACCTGAGCTGAAGTCAGATGCTTAACTGACTGAGCCACCCATGTACCCCAGTGAGTGTAACTATAAAAAGGGAGAAAGTATTGTGATAGGGAAGGCCTCTGTGTGGATGGGGCCTCTGAAGAGACCTAGGAAAGTGGAAAAGAGAGTCTTGTGCAGATGGATATCTCCGGGATTTCATCGCTGACAGAGGGAGGAGAGGTCCACTCGGGGAAGGCTTGTGTCACAAACAGAAAGGGGCAGTGTGACTGAGACAAGGTGGACATGGCGAAGGACTGGAGATGAACCCTAAGGCACTGTCACAGCAAATATGGTGGGTTTGTTCTAAGTACAATCAGCAGTCAGTGGAGGCTTTGAGAAGTGGAGAGATGTGGTCTGAAACTCTAAGAGTTCTTCGTGTTTGTTGTTTTACAAGAGGAGGGTGAACAGTGTCTTTTGGTCTCTGCCCACTTTACAGCAATGGTGGGAATGCTGTCTACACTGGCGGGGTCTGCACATAGAAATGAAACGGATGGGGAAATTAATACCTTAGGAAGTAGTAGCCACTCCTTTTGAGCACTTACTCTATCAGAAATATAAATACAGGCATACCTCGCCTTATTGTGCTTGCTTGATGGCCATCGGCAGATACTGCATTTTTGCAGATTGAAGGTTTGTGGCAACCTTTCATTAAGCAAGTCTATCGACACCATCTTTCCAACAGCATTTGCTCACTTTGTGTCTCCGGGGCACGTTTTGGTAATTCTCACAATATCCCAAACTTTTTCATTATTATTAATGTGCCATGGTGATCTGCGATCAGTGATTATAACTCATGGACAGCTCAGATGATGGTTAGTATTTTATAGCAATGAAGCACTTTTAATTAAGATATCCACATTTTTTTTTAGACTTAATGCCATTGCACACTTAATAAACCACAGGTTGCACACTTAATAAACCACAGTATAGTGTAAACATAACTTTTATATGCACTGGAAAACCAAAGGATTCATTTGACTCACTTTATTGAAATATTCACTTTATCGCAGTGGTCTGGAACCAAACCTGCAAGATCTCTGAAATAGGCCTGTCTCTCAAAGTATTAAACACGCTTTCATCCTTCTTACTGTTTATGAAACTTGGAAGTGAAGTTTCTAAGACTACCTTTGAATTTGGAGTATTGTACTAATAATTATGTATTTATCCTTGAGGTCAGACATTGAGTCTTAGTGAGCTTTGCATTTCCAGCTCTTATTACAAAACTTGATGCTTTATACTGATTTATTTATTTATTTTTTGCTTTATACTGATTTAAAACATGATGATTAAATTAGTGCATCATAAAGACTAACATTTGTATATCCACTACTTCACAGTTGGCAATTCATTTATCATCATCTTTTTCTTATTGTACCCATGTTAAAGACATGTTATTGTACCCGTGTTACTCTCAGAGAGGGTAAGCAGCAGGCTAAAGCCATGTAATTAAAAGTGACAAAACGAAGATGTAAATACTAAATAACATTATATCTTGCCAAGATCATATGCCACATTTGCTGCACATGTCCTTGCAATACTCACTCCCTGAGCTAATCTGTAACTCTGTCAGTCTGTGTCCCAGACTAATCCCAGTTAAAGCTATTCATCATATCTCATACACATGTAATGGCTGAAGGTCCATGCATGTTAGAAACATTTTCTAGGTATCCAAAAACAACTGTGTGGAATAAGGGCCTGGGTACATTTTCAGACATTAGCAATGCACATTTTTCACCTTTACTATGTTAGAACAAGGATATTTCAGCATTAACTGAGCATCGGAGGCACTGAATGGAGACTCTAAAATGACAGATTAACAACCATCCAGGGTACTTATTCTTTTGTGCAATGGTCTCAAATTTTGAAAAGGCCTGTTGTATTTAGTAACTGGTAAGAGACGTAATTACATGCCAGTATCTTGACTGTCCATTCTACTCTGGTAAAACTGCACATGTCTTTCTCTATGGTTTTTGTTATCCAACCAGGTACTCATTGTTGGCCAGTTTCTACTTATAGAGATCAAGTTAGTTTCTTTGACTGTAAGCGTGTACCCTGACTTTTAAAAAACTTTATCAAGCACCAAATTTGCTCTTGGTTCACAGCTTAAACCCAGGGAAATCAGACTCATTATGGAATGAACATTTAAGCAGCTTCTTAGCTACTGGGAATCTCTGGAGACAAAGTCATCACCCCATCTGATCTACTCTCCTCTCCATCAGTGACTCTTGAGGTCTCATTATCTGATTTGGTTTTTCAAAACCGAAGCAATTGTGCTAACACCAAGGGCTTCACTCATTGCTACCAAATTAAAAAAAAGAGGCAGTGAAAAATGTGCCAGTGTCAGCATGCAATGAGGGTCCAAAAGGGAAACAGATGCACAAATGATTCATCATCATCAATAGGACCTGTCAAGATGAAGTGAAAAGGGGAACAAAAATTGAAAACTCCTTCCAATGTGCTAATGATACTGCTGTCTGAGAGTGAAGGGAAGAATAATGTTCCCAATATCAATTAGATTTTGCTATTTGATTTAATTTCATTAACCACTCAGCTCAGAGGTACAGAGGAGGAGAGGTTTTATGTTTATTTAGCACACACTTATAGACCACTTACTATGTGCCATACTCTGTACTCTGAGATTTATAAGTGCTTCTTTAAATACCAGAAATTCTTGGTCAGCCTCATTTCTGTATAATTTCTTCACTTTCTCTTTCTCCTTTCTTTTCTTTATCGTTAGTATATAATATTTCTATGAATTCCCAATTTCAGCCTTTACTATCAATAGTTGACTGCCTATTCCTTATTCTACAAGACATTAAGGGAAAAAACAGCCAAATATACTTATTTTTATTATAAATTTTGAAATTTAATTTTAAAAATATCACTGTGAGATCTTATGCACAGAAGCCTAATGATTATAGCAGAGAAGAAATTTGTTCAACTTTGGGGAAATCATATAGTTCTTTCTCTATAAATGCCAGATCCTTATTGGTATGTTTTCTACACTACCAATGAGAGGGGAAATACTGACCCAAACAACTATTGTAAGAATAGTTAAAAAGTCTGTTTAATAGAAAAAATTCTATTTGCGAGAAGAAGGAGGGTGGGGAGGTGAGGGCAGCAATAAATATACTTCTCTCTCAGTGAGAAAGTGATTTTTCTAGGTACCTGCTGGAAGAAAAAGAAAATAATTTGTGTTTTTCATCTATTGAAATCACCATTTGTTCTGAGTGGCAAATAGAAACAAGTTAAAAAGAGTGGATTTTAAAAAGGCCACTCCAAAAAAACCACATTAAAAAATAAAAAATAAAGAATAATAATTTAAAAGACTAGTCCAACTTTTCTCCCCACCCTGCAGGAAAAAAAGAGCTTGATACTGAAATAAGACTATAAATCAACTAATGACAGCGTTGGATTTTGTGGGAGATTTAGCTTCTCAGCAAATATGTCTTCTGCTGTGGTAAAATTTTAATATGACAAAGTACTACTTTTCCTGTTATTTCTCTGGGAAGGTGGGCTGGGGGAAGGGTAAGAGTGTGTAAAGCTGTACCACTACTGTCTTCTAGTACGTAGATGTATTGAATCGTAGTGACACAACTGACAAAAAGAGTTATGTCTTTTCATGGGCTTGTGTTCTTTATTGCTTATATTAACTCTTAGAGAAGAAAAAAAAAGTGAATTCAACAGGCTATAAATCTTCCCTGACATACAGTATGATACTGTCTTCTGATAGAAGAGAAGGCTAAGGAAACAGCACTTCTCTACCATGAATGGAACATGTGTTGAGGATAGAAAGGGAAAGTTATAATACCAAGGCTCTGATCTGTCCCCAACCCCAAAATTAGTCTTTCCTGTTATAGTTCCAAAACATGCCAACAATTGAGATGATCATGGCCACAAAGAAATCTAACCAAACTACTATCTCCTTACTTCCAAGAGGTTAATTCTATTTCTAAGTAAGCAAATCACATTAGGAAAAATATGCAATGTCCTATTTATATTGTTAAAAAAACAGAGAGAGAAAACACCAGCTCAAAACTATTAGAAAAATAAACCTAGTTTAATATTGAAGAACACTAATAATTCTCAATATGTTCTTCAATAAATTTCCTTAAAAATACTTACAAAGATATAAAAAGGCAAAAGCTAACGACCAGATTACAAATGAAAAATAAGACCATAAAGCAAGGTGTGAGGGGAAATCTCTAATAACAATACAACCACTAAAGATGGATTGAGAAGAATATTTTTATACTACACATGTAATTTTTTTTTCTGAACCAGAATAGTCCACATGGCCACAGGAAGCTAAAAAGTGTTTGGTTCATTGACCTCCTCCCATAATTCTGTTCCTAAATCTGAGGTAAGGGAGCTTCCCTAAAATAATTCTTTTTTTCTTCTCTCCCTCCCACCATTCCTTCCTTCCTTCTCTCTATATATACACATGTACACACAAATGCATATATGCAAACAAACACACATAAACCCATATATATTTATTGTTCTACTACATGGAAATTAACTCAACAGCCAAATGTATGCCCTTCTGCCATTTGCCCCAGACTACCTTTCTCATTTCCCATAGGCTCCTTTCTCACTAGGTACATTTATTAAAAGACTGGGTATTTGTAAGCTTTGCTATAGTAACAAATAACCACATAATCCCAGTGGTTTATAACAAACAAAGATTTATTTCTCACATATGTTACATGCCAGTTGCAAGTTGATGATGGCTCAGATACAGCTCTTTTTAATTCAGCTGTGTTCCAAAGATTTTCTTTATACTAGGATTATGCTGAAGAAGCAGCTACAATATGGAGAATGATATTATTTTGGCAACGGAAAAGTGCAAGAATTGAGTAGGAATGAATTCAGTACTGACTCTCAACTGACATTTTATAATGTGAGGATTACACAGTCTTTTTCTTTCTATGCCCCTGAGATTTGCCTTATTTGCCAATAAGGCACAAGTGACTAGATAGAAGTTTGTACCTAGATATGGGGTATAAACCCCACATAGATAGATACAAAAAAATAATAGTAACACCCAAAATATGTGACAGTGGCTTCAAGATTAGGTATTGAGTAGAGAACTGATAATGAAAATTGGGAAAATGACTTCTGTTGACCTGTATTCCTTTCTCCTTTCAACTAAATGTTATACAATGTGTAAAAGTGGCCTCTCAGAGCTATCTCAAAAATAATAATGTGGGGTGTCTAGGTGGCTCAGTCAGTTGAGCGTCCAACTCTTGATTTTGGCTCAGGTCATGATCTTGTGGTTGGTGATGAGCCCTGCATCAGGCTCCATGCTGACAGCAGCAAGGAGTCTGTTTGGGATTCCCTCTCTCCTTGTCTCTCTACCCCTTCTGTGTGTGAGCCCATGTGTGCCCACTCTCTCTCTGTCTCTCAATAAATAAATAAATAAATGAATAAATAAATAAATAAATATTTAAAAATAAAGTAAATAAATAAAGTAGTAACGTATGGTAACAGACTAAATACTCTGAATACCCAAGAGCTAAGAATAAAATCAGGAATCTGCAAACTATGACGTATAAGCCAAATATGGCTCACTGCCTGTTTTGTAAATACAACTTTATTGGAACACAGCCACACTCATTAGGTAATGGATTGCCTATGAATGCTTTTGCACTATAATAAAGTAGTTTCAACAGAGACTACATAGCAATGAATATTTAATCTGGCCCTTTTCAGGAAAATTTCACTGATTCTTGAATGAAACAAAATCAAATAACTTATTTATTAACTCCCTGCCTTGTTTGATCATAAAATATATTATTTTATGTTAACACATGTTATTCCAAGAAGCAAATTACTTAAAAGTACTTTTCTCCAGAGTTTTGAGGGGGAAAATGTTGTGATTTAAGAAATTTATACCCAGATAAGTTTTCATTTATATGTAAAGGTGACAATAAGTCATCACTTGGTATTTTATGTCTCTGATTCTTTTTTAAAAATTTTAAACGTTTATTTATTTTGAGAGAGACAGAGACACAGAATGCAAGTGGGAAAGGGGCAGAGAGAGAGGGAGACACAGAATCTGAAGCAGGCTCCAGGATCCAAGCTGTCAGCAGAGAGCCCACTGTCAGCACGGACCCTATGTGGAGCTCAAACTCACGAACTGTGAGATCATGGTCTGAGCCCAAGTCAGACTCTTAACCAACTGAGCCACCCAGGTGCCCCAGTGTTTCTGATTATTTAAATAGCCCTTAAGGAAAACAACTCGAAGGTGTGTCATAGCTAAGGAACAGTGCAGTATCTTGATTACATATACAGGTTCTAGAGACAGTCTGGCTTTGAGGTGAAGATTACACCATTGGTTTTATGGTACCTTGATGTCTTCATGTTCAAAATGTGGCTGAGAGTGAAGATGCCTTGAGTATTAAACGATGTAATTAATATAAGGTTCTTGGAACTGTGTGGCACAAAGTATATTCTCAGCATATTAGCTATTATTAAGAGGGCAAAGAATAATAAAAAGTCTCAATTTTTATGGTTATAAATTACATAAAAATCTTTTAAGAGCATGGAACACAGTAATCAATATGCAGTTTGGTATAAATAGTCTAACTATAGTTAGAAGATTGAATGCAAAAACAAACACAAATCAAGAAAGATGTTTGGTAGATAACGAACAAATAAAAGTCTCTCATAAGGTGTGTCTATTAGTACAGTTTAAATTTATTAAATTGTGATGAAAAAGTCCATATAACTACATATATATATACATATATATTTATATATGTATATATATATTTATTTATCAAGTAAATAAATACTTTCCTTAAAACAATACTGCAGCAAAGGCATGTTGGTAAAGATATAATTATACATTGATATGAGTGTTTAATTTGATAAAAATCTTTCAGGAAAACAATTAAGCAACATAAATTAAAAGCTTATATTTTCATTTTGCAATCCCTAACCAAATAATTGATTTAAGTAAAGTTCATCTACGGTTGCTAATGCCTCTAGAGGAAAAGTAAACAAAGAGCTTATTACAAGCACTCTCAACAATAGCCAAATTATGGAAAGAGCCTAAATGTCCATCAACTGATGAATGGATAAAGAAATTGTGGTTTATATACACAATGGAGTACTATGTGGTAATGAGAAAGGATGAAATATGGCCCTTTGTAGCAACGTGGACGGAACTGGAGAGTGTTATGTTAAGTGAAATAAGCCATACAGAGAAAGACAGATACCATATGTTTTCACTCTTATGTGGATCCTGAGAAACTTAACAGGAACCCATGGGGGAAGGGAAGGGAAAAAAAATAAAAGAGAGGTTAGAGTGGGAGAGAGCCAAAGCATAAGAGACTCTTAAAAAATGAGAACAAACTGAGGGCTGACGGGGGGTAGGAGGGAGGGGAGGATGGGTGATGGGTATTGAAGAGGGCATCTTTTGGGATGAGCACTGAGTGTTCTATGGAAACCAATTTGACAATAAATTTCACATATTTATTTTTTTTTTTTCAACGTTTATTTATTTTTGGGACATAGAGAGACAGAGCATGAACGGGGGAGGGGCAGAGAGAGAGGGAGACACAGAATCGGAAACAGGCTCCAGGCTCTGAGCCATCCGCCCAGAGCCCGACGCGGGGCTCGAACTCACGGACCGCGAGATCGTGACCTGGCTGAAGTCGGACGCTTAACCGACTGCGCCACCCAGGCGCCCCAAATTTCACATATTTAAAAAAAACAAAGAGCTTATTACAGAGAATAAAATATGAATCCATGAATGACTTACTGATGGTATAGGGAAACTTGCAACTTACAGTAGTCAGGATGACACTAGGAAATCGATCATCTTACCATCACTAAAAGCAGGGCCTTGTATGGTTTCTGATGTGATGTAATATGAAGGACAAAACAGCATTTAGAGACTAACCTTGCCAAGATTTGGGCGTCCAACCTCCAGTTTACAAGAACAAAAGATACAAAGGTAAGTTGAAGGACCCATGAATAAGCAATCAAATGAATCCTAAATGTGGGAAGCTCTACTCAGAAACCAACTTGTTTCCTTAAAACAATTACTGGCACAGAAAGTAAAATGGAAAAGCAGACACTCATAAATTATGAGATGTAAGAAACAATAGAGGATGACAAGTGCAATCGATGAGACTTGATGGATCATGGTTTCAACTGACCAACTGGATAACAGGCCTCTTTTTTTTTTCTTTCTTAACTTGAATATGGATTAAGTACTTGATGACATAAAGCAATCATGGTTAATTTTCAAAAACTAGCTATGAATTTTTAGGTACAATAATGATTCAGCCATTATGTAAAGTGTTCTTTTCTTTTTTATGTTTTAGAAATGCATAATGAAAAACTTGGTGGTGAAATATAATGATAGTTTGGGATTTAAAATGCTTCTGCAAAACTGATTAAAAGATAAAAACAAAAAAAAAAAAGAGAGAGAGAGAGAGAAAAGAAATAGATCAAACCTAAGGGGAAAAAATATTGTTAGCTGTGGTGTACGGATGAAGGGATAGTTGATGGTTTATTACGTTATGCTCTTTACCCTTACATCTTTTTGAAAAATTTCAGAATGAAAGTCTGATTTCTTTTTAAATTTCACAATCTGGGGCACATGGGTGACTCAGTCAAATGACCAACTCTTGATTTTGACTCAGGTTATGATCTCACAGTTTGTAAGATCAAGCCCCAGGTCAGGCTCTTTGCTGACAGGGAGGTTGGTGGGGGGGCTTGCCTGGGATTCTCTCTCTCTCCCTCTCTCTCTGCCCCTCCTTGCTCTCTCTCACTCTTGAAAATAAATACATAAAATTTAAAAAAATTAAACTGCTGTTAAGTTAGTTTAACTTTTTTTTTTTTTTCCAACGTTTTTTATTTTTACTTTTGGGACAGAGAGAGACAGAGCATGAACGGGGGAGGGGCAGAGAGAGAGGGAGACACAGAATCCGAAACAGGCTCCAGGCTCTGAGCTGTCAGCCCAGAGCCTGACGTGGGGCTCGAACTCACGGACAGCGAGATCGTGACCTGGCTGAAGTCGGACGCTTAACCGACTGCGCCACCCAGGCGCCCCAAGTTAGTTTAACTTTAAAAGTTAAATTAAATAAAATAAATTTCACATCCTTTAATTTCACTAGTTCCCTTCTGGGAAGCAACTATATAGCAATCATTAAAAGTGTGGACAAATAATTTTGTCAAAAGATATTGATCAAAGTATTATTTAGTAGGTAAACAAAGAAACAAACAAACAAAACCCACCTGACTGTTGGGTGATAATTTGCAGGTTGAGAATTTAAACATTAATGAAACTTGAATTATTATGCTTATGAAAAATTTATAGTGATGTGAGAAAAATTCTTAAAACATTTAATTAAAATGCTAGATAAACAATTTGTGTGGGTATCTATCTATATATGGATATATATAAAATTAAGTTTACAAAGGTAAATATAGAAAGAATAAGAAATAAGCATACCAAAATGCTAACAATTATTTTATGGGTGATTTTCTTGTTCTATCTGATATGTATACATGCTTACATTCATTTATTTGATAACTAGTAAAGGAGTAAACAATTATCTAAGCAAATGATTTTTAACTGGTTTAGGGAATTATCTTCTGTCTGTAAACCATTTTTTAAATATTTTTTTGAAATTTTTTGGAATTTTTCTTTTTGAAATTAAAAAAAAAGTTTATCATAAAAGTTAGAGTAAGCTAAAGAAAAATATAGCTATCTCATAAAGAATTTCATAAAGCTTTCAGATCCCTGGAGATTTCTTAGAATGTTTAAGAATCATTATTATTAAGTGCTTTCTATTTATTAAGAGTGAAATTTATAGAACCAGTCATATCATGATTATATTGAAAAAAATACAACAGAGCCGATCTACCATAATCAGTAGAAAATGCTCGGTCTATTTTGAAATTAGAGTTCAAGAAATAAAAAAAAAAAAAAAAAAAAAAATGAAACAATAAACAAACGAAACAGAGTATCTTGACTTTATTGACTCGGTTTTACCTCTAATTCTGCCTGCTTCATGTAATGGAGCTGATAGTATGGAAAAGAAAGGTATGGTATATCCTAGTAAGAGATCTCTTGGAAAAAAATCCTACAAACTCCTGCTTTTATTATTTTATTTTTGTATCTCTCTATCTGAACTCTGCAATACACCATTTTGTCACTTAATTATATTCTGTCTCAATTTATTTTTAGAGAAGCAACGTTATGTATGAATGAGAGCATGAATCTTTGAATCAGATCTGGATTTGAATTCAAGGCCTGAAATATTCTCCCTGTATAAACCTCAGTTGCTCATTTAGAAAGTGATTGTATTATTACTTACTTCAAATTCCTCTTGCTGATTAAAAATTGTAAGGCAGGCAAGCACTATGATTGTATCCAGTTCATGTTTGGTCAATAATCATATTTCAATTCTCCCTTCCACGTCTGTTTGTATTTATCTGGTGTTTTGAAGAAATTCTTTTTGAAATGTGATGCCAGTGACTAATTAACTTTATAACCAGTATGTTTTCTTTGAGAATGGCTGGGGTAATATTTATCCAGTTAAGTAATTAGAATATAGTTTATAGGTGTTCAAACTAACTCACTACAAATTCTCCTTTTAGTCTTTACCAAATGTCTTAGGTTTTTCAAATTATTGTTTTAATCAAGTCACTGTGAAAAATGTCTAGCACCTCTGTTCTCCCATCTGGAAGCCAGAGACACTCAAAGGTTACAATTTAATGGCATTGTAACAAAAGATAGCTTTGCCATTTTCATTAGGTCTGTCTTCCTGATGACCCCAGTCTTTCTGGACAGTGTGAAAACATATTAACACACATCAGCCAGATATTTTTCTCTTCTGTGCCTATTTGATTTTCACATCAGAAAAGGCCAATTTTGGACCTGACATAACTTGGGTGGGTTTTCTAATTCAGTAAGCTTTTTTTAATTCCTTTGTTCCTATTTTTTTTCACAAGGAACTGCACTATTACAATTGTTACTATATTCTCTTTGATTCTAATTGCAGCGTGGGGCCAACATTCAGTATGAGGGAATCCCTGCCTACAGACATAAGCATAGTAAGCCTCATGACTGAACTAAGAATTGGGTGTACAGGGAAACATATTCCAGACATACTTTTATAGACTCTTCAGCCTCACACTATGCGGCTACCACATTTATATTTTATGCATATAGATATATATTGTTTAATAATTTATAAAGCTGGATACAGTTGCTACAAGGCGATGTGATGTTCTCATTTGATCTACTTTGGTAGAATCACTTTCTGTCAGGAAATTTACTGCAATGATGTGCATAGTAAATATTTAATAGCATTAGAGGCAGCAGAGTCTATTTTTCTTTGAAGAGTGCTTAATTATGTCAATTTCCCATGATGAGATGCTAAAGCCAGTATTATTTGAATTTGGAGTACTGGGTGGAGGTGGAGAAATACTTGTGTGAGGCTCCCCTCCCGTAAGAAGTCAATGTATGTGAGTTTAACAAGGCAATACAGCAGAACCTCAATCTCATTAATTTAGGCCACACTAATTAAATATTTGTGATACTATAGCTGTGCTTGAACTATCAGTGAAGGGTTGGCTAACCTACACAGAAATATAAACAACAAAGGGGAAATGAGTTGAATCTATTTTTACCATGTCCTCTCTATTCATGTACATATTAGATGGAATCATATGTTGATATTTGGCATTCAAAAAATTTTTTAATGTTTATTTTTGAGAGGGGGAGGGTCAGAGAGAGGCAAATCTGAAGCAGGCTCCAGGCTCTGAGCTGTCAGCACAGATCCCGACGCAGGGCTTGAACCCACAAACTATGAGATCATGACCTGAGCTGAAGTCAGATGCTTAACTGACTGAGCCACCCAGGTGCCCCAATATTTGGCAGTTTTGAGCTTAAAAAAGGGAAATTTCATATGGGTCAATTTAGAAGCTTTAATCCTCTCAGTACAAAAACTCTGATGATAGACAAAACATCATTTCCATTCATTCCAGTTGCTGACAAACCATGCTACATTCTTCTTGCATCATCAGTAAAACGTCCTAAGCCAAGACCTTAACTGATGGAAAAGTTGATAGGATAAGCAACCAAGTTCCATTTGGCTTTCCAAGTAACTGCGTGCATTTGGCCTCAAGAGTGAGTTATAACTTGTAACTCTTAGTAAAGTCAGAACATATGGCCTCACCATGAAGAATAAACTATAACATGGTTCTCTGTGCATGATCACAGCTTTGACTCAAGTATCTCATTGCAGTGTTATTTTTACATCCTCCAAAAAAAAAATAGACTTTTTAAAGTTTGTATTTTCTTCTGGATAAATAAACAATATTAGATATTTGGGATAAATTTCCTTTGGAGAAGTTTACAGAAATGTAGTAATGATTAATCTAGAAAACAGGGGTGCCTGGTTGGCTCAGTTGGTTAAGCAGCCGACTTTGGCTAATGGTTCATGAGTTTGAGCCCCGTGTCGGGCTCTGCGCTGACAACTCAGAGCCTGGAGGCTGCTTCAGATTCTGTGTCTCCCTCTTTCTCTGCCCCTCCCCTACTCACACTCTGTCCCGTTCTCTCTCTCAAAAAATAAACATAATTTTTTTAATCTAGAAAACAAAATGCATGAACTTATTATAAAAACACTTTACTGTTGAATGCCATTTTATTTTTTATAATAATAATTTGATAAAGTATTTTGACAGAGTTATATGGTTTAATTTGCAGATTATATGATGTGTACTAGTTAGAAGTTTCTTGAAATAGAAGGGATAGATAATATCAAATTTACCAGTACATGTCTGAGTTGTTACTTTCTTTACTAGGTGTTGAATTCTTCTAAGACAGAGAAGATATAATACACATCTTGAGATCTTTTAGAACATCTAGTAGACTACCAGTCATAAATCTGTGCTTTACAATACAGATGTGTTTGGCCAAATTGTATCCTTCTCTGTATATCTCAGAGACTGATACCTGGCCCGTCTGTGGCCACAAAGTTGGTGCAATGATAGATCAGTGACCCACACTCAAGCTATGGGGCTCAATTATGGGATTTTTCTACAATGTTGGCAAAAAGAATGGTCTTCTTTATTTCTGAGTATAATACAGTTCACCACCACTCACTTTTCCAAAGAATACTTGCAACCAAGCTCTGCATCCCTCACAAGGAAAGTCTCCATGAGATGAAAACTAAAAGAAAATCAAAGCCTGATAACATTACTTAAATATCAGAATCTGGCTCTCACTAAAAGTCATTTCTAAAGTCTATAGTCTATATTTATAGCTTAAGATAGTTTGTTTAGTTGTTAATGGCAGCAAAGAAAACATCTGAAAAATATCAAGTGTTTTCCAAACTTAAGTTTCTTGAGCTTAGGTGTTGTTCAGACAACATGATTGTATCCTACCCCAACTCATAGTTCTGGGTAATTAAGGCTTAGTAGTCATATCAGACATGCATCCATGTATTTGACTTCTACAAATCCAATTATTGGCACATAGACATACATACACTCATAGACACATGCTTATGCACATACACATTTTGTAAATAAAATATAAAATTTTCAGGTGATTCTGCCTGCTCAGAATGAACATGAGATGGCAGTTATAATATTCTCTTCCCCCAGATGATTTTAGTATGTGGATTCCTCTCATACTAGAAGTGTTTTATGTTGATGGTTATATATTTAAATAAGTATTTTTCATATAATAGACTTTACCTCTTGGGAAGTTATAATTTTAACACTACCCCTTGGGTCACTAAAACATTGTTTATCATAGTGAATGAACTGGAGACATACATAAAGGGCCTCTGTTTTGCAAATTATAATACCCTTAGTGTGGAATACTATGCACCTTTTAAAAATGAGAAATATAGGGGCGCCTGGGTGGCTTGGTCGGTTAAGCATCCGACTTCGGCTCAGGTCATGATCTCACGGTCCGTGAGTTCGAGCCCCGCGTCGGGCTCTGTGCTGGTGGCTCAGAGCCTGGAGCCTGTTTCAGATTCTGTGTCTCCCTCTCTCTCTGCCCCTCCCCTGTTCATGCTCTGTCTCTCTGTCTCAAAAATAAATAAACGTTAAAAAAATAAATAAAAATAAAAATGAGAAATATATTGAAAAAATTGGCGAATGATACATTATGACTACATGTTAGATTAAATTCTACTTGTTAGTTTAAATTTGTGTGATCCCATTAAAATATATGTGTACACACATATGTATATACACACACACACACACACACAAACACACACATATTTACGCATTCTCAAAATGTTTACCACTACAGACACATACATGCATACACACAGGCCCAGGATGTGCCATACAAATACACTGATACTCATCAGCCCTGGGAGATTAATTGTTTGAAAAAGTTTTTAATAGCTACTGGAATCTGCTATAGCACTCCCTCAATGTAACGTTTAGTTACAAGAGGGGAAGGATGTAACAGACATGACTCTGTGATTCAAAATCCAATGATCATCAATTAATAATGTTCACAACAAACTGGCTTCTCATTTGGTATTATGTCATTTTCTCCTGTGTGTAATTCTTTCAGCTTTCATTACATCAACAGTAATCAAAACCCATGCCATAGCAAACTGTGGGCAGTACAGAGAAGACAGGACACGTAAGTTGAAAGCCTGTCCCTTTTCTCTCCTTGTTTAGATATATCTCTCAGATTTTTCTTGGCCTTAAATCTTTATCATGATCCCAGTTCAATGCAGACCCTTCATAATGCTATTCTATCCCTGGGCCTGGCTGTAATCTTACAATTATATTTGGCTCTGTTTGGATTGCTGCAGCCATCCAAATGGCTAGGCCATCTTGTTCATTCTTTCAAATGTGTATACCCCAAGATTCCTACCTTTAAGATTTTAAAACAGCATATAGGCCTATACAACAAATAATTTGTTTCAGAAAAAAAAAAAACTAACTTCTGGCACGAAGAAATGATACTATGGAACTATTTATTCTATCCATGCAAAAGGTTTTAAGTACTTCCAAGAAATCTAAAATTGGCCTCCTCCTATAAAAGATAAACAACTCTACTAGCATCTATGTTTAAAAGCACTCATAAATCTGGTCACCATCTGGTCCCTCTTCAGTAAAATACCTAATTATTCAGCTGCTACCTGAGCATTTCTACTTAGAAAGATGTCCCCCACACATCTCCAACTCAAATGCTAAACTGAACTCCTGCTTCTTCTTATTTTAAATCAGCTCCAATCCTTTCTTGTATTAAGTATCTCCATTAATGATGTATCATTTATTCTAGCACCCAACTTTGAAACTGGGAGGCAGAGTCTCTCCAGACATCTTCTTCCCTCATGCCTCATATTATGTTAATTCCTACTCATTCATTCTCCGCGACGCATTTCATGTCAATCTTCTACTTCAGCTCAGAAATGCATCATCTTTCAGCTACATCTTTGTCCGTTTTTCAGTTCCCTGCATTTACTCTCCGCATGGTCACCAAGTAGTTTTCCTAAAATATAAGCCAGCCTCTGTGGCTGGCTCACTCCACTTTGGACTCCTCCACTGTTTTAGTAGATAATATACAAACTCCCATAAGGCATTCATTCCTTTGTGTCATTTTATATCTCATTTTTCCTTCTACCATGAACATTATTGTGGTGACATGTGACTTAACAGTTTGTGTGTGATAGGGTATGTGTAGAGTAAGGGTTGGATTTAAGATTAGAGATAGGATGAATCCTTTGAGGTCAAGATATAGTAGGTTTTTTCTTTCTTTTGGCAATCTGAGTACCCAGCACATTGCTTACAGTGTGTTTGTTAAATAAGTTAATGAATTAACATAATTAAATACATAAGTTAATATACAAACTAATTTAGGTTGAGCTCTTTAAATGTAAAATGCAGCTTATTAAATTTGCTCTCATCTGAAATGTATTTTTGTACTGTAAGTACAATGTACTCTATAAAAATTGATACAGTTTTAGAAATTGGGAAGGGGAAATTTCTGCTTAAAGAGATTCATAATTACCTAATACTCTAGACACATTTACTATAAAAAAAAAGTCCTAATTATAAAAAATATATTTTTGGGCCCTGTTTAATCACAAACCAAAGTATTTTAGGGGCACCTGTGTGGCTCAGTCAGTTGAGTGTCCGACACTTGGTTTTGACTCAGGTCGTGATTCCAGGGTTGTGGGACTGAACCCCACATTGGTCTCTACGCTGCACATAGAGCCTACTTAAAATTCTCCACCCTTAAACAAAATTAAAAATAATTACAAAAATATTTTGGATGCAGGTACTCATACAAGTGTACATATGAATTTCTTTATAACTTTTTCCACTGTTTGGATTCCCGTTGTCCCCAAAGTGTTATGATTTTACTTGTGTACACTCTTAAGTTTCTGCAAAATAGATGCTGACAGAAATTATATTTTGAGAAAAATTATTACTATGTTTTCAACTGTTGAAATCTCCTGAGTTAGACTAAAGGAATTGAAAGCACGTTTTCATGGTCACTCTAGTCTCATTTTCTACATCTTGATGCCTACTGTTTAACTATCTTTGTAGAAGATAAATAAGGGCCTTCAACCCTTTTTTAGCACTGACTCCCTTGGAAGGGAGGCTATGCAGTTTGCAAATCAACACTCACTGCACAATTTCAGAAAATGGCCCCCCGAGGCCACTTACAAATAGGTCTCAAGGTAGAGGTAAGATTTTCGCATCATGCATTTATCATCATGCATTTTTGAAAGCTGGCTTTAGCAAACATAAAGTGTCTATTAAGCACCAAAAGGTGGTTAAACTTGGAAACAGAAAATCCACTAACATAAAGCATAGTTAAATGCTTTAATTTTTGTGAAAGCAAGCAAAAATTGAGCCCAGATAGGAACTAGTAATAACAAGTTTTCCTCTTCCTCAAAGCAGATGCCACTGCCATTGACCAGGTTTCCACAATGGAAATTCATTATCCTTAGGGTTAAGCTCAAAACTCAAGGAGACTCTGCCATTTAAAACTTCCTCACCAGTTCCCACGAGCTAAATTTGTGAGTGCACCATGCAGACTCCCTTGTGAGTGTTAGTTAAGCCTCTAAGACTTCCTGCAACTTGGAAATCACTAATAATAACAGCAATTAACAGGAGCATAGAGATTTTCCCTTCCCAAGTGCTTTACAAATATTCTCTAATCCTCCTAGCCAAAAGCAAACTTTATTCCCCTAAAGTTTACAGTAGGGTTTGGCGTTTGTTTGAAGATCACTTTTCTCATTGGACCTCAAGTGGACTTAATAGTCACTATATGAAAGAGACAAAAAAGGCAAGAACAAGGCAAATTATATCCAATGAAATGAGAGTGTATTATTGAGAAGACAGTAAATGAAAGGCATTGATCTAGACACAGCTGATCGATACAAAGATGAATATGATCAGGACCAAGAAGGAAGGCTTTGTTCAATTGCAATTTGTGTACTTACGATCAGATAATGGAAGTAAAGGATATTATGAGAATTTATAGGTTGGAGACATTCAGGTATGGAAAGGCAAAATGGAGAAGCTGGTACTTGAAAAAGATTCGGAAGGGTGGGTAAACAGAATTGGAAGAACAGAAGGCAGACTGGAGCCCAGCAGGGAAGAGGATTCAGGAAAGCAGGTCCTCGAAAGTAGTACACGGAGCTGTTTGGCTGCAGGTGTAAAAGTGCTTGGGGTGTGAAGGGGAGGTGACACTGGCAAAGTAGTGTCTTACTAAATTACAGTAGGTTTTCTATTCTAGCCAGAGGAGGTAGGACACAATTCAGTAGGTGGTGAGAGTCCTTGAAAGTGTTTTAGCAGAGGCGTGACATGATCAGATTTCTGCATTGCTAACAGCATTCTGCTAAAAGCAGAATTTTACAGCTGTGTTGAGAAATGTTGAGGCTTCATGTTAATGTAAAATGTATCCTTCCCAAGGGTTATCAAAAAAATCCTGACTGAAGTGTAATACAAATGTATCCCATTCTGCCCCAGAGCCATGATGAAGGCCCATTAAGGGGTTTCATTCAAGACCCTCTGTCTATAATGAGGGAGATGGTGTGGCTTACTCTATCTGGAAGCTTTTTCAATGACTGATGTTGCTGAGGCATCTAATTTAAACTTAGTTGGATTTATCTGGCCTAAGGGAGTTACTGAAATATTTTAACTGACAAGGTGGGGATTAACTATTAAAGAGTGATAGAAAAATCAGTCAGGTGTCTTGCCTGAGAGGCAGCCAGGGCTGCAAGCTGGTGAGGGGAGAAGCATCAGTGATGGCTCTCAGAATACATTCCCTAGAACTTCTATTCCTTCCTTTGGCCTAAACAGGAAGGTCATAGATCTGATAGAGTCACTACGGCAGGCGATGCTCTGTGCTTTAACAAGCCTGATCTCAAGACCTCTTCCCAAAGCCCACTTCTTAGGATGCAGGCACCAGATTATTGGACTAAAACTGCCAAGCCTCAGCAAGGCCTGCTCCACCTTGAGATCAGTGAATATCTCAGATTCTGCTGGGAAATTTCTGAAGGACCCCATTTATTCATTAGCCTCCTGTGGTTAACATGCTTGGCTGATTCAAATCTCCTCTTTAACTCCTCACTTCTGCTATTTATTCTAATCTTCTTAGCTTTTCTGTCCAAGAGCTCCATAACTATTCTAATTGTGATATTTTTCTAATTAGTCTTCTGTTTTCAATAAGGAAACCCTACTTCCCAGATCCTGTCCTGCCCATACGAGAGAGATTTTTATTCAGTATGTCAGGGATTGGTCCAGGAATACACATTTTTGGCCAATACTTTACTTGACCCTGTTGCAGCCATTCACTGGTTCATTCCAGAACCACTGCCCTGGACCATAAATTACATAGGGATCTATTTGTGTTTACCAATATGTTCTAGTGCCTAACAAAGAACTTACAAAGAAGGGTCTCAATATGTATTTACTGACGGAATGAATGAATGAATGAATGAATGAATGAAATGAATATTGGAATGAACACATAGGCTGCAGAGCTCTCTCTCTCTTCCCCACCCCAATCTTATAAATTAAAGATCCTGGCCTGAGACTAATTGAAATTTTAGACATGTCTGTGTGCATTTGGTAAAATGCATAGATTGACATCGAGGATTTGGTTTTCTTAGGACACTTTTGTCAGTGTGACAAGAAAATGACTATCAATTCTTGCCAAGAAAGGAGAAACAACGAAGGGCAGAGCATGATGGTGCCCAGACCTGTGGTCAGAAGGGCCTCAGAGAGCTGTTGAGGTGCTTTTTGCCTGATGGACACAAGCAAAAAGTGAGGGGGAGGAAAAAACAAAATTGTCTTCCTGCACAAGTTAGTAGGACTTCACCAGAGAAAGAAGGGAAAGGAGGCCTGTTTCAAATCCATACAATAAGGGTTTGAAACACTGGAAGTTACTAACCTTGAAATTTGCATTAACAAGGCAAAAAATGACAGAAATAGCAGTGGCAGCAATCACATATTAAATGGCCAAGAAAAGTTACGAAATGATAGCAGAGAAGGATAAAATCATGTCACATAATCCCAGAGAATCCTTAAGCCATCAATTCACTGGGGATTTTGTGATGGACCTGAGTTAATCAGGTGGGGGCCACAACAGTGTACAATGATTTACGTGTGTGAGTACAGAACATTATTAGCACTCATAGCTGATGTGGCTTGGGGATATCTGGATTTTGTGTAAGTCATTGGGGGCACAGCAATCTCCCCCCATCTTTATTGATCTCCAGCGATTATCATTTCAATCTCCACTCAGTTTCGTGTGGGTAGTGGATGTGCAAAAATCCCTAAGTAGTTTCTATAAACTTACTAAAATCCTCATAAATATTCCCAAAGTCCTCAAAATTTAGGGAGAAGCTGCAGCTGTATGTTAGGCTCCCCAAAATAATCTTTGGGAATGACTAATGTATCCCACAGTGAATCTGTTAAAGTTTGTTCTCATGGCGTAAACAGTTCCGTGTAAACCATAATGTTTAGCTAACCTCTTAGGTAGAAATCTAAATCATCAAAGTGTAAAGTTTTGAAGCACAAGTCCAGAGGGAGTTGTATTGATCAGTATCCTGTTGTAGTCTGTACAGTTACTTAACCGTAACAAGTTTGATTTGACTGCCTCTTCTTTACCACACACACCAACACCTAAAGCTGGAAAGATGTGGTCAACAGCAGTTGATTAGTCATACATACCCTCGTGGTTTCAGATATCAAGGCCACATATAATACTGAATCTTTATTTCTGGCCTTACACCATATAGTCAACACCAACTGAATATCCACCATGTACCCAAGGCTAGTATAAGTATTTCATCTCTGCATTTTATCTCTACAACACCCCTACGCATGTAGGAAAATACCAGGGATTTCCTCTTTTTAAAAAAATAGATGTGGAGAGTAAGCAAATACCAGGGATTTCCACATGTGGAAATGGGGCTTAAGTTCCCATAGTAAGAGGTAGGGCTAGAACTTAAAGCTCTTCCAATACCACATGTGTTGCCTTCCATTAATGTCAGTAGGTGGCACCAAGTTGGTTTGGACTTTTAAATACAAATTCAGTTGTAGCATCTTTGAATTTTAGAGCTGTAATGGGTCTCAGAGATCTCAGTGCACCACAGGAAAATTAATGACATGGTTCTTTTGAAGTAGAAAAATAGGACAAAATATAGCATAAAGCAATTGTGGGTCACAATTGAACTAATGCTAATTACACACAGCATTCTTTTAAGGATCAGGGAGCTTATTGTTATTTAAATTGAGTAGTGGTGTTATTGCCAACATGAAAATGATATCTGCTATTAGAAAGATGTCCTACAATTAAAATGCTCTTCCCTGACGTACTGTGTTACAGAAGTCAAGCATTGCTGACTTCACCAATCTGTGGATATCAATGCCTTCACGTTAATGTAAAGCCTGTGTTGAACTACTCTTATCCTGCTTCCTTAGTCATCTGTAAAAACAGTCCTCCCAACTATTCACACTTTTACTCAGGGCATGTCTGAAATATTTCTCATGGACAAATCAGAATTGTCCAGATATTTCACTGAGCACTCTTTCCCACTATTTATTCTTGAGTTTCACCATATCCACCTGCCACGTTTCTCAGATATGCCTCGGTCCTTCCTATCTCTCTAGGACCACCTCACTTCTGTCCCATCACAGAGTACAACAGCGCAAGGGTGACTCTGTTAGTCCATGATGTCCCCTGGCCACCACGTGGTGGTGTGTGGTCATAGAGGAAGAAACCTCTTTTGTTTTTGTTTTTGTTTTTTTCAGATTTTACTCTTGTAGAATGATTTGAGTGGTGCTAATTCTTTAACTTTGCCATAAAGCAGAGCTTATAACTATTACATTTATTTTGTTTCTTCTTGAGAGGGCATATGCTCTTTTTCTTTTTATAGTCAAAAGTAAAAAAGAAAGGATCTTTCTAAATTCAGGTTTCTGCCATTCTTTTTATAGATCTCTTAACTCTACTTTTTGTTTAGTATTTATTTGTGAGAGTGCAAGCAGGGAAGGGGCAGAGAGAGGGGACAGGGGATCCAAAGCAGGCTCTGTGCTGACAGGCTACAGAAGCCAGCCCAATGTGGGGCTTGAACTCACAAACTGTGAGATCATGACCTGAACTGAAGTCAGATACTCATCCGAATAAGCCACCCAGCTGCCCCACTCTGCTATCTTTTTGTAACTGAGGTATAATTATACAGAGAGTAAAATCCCCCTTTTGGTGCATAGTTCTGTGAGTTCTGAAAAGTACATACAGTTATGAACACATGATCACAATCAAGATATAGAACAATCCCATCATCTCCAAACATTCCTTTGTGCCCATTCACTCCACCTTCTGTCTCTGCCAGCTATTCATCTGTGTGTCTCCCTTTATTTGGGCTTCTTGAGAATGTCCTATAAATAAGCAACCTGGCCCATTCATTTTTATTTATGACTAGGATGGACCAGGACTCCATTTTCCCGGGATTATTTCAGTTTATGCATAATTATCAATAGCACCCCATTTCATTCTCAAAAGTGTCCTAGTCTGGATAATAAATTAAAAGATTCTGCTACTTATAGTAACAACACACACACAAACACACACATATACACACACACCCGTTTCCAGAGAGGACTGGTTTAAGGCTGCATGTGGAAAAAAAAAATCTCCATGTTCTGCCCAACTGTCTCCTCAATCTCTCTACTCACCCAGGAAAACAAAGGAAACACAAACACAATTTACCAAGTTTAGATCTTTAAATTTTGAATACAGTTATTTTTCCCAAATGGACATTCATGTGCATGACCCACTGGCCTTGGGATATTCAAAATTTTACATGGAATAAAAATAAGATGAACTGTGATTTACATAGAAGTCCCATTGGTTTAGCTGCATTTTTTTTTCTTACTGTAAAAAAACACATAAATGCATCCCAACTTGTAAGTTAAAAAATGCTTTAGGGACACCTGGATGGCTCAGTCGGTTAAGTGGCCCACTTCAGCTCAGGTCATGATCTCACGGTTTCTAAGTTCCAGCCCTGCATCTGGCTCTGTGCTGACAGCTTAGAGCCTGGAGCCTCCTTCAGATTCTGTGTCTCCCTCTCTCTTTGGCCCTCCCCTGCTCATGCTCTGTCTCTCTGTCTCTCTCTCTCTCTCAAAAATAAATAAAAAGATTAAAATAAAAAAAATAAAAATAAAAATTGCTTTACTATGCTAATGGTCCTAGTGTTTATTTAATTAATTATTAATATATAAAGAAACATGTCACCAGAACTGTCTCTATCCAGACAGGTCAAGTATTTTTGGACTGTGACAGAGACGATCCAAGAATCAAAATGGGCATGGAGGGGACTGGCCTTTCTCATACCTGCGATGCATTCTAATTTGAAACATTTGTGTGCCATTGCTGGAAAGAAGGCAAACTTTTTTTTTTTTTTAACATTTTCTTTAATGTTTATCTTTGAGAGAGAGAGAGAGAGAGAGAGAGAGAGAGAGAGAGAGAGAGAATGAGCAGGGGAGGGGCAGAGAGAGAGGGAGACACAGAATCTGAAACAGACTCCATGCTGTCAGCATAGAGCCCAACGTGGGGCTCAAACCCACAGACTGTGAGATCATGACCAGAGCCGAAGTCGGGCGCTCAACCAACTGAGCCACCCAAGTACCCCAAGAAGGCAAACTTTTCATGAAAGCCAACCTGATTTGAATTTTAAATCTGTGAGGTCCTTTCTCAGCTTATGTTTCCTGATCTGTCAAATAGGGATAATAACTAAAAAAGCTGTTAGAATAAAATGAGATAACACATTAATAGCAGTGTCCAGCACATACCAGGAGTTGAGGGGAAAAAAAGGGTAGCTATTATTAAATGAAACCAGAGTGTTTATTAGTCACTTTCTAGAGTTTATTAGTGCTTAGGGTAATACAGGCAGAAATGGTCCATTGAATAAGACTTGGTGAAACACAGCAATTAAATTTTTATTTTTGTCTAATAGAAGTGAACTATTTTAAGTTTCTCCTTCCTTTGAGAAACATACAAAGCGGAGCATGAAATCACCCTGGTCATGCACCGTGTCAGAGGCTGCCACAGCTCACCAAAGGAGCATCCTTAATACTGTCCAGGCTGGGGACAAGAACATAGTGGAGGCCCACATACCACACATCTCAGTGTTTAAACGTTATAAACCAAGCTGACAACCTGCCAAGTAAAATATATTCTAGCTTCCTGCATTATCAAGTACATTCATAAAAACATGGAAAGGTAGGTTTGAATTTAGACTTCTGGAATTCCTCAGAGTTTCATGCTAGAAACACATGGGAAGACCTAGGCCCAGGCCCTCATCCCTCTACCATCGCCTCCCCCTTTCCAGCCGGCCCAAGCTTCATCCTGCACTACAAGAGGCATCATGCACACCCATTTCTGCTCATGCAAGTTTTGTCCAAATGCCTCACAAATGGCCAGTACTTGGCTATGCCTGACACCTAAGGATGTGTAGATGGGACCTTTGGAAGGTGAACTCAGAGAAGAGCAACCAAGCTGCACCTGGAAATAATTACAAGGATTTGTTTCCTGAGAACTCCGACTTCCCAGGCACCCATGGATCTTGGCCCTTTAGTCTCATTTCCCAGAGCGGGTGGTGCAACTGGAGGAAATCCTGAGACTATCTGTCTAAAAGGCCTGGCCCAGGAGCACTTGGGTGGCTCAGTTGGTTAAGTCTCTGACTCTTGGTTTTGGCTCAGGTCATATCTCACAATTCTTGAGTTCAAGACCCATGTTGGGCTCTGTGCTGACAGAGCAGAGCCTCCTTGGGATTTTCTTTCCCTCTCTCTCCACCCCTCCACGCCCCCCCCCCTTGCTCATTCTCTCTGCCTCAAAAATAAATAAACAAATATTTAAAAAATAAGAAGAAGAATAAAAGGCCTGGCCCAGAGCAGGAGACTCCCTTGCTCAGGGACTAAATGCAGAACTCATCTTTTTTCTTCCTGTGTGATTCCATATCAAAGACCCCTTAGGACTTAGGTCCAGCTATTTAAGGAATGTGGCAAGGGGTAAAGCATGCCATTTCTAGGTCTGGTCCTTAAAGATTTTCATGAAATCCTCCCATTGTCTGTCTTCATTCATCAGCTGATCAGATGCAGAGGACCAGCAGAACATTCTGGCAGTCTAAGGAATGGCCTACCCATGAGAAGGAGCCTGAGTCTCTAAGTATCAGCATAAAGAAAACGCCTCCCCATCTTTAATAAAGAGTTTTTGTGTTGAGCCATTGTGACTGTGTGTGCGTATGTGTCTGCGTTAGTAGCCAGCATACTCTGCCCAACATACTCACTATCCTTGAGATTTTTTCTGGATGTATTTCTTATGTAAATGCTCCGATACACTTCTAATTCTGTATCCCTTCAATAAACACACAAAAGAACTTTCAGCATGTGAATAGATACATGAATGAATAAACAGGGGAACACAAAGTGAATTAATTAACAATTAAGTATCCAGATGCTTCCCCTGATAGGCTAATGCCAAATTCAAACATATATTGCTCAAACTAAAAAATTGAGCCATTTAGCCTTTGCCTCAAACATTTCTTCCTATGTCTTTCCTATTTTCAGATTCATAGTTGACCATCATGCTACAAACAGTAACACGAATACAACCGCTACTTTTCAGGTAACTGTCCTGGTTACTTGTTTGAATATGTCCCCTTCTCTTTATCCACATGATTGAGAAGGGACCAGCCATGATTTTCCAGCATGACAGACTCTGATATAATTTCTGGACAACAGGAAGACAATAGACACTCTAGATGGGATCAAGCAAAAGTCTTCCCTGAAAATTTAAAACTGAAGGAATAGGAGAGTATCAGTCTGGCTGAGTGGTGAAATCATAAACCTAGCCATGTTTGATGGCAGTTATACCCCACCAGGTACACTGGGAAACCTGGTAAGAAAGAGAAATGAAAACAACAACAGATGTACAAAGAGAAGCAGAGATCAAAGATCCAGAAGAGGATTTCCTCGGGTCCCTGTCATGTTACAGTCCTTGGCTTCTATCTCTTTCTGATGTCCATTGTTATCCCTGTCCTGTAGGTCCATGAAAACAATTTATTACTTTTATAGAAAAGAGCTCTTTTGAATAACTTAAATACATACAGTTTGTGTTACCAGCAATCATTATAGACCTAAAAACAGGCAAAATTATGAGGCATCTGAAGGGACAATACCCCAAATTCCTGACTCCTTTATTTTCTATAGCCATCTTGACCACCAACTTTCATGTCACCTTGAAATTATTCAAAGCACTAAGCTCCTTTTGTCAAACACAAAAAAGGCAAGCTCTCCATCTTTGAAGTGATACTGCCTTTACCATTAGAAAAAAAATTGCATCTATTAAAGACTTTTTTTTTCCAACATAGCAACACAATAAAAGAGTGTCTTTGTAGTGAAAAATAATATAGAAAGATAATTAAATCTCAGGGGCATTTTTTTTGGTCTAATGCAGTTTTGCTCAGAAGGAAAAAATAAGCATCAAGGCAGCCCCCAAAGACACACCAATGCGCCATTGTCACTGACATGAAGTTGAGGAATGAAAATTCTGTGCTTGATTTGTTCTTTCTTTTCAAGAAAAAGAGGCTTAATATTCATTGGGGAGAGAGAGTAGGAAAAAAAAAAAAAACACCTCACTGTTATTTTCAAGGGGTTGAAATGCTTGTTCTCACCATCAAAGGTGTTCATTTTTGCAGGGATGGTTGCTAAGAAGCTGGCCAACTTGACTTAATATTTTGAATGTTTATAAAATTGAAGAGTGGCACCATTGGCAAAGGCCCTTATTGGCAGGACGGAGCCAATTAGTCGGGGCTGTGAGAGTGACTGCACACAGCTGATTTCACTGAGGGGGCAAATGCATGATGATGTATGCTGCTGGAGCCTTCTAAACAGCTGGTATTTGGGTCTCAGATAAAGGAATGACATACTCTTCCTATTTTAGGGCATTCTGAGTGTTCAACTTTAGGCTTTTGAAAATACATAAATAAAGGGAGCATTCTCAGGCGATTCTAGTATGTTCCCTACTTTTTCTTGGATAAAATAAAAGACAGAATCAGCTCTCCTTGAGGCTAGAGATTGAGTGGCCTGGCACTGTGTCCCCATTTCATTCACCACAACTGTGCAGTTCAACCTAAATTGTCCTTTTAATTTTCTTCCTCTCATATATTCCTATGCATCATTTTCTAAAGACAATGTTCATCATCTACACATATAGGGATAATAATTTTTAGAAAGCAGAGCAAAATTGTCTAAGGCAAACGATCCAATGAGTAAGGAAAATGAAACAGAAACTCTCCACGATATGCAAAGAGAAGTTCACTGATTCCCCCTGTCTTTTTTGATTCTCTCTCTTACTACTTTTCATCTATATCCCCTAATCTTTATTAGAAAAAAAAAATGTGTCATCATGGAATGTATGATTAGTGAGTATTACTACTTGGGTTCTCTGCAAAACAGACTCTGAAGAGCCATATATATACACATACATATATATATATATATATATATATATATATATATATATATATGTATGTGTATATATATATAATTTTTTTTTTCTGAGAGTGAAAACAGAGGAGGGGCAGAGACAGGGGACAGAGGATCTGAAGTGGGCTCTGTGAGTGTAGGGCTTGAACTCAAACTATGAGATCATAACCTGAGCCAAAGTCAGATGCTCAACTAATTGAGCCACCCACGTGCCCCCCCTGGACTCTGAGAGGTTTAAAATGTAGGAAGTTCTTTCAGGAGTGGGCTTGGGAAAATCTGCAGAAGGGGAGGAAGCAGAATTTGACAGAAGAACTTGGGCTGCCATGCAGCCTCAGTGGTAGCTGTAGGTCACTCTATGGGGAGCTCTGAAGCATGAATGACGCTTCAGAGTTGTTCTCAGTGGAGCGATGGTGTCCGGCTTTTATACTCCCATGTAAAGCAGTCATGGATATTGGCATCCCAGGAAGGGGCACAGAGGATCAGGCAGGGTGGGGTCTCTTCAGTAGAGGCAATCTCTGAAATGGGCCAGTAGTCAAAGTTCTCTTCCCACTGCATTCTTAGCAGCTGGGAGAAAAAATCATCATTCCTGACACGAAGTCCAGGCAGGACAGCACAACATCCTTTATATTAATTGGAATAATAATTTTTCATTACCTAGCAATGGACTGCATGAGCAGTATAGGTAGCTATCAGTCTATTATTTACTTGTAACATAGTCTATGTCCAACACTGCAAGAGATACAGTGGAGTGAAAACCTAACTGGTACAGGATATTTTGTTTGAGACTTAAATTTACTCATGTGGCACTACCAAAGTACAAGGCATGAAGCTACAAAGTGATGGCTGAAGGGAAAGAAACTTGGAACCACAGGCTCAGGGAGAAGATGGTGACGAATATTAATGAAATCAACAGGAATGAGAGCTTGGCTATGGTTGCATCTTTGAAAGCAGAATTATGTTCAAACATGCAGGTGGGAATAGGGCTGTTGGTGCCAAAAGAGAGAAGACTGTGCACACCATGGATGAAGGAGGCAGAGGATATACTAATCAACAGGGAGACAGCAAGGATGTTTTGCACTAGAAGGAGGCAGGTTTGAAAAGATAAAAAGGTATCACATGACAGATTGCCTTGCGTGCCAGGTTGAAGAGACTGGACATCATTCAAAAAAAAAAAAAAAAAGCAGAACTATTATCTCATTATGGATGTCAGACTTTTAAAAATTAAACTCGCAGAGGGATATGGAATAAATAAGTGCAGAAGATGAGAATGCAAATCACCTATATCCTAACTGATAGAGACAAATAATAAACATAAATGGAAAAACAACAAAAAACATAATTATATAAGTATAATAATTTCAGAAAACTGTATGTTTTAGAAAGAAAATGTACAGGGTAATTTTATGGGTATTTCCTGGGTCAGAGGTGGTAGATAGGGTTATTTAGAGCCTGAACAAATAGTGGTATTGTAAATGATAGGAAATATGTCTAGTGTCTTATTTATTTACTTATTAAATCTTTATTTTTTTTATTTTTTTTTAACGTTTATTTATTTTTGGGACAGAGAGAGACAGAGCATGAACAGGGGAGGGGCAGAGAGAGAGGGAGACACAGAATCTGAAACAGGCTCCAGGCTCTGAGCGGTCAGTACAGAGCCCAACACGGGGCTCGAACTCACGGACCGTGAGATCATGACCTGAGGTGAAGTCGGCCGCTCAACCGACTGAGCCACCCAGGCGCCCCTATTAAATCTTTATTTTTGAGAGAGAGAGAGACAGAATGTGAGCAGGGGGTGGGGAGAGAGAGAAAGAGGCACAGAATCTGAAGCAGGCTCTGAGATGTCAGCACAGAGCCCCACGTGGGGCTGGAACTCACAAACTGCAAGATCATGACCTGAGCCAAAGTCAGAAGCTTAACCAACTGACACACCTAGGAGCCCTATTTAATTTTTTTTTAATAGACTATGATTTTTTTTTAAAGTTTATTTATTTATTTTGAGAGAGAGAGTGAAAGAGCAGGAGCAGGGGAGGGCCAGAGAGAGAGGGAGAGAGAATCCCAAGTGGGCTCTACCCTGTCAGGGCAGAGCCCTATGTGGGGCTTGACTCAGGAACCAAGAGATCATGACCTAAGCCGAAACCAAGAGTTGGATGCTTGACCAACTCAGTCACCCAGGTGCCCCTAGTGTTTTATTTTTTTAATGTGCTATTACTTACTAGCTGTGTGCTCTTGGCTAATCTGTGACTCAGTTTTCTCATCAATCTTATATAAGTCTACTGCTATGATAAATGAGTAAATGTACAAAAGTTTCCTCAACTGGTGAACAGAGTAAGAATGCAATAAATGTTAATTCATTATTAACTATTATTCATATTGCTGAGAATGAGGGTTTCACATTTTCTCATCTTCTCTTTCCTATGCAGAAGCAGCATAAAATCAAATTTACCCAGAATGTTTCCTGCAGGTAAATTTTCCCTCTTGAAATGATTCTCCATAACCTGGATGCAAGTGGACCACCCCTCACTCAATAACTACTTATTAAACGGCCACTATCTGCTAGGCGTTGGCTTCCTTAAGGTGAATTTATTTCAGAAATTACTAAATGAAATTTCTTGAGTTTGTTTTGTTTCTCTGTAAACCCACACACTGGTTTATCAGCCTGCAGGAGGAGGAGGAGAAAGATAGCCTCGGGGGCTCTGTCAGTTGGGCCCAGCCCAGACATCAAAGAATATTATGAATGTGTAAAATTGCCTTTGGCAAATACTATTTACAGACCCTCCAGCACAGTTATGCTGAAATGATAAGAAATGTCACCACAGCCTGCTGCACTGAATAATAAACATTTCCTGCCTTCAATATCAACTATCCACTTATCCAGAACCTGGAATGGCTTGCAATCACAATAAAGGAAGAAGGCAATGGTTTCTATTTTCTTCTCATTAATATGCTGCAGTTCTCCCAATTAATTAAATCAGTAGTATAGCCAGGAGTAGAACCTAGTGAGATTATCTATGTTATGCACGTGAAATATAGTTTATCCATTTTAATTAAATAAGTTCTAAATATAACCACTTTTAATTCTTCTATACCCTAAAACTAATTAAAAATGCAATTAGTTAACATTTCTCAGTGACATCATTAAAACATTGTTCATACAAAAATGCAAATATCCCTATAGTATGCTGCATGTTTACTTGTATCCCTCTGAGATGCTGGTGACCAGGGGATTACAACTTTGCATGAATAAGAACCTTGGGCAAGATTTTTTTTTTCCTCTGAAATTTCTCTCCATGTGTTATCATGTCTTCTCTTGGTATCATCTTGGTCTGTTCCAGTCACTGGTTATGGCTTTGAAATACATTAAATATCATCTTCCTGGTTGCATTGTTTCAGATTTTATGTAGGGCTGATATGAATACCTTTATCCCTGTTCTTTTCTTCCTTACATAGCATATATTTAAGGCCCTCTCCACGTATCAAAAGGTCTTCCATGGTTAAGAAATACTAAAAAAAGTCTAAAGCAACATCTAAGTCAATACATGTCCTTTAGTGGAGGAAATGGGACAAAAGGGAAAGGTAAAAATAAAAATAGTTGTTGACACTTATTAAGGACTCTACAGAGATTATCTTACTGTTTCCTCGAGATAACCCTATTTTTATCATTCACACATAACAGGAAAAGAAACTGAGATTCAGATCATATGATCAGTACCACCAAGCTCATGGACTTACCATGAACCAGCTGGATGATTCTTTCAATGTCGAACTGATCAGAACATGGTCACATCTAGAGATGGAGCCTTCAGAATCCCATAGGAGTTCTCTGCCATTCTTCTTCGGATCTCTATTTTTAGCCCGGTAAAATTCTGCACAATGATTAAAAAAAATAATTATTTCAAATAATGAAGTTATTTTTCTAATCAAGAAGAGCCTCATAAAAATATGGAGATGATAGCCAATCAAATATACTCTGACTTAGGGCTTAGTCAGCCAGGTTAACCTATGCGCTAGATTCTAAGGCATACACAGAAGATCTGGGCAAGGGCTATCATTTCAAGGAATTTAGGGTTTAGGAGGTGAAAAAAACATGAATATGTGAAAAGAGGGATCATTTTGTTTTTAAAGATTAGATTGAGAACAGTAGTTTTTTTTTTTTTTTTTTTTTTTTTTTTTTTTGTCCCAATGCCTTTTATGACCTTGTCTCAATAGCTGGAAATCATCACTTCCACTTTATTCTATTTATCAAAAGCAACTCACTAGATCCAAGAAAGAATATGTTCTGCTTCTTCAAATGGAGATATCAAAGAATTTGTGTACATATTTTAAAATCACCATGCCTATAAATGCTAATTTATAGGTTAGTAGATCGGGAGGGATCCTTAGATGATTTTTTGGAGATCTAAAGCCATTTCATCTCATCACTCTTTGTTTTATGACACCACTTTTCTTAATGCTTATTTATTTATTTGTGTGTGTGTGTGTGTGTGTGTGTGTGAGAGAGAGAGAGAGAGAGAGAATGCAAGCGAGGGGCAGAGAGAGAGAGAAAGAGAGTCTCAAGCAGGGTCCATGCTGTCAGCACATAGCCCAACTTGTAGCTCAAACTCCCTAACTGTGAGATCATGACCTGAGCCGAAATCAAGAGGCAGATGCTCAACCAATTGAGCCACCCAGGTGCCCCTTAGAATGCCACTTTTAATGGCTCTCCTTAAACTGAGATGTTCCCTACCTCTTCATATCACTTCCTCTCTACCTTGTGATATTGTTAATTTCCTTGAGTACTGACAACATCTCCTTGTTTTTTCTGGCTTACCTCCCATTGTAGTGTCTGCTATATTCATTTATTCAATAATTATATTGAATATATATATATATATATATACATTTTTTGTCAAGAAATTTATTAACCTTTACAAATACTATTTTTCATTAATTCATAAAAATGATTTATGATTAAATCTGTAATAAAACCATAAAACACTCATCAGTGCATTCAATAAGACCAGTTTCATCCATAGAACATAACCACTTTAAAACAGCAGTTTTCATTCACGCCCTGCAAGGCTGTCAAATGAAAAGTAGTCCTTATTATTGTAATCTAAGAAATCCATTTCACTTCATGTTATGTGTTAAGACTAATGGATGAATCCTCTAGGAAGATTCTACCCCTTTTCAATCCCTCTCAAACAAGTTTCACAATGGGAAAATATCTGTGAACAGAGAAATCAAATATATGTATTTAATACTATATGTACACATATAGACGCATGCATGTGTGTGTGTGTGTGTGTGTGTGTGTGTGTGTGTGTGTGTATATTTTTTTTTTTTCCTGCAGCTTATAGTCTACCAGGGAGTAAGAACAATAAAATTTGTAATAGCTCACCAGCTGAGCACATATTGTGGGGCAGGTACCTGTTCTAAACCCTTCACACAGGTTTACCACTTTAATCCATCACGATGACTCTATGAGGTAGGTACTGACATTATCCCTATTTACAAAAGAGGAACCTATGAAGTTTGCTAACTTTTCCAAGTTTCAGGACTTAAGAAAGTGGAGGTGCCAAGATTTGGATTCAGTCTAATTGAGTTTTATTTGAATTCTGAGCTCAAGTTCTTAAATCAATACCATATGTTTGTATGCGACACAAATAGAAATGGGGAAAAAACAAGGCATAAGTCATTACACTTTTTTAAGTGTAGTCACAGAAAATGCTATGGGATTTCAACGAGTAGATACATCACTGGATGTCCAAGTCCTTTTCTTTTGAAATTCATTTCGATTTATCTATCATGGGTATAATTGGTGTTTTTTTGTTTTGTTTTGCTTTTTTATTTTTTATTTATTTATTTATTTAAATTTTTTTTTCAACGTTTATTTATTTTTGGAACAGAGAGAGACACAGCATGAACGGGGGAGGGGCAGAGAGAGAGGGAGACATAGAATCGGAAACAGGCTCCAGGCTCTGAGCCATCAGCCCAGAGCCCGACGCGGGGCTCGAACTCACGGACCGCGAGATCGTGACCTGGCTGAAATCGGACGCTTAACCGACTGCGCCACCCAGACGCCCCTGTTTTGCTTTTTTAAAATCATGCTACACTGCTTTCCCACTGCCGTCCAGAAAACTAAGCTATCCTAATAGGATACCACTACTCATAGTAATATTTCAATCTTCCATCCAATCCCATGGAATGTTCAGTTCAACACATTCCACAGTGATATTTACCTTCTTTGAATTTTCTATTGAAAGCATTCATTTTGAAAACCATCCATTTATTCATTAATTTATTCAACACATATTTAAAAGGCGTCTACTATAAACCACATATTGTCCTAGATAATAAAAATAAGCCAGTAGGGGGGAAAAGGGCAAACATTTCTATCCTTATGTAGTTTACATTACAGGGGGTGGAGGACACATATAATAAATACAAAACATAAATTATATGTTCAAGGGAATCAAGCCCAGAAGGCAATAAGGTGGAGAGGTATATATGTGCAATTTTAAATAAAATGGTCAGAAAAGCCTCCACTGAGAAGGCAATCTTTAAGCTATGACTTGGAGACAATGAGGCAGTAACTCAGGTGGATGTCTAGGGAAGACCATTCCAGGCAGAAGAAAGAGCCAGTGCAAGAGGCCCAACAGTGAGATGTGCCTGATGTGGTAAAGAAGTGGCAACGGGGACAGCAGAGCTGAAGACCCTGTAAAGGCCCTGAAGGGCCAGTAAAGTGATTGGCAGACCACCCCCTGGGCATCTATTCCTCCTAAGTGACATCTATAAGACAAAAATATGGAATTATTTATTGCTCTATAGATGAAATAGAGGACAAGGGAGAATCATATTGATTAGGCAAATACGTGACAGACACTATGTGTGGCATCCTCTATAGATTACCTCATTTGGTTCTAGATATCTACCCATCAGCTATGTCAGAAGGTGGAGGAGAGAGGGTAAAGGATCCCCCAAACTGACAAGGCATACTGAGACAAAGACAAATCAAGCCCCTCCATACTGTTTACAGAGATGTATTCAGGGTAACTTACTGACGGGGGGGATCAGGCAGATGAACAATCTAGGTACTATGCAACTGTACCCCGACTCAACCTAGGACTTTAACCCACAGCTTTTATAGAGTGAGAGGCAGTGCGGTGAGGTCAAAGGGTAGTTACCTAAAGTGGTGCCACCTGTGTGGCAGTCATTGCTACTAGTTCTCTAAAGTGACCCCACCTGTACATCAGGTAGCACTACTTGTCATCTATAGTGGCGCATTCTGTAGGCCACTTTAGAGATCAAAACAAGCCTTCCTACATTCTGGTCGGGACATACATTAACCTCCAAGGGGCCTAGAAATCAAAGCCTCAGGGAGGTCATGGCACAGGCATAAACAAGATGGAGGGCCAAAGATGGGGTCAGTGCTGTTAGCACTCCTACAAAGTTATCTATGTAATTATTATTATTATTATTATTTCTACCTGCAGAGGTAGGACTTGACAGTTTAAGTCACTGCCCAACGTTATTGAGAGTATACAGCAATACAGCATGCAAAATCAGTACTCTGTGATTCCAACGTTACATTCTTTTGAACATGATATTTGATCCAAGTTTGAATAAAAATGACTTGATTTCTTTTCGCCTTGAACACTGCAACTACCTCTTCTTAAATGATTAACCCCTCACAGTAAGACAATGTTTTTTTTAATGTTTATTTTTGAGAGAGAGAGAGAGACAGACAGAGGACAAGCAGGGAGGTACAGAGAGAGAGAGAGAGACAGACAGACAGACAGACAGACAGAATCTGAAGCAGGCTCCAGGCCCTGAGCTGTCAGCACAGAGCCCGATGCGGGGTTCGAACCCACGAACCATGATCTCATGCATCTGAACCAAGTCAGATGCTTAACCGACTGAGTCACCCAGGTGTCCCAGTTTTTAAAATCCTTGGTGCTTGTAAGCAAGGAAAAGTTTGGATTAAGAGGTGTGTTTTTTCCTTCCAACTTTTATGATGGGCTAAGGTTTACTTTTACTTGAACAGTAGGGCAGCAGAGTGGTTGAAAGCAGGGGCTGTGGAGTCAGATAAGGCTTCCTTTCTTACCACTGCTTGGCTCTGTGTGTCTTTGGACAAAGTGCTGAGATTCTCTAGGCTTCTGTTCCATGGGAGGCAAATGGGCGTATTAACATATGCCTTACAGGGTTATGGTGAGGATTAAAGGATAAAATGAACATAGAGCACCTAGCCCAGGCTCCGCAGGTAATATGTGTCCAATATGTGTTAACTACCATCATTTGTAGTTGCTAACTTACTAGAGCTGCCTGTCACCCCTTACAGTCAAGCAGTATAACTTTTTAGCATTGATGGGGCCCTACCCACCTACCCCTGCCAAAGTGTGAGGGGATTTCATCCTAATGGGATTTTAAAAGTTATTTTCACCTGTAATGTACTGCAGCGTAAACCCCAACCCACTCCCAGAAGCACTGCTTAGAATGCGGCATAATTAAAATAAAAGAACAATCAACAGCAGGAATGTTAGCATAAAACCAAGGAAATTATTAAGAAACTAAACTGAACAACATCATTAAGAATCACCAGAGGCTTCTATAAATATGTAAGTAGTGTAGGAGTTGAAATAATACAGAAGGGAAACACACTATAAAAATATGTTTGTGTCTATAGCACTGCCTGCATAAGTCTCTGCAGGTTGTATAACTCAAAGCAGCTTCTTCGATGAGGACGACTAATGATGGTGAATCAAATATTAGGTAACATCATGGCCTGGATTTTAGCAGGTGCTAAGGCAGAATTTATATTTATTCCTATGGTTAAATGTAGGAGGTGAGCCATTAAACAACACTCTGCCCCAATTTTGAAAAAAATAAGGACCCTATAAAAATAACCCATACTTTGTATCCAAAGTTTATACTTTTCTTGAGCATCCAGATTTGATTTATGGTGTATTAAGAGCTTTCAATGATTACTAACTGCAAGAGGAGTCATATTGGAACTATACTGGTAGGGTAAATGAGTCCAAGAACTCATCAGGGCCAAACCTCTGGTGTTGCAGTAGAGGAAGCTGGGTGAGCTCACGCAGGCACTCAAGAGAGTCTTCAAGTGTGAGTTTCAGACCCTGATTTTGCTCCTGCAGATCTATGAGGAATCTCCTCTGTAGCCCCATGCCAAGTTAGCGCTCCACAGTCTGCAACTCGGAGAAGTATTCACTTATGCACTCAGGCTGGGCTGTGTCTAGAAAGCAACATTTTGGCTGTGATTTAAAGAACAGGCAGATATTTAGCCAGGAAAAACTAAGGGGTGTAAACTTACATGGAGAAGAGCCTTAATGTTGGAAAACATTGCTGTATTTGATGGTGACTGGAGTGTGACATGTAAGACAGGGAAGTAGCAGCAGGGAAATTTTTAAAGGACCAAAAGCAAGTGACGATAGGCCATGTATTCAAGAGCTGAGTTTTAATCTACCTATAAAGAGGACATGTTGATAGGCTGTGGCCAAAGGAGTGCTTGAATCTTTTCTAGGAAGTGTCAGGAGCATTTTGGCTGCTGTATGAGGAATGAGTAGAAGGGGGGAAGAATGAAGGTCCACCTATGTGCCTAGAAAGGCTAGAGTAGTGGCGCAAACCAAGAAATGAAAGTGGAGACAGAGAGAAGTGCACAGCCACTAGATCAGAATCAAAGAAGGTGTAATCTCAGAGGTAGAATCTAGGAGATAGAATCAAAAAGACTTGCTGGCAAGTGAGATGTGGTGCTAACAAAAGGGAAGTTGTCAAGAATTATAAAGTTTCTTGCTTCAGGAATAATAAAGAGCTTTCATTGGGATGGGTGAAATACCAGATTAGGAGATCCAGAGTTCAATAAGGAGTTGCTTGCCAAAGGGCATAAAGTTTTAGTTATGCAAGATGAGTAAATTCTCAAGATCTGTTGTACAACATTGTGCTTGTAGTTAACAAGACTGTAAAGGCTCTTAAAATTTTGTTGAGAAGATAGATCTTAAGTGTTCTACCACAATAAAATGAAAAAGAGAAAGAACAAAGAAGAAAAACAGTGTTCAATGTTTAGCATGTTAATTTGACTTGTGCATGAGGCATTCAAATGGAGATTTCTAGTAGGCCGCCACATAAGAGCTTTTAGATTAAAAGAGACCTCTGCACTGCTGTCCTGGTCACATACATGGATTGGTTCATTATAAGCAGTTTTTTGTAGGCTTTTTGGCCTAATTTTACCTAGGCCCAAAGAATGATATGACAATCACTATTAGCAGCAACATTTCTCAAAGTTCAAATGACCAGGTGACCTTTGCAATGACGATTCTGACGATTTGCTGACAGGCTTTGCAAAAGCAACGCAAATCAATGTTTGCAAAACTAAAGCAGCAGACATGGTCTGTTCGTGGGTCCTGAGCATTAGAAAGTTGTGCTTTTCTTGACTCTTTTGGAGATATTGTCTTGGCTGAATTCTGCCCATTGAGTTTTACTGAGTCAAAAATAAATTCCCATTTGTAACACATATAACCCAGGACTAATAAACTAGCATAATGCTGACTGTAGAGAAAAACACGCCTTCCTTTCCTACCGGCCCAATGAGAAATGAACTGAGCTCAGTTTTTCCAGAGCCGTGCTAATTAGACAGCAGGGTCTCAAGAGACTGCTAAATCATGACCCCACCTAAACAGCTTATCTTCAAGCACAGGGTAATAGCATAACGATTCGTGAAATGAAGTCATTTTTGATCAAATTGGTCTTTTTTTCTTAGCCCCTCTGCCCAGTGCAAGAGATTCTTTCTCATGCTCCAACTCCAGAAGTTAAGACTCTCGACATTATGATATTAAAGTCTACAGTAATAGATTCCACCTGTTGCAGCCGCAAAAAATTGCTTTGCTAAGCAAAGGGATTTATAGATTTGGCCACATTTTGTTGTTTGCTGCCTTCGTTTATTACCGATACATTTTCTTCCATGTTTTCCAAGATCAGTGGATGGAACTGATATGGAAATGGTTTTAGCAATGCATTAGATAAAGAAAAAGAAAAATTTCCCTGTAGGACCCATTTAAAAATAGCATTCATTTTCTCCCCTTATTTATAAAGAGTAAAATCTTTTCACTGCAGAAACAAATTTTGGAAGCATAGAAATAAAGAAAAAAGTAAAAATTGTTCACAATCATGGAAGTAATGATAAAATCACCATTTTCGAATTTTTATAGAAGTTCTCTTTCTAAAAAAAAAATGTAAGTTTATTTTTAATAAAATAAGAATGAGATAATTTGTATATGCCTTTTTTCCTATGTTCTTTAAAATACTTAAAAATGTTATTTTTTTAGTGTCTGCAAAATAATCAGTTAAATATATGTGTAATGGCTTATTAAACATTTTGGTATAATCTAATCTGTAGTTTCTTTATGAAGGGCTCGTTAAAAGTAAGTTTCTGTACTTATATATTCACATTCAAATAATCCATAATTTATTCTAAAATTCTTGATTACAAAGTTTCCATTAAGATTAATAAGAGGTAGGGCACCTGGGTGGCTCAGTCGTTTGAGCGTCCGACTCTTGGTTTCTGCTCAGGCCATGATCTCGTGGTTTGTGAGTTCGAGTCCCGCATTGGGCTCCACGCTGACAGCCAGCTGGAGCCTGATTGGGAGTTTCTCTCTTTCCCTGTCTCTCTGCACCACCCCTGCTCGCTGTCTCTGTCTCTCTCAAAATAAATAAATAAACAAACATTTTAAAAAAAAAGAAGAAGAGAAAACAAGAAGCCCTGACATCTAGAATTGTATAGATAGAACATGAATATACATTTTGGAATCTTCTACATATCAAAAAGTTAGCAGGTTTAAAAATGGGCTTATTTTTATTCTTTTCCCTGGACTATCATTTTTCTGGGTAAATGAAATTTTCTCTAGCATATTTTTCATAAAATAGCAAAATGGTCACATAAAACGCTTGCCTATTGGTAGGCCCATATGGTTCATAAACATTTTAAGATCTTTGTGTCATAGTGTTTTGTATTGCAATTGATAAAAGCAAAGAATACATACCTGTCTTCTACAAACAAATTTTTATTTCTCCCTCCAATTGTCCATTTGCATCAATTCATAAAATTCCCTTTATCTATTCTCATATTATATGAGAATATAGGATCAAGGAGTTTATTATTCCTGCAGATAATAACTTTTGATCCTAATCCAAATGGAGCTGGGAATGGAACTAGCTCAGTGAAGGTCCCTTATGAACCAGTGGAATTTCCCACAGTTTACAGTCTTGGACAGCTTGTCCTTACACTCAGTCTGAAGTCTCCTGTAAATCCCTGCCTCCCTCACTTGCTTTTTTTCACATTCTGGTTTCTGCCACATACAAAGAGAAAACTCCTTTCTTCTATGCTGGGAAATTCTGGAATTAGTCTGCAATTACACGAGTTGAAATATAAAAATATAGAGATTTCTCACAGTCGGATCATTTAAGATGTGTATGATGATGTGTGTAAATCTCCCTTTTGCCTACTGACAAGAATCCTATCTTTGTCTTTCCAAGAGGATTTCTGCGTTTTGTACTATGGTTAAGGAGGGGTTATATTGAGAAAGGAAGGAAATTGCAGATATGGAACATGAAGACAAAGATTCAAATCAAAATGCATAGAAAGCTAAAAGAAAGAGCTATAAGACAAAAGAGTTCTTTTCAGCATTAGGAGAATCAGTGACAGAAACTGAAAGTGATGGGAAGAAAAGGTGGGGTAGGCCAACAGTTGATACGGATGGAAATTAGTTTTCAAAGATATACCTAAGAACAGATTTTCTCAAATTCTGCATTGTTTACATTTTGGACTAGATAATTCTTTGCTGTGGAGGAATGTCATATGCATTGTAAGGATGCCTGGAAGCATCCTCTACTTCCTATACTAGAAGCCAGTAGCAGCCCTCAGTTGTAACAAACAAAAGTGTCTACAGTCAATGCTAAATATTCTCTGAGGGGCCAAATGGAGAACCACTGCTTAAATTAAAATGTCTTCTTCCCTTTTCCCTGCTCATTACTGTCCCTACCCCCAACCCCCACAGCCATCTACCTTTTACCATTTTCTCCAGAGATGAGGTAAATATTAAAATTGTTTTGGTAATAGTTTTCTGCTGGATTCTTTTTCCTTTGGATTGACTCTACACAAAGATTGGGCTTAACTGGGTGCTAGTTGTATTTAGTTTTGATTTGCAAATCGTTAAACCGATATATAACACATATCATTATATCAATGGTTAGCCACAGCTGGACAAGTAGACAAAAGAGGGTGGCAGGACTGATGATCAGGAGATGCTGTTTGTAGTCCCGAATTTATCAATGATTGGGAGAAAGTAGTTGTACTTTACCTCTGTCTTATCAGAAGTTGTCAGTTCAGTCTATCCTGCATCGCTTTTCTCAACATATCTTGAATTTGACTGTGAAGCTCAGAGTAGAATAGGATTTGTTCTGTTGGTTTTCTGGTGGGAGCACTTATATTTCTGTAAAAGAAACGATGTATAGTCTGTTTACTGGTATTGGGGAATTGTACCAATGTTAGAGAAAAAGCAGAGGGGGGTTTTCTGTCCCTTCATAAATATAATTAGGACCTTAGCTTTAAGAGCTATAAGTGCCCTTATTCTTTTCACTTGTCACCATATGATGGCAGCAGATTTAACAATTAGGCCAAAAACTTCAAGAGTATTTTAAAAGCTATTTTGTTATTCACAGATTTGGGGCAAGAATCCCTGTGGACTTGTAATATCAGAAGGAGAAAAATGGACTGAAGTCATAAGGGACTGGTGTTGTGGTATGTCACTGTGAAATCCAAGACCCATCTTCATTTTGACATCCTGTTTGAAAGCTTTCTTACATCATGAAAAAAACATGTTTCCTATCCATTAGTTGTCTGTCAATGGAAGGTGTTGAATTTGGATGTGATTCTAAGCCTTGTTTTGTCTTCCTAGTATTGCTGCAATTGAAAGAAAGGAGGCCAGAAACAATTCAGAACTTCTGCTTATAATTTCAGAAACACAAAAGACAGGAAACCCTTCAAAATTGTCTCATCGTTAAGTAAATTATTCAATTAAAGCCATGTCTTATTTTTTAAACAACTTTAGTTTTATAGTTTTTGCTCCATTTTTCAAATGCAGAGGAATATTTTGCAGTTTTCAAAAGTCCTTTTGGTCAAGGGAATAATAATGATTATTTTTTTTATATTGGAGCATTAGTGAGTCAGAGCTTTGTAATCATTCACAGAACAGCACAGGATTAGCAAGATATGAATTCAGCAGGGGATTAAACAGAAAGCCTAATCATTTCCCAGAGTCGAATGAGTCCTGAATCTTTCTGGAGGTTGAAAATATTTGATGAACTCATTTTTTAAAAATTATTTTTAGCCCTTGCTGATGTTTCCCAAGTAGAAGCATAAAGATTCAGTTATAAGCTGGAGTCTTCTGCCCCAGGAATTCAATTTTGTTATGCTGTTAATCAGGTACCCAGTATCCTACATATCAAAACTTTGCTGTTGGGAAGGTTTGGATACAAATAGCAAATTATCTAAATCACACTGACTAGAGTATCTGACAAGGTGAATTACCAAGTTAGATGGAATGAGCTGAGAAATGATGGGCAAAATACTTTTTTTCTTTTCCAAGATGGAAGTAATTAATATACTCTTACAATTAGGAAAGTATCTCATGCTTATTATAAATAATTAATTCATTATAGAAAAATAAAATCAGGAATGTAAAAATGGCCTGTATTCATTACCCAAAGATAATCATGCTTAACAAGTTAGTGTATCTACATGCATAAAGTAAATATGAATTTAAATAACTATTGGGACCCAATATGTATTCTCAGTTGTTACCTGCTTTTTTTAACCTAATAATATTCATAAATACTTCTCATGTTTACATAGATAAATATACTATTTTTTTTAAATCACAGGATATTCTTCCATTGAATAGATAAATAAGAATATTGTATAATAATTAAGAGCAAGGGTTTTAGAGTCAGATAAACCTGAACTTGAGTCCAGGCTCTCAGCTAATTAAAAAATAAGTATTCTTGACCTTTAATTTGCTCTCTCCAAATCATAGTTTGTTTGTTCTATTATTTTATTTTATTTTATTTTATTTTATTTTATTTTATTTTATTTTATTTTATTTATATATGAAATTTATTGTCAAATTGGTTTCCATACAACACCCAGTGCTCATCCCAAAAGGTGCCCTCCTCAATACCCATCACCCACCCTCTCCTCCCTCCCACCCACCATCAACCCTTAGTTTGTTCTCAGTTCTCAACAGTCTCTTATGCTTTGGCTCTCTCCCACTCTAACCTCTTTTTTTTTTTTTTTTCCCTTCCCCTCCCCCATGGGTTCCTGTTAAGTTTCTCAGGATCCACATAAGAGTGAAACCATATGGTATCTGTCTTTCTCTGTATGGCTTATTTCACTTAGCATCACACTCTCCAGTTCCATCCACGTTGCTACAAAAGGCCATATTTCATTTTTTCTCATTGCCACGTAGTATTCCATTGTGTATATAAACCACAATTTCTTTATCCATTCATCAGTTGATGGACATTTAGGCTCTTTCCATAATTTGGCTATTGTTGAGAGTGCTGCTATGAACATTGGGGTACAAGTGCCCCTATGCATCAGTACTCCTGTGTCCCTTGGATAAATTCCTAGCAGTGCTATTGCTGGGTCATAGGGTAGGTCTATTTTTAATTTTCTGAGGGACCTCCACACTGCTTTCCAGAGCGGCTGCACCAATTTGCATTCCCACCAACAGTGCAAGAGGGTTCCCATTTCTCCACATCCTCTCCAGCATCTATAGTCTTCTGATTTGTTCATTTTGGCCACTCTGACTGGCGTGAGGTGATACCTGAGTGTGGTTTTGATTTGTATTTCCCTGATAAGGAGCGACGCTGAACATCTTTTCATGTGCCTGTTGGCCATCCGGATGTCTTCTTTAGAGAAGTGTCTATTCATGTTTTCTGCCCATTTCTTCACTGGGTTATTTGCTTTTCGGGTGTGGAGTTTGGTGAGCTCTTTATAGATTTTGGAAACTAGCCCTTTGTCCGATATGTCATTTGCAAATATCTTTTCCCATTCCGTTGGTTGCCTTTTAGTTTTGTTGCTTGTTTCCTTTGCTGTGCAGAAGCTTTTTATCTTCATAAGGTCCCAGTAATTCACTTTTGCTTTTAATTTCCTTGCCTTTGGGGACATGTCGAGTAAGAGATTGCTACAGCTGAGGTCAGAGAGGTCTTTTCCTGCTTTTTCCTCTAAGGTTTTGATGGTTTCCTGTCTCACATTCAGGTCCTTTATCCATTTTGAGTTTATTTTTGTGAATGGTATGAGAAAGTGGTATAGTTTCAACCTTCTGCATGTTGCTGTCCAGTTCTCCCAGCACCATTTGTTAAAGAGACTGTCTTTTTTCCATTGGATGTTCTTTCCTGCTTTGTCAAAGATGAGTTGGCCATACGTTTGTGGGTCTAGTTCTGGGGTTTCTATTCTATTCCATTGGTCTATGTGTCTGTTTTTGTGCCAATACCATGCTGTCTTGATGATGACAGCTTTGTAGTAGAGGCTAAAGTCTGGGATTGTGATGCCTCCTGCTTTGGTCTTCTTCTTCAAAATTACTTTGGCTATTCGGGGCCTTTTGTGGTGCCATATGAATTTTAGGATTGCTTGTTCTAGTTTCGAGAAGAATGCTGGTGCAATTTTGATTGGGATTGCATTGAATGTGTAGATAGCTTTGGGTAGTATTGACATTTTGACAATATTTATTCTTCCAATCCATGAGCAGGGAATGTCTTTCCATTTCTTTAAATCTTCTTCAATTACCTTCATAAGCTTTCTATAGTTTTCAGCATACAGATCCTTTACATCTTTGGTTAGATTTATTCCTAGGTATTTTATGCTTCTTGGTGCAATTGTGAATGGGATCAGTTTCTTTATTTGTCTTTCTGTTGCTTCATTGTTAGTGTATAAGAATGCAACTGATTTCTGTACATTGATTTTGTATCCTGCAACTTTGCTGAATTCATGTATCAGTTCTAGCAGACTTTTGGTGGAGTCTATCGGATTTTCCATGTATAATATCATGTCATCTGCAAAAAGCGAAAGCTTGACTTCATCTTTGCCAATTTTGATGCCTTTGATTTCCTTTTGTTGTCTGATTGCTGATGCTAGAACTTCCAGCACTATGTTAAACAACAGCGGTGAGAGTGGGCATCCCTGTCGTGTTCCTGATCTCAGGGAAAAAGCTCTCAGTTTTTCCCCGTTGAGGATGATGTTAGCTGTGGGCTTTTCATAAATGGCTTTCATGATCTTTAAGTATGTTCCTTCTATCCCGACTTTCTCAAGGGTTTTTATTAAGAAAGGGTGCTGGATTTTGTCAAAGGCCTTCTCTGCATCGATTGACAGGATCATATGGTTTTTCTCTTTTTTTTTTGTTAATGTGATGTATCACGTTGATTGATTTGCGAATGTTGAACCAGCCCTGCATCCCAGGAATGAATCCCACTTGATCATGGTGAATAATTCTTTTTATATGCCGTTGAATTCGATTTGCTAGTATCTTATTGAGAATTTTTGCATCCATATTCATCAGGGATATTGGCCTGTAGTTCTCTTTTTTTACTGGGTCTCTGTCTGGTTTAGGAATCAAAGTAATACTGGCTTCATAGAATGAGTCTGGAAGTTTTCCTTCCCTTTCTATTTCTTGGAATAGCTTGAGGAGGATAGGTATTATCTCTGCTTTAAACGTCTGGTAGAACTCCCCTGGGAAGCCATCTGGTCCTGGACTCTTATTTGTTGGGAGATGTTTGATAACCGATTCAATTTCTTCGCTGCTTATGGGTCTGTTCAAGCTTTCTATTTCCTCCTGATTGAGTTTTGGAAGAGTGTGGGTGTTCAGGAATTTGTCCATTTCTTCCAGGTTGACCAATTTGTTGGCATATAATTTTTCATAGTATTCCCTGATAATTGTTTGTATCTCTGAGGGATTGGTTGTAATAATTCCATTTTCATTCATGATTTTATCTATTTGGGTCATCTCCCTTTTCTTTTTGAGAAGCCTGGCTAGAGGTTTGTCAATTTTGTTTATTTTTTCAAAAAACCAACTCTTGGTTTCGTTGATGTGCTCTACAGTTTTTTTAGATTCTATATTGTTTATTTCTGCTCTGATCTTTATGATTTCTCTTCTTCTGCTGGGTTTAGGCTGCCTTTGCTGTTCTGCTTCTATTTCCTTTAGGTGGGCTGTTAGATTTTGTATTTGGGATTTTTCTTGTTTCTTGAGATAGGCCTGGATTGCAATGTATTTTCCTCTCAGGACTGCCTTCGCTGTGTCCCAAAGCGTTTGGATTGTTGTATTTTCATTTTCGTTTGTTTCCATATATTTTTTAATTTCTTCTCTAATTGCCTGGTTGACCCACTCATTCGTTAGTAGGGTGTTCTTTAACCTCCATGCTTTTGGAGGTTTTCCAGACTTTTTTCTGTGGTTGATTTCAAGCTTCATAGCGTTGTGGTCTGAAAGTATGCATGGTATGATTTCAATTCTTGTAAACTTATGAAGGGCTGTTTTGTGACCCAGTATATGATCTATCTTGGAGAATGTTCCATGTGCACTCGAGAAGAAAGTATATTCTGTTGCTTTGGGATGCAGAGTTCTAAATATATCTGTCAAGTCCATCTGATCCAATGTCTCATTCAGGGCCCTTGTTTCTTTATTGACCGTGTGTCTAGATGATCTATCCATTTCTGTAAGTGGGGTGTTAAAGTCCCCTGCAATTACCACATTCTTCTCAATAAGGTTGCTTATGTTTATGAGTAATTGTTTTATATATTTGGGCGCTCCGGTATTCGGCGCATAGACATTTATAATTGTTAGCTCTTCCTGATGGATAGACCCTGTCACTATTATATAATGTCCTTCTTCATCTCTTGTTACAGCCTTTAATTTAAAGTCTAGTTTGTCTGATAGAAGTATGGCTACTCCAGCTTTCTTTTGGCTTCCAGTAGCATGATAAATAGATCTCCATCCCCTCACTCTCAATCTAAAGGTGTCCTCAGGTCTAAAGTGAGTCTCTTGTAGACAGCAAATAGATGGGTCTTGTTTTTTTATCCAATCTGATACCCTATGTCTTTTGGTTGGCGCATTTAATCCATTTACATTCAGTGTTATTATAGAAAGATATGGGTTTAGAGTCATTGTGATGTCTGTATGTTTTATGCTTGTAGTGATGTCTCTGGTACTTTGTCTCACAGGGTCCCCCTTAGGATCTCTTGGAGGGCTGGTTTAGTGGTGACAAATTCCTTCAGTTTTTGTTTGTTTGGGAAGACCTTTATCTCTCCTTCTATTCTAAATGACAGACTTGCTGGATAAAGGATTCTCAGCTGCATATTTTTTCTGTCTAGCACACTGAACATCTCGTGCCAATTCTTTCTGGCCTGCCAAGTTTCAAAAGAGAGATCAGTCACGAGTCTTATAGGTCTCCCTTTATATGTGAGGGCACGTTTACCCCTTGCTGCTTTCAGAATTTTCTCTTTATCCTTGTATTTTGCCAGTTTCACTATGATATGTCGTGCAGAAGATCGATTCAAGTTACGTCTGAAGGGAGTTCTCTGTGCCTCTTGGATTTCAATGCCTTTTTCCTTCCCCAGTTCAGGGAAGTTCTCAGCTATTATTTCTTCAAGTACCCCTTCAGCACCTTTCCCTCTCTCTTCCTCCTCTGGGATACCAATTATGCGTAGATTATTTCTTTTTAGTGCATCACTTAGTTCTCTAATTTTCCCCTCATACTCCTGGATTTTTTTATCTCTCTTTTTCTCAGCTTCCTCTTTTTCCATAACTTTATCTTCTAGTTCACCTATTCTCTCCTCTGCCTCTTCAATCCGAGCCGTGGTGGTTTCCATTTTGTTATGCATTTCGTTTAAAGCGTTTTTCAGCTCCTCGTGACTGTTCCTTAGTCCCTTGATCTCTGTAGCAAGAGATTCTCTGCTGTCAGCTATACTGTTTTCAAGCCCAGTGATTAATTTTATGACTATTATTCTAAATTCACTTTCTGTTATATTATTTAAATCCTTTTTGATCAGCTCATTAGCTGTTGTTATTTCCTGGAGATTCTTCTGAGGGGAATTCTTCCGCTTGGTCATTTTGGATAGTCCCTGGCGTGGTGAGGACCTGCAGGGCACTTCCCCTGTGCTGTGGTGTATAACTGGAGTTGGTGGGCGGAGCCACAGTCAGACCTGATGTCTGCCCCCAGCCCACCGCTGGGGCCACAGTCAGACTGGTGCGTGCCTTCTCTTCCCCTCTCCTAGGGGCAGGATTCACTGTGGGGTGGGGTGGCCTGTCTGGGCTACTTGCACACAGCCAGGCTTGTGATGCTGGGGATCTGGCGCCTTAGCTGGGGTGGGTAGGCAAGGTGCACGGGGGCAGGAGGGGCAGGCTTAGCTTGCTTCTCCTTAGGTGATCCACTTCAGGAGGGGCCCTGTGGCAGCAGGAGGGAGTCAGATCTGCTGCCGGAGGTTTGGTTCTGCAGAAGCGCAGAGTTGGGTGTTTGCGCGGAGCGAGCAAGTTCCCTGGCAGGAACTGGTTCCCTTTGGGATTTTGGCTGGGGGATGGGCGGGGGAGATGGCGCTGGCGAGCACCTTTGTTCCCCACCAAACTGAGCTCTGTCGTCCGGGGGCTCAGCAGCTCTCCTTCCCTTTGTCCTCCAGCCTTCCCGCTTTCTGAGCAGAGCTGTTAACTTATGACCTCCCAGACGTTAAGTCGCGCTTGCTGTCGGAACACAGTCCGTCAGGCCCCTCCGCTTTTTGCAAGCCAGAATCGGGGGCTCTGCTTGGCCGGCGAGCCGCCCCTCCGCCCCGGCTGCCTCCCGCCAGTCCGTGGAGTGCGCACCGCCTCGCCGCCCTTCCTACCCTCTTCCGTGGGCCTCTCGTCTGCGCTTGGCTCCGGCGACTCCGTTCTGCTAATCCTCTGGCGGTTTTCTGGGTTATTTAGGCAGGTGTAGGTGGAATCTAAGTGATCAGCAGGACACGCGGTGAGCCCAGCGTCCTCCTACGCCGCCATCTTCCCTCTCCTCCTGTTCTATTATTTTAACTGAAGAAGAAAAGGGAGATAATATCTAATTTGTAAACCATTGATTGTCAGAAATGAAATGAAATAAATAAGTTACTTGAATATTATATACAATATTTAGCACATTGCTTGGGTTCAGTAAACACTGGACATTATTGCACGATTTACTTAGCTAGTCCTCTACATGTTTGGGTTGTTTCCATGTTCTCTATTATCTCTAACACTTTGGAGTTTCCTTGTGAAATCAAACTTATGTACTTGTCTGATTATTTCTGTAGGATAAATCATTTAAATTTTTTGTATGTTTTCATTTTACTTTTTTGAGAGAGAGACAAAGGATGAGCGTGGGAGGGGCAGAGACTGAGACACAGAATCCGAAGCAGGCTTCAGGCTGTGAGCTGTTGGCACAGAGCCTGATGTGGGGGCTTGAACCCACAGACAGTGAAATCGTGACCTGAGCCAAAGTCGGACACTTAACCGACTGAGCCACCCAGGTACCTCTGTAGGAGAAATCATTTAAAGTGAATTCCAAAGTGCAGGATTCTTTTTCTTTTTTTTTAAATTAATTTAAAAAATCTTTTTTTTAGGATTTTGATTTCTGTGGCCAAATTTCCCCATGCCAAAAAAAGTGAACCAATTTGAAATCCTATTAGCATTGTCTAGGAATGAAAGATTTGTCTTACCCCATTTGAACAGTTAAGATAGTAATTTTTTGATGATGAGCTGTATGGGTGAGGAAAGTCTTTGAATCATGTAAAAAAAACATTTTAAGCCACTAAAAGACTCCTCTAATGAGGTCTTAAGAGATCATGATGTCCCATTTAAAACATTTTAGAACACAGTGAAAGCCAAGCTCCTTGCTAAACAATTTCCAGAGAAACATTTATATTCCCCCCAAATAATCATTTTTACAACTCAATAGCACAATTTTTAGTTCTATTATTAAATTGAATATGGTGATTTTAATGTTTAAAAAAGCTATCCCTTTCAACGTCTATGAATATTGCAGTGGCACAGGGCACAGCAGACATAGTACAGACTTCAGGGTCCAATAAAATGGTCTGGTTCTCATCTATCATTTATGAATTAGTCCTACAAACTTTAAAAGAACAATGAAACCTTTCTGATACTTTGTTTACTCATTTCTACATCAGGAAAAGTACACTCTAATCAACACTTCTTCACATTTGCTAATTCAGTAGCCTCTTCTGTTAGCATAAATCTTCTTTTTTTGGGAAACTGCCCCTCCCCCCATTTAACATGGCCTCTGTGGGTCTGTCCATTTCAGTCATTTCTACCCCCTCCTTTGTTACAGGGTTGCTCATGTAATGTAGATTTGACCAGTCTTAATATCCATCTCGTTAGCTATGAAGATTGGCTCAAGGATGGTCGCATGACCCATGCAAGTCTAACCAGAATCCTCTGAGTTACTCAAGTGATTTAAACCCAGAAGTCCCAATTGCCTAGTCCATCCTGCTGTGCATGGCATAATGCTCTACTAGGAAGAGAAAGAGAGAAGAAAGAAGTAGAAAGAGAGAGAAAGGAAAGTATCTGAGGCTCCCATTTCTTAAGGTCCAAAGCTCCTAGAATTCTCAGCTGCATGAGACCCTCAAATCCCATATATGCTTACCATGGTTTGCATTATGACTCTTTCACTGCAATAGAAAGAATTCTAATGCAAAAATATTCCTTAGGGTGTTGTGTGTTGACTGAGATGTGATATATCATGTATCTAGCCCATGACCTTCCAAATGTTCCTCTCTTTCTTTTCCTTATTTGAAGCACTCATTCCTTCTCACTACTGAACAATTTCACTGAGAAAGCGGTTGACCTATCTCGTTGGATGGAGATCAAAGACTCCAGAACCCTTCACTCAAGGAGAAGGCTGTTGTCAAATCTGGAAAAGTTTCAAGAAGAGGCTATACAGAGTGGGAGTTCCTTCCTCCACTTCACTTCTGTCACCTCAAGAAGCAGCAATCTCAAGTTTAGTTTTCAGCCACAATTGTACCTGAGTTCAGCACTTTGATCAGACACGTGGTACATACAACATCTCTCCTGGAATCCCGAATAGCATAGCTTTTATTTATTCAGGAAGTAAACTACACTCAGTGCTGTTTCTATTCAGAGAAATGGCTGGACTAAGTCAAAGCAGCCTTTGGATTAGACCAGTTCTTTATGAAATCATCATATGTCTGAGGACTCTTGCAGATTGACTTGACTTGATAAGTAAATTTAGTCCTTATTTTCCCTTTTTCAGTTCTTAGTCAGCAATTAAAGGTTTACTACTTGAATATTTTATCCTGGCAATATTTATTATAGTTATTTTCAAAAGAAAAGGCTGGACTTGAATACACAGATGTTCATTTAAGCAAATAAAAGAACAGTAGCGACGACTGACACCAAAAGAAGTGTGGTATCATGAAATTTCCTGGGAATTTCAGTACTGATGCTGCCATCCATTAGTTGAAATGACCTCAGAAAGTCTCACTTAACCTCCTTGTATCCTAACTAAAAGGAGAGAACTGGAAAATGATTTCTTTTGGCTCTAACATTTAATGATGTTATGATTTCATACAATAAAAAACATTATAAAAGTTCTGACCTTCCAGATCATTAGGTAGCTGGTATCTGTCTTATGATCAGGCAAGATATTTTCAAAAAAAAAACCACATTTACATGTATTCCTAAGACAATTCTAGGTGCCTGTAGCAAGGAAATAGGGTCGGGTCAGGAGCCTTAAGTTGAACTTATATGACTTTGGACTAATCATTTCTCTCTCTGGGATTTCGTTTCCTCACTTGGGACAAAAAACAGGTTTGGAAGAAAACAGTGGCCTCTCTCATATTCCGATCAAAGAATGCTTTTGCAAATGATAATGTGAAATAAAGACTGTAGTTAGCTCTAGTCTAGGCAGGAGTGGAGGGGGAAAGCCTCATTTGGTCCTCTTCCTGTTCCTGACTATAGTCTCTGAAGTATCCCACAGCCCCTAGGGCCTATCAGAAACACATTTTGACAAATTTATAGTCCCTTCAAATATACAGTTCCATGACTCCAAGATTTAAAAAAAAATTTTTTTAAGCCAATTTGGCTCATTTCCTTCTGTGTCTTCTATTAGATTAAGACAGCCCACAAAATTTTAAATGTGGCATTATTTGTCAAGATTGAGTTTATATAGTTTCTGTTTTTATAGGAACATCTAACAGTATTCCTTTGTATACTTTGAAGTCATGAACCAAAGTTTTAAAACTGTAATAGTCAAAGGCTGCTTTTGCTTATTTCTATTTTCTTTTTATGGCTTTTTATGCTAAACATTCTCACCTAAAGATCTTTTTGGAGTGAATGGAATATAGTGCCATATTTAAGGTGAATGACAATTCTAGTCTCCCCGGGACTGTCCTCATTTTAGCACTGAAAGTGTCTCATCCCAGGGAATCCCTTAGTCCTGGGTAGACCAGGAGAGTTGGTCCCCATTAGTGCCAGTTATCTTGTTGAGAAAGGAAATAGGGAGAATTTTTAAAAAATTGATTGACCATTTTATCATTAAAAAACTTTTTTTTTAATATTTATTTTTGACAGAGAGACAGAGAGCAAACAGGAGAGGGACAGAGAAGGAGACACAGAATCTGAAGCAGGCTCCAGGCTCTGAGCTGTCAGCACAGAGCCAGACATGGGGCTCAAACTCACAAACCGTTAAGATCATGACCTGAGCCAAAGTCAGGCGTTTAACTCACTGAGCTACCCAGGCGTCCCAACCATTTTGTCATTTTAAAGCAATGAAGGAATAGGCAAAGACAAGGAATCTACCCTGTGGTCAGTGAACCTGGCATACTGGCCCAGCCTGCTTGTTCAGCCTTGCCGCCGGCCTGCAGCTTCACCATCCACTGTGCTCCAGGCTCACCCTCAGCACGTCAGGAGCTGTTCATAAGCCCACTCCTCAACACAGGCTGGTTGCTCTCCCCAGGACTACCGCACTTTTTCACCCCTCTACTCCAGTCTAGGCGGAATTGTAAAAATGTACTAATTTTCTATTGCTGCTATAACAAATTCTAACTAATTTAGTGGCTTAAAACAGCACAAATGTATTATCCTGCAATTCTAGAAGTCTATCCTGGGTATCACTGGGCTAAAATTAAAGTGATGGCAAGGGCTGCATTTCCTACAGAGGCTCTAGGGGGGAATCTGCTCCCTTGTCTTCTCCAGTTTCTAGAGGTGGCCTGTATTACTTGGCTTATGGTACCCTTCCTCCACCTTCAAAGTTAGCAATGTTTCATCTTTCTGTGTCTTTCCTCCATAGTCACGTCTCCCTCTTATTCTTTTCCACCCCTGTCTTCCCCATTTAAGGATCCTTGTGATTGTATTCAGCACATCCAGATAATCCAGGATAATCCCCTTATTCTAAGGTCAACTGAACAGCAACTTTAATCGTATCTGCAACCTTAATTCCTCTATGCTATATAGTGTAACATGTTCACAGGCTCACAGGACTAAGATGTAGGCATTTGGGGAGGGACCATTATTCTACCCGCTATGCTGTCTCAAGTTGCCGAGGGCTCATTTGTTGAGATTCGGAGTTTACTGTTATTACTAAGACCAACTCATAACACTTGCTATATATTTAGGGTAATTACATAATCTATCATTCAAATCAGGATACTTTTGTGAATGAAAGAGGCCGTCTTACTAATTACTACAGGAAGACCAACATAAATTGTTCTAGTCCAAAGTAGGACACCTGGTAACAATGCATAGTATACATTTAAAACACAAATATTTGTTGAGTTTGACATAATTTATAGATATTTTATTGAATGTTCAGTTACATGTAAGTGATTTGGGAATCCAAAACATACAATCAAGCTGGGTAGAAATGATTGTAGCATACAATACTATACGTAAACTGCATTTTCAGGTGCACTTTATAAGGCATAATTTAGGAAAGATAGAAAGTCAGTGAAGGCTGTGTGTAATGGAAATAACATGGAGGAGATGACACTCTGAAAATAAGATAACAATGCTACAGAAAGGTAAATAAAATAATTTCCCATAAATTAAATTCAAATTCCTATATTTTCTTCTAGACTTATTTGAATACATAAATGTTACAAGGCTGACACTATCTTGTATCATGCCTCTTTAAATTACAATATAAACAAGTCTTCATCTTCCAGCACTGTGTTCATCATTATTTCAAGAACTAATAGTCATTAATAAATGATAGTGATATGGCTTCCAAGATTTGCCAAGAATAACTAATACTGTCATGGTCACATCTGAACTGTGGTTCTCAGTCTTTTTTAGATGATGGATATATTATTAATCCAAACCCAGGAGCAGGAAAATTGGTGTGCTTTGGGTAAATTGAAGGGCAAGACATTCTAGATGCGTTTACATATAGGTCTACAGCAGATGAGTAACAACTCCCCAAAGACGTCTGTGCCCTAATCCTTAGATCCTCAAAATGTTAGCCTACATGGCCAAAGAGACTATGAAGATGTGATTAAATTAAAGATCTTGAGATGGGAAGATTATTTTAGATTATCCTGGATGCCTGGGTGGCCTCAACATAATAATCATAAATCTCCTTATAAAAGGGAGGCAAGGGAGTCAGAATCAGAGAAGATGATGTGGAGACAGACGCAAGTTGATAAAGAAGACAGGATGTAAGAACACTATGCTGCTGGCTTTGAGATGGAGTAAAGGCACATAAGCCAGAGAATGTACATGGCCCCTAGAAGGGAAAGGCAAGGAAACAGACCCTTCCCAAGAGCCTCAGATGGAGCCCACCTTGTTGACATATTTACTTTAGCTAAGTGAGACTGATTTTGGACTTAGAACGTCTAGAAAGGTAAAACAATAAATGTGTGGTGTTTTAAGTCACTGAGTTTGTGGTAAGTTGTCCCAATAGCAATAGGAAACTGGTACAAGTCTATATACCAACCACAGAATTAGGAATGAGGGTGGCTTCATTCAGAGCTGGAAGATCAGCCCCTCTGAGCATAGCTCCTTGGGGAAGCAAACACACAGAAAGTAAAGATGAGGGGGAGACAGTGGGTGGAGGACAGTGTTGCATCAACAGACTGCTGGATCAAGTCCAAACTCTTCTATAAACTCTGCTAACCATTGTTTTATAAGATGGGGACAAAGCAATTGGCCCTCTAGATTTTTCTGAAAATTGGGACGAATAACATAATAGTTAAAAGCATGAGCTTTGGAGCTGTAGTGAGCTTAGTTCAAGTCCTTTGTTCAACTGCCAACTATTCATTATATGGATTTAACTGCGTTATTTACCTTTCTAATGTTAAGTTTTCACAGTTCTAAATAAGAGTAATAATACCTCCTTCACAGGGTTGTTAGGGGGATTAAATGTATGTAAGGCAATGTAATGTATTATGTAATATATGTGCGTTCAATACATGTTACATATAAAATATATGTAAACAATATATAAATGTGTATATTGAGTCAATTCTCAATACATGGCAAGTCTCTACCCTTGGGAGTATGTACAAATGTTCATTTTTTCATTTATTCATTAGTTATTTTTTGGATTTCTACCTGGTATGGGTACTTTAAAAGTACTCAGTTTGCGGCAGAGCATTAAAAATATGTACTCTGCCCTTGTGGTACATGTATTCTGATTTCTTTTCCCTATTCATTGAAAATGAGTCTGAGTTTCAGTATTTTCAATGAACTCACCCTTTTTTAAAATGCTTTTTAAATGTTTATTTATTTTTGAGAGAGACAGAGTGCAAGCAGGGGAGGGGCAGAGAGAGAGAGAGAGAGAGAGAGGGACTGAGAATCCAAAGCAGGCTCCAGGCTCTGAGTTGTCAGCACAGAGCCTGATGTGGTCTTGAATTCACAGACCACGAGATCCTGACCTGAATCGAAATTGGACGTTTAATCGACTGAGCCACCCAGGCGCCCGAATTCACCTTTCTGAAGTCCCTGCTTTAGCCTGAAGTATGAGGCTCTTCAAAGAGAAATTGTATTTATGGTTTTGGGGCAGGGGGGCGGTGACTCTCCCGGTACCAAGCTGCTTTTTTAGACTGCTCCCTGTTAAAATGGTTGCGGAGCCCCTCCTGCACCAGGTTAATAACATATTAGACAAGATGACTTTCAAGGCTTTCTTATTTATGATGTAATCCCAGAAATATTTCCTCTGTTTGTGACTTTAGGCTCATGGTACTTGCCTAAGGAACTGGATAATGAACCACTTTTTATGTGACAGTTGGAAAAGCACAGAGATATTTATTTCCACTCCCCATAGGATTGAAAAAGGTAGCAGTGATTGGACTGGGCTGAAGAGATCATACTGTTATAATGAAGGAGGCTCAACTAGTAGGGGGTGTAATGAATGTAAGCCTGAAGTGAATGAATCATTATAAAATGTACACTCCATCTCCACAATGAGTCTATTTTATTAAAATAATCTCTGGCATAATGTTGTCCTCTCTTGGCTTTCCCCTACTGTGAATCTATCCATGATTCTACCATCACAAATCTTGTCCCCTGAGGACAGATCCATAATGAGAGTGAAGGGTTTGATTATTTGCTTTTAATAACTCTGCCTCCAAAATCCTACTTAATGCAGCAGAGATTCTATATTGAAGAACATGCCAGAATTATTGGAGGATCAATCAAAATTGGCAATTAATCATCATCACAGCCAGTAATCATAGCGGCAATTACCAATTGATTAATTAGGACAGCTCTTGAAATGCCAGTAGAAATTTAACATCATATTAGATTCAGCCCAATAACCATAAACTTCTACAATTACTTTCCAGCTTACCGTAATTTGTGTCATATTTCTTTCTATTATTAGCTGCTATATTTATTTATTCATCATTTTATTTGAGCAGGCCAAACTCTTTCACTGTCTTTTTTATGTTGAGAATCTATTAAAATATGTTTAAGTCATGGCATTAAATAAATCTAGTGTCAGTGCCAGGCAAATATTTGCAAATTTAGGACATCTATTTGCATTGCTTTGCAGACCAAGAATTATTTTTTTCTCAAAAAAAAAAAATGGGGTGTGAGTATATTCTGCATATTGAAAATTGCATGATGCTGGTATATTGGATTTATGTGTGCAAAGTATCATCTGGTTTATTAACCAACTTTTGCAGGCTTGGTTGGCACAGGAAATTTTATGCAACCTTCTTTGAATGATAAATATGAGGCAAAGAGGCACCAGAGCTACCTAATATGGGCAGGCATCCTAACACTGGTGAAAATGCACATTAAGAAATTAGGAGAGGTCCAAAGTAAATAGAGTAGGGGATCTGTTAAGAAAAAAAAATCAGAATATGTTTACTGGTTTGTTTGAAGACTGTGGATTATATTGAACCAAGGCAAACCACCACCACTTACATCGTATTTCCATTCAACAAACAGCTTTTAAATACTTACTCTGCAAAATATGCTAAGCACTGAAGGGGGTATAGAGTTGAATGGAACTTACTTTCTTACCTTGAGCTCACAGTCCAATAAGGGAGTTGATCATGGACCCCTGTATAGCAAGAACAAAAATCAGCTGTGCAGGATGAATATGAAGAATGGGATTTGAACAAGTAAGAAATGGGGGGAAAAGAGCCATTTGCCAAGAGTGACTGCTTTTTTTTCATGGACCTCCTGCTTCTGCAAAGCTATTTGCAAAATCAAAGATAAAATTTTAATTATCTGCATTTTGAAATTGTGTTTATTCAAAGATTAATTCTTCTCTTCCAAATCCCCATGTTAAAATCCCTCAAATTTGTTAACAGCAATTTATCATTAACATTATCTTGTGTCTCAAGTACAGAAAATTTCTTAACTCCTGATTGTAACAACTGATGGGACAAAATAAAGCTACTCTCATTACAGGCATAAAAAGCAGAAACATCTAACTGATATACTCAACACATTACATTGATAGCATTAACTTGAAGTAAATAATGAGCAAGTTTTTAGAGGCATGAGTTTTATTCTGCTATTGAATTTCTCATAATGAGGAGACATATTTTGTGTGATGCATACTGTCCAGGCATGAATCATACACCCATGGGAGGAAGTTGCAGTCTATGTGAGTAACCGATGCTCCCTGCTCTCGGCCCCCACGCCATTTGCAACTAACTATATATACTGCTGCACTGTGCAAAATAACTTTCACTCTTCTTCAAGGGGGTTAATTCAAACTGTGGAATCAGGAGCTGTTGAAACGGTAATAGACGTTTATGAAGACTGCATTACAGTGAAAATTTTGATAGCATTGTGTATTACATCCATATTAATAGCAAATTACCTTAGCATGGATAATAGCATTTCACAATGAACACCCAAGGAATTAGGAACTATTAGCCTTGTCCTCAAAAGCACTGTCTGCCTCTTAAGAGGTAAATTCTGAAAAATGGAGACTATGAGCCGAGTACAATCTTAGACGTTCCAGTGCTGTCAGCCCACTCTGAGTTCTATCAGTGCAGGCTCCAGCCTGCTAAGCCAGGCAAATTCCAAAGCACCTGGGAGGAGAGCAACAGGGGAGTTATGTACATTGTACCAGTGCTGCTGATTCAAGTCCCATTTCTCTCCATACAACTCAAGGCAAGGTCCATTCAGTGAAACAATCTTTCAAAAAGAAAAGAAGAGGGTGCTTTTAAACATCATCCTAAACATCATCCCTTTAATGGATGAGATGTCACGGTCTCCTGGCAAGTGAATACTTCAGTGGCATAGTACTTTGATTTGCAACAGTTATAAAACAGCTATTCCTAGAGCAGAGATAATTACGGGGGGGTAAGCAGTTTAGACAGGCTAATTTATATTGCAATGTTTTGGTTGGCATAAAAGAGTAGAAGGCTGTCATAAGTAACCCTCCTCTTCCCTCCCCAAATAAGTTGTTGCAAATTCCACAGCATGGGTTCTATTAGGATATTAATTTAAGATAAAGCCAAGCAATGATCTGGGTAGACCTTGGCTGACCTGAACAGACCCACCCTAGGACTCTGACATGGTCATCTATAAGACGGTTAAAAAGGCAGCTGGGGTATGTGGAGAAGGTTTGGGGCCCATGCCAATGTGTTGTATATCCAAAGCATCATGGATAACCATTGTGAGTATCACCTACATGTTGAGGTTTCAGATTTATAAGTTTTTATGTTGCAAAAAACTGAAACAATTCACAACATCCCTTTAGAGCATGCCACATGCCGATGACATTGATAATGATAGTGATGGTGACAGTACAGCAAGGATGTAGGGAAAAAATCCTACCCAAAGCAACTGGGAATAGAGATTTTATCATTTGAGGCCTCATAAAATACTTTTTTAGGTGTTTCTTTCTTTCTCAATAGAGAATGCACAATCTCTGAAGAGCAGAGGCAGAAGAATCCTTCTTATCTATTTATCCCAATGATTTTTTTTTTTCCCTGTCTGGCTCAAGGAGGGGGTTAGATTATAACTCCTCTCTTACAGGTCCTCTTTTTGATGTATGGAAAAGTGCTCTGCCCTCTGCCCACTTCTTGTGATGTTTGTGGAATTAAAAAAAAAAACAAAAAACAAAAAAAACCCAAAAAACAAACCTCCCTTGATAAAGGTCAAACTTTTTTCCATGGCCATGTGACCTCCCTCTTCTTCTCTCTTTGGCCAAACACAACTATTAATCTGAGGCCACAGAGTCCAGATAAAACAATCTATATAAATCAGCCTATATCATGGTAGGCAAAGCACAGACTGGCACAGAAAGGGGAACAGTGGATGGAGTAGAAGAGTAAAATAAGAATAACCAACAATTCTATCACACAGGATTCATTTGAGAAAAAAATTGGATTATAGGAGAGTGTTTTTTTTTTTTTTTTTTAATTTTTTTTTTCAACGTTTATTTATTTTAGGGACAGAGAGAGACAGAGCATGAACGGGGGAGGGGCAGAGAGAGAGGGAGACACAGAATCGGAAACAGGCTTCAGGCTCTGAGCCATCAGCCCAGAGCCTGACGCGGGGCTCGAACTCACAGACCGCGAGATCGTGACCTGGCTGAAGTCGGATGCTTAACCGACTGCGCCACCCAGGCGCCCCTAGGAGAGTGTTTTTAAATGAGATAATATACCAATCTTAATTTTGTTATTGTTGTTAATAGCATTATTGTCATTGGTAGCAATACAATGAAATGAAAAGTCTTGGTAATATAATGTTCTGTATGCCAACCAAAAATTGAAAGAAAAAAGTCAGATCATATCAACTGCCAGACTGAGGTAGAATCCTTCATAATTCAATGAGATTGGTGTCTTGCTTAACAGGGCCAACACAGCTACCAGTGAAGAACATGCCAGATTCTTTTATTTCTGTACTTTTGCAATAACCATCCAGCCCCTACTATTTCCCACCACTTTACTTCCTGTGTTTAGCTATATTCATTCATGAATTATTTGTGAATTTACCAGCATGCTGCTACTTACTTGGTCTGTCATTCCTAGTTTCTAATAGATTCCCAGAGAAGAAAGGGGAAAGGATTCATAATTGATAAGTAGGCATCATCACAGATACCAAGGAGAGAGCCTTCTTTTTAATAAAAGTTGAATCAAAGGTCTTGCTTTGTCTTCCCACCTTTTCTTTATAAAAGATGATTCTGGGCTTGAAGAACTTTCCCCTGATGCTGTGAGATTTACTGGACTCCACTGGGAGGAATATACATCCCCCATCCTACTGATGTTGGACTTGATCTATGTGTCTTAGTTTGACACTGGCATGTGATTGGATACAGCATAGGCATGACTGAGCACAAGCTTTAAGAACCAGTGAAGATTTAAGAGACAGCCATTTTGCTCTTTCTTTCTGCTACAAAAAATTCATATCTTAAATAGGGGCTGCTTCTTCAGTCTGAATCTTGGAATAAAGACAACCCATACAGGAGAGAAGAGCTACAGCTGATCTGGAGCAACTGCCATGTAACAAGAACAAGAAATAGACTGGTTTTTTTTTGTAAGCCAATGAGATTTTAACAGTGTTACTGCTGCATAACTTAGCAAAACCTGACTGACAAAATCACAAATCACACTTAAAATATGGAATAGTTTTTAAATTGATTTTCAGAAAGATATTTTAAAACTGTTTAATTGGAAGTATTAGCAAATTTTTAAATCATTTCTTTCCCTCCTATTTCTCTACAACTCTTAATCTACTCTGCAATACAGGCCTTCCTCCTCACCTATGACTTATATCTCTAGAACCAAGAACATTTTACCTTATGAATATTTTAGAAATCTTACCTATGTCTCTGAATTATCTCACCTATCTGCTTTTTCTGCTCCTGTCATGGGGCTGTAGAGTTGTACTGGAGAAAGGCACAAAATCTTATATACCTAACTAATTATGCATTCTTTCTGTCAAGTAAATTATAATGTTGGATGTTTTTCTATTTGCTTATTGTCTTTCCATTCTTAAAACCCCTAATTCTGCCCTGTCTACCAAAATTTACTCTCAGAAGTAACTTTAAGGCAAAACTTCAAACTATTTCCCAGGTATCTGTTTTTTCACCTCTGTATTTCAGATCATTATTCCTTTAGCTAATCTTCAATATTTTTATTTGTCAGAAAGCAAATTTAACTCTTCTAAAATTAATTATAAGCCTACAATTTCATTTCCTTTTAAAATTCTTAGACCTAGAGTTCAGAGATGTTTTGGTCTGTTCTATTATATATATCTTTTTTTCCTCTATATATCATTCCTTCTCCTATCCACCAGCATTTATTATAATATGCTTAATATGTGTCTTTTAAGAAATAAGTTATTAATTTATGCACATGTTTTTGATTTACATAAAAATATTATGTTATATAGGTCTCATTTTTTTTTTAATCTTTTTTCAACTTTTTAAATTTATTTTTGGGACAGAGAGAGACAGAGCATGAACGGGGGAGGGGCAGAGAGAGAGGGAGACACAGAATCGGAAACAGGCTCCAGGCTCCGAGCCATCAGCCCAGAGCCTGACGCGGGGCTCAAACTCATGGTCCACGAGATCGTGACCTGGCTGAAGCCGGACGCTTAACCGACTGTGCCACCCAGGCGCCCCTAGGTCTCATGTTTTAAAGGTATATTTATATCGATTAATGCACACCTAATTTGTTGCTCATGACTTTTATATAAATACCCATGGTATGTATCCATCTCATTTTACTTATTTATTTCCTTTACAAAAAAATATGTGAGGTACCTACAATGTCCACCATCAAAATCAACACCAAGATGCTCTAGCTTCTACCTATCTTTTGTAATCTGTGTGATGGGAGTGGATATATTTTCACAAGTGGCAATTTCCTTGCCATTGGGTACATAAAGTTTCACCCTATTGATCTACAGAATTTTTGTACCAATTTTTACTTTTCTATTTACCTATGTTCTTGCACTTAGAATTATCTAACTTTCTAATTTTGACCTGTTATATAAGCATAAAGTTATATTTTATGTTGAGAAGGCTTGGGGGCCATGCCAATGTTTTGCATATCCAAAGCATCATGGATAACCATTGTTAGTATCACCTACGTGTTGAAGCTTCAGATTTATAAATTTCTATATTTTTGGCATCTCTCTGTTTACTACTTAAGTTGAACATTGTTGGTTACTATTTATATTCCTCTCAATTCCAAATGTTTTATATTTTAGTTACGATTTCTTCCTTAATCCAAAAGTTATTTAGTTTTAGATTTTTAGCATTTCCAAATATAATATATATTTCATTTTGTCAGAGATCATAAGGTCATTGTGTTGATTCTATTCCCTGTTTTAAGACAGTGTTTGTGGACTATTTGGTAAAGACAGAAGGAAATCTTATTAATCACATTATTCAAACAGTCTGGATTTTATTTTCTTAGTGCTTTATTCATTTCTGAGAGAATTTACTAAAACAGCTTATTAAAAAATTGATTTTTCAATTTCTTACCTACATCCCAGGTTTATTAGTCATTGTAATACACATTAGGAGACTACATTATTACTAACATATACGGTAATAATTACTTATCATGTTGATCTTTTTAATCGCAAATGTATAATTAGGACATTTTCCCATCTTATTTCACATCTTCTCTTTACCACATTTTCCTTTTTCCCTTTCTATCTTTCTTTATAAAGATTTATTTCTTAATTTAATGATACAAAATGTATATATTTAATATTAAATTCTTCTGGTGATTGGGACAGCCTACTAATACCCATCCATTTATCCTTGCATGTCATTCAAAGACATTTAAATTATTTCTAACATGTGCCATAATGCGAGGAAGTTTGGATCATTTCAGTTCTATGTTCTAAGTTTCTATGGTAATTTTTTATTAAGTTATTTGATATTTGATATTTTCATATTTCCTAGGTTGTTTTTCTCTTTTCATTTGATTCCTTCAGGAGTCTTCAAACTATACTATCTATTCCATGGGCCAAATTCAGTTTGTAGCCTATTTTGGTATACATCCAAGTTAAGAATATATTTCTTAGTGGCACCTGAGTGGCTCAGTCAGTTAAGTGTCCAAATTCGGCTCAGGTCACAATCTTGCCATTCACGAGTTCAAGCCCCACATCAGACTCTATTCTGACAGCTCAGATCCTGGAGCCTGGTGTGGATTCTGTGCCTCCCTCTCTCTCTGCCTCTCCCCAACTCATGCTCTGTCTCTCTCAGTCTCTGTCTCTCAAAAATAAACATTAAAAAAAAAAGAATATAATTTTTATATAATTTGAGTGTTGCAAAAACAAATAAACAAAGAAGAATATGCACCGAGAACTTAGTGACCTACAAAGCTGAAAATATTTAGTATCTTGTACTTCATAGAAAACATTTATAGATGCCTGGATTACTTCATCTGAGAATAATTTCAAAGAACATTTCTTTTTTTTTTTTTAATTTTTTTTCAACGTTTTTTATTTATTTTTGGGACAGAGAGAGACAGAGCATGAACGGGGGAGGGGCAGAGAGAGAGGGAGACACAGAATCGGAAACAGCCTCCAGGCTCTGAGCCATCAGCCCAGAGCCTGATGCGGGGCTCGAACTCCCGGACCGCGAGATCGTGACCTGGCTGAAGTCGGACGCTTAACCGACTGTGCCACCCAGGCGCCCCTCAAAGAACATTTCTAGGTGGCAAAATTTTGAAGGCCTGTATGTTTGATAATATTTAATATTTCATTTGCACATCAAAATGCTAATTTAGGTGGATATATAATTCTGTGTTCAAATTTCTTTGTTTTTTTTTTCAATAGTTGAAAATTTTTACTTCATTTTCTTCTTGCAGTTCTGTAGCTGATGATAAAGCTGATGTTAGCCTTTTGCTTGTTTTTGGATATCTAATCTGCTTCTTCTTCCTGGAGTTTTTTCAAATCTTCACTTATTGTTTATGTATTTTATTAAGATTTTTACTTTATCTAGTTCTGCTCTCATTTGATGATGTGTTTTTAACCTATTCCGTATGATATTCACTGAGAATGTACAAATTTTGTGTTTTACTTTTATTATTTATTTATTTATTTTATAAGTTTATTTATTTATTTTGAGAAAGAGAGAGCCTGAGCAGGGAGAGGGGCAGAGAGAGGGAGAATCATGACCTGAGCTGAAATCAAGAGTCAGATGTTTAACCCACTGAAACACCCAGGGGGCCTGGCGTTTTACCTTTAAAAAATAATTCAGGAATATTCTCGGGCATTGTTCCTTTAAATAGTACCTCCCTCCAAGTAGCATTTTGCTTCTCTACTTTTGGGGAAAGAAAAGTTTTACACATCTACTATTCTCTAGGTCTTTGAATGTTTCTATACATTTTTTTAAATCTCTTTCTTTTCTTTATCTCTTATGGCTTCACTTACTTAAAAGCAGCTTTATAGACAGAATGTTCTTAACCCCCTGCAAAAGTCTTATATTGAAGCACTAACTCACAGTGTGGCTGTATTTAGATATGGGACCTCTAAGGAAGTAATTAAGGTTAACAGAGGTCTTAAGGGTGGGGTTGTGATCTGATATGATTGGTGTCCAAGTTCATTCTCTCAATGTGGGCATAAAGTAGTGGGCACATGACCAAGTGGTGGGATTTTAACAAAACCAAACCTGCTGGCACCTTGATCTTGGCATGTGAGCAAACAAATTTCTTTCACATGTATGCCATCCAGGCTGCAGACGTGGTGGTTTTTGAATGATTAACACATTTAATTTGGCCCCTTATCTGTTTCAGTGAGATATTAGGATAACCCAAACCAGAAAATGTTTTCTTCTCTTTACTTATCCAAATGTAATCTCTACAAAAATATTCTACCTATGACGTCCCTTTTCAAAAAGATTATTCTAATTACTCCACAACTTGATATATGTAATTATTCTCTAATTTACTTATGGCCTTGATGTAATACCCATAATCCTTAGATCATGTCAAATACATATTTACTTTTGCCAATAACGGGATCAGCCCTTGATATAAAATAGGCATTTGATATATGGTGATAAATAATTATCTAATTACCATTACTGCCATGCCGTAAGGTGTGTCAGTCTATGGATCACAACTTGCCAGAATATAAGGATCTAAATGGAAAGTTATATACCTTTATTCTGCGTGCATGCTGACAGTATTCAGTTTTTCATGTGCTTATTTTTACAATCCACTTCCTTGATGACACTAGACCTGATGATCTGAGTCTAGGGCTTTTATATCAATGATTTCAAACAAAAATACTTTGTACTAGGCTTAAAACATAGATTAGTTTGTCCAGTATTATGGGTAGATGTTGTTACTTTTTAACAAAAACTAAACAGAGATATATCTATCCATTGGAATTTCACAAACCACACCTAAGAATTGATTCCAGGAAATTCTTAGGGCCAAATTAATTTATCATGAAGCATTTTTTTTTAAATTTGAAATCATTGAAAGGGCATCAAATAATCATTACCCTTAACTTGTGTGCAAAAGCATGCATGTAAATACCTATATGCATTTCCCCAGAGAGTGTCACAAGATTTTAGGGTTCTCCAAATGGTTTCTCACTCAGTTAAAACTGAAGAAATCCTATTTCAACATTTCTACGGAATTGCATTGTATCACAATTTGAGAAGTTAATGGAGGACACACTCTTGAAACAAGTATGGAAGAACACTTGACCCAAAGAAGCTGAAAGATTACAGTTCAAACTGTACTCAGACTTGGTAATGTTAGGACACCTTTGATGAAGTAAAAGGTTTAAAAAATTTTTTTCCTCAGATTTCATCAAAATCTATTAATAAAACTCTGATAAGTACTCTAGAAAAGCTACTACTATTACTTACGTAGAGGGATTCAGATAGCATCTAAAGATGGGTAACAACTATATAAAAGACCATCACAAATAAACTATGTACAGTGTGTAGGGGAGAAAATTTTTTCCTCTACCCTTCCTCTACCCTTCTAGATTCTATTAGCCAGTCTATTAATTACACTGTCATTAAACAGATTAACAAGAGAAAAACAAATTTAATTTCAAACATACAGGAGCCCCACAAAGACATGAAAGGGTCAATGACAGGTAATTGAGGCTTGCATGCCACCCTGAGCTAAGAAGGGAGTAGGGTTCCAGGGCTTCAAAAGGAAGATAGGAAGAGCAAATGCTTGTTAAATAAATGCTTATCATGTCATGCAAAGACAGTAAGGACAAAGAGAGAAATCTGAATAAACAGACCCTGATGAGCTTCCCCCTACTCCCAGTTTACCACACATGGCCCATTCTTTTTACTGATCTCTGATGACAGCGCTCTTCTTGGGCCAGGTCCTCCATCTATAATTTTAGAAGCAATTAAGGAGGGAGGTAAAAAGTTTTCCTGACTCTTTTGTGCCTTGTCTTCAGCTCAAAATAATCCATATAACAAAGTGGTACATTTTGTGGAGGCTCTTTCTGAACCCCTTCTAATGGTATGTCTCTGTCTCTCTCGGTCTCTCGGTGTCTCTTTCTCTCTCCCCTGTGACTGCTGAAAGCTCTTCCAGTTATTCTGGGAAATTCAGAAAGAGAATTTTAAGTATTGCTATGTCATAAAGACTCCATTTACTGGGATGAGAAATATGTTTGAACATTTCAGAAGTCAGCAAGCATGTTATTTAATTTACTAAAATCACAAAGCACCAACAGTTGAGCTTCTGTCATTGAGATGGTCATAACATTGTAAAGGAAGGGAAAAAAAATCCTTTTCCTCTACCCATCTTAAGTTCTCCAGCTGGAGATTAGACTGTAAATTAGACTAACAAAAGACAGATTAACAAGAGAAGCAAACCTAAATTTATTAACATGTGCATCATGCATGTATACCCTGGAACACCTGGAAATGAGTAACGCAAAATGGTGGTTAGAATTTAGGCTTATATATCATTTGGGGCTAAACAAAGGAAAGAGGGTTTTGGAGCTTCTGCAGAGAGGAGGCAGGTTGTGGGAGAATGACCAAGAAAAGTATGGTAAAGAAGGGTTTTTTAATAGGTTTGTTATGCAGATTTCAATTGGTGTCTTCTCCACCGATTAAGTTATTAAGAGCCCTCCTCTTTCTGGTGTGAGAGGATACATCTTTACAAATGTAAATTTCCTTAATAAATGTAAATTTCCCTTTACAAAAGGAAAACATGTGACCTATTTTTATAGCTTTTCCTGCATCTGCTGGTTCTCAAAGGCCTAGCTCAAAAAAATCCATAAGCCAAAAAGATATATTCTGGGATACCATATTCTGGTACCTTCAAAATGTTAGTCAATATTTCCACTCACTAAACACTCCATAAAATAAGTGAGTATCTGTACTAATGCCACATGTCCCTCTTAAAATAAATTTTTATAGTTCCATCATTAATTCTGATTAGTTCTTACCATATACTTTAAACAAATTTCTTTGTAACTAGAGCTCTAAATGCAAAGATAAAGCAGCTCCTAATATAAAAAAGTTCAGCTTATAATCAAATTTAGCTTTCAAACCCATAAAACTTAAGCTCACTGTATGTATTGCACCAAAGGAAGCTGAGCACAGATAAGTGGTTATTCTCTCATTTCTTTGGCCTTCATTGATTAATCATGGTGATTCTCTGTGGTGATTCAGGGGGTTGTGTGAAATCCAATTCCAAAGAAGAGACATAAAGGTCTGTCAGCTGGAAAGACAGTGCACCCTCAAGGCAAAAAACTAAAGGATTGAAGGTACCTTAACTGTTACTATCACTTGAGATTTGCTCCTTCGAGAGAAGCTAAATTTCTTGACATAAATTTTCAAGTGTAAAATGGATACCATCCTAAAGTTTTTAAGCATTCCCCATTGAATACTGATTTTTTGGTACCTTCAGTGCAAATCCCCTTCCCAAAGCATGCAATGCAGCTTGTCAGAAGTCTGAAGGAATATTCTAGTGACTTGATGAAAATGTAATAGTCTTGCATATCTTCCTCATTTTTCAATTTTTTATGTCACTTGTCCTTAGGTGTTTGTTTTACACATGCTCACTCCCACAGGTGCACATACAAGCACACAACACAGAAAGATATGGCCAGCAAGTTATTCATTCAGATTGCTAAAGTTAATTAAGAAACTTAATCAAGGCAGAGGGGGAAAAGGCAATATTATGAGCTGAATTGTATCTCCCCACTGAAATTCATATGTTGAAGTTCTAACTCTTAGTACTTCAGAATATACCTATATTTGAAGATAAGGTCATTAATGGGGCAATTAAATTAAGATCAGTTGGTAGGGTGGGCCTTATTCAATATGATGGGTGTCCTTATAAGAAGAGAAAGTTTGGACATACAGAGAGATACCAAGGATATACACAGAGAAGAAAAACCATGAGAACACCACAAGATGGCTATCTCCAAACCAAGGAGCAAGGCCTCAGGAAAAATCAAACCTGCCAACACCTTGATCGTGGACTTCCAGCCTCCAGAACTATGGGAAAATACATTTCTGCTGTGTAAGCCATCCTGTATGGGGGATTTTGTTATGGCAGGCCTAGCAAACTAATACAGGTGGAAAAAAAGTAAAAAAAAAAAAAAACAAAAAAAAAAACCCCGAGGTTTTTGTATCAAGTGTTCCAATTATTCTCTAAGTCAATGTGCTGTGCTTAGGTGATAAGCAATTACCTCGAGAGTGACACTATTGTGCAGCTCAGCAAAACTTAGTATACGGTTATAAATTTAGGGTGTTGACTAATTTATTTATTTATTCAATCATAATAATTGTACATCATCTATTAGCATATATATGTCTAAGCCATGTCACCTGGTCTGAAGGAGTTTATAATATAATTCTAAGGCTAAACATAACTAAATAAGTGTACATAAGCTGAGGATATATGAGCAATGAAAGATAGGCAAAGTAAAAGGGTCACATAATTCCAGCAGAATATACATACAGCTAATTTATTTAATGATCAATAACATTTGTTCATCAGTTATACCATAACAGGCACTGAACTAACCCCTTTATGTTCACGTACTTATTTAATAGTCACAAAAATTCTTTCACCTGGGCATCAATACCTCCCTTTTTCAAATAATTTAAACTAAATATCAGAGATTAAAGAAATTGCTCAAGACCACATAGATAGTAAATGGCAAAGAGGATGTGAAGTTAGATTGATCTGGTAAAAGAACCTGTGTTTTAAACACCGTGCTATCTAGAGATTCAGTTGTCTACTGCTTCAAATATCCATAAGAAATATTAAATATTTTTTTCAGATACTTCTCAGTGCTTTCATGTGAAAAATAAAAGGCACATTTACTAATTTGCTTATATATGTTTATTCCTAAATAGTCTGTCATCATTAAATGATGCTAAGAGCAAGAAAAGATGTTCAAGTTATTCTTGTTCAAATCTCTTATTATCAGTTGGGAAAAGTTACATGAGTCATACAATGCTATGAAGCCAGAGGGTGAAATACTGTGCTGTTCCGTTTGCCAGCACATGAACAGTTTACTATTTTATGATTATATAAGCTTGCAACAGAATGTTAAAAAATAATAATTCATAGCTTCCTTCCTTGAGAGAGTTTTGCTATGGAAACAATCAGTAGTATTGTAACACTCTGTTTAGTGGCTTAATTTGTTCATGTTAGAAGCTAGAGTCTCATTTCATAATGGAGGATTAACAGCCTCAAAGAGAAGCACTTTACAGACCACATTTTGAGTATCATTTGAAGACACATGAGTGGGACCTTTAGTTCCTTAGCTTCTCTTCTTTCTCTTGCACTAGATAATGATGCAGAAAACTAATGTAGAATAAGTAGATAGAAAGCCCTTAACCTTATTAGCTATGTAAGCTATGTACGTTAAATGTTTTAAATAAAAATTTTCCATATCTACAGGGAAAAAATAACACCTACTTTATATACACTCTATCAGATAAATTAAAGATCATTTATATAAAATGTGGCACAGAGTAGGCACCTAACAAAGTAACTAATATCAATATGAGTCTATGAAGGAAAGTTTATTTTGAGCCCATGTATCTCTGATTTAATTTATGACAAAGGTAATTTACTGATAAACACAAAGTTTTGTCCAGAAAAGATAATGGAATCACTAAACTACTTAGTATTCCAAGAGTAATAACAGCAGTAGGACAGTATCAGAAACAATATTGGTGGGGTTGACTGTTAAAACAACCAGAACAAAGTGTATTTCCATTCTTGTCACTTATAAAAGCAGCAATAAAAAATGCTGGAATTCCCAGCATTGATTCAATAAGCTGGATTGACTGTAAAAAATTCTAAAAACAGAAAATATTATATATTAAAAAAAATTTCAGACAGTGGATGTCAGCACAAATTGTACTCCCTGAGAGTGGAAAAGTAAACAAGAGCCATAAATTTGCAACAGATTTTTGCCTGGAAGCAATTTCTGGACCATGATTCCATGAGAGAGCTTGTAAGTGGAAAATGACAGTCTCCGTGAGTTGCAGAGACAGAGATAAGAGTTCAGAGAATATGACCTAGCTGGAATTTATAGAAAAGATCTTTAGAAAATGAGGAGTTATGCAGAAAACAACCTATACAGGAGTTTCTTGGAGCTTTGACTGTAAATCTCCATGAGGCTGGGCAAAAAATAATCAAAAAATAGTAAACCAAACAATTCTGAGAGCTCAAACAGAACTTGAAAATATCTGACTTCCAACCTCCCCAAATGGACAATCCTTGTTGAATATGGAGAGGGTTTGGGAGAGAGCCTAGTAATACCATGTCTTAGTGCTGTGGCTAAGTCTAAAGTAAAGACTGGACTAGAATACCTTTAAAAACTTAAAAACAAGTTCAGAAAGGATTGAGCCAATAGGTAAGTAACTTAACTACCTGATAGAACAAAGCTCAACATTCTTTAGAACCATGCTATAAAACAATGATGTAATGCATTGGAATGGGATGATTCTTCCTGCCATGAATAAAAAATTACTAAGCATTTCAAGCAGCAGGAAAATGTGACCCAATCCAGAAGAATAAATAGTAAATAAAAATAGATCCAGAAATGTTTGTGGTAGTGGATTTGACAGAGTAGGATATCAAAAGAGCTATAACAATATGTTCAATAATACAGAGGACATCATAAATATAAAGGTGACAGAACTGAGGGAAATTCTAGAAGTAAAAATGCAATATCTGAAATGGAAAAGTCATTGGATAAGATTAACCTCAAGTGAGAGACTGCAGAAAAAAAAAATTATTGAACCTGAAAATAGAAAAATAGTAGCTATCAAAACTCAAGTACAAAGAGAAACAAGAAAAAGATTGAAAAACATGAAGAAAACCTTAGTATCTATTGGAAAATATCAATTGGTTCAACATACCTGTAATGAAAGCCCAAGAAGAAAAATAATGTAGAACAAGTGGATGGTATATTTGAAGTTTAATGGCCAAAATGTTCCCAAATTTAATGAAAATTTTAAACTCACAGAATGGAAAACTCAATAAACCCCAAAACAAATGATATTCAAGCTTTCCACAGACCTGCGGAAAATACGATTAATAATACACATACTGAAAATTTAGTATATCCCTTATACTTATCTAAGTACTGCATATGTATCAACTTATTTAATCCTCAGTATAATTTTGTGATATAGATACTAATCTCATCACTCCTACTTTTTTATAGATGAGGAAATTGATGAAAAGTGAGGTTCAGTAATGTACCGAAGTATGCATACCAAATGATTGCTATTTTTGTATTTCAAATAATTAATATATTTTTCAAAAAGCAACAAAATCAGTATTTTCAACTGTATTTCTGTATGTTTTCAGAAATTCAACTTTTTCTCTAGAGCTTTCTCAGTGTTTTCATTTAGGTGCTTTGAAATGCTAGAAACCCATTTATGCTAGCTGAAAAAACAAGAAGAAAAAATTGTAAGGCTCTATTTGTGTTTTATTTTTTCTAGTGTCAATTGATACAACTTTATCTCAGAAGGAACCAGAACTTAAATTTTAGACAGTAAGGTCATCTGAAACTAGGCTCATCCTGGAACATCTGTTCCCACCTACTCTTTTTTTTTTTCTTTCCATTCACAAAGTAGAAAATGCTTGTGCTTATCCCCTGAGTGTGTATATTGCATTTCTAGTACATTCAGAAGCTGCCTCTTAACACTATTCACTATTTCCAAGGAAAGATAATCTGATTGGTCCATTTTGGGTCAGGTAGGATCCATCCCTGACTGAAGTATGGAGGGGATGTTTGGGCTCACACAGTGAAATGTATGGAGAGGGAAGATTTCAGAGAATTTCTGGGTGGATTATAGACTCATATTACAGAAGACATCCCCTATGGGACACCTAGATGGCTCAGTCTGTTAAGTGTCCGACTTCAACTCAGGTCTTGAGCTCATGGTTTGAGGTTTCGACCCCTGCATCGGGCTCTGTGCTGACATCTCAGAGCCTGGAGTCTGCTTCAGATTCTGTGTCTTCCTCTCTCTCTGCCCCTCCCCTATTGCATTCTATCTCTCCTTCTCAAAAATAAACATTAAAAAAAGTAAAATAAAAATAAAAGATACCGTCTAAATATAGTAATACATTTGTGAAGTTACACAAATCCTTGAAAATACCATTTTTCATGTGGATGTTAAGAGCAGAGTAGGTAAGGTACACATCTGGAGCTTCAGAGAACTATGGGATCAGCCTTCTGGTCACTAATCTCATATGTTCCTGTTAGAATTTCATTATCTTTCATGACTTCTCCAAATAATGAAAATGAATATTGGTAAATTATGTCCTCATGAAGTCACTTAGAATGGTCAGAACACACATCTCTGTTTAGTATTTTGAATTCATGTGTCAACATTGATTTGGGTTGCATGGAGCTGCAGTCCCACCCCCCATGACAGAAGACACACAAAAGCCATAAGCTACATAGAGAGCAGACTATTCCAAAGCGTGTTTTACAAAGCACTAATCAGAGATGGATTCTGTAACAAAAATAAGTCAGGGAATATCTGTATCTGATATAACCCCTCTTGAAGAAACAAAACACGTATTAGTACATAAAAAAACCTCTTTCAAGCCCTATAGCTAAGGAAACTTCTTTACTTTTTCTGACCTACCATGTCTAATACAGTTCCCTTTTTTAGTAATGGATAAATAATGTAAATATAAGCAATTTTTTTAAATGGTTGGTTAAGGATTGGATAATTTATTGGTTCATGTAACCAAATTTGGGAAGAGCAATTAGCCTGAAGCAATTATATCTGTTAATCTGACATCTTTGAAATCTTCCCTCTCCATACATTTCACTGTATGAGCCCAAACATCCCCTCCATACTTCAGTCAGGGATGGATCCTACCTGACCCAAAATGGACCAATCAGATTATCTTTCCTTGGAAATAGTGAATAGTGTTAAGAGGCAGCTTCTGAATGTACTAGAAATGCAATATACACACTCAGGGGATAAGCACAAGCATTTTCTACTTTGTGAATGGAAAGAAAAAAAAAAAGAGTAGGTGGGAACAGATGTTCCAGGATGAGCCTAGTTTCAGATGACCTTACTGTCTAAAATTTAAGTTCTGGTTCCTTCTGAGATAAAGTTGGTACTTTATGAGAATTAATACATTTGGCATGAAAAGATAGTGAAAAGACACATTCCTGTTTTTTCTATATTTTACTGTGGTAAAAATACGTAAAACATAAAATATGCCATTTTAACCACTTTTAAATGTACAATTAAGTGAAATCAATTACATTCACAATATTGTGCAACATCACCATTATCTATTTCCAAAACTTTTTCATGACCCCAAGCAGACACTCAGTAACATTATACTGAATAATGCTTCAATGAACATTGGCATACAAGCATCTGTTTCAGTCCTGGTTTTTAATTCTTTTGGTTATATATACCTAGGACTGGAATTGTTGGGTCATATTGTTGGGTCTGTGTTTAGCTTTTTATGGCACTTTCAGATGGTTTCCACAGTAGTTTTACCATTGTACTTTCCTACCAGCAACGTACAGGGTTCCCATTTCTCCACATTTTCATGTTGCTCATTTTTTAATAGCTAAAACTCTTACCATGAATACCAGTCTCCTGTCATGCAAGATTCAAATTCACACTTTGGAAATATTACAAATTATATATCATTACTCATTTATGCTTCTCTGAAAGTGCTAATGTTATTTTCATTAATAGTAATGATAATGATAATAGTATTAATATACATCAAGGGTCTGCTCTAATCAGAAAGGTTGAAAAAGTACCTTAGACTGTTGAAGGAGAGTGACTCTGACAAAGCAATTCTTTTATGGGCTTTCCTGGATCGGGTCCCATAAATGCATCAAGTAACTGATCTTAATTTTTTTTAAATAGATTTTCTGCCAAGGAAAAAGATATTCATCCATTCTAAATCATTAAATGAGCTCTCTGGTAAGAATGAGTCCCTTGAGAGTTGGGCAAGGCAATGTATCTCTATTTTTTAACACGTGATTATCTAGTATACCTAAGAATCACAGATCTAAGATGAAGAAAAGGGAGTGAATTCATACTCATTGAGCTCCTACTATAGGAAATTTCTCATTTAATTTTCACAGTGGCACTATGAGCTGGGAAGACAGTATAGAGTAGTGAAGCACCTGGAGTGTGGGTTCAGATTATTTGGGTTCAACTCCTAATTCACATCTGAATATTTACATCATCTTTATTTAGCTTCTTCCTTTCCTTTCCTTCCTTCCTTCCTTCCTTCCTTCCTTCCTTCCTTCCTTCCTTCTTCCCTCTGTCATTCCCTCCCCTGTTCCTTTTTTTTCTTTCTTCCTATTTTTTTTTCTTTCAACATATATTTATCGAACGTCAAATTATGTTTCTTGGGTGATCAAAAATGGCACAATTTCTGTCCTTTGGAAATTACACACCACTTAAAAATATAAACACATAAATGAAAATGCTATAAACAATAAAAACAAATAAAGTATGGAAAGAGGTTAGAGAGTAGCCAGTTTTATTACCTGCAAATGGATTATTAATAATGCCTACCTCAAAGAGCTGCTATGACAAGTTAGAATGTGATGAATCATATAAAGTGCTTGTCAGAATGCTTGACTCACAGGGCATGTTATGAGGTGAAGAAAAAATTAAGATCCAGATAGTTCAAGTATTTAATTCAGAATCACTTGGCTAGTAAGTGCAGCACTAGAATTGAAATACAATTTGCCTATCCAAAACATCTTTCCATCATACTGTGCTTCCATCCTGAGATTCCAAATATTAAGGGGCAGAGAGATACCAACACTGATGCATTTCCTAAGAAGTATCTTTCCTCTATTATTAACAAAAACATGTTCCTCATAAATCATATAAATACCCTAAAGCAGGAGTGGAGATGAGTCACTTCCATATTTGAAGTCAAAATCAACATATTTCTTAAACAAAGTGTTCAAGATAGGGAATTTTATAAAATTCCTTCTTTCTTGCTGTCTTTCATTATCTGGAACAATAATATCATATTATCCTTGAGTTTGAGTTCTAAGGAAAAGGTATCTATCCATGAAATTCAAATATCTCCCTAGACCAGTGTAAGTTGTGACCAGAATAAGAATTTGGGGAGCTCACAAACTACTTTGCCATCAGCAAGCCCTACCCAGGATATTTTATCAGAGTCTAGGGAATTGGAAGAAGTTAGAAGCCACACTCCCTGCTAAAGTTGACAATGGGTCAGGTATGTACACTTGATTCCCTAGCTTCTTTGGATCTCCACATATATCAGGTGACAGTGTATTCCAGATTGTTTGGTTCATGTGTACATTGGTTGTCCTGCCATCATTATTAATATCCCCCTTTTTTTCCTGTTAAAACCATGCCTCTTTGCCTAATAAATTACATGTTCACTCTTCACATAAGCATTCAGGCATAGAGTGGGTAACACTTTGTAGTGTTAGAACTTCTCAGTGAAGAGATTTTACTTTGATTATTTCAGTTCTGGAAGGCAGTCAAAAATCCACCCTTTCAGGTACTTTCTAGTTTGATATGATGAGATTCAGTTTGAGCTTTAACATCTACTGGCTCACAATGTAACTGTTAATAGTACATGTCCATTATTTTCTATTCTCAATTCCACATACCTACATTGCAAGTAAAAATTGATTGTCTCAATAAGTGTAAAAAAAAAAAAAAAAACCAAACCAAAAAACCCAGTCTCTGTAGTGGTATTTCAGATCATTAACGAAAGTTTTATAAATAAGGTTTTTATCCCTTTCTTGAATGGGATAAAAACAAAAACAAAAACAAAGCAAATATGTGTGTTCAGTAGAAGCAATATTGATCTAAAAGGGAGGTGAGGATTACGGTGCTTCCAGCCTCAACATGGCTTTAGTTGCTATGTTTTCTAACTGCAAACTGGTAAACAGACTGAAAAGACATAAAAAATAAACACAATCTCACAGCAGGTGTTTGTTGGTCATAAGAAAATATTTTAGAGAAGCTCCAACTCACATTATCTTCTTTGGTATCCAGTGAAATAGCAAAATAAACAAACTCTTAAAATATCCCTTTGGTTTTTGCATCAAGGGGTGGATAATTTTCTTGAGTAAAAACACACATTTAAGCTTGTCCAAAATTGGATAGCTTTCTCAGTCAACTGAGTTTTAGAAAGTGTAACTTCGAACTTAGAGGAAAAATTAAAGCCTAAACTTCTTAACTGGCATTTGGAGTACAGACTAGTCCTGACTTACATGCTACCCTCCCTAACATCTTTACTAAAACCAAATTGAACTACCTAGGTACCAGAGAAGCTGCTCTTTTTTTGTGTTAATGAATTCCTTCATACTTTTCCTTCCACCTGTGGTGGTTTGTCTTTCCATTGCAATAAGTTTGAATCCCACTTAGTTCCCACTGTGAACACTTTCAAATGAATTCATTTTTCTCCTCCTTAAAAATCTATGGAGTAGTCTCTCTGAGCTACCCTTTCAAGCTTATGTTGCAAGCATGTATGTATCCACCTGATTTTTTTGTTCTAGAGGGCAAGTTTCATATGTAATTAATCTTTTGTAAATCACTAATGCTACAATGATTTTCTCATACATGTCATGTCCAATGCAAGTTTGTCAAAGAATAAATCAAGAAAGGAAGGAACAAAGAGAAATTAAGGAAAGGAAAATGGAAGGGAAAAAGAGAAATTATAAACACAATGTTTCTGATGTATTAAAACAGCTCTTATCGGGGCGCCTGGGTGGCGCAGTCGGTTAAGCGTCCGACTTCAGCCAGGTCACGATCTCGCGGTCCGTGAGTTCGAGCCCCGCGTCAGGCTCTGGGCTGATGGCTCAGAACCTGGAGCCTGTTTCCGATTCTGTGTCTCCCTCTCTCTGCCCCTCCCCCGTTCATGCTCTGTCTCTCTCTGTCCCAAAAATAAATAAACGTTGAAAAAAAAATTTTTTTAAAACAGCTCTTATCGTGGTATATTGAAAGACCATGGTGACATACTTGATCTCCCAGGATGATAAAGGCATGTACTCTTTCAAAATATGTGTTAAATGTGCTAATCTATATAAAGACTGACTGACACATATTAACACTTTCTATGGTTATCTTGTGAGACAGTTTGCCAACATCCTACATCAAAATGACTCAAAGTGGTAATGGCTTGGTGTACTGGAATGGGCACACAATTTCACTCAGAGAATTCAAATCTCAGCTCACCCACTTAAAAGGCACACTTAGCCAAATTATTTTGGCTCTTGTAATCAAAACTTCCTCATGTGTACAATGAGGATTACAGTAGAACTAATGTAATAAGGCTGTGCTAATTATTAAGGAGTCATTTAATAAATGGCAGTTGTAGTAGAGTTAAAAGACAGATTTTCTTAATCAGTTTACTATTTTTTAATTTTTACAAGGAGTACTCTAGAGTTATTAAGCTGTTAACTGTAATCTTTGCAATGGTTCATAATTGTAATAGACATTGCTAGTACATCATCCATGATTCACTTGAATCCTTTGACAAATTTCCAGGGAATTACACCCCCCTCTGTTTCTTTTTTTAATAGACTTTATTTTTATAACAGTTTTAGGTTCATAGCCAAATTGAGAAAAAGTACAGAAATTTTCCATATACCCCTGCCACCACATAGGCATAGCCTCCCTCCCTCATTATTAACATCCCATTATTAACCCACCAGAGTGGTATATTTGTTACAACTGATGAACCTACACTGACACACCATTATCATTTAAAGTTCATAGTTTACATGAGGGTTCGTTCTTGTACATTCTATAGGTTTGGATGAATGTATAACATACATCCACCATTGTAGTATCATATAAAACAGTTTCACTGCCCTAAAAAATATTCTGTGCTCAGCCTATTTATCCTTCCCTCCACCCAATCCCTAACAACCACTGACCTACCTCTTTACTATCTCCATAGTTTTGAAGGTCACGTAATTGGAGTGTACAGTTTATAGCTTTTTCAGACTGGCTTATTTCACTTAGTAATATGCATTTAAGTTTTCTCTGCATGTTTTTTTTTCCCCATGGTTTTACAACTCATTTATTTTTTTGGCATTGAATAATAGTTGTTTACAAACAACTATATACCATAGTTCACCCATTCACCTGCTGAAAGGCATCATATTTGCTTCCAGGTTTTGGCAATTATGAATAAAGCTGTTATAAACATCCATGGGCAAATGTTTATGTGTACATAAGTTTTCAACACCTTTGGATAAATACCAAGGAACATGATTGCTGGATCATAAAGTAAGAGTATGTTTACTTTTGTAAGGAATGGTCAAACTGTCTTCCAAAGTGGCTGCACCATTTTTCATTCCCACCAGCAATAAATGACAGTTCCTGTTGTTCTACATTGTCACTAGTATTTGGTGTTCTCAGAACTCCAGATTTTGACTATTCTAATAGATGTGAAGTGGTAGTGTTTGTTTGTTTTTTAAATTAATTTATTTATTTCAGGGGGAGCAGAGAGAGGGGAAGAGAGAGAGAATCCCAAGAAGGCTTTGCACTGTCAGCACGGACCTCGATGTGGGGCTCAAACTCACAGAACCGTGAGATCATGACCTGAGCTGAAACCAGGAGTTGGATGCTTAACCAACTGAGCCACCCAGGAGCCCCAGTGGCAGTGTTTTAATTTGCATTTCTCTGATGACATATGATGTGGAACATCTTTTCTTTTCCTGTGATTATTTATCATCTGTATATTTTCCTTGGTTAAGGTTAAGGTCTTTGGCCCATTTTTTTTTTTAATTGGCTTGTTTATTTTCTTATTGTTGAGTTTTAAGACTTCTTTGTATATTTGGGTAGCAGTTCTTTATCACATACATTTTTTGTAAAATTTTCTCCCAATCTGTGGCTTATCTGTTCATTCTCTTGACATTGTCTTTCACAAAGCAGAAGTTTTTAATTTTAATGAATTCCAGCTGATCAGTTATGTCTTTCATGAATCATGTCTATGATGTGGTATCTAAACAGTCATTGACAGACCCCAGATCATCTAGATTTCCTACTATGTTATCTTCTAGCAGTTTTATTGCTTTGTGGTTTTTTTTAGATCTTTAATCCATTTAGAGATAGTTTTGGGGAAGAATGTAAGATCTGTTTCTAGACTATATATTTGTTTCATGTGCATGACCAGTTATTTCAGCACCAATTTGTCTCCATTGTATTCCCTCTGTTCCCTTGATAAAGATAAATTGACTATGTGAGTCTATTTGTGGACTTTCTATTCTGTTTTATTGATCTATTTGTCTATGTTTTTGTCAGTCTCAAACTGTATTGATTACTATAGAATCACAGTAAGTCTTGAATTGGGTAGTATCAGTCCTTCAACTTTGTTCTTCAATATTATGTTGGCTATTCTAGATCATTGTTTTCCATACAAACTCTGGAATCGATTTTGATGATACCCACAAAATAAATTACTGGGATTTTGATTGAGATTGCACTGAATCTATAGACGGAGTTAGGAAGAACCAGCACCTTCACATTATTGAGTCTTCCTATCCATGAACATGGAATATCTATCCATATGTTTAGTTCTCCTTTGATTTCTTTCATCAGAGTTTTGTACATTTCATCCTATAGATTTTGTATATATTTTGTTAGATTTGTATCTAAGTATTGTTCTTTTGGCAAAGTGCTAATGTAAATGGTATTGTGGTTTTAATTTCAAATTCTACTTGATCTTTGCTAGTATATAAGAAAGTGATTGGTTCTTATATATTAACCTTGTATCCTAAAACCTTGCTTTGTTCCTAATCTTCATGGAAAACTTTGAAGGTCTCATCAGTAAGTATGATATCAGTTGTGGAGGTTTTATAAACATTCTTTATCAAGTTGAAGAAGTCCCCCTATGTTCCTAGTTTTCTGTGAAATTTTATAATAAGTGGGTGTTGGATTTTTTTTAAATCATGAATGCAAGTTGGATTTTGTCAAATGCTTTTTCAGCATCTATTGATATGATCATGTGATTTTTCTTTTAGCCTCCTGATGTGATGTATTACATTAACTGATTTCTAATGTTGAACTAGCCTTGCATAACTGGGATAAATCTCACTTGGTTGTAATATATAATTCTTTCTATGCATCACTAGATTTGACTTGCTAGTATTTTGCAGAGGACTTCTGCATATATGTTCATGAGAGATGTTGGTCTGTAGTTTTCTTTTCTTGTAATGTCTTTGTCTGATTTTGGTATTATGATAACACTGTCCTCATAAAATGAGTGAGGAAGTATTTCCTGTGTTTCTTTTTTTTTTTTTTAATTTTTTTTTCAATGTTTTATTTATTTTTGAGACAGAGAGAGACAGAGCATGAATGGGGGAGGGGCAGAGAGAGAGAGGGAGACACAGAATCTGAAACAGGCTCCAGGCTCTGAGCCATCAGCCCAGAGCCTGATGCGGGGCTCGAACTCACGGACCGCGAGATCGTGACCTGGCTGAAGTCGGACGCTTAACCGACTGCGCCACCCAGGCGACCCCTGTGTTTCTTTTTTTTAAGGCAACTAGTATATAATCTTTTTAAAAGCTTTGTTGAGTTATAATTAATATATAAAATGCATATTTATATATATATATATGTATGTATATATATATATATATATAGAGAGAGAGAGAGAGAGAGAGAGAGAGTGTGTTTGGACATATTATAGGAAATTGTTATAATTTCTTCCTTGTATATTTGACAGAATTCACCAGGGAATCCATCTGGGCCTAGTGCTTTCTATTTTGAAAGATTATTTACACAATGGAGTACTACGTGGCAATGAGAAAGAATGAAATATGGCCCTTTGTAGCAATGTGAATGGAACTGGAGAGTGTTATGCTAAGTGAAATAAGCCATACAGAGAAAGACAGATACCATATGTTTTCACTCTTATGTGGATCCTGAGAAACTTAACAGAAACCCATGGGGGAGGGGAAGGAAAAAAAAAAAGAGGTTAGAGTGGGAGAGAGCCAAAGCATAAGAGACTCTTAAAAACTGAGAACAAACTGAGGGTTGATGGGGGCGTGGGAGGGTGGGGAGGGTGCGTGATGGGTATTGAGGAGGGCACCTTTTGGAATGAGCACTGGGTGTTGTATGGAAACCAGTTTGACAATAAATTTCATATATTGAAAAAAAAAGAAAGATTATTTATTATTGATTCAATTTCTTTAACAGATGTAGGCAGAAATTGATCCATTATACTTCAGGGTTTTCTTTGACATTAGTAGTCCCCACAGAAGTTTCTGCTCTGGTGAATTTTGATTCTCTGTATTCCCATTCTCTGCATTTTTGAAGGCATTAATTTGCCCTATGACCTCATGTCTCTTACAGATCCAAAAAGAGTTGCTGACTTTTACATTTGTTCAGACTTCACATTCTGTTAAGACAGAATGGTGACTTCCAAGCTTCTTACATACTCAATTGGAAGCCAGAAGTCCATCTCCTTTTGTTGTTCTTTTAACTATTCTATTTCATGTCTCTCTTTCAAGAAATGCCATTTAATTACTAGAGTTGCTTTTTATTTTTCTCATACTTGTAGTGATCTGGCAATGCCAGCATCATGGTGCAATTATTCAATGACTGGCAATTGCCAAATATGAAAACTTAAACTTCCTGTCCCAGGTAAGGAAAAACTTCAAAGTACAATTATACTCCAACTTGCCTGTGTGAAATTCAGGTACAGCTGGGATTTTGCCAGAAACTGACACCTGTTTATCTTCTCTTTCTCTATTAGGGTTTTCCTTGGAATCTTGTGCACATGTTTGTTTGTTTGTTTGTTTGTTTGTTTGTTTGTTTGTTTTTGTCTTAGAGTCTACTTCTGGAAAAGCCAACCTAAGAAAATGATGTATTACAGAGGAAAGTGGAATGGAAAAGTTTGGTATACAGCATCAATCCCCACTGAGTTGAAGATTTTTCTGTAGCAATATTATTGTCTCTTCCCCAGAAATTGATTTATTTCTATTTTATTGAACTTACCATCTGTAGTGCCTACCATCTACTACTCATTTGGCATTTAATTTAATGTATTAGTTTTCTATTGCTGTGTAACAAATTACCAAAAACTTAGCAGTTTAAATATCTATCTATATCTATCTATTGATATATATTGATATAGATAAATAGATAGATATAGATAGATAGATAGATAGATAGATAGATAGATAGATGATAGATACATCTTACAATTTCTGTAAGTAAAAAGTCTAGGCATAGGTTAGCTGCAACCTCTGCTCACCATTTCATCAGGCTGAAATCAAAGTGTCAGCTAGGACTCTGATCTCACCTATGGCTCAGGGTCCTCTTCCAAAGTGTGTGTTTGTTGGCAGAATTTAGTTTTTTGCATTTATTGGAATAGTCCCCATTTCTTGTTGCCTATTGGCCAGGGAATGCCCTCAATTTCTAGAGACTGACCTTGTGTCCTTGCCATATGGCTCTCTCCATATTCATTTCACAACATGTTTGCTTACTTCTTCAATGCAAGCAGGAGCAGTCTCTGGCACTTTGGATTTATATGATCTCTTCTAAAGACTCATCTAAATAAGTCAGGCCCACCCAGGATAATCTCTTTTTATGAACCCAATGTGTCAATTGATTGGGGACCTAAATAATATCTGAAATATGCCTTCTGATATATGTAACATGGTCACATTGTGATGACTCATCATATTCACAAACCCCTCCTCCTACTCACTCACACAAGGGGAGGGGTTCCTACAGGGGATACATAGCAGGAAGGTGGGAATCTTGGAGACCACTGGCTTGCCTACCGCACTTCTTTTACCCCATATACTTCTTGCATACAGAACCTTTTGCTTGAGAGTGATGTTCTATGATGTAAAATCATTATGGAATTTAAGGGGTGGTTGTGATGGTGATTGTGGTCATAGCTATTACTGTCATTTTATAAAAGGAAACCATATGTCTCCATTATGTGATTTCCACAATCCAAATATCAAATCAGGAGTGCCCGGGGGCTCAGCTGGTTAAGAGTGGGACTCTTGATATCGGCTCAGGTCATGATCTCATAGTTTGTGAGATCAAGCCCCATGTAGGGCTCTGTGCTAACAGTGCAGATCCTGCTTGGGATTCTCTCTTCCTCTCTCTCTGCCCCTCCCCTGCTTAAGCACATGCATGTGCTCATGCTCTCTTTCTCCCAAAATAAATAAATAAATAAATAAATAAATAAATAAATACTTAAAAGACACAAAAGTGGCGCCTAGGTGGCTTAGTCAGTTGAGCATCCAAATTCGGCTCAGGTCATGATCTCACAGTTCATGAGTTCAAGCCCCACATTGGGCTCACTGCTGTCAGCGCAGAGCCTGCTTTGGATCCTCTGTCCCTCTCTCTCTCTATCCCTTCCCTGTGAATGCTCTCTCAAAAATAAGTAAAACATAAAAAATAATTTAAAAATTTAAAAAACAAAAAAACAACCAAACAAAAACCAAACAAAAAAGCAAAATATCAAATCAGAAAACATTACCCCAAGAACTTTCAAGAAATATAGACCTAGATTCAAGTTCAATTTATATGGCAAGTTATTTGATTTCTACAATTCTTTATTTTCCTTATAAAATGGGTATAATACTACCTGTTTCACAGGGTGCTGAGAGGATTAGAAGAAATTATTAGACAAGTGGCTGACAAGTAATACATGCCTAACGAATGAGAGACACTTTATCTTCCTATTCCTTGTATTACAGAATGTCTTAAGTGAATTTTCCAGAAAGAGAAGCCATTTTTACAAAAATGTGGAACATGTTTGCCTGACAAGCAGCAGATGCTTTGGAAAGTAATTAACCAGTGCATACAGACAAGAACATTTATCAGTCACAGGAAGCATTTAACACTAAAAGGTAGTCTCAAAGAGGTAAGGAGAATTACAAAAAGTCAATTGCAAAATGTTTTTCCCCCTGTGTAGAGCAGACGGAGGGGCTTATGACATGGAGAACTGTCAAAGAAGCCCCACATTTTGCAAGTGGTAAGATATAAGAGCCTGCAGGTGTGGAAACTTAATTGGTTTTATGGCATGGGGAAAATTAGATGTTTTCTAGGGAAGTATACCTTATCTTCATTGTCTGGGGACTTTAGGGCTTCAGCTATAGAAGGACAGCACTAGGTAAGATTTTAACTAATATGAATTAATGAACTCTTTAGAATACTGGTAAACATATTGCTTTTGTATACAAATAGTTCAAAAAGTATTTAAGTTTGTTAGGGGTTTTTGATCTTGAATTTTAAAGAACATTTACTAAGTGCTTCCTATCGACCAGTGTGCTGCATATTTGTATTTATGGCCTATAGCAATTCATGGTGAGATATATACTTGCCTTATTATCACTTAGTCACAAATGAGAAAACCAAGACTCAAAGAAATTAAGAAACTTGTCCAATCAGGCTAACACAAAGGATATAAAGGGACAGAAGCAGGGCTGTAATCCAGCTGTGCATAAATCCCAAACTGCACGCCAAACCTGTCTGCCACACATATTTAAAGTAACCTGCCCTTAGCAGATTCAAGCCTGAATCTTGGTTGTCGGTTAGGAATCACCCTGCTAGGATCTCTTCAGGGGACCTTTTCCATAGGGTTTCCTGATTTGCATTCAATGATGTGTTTCTATTCTTTCTACTCTGTGCCCCCTGTGGGCTGGCTGGGGGAATGGAAGTCGGGGCAGGTATGAGAAATTCTAGCAGGAAGAAGCCTCTGATGAATGCTTGATTTACAGAAACAGAGGAATGCTCACTGGTGTCACCCATGTTCTCTAATGCTTTCACACATGCTAGTGTGTTAACAGCAAGGCCCATCACAAATGACTATTTCCACTTTCAAATAATCTCTTATTATCTCTGCTCAGTGACTGTGGGCAGGTTTAATCTATTCCTCGCCATTCAAACCATTTTATTCTAACTACTGAATAACATTTCCCATTTCCCATATTCAGGGAAAGGCTGAATCACTTAAATAGAGTTTTGCATGACTTACTTAAAGCTGACAGTTTGCACGGGTGGAATTCAAACTCTCTAGAAACCTGATGAATTCCCCCAGATTTTATTAGTTTGCAATTTTTTGAAAGATGCAATAACACCCTAGCTTGAAGGGATGATGGTAATACAAAAAACTTTCTTAATATCAAGACAAATCTCCTGAGTCTGGGTCCTCACTGAATCTAAATGGTAATTCTCCCAAATCCAGATGTAGAATTATGAATTCTATACTCCTTTCTTATTCTAAATCACTTTTCCATGAATTTGAATTGATTTTCCCTGGGGACTTCAGGCATCTTCCATTATATCTGGGCCATATTTGTATGACAGTAAACAGATGTGATTGGAAAGAAATTACTAGAGTATACAGATGTGAGCATTGTCAGAAAAAACAAAACAAAAAAAAACAAAACAGAAAAAAGTTTAGTGTGCTAAGCTATATTTTTTTTTAAAGTTTCTTGACTAAGTCTTCACTCTGTCTTTGGGTATATGAAACATGACATGCATAGAGAATGCTCTTGTTAAACAAAAATAAATAGAAAATTAATCAGAACTAGTGGCGCATATAGAATGGACATACTTTCACACATACAGAAGTCATACACCATACAATAAAGTCATACGAACACTAAAGTCATACAAATTATGAACAAATTAGAACAATCCTCATTTTCACCCATTCTAATTGGGTGATATAACCAACCTAATGCTTTAAGTTTTCTTATCTATAAATGGCAATAATGACAGATATCTCACAGAGCTAATAAAGATGAAGTGACGTAGAGGTATACACAGAATAACCTTGTAAAAAATAGCTACTGTTTCCTTCCATTTCATTCCTAAATGTGTTTCAGCATAACTAGCAACTTGCTTACAACCAAGCCATGAGTCTAAAACTGGGGAAAAAAAATCACAAATGTACTGAAATGTCTAAAAATATTAACAGTTAATTGAACCATGAACCAAACCAGTTGAAATTGTAACATCTCTCTCTGTTCTTATTTCATTGAACTAGGTCGGAATCAGAGCATCAAAATATTATCCTAATGGGACCTTAACCAAGTTATATTTGATTCAGTCTAATCCCATCGCTGACTCACTGTTGTACCTTTTGGAGACTGCACATTCTTTGACATCTAAGAAAGATCTCATTTCATTCTTTGTCACCCTACCTGGCTCACAGGGCATATGGTTAATTTGTGTTAAAAATAAATAAAGCCATTTAACTTCTGCCATAATGTCTCCATCTCTACTATGGTGATAACAATATATATTTTACCTCACTAACCAGATGTTTGAAAATCTAAGTCGGATAATAGACATAAAACTCTTTTGAAATTATATTATGTGCTATAAAAAATCATTATTATTTAGCATATGGCCAATATATTACCTTGTATTTTTAAAATTAGTAAAATTTAAACATTATTGCCAGTATAATTCACTAGTTTATGAATACTACCCCAAATATAATTATGCTTGACACAATTATATTTTGAAAGATGGTTTTAAAATATGGATAGGATTCCTATGTACTCTGGAAATAAGGCAAATATCAGCCAATAACCAAGATCCCAAAGTGACTCATCAGTCTTCATGATGCAAATTATAAAGCAAAATGGAGCAAAAGACTAGCTCAAATTGACCACAAAGTCTTCAATTCCCTTCACTCTCAAAATTACCCTCATATTCTAGGTTTTGCTAAAGTTTGACTGTCCATACATTTGGAACCAGACCCAGCTTTAGCTCAATTCTTTTTTAAAAATGAGACAGACCTTGTAGGATTCTAAGAGACAGTGGCCACTTGGTAGTTCCTGTCATATGCATTTCTTAGTAATATGTGGATATTACAAGGGGCAGTACATCCAGGTGGTAAAGAGCCTGGACTAAAGAAGTAAACTGCTAGCATTCCTCACTGTCTTTAAATTCACGGGCAAGTTACTTGGCTTCTCCTTAACTACTTTTCCTCAGTTTCAAAATGAAAATAATAATCAAACTTTACTTGTGGGGTTTTGTGAGAATAATGAGATAATGTATATGAAATATACTTAAAACAGTCTCTGAAATATTTATCCAGATATTTCTGAGGCTGAGAGTTGGCATTATTTGTTAGATTACCTCATAGAAAGATGTAAGAGGAGTTTTACAAAATATCTGAAGCTCATCCCCTTCAGGGACAACCAGCTGACCGTTCTAGCTACAGGGAAGGTGATTTGGGGTTATGTTTGTTTATTTTTGCTGTGCAGATGTGGGAACCAATAATGACCCAATCATGAATGTCTTTTGCTAATGGGATACAAAGGTAACATTTTTTTCTAATTTTGTATACAAAATAGAAATCACTGTCTTTCTTCTAATATGAAAGATTATACTTCTCAGTTCCCTGCTAGTTTCACTGGGGTTATATGACTAATTCTAGCCGATGGATTTTGACTGGAATTGGCATGTGTCACTTTCATGTTGAGGCAGTGAGAAGCCTCTGTGCAATATTCCAACACTCTCTTCCCCTTCAGAGAGAGCCAAGATCTAGCAACCTGGAAGGCTAAATTCACTGCATAAGGGAATGTGCCTAAAGGGTTATTAGCAAAATTTGTGTGAGTGAGAAACAAATGTTATGTGTTATGTCACTAACATCTTGAGGGTTATTTGTGGCCTCAGCATAAGCCTACTCCATCCTTACAAGTACACATGTTTTGTACACAAAGGATTTGTAGTAGAATATTTACAGATATTACATGTTTTCTTATGAATCTGCCTCTAATAAGTAGCATATGATCTTAATTTATTTAAGACTAGTAGAAAACTGTCTCAATTTTTTAATGCAATTATTTTCCTAATGAGAAAGAAAAGCTGTGCTTGGTGATCTCAGGGTAAATCAGCCTTCACATTGGAGATTGAATCTTTTGAGAATCTGTTAACTATCATTACAAACAGGGGCGCCTGGGTGGCTCAGTCGGTTTAAGTGTCCAGCTTCAGCTCAGGTCATGATCTCAGGGTCTGTGAGTTTGAGCCCCGCATTGGGCTCTGCGCTGAAAGCTGAGAACCTGGAGCTTGCTTTGGATTCTGTGTCTCCCTCTCTCTCTGCCCTTCCCCCACTCATGATCTGTCTCTCTCCGTCTCTCAAAAATAAGTAAACATTAAAAAGAATTATCATTACAAACATATTAGCTATCACAAATTGAAATAAAATGCAAAAATCTAAAAACATAAGAACATTTATCACCATAATTCTACCACCCTGCCCACCCTCTGTCAAGAAGTCTGGAGAGCTTGAGACTTTAACCTTACTTGCAAACTAAAAAGTTAGCCTGCCACAATTTCATGGAAGGCAGCAAGACACAAAACTCCTGGATCAGACAGGAAGAACTTTAACAGCAATAGCAGCATCTAGGGTATCAGCATTTGTGCTGTTCTCAGAGCCTCAAATGTCATAGAATGATAAAAAAAAAAAAAAAAAAAAAAAAAGCTATGTGACATCTGCATATGCAGGGTGTGTTTACACCACAGGAATCCAGCCTAAAGAACCCAAATTTTTGATAATAGGCAATGAAGCTACTTAATTTTTTGCCCGGGACAGAGATATAATCTTTATTATATGGTACAGCAAACAAACCTGCACTTTTCTCTAGAGGGAGACATTATCTCTATCTTCCAAAGCCGTTTGCTCTACAAACATCCTTGCAAAGATAGTACAGGACAAAAGGAGTCAGTGGCTCTGCTTGTAAGACATGTGGAAGTATGGAGAGCACATGGAAAATTACCTCCCCAACATATTTATATCTTATCCCTACATTGTCTTGGCTTCTATAAAGTGTTCCCGTGAATATGATAAGCCAACAGCCACTCCAATTAACCCAAAAAACTTTGGTTAGAAATAAATCGGTTCAATTGGTCTCATATAGGATTGAATAAAGGCTTCTATCAACCGAATTCCAAGCAGGAGGATGAGGTCAACCTACAATGATGACCTCAACTATGCTCCTCAGGTCCTGGACCCAACAAGTTGAACAAATCACAAAATTATCACTGCCTAACTTAGAAAGTCAGGTGATTTTCTCTTTAAGAGTCTGTATTGATCTTTACATTTGGTCCATGGCATTAATCCAGGTAGAGAGAGATGTCTTAGTGATTGCATTAAACTGGCTTGCAAGGAGTAAGTCTGGGGTAATTTGACCATCTATAACAACCCTGGCCAGTGAGTTGAGTCTGACTTTCATGCCTTTCAGGGATACATTTTGACCAGTTTTTCTGAGTGGATGGTCTTACCATCAAGATAACTGTCTGCAGTTTACACAAAAATAACAAAACCTTGGTTTTCCCTCCAAGAAGCTTGGTAATCTTACTTGAAAGAGATATCTGTAGTCATCTGAGAGCTACCTGACCTAACTGTGCTGTTTCCTTAAATACTTGAGGGTTTCTATGACTCCTAACAGACAGTCACCATATTTTCAGAAGGAAGGCAAGTTAATATCTGACTTGCACACAAAAATTGCATTTTCAAGGGCACACATGGTGCCCCTGCAAAGAGTTTTTGTTTTTTTTTTTTTACCATTGATGCCCTCTCCCCAAGTAGGACATATATGAGCTGGAGGTTACACCTTGGAAGGTGACTGGTGGCCATGGGGTACCTAGTTCAGTTTGAATAATTGAGTCCCATCTTTCTTTTTGAGGGAATCATTTGAGGACAGCCAGTTTAACCTGTTCTGTTTGTTCACACCAACACCTGGGTGGCATTCATCTGTATTCCAGAAAGACTGCATGTCAGTTACAGTAATGGGGACAGACAGCTATCTGGATGTTTTGATAGATATTTTGTATGGAGGAGGCATACCCATTGATGGGATCATATGCACTGGATTATCCAGTTGAAGAAGACACTGTGCCTTTAATTTATTTCCTTATAGATACAAAGTTCATACTGGGTCACTTGAGAACAGAGACTACATTCAAAGTTCCTAACACAGGGACTGTTTGATGAAATTACCTTATAGCCTTTAAGATGTTTTTTCTGGGGCTTCTGATAATAATTAACAACAACAACAACAAGAATGATAATAATAATAATAGAGATAACAATAAAAATAATACTAACTAAACTTTAACATTTTTATATGCCTGGCATTTTGTCAGATATTTTTGTAAAATACTGATCTTTATTACATGCACTCCACCCTAGTCCCATTCCCTCTTCATCTGTCTCCAGAGGGTGGATTAAGATTAAGAACAAGGTAATGCACTGAAGCCAGAACTCTGACATGATGAAGGATTTTGAACTTAGAATTTGCACTTTTCCTGGCCTCCCTGAGAGCCTGGGTTTCACATGTTGCCAGAATCTCTATGATAAATGAGATTTAAGCTTATCTCTCAATTAGGAATTGGCTTGGTCTGGGAAGTCTCTGGAGAAAGGGCTAATATTGAAGTTTGTGGTTTAAGCTTTAGGTCACAGGCATAATATCAATGTTTGGGTCTATGAATAATTTAGCTACATTCAGCAGGGTGAGGGTGAGTGATTTTAGAATACTAGCCTAGGTTTTCTGACTACAGAACAATTATTTTGCCATTTTATAGCAAACCCCAGTGCTCAAATGATTTAGGATGAGCACACTGATAACTACTGGTAACATCTAGAACCCATGTCTCCTATTTCTTAGTCCATGGATTATCATATTCTGTTGTGCTGGATTAAATAAATATTTCACATTAGCAGACATAAATTCAGTTTGTTAGATATGTAGCTCAAACTTCACTTCCCTTCCTCTCTTCTCAGATTATTATAGGCTAAGGTCAAAGCTTTTAAATGTTGCCAGTGGAGTGTAAAATATGTGTTAAACTTCGAAGACATTCCAAACATTTGCCTCTATGGTTTGTGACCAGTGTATCCATTAACTTGCTCTTTGGTCATAGCTTTTGCCAAGTAAGTCTTAGGTCAGGTAAACACTGATGCTTTCAATTTTTCTTTCATTCACTTAGCAAACAATCACTCCTGAAAGCCCCATGAAACGAATGCCAAGCCAATCCACAAAAGACAAGGATGATGTCAATAAATAGGAAGAATTGTTCATCTTCAGATGGGATTTGCCTTGCTCAACTTACTTTTATCTTTCCAGAGCAACCTAGTGTAATGGTAATAGTGGAAGTGAATAGGCCTTTAATTGGATTGGGCTATTATGGATCTAAAAGCTGCTAAAGCAGACTGAAAATGCTGTGTTCTTAGTCTTGGCTAAGATAAAAATGTAGTTCAAAAGCAAAATGGAGTTGCTTGAAGTCAGTTATTAGCCCATCTAGATTCACTTTCAATGGCACGGCTCAGTGTGTTGCTTGTAATACCATCACATGGTCTCCTCTCAAAGATGGTCTTTACTGGCCATTTCAAAAAGTGGCAAAGCGTCCCTTCTGTCTTCCTCCCATATTGATTTTTATGTAACCAAGGGGAATATAAAAACTTCCCAAATGCCTCTGATTAATCCTTGGTGTCTCAGTTCCTCATCTATAAGTGGAAGAAACCAATACCTCTTGGAATCACCACATTGTGTTGTTTTGAAAATTAAATGATATAATATTTGTGAGGGTGCTTTGAAAATCGGAAATTTCTCTATAAATGTATGGATTATTAGATTGCTTACCATCATTCAATCAAACTCTGGATATATCTTCAACAAAGGAAAATCTGAAACATTCCTCACTGTTTTTAAATTCCCTTTGATCCTTTTTGTCCTTTTAATTCCACCTGGGGTATGAAATTGCTCAACTATTGTCCTGATAGTTATTTAAGTTGTAATTTCAACATAGTCATTAACATAACTTATAGACAACCTTATGTGAAATACTATAACCTTGGGATTTTCATCCCATCTTATATTGAGAAAGAACTGAAATATGAAAATGTTCTCTGAAAATAGCAAATTAGTTAAGAATCCCTCATTACCTATGTTACAAAATTTTTAAAGTAGTCTATTGAAGAAAAATAGATGATTGCTGTCCAGTGAAGCCACATTTTGGAAGATGATGAATCCTGACATTATGCCAATGGGATCCCAACAATAGCCCATGACTGATATGTGATATACGTGTGTCTAGGAGCATGTGTGCATATATGTGCAGTAGGAGAGAGAGAGGGAAAAAAGAAATAAACATCTTGGGTAAGTCATTATAGCACATAAAACCAATATACATTTACTATGAACCTGAAATGTAATAGGTACAGAGAATACAAAAGTAAATAAGAAATTACCCTGGCCTCTAAGTGACAAATCAGAAAATTCCTTTGACATTTTCAGTTTCCTAAATGAGACAGTTGGATCACATGATATTTAAAGTTACCTCAAATGCTAACATGGTGAGAGTGTACTTAATTTTTACATTTAAATTTCCTTTATAAGAAGAAGGTTATATCTTGGCTTCAGCAGGGGAGGAAAAGTTTTCCTTGAAGGAAATGGAATATGGATCCTTTCCTTGAAAGGACCACAATAACCAAAACAAAACTTCAGCTTGTCAGGGTTGAATCTTTTTTTTGTTTCATCATTAGGAGTGAATAACAAAAAAGCATCAATGGGGGGAAAAACCTGATGGATAGCATTTTTATTTTTTCTTCCTTTAGTTATCTGTTTACTGTTTATTCCAAGGCCCCAAATTAGACCCAAATCTAGGTGGACAACCCAGGACACGGGTAGATCAGTGATTTTGCCCAATGGCTGCCCATTAGAAAGCAGCAGCACCTTTAGAACAAATATGGCTTTCCTTGCCCTACCCCAGATCTACTAGAGTAGAATCTCAAAAGGCAAGGCCCAAGAATCTATAATTTTTTAAAACTGCCAAGTCAACTCTGATCAATCTAATTTGGCAGAAGTCTGTGGATGACCTTTGGAGAATCCCTGCATTCCAGTAGTTTGCTTATGAAGTCATTTGTCCTCTTCCTTGCAAATTCAGTGGTTCCACTTTAGTTCATATATAGAATTGTTCATCTTTTCATCTAAGCTTATTTTTTTCTCCCATTTTTCCCTGGATTAACTTTATCTCTATTCCAGCCTGGGCATCTCATTTGATTTTCCTTCTTTTTCACCCTAAAATGACTCGCCAAACTCTACACTGAAATTGTTTAACAACTGCCGGATTTGACCTACGTTTTCCTCGACATGTTAGGTCAGAGTTGGTGGTCTTTCCCCCTCTTCCCAGGAGTACTTACTTTTAAATATATAACTGATTTTAAAGTGGATGAACTCTGGTTAAAATAAGGGTATTAGGGGCGCCTGGGTGGCGCAGTCGGTTAAGCGTCCGACTTCAGCCAGGTCACGATCTCGCAGTCCGTGGGTTCGAGCCCCGCGTCAGGCTCTGGGCTGATGGCTCAGAGCCTGGAGTCTGTTTCCGATTCTGTGTCTCCCTCTCTCTCTGCCCCTCCCCCGTTCATGCTCTGTCTCTCTCTGTCACAAAAATAAATAAAAGTTGAAAAAAAAAATTAAAAAAATAAAATAAAATAAAATAAAATAAGGGTATGAATCACAGAGCTCCGCCACTCATTTCTACGTCCTGCATTTGAGAGTTCAAAAACCAGCAAACCAGACTATTTCAATATTCTCCTAACTGCTCACATCTGATCAGGATTTCCTTTGGATCAAACATTCTTGCTGGGTTTCTGAGAATTCAAAGTCATTTATTATATCATTCCACATTTTCCCAATTTGTTTAACATTAAATCCCAAATCTCCCCAAATCTGATGCTCCAGTCACAAGATGACTCACTCTTCCTGGAACATGCCCTATATGTCTTGACTACCAAATCACACTGGAGGGCAAAGGCAGTGTCTCCATCATTCATTTTTTTTTTTTTTATATTCTATAGCGCCTAAAGCTCTCCATCTAGTCTGTTCCTACTATATGAATGTTACATTATTGCTTATCATGCATCACAGTCTGTTTTCCTAATCTATGCATTTTATTATTAAACACATGCTTATTGAACATCTATTGTATGCTAGGACTATTTCTTGGTACCACAGACAAAGTACCTGCCTCCTAGAAATGCAAATTATTTGTTACAAGTTCGATCTAGCAAAATAATATGGACTGTCTCCTGCAATTCTTTTTTTTTTTAATTTTTTTTTCAACGTTTATTTATTTTGGGGACAGAGAGAGACAGAGCATGAACGGGGGAGGGGCAGAGAGTGAGGGAGACACAGAATCGGAAACAGGCTCCAGGCTCTGAGCCATCAGCCCAGAGCCTGACGCGGGCTCGAACTCCCGGACCGCGCGATCGTGACCTGGCTGAAGTCGGACGCTTAACCGACTGCGCCACCCAGGCGCCCCCGTCTCGTGCAATTCTATCACCTCTATCGGAAAAGCAATCTGAAGCACCCCCTATGATACCTCTAGTGATATGTAAGTTTTATTGTTTCTTTACTTAAAAGGGAAGGTTTTTTTCCCCCTGAATGATTAAAACAGTAGCTACAATTTTTGCGCACCTCTTATGTATCAGAAACATTATATACACTGTACAGAGGTATATCTTATTCTTATTCTCATTTGTTCTCGCAAAGGTGGAACAGAAAGATCCAATCTTATAATTTTGAATCTAATATTTGAACCTTACCTTGGCTGTTGCCCTTCCTGCAGGCTGCTTTTCAATACACATGCTCAGAAGTTGCCCCTTGTGAGTTCTGATTTCAGGAGAACACTCTGCTCCCCTAACACATCCTTCATGTTCCCCTTTGCCTGGCACCCTAAGGGGCCTTGAAAAAGGGGAAGAGTTTGTGGGGGCTCCTCTTTCATAGTGAGAAGCCTGCTGTGAAATCTATCACAGCAGCAGAAAGATACAAGTAAATGTTTTCCAAATAAAAATCCCTCAGTAAATCAAAGAAAAAAAAAAAAGGTATAATTTTCCTTTGGTAAACGCAACATGCACAAGTTATTTGAAACAGCTGGTTCAAGTGGAAATGAATGACTTCCCCAGGGTCACAATCTGACAGTAAGTGCTTGCTGCTTACATGTGTGGAAGAGGGAACGGGGACAGACATTGTAACGGAGCAGAACAATTTCTCCGCCTCATCAGTTCATGAATATTTGAATGGAGAGGGTGTGATTCGGAGAGTTCCTTCATGGCTTTGCTTTTTATTTTCCCTAGAGTCTCCCTCTCATCCAGCAAGTATCCATCATATACCTACTATAATGCAGGCATATTGCTAGGCACTGTGGCCATAGAGTTCAATATAATATATTCTCTTACCTCAAGGAGCAACCTTCTTTGTATTATTTTTCAAATTATCATACAACTGTATTAGACAAAGGAGGACAGTTATCCTTGCTTATATGGAGTGAGGATGAAGAAATAAAGGCATCTCAGCCCCCACCCCCTCTACGACTGCACTCTGTGCTACAATACATGCACAAAGTGGGAACTTTGGGATAGAAACATTGAACTGTATCTCAATATACTTTTCTAAGGAACTTAACTTACTTGCTGTGTCATTCAGTTCAATACATATTTTTTGAACATCTATATGCAATGTAACACTCTCTATTCCAGGTCTTTTTCAACCAAGTCCTTTTATATTCTTCATCACAGGCTGTCTTTTGCTAGGTACTTATGTACCTCCGCTAAGAAATGTTTACTGAAAACTACATTCAAAAGCTTTACATTGGTAATGGTGTTGGTTAGCAAGGACTCTTTACAGATAGCAAGTATGGTTGTTACTGCTCTCCTTACACCTACTTTCTAAAACATTTCTCAGAGACTGGGAATTTCACGGTGAAATAGAAATCTAAGCTATTTATTCAATCCAAAGCTGCCAGGAAGTCAGAGTCATTTGTTTCAAGTTCAGTGGTTTGGAGCTGGTGACATCCTGGCTCTATTTAGCTGAGGAAGGTGGATGTGTGTATTTAAAGGAACTAAGGGTGGGGGGAGACAACAATTTGTCAATGTCCAAAACAGAAAGAGATGAGAAGATTAATGTAGTAAGTGAAGAGGAGATTGATGTAGGAAAATCCCACTTACCAAAGTTTGTGTAAAGAACCAACACAATCTACTAAAAGACAGGAGTCTGGAACTTTAGAACAAAATGAGCTAGAGGAGTAACAAGCAGAGACAATCACTTCTAGTATGAGGTATAAAAAAGAGAGAGGAGGTACATTCTCAGTTCAGAACTCTGAGTAATAAATTCTCATTGACATGGGTTTGGGATTCACAATAATCTTTCATATGTAGAGACTTCTTCAGTTCCATCGATGGGCTGAGAAATTTGTGATTCTAAGAGCAAAGTGTGATACCAAGAGTCAAACTAGAACCGTGTAGGAAAAATCCAAATCTACTTTCTCACAATTGTCTATTTGCCAAATATCATATTGGCTAAAAAAAAATGTATGCACTTTTTTGCTTTCTTTCTTCTTTTTTAAAGGAGGTTAAAAACTTGGAGATGATTTGGAGGAAATATGCCCTGTATAGACTGGGAAAATCAGTTGATGACTAGAAAAAAAGCACTGATCATAAAGCCTTAGTCCTCATGTGGAGGCGTGGCAGATCATAGAACTCCAAATACATGAAACCAAAGAGCTGAAGATTAGTGTGAGAACAGATGGTTATTCCATTGTCTTCCTTGATTTCTGAAACAGACAACCATTCACAGTCCAGCTCCAGAAAAGGGATACTTATGGTAAGGATACAGAAGAGATTCTATAATAATCAAAGTGCAAGAATTGCAGCCTACTTTGCCTCCTCAGAATGGAAACAGGAACATATAGCAATTGTAATGGTTCCTGTGTATGCATTATTACCTTCTTTCCCCTAACTTCCTTGACTTACTTTTTTTTCCCTCCCTCAAAACTTAAGACAACCATTTCTCAACACAGCAGTGGATAAAATAACTTGTAATTCATTCGGTTCCAAACAGCTACTCACATGTCAGTCACTGCAGAAATGTTGCAGTTCAGTTGAATTTTACTTTCTTTGAAACTGAAGATTACAACAAGAGAAGTGGCAGCAGACAGATGAGCCAGTTGTCATGCCAGTAAGAGATACAGCATTGCCCATACTCTTAGATATGAATTAACACGTGGTATTTGGAAATCAATCTATAGATGGTGGGAAAAGGCAGGTGAATATGAACTTCATGTTCCTTAAAAATTGTCCTCCAAAACTCAGGAACAAATCAGTGACCAGGAAGGGAGGAAGACAATGGTGGTTAAGAGCTTGATCAAAACTGGTGCAAAAGTAAGAAATATAAAATCATGGCAAGTGTACCCTCACCCTCAGGGTTAAAGAGTGGGGTATGTGCTCTAAATGGTCCAGAGTAACAATATCCAGGGAATTCATAATCCCATGGGCTATATGAGTCTGTTCTTGGCCTAAGGAGATAGTGATCATATCATAACATAGGATACAGTGATCTTCTACAGAGTTTCATTCTTTATATGGGGACACCAGAAACCACTGTGCTCAGTATCTCAAATGGGCTACAGAGTCCATTTAAGTGCAGATCTGGAACCTTACCATTGCTTTCTTTACTTAGGGCATACAGTGATCCAACATCATGTAGACAAATGCTATCCAAAGTGTTGTACCCAAACCCGCAGCTTAACCATCAGTCTTGGGCTTATTAGAAATGAAATGCATAAGCCCTGCCCTAATTCCATGAATCAAAAGGGGGGAGGGGTGGGCATGGGAGAGAGATAAGAATTTTTAAATATGCTAAAGTTAGAATGCATTTGTATAAAGATGGCTTTCTTATCATTCCACTATTTATCCCAAAAGTATTTACTTTGTGCAAAGCACTTTTCTGAAAACTGGAGATTCAGATAAGCAAGACAAACATGAGTCTGCCCTTATGAAGCTGAATACATTTTAGCAGTGATGAAAAATATTAAACAATAATTTCCTCAATTAATGATTTCATTACAATTGTGGTCAGTATGTTAAAAACAGACCAAGAAATTTTGAGGTATTTGAAAACATACGATTGAAACCAATGATGTCTTTGGTATATCTTGGCATTGCGATGATATATATGAAAAAGTACAAACTATTAGACAAAAGCCACACACACATACACACACACACATGCACACACACACACACACACACACACACACACACAAATAAAACACTTCAATTGATGCTGGTGTGTAACCCAGGGAATGACCTTTCATAGATGACAAATCCAAGAAGTGGAGGCCTGTGTGGAATGGTCCAACTGGCTTCCAGACATTTCCCACAGTTAGGCTTCTCTCTCTCCTTAAATAGAATTAAAGTGATTCAATAAAACCAATATCAGAATCTATTCTCAGTCTCCAAGGGATGATTTAACTCTTTACTGTCCAGTGCAATGATTCTTAATTGATCTGTCATTTACTAATCATAGCAGAAATCTCAGGATGCTAAGACCTGAAGATTAGGACAGGGCCTATGCAAAGACATAATGGGATAGACATTTGATTCCATCATTGAACAAAGTATAGTCCCTGCTTCTGTGGTCCCTATTGACTACTTCACAATTTCATCCTTTTAACTTAAAGGAACTATCTAGATGAGATAGATAAAGAATAATGAGCTGAAATAAATTGAAATGTACTTTCCAAGTACATTTTTATAGCTTTTATCCTTTTTTTCTTCCATATTAACCTTTCAGTTTTTTTCAAATGTGGTGTCGAAAATTCAGAATAGAATAACCTATCTTTGCAGACTGATATTTTCCTTCTTATTCTGGGGGGTCAGGGAGAGGGGTTCTGATTCCCTCAATGCTAAAACTTTCTATTCCTCTAGTTGTGAAGGAGTTTTCTTTCTTCTGCTGCTCTCTTCCATTTAAGTCAACATTTCATTCTCTGATGCTATGTTCTATTTGATTCAATACTTCATGGTACCAGCATAATGTCAGTTGTGTAATACAAAGACTGATGCATATTAGTTCTTAATAAAGTTTTATTTGGCAAATGAATGAATGAACGAATGAATGTGTATTGCTTTCACCCTATTTGACAAGCCTTCTAGAAAGAGTTGAAATGGTGAAGGATCATTTGTAAGGCTGGGTTCAAACCTGGATAATGACATGAAATTATGATGAACACAAGGGGCCTGATATATTTTATTAGCACTAGATTGTCCCTATCTCATCTCATGTCTCCTCGTAGCACTTAAACTATTTTAATTTCTTTCTAACATGATGAATCTGTCTCCATTGAAATGTTGACTCCATGACAATAGGCAATTTACTTTATACTGCTTTTTCAGAAATGCAGCAACTCCTACAATGCTCTTAACTTGGAAAATGCTCAGTAAATATTAGTTGAATGATGTCTTATCTTGAAATTGACCCTGAGGCAAGGATTTAGGATAAGTATTTTATTTGGGAACTGAACAAATCATCTGCAGAGGAGTGGGGAATTGAAAAAGGGGGGAAATGCAGTTAATAGAAGATATGATATGGAGTCCCAACTAGCACCACTGGGTACCACCTCATTTTGCTTCACTGAGGCCAGATAGGGGTGGAAACTCAGCTTCCCACTGTACCCCTGTCTCAGAGGTAGGGAGTTGTGCATGACACTGCCTTGGTCATTCTCGGTGGTGCCAGGTGGGTTAGTGGAGGTTCATCTCCCCACCAGGTCCCACTGACATCAGGGTGGAGAAAAGTTGGGTACTGATTTCCTCTTACTTTAACCATCTAATGGAGTCTCATTGCTATGGGGTGGGTGGGGGTGGAGATTCAGCTAGCCACTGGATCCTACTGACATGACATCCACAGTTTGCTTCTGCTGGGTGGGGGATGGAGGACCAACTCCCAGCTCAGACCCCTTGTACTACCTTGGTTGGCTAGAGAAATTGAGTACCGCCTGCTTATGTTGAGCTGGGATGGAAGAGGCACTTGTTCTCACAAGGTGGGGAAATGTGCTTCCTAGGGCTGGCTTGGTGGACTAGAACATCAACAACTTAATCAACCCTCCTGGAACCATGAGGGAGGGGATAGCAGTTTCTGTGTGGGTGTTTGGCTTGAGTAGGATGGGTATTGCCAAGAAAGTTCTTTTGCTCTTAGGCCATCACTTCCTCAGTCATTTGACTATGGATAACAGACTTTCTCAAAGTTTCTTTTGATCTCTTGACTGCACTGAACTGAAGCCTTCTATAGAGTCCTGCCTGTAATATACGGGAGCCAATCAGGAAACTCAATGGCTATGTTGCTCCTCAAGTTCCAAGATCTCTAGGCAACCCACCTTCTTCCTACCTTTTCACCTTCCTGTGCTTGTTTGTTGGGTTATGTCCAGGGTTTTTTACTTGTAAGGTGGAGAACTGGGAGGAATGGGCTACTACATTTTGGCCAGAACCAGAAATCTCAAATTATCTTTAAAGCCCAAATGCTTATAGAAAACTTCATAAATTCTGAGTTTAACACGTTTTCTATTTATATTATTCATTTTCCTCTATAGTTAGAGAGTTAGATGAATGGAAAAAGAAATTTCTATTTCATTTTAAGTGGTGCCACTTGTGCAAGTTATTATACATTTTTCACTTATGATGTTCCTAGCTGGCTTTTTTTTTAATGTAAGGGAAGATAAACAAAAGATATTACAGCCCCACTCCATGTGCTAGGTTTTTAAAACTGTTCTTAATGTTTTTTCTCTGTCACTGGATTCAGGGTACCCATAGGTGCAATGTACTCTATATTTTCAGCCTCATTTATTTAGAAATTAATCTCACACTCAAAATCCAAAATCATTTTCTATTCCCAACTGCAGTGACCTAAAAAGTTTGCCTTAAATATGACTCCATAGATGTATTTATATTTAATCAAGCCTCTTTACTGACACTCCTGGCTACAGCTGCTGATTCTGCTGCTGACAAGGGCAGGAAGGACTTTGAGTAAAATGTTATGAGATCTAGCAAGTTCAGGGCAGGAACTTTTCCTTTGAACATTGTACATGAGTCATATGATATCATCTATTTACATCATTACAATTTCCAATAATGTGGCATACAAAACAGAGATCCAAGAATAAGGAAGGGTTAGAAAAAACAACAACAACACAATGACAACAACAACACTGAAGAGAATACATCCAGATTATTTTACTCCTGATTCTCAAAAAACAGTCGTGTGAGTGAAACATTCATTCGGTTCAGAGGGCACTCTGCCTAAGTTCAAATTCTCATATTCCCACTTGTTACACATGTGACTTTTGGAAAATTATTCAATGTCTGTGACTCCATTCCCTTTTCTATAAAATGGTCATAATAATAGTACCTACTTCAGAGATTAAAATGAAGAGCAAGTGAATTCATAAATATGATGTACAAAGAATAGTGCTTAGCAGGACATTCATACTCAACAAATGCTGGTTATTATTCAGTAATCATTATGGCAACCAGTTACTAAAATTTTGCTAACTGTTAAAAAAGATTTTAAGTCCACAAACATTCACAAAGTTATCTGGGACATCAGTAACAAATAAGCATAGTCTCTAACATCAAAGAAATTGATATATGCAAGAAAAAAAGGAGGGAGAAATTATAAAGTTGATTTACAGTGTGGAATGAATACTATATAACAGTTCATAATAGTAATTATTGTCTCCATTTTGCAACAAGTGTCAGAAAAGTGGAAGAATGTGGTCAAGACCACATGGTTGAATTCGAATATCCAAAGACAGATGTATTTGAAGTCAAAGATTACAGAAAACTCTTATAACATTAAAGTAATTAATAATCAAAGAAAAAATAAGCATTACCTATAGGGTTGAAGGTAATTCTAAACACACCATGAGCTGATGTCAATTATACATTGTCTATGGCCAATGACTTGCCTGAAGGATATTCTAAGACCCAGTAGAGAGAAACTCTATCAGCCCAGTCTCCTCATCTATAAAATGAGTTGAGGAGAATAGGTATCTCTAAGGCCCCGTCCTGATCTAATAATCTGTAATCCTCTGAATGTTTATGTTCTGCAACTCCATTCCTATATTATTAGCCACAGTATTGGATGCTGTTTGATAAATTGGAACAAAATTTAGCGGAAGGGCTTACTGCCAACTGTGAAGGAGGTCAGTGCCGTTAGAGAAAGTATTTTCAAAACTTTTATAACATGAAGTAGGAAGGAGCCCAACAATTATAGAGATTAGGGGTGGAATAGGGGAACTAAAAGGGCAGGACAGGTGTGAGATTCTTGAAGGTTCCACAAGCTTCTGTGCTCCTTTATTGATTTACTAAAATCTATGACTACACCCAATGGTTAAAGCATATTATTTTAGGTAATCCTTACAAAACCCCTATGGAACTGGAATATTTAATCCCCAATTTTATGTGAATGACTGAGCCTCAGAGAGGTTAAGTAATCACTGCTACAAGGTCACACATCGAGTTTGCAGGGATGCTGAAATTAAAATTCAAGTCTACATGCAGCAATGCCCATTGTCTTTCTAATGTTTTATAAAGCCTCCCAAAGTTTTCTATGTACACAAAGCATTTTTACTCTCAAGCATTTGTGTAAATGACAGTATGGGTCATTACTGATGAAATTGTTATTTATAATAACTATTGACATTAACCTTTCTGAACCCTGAATTGAAAGTGCTATTTTCATTCACTGATGAAGCTGGTCCTATTAAACATTATAATCTCCCATTGTAATTTTCTTAGGAAGTATTTTCAGGGGATGGAAAGGCAAAGGGACTAACATTTGTGAGTACTTACTACGAGCCAAGCACTTAATATGTATTCTCTTATTTAAACATTACATTTTTGGAAGGATATTATTTTCCCTTTCTAGTAGATGAAAAAATTCAGGTGCAGATAGGTTAAGAAACAAATTTCAGGTCCCTATTATTCAAAAGCCTCTGTTTTATGGTACCTCCCAGTACTTTCCATGGCCAGTTTCAAAAGCAGCCTCTAGTTTTCTTCTGTTTCTCTGAACTTTTAGCATGCATGTTCTTCAGATTTTTATTTTAGGGCATCTCTAAAAGTCCTGAAATATATATTGATATTAGTAATTAAAATATATGTTGTTCAAAATAATAAAATGAAATATATGTTGTTAAGAGAGTGATCAAATCATAGTCTCAAGACTCACATTATTAGTGTCTGACTTTGCTTTTAATGAACATAAAGATATATAATTTCTTTAGTTCTTGATCATTTTAGGGACTCAATATGCATTTGGTTATTGAGTGAATTAGCAATTTGTATTGCTAAACAACAACCAGCTTTGTTGAGTACTGATGTCTGACCACAATGCTGAATCTGTTTGACAGTAAGTTTTGCTGGTTCCTTTTCCTTCCCCTAAATAAATCTTTTATTATTTTTTTTCTACGAATACTTGTATTCAGCCATTTAAAATTTCCCCAAGTCAAAGAATACACATCCCTTGATGGAGACACCTAAATCTTTGTAATTTTTAAGCAAGAACTTGATTTGCTATATGCCATAAGCTAAATGGATAGTTTGGGGCACACATTTGTCTGGAGACAAAGTCTTGCTCTAAACAACAGTTTAAAATGTTTCAGTGAGCACCTATTGAAAGTGATATATTATGCAAGCAATTTCTTTGTAGTTATGTGTAGAAACAGCTCAGCTACTTAGACATAAATGAGTGGTGAAGCCAAGGTGAAGTGTTCCCCAAATTCCCATGCTGAGTTGTGTGTTCTGTCCTTTATGCTCCTACAGCACTTTTTTCTTACTTCTGAAATAGCACTCACCAGCTTGTACTTATTTGTTCACATATAAATCTTCTGCCACATTTGACCATTAACTGTTCATGGTCAAGGACAAGTCTTAATCCTCATTATCTCTTTCCTCTCTAGTACCTAGCACAGTGCCATATACATAATAAAAGCTCAATAGATATTTCTTGAGTGAATGATTGAATGAAAGAACAGAGATCTCCATTTTCTTCTAATGTATTAGGATTTGTGGGAACCAATGTTATATGCTATCTTCAACCTTTCACCCCAGCTCATGGGAATGTTGTCATCAGCCTGCCTTCAGTTATCAGCACCTTCAGGGACTGCCTCTGCTGCAAAGAGCTATTTAACTCAAGGTCACACTCATTCTCATAGAGGGTCATGATCAATGAGGGACTATAAAGGCTTGGCCACCTAGGCCAAACAGGGAGCAGATATGGGGAATCATTCAAACTCCAGAGTTCTCTTAGGGTTGGTGAAGGCTGCAATTGGATTTACATATCAGTATAACTTTTCCCCATACCCAATCCTGTTTTATTCCCTTCTATGAGTGTTTATTCCAAGGCAACTCCTTAATAAATATATTTCAAGTTAGTCTAGTTCCTAAAGAACTAAGTCTTAGTTCCTGAAGAAGTTCCTAAACCAAGTCTTAGTTCCTAAAGAACTCAACCTGCAGCAAGTTTAAAGAAACACATTTAAGCAAAAGTTGTATGAATCTGCTTTAGTGTCTTACCTCCAACCTTAAAACCTCTAGTGGTCATCAATGCCGATTTATAGATCACATGCCATGAACTATATTATGTAGTTTCACCTACATGATTTTATATAATTCTCACATTAGCTTTGAAAACTAGGATTTTTGTTTTAATTCCAAATTTTATATATGTGGCTTAGAGAGCCTAACAAAAATGTCTGAGATCTTACTGCTCATTTTAAATGTAGTAGTTAAATTTCCCTTGATCCCAAAATAATATAAAAAAGGCAAGAACTAAATTTGAAATCTGAGAGATTTTATATTATCTTCCCTACATGCCAAGAGACCATGGGCTTGCATAACATGCCTCTTTAACAGGCATTCATTGAAATGTTCAGTAGACAAAGAAAGAAAGAAAGAAAGAAAGAAAGAAAGAAAGAAAGAAAGAGAAATGCTCTGCAAAATAACCTTTTCCATTTCACTGCCTTCTCTATCTTTCTTCAAAAAATAGTTAGAAGAGAAGGTGTCCAAATTTGTTTCTTGTAAATCTTCATCCTCTTTTAGGGAATCTTAGGTGGGTTCCCTAGAAGTAGAGCTTGAGATGAGAACTCTTATTCAAGTGATTTATTGGAAGAGGAAACTGAGGAGAGGGAAGTGAAGAAACCAGGTGGAGAGAGGAAAAATGCTAAGCCAGGTTATGTTCTCAACTGAAGACTACTTGTAATCTGATCTCCACGTCTGGACAATTAATGCACCACAGAGCCAGTCCTGTGAGGCTAGGTTGCAGCCTTTTATACAACTGTGTAACCAGACATTAGCTATAGGCTATCTCCATACGGACAGGTAACCAACCAGGTAGCACCTGGTAGGCAGAGATGAATCTTCAGAGAAGGAACCACTGTATGCCATTAACAAAGAACTCAACAGCAGCCGGGGATAAGTGCACTGCTCAAAAAAGAAGACATGTGAAAGGCACCAGAATATACACTACATTAGGTATTTTTAATAGCCTATGGTCTACTTTATTCAATTAGTATTTATTGACCACTTACCAAATCTGGGCTCATCTTAGGCACTAGAAATATAGAGATAAATAAAACAAACAAAAAATCTTGCTCTATTGGAGTTTACATTCTAGTAGAGAGAGATAGGTAATAGACAAAGAGGTAATAGATCAGTAATAAATAAATTATTGATTTAATGTATCAGAAGTTAAGAAGTATGAAGAAAAATAGAGGAGGGACTACAATTTTAGATAGCATGATCAAGGAAAGCTTCATTGAGAAGATGTTGGAGCAAGGACCTAGAGGAGGTGAGTGAACAAGTCATGCAGATGTTCTGAGAAAGAACTTTCTAGTAGGAAGAACTACTGGTACAAATTCCTTAAGGTGGGAGTGCTGGTCATTTTAGAAAGACAAGATGCCAGTGTGACTGGAATAGAGAGATCTGTGGGGACAGCAAAAGAGATGGGATCTGGGACAGAGCAGCAGCAAGGCCAGGTAGAACCTTATAGGTCACTGCACATACTTGATTTTGCTTTGAGTATGATAGAAAATCACTAGGAGGATTCTCAGAAGAGTGACATGACCTGACTCACATCTTAAAAGAAACACTTTACCTGCAGTTTTGAAAAGAGGTGGGTGGACAGGGAAAGAACACAGACACCCATTAGAAGGCTATAACAGTATCTAGAAGAGAGCTATCTGTGGCTAGGGTCAGGATTAGAGCAGTGCAGGTGAGTGAGAATTTTTTCCAGATTCTGAATACATTTTGAAAATACAGCCAACAGAACTTGTTGACTGAATATGGGGAATGAGAGCAGGAAACAAATCAAATGTGGTTGTAAACTGCAACACTCATAACAATTGACCAACAACATTGATCTTGGTTTCAGACCCATAGTTAAACTCACTGGATATAGTGTTTCACTATGCATCATGCTTACTGAGCTTTAAGAAAGGATGTAGGAGAGGAATCCATGTAGAACTCATGCCAATGGCATAACAGAGATCTTGTGACTCACATGAGCAACTTTTAAAACCCCCAAACACTTTGCATTTGGCATGCACAAGTTCATAAGAGAAGCTGAGTGAGAGAGGTTGACATCAGCTCAGTTAAACACATCAGTTCTGTAGTCCCTTCAACTTTTATACTTTGTGCCCATTTACTGGTGCAGCTGTATCTCATAAATATTGGTTAGTCATTACTTGATAAACAATCTCAACAATGAGATACAGGTGCTTGGTCCTGTACATAATAACCTTGACCAGAATCTCACCCAGCTTGGATCTGTTATACTCCCATAAGTTTCATGAGTTAGTGTAGTACAGGAAGATTTGATCAAGATTTGATTCATCAGTTGTCCCTGAGAATAAGAGAGGCCACTAATCAGCCATTGGCACTTTCTTTCCATAAATATTTTGGCCACAGCAATTGGAAGGATGGAGTTGTCATCCTATGGGAGTTGTGGCTTTGGAAGGCATAGGAGGAAGAATATCAAGAATTCAACTTTGGACACATTAAATTTGAGGTATATTTTATACATCCAGTAGAGAAGATGAGTACAAAATTGGATACATGACCCTAAATTTCAGCAGAGAAGGTTTGGGATACAGATATATATATTTGAGAGTTAACAGCAAATAAATGGTATTCAAAGCCATGAGTTTAGATGGGACAAGGAGATCCAGAGAGAGTGAATATAGATAGAGAAGTATAAGAATTGAGAATTTTAGTTGTTGGAGAGATTTAAAAAAAAAGGACTAGCAAAGGACACTGAGATCAAGAGGCCAGTAAAATAAGAGAGAATCAAAAGTATCTGATACTCCATATGCCAATGGAAGAAAGATTTAAAAATTAAGGACACAGAAATCAACTGCATCAAATTCTAATAACCAGATCATTAGAATGAGGACTGTTGGATTTAGTCACAAGAATGTCAATGCTGACATTTACAGAAGTGGTTTTGTGGAGTGGTGTAGAAAAACTGATTAGAGATGACTCAAGAGAAAATGGGAGGAAAAGAATTAGAACAGCAGTTATTGGTAAACTTGCTGTAAGAAGAATAGGATCACAGAATTGCAACATTAGCAATAGGAGAGATGGTCTTTGCTGTTGCTGCTGCTATTGTTTAAGATGGGAGCTATTGTGGGCTTGGGAGAATGATCTGTTAGATAAATAATGAAACTAATAATGAAGCAGAGAAGGAGAATTATTGGAATAATGTTCTTAAGTGGGCAAGAGAGGATGGGACTAATGGACAAGTGGAGGTGTGGATCCAGAAGGGAGTGCAAACAGTTCTTCCATTTTAATAGGAGGGGAGGAAGAAATGCATTGGCAAAGATGCAGGTCAGTGGGTGGAAACTGGAAGATGTTCTTTCCTCAGTTTCTATTTTCTGTGAACCAGAACACAAAGTAAACATTTGAGAAGGAGGAGGGAAGAGGAGGTGCTGGATGTTAAAAAAAAAAAAAAAAAGGCTGCAAACAGGTTATATGGGAGAGTGAATGGGAAAAATAGTTAGGATTATTGGATGCAAAAGTCCACCTATGAAGAGTGGTCAGGGTTTTACAGCAAGACAAAGCAGGATGGTTATACATTTTTCTCCAGCCATGTCCAATTCAGTGGTGAGGTTTAGTCAAGGCATGGGAAGAGAATTAGAGATCATCAAGGATAGATTTTTGTCAGGTGAGTATATAATGTGAGAAATGAGCAAAATATTGAAAGTATGTACATTCAAGGGAGTTATTATAATGATAGGCCATGAAACCCAAACTGTTCAAGAATCCAAGTGAAGACCCAGAAGGTAGGGGGAATGAAGGACATTAAAAAGGAGATAAAATTGAAAAGATTGAAGGTCATGGCAAGGTGGAATATTTGTTAGAGTCAAGTGCTACAAGGAGTAGCAAGAATTTAAAGTCCAATATAATGGAACTCTCACCTAGATTGGCACTAAAATCACCAGTAGTTATGATGGAGGTAAGGTGGGAGAATGAAACTGTGAACCAAAGGTTAAAATCTTCAAGGAATTAGGGAATTATCCAAGAATATGTAAGTGAGCACATCAAGGCTGGGTGGCAGGGATTTGTATGAAGATAGGAGGAAGAATAGTCAGAAAGCAGCAATTGGAAACAGAGGGACAGAGAGTCCATACACTTGCAGCCCAATGGTAGGCTGCATGGTATGCAGTGTCACAGGAGAGCGTGTGTATTATACATGTAATGGCACACAGACTACCTCATTCATAAGCAATTCCAAATTCTGGGAGAAAGAGTCTTTTAAAAAAATTTTTTTTAACATTTACTTATTTTTGAGACACAGGGAGAGACAGAGCATGAATGGGGGAGGAGCAGAGACACACACACAGAATGCAAAGCAGGCTCCAGGCTCTGAGTTGTCCGCACAGAGCCTGACACAGGGCCACGAACTGTGAGATCTGAGCTGAAGTTGGATGCTTAACTGACTGAGCCACCCAGGCGCCCCCTGGCAGAAAGAGTCTTGACGTGGTTTTGTAGTGATGGTGGAGATCCGGAGCCTATGGCCAAGAAAGAATTCTTGAGACATCTTCCATACAAAAAGGTGATTTTATTAAGGCACTGGGACAGAACCCATGGGCAGGAAGAGCTGCCCTGCGATTGTGAGGAGTGACTGATTATATACAGTACTTGGCAGTTAGAGGAGATAAAGGCAAGGGGAAATTTCTAATTTTTTTTTTATGTTTATTTATTTTTGAGAGAGAGAGACAGAGCAAGAGTGGGGGAAGAGTGGAGAGAGAGGGAGATACAGAATCCAAAGCAGGGTCCAGGCAATGAGCTATCAGCACAGAGCCCAACGAGGGGCTTGAACCTACACTGTGAGATCATGACCTGAGCCGAAGTCAGACGCTTAACTGACTGAGCCACCCAGGTGTCCCGGCAAGGGGAGATTTTCAAAGGAATTTTCATAGGCTAAAGAAGACTCACAGCACACTGGAAGCCTAGCTATTGTCCAGCTAAGCTTGTCATTTTCTTCTGCCTTTGTTTCCCACATCAAGTCATATTTGTCCAACTGGGCTTTGTTGATGACATCCCTGGGAGCAGTCATGAGGGACTAAGGGCCTTCTCCTGTTACCTTGTAGATAGGGACAGAACTCTTAAATATATTTCCTAACTTCTTCCTACTAAGGAAGAATTGCTTCCCAAAATAGCATTAACCTTTCTTCTATAGTCTTTTTTTCCCTTTTCAAAATTCGAAACCAGCCAATTCTCTGCTGATCTAGGAAGAGCTGAGTCAATGGTCAGGCAATGGTCCACATGGTTGAGTTCCAGTTGGACATCCTAACACCATTATCCATAATTACACAGCTACCCCACATACAGAAACTTCCCAGCTTGAAATGAAAAGCTCAGTAAGAAGCTGCGGCAACTTACCTGGCATTGGCACAGTTTATTGTTGTGCAAGCAATCTCGCTTGGCACAGGACATCTTGATTTGTGTTAACATTCTAATGCACTAATCTTCCTAATACCCCTTATATTTATTTATGACATAAATCAAATCTTGCTCAGAACTAAGTTGTTGCTTTTTTTTCTCTCCTACTCTCCTGCTGGGTGTATTTATGTTATGCTGTGTTGTGTTGCCACCCTTGCTGCAAATTTATCTGAGCTTCGACTTTTACTGCTGATTTAGCAAACATTTTATATTCTGCAATGAACTGTAAACATTTTTTTTTTCTGACAGATCCATTATGACAAGTGTTATAAACTCTTCACTGCAGACTGTATCTCTTCTATTGAGCTGCTCTTTCTATCAATTTTACTATGCACAGAAAATGATGCTGGTAGTATTGCACCTATCTGAGCTTGGCCAGGACAATCAGTAAGTCCTGCGACATAGAGCATGTATATACTTAGTTTTATTACATCTGTTTCTGGTTTATACAGCATGTTAGTGGAAATCAAGTTTTAAGAGTAGTCAAATGAGCTGAAACTAGCCTGTGAACTCCAATTTCTTTCCATTTAAAAGTTTGTCTGTCTACAAACATACAAAATATTTTTCAGTAGCTCTTAAGGTTTCCCATCCCCCATCAGGTATAAAATGTCATGATATAGCTACATTAAATCCAGGTTATATCTGAGAATAAAAACTGATCCCAAAGAAAAGCCTTCATCCTGCCAAGCCACGCCTATATCCTTTGCTAATCTTTGCTGGTGGTGGTGGGAGGGGATTCATTTACAAGAAGTTTTCAGTAAGTTAGAATATCAAAACTACTCAAAAAAAAAGTGATGGAAAAACAAAAAAACAAAAAAAAGAAACTCATATATTATGTGCCGAATTTTGTCCCTACCAAATTTCATATGTAGAAGTCTTAACACCCATTATCTCAGATTGCAACTCTATTTGGAGATAGAATTTTTAAAGAAGTACTTAAGTTAAAATGAGTCAGCCCTGGGGCGCCTGGGTGGCGCAGTCGGTTAAGCGTCCGACTTCAGCCAGGTCACGATCTCGCGGTCCGGGAGTTCGAGCCCCGCGTCGGGCTCTGGGCTGATGGCTCAGAGCCTGGAGCCTGTTTCCGATTCTGTGTCTGCCTCTCTCTCTGCCCCTCCCCCGTTCATGCTCTGTCTCTCTCTGTCCCAAAAATAAAATAAATAAACGTTGGAAAAAAAAATTAAAAAAAAAAAAAAATGAGTCAGCCCTAATCCAATATGACTGGTGTCCTTATGAGAAAAAATGAGATTAGGACACAGACACACACAGAGGGAAGATTAGGTGAAGAAACAGGGAGAAGGCACCTGTCTACAAGCCAAAGAGAGAGGACTCAGAATAAACCAACACCGCCAACACCTTGATTTTGCACTTGTATCCTCCAAATTGTGAGAAAATAAATTTTTCTTTGTTTAAGCCACCCAATCTGTGGTATTTTGTTATAGCAGCCCCAACTAATTAATTCACCATATTTTTTATTTCTAATTTTCGCTGAAACCTTCACACATTTCATTTGTGCAATAATCCTGAGATGTGTCTACCACCTTCATTCTTAAAGATAAAGAGACTCAGAGACATTAAGCAATTTCTCTAGGTCATCCAGCTAAATGCTAGATTGCTGTGGTTAAAATCTAGGTTTTTCTGACTCAAAATCTATGCTCCTTTTCCTTTACATGTTGCTCATCTATATGTTTACTCCTCTAGCCCAATGGCTCTATGATGTAATGGGTAGTGAAATAGGATGGAAAAGAAGGGCATGTCTAGGCTATCCACAAGGCTTCCAAGAAGTTCTCCACCTATAGTTACTCTCCTATTCCTGCTAAATAAGGTGTGCATTTAGTGAGACTTTACTTTACTTCAAATACATATAAGGACAGTCCATTTAAGCCAGACATAATTTCATATTCATGGAATTGCTTCTAAGAAAGAAAAGACTAGAAACCAATATTTCATTTGAAGAAGACATTCTTTTTTCTTTTCTTTTCTTTTCTTTTCTTTTCTATTCTTTTCTTTTTAATTTTGGAGGGGGGGAGGGCAGAGAGAGAGAAGGGGGGAGAGTGAGGGAGAGAGAGAGAGAGAGAGAGAGAGAGAGAGAGAGAGAGAGGGAGAGAATCTTAAGCAGGCTCCACACTCAGTGCAGAGCCCAAATGCAGGGCTCAATCCCACAACCCTGAGATTATGACCTGAGCCAAAATCAAGAGTCAGATGCTTAGCAGAGACTAAGCCACCCAGGTACCCCTGAAGAAGGCATGCTGATTGAAAATATCACATAATCTGAGAATATTTCTAGAGTTTCACTTTTCATTCCTAAACTTAAAATTGAATAAATAGCTGTTGGTTACTATCTGCATTTTGGGCAAAGGATACAAAGTGGATAAAACAGATATGGTCCCTGCCCCCACAGAGATTTCCTTATGATAATCACACTGAATTTGGTGGGTTTTGTTTGTTTGCTTGTGTTTGTTTTGCCTTTGGTTTTAAACATGTCTTTCTTCCGTCTAAATGAAAAACTTTGAGGTCATGGACTATGTCTTGTTTGCCTTTGTGGCTGCAATGCCTTGGCAGAGCGCCTGGCACATATTAAGAGCTCAATAAATATTTTTAAATTGAATTGGGATTCCAAATTTATAGCTGATGAAGATGAATGAATATCCAGTTACCTGACAAAAGTTCAAGTGACATTCTGAAAACTGCTGATGGCAGCTCAGCCTTTGTGCACTACACATAAATACCAACCATCTGAATGGCTCATAAAGCTGCACTAATGTGCAAAGGTAATCTTAGACACCAGATAAGCAATTGTTGCTTTTTTCCTTACTTTTCCCATTCCTATTTTAGTAACATCATGTGATTTTATAACGTTTTTTACTTTGATTTAAAAACAACAATTAGAGGGAATATGAAATGCACAAAATATAAGATAGCTCATCTTTCTGTCATAACCTAGGGATAAACACTGTTACAGTTTCTGAAATTTATCCTTCTAGTCTTTTATGCCTAAAGTCATTATAAATATATTCTTTTATATGTGGGAAGCATACTATGCAGAAAATTCTGTAACATGTCTCTTTCACAAAATATTTATTAAAACATTGCCCCATACTATTAAATATTCAAGTGTGAGTTAACAGATTTGAACAGACTTAATAGATTTAATGGGCAGTATCTATTTTTCATTTATTTATTCAGTGCATATCTACTGTTTACCAGACACTATGGTAGATACTAGAGCTACAAAGATGATGAAGCATAGGACCTACTCTTAAAGGTTATATTATGACCTTTGGATATTCTGTCTTCACTGTATGGAATTATCTTGTGTGAACTTATTTCTTTGTCTGGTATTAATTTCTCCAGTAAATATTATTCATTGAACATACTTTATGTGCTAACCCCCATTCCTTAAACCCATCATTTTACTCAAAAACATTTACTGAGTGTAAATATTTGAAAGGCTCTGTTCTAAGCAATGACAAGATATCAGTAAAGGAGACTGTTCATGTTTGGGAAGATATCAGTGAATAAGACTGTCAATGTTTTTGTCCCCATGAAGGTTATTTTTAATGGAAGGACAGAGACAATAAACAAAATAGATAATGTCAGGTGTGTTTAGGGGTAAGAGGTACAGAGAAAGATAAAGCAGTGTTGAGGTATGGGGAGAAAATACAGTATTATACAGAATAGCTGGGGAAGACCAGACATAAGGTAGCTGTGACCTTAGCAATGTGAGAGAACAAGTTCTTCAGATGTCTAGGGAAAGAGTTTCAGGCAGAGGAAACAGCAAGTGCAAAAGCCCTGAAGCAGGAATATACACCTGGTTAGTTGGAGAAATACTGAGGAGGCCTGTGTGAGTAATATGGCAGGGGACAGTGGAAGGGAATGGGAAGGGATAGGTCTCAGGAAATCATAGGGCATTTGAGCAGTAGGGAGATAAAACTTCTAGAAGTTCTTTTCTACATACTTTCATTTTCTTAGTTAATAAAAAAAAAAATAAAGTCATCATTTGAAAGCAGAGAGTGAAAGGAAAACTTTTGGAGATTTAAGAAAGGGGGCAGGAGTCTTTGAAGGGAGGAGGAGCCTGAATGAATGGCCAGGATGTTGTACAGGACTGCAAAAAAGCACTAAGATCTCATTCTTGGAAATGTGACTCGTGACACTATTAAATGGCTCTTCCTATTTAGTCCCATGGGACTTTGCACATCACTCTTTTATGGTATGTATCCTGTGTTATTGTAATTAGTCTCTCACATGGGTTTCTCCCTGGGCAGACTGTGAGCTCTTCAAAGGCAAGGGTGATGCTTGATTTACCAGAGTAACCAAAGCACAGTTTTTAATGTACAGTAAATACTACTAAATCTTTTTGGCATGAACATGTTTGACAAGTGGATGTTTTTCATAACCTGTTTCCATTCCAATTTTTTCCAACAGTCTCAGCAACCAAGACCAAGCATGGATATTAAGATTTGTCGTGCAACCTCACTGGAAGCATTTTGGTCTTTTTTAGAATTATTATTATTATTATTTTGGAATCTAGATTACACACTTTTGTAAGCAGCAGTTTTTTTATGCTTCCAAAAATGGTATGGAGGTGTCAACATAGCACAAAAACCATGAATGAACATGAGAGGTTTAAGAACATTGTCACCCATTTAGATTTAGTCCAGGACATGGAAGAAAAATAAGTTTTATGCCACATACCAACTCCTGGTGGTTGGTAGTGGCTGCATATATAAATGGATTTTAACATCTTAGTGGGATTCAGAATGGAAGAGTAACATCATGAGTTAGGGATGTCTACCTTGGATTTGTAGTAATGGATGGTGGCATGAATGCTATGAAATGTCAAATATGGATTATGGTATTATTAGACTTTTGCTAAATCCCAAAATATGTTTTTTTAATCTTTCAGTTACCCAGTTATTCAGTACCATTTATTAAGAACTTCTCTGATTATTGTGGTATATCCTGAAAATACATTGATGAATGAATTTGGATTCTTCATGTCTGCTTACAGTCTACGGAAATAAAGCAAATAAGTCTAATTATAATGCAATGCAAAGGGAACTTCTTCGGGAAAGTTTAGGGTGCAGTAGGAACACCTATAATGAGGTACCTAAATCAGACTTGGGGGAAACAAAGAACCAGTCACTTCCAGTTTTCCACTCTGCATATTAGGAGCTTAGAAGTTGCCACTCTGTACTAACAAGTAAAAAGCTAAACACACTGAATAATCAACAACTCTTCTCAGATCTGTAAGAGAGAGGAGGACTCAGGGCAAATCACTGCCCTCAAGATTGGAGAGAAAGGCAAATACTGGAAGTGATGGTTTGTTGGAACAGAAACTAATGGGAGCCAGTGCTGGGTGGGAAAGCAGAACGTTGGTAGCTCAGTGTGGACAATTATTAGGGTTAAAATCTCCAGAGCCACTCCCTCCCAAACAATATTGTGAGACTTAATTCCAAAGGCTTCACCAAGTTCTCACAGTAAATACCTGAGAAAATCCCCTCGTGGTTCCAGCACAGGGAGGGGAGAAGGAACCATTTTGCATTATGCCGGAGCATTGTTCTTTTACAAGGTCTGTCCTAAGGGAAAACTAGTTAACCAGAACCAAACAAGCTTTGGTATTATCAACTCCTAAAATACCTCAGGGAAGGGAAATACCCAACTCCAGGCTGTTGTAGCCATCCTGTTCTACCTAAGCAGGAAGAACATGGAAAAACTCCTGTGAAATTCACAGTTCAGAGGCATAGGCTCATTGAAAGACTGAGTCCTATGCATAGGACCATAGAATACTTCCCCTCCCCCTACACCGCACAACCACATTACTAAAGGGCTATTTATAGCAGCTCCTTATACTGTGTATGTCATGCCTGGCTATCAAGAAAAAAATGACAAAGTTTACCCCCAAAAAAGGAATTTCTGAGCTAAAAAAATAAAGAATGGATGACTTAAGTAATGCAAAAGGTTGTCCTTTTTTTTTTTTTTTTAATCTACTACAAGTTGCCCTAGTAACCCAAAGAAGTGAAGGAGAAAGAGCTGCCTCACTGCCCAGATATTGATTTGTTTGGATGTTTCAATGCCTCATGATACAATAAAACCATAAAAATTTTCTTAAAAAAAAAAAAAAGAATGGAAGTTATCCAAGAAAAAAATAAGAGCATGGTTCAAAACCAGTAAGAATACTCCAGGCGGAGAGGAAACTATATCCAAAGACCCGGAGGTAGGAAGGAGCATGGTTACATTTGAGGAACTGAAAGAAGGCTAATGAGGCTAGAGTGAGAAGCAAGGGGAAGAACAGTGTCAAGTAATACCGTAGAGATAAGCAAAGTCCAGATTATAAATCTTCAAATTGGATTAATACAATTGGATGTAATTTTTTTTTTAATTTTTTTTTCAACGTTTATTTATTTTGGGGACAGAGAGAGACAGAGCATGAACGGGGGAGGGGCAGAGAGAGAGGGAGACACAGAATCGGAAACAGGCTCCAGGCTCTGAGCCATCAGCCCAGAGCCTGACGCGGGGCTCGAACTCCCGGACCGCGAGATCGTGACCTGGCTGAAGTCGGACGCTTAACCGACTGCGCCACCCAGGCGCCCCAAATTGGATGTAATTTTAAAGACACTGCAAAGACTTTGAAGAGGTGTAATAAGGAGAATGACAAAATTAATAATGCATGTTAAAATTACCATTCCACCTATGTTAGGCAGAGCAAACTGTCATGAACCAGGTTTGGTGCTGGGCAAACAACTAAGTAGTTGCTGCAAATATCAGACAACAGGTAATCATGGCCTACAATGGGATAATGTCAAGAAAGAAATGAAAATAAGTGAATGTAATTGAGTGGTACTTAGCAAATAAAATCAACAAGACTTGGTCTATGATTAAAAATTGGTAAAACAAGAGAAAGACAAATGACCTTTAGGTTACTTGTTTGGCCAATGAGATGAATTAAAATAACATCAATTAATATGCGGGGGAAGGAGAAGCAGGTTTGAAGGAAACAGATTATGACCTCAGTTTTGCAGGTTGAAATTTTGAGGTTTATGTAATATCTAAGAGGAGATGTCCTCTACACAGTTAGATATAGGAATGTGAACTTCAAAGGCAAAAATACAGGTGGGATGAATAAGCCTGGGAGTCATAGCCATAAATAATTATTAAAATCACATATGATGATGAAATGATCCAAGGAAAGGATCAAGGAATGACATGAAAAATTGTTGCAAATATCTGCCTGATTCTCTAAGTCTCACTGCTGTTTTTGGTTCTGGAAAAACAAACAAACAAACAAAACCATCTATTCTGAATTGCCATTAGATGCCAAGCCCATGGCTTCTCCTCAGCCCATGACCATTGGACATCTCAGTTCTGGTCTCATTCACATGGCTATTGACTATCAAGGAGCATCAGCATCTAATGTTTCAAAGGCAGTCCCCATGCTCTTAGGGCAAACCCTAAACACCAGAGCTGGAATCCAGTATTTTGAATGGATGCCCCTTTTAGGTTGAGTGGCCATGGAACATTGGAGGATATCTGCAAAAAAGAGATTTGGCCCTGAATGTTTCTCATAACTCTTAGGACTGGATCCCTATAGGAACTATTCTTATCAAGAGCAGCAAAAGCCTCTTTATTACTGAATCTTTTAGGCAGTCTTAAAAATTGTATCTCTTGACCTCTCCTGAACATTTATTAGTGTTGAGAATTCCCATCGACTTGAAACAATCTCTTCCCTTAATTTTGTGCCAACACATACTTCACAATTTATTGTGGCCTTCTCTGGATACTCATCAATCCCTTTATAGTTTCCTCCTTTTCTACCTGAAACATAAATTTTAGTTACTCAGGGTTATTTACAAAATTCATTTTTTTTTCTACGTTATTTTCTTGAGTCATCAATTTGCATGATTTCCTGCTTTTTCATTGTTAACCCCTTTGGTCATGTTCTAAGTTGTGGTGCTTTTCCCTACTAAAATACTGATTTCCATTCACTTATCTTCATTTTTCTTGATATTATTAACCCATTCTAGCTACTACCACATCTTGTCTTATCATTTCAATACATGGGTAGGTCTGTGAGGCATAGAGAACAGGAGCTCCCAACTCCACATATGTTCAATCAAAATAGCTATGTTATTTTCTGGCTTCTTTCAAAAATGTATTATTTAATTAACAAATTAGTAAATTAAAAAAAAGGTAATTTTTGGACTCTCCAGCTGCTAATTTTAACCTATTTTATATTTTCTAAGACAGATGATTTCACTAACAAGATGTATCACAAGACCAGCTCAGAAGTGCATTATGAGTAATTATATCTCAAGACAATTTATACTCTGGCATACAGTCTCTTATGGCATTAAAGCCCCTTAGGAAATGATCTTATTGTAATATTAATTCCATTTCATAAAGCTTTGGTAGATGTCAATGAGATTATAACCAACACTATTCTTTTTAAATAATAAGTCATATCAATGCGTGTATAAAGCATGTTTTGACAAGACAGTACAATGTTATTATTATTATTTATTGTGTCCAAGGCACCTCTCAGCCTGTAGGAAATTAGCTTTAATATCACATTACTGCTCTTCTAGCTCCTGCTTTAATGGGCTTCCAGGCAAAAGCAGCCTTGTTTCCTCTCCTTCCTGACGGCTTAAAGAATCTGACTACTCCTGCTGAGCTGGTCTCTGTGAAGTGTGAAGTTTTTAATCTGATCTCTGTTCATCCTCAAGCATTTAATTTGCAGCTTAGGAATTTATAGAGGTCTGCCATGCAGATCAACAAGGGTAAAAGCTGTTAAGATTTGCCAATACATTTTGAAGAAAGCTGAGTGAGAAACAGCAAGCCAATTTCACTGGAAGAAACTATACACCAACACCTGAAGGACTGATTCTGCTTTCCATGTAGAGTTTGAACTCTTCCTGCACTGCCCTGAGACATTACTGTGCTCTCTTCGAGGAAGATCCTAAGGTGGAAAATTAGTGCAAGGATGCCTTGATTTCCTGCAGCTCAGGAAAATGAAAGGTTTCAAACCAAAAGAAAGCAAATGAACAAAAAAAGGGAGATTCAAACCAAGAGAAAACAACTGGACCAAAAACAAAAACAAAACAAAAAAAACAAGAGAGGTAGAAAGGAAAGAAACGAAAAGAAAGGAAAAAAGAAAAGAAAAACCAAACACCTAATAATTACCCAAGGATCAATGTTGTTAAGTTTGTCAAAATAGAATGAATGAATATACACTTTATCACTGTCTCCAGTTCTGACCTTCTGATACCACAAGAAAGGTCTGTTGCATCCATCCTCTACCAAAGCTCCACCAACACAACATCACATTCATTTTATTAAAGGCCCTCCACCTAACATCCCTCCGTCTCTCCATTTTCTAAATCCTACTCACCGCCATGACTCAAACTACATATTTCCATATTCATACCTCCTTAGAAGATTTCTTGACTATGCCAAAACAATTCCACACCCAATTCTCTCTTATTTTACACATATAATACATCTAACTATATTTATATAAGTACATACAATTCAAAACAAGTGATACCATGTGTGATACTGATTTTATATATATATATATATATATACTGTATCACATCATTGTTTTGAATTGTCTCATAGATATTGGTTCTTCCTCCACAGTTAGATTATAATTTCAAAAAGAGCAGGTACATTCTCTAAGGGATGGCCTGGTTCTTAGCCCTGACTCTGATATTAACCTGCTTTGAGGCTTGCTCATGGCTGCCATAAAATTATATGCATCTCTGCCTTGAAAAAATCACTTCCTATTACTTGGAACCTTCATTTTTCACCTTCACAAAGATAGTGTTGGAGTAGATGAATCTATTTTCTTTGACAGCTCAGATTTTTATATGATTTATTATTCTGTTTCTCATATTTCCAACAAAAGTTCATATAATTCTGTATGCATTGTTATTTCTTAATAAATAAGTGGATTTCATTGTAGTGGTTGGATAGCTGGACATTTAGATGAATGGATGGAATAACAAAAGGATATCTGTATAAACTAGCTATTTGGAAGTCTTTCATTTCTTCTTAGCATTTGGTAGAAGGTATAGATTGACTTACAACTGGGTTCTTGCTTTATCCAACATTGAATGTTGAGTGGAACCCTAGACTCTTCTTTTCTGGAGACACCACAGGACAGAAACTATCTGCCTGAAAAATAAACTTGTGTGATGTATTTCTATGGAGTAATAATAATCCCCAGGGGTTTCAAAGGTAGTACCCAAATACTAAAAGAGCCTTAGATTCTTATCTAGGGAAAAGAAAAAGAAATATTACAAGCCATTTATTTTTTCAAAAGGAAAAGGCACCCACTTGTCCTGCATTCAGGTATCACATAATGAAAATGTCTCCTGGACATCATCAGAGTCCACTGAAACTCATAACCCCCAAGCTCATTTTTCACCCTGTTGCTGGCTGATCTATTTTTCATATTACCTTAGCCTTTTGACAAGTCATATAAAAGAAAGGGTGAGAGAATGTTTCTGGCGTCAAAGACTGCCTCTATCTCTGGAACACACCATATCAGGTGGCAGGTAAGAAATGACCCTATTATCATTTCCAAGAAGTAAAATGGCCAAGGCTTTCCAAAAGAGCTGTTTTCCCTGAACAAGCATATACCACAGATGGATAGCAGCCTATTTATGTGCAAAGCCACAAACACCACCTGGCCACATCGCCCAGTAAAAAAGAGTCAAGTAACCTTACACAGGTGCTAATTTTTAGACATTGTCTGGTTGAGGGCCCATAACTTCATTTACAAGTGATCTAAATAAATCTATATTGATGTTTCCCATATGTGCCTGCTGCGCCCTTACATTAACTTTTAACATGAAATGGAGTAGCATAAGGTAACATCAATAAGGATGATCTGGATTGTTTCTGGACTACTTAATGTCCCTTTGCTTATCAACAATCTCATTTTCCCTTAATAGATAAGCCAAACTACCTCACAATTTCCTATTCTCTCAGTTTATCCACTGACAAGAGAAGACTGACATGGCCAAGTAGAATACTTAGCTTTAATTTAGTAGAATCTGTGTTCAGGAACAGTGTTGGGTTCCCTGGTGGACACATTCATATTTTGAGCATTAAGATGTCTGTGTTTACAGGATCCAGAGTCACAGAGCTTAAAAACTAAATTAAACTAGTAGGTAATTAGGGATAATAATACATGGAATGACCTTTGTTTCTGTCCTTTGGTTCCTAGAACCATGTAAACATACTTGACTGTATTCTACACATCATATACCAGAGCATCCCAACATTATGAAGCACTATCTCAAAGCTAGAGCTTACATGAGTCTCTCTAGCCATTCTACCATTATGCAAGTCTGTTTCCTTGGGTGATATGGATATGGTGAGACCAGTGATTCCTATAAATATGATTGCTTCATTCTTTCTCTGAAAAGTGAGTTTACTTTGCATGGCCCAACATGGTAAGATACTCAGTTTCAGGTGACAGTTCAGGCAAAAAAAAAAAAAAAGAATGATAAGCTAGAGGAAGCAAGTAACAACTCAGAAGTGTTTCAAGTTAGCATAAATGACTATTTCCTACCTGATGGATGGGAGTTCACCTGTGGCTTTTTTTTTTTTTTTTGAAAAAGTCATATTGTTTGGGGGCTGAAGTTCAATTTCTATTGTTTGCAAGCTGAAGAGTAGAAAGAGAGAAATCAACCTTGTGGAGGGAAGTCCATATTACTGAGCACATGCATAGTTTTCATGACTACTTAGTTCACAAGCCTAGTGAGCAATCTTTGGAGAGCTGAGGAAGAAAGTTAAGTTACCTGTCTTCTTAAAAACCTTCTTTATGAAAAGGGTATTTAGTAAAATTTCACTTGAGAAACCAGTATTACCTAAATGCTGGGCCCATTTCAAGAAATTCACCCTTATAAGTCTCCACAGGTACCTTTGCCATGAACTCTAGCTCCTCCCAAGACTTTGACCATCCATCAAAATCATTATCTCACCATTCATAAATCACTGAGAGGATTCCCCCTTCCCCCAGCTGTTTATCAATGTCTTATTGGCTAAGAATGTATTAGCAGTCATTTTCCATTGGATATCAATTTATTATGCATATATATATAAAAAACATTATTGACTTCTTTTTTTCTTCCTTAGACGACTGGTCACAGGTCACTACGCATGAGGCTATAATTACAGGTTCAAGGAGGCATGACATTGAATTTGAAGTAACCCATTGAAAATATGTGTATGCTATGTCTTTAATACCTTTTCAACTTGGATCTAACACTTTCACACGATTATTAAAGGTTGTTGGGCACTACCAATCTGAAAAATCAGTGGATCAAATAATAAACATTTTATGATAGGTAGCTTGAGCTACATGGTCAATGGTATCTCATACTAGGTATTTATTCTATCTTTGTCAAGGGAGAGAAAGTCTGCTTTGTTAAATGATGGTAAGTTAAATTTATATGATGGCACAGTTTTGTCCCCAAATCATAAAGACCTTCACTAGAAATTAACCACTGGAGGGAGCATCACAGGTATGATGTAACATATCCATCTTCCCCAGACATTCCAATCACCCCTGGGTCTCTCCATCTATAAGAACCAACTGGCAGTACTACTTGTTCATGTACTTACTGGAGTATCTTTTCATATCCTAGTTTCCTAACCCGAAACTAGAAGTGTTTCAGGTCATCTGGCAAATTGGTCAGAGTGTGGTTTATGTGGTTTATTCTGCTCTCAAAACTCAAAGATACACAGTAATCATTGGATATATTTCTTGGTATAGGAGTGGGCAATGTTGTAGGCACTGCAGGTGATATTCCAACATGTTTCAGGTTATTGAAAGCACAGAAACTCCACTGATGTGGCATATAAATATACTGAAGTTTATCTCTAACCTTATTATGTGCATATACCATGCTGAAACATCTAGGATATCTGCTACTTCCTGCTTTATAGGTTCTATCAATATAAAGTTATCACTGAAGTCAGTCTGTATAATGACCTATGGGTTGATAAGACACTCAAGGCATCAGTAAACTAAATTGCGATACAGAGCTAAAAGGATGGCATAATTCTGATATTTCATAGCAAAGGTGTATTGCCATTTGAGCCAAATAACTATAGAATAGCTAGTATTTTCAGTTTATTAGGATAAAGGAAAAATATCAGATCAATTGCTGTACAAAGACACAATGATTAATCTGACTTTCTCAAATGAGGAGACTATATCTGGAACCAAGCCATCAGCTTCCTTCAGTCCCCTTTTGAGAAGTGTGGAAGCTTTGAGAAGTGGGATGCTCCACTTAGGTCCCTCTTCAAGGAAGGCTCTGCTGCCCAGCTGCAAGGAATGGGTGTAGCAGAGAGCTTCCAGCTGGTGGCACCTTCCAAATTCCCATTTCCACTCAGCTGAGGTCATTACTGTTTTCAGAGCAGCCCTAGCCAATGGCGTAGCAAGGTGATGGGTGGCAAAACAGCCTGGCCATTTTTGTTCAATGTGAGACTTCTCTAATGGGCCATCTTTGCCCTAGAGCTCTCCTTTGGGCTGACAGAGATTTTCTCAGATCTGCATCATGGTTTTATGGATTCCCTTGTGCAACCCTGCTTTCTCCGACTTTCTGTTCACAGATGTTACAGACCAATAAAACTTTTGTGCTCTTAACTCCATCTCAGCCTGTTTCCTAACGAATCTAACCTGCAGCACTAAGTTTGCATTAATTTCCTGTCTTTTTTTTACAAACTGCCTATCCTCTGCACCCGAACTACAGTCTTGAAGGGAATTTTTAAAATGGAAACCATCCCCTCTCTACCTGTAAATTTTCTGGTGATGGCATAAACTGTCAGGTTTTTCAGAGATGAGCTATTAGTTCAAATGTGCTATTTTGGTGGGAAGGATTAGCACTAGTGCTCCTTCCTTTGCTTTTCCTGCCATAGTAATTGCCACTCTATGGGTTAGGACATCACTCCAGGAATGCTACTAGGCTCCCAGTATGCACCAACTATATATTAAGGAACTTGGAAAGAGACAATAGGGTTATAATCTGCTCTGATCCCTGCACTGTTTTCTCTCATTTCTTTTTTGTTGTTGTTGTTTTTTTTATTTGTTTTGTGTGTGTGTGTGTGTGTGTGTGTGTGTGTGTGTGTGTCTAATGTTACAGGATGCTCTCAAATGTTGGTGATCTTTAGGACTCTGCTCCTATTTAAGACTGACACAGGAAAGGTTAATGAGTAATGTTTTATGCATAGCCTGAGTTTGTCAAATGGTGGACTTCACTATGAGATGATCTTGTTGAGCTGTTTCATAGGAAGGATATCTATTTATTTTTATAGGTATTTTTTTTTGAGCTAGCCAGTATGCCTACAAAAGAAATATCTATCCTTCTGCCTGAATGATTTAAGCCTGGCTACCAGCATTCTGGGAGCTTAGCAGAGAAAGAGGGCAAGTAGTCTCACTTTTCACTCAACCACCCTGTGTTAATTACGACAGCCCTGCCCAGAGCTGTGTACCCTGTCACCAAGAGCAGTGCGTCTCACTCACTCTCTCCAAGGAATCATCTTCCAGTTTCCTTTTTGAATATGGTGTCTATATGATTCTTCTATAGGCTTCCAACCAATCTCACGGCTTCAGCCACACATTCAGGACTTTTTCAGAGTTATTTTTATTCTTAATTCTTGATGCTTTTTATGCTTCTGTGATGGTAATCCTCTCACTCTGGAACTTCTACCATACCAGTTTAGGTTTCTTTGTTATCTGGCCTGCTAAGCCCATTGCTAATCACCATACATTACTGCTCTCATTTTTATTTGTGTCCTTTTATTTGTGTCCTTGGGAGTTACAGTTTACTGTTTTCTACCAGGTTTCAGACATAACAATGGTGTCCAGTTCACTCTGTGAAGTAGAAATGTCCCTTGCTTATTTTTGTCGCTCACTCCAAAGCATCAAACTGACAGAACCTAAATATATTCTTGAGCCCTAGCTGCTAGAATTCTCAAAAAACAAATCAGGGTGGCCTTGAAACAGGCATCTCTCACCAACACCGATACAATAGAAGCTCTAAACACTGAAGATTTCAAAAGAGTTTTGTAGGGGAGGCAGTATTGCACTGTTCCAGAGCTCCAATATTCTTTTTTTAAAATTTTTTTTTTCAACGTTTATTTATTTTTGGGACAGAGAGAGAGACAGAGCATGAACGGGGGAGGGGCAGAGAGAGAGGGAGACACAGAATAGGAAACAGGCTCCAGGCTCTGAGCCATCAGCCCAGAGCCCGACGCGGGGCTCGAACTCACAGACCGCGAGATCGTGACCTGGCTGAAGTCGGACGCTTAACCGACTGCGCCACCCAGGCGCCCCCAGAGCTCCAATATTCTTCACCTAAGGCCATACCATCCAAACCTGTCATCAGTGAGTGGTTTCTTCCTGAGCTGGCTCTCCACCAAGCTGCCCCTATTCAAGGTTTCAATCCTCAAGATGTTGGTCTCCATACGTCTATGTAATTAGTAATGATGATAATGATAATAACAACAACACCTACATTGGTACATTGGTACAACTTGTACCTTGGTACATGTGCTTTTTGCGAGGTTAATAAACATTAGAAAAGTGTCTCATTCTCAAACCAATTTATAAACTTGTAGTAAATAAATGTAAAAAGGCTTCTTTCTAATAGGACTCTTCAGACCCTTTTAAAATATATTAATGTATCAAAATGGAAATAAAAGAATGTAATAAGAAATGATAGAATACAGAGCTGAAAAATGTATCAAGATCTATTTAGCCTAAAATCCTAAATTTACAATGATGTAACTCAGGTCTACTGTGGAAAATTGACTTGTTCCAGGAAATGCAGCCGAGTTTTGAAAATATCAGACAAGGTACCCAGGACTGCTAACTTCTAGTTAAAGGCTCTTCTGAATTTCTGTTTCTTGCCTTCAAGGAACTTATAAATGGAATATATGTGAACTGTTGAAGGTAGATACATTGTTATAATGTGTGTGTATTTTTTCCTAATACTTAAAAATTAAGGTAGATGTATCAATTAAGAACAAGGGTTAGGATCTGGAATGAAACAATTCTAGGTTCACATTGGAGTTCCAATACTTATTTGTTTGTTTGTTTATTTTGAAGCTTATTTATTTATTTTGAAACACAGAGAGAGCGAGCACACATAGGGGAGGGGCAGACAGCGAGACAGAGAGAGAGAGAATCCCAAGCAGGCTTCACACTGAGGGGTCTTGAACTCAGGAACCGTGAGATCATGATCTGAGCCTAAACCAAGATTCAAACATGTAACCAACTGAACCACCCAGGTGCCCCGGGTTCCGCTATTTAATATTTAACAACCTTGGACAAGTAACTTAATCACCTTAAATGCAAGTTTTCTCATATCTAAGAAGATAATGAAACTGACTTTATGAGTTTATTAAGACTACATGAAAAAATTAATAATAACAATTTATATAAGTCCAATACCTAGAACCTAAGCATCACTTAATAAATTATATATTTATTATTGGCATTATTTTTAATTCCATTATTATTCATGAAGTTCAAGTCAGATTCTAATGAACCATTTTATATGGAGATACAGTTTCTATTGCCCACACCCATAATAACTTATTAAAGGAACTCCAAGATTTCTCGATTTGTCTTATAGCTAAGCTTCTAGATAAAGAATGGACATATTGCCTACAGTTTTGTGCTTTCCACTTACTTTCAACCAGCTTAAAATAGGTCATACCCCTATCTCCACAGAAAGAATACATGTTAACGTTACCAATGACCTTTATGTTGATAAATCCAGTACATGTTTTTTTCTTGCCATCCCGATCTTTTAGCAACATTCAACACAGCTGGGCCCCATCTGTCTTTCTGTGTGTTTCTGATTTTTTTTCCTCACCCTACCCCTAACCCCTAAGCAGTGTCTTTTAGAATGCTGTGCAGTTTAGAGGAATGGGGTTAGTAAGGAAAGTTGGGGCTTGGAATGCAATAGACTTAGGTTTCTATCTGCTGACCTCTTTATTTGACAGTCACTAATCATGTACCATGTGCCAGACACTGTGCTAACCACCCAGAGGTTTCTCCTTAGCCTCTTTTTTTCCCATTCTACATTCTATGTGGTCTAATCTACTCTAAAGGCTACAACTCTGAAGTCTATACCTCAGCCCAGACTTTGCTTCCTGAGCTTCTAATCCATGCATCTGCTTACTGACGTCCCCATTTGGATAGTTCATAGATAATTTCAAAGTTAAAGTATTTAAAAATGAATTCATCAGGGGCGCCTGGGTGGCTCAGTCAGTTAAGCGTCTGACTTCAGCTCAGGTCATGGTCTCGCTGTCCGTGAGTTCGAGCCCCACATCGGGCTCTGTGCTGACAGCTCAGAGCCTGGAGCCTGTTTCAGATTCTGTGTCTCCCTCTCTCTGACCCTCTCCCGTTCATGCTCTGTCTCTCTCTGTCTCAAAAATAAATAAATGTTAAAAAAGAAGATTTTAAAAAATGAATTCATGAGCTATAAAGACAACATGAATCTGCTACTCTTCTGGTGTTTCCTATATTAGGAAGTGGCATCAGCAAACTTCCAGGAACTCAATGTAAACAAACACCTGGGAGTTTTCTATGACACCACCCCCTCCCAACAGTCTCTTCCCCAGCATCAATACAATGCAGCACCAAATTCAGTTTCTTTTCTTGGAGCCCTTCAGATCTGTCAGCTGCATTCATTTATTTATTCATCTTGCATTAATTCAGTGCCTCTTTGTGCTAGAACCTGTCCTGGATTCTGGAAAAATAAAGGTAAACCTGGGTTCAAATTATGATGGTAAATGACCATTTCTTTCTTTTTTATTCCAATAAGTCACAGATAGATTCTTTGATAAAATAAAATGAAATCAATTAGTAGACAACTAAAATGAAAATGGAGATACAAAATACAAGCCCTAGTTTTCCTTATTAGATTCAATAAACATAAATTATTCACCAAACTGCTGTAAAAGTTTGTAAACGCTTCTTTCAATTTCTGTACCTATCTCCTTACAGACTAGTAAATTTTACAAACTGATGTCATCTATGAATTTCACTTTGAGTAGCACTGAGGAGAGAGCCTGGCTTTTTTTTTAACATCATAAATATAATAATAACATTATGCCATTAATTTGTGCTTACACTGAAGAATCAAAAAGTAGAAGCGTGTAAATAGAAAAACCAGAGTCCCATTTTTCCTATTCCCTAGTCTCAGTTTTAAGAGTTTGTACATTTTTTCTAGAAATTTCCATATGTTTGGAAGCATATTTATTCTATATGAAAAAAATAAGTGGATGAGGCACCTGGGTACCTCAGTCAGTTGAACGTCTGAATTTGGCTTAGGTCATGATCTCACAGTCCGTGAGTTCAAGCCCATCAGGCTCTGGGCTAACAGCTCACAGCCTGGACCCTGCTTCAGATCCTCTGTCTTCCTCTCTTTCTGTCCCTTCCCAGCTTGTACCTTGTCTCTTTCTCTCTCAAAAATAAACATTAAAAATATTTTTAAAAATAAGTGGAGTCATAGAGTGCATTTTCTTCTAAAATTTACCTTTTTATTTAGGTAAGCAGATTTTGAGAACTTTTCTTTTATAAAAACATAACACATCAAATTTCTTTCTTTTATACTGCTAGATATTAGGTGATGTTAGATGTTAGGTGAACCACATGGAATTGCTGATATTCAATACTTTTGATTTATAAAATGGCAATTCCAAATGGTTCAGTGTCATATTTTATTGTATGGCCATACCATAATGGAGTTGAACAATCCTCTATCTGTAAATAACATGGTTGACTCCAGTATTTTATATGTAACATACTTTCAAACTTTGAAAGAATACTACTCCTGGTCCATTTAATGGGAATGATCAAGGAAACATTCTTTCTCCTAAAAGTTTACATTGTTTTTAGAAACTAAAAACACAAATAAAATTTTGTTTTTTTTTTAAGTACACCATGTCTAATTTGATTGTTGGCCTTGAAAAATCTGGATCTTTGTTACTATTGAAAAGATTGTACCAATATAAGGGAGGTCTAAAGTATATTTTAATAACATGGGGCACCTGGGTGGCTCAGTCAGTTAAGCGTCTGACTTTGGCTCAGGTCATGATCTGGTGGTTCATGAGTTCAAGTCTTGTGTTGGGCTCTGTGCTGTCAGTGTGGAGCCTGCTTGGGAACCTCTCTCTCTCTCCCACTCTCTTTGCTCCTCCCCCACTTGTGCATGCTCTCTCTCAAAATAAATAAATAAATACACATTTAAAAAATTTTAAAAATAAAGTACATTTTAATAACAAACTAATAGTTTCACACATATAAATGCAAATAACTTCAAATGGCAGAGGGAAGTATTTATAAAATTTGTCACTGTCAGCTCATATAGTGAAAATGCTAAAAATATCTCTGCAGGCAGCAAAATAACTGGTAAACAACTAGCAAGAAAGGTTATCTGTAGTACAAGCTTTAATATTCATTTGTTATCAATTACAGGGTCCAAAATAAGTATCTGAGATAATGAAAAAAATCTGATATTCTCTTTTTAAAAGCAGCAGCTGGAAGAATATGTTTATTATAGGAACAGAATGCAATAAAATAAATTAATAAAGTATATGTCTTCCAGACTACAAAACCTGGTTCTCAAAGCACATTTTTTTGGTTTTATTTATTGAGAGAGAGAGAGAGAGAGAGAGAGAGAGAGAGAGAGAGAGAGAGAATGTGTGCACACAGTGGAGGGGCAGAGAAACAGGGAGAGGGCGAATCCCAAACATATTCCATGCTGTCTGTGCGGAACCTAATGCAGGTCTCAAACTCACAAACTGTGAAATCATGGCCTGAGCCAAAATCAAGAGTCGGAGGCTTAACTGATTGAGCCACCCAGACACCTCTCAAGGCACTTTAGAAATAGATGATGAGAACTTGGTTGTTATTATATTTTCCCTTTCCCTCTACTTCATTGTGGCATCTTAACACATTTTCTTCTTCACAGAACAAGACAAAAATCTGAAATTTTTAGTGAAAGAAGCTGGAGGCCTACCAGAGTGTTTGAGGTTGCTTTTATTTATTTGTTTATTTTTTGAAATTGGATAAATACTAGAAAAATAATCTCTGGTGATAGTCTTAAGAAGAAAGGGTTATTGGATCCATTTAGAACCTGAGTAAACCTTTTGTTATAGTCAGATTTTAAGTCAAATGAAAGACATTTGCAAGAGTTCAGTTTTTCCCATTTCCCAAAAATGACAAATGAAAAGGGGCCATTTTGAAATTTCTAAGCATGTACTGATTATCTTTGGTCATTATTGTTTATAGTCTTAGCCCAGCCAGCTGCTGACTTCAGGGGTAGAGATGTTCTCACAGACTCAATTCCCCCCGTTTGCAATATTTGCATTCAAGCTGTTCAGGCTATTTAAAGCTATTTTTAAAACAATACTGTAATTAAGATTATTAGTCCTATTTCTAATGATCAGAAGGCAGCTGATGTGTGAATAACAGTTTGCTTAAATGACAAAATTGGGTACCTGAATCATTATCCTGAGTGACCAAAATTATTTCAAGAATTACAAGAGGGGCGCCTGGGTGGCTCAGTCAGTTAAGCTTCCTACTTCGGCTCATATTATGATCTGTCAGTTCATGGATTCAAGCCCCACATCGGGCTCTGTGCTGACAGCTCAGAGCCTGGAGCCTGCTTTGGATTCTGTGCCCTTTTCTCTCTGACCTTCCCCTGCTTGCACTCTATCTATCTCAAAAATAAATAAACATTAAAAAAAAAAACAATTACAAGAAGATAAGCTGACTGAAATAAAGGAGACTTTAAAGTCATTCTACATTTAGAACATTATTGCTTAATCCTACATGAGGACTTTTATGGATATTGAGGGTCATGTCTTGAGCGAGTGGCTCCCTGTCCTCCTGCCTAGATTAGACTATAAATGTAGAACTGACTCACTCTCTCTTTCTCATTTGTTATCTGGGAAGAAGCCAGCTTCCATATTGTGAGGGAATCTCACAATAAAGAGGGCCATGTAACAAGGAACTGGAGAGAAGATTCTAAGAAGCCTATGGAAGCAAGAAAGCAATATATATAGTACCAACCAGATGGATTCATTCATACCATCATATATTTACTATTCACTTCATATTTATTTGCTTATGTATTTGGCACATATTTATTGAGTGTATATCCTGTGTCAGACATGGAAAGCATTGAGGAATAAAAGGCAAACATAGTCCCAGATAGATAAAGCACAAATGAATAATTACAAGTTAGGAAAAGTGCTAGGAAAGAGGAAAAGGAATACAATGATGGAGAAAAACATTGGAGGGGCATAAACTACAATCAAGTGGTCATAACACTTCTGTGAAGGTGAAAATCTGAAACTAGAATAATGAAAAGAAATCACCATAGAAGGCTCATGAAGGAAATTGAAGAAGTTACAAAGAAATGGAAAAACATTGCGTGCTTATGGGTTGGAAGAATAAATATTGTTAAAATGTCAATACTACCCAAAGGTATCTACACATTCAATGCGATCCCAATCAAAATTGCACCAGCCTTCTTCTCTAAGCTAGAACAAGCAATCCTAAAATTTGCATGGAACCACAAAAGACCCCAAATAGCCAAAGTAATATTGAAGAAGAAAACCAAAGTGGGAGGCGTCACAATCCCAGACTTTAGCCTCTACTACAAAGCTGTAATCATCAAGACAGCATGGTATTGGCACAAAAACAGACACATAGACCAATGGAATAGATAGAGACTCCAGAATTGGACCCACAAAAGTATGGCCAACTAATCTTTGACAAAGCAGGAAAGAATATCTAATGGAAAAAAGACAGTCTTTTTAACAAATGATGCTGGGAGAACTGGACAGCAACATGTAGAAGAATGAAACTAGACCACTTTTTTACACCATTCACAAAAATAAACTCAAAATGGATAAAGGACCTGATTGTGAGACAGGAAACCATCAAAACCCTAGAGGAGAAAGCAGGAAAAAACCTCCCTGATCTCAGCTGCAGCAATTGCTTACTTGACACATCTCTAAAGGCAAGGGAATTAAAAGCAGAAATGAACTATTGGGGCCTCATCAAGATAAAAAGCTTCTGCACAGCAAAGGAAACAATCAACAAAACTAAAAGGCAACCAACGGAATGGAAAAATATATTTGCAAATGACCTATCGGACAAAGAGCTAGTATCCAAAATCTATAAAGAACTCACCAAACTCCACACCCAAAAAACAAATAATCCAGTGAAAAAATGGGCAGAAAACATGAATAGACACTTCTCCAAAGAAGACATCCAGATGGCCAACAGGCACATGAAAAGATGCTCAACGTCACTCCTCATCAGGGAAACACAAATCAAAACCACACTGAGATACCACCTCATGCCAGTCAGAGTGGCTAAAATGAACAAATCAGGAGACTATAGATACTGGTGAGGATGTGGAGAAACGGGAACCCTCTTGCACTGTTGGTGGGAATGCAAACTGTGCAGCCACTCTGGAAAACAGTGTGGAGATTCCTCAAAAAATTAAAAAAAGATCTACCCTGTGACCCAGCAATAGCACTGCTAGGAATTTACCCAAGGGATACAGGAGTGCTGATGCATAGGGGCACTTGTACCCCAATGTTTACGGCAGCACTTTCAACAATAGCCAAATTATGGAAAGAACCTAAATGTCCATCAGCTGATGAGTGGATAAAGAAATTGTGGTTTATATACACAATAGAGTACTACGTGGCAATGAGAAAGAATGAAATATGGCCCTTTGTAGCAACGTGGATGGAACTGGAGAGTGTGAGGCTAAGTGAAATAAGTCATACAGAGAAATACAGATACCATATGTTTTCACTCTTATGTGGATCCTGAGAAACTTAACAGAAGACCATGGGGCAGGGGAAGGGGATGAAAAAAAAAGTTACAGAGAGGGAAGGAGGCAAACCATAAGAGACTCTTAAAAACTGAGAATAAACTGAGGGTTGATGAGGGGTGGAGGGAAGGGAGGGTGGGTGATGGGCATTGAGCAGGGCACCTGTTGGGATGAGCACTGGGTGTTGTATGGAAACCAATTTGACAATAAATTTCATATTAAAAAATAAAAATAAAAATAAAAATAAAAATAAAGAAATCACCAATAGTTAGCAGAGAAAGAGAGAGAGAGAGGAAGTATCGTGACATTGAGGTAGTAAAGAGCTTAGTATGTTTGAAGGACTGAAAGAGAGTCTATATATGGCCTCAGGTGAAGAAGAAAATGCAAAGTCATAACTGGAGATTATAATATCCTTCTCTAAGTAATTAGTAGAAGAACCAAAGAAGTCAGTGAGTTATAGAATATTTGAAAAATACTATTAATCAGCTTGATCTAATTAAAATTTATAGAGCACCACATCCAGTAACTGAAGAGTACATATTCTTTAAGTACATATGTAATGATAACAAAAATATACTATATAATTGATAATAAAATGTCTCAATGAATTTCAAATGACTAAAATTTTATAGAGTATTTCTTATCACAACAGAAATAAATTACAAATCAATAGCAGTATCTAGAAAATCCACAAATATTTGAAAAATAAACAACACAATTGTATATAACTTATATGTCAAGAAAAAAAACTAAATGGGAAATTAAAACCATAATCTCAACTGAATGACAATAAGATGACAGCATATCAAAATTTATGGGATGAGCTAAAACAGTGCCTATAGAGACATGTGTAGCTTTATATCTTCATATTAGTAAAGAAGAAAGGCTCAAAATTAATATCTAATTTCCACCTTAAAAACCTGGCAGAAGAAAAGTAAATAAACCGCATTAATTGGAAGGAGGCAAATAATGGTCAGAGTAAAAATCAGTGAAAAAAAAATTAATGAATAAAAGAGAAACAAAATATATAATGCTAAAAACTGATTACTTGAACAGATAAATAAAATTGATTGATTAGGAAAAAAGGAAGAGATATGACTAGACATCTTACACGTATTAAAAATATAGTAGGTAATATCACAAAAAGTATGCCAAAAAAGTTAACAATTTAGAAGGAATGTAACTGAAAAACAGAATTTTTCAAAACTGATATAAGAATAAACAGATCTGAGTAAGTTTATAAACAAGAAAGAAGCAATATTCATAATCCAACACCCTTCCATAAAGAACATTCCTAACTTGATATTTTTTCAGGGAGTTCCATTACAAATTTAAAGAGAATATAATCCTAAATTCTGACTCTTTCACCAAATAATGGAGGACAAATACCTCCCCGACTTATTTTAGGAAAGCAACATAATCCTACCACCAAAATCTTATAACCATACTATAAAAAAGAAACAAATCAATATCCCTTATGAACATAGACACAAACATCCCAAAGAAAACTATCAAAAAATCAAATCCAGAAATATAGAAACAGAATAATATATCACCAGTGAAATTTTTAAACTAACAAATGAATTTAAGCACATTAACAAAATAAAGGAGAACATCCATAGGATCATTTCAAAATGAACAAAATTCAATACCCTCCTATGGTAAAACTGTGTGGCAAATCACAAATAGAAGTTTCTCTTTTATGCCAATTCTGAATGTTCACATTTCTTTCCTTGGCTAAAGGAATAAATAATTTCTAGACTTTTCAGATGAAGCATTTTGGTGCCTTCATGTAATGAAAACAAATGGAAAACCTCTTTTTTCAAAAAACAAAACAAAACACCTTCCTTCAAATGGGAAATGAAGTTTTAATTCTGTGGGGTTTGCCTACTTCATGGGTGATCTTTTAAAACAGATCCTACTTAGATAAAGTCCTAGAGATCAATTCACATCCGAGCAAAATATTCATACCTATTTTAGTCCTTCTGGAACTCAATTATATATTCATTAGACTGTAACAATGTTCCACTGGTTATTTATAATCAGGTTTTTTTTTAATTTTTAAATTTTTTTCTATGAACTTCTGTTTAGTTAATTCTTACTGACTTGTTTCCAAGGTCACTAATCCTTGCTTTTGTAGTATTCAATCATCTATTAAGTCTGTTTAGAGTTCATTGTTTTCTTTTTTGGTTTTTGTTTCTTTTTTCAAGTATTAACTGTTTTTACCTATAGAATTTTGACTTGCTTTTGTAGATTCCCATTCTTTGCTGAGAATTTGCATCTGTTCACTTATTCATCTTTTCTTGTAAGTCCTTGACACATTTAAAGTAACTATTGTCAAGTTCCTGCCTGCAAATTCTGACATTTATTGTATATTTCACATTTTTAATTATAAACAAGACGTTGCATGTAGAAGAACAGTGATGTTTGAAATATACTATTTTTTCTGGTTTTCCTAGAAATACTGAGCTCTTTTCCTATGTCTGGCACCTGAGTTGAAGTGCCAAGTTGATCTACAACTGAACTTCAGATTTAATAAGATTAATGCACTTGTGGTTAGCTCACCCACCAACCAGTGTGTTACTGTGGCTCCTCTTATGAGGGGCTAATCTCTTTTATTTTATTAGGTTTGATCCAAGAGGCAGTTGGCTCATGCTTTCACCTTCAAAATCAGGGGCAGGGATCACTTTTTTTCCAAGCACAGTGAAAATGCTCAAGACGGCAGAAATTATACTCTGTAGCCCTGCCTTCACTGTCACTTACTTTGACAAATTGGGCGTAATTATGAATTGCCAATCTAGAATTATTACTTTTACTTTTATTGTACTTGAAACTCCAAACCTCCTTACCTTCCCTATCATTGCCAATAGCTTGACCTTGTTATTAGTCTCTCCTCAACCCTGAAAATTATCTAGAAGAAATTCTTCTATCGCCCACACCCCAGACTTGGTGTTTCTCTCCAGGAAAGAGCCAGCACTCTCACCTCACTTGTGAAGGGCTCCCCTCTTCTGAAATTAGTGCTTCTGAACTTTCTTGAATTTATCATTCTTTTCTTTAATGTTTACTATTTATTTTTGAGAAAGAGAGAGACAGAGCACAAGTTGGGGGGGGGGGCAGGGGCAGAGAGAGAGAGTGAGACAGAGAATCTGAAGCAGGCTCCAGGCTCTGAGCTGTCAGCATGGAGCCCCATGCGGGGATAGCACTCACGAACCATGAGATCATGACATGAGCCAATGTCAGACGTTTAACCAACTGAGCCACCCAGGTGCCCGTTGATTTCACCATTCTTTAACAGTCTCACATACAATTTCAATTAAACTAGACTTTTTTTTTTTTTTTTCATGTGAAAATCCTTTTATGTCCTATCTTGAAATGGAACTTTTATCCACTCCTAGACTGTTCTCTGGAATGTTCCCATTTGTTGTTAGTTAATGGTTCAGTCTAGTCTCTAGTCTGATGCATTTACTAATGCTTTAAAAGCATCTGACTAATCTCACCTCTGTTCATTTGTTTGTTTTAATCAATATGCTACAAAACCAGAGCACTGGATTTTCTTTAGTTCCTAAATTCCTAGATAAACTTTTGGGGTTGCATATCTTTGTTCTTCAATTCCTCACTGTATCATATTTGATATCCATTTAGGATAGGTTCTCTGGAAACAGAGCCTGATGTTGACGTTCGTATGCACGTGGTTTACTGTGAGAAATTTCTCTGGAGAAGCTACTAAGGCTGAGAGAAACAGGGTAGGAATAAGGTGTCAATGAAATTTAAATTCAGCATGATCCCTCAGGAATGTCTGGAGTCTGTACTCTATCAGAGGCTGTCCTTTCTAGAAGCAAGGGGAGTAGAGTGACATAACTGCCAAGCCTCTCTAGGTAAGGAAGATTTAATCTCTCAAGGACAATCTTCAGGGAAAATATGCCAGTGGGAGCCATCAGTAAAATACTCCTCACAGCTGGGGGATGAATGCTACAACAGACTTGGTGACAGGGATATCAGGGAACTGGGTGGGACACACATAACATTCTATTAATGTTTCTAATTCTTAAATGGCACATTGCTTCTACGTTTAATCCTCCTGGGAACCACCCAGGAATAATCTTCACTATAGACAGGCTGTCAAAAGATCTGGAATACTAAAACTTAATTACCTAAGACACAGGTTGTCTCTTATCTTCCTACAGAAGATACTTATATGATGGGGAAAAAAGACAAATAAACCCAGAAACATTACCACTCCATTGCAGACAGAAATCCAAACAGTGTGGTGTCTTCAAACAACAGTTGGTAAACCAAAAGAGAGGTCAAGGCATAGGTCCCATGTTTTATTGAACAACATTATCTGTTTAATAATTGGGGGTTAGGGGCGCCTGGGTGGCGCAGTCGGTTAAGCTTCCGACTTCAGCCAGGTCACGATCTCGCGGTCCGTGAGTTCGAGCCCCGCGTCAGGCTCTGGGCTGATGGCTCAGAGCCTGGAGCCTGTTTCCGATTCTGTGTCTCCCTCTCTCTCTGACTCTCCCCCATTCATGCTCTGTCTCTCTCTGTCCCAAAAATAAATAAACGTTGAAAAAAAAAATTAAAAAAAAAAAATAATTGGGGGTTAAAAAGAATCTGTTGGCCCATTTGGACTGACTTGGGAGAAACTAAAGTTAAGTTTCTTAATGGAAACTTATGTTTCCTTATGTTTCCTAAACTTAAGTTTCTTAATGGAAACTCATGACCTCCATTGCCAATTTTTTAGAGCCACTGATTCTAAAGGAAGAGATCATCTTAAAAGGCTATTCAAATATAAATCTTACTTTTCTTTAATAAATTGTATTTTACTCCCCTAAATATGTATGTATATAGTCCAATAATAATTTCTTGTTGAGCATTAATCACACTGCAGGGGCCAAAGGCAGGCCACACCAAGATGGACCAGTTTGGCATGAAGATTATTTCCAGCTGAAAGCAATTGAAACTTTGTGGGTTCGAGAGAAACTTTTGCCCCTCCCTTAACTACCTGAAGAATCTAAACTGGGGCTCTTTCCCAGTATAAGGGTTATTAGCAAAGATAAATTTTATGTGAGTGACCCATAATTACCAAACATCTCCCATTCTTATTACCCAATGAATTGCATTCCTTTCCTCTGAAGTTCCAGATACCCTCTTCTTCTTAGTTCAGGATGACATATATATTTCATTTTGCCTCTTTGAAATTTCCATGTCTGAGTATTTTTCCTGTATGTACAAAATTAAATTTGATTTTCTCCTGACTCATGTCAATGTGGTTCTTAGTCCAGATAGAAGGACTTTTGAAAAGGACAGGAAATTCTTGCTCCTGAAAACACAGAGACTGAAAGTTTAGAAAACAGTCTATCATATAGTTCTGTTCTTTAGAGTGTGTGGCCCCCTTTTGATGGAAGGTAAGGTTATAGAATGGGCTTTCTGTCTGGGACTATGGGCACAGTCTTTATAATTAGAACACTAAGTGATAAACTATTCTGGTTGTACTGCATAATTCTGTTTGGGATAAAATTATAGATATATTTTTCTTAATTTTTCCTATGTAAATCCTTATGTAGGCTAGCTCCCTAACAGGTGGATAATTTCTTAATGCATTCTGAGGTGTGTACTATGAGACACTATGACATGCCTCATAAGAAAAATCAATAAGATTTCATGGTCAGTTAAGTTACCATCCCTTACACCACCACATTAAAAGCACAGAAATGTTTTAGAGCAAAGAAATATGTTTACTTTTGAATATTTTAGTGTTGGTGGAATAATACTTTGGCAGTCTATATTTTTATGAGTGTTACTTTTATTTACCATTACTATTAACATTCAAAAAACTTTAATATCATTTGAGAAACAGGAATTGGAATGATCATACAGGCATTCGGTATAAATGAAATCTAGATGAAGTTAAAATTTAGAATGTTTTACTTCTTTTTTCTTTATTTTCCCTCAATGTTCTTTTTGCTCCTATTTTGCTAGATGGACCATGCTCCCACAATGCACTAATACCAATGGAAGAAAGATGGAAATAATAAATCTACATTAATTTGTTTCTTAGGTACTGGAACGCATGCTCAATTTGACTTAAGAAATCTGAATTCGAATAGCAGATCTGCTGGGGTGCCTAGGTGGCTGTTGGTTGAGCATCTGACATTGGCTCAGGTCTTGATCTCATGGTTCCTGACTTCGGGCCCCTCATCAGGCTCTGTGCTGACAGCTCAGAGCCTGGAGCCTGCTTCAGATTCTGTGTCTCCTTCTCTCTCTGCCCCTCCCTCACTTGCACTCTCTCTGTCTCTGTCTCAAAAATAAACAAACATTAATATGAATATATTATGAATATAAACATGAATATGAATATATTAATGTTTGTTTATTTTTGAGAAAAAAATATATATTCAAATAGCAGACCTGCTAATGACTAGCCATGTAACTTTGGGCAAGTTAACCTTCAGATTTCTATACCATAAAAAAGAAAAAGAAATCATGCCTCCATCTGCCTCACAGAGTTAAAATGGTAAAGAATGCAAAGCTTAAGTAATAAGTGCTCATTTGTTGGTAGTGACTTTTTTTGACATTAAAATGCTACGAAAGTTTAGGATAATTGTTATATGTATATAGTTGTTATACATACATAGAATATATTATATATGTTGTTATATATCATGGCCTTGTTGCAAAAACATATGTCAGACAGTCTTAAAAATAAATTATTTTCATATATAAAAAATGAAACTAAAATCAGATGCAACAAAAGATAAGGACCAGATAGTGAAATGAAATCTGTAAGAGTTAATATACAGATGTGCACTGTGTATGGAACTGCCTGCTTAATTGATTGAATCATTACTATTTTTTTTTTTTAATTCCAGAATAGCTAATATATAGTGCTATATTAGTTTCAGGTGTACAATATACAGGTGATACAATATCAGGTGATTCCATAATTCTATACATTACTTAGTGCCTATCATCATGGTAAGTGTACTCTTAGTCCCCTTCACCTATTTCACCCATACCCCCACCCACCTCTTCTCTGGTAACCATCAGTTTGTTCTCTACAGTTAAGAGTCTATTTTTTTGTTTGTTTGTCTCTTTCTTTCTTCGTTCTTTTTGTTTGTTTCTTAAATTCCACATATAAGTGAAATCATATGGTACTGATCTTTTTCTGACTTCCTATTTCACTTAGCATTGTACCCTACAGATCCATCCATGTTGTTGCAAATAGCAAGATTTCATTCTTTTACATTGCTAATGTTCCATTATACCACTTTTTTAATACATTTATATATCCATGAAACTTGGGTTGCTTCCACAATTTGGCTATTTGAAATAATGTTGCAATAATACGTTTGGGTGCATATATCTTTTCAAATTAATGTTTTCATATTCTTTGGGTAAATATTGGATCATATGGGAATTCTATTTTCAATTTTTTGAGGAACCTCCATACTGTTTTCCACAGTGGCTGCACCACTTTGCATTCCCACCAAAAGTGCACGAGGGCTCCTTTTTCTCTACATCCTCACCAACACTTGTTGTTTCTTGTGTTTTTGATTTTAGCTTTTCTGACAGATGTGAGGTGATATCTCACTGTGGTTTTGATCTGCATTTCCCTGATGATGAGTGATAATGAGCATTGTTTACATGTGTCTTGTTGGCCATCTGTGTCTTCTTTGGGGAAATGTCTGTTTATGTCTCCTTTCCATTTTTAATTGGATTATTTGGTTTTTGGTGTTGAATTGTATAAATTCTTTATACATTTTGGATACTACCTCTTTATCAGATATATCATTTGCAAACATCTTCTCCCATTCAGTAGGTTATCTTTTAGTTTTGTTGATGGTTTTGTTTGCTGTGCAAAACCTTGTCATTTTGATGTAGTACTAATAGTTTAGTACTTTTGTTTCCCTTGCCTTAGGAAAATATCTAGAAAAATGTTGCTATGTCGGATGTCAGAGAAATTACTGCTTGGGCTCTGTTCGAGGATTTTTATGGTTTCAGGTCTCATATTTATGTCTTTAATCCATTTTGAGTTTATTTGTGTGTATGGTGTGAAAAAAGTGGTCCAGTTTCATTCTTCTGCATGTAATCGTCCAGTTTTCCAACACCATTTGTTGAAGAGACTTTTTCCCATTGCATATTCTTGCCTCTGTGTTACAGATTAATTGACATATAATCATTGGTTTGTTTCTGGGCTCTTTATTCTGTTCTATTGATCTATGTGTCTACTTTTTTTGTGTGCCAGTACCATACTGTTTTGATTATTATAGTTTTGCAGTATAACCTGATACCTGGGATTGTGATACCTCCAGTTTTGTTTTGTTTTGTTTTGTTTTCCAAGATAGGCTTGGCTCTTTGGGTTGTTTGTGGTTCCATACAAATTTTAAGATTATCTATGCCATTCTGTGAAAAAATTCTGCTAGTATTTTGATAGGAATTGCATTAAACATGTGAATAATTACTAGTCTTAAATGCTCTAGTCAAAAAACAATTTTATAGCAAAAGTGGGGAAAATATGGAGGAATAGTTTAATAGAAAATAAGAATGGAAAGAAATTTCTTTAGGGACAAAAAGGTCATTTAAATCTGATTTCTTAAAACTCCAAAATTATCAGTAACATAAAATAAATCTATTCAAATGAAAATTATTTATCATGTAAAATTCCCCAAACATTTTTAAATGAGTCAGAGAAGCTGTCAAGTCCCTGGTTTGATCCAATGGCCAACATTAAAGACTTTAGTGATTAGTGTAAGAATTCATGGGGCATAAATTAGCTTTTACTTTGTTAGCCATTGAAAAGTAAACATGGAAAACATATCTGGCTTTATCACTATAAAGCCTAAAGGTATTTACCCAAGTATTTGCCTGAGATAAATGCTTTCAATCTTTAACCCAGTGTTCAAGTAAAAATCTACTTTTAAAAAATGTTTTACTTCATCTGCTACTTTCATAGCTTTTGCATAGTTTGGCATTATTTATTAGATTTTTTAACTTATTACTATATATCCAGTTTGTAGCCTGAACAGTCCCAGAACAAAATACCATGACTTCTTTCTTTGCCATATTTTGCCCTCCAACTATTATGCTTGGCTTCTAATAACCACATATTGAATGAATATGTGAATAAGTTACTGAAAAGCTATTCTCTAACAAATATCTGGTTAGCAGATAAGTGTGAATGAATTAAAACATAAACATGATATTGAGTGAAAAAAAACCAGACTAAGACAAAATTCTACCAAATGACTCCATTTAAAATAGTTCATAAACAGGCAAACTCATGACATCAAAGTGAGGATATTGCTAATTTTTGAGAAGAATAGTTATGGAAGGGAGCACTATAGGGCTTCTGGATACTAGAAATGCTGTTTCTTAATCTGCTGCTGGCTATACAGGTATTTTCAAGTTTGTATAAAATCCATTGAGACTTGACCTGTATACTTTTCTATATGTATGCTCTCCTTTATAAAAATATGTTCAAAATATACTTAATCACCTGGAGCAAAAATAGATTAGGTCATTTGACTGCCCTTTTTTTCTAATGGGAAATATTAGGTGAATATTCTGTCAGTAGTCATAAAGATACTTCATATCCTCTCCTTAGCTTAGCTTTTATGAGACATTTGCAAGGAAAGAGGCAAACCACCAATGATCATCCAATCACAGATCTTAGAGATGTGCACTTGAGCATGACAACCTTCATGGCAGACTCATTTTCTATTTCCTCAATACCTACTTCTTTCCTCACATTCCTATTGTGCTACCGACTTTAAACTGGATTTCTCCCTGTTCTCTCAGCTATATGCCATGAATTATATGATATCTTCTTTTCTACAATATCTCATGCGTGAAAGATATTCAACATATTCCCAGACACAGGGACAATGGAAATATTATACAGTAGTCAAAATGGACAGACTGCTCTATCATTCTTTCTTAAATTTTCCTCTCATGGTTGAAAACCATGTTGGTTCAGAGACTGGGTGTTGATTTTTTAAATTTCCAATCAAAACACAATCTTGGATCCTCTTCATCCCTGGAAAAACATCCATATCATTGGCATTTAAAGCAGTGCAAAAAAAATTGTCTTTCTTAAAGACGGATGTCTTACAAAAGTGCTCTGGGATCAATCCCATGATGAAAGTTTGTTACTTCACATGGAGGGATTGAAAAATTCATAGTTTAGGTTATGTGTGTCCTGAATTAGGAATACACATTCACAAAATCACAAAGTAAATGCCATGGTTTTGCATCTACTTGCTAGACAGAAACACTGGCATCAGTAACACAACTGTGAAGATCCAGTCTTCCTATTTTCATATGTGTATATGCAACTCTCTTTGCCTTACTATATACCAGATTCATTAGATACCATTTGTTTACCCCAGCTTGTTTTACTTGTCATCTGCCCAACCCTCCCCTACCAAACCTTGAAACTGCTAAAGAGGGATAACTGGCAAGACCTGTCTGGTGGAAGGGAGAAGAGTAGTTTAAGAAGTTTATGAAGATTCAACTTATTTCCTCAGGGGTTTTAAACCAATACAAAAAAATGTATGTTGAAGAGTTAAGATTAAGATTTGAGCCTGGGTTTCATTCTGATACACTTTACATGTCATGCACCCTTTGTAAATGTTAGTTTCCTATCGGTGAAGTGAAATATGATCATGATAACAGCAAACGTTTATGTGGATACTGTAAGAAACAAGTACATTAGAAGTACTGGAAATATATTGAAGACAGTATAAAATGTGAGTAAACATTGAATGATTTATTTGACAAATTATAACAAAAGGGGATATGTGGCAATTCCTCAGATCTTTCTTTGATATCCTTCCAAAATAAGTAATCATAATTTTTCATTTTTTTAACTTTTTAAAAATGTTGATTTATTTTTGAGAGAGAGAGAGGGAGAGAGAGCAGGGGAGAGGCAGAGAGAGGGAGACACAGAATCCAAAGCAGGCTCCAGGCTCTGAGCTGTCAGCACAGAGTCTGAGGCGCGGCTTGAATTCATGAACCGTGAGACCCCATGACCCTAGCCAAAGTTGGCTGCTTAACCAACTGAGCCATCCAGGTGCCCCTCATTTTTTTAAAGGTAGCTTTAAATTACTCTCCTCCATTTTTCATTTTTATTTAGTGCATTAACATAGTTGAGAGCAGAGTTATAGAAAGATTACTAGGACTTAACAATGACAAAAAAAAGTGTTGAGTGGCATCATTTTGAGAAAAAAAAACAGTAAATTGTAAATTGCATTTGTCTTTCTTATTAACCACGTGTAAACTGTACTGTCTTTCTTATTAACTAACAGATATTTGTATAGCACAATATTCACTTCAATAAGCATTTCACCAAAGAATGGTGAGTTACTATAATCATTTATTTCTCCCTATGAAAATTTAGAAATATATTTGTTTTTAGTGATCATATATTTAATGATTATTTAAAACCATAAAAGTTATGTGAAATTGACAGGGAAAATGATCCAATGGTGAAACTTCCTCAAGAGTGTGATTTAGGGACAATCCTTAAAATGTGGTTGATTATATAATATATTAATGTAAATAATAAATATATATAATACATAATAAATATATATTATTTACATATAATATATACCATAATATATAATATTTCAGGTTTTCTGAAACTGTCCTGTTACAAAATATCCAAAAAAACCCACTATATAAATAATAAAATATTTGCCAAAAGAATAAAAAGTATATAGGCTAAAAAAGTACAGACTAAGGAAGTGCTAAAATTAAAGTTTTCTGATGTTGTCTGTCATCAAATTGGGTAACCAGGTGCTTTAGTATAAAAGGTTACATACAGTGGTCAAGAGACAAAATACTAAATTCATGAAAGAAGGAGAGTAGGATAGACGACACATGCATAAATCAGAGAACCAATGAATTACAATCTCACGTAAAGTTTAAACAGGAAGAAAAATCTTCCCACTAAAGAAAGATGGGGAAAAAATCTGATTGACTTACTCTGGGCTGCATATAAAGAGGAAAATATAGAAATAAAATTTCTTCAAATTTAATATCTGCAAAAAAGGCTAGTATTTGGGCCTAAGTTAAGGCTATCTTTGTAAATTAAAAAGGAGGCAAGCAGAAAATTTGATTTTTCCCAATGGGTAGTCAATTTGAAGTAGATAAAGCTGATATGTGCCTTATGAATAATTAAGATTTATTTTGCTTTTCATCTCTTTCTATCTACAAGTAATACTGTCATTTACTTCATCCTTTTAATCTATATTTAACACATAAATACCTATTTATTCTATCCATATTTAACATGTCCTATAGGTTAATAATGCACTTATTATCTATAGTTAATATTTCATTTGCATTTCATCTAACCCATTTGTTATTCTTTTCCTTAAAATCAGCAAAGACAATTCTGAAATAATGTAGCAAACACACTATACTATGGATGAAACATATATCTGAGGCACAGGGCATATATCTGAATCACCACAGTTTGGTAGTATGCCCAGATACTGTGAACTGTAGAGTTCCTACAAATAACTTTAAATAGCAATAGCTGTTAATAAAATTCATAGAATTTATCAGAAAGTAATTGGAAACTAACAAACAGAAGCCAGAATCAGATACTAGAATTACTGGGTGCATAAAATGAAAATCAATATTTATTATGTTTTAAGGAAATCTAATGCAGGAGCAAAAGCATAAATTAAAAGATTGGCATCTATGAAAAATTATCAACTACAAGTTTTATTGTAATCAAATAAACTTCTATAAATGTAAAACATAAAATTAAAGTAAAAACTAAATAGCAATAGCAAACAAACAATCCAATTAAAAAAATGCACAGAGAAAAACTACAGTGAGATACCACTTCACACCTGTCAGAATGTCTAAAATTAAAAAAAACAAAAAAAAACAAAAAAAAAAAAAACAAGAAAAAAGTGTTGCCAGGGTGTGGAGAAATAGGAACCTTTGGTGGTGGGAACACAAACTGGTGCAGCCACTGTGGAAAAGAGTATGGTTCCTCAAAAAGTTAAAAATAGAACTCCCCTATGATCCAGTAATCATGCTACTGGGTATTTACCCCAAAATACAAAAACACTAGTTCAAAGGGATATGGGCACCTCTATGTTTATGATTATTTACAGTAGCCAAATTATGGAAGCAACCCTAGTGTCCATCCATAGATGAACAGATAAAGAAGAAGTGGTATATATACACAATGGAATATAATTCAGCCATAAAAAATAAATCTTCCCATTTGCAATGACATGGATGGAATCAGAGAATATAAAGCTAAGTGAAATAAGTCACTCAGAGAAAGAAATAACATATAATTTCACTCATATGTGAACTTAAGAAACAAAAGAAATGAGCAAAGGGAAGGGGAAAGAGAGGGAGAGAGAAACCAAGAAATGGACTCAACTATAGAGAACAACTGATGGTTATGATAGGGGAGATGAATGTGGGGATGAGTGAAATAGAAGATGGGGATTAAGGAGGGCACTTGTAATGATGAGCTCTGGGTGATGTATGGAATTGCTGAACCAATATATTGTACACCTGAAACTAATATAGCACTATATATTAACAACATTGGAATTAGAAAGAAGAAAGAAAGAAAGAAAGAAAGAAAGAAAGAAAGAAAGAAAGAAAGAAAGAAAGCAGAGTATCTGAAAAGACATTTTCCAAAGACCTACAAATGGCCACCAGGTACACGAAAAGGTGCTCAACATCACTAACTATAAGGGAAATACAAATCAAAAAACAATTGTTACAATGGTTATCATCAAAAAGACAGAAATAACAAGTGTTGGCAAGGATGTGGAGAAAAGGGAAGTCTTGTGCACTGTTGGCGGGAATGTAAACTGGTGCAGCCACTATGGAAAACAGTATGGAGTCTCCTCAAAACATTAAAACTACAACTACCGTATGATCCTGCAATTCCACTTCCAGATATTTATCCAAAATAAAAATAAAAACACTAACTGGAAAGGATATCTGTACCCTTACGTTCACTGCATCAATATTTACAATAGCCAAGATATCGAAGCAACTTAAGTATCCTTCAACAAATGAATAGATAAAAATAATATGGTATAGATCCATGATATAGTATTATTCAGCCATGAAAAAAGAAGATCTTGACATTTGACACAATATGAATGGATCTTGAAGACATTATTATACTAAGTGAAATAGATCAGACAGAGAAAAACAAATACTGTATGATCTCACTGATACATGGAGTCTAAAAATAAAACCCAAAGAACAGAAAAACTGAGTTCATACATAACAGAGAAAAGGTTGGTGGTTGCCAAAGTGGGTGCTGGAGGGTGGCCAAAATGGGTAAAGGTGGTCAAAAGGTACAAACTTGCAGTTATAAAATAAATACTACGAAAATGTAATATACAGCATAGTAACTGTGGTTAATAGCATTGTATTGTATATTGGGAAGTTGCTAGGAGAGTAAATCTTAAAAATTCTCATTATTAGAAAAAAATTGCAACCATGTGTAGCGATGGATGTTAACTAGACTTATCATTGTGATCATTTCACAATATGTACAAATATGAAATCATTATGTTTTATACCTGAAACTAATATAATATTATAGGTCAGTTATAATTCACAAAACAAATAACACTTTAAAAAGGATATACAGGGGTGCCTGGGTGGCGCAGTCGGTTAAGTATCCGACTTCAGCAAGGTCACGATCTCGCGGTCCAGGAGTTCGAGCCCCGCGTCAGGCTCTGGGCTGATGGCTCAGAGCCTGGAGCCTGTTTCCGATTCTGTGTCTCCCTCTCTCTCTGCCCCTCCCCGGTTCATGCTCTGTCTCTCTCTGTCCCCAAAATAAATAAACGTTGAAAAAAAATTTTTTTTTAAAAAGGATATACAGATAGTAAATAGGGCCACAGAAATGTGCTCAACATCATTTTTTATTAGGCAAATGCTATTAAAACCACAATGATATACCACTACTTACCAACTAGAATGACTTTAAATTAAATTTAAAAGAATGACTTGATTAAGTCTCATGAGAATAAATGAATTGCTAATATTCCATTTGTATAAAAAATACTCTGTCAGTAATGCAAAATAGAAAACAAATTTGAAAACATTTTGGGAGTTTCCTTAAAAGTTAAATGTAAAGTACCATATGACAATCCAGTTATTCAATTCCTTGCTTCTAACCAAGGAAAATGCAAGTAAATGTTCACGTAAAGGTGTGTATGTAAATGTTCATAGCACTTTTTTTTTTTTGCAAAAGCAGAAACAACCCAAATGTCCATCAACATTTACCCAACAATTTATAAACAAATTGTATTATATCCAAAAAATAAACTTCTTAGCAATGAAAAGAATTAACTAGTGATATGCACAATATGGATGAATATCAGAATAATTATGCTGAGTGAAAGAAGCCAGACCATAGAAAAGTATAGCTTTTATGATTCAATTTCCATATAAATTTCTTGAAAATATAAACTAGCTTATAGGGATAGAATGCAGAAAAATAAAACTGCCTGGAATGGAAATCAAAAGGTCACAAGGAAATTTGAGGGCATAATTATTATGTTCACTTTCCGACCATGGTGTTGGTTTCATGGGTGTGTGTGTGTGTGTGTGTGTGTGTTAAAATTCAACAAACTGTGTATTTTAAGTATATATGGACACACACACACATATATATGTGTGTGTATCCTTAAATAAAGTTACTAAAACATTTATTAAAAATCAAAACTGTAAAATAAACTATATATATATATATATATATAGTTTATAAAGTATACAGTTTAAAATAAGAACCAAAATATCTTGAAAGTAAGAGAATAAGAACATACAATGTAAACACTAATTAAAGGAATATTCACCTAGCTATATTCATATGAGGCCAAGAATATTTTAAGGTGAGAAATATTAGTAGAGATAAATAAAAGTATCCCATAATATTTTGAGCTAAAGGATCAATTAAACAGAGAAAAATAATAATCCTGAATTTATTGGTGCTATAATATGCTTTAAATTTGATGTCAAGCTAACAGAGCTAAAAGTGATAACATAATGATCTACAATTATATTTGGGTATTTTAACATAGCTTTATGAGAAGTTGATAGAGAAAATTAATTTATAATTAGCAAGAAATAGATCTATAAAATTTCACAATAACATTCTTCTTAAATGTTATGAAACACTTACCACAACTATACATTGATCTAAAAAATAACTTCCAATAATTATCTAAGAATGAAACTATGCAGAGTATGTTCTATGAACACTTCAATTACAATGAAACTCTATGAAGACATTATAACTTGATAAATCTTGAATGTCTGGACATGATAAAACTAACTTCCAAATATCCAATGGGCAAGAAGAAATATCAAATAAAAATTTGGAAATATTTTCCACTGAATTATTGTAATATTATGGCAAGATAAAATGTGTGAAATTCAGCAATTTCAGTGTTCAAAGGAAAATGTATGTAGTATAAAACAAGAAAGTTTAAAAATCAGGGATCTAAACTTTCTTTTCAAGATGCTAGCAAAAGAATATCCAGTTAAATCCAAAGAGAGTAAAAGAAGAATGTAATTAACAATAGAAAACATAGGGATGCCCGGGTGGCTCAGTCAGTTAAGCATCCAACTCCTGGTTTCATCCTAGGTTATGATCTTCTAGCTAAACTAACTAGAAATAAAAATTAAAGACAAACAGAAATATCAGGGATAAAAATGTTAACATTATTTCAGATTGTACATAAATTACAAGAGTAACAAAAGTACATAATTAGCAAGTCTACACTATAAATTTGACAATTTGAAAACCAAGTAATCAAAGTTGATATGAAAAAAGAAAATTTGAATACCTATATTTTTACTAATAAATATGTACATTAAAATCTTCCCAGTGAGAAAACTACAGGAGAGGATGGTTTCACCAATAAATTTTTCAAATGTTTAAGGAAGAAACACGTTTTCAGAGAATAGAAAAAGTGAAGACACGTCAAAACTCATTTTATGAGCTAGTATAACTTTGGTATTTAAAACCTGACAAGAATCGTATGCAAGAGAAAATTTATAGGCCAATAACTCCCAAGGACAAATACACCAAAAAATCCAAGCATTATTTAAGCTATTGTAATCCAGTGTTAAATAAAAATGATTTTTCATCTTTACAAATGGGGTTTATTCCAGGTACATAAAACCGGAATTATAATCTGAAAACCCATCAGTGGAGTGCACCACATAAACAGAATAAAATGTAATAACATATCACTACCTCAATAAATGTAGAAAAATCACTTGATAAATTTAATATCTATTCATTAAATAGGAACAAAGATACTCCCAAGAAACCAGAAATAGAAGAGATATTGTTTAGCCTACTAAAAGCTATCTACAGATAAGGAAACAATAGACAAACAGAAAACAAAAACTGTCGGAAAAATGCAGTGGAATATTGAGCATTTTCCTTTGGAGGCTAGAAACAAGTCAAGGATGTCCATTACTTCCAATTCTATTAAACATAATACAGTGACAAGGCAGTCAAGGTTAGTGCAATAGGCGAGAAAATAAAATAGTTGCCACAAAAATCAGAAAAAAAGAGATTAAAACTCTCATCATTTACAGATGATAATCATGCAATTAAAAAATCGAAATGATTCCGAAAAAAGATGTCAGAAATAACAAAAGAATTTATCAAGGATTCTAAATAAAATTTCAACATAGGTAGAAATCAATTATATTTCTAGAGATTAGTAGAAGACAACTGTAAATAAATTTTACAGGTATTATTTACAATAATATTTAATTTTTTTTACATTTATTTATTTTTGACAGAGAGAGAGACAGAGCACAAGTTGGGGAGAGGCAGAGAGACAGAAGGAGACAGAGAATCCAAAGCAGACTCCAGGCTCTGAGCTGTCAGAACAGAGCCTGATGCAGGGATGGAACTCAAAAACGGTGAGATCATGACCTGAGCCGAAGTCGGACGCTTAGCCAACTGAGCCACCCAGGTGCCCCCACAATAATATTTAAAGCATCAAAAACATCAGGATAAACCTAATGAAAGATGTGTACAACATATACATAGAAAACTACAAGAATTTTTAGAAACATCACAGAATACAATACAGAATGCAAATAAATGAAGGAACACACTGTGTCCATGATTTAAGGGTTAACTATTATGAAGAATAAATTTTCCCCAATTTTATTTAAAAATGTAATGCAATCCCAGTCAAATCAATAAGGATCTTTAGAAAAAATCTGTAAGCTCATTTTAAAAGTTAAATGGCAATGAATGTTACCTATAATAGTCAACATAATCTTGTAAAAAAAAAAGAGTAAAGTTAAATGACTTATAGTACTAAACATCAAGAAATACTGTGAAGCTAATGTATTAAGACAGTGTGATATCCATGCAAGAATAGGCAAAGAATCCAATAGAACAGAATACACAGCCCAGAAACAGACATGCATACACAAATAAGTTTTCAACCAAATTGCCACTGAAATTCAGCATAAAAGATAGTCCTTTAATGAGTGCTGCTTGCCTAATTTGATATCATATTACAAAAGGAGCTTTGACCCTTACTTCACAAGACAAACAAAAATTCATCCCATATGGAAAAGAGTATAAATTAGGGGATGCAATATGCCATGAAATAGAGCTGGAAGCTTTTTAAAAGAGTAATAAAATAGAAAAATACTTGGAAAAATTCAAAGAAATACGTTAATTCTTGTTTTTTCCAAACATCCATAACCACTAAGAAAATGCGAGTATTCACATTCAATTTAAATTTCTCATCATCCACACTTACTACATATAACTTTTAAGTATAACATGGAAAATGGTGCCTTGACTAAATGGTCCAAGATTGAAACTCAGAAAATAGGAATTAAAAGATATTTAGCAACACCAAAGACACAATCCATGAAAGAAATAATTGATAAGACAGACTTCATTAAAATTTAAAACTTCTGCAAAAGACAATGTCAAAAGAATGACAGAAGAAGTCACAGACTGGAAGAAAATATTTGCGAAAGACACATCTGACAAAGGATTTGGATAACATTCGTTATCCAAAATACACAAAGCACTCTTAAAACCCAACAGTAAGAAAGCAAACAACTTGATTAAAAGACGGCCAAAGACCTTAACAGATACCTCACCAAAGAAGATATACAGATGGTAAATAAGCATATAAAAAGATGTTCCATACCATATGTTTTCAGGAAAATGCAAATTAAAACAATGGTAAGATACCAATAAACACCTATTAGAATGGTCAAAATCTGGAAAACTCACAACATCAAATGCTGATGAGAATGTGGAACAGGAGGAAGTCTCATTCACTGTCAGGGATACAAAATGATATAGCCTGTTTGGAAGACAGTTTGATGGTTTCTTACAAAACTAAACATATTTTACCATGTAATGCAGCAATCATGCTCCTTGGCATTGCCCAACAGTGTTGAAACTTATGTCCACACAAAAACTGCACATGGTTATTTGTAGCATCTTTATTCATAATTGGCAAAAGTTGGAAGCAACGGAGATTTTCTTCAGGAGGTAAATGGATAAATAAACTGTAGTACATCCAGACAATGGAAGAATATCCAGTCCTAAAAAGAAATGGGCTAAGCCATGGAAAAATATAGAAGGACTTTACATGAATATTACTAAGTGAAAGAAGCCAATCTCAAAAGACTACATCCTGTATGACTCCGACTACATGGTGTTCTGGAAAAGGCAAAACTGTAGAGACAGTAAAAAGATCAGTCATTGCTAGGGTTGGAACTGAGTGGGAGAGATGAATAGGCAGACCATAGAGGATTTTTAGGGCAGCGAAACTACTCTTTATGATACTGTAATAATGAATACATGTCATTATATATTTGTCCAAACTCATAGAATGTACAACACCATGTATGAAACCCAATTTAAACTATGGACTCTGGGTGATAATGATGTGTCAATATAGGTTTATCAGTTGTAACAAATGTTCCACTCTGGTGGGGCATGGGGATAATTGGGGAGACCATGCATGTATAGGAGCAGGGGGTATATGGGATATCTCTTCACCTTCTTTTCAACATTGCTGTGAACATAAAACTGCCCTTAAAAAAAAAGACTTGTTTTCAACATATTAACATTTGTATAATTTTTAACAATAAAATGATGTGTATATCCCTGAGCAATATCTTTAAACTTAGAATGGTTAGTATTATTAAGATATTAAAATTTCAGAAGAAAGAGCATATAGTTTTTGTGTTGTACCTCCTAGGTTTAATTGCTTTGTAATTGAAGGGGAACAGAATTTGCCACCCCAAAATATATCCCTATGACACAAGGATTATCTTGAACTGGTTATTTTGAAGAAGAAACAGAACACAGAAGCTCTGAAAATCCAGTAGAGGTTACTTTTTGACCAAGAAATTTATATTTATATTTATAAGGGAAATATTCATTTGTAAGTATGTCTTCCTTTCTGTACCAGGAAAAGAAGAATGACCAAATCTCCAGAAACTTTTATCAATGGAGAAGGCAAAGGCTTAGATTTGCAGGACAATCTACTGTTGTTACTTGTTACTGCTTTTCCTGGTAACCTTCCATTAACAGGTCACCCCCCTTTCCCTAACCCATGCCCACAAAACCTTTCTTTTGTCAGTAGCTGAAGATGACATTTAAAGTGATGGCTTGGGCCATTTTGGGGATCTTCTCAATTTTATGGTCATCTTCCATGTATACACAGGACATATACATGTTATTAAACTTCTGTTTGTTTTTCTCCTGTAAATCTGTTTTTTACTACAGAGGAGTCTCAGCCAAGAACCTAGAAGGGTAGAGGGAAAATTATTTTCCTCCCCTACAAAGTCTTGAAAAAGAAAGGAGAGAAAGAGGTGGGGATGTGAGGGAGGTAGGGATGAAAGAGGACTTAAACTACCTCCATTTTGACCTTAGTCTGTACTTCCTAATTAAGCCCTTCTTTCTAGTTTGTCTCTTTACTCAGACAAAAGACCTAGCAGGCAAAGCATCTCATGATGGGTACCAAAACTATCCCCTTAAACAATAAGGACCGCCCTGCACCAGCAAGACCCTATGACTGACCCCAAGACAATGATCAACCTGACTTTTACTGCCCACCTGCATGTACCCACTGACCTTTGTCCCACATTTTCCTTATATAAACCTAGAAGCATTTTCAGCACTTTGGAGGTAGTCTTTGAGACGTTAGTTCACTGTCTTCCTGGTGTTGCCTTCACTGAAATAAATTTTTTTCTTGTTTCACCTCCACTTTCTCTGCTTTCTGATTTTGTTAGTGGTGAGTGACCAAACATGGTTTGTTTGGGCTCCTGGAGCCAGGTGCTCTTGCACCCCTACAACCTGGTGATGAGGGGAGGGGGAAGAGAGGGGAAAAGAGGAGGAGAGGGGAGGGGAAGGAGACAGAGGGAGAGAGGAAGGTAAAAAAAAAAAGACAGAAGGAAGAAGGAAGGGGGTTGGCAGGAGAAAATTTGTCAACAGCAGACTTCTTCTCAGGGAAAAAATGGCACATATTTAGGAACCCGCTGTAATGGGTATGTTTATTCATTCAGATGAAGCCCCCTGTGGTATTATTTTTCAGATAGGACTAGAAAAGACTTCGTTACACTGAAAGAAGTTAAAGACTGATGATGAAGCAGAATCAAATCGGAAGCATAACCGAGGCACTACAAAGAAGGCTGAAGGGTGAGCAGGAATTCTGTGAAGTTCCTAGTGGCATCTCAGCCACACGGAATTCGAAAGTCGGGCAACCTTATTTTCAGTTTTAAATTGTTTGCTGTGTTGCAACACAGGTTGCATGGGGTCTTCAGTAAAATTTCATATACCCACAAATGTCCTTTACAAATAAGAGCTGGAGAAAATCAAGAGAACAGGGCAGAATATGGCGAGCCAGAGAGAAGAGAAAGAAACACTGGATTTAAGTGTCATTGAAAAGAGAGGCAATGGGTGAATATAAGCATGTGAAAAATTTGCAAAAGTCTTTGTGGAGAGCGCTCCTTTCACTGAAAGAGGGGTAAAGCAGTTCAAACCAATTTTCTTTAAATATCAAAGGCCTGCATGACCTTTGATACCCGAGTTGCAGTATAACTAGAGGGTAGAATAAAGAGTAGGAGTAAATGACCTTTTAGGCCTCATCCAACTCCGAAATGCTTTGATTCTAAGAGGAGCATATGACTGCTTAGCAATATATCAAAGACTTGCCAGTGTCACTGTGGTTTGGGCCAATTACTATATTTATTTATGGTTTAGGAACTTCATTTAGGGCTTGAGGTACAAGACTAAAATAACTCAAGTTCAAAGAAATAACAGTGACATTGACATTTCACACTGATCAGCAAGTCTTTCAGGGAGTTACAGAATGGCAACATTTATAAGCCACAGTTGCTGCTACTCAAGTAGAGTATGAGATTAGTAGAGAAAACTGTCCCTAAAGCCTCATTACAGAGTAAATCAAACCTAACCCGCTGGCCCAATGTTGCTGTCACATCAGGAGAGACCAAACCACTAAAAACGGCAAATGCAGTCAAGCCCTTATTGCTTCTTTGGGGTAAACCAGAGGGAAAAAAAGGCTGAACTAAGCCTTTCCGAAAGCTCATCTTAAAATGTGGGAGGCCCTAGATACTGGCAGCTTTTCAATTGGATTACCCAGGACAGTTTGCAGTTAACAAAGAGAAAAATCAATGTCTCCTTATTAACTCTGGACAAAGAAGTTTTAAGTGTTTGCCATAACACTCAGATTCTAGTTACCTTACACACAAAAGCTCAATGATTAGCAAACATGGCCACTGTCATACTTAACTCTTTACATGCTGACATTTTCAGATAGCACAGAGAGGAACCATTTTGACCTAATGGTAATTTGAAGAATAGAGGGACTTCTGAGTTCTAATACTTTCATGTATAGATAGTATCATGACAAACACCACCACTCTAGGATCACGAAAGAAATGGCTAGGTTAGGCCAGACTATACGAAGCTTCTGAAAAAAGCTAACTACACATTTGTCAATAAAATTATGTCTTGAACTCCAGAGAGGTGAGTGACAAAGGCTGAAAACCAATAGGTATCAAACACTGTGCTAGACATATTTCATTGTGGAAAAGGTAAGCACCTTGCCTACAGATGCAGTAACAAAGCTATGCAGCTAGAATTGAAGCCCATCTCTCCTTTCTTTGCATTCTAAACTATATAATATGACATAGTACAATGAAATGCAGTAAGGCTAAGATTTAGAAAGCTGAAGCTCTAATTCTTGCTCTGCCACTAATAAGCTGGGTGACACTGAGCATGTCATTTCACCTCTCTGGCGCCACATTTTCCTCACCTGTAAAATGAAGGAAATGGACTTTGTGACCTCTCTTCCAGATGACAAAGTTTAGGATTCATTTGCTACCTTTTCATTACCTCTACCTATGGTATAGAATTCCAATCTGAGTAATCAGAGGAGACCCTTTCTAGGGTCTAGAGACTTAAGGCTCATGCAATCAGTTACCTATGTCTTGCAGAAACATTCCTGTCTCTCTTTTTCCAACTTTAAATGCCCCACTGGACTCATTTAATTTGAAGGAGTGTTCCCACTGAGCTCTGTGTGAAAAGAAACTGCCATCATATGAATATTTACCCATCCACATTAAACTAGACATGAAAATATTCCAAGTACTCCACTTCATTCTATTAATATTTCAGTCTAATAGATATGGAAGAAGCACTGACTCGTGATCACTTTCCCAGCTGGTCTCTGCAGAAAGAAATGGAACAGTGTGTACATACATACATTTCACTTACTAATTGCATAACTGGATGTTTCAAGTTCACTCTGACCCTCTGCAGAGCAAGATACTCTACAGTAAAATATTTCTGTGTGGCAGAGACTACCGTAATCTTTCAAGATCCAAAGGATTTATAGTTAGGATCTTCTTAATTGCAAGAGACAAAATACTGATTTCCAATTGCCTCAAAAACAAAACAAAACAAAAAACAAAGTGGAGATGCATAAATGTTTTAGCTCATATCATGTTTTAGTTACATGATTTGTAATCTGACTTTGTGTAAATCATTCTCTTTGTGCCCCACTTCCCATGCATTACCCACCATTCTTCAGCCTTTTCTATGCCACTAGAGGCTGACTTTTGTTAACTGCTTCATTGACTTTCTTGTTAGCTCTCTTTCAATTGGGTGATGACAAGGGAGTTACTAGGAAGAGACTGGAGGGCTAGCTGAGAAAAATAACCACAGCATTTCAGTTCTACTCACTTCATCCTTCAGGGGTGAGTTTCCTTCCCTTTACTACTAATATCCCCACAAGGCACTTCAATATTCCAGCTTTTACTGAGCTGAAATAACACTGGGTCTTCCCCTTGCCTCCTCAGTTCCAGAGATGGTAACAATTTTCCACTTTTCCTAGATGTTTAGTGCCTCATCCTTCCTCATTTATTCTTTTAATTTTGCCTACTGCTCTGTAAATGGTTGTTTCATTAAAATATTTTCATATCAACCATCTGGAGTGAATTCTGCTTCCTCTAGAACCTGACTGACACAAGCGAAGTGCTGTTTGATCTAGAACTCAAACCGTGTTATTAAGACCTACTGTCTCTATTTCTCTGCTTTATGCTCCTTCACCTTGGTACATTTTTAGGTTTCATGTGGTAGCATGATGGTTACTAATAACTCTGGACTTACAGCTTTCCATGTCGCGGTCCTTAAAAAAGAGTTTTCTTTAAGGGTGCCTGGATGGCTCAGTCTGGCTCTCGGTTTTGACTCAGGACATGATCTCCATGGGAGCAAGCCCTGGGTGGGGCTCTGCACCCATGGGATTCTTTCTCTTGTCCTCTCTCTCTGCCCCTCCCCTGCATGCATGCACTTTTTCTCTCTCTCAAAATAAATAAATAAATTTTTAAAAAGTTTTTTTTCTGAGATATTTGAACAGAAAATCTTGAAGTAGCACTCATTAGCCCACAGGGTGGAGTCAACAACGGTCAAAGTTCTTCCACTGAAACTGATGGTTCCCAGGAGTATTTTCTGTGTACTAATTACAAAGGAAGGAAAAGAGGATACTGGTGATTATAAATCATGAATGCACTAATAAAATGAATTTACTTAGTTGACATGAAGGCTGAGTCTAGAAAAAGGTTGTATGTTCCTCTCTTGTAGCTCACTCTATCCTCTTTACCCAGGCCCCAGACCCACCTTTCACTTTCCTTTTATCTCGGGGTCTCTGTACAACCAGCATGCCATAATTAGATCACTACTTCCACTTGCAAAACATTTTGTGTTTGGAAATGGTGTTAGGAAAATTCTCTCAATTTTCACTTAAGTGTGCTTGTATTTAATTATTATTAAAAATAACACACTCTCAGTATAAAGCCCTAAGATCTTAGCATGGAAACCCAACTAAATTTGGTTCCTTCCTCCATGATTTCATTTCATGCAAGGATATCCTCTTCTCTCTACACCACAGCTTCATTGATATACTTAAGTTTCTGAAACATTAAACTTGTTTTCTCCTCAGGGATATTACAAGTAGCTGCTAACCTTTACTTGAAATACTCTTTCCCCCATCTTCACAGGCTGTTTCCTTGTTCATTCAGGTCTCAGCCTAAATGTCACCTTTTAGCTGAGACCATCTTATGCCCTTCACTTTTTTTTTTTATTTCACTTTATGGTCCTTTTATAGGATTATCTTTATTGAAAATTATCTTGTTATTTTTTTCCCCTCCTACCAGATTATCTGGTAAGAGAGAGAATATTCATTTATTCATATTGTTCCTGTCACAGTAAATATTCATTGAATGAATAACCATGGTAATGAAGTAACTGAAAGTAATTAGCCCCTTCTTACTCAGAAGGAATGATAGATTTCAAATTTTAGAGGGAAGGACATTTGGGGATCTCTTGATGCCCTACAAATCTACATATTTATAAATATATTATTGTAAATAAAATTTGTAAATAAAATTGTAAATAAAATTTTAGAAATGAAAACAGATAGAAGTATATTTAATGATGTATAAAACAGGTTTGTCAAGTTTTTTGTTTTGTTTTCTGATCAAGTATGGAAAGTGAACAATGGAAGTCAACAGGATAGAAACATAATTATTTATGCTAACATTGGAAACTACTGTTGTTCTTAACAGACATATTAAGCAGTTCAGGAATGGCCACAAAATGACTATTGCTAACCTACCTCCAGATTCCCATATTTCTAGTGCAAACAAGCCCTCCACCCCACTGCACCACACATGCAGGACTGAGGAAGAGTACAGTCAAACATCTAACAGAAATTGACAATTGCTATGGAATGACTGGTGGTATACATGAGAATAGAAAGTTGGGTTGATATGGCATTTTGGTAAATAATATTGTAGTGTATCAACAATATGTGGTAACGCACAATTGAAAAATCTCAGATCAGCATAACACTGTGATTAGGCTGTATAAAATTCTGGACCCTTCACTTTCTGCTTGAGAAATTGGGAAAATTTCTTTGTCCTTCTGAGTCTCAGTTTTCTCATGGTGAGAATGGTAATGATATTGTTCATATAGCAGTATGATATCAAGCATAAAACATACATTTTGGTATGAGAACTAATGTTATAACCCATGGAAAGGACTTATAACCTATGTCTGATACAGACAGTAAGCTCTCGATAAATTGTGGTTTCTATGAATATTATCATCATTACTGCATGCATTACTCTAGGAATTCTAGTTGTCAATACCTATTTTCAGTGTCTAATAGAAACCAAGTCAAAATGAGGATTTATTCCTACATACATTATTCCTACCCAAAAGAAACATGATTAAAAATAAAGATTTAATAGTAAGTAAAAATATTGCTAGCATTTACATTTGTGTGAGTTATGAAGAGTTTATCTCTTTGAAACTTAGTTTCATTATTTGCAAATTAGAGACACCAATCTATGGGGTAATTAAGATGATTGAACGATATAACAAATATAAAAGAAACTTGGCAGGGAGGAGATGTGGCAAACACTCAGTAAATGGGCATTAATGTTGCCATTATTATATGTTAGGATTAACTTTTATTAATTTTTATTTTAAACATTAAGATTAACTTTTTGGTAGTTTTAGCAAATTTTATTAGCACTATCATATGTATCAGGATCCTGATACTCAGAGAAACTAAACATTCACTTAGGTAGAAGCTAGAAAATAGGATCTTGACCTCAGGTTTTCTCATGTCAATAGCCTTACTCTCTCCATCACACTGTGTCACTTCTGATTTGGGGTTTTATTTAAAGTCTCTGGCATGGTGAAGAAAATGAATCTATTATCTGTCTCTGGCCTCACTAGAGGATAAAAGCAAAGGAGTCCTTCTATAAGCAGCACCAGTACAACTCAGATATGTTCCCTCAGTTACAACCACGGTAAGTCTACATTTACTCAGCAAAGGAAGAAATTCTGTAATGGCCAAGAGCAAAAGAGACTTCTAAGCAGTATCCTTGGTCCACTTCTCATTTCTGAAGGAAGATGGTCCGGGTCTCAAGAGTGGTAAAGCACAATTTCTCTGTTGTAGGGATATGCCAGGTCTCTGAATTCCTCGAAGAATGGTGGAACCAGCTCTGTCATAAGGTTATATTTGTATTAGCTGGAGCTGATCTTTACAAGCTGAAGAAGCTGCCATTTTCATTAGTTCTCTGCAATACAAGACATTCTCCTTCACCGTGTATGGTGACCTCTTCCTTCTGCCCTTTTAAGGTAGATTGCTTTTACATCGTGTTCCTGCGTCTTCTGTAAGCCACTTTTCAACACTTACCATCTTGTTTCACAGTCCTATATGCATTTGCACACATTGCCTGTGCCTGGAAGGTTTCATTTTCCCAATCCTAGTCCCTGTTTCCTATTCCATACCTTCCCACACAGCATCTCTTCACCCTTCAGAATACTGACTCTTCCTGCAAAAAGTCTCTCCGTGAAGACTCCCCCAAGGCCTTCTCACTCTTTTACAACAGAGTTTACCAGAGTATGATGCATTGAATATTGTCCCATTTGTAGTAAACTATCCAATATTATTTTTTTTTAATTTTTTTTTCAACGTTTTTATTTATTTTTGGGACAGAGAGAGACAGAGCATGAACGGGGGAGGGGCAGAGAGAGAGGGAGACACAGAATCGGAAACAGGCTCCAGGCTCTGAGCCATCAGCCCAGAGCCTGACGCGGGGCTCGAACTCACGGACCGTGAGATCGTGACCTGGCTGAAGTCGGACGCTTAACCGACTGCGCCACCCAGGCGCCCCTCCAATATTACTTTTAATATGCTTACCAAAGTTTGTAGAGTTGTCTGTCTCAGGACTTATTCCAGGCTCTTACACAGTGAACAAATCAAATGCAGTCCCTGCTCTTGTGGTTTTGCCAAAATAGTTTCTTTTTATAAACTGTTTATCTCACCTTAATATATCATGCATACCATGAAAGCAGAGTATGTATGATTCATCATCAAATCTACAATGTCTAGCACAATGCTGGGCACATATTAGTTACTGATTAAATATTTGCTGTACCATAATGGTTAATGAATTTTATTCTGTGTTATTATAAGAATTTGTGCTTCAGAGTTATACAATTAAATCTAAGATGTGACTTTAGCTTCTTCTCTGAAGATTCCCAAAGGACTGGCTTCTTACATTAGAGGCAACTGAATCTGCCCTTCAGCACAATTTGTTGACTTTGACAAGTTATTCCCTCAAGTACAACACCAAGTTTTGCTTAACGAGATGCCAGAGGTGCTGGGATCATTGTAGACAGTATTTAGTAGCATGATCACAGCCTTTGTAGCTAGGGAAAGCTGGAAGGACATATGAGGAACATTATAGACAAGGGCAGCTTGGTTTTTATTATGAAAGAAGCAGGAATAAAGTCTCTTTTTCAGAAAGTGTTTTGGCACAAGCTTTCCATTTATAAAAAGCAATTGGAAATAAGCCGGGAAATCTTTTAATTTCCTGATTATCCTCAGAATTGAATTAGGACATCGTCACTTATGGTGGGATCTGAAACCCTTCTAATCCTGTCCTCTCTATCTCTTACTATGAACATACCTTTGAACACAAATGCTGTATAACTTAACAAATACAAATAGTCCTTAAATATATTCACTCAACCAATATTTACCTACAAGATGCCAGAGAATCTACTAGATGTCAGAGCCTATGATAGGCATAGAGATTACATAGATAAGTAAGATAGTCACAAATTCACTAATATTCTCTGTTCCTTGGGGGAAGCAGACTCCAGAGCAGAAAAATGTAGTGTCAATTCGCCAATGTCATATTGAAGGTAGGACTACATGCTGAGAAACCCCAAAGGAAGCAGCAATTAAGTTTTGCCCGTGACTGCAGGGAAACATCCAGAGGTAGATGTTTAACATTTAGCTGATAATTGAAACAGAAAAAGAGTGGTACATGGACTCAATGTTTGTGCCCCCCTTCCCATATTCATTTCTTGAAGCCTAATCACCAATGTGATGGTATTAAGAGATGGGGTCCTTGGGGCTCCTGGGTGGCTTAGTTGGTTGACTGTACAACTTTGGCTCAGGTAATGATCTCATGGTTCACAGGTTTGAGCCCTGTGTCCAGCTCTGGGCTGACAGCTCAGAGCCTGGAGCCTGCTTCAGATTCTGTGACTCCCTCTCTCTCTGCCCCTCCTCTGCTTGTGCTCTGTCTAAAACAAATAAACATTAAAAATGATTTTTTTAAGAGATAGGGCCTTTGGAAGGGAAGTACATTTAGATAAGGTCATGAAACTGGAGGCTCCAGAAAGGAATTAGAGTCCTATAACAAGAGACAAGAGAAATCCTCCTTCATGTGAACATACAGCAAGAAGGTGACTGTTTGTAAATCAGGAGGAGGATCATCACAAGACACCAAATCTTCTGGCATTCATGATGCCTGCCTCCATAAGTTTGAGTAATAAATGTTTGTTGTTTGAGCCACTCAGTCTATGGCATGTGTTACTGAGCAGACTAGGTCATAATGGGAGTAGACTAAAACAGAAGTTGATCCCAAAAAATGGGGTGCTGCTATAAGAAATATCTAAAAATGTGGAAGTGGCTTTGGAGCTTGGCAATGGGTAGAGGTGAAGAACTTCGAGGTGCATGCTAGAAAGAGCCTAGATTGCCCTGAACAGAATTTTAAAGGTGATTCTGGTGAGAGCTTAGAAAGAAGAGACGAGAGCCTCAGAAAAACTTTCTATCTTAGAGAATACAGACATAATCATGAATAGGCTGTTGATAGAAATATGGATGGTAAAGGCCATTTAGGTGAGGTCTCAGAGATAAATGGGAAACACAGTATTGGACAATGGAAGAAAGGTGATCTTCATCAGATGGCAAAGAACTTGGCTGAATTGTGTTTGTGTTCTAGTGTTTTGTGGAAGACAGAACTTTCAAGCAATGAAACTGGATATTCAACTGAGATAATTTCTAAGCAAAGTGTTGAAGTCATGCTTCATTCCCCCGACTGCTTGTTGTAAAATGTGAGAACAGAGAAATAAATCAAACAAAAAATTGTTAATCAAAAGACAAGTGGAACTTAAAGATTTAGAAAATTCTCAACCTTCCATATTGCCAAAAAAAAAAAAAAAAAAAGAGAGAGAGAGAGAAAAACTTGTTCAGAAGAGAACACTAAGAGAATGGGGAACCAACCATTTGATAAGGAGGTTAGTGTAGGTGTGAACCATAGGTGTGAACCTAATCAGCCAGCTCAGTGGGAACCCTGTCAGTTTGGACTGAAGGGAATGGAGACAGAATGAAATGAAGAAAAGCTCTCAGACTTCTTGAATTTTACAGGACTGGACCATTGAGCTCTTTGGCTATGAACATGTAAAATTCTTTAAGAATTCACACAAAGGACTAATGACCTTGAACAAGACACAGAAATCATTACCTCCTCAGTTCCAAAAGCTTGGGGCAGGGCATTGCCTCAGTGTCAAGACCGTATAGCTTCTTCTGTAAGCCTTGGGAGAGGGACTACCTAGAGCCTATTCCTTGGACAAGCCAATCTCAGTTTTGTCTTGGTACCTTTACACATGCTATCTCTTCCTGTCTGAATGTCTCAGCCACCCCCACCCTATTTACATGGTTAACTTTTTGTTTGGTTTGGTTTTATTTTTGCCATTTAGGTCTCAGTATAAGAACTCTGCCCAAAAAGGCCCCCTTTAAATGTCCAAACTAAAGATTACTCTTCCCCAACATATCACTCTTTATCCTGATTGTTTCACTCTTAAATAAAAATTTGAGCACCAGGAAATAATTGGTTGCTGGATTCAATCTGTCTTGGACGTGAACCAACTCACAGAGCAGTCCCAGTACACAGTAGGTTCTCTTTAATCTTCCTTTCATGATTGATTTCTCATCTCTCATCCCTTATATGTTGATTTTTTTAATGCAACTCTCTCAAGTATACTTTATTGCCCATATTTTTGGAGCTCTTGGGAGACTCCAAGCTTCTTTTGAGTTTGCTACGGCTGCCATGAGAAAGTGTCACAGGCTAATTGGCTCAAATAACAGAAATTTATTTTCTCACAATTCTAAAGGATAGAGGTCTAAGATCAAGGTGTCGGCAGTATTGGTTTCTTCCAAGGCTTCTCTCCTTGGCTTGGAGATGGCTGTCTTCTCCATCTGTCATCATGAGGTCTTCCTCTGTGCTTGTGTGTGTTTCTGTGTCCTAATATCTTCTTCTTATAGGAGTACCAGTCACAATAGATTAGATCCTAATGACTCTATTTAGCTTTAATTATCTCTTTAAAGGTCCTATCTCCAAATATAGTCGTATTCTGAAGTAAATACCTCCACATATGAATTTTGGAGGGACACAATTCAGCCCATGGTACCACGTAATACATCCCCAAAATCTTATAGGAAATTAGAGGTTACCATATAAAGCAACTTTTAATTCTTAAAACTTTCTTGATTCAGACAACGGATGTTGATTTTTTTTATTTCAGTAAACAATGAGGAAATCGGATATATGCTAAGCTCATGTAACAAAGACGCCTCTAAATACAGTAACTTAAGCAGAATAAATGTTTAGTTCTCTCTCAGCCCAGAATTATATGGAGAATTCAGTAGGTCAGCAGTTATGCTCCAGGAGTTTGTTCAGAAATCCAGTTCCCTTCCATCTTGTCACTCTGCTATTCCACTACGGTGGTTTTCTCATGTCTGCATAGTTGAATCTACCTTCCTAGCACAACTTTCTCTTTTAGCACAACAAAGAAAGAGGCAGAGAAGAAATGTGGAAAACGCAGTTTTCTATTATGGATGTGGCATTGGAATTAAGCCCTCCACTTCTGTTTTCATTCCATGGAATTAACTTGCTGACATGGTCATATCATATGCAAGAGGAGCTTAGAAATGTGTCTATTCAGGGATCATGTCCCCTGCCATGTGAACAACCCCATGAGTGGTGGACTTCTATTACTAAAAGGAAGAAAGAGGAGTTGTAATCCCTGTCACAGTGGTTTACAGCAATATTTTAGACAGAGAATAGTATAAGACACAGTCCCTGTCACTTGTGCAATATTCTGATTTAAAAGTTTAAGATCAGCTCAATTTGTTATAATTATCACTGGAAACTGGGATTACTTTTTCCCCAAGTTTGACATAAATTCCATTTACTTTGGTCATATTTCCTGATCACGCTAGGGTTATCTAGGATACAAATTTAGGCCAAAATATTTTGCACAAATGCATGGCATTTTATATAAATTAGAAGCATAAGAGGAAGCCAGACAAAGAGGCAGGGTGATATACTTTAAAGGACATTGTTTTGGAAGTGACACGGAGTGTGCAAGCATTAATTACCAGAACAATAACTGCAGGCAAGGTCTCTCATGTCTCTGAATCTCAGCTTCCACAAGTCTACGCTGATTATAATGTTTACCTTGAGGGCTGTCCTAAAGGCTTAGACTAATGTCTGAAAATCATCCTGGGAAAACTCAGTAAGCCCTCATACAGTTTGGCAGTTTTCTTCACGTAACAATATGGTCTGTAGGTGGGATTGCTTGTTAGGCATTTAACATTTGTGACATCAGATTCTCTTAATCTCTTTAAGTCCCATTTTTCTCCACTACAAAATGAAGGTAACAATAGGACTAAGTTTTTAGTGATGGGAAGTTTGAGTAAAACAATGTAGTAAACTGCCTACTGCTTGGTATATCCTAAGGGTTCAGTAAATATTCCTGACGTGATTTTTTCTCAGCTGAGTATTATGGCCCATGTCATTAGACAGGGTCTTCTTCCAGCCTCATCTGATGCCCTAGATATCTATAAACTGGCTGTACTCCTGGAGAAAAAGTGAAGATGCACAGCACATCTGTTTCCCATTTAGGAGGCCTTCAGGCTGGGCATCTTAAAAATTAAACTGCATTATTGTCATTATCCATGTGAAGTCTTCTTTTCATGGTGAAGCTGTTCATACTTAGAGTGGAAAATTACAACTTCCAAAATTGTCTCCCCAGGGGAAATCTAATGGGTATGTTTTTTATTTTGTGTCTCTCGTAAATGATCCCTACCAAATGAAGAAATCTGATTAAAGTAATGGAAACTTTTCAACAGACAGTGACTGGAAAACTGTGGGACATGCCCTTAGCCACATTCATGGTCTCATCCTCCACTCTTGATCTATTAATTCAACAAGACTACTTAGCTCCCTTTTTCATGGAAATGAAAGTACAGAAAAAGTTAGATAATTTCTGACTACAAGTGATTGCCCATTTGGGGAAAATAAGGTCAGGTCACAAAAATAACTGCCAAGAGACATCGTTTAGCTCTATGAACATTCAGAATTGACATAATCCATTCTCGTAAGACTTATTATTTTCTATAGCAGATGTGCCTTTGGGATACATCCCAATAACACACTCCTACAGATCCCTGAGACATATCAATTTTTCTTGAGTAATGCTACCTGGGCACTGGTGATTCCCAGGTCAATTCCAAAATTCACATTGGAACCCATTAAAATAATTATTTAAGAAAAAAATAAAGCAACCTACTTTGCCACCTTATGGCATTCTGTGCACTTTATCAACTGAATAGACAGGGAGGTGACTTTCACAGCCTCAGGAAGGAAAAAGCATCTAGGATTGAAGCTAATGTCAAAGTAATAGGTACCCTTGAAGCTTAGTTTAAAATTGTTGAATCACAAGCATTTGTTGTGGGTGGAATGAATCATAATAGGAAGTGTTCTTCTTGACATAGGGGTACTTAAAACTAGGAAATCAGATCTTGTCACATTCTGGAATTTGTGTTTCCTCATCATTAGAGTCCAGTTAAACAGTCATGGTGGGAATACGATATGGAGATGATTACTCCTTTTTGCATCATGTGAGGAGACATAGATGGTAAGATCTTTCTACTATTAATGACATCAAGATTGATAACCTGGTTAATATGATTAGTGAATCATCCCATATAAAAGCACATTTATTCTTTGAAGTATTAGGTAAACCATAGAAAGATACTTTGAAATTCAAATGAGATTGATATAAAGAAATACATAGTTCCAGAATCTGAGTAACATCTTTCTATTCTTGAATGGCCAGATAGGGAGAGGAGAGGGGCCCTTTATGCCCATGTCAGAGATATTCTCAAATCATATTAAAGAACTGATATCCAGCTTCAGTGAATGTTTTCCACTTAAACAAGGAAGAGAGTAATATTAGAAACTAAAAATCCCTGCAGAAACATACATTACACTGATATCTAGTCAATGGGACTGGTGCTGGCATTTGTTAGCTTTATACATAAACCAAGTCCTGGCTTTATGATTTGTTTAGAAACATATCATCTCAAGAAGCAGAAACGCTATTTCCTTTCAACAGATTGTAAGGAAAGGAATAGTACAGCAAAACTATTTTAAAATGTAATTCAGTATTTATATTCTCCCTTAATTACTCAGTGTTTTGTTTGAAAAGAATAAAAAAAGCAAGACAGTTACTCATCTATAGGTCTGTAAATCTTTTCTCAAAATCATCTGCCATTTTTCTTCCGGCAAAGTGCATTCAGTGCCAAGAAAATGGTTCCACATTAACGTGCCATTTCTGTTTGATGTTAAGCCAAATTGTCTCACACTCCAAGAATGATTTTTGTGAGGCACTGGAGTGGAGCTTTCCAATTGTGCTGCTTTAAAATAGCACCACAAGTTCCTGGGGAGTTGGTTGAGAGAATCCATTACCAATTGGCCAGCCATTATTATTCTCTAATCCATAAGTCTGGTCTATTGACCAAATGATTCAATGGTTTACAAGAAAATGTCAATGGACCAAACATTTTGACCACCCTGACTGGCTTGCATCTCTAGCTTTTAATCAAGGCATTGATCCATTCAGTTTAGAACACCCTGTCTATAACAATGAGATATTGAAGCCCTGCCAGGTGTCACTATGCTGAGCTGAACTGCTGGGGTAAAATGTGGAAGGCACCACAGATCATGGCTACCACCTCACCCATCTGATGGGTAATCCTGAATGCCTCTTGCAAGGCACCCCAAACTTTGTCATAAAGCTTACACAGTCTCTCCCTAATTACTCTATAAAAAGAACTGCAAATACTTTGCTTTCCACAAAATGCTAATGGATCCAAAATGCTGGTAAATTAAGGCACTGAAATGTGTGCCTACTTCAAAGAACGTAATATTTTTCAAAAATTATTTACCTAAGAGTTGCTCGACAACAGAATGGAGGAAATAAAAATAATATGAAGGTACATTTGGCACTTGTTTACTCTTAGTACTACAACTCTCTGCCCTCATGTCCCCGAGAAGTGTACAGCTCTCAGAAGAGGGAAATAATAATAATGGGGAAACATAAAACTATTCTAAATATTCCTTTAAATTAAAAAAAAGTTGCATGCTAACAGGATGTGGTAGAAAAGCTAGGAGATAGGATTCAAAAAACTTACTATCACTGTTGAACTCTTGGCGAGTTAATTTCTCAATACTTATACCCTCATCTGTAAAACTACATTAATAGCCTCACCTTGCATACCTATGTGATGATTGAGCAAATAAAATAGATAGGACATCCAGCACAGAGTCAAATCTAATCATTACATTGGTAATTTGATACAAAACAACATTTGAAATCTATTAATCTATCAAAGCCTCCCTCAGCAACCACCAGGTTCCTAATTACTACTCATTCCTTCTTCCATTAACACTTACTGAGTACCTGTAATGTGTCAAGCATTGTGGTAAGACAAGATAAACACACTCTTAGTTCTCTAGAAAATTCAACCCGTGATGGGTGGCACAGACAAGTACAAAGATGACTGCCATTTTGTAGAGCAGTGTATAATGGAAGCACTATTTAAAGACTTGACGTTGGCTTTCTAGATCAACTCCACAGCTATATTATAAATTGCCTTCATAGAAAACACTTAAAGAAAAAATGGTTTCACTTAAATTAGAAGTCAAATAGGCCCCAAATCCAAGTCCTATTCTTCCAGTGCTCTCCACTCATTAAACTGTATGACCTTGAAATAGTTATGTAACATCTTTTTACATCATTTCTTCATCCGTAATATGAGGTAATAACATAGTTATTTTATTGGTTCATTGTAAGAATTTAAGAAAACAGCACCTAGAACAGTGTGAAGCATGTTTAAATCCTCAATAAGTGGTAGCTGTTATCATAAATTCAGTGATACATGTTTTTAATAAATAGTATGGAGTGTCTTTTGTGCTGGAATTCATTACGTTATTTTCACTATAATGGCACAAATATAGTCATAGGTCCTAAACTCATGGGACCTTCGTTCTTGGGGGAAAAAAAATAACAGAACTTTAATGGATCATTTAGTCCAATCATTTTATTTTATAGATAGTAAAACAGAGTCCCAGAGAGACATAGATAATAGAAAAAGCTGATAGTTACCGAAATGTTATTACGCATATGCCTGGTACTTTTATAAGTGCTTTAGATGTTTTAACTCACTATATTTACAAAAAAAAGTCTACAGCATAGTTACTAGTAGTATCTCCATGTTACCAATAATGTAACTGAGGGATAGAGATTTTAAGTCAATGGCCTAAGGTCACACAGCTAATAAGCCACAGAGATATAATGTGAATTAGGCAGTCTGGCTCCAAGATTCATGCTTCTACCCACTAGGCGATACTGTCTTTCAATGTAGATTACTTATCTAAGGACACCCATCAAGAAAGTAGTGACAAACGAAGGACTGGAAGCAAGTGGGCCAGATGCAGAGCAGTGGTGGTCACCACATACCACCCACCCCACTATGTATTTAAGTGCCTGTTAAAGAGGAAGTAACTTCAATGCCAACCTTTCCTAGGTTGTCGGGGTTTTTTGTTTATTTATCTACTTTTCACCATTCGGAAAGGCCAACAAAGACAATGCTTCAACAATTAAGCACAAAGTAAAAAGTAAATTAATTCCTTTAAATCTGAAGTACTTGGTCGTTTTTCAACAAGAGACAAGTGGAACTGAATTTTAACTGTTATAATCTATTCAAAATACCTGAACTCTTTATCAGGTCTTAAAATTATATTGTCTGTCTTAGGTTTCTAGAGTTCACAGAACAAGAACTATTTCATTTTTATTGTTTTTGACGTAAATTATTGCCTTTTATGTTAGTCACCAAGGAGTTGTTGTCCACAAAGGCCTTTTAAGAGAAGAAATGATTAAAATGGTTCTTGTTCTGGAACTCAGCATTAACTATTACTTAAGTGTATTAGTCAGTATAAATTAAGTAATGCTGCAGTGATAAACATTCCGAAACGTCATTGGCTTACACCTTACAAATATATTTATTTCTCACATAATATCTACCCAGGTTGTTTAGGGTTCTGTGCTACCTAGGATCTAAGCTGAGGGAGGCTCCATTATCTTGTAGTTATTCTATCTAGGAAAGGGCCTTCGTGATGACTATAGCAAGGACAGGGAATTGTTGGTTTACCTGCTGGCTCTTTTGTAATTTGCCTAGATGTGAAACACATAGATTCTGTGCATAGTTTCTTGGCAAAAAGTATCACTTTGCCCTACCTAATTGCAAGAAGTTGGGGATATGTACTACTACTCCAGGAGCACAGGAGGAAAGGGAACAAGATCTGGGTAAGTGCTAGAAGTCTCCACCACAATGAATCTGTACAGGCATCCTGTTGTACCAATAATGATATAAGATAACTAGGTACTACTAGGTGTTCCAGTGCAATGCAGCTACCCCTACTACTATTTCCACTATTGCTATATTACTATTATATCATATAGAGAGCATGTACTATGTGCCAAGAATATGTGAACAACTTTTATATATCTAACTCCATAAAAATAACTCTGTGAAGTCAGTATTGTTCCCAGTCCATAAATAAGAAACCTGAAGTTCAGAAAGTTTAGCATCTTGTTCAAGGTCCACAGATAAGACGTGATGGATTCTTTGTGCACCTTCAAAGTATTTGCTTTTTTCACCATGAAATATTGCCTTTCTCTAAACCTAGAAAACCAGCTGGAAATATAAAGCAAAGTAAATTAGATAAAACTTCCATGTGGTAAGCAGAAGCATGAAGCATCTCTCTCTCTCTTAAAGAACTTACTATTTTATTAGATAATCAACCTATATGCAAAACACTAATATATTTTCTTAGGTCTCTGTATTTAAAAATAAAGCATGAGGAACATCATCTTCCTCACATGGTATGAATTCCTTCCCTTTGCACTTCTGTACTTCCTTTCCTTCCATTTTCTTTGCATGTTTTCATTGACGATAACCACACTGATATTGTATTTAGTGCATATACTCCAGCCAAAGTGTGAGGGCCAGTATACGATCTTAATGTTTACCTAAACCCTGAAAAGTTCTTCTGTTTTGCCTTCATGTTATAGATGAGGAAACTGAGACTTAAAGAATTCAAGTAACTTGAACTAGGATACAAATTATAAATGGAAGATCTGGGATTTGGAAAGTAATCTTTTGGGCACAGGACTCCTCTGTTTTGAACTACATTAGACCACTTTAATCTACTAAACTTCTCAATATCCTGGGCTCAGCTAAAGGATTATCTGTCGTGTGAAGCATTGTAGACATCCTTAGTTAGAAGTAGGTGTGTTCTCTATTCTCAAAGACCACTGAGTAAAAGCCAGTTAGCACATTCTATTGTAACTGTGTAACTGTAACATGACTATTTCATAGACAGACTGCAGATCCTTTGAAGTAAGCCTAGGCAAATGGAGTGGCTCTGATCAGCCTTTGAGGGCTATGATTTGCACAGAGTTGCCCTTGCCCCCGGCCAGACACAAAGGATATTAGCCTCAGAGTAAATGGACCATCCCAGATTTCGGCAGCAAGTCAGTGTCAGGCTGCTCACACAAGTGCCTGCCTTTGTGAATAGGTTCAGGGTATGAGCACAACTGGCAGTGACAGACTTTAAGAGTGAGACATGACAAGGACACAAAAATGTTCAATTACGGCATGCATATTTGTATGTCTACTACATGCATGAGCTGTGCTAGGAACTAGGGGTGCAACAAAAAATAAGACAGGCATGGCTTGTGACTTTATAGAGTTTATACCATAGTGAAAAGAGAGATAATAAACTAAGAAGCAAACTATCATAACAAAGAAATGTGACTTTGAAGTAATTCTTTGAAGAGAAGTCAACACCAATCACAAAAGCAACACAATAAAATCATAGATAGACAGACAGACCTATTAGGCAGAGTATGTGAGAGACAGAAGTATCTACTTTTGATGTGTAGTCAGAAGAGACATTTAAACTAAGACCTGAAGGATGGAAAACAGCTGAATCGATAAAAACCAGAAGGAGAACATTCCAGGCAGTGGGAAGTACCTTAAGGTGGCAAGGTCAGATATATTCTGACAAGTCCCAAATATAATTACAGCTCTCAATTCCCCCCAAATTCCAAAAGGCATATTGACATTAGCACTTGGATGTCTAATATAAATTTTAACTTTAATAAATTATTTTTTAAAGTTTATCTATTTATTTTGAGGGGGTGCAGTACAGACAGAGGTGAGAGAGAAACCCAAGCAGGCTTTGCAGTGTCAGCACAGAGGCTGACATGAGCTCACAAACCATGAAATCATGCGCTGAGCTGAGTCAAGAGTCAGGGACACTCAAATGACTGAACCACCCAGACACCCCTCAACTTCAATAAATTCTTGATTTTCCCCGAAAACATGTTTCTTCCCCACTATTGGCAAACAAGACTACAGTTACATACTTGCTATAGCTAAAAAGTTTGAATCATTCTTTTTAATGTACAGAAAAAAACTTATTAGCTTTACCTTCAAAATATGTTCCAAATCTAACTACTTGTTATTATCTTCATCTCTCCCAAACCACACTATCATCATCTCCTGATGATGAACAACATTAAATTTGGTCTATTCTTGCATTGCTACATTTTATTCTTTGCACAGCAGCCAGCGAGTTTGCATCTATTTTCTGTCCAAAATACCCTTTGCCTCCCTACTTCACTTAGAATAAAATCCAGTCTTTACCATTGGCAACCCCTTACTCCCTTTACACCTGCTGTCTTACCAACCTCTTTCTTTCTTTGCTCTACTGACCCTGACTTCTTGTTGTTCTCTAAACATGCTAAAACTGTCCTGTCCTTTGCACTAGAATGTAAAATAAATAAAGACAGCATGTGCTATTTTCTCCACTCTGCAATCTTTAGCATCTCTGTCTGGAACATAAAAGTTCAAATATTTGTTGAAGGAAGGAGATGAGGAAGGAAAATGGAAGGAATACAGAAGAAGGAAGGGAAGGAGGGAGAGAGGAAGGAGGAAAGGGAGGAAGTAATGAAAAGAAGAGGCAGAGAAGGAAGGAAGGAATACAGGTAGGCAGTCAAGAAGGCTCCCTGTGTATTCTAGAAGGTCATGAGTTTGGAGTATAAGAGAAAGAAAGGATAACATGAGGGGCTAAGAATGGAGTTGAGTAGAGAAGCCAGGCTTTATGGGCATCAGAAAGAGTTTCAGGTTTTATTCTAAGTATAGTGGGAAGTCCAGAAAGCCCCTTTATTGTAAACATAAGTACACTCAGGCTATAGCTACACTTATAAATGATTTTAACTTTCTTCCTTAACCACCCCCGCCCCCAACTACTGGCAAAGTCTTGGTTTTCCTGGCTACTTGAATTTCATTTTAACGTCAAACTGATTATGTTTACCACCTCCCCCAACAGAAATAACTGATACAGGGTGCACACACATTTCCCATCTAAACTGCACCAAAGTACACATTTGTCAAAATGGTTCACTGTACAAACAGACTTCATACACTTGGATCCCTGCATTAGAGAGAGCCATGGATTTAAGGATTAGAAAAACTGGAGTTCAAAGTCATGCCCCCTCTCAAGCTGGGTGACATTAGTCACATAACCTACTTTTTCTAAACTTCAGTGTCCTTAGCTCTAAAATGGCAGTCATTATACCTAAATTTCAACTTTCTATGACTAGTAAGTGAAAAATGGATACAGAAAGGACCTGGAACACAGTAGGTCTCTATGTTTCTACAGCAAGTGGAGGATAAGAAAGAGGGACCTTGATTACTGAGTACTTGCTTAAAGGACAAACATGACCTAGTAACATGCTTCTGTTTTGTGAACTTCCACCATCTCCTACTGGCAAATCATAAAGAGAGAGAGAGGCCACTTCATTATAACCAATGGGGGGGGGGGGATATGATATAAGAAGGCAAAGCAAACTATAAATTTCACCACATTTGATCCTGAAATCAGACCTCCTGCCCATCTAGAGAGGTTAATAGGAACATACTACATAAAGACACTGAGTGGCTTGTTTTTGAGGACCAAGAGAACCCACATACTAGTCTGTCGGATTCCTAGAATTATGAATTATGGTGTTCAGATAACACACCCATCATGTTTTCAGTGGCTAAAGGCTTCTTTACATGGAACCAAGTGGCTAGTGTTTCTTTGGGTGTACAAGGGAGTAGCCTTAAGAGCTGCAATGGCCACATTTTCAAAGGGAAGCTGCACAATAGTGTCCTACTGCTTTAAGAAGAGCTTAAACAAGGCCATTTAAGGCAGTTTTGTGTAACATTTCCAGGGCTTTCAAATTCATTTTCTTAACAAGCATTAAACGTAAATGTAAAATCTAGTCACGACTACTTCAGAAGTAATGAAAAATGGTTCCATTGGACAGATACAAATATTTATTGGACTGAACTAAATGTCTTTCAAGATTATCAGGTGTTGCTAGTGTTTATACCCAGAGAAGATGTAATCATTCTGTTTTCATCACCTGTTGCTTTTTAATTTCCTTTCTCATTGAGAATCCTACTGCTGTACAGACAATAACATCACTGTCTATATGTATATATACCAACTGTATGGGAGCTTTGGTGCTGGGACAAGATATGCCAAAATAATAAAGCAAAACAGACTATGCCTTCCAAAGACCTGTTTGCAAATACTGAAGATGTGCTATCAGTGGCCATGTTTACACAATGGAAATCATAAGAAAAAAAAAGAATCATACATTTTCTGAAATTTATTTGAGTATCTCTCAAGGATAAATTAAATTTATCTAATAAAATTCTCATTACTGTTTAGCTTTGCATAGATTACTTTAAATAAATATGTGACTGCAGAGGGGTACAGATTTAAAGAAACCCAGGTTTTAGATCCAAGATGTTAAACACAAATTTGCTATGTGGCATTGAACTCCATGATGATTTTCCACAAACTCCAGTCTCCTCATTTGGAAATGGGTAGCAAGTACTTGCTCCTAGGTTTGCTATGAATATAACATGAAATCACTTAGGTAAAAGCTTTGGGTACACTGTAAATTAGAGTATAAAATACTATGGTATATTATACAATTTTATATGTATATATATAAAATAACAATAATAATATTTTTACAGAAAACTAGTACATATTGAGTCCCTCCACTGCTTGAACATTAATTTTTCCATAATTGTTTCCTAGAGCTCATGCCAATAAGTTTTAGTCCTGTCAGGGACATACGGATCTTCAGCATACCCTAAAATAGTCTGGGAAAAGGCCAGGCTCAAGATTTATATAGGAAATCCAACTGCATATTACCCCTTTAGAGATCAAAGATCTGAACAGAATGAAAATAAAAGTCACAACTTTTTCACCTCCCCCAAGGAAAATTGAATATGGAATGGAATAATTTAACCTCTCATCCCTTCCAGAGCATTCTGGTGCTGGAAAGGCAATGAAAATAAAGACTTTGAGACTATAGCTGTGTCTTTGGGGTCTCCTCTAGAGAAAAACATAATGCGGGACCTGTGATCCAACCCTGATTTTAATAGGGTAATTTCGTGTAGGGATAAAAGATTCAGTGAGGAAAACACATATTATTGGAGCTGATTTTCTAACCCTTTGGTGAAGGCAGAATATCAGGTACCATGCCCACAGAATGTTTTTTGTATTCCTGTCTACCAAGTAACACGTACCTTGCCTTCAAAAAAGCAAATTGTCAAGAAAGCTTTTCCTGACCTCCCCCATCTCCAACCTACCCTGGTTTAGGTATTTTTTTCTATTAATCTGCCTCTCATCCCTACTAGACTACTAGCTCATTGGGGGCACAGGCCACAGGAGAATCCATTCAATTCCCATCGTTACCACAATGCCTATTATCCTGCAGGGCAAATATAAAGCATTCAGTAAAACGCTGGAGTAAGTACCAGTCTTTAAGTCCTTAGACATGTGATTTTACTTTGTTATAGATCAGAGCAGAATAGGATGCTGTTAGATAGATACATACTCCTATCAAAAACAATCCCAAACAAGAAAACAAGTTACTAGTACCATCGTAAAAAGGGAATCAGATAACATAGATCAGATTTTCAAATGTCAAAATTCAGTCAGATATTTTGAGCAGTTACTGCCTCTACTTTCTTGTGTTCGTTATACCATTTTCCTAAAGTGATCACAAATAATATCCCTCTAAATGATAAATCTGTAGGCCAGTGCTTGTGTTTTGTTTACAAATACGTTTACCAAGGTAGGTGTTTACAATATCATCAGTGTCAAAGTAGAAGGAAAAAAGACAACATTTATTATACAAAAAAATGGGTGAATGGGTAGTGGCAAGATGGATAAATAAACCAGTGAGAATATGCTGGCAGCACAGAGAAAAAAAAACCCTACAATAAATAGATGACACACACATTAATTTATATGTATGTACACACATGCACATATACATGAATACATGCATGGATGCATACACAATGTATAATATTTTATATAAAATTTATATAGAGAATATATAATATTGATATATAAATAATAATATAAGGAAAATATTATATTTTAATATTACATGTAAGTTTTATATGTAAAATATGCATATATGCACACATACATCCGTGCAAACAAGAAAGGAGAAACACAGGTCAATATTTGGACCTAAGTGAGATATCCTAATATTTAGTGTGAAAGCTTAACACTTGACTGTTTGAAATTAATGCTTTTTTCAGTAGTATTAAGATGGTATTTGTGCTCAGGGGAACAAAAGATGTTTACGTTTCTTATATGCAATATAGTATAAATTCTTTCTGTCCCCAAATATACAGGGACAAAGGCAAAAGAAATACTTTGTCATTAGCTACATTGTTTAATATAGAGCAGAGGGGTTCTGTTTTTCCCTCTATGCGCATTCACAGATCTCAGTAGATGAGAACAATCATGGTGAACGGAAGTCATGAAAGAGAAAGAAAGCTGGCCAGACTTATTTCAAACTTTGAGTAATGCAGAGTGTCATCTACATGAGACTGGAATGAAGAGAAAAATGACTAGGTCAGGTTCATGTTCTTTTTTACTACTTTTGTAGCTTTGGTGAAAAATGTACCATAGAGAACACCAGATGTACTACAAGTGGGCACATGCAAGAAAAGACAAATATCTCCATACCTGTAGGGTGGCTATACACTCTGCTATGCAAGAGATAACCCCAGTATAAACTGTTGGCCCAGTATAATTTTTAATAATGCTTCTTTCCTTTTTATTTTATTTTTTAAGTTTTTTAAAATTTATTTCATGAGAGAGAACAAGTGGGGGAATGCAGAGACAGAGGGAGAGAGAGAATCCTAAGCAGGCTCCACACTGTCAGAGCAGAGCCTGACACAGGGCTCAAACTCACAAACTGTGAAATCATGATCTGAGCCAAAATCAAGAGTCAGACGCTTAACCGACTGAGCCACCCCAATGCTTCTTTTCTTTTTAAAGGTCTCCTGGTTTAGATGGTAACTATATAGATACTCTATAGATCATCTTAATACTCGACACGTGTATGGAAGAGTAGAAAGAGCACAGAAGATTTTAACATAGACAACCACCCATCTGGCTAATAATGTATCTAAGATTTAACTAGATTATAAATTCTTCTTCTTGGGATGGGTGCAAAGGGGAGAGTGGAATGCTTAAGAACCTCCATCCCCTTTGCCTTCTGATACACACCTACAATTTTTAAATTCCATTAAAAATTTGCTCACTTCAGATACAGTACTTCCTTCTACTTTATCCCTCATTTCTATCTTTTTTTAGTGTATGAATTAGCAATTGTTTTTCATCCATCCTTGTCATAGTGGAAATGCTAACAGAAATACTAATGGCAATATTTATTAATTTCCCACTATGTGCCAAAGATAAATTGCATACATCATCTCCTTGATTTTTCTCAGTAAGAAGGAGGCAAAAGGATCAAAGGAGAAAGTGGAAGTGACAACGGAAGCAAGAAGTGGGAATGATCTGAAGAAGGGATCATGAGCCAAAGAATGCAGGTGGCCTGCACAAACTAGAAAAGGCAAGGAAACAGATTTCCCCATAGAGACTACAGGAAGGAATCAACCCTGTCGACACTTCAGCCCAGTGAAACTGATTTTGGGCTTCTAGCCTCTAGAATTTTAGGGTAATAATCTGTAAAACTGAAACATTTATAGGATTATAAAGACGTGATTACAGTGGGCCCACTTGGCTGATCCAGAATAATTTCTCCATCTCAAAATCTTTGAAATAATCACACGTGCAAGTCCCCTGTGCCATATAAGGCAATATTCACAGGTTCTGGGGAACAGGATGAGGACATCTTTTGATGTGAATACATTGAATATTTTTTTTAGTCCCTCTATGAATGTCTTGTTCAAATACCTTGTACTTTTCTGTTGGGCTGTTTGTCATTATTTATTTGCATTGCATATTCTAGATGCTAATGCTTTGTTTGCTTCTGCTAAAGGATTGTAAATGTGTCTTTAAAAATCGAGTATTCAAATTTGTCAATCCTTTCTTTCATGTTTCATGCTTTTTGTGCATAATTTTATAAATACTTCTATATTGAGGTCAAACAGATGTTCTGTTCTAAATCTTTCTGCAAGTTTTAAGGTTCTGGCTTTTTTTTTTTTGTTTGGTTCACTTTCCATGCTTTAGTTTTTAATCCATCTGGAATGTATATTTGGCTTGTATGTAAAATAAGTACCAATTTACTTATTTTTCTTAAATAGAAAGTCAAATTTTCCAGTATTTAAATCTACCTGTTCACCATTGATTTGCTGTATCACTTCAAATTTCCATGTATGCATGGTTCTCTCTTCTGCTTCAATAGATTTCTATTACTGTATCAGTCCTATATTGACTTAAATCACATATATTAGCAATTCCTTTTGGTTGGAGGCACATTCTCCATGTCATGTCAAATTATTATTTATGTATTTAAAATCATATGTATGTGGGGCGCCTGGGTGGCGCAGTTGGTTAAGCGTCCAACTTCAGCCAGGTCATGATCTCGCGGCCCGTGAGTTCGAGCCCCGCGTCGGGCTCTGGGCTGATGGCTCAGAGCCTGGAGTCTATTTCCGATTCTGTGTCTCCCTCTCTCTCTGCCCCTCCCCCGTTCATGCTCTGTCTCTCTCTGTCCCAAAAATAAATAAACGTTGAAAAAAAAAATTAAAAAAAAATAAATAAAATCATATGTATGTTTAATAATATGTTTTCTGCTTAATGAGGTTTCCAAAAAGTGTTTATTTAATCCCTCCTCATATCTGTCAATTTACCCTTATATATCCATTACTTGTTTCTTCATATTTATCTTATCTTATACTGTTAAGGTTATACACATACATACATTTTCATGGTGGAGTATTCATTATTTTTACCAGTGTAAAATACTGTTCTTTGTACATAATAAATTTCCCCTGAATTTTTACTTATTATTTTATCTGTTATTAATATTGTTATAATATTGGTTTTGGTTATGTTTCCTGGCATATTTTTCTCTAAATCTTTATTTTTTAATTTTTTTTAATATATGAAATTTATTGTCAAATTGGTTTCCATACAACACCCAGTGCTCATCCCAAAAGATGCCCTCTTCAATGCCCATCACCTACCCTACCCTCCCTCCCACCCCCCATCAACCCTCACTTTGTTCTCAGTTTTTAAGAGTCTCTTATGCTTTGGCTCTCTCCCACTCTAACATCTTTTTTTTTTCCCTTCCCCTCTCCCATGGGTTTCTGTTAAGTTTCTCAGGATCCACATAAGAGTGAAAACATATGGTATCTGTCTTTCTCTGTATGGCTTATTTCACTTAGCATAACGCTCTCCAGTTCCATCCATGTTGCTACAAAGGGCCATAATTCATTCTTTCTCATTGCCACGTAGTACTCCATTGTGTATATAAACCACAATTTCTTTATCCATTCATCAGTTGATGGACATTTAGGCTTTTTCCACAATTTGGCTATTGTTGAGAGTGCTGCTATAAACATTGGGGTACAAGTGCCTCTATGCATCAGTGCTCCTGTATCCCTTGGGTAAATTCCTAGCAGTGCTATTGCTGGGTCATAGGGTAGGTCTATTTTTAATTTTTTGAGGAACCTCCACACTGTTTTCCAGAGTGGCTGCACCAGTTTGCATTCTCACCAACAGTGCAAGAGGGTTCCCGTTTCTCCACATCCTCTCCAGCATCTATAGTCTCCTGATTTGTTCATTTTGACTACTCTGACTGGTGTAGGTGATATCTGAGTGTGGTTTTGCTAAATCTTTATTTTTAATACATTTGGGTTACGTTGTTTCCAATGTGTTCTACCAAATTACTCTTGTACTATTTCATAGAATTTATTCTATGCAACTTGTATTATTTCACATTGCCTGGTACATATTGAACATTTGAACTATGCATGATGAGAGAGGAAATACATAATAATCATGTTAATACACAGAAAGGACCAAGTTTTGGTTTGAGACATATCAGGATACACACCTTTTTACCATGTTGAGGCATTAGGTCACTTCAGCAGATATGAGTTGTTAGGATGATGCTTTCCTTCTTCACCTCTCAATGGTTTCCCTCCCAATTCTCAACAGAGGAAGAAGTGGGTTTTCCTGAGCGTGGTAGCTGGTATATATATGTCAGTGTAATCACTTCCTAGTTTTATAATTATGCATAAGGTGCTTAAATAATTCTGTCCCTCAATTTTATCATTGTTCAAATGAATTACTCCCACTATATCATGATAATTCTACAGTTACATGGAATACACATGTTCAAGACACTTCCTAAGGCACAAGGAAAGGAACTGATGTTCCCTGTAACACCTTTTTGGATGGTGGATACTAATTAAATGCATGTGAAATGATGTTGAGCTGCTTAGGCTGAAAAGCTATTTCCACATTTCTAAAGACCCATGACATTTATCTAGTATTAATTACATGAATGTCATAGACCTTCATTCTACTCTGAAATTCATCCCTGGTGAATAGGTTGAATAAGCATAAATGTTGTCACTCAGATCAAAGATATAATAAAAAAATTACGAAGATTTGTTTTTCTTCTCGAGGGACAGGACAAATCTCATAAAGGTATCATTTATCATAAAAAATGATGCTTCACTGGTTTAAGATCTATCTGTCTGGCCCATCGCCCACAAATCTCATTTACAATAACCTGCCTTGTTTTCTGTGTCATTTATAGGAATGTTCCTCAGGGAAAACAGAACAATAGATATAAAATGTTATTATATGAGGAAGATCACAGATTTTCTTCTCTCCTTCTCTTTCTTTTCTTACTCTTCCACTTACATTCATACATGCCAGGATTCCTTATTAAAATGAGTGTAGAAAAATTGTTAAATTTCAGCACAAACACAGTGGTGTTAAAATTTATAGACAATGGAAAGAATGTGGTCTTCAAATGTTTCTTAGATTATGTATTGGGGCCAACAACTGGCAAAACCACACCGTCAGTATCATATATTTTCAACACTCTAACACCTACCTCTCTTCTGGGAACTAGCTTCCTACCATCTGATACATTCCCAACCATATCCACGATTCTTATATGCACATACAAGTGCTGAAGTCAAGAGAATTAGATTTGAAACCTGTCACCATTACATACTAATAAAAATCTTGCACCAGGCAATTCAACTCATTAAGTCTTACTTTCACATCTGTAAAATAAGTTAGGTATTGCTAATTTGGTCATCTCACATCAAGGACTGTGAAAGTATAATTTTCAAAAAATGAGAAACATGCCTCTTATACTAACATACAGTGAGCACATGTCAAAGTTTGTTTAACTCATTAATGAAAGAAACAGTGGGATGGTAAATCTAGTTCAAAGGAGAATTAGAGAAACTGAGTAAAAACAGGCACTGAAAGAAAGAATGTTGGATCACTACAGGGCAGGCAATAAATCCATAAGCTTTATAGATATCTTTTCTACCAGAAAAAAACATCTCAAAATGTGTAATTTTACAGATTAATGGTTCTAATAAATACTAAATAGCAAGTCAGTCAAATGTGCATTCACTTAGGAAAAGAAATGATTCTTAGGTGGACCTGTTAGATAATACTCTGGTATAATTTTGAAAAGACATAGAATCATCCTTTTCTACATCTTTCCCATATTTTGGGTGATATTTCTTAATGGTACAAAATATTTGTCCAAGTTCTTTAATGTGCTATCCTTTTTCAAATATTCATGAATACTGTAATTGCTACTACTATCAACACAATCATTATTTATTTTGAAGGCACTCATATGCCTAGAAGTCTTTGTAAATTCATAATTTCTTCTATTTATTTTTTTCCATTTATTGTCCTAAGTGATGCAGATATAGAAATGAGGAGGGAAATTGTCACAGCTTTAAGAACCTTTAATCCTAGCATGGGAAAATGTAAGAAAAGATTGAGTATGAGTTATGTACATTACAAGGGTATGAAGGAACTGGCACATTTGTCTAATTCTTCCCAGGGGAGGCAAGAGACTCCATGGATAAACTCTTGTTTCAGATGTGCAGCCAATGGCCAGGAGATAGGACTCTATCTGAAGAATTATACAGAGATAATGAAGACTGAATTAACTCATCATCCACACCGGGAGAACTGAAAATAAGTTCTTGTGGCTACAGCACAGAAGGTGAGGATATAGTAATGAGAGAGGACAATGGCAAGGGGATATACGGTCAACTTGCAAAATCCTCTCTTTCCAGTTCACAAAGGTTACAAACAAATGGCAATGTTTCCATTATAGGGAAAGAGGACTGAATTAGAAGCCCAGATACCTGCATTCTAGAAACTATTCAGCCAATGACAAACAGTGGTTCTTTGACAAATTTCTTTTCTGGGTCTCAATTTTCTATTTGTAAAATGAGGGTTGCTGTACAGCATGAGGAGCTAATCCTAGATATGTGATGATGTCTATATTAGGCTGAAATCCCTGGGAAGTGGATTTTGAGACAGTTATTAGGTACTGCCTTCAATATCAAAACCTTTGGAGTGAAGGTGAAGGGAGCAAGAGTAAGCAGAAAGAGTTGTTGAACTGTGATTCAGGGCCAAGGAAAGTACTAGCCACTTCATGGGGTGCTATGGGGCTAGAGTGGCCTTACAAAGTAGTCCCAAGTCGGGTGGACATGGTCAGATTTTTATCCTCTCCCTCACATAATGAGTAACCATTATGTATGGGCTATCCGAAGAAAGGTTATGATTTTGAGCAATCCCTGAATGGCAAAGTGTTGCTTCCCTAACAATGAAGGCTATTGGTCAATAGCACTCCCAATAGACAAGAAAAGCAACGCTTGAAGGGAGGTGTGGGTGGGCATCACAGTGTTCACCAAAATGTAGGATGTGATTAGTCATATAACCTGTCCATCTCATTTATGTACTATCTTTCCTACCTTATCCTAACTCTGCTCCACCTATATGAAATTATTTACAGATTCTCAAACTTTTCCTGGAAGCATATTCTCTATCCTTAGCACCACTACCCTAATCCACTCACCCCTGTGTTCTCAACTTAGCCATCATTTCTTTCCAAATGCATTCCATTGCATCCTGAATTTAGGCAGAGTCCCTTACTTGTGTTCACTATTGGGACATTAGTCATGCATCTGACTTGCCTTCTAACTTGCCTTCTAAGCAATTTGAAGCTGTTTAATGGGACTTCTAATATCTAGCACATAGGGAGTATGTATAGTAGGTACTGAATGTGTATTTGTTGGATAAAAAGATAAATAAGTAAATATGTTAATTTCAGAGACACTAAATTAGAGTCAGAGTGTGAGTATTTCAACCCAAAGGATTGGGGAAATAGTCTCAAAAAATTAGAACATAAAAAGTACCATGAGGGAGGGAGCCAAGATGGCATGGAAGGTTTTTGTGTGTCTCACATCCATGAAATACAGCCAGACCAACACTAAACCATCCTGCACACCTACAAAACTGATCTGAGGATTAACACAACAATCTGCACAACCTGAATCACAGAATTCAGCAGGTACGGGGTACAGTGAGGTGAACTTGGGGAGAGAGAAGCCACAGAGGGCAGGGAGGTGCTTTTACATGCAGAGAGAGGATACAGATGTTGGGGAGAATACAGGAAAAGCACTCCTCCCCAAAAGCAGCTGGAGAGAAAGTGGAAAATTGGAAACAGCCACAGGGACTGAACTACAAAGAGAGAAAGGAGAAAGGAGAGGGTTTAAATTCCATTAAGACTGTAAACAAGGGAAGCGCAAAGTGTGCAACTCTGCAGCTCAATACCTGGCGGTATTTTGGTGGGAAGGGTGAATCCCCAGGAGTAGAGTGGGGCCCAGGAGGATCTTGGGCCACATGGAGAAAAGAGGTTCCACTGCTGGAATGACATTTGGTAGAGGCTGTGAGGCAACCTGGGCCCAGCAGACTGCATAAAATGGCCACACTCAGTGGCACTGGAACAAGGTTGTTAAGGGTGAAGCCTGGTGCCAGATGTGTGTTGTGATTTTCCATAATCCCTGAAATGCTGCTGCTACACTATCTTGTGAACTTTTTCTGGGGCAGGCTGGCACCTAGCCACAGTCTCTGGGCATTGGCAGCAGCACGGTCCAGTGAAATTTCCTGGGTGCAGCCGGCATTCAGCCATTGCTTGGTGAGACCCTCTGCAGAGGGGTGGAATGGGTCAAAGCCACAGTCCCTCAGAAGTAAGGGGCTGGGGAAAATAGCCACATCTTAGATGGAACTCAGAAGAGAGGTACTACCTGGGGCTTGGTCACAGACAGTGTAAAAGCGGGGAGTGGACCAAAGCTGAAGACAAAGGATGGGTGCACAATTACTGATCGGGGAAAACAGAGTTCGGACACTAGAGACTGGGTAGCTGGGTGACGCCATATTCACCGCTCCCATGCATGCGCATACACACCTACAAGCACCATAACAATCCACCCCAGTAGGCTAGCAGTGCCATCTAGTGGAGAACAGAGCCGTTACACTAAGCTCCGCCCAACTGGGCCAACCTTGCTCTTCAAGAACAGAAGTCTCATCGCCTGCTTAGTCTATGGACTATGAGACACTTCATAGTCTGACTTCTAGGGGAAAATGAAGTAATTTCAGTTGTATTTCAGTCTGTTAGCAGGTCCATCTATTCACTTTTCTTTCTTTTTCTTTCTTTTTTTCTTTTCTCTTTCTTTTTCTTGAATACAGAAAGAGAAAACATTCATTTTTATTTTTATTTTTTATTAAAAATATTTTCCTTAATTTTTTCTACTATATTTTTTACTTTTGTGTCAATTTTTTTCAAATTCTAGTTTACTTCCAACATTTCATTTTAGTCTACTTCAGTGTATTAATATTTTCAAATTTTCAAACAATTTCCATTTTTTTCTTCTTTCCCCTTTTTTCTCTAATCTATCAAGCCCCTTTCAACACTGAGACCAAAACACACCTAGGATCTAGCATCATTTATTTGATTTTGTGTGTGTGTTTTTAATTTTTTAATTTTAATATTTTATAATTTTAATTTTTTCTACCTCATTAATTCCTTTTCTCTCTTCAAAATCACAAAATGGAGGAATTCACCCCAAAAGAAAGAGCAGGAAGAAACGACAGCCAGGGATTTAACCAATACAGACACAAGCAACATGTATGAACCAGAATTTGGAATCACGATAATAAGAATACTAGCTGGGGTCGAAAATACATTAGAATCCCCCTCTGTGGAGATACAAGAAGTAAAAACTAGTCAGAATGAAATAAAGAATGCTATAACTGAGCTGCAATCATGAATGGATGCCATGGCAGCAATGATGGATGAGGCAGAACAGAGAATCAGCAATATAGAGGACAAACGTATGGAGAATAACGAAGCAGAAAAAAAGAGGGAGATTAAGTCAAAACAGCACAATTTAAGAATTAGAAAAATCAGTGACTCATAAAAAGAAACAACATCAAAATAACAGGGGGTCCCAGAAGAGGAGAGAGAAATAGGGTAGAAAGGTTATGTGAGCAAATCATAGTGGAAAACTTTCCTAACCTGGGAAAGGACACAGACATCAAGATCCAGGAAGCACATTGGACTCCCATTAGATTCAACAAAAACTGACCATCAACAAGGCATATCATAGTCAAATTCACAAAATACTCGGGCAAGGAGAGAATCATGAAAGCAGCAAGGGAAAAAAGTCCTTAGCCTACAAGGGAAGACATATCAGGTTCGCAGCAGACCTACCCACAGAAACTTGGCAGGCCAGAAAGGAGTGGCAGGATATATTCAATGTGCTGAATCAGAAAAATATGCAGCCAAGAATTCTTTATCCAGCAAGGCTGCCCTTCAGAATAGAAGGAGAGATAAAAAGTTTCCCAGACAAACAAAAATTAAAGGAGTTTGTGACCACTAAACCAGCCTTGTGAGAAGTTTTAAGGGGGACTCTCTGAAGGGAGAAAAGATGAAAATATCAATCAATCAATCAATTAATCAATAAAGACCAAAAGCAGCAAAGATTAGAAAGGACCAGAGACCACCACCAGAAACTCCAACTCTACAAACAACATAATGGCAATAAATTCATACTTTCAGTACTCACTCTGAACGTCAATGTATTCAATGCTCCAATTAAAAGACATAGGGTAACAGAATGCATAAGAAAACAAGAACCATCTATATGCTGTTTACCAGAGACCCACTTTAGACCTAAAAACACTTTCAGATTGAAAGTAAGGGGATGGAGAACCATCTACCATGCTAATGGTCAACAAAAGAAAGCCAGAGTAGCCATACTTATATCGACAATCTAGATTTTAAAATAAAGATTGTATCAAGAGATGAAGAAGGGCACTATATCATAATTAAGGGGTCTATCCACCAAGAAGACCTAACAATTGTAAACACTTATGCACAAAATGTGAGAGCACCCAAATATATAAACCAATTAATCACAAACAAAAAGAAACTCACTGATAGTAATACCATAATAGTAGGAGACTTCAACACCCCACTCACAACAATGGACAGATCATCTAATCAAAAAATCAACAAGGAAACAATGGCTTTGAATGACACACTGGACCAGATGTACTTAGCAGATACATTCAGAACAATTCATCCTAAAGCAGCAGAATATACATTCTTCTCCAGTGCACATGGAACATTCTCCAGAATAGACCACATACTAGGACACAAATTATCCCTCAGCAAGTACAAAAATATTGAGATTATACCATGCATATTTTCAGACCACAATGCTATGAAACTTGAAATCAACCACAAGAAAAAATTTGGAAAGGTAACAAATACTTGGAGACTGAAGAACATCCTACTAAAGAATGAACGGGCTAACCAAAAAGTTAAAGAGTAAATTAAAAAGTACATGGAAGCCAATGAAAATGATAACACCACAACCCAAAACCTCTGGGATGCAGCAAAGGCGGTCATAAGAGGAAAGTATATAGCAATCCAGGCCTTCCTGAAGTAGGAAGAAAGATCTCAGATACACGATCTATCCTTACACCTTAAAAAACTGGAAAAAGAACAGCAAATAAAATCCAAAACCAGCAGAAGATGGGAAATAATAAAGATTAGAGCAGAAATTAATGCTACTGAAACCAAACCAAACCAAAACAAAACAAAACAAAACAAAACAGTAGAACAGATCAATGAAACCAGAAGCTCGTTCTATGAAAGAATTAACAAAATTGATAAACCACTAGCCAGTTTGATCAAAAATAAAAAGGAAAGGACCCAAATAAATAAAATCAAGAATGAAAGAGGAAAGATCACAATCAACACAGCAGAAATAAAAACAATAATAAGAGAATATTCTGAGCAATTATATGCCAATAAAATGGGCAATCTGGAAGAAATGGTCAAATTCCTAGAAACATATGCACTACCAAAACTGAAACAGGAAGAAATAGAAAATTTGAACAGACCCATAACCAGTAAGGAAATTGAACTAGTAATCAAAAATCTCCCAAAAAGCAAGAGTCCAGGGCCAGATGGTTTTCCAGGGGAATTCTACCAAACATTTAAGGAAGAGTTAACACCTATTCTCTTGAAGCTGTACCAAAAAATAGAAATGGAAGGAAAACTTCCAAAATCTTTTTATGAAGCAAGCAGTACCTTGATTCCAAAACGAGACAAACCCCACTAAAAAGGAGAACTATAGACCAATTTCCCTGATGAACATGGATGCAAAAATACTCAACAAGATATTAGCCAACTGGCTCCAACAATACATTAAAAAAATTATTCACCACGACCAAGTGGGATTTATACCTGGGATGCAGGGCTGGTTCAATATCCACAAAACAATGAACATGATTCATCACATCAATAAAAGAAAGGACAAGAACCATATGATCCTCTCAATAGATGCAGAGAAAGCATTTGACAAAATACAGCAGGCTTGCTTCATAAAAACCATCAAGAAAGTAGGGATAGAAGGATCATACCTTGGGTTCATAAAAGCCATATATGAATGACCCAACGCTAATATCATCCTCAATGGGGAAAAACTGAGAGATTTCCCCCTAAGGTCAGGAACAAGACAGGTATGTCCACTCTCACCACTGTTATTCAACATAGTATTGGAAGTCTTAGCCTCTTCAATCAGACAACACAAAGAAATAAAAGGCATCCAAATCAGCCAGGAGGAGGTCAAACTTTCACTCTTCGCAGATGACATGATACTCTATATGGAAAACCCAAAAGATTCTACCCCAAAACTGCTAGAATTGATTCATGAATTCAGCAAAGTTTCAGGATATAAAATCAACGCACAAAAACGGTTGCATTCCTATACACCAACAAGGAAGCAACAGAAAGAGAAATCAAGGAATCTATCCCATTTACAGTTGCACAAAAAAAACCATAAAATACTTAGGAATAAATGTAACCAAAGAGATGAAAAATCTATACACTGAAAACTATAGAAAGCTTTTGAAGAAACTGAAGAAGACACACAAAAAAAAGGAAAAAAGATTCCATGCTACTGGATAGGAAGAACAAATATTGTTAAAATGTCGATACAACCCAAAACAATCTACATATTCAATGCAATCCCTATCAAAATAACACCAGCATTCTTCACAGGGCTAGAACAAATAATCCCAAAATTTGTATGGAACCAGAAAAGACCCTGAATAGCCAAAACGATCTTGAAAAAGAAAACCAAAGCAGGAGGCATCACAATCCCAGACTTCAAGCTATACTACAAAGCTGTAATCATCAAGACAGTATGGTACTGGCACAAGAACAGACATTCAGGTCAATGGAACAGAATAGAGAACCTAGAAATGGACCCACAAACATATGGCCAACTAATCTTTGACAAAGCAGGAAAGAATATCCAATGGAATAAAGACAGTCTCTTCAGCAAGTGGTGCTGGGAAAACTGGACAGCAAAATGCAAAACAATGAACCTGGACCACTTTCTTACACCATACACAAAAATAAACTCAAAATGGATGAAAGACCTTAATGTAAGACAGGAAGCCATCAAAATCCTCAAGGAGAAAGCAGGCAAAAACCTTTTTGATCTTGGCCGCAGCAACTTCTAACCCAATATGTCTCCGGGGGCAAGGAAAACAAAAGCAAAAATGAACTACTGGGACCTCGTCAAAATAAAAAACTTCTGCACAGGAAGGAAACAATCAGCAAAACTAAAAGGCAACCGACAGAATGGGAGATTTTTGCAAATGGCACACCAGATAAAGTGTGAGTATCCAAAATCTACAAAGAACTTATCAAATTCAACATCCAAAAAAATAATAATCCAGTGAAGAAATGGGCAAAAGACATGAATAGACACTTCTCCAAGGAAGACATCCAGATGGCCAACCGGCACATGAAAAACTGCTCCACAGCACTCATCATCAGGGAAATACAAATCAAAACCACAAGGAGATATCACCTCACACCTGTCAGAATGGCTTACATTACCAACTCAGGCAACAACAGATGTTGGCGAGGATGTGGAGAAAGAGGATCTCTTTTGCTTTGCTGGTGGGAATGCAAGCTGGTACAGCCACTCTGGAAAACAGTATGGAGGTTCCTCAAAAAGCTAAAAATAGAACTACCCCACGACCCAGCAATTTCACTACTAGGTATTTATCCAAGGGATACAGGTGTGCTGTTTTGAAGGGACACATGCACCCCCATGTTTATAGCAGCACTATTGACAATAGCCAAAGTATAGAAAGGCCGAAATGTCCATCAATGGATGAATGGATAAAGAAGATGTGGTATATATACGTATACACAGTGGAGTATTACTTGGCAATCAAAAAGAATGAAATCCCGCCATTTGCAACTATGTGGATGGAACTGGAGGGTATTATGCTACAGTGAAATTGGTCAGTCAGAGAAAGACAAATATCATATGACTTCACTCATATGAGGACTTTAAGAGACAAAACAGATGAACATAAGGGAAGGGAAGCAAAAATAATATAAAAACAGGGAGGGGGACAAAGCATAAGAGACTCATAAATATGGAGAACAAACAGAAGGTTACTAGGGGTTGTGGGAGGGGAGATGGGCTAAATGGGTAAGAAGCATTAAGGAATCTACTCCTGAAATCATTGTTGCACTATATGCTAACTAATTTGGATGTGAATTAAAAAAAATAAAAGTAAAAAAATAAAAATAAAAAAAAATAAAATGAACATAAAAAAAAGTACCATGAGGAACTAGTATGAGAAAATACCAGTTTGACACAGGAATATTTCTTCATCATGAAATTCTCTGCCATAAAGTGAAGGAGTACTGTTACCATCACAGATTGCTGGAGGGGGGGTGGGTAGGGGGGAAAGAGAGGGAATAAGCTATCTATGACTCATGATTATTTTCATAACTCTGTTTCTTAGTGTAATCTTCTACTGTGAGATGTGATTTCTTCAACCCTGTTGATGGTTGCTCACTTTTGCCTTCAGAAGTCAAAGAAATGGGGAAAAAATGTCTTATTCCATGTATATACCGGGTCCTGAATTAGCAGTAGTAGTTTTTTTTTTTTTTCAACATTTATTTATTTTTGGGACAGAGAGAGACAGAGCATGAACAGGGGAGGGGCAGAGAGAGAGGGAGACACAGAATCGGAAACAGGCTCCAGGCTCTGAGCCATCAGCCCAGAGCCCGACGCGGGGCTCGAACTCACGGACCGCGAGGTCGTGACCTGGCTGAAGTCGGACGCTTAACCGACTGCGCCACCCAGGCGCCCCAGCAGTAGTTAGTTTTTAAATCAATACTCTCTGAAAAGCTGTGAAAAATGTTTCTATTTCTGGTCCTTTAGATATTCTGACTACTAAGGCATATTTGTGAGATAATGTCTATTGATATTTGGTAGCACTTATGTTTCAGTCAAATGCTTTCACATTTTAAATCTCTTTTATCATTTAAACAACACAGTGTGGGATACGCATACTTACCAGAAAGGACAAAAGTCTCAGAGAGGCCAAAAAGTTGCTTACCATCACACATCAGGGTAAAACCTGGTTCTAAACCCACTTAATTGAAATCCAAGTCACGTATTCTTCCTATTTTACCATAGCTGGGATGTGAGCCTTAATACGCTGTCTCCAATCACATCATCAGTTATATACTTATTTGATACTTAAAGGCTTTTGGTGCTCCATGTATTACAAGATAAATATCTCTAGGAGGGAATATGTATCTAATGCCTTAGATAAATGCAGAAAAGGAAAGAGCAATTACTGTAGCACAATGCATAATGATTTTAAATTGCCATCTCCTATACTTTAAAAAATATAAAATACACATCATTATCTCTATTTTAATGATGAGAAAACCAAAACTCAGAGGCATTGGACTACTTGCTTGAGGCCCTCAACAATTATGGAAAAACTGTAATTTGAACTCAGTTCTTTTTGGCTCCATAGCCTCCCACATTAATGTTATATCTACTTTTATATATGTATAACCTCCGTATTTCAGACTTCCACCCTCCTTCACACTTAGAAATAGCATCAACAAGTTTAAATCTGTCCAAATTGGTCTGTTCCCTTGTGGGAGCCAAAGCGCAAGTCCCCACCTGCCATCCTGAGTGAGATTGCTGGATCCAGAGCTATGCATCATTTAAGATCATTAGTGTAAAATCAATAGCTGCAGGAAATAATTGTAGCTATCCCTGCGACCTTGCCCCCTGTGGTACTTCATCCTTGAAGGTTATTTAATTAAAGTCCAAGCAAGATGGGTTAGCTCTGGAGTGGTGTATAAGTGGAAGTGACATGACACCAGAGGGAAACAGCCTTCGCTCCCAGCAATGCAATGTGTGGCTTGGGCAGAGATCTCATGATTCTTGGAGCCAAAACACAAGGTTGTGTGAAAGGCACTGTCTTACAGGTGGTTAGATCTTCTCTGACTTTAGGAGAAAGGAGTGGGCAGTTACCATTTAGCAAATATTTATTAGGGTGTCTATTGGAAAGCTACTGTATGCTACATGCTCAACCTCTAACAAAGCTGAATATGACATTATCCATGATTAACTTCCAGGGGTTAATTTGAATGGAAGTAAACAGCCCAATAGCTATGTAAGCCAAATGTCTCCTGGTTTGATGCCTAGAGAGGCAATATAGCTAGACCTATCTTCCAATTATCTAGATTCTATAAAATCTGGTAAACTTGTGGGAAGGAGGTAAGTTTGAGTTTTCGTCTCATGTCACCTCCCTTCTGAATTCAGGTCACAGCCTATACTTCTACTCCAGCATCACTATTTCCAGGATTACCATGGCCCCTGCTTCCCCTGGCAGTGAATGCTTTGTTTCCAGTGTTTCCAGACCATTATCCACCTTCAAATTTATACTGTTGCTATTTTGTAGTAAGAGCATACTTACCTACTTTGTACCAAGTATGCATTCAGAGCCTCACTTTATTTTTGTTCACAAAGCAGTGAAAACATTTACTCATTATTCATTCATTATTTCAACAAATATTCATTGAGAATTTAGTTATGAAATCAACTACATGATCAGCTGTAGTTCTTATTCATACCTAATTATTTGAAAATTATATTAAAATAAAAGTTTTATTTTATTGCAGGATAAGTTCTGCTCTAATTTAATTCATGTAACAGACATTCACAATATTCCCACTAAGTACCATTTACTGTTAAAAATGCTAGAGATACAACAATAAATGAAACAGAGAAAGTTATTTGCCTTGAGAAACTTATATTCCTGTTGGGGAAACATACAACAAACTAAAGAAATTTAAAGAGCAAACAAATAAATAATTGTACCTACTAAAAGTTACTATGAAAAAAAATCTAATTAAATTAGATGTATTGGGTTAGACCGTATGCAGTTGGGTACTGAGGTTCCTATTGATTGGGTAGTCTTAGAAGACCACTGCAAAGAAGTGCAAGTTGAGATGCACGCTTTAATTAAACACTTACTGAACACAAGCAAAACCAACTTGAACCAGAAACTAGCTATGGCTCACCTCAAGTCTATAGTCCCAGACCAGTTCAAAGCCTGCACTTCTGCAGTAGAGACTTGTGCTTATATTTTACACTGTTAGCATGGTTAATCCAGGAACATTATATTCTAAAATCCCCTTCCCTATGTGATTCTGAGATACCGTTGGCTAAAAGAAACTTGTTTGAGGCTTCAATGGCAGCAGTAAAGCAGATACCATTACAATACTGAAGGTCGTCTACAAAGTATAATGGACAAATGTGGAAGGTGTCCTCTCTGCCTCTTCTCCTGTCCAAGTCCTGCTGTTCTCCTGATTGCTGGCCTTGTGTACCAACAGCATCCCAGGCTACCACCACACAGATAAACAGTGATTCCCATGGATACCTCCACTAACTTCCCCTTGGTGAGCTCACCTGGTTGTTGGATGTACTTGATGTCTTAGACTCCCCCGCAAACTCCGATACATTCAACTGTGCCTATGTTATACTTAGGGGACATTTTTGTGATCTTTCCACTCATTTCTAGACCTTCATTTTCGTATTTCTTCCCGTAATTGTATAATTTCTAATTCTTTTAAAAATATTTTATCTCATAACACTTATAGTGCCTCTGTTTCTCTGTTAGATACTCATATTGATCCTACAAGTAGAGCCAGAGGAACAAAATCTTAAGGATGGGACCCATAATTGGTTCTCTGATGGGTTAAATTTTAAAGGCACTAATAACATGGGTGCTAGCAGTAAATGGAGTGCTGGTAGTTTAAATTTTTTTTAATGTTTATTTATTTTTGAGAGAGGGACTGATAGAGCACAAGCAGGGGAGGGGCAGAGAGAGGGAGGGAGACACAGAATCTAAAGCAAGCTCCCAGCTCGGAGCTGTCCACACAGAGCCTGACGCAGGGCCCGAACTCATTACCTCAGCTGAATCAGATGATCAACCAACTGAGGCACCCAGGTGCCCCTAGAGTGCTGGTAGTTTATAGCAAGTGGTGGCAAAATTGAATTATTCACCTGTAGTTATCTGGAATCAAATGTCTAAGAAAGATAAGACTTTGAGAGAACTTAAAACAATTCAGTAGAAATAAAAAGTAAAAACTCTATGAAGCTATTTGGTTACTTGCAAGGTTCCTAGAGCAAGTTTAATTCCCACCTCCAGGTTTTGCTTGTTTTCAGAACCCAGAAAGCTTTTACTGCTAGAGGGAGGGACTTTGGGAATGACAGAATGAGGACCCCTGTGCATTTGTTCCTCCAGAGGCAACAAAACTGTGGGCAAAATTGTCCAAGTCAACTTTTTCATAACTCAGGAAATGAACCAAAGGATTCTAACAGTATAAAGATCACTTACCTAAGAAAACCCGCTGGACCTCCATCAAGAACAGTGGATGTTTGGGACATTTAACTTGGCTTCCTTCCATCCACCTCTCCCCAGCTCCATGGTAGTCTTGGAAACCCAGTAGTCCTAGTTTTGCAAGCACAGAAGGGGCAGACTGGGTTTGGCTCTCCTCAAAAAGCTCTATCTCCAGGGTACTATTATAATTTGATATATCCCATAGCTTCCTGGTAAAGCCCCACGCATAGGGCACTGTCATTATTTGACCTGATGTGAAGCTCACTCTGTGGGAAAAAATCCTACCCCCTGCCATGCTGCAGAATGTAGAGCAAAGTCATTTCCTAATGGGAATAGAAAGATATAGCTTGTTTTTTATTTATTTGATCTGAGCTGGGTGGTTGGCAGCTGGCTTAACACATATAAAGTAAATTTAAGAAGCACTTACCAAGATGGAAATTCAAATAGGCAAGAGGTCCCAGAAAAGAGAGAAGAAATATATAGAAACATTTTAGGTAAAGATAAGAACACACTTCCGACTCATATTTTTATGAGGTATGAGTATTAGAGTTTGTGACTTAAGATTGCAGGCTGAGAGTAACAGCATCTTTTTTTGTTTATTTTTTATTTATTTTTGAGAGAGAGAGAGGGTGAGAATGGGGAGGGAGTGAGAGAGTGGGAGAAAAAGAATCCCAAAGAGGCTCTGAGCTGTCAGTGCAGAGCTCCAAGTGGGGCTTGATCTTACAAATGGTGAGATCCTGACTTGAGCCTAAATCAAGCACTAGACACTTAACCAACTAGGCCATCCAGGCATCCAGAGAATAATGGCATCTTAAAGAACTGGGGTTTGAACTCAGGGAACATGAAGGAAAAGGGAAGGAATGCCAGTTTCCTAGGTACAAAGAAAAGAGGGTGGTAGGGAGGTTTTTAGGGGGCCTGACGATGCTCTATCATCACCATTTTCTCTGTGAAGTGAGAAAGACAATTTTTAATCCTCTCTGCCAAATAGGAAAAGTGAAGTGTACATTTTGTAGGAGGGAATTCAGTGTTTCTAGGTTGGAGATATTCATGGGAAAGGAGGATGAGCAGGTATCACAGTAGTTAGCAGGTGTCTGGGCATTCTGTACAAATGACTAGGATTGAGATAGAATAGGACTAAGACAGAAGATTATGATATGATAAAAAAAACCTGGTGAATGTTATTCATCAGATGGTAGAAAATATGTGGGTTCAACAGAGCAAATTGGTAAAATAGTGTTTTGATGCTTACTGATTGAGACTTTTTTTGAAAGGTGTTGTTGTTGTTGTTGTTGTTGTTGCTGCTGCTGCTGCTGCTGCTGTTGTTGTTTGAGGTCTGCTATCATTGAGACAAAATCCATGTCAGTCAGTCAGTGTGGTCTGTGTGGCTAACTAGCTACTACCACTTTGGATTTTTTAAGTTTCTGATATGTTTTTCATAAGAGCTAAGCTATTGATCTGCAATCACCTTGGACCCATTTCAGGTTAGATCATTAGATGTTGCCAAGGACTTTCCTCTGGGATTTCATGTGACAACAAAATTTACTGTCCCTTCCAATGCTACTGAAACTCAGCTGTATCTATAGAGTATCTGTTAGCCATGCTCAAAATCCAGGTTTAGGAAAATCTGTGATATAGTGAAAATATTTCTAGTTTTGTTTATGTCTTAGTTTTTTTCCCATTATTAAAAACTCTACATGTTTTATAGAAAACATAGAAATTCAAAGGAAAGAGTATGAAAACCTCACAATCAGAAATATGGAAAAAGTGTGTTCCATAATTGCAAGGTTTTCTTATTCTCTTTATTATAGTCTCAATATCAGGCCCTTTGTAAATATCATGTAAGTAAGCAGAGAAGTAAATAAAATTATGAATTAATTATAGAGGAATGAGTTAATATTTTGGTGAATTTTGTTCCATACTATGTGTTCTGGATAATAGTGATTTTCCTGTTAATTTTTTTACATAGTTTCAATTATACTATGTATATACTATTGCTTCATTCACTTACTACTAAGTGAAAATTAATATGTCATTATATATTCTTACAAAATAAGAGTTTAAATAATTATATAATATTCCATGGAGAGATTGATCATTTAGCTCACCAGTATTCTCTCTTTGGTCTTTGAAGATGCTTTCTATTATTCCTTATTATAAATAGCATTACCAGGAATATATTTATTCATAACCACAAATATAATAGTTAATATGTACTATAATAATATGGAGGACTTTTTTCTCCTCTCAAATACATGCATTACACCCTACCTTACAAAGACCTTGTCTTAAAATTATCAAAGATTTCTTTTGGTGGAAAATATTGAAGGCTTAGATTTTGCCCAAAGGAACATTTTATTTTGTTTATTTGTGTGTGTGTGTGTGTGTGTGTGTGTGTGTGTGTGTGTGTGTGTCTGTGTGTGTCTGTGTGTGTGTGTGTTTGTGTTTGGAGGAAAATATTCTACTGTTTTTGCATGCTTAACACATTACACATTGTATTACATAACAATGTTTTGAGGCCATTTGCATGATCTGGATGCTGCCATAAGGTTGAAATTTGGAAAAATAGCCCATATGCCTGGCTGCCTTTTGGAGAGAAAATTACTTGACCAGGTGAGAGAAAAGGTAGAAGGTAGGCATTATTCTAGTTGGCATATTTTATATGTGCAACAGTGTGTTAATTTGCTAAGCAAGGAATAAAGCTTGGACATCACCCCAGTTCAACTAATGTTTCAAAACATTCAATTTCTCCAAAGGATATTTGAAAGAGTTATTCTAACTTAATCCCAGATCTTTACTGTACACAATAACCACTGTCCAGTATAGAAACACCTCCTTACTTTGTGAGCTGATCATGGAACAGCACCTGATTCAAATTGCAGCACCTGTTACTATGACTATTTGATCTTAACCAAATATTGGCTTAATATCTGAACCCCAAATCAAAGGCACAAAGCAGCTGCATTTAAATATGTTGGATTAGTTAAAAGCTAATTTATCTGTTACTTGGTGAAATTACAAATATATATATTGTTAACCAATTTTACTATTTTAATATAAATTGACTGGTAGGCAGAAGAAAAGTTATAAGAAATGGAGTAAAGATTATGTTATAAATCTAAGGCAACAGGCTAATAAGTCACATGAAAGGGTAGGATGCAAACTGAGAAAACTTGGTTATGATATAATTTCTAAACCCACTACTCCTCTTCTTCTTAAATACATAACTCATGATTCTCTTTTTAATGTTTTATTTATTTTTGAGAGTATGTATGAGTGGGGGAGGGACAGAGGATCCAAGGCGGGCTCTGCGGTGATAGCAGCGAGTCCCATGAGGGGCTTGAACTCAAGAGCTGTGAGATCATGACCTGAGCAGAAATTGAGAGTTGGACACTCAACCAACTGAGCCACCCAGGCACCCCTAACTCATGCCTTTATTGTAACTTATTACTGATTTTCTAAAGTCTTTTTCACTTGTCTGTCTCTCATAGTAGACAGTGAGCTTCTCAAGGACCATTTTTTTCAAATTTCTGTATCTGCATGGCTTAACCTAAGAATCAAAAACACACTTGATAAATTTAAGCTATCAAATAAATTTAATACTGATCTATAACAATGGTGTACAATAATCTGCTTAGAAAAAAAGAGCAGATGATATTTCAGGTGCCAACATCAGTTTGGTGGAAAATTTAGATGTGACCATGAGATGATCAAGCAAAGAGTTATGCTGGTAAATTTTCTTAAAAAAAAAACAACAAAAAAACAATGGAACCCTTTTTACTTTCTTACTTTCAAAAATGAAACAGAAAATCAAATATAGCAACATATATTAATTACAATATTGAGTACAAAATTAAACAGCAAGTAAATCATGAAGTACAAAAAATAATAAGATTTCCCTATAATTATTAACCCACCCACGTTAAGCAAATGTTGGATTTTAATTAGTAGTCAAGCTCTAGAATGCATTCTTTAATTAAATGGAAAACTTCCTTTAATACAAAGTTACATTTCCAAATTTAAGGCACCAAAGTTTAAGAAAAAAATCCAAAACTAATCTCGCAGGAGCATGAAGTACATAATAAACAACAAGAAAATAAAATCTTATACTAGATTTGCATGATGTGAGAAAATATTGTTGCAAGGAGCTTACTGTCTCTATACACTTAACAACTTTGTTGCTCTCATTTGCAAGATTAGGTCCCTTCCAAGGCTAATGCTTCTTTATAAAGATTTTTTTTTTCTTTTTTTCAGAGGTGGTGGTAGATGAGATGGGATTTGGGGGTGGTTGTACTTTATTGGAGGTGGAGTTTGAAAATCTTATTCTTAAACTGGACCTCTTTAAAAAGTGCCTGCCTCAGTTCTGTATTGCAGCACAGCCAAATCATTCACCTGCCTCCCAATTTCCAAAGGAAGAATGCTTGCTGATCCCACCTCTGTTTGTGGCAAATGTGCTGGTTCCTTGTATTTCACAGCCCCCTTTCTTCCTCACCATCTTTTTATTTCTCTATCTTAGAACTTACTCTTGGAACTTGGCCTTCGAACCCAAACAATCCCCAACTTCGAAGATCTCACTTTGGGCATGAATCTGAACCTCCTCTAGGACTTTCTGACCCTTCAAAAGATGGGCACCAAAGATAAACTAGCCAAATTTATATAAATAAACTTATATAAAAGTGGTCACTCTTTTTATTTTTCTTTTAAATCTCATCTAATTTTACACCAAGTCCCAAAGTCCCAGAAGTTCAGCATGCAAATCTGTGAACGCTTATCTATTTTTCATTTTTATGTTTCCACCAATAATCATTAACAGAAATTAGGACATCTGAAATCAAATTAAGGTTTGTAAACTAATACCAAACACCATGAGAAATAGATGTTAGCCCTCCTTTGCCTTTTTTGACAGGTGTGTGGGTATTCAACAATGAATTGGGTTCCCCCTTGCTAGGATGCTTAATAAAGACTAACAGCAATTATATAAAATTAAGATTTTACATACGTTCCATTCAATCCCAGGAATGGATATAGAAATGGATATAGGAATGGATATAGAAATAAAGACCGGGGTGCCTGAGTGGCTCAGTTGATTAAGCATAAGGCTTCCGCTCAGGTGATGATCTTGCAGTTAGTGAATTTGAGCCCTGGGTCATGCTCTGTACTGACAGTTCAGAGCCTGGAGCCTGCTTTGGATTCTGTATTTCCCTCTCTCTCTGCTCGTTTTCTGCTCATGCTCTCTCTCTCTCTCTCTCAAAAGTAAATAAGCATTGAAAAAAAAATAGAAATAAAGCCCTTGCAATTACTCCAGGAGAGGATGCCTTCAGAATGTGGTCTTTCTCTAACAAAAGCACCACCTACTCACATCCCATTACATTGCTGTTGGAGAATAGCATCACCTAGCATTGCCTTTATTCTAATTATTTCTTCTGGTTAGCCAAGGGTTCCAGGGCAGTGAGGTGGGATTCTTACCTTAGCAAAGTTAATTTAGTTATCACAAACCAGAATGTTCAGAATGCAAAATTTTGATGAAGGCTGCTGTTGCCAAAAGCATGAGGGGCTTAGTAGGGGAAGGGGGACACTAAATCTTGCTTTACCATTTACAAGGTGGACAATCTTAGACAAGTCAATTTACCTCTTATGATCTTAGATTCCTCATCTCTAAAATGGAGAGAATAATGGTTTCTATTTCATATATTTAGGTTTCAATGTGCAACTTAAATGAATGTATATAATATGGCTGACAGATGACACATAGTAGGTCTTTAAAGTGGTAAAATAACTATTATTGTCACCGTTATTAACTTATGGTGTTGGCTCTGCAACTAAGCTGTTTTGCAACTAAAAAAAAGAAAGACGGGGCTTTTGATCCTGAAGATGGTGGTGTAGGAGAACACTGGGCTCACTGCGTCCTGCTGATCACTTAGATTCCACCTACACCTGCCTAAATAACCCAGAAAACAGCCAGAAGACTAGCAGAAGGGATTCTCCAAAGCCAAGCATAGACGAGAGGCCCACGGAAGAGGGTAGGAAGGGCGGAGAGGCATGCTACACGGACTGGTGGGAAGGAGCTGGGGCAGAGGGGCGGCCTGCCAGCCAAGCAGAGCCCCTGAGTCTGGCTTGCAAAAGCGGAGGGGCGGGACGGAGTGTGTTCAGACAGCAAGCGGGACTTAACATCTGGAAGGTTACAAGCTAACAACTCTGCTCAGAGAGCAGGAGGACTGGAGGACAATGGGAGGGAGAGTTGTTGAGCCGGGGACGACAGAGTGCAACTTGGTGGGGAACAAAGGCGCTCACCAGCGCCATCTCCCTCGCCCATCCCCTAGCCAAAATTCCAAAGGGAACCAGTTACTGCCAGGGAACTTGCTTGCACCTCGAAAACACCCAACACCGTGCTTCTGCAGATCCATCCCTCCGGTGGCGGGTCTGACTCCCTCCCGGTGCCACAGGGCCCCTCCTGAAGCGGATCTCTGAAGGAAAAGCGAGCTGAGCCTGCCCCTCCTGCCCCTGTGCACCTTGCCGATCCACCCCAGCTAATACGCCAGACCCCCAGCACCACAAGCCTGGCAGTGTGCAAGTAGCCCAGATGGGCCACACCACCCCACAGTGAATCCTGCCCCTAGGAGAGGGGAAGAGAAGGTACACACCAGTCTGTCTGTGGCCCCAGCGGTGGGCTGGGGTCACACATCAGGTCTGACTGCGGCCCCGCCCACCAACGCAGTTATTCAAGTTATGCAGGGGAAGTGCCCTGCAGTTATTTCCAAAATGATGGAAGAATTCCCCTCAAAAGAATCTCCAGGAAATAGCAACAGCTAACGAACTGATCAAAAGGATTTAAACAATATAACAGAAAGCAAATTTAGAATAATAGTCATAAAATTAATCGCTGGGCTGGAAAACAGTATAGAGGACAGCAGAGAATCTATTGCTACAGTGATCAAGGGACTAAGGAACAGTCAGGAGGAGCTAAAAAATGCTATAAACGAGCTGCAAAATAAAATGGAAACGACCATGGCTCAGATTGAAGAGGCAGAGGAGAGAATAGGTGAACTAGAAGATAAAATTATGGAAAAAGAGGAAGCTGAGAGAAAGAGAGATAAAAAAATCCAGGAGTATGAGGGGAAAATTAGAGAACTAAGTGATGCACTAAAGAGAAATAATCTACACATAATTGGTATTCCAGAGGAGGAAGAGCCAATGGAAAAAAGGCAGTCTCTTTAACAAATGGTGCTGGGAGAACTGGACAGCAACATGCAGAAGATTGAAGCTAGACCACTTTCTCACACCATTCACAAAAATAAACTCAAGGATAAAGGACCTGAATGTGAGACAGGAAACCATTCAAACCCTAGAGGAGAAAGCAGGAAAAGACCTCTCTGACCTCAGTCGTAGCAATTTCTTACTTGACACATCCCCAAAGGCAAGGGAATTAAAAATCAAAAATGAACTATGGGGACCTCATGAAGATAAAAAGCTTCTGCACAGCAAAGGAAGCAACCAACAAAACTAAAAGGCAACCAACAGAATGGGAAAAGATATTTGCAAATGACAATTCGGACAAAGGGCTAGTATCCAAAATCTATAAAGAGCTCACCAAACTCCACACCCGAAAAACAAATAACCCAGTGAAGAAACGGGCAGAAAACATGAATAGACACTTCTCTAAAGAAGACATCTGGATGGCCAACAGGCACATGAAAAGATGCTCAACGTCGCTCCTTATCAGGGAAATACAAATCAAAACCACACTCAGATATCACCTCACGCCAGTCAGAGTGGCGAAATGAACAAATCAGGAGACTATAGATGCTGGAGAGAATGTGGAGAAACGGGAACCCTCTTGCACTGTTGGTGAGAATGCAAATTGGTGCAGCCACTCTGGAAAACAGGGTGGAGGTTCCTCAGAAAATTAAAAATAGACCTACCCTATGACCCAGCAATAGCACTGCTAGGAATTTACCCAAGGGATACAGGAGTACTGATGCATAGGGGCACTTGTACCCCAATGTTTATAGCAGCACTCTCAACAATAGCCAAATTATGGAAAGAGCCTAAATGTCCATCAACTGATGAATGGATAAAGAAATTGTGGTTTATATACACAATGGAATACTACGTGGCAATGAGAAAAAATGAAATATGGCCTTTTGTAGCAACGTGGATGGAACTGGAGAGTGTGATGCTAAGTGAAATAAGCCATACAGAGAAAGACAGATACCATATGGTTTCACTCTTATGTGGATCCTGAGAAACTTAACAGAAACCCATGGGGGAGGGGAAGAAAAAAAAAGAGGTTAGAGTGGGAGAGAGCCAAAGCATAAGAGACTCTTAAAAACTGAGAACAAACTGAGGGTTGATGGGGGGTGGGAGGGAGGGGAGGGTGGGTGATGGGTATTGAGGAGGGCACCTTTTGGGGTGAGCACTGGGTGTTGTATGGAAATCAATTTGACCATAAATTTCATATATTGAAAAAAGATAAAATAAATAAAATAAATAAAAAATAAAAACTGATCGCCAAATCCAAAAAATAAAAAATAAAAAAAAATAAAAAAGAAAGACAACATTTATTTATGTTTCATGTTTAAAATATAAGTAAATATATTTTCTACATTTTAACCTTCTTATCCCTGATTATTTTGTTTATTTTCCTGAAACATTAAGTGCCTGGTATCTCAGGCACATATCAAGTGTGTATTAGAATATGGTAACAAAATATATAAATGAACAAGGCAAATAAATCATAATCCAATCAATTTCTTCTCTTAACCATCCACATTAGTGGGTTTTTTAATCTTATTAATTTAATTACCCTTTTTGCTAGAAAAAGCAAAAAAGCAGTGATGGAAGGTATAGGTTCTTGAGCCAAACTGCCTTGATTTTCTATTAGCTTTATGACCTTATGACCTTGGACAAGTCACCTAATCGTTGTCTTGCGCTCCTCATAGTTAAAGATTATTGTAGTATCTCTAGGAGTTTTTAATAATTTATTAGTCAATATTCTTGAAGAACGTACAACAGAGCCTAGTCATAAATAACCAAGCACAACAAATGAATAATGGAATTAATATCCTAGAAGATAATTAGGATTTTCTGTGCTGTGTTGCCCAAGTGAAATTGAGACCTTTAAGCAGGAAAGGTTGGGAAGAAAGGAGGGATTAGAGGCTACAGCCTTCAGTTGTATCAATCCTATGTCATTTCAACAAGTACACCAAGTTCTAATAAGAACATATCATCTGGGTATGAACATGTGAAGTGTATTCAATCAACCCAAATGCAGATCTAGAGACCAGAAGTCACAATAATTTGAAACACTCTCAAATCAACTGATGGGTTTTACTCCATCTTTCCAATTAAAGCTATTTATCCCAATTATAGTTTCTGTCAAGAACTCTATTACACAAGCAGCCTCCTTATGGGCTGATGCCGGGTGTCTACCAGGGCCAGAGGCATTTATACCCTGCACAGGCCTACAGAAGAAGAAAGAGGTAATTCTGAGCAAGATATCTCAATTGTAGTACTATTGACACTTGGGCCAGATAATCCTTTATTTTGGGGGTTTGTCCTGTGCATTGTGAGATATTTAGCAGCATCTCTGGTCTCTACCCTCTCGATTTCAGTATTGTCAAATGTCACTTGGGAGGCACACTCTCACCTGGTTGAGAACCACTGCTCTAATGATGTAGGAAATGGCCCAGTGAGCAATAAAAAGAAACCAGAAGTAACTGTATTGGCTATAATTGATTTCATTATCTCCATATGAAAACCTTAGATAAAATATCACCAAATAGAATACACTAAGGCATTAAAACACAACAAAACCCAAGACAACTAGAGTGGACACTAAAAATGAAAAATAGTTTAATATCAAGAAATCTGTTTATATAAGACATGAAGTGTTTGGTAGATCACATAAAAATAAAAGGACTTAATAATATCTCCATTCCTTCCAGAAAGGCATTTAAGCTCAAAAATCATTCCTAATGAAAAGACACACACATATATATAAAATAAAACATACTAAGATATATTTGAAATATGTTAAAATGATCTATTTTGATACATGCATTAATTTAATAAATGTTGAGTGACCAGACTATCTTACCAAGGGGCTTTCATTCTAGATGTGTATTTGGAATGAGGAAAATAAAGAAATATACAAGATGATTAAAAATGTGAGGTTAAGGAAAGCTACCATAGAGTGGTCAAGAATGAGTCTTGAGGCAGGGTACCATTTTAGGTAAGATCTGAGGGCTAAAAAAGCACTAGCCACAAAAAGGCTGAAAAATTCAAGTTGAAAAGAACATAGAACAACAACAAAAGAAATCAGGGTGATAAGTGTGTCAGCAAAGGAAAGATGAAACACAAAGAGATTAGAGGAACAAACAGAAACCAGGGCTTGGTGAGAAGTTTGGATTTTATTCTAAGTGCAGTGGCAAGGTTTCAAGCAGGAGGCGGGTGGACTAGGATTTCCATTTTGAAAAGATGCCTCTGCTGCAAAGCAAATGGAATAGAACAGAGGTTAAGGGTAGAAACATAGAAATCAGTATTTAGAAGGCTAGTATAGCAGTTTATACATAACATGTTTGTGCCTTGGACAGAGGAGTGGTGATGGAATCAGGGGCAAGTGGTCAGATTTGAGACATTTTGAAGGCAGAACTGGTAGAATTTGCATATCATCCAGATGAGGCTACTAGGGAATTTGCATATCATCCAGATGAGGCTACTAGGGAAAGAAAAAAAAAATCAGGGCCATCTTTTACATATTTGGCTTAAGCGATTGGAGAAAAAGTCGTATTATATCATTTGTGGACATGAAGAAGACTGGGGAGGACTGCGGGTGTTTTCTGGGAGAAGTCAGAGTCAGAGATCAAGGTTTCAATGATGGCAGGGAGACAGTTGGATATATGAACACGGATCTGTCCTATGAGCTCCAAGAGAAGTCATTAATTGAGAAAATGCATTTGTACATCACCAACAAATGAGTGGTATTTAGAACCATGGGAGAAGATCTGAATTCTTAGATAGTACAAAGAAAGAGAAGGGGAAGATCCCAAATTCAGCCCTGGTGTACTCAAACATTTAAGATACTGAGTAGATGGTTTGGAGAAGGCGGGAAAACAAAGTAAGAGTTGCAAGAAAAGGGTTAATAAACCCAAACTCGAGATTCTTTCCAGAAAAAGTCCACGATGCGGAATATGCTGATGGATTAAGTAAGTGTAGGTCTGACCACTGTTCCTTGGTTTTGATAACATCGAAGTCACTGGTGACCATGACATGAAAAATTTCAATAGAATGAATGGATGGGGGCCAGAACAGAATGGGCTGAGTGAATGAGAGGGAAAGGAGTGGGTACAACTTACAGAGTAGGCAACTATTCCAAGATGTTTTACTGTGAAAGGCAGAAAAGAAGGCAATGATTAGGGAAATATAAGTTTTCAAAGAATGTTTTGCTTTGTTTTTAAGATGAGTGATTCTACATCATGTTCTTTTGCTGGTAGTAGACAGGAAGAGGAAGGCAAAGAGAAGAAAGTACAAGACAATATGAATAAACACATTTGCCACAGAGACAAAAACTGAAGCAAAGAAAACACATTGGGATTCAGTGAATTAAAGGCAGCATCAACCTTCAATACAAACAGAGGTGTATTTTAATGAGAAGACATGGACACAGATGTAGGTGCATTTATAGATTTGGTGGAGGTAAAATCAGGGAATACCAGTGAGATGGTCTGTATTGTGTTGAAGTACGAAAGGAGATCATCAGGGAATAAAGAAGAAGGGTGTCTGTGGGAAGCTTAAGGAGGAAGAAAACATTATGAACTAAGATCTAAAAATCACAGAGTTGTGAAACTATAGGGATTTTGAATCCCATAGAAGAATGACCACAATTTAAGGCAGTTGGAAAGAAATAAATGGCTAAAATTATATTTTCAGATGAAATGGCTGTACCTCCAAATCTGAGAAACTTCCAATTAATAGCAATTCACTAAAGTGGCTGGATAGAGGCTACATGTATAAACCTCAGTGGCATTTGCAGATACAACCAATTATTCCTTGAAGATAAAATAGACAATTACCACCTTCTTAATATCTGCATTTAGTGTCATGGCTGAGCTATGCTTTGAAATATTGGTTCTTTGCAACTTCCTGCCTCCTGATTTTTCAGTGGTTATTTGAGGGCCCCTTTTCTTCTCCACGTATATCAGCCAAGAAAAAGACCCAAGAGGCCACAGAGGCAAAAGGTAGGCAGAAAGATTCAGATGACTAGAAACAAAATGAGTTGTGAACTGCTCATAACTCCTAACCTGTGAACAATTGTGAGACTGGATAATTGTGAGACTCCCTGAATGGAAGGATGAGAAACTTGTACATCTTAGAGTAGGGAACAAGGGAGAAAATAGAGAATATTATTCCCTGATCACAATGGATCTGACTTTAACTAAGTGGAAATTTCCCTACAATCTGCAAAAGGGCAAAACCACCACTGTTTATCTCCTTGTTTATTTTCATTTCAACTATTCTCTAAACAGAAGAGTTAATAGATTGTATTCAAATAGTATGCATTAATCTTGCAAGGCATATCCTTTGCACATATCTTTGATTTACTGTATATTTTTTCTGTTCATCTTCAAAAAAACAGCCTTATTCATTTATACTGCAACCAACAAAAATGCAAATAACTCCCAAATTGGTGGAATTTTTGGCTATTTTCTTTCATAAATTTCCAATGACTGGTAAATCACCTTTATCTTGCAATGTATTTACATTTGCTCCTATATTTGGCCTTTATTGATGCCCAGTTAGTTCAAGAAAAGGAGTACTGAACATTTTTAAGATATGGAGTTTAACTGTTATTGCAAATATCTACCTAAATCTACCCTGAAGTTGGTTAGAACTCTCACGTTAGAGACATTTAAGCAAGGTGGCCCAGGAAGTTGCCCACCTCCATTTTCCTCCCTTTGCTGGCTTTGTTTTGAGTGTCCAGGGATTTACCTCAGGCTGGGCACTCTTCCTCTTCAGAGAAACTCACTTTAAGAACAATCCACTACAGAGCCTTTCATTCTGCTTAGAAAGCTAGTCTCTCATTTTAAACTTGAGGTTAAGTGCCACCATAGTTCTCAAGGAGTTATTTAGAAAAAAAGCTTCTTTTCTCTCTCCATAGATGAGATCAGATGTGGCTTCTTTAATGCTTTCTCCATTAGCCTGGTTCCTTCTGCTTTCTGTTCTGGACACTCTTCAAATGGTCTGACCTATAATTTATCATTTCCTAGTGCGCTTCAGTTGTGCTCATTCTGCTGCCTATTTAGTATTTTTCTTTTTTTTTTTTTTAACGTTGACAACTTTATTTTCTTGTTTGTTTTTAATGGCCTTTATTTTTTAGAGAAGCAAAATTGAGAGGAAGATACAGCAATTTCCCATATATCACCTACTCCCCATATCCATATAGCCTCTCCCATGTTCCACATTCCTCCCAGGGAGTGGGACATTTGTTATAATTGATGAACCTACACTGATATACTGTAATCACTCATAAGAATCCATACTTTACATTAGGGTTCACTTTTGGTGTTGTACATTCTATAGGCTTGGACAAATTTATAAGGACATGTATGCACTATTACAGTGTCATATAGAGTAGCTTCACTGCCCTAAAAATCCTGCATGCTCTGTTTATTCATTCTTTCCCCCATCCCACTTCCCAACTCCTGGAAATTACTTTTGTAAAGTAAAAAGTATGATCTTTTTCCTATCTCCACAGTTTTGCCTTTTCCAGAATGTCATATAGTTGGAATCACACAGTATGTAGCCTTTTCAGATTGTCTTCTTTCACTTAGTAATGCATGTGTAAGATTATTCCATATCTTTTCATGGCTTGATAGCTCATTTCTTTTTAGCACTAAATAATATTTCATTATCTGGATATACCACAGTTTATCCATTCACCCTCTGAAGGACATCTTGGTTACTTTCAACTTTGGGCAATTATGAATGAAGACAGGATAAACATCCATGTACAGGTCTTTGTATGGAGATAACTTTTCAACTCTTCTTGGTAAATACTAAGGAGCATGATTACTGAGTCATATGGTAAGAATATGTTTAGCTTCATAGGAAATTGCCAGACTATCTTCCAAAGTGGCTGCATCATTTTTCGTTCCCACAAGCAACGAACGAGACTTCCTGTTGCTTGACATCCTTGCCAGAATTTGGTGTATCACTACTCTGGATTTTGGTCACTCTTTTCTTTTTTGAAGTTTATTTATGTAGTTTCGGAGAGAGAGAGAGAGCACGCACAAGTGGGGGAGGGGCAGAGAACAAGGGAGAGAGATAATCCCAAGCAGGCTCCATGCTGTCAGCACAAAGCCCAACATGAGGCTCTATCCCATGAACTGCAAGATTGTGACCCCAGCCAAAATCAAGAGTCAGACACTTAACTTACTGAGCCATCCAGGCGCCCCCAGGTTTTGATCATTCTAATAGGCATTTAGTGGCATCCCAATGTTGTTTTAATTTGCATTTTCCTGATAACATATAATGTAGAGCATCTTTCCTGATGCTTATTTGCCACCTGGGCATCTTCTTTGGTGATGTGTTTGTTAATACTTTTGACTCATAATTCATTGTTGCATTTTAAGAGCTCATTGTATATTTTTCTAAACTGTTCTTAATCAGATATAACAATCTTATTTTTAATTTATAATATTTCTACTATTTCTTATTCATAGAAGTCTGCTCTTGTTTCATATGCCCTTGAATATAGGATGAACATGTAAAGCTTTCCATTGTTTACTCTCTTAACTGTTTCACTGAACACTGTTTTTTCTGATTGTTGTGTGTCTTTTCTTCTTTGGACTTGGTCTTCCTCACACATAAGCGAGTTTTGGATATCTATTTATTTCTGTTATTGAAATGAAGGAAAATCTTTGTTTACCTGCTGAGACTATGTATTCTAGGTATTAAGAAGCTGTCAGTAAATTAGAGTGGGCATAAGGAGAAACTCACCTCAGTGAATATCGCTCCTGGGCTCACTGGGGAGTAGATGTGTTTGCAAATTTAACCAGAAGCCAAAAGGCTGCATCAGCTTCCCCATGGCCTTTTCCTCCCTCTGCTATGTATGTGGCAGTTTGGTGATTCTGATTCTTTCTGCATCCCAGCAGTCATGCTGGGAGTCCTCCCCAGGCAGATGCATTACCGTTTTCCAGACCATTTGATCAAACTCACAGAAGGGAGAGAGAGGAAGCAAAGGAAATATACCAGGGGTAAGGGGAGTGAGCAACTTTTCTTAATCATTCACTATATTCCATACTGTATGCTACAATCTTTTTAGTCATCTCATTTAATGCTCCTAGCAGATCTCCAAGATAAGTATGATCAAGTCCATTTTGCAGATAAAGAAAACGAGATATATAGGTCAAATAAGTCAAAGGGAGATCAAATTAAAACATTTTACTTTTTATTTTGAGCCCAATGTATGGCCTCAGAATAAACAGTAATATGGTTTACCCTAGCTATTCTTAGGTACACTCCCTGATACCTCATAACCATCCTATGTATTCTAGGCTTACGCAACCTCTGTTAAATTTTTTCAAGGGTTTCCAGCTCAGAAAGTTGTAGTTCAGGAAGATATATCATAATAGGTCACCCTTTTAAAAGGGCAACGGAAAGACATTCAAGGACAACCTGGTTCCATATATTTTAATTAAGTCTCCTCACCACGAGCAGAAGATAAGTGATATGTTTTTGACATTGGTCATGCCAGTGCTTGTCACAGTTTATTCTTCTGGTCATACTGGTGAGGCTGTGTCCTTTTTCTCTCTCACCCCAACTTATGTGTCTCTTTAGACTCATTCTCTGTAAACAATGGAGAAAACATTCTTTAATTAAGGGTACAACCTCAATGACTTCAAGTTACCAAGGAGAGGAGAGGAGTGGATAAGAGGGCAGATGACAACATTTAAGATAATAGCCTGAAGAGATGGTCTGGTCAGATAAAAAGAGTACAAATTCTCTTGACAGGTCTAGGACCCAGGTGGATAGAAGCCATCATTGTCTCCACCAATAGTTACTGACAAATATCCATAACACATTATGGGCAGAAAAGGAGGATCTTAGAGAGGCAGCATAGGATAACAGGAATGAGGCCCCAGACTTTTCTGCTATTAACTAAATCATTATTCTTCAAGCCACTTATTATCCTTTGTGTAAAAAGAGGGAATTGCACTGATTTCTAGGGTTCCTTTCCAACTCTAAGAATAGTACTGTGTGCTGCCTCTTCTAAAATTTATGAGAAAAGAGTTTCAGAAGTCCTTTGGAAACTGGGGAGTTCTATATAAATGTGAGATCTGATTTCTTTTACAAAAATTCACGGATCTCCTAACTCATTCCAGCCCCTATTACAGGCACCAAGAATGCTAAAGTGCTTTGCTTAACAATGTAGGAGGCAGGCTTCATTGTGGGCAGGGGATATTTCTACAGATCATGTGATTAAATAAAGCCTTTTTCCCCACTACATGGTAGGGCCAACACAGAGTCTTTCAGGTGTTTTGACTTGGAGTGAGAGTTTAAAGAACAACCTGTAGGAGAGTCCTATCATTCGGATCATGAGCTGGCTCCTACAATCCAGCAGCAGGCTGAGGGCTGAGGTTGTATAAGGTCCTATAGGGTACAAAAAAATGATAGTCCCTGCCTTTCATAATATCCTATTCTATTTCCATAATCAGCCAGATTATAAATGAGTTATTTTGAAAGATAACCAACCAAAATGTGAAGGCTTCTGAGTGTGCGAAAGCCTTGGGCCTCCTTTATACACTTTTAGTATTCCAATGCACCAGAGAGTTTCCATCAGTGAATTGAAACTGGGCAGCTGGGCAGTCAATCCGAAGAAGTAGTTTTAAGCTGGGTCAGGAAGGGTGAGGTGTCCACCTCAGAGTTGGGAGAAGGAACTAGCAGGCCTAAAGAGAAACACGGATGGAAGAAGCCAGGGCATGAGAGAATTTGACACACTGGAGGTGTCTCCACCTCCAGAATCCCCTTTAACCAACTTGGGAAATGCCAGGTACTACTAAGGAAGCCATAATAAATTTTTTTCAACCATCTCTTAATTTAGAAAGCTTTTGTGTAGCCATGAGTTTATTATTCAGAGAAAGAAGGAAAGAAGCAAAGAAGGAAAGAAGGAAAGAAAGAAAGATACCTGCTATAGCAAATCTATGAAGGAAACATAACAGTAATGGTGGCCCAATGTTCACTATGGCTCAAACTGCTTTATCTGCAAACTCACACAGAAATTCCCCAAATACTTATGCTCAAAGTTACATTTTCTTGGTTAACAAAAAGTCCAGTCTCTCTTCAGATTTTCCTTGCCAAATGCTACCAAGAATTAGGAGGTGTATACCAGCCTGGCCATCAGAGGTAAGGTTCCTTTTCTTCTTAGAGTCCCCTGGATGGACAGCTGCCTTCTGCTTCAGTGTCTACTATACTTCTGATCCTTCTTTCTGGTGTTTTGTTCTGTTTTAGTTTCCTGTGGCTTCTGTAACAAATTATAAACTTGGTAGCCTAAAAGAAAAGAAATTTCTTTTCTCACAGTTCTGGAGGCCAGAAGTCCAAAGTCAGTTTTTATGGGACAAATCAAGGTACAAAAGTGCCCTGAGTCCTTAGTCTCCAAAGGAGAATTGGTTCTTTGCCTCTTCCAGCTTCTAGTGCTGCTGTCATTCCTTGACTGTGGTTACATCACTCCAGTCTCTGCCTTGTGGTCAAGTTGCCTTCTCTTCTTTGTCACATCTCCCTCTGCCTCTCTAACTATACTTGTGACTCCATTTTAGGGCCACTCAGATAATCCAGGATAATATCCCCATCTGAAAATCCTGAATTTAATCACATCTGCAAAGACCACTTCTATAAATAAGGTAGCATTTTCAGTTTCCAGTAGTTACACCTGATATCTTTGGGGGGGGGGCATTTTTCTCTGTACCTCTTCCCACATCGATCTATTGCTCTACAGTTCAGAGATACAAGTTCGTAATTATATATTGCAAAAATCTCTAGGCCTCTGACCTTGCAAGGCCTCTGGAGCTCTTCTCATCCCCCATTAGTAGGGAAATGATTTTGCTTCTCATTTCCATCTTTCTTACAAGGAGTTCCCAGGGAAGAGATGCTGGCCTTTTAATTAGAAGGCTTTTTCCTTTATTCCAGAGTCCTGTCCATACACTCTGCGAGGTCAGTTGCAGAATTACCATGGGATTCAAGCTGTTTCAAAATCATAAATCCCATTCAGGTCCTACTTCTAAGTCATGGCCCATTCTGCTATAATCTTTATTCACACATAATGATTTTCTAACAGGTATGTTATGATGGTTAATATTATATGTCAGTTGGGCTAAGAGATGTCCAGATAGCTGGTAAAACGTTATTTCTGAGTGTGTCTATAAGGAGTTTCTAGAAGAAGTTAGTGTTTGATTCAGTAGACTGGATAAAGAGATTTGCCCTCATTAATGTGAGTGGGCATCATCCATTCCATTGGAGACTCATACAGAACAAAAGGGTAAAGGAAGGGCAAATTTCCTTTCTGTCTTCTTGAGTTGGGACATTCATCTTCTCTCACCCCTGGATATCAGAGGTTCTGGTTCTCAAGCCTTCGGGCTTTGGGTCTTATACCAGTAGCTCCCAGTTCTCAGGCCTTTGGACTCCCATAAACTCTCCTTGTTCACCAGCTTGCAGACAGCAGATCATGGGCCTATTTGGCCTCCATAATTGCTTGAGCCAATTCCTATTATAAATCTCTTCATATATATCTTATCAGTTCTGTTCCTCTGAAGAACCCTAATACATGTGTGTTTGTCCTTCCCACTTTCAGGCTTTGCTCACTGTACTAATTCATCAGAAATATCTGAAAGTAGAGAAATCGTATTTGTCCATAGGATTATTTACCATCTCATATTAGAGAGATATCACCCCCCTCTTCCAAAGTGGAGTGATATTACAAAGAAAAAATGACTCCTGAACAGCAAACCTCACCTCAAAACTCCACACAGTGGATCCTCTGGAGGAACCACAGTGCTAGATATGTTATGTTCAGCTATATGCTCTCACATATTTTTTCTGGGGTTAATAAATGGTTTTGTTTGCAAAAACCTGAGTGTTATTCAAGCTACTCAAACAATGGATATTTATTGAATGGCAACAAATACTTTACAGCAAAATTATTGCAGGCATCCAGCAAAATAATTAAGATAGAACCTCAGCTGTACCTCCAGGCCCCATAAAAACTGAGGGCAATCACACAGCTATAAGCTTACAGGATTACAGAAAAGATGCATAATAAAAAGAATAAAATTATAGGGGGAGCTTGGGTGGCTCAGTTGGTTGAGCGGCTGACTCTTGATTTCAGCTTAGGTCACGATCTCATGGCTCGTGAGTTCGAGCCCTGCACTGGGATCTGTGCTGGCAGGGCAAAGCCTGCTTGGGATTCTCTCTCTCCCTCTCTCTCTGCCCCTCCCCTGCTCATGTGCTCTCTCTCTTAAAATAAATAAAACATTAAAAAAACTGTAAAAGATATGAAAAGCTAGATAGTCACACCTTACAGAGATGAAAACCTAGTTGAGCGACTGAAAGGTTGGTCCATAATTAATTTGTATCTTCTGACCTCATTGACTCTTCCATATCTCCATAGCAAGAATGTGTTGATCTCCATCTGGTTTTCTGTCATTATCATCCACTGCATATCTTGTCATGTCCACTTCTGGTTCTTGTGCCAATCTTTCCATTAGCTTTATAATTCCTCTGGGAAGGTCTGATCAATCCAGTATGTCTCCAATGGACATGGCCTGTAGATTCTTAATTACAGTTCATCCCCTAGACTTGCAGATTGACTTCCTTTGGGACAAATGTCCACTAATGAGCCAGTCAGCTATGGATGTTGGGTTCACATATAGCTAACTGGACATCATATGTGGTTGAAAACTATTAGTAAGGAGTTGGAGGTGGGCAGATGGTTAAGTCTTGCCTTATCCAGGGCACCTACTTGCTCAGAGACCATGGAAATCAGCCCCATATTGCTGCACTTCGAGCTCAGTACAAAGCTTTCCTCCCCTCTTAGAATGACAGCAGAAGCTCAGTTGTGTACCAGAATATATGTGGAGACTGGTGACCATGGACACACAGTCTGCTACAGCTCAGAATGAGATACCAAAGAGAGAGCTAAGTAATGTGTTAAACCTGTAACATAAGCTGAGTGCTGTGTCAGCACTGAACTAGCCACTCTCTTTGGTGCTGTTAGATACACATGGCAAGACTTCATTCCCATCATGTTTATCGCTCCAGCATTGCCTAAGGGGGTTATAAAAACTAGTAGTAGCCTGTGTAATTTTTCTGGCATGGTGAAGAGAATAGCCTTGAACTTGGAGACTGATCTCTGGGTGTAAAATGGTAATGGGCTATCATTCACATCACTCCTTCCCGGCTGCATTAAATAACACTTGGGTATTTAGCCATAATTCACAATCTGCAGGGGCTGTGTCAGAGGGAAGGAGGACATTCACTCAGTTTGACTGCAATTTCAAACACAAATGCAGTGAAGAATAGCATTACTGAGCCTACAGAAATTATTATTCTGGACACAGCTCTTTTAATTTGTGTAAATGTTGGATCCTGTACTTACAGAAGAAAAGAAAAAAGTGACTGTGCTAGGGGTCGGGTGTGGCACAGAGTGATGGCAGAAGGCATGATTTTTATTTAGTGAGATGTGCTTTCTGCCAGAGTCTTGGACTCTGAAAAAAGAAAACTATTTGAAAAAAAAAAAAAAGGAATGCAAATGCAATGTCCTGAGTGAGGTGTTAAAACATAGTCATTGCACTTCAGGGAGACATATATATGAATTCACAATCCCCAAATGGTGGCAAAGTCTCTGGGGTGGGAGAGGCTGCTGTCCTTGTAGTGTCCATCCTATCCCTGGACCCTCCCTGCTCCCATATCCAGAAGCCCTAGATGCTTTTATGCCTGGCAGAGAATACATGTTTCTCTGTGTGTTTCCAGAACAGGGCCATTCTAATGGGCCACATGAAGTAAAGGAAGAGAAATCAGATATAATGTAAGATTGGTAAACAGAGAATTTTCATTCCTTGGTCCCTAGAAGCTAATGTTGAAAACAAGTGCAAACCATTGATGTCTTCTATGAACAGGGCAGTGTGTTATAGGTACATAATAATAACAATGATGATGATGATGATGTATGTTGCAATCAAATAGACTTTGATTTAAATCTCAGTCCCTCACTTCCCAGCTAAAAGACCTCAGACTAGTCACATCAGCTGCCTGAATTTTGGTTCCTTCAACTGCCAAAGGATGATATTAATGGGTACAAGGTGTTAAGACAATTAAACTGGGTAGTATCTGTAATGCACTTGGCACTGTGACTCAAAAATGAACATGACCTAGCCCAGCATGAGCTGACTCACGTTTCCTGCCAGCCTCATTTTGGACCAGTTTGATAGTCTACCTCTACCCCTATGACACCCTGGCCTGATTTTATTTACTTTGAGAGACAGACAGAACAGGGGAGGGGCAGAGAAAGAGGGAGACAGACAGAATCCCATGCAGGCCCTGCACTGCCAGTGTGGAGCCTGATGTGGGGCTCAAACCCACAAACCATGAGATCATAATCTGAGCCGAAATCAAGAGTCAGACGCTTAACTGAGCCATCCAGGCACCCCTCACCCTGGCCTTATTTTTATCTCTCAGACCCCCCAGTCTTTTTCCTATCACTGAGGTCTTTGTGATGTTTCCACTGCCTAGAAGGTTCTCCCTGTTTCCAGCTCTTCTTTTGCCTGGGTAATGTTTTCCAATGTCAAGCTCTCACCTTTTAAACGGGACTTGTCAAACAAGGACATTAGTCTGCCTTATCCACAAAACAGGTGAGATTTCATATGTACATTTTGTTTTGTTTTTCTTAGCACCTTGCAGTTATCTGCCACTCTACTTAACTACAGCTGTGGTTAAATATATATTTTATAAACTCTTATTAATTTTTTTAATGTTTATTTATTTTTGAGAGAGGGAGAGAGACAGAGCGTGAGTGGGGTAGGGGTAGAGAGAGAGAGGGAGACACAGAATCTGAAGCAGGCTCCAGGCTCTGAGCTGTCAGCACAGAGCCCGACACAGGGCTCGAACTCACAAACCGTGAGATCATGACCTGAGCCAAAGTCAGTCGCTCAACTGACTGAGCCACCCAGGCACCCCTATAAACTATATTTTTAAATGTTAGTCTCTCACAAAGAACTGAAAGCTTTATTGAAGACAAAACAAACAAACATAAAACTTCCTGTCTTATTCACCAATTACCTCCAGCCCTGGCCACAGTAACTGTACCCAGGAGTTATTCTTTGTAGATTATAGTTGTATTCTCTGTGGTGGGTCATGGGAAGAAAACCAGTGAACATTACCCAGTTCGAAGTATGATGTCTGTAAAGCAAATGGGAAATATTATTTGGGTCCACACAAGTGGTCATGGTCCCCCTAAAAAGGCAGCAACTTGTTCACTGTCCTTTTCCTTTCTCCTGCTTTCCTGAAATGTATCCAAAGCATGAGAGTGTCCAGAGGGGTGTAAAGATGATATATGGGTCCTTTAGGGATAGGCCAGTTTTCCAATAGAACACTTTTGTTTTCTCAGCTCAAATTTTGACTGGGCTCGTTGATTTGGTAAAAACATGTCAAAAGGGACTCCAGGATGATTCAATGTGCTTGATAATATGGATATATTCTAGAGTGGATATTTGCATTTCAAGCTGTATTTAAAAGTGACTCTTAGCTTCCCCAATGCAAAAAGGTACTACACAGAACATGAGAAAGTCAACCCTGAAGAGTCATACCCATGCTGCATAAACTTTCCACTATTATATGAATCCCTGAAAGAATGGCTAGGTTCTATTGTTTCTGAAAGAATACCCAGTACATGGTGGTATTTTATACATTTTTTGAATGGATGAATGGATGAATGGATCACTCAAACATAAGCTGGTAACATATTTTGCAATTATATATGGGAAACAGATTTTTTGAGTGTTCCAATATTTTATCGCATACCTTATTTAATTCATATAACAATCTTGTTGAGAAGTATCCTCTATTTACAGATAATAGCACTCAGAAAATCTACCTTTTACTAAGCACGGCACAGAGCTTGTACAGAACTTTGCAGTGCTGACTCTGGAGTGTAAGAAAGACCAAAATGTTTATTTTTGAGAGAGAGAGAAAAAGAGCATGAGTAGGGAAGGAGCAGAGAGAGGGGGAGACACACAATCCCAAGCAGGCTCCAGGGTCTGAGCTCTCAGCACAGAGCCCAACGTGGGCTCAAACCCACGAACCATGAGATTGTGACCTGAGCCAAAGTCAGATGCTCAACTGACTGAGCCACCCAGGAGCCTCTGCATAGGTAAGTTCTAATGTAGAATTTGTGTCTAGAAATTCCAGATAGAAGGTGATATAGGAGCACATGAAATGATACCTAAAATCTTCAGATAAGGGGAAATTTCAGAAAATGCATGACTTTATTCTGATACTGAAGGAATGAGAAATAGGGACCCAGACATTGAGCAATGGATGACATTTCCAGAAAAAAGAAATAGCTAATATGAAGCCGTGTTGTAAACGTGTACTTAGCATAGGATACAGGTGGCTGCAAGGTAGGCTTAGGTAGAGGACCTGTGAGAAACGAGACAGGGGGAATGGAGGCCAGACCTAAGGCCCAGGGGAACCATCACACGCCTTCAGGTCACTGGAGATGTAAAGATTTTTTTTTTAATTTTCACAGAATTTAGTTACAGTCTAGAAAATGGCTTGAGGCAGGGCACAGCTGAAAGAAAGGGCGAGAGGGCCAGGTAGTAAGGGATGACAGTGGCCTGTGCTAAAGACAGTGCATGAGGCTCGGGATGAGGGATATGATACGTTGTGAGACATTCAGGAGAGAATCAGCATCTCGTGTGGTAGGTACCATTGTGTCTAATTTACAGAGGAAGGATCCTAAGGTTAATAAACGAAAAATAATTTGTCCAAGAGCAGAGCAGGAGCTCAAAACCAGATGCGCCCCACAGCCTTACTCTGTTCACATGACATCATCTCCCCAAAGCATGATGTCCCAGACATTTGAAGCTATAGTCTCTAAGAGAGACAGCCCATATCCCCAGCAACTCAAGTCCTCTTTGTATGGCTTTCATACTACCTTCTGTTTCTTCCCCCAAGTACCAGCTGTTGTGCAAAACACTTCAAATTATCAAATGCAAATTCTCTTTGAAAATCAATTTCAGGATGCTTAGCCAGAAATGTTGTTAAGCAGCTATTGATTGAAAGCAGAAAAGTTAACGTGCAAATCAAATCTAGATTACCTGTGTCTAACACACATAACATCATCTTTCACTGACATAGATAAGATGCTGCTGTTAAAAACAAAACCAAAACCAAAACCAAAAAAAAGCCTCCTTGTTGGCATCTCAGAAACAAGCACCCCTTTGCTTAATTTGCTTCTTTCTTTGACAAGAATAAACAAATCTTTTAAAAATATAATGAGTCAGGCCATTCTCTCTGTGGTGTATAAGTGGCTCCAAGGGACTCCAGAAGGTCCCTGTTGAGGGTCATTACCTCTTTCAGGCCCTCTGGGAAGCATTCGGCAAATAATTGCTTCCCCACATTACATAGATACCCTGGTGTTCCAAACACGGGCTGGGGGCAGGGAGCAACTTCTGAACTGGGAAAATTTGGCTGATTAACTTTCCATTAAATGCCTCCCGACTCCATGCTGAAACTTCGGGGATCAAGCTGAGAGCTGAGAAAAAAGAAACAATCTGTAAGCTTGGCTGGTAATTAACATCACCAGGTGACAAATCAATACTACCTGGCTGTTCCCATAAACAATGATAACAGGGAGAACCGAGCCTTCTAGCCCAAAGCTTCCTGGTTATTTTTCTGTGGCTCCTGTTGCTTTAAAGATAGAAAGGTGAAAGACAGGTGGATGGTTTTCTTGAACTGTAGGTGGTAGGGAAGGCTGAAGATGCAAACAGATCTTCCAAGGCAAAGAGGTTTGGGCAAAAAATAATGAAATAAGTTACAATCTGAGAGGCTGGACCAGAAAAACGTGAATTTGGGTAGGTATATAAAAATTAACAAGAGAACTCATTAGAAATGCAAGTTCCAGAAATTCTTTTTTTTTTTTTTTTAATTTATTTTTGAGAGAGAGAGAGAATGCACGCAAGCATGTGAGCCGGGAAAGGGCAGAGAGAGAAGGGGACAGAAGATCTCAAGCAGGCTCTGCACTGAAGCAGTGAGCCCTACATGTGGCTCTAAGATCATGACCTGAGCCTAAGTCAGACGCTCAACCGACTGAGTCACCCAGGTGCCCCAGAAATGCAGATTCCAGAAATTCTGTTTCGGGAGTATTGATTACAAGTTTCCCCAGATCATGCTGGTGCAGGTGGGTCACAAATCATACTTGAAGAATCACTGTTAAATACCAAACAGTTCCATTTGTTAGGTAACTAGAGCCAAGCAATTTAAGAAGTATTTATGGCCTGACAACTTAGTAGTTCTTTGAAAAAGTGATGCATATAAATTGAAAGAAAAATTAACTTTCTCCCTTCTTAAATTACCACAAGTGAGGTGCTGCTAATGGGATGTGCACACCTGTTGGGCACTGCACAACTTCTCAAAGCTTGGAATCAGATCAGACACTGCCACCCTCACTTCCTGTTCACACTGATTTTCATATGGGGCTTGCTTTGTATCATAGCAACTGCTGAAAACTCAGCTTCCCAAAGATGTGGCACCACTGACAGGAATATAAAGTGATTGTGGAAAACGTGAACTACTTGGAGCCAATAATTCCTACAGTCTCTCACAAAAGTCAAATTATCACTCTGTTGTCCTATCAATTGAAGACATCTCAGTGTGCCCCTATGAGTTTGGGGTGGCACCCTTTGGGAATCAAGGGCATGAACAGCAGTGAAACAGAAAAGATCAGATAGCCTTAGACCCCCAGAGTCTCTTCATGGCAGAGAATGGACAATTAGACATGTGTTTGGGAGTAAGGAATTGCCTATCCTTTGGAGATGGAAGCACTTTTCTCTTTCACGATAGATGGACTGTAGCACTCCAGCTTTAGGCTTCTCAGTGAACCTAATTGGAATAATTTGTTAGTTGTTAGTAAGTGGTGTGGTTTAATTAAGCCTCAAGTACTTTAAATTTAGAAATGTCTTGGTTTTGTTTCTTGGTTTTTGTTTGTTTTTGTTTTTTGCTTTGTTTTGTTTTGTGCAAACCCACTATGTTCCAGAAAAATAGAAAAGCACATTCACCAGTTCACTTAATCTTCCCCGCAAAACTAGAAGGTATTGTTATCCCCATTTACCAGTTGGGGAAGCCAGGGATCAAACTGGCTAAGATACTTACACAATATTCTACAGACAGTTAGTGTTGTTAGGCCTGGGACCCAGGTTTAATTGGCTCTAAAATCCAAGCTTTTTGTTCTGTAAGCCAGAGCCTCTTTCTGAGAAATAGCCCCCTTAGGTGGCCACCACGTGAGTCTAGAAGGTTCAGCTTGAAATGCTTAGTGTATCCTTGTTCCCTATTCAGTAGTTATGTGACCTTCAGTGGGTAACTTACCCCCAACAGGCTCATCATCAAAAGAAAGTAAGTAAGGGGCACCTGGGTGGCTCAGTCTGTTAAGCATCTGACTTCGGCTCAGGCCATGATCTCACAGTTCGTGAGTTTGAGACAGCTGTCGTGCTGACAGCTCAGAGCCTGGAGTCTGCTTCAGAATCTGACTCCCTCTCTCTCTCTGCCCTTCTCCTGATCATGCTCTGTCTCTCTCTGTCTCTCAAAAGATAAATAAACATTAAAAAAATTAAAAATAGGGGCGCCTGGGTGGCGCAGTCGGTTAAGCGTCCGACTTCAGCCAGGTCACGATCTCGCGGTCCGTGGGTTCGAGCCCCGCGTCGGGCTCTGGGCTGATGGCTCAGAGCCTGGAGCGTGTTTCCGATTCTGTGTCTTCCTCTCTCTCTGCCCCTCCCCCGTTCATGCTCTGTCTCTCTCTGTCCCAAAAATAAATAAACGTTGAAAAAAATTTAAAAAAAAAAAAAAAAAAAAAAGTAAAAAAATTAAAAATAAATAAAAATTTAAAAAAGAAAGTAAATAATAGTAACTACTTTGTAGTTATTGAGAACAAACTGACATAAAGTCTCTTGCACATAAGAAACATTTCTTCAGTGATAGCTATTATTTTAGCCATATATAGCGGTACCATGGGCAGGCATATGTTCCCTATGATTTATGTCAAATTTTTAGAAGAGATTATATCAAAATATTATGTCTGTGTTTATTTTATACTATATAGAATACACAATCATTCAGAAAGGTGACAATGGTTTGGAAGTAAGCCCTCTTATATAACCTCATTTCAATCTATAGGTGTATATATTTATCACCCCTTTAAAGTTCACTAGACTTTTGAAGGCAAATGGAGATTTTTTATTAGCCATTATTTTATTATTTAAAAACCAAATACAAATAAGTGAAAGGTATTTCAAGGTAAAAAGTGGAGAGAGATTATGACTATCTCCTCCCTTCCAATAAATTTCAAGTAAAGATAACACTACCCTCACATCTAGTTCCCCACCCCCATCCATGCTGTGTCATTTTGGGAAATTATTTAATTGCCTAATCTCTTTGGGACTTAGTTCCCTTTTCTATTTATATTTATATTAAATAATATCTGTGTTAACTACTATTAACCCAGTTCACCTAAAATCAACAGATTTTTAACTGACCTTGAATTCGTGTTAAGCACTAAACTATGTGAGACAAATATGTGGATAAGAAATACTCTACCTATCAGAAGCTTCAAATTGAATATGTGTGTATGTGCATGCGTGTATGTGTCCATGTGTGTGTGAGGGTATGACAGAGACAGAGAGAAAGTGAGAGAGAGACTGAGAGACACAGTTTCACTGTACTGGAACCAAAAGAAAGGGATATTTGCTGCCCTATTTTGGGACTTATATTAAAAGTGGCAGCCCTCCTCATACCTTCTGTGCTTCAGTTGGTCCAAGCTGAATAATTTTCTTGAGACCCATTAAAAACAAAATATAGCAATTAACTTCCTTTCCCCCATACTGTAAAAATTTTGGTTTCAGACCATTAATTACATGTCAGTGGTTGAAGGAGAGGTGAAAATTAAAGCTCTAACTTAAGTCAAGGTTAAAGAATCAAGGAAAACCTTACTTTTTAATAATGCTATTCCACTTACACACAAAAATACTGATTTGCTTAGATTTTCAAGGCTCACAATTGTCCCTACTATTATTCAATATTAGGTAAGTGTATTAGGTATTATTATCAGTAGACTATTTTAACCTCTAACTTGAAATGTGGATAGAGATGCTCCAGATACAAATAACATAGATAGAGCCATAGATACACACACAGATCTAGGTATCCATCCATAAGATATCAGGTCTCCTATTCATACCCTGGGATTTCTCCAATGTCTTAATTATATTAATGTGCCCATTTCTAAGGCAGGGGAAAGGCAAAGCAAGTAGTGCTTTTTCTCCCTCTTTAGTTTCCTAATCCCAATTACTAACGTTTGGTATTACCATGAATTAATTAATTAGTTAATTAAATTTTAAATTTAGGGGTGGTTTATAGGGAGTGGGAAAGTAGAGGAAGAAGAGAGGCATTGATTTTGTTTTGGTGATTTTCATTTCAATTCTCTTTGACTCTTTAGTGGTAAATGCTCACACTGAGCTGAGAAAATGAGTGACAGGATTCTCATTAGTGCTACAGGGGTTCCCAGTTTAATATTTACTTGGCTGTATTTATAGCTTTATGGATGAATGGGTGCATGGTTAACAGAGTGCATATAGGATTGAAAAAAAATGGGACGGCACATTAAAACGAGACAAGAGGGAAGCACTTAATTACTGCTGCTGTTTTGATAGCTGAGAGTACAATATTCTCTCTACATATAATGATCATGCTAATAAAAGTTAGTGTTTTCTGCCCCTAATATGTGCCTGGCTTGGTGTTTGGGGTGGGGGGTGAGAGGTGGTGATTAACAAGCAAGATTTATTCAACCTCTTAGAATTTACAGCTTTAGTTCCATGTGGTCCTCACAGCAGCTGCTTTGGGTAGGTCTTATAAATTTTATAAATTTTATGAATGCGCAAACCAAGTTTCAGAAGTCACTTGCCTACAGGTAGAAGTGTCAGAGCCAGACTCTAAAGGCAAGTCTCTTTTGACTCCAAAGTCCAGTTATCTCCACTACACTGGGCTGCCTCCCACACCGGATATATTGATAATACAGAACTAATCAATTCACTAGTTGCACCTCATTTTTTTTTTCAGCATAGACTGGTTTCATAGATACATTTATACTCTCTGGAAAATTGATGATGACTCTAATTTTGAATATATTATAATATACATATGGTTATGGTAATCACTCATTAAACCTAAGAGTGAGTGGAATTTTCACAAACCACAGGACTCCATCTAAATTTTCAGAACAATACTTAGACATATCACCATTAGGCTGACAAAAGTAATTATAAGGAAAGAACATGTTCCATTTACACCCCGATTTCACATGATAAATGGCCCAGAACTGTCCTTTCCAAATTTCAGTACTCTGGTTCACAACCTCACCATCACCTGGGAGGCTTATTAAAAAAACATAGATTCCACACTCTATTGACTCAGCATCTCTAGAAGGGGGGAAAAAAACACTTGGGGAATCTGTATTTTAAACCATTTGCCTAGGTCATTTCCATCTATAATAAGTATAGGATCTACTTCTGTAGGTATGAACTACTCCACTCTAGTTGGAGGAGCATAATCTCACATCTTACATCTTTTATTGTTAATATTGGAATTATTAAAAGATCAAAACCTCATCTAGAATAGTAGAAAGTCCAGTACCTTCTGTAAGAGGGGAATGGACTCCCCATAGCCATTGTTGAACAATATAAACAAAGGCTTATGCAAACAATTGATTCTACTATAAGACTAACCAGGGCAAGTTCTAGACTATAATTGGGTCATCCATTCCATTGCTCTGTTTCTCTCCGTAACACACTGTTGCATTCAAAGTGGGTGTTTTGACATAAGGTGTCCTGAACCTTATGCCCAGGAAAGGTGACTTCAATCATCTGACACTGAGCTCACAGAACACTACTCCGAGCTCCGACTCTCATTTGAATTCTAATTCAGCAGTCTCCTAAGGCTTCCCAGGAGTTTATTAGAGTTGTCTCCAGGTTCTCCCCTCAATTCCAAAGTGAAAGAGTACCTCTACTCCTTTTCTCAGGGAAGACAGCTTGACTACTTCCAGTGGGTCAGAAAACCTTGGACCAAGAAAGACGTATTTGTGAGAAGTTTCCAGCCACTCTACTCTGTGCTGTTTCTGGAAACTTTTCACTCTTTATCCTTACCACACAAGGCTGATTATACTCCCTCCCTTGCCAATAGAGCTTGATTGGCCTTTTTTTTTTTTTTTTTAAAGCAAAAACAAAAAGATCCCTGAGGGAAGCAGTCATTCAGGGTCTCAAATGCAATTCACTCTTCCTAGGACCACCAAATGGATCTGAGTCTTATTAAAAACAACAAAACTGAAACAGAAATTAATGCTGGAGCTTTATAACCTTGTTATAAATACAGATGACCCTTGAATAACAGGGGTTAGGGGCACCCCCCCCCCAACACACACACACACACAGTTGAAAATCCATGAAAAACTTTTGACTACACCAAAACTTAATTACTAATAATTGGACATCTTACCAATAACATAAACAGTTGATTCACACATATTTTGTGTGTTATATGTATTATATCCTACATACATATATATAGTATATATTACTATATTCTTACCATAATAACTTTTTCTTATTTTTTGGTGTTTCTTTTTTAAAATAATTTTTTTAGTGTTTATTCATTTTTGAGAGAGAGAGAGAGAGAGGGAGAGAGGGAAGGGGAAAGAGAGGGAGACACAGAATCTGAAGCAGGCTCCAGGCTCCAAGCTGTCAGCACAGAGCCCAATGCAGGGCTCAAAATCACAAACCCTGAGATCATGACCTGAGCCAAAGTCGAATGCTCAGCCAACTGAGCCATGCAGGCACACCTTATTATTATTATTATTATTATTATTATTATTATTGGTATTTCTTAGCTAGAGTTTATCTGCGAGTTTTTTTTAGAAATGTCACAAATCTCAAAAAAAATTTCCAATATATTTACTGAAAAAAAAAATCCATGTACAAGTGGACCCATGCAGTTCAAACCCATATTGTCCAAGGGTCAGCTGCATACATTCTTTTTTTAATTTAAGTTTTATTTTATTTTGAGAGAGAGAGAGGAAGGGAGGAAGGGAGGGAGAGAGTGGGAGAGAGAGAATCTCAAGCAGGCTCCTGGCTGTCAGTGCAGAGCCTGACATGGTGCTTGAACTCATGAAATGTGAGAAACCAAGAGTTGGACACTCAGCTGACTGAACCACTCAGGCACCCCTACACATTATTATTGACATCATTACCATTATTTTTTCCCAATTACCGTGCTCCCTATGTCACAGTGAAATATAGTTATTTTTAGAAAAAGTCATTTTCTAAGAATGTATACCAATTCCTTCCTAAATCATTGCCCTAAAATATCAAGGGAAACTATAGCTCTCTGCACTACAAATGTGTGAAGTGATATGCCCACATCACTTTCCAGTTCCTATTACCTAAACCAGTTTCTATAAACCCGTTTATCTCTACTTCATACAACACAAATTTCAGTGATGTTTTACACATGCCAAATAGTTTCTATAATCAAGTGTTTCAGAAAATTACCAGTATAATAAAATAATTTACTACAAGTTCTACAAAGAAACTGTGAATCTTCCAAAGAAGATAGAGTATTAGAGTTTTTCTCAAGCTAAAATCGTGGAGCCATTTTTCCACAGAATATCTTAAATGATTGGCATTCTACAAAACTCACCACAGAAAATGCTGGTTCAAGCCAACTTCTGTTATTGATCATTCTATCAACAAATATCATTGAATTTCAGCACTGTTCTTTGTGCTCTTTTTTTTAATTTTTTTAACAGTATTTATTTTTGAAACAGAAAGAGACAGAGCCTGAACAGGGGAGGCTCAGAGAGAAAGAGAGAGACACAGAATCTGAAACAGTCCCCAGGCTCTGAGCTGTCAGCACAGAGCCCGACAGAGGGCTCGAACTCATGGACTGAGAGATCATGATCTGAGCTAAAGCCAGACACTTAACCGACTGAGCCACCCAGGCACCCCTGTTCTTTGCACTCTTCAAGGAAATAGGGTAGGAATGGAGAAACATCTAGGAATTAAAGGGGAAAAAAGCAAATAACATTTTCTTACTTGTCACACACAATGATATAATAACTTTAATAACTGTTATAACTATCTCATGTGATTTCTCATTTAATCCCTTTAAATGCTTCCTGAACTCCTACAGCTGGGCAGAGCATATAGACAGCACATTGTGAAGTCCTTCACCAACCCTCTTCCTTTGCATTTAAAAAAAGTTTTAATAATTTTTACCTATGAATATGCAAATATAGTATTATAGTAATGCAAAAGTATAATCATACCATATGTATTACAACTGTGTTTTAAAACTTATTTATGTATGTGGTGTGTATTTATATTTTTCAGACTATATTTTTACAGCAGTTTTAAGTTCACAGAAAAATTGAGAGGAAAGTACAAATATTTCCCCTGTAACCCGTGCCCCTACACATGTAAAGCCTCCTCCATTATTGACATCTCCCACTAGAATGGAACCTTCGTTGTATTTGATCATATAAACATGATACCGACACATCATAATCACCTAAAGTCCATAGTTGACACTAGAGTTCACTCTTGGTGTTGTGTATTCTATGTGTTTAAAAAATTTATAAGGACATGTGTCCATCATTAAAGTATCACACAGAGTAGTTTCACTGCCCTAAAAATCCTGTGTGCTCTGCCTATTCATTCTGCACCCCATCTCCCAAATCCAGCAACCAACCACTGATCTTTTTATTGTCTCCATAGCTCTGCCTTTTCCAGAATGCCATATAGTTGGAATCATACAGTATTATAGCCTGTTCGGATTGGCTTCTTTCACTTAGTAATACACACATAACTTTCCTCCACATCTTTTCATGGCTGGATAGCTCATTTTATTTTTAGTGCTGAATAATATTCCACTGTTGGGATATACCTCAGTTTACTTATCCATTCACCTACCAAAGGAAATCTTGATGCTTCAGAGTTTTGGCAATTATGAATAAAACTGCTATGAGCATCCATGAGCATCTTTTCATATGTTTATCTGCCACCTATATATCTTCCTTGGTGAGGTGTCTGTTAAGGTTTTTGGCCCTTTTTTTATGTAGATTGTTTGTTTTCTTACTGCTGAGTTGTTGTTTTTTTTAATTTTTTAACATTTTATTTTCTTTTTTGAGAGACAGAGAGAGAGAGAGCGTGAGCAGGGGAGGGGTAGAGAGAGAGGTAGACACAGAATCTGAAGCAGGCTCCAGGCTCTGAGCTGTCAGCACACAGCCCAACACGGGGCTCAAAGCCACGAACTGTGAGATCATGACCTGAGCCGAAGTCGGACGCTCAACCGACTGAGCCACACAGGCACCCCTCTTATTGCTGAGTTTTAAGTGTTCTTTGTATATTTTGGACAATAGTGCTTCATCAGATGTCTTTCCCAAGTATTTTCTCCCGGTGTGTGGCTTGTCTTACTATTCTCTTGATATTGTGTTTCACAGACCACACAGGCTTTTAATTTTGATAAAATCCTGCTGATCAATTATTTATTTCATGGATTGTGCCTTTGATGTTGTATCTAAAAAGGCATCACCATATCCAAGGTCATCTGGGACTTTTTCTTCTGTGATACTTTCTAGGAGTTTTGTAGTTTTGTGTTTTACAATTAGGTCTATGATCCATTTTGAGTTAATTTTTGTGAAGGGTGTTAAGGTTGGTGTCTAGATTTTTTTTTTTTTTTTTTGGTTGGATATCCAGTTATTCCTGTACAATTTGTTGAAAAGACTGTCTTCTCTTCATTGTATTGCTTTTGCTCCTTTGTCAAACATCAATTGACTATATTTATTTGAGTCTTTTTTTAGGTTCTTTCTTCTGTTCTATTGATCTTGTTACTCTTTTTCCAATGCGGTGTCTTGATTACTGCAGCTTTATAGCAAGTCTTGAATTCGGGTAGTGTCAGTCCTACAACTTTGTTCTTCAATATTGTGTCAGGTGACTATGTTTTTAGTCCAGTATTCTTTTTCCCATTTCTGATGTTATTTCCTTTCCCCCTTACCCACATCATGTGCTTGCTCCCATAAGATGCTTCATGTTGAGCTAAGAGCCTAATATGTTTTCTACCATAGCTTCTTCCAACATCACATAATTACTTACACAGGCAGATTCAGATTGAATCCATTCTAAATTGTATATTTGTCGGGGCGCCTGGGTGGCGCAGTCGGTTAAGCGTCCGACTTCAGCCAGGTCACGATCTCGCGGTCCGTGAGTTCGAGCCCCGCGTCAGGCTCTGGGCTGATGGCTCGGAGCCTGGAGCCTGTTTCCGATTCTGTGTCTCCCTCTCTCTCTGACCCTCCCCCGTTCATGCTCTGTCTCTCTCTGTCCCAAAAAAAATAAATAAACATTGAAAAAAAATTTTTAATTGTATATTTGTCATAGTTTAATGTCTTTGGAATTAAGATACAATAATAATTGCTGTGAAACACCCAAGTGGTGACTTAGTTGCTATTCTCTATTGCAGGCATGTCAGTATCTAAAGAATGGGAATTCAGGGCCTGGGAAAAAAAGTCTGTAGACAATGCTGGAATTCTCACTTTATAAATGTTAATGATCTTGATTGCAGAGGAAGACATTCTGCCGAAACCCAAAATATCTATGACCTCAATTTGAAAAGGATATGAAGAGGATTTAATAAAACCTTGAACAGTTTATTTTGCTTACATGTTCCTTTTCCATATGAAAAAACTTATATAAGGCAACCACTGATATGCAGTTACATCTAAAAGAGTTCTTCAAATGAAAGTTAATTTTTTAATGATAAAAAAGCCTTCTGCCATAGTTTAATCTCAGCAGTTTTTCCTTTATATGAAATAATGTTTTACAATCAGTGTGTTTTACAATCAGTGGTATTTTAGGTTCAATAAAGCATAATACTTAAATGCATACATACTTATAAAGTTTTTCATTTTTTGTGAAAATAGAATCATATTTTATATAGTTTGTCTCATTCAGTGATATCTTATGGAAATTCTTCCAAATCCAAGAAATACATTTCAAATCATTTATCTTATTGGCTAAATAATATTACACTGTGAATTCATGCCTTTATTCTTCTACTGATAGGCATTCATTTTATTATTGCTTTGTTTTAATGCTATAATAAATATCCTTATAAATACGTATGCACATACTAATAGATATACTTATTTGGGATAAAGTTCCAGGAGTGGAAGTTTATTTAATTTTATTTATTTAATTTTATTTATTTAATATTATTTATATCGTGCATAAAATTTAATAGATATTGCTAGTTTACTTTCCTAAAGGGATGAAACGAATCTAACATAGCAATGTACAAGAATACTCTTTCTCATGCAATCATGCAAAAAATATATTATTATTCTTTATGGGAGTCAGCCATATCTTAACATGTTAATCATTATTACTTAGCATTTCCCAAAATATCAGTGATATTTGATACCTTTCCATATGTTCATAAGTCATTAGGATTTATTTAGAATTTCTCTATTCATTCTGCCCATTTTTCTGTTTTGTTACCTTTTTTGTCTTTTTCTTAAAGAGTTATTTGCATACAATAGATACAACATTTTTGTCATCAAGGACACATATTTTCCATATATTTGCTGACTTTATATATGATAATTTTTTCTCACAATTATCTCAATTTTTACCTTTTTTAAAAAAAATTTAATGTTTATTTTTGATAGAGTGTGAGCAGGAGAGGGGCAGAATGAAGGAGACACAGAATCTGAAGCAGGATCCAGGCTCTGAGCTGTTAGCACAGGACCTGACGTGGGGCTCAAACCCACAGACCACAAGATCATGAACTGACCCGAAGTTGGACACTTAACCAACTGAGCCACCCAGGTGCCCCATCTTAATTTTGTACCTTTATCATGTATCTTATGGCTCCAGGATATCCAAATTTGGTTAAATTCTGTTAGATTTTGTTGCAGGACCTTTTTCCATTTGAAATTTGTTTTGCGTGTATTTGCAATAGAAGTTACATTTTACTTTTACCCAGTTGTGTCATCACCATTTATTAAATATTACATCCTTTCCTGCTTATTTAACCGAAGTCTCAACTTTACATACACAGCCTTCTTATACACACAGAGCTATGCTCTGAATTATCTTGCCAGTTTCCGTTATCTGTCGGTCTATTGCCAACAGCAAAAAGACTTGACATCTTATCTAGAGGACAAGTACCCCTCGCTGATCATTCATTTTATAACATAGGAGTGGCTCATAAATGTCAGAGGGAACATTTGATCCCAGCCTATCTGACTGAAAAATCCTTGGCACCGCCTCACCCTGACTCCGCACAGGCCTCCTCCATAGCCTGGCAGCTAGAATTTTCAATTCCTACAAGTGAGGAAGTGAGACTAGGGGAAGGGGAGCTAATGTGGCCAAGACTACGAATGTCATTTTCAGGAACATTCCTTTATATTTATACAATATAAACTTTCATGAATAACATCTGCTTTCTTTTTTAAATTTTCTTAGTGTTTATTTTTGAGAGAGAGAGAGCACAAGTGGGGGAGGAGCAGACACAGACGAGAGGGAGACACAGAATCCAAAGCAGGCCCTGGGTTCTGAGCTGTCAGCACAGAGCCTGACGTGAGGCTTGAACCCAGAAACAACGAGATCATGACCTGAGCTGAAATCAGATGCTCAACCTACTGAGCTACCTGGCGGCCGCGACATATACTTTTATAGGCCCCTCATCCCCAAAGCAGTACATGCCTTTCATTGACTGTACTGGTATTTTACCTTTCCCCCATCCCTTGGACATAAGAGTAGGCAAGCTGGATGTGAATGTCTCGGGAGGAGTAAAGGAACATCTGTATTCAATACCCAACACTACCCTAGGGGGCCCTTGATGCCGGCCGCCAGCAGCCTGGACCCTACACCTAGTTTTGACCAGTGGCAAACCCTACAGACCAGCACACACTCCTGACAACGAAGCTAGAACCAAAGGTCTTTCACACCAAAGCCTAGGATGCAAGTGTTAAAACCTAACCAATGCTGCCTCTATGTGGGAGTCACACATTTAGGACTACCGGCTTCTGTAAAATCCTATCAACGGAGTTCATATCCTCATAACCAGGGGATCACATGTCCTGGTTTTCCTAGAACCGTGCAAGTTCACGTCTGTTGCCCCAGTGTAATTCGTAATAAAGTCCCCTTTCCCTCTCAAAACTGTGTCACTGCAGTAAATTACACAGTCATGCTCTTTAGAAAGAGACAATGCAAGCATGGCAGGTCATTGTAGTAGTACAGAGTTGATAGACCTTCTCACCCGGTGAGGCTGATGGAATTATCAGTGGAGTGCCAGAGGGGAAGGACTCTAGGACAAAACAGGATAAAACCTATTTTATGTCATTGTCACCTAATAGAACTGTTTTCTCTGGAAAAATAACAGGTTGCCATGTTTAGGAACTTTTCCAGTCAAAATGACCTACCTGCTGCAGTGGAAGGGAGAGATAACTTGGGAATAAGTATACAATTCCTATCCTCTGAAAACAAAAATCCAGGTTGGTAGGTCTGATGTTCTTCTGAGATTCTATATCTCAGGGACATTGTGGTACCCACACTCTTTTTAGCCAACCATCAATAAGAGGACCCCAAAAGATCTCAAATAAAAGCTTAAAAAGATTCAAGTCTGCTTTGATTCCACCTCCTTTGTTCTTTCTGCCACATTAGCACATTCAGAAAACTGACAAACTGATTTGAGTTGATAAAGCAAATATACTACTACTTGGAGTCACATAACTATCGCAATTGTTTTTATTGAGGTGAAATTCAAGGAACATAGAACTAACCATTGTAAAGTGTGCCATTCAGTGTACATTCAAAGTGCTGTGCCAACCGTAACTTCTATGTAATTCTGAAATATTTGTATCACCCATAAAGGAGACCTGTACCCATTAATCAGTCACTCCTTATTCCCCCACCATCACCCCTGGCAACTACTAATCTGTTTTCTGTTTCTATGGATTTTCCCATTTTTGATTTTCCATATGAATGGAAACAAATATGATCGTTTATGTCTGACTTCTTATCTCTTTCCTTATAGTACTTCATTCCTATTTTGAATAATATTCCATTTATGTACATAACATGTTTTATTTATCCATTCATCCACTGGTAGACATTTGAATTTTTCCACCTTGGGGGCACCTGGGTGGCTCAGTCGGTTGGGAGACCGACTTCAGCTCAGGTCACAATCTCACAGTCCGTGAGTTCGAGCCCCGCGTCGGGTTCTGTGCTGACAGCTCAGAGCCTGGAGCCTGCTTCAGATTCTGTGTGTGTGTCTCTCTCTCTGCCCCTCCCCCACTCAAAAAAAATGAATAAATGTTAAACATATATATATATATATATATATATATATATATATATATATATATGAATTGTTTCCACCTCGTGGCTATTGTGAATATGCTGCTATGAACATTCATGTACAAGTATTTGTTTGAATATGTGTTTTAGTTTGACTTGAATCACTGGATCAGAGATACTGCCAAACTATGTTCCACAATTAGCAATGTATGAGAGTCATCCCACTAGCAATGTATGAGAGTTACAATTTCTCCCTATTCTCACCAACAGTTATTTTCAAATTTTTTTTTATTACAGTCACCCTAGTGCATGTGAAACAGTATCTCAATATAGATTTTCTATATATGGGATTATGTCATCAAGGAATAGATATAAATTTTATTTCTTCTTTTTTAATTTAGATGCTATTTATTTAAATTATTTATTTGTCATCACCTAGTTTCTCTGCCTAAAACTTCCAGGACGATATTGAATAGAAGTGATAAAGTCGATATTCTTTTCTTATTCCTGATCTTGAGGGAAAGCTTTTGGTCTTTCACAGTTGAGTATGATGGTACCTTTGGGTTTTCATAAATGCTGTTTATCAGGTTGAAGAAATTCCCCAGTTTTTGAGTGATTTCATCATGAAAATGTGTTGGTTTTTGTCAAGTGATTTTTCTCATGAATAAGATTGTGAGTAGAAAAGAAGGGTAGATTAAAAGAGTTATGAAGAATGAGAGACAATAAAAGTAACTTATGGCTAGGTTGACCAGGAAGACTAAAAGTAAAAGATGGATGGATTTACATTTTGAAAGGTCAAAGAAAAATGGGTATGCACACTAAATGTACAAGAAGCAGCCCTCACAGGCATGAACTAAGAATGAGTAGGTAATTTTCATCTAGTTTTTACTAACTCCTTACATTATATATAAAACCAATTCTCTATAGGCATTTCAGCAAGGGCCTTCAGGTCTCAGCTGACACCCAGCATCAACTAACTGCTAAGTGTGTGAGTGAAGTTTTCATGGTGATTCCAGTCCCTCACCTAAATGGTAACTGCATAAAACTGATAAAGAACCATCTGAGTGAACTCAGTCTATCCTAAGAATCATGAGAAATAAAGAAAGAAAGAACCATTATTATTTTAAGCCATTGGGTTTTGGGGTGCTCTGTTATACAGTAGTAGATACATGAAAAAACAAACACATAAGCACAGACTAGAAGAAAGGCTGCATAATGGCACCAGGCCAGACCAGGATACAGTTGTTTATATATTTGAGTAATCCACTCACTAAGCATTTCATCCAATGGGCACAAGGCCAGGTCACAGACACTAGAGATAAACATGAGTATAAAGTAGTTCCTGCTCCAGAGGAAGTCACAATTTAAGAAAGAGAGACACTGTCTATATACAGCAAGCAGTAATAAAATGGTGTGTGCCATTGACTCAAAATTATGGGAGCAAGGAGGGAGTGATAGAGACAAGGAAAGAAAGAGATTTTCAAAACACAAGGGTTGCGTGTTTTTTGAAAGGTGGAAAATAAGGAGGGAAACTTTCACATAAAAAAAAGAACAACATGTATAAAAGTACAGAAGTGTTCAATTATGTCTTATTCAGAGGCTGAATGAAGTCAGATGTGGTTTGAGTATCAAAGACAAGAGGGGTGATGAGAAATAATGAAGGATGAGGTGAATGGCATTTTAAAGAAGTGTGGGCTTATCTGTAGGCTGAAAGAAGACAGTCACTAAAATGAATAGTAGCATAACACTTAACCAAAGATCAAGGAGACAATCCTGATGGCTTCAGATTTTTGCAGAAAAATGGGAAAAGTATTTACTCAATCAACATCACTACAGGTTATACTGCCTTCCTTAGCAAGTAATAATGGAGAGAGACGCAGTCACTGTGGAGTTCTTTGGAAAGGGATCATTCAAATTGATGTGATACACACCTGATGTTTATTAGATGAAAACAGCCCTATGTTACGTGCCAAATAGTATCCTTTCTAATTTTCCTTTCCTGTCTCTACTCTTTTCTTTAGTACTACACGCATAACCTCTAATTGAAGAAAATTATTGTTTATATGTCTTTATATAATGGAACAAATTTCATTTCAAAGTTGAATGGAATGATTATCACAAATGAAAGTGAAATTGCTAACGAGTGAAGACTGTGACCCAATCATCACACTGAGACTTTGGAGACACAGTTTCAAGGATTCCCAAATTATCTTATGTCTCTGATTGTGATTGCACTCTTGATCATCTTTTTCGACAGCTTTCTTTCACTGGAAGTCAAAAGTTATCATAATCCTTTTGGATTGCATTGCTCAGCTCTTTCACCATCAGCTAAGATCTCTCACTGAAGCCCATGGACCACTAGCAAAGAACAGACACACAGCTTCCAAATAAATAACTGATTTGTTTGGATAGTAACCAAAAAGGTGATAACCAACCCCCCTTGATGCATTGTAATTAAAATACCTTGGATCTATGTAAAATATTACCTCTAACATACTTTATATGCACACTTACTGTTGTTACTATTATTATTATTATTATTATTATTAATAGCTAACTCTCATTAAGGACTATATGCCAAATAATTATGTTAGCATTTTATATTGATTAATTTAATTTTCACAGTGGTACTATGAGGAACTTTGCTTTCACTTGGGATGATCTTACTCAGAACCCAGCTACTATGTCGTGAGAAAACCCAGATCATGTGACTATTCCAGCCAACAACTCCAACTAAGCCCACAGCAAGCAACCAGCATCCACTGTCAGGCTGGCATGCTGTACAAATAGGCCTTCAGCTACTACTGGCCTCTCAGGCCTTAAGTCTTCAGCTGAGGTCCTAGAACAATGGAGCAAAAACAAGCACATCTGCTGCTCTTTATCCTAATTTGTTATGCAGAAATAGATAATTAATAGAGTAATGAAATGGGCAACTAATATTCCCACATTGCAGATGAGCAAACCCTGTTGTTAACTATTTCTTGAAATGTCTGTTTCCTCCACTAATCTCCCTTAAGCCAAATGCTATGTCTTGTTTGTCATTGCCTTTCCTGCTCTAAGCACTGGTCCTGGCATTAATATATGGCAATGAATGTTTGCTTAATGAAGAGATTACGAGAACCATAGATGGAGAGCAGAGAGAGAGACATTCTTCTAAGTGCATTTCTCCTGTCTTTATCCAGTTCCTCCTGAGAACAGTCAGTGTTCACATAGGCAAGCAGACCTAAATTGTTCATTTATTACAAAGAATGAAGCCTGTGGAAATTACATAAAGAAGGTGAATTACAATCTGGAACTGATTTAAAGAGTTATTTTTGCAGGAAGATTGTTGAGCCGAGTACCTGTTTTACCCACTACTGAGACAAAAGAATATTCTTCTTTCCTGATGTTATATTTATCAGTGGTAGTCTCCGAGACCAATAGATGGCAATGCCATGTAGTGATGAAAGAGCCCAGAGCCTAGAATCCTTCCTATTCCTAAACTTTCATTTACTGTTGCATTCATGCCTCTCAGATACTGTGACCAACTCCCTGATTCTATATATTGACAGCAGAGAAACACATGCAAGCCTACAAGGATGACCCCAGTTACCGTCACTGTCCACGGACCTCCTTTCCCTGGCTTGCATGTGCTTTGAGCCTGCTGGCCTGTGCTATCATCCTCTGCAACAGAAATCTGCCTTTGTACTACTGAGCCATTTGCAGAATGTGGCTTGGAGATTATGTCTCCCTTGGATGACCTGTAGCTCATGACCAATGGGTACAGGCTTATGAAAGCATAGCTCCCTCTCTTGGAATTGGGACAGATTAAGTGTAATTTACATTTAATTACAGAGTTGCCCTTCACAATCCACCTGATCCAAGACTTCAGATCTTCTGCTTTCCTGCCCAATTTCCCACACTATATTAAAGCATTTTCCTGGGTGCATGTCTTTAATAAATCTACTGTCCAAAAGTCCTCACTCAGGATCTGCTTCTCAAGAACTAACTTGAAGTCAAAGGGTATCAATAGCTTTGTTGAGAAAGAGAAGTGTCCTATTAACAGATATTCATAAGACGGAGCACTGCTTTAACCTCCCAATCTATCATTTAACTTCCTAGCTACATTCAAATTTCCCCAGGGTGCTGACACAATGCAGAGAAGAGATCCATCAGGTACAAAAACTGTGAGAAGTAATAGTGACTTTATAATGTTCACAGTCATGTTAGGTGCAAGCTATATGAGAGCTCAAGCATTCAGATGAGCCAAATTATATATGTGTATAAATTATATATATTTATATATATATAATATATATTATTAAAATATAGAAAAATCTTATCAGGGTTAAGAATAAGTATCAATTCTATTACAAGCCATACACTTAGCTAATAATATTGATCCTGTGCTCAAGGAACTAAATAGAAATCATGGGTAAGGGCCAAGAAAGATCAAACATGACCACTGGGGCCGACACCATCCAGCAGGTGGAAGCACATGATAAAATTGAAGTCATATATTGTAATCTTCAGGATACACATGACATAAAATCACATCCCATCCCAATAGGGAACTATTATTCAGAAGAGTTTGGTTTAAGTAGAATCAGGATGTTCTATAGAGTGCCATAGTGGGACTTTAAGCAGCAATTCTTGGCATTGAATAAGAATCAAAATTTTCAAATGATAATGATTAGTGTAAGAGTGACTATAACAAGGCTCTGAGTATCTGGAAAGGAAGCTAGCATGAATCAAGGAAGGGGGTGCAGATTCAGAACTAGCTTCCAGATTGTGAAATATAAATAAGGCAGCAGACACCCATGGATTGTTGACTAATTTGGCACACAGTAAAGTTAGTCAACAGACTGAAGTTATAATTTTTCATTTTAGGGGTTGATATAGTGAACTCCTCTCTGCTTTCATCCAGGTAAGAGGTGTTAGGGGTAGAGAGTTTTGATAGTATTTACAGACCCTACTGCTCATGAAGTGGGGGTGGTAGTGCCCAGCTGTACATCATTCTAATGGGTAGGATCATCATCATTAACAGTTGCTTCTCATTCCTCCTCCTCTTCTTCCTCCTTTTCTTCATCTCCTTATTTTGCTCCTTCTCCTTCTTCTCCTCTTCTTCCTTATTTTCTCTTCTTCCCCCTACTCTTCCTTCTCCTTCATTCTGATTAACAGCAGCAGCAAGAACATATATTGAGATCTTACCATGTGCCTGAAACTGTTGTAAACAATTTAAATGTGATATCTCACCTAATTTTCACAGTAGCCATATGAAAAAGGTATTATACAGGACATATTTTACAGAAGAGGAAGTGAAGTACAGAGGACTTATATAATTTGCCCACATTTCTGGAAAATTAATATCAAAGCCTGGAGTTGAACCCAGGCAAGGTACCAGAGCCCTTGGAAAATACATTCCAGTACTGAGCGATTACTATATAAACAAAAGGTAGTGCTGTGGCTGGCTGTGTCTTATATCCAAAGGAATTACTTTGAATTGGAAGAAGGGGATTCATTTCTCTTTTTCAAATTCCATTTTAAACTATCATTTCCAAAATCCTGTCAGACCCATATAATCCACAGGTACTTCTTCATCTTCTGAAATCCTTTATTGCTTAGTTGCAACTCAATATTTATACTGAATAACCAGTTCTCACTTCATTTATTTGCCTTCTCATCACAACTGCACTAAATTATCTCTGCAAGGAGACATTGCATCTTACCGATGTTGCATTTACAGAGCCTGGAATACAGTAAGCACTTAACAAAATCCTGTTGACAGATTAACTGCAGATTGATAAAATGGGGATTTTCCAACAATGTAATATGGTGCCAAGAGGATCAAATCTGCTTTCAAAGAGATGTTTATAAATAGGATTTAACCTCAACCAGTTCAGGTGAGTTACTGTGGTCCTTAAAATGAAAGGAATGACCTCCAAAGATCCCTTCTAAGCCTACGACATGATGCCTCTGGGATCTGTTTTCTTAAACCTCCATTTCCCTTCCTTTCAAGGTATTGTGGCATAAGAAGACTGGAAATCTTGACCTTATGCATAATGTAATATTTTGTAAAAAAAAAAAAAACCTGTAAGCTTTGGGGACAGATTGGCATATTAACTTAAGCTCTATAATATATAGCTCAGTAATCTTGATCAATTTTAACCTCTCTGAGCTTCAGTTTCTTCATGTGAAAATTGGTTCTGATGACAGTAATTTTATAGGTTTATTCTAAGAAAATGTAGATATGTGTAGGTGAATGCAGCATCTGAAGAACCATAAACACTCAACAAATATTAGTCCCCTTTCTTCTAACTTAACTCTTAATAAAATCAGATCATTCTACAAGTATTTCAGTAGAAAATAGCCATTTAACTTGTATGAATTTATGAATATGCATAAATATATGAAAGTACTATACCACAAAGCTCAGTAAGGTAATTCCAAGAAAAGTAAATTCCAGATGTCAACTCTAGGGTTGGCAATGATCTGATAATCCATAGCTTATAAGAGTATTAAAATTAGTAATAAAAATTTTACTACCATTTACATCAGAAACTGGTTTTAGTAGGGGGCCAACATGGTGGAGAAATAGGGAGATCTGAAGTTCCCTCATCTCACAAACAAAGCAGTGTTGAAGCTAAAGGACTTTGAACTCCGAGAGTCCGGGAAGAAAAGAGACAGTCGCACTTCCAGGGACCCACTGGGACAACCTGACAGGCAATAGGGCTACTTCAACGAACAAATCAAAGCACATCTAGTGGAGGGGTCAAAGCATCACTACGAGTAGGGAGATAAAGTAACCAAACTCACAACAGAGAGCAAGTAACACTCTCCAAAAATCACCTCCTGAAGGGCCAGGCCCTGGACAGTGTATGACTCCCCTTTAATATAGCAGTGCTCACAGGGGCAGGACACATAACAAGCTTTTAAAACACATAAGGGACAGAAAACTAGCCAAAATGATGAAATTGAAGAATTCCCTTCAAAAGAAATTCCAGGAAGAAATGACAGCTAAAGAATTTCTCAAAACAGATATAAACAATATAACTGAACAAGAATTAGAATAATAGTCATAAGATTAATTGCTGCACTTGAAAAAAGTATAGAAGACATTAGAGAATCTATTGCTGCAGAGACCAAGGAACTAAAAAATAGTCATGATGAATTAAAAAATGTTGTAAATGAGGTACAGAATTAACTAGAGGCAGTGACAGCCAGAATTGAACAGGCAGAGGGGAATAGGTGAAATCGAAGATAAAATTATGGGAAAAAATGAAGCTGAGAAAAAGAGAGATAAAAAAATTCTCAGTCATGAGGGGAGAATTAGAGAACTAAGTGATTCGATGAAGCATAATAATATCCATACCATGGGAGTTCCAGAAGAAGAGAGAGAGAAAGGGGCTGAAGGTGTGCTTGAACAAATCACAGCTGAGAACTTCCCCAATCTGGGGAAAGAAACAGACATTGAAATCCAGGAGGCACAGAGAACTGCCTTCAGACATAACTTGAATCGATTTTCTACACTACATATCATAGTGAAACTGGGAAAATACAAAGATAACGAGAGAATTCTGAAAGCAGCCAGGGATAAATGGGCCTTAACCTACAAGGGTAGACACATAAGGGTAGTAGCAGTCTTATCTACTGAAACATGGCAGGCCAGAAAGGAATGGCAGGAAATTTTCAATGTGATGAATAGGAAATATATGCAGCCAAGAATCCTTCACCCAGCATGTATGTCATTCAGAATAGAAAGAGAGATAAAGGTTTTCCCAAGCAAACAAAAACTGAAGGAATTCATCACCACTAAACCAGTCCTATAAGAGATCCTAAGGGGGACTCTGTGAGTATTATAAAGACCACAAATGACCAGAGACACCACTACAAGCATGAAACCTACAGATAACACAATGACTCTAAACCCCTATCTTTCGGAGGAGGAGCCAAGATGGCGGAACAGCATGGAATTTTTTTTTGCACATCGTGTCCATGAAATACAGCCAGACCGACACTAAACCATCCTGCACACCTAGAAAACTGATGTGAAGATTAACACAACAATCTGCACAACCTGAACCACAGAACTCAGCAGGTGCGTGCATGTGGAGAGGTGAACTGGGGGAGAGAGATGCTGCTGAGGGGAGGGAGCTGTTTTTGCTTGCAGAGAGAGGACGGAACAGGGGGAGAGTTTGGGAAAAGCACTCCCCAAAAAGCAGCTGCAGAGAAAGTGGAAAATTGGAAGCAGCCACAGGGACTGAACTAAAAAGGGAGAAAGGAGAGAGGGTTTAAATTCATTAAGACTCTATAAACAGGGGAGAGGAGAGTCTGAAACTCCACAGTTCAATACCTGGCAGTGCTCTCGTGGGAAAAGTGAATCCCCAGGAGCAGAGTGGGGTCTGGGAAGTTCTCAGGCCACATGAGGAGAAGCAGTTCCACTGGTGGAAGGACATTTGGTAGAGGCTGTGTGGCCACCTGATCCCAGCAGACCCCAGAGAACAACAATCGTTGGTGTTGGAAAAAGGTCATTAAGGGTGAAGCCTGGTGCCAGATGTGTGTTGTGATTTTCAATAATCCCTGAAACACTGCTGCTATACGATCACGTGAAATTTTTCTGGGGGTGGGCTGGTGCCCAGCCACAGTCTCTGGGCATTGGCAGCAGCACAGGCCTGTGAACATTCCTGGGTGTGACCAGCACTGAGCCATTTCTCGGTGAGACCCCCCCTCAGAGGATCTGAGTGGGTCAAAGCCTCAGACTCTCAGAAGTGAGGGGTCAGGAAACACAGCCACATCTGAGATAAAACTCAGGAAGGAGGTGCTGCCTGGCAGCCTGACGGTTTGGTCGCAGACAGTGTAGAAGTGGGGAGTGGACAGAGCCAGAGATAAAGGATGCGTGTGCAATTGCTAGTAGGGGAGAACGGATTTCCGATACTGGAGTCTGGGTGGCTGGGTGATGTCATTTTAGCCCCTCCTGTACATGCACATACACACCTACAAGTGCCACAACAATCCACCCCAGTAAGCTAAGCAGCTCCATCTAGTAGAGAATGGAGACATTACACTAAGCCCCACACAACTGGGCCAACTTTGCTCTTCAGGAACGCCACAAATCTCTCTGCCTGCTTAGTTTATGGACTATAAAGTGCTTCATAGTTTGACTTCTAGGGGAAACCAATGTAATCTCAATTGTATTTCAGTCTGTTTGCTGGTCTGTCTATTCAATTATCTTTTTTCTTTTTTGTTTTTTTTTTCTTGAACACAGAAAGAAACATTTATTTTTATTTTCAATTTTTATTAAAAATATTATTTTTCTACTATTTTTTACTTTTTTGTAAATTTTTCAAATTCTATTTTACTTCCATCATTTCATTTTATTCTATTTCATTGTATTCATTTTCTCAAATTTTCAAACATTTTCCTTTTTTCCTCCCTTTTTCTCTAATCTACCAAGCTCCTTTCAATAACCAGACCAAAAAACACCTAGAATATAGCATTACTTATTTGATTTTTTTGTATGTGTGTTGTTTTTAATTTTTTAATTTTATTTTTTTTACCTTATCAATTCCTTTCTTCCTTCAAAGTTAGGAAACAAAGGAATTCACCCTAAACCCATATCATTCAATAATAACAATGAATGTAAATGGACTAAATGCTCTAATCAAAAGCTATAGGGTATCAGAATGGATAAAAAAAAAAAAAGACCCATCTATTTTCTGTGTACAAGAGACCCATTTTAGGGCTGAGGTCACCTTCAGATTAAAAATGAGGGGATGAAGAACCATCAATAATGCTATTAAAGTCAAAAGAAGGCTGAAGTAGCCTTATTTATATCAGACAAACTAGATTTTAATCTAAATACTGTAACAGGAGATGAAGAAGGGCATATGTAATAATTATTGGGTCTATCCATCAAGAAGAGCTAATAATTATAAATTTTATGTTCTAAATTTGGAAGCACCCAAATATATAAAACAATTAATGCAATCTTATTGGTAAGAATGTGGTAATTTCAGGGGACTTTAATATTCCACTTACAACAATGGACAGATCACCTAGACAGAAAGTCAATAAAGAAACAGTGGCCCTGAGTGATACAATGGACCAGATGGATTTGACAGATATATTTAGAACTTTTCATCCAAAAGCAGCAGGATATACATTTTTCTCAAGTGCACATGGAACATTCTCCAAGATAGATCACATGCTGTGTCATAAAATAGACCTCAATAAATACAAAACAATTGAGATCATACCATGCACACTTTCAGATCACAATGCTATGAACCTTGAAATCAACCACAGGAAAAAGTTTGGAAAATCTCCAAATGCATGAAGGTTAAAGAACATCATATTAATGAATGAATAGGTCAACCAAACAATTAAAGAAGTAATTGAAAAACATATAGAAACAAATGAAAATCAAAATACAACAATTCAAACACTTTGGGATGCAGCAAAGGCAGTCATAAGAGGAAAATACATTGCAATCCAGGCCTATATCAAGAAACAAGAAAAATCCCAAATACAAAATATAATAGCACACCTAAAGGAAATAGAAGCAGAACAACAAAGAAATCCCAAACCCAGCAGAAGAGAAATAATAAAGATCATAGCAGAAATAAACAATATAGAATCCAAAAAAACCCAAAAAATAAACAAAAAAAAACAGTAGACCAGATCAATGAAACTAAGAGTTGTTTTTTTTTGAAAAAATAAACAAAATTGATAACCCCCTAGCCAGACTTCTAAACAGAAAAGAGAGAGGACCCAAACAGATAAAATCACAAACGAAAATGGATTTATCACAATCAATCCCTCAGATACACAAGCAATTATCAGAGAATACTACGAAAAATGTTATGCCAGCAAACAGGGCAACCTGGAAGAAATGGACAAATTTCTAGACACCAACACACTACCAAAACTCCAACGGGGAGAAATGGAAAGCTTGAACAGACCCATAACCTGTGAAGAAATTGAATTAGTTATCAAAAATCTCCCAAAAAATAAGAGTCCTGGACCAGATGGCTTCCCTGGGGAATTCTACCAGACACTTAAAGCAGAGTTAATACCTATCCTTCTCAAGCTGTTCCAAAAAATAGAAATGCAAGGAAAACTTCCAGACTCATTCTATGAAGCCAGGGTTACCTTGATTCCTAAACTAGACAGAGACCCCCCAAAAAAAGGAGAACTACAGGCCAATATCTCTGATGAACATGGATGCAAAAATTCTCAACAAGATACAAGCAAATCGAATTCAACAGCATATAAAAAGAATTATTCACCAGGATCAAGTGGGATTCATTCCTGGGCTGGTTCAATATTCTCAAATCAATCAATGTGATACATAACATTAATAAAAGAAAGGATAAGAACCATATGATCCTGTCAATAGATGCAGAAAAAGCATCTGACAAAATACAGCATCCTTTCTTAATAAAAACCATCAAGAAAGTTGGGATAAAAGGAACATACTTAAACATCATAAAAGTCATATATGAAAAGCCCACAGCTAATATCATCCTCAATGGGGAAAAAAATGAGAGCGTTCCCCTTGCGATCAGGAACATGACAGGGATGTCCATTCTCACCACTGTTGTTAAATTAGTTTTGGAAGGCCTAGCATCAGCAATCAGACAACAAAAGGAAATCAAAGGCACCAAAATTGGCGAAGAAGTGAAACTTTCACTTTTTGCAGACCACATGATACTCTAAATGGAACACCCAAAAGACTAAACCAAAAGACTCCTAGAACTGATACATGAATTCACTAAAGCTGTAGGGTACAAAATCATTGTACAGAAATTGCTTGCATTTTTATACACAAATAATGAAGCAACAGAAAGAGAAATAAAGCAAATGATCCCATTTATAATTGCACCAAGAACCATAAAATGACTAGGAATAAACATAACTAAAGATGTAAAAGACCCATATGCTGAAAACTATAGAAAGTTTATGAAGGAAATTAAATAAGACACAAAGAAATAGAAAAACATTCCATGTTCATGGATTGGAAGAAAGACATTGTTGAAAAATCAATACTACCCCAAACAATCTACTAATTCAATGCAATCTCAATCAAAATTGCACTGGCATTCTTCTCAAAGCTAGAAAAAACAATTCTAAAATTTGTATGGAACCACAAAAGACCCCGAATAGGCAAAGTAATATTGAAGAATTAAACCAAAGCAGGAGGCATCACAATCTCAGACTTCAGCCTCTAGTACAAAGCTATAATCACTAAGACAGTATGGTATTGGCACAAAAACAGCAACACAGACCAGTGGAATAGAATAGAGAACCCAGAATTGGACTCACAAATGTATGGCCAACTAATCTTTGACAAACTAGGAAAGAGCATCCAATGGAAACAAAGGCAGTTTCTTTGGCAAATCGTGCTGGGAGAACTGGATAGCAACATGCAGAAGAATGAAACTAGACCACTTTTTATACCATTCAAAAAATAAACTAAAAATTGATGAAAGACCTAAATGTGAGACAGGAAACCATCAAAACCCTAGAGGAGAAAGCAGGCAATAACCTCTTTGACCTCAGCCACAGCACTTTGTTACTTGACACATCTCCAAAGGCAAGGGAATTAAAAGCAAAAACGAAATATTGGGACCTCATCAAGATTAAAAGCTTCTGCACTGCAAAGGAAACAATCAACAAAAGTAAAAGGCAACCAATGGAATGGAAAAAAAATATTTGCAAATGACATATCGGATAAAGGGCTAGTATCCAAAATCTATAAAGAACTCACCAAACTCCACACCTGAAAAACAAATAGTCCAGTGAAGAAATGGGCAGAACACATGAATAGACGCTTTTCCAAACAAGACATCCAGATGACCAACAGACACACGAAAAGATGCTCAACGTCACTCATCATGAGGGAAATACAAATCAAAATCACACTGAGATACAATCTCACACTGGTCAGAATGGCTAAAATGTACAAATCAGGAAACTACAGATGCTGGTGAGGATGTGGAGAAATGGGGACCCTCTTGCATTGATGGTGGGAATGCAAACTGGAGCAGCCACTCTGGAAAACAGTGTGAAGTTCCTCAAAAAATGAAAAGTAGAGCTACCCTATGACCAAGCAATAGCAATACTAGGAATTTACCCAACATATACAGGAATGCTAATGCATAGGGGTATGGGTACCCCAATGTTTATAGCAGCACTTTCAACAATAGCCAAATTATGGAAAGAGCTTAAATGTCCATCAACTGAGGAATGGATAAAGAAGATGTGGTTTATATATACAATGGAATACTACTTGGCAATGAGAAAGAATGAAATCATGCCATTTACAGGAACGTGGATGGAACTGGAAGGTATTAATTATAATGAGTGAAATAAGTCAGTCAGAGAAGGACAGATATCATATGTTTTCACTCTTTTGTGGATATTGTGAAACTGAACAGAAGACAATGAGGGAAGGGAAGGAGGGAAAAAATAGATACAAACAGAGAGGGAGGGAGGCAAACCACAAGAGACTATTAAATACAGAGAACAAACTAACGGTGGATGGGGGGGGGGTGGGGGGGAGGGAAAATGGGTGATAGGCATTGAGGAGGGCATTTGTTGGGGAGAGCACTGGGTGTTGTGTGTAAGACAATTTGGCAATAAATTATATTCATAAAAAAAAAAAGAAACTGGTTTTGGAAAGTACATGGCTACAATGTGATGGCCATTTACTGCAGTGGCTCAGAAAAACAAAGAATCCCTACCCTAAGCAGTAGCAAAAGCTACTAGAAAGTAAATATTAACAACTGGAGGAATTTTTAACAGTTACACGAATCAGTATAATAACAAATAAGGATGGAAACAGTAAACTAGCTAATGACAATGTAGGTAATGGGTTCTGTACCAAAATGTATTAACTTTGAAAGAGCCTAGGTAGACACAAAGAATAATGGGAAATTAAAGTTTTAACACTGATATAAACAAGTGGCTATCTGGAACTGGGAAGGAATGCCAAGAGGAATCAAAAGATGTTTGAGAACCAGGACAGTTTAAAAGAATGAGAAATTAGGACTAGGTCAAACTCATAATCATAAACCATTCCAGGCTAAGAGGTTCACCACATTACCTTAACAAAAAGATTTTGACAGTAGCAGGGAAAGCACAAGTGGCTTCTGTCTGAATATTAGTGTCAGTTTGTTGAGAAAATAGTAATATATTTGCAACTAAACTATTTAATGGATTTTTTATTCTATATATTTTTTTAAATTTTTTTTCAACGTTTATTTATTTTTGGGACAGAGAGAGACAGAGCATGAATGGGGGAGGGGCAGAGAGAGAGGGAGACACAGAATCGGAAACAGGCTCCAGGCTCCGAGCCATCAGCCCAGAGCCTGAGGCGGGGCTCGAACTCACGGACCGCGAGATCGTGACCTGGCTGAAGTAGGACGCTTAACCGACTGCGTCACCCAGGCGCCCCATTATTCTATATATTTAAATTAGATTCTTCTCAGCAAATATATATATATATATATATATTACTCTTTCAAGAGAGTCAAAAATCAAAAAAAAAAAAAAAGTCCTCTTAGTTTGTTAAAGATAGAAAATCCAGCAAAATATACTAAATCTTGGTTTCAAGACTTGTTCCAAAGTTAAGAAACAGCCTTTGTTAATATATCCTGAAACCATATCTTCTATAGTGAAAAAGGATCATACCAGCATAAAATATAAACTAAATACATACAACAATTTGTGTGAGTGTGCACATATAGACATTCAGAATTTAGTTTTAATATATTATCTTATGGGGGATGCCTGGGTGGCTCAATCCATTGAACAATTCTGACTCATGATTTCTACTCAGGTCATGATCCCGGTGTCATGGGATTGAGCCCCACATTAGGCTGCATGCTGAATGTGCAGCCTGTTTAAGATTCTCTTTCTCCCTCTCTCCACCCTACTCACATGCATGTTCTCTCTCTGTGTCTCAAAAACAAAAACAAAAAATACAGTATCTTATTGGAGAAAAATTCACTTTAACATTACAGAAATCACAAAACAAGTCAATTCAGGATTCACTGCTTTTTCAGTTCACTTTTATGCTGAAATAATAAAGTTTCAGGGACCTGATGTCATCAATCACCAAAAATAAATTTGAATGATCCTCACATATAAAGATCATAAATGCTAGAAATATTTGTATATATTTAACATATGTGAGAATTTTATTAGGGACTATGGAAATGAAATTCATTTAAAATTTTGAATTCATGATATTTCTTGAATTGGTATCTATTAGCAATTATAAATTTAACTTTGTATACACAGGAAAATTATGCAATCTAAATTTAAATTAATTTTCATTAATAAAAACAACATAATGCACTGAGAACATCTAACTGCATTCAACTGCATTTGATTTAGCCACTAGAATTATCCAAAATAAGCAGTAATTTAATAGCTACAATATTAATTCTAAATTCAAATATATACTAATTAAAGACTTCAGACAGCTAATTACTTTAGTGTGCCATACAGAATTACTTTCATCTTTTCAAACCCTTGTTTAACTTTGAGCATTACACATTTTATACTTGGATATTTTTTTATTTGTGTAATGACTCTCTATGATTTTATGGATCAAAGACAAATGAATTAACATATGATTTCTTCATCCATAAGTGCATGATGTCATTCACGGAAGATGTTTACACAAACAGGACATCTACACCCATATCACGTCTACACCTGCAAAATTCGAGGTTCTCTGAAGTACTGAAGAAACTCTGATTATCTTCCAACTTTTGACATCCAAGATTTAGTATGTTCTTTCCTTAGAACTGCTAATTTCTGGTACCAATTGCTGATAATCAAAAGATATCATTACCATTACTATTTTCAGTTTCATCTAAAGAATATATACACTTTAAATGACAGTCTTTTATTGCCATGAGAATTTATCTTGTAAGCCATCCTTCTCACAGAATAAATAATCCAGAAATAAAGTGCTATGGGAAGAAACATAGCTAGCTCTTAATGAGTAATTGCTGTGTGATAAGGATTATGTGTTTTACATATGTTCCTTATCATTTAATTTCATAGAACACAGTATGGCACATACTATGATTCTCCCCATTTTCAAATTAAGAACTTGAGACCTAAATGGATAAGTATACTGTCTAAAATGACATGTTTACTACTGGATTAACTCGGACTTTTTTACTCCAAAGCTGGTGGACCTGTTAGCTATCTCTCCTTTCTTCAACCCTCAAAAAAAGGAGACACATATGTACATGTACATCTGACTATAAAATATGATAATAAGATAAGAACAGGAGTAAATTTAAGAAACTCATTTACACAAAAATAAAAAATTTGGATCATCAGATTTAAGAAGTAAATAGATAAATTCCATTTTGAATAGCCTACCATGTAAAAATATACTGCTTAGTGCAAATTTAAGAAGAGGGCTGTAGTTTTCTTATTTTCTAAAGTAACTATTATAAATTGCATAATATACAGACACTCATTATGTTGTATAAAGAACTTTGACAAGTACAATCTATAGATTTAGGCTACTAAGTTCTACCCTTACAGGCTGTGTGTCTCTGACAAGTAACTAAATGTCTTCATGACACAATTTCTACATCTGACAAATGGGAATAATCCATGCAACCATTCTTTTGGGTCATTAGCAATAGTAAAAGAGATAATACATTTAAGGACTGTATTAATGAGTGGAAGCATCTCAAATCATTCCCATCAAAATTCCTTAGTTCAAAGCAACATAAAACTTTGGAAAATTTTCCAATAATGCACACATGCAATTGCTCAATTTCATTCATCCCTGAAGAATTTTTAGAAACAAACTAAAGAGGTTTCCAAACAAAGAAACCACAATGGGAGAGGAGAAGGTGAGGGGGCAGGAGGAGGGTAGAGGAAAGATGATAAAGGTCAATGGAGGAAGAATAGAATAGGAAGAAAGACCTATGCCTACTATCAATTATTTTGTTTTTGGTTCATAAAGCAGAGTTTCCCAACCTCTTAACTTTTCTGATAACCTTCAAAAGCTCTCCAATAGTCCACTTTTCAGTGGTTTCCAACTTGCTTCCTAGTTCCTTGGAGAGGATGTAATTAGAAGCTGTATTTTAATTGAATTAACAATGAGACTAATGCACTTAAAGTTTCTGACTTTGTTGCCAAGGTAAAATAGTAATTGCAAACAAAATGGTTAGGAGTGGGCAAAATAGGTTGAAGGTTGAGCTGACAGCAAGTTGTCCTCAGTAAGTAATAAGAAGAGCCACAACAAAGTTATTCCTGACTCTATTATCTACCTCTTGGTTTCTCGTACTCCATAACCTGAAGGAGATTTGGTGTATTTAGTGTAGGTCACCATATTTACCAAGCATAGACAATGTATGGGCAAGAATGATAGCAGAACAGAAGAGACAAGAGAGATTGTGTGTGTGTGTGTGTGTGTGTGTGTGTGTGTGTGTGTGTGTGTGAGAGAGAGAGAGAGAGAGAGAGAGAGAGAGAGAGACAGACAGAGACAGAGAGGAATGAAAGGGAGGGAAAGACAGAGGCAGACACACACACACACACACACACACACACTCACACACACACACACACACTGGCGGTTGGGGGGGGGGGCGTGGAGGACTAAGAAAAGTACAAGATGATGGAGTGAAAACCAGTCTCAGAAAGATGCAGACATGGGGGCATATGGCACACTGGCAAGGTCATCACTTTAAAATAAAAAAATAATCTAAGTTCTAATCTTCATTCAATTAATTTTTATCTCTTTGATTTGAGAAAGTTATTTAATTCTTCAAACCCTCAGTTTTCTCATCCATATACTGAGAATAAATATGCTAACATTATAGGTTTTATTTGGAAATAAAAGATATCTGTTTCAATCACTCAAAACAAATTAGATGTTTTATATATGGTAACTCATATTACTTAACTATACTTCCTATAATTATTTAACTTCATACCTCTGCTTTTAATATTCCACAGACCATGGTACCTCCTAAAGGAAATAGGTTGTGTCAGTCTGCTTGGGCTGCCTTAACAAAATCCCACACGCTGAACTGACTGGCTTAAACAACAGAAATTTACTTTCTTATGATTCTTAAGGCTAAAAGTCCAAGATAAAGACACCGGCCTTTTCTGAGGCTTCCCTCCTTGGCTTGCAGATAGCCACCTTTTGCTGTATCCTCACATGGCCTTTTCTCTGTGTGCACACATCCCTACTGTCTCTTCTTTTTCTTACAAAGACACCAGCCATATTGGGTTAAGGCTCCAACCTCATTTAACCTTAATTACCTCTTCAAATTCCCTATCTCCAAATATACAGTTATGTTGCAGGGTTAGGGTTTCAATGTATAGATTTGGAGTGAACACAATTCAGTCCATAACACATGTCATTGGAAATGATCAAATCAATGCAGGTGGTTCAGCTTTGACTTTTAGAGACTTTCTACATATTCCTGAAGAACACCTCATCTTGAGACAGAGCTTATTTCCAGTTCTACTGTATTATTCAAACCCTATTTCCAGGAGTCTCTTTGTTAACATGCCCTCAGTCTGTGTACTCTTACAAAAATGTTAGATGACTGATTGGAACCACTGGATTAAAAACTATTCCCCAAGCCAAAGGCAGTAAAGTACCATTTGGATGCTATTATTGATACTGTCCTCTTTAACAAATGTACAGGTTATTTTTACTTTTTCAGGGAATTTTTGATGAACATGAAATATTCATAGAGGACAGATAATATTTAAATGACATCGTTAAATAATTAAAAATGTGAAGATCTCCACTGGGAATTACAACATTAAGACTGCAAATACATTCTCATTATCTGCTCTCAATTTCTGAGATATTGTGGAATAAAAGGAACTTCTGAGTAATTTCTCTAGCTATTATTAAGAGAGTGGAAATATACCTTTGGAGAGCCAAACTTCACATTAGATTTTTCAGCAGAATGATTATTAAAATATTCTTGAATAAATTTCAGGACCTAAAACTCAAGTGCAATATGTAATAAGTAAAGAATATACCAACATGCTAGCACTTCCAAATATCAGTGACTGAAGGCATAAGAAAAAGCCTTTGAGAATCCAAAGGATTGAGTTTAATTTCAGCTATTATATTTGCCAAGTACATATTCTATTTGTTTTGCCCATATTCACTTTAAATCAATTAGAAATTGGTTTATTGCTATCTGCCTGTATATGTGGCATGGCAATGGAAAGGTAAGAGTTTGTGTACTTGATTGTCTAATTGTCTCAATATGTCTATGGAGGGAACTCTTTCAGAAGAGAAGAAAGTGAAGCTAGAAATGTTGAGTAAATTGACAAAGATCATAAGTGATAAATGGCACTAGAAGTAATCTAAACCCCAACCTAATCATAAACGTTACTACTTTTTCTCAAAATAATACCCTCATACCTTGTTCTTCATAGGGTTGCAATAAAATTCATTGAAACAATGAAAGTTAAGGTGGTCTGGCAATTATTCAAGGATTCACATGTGAATTTTGTATTATTGCATACTATTCCCAAACTATAGTAACATTTTTGTCTGTTTACTAGCTAGAGGTGTCAACTTGTTATCTGTATATGTATTAAATAGAATTTATCCATTATTTTGCAATAGAAGACTGTCATGGATTTCAAGAAAAAGGAAAATGGGATATAGAATCATTAATATGACAAGTGAAGTGGTATTTATTAAAAGTTTATTGTGCATTAAGGATTATGCTTAAGGCTATGAAAGATTACAACTACTATCTGAACAACAATATTCATTTCCTCACTTTTTAAAAAACGTTTATTTTTTATTAAAAAAAATTTTTTTAATATATGAAATTTATTGTCAGATTGGTTTCCATACAACACCCAGTGCTCATCCCAAAAGGTGCCCTCCTCAATACCCATCACCCACCCTCCCCTCCCTCCCACCCCCCATCAACCCTCAGTTTGTTCTCAGTTTTTAACAGTCTCTGATGTTTTGGCTCTCTCCCACTCTAACCTCTTTTTTTTTTTTTTCCCCTTCCCCTCTCCCATGGGTTTCTGTTAAGTTTCTCAGGATCCACATAAGAGTGAAACCATATGGTATCTGTCTTTCTCTGTATGGCTTATTTCACTTAGCATCACACTCTCCAGTTCCATCCACGTTGCTACAAAAGGCCATATTTCATTTTTTCTCATTGCCACGTAGTACTCCATTGTGTATATAAAGCACAATTTCTTTATCCATTCATCAGTTGATGGACATTTAGGCTCTTTCCATAATTTGGCTATTGTTGAGAGTGCTGCTATAAACATTGGGGTACAATTGCCCCTATGCATCAGTACTCCTGTATCCCTTGGATAAATTCTTAGCAGTGCTATTGCTGGGTCATAGGGTAGGTCTAGTTTTAATTTTCTGAGGAACCTCCACACTGCTTTCCAGAGCGGCTGCACCAATTTGCATTCCCACCAACAGTGCAAGAGGGTTCCCGTTTCTCCACATCCTCGCCAGCATCTATAGTCTCCTGATTTGTTCATTTTGGCCACTCTGACTGGCGTGAGGTGATACCTGAGTGTGGTTTTGATTTGTATTTCCCTGATAAGGAGCGACGCTGAACATCTTTTCATGTGCCTGTTGGCCATCCGGATGTCTTCTTTAGAGAAGTGTCTATTCATGTTTTCTGCCCATTTCTTCACTGGGTTATTTGCTTTTCGGGTGTGGAGTTTGGTGAGCTCTTTATAGATTTTGGATACTAGCCCTTTGTCCGATATGTCATTTGCAAATATCTTTTCCCATTCCGTTGGTTGCCTTTTAGTTTTGTTGGTTGTTTCCTTTGCTGTGCAGAAGCTTTTTATCTTCATAAGGTCCCAGTAATTCACTTTTGCTTTTAATTCCCTTGCCTTTGGGGATGTGTCGAGTAAGAGATTGCTACGGCTGAGGTCAGAGAGGTCTTTTCCTGCTTTCTCCTCTAAGGTTTTGATGGTTTCCTGTCTCACATTCAGGTCCTTTATCCATTTTGAGTTTATTTTTGTGAATGGTGTGAGAAAGTAGTCTAGTTTCAACCTTCTGCATGTTGCTGTCCAGTTCTCCCAGCACCATTTGTTAAAGAGACTGTCTTTTTTTTTATTTATTTTTTTATTTTTGAGAGAGACACACAGAGTGTGAGCGGTAGAGTGTCAGAGAGAGGAGACACAGAATCCAAAGCAGGCCTCAGGAGCTGTCAGCATGGTGCCTGATGCAAGGCTCAAACTCACAAACGGTGAGATTAGACCTGAGCAAAGGTGGAATGTTTGACTGAGCCACTCAGGCACCCCATAAATGTTTATTTTTGAAAGAGAGACAGACAGAGCGTGAGTGGAGGAGAGGCAGAGAGAGACAGAGACATAGAATCTGAAGCAGGCTCCAGGCTCTGAGCTGTCAGCACAGAGCCCAACGCAGGGCTTGAACTCATGAACCTCAACATCATGACCTGAGCCAAAATCAGACCTGAGCCAAATTGAGACACCCAGGTGCCCCTACATTTCCTCACTTTTAAGCTGAAACTAGGAGAAAGACATTTTGAAATAGCAATTATTAAATAAAGAACAGCAACAACACTTATTGTGTGCTGAGAAATACTTGAAGCATAACATATATGACCTTACACATTAACACACAATCCTGAGGTTAATAAGAAACTCCTTTACTAATGCCTCAATTTCCAACTATTCTTATTTACTAACATCTTGGGATCTATTTGATTTATTCCCATCATTCAAGAGACCTTTCAAAATTTGTCACTATCTTACAAATAAACAAATCTAACAGCTTGCTCTCAATTACTCTCTGAAATATTTATTATTGAGAACCTCATTTTGGAAATGCTGGCTTCCCTTGGATGCCATGACACTACATCATGAGTTCTCCTCCATCTCTTTAATACTATCTCTGTCTATTTTATCACTGTTTCTTCCTCATTTAACCCAAAGTATAGTACATATGCCAAGAATCTGTTTTAACATAACAATCTCAGCCACTTCCATGACTTCAATTAGCATCTCCCCAGGTACAGCGAAGTATTTAAAAGGCAAATGCAGATAGTGCAATGATGCACTGGTTTATCAAATATTTATTGACCATCTTCTCTTTAATAGGTGCTTCTCTAGGTGATGGAAATACTGCAGCAACAACAAAAAAAAAAAGAGGACAGAAACTCATATCCTCATAGAACCCCGTTTCTTGTGATAAGGGGGAAATGACCCTCTTAATCTGTAAATTTTTATTAAAAAACAGAACAAAAGAATGGTAAAGAATACTTTCTTTATGGCAAATGCAGTCCATTATTAGAATCGTGCTTCTAAAAGCCCCAAAAATATCCATTTTAGTTTACACTTTTCACAACCATTTTCAGAACAGAAAAATGTTGGACTTTATACAGTATGGTGTAAAGATGCAACTGAAAGGAAACTTAATGAAAAGTGACTTTGTTCAAAGCAGTGGTGATTTCATCTTATGTAAAAGAAAGAAAGAAAGAAAGAAACAAAGGAAGGAAGGAAGGAAGGAAGGAAGGAAGGAAGGAAGGAAGGAAGGAAGGAAGGAAGAAAGAAAGAAAGAAAGAAAGAAAGAAAGAAAGAAAGAAAGAAAGAAAGAAAGAAAGAAAGAAAAAGAAGTTATAAGGTACACAAATGAAAGCAACTCCAGCTGGCTCTCCAGCACTATCGGGGACTGAAATACTGTATACATTTTCATTTGTGCATTCTTATCATACCAAAGGTACATTCTATCAACATGTTTTATGACTGTTGATGTTGACTTTGATTAGCTGGCTGAAGTAGTGTTTGTCAGATTTCAGCGCCACAAAATGATTCTAGTTTCTCCCTTTTCCATGTTATACTCTTTGGAAGGAAGTTGCTGTGCACACTCCACATTTAAAGAGTGAGGATTTAGGGGCGCCTGGGTCACTCAGTCGGTTGAGCATCTGACTTCGGCTCAGGTCATGATCTCACAGCTTGTGAGTTTGAGCCCCGCATTGGTCTCTGTGCTGACAGCTCAGAGCCTGGACTCTGCTTCAGATTCGGTTTCTCCCTCTCTCTCTCTGCCCCTCTCTCACTTGCTCTGTCTCTCTCTCTAAAAAATAAATAAAAACATTAAAAAATTAAAAAAAAAGAGTGAGGATTTATAATCCCTCTCTTTGAGAACAGAGAATCTGCATAATTTATTTAGATTTGTCTCTTCTCTCCTATTTATTAATTTAGTTGAGATTTATATCAGCATGGATTCACAGATAGTCATTTTGTACTCTGGGTTATAATCTAATATTATTTCATGTATTTTTTTCCTCAAAATGTTCCAGCTTTGGCCACTGGAAGCTCTTTCGGTTGGGTTCTGTGCCCCTTTGACATAATGTGGTTTTCTTTGTTTGAGCACTTGTATATTTTCTGATACTGTAAGATTCTTCAGGTTCATCTCATATATTGCCCAGAATCAGTCATTTCTCCAGGGGGGGCTGGTTCTTTTTACTAGTACGTGGTATTAGAAACCAAGATCTGGGTCTTGAGTGTGCTCATTGCTACTGTGGTATTACTTCTTTTAGGTCCTCTCAGCAGACAGCAAAAAAGAAATAAATCTGTGTATTATTTCCACATGTAACCACATATACATCTATTTTAAGTTAAACATGAGATCTTACCAATATCTCCAGCTTTAAGCCATCGCCACATGAATTATCCTACCCTCCTATTCTTATTTTTCTGCAAATTCCCACTCCAACAGTGAGAAACCTGGCTCCCACCATCCACCATGCATTTACTTAGCTGTTCAATTCCAGTATACATGCATAGAAGTATCAGAATTGTTACTCTTTCCCTCAAGGGAAACAACTTTAGCAACCAAAATACAATGAGCAGGCACAGTTCCTTTGGCCTTCAGTATTGCAAAATCCACTAATTTCTGGTTACTTAGGTCAGCATTCCCCACCCACCGCCACCTTCTTCATTGAGATTTTTTCATACATTTACAATACAGATAGATATTCTTGACACACCGTATAGTTTTGCCTGTGATACCCTAAGCTTCTAAATGATTTTTTGTATTTGCATACATTAAGGTAAACTATTTGTGCAGTAATATTCTGCATTTTTCAAAATACATAGTGTCATGTATGATACATTAGAGTATCACAAAGAATAGTTTTGCCGACATAAAAATCCCCTGTGCTTCACCTATTTAACTCTCCCCTGAATCCTGAAACCCTGGAAACCACTGTTTTTTTTTTTTTAATTTTTTTTTTTTTTTACTGTTTCCATAGTTTTGTCTTTTTCTAGAATGACATTTAATTGGAATTATATAATATGTAGCCTTTTCAGACTGGGTTCTTTCATGTACAAATGTGTACTCAATATTCCTAAACATGTTTTTTTGGCTTGATAGCTCATTTCTTTTAATTGTTGAAAAATATTCCATTCTATGCATACACCACAGCTTATACATTAATTCACCTATTGAAGGACACCTTAGTTGTGTCCAGTTTGGGGCAATTATATAAAAACCTACCATAAATATTCACACGCACATTTTTTGTTGGCTATAAGTTTTCAACTCAAGTACATCAGTACCTAAGAGCACAAATAATAACCCATATGATAACAGTATGTTCAGCTTTGTAACACACTGTCAAAATGTCTTTCAAAGTGGATGTGCCATTTTGTATTTCCACCAACAAGAAATGAGAGTTCCTGTTGCTCCACATCCTCATCAGCATTTGGTATTTTCAGTGTTTCACTTTTTAGCTATTCTAATAGATGTATAGTGACATCTCATTATTGCTCAAATTTGTAATGGCCTAATGACATATATATTGAATATCTTTTCTTATGTATGTGTGACACTTAACCTTTTGTGATGTGTCTGTTCTGATCTTTGGCCCATATTTAGTTGGGTTGTTTTCTTATTGTTGAGTTTTAAGACTTCTTTGTATATTTTGGATATGAGTCTTGTATCAGATATATGTTTTGAAAATATTTTCTCCACATCTGTGGCTTGCCTTTTCATTCTCTTAACACTATCTTTTTCAGAAGTTTTTAATTTTAATAAATTCTAAATTATCAACTTTTCTTTCACAACTATGAAAGAAAACATGTCTTCCTGGAAAATGTCATGTAGGCGATTTAACAGTATAACACAGAAATGTTTCATGTCTGAGATAGCTGTCTTCTAAGTGACGCAAACAATACATATTGTTTAAGAATCTCATGTTAAACTGGGTTATTGTGCCTCTGAAGGGACAAACAGGGGTCTGGGAAACTATGGCCCTAGAAATTTCTGGTTTTTCTTGTGTAATATAATTACTTTTGTCCTTAAAGTTATTACTAAAGCTTTCCATTGTATAAGATTCCTGATTTATATGAATCTGGTTTGAGTAATTCTCTGTATTATTTTGCTTTCTAATTAGAACTTAAATTACTGTTGTGGTCTTAAATATCTTTGTATTCTCTATGGCAAATTTGATCAGATTTGAACAAATGTCTGCAATTACCTTATATGTATGAGAAATTTCACATATTCATTTAATTTTTCCATAAGCCTATGAGATGTGTATTATTATCACTATTTTACTGGTGATTTAATTAAGGCTCAGAGGTTAAAAAACTTTTCCAAGCTTATGTAAGTATCAGGGACCAAATAACCCAGATATGTTACTTTGAAGCCATGCTATTTTATCATTCTACTCATAACTTCTTTGGATTTGGGTCTGGGCAACTGGTGAGGTTCTCAGTACCTAAATTTAGTGTGTTTATACTGACTACCAATTGGAAACATATGAACCTGTTATTTAATAAATTTAGTAAGTAAAATGATTGGATAGCTTCAGAGACATGTATTTACCACTGATATCTCAGCTTCCTTAGAAAACTTGTGAATTGGTGAAAGAATGTGGCATCCCAATTTATGTCTCCTTAGCATATTCATTATTTTAGCTGATTTTTTTTAGTTTTTAATAAACTAAAGACATCAGAGAAGTTCTGAAAACTGCGTAAAAATTACCCTTTTGTAAGACACACATTTAAATTGGAAATCTCCATTTCTAAGTGTGTCTCCTTCTCTGTACCAGGAAGAAGAGGATAACCAAATCTAGAAAATTTTATCAATGAAGAAAGCACAGACATAAATCTGCTTAACAACCATACCCTTGTTTACCATGCCTTCTTGATAGCCTTATATAATAACTGGTTCCACCAACCCCCACCGTCTTCTTTTGTTTTTAGCTGGAGATGTTATTTAAGATGGAGGCTTGGGCATTTGGGGGAGTTACTCAATTTTCCCGGGTATCTCCCATGTACACTGGAGGTATACCTGTTATTAAACTTCTGTTTGTTTTCCTTCTGTTAATTTGTCTTTTATTACAGAGGGTGTCCTTGGCCAAGAACCCAGAAGGATGGTGGAAAAATTATTTTCCTTCCTAATATTAGCACTTATAATTGGATAAATGGTAGGCTATAGAGATCACTGCCAGCAGAGTTAAAGTTTATTGAGTACTCTGTATTTTTTTTTTTTTGTCTTTTTGTTTCTTATTCTATCTTGTTTCCTGTTTTCATTTGCCTTGTCCTCTACTTGGAAAAATAAAGGGTAGTAATCATGACCCTGATGTTTAAATCATGAGAACTGGCAATTAATATGGAAAAAATATTACCTATTTGTGTTGAAAATATGCAGACTGCTTTTCCCCCTCCTGCAAGAATTTAATTAATCCTCTCCCTCACAAGAAGTTATAACTCACATTCCAAGCTAATTAAATCTGGAGAACATAATACCTTGTTTCAATACAACTTATCATTTATATATAACTTACCCTAAGCTGGAACTATGATATTATTCCTTTTACCAATTATATTGTATTTCATTCTATTTAGAATGGGACCACCCAGAGCAATCTGATTGGTCCTCACAAACATGAAAGGGTAGTCAGGAATTGGTGGTGAGGTGTGTGTTAACAACAGGGTACATGCATCTTACGTAATTCTTTTTTTTTTTTTTTTTAATTTTTTTTTTCAACGTTTATTTATTTTTGGGACAGAGAGAGACAGAGCATGAACGGGGGAGGGGTTAGAGAGAGAGGGAGACACAGAATCGGAAACAGGCTCCAGGTTCTGAGCCATCAGCCCAGAGCCTGACGCGGGGCTCGAACTCACGGACCGCGAGATTGTGACCTGGCTGAAGTCGGACACTTAACCGACTGCGCCACCCAGGCGCCCCGCATCTTACGTAATTCTAAAAGTTCTAACTCTCTAGCTCATGTCTCAAATTGTGAAATTGACTGCCAATATGTCTGTAGCTATCAGAGATGTTGATTCCAATGAGCAAAAATCTATTCCTATCACAGTAAAGGCATTAAAATTAGGAACAGAAAGCCAAGAATATAGGGCTATAGGGACATTTGTGGCTTGTGGTTATCTAGCATTTTATTCTACCTCTTTGGGGGAGGACTCTTCTTCCCGTAAGACACAGTCAGGTGGGTCTATTAATCAAGTTGCCAAGCACATTTCTGTTGAAAAAGTAGACACATTGCCCAAACAAGACCAACCAGACCCTCTTTCTTAGAATTTGAATCTTGGCAGACAAAGCAGACTTAAAATATTAAGAAATAATTTACTCCAGCAATGCTCTTGAGATGAGTGAAGTGGTCATGAAACTGAGTCTATGTTATTTTATGAACTTGATTCTTCAGCTTTTCTGATTTCTGTGACACCTCCAAGTCTGTCTGACAAATTCATTTTTGCCTTTAGGTGGGTTTGTTTTGCTCTCTACAAAAAAACCCCAAACAAAACAAAAGCAAAAAACAAAAACAAAAACAAAACCCTAATTGATACAAGACCTAGTTGTATGTTACTGACTGTGAAATTCAGCAAGTCACTTAGAATCTATAAACTTCAGCCTTTCACCTGACAAACATGAATATATGTGTCCTTTAAGTCTCACAGAATCTGGAGAGTAAAGGAGATTGTAAGTTGTCTGTGTTTTGCAAATAATATTCTACGTGAAATTAAAAGATCTAAGAATAATATGTTCTATGTGTTCTGCTTTTGCAAAGTAAAAACATGAAGAAAATAACATTTGTGTATAAACCATATTGCACATCACATACATATATGTATTTCTATCTATCTATCTAGTCATCTATCCATCTATCTTTGTTAGTTAGGATAAAGAGAAAAATAAGTGGAAGCCCAAAGGCAAAGCAATGAGACTGCCAGTGATGGTTAAGGGAATGTCAAAGGGATGAATGGAAGATATGAGGATAATTCCTAACACCAAAATTGTGTCTTCATTGCTATCGTTCTAATTCATCTGGATGAATGTGGAAATTGGAATACAGTCCCATGATATTTACTCTGGTTGATATGTTGTAATACAAAGAGATTGTAAGGGTAAATATTTAAAAATAAAATAGGACAAGACTGCAATAATGCCCCTAATAAGGGATTAGATTATGACCAGTGTTTACTGTAGATATTTTTGTCATCAGATTATCAAATGCATGCTATTACCACTCATGTTGTGGGTTTGGCATTTAAGAGAATAATAGACTTCTGTTTAGAAATCATGTTTGTCATTAAAATCCTAACAAGTGATGGGACGCCTGGGTGGCGCAGTCGGTTAGGCGTCCGACTTCAGCCAGGTCACGATCTCGCGGTCCGTGAGTTCGAGCCCCGCGTCAGGCTCTGGGCTGATGGCTCATGGCTCGGAGCCTGGAGCCTGTTTCCGATTCTGTGTCTCCCTCTCTCTCTGCCCCTCCCCCGTTCATGCTCTGTCTCTCTCTGTCCCAAAAATAAATAAACGTTGAAAAAAAAAATAAAAAAAAAAATCCTAACAAGTGACAGCTGTAATAATCTATAGCCTATACATTCCAAACACAAGGTAAGTCAAGAATTTTGCCACCAGAGCAATGATCTAATTAGGACCTGTGTTCCTGGGCTGCCAGTAAATTTATGCTACTCTATTAGGGGATTTACCTTGAATATTCTTGGAAGAGAATACTGCTGTTACCCAGATGACTGGTGAACTTTCTAATAGTGATGAGGAAACTAACATTTGTGTCACCTCTTCTGGGTGTTGGAGAGTTTGCACTTTGTATTTACAAGCTTTACCCAACTGCCCCCTCACAATACCCCTGTGAAGTTCATATAATTAAAACTATTTTTCTGCAAAAACTGCACTATAACACCATGTAGGAGCCTCTCTATCACAAGCATAGAACTGCAAACTGCATTTTATTTTATTTTATTTTATTTTATTTTATTTTATTTTATTTTATTTTATTTTTTTATATTTAAAAAAAATTTTTTTTTTTTTGACGTTTATTTTTGAGACAGAGAGAGACAGATCATGAACAGGGGAGGGGCAGAGAGAGAGGGAGACACAGAATCGGAAGCAGGCCCCAGGCTCTGAGCCATCAGCACAGGGGCTCGAACTCACAGACCGCGAGATCGTGACCTGAGCTGAAGTCGGACGCTCGACCGACTGAGCCACCCAGGCGCCCTTACAAACTGCATTTTAGCACTAACTTTTGATAGATGTTGATCTGCAGTGTGACAAAACACACATTCTCTGAAGCGAGGCCAGTTACGCTTCTCCTTCTCAGACTTTCTCCCATCATGGTCACTGTGAAATATATCTGACTGATACTAGGGCCAAGATAAACGGGAAAAGTTTGCTCATTAGCTATAGGAAAATATGAGATGACAATAATGATTCCATTTTAATATATAGGGACAAATACATTCTTCCTAAGTATAGAAATGTAACTGTTCCATCATATCTCTATGGTATTAATTACAAACCTGTTGAGACAGTGAGGATATTGATAATGGAACTTAAAAATGGTAAAGTACAATGCATATAAAATTTATAAAACTTAAAAAACATATTTATCATGTCCTGGGAGCTGTGAAGGGACTGTAGATAACGATGGTTAACAAGACACATTCCCTATGCTCAAAAAACTTGTATAGTATCATTGTAGTTGCTATTGTTGTGTGTACTATTAGTTATATTTCCAATACTTTCACTTTAATCCTCTATGTTATTAGATATAAAGTCAAAATTATACAGCACAGTGTTTATTTTCTTTTCTTCACTTTGGCCTTTGACTACTTCAATCACATTTATGCAGATGCGACCCAAATTCAAATCTCACCCTCTCTCCTGAGCTCCAGTCCTGTGTTTACAAAGTACATGCTCAACCTCTAAATAACCTGCTGATTCCTCAAACACAATCTACCTCAAATGGAGTCATATAATTCCCTTCCCTCCAAATGACAGTCACTCAACCATGAAAATATACATTCAATTTGGGTCCTTGTCGTCACCTAAATCAATCGTCAAGTCTAATGAGTTGGTATTCTTTCCATATGTCCTTTCTGGCCTCCCTCATCCAGGATTCCATCACATCAACCTATTTTATATTTCACAGTGTCCTTATATTCTTTCCAGCTATGGTTCTGATCATATCAACTATGCTTAAAAATATTGGCACTCCACCAAACATACTCAAATTCCTCAGTCTACTGTTGAATGCTTTCTGTCATCCAGCACCAACTTCTCATCTGGTTTATCTTCCACAGTTCTTAATGTCCAGACCTCACAGGAAACTTATTTGTAGAATATTCCAGCACATTTCTTCTTAATCTGCTTAGGTCCTTCTTATTCCACTTAGGTCCTTCCACTCTCCACACACTTGGCAGCCCCTACTCACCCTTCCAGGATAATCTCAAAATGTGTTCATTACTTCCTTTAAGCCTTTCTGATTCTTTGCAGGTCAAAGAGCAGTTCTTTCTCATCTTTAATTCTAGGACCTTTTGCTATATTGTACTTAAGGGTTATAAAATTAAAGGTATATGTTTACATACCACATCTCTCCTAGCAGATGTAAACTCAAAGAAAAAATATGTCTGATTTATATATGTATATATGTGTATATATATACATATATATATATACATATTTCAATATCATAGATAGGGAAAAGTATATAAATCACTAGTGTACACATGGATAAGTAAATGTTCACAAAGCTAGCACACCCATGTAGCTAACATCAAGATCAAGAAATAAATTAGTAGAATACCAGAAGTCACCTCATATTCCCATTCAGTCTCTACCCTTAGCCTCAAGGAAATCTAAAATCCTGATTTATATCAATATAGCCTAATTTTAAACTTTGAATCAACAGGATCAAATGAATGTACTATTTTGTATCTGTTTTTTTTGGGGGGGTGAGGAGCTCAAGTTTATATTTATGAGATTCATCCATGTTATTTCATGTCCTTGTAATGTATACAGTCTCATTACTGTATTGTTTCATTGCATAAATGTATCCCACTTTGTTTATCCATCTTTCTGTAGATGTACAATTGACTTGTTTCCAGTTGTGGGATATTACAAATAGTGGTCCCTTCTTGGGTCAGTCTTCAGTTGCACATATATAGTGCATTTCTATTGGCTAGTGTCTGATGTATTTTTGTATTCTTCACAGTATCTAATTGAGTGTTCTGCTTTGAAAAAATGGACAAATGAATAAATATATATGCTATGTCCTTTCTCTTAAAATGATGTTAAATTGCCCATGGCCCATGCATTTTTGCATCCGGATGCATCAATGCTGTGTTCAGAATACACATATAACAAAAATTGGAGATATAGATAGATAGATAGATAGATAGATAGATAGATAAATTTAATACTTGAAGGTGTATGTCATGAGGTAAGATCTTTTATTACCTAGAATTTGTCAAATTCTAAAGGAATATGTTTCTAAATTGTACCTGTACCCAAGAGAGAGCTAAGTATGAATGAGGTTTTGAGGGAGTGGCAGAACCTGGCTTATCACATTTTATGAGAGTGCACAAGAGAGGGATTGGGTATGAAGTTAGTTCTTATTAAGGTTCTGAAAAAGAGTATGAATAAAAACAATGAAATCAGCATTCATAATCAGATAAGCCTTTAGAGTTATATATTAATTAATAAAATAGATAAACCTCTTATATAAGCATTTATTTACTATCTCAAACATCTAAACAGGTGAGTCAAATTGTTTTAGTTTTATTCCTTCATTAAAAGAGAAAATTACATACTTATGGCTATAAAACACCTTGCTTAAAGAGTGAGGATCCTTCAAGTAGCAAAGTGAACATATATTATTATTTTTTTATTTTTTTAATGTTTATTTTTGAGAGAGAGAGAGAGAGAGAGCGCATGAGCAGGGGAAGGTCAGAGAGAGAGGGAGACACAGAATCCGAAGCAGGTTCCAGACTCTGAGCTGTCAGCACAGAGCCCAATGTGGGACTCACACTCATGAACTGTGAGATCATGACCTGAGCCGAGGTAAGACACTTAACCAACTGAACCACCCAGGCGCCCCATATATCATTAATATAATGTGTTTTCTCTATGTTTCTCCCTCTGTCTCCCTTCCTCCCTTCTCCTTCCTCTCCTATGTCTCTCTCTATTTCTTTCCCTCTTTCCCTTCCTTTCTTCTTTTCTCCCTCTTTCCCTCTTCCTCTTTTTCCTCTGTTAGTTGGGTCTCCCTAGAAGTAGCTCTGACACATGAATGGCATGCAAGGATGTCTCTGAGAATTAAAAGGAAGAGTGATAGCAGAATGGAGAAGAGACACATGGAAGAAAAAGCAGCTCAATAACACAATGAGTGACCAAAGCTCAATCCAGTGGGCAAATTGGGAAATGATGCAAAACAACTCATATATAACCCAACCAAGGGGTGAGGGAGGTGGGGTATTTATATACTAACCTGAGAGACACTGATAAACATTTTCACAGGGAAAGCTAATTCTCTGGCACTTCTAGCCTTCCACACACATATGCATCATGGACTTTAGCAGTTCCAGAAAATGGCCTCAGCACAGATACAGATACTAGCAGCTGGAAGTCAGCCGAGCCCCACTAAAATAGCAGGTCTGAAGGAGTATAAACAAAACGCTGACAGTAATTATTCTTTCATTCTTACTCTAGTCCTTATTTTCTTTGCCTCATTCCCTTATGTCTCTTTCATTTTTTCTGACACCACAGCCACCATAAAAGTCTTTAAATTCACCTTAATATATCCAGGAGCATTTAAAAAATAAAGCGAAACTGAAGAAATCAAGACAATTGGAAAAATAAAAGTTAAAAAAAAGCAGATGGACCCAAGGTGGTATTATTACTCAAAATACTTTCCATTCAAGGGATAAGCCACAGATTCACAGGAACACTAACCACCAACACCATCAGTAAACATGATAATCTAGAGAAGAATTAAACAATCCAGTTTTCCAGGAAAAGCACTTTTTATTAATACCAAGATCATGGAAAATTTCTACATCAAGCCCTCGATAAAGGGAGCACTATGCAATGTGGTAAACAATGTCATTTTCACTCCCTAGAGAAATAGAAGGTTCAAAAAGCTAGAAGGAAATCGAACTTGAGGCCTTCAGAGAAAAACAAGCCTGAAAGGAATCATGTCCCTTTTGAAAACTATTCTCCAGCTTCAAATTATGAAAAACAATACCTTCAGGAAACAGTTGTCACAACCAGGGATTTCTAATGGCATCATGGCAAAGTTGATAATTGACCTGAAGATGCTTCAAGAAACCACTGACCATCTCAATGACACATTGACCTTTGAATAGCCTCTAGAGAAGGGTTAGGGCAGTCAGTCCAAGAATTGAGGGAAACAAAATACAGGAATCAAAATCATTGCTGCTGTCATCATGTTGTCCAAGCATGACAGCTTCAGGGCCTGCCACCACTCTGGGCTTCAGGGACACCAAGAAAAAAAGGGCTGGCAGCAGTCCACCCCAAATGGAGTCACACAATGCCTCCAGCAATTAAGCCTGGTAGTCACAGTTTGATTACACCAACAGTATACACTGGGCCTATCCGTTCATCACCATTGTCTAGGCACTGTCACCCATCTCTGTCACCCTGGCCCTGCAATCTTTAGAGCTGCTACCATCAAGATGTTCTATATTTCCCTGAATCTAACCAGCTGCACTCTATGCTTACCTTTCTAAACTTTTCACTCTCCTATCTTAAAACGTGACTCTATAAGATATAAACTCATTTTCATCTTTAAACTCTTCCTTATCTCTTTCCTTACTTCCTTGCTTTAATGAAAACATTGCTTTTTCCTACAGATAGAATTTTCCATGATGACTATGTATTATAAATTTGAGGAGACAGTTTTTCCCTGTCCATTAAGCCATGATATTCACAGAGTGTTACTCCCCTGTATCAGTCAGGATAGGCTATAATAAGCCACAGTAACAAAGAAATTCTGAAATGGCATAGTGTGACACAAATATTCATTCCTCCCTCAAAACACAGTCTGATGAGAAGGTCAAAGTACTTCCCTCAAATCATCTGTTTCTTTGTGTTGTTCCACCCTTTTCTGACATTAAGATCATCTTGGCATCATTCAGCCAACAAATAGAGATAAAACTGAGGGAATACATGCTATATATTTACTCATCCCAGTCAGAATGCGACATGTTATTTCTGCTTACATTCCAATAGCCATACTCAGGAATATGGCACCAACCTAAATGAAAAAGCGGCTCTCAAATATAGACCCCTAGAGTTCCCAAGAAGAGAAAATAATACTGGTCAGTATCTGTGACAACTCAATATTCTGGTCAACAAACATCTATTTTTATCCTTTTTCCAATACATAGAATACACTCTTTATTCCTAAAACAGACTGGCTAAATTACCATCTTGCCACTGTTTTCACCTCAAAATCAGATTCTCCTGGTGATTTCCACTCCTCTACATCAAGTCCACATGTGGCTCCTTTCCATAAAGATAAAATATATGTCTCACTTCAATATACAATGATGATATGCACATCAGACACTTCCATACAAAAAAAAAGAGGTAAGGAGGAGACGCAGCTGGCATTATCTTCTTTACATGACTCTTACAGCTGTTTCTCACTAGGCACAATGGCAACTCTTAAGGAAAAACTGATTGTGTCAGTCACAGAAGAAGAGTCAACCGTCCCAAACAATAAGAGTACTGTAGTGGGTGTTGGACAAGTTGGCATGGCATGTGCCATCAGCATTCTGGGAAAGTCCCTGGCTGATGAACTTACCCTGGTGGATGTTTTGGAAGATAAACACAAAGGAGAAATGATGGATCTGCAACATAGGACCTTAATTCTTTAGACATCTAAAATTGATAATTTTGTGACAGATAAAGATTACTCCATGACTGCCAATTCTAAGATTGTGGTGGTAACTGCAGGAGTCTGCCAGCAGGAGGCAGACAGTGGCTCAACCTGGTGCAGAGGAATGTTAATGTCTTCAAATGCATTATTCGTCAGATAGTCAAGTACAGTCCTGATTGTGTCATAATGGTGGTTTCCAACCCAGTGGATATTCTCACATACATTACATGGAAGCTAAGTGGACTACCCAAGCTAAGTGATTGGAAGTGGGTGTAATCTGAATTTTGCTATATTTCACTATTTTATGGCTGAAAAACTTGGCATTCATCCCAGCAGCTGCCATGGATGCATTTTGAGAGAACAAGGCAACTCAAGTGTGGCTACGTGGAGCAGAGTGAATGTGGCAGGTGTTTCTCTCCAGGAACTGAACCCAGAAATGGGAACAGACAATGACAGTGAAAATTAGAAGGAAGTACATAAGATGGTGTTTGAAAGTGCATATGGAGTCATCAAACTAAAAGGATATACCAACTGGACTACTGGATTAAGTATGGCTGATCTCGTTGAATGTTGAAAACTCAATCCAGGATTCATCCAGTGTCAACAATGGTGAAGGGAATGTATGGCACTGAGAATGAAATCTTCCTGAGCCTTCCATGTATCCTAAAAGTTCAGGGGTTAACCAGTGTTATCAACCAGAAGCTGAAGGATGATGAGGTTACTCAGCTCAAGAAAAGTGCAGATATCTTGTGGGACATCCAGAAAGACCTAAAAGACCTGTGACTTCTGGCTTCTTGGCTGTAGAAATTTAAAACTACAATGTGATTAACTATGAGCCTTTCTTCAGTTTTTCATCCATATACATTGATCAGTTTGCTTATATCTTCCTAAATATATGAATCTGGGCTCACAGAATTGAAGCCCATGCTTAGTGCTTACAAATGAGCACTGAACAAATAAAATTAACTATCATAGTGTGCTTCTGAAAGAAAGGGAAAGAAAGAAAGAAAGAAAGAAAGAAAGAAAGAAAGAAAGAAAGAAAGGAAGGAAGGAAGGAAGGAAGGAAGGAAGGAAGGAAGGAAGGAAAGAAGAAGGAAGGAAGGAAGAAGGAAGGAAGGAAGGAAGAAAGAGGTAGGGAGACAAGGGGAAACCCAAAGCAGTCATGGGTCCATAGTAAGTTTGAAATTTAGGAGACCAGACAATGGAAATTGTCCTTGTTTGAGAGGTAGTGGAGATTCCATGAAATGGGTCTATTTTTTAGAAAGATCTATTTTGGTCATAGCTCTTCATGACTTCAAGCTCTTCTCTTGGGAAGTATTCTCCTTCCCATTACCATACTTGGCCACATCTTACATAGGGATTAATGTGACCTCCTTGAGGCAATGCAGACTTAAAGGCTGCCTCTTGATTATGAGAAATTAGGAGACTAGAAGCTGTTTTAATAGCTTGAACAGCATTAGAGATTTTCAGTCTGGTCTTGAGGTTTCTCTGGCAATATATTTCCAAAAAAAAAAAAAAAAAAAAAACTTGTTAGGCTTGGGTTTTGTCCTTTTCTAGTCCATCCATGGTCCAACAGCCATATCCAAAGTTCTTTCTAGATATAATGCTTGAGCTGTGAATTTTCCTATGTTTAATTACTATTACCTTGGTCTCTTGAAATAAATATAAATACAGATCATATAATCTGTCTCATCCTCACCCTGAAACATTCTGATAAAATGACAAGCTGAATTAGATGTTGACACTCAATAAAAAATCCTGTTTCTTACTATTTGGAGTCAGAAAGAAGTTTTTTTGACCCTACCAGTTCTCCAGTTTTTTTACTCCATCTATCCCATTTCATTTTTTTCAAAAAACTAGCCAAATGTTCATTATGTCCTCCCTTTTTTATAATACTTTGCCAAATGTCATCCATAACAGCCCACTCACATGAATTATATGATTTTTTTCAAATTTCATCCACTAGACTTAGCAGGTCAGTTAGGTGAATGATCCGCCTCCGAAATGTTACCAAAAGTGACAATCTTCCAAATGTTTTCTCCCAGCATAACATGAGGTACCTTCTTCCAATATCATGTCTTCCCTGTTTTCTTTCTACCACTAAGCCAGGGCCATATATTTGTGAAGAATTTTTTGTGGTATCGATTCACTTCTGCTTAAGATCAAAGATACCAGCTGCTGAACAAGTATTCACACTCTCAGTGACTTAATATAAGTTTAGTTCTCTCTCCTGCCATATTCAATGGTGAGAGTTAAGATTTCCTGGCAGCTTCCACTAAGTGGTGACTCAGATCCTATTGTCTTCTATTATAGAATCCTGTTTCCATCCACAAAACTGGGAAGAGAGATGAAGGGTCAAAGAGTTTTCAGTGTTTTGAGAATTCAGACCTAGGAAGAGTCTATATAATATCTGCTCACATTCACTTCATCACAACTAATCTTATGACTCCTAACTAAAGGCAAAGAAAATTGGGAAATCTAGTTTCTCCATGCCTAGGAAAAGGACATAAAATTGATGAGAGATTCAGCCAGTGTCTGTTACAATACAACCTTCTGGTCAATAAATATCTGTCTCAATATTCCTTCCACACATAAGAAATTCTCACTCCAGTACCCAGTCTCCATTCAGCCATTGCCTCTGGCTAAATGGAATCATGGAATCTGGCTTTCTGGAATCAGTGCATGAGGTCCAGCCATCTCTGTCATCTTCAGATGTGGTTTATGATGATCCTATAAACTTTGGACTAAAAGGATAAGTTATCTTCTCCCCACCCACATACACACCACATCTGGAAGTGAAACAGGGATAGGATATCAGCAAAAAATACTCCCATTTACAAAGTGAAGAATGAAAAAGTCACCACTCTTACCACTCTTACAATTCTGCATTGTTGCTGGGCATACATAGTAAAAATCTCTACCCTAGGGTTTATGATTCTTGCTCTCGGGACACACTTCTTGCCCATTGGTCTCCATGGGCTTCAGGCTCCTCCCTTTGGGAGTCTTTTTATTCTTTTTTTTTTTTTTTTTTAATTTAATGTTTATTTACTTTTCAGAGAGAGAGAAAGAGACAGAGACAGAGACAGAGAGTGTGAGCAGGGGAGGGACAGATGGGGGGGGTAAACAGAATCAGAAGCAGGCTCCATGATATGAGCTGTAAGCACAGAACCCAATGTGGGGCTCAAACCAAGAACCATGAGATCATGAGCTGATCCGAAGTCGGATGCTTAACCTACTTAGCCACCCAGGTGCCCCAGGAGGCTTTTTATTCTTAATCACACCACTGCCCTGTCCAACAAATGCAGTTTGAACATTTATTTTCTGAAAAGTGACTCGAAAATCAGTCTGTTTCTATCTTTTGGTCTTTATGTTTTAGAGTTTAAGTTAATTCTGAAAACATTCAACTGACCTATGGAGAAAAGAAATCAAAGGGAAGATACACTGGCTACTTAATCATCTCATTAAAAGACTGAAAATATCATTTCTTTTTGTCTACCGATGGGCAGAACTCAGTCACATGGTCCCATCTAACTGCAAGAGAGGATGAGGACTGAGGTCACCCTAAGTGATCAAGAAGGAGAAATGGGATTGGTTAGTCAGTCTCTGAAACTTTTCCCCAGTGTCTTTTTTTTTTTTTTTTTTAAATTTTTTTTTTCAACGTTTATTTATTTTTGCGACAGAGAGAGACAGAGCATGAACGGGGGAGGGGCAGAGAGAGAGGGAGACACAGAATCGGAAACAGGCTCCAGGCTCTGAGCCATCAGCCCAGCGCCTGACGCGGGGCTCGAACTCGCGGACGGCAAGACCGTGACCTGGCTGAAGTCGGACGCTTAACCGACTGCGCCACCCAGGCGCCCCCCCAGTGTCTTTTTTTAAATGAATGTTTTCTTTAATTTTGGGAGAGGGAGAAAGTGTGAGTGGAGGAGGGGCAGAGAGAGAGGGAGATAGAGGATCCAAAGTGGGCTCAATGCTGACAGCAGGGAGCCCATGTGGGGCTTGAACTCACAAACCATGAGATCACGACCTGAACCAAAGTCAGAAGCTCAACCGACTGAGCCACCCAGGTGCCCCCATGGTGTCTTATAAAACATCTTCTCCTTGACAGTGATAGGTATTTCGCTCAAACATTTCCTCTCTCCTAGTATCATCATTCTCAGTAGCCCTCCTCTTGCCTCTCCTAAAACAGATACCTTACCATTTTGAAAATTCTTCCTTATAACTTTATTGTCCACTCATGTGGTCAACCCACTCAGACCACTGGCCTCAACATTCTTGAGCTCCTCAACTCTGATGATCTTCTCCAACATGATACCTCAACCACCCAATCTCAAAGTCACATACTAGAGCTTACCATCACCTGAAACAGCTTCATTTCCAAAATCATTAACCTCACTTCTTTCTATCTTCCCCACCCCACCCAACACTATGTCTCAAATAACATCAACTTTATATTTCTAACTACAAAATTTCCTTCCTAATTCCTCATTTAGAATCCACTCTTAACCCTTTACTCCAGTCCCTTTGCTCACAGCTCCCTATTCCAGCTTGTTTACTCAACTGACCTCTTTATACCTAGACTAATAATAACTCCCTTTACTTTTTCCCAACCCAATAATCTTGCCTTTTTACAAGTGCTCTCATTATGCAGTTTAGGTTCTTTGGTTCACCATTTCAAAAATAGTCTTGCTAAATACTTTTTCCTCTCTATTATAAACCCACTTTGAAGAATATCAGCCCTAAATGAAACTAAGCATTCCCTTCCCTTCTGCTTTCACCCAAGCAACTCAACAAAGCTTAAGAAAACTACACAGAAGAACAAGTTGATGCTACAGTTTTTCCATGATCTTCAAATTGCAAAAGGCCCTAATGTGTGCTTGAAATAAGTCGCTTCTCTAGACAACAAATATTTTCTACTTTCCACAACAATTATGTTAAATTTTTGTGCTTCCCACAAAACTCTCTGTAGGTCCTCACCTCACTCTCATTGCCTGATACAAAGAGAAGTGTCTGACATAAGATAGGAATCCTTCATAGCTCACTACCAGTTCATATGACTACCTTCTTCTTGCCCTGAGCCCCTTTACCTCTCTCTTACTATAACGAAGCTGTGTGCTTCTCTTGTAGATGGCTCACCTATGCTTCAGTCTCCATTTTTATCGAACTTCATAGGAAATAACCTATTCCTCCCCATATATTATTTATCTCACCATTAATACTACAATTTTCTCAATTACATTTCATTCCTCTTATCTGTCTTATCTGAAAATACAGTAAATAAATTAAAACATTCTCATTTATAGCCACAGCTTCAATCTGATGACTGCTAATCCTTCTCAGGGCTTCGATCCACATTATCTCCATCTACCCTCTTGACAATTTACAAACATGTTGAACTGAACACATCCAAAACTGGAATCACTAGCTATTCTATACTCTAAAATCTTTTTCTGTTTCTTCCTCTCTCAATGAATGGTTCTATGTTTATCCTTTTCTGCATATCAAGTGCCTAGGAGTCATATTTGACGGCTCCCTCTCCTTTTCCACTTCCATTAACAAATTCTGAATGCTACATCTAAACATACCTTGAATACTTCTATTTCCATTACCACCACCCTGGCCCAAATAACCTCACATCTTTCTGGACTATAAAACACTCCCCTTCCTCCTTCATGGTTTTGAACTCCCCACTCTCTGTTTCTCTCTTTACATAAAATGGTGATCCAGCAGGATAAACTCTTGATTGGAAACTAAAAATCTGTTTCCAGTCCTGGCTTTGCCACAGTATGACATTCTGTACATTGTTTAAAATTTCTGAAACTCAGTTTTGTACCATTTAACATATGAAGGTGAATTTATAAAGTGTCTTTCACATCTAGACTTCTAAGACTCTTAAATAAATGTCTTTGTTATGTGCCAATAACAATCATAATGAGCAATTCTGAATTCATATGGAAAAATCTAATCACATTTCAGGGTCAAATATAAAATCCTAAACAGTGAGAAAACACACATGCACACACAAATAGAAATCAAATAAATAAAACATCAAACCCTTCTCTGGTTTCTTGTTGTTAGCTCACTTAGTTCTCCTAATGCTTGATATTCTAAAGAGACATACTTTATCCAAATTTTATGTTCCTGTAAAAAAATTAATATGAATATACTATCAATTTTCCCATTGGATTTTCAATTATTTCCTACAATGCTTGGCATGCATGTGAGTGGCATGCATGAAAATAAAACTTGTCCTGATTTGTTTTCCCTTTGGTGGATCTGGATGTTATCCCAGAACATGAAGCACAAAAGGTTAAGAGAGGTAGTAAATGAAATATAGATGAAAGATAGAAATTGTTCATACAGCTTAGAAAGAGTTTATCTCTAAAAATAGCTGCCTATATTAAACAGAGATATTCCTAAATCAGTAGCTGCTAATAGAGCTAGATCATTAGAAAGAAATACTTTTGGTGCATCGTAAAACTTGGAATAATAATGCAGCACTTGCTTAAACTAATAAAGGTACATTAGGGTATGTGAAATGGAAGACTTACTAAAGAGAGCAACTGCTATTTTATGACCAAAAAGAGAAGGAAGCAGAGAGCAGGAATCTTCCTGTAGCAGAAGTCGACATTTTAAAGTGTCAACTGACCTCAAGGCAAGAACAATCTTCATTCTTCAGGGGTGGTTAATAAGACAGTCTTCACCAGTTAGGTTCTGATGAATAAGTATAAGCCCCTGAGAATGGGAGCTGAGGAAATGATAAGAAAATGTCCCAAAATCAGGCCTTCAGGAGACAAGATAGTTTCTGGGGCATCATCCTGTTGGGAGTTATGCAAATGAAAACTATGGTAGTTATGGACTTGTCTGGGCTAACATTTCTTTTAAATGTATATCATGTAGGTCATTTCCCAGGTCCTAAACAACTTCTCTAAATGGTGAGCCAGTTCCTATCAGTGGCAGAGCAGGGGAAGCTTTTTCACTCAAAGAGCTTTTGCTTGGAATGTTGAGTTTGGTTTTCCACTGCCAAAATCATGGTGGAGAAGTCCAATGCAGAGCTCTCTCTCTCAGGGCACCTGGATGGCTCAGTTGGTTGAGTGTCTGACTCTTGGTTTTGGCTCAGGTCATGATCTCACAGTTCAGTTCATTGGATCAAGCCCTGCATTTGGCTCTGCATTGATAGCACGGAGCCTGCTTGGGATAGTCTCTCTCTCCCTCTCTCTCTGACTCTCTCCTCTTCACATGCACACATTCTCTCTCTCTCTCTCAAAATAAATAAACATTAAAAAAATAATAAATAAATAAAATAAAATATAGATCAATTAGAACAGTGCCTAGCTTATAATAAGCAATTAATAAATATCAGTAATAATTAATCTTTATATTCAGGGTTTTCTAAGTATGGTTAACATAGTAAAGTATCTAATAATACAGCTGATCTTCATTCATTTTTAGATTCCATATTTTAAAAGTCATCTTTATGCTAAAATATATTAGTAACTTCCAAATCAATATTTGGGGTGTTACTCAAGGACATATACAGAGTAGGCAAAAAGACACAGAATAGAATGAATGTACATATTTCCAGCTGAGGTCCAAAAAGGTGATGCTCTACCCTCTTGTTTCAGCTCTCATACTGTAACCAGTGTCTTTTTGTGGTCTACTAAATTCCCCATTTTTCACATTTTTGTGCTTTTTGTTAGTGATTTTGCTGTTTAAAATGTTCCCCTAAGTGTAGTGCTGAAATGCTTCTAGTGTTCCTAAATGCAATAAGGCTATGCTATGCCTCATGAAGAAAATATGCATGTTAGATAAGCTTCATTTAGATATGAGTTACAGTGCTATTGGCTCTGAGCCCAATGTTAATGAATCAGGAGTATTATGAAATGAGGTATCTTTCAGCAGAGACAGACATAAAGCAAGGTTATGTATTGATTGGTTGACAACAATATTACAAGCAAAGGCTCACAGGACTCTAAATCTGTATTTCTGCCAGAAAGAATCGTTCAGTATTTGCTAATTTAGTGTTAATGGTAACTTTATATAACATGATTATCACAAATAACAATCAATTATAATAATAATAAAATCATAACAATAAAATAATAACAAAACAATAATGTACTATTTCTTGAGCCTCAGTATTTCACATTTATTCTCATGGGACAGAGTGGCTGTCCCATCTCAAATACTCTCAAACCACTGCTGCATTTGCCTGAAGTGGTGGCAGGTAGTTTTTAGTATGCTGATAGCTTTCTGCCTGAAGAAAATGAACTTCTCTGATTCTGTCTATGAGGTCTCTCGGTTACACGTGAGTGCACCTTACAAATATGAGCAAGTACAAGTCCTGCGCTCAGCTAACCAATGAGGAATAGGAGATTATAGGTACATACTCCAGCATCCCAGCAATCCTGTGGGACAATTTTGAGGCATATTACATCTCATAATTTCTCCATGGAATTTAGGAAAACTTTCCTGTAGAAACAGTCAACCATGGTGGCCAGCTTCCAAGATGGCCCCCAATGGTCTTTTCTTCCAGGTTAACCTGTCCTCTATATTCCCTTTCCATATGGATGAAGGCTAATCTGTATAATCAGTAGGATATTAAGGAAGTTAGATTTCCTGACTTCTGAGGATATGTCATACTGAGGCTTTAGCTTTGGCCTCCTTTGGTTTACTTACTCTGGGGGGAAGACAGCTGCCATGTATTAAAAATATTCAAGCAGCCCTCTACAGAGGTACATGTTATGAGGAACTGAGACCTCCTTCTAATAGCCAGCAGTAACATACTAGCCATGTGGGTAAACCATCATGGAAGCAAACCCACCAGCCCCAGTCAATCCTTCAAAATGACTGCACCCCTAACAATCATCTTGATTCAAGCTCATGAGAGCCTCTGAAGCAGAATTACCCAACTAAGCTATTCAAATTTCTGACCAACAGAAACTTATATGATGTGATAAACATTTATTGCTATTTTAATTCACTTACTGTTGGGGTAATTTGTTATATGTCAATAGGTAACTAATGTATCCAAACACTAATACCGATTTCATTGGCTTTACTCCTATCTGTCTCACTTTTTTTACTCTCACATGTATACTTCATAGAATCATCTCAAAAGTACACTATATATATGTCTGTATCCTTATTTCAGGATCTGCTTTTAGGGGAATTCAAACTTTAACTCTTGGTACTGAAAAGTCTCCTGAAAGCAAACTCTTAGGATGAGATCCTGGGATTGATCACTCAATGGTCAATGGATCCCATTTCTGCTGCTAAGTGGTATGATGGTATCTGGAAAGCGGTGATGCCATTATTACTAAAACTCTCATTTTGGGTTGATTAAGGGTTAGATACAAGTAGAAAGGGATATATATTGGCTATGTAATACCTCTAATTCTTGAACATACCAAGAAAATGTTATATATATACTATACACACACACACACACACACACACACACACACACACACACACACATGCGTACCATAGTGGAGTCAACTGGCTTTCATTAACTGTCCTAGAAGACTTGAAAATAAATAATGGCAAGAATAACTCAGTTATTCACTCTAAGTATTTTCTGAAAATCAGGAGCCATTCCCATCAGATTTTAAAGAAAATCCCATTCCCTGCAGCAGGAGTGTCAAGTCAAGTACTTGATCATAAAGGTAGTAGAGCTATAAAGACTTACAACAGTGGAAGCTTTCCTATCTGAAGTGAAATCCTTATTAAGGACAGGTAATAACCTCATATGAGGTGTATGTCTCACAAAGTGATGCTTGACTTCCTCAGTATCTACTTCTATTTCTCCTCATTGCCTCTAGACTAACAACTAGAATCAGATCTCAGAATAACACAGAGAAGCACAGTCTTACTTTGGTAGAAAATTTATTTAGCCAAGAATTACAGAACTAGTTACTATGTACCAACAATGACTAGTGAGACAGTACCGGGTTGCCTAGGAAGTATGGAATATGAGACTGCATGGAGGAATTTATTGACATAGCAGCTCTCTCCCATGACCAGAATTTAATATCCTGGCAAGGATGCTTGGACATGGTCCAAACATTACAATGGTATGGCTCCCACAGTTTGAACAGGACAGTAACCTACAATAAATGAGGTTTTTGTGCCTGTAATGCCTTGGTATAAAAAAAGGTAATAAGGAATCAAGAAGTGAGCATTAGAATAGATTTATTATGTGAAACCAGTGACCCCAACAGCTGATTACTCCCTAGGACAGTCCAGAATTAACTACGTTTATGAAAACAAGAAGGCTACACCAGTAAGGGAGAGGGACAATGGCTTATTTGAAAAGTATAGTGGTGTCTGTCCTCTATAGATCAAGATTAATATAATAAACGATGCTGCAATGGATCTGGGTTCCCTAGTATCAGCGAGGATGGTAGAACTCCAGAGAACAGAGGCAAGATGGTGGCACTTAACCTTCTGAAGTAAGGTGGATAGATCACTGTAACAGGCAATAAACCTGGAATGGAAACAAGAGGGCCTTGACACTCAGGGAATGGTTGCAATAGCTGATAAGCCATGGTATTTTTGGAGATGAAACGGACAGGCAACAAAGAACTACTTATTTTGAAAGCTGGTGAATTCAGTCACAGCAATCTCTCACCTGGCTTCCAGATTTGTGCCATTTTGAAACCCAGAACCAATCTATCAAAGATCTTTTCTTCAAGAAGGGTCTTACAGTCCATAAGCATATATATAAAATATTCTCCAAAACCTTCCCCCAAAAGGTTATAGAGCCATTCTTAGTATGGAGGTACACTGGGTAAAGGAAATACTTTTCACCATTTTAGAATTGTCAGAAAAGAGGTTGATAAGATAACCAGGAGACCTGAAATGCTAAGATGACTCCCTGTTGGTGCAGTGAATGCATGCAGATTCCAGGTGACAAATAAAATACTGAGTCAGGTCTATATCACATAGAACTATCCTGTGTCTCATTTTTTTTGTCTTCTACCTGGATTTATAAGTTGGTGGGAAGGGCTAAATGAAAGCATCTAAAAATGATCCACTGGCCAAATAAATATATCAGAAGCAATATACATCCCCAGGTGGATTTGAATTGCTACCTTAAAATGTTTGGATAGGGATTAGTGTACTCAGCATATCCCCATTTGATTCATTGGAATGGCCACTTCAAGAAACAGATGAATCATGGCAGATGAAGGCTAACAGCATTTAAACATGACTAAATGATATTCCCAATCACATCTACTCTACTGAATATATCTTTAAAAGAACAGATCAACATAGGCTTGGAAGTACGTATGGGGTCATGGATCTGACAAATGTGTTCTCTTCCATCTCCAACAGCAAAGAGAATCAAAGCAGCTTTCATTCACTTGGAAAAGATAGCATTTCAAATTTACTTACTTTCGAGACATGGGAGGGAAGATGGCAGCGTAGGAGGACGCTGGGCTCACTGCGCGTCCTGCTGATCACTTAGATACCACCTACACCTGCCTAAATAACCCAGAAAACCGCCAGAGGATTAGCAGAACGGAGTCGCCGGAGCCAAGCGCAGACGAGAGGCCCACGGAAGAGGGTAGGAAGGGCGGCGAGGCGGTGCGCGCTCCACGGACTGGCGGGAGGGAGCCGGGGCAGAGGGGCGGCTCGCCGGCCAAGCAGAGCCCCCAAGTCTGGCTTGCAAAAAGCGGAGGGGCCTGACGGACTGTGTTCCGACAGCAAGCGTGACTTAGCGTCTGGGAGGTCATAAGTTAACAGCTCTGCTCAGAAAGCGGGAAGGCTGGAGGACAAAGGGAAGGAGAGCTGCTGAGCCCCCGGACGACAGAGCTCAGTTTGGTGGGGAACAAAGGCGCTCGCCAGCGCCATCTCCAACGCCCATCCCCCAGCCAAAATCCCAAAGGGAACCAGTTCCTGCCAGGGAACTTGCTCGCTCCACGCAAACACCCAACTCTGTGCTTCTGCGGAGCCAAACCTCCAGCAGCGGATCTGACTCCCTCCTGCTGCCACAGGGCCCCTCCTGAAGTGGATCACCTAAGGAGAAGCAAGCTAAGCCTGCCCCTCCTGCCCCTGTGCACCTTGCCTACCCACCCCAGCTAAGACACCAGATCCCCAGCATCACAAGCCTGGCAGTGTGCAAGTAGCCCAGACAAGCCACCCCACCCCACAGTGAATCCCGCCCCTAGGAGAGGGGAAGAGAAGGCACACACCAGTCTGACTGTGGACACAGCGGTGGGCTGGGGGCAGACATCAGGTCTGACTGCGGCTCCGTCCACCAACTCCAGTTATACACCACAGCACAGGGGAAGTGCCCTGCAGGTCCTCACCACGCCAGGGACTATCCAAAATGACCAAGCGGAAGAATTCCCCTCAGAAGAATCTCCAGGAGATACCAACAGCTAATGAGCTGATCAAAAAGGATTTAAATAATATAACAGAAAGTGAATTTAGAATAATAGTCATAAAATTAATCGCTGGGCTTGAAAACAGTATAGCTGACAGCAGAGAATCTCTTGCTACAGAGATCAAGGGACTAAGGAACAGTCACGAGGAGCTGAAAAACGCTTTAAATGAAATGCATAACAAAATGGAAACCACCACGGCTCAGATTGAAGAGGCAGAGGAGAGAATAGGTGAACTAGAAGATAAAGTTATGGAAAAAGAGGAAGCTGAGAAAAAGAGAGATAAAAAAATCCAGGAGTACGAGGGGAAAATTAGAGAACTAAGTGATACACTAAAAAGAAATAATATACGCATAATTGGTATCCCAGAGGAGGAAGAGAGAGGGAAAGGTGCTGAAGGGGTACTTGAAGAAATTATAGCTGAGAACTTCCCTGAACTGGGGAAGGAAAAAGACATTGAAATCCAAGAGGCACAGAGAACTCCCTTCAGACGTAACTTGAATCGATCTTCTGCACGACATATCATAGTGAAACTGGCAAAATACAAGGATAAAGAGAAAATTCTGAAAGCAGCAAGGGGTAAACGTGCCCTCACATATAAAGGGAGACCTATAAGACTCGTGACTGATCTCTCTTTTGAAACTTGGCAGGCCAGAAAGAATTGGCACGAGATTTTCAGTGTGCTAGACAGAAAAAATATGCAGCCGAGAATCCTTTATCCAGCAAGTCTGTCATTTAGAATAGAAGGAGAGATAAAGGTCTTCCCAAACAAACAAAAACTGAAGGAATTTGTCACCACTAAACCAGCCCTACAAGAGATCCTAAGGGGGACCCTGTGAGACAAAGTACCAGAGACATCACTACAAGCATAAAACATACAGACATCACAATGACTCTAAACCCATATCTTTCTATAATAACACTGAATGTAAATGGATTAAATGCACCAACCAAAAGACATAGGGTATCAGAATGGATAAAAAAACAAGACCCATCTATTTGCTGTCTACAAGAGACTCACTTTAGACCTGAGGACACCTTTAGATTGAGAGTGAGGGGATGGAGAACTATTTATCATGCGACTGGAAGCCAAAAGAAAGCTGGAGTAGCCATACTTCTATCAGACAAACTAGACTTTAAATTAAAGGCTGTAACAAGAGATGAAGAAGGACATTATATAATAGTGACAGGGTCTATCCATCAGGAAGAGCTAACAATTATAAATGTCTATGCGCCGAATACCGGAGCGCCCAAATATATAAAACAATTACTCATAAACATAAGCAACCTTATTGAGAAGAATGTGGTAATTGCAGGGGACTTTAACACCCCACTTACAGAAATGGATAGATCATCTAGACACACGGTCAATAAAGAAACAAGGGCCCTGAATGAGACATTGGATCAGATGGACTTGACAGATATATTTAGAACTCTGCATCCCAAAGCAACAGAATATACTTTCTTCTCGAGTGCACATGGAACATTCTCCAAGATAGATCATATACTGGGTCACAAAACAGCCCTTCATAAGTTTACAAGAATTGAAATCATACCATGCATACTTTCAGACCACAATGCTATGAAGCTTGAAATCAACCACAGAAAAAAGTCTGGAAAACCTCCAAAAGCATGGAGGTTAAAGAACACCCTACTAACGAATGAGTGGGTCAACCAGGCAATTAGAGAAGAAATTAAAAAATATATGGAAACAAACGAAAATGAAAATACAACAATCCAAACGCTTTGGGACGCAGCGAAGGCAGTCCTGAGAGGAAAATACATTGCAATCCAGGCCTATCTCAAGAAACAAGAAAAATCCCAAATACAAAATCTAACAGCCCACCTAAAGGAAATAGAAGCAGAACAGCAAAGGCAGCCTAAACCCAGCAGAAGAAGAGAAATAATAAAGATCAGAGCAGAAATAAACAATATAGAATCTAAAAAAACTGTAGAGCAGATCAACGAAACCAAGAGTTGGTTTTTTGAAAAAATAAACAAAATTGACAAACCTCTAGCCAGGCTTCTCAAAAAGAAAAGGGAGATGACCCAAATAGATAAAATCATGAATGAAAATGGAATTATGACAACCAATCCCTCAGAGATACAAACAATTATCAGGGAATACTATGAAAAATTATATGCCAACAAATTGGACAACCTGGAAGAAATGGACAAATTCCTGAACACCCACACTCTTCCAAAACTCAATCAGGAGGAAATAGAAAGCTTGAACAGACCCATCACCAGCGAAGAAATTGAATCGGTTATCAAAAATCTCCCAACAAATAAGAGTCCAGGACCAGATGGCTTCCCAGGGGAGTTCTACCAGACGTTTAAAGCAGAGATAATACCTATCCTTCTCAAGCTATTCCAAGAAATAGAAAGGGAAGGAAAACTTCCAGACTCATTCTATGAAGCCAGTATTACTTTGATTCCTAAACCAGACAGAGACCCAGTAAAAAAAGAGAACTACAGGCCAATATCCCTGATGAATATGGATGCAAAAATTCTCAATAAGATACTAGCAAATCGAATTCAACGGCATATAAAAGGAATTATTCACCATGATCAAGTGGGATTCATTCCTGGGATGCAGGGCTGGTTCAACATTCGCAAATCAATCAACGTGATACATCACATTAACAAAAAAAAAGAGAAAAACCATATGATCCTGTCAATCGATGCAGAGAAGGCCTTTGACAAAATCCAGCACCCTTTCTTAATAAAAACCCTTGAGAAAGTCGGGATAGAAGGAACATACTTAAAGATCATAAAAGCCATTTATGAAAAGCCCACAGCTAACATCATCCTCAACGGGGAAAAACTGAGAGCTTTTTCCCTGAGATCAGGAACACGACAGGGATGCCCACTCTCACCGCTGTTGTTTAACATAGTGCTGGAAGTTCTAGCATCAGCAATCAGACAACAAAAGGAAATCAAAGGCATCAAAATTGGCAAAGATGAAGTCAAGCTTTCGCTTTTTGCAGATGACATGATATTATACATGGAAAATCCGATAGACTCCACCAAAAGTCTGCTAGAACTGATACATGAATTCAGCAAAGTTGCAGGATACAAAATCAATGTACAGAAATCAGTTGCATTCTTATACACTAACAATGAAGCAACAGAAAGACAAGTAAAGAAACTGATCCCATTCACAATTGCACCAAGAAGCATAAAATACCTAGGAATAAATCTAACCAAAGATGTAAAGGATCTGTATGCTGAAAACTATAGAAAGCTTATGAAGGTAATTGAAGAAGATTTAAAGAAATGGAAAGACATTCCCTGCTCATGGATTGGAAGAATAAATATTGTCAAAATGTCAATACTACCCAAAGCTATCTACACATTCAATGCAATCCCAATCAAAATTGCACCAGTATTCTTCTCGAAACTAGAACAAGCAATCCTAAAATTCATATGGAACCACAAAAGGCCCCGAATAGCCAAAGTAATTTTGAAGAAGAAGACCAAAGCAGGAGGCATCACAATCCCAGACTTTAGCCTCTACTACAAAGCTGTCATCATCAAGACAGCATGGTATTGGCACAAAAACAGACACATAGACCAATGGAATAGAATAGAAACCCCAGAACTAGACCCACAAACGTATGGCCAACTCATCTTTGACAAAGCAGGAAAGAACATCCAATGGAAAAAAGACAGTCTCTTTAACAAATGGTGCTGGGAGAACTGGACAGCAACATGCAGAAGGTTGAAACTAGACCACTTTCTCACACCATTCACAAAAATAAACTCAAAATGGATAAAGGACCTGAATGTGAGACAGGAAACCATCAAAACCTTAGAGGAGAAAGCAGGAAAAGACCTCTCTGACCTCAGCCGGAGCAATCTCTTACTCGACACATCCCCAAAGGCAAGGGAATTAAAAGCAAAAGTGAATTACTGGGACCTTATGAAGATAAAAAGCTTCTGCACAGCAAAGGAAACAACCAACAAAACTAAAAGGCAACCAACGGAATGGGAAAAGATATTTGCAAATGACATATCGGACAAAGGGCTAGTATCCAAAATCTATAAAGAGCTCACCAAACTCCACACCCGAAAAGCAAATAACCCAATGAAGAAATGGGCAGAAAACATGAATAGACACTTCTCTAAAGAAGACATCCGGATGGCCAACAGGCACATGAAAAGATGTTCAGCGTCGCTCCTTATCAGGGAAATACAAATCAAAACCACACTCAGGTATCACCTCACGCCAGTCAGAGTGGCCAAAATGAACAAATCAGGAGACTATAGATGTTGGAGAGGATGTGGAGAAACGGGAACCCTCTTGCACTGTTGGTGGGAATGCAAATTGGTGCAGCCGCTCTGGAAAGCAGTGTGGAGGTTCCTCAGAAAATTAAAAATAGACCTACCCTATGACCCAGCAATAGCACTGCTAGGAATTTATCCAAGGGACACAGGAGTACTGATGCATAGGGGCACTTGTACCCCAATGTTTATAGCAGCACTCTCAACAATAGCCAAATTATGGAAAGAGCCTAAATGTCCATCAACTGATGAATGGATAAAGAAATTGTGGTTTATATACACAATGGAATACTACGTGGCAATGAGAAAAAATGAAATATGGCCTTTTGTAGCAACGTGGATGGAACTGGAGAGTGTGATGCTAAGTGAAATAAGCCATACAGAGAAAGACAGATACCATATGGTTTCACTCTTATGTGGATCCTGAGAAACTTAACAGGAACCCATGGGGGAGGGGAAGGGAAAAAAAAAAAGAGGTTAGAGTGGGAGAGAGCCAAAGCATAAGAGACTGTTGAGAACTGAGAACAAACTAAGGGTTGATGGGGCGTGGGAGGGAGGAGAGGGTGGGTGAAGGGTATTGAGGAGGGCACCTTTTGGGATGAGCACTGGGTGTTGTATGGAAACCAATTTGACAATAAATTTCATATATAAAAAAAAAAAACTCTAAAAAAAAAACAAAAAAAAAAAAAACAAATTTACTTACTTTCATAATGGCTATGTTAAAATTCCAGCTCTCACTTACAGTAATATCCAAGGGACTAAGACTTCCCTGATAGTCTCAAGAATATCATAACCCTGGGTCCTCTATATTAGTAGAGAGGATAATGTAAAGAATGACCCAAATCTCCATTGATGAGTGTAAGACATCTAGCTCCTGGGAGTGCTGCCAAGAAAGAGCCCTCAGCTCTTAGTCCTCTTGGGAATTGCCCCTGCTAGAGAGAGCCACCTTCGCCTGGTCCATTGCCCTCTTCCTGGAATGGCCTAACTCTTATGACTGATCAGCGTGGGGGTATGAAGGCCTGACTGACTCACGCCACCTGGGGAAAAGTCTAAAGAAAAAAATTTATTGTAGCTTCAGAGTTTCTATTAAAACTGCATCATAGCCTATCACTTTCTGACCAATCAGCCTTCTTCATTTACCTTCTATGGTGTCTCTTCTAAGAGTCCTCCCTAACAAACCTCCTGCACACTATTTTAAGTCTCAGAATTTCCTTCCTTAGAAATTCAATTTGAAACATCAAAGTATTTGTTGAGCCTAGAAAAGAAAAAGATGGCAAATACTTTAGATGCCCTGTCAAAACACATGCATGTGAGAGTGTAGAATATGAACCTTATAGGGATTCAAAGAACTACCACATTCTAAGATATGCTGGAACACTGTTCTGAAGTAATACAAAATTACTATATTTTGTATCTTCATCATTAAGGAAGATGCATAGTGTTTGGTGAGCCAATTTGGATTTTGGAGGCAGAGAGTGATTTTTAAAGCAAAAAAAAAAAGGATTCTGCATTAGATATTGGCTTTAGTAAAACTTGCCCTTCAGCTCAGGCCACTATAGACCCATTGATGCTAAAGGATCTATGGTAGATAAGGATGGCACGTGGAATCTCTAGTAAATATAATAGAAAAATTACAATAAAGATCCCTAGTGTTCCAGGGCAAAGCCATGTCTTCTGCACTACTCACCATTTGAAAATCTACTACTGGGCCTTGGTAGAGACAAAATACTACACCATGGGAAATAAAATAGCTATAAAAATGTAGCTGCCTACAATGTGCTAGGTATTCAAAGACTTAACAGTTAGAAGGGTGCAGAAGCAATCTATCATATGATTAACAGCAAATCTGGTATTCAAGCTGATCATGTCTAAAAGGCAAAAGGAAGTTACATGTCAGATATTGTACATGCCAATGTCACATACCTATGCTATACCAACACTTCCCCCTCAACTCACAATATGGACTTCTGGTAGTCTCCTAAGACCCTGGACATATGAGGATGAAAATCAGGCTTGGTTCATGGATGGAATAGCTCAAAACACTGATGTGAGCAAAAAGGGACTGCAGGAGCTCTGATGAAAGGAAAACCCTTCCCATAGGGAGAATATTGAGAGGTATAGAATCCTTCTATAGAATAGAGATCAACAAATAATGGCTCATGGGCCAAATATAGTCAACTGCCTGATCTTACAAATGAAGTTTTATTGAAACATAGCCATATCCATTTTTTCCATATTATCTATATCTACTTTCACACTATAATGACAGAATTGAAACAGAGTTGCGACAAAGACTACGGGGCCTACAAAGTCAGACACTTAAATGTTTATTATCTAGCCTAACCCCTGATATACCAGAAGTGATCTAAGAATTGTGCATACATACAGTATTGGGTAGTGGGAAATGGCTCAGATGGCAAGGAGGATTCTGAAAGAGCAAGATCTGACAATTGGAGACAAGAATATTTTGAACAAGAAGTATATAGATAGACTTATGAGAATAAGTACAGATTGTTCAGGTCATGCTATCTCACTTTACAGCCATTAAGAAGCATGTACCTTGGATAGAGCACTGAATAAGAGATGGATAAATCTATCCAGAGGTGGTTAACCAAACACTTTCTGTGAATACTCTAATGCTTGCACAAAGGGCTCCAAAACAAAGTAGACATGGTAGCAGAGAGAGGCCATTTTTAGATCCAATAGTATGAATTCCCTCCCAGTGAGGCTGATCTAGCAAATGCTGCTGCTGGCATGTCAGTAGCAAAAACATACTGATCTCTAATAAGTAGGATCCCTTACCAAGACTAAACCATTCACTTGGCAAACTTGTTCACTTTTGAGTCCCATCAATTCTGGAGGTTCAGCCATTCCTCCCCACAGGGATTATTATTTATTTGGGGTATGACCTTCTCTTCCTTGTCCACGTTTCCTAGGCCATCACCACCTCCAAAGACTCAGAGAATATTTGAATGGCTGACATAAAGTACCACCTACAATTGCCTCAGACCAAGGCAACCATTTTATGATTAAGAAGGTAGGGGCACCCGGGTGGCTCAGTTGGTTAAGTGCCCGTCTCTTGGTTTCAGCTCATGTCATAAACTTATAGTTTGTGGGTTTGAGCCCCCCATCACGTTCCACACTAACAGTGAAGGCCCTGCTTGCGATTCTCTCTCTCTTCCCCTCTCTCTGCCCCTGCCCTGCTCGTATTCTCTCTGCTTCTCAAAATAAATAAATAAACTTAAAAAAAATACACATGACTATGGAATTTACAGATCCTACCACATACACCATCACTCAAATACTACTATCCTGACTGAACTTTTAAAAGGCCTTTTAAAGATTCATCTGAGGAACCATCTTGAAGACAATAACCCAAACAGTTGCAACACTGTCCTCTAGGAGTGGCATGTACTTTGACCCAACTACATTAGATAGAAGTAGCATTGGCTTCTTTCATTGTCACTCCCAGTGACTAACATGGAGAAATTGTACCTTCTTTACTCACTATTATTGGTTGAATTGTATCCACCAAAAAGGTATGTTGACGTCTTAATCTCCAGTCCCTGTAAATGTGACTTCATCTGGAAATAGAGTCTTTGCAGATGTAATCCAGTTAAGAGAGGTCATTGGGATGGAGTCTAATCCAATATGACTAGTGTCCTTAGGAGGAGAAGATAGTCACATAAAAGAAGAATACCATGTGACAGGGAGGCAGAAATTGGGAGTTACATAGCTCTAAGTAAAAAAAAAAAAAATGTTGACCACCAGTGATACCAGAAACTGAGAGAAAGGAATGTAACAGATTCTCCTCTAGATCCTACAAGACAGCATAGACCTGCCAACCCCTTGGCTACAAATTTTAGTCTGTGAGAGGCTAAATTTAGTCTCAATAACTGTAAGAGAATAAATTTATTTTGTCTAAAGTCATCCAATTTGTGGTACTTTGTCATGGCAGCCCTAGAACATTAAGACACCACAGTGGTAGTCTTTGCTGGATTAGAAATAGTTAACTCAGGCCAGGGATATTTCCATTGGGAGATACAGTAAGGGTCTACTGAGCCAAAACTCACTACTGCCTCTTGGTTGTTTTGGACTACTCACGTAATAAAGCAGAAAAGAAAGGAGTTAATATATTTGCAAGAGATAACCAAACTTCATTATCATGAATAATTCAAATATCTGATACATAGTGAGGGCATGGAAGAATAAGATTGGAATTAAGAGCATTCTCTGCAGTGCTTCTTGATTACCCAGGTCCAGTGACAGCTGCAAATGGGAAGGTAGCAACCATAGCCTGAGAAAAACACTGTTTTTCAGGTATTCAAAGGTGAATGTATAAGCCACCCCACCAGAAAAAGCAAGTCAAACTAGTATAAACACTGGCCAAAGGTGAGGTGAATCTAGAATAGGGAGTAATAGAGAGAGTTGATGAACATAAACAATGGCCTTGGGACCAGGTGCAGAGGTGAGAAGTGTAGCTTTTATGACAGCTATCCATATTTAAAATCTTTTTTAGATTTTGTGTCTGGCCACCACACTGAAGCTTCAGTGAAAGCGTGGACTTAATATGGGGCATAAGAATATCTGAGAGAGATGTATCTGTATCAGATACTATTGATGTACTACCTTACTTCTGGGTTTATTTACCTTTGCAATAAATTATATCTAGAATGTTGACAGTGTCCTATCTCAAGTGCATGCATCTGTATGCATCTTTTGCCTGAGTGTTTAATGGCATCATGAGGAGTGTGCTCAGATGTAGGAAAGTACAAAGTCAAAGTAAGGGGGAGTTTAAGTGTCTGGGGAGGAGGAAAATGTACAAAAGGGCCCTAATCTCCATTCCCTATGGGGACCTTTCGGAGGTAGGTTTCACGCAGGTTCTTCAAGAGGCCCTGAGCAACTGTACTCCATTGGCCAATTGTTTTTAGCTCTCCAGGTCACTTTTAACATCTCCTTACTTTTATTTCCAATGATCACACTCAAGTCCTTGTCCTGTGGTCTGTATTTGAAGAAAATTTAATCAACATACTTCTCTTTAAAAGCTATCACAAGTAAACCTTTAAAAAAATATTTTAGAAAAAGGGGGGTGTGCCTGGGTACCTCAGTTGATTAAGTGACCGACTTCAGCTCAGGTCATGATCTCACAATTCGTGAGTTTGAACCCTGTGTTGGGCTCTGTGCTGACAGCTCAGAGCCTGAAACTGCTTCATATTCTGTCTCTGAGCATATTCTGTCCCCTGCTCATACTGTCTCTCTCTCCCTCTTTCTCTCTGAAAAATAAACATTAAAAAAATTACTAAAAGCTATCAGCAGCTGAGTGCAATTACATTTTATGGACAGGTAAATAAGACTCAAAAAAGTTAAAGAACCTGACCAAGATCACACAGTAGTTAATGGAAGACCATTCTAATGGCTACAAATCTTTAGTTCTTCACATAATATCTTCATAAGATTGCCTCCTTCACATGCCATTTAGGTTATTTTATCCAATTCAAATAAATATATACACAATAAAGGAAAAACCCCATACCCATGCTATAAACAGAGAACGACCATAAAAGTTTATATAAGAAAATTGATCTCTGATACATCTAAAGGCTAATGACCTCTATATTCTAATGATATGAGGTAATTCTAAAAGACTTTTCTTCTTGCTTCGGGCATTAGCTGCTCCCATTCCTCCAACTGCCATTTTGCTTCAGCTGAGCTGCTCAAAACTGAGTGCAACTTTCATTTACATTCTCATCCCCACCATGGAGCATGCCATTAAAATCATGGCTACCACAGTTCTGAAAACTGTAACATATTATAAAGGCAGAGTCTGTGAAATCTCTCCATTGAATTGTTTCCTTCTAAAACATTTGTTAGTTTTCAATGCCTAACTTGATAAGAATGCACTTATCTCTAGATATAACATTTGTCAGCCAATATACCTAGGAAAAATTTATGTATACATTCTCAGTTTTAAATGCAACATTTACAATGCGTAGTGAAAAGACAATGCACGGTAACAGCTATGAGTTACACCGCAGATACAATTGATGGAAAATCAGAATCACAGTGGGCCTTTTGAAAAGCATTCTGAGCATCAACAAAGGGGATGTGGGTCTCAAAGTTGCTGGTGCTGAGAGGCATCACAGTGTCATTCACACCCATTGTGAGCCATTTTCTGCCATCCTGAGCTTGTCCTGAGTAGATTTCCACAGAATCTTTTATGCTTAGCACTTGTTTTGACAAAAACTGTTCAGTGACTCCCCACCCACACACAATGAATATTTTGCTAAAGAAAAATTAGCAGAAAAATTAAAGAAAGAATTAAAGTGAAGGAGAAAAATAGAAGAGGTGTTATTCCATAACAAGGCAACTTTTAACATAATTAATACACTGCTGATCAGAAAGTGATGTTTTAATTTTTTTTAACGTTTATTTTTGAGAGACAGAGATAGAGGATGAGTGGGGGAGGGGCAGAGAGACAGGGAGACACAGAATCCGAAGTGGGCTCCAATGAGTTGTCAGCACAGAGCCCAACGTGGGGCTCGGGCTCATGAACCATGACATCATGACCTGAGCTGAAGTCAGACACTTGACCGACTGAGCCACCCAGGCGCCCCTGGAAAGTGATGTTTTAAGCATCTTCTATTCAAACAACACAGTTTGAGCCTTAAAAAGGTCGTTTAGTTACATTTTAAGAAGTTTGTAATAGATTTTGGATTGATCCCATTATAATCGGTCCCATTTAAAATATGGGGAAATTGGGGCTCCTGGGTGGCTCATTTGGTTAAGCGTCCGAATCTTGATTTTGGCTCAGGTCATGATCTTATAGTTTGAGACTGAGCCCCATATTGGGCTCTGTGCTGACAGCATGGAGGCTGCTTGGGATTCTCTCTCTTCTTCTCTCTCTGTCCCTTCCCCACTCACATGCAAACTCTCTGTCTCAAAATAAATAAATAAACTTTAAAATAAAATAAAATGAAATGAAACAAAATATTATCATAAAATAAAGGGAAACTGACTCCCAGGAGCTGTTTGCATGCTGAATGTCTAATTTCCTGGAATGAATTACTGATGACAGTAATTAAGTATCTATCTATCTATCTACCTATCCTTCTCATCTTAATAAAAATAACCTGAGGTGGATCATAACACAGAAAACATAAGATACCATAAAATTAAAATTATAACATAAAAATGAAAATCCTAGAAATATCAAGAAGATAAGCATGCCAAACATGAAGGCCAAGGTAGGATCATCACCTATATTTCACTTTCCTAATATGAAAAATAATGAAGTATAATTCTGGAACAGAAAAAGAACATTCCAAATACAAATTTTAAATGTTATATTTCATATGATCTTTTATATAGGAGCTGATTTACAAAAAAATATGGACATGATATGGATATGACTTTTAATGGTAAAGACCCACATAAATAGCCAAAAATATGCTGCTAAAGCACAGTTTCCTGATGACAATTTAGTGAATGGTTAATATGATATGGACTCATTTGAAAAATGATAAAACAAATGTAAGTGATACTGTAAAGTCTATTCCTTTATTCCTTTAGACTCCTTCTTTTCTGTCTCTCCCTCTCCCTCTCTTTGTAAGTACCATTTCTCAGGACTAAAGTTTGAATACAATACAAGTGGGATACAGGGATGTACCTACTCTGATGAAAAGAAAAATCCTAATATTCCATGTTGGTGGCTAGGACAAAAAGCTGCTGAGACATTATTGGCACTTAAACTGAGACTAAATCATAATCCCAACCATGTTTTCCTATACAATCTTCAAAGGAAGATCTTCTCCTGCATACTTCTTATATGACCTTGCACAGTCTCAACATCTGATTGACAATCAATAAATATCTTTTAATTGATTCCATCCCAGATGAGGAATGGCATTCTTAGCCATTCAAGTCATTACCTTGAGCCAACATTCAGCTGATACTACTGTATCAAGAAGAGACTGAAGTCTTGTTGATGAATAGTTTCCTCTGCTAGCTAAGTTAACCAAAGAGAGAACAAAAATCATAATGAAGGAATTGGTGCAAAACCTGGATTATATACTAATTACCATTGCACAGATATACTTATATCATGTACACTTAGAGTTGAAATATTTATAAGTCCTACCTTTGCTTTGACTGTGGAGACAATCTATACATAATTGATCTCCCTCCTATTGGCATCAATTTTTTGCTATGTTCTAAATAAATGTCTATGAGTTATTGAGGGATTTACATATATACTTATTACATACATATACAATATATACATATATATGTATTACATATGCTTTTATATTATATATGTATAGTATATATTTTATTGTGTGTGTGTATATATATATATATACACATATGTGTATATATATGTATATATACACATACATACATACACTAAGTCTCTGGCCTACTTAGCGGGTATGATTAAACAAGTAGCTGTTGTTTTTGTTCTTTTGTTATCCCTGTATAATCCATTCACTGAAGAAACAGCAAACATCTTGCTGAGGCCAAGATCTATGAAGTCTTAAGCAAAATAGCCAGAAGGTCAATTTGTTGAAACTGTACTACAGTAATATCCCAAGCAAGTATATCACAGCTGCATTATTTTTTTTCTCATGAAAGTGATGGTTATGTGCTTTGAACTATTTTCCCAAATAAGATAAATAAACATAGAACCATCTATAAGAAAATAGGTCATCATAGTTTCATAGATTGAATGTGCCTCATTTGTACTGCCTAAGTGGAGTCAGAAATGTGTCAGGCCATTGAATTTGCTTTGATCTGAGGTTGGCATCCACAGAACCAGAGAAAAAAGTCAGGAATCTACTCTGAAACTGCACAGGAAGCTGAGAATGGGAGGCTGAGATAATCCAATGTTCCTATAGGGAATCCAGCCTCCAAACACCAAGAAACCACATGCCAAAAACCACATACACACATACCTATGTGTAAACACACAGATGTGTAGATATACATACACCTATTGATCACTCTATATATCTATATCCACATAATTGCCAAGTATTTAGAACTAGGATGGATAGGATATAAGGTGGGGGTGGGGGGGATAAGTAATCAGCAAGTAAGTGAAGTGTATTCCAGGACTATAAATTAGTGTTACAACTTATTTCACTGGGTTGTTTGAAGCATATGTACTAAGTTTAGACAGCTCATTTGGCCAGAATAAAAGCAAAATAAAAAATATTCCCTTAATATATCTGACATCAAAACCCTAGAGAAAAAAAATCTTTCTCCTTTCTCCAGTGATGAGATTGGGGGCAGCTTACCTCTATCCATTTATCTGAACAGTATAAGAAGCATAAGAGAAAGTGGGCAAGGAAAATAAAGTCACTTTATTCACCCCCAAATGGATCTTTGAGATTTCTAATTGTGCAGTCTCCATCACAGTGGCTGGCCCTACTTTAGCACTTGTCCCTAATCCTTCCTATATGGCTTCCCTTCTTCCTGAAAACATGGAGCTGTGTACACACATCCATCTGGATTCAGACCAGAAGAATGATGAATCACTGCCTAACCTGCCTATTGCTTTCTTCTCTATTTTCTCTAACCTGAGCTCTTATCCCATCACCAGAATAGAAAGAGGAGACAGAGGCCACTCGCGAATTTTGTCTTTCATAAATCTTGTAAACCAGGCCAGGCTTCAATTGTCCCCTCTGATTTTTCAAGAACTCTATGAATCAAACATCACTTGCTCAGGGTTGGATCCCTGAGGGCTACCCATGGCTAAGTCCTTTGCTTTCTAGGACAGCAAGCAAAAAGAAGGCCACATGGGGTCAAGGCCCTTTGTAGCCAACTCATCGCCTTTTCCTACGAAGCACAGCTTTCAAAGACAGAGTTCAGGAGGGAGGCCATCAAGAGTAACTGAATTTGTTCAAAGAAACACAACCACACATTTGCTTTTTCCCAGGGGGTTGCAAAATATTTGCATTTGTTGAGAAGAATACCTTACAAATACAGAATTCTGTAATTCTTCAGTGTGCTATGGAGAAAAATGTCACTCTGTTATTGTACCCTACCCTCTGACATAGACAGATCAGGTATAATTTTGGTATTTTGATAGATGAGAAAATCGAACCATTGACAGTATAAATAATTGAATCACCATGTTACAACTTTCAATAGGGAGGCTAGGTCTAGAATCCCAAATCCAGAGGTCTTTTCACTACACTACGCCGTATGACCAAGGTCTTTTTTTAGCTGAAACCCATTCTTCATTTACTTTCATTTTATGAAATGAAACTAACAATCCAGAAGGAAGTATACAGTGTCAGAATTACTTCTCTCCCTTTGCTTTTCTCTGCAACCTTATAATTACTATTTTTCCATCTTTTCATGAGACTCAAAATAGGATCAGGTTATAAAGGACAATATTCTCCAACCATAAGAAATAATCTTCCTAAGGGTACCAGGAGTGCAAATACCATAAAATATGTGTATATAAATAGGATGGCTTCCTTTTCTTGACAGGTATCCTCCACCCTTCTGCCCCACTCTGGGAGTAATTAAATTGCTAATGTGCAAGGAATGACCTCTGTGCCACGTAGGCAAGTTTTAGGCAATTATTCCTACAAAATGTTTATGAAAGAGATGTTGGAGACCAGTTCTCATATTCTAGGAATCTGATGTCTCAACTCAAACAGTAAAATGCAAGTTGCATAGAGTCCTGGATATCATCAGACTGGGATTCCTGATAGACAATGGTCTTAGGCACCATGCTGCATATCCGCCATTTACTTGCCTCTCCAAATATACTTTCCATACTTCTCCCCACTCTGTGCCTGGGAGGCTGCCTATATGGATTGATCAACAGGTTCTTCAGACCTCTGCTTCTGTTTAGGTTTATCCAGTGAAAGGCATCAGCAAGAAACCAGAGGATCGGAGGACAGTGAGATTATAGCATTATTTTGCATCTTCCTTCCCATCGTGATCATTCTACCAAAGCTTTTACTTCCTATCAATCAGCCATTTACGTGGCCACTCTTTTTCTGGGTTCCAGCAATTGCTCTTTCTTCTCTGCCTTTCAGGCCTGGGGTAGTAACAATGAGATTCCATGTTACAACTCTCAGATAATTGGAACTCCTGATTCGTGTCTTTGTAAATAGTCCCTAAACTAAATTCTTCTCAATTTAATTCCGGTGTGTGTGTTATGTTTCCTATTGACATTTTGACTAAAACAGACCAGTTACTTTATCTCTCTGAACTTCTTTTTTCTCACTTACAAAATGGGTAAATAATGTTTACCTTGTATGATTCTTGTAAGAATCAAAATTTATTGTCGGTAATAGATTAACAAGGGCTATTTATGTGTCGGGAAATTAGCTAGGCTCTAGAAATCCAGCAGTGAATAATATAGATAAAGCATATCATTTATATATTGCTATGTAACAAACCATCCTCAAAATTCCACAGCTTGAAATAACCATTTTACTTACTCGTGAATTTGTGGGCCAACAATTTGGGCTTGATACACCTGGATGATTTTCAACTGACTCCACCTGTAATTACTCATTGTGATGGCAGTCAGCTGGTAGCTGGACTGAGGCTGCATAGTCTAAGATGGTCTCATCTACATGCTGGATATTGCTGCTGACCTCTTCCCCATATGGTTATTCAACCCCAAGAAGCTAACTTGGCTTCTTCACATGGTGGCCTTAGTTTCAAGAGAGTGAGAGTAGAAACTATAAGGTCCTGAGCCCTACACTCAGAACTTTTAAAATGTTATGTCTACTACATTCCATCTGTCAAGGGAAGTGAGAAGTCCAGCTGAGATCCAAGGAGACGAAGACACACACTCTACCTTTTCCTGGAAAGAGCAAGGAAATCATATTTCAAATAGGAGCACATCCTGGGTTGGAGGAACTTGAAGCCAGTTTTTGCAATCTACTATAAAAAAATTCTGTAGTTCATAGAACGTACATCCTGCTGTGCAAAAATCCTGTATAATATAAGGTACAGAATTCATTCATTCATTTAACACCGATGTACTGAGTACGGGCATTGAATGCTTGGGATACAATAAGCCATAGTAGTTAGTCACAATACAAAATACATAGAAATATGCATTCATTACAGATCTGCTGCTTTATCTCTAGTCGTAGTCAGACATCATCGGTCAGAAAGTAAACTCCTTGTAACCAAGATATAAAAACCCACACATCAACTATGGGAAGATATATATATATATATATATATATATATATATATATATATGATAATGGTAGTAATCATATCTCCTTCCTTTCCTGCTATTAACACTATTGCCAACCCATAAATTAAAAACAATGTCTTGACCCCACACTTTTGGGTATCTGCCAAAATTGGTGTTGGGACCATGCTTTTGTGCCCTCCTTCTCCTATTCCAATTGCACAGGCTACATGGGCAATCTGCCAGTATCAGCAAAAGGGCATCATATTCCCCCACGTTCATTCTCCTTATGAGGATTTTATAGAGTGCCAAGTTTGTCTAAGAAGTCCTTGTGCCATTGCTCCCCTAGATATCTTATTAGTAAGTAGAAACTTTTTAGAATGACCCCTAATCATTATTTTGTTTATGAAAGAGCAAGCAAAATAGGAAGGAATGGGGTTCCTTTCCAAATACTGGAATGAGTGCTAATTGGATTCTATTAAGACCTCTACCACCCATGCCCTCTATTCTTCCCCAAATCTGAATTCATGACAGTATCTGCCAATTTTGCCCTCTGGCTGCCCTGCAAAATACATTGGCTCAGAAGAGTTGTGGGGGATGTATATGAACTACACATAATCCTCATCCCCACTAAATGGTCCCATTTGTCTCATACATCTCATGCTTAAACCATTCTAGACTTCCTACCTTTACCAAAATGCAATTGCATTTTCAAGCCTTTCCATCCTGCTATTTTTTCTGTCTAGAAATGTTTTGGGTGTGCCTGGCCAACTCCTTCTTTCCCTTAAAATCTCAGCACAAATATCTTCTCTAAATCTGTGCTCTATTCACCTAGTTCAAGAGGACTCATTCAACACTTGGAATATAACAGTATATGTTGTACCCATTAGTCACTGTCACAACGTGTCAATTTTATTTTCATAAATGTTTCTTTTCCTCATTGGGAAGCCATCTCTTAAGGAAAGAGATTTTTATTTCATGTTTTTTTCTGCATCAGTGCCTGGCCAAACATGAGTGTACCTTCTATATTGAATGGGATTAGAATTCATTTTAAGTTTGCTTTTAGCTTGATACCTAATTTACCAAGGTCTCTATTCCAATATGTCCATAATGACTCTTGGGCTAGAGATACTCAGTTCTCCACTTGCACTCGATCAGCTCATTCCATTAAACACAAAACCAATCTGGAATAGCTGCTCTAAGAAATTAAACTCTACCTCTTTTCATTAAAAAGAAAGAAAGAAAGAAAGAAAGAAAGAAAGAAAGAAAGAAAGAAAGAAAGAAAGAAAGAAAGAAAGAAAGAAATCCTAAAAAAAAATTTAGAAACTCTCTAGTCTTCAGGGACACTATTCACATATATTTATACTTTTTACGAAGAAAAAATAAATAAATGGTTTTTTTTTTACAATTAGTCTCATAAAACTGAGTCTGTCACTGCTAAACGCATAGCTGTACTGCCTCAGTACTTGAATAAAAGGAAAGAGAACTCAGAGTTCTTAATTCACCTTCTTCATAAGGGTGAAGGTTACATTTTTTTAAGGAAACTCCTGGGAGTATTCCAGATAGAACATTTACTATTTAGCGTTCCAACTGCTTCCCCTGAAGTCATTCTGATTTGAAGGCAGATGCAGTCTATGAAAAAGTCCGTTGCTGGACATTTGAAATCCTTAACATATTTCTCTGTCAAATCTCCCCTTTGTAAAATATAGTTAATTATAAACAAAGGGGAAAATAGGTCTTAAATGGAGCAATAAAGACCCAGATTTTTATTATCCATCCAGGAATTCATTCAATCAACAGGTTTCTTGGAATAATCTACTAAAGAAAAACATTAAAGAGAAAATTTACTTTAATATATAGAATAAAATTAATTTTATCTTGCAATTACCATATGGGTCTATTGAACTCTTTTGTTTATAAAATAACCTGAAATTATGAAGAATGAAAAGGATACAGTGGACCCAAATAGTAAATAGGGATGGATATTTTTTCCTAGAATAACAAAGTTTAAAGTTGCTTTTGCTCATTGTCTTTGGGTTTTTTGTTTGTTTGTTTGTTTGCAATTATTTTTTTCCTGTAGGGATGGATAGACAAACAACTGTGTTTTTAATTTACTATGAAAAGTTCTACCACTAGATAGAAATTTAAGCTAATTTGCTCTTACTTTTGATTTTTAGGATTACATTTAAAATTTTTATTTTGATGTATAATTATGTATATTTACATGATTCCAAATTCAAATCAATAAACAACTCTATACCTTTCCCCTTCATTCTATTCTTTCTTTCCCTATAAACATTTCAAATATATTGTTTACCTTGTTTTAAATTTAAACATACATATTAAGCATAATATACTCTATTATAAGTATACATATAATGCCCCTCATTCTTAAATAACCAGACCCATAGATTGTATACCAGTTATCTGTTACTGTATAACAAACCACTCCAAATACAGTGGCTTTAAATAGTAATCATAGCTTTGTTCATGTCAGTTGTCAGTTTGACCTCTCTTTCCATGTGATGTCTCATCCTCAAAGAGGTTAACCCAGGCTTTTATACACAGCAGTCTCATGATAGCAAGCAAGATTAGAAGCTATAATGCCTTTTGAGATTTAGGCTGAAAAGGCTTACAATATCTACCGCAGTTTTTTGGTTTAAGCAACTTCCAAGACAACTCTAGATTCACAAGGTACAGAAAAAATTTTACCTCTTGACAGGAGGAGTGGCAAAGATACACTGTATGGAACATGCCTACAAAGAGGCATGAGAGTTATCTGTTCTCAAGACCTGACTTGTCCTTCTGTCTGAAAAGGGTACAATAAAGCAACTCATCAGCAAATGCAAGTAATAAATATCCTGGGCACTAGTCAATCATACTAGCAACTAGTCTGCCTTTTGGAGGAGGAAACACAGAAGACATATGGAAAAGGGGGCAGAGGTTCCCTATGAAAGTGGATTTATTTGCTGCCTAAGCCTCAAACTCAACTGTTTTCTTCCACAGTGCTCCAATTTTATGCAAATGACCCCCTGTCCCCATGAGAATCAGGGAAATAACCACTCGTTATTCTGAGTTAATCAGTGAATGGCCTTCTTATGGTAACTCTTATCTAGTCCTGGTTTGAGACATAAATTGGCCCAATCACACTAAAGGAAAGTGCATACTACATAAAATTCTTCTTGGCAGGAGGTCTCTCTCTCTTTTGCCCCTGCTGGACAGGAAAAAGAATTCCTTTGGTCATGATTTCATCTGCAAAGTATTTTAACATCATAAAAGAAACCAGCTTTAGAGGAAGCCAATACTGAGGACAGAAGATTGGAAAGACAATAAGAACCCAGGCCCTTTGATGACATTCTAAAGCCTCTATTCCATTCAACACCTGGAGCTTACCCAGCTGGACTTGCATTTATGCAAGATTTAAATGTTCTTGTTACTTAACACAGGTCAAGGTTCTTTTTTTACCATTTCACTTTGGATTTTTGTAATCACTTCTACGAGGATTTGAATTTAGAAAACTGTTTTCACACTTACAACATACAACATTGATGCCCCTACACCAGTGAGAAAGGTACTAAGGTTCTGGATGCTATTTTAGAGATAAAGAAATTGAGGCTTAGGGAATGTTTTTGTTTGTTTGTTTAATTTTTTTAATGTTTTATTTTATTTTTGAGACAGAGAGAGACAGAGCATGAGCGGGGGAGGGTTAGAAAGAGAGGGAGACACAGAATCAGAAGCAGGCTCCAGGCTCTGAACTGTCAGCACAGAGCCTGACGCGGGCCTCGAACTCACAGACCCTGAAATCGTGACCTGAGCCGAAGTGGGAAGCTCAACCGACTGAGCCACCCAGGTGCCCCTACTTAGGGAATGTTAATAAAGCAAAATGAGATAACAAATGGAAGTGTGTTGGACCAGATCCAGAGGTTAGAGGAGAGGTATGATAAATATTAGTCTCAGGAAGATATCACCATTTCCCAAGGATTTTACTACAACATTCCCAGCCCAAAACTTTACTGCCAAAATTTGTAGGGTCATGGCTCAAATTCAAGTTCTAAATCTTTCTGACCAGGCCATAGTGGCTTTCTACTTGGTATTCATCCCAGAGATTCTTTGGTGAGATCAAGCTTTTGAAGGAAACAGTGTTTTGAGACACAGAAAAGAAGTATTTTTTGAGCACTGGAAGGGCAGATCTAGAAAAAGATGCTTCCATGGACAGCATAAGGGTAATATGTGTGCAGGTATAAAGAAGACAATCAGAGTAACCTAAAAAGAAAAAGAAAGGATGACAAGTTTAGAGCAATGAAAAATCCTGAAAAGAACACTTTTGGCATCAAGCAACCAGGTTTGGAGTCCAAAATATCTCTTGTAAATTCTCTTTCCAAGATAATGTCCTTGTGTTTAACATAGGGTAACAGCATTTACCCAGAGATATTAAATATATATATATTATATAATATATTGATAAATAATTAATATACATAATGTAATTTATATATATATTATATATACATATAAATAATGTGCCACCTTAGCACAGGCTACACTTCTTGTCTGGTGCTCCATAAATGTTACTGTAAAGACCTGTCCTGGTGAGACTGGATCCGAGATTTATAAATTCTTGCTAGAAGTGTATGTGTGTGTGTGTGTGTGTGTGTTTGGGTGTGTTTAGGGATGGACTTCCATTTTATACCTAGACATATTTCTCCTGCTTTTTTACAAGATCCTGATTTCAACTTTTGCACAAGACTTCTTTTATCTTTTATAAAAAATATTTTGTTTATTCAATAATAAAGCAAAGCAAAAAGGAAAAGACAGAATTTTGAGATAATGGCCAGCTAAACTACACTGCACAGTGTATTTCTTTTTTTCATGAAAGAAAGAAAATGCACCTTTCCTAAATAAGGGTAAACCTGCACTCTCTCCATGAATACATGTAATTTCTTGAGAGATCTGCATGACCCAGCTATTGTTACCTGCTGACAGAGGAAGTGCTGAAAGGTACATCCTTACCTCATGATGTATAAAGGAATCTGGCAGGGAAGACTGAAGTCCTGTCTATATCGTCTACTGAAGTCTTCCATGAGTTATTCTTCTGGACTGAATAACTCAGACTTTGGGAAATGTCCCGCACTGGGAATATGATGTTCTAATGCCCTGGCCAAAGACATTTGAGGGGGGCGGAAGGAGTTGTTTTGATGAAGACAGTGAACATTTTGGCAACCATCGTGGACAAGGGAAACATTTTGGTAGATTCAAAAGCAGAATCTTCTACACCAGATGGGTTCAAGAGCATTTCCATTTATGCACACTTTTGTCCATTCAATAAACATTTACTGAGTAGCAACATGTACCAACAACTATTCAGGTATTTGGAATATAGCAGTGAACAAGTCCCCTCTTAAGGAGCTTTACCTCTGGTTGGAGATATAAGTAGTAAACAAGTAAAACCAACAAATAAGCAAATTAAATGCAGGTAATGATCACTACTATGTAAATAATATTTTCTGTGACCAAGGGAGGCCCCTCTGAGAACGACATCAGAGCTCATGTCTGAATAACAGGAAGAGGCAGAATAATGGCCCTAACAAAGATGTCCACACCATTATGCTCAGAATCTGTGTATAATGTGACCTTACATGGCAAAAGAGAATTTGCAGATGTGATTAGAGTTAAGGACTTTGATGTGGATAGATGATACTGGATGATACATGTGGACCCAATGTAGTCACGAAGTTTAAACACAGAAGAGGAAGGCAGAAGAGTGGGTGAGATGGCTGTGAAGTGAGGACTCGACCTGCTGTTGACAGTTTTGAAGATGGAGGAAAGAGGCCATAAGCCAAGGAATGTTAACAGCTTCTAGGAGCTGGGAAGGGCCTCAGCTGACCACCAGGAGGAAAGCAGGGACCTGAGCCCTATAGTCACAAGGAACTGGACTGCCACCAACCCTAATGAACAGGAAGTGGATTCTCCCCTAGAGCCTCCAGAAAAGAATGAAGCCCTGCAGACAGCTTGATTCTAGTTTGGTCAGATTTGTACTTGACTTCTGACCTACAGAACTATAATAAACATGTGCTGTTTTATGCCATGAACCCAGGGTACTTTGTTCTAGCGACAACAGAAAACTAATCTACGTGCAAAGACAAGAGGCACACACATTCGACTGTGGAGACAGAAACGCACAAGCCCTATGGTGGCTGAGCTGACAATCAGAATCGTAACAATCAGGACAGAGTTTTGCAATATTTAGACACTCTCCCAAATTCTCAGACATGGTAAATATATTTTATGTCTCACAATCAGTTGAGATACAGGTGTAGACCATTATGAATTGGAGAAAAAAGAATTACCATGCAGACTTGCAAAATCTAGATATATGGGTTTTATTAGTAACCTTTTATACTCGGAATTCACAGTGAGCCTCTGAGACAAGAGTTTGTCATGTGGTAAGCACTGGAGTTCCAGAATGGAGATCTTAGGCATAAGGAACTAGCCTGAAGAGTCCATTTGTAAAAGCATTTGATAAAAGAAAACAGATGAAGGCATCGCTCCATCAGTGTAGCACATAGCTATATGATCCCTGGTTGGGGGAAGGGGGACATCTGACAATAAATGAAGAATGCATGGGGTGGGGGCTTGACCCTGGGCAGAAGAGGGTTGTTTATGGTCCTGAAAGAGCTTTTCTTATTGCAAGAGAGGGAAGAGCCTTTTTCAGGGGAGATGCCATTAGCTTTTTCAGAGGGGACACTGACCCAGGCAATTTAACCACCTTTCAGAAGCAATCTCTCTGCTTTTCTATTTTACTGTTTCATTTCAACTTTTCTCTTTTTCTCTAAATTGTGTAGCCAATTGCAAACATGTTTCAAGGAAAGGGGAGAATGGATGGCAGCCTGTTCTCTAGCTTCCACCCATGAGCTGCCCCTTTGCTGCTTTTACAAACTACAAGCTTCACATCGACCAGCTGGGAAATGGCCAAAGTGAAAAGCTATTTGCAAGCAGGAAGCATCCTAGCTGTCATTATTAACTGGAGGCAAAGGCAGATGGGACTTATGCAAGGGTATGGGGAGGGAAATAGACAAGCGAACACAATAAGGAGCAGGTGTGGACACTGCTTGCTGAGAAGGGAGCTGAGATGAATAGAAAGAAATGCAGGCAGCAGTGCTTTGGACACATCTGGCACAGAATCAGGATAAAGGCTGAGAGGACTACCTGGGATGGTGCAGCATCATGGTTAAGACTCCTGGCATTGTGAAGCCTGAGAGTGAACACGTGCACTGCCACTTTTCAGCTGTGTGACCTCAGCAATTAATTAACCTGTTGCATCTTGGCTTTAATCTTCCACACTTTATTGGAATATTGTGATGATTACATGATGTTGCATATAAAGTGCCAGGCACCTAGGTGCACTTGGTAAATATTAGTAGGTGCTATTACTATTCCCGATTGATATTTTTTAAGGATGGGTAAGTCCCAAATGACTTTTCATTACTTTGCTACAACCAGGAAGTGAGTAGAACCACATACCTCTCCCCAGAGGAGACACATCAGAGAATTAACAGATGTTACAGCTGAAAGGTACTCCGGAGATCATTGTACACAATCCTTTTAATTGACAGATGGGGAAACTGAGCCTAAAATGTTTTTGTTCAAAGTTACAAAGGTAGTAAGGGACCAGGCAGGCACTTGAAGGCTATGCTGTCTCTCATTCCATGACTGTCTAGTCAAACAGTGTTTGTTGGTTTGTTCACCTGATTTGAAATCATTGTCTTATAAGACCAAGACAATGGAAATTTCATATAGGTCCCCTCATCCACCAGCTCACACTGCACTATCCCCATCTGGATTACATTTGTGTGGAGTAGATTCTATCTCCTACTTCTCCGTATTTTCCATGTCTCCAGGTCAAAACTGCTGTGGATCTCCTGAATCACCAACCCCAGTGGAATCACTCAATACCAACAGTTACAATATTTTTTGGGAGAAAATGTTATTTAGAGGTTAGAAAATATTGTAACCAACCCACAGATGGTTTTGTTTTTCCCACACACAATGCTGTAAACCTTTGAATTCAATGATCTACTCTAATCTTTTATATGCTACACCATTCCTATTCTTAGGCTCAGCTTTATTCACACAAGTATGTGTCAGGCTGGCCACTGTCGATTGTATTTAGTGACTCCTAGTATGTATCTGCCTTTGCTAATAGAAAAACTTTGTACTTGCAATAAAGTTTTCTATTTAGGCATTTCTATTACATTAATAGGAAGCTCATATAATTTCTAAGAGTTTAAACATCTGGATTTAAGCAAAGAGCGTTTCCTTACCCTAGTTTAATATGTCCTCCTGGCCAGAGTTATAAACAGTAATCTGGGTGTTGCTGTAAAAGCATGTTAACCACATCTACAATCAGTTGACTTAAAGTAAAGGAGGTTATCTTAATTGCATGGGAAGGCCTCATCCAATCAGTGGAAAGGGATTAACAGCAAAACTGAGGTTTTCATGAAGAAGAAAAGAAGAAGGAGGAGGAGGAGGAGGAGGAGGGGAAGGAGAAATTCTGCCTCAAGACTAAAGCATCATCTCCTGCCTGAGTCTCCAGATTTCAGGGCTTAAGTCTTTCCAGCTCTCACAATTACATAAGCCAAGTCCTTGAAATAAATCTCTTTTGAAGGGTCTGTTTCTCTGGAAAACCCTGACTTATAGAGGAGTAAAGCAAAACATTAGCCAATGGTTCATGAGAGACATTACCAAATGTTTTAAGTCAGGTAATGCTAGCTGCTAAAACAGGTATTTGGTGAATCTCTGCAGCTTAACTGACTGAAAGATTATTTCTCACTTACATAATGAGAACCAGTAGGTAGGGGTGAAGGAGACAGACCCAGGATAGCAGGGCTTGAAGCCTATGTGACCTCCATAGTCACTTGGACATCAACATCCAGCCAGGAGACCAGAGAAGAAAGAAAGTGGAGGATCCTGTGAAAGATCTGATGAACTAGGATCACTTCTACACACATTCCATTGGCCAGGACTTGGTCATATGGCCATTCCTACATGTAAGGAAACATGAGCTACTTGTTTCCCAGAAGAAACTGAAAATGTGCTTGACAAACAGCCACTCTTTGTCACATAAAATCATTGTTCGAGAAGCTTCTTGGAAAACATCATGTATTCTTGGTAGGACCAGCCTCTTTGATAGAAGTTTTGTGACTAACTTGTTAAGTATTGTGGTGTCAATACAGGAACAAAAATAGAAAATGGAAAAAAAAATTTAAAAAGAAAACAGAATGAGATGGCAAGAAAGCAAAGTGTGAGGCAGGAGACAATTTAAAACAGCAATTAGAGTCTAATTAAACCCGAAGTTTGGTATCATTATCAGAAGTGAGGACATAGCTAATTATGCTGAAAGCAAGTTTCAGTTCAGGCTATAGTCATTCAATAAGGGAATCTTTTCTTCCCAGTAGAAAACACTAATTTTGAAAAACACTTAAAAGATTCTCAATAATGGATGGCATGTATGTGTGTGCATTTTAATCTCTTTATCCATATTGTCCATGTGGTATTTAGTCTTTGTACTTAAATCCACAGTAATTGTTTGTGGTAGCATGAGAAATTTTTGCCTCATTGATTTTCCATAGCACTGAAATGTCACATTAGCTCGAGGTGAAAAGCTAATAGGATGTGAATAATGATAATAATAATCAGAATGATAATAGAAAGAATCATACACCTGAATGTACATTAAAATCCTCTATTGCATCTCAGGACTCTGGTGACATTTCAAACCCAGGAGAAGAGAGAGAAAATAGTTTATTAACACTGTGCTCTCTGGAATCTCACTGCAACCTTGGCTGCACGTTTTGGCACGGATGACAATTTGCAGAATGAATGAATGAGGACCAAGCACAACCTACTATGTGTTCTCCCTCAGTTTTACTCCATTTCCAAGTATAGTTTAATGTTCAATCTTCCACATTCCCGTCTAGGACACACACCTACACTTATAAATAGGCATTTGGAATTTGTCATATGCATAGGGTCACTAAGTAAATGCACTCAAGTTAGATATAGCTTGGAGGGGCGCCTGGGTGGCGCAGTCGGTTGAGCGTCCGACTTCAGCCAGGTCACGATCTCGCGGTCTGTGAGTTCGAGCCCCGCGTCGGGCTCTGGGCTGATGGCTCAGAGCCTGGAGCCTGTTTCCGATTCTGTGTCTCCCTCTCTCTCTGCCCCTCACCCGTTCATGCTCTGTCTCTCTCTGTCCCAAAAATAAATAAACGTTGAAAAAAAAAATTAGATATAGCTTGGAATCCCAGGGAGGCCAATTATCACCCAGACATCTCAAACATTTGCTCAAGGACACTGGCTTATGCTACTAATATTAAAAATGAAAATGAACGGAAGATTCTCAGATCCTCTGAGCCCATAGTAAGTAACACAATACATAACAATATCTCACCTCACTTTTTAGGTATTCTAACCCCCTGCTGGTAATTGCAGATTCATAGTTATAAGTAAATGAATCTATTATTCTATTATTCCAGAAAGTCACTTCAGAGCCCAGACACCCTCCCTCTCTGTGGCCCAGACTCTGTTTAATTCCACTGTGATAGCCTGCCATGGAATTCTAAACTTTTTTTGTAGCACTTTGCCACTGATGAGTCTTTAACAGATTTTTTAAATAGTTGCTTAATGTCTGCCTCCTCCTCTACACTGTATAGCAGGAAGCTTCCTTATGCCATTCAGTTCTGTGTCCCCAGGAAACAGAAGAGGGCTAAAAGACAGAGTGGTTCTCAATCAGTGAATGTTCATTCCATGACTGACCTCAGAGTGCCTCATTCCTCCCTATGAAGGTCCTATAACACTTTTACTTTGCAGATTGAATTTTACCTTACTATTACAACTGCCTACCTCCAATGTATCTTTCCCCAGCATCCATCCAAGTGATCTCATAACTCTTGACTATATTTTAATGTGTTCAGACCACACTGGTCTTCTTAAACTCTTTACCCTCATGGTTCGTTATTACCTATAAGTCCTCATTTATGCCATCAAGCTTCTTAGGGACTTACATTATAATGGTTATATTCTCAACTTTTCCATCTACCTCTGTTGATTCCAACTGTTCCTAAATATTTCTGGGTGTTGCAATGAGGAAAAATGAGATGTTACTAACGTATTTTTTAAGAGAAAAGAAGTGTAACTTCTCAGAGGGAAACTATAAAATCAACCCAAGGTGCATCACAGTAGTAATACCCAATTATCTTAAATGGAAAGAAAAATTCCCAGACCAAATCAAGACTTGACACTAACCAAACCAAAGGTGTTGAGTATATATAAAATGTCCCACATTTAAAAATAAATTCTTATCCATGTTTTACAAATATGGACTCAAATTCTGATCAAAAGGAAGGGTTCTAAAGTAATATCCTATTCCTCAGGGACAGTATATCACAATAATAATATTAAATTATCCAGTCTTATGACTAATTTTTATTATGAATCTATACTCATCAAGCTAGCCTCTGATTATTACTTTACAACAAGGTGACCATGTCTTATTTATCTAAAAAATTAACTAATCATCTTCATTTTGGTATACATTCTTGAGTCTACTGTGAACTTATTTAGCATGACCTAGTCTTCCTAGATTAACCCAACTCAGCTCTACTGAGTTCAAGTTCAAGTTTCTGGATGTGCAAAGCTGAGGGTTTGGCATATTAGTGCCTTATCCAGGGTTTCCAGAGAAACAGAACCAGTAGAAGATATAGATAGATAATCTCCTATCTAATTCCTTAGATCTATGCATCTCTATCTATCTATCTATCTATCTAACTTATCTTGAAAGAGATTTATTATAAGGTATTGGCTCACATGATTACAGAGTCTGAGAAGTCCCATGATCTGCTATCATCTGCAAAGCTGGAGACCCAGGAAAGCTGATGGTGTAGTTCAAAGGCCTGAGAGTTGATGAGCCAATTGTATAGATTCCAGTCATAATCTGAAATCCTGGGAACCAGGGTCCCTGAAGAAAGAAGACTGATGTTTTAGCTCAAGGAGACAGGCAAACGCAACTTTAACCTTCCTCTGCCTTTGTGTTCTGTTGAGGCCCTCAATGGGTTGGATGATGCTCACCCACACTGGTGAGGACAATCTGCTCTACCCAGCCCACCAGTTCAAATGCTAATCTCTTCTAGAAACACCCACACAGACATACCCAGAAATAATGTTTAACCAGATATCTGGGCATCCCATGGCCCAGTCATGTTGCCACATAAATTAATCATTCACACTTACAGAAGCTTCTCCTATTCCATAAGACTTCTACTTCTAAGGTACTACCTGCCTATCAGATTGCTTGAAGACCAATCAAGCAACTTCCCCTGGAAATATTCCAACACCTCAATCACTACATTATCCTATCAGAAGTATTTAAGATTCATCACTCCTTCTGAAGTTCTTTGTTACTGACCCTAGTCCATCCGATAGTACCTTATTTTGTGGCTCATCACCATTTGGGGCTAGAACATTGTTTGTATACACCAGCAAAAAAGTATGAATTGTTGCCATGTAATGATGATCATTTTTAGGATTATGTAATAGCAACACAGCATACATATTCATTAAGCATAAACTCTAATTATTTTCTATTACCATGCACTATAATCACCATGATTTATAATCTCCCTGGAAATTACCAAAATGGAATGTGCTCTCTCTTCAAGTATTTCACAGGTCACAGATGATTCGCAAATCCTGAAATCATCTCTCTTATATGATGAGCCCTTTGTGAGTTAAAGGAGACCCAGACCACAGGCATAGCTCTTTGGGGACCAGTGGACCCTACTGACACATTTGGTAATGGCAATAAGCAGAAAAGCAAAGCAAACAGGCAAACTAATTCCTAATGTCAGAAAGCAATTAGATATGCTAATTACCAAATAATGTATGTACAAGCTCAAATGTATGTGAGTGTGATGATTATCTATCACATACTCAAAATCACTTCCTGTCTACAGAATTCTCTTCTTCCCAGGGTATTTCCAGCAGTTTCATGGAGCTCACACCTACCACTTACCAGATAGAGGATCATCCTTTTTTTTTTCAATATATGAAATTTATTGTCAAATTGGTTTCCATACAACACCCAGTGCTCATCCCAAAAGGTGCCCTCCTCAATACCCATCACCCACCCTCCCCCATCAACCCTCAGTTTCTTCTCAGTTTTTAAGAGTCTCTAATGCTTTGGCTCTCTCCCACTCTAATCTTTTTTCTTTTTCTTTTTCTTTTTTAGAGGATCATCTCAAATTGACCTCAAAATCCTAGCCAGGGCCAGAAATCACTGGCCATTTGAGTGCTATGTACTTCAGTGCAACAATCAGTTGGGTGTCATGTATTACAAATTCCCTGGTCAAAGACTAGATACTCTTAATTGAATAGTTTTGATCAAGCAGTAAATAGTAATACTTGAGGTGAAAAGGAGTTGAATTCTGATTTATCTTTAAGGATCCTTCTCTTCTCACTTGTCTTTTCCTTGAACCAGCTGTGAAACTTCAGCCAGCAGTGTATCCTGTCCAATTTCCTTGAGCTTCCGTATCCTTATCTATAAAATGGGAATGAATCCATCTACTTTCTGCATTTTAAAACAAATTATTGAGAGTTCTACTGAATAGTGAATGTAATGAGTGTTCTAAAACATATATAGCGAAGCATGTAAAGACACATAACAATGAAGTCATACTCAAATTTAAATTCTTACCAATTTATACTTCCTCTATAAACATAGAAGTTGGAACCCTGAAAACTGATGAAAAAAGATCTTGCTCAATTGAGATCTGAATTAATTTTTGTTTTCATTTTTTTCCTTCTCTAGATATGAAAAGAGATGAAAATACAGTATGATGAAATGAAAGAAAAAGCAGAGATGAGAAAAAGAGAACATTATAATCTAAAGAAAATGAATTTAGACTATGAGTTAGAACTGCTTCTGGTTCCAATTCCCCTGTGTGACACGTTGGCCTCATTTTTCTCCACTTTCAAATACATATTTCTTACTTCTCTGATGAAGTTACTATGTGAGAAACTTAGGTTATCTACTTAAACTCTAGAGTATTGACAGGGTATGAGAGATCAAGGGAAGTTTCATTTTTCAAGGAGAAATGAAGAGATGATACAGAGAATAGAAGACAAATTAGTTATCAGATGAACCATCCATTTGTAAAAGTCTTTAGAATTTATATAGAGTATCTTATATAACCTTCATAAACACCTGTGAAGTGGGTAGAACTCTCTTTCCTTAAGGAAAAGGAAATTGTAGCTTAGAAAGTTTGCACAAAACCAAGGACACACAGAGCTAGTAAATGGTAGCCTTGCATGGACTAATTCTACTTTACAGTGCTCTCATATGTATCACAATCAGAGTCTTTTAGTTGTGTAATTAAAAAAAATTTTTTTTACATTTTTATTTATTTTTGAGAGACAGAGACAGACAGAGCACAAGTGGGGAAGGGGCAGAGAGAGAATGAGACACAGAATCCGAAGCAGGCCCCAGGCTCTCAGCTGTCAGCACAGAGCCCGATGCGGGGCTCAAACTCACAAACCTTAAGATCATGACCTGAGCCGAAGTCGGATGCTTAACCGACTGAGCCACCCAGGCACCCCTAGTTGTGTAATTTCTAAAGATAAAATAAACCCAGGGTTATAACACACATAATTCACTAAGCACAGAAGGATTAAAGCAACAAAAGACCTAGTCATTTTTCAAATCAAAAGAACTTGGTAATGCTTAAGTGAGTGAGTATGTATGTGGGTAAACAGATAAGCAAGAACAAAAACAAATTTTCATTTTAGAGGCAATTGGATTATCACCTAAATACGATGGTTTGCAAATGCCTCTCGCAGAAACAGGAAAGTGGACCCCCAAAATTAGCAGTTTAAGTCAGTAATTGAGCATTGCCTGGAGTCAGACTTCTTCTTGACTTTAAATCTTACATGTACTACTTATTAGCTGTGACAAACAAGTTATTTAATCCCTCTGTGCCTCCGTTTCTTTTCCCTAAAGTTAAAAAAAAGTTGTACCTACTCACTGTAGGTATTAAAATAATATGACACGCAAGAAATTCTTAAAATAGTGCCTAGCACACACTAAGTATTCAAAAAAAACCCCAAAAATTTAGTGCAAAGAAGTTTAAGGACCCCTCAAATATACCCAACATAGGTAGGCAAACTGGTTTCAGGAAGGATCATAGCCATAGGGATCAGATAATAAAGGATTTGTTTCTTGTTGGATTAAAATGGAAAGATATCAGTTGTTTTGTTTTTTCCAACGGCCGTAGGGTTTCTTTGTTACTCGTGTCACATATATGCTTTGAAATGTTCTTCAACCTATAATCCAGTCTTAATCAAATTTATTTTTTCTCCTCATCCTCTGGCTCTAAGACCTCCACATTAGTTCCACATTTGTCAGAGGGGTTAGAAACCAAGTAGCTAAAACAGAAAGGAAAATGTCTTGTAGAAATCTATATAAGACATCTCTTAACAGAGACATCAGGGTTTAGTTGATAATTACACACTATAATTTATTTCTATTATTATTATTTGATAGTGATACCGGTGTTTTACAGCTTACGATGGTAATCACATCAATTGTCTTCATCCTTCTCAACAAACATGGGAGGGTACACAGGACAGTTTTGGTCAATTTTACGATCTAAAGGAAATGAATTTTCAGTGGCAGGATTTTAGGTTTAATAACAAGGAACTTTATTTATCTATTAATAATAGGTATTAACTCCTTTTTTTTGCCTCTGTTGTCTACAAACTACATGGGAAGAGAGTGGGAAAGAAAAGCACTGACCGGACATTGGTCTCTTCAGATAATTATCAATTCCAACTCTTCCCTTCTTGTTTAAAATGGTTTTATTTTGGGTAGTCAACCTTGGATATCCTTGTTACCTTCTATACTCCAATTGTCTACTACCAGAACTTTCCAAAGACTTACCTGCAGAAGTGTGTGTGCATGCATGTGTGCATGTGTGCCTCTGTGTGTGTGTGTGTGTGTGTGTGTGTGTGTGTGCATGTTACAGAGATGGCAAATGGAGAGATGGGCCCTGAACTCTTTCCCTTGTCCTGTGGAAACAATGTCTGCTCTTGAGATTAACAACCCAGACAAGTTGACAAATTTATTGTTTGCTTCTCCATCCTCCCTACCCAAATTCCTCATCTAGCATTAGCTGCCTTCTGACTCTCTAAGCTGCTGGCAAAAAAAATGCTGGAATCTTTGGGAACACATATTTGGACTATTTAGGGGTTCATGGAAGCTTCTCTTAGAGTAGATCCCTAACTTTGGTGACCAACAAAGAAATGATTCCTCTTTCTCTCCATGCCACAGAGGGTCTGCTCCATTTTTTGCCTAAATTCTCCTGTTCTGGTATGGGTGCTCATTTAGGGGACTCACGAGGTGCCTTCAGCTCTGCTGCCTTTCACAGTGTCCTTTCCATTCAGGGAAAATTCCTGTGTCTTTGACAAGTAGTGGAAATGCAGACTGTCCCAGTTCCTTTTGCCTTATTTTTTTTTTAATTTTTTAATGTTTATTTATTTTTGAGAGAGAGAGACAGACAGACAGACAGAGTGAGAGTAGGGGAGGGGCAGAAAGAGGGAGACACAGAATCCAAAGCAGGCTCCAGGCTCTGAGCTGCCAACACAGAGCCCAATGGGGGGCTCAAACCCAGGAACTGTGAGATCATGACCTGAGCTGAAGTCCAGTGCTTAACCAACTGAGCCACCCAGGCGGCCCCCTTTTGCCTTATTTATACTTCTCTTTCCCTCTTTCTGGCTCTCCCCACCCACCCCTGATGCACTTATCGCCAATCACCAGCAATGCCAGGGAAGTCTACCAATTTAGTTGCCCAGAAACTTTTAGACAAGGTATGAATGTCCTCCAGAGCTAGGGCACAGGTCAGATCTAAGACCTTTACCCCCTTACTTACGACATACCACCCATAGAGGGACAAATGCTCTAAAATGTTTTTCTTTCCCTAAGAAAATAACTTCTTTCTTAGACTTTCTGCTAATTGTTTTCCTTTTGTTGGAAATAGTTGCCAATCATATTTGGCTTGCTGCAACATGCAGACAGAGAGACACCATGAATCAGTTTCTCTTTGACAGGAAATTTTCTCCTCTTTAAACCCCCTACTCTATGGTTAATAGACAGGACCAAGTAATCCTTCACAAAGCAGGAAAATTCTCCACCATCCCTCTGCCTCTAATATATATATTCACAATGTATGTCTATCTATCCAAATGCTTCTCTTTACCCATCCATTCAACCTATCTATTTTTTTCTTATCTCAAATGTTTCACTTTTCCATCTGTTGTACGGCAATATGGAGCTCACAGCCTCAGTCTTTGAAAGCTAAGGATATTACCTTCTCACAGAGCTGTATCCAGGACAAATCATTTCTGAAGTTTTGAAATTTCTACTTTTAATTCAAAACTAGTGGTTTGAAGACAATAGGAACTGCCAGATTTCCAATCTTCCCAACAACCTCCTGTAAAACTCATAACAGCAATGAAAATAATATGCGTTTACCAGAACCAGAAGATAAAAAGTAGCACCACCTTTAAATTAAGTGTAAGTAGATTTAAAACTTCCAGATGAGCTTCTCCCCTTTAATGTAAGCCTGTAGATGTAGAGAACAGAATACAAGAGGCTTTAGGGATTTAATGAAGAAAATAAGAGGGTGAAGGACACACAAAAAGCACAAAATCACCTGAGAAAGTGAAAGTTCAATATGAAATGCCAATATCGTGAACACAAGTTAGAACTTGGGGGTTCACAGCACTGGCTACAGTGAAGGAGCTTAGCAGGTAGTGGTGACCATGTAGAAGTACTGCTTTGGGGTGATGTTCAGATATATAGAAGATGAGTACTCTTGTTTAGCAATGAGGTAGTGAGAGGAAATAAGGAACAAAGTGGAGGGGGTGGAATTAAGGATTGTACAAACAAAAGAAAACGAAAGCTGATCAACCCCTCCTTCCAACTATCACACCAGCCCCATTCATAGAAGAAGTAGCAGAGGAGAGGACAAAAGAGAAGACACAGAATTCCCAAACTAGGAACAACGTTTAAAAAATAAATAGAAACAGCAAAATAATCTGACCATATCCACATAAAGCTACAGAAATAGAAACAGGAAAGATGAATCAAAGCATTCCAGCTGGTGAAATGTCTCCCTTCCTCCCCAAAAAGACCACTTGATGCTGAGAAAACTATATTATACTCAAAAAATGCAATAAAGATCGTCATACAAACATTTGGAAATTGGAGGGCAGAACTTTAATTTGGAAATACACGAGCACCAAGTGCTGGTAGAGGATGTGGGGCAGCAGGAACTTTCATCCATTGCTGGTTGGAATGCAAAATGCTAGAGCCACTTGGGGAGAAAGTCTGGCAGTTTCTTCCAAAGCTGAACATACAAAGCTAGACTTACTATACAATTCAACCATCACAGTCAGGTATTTACCCAAAGGAGTGAAAAGCTTATGTCCTCACAAAAACCTTAGTAAGAATATTTACAGCAGTTTTATTCAAAATTGCCAATTTCTGTAAGAATTCAAGATGCCCCTCAATCGGTATCCATAAAATGAAATATTTTTCAGCAGTAAAAACAAATGAGCTATCAAGTCACAAAAGTACACGGAGGAGAGCCTTAAACACATACTGCTAAGTGAAAGGAGCCAATCTGCCTTTGTAGCAACATGGATGGAAGTGGAAAGTATTATGCTAAGTGAAATAAGCCATACAGAGAAAGACAAATTCCATATGTGTTCACTCTTATGTGGATCCTGAGAAACTTAACAGAAACCCATGGCGGAGGGGAAGAAAAAAAAAAGAGGTTAGATTGGGAGACAGCCAAAGCATAAGAGACTCTTAAAAACTGAGAACAGGGGCGCCTGGGTGGCGCAGTCGGTTAAGCGTCCGACTTCAGCCAGGTCACGATCTCGCGGTCCTTGAGTTCGAGCCCCGCGTCGGGCTCTGTGCTGACAGCTCAGAGCCTGGAGCCTGTTTCCGATTCTGTGTCTCCCTCTCTCTCTGCCCCTCGCCCGTTCATGCTCTGTCTCTCTCTGTCCCAAAAATAAATAAACGTTGAAAAAAAAAATTTAAATTGTATATCTTTAAAAAAAAAAAAAAAAAAACTGAGAACAAACTGAGGGCTGATGGGGGGGGGTGGGTGGGTGGGTGGGAGGGGAGGGTGGGTGATGGGTATTGAGGAGAGCACCTGTTGGGATGAGCACTGGGTGTTGTATGGAAACCAATTTGACAATAAATTTCATATATTTAAAAATATAATAAAATTTAAAAAATAATAAATAAATAAATAAATAAATAAATAAATAAATTCAGCTATTCCCTCAAAAAAAAGAAAAAAAAAAAAAGGAGCCAATCTGAAAAGGCCATATAATGTATGAGTCTAACAACATGAAATTCTGGAAGATGCAAAACTGTGTAAAAATATATTTATAAAATACATAAAACTATGTAAATATGCAAAACAGAAAATATAAGTGGTTACTTATTTTTCAGGGAGCAGAGAGGAAGAATTATAGGTGGATATTTAGGAATATTTATAGTAATGAAACCATTCTACATGTTATAATGGTAGATACATGACATCATGCATTTATCAAAACTCACAGAACTGTATAACACAGAAAGAACTCTAATATAATCTATGAACTGTAGTTAATAATAATGTATCAATATCAGTTCATCAGTTGAAATCATTGTTCCACAATAATGCAACATGTTAAAAATAGGAGAAACTGGTGGGAAGGATAGGGCATCTATAGGAACCCTCCACACTTTCTGCCTAATTTTTCTATAGACCTAAAATTACTCTAAAATTGAAGTTTATTAAAAACATAGGCAATTATCTGAACAGATGTCTCACCAAAGGAGATATACAGGTAGCAAATAGGTACATCAAAAGATGCTAAACCTCATTTGTCATTAGAGAATTACAAATTAAAATAATATTTACATACCATTAAACACCCATTAAAGTGGCTAAAATTCAGACAACTGACAATACCAACTCTGGAAAAGATAAGGAGCAATAGAAACTCATCCATTGCTGGTGGGAATACAAAATGGCACAGCTAGTTCATTTGGCTACTTATTACAAAGCTAAATAGAGTCTTACCATACCATCCAGCAATCTTACTCCTAGGTTATTTACCCAACTTTTAAAACTTATGTTTATACAAAAACCTGCATGTAAATATTTGTAATAACTATTCATAGTTGCCTAAGCTGGAAGCAACCAAGATATCTTTCAATAAGGGAATGAATTAATAAACTGGTACACCCATATAATGTAATAATATTTATTGATTAAAAAAAAGAGCTATCAAGCTATAAAAGACATTGATGAACTTAAATAGACATTTCTAAGGAAGTGCGTCTGAAAAGGCTACCTATTTTCTAATTCCAATTATATGATATTCTGAGAAATGGCAAACTATGAAAACAGTAAAAAAGATCACTTGTTGCTGTCTCCCCAGCTGCCTGCTAGAATCTTAAAAGTTTAAACAGAGACCTCAGCTGGGTTCAGGCACATATTCAGTCCATCTGGTCTCAACACCTTACTCTCTCAAGGTTACATCCTTCTAACAGCTCCAGCTGTGGGATTGGTAGTGGAACACACATTCCAAGGACAAGGGAGAGGGTGAGTTCGTGGTTCAACTGGGGGTCATGTCCTCTTGATGACCTCCTCTAACAGTTGCCCAAAGGCCAAGAGAAGGAAGGAAGATTTAATAGGTCAAACACACTGTATATTTATATGATGGAGAAACTATTCTGTGTGATACTGTAATAGATATGTAACATTATGCATTTGTCAAAACCCATAGAACTTTGCAGCACAAAGATGGAAACTTAAAATATATAAATTAAATAAAAAAAAATTAGGACACCTGGGGATCACTGGATAAAATGCAGCATGGTGCAAAATAATTTAACCATATTACAAATATATGAAACAACCTCAGTGTTGGGAGTGGATGGGCAAGTTGATGACCTAAGTAACTCTGGAAGTGAGGGGAGCCTGTAACTGAACATAAGCACTATGTTCTAATTGGCAATGTTGTTTCCCACGGGGGTATGGATTAGCAATATTCATAGTGCTGTGCATGTATACTTGCATTGAACAATTAAGTAAATGGATGGCAGATGGCAAAACCCAGATTTCTTGAATATAAGAGTTGGAATAAGAGTTTACTTATATGCCAGGGGAGCCTGCTGGAATGATAGACATGTAATTGATGAGAGCAGGAAACATCAATAAGAACTCACATGTAGCTTAATATAGTGAAGATAGAAGGTTACAGATAATATGTGTGTATATACAAATATATATTCCCTTTGTCAGCTGAGATGGCCTAGAATCAATGACACTCCAGTAACAACAAGGATACCTAGCACCCTGATGTTGGCTTCTAATATTGTTCTCCAATAAAAGGGACCAGAGCTACTTGGAGAAATGATTGACCCAAGGACTGGGGTAAAAATACATAAGATGAGTCTGGAGCATGTTGTGGTGTCCATAATTAAGTGCTTAAAAAAATCCCCCCCCCCCAATTTAATGGTGGTATGTCAAAGGCACACAGAAGCCAACTGAAAGAGCTCCCAATGGCGAAAGCTAAAAAAATTTGAGCAACAACATAAAAAATCAAGAAGCAATGGACTATACCTATAGTATAAAATAAATATATATGGGCCCATACTGATATAGATAAATACTGGAATAATTAAATAAACGGAAGAGATAAATGTGTGCATTAGAATTCCAAATAATTTGTGGACTTACTGTATCCTCCAGGACTGGAATCAAATCCCAAACTTCAGTGTGGGAAGCACAGTGACTTCCTTTCAGAGACTACAGTAAGAATGGGGCGGGGGGGGGGGGGGGAAGAATAGCTTCATGGTAGAGAAATCTGACAAACATTATCTCAGTGCTCAAGGTCAAAATCAACTGAGATAAAACATGTTGATTATACGTAGCCTTAAAATGATTTCAAAAAATGGCGTTTTTGCATCTACGGTCTTCCTCCCCCAAACTGACAAACCCAGCCACCCATGAAAAAAAACACCAGACCAATTCCAGTAGAGTGTCATTCTACAAAACACCTGACCCATACCCCTCAAAAGTACCATTATCAAAAACAATAAAAATATGAGAAAGTCTCATAGCCCAGAGATGCCTAGGAGACATGACAACTAAATGTAATATATTTTTCTTGTTTGGGGTCCCGGAACAGAAAAACGATATAAGGCATAAATTAAGGAAATCTGAATGAAGTATGAATATTAGTTAATAATAATGTGTCTGTTATTACTGGTTCATTAATTATACAATAATATAATAATTATATAATATATAATGATTATATAATAAATATACCATACTAATGTAAGATATTAACAATGGGGAAAACTGGATTGAACTATAAGGGATTTCTGTACAATGTTTTCCATTTCTCTGCAAACTAAATGTTTTCCCTTTCTCTGTAAACTAAAACTTGTGAAAAAAAGTAGAGTTGATTTAAATAATGACAAATATTTAATTAAAGGGGCGCCTGCATGGCTCAGTCAGTTGAGCATCTGATTTCAGCTCAGGTCATGATCTCGTGATCCATGGGTTCGAGCCCCCACATCGGGCTCTGTGCTGACAGCTCAGAGCCTGAAGCCTGCTTCAGGTTCTGTGTCTCCCTCTTCTGACCCTCCCCTGCTCATGCTCTTTCTCTCTCTCTCTCTCAAAAATAAACATTAAAAAATTTTTAAAAATATATTTAATTAAGAAATTTTAAGCAAAACAGACAACCAACCAAGAATAAAAATTAGATGAAGATATAAAAATAGAAAGTGGATGAAATAAAAGACAAAGGAAGTCAAAATACATATGATTGATGACATAAGGACAAAAATAAAAACATGAAACAAAATCAATATTTAAAACTATAGCCCAAGGAAACTTTCCAAAAATAAAACAAGACCTGTATCTTTTCATTAAAAAGTGTTTACTCAGATGCTGGGTAAAAATGACTCAGAATGATCAATTCTTAAACATAACCCACTAAAACTGTTAGATTTTAAAGGTAGAAAAAAAAAAGTCCTTATTATGAAGGAGGAAGAGGAAGAGGAGGAGAAACAGGCAATAGAATTAGACTGATACTGATTTAAAATAAAATGTATAAAGCAAGACAATCTGCAATTAAAAAAAGTGAAAATCGAAGATATTATATCATGCTAATCTGTTCTTGACTATCACAGCTATAGGAAATAATTTTGAAGATGAAGTCAAAGCTAAAGAAAGAATCTCCTTCAAATCTGAAGTCACTGATCAGGAGTATGGCTTTAATTTTATGAAAAATCTGGTCATTCAATAAATATTTCCATTCTAAAACTAGCATTGAACTTACTGGAATTCTCTACAAAACTAACTGTACAATTAATTTAAAATTCAACCTTGTGGATGGGAGACAGAAACTCGTTCTTTGCCCTGAGGGGAAAATTATCAATACACCAAATAAAGGCTAATTGGCACTGATCTAAGTCTGCTTGGGAGAGAAAGTTCTGTAGGCTGGTAAAGAGGATGGGCCTTGGGGTAAAAACAATAACAACAAAAATTCTTCTGTGTTAGTGTTTTGTTCTGATTCTTATTAATTGTGTGATCTCAAAAAAGTTACTTAATGGTTCTGTTTCTCATTTTCCTCATCTGTATAAAGGGGATGATTAAGTCTGCCTTACATGTGGCCATTAGGAGCTCCTTCAGGTAGGTTCATGTGTTCTTTCAATAAGCCCCAACCTTTTCTGAACATTTCCTATTCAGACTTATCTCATATTTCTGTCTTAGCCTTTTTATCTACTACTTCTCCAAAGATTCTGAATTCCTTCTATTGGGAAATAGTGGTGAGAAACCAAGAACTAGGAGCTAGATGTATACACTTTGGTTCTGGCATTACCTTATTTCTAGGCCCTCTCAATGTAAATACTTAGGAAATACATGTGTATTTACTAAATCACATATGCACAGGCATTGATATCAAAGCAGGAATGGTTTGAACAACAACATAAATAATGACAATATTGAATTATAGCTCAGACATTAAAAATATCGATTCCTGGAGCGCTTGGGTGGCTCTGTTGGTTAGGCATCTGGGTTCGGCTCAGGTCATGACCTGGTTCTTCTTGAGTTCAAGCCCCGCATTGGGCTCTGTGCTGACAGCTCAGAGCCTGGAGTCTGCTTCAGATTCTGTGTCCCCCTCTCTCTCTGCCCCTCCCCTGTTTGCACTCTCTCTGTCTTTCTCTCTCTCTCAAAAATAAATAAATGTTTAAAAATTTTTAAAAATATATTAATTCCTGAACCTATCCTGACTTAATAAATAATTAAATAAATGGGGAAGAAAGGCAGCACTTCCTTACAGTTGAATTCCAGTTAATAAATGTAAAAGGAAAGAGGGAGATAGAAAATAACCATTACCCTACAGCAACAATTGCTACAGACAAGGTCCATGATGGATGCCAACATTTGTAGGTGCAAGTTAGAAGAGAAACCGGATTAGCATAGCCTCAAAGTATCCCCCTCATGATATTTCTTGCCATAAAGAGAAAAGATACTACCTTACAATGGAGAAACCTGCCAAAACAACTTTCATGAAGTGACTCAGCACAGTATCTCAGCGATAACATATAATATCACGAATCCTATGACAGCCTGCACTGAGAAGGATATGGAAGCATTTCAGTAGAATACTTTGCCAAAAAATGCATATCTGCAGCTTGTCCAATCAGGAGAAAACAACAGACAAACCCGGACTGAAAGACATTTGACAAAGTAACTGATCAATATTCCTCAAAAGTGTTTAGACTGTAAAAACCAAGGAAAGACTGACAAATATTATAGACTACAAGATGCTATGAAGAAATAAAAATTTAATGCAATTTGGGATCCTAGATAAGACTCTGGAATAGAAAAAGGCCACCAGTGGAAACACTGGCAAAATATAAATAAATTTTATAATTTAGTTAATAGTATTATATAGGATTGAATTCTAGATCTTGAAAATTGTATTAAAATCACATATCATTAATATTAGGGGAAGTGAGATGAAGGATAGATACAAAAATTCTGTATTTTTGTAAATTGCTTGTAAAACTAACATTAGTTTAAAATTAAGAATTAAGAAAATTAAAAAAGAGGGGCGCCTGGGTGGCTCAGTCAGTTAAGCAACTGACTTCGGCTCAGGTCATGATCTCACAGTTCATGAGCTTTGGCCCTACATCGGGCTCTGTTCTGACAGCTCAGAGCCTGGAGCCTGCTTTGGATTCTGTGTCCCCCTCTCTCTTTGCCCCTCAACTGCTCATACTCTATCTCTCTGTCTCTCTCTCAAAAATAAATAAAAACATTAAATTTTTAAAATTAAATATGAGTGTTTATGGCAGTACCTGGCATAACTGTGCACAACAAAAATTTGTGAACATCATTATTATCATCATTATCAATATTATTCATATAATAAAATGATACTAGATACTACATATAATTTTTTTGTTGTTTACCTGAGCTGACAACAAAAGCCCAGAGGTGAGGATAAAGGTGATTAAGTTTAAAACATTCTAGGTTCAGACCTGCTACCTCTCTGGCAAACCACTTCACCTCCTGCCTTGCAGAGGAGCAACATTTCAAAAGACCTAGTTATCCCCTCCCCTTACCTCAAGATGGTTTTTAAAAGACTGGAAGGTCAACTGACGAATGGATAAAGAAATTGTGGTTTATATACACAATGGAATACTATGTGTCAATGAGAAAGAATGAAATATGGCCCTTTGTAGCAACGTGGATGGAACTGGAGAGTGTTATGTTAAGTGAAATAAGTCATACAGAGAAAGACAGATACCATATGTTTTCACTCTTATGTGGATCCTGAGAAACTTAACAGAGGTCCACAGGGGAGGGGAAGAAAAAAAAAAAAGAGGTTAGAGAGGGAGAGAGCCAAAGCATAAGAGATTCTTAAAAACTGAGAACAAACTGAGGGTTGATGGGGGGTGGGAGGGAGGGGAGGGTGGGTGATGGGTACTGAGGAGGGCACCTTTTGGGATGAGCACTGGGTGTTGTATGGAAACCAATTTGACAATAAATTTCATATTTAAAAAAAATAAAAAATTTAAAAAATTTAAAAAAATAAAAGACTGGAAGGGGAGACAAGTTTATTGTTTTGAATACTGCAATATTTATGAAGAAATCCTACCTCTTTTCTTTACATTCCAGTTGGGGCAGAAAGAGATCATATGACTAGTTCTGACTCTTAATGCCAAGGGAATCATTTGTCAAATTTGGGAGTGTCTAGAAAGAAGGGTATTATGGGTTTAATCATGTCCCCAAAAAGATATTTTGAATTCCTGACCCTGAGTACCTCAGAATGTGAACTTATTTGGAGATAAAAGTTATAGATGTGATTAGTTAACTGTGATAAGATTATACTGAAGTAGACTGGGCCAAAATCCAATAAGTCCTTATAAAGAAGACCTTAATGAGATGAGGAGAATGCCACATGACAATGGAGGCAGAGACTGGAGTGATGCAAGACAAAAAGTGCCAGAGAACAATGGCCACCATGAGAAGTTAGGATAAAGCAGAGAAGCGTTCTATTCAGTCTCAAAGGGATGGCTACCAGTTGGACTAACCTGCCCAATGCTTCCAGGTCAGGGCAAAGAGCTTTGGGGAGAAATGGCATGGTGGGATGGACAGGTGTGGATGATGGATCCTAGTAGTGTCCGCACATATCACAGGTGATGCCACATTCGATAGATGAAATTAGTACCCAGTCTTTTAGAAGAAGTGGGACAAGGAAATTGCACAGCCTAGGAGGACAGCATGACACCATCAGCATGACTCAAGGGCGAGCTTCACAAAGGACCCTCAGTGTCCAGTGGGGCTGCTTGGACTTGAGCCTCCATCAGTATGAGGGCTCTTTATTTATTTATTTATTTATTTATTTATTTATTTTTTTTTTTTTTTTTGGGACAGAGAGAGACAGAGCATGAACGGGGGAGGGGCAGAGAGAGAGGGAGACACAGAATCGGAAACAGGCTCCAGGCTCTGAGCCATCAGCCCAGAGCCCGACGTGGGGCTCGAACTCACGGACCGCGAGATCGTGACCTGGCTGAAGTCGGACGCTTAACCTACTGCGCCACCCAGGCGCCCCTAGGGCTCTTAAAACCACCAGCAGTCCACCTCAAGCTCAGAATCAGTAAGGCAAGAAAGTAGTCCCAAGCTGTCCAGGAAAAAAAAAAACTTACATATTTTCACCACCCTTTGTTCTCACCCCAATGCCCAAGAGGTCCCCATAGTGAAGGGAGGGATATGTAAATGAGACCAGACCCCTATACCTCAACCCCACCAGCTTACTAGTGTCGTATAGGCACCACAGCATGTTGGGGAGCTGGTACAGAGCAGGAAAGGAATAGGAGAGTTTTCTCTCAGACATGGATTTGAAGTATTATAATTAAAAGTTCTGAATCTTAAGAACTAAAAAGAAATTATTTTAATAACCTAAAGAGACAAAAATGTTACAGAATTAGATACTACAAAAGGCACCTGCTCCCCTGTGGGCAAGAAAGGGCTCAATTAAGCCTTACTGGGAATTCTTATTAGCAAGGATAAAACTGGGGCACATGAGTGGCTCAGTCAGTTAAGTGTCCAACTCTCGATTTTGGCTCAGGTCATGATCTCATGATTCGTGAGTTCGAGCCCCACATTCGGCTCTGCACTGACAGTGTGGATCCTGCTTGAGATTCTCTCTCTCCCTCTCTCTCTCTCTCTGCCTCTACCCTGCTCATGCTCTCTCTCCCTCTCTCAAAATAAATAAATAGGGGCGCCTGGGTGGCGCAGTCGGTTAAGCGCCGACTTCAGCCAGGTCACGATCTCGCGGTCCGGGAGTTCGAGCCCCGCGTCAGGCTCTGGGCTGATGGCTCGGAGCCTGGAGCCTGTTTCCGATTCTGTGTCTCCCTCTGTCTCTGCTCCTCCCCCGTTCATGCTCTGTCTCTGTCTGTCCCATAAATAAATAAAAACGTTGAAAAAAAAAATTAAAAAAAAAAATAAATAAAAATAAATAAATAAACTTAAAAAAATGGAAATGATAAAACTATTTTATGTGTACACCCCAATGATCCAACACTCTTAACTAAGCTATAATTATAATACATTAATAATAATAAAACAATAATATACTATAATAATAAAATGTAATATAATAATCACATCTTTTCACCTCATCAGCAAAATGTTCCTTATCTGTAAAAGAAGATTTCCTTTCCTATTTATCTGAGGGCAAAGCTGCTTTTGATCATAACTTAGAACAAAGAGTTATTGATAAGCAAAGGATTTGGATGACTCTGAATGTGGCAAGGCTTATAGGTTTCTAAATGATGAACATTTTAGTAAGTGAATGGTGGAGGCAGGGAGGTCTCCAGAGAGTCTTGTGCCCTGAAATATAATGAGTTTCTTTGGGGAGTAATTCATTAGGAAATGAGAAAGCAAACGCTCTGTCAAGAGGAAGCTTTCAAAACTATTACTCTGTTTTAATCAGCAGGCTTGATTTTCCATTAAGAAACAAGAAAAAATGTTTTCCCTGGCCAGGCAACTCTTTCAACAGGAGACTTTGTTGGTTTTTAATAAGGCAAAGTATTTAGGGGCCCAGAGATTGGTCCACCTCAAGAGATTTATAGAATTTCAGAGTCAGGAAAATATGAAACATTTTTAATTATTATAGAAGAGAAAATTGCTAACCTTCAGCAAGCAGCATCATCTTACATTTTAGAGCTAGGTGTGTGCCGTTGGAAAAACATCTTTACCTCTCTGAGCTTCAATTTTCTCATCTACAAATGGAAATAACAACACTTCTCAACCTCTCACTTAGAGGTATTTTTGAGTTTAAAACAACCCACATAATGTACTTAGCAAAAAAGTGCTAGTAAATAGTAGAGCCAGAATTTCAACCCCAGTTGGTCTGACTACAAAACTCATGTTCTTAATCATTACCCTCTATTGCCCCTACTTCATAGAGAATTGTCATGAAGATCACATATGAATGCAAGAATAAATTTATGAAGGGAAATATAAATATAAATTGTAGAGTCTGCCAAGATAGATCCAGGACTTTATAGTCAGAACTAAAGGCTTTTGGTAGTGATTTAAAGAAGAAAAGAAAGTGCTCCATTAGAGAACAAAAGATATTTCTTTTGTTCACTGCTCTATCCTGGGTTCCATAATGCATAATGCTATTTTATTATATGTATTGGTTGAAAGGATGATACATAACCCAACAGCTATCAAAGGAAAGAATACCTGTAGACAATACCTATTTTAAGCCCTGTAAATATGGTGATATCATTATCCTTAAAAGTTTAGCACACATAAAAAATACCTACACTTTAATGAAACTTCTTTATAGATGTTGATTATTTTGAACTTAGCATAGTATGTGAGTAATAGGAAAAAATCATTTTAGAAGATGTTATGACTTGATGTACAAAAGTAATATATACTTTTAGAAAGAAGTTATTCAGTTTTTCCTTATCTAATCACATATATTAATTGAAAATAAATTACAATTAGATCTGACAAAGATATCTCCTTTTCCAGACTCTAGGCAGGTTTCTCTAAGCCCTCTAAGCCTGGACCGTGATATTCATGTAGCAAGAGTCTTGCTAAGACTTAGTTCATCGAGAATTCCCCACTCCATCTCCACCCCCATATCTGATCAAATTCCTCATCCTTCATCATCCCTCAGCTGAAATTTGGTCACCTGGATTGCCTTAAGCAAGAATCCTGTCAGATATGCAACAATTCCCCCCACCCTTACCCTTGATGTTTTCCCTTAGTGATTTTCCATCCACTGGACTCTAGGGCACCACTTGTACCTTATTCCTTGCTCCAGTTCTATTAATCAGACGTACCATCCTCCTTCTCATGTCAGGGCTTTATGTGTGTGGCTCCCCTCAATTCATCATTTCCTGTTTAGTGTCCTTCAGATTTCAGCTCAGAGGTCACCTCCTTGAAGAATCGTCTTTCTAAGACATCAGATTAAATCAGGTCATCTTGCTATAAGTTCTCAATGTACACTAGACACTAAAAGCATGCATCATGGTAATGGAGATTTACATTCCTCCTCTTTGGTGAGGGGTCGACCCACTAAAACTTGAAGCTCCATGATGTAAATGATATACACGTATGGCACATTTGGCAAATTGCTTTATTCATTTGAAAGTACAAAAAACAAATACTCTTAAGATCTGACCCAAAGTCTTGGTCTATACTGCCCACATTTCTCCTCTTCCTGTATCTCCACCCTTCTCCATATCCTGTCTGCCATTTTTTAAGTGTCTACAACATATCAGGGAACTAGCAATATGCTACACATACTATCCCTTAACTCTTAGAATAATAAATGAAGCTAGGAAATTACTACCTTCTGATTTTAGCAAACTAAATCCTAGAAGTCCAAATACTTAAACCACAGAGCCCAGGAAGCAGGTACTGTAAGTCCAACTGGGAATACAGGTCTGCAGAGCATCCAATCCACGATATTATCTCTCCAGCCTTCACACACTGGGTATTGTCTCATCTATTGTCAAGACAACCTCGAAACACTACTCTTGTATGCCCCGCTTTTTTGGGTGCATGCATCATCACTTGCCTGTTATGTTTGTGGGAGGGTCACAAGATTAAAAAATCTGGCACAACAGGGGATATATCTTACATTTCTTTCATACTTTGCTCCTAAGCCAGGAGGGCCTTGTGCCAGAAGTACATTCTTGATGCATATGTTCCTAAAGAATCACAAAATGTGACAGCCGGAAGAAAACTTGGTAATCTGGTCCCACCTCTCATTTCAGAAATAAGAAACGTAGTCTCAGATATGCTATCCATCTAGCCCAGGGACACTGCTATATAGTTGGCAGAGAACTTAGAAGTTAAAACACCAAAGTTTAAATTTTCAGTTGTACTATGTTGCAATCCACTCCCTGATTGGTGAGTGAATGATAAGATAAATGAACTTATTGTTTTTAAATAAATGATGTCACTTCTCAGACCTTCTAACCTTTAGGGAATGCCTAGTGCTGAGTAGGTGTCCTATTTCTGATTAATGTCAAAGAAGGTTTTTTTTTTAAAGAAGGTTTAACCAGGAAGGAAAAAAGGTAGAACGAGGGCCACATGCTCTCATTACTTTTCACCCAATGTCATGGCATTTTATTGCCCATTTGCAGGTCAAAGAGCCTCTGAAATATGGCCCAACATGATTGTGCTTACCAAGCATTAAGTGAGAACAAGTTTTGTCTGTCTTGGTGCAAGCCCTTTACCCTCTCTGTAGTCATCCAAATGCACTTCTATGGCTGAAACACTTCAAACAAGTAGACAGACTCTCTTGTTTTTACTTCAAGGATAAGTTTTATAGTTTTAAGTCCTTTCTATAGCCACAGTTCCATGAAAATTTATGAGACCAAAAATTGCCTACAACTAAGTAGTGGGTCTCTAGATGGCAGCTGCCACATGTGACACTCAGAGCTTATTTTTCATGTTGTGTGCTGGGCTAAAAGTCTGCACTAAAATCTTGGGCTTGATCCAAGTGCCCTCTCTCAGGGTCCCAAACATGGCACAGAGTGCAGGCACCATTGGCTCTCAAAACCTTGCATCTGTCATCCCCTTGGCCACATCCTTCATACCCAGCAGGGTCACCAGCCTACAAATGATAGGATTCTTATGACAATCCCTTAATTAGACTGGAGTGATGATTTCATTGACGTACTGGAAGCTTACGAGTCAAGTAAAGGTAATATGGATTATCTCATTAAAATAAATAAAGTTTGGGGCACCTGGGTGGCTCAGTCTATTGAGCATCCAACTTCAGTTCAGGCAGTGATCTCGCATTCAGGGGGTTTGAGCCCCGCATCAGGCCCTGTGTTGACAGCTCAGAGAGCCTAGAGCCTGCTTGGGATTCTGTGTCTCCCTTTCTTTGCCCATCCCCCACTTGTGCTCTGTCTCTCTCTCTCTCTCTCTCTCTCTTTCAAAAAAATAAATAAATAAACATAAAAAATGTTTAAAAATAAATAAATAAAATAAATTTCTCAGTAGTACATGATAAAAACACTAGACCTTTTGATATCCTCTCAGAGAAAAGAATCATTTGATATGTTATATGTCCTGCAATGGGTTTATCAAAGTAAAGTGAAAAATGCATACATATTTATATATCTACAGATATATAAACTATATATTTACTTAGATTAAGATATATGCATATATTCGTTGTGAATATGAGAAATGAGAAAATAATGTATTTACGCAATAGTACTCATTTGAATGATAAAAAGAGAAAATTAGCATTCTCAAGGAATATGTGGGGGAATGTTCTATCTTACAAATAATCAAGTTAATGTAAGTTAAAATAATGAGGCTATATTTCATGGCTATTGCACAGATGAACTTTTAAAATAAATCACAACTGCCAAAGATAGTAAAGATGTGGTAAAATGTATAAGATCAAGAAATTTGGGACACAATTGCAATGTGAGTCTACCATTTTGAAAAGCAATATATCAAATGCATACCAATGGAAATAAAGGTAACTAGGAGAGGGAGCCAAGATGGCAGAACAACATGGAAGTTTTTGTGTCTCGCATTCATGAAACATAGCCAGACCAACACAAAATCAACCTACACCTAGAAAACTGACTGGAGGATCTGCACAACCTGAACCAAAGATCAGCAGGAATTCACCCCGAAAGAAAGAGCACAAAGAAACGACAGCCGGGGATTTAACCAACACAGATACAAGCAAGATGTCTGAACCAGAATTTAGAATCACGATAATAAGAATACTAGCTGGAGTCGAAAATAGATTAGAATCCCTTTATTCAGAGATAAAAGAAGTAAAAAAATAGCCAGAGAGATTAAAAATGCTATATATATATATACACACACACGTATATATATGTATATATATACGTATATATATACGTATATATATGTGTATATATATATATACGTATATATATACATATATATACGTGTGTATATATATATATATATATATATATATATATATATATATCTCAAAGCAACAAAGATTAGAAAGGACCAGAGAACACCACCAGAAACTCCAACGCTACAAGCAACATAATGGCAATAAATTCATATCTTTCAGTACTCACTCTGAATGTCAATGTACTCAATGCACCAATCAAAAGACGTAGAGTAACAGAATGGATAAGAAAAGAAGATCCATCTATATGCTGTTTACAAGATACCCACTTTAGACATAAAGACACCTTCAGATTGAAAATAAGGGGATGGAGAACCATCTATCATGCTAATGGTCAACAAAAGAAAGCCAGAGTAGCCATACTTATATCAGACAATCTAGACTTTAAAATGAAGACTGTATCAAGAGATGCAGAAGGGCATTATATCATAATCAAGGGAACTATCCACCAAGAAGACATGACAATTGTAAACATTTACGCACCAAATGTTGAAAGCACCCAAATATATAAATAAATTAATCACAAACATAAAGAAACTCACTGATAGTAATACCATAATAGTAAGAGACTTCAACACCCCACTCACAGCAATGGACAGATCATCTAATCAAAAAATCAACAAGGAAACAATGGCTTTGAATGACACACAGGAACAGATGGATTTAACAGATATATTCAGAACATTTCATCCTAAAGCAGCAGAATACACATTCTTCTCCGGTACACATGGAACGTTCTCCAGAGTAGACCATGTACTGGGACACAAATCAGCCCTAAGTAAGTACAAAAAAGTTTGAGATTATACCGTGCATATTTTCAGACCACAACACTATGAAACTCGAAATCAACCACAAGGAAAAATTTGGAAAGGTAACAAATACTTAGAGACCGAAGAACATCCTACTAAAGAATGAATGGGCTAACCAAGCAGTTAAAGAGGAAATTAAAAAGTATATGGGAGTCAAAGAAAATGATAACACCACAACCTAAAACCTCTGGGACACAGCAAACGCGGTCATAAGAGGAAAGTATATAGCAATCCAGGCCTTCCTAAAGAAGGGAGAAAGATCTCAGATACACCTAACCTTACGCCTTAAGGAGCCAGAAAAAGAACAGCAAATAAAACCCAAAACCAGCAGAACCCAGGAAATAATAAAGATTAGAGCAGAAATTAATGCTACTGAAACCGAAAAAACAGATCAATGAAACCAAAAGCTGGTTCTTTGGAAGAATTAACAAAATTGATAAACCACTAGTCAGATCAAAAAGAAAAAGGAAAGGACCCAAATAAATAAAATCCAGAATGAAAAAGGAGAGATCACAAAGAACACAGTAGAAATAAAAACAATAATAAGAGAATATTCTGAGCAATTATATGCCAGTAAAATGGGCAATCTGGAAGAAATGGATGGACAAATTCCTAGAAACATATAAACTACCAAAACTGAAACAGGAAGAAAAAAAATTTGAACAGACCCATAACCAGTAAGGAAATCGAATTAGTAATCAAAAATCTCCCAGAAAACTAGAGTCCAGGGCCAGGTGGCTTTCCAGGGGAATTCTACCAAACATTTAAGGACGAGTTAACATCTATTCTCTTGAAGCTGTACCAAAAAATAGAAATGGAAGGAAAACTTCCAAACTCTTTCCATGAAGCCGGCATTACCTTGATTCCAAAACCAGACAGAGACCCCACTAAAAAGGAGAACTATAGACCAATTTCCCTGATGAACATGGATGTAAATCCTCAACAAGATATTAGCCAACCGGATCCAACAATACATTAAAAAAATTATTCACCATAACCAAGTGGTGTCAGGTTTAAATCCCTGGGATTCAGGGCTGGTTCAATATCTGCAAAACAATTAATGTGATTCATCACATCAATAAAAGAAAGGACAATAACCATATGATCCTCTCAATAGATGCAGAGAAAGCATTTGACAAAATACAGCAGTGTTTCTTGATAAAAACCCCCAAGAAAATAGGAATAGAAGGAGCATACCTCGAGATCATAAAAGCCATATATGAAGGACCCAACGCTAATATCATCCTCAATGGGGAGAAACTGAGAGCTTCACCCTAAGGTCAGGAATGAGACAGGGATGTCCACTTTCACCACTGCTATTCAACATAGTATTGGAAGTCTTAGCCTCTGCAACACAAAGAAATAAAAGGCATCCAAAATGGCCAGGAGGAGGTCAAACTTTCGTTCTTCATAGATGACATGATACTCTATATAGAAAACCCAAAAGATTCTACCAAAAAACTGCTAGAATTGATCCATGAATTCAGCAAAGCGGCAGGATATAAAACCAATGCACAGAAATCGGTTGCATTCCTATAACCAACAATGAAGGGACAGAAAGAGAAATCAAGGAATTGATCCCATTTACAGTTGCACAAAAAACCATAAAATACTTAGGAATAAATCTAACCAAAGAGGTGAAAAATCTATACACTGAAAACTATAGAATCTTGTGAAGAAATTGTAGAAGACACAAAAAAATGGAAAAAGATTCCATGCTCCTGGATAGGAAGAACAAATATTGTTAAAATGTCAATACTACCCAAAGCAATCTGCATATTCAATGCAATCCCTATCAAAATAACACCAGCATTCTTCACAGAGCTAGAACAAATAATCCTAAAATTTGTATGGAACCAGAAAAGACCCCAAATCACTGAAGTGATCTTGAAAAAGAAAACCAAAGCAGGAGGCATCACAATACCAGACTTCAAGCTATACTACAAAGCTGTAATCATCAAGACAGTATGGTACTGGCACAAGAACAGACACTCAGATCAATGGAACAGACTAGAGAACCCAGAAATGGACCCATAAACATATGGCCAACTAATCTTTGACAAAGCAGGAAAGAATACCCAATGCAATAAAGACAGTCTCTTCAGCAAGTGGTGCTGGGAAAACTGGACAGCGAAATGCAGACAATGAACCTGGACCACTTTCTTACACCATACACAAAAATAAACTCAAAATGGATGAAAGACCTCAGTGTAAGACAGGGAGCTATCAAAATCCTCAAGGAGAAAGCAGGCAAAATCTCTTTGATCTTGGCCACAGCAACTTCTTATTCAACACGTCTCTGGAGGCAAGGGAAACAAAAGCAAAAATGAACTACTGGGACCTCATCAAAATAAAAAACTTCTGCACAGGAAGGAAACAATCAGCAAAACTAAGAGGCAACCGACAGAAGGGGAGAAGATTTTTGCAAATGACATATCAGATAAAGTGTTAGTACCCAAAATCTACAAAGAACTTATCAAATTCAACATCCAAAAAAATAATAATCCAGTGAAGAAATGGGCAAAAGACATGAATAGACACTTCTCCAAGGAAGACATCCAGATGGCCAACTGACACATGAATAAATGCTCAACAGCACTCATCATCAGGGAAATACAAATCAAAACCACAAGGAGATATCACCTTACACTTGTCAGAATGGCTTACATTAACAACTCAGGCAACAACAGATGTTGGCAAGGATGCGGAGAAAGAGGATCTCTTTTGCATTGTTGGTGGCAATGCAAGCTGGTGCAGCCACTCTGAAAACAGTATGGAGGTTCCTCAAAAAACTACGACTCACCAATTGCACTACTAGGCATTTATCCATGGGATACAGGGGTGCTGTTTTGAAGGGACACATGCACCCCCATGTTTATAACAACACTATCAACAATAGACTAAGTATGGAAAGAGCCCAAATGTCCATTGATGGATGAATGGATAAAGGATATGTGGTGGATATATATACAATGGAGTACTACTCGGCAACCAAAAAGAATGAAATCTTGCCATTTGCAACTACGTGGATGGAACTGGAGGGTATTATGCTAAGTGAAATTAGTCAGTCAGAGAAAGACAAATATCATATGACTTCACTCATATGAGGACTTTAAGAGACAAAACAGATGAACATAAGGGAAGGGAAACAAAAATAATATAAAAACAGGGAGGGGGAAAAACAGAAAAGACTCATAAATATGGAGAACAAACTGAGGGTTATGGGGGGGGGTGGGATAAATGGTAAGGGGCACTAGGGAATCTACTCCTGAAATCATTGTTGCACTATATGCTAACTAATTTGGTTGTAAATTTTAAAAAATAAAAAAAAATAAAATTAAAAAAATGGAAATAAAGGTATCTCAGTAATCCCATTTTCAGAAATTATTCTGGAAAAACCATTCATTTAGCTTTTTTTCCCTTTCAATTAAGATGCTGACTACAATATTAACCATAATACCTAAAGATGAGAAATAACTAAAATGTCCAACATTATGGTGGGTCTACTCATTAGAAATGTTATACAAATATTTTAAAATATTTTTTGAATTGTCAACATCATGTCAAATGTGTATGACATAAAATTGAAAAAGGAAACTACAAAATTCTACATTCATAGTGATTACAATCATGCAAAAATATATTTGACTAAATTTTTATGTAAACATCGTGTCCTTTAATTATTTTAAGCAATTGGCATGACGAATGTCTTTTAATTTTTATTATTATGTGATTTTCCTCATTAAAATGGGAACAAATAAACTGAGTTAGATTCTATGGGCTGGAAATAAAATTATTTTTTTCATTGTAGAGGGTGTGTACATAGACACTGAAGACAATAGGTTTAGAAGTCAGTGGAACAGCTGAGTTTGTGGATTCCCTTCCTTTGGAAGCTGTGAGACTTTGGAAAAATAATTTACACTCCCTGAGTGCCAGTTTCTTCTTATGCAAGATGAAGATCATTATTTCTCATAGCTATGAAGATTCGCTGAAATAAAGTCTTTATCATCGAACAAGGTTTCCGACCTATCCTAAGTGTTCAAGAAACAACAGTTTTGTTTTGGTTTAGGTTTTCATATTTTGGCAGCAATCATTTTTAGGTCACAAAAAAATTATCCAGTAAGTATTTTAATGTCAGAATGTCTAAACAAACAAAGAAACAACAAAAAAAACCTATCAGGAATATATCTCATAAAACTATATCATTTTGGACCTTACCATCACAACATTTTTGTAATCAAATTTTCCCCCATTTTCTTTCAGGTACTTAGAATTTTGAAGTACACAAGGTTATTGGAAAAGAAATGCTTTTACAAATTAAACTATATCCATATCTACATTCGAAGGGAAGCACTCAGAAATTACATCAAGTGTATCACTTTTTTATAGGAATAAAATATCTGAATAGCTGACATATTATAAACAACTCTTCTTCTCTTCCCCATCTCATATCTCATACCTACGTCTGTGTCTATACTCAACCTCCTGAAAGAGTTAATCTTCCCCCTCCCCATTCCCACCCAGTACCACCAAATGAATGAGCAGTTTACTCTTTTTTTGATTCCCAGTGGGGTCTGGCCTATTTCATGTGGGCACAATGAATGTAGGTTCCAAAGGATCCTACTGATCCACATATTATAGAGAGCTTCTAATATAAAAGTCCACAGAGATAGCTTTTAGATTTTCAATGTCCAGTTTTAACTTGAAAGCTGTGCACATTTGCTCTAGGAAGACATAACAATGGCTTCCCAACATTGTTCCTCTTTTCAATGTAACCACACTTAAAAGGAATTCAGTTTCTTTAGCAACAAAAGTATCCCAAGGACTCAAGGTCCTCAGTGTTCACATCTCGGAAAGACTCCATGTGAGCCAAGCCACTGTAGTTTCTTTTGAACATTTCATTGTTGCCTCTCAGCCTGTTGGGTGGAGGACAATCTTTCTGACTTGAAACCGGGGGTGAAACAGGAAAAATCTATGAGATTTATCACCTTCCCTTCATGATGTACCTTGGCAGCAAAGTGACCCAGGCAGTGAAGAAGCATTATTGTGTGCATAACACTTTAATGAGATCTTGGTGACTTTGGTCTCCAGTGAGCATTTCATTGGGAAATTTCTTTATTAAGTGGCTTTTATGGGTACATCTTTCCCTGAATCCCCATGAAAGCTTGCAACAATTTTGAGAAGTGGATGTGAACTCAAATCAGAATTTCCTCCAGTCAAGAACTATGGTTAGTAAGTAGAAAACTTTTTTCCATAAAAGGAATTTCAAATATTCACATTCTGAGTTACCTACCTTCAATGAACAATTTATTTAAGAAGTATGCACAGCCCTATATGAACCAATTACTACCTCCATTTCAAAAGATGCCTAAAAGAGATTCATGGAGTGGTTATCCTCTCCACATTTCATTCATTCATTCATTCATTCATTCATTCATTCAGCATAGATTTACTGAGTGTCTACTCTGTGCCAGGTATTAATGAATCAAAAATATTTTTATTTTCTTTTATTTAAGAAAATTTTCTTAATGTTTGTTTATTTTGAGAGAGAGAAACAGAGTGTGAACAGGGAGAGAGGTAGAGAGAGGGAGACACAGAATCCAAAGCAGGCTCCAGGCTCCAAGCTGTCAGCACAGAGCCCAACGCAGGGCTAAAACTCATGAACTGTGAAATCATGACTTGAGCTAAAGTTGGAGGCTTAACCAACTGAGCCCCCCCCAGGTGCTCCAAAAACGTTTTTAAACAAAACTGGCAAAAGATAATCCCTGCCTTTATGAAGCCTTCACTCCAGAAGAAGGAAACAGAAAATAACGAAAAAACATAAAAACCCATAAATAATATAATATGTTAGGATTGCAGGTGTTCAGTAGAATAGCTGAGCCAAGAGGACAACCAGTGCAAAGGCCTAAAAAGGAAAGCGTGCTTGATGCAAGAACAAAAAAAAACACCAGCCAGCATGTCTGAAGCACACATGGATGAGGAGGAAAGTGACAGGACAGGAGGTGAGACAGGTCAGTAGTGCCATGAGGTCACTGTTAGGGTTCTGGTTTTCACTCTAAGCAGGTGGGGAGCCACCAAAGAGTCTGGGCAGAGGAGCCACATTATCTGACTTCTGTGTTAAAAGGATCGCTCTGGGTGCAGGATGGGATAGTATCAAGTCCTGTATCTTCTAGAAGCCGTGCCTGGTACTGCCATCTCAAAGGAGCTGTCTCACCATGGCACTTCTAAACCATTCATGTATTTTACCACCTTTACTGAATATCAGCATTCTTGTAAGAGACAGAAATACAAAATGAGTAGTATCTTGTCATATTTTGCCTCCCCAGCATTCAGAATTGTCTCCTATTTGGGAAAACCTCTATATAAGCGTTTCAGTGTGACAGAGTATCTCATCTTTCCTCCTGTAAAGTTCAGTCAAATATGCCATGTGTAAGCAATGGTAGAGAGGGTGACATTTATATTCTATGCTCATGTGTAAAAAGAATAAGCCTCATTGGCTTCTAACTGGAACTCTGACCAAATTCAACCATCTGCTTAGAGAAGACAAATTACCCCACCTTCCTTCAACTTAAGTTATTTAAGTCAAGCTTAAATGACCTTAAGCTTACTGTTTATTCTTTTTTTCACCAAGCTCAAGCATCATTATTTCATTTGCTATCTGATCGTTTCGTATAAGTACTCTGGTTTTCAGTATTTCTTTCTCCTCCTCCTCCTTCTCATCTCTCTGTACAACGGATCAAGGATGAACTGCAAGAAAGAGATTTATGTTCCCAGAGAGTTTTCATATTGTCTTGATTTGAGAAAATTATTTCTTGGGTATAGGTCTCTGTCTGACTGTATCATCCTTGGACATAGTTGGTCTGCCTGGTCAACGGGCATTCTGCAATGGTATTTACTGAAGTGTGGCAAGATCTGTCTGGTCTTTTGGACATGATGCTAACCCGTGATGATGGGGATGATGATGGCTGCTCTGATCTCCTTAGTGTTCTGAGCACTTCTCTATCCCCAGAGGCAACAAGGAAATCTTGACTACTCTCTCCAAAACTGGCTGCAAGATGTGGAACAATATGAGGCTAACCTTAAGTCCCTCCACTTAAGGACTTCCCTTGGACACTCTATTTTCTCATGGTGCCATTTGCAGTGTGTCTGAGTCTTCCAATCTACTGTCTACACTCAGAGATGGAGTGCTTACCCCATGTGTTCAGAATTCCCAGAATCATTCTCTCATTCTGTTTGTCTTTCTTTGCTCTCTTCTATTTTTTTTCTCTTTCTTTTTCCCCTCTCTCCCTCCCTCCTTCACCTTCTCTGTCTTTATGGCCTCCTTTTCGTAACATCTTTATGCCCTGTTTTTTTTTTTTTTTAGCCTTGGTGATTATCCTGTAAACCCAACTGTGGGCATTCACAGAAAAATCCCTTTCTTTCTCTCTCACTAAACCCAGTTTTTATTTTTGTTTTATCCACATCGAAAGCACTTGCTCAGTCTCCTTGTGAACTTAGAAACTAGAATCCAAAGTTCAGGGCTGGGTTCTGGTCTGTGTCGTCCCCTCCCAAAATAATCAACATCTTCACTGCAGTTGCTGGAAAACCAGCCACCGGCAACCAGGGAAACTAAGATTTTTAAAAAAATGTTATTATCCACATACTAATAAGACTAACAAGTCCCTCCTATCAATACTGACCTTAATAAAAATAAGAAAGAGAATCTATTTGTTGAATGTATTATTAGTTAGTAAATTTTCAGTAACTTTGTTATAATCTGCATACCAAAGCATGCAATGCTGTGAATATGAAAAATATAGAAAGATTTAAAAAACAAAAACAAAAAACCTGAGGCTAAGAAGCCCTAAATTTGCCCACAGTCACACAGCTAAGGAGTGTTGGAGGTGGCATGATGCTTGAGCAGTGCCTGTATCCTTTTGGAGAGCCATAGTGCACAGGCTTATTAAAAATCAAAGGCTCTGAGCGGTCAAGTCAGAGGCAGAGTTTCCTGTTTAAATGTATTTAATAGTATTCCCCATGTCTTTTACTTTAGAATGGGGATATTAAGTTTAAAGACTGTAGGGGCGGGGGGGGGGGGCAAGTTTCTCCTGCTGCTCATGGTTGCATGGGGGCTAGAAAACAAACAAAGTAATGGTGGGACAGTGCTGGACCAATGGCAACAGTATAGTAGGAGATCCATTCACTCAGCAAACGTTTGCAGAGCACATACAGCATCAGTCATTCTACTAAGTGCCAGAAACCTAAAGAGAGAGGCAAGATGCCCTCTGTGTCTGCAAGAAACTTAGTCAAGTGCTTTCTACTTCTGTTGGAGAAATTGGTTCTCAAACTTAAACAGGGGCTTCTTAAAACACAGATTGCTGAGTCTCACCTCCAGAATTCTGATTCTGTAGATCGGGGGCGGGGGGGGGGGGAGGGAAGGGAGGTGTTTGTGGGGGGGGGGGTACCAAAGAATTTGCATCACCAGCAAGCCCCCAGGTGATGCTGGTGCTACAGGTCCCAGGAGCACACTTCAAAAATGACTCTGTTAGAGTAGTCAAGTACTAGCTGTTTCAGGATCCTGGGGAAATACTTTGTTAATTCCCACGATTTCCAGAAAAGAAGAAGTTCAAAATTGTAATCTTGACCTGTTGGCACCGTTATGTCCATGGTAAGATAAGAAAAGCCACAGTTCTTTGTCTTTATGGCCACAAACGTGCTGGCAAATTACATTTATCACTGTCTCTTCACCCTCACAACAAATCAATAATAGATTTGTTGATCAGTAATTGGTGCTCAATTCGAGAGCCTCAGACAGGTCAGGAGTTGACACAGCGCGCATAAATACAAGATGCAAAGCTGGGATTCAAACCTGCCCCTGTTATTCCAGAGACGCGTACTTTTCATTCTGCCTTACTGCTGAGACTAGTTCATTTGATGGTGGTGGTGGGAGGTGGCGGCATGGGAGACAAGTGGCTTGTTAAGCATCAGGAAGCCCCGATAAATAATTGATTGAACTCCTTCCCTCCCCCGCCCCCTTTTCTTCCTGCTCCTGAGGAAAGCATCTCATCTGTTAAAAGACTGAAGCTCAGACAGTGCTGACAGGAGAGAAAAGGTGGCTCTCTATTCCCTGGAGCCTGGGAACATCTTCAACAGCCGCACAGCTTCTGGAACTCGGCTTTCAGCCCCGCCCCCACCTCTCCCTTGGCCCCAGAAATGGAGGTGAAAGGCCACGAAGAGCGCTTCACCCTGGCTGTGGGAAGGACTGTGTGTCGGCAGCACCACCAGCAGGAGAGCAGGAACACAGACCTCCTTCTGTGCTGCCTGCCTAATCCCCCTCTGGAGCTGGTTGTCATGGTGACAAGGGCAAAGCGTGCAGGTGCCTTATTGTGACTGAGACACGTGTGACTCAAATGACGGGAAGAATTAAAGAGGCTCTGCAGCCGGCCCGGCAGCTCCAGCAGGAGGGCTCTGAGTCCCGTGGTGCTTTAAGCCGCCGGCTGAGAATTGAGAAGGCTGAGGAAAGTCCAGGACTGAGAGAGGGCCCTGACCCAAGTCAGGTCTGAGAGAGGGCCCCGCCCCCACCCCACGTGGCTTTGGCTGGCTGGAAGCTGCAGGTGCAGGCCCCAGATTTGGAGGGCCCATTAGAAGAGGTGCCTTCCCAACCTCAGGAGAAGCACCTATGTTGTTCTACTCACTCCCTTCCTCTCCGACCAACCCTTCCCTTTGCAGCAGAAGCTTAGGAATGAGCTAGAAGACAGAACCAAATTAACTCAGTCTTGCTCTGTGAAATCAAAGTGACGCGGCAAAAAAATAGGAAAAGGGCTTGAAAACAGCAAGCATGTTTTCGAGTGTGTGTGTGTGTGTGTGTGTGTGTGTGTGTGTGTGTGTGTGTGCGCGTGCTGGGTTTCTCCTTTGAAAAACAGGTTCGAGGGGCGCCTGGGTGGCGCAGTCGGTTAAGCGTCCGACTTCAGCCAGGTCACGATCTCGCAGTCCCTGAGTTCGAGCCCCGCGTCAGGCTCTGGGCTGATGGCTCAGAGCCTGGAGCCTGTTTCCGATTCTGTGTCTCCCTCTCTCTCTGCCCCTCCTCCGTTCATGCTCTGTCTCTCTCTGTCCCAAAAATAAATAAACGTTGAAAAAAAAATTAAAAAAAAAAAAAAACAGGTTTGAGTTTTCCAACTTTGAGGAGTTCTCATTTCAGTTGGGTTTCAGGGTGGTTTGCAGGGTGGTTAAATGGCGTCCCACTTTTGCATCCCACGGCTCATGGCTTCTCTGCAGCCCTCCTGTGCGCTGAGCTGCCAATCCGTTTGCCCCTCACAGTTCCGACTCTACCCTCCTCTCTCCAGCTCTATCAATGGCAGCAACATTAATATTAATGAGAGGAATTAATACACATTTCCCGGAAAAGGTCAAGGAAAACAGAACCACAAAAGACTGAGCACAATTAGTGTGCTCGGTGTTTGGTAAACATTTTTTCATTAAATCCAGACGATGTAGCACTCAGAGGTAAGCACAACCATATCTCCACTTAACAGATATCACACTTCAAAAAGCTTAAAGCAGTATGGCCTAAATAAGAAACAGAACATAGATTCATATTTAGGTCTTTATTGTCACCCAACTTTAGGGTTGTTTTTTTCCTACTACAATGCCACATTGCAATGTCCCTCAAAAAGAAGAAAAAACAACTCTCTTCTTTCCTCTGGTAATTTTAACATTTAACTGGTAAGAGTTAGAGATTGTATGGCTTTTTTGATGCCATGTGTCAGGGCTCTTATTCCAGTCTTTATTATTAATAACCAATATTTGCTGACTAATTTTTACTGTGTCCATTTCACACCCCTATCGCATAGGAAATATGTTAAAGATTTATTGATGGTGTGCAAATTTGGACTTAAGGAGATTATCTGCCCAAGGTCCCACAGCAGCTATAGATAGGTCTAGCCAGGACATGAACCCAGGAGCAGAACACTTACTCTCTGTGCTGTGCTATGCTATGAAGCAAAGGTCTTACAAGCTTTCCTAGGTATGAAGACAAAAAAGGAAAGAGATGTTGTATATCTTTCCCTAGTTGGTTCCCATGAAAATAAAGCTAAACCAGGTGGGGTTAGGACTTAAACAAGGGCATTTCAAGAAGTGTAAGAGCCCTTCTTGTACCACCTTCTATGGATTGTTTTGTTTTGTTTAATTCTGGAATGTTCCCAGTGCCTATTGTTTGGGGTTAGATACTTAGCTACGGGCAACCTAAGTCTGCAACTGAAATGACTTTCACAAAAGCTTTCCTTCCAGGATGTGTTTGATAGAGATCAATGCACTTAATATTCATTTCAGGCTAATTAGCTAAAACAAGGGTCCCATGAGCAACCACGAGCCAGGAGAAGGGACAATTCTGGACATCTTTGTCTAATTCCTCTTTAAATGCTAATAGCTTTGAGATTATTCTATTAACAGGCAGAATCAGAAAAGGAATAAAAGGGCCTGTTTCATTTAATAAAGGGATCACCAAATGGATCGGAATGTTTGTAACAGCCCGAGTAATTATCTATTCATTTAGGTCAACCTACTGTGGGCATCAGGAAAACATAACTAAGAGCAATCCGATTTATGCACAGCCTGCGGTAGGGCCCCATTACAACACAACCCCTGATCCCTGTACTTCTGAATGCCTGATAGAAGATCAGCTTTACAACAGAGAATGAAGACCTTTTTCCTTGGAGTCCCAGAACTCCAAGTCAAACATTTACGATATGACAAATAAAAGCTATGTTCTAATGCAATACATGTTACATAAACAATGTGTTTGGGCAAAGAAGGAAAGGAGGCTGGGCCTAGACACCAAGTGTCATCTAGAAAACCAGAAAGACTTGTGTTTGAACCCTGGTTTCTCTTTAGTAACCCAAAAACACCATCCCCCAGGCTGCAAGTTTTGTAGTACTATGACCCTCTCACTATTTGCCTGAACATTAATCAGGTAAATTAAACTCACTGTTTTAGGTCTTTGTTTTTGTTTTTTAACTTACAGAATAAGCATAATCATAGTGTCAAGCTTGCAAAAGTTGCTTTAAGGATTAGATGAGATACTATATGTGCAAAGAGACTAGATCAGAGACAATGTTCAAAAGATGGTTAATAACTGTTACCTGGCTTTGTTATAGAGACTGGCTCTGTCAGAGACACCTGAAAGATCCAAGGGTAAAGTGATTAGCTTACAAATTTAGGCACTGGTTGTTCAAGAAAGATCCATCCAACAAGTAGGTTCTTCCCAAGGATATGGATTATATTCTAGTTAGGTGAGTGATGAAATCGGTCTATTTTTAGAGTTTTAATTTTGGCTTTCGCAGAGATTTTCCAGTCACTTTGTGGGGGGAGGAGTTGGTGAGAGCAGCTACATGCATATTTGTGGTCTAGTTGAACAGCTAGAGGTTAGCAAAGGTCTTCTGTTGTACAGGCTGTTGTCATGTGCTCTGCCTTGGCCAGCTGTGGCTGCTGATCACAAGAAGAGCATCTCAAAAATGCAGATTCTGGGTCCTAATCCAGAGCTGCTGAATCAGAATCTCCAAGAGATAATACCAAGGAATATGCCTTTTCTAAAATTTCCTCAGGACACCGGGACATATTCTCTGGGCTAGAGTTTGGAAACCTATGCGCTAAGCAAGTGCATGAAACTGAGCCCACTGCAATATCACATTTGTGATGAGGACCTTTCTGAATACATTCTACAAGCCACCTTGCACTCATGTCTCAAGAGGGATATATCTGAGGCCCATTAACATTCACTTCATAATACACCAAGTGCCTATGTGCCCTATTCCTGCTTTCCTCCACTAATAAGCTATAAGAAACTGGGAAATAAAAGATGGTTCTTAATGGAGACTTTTTTTCTATCCCATCAGGCCTCCGCCTTGACCCATTTCTTGCCTACACGTGGGAAAACAGAATATAGCAGGAGCTTTTAAGCAGATATATAAAACACCGAGTTATCATGACCAGCAAGTTAGGTATGACTGACTTCCACTGCAAATGGCCTCTGCAGCCTATTAATAAAGCAACAATTAGATTGAAATTTATTCCAGAAGTTTCAAAGCACTTCATATGGTAAAAAATAAATATACCCAGGGTACAATTACTAGCTCATATATCCTGGTTATATATGTGTGTGTGTGTGTGTGTGTGTGTGTGTGTGTATATATATATATATATACACACCCTAGTAATCCTACTATATATCCTAGTACAATTACTAGGTTATAAGTCAAGTATATATGTTTAGCTCAAACAAATATTGCCCAAACTTTCCCAAAGTAATTCAACCAATTTATACTCCCCCCAGCATACATGAGTGTTCCAATTCTTCCATATCTTCATCAAAATATGGCCTTTCAGTTTTTTTAAATTTAGCCATTTCAATGAGTGTTTAATGGGATCTTGTTGTGGTTTTAATGTGCATTTCGTAAGGCATAATCATTTCACATGAAGTATCTATTACAGTGATGAATTACAGTTGTAACTCATCAATTTCACTCCTAAGCCTAGGCCCAAGAGTGCATATGTGCACCAATAGACATATGTATGCAGCTTTATGTATAGCTAGAAATAACCTAAATCTCCATCAACAAGAAAACAGATAAATAAATTGAGAGTATATATACAATGGAATACATAGAGAAGAAAAATAAAAACTACTAAAATATGCAACATCATGGGTAAATCTCACAGATACTACATTGAGGGATTTAAAAAAAAAAAAAACAGGCACAAATGAGTATCCACAGTATAATTCCATTTATATTAAGTTCCCAACCATAACGAGTAGAGACAGAAGTTGGAATAGTAGTTAACTCTGGTGGTGGGGAATGTAATCAGGGCAGGCTTCATGGATGCGTGTCTTATAAGGTTCCACACTTAGGAAGGTCCTGTACTTGGTTTAATGCTCCATTATCACTATTTTTAAATTTATAATATTTTTTGAACAAGGGGCCCCACTTTTTCATTTTGGACTTTGAGCTATGTGTTATGCATCTGGTCCTTGGTTCATTTGCCTAGAAAAGGGCATAAGGGAGCCTCCTGGGTACTGGAACAGGGTTGTAGTTACACAGGTATACACACATGTCTATTGAGCTATACACATAAGATTTGTGCATTTTACTGCATGTAAGTTATAACTTAGATTAAACTTTAATAAAAATGTGAAAGAATAAATAGAACATACAGCAGCATGAAGAACAAATTCACCAGAATTGCCAGAGGCTCTGGTGCATAACTCTGGGGAGGATTCCAACCATAAGTGACTCTAGCGGTAAGAAGGAGCAGGGGAGTGATGACTGTTAACATACACTAAGCATCTACTGTGTGTCAGGCATTGTGGAAATCACTTTACATGTGCTAAATCATTAAATCTGCACAGTAGGGAAGCCTAGGTGGCTCAGTCGGTTGAGCATCCAACTTCGGCTCAGGTCATGATCTCACAGCTCCAGAGTTTGAGCCTCACGATGGGCTCTGTGCTGACAGCTCAGAGCCTGGGGTCTGCTTAGGATTCTGTGACTCCACCTCTCTCTGCCCCTCCTTGCTCACACTCTGTCACTCTCTCAAAGATAAACATTCATTTAAAAAAATCTGTACAGCAATCTTGTCAGATAGCATTAGCCTCAATTTATAGGAGGAAAAGCGTTCCAGAAAAGTTAAGTAACTTGTCTAATAATAGACGGTATGTGAATGGCCAAATGGAGTCTCAAACCCAGATCCATCTGTTTTATAGACACATCCTTTCAAAACTATTATGCCACCTCTACTTACAAAATTCTCCTGATCATGTACTGAGGGAGACAAAAAAGCGGACCATATTCCAAAAATATTTAAATATGACATAACTATTCAGAGGCTGCATGCAATATGGAGAAACCCCTTTCCTGCCCCTGGCAGCATGCTGTGCCCTCCCAGGGCATGAGATCTGATTTTACCTGGTGAACATAAACGCAGGTATTAGTCCTGGAAATACAATTACCCATCTCAAGTATTTGACTCAAGGACTTGGTTCATCCTCTGATTCTATAGCTTGCTGATGGGCCATAAGAAATAAGCATTGTTATGTGACCTTCAAAACATGACATATGAGTAGCAAAATAAATGATTCATTTAATGGGTTTAGATATAGAGGGCCTTCCCCTGCTTCAGCACTGAGGTCTTATTTATGGCCTGGTCTTAACTGAGTTTCTTTGTGTGTAAGCTTTGAAAAACCATTATGGTCAAAACCTTTCACAGGATTTATTAGAATGCTTTGAAAATTTCTGTGTAGAGAACAGAAGCAGTCAAACTATTATGTCTGTTGCATAAATGCAAAAAAAAATCCCCTTAAACTTCTGAATGTTTGACACTGTGGAAATAGTAAGAATGGAAAATAATCTCTACTTAATCTGGTATAAAAATATGCTTATCTAGGGTTTTATGAGCCCTGTACATACTTTTTATCCAATGGATTACTCAATAAACATGTACTGAGCATCTTTATATACAATGTCACTATGCTCAGGATTTTTAAACATATGAGATACACATTTGATCTTCCCAAAGGCAAGTGTAAAGAATATTATATAACATGTGTCCTACCTGCCCCTAGTACAAAAGATGATGTAATAAATTAAAGAATTGTAGCATCAAGAGAAGGGATAATGGGAGAAGCAAGCCCCATACCTCCTTATTGTCCTCAGGAAAAATTAGTGATTGCCAGAAACATAATGGAATTGCCAAATATAAAATTAACTATATAGTCAGGTGCTTCCTATTATCGTTGTGTTGTTGTTGCTGCTATTGTTTTCTTCCAGGTAGTTTTAGAGACTCCCCATGTTGGTATTTTATCCATGTCTCCCTCTCATCTGTATCTCTAGCTCATTGTGTTTCACTCTCCTCTTTCCTCACCTGGATCAGAAATTAAAGAGATTAAAGAGAAACCCAGAAGGGTGAAATACCAGTGTTCCAGCTTAAGACCAAACACAATGGCACATATGCCTCTTCCAAATATTTTAGTCTCCCTTTGGGTAATAGGGGCATGAAAATTCACAAAATATCAGGTAGAAATGTTTTGGGAATCTGAGGCAAAATCATAGCACTGACCAAACTAGTTGGATGTTGGTTTAAATTCTGATCCCACAGAAGATAAGCTTCTTTCCTGCAAAGCCTTCAAAAATTCCCACCAGCTTTTCACCAATAAGAAGAAAAGACACACTAGGCTCAGGCAAAGGAAGGAAAGAAGAGAGGAAGGAAGGAAGGAAGGAAGGAAGGAAGGAAGGAAGGAAGGAAGGAAGGAGTGGAGGGAGGGGAAGGGGGACAGGGAGGAAGAGAGAGAGGGAGAAAGGTAGCATTGCATGATGTTTCTTGTCATAGTTAAAAAGGAAATATTGAACCATCTTGGTTTAAAAACTAGGCTTTCAAGGGGCACCTGGGTGGCTCAGCTGGTTGAGCATCTGACTTCAGCTGAGGTCGTAATCTCACACTCCGTGAGTTCGAGCCCTGTGTCGGGCTCTGTGCTGACAGCTCAGAGCCTGGAGCCCACTTCAGATTCTGTGTCTCCCCCTCTCTCTGCCCCTCCCCTGCTCATGCTCTGTCTCTCTCTGTCTCAAAAATAAATAGAAACATCAAAAATTTTTTTAATTAGGCTTTCAAGTTAGAAATGGACATAGTATGGTAACAGAATGGATACAGAAATGGAGATAGTAATAACTAACATTTATTAAGCACTTATGATGTACCAGGAACCATTCCAAGCTCTTCATTTTTTAACTCATTTACTCCTCATGATAATCCTGAAAGGTGATACTTTAATCGTGGCCACTTTAAACATGAGGGAAATGAGGCAAAGATGGCCTAAGTAAAATGTCTAGTCACATCATATGCTTATAAGTAATGAAAGTGAAATTCAAACCCAGGCAGACTGTCTCCAGACCCCTCACTCTGAACCACCATACTGTTTTATACAAGGCAATGAAACTATGGAAAGTTTTGGAAACAAAACAACAAAACTATAGAAAAACGTAACTAAGATGAAAAATAAGCATCCCAAATGTAGCTGTCTTTCCCACGTTACCTGGCTACTTCAATTATTGAGGGGTGCCATGACTACTGAGTTTGGAATGAGGTGAGAATCGTGTCAATGGAAATGGTCTAATTATAGATAGGAAAAGTGAGGCTGAAGAAATCAGGTGATTCCTCCAAATCTGTATAGGTAGGATTAGAACCTGGATACTTTAAACTCTTGGACCTATATGCTTTCTATATTGCCACGCTAACTTACACAGCTGATTTTTTTTTTTTTAATTTTTTTTTTCAACGTTTACTTTATTTTTGGGACAGAGAGAGACAGAGCATGAACGGGCGAGGGGCAGAGAGAGAGGGAGACACAGAATCGGAAACAGGCTCCAGGCTCTGAGCCATCAGCCCAGAGCCTGACACGGGGCTCGAACTCACGGACCGCGAGATCGTGACCTGGCTGAAGTCGGACGCTTAACCGACTGCGCCACCCAGGCGCCCCTACACAGCTGATTTTAAGGCCTCCTCCTCTGCTCCATTCTCCTGCCATCTCCCAGCCACATGGCCTGTCATCACACATCACCACACTCACCACAAGGCAAAGACAGAATCTTAGAACCTCAGAGGAGTAATGTCCTTAGATATGACCCAGAAAATCCTTTGTTATCCAGACTTGTTTTATATAGATGAGAGGACCGAGGCCTAGGAAAACAAAACATTTGTCACAAACTCATATTTATACGGTAGTTAATTGGGAGCTAACTTCTTCCACTTCCTACCACAGTTTCTTTCCACTCTAATACATCATCCTGGATATTCACTTTTACATGTATTAAACCATTCATCACCAATGACATGTGTTGGATCATATGTGGATAACCCCCCACCTTAAATTTTCACATTGAATGCCCAAAAAGACTCATGGGAAACACATTATGCTTATTTTTTTCTAACTTAGGATCATTAGAATCCCAGATCTAATCACTCCAAACTCAGTGCTATCTCTAATCTGCCATGGCTGTCTCTCCACTCTTTAGCACTACAAGTATTCTCGATCAGATTTACTGGCTCCAGATTTAAGACCATTCAATATTTGTTAGCTACCAACCACACAGCAGTAACATGTACCTCAGGATTTATACCACATTTTCTAAACGTGCATTGAGTACCTGCTGTGTAGCTGGGATACTATATATATATACACATGCATGTGTATATATACTTATACATACATATATACATGTATGTATATGGACATGAACATATAGAAAGAGATGTATACCTATATAATAATTTAAAAATACAAATATATATCTTTTTTTTTTAATTTTTTTAACGTTTATTTATTTATTTATTTATTTTATTTTTTTTAATTTTTTTTTTCAACGTTTATTTATTTTTGGGACAGAGAGAGACAGAGCATGAATGGGGGAGGGGCAGAGAGAGAGGAAGACACAGAATTGGAAACAGGCTCCAGGCTCTGAGCCATCAGCCCAGAGCCTGACGCGGGGCTCGAACTCACGGACTGCGAAGATCGTGACCTGGCTGAAGTCGGACGCTTAACCGACTGCGCCACCCAGGCGCCCCCGTTTATTTATTTTTGGGACAGAGAGAGACAGAGATTAATGGGGGAGGGGCAGAGAGAGAGGGAGACACAGAATCGGAAGCAGGCTCCAGGCTCTGAGCCATCAGCCCAGAGCCTGACGCGGGGCTCGAACTCACGGACCGTGAGATCGTGACCTGAGCCGAAGTCGGACGCTCAACCGACTGAGCCACCCAGGCGCCCCACAAATATATATCTTTATATGCCCATATCATGTCATCTGGTCCCTTAATTTAAAACAGCTACACAAAATTAATATGTAAAAAGCCTTAATCTGAAATAGCTGACATAAAATATTTATGACAATGAGAATCGACGGTTTTGTCCAACTCGATCATCTTTTATATACCCCAAAGTTTTGCCTACTTGGACTACAATTACTACAATCAATATCTTATCTTGCTTTTATTTATTATTCAAGACCAAAAGACAATGAAATTCAATTGGTTTCCCTATGAGCTTTAAAAAGCAAGAAAAGGCCAGAAAGTATAGCAGCAAGTTGCTGCAGACCTCAAAACTGGAAGGAGAGAAGGCTGAAACCTTCACCAAAAGACGCCACTGCAGAAGAGATTGAAGTGGAGTATAAAGCAGGCAGGAGAGCCCAGAAGGAACCTCCCTGAATTTCAAGGAAACTAATTAAGAAACTAATATTCCAGAAAAAGATAATCATCTACCAATAAAGAGAGCAAACAAACCCAAACCAAACAAAGACGTGTCAAGCATGGGCCTATTTCAGCATCATTTGGCTCTATCCTTGAAATAATAAAAGTTGATTGTTTTACACATAAGAGAGTGGGACATACTCCTGGCTGTAAATACATGCTTGATAAGCATCCTTCTCTGTGTTCCTTGAATGATGCTTGCAAAAAAAAAAAAAAAAAAAAAAAAAAAAAAAAAAAAGGTCATTTTCTTTCACCTCTATGACCAAAATGTCTATGGTATTCTGTGCTACTCTTATTGTACACAAGCATTACAGAGTCCTTAATATAAACCCAGTATCATGCCAGATGGTTTGCAAGCATTATCACATTCAAATCTGACAGAAGTTCTGTGGGGGGCGTCCTATTAGGATCTCGATTTTAGAAATAAGAGGAATAGAGTTTAAACAACTTTCTTCACCACTTTCACAACTGACTAGTGTCAAATGAGGTCATAAACCAAGGTCTATTTCATACTAAGAGCAGTCCCTTTAACCACCAGACACAATGCCTAAAGAAATCTGTATCCAAAAAAGAAGCTTACAAATGCAGATTTCAATTAAACACACAAAATAAAGAAAGCTGCCATAAAAGACAACTTTTAGCATTTTTGAAGATACTCTATGTTCTGCCTCTGCTCAGAGTTTCAAGGAAGACAGAATGCCTTCATCCCTTCTCAGCCACTAGACTATTTATTGACTTTGCCCTTAAACTTGGTAGTTGTACCTACTACTCAAAGCACCAAGTTTGACCCTTGGAGGATTATAAAAGAAAAACTGACCAAAAATAATCTCCACTCTGGCAGCATTATAGGGACCCAATTTAAGTGGATTGAGATGTCAAAATTCATCATTACAATTTACCTCAGAAAAGGCCTTAAATGTCAATTTACCTTTGCAGTGAGAGTACCTTGGAGCAAAAACTGAGAACATATCCCAGTATAATAACCTCCCTTAGCCAAGAGCACCTCTGAACCACTGCTAACGTCTTCTCATTTCACAGACACTAAAAAGCAGAATTAATTCTGCAGTCAGTGAGCACGCTGTCCCCCTTTCTGAAGATATTCACCCTGTATCGGTTTGCTAGGGCACCATAACAAAGTGCTACAGACTGGGGTGGCTCCAGCAATGCAAGTTTATTTTCTCATGATCCTGGAGGCAAGAAGTCTGATAGCAAGGTGTTGGCAAGGTTAGTTTCTTCTAAGACCTTTTTTCTTTGGCTTGTTGATGATCGTCTCCCCGCTGTATCCTTATATGGTCTTTCTTCTGAGTGTGTTTGTAACCTAATCTCCTTTTTAAAATAAGGTCATATATAATTAGGGTCCATCTGTATGATTTCATTTCACTTTAATCATCTCCTCAAAGGTTCTATCTCCAAATGCCATCCTATTCTCAAGTGCTAGGGTTAAGACTTCAACACATGAGTCTTGTGAAGTATGCGACTCAGCCCGCAACACAGCCCAACTGAAATGATCCCCATTTGGTATTGCTCTATCCCTGTGCCTCCAAAAATTTCAGTTCTTATTCAACAGTCTATTCTTGCCATTCACCAGTCCTTCTTCCTAAATTCTAAATCCAATCTCTCCCCAGAATATAGCAATGAAGCCCAGTGCTGTGTTTTATTCCCAGGCTACAGGGGTTGATCCAATGACTAGCATATGCCCCAAGCAATAAAATAAAATGCAATATAATTTTCCCTGGTAGAACAAAGCCTCTTTCTCTTGGCTCTTGAAGATAAATCTAGAATGATGTAACCCAGGAGGCTAGTAGAAATCATTTTGCAACCAAGAGGGACGGCTCTGAGCATAAGTCAAATAAAGTTAGACAACAGAGCGGACCTGAAAGACTGAGAAAAGATGGTGTTGGTGACATTTTTGAGGTTCTGGATCAAACTCTGTCTGAAGTTAAAATTATACCCAATCTTTCCCATCACAATAATTTCCATTTTGCTTTAGCCTTTTGGGGTCTGGCTACCTGTAATTCTATCTGAAACAACAGTTTCATATAGATGAAAGGGAGTAGTAGAGCTCAGGAGCAGGCTGTGAGAATAAATTAGGAAAGTTTCCTTTTGCTTTCATCTGTTCACCCTGTGTAGATATGGTGTTTGTGTTAAGTTTCTAAAAGTCAAGATCACTTACTTCATTAGTTCAACAAATGTCTATAAAATACCTAATAGAATCAGGTATTGTAGCATGGCATACATTCTCAACAGGGGTGTTATCGCCTCAAAAGGGACAAAAATTGCTTCTTCTAGGGGTGAATAAAATCCTAGTCTTTTTTTTAAAGTGTAAAACACAGATATACATACAGTGTATAAACAGAGTATATTGGTGTTATTATAATTTCACAGGGGATGGGGACAATTAGGAGGGAAATCTGTCCCAAAAGGCTCTAACAAAGGCAATAATCAAAAAAAAAAAAAAAAGAAAAGAAAAGAAAAAGGTTGAGAAACACTTTGCTAAAGGAAATTTGGAGTGCAGATATAAATGTGAATGCAGCAGGCACTATGATAAAGATATAGACAAGGTACAATAAGGACTGAAAGGGAAAGCATTTTCAATCCTACTGGGATGGGACTGAATGAAGAGTCAAAATAGTAATGTAGAAAATGATACTTTATCTTATTCTGAAGGCTAAGAAATCAAGAAGAAAAAGCACATCCTAGTCTGAGACGCCAATGTAAGCAAAAGCACGAAAGTACAAAAGGGTGTAGCTCAGTACCACTGAAGTTCAGGCAATAAAAGAAAAAGCAGGCAATGAAGGAGGCTTGGCATATCAGGTAGGAATATTTTATAAATAGTGGATTAAATGCATAAAGTATTTTTCTTCTCTCCTAAAAAAAATTCTAGAGGCAGGAAGCTTTCAGCTTCAGTTCAGTAGCTCAAAGCTGTCACAGTTGGCATTTCTGAAACGCTATTTGCCTTTTCCTCTGTGTTTGTCATTTCATCCACTCTAGGCAACTGGGGCAATTCCAGACACTCATGTTTAAGATAGGAAAATGGAGAAATTGCGTTTATTGTATACATCAATCAACTTTTATCAGGAAAGGAAAAGCTTTCCCAGAATTACATCTCCATCCCTGCCCATTTGCTCATTGGACTGATTTGGGTCACTCGGCCATCGCCAGTCACAAAGGAGACTAACAAAACAGAATGGTCATAACTTGTTCAGACGAAGTATTCCAACACCTCGAGACAGGCATGTTGCTGCTGCAAATTTAATCTCAGTACTGTTGGAAAGAAATACGTGGGGAATAGTTTTAGGCTAAGAAAGAAGTGATCAAAGATCAAATTGTTATTTAGTTCTCTGTAGCTAAGACTAGACATAGAATAAAATTTCAATGTTCTTCAGAAATTATTATTAGAGAGGTGATAAAATTATTGGTGATTTTTATATTCATCTTCATATTTCAAAATTATCAATAGTGAATACACATTAGTCATATAATCAAGAAAAAACCCAAACATTATAATATTTTGAAAGAAATTATTCCCAATAAAAATATTGCCTGGGTAAGAGAACTAGATCATTTTGGGAGCTAAGCTGGTAGAAAAATTAAGTATAGTATATAACACATAGAAAATATGGAAGAAAATTAGTGAGGTCCCAGAGGAGAAAAATATTAAGTGGTTTTCTGAAGCCAACACATACCAGTATTTGAGAGCTGATTGCTAATTTTTTGTTTTGGAACTTTGCAAAGTTGTGTGTAAAGCACAGCGATTATTAAAAATTAAATTATATAAATTTACAGTTAAAGGCAACAAATACTCAAAATAATCACTTCCCAATTATCTTACTATATTGGACTATCATCTATTCTCTTGAGGTTGTCTACTGCATTTGTATGTTGAAAACACTACATAAATGTATGCTAATAAGTATCTCTTCCCAATTCCATGCTCAGGGAGATCAAATCACAGCTTGATATAGTTACAGCAGGAGGATCTACGTCATGAAGATTGGCAAATGCTACAAATCAGAGTTTGATTTATTATTTATTGTTTTGTTAATTATCTATATTTAAATGACAGAAAATATTATTAATAAAAATTAAACTTGAATTTTGTCTTATCTATAAACTATATATTGTAAGTAGCACAAAAATCTAAGGAGGTATTTTTCCATCAGCATGATCACAATAACCACCATCTACCCTCTTAAAACCTCCTCCCATCTCTTCTCTTTAAAAGAAAATATCAAGATTTCTGGATTCCTAAGAAACTGAACTTGCAACTATCATACGACCCAGCAAATGTACTCCTGAATATTTATCCCAGAAAGGATAAAACAACAACAACAACAACAACAACAACAACAACAACAACAACAACTTATGTTCACATAAAAACCTATACATGAAAGTTTATAACAGCTTTATTTGTAACAGCCCCATAGCAGAAACAACCCTGGCACCCTTCAATGGGTGACTGGTTGAAGAAACTGTAATACATCCGTACTATGGAATATTATTTAGTAATAAAGATGAAGCAATTATTGATACATGCAACAATCTGGATGAATCTCCAGAGAATTATGCTGAGTATAAAAAGCCAATACCAAGAGATACTGGTACCAATGGGATACTGTATAATCCCATTTACATAAATGTCTTGAAATGTCAACATTTTGGAAATGGAAACAGATTAGTGGTTGCCAGGGGTTAAGAAGTGGGCAGGGATGGCAGAAAGTGGGTATGACTATAAAAAAACAATATTAAGTTTCTTTACACTGATGGAAGTGTTCTATATCAATACCCAGATCCTGCTTATGACACTGTACTATAGATTATAAGATATTATTATTGGCAGAAACTGGATAAAAGATACATAGCATCTCCATATCATTACTTATGACAGCATGTGAATCTACAATTATTCCAACACCCAAAGTTTAACTAGAAAATAGAAAAAAGGTCCCAATAGTCTATCTATTGCACAATAACAAATAAATGGCAAGTTGAAAAAAATTAAGCTTTCTTAATTCTCCCTCCTTTCTCTCTGTCTACTCTTCTCACTTCTCTCTTCTTTTCTCATTGCACATTTTCCTCTTTGATTACATCATCTGTTCTCACATATTCAATTACCATTTACATAATAAAGTTCCCCAAACATGTTCTCTCTTTTCTCTTGAAAATGTAAACTCAACTACTGACTGGCCATACCCCTTGAATATCATATAGGCATTACAAAGTAAGCATTTCTAAAATTTAATGCAAAAGCAATTCAATGGAAAAAGGCTAATCTTTGCCAAAAACTGTGCTTAAGCAACCGGATATTCACATACAAGAAAAAGGAGAAGGAAGGGAAGAAGGCAAGGGAAGGGAAGGGAATCTCCAAACCTCTTACTTCATGCAAAAATTAACTCAAATGAATTTGAGTTAAACATAGTATCTAAAACTGCAAAGATTCTAGATAAGAACATAAGCAAATATCTTTGTTGCTTTGTATTAAACAAAGATTTCTAAGATACAGCGTCAAACACATGGTCCAAAAAGAAAAAATGACCAAGTGGTATTCATCAAAATTAAAAGCTCCTACTGTACAAAACACACTGGTAAGAGAATAAAATAATAAGTGCTGGAAGCCGAGCTACCCAGCCTGAGAGGCGGGGCCCGGGCTGTGGACGGACTGGTGACTGCAGGGCGGCCAGCGGACAGTGAAGCTTCTTGTCCTCCCGCTTTTAGGTAATTTGGCCTTAAAAGTACCTGGGGTGTTGTCTGTTGGGGAATTGCCCTCGGCAGGCCCCCTGGGAAAAGAACCGTTAGGGAAGAATCTAGGGTTCCGCAAGTAATTGTGCGGCCTTACGTTTAGCCCTTGCCATTCCCCTTGGAGACTCCTCTACTTACAGGAAGGATAGCCTCATACATTTGCCAGCAAAGAGGGCCTGTAAAGGAGAGACATATGGATTTTGAAAGCCTCACTCCGGCAACTAAGGAGTGTATCTTCCACCCCTAGACCCACCTGGCCCCCCGGAGGCATTCCAGATGATGACTGAGCCTAGTCAGTTAAGCTACAGAATGGTTCATTGGTTCCTAGGTGCATTGTCTCTCTCAGAATGTATGAGGCATGGGTTTCTAGGGCCTTTTCAGCCCCTTTCTGGCACCTCGGACCGAGGCAAACACATTGTTCTCCTGGCCTCATGTGGTTAGAAGGTCATGTCCCTGTAACTGTTCCACTTGAGGTGTTGAGAAATGGAGGGCCTTTCACGAGAACAGCAAAACAAATGCTTTGTAGATTATAGATAAACGCAGATGCATAATGGAATAATGTAAGGAATTAATCTATAATCAAAGGGTATGCGGGAAAGTTAAGGGAAAAATCACCATGTTATTTCTTAAAGGTCGTTTATACATAGGAACATTTTCAAAATTAGGTAATGTTAGAAAAACATAGATGACGTATGCTACAAGGAAATCACTAGCATATATAATGCCACGTTTACTGCAATAAATCAGCCAGTTCAACACACTGCTGTTGTCTGTGTCCATTTTTATTTTAGTTTTTTATTTTAGCTTTTTATTTTAGTTTTTTGTTTTTATTTTTATTTTTGTTTTGTTTTATTTTCACTTTTTCGCCGACACCATTCATCCTTTGGGAACCCTTGGACCTGCTGGAGCTGGACTCCAGCAAATAAGGTATATATTGGGAGAAAATATTTGCAAATATATATAAGTATAGATATAAATATATAAAATCTCAAAACTCAGTAAGAAATCAAACAACCCAATAAAAAGTGGTAAAAACATTTGAACAAAAACTTCATCCAAGAAGATACATGGATGACAAATAAATTCAAGAAAAGATGCTCAACATCATTAATCATTAGAAAAATAAAAGTAAAAATTACAAGAAAAGTCAATATTGAAAACATTACCATACCAAGTGTTAACAAAGATGTAGACATAAGAACTCTCACTTATTATTGGTGAGAATATAAAATTGTTCAACTATTTTGGGAAACAGTTTGGTAGTTTCTTTAAAAATTAAACATATCCCTATTAATATAATCTAGCCATTTGAACCCTAGGTATTTTCCCAAAAGGGGGAAAAAAAAACCATAATTACATAAAAACTTATACACAATTGTTCCTAGCAACATCAGTGAATCTCCAATTAATGATGCTCAGTGAAAGAAGTCAACTAAGAAGAGTTAAAACTGTGTGTTTCAATTTACATAAAATTCAATAAAATGTAAACTAATCTATAGTGATAGAAAACACATTAATGGTCACCTGGGGGTATCAACACAGAGGAGATGTGTAATCCTGGAAAAGGAGGAAAGGAGAGAGGACAAAGGGGTTCAAGGAAAGGATTGCAGGTGATAGAGTTGCTCTCTACCTTGACTGTGGTAAAGACTTCACAGGTCAAAACATCAAACTGTACTCTTTAAATGTTCAATTTAATACGTCAATTAAACTTAATTTTTTAATGGAGAAAAAAATTATAAGAAAAATGTGATATGGGTAAGGGGAATTAGACAAGACTAGATTTACATTAAAGAGGACATTTTCCCCCCCTGGTATCACAGGCAGAAAAGAGAACATAGCAAACACAAGCTTTTGGGTTTTTTAGTACATAACTAATAGAGTTTTCTTCTTGTGTTTTAAATTTTCTCAGTAAAGTGTGAGGTCTAAGAGAGACCATGGAAATTATAGGAATAAGGTTGTGAGATAAACCCTATGGACAATGGATACAATGGTGGTGTTTCTTCAGGGGAATCTTCCCTGATTTCCATGCAGATGACAAGCCCCTTTTCTACAAGTTATTATATCATCTTCTACCATGCCTTCATAACATACATCACTAGATATATACTTTACATGGATCTGTGTGATTATTTGTTTTACAGCTTTCTCACCCACTAGACTAGATGACACTCTCTAGGGAAGGAAAGATTATTCTATTTTTGTGAATTTCTGTGCTCCCCCTAGCATTCTAGCAGAGGGCATGTGAGAGAGTAGGCCCTCAGAAAACACTACTGAGTGAATGATTAAGGAAATCTAGAAGGATCACTTGGCAACATGGATGGTACAGAAGAGACCAGATGCCATAATTTGCCAATGGTATCTATCTGCATGATTTTATTTTCTCAAATAGTGCTTGGTCAGAGGTATACAGGCACTGAAATGATAAACCACTGCATTGGATTACTTACTGTTTCCCCATGGTAGTGCAGTGGGAGACTATCAGGCAAAGACACCGACATGAGATAGATGACAAATATGTTTTAACAAAGAAATCAAATTGAAGATTGAACTTTAACAACTATAATTTTATAAATACTTGAAGGAATTCAATAAAACAAGCCATTGAAAATCAGTTCCTTACAAGCGAATAATTGAATATTGAATAATTGATTTCTTCTCTTAAGGCAGTTATGTTATGAAAAAATTAGAATTGAGTCCATCTTAAACATTTAGTTTTTTTCACTCCTCATTTGCATGTAACTGTGGTAAAATTACTAATGCAATTATGCTCTTTTTAAAAGTAAAGACTTTATTTTTTAGAGCAGTTTTAGGTTCACAATAAACTTCAGAGGAAGATGCAGAAACTTTCCCAGACACCGTCTGCCCCAAAATATGTATAGCCTTTCCTATTATCAACATCATTCACCAGAATGGTAAATTTTTTACTAAGGATGTTCCCACACTGACACATCATAATCACCCAAAGTCCATACTTCAGTTTTCACCCTTAGTATTGTATGTTCTCTGTGTTTAGAAAATGTATAATGACACGTATTTATCATTACACTATTATACAGAGTATTTTCACTACCCTAAAAATCCTCTGTACTCTGCCTATTCATCTCTCCCATCCCACTCCCAACCCCAATCCCGACAACCACTGATTTAAAAAACTTTTTCTTAATCTTTATTTATTTTTGAGAGAGAGAGAGAGAGAGTCAGAGTGCAAACGGGGGGAGGGGGGACAGAGAGAGAGGGAGACACAGAATCCAAAGCAGGCTCCAGGCTCTGAGCTGTCAGCACAAAGCCTGTCGTGGGGCTTGAACTCACAAACTGTGAGATCATGACCTGAGCTGAAGTCAGACGCTTAACCAACTGAGCCACCCAGGCACCCCAACAACCACTGATTTTTTACTGTCTCCATAATTTTGCCTCTTTCAGAACTTCCTATCATTGAAATCATACAGTGCATAACATTTCAGATCAGCCTCTTCACTTTGTTAATATACATGTAAGTTTCCTTCATGTTTCTCATGGCTTGATAGCTCATTTCTATTTAGCTCTAAATTATATTGCATTGTCTGGATGGACCACTATTTATTTATCCATTAATCTACTAAAGACATCTTGGTTACTTTCAAGGATTGCCTATTATGAATAAACCTGCTACAAACATCTGTGTGTGGGTTTTTATGTGGACGTAAGTTTTCAGCTACTGTGGGTAAATACCAAGGAGCATGACTGCTGTATTAAATGTTAAGAGCATGTTCAGTTTTATAAAAGATCTCCAAACTGTCTACCAACGTGGCTGTGTCATTTTGCATTTCTCCCACCATGGTATGAGTTCCTGTTGCTCCAGATCCTCAACAGCATTTAGTATTCTCATGGATCATATTATGGATTTGGGGCATTCTAATAGGTGTACTTGTACTTTATTGTTGTTCTAATTTGTATTTCCCTGATGACATATGATGTGGAACATCTTTCCTTTTTTTTTAATGTTTATTTATTTTTGAGAGAAAGAGAGAGCACGAGCAGGGGAGGGGGAGAGAGAGAGGGAGACAGAATCTGAAGTAGGCTCCAGGCTCTGAGCTGTCAGCACAGAGTCTGACGCAGGGCTCAAACTTGAACTCATGAACTGTGAGATCATGACCCGAGCCGAAGTAGGACACTTAACCAACTGAGCCACCTAGGCACCTCTGGAACATCTTTTCATATGACTTTTGTGATCCATTTGTCTTCTTTGGTGAGGTGTCTGTTAAGGTCTTTGGCCCATTTTTAAATCAGGTTGTTTTCTTAATGTTGAGTTTTAAGACTTCTTTATATATTTTGGATAACAGTCATTTATCAGATGTGTCTTCTGCAAATATTTTCTCCCAGTCTGTAGTTTGCTTTCGTGGTCTCTCGATATTATCTTTTGCAGATAAGAAGTTTTATTTTTTTTTTTAATTTTTAAAAGTTTATTTATTTTGGGAGAGACAGAGACAGTATGATTAGGGGAGGGGCAGAGAGAGAATCCCAAGCAGGATCTGTGCTGCCAACAAAGAGCCCAATGTTGGGCTCAAACTCACAAAACTTCAAGATCATGACCTGATCTGAAACCAAGAGTCAGACGCTTAACTGACTGAGCCATCCAGGCACCCATAGATCAGAAGTTTTTAATTAAATCAACCTTATCAAGTATTTCTTTCATGCATCGTACCTTTGGCTTTATATACAAAAAGTCAGATCCATATCCAAGGTTATTTAGGTTTTCTCCTATATTTCAGAAGTTTTAGAGTTTCGCATTTTATACTTAGGTCTGTGGCACTTTTTAGTTAATTTTTGTGAAGGGTGTAAGATCTGTGTCTAGACTGATTTTTTGTGTGTAGATATCCTCTCGTTCCAGCATCATTTGTGGAAAAAGACATTCTTTGTTTCCGTGTATTGTCTTTGTTCCTCTGTCAGTTCCATAGTATCCATCCTCCAACTTTGTTCTTTTCTTTCAATATTGTGTTGACTATTCTGAACCTTTTGCTTCTCCATCTAAACTTTAGAATCAGTTTTTTGATATCCATAAAATAATTTCCTATGATTCTGATTGAGATTGCATTGAATTTATAAATCAAGTTGGGAAGAACTGGTATCTTTACAATATTGAGCCTTCCTATTCACGAACATGGATTATCTCTCCATTTATTTACTTCTTGTTTGACTTTATTCACCAGAGATTTGTAGCTTTCCTCATATAGATCTACATATCTGTTAGATTTATACCTAAGTATTTCCTCTTTTGACATGGTGCTCCATATATTTAACTCAAATTCAATATACTCATTGCTGGTATACAGGAAACCCATTGACTTTTGTATATTAACCTTGTATCCTGCCATATTGCTCTAATCACTTAGTAGCTCCAGGAGTTTTTTGTCAACTCTTTTGGGTTTTCTACATGGGTGATCATGTCATCTGTAAATAAAGATAGTTTTATTCCTCCCTTCCCCATATGTATACTTTTTCATTTTCTTGTCTTATCACATAAGCTAGAACTTCTAGTACAATATTGTAAAGAGTGGTAAGAGGGGATACCCTTGTCTTGTACCTGATCTTAGTAGGATAACTTTAAGTTTCTCACTACTAAGTATTATAATAGCTATAGATTTTTTGTAAATATTCTTTATCAATTTGAGGAAGTTCCCCTCTATAGACTGCAAGTTTTTGATCATGAATGGTATTAGATTTTGTAAAATTGCTTTTTTTCTGTGATCTTTTCTTTTTTATCCTATTAATGTGATGGACGCATATCTGAAATGTATCCCACTAAGTTGTGGTGTATAATTCTTTTTATACACTGTTGGATTCAATTTACTACAATTTTCTTGAGTATTTTTGCATCTATGTTCATGAGACAAATCAGTCTTTCATTTTTTCTTTTTTGTTTTTGTCCAGTTTTGATATTATGGTAGGGCTGACTTCAGAGAATGAGTTAGGAAATATCCCTTCTGCTTTTATCTTCTGAAAGAGATTGTAGAGAATTGGTAAAAATTTTCCCTTAAATTTTTGGTATAATTCATTGGTGAACCTACCTAAACCTGGTGCTTTCTGTTTGGGAAGGTTATTAATTATTACTCAATTTCTTTAAAAGATATAAGCCTCTTTGAATTCTCTATTTCTTCTTGTATGAATTTTGGAAGCTCATGTCTTTCAAGGAATGGGTCCATTTCCTCTAAGTTATTAAATTTGTTGATGTAAAGATGTTCATAGTATTCTTTTATTATTTTAATGACAATAGGATTTATAATGATGTCCCCTCTTTTTTTTCAGATGGTAATAATTTGCATCTTCTCTCTTTTTTTCTTAGTATGGTTAGAGGCTTATCAATTTTATCTTTTGATCTTTTCAGTAAGCTAGCTATTGGTTTCATTGATTTTCTCTATTGATTTTCTGTTTTCAATTTCATTGTTGTCTCTTATTTTTACTTTTCTTCTGCTTACTTCAATTTAATTTGCTCTTTTTTTCCCCAGTTTCCTAAAGTGGAAATTTAGATTTTTGATTTTAGATCCTTCCTCTTTTCTCTTTTCCTAAAGTTTATGTATTTGGGGGGGGTGGGGAGAGATAGAGAGAGACTCCCAAGCAGGCTCCAACTCAGTACAGAGTCCAATGCCAGGCTTGATCTCACAACTGCGAGGTCATGATGTGACCCAAAATCAAGAGTCAGCCACTCAACCAAGTGAGCCACCTAGGTGCCCCAGATCTTTCTTCTTTTCTAGTATATGCATTCAATGCTATAAATTTCCCTCTAAGACCTGTTTTTTGCTGCATCCCATATATTTTTATAAGGTGTGTTTTCATTTTCATTTCATTCAATTTTTTTCTTAATTTCTCTTGGGATTTCTTCTTTGACCCACGTGTTATTTAGAAGTGTGTTGTTTAATCTTTGCATATGTTGAGATTCTAGTTATCTTTCTGCTATTAATTTCTAGCTTAATTCCTTTGTGGTCTGAGAGCAGATATCGTATGATTTCTATTCTTGAGAATGTGTTAAGGTGAATTTTATGCCTCAAAATATATTCTGTCTCCCTAACTTGAGAAAGATATGTATTCTGCTATTGTTGAATGAAGTACTCAATAGATGTCAGTTATATCCAGTTGACTGATGGTATGGAGTTCAAATATGTCCTTGCTGATTTTCTGCCTGTTAAACCCTTCCACTTCTCATACAGGGGTGTTTAAGTTCCCAACTATGATAGTAAATTCTTCTATTTCCCCTTGTAGTTCTTTCAGTTTTTGCCCCATGCAGTTTGACGCTCTGTTGTTAAATGCATACACATTAAGAATTGTTATGTATGTCAGTCGGTTGACTGTGTGACTCTCAGTGTTGGCTCAGGTCATGATCTCATAGCTCACGAATTCAAGCCCTGCATTGGGCTCCACGCTGACAGTGTGGAGCCTGCTTGAGATTCTCTCTCTCTTTCCCTTTCCCTCTGCCCCTCCCCTGCTTGCACCTTCTCTCTTCAAATAAATAAATAAACTTTAAAAAAATTAGTTTAAAAAATAAACTCAAAAAAAGAATTGTTATATCTTCTTGAAGAAGTAACCCCTTCATCATTATGTAATTCCCTTTTTTTTCCTTGATATCTTTCCTTACTTTGAAGTCTGCTGTTTCTGAAATTAATATAGCTACACCTGTTTTCTTTTGATCAATGTTAGTATGATACATTTTCCTTCATCTATTTACTTTTAATCCATATGTGTCTTAATATTTATCGTGGGTTTTGTGTAGGCAGCATATAGTTAGGTCATGTTTTTTGATCCACTCTGATAATCTGTCTTTTAATTCATGCATTTAGACCAATGACATTGAAAGTAATTATTGATATAGTCGAATTAATATCTACCATATTCATTACTGTTTTATATTTGCCACCCTTCTGCTTTGTTTCTATTTTTGTCTTTCACTAATTTTCTGCCACCTTTCAGGATTTTTTTATCTTTGATTTTCTGTAGTTTGAAAATGATATACCTAGGCATGTTGTTCTGTTTGACATTTATCCTGCTTTGTATTCTCTGAGTTTCCCAGATCTATTGTTTGGTGTCTGACATTTATTTGGGGTAAATTCTCAGGCATTATTGTGTCAAATACGTCTTCTGTTTCATTTTCTTTCTTCTGATATTCCCGTTTTGTGTATGTTACACCTTTTGTAGTTGTTCCATAGTCATTGAATATTCTGTTCTGGGATGTTCTTTCATTTTTACAGTCTTTTTTTTTTCTCTTTACTTTTTGGTGGTTGAGGATTCCATTGATATATCTCTAGTTCAGAGTTTCTCCAACCATCCCTAGTCTCCTAATAAGCCCATCAAAGACATTCGTTTTTTCAGTTCTGTTACATTCATTTTTTTTTAATCTCTAGAAATTCTTTTCAGTTCTTTCTTAGGATTTCTCTCTGCTTGCACTGCCCATCTGTTTTTCACAATGTCTAACTTTATCTATTAGAATGCTTAACTATAAACATAGTGGTTTTAAATTATGTGCCTGATAATTCCAACATCCCTACCATGTTCAGTTCTGATGCCTGCTCTCTTCAAATTGTGTTTTTCGCTTTTGGTATGCCATATAATTTTTTTTTCTTGATAGCCAAACATGATGTACTGAGTAAAAGGAATTGCAGTAAATCGGCCTTCAGTAATGTGGTGGTGAGGTATAAGGAAAAAGAAGTGTCCTATGTCCTATGAGTAGGTCTTCTAGTAGCCCTGTCCCTGTCTGTGAACTTCATAAGTGTTTCTCAGATATTTTTCTCCCTTCTTAAGTGGGACAAGATGGCTAGAGTGAGTTGAAGTTGGGTATTTCCCTTCTCTAGATCAGTTAAAATCTGGTTAGTTTTCCTGAAGGCAAGCCTTGTTAAGAACAGAGAGTTCTGGCTTATTTCAAAATGGTTCCTTTCCCCCTCCTTTGGCCAAAAGCACCAGGGAATTTTTCTCAGATATCTAAAATAGGATTCTGGTTGAGCTCTCAGAGGTAAATCACATAATATTGTGGGGGCCTTTCTATGACTGTGTCCTCCTGGAGTTTTTAACTCTCAAAGATGTCCACACTGAGCCTCCAGCAGTTCACCAATTACTGGTCTGGTTTCCCTATCATGGCACTGGATCCCATGGTTATTTCTACAGCACTTTCCACCTGTGAGTCTATGTTGTGATAAGCAGCAACTCCCTGTATTCACATGTCTCTCCAATCTTGGCCTGCCCTGTGTCCTCCCTTCTCTTAAGGATCCAAAAGGAGATACTGACTTTCAAGTCTGTTCTGCTTCTTCTTTCTTGTTAGGAAAGAAGGGTGACTTACATGCAGAAACCAGAATTTCCTCCAACAATACACTTTAAAAAAAAATACATAATGGTTTATTTGAAGAAACCATCATGAAGAAAACACATGGGGAAGGCATTCATTTTGGAGAATGTGTGGTAATTCTCTACATTTCAGTGTATCCTTACCCTTTCAATAAGACCTTGAAGCGCCTCTCGTAAAAAATATTGGTTGTATTTCTTTGTCTCTTAATCTGGGTTGGGTTTATTGCTTGCTTTAGCCATTAATATGACAAAATGAAGATGTGATAGTGCAAGAGTAGACTTCAAGAGGACTTGCACAGCAGCTTATGGGTTCCACCTGTGCCAAAGCTAGCTGGCTGAAGCTGGCAAAAACATAGAGTACAGGAAAGTTAACTCAGCCAAACCATCCCGGACCAGTCATTTCCTCTCCCAATGGTTTTTTCAGAAGGACAAGACTGGAACAGATTTTGTAGCTACAGATAATAACAGTAGGGTGTAAGGATGCCAGGGTGAAGGCACTAGGAAAAGAGGGGTGAGAGGGAGAGCCCTAGTGCCACAGTGGCTGAGTTTTGCCCTATTAATATCCCATTCTCAAATGGAGAAGTGCAAGGGCACCTAACTCAGGAGAAGACTATTTCAAAGATGTACTCTTTTGCCATAATTTTTACAATAAAGTTATGTGATGTTCTGTATTCCTAAATAATTATCCTGACATTATGACATTTTTATAAGATATCTGACTAAAGACCTGTAAATGTGTTTTTAAATATTAGCTATAATTACCATATATATTTACATCATATTTTGCTTTTACCATATGTTAAGAACACCTGTTGCTTTTACTGATTCAGCATTCATCCTGTTTTCTGTTCTCTCTACTTCCAGTGGGAAATTAATTCTCTGGTGTTGGAATAGAGATGAACCCCGTAGGAATGAGCACAAAACCGAGGCTTGGCTGATCAGAATGTCCCATACCCCTATTTGGTTCGGGAGTAGATCTAGGATCCAACTTCTGCAAAGCTAGTCCTCCGTAGGAGTTCTCTGCAGTATTTACTGAAAACAATTGTCCTTTCCCAGTGGGTTGCTAATCTGGTAAGGTGTCAGTCTGAGGAATCTAGAGCCATCTTGCCCTTTACTTGTGAGAGAGCTTGTTGAGGGAAAGAAGAGTGCCCTGATCATATCATTTAAGTCCCTGGATCCAATCCTGGCTGAAGCTTATGTGCCAGTGGACTTTCTAGCTATGTGAGCCAATAAATCCCCTTTAACGCCTAATGCAGTTTCAATTGTGTTTCCATCTCTTGCAACAAATGATTTCGAACAAATATATCATGGCTTTGGGATATTGGTAACTACCTCATCTATCCTGCACGCATTAACCTGCTTGATCAAGAACTGACTGTATTATTTCCTCAAATGACACACTCAAGACACATCTCAAGAGAAAGCACTCCCAGCCAAGCCTCTGAAATTGCTACCCAGGAAACTATGAGAGTCTATACGTGCAAGAAATGTCTCAGAAAAAAAGTACAGAAATGGATGGAAAGTACATAAGAAAGATACAAGAAAAATAATATCTAACAACAACAACACTGCCGCAAAGAATAAGAAATGATTAATTCAAACAAGGAGTAAGTGAATCCATTTGTGTCATATGTATGTTCATGGGTAACAGTGAAAGTTTGTGGAGAGGTAGTTAATCAGGATTGTACAAAGTCTGACAATTCTAGAAATTGAGAGCAAAGTGAGAAAGGGGAGAGGAACCTGCTTCCCATAAAACAACGCTACATGCAAGTTTCCCCCATTTGCCCTCAGCATTTCTCTTACTGGATGACACTGTGTACTGGATGGCATGGGTGTCCACTGTCAGCACTGCGTGCCCAGGAGCTGTTCTTATTGTTTTAATCATGATTACGTAAAGAAAAAAAGAAAGAATCCCAGCACATCCCTTACCAGTCTGTATCTTAAAACTCTCCCAGAGGCAATTTATGGAAATCACCTGCCTTCAGTCATGTCCCATTGCTTCGGTAGAAGGCCAGTGGCAAGTGAACAAAATCTCTCTTGGTCACTGACATTTCATCTGAGGCACTTCTTTGGGGAAAGGAGAGCGGCACCAAGTTATAGACGAGGCCCCCTTATCATAAAAGTTTCTGGGCAATGCAGCTATTTCCATATCCCTGCAGAATGGCTCAGAGAATCAGTTCTCTCAACAGAGTCCCTAGAGTGGAAAAGTGTTCAAGCAGTAATCAATTCTTAAAAGGGAAGCACCTGGTTATTCACTATTTATGTAAAAATAAGAAGGCAGGAATCCTTTAAAAAAAAAGTCTTACAATCACTTTGTATTTTAGTATTAAAAATTCAGGGGTCTTCAGAGACATTAAATATGAAAAGAGCCCTGAGATGTAGATAAGAAGAAAGATATTGTATCTATTTTATGGGTGTGAAATCTGAAATACAGGGAGGTATGCCTTACTTACTCAAGCCATAAAGTAACCAAGTAACCAAGTAACAGAGCCAGGATTTAAGCTAACATCTCCAGAAGGTACTCAAGTGTTTATTTATTTAATAAACCACAACTGAGGGGTGCCTGGGTGGCTCAGTCAGCTGAGTGTCCAACTCTATATTTTGACTCAGCACATGATCCCAGGGTCATGGGATTGAGCCCCGTGTGTGGCTCCATGCTGAGCATGGAGCCTGCCTAAGATATTCCCCTTCTCTCTCTCTCTCTCTCTCTCTCTCTCTCTCTCTCTCTCTCTCATAAAAAATTAAATAAGCAAACAAACAAACACCACAACTGACCACCTATTAAATTTTTGCTACCACTTCAGTACTGGAGATACAAGCTTATATCTAAAATTACATTGCTTTTACCAATTTATATTCTGGTGGAATTTCTTGAGTGGAAGAAAGGGTAGCATTAAAATCAACATGTTGAGAATTGCTTAAGACAGCATGTTGTAATATAGCATGTGTATAACAGAATGAAAGAATACTTTAAGCAATGGACACATGAACAAGTACAGAGAACAGCAGAAACCCTAAGCAAGGAATGGTCAATTCAAGAAGTTGGAGAATTAAAAATAAAAAAGCCTTCCTAGCATAGATGTGATATAAGAGACAGGTGTTGAAATATGAGTAGATTGGGGTAGCAAGTGAATGATGGGCCCTAATAGCAAGAGCAAAGAGTGTGAGGAGAGGCATGGTGATCATATATGAAATCATCAGACATTCATGGAGAATCTATAATGACACATGAAGAATAAAAGAGACAAGCAATTCTTTTCAAGGACATGTTAGCACTTTTCCTTAGTCCTATGATACCACTCCACACTTCAGAGAACTTGTCTTTGGTCCTTAAATATCTATTCCCACCATACCTCTTCCATTAATTGTCATTTTTCTTCATTTCTCTCTGGCTTACAGAAGATGAAAACTACAACCAAGAAATCCTACCTAACTCCTACACTAGGAGTTAAAGCTAAGTATAACAGTATTTCAATAATTCCAGAAGACTGGAGAAGAAAAATAAATAGTCCTGAAGCTGTATATTTGTGTATAGTTGTACATAAATACGAATACTTTTTTCCTTAAAAATTATCAAGAAACTAAAGTCAAGATAAACCCTTGCCGTTATTGTAACTATAAAAAGATCATGATACACACTTTATTTTTGACGACTGAGCTTTGTCTGAATCAGCTCTTACTTACACTACATACACAGGAGGCTCTGATACCCTTGTGGTAAATTTACAAAGCCTCCCATCATCGTGCTTCATGTACTTTCTCATATTAACCCAATATTGTAGCTTTCTAAATTATATCTTTTATAGTATTCATGAAGTTATTTTTTTCATTCAAGAAATACATCTCCAGATCACTTTATATGTAAGTTATGAATTTAGGCACTGCCTCTGGTACAGTTTCATGTACCAAAACTGCACTCATTATCTCCAATTCATCTTTTGGACATTAAGACAGGGTACAAACAAATATATTCATTTAGTCACTACCATGTAATTCTTTGCTTCTGCAAGAACCCACTTTGGTTAGAGACATGCCCTGAATTAATCAAACACCCTTGACTGGCTCTTAGTGACGGAAGATTAAATATTAACTTTTCTTTTAGCTGTTAGTAAAGTTCCTCCATCAAATTAGATATTTCTCATGGTCTCTTGTGTCAGGGTAGTAATTTTTACTGTCTATAGTTTTCAAACTTTTGGCCTCAGGACTCTGTTGTATTCCTAAAAATTACTGAGGACCCCCAAAAGGCTTTAATTTGTGTGAATTGTACCTATCTATATATGAAATTGTATAAAATACCTATCTATATAATATATATATATATATATATATATATATATATATATATATATATATATATATACACACACACACACACACACACACACTAAACTTAGGACGTTTAAAAAATATTTATATATAAATCCAATTAATATTTATATATAAATCCACTATAAACCAATAACAAACTCATTATATGTCAATATGAAAAACATATTTGTGAAAAATAACTACATTTTCCAAAATAAAAGCAATTAGTAAAATAAAGTGGTATTTTTGTTTTTATTTAGTTTTGCGTATCCCTTTAGTTTCTAGAATACAAGTCAAATAGATAGAAGTCAATTTGATAACTCTTCTCTGCTTCTTCATTCAATGAAGAATAATTGTTAAAAATAATTAATAATTAATGTATTTACCCAATAAGTAACAATTCAATATGCCCACCTTTCTAGTACTGTTTGCAGCTGGGAATTCAGTGGTTAAAATTTAGAAATAACTCATACAGACCAGAGAGGGAAGATGGCGGCGTAGGAGGACGCTGGGCTCACCGCGCGTCTGCTGATCACTTAGATTCCACCTACACCTGCCTAAATAACCAAGAAAACCGCCAGAGGATTAGCAGAACGGAGTCGCCGGAGCCAAGCGCAGACGAGAGGCCCACGGAAGAGGGTAGGAAGGGCGGCGAGGTGGTGCGCGCTCCACGGACTGGCGGGAGGGAGCCGGGGCGGAGGGGCGGCTCGCCGGCCAAGCAGAGCCCCCAAGTCTGGCTTGCAAAAAGCGGAGGGGCCTGATGGACTGTGTTCCCACAGCAAGCGCGACTTAGCGTCTGGGAGGTCATAAGTTAACAGCTCTGCTCAGAAAGCGGGAAGGCTGGAGGACAAAGGGAAGGAGAGCTGCTGAGCCCCCTGACGACAGAGCTCAGTTTGGTGGGGAACAAAGGCGCTCGCCAGTGCCATCTTCCCCGCCCATCCCCCAGCCAAAATCCCAAAGGGAACCAGTTCCTGCCAGGGAACTTGCTGGCTCCGCTCAAACACCCAACTCTGCGCTTCTGCGGAGCCAAACCTCCGGCAGCGGATCTGACTCCCTCCTGCTGCCACAGGGCCCCTCCTGAAGTGGATCACCTAAGGAGAAGCAAGCTAAGCCTGCCCCTCCTGCCCCTGTGCACCTTGCCTACCCACCCCAGCTAAGACGCCAGATCCCCAGCATCACAAGCCTGGCAGTGTGCAAGTAGCCCAGACAGGCCACCCCACCCCACAGTGAATCCCGCCCCTAGGAGAGGGGAAGAGAAGGCACACACCAGTCTGACTGTGGCCCCAGCGGTGGGCTGGGGGCAGACATCAGGTCTGACTGCGGCTCCGCCCACCAACTCCAGTTATACACCACAGCACAGGGGAAGTGCCCTGCAGGTCCTCACCACGCCAGGGACTATCCAAAATGACCAAGCGGAAGAATTCCCCTCAGAAGAATCTCCAGGAAATAACAACAGCTAATGAGCTGATCAAAAAGGATTTAAATAATATAACAGAAAGTGAATTTAGAATAATAGTCATAAAATTAATCGCTGGGCTTGAAAACAGTAGAGCTGACAGCAGAGAATCTCTTGCTACAGAGATCAAGGGACTAAGGAACAGTCACGAGGAGCTGAAAAACGCTTTAAACGAAATGCATAACAAAATGGAAACCACCACGGCTCGGATTGAAGAGGCAGAGGAGACAATAGGTGAACTAGAAGATAAAGTTATGGAAAAAGAGGAAGCTGAGAAAAAGAGAGATAAAAAAATCCAGGAGTATGAGGGGAAAATTAGAGAACTAAGTGATACACTAAAAAGAAATAATATACGCATAATTGGTATCCCAGAGGAGGAAGAGAGAGGGAAAGGTGCTGAAGGGGTACTTGAAGAAATTATAGCTGAGAACTTCCCTGAACTGGGGAAGGAAAAAGGCATTGAAATCCAAGAGGCACAGAGAACTCCCTTCAGACGGAACTTGAATCGATCTTCTGCACGACATATCATAGTGAAACTGGCAAAATACAAGGATAAAGAGAAAATTCTGAAAGCAGCAAGGGGTAAACGTGCCCTCACATATAAAGGGAGACCTATAAGACTCGTGACTGATCTCTCTTTTGAAACTTGGCAGGCCAGAAAGAATTGGCACGAGATTTTCAGTGTGCTAGACAGAAAAAATATGCAGCCGAGAATCCTTTATCCAGCAAGTCTGTCACTTAGAATAGAAGGAGAGATAAAGGTCTTCCCAAACAAACAAAAACTGAAGGAATTTGTCACCACTAAACCAGCCCTCCAAGAGAGCCTAAGGGGGACCCTGTGAGACAGAGTACCAGAGACATCACTACAAGCATAAAACATACAGACATCACAATGACTCTAAACCCATATCTTTCTATAGTAACACTGAATGTAAATGGATTAAATGCGCCAACCAAAAGACATAGGGTATCAGAATGGATAAAAAAACAAGACCCATCTATTTGCTGTCTACAAGAGACTCATTTTAGACCTGAGGACACCTTTAGATTGAGAGTGAGGGGATGGAGATCTATTTATCATGCTACTGGAAGCCAAAAGAAAGCTGGAGTAGCCATACTTCTATCAGACAAACTAGACTTTAAATTAAAGGCTGTAACAAGAGATGAAGAAGGACATTATATAATAGTGACAGGGTCTATCCATCAGGAAGAGCTAACAATTATAAATGTCTATGCGCCGAATACCAGAGCGCCCAAATATATAAAACAATTACTCATAAACATAAGCAACCTTATTGAGAAGAATGTGGTCATTGCAGGGGACTTTAACACCCCACTTACAGAAATGGACAGATCATCTAGACACACGGTCAATAAAGAAACAAGGGCCCTGAATGAGACATTGGATCAGATGGACTTGACAGATATATTTAGAACTCTGCATCCCAAAGCAACAGAATATACTTTCTTCTCGAGTGCACATGGAACATTCTCCAAGATAGATCATATACTGGGCCACAAAACAGCCCTTCATAAGTTTACAAGAATTGAAATCATACCATGCATACTTTCAGACCACAATGCTATGAAGCTTGAAATCAACCACAGAAAAAAGTCTGGAAAACCTCCAAAAGCATGGAGGTTAAAGAACACCCTACTAACGAATGAGTGGGTCAACCAGGCAATTAGAGAAGAAATTAAAAAATATATGGAAACAAATGAAAATGAAAATACAACAATCCAAACGCTTTGGGACGCAGCGAAGGCAGTCCTGAGAGGAAAATACATTGCAATCCAGGCCTATCTCAAGAAACAAGAAAAATCCCAAATACAAAATCTAACAGCACACCTAAAGGAAATAGAAGCAGAACAGCAAAGGCAGCCTAAACCCAGCAGAAGAAGAGAAATCATAAAGATCAGAGCAGAAATAAACAATATAGAATCTAAAAAAACTGTAGAGCAGATCAACGAAACCAAGAGTTGGTTTTTTGAAAAAATAAACAAAATTGACAAACCTCTAGCCAGGCTTCTCAAAAAGAAAAGGGAGATGACCCAAATAGATAAAATCATGAATGAAAATGGAATTATGACAACCAATCCCTCAGAGATACAAACAATTATCAGGGAATACTATGAAAAATTATATGCCAACAAATTGGACAACCTGGAAGAAATGGACAAATTCCTGAACACCCACACTCTTCCAAAACTCAATCAGGAGGAAATAGAAAGCTTGAACAGACCCATCACCAGCGAAGAAATTGAATCGGTTATCAAAAATCTCCCAACAAATAAGAGTCCAGGACCAGATGGCTTCCCAGGGGAGTTCTACCAGACGTTTAAAGCAGAGATAATACCTATCCTTCTCAAGCTATTCCAAGAAATAGAAAGGGAAGGAAAACTTCCAGACTCATTCTATGAAGCCAGTATTACTTTGATTCCTAAACCAGACAGAGACCCAGTAAAAAAAGAGAACTACAGGCCAATATCCCTGATGAATATGGATGCAAAAATTCTCAATAAGATACTAGCAAATCGAATTCAATGGCATATAAAAAGAATTATTCACCATGATCAAGTGGGATTCATTCCTGGGATGCAGGGCTGGTTCAACATTCGCAAATCAATCAACGTGATACATCACATTAACAAAAAAAAAAGAGAAAAACCATATGATCCTGTCAATCGATGCAGAAAAGGCCTTTGACAAAATCCAGCACCCTTTCTTAATAAAAACCCTTGAGAAAGTCGGGATAGAAGGAACATACTTAAAGATCATAAAAGCCATTTATGAAAAGCCCACAGCTAACATCATCCTCAACGGGGAAAAACTGAGAGCTTTTTCCCTGAGATCAGGAACACGACAGGGATGCCCACTCTCACCGCTGTTGTTTAACATAGTGCTGGAAGTTCTAGCATCAGCAATCAGACAACAAAAGGAAATCAAAGGCATCAAAATTGGCAAAGAGGAAGTCAAGCTTTCGCTTTTTGCAGATGACATGATATTATACATGGAAAATCCAATAGACTCCACCAAAAGTCTGCTAGAACTGATACATGAATTCAGCAAAGTTGCAGGATACAAAATCAATGTACAGAAATCAGTTGCATTCTTATACACTAACAATGAAGCAACAGAAAGACAAATAAAGAAACTGATCCCATTCACAATTGCACCAAGAAGCATAAAATACCTAGGAATAAATCTAACCAAAGATGTAAAGGATCTGTATGCTGAAAACTATAGAAAGCTTATGAAGGTAATTGAAGAAGATTTAAAGAAATGGAAAGACATTCCCTGCTCATGGATTGGAAGAATAAATATTGTCAAAATGTCAATACTACCCAAAGCTATCTACACATTCAATGCAATCCCAATCAAAATTGCACCAGCATTCTTCTCGAAACTAGAACAAGCAATCCTAAAATTCATATGGAACCACAAAAGGCCCCGAATAGCCAAAGTAATTTTGAAGAAGAAGACCAAAGCAGGAGGCATCACAATCCCAGACTTTAGCCTCTACTACAAAGCTGTCATCATCAAGACAGCATGGTATTGGCACAAAAACAGACATATAGACCAATGGAATAGAATAGAAACCCCAGAACTAGACCCACAAACGTATGGCCAACTCATCTTTGACAAAGCAGGAAAGAACATCCAATGGAAAAAAGACAGTCTCTTTAACAAATGGTGCTGGGAGAACTGGACAGCAACATGCAGAAGGTTGAAACTAGACCACTTTCTCACACCATTCACAAAAATAAACTCAAAATGGATAAAGGACCTGAATGTGAGACAGGAAACCATCAAAACCTTAGAGGAGAAAGCAGGAAAAGACCTCTCTGACCTCAGCCGGAGCAATCTCTTACTCGACACATCCCCAAAGGCAAGGGAATTAAAAGCAAAAGGGAATTACTGGGACCTTATGAAGATAAAAAGCTTCTGCACAGCAAAGGAAACAACCAACAAAACTAAAAGGCAACCAACGGAATGGGAAAAGATATTTGCAAATGACATATCGGACAAAGGGCTAGTATCCAAAATCTATAAAGAGCTCACCAAACTCCACACCCGAAAAGCAAATAACCCAGTGAAGAAATGGGCAGAAAACATGAATAGACACTTCTCTAAAGAAGACATCCGGATGGCCAACAGGCACATGAAAAGATGTTCAGCGTCGCTCCTTCTCAGGGAAATACAAATCAAAACCACACTCAGGTATCACCTCACGCCAGTCAGAGTGGCCAAAATGAACAAATCAGGAGACTATAGATGCTGGAGAGGATGTGGAGAAACGGGAACCCTCTTGCACTGTTGGTGGGAATGCAAATTGGTGCAGCCGCTCTGGAAAGCAGTGTGGAGGTCCCTCAGAAAATTAAAAATAGACCTACCCTATGACCCAGCAATAGCACTGCTAGGAATTTATCCAAGGGACACAGGAGTACTGATGCATAGGGGCACTTGTACCCCAATGTTCATAGCAGCACTCTCAACAATAGCCAAATTATGGAAAGAGCCTAAATGTCCATCAACTGATGAATGGATAAAGAAATTGTGGTTTATATACACAATGGAATACTACGTGGCAATGAGAAAAAATGAAATATGGCCTTTTGTAGCAACGTGGATGGAACTGGAGAGTGTGATGCTAAGTGAAATAAGCCATACAGAGAAAGACAGATACCATATGGTTTCACTCTTATGTGGATCCTGAGAAACTTAACAGGAACCCATGGGGGAGGGGAACAAAAAAAAAAAAAAAAGAGGTTAGAGTGGGAGAGAGCCAAAGCATAAGAGACTGTTGAGAACTGAGAACAAACTAAGGGTTGATGGGGGGTGGGAGGGAGGAGAGGGTGGGTGATGGGTATTGAGGAGGGCACCTTTTGGGATGAGCACTGGGTGTTGTATGGAAACCAATTTGACAATAAATTTCATATATAAATAAAAAAAATAAAGTGTAAAAAAAAAATTTAGAAATAACTCATACACTCATTGAACTTATGTCCTCACTGGGGAAACAGACAAGACACAAGTAAATAGACAAAATCAATTATGATAAGCATGATGAAGCATATACACAGGGGCTGAGATAAAGCCTAGCCAGGGGTACCCGCATTAGACAGAGTGATGAGGAAAGCCATCTCTGATGAATGTAACTTGAAACTGAGACATAAAGTCAAGAAGGATCTATGGGACAAAGAATTCTAAGCAAATGAAACCATATAGGCAAATGTCTTGAGTCTAGGGAAAAGACTCAGGGGATGAAAGAAGATTGCAATGTAGTGAGTAGGAAAGATAGTAACATAAAATAAATTTGGAGATACAGTCAAGGACACAAGCATGCAGAGCTTTTGTGGGCTGTCTGCTAAAGATATCATGAGAGTTAACTGAGAAAATATACGTGAAACCACATCAAGGAGGGGGCTAGCGCATGAGGAGTGCTCAATACATGTAAATTATTAAGGTCACGACCACCTCTTCACCAATAATCCCAAGAAGACAGCAAATAGATAACAAAAGATGAGAACTGGCACAATCCTCTGAAGAGGTGGTTGGTCTCTATTTGGAGCGAATCTTGGCTTGTTAAGGGTTCTAGAGAATTTTTACCAAAATAATTAGTGACCTTTCTAGTTAAAGGTTATCATTTTCAGAAAGAAAAAAAATCCTGAGAGAGGGATTATAATGCTCAAGTTAACATCTCACAACCCTGCATCTCCTCGCTTTCTCCCACATACATGCAAATGCATGTGTGTGCACCCGCGTGCACACACACATACACACACACACACACACACACACACAGAGCATGCACACACATGCAGGTTAGGGTTTTATTTTTTTTTCACTTTGTTTCATCTTATAATCAGGATGAACTTCTTTCTCCCTATTCCCAACCTCCAAGGTCTGGGTTGCAAGTGCCTTCTCTACAAGTGTACTGTTTTAAAAATGGTCCCCATTAAATATGCATTTGCTGTTGAGTTTCTGAGATTGCTTAGGGACTATTTCTTTTCAGAATAAATCACTTTCAACAGCATATTTAATATGAGATGAGGGTATCTGTCCTACTCATCAGAGTAATAATTTTTTCTTAAGTCTAGAATTATCCTGGGGCTATTCTCAGCTACATTTTTCTCTTGTTGGGTATTTTACCAAGCTAGTGAGTTTTTTATTGGGATGTTAGTTTTGATCTCCTGATATTCTGTCTAGTTGATTTGACAATGATTAGGTGACAGGTGTACATTCTTTGCATTATAATTGCCTTTACTTCTGGCTTCCACTCTTTCCTCTCTTTCCAGTCTTGGACAATAAATCAGCCAGGATAGGCAAAGTTATGCTGTAGTAACAAATAACCCCAAAATATAAGTAGCTTACACTGACAGTTTATTTCCCACTCACTTTCCATTATTTTCACTCTGGAATCCAAGTTGACTAAGCAGCTTTCATCTGGAATATTCCTGGTCTTACACCAGAGGGAAAAAGAGCACAGAGACCTATGACTTGACTCTGACCTCTGTGTTACTCAGAGTACACATGTCACTCTCACTCACATTAATTGGCCAAAAGAAATTACATGGGCGGGACTGACACTGATGGGGCAGGGAAGTATAATCCTTTTACAAGGAGGCATAGTAAACATCTGTGAGAAATAGAAGAGTATAGTGCAGGCCAGTTTCACCAAGGAGCAATCTACGCATTCTGGAGGGAGAAGTTGAAAAAACATATGGGCTCCGGAATCAGTAAGACCTAGTTTTTGATTCTGGCTTTACTACATAATAACTACATTATGTCAGACTAATTATTTCTAATTTTTAGCCTTGTGTTTCCTTATCAGAAATAGAGTGATAATAATAGTCTCAGAGAACCACTGTGCAAATCAGAGACAATATATGTAAAGCAGTGTCTAATCCACAGAATTGTTTAATCTATTTTAGGTTTTACCTTGAATTGCTTGATCTATTTCTCTATTCCAATTCTGTATAATATACATTGCAATGCGACTTTTCCCTACCATTCTACTGCTGTTTAAGCTCATAGACTACTTACTTGCCAAAAGGACATTACTTAGAACTTAGCCTACTTGATGTCACATTCACCACCACTGATCATTTCCATGCTGAAAGTCTTTCCTCTTCCTCCAAGGCTTATGCTGTGCCTTTAAACTTTACCAACTGCTTCCTTTCCAGCTCCTCCTTTCTTTTTTTTTTTAATAATTTTTATGTTTTATTTTATATTTAAGAGACAGAAAGACAGTGTGTGAGCAGAAGAGGGGCAGAGAGGTGGAGACAAAACCTGAAGCAGGCTCCAAGCTCCACGCTGTCAGCACAGAGCCCAGTGCAGGGCCCGAACTCAAGAGCAGTGAGATCATGACCTGAGCCAAAGTCGGAACCTTAACCTTAACCTTAACCTTAACCTTAACCTTAACCTTAACCTTAACCTTAACCTTAACATTAACCAACTGAGCCACCTAGGCACCCTCAGCTCCTCCTCTTTCTTCTTCTCGTGTACTTAGTGCTGACTTTGCCAAGATCTAGCCTGGACTGTCTTCTAAAACTATACCTCTCCCTTGTGAGACAGATGCAGAGGTAATAGCAGATATTTCATGGCCAGGGAGTTCTGGATCTTGATCTGACTTCTGCTACTTACTCCTGTACAGCCTAATTCACCATTTCTTCATTAGCAAATCAGGATTCAAAGATTTACTGGAAATATTAAATGATAAAATCTATATGCAGTAACTAACACTGTGCTTACACACATCAAGTGTGTAACACATTTTACTTCCCTCCTCTGTCCATACCTGCCTTAAAATCTTCTGCAAATTCTACCACTTAATGTGGAAGGTATTCAAAATCATAGTTGCTGCGTTTTCTACTTGATTATTTCAAGAGGAATAGGTCTCAGTAAGTAATGTGTTTATAGAAAATTTCATTTTCTCAAGACTGTGTTTTGATAGAAGACTTATACATACACAAGAGAACATACATAACACAAAAGAATCTATTTCTAACTGTATTTACCTCAGATCTTAGTATAGTATAATTGCCATAGACAATGAACAGGTAAGAGTTTGAGATTTAGTGTTAAACTACCTTGGTTCAATTATTGGCTCCAACATCCTATTTCTGTGACCCCAAGCAAGTCATTTAACTCCTCTTTAAATTTACTTATCTGTAAAATGGGTATAACAATGCTAATAATCTCACTGGAATGTTGAGAGGATTTAATTTGTTTATATAAGAAAAGTACTTAAAGAATTAGTTGGCATGTAATAAGCACTCAGTAAGTATTAGCTAGCATCATCATCCATAGAAATTATATTGCTGGGAAGAGAGCTTTTGCATTGCCTATCAAGACATATCACTGCTCAATTAGGAGTTACCTTCCTCATTCCTCACTGAAGACTGCTGTATGTTCTAGTTCCCTGCTTTACCATTTTCTCTCCTTCCATTCCAGAATAGCAAAGTATTTGCTTCTGGCCTCAAAGGGATGTCAGGAGGATTCATGAGATAACATCCATAAGGCACTTTGAGCCCTTGGAAGCAAGGTGTTTGATAAATAAAAGGTTATTACCATTGCTAGTGATATCTTATATTACTCTAGCCCTACTCAGCCCAGAGGGATCCTGAAATGGTTTGCAAAACTTGAAGCGCAAATAAGAATCATTCAGTAACATCTGAGATGAAGCAGTCACTGCACATATAACCATTGATTCTTTAGAGCCTCTAGTGATCAAAACCCAATGGTTCTACCAGGGGCATAAAAAGCACTGAAATTGATTCAAAAGGTGCTTTGCGATATCAAGTACTGTAGGGGTCAGTTCATTGAGCAGAACAGGAGGCAGACACTGGCTCAGACACTCAAAATTATGTGGAAAATCACAAGTCAATGAGAGAAACCAGCAGGTCAAATTCTAGACTAAACGAGGATGAGGTATGGCTCAATATGAAATTCCCTTAGGGTTTCCTGGCCATATATTGAAAGTCTACCCTCCATATAACAAGTTGTGCCTTTAAGACAATCCAAACTAAATAAACAAAAGCCTGAAAATATGCGCACATGTCCCCAGTCCTTCAAAGCAAATCCCTCCAAAGCACTCTGTTATAGCAAAAACCAATTTAAAGTACATCAGCCTTGAACCAAAGCTGCCCTATATGGACTGTTCACCTAGTTTTAGTTGAACTCTTGAGAGTCCACTAATTCTGCCTTTTCTATTACAAAGAATCTCTTAACCAAACCTTGGCCATACTTCCCTCTTCATTTCAGCCTAAAGCCATGACTCTGGAATTTGACTCTCCATCATGTGACTCTTTGGGACTGCTCACTGATATTCATTTACTGCATGAAGGTTCAGACTAGGCACTGAGGGGACCTGCAGTCAGGGCTTCTACTATCAACCATCGTACAGAAATAGCACTACATCATATACATCCTATCAAGTGGGAGTAAGACAAATGTTTGCTGCCAGATGTATCCTATCCTGTACAGCCAAAGAAAAATAGTAAAGTTTTAACTTTAGGCTCATGATTCCATCTGCCTCACTAAGCCTGCCTTCCCATACTTACACCACAAAGAAATTTCAAAAATCCACTTGAAATGTTGAACAACAGTCATAATGGATTAGTAGTATCTCTACCAGTTTTAAAAACAAATCTACTAACATATAGTAATTTTTAAAGTTTGGGAAAATGAAATAAAAAAATGGGGTTACTGTATTTGGGCATGACAATATTTGAGGAAAAAACTAGATATTTACCTTATAGTCTACAACAAAGATAAATCCACAGAGATGTAAGATTTAAATTTTTAATGTTTTATTTATTCTTGAGAGAGAGAGAGAGAGAGAATCAATAATGTTTTATTTTATTTATTCTTGTCAGCACAGAGCCCGACCTGGGGCTCAAACTCGCAAGTCATGAGATCATGACCTGAGCCAAAGACAGATCCTCAACCAACTGAGCCACCCAGGTACCCCAACAGAGATGTAAGATTTAAAAGGGTGGGAAAAAGGCTTTAAAAATCCTGGAAGAAAATATCAGAGAATTATTGTGTGATCTCAGGGTGGGTGTTGTTAATTTTAGTGTGACATTAAATCTAGGGATGATATATAAATTTTTTTTTAATATTATTACATAACATAATAAAACCATAGGCCATCAAAATGTGAAGGTAAAATAAGTAACAAAAGAGAAAATTTTTGTAATTTAAATGAAAAACAAAAGGTTATCATCATTAAAGGTAAAACATGCCTATAAGATAACAGGGAACATTGCAAAAACCTAAGAAAAAAAAATGGACAAAGGAGAGATAGAAGATGAAGTATAACAAAAACACAAGATCCTTCACATCATTAATAAACAACTCTCTATACATTAAAACAGGCATCATTTTTGAAGAGTGTTAATGGAAATACAGAGCAAAAGGCATTCACATAAAGTTGGTAGGGACACAAACTGGTGCAATGTTTTTCCAGGTAGTTTTCCAATATCAAAGTTTACATGGGTCTGTAGTTTCATATAGCATCTTCAATTCTAGAAATCTATTCCAAAGATATATCAGCACAAGTATATTTGAATAGGAGAAAAGTTACTTATTGGAGCAATGTTGATAGTAAAGAAAAACTGGAAATCTCTTTAATGTTTATTATTATCAATTAGAAATGATGCAGAGATATATGTACATAAATGACTTGAAAATTTAAAATAAGGTTGAATCCCATTTTTGAAAAAAACAAATACACACACCTGTGTGTGTGTGTGTGGTATGTTGTGTGTGTGTACATATATATATATACACACACACACACATATATATGTATATATACACATACATATGTATATATGTGTATATATATATGTATATGTGTGTGTAACACACACACACACACACACACACACACACAGATGTGAAAAGATGCAAACCAAAATGTTACTAGTGGTCACCTTTGGGGCACAGGATGGCAGCATTCTTTGTGTATTTTAGGGTTATTTTTGTTCAATTTTTTTATTAGAAACATGTACGTTTTTTAAAATCAATAAAAGATACAAATAAAGTCAAAGCAAGAACATGTGAGCAGGTTATGGAACAGGATTTATAACAACGTAATATTTGAAATAACATTAAATGTCCAAAATTAATACTCTGAAAATCTCTATGGAGATCTATTATCAGTAGTTAACTCTGAGAGTGGAATTATGGTGGGATTTTACCATAATTTTTAAGTATAGTTATACACTCTTTACAGCATCTTATTTTATTTTTATTTTACCATATCATTCAACACCAGAAAATATAAAAATGTGACTATAAATATTGTTCTAAAGCTGAATCTCTGCACTGTGCTGGCCACCATGACTGAAGAGTTTTGGGTGACCCAGGGGTATCTTCTTATCTCTCTAGACCCAAGCTTCCTTTTTCAAAATCATAGTGATAACATTAGCCTCTCACTACATTTGTGCAATTTAAGGGTGAATTGGAAACAATGCCTTGACTTGTCCTAAAAGCCAGTACTACAAAAACATTAAAGCACTTGGAACTGAGCAGAAAACTAGTAAATATACCCAAGTTTCCAATTATTCAGGATTGAATGTTGACTAATATAAATAATTATGACTTATTTGAGTGCATCATTAACTTTCATTCAGTCACCAAGACTTAGATGCATTATCTCTACCTCTAGGGAGTATTTCTGATTTTCCTCCAACCCACCCATCTATCTCACTCCAAGCTGGATGAGATGCCACTTAATATGCACTTTCCAAACTCTGTATAGGTCTTTCCTATTCATTTTTTCATTTCATTAGGCAGACTTTCATTCCTTTAACATACTTTCACCACGCACTCTTAAAGAGGTTCTTGAGATACAATGGTAAGTAATACAAGACGCCCTGGCCTTCTAGAAGCTCACAGTTCAGTAGTGGAAGCCAACACTAATCAAATTTAAAAATATACACTTAGAAAGTTTTTTTTTTAAATGTTTATTATTTTGGGAAGAGAGAGAGAGAGAGAGAGAGAGCAGGGGAGGGGGAGAGAGAGAAGAGACACAGAATCTGAAACAGGTCTGAGCTGTCAGCACAGAGCCCGACATAGGGCTTGAATTCATGAGCTATGAGATCATGACCTGAGACAAAGTCGGACGCTTAACCAGCTGAGTCACCCAGGCACCCCCAAAAATATACACTTAAAAACAGTGATGAATATTCTGAAAGAAAACTATGCAGGGCAACAAAACTGCAAAATGAAGGGGCTAACCAGCTTATTTTACAATATTGTACATAGTTCTTCCACTAAACTGTAAGACTCCAGAAAACAGAGACTTTTTGTCTTATCTGTCTTGTTTTTTGTCGTGTTTCTTCAGCTTTGTAGTTTTTGTACTTGTTTTTTTCCTTTGTCTTGTTTTTTCAGCTTTGTACCACACCCAATAGACAATAAACACTCAGCTTCTGTCTAACTGAATTGAACTGATTGGAATTTTTTTTTGTATATTCCACAGTGGCCCATTAATCAGAAAAGTGATTGAGCCACAAGATAATCACTGTTTCAGCCATGCAGCCTTGATATTCATTTACAGTAAGAACCGTTGATGCTTCAGACTGAGCCCCTTTCCTTATTCAGACTGATTATTGTTATTATCAAGTTTATTGTCCATGGCCACTGCATTGTAGGTGGGCAGCATGGGGGGAAATGAGGAGAAACAGTAGGAAAAAGAGCAGATATCTTGGTAAACAGAATGTCAATAGCACATCTAGTTGACAAGAAAAAATTAGTATCCAAATCATCTTCTGCAGTTACATAAATAAATGTAGTCAATTAAAATAGCATATATGCTCTGAGTTACTTAACTTCTCAAACTGCATTTCCTTATTTCCAACACAGTGGCAATAATACCTATTTTTCACTTAAGCATTAAAAAGATTAAGGTAAGTGAAGTGCTTAGAGCAGTAACTAACACAAAGTAGGCACCCAAAATATCAGTAACATTAATAATGTTTTTTCCTTTGTCCAAGTGGTTCTCTACCAGGGGCAATTTTGTCCCCCGGGGGATTCTAGGTAATGTCTGGACACATTCCTGGTTATGACAATTGGTGGAGGATATAATGCTGGCATCTAGTGGGTAGCGGTCAGGGATGCCTCTAAATATCCACAATGCATAGGACAGTCCCCACAACAAGGACTTATCAGATGGCCCAAAATGTCAACAGTGCCAACACTGAAAAATCCTGCTGGATTTTTTCATTCCCTAAATCCAGTATCTCATGTCCTGAGACAGTTCATTGGAACTTACAGGACACATTCTGACAGCACATAAAGACACAATCTAAGAATTCCTTAGAAATCTTCCCATCCTCTCCTCAACCACTACAAGCCTCAATTTTCATGGTCTGTGCTCACCATTCAAATTCTATCACTCCTTTGCCACAGCACCCCCAAGCCCTTTTCCTTGTGTATCCAGAGTGCTCATGTTCCTCGCTGTTGCAATGACTATATTCCTTTGCTCCCCAAGGCCCCAGTCTGTCTCCTTATGGTCCTTAAAATCCAATTTAACTGGGTTAAATTGCCTTTATACTCCTCCAGTCCTCTATAACTGCAGGTCCCTCTAATTCTCTCACTCTGACTCTGTCCCTTCCCTCATTTCTACTGTTCACTAATTGAAGTCAATATATTAGCCTTAATTTATTTTGGGAATCTAAACAACACACCATAGAAGTTAGCATCTATAGAATATACTCACTTTTTGCTATGCTGTTACAACAGTGAAGTTAATAAAACTGACATCTAATTACAACTAACAAGTGTGGTCTTATTAAACTAAAACCATAAAGAAAGCAGTGGAGATTACATTACCCATCCTACACACTCTTATAAGAATGACTAGCTTCTACCCAGGCCATCGTTCGGTGCCCCTGCCTGAGGATCCTGATCTGAATGGATGGGCAGAACCAGCCACACTGGCCTGTTCACAGCTGGGGTCCAAGGGCCAGGAAAAACACCTGGAACTTCATAGAATGGTTAAAACCAAGCGACAATCCTAAAATATGCCGTCAGTATCAAAAAGGGGAGGAGCCCTGTGAAAGAGGTGGCACTGGAGAACAAGAAGGACAGAAAGGCAAGAGCCAGGCAGAAATTGTGGGGCAAGCTTGGAGAAGTGGGTGAGAAGAACGAGGACTTCGGCTGTGAGCAGGTCTGTGCTGCTGAGGCCTCTTTCTCATAGTCTAAGTGTTGAATGGATGTCTTGGTTTGTGTTTCAAGTGTAAGATCAGAGCTGAGTAACAGAGACCCGAAGTGTGGGAGGGAATCAGAAAAGAACCACCTCTTCTGTGTACATCTTGGAGGGCATGTTGCTAAAGCCATCTCTGGTGCAATATAAAACAAAATGAAACAAAATAAAAAAAAAAACAAAAAACAAACAGAAACTAAAAGAAATGGTGAGACCCTGGATTTTCATCAAGACAGAGTTTATTCATCAGAAGAGTGGGAATAGCATTCCTTCAGATTAAAAGCTGCATTTCAAAGATCCAAGTTCTATTTGCAGGTAGATCAAATGCCAGGTTCTCTAATAGGAGTGATTAAGGATAGCTACCCCCTTAGATAAAATTCAGAGAGCTCTCACATGCATTGTCTCCTATGATCCTTACTAAAACCCAGACATCAGGAGGTCAAGCAATCACCCTTCCCAATTCAACGAATTCAGAAATGAAAACTCAGAGTATAGTGACTCTAGATCACATGCTAAGGGCATGGGTAAAACTATAACTCAATCTATTACTTTTAAAAGCCATTCCTGTTTCTCCTGGAAAAACAATATAATCTACACATTAAGGGCACAGACTCTGGAGCCACATCACCTGGGTTCAAACCCCAGCATATCCAATTGCTAGGTATGAGACAAGTAACTTTTCTTTGTGTCTCAGTTTGCTCATCTGTAACATGGATTTAATAATAGCACTTACCTCCTAGAACTGTGGTGAGGATTAGGAATTAACATGCAAAATGCTTTAAAGCATTTCTAATGTGTTCCTTATGAACACTCAAAAAACCTGAAGTTTTCTGGTTTTTAAGCTTTACTGATATAAAGTAAAAAAAAATCAACATATCCATATAAGCTTACTGCTTATAAGGAAGTGAGTGGAATTATCCTTATTTATTTATTTATTTATTTATTTATTTATTTATTTATTTAGAGAATGAGCACAAGCCATGGAGGGGCAAAGAGAGAGGGAGAGAGAGAATCTTAACAAAGCTCTACATTCAGTGCAGAGGCCAACATGGGGCTCTATCTCACAGCCCTGGGATCGTGACCTGGACCAAAATCAAGAATTGGATGCTTAACCCACTGAGCCACCCAGGCGCTCACATCCTTATTTTATGTATGAGGAAACTGAGATGTCAAGTTACTATTTCTGCATTAACCAACCTCAAAAAGTAGTACCATATACATAATAAATGCCATTTGGTAATACCCACAGATTAGATTGTTTGGATAAGGATTTGGGACAAAGGACAGCAGAGAAGTCTCTTTTCTCGACATGGTCTACAGCCTTAACCAGGGAGACTCCAAGGGTGGAGAATGGGATCTGGCAGCACCTTCATTCACATATCTGGGGATTGATGTTGGCTACCGCCTGGGACCTAAGCTGGGCTGAGGGCTAGAACACCTATATGTGTTCTCTCTCTGTGTAGCCTGGGCTTCCTTTGCAGCAGGGCAGTCTCAGGATACTGGGACTTCTCATACAGCAGCTCAGAGTACCACAGATCCGAGTAGAAGCTGTATCACCTTTTGTGATCTATTCTTGAAAGTCATACAGATACATTCTACCGGTTGCAGCAAATCACAAGACTGTCTGATGCAATGAGAAGGAAATTAGACCTCACCTCTCAGTGGAGAAGTAGAGGTTTTTGGAAAAACATGGGGGATGGCAAATATTGTTGCAATCATCTTTGGAAGATGCAAGGTACTACACATAGGAAGACAGGATTTGCCAAAACCTTTAGAAAAAGTGAATATACTAGAAGAGAAATGCACAGCTTTTGATTTGTAAACTTCTGTTCTTTCACTGGCCTCCCAGACCTCTGTCATTTGTAAATAATGTCAATTAATCTTGCACATGCACTGGCAGGTACATCTGAAGGTCTGGCCCTACAGAGATACAACTGAGGGCAAGCAGATTGACTGCACTGGGAAAGCATCTAAATAAACTCTACAAACTTGTAATGGGAATTTACTATGTTAATCTTCTCCCCCCATGATTTCCATATTATCTCCTCTTTTAATCGACCCTCAGGGAAAAATACTAATCAAAATGGGTCAGATTCCAGAGCATTGATTGGACATCTTTGATGAGTACATAAATAACTATGTGTAGCTCCAGCTCAGTGCTTTGTCTTTCAGCCCATGAGGCTAACCTCTCTTTCTTTTCTTCTGTCTGGTCTTTCCTTCGTGACCACTTCTCTTCATGTCCTCTTCTATCAGACTGGTTCAAGCCACCACTGTCTCTCTCCTGGATTAGACAATAGCCCCTAATTTATCTCCGTGCTTTGCTCTCATATCCCTCAGCCTTTTCTCAACATACCAGGGAGAGTAAACCTTTTGACATCTAGGTCAGATGATGTCATCACTCCTCTACCTTCTAATCCATTTCATTCATCATAAAAGTCAAAGTCCTGACAATGTCTGATGTAGTCTGGGCATCTCTTTGATCTCATCTCCTTAAATCTTCCCCTAGCTCACTCTACCCATGCTAACTTCTCTTTTAAATCTACCATGCAAGAGGGGCGCCTGGGTGGCTTGGTCGGTTAAGCGTCTGACTTCGGCTCAGATCATGATCTCACGGTCCGTGAGTTCGAGCCCCACATCGGGCTCTGTGCTGACAGCTCAGAGCCTGGAGCCTGTTTCAGATTCTGTGTCTCCCTCTCTCTCTGCCCCTCCCCTGTTCATGCTCTGTCTCTCTCTGTCTCAAAAATAAATAAATGTTAAAAAAAAATTTTTTAAAATATACCATGCAAGAGCCATTATAAGAGCATTTATATTTTCTCTCTGCTGGACTGTTGTTGCCCTAATTATCCATATGACCAACTTCTACACTTCCTTATTGTCTTTGCTCATAAGTCAGGTTCTTGAGGACATGTTTCCTTGAACACAGCATTAAAAATGGTAAAGGCCCTCTCTCTGCAGTTTCTGTCCCCATTCTTGCTTCATTTATCACCAGACAACAAATTTTGTATTTACATTCTCTATTCATACACTGTGTATCTCCTGCCATCCCTACGTACACACTAGAAAGTACCTTTTGAGAACAGGATTTATTTGTTGGTCTGTTTTACTCAATGTGACATCTCTAGAATCTAGAACAGTGCCTGACACATCACAGGTATTCAATGAGTATTTGTAGTGGGAATAAATGAATACATGAGTGTGGTAATATTGGCTGCACACTTAGGCATAGGTAAGGTGGTAACTGAATAAATAGGAACACTTTTATCTAAAACTATTTTAGACTAGTTAACAAAGAAAAAGGGATGTTTCCCCATGGATCAGTCCACTTTACCACAGCACACAGCACTAGTTGTTGAGACTCAAGTCCACCTATAAAAATCATTGTTGGGATGCCTGGGTGTCTCAGTCAGTTAAGTGGCCAACTTTGGCTCAGGTCATGATCTCACAGTTGATGAGTTCAAGTCCTCCATCCCCAGATTGGGCTCTCTGCTGTCAGCTAGGAGCCCACTTGGGATCCTTAGTCCCCTCTCTGTCTAATTAAAAAAAAAATTAAAGAATGTGCCACATCTTCAGAGAACTATGAGACAGAAAGGCATACTTTTAATTTTTTTAAATGTTTATTTATTTTTGAGAGAGAGACATTGCATGAGTGAAGGAGGGGCAGAGAGAGAAAGAGACACACAGAATCTGAAGCAAGTTCCAGACTCTGAGGTGTCAGCACAGAGCCCCATGTGGGGCTCGAACTCCCAAGCTGTGAGATCATGATCTGAGCCAAAGTTGGATGCTTAACCAACAGAGCCACCCAGGTGCCCCTAGAAAGGCATAGATTTTATCTGGGCAGGATCCAAGAATTCCCACTTTTCCTAGCCTCCATGCTATCCAATAGTCTTCATATTCTACTGTGGTAGACAGAACAACAGTCCCCTAACAGGGCCACATCTTAATCCCTGAAACCTGTGAATATGTTGTGATATATGGCAAGGAGAAATTCAGGTTGCAGATGGAATTAAGATTCCTAATTAACTTGAGATGTGAGAGACTGCCCTGGATTTGAATCCAGGTGGAGTCAATGGTATTACAAGAGTCCTTACAAGTGAAAGAGGAAAGGAGGAGCATTGGAGGTAGAGAAAGAGACATAACAATGGAAGGGTCAGAATCAGAGAAAGTGATAAAGCTATGCCAATAGAGATCAGAGTAATGCACATGCTGGCTTTGAAGAAAGAAAGAGGCCATGGACCAAGGACTGCCAGTGGCCGCTACAGACCTGAGAAGAAAAGAAATCCGATTCTCCTCTAGAGTCTCCAGAAGGAACACAGCCCTGCTCATCTCTTGACTTTAGCCCAGTGAGACCCATTCCAGACTTCTGAAGCCCAGATGTGTAAGATAATAAATCTGTGTTGTTTCACACCACCAATTTGATGGTAATTTGTGACAGTGGCAATCGGAAACCATTACACTTACTGATTTCTAACAAACACCTCCATCATTAGCACCACCATCAAAGGACAAAAGAAAATCCAGCCTGAAAGTGCACAGTCCTGCTACAACATCTGATAGAGAAAAAGGCAATCATTCTTGGCCCTGCCATTCAACTTACATCTGCCCCGAAGGGAGAAGTTCGAGTGCTTCTCTTTCATCAAGTACATACAGCAAACGTTATCACCAGTCGTAAAGTCCTGGTGAGAAACTTAATTTTCTATATTCCAACTGCCATCCAAATAACAACTCTGACTAAAGCTTTTTTTTTTTCTTTAAAGACATATTCTGAGCATGTGGCTGAACTAGACCAGTAAAAGAATAATAAGTACTTCTTTCCTTTTAGCAACTGACAAAACATGCTTTCAACCCAAAGCAAAAAATAAAGATTAAAATGCATCTTCCATGAATTATAAGTTGAATTTTTAAATTTAGCCCAATTCAAGTAAATTCCTACCTATTGCTTATACCATGTTCCTCTTTTTTTTTTTTTTTTTTTTTTTTTGTAGTGAAGACTAGAGATCAAGAAATAAAGAGCACTAGAAGTTGATTTTTTAAAAAAGGAATGTGTTTTCTCAATTCAAAATGGAAAAGGATTTCAATAGCAGGTCTGAAGATTTTTGAAAATCCTAATTAGACTATATTAAATGACTAAAATGCTACTAATTACTTTTTAATTTCAAGAGAGATGTTTACAAAGCACAGTATAATGAGTAATACAGCACTTCAAATGATTACTAATGTTGCCATTTTGTCTGACTTAATCTCAATTAGTATAAATCACATTGTCATCATTGTTAATTGCCATTTCTTTCAAGCAAAATGCTAATTTCTCTTTACAATCTTACAATTGCTGTTTGTTTTCCTCAAAATATTGCATTTGAAAGGCCTAATAAAGAGAACATTTATAGCCCCTGTATTTTCTGCAGTTTGAAGCAAATGCATTTGTTTGTTATCCTTTTTGGAGAATAGCGGTAATTCCTACTTACTTCTTAATAAAATGGAACTGTTAACTTTTAGCTCTGCTGTCTCACTGAATGGAAATGCATGGGTAGTTATAGTTCCAAGGAAGAGTCTGAAAGGCAGGTAGAACCTTCATTAATGAGTGCTAGGAGGCATCATTTGTTTTACCTCTGTGAAGAAATTCATCATAAAGAGGGAGGAAACAGCCTTTAATCAAGAGAATATAGAATCGTTCTGGTTTTTTTCCTCCAGCTTCTTTTCATTGTTCTTCTACTCAAGTGGAAGTAAAACTCTCCCTTGAGGGAATTATCTCATCAGCCATAGGCTATTGGTTTTCCAATCCACTGTGTCATTGGATATCCTTGGGAAATTTACCCCCATTTTTTGCTCAGTCATAAACACAAGGAACCTGAAGAATCATGAAGATTTAATAATTCTCCAATGAGAGTCTAACATTACACTACTGTTTTAAGAGCTCTTCTAGATTAACCTCATTTCTCTTAAAAAAAAAAAAAAAGGTTAGGAATTGAATATTAACAATGCTAAGGGTTTGTTTGTTTTTTCCACACACATATTTCTCCTAAGTTTTTGGTTCCTGCTTTATTTATTTATTGTCACATAAGAGACTACTCCAAAATTGATTTGTTTCAAAAATAAAACATCGTTTTCACTAGTGATTTGGTGAGTAAGAATTTGGGGGACAGCTTGACTGGGGCATGGGTGAGGCATGTGCCAATAGTGGGGGCAGCCAAAAAGGTAAGGATATGCTTCCGTAAGGGTCTCTTGATGCACATTTATGGCAACTTAAGGCTATTCATCTTGTCTTACTTCACACAGTGACTTGTCCTTCAGAGTCTGTTCATCTAGTTTGGGCTTCTCAGAGCGTGATGGCCTCTGTGTAGATAAACTTCTTTCATAGAAACTCCAAGAGCAGGTATTCCAAAAGACTGGTAGAAGGTGCATCTTAGAAGTTCCAAGATGTCCTTCTCCCAAATTCCATTGTTCAAACAAGCTATTAAGGTCAGGCAGATTCAAGGACAGGGGAATGATACTTTCTTACAAGGAAGGAGAAGCTATGAATTTTGCTTCCATCTTTATTCTACTGCAGTACTTACAGCTTATATGCAAGCTAACAATAAAATAAAATGACTTAACATGCAAAGACATTCATGGAAAATCTTAATAATGTCCTTGCTTTGTACTGTTGCCTGCTGTTTTTCCCTTCAAAAGCTAAAATTCATGTGTTATGCACCCCCAAAACTCATATAATGAAGCTCTAACTCCCAATGTGACTGTATTTAGAAATAGGATCTTTAGGAGGTAATGTTTAAATGAGGTCATTAAGGGTGGGGTCCTAATCCCACAGGACTAGTCTTTATAAGAAGAAGAAAGAGGGGTGCCTGGGTGGCTCAGTCAGTAAAGTGTCTGACTCTTCATTTTGGCTCAAGTCATGATCTCATGATTTGTGAGTTGGAGCCCATCATCAGGCTCTCTGCTATCAGCATGGAGCCTGCTTCAGATCCTCTGTACCCCCTTCTCTCTGCCCCTCCCCAGCTTGTGCACTCCCTCTCTCTCTAAAATAAACATTAAAAGAAGAAGAAGAAGAAGAAGAAGAAGAAGAAGAAGAAGAAGAAGAGAGATTGTTGTCTCTACACACACAGAGGAAAGACCATATGAGGACAGGCAGCCTTCTACAAACCAGAAGAGAGCCCTTACTATAAGCCAAATCGGCTGGCACTTTGATCTTGGACTCTAGAATTGTGAGAAAACACATTTCTATTTTTTAATCCTTCCAGTCTTGGGTGTTTTCTTATAGCAGCCCAAGCTAATACATCACTTTTGGGATTTTATATGATTACATATAACATCATAATTTTTGGCAGGTAAATCATGTTTCATAGTTGAGGAGTTCTGGTGATTTGGGTCTCTTCAGTATCCATTTCTCCTTCAGTTAATAGCAAACTGATTTTTCTTTAGGAACTCATCCTTCTCCCTTTGTACGCAGTATTCTGGGACTGCCAACCAAAGACCCCTTTGCTATTTTTGGCCAAGAGGTGGATATTTTACTTGATCTAGACCAATGAAATGGTTTCCCCCAGAATTTAAATCATGAGAAGAGTGACTCAGGGATGAGAATTATTTGGTCTTCATCCCTCCTGAGGTTGGTACCCTGCAACATCAACAGTTACATCTTCTCAAGCACCTTTATTTTAAGCTTTCCCAAACATTGTCCTTTACGGCTTTCCTTTGATTCTGTGAGCCACCTTCAAGTTTTCCATTTTTGTTTTTGTTGTTGTTGTTGTTGTTGTTATTGCAGCTTAAAATAGCCAGTTTTCTATTTTCTCAAAATAAAACCAAAAACCCTAACACATACAGAGATTGGTACCATCATGCAGTTACCCATAAATATCACAGTAAAATGTCAATAACTACAAGGATACAAAAATCAGGAATCATTAGGCATGAAGGATATAACTTCAAAATACATTAAGCAAACACCAATGGAAATTCAAGAAGGAAATAACAAATCCATAGACATAGTTGGAGACCTAGAACTCAGAAATAATCAATAGATAGAGAAAAGAGTAAGTTGGCATGGAGGCTTGTTAAATTAATATCTAGTAATGTAATATCCAACCTTATATTTGTTTAGCCTTTTAGCTTTCAAAGAATTTTTACATGTGCTCATTCATATCCTCTCCTTACTTCTCTAAAGTAAACCAGTCAAGCAAGGAAAAATGTGATTTGTGGAATTGTTGGAACTGTTTAGAATTTGAGTCTCTCGTTTTTAAATTGTATTCTTTTCCCTCTATATAGCTTATTCTCTTGGTTATACCAGCCAGCTCACTTCTCCCTGCTCATGACTGAGATTTAGAAGCCATAGACATATGCTCCTAAATGGTGATTTACTAGATAAACTCACAGAGACACCAATCTAATAATGTATGGAAGGTGTTTGGCCTGGCACCTGGCCTACAGTGAGTATTCAATAAATGGCAGTTATTACTATGCTGAATACCACAAGGAACTCTCTATTATTTCTTTTAAGTTGATTTTTCCTTTGTCTTGTGTTGCAAGATAGTCATTTGTAGTATTCAAAGCAAGCATTCAATGGTTTCAAAATACTCTCCTAGATGAGATCTTGACCCCATAACCTTTCTATATGACAGTAAGCCTTGACAGGCCCATTCATTAAATGGTAAAAAGCATGGATCTAGGGTCAAAACAGAGAAGGCAAATCTTCAACAGCAGGGCAGTTGCTGTGTCTCTGAATTTCTCTTTTAAATGCCCTAAGGTTACCTTTCCCTCTCAATTCTGCTGATCCAGTGTGAAAGAAAATTCCTTCAGACAGCACCACAGCATTTCAATTCCGTCAGAGCAGCTGAGTTTCTTTTGCAGACACTACTAGCTGGTACTTCACAAAGTCTTGTCTTTGAGGCTGATTCTAGAACCAGGTTGTAACAAGAGCTGGAGTCCAATAAAACCAGTGATATTTACTCCTTAATGCAGTCCCTTTTTCCAGAGTGTGCTTCCTCTGAAGATTGATCACAGTTTTTATTGTGTGAGCTTGTAAAATGCAGAATGATTAAAGGTACATCTATTTTTTTTAATCCCATCTCTGTCATTCCTGTAGTCAACAGCGGCAGAGTCCTGGCAGTTTCACATATGCTTACATGAAAGGTCAGGTTTAGCCATCAGCGCTGAAAAAAATCTTAAAGGGCAAGAATGCTGCATTGTAATGAGTTTGGGGAGCACCTTAGGACTGACTATAAGCAGAAGGACTTGTGATCTTGCAGAAAGTTCCCCATTTCATTTCTCTTCTCCAGCATGAGCCTAACTAAACAGATCCATTTCCATATTGGCATAGAGCATGAAAAAAAAAATCCTCTCAAGATCCAGTCTGAAGTCATTCTGTTAAAGTCCTTCCCATCTTCTTGGGCCACACTGCCTGCTTCTTTGACATTCCAAGACACTTCTTGGTTTTGACTTCCACCTGGATGGATTCACACTCTCTGCTGGCTGGCAAGGTCTCTCGCCCTTCCTTTGTGAACTCAATTCTGCTCGTTTCCTCTGTGTCCCATACAGAGCTTCCCAAATGCACATTTCATTTAGGAATTTTAATGTGACAGGAAAAAGACCTCAACAAAACTGTTGTGGATGGAGAGTGATTGAAGTGAAATTGTGAAATGTGTGCTCTACATGGCTTCTACCATAATTTCAGGACCACGGTAACTGTTTTACCTCTTCCTACATGGCCTCAAGTAACCAAAGAACACGCACACACATGTTCCATGTCTCCCCTGCCACGCCTGTCCTAGAGGATAGACAGTTACTTACTATCCAGGCTGTTGTTATAATAAGAAGCAAGCCTGGGCTATAGCATAACTTTTGTCATGGTGAGAATAGGGTTGAGGCATAGAATCCAAGATCATTAGAGAGTATATAAAGCCAAGCCTCAAATCTTAGCCATAAGAATGGAGTCACACACATGATATGGAACCCAAAGTTGCAAGCTGGGTGAATCAAGTGTGTGAGACAGGTACTTGGGGGAGGGAGGAGTTCATACGTTGGGAGTTCAAATCTCAGCACAGCTACTAACTATTGGACTTCATGTAATTTTCCTAACTGTGATAAACCTCTACTTCTTCATCATTTAACTGGGTTCAGTGTTACCTTCCTCTAATGTCGTGATGAGCATTAAGTAAAATAATGGGTCCTTATTGGGGAGAATATTGCTTAAAATATTAAACTCCTGTAGAAATAAATGAAGATCAACCAAATGACAACAAGTTATTTATTTAGAGCTTGCTCTATCAAGGGAGTCAGCTACCATCACCTGCATTTGGAAGAGACTGAACGACTGTCAGAGGGGTGGGAAAGGTTTATGGAAAAAAAGGGAAGGCTTCAGGTGTGCTATGATTGGAGGCTCTTGGCATGGGGAAGTTCTAGGCAGGCTAACTAGAAGCAGGGTATCCTATATGAATAGTTAGGGATATATATCTGGTTATTTCTAGTTGTTCCTAAGTTGGAAGCAGGGACAAAAGTTAGGGAAGCTGTCAGTTGTTAATCTAGTCCTGGCCATTTTAGGCCAGTTGTCACAGGGATTATTGTTTGGTTCCCTGGGCTTGTTGCTAGAGATAGTTTGATTTCCTACAAGTCTGGCACATAGCAGGCTGGCTTCCTAGGCTGGTTACGATAGATAATGCATAAATTTCCTAGGCTAGCTGTTGACCGTGAGTCAGAGTTCTATTTTTATATATGATCTGGCCATTGTCTGTTTGCATATTCTGTCTACAATTTTCTACAGTTTTCATTTTTCTTTAAAGGATTACCTGGACCTCCTGCACCAAATCTCACAGCCTATTTCAATGTTTCAGGGAGACAGTGGATATAGGCTGGAATAATGAGGCCAATGCTCAACTTTCCTTTTTAAATTATTTTTTTCTTTTAAGTTCATTGAGAGACAATAGTCTCTAGATTCTAGCTTCCATAAAGAGAGAAAAAAGATATCTATGTTCTAAAAGACCTCTTCACATCAAGTCGTGATCCTAAATTACTTAGAACAAGGAAATCCTCATATCCGAGGATGAAAAGTCTTTTTGCAGTTTTCTCCAAGGGGAGGAAAGGAGAAGAAGGAAGAGGAGGAGAAAAAGGAGAAGGTGGTGGTGGTGGCAGGGAGACAGCTTTGTGCCAGGATGATTCAATGAGCTCCTCCAATTTCCATGGGCATCCTAGGCCATGAACATATTTGCTGAATTAAAATCATATGATATTCAGTGGCATCTTGAGGAATCTCAGTTTCTAGTATTGTTCCTGAAATCTACTGTTAATGAATCATCCTGTAATAGGATGCATTGCTTCTTCACATCCTCTTTTTTAAATGTCAGCACTTTATTGTGTTCAGTCCTTACCATTTAGTAGGTTTAGGAGACATTTACACCATAGGTAAGAGGTCAATCATGGTACTGAGAAGAGTCAACTCTATGCCATATTAGAATGGAATAAAAGCTTCTTAACCTCAGTACCATTGCCATTTTGGACTGGATAATTCTTTACTGTGCATTTCTTAATGTGTAGCAGCATCCCTGGCTTCTACTCACTAGATACCAGTAGTACAGTCCACTGGTTGTAATAACCAAAAATGTCTCCAGATACTGTCAAATGTCCCCTGGAATGCAAAACTGCCCCCAGTTGAAAACCCCTGGAAAGCAAGATTCCTATATTCACAGAATCACCTGAAGAACATGTTTGACTCCAGTGATCCACTGTGATGATTCTGATTCAATAAGAACAGAAAGCTGTATTATTTTAAAAGTTCCTTACAGGTCTGATGCTCACCCAGTTCTTGGTTACTAGTTCATGGACAAGAAATGACTCCAAGGACAATACAGCCATCTTCAAATACATAAATACATTATAACCATCTTGAAATACATAAAAGTTTACCTGTAGAAATGAGATTCAACTTTTTCTGAGTAGCTGAAAAGGGAGCTCTGATGAAATTACAAAACAGAAAAGAATAAAAATATTTCTAACAGAACAGTAGATTTTTTAATCACTGAAGGCATTTAAAGAAAAGTTTAAAGATCACTTGTCAGGAAAGTTGTAAAAACAAATCATAAATCAAGAAGAATTCTAAATCAGTGACCTTTAAGTCATATTCTAATTCTGAAATTATATGATGCTATTTAAATAAATTATCCCTTAGAGTGAAATACAACATTAGATCTTTTTTTAGCCTACATGGGAATAAAGTAAAAGGAGTTAATATTATTTACATCTAATACACAGTTTACCAACCCTGAGTAAAAAAACAGAACCACTTATAGAACTTACAGGAAATACTTAGGCTCATGGGAGATAAGAATCATTGCTTTACTCTGTGCCAGGTTCTCCTGGGCTCAACTCTTAGTCATAGGTGTATTATTGTGCACTTACAGATGAAAACACTAAACAAAAATTTACACAATTTGCTCAAGGTCATATGATTTCTGAGTGGTAAGACTATGTAGGAGCAAAAGACAGGCAGCCTGATAATAGGCCACTCTGACATGAATACTATTTTCAGTTGGGTGTTTCAGTTGTTTAAGTGTCCAACTCTTGATTTTGGCTCAGGTCATGACCTCACAGTTTGTGAGATGGAGCCCTGCACTGGGTTCTGTGCTGATGGCATAGAGCCTGCTTAGGATTCTCTCTTTCCCTCTCTCTGTCACTCCCTTCCCGCCGCCTCTCCCTCCCTACCTCTCTCTCTCTCTCTCTCTCTCTCTCTCTCTCTCAAAGTAAATAAAAAAACATTAAAAAAGTTTTTTAAAACAAAAAGGCAAACAAAATTTAGCAGATTCAGAAAAAAGCTCTTTAGCTCCCCCTCAACTGCCAGTGGTAGCAGGAAAAGAACTATTAGCAGAGATCCCTCTTTACCTAAGAAACTTATCTGCATAAGAGGGCAACTTTTATTTTCCAAATATCTCCTCTCACTTTCCTGCTAATGGTCTTTCTCCTTTTTGTTTCCTCAGACCCCCACCTTTCTCCTTAGGGCATATAAGCCTAATGTTGTTTCACTGTCTTTGGAATTTCCATGTCCGTATGAATTCCCTTACACATGCTACGAAATTTGATTTTCTCCAGGTAGTCTGTTTCATATCAATTTGATTCTTAGTCTACTTAGAAGGACCTTGAAGGGCAGAGGAACTTCTTCCTCCCCAACAACTAGAAGCTAGTTCTCTCTGACTTCAAACCCTCATGAGCCCCACAGTGCCTCACCAAAAGAAAGCAAGAGGGCAGATATTTTTGAATGACTGCTGTCTTTTAGGCCTTTTGTGAACCACCTTGGAAAAAATGTTAAGGTGACTTTTGTCTTTCTGACAGTTTTTTCTTATGTTAACCAAAGGGCATAAGTAAAATAATGACAGCAGAAAAGACAGTTGCCATTGAAAAGGAATAAAAGAATTTAACAAAAATGTTTGCCTTAATTTCTCAGAGAACAACATGTCTAGAGAAATGAAGGAGGTGTATCATGCAATTTGGTGATGAGGAGTCTGTTATCTTGGCATGGTTTATACAAATCCCTTCTACTGTTAAAGCCATAATCCACATTTCACAGATGTAGGTCACACTTCCAGCCCCAAAATATGAATCTTAATCAGAGTGAGGAATTAGCTAGGATTTCTATCATATCCTAAAATATGCTGATTAGACCCTCAGTACTGAAATATCTCTCATAATGGATAAGGATACAGTTTCCATTTGCTATGATTAGATATGATACAGTAGTGGAGGGGAATGGGAGGGGAGAAGGGGGGTATCAAGTTTATAATTTAGTATAAACTTGGAAAAAAAAACAGAAGTCAGGAAGAACAATAATCAATAATATGTATTAAATACATATTAAATGCCAGAAAATGGGCTAAACACTTTATACATTTAACACAGCTAATAGTTTCCAAACATGCTATCATATTATAATTCCCATGTTACACCTAAAGTAATAGGGTCAAAGAAAATTAAGTAATTGCCCAAGGTCACACAGAATGTGCACGGGATGCAAACCAAATCATCTGACCTCAGCATATGCACTCCTGCTCTACCCACCCACCCTCCACTTTGTTCCCACATAGATCTCTTCCTGCTTCAAGCTCCAGGAAATGACCGACTAGATGTCCGGCAGGAATCCAGGTGGTTTTATTCCGTTCCCCTTCCACCCACTCTTGTAGGTTTTGTCATTGGAGTTTATCATTAAAAACTAATTTGGGGGCGCCTGGGTGGCGCAGTCGGTTAAGCGTCCGACTTCAGCCAGGTCACGATCTCACCGTCTGTGAGTTCGAGCCCCGCGTCGGGCTCTGGGCTGATGACTCAGAGCCTGGAGCCTGTTTCTGATTCTGTGTCTCCCTTTCTTTCTGCCCCTCCCCTGTTCATGCTCTGTCTCTCTCTGTCCCAAAAATAAATAAACGTTGAAAAAAAAAATAAAAAAATAAAAACTAATTTGGATGCCCCAATGGCTTATAGAAACTTCTAATGAACATAACAAAAGTGAGGAATCCCATTTGCATTCCAGGATGCTCTCAGCTCTCACATTCCAGCTGATTTGGGAGGACAGGTTCAGCTCCTGAATCAGATTCAAAGGTCTTTAGCTTGAATACAACTGAGCAGATGGGCTAGCTCTCTAAGATCCTGAGTTTGCTTTAGCAAAAGTAAGAGCTGAGAGTAGGAACAGTTCTAACTAGACCCAGAGGCATTTCAATTTTCTGCCCAAACATCCAGGTACACTCAGTGTTTACTCAGAACTTCAGGAAGCCCCTGCAAAGCAAAGAGCTGGTGCCCACGGGCAGGGTGGCCAACCCAGGGCTGAGATTTCAGGACTGGTGAGAAGACCGTCCCTACTGACATGAGCTTCCTGTTGCTGAAGTGAAATCCTCACACTTCATCGCTTTATCTTGAGGCTTGTTTTCTCTTAAAATTCAAATGTCCCCTTTTTAAGCTGCTGTCAGGAACAGTAAAGCCAAGCAAAATCCATTTACAGCCACACTAAGTATAATCCTTCCATCCTGGCACCACACACCACGCAACGAAAAGGGGATGCAGCTCCCATAGCGGTTACCTTCACCCTTCACTCCCTACAACTCTGGTAGGACCACCTGACATCCTGCTGCGAATCCTCCTACTTCCTTAGCTCCCATACTCCCGGCCTCTCTAGTCTTCCTGAATAGCACATCTTCAATGCTACCTCTTGACCTCAACTGAAGCCCCCCTTCCCATGTTTCTGACTCAAACTGCCCCAAATAAAACATATTCTCCATTTTCTTGTCTCCAGCCATCCCTGCTTGCCCACCTTCTGCCTCCAGATGATAAGACAGTGAGACAACAAGAACCAGTAGGTGGATACTCCAGAGTATAGTGTGAAGCTTGGAGGCTAAGACACCAGAGAAACCAAAGCAGTTTGTTAGCTCTGTATTTAGTGAGTACCACAGACAGATTAAGGTTAAAAACAAACCAGCAAAACCCAAGATGTTACTTTGGGCAATGACAGTGTAGATAACTATATAATCTGTGTAGCTGCCTATGTATTGAACCTAATAACAGTAATGATAGCTAAGACAAAATATGTATTTTTCTTTCTGTTACACAAACCACTTCCATTTATGTCATCTTATGCAATGTCTTGTGCAGCCCTCCCAAATATACTGCCACGTAGGGATTTTTATGCCTATTTTAAAGATGATACAGTTGAGGCCCAGGGAAATTAAATAGTGATTGCAAACTTAGATGGTAATGCAATCACAGTGGGAGTCCAAGGCCTGCCTGTCTCTAAATAGCATGCTTGTTCAGATCATCCCCTGGCCCTGGGGTTTGATTTTTCCCTCAGACAGAGTCTGAATGATGATGATGGCCCCTCTCTGATGGGCAGGACCAGAGAAGCAGGAGTGTGTAGGAGTAAGAAAAGAGCCCAGTTGCCTGGCTGTGGATCCCAATCCCCTCACTTTTAATGGCTACATGAATTTGTTTAAGTGGCCTAATTATTTTGAACCTTTATTTCATATACTCTTAAGTTAATAATGGCACCAACCTCGCAAGATTCTTGCATTAAACAAGAAAATGAGAGAGAACATGGCACATGGCCCTCACTAAATAAATGTTTACTGCCATAATCACTCACGCTGTGGTTGCTGTTATTATTCATATAATGGCGATAATGAAACTCCTATTGAGATCCTGCAGGACTTGGGCTCTGTAAAGAAAAGATGCCTTCAATGCAGAGCAAGAGTGGTTTTTGAGGCCTGAAAGTAATTTTAGGCTTTAAACTGAGACTTCTTTTAAAACACTGGCTCACAAGAATAATTTCTTAATATCTCCATTGTCTTGAACACTCCTCAATGACAGGGCTATCTCCAGAAAGAAATGTAGATACCTGAGATGTACCAAAGTCAAAATTATGGAAAAGGACAGCAGCACCCCCCTCCATCTCAATCTTTTTGTTTCTCCGATGTTTGATGTCCTTACATGTTATGCCTCTGCTGTCCATTATGGTAGCCACTGGGAATTAGTGCCTATTTGAATTTAAATTAACTAAAAATAAATAAAATTCAAAATTTATCTTTTCAGTTATCACTCACCACATTTGAAATGATCAATAGCCACATGTCACTAATGGCTATTGAATATTAGACAAAGCAGAAGAATATTCCCATTACCATAGAAAGTTCTCTTGGATAGAGCTAGTCTGGACATATCAAAACCTGCTTCCATAAAAATGAAAATGCCAGTAATGTTCTGAGATTTACCCCTCAAGAAGATAAGTGCTTGTTAGGGCAAGCCCCCCCCCCTTTTTTTAATTTTTTAACTTTTTATTTATTTTTGAGAGACAGAATGCGAGCAGGGGCGGGGGGCAGAGAGAAAGGGAGACACAGAATCAGAAGCAGGCTCCAGGCTCTGAGTCATCAGCACAGAGCCCAACGCGGGGCTCGAACTCACAAACCATGAGATCATGAACTGAGCCAAAGTTGGCTGCTCAACTGACTGAGCCACCCAGGTGCTCTGAAGATAAGTGCTTTTTAACAGGTACCAATGCCTGTTACACTCAGGCATTTATTGGTATGCCAGGCACCAATAAAACTCAGTGAAATTCCAAAGCATTTGAGTAAAATATTTTATGGACTTTCCAGGATCCCACAAACAGCACTATCTTGGCATTGTTTAATCAAACTAAGGAAAATCACCAGTTATCATTAGAGAGAAGCTAAGAATAGCACTCTAAACCATATGTTGCCCATTGATATCTGTAATAGGAAGATCTTTTTAAAAAATTTTTTAAATGTTTATTTATTTTTGAGAGAGACAGAGTACAAGAGGGGGAGGAGCAGAGAGAGAGGGAGACAGAGAATCCAAAGCAGGTTCCAGGCTCTGAGACGTCAGTAAAGAGCCTGATGCAGGGCTCAAACTCATGAACCATGAGATCATGACCTGAGCCAAAGTCAGATGCTTAACTGACTGAGCCACCCAGGCGCCCCAAAAGGAAGCTCTTAATCAATAGGCATAACTGGAAACATACAAAATGCATGGCAAATAAAGAATGGTGTATTTAACTGTGGTAAATCACATAATGGTGGGTAACCATTAAAACCTATTTTTAAAAAATAATTCTGGAACTTACACTTCCAACATAATAGAAAATATGTAGTTTTCCCAACTCCTCCTACTATTTACAACTAAAATGCATGGACATATATCTATATAAGAGGAGGATACAGACAGGGTGCTATGATTGGTAAAGGAAATGTATTGCTCCGTTTGTATAGCAACCTACAATGGAGTAAACATTTTTTCATATAATGGATAGATAAAGGGCTATGAAGATTAAGGGAAAGTAACCCCCATCCAAGCCATCCGTAACATTGCTACTTTGGAAAGCAGAGCTGACCATTTTATATCAAAGTGCTTTGAATCATTAATATGAAGAAATAAGACAAATTTTCCAGAGTCCAAAGTATGCATTTCTTACTTTCATCATTAAAAAATAAGAGTCTCTTCTTTTTAACATCTATGTGAAACATGCATTCCTTAAGTTAATCCCAAGTATAGCTTCATTTATTTTCATGGATGCTTTTAAAATCAATCCTCTTAATACCATTAAACTCTATAGAATAAGTCCTCTACCATTTTGGTCAATAGTTTCTCAAGATTAGCAAAGTGATTTCTATCCTACACAAGAATATAATTGTGGAGGATTCCATATTGGTGTTAGTATATAGAGTCACCATACAAAGCAGCAATTCTCCTTCTGGGTATATACCCAACAGACTTAAAGCAGTGTCTCAAAGAGATATTTGTACAGCCATGTTAACAGCAGCATTATTCACAATGTGCCAGTTTCAAACTTGGGGTTCAAGAAGACATGCCTGTTTCTTTTTGCTTTCCTACATTTCTGCCATCACCGTGAGAATATCCCCAGGCTAGTCTGTTGTTGGAGGATGAGAGACACATGGAACAGAACACTGTCACTCAAGTCATTCCAGCAGAAACCAGCCCAAATCAACAGGAACATGTATTCCATCCAGGCTGAGAACATATACATGTGCAATGCACACTTTGTTACATATCACTGAGCTTATGTGGCTGCTCATTATACATCAAAAGCCAACTGATAATCACATCCTTTTAAACTCCCTCTACAGTGTTCTTCAAGTTTTTCTTTATGACAAAGCAGTAACAAGAAAACTGCATAACAGGAAGTTTCCCCAGTTTATGGGAAATTTTATGATGAGCTTTTTTCTACCCTATAGATAGATATCTGATGAGTCAACTCTAACTCTCGTGTTCCTGGCTCCTTTGTCATTTATGATATAGTTGACTTTCTTCTCTATTGGCTCATGCATGATCAGCTACTACTGGATGGTTTAAGGGGACTAAACAACCTTTATGTATTAAGGGAACTAAATTCATTTCCACCTATTATACCATGGAAGCATATTTGAATATAACACAACAGGTATAATAACTAGAAAATAAAGTGATTTTCCTATTCAGCCTGAGATTCCCTAAAATCAAGCTGCTTAAAACACATGCAATACCCATTTCAGCAAAACCTTTTATATTTGCAGGTGCTTCCTACTGGCTGTCTAGATGTTCAGCTGAGTTCTGTGCTGCACTAATAAAAAAAACAATAAAGAATGTTTTTAGGGGCGCCTGGGTGGCGCAGTCGGTTAAGCGTCCGACTTCAGCCAGGTCACGATCTCGCGGTCCGTGAGTTCGAGCCCCGCGTCAGGCTCTGGGCTGATGGCTCGGAGCCTGGAGCCTGTTTCCGATTCTGTGTCTCCCTCTCTCTCTGCCCCTCCCCCGTTCATGCTCTGTCTCTCTCTGTCCCAAAAATAAATAAACGTTGAAAAAAAAAAAAAAAAAAAGAATGTTTTTATATTTTTAAACAATATGCCCTCTTCTAAATTGTTTCAAAAGTGTATCAGCTAGGATTCTTGTCTACAAGCAAGAGAAACTTCCCTTTACTAAATTAACCCAAAACAAAGGTTTGGGAAGGAATATTAGGAGGCCAGATGACTTAATTTATAGAAAGAAAGTGTGATACAGGATGAGCTTTATCTGAACACCAGACACCATGGCTGCTGCCACTGCAGCACTTGAACCCTGAATATCCCTGCTGTGGCTAGAATGAATTCTCCACTGACTTCCTTGCATCACTGAATACAGAGTCAAACTCCAAGGTGGTAGTATAAGGTTTGCCAAGCATAGGAAACATGCACTAAAATCCCACAACTCTGACAAACTTTACTCCCAATCAAACCAAAATCAAACTATCACCCCACCTAAAGGAGATGGAAAAATAAACATCTGATTCTTTTGCATAAGAGCAGTAAGTAGGTCTATGTATACCTCTGCAGTACGTAAATCAAAGATTTCCCCAAGTATAGCAAGAGCATTTTAAAAAATGACAGACATGTACAACACGGGTAATATTTCATTTAATTCTCAGGAAAAATAAACATGAGATTTCCAGGGCGGGTATTGTCATAACTATCTGATGCATAAGGAACTAGGAATCATTTATTAACTCATTTCACAAACAATTTTTGAATGTGCCCAGGCTCCCGTCAGTCACTTGGGATGCTTGTGAAAAAGACAAAATTCGGGAGTGCCTATTGCTGCCAGAGTGCTTTCAATAAATGAATTTATTATATCAGATAGTACCTGTGAAGAAAACATAAGTGAGGTAAGGAAAGAGTGATTAGGTGGAGAAATGAAAAGGTGTCTCATTCTTAAAATGGCAGTCGTGGAAGTACTGTCTGAAGAGGTGACAACACACAAATCTTGAAGTGAGGAAACAAGTATCATAAACAAACTGAACAAGAGCATTCTAGGCAGGGGAGAAGCACGAATAAAGACCCGTTATCTGAAGCAAGGCTGGCGTGTTTTCAAAACAGCAAAAAGACAAATGTTCCTGAAACAGATGAAGCAAAGGCAAATGAATATGGGATTTGAATACAAAGGCACAGGTATAAGCCAGATCATGAAAGTTCTTATGGGACATGGCAGACCTACTTTATACACAAACTCAGAAGGCTAAAAAAGAAGCATTTGAAAATATGAAGTTGAACTGCAGTTAAATTAAGCTGCTTGTCAAAACAAACTCCCACAATCTATAAGGGAAGCCAAAAATATCCAAATTCCAACACCTATGTACCATGTCAAGTATTCAATTAAAAAAAAAAAGTGATGTGGGACACCTGGGTGGCTCAGTCAGTTAAGTGTTTGACTCGGTTTTGGCTCAGGTCACCATCCTGTGGTTTTGTGAGTTCAAGCCCCACATTGCACCGTTTCTGTCTCTCTCAAAATTAAATAAGCATTAAAAATTAAAAAAAAAAAAGGTGAAAAGAATCCAAAAAAATATGAACAATAAACAAAGAGCAGTCTGTCAGAAATAGGCCCCAAATGCCAGAAACGATGGAGGTAGCAGACAAGAATGTTAAAACAGCTATCGTAAATATGTGCAAAGATGTAAAGTAAAAACATGATAGGTTTCATATTTTCTGTCTGTTTAGGTTAACTGAAAACTCATCAGATGGGCTTAATGACAGAACAGGCTCTGCAGAAGAAAGTTCAGTAACCTAAAAAAATTAGGAGTCTCGATGACCTGTATAAAGTAGTCTGAAATATGAAAGTCCAAGAAGTAGAGGAGACAAAAGAGAGGCATGGGCGAATAATATTTGATACTAATATACTAAGACTTATAACCTTTGATACAACCTACAGAGTTCCTGTTACAAAAAGCTCAACACACTCTAATTTGGATAAATACTAAGAAGACAATAAGGCACACCATGATGAAAATGCAACAAAATACAGGCATACCTTGTTTTACTGCATTTCACTTTGAGCTTCACAGATACCGAGTTTTGGAGTCCAGAGATTTTTTTTTTTTAACAAACCGAAGATTTGTAGCAATCTTGCATCAAGCAAGATTTTTCCAATAGCATTTGTTCACTTTGTGTCTCTGAGTCCTATTTTTGTAAGTTTTGCAATATTTCAAACTTTTTAATTATTATGGCCAGCATTTTTTAGCAAAAAAGTATTTTTTTAAATAAAGTATTTACATTTTGTAGACATAATGGTATTGCACACTTAACAGACTATAGTATAGTGTAAACATAATTTTTATATGCATGGGGAAACCAAAAAATTTATGTGACTCACGTCATTAAAGTCTTTGCTTTACTTCAGGTGGTCTGGATCCAAATCCTTAATATCTTTGAACTATGCCTATGTAGTGACAAAACCACAGATGTAAGATGTATTGTGTACCAGAAAGAGTATAAATACATATCAGAAGACATTTAGACATATCTTAAGAGAAAATCTTAAAAGCAATCAAGTGTGGAGGTTAGGAATAGAAATATTACTTCAGAATTTCAGAAAATTCCAAGCAAAATAAGTAACATGCATGCATATGTGTGTGTATGCATGTGCACATGCAAATGCACACACACACACATCACTGTCATGCTGCAAGATTTTTTTAAACTTGAAAACACCCAGAAAAAAAAATATTAACTACAGAAGGAGAATGATAAGAATTATAGTAGATTTCTCATTAGAAACTATGCAAGACAAAGGGGCGATGTGTTTGGTGTACAGAGAAAAACATTATCAGCCCAGAATTCTGCATCCAGTGAAAAGATATTTAAGAAAACAAAAAACAAAAACAAAAACAAACAAACAAAAAACTAAAACAAAGTAGGACTTTTCAGATAAATAGAAACTAAGAAAGTTCATTGTTAGAAGATCTGGTATGCAGCAAAGGGTTAATTCAGCAGGTCTGGGGTGGGTGTTCGCTGTGCAACAACAGTTAATTCAGTGGGCTTAGATGATCAAATCCTGCACATGTCAAAGAAAGGACTGTCTCCCAGAAGACAACATCTAAGTCCTTACTATACTCTATCTAACTAGAGTGTCTTTGTATACCCAGGATCTTAAGCCACACCACAGGGTTTATTGTAACAATGTGATTTGTGGTGGGGGCTTTGGGCCACATTGTATTAGTTTGATTTCTGGCAGGGCTGGAGATTGAGCATCAGAAGCCAGTCCCATGAGTACTCCCATGCCTAGTGACTCATCTCCAATAAAACCCCTAGACCACTAGGGATTGGGTGAGCTTCCTTGGTTGGCAATATTCTGTAGATGTTGGCCCATATCATTGCTGGGAGAATTAATCACTGTCAATATGACTTTGCTGGGTGAGAACAACTGTAACTCTGCACCTGGTCTCTCTTAGACTTTGTGCTGGGTGCCTTTCACCTTTGTTGATTTTAATTTATATCTCTTCAGTGTAACAAACTGTAACCATAAATATTTTCTAACAGTTTTTCTGAGTTCTGCGAGTTTTTCTAGCACATCATTGAAATTGTGTATGGTCTTAATGACCCCCAATGCACCTGTGTTACAAAATATACACAGAGAGAAGAGATTTCTCCAGGCAAGTAGGATGTGGTACCAGAAGGAAGCTAAGCACTTATCTAAGGACCTAAATGAGGAAATCACGTACATAAGGATCCATGTTTCCATGAATTTCAAGTTTAAAAACAGGTAACACTAAACTTTGGGAGGGTAATGACTATGAGGGATGCTGGTAACTTTCCACATATTGATGTGAATGTTACTTACATGTATGTATTGAGTTTATAAAATTTTACTGAGCTGCCGATATAATGTATTTGATGTGCATTATGACAAATGATACATGATAGGTAGGTAGGTAGGTAAGTAGGTAGGTAAGTAGGTTGACAGGTATTACTTCAAAAAAATATTTAAATATGTGATAGACATACAATCTGGGGGTGCCTAGGAAAAAAAGACTTCCCTAACAGAGCAAGATTATTATGTTGATGCAAAAAGTTTCAGTTTCCAGAATATACAGTGTTAGAGAAAGATTATAAGTTTGTAAGTCAAAAGGAATGGTCTATTTTTTACTGCCTACCTAGCCATCTGTTCTTAGGTAATTCCTTAATCTCTCTCAGAATCAGCTTCCTCAGCAGGGAAATGGAGAAAATCATATTTACCTGTCTGTGTTCAGTGAAGAATTAGTGAAATAATACCTACAGAGGGACTCAACAAAGATTAGGACAAGTCAATGATTACACAAGCAATCCTTTTCACATTGTCATTAAGATGATGGAGAGGAAGAGGAAGAAAAGAAGGATGAGATGCTGAGGATATTTCAGTTCATCTAAATATGTAATCAGGTGGGGCGCCTGGGTGGCGCAGTCGGTTAAGCGTCCGGCTTCAGCCAGGTCACGATCTCGCGGTCTGTGAGTTCGAGCCCCGCGTCGGGCTCTGGGCTGATGGCTCAGAGCCTGGAGCCTGTTTCCGATTCTGTGTCTCCCTCTCTCTCTGCCCCTCCCCCGTTCATGCTCTGTCTCTCTCTGTCCCAAAAATAAATAAACGTTGAAAAAAAAAATTAAATATGTAATCAGGTGAACTCTGTTACTAAAGAAACCCTTATCTGTACCCACACCCTCTGAAACTCCTTTTCATGTTTTCATTAATTTTGGTCCAAGTTGGAAACACAGAATAATGCAGGTGACAAATGCAGTGCCCATGAATGTAATTGTGCATTATAATTGTGCAAAAATAAGGTTCAAGAAACTGGAACTGAGATCATGACATTGACATTTAAAAAAAAATCTCACCTTAGCACACCCAAACCTTATGACCATTGCCGAACTTCATCTCCTTAGACTTACAAAACATCACAAGATGCTAATCTCTTTTCCTAAATCACAGAAGAAGGTGCTGCTGAATCTGAAGCTCCAGAGAAATAAACATACTCCTAGAACATGGCAAGTCCAGTTGGGGAATCAGTGTAAGTGGTCAAATTATCCTTTGATAGATGTCATATGCGATCTTTTGAGCTTTTGAAAATGTAGTCTCTTCATTGGAAAAATACGGAAGAGAAAGCCTGCTTCACAAGAGCAGTTCTCATTTTAAACATCCTGTCCTGTGGCTTCCAATAAATACAATCCCACACTCTATGTTGTGTATACTACTTTGGGGTTAATATAATATGATCAGCACTCTGATGGAATTCTTTGGGAAATTACAATAAAGAGCAGAGTCTAAATATTAAACAAAAATAAAATTTAACTTTAAAAGTATTGTGGTGCAGCAGGTACTGATAATTTATGTCAAGATGATCTTAGAGAATTACTATATCCTGTTGTGGGTTAATCAGTTTCTCCTTTTGGCATTTCAATCATTTTATTTCTCAGTTGCAAGATACATCAGAAATCATTGTTTTCATCATTCATTCCCTTCATCAAATGAGAAAACAGATTCAGAGAAGGAAACTAACTTGCCTGAACTCACATAGTTTGTTAGTACCAAACCTGGGACTAAAGCTACTTTTCCTGACTCCAGGCCAACACATTCTCAAGAACTACAACACAAAATCAAAAATTACAGCACAGACTTCCTAGTCAGGTGAACTGGATTTGAATCTTCTGGTAGCCATTTTCCAGTAGATATAACCTTGGACTAGTCATTTAACTTTTTTAACCCTCAGTTATTTTGTTAGAAAATGGCACCTATTTTAAGGACCATAACTAATAACAACTAAAAATAAAGACCTTAACACACTACCTGGAACATTGTAGGACTCAGTAATTGTTAGATATTAGAATATTCATTAACAACTTCATATTCAAGAATGAAATCTTAATGATGATGCCACTGACTACCATGAATCTGTAAGGAACACGGATTGTCATGTGCATTTCTTATTATGAGTAATGAATCAGGAAAGATTATTTCAAAATAAATCATTAATCTCATCCTTCCAGCTGTAGATACTACATACATCATGCTTCTAAATATGCTTTCTGTTATAAATATGAATTCTACTTGGGTCAGAAGAATCAAAGATATCTAGTGAAGGAGTTCTTGGAAACTTTGCCTCTACTCTTATACTAGGAAATCTACTTAATTGTCTTCCAAACTTTTCCAATAAGCTATTTCTGCCATTTAGGAGATATAGCTAATTGCTGTATGTGTATTCATTTTCATGTGGTACTGTACATCAGAACATACAGATCTTGCGGCACCTGGGTGGCTCAGTCGGTTAAACGTTCAACTTCAGCTCAGGTCATGATCTCATAGTTCCTGAGTTTAAGCCCTACGTTGGGCTCTGTGCTGACAGCTCAGAGCCTGGAGATTGCCTCTTATTCTGTGTCTCCCTCTTTCTCTGCCCCTCCCCACTCACACTCTGTCTCTTTCTCTCTCTCAAAAATAAACATTAAAAAAAAGAACATACACATGGATGGAACTGGAGAGTGTTATGCTAAGTGAAATAAGTCATACAGAGAAAGACAGATACCATATGTTTTCACTCTTATGTGGATCCTGAGAAACTTAACAGAAGACCATGGGGGAGGGGAAGGGAAAAAAAAGTTAGAGAGTGAGACAGCCAAACCATAAGAGACTTTTAAAAACTGAGAATAAACTGAGGGTTGATGGGGGAGGGGGGGAGGGGTGTGGGTGATGCGCACTGAGGAGGGCACCTGTTAGGATGAGCACTGGGTGTTGTATGGAAACCAATTTGACAATAAATTTCATATTAAAAAAAAGAACATATAGATCTTTTGCTTAGATCATCCCTTAATGAGGGGACATGGCAGAGTAAAAAGAGAATTGTTTTAGGTTGAATTCTAACTCTTCTGCCAGTTAGCTGTCCAGATGAATCACTTAACTTCTTTGAATCTCATGTTTGTCAGCTCAAAAAATGGACATAATGCCACCCACCTCACTGGTTGTGAAAAGCAGTAGAAAAGACCTACAATCTGTCTCTTAATTCCCTTCTTTCTCACTTCTTGGAAAGGAATAAAACACTATTCACTAATCAAAGGACACGGGGAACCAATCTAAAAAGATTACCAGTAAATGAGATGTTTCTTAATCTAACTTAATCTAAGGGTTATTTACTTTAGGGAAAAAAAAATAACCCTGATGCTTGCATCAGACCCTGACTGCAGATAAAAACACTAAAGAAAAGGCTTCGTGTTCTTGGAAGCAAATGAAGTGGCAATAACTAAAAGAGCTGCTAATGCAATAATAATGGCCAATGGAATATCCAGGAGTAGAGTTTAAATAAAATAATTTGTTATCAGTCCTTACTTAGCAAAGACCAGTCTATCATATGGTATGTTGTTCTCTCCCTTTAGCATAAAATACCAGTTTTTGGAACGGTGACTTGAATTAATGTATAAACACAAACTTAGATACGTAAGGTAGAAGGGAAAGAAAAACAAATGGAGTAAAATAATTGGTTAAAATATGCAGCCTAGATCTTAAATAATCCATATGTTATGTCCCACATACATTATTTTTTAGAAACATTTACTGAACTTGGAGTCAGACATTGAACTAAATGCCAGAAATACAGAGATTAATGACATTGTCCAGACCCTTGGGGAACTCATAGTCTAGTGGGGCAAAGAGGTAATGAAGAAGACAATTCTACTATAGCGAGCTGGTGCTATAGAAACAGACTTGAGGTTAAGGGAAAATTCCTAGCACAGATACCCCCTAACTGGTTCTTACAACACATGAAGGAAGTTAGACAACAGCGTAAAGGTAATAAATGAAGATATGGGACAGCACAGAATTCTGGAAAATAGCAAGTAGTTTAGTGTGGCTGTAGAATTAGGGTAAAAAAGAAAGTCTGGAAATTGAAGAGGCTAAAGGAGTTAGTAGGAAGAAGTCATAAAAGTACTCTTATGCTAAGTAGTTTGAATTTACTATTTTTTATGAAGTTGATTAGAAGGTATATAAAAAACATCTATTTTTTAGAAGTGAATTATGTGATCAGGTTGACTTTTTAGTAGAACATGCCTTAAAGTCAATGCAACTGTCCACCTGGGTCTGAGTCAGGGTACTAGAATGAAAATGAGGAGCAGACATAAGAAGGTAAGAAGATAAAAACTCAGAACTGGGTGACCAATGAAGCAAGAGAAATAAAGCAAAGTACCTGATCACAGAAATTCCTCAGCTAATCTCCTCTTTTGATTAGTTCAACACACCTTTATGTCATGCCACAGAATACAGTTTATACTCTTATTTTGTCATATGAAGATTTTACTGTATAATTAAGCTATGGTTTTTGCTATTCCTTAAACATACCAAAACACCTTCTGACCTCAGGCTCATTGCATTTTGTAGAGAGGTCATTTTTTCCTCAAATAATTACTAATCCAATAATTTAATTCAAGTCTCCAGGGCTATCTCCTCAGACAGAACTTTCCTAATTATCTAAAACAAACTCTCCTGCCATCACTTTCTTTCTCTCTTTGACCTGTTTTAATTTTTCACTACATTTATTAATACCTAAAATTAAATCATATAATTATTTGTTTCCCACCAGAATGTAAGCTTTCTAGAGCCAGATTTTTTCCCCTCCACTGTGACTACATTCCCAACACTAAAAGCAAAACCTACCACAAACTAGTAGACACTCAACACATAATTATTAAACATATGAGATGTTCATATTTTTTGTGCCTTTCCAATTAGGTAGCAAATTCAAGCTGCCACTGGAATAAATCTAAATAAACCATCTTATTTTCAAGATAAGGAGATAAAATCCTAGAAAGTTTTTATTATTCCTTCAAAATCCAAAGCTTGTTAATGGTAAAATCAAAGATTTCTGATTCTTAATGCCACTGTGGTTACAAAGCATATCTTCTATTTTGTCTATTTTTTTCTCCTCCACAGTACCTATAACCATAGTATGTAAACTGAAGTGTTTACTTCTTATTGGACAAAAATCAAAATATTCAATGTCTCTCCTCAATAATAAAACTGGTTCACCAACTTCAATTCTACCTTAAATTTTGACATTTTTCCTCTTAATAATAATGTTTGCAGTTTCAATTATAGGAATAGTATTACCTTTTCTAGAGCACAGATAATGTCAGAACTATCCCTACTGGCTTTCTATGGCTTTGGGGAAATATTACTTGTAGGAAAATCAAGTTGTAGTCCTTCATGAGTAGAGAACACTTTGGAATGGAATGAATTTATGCTATCAGTCTATTTAGTGTGACTAATTTATTTAATAAATTTACTATTTATTAAGCTAGTATGAATACAACCAGTAGAATATAATCTATCTATGAAGTTCCAGTGTCCTGAACATTGCTTAAAAAATACTTTGATAGCTACTATTTGACACCTCAACAAACAGGTGCATACAGCTCCCCAAATGTCAATGGTCACAGTCATTTTGCAATGACTGAAGAGTTGCACCTCTTCAATTTCAGTTTAAAATATTGCCCCAAGGTTTAGTATATTGCCCCCCTCCAATACATAAAAGAGTATTGTGATTATCATATCCATGCCAGAGAGTAATATGAAAAGATATGAAAAGTAATATGAAAATGAGTAATATGGAAAAAAAATCCAGGTTTCAAAGACAGGTAGAAATAATATTATCTCACAGTTTCACCATTATATGGTACCAGTTCCACTACCAACACCTAAATTAAACTTGTGACCTCCATGTTTCTAGGCTTACCAGTGGATAATACTTTTCAAATAAGTTGTATTTTGAAAAACAACAACAAATAGCACAATTCTGAAATAAGGATCCTCACTTTAGCTTCTTCAAACTATTTATGAGAGTTGAGATTATTCAGAGACTATTCACTTCCCTGCTCCACTGTGGATACAGTGTACTTCTCCAGCTCACCGATGCAGAGCTGGACCAAGTATCTTCCTTTAACCAATGGAATGTTAGTAGATAAGATGCAAGCAGAGACTTTAAATGTGCTTGCAAGGGATGGGTGATGCTTTCTGACATTTCAAGGATCCACCATGAAAAAAGCTTACTCTGGATAGCTTCTGCTACTCTAGTTTGGGCTCAAGAATGCAATAGATGGAACAGACTTGAACTTCACCACAAGCCTGATCCAGAGCTGCCCCAGCTGACCAACAGACCATGAACGATAAAAATAAATATTTATATTGAAGGCCACTGAGATATAGTGGTTGTTTGTTAAATAGTAAAATCAATTAATATCGACACATCCCCTGTCTCCTGCTGACATTTAAAACCACTCAGATGATGCTAGTTATGATGTCCATAGCTGGGTGACAGGAATCGAAAAACCAAGTCAAATAGTCTTAAATTTAGTTCCTGGCTTGGTCACATAGAAATTCTATAGAATCAGGCAAGTCACTCTATGTCACTACACTGCAGCTCCTTACCTACAATGTAGGAATAATAATATTTTCTTCCAGGGGTTATGATGAGTATTAGATCAGTTCCACAAATCAACTAGCCAAGGACTTCTCAGGATAGGGTTGGATGTGGGGACAGATTAACTATATCCAAATCCATCTTATTGAAATATATAAATTTTTGACTGCCTACATGCATTCTCTCTCTCTCTACCCCTTCCTCTGTGAACAGTCCTTTTTTGGTAGGCAGTATATTTCATGTAGTTCATGTGAAGGTGATTCTTCCCCAGGCTTGTACTTCAGAGTTGTGTGTATAAATATGACCTACTAAATCAAAGTCCTACCCTACTTGTACCACAGTGATTGGATCATGGATGGGCACATGACCTAAGCCTGGCCAATCAGAGTTATCCCCAAGGCCTCTACTGAAGCTGTAGAGATTGAGGCACTCTGTCTTTTCTCATGAGTACATGCTGAAATAGTGCAATACAAACTTACAGCGAAACTGGCCATTACTGACAACTCATTGAGGGAGTCTATGCTAAAATAAGCCAACACAGAGAAAATCAGATCAAGATAGAGAAGGAAAGTACATTCTGATTACACTATTTATGCCTCTGAGTTCCTCTTGGGCTGTAGATAGGACCACCAATAGATATTTCAGTAATGTGAGCCAATACACTCCCATAGATTAGGCTTGTTTGAGATGGGCATCACCACTTGCAAATAAGAAAGTGTGATCTTGGGGGCACGTGGGTGGCTCAGTCAGTTAAGCGTCCAACTCCAGCTCAGGCCATGATCTCACAGTTTGTGAGTTCAAGCCCAGCATCAGGCTCTATGCTGACAGCTCAGAGCCTGGAGCCTATTTCAGATTTTGTGTCTCCCTCTCTCTCTGCCCATCTCTCTCTCTCTCTCTCTCTCTCTCTCTCTCTCAAAATATAAATAAATGTTTAAAAAACTTTTTAAAAAAGTGTGATCTTGGAAAATTTGGCTACTTTCTTTGAACCAAATTAGTTCCCTAATCTGTAAAAATGGAAATAATAGTATTACAAGAATAGTATTTAAAGTGTGTTGCTGTTGTATTAAATGAGGATGTGCCTCACACATCATATGAAGCCACAAGAATGATCTGTTATCATCATGATAATCATCACATCCTTGTATTTTACATCTGCTTTGAAAAATGTTGCAGACTGATAAACCAATAAACACATTTTTTTTCCCACTCCTGTCTCTATCAGTCACAGACAAACACAGGGGTGGGGTGGAATTCTATAGCAATATTCAAAAGTATGGTAAGAAAATGGGAACAGAGGGGTCTGATGTGCCCCCAAACCTTTAGAAGTTAGGCCAACCTCAAAATGTGCTAGAATACGAAGAAGGGATTAAAAGAACCAATAATTCCTAAGATGATGGAGTAAACCCACAGAGTTAACAACAAGAGCCCACTTGGGGGAGAAAGGCAAAAAGTATACAAAGAGAAGCCTACTTCTATCTGGTTCCATTCCTCATCCTCTCAGCCTCTGAAAAATACAAAATGCTACCTACTGAAGGCAATGGGCTTGGAGACCTGTGAAGCCCTCAATCCTGAAGATCCCTGCCAGCCCTAATGATAGATGTGGAGGTTCTTCAGCCCCAAGGAGGCAGCAATAACTGATTGCCATCCCCTGCACTGGAGGAAATTGGTAGCTCCTTCTGAGTAAGCTTTTCTGTAGACCACTTACTAAGACAAAGGCCAACACCCAAACTCTTTCTAAAAGACCCTTGTACCTTTGGTAGACAGGTCCCCATCTGCACACACAGCTCTGGTAGAAAGCTTGCATTTTCTTTTTTTTTTTTTTTTTTTTCAACGTTTATTTATTTTTGGGACAGAGAGAGACAGAGCATGAACGGGGGAGGGGCAGAGAGAGAGGGAGACACAGAATCGGAAACAGGCTCCAGGCTCCGAGCCATCAGCCCAGAGCCCAACGCGGGGCTCGAACTCACGGACCGCGAGACCGCGACCTGGCTGAAGTCGGACGCTTAACCGACTGCACCACCCAGGCGCCCCTATGCCTACCTTTTAAAGATGGAAACATTGACACAATGGCCTGTATATGCAAAAGGTTTTTTTTTTTTTTTTTAATTTTTTTTTCAACGTTTTTATTTATTTTTGGGACAGAGAGAGACAGAGCATGAACGGGGGAGGGGCAGAGAGAGAGGGAGACACAGAATCGGAAACAGGCTCCAGGCTCTGAGCCATCAGCCCAGAGCCTGACGCGGGGCTCGAACTCACGGACCGCGAGATCGTGACCTGGCTGAAGCCGGACGCTTAACCGACTGCGCCACCCAGGCGCCCCAAAAGCTTGCATTTTCTGCAGTCTCAGAATCTCTCACCCCCTTATCTTTTAATACAACAGTCCACCTGCATATCCCCTTCGTGCTTCCTCCTCTCAGCCAAACACTTCCCATGTAACACCCCTTCCTCAGCTTCACCTCCTCAACCACATGGTGCTGAAAAAATAAAGGCTAACAGAGTTAAACACCTTCAACTCTCCTTCTCTCCCCACTCTACTTTTTTTTTCACTTTTGCTCTAAGTAAAAGTGTCAGTGGAAGTGTTTCAAGTATATTGTTCAGCTTTAAGAAGACTTCCTCTCCCAAAATTCCAGTATCAACTCGGATCACCTCTCCAGTGTTCTTTCTTATTTTCTTGTTTTCTCTTATTTCTTTGCCCTGGCTCCATTCCAGGGCTATTTCTCTTCAGATTTCAAACAGATTCACAAATCTCCTACTCCACAACCAGAATAAAAAAGGAAGAAAAAGTCAAAACAATTGCTACCAGTAACAGAAAAACTTTGGAGCTTATTATTCTTTTTGACTACTATTTCCTCTCTGTTCTTCTGATAACCACCAATAGTCTTAAAGAGCAGTCTGTTCTCTGTTACATCTCTTTATACCCACTCTCACTGCTCACTTTCTTAAGATCTGAATTGTGTTACCTAGTTCAGACTGTACAATGAAAGACGTTAGTAAGAGGAGAAATTAGGGGGATGGTAGGAGAAATATATTAAAAATATCCATACTTAATGCTCAATTTTTCTGTAAACCTAAGGTGCTAAAAAATAACCTATTAATTTAAAGAAAAGGTAATGCCATTGTGTATAATGTTGCATTAAAATCAGCTGAGATTCTGAGCCATTAAACACACACATACACACACGTACACTTGAAAGTCACCAACGATCTTCTAAGCACCCACTCTAATGGCCTTTCCTTATGTACCTTCTTCCTTTTTTTCTGTAATGTTAGACACTACTAGCCTATTTTCAAACTGCCTAAAATATAACACTTGGATATATGATGGCTTTTTTTTCAATCTCACCTTTATAACAAAATTAATAGTAAAATTCTCTTTTTTTTTTTTTTAAGTAGGCTTATGCCCAGCCCAGAGCCCAACATGGGCTTGAATTCATGACCCTGATAACAAGAGTCAGACATTTAACCAAGTGAGCCCCCAAGCACCCCTAATAGTAAAATTCTTATATAACACTTGAGAAAACATTGGTTCAAATACATCATAGTGCTAATAAGTGGTAAAGTACTAAGGAAGCATGAAAATTCAAGTATTCTTTCCCAATTGAGTTCTCTTTCCTCCTCTACCACTCTTAAACCTTGAATTCATTCCTCCTCTTGACAGCCCTATATCTATTAAAGGCACAGCTATTCTCCTACTCACCCAATGGCAAAACCTCAAGCATCTTCATTAATGTCAGAATTTAAAGTCCCTTCCTATATAACACCATGGGCCCATGGAGGTTACAGATCACTACTACTCTTGACTAACTTCCTTCTGTTTAGATAAGGAAGCTGAAATTGGGGTAAAGGAGATGATGGGAAGGAATGACTGTGTATGTTATTGTTTGTAACTACGGGTTTGGGATTAGAACTTTAGGACTCCTAAATAATCTGGCCTAACCTTATTAGGCTATAACTCAGAGGGAGATAAAAGACAGACTATATTGTGGGTAGCACCCTCCTGGGGCAGGTGAATCATTCTATCAGGGAACTTACTTACTGTCCTAGAAACTCTGCTTATTTCTAAATACTTGGCTCTCATCAGTTTCAAGTAATTGGTCTCCTGGTACTTCCTACTTCCTACATTTATAATGATTAAATTTCCCCAGGGTTCAGCTAAATTTTGTACAATTAGGCAGATTATCCTTAGGTTAACTTGTGGATATTAGTTTTGGTGCTCATTTTTTTTTTTTTTTAAATAATGCCCAAGAATGCCCTCCATCCCATAGGTATCATGAGGCCAAAATATATGTGAGCCTTTTGGCTGAAGTCATCAGTATAGCTTGAGTCTGAACAAAGTTAATTTCTGATGAAAAGTGGGACAATGTAGTTAAGTCATAAGGGACACTCACTTGAAAAATAAGAGCATCAGCAGAGAAAATTTAGTTAATTTTCTAGTTATCTTCAAATGGCTACATGTCCCATACTGTGCTTTCCATAAAAACCATGTCTCAAATATTTATTCACTTACTTTTAAAGACTGGAGTGATCATAAATTTTATGCAGTCCCTTCATTTTATAAATAAGAAAAGAGAGCTTCTTATTTGATACAAGCCAATCCCAAGGTCAAACCAATGCAGAGAGGAAGCACTAGGTATTCTAGCTCATGATGGCCAGACCTGGCTTTCTTTTCCCCCATGAAGCTTTATACATTGAAACTTAAATAGTATAAAACAGATGCACACAGAAACACACACATATATATATGCACATAAATGCAGCACAGTTTTGAATTACTTAGAACTTGTTCTGGGGTGATTTTGTTCTCTTCGTTTTATCTACCCAGAGAGCTGAACCCCATTTGCCCCTGTGGTGCCATTCCTCTCTCTTTCCTGTAGTTTGCAACATTCCCAATTTAGTAACATCTGAAAGCATAATTAAAGTGCCATTTATTCGCTTTTACATAACATGAAAAAAGTGGAAAAGTTGATAAAAGTGGAAAAGTTGAAAACTCCTAAACATAATTGGTTTTGTCTTCAGGTTCCCACTTTGGTACCATGGAGAATACAGCTCTAGTGTCCTACGTGGTCCTGATATTCTTTTGAAAAAGATGATAATACAAATCCAAAGTAAGGGAGTGTCCCATAAAATAGAAATCTTATTTTGACTGAGCTGAGAAAAATGTTGGAGACGGAGCACTAGAAGCTGGCAAAGAAAGGGATAGTCAAAAGTAAGCATGGAGTCCAGGGCATGTGTGAAAATTAGGAAATAAGAGACATCAGCCTAGCTCCCTTTGAATTCAAATTATACCTATGAGGGGAATGGACATGGTCAAAATCATAATGCAGGGGAAGAAATAATGTCCCTAAGATAAAAATCAAGTCAAGATTCACAAGAGAGAAGAGCTATGGGCTAGTTTTTGCATGGAATATATGTTTTTACTCTTCCCTCAATCTGACTTCCAGGTATTTCATCCTTGAGAACATTAATTCAGCATGCAGCTGTGATCACTGTATTTTACAAACCTCTTTGATACTTTTACAAATTAGGGAATCAGGCATAAAAACCTGTTATGTCCTCTCACAATTCTTCCTTCAATGAGATTAAAGTAGAATGACCTTTAGGGGTTGTACTGCTGATGGTCACTCCCGTAATGGGCAAGGCTATCCCAAGAGATAACTTACATCAGAAAGTCATCCTCAGGGTAAAATATTACCCATTTCTCTAATGAAACTTAAATGAGATGATAAAGCATAGTCATGGGGCACTCCTATAATGGTTAAGAATGTCAGGAGAGACAAAGCTGACACAATATAATCACTCTGGGTTGTATGGTAATCCCTGAGATAAATTTATATGTCAAGGAAGATGATTCTACTAAAGGAGGAATTCCTAGGAGTGGAAATCACCCATTATCCTTTTCACAAAATTAAAACTGTAGTTAACATAAGATTATCAGATAACATTCCCTAACATTATGTGGAGGTCTGTGCATGCATTACTCCGAGAAGTCAAGATTTCAAAGGAAAAAAATTAAAGCAACAGTCCTACCCAGGAGCTTTACAAAATAGGGAATGCTGTCATATTGGAATACTGGTGATGGCCTGCTGTCAGGAAAGACTCTCAGGGCAATGCTACTCAAGATGGAATGTTAGGCATCCAATGGCTCCTTCTGTGATAAGTGTAGATTTCAAAGATCAATACCAGACAAAGGTAAGATTTTCACTTGAGATTCAACCATTACTTTTTTTTTTCAGTTTCAATACAGATGAAAGACTATCAAGATAATTGTGGGGAGATGAGTAAAATATAAAACTGGAATATCTATGATTTTCGCAAATGGCAGATGAGACTATCCAAAAACAACAACAACAACAATAACAACTCTGTTTCCAGGAGTTTCAATGGGGATGTGAGACATGTCCCATTCCTGAAACAAACACAGGAAGCTAATTCCTCAATTCCATCTAGGAGGAGCTTTGATCTACTCTATTCTCTTTAACTTCATGTCAAGAGGTATAGGGTTGTTGGTGGCTTGTGGGCATTCCTAGGATGAGCCAAACATTTGAGAAGACATTACCTAAGTCAGGAAGTCCTACACTCCCACCCCCTTTTATTTAGATGGATACCGCCAAGAATAGGTTAAGAACCTCAGAAATGACCAATCTAAAACAAAAGACCTATTTAGGAATTTAATTTGAACTTTAAAAAAAAAATTTTTTTTTACACTTATTTATTTTTGAGAGACAGAGCATGAGCAGGGCAGGGGTAGAGAGAGAAGGAGACAGAATCTGAAGCAGGCTCCAGGCTCCGAGCAAGCATTCAGCACAGAGCCTGACACTGGGCTCAAACCCACGAATTGTGAGATCATTACCTGAGCCGAAGTCAGACATTTAACCAACTGAGTCACACAGGTGCCCCTATTTTGAACTATTTTTATAGTCAAGTTTCAAACAGTGAGCTTCACTGATGGCTGGTGCGAGTTGGCACTTCTGGTAAACTTTAGGTTGTCAGAGGAAATCAAGAAAAGACAGACTGGCCCTATCTTAATAACCCATGTCATTCGTTCTGATTTTCAAGTGTACAGATTTGATATTAGGTATTATTTAACATATACAATTATATCAGAGGTGAATTTTAATAGGAGGAGCAATGAGAAATAGATCATTAATTAATTTCTCCAAAATTTTATAGAGGATCCAGGTTAATGGTTTTACACATGTATGTAAATGTATACATGTATATTTGTTTAATTATTTATATTTAATTTTGTTTGATTTTAGCATTGTACTTTTTCCTTCAGTATCCAAGGCTACAGTGGATACTGCAGTCTGGAAGGGCAAAAGTTTTGAGAAGCCCAGTCATTATTTACATCATTCTAGCTTTGATGGTAAGTGCTACATAGCATAACTACCTTTACTCATAAATTGTGATTATTACTTTCCTTATTTGATTGTGTGTGTGTGTGTGCGCGCGCGTGTGTGTGTGTGTGTGTGTGTGTGTGTGTGTGTGGAGTAGCTGCCCTTCTAGACTTAATGTCTTTGGCTCTTAGTCTAATGCCTTCCCAAACTTATGATTAATGTGTGCCCATTTCCTCTTGCTCCTGAGATTTAGATCTTAATCTGAATGCTGGGATTTCTTGAATTAGCATCTAACAGATTTACCTAACCCAGAAAGAGAAATATTTCTACACAGCAAATTCATCAAATTTGGTATATAACTACTAAGTTCCTCACCATCATTAGCTAAACTAATCATAATGTAAATTTCTAGAACGTAGAATAAATAAAATCAAAAACACATATTAAAAACATAACATAAACTAAAAACAAATATGTCCTTCAGACAAAGCAGTAGTCTTTGCTTCCTTATCACCCCTTGTACCTCTCCTGAGTTTTGTTGGGTCACATTTTTCCTCTGGACTCTCATAATGTACATGTTGAATCATGGCCTATATTTGCAATAACATTTCTACAACAATAAAAAAGAGAGGTATGCTGCTATTTTTCTAGTTTTATCTGTTGCTGCAAGCTGACACATAAACTAAAACTCTTAATTTCTAGGAAAAAAAAGAAAAATTAAGTTCTCAGCTCCTTGATGTTTAAGGTAAAATGTTTACAATCAAAAAACGAGAGGGCACCTGGGTGGCTCAGTCAGTTGAGAGTCTGACTCTTGATTTTAGCTCAGGTCATGATCCCAGGGTCATGGGACAGAGCCCCAAGTCAGGCTCTATGCTGAGTGTGGAGTCAGTATGCTTAATATTCTCTGTCTGTCTCTCTCTCTCTCAAACAAAAATGAGAAGTGTAAACTTCTCTATTGTGTACAGAAGTGTAAACACTGTATTGTTTAGGTAAATAGCCATTAAAATTAGCTCTTAGAAATAAGCTCTGGGTAAGTTTAAGGCTGATGAAGGACTATGAGTTCCAAAGTGTACAATGAGAAGCATTTAAGAACTGGAGACAGCAGGAAGAGAGAGGATGAATAAACGGCATCTTCTTGTAAAACATTTTTCTAAGGTTTTCACATTCTTAATGACCTGTAGTTTTCTTTTAGTTTATTTTTTTACCAATTTAAGACAGAACTTGGGAGTGACCGAAATAGACTGATCTGTGAATATAACAATACATTGTATCTACTTCCTGGCCTCTCTACCTCATAACTGATAGAAGAAATAGATCTGTATATATATGAATACAAAGCATGATAACAAGTACCACTAGGGGTAAGGAAAAGAGAACATTTTTTGTTGAAGAGCCTCTTTGTTACAGGGCCAAAACTCTATCCTACAGTGAATCAATTCATGCAAATTACTTGGCATAGTGCCTGACCCATAGAGTACTCAATAAATGCTAACTAGTGAAATTGTGGTTAATAATTGTAGCAGATACAATGAACTTTTATTGAAACCTCATGATAGTGCTAGACAGAATAGTAAGTACTTTACATATACTAATTTAATCTTCATAAAAATTCTTTGACATAGGTATCTTACAGAGAAGTTAAACAATGTGTCTAAGGTTACGAAATTAGGAAGGATGGGATTAGAATTCAAATCCCAGCACTCAAAGTCCAGAGCCTGGGCTCCAAAATATAACACTTCGAGCAGCAAGGCCAAAATAGACGCAGTCAAGGAAAATCAGAGAATTTCTTGTATCAAATAGACATTCCTATGAGAGATGAAAATTACTGTAAAGCTTTATCAACATATATATATATATATATATATATATATATATATATATATTCATATATAATTGCATAAACCCTTCCTATGTTGCAGGGACTGCTTTCAGCAGTGTCATTCAATGTGTGGTTTGAAGACCTCTCACAACTGACTTCAATGCTTAATTCCTGGCTCTACCCCAGATCTCTGAAATCTTCAAACTGGTCCCTAGGAGTCTGCGTGTAGCAAGCTCTACAAATCATTTCTATGCATATTAAAATTTAAGAACCACTGGCATAAAGAGTGTTATTCTAATGGAGAAGGCAAAAAAAGAGGGGGCGTATAAGAAATGTGTGTTAGTTCAGATCCTCTAAGCAGCAGACAGTGAGAAAGGATTCAGTGTAGAAAAGGTAGAAAAGGTTTTACTCAGTGAAAGCCTATCAGCCAAAATGGAGAAGCCAAATGGTGATGTTGTACTTTACCTGAGCTCTGTGCTTCTGGAAAACGTGGTGGTCAAGAAACCCACCCCAATTTTGTGTTCCAAGAAACGGCTTACTATAAAGAACCACCCTTCTCCCTTGACTCAGACAAAACTAGTGGATGAAACCCTTGCTTATGACAAAGCCAGACACAGACTACATGCTCCCATTTTTGTCTCATAAGTCAATATCACCACTCTCCAACTGGGTAATTGTCCATTAACTTCACCAAATGTGAGTCAGGCGTCACTACCTGCCCCAAAGCCCCTGAACTTTGGCCCACCCTTGAGAATTGGAGCACACAACAATCCCTTCTTAAGAGTACCCCCCTCCAAGAATCAGCTAACCTCAGAGGACAACATTCCCTGATTAATTGTCAGATCATACCACTCATTCATCCCACTTGACTGCACCTGGTTTTTTCTAGCTTTACTCTTCCCCATAAAAGAAAAGCCTTTTTCTGCCTGACCTTGCAACCCTCATGGTCAGAGAACTCTCTTTAATCCAATAGTCTTACCCCGTCATTGCACTTGATCTTGGCCAAAAGGCCGAGAAGTGATTCCCCTCATTGCAATAGTCTTTTTGAATAAAGTCTCTCCTTACCTAAATCTGAATTTATTTCTTATTTGACACAGTAAGACTGTGAGAACCATCACACCTGGATGGAAGTCTGTCCCAAAGTGAAGAAGAAAGGGAGGGGAGGAAGAATGGGTGGGAGCATCCCACACCTTCCTACAGTCTAAGGAAAGTCTGCCATCAGGCTCTGTGTCCCAGGGACAACCTTCTTTGCTTTGGAACCATGCTGTGCTCCATCACTGGCTGGGAGTAGCCCAAGGAAAGCATATTCAGACACATTAATGGATTTCAGCATGCACAACTGGGACCCTTATGAGTCAATTATGCTCCCTGAAGTTGAAGTCTACAAAGCACATGCTTATAACACTGCAGCATGTTTCAAACTAGAGCTCCCTAGCCTTTCAGGACTCCTCCATCTACCACATCCAGTACAGCAGCAGCAACAAACCACTACTAGAGATTGGTGTGCTCTCAAATGTACAGGGTTGACAAAAAGTAGAAGGGGCCTAGGTGTGGAGACTTGCTTACGTGAGTCTGTGAATATGCAATGACTAGAATGCAGAATGAGCGATAAATTGTGAGTTCCTAACGGGAGAATATCAAATAGCTGCTTCTAGTAATTTTAACTTTTGAGGCTGGGAATACCAATGGGGAAAGAGATGTTTGTTTGAACCTCTGCTGTCTCTATTCAATGTGCTCACACTGAGAAAAGCATAAATGAGCAAACAAGGTAATAGAGACAGGTAGTGACATTGTTGGAATCCAGCTTTTGTAAACCTGGACAGCTCATTTTGCCTCCCTGAGTTTCTTCGTCCTGAAAAACGGTACATTTTTATCACTATACCTCACAGGGATGTTGGAAACATGACATGCCTATGAAATATTTCAATATTCTTAGGAAAAAGACACAGTCTAGATGCAGATTTGAAGTCAGTTTGACATTTTGCAGAGATAAAGGAGAGACATTGTTTTGTATGGTTTTGGGGCATGGTTTCGCAGTTCACAGAAACTGTGAGCCCTTTTTGAGTTATTCTGTGAAGTTTAAGTTTTAAATGTACTATCTAGAGATGGAAAAAAAATGGGAAGAGGAAGGGAACAGGTGCTGAAAGGAGATCATTACATTCGTTAATCTCTTACTCTGTGCAGAATACACTTAACCACACATGATGACTGTTCAATGAAAGAGTAAGTATCATCTTGAAAAGTCATACTGCTTTTTGGACATTGACTATCTTGCCTTCAGCATGATGACTTTTTTCTTCTTAAAACACATTAAATAAATACAGTATAGAAGGTAATATTTCAACATTATGGTTTCAGGCAATGACATATTCACCAATTTACTTGACACCAAAGTTTCCAGTTAGAAAATATCATAAAGAATAAATTTGAATGAGTTACATTTTGAATGAATTTAAATGAGTTTGCTTTGCATATAGATGCCAAGCAAGTGTGATGACAGGGCAGCACTATCTAAGACTCTCCAGTTCGCTTTGCATGTATTTTGTTTCCGTGTGTTTCAGAGCACCATTTTTGTAGTTTTTATTTTGGTATAAGAATTTTCTTCTGTGCTATAAAATTATTAAGCATAGTTAGAGGGTAATATCACCAACAGCACCCAAAGGCTGAAGGTTTGTTGAAGAAAACAGTTTAAAAATAATGCATTTGGAAAGGGGAGCCTTGGTGGCTCAGTTGATTAAACATCTGACTCTTAATTTCAGCTCAGGTCATGATCTCACAGTTCGTGAGTTCGAGCCCCGTATCAGGCTCTGTGGTGACCGTGCAGGGCCTACTTGGGATTCTCTGTCTCTCTCTGTCTCTGCCCCTCTCTCTCTCTCTCTAAAATAATAAATAAACTTAAAAAAATGCACTTGGATATATAGGTCTATCCAAAAGAAATGAAAATAGGATTAGAAGAGATATCTGGACCCCCGTGTTCACCACATTATTCACAGTGGCCAAGATATGGAAACAACCTAAGTGTGCATCAATGATGAATGGATAAAGAAGATGAGAGATTTCATAAATATGCATGTGCACACACACATATACATATATCAGAACTCAGAAATTATATATATACATATATGTATATATATGAGAACAAGGAACTCCTGACATTTGCAACAACATAGATGGATACTTGAGAGCATTAATTAAGTGACACAAGCCAGACAAAGACATATACTACATGGTATAACTTATCTGTGAATCTTTTTTTTTAAAGTCATATTCGTAGACTGGGGGGTGGGGGATATGGGGAGAGGTCTAGTAAAAGGTCAGCTACAAGATGAAGAAGGTCAGAGGATGTCATGTATAACAGGATGACTATAGTTGATAACACTGTACTATAGAATTAAAATTTGATAAGAGAGTGTAAGTTAAACGTTCTTGCCAAACAACAACAACAACAACAACAACAACAACAACAAATATGTGAGGTGGTGGATGTAATAATTAACTAGGTGGGAGACTCCTTTCACAATGTACATGTATATCAAATCATAATGTACACTTTAAATATCTTATAATATTGTATGCCAATCCTACCTCAGTAAAGTTGAAAAATAAACAAATAAATGAAACGCACTTCTAAAGAACACCTCTTTGCACCCTCTTTTACAACTCTCCATTATTCATCTATCCTTTACTCCTTCGGTGAGTAAGCAGGCCTTTGCTACATCAATTTTACATACCAATCATGTTAATTTACTTTCAAATAGTTGCCCATTACTTATATGAACTTTTTTCATCATGTAATTGATATTTTTTTTGTCTTATTCGAAAATTTGAAAATCCATGCCTCGAATTGGAATAAAAGCATCATAATTTTCCCATTAAAATTAATAGAACTATATTTATATTTAATAGTTTTTAGCTAGAGGCAGGGTTATCAGAAATGAATTTAGGTTATTAAGAAAATGACCTGTCATGAACACTCTTTCATTTAAACCTCATAGTAACCCTGTGGGCATGCATCACTATTATTATTATCATTATTGCTATTATTATCATCATCACCATAATTATTTTAATTTTTATCCCAATTCCCAGACAAGAAAACTGAAGCATAAAACAGTTCTGGGACTTGTCTAAGATCACACAGCTAAATTACAGAGCCATGATTCCATCTCTAATCTATTTGACTCAAAGATCAATAGTGAGAGCATTCCAATCAAGGTGAGCAAAACTTGACAGGGGGTCAGACAAGACCTTTAGTTTCTAACTCTCTCATAAGAAACACCATGACATAATTCATACTTTAGAAATTCACTAACAAAACATTGAAATAACCACAACAGATAATGCAGAAAATAACTTATTATAAAGGAGATAAAATTTGGGTGGCTATCTGTGCTGTGGAGTAAGTGAGAAAGAGTTTCAGCAGGAACAATCTAAGGTCACAGACAAATTTGATCATGGCAGTTTTTGTCCATGTGTGTTTTATATATTGGGATTTGTGCATGACACTGAGAAAATGGTTGCATTGTGTGCAGTATTTTTTTCTTTTTTTTACACAAAACTGATTTGGAAATTATCTGTTGTAAGTAAACTCTCAAAACCAAATCTCAAAGTCTGTACTTCTCTGATTCTACACATGTAGTTCAGTAGAGCAGTAAATCTCAATTTTGGTAGTTCCCACCATTGGCTAACAATTTTAAAGTCTTTTATTAGGATTAGTAAAGCATCCTATGAGTAAAATATTTACAATTTATTCAAACTTATCTCATTCATCATGGGAACTACCACTTGAATTTTGATACATTTTATTAAGTGGAAGAAAAACAAGGAAGAGTAACAGCTCTTAATTTTATATGGGTGACGACCCTTTGAGAATCTAATAGAGGCTATGAATCTTCTCACCAAAAAAAAAGCACAAATTCCCACACATAACTTGGGTGTGTATATATTCAAGCATATGCAGTTAACTCCTCAGGAATATCCACAGGAGCAGGTCATATTTGCAAATGCCACTGCTGACTGCCGTTGGAATAAAAGTTTATTTTTGCACATGTATTTGAGGGTGGAAATGAAAGTTATTGTTGGCAAATGGCTAATTTCACCCTAATTTATGGAACAACTTTTCTACCTTTGAAGATTTCATTCACCCTCTTCCATCTGGCTTCTATTTGGGGCCTGCAAAGTGAAATCGGTTTAGAAGCTTCTAATTTCCCCCAAGCCTTTCAAGAGTTGTGACTTCAGACTCCACCATCTCTACAGAACCGAGTGTCATTCTTCTGAGGACAGGGAGCCACATTGTGCCTAGTGAGACATAAAGCAGATTTTTTTGTCAGCTCATTGTTACCCTTGAAAAATATCTCATTAGTGTTGTTCCTAATTCCTGAGAAGAAAACCAGGTAGGAATTTTTTGTTGTTGTCTCTTTCTTATTTGGTATGAATGTGGTATTTCACTGATCAATAAGTTTGCCAGTGAGAGAGAACAGAACATGGCATAAATCAGTATGCAAAAATACATGTAGTGAGGAATTCCACTAGGAATATGCACTGAGGTCAGCTTGGAGAGATGAGCCAAGACATTGGAAAGAGGACATGTGGTTCTTCAACCAGGAGGAAAGGAGAAATACTGAAATTAACATGCTAACCATATGGTATTAATTGATGTTATCAAAATCCAAAACCTACCTTTTTAGTTGCATCTGTTATTTATACTTGTAATGGGAAATATACCATTATGCTTTTACTCTTTCTACATATATTTCTCACATCCTAAGACAAAAAAGCAATTACTTCTTTCCATTATTTCAGGTACGATCCTTATTTTTAGGTTTGCCATGTTCCATAAACCTCCTACAACCGCATAGGACAAACTCCATTACTCCTCTCAACTCTTAGACCCTCATTTCCATACCACCAAACTAAGCACTAGGTCACATCTGTCAGGCATATATCAAACACATCCATCCCTGTTTTTCTTATTTGAATTTTACAACATCAACATGACATGTATTATTATTTCCCCTTTCAAAGAGAAAATAGAAGTTAAGTGATTTGACAAGGTATCAGAGCCACTGCTTGCTATACTAGTCTTTTTCAAAATTATAAACTAGACTTTTAAATTCAAGCTTTTGGAAGACATTTAACTTCCATCTTTTGGGAAATTTCCCTAATACTGATTTTTTTTTTTCTAGAATAAGACACAACTGCCACCAGGCCACAGAAAAATTTTGACAGAGTATTATGACCTCTGTATTCAATCTAAACTCCAGACATTTTTCCCATTAAGTTCACTAACTCAGTGTTTAATGTCCTTGAAGCAAGAGTCTGTTTTGCCAAGTTTAGGTCCTTTTCTCATTCCCTGGATAGAATATGTAAAATACACAGCAGAAAGATTAAGCTTCCCACCATTTCCACAGAGTGAGTCATCAGGAGGAGGCAGTGACTAGAATGTCCTTTCCCAATAAGAAAGCACATGAAGAGAAAGTCTTCCAGAAAGGAAATCAGGTAGCTAAGACCAAAGGTTAGTTACTGAATAGCCAGAAAACCAAAAACATCAACAGTCCCTCATAAGGACTACGGTAGTTGACATTTTTTAACATACACATTTTATTTTACCCTCACATTTTATTTCATCCCTTTGTGATGAACATGATTAGGAGGCAACAGAGTTGCAAAGAATATATTTGTCCAAGGTTACAAGGACATCCTCTGATCAACTCATGATGTGAATCCAGGTAAGACTAACTCCAAAACCTATAATTTTCCCAAAATTGCACAAAATGAGGTGTGTTTCTTAAGTTTCATATATATGACTCATATTTCCTTTTAGAATTTTCATTTCTTGGAAGCACAAAAAACTACTTTGTAAGTTTCTTCCTGATTATCTAAAGTTCAGGGTATATACTATTTGATTGCTCAATGTCATGCATTCTTTAAGTGATCTCTTCAGGTATAAAATAAATGTGTAAATCTAACCCAAAAGCGAAAGTAGAGAATTATTTTTCACTCTATGCAATACCATTTTTTGTTCTAGGATATTCTGGGATATGATGAAAGAGGTTACTAAGTATACAAGGAAAATGACTCTATAACCTGAATCCATTAGAGACTAAAAGGAAGACAAAAGGTCTAGAAAAGCAGCAAAAGCAAAGAGACAACATGGTTGGAAAGGCTGAAGAAGGAATCAAAACATAAAAAGGTAAAGAAGTCCCTGCCACCCCACAAAAGGAAAGGTTACTAAGATAAAAGCTGTTTCTAAACTGTTTTCTTTTAAGAAAACAACAATAGTAAAGATAGTTTAGAATAATAAACCTTGAAATTCAGTGCCAGCACTGAAGACTAGGCTTGTATATGTCAAGACTAAACTGTATAGAATTCAGAAGCCACTTGGTTTGGAGGACATGATCCTGAGTCTTTTTAAAAAAAAATTAATGTTTATTTTTGTGAGAGAGAGAGTGTGCGTGAGCATGAGTGGGGGAGGGGCAGAGGGAGAGGGAGACACAGAATCCAAAGAAGGCTCCAGGCTCTGAGCTGTCAGCACAAAGCCAGACACAGGGTTCAAACTCACGAACCTTAAGATCATAACCTGAACTGAAGTCAGATGCTTAACTGACTGAACCACCAGGTACCCCCGTTGAGTCTTTAAGAACTTAATTAATGTACTTAGCAAAACACTAGCAATTAATTATAAAAAGGTATTTTGATACATAGCAAAGGGGGAAATGGGATATAAGAACATCTACATAGTTGAGGGATATAGTTCAAGGACTATTCATAAGAATATGATAGACCATTAAAAGTACAGCAATAGGATATAAGAAACATTAGACTGAGGAACATCATCATATTTCATAATCATACATACCTACAGATTTTTCCTAGGAGGAATGATGCATTCTCTAACTATAAAATATTATGGATCCTTATGTCACAGCCATTACTTTTATGTATCACTAAATTAGGCTTAGATCTCTCTGCTCTACAGACATGCTGAGATAAATAGATGTGATTCCATGTCAAATGCATGCCCAAATGGCCTCATCTAAACCATCCCATGAAAAATCATGAGTTTACAATTTACCTTACGATTTTTTGCTCTTTTGCCCCTACCTGACCCACTCAGTGTTTTTTATAATTCCTTAAAAGAGTTTGACACTTGTTTCCCACATCAGTGGGGAAGACAGTTCTTTACGATGGTCTTTAGAGTTAGATCTTGGATGGAATCTCAACTCAGTCACTTTATATCTCTGGGATCTTGAGCAAGCTACTTCCCAGATGTATGGTTGTCTTATTGGACAATAGGAACGATTAAGACTTACATCACAGAACTGGTCAGGGATTTCATAATGTACTACATGTAAAATCTTGGCCACAGAAATTTTCTGGAGTTAAGGACAGATCTTTAGACTAAGAGTCAGAAGATCTGGTTTCAAGCCTTGGTTATGCTTTATCCAAGTTATTTAGTTTCATGATAGAACATCTGTTAGCCTCAGTGTACTCTTCTTTAAAATGCAACTGACAGCATCAACTTTGTTCAGTAGACAATGGTTTTGATACTATATTTAAATGATGAATGTGGAAGCACTTTTTAAACTTTAAGTGTTAACCATAAATTCAAAGTAACTTATTCAAGCAAAGCCCAGTGACCATTCAGCTGACACACATCTCAATGTCTATGTTCTCATCAGAATTTCAATGATTACATCTGTATACTTACTATACTTACACCAACATTTTTTATATTCTTAGGAGGAATTATGGTTCTCTGCTCCTTATCACATCATTGCCAAATCAATAAGACAAATGCCAGAGCAATGAATTCCATAGAACTAATAGGATATTAGAGTTGGAAAGAATGTAGAATATGACTTCTGTATTGTGATTTTTCTTTAATATATGAAGGGACTGAGTCCCAGAGACCCACTTACTCAGTAGGGCAAGGTAAAGACAAGACCTGAATCAGAAATCCTAGTTTTATGCGACTTCCACTACCATACTATCCAAAAATCTGTTTTTTTTTTCCCCATGGGGCTCTTGTTGTACAAAATATACCTTGAAATAATAGGACATCAGTCAGAGCTTAAAAAGTAATTTTTGGAAATGGGGGGAAAAATCCTGCAAGATTAATGTATTAGATAATAGGACTTGACCTGTGCTCAGGTGGATTTAATTTTCTCTCTCAGGGTGACTTACTTTCCTCCCTCCAGTTAGCTTGCCTTTTAAGTTAATTTTGTAGCATCTAAGGTTACCGATTTTCATTTTCCAATTTGTAAGCCCCTTTCCATTTTCCAGATCATTACCATTTAAGATGTTCTGATCATTCTTCTTGAGAGTTCCTGAAGTAATTAAAAGAAATCCTCTGAATGGGTCCCTGACCTTTGGCAGTACTCATCAAATGCTGCAACTGTTGCAAGGCCCAAAGCCCTTAGTAACACCCTTCACTGCAGGGTCTCATCAAGCACCTCTCACTTTTTTCATTTGACAGAGATTTATTAAAGGCCAACACTGCCACTCCCTGTGTTCATTATTGGGTTAAGTTCCTACTTAAGGAGAAAAACAACAATTACTCTATGTTGTGATAAGTGCTGTGATAACAGTATTCAAGGGACTTTCTGTGAGTCCAACGTGATAGAGCTAGGCAAGAAAGGATTCTCAGCAGAGGAGTATGACATTTACAGGGCACATCAACTATAAATCATAGAGCAGTGTTCAGGAACTGTATGAGGTTCCATACAACCAGGAAAGGGTGCTTGCCCACCCCCAGTCAAAAAATAAAAAACAAAAAAACCCAGTAAATCCTCTTTAGTCTACTTCCTAAATATACTCAAAACCTATCTACTTCTCTTCTCCAACACCTACCACTGTTGTCTGAGCCTCCATCTTCTCTCACCTAAATTATTTTCTTCTGCATATTAATTGTTCCCTGTGTTTACCTTCTTGCTTAGTGCAATTCATTCTCCTCCTAGCAGCCTGGATTATTGGTTAAGAAGCAAATCAGATCATGCTTAAACACTTCATTTGCTTTTCACTGAACTTGCACATTCCTTGACAAAACCTACTAGATCCTATGATCTAGCCCTTGCCCAGCTCTCCAGTCCTTCCTTACCTCTTGCTTATAATATTCAAGTCACACATCATCTTCTCAATGAATCCTTCTCTAACAATCCAGTCTAATCCTGTCTGCCATGGATGTCACATTATGTCATGTCATACAGTTCTTTTTTTTTTTTTTTAAGGGCAATTATCACCATACAAGTTCATTTATTAGTTTGTTACCTACCATTTCACTGAGGTAGAATACAAGATCTTATTTATGTTGTTTCCCACCATTTCCCAAATGCCTAGAAAGTACATGGCCTATAGTAGGTCTTCCATAAGTATTTGCTGGCTGAACAAGAATGTAGAAGTTGGCAAGCACTGGAGAGAAAAGCCTGGTATACGTTGTAGCTATGCTGATAAATAAAATGGACCCCTCATTAAAATATGGTTGAGGGGCGCCTGGGTGGCTCAGTCGGTTAAGCACCGACTCCGGCTCAGGTCATGATCTCACAGTTTGTGAGTTCGAGCCCCGCGTCGGGCCCTGAGCTGACAGCTCAGAGCCTGGAGCCTGCTTCTGCTTCTGTGTCTCCCTCTCTCTCTGCCCCTCCGCCACTTGTGCTCTGTTTCTGTCTCTCAAAAATAAATAAACATGAAAAAATTAAAAAAATAATAAAATAAAATAAAATAAAATAAAATAAAATAAAATATGGTTGAGATGACAAGACTGATGATGCCACATACACACCAAGTGGGTATGAAAATGTTTATTAATTATATAATGAGACTTTTGGGGAAGAACAGGGAAGGCTTCCCAACCTGGCCCAAAAACTGGCTTGAGAGGCTAAGGTAAAGAGATGAACTTGAGGGTTTTATTGTGGTTAGGATACGGGGCTGGGTAAGGATTCTTTCACATGGAAAGGGGCTTACATGGATTGAATCTCACGTTGCTGAAAGAAGTAGTTTACAGGCTTTCTTATAAGCTTGCCCAGATATGGACAAAAGGGGAAGAGGGAAAGATGAGGCTAAAAGTTGTTAGTAGTCCAACATCAAAAAATGAAATCAGAGTCTATTAAAGAATGATGCCCCAGGGGCGCCTGGGTGGCTCAGTTGGTTAAGCGGCCGACTTCAGCTCAGGTCATGATCTCATGGTCCGTGAGTTCGAGCCCCGCGTCGGGCTCTGTGCTGACAGCTCAGAGCCTGGAGTCTGTTTCAGATTCTGTGTCTCCCTCTCTCTGACCCTCCCCCGTTCATGCTCTGTCTCTCTCTGTCTCAAAAATAAATAAACGTTAAAAAAAAAATTAAAAAAAAAAAAAGAATGATACCCCAAAGTGTATAAACTATATAAAAAGGTGTTCATGGAAGATTCTTGAAGTATTTTAAGAATGATGAGATTTATATTTCAGAACTATTAACATGGCTGCACTCTGGAGAAAGTAACATTGGGATGAGACAGGAGATGAGGAGGACATTTTGGCTACTGCAATGACCTGAGGGAGATTGGAAGCCCCAGAATACAAATTCTTGGAGGCTCTGAAGGGACAGTGTAGAGATATAGGGACAAACTTGAGAGACAGATCACCTTTGTAGGAAAAAAAATATTATTAGATTACATTGCCTCAACATCATAACCGATTTGGATTCTGGCAAAACAATCACAGCAAGTTCAATAAGCAGCTTAAGATGAATTGGCCTCTCAACATGCAAAATACTGAACCCTGTGGACCACTTTTAAAAATGGAGTCTCTGAGGGGCGCCTGGGTGGCTCAGTCGGTGGAGCGTCTGACTTCGGCCCAGGTCATGATCTTGCAGTCTGTGAGTTTGAGCCCTGCGTCGGGCTCTGTGCTGACAGCTCAGAGCCTGGAGCCTGCTTCGGATTCTGTGTCTCCCTCTCTCGCTACCCCTCCCCCGCTCATGCTCTGTCTCTCTCTCTCTCTCTCTCTCTCTCTGTCAAAAATAAACATTTAAAAAAATGGAATCTCTGAAGATTATATGAATACATCAAGTAGATCATGTCAAGGAAGGGATGTGTTATAGAAAAGTAATTCATAATTCAGATATAATTCTAGGCAGGCTCTAGATTCTTCTGAGTTGGTCATCAGGGTTTAACTAATATTTGAGATTCTTAGATCCTATTTCAAGCTCTGCTTCCTATTGATCTCAAAACTTAAGACTTCCTCCGGAACATGCAGAGTTGTCCCGACATGTGCAACTGATAGATGCGGAACTCACAGAAGCTTGATTTAAAATTCAGGATGCTGGCATGGGAATAGGCCCTGTTGATTTTTTTCATAGTGATATGCCTTGTCAAACATGACAGGAGCAATAAAGTTTCAAAAATATTCTGTTTATTAGTACTGTTATGCTGTTAACACATGACTTTTATAGCTAAGAACCATGATCCTTAAGGAACAGGATTTGTAGGTGGTCCTTCTCAACTTCTACCGTTCATAAGTTGTCTTCCCTTTTTCTGGACCATCCTGTTACCAGAAATCTTGCATGTATTTTCAAGTTAGCTCATCAGTTCACTTTATGCAGTCTTTCTCTTTATTGTAATGCCATTGTCTTATAATGGGACTATATCGTTCTGGTGATAACAGTAAATAGTGTAGATTAAGAGAAATCTTATCGGTTCTTAAGGTTGGCCATATCTGGTTAGGGTAATTTCACCCCCAAGTATTCCCTTAAAAACCTGAAAAGGATTAACTCTCCCCTGCTACTACTTTGTTGGGCTAGTTCTTTTCTACAATGTTGGAGTTAGTGAGAAGCACATAGCAAGACTGAAGTCAGTGGGAAAAAGTATGTAGCCAATTTCATCTTGCCCTCATTAAGTGTATTTTCAGATAACATTTTACTTCACAGATTCATGAAATTTTCTCATCTTCAACAGCATAGACAGATATAAGCCATTTCACTATAGTATTTTTTTTGTTTCTACCATAAAATGAGTCACTTATATGAGACCAGAATCCTCTCAACACTTTCCAGACAAGGTTGACTTTTGTTGAAGTCACCATAATCTCCATATTTAAAAGATGAAAATTGCTAAGAAAATTCTATTTTATTACACAATTATCTCACTTTACCATTTTTATTCATCAAAATTGTACTCTCAAAATGAGAACTTCTAATAAGCTACATGGAGTTCTTTTCTTGCTAAATTTTTCAAAATGTAAAAACTCAAATATTATAAAGGAAAAGTGTGTGTGTGTGTGTGTATATATATATATATATATATATATATATATATATATATATCAACAAAATAACTGTGTGTACAGAAAAATAACAAAAAGTCATATCCACATACACATGACCAGAGAAAATTAGCAACATATATAACAAAGAGATAATTATTCCATAAAATACAAATAGCTCTTCCAAATTGACCAGAAAAAAAGACAAATTAATTAACAGATGAGAAAAGAATATGAATTTGAAATTTATGAAAGCAAAACTTTCAGACGGCAATAAACATATTAGCATATATTCAACTTCAATAGTCATCAGAACAAACTATGTCAATAATGAAATTACGTTCTGACACTTAAAATAAAACAATACTACATCTTTAGGAATGTGGAGAAGTGGTTATTCATATATATACTGCTGGTATGGAAATGAATTCCTGCAAACTCTTTGTAAAGTATCTAGTAATATCCATTAAAATTTCAAACAGATAGAACCTTTGATTGAGAAGTAACAGTTTTAGGACTCTATCTTATTAAAATAAAACTACACATTGCCAAACCAAAGTATTAAGGGAAGTCTTATTGGATAATTGTTTGAAAAGGTGAAAAAAGGTAAAGAATCTGAACATCAATAAATGAATGATTAAATAAAGTGTGATATTTCACTGCTGTGAAAAATTATGCAGCTACTTGAAATAATGCTTTAGAGTTACAATTACTAACTTGAAAGGATAGTCATACCATATTATTAAGGAATGAAATCAAGTTTCAAAGTAATATGTAAAATATGATACTGTTCTGTGAAAAGAAAGAATTCCCATGAGTCTCTACATATTTACATATCTTTCTATGATCAAGGAAAGCAATGAAAATGAGGTGAGGGGGGAAGGTTATGAATTTTGTTTATTTACAGAGTAAAACTACAGTTTCACTTAAATAGAGGTTTGTTGTTGATGTTGTTTTGTACTGTGGAAGAGAAATTTAATAAAAAAGAAATCTGTTTAAAAAGAAAAAAGAAAGAAAATAGTTCATAGAAAACTCTCTCTCTGTTTCAGGATTCTGAAGGGCCCAGACACTCTAATATGGGAATCACTGGAGTAAGTAATCCTGTGTCCCTTTCTCTTTCTAAAATTCAACTTTACATGAGACTAGTTTAATGTTAACTTCTCAAAATTCTTCAAATTGATGCCATCAGCCAATAGTTGGCTCCATTCTTTCAGCAACCCTTCATTGCAGTTTGATTGATTATAAACTTTCCTCTAAATGCATACTTCTCTCAATTATCGTTCAGTCTTTCTCTGCAAACACAGTCTGTGGTTATAGGTTTCAGGTAGAAGATATACTGATTCATCGAAACAGCACTGCTTTTAGGTGAAATGCAGGCTCGCAGCCACTGGCTTCCATGGAAGCAGCAATTTCGTACAATATCATCCTACCACATTTTTCACAGAGGTAAGCAGCAGATCCTGACTAGGATGATGAGACCCTTCCTCCAGGTATACAGTATTTGGGCAGGAGAGAATATCAGAGTAGTCCCCATTCAGTGATCAAACCCTAAAACATAAAATTTGTGAGTTGTCAAAAACTAGGTTTCCTGCCATGTGAAACGCGTACAATTGCAGAGGAAGAGAATAACGCAAAATTCCCAAAAAAGGTAAAAGTAAAAGAGGGGCCGAGGACCCCAATGGAACTTGAGTCCCTTGCTTAAGATATTTCAGAGTCCCAGCACTGCCTTATACAATCAACAGATTATTCAACCTTCCTTTGGGTTTGATGATCAACACAAATTGGGTTACAACCATTTGCAGTTAAGAGAGCCCTAGCAAATATGGATCGCATGTTTAATTTCCTTTGGAATGTCTCCCAGAACCTAAGATAGACGTAGATACACACAAGGTATCTAAACCATAAGTATCTGATTTATTACCCTAGATTGTTCTGTGATAGGCAGGGAGAAAAGCAGAGTCCAGAAGACCTAATACTATCAGAGGAAGGAACTCCAACAGGGCACAGATAAGTTTCAATATAAAACTTAACAGAACAGGAGAACTTTAAAAAAGCCATAAGATGAAGAGCATCTATAACACAAAGAAGAAAATTACAACAAGGAAACATGATATTCCACACAAAAATAAGAAAAGAAACATGTTAAAAAGATAATTGAGACTAAACTTCTCACTAAGGTGGCCTAATTTAATAAAGCATAAAGAAGGCAAATATTTTGGAGAGTTCAGTTATGCTAGGTCTGATACAGTCTATCCTGAGGTTTACCTGGCTAGTTTTATGGATGCTATTTCTTGTCTGTTAAAAAAAAAAAGTCCAATTTTCCTTCTTCTTTAACCATAATGTGTTGGAATCAGAGTTTAGTTGGATGTTCTCAAAGGGATAAAAAACATTTCATTGCACTCTCCAATAAATAATAATATTTGAACATAGAATTATTTATATATCCACTCAAAAATATTAAGCACCTGCTCTGTGCCAGGTACTGTTCTTTTTGTTACTTGGGATACATTGGAGAACAAACCACACCTCACAAAAATTTCTTTCCTAAGAGAACTTATCATCTAGCAGAGAGAGATGAAAAACAAGCAATAAAGGTAGTATATGACTGGAGTAAATAGCATATTCAATGATTATGAGCATATTGGACAAAAAAAGAAAATAATTGAACAAAGTAAAGAGAATCAAGAGTCAGATGTGTGGAGCCAAGAAACGTCCAACTTTTTAAAAATTTTTTTAAACATTTATTTATTTTTAAGAGACAGAGAGAGGCAGAGTATGAGCAGGGGAGGGGCAGAGAGAGAGGGACACACAGAATTCGAAGCAGGTTGCAGGCTCCGAGCTGTCAGCACAGAGTCCAACACAGGGCCCAAACTCACAAACCACAAGATCATGACCTGAGCCGAAGTGGGATGCTTAACCGACTGAGCCACCCAGATGCCCCGAAACGTCTAATTTTAAATAAGATGCTTACAGTAGACCTCACTGAGAATGCAGCCTTTGAGGAAGGCCCTGAAGACAGTATATAAATGAGCCATGCAGATATCTAAGGGAAGATAGTTCTAGGCAGTACATGTCATGGGACAGGGTCGCACTTCGAGATTTTACATAGAGGGTAATGACCAAGGGGAAGAGTAACAGGTGAAGTCAGAAAGGTAATAAATGAGTAGAAAGCCATTACAAGCACTTTAGCCTTTGCTTCAGTTGAAGTGGAGAGTCAATGCAGGACTTTGAACAGAGGAATGACAAGATTTCACTTAGGTTTTTAAAAGATCTCTTTGTCTGTGATGGGAATAGACTGCAGGTGACATAGCAAAGATGTAATGATACTAGTATGCAACACAGAGATCATCTCCGAGCATGCTGAAAGCAGAGGAGACTGACAGAGAGACAAAGAGGGGGACAGAGAGATACACACATCTAGACTTTGGAAGCGAGTTCTTAGGTAACTATATACATTTAGGAGTCATGAGTATAGAATTGTTGCTACAAGTCTAGATGAAATCATTAGAGAGAGAAGAGGGAAAGTGAAGAAGGAAGAAAAGGCAAGAAATGAAAAACAATGTTTTATTCAAAGCAAGAAGATGAAGAAAACGCTCAAAGAAGAGAGTTTAAAACTCAAGGCTTTTGCTGATGACAGACAACAATTTTAGAAGACAGAGGGGAAAGGTTCAGCAGTTAGGGCAGGAGGAGAGAAAGGAGAACAGAGGATTTGCAGAACCTTACGGTGTAAAAACACAGGTAAGGAGTAATTAGGTTGTCTATGGCTTCTTTTTATTACTGACATAACAAGGGATAAGGTGTATAATGAGATCAGTGCTGGTCAAATGAAAGCAGATGATGGTGTTAGGGTGGGGGTACTGTGAAAGCAAAGCTGTGGGTGTCTAGGTGGGCTTTTCTCTCAATCTTTTCAATGAGGAAGAGGAGGGAGGCAGCAGACTGACCATGAAGGAAGGGGCATAAATCTAGGAAAGAGATAATCTAGGAGTATATATTTAGAGGTGCTAAAGTACTAAGGTGAAACAATATGAACATAACTAGCAAAGCAGCCTCCAAATTGGAATCAGGGTCATCTGACATTTCCTAAAACTCTGCTCCATTAAGAGATAACACCAACATTTTATTAAGTTCCTTACACAGAGAGACTCTGAGCACACACTGACTTCATCTCTCTGTGTATCAGTGTCCCCATTAGGAGAATGTTAGTTAAAACAGCACCTACCACAAAGGCTGGATGGATTATGAATTGATATTTACAGAGAATGTACCACATTAAAAGAAATAAAAGAAATAAAACAAGGTTAGTGTTGTTTATATTATATATGCCACTAAAATAGTTTTCATATCTGCTAGTTTTCCAATTCTATCAACTTCTATGCTCCCACCCTAATCCTGGCCACCACTATCACTCACCTGAACTGCTGTAATGGTCTCTAAATTGGCTGTCTGTACATACGCTCTTGCCTTTCCAAACGTCCATGAAGCATATAAAGTAGTATTTGTTTGTTTGTTTGTTTGTTTTTAATGTTTATTTTTGAGAGAGACAGAGACAGAATGAGAGTGGGTTAGGGGTAGAGACAGAGGGAGATACAGAATCCGAAGCGGGCTCCAGGCTCCAAGCTGTCAGCACAGAGCCCAATGCGGGGTTTGAACTCACTAGATGTGAGATCATGACTTGAGCCGAAGTTGGACACTCAACTGACTAGCCACCCAGGCGCCTCTAAAGTAGTATTTTTGAAATATAATCCAAATAACATAAAATCCACTGTTTTAAATTGTACGATTCAGTATATATTGTACTAAATTAGTACATCTTAGTACTAATTAAATTAGTGTATATTAGTATATATTGTACTAAATATATATATTTAGTATATTCATGGAGCTGTGCAACTATCACTATTATATAATTTTAGAGCATTTTCATCATTCCCAAAAAGAAACCCTATTCCAGTTGGTAGTCATTCCCATTGTCCCTCCATGCAGCCCCTGGCAACTATTAACCCACTTTTTATCTCTATAGATTTGCTTATTCCTGACTGAATGGAATCGTACAATATGTGTTCTTTTTTAACTGGCTTCCTTATTTAAAATATTGCTTTCAAGATTCATCCATATTTTAGTATGTATCAATACTTTAGTCCTTTTTATTGTTGGAATAACATTCTCTTATATGGATAAATCATATTTGTTTATTAATCAGTTGACAGATATTTAAGTTGTTTCCACTTTTTTGGCTAGTAGATATAATGATGCTATGACATTCATCTACAAGTTTTTATGCGAGCATATGGTTTTATTTATCTTAGGTATATAGTTAAAAGTAGAATTTCACAGTGATAGAATTCGGTTTAACATTTTGAGGTACTGTCAAACTGGTTTCCAATGTGGCACCGCCATTTTCCAATCCCATCAAAAATGTATGAGGGTTCTAATTTTCCTACATTTTTGTCAACACTTCTAATTACTGACTTTTTTAATTTAGCCATCTCAGTGAATGTGAAGTGATATTTCATTGTGGATTTGAGTTCTAGTTCCTTAATAACTAATGATATCAACCATCTTTTTATGAATTTATTGGCCATTCATCTATCTTCTTTAGAGAAATGTCTATTCAAATCATTGCCCATTTTTTGTAATTTGGTTAGTTGTCTTTATTGTTATTTGTAAATATTCTATATATATTCTAGGTCAATGTACCTTATCAGATATATTATTTGTAAGTATTTTCTACCATTCTGTGGGTTATGTTTTCACTTTCTCAATGGTATCTGGAAATTTGGGTATTGATTTGGGATCATTTTTTAATATCATTTACAGGTATAGATTCTCCTCTAAGAACTACTTTAGTTGCATCCTGTAAATTTTGGTATGTTGTATCTTCATTTTCATTAATCTCAGGGTTCTAATTTTCCTTGTGATTTCTCCTCTGATAATTTAGGAGTCTATTTTAAAATTTTCACATACTTTGAATTTTCCAAGTTTCTGTTTGTATTTTATTTCATTCCTTTGTGGTTTTAGAACATACTTTGTATACTTTCAGTCCTTTTAAATTTACTAATACTTGTGTTATGTTCCAATATACAGTGTATCCTGGAGAATTTCACTCATGCACTTGAGAAGAATGTGTATTCTACTGTTCTTGGGTGGAATGATCTATAATCTAGTAGGTATATTCAGGTTACAGGGTTTTACAAGTCTTCTATTTCCTTGTTGATCTTTTGCCTATTTATTATATCCATTATCAAAAGTGTGGTGTTTGGGGTGCCTGGGTGGCTTAGTCAGTTAAGCTTCCACATCTTGATTTCAGCGCAGGTCATGATCTCACTGTCCTGGACTCAGGCCCCTTAAGATTCTCTCCCTCCGCCTCTCTCTCTGCCACTCCCCCACCTGCATGCATCTGCACTCTCTCTCTCTCTAAAAAAAAAAAAATGTGGTATTTGAGTCTTCAATTATTATTTCCTCATTTTTCCCTGGTCAGTTTAGATACAATTTTGTCAAATTTATTGGTCTTTTATAAAAACTAACTTTTGGGGGCACCTGGATGACTCAGTTGGTTAAGCATCCAACTATTGATTTCAGCTCAGGTCATAATCTCACAGTTTGTGAGTTTGAGCCCCACAGTGGTGGTGCAGTGACAGCATTCAGCCTCCTTGGGATTCTGTCTTCCTCTCTCTCTTCCCCTTCCCCACTTGCTCTCTCCCTCTCTCAAAGATAAATAAATAAACATTTTTAAAAATACTTTAAAAAATAAAAACCAACATTTGGGGCATGTGGGTGGCTCAGTCGGTTAAGCATCTGACTCTTGATTTTGGCTCAGGTCATGATCTTGCAGCTCATGAGGTCAAGCCCTATGCTGGGCTCTGGGCTGAGAGCATGGCACCTGCTTGGGTTTCTCTCTCTCTCTCTCTCTCTCTCTGCCCCTCCCCAACTCGTTCTCTCTCTCTCTCAATAAACAAATTTAAAAAAAAAAAAAACAAAAACAACTTTTGCCTTTCAATTCTGTCCACTTTGCTTCAGGTGGACATTTGAACATTTGTCAACATTTGTCAACATTTGTCTGTTTTGTCTAATATTATTATTGCACTTAGCTCTCTTTGTCACTGTAATAACATCTTTTACCACCATGTTACATTCAACCTATTTGTGTCTTCAAATTTAAAATGTCTCTTGTAGAAACCATACAGCTGGATCATTTCTTTAATCTATCTTTCAATCTCTGCCTTTTGGTTGGAGTATCTATCTATTTTCATTAATGTAATTTCTGATGATTTAAAACTTAAAAATGTCTAACATTTTCTTAATTATCTTCTATATGTCTTATGTATTTTTTTATTCCTCAAATCCTTCACTGCATTTTGTGTTTAATGTATATTGCTAGAGCATCAATTATTGCTTTATGACATTATAACTCAAATTAAATATGAAAAGAAAATATTTTTAAAAAACATACATTCACTGTCATGTATACTTACTATTATTATCAGTGTATTATACATTTATTTACATGGATTTGAATTATTGCCTAATATCTATCTATCTATCTATTTATTTATTTATTAACGTTATTTATTTTTAAGAGGCAGAGAGAGACAGAGCACAAGTGGAACAGGGAAGAGAGCAAATGAGACACAGAATCTGAAGCAGGCTCCAGGCTCTGAGGTGTCAGCACAGAGCCCGACATAGGGCTCAAAGTAATGAACCACAAGATCATGACCTGAGCTGAAATCGGATGCTTAACCTACTGGGCCACCCAGGCGCCCCTAATATCTTTTTATTTTAACCTGAAGGACTTTCTTTTGTATTTCTTCTAGGGCAGATCTACTGACATCAAATTCACTTTTTATTTATCTGGGCCTGTCTTCACCTTTCACTTCACTTTCATTTTGAAGCATAGTTTTCCTAGATGTGGAAATTTGTCATGGACTCTAAGTCTAAAGTTCTCTCTTTAGATGCACGATTGAAAGCAACTAATGTCTGGGAAAAGACAAGAGCCCCAAATAAGGGTCCTTGCCCCATTTTTATTGGGATCAGAAGGCTTACAAACATGGCAATGGACATACACAAAGGGACAATGAATCTGGGATCATTAACTTGTGGACATGAGGGAAAGGGGGTCTTGAAGATACTTGTGGTTAGGCGTTTGGGTTAATACAAAACAAAATCCGGGCACTGGGCGGTGGGGAGGAAGGTTGTTTACAGCGGATAGGAGGCAGCACCTCTCTTTATCTCAGCCAGCCTAGGGGATGAGACAGGGGGCATAACCTCAGGGTTGACAAGGCACCTTTTCTTTTGTTAACCATCTCCTGGCTGCTTTGCCTGCAGCACAGGGGTCCACAGTCCAATTCACCAATTTACCTAACCTGGCCCTATTTTCCTGTGAAAGCAGCTTTTCTGCTATAGTACAAAATTGGGGGTGCTTCCAACCTGAATATCTAATCTTCTTTATTTCATGTACCTATGTATTGGGCACCTTTGTGCCATTTCTATTTTAAGCCTTTGCCTCTTCCCTCTCTATTTTGGGGGCTCTGCACCTTTCTATTCCTGGCACCTTTGTGCCTCACTATTCTCAGGCTGTCTTTGCATCCCCCTATTCTTGGGGTGCAATCTGGTTTATCCAAACTTGGGTGTGAGAATTTTATGGCTTTGTATTTCTTTATGCCTTGTTAACCCATTGGTGTAAGCCCGGGGGATTCCTAAACTTATCCCCCACAGCATTTCAGTTGACAATGTTTTTCTTTCAGCACTTTGAATATGTCATTCTACTGCTTTTTGGCCTTCAGTTTCTGATGAGAAGCCCGCTATTAATGTTGTTGAGGATCCTTTTTTAAGTGATGAGATATTTTTCTGTTTTGCTGCTTCAAGATTCTCTCCTTGTCTTTGGCTTTTAGCAATTTGAATATGATGTGCCTAGGGCACAACTCTTTGAGCATACCCTACTTGGAGCATTGAATTTCTTGGATGTCTAAATTAAGTTTTTCATCAAATTGAGGAAGTTTTTGTCAATTATTTCTTCAATTAGCCTTTGTACCGACCCCTTTGTCTCTCTTCTCTTGTTCAACTACTATTATGCATGTTTCTTTGTTGGACTGTGTCTCACACATCTCTGGGATTCTTTCTCCATTCTTTTTTCTCTTTGATCTTCAGAATGCATAATCTCAATTAACCTTTAATTGATTCTTTTATCTTATTTTATTATTATTTTAATGTTTGTGTATTTTTGAGAGAGAGACAGAGCATGAACAGAGGAGGGGCAGAGAGAGGGGGAAGATGCAGAATCCAAAGCAGGCTTCAGGCTCTGAGCTGTCAGCACAGAGCCTGACATGGGGCTTGAACTCACAAACTGTGAGATCATAACCTGAGCTGGAGTTGGACGCTTAACTGACTGAGCCACCCAGGTGTCCCGATTCTTTATTTTTAAAAACTACATCATTTTGCAATTTTATTTTTTTAAGTTTGTTTATTTATTTTGAGAGAGAGCAAGAGCAGAAGAGGTGCAGAGAGAGAGAGAGAGAGAGAGAGAGAGAGAGAGAGAGAGAGAATCCCAAGCAGGCCCTGCGCTGTAAGCAAGGAGCCTGATGTGGGGTCTCAAACTCACTAACCATGAGATCATGACCTGAGCTAAAGAAGTCAGATGCTTAGCCGACTGAGCCACCCAGACACCCCATTAAGTTAACTGATTCTTTCTCCTACCAGGTCAAATCTGCTAGTGAAACCTATTAGTGATTTTTTTTTTCACTTCAGTTACTATGCTTTTCAACTCCAAAATTTTTAGTATATTCCTTTTTTTTTTTTTCCATTTTATTGATATTCTCTATCTGGAAAGGCATTGTTCTTAACCTTTCCTTAATTCCCTAGACATGGTTTCCTTTGGTTCTTTGAACATATTCATAAGTAGCTAATTTAAAGTCTTTGTGGTAAGTCTAACTTCTGGACACTCTCAAGGACAACTTCTTTTGATTGCTTTTCTTTTTTCCCCTGTGTGTAGCCACACTTTCCTGTTTCTTTGCATGTCTCCTACTTTATTTTTTTAAACTGGACATTATAAATAATACACTGTGGCAACTCTAGAAATCAGAACCCTTACACCCTGTAGCATTTTTGTTGTTCTTCTCGTTCCCCCTATTTAGTGAATTTCTTGGTCTAATTCTGTAAAGTCTGTATTCTTTGTTATGTCTAACCACTGATTGGCATATCTGCTTGCATCCCAGTGGTTAGCCAAGGATTGGACAGATTTTTGTAAATATCTTGAACCAATAAGTCTGTTATCCTTTGCTGTGAGGCTCTGTATGTGTAGTAGTGATGAGGGAGCCAAAGGCAAGTGGAGGCCAAGGCACAAGCCAGCACCTCCCCTCCCCCATGGGGTGGGGGGGTTATATGTGACATTCCTCAGGCTCTCCTCCCTTCCCAAGAACAAAGGAAAGGGAAAAACAAATGGTTAGCTGATAGAGGGCACAGTCATGCAGGGTGTGAGTCTCCAACAGTTTGTAACTATTTTAATGATTTACAAGAAAAAAGGCAATCTCCAGAAACTGACAGACTCAGTTTCTGGGAGCCCTAACATCACCCTCCCCTCCAGAGTGATGTGGGGAACAAAAGCAAAAAGAAAATGTAGACAAAATTAAATTTCTCCGTAACCTGCCGCCCATTGACAAATACTTGAGGCAGAGTAAAACATTCCTCCAGAAACTCCCTACTTTCTTAACGTTAACGCTTTGCTAGAGGAACCTAAGCTTGACAATAGCTAGGCCTCTAGTATCTTAGGAGTCCTCTTCAGCATATGAAAGTCCTTTTGGAACCCTCCCTTTGCCTTTATTTCCCCAATTCCATAATAAATAATTAGTCACTCCTCACTACGCCAGTGCAGCTCTTTCTGCCCAAGGGTCCTGACCCCCTGATTTCATAAAATCAAATTTTGCACCAAATATGATAGGAAAAAAAAAGGATAAAGTAGGCAGAGAGGGAAAGGATTAGGACCTGAGGTCCCTGGGCAGGGAAAGACATATTTTGGAACAATGCCGAGAGTATCTGACCACAGCAAACCCCCCCAAACGTAAAGGTTCCTCTTAAGAATGTAACAGACACCACCTACTCCCCATCAGGTTCCCTCAGGAATTTGACAAAATACCTGACTAAAAATAAGTAGACCATAAAACCTATGACCCACAAGGAATGGTATGGCCATAGACCACCCCTCATACAAAGGAAACGAGCCGATCAGGAGTGGACAACCCAGAACCCAGAGTTATCCAGCCAATTAAGGTTAGAGCCTGAGAAGAAACAAGGGGTAAGGGAAGGGGAGGTGGAGGGCTGACCAGAACCTTATAAAACAGGAACCCTTGCCTATAGTCCTTGGGCATTCACTTTTGAATGTCCACTCTCTGTAAAGAGAGCTTTCCTACTATACTTCCTTTCTAATCTTATACTGTAATAATTCAAGTATTCTTTCAAGAATTCTTTCTTGGCCATCGACTCCAGACCCCCACCATCACTTCAGATCTGCATCAGTGGGGCATATCTTCAGCACTCCAAAAGTTTACAAATGTGCCTTAGCCTTTGCTCCTGTTTAGACAGACCCTAACAGTCAGCCAGAGATGAAAAATTAGGGCCTTCCTCGATCTACTCTGAGTACATGAACAGCCCTAAACATGAGCTTAGATTACAAAATCCCCATAGTTTTTCAAAGCCCCCTAGATACATCTTATTCCTCAGATTTTCCTTTAAAATTTTTGGTCAGTCTCTTGTTTGCCTCAACTGGCATCACTGCCTTAGAAGTTGTGATGTTAAACAATCACCAATGATTATTAGCAAATACCCTGGGGAGAGGGCTCTTCCCATTGAGTGATCTCTGAGTCGGATGAAATAAAAACAAGCTTTGTGGACGCGGTTTTCTCCAGGGAGCTGCCAGGCAGGTCAAATAGTGACAATTCTCTGGGGATAGGGCTTTTTGAGAGGCTCTAAACTCTCTGTCCCCTTCATAGCTGTTAGGCCTTCTGGGCTTCCTAGCTACCATGCTGACAAAGCGACTAGTTTTTAAGACCATTGGAGAGCTAGAAAGTAGAAGATTGGAATAGGGCAAGTTAAAACACCACACTCATGGTTCTTACTGAGCGTCAACCATTTTTCTTCAATAGCCCACAAGTTTTTGCAAGCCTTTGCTTAATTTCCAGAGTTCTGAAAAAGTTGGTGTTAACAATTCTTGCCACAGTTGCTTTTGTGAAGGAGAGAGTTTTTGTGGTTCTTTCTTAGCCATTGTTCTGGAAACTCTTCTCCTAAAGTAATATTTTTAAAAGCACCAGTCTAATTATTTAACTCCTCTTCTTAAAATTATGCAATCGTTTCCCTTGAACTTTCAGATAAAGTCCCCAAAATGACCTACAAAGCTGTCTGTAATCTGGTCCCTCCCTCCCTCTTAGCCTCAAACTCCATATTCTCCCCCAGACTTCCTTTTAATACCTACAATAAACCACCTTCCCCTGACCTTTTGCACAGACTATTCCTTCCCTTATAACCCTTATCCTATCTTCATTCCACCCCCACTAGGCTAATTTCTATCAATTCTCAAGTCTCCCTATAAATATCACTTCCTGGGAGAGCCTTCTCTGACTCACAGGCTACCTTCAGTCTGTCCAGCAAATGCTCTCAGAACACCCTGAATTTTACTTCATTGTGCTTATTCTAATTGTAATGAAATGTAGTTTGTGTATTTGTTGAATTTTAAGATCCATGATGGTGGAGATTTTATCTGGCTCAGAGGAAAATGTTCAAAAGATATTTGTTGAAACAAATGAATGAATGAACAGAAGAGAAGGAATGCATTATGCAAATATCTGGCCACAAAAGCTGTTCTGTCTTGGGAAAAGGTGATGAGGAAAGGGACAGGAGATGTCACTAAAGCAGCTCTGAACCTACCTACCCCCCCCCACACACACACACATACACACGTTAGTGCTTCTGCCAATGTAGCACCTCAAAATATTTATTTGGGGAATTAAAGAGGATTATGCTATTACTGTGAAAATCACTAATCTAAATCCCTCACTTTGTAAATGAGCACACCTATTACAGGTAAGCAAGGACGGGTTATACAACAGTCCTCAATCCAGTCTACAAATCACATGAGACAACTTTAAAATAACCATGCCCACCAGATCACGGCTCCAGAAATTCAGTCATAATTTGCCTCTGATGTGGCCTAAGGGCCTGGGTATTTTTGGAAAGCTCGCTACATAATTCTCAGATGTGGCCAGGCTTGAGGATCATCTTTGGTAAAAAGGTTGCTTGTCTTGGGTTGGTTTCTGTCAACCTTGCATTCAAGGTGCTCCAGTTCTTACAGCAAGGAAATGTAGTAAGATTTGGGAAAAGTCTGATAAATGATCAACTTAGAAAGATAGGAACATAAGATGTAACCGGGGTGTGTCTGTCAACCAAAAAACTAAAGCAAAAGTATTCTTCACGTTTAAAATAACAGGAAAAGCTTGTCCCTGGGGAAGATACAACCTGTTTTCTGCTAATGAACTCCAAGGTGGCTTCTGTGGCTGTCGTGATTAATGGGTGACGATGAAATAACCAGTGCTCAGGGATACATGAGACAGCAAAGGATTGTAAGTGACAATTTGCTGTTAAAATTCATCGGCCCCTGCAAAGCTCTTTGATTAATGAAGTGGCTGTGCCTGCCTCTGCTCTGAGGAGGGGGCCGCTGTGGGAGGGAAGGGAAAACAAATTTGCAAGGATGCTCTTGCTAAAGAGGTTCGGCACCCGGTTGCATTTAATCTATCTGCTGTTCCATTACGCAAGTCCCTTCTCCCTCTCAATTGTTCCCAGGCGCTGCCATTAATCACAGACTTCCGTAAAGGAAAGGAAAGGAAAGCGGGGAGGAGGTACGGGAGACAGAACGCCTCTTCCCGGCTTGTAGTGGGGGTGAGAATGATGGGTCAGCAGGGGGCTCAAGAGGGAAACTGCTGCTTTATGACCAACCAGAGGAACTTGAAACAGGATTCAGAGTTGAGCCTCAGCAGGCCACAGCTGGATGCTCGCTCCTCCGCCTGCCACTGCCTCCGTGGAGGAAGTTCTTGGTGCAACATCGCCATCTACAGCTGACTGTAAGAACTGCTCCCACGGAGTCCCTGAGCTCCACAAAGTGCCTAGAAATCCGATCACTTGCAAATCCAGGAGCTTTAGGAAGTGCACTGGCCAAGGAGGTAGGACGACATTGGTTTCCATGGCACAGCCTGCCTTCCTTGGTGTTTGGTCCTACAGCACGTCGTCCTGCATCAGGCTACGTCAGTACCAATGTGACTATGGCACAAAGAATGGAATCCGATTAAATCATATGAATGACCCCTTTTTCCCTAAAGAAAAACAAACAGTTCCCATATTTGAAATTTACCAAGTCAAAGAGGGCCGCTGCACTGCTGTTGGACCTTTCTTGGAAAACAGTATTAAAGAGTTTCTAAAATAAGCGCTAAAATCTCTTTATGTTGCCATACGAAATGTAAGGAAATTGTTTTAATGTTATACGATCACACTCTCCAAGTTGCGTTATTTGTAACGTCGGCATACTTTCTAATACATGATGAATGACAACTCTGTATTTGTATAGCCTCTAATTCTAATGTGTCAGAAATGGAAGGAACTGTTTGGAGTCTCTATACCTGTACAATATTCCTGTAGCGTCATAAGAAATTTACAAACATGAGCTTATTTGCACACAAACTTTGGAGCAGTTACTACTGGTATCTCATTTTACAGATTAGAATAATTCAGATGTATCTCTGATTTAGAATAATTCAAAAGTAGCTCTCCCACAGCTACAACTACTTTTCAAAGTTTGGTTCTATCAGCGAAAATAATTGTCCTCCCAGCTTCTGTGCACCTGGCTATTCCTCTGTGAGGACAATGAGGCCAATTTACCAGCAGAGGATGTTGTCCCAGCTTTATGTTAGCTGTGTGACTGAACAAGTCACGTGACCTCTCTAAGCCTCCTTTTTGTTGTTGTTCTCTGTAACTGATGGGGTTAGGTGAAAGTAATGGGGTTCTGGAGCAAATGGCCAAGAAAGAATTCTTGAGACGTCTTTGGTGCAAAAAGGTGATTTTATTAAAACACAGGGATAGGACCTGTGGGCAGAAAAAGCTGCACTGGGGTGTGAGGAGTGACTCATTATATACTTTTAAGTTAGTGGGGGTTAGGGATAGCCTAAGTCTCTAAGGAATTTGAAAGGAAAGCTTTCAGAACTATGAGGGGCTAGCTACTGTTAAGATAAGGTTACTTTTAGTCTTTAATAAAACAAAAACATTAAAGAAGTAAGGCAGCCATGAGTTCCTTGAGCAAGGTCATGCTCTGCATGCTCAGGGGTCTATCAGTGGGCTGCAAGCTGTAAGGAGATTTAATTTATGTTACATTTCTCTTGCCTTTGTTTCCCTCATCAAAAGGATTCAGCTTTGGGATGCTGGAAAAGAAGTTGAACATTTTAAAAAGACACTGAAGCTTGAGGCCACTTAGGTCACAAATTGGAAGTAATGCAGTTACTAAAAGGAATTCAAGCCACAAGTGGACGATTCAACCATTTATAACACAAGGCACTGGTCATCCGTGGACCTCCCCCCAACCCTCTTCTCCTCTCCTTTGCTTTGGGCAGTAGGCCAATTATTGACAGGTAGAAGTGGCTTTCCATCCTTGTCTTTGACATGCAGTAGAGGAGAGAGCTTGGCTTTTGAGTTTGATGAAGTAAAGATCCTGTCCGCCTTCCTACTTCGTGGCATTCAAAGAAAGCTTACCTGCATGCTGTCAGTACATGGCATACTTCTAAGAGAAATGCACATCAGGATCAGGATGTGGAAAGCAACTACTCCCTGGAAATGTTTAAGCAAAAGAAAAGAATATTCTAGGAATCTTAAATAAAATTTTTTATAATCTTTTTAATAAATCCACCTTGAAGTAGGACATGGTTGACAGCATTTCCCCAGAGTATTAAATATAGCATTCAAACCAGAAAATTACTCTTTGATTTGTCCTGTAAAAAGATAAATGTCTACTCGACTCTGCTCTATCCCAGTGCAGACATTGTTTTTTAGCGAAACAATCTGAGCAAGTCTCCCTAATGAAGCAACACAGCACATAAACACAGCAAGCACATGGCACAGGAGAGCCCTTGTCAACCAAATGCGGCACCCCAGAAGGCCACCCACAGCTCCCAAAAGCAGGGTGTGCACGCCAGCTTAACAAGGTGGCTATGCTACCCCAGCACACCAGCAGACACAAAGCCTGAAAGCAAATACACGTGGCAAATGAAATCTCCAGCTAAGGATGGAGCAGAGGCAACAGCTTATAATTCACTGCCTCAAGAGCTACTGAAGTCACTACCATTTCAGCTTTGGTTAAAGACAGCTTTCATAATGACAGGTGACTGCCATCTGTAAGACCCTGCCAGACCGCATATGCCTAATAATACTCTCTTATTTTTATCCAGTGTTTTACAGCTCACTAGGGCCACTACATGCACAGTCTCATTTGATTCTCTTAACAACCCTATTAAACAGGTGGTGCGGGTACCCACTTGAACTGGCCGCATTTTGTTTTTCACAAAGATGCTATCAGGTAGCAATGTATATATACTGTTCATTCAATAAGCGGGTATGGAGAGCCAACTCTGTTCTAGGCAAAGGGAGGAGGTGGAGGAACACAGAGGAGAGTGCAGAGGTGAGTCAAATATGGCCTCCATATCAATGTTTTTAAGGAATTACTAAATCTCAGGAGGAGGCAGATGGGTAAACAGATAACTCTAACTACATCTGAGAAGGAGGTTCACAATCTCCAAGAGAAATACAGAGGAGTGGTGATGTAATTCTGAATGAAAAAAGGAATTTTTTAAGTATGTTTTTCATCTTAATTCTTAGGTGGGGGGAACGTTACATAATAATTAAGAGACAATATGCACTTTGAGTTTATAGATCAGTTAACAGGCTTATGAAATATTTTATTATTGATAATTTTCTTCACAGTAACAACAACACCTCCAGGTAAGATAAGGGGACACATAATTATCCTTATTTTACTGAAGCTCACAAAGGTTGAATGGCTTGTGCAAGGCAGTAAGTCAGGAATTTGATCTACTAGAGAAATCATGCTCAGTTCCATGCTCAGTTCCATGCTCAGTTCTAATCTAGATTCTAATCCAGTGCTTCTCAAATTTAATGTGTATATAAAACACCTGGGGATCTTGTTCAATAACAGACTCAGGTTTAGTATGTCTGGAGTAGGATCTGAGATTTAGCATTTCTGACAAGCTGCCAGGTGATACTGATGCTGCTGGTCCACAGACCTTGCTTTGTGCAGTAAGGGTCCAGAGAGACCACAGTGTTGTATAGTAAGCATCCAGAGTGACCAGTATTGTGTAGTAAGGATCCAGAGTGACCACAGTGCCCTAATAGCAAAAAAAAGGGGGGGGGGGACAAGAGAACATGGATGCTAGCAACGGTGAATTAGTTTCACAGAAATTAGAAGGGAAAAAGGTAGAAAATTAGGGACATTTAAGGAACCGGCCCAGGATTTTGAAGACCTCATATAGCTAAAGGGATGTTAAACAAGACCAATAGTGCTGAATCTGGAGTTCTCCTATTTCCAGGGATCTAAGAAAGCATCAATGGGGATCTCTGAATTTTTTTAGATATTCAAAGAATAACTGTTAGAAATTGAGTATTTACACAAGGCTTCATGTGCTAATGAAAACATGGATCCATTAATAAGATTTATCATTGCTTTGTTTCTCTTTAGTCTTTTTATTGGCTTAATAGTTACTGTTTATGCTGCATGCTTATATATCTATAGATAGATAGATAGATAGATAGATAGATAGATAGATAGATAGATAGATGATAGATACACATACATACATATATGTATGTATATATAAACTTTTGATTAATTAATGATAGGAAAAAAATTAAGTATTAATAAATGCAGTTCAAGTGGTAGATGGAGATTAAGAGAAGGAATACTTGGTTGTGAAAATATTGGGAACTAATTCAAACCCTTTATTTTATGGGATATTTTTTATTTGTTGTTTTTCTTTTGAGTTTTTGTCTTTTTTTTTTTTTTGCATTGTTTTTGCATTAGAGTAGCCACATAAATATTAAGTAACTAAGCAAAGGTTTAACAGAACCAGATCCCAAATATTCTGACTTTAAGCTAACAATAATAGTTACCATTTATGAACAACCTATTATGTGCTAAGTACTTATGTTAATTGGCACATTAAATCATTAAAATAACTGAGAAAAAAGTAATATCATAGCACCATTATATTAGGTGAGGAATCTGAGTCTCAGAGACATGCAGTAACTTGCCCATGAAAATAGAGCAAGTAAAATGTTTATCTAGAAATGGAACCTGAATCTGTGCCCTACAGCTCATTCTTATATCCAAAAATCCTAATTCCAATTGTCTCAAGCTGCTATTAGATTCTAGGATCTTCATACTGTGTCTGTGAACACTGAGGAGAAATTACTGGTTTATTTGAACCTGGATTCTTTCCAAAAATATTTGTGACAGAGAGCATCCTGGAGTTCTAGCCGGCGCAAGGTCCCCACTCAGCAGCCTACCAGTATATTGCCTTTCTCTTCAAGATTAAAATTTTCACTCCTACAGACACACAAAGAGAGGGGCAACAGTCTCAAAAAGGTACGAGTAAGAATGCACACCAAATTCTCTACCTTTTGCACTCAGGGTGCAATAGAATGAACACAAGCTGAGGAATCAAATAAATTCAGATTTAAATCAAACTCCCCTAGTACAGACTCGTAATCATTGACAGATCACTGGCCCGAGCCATTTTTATCATCTGGTAAAAGAATAATAACATCACATGCCTCAGTGGATGGCAGTGAGGACCAAATAGCCTCACATAGGTAAAGGCCCCGGAACAGGTCAAGTGCCAAACACATATGTCAGCAGCTTTTATCAGATTAGCTAGTTACCACCTTGGAAGACACACATTTGGCACATCTCAGCCAGATCACAAGCTGCCGGGGGGTTGTCCTCTTGGCTGTGGATAATCCAGAATAAAAACACCTGAGCATTTGTTTACCAACCTTATTTCACGCATATTCCAAAATCCTGAAGCTGGGTGGCCACAGGCGAATGACACCATCAATTCTGAAAATAATGCCACTCGACAAAGACCACTAGTGTGGACAGAGCAGAATCCGTGTGACCAACCAGATGATGATGCCTATTTCTCAGAGTAATTATCAGAATGGATTATCCTAATCTGGACTTCATTTTTCATCTTTCTAGCAGAGTTGGAAGGTGAGTCTGGTGAAGTCATTCCCCGTCCCCCCCAACCCCGGTCCAATCATGTTTTGCTTACCTCACTCACCCAGAAAAAGAAAAAAATAAATCAATTTCCCAACTAGCATTCCAAAGGAAGAAAGCATGAACAGAAGAGCCCTATAAGGTCAAACTGGTTATACTATAACATCTGGGAGGGTAAAAGGTTGGATGGTAAAACACAGCAACACAGCCCTGTCTTTCCTGTGTTTAATTAACACAGAATGATGGTTTTGTTCAGGAACTAAAAACCCCGGGGGAGAGAAAACACAACTTTAATTTTTAAAGACTCTCAGTGCTCAGTGAAACAGATTGATGCCTCTGATTCTTTTGCTGTATTCGGATTCTCCTTGCACAGCCAGCACCAGACCTCTCATATTCAAACAGATTGACAAATATTGATTTTTAACACCCCCAGCTAAGGACTCCTTAGTCAGCTCTCAGAGAACACATGTGTGTAGAATGAGTTCCGCAAGTTGACTCAAGTCAGTCCCAGCTGGATCCTTTCTCCTGCTGAAAAATCAGGCCCAAAGAGGCAGCTGGATTCCAGCAAAGAGCAATCCACCATCCAGTATGGTGGGGCTTTTTGAGAATCCTCTATACCTCCTAAGACATAGGTTAGTCTGTTCAGAAAGGGATCTGAGAGCTAGATCTAAGTAAAAGATATTTGGGGTTGAAGTAAATAAACCATAGGGAATTTAGGATTCTCTTCTCAACATTATGAAAAATGAACAAGTCTTTGACATGAAAACCATGACGTGACTTAGCTCACTTCTCCAGCCTCATGACACTTCCGTAGCCTTGAAGCTCCAGCCAAATGGATTACAGTAGTTCCCATTTATCCACAGGGGATGTGTTCCAACACCCCCAGTGAATGCCAGGAACTGCATTTCAGATAATACAGAACTCTCTCTATATTATGTTTTTTCCCCCTCTACATGCATACCTATGATAAAATTTAATTTATAAAGTAGGCACAGTAAGAGATTAACAGCAGTAACTAATAAAACAGAACAAGCATATCTATTGTGAAAACTGAAATAAAATGGAGTCACTTATGTCAAGGAGTTTTAAAATAGAACTTAATAGAGTCTATTAAGAAGATGAGCCTCAGGCACGTCCTCATCCTCACCAGGTGGAACCATGAACTTTTGAACTGGGCCAAACTGCAAAAATTCCAAGAATTCTGCAAGAACACCTGCAACTTGTTACAGTAACAGACTTTTGCTTAGTGACAGCCTTAGCAACCAATTAGGTTTAGCAAAGATTAGCTTTCTGCTGCCAACACCAATCAAAATTCTTTGTAAACAACCTACACAGGCATTCCCTTTCTTTGCTTTGAAAAACGCCCGATGTCTGCTCCCTAGTGGGACACGATTTGGGTTGGTGCCCAAATCTGTGTACCCTGAGTTGCAATTCTTTGAGCCTAAATAAACACTTTCGCTTAATCGTTGCCTTCTGACAATTTTAGGCTGACATAAAATACTGCAATAAAAGTTATGTGAATGTGGGTGTCTCAAAATATCTTATTATACTGTACTCACGCTTCCTCTTGTGATGATCTGAGATGATAAAATGCTTACGTGATGAGAGGAAGTGAGGTGAGTGACGTAGGCGGTGTGACATAGCCTGAGGCTACTACTGACCCGATCATTTTTCAGAAGGAGGATCATCTGCTTCCATACTGCAGTGGACCACAGGGAGGGGAAAGCATGGAAGGCAGAAAGCAAACCACAGGGGTTCAAGTGTACTCGCAGTTCTTTGAACTAGCCAGGCCCATCTCACAGGTTTGCTCAAAATCTGCATTCCCTGTTAGTTGTACCTGGTCCATCTTATTGTAAACGCCTGTTTACTCACCTGTATTCACCTTCCATGGTGAGTTCTTTGAGCCTGACGTACTGGGTCTTTTTCACTCTTGTACCTTCAGTCCTGATAACAGGCATTTATTAATATTTTTCACTGAATGCTAAATGCATGAATGAAGAGATGAAGAAATGGGAAAAGGCCATGGGCCATTTCTGGCCCTAGCACTAGTAGGTTACTGAAAAACAATTAAGCTACACTATTGCATGAGTCATCACTTTGTGCTAGTAACAAGCTAAGTGCCTTATACACAGTGTTCCTTTCCATCTTCACACGACCACTGTGAAATAGTGAATTATTACCCTCATCTCAGTCATCGTCACCATAATAATCATAATAATCATAATTAGAGGCTCGGGGAGTAAAGACACTTACATAAGTTCACACATCGAGAAAGTAACAGTCAAGACTAGCATCATCATGTGCTGTCTCCCTATGATGTTCAAGGTGTGAACAAATACTAGGGACACTCAGGATGGAGGATATTTAAATTCCTCTACTGGAGACATTCATTTTTTTTTACCCATTCATCCATCCATCAATTTTTGCATCCATTCAATAAGTATTTATTTAGAACCTGTTTTAAACAGGGCTCTGTGTAAGGCTCCAGGGGATGTGAAAATGAACAACACCTCTTATTTCCAAAGAGCATTCAGTTTATTCGGAAAGATGATAACACAGAGCTGTAATAAGGTGAGTCCCTCAAGGGATGTGAAATGTAATAGAAATTAAAGGAGAAAAATAATTTCCTTTACAGTAGTTTTTAAGCAGACCCTTTGCCTTTTTCCATCCCCCAATTAGTACCCCACTCCCTCCACCAGCAGGAACACCAAGAAGTAGCCTATCTTTTAATCACTTAGAAAAGTCCAGGCATTTGAGTGTCTCAGTCAGTTGAGTTAGGTCATGATCTCGCGGTTCCTGCGTTTGAGCCCCATGCCAGGCTCTGTGCTGACAGGTTGGAGTCTGGAGTCTGCTTCAGATTCTGTCTTCCTCTTTCTCTGTTCTTCCCCTGCTCACGCTCACTCTCTGTCTCTCTTTCTCTCTCTCGAAAATAAATGTTAAAAAATGTATTTTGATTAAGGTACTGCCTGCTCAAAATCATCCAGTGACTTCTCATTATTAAACAGAAAATTCTGAACTTATTAACATGTTATAATCTGGCCCCATCTACATTTCCAGATATATCTTCTACATCCCTAAGATTTCCTGACTGGTTGTCACCATTTTCTAAATCTATCCTGTGCCTTCCTGCTTCTGCAGTTTTGTTCAGCTACTTCCATTTGGGTTTAGGTGTATTCTTTCTATTTAGGCTCTTCTGACAATTCTATGATCTCTTTTTCCTTGGTTCTTTTAAAACATTTTGCTTCATATAGGTATCTCCTTTTTTATATGGCTTTGTCAGAAAATACCCAATTTTCCTGGGTTGGAATTAACAGTTTATATGCCAAAGTCCTGTTCTAGAATATGAACATCTTATTAACCACAACAGTTTCTCATTCATCTTTATATCCTCAGTGTCTCACACAATGGCACGCACAGTGTACTCAGTGAATGTCTGCTAAAATTAATTGTCCAGTCTTGTAACATTTACTTGCTCGAACATACTATTTGCCATTTACTTATATATATATCTTTGCATCTTTCATTTTCACTTCACCAGAGTTCCCAGTAGAGTCTGTGTATAGAGTAGGTGCCCAGTAAATATTTGGTGAATGGAAAAACTGTCAATTTCATAATAGGAATGATCGAGTCTAATTTATTCATTGCTGCCTTTTTTTTTTGGTTTGTTTTTGTATCTAGACCTAGTAGGTACTCAATAAATGACTGTCAATTAAATGGATATAGATTCCCAAATATTTAGACAGGGAATGTAATGCACATACTGCTTTGTCCGACCTGCCCCTGCTTTCCTGGCCTTCCTCCACTTCCCACGGGGCAAATGCAGAGGTAGCCACTTTATAAGATGTGTCACTTTCTCCTAACTGGAGTTGATGGGTCCAAGGGAAAGAAACCATAATCAAACTGCTAATCATAGATCTTTCCTAGGATTTTTGGGCTTGGGACTCAGTGAATCAAGTTGATTAGCTAGAGCTATTGAAAAAATTAATGTAAAGAGATTGTCATGATGACCCCAAAGTTTTTAGGTTAGGTTGCAAACCTGTCCCTATCTTTCCCTTTTTTCTTAAGCTTGCTCAAAATGGATTTTTGTCACTCTTTTTCCAAAAGAGTTTTAATTATTGCAAAGACCATTCTGATAAAAGATACAGGAGATGATAGAGCCTGGAGAACAAGGAGGGATAAAAATCACTAAATTACACAACAAAGTGATAAAAATCACTAAATTACAAAACTATAGATATTTACCTGGGATCTTTCCAAAGGCAAGACAGGGAGACACAAGCAATAAAGAAAGCCATTGAGAGGTTGTCTGACCAAATAAGATGCTGCATAATAGTTTCATGAGAAATTATTAGACAACAGAGGAAGGAAACCAGCCCAGGTCACATCAGTGGTATTCAATGAGCACTGAGCAAAAGCCCTCCTGGAACCAAAGTGGAAGAGAGTAAAAGAAAACACTAAGAACATGGTTAAGAGTCTATTATGTCACAAATAAATTATTTCTTTCCTCCCTCCCCTCTCCTGCTTCCTTCTTTCCTTCCATATATTTGTATACATAACCTATTATGTCCTAGGAATACTACTTAATGCTAAAGTTATGGAGAGTAGAAACTCTCTCTTTCCTTCAAGGATCTTCCTCATGTTAAGAGGATGGCAGTGTGATGTGAGAGGTGGAGTGCATTGTGATAGGTGGTACTGTGGTCTAGAATCACATTATACGAGTGTAGGTTACGGGAACCAAGCTAGTGTTAAAAGTTCCATGGAACATTTCCCTGAAAAGGCAATTCTTGAGAAGCCCTAAAAGATGAGTAGCATTTACTCATGCCAAGGAGAGTCTTGCAGACAGGAGCAAACATTCTAGGGAGAAGAAACAGCATATGCAAAGTCATGGTGACTGGATACAACATGATGTATTTAGGAGGGATAATGATTCCTCCAAGTTTATGTGTTAGTGGGAGAGGTAAACAAGTAAATCAACAACTACAATGATAAGTCCTTTCACAGAAATGAGCATATGGTGCTCATTTCATATGAAAACATATAAAGAAAAACCAACCTGGCCTGTTAAGGTGGTTGAGGTTATGGAAGACTTCTGGAGCAGGTGACACCAAAAGTGAGTGTGAATGATAAACACAGGATATTCAAAGAGAGAAGAGATGGTGAGGGAGGATTTTTATGCAAAATGTGCAGTACCTGAAAAGACACTGGCAATAACCAGAGTGAGTAATATATTCTGTCTGCACCAGAAGCAATGGGGAGAAGATGGGTCTGATTTGATTAACACTATATATTGTATTTCCAGAGAAGCTCTATTCTAAAGCAAAGGTAGTTATTTAGTATAGCAAGCAGAAAATCACTGTAAAGGAGACAAACAGTCAAGATGGAAGGGGTTAAATGGGAATGGACACTTGGCTCCCATGTTGAGAGGCATTAGGGTGGTAAAGACTGTGCAAAGCAGAGTACAGTCTATCTAGATGTACAGCAGTATGCTGTTCCAGACAACTGTCATGCAGGAACATAGCTTCAAAATTTCTAGATCTTTCTCATTGCCAAGCAGACCCAGATTGTGTGCATGTAAGAAATTTCCTGATCCCAATTTAATAGTCTATGAATTTCACTCTGAGTTAAACAAAATATTCCTGTGAGTCAGAGACTTAGCAGAGCCCTATAACTTGTGATCTTTGAATTAAAACCTAGATGACAGACATGCTAAAAATGTACTTCAATAATCTGTTGTGAATTTTTCCCTTCTCAGTTTGAATTAAATTTCAGAATCAATTGGTATATGGCATAATAACTGACCTTTCTAAAGGAAAAACCATAAAACCTGATCTTCCCCATTTCTTTATGTCCTAAGATCTGGTCTGGACTGAGAATTACACCAGAATCGAACATCAGTATCAACTAGCATGTGTTATAATAATTTTCTATCTTTTCTTTAAAAGAAAACCCATAGGGGTGCCTGGGTGGCTCACTTGGTTGAGCATCTGACTCTTGATTTCAGCTCGGGTCACCATCCCAGGGTCATGGGATTGAGCCCTGCATGGGGCTCCATGCTGAGTATAGAGCCTACTTAAGATTCTTTCTCTGCCTCTCTCTCTCTCTGCCCCTCTTCCTCACTCATGCACATGTACTCTCTCTCTCTCTAAAAAAAGAAAAAAGGAAACCCATAAAAGCTGATTTTTTTTTCCATTCTCCTATATCCTAAAGCCTGGTCTTTCTTCCCTTATATAAGCCACTTGGTAAATGATAAGGTCACTTGGGGTCATTTACGATGCCATCTTATAGTTAGTAATAGCATTCCTAATTACAGACCGGAGGAAATATTTAGTTGGAAGGAATAGAGGAGAGGAGAATGAGATAAGAATCCTTGTAAGTGCTTCTTTCTACTTCATCTTTCTACTTATTCTCATGCTCCCTGCTCCTTCTTACACTTATCACCACTAAATGCCATTCATGTGGCAAGGAATGTTAGAATGTCACCATCACCTGCCTCTATGGTCCACATAAATGTTTCATGTTACTGTGTTTAAAATAGCGGTAAAGTAGAACAATGCTATAAGAACTGAGGGGCAGGAAGATCAATAATAATAATAATAATAATAATAATAATAATAATAATATCTAGCATATATATGATGTTTTTAGTTCACCAAGTGCCTTTCTATATCTTAACTCATGTGACACATATGACAACATTTGGGGTAGATGGAGCAGATATTACCATCTTCATTATGCAGAGGAACTGAGTTTTCAAGCAGTCACAGCTCCACCACATATTAATTGTGTGAGATTAGACAATGCATCTTACCTCTGTGTGTCTCAGCTTAACTTTGAAATAGGAACATTCATAGAACTTATAAAGTTACTGTTTTAAAGATCATAAAAGATAGTTCATGGGGGCCCAATGCCTATCTTAGTGTAAAGGCTCAAAAAGATCAGCAGTTACTATCACCATTGTGACTAAGAGGTTAACACTAACTACTGTCACAGATAATTCTGGGAGTTCAGGGGCTTAATGCACTTATATAAAGTGCAGATGTTGGGCTGAGGGGGTAGGGGGAGTAGGGAGATCTAAATGGGCTTTGCTCCACTTAGGAAGCAGGGTCTTCCACAGCGGCTGCACCAGTTTGCATTCCCACCAACAGTGCCTCAAAATATTAAAAATAGATCTACCCTATGACCCAGCAATAGTACTGCTAGGAATTTACCCAAGGGATACAGGAGTGCTGATGCATAGGAGCACTTGTACCCCAATGTTTATAGCAGCACTCTCAACAAGAGCCAAATTATGGAAAGAGCCTAAATGTCCATCAACGGATGAATGGAGAAAGAAATTGTGGTTTATATACACAATGGAGTACTACGTGGCAATGAGAAAGAATGAAATATGGCCTTTTGTAGCAACGTGGATGGAACTGGAGAGTGTTATGCTAAGTGAAATAAGTCATACAGAGAAAGACAGATACCATATGTTTCAACTTTTATGTGGATCCTGAGAAACTTAACAGAAGAGCATGGGGGAGGGGAAGGAAAAAAACCAAAAAGGTTAGAGAGGGGAGGGAGCCAAACCATAAGAGACTCTTAAAAACTGAGAATAAACTGAGGGTTGATGGGGAGTGGGAGAGAGGGGAGGGTGGGTGATGGGCACTGAGGAGGGCACCTTTTGGGATGAGCACTGGGTGTTGTATGGAAACCAATTTGACAATAAATTCATATTTAAAAAAAAGGAAGCAGGGTCTTCATTCAGCCTCTAGGGCTTTGGGGTTCCCTGGAAGGACACCCTGTACCTGGCCTACAGATGAGGAAAGGGAGAGAATGAAGAAAGGTTTTTACAGTCTAGGCTTGGAACTGGCCTTCCTTCCTTGCACACACATCCCATTAACCAGAATGCAGCCATATGGCCAAAGCAACTTGAAGAAGCCTAGGAAAAGCAGCCTACGTGTGTGCTTAGGAAGAGCAGAGAATGACTTTGCACGAACAAAGAGCCATCTGTGCCACATGAGGGGACTTTGCCCAGGCCCACCAGCTGATAACTGTGAGAGCTATGACTTTAAAGCAAATAATCTGACTCCAGATCCAGAACTCTTCCCTCTACAGTTGCCCAAGATCTCACATAAAAACAGAAACCAGGTGTCCTGATCTTTAATTCCGGGATCCTTCCTCCCACCTTTTCTGGCTGGTAAAAGCATGTTGATGAACTACAAATGGTTGTGTTCTTTCCATTACTATGCTGTGCTTTATTACAGGTGCTCTGATAGCTAGCACATTCACTAAACTAGAAATCCAACCTTTCTCTTCTTTGACAACTGGGACAGCAGAGAATGGTCTGATTCTGTGACTGCTTCACTGAAGTCTCCCCAGGGTGATAGATAGAAATCACTATTCCTTTCCCTTAGAGGAGAGCAATTTAGAGCAACAACCCATCGCATAGGCAGCGTTTGTGTGTGTGGGATGTATGGTATGAGGTCACTCTGCCACATCATGTGTCTGCATGCTGAAACTGAGGATAATTGGGCTATTTTTCAAAGTCAATGGAGTGTGACTTTATTGAGAAGCATTGGCCACATCCAGATTCTTCTTTACTTGCTCTGGTGTTACTTTAGGTTCTTTCACCTTTGAATAATGTCAGACTCATTGACTGCTTGGAGGTAAATTTAGAGTAATTCAGAGAGAAGCCCTTCTGGAAACCTCAGCATAAACCCCAAGCACTGACAGGATCATTTGTCCAGGCTACAGAGTGTCAAGGCACAATCAGAGTGCATCTGGCCTCTTGGTATCATGCTTTTCCTCACTCAGTAGGGCCAAATATGCAAGACCTACCTCAGAGACACAGGTATTTCTTTTCAGATACAAAGCCTCTAATTCAAGGAACTTACCCTGAGCAAGGTGTTTTGCCAGTTTATAAGCTATGGACTATCCTTAAACCTTGGAAACTGAGAATCACCAGGATATGTTTGAGTTCCTTTCTAATCTCAAAATCAGTTAAGGAGAGAGTAGAGATTAGCGCAAAGTACATGGGCTCTGAAGGCAAACAAAACTTATTTCAAATGCTGGTTTTACGTCATAATCACTGTAGAGCAGAGGTTGGCACATTTCAACCTATGGACTAAATCCATCCCACTATCTGTTTTTGAAAATAAAGCTGTATTGAAACATGGCCTCACCCATTTGTTTACATATCATCCATGGCCACTGCACACAGTATAACAGTAGAGCTGGGTAGGACGCATGTGGCCTGCAAAACCATAAATCTTTTTTATTCATTTATTTTTTTGATGTGTATTTATTTTTGAGAGAGAGGGGGGAGAGAGAGAGAACACAAGTTGGGGAGGGGCAGAGAGAGAGAGGGAGACAGAGAATCCCAAGCAAGCTCCAGGCTCTGAGCTGTCAGTACAGAGTCTGACGTGGGATTCAAACTCACAAACTACAAAATTATGACCTGAGCCAAAGTCGGATGCTTAACCGACTGAGCCACCCAGGCGCCCCTGCAAAACCATAAATCTTTATCATCTGGCCTCTTCCAGAAAATATTGTGGCTCTTCAGTTCATTTTTTCAACACAGGAGTTCTGACTAACGTAAAATTGTGGTGAAAACTGAATAAAATATTGAATAAATAGCATCCAGGGCAATTCCAAACATGCAACATCCTCACTAAGGAGTGGGTTCCTTTTCTCCAGTTATTTTGCACTGGGATGCATTCAGGTGGCTGGAGTACGGAGGCACAGGGATACACAAATTCAATGCCACATATAGAACTCTTCAGGGAGCAAAGTTGCCCACGTGCGGCTCCCAGACTAAAAAGAACAAAGGAAATAAAATGAACAACCTTAATGTCCTGCAGAAAGTGAGGAGATCAGGGAGAGGCCCTTCATTATCTTGATAGCGCTGCTATAAGGTAAACCAGCCCATTTTTGACATTCTTTATTTACCTAAGAAAGAGGTAAACAGCAATTTTGCATCTGTCTAGGGTACTGGAACTTTTTTAAACTTCCCCCCAACAACTCGTCTTACAACAAAATGTACTGTATGCATCCTTACTTCCACGGAGAACCAAACCTATTCTGTAATTGAAAGGAACGTCTGCTGTTCGTAGTGTTCTTGGATCCGTTTATCAGTAATTAATGTGTGTGCCTCTAAATTGGACAATTTGTCTACATTATAAAATCTCAGCCTCTCAACAACCCTTCAATACATATTATCATTCCGAATTTACCGATGAAGAAACTGGGAGATGAAATAAGCTGCCAAGTTTGTGCAACTAGGAACAGGCAGAGAGCTACAATTCAAAGCCAGTCCAACTCTCCTGGAGTCTGCCTAATCCTTAACAAAGTTGGCGATATCAGGAGCTACAAAAGGATTGAATTTTAACTGAACCAAAACCGTATTGTCAGAAAGCCTGAACAGCTGGCAAGAGAACAGAAGGAAGAAATTTTACAAATATACTCTGAGTAACAACCATCACTATTTTCTAAATCCTTTCTCTAGGTACTTTATACCTCTTACATGTCTCAAAGGCAAGTGTGTCAAAAAAGCTTTGGATCTGAAGTAAGAGGTTCTGGACTCTGGTCTTGAACAAGCCATTCCCCTCCTCTCAATTTTTCTATTTGTAATTGAGAAACTCAAATAGTCTTTTAAGTCATTCTCTCTGAATGTTTATGATACTTCCCAGGAAGCGAGTCTTGGTCACTGGGGACTGATAGCCAAATATTCAGGATTCCACTTGCATGAGCATAGCCCTGTCACCAGGAAGCATGTGCCCCCTCCCCTCCCTACACACACATGCATGCATTGAACACACATTTCCACCTACCCCCCATAGTGCCTGATTTAAAACACATTAAAATTAAAAGAAGTCAGTGAGAGAACAATAATCTTCATAAAAGCACAGAGCTGGGTAGATAAAGGAATAATATAGAAACAAACAAGGTATTTGCATAAGGTTTCTGACATTGATTGGGAATAAAATATACATGAAAAGACAGCAAAACTGAGAGTGTACCAACTGATAAAAGCAAAGAAAAGCTTAATCAAAATATGCCTCTGTGTATACACACACACACATACACACACAGACACACACGCAAAGAGAATCTCCCTCTGTGAGCAAGGGGCAGGGGAAAAAGTGACAATTCTAGGTTATTTCTGAGTCCAAGTACCTACTTGAAGAAGTGAAATAAAAGAGAGAGTGAGCATGGCTACCATTTATTGAGGAACTACCCAGTTCCTGGAACTACCCAGTGCCAGACACTGGACAGAGCCACCTTTCAAAGCAGAATTTACAAAACAGCTTCACCCTTCTAAGCACCTCCATGAAGAAGGCATGCTTATCCCCATTATACAGAAGCAGACACTGCTCACAGAGATGACTATTTGGTCCAAGACCACTCTACTAATTAGTTGTTAAATCAAGCATCAAAGCCACATCAAAAGATTATGTTCTTTCCTAATGCTTAGAAAAATGAAGCAAGTTGCTTAAGTTCACACATCATTAAAAGGGTGATACGAATCCAGATGTTCTGACTGGTAAATCAGTTCCTCAGCTACTATTTTATGATGAAACTATTGACTCTTTTTTTTTCTTCCAAGATTTTATTTAGATTCAAGTTAGTTAACATATACTGTAGTGTTGATTTCAGGAGTAGAATTTAGTGATTCATCACTTATGTACAACACCCAGAGGTCATCAAAAGTGCCCTCCTTAATGCCCATCACCCATTTAGCTCATCCCCTCCCCACTTCCCCTCCAGCAACCCTCAGTTTGTTCTCTGTATTTAAGAGTCTCTTATGGTTTGCCTCCCTCTCTGTTTTTATCTTATTTTTCCTTCCCTTCCCCTATGTTGATCTGTTGTGTTTCTTAAATTCCACATGAGTGGAATCATATGGTATTAGTCTTTCTTCGACAGATTTATTTCACTTAGCATAATACATGCTAGTTCCATCCATGTCATCACAAGTGGCAAGATTTCACTCTTTTTTTGATGGTGAATAATATTCCAGTGTGTGTGTGTGGAGCCATTGTCTTTATGCACTAATCAGTTGATCGAGAAACTATTGACTCTTAACATCAGACTTCTTCTATTGAGAGGCACATGTCACACATTCAAAGAATAGGCCTCTGAGTTGCATGAATCTGTGTTCAAATCTGGGCTGCAAAACTTATTAGGTACTTGGGAAAGTAGGTTCATGTGTTCCTCTGTAGTTCAGGGTTAGTGACACTTACTGCAAACAGATTTCTGAGAATTAAAAAACTTAATGTGACAATAAATCGTCAATTAAAAGTTGGTGACCGCTGGAGGTGGGGTTCTTCAGAAGCAGACCATGAAGTGAAGATGTGTGCTCCCAAGAGAATATCAGAAGGGGGTGGGCGATGCAAGGCAGGGAAGGGAAAAGAGTCAAGCAAAGGTACATTCTCAGGAAAAGTCCCAGCTCTAGCCTAATCCTGCAGAAGCCTAGAGTATAAAACGTATACCTCAGATTTTTCCATGCTCCCCACTTTCCTTTGCAAAGAAGGAAGATGGGCCTTCATACTCCTGCCCCATCCAGTCATTGAATAAAAGTCATGGCTGGGGTGGTGAGGAAAGTTGGGATGCAAACTCACAGGCCCTTCTGGCTCTGTATACATCTGCAGGCAAAGCAGCTGGAGTACCCTGAGGGCAGAGTGATATGACAAGATGGGGGGGGGGGCAGGAGGGGAGCCTGAAGGGGTGAATGTGTGAACAAACAGAGGCTATCCTAGGCAGTGTTTGCTCTAATGGCAATTCTCTCATTGTTATCATCATCATTATCATCATTACCTTTTATTAGGATGTGAATGACGTCCTTCTTTTATATGCCTCATTTCCAAGAATACTGGGGAAAACCTATATATTCTTGAGTTCAAGGTAGAAGCTAGATAGACCAAGGCCAGAAAAGGGATATCAGTCCACAGGAAGATATACATTCCAGGTCATGATCAAAAATGGAAGCCCCGAGCTGAAGGCTTTACTAGGCAACCTACAGCATCCATTTCAGGCACTGTTCTCAGCCAAGGGACCAGATCCCAGCCTCTGATTTATTGGAGATGAGAAGCACTGAAACACTGCAGCAAATAGAGACTGGGAGAGCCAGCTCTTTCATCACAGTAATAAATGCACGTTCCCAGAATCATTGAAACCTTTTTAGTTTTAAATTCTCCACCCCTTACCTAATACAATTAAGCCCTGCATGAATTATACAAGGGATAAACAAAGAGATGTACTGCTTCCCAGAGACTCAAAAGGAGATCTACATTACCTTCCTACATTAATGCTACTTAACAAATAGACATCCAGCCCAGGCTAACTTAGCATTAGTTTTCCCTGAGAAAAAATTAATTTGCCCCCAGATTTTATGGTTCTAGCCAGTTTCCCCTAATCTTTTTTTTTATGTTTCCTGACAACATTTATGCCTTACCCCTTCCTCTTTCCCTTCTTCCCCATATCTGGGCAAGCCCCTGGGTGCTCCCTCATTTGACACTGGCAGGAAGTTCAAACCACACAAGCCCAAGGCCACACATAAGAACCCTCACTCCAGACACCCCCACCCAAAACACCATAGAAACCTCAAGCCATTTCAGACCTTCTCAGGATCCACCTTGGCCTCCCCAGAGAGCCTCATTTTGTGAGTAATATGGTATATGTGTGTCACTGATCTCAATATGTGAACCAAATTTTGGGTGGAGGTCCATTCCATTCTGTGTGGTGGCTACAAAGGCAGTTATCTCAAGGAGGCAGCATGGGGAACACCTAAAGTCCGGATGGCCAAACAGGGTTACTGGTAATATAAACAGGGACCTAAAAGCTTTTTAAAGGATGGCTGTTCAACTGGATCAAGTAAATATTTCAAGAACTGAGTGACCCAAACATAGTGGCTCTAAATGCAAAGGGTATAAAAAGAACTTTTTTAACTACTGGAAGGATTAATCTGCTTATTCTGTCCACCCATTCATGAGTTCATCTATCCATTCATTCTAAAAGGATGTATTGAACATCTGTTGTTAAGTGCTAGGGAAACAGCAGCACACATGACATACAATATCCCTACCTATCCCATTATATGGGAAATAGAGAAAAATACAGAGAACTATATATTACTAAGTGATACACAATACAACGGATAAAATTTGGGGAGTGGTGGGAACAGAACACCAAGGAGGAATATCTGCCCAACTTAAATATGGTAACCTGAAGTGAGAATTGATAGATGAATACGAATTCGTCAAGCAAAATGAATAAGCATATATACAAAAGAGAGTGTTATGGAAAAGCAATCAGGGGCATGGAGAACAGTTCAAAAAGAAAACACATGAAAAGTCCAGCAGCAAAGAGAGAATTAGAATATTCAGGAAACTGAAAGTACTTCAATAATTTAGTGTAATGACAGAATATGTCTCTGAAGAGCTGCTCTAAAATAACATGAAAAGGCAAAAACATCCAGTGTTATGAGTAAAGTAAGTAAACTGTATATTGAGAAACGTTTTTTCTTTTTTTTCAGTTTTATGGTGTACAAAAGCCAGACCTAGAGATATTAACTTGGAAATGTTCTGGAATCTTTTCATGATCAATTGGGAGTCCTAACACAAGCCTACTGGATCTCCTGTGGGACATTTAAGATGAGACCAATTCTCCAATTTTCTCTGGAGTCATCACAATACAACATGGAATACCTACACACTGGTCATCATGGTGAATGCTCTGTCATACTCAGATTGATGGTTTAGCCCCGTAGTCTTGAGTTTCTTTGGGCCGAAGTTTCTTCACTTGTGAATAGGCAATAATAATATTTGCAAAGATATCACTTATGAGAATGTGGGATTCCTTGGATTACACCGACTCTTACTGTGTTCTATACCCCAGAGCTGTCATTATAACCCACTCCAAAGCTGGAAAGAAACAACAAATCTCCTCGGAGAGAAAAACCTCTGATCCAAACTTGGCTTCACAACGAATGCTCCTTCAGTCTGAGCAGTGCAGGGCTGCCATTGTTGATTCATTTTGTGTTGGCGCCTGAGAAACTTAGTGACTTGTGTTTATATTTATACTGGCATTCAGAGTCTCAGGAGGTGTGCCTGAGATATGAAAAAAGACAAGAGAAAACAGAACTTTTTGAAAGCCAGAAGAAGTACAGGAGTTTGCCTTTTCACTCTGGGTTGACTTCTAAATAACTTTTTGAGGTGTCTTTCCACATCATCTCACTAAGGAGAGGGATCTTGGCTGAGAAATAGAGAGAGAGAGGAAGAAAAAATTTAAAGAACATGAACTATATTCAGATATAATTTCAGTGAATATTTATGAAATGTGTGCAAAAAGTTATTTTCTGAGATTATTATTTTTATTTTTCAGAAATAGACCAGTGAAGAGTACAATTTACCCACGGACAACAATTGAGGCAAAAGATACAGGGTCTTAACAAAACTATGCTTTTATGAGAACCTGATTCTGTGGATGACATATATCCTTGGAGAATGGGGCAGCACAACAGAGCCAGTGGGATGGAGCCAAAGGGGACCATTCTCACGTTCTCATCTTTCACCAAGGACTCCAGACACAGCCAGCAGCAAAACCCTCCTGTCCTCAAACTCAATCAAATGAACACGCATGCCTGCCGACACAATCTATGTACGTTCAGCTCATCCAAAGAGAGAAGCTTACCCAACAAACCACTTAGCTCTTCCAGGACTTCTTCATTTCTCTATCAGCTTGAGGAAGAGTGACCACGTGGGTGATGAGAAGTTTCTTCAGGTTAAAGAGGGCTGCAGTTATGAATACTGTACTTACATGTCACCACACAAGCTTCCAGTTTAAGGAAAAGAAAGAACTATCACTCCCTTTGTAATCTTGCCCCTTATTCTAGATGGTGCTTCTTGTTCAATACGGTAATTACACACCCCACACCCATTTGCAAATTACCCTTGGGCACCAATGATGAATCTCTCCCAAAGACTGATGCCAACAGCTCCACGCTAACAGCTCCCAGGACTCAGCCCAGTCTGCCATTTTACGAAAGAGCAAAACAGCGATTCCTTCAAGATGACCCAGTAGGCCCTGGAAATCCGTTAAAACGCTTTCAGGAAGTTAGGACTGTCAACAAGGTTCATTTATAGTAATGGAGTTGTAAAATCAGCCTAATTGTCTAAAAGCAGGGGATCAATTAAATGAAGTATGCTATAACTTTAAAATGACGTTCCATATAATCATTACAATCGAATAATAAAAGCATATTTGATGGTATAGGGAACCACTCCTGCAGTGTTAAGTTACAGAACACCGTGTGCAATAATACGATTCTATTCTTGCAATATAGGAATGTGTATATTCCTAGAAATTTCCGTCTCTCCCTCCCCACTTCTCTTTCTTTCTGTGTGTTTGTAGAAGGTGCTCACTCTTTCCTTACAGATCTCACTTAAAATCACTTTCTCATTGAAGCCTTCCCTGCACACACTACACCTAAAAGACCAAATTCTTCTCAATCCCCATACCCTTCTCACACCCACACTCTTCTCAAGTACTTCAATCCCCATACCCATGTTTATTTGTCCACCTTAGTATTTATAGCTCTGTAGCATACTAAATGTATCTGTCAAGGTCCTGGAAAGAAACAGATGGCACACAGAGTATAATAATTGGGAAAAAAAAAAAAAAAGTACAGGGAGTATTTATAAGGGTGTAAGCAGAGTTAAGGAAAATCAGCAAGATACTGCAAAATATCCCAGGATGAGGAACAGTTGGGGTGGGGACAGGGTAGGGGCAATGCCATCTCTGTAAATGAAGGAGCAGGAGGGGAGTGCGGTTATCAGAACCTGGAGACAAAGTGGTACCTGCACAAGAGGATGCGGGGCAGGAGCTATGGCCTTCGAGCGGGAACAAAGCCACTGTGAATCCATGGCTCAGCAGGAATAAATACTCTGGCATCTCTTGCCTTCCATTTTCTGATCTCCTGCCAGTGCCTCCCACTTTCTGAAGCCAACCAGCATGCAGAGGACAAAGGAGCTGGTTGATGTGGTCCTTAAAGTCCATCCTTCCACAGAGCAGTGTGGAAGTACCCAGGTGGAAAGTATCCAACAACTGCAAAGTTTACTTATTTGTTTGTATATTGACTCCCCCCAGTAAAATGTAATTTCTGAGAGGATAGGGCTTTTTTCTCTGTTCTGGCCACTAATGTATTCCCAGCACCTATAAGTCTACCTGTGTGTAGTATGATGGCTTAGTAAATATTTGATGAATGAATGTATGTTCAGTGGTAGTTATAAAATGTTTGTATTTGGGTAGTGAGTTTATGGGTAGTTTAAATTTCTTCGTGTAACTTTCCATATTTTCTAACTTTTTTCAATAAACATATTTGCTTACAATCAAGGCACACACACACACACACACACACACACACACACACACACAGATGTATACAGGAGTCTAGCAAGAAAGCAGTGAGAAGAAAGTCAATTCCTATTCTGGAATTCATCAAGTAATAAAACTTGTACTGTGTTCCCCAGCTCTGAACCATGGAGACTCAGTCATGTCTAGGAAACATTGATCAATATTATCTTTCCAGACTTTATAAATATCCCAGACCAATTGCCTATATATTATTTATGCTGTCAAGATAATAGGTAGGTAATACATAATTAAACAACAGCCAAATCTAGAGACACAAGTACAGCATTGATCATGAAAGAACCAACCTTATTTTGACAAAAGGAAGGAAAGATGTCCTTCAGTGCTGGACAACTACTTTTTAAGAAAACTACACAAGCGGCTTGGCAGTTCCTTTTCCCAGCAGAGGTCCCCAACCTTTAGCAATGTGTGTCCCAAATGAGCGTCATTACTAACACTTTTATCTAGTTACCTGTAAATTATAGTTACCTGTAATATAAGCCCAATTCAATCATTGGTCCCTAAATACCAGACCAGAAGTGGATTCTGGGAATGTGTTTCCCATGGCAGAAGCTATCCTTTCAATAGTAGAAATGATGATTGGATGATATGAAATCATATTTTATTAGTTGACTCAAAACATATATAGTAAAATCCTGTTAAAAGTGCTTCACTATACCCCCGTCTTATCTGCCCTAGATACTAGATGCACTCCATAATACAGCTATTAAATTACACCAAAAACTGACAGATCTACCTTATACATTCAAACCAGCCTTATAATAGGGGCTGCTCACATTTTTAATGGAATGTAATAGATACTGATTTATACACCCAGGTGTGAATGGTACTTTCCTTTTCCCACCTTCCAGCTTGAAGGTAAATGAGCTTCTATTTCTGTGCACCGTTGCCCCTTTCCTCACTCCAGATGTTTTTCCCTGCTCTTCAGTATGGTAATTGCACATCTAAAACCTGAACACTCCCTGAATGCTGAAAAAAAAAATTCCAGATTGCATGAAAGTGTTTTGACAATCACCGGAAAAAAATCTTAGATGCAGTTTATAAATATCATTAAATCAATGAAGGTTTTAAGTTAACTTGTTTCTGGGTGCTTGGGTGGCTCAGTCGATTATGTGTCCAACTTCAGCTCAGGTCATGATCTCACAGTTTGTGAGTTTGAGCCCCCCATCAGGCTCTGTGCTGACAGCATGGAGCCTGGAGCCTACTTCAGATTCTGTGTGTGTGTGTGTGTGTGTGTGTGTGTGTGTGTGTCCCCCTCCTCCTCTTGCACTCTATCTTTATCTCTCTCTCAAAAATAAAGAAACACTAAAAAACTTTAACCCGTTTCATCTGTGTTATGTATTTATGTACTTAGATATTTGTGTGTTTATAGACTACGGGTATATTTTTTCTATATTTATCATGAAATTTCATGAAGAGCATCTTCGACTCTAAGAACAATTCCCAATCAGGGAAAAGGCAATAAAAATGTAAAACAAGACATTATATTAAAAGCAGAAGCATAATATATAATAACAGCTCTTGCTATCTGATGTTTCATGGCATAGCATTAATCCACTGAGAGTTTCTGGCTAAAGACCTTCCCTGAAAAATGTCACAAGTTTCCATGGAGCAACCCGTCCCGCCTTCCCCCGGGCCCCCAGGATGTTGCTGGCTCACCAGCAGTGGCAGCAAGGGTTGTAGCATCAGCACCTCTGATTGGAGTAATGAATTGATTAATAAATGCTAACCAAGTTTATACAGTATAAAGATGTCTGATTTGTTACACTAATTCATCGGGGTTGTACCTTCATGCTGAATTAGCAGTGGCAGCCTCAAGAAACGGGAAAGGTCAGTGGTAAGAAGAATATATAGTAGCCAAGATAAAAGCATGAAAGCCTTCACTAGAAGTTGAAATGGAGAAGCAAAGAGAATTCTTTGATAAATTCTTTGGCCTGTGGTTCAGCATCATCAAAAAACTAATTTGTATGCTCATCTAACTCCATGTTATGCAATTAGCAAAAGTCACTAAGAGACCAAAGCAAACAGAGAATACCAAAGTGAGGATATATAGTGCCGTTCGCCATAAATAATGCAGATTTGCTGACTCCAAATTTCATAACTACAACCATGCTGGAAACATAACTGACTCAAACGTATAAGGCAAAACTATCCTGGCAGTCAACTGTTCACAGGGTTGACATTTTTCTAACATCTCTTTTTAAGAGTCTGAAGTTTAAAACCGCTATTTCTCACTGACCGTAATGACACTTTTACCAAGCTCTCCTTCGCTAAACTGGTACCTTGGCTTATTTGATCCAAAAAGCACAGCTAGGTCTTAAAAGCTTCTGGGTACAGTAGAGAGAGCAATATACAGTACTCTTTTTTTAAAGTTTATTTATTTTGAGAGAGAGACCAAGAGAGAGAGGCAACATGCGTGGGAGAGACAGAGGGAGGGAAAGAGAATCCCAAGCAGGCTCTGCCTTGTCAGCATGAGCCCAATGTAGGGCTTGAACCCACCAACCATGAGAGATCATGCCCTGAGACGAAACCAACAGTCAGACACTTAACCGACTGAGCCATCCAGGTGCCCCAATATACAATACTCTTATTTCACCCCCTCCCTGAGGAAGAAGTAGGGAGATGTCCTGTTGTGGGAAGGGTATTCTCAGAAGTTGGGTCAAGGATCTGGTTTGCAATTTCTTTTTCTGAGCACTGCCAAGTCAGCATATGGTTTATTTGAAAAGAGAAACATGTCCCCGGTCCTTCAGTGTATGTGAACACAGTATGATATCTGGTTGGTTCAAGATTAGAATATAATTGGAATTATTGCTTCGTTTATTATTGTGCTCCTATGCTGAGTACAAAGAAATTCTATAGTAAAAATACACTGTACATTCTGTAAAGCATATAACAGACACTGTTTCATTATTTTATCATGAATTAAATAGAAAAAAAAAGCCCAATTAATGAAGCTAGTCATTTCCAGAAAAAAAAAGGAACATTAAAAGCAGGCCTTCAAATAATAAGAGGGTTTTCATGTGGAATGATAATGATAATAACAACAACAACATTCTAATATGATTCAAGGGGCTTGAAGAAAATCTAAGAAGGTATCAAATGTTTTCCCATTGATGAGTTTATAGTAATTTTAGAGTGATTTTCTGACGTCCTAAAATAGTTAAGTCATACAGATACAGGAAGAACTTGGGAAACTGTTTCACTGTTATATTAGGTCAAACCACATTTAGTTACCTTTCCTATAGTCAGAAAGGGTCCACATAGAGGTCCTTTGATGGGTCAACCTGGCTAGGTTACAGCACCTGTGTAATTTCATCAAACAATAAGGTAAGTGTTACCGGGAAGATATCTGGTGTATATGAATAAAGTCCATCATCAGTTGATTTTTTTTTTAAATGTTTAATGTTTACCTATTTTTGAGAGAGAGGGACAAAGCATGAGCTGCAGAGGGGCAGAGAGAGAGGAAGACGCAGAATCTGGAGCAGGCTCCAGGCTCTGAGCTGTGAGCACAGAGCCTGATGCAGGGTTCGAACTCACGAGCCACAAGATCATGGCCTGAGCTGAAGTCGGACACTTAACCAACAGAATTACCCAAGGGCCTCTCATCAGTTGGTTTTAAGAAAGGGAGATTATCCTATGTTATCAGGGCAGGCCTCATTCAGTCAGTTGAAAGGCTTTCAGAACAGGGATGAAGCTTCCCTGATGAAGAAATTTTGCCTTTGGATAGCAGCTTCAGCCTGTGCTGAGGGTTCCAGCCAGCTCTTCCTGGTTGCCAGCCTCAGGGTTTGAAACTTTCCTAGCTTGTCCACACAATCATATGTCTATTTTTTTTTTTTGCAGTGTATCTCCTAATTTATGCTTCCCATAGGTTCTCTTTCTCTGGGTTGAACCCCAATTAGTGTACTCAAATTTCGGCAATCTCTGTGGTTCAGTGTGATATAAGGTCATTTGCCCAAAGAAACATCATATTTAAGAAAAAATATACAATTTGCTGAAAATCAGAAAATTATTTTTAAATGGGTATGAGAAAACAGCTATACTTAATTGAATATACCTCCTCTGGACATTATGTTAACATTTTGTACTTCCTTTTATTTGTTACTTTGCTATAAATACCTGAATATGCATAATATAAAATATAATTAAAATGTCATTATTTTATTATTATTCAATGAGACTTAATCTGTCACTATTTTCTAGCCAATTAATTAAAAAATGGGACAAAGGATACATTAATATCCTTAAGGTTAAGAAACGTTTTCAGGGGCACCTGGGTGGCTCAGTCAGTTGAGCGTCCGACTTCGGCTCAGGTCATGATCTCATGGTTTGTGAGTTCAGGCCCCATGTCAGGCTCTGTGCTGACAGCTTGGAGCCTGCAGCCTGCTTCAAATTCGGTGTCTCCCTCTCTCTCTGCCCTTCCCCTGCTCATACTCTGCCTCTCTCTGCCTCTCAAAAATAAATAAATGTTAAAAAAAATTTTAAGAAAAAAAAAGAAAAGTTTTCAGAATTGCTCAGGAAAGAGAGACGTCGGCAAAGTATGTTGGGGAGAGGGATAATGGAAATGTGTTGCCTTGCGTGTTGTTGGAGGCAATGTCTAGCTTTACCCAAGTTTTGATAAGAGGTGCTATTACTAGCCCAGTTTCTGTGCTTTTTCAGATCAATGCTTTACCATCATAATGCTAGTGGGAGCCAGAAAATGGTAAATATCTGAAGACCCATTGTTTGTGTCAACTTGCACAAAATTATAACGCTAGCAGTCATCACAAAACACTTTGGAATCAAATACAGCCACAGGGTTGAAGCCAAAAGGCTGACCCTGGTTGTAATGGAGAAGAGTAAACTGAAGTCATAAACGGTTTTGATGAAAATGATCAGCAGTGTGAGTAGCACAGGTAAGTAAGGCTCTTAAATGGATGTTTCAGAATCTGACAGACTCCCTTTAAATGAGAATTTATGGTTTTACCAACACAAGACATTTTAAAATGGACCCACATGCAGGGAAGAATAATGAAGAGAAATACTGAAGGTAAGCTGTGAAGACAGCCATGGCCCCTCCACGATTTCTCTAAAATCTAGCTCCATTGAATCACTAACGTGCTCTCTATTTAATAGGAAGTTGCTCTCTGACACCATAAATCCAGCAACAGTATTTTAGTTATTTACTAAGTGATTAAACTGTAGTAATTTATTCCATTCTTACACCCATATTTTTCCTCCAGGATCCTAAAAGATTTTACTGCCTCCCATAAAGCATTTTCGCTCTAAATATCGATATTGATTTAACTATATCCTATTATTTTTTAGATTTACTTTCTTATTTTACATGAAGTTCTAATCTCCATACAGTTTATAAAAAGATAAAGTAGCTCACTTCCAAAACCCCTTTCTGAGGTCCTTCTGAAGGTCCTGCCTTTTTCCTGGCTGCCAGTTCTGGGATAATTACATTTAACAGCAATCCTAATTGTGACTTTACTCGGATGCTCCTTTTAGACCTATTTCAAGAGGTAAGGGATGTGCTACATTAAAAGTAAAAACCGCACAAAATATAAAACCCCAGGCCTCTGAATAAATATTTAACACAATATTTAGTTAGCCAGCCAGCATACCTGATGAAATATATTTCTCATCACATATCCCTTATACCTCTAGGTAGAGGTGGGTACAGGCTGGGGAGGAATCTGCAGTAAAAGCAGGAAAAGCCTTTGGATGAAATCACTGGATGAAGTTAACACAACATCCTGGATAATCAGTTTTGCTCAAGTATTTAGAGGAAATATTTTATATCAAACCAGTAAGACTCATTATTTTAAACATTAATGTATTCTTTATTAACACATTGTTAAATAGTGCCAAATATTAAAATTATATACCATATTTTATAGTTTGACATTGTATATTGTGGGATAGAATGTTAAACTGTGGCAGGAATTTGTAAGACAAATTGCAACAACTGGTAAAAAATCAACCTTTGGGATGTACCTTCAGGTATCATTAGCATCACCTTTTATGTTGGACTCACAATTTCTTCCATTTCCTTTCTCCATGCTACTTAAAAATATATATTCACTCTCTTTATTGAAGGATACTTTGGTGAGAAAATTTGAGGAGGATTATGTTAGAGGGAAAGGTATTTCAGAATTAGGATTAGGATAAAGCATGGTTACTTAGCATAAGTCAGACATGTTCTTAGCAGGTGACAGCTAAGACCTATAGTTCCTCATGGGAAGGTCTGAACAAATGTCCACGTTGTTTAAAGGAGCCATGAGGACTCACTTAAGTAAGGGACTACTAAGTAAGTAGTCATGCTTCAAAGATCCTTGAATTCAGGAACCTCTAAACAGAGATCTGGGACAGTAATCGCTTCTGGCATGTTTCTACTGACACTGAATACAGAAAGTGTAGACATCAATTGGCAATACCTTCAGAAGTTGAAAGGCTTCTGTTGGTCTCTCTCTGGTATACCTTATTGTCAGGGTCTTCAGACAGAGTCACATCTTTAAGGCAACAGGCTAGTCTGGAAGGGACCTAGAGAACTGAATCCAAATGCCTCGACTTTCCCTTTATAATAGCTACAAACCTCAGAGGACCGGATAAAGGGGTCTGACAAGAGATAACCTGACCTAGTTCCAGCCCACTCTTCACCTCCTACTGGCTGAAAAAAAATTTTTTTTCAAAGGAGACAGAGTTTTCCTTCCATGAGAATACTACTCAGTCAGCCATGCTGCTTGGAAACATCATCTGGGAAAAAAGGATGTTGACCAGCGTCAATGGAGGGCCACAGAAACCCAAGGGGCTCTTACCTCCTCAACTCTAAAACACTGGTTTCATTCTCTCTTTGTGCCTGTTACCCCACTTCCTAAAATGAAGGCTATGATTCAACAAAACCCCATTGAGATAAAATGGTTGGTGCTTTCCAAAAGGCAGCTTTAAAATAACCTTCATAGATTTATTTCATAGACATTTATATATCTCTTCCCCAAAATCAATGAAATTGTGAATGAAACAAGTAAGGACATTTAGCATGGTCACTACAATCAAATCAATAGCTTTACCATGCAAGTTAAAATTCTGTTACTTGAATTAATGCCTTTACTTATAAAGAATGATTTTTAAAGAATATCGACTGAGACCAAATCCACATGTTGTAAAACAAAATGTAAAGCTTAAGAACACCTTTGGATAATATTATATTAAATTTAATTTGTTCACTGAATTTTGCTCTACTGGAAGTAAGACATCTTAATCCAAACAAGGATATGATTACAATCAATTAAACAAGGCTTTCTTGTCCTATACTTCTGATCTTTATTGTGTACCTGAGACCGATGTTCATAAGTCAGACTTTAATTCCATATAAATAGCAACAGTTCATAATATGTGTCATTTATTTCCCTTTGCACAAAATAAGAATGTACCTTAAATAAGGAATTTTCTGTGCATTTTACACTGACCATTTTAGCACAGTAAATCATAAGTGTTGATATTTATTTATTAGGTTTTTTTCTTAGCCCCACTCTAATATCCCAAATTAAGTAAATCAGATTCTAACCTAGTAATTCTCTCCTTAGCAAACAAAATGTAACTCTTTGATCTGAATTCCCCACCAGTTAGATACTAGGATTTCCTGCCTTTTCGTACAATATGCTATTGAATTTCCCATCATTTGCACCATAAGAGTACTGTATCCCCACCCCACATATCCTGAGGTTGGATAATTCACACACACGCATACACACGCGCGCGCGCGCACACACACACACACACACACGCGCGTGCCTCCTTCATTTACAGGATCACCCTTAAGTTGCCATGTGTTCACAGACAAGGCTCTTTCCTTACTCACACTAATAATCTGATTTTATGAGTTAAAAGCAACAAAAGAAATTTAGTACTTGCGTCTTTATCTAATCCATATTTACTGCACAGATGTCAGGAGTGATCAGATGGAAGACAAAGGAGATATATTTCCCTGTATTGCAGAAGAAAGGACTTAGATTTGGGACTGGATTTTCTATTTATGTATCCTTGCAATACAAATGCAATAATGCTAGCACGAAATGACCTGGCTGCTTTTTTCAATAAACAGCAGGACTGTTAGCCAACCCATTTCACAAGCTTATCTTAAAGGTGAAAAAAAGAGGCATTAAAAAACACAACAATTATCTTACAGCTGTATTGCACCTTTCCTCTGAGACTCTTAAAACATTCTGGAAATTATGGTCCAAATCCTGTGCTCAGCACATAACCATCCTCCTCTGGTCCTCTCAGTGAGAAAAACAGTACATAACAGTGGATAAAAATGGCCCTCCAGTAAATACAGTTCATCATTCTCTCATGAAATACAACGATTTTGGACAGATACACACAATTGAGAAAAACAAAGGTATATAAAACCTAAGAGGTCCTTCCTAGAAATTTCAGACCTGTTGCCCTCCAGGACCAAATCCAATTCATAGATATTATTTGCTTGGCCTGCACATGTTTGAAAGATTAAATAATGTCACATAAAGTCTGGCTTCCTATCTTCTCTTGAAAGACTTGAGGAATTTGACAACACTGAGCCCAGAACCCCTATGGCAGTTGTAGCTTCTTTTTTTTTTTATTTTTTTTAAATTTAATTTTTTTTAATTTATTTATTTTGAAACAGAGAGCAAGGAGGGGAGGAGAGAGGAATAGAGAGAGATAAAGTGAGGGAGATAATTTCAAGCAGGCTCTGTACTCCTAGTGCAGAGCCTGATGCAAGGCTCGAACTCACGAAATGTGAGATCATGACCTGAGCCAAGATTAAGACCGCGCCACCCAGGCTCCCCAGTTGTAGCTTCTTTATCAGTCAGAGGATACAGAGTTCACCAGTGACTTCTTTTCCTACACTTGCTACACTTCCCCTATTTGCTTTAGCTGCTCACCTTGGAGGTAATCAAGGTTGAAACCTTAATTTTAACCTGGGAAGACATCCTATCTCTTTAAATAGGTTGCTTTTCTCCTCATGCTTCCTAATCACACTTTAAAATTTAGTTATTGAGATAACCCTGGGATGACAACTCATATTGCAATCTGGACTTACTTAATTATTTTAGCAAATATTTGTTATATATGCAAGGCAAAAGGCTGGGTCTGGTGAATATATAGAAATAGATCAGATATAAATCCCATCTTTGGAAAGCTACTGATCTAATGAGGAAGACAAAACTTGGATAGAAATTTCAATGGGCGCCTGGGTGGCTCAGTTGGTTAGGTGTCCCACTTCAGCTCAGGTCATGATCTCATGGTTTGTGGGTTTGAGCCCCGTGTCGGGCTTTGCGCTGACAGCTTAGAGCCTGGAGCTTGCTTTGGATTCTGTGTCCCCCCAACCCCTCTCTGTCCCTCCCATGCTTGTGCTTTCTCTCTCTCTCTCTCTCTCTCTCTCTCTCTCTCTCTCAAAAGTAAATAAATAAGATTTAGAAATTTCAAGGCAGAAATATACCAACACTATAAGAGGGGTATCTAAAAGGGTTTAGAAGATTTTAAAGAAAGGAAAACCCAGGTTCACTGGGAATGGGTGAGGAAAGGCTTTGTGAAGGTTTCCTAGTTCCCCTTATCTGAGGAGCACTCTCTTAGATGGAGGTTTACATGCAGGGGGCTTATTAAGGATGCTCTCAGGATCAACACTTTGGGGCAGTGAAAGAAGCAGGACTGAGAAGTGATGCTGAACCAACCCGTAGTTATAACAAATGGCTTCAAAGACCTCATGGGGAGTTTTGGAACTGGGATGGCCCTTCAGAGTTGTTTCAAATGGGAGCAAGTGGGCCTAGCCTTTATAACCCACACCAGCCAGCCCATGTGTGTGGTCACCTATAGGCAAAGATGCTGGTTCCTACTCACTCCTTCTTTTCACTTTCTGGGCTCAGGTATGACCTACTCTGCTTTGTATTCTGTTCCCATGCAATAAGCATACAGGGTTGGGCCCACCCTGCCATTTTTTCCTGATTATGGCTCTAACTTGGCAGATGAGGCAATACCCACCATACAATAAGGGGGGGGGGGGGTGGGCGGTGAGTAGATTCAGGATACCCTGCATGCTCACATTCACTCATGCTACTATGTCTCAGCCTTATCACCAAATCTGTCTCACTCTCATTCTTGCTCTCTTCCTGGACATGCCTGACTTTGCAGATCCCTAAGTGTAAATTCAAAATGGAAGATAAAAAGCCCCACTTTGGCATTGGGTCCATTATCTTGTCTTAGCCAGCTTTTATGAGACAGTCCCACAGTGGAGTTAGCTATATATATATATATTTTGCACTTTGCTCTCTGGCACCCTTGTACGTATGTTCCATCAGCCAGAATGCTAGAAGAGTGGACGCATGAGTAGTGCCGCAACCCTAAGGATTGAATGTATTTGGATACCATTACTAATATCACTGCAACCTAGGTAGGCACCTTATTGAAGGTATTTTATGACACTGATTTAGAGAGATGCTCACTGGCCATGGCCAGCTTGATAACAATAAAAATGATCACAGTTATTAATTACTGAAAACTTTCTATAATGGCAAGTGCAGGAATGAGCAATTTATTAATACTGTCTTTAATTCTTACATCAACTCTTCAAAAAATATATTATTCCCTTTTGTAGATGAGTAAGCGGAGGACAATAAAGACAAAACGTCTTGCTCATGGTCACATAGCTGGTAAATTGAAAGCTAATGTTCAAATACTATTCATCTGATTCCTCAACCTTAGTTCTTTCTCCTAGATCACACTGTCTTTAAAAACAGGAAGTGGTTGAGGTTCCTGAGTGGCTCACTAGGTTAAGCATCTGCCTCTTGGTTTCAGCTCAGGTCATGATCTCATGGTTTGTGAGTTTGAGCCCCACATCGGGCTCCACATTGGCAGTGCGGAGCCTGCTTGACATTCTCTCTCTCCCTCTCTCTCTGCCCCTCCCCTGCTCACTCTCTCTGTCTCTTTCTCAAAAAAATAAATAAATAAATAAACTTAAAAAAAAAACAAAACAGTAAGTGGTTATTCAGTACCTACCAAGTGTAGAGTTCTTTACATATATCACCTAACCGAATGTTTACAGCAACTCCATGACATTATTGCCTAATTTTCCCACATGAAAAAATGAGGCTAAGAAAACTTGACAAAAATAAGTGAGCTAAGTCACCATGCCAGGATTCAGTCCTAGGTCTGACTGTTCTCTGAGCCTGTATCCCTTACACTCTGTCTCATGGTCTCCTTGGTAAGGAAATAGAGAGCTCAGAGAAGTCACCTGGGAATATTCAGACATGTCTATAATCTATAGAAGTCATCAGATATTGTCTTCACTAACTGCTATATAAGCAGATTAATGTCAGAAGACTCTCCTCTTTTAGCAATAAACCAGATTTTAATGATCCATGTCCTCTCCTCCAGATTGAAGTCAACTTGACAGCCTCTATAAGCAGACACCCAAGGGTCCCTAGAAAGACCCCAGGATTCACAAGGAAGATGATCTTTACTGCACAGAACCATTGTGATACTCACAAACATCTATGAAAGTTCTGTAGAAGAGGGAAGAGGAAAAGTTCAAGGCAACGTTGTTAATACCTACTGAACCTTTTAGCAGGTTACCAGAGTCCTTGGAACCCAAATATAACTCCTCTGAGTGACTCCAAATACATACAAATCTCCACCAGAACCTGAGAAGAGATCTAGGGGAAATAATATTCATATATAGTAGTCTCTTCCAACATTCACCGGGGTGAGGCATCAGAAAAGTCACTTCAAATAGCAATTCAGGGGCGCCTGGGTGGCGCAGTCGGTTAAGCGTCCGACTTCAGCCAGGTCACGATCTCGCGGTCCGTGAGTTCGAGCCCCGCGTCAGGCTCTGGGCTGATGGCTCGGAGCCTGGAGCCTGTTTCCGATTCTGTGTCTCCCTCTCTCTCTGCCCCTCCCCCATTCATGCTCTGTCTCTCTCTGTCCCAAAAATAAATAAAAAACGTTGAAAAAAAAATTTTCAAATAGCAATTCAAAGTGCTGGTGACCCAAATGGAATGGAAAATCAGTCATGATTTCAGGGTTTTGCCATGATCAATTTAAAAGCTGAGATCCTAATAAAGCTGACTTATGATAGGCTATGTAAAAGAATCCAGACACAAAAGACTACATAAATGTCATTCCGTTTATAGGAAATTTCCAGAATAAGCAAATCTGTAGAGCCAGAAAGTTGATGAGTGTTTGCCGAGGGTATGGTGGGGGGATAAGGAATAACTGCTAAGGAGCACAAGGTTACTTTTTAAGGTATCAAATATTCTAAAATTATATTATGGTGATGGCTGTATGACCTTTTATAAATACTCAAAACATCAAAGTATACACTTTAAATAGATGAATTTTATGGTATATAAATTATATCTGGATAAAAGTTGTTAAAAAAGAAAGATGATTTGCTACATATAGATATTGATAAAGGGCACTTTATAGTAAAAAGAGTAATCAAAAAGCATTAAAAATAAACATACATAAATACATAAATATATGAGAGAAGTCAACCTAAGATTTTATCAAAAATTACCAATTAAAATTTAGGCCTGAAGTTCAGTACACACTTTGTCTAATTTGAATTGGTTTTCCTCTTTCAAGTCTTTAGTTAAGGTTACTTGAAAAGAGAATCTGAAATCACAAAAGAAAATCAATACCACAGTTGACCAAGGCCAGGTTCAATAATACTGCCCACATTTGAGTGCAGTGAGGGAAAACAGCATTCATTAGTCATATAATAACTACATGGCCTCCTGCTTATCTCAGAAATTCCTCCAAGGAACACAGCCATTTCCCACCTATTATTTCCTATTGATTTTCACCATCTGCCAAGAGGCAGAGAAGGAAGAGGAATTTCAACAGAAGAAGGTGAGACCAGAGGAGCACCAAAGGAGTGGGGAGCACTGCATACCCCTTAGATGTAATGGCAGATGGGCATGCAAGGCTTTCAATTCATAACTCACTTTTTTGTGTATTCAATTCTCTGACTCCAAGTTGGTCCTGTGACAGCTGGTATTCCATTTTCTCACCTGAGACCTATAGTCAAAAGAAGTCGAAGGGAGATTGTTCACTGAGAATCCATCATCATCATCATCATCATCATCATCATCATCATCATCATCTTGTTATTGTTGTTATGATGATGACTGGTATATATGCAAATACCATCCCAATCCCAGCTCACTCTTTTGTACAATGATTGATTTTCATCAGGGGGATCTCCCCCAAGTAGCCAAGGTTCCCTGAGGAGCCCCTAGATACCAAGAGGTAGAACCAGTTTCTTTTCACATGTAATGAGACATAACACATGTGGTATTTATTGAGTGCCAAGTTCTGTTGTAAGTTCTTCAGGTGTATTAACTCATAATTCTCAGAACAACTCCACAGGGAAGATATTTTAATTACTGCCTCCATTTTATAAATGAGAAACTGAGGCAGGAAGTTTAGGAAGTAGTAGAAGATCACCTAGCTATGAAATGGTAAAGGGAAACTTGAACAAAGGCAGTCTGGTATTGAAGTGCTTAAGCATAACCACCATGCAAACTGCCTTCATAAGAGAGGAAAGCTTTTTCAAAGGTGAACGTTTTGTCCTGAACTTATATTGCTCACATATAGCCAAAGTGCAGTAGAGGTAGGGATTTTGATGACTCTCATTTCCTAAATCATGCAATTTTATCCCACAAAGTAGAGGAAGATGGAGAGGAAGAACCAGGGATGGATATTGAGAAGGAATGGAAGGGTGGCAGAAACAAATACTGGATAGGAAGATCGGGATGCCCTGGAACAAACTGCCAGACTTCAAGAGGTTACAAAAGAAAGTGTTTATGCAGGATCTCATCATGGAAACAATACTGTCTTAAAAGAAGTATAAAATCCCTAATTTGAAAACAGAAATCAGGGTGAATCCTGGAGTGTGCTTGTAAGCCTCAAATGTTTGTATCAACCTGTTTAATATTATGGTTCCTTAGTCTCAATATAAAACGCAGCACTTAGTGTGTGGAAGCATTATGCTAAGTGCCATTTGATCAACAGTCACTCTTTTGAGTCCTCTCAACTACCCTACAAGAAAGCGCTAACATATTAAGAATAAACATGAATGTAGTAAGTCCATGCCTGTTCTAAGCACATCACAAACTCATGTAACTCACACAACAATACTTTGAGAAAGAAACTCTTCATTTTATTATCCTCATTTCACAGATGAAGAAACTGAGGCAATGAAAATTTAAGAAGATTGTCCAAGTTCACATGGTTACTATGAGGTAGATCCAAGGTTTGAACCAAGCAATCTGACCCCAATCTGTGCGGTTTACCACTGAACTATATTGCTTCTGCATAGCACTCTGCTGGCTATTTTCCAAATGTTATTAACAATTACACTAAGCCAATTTTACAATCTAGGAAAATGAGCCTTAGAAGAGTTATGATATTTCACCAAGGTCACTCAGATAGTGACTGGCAGATCTGTATTTTGAACTCACGTCTCTTAAATACCAGTACCCTCACTCTTAAATATTAAGCAAGAATCATAACCTGCAAGATTCACAGAGAGAAAACAAAGTTACAAGAAAAAGAAGGCACAGAACTTAGATCAAAGCTTTAACTAAAAGACAACATGACCCTACTCTTAAAAGCAAATGCCAATCTCTCCTAGGCTCCTATGGAAAAAGTCCAGCATGGAACTAATGTTTCAGTACCTAAACATGAATAACCCCTCTCCTCCATCAGAATTCCAGCTACCTACCTCTAAGGGGCTACAAGCAGTTGGGTGTAGGTCACTACCGTTCTTAGCACCTGAACCCATCTTGTTCTGGGAATGGACCACCCTCCATTACTTAGTGACTTCCCTTTTTGACCAATTCAGCTTTGTAAGGAAATATCCACCTTGCAGATCATTTGTTGGAAGGTGGTATTGTTCAATAAGTATCTCTTGATTAAGGATTAAATGAATGCTAAAGTTGTTGAATGGATCAAATTAGATAAAGCCTACAGAGCACTTAGTTCCGTACCTAGAATATAGAGACTGCTCGATAAATCGTAGCGGCTGTGCTACTACTATTCTCATTGCTAGTACATCATTTTTGGTTTTGGCTATTGCTAATTATTAAGGGACAGAGAAAACATAGATACACAGTAAAGCCCCAAAAGCAAGCCCACTCATTGGAAAGAATTCATAGAGGAAAAAAGGGAGATCATTTTCCTGCCTCCTAAGAGAGTGACTAAAAGACTTAGGAAGGGATGACTACAATTTAGCATGGCATATAGCTGTAATTCAGTGTCTCCCAGGTGTGAGTAAGACTCATTATAAGATTTAGATTGGTTTTATACATGCAAGTCCACTGAAAAAAATGATTTACTTCAAATAATAGTTCAGTAGACTATTATTTGGTTTAATTCCACTGCCCTAGTTATTATTTTAGTTACAATAGATGATTATAGAAATTTCAGAAAATTCAGATAAAATGAAAGAAATTAAAATCGCATATGAATGATGTTTTCATATGTGTATGCATATATACATACACATACATACACATATACATATACATACACAGATGGTCCCTGACTTACAATGGTTAGACTTAAGATTTTTCACCTTCATGATGTTGAAGAAGCAATATGCAGTCAGCAGAAAGCATACTTCCAGTTTTCATTTTGATCTTTTCAAAATTAAGTGGTAGGCTAGCAATTAAGGCTAGCAATTAAGTGGTAGGATCCCCTCTCGTGATGCTGGGCACTGGCAGTGCGTGGCAGCTCCCGTCAGCCACACAATCAGGAGGGTAAACAAGCATTGCACTTACAACCATTTGGTACCCAGACAACGATTCTGTTTTCCAGTTTCAATACAGTATTTAATACATTACACAAGATAGTCACTTGTGTTAGATGATTTTGCTTGACTGTAGGCTACTACAAACGCTCTGAGCATGTATAAAACAGGCTAGGCTAAGCTATGATGTGTGGTAAGTTAGGTGTATTAAATGCATTTTTGACTTAAGATATTTTCAACTTATGAGTTTATTGGGATATAATCCCATCATTAAGTCAAGGAAGATCTATATATAGTTTGGTGTCACAATTTAGCATTCAGTATTACTAAACTATTTAGTAGTCAGTTATATTTAGTATTACTAAACTATTATTTGAATAATTTAGGGGCCATATATATAAAAGATATCTATCTTTTATAGATATATATCACTTTTAGATATAGATATATATGTATCACTTTTATATATATTCACATTTTTTTCAGAATTTTCCTATCAAATATGTATGCATATTTCTGTATTCCCTCTCTGTATACATATACATACACACAAACATACCCATATACTCTATTTTAGAGCTGCCTGCTTTCGTGGTTCTTAATAACTCTTGTGTATATAGATCCTTAGACCTCCTTGCTATTAGCAAGCATCTGATCCAGAATAAAAAGTAGCAAGGCTTTCAGAACACTATAGGAAACATTTATTTTTCTGACCACTCACTAACCTTTCCCCATTCTTAGTCTGTGAGCTTCAGGTAAGGCATCACTCCTATTTCCTGACAGGGAGCACATTAGCCAGTCTCAGCCAATCAGCAAAAGGAATTCCCTTGCCACTATGACTGGTTCAGGAAGACTGGACATATGACCCACATAAGTACAATCAGAGTGAAGCTCAGGACTAGTTTAAGAGTTAACCTCTTCACTCTCAGACTTGAGGCCACCATATTGAGTGGGTACAAAAGAAACCAACACAAGGCAGTTATGATGAGAGTTGGTGAAAATCTTAAGAATGATGGTAATTTCTGAACCCCTAGATAAATATCTGAGCAATGTAAACTCTGGCCTCCTCAATTACATAAGTAAATAAATTCCTGTTCTTAATTTAGCTGATGTGAGCAAAGTTTTGCTTATGGGCAAGAGAAATCATCTTAACTATTACAAGCACAAATCATAGAAACCAAATTTGAGTTTTAGTCCCAATGCCCTCCTTTTGTTTCTTTTGTTTCAAAATAAATTCCTTTTTGGTATAAACCAAAGGGAGTCAACATACTCGGACTTATTAGGCCAACCAAGAACACATGGTGTATTACAACAAATCATCCCATTTGTCTCCTGTTAGAAAAGCCCTTCCTTCTGTATGTTTCAAATACCTTTCTGTGCCATGAGTTTCTAAATGCCAAAAGTTGTTCAAATTCCTCAAGTTCAACAAGCAAATAGAAACTAAAATTTTGGTGAACATCAGAAAAGAAAACCTTACACCTGGATTATAAAAGTTCTCTCATGAGGTGGTTGCCCTTGGAAAAGAGATTTGTGGTTCAATACAATAAAAAGTTATTTCCCCACCTGTCCTCATCAAGCTTAATGAATACCTTACACATAAAACACCCCTTTTTATTACTGCATTCCATGTTCTGGTGGAGATCAGACTCCTCCAGCACATCAAAATGGTACCCCCCATCCCCAGGCAGAGTACAATGATATTTCCAGGCATCATTGCCATGAGCAAATATGGCAGAGCCCTTCCCAAATGAAAAAAAAAAAAACTTTGTATCAAAGGAAGTAGGAGACTATCTTTGAAAACTAGAGCAAAAAAATTAATAACAATGTAGTCAGATATATTCAAGAGGCATACTGATCAAATATACACACTGTTTTAAAGCATTTATGTTGTTGTTTTTTTTTAATTTTTTTTTAACGTTTATTTATTTTTTTGGGGACAGAGAGAGACAGAGCATGAACGGGGGAGGGGCAGAGAGAGAGGGAGACACAGAATCAGAAACAAGCTCCAGGCTCTGAGCCATCAGCCCAGAGCCTGACGCGGGGCTCGAACTCACGGACCGTGAGATCGTGACCTGGCTGAAGTCGGACGCTTAACCGACTGCGCCACCCAGGCGCCCCAAAGCATTTATGTTTTGAAGGGAACATTTTATATCTATTTTTAAAACCTTGTTATGTTCTGTAATTTCCATAGCCTGTCACACCCATAGCGATTTATCTGCACCTCTCTTGTGGAATTTATCATTTGCTACTTTTAGTACCATTACATGTGTATAAGTCTTATCTCTTCTACAAGAATGCAGACTCCTTGAGGGGAGGGATCTTCTTTATCCTTATATCTCAGACATGACATAACTTGGTAGCTTGTAGATACTGAGCCTTCCATAAATATTAGAAACATGAAAAAAAATGTTTAAGTGTATTTTTTAAAAGCAGAATAAACCTGGATGGAAACAGAAAGCTTTTTTTCACTTGTTAAAGGAGACTGTGTTATAAGGAACTCATAAAAGTAAATAAAGAATTGTAGCTCAACTCAGATTTCAGTGAAGAAATTGGTTCTCCATAGACACTCAATCATTCATTCATACATATAACCTCATTCATCAACTGAACTAATATCTATAAAAGCTTCTGATAAAGTTAAGAATAGAAGGAAAATTAGAGCAGATTACTTCTATGGAAAGATGGAAAATTGGTCTGCTTTCCCAGATCTCAGTGCTTTATGCAGTCAGTGACATCGTGGAATTTATCACTCTTCTTGCTTAATTAGGACGTAAGAGAAAGGTAGGAGGATAAGAGTAGACAATTTTCAAATAAAAAGTGGTTTTTCCCCAGCAAGTTGTAAAAGGAAATCAAAGAGTTTCTGGTTTGTTTGTTTTTGTGGTAGGAAAATCGAAATCTAGACAGAAAAAAAACCTAAAAGAAGAAAAGAAAAGGCTGAAGGGAGAGAAAGAAGAGAGAGATTAGTAAAAGTTCTCTAAATTTTCAAAGAACGAAAGACAGAATTAAGAGTGAGTCCTGGAAGACTTCTGACATGGGATCAAAAGATATCATGTGGACAAAAGAAGTATTCCTTTCAAATCTAGTATTTATCCTAGATTAAAATAGTCGAAATTAGTGGGAAGTGAGGAACATGTTGTACCTTGTTCATTGGTTTCATTCAAACCTAGTTCTAAAATACATAAATAGTTTAATACATTGATATCTTCAAGTCTATACTTTTCTACTAGAAAATGTGGCAGTATTTATTATTTTACCTTGCTCACATTCAAAAAGAAATTATTAGATCCAGGTATAATGGAATTATTCAAATAAAGTATAAAACAAGAGGCCAATAATAGCGCTAGACAAATAGGAGATCCTAAAATGTTAGTCAATGAGTAATTAGTTATAAAGAATACTTTCCTGCCAGCTATACCTCAAATAAATAAATAAATAAATAAATAAATAAATAAATAAATAAATAATAAATAAAAATAAAACCTACACAAAAGTTTTGGGAGTTTTTCTAATACAATTATTAAAAAAATGTTAAAAAAATTTCCTTTGAGTTTTCTCCCATTCATATAAATAAATATAAAATCACATATCCCCCAGTAAAATATAAAGAGTAAAGGAATAAATACATAATATTATCCAAGCAGAATCCTCAGCTCTATAAATGGCAGGTAGATACATTTGTGTTCAACGAAATGACTGCATTTTAAATTCATTCTAATAAAAAATAAACAAAACTTCTTCTATTTTTCTGTTTAGGTTGTATCCCAGTCCACAGTCCAGGCATACAAAAGAAACTCTGTTTTTCTACATTAACATAATTTATCTTTCAAGAACTGGATAATATCTTGAAATCCTCAGTCAATTTGATGTTTCTTCTTTTTTCTCCCTGGGGAAGCTTTCAAGTTCCAGATAGGGTTTATATAGGCTGCATGAGTCAAGGTGATGGATTCTGTCCCTTGCTGCCATTTTTCCATGTAGGCATTGATTGATAAATCCATCATCCTTTTTGTCTTTGGTTGTAGGTCCACACCAATAGCTACAGAGAGATATGCCTCTCTTCCATTTACAGGAACCCTGTAGGTACAGTCTTTGCTGCTTTAGTGCAATGCTTGGTGTTAGAGAAACCATTCAGCTTCTAGTTCACTTTGGGGTACTCTCTGAGGCTTTGGAAAGACCCCATTGGGTTTGACTCAACAAGCATCTGGGCATCTGCTGCTTCAAAGAGTTCAGCTTACTTTCTATTCTAGAAAAGATGGTCACAGTAATAGGAAGGATGGGACTATGGAATGTGCAGAGTCAGCAGGGGAGGTAGAGCACTTTTCCTCTGTCTCATTATGTTTCTCCAAACATTTTTTTGTGGGCTTGGAGCCCTCTCAATTCTCTTAAGTGCTTTAGGCTGTAAACCAATGCCAAGAAGAGATTGGCAGGCTATTTTTTTTTTCTTTCTGGCTTGCTACATCCTTCTCCAGAGGCAATGGCCTAGGACGCCCTAGCTGTTTGAATAAGAAGAAAGTTCAGAAGGATGGAATTATCAGAAGGGGAAGGGAAAAAAAATTGTTTAATATTTCAAACTTTCCCAGGAAATAGGAAAAATGTCTTTGAGGTTATATGGAAGAAAATTAGCATAAAGTTGAGGTCAGGTGGAAGAAATTAGCATAAATTAGAATAAAGCACTCTGATTTTGCTGATCTCTCTGCCTCCAAGCAATCTTCTAGAACTGAACTTTGAAACTCTTTCAAATAGAAAAACTTGCAACAAAAGCTTTCTATCCTATACCATATTCTTCTATAGACTTCATGATATACCCTGAAATATCTTTAGGGGTAAATCTTTGTTTTCTTCAATAGATCTCACTATTAGAAATTGAACTTTTCTCTCTATGAAATATATCCAAGATCAACAACTGGTCATCCTTGCCTTGCCCTTGGAAGTCTTTCTTTTTGTTTAATTGAAATTTATTGTCAAATTGGTTTCCATACAACCCCCAATGCTCATCCCAAAAGGTGCCCTCCTCAATACCCATCACCCACCCTCCCCTCCCTCCCACGCCCCATCAACCCTCACTTTGTTCTCAGTTTTTAAGAGTCTCTTATGCTTTGGCTGTCTCCCTCTCTAATCTCTTTTTTTTTTCTTCCCCTCCCCCATGGACTTCTGTTAAGTATCTCAGGATCCACATAAGAGTGAAAACATATGGTATCTGTCTTTCGCTGTATGACTTATTTCACTTAACATAACACTCTCCAGTTCCATCCACGTTGCTACAAAGGGCCATATTTCATTCTTTCTCATTGCCACGTCATATTCCATAGTGTGTATAAACCACAATTTCTTTATCCATTCATCAGTTGATGGACATTTAGGCTCTTTCCATAATTTGGCTATTGTTGAGAGTGCTGCTATAAACATTGGGGTACAAGTGCCCCTATGCATCAGCACTCCTGTATCCCCTGGGTAAATTCCTAGCAGTCCTATTGCTGGGTCATAGCGTAGGTCTATTTTTAATTTTTTGAGGAAACTCCACACTGTTTTCTAGAGCGGCTGCACCAGTTTGCATTCCCACCAACAGTGTAAGAGGGTTCCCGTTTCTCTACATCCTCTCCAGCATCTATAGTCTTGTAAGTCTTTCTAAGTCATACAGATAAAGTTCTTTTCAAACTCCTTAATAAATTAATCCCTTCCAAACCAATGTCATATATTCAGCTATTTATAAACTCTTTAGAGTTTATAAATTGTTTCACAAAGAAAGTGTCACTAAAAGTCAGACAATGTCTACGTGTGTCTCTTGTATCGTGCAATATCAGAAATTTCTTATTGATTTGGTCATTTTGTCCCACATTCATTACAATAAAAATCCAAACTTGCACTCATCTGGGACGACTATAAATAGCTCGATGAAGCTATGATTTATAGATTAGTGAATGTTGCCTTTTATTTGAAAATAGTTCAAACATTTCAACAGCCCATAAGCCTCTAACAGTGTGTACAAATCATCCATCTGGACTGCCTTTGTGCAGTGACCATGCATCATTTGTGGATCGGCAACATGGCTTGTGCACTTTCCTTATATTTTGGTCATTTTCTACTTTTAGGAGTCTTGCCATTCCAAGGTAGAGCTAGGGAACTTGCATTACCAGATTTCACTGCTACTAGGGTACAGATATGTGACGTGGATTCTGCCACTCACATGTACCTGAGCACAGCTGGGTTCCGAGGGAGATGACACACTTCCGAGCACGTAGGAATTGATATTCTGGCAACTGTGGTGAGAGAGACACTTGGTTCCTTACAGATAACAGTGGCAGAGCTCCTGGCATCCAATCATAGAGCATCATAGGCTGAGTAATGATGAGGTGGCATTTTCCCTGCTAAAGGTCCTTTAGTGGGACTAAGAGTTCTTAGTCCCTCAATTGGTTGGTGATTCAAGAAACTAGTTCTCATACCCTCCTGGAAAGTCATAAGTTACAAGTAACCTTTTATAAATTCCTTTTCTGGCTAAACTACATGTTGTTTGCAGTGCAAAACACTTTTATAGTTGCTGAACAAATAAATAATTAATCATACAATATTACACATGTATGTAAAAAAAAGTTAATCTCATTTATGCTGACACGTTAACACTGTTACTAAGATTCTAAGAGGGGGAGTCAAAAAGCAAATATTCAAAACACTAGCATTTGCCACATAGTCCAGGCAACATGGTGACCCAATATTAGTTGGCTAATAGATTTTTCACTTCTTTTTTTCATGTTTATACTTTTGGTGCATCTATTTTTGAGTTATTAAAAGAAGGAGTGTTTACAGGTAGTTTTTATTGCTGGTGATTCATTTTAATACAGTTCTAAGGAAGATGAAATGGGGCTGCCTAATACAATTACTCTAAACACTAAAGGCACACATTGTGTGAGCAATTACTGATGACTTTCCATGTACAGTGGGTAGCAAAGATGAAATGCATAAAATGAGTAATAGCAGATAGTCCCAGTTATCAAGTAGCTCACACGATTGCCATTTCCCTAGAATAAAAATTATATCCAAATGAGAAGTTCTCATTGTATTTCCATAATTTCTATTCATCCCTCAAATCAATTGTTCTTTCCTTGAAAATTATTTATTACTAAGGCTATCCAAGGAAAATAACTATTCTGTCCCTGTAGGACTCATTGGGAGGACTGAGAACTATTGCATCCTATTTAAAAGCATTATTATACTGCTCCCATGGACCACATTGACATAGCAAATGTTCTTTGGGAAAACAACCAGTTGAATCACTTATATATCTCCAACAATGACTACGTGCCTTGTGAGAATGCTAGAGCCAGCTACCCATCCTACACTCATCCTAACAAAGCTATGTTTCGTGGTATCAATAACTAATTACATTACAGTTCTGCCTCAGTAACATAGATTGATAGTTTCATTATACCATTTAATTAGAACTGTTTTTAATTTATCAGGAAGAATTGGTATAATTGGTGAAAGAACAGCTGTTGCAGGTCACATGGAAACAATATGGTTGAGTAACAGAAACTGGCAAACTTGGCTGGGAAATCCAAGTGGCATTTAAGTCTTTTGGAATGCATAATGTGGAGGGAAAGGAAGTCTGCTATCTGTCATATTTCATCTAATCAACACCTCTGAACTTATCACTAGCGTTACTGGTGCGGGATGCATGGACACCAGCAAGAAGTACTTTGCAGAACCAAGGTCCACTGTGGCTCAATAAATTCTATTTCCCCAAAACAGGGTATCATCTGAGTTTCAAGGGATCTGAAGGAGAACTTTCATCCCTTAATGTAGCTGCTTCTTAGATAGTAAGTGCTAATTTTCTTGCATTGTCCAAACTAGTAGCAGATATAACATTTTAGTTTATTAAAGGAATAACTGGTATTAGACATATCATACTCTAGCCTGATTTCCTCTTTAAGGATGGACCCCTCTTCTATTACTCAGGGTTCTCCAGAGAAACAGAACCAATGCGGTATATCTGGGTGTGTGTGTGTGTGTGTGTGTGTGTGTGTGTGTGTGTGTGTGTGATAAAAAAATTATTAAGGAATTGACTCATGCAAATGTGAAAACTAGCAAATCTGAAACCCACAGGGTAGGCCATCAGGCTAAAAACTCAGGCAAGGAGTTGCTGTTTAAGTCTTGAGTCTGAAATTTGTAGGTCAGGCTAGCAGGATGGAAATTCATGCAGGATTTTTATGTTCTGATTTAACACAAAATTTCTTCTCTGAGAGAACCTAATGTTTGCTCTTAAGGTCTTCAACTGATTGGATGAAACCAACTCACATTACTGAGAGCAATCTACTCAAATTCAACTTATTATAGATGTTAATGACATTTATAAAACATACTCACACCAATATCTGGACAAGGTTTTGACAGATATCTGGACAAGGTTTTGACCAAACAACCGGGCACCAGAGCTTAGCCAAGTTGACATACAATTTAACCATCATACCTATTAACAAAGAAGCCTCCCAAGGTTCTTTCAGACTTCTGTCCACCCTTAGCTTTCTAAGACAAGAATGCCATGTTTCTACATGAATGTTATCTTTCTGTCTTCATGTTCACAAGGAACACATAGTTAATCAATTATGGTACTCTTTTCCACTGAGTTCAGAAATGCTTCTCAACCCAATGCTCCAAAATGCCACTTCCATTTTACTAAAGCTAGCATGCAAAATAAGTGTATTGACTCGCCCTTCTTAAGCAATTTAGTCACCGTGTGCTTTTAGCTTTTGTTTCTCTCCTGATTGTCACAATACAATTGTAAGCTGGATACTGAATATATAAGAATCATTCCAAAAGAGACTGTAGTCCGAGATTAATGCAAGAAAAGAAACAATGGAACCACAAAAATCCAACCCTGGTACAACAAGAGGACCAGAGGATCCAAATGATACCATCTCATAAGTCAAATAATGCATAGGGCAGTTAACTAAGTGTAAGGCAGTGGGAGACTTAGGGAGGTGCTCCAATTAATGTCAAGAGTGAAGACTTAAAACTTCATGGACCAAAGGGGACGAGACTTATGCAAAAGAGGATTTCCATGGCAAACCCAAGATGAGTGGATGGGGAGGATATTCTGAGTTTGAGAAGGATACATCCTGGGCTTTAAAATTGTGTTATTCCCAGTGGAGGAGCCACTAATAGTGGTTAGTAGAAAGGCTACAACCAATGCTTCTTTACAACACAGCTGGGAAGACGCTAAGCCTGGTTTTAAGGCTTCCTAGTCAAGAAGAATGAGTATTATGATACAGTGCAGGCTTCTGCTGCCAATGCAGAGTTCAGTCAGGAATCCTCTGGAAAATAGCATAAGAAGGCTGATCAATATATGAGTCTGAAACTGTGGCTTTAATTGTCACTTCAGGTCCACTGCACTGAATTTTATTGGATTTGACTGATCTTTTATCAATATTGTATACAATATTATCTTTTATACTCATCTTTATCTTTTGCTTCTTTATTTCTCCTCAGGACTTGAACAATCACCAATCTCATACAATCAAAATACCACATTTATCTTACAGCATCTCCTTCATGCTCACTGTCAAAACAGCAAATCCTATAACCTTTCTCCATTCCTTTCCCTCGTCCCCTATCCTTTCTGTTCATTTATCCTTTTTTACCTGCACTTCTCTGTAAAGATCTCTTTACAGACCTCCTAGCCTCCCATTCTTGCCATCTGACACAATTTCTGCCCCTTCTAATAGATCAAAGAACCTTAAAGCATGGTTCTGCTAATGTTGCTTCTTTCATCAAAGGCTTTTGATAAGTCCTATAACCTTATAGTGTAAAATCCAAATTCTTTAATTTAATATTCAGTGTCTCCCATAACCTAACCCAGGCCATCTTTGCAACATTGTCCTCAGCCAGTCTCCTATTTTGAAAAATATAATCCAGAAGACTGTGCTACTTGCCATTTCCAGAAAATGCTTGGCATTGTTCACTTGCATGCCCTTCCATATGTGTTTTGCCTACTGGTTGGTTTCTATTTCTCTATTAGTTCATTCTTCAAAATCAGCTATAAAACTATTTCCTTTACAATGAATTCTCATTCTTTTCAATGAACTACTATATCACATGTAACAAATAGCATTTTACCATAGTTACCTCAAAAGAGACTGTATTTCCTTACCATATAAACTCGTGAATGATAAGAATCATTTTTTCACTCACTTTTTTTTTCCAACAGTGTCTTTCACACATTAGATGTACACTGTATGTTTGGTAAGTGGAATAATACACTAAAGAGTGAATCAATCCTTGGAGCAAGCTCATTCTCAGTCATCTCTCATAATCCATGTGAATGAAAGATTGGCTTAATCAGAGATGATTACAATCTCAAACAAATCCCTCAACTTCACAGTATACACCGCTCTAGCAAATCTTTTTTTCCTGAAGCAATTTACAAGTAGCAAAAAACTCAACAGGAGTTGCTTCCTTCACTCTATACACAGTCTCATTTATTCTTATATTATTTCATTCAGCTAGCATTTGCTGTGTTTTTAATGTATTCCAGGCCTAATGTTAGATTCTAGAATCACAGAGAACATAGTTCCTGTCTTCAAGGGCTTTCAATGGGGATGATTGAAAAGGTCAACTATCATAATTATGGTAGAGTATGACGAGGTGTCTAACAGAGAAATACGGATGGCCTTGGAAGGCAAAGGAGGGGCACCTAAGCCAAATCAAAATTCAGTGACGATTTCGCCGAGACAGCAGTATCTCTGCTGAATTGTTAAGGGAAAAGAGAAGTTATATAAATGAACACGTTTGAAGAAGGCAGCCCAGTGAGGAGAAGAACTGCATATGTGAGAGCACAGAGGCGTGGGTGAGCAGGATGGGCTTTAGGATTTACAAGCAGTTGACTCACAGAAAACAACACTAGAGTGGGTTCGTTTCCTATGGCTTTTGTAACAAATTACTACAAACTGGGTGCCTTAAAACAGAATAAATTTATTTTCTCACAATTCTTGAGGCCAGAACTTGGAAACCAGTTCACTGAACTGAAGTCAAGGTGTCAGCAGGATCATATACCCTCTTGAAGCTCTAGGGGAGAATCTAAGCTATTCCTTGCTTCTTCCAGATTCCGGTGGTTGTTGGCATTCTTAGTCTTGTGTCCACATCATTCCAATGTTTGCCTCAGTTGTCACAAGGTCTCATCTTCATATGATGGTCTAATCTCACTCCGCTTTTCTCTTATGAGGCTATATGTGATGATATTTAAGGCCCACTGGATAATCCAGGATGATCTCCTCACCTCAAGATCCTCCACTTAATCATATCTGCAAAGACCCTTTTCACCCCCAAATGCAGTAGCATCTACAGTTTCAAGGGAACAGAATGTGGACATATCTTTGGGGGGAGCCATTTTCAACCTACCATATAAGTCTTATGAAATGTCTTGTATGCTAATCTAGCAGGAATATCCATAGGCAAACAAATGGAGAAAAGTCATAAGGCAATGCATGCCCCCAGATACATGGAACCACAGGTAAAATGCTGAAATATAAATATCTAAGGTTCATATTTCTCTAAAGAAAGAAATCAATTAAATTTTAGCAATACTTTGATATGGGTTTGGAGTAAAAACAGAGTCCCTGAAGGTCTGAGGCAGCAACAACCTCTTTAGGCATAACAAAGAGGAAACATTGTTTTTGATGCTCCAGAAAAGGAATGGAAGATGAGACAGAAGTGATAGATGAGTGGAGTTAGGGGAGAGAGAGAAGCCAAGATTACAGTCAAGGCTGTGTATCCATCAAGATACTCTAAAGAATACAAGAACAAAGATGTAGTACAGGAATTCGATTTTAGACAATTTTGGCAGAAGCTGAGAAAGTGAATGGCTGGAATTGATGAACATTATCACTTCTTGGAGAAGCTCTTGGCTCCTCAGTGGGCCCACGGACAGTGGCCTGGTGATGGGCCTGGGGCCACAGTTACCAACAGAGCCAGCAGTTAGAAAGACAAGCTGGGATGCTCAGGGCACCCCTTTATCTACATGTCACTGTCTAACCATAACAACTTTCTGAGAGCAGTGGTTTCCACTTCACTTCCACCTTCTAAATCCCATGTAATTTTTCTTTTGACAAACTCTTATTTCCTGTTAGTTTCTTTTGCTTTGCTGAGTAACAAAAAAAGGTGTTTTGTTTTGTTTTGTTTTTTGTTCGTTTGTTTGTTTTTTAGTGAGCCAATAATGGTTAGAGTGAGGGAATCCCAGTCTTAGCCCAGTGGACACAACATATTCCAGTGGAGCCTATAAAATATGCACAAAGGAACTCCAAATCTTTGATAAAGTCCAGGTTCACAAATAGTTTCCTGGAGTGAAATAAGACAGCACAGATATCATGTGTGAAAAAGACACTAGGCAGAGAAAATCCCGGAAACAGAACTCCCTCCTCCAGATTCATCAACATCTCAGAGTGTTGAGCTTCGGCAAACCACAGAAGATTTAAGCTAATCCACCTTGATCTTGACAGAAAAAAAGGCTCCTTTCAGACTAGGCGTATGATAATTTATCCAAGTTAGGGCTTTATAGACAGATACAAGATGATTCTAAGAGTCACAGTAATAAATCTTTGGAAAGACTCTTTGACTTCTCCCCCAAATCTTCTTTCTTTATTTTGTTAATTTATTTTGACTTGATGCAAGTCAAATTTATTTTGACTTGTTAATTTTTTTTTTACTTGATTTATTTTTTATTGAGTCAACCTGTTAGACTGACTTCAAAGTCTCAGATCTTTAGTTACTTTCTGACACTCATAGGCCAATCCTACCCCTGCCTCCTAATGGGAAAATCTCTTCGGAGCTCACAAAAAGGAAAGTTAGATCATCAATTCCTAGTGTCATCTATTACAATTCATGCTGCAAGAAGCAGTCCCAGAAAGTGTGCTAACCAGGTCTTTGTTCAAGTACACGTGTGATTGGTGTCCTTGAAAACACAGTGTGTACCCGATGCCCTTAAAGCCCATCTGAATTCTCATAGGGGCCAGCCAGGTGGTCTTCATATTTGAAGATAACTCAGAGAGTCACCTCACTTGTGAAAAAGTCAGCTTCTACCAGTCAACAGACTCAGTCTGCGTGTATGAGGGTGAACCATAAACAGCAGTGACATAAGTAAATCCATCTTATTATCAGTAAAAAAATATAGATACTATTTTTTTTTTTACTAACTGACTTTACAAAATACTTTTGCAGACAGTTGTGTGTTATAACAGTCCCTCAAAATGGAGGATAAAAATTGTTATTCCCTTATTAATCTTACCTAAACTGGGGAAAGAGACATCAAGACTCTCCCCTAATACAGCATAATGAATGAGCATCAGAGCAGACCCTGAATTCTCTCCACTCTGCATCTGAATGGACATATCTATCCTTTCATGAGTTGAAAAGAAATTCTCAGGAAATAACCACATTCAATTTCACAGTGTTATCAGGAGAGGAAAAGAGAAAACATGTTTCTCCTCCATTATAAATAGAAAAATAAAGTCCTATACAAAGTAAGTGCTCAAAGATGCATAGCCAGTCAGATACAGATAAGTGAGACCTCAAGACTTAGCATCCGAGCTTCTTCACAGATTCTTAATCCTAACCACATCAGAGAACAAGAGGGAAATGTGGAAGGCAAGAAGACATTCCCTTTAAAGTAAGCAGCCCTTATACCCGGCCTCAGGCAATTCCATGATCTTAGCTTTTAATTTGTAACTTAAAAAGCCTAGTCAGCCAAATGACATTGATTTTATTGCATATTCCAAGATATCATAAGGATAATTAATCTCCTTAAAAACAATACAGTCTGTTGTATCTCCAGAGAAGCAAGGGGCTAAGTTTGTTCCTGGTGAATTACACCCAACGGGTACCACTAACCTTCAAATGTGCTACTATATTATTTAACTTTTAGACAGTTTAATACAGTTCCTGATTATTAATATGATTTTAATATCTGATAGTGCAAAAGGGTAATAATGTTGTAGAGCTAAGACAAGTGAAAAAGATAAAATTAACTCACTGCTGGTGAGTGATGCTAAAAATACACATTTTTACTTGGTTCTAACTTAACAATTCAGAAGAAAAAATAGCCAATCAATCAGAGAGCCAGAAAAAAAGGGGGATTGACTAAATTATCTTTTTGTCCCCATATAATTCAATAAAATTGAGATATGAAAGTGTTTCAATCATCCAGAGGAACAGGTATTTATATACCAAGTATTTGCTGAGCACTTACTGTGTACAAGGCCCTGGACTAGGCATCCAGGCTCTAAAACCCCCTTTTCTCAAGTGTTTACATTTTCCCTGGTGAGTCAGATGGGAAAGGAAAAGATCACAGTCTGCTACATGCCACAATAAATATATGTACCAAGTATCCTGGCTTTTTCTTCCTGGATAAGCCCAGGATATCACACAGAAAAGGTACACGCAGATGAAGGAGATCAGTTTCCTTACCTAAGAGAAAGGAAAAGAAAGAGGAAGGGAAGAGGTAAAAGAGGCATATAAGCAGAGGTTTCATCCATCTTGTTTGCTGTCTTATCCACGGCCTGGCATATTGTTTCTATCACCTGATAAGTATTTATTGGGCAGATAGATGAACTCAGGTACAAGGATGTGAGAAATTTTGTTATCTTAACTCATATTTAACCACAATTTTCTATCTACTTTCTAATTCAGGTTCACCATCCATTCATTATTAGCAATGCCAAAAACACGAAAACATCTGAAAAACAGAAGTATTTTCCTAATTCATTTGGTGTCAAAATACAGCCTATCTAATTTGGTGAAAAAACCTGACCTGGACTGACATAAGGCTATTTTAAATCTTTATTTACCCTAATTTGTTGTGAATATATATCCATATTTCTTCTGAGAAAGTAATAGTGTGTTCAGTAGTGGAGTGCTGCCCCAGCCCTCACAGGGGGTTTTATATAATATGCACTAAAAGTACTGTTGGCACCTTTTAAAAGTGGGAGCATTTTTGAATTCCAAAACACAATTATCCCCAGAGTTTCAGATAAGAAACTATAGACTTGTAAAATAATATAATGATAATAATATAATAAGCCTGATAAAATTCACAGATCTTATCAACTTTCTTCTTTATCTCCTTCTGGCTTATTGTTCAAGATCTGTCTTATGCCAACTTCAGTGTGGGCTGATGTGTTGTCTTACTGTGGCCCTGGTTCATTGACTCCCCTAGTATGTGGCCAACTCCAGTCCAACCCCCCATGTGAGGCTGACTTATCCAGGGGCTCAATATTGGCTCTAAATGGCCAAAGGGACCTCTCATACCTGACCCTGATATATTGTCACTATTTTGGTGGTCATAAACTGTATAATACCTCTTTAATAGTAACGGAGATAGGGTTCACCTGCTGTGTGGCAAATGGAAAGAAAGAGAAAAGTAAGAAATTACCTTCACCTTAATGTGAATGGACTATTGCTGGGTGCCTCAGAGACCAAAAAGTTCAATACTCTGAAAGAAGAAAGTATGGAGAAGCAAGGGATCGAGTCAAAGACAAACATTTCTATCGCAAATCTTCACAAGGACAAACCCTAAACAGGAAGGTATAAACAATCTACTTGTACTGAGTAATTAGTATATGGTATGAATTAGATGCCACAGCCAATGATTAGTTGTCACATTTAATCCTCACAATTATCCAGGGAGATCTATTTAGATATGTTTATTTTACAGAGAAGGAGGAAAGTTATATTAAGATTGAAACACTTCCCCCCAAAGCCAGAATTGGGAAGAGGCAAACCTAGGATTAGAACACAGATAGGTATCCCCCACCTACAATGCCACACCACCTCACACAGCTCTGTGCTAAAAGTCACATGTAAAAGGATGCTAGTCTGAAAACGAGAGTGACCCTCACTTTGCACTCCTAGGTATGTACATAACGCCTATTTTATCACTAGTTAGCATCAGTCAATAGTGAGTAATCAATAGGCCTTGCTCTTGTGCATACGGTCATCTGATTCATACTTACTGTTAACAACAGCAGTGGAGTGTTGCATAACTATTAGAGCCTGGGCCTCATGCTGGACATTTAACTCATAGTGAATCATCTTCTCCTGTGCCTTGCAAGAAAGCTTTATAATCTCTGAGATTAAAGGAAGCTGAGTAATTTTCCTAGGGTTCCTCTGCTAGCAAATGATAGGTAAGGAATTCAAATGTATAATTCGCTAACTCTAAAACACATGCTCTTTCAACACATCATGCTGTAACACTTTCAAATAAGGAGCTATTGTTGACACTGAATCATAATGGCCATCTCTTATTCGCACTTATCCTTGAGCCATAACTAATGGAGAATATAAGGCTCATTGCGCAGCCACATTTGCTCTCTCCCAATGAACAAGAGACACAAAAGCACAAATAGAATTTCAAATGCCCTAGAATAGCCACCTGTGACTCACCTAGTCCTGGGTACGCAATCACCTTTCAGAAATATAAAACTGAAAATATATAAATCAGCATAATGTAATCTGCTCATTCTTCGCACACACTGAGAAAGCCATCCATGGATTCTGGCAGTTCTCCCACCTGTACGCCACCGGGACCACACTGGACTAAGCTATGGACAGGCCACCAATGATGTGACTTTTCAAACCTTGCTCACCTAGTATAAGACAGTGTGGATGATAGGGCACACAGACATAAGAAAATGGATGCTACTCTTGTCCTAAGGTTGGCAGCAAGAATATTGTCCTCTAGCCATAATACAGAATGGTATTAAAGAAGGGGAATAATCATTAGCACAGAGCTTTGCATCCACCCATTTCAAGTCTTCTCACTGCAGCCACATTCTCAATGACCTATGAGAACCTTTCATATAGCATCCCCAGCACCTAAGAACTGAAGAATTCATTGGTTCTCAACCATGCATTGGGAGATACTGCCCAATGTCCATTACCCAGGTAGTAGTAGTGATGGGATTTGGATATGTGAGTGGGGTTTGAGAAGTGTTGCTTTTATCATATGGATTGGAGGTCTATCCTTAACAGGAAAGAGATCAGAAATCAAAAGGTGGTTCAAGAGATGGTCCCACAAACAAATGAAGATACCAATTCCTTTATTGGTAAATACTGCCATAGAACTGTCCTTTGGTCCCAAGCTTATGGTTAAATGCTGATTTCAGATTATTTCTTTGCCCCTCAATCCCTCAAACCATCACACTCCTCTGACACAAAAGGTGTTGTGGAAAACCAGCATCACCTCAGGTATTGAAATAAGTACAAGTTTTGTATTTTCTAAAAATTTATCCATAAACAATAAATAATGAGGGTAAAGAGAGTAAATAGGGAAAATAATATGAGAATTCTTAATCAAAGGTACATATATCACATTTCTTGATTTTAAATACAACTAAAAAAAATAAGGGTCAACCTAGAAAGGAACATCATACAAAAGATAATAGTGCTCACCCCTGTCCTAGAATTAACTCTTTTTCACCCTCCCTTAATTCTGCATCTTACTTCATCCTCAAACTTAACCTTTACATGAGTATATGGATAGGATATCACTACTTGATTATCTAGTTCTGCACCTGTAGGGGTTTTTGGCTAAGGATAAGAGTATATAATGTACTATAGGGTCAACACACTATGGCCTGCCAGTTCACAATCAGCCATGCCCTGTTTTTATATGACCTGGAGGCTGAGAATGTGTTTTATATCTTTAAAGAGTTGTTAAGAATAAAAAGGAAGAAGAGGAGGAGAACAAGGATATGTGACAAAGATCGTATGTGGCCCCACAAAGCCTAAAATATTTACTACCTAAAATATTTACTAAAAATATTTTTACAGAAAAAGTCTGCTGACCTCTAGATTAATAATTTGAACACTAAGCACTCTTAGAACAGTGATGGTGACTCCAATTCTGCTTCTATAGCACTGATTGCTCAAACACTGTGCCAAAAGGCCCAACTCAGGATATATTTTTAATAATTAAGGTAAAGAATAGGCATCTGCTAATGTGCCACATCTGTATGTGGTCTGGAAACAGTTATCAAATATAAAGTCCCACGCAACTTAGCAAAGGATCAAGTCTTGCTGCTTATTCTGAAGAATGCCCTCATTTTGCCTTATGATTATTACCAATAGCCCTGTTCTCCAAGTCTTTATGTCCATGTTAGTGATCCAGTGCCCAAACAGCTATCCTGAGCTCTCTCTATCACTCCTACCTCAGTTTCCATTAATTCATTGCCATTGAGCAGCAATAAATTAGGGAAATATTGCCAAGAAGGGAATTATGAAGATCATAATTAACAAAGGAGACAGTTGGAGGATTTATAGTAAAGGCCGATCCTGGTCTAGTTTCACTGGGAAAGAGCATCATCTCAATCTCATTTGCCAGTAATTAGCTCTGCCTTTATTGCATTGTAAATACTGTTTTAATTACCATGCTCCTTAGTTGAGAAGATGGAACTCAGTATCCTTATTGGATTTCACATCGTGGCAACCCCTCTTCATCACTCCCCAGCCTTTGCTGTGTACAATAGATGTATGCAACTACAACCGGCAATGGCAGCTGAGAGGATTATAAGGGGTAGCGACAGGTAATATGAGAGATGCACGGTTCTGGGGAAGGAGCTGCATTGCTCTCCCTAATTACCATCCTGATCCCTCTTACCTTGGAGTCTCAGGAGGAATTAGCCAACATGGATAAGGCAATCCTGCTGGGATACCTTCTGAAAAGGCTCTACAAAGCCAGTGGAGATAACCATATTCAGAACTTCCAGACCCACTACAAGGCAACAATCATTAATTATGCATTAATTAGTATCAGATAGGAAGTGGGCCAAGAGCTGCAGTGACCAGGATTCATGGGATGTGAAGTTGAGGCTCAGTTCATCCACTAACTCAGGGCGGGATTTGGATAAATGTTTTGGACCACGGCTCCTAACTGAAAAATAGAGTTATATTAGGTGTTTGCATATAATTCTAGATCAAAAATTGCATGCATTTATAAATTTTATATTGAAAAACATTTTAAAGAGCATCTTTTTTTATTTAAATTTTTTATGCTCTATTTTTTCTATTTGAGAGAGACAGAGCATGAGCATGGGAAGGGCAGAGAGACAGACACAGAATCTGAAGCAGGCTCCAGGCTCTGAGCTGTCAGCACAGAGCTCATTGTGGGGCTTGAACTCACCAACAGTGAGATCATGATCTGAGCCGAAGTTGGAGCAACCCAGGAGCCCCGAGAGCATCTATTTTTTTAAGTTTATTTATTTATTTTGAGAGAGGGAGAGAGAGTGCACACATGCACAGGGGAGAGGCAGAGAGAGGGAGAGAAAGAATCCCAAGCAGGCTCCATGCTGTCAGCATGGAGCCCAACACAGGGCTCAATCTCACAAACTGTGAGATCATGACCTGAGATGAAATCGAGGGTCAGACACTTACCCAGGAGCCCCTTAAAGAGCATCTATTCTAATTTTGTGTGACAGACATCACCTCTCTTAAGCCTACCAAGTGATTTTTGCTGCAACTATGATATACGGTTCTGTGAAAGTTTATGCTTCTTTTGTACTGCCAATTTGTCACCTGAAGCATATGCCCTGCCTTTCCACATTCTGCGCTGGGGTCAGCTCACTGAACATGCAAGGAGAGTCCCTGGGTGGCACCCTCAGCAAACAGGGGATGGGACTAGTCTCCCATCTTTCAGGTGGATGATACTGGGCCACATATGGTATTCTGCTCAGGAGAACTGAACCCTGCCTCCTGCTGCAATGACCTCAGTAATGTTCCCTTACACTGGCTTTTCTTCCTTCCTTGCTTCTCGACATCTGCTTCCTAAATTCACCTCCAAAAAAAAAAAAAAAAAAAAAAAAACAAGGCTTTTACCCAAGTACTTATCTCAGGCTCTGCTTTCAGGGAACACTAACTAAGATACCCTTTCTGCTTAAAGACAAAGAAATTAAGGTGAAAAGAAAACAACGTATCTAGACCAAGGGTAGTATTCCTCCCACTGTCCTATTTATAGATGGTCTGTCCATGTGGTTGCAAAGAACTATAATCTAGCAATAGTGAAATAGTCATTAAGTCCTATTCAAGTAACATAGGTGAAAGGGGCACCTGGGTGGCTCAGTTGGTTAACCATCGAACTTCAGCTCAGGTCATGATCTCATACTTCATGGGTTCAAGCTCCACATTGGGTTCTGTATTGACAGCTCAGAGCCTAGAGCCTCCTTTGGATTCCGTGTCTCCCCCTCTCTATGCCCTCCCCTGCTCATGCTTTGTCTCTCTCTCTCTCTCTCTTTCTCTCTCTCTCTAAAATATAAGCAAACATTTAAAAAAAAAAAACTTCTTTAAAGAAATAGCATAGGTGATGGAAATACCAGCAACAAAAATAAGAAAACATACTCTGATATCAAATGGACCTGGATTTGAACCCTAGTTCCACTACTATTTTAGAGCTGTGTGACCTTGCTGTACAAGCTTTTTATACCTTATTTTGCTTACCTATAAGATACTAGGAATAATATCTAAAATACAGTGAATTCCCAATAAATTATCATTATAATATTATCGTTATTATCATTCTTATATATAATAGTTCTGTGATTGCCAGTCAGATGAAAAAGAAAACGATCAATGCTGCAAATGGTAACCTTGCTCAAAACTTAAGGTTTTAGCTACTCTGTGCCCTTTCAAACCAATACTCAGGGAGTGTATTTTGTTTGTTTGTTTGTTTGTTTGCTGCTTTTCTGATTATTATGACACCAAGACACAGGAAAACACGAATGAAAAGGAGCACTGCAAATTGTATCACCTTCTCCCTCTGTCTGGAACTTTGACAGAGGGTCATTGATGACAGTTGGCACTGATGTACCTCATTCCTTTGGTTTGTGGACTGACACACCCAGGGTTGATGAAGACTGAGACAGACATCCAGCCCTCCTGGCTCTTCAATTTTCTAAGCCACTTGTGCCAACTGTTAGGGAACACATTCCAGATTTTGCAGAATTAGCAGGCAAGCATCCAGTGACGAATACATAGGAATGCAAAGCCGTGTCAGACGGTCTCCCAATCTCGAGAACCTTAAATGTCATCTGATCCCTGCTATACAACCTGGCCAAGTGGTCGTGCTGCTTCTGAACACTGCCATGTGACAAGATAGCCTAGTCCATATTTAGACAGCTCTTTTAGAGAGCTTTTCTTTATTTTCATCCAAAATATTTTCCCTGTAGTTTACATTCATTTGTCGTAATTCTAATCTATTAAGTCATTTAGAATAGAAGTCAATCTTTTTCTCCATATGGCAACCTTTGAAAAAAATTGGAAACTTCAGTCACATCTTTTCTTGGTTGCCCTTTCTTCTGACTAGACAACTCTATAGTGCTTCTTTGTTCTTCATGGATTTCCCACCACTCGGGGAGATCAGAGAAATAAATTGAAAGTATATAAATAGCTAACTGCTTTTGAAATTAAAAATAATTGGGGTCCCTGGGTGACTCAGTTGGTTAAACACCCAACTCTTAATTTTGGTTCAGGTCATGATCTCATGGTTCATGAGCTCAAGCCCCGCATTGGGCTCTGCATTGACTGCACAGAGCCTGCGTGAGATTTTCTCTCTCTCTCTCTCTCTCTCTCTCTCTCTCTCTCTCTCTCTGCCCTTGCTCCCCTCAAAATAAACTTAAGATAATAATAATAATAATAATAATAATAATAATAAGTACAGTTTAACTTCTAAACAAATAACTGAGAGTGGGCAGTATAATTGAGTGAGATTCAAATAGAGTCCATGAACACATTCATTACTTAAAAGGAAGATGGTAATGTAGGAAGAACATGGGCTCTGGAGCCAGACCAACTTGAATTTGAATCTCAGTTCTGCTGCTTCTTTGCTGAGTGACCCTAGACAGATTACTTAACCTCTCTCACTTTTAGTTTCCTTATCTGTAAAATGGGCTTAAAACACCAGTTCCAGAGGGTTATTGTGAGGATTCAGTGGAAGAAATGATGTGAGTGTCCTTAGTGTACAGCCTGGCCACAGGCTGTAAAAAGAACATGTGCTGTGAAGCCAGATGGAGGAGTAAGAATCCTGGCCATGCTAATGCTTCCCTGTGAGAGTTTGCTCGAGTAACTCAGGTGTTCTGAGCTTCATCGGGCAAAAGCCAAATAACACAATATTTGGGAATTTACTGTAATGATTAGAAACATAATTTCTAAAGTGCATAGCACATAACCTGTTTCTTGAGTTATCCTTATCCCCCCCCAAAAGTTTCTTTTTCTTTTCACTTCCATGAGGTTTCATTAGAAGATACAAATCAGTATAATCTGCTGGTTTGGGGTTTTTACCAAGATGCTAGTGAGTGGGATGGGTGTTACGAAAAGAATATGCCCAGCATGAATTTATGAAATGTAAAAACCTCCAGAAGAGTCTCCCATAAAGATTTACAAAAAATTAATGAATAATACCAACATACTATATATTCAGGGTTTTTTTTTTACATACTAATGTTCAACAAGAGACCAGAAGAGTCATAACTGTGCCAAACAGGATGCCCATAACTTAGTGGTTTTTGAGTTTAAAGTGTTAGCTGAGAAATTCACAGGAGTAGAGCCAGACGGAAAGTGTGTGGAACATTGGGAAGAATGTAGAACATTCTGGATGGCACAAAAAAAGAAAGAGCACATAGATTCTATCCAGGGGCACACCTTTAAAGAAGTACAGTCTTGCTCAACAGATGTAACAGAAAAATGATTACAGTGGGCTCAGTGCCAATTCATCTCTGTCCCTGGAAAAATAAGCCCAAAGCCCACATCCTTTCGAGAAGGACTGAGTGCATGAAAGGAAAATCAGAAATGACAACCTACAGGATAAAGATTCTATGACTTTCAAGCCCAAATTTAAAAGCAACTCTGAAAACATATAGTGGAAAAAGTATCAGAAGATTTCACTTCTGACCTGTTCTACACTCCACTTTGTACCCTGAACAAATCACTTCTCCCTGTCCCTACCTCTCAGCGTAAGATGTAAGATAAAGAGGGGTGAAGTGGCTGATTTCCAAGGTCCCTTTCAGCACTAACAAATGCTGTGTGTCTTTCTCGTCAAAAGTATTCAAGATTGATTAGCATCAAGAAGTCAGCAAATTGCCAGGCGGCTCCTAGCATGGAGCCTGGAAGAGTGGAAGTGGAATAAGAAAATATGCCTTAGATGTATACTACTTCAAAATTAGAATCCACCAGTGAATGTCTAGTTAATGCTCAAACTGGTTAGTTAACATCCAGTTAATGGAAACATGAGATGACTTTGAGGACACTGGCTGTCACTTTTTTGGAACCAGTTCAGACTGAAACTCAGATCTAGAAATTCTTTTTTTTTTAAATTTTTTAAAAATCTTTATTCACTTTTGAGGGACAGGAAGAGACAAAGCATGAGTGAGGGAGGGGCATAGAGGGGGGGGCCCAGAATCCGAAGGAGGCTCTAGGCTCTGAGCTGTCAGCACAGAGCCCAACACGGGCTTGAACCTACGAACTGTGAGATCATGACCTGAGCCAGAGTCAGACGCTCAACCGACTCAGCTACCCAGGTGCTCCCCCGCTCCAGATCTAGGAACTCTTGCATCAAAGTGTAACTTCCCCAAGAATGTAAACTTCTCCCTCAATTCTTCTTTTAAAAGGGTTCTCTTTCTTTGAAAAAAATCTTAAAACTGTTAACATGAGCCACTATCCTCTATGACAAGAGGGAAGTCTCCATTTCCTTCACACACATCCCTACATCCTTCTGCCCTAGTCTCAGTGCCTGGCACCTTCTTTACTGAGAGGCACAGGCTAGATACGTTCAAGTGTGTGTCCTGTGCTAAAAGCAGGAGTGAGTCTGAGGGAAGAAGATGGTGTTTGGAGGCCTTAAGGACATGAACACAAGGCCACCCACATACCATCTGTTCATGTGCTCTCTAGATAGAAGAAAAAAGAAAAATGGGCCCCCAGGTGCAATATTCTTAGAACTATATCCCTCTGTAGATACAGCCTAAAAGTTCAATATTAATGACATAATTATGTAGATATTACATGCAATGATAATAATAATATAGTTATTCTGACCACCCTAGTGGAACATAAGCACCTTCATTTAGCCATACACTCATATCATGCTGTCATTATGGAGGTTATAAATTGCTTCTTCATGGGCTATTTCCTCATAGAAATGTAGATGCTCCAATGCTTTGTTATCCTGTCATCTCTAGGGAAGTTAGTAGCCCTGATAAGCTGATATAGGAGGTAACCTCTAAGCCCCTTCCCCTAGCATGGAGAAAAGGCAATATTCATTTTTGGACCACCCACTCTCTGTCTTACTCTTTATCCCCTTTATTAAATGGCTTTGCCATTCCGTTCCAGCAACAGAAGGCTGGGGTGGGCCAGCCGGACGGCATGGTGTTGAAATCACTCCCCATAAAAACGTGCCTGCAATGTTACAGCAGCTTTGATGCTGTTGTAATGCACCCATAAAATCAAGGAACATATGTAGAGGCAGCTGCTGGTGGCAGCGAAGGAATGTAAAAAATATGAGGCTGTTGAAAAACTTTGATAGATTTTACTGCCAGCCAAGTATATATACTTTTTATGGTCTGCTATATGAACCTACAAAAAAAAGAAAAAAAGAAAAATCATGCTTTTCTTTAGTGTGTTTATTCATTGCATCGTTTACAACACATTCCTGAGACAAACTAGGAGACCAGATGATTACTTTTCAAATCAGTGGGTCTCTGTTTAGCCTTAAGAAACTCAGAGAGAAAGGAAAAGGCCTTTAATAACTGGTCCTTAGAGGGCAATGGGGAAGCCCTATGAGGAGGTTAATGTCACTGCGCATAAACCATTTCCCCACATCACACCCTCTGAATGCATCGGGGCCCTCAGAGATTGGCTATTCAACTTCCTTGATGTGGCACAGGCTTTGTATAACTAAATAATGGTCAGGCAGGGATATGATCATGAGGGGGGAGGGGGAATCAGATTACCTAAGCCTAAGGGTAGTATTAGTATACAATCAATATAAAACTGCACAAGGTTAAGTCAAAAGGATGTGGGAAGGAAATATCAGAACTGCCATTATATTTATTTGTATGTAAAATGACAAGGAATAAAGTATGCTTTACTAATATTTAATACATGCACAGTTAGAATGCCCCTCTCATTAGCAGATCTTCACAGCTGAAGATTTGATCCAAAATTCATATACTATATATTCACATATTGGGATAAATGCTCCAAAATTCCTTACTATAAATGTGAGATAAAAAGTTTAGAGATTGCTAAGTTAATAGTAAAAACAAAACAAAACAAAACAAAACAACAACCTCTCCTTGACACTGTAAGAAAAAGCCCAAATATTTAAGAAATGGGTAATTCTTCTATAATAAAATGTTTTGGAACATGGAAAATACAGCAAATTTCCAAATTATTTTATTTGGCTAGGACATGCGTTCCGTGTTTGGTTGGTTGGCCTTTCTTTGTTTGCGCTTCCTTTAAATGTAACCTTTCTGCAATTCCCATATTGATACACATATTTTTTTTTCTTATTTATTCCACTAGCATTTTAATGAGCATCTGGAAGTGTTAAAATGCGTACAAACACAATGTCCCCTTATCCTGCTCTTTCTGGTACACAAGGTGATTCTCCTTGCTCTAAGACAGTGAAGTTCAAAAGATTAGTAAAGTACTAACAGTCATGCGCGTGGCTAGAACAATAGTCATGACTATACACTTTAATAACAGGATTTGACACCATTTTTAAAAAACTGTGTTTGATCATGGGAACAGGGCTCATATTCTGAATCTGCCATTTGTATGTGTTAAATGAGCAAGTCAGTTACTCTCTCTTAGACACAGTATAATCATCTATAAAACAGAGATACTTTACACATATCTATAGAATATTGGTGGTACTTAATAAATAGAAACTATCATCATAAATATTATAACATGATATTTATTTCCTGTAACATCTGGAAAGCATCCTAAAAAACAAATAACTCAAAAGATTTAGCATTATCATAGTGAAAATAAGGTTAGGAAAAGAAGTAGTAGAGGAAAAGAAGAAATGCCTGAATGAAGAATGAGAATGAAGGAATTTAAAATAGTCTAATGAAAATAAAATAAAATAAAATAAAATAAAATAAAATAAAATAAAATAAAATGTATCTCTGAAGTTCTGCTTAACACTGCAAGATTAAAGAGGTTAGCACAATCCTAAGCAGCCAGGAATTGCTATCTTTGGGAAAAGATACCGGTTGGTTTCCAATGGTCTCCAGTGATTTATCTCTTGGCAACACTGGGACCAACAAAAGGAGCAAATTTCCATTCCTGACTTGTAGGGCTCAGGTGAAAAATCTATTAATAGGTATGAAAGGCCAGATGGACTGGCCAAGGCCTGGAGCACAAAGGTTAGTTTTCAAGAACCATCTGGGGCTTGTACCTATGCCTTAGTGAAAAAGCAGTGAGAGCCCAGAACACAACACAGTCAATTAGGAAGGCAGTAGCTGGAGGCCTGCTGGTCTGCCAGCCTTTCACTGGTATAGAAAAATGATGGTTTGGAGACAGGAAAAGTCTATCAATTATTTTCTTCTTTCTTTTTTAATTTTCAAAAACTGGATACATTTAGTAGCTACGAGAGTAAGCAGAGACATTAGGACTCGTCCAGTTTCACAGTCACACTTCCCAGTTTCACAGAAGTTTCTGGAACACTCTCCTTTCATCTGACAGGTTGTTCCCATGGTAGGGTGGGAGAGAGGCCTGGCTCGGGCATATACTGTAAAAACATGCAAACTACTCCTCAGAGTTTATCCGAAACCCTCACAATTTGGTTCCTATCGATATTATCTACCTTCCTGAAGAGTCATGGTAAACTTTCAGATTATATTGAGTTTCTGTTGTAAAATTAATACCTCAGTTATCATCATAATGGGGCAGAACAGTTTTAAATGTCATTTCTTTACTAATGAGTCACTGGATTTCGGACGGATTTCTTAACCATTCTGAACTGCAGTTTCTTCATGTTAAATGGTAATAATAATCATTTTTTTCATGTTAAAAATGATTAAAGAAAGAAAGAATTTATGCAAGAAAGTTAGCTCAGTGTACTCACTGTTTGTATCCATTCATGTTGTCAACACGGGTTCACGGGGTACTAACTGTGCAGGTACTAATGGCACACCAGTGAGAAGATACGTGGTACACAGGTTTATAATAAACAACTAAATTACAGCTGTTATTTTTTATGGAACAAAGGCAGAAATTTGGGAAATAAAAAAAAAAAGATTTTTTTCTGGCCATGAATAACCCTACTGGCCATGTATAGCCAATTTTAATATTTTTATATAATTCCTTGCTTTGATTCACTTGAACAATAATACCTCAGATAAGGCTAAAGCTAAAAAGGAATAAATCAACTATAAATGATGGGCTTTTTATGTGAATATGTCATAAACAATATTTAGAAAACACTTTTTGCTAATTTTATAAATTTTAGGTGTATGCACATTGGTGTAGGGCCAAATTTTTAGATTACACAGATACTTCAATTTTGGAATAAATGAAGCAAAATATTATGATTTGAAGCAGACGGATCTCATTTTGAAACCAGGCTATGCCTCTAACTAGCTGTGTGATATTAGGAGAGTTTACTTCTCCTCTCAAGGTTCAGGCTTTTCATCTTCAAATTTAGTTAAGATTCTATATATGATCTAGTTATTACCAGTGTCTAAAACAACATAAACTTTTTGCTATTTTATGAAATTAATAAATGTCTGGCTCAAATTTTATGGTGAGCTTATGACAATTCTGTGGATAGAATTTTAAAGTATGTGCTTTGATGGGGCGCCTGGGTGGCGCAGTCAGTTAAGCATCCGACTTCAGCCAGGTCACGATCTCGCCGTCCGTGGGTTCGAGCCCCGCGTCAGGCTCTGGGCTGATGGCTCAGAGCCTGGAGCCTGTTTCCGATTCTGTGTCTCCCTCTCTCTCTGCCCCTCCCCCATTCATGCTCTGTCTCTCTCTGTCCCAAAAATAAATAAACGTTGAAAAAAAAAAAATAAAGTATGTGCTTTGACCTAAACAGTCAATGAGAAAAATAAATGTATTTTAAATAACTTTATATTGAATCAAAATGACAGCATAGAACATATTAGATTCAGTTGCTACAGAAGTTTCTCACTCTCTCTTAAAACATACTTTCAGGTATAACTGAACTAAAACCAACCAGTAATCAAACCTTTTTTAAAATAACAAATGAGAGGCACCTGGGTGGCTAAGTCAGCTGAGCATCTGACTCTTGGTTTGGCTCAGGTCATGATCTCACAGTTGGTGATTTCAAACCCCATGTCAGGCTCTCTGCTGATAGTATAGAGCCTACTTGGGAATTTTTCTCTCCCTCTCTGTGCTCCTTGCCTGCTCAGTCTCTCTCTCAAAATAAATAAATAAAACTTAATAAAAAATAAAAAAATAAATGAGGATATGTCTGTAAATTTTTGATCATCCAAAAGATTCAAGTTATAGGAATGAGAGGTTGAATTTTTATGTTTAAAAATTGTTGTTTGGCTGGTTTTATTATGAAATGATGTAATTTTCAGGATTATTCCAACTTCTGTCATAGTCCTAAAATGATATATTTATTTGCTTTAAATCAAGTAGAGACTGGATGACAAGACTTGGGTAATCAAGGAAGCATGCTGAATGACCCATTTAAGGAACAATGTTCAGCCACAGAGAGAAGCAACCCATAACTGCAGGTGTCCTAGAATGAAACTCTTCCCTCCCTTCTTTTTCTCTTCCCTGAGACAGGCATAAAGATCATAAAATAGAGATAACAGTGTCAGAGTTGATAATGCCTACCTACTTCCTCTATTCAAATTTTCTTTCCTGCCATTCCTGAGAGATTTGCAATTTTTCAACCTATTAAAGAAGATCTGATGTGTGCTCAATGAGATATCAGGATATTTTAGACTTCTTCCAATTCTACATTAGTAGGAATTCTAGAATCTTTAAAAGCCTGCATTGTCTCCTCTTTAGACCATGAAGCTATCCCTGAAAAATCTAACCTTCACCTCCTAGAGCTACCATTGTGTTCCTAAAATATATTCAGTTTGGCAATTGATATTAAATCACTCTGATTTACTGACCTAACTCTCATCATCTCACCTAAAATGTTCATACATTAAGGATAGGGCCAAAACTTTTACTTGTCTTCTGGGTCCCATGGTACCCAGCACTGAACAACTTTGATGAATTGACAGAAGAGTTAGGAGACTTCTCAAGGGTGGGAGGGCCAAGTTTGTGTGGCATAGGTGTATACAATATCAAGAGAGAAACTGGGCCATTCAATTTGCAATTCTTGTTAAAAAAAATAAAAACCCTCATGTTGACGATTTTAATGTCTTTTAGTAAGGCTATGCTAGAGAAAAATGATGTAACTCTCAAAGTGTGAACAATTTTCCAGACGAAAGGGCCACCAACTGAACCAAACTCCCATCCTTCTCCTCAGTTCTTACAAGTACTGCACAATCTCATAGACTTTTATTTGCCCATTAATTTTCAGGCTCTTTCCCAGTGAGCATTGAAGTCAAGTATTAAAACTATGAAAGTGAGTTCCACAAGCTAAAATTAATGCTTTACTTGAACTTACTAAAGAATTTAATTAAATACTCTACAAAAGAGGAAAAGCACTCCCCTAACTTACTGTGGATCCATGCATGAGTGGGCACACTTACAAGCACATTACTGGAATCCTGCTTAAAAATGGGAATGACTTGAGGCATCTGGATGGCTCCCAAGGCTAAGCATCTGACTCTTGGTTTCAGCTTAGGTCATGATCTCACGATTTCATGAGTTTGAGCCCCATATCGGGCTCTGTGCTGACAGTGTGGAGCCTGCTTGGGATTCTCTCTCCCTCTCTCTCTGCCTCTGCCCCCACTAATGCTGTCTCTGTCTCTCTCAAAATAAATAATAAACTTAAAAAATTAATTTTAAAAAATGGGAATGACTGGTCTTGGTGGGTCCTGAATGCTCACATGTGTCTAAAGCAGGAAAAAGGTTAAAATGAGGAAATAAAGATTCTAACACCCCTCTATATCCTGGTTTAGATCAGAGCCTTCATGAAAATGCCTATCTCATCACTACCTACTAAGATCACTAGGAACCAGATGATACTAGGGTCAGCAATGATATAGAAAAATTGCACCCATCATATGTTGCTGGTGGAAATGAAAAATGATGCCATTACACTGCATGGCAGTTTTTTTTTTTTTTAATGTAAATACAGAATTACCTAGTGACACAAGAATTCCACTCTCAGATATCTACCCGGGAGAAATAAAAAATATGTCTACACAAAGATCTATACACAAATGTTCCAGCAGTTCACAACAGCCAAAAAAGTGGGAAGAACCTGAATGTCCATCAATTGGTGAATGAATAGAGAAAATGTTTATCTACTCAGTGGAATGCTATTCAGCAATAAAAGAAATGGAAATACTGACACATACTAAAAAAAAGGCAAGACATTAAATAGCACATGTCATATGATCCACATATACAAAATGTCCAGAAAAGGCAAATCTCCAGAGACAGAAATAGTTGTTGTCTAGGGCTGGGAATGAAAATGGGGAGTGATTATAAATGTGCAAGAGGTTTCTTTTTAGTTGATGGAAATGTTCTAAAATCAGATGGTGGTAATATTTGTATAACTTTATAAATACACTAAAATCCATTGATTAGTATAGTTAAACCAGGTGAAGGATCTAAATATAAATTTAAATTATGTCAGTAAAGTTGTTGAGAAGAAGAAGTAGAAGAAGGAGAAGGAGAAGGAGAAGGAGAAGGAGAAGGAGAAGGAGAAGGAGAAGGAGAAGAAGAAGAAGAAGCCGCCGCTGCCACAGAAGCAGCTTCCCAGACTCAGTTTTGAGAAAAGAGTAGGTAGGACAAACCATATTCTCTGCTGGGCAAGATTAGGTGAGAAAAGAGGTTCCCACTTCAGAGGTCTGGAAAGATCATCCAAAATGGAAGGGACAGGAAGAGCTTTCAAACTGGATTAGGATATTACTAGACAAAATGACCTAAGACTCCTTCGCAGATGAGAAAGCAAATCTGCACTGAAAGCTGCACTAAGCAGTTAGAAAAGCATTTTGCTACACGTGGTGAGAAAGCCAGACTTGGAAGGAGATGACCTGAGTTCAAACAGCTCTGCCATCCACCTCTCTGAGCTCCAACGTCCTCATCTGTTCTGTTTAGAGCTGTGGCCCATTTATGGATTATCTCCTACCACCGTGTACTCTTTTATGGTAAATTTCACATCATCTCATTCAATTCCCAGGACAAGAAAAGATGTAATGATTATCCCCAAACCTGGACAGAAAAGGACACTTAATTACTGAAAGTCATGCAGTTGCAGAACACATGAACTGAATGATACTGGAATAAAGTAGTGGGAGTCCAGGGCCTGCAAGCTTTTTCACTTTGCCATGTATACTATATTTTTACTACTCTCACCCCTCAATCTGAGGGCCATTTCAGGAAAGCTTTGGAGGTATTCCAAATGACAAGTAGCTCACAAGGAACACGGCTTAGAGGGTAGAGAGCACCATGTTTTAACCTCTTAGTATATCATGACCTTGAATAAAATGCCTAATGCTCACATTCTCAACTTTCCTAATATGTAAAATGGAAATAATAACAAAATATATTCCCAAGAGTTCTGGCATGAATATTAACATCAATACAGTATAGAATCTAGTGCTTGGTTCGGTCATAAATGTCTATTATTACTCTTGGCACTGTTCTATGAATGTAAAGAATGGTGGCTGGGTCAGTAAATGCTAGTTGAATCTAAATCTGAACTCATTATATGACTCTACAGGAGTAACTCTGTCACTCTGGGCAAATTCAGAGAATCGAACCACAAGAGCTATGAGTTCTCTACTCAGAGATAACAATTAATGATAACATTTTATCATTACATTAACAATTACATTACCAACATACTTTGCTAGCAACTAAAACAATACCAAAAGACCCTGAAGTCTACCAGTTATCAGGCACCGACTATTTAAGATATTCTTAGTAATTGCCACAATTTTCCAAAGTAAGTATTATTTTACCCCTTTACACACAAGAACACTGAGATCCAGTTGTTTTCACATCAGAAGGGAGTTAGTTAACCTCTACACTTACCTAGCTGATAGGGGATAGAATAGGAATTTAGACCCAAGTCTTTCTGGCTCTAAAGTACCCACTATCATTTACTATATCACTTATCTCCTCAGGCTTTACCTAAAAGTCAAGATGATGCTTATAGTTCACTTTATAATACCCAGGAAAGTCCAGGTGGAGGTGACTTGATACTGTTGCAATATTGTTCTCGAAAAGCCAACTCTATCTGCACATTTCTGATATGCCTTACCCCACATCTGAATTTACAAAGGAATAAAGTGAGGGTGATGTGATTCATTGTGTTAAAAAATGTGTTAGAAGATGGTTAACTTTAAATTTCTTTCAAAGAACTATTAACACATCATTAGATTTCTACAATCTCAAGTAGCACAATTTCAGAGGGACCACATGTTATACAAAGAGAGGCCACCTGTGCCAGCCAAAGAGTTGTTAATTCACCAACACTCAGGGACTTGTTTTCAATTAGTTTAATCCCCAATATGGTTTGATTTCGTGGGTGTGAGCTCAGCCCTTGACAGGACTAACAGCACTTTCCAGAAATTTCTACCTTCAAGACAAAGGAGGAGGAGGAAGTGGGAAGTGGAAGTCAGGAAATTAGGTGGCTAAGGGCTAACATCCCTTGGCAGACCAGCCTTAGGACTAACAGCAGTCACTGAGGCCCAGATTGGCCTCGAGAATATGACATTCTATGCTAGGACACATTTTATATCAGGGTAAGTAGTCTTTCCAAGGGATGTGTCTGAGGTCAGTTTCTTCTGAGATCTGGGCTGCTAAGGAGTTAATTCCCAAAGACAGTTACAGTGAAAAAACCAGTTGTTCTCCTGCTGCACGGCTCCAACATCACCTGAGTATTTCTATAGCCTGGTGACCTTTGATTCTGAGCCCTACAACCAGAATTCACCCCCTCCTCCCCAATTTATATAACCTAACTGCTCATTAAGACTGATTATTTTAAAGTTATTATAAAAAATTTCAACTATACACAAAACATAGAAGACTCCTACAATAAATCTCAATGTACCTAACTTCTGAGTTTAACAATTATCCCCTTCTGACCAATCTTATCCCATCAACACCCCCACCCATTGTCCCTCTCCCACTGGAGGACTGTGAAACAAATCCCAGACATCATGTAAGGAAATATTTCAGAGTGGATATATAACTGTTAAAGACTTTTTCTTAAAAATCAACTATAATACCATTATCCTGCCTAATAAAATTTAAAAGTTATTTCTTAATACCATCAAATGGAGAATCCATGTTGCAAGTTACTTGACTATTTCAGAGAGGAAATCTACAATTATTTTGTTAAAATCAGAATTCACATAAAATCTAAACAGTTGATATGTCAAGTCACTTTTAACCTACGGTTCCTCCCCACCTTTTATTTCCTTTGTGAAGAACTTAAGTTATAGGAGCTATAGAGATTTTCATTGTCTGAATAAATGTGATGTCCTTTAACATGTTCCTCTTCCTTCTCTATTTTCTTTCCAGACTGGTAACTGGATCTAGGGACTCAACCAGAATCAGTTGATATTTTGACAAGTATATATTATAGGCCATGGGTATTTCCATCAGAAGATAAATACTGCAGACTGTCTTCCTTCTTGTAATGTTAGTGGCACTGATGATTATTGCCACATATATTACTTCACCGCAGATTACAGAATTATTGTATTCTAATTCTACAATCTCTTGTTCATTTATTAGCTAGACTGCTTTGATAAATAAAAATCACTATTCAGTAACTATTTGGTTACTCTCATGTATGGTGCCTAAAGGAAAATGAGGATAAATGCTTAATTCTTTTCTTTAATTTGCTAGTTTTCAAGACAATAATTTGGTTCCTACAATCCTCCAAACATGGTCAATGAAGTTTTAATTTATAGTATCGTTATGGTGTCATGGATTTAAATATCTTTGATTTGTACAGTCTATTCTTGTGATAATTATTTATGCTCAAATTATCCTAAATTTGGCCAGTGGGAGCTTCTTGAAGTCGATTCCTGAGTTCTTTTGATGTGATCCTAGAAGTCTTTAGTAGCTTTCTTTTTTCTGTATGACAAGATGCATTTTTTTAATTTAATATTTTTTAATTTTTTATTGAGATATAATTGATGTATGACATTGTGTAAGTTTAAGTTGTACAACATGTTGATTTGATACATTCACATGCTACAATGTGATGACCACCGTAGCATTAGCTAACATCTCCATTACATCACATAATTACCATTTCTGTTTTTATGATGAGAACATTTAAGATCTAAAAAAGACAAGAAACAACAAGCATTGGTGAGGCTTCAGAGAAAAGGGAACCTTGGTGCATTGTTGGTGAGAAGGTAAATTAGTGCAGCCACTATGGAAAACTCACTTTGGGGAAAAGTCGTACAATCAGCAGAGGTCTTCTGCTCCAAAACATCATGCCCCCCTCTCCTTGAGTTACCACCACATTTTGTCATTTCTCAAAACCAAGTCCAGCTGTGCAACTTATGGCTCCTGGCTTCAGGTCCAGTGTGACTTCCATCACACTGTGTGACCTTCTTTATAATCATTCCTAACCTCACTTAATTGCTAAAAAGCAAAGCATTACCATGCCAGAGTTTTTAAATACCTATTCCAACTGGTCTTAGAAACACATTTTGTGGCTTCATTTTGGTCATTTTTTATGTTAGACCAGCCAATGGAAGGGAAAACCCAAGTCACTGCAAATATAAACACAGCAGCCAATATCAGACCCAGAACATGTGCCAGAAAGATAGTAATATGTGGTATGGTTTTAGATTCTGTGACAATAAGCAGTTCCTCATAGTGAAGTAACTGTAAGATGGTAGGACAAATATTAAACTTTAATGTGTGCGCATCTGAACCTGAGTTCTCGGGTTGTGTCCACACCAGAACAAATTATAGAAAAATCATCTCCAGTGTTTGTACATCAAATGGAAGTCCAAGTCTTCAGTCCTGGATTTTGTGAGAGCTGAGATGGGAAGCGTCTCTTCTCCCCCCGCCATGACACATGATGGACCAAAAGGGGAGTATAAATAAATTCCATTGGAAGATGAAAGAGTGCTACCCAAGAAACAAGAGACTTAACTCCATGTTGGGTATCATACAGATGTAAGTGCCATTTTTTTCCTTCTCTGACTGATGGGTTCAAAATGAAATGTACTTTGGTTTGAGAAGACAAATCACCATAATAAAACTGACTTGTTTGACTAGTTCACGTATCAGCTTCCCAGGCACAAGGGATTCACATATCTGACCATGATAGCAGAGTAGTAAAAACACTACCCCTGGAGCCAGGCGGGTCAGGTTTTGCCTTATTAGGTGGGTGATTCTAGACAAAGTGCATACTGTGCTTTAGTTTCATTATCTATAAAATAGGGATAATGATATCTCATAAGATATCACATCATGTTCTGGAGGAAAAAATAAGATAGTGTTCATCAAAACATGAACCTTACCTACAGTCACCTGAAGAGGAGACAATCAAGGGCATTTGGTACTCCAGGCTTGGTTTGGGGGAATATAAAAGCAATTTTATTTTATGGATAGGAAACAGACTGATCATGTGACTCTATCATAGGTCTGAAAAGATTTATTATACCAGACGTTAACTAAAATTATCCATGTGGCTAACGTTTCCTTCTGTGGCAGAAAAGAGAGTTGCTGATACCCCTGCAGCAACACCAAGGAATCTAAAATGCAACAGGGGGAAAAAAGATCCCAACCAAAACTAACCATTTACTCTCAGCACCTCCTTCATCCACTCTTTCTCACGATCCTGTATTACTGAATCAAACAGGAACTAAGCCTTAAAACTTATAAAGCCCTACGGAAGTATGAAGCATTTAAGATACTTACCCATGTACTTTACCACATACCTTTTTTGAAAGGTTGCTTGGGCATGAGTTCAGTATTTGTATTCTTCTATGTCAGTCCCTGGCTCCTGGAACCAATTCTGCTCACTTACTCCCCATCAACTATCTCTGGGAGAAGAATTTGATAATATCACAAAGGGACTCTATCTATAATGGAGCCAAGACCATCAAACAGGAAGGGAAAATTATTATTTTCATAGAATTGAAGAAAAACACCAAGAATGTGTTTTGCTAGCAGTGTGTATGTGTTTGTGCACATGCACACTTGTTTATCTTCCTTCCTGACAAAAAGATGAGGAAAAAAATGAAAGGTGAATACTTTTCTTCCAGGTTTTTTCTTATTAAACTTTAAGGAGTCCTTAATAACATGTAAGCAAACTAAGTCCAGCAACATATATAAAAAGGATTATACAAGTGACCAAGTGAGATTTATACCAAGGATGCAAGGTTGTTTTCACATCTGAAAATCAACTAATATAATAAACTATCAACAGAATATTCGACAAAACACACATAATCATCTCATCACATAAAAAGCTTTTGAAAAATCCTACACTCCTTTATGATAAACAACAAAACAACAATATTATTAGCTAAGACTAGAGAACACTCCTATAACCCAATAAACGGTTTCTATGGAAAACCCACAACTAGCATCATATTCAATGGTGAAAAATTATTCCCCCTAAACTTTAAGACCAAGGCAAGGATGTCTGTTCTCGCCACTTCTGTTCAACACGATACCAGATGTTCTACCCAGGGCAATCAGAAAAGACAATGAAATGAAAGGAATCCAGATTGGAAGGAAAAAGTAAAACTATCATTATTTACAAATGACATGATTTTATATAACAAGAATCCTAAGAAATCTACTAAAAATCAATTAGAACTAACAAAAACATTCTGCAAGGTGGCAAGGGTTAGACAAATATATAGAAATCAAAAATCAATTATATATGTATGCACTAGAAACCCCAAAATGAAGTTAAGGAAACAATTACACCTGTAATAGCATCCAAAAGAAGAAACAATCAGGAATAAACTTAACAGAAGTACAAAACTTATGGTCTGAAAGACATTAAGAAGACTAAATATCTTCTGAAAGACATTAAAGAAGACTTAAATAAATAGTAAGACATCAGTATTCATGAATCCAAGGACTTAATATTATTAAGATGCCAGTATTTCCCATATGGATCTACAGATTCAATGTAATCCCTACCAAATCTTAGCTGAGTGTTGTTTTTGTTTTGTTTTGGTTTGGTTTTTGTTTTCAGAAACTGACAAGTTGATTCTCAGATTCATATGGAAATTCAAGAGACTCAGAAGGGTCAAAGCAATTCTGGGGGAAAAAAAGTTGGGGCCACATACATTCCAATTTCAAAACTTACAAGAAGTATATAGTAATAAAGACAACATAGTAGTGGCTTAAGGGTAGACATGTAGACCAACAGAAGAGAACCAACAGTTCAGAAATAGACCCTAACAATTATGGTCAATTAATTTTGACAACATTTCTAAGACAATTCAATGGTGCAAGAAGAGTCTTTTTAAAAAATGGTACTGGGAAAACTATATATCCGTATGAAAAGCATAAAGCTGGACCTCTACTTCATACTATACACAAAAATTAACTGCATCAAAATGTATGTAATAGTTGACTCACTACACTATACACCTGAAGCTAATATAGCACTGTATATTTATTATACTGGAGTTAAAATTTTTAAAAATAATAAATTTTTTAAAATGTAACAAGGGGCGCCTGGGTGGCTCAGTCGGTTGAGTGACCAACTTCGGCTCAGGTCATGATCTCGCAGTTTGTGAGTAAGCCCTGCATGGGGCTCTGTGCTGACAGCTAAGAGTCTGGAGCCTGTTTCAGATTCTGTGTCTCCCTCTCTCTTTGCCCATTCCCTGCTCATTCTCTGTCTCTCTCTGTCTCTCAAAAATGAATAAACACTTAAAAAAAATTTTTTTAATGTAACAAATACCTAACTATAAGAACTAAATCTTAAAACTTGTAGAAATTATAGGAGTAAATCTGTAGGACCTTGGGTTAATGAACACCTTCATAGAGATGACACCAAAATCACAAAAGAAAAAAGAAAAAATTAGGTAAATGGACTCTATCAAAATAGAAAAAATTGCAATTCAAAGGACATATCCAATACATACATAAAAGTAAAAAAATAAAATAAAATAAAAAGATAACCCAGAAAGTGGGAGAAAATATTTACAAATCACAAATCTGCTAAAGTACTTGTATCTATAATACATAAGGAACTCTTACAACTCAACAAAAGACAACCCAATTTTAAAATGGGCAAAGGATCTGAATGGACATTTCCCCAAAGTAGATGCATAAATTGCCAATTAACACATGAAAAGACACTCAGCATCATTAGGCTATCAGGTAACACAAATAAAAACTACAATGACACCACACCCACTAGGATGGCTATAATCAAAAAGACAAACAGTAACAAGTGTTGATGAGGATGTAGAGAAATGTGAACTCATATACTAGTGGTGGCACCGTAAAATGGTACAGCCACTTTGTAAAACACTCTAGCTGTTCTACAAAAGAGTAAACACAGAGACCATATGATCCATCAATTCAACTCTTAGGTATATATCTAACATAACTGAAAGTACATGTCCACACTAAAACTTGTACACAAATGTCCATAACAGCGTTATTCACAATAGCCAAAAATTGGAAATAAACCAATGTTCATAAATTGATGAATGAATAAAACACTGTATATCCATACAATAATATATTACTCAGCAATAAAAAGCAGTATGAGTACACTCTACAACATGGATAAGCCCTTAAGACCATACTCAAAGTGAAACAAGATAGTCATAAAATGTGACATATTGTATGATTCCCTCTACATGAAATGTACAAAATAGACAAATACATAAAGACAGAAAGTAGATTAGTAGTTGCCTAGAGTTTAGAAAAAATAAAAAATGAGAAGTGACTCCAGTAAGTAAGAATTTTCTTTTTGGGGTGATGAAAATATTCTAGTATTGACTGTAGTGATGTTTGCACAATTCTGTGAATATAATAAAAGCCATCAGGCTTTATGGTATGTGAATTATATCCAAGTAAAGCTGTGACACAAAAAGAATTCAGGTACGAGTCTTTGATTTACGAACCTCCAGAACAGGACAATGAGTCATTTCCTATCTTACATTATTTTATAATGTTTGTTTCAGACATGTGAAGTGATACTTCCCTGTGGGGAAACCTATTCCTTCCAGAAATTATTCACCAAATATTGAAAAAAATATCCTTAATTGTCTTATTCTTCGGATAAGACTAAGGCTATAGAATATGCTGAATCAAACACTTTGCTGTACACAATGGAGGCAGAATAATACGCGAGAGCTATTTTATTCTGCAGAATTTTTTTTCCTATTGTGGCCACTAAATCATAGTAAATGCAGTAGGATATGAAAGTTCAACCTATTTTCTGACATGAAAACTCCAAGGTCATGCTTGTCTATGATACATTAAAGGAAATCATTAGATACATTCTGTTGAAGAAGGCTACCTTCTGTGGGATGGGATGAAATATTCCCTCTTCTCAGAAAACAGGAAGGTAGTAAGGTAGTCAAAATGAACCCTAAAGAGGATTCTTTATTCTGAGGCTGACAGTTTCACTTTGTTAACGATTTGAGTTGAAGCACTTCCTGATTGGCCACTAAGGGCTACTGTGAGAGGGAAAGAGTGTGTAAGAAATTAAGAGAAGGTGGGGGGTTAAAAGAGATGGAAAGGTGAGAAAGTTTGAAGGGGACAAGCAATATAGAAAAGTCCCAGGAGACCAGAGCTGGAAAAGTAATCCCAGAGGGAAAAATGTGATGAGGATGTGACCATAGGTGTCCATAAAAGGCTCATTATAAGTGCCCCAGCACTACTTAGTATTCCTAATGGCCAACCCAAAAGGACTGAATCTGTGTGTAGACATCATGTGGGCATGAACATCTTTGTGGCCACACCAAGCTGTCACCATGAGCAATACGGTAGATAATTCTGTCACCATCTGGATGTCCCTTAAGGATACCTCCCTATAATTGTCCAGGGACAATTATAAGACCAAAGGGTATTATAAGAGAGGGACTATGAGGCAAGGTTGAGTTAAAGGGGGAAGCTTCAACACCCATACTTAAAGGGAGTGCAGTCAACAACCTTGTCTGCCAAGTGGGATTCTGTTACATAAACAAGTGTTAATACAGATTAGGTGTTCATGGCACATACTTTTCATATGATTGCTCACTTTAAAAACCCACTGGAAGAGGATTTTATTTTATAGAAAATACTGACAATGATTTACAATTGACTCTGATATTGAGGTAGGATTAAGAATAAAATATTTTAGGGTGGAATCCTACCATTTATTAAAATGTCTACTGAGTGAAAGATACTGTTACTCTACATCATGGGAGGTAAATGTTGTTGTTCCTGTTTTATAAGTAAACTGAGTCTCTGAAAGAACAAACATCTAACTCAGGGTCATGCTGCTAGTAATGGCAGAGAAATATCTCATACTTTCATCTTCAACTAGACTTGCAAAACATTGTGATATTATTCTTATTTGGTTGATAACTTGCTTCTGAAGAGTAAATAAGCAGTAGAGACATCATTTATTAAAAAAAAAAAAACAAAAAAAAGGTACACCATGATGCCTTTGTAGATGGTAAGGTAATACTGCCCATACTAGAGGCAAAATATGTATTTTTTAAATCAAATTAATCTTTTTTAATTTTTTAATTTATTTTTGAGAGACAGAGAGAGACAGCATGGACAGGGGAAGGGCCGAGAGAAAGGAAGACACAAAATCTGAAGCAAGCTCCGGGCTCCAAGCTGTCAGCACACAGCCCAACACAGGGCTCAAACTCATGAGCCATGAGATCATGACCTGAGCCGAAGCTGGAGGCCTAACCCACCTCAGCCACCGAGGCACCACACAAATTAATTTTTTTTATTGAGATGTGATTATGTCGCCTTAAAGAAAAGGACACAGAGCTGTTTAGAAAACTTCTGATGAGCCTGCATGCTATAATCAGAAGCGTTTTGCAGATCCACTAATACCTTGGAATCCTCATTCCTTTGCTAATTATATGATCATACCCTTCCGCTTTGGTGTCTGATCCCAGCAATACCCCCACAGATAACCCAATTCCAGAGAACACCCAAGGTAAAAGTCTAGCTCTAGTTTCACTAATAATGAAAGTTATACATCAGAGCTGCAAATTGCCAGAGACCCTGGGGTAGGCTAAGAAGAGATATTTTAATGGCCTTAGGCAATTACTAAGCACAGACATTTGCCATAATAGGAAATGGAAGAAGTTGTATCTCAGGTATAATCTGCATAGCAAGAGGGCTGACCCTTCTTTTACATAGGCACCTCCCATTTAGACAGTACCAAAGAAAGCATTTTAATATCAAATCTTGTTGAAATATCCCAGACTGTAAGGCTGAACAAGGTTGAATATGCAGAATAAACTGAAGTTTAAGACTGCCCCAATGGAAAAATAAATGACTATATTTTTCTCCACTTACTAATTCATTTAATAAACCTAATAACCAAGATAGCAGTCTAATGCTGGGAGTAGTAAAAGAACTACTTTGAAAAGACATAAGGGAGATATTTTAAAACCTTAAATGAGACTCAAAAGCATCCTATATGAATTATACATATAGCCCATACCTTTAAATAAGAGAATATGAGTAGTTAATTTTTTTAAAAAAAATCCTTCAGTATCAACCAAGTGGGGAGTGAGTTTATTTTTAGCTATCATTGCCTCTCCAGGATGTGATAGGGAATGCAATATGAGCACGGCAGTTCTCTTCACTCCTGTTCATCAGTGAGCTCCCCTGGGCAAATTTCTCATTACTTTATACCCAATATGGCTGGGTACTTTTTCTGGTGCCATGTCCTATATCTGTCTGTGGCCAAGCATTTAGTTCAGTGTGTCCACCTGGAATTCTATTACTGAACAGGGGCAAGCTAAGCCTAATATCCAAATAATACCAGCTTTCTATTCATTTAGGGTCAGGATCATCAATGATTTTCATTCCAATGGAAAGTTCCTGGTCCTTAAAACATATTTTTCACTTGTCATCCAGGATTCCAAACTCTCTTGGTTTTCCTCCTACTATTCTGGGTCTCAAAATTCTTTACTGATCCTTCTTCATCAAACTGCCCTCTAAATTTTGGAGTATTTTAGGTCTCATCTGTTCAGCTTCCTATCTTTTCTATCTGCATTCACTACCTTAGTGATCTTATCTAATTTCATGGTCTTAAGTGTCATTTAAATACATTCACAAATGTATTTCTCCAGTTCTCATCTACTATTTCCTGACTCCAGGCTCAGTTAGACTACCGCCTAATCAACATCTTCATTTGGATGCCATATGAAATTTATACACACATGTATGTGTGTTAAATATATATGTTAAATATGTGAAGTATACACACACACACACATATACAGTTAATTCTTGAACTACATGGGTTTGAACTGTGTGGGTCCACTTATATGCAGATTTTTTTAATAAATATATTGGAAAAATTTCAGAGATTTGTGAAAATTTGAAAACACTCACAGATGAACCACATAGCCTAGAAATATGCAAAAACTTAACAAAAAGTTAGGTATTATTGTAAGAATACAGTGTATAATAGATATAACTTACAAAATATGTGTTAAGTGACTGTGTTATTGGTAAGGCTTCTGGTCAAAAGTAGGTTATTAGTAGTTAAATTTGGGAGAATTCAAAAGCTATTCAAAGATTTTCAATTTGCCCCTATCCCCATATTGTTCAAAAGTCAACAGCATATCCATTTCTGTCTCTCTATATCTATAAATGGATGTCATCACTTTCTCTTACATTCCAAATCCAACCCAGCAATAAATCTTGATGGACTTCCCTTCAACGTTTATTTATTTTTGGGACAGAGAGAGACAGAGCATGAACGGGGGAGGGGCAGAGAGAGAGGGAGACACAGAATCGGAAACAGGCTCCAGGTTCTGAGCCATCAGCCCAGAGCCTGACGCGGGGCTCGAACTCACGGACCGCGAGATCGTGACCTGGCTGAACTCGGACGCCTAACCGACTGCGCCACCCAGGCGCCCTGATGGACTTCCCTTCAAAGTATATCCAGAAACCTATCACTCATTACCACACCCACCTAGTGATCCAAACAACTAAACTGCTTACGTGGATTAGCCCAACACACCTCCCTACTTTTGAGTTTTCCCCTATATTCTATGCTCAGCATAACTAAAGTGATACCTTTTAAAAGTAAGTCATGTTAGTCTTCTACTCAACACCTGCCAATGGTCTTCTATCTCAAAGTAAAAGTCAAAGTCCTTACAATGACTTAGAAGGCTTTTAACAATATGCCTTCCTCCAAACCCACTTCTCTCACCTCATCCCCTATGATTCTCTCACTGGCTCACTCCACTCAGGCACAATGGCCCCTTCTTACTCTCCACTGAACACGACAGTCAAGCTTCAAAGCTTTGGATTTGCTCCTCCTTTGCCCAAAATGTTCTTTCCTGCATCCCTTATCGCCTTCAGTTCTCTGATTAAAATTTCACCTTATCAATGAGACCTTCTCTGATGATCCCATTTTAAATTGTATCACCCTCTCAGAATTACCTATCCTTCTCTGTGCTTTTGCATTTTTCTTCTTAACACTTGTCATTATCTGGCATACCATATATTTTATCCTTGTTGATATATTGTCTGTCTTCTCCCATGTATGCAAATTCCATGAAGTCAGAGATTTTTATCTTTTTAAATCAAGGCTGTTCCCAGTTCCTAAAATGGTATGTGTCAGATCAAAAATAGGCACCCAATATATATATTGAATGAATGAATTAGTGAATTCCACACTAATACTTAATTCCATGTAATAACATGAAATATTTACTTAATGACTGCAGATCATACAACTATAAGGCACCATGATCTTTAAAACCATCTAGTCCAATGCCTCTCCCTCCACAGATAAGAAGCCTAAGATCTGTGGTAGACTCATGTCCCTGTTTCTCACTCTGGGTGCTCTCCATGCATGAGTCCACATGGACCCTCTACAGGATGTTTCATAATCTGCAACTCCCTCAGAGCTACAGCGCCCTCCCATTTTCTTCACCTCAGCTTTCTGGCCATCTTGTGTCAGTAATGATGGTGACAATGATGATGATGATGTGACAGAACTAGCTAACATTCATTAAGTGTTTACCATTCATTAGTCACTGCACTAAGACTTTCTTCTGCATTATGTCATTTAATTCCCACAGCAGATCTATCAGGTAGCTACTATTAATCCTTTCTTACAAATGAACACAAGACTTAGCAAGATTAAGCAGTATGAAAGAGTTCATATAACTAATTAGTAACAAGAATCACGTTATTAACACAGATCTGCCTAACTCTAGAACCCAGTATCTTGGCCTCTACCCTACAATGCCTCCCTCAAGTCTCTGCTTCAGTTGTACTTGGCCCCATCTAGAGGTGTAGTCTCCCTTTGGTGGTCCTGTTAATAGCTACCATGAAGAAAAAGAGGCATTTAGAAGCACCTAGATGATCACTGTTTTGAAGTCCTTTGGGTTGTAAGGGCAAGGTTCCTCTCTAAAAATGACAGAAACAAAAAATAATTCATTTAAAGTCATCCATCTGGGTCTAAGCACAGCAAAATTAAATGTTATGAAACTTTCAAGAGCAACCTCTATTTCCATTTCCAATACTGGCTAAGACATTAGAAGGAAAATTTGGATTTAATGATACTCTTAAAGCAAATGTACATTCTCTTCTGGTTCATAAACAAAAATGAGCTATATGCAATCTTTTAAAAGCTCTTGCCAGCTAGAAATGGCTAAATTAATGATCTCAAAAATCAATTTGGAAAAATTACATAATGAATTAAATGCTTCTTTTATTAAAAGATTTATCTGTTTATTCACATGGACAAAGCATGCACTTATCCCATGAGGCAAAATCTGGTAGACTGTTTAAATCCTGTTTCTAATACGTATTAATATTAGATACAGGTATTAGATACAGGTGTTTTAGCCAAGACAGGCCTCAATTTATCCATTTTAAAGGGAATTAATGCCACCCATCCATCATGTGTTTTGAAGACTAAATGATGTTATATTTAACAGTGCCTTGAACAGTAGCTGACATAAATTCTCAACAAAGTTTAGCTTGCAATTAGGGTCTCCAAAAAAAGGTGTATTAATTGGCAAAGTGCAATGGCATGTTATCATTTATTAAAGGAGTTTCAAAGGAATTTCTGAAAGTATTGTGTTTACCTTGCCATTTCAGAGGCAGAAAGCCTTTCCATGGGCTCTTGTAGACCTCATAGATCTCTACATATAAAGCTGAGAAGTACGACAGTGAAGTCCTGGACAGTCACCCACACATGATTATGTGAAACTGAAAATGATTCTCTATGTACTGACAGTAAGCATGTGTGTGTGTCTGCCAATCCCAGCATGTGCTCTTAGAGCAAATGATGGAGTCAAAATGTCTCCTAAAGAACAGTGTGCTCAGAGAAATAGAAACACCTGATTATATTATTTATAATAAACATATAATTATTTTTAAAATAAGTAAGGATTTATTATAAGGAATAAATTCACATGGTTATGGAGGCTGAGAAGTCCCAAGATCTGCAGTCAGTAAGCTGGGGACCCAGGAGACAAGTGTATATATACTTCTGCTCATGGTTTTGCTTCTCTGAAGCCTGAATGACACATGTTGTTATCAACATGGAGGCCTAAACAATAAGAAACCCTTAGGACAGTATTTTGTCTTCTTCTTCTTCTTTTTTTTTTTTTCCAGAAAACCAATTAGCAATTAGAAAGCCTGAAGTCATACAAAACCATAAAAAAACTGGTTTATCTGCCAATATTTAATAGCTTTGAATATGTCCATACATGTCAAAAGCCATAATGAGACTGAGGTGTCATTAAGATTATATGATGATAATATTTCATCAGAGAAACAAGGAATGTTCAAATCCTACTCTTAGCCTACACACTGCCTTTTCAAAGCAAGAAAAAGTAATATTTAATGGATTTGGACCTTCACAACTCTAATGAGATGATGCATAAGTGGATATATGTGTGCTGCATGGTAAGAGGCATTGTAAATGATAATGCAATCTCACTGTCCATAGTGTAAATTCAACAGACCATGCTCAAAATTTGAAATTAACAAGTGCCAACATAAGCACATTAATTAGAAATACAGAAGTAAATAGCAAAAGGAATAGCTATAATAAAAGAAAGTAGTTGCCTCTAGGGAGAGAAAACATAGTGATGAGGCAGAGGGGTACAGTATAGTGCTGTTTTTTTAATATGCTTTGTACACATATGTGCATAGCTCTTTAAAATAAGTGTATGTATAACTGATTAAAAATTTTAAATTAATGTAAAAATGTATACATAAAGATTCCCACCACAGAGTTGTTTATAAAAATAAGAAAATTAAAGTTTAAATAGCTATATTCACAAAATGGATAACTAAACTACTATATGCTATAGAATGGAAGGTACTACAAATGAAATAATCTTTAGAAGGAGTTTTAGTGGATGTATTCTCATGATAAGTTAATATAGAGCACCAGGCTTCAAAAGTATACAATCAGCATCATCTCCAATAGGAGAAAAATCACCTCAAGTAGGAGAAAAATTAACTGAATAATGGAAATATCTGGAGGTATAAGTGGTGAGATATAAATGAGTTTGTTCCTTGCTGCTTTTCAAGTATGTATTCATGTTTTCCATAATTGTTAAAATGAACATAAAAAGTGACAGGAGAACAGGGAAAACAGGCAAAAAGGAAAGGGAAGAAGGAGAAGGAGGGAGAGAGAGAAGTGGATAGGAGAACAGAGGGCAAGGACGTGGTGATGGAAGTCACAGTGACTCTAGGAGTAGGAGCCTGGCTGGTCACAGCTGGAACCCTACCTTCTTCTCCTTGTCAAGTACACAGAATGGGGATGATAGATTCTTTGTGCCTTGGGAACTACTTTAAAGACTATCTCAGACCATTCTGAAGAAACTGAGTATTATTTTCTTAAGAAGGGATTGCCATAATAACTGTATAATTATACATACTCCTCTGCATTCCCTTTTCTATGTTTTTAAAGTACAATTTATTAACAAAATGCATCCTTGTAAGTTAATGCTTTGTTGAGCTTGACAAGTATACATACCTGAGTAAATAAACGTCACGACAATCAGGATATAGAGCATTCCCATCACCCGGAAAGTTCTTTTGTGTTCCTTTCAGGTAACACAACACTCCCCTAGGAAATCACTGCAGTTAACATCTATCTCATAGTTTATTTCTGCCTGTTACATATCTTTGTATAAATGTTAATGCACAGTATGTATTCTTTATTTGCCTGATTTTTTCTGTTCAGCATATTTTTTGGATGTATCCATGTTGTTGCATGTATTAACAATAGTTTGCTCTTTTTTATTGCTGATTAGTATTACATTGCTTGAATATATCACAATTTGTCTGTTTATGGCTCCATGGATACTTTCCAGTTCGACCTACTACAAAAAAAAATCACTGTTATGAAAAATTATGTACATGTCTTTCTGTGAACATAGGTCTTCATTTCTTTTCAGCAAATACTTAGAAATAAAATTGCTATGCCATAGGGTAGATGGATGTCGAACTTTTTAAGATACTGCCAAACTGTTTTCCAAAGAGGTTATACTAGTTCCTACTCCCACCAGAAATGTAAAAGAATTCCAAGTTGCTCTCCATCTTTATAAACATTGGTTGTCAGTCTTCTTAATTTTAGCCATTATACTAGGTGAAAAGATATATCTTATAATGTTGGATGTGTTTGCTTTTTCGTCATTTATGAATCTTCCTCTGTGAAATGTCCACTCAAGGTCTTTTCATCTACTTTTATTGGCTCGTCTTTTTATTGAGAATTTGTGGGGATTTCTTATGTTCTAAATACAACCATTTGTCAGAAATACACATTGCAAATATTTCCTTCAGATACTGGCTTGCCATTTTTTAATGATATTTTGGAAGAAGTGGGTTTTTTTTAATTTTTATTCTTATGAGATTCATCATATTTTTCTCTTTTAGTTAGTGCTTTTACAGTTGCAAATATACTATTCTATGCTTTCTTTAGGTATATTAATCATTTCAAATTAATTTTTATATATGGTAAGAAGAAAGGATTGAGTTTAATGATTCGTTTTGCTTTTCTAGATGGCTATTCAGTGGTTTCAGCAAGTTCACTGAAAATATTTTACTTTCTCTGTTAAATTACCTTTGTACTTTTATAAAAAATAAATTTGCTTTTTATTAGGGTCCTACAGGCACAGCTTTCTCCCTGAACAGAGGTGGTCAGGAATTTCCATGTTCACTACTTGCAAGAACAAACAGGAAAGAATAAAGTCAAAATCATTTTGAAATCCTATCTCTTTCCTGAAATGTTCCCTGATAACCATTAAGTACTTCATCTAACAAAGGAAGCATTTCAAAGAAGAAGCTATAGAATGTAGTAGAGAAATCTAAATCTCTGTGCATGTCTCAGATCCTCTCTGGTGCAAAACTTAGTGTTTCCAAAAGTTAAGCAGAGGGAACAAACATTTACTGAGAGTTTATGTTTTGCCAGGTACTTCAGCAAGCACTTTAAGAACATTATCTCAATTAATGCTCTTACTGATTTTATGAAGTATCTATTTGAGTTTCATTGCATGGATAAGAAAACTAAGAGTTTGGCACAGTCCATTGGCCAGTTGGTGGTAGAAACAGGATTTGACTCTGTGTTTTCCTAAATCCATAACCACAGCTCTTTCAGATATTTCGTCTGACCATTCACAGAGAAAATCTGAAGGACATACCATTAGGAGATAAGAAAATCAAGGGAGGATATTTCCAGTTATTCTTGACCTACCAGATCATCAATTCTCTTTCAAACCCCTTAAGTTATGAAGAGTTTTCTTCTCTTTTCCAAATTGATCACCTCAATTTTGGTTCCTGAGCTAAGCTTCAAGTAATACAATACCCTGAAAGTCACTGTATTGTGAGCATATTCCCAGGGATACATGCTGGTAAACTCAATTACAAGAGCAAATATGGCTTTTATATATTTTCAAAGGAATTTTAAAAATAAATATATTTACCCTAAAGCAAATTTAGTGGATGACAAACTGAGAATTTACTTATAATGATTTCCTTCCCCATTCATGTGCACATACACCTTTGGAACTAATTATTACAGGATTCCCTTGACAGTATTTTATTTTCCAATGTAGTAAATAATCATTGTCAGTTGTAAATAATAATAAAAAGACAACGTGTGCCAGTTTTACATTGTATAATGGAGTTAATGTGGTTTTTACTAATGTAAAAGAAATAAAAAAGGCAGGCGCTTTGCCCTGATGATCACAGGAATTTAGGGTGTTCAAGTAAAGCTCTCTTCTGTTATTCTGACGAAATCAATTATCATTCCTCTATCTTTCTTGCCACATTTTAGAGCACTGTTTGGGGAGTGTTGTATATAGCCCAACATGTATTTATTAAAATGCATTTGTGTTTTCAAGTAGACTGAAGCATACAGCGATGAAGTTATTAGTATTAGTTACCTCCCTCCCTATGATATTTGCTGGAAATGGAAACAAACACTTTCCTTTTGAAATCATGGCACCGAAGAAATATAAGCCTGGGGCCATCATGAGCCTTCTTTATGACCATGTGACCAGAGTTTATCAATGATTCAAGCAAATGAAAAGAAAGCAGAGCTGAGAAATGAGAGAGAATGCCGATAAAATTAGGTTTCCGTATCTAGCAACAAAACTATCCCTGACAGATATTCAAGATAAGTCTACAGGGACAAAACACCAAGTGTGTTGCCAACATGGATTGATGTACAAGCATCAGAAATGTCAAGCAAAGTGGACAGGTTATCAGGTTTGAGGGGCCAGAAAAAGTAGCCTTGATTCTCAAGCTGGTTTCTACTAACCATGTGTTGTCTGAAGATGGTTTTGTTGGGATTGGATCTAACACCAAAGGGCAAACAGAACAGAAGAACAGGTTCTACCTGGTTAGTTGGCAGGGGTCAGGCACCAGGTGGAGGAGAGACAAATACATCCTGTCTCATATCTGTTTTACTTACTTGGCACTTAATCATCTACTGCCTGGTGACTCTGTTCATACCAAATCTTGTGTTATTATATAGCCTTTCATGTAAACTAGCCTGGAATCTGCTCCTACACACTAAACTCCTCAAGAAAGTACTATGTGTGATGCTTTTTAAAATTCCTGGTGATGCCTAGCACACAACTTCATATACAGCAGATTCTCATAAATACTTAATGAATAAATGGAGGAATTAAACATCAAATGAAACAACAAATACCATATAATTATTGCTTAAGTAAGGTCATAATATAAATAAAACTTTATCAAATCTAACTTACCATCTGTTTACTTGGGCTCTATTTTTCCCTTCTTGATACTTGTTTAAAATAACCCTCTCTTACTTTGTAAGTCTCCAAAGTGATACCTATGGAGGAAGGTTGGGTTTCATCTGAATTTGTTCCAAACTCAAGCAAATTTCCCCAACTCCCTTGTTTTCCATTTTTATCTTTAAAGAGTTATGTGATTTTTCTTTCACTGTAAATTTTTTTATCGCCATTCCCCACCCCACCCCACAGGGTGTATTTCCACTGTTTTTCAAAAGGCAATCGGTGTGCAGACACAATGCCCAGGGCTTAACTTGGGGGCAAAAAGCTTCCCCATTCTAACTCAAGACCCATCCTCACTGCCAAGAAAGAATGAAGACTACAACCTCCAAAATGAACAGTGCATCGGATTCCTGCTAAAATGCTGACTCCTTAGCCACATCCCACACCTACATCCACCAAGTCAGATCTCTGGCAGTGGGTGTCAGAAATTCCCTCTTTCTCTCTCTCTCTCTCTCCCTTTCTCCAATCATCCCCAGGTGAATTTTGTGCTTGTTATGAATGAGAATCACTGTGAATTTCTTTGACTTGAGAAACAGAAGTAAGCAGAGCCCCACCCTAATTTCAAAGGACTCACTATGGTCCTAGGGATAAAGTTATTTGCTTCTCCTAGAACAGGAAAATTCCTAAACAAGAAAAATTATTTTGGTCAATCAAAGATATCACAAAGAAACATTCCATTCTAGAGCTGAAGTCTGGAGGTGAAGACAGAAGCTGTTTAATGTCCCAACATCAGGCCTGGGAATCTCTTCTAAAATTATGCTCAACATAATAAAAGAATCTCAGTTTCAATTATAGGCTCAGAACATAGGGGTTATTTTTGAACATCTATCTTCTCTTTGTCTAGGACAAAGCCACCAGGATGGGTTTTACACTTGATAATTCACTTAAATATTGGTGAGACTATCCTGTCAGAAACCTTCCAACTCTGTGTGATTGGAAACCCTTGGGAAATTTCCCTGTGGGGGGGTCTGAGAGCCCTGGAAGTACCAAGTAATGTTTCTTTTTCCCTTTTTTCCAAGAATAGATGTGTTAAATAACTGTAGTTATTTTTTTATGTAACATATGCTGTAGTCTCTGAACTCTTCCTAAAAGATAAGCTACATATCTACAATACTTAGAAAAATGTGTGATCTAACAATTTTTTCCCTTAAAGTTTCCCTCTTTTGAGAAGCCATGCTTGCCTGACTTGTCTGTTTCTGTAAAGACTGGGGAGATTTTTGCCCTCTGGTATTAAGTCAGATAGGGAGTACTGTGATTAAAATGCATTGTGACCCATAATTTCTGCTCTGAGAGAGAAAATAAAGAGGGTCAGAAGACCCCCTGGCTCCCTAATAATCCCTCAGTGTAGTCCATAGAATATGGTACAAAGAGTAGGTGACCCTCCATCATCCCCCAAGGAGTCACATGAGTTCTGGGGCCTCGTCTCTGTATATTAGAGAAAACCTTCTCTTGGAAGAAGGTGGTACAATGTAGGTCATACCTGGATATGTTGGTGTGGGATAGTAGTTTGAGTCTCCATTTGCTAGGAGTGAAAAAAAAAAAAAAAAGAGAGGGAACATATTTCCAGATAATGTCTACTTTTTTTGTAATTTGGGAAAATAAATAAATAAATGATAGCCTTGGTCCAGAAAAGGGAGCCACCTCCTAAAATATGCTGGCTGGAGAAGATATGGATAAATGGGGCATAAGACATTTTGATGCAAGAAAATCCTTAGAGATCATTTACTTCATTGGTTTCCAACCCTGGCTGACCATACAGATCACCTTAGACTTACTGAATTGGAATTTTCAGGGGCAGGAGTCAGGAATACATATTAATTTTTAAGTCCCCCAAATGCATCTGGGGACATCTGGAGGGATGAGGAAATGGAAGGATTAAATGATTTGTTGAAAAGTCACCCATCTTGTCAACAGCAAAAACAGTTCCAGAACCTGAGTCACAAATCCTCAGAATTAAAAATATCTTAGAAAGTCTAGCATAACTATCTAAGAGTTGCCTGTAGAGTACAGAGATTTGTCTGTGGCACCTCAGTCTCCAGCCCTGCCACTGAAGTCATCCTCAAAGGCTGGCTGAGGTGAAGCCTGGAAACAGGCATCTTTAACAAGCCTCGTGGCTGCTTCTGCAGGAGGTCAACTACAGGGCACAATTTAGGAAATTCTGCTTGTCACTTGTCTGAGTCCCTTTTTATGAAGTTCCCTCTCTTGTTTAAATGCATTCCAATTAGGGGAAGCTTAGTACCATTGTGATACTTTCCCTTTATTGTAGGTCTGTTAGGAACAGCCTTTATAATTTTTCCTGGAAATCTGTCCCTGAAACTCTTTCCCTCCAGGATTTAATTTTGCCTTCCTTGGCCATACTCAAGATTTCCTCCCAACATTGTATGGTAGCCTTTTTAGCATTCATTTTCCAAGACTCCTCTTTCTGGGCGGGACTGGGGATTGAAAATTCTAGTCATCTCTCACTTTGCTTCTTCTCTCACAGTCAAAATCCTTCTTCCACGAAATATATTTAAAATCACTTACACACACACACACACACACACACACAAAATCAATAACTGAAGTCACTTCTTGCTGTTTTGTGGCTGAAAGCCATAAGACTCATACAAAGCCACTGGGTCTGGTCCTGGAACCAGAAGGGACTGGCTGCACAAGAACACAGCCAAACTTGTTTTTCAACAATTAACTTTTCTCAGGTACAGTCATTCTCTGGGACAAAGTGGAAGGCAGAGTGACCTTCTCCCTCCCCACAGCCTCCCCAGGCTTGAAGGTGAACAGCTTAAGTGGGCACCCCTGGGAAAGCAAGTTGGAAAATACTGACTCCCCAGGTGCCCTGTTGTTGCTGCTTTTTTTTCTTCACTGAGCTTAACCGGCTGGCTGCCCAGCTCCCTGTCTCCACTCAGCAGCTGTCTTTGTTCCCTGCCTTTCCCATACTCGATTACTCCTCTCTGTTTTTGTTTGTTGTTTGTTTAGAACAAAGCTTTATTCCATGAAAGGGATGGAAGCAGACACTCTTCTCAGGAACTACAGACATGCAGGACTTCTTTGAAGTTGAAAAGCATTCAAGGGCACGTGCAAAATGCCCTAAAGCATGGAGGGGAAACTAGAAACTGCTTAATTTTTCTTCAAGTGTTTGAAGTTATTTGAGGGCACAGGTTCATAATAAAGAAAGGAACAAGGGAGGAAAGGGAAAGAGGAAGTTCTGAAGACTCAGAATGAAAAAGACCCAAAGACACCAGACTTGGTGGTACAGATGTGCAGACCCTTCCTCAAAAGTACTTCTCTTTCTATCTGACACCTTCCCCCTTGCCTGTCTTCTATTAGAAGACATTAAGTGTGGTGATGTGGAATCACAGAACAGGCTCTGAGGTTAGGTAAGGGGAGACTTGTTGCATTCCTGCTCTGTCCATTACTAGCAACTACTTAACTAAGTCTACTCCTAAGTTGCATCAGCTGAAATTGCAGATAATAATGTCTATTTATATTTGCGTGGGCCAGGTTCAGCTAGTAATCTCAAAGGTCCAGGGACTGCACACTTCAAAGCGTATTTGCCACACAAGCTGTGTGTCTCACACCAGTTAGCAGGGGGCTCTCCCACTCATAATCACTCCCCAACCTGCAGCCAGGAAGCCAGGGGCTAAGTCATTGCCACAGGGGAGGAAAAGCAAAGCAGGGAAAGACTGAAGGACTGCCTGGGTCTCACCCAGCCTCAGCCTGAAAGGGAACTGTGTCCCTGGCACTCAGGTATCATACTCACATGAACTGGCTTGGGACCTCGCACCCTCTCCAATAATCAGGCTGAAAAGCAGCCTCCTTTGTGCCTAGAAAAAAGTAGATAAACAGATACTGACCAACTTCAGTGACATTTACTATAGGGAGGCATAGGGCTATTATAAGGATTAACTGATAAAATACCAATAACATGGTCAGCATCCAAAAATAGCAGCTATTATTACTCAAGATCCTTATCATCAACTTTGTCCCCTTGCCTTTAGAGTTATTCACATCTCATTATTACCCTAACACACATGAAACATCCCACCGAGAGGTAGAACACATCCCCAAGAACACCACATCCCAAGATCCATCTTTTTGATCTAGAGGACAGAAAAAAAGGAACATAAAAGAAACACAGCATTCTTCTACAGTTTAGAGCCTTGTGGCCCTTAGCAAGCCACTGAGCGTGTCAGAGCCAGCAGAAAGAGGGGAGCTACCTAATGGTATGAAATGTAGTGAACGGAAAAATTCATGATTTGAATTCCAGTTCCAACCTTGTAATTTATGGGAAATAGAACTTGGGACAAATCATTTTATCTTTCTGGAATTTGGTTTCTTCATCTGTAAAAAGAGTAGATCAGGCCTGATTATCTAAAGTTCCATAAACTAAGAATATCAATGATTACAGCTAATACTTTTGCAAGAATGGTCCTATATCCACTGAAAATTGCAGTTTTGGGGCCACCTGGGTGGCTCAGTCGCTTAAGCATCTGACTTCAGCTCGGTCATGATCTCCTGGTTTGTGGGTTCAAGCCCAGCATCAGGCTCTGTGCAGCACAGAGCCTGGAGCCTGCTTCGGATTCTTCGTCTCCCTCTCTCTCTGCCCTTCCCCCACTCATGCTCTGTTTGTCTCTCTCAAAATTAAATAAATATTAAAAAAAATTTTTTTTAAGAAAAAGAAAATTAGAGTTTTGTACTACTTATTCAATTCTATCGCCCCAGGCCATACCTTCTACCTAGTTAAGACCTCTCAGAAACTCATGTCGCACCAGATGGGTAGCAGGAAGCAGGAATGACTTCTACTTGCTCTGGCAAACGGGAGAGTATATTAGGGTTACAGAGGAAATATTATGAGTACTCTTAGCTCTCCCCAACTCAGACCTTAATTTTAGCTCACTCTCAATCAAAAAGTATCTCTTTCCCCTAATCGATGGTAGATAAACTCTCACAGATTATCAGAGGACAGCAGAGAATGAACAGAGGGAAAGATGTTTGAATCAGAGGGCAGAGATAAGCAAGCAGAAGCTCCAGACAAAGGGAAGTAAAACTACCCCTCCGTGTGTGGTAGGCAGAAAAATGGGTCCTCAAAGATAACCACACCCTAGTCCCCAGAACTTGAGAAAACGTTACCTTACAAGGCAAGGGAGAAATAATGTTGCAGATGAAATTAAGGTTGCTAATCCACTCCTTTTAAAATAGATTACTTAGGGAGGTGCCTGGGTGGCTAAGTCGGTTAAGCTACCAACTTCAGCTCAGGTCATGATCTCCAGGTTTATGAGTTTGAACCCCACGTGGGGCTCTGTGCTGACAGCTCAGAGCCTTGAGGCTGCTTCAGATTCTGTGTCTCCATCTCTGCCCCTTCCCCACTTGTGTACTCTCTCTCAAAAAAAAAAAAAAAATTTAAAATAGTTTACCCTGGATTACATAAACTCAATGTAATCACAAGTGAAAGAGGGAAACAGAAGAGTCAATGTCAGAGTAATACAGCATGAGGAAGACCTGGCCAGCCATTGTTGGCTTTAGGTGGAGGGATCATGAACCAAGGAATGCCGGAGCCCCTAGAAACCAGAAATGGCAAAAAGCAGATTCTTCCCTAAAGCCTCCGAAAAGAAAACAACCCTGTTGACAGCTTGATTTTAGACCAGCAAGGCCCATTTCAGACTTTCAGCATCTAGAACTGTTAATAAACTTGTGCTGTTTAAGTCACTCAGTTTGTGGTAATTTGTTACAGCAATAGGAAACCAATACACTTCATGATAATTAATTAGCAACAGGCACTTAACGGGGTGGGAACAAATTTTCATAGAAATCAGTTAATAAGAATTACAATGACAGGTAACTTGGAGTAAATATATGTGCAACAAGTAAAATTTTTTGTAAACTATAAAAAGTACCCTAAAATATATACCAGTAATTTTGATGCAGACCATATAAAGACTAGAATATGGGCACTTTTTCTGGAAGTGAAAGGCAACTAATAAAATCAGAACTGCACTGAATATCATTTACAGGTTTTATACACATTCTCAGGCAGTAAAACTTCATGGTTAGGAGCATAGGTGCTGAGACTAGGATATTTAACTCTGTTAGCTGTTCATTCTGTTGACCTTGGGCATAAACACTCAAAGCTTATATTTCCTCATATGTTCAAAAAAAAAAGGTAATAACATCTACCTAATGGAGTGATGAAAATTCAATGGATTAATTCAACATAAAACACAACACAGTACCTATATACAATGAGTTCAAAAATGTCATCTATATGTATTATATTTTCATTCTTATATTGATAGAATTCTCATTCCAAATGTTGTCACTTGAAGCAAATTGTTTTGTGGCCTTCAATAAGGCCCAATTAAAAAATTGCTTCCAGGTTGTTATAGTGTTAAGATTGGGTGGACCCAATGGAAGAAGTACATTCAGGTACCACACAGTAGGAAAAGCCAGGTAAGCATCTCCGCTGGCAGAATTTTGTCTTAATGAGGGATATTTCTGCCTGGGTGAACTACACATTATAGCAGCATCTGCAGCTAATCTCTGCACCTAGCGGGTGTCTGTGGACACCCATGACTCCCATTCCTACCATAAGACACAGGAGTAAAGAGTTGAAATCAACTGAAAGTGAAGGTAGCAGAAACACCTGTGGTTCTTGGCACTACCTAAGCTTAAAGAATGGTTGAATTGCTTCCTTATGAGGCAGCACAGATGCTAGTAACTTGCACCTGTTCTTAGGTGGGAAAAAAACAGACAAGGGAGAAAAAAAAAAAACAATAGAAAAACAAGAACTTCAAGGGAAAGAGAGACTTGTTCTCAGAAATCACTTAGACTAAAACTATACAGTAATAGAATAAATATCCATTTGGGGACCGATACTCCTCACCAAACTAAGTCTTTCATAGAAAATGTCTACTGTTGTACTCAACATAGTAGATACTCAACAAATGCTTATTCAACTGAGTTATTAAAAATTAAATACTATAAAATACAAAATTATGAAATGTATGGCAGGATAAGTTATTAATCTATGATGCATCTTCCCTATTGCAGAAGAACCAGAAAGAAATAGATAATAGATAACACCCAACCCTAGGGAGAAGATATTAGGCTTTGTATTCTGAAACTTAGAGATCTCCACAAGAGAATTAAGCTGATTTGGTTTTAAAAGCCAAGGTTTACAGAGGCAAAGAGCTAAAGCCTATGTATAGGCTGCAGGATACAGCCCTGAGATATGTAAATGGAAGACACAGCTAGAAGGGAATGTCCTAAGATGAAGCAAGACTTTGGAGGAGGTTTACAAGGATGCCAGAGAGACAGGACCTTTGATCACATGGCTTGCAGATGTTGGAAACCTCAACACTGAGACCCCTAGTGTGAGATCTGGGGCTTCCAAGCCTTAGAAAAAAGAAGCCCCTAGTACAGTGGGCTAGAGAAGTGGGATCAAGACAGTCTCATCAGGGAACATCTCAGCTGGGACTGTGATGGATTAAAGACTCGTGGCCCTTCATTTTGGGGGTACCATGTAAATCCTGCATTTTCTTGTAAAACTCTAGGAAGGGAGGACAGAAAAAAGGATGTAAAGACTCATTTAATTTGATTTGGAAAAACAAAAATGTGTCATGCTTCTGCCCACATAGTAGTAAGACAAAATTCATACACCTATGTATAACAAAAGATAAGACTACACTGAAGCATTAAAGCTGTTGTCTCTGTTTGCTGTTATTATAAGTAATATTCAATTGTTTCAATTATACATATAATATATATTCTTTTAAATAATATATATTCTTATAAGTATTCTTTTAAAAATAAAAGTTAGTAAGTCCACATTCCGACCCTCGACTATGCGGATAATGATAAAAGGATTTTTATTTTTGGTAACAATGGACCTCGCCCCTCTTCAGAACAAAGTTCAACTTTTTACCTTTTTCTGGCCCTTGAGAAACCAGAGAAGCTGTGATATTCAGGAAACTTTCTGGCTGCTAAAGACTTTTCAGCCTGGAACAACTCCCAACAATGGTCTATTCTAGCATCCATAATGATTCTGTTAGATGTTCAAAGACTACAAGATTCTCCAAGAATAAAACAAATAATTCCTCCCTTCACTGGCAACATCAAGTCACTGAAATTACTAAAATTAGAAATGTGTCTGTGAGGGGCATGCACCTGGGTGGCTCAGTCAGTTCAGCAACCGACTCTTGGTTTCAGTTCAGGTCATGATCTCACAGTTTGCAGGTTCAAGCCCGACATCAGGCTCTGAGCTCAAAGCGCAAAGTCTTTTTGGGATTCTCACTCTCCCCCTCTCTCTACCACTCCTGTGTATGTGCTCCTTCTCTCACTCAAAATAAATACACTCTACAAAAAAGAAAGAAATGTCTCTGTGAGAGTCTATATAAAAGGGGTGTATGTGTATGTGTTCGTGTTTTAATATGTATTATTTCCAGTGCTGTTTATTTCTATTATGAAGATTCAGATTTCCATCTGGTAATATTTCTCTTCTGCCCAAAAGACTTTCTGGAAGAAGAACATTCCCTTACATTGCATTGTACAATTCTCAAAGTCAGGATATGACCACTGATATATATTACTACCATCTAAACCTCAGACCCCATTCAAGCCAGCTGTCCTAATAAATTCCTTTCTAGTAAAAGGATGTGGTTGCAGAATCATTTTGTTGTCATGGCTTTTTCATCTCCTTCACTCTGGAACAAATGCCTCGGCCTTTTCTTGTCAATGACACTTTTGAAGATAACAGGCCAGTTTTTTTTTTCTTTTTTTTTTTTAATTGTGGTAAAAATGTATAACATCAAATTCACTGTATGGGAAAGCATTTTTCATGAGTTGACCAATTTCCAAAACTGAAATCTCCTTGATTTGAGGTATCATCTTATTTCTATATCCCTCATGCCTAACAAGAAACCTGGAATATGATAGGGTATTAATAATTGTTTAGGGGTGCCTGGGTGGCTCAGTTGGTTAAGCGTCCAACTCTTGGTTTCAGCTCAGGTCATGATCTCACAGTTTGTGAGTTTCAGCCCTATGTCAGGCTGTGCACTAACAGCACGGAGCTTACTTGGAATTCTCTCTCTCCCTCTCTCTGCCCTTCCCCATCTCACTCTCTCTCTCTCTCGAAGTAAATAAACTTTAAAAAAAAAAAAGTTGAATGAATGAATGATATAAACCACTGGAGGTTAGTGGGCACAGGTTAAGAAAACTCTTCTGTTTTCTACATTAGTTCCTTTATTCATCCCTTAAAACTCACTCTTTGACCACCTGCTCTATGCTGACTCTGTCACTAAAATGGTTCTTAATCTGAGGGGGAAGCTATAAGCAAATCATAACAATGTAATGGCTGTAGGAGATATGTAGGGGAGAGCGTAGGACCAAATAAATTGCTACCCAGCCCAGAAAAGGAAGTGATCCACTTCTGCCTGATGGAATCAGGAACAGTGTCCCAAAGGAGGTGGCAGTTGACATGACTCTTGAGGGATTAGTAAGTTTTTGAAACCAACAGGGAGGAGCCTTTAAAAAGGCAGGTTTTGTTTTGTTTTTTACCTGTATTATCTAGCACAGCCCTAAGTTTTCAACTGTAACTCAATATTATTGCCTGAGAAATGATACGAAAATGACTAACCAGTAACTGGGTTGAAATGAAGTGAATCCCAACTCTAGTCTATTCCACCCTGATTCAGTTAATTCGAGGACCTCTGCAGATCTCCTTCTGTATAAGGACATATTTCATGCACATCCTTGCAAAGCATAAAAGCTGCCTCTCACATACTCGCTTGGTCTTAACATTTTGGGTTTCACTTAATTCCATTGTTATCTCCCAAAGTGAGATTTCTTTGTAATGATCAGACAGTCTGTAACAATGCTTGAATAGACTTGTTGCCTTAAGAGTAGATTTGATTTTATTGATTTTCTTATAATGTTTGTAATTGTTCCAGTTTGTTGGAGCTTTTTTCTTTCCTTTCTTTTGTGTTTCCTAATTGCTTTATCTTTAACAGAAAAGATCTGTTTGTGGCTTGTTGATCTTTTCCTTCATTAAGAATGTATGTTGCAAGACAAGCTTGGTAAAGAAGGGCAAAACTCTATTATCAAAAATTTGATTACACCCTCTAATATAGGTTTCTCTTTCATAAAAACAGTACAAAATGTCTTTGTCCTTCACTTCATGAATAATTATACTCTTTGTAGGAGAAGAAATCTGTTATGTTCAGCACTTTGATTCCAATGCTGTGTTACGTTGTTTGGCATAAAACTTGGTTATTTGATCCTCTTTGTCCTTCTTAATGCCTCTGCATTATCATCTGTGTTTTAACAAATGAAATGAGTAACCATCCAAGGTCAATACAAAAACCCTGAGGAGAAGCATCTCTTCCTATACACACATTCATTCAACAAACATTTATTGAATACAAACAAAATGCCAAGTAGGTTGTCAATTATAGGGAAGAAAGACAACAAAATATGTTTCCTAATCCTAAACCTGGGTGAAATTGCAGAAGGGAATGAGACCCATCAATGCCTCCAGTTGTGATGGTACACAGCATTTATATTTCAGCCAGGGACTCTAGAATCACATAAGTTTGAGTTCAAGTCTTAGTTTTGCTAAAAAGTGAGTGACCTCAGGCAAATTACCTGACCTATTTGAGTTTTAATTCCCAGTTTTAATTCTCAGCAGTACCTCCCTCAAGATTTTTGTAAACATTACATGAAATACTGTAGGTAAAATGCTAATCAGAGTGTCAGGTATAGATTAAGCACTGGATGAGTGCTTACTAGATATACTCTAATCCTGCCTCATTTACATTAGCCCACTAGGCTAAAAACATAGAAGGTTCCCAATAAATGTTCATTGACTAAAGCCAGTCCAAATATTCTATCCCCAATGCAATCAGATGATGCAACATCAGACATTAAATTGAGGATTTCCAACCTAAGCTGGGAAAGTTAAACGGGTATTGGGGTAAGTGGGTGGGAACACGAGCACACGACTGGTGTACTGCAGTCCAAATCTCTCACATTAACACCAGTCTCATGCTCTTTCTATTCATATAAAGTTAATTTGATGGTCGACAAGCAGTCTGCAAACTGCTTATATTCCAAAATTCCAATTTCTGGTTAAAGAAAATATAACATGAATGCTGAATCAGAATATACTTCTTGGCGCATCAGATTCCATCTTCCATTATCTAGGCCCAGCTTCAGTCCTTCTCCTTATGGTAAAATGAGCACGCTTTTAGAAATAAATACAAGGGGCATCTGGGTGGCTCAGTCAGTTGAACATCTGACTTCAGCTCAGGTCATGATCTCACAGTCCATGAGTTCGAGCCCCGTGTCAGGCTCTGTGATGACAGCTCAGAGCCTGGAGCCTGCTTCAGAGCCCTCTCTCTCTGCCCCTCCCCTGCTCATGCTCTCTCTCTGTCTCAAAAATAAATAAAAACATTAAAAAAATTTTTTTAAAGAAATAAATACAAAAATATACAAGGTGCTAGTCTACCAGGTGTCACCTCCATGACAAAAGGAACTATAAAAATAATAACTCCTGGAGAAAGGAAAATCATATGAATCTATAATGAAAAGTTCACAGAAATTATAACATCTTAAAAATAATTTGAAATCATTTGAAAAAAAATAAGCCAGGAGCATCTGGGTGGCTCAGTTGGTTAAGTGTCTGACTCTTGACTTTGCCTCAGGTCATAATCCCAGGGTTCATGGGATCAAGGCCCACATTGGGCTCTGTGATGGCAGTGAGGGGTCTCCTTGGGTTTCTCTTTCTCCTGATCTCTCTCTGTCTCTATCTCTCTCTCTTTCTCTCTGCCCTTCCCCTGCTCATTTGCACACTCGCTTTGCCTCTCAAAACAAATAAACATTAAAAAAAAGAAAAAAGAAAAATAAATAAGCCAACAGTCTTGAGCAAGAAGAATAACCAGTTCCAACAAGCAATCAATAGCTAATTATTGAGCACCTTCTATGCACTCAGCATTTTCCAAAAGCTTATCTAAGAATAACCTTGAAAATTTTCTGTCCATGTGGGTAATGACCTGAACAGGTATCAGGTAAAAGAAATAGAATAAACTGAACTCTGCTGAACCAATAAAATCAAATTATCAAAAAACATAGCTAATGTTACATAGCAATAAGGCTTCAATATAGGACAGAGAAAAGTGTTATGGACAAAATCTCTACAGAAGTTTAGAATAAATTTGTTTAAGGCAACGTGCTTAAGGCAGATCCTGTCAAAAACAGCACATAAAAAATTTAGGCACTGACTGTGGTTTATAGAATTCTCCTTTTTTGGAGGTTGCTATTTACCATCATCCTGATAAATGCTTCTTTACAGTCTATTCATTCCTTGTTGGCCCATATCCCCCACCTCTAGTATTTATTGCATAAAGGAATGTTTCTCAGACTATTCAGAGATAAATCTCTTCATTGATGGAGGGTTTTCACACTGCCTATTATGTGCCTATCTAGACTCAGCCAACAATTTATTACCAGTTGAAAAAGGAGGCAATGAGGTAAAAGACTGAATTGTTTTTATGTCCATGTCTATATTTCTTAAAGAGTAAGAACCCTTATAAAAGAAATTCATCCTGGAGCCACATGAACCACCATTCATTTGGAGTAAAGTGAGCTTGTTATAAAATATTGAAAACAGAATCAAATTCTATGAGGCTGTCACTATGTTTTACTACCAGGAGCTATTAAAATCTCTACCCAGTTACTTTCTCCTCTTACCAAATAAAATAATGCTATGAGCCTCCAAATATGAGTTCCTTGGAACACCACACATATTGGCTAGAGTCAACACATAGCATTAGAACGTATGCCCTCATACCACTCTCACTTAGGGAAAGTCCCCTCTACTGAATGTGATATTTAAAGTTTCATTAGCCTTGAAGTATATAGCATGGTATAGTAGAAAGAGTATTAAGAGTCACACAATTTCTTTTTTAGCCCCACATCTATCACTAACATACTTTGTTAACTTGAACATCATTGAACTTCTCTTCTCATTTTCTTAATATAAATAATGAGAGTTTAGATGAAATAGCCTCCAAGATCCTTTTATTTAGGTTCTACATTATTTGAGTCTGTATTTACCAACCAATGCAAATGTCCAGGCACCAGCCTGTCTCTCCATACCATATCCACTATCGAGTAATGTATTCTAGGTGCTGCCAGTATATGTGCTTTAGTGAGCACTTTCCAAAGCAAGATATATTAATTGAGCAACATCTATGTGAGAACATAAAGTTTTAACTGTGACCACATATGACTTTACAAGTAGCCACTTAAATTCAGTCAAATTAACAGTTACTATAGGGTTATTCTCCAATTGCTGGGCAAAATAACCAGATCTTAAGCAAAATAAACAGATTTCTCTTTTCTTCCCATCCACAATGGAAGTGTTAATATATAACTACTACCCTGAATCTCAAAGTACAGATTCTAATGTGGTCAGCACTTCCAACTCACAGGTAAGAATATTTAAGTATCAATTAGATTTTTGCGCCCCAAAAAATCAACAGAGACAATTTTATCAATAGATGAATATGTTTACCCTCATCTCAGAAAGAAAAGGCAAGGAAGGGCAAGGAAAGCAGAGCAAGAAAAGAGAATACATCATGTTTCAAGTTACTGTTACTATTACTGATCTGACCTACATAATCCCTTGCCCTTTAAGTCTTCAGAGAGATCCATTTGCAAGCACTAGATGGTTTTATTTGACACTAGAACACCAGACAATTATAGTCCATTTTGATTGTATACTCCTGCAAGAAGACATATGAGGCCCAAACACAAGCCTCCTGGAAGAGGCAGAGTGCCAATGATAAGTACTCTGTTCGGGGAAGAGGTAACTTGTGTGCATTTATGACCATGGGGATGCCTATTAACATTTTTATGCCCCCTTTCATAAGTCTAAGAATAAGGATATCATAGCAGCAATATTTCCTGGTACATTGAGATCTGTAAGAAGGCATACAAAAGATTTTGGATCCTCTAGCCCCATGACTAAAAATAATTTTATCAATTTAAAAATATTATCTATTTTATTGAAAGGTAATGGACGACCTACAAATTGGCTGATGGTAAGTACACAGATTGATAAGTATAGACAAATGTATACTGTAGTGCACCACCACCACAATCAAGTTTATAATGGAACACTTCCATTACCCCCAAAATTCCATTATGTCCCTTTGCAGACAATACCCACCCTCCAGCCCCAGAAAACCTATGATCACCGCCAATATGGTTTTGCCCTTTCTTGAATTTCCTAGAAGTAGAATCATCATACAGTATTTAATTTTGTATCAATCTTCTTTCATGTAGCATGTTTTTGAGATTAATTCATATTATGAGTATTAATATTCTTATGTCTTTTATCACTACATAATTTCATAGTGTGGCTGTGCGAAAATTTATTTAGCAATTTGCCAATAGATGGACATTTGGTCTATTTCCAGTTTGGGGCTCTTATGAATAATGCTGCTGTGAACAATATTGTGAAATTCTGTATGTGGACATATATTTTCACTTTGCATGGGTAGACATCAAAAAAGAAAAAAAAAGTGGATGGGTCATTTGGTTAGTGTACATTTAACTTTGTAAAACCTGTCAAACTGCTTTCCAAAGTGGCCATGGTGTCCTTCATTCTCACCAGCAGGATGTGAAAGTTCCAGTCCTTCCATATCCTGGAAAATACTGAGAATTTTCAGGCTTCTTAATTTCATTTTTTCCAGTGGGTATCTGATGGTACTTCACTGCAGTATTAATCTGCATTTCCCTAGTGACCAATTACGTGGAGCATCTCTGCATGTGCTGCCTGCTATCTGCATTCCTTTTGTACGTGTGTGAAGTGTCTATTCAAATCTTCTGCTCATTTTTTTTAAATTTTTTTTCAACGTTTTTATTTATTTTTGGGACAGAGAGAGACAGAGCATGAACGGGGGAGGGGCAGAGAGAGAGGGAGACACAGAATCGGAAACAGGCTCCAGGCTCTGAGCCATCAGCCCAGAGCCCGACGCGGGGCTCGAACTCACGGACCGCGAGATCGTGACCTGGCTGAAGTCGGACGCTTAACCGACTGCGCCACCCAGGCGCCCCAATTCTGCTCATTTTTAAAACGTGGTTATATGACTTACTCTTGAGTAACACAATTTCTCTATATATTCTAGATACAATTTTTTGTGTAGATGTTTTCTGCAAATGTTTTCTCCAATTTTGTGGCTATCTTTTTCATTTTCTTAACAGGAGTTTTCAATAGGCAAGTTTTAATTTTGATGAATCCATATTCTTTTTTTTTCTTTTAGGATTGGTGCTTTTTGCGTCCAAACTTTTTGTGTAAGAAACCTTTGCCTAACTCAGGGTAACAAAGATTTTATCCTGTTTTCTTCTAGACTGTTTATGGTTTCAACCCTTATGTTTAACCTACGGCCCATTTTTAATTAATTTTTCTGTAAGGTGTGATAAAAAGGATTGAGGCTCTCTTCTTTCCATGTGGATATATAGTTACTCCAGTTCTATTTGTTAAAAATATGATTTTTTTTGATACTAAAATATCTCTGCACCTGTAATTAAGAGTTTGACTCCATTTTTGGTGTTTAACTAAGACAGCTTTCAAGCCACACCTGCCTCTTGCCAGTCTGCCCAATAGCTTGGGAGATACCAGCAGGAAATTCAGACTTTCCAAAGCCCCAGCCAGCACGCAGACACTTTTCGCCAGGGCCACACCCAGCCACTATAAAGTTCTAAGCATTCCCTAGGTCTTACTCAACCCAGCAGGTACCTGCTTGTGCCTGATGTGCCCTCCCCAGGAGTCCCTTATGTAACAAAAACCTTTTCTCTCAAATCTTCTTTATGTATGTAGTGTCATCATCCCAACTATTAACTGGGAGGTGGCCCATCCACCTTCCATTATGTCACCACAAAACACCTTTGTTAGAAATCAATTGACTACATGAGTAGAGGTCCATTTTTGAAGGCTCAATTCTGTTACACTGATGTGTCAAAACCATATGGTCTTCATTACTGTAGCTTTATAATTAGCTTTAAAATCAGACAGCATAAGTCCCTTTCTATTTTTCAAACTTGCTTTGTGTAGTCTAGGTGTTTTGAAATTTCATATACATTTTAGGATCAATATGTCAAAATATTTTTAAAAATTACTGAGATTTTGATATAGATTGTATTAAATCTAGAGACAAATTTTAGAAAAATTGCTATTAATACCATCGATGTTTTCAACCTAAGAATATCATGTAACTCTCCATCTGTTCAGATCTTGATCTCAGCATAATCTTATTGTTTGAAGTAGTAAGATCTGACACATCAAAATTTATTCCTAAGTTTTTTTTTGTTTGATGTAATTTTCAAATTTTTAGTTGCTATCATCTACAAATAAAATACATTTCTGCATATTAATCTAGTACCCTGTGACCTTGCTAAATCCATTTAACAGTTCTAATATTTTTAGTCTATTCCTTAATGTTTTCAAGAAATTTGACCCTGTTATCTTGAAGAAAGTCATATTTACTTCTTCCTTTCCAATAAATGTGCCTTTTTCCCTTACTTTATTGCACTGAAAAGGTTTTCTACATCAGTCTTAAATAAAAGTGGAGAGAGTGAATCTCCTTGTCTTGTTCCTGAGATTAGGTAAGAAGCATTCAGTCCTTCATCCTTAGGTAGAATAGATTTATTGCATTCTTTGCTTGATTCTTCCCCCATACCTCTATCTACAGCATTTCCAATATAATCTTCCAGTAACCTACCACTCTTGACTCTGTACCTAACCATGTGATTTTTCTTGAAGCATATTTACTTATTTTTTTTTTCAACGTTTATTTATTTTTGGGACAGAGAGAGACAGAGCATGAACGGGGGAGGGGCAGAGAGAGAGGGAGACACAGAATCGGAAACAGGCTCCAGGCTCTGAGCCATCAGCCCAGAGCCCGATGCGGGGCTCGAACTCGCGGACCGCGAGATCGTGACCTGGCTGACCTGGCTGAAGTCGGACGCTTAACCGACTGCGCCACCCAGGCGCCCCGAAGCATATTTACTTAAATCCTGTTGGTCAAGATGAGGTTGAAAAAGTATTTATACATTTCCATTTTATTCTCTTTCCCCCTCCTATTTCAATAAAAAGATGTCTGAGCTGACCTCCTAGAAATGAAAGACATGTGGAACAGAACCAAGTTGACCCAATAGTCCCAGCCACATCTATCATATATAGATCAATTCCATCATCCAGTGACCTCCAGACATATGAGTAAACCCAGCCAAAAACAGCCAAACCACCTAGTCAAGCTCCATTTGACTGCAGGTTTATGAGGAAGCCCATCTGAGATTACCTGAACCATGCCAGAGAAGCAAAAGCTTACAAATACATTTATTGTTCTTTGCCACTGAAATTTTATAATTGTTTGTTATGCAGCTTTACTGAGCCACTAGTTAACTGATACAGTGGATTAGAATCAGCCTGTGTAAATCCTATTTGATTTAATCTAAGAATACCAATAGTCATATGAAATTCTTCCACATTCTCAAAGCATCAAACACAGCCCTGTTATTTCTGCAAATGTTTCAGAGAAAAGGGCATGAGCTATTAACATCTTAGTTTCAATGAATTTTTCATATTCAGAGGCTTCCTACAATAATATTTACAGTGTCCTTGAAAACATTTATATGTGTTAGGGCACAGAGGAGGGTGTACATAGTTGGAGAGAACAAGGATTTGATAATATCAAATAAATTGGGCCATTGTTATATGCCAAGAGTGCTTGTCACCTGCCACATTTCTTTCTCCAGCTCCAAAAGCAGTCCCTCTTCCTTGTGCTCCATCATGAGAGGAGTTTTGGCAACAGAAATGCAACATTCCTCTTGCGATTTCAATTTCACAGTTGAATAAGGAACAAGCATGAGCAGAGAGTAGCCTAAGAAAGGCATGACAAGCATGGCAGATGGGGGAGCCTAGCCATTTATTCTGCATCTTTCCTCCTTCCCATAACCCTTTCACTTTGTACAATTAAAAAAAATGAAAGTGGGCTTCAAGTCCTGATGAGGTACCAGATACAGCCTTTAACTTCCCCAGATGACTAGATTCCAATCGGGCAGAAACATGGGATTGGTGTCTTTCCATTAATCTCTGGTTGGGTTTCTGCTTTAAGGTTTATTTAAAGAATAAACTTATTCTCCAGGTCTGTGCCACTGGAAGAGAAGGAAAGAGAGGACAGTGAAAGTGACATCTGTCGGCTAGCAGTAATTAAGCAGAGATGTGTCGAGTTTCAATGCTCTAAATGGTCCCGTTAAAGTGTTGATGAGCAGTGAAATGTCTGATTAAATTTTAAGCACAGATAAATGGGCTGGCCCCAGCATAGGATAAGGCTAATGGAGTAGTAGACTGAACAGATTAAATGAACAATGTGTCAGTGCTAGTGAAGGGATAAGCTGGCACAAATATGCCTCTTCTAGAGTCTAACATAGCTTCCTCTGCACGATCACAAAGAATAGATTTTCTGCAAGGACCCCATGAGCTTCAGCGTATATCAGGGTAGTGGAAAATGCATCAGTTGAGCTATTAAGGGATGAGAGTTCCAGTTCTGGCTCTAATGCCATCGAAATGATCTAAGATAAATCATATCATTTCTTTGGTCCTCAGTTTTCTCATGTGTAAAATAGGGGGTTAGTTCACAGCCTAAAAGCTCTAAGAAGCTATGATTTAAATTTCATAAACGATTTAAGAACCAAAATTTTATTTTTATGCCAAAGCCAAAAACATTTGAAGTAGTGATCCACAGAATGTGTACTTCAAAGCCTTAAGTAGCATGAAGATAACCGGAGGGATAAGATGGGAAACATATTTTTGGTGGCTTCAGGACCTCATCCCATCATTGAACCACAGCAGGTTTTCTCTCATCTGTTTTAATTTTTGGGTTCCATGCACATTTTTTGTAACAGGCAAAGATTCTGACAATAAACAAATTAAAAATCACTGTATTATTTTTTTCTGATTTTCTGTTCACATTTTAGGGGAACAGGCAAATTTGAAAAGGACATGGGGATCAAAATAGAACAGAATAGTGAATTATGGACTGAAAGAATCTTGGAGAGTAATCCATTCCCCGTATCATTGAGTCAAGAAGACCAAAGGCAGAGTGTCTCATGGCCTCTAATGACAAGACTTCAGAATTTGCCACTTGAGATGTCATTATGTACAAGAAATTCTGAAGATGCTTGTTTTCACTCTTACTGATCAGGAAAACCCTCACATGTCCAATGGAGCAGTAAAAATCTTGCAAAGGTCTAGAACTCAACGGGACCCTAAACATCACCAAATCTGGATCTTGTATTTTCTGTTTCTCTCACTTTCCTATTATTTGCAATTATGATTTCACATCTTCTCCATTCTCTTCATATTTTCTACCTCCTTCTATCTTCTCTTTCACATAAATGACTTGGACTCATACTTGATGAGAAAGTAGAAATTATTGACCATGAACTCCCACAGTTCTCACTACCAAATCCACAAACACATCAACACCTTCACCCTTTCTTTTGTTTTTAACTAAGGAAGTTCCCCAACCTTCTATTAGACACCTTGAGTCCCCTTCTCCCTTGACTCTTCCAGCAATCTCAGTTCTTAAATCATTGTCTCTTTCTTATATCTTGTCTCCCTCTCTCTACTTAATCATTCCCATTAGCAGCAAACATTCTATTATTTCTTATTATTTATTTATTTTTTTTTTTAATTTTTTTTTTTCAACGTTTATTTATTTTTTGGGACAGAGAGAGACAGAGCATGAATGGGGGAGGGGCAGAGAAAGAGGGAGACACAGAATCGGAAACAGGCTCCAGGCTCTGAGCCATCAGCCCAGAGCCTGACGCGGGGCTCGAACTCACGGACTGCGAGATCGTGACCTGGCTGAAGTCGGACGCTTAACCGACTGCGCCACCCAGGCGCCCCTCTTATTATTTAAAAAACTACCCATTGAGTCAGCCTACACTGCCACTTACTAGGTACTGATATTTCTGTTAATCTTCTTGAAAGAACTTGTGCACATGCGCGCGCGCGCGCGCGCGCACACACACACACACACACACACACACACACACACACACTTTAGCCACTACTTCAATTACAATTCCCATAAAATCTGAATGGATGGAAGGATGGATGAATAGATAGATAGATAGATAGATAGATAGATAGATGATAGGTAGATGTACTTTATGTTTCTCTCTTACATTATGGCATTCTCTTCACTTCTTCAAAGTCAGACTTTGCTTTGGGAAACATTCATACTGTTAGAGCAAAAAAATCAAGAGAAAAGAAACTACTGTTTGTATCAATTTTCAAAGCCGACATTTTTAGAGTATATAAACACAGATTAGTTTTGAAGGACAGAATTGGTCAAGAAAGAAAGTGAATTTTAAAATTCCAGAAACCACCTCTATAGAAAATAAAGCTTATAGTCTGAAAGTGTAGTCTTACCAGGAACCATGGATTAGAGAGATGGAGGATATTAGGTAAGAAAATCATTACCTCCTCACCTAATAGACAGTGGAAGATGAAAGCCAATCTAGCAGGTTCTGGATATAATAGGGATGGGAATGCAGGAGCAGGCGAAGCAGTAAAACATATGTGCCCTAACTCTCCATTCTGGGTCAAAATCATGGGTAAATGATGCTGCTTAAAATAACCATAAAATTTGGGCACAGAGCAGATTAGAACTTGTTCCTTACTTCTCTGGCCACAGACTGGGAAAATTTCAATTTCCTTTGATGAAATACTGTGTTCAGTAAGATGCTATCTAGGTAGTAGGCTAAGAAATAGCTGACAGATACCTGTAAGAGAAATAAGCAAAGACAGTGCCATTAGAGTCTCCTTCTTCATCCACCAGCATGGATGCTATCTAGAAATTCCTGCATACACTCACTAGAAGAAACAAAAGGTGGCTGAGTCAATAGTCTAGGGAGTATCACAGAACAACCTGAGGAACTCATGAAGTACCCTATAGTGGAAGTTGAAAGGTGATAACTGAATCCATGCATAAGATAGAAGGTGTTGCCAAGGTCTAAACTATCTGCTATGCCAGCCAGATATGGGGGTAAGAGGAGAGGTATGAGCCCTGACAATGCCATGAAAAAAGACATTTTGCTTCATTAGCAGCAGGCCTCAACACCAGATGCCATCAGGAAGCCCAAAGACCAAACAGATTAAAGGACATCTCCATGAAATTTACCAAGAATCCCCAGGACAGCATAATAAGTTACACATGGATCTGCTGACTCTTTCCCACATTTGGTCATGAGAATACATGTCTGCATCTACACTAAACCAGCCATTTGTCTAAGAGAAAAGTAAATTAGTTTTGGGGGGTTAAAAATGCAACAGGCATGCTCCATTCTCATATAGCCAACTGCCAACTTGACATCTTTACTTGTAATGTCGCAAAAGCATCTCAAAACTTATCATATCCAAATACAATTTCTTGATCATCCCCTCCTGCTCTGGTCCTCCTTCAGATTTCATCTTCTTATTAAATGACAAATGGCACTTCATGAACCCACCCAATCACTTGGGAGCCATTCTTGAAATCTCCTCTATTCTCATTCTTAGAAATCTCACAGGGGAATCTACTGCTCCTGTCTTCTACTGCCACATTTCTGATCCAAGCCAACAACATCTCTTGCCTGGGCTATTGTCATCAACAATGAACTCAGGGAGTTTTATTCTATTTAAATATGGGATTTCTAGATATGCATGGTGGAACTGAAAGTATGTTCATTGCTTCCTCTTGTCAAGCCCTTCTTAACTGAGAGACGAAAGATAAAGATGTATGACTAAGAAATCACAAAAGTCTACATGATGGAAACATGCTGGAAAAGTAAGCAGATCAGAAAGGGCCAATTAGTCAGTGCCAAAAGAATAGAATGCTGATGAGGAACCAATCAATTCAGCAATTTGTACTATAAACACCCCTGAAAAGCTTATGAGTAACAGGTAGCAGCAGTGGCATACTGGTAAGTGTTTAGCAATTGGCTCTCCTGTTAAAACGGACAAACAAATAAACAAACAAACAAAAGCACTGACTTGTACCATTTGCTGATTTCCATGATGCAAATATTCTATGTTCAATTGCAAATTACTAATGTAATGTCACTGAATGCAGACTTTAGAAGAAATGTACAACAGGGAGCCTGGCTGGATTAGTTGGAAGAGCATGTGACCCTTGATCTCCAAGTTGTGAGTTCAAGCCCCACTCTGAGTGCAGAGATTACTTAAAAATAAACTAATTAATTAAGTTTAAGAAATGTACATAATCTGTGAATACGGATGACACAATCCCTAAATTATATCCATGGAGTACAAAAATTTGGGTCACATACCTTTTCCCAGGAAGACCCTCAGACATGTGCTCCAGCAAGACGAAAGAGGATCCTCACAACAGTGACTCTATCTCTGGTTAGAAATAATGGGAAGTCCCAAGAAAAGAGCTGTGCAGACCAAGGCCAGAATAAAGCAGGAAGTAGGAGGATCCTAGTAAGTAGCGTTTGAATTAAAAATGAAAAGGAACCAACATATTCCAGTGCTTAATAGAAATTATACAGTTTGGGTAAAAATTGGGCTCAGGATAAAAGAATTAGTGATACAGATAGAAAATTAAAAGAGTGAATGATGAAGAACTTATTACTACCAGGTAACACAAATAGCTATGCACAAAAAGGAAATGTCATCAGTGAACAATACTTACTTGATAATAATTGTAATGTAAACAGTGAGTAGTTATTTCTACCATGTGATATTACTATATTAGGTAGAAAACACTGGGGAGGGCGGTGATGCTGGTATCATCTTCCATAGTTGAAAGACAATATATAACATCTAAAACTGAAAACTAATGAAGAAGGAACAATTGAAATAACTGGAGAGATTCTTCAACTATTGCATGAAACTGGTACCTTGAGAATAATGTCCCTCATCTTTATTTCTCTTGCCCAATCCAGACACCTGGGGTCTCTGCACAGCAGTGGAGGTCACAGCAAAGACCTCAGAAGACCTCTATTTGATGTTGTCACCTGTCATGTCTAAAGCAAAGTACCTGAATCCGAGCCTCCTCCTCCATTTATCAAAGGATAAAAGAAGAACAAGAGGTTGCTATTTTTCTGTTATGGAAGCTCTGCCAACAGTGTAATGCTGGGGTTAAGAGCATGGGGTCTGGCATCAAATGGCCTGGATTTAACTTATCACTCTGACCCGGACAGCTATATGACCTGGGTGAGTTAGTTAAATCTCTCAGTCTCAGTTTCTCATCTTTATAATGGGAATAGCAAGACTACCTATTCCACAAAAACAATTGTGAGAATTAAATAAGATAATATATGTAAAATGCCCAGAACAATATTTGGTACATAGTAAAGAATTGATAAACATTAACTTTTATGATTACTATTTGGCTTTTTAAAATTATGTAGCCAAATGACTCTTATAAATGTAAAAAGGTAAATTAAAAGAATAGTATATGTGGTGGGTTGTAAGGCTTAAAATGGAGTAGGCTCTACAGAACAAAGTGTAGTATGCTGGGTCTTATCTGAGGTAACAGTTTGGGTTTCTGGGGGGAGAGCATGAGAAATCTATAAATATGCAGGGTTTTGTTTCTTCAGAGGGAAATTGGAAACTCTGTAAGTAAACCCAGAGATATTTCCAGGGGAAAAGATTAAGACCCTTAACCATTGTTCCTAAGATTCAAAGTCATTAAAATTTATCTGAGTGTGTTGGCTTGACCATGATTTAGACCCAAAAACACAGAAAGGCAATCCATCTCCTACTATGATTAATCAGCAGGAAGGAAGAAGACAATGGCACTGTGAGCAGGTTGGTACTAGCAGGCGGAAGATAATGACCATTCTGGCTTCATGAGGGGTCAGACACCAGAGCCTGTCCTGAGGAAGCCATCCTACTTATCAACTTCTACTCCCCAGGAATGGTGATATTAGTTCATATGATCAGCTCTAACACCAAAAATCCATGATAATTTTGGAATAGGGCACACGTGGCTGAGTGTGACAAGAAATAAACTTTCTGTTGTGCCTTAAATTAATAAAGCACAGGTGATGTTCAAAGTAAATGGAGGAGGAGGCTCAGATTCAACTATTCATGAAATAGTTGAAGAATTCTCTAGTCTCAAGATTATATCACAGATTAGGAAGCAATTATGGTTCTTCGTACATGAGTGAGACTTTGGAAGATTGTTTTGTTAGTAGAAAGGCAGAAAACATGGAAAGAACTAGACTTCGTGTTAACTGAGTGTATTCTCATTGCAAACTTTAAGACAGAACATCCTATTCCCATATACTTATCCCTGTTATGAGAAAAATGAATCGGTTGGCTCTTGAATGTATTCTAGGCCCCACCCTACTTGTTATAAGTAGAGAAGCTAGCGTTGTGGATTTATTTTTTACTGGTTTCTTTGTTGTTGCTGTTGGGTGGCTTGGTGCTGGCTTTGGACTAGTGCATCCCACCCTAGGGATCCCATTTCCCCACTTGCAAAGGAAAGATAATGAGTGGTTACCCCTTTCTATTTCACAAGAACACTGAAAGAAACAAGGAGTGCATTACATCAAATAACATAAATAGCTACAGTTTTCTAAGCATTCATTAGAAATGTGGCACTGTGCTAAACATTTCATACAAATTATTCCACTTCATTCATTCTTTACACAAACACTGTGAAAAAGATATTATTATCTCCAGGTCACAGACAACAGAACCAAGCCTCAGAGAGGTTATATAATTTCCTCAGAGACCAACACTAGGATTCAAGCCTATCCCTTTCTCAATCCAAAGGCAACTACCCAAATCCCACTTTCCTGGAGCTCCCAGGGGATGGAAACCACATAAATCAACCATAACTATTTTTTTTATCTTTCAATGTGTTAAAAAACTGTAATCAGGATCTTCTGATTCTCCTGGATCTCACTCACAAGAAAAGTTTAGCCATAGGTATTATCTCTGTGAAATGGCAACATTTGACATAATGGGAAACCTTTAAATCAATTAAAAATATGTGAGATATTTAATCCCTGGAAGTTTGGAATTTTGATATAAGGAAAATATTGACCCAAGACCACTATCTTCACACAGTTACTTACATGGGCCTTTCTTCATATGCATATGATCATATGGTCACCATATGCATGTAATAACTGTACTAGGTAGTCTTATTTCCATTTTTTTTAATGGCTTTATAATATTGCTTTGGATTATCATGTCAGAAGTTACTTAGCCAACTGCATAATGAAAGATATTTTATTTATTTCAAACTGTTTACTATGATAAATAATGCTGTAATAAACATGTTATGCATATATTTTAAATATATTTTCAGTTATGTTTGGCACACTAAACATTTTCAACTCATTATGACACAAAACTGAATTTATAATCTGCAAAATGTTCACTTTCTCACCAACATATAAAAATACTTTTTCTTTTTTAATCAGTCAGCATTTGTGTATTATTACTTATTATAATAAGGTCCTGACTATATTTTCATAGCACCAGATACTTTACTATGAACTATGGCATATATTCCTTTTGGCTATATGAATAGCCTTATTTCACCAATACCCAACAAGCAAATATCCTCAGGATTTTCCTAATCACAAATCATCATGAAAATCATACAAAAAAAAAGGTGGGGATATAAAAAGAGAAGCATGAATTTCAGGCCTGTCATCTAATCTCCTTTATTTACTTAGAATTTAATAAGCCACTAGGAACATAGGCTGGTACTCAAATCCATGGCTATAGCACAACAGCCCTGGGAACTTTGAAGGATGTGCTAGGAATAAACCTATGTCTACATCCCATCTTTTACATCTCTGCTTTCAACTATTTGGTCAGGGATCTTGGGCAAGCGTGGTAGAAACTGTGCTACCCCTATGTGGTGACAAGCAATACCATGAGTAACAAATGAACCTATTACTGCTTTACAGTAGAAGAGACAGGTTAATCCTTTGTCAAATCCCTGTGCATGGTGTCCTCTTCCTTGTTCCAATTACCCAGGAAGTGATGGCACTTTCTCATCCACGGCCTTTCAACACCTGCTGACATGTATTTAGAACATGGCTGGGTCTGTGAGTCTTAAGCACGCTGTGTTCAGAAAATACAAGTAATAAAGGTATACAAGAGACGGAGATCCAAAACTTTCTAGACTCAGACCGCACTCATTTAAAAACCAGAGGAAGAGGGGCACCTGGGGGGTTCAGTCATCTCAGTATCTGACTCCCAGTTTAAGCTCAGGGCATGATCCCAGGGTCATGGGAACGAGCCCCATTTGAGGCTCCACACTAAGTGAGGATCCTGCTTAATATTCTCTCTCTCTCCCTCAGCCTTTCTCCCCCATGTCTAAAATTTAAAAACAAATTAAAAAATAAAAATAAAAACCAGAATAAGAACTAAGACAAGCAAAGAGAGAATATTTTTCAAACAAAATATGTATTTAAATCAAGAAATAAAATAATTACTCAAATAGAACCAGTCATAGAACATAGAATACCACCAATAACCAACATCTTGATTTTACTAATGAGGAATCTGACTCCCTAGAAATTGTAATGACTTGCCTAAGTTAGCTTGTGGCACAATCCCTATGAAAGATATGCCCTGAAATATCATTTGCCTTTTTTTTCATCATTAGCAATTCAGATTCCCTCATTTTAAATAGCTTTTTATTCATTCAACAAATAGCTTTTGAGTATCTTCCATAAAATTACTACACCAGGCTCTAGGGATTCAGCCAAGGTTGAAATGTAATGATGCTGGGAATGTAAAATCAAAAGTCATGGTTTGGCAAGGAGATAGGCTTATAGACTGGTACTTAAAATGCAGTGTGACGAGGAGAATCAAAACAAATGGAATCCAAAGAAGTGTGCTCCAAAGTCTGCCTGTGGGACTCAGGGGGAATTTCTCAAAAGAGGTGGCCCTTGAGGTGGCTTGAAGGATGAATAGTAGTTAATAAGGAATGAAACAGGGAATAGCATAGGAGGCAGAGGGAATATTATATAAATGGGATAGAAAATTTTAAAAGCTACATATAATTTAACCCATTTCTTCACCTCTAATGACACAGTACCTGATTGATATACCTCCGTATTTTTGGTTTCCACCATACCTTGCTAGTGTCTTCTTTCTCGGCTTAACTGTTGGTGGTCCTAAGGTCCTCAGCCTTCTGTCTTTTCTCTACACACTCCGCCTTGGCTTTCATTGCCTTGATTATGCATCCCAGGTCTCTCTCCTGAGCTCCAAATCAACAAGTATAATTGTATAATGGAAAGGCTCGCTTAAATGTAACATAAACATCTCAAACACAAAATACCTGAAAATATTCCCAATGCTTTCTCTACAAACACCCTATTCCCATTCCTTTGTTACTTCAGTAAATTGCACCAAGACAGTTAACCAAGAAAGAAACCTCAGTATCACTTCTGACTGTTTTCTTGCCTTCATTTCTTGCACTCAATCTGTCACCAAATCAGTCAAAATTCTTCCTGACATCTATTCCACTGCACTGTCCCAAGCCAGTAATAGAACTCATATGTACTATAGCAGAAAACTTAGCCTTCATGCCTCTAGTTGTATCACCATCAAAAACTATCTACATACTATCTTAATTTCTGAGAAACAGAACTAATCACATCACCCACCCTCAAATACTTAAAACTCTTTGGTAGACTTCCAATCACCTTATTTGCAATTCCAATTCCTATGATCTGGTCTCTATGTCTCCCATCTCATCTCCTATAATTACCCCTTTACCTCCTGTGATCCAGTATTATTCTAACCTGCTTATTCTACTCCATCATGCCAGATCATACCACATTCTTCTCCTCCTATCAGAAACATACTTCCTTTCTTCTACTTTTCAAATTTAACACGTTCTTTTTTTAAAATGTTTGAGAGAGAATGTGTGTGTGTGGCGGAGGGGCAGAGAAAGAGGGAGACACAGAATCCCAAACAGGCTCCTCACTGTCAGCACAGAGCCCAGTGCAGGGCTCAATCCCATGAACCATGAGATCGTGCCCAGAGCCAAAACATGAGTTGGACACTTAACCAACTGAGCCACCCAGGCATACCAACACAGTATTTAACTTTAGGCTTCAGATTAAGTGTAACTTCCCCAAGAATCTTTTTGTGACGTTATCCCAGCTTTCTTCCCCAAATCATATTATTCACCACATTTTTTTATGACATTTCAAATGTCTACAGACTGATTTCTGCCCCATTCCCAGACAATCAATGGCTTGTTGCTTTCTGTTGCTATGGATTAATTTGCATTTTCTAGAATTTTAGATGGAATCAAACATTAGGTACTCTTTGTAGTCTGGCTTCTTCCACTCAGCATGATTTTGCTTTTGAGATTTGTCTATGCAGGTTTCTGGTTTCCACACATCCATACCAAGAAAAAGGATCAAGAGAAACACAAACATTCAGATGATTCAATATTTGACCTAATCAAAACTTACCTTTCAGATTTTTTATTAATATATTTAAGAGAAACGAATGGAGAATTTTGGCAGAGAAGTGAAAATTATTTTAAAAGTTTAAATGAGTTCACATTAGTAAGAAATACTATAATTAAAATTAGGAGCTCAGAATAACTTGGCACAATTGAAATGTGTATTTTTTGTGTATTTTTTTAAGTCCAAAGAAAATGCCCAGATTAAAACAGAGAGAAAAAAGAGCACAAAAGGGAAAAAAGAGACATTCAGATACAGCAAAAAAATTTAACACACATGTAATTAGAGTTTGATAAGCAGTGGACTGTAAGAGAGGGCAAGAAATGATTTTTGAAGAGATGATGGTAAAGAATTTTGTAAAATCCATTGAAAACATCAACTCACAGTTTAAAAAGTTTAAAGAACCATTATGAAACATAAGCAGGATAAATATAATAAAACCATACTAGGATATATCACAATTGCTAAAAAGTAGAAACAAAAAGAATATCTTAAAAGCAATCAAAGATAGGGGCACCAGGGAGGCTCAGTCAGTTAAGTGTCCAACTCTAGATTTCAGCTCAGGTCATGATCTCACAGTTAGTGAGTTCGAGCCCTGCGTTGGGCTCCATGCTGACAGTGTGAAGCCTACTTGGGATTCTCTCTCTCTCCCTGTCTCTCTCCCACCCCCCACCCCCAGTAAATACATAAACTTTTAAAAAGGCGATCAGAGATAAAAATACATTACCTGTATACACAGAAGCAACAGTAAGAATTACAGATGACTTCTAGACAGAAATGGTGAGATTAAAAAGACAATGGAATGACATTATTAAAACACTCAAAGTGTCAACTTAGAATTCTACACCCACTGAAAATATCCTTCAAAAGAACAACATAAAAACATTTCCAGAAAAACAAAGATTGAGTAATTTAGTCACCAGCAGTGCCTCACCAACAGCAATACTAAGAATACAGTAATTTTTCAGAGAGAAGGAAAATTACCTCAGTTGTAAGCAAGGGAATATAATAAATTAAAGTAACATTAAGTATTAATATGTAGATAAACATATGTGATCTTTACAATATACAACAATAATAATAGCAATGTCATGTGGGATTTACAATATACACAGAATTAAAATGACAGATGACAATAGCACATAAAATAGAAGACAGCAAATATAATTAAAGGTTTGTAAGATCCAGCCAGAAGAAATAATAAAAGTACCAATTTATGTTAAATTCTAAGGAATCAAAGATGCATGTTGTAATATTTCTAAGGCAAACATTAAAAGAAATACAAAAGAATGTATTATTAACAAACCAGTAGAGGAGAATACTTAAAACAAAATAACCTATAAATTTAACAGGAGAAAAGGTAGAAGAAAGGGATAATAAAAGGTATAGGATACACAGTAGACAAATGGTAAAATGATATTTATAAATAGAAATGTATCAATAATTATATGGCATGCAAGTGGACTAATATTCCAGTTAAAATATTGATTTAAAACACCATTTGATTATGAAGTGAAGCAGAGTCCCTTTTTAGAAATATGAGAAATAAGGAACAAGTGTTTCCATATCAATCACCTCGCCACAGAAAACTTAGAATAAAATGAGAAAGCTAATGACCAAAGCAAACCATGTATTTGTTTATTATAGAGTACAACTATTGAATAATGTATTGCAGGCTTTGGGGCCACCCAAACCAGGACTAGAATCTTTACTCTTCCTATCACTAGCTGTGAGACCTTGAGCAAATCTGTCATAATATCTTACAAAAGTAATTCAATGGATATAACAAGAGTTAGAGTAGGTTTAGAATAGTCTGATATATCATAGGCCCACATAAAATCATATAGGGATAGTTCAAATGGGGTAGTCACTTATTGTCCATGGTAACTGACATAAAAGCAGAAAGAAATGTCAGTGTGACTGAAGACTGGAGAAAAAAAGATGAGATAGATGAGAGAAGAGACAGAAAGAGGGAGAGATTGCCAAGGTTGGAGAAAATAAGGAATGCTTTCAAATATTAGCTCATTGTTAAAGAAAAATACTCTGGATTGCAGGCAGTGATTTTTGATGGAGTTACTTCTCACACAGACAACCCTGTGTTAGATTACCCCCTGATGAGTGGCAGGAAGAAGTGATTTAATATTATTACATTTACAACTTTACAAGCTCTTGGGTATACTCTCAGTGCCAGGCACTAGGATAAACATATAGTCAATATAAGAGATACATCTCTAGTTTTCAAGCATCCAAATCAAAAGACACGACTAGCGCACAGGAAAGAAGCAGAAATCATATCATTTTATGACATAGTTGGAGACAGAGGAAATAATACAAGGGACTTAGAAGAGTCATCTCATTATGCATAAGTCCTACTCCTCAGAAAGTCCTGCAATTGTACAACATTACCTATTAACTGTGAGTACTTTTAGATCATGGAAAAGTCATAGAAAACTCATTTGTAGATATATATCTAAGTTACATTCACCAAATTATCTCTAATCAGTAGTAAAGCTAAGATTTTATTCCCTAAAACTGAATAAATTACTCTAAGGAGTGAATAAACACAGAGAAGTTCAGGAAAATGCTGAGAATAGACTATATTACAATTAATAAAAACATCTACCATTTATCGAACACTTATTATATGCCAGAACACTGCTAAGAATTTTACACACACACACACACACACACACACACACACACACACACACACACACGAAAATTCATCCAGGAAAGGTATTAGTATTACTAATTACTAACCCTGTTTTTCGGAACACAAAACTGATACTAAGAGATGTACTCAAAGGTGGAATCTCACTCAACAGCACACAGCTTTCTATGCAAGGATATTATGAAATTTACTCTTTTCCTAGAGGCTGGTTGAGGCTTTCAGATATGGAGTCTCATGTGTCATGATTATTAACTGCAGGGACTGACATATATCTTCCATGGTAAGTGATTCTGGGGGGGCAGGTCATCTCAGGGGAAACCTGTTAAGTAAATGAGGTAAACAAGAATCGAGCTGGGGAATAAACTATAGAAAGACATGGCTTCGGGTGAAATCTGGCCTTAGCCTGATCTTGTAGAGAGATCTGAAGCATGAATGTCCCTTAGAGTTGTCTCACTTTGAGGGAAGGGGGCCAGGCTATTGTACCACTATACCAGTAAGTCCAGGGACACAGGACATTCTCTTCCCTGGGAGAGAATACAATGAGTACTAGAACTTGAACGAGGCAATCAAGGGACACAGCATGCAAAATTTAAGGAGACAAACCATCTCTGAAGCTGCATCTGAACTTATATTGCCCTTAGAATGAGTATCTCCTTTAAAGTGTGTATCTAGACGCCCTTCTGTGTCACTGTAGTCCAGGCCCGAGGTACAATTCCCTATGTATTTACAGATAAGATGATTCCTGTCATCTTGTCTAAGGGTGCCTGTGTGATCAATTAGCAGCCAGTATTTCCACTGCTGGGAAATGGCCATACCAGTTCAGTAAAGGGGATGTAGGTAGGGCATCCAGAGTATCTACTACACTCCACCTCTCTTAACTATTCAGAGCCACTTTTACTTTACATAAAGTTTATTCCATCCAGATACAGACTCTCTAGGATTCTGGTTGGTCATGGTTTCTGGATAAATTTATAAGCAGAAGTTGGTCCTGAAATGTTTAAGTAATACCCATCATCTTCCACCACACAGAGAACCCTTTCACCTCTGCTGGTGGCTTGCCTGGATGAAAGACCCAGACCCTCATCCCTGGGGGATCTGAGCACTCGTTTATTACGCCCTTATCTGACCATGGTTGCTATACTTGCCATTTACCATTAAAACTTGGCAAGGTGGTGCCAAGAATATGTTCCCTGCTCCCATAATATGGTAGCAGCCTTATTTCCTCGTAGTGATCAGGGTCAATTTCCTCTTCCATTCCTGCTGATATAGTGGCATGAGAACCCAAAGTGACCAGACAATAGCCATAACATTAATTTACTGAGACTCTCAACGAGCCTCATGTTAGAAGCATCTCCCTACTAGGAATTAGTACTGTAAAACTATAGACCCTAAAGTTGTTAGGATGGGAAAAACAAATTCTTGAAGCAGGTCATTGGGAGTGACACAATGGCTGTCAATTTAAGGGGGTATATTACATGTGAAGGATAGTGCCTCATTCTCACAGGTACTCTCTCTAAGCTGTACCATAGATGTATCTTCAAGGGACCATTCTACTGCTCTATAAGGTTAATAGTTTCTAGATGGTGTGCCATCATAGGTCCAGTGGGTCTGGACCCATGGTGATGTGCCCAGTGATGTACCTTCACTGCTATAAAGTTGGTCTTTTAGTTCAAGGAGAAGTGGTAGAGAATCTCATGTGGAAGTGCTCTCAGACAGTGATACTGACTGATTACTGTAGCCAGAAAAGGAAAATCATCACTTGAATACATGTCAGTTCAAATGTGGGTGAATTTCTACCTTTTCCAGAATGGCATGGAGTTTAATGTCATCAACTTTGCACCAGTGAGTATCCTGCTCTCCTCCAGGAAGGTACAGTATTGAAGACTCAGTGTCAGTCTCTGTTATTGGGAAGTTGATATTCAGCAATGCCAGTAACTAGGTCAGCTTTGGTAAGAAGAAGCTCAAGTTGTCACCTATGCAAAACCTCTACCTCTGCCACCGTGGCTTTTTCTTTCACTAGTCCACTGTGCAATCAGGGGGTGACTGAGAACATCTACTAACATATACTGGTAAGTAATCCTGTATACTAAGTTTTTAAAAAAATTCTTCTGCAATAGATACTCTATGTGATACAAAGATTCCCATAATTTATATCTATTCCTTTGTCACAGATCTTCCAATCTTCTCCTTTCAGGTTCCTAACCAACCAGGAAAGCAATTCATTACAGCACCTCAGTTTGTGAAACCCAGGCCACTGCTTTGTCCACACAGAGTAGATGACCAAGCAAACTAAAGCTCTTCCACCCCTGCCATTGGGAAGATTTCCACTCACTACTATTTTAGAGGGCCACTCATGAGTAGGGCTATCCTACAACTACATTCTATTTGGGGTTTGCACTAATATATTAGGGCCAACTTCTGCATAAATCAAGAAGTTTGGTTGTTTGTTTCCTCCTCTATCAGCTGATTGTAAGGAACTCCCCCTGAGGCCACAGGTAATAAATGCAGGTTACGGTCATCAGTGCAACAATAGTGAATGACACTGGAGTCAGGGCCACCTGTTCATGCAACATACCTGTGACTTCTGAAACCAATTCTAGAAGTACTATACTATCTTGCAACGGATTGCTGCTGGGTCTACTAAACCTTTTATCTGGTGGGCCTAACAGCATGCACTCCATGATGAACACTGCTGGCTTCACACTCATTTGGTGCCCCATGGTCACATAACTGGTTTCTACAAGGGCTCAGGATCTTCTAGCAACTACTTTTTGAATAGTATAGAGTTATTTTTTTGCAGATGGTATGGCCTTGCTCCAGAACCTTAGAGGTCTGTGCTGTGACTTTCCTATTGGGGCTTGGCAGACATATCACAAAGCATCTTTGCTCAGCACAAATACCTCTGGTAACATGGGATCCTCTGAGCCATATGGCTCAAGCAACAAAGCAACAGCCGAGACCTGCTACAAAGTATTTTCTTACTCTGAGCCTCATTCAAAATAATTAGTCTTCAACATCACCTAATAAATGGGTGAAAGCAGTATTCACAATGGTAGAACATGTTTCTTCTAAAACCCAAAGGACCCTGGTCATCCACTCAGACTGACCTCCAAGTACAGATTATATCTCTTTAAAAGTTGCCAAGGAGACCATCTGAATTTCCATATGTTGCTTAAAATTGGCTATTAACACATAATAACTTATAATTTTCTTTCTTCAATGCATCAGTGGTTATTTGTACTACCACCCAGTTCCTCAAGCCCTATAATTATTATTCAATGAAATTCCAGTGAGACTGCAAACGCTAATGTATTCCCTTCTAACTGTATCCATCCCAGTTCCTCACAGGTGAAAACCTAAGCAATTTTATTTCCTCAGCACTATTCCAGGGATCATCAATAATCCATCTACCACCACTATGATGGGGTTATCATTGCCATTTAATCATCTGATCCAACTCCAAAATCCCATTCTTCAAAGTTATCTATCTAGGATTACTCCTGGTCATATGTCAGATTCCCCAAGAGCAGAGTCTGAGATGGAGTTTTTGTGTAAGTGACGTATCAAGAGAATATTCACAAAAGAAAACTGTAAAAAAGATAGAGAAAGAGGATAGAGCAGGGCAAGAATTTAAGATTCTTTAAAGAGGATAGAGCAGGACACGATTTTTCTGAAATCTAAGCATTAGACTGATCTCTTGGTGAGCTCTAGAACGTATATACACCTACAAAGTTGTCCCCTTTTGACACTCTTGCACCCCATACTTGTCAGGCACTGGCTGTGGACCACCTCAGGAGGATGGATATAATCTCCCAAACATTTTTACGTAAAGAGGCTCATGTCAGCTAAGGAAAGTTCTCAGCAGGTGGATATAGATGTGAGCTTCTATCAGCCAACACGTTCAGTTTCAGCCAACTGTAAAATAAGTGCACCAGCCTAGAAAGAGTATCTAGATGAGCCATCAAGAGTCTACTTTGGGAAACATGAGTGCCAAGACACCTATCACCGTACTCAACCCTTGAGTCGAGTAATCAACTACCCTGATGGCTATCTTCCTAGACCACCACATGCCACCTTCACCATACTTCCCAAACATCACCCACTGGCTATGTCAGTACTACCAGGTATCAACCGTCTTTAGATTCTGCCACAGAGAACCTGTCTCATCAACCAGCATGGTATACAAGTATGAGTCATGGGAGGTAATCACAAAACAATTTTATTTTTGCCCTCTCCCCTTTAACTTTGCTCAGTGAGGAAGCCTTTTTAATTCCTTCTAAGTGCAAACTCAACTGGACTTTATAATTGTTCTCACCCTCGTTAAGCAGATTAGACATGAAAACATAAAAGCCAACAGTCAAAATTACAAACTTGCTCTACAGTTCAAGAATCTCCCCTTCCTCCATTTGGCTCCCTAAATTTGGGGAATTGAATGTGGTTGGTTTTTCTTCACAGGTTGGTGCTGGGGAGGGAGGGGAGGGTAAGAAGGTAAGGCTAGTGGGTAAGTCTAGTGGGTTTCTTTGTACTCTCCGGGCTCATTGAATAGAAGAGCTGACTCTTTCTCTGAAAGTTACTTTCATGTTTTTTTTCCAAAAGCATGTCATTTACCAGGGAAATTTTCTTAACTGCAATTTTCTTGACCTTAACAAATAAATCTTATTTTAGCTGGTCACTTACTCCTTTGTCAGTCCCTAGGAATCTGGTGGTAATGTCAGTTCCTGTTGGCTGAAGAAGATTCAGTTATCCATGCAGCCCAGATGGGAATCAAATTCCAGCTCTTTCCTGCATCTGGCCCATGGGAAACACACACTCATTCTTTCCCCCAAGTCCCAGGAATGTAGGATGTTCCCTATGCTAGGGTAACACTCCTTTGCTTTACTCCAAAGCAGGCAGATGATCACGCTATTGCCTTTTAGATTTCTCAAGTTGTTTTTAGAAACAGGCCACTGTGTCCCCCAAACCAAAGAGGATGCCTGTTAAGTACTGATCATTGAAGCCAGGCATTAGGTTTGAGAAACAAGTCAGGGACCTTCTGTCTTGCCTGGAGTGAGTGATGGGATTCACAGCACAACAAAAGATTTGTCCAGAATTCCTCTTTACAAAGTTTCTTTCCATTGTCACTTTTTGTGCCATGTGTTTTATAAGCTCTAATGTGGGTAACCCTTTGCTCCAAGAGTTCCTTCGTCAGCTCTTTGGCTAAATCGAGAAGTGCATCTGCATCTTGCACTGCACTTGGAATATGGTGCCCTCTGTATCTCAGCACTTCTGCAGCACTTCACTCTACCACATTGTCACATCCAGTTCTTAGTTCCAGGTCTGACCTCTTCAGCTTTCTCTCAAAAGTGAAATTCTAAGGGGTACCTGGGGGTGGTCCAGTCATTTAAGCATCCGACTCTTGATTTTGGTTCAGGTCATGATCTCACGGTTCATGAGACTGAGCCCCATGCTGGGCTCCAAGCTGACAGTGCAGAGCCTGTTTGGGATTCTCTCTCTCTCCCCACCTCTCTCTGCCCCTCCCTACTTGCTCATTCATGCACACACACACACACACACTCTCTCTCTCTCTCTCTCTCTCAAAATAAATAAATAAACTTTAAAAAATTAAAATGCTAAAATCATGCTCTTTCCCCAGTTCTCTACAGGTCTTTTCCACCCAATAATTTCATCTCTCTTAAACACAATACTAAATAGATCTATGAAATAGCCAACTATTGATCTAAGATCAGTTTCAGGCTATATCATTTATTGGTTGTGTGATAGTAAGTCGGTTACTTAGCCTCAGTGACTCTCATTTGTAGAATGCCTGCCTTAGGGAGTTACCATGATGATTAAATGACATAGTAGTTATAATATGCCAGGTACTACTGTGTAGTAGAGGCTAAACAAATATTATGGTCTCTTGCCTTTACCCATAATTTTACATCAAGTTGTTAATTAACATTTTTTGCTGTATAGAATCCAGTATAATCCCAGCATCTTTTTCCTTGCCATCCTCCACCACAGCAATGAGAAATCAACAAACTATTTTTGGGAGCAATGTCACCAAAATGAAGGAGGAGACCCCAGTTTCCACACCCCCACAAAAATCAACTATTTGACAGCTATCCATGAACAAACCAGCTCTGGGAGAGCTCAGGAGTTCATTTAAGAAACTTTAGCAACATGGTGGTATAAAAAAAATCTCAGAATAACCGCAAAAAAAGGGGGGGTGGAGGAAAAACAGCTTCATTTTGTCTGCATTATCCCATTCCCCAAGTCAGCACTGCTCAGTGCCAAAAGGGAATTCTCCAGATAAAAATAGTTCCCCTCATGGAGAAAGAGAGAAACAGGTGGGCAACAAGCTTCCTCAGCTTCTTGGGGCCCTGCACGAGCACCCATCTTGATGTCACTTCACCCAGCAGGCAGCAAAGCTAAGATGTACAGAGATGGCTAAGAATAAGGAAGAAGAGAAAGGGCAACCAATATCGGCCACATAGTGGGAGAAATTGCAGTTCTAAGTGACTTTCCTAGAAAAAAAAAAGAGAATTCAAGTAAATAAAACTAGGAATGAAAAAGGAGGCATTGTAAATAATACCAAAGAAATAAGAAGGTTGATAAAAGACTACTACAAACAATTATACACAAAATAAATTGAACAACCTAGAAGAACTGGATACATTCCTAGAGACATAAAATCTACCAAGACTGAATCAGGAATAAATAGAAAAATATGAAGATACCAATAATGAATAAGAAGATTGAGGGGAACCTGGATGGCTTAGTCAATTAAGCTTCTGACTTCAGTTCAGGTCACGATCTCACAGTTCATGAGGATGAGCCCCGCATCAGGCTCTGTGCTGACAGCTCAGAGTCTGGAGCCTGCTTCTGATTCTGTGCCTCCTCTCTCTGCCCCTCCCTGGCTCACACTCTTCCTCTCAAAAATAAATAAACATTTTTAAAATTTTAAATAAATAAATAAGACTGAATCAGCAATCAAAAGCCTCCCAACAGAGAAAAACTCAGGACCAAATGGCTTCACTGGTGAATTATATCAAACATTTAAAGAAGAATTAAATCCAATCAGCCTCACACACTCTTCCAAAAAATTTAAGAAGAGGAGAGAACACTCCTAAACTTATTTACAAAGTCACCATTACTCTGATAACCAAGCCAGATAAAGGATACTACAACTACAGGCCAATATCCCTGATGAATATGCATGCAAAAATCCTCAACAAAATATTAGCAAACTGAATTCAACAGCACATTAAAAGGATTATGCACTCTGATCAACTAGGATTTTGCCAAAGCAATCTTTTGAAAAAAGCTGAAGGCATCACACTTCCTGATTTCAAACTACATTACAAAACTGTGGATGTGAAAACAGTATGGTACTGGCATAAAAACAGAAATATAGACCAATTGAGCAGAATTGAGAGCCTAGGAGTAAATCCATGCATATATATGGTCAACTAATTTTTGACAAAGGAGCCAAGGACACTCAATGGGGAAAGGATTATCCCTTCAAAAAATGATGTTAGGAAAACTGGATATTTACACGAAAAAGGAATAAACTGAATCCCTATCTTGCACCACTCCCCCAAATTAAATTAATGGGCTAATGAATAAACCTAAGACCCCAGACTTTAAAACTCCTAGAAGAAAACATAGAGAAAAAGTTTCTTGACCTCAGTCTTGGCAATGATATTTTGGATATGACACCAAAAGCAAAAGTAAGCAAGGGGGACTATATCAAATTCACAACCTCTGCACTGAAAAAACAGACCAACAAACAAAAAACAGTTAACAAAATGAAAAGGCAACCTATGGAATGTGAGAAAATATCTGCAAATATAGCATATATCTGATAAACATATGAGAAACTCATACACCCTTCAAAAACAAAAAGCAGGAAACAAAAACATAATCTATTTTACGAAATAGGCAAACCACCTGCATAGACATTTTTCCAAAGAAGTGATACAGATGGCCAATAAGGACATGAAAAGGAGTTCAACATCATTAATCATCAGCAAATCCAAAGCAAAACCACAATGACATATCATCTCACACCTTTTAGAATGGCTAGTATCAGAAACACAAGAGATAACAAAGGCTGGTCAGGATTTGAAAAAAAGGGAATCCTTGTGCACTGGTGGTGGGAATGTCAATTGGCACAATCATTATGGAAACAGTATGGAGTTTCCTTTAAAAAATTAAAAATAGAGCTACCATATGATCCAGCAATACCACTTCTGGGTATATATCCAAAGAAAATAAAATCAGTATCTCAACAAAATAGCTGCACTCCATGTTCACTGCAGCATTATTGAGAATATACAAGACATGGAAACAAAATAAGCGTTCACTGATGGCTGAACGGATAAAGAAAATACAGTACATATACACAGTGGAAAACTTTTTAGCCATAAGAAAGTAGGAAATCCTGCCATCTGTGACAACATGGATGGACCTCGAGGTCATTATGCTATACGATCTCACTTATTCATTCTTCTTAAGATTTTACCCTTTGACCAAATTCTCCTCATTTCCCCCGCATTCCATCCCCTGGCACCACTGCTTTACTCTGTTTCTATGAGTTGAGATTTTTTAAGATTTCATGTATGAGTTCTGGGAATCTAATGTACAGCATGGTGACTATAGATAACAAGACTATATCGTATACCCCAAAGTGGCTATGAAAGTAGATCTTAAATGTGCTCACCATAACAACAATAAGAAAGTAAGTACGTGAAGGATGTATTAACTAATCTTATTGTTGTAAACATGCCCCATTGTATATGTGTATCAAGTCATCACATTGTATATCTTAAACTTATGCGATGTTATATGTCAATTATATCCCAATAAAGCTGGAAGGAAAAAAAAAACCTATCCTATTCTCAATGAGAGAGTGATGTCCCTAGGATTTCAAACTATATGCAAAACGTTCTGAATTCAGGGTGAATGAATGATTCAGGATTACTAAACAGGACCAGCTACATACTATGTAAAGCCTAATGAAAACTGAAAATGTGGGCCTTCTGTTCAAATATCATTAAGAATTACAAGATATAAATAGCAGAGTATTAAACCAAGCACAGGCCCCTTAGTGCCATGCCCTTCACAGAGGTCTGAACTCTGTCGATTGAGCCCTGGCCTCTGTTTCCACTCTCTGCTATACTAGCAAAACTTAAACAGATGGAATGAAATAAACCTGTTCCAACTTCAACGTTACTGAAGCTGATCAGTCAAAACCTTGGTGAACGAGATAGTGACCCTCCCCAACTCTCCTTTGCAGAAAGAGGTAGTTTTACGTGATTACCTGCTAGGCCTTATTCAGCTGACAGTCAGTGTCAAGAGGCAAATTCTTTGCAGACATTGCTAATGTTTAAATGTCTCTAACAACTCCAGGCAGCTTGTAGCCAGAGCAACTTGAAGTCTCTCTTGTGAGAGAACAAAAAAGGGGGGGAGGGAGAAATTAAAGTGATTAGAGAGAGAAAGAAGGAAGAGGAAGAAGGGGGATGAGGAGGCAGACAGCTATTAGCCTCACCAAAACACAAGCTGAAGTCCCTAAAAGATTCATTTCCTAACTACATGAGAGGAAATTTCTAACTTGCCTCAGCTGGGGGTCAAAACATCAAAAGATTCTAAATCCTTCCAACTTGACAGCTGCTCACAGATCATGTGACATCAACTAAGGATGATTCAGTTTGTTCTCTCTGGATAACAGCAAGAAAATGTGACAAACACTGTGAACCCATGCTTTTCATTTGTATTTAGATCTGAGCAGTTTTATTAAAAGTGTGGTCTGGTATATATTGCCACAGAAAAAAAACAGGCCACCAGATTTTGTATTTCTAAACTAGATCATGCAGGTTCTCTAATAAATAAGTAAATTAATCTTTTGGGCATCATGAACCATACACACATTATTTTGCAGAGTCCCCAGAAGTTTTATACAGTCTACAGAAAACCCTGAGTCCCCAGTCATCTTCACAGGACAAGGGTTTCAGACAGACAGAATTCCCCCCAAGTGTAACCTCCCTAAGTCTTTTCATTACCAAAATAGAGGTAATACTGGTACAATGTGAGTGAGCTTAGAGGAAATATCCTATGCTAAATGAAATAAATCAGTCACAGAAAGACAAGTGCTTTAAGATTCCACTTCTATGAGGTGCACAAAGTAGTCAAATTCAAAGAATTAGAGTGGAATGGTGGTTGCCAGTGGCTTGGAGGAGTGGCTGGGGAGTCATTAATCAGGGGGCATAAAGTTTCAGTTAAGGAAGATGAATAAGCTCTGGAGATTTTTTTGTAAAACCTGGTACCTATAAGTCAACAATAATATACTGCATACTTAGAAATTTATTAAGAGAGTGGATCTCATGTGCTCGTAGCACAATCAAATGATGATGGTGATGATGGTGATGATGATGATGAGCTAGACCTCCCTTTAAGACACATCCCCCTGCTGCTCACAGTGTTGGCAGCAGACAGCAAGCAAGGCGGGGCTCTCGTATGAAGGGGGTCTCCTCCCCCAAGATCATACATTCTCCCTGCAGAAGCCTCAGTCCAGTGACTGGCAAAAGCAAACACAGAAAGGCCTGGTCCCATTGCCTCCTTTCATTGCAACTCTTAAAAGCCCTCCTACCATCAAATCTTCTGTAGAATTAGCTGAGGCCTTTGTTGAGAATGGAGAACAAGTCAACTCTGTCTGATCCTGTTTCCTTCATGTCCCCAAAAGGACTTCTCTGATCAACTTACGGCATGCAGATCCGGAAATTAGAGTTTGCTCTGGAAAAATCTCATCTGTGACTGTACTACCTCCAGAGCCACATGAAGCCAAGATATGTGAGTCCACGGCCAACACGTGACTTCCTAGGAAAATGGTTGGAAAAACACAAGGAGAAATGATAAGTAAATATGCAGGATCATGGGTGGCCTCATGTCCAGCAGGCAACAGATGATGAGACTAAAGACTGCCTTTCAAGGATAGGATTTCAATCCCTGAGAGACCTGAAGAAGAAAGTGATAGCCTCAGGCATGAATGATCTGGGTTCCTAAGCAAGGCCACTGACTCAGGTGGAGAACAAAGAAGAAAAAGGAAAGAACAGCTGCTACATCATGAGGCAGCTGGCCCCGTGCAGGAAGCTGACTGTTGGAAAGGGAAAGCAAGGCAGAGTAGAGTAAGAAAATGCTATGAAGCTGGGCCCCAGAGCTCTGGACCTACCACCCATCCTGCTAGGGCGATTCAATGAGTTCGGGCAGAGCCTGCAAGAGCTCCATAGCAGGAACAGATGAAGTTTACAAACAAGGAGCTGAGCTGGTCATGAAACTCAGGGACTAAGGAATGTACGACAGCAACTGGGTTTTCAACTTCAATAGGACCTGACATTTATGAAGACAGAGTCCCAAAGATGTAGAGTTCTATGGTTCCTCTCTGTGCATATTCCCTCCTCTGCCCAAACGAGATCTGACCACATGCTTTGTCATTGCTCTGACTGGAACCAAAATTACCATTATTTTGTTATTGGTGTGAAGTCTCCCCTTTCTATAACTTCTTTTCTATGACTCTTTGATGTCATAACTTAATAAATACTTAACACTTGATTAACTTAATAAAACTTAGTAAGTACAAATATCAATGTGACTAACAGAGCCTTGGGAGATGGTATTGATAGCACACTACCCACTCGCCTCTTAAATAGACGTTCTGAACAAACCCTGTTTTAGAAATAAAAACTTCCTTCCCAGCCTTTGCTCCTTGGAGCTCTACCCTAATTTGGAGATGTTTGTTCTGGGAAGTCTTCTCCCAGGTTCTCTTTGTGAGCAGCTTGCAGTATCCTGTGTTATTCATCTTGCCATCTTTGTGCATGGAAACATCCCCAGTGGTTAGCATCAAAAAACTGAGGGCAAAAAAAGCAGATGCTATAAATCAACCAGAGAAAATGAACGAAGTATTCTGTGACAGAAGGTACTAGGTTTTTCCATCAGTGACTCTAAAAAAGAAATACAGATGTCTGAAGAACATAAGACAGTAATGTTAAACTGCTATCCAAGAGTCCAAAAAGTTTACCAATTCCAATTGAAGCCATCTATAGTATAGAAGTATAGTATAGTATAGTATAGTATAGTATAGTATAGTATAGTATAGTATAGTATAGAAGATGACTCTCTGAGATAGACCACTAAAGGTAGAGAGATTATTTCAGAAAGCTGTTATTTTATTAAAGTTACTCAAGGGGAGTGTAAGCCCTTGATAACCATGTATTATTTCTCTCTTGCTCATCTCCAATGTGATCATTAGCACATATTAAATTTATCATATTAGTTTATTTTCATTTTATAAGGAACAAATTCTGCTCTGGGATTGGATAAGAATTGGGAGCTTTCAAAAGGAAAACATAGTGACTACTTTGAATTTTTAAGATTCAGCCAGGTTTTAAATATCACATTCTACAATCAGACACTATATTCTGACCTGGAATTCAATTGTTATGTTACGTGCTTGGGAAGGAGAGGAGAATGTGAAAGAGGATAATTATTCCTCAATCTTCCATGAAAATGATTTTTCCTAAATTCTCTTGGCTTCTTTTCAAATTCCCTTGCTCCTTCCTTAGAGGTAGAAAGAGACATACTTGGTCTGGTTTATAGAAGAAGGATTCAATATTAGAAAGATCATTGTTGCCTCCCACACCTTATTCTTCAATATCAACTCTATTAATGATAAAATTGATAGTGGTTTCTGTCTGACTATTCTTTTGTCTTATCTCTCATTTAGCTTAATTTTTTATTTATCTAGACCCCCTAACCTCTACCACTAAATATAGGATATTGACTGTGGGTAGGTGAAAGGATGGAAGAAAATGTTTGGAACACTTTCAAACTATGGCCAAAGAGTGGCATCTCAACAGAGTTCAGGTAGGGTATTTCTTTAAAAAAAAAAATTGTTGTGACTAGAAACCAGAAAACCTGAGTTGTAAACTCAGTATTGCCTTTGTAAATTCTGCCACTACTCAGAATAAATGAGAACAAATAAGGTAAAATTTATCTCAATCTCTGAATAAGATGATGTCCACGTGTCTGTTGAGCTTGTACTCCTGGAAGACATTTATACCATTAGGTACCAAGAATTACACTAAGCACATTCACATACCTTGCTTCATTTAATGTAATTGAGTTCAAGCCCAGAATTTAGCACTGAAATTTCCAGTATCTTATTTACATATAGTAACTAATATTTCAAATGGTCCATTAACACACTCTATTAGCTGCTTGGTTTCTATTTGAAATGATGCCTCCTAGAGTATGGGGCTGATACTTCCTCTAAGAGAAAACCCACATATTCCTAGCAGTTAAATTTAGCTTTATCACTTCATTACATTATCTTTCAAGTGCGCAGTCTTCTCAGTTAGTTGGAGCAAAACTGAGCTAGTCTGGTAACAAAGACTCATTGTTCCACAGTCCCAGAACTAGTTCCTACTGGCCTCATGACTTCTGTGTAATTCACAACTAATGGAGGTAGAGAGAGGAATGGAGGAGAGTGAGAGGCGGCCCTACAGATGACCTTGGAGCAGCATGAATGATGTCTAATGTTCAGCAGTTATAGGCTATCAGACACTAATATACTCTCTGGGCTGAACCGAATAGGCCCATTACTCTCAACTGCAATTCGCCATCTGTGAAGTGAACTGGTGGCTTCAGACAAGACTACAAATTGCACCTGATACAGAAAAAGACAGGGAAAGGATTATGATGTAAAACCCAGGGAAGAGTAGATAGAGACCTAGACTGACCAAAGGCCATAAGAGGATAAAGAGAAATAAAACTTAGCCTTGAGAACAGCTCCCAAGTGACCCCAACATTCACAAGATTGAATTCATGGATCCTAACAGACTATGGAAGTTTCTGGGATCAAAGGTTTAGTGTCGTTAGGAGAGATGTGCACAGCTGGGGCTGACAAAACCCTCCCACTATCAGGCAGCCCCTTTCAGTCTATTGTCACAATTCATTAGCTCCTTCTGACATTCATTTGACATCATTTCAGGAAAGGGATCTAATCACAGCCCAAAGAAAGGAAAGAGACTTTGAAAAAGAAAAAATGATGGCTGTAGCTACAGAGCAGTTTATTGTTCTGAAAAACGATGATGAGGATGATAATGACAATCCATGATGCTGACCAATGACACGTCTTCATTCCCATTACGAGCAATGCCACTTGGCAGATGTGGCTTTAAAACTGTATATGAAAATGTGTTTCAACCCTGACTCTACCACTAGGAAGCTATTATGGACTGAATGTATTCCCCCCAAATCAGTATGTTGAAGACTTAACCTCCAGTGTGACTTTATTTAGAGATGGGGTCTTTTAGGAGGTATTTAAGCTTAAATGAGGTCATAAGAATGGTGCTCTAATCTGACATAACTGGTGTCATTATAAGAAAAGGAAGATGCACTCGAGATCTTTTTCTCTCCATGTGAACAGAGAAGAAAGGCCATGTGAGGACACAGAGAGATGATGGCCATCTACAACCCAGGAGGACAGGCATCTCCAGAATTCAACTTTGCTGATACATCGATCTTGGACTTCCAGCCTTCCAGAACTGTTAACAAAATAAATGTCTGTTATTTAAGACCCTTAGTCTCTGGTATCTTGTTATGGAAGCCTGAGCTAACTCATACAGGAGCAATGCTATAGCCCAGACAATGTATAGTGATAGCTTGGACAGCTTGGGATCATACCCAATATGTACTGAATATTGTGGGTTGAGGATGTTGGCAGGAACATAGTAATTGCTATCTCTCAACACCTTCCCAATGACATTCCAAGCAAAGGGACTATGTTGAGAAAGCATAAGCTCTGATCTTCTGCCTAAACTGTAGTCATCAGGTACCAGAAATCTATTAAACCTGGGCCCACCCTGGGACACATAGAGGCCTTTTTAATCTAATTTAAGAAGTGTGATAAAGAACTTTCATTCATTGACACCTTCTAAATACCAGGTACTGAAATAAGAATCTCCATGCTCATTGCCTTATTCTTATAAAAACTCTGTGAAGGAGATAACTGCTCTGAAAAATTAAGGGGCTTACCTAAGAACACACAATTAAGGAGTAGAGATGAGAACCCAGATCTCACAGACTGCAGAGTCACCTAGTATGACCCACAAGGTCCCTTCAAGGAAAGCTTAAGTGCAGAGGACACTCAGCCTGGCACAGTGAGCCTGCTCACCTGAAACACACATGGGGCCACCAAGGAGAAGACAGCAGTCTGATCAAGTAAACTATGATCAATCAAGTACTGTGGAGAACTTACAACCACCTGTTCCATACTCATAGGAAGAGTGTCATACAGCTTTTAAAAAGTATGATTCCATTTTCGTGTATTATGTGTGTATGTATACATACACATATATTTGTACATATACATAAGTATATTCATTAAACTTGTCGGATATACATTAGACAGTATCTCAGGAAAAAGACAGATTTTATGGTATGCATTTGGATATGTAAGTATGTATTCAAACATATAGAAGACTAGGAAAAAATACATATCCAAATGTTTATTTTGTAGGAAATATTGGTTCCTCTTCAAACTTTCAATGTTTTCTAGAATCTTATTTTTTTAAATATAACTTTTACTTAAAAAAATTTTTTTAAGTTTTTTTTGAGAGAACGTGAGTGAGCAGGGGAGGGGCAGAGAGAGAGGGAGAGAAAGAATCCCAAGCAGGCTCTGCACTATCACAGTCTGGGCCTCAAACTCATGAACCGTGAGATCACAACCTAAGCTGAAGTCAGATGCTTAACCAACTGAGACACCCAGGTGCCCCTCTATAAATTTAAATAATTATGTGTTATCTTTTTTATTCACTGAAATTCATACATTAATCAGATCTCTTCAGTTTTAATTTAAATGTCTTTTTTTTTTTCCGTCCTAGCACCTATCTAGAATAGCACATTACATTTAGTGGTCATGTGTCCTTAGACTCCTCTTGGCTGTAACAGTTCTCTCAGACTTTCCTTGCATTTCTTTGTTTTTGAGGAGTTTAATGGTTTTTAGCATTGTTCAAGTATTTTGCAGAATGTTCCTCATTGGAGATTTGGCCAGTGTTTTCTCCTGATAGGGGGGATATGTGTTTGGGGAGGAAGATCACTGAATAAAAGTGCAACTTTTATCACATCCTATCAAGATACATACTATCAACGTAACTTATTACTGTTGATTTTGAGGTAATGTTTATCAGATTTCTCTAAAGTTACTCTTTCTATCCCCTTTCCAGGCAGTTCTCTTTGCAAAGAAATCACTGTGAGCAGCCTGTACTTACTGAGTGGGAATTATATTCCACTTCCTTGAGGGCAGAGTATCTATATAAACTATTTGGGATTCTGCATGAGAAATTTATTTTCCATAATTAATTCATTTATTGAATAATTTATTTGTATCAATACACACTTATGAATATTTATACAGTAAATATGGACACTCATGGATATGTAATTCAATAGTATTTAATTTTGTTGCTCAAGTTAGTCTACTTTGGCCGCTGGGAGTTTTTTAGTTGGCTCTTGTGCCTCTGATATACTATGTTATTGTGGGTATTTCATTTTGTTTTTTAAATCAGTTCTTTACTTTTTGGTACTAAAAAATGCTCCAGATTAATCTCATGTCTTCCTGCCTTAATCCTATAATCAGTCATTTTATCCACTCTAACAGTCTCTGTCTTTTAACTGGAATATTTAGGCCATTCGTATTAAAGTGATTATTGATATAGTTGGTTTAATATCTAACACATTTGTAACTGTTTTCTATATTGTATTTATTCTTTCTTTTTCCATGCCCTCTTCTTTCACCTTCCCTGAGTTTAATAAATCACTTTATATGATTCTGTTTGATCTCTTCTCTTAGCATATCTCAAAGTTTTTACTGGTTACTACAGTTTCCAATGCATGTTTTTAACTAATCTGACTCCACTTTGAAATAGCACTCTATGATTCCATGTGTAGTGCAGGTATTGTGAAATAGAGTATTCCTAATTCCTCTCTCTCATTCCTTATGACATTGCTATCATTTATTCATTTATCCATATGCTATAATCACCTAATTTATTATTACTATTATTACTTTGAACAGTTATCTTTTACATCAATTTAGACTAAGAAAAATATTTCATTTTACCCTCATTTTTATTTCTCTGATAATTTTCCTTTCTTTACCTAGGCGCATGATTCTGACCTATATAATTTTCCTTCCTCCTAAAGAGCATTAATTAACATTTCTTACAGGGCAGGTCTGCTACTGATGAATTCTCTCAGCTCTCACCTGTCTTTAAAATTTTTTGTTTCTCCTTCACTTTCAAAGGATCATTTCACTAGATATGGAATTCTAGGTGGGTGTGGTTTATTTTCAATACTTTAAATCCATCCTCTTCTTGCTCACATGTTTTCTGATTAGTCCACTATAATTCGTATCCTTGTTTCTCTATAGTTTTTTTTTTCCTCCAGCTTCCTTCAAGATATTCTCCTTTTCTTTGGTTTTCGGAAGTTTGAATATGATATGCTACGTGTTGGCTTGTTTTGTCTTGATATTTATTCTACTTAGTATTCTCTGAGCTTCCTAAATGTATGCTTGGGTGGTTTTGAAATATTTTCAGCCATTATTTAAATAGTTCTTCTGGGGGCGCCTGGGTTAAGCGTCGGTTAAGCGTCCGACCTCAGCCAGATCACGATCTCGCGGTCCGTGAGTTCGAGCCCCGCATCGGGCTCTGGGCTGATGGCTCGGAGCCTGGAGCCTGTTTCCGATTCTGTGTCTCCCTCTCTCTCTGCCCCTCCCCCGTTCATGCTCTGTCTCTCTCTGTCCCAAACATAAATAAAAAACGTTGAAAAAAAATTTAAAAAAAAAAATAAAAATAAATAGTTCTTCTGCTTTCTTCCTCTTCTCCTTTTGGCACAGACACCTTTGTAAGTGTCTTACAATTCTTGGATGGTCTGTTCAGTATTTCTTCTGGCACCTTTGTACTTTGCATTTTTTTTTGAGAAGTTTCTACTGACTCATTCAAGCACAATACTTGTTTCCTTGGCTATGTCTCATCTCCTGATAAGCCGATCAAAGGCCTTCATTTCTGTGACACTCATTGATTTCTACCATTTCCTTTTAATATTTCTTAGAATTTCTATTTGTTTGTGTGCATTACCCATCTATTCTTGTATGCTATCTACTTATTCCATTAGAACCCTTAAGATATTCATCACAGTTATTCTAAATTCCCTAATAATTCTACCATCTATGTCTTATCTGAGTCTGGTTATGATGCTTGCTTTGTTTCTTCAGACTGTTTTTTTAAGTCCTATAATTTTTTCCCAAAAGTTGGATCCAATGTTAAACTAGGCAATAGGAAATGAGGTAAATAGGTGTGATGGTTTTATGTAAATGATTTATTTAAGTCATTTTATGTGTGATGATTTATATAAATCTGGCTATGAGTTGGCTGGGTTTAATGTTTTCTGAAGCTGTAAGTGCTGGAAACTTCAAATTCGGGGCGCCTGGGTGGCGCAGTCGGTTAGGCGTCCGACTTCAGCCAGGTCACGATCTCGCGGTCCATGAGTTCGAGCCCCGCGTCAGGCTCTGGGCTGATGGCTCGGAGCCTGGAGCCTGTTTCCGATTCTGTGTCTCCCTCTCTCTCTGCCCCTCCCCCGTTCATGCTCTGTCTCTCTCTGTCCCAAAAATAAATAAACGTTGAAAAAAACATTAAAAAAAAAGAAACTTCAAATTCTTCAAATGTCCTTGTTTTTGTCTCTCCTCATGACTTTGCCTTCCCTAGTACTCCTCCTCAGAGAGTGTCTGTGTCTTGCAGCTCTTTCATTTGGAATCCACTGTCACTACACTAAAGCCCTGTTGATACAGGGGCGGGAGGTTTTGGAAAAAAGAAGCATTCTATAAACTCATAATTAAATCTTTCTCTTCACTGGGCCTGTGTTCTGGGTTGTGACCTTCACAGTGGTACCATTTCCATTCCCCACCACCACTTAAGGTGAGACAGAAAAGTTAGAGGGTGATAAAGGGGGAGGGATGCCCTTCCCCCAGCTAGGATAGGACTCTGGCAAAGTCCTTTCCCTTGGATATATCCGTTCGTTATTCTGAACAGATTTCACTGTGATTACTTTATCCTTTCTCCTGCCACGGCCTTTCTCAGATCTTGCCAGGACAACCTGATAAAGTTCCTGGAGGTAAAGCCCACAGACGTGTGGACCCTCCACCCAAACTGGCCTCCCGGGAGTTTCTCACTAGGTGATATCAATTACCATTGAAGAGTTCCTACCAGCCAGAGCTCTAACACCTCTGCTCTAGGTAAGTAGACCTCAGCTGTTACTCTCTCTATTCACCTGTCTCTCTAGATTGCAGGGGGATGGTTTGCCCTACTATCTCCATTCTCTGATGGGTCCAATAGGTGTCACTGACTTCTGTTTGTTAAGCTTTTTCTTGTTGTAAAGAAAAGAGTGATGACTTCTGAGCTCTTTACATGTAAGAGCTGAAATCAGATTACTGTACATTGCTTTTGTAAAAACAAATAGAAAACATGTTAAAAGAAAGAAAAGAAAAAACTTTCACTGCAACCATTGGTTTAACAAAACCACTAAGCCCAATTTTAACTACTTTTAGGAGGAGAAAATTAACGATTTTTATTTTTTAAAATAAATTCCTATAGGTAGGGTACTGTCTTCCATGCTGTATGTAGTAGACTGTGTTAGACCTTGTATAAATGCTCAGTGTAACCCCACTGTTAGAGGATGATGTTTGCCTGGAAATAGATTCATATTTCTGCCACCTACCAGCTGAGCCAAGGGCTTAACCTTTCAGACTCTTCATTTGCTAACTTAGGGTAATATTTATATCTTAGAGATGTTATGATAATCAAATTATATAATCTACATGGAGAGCACTGCATAAACTTCAGACTTCTATTCCTATGCAAGTAATAGGTTGATCAGAAGCCTTTTACATGTATGGATTCATGCAAACACACACACACACACACACACACACACACACACTTCCTGGAGCTGTAGAGATCCAGCTCATCAGAAATGAAAATGCTATTTTCCTTTCCAACAAATCATCCCAAGATGCTAATTTACCACCCTTTATAGACTGCTTTTTGGCCCTTTCTTTGGATAGAATTTTCTTTCATGAATCCAAAGGCAACCATTTGTCAGGTTCCCAACTATCACATCCATGGAGATGGAACAGAGAAAAAAACACACTCTGGACCGAAAACAAGTTGCTGGAATGTCCACCTAATCTCACAGCAGGCACAGCACAAAGGCAAATGATGATAGACCTAGAGGATTTTGTAACCCACCCTTTCTGGCACGTCCCTTAACATCAGACACCCCTCCTGCCATCTCTCCAAATGTTTCCTTTAAGGCCGCCAAAGAATCAGTGTCTGGGAGTCTCTGATTCCAACTCCTCATGTAGCACAGGCTAAGCTTTCCAAATAAACAGGAAGCTAAGAAGTTCCAAGTTCATTAGGAAGGTATCTGTGCATTGCTAATTGTGTGAAAGGTTCAGTGGTACAGAAGCAATTCCACATATAATGCATTTGGTCTCTTCACTTAGAAATGGGACCCCAGGTTTTTTTAGTTACGATCCAATGGCTGAGAAAGGCAACAATATGAAGAACTATCTCCCCTCTTACTGTCAATGTATACCTCTTGTTACAGACACCCTGTCATTGTTGTGTTGAGTAAAGAGAGGAAGGAAAAAAAGAGAGAAGAAATGAAAACAGTATTAACAGGAAGGCCACAATCCTGTAGTCAGGGACTGGGTCAACTGAAATGTGGATCATCTGGAAATGAGTGGTATCTTTTAGACAAAAATGCTCAGTCATTATAATGAGGCTGTTTCTCTGATGTTTTAACTCCCAAACTGGCAGCACATCATTTGGAGAGTTTCATAAAATCCTCATTCTAGAGGTTGCGGATGTAGTGAACAAATCCCTGTTTTTACATTATCCTAAGCTACAATATAAGCAATACGATAAATTTCACGCTCATCAGTCCTATTCCTATGAACCCTGCACATGAAAAAAATCTCAATACCTAGTATCTATTTGGTTCATTCTGCTACACACTAGTTCCCCAGGGATTGAAACATAAGACCTGCTCCTTACTCTTCTTTGATTCTCTAATTAATCTGCAATAAATGAAGGCTCCAAGTGTTTTATGGCACTTCAATTTCCCATTCCCCTCTGACATTTGGAGGGAAAATGGAACACACAGCAAGACCTTTGAACAAGAAGTAATAGCCGTTAAATTGAAACACGATACAAGGTTTTCCTAACCATGAGTTCATAATACGTGTATTCGTGGAAAGTGATGTGCTTGTTGCCTACAGCAAAACCAGATGCTCTGCTTTCAGTTGATCAATGTTGCTATGGGGTTGTAGTTCAATGTGTGAACTCACAGAAGAGAATAAAAAGGACAGTGTGATGTCTATATCTTCAGAGGTCACACAATAATTGTTATGAGTAAAAATGCAGTGAGTTTTAGATTCCACGTGGTGGAATATACCATGGAATAATGTAAAAATAATTATACTCATAAACTGAGACTTGGGCTTGGATCCTGACTTCAAGGCTTCCTGGATATTTGAAGTTAGGTGAGAAGAACAGCTATCACCTACCAAAACGGTGCCACTTAAATAAAATAATGTACCGCACAGTACCTGCTCAATAGAGGTTATTCACTGAAGAAAAATGTGAAATGGGCATTGTAATATTATGTTTAAAAACCATAGTTATGTTTTGCATAGAGAGAAGGTATTAGTCTGCAGGGGCTCCCATAACAAAATACAACAGACGAGTGGCTTAAATGACAGAAACTCATTTTCTCACAGTTCTGGAGGCTGGAAATTCAAGATCAAGCTGCCAGAAGGTTTGGTTTTCCCTGAGGCCTCTCTCCTTGGCTTGCAGATGCTATCTTCTTGCTGTGTCCTCACATGGCCGGCCCTCTCTGCATTTGTAGCTCTGGTGTCTTTCTCATCATGTAAAAACCACCAGTCTTTTTTTTCTTTTTTAATGTTTATTTTTGAGAGAGAGACAGACAGAGACAGAGACAGAGAGAGACAGAGCACAAGTTGGGGAGGGACAGAGAGAGAGGGAGACACAGAATCCAAAGCAGGCTCCAGATTCTGAGCTGTCAGCACAGAGCCCGACATGGGGCTCGAACCCACTAACCTGAGCCAAAGCTGGTCGCCCAACCAACTGAGCCACCCAGGCGCCCCAAAAGCCACCAGTCTTCACTGGAGTAGGGTCCCACCCTTAGGACCTCATTTAACCTTAACCACCTCCTTCAAGGCCCTATCTCCACATAAATATATGTTGGGGTTACAGCTTCAACATGTGAATTTGTGAGGATACAATTTCATCCATAAGAGAGGTGTTATAAATACTGTTTGATATAATATTCTAAATACCACTTTAAAATTAAAACTCAAGTCTAGCCTGTCTCTGAAAAAGAGTAAAGCATTTTTTTGCCCCACCCTCTCTATTTCTGCAAAGTCACTATCACTTTTAGTTTCTGAGACACATGAATGTCATCTCTCGGATGGACCCTGACTGTGAACCATCATAGAAGAAGGTAAGTTGACCAGACAACCTCTTCCTACAGGTAGGAGCCTCATCATTCCCTCTTGTAACGCTTTGGGACTAAACTAAGAATTGAAGGATAGAGAGATGTTGAGTAATAAGTTCAGATGCGGGGAACATGTGAACAAGATTACCAGAACCAGCTTCCATTGTGACCTACTGGGTGAGCTGGCGGTCATTCTGGGTCTCCTCCACTCTAATTCTTCTCTTATTCTCTACAGATGGGGAATAATCCTATTCCCTATAGGACAGATATAGAATTATGTAGCTGGTTTTATAGAAATGTAACTTTTTAACCCCATCCTCTCCCTTGTCCAAAATCAATTGCACTTATAGCTGCCAAAGTAAGCACTTTCCAATGCTATCTACATCATTCCACTTTTTCCTACCAAAAACAAATAACCAATCAAGACCCTATTAGGGTTCTCTCTTATTTTTTCTGCTAAATTTTTCTCAATTTATCAGGATGTCCTTTGAAATCTTTCCTCAGATGCTTCCACCCACATCATCAACATCATTTCTTACTCCCCCACTCAAATCTCCCCTACCAGGAGAGAGTCCATTCTCAGACATTACCACAGAGCACTAAGTTTGGGCACAATCATACATTAAGCCAGAGCTTTGCTTGCTCAGGGACCTTGCCTTTTCTCCTTTGATTCCCTCCTTGCACCTAGGATAGGGCCTAGTACATAAAAGGTAAACAAAAGATAAGTGATAAAGAAGGGAATGCCTCTAATTTCCTTTTCACCTCGTTAAAACACAAGTAGTTCACCTAACTGATCACCTTTTGACTGTATGGACTCCATTTCCTTTCTTTTATTTTTTGGAGGAAAAATGTAGTCAGTTTTATTCTTCTTAAAGCACAAAATAGAGTCTTCAGTTGTACAAACGTCACTAGGTACAGTCTTGCCAACCGGTCCCAGCTAGGAAGGGGCTGGTTAGCGGCTAGACCCCCCCCCCCCCAACAAGAAGTCTCCTTAAAATGCTAACACTCAAGTTAATAGTCTCAGGGCAAAGGTGGTGGTGCACCTGGCAGGGCCCCCACCTCAAGTCAAGGTGTGGCCCCCATTTTCATATTTTGGTTAGACCCTGGTCATAAGCTATTATTGACGAGTTGCTCTGAGAATGTCATTTCATTAGAAAGCCATTTATTAGCAATATTCCAAGTCACCCAAAAAGTAGAATGAGCCTTTGTGCATAGTACACTCAAAGTTATTTGTAATCAACAAATTGAAACTATATTTCACTCATTTTCATAGCCTATACTACCGCTAATTTCTGAAGTTTTAAGCAAAGCCAGTAGAGACAGCAATTTATTAAACAATGTGTTAAAGTGCTTACTTTGTGCAGGAATTGGACTGAGGACTACCCATAATCCCCACAAAAATCTGTGAGGAAACTGAACTTAAACCAGTTTACCCACTATCCCAAGGCCACAGAGTAGGCCATGGAGTCAGGATTCAAATGTAAACCACTGTGACTCCAGACACTCACATGTATCCCTTTATGTGTTGGCACCTTTAAAATTAGATTGTCTACTTATTCCTGTGCCAAAGAAAGATCTTGCAAGATGTTTCTCCTTCACACATTCTACAAGGAAAGAAATCAATAGGCAGAGATAGACTTATATCCTTTCTCCCTGAACACAGATAACTTTGAAGGAGAAAGAGAATCCTATTTAATGAAGTCAACTTGGTTTGGTCTAAATTGGAAAGGATGCAAAGAGGTCATCTAGGTGAGCCCCCTGCCACCAAATAAAAACATACCTTAAACACTCAAGATTAATTATTGATCATCTTTAGACTATTTTTGCCTCTATAACCAGTGTCGGGAGAGCCAGTAAAATACCAATACACAGGCCTCCATATCCTTTATATGGGTTAATGTGGAACTGCCTTAGTATATTAGCAATTTTTGCAGAATTCTCTAGCATTCTTTCAATTAAAGAAGACATGTGGTTATGTGGAGCTTTTTTGCTGTTTGGGTCTCTTTCTTTAAATCCAGCTTAATATTTTTTCAAGTCATTAATTACAGATCCTTTCAATCTTTGCCCTGGTGAGAGGAAAAGATTAAAAACCGCATGTGCACACCACAGGAGACACTTTCAAGAAACTGCAAAGTTTATTCTTCAAGAAAGACCTAGAGAATAAAAGGAATTTTTTTTAAATACATCTGAAACCAAGAGCTCTGATTGGAAGTCTGGTTGGATGTGATTACGGGGAGTTTACGATTCCAGAAATGAGTTTTAATCCTGTTGGACAAGGCAGACGGGAGCATACATTTGCTGATTTTATATGTAGATCATCTCATTGCTTGCATTTTCTTTTAAAAGTTACAGTATATTTCCTTTTTGGAACAAGTTGAATTTTTGAGGGAAATAGAAGATATTCTGAGTTTTGAGACCCTTTATTAATAGCTCCAGGGAATACCTAGCTGCTGGAAAACTGAAGTGGTATCACAAGGAGTAAAAATGTCTCTTTACAGATTGTGTATGTGTATGTGTGTGTGTGTTAGTTTCGTTGAATTTTTATTTCTTTCATATATGAATACAAACTGTCAGAATGAAGCATAAAGTCAAGCAGGGAAAAAAACCTTTCATATTACTAAGTCCTGGGGTTGCACATTGAGTTAAGCTCATTTAGAAAGATAAACCTTCAGTATGTCACATACGTCCCCATCAAGGCACATCCAAAGATTGGGACTTTAGTTGAAAAAGATTTCAAGTACAAAACCCAGGCAGGAGGTGCTTCAAGAATGGGAGAAACTGGTATATTCATTCTCTACAAAATGCCAAGCTGATGTTTTCAGTAGTACACGTTTGGAAAGGGAAACAAAAAACCAGGAACAAACAAACAAAATATGAGTTTACCTTGTGACTTTTGCATGGCCCTTTGCCATATGATTTTGTGGTCCCTCCCAATTACAGGTGCCGTGATCTTCCCCACCCTTGTCTTTGGGATTTCTTATGTAATTTGCTTTAACTAAAGGAAAGTTAGCAGATGCTACACAAGCAGAGGCTTGAAATGTGCTCATAGGGGCGGGCTTTCACCCTTGTACCTCTGCCACCACTATGAAAGCATGTCTCAGGTGGGTCACCAGATCCAGAGGATTATTGGCACAAGGAGCATATCTGACCTGAACCCACGATCTGGAACAGAGTATAGGTGCCCCCAAAAGACATCAGTAGAACGACTCTGGCTGGCACACAAGCATGTGCGAGAAAACAAATTATGGTGATTTAAGCCACCGAATTTTGTTGTTGTTTGTTATACTGCATTTTGTGTGATAATGGACTAATAGACATTTTTAACTTGTTTTTGTTCAAAGATTTCTTTGAGATGAAAGCTGTAACTTTCTTCCTAGGAAAAGCACATGCATAAATTTAAAATTTTGTGTGCAATTTCAGAATATTCATTGGCCTCCTACTTGTCCAAGAGACCTGCCTATTAAAAATGCTTGATTATATGTCTAAATAAAATGTCTGAGCAAAATGGCAGTTCCATTCAGAATGATATTCAGAGGAGAAAAAATGCATCTGTTTTGGTTTGCAGATGACTTTTAACAATGTCTTTAAGTGTGTTCTCTTCTTCCCTAGCACCTACATTCAATCTGTGAAGAAGACCTACTGGTAGCACTTCAAAAGCATATTGTGAAACTTTGCACTATTCTCTACTCCATGACTATTATCCTAGTTCAAGCCACCACCATCTTTCACCAAGATCACTACAAAGATAGCCTCCTAACTGGCTTCTTTCCCCTCTTGTGCCCCACCACAATCTATTCTTTACCCAATAGCCCAAGTCTTTCCAAAATTTCCCTTAGCTATATTTTGTGGGTTTTTTTATTTTTTTTAATGTTTTTTATTTATTTTTTGAAGGAGAGAGAGAGAGAGACAGAGCATGAGCGGGGGAGGAGCAGAGAGAAAGGGAGACACAGAATTTGAAGCAGGCTCCAGGCTCTATGCTTTGAGCACAGAGCCCAACGCGGGTCTTGAACCCAAGAACCGTGAGATCATGACCTGAGCCGAAGTCGGACGCTCAACCGACTGAGCCACCCAGGTGCCCCTATATTTTGTTATTCTAATTCAGAGGCTGCTATGCACTTATGTCAAGATATCACTTTAAAATTCACTTAAGATTGGGGCGACTGGGTGCCTCAGTCGGTTGAGCCTCCGACTTCAACTCAGGTCATGATCTCACAGCTCGCGAGTTCGAGCCCTGTGTCGGGCTCTGGTGCCGACAGCGTGGAGCGTGGAGCCTGCTTTGGATTCTGTGTCTCCCTCTCTCTCTGCCCCTAACCCACTCACATTCTGTCTCTGTCTCTCTCAAAAATAAATAAACATTAAAAAAATTGTAAAATTCACTTAAGAAGTGAAGTTATATTCTTCCCAGCATGCACAATAGGAAAAAGGCCTAATGCTTTTATAAAATAGGTTACCCATCTATTTATTTACGCGCCTAGCATAGTTCATATAAAAATAAATAAGACATTTAGTTAGTAAGAAATCTTATAGAATGGAATGGTTCATGAATCCAGGAATGCATGCCAAAAATTTTTTTGAAACACTACAAATGAAAGGAAATTTAGCAAAATCTATATACAATGAATTCATAACCTAATAGTAATTGAGCAAAGCCACTAATGTGTTGCTAGTTCAGAAAACTCAAACCTACAAAGCCATGGCATATATCAGGGATTCCCACCAATTTGCAAAGTTTGTTAACTAAGAAAGAATTAGAAAATAATTTTTATAGCATAATCTGTATACATTTCTGATTACAGAGGCCTTACCAATAGACAGAGTTTACAAATGTATAAAATACATTGAAAAAAATCAATTCTCTTGACACCTGCAAGTCTCATTCTTCTAGAAGCAATGCCTTGATAAATGTTTCTCTTCCTTGTTGGGCATTCCATTTTTGGAAATCAAAGGAGGTAATAAAACTATCTGGATTGGATTTTAGGGAAACCATTGATGATTTATAAATCACAGGAATTCAGGAAGAAAATAGGTCATTATGCAATTTTATAAGTTAAATTATCCAACCAACAAAGAAATAGAAGACATGATATTATCAGATATTTCCTATAATTTAGGAAGGCAGATTTCTAAAGTTTCAAAGCAAAAATATCTGATCCTATGGTCAGAAACCCTCAAAAGGAAGAATTTCTCAGATGAGAGAATATATAAAATGAACATCTCGCTCTGCAGTAGTTATGGATGTACAGGGAACTCTTTGATAATCTCAGAACTACACAGTGCTTCTGGTGATGAGCACATAAAGTGTCACTTGCTCAAGTCAAAGCCCAAGAATTTTCCTTGAACCTTTTATTGTCCTACCTATAGCATATATGTGCTTTAGTCTTACACATAAAATTTTATGTCAATATTTTGGCACTATTAATAATAAAGACCATCCTGCTATCTTTGTACATGGCTTTCAAAAATATGAGCCTATTAAAAACGCTGAAGACAAAAGACAGTACTTTTATGTTTATTATTTATTTTGTATTAATATGTATATATACTTAAATAAATAATATAATAACTACTCATCTACTCGAGGAAGGTGGTGTAATGGTAATGGACAACATAAAAGAAGTTCAACGAATGTTTATTTCACACCTGCTCTGTGCCAGACACTTTGGTGTTATGGCAATAGGGGATATGGCAATAGGGGATACCAGAAAATGCAGGGTGTCACAATCTAGTAAGAGGACCTATTTCAATATAGATGGTCAAGACAGACCTTTCTGATGAGTAAAGTTTCAACTGATACCTGAATGGGAAGAGAAACAAATCACAAGAAGAAGAGTAATCAGCAAATACAAAGTCTAGGGAGTAACCTGGGCATGTATTAAAAACAGTTTAATACCATAAACAGCTGGAGCATGGTAAGTATAGGGTAGAAATAAATGAAATAAAGTTTGAGAGCCAGGTAGAGCTAGCTCTTATGGAACTGTCCAAAGTAACGAATTTGAAATGTATTCCAAAGGCATGGGAAGCCACGAGGTGATTTCAAGCAAGAAAGTGAGTGACATGACCTGACTTCCATTTTGGAGAGAGATTTTCATTTCTATGGCTGCACAAAACACTGACTGCAGGGGGGCTGTGAGGCTGTGGTAAGTGGACCAAGTCAAGAGGTCACTAAAAAAAATCAGAAGATAAAGATAGTTTAAATTACCTTGGTAGTGACAAAAATGAAAAATGTCAACAGATTCTACAAGTGATTTGAAGATACCTCCATCAGGTCTAAATGATAGTTTAGATTATGGGGTGTGAGGAAAAGAAAAAAAACTGAAGAATAATGCCAAGCTTTTTGGTAACAATAACAGCAAATGATAACCAATCAAATAAAATGGAAGTATGTGGGCCAAAACTGGTGTAGGTAAGCAAATTAAAGAATGAGGGAAGAAATTATTTATTTACAGTGGAATGGCAACTAATAAATTTTTCAGGAATGACACTTAAAAATCATCATTTGGCAACCAACATGGTAATAATTTAGCCAAAAGCACCAATAGATGCTATGACTTATGGGTAAAATTTGGATATTTACATAGTCTCATAGTACCTTCCAAAAATACTAACACAAAGGGAAGAGTCACTTTAGAATAGGGAAGTGATCAAAGTTAATATCACTTATAACCAGACAAACTGAAATTGTATGCAACCAGATAGGATGTAGTGAAAAAATCACATTGATATCCATGCCAAAATTGCATGACCACAATCATAGCCAAATTATGGAAAGAGCCCAAATGTCCATCAACTGATAAATGGATAAAGATGTGGTTTATATATACAATGGAATATTACTTAGCAATGAGAAAGAATGAAATCCTGCCATTGGCAGCTACGTGGATGGAACTGGAGGGTATTAGGCTAAGTGAAATAAGTCAGAGATAGACAGATATCATGTTTTCACTCATATGTGGAACTTGAGAAACTTAACAGAGGACCATGGGGGAAGGGAAGGGGGAGAAATAGTTTCAAACAGAGAGGGAGGCAAACCATAAGAGACTCTTGAATGCAGAGAACAAACTGAGGGTTGATGGTGGGATGGGGGAGTGGGGAAATGGGCACTGAGGAGGGCATTTGTTGGGATGAGCACTGGGTACTGTACAGAAGCAATGAATACACCCCAAAACCAAGACCACACTGTATGTATACATTGTATGTTAGCTAACTTGACCATATATATATATATATATATATATATATATACACAAACATATATGTATATGTATATATATATATGTATATATATGTTTATATATATAATATATAAACATTTAAAAATAAAAAATTTAATTAAATTTAAAAATCATGAGGAAGCATCAGAAAAAAATCAAAAAGAAAAATACAAAATAACTGGCTTGTAATTTTTTTAAATATCAAGGTTATTAAAACTAAGAAAAAGAAATAAAGATTCTTTTCCAAATTAAAAGAGACTATCAAAGAATTATGACAAATAAATAAAACACATGGTTTGGGAATGGATCCTAAGAACATTATTGGGATAACTGGCAAACTTGAATGAGTTCTGTGGATTAGGAGGTAGTAATTATTCATGTCAATTTCCTGATTTTGATAATTGCACTAAGGCTAGATAAGAGAAAGTCCTTGCTTGTAGTTAATTACACACTAAAGTAGTAAAGGGTGTTGAGGCATCATGGGGGCAACTTCCTCTCAAATGGTTCAGAAAAAAAGTTTTTGAACTACTTTTGCAATCTTTCTGAAACTTTGAAAGCATTTTTTTTAAATAGCAAAAACAGCCCAATTATTACACTATTGTTATTTTACTTTCAGTTTTGTTTTCGTTTTGTAGAGACTGATCTTTGAATTGAATTGAGAAATAAAGGTAAGATAAATGAAAAGATAGTAAGAGTCTGGGCCAGAATGAACTAGACAAAAAATACTAAAACCCAAATACATTCAAAGAGTTATAGTCTGAAATCTCTGAAAATTCACAGCAAATTGAAAACATGTCAGATTACTGGTGATGAAATCCACTCTCCCACCCCATTGTGGATTAGTCCAAACCCGATACTTATCCCAGCAACATTATGAAATAGGTTATTATTAAAGACATGGCTTGAAGCATTTTGAAATGACCAGTGATCATGTGGAACCAAGTGAACTAACTAACAACATGTCATGGTTCCCTTTCTTGGCCTCTTCTTTAGACAGGTGATTTTAGGTTGAGAGGTCATGGCTCTGTTGCAGTTTCTCTACTCACTGAGGACACGACTTATGTTTTCTTCATCATGTACTATCAGAGACTAACACCCTGCAGGACATGGTAGGTGCTCAACAATATTATTAATGAAAGAAGGGGAAGGCGATAAGGTAGGAAACAAGGAAGGAAGGAAGAAAAGAGGGAGGGAGAGAGGAAAGGAGGAGGAAGGGATGGAGTTGGAAAGGCATGGCATTTTAAAAGTATTCAGTAGTTTATTTAGACTAATCAGTAAATAAGCAAACACCCATACTGAAAACATTCCATTCAATAAATAATGCCAGTCTACTCAAGAGTTAGCATATTTATCTTCTAATGCATTCAAGGTCCTTCTGTCAACCCTAATTCTCCTACAAGCTGCCAGTCTTCCCTATTCAATACTTTGAAAGTATAATGTAGCATCCAGATCTACTTTTACTTCTACTGATCCTTTTCAGCACATGGGATTCAGCCTTCAGCTCCATGATTCTACAAAAATTGTTCTCATGGGACACAATGATACTCTAATTTCCACATGCAAAAGTATTTTTTGAACCCACTCCCATATAAAGCAGGCTTCTAAGATCGTTCCTAACTACAGTGTTGTAACTTTTAGCTCTTTTCATCATGTGTGTGCCCGTGTTTAAGGAACACTTCTTTATAGCATGGGAGAAGTTCTCATTAATAGTGTTTATTCCAGTTTCTAATCTCAGAGCAATTTAGCTTTTCAGAGAACTTTTAAAATACATTCTGCATGTGCCATATGATTTAAGAGATTTTGAGATATATATATATCATATATTACATATATCATATATATATATCATATATTACATATATCATATATATAACTAACGGTGTGATCTGATTAACCCTGTCCCATAATACAAGACTATGACAGTGTTTAGATCAAAGGAAAGTGATCTTTACAAATGCAAACTTAATCTATGGAGCTCTGAACCAAGGGGTATTATTGAAGGAAATTTCTCAGCAAGTTGAAAGTTGCTAATGAGTAACTTTTAAGATAAGGAGAGATTGCAGAGTCCATTGCAGAGGCTGGGATTTTTTAATGGTCTCAGTTACCACATGGAAGGCAGAGGTAATCACCATCTTAGTCCCTTATAATCTATTGTAGCTAGAACTCTCAGCATACAAAATAGAAATTCTTTGTTCAGATAGAGCCCAATTAACTGTACATATATATGGTGTGCATATGTATTTGTGCACATACACAAATACACAACAGAACCCTGATAAGAAGAAACAAAAAATAGATAAAAGTGAATAGAAAAGAACTAAAATTATATATCTAAACCTTTCACTGAAGAAAAAGGAATAGGCCTGTCCATTTGAGTAACATCCTTACTGTAACACTGTGTTAAAAAAAAATCCCATTACAGTTCCAACTCTTTTTCTAATGGTTAATTTTATAATATGTACTATAACTAGAGTTTTTGGTGAAAAAATATGTAATTGATTAGCTTTTCCATTTGGAAAAGGGTCCAGAGTCCAAGGTCCTAGTTCAGGCTGTGCCCTTGACTCATCATAAGACTTCAAGTGCCATTATGTAAAGAAGAGCTCTGAAGCCACACAGCCCTGGGTTTGAGTTACCAGATTGGAATGTCCTCACCAGTTGTATAAGTTTAGTTATTTATGTAAATTATGAGTTTATTTTGTATCTGCAAAAGGGGAAACTCATTGCAAGAACTGTAATAGAGACTAAAATTCCCTAGATATTATAAGAAACCAATAAATAGAACTTCTTTCTTCATTAACCAGCCAAGGGTTTTAGTTTCCACATCTATAAGATGAACATAATAATTATTGGCCAACCTATCTTAAAGGGTTGTTGAGGGGATAAAATGAGATTACATATGTAAAAGCACTTTGAAAAGTGAAAAATAACCACAAAGATTAGGGCAGTATGCTATCCTATTACTCATTATTGACACATATAGAGATGCCAGTAATAGATGAGATGCCAAGAATAGATGAAAACTAAAGATTAAATAAATCATTTGTAATTTTTTATAATTAGCAACTCCTATTTATGAGGATTATATAATAATGGTGTCTAAGTTTTTTAAAATCTGCATAATAAACAAAGTATTAAGTCTTTACACTGTCATTTATCAGAAGTATGACAGTAGAGGAGGTCACTTAAATGCCCATTCTGTATTAGGCAATATTCTAGATTCATTATAGATAGCTCATTTGGCCCTCCTAATACCCAAAGATGCATTATTGCTTCTGCACCTTCATTCTTCCTTGGCAATCATATGGATAAGAGCTATGTACAGATATCACTGAACATGATATATAATAAGCATTCCATAAACCACAAACAAACACTGTAGCTATTAGTACCATAATGTACCATAAGGGAAGAGGGATTTCATTTCTTCTGTAGATGAGAAAGTCCAGACCAAGGAAGAGAAATGGTTGCATATAGTTCTAAGACCAGCCAGGCTCATATGCCATCTAATGACCCTTTACACTCAGATTATACATTTATTATTTGCTCTTTTGAAAACCATTCCAAAGGCCAGAAAATCTGGATTCCACATGAAGATGAATAAGGGCATGTTAAAACTTTTTTTTTTAATCTACAACCTCGATTCCTCGATACCTCAAAAAGAAATTCTGGAGTCAAAACTGAGTTTTCCTTTACTAGTCCTCGTTCAAAATGATGTACTCAAAGAAAGCCCTGGAATAAAATCAAGCGATAGCCTTCCTGGGCAATGTGATCTACTATCAAACTGTCAGTACCACTATCACTTTCAAGTGTTTCCTAGAAACCTTTCATGGTATGGTTTTAAGTCAGAGTTTCCCAGTGAGTTTGCAAATACAAGATTTGGTAAGTACAAATAAAGCTGAGGTCATTAATCTTAAAAGACCATAAGGGTCAGACAAGGCAGCTTCCACTGATTTAGCAGTTTTCCAGACCTTCCCAGAAGCCCCCTACCCTCTAATCATAGCAGCTTAACTGGACTTGCCAGGAGTCCCTCCTCCATATAGTCGCCAGACTCAAGTTGTTTGTCAAACTTCCTCAAAAGCTCCCATGAGTTTCCCCATGCCAGTGCTTTGGAGTGAAGTTGTTAGTGAAGACTTCTCCAGTCCTCTTCCTATAACCTTCACTCCCCAGCTCCTCATACATTTGCATACATGCTCATTCCATATTAAAACATTCACTTCTCTTTGTAGTGGTTCTGTTTTTCTGACCAAACCAGCCTGTTCCAGCTACTCTCAGAAACGCATTTTGAAACAAGCCACTTCAGCTTCTCTTTCTCTACCCATTTGTAGTTATAGGTCACTCTCTTCTTTTAAAATATGCAGGCACTTTTGCCATTTTCACGAGTAAATCCTATTTCATTTTAGACAGCAGTCATTAGGTGTTGGCTGTAAGAGACTTTAAGTCATTCATTTAACAAGTATTTATTCAGTTCCTACTCTTTACCAAATTCTGGGGAAGCAATAATGGGACATGACCTACCCTCATGGAACTTATAATTTAGTAGGAAAAACTGACAAGAATTAAAGAGTTAGACAGAAAACTGTAAAATTTCAATTCTGGCAAGTGTTGGGAAGAAATTCACTGTGCTCTGTCAGTCCATAAAGGGAGGCTTGCCTACTTGGAGTCCTCAGGGATTTCCCTGAGTAATGAAAATGTTAGAAAGTAAAACCAGAGGCAAGGGTACGGCTTTCAGAAAGTACAGAAACTGTAATATACTTTGGTGGAAGGCCAGGGTGCAGAGAACGGTAAGTAGAAAGAACTACAGTGTATGTTGTTAGAGCAAGATGGTGGTGGTGGGCAGAGTGCAGATGTTGATGGTGTGAGGTAAGAAGTTACCAGACCAGGCAAGTCAGTGTAAGCCTGAAGTATTTTAATTCTAAAAGCAGTAGAGAGTCACAGAATGTTTTTAGGAAGAATACTTCCATGATGAAATTCACATATTTAAATTTTTTTTCTTGGTTCAACATTTTATTTTTATTGAAAAAAGTACATTTAAAATTGAGTTGAGTGGGGCACCTGGGTGGCTCAGTCAGTTAAGCGTCCAACTTCAGCTCAGATCATGATCTCATGGTCAATGGTTTCAAGCCCCATGTCAGGCTCTGTGCTGACTCTGTCTTCGGACTCTGTCTCTCTCTCTCTCTCTCTCTCTCTCTCTCTCTCTCTCTCTCTTTCTCTACCCCTCCCCTTTCTCTTTCCCACTCTCTCTCAAATAAATAAATAAATAAATAAATAAATAAATAAATAAATAAATAAACATTAAAAATCTTCTTAATTGCTTTGGTGCTTGAGTCATTAATTTAAAAAAAATAAATTCAGGAATAAAGTTTAGTGATTCATCACTTACATATAACCCCCAGTGCTCATCCCAACAAGTGTCCTCCTTAATGCCCCACACCTCTTTAGTCCCTCCCCCCACCCAATACGCTGCCAGCAACCCTCAGCTTAATCTCTTATGGTTTGTCTCCCTCTCTGTTTTTATTTTTGTTTTCCTTCCCTTATGTTCATCTGTTTTGTATCTTACATTCCACATATGAGTGAAATCATATGACATTTGTCTTTCTCTGACTAATTTCACACAGCATAACACCCTCTCATTCCATCCATTGTTGGAAATGGCAAGATTTTATTCTTTATCATCACCAAGTACTATTACTATTCCATCATACACACACACACACACACACACACACACACACACACACACACACACATACACACCACATCTTCTTTATCCACTCATCAGTCAATGGACATTTGGGCTCTTTCCATAATTTGGCTATTGTCAATAGTGCTGCTATAAACATTGGAGTGCATGTGCCCCTTCGAATCAGCACTCCTGAATCCTTTGGATAAATACCTAGTAGAGCAATTACTAGGTCATAGGGTAGTTCTACTTTTAATTTTTGAGGAATTTGCATACTATTTTCCACAGTGGCTGGACCAGTTTGCATTCCCACCAGCAATGCAAAAGAGTTCCTCTTTCTCTCCATCCTCACCAATATACTGTCATTGCCTGAGTTGTTAATTTTAGCCATTCTGACAGGTGTGAGGTGGTATCTGTGGTTTTGGTTTGTATTTTCCTGATGATGAGTGATGCTGAGTATTTTTTCCATGTGTCTGTTAGCCATCTAGAGGTCTTCTTTGGAAGAGGGTCTTTTCATGTCTTCTGTCCATTTCTTCACTGGATTATTTGGGTTTTTTTGGTGTTGAGTTTGATAAGTTCTTTATAGATTTTGGGTATTAACCCTTTAGCTGATACGTCAGTTGCAAATATCTTCTCCATTCCATTAGGTTGTCTTTTAGTTTTGCTGATTGTTTCCTTTGCCGTGCAGAAACTTTATCTTGATGAGATCCCAATAGTTCCCTTTTGCTTTTGTTTCCCTTGCCTTCAGAGACATGTTGAGTAAGAAGTTGCTGTGGTTGAGGTTAAAGAGGTTTTTGCCTGCTTTCTCCTCAAGGATTTTGATGGCTTCCTGTCTTACATTTAGGTCTTTTATCCATTTTGAGTTTATTTTTGTGTATGGTGTAAGAAACTGGTCCAGGTTCATTCTTCTGCATGTTGCTGTCCACTTTTTCCCAACACCATTTGCTGAAGAGACTATCTTTTCTCCATCGATATTCTTTCCTGCTTTGTCAAAAATTAGTTGGCCATATGTTTCTGGGTTCTCTATTCTGTTTCATTGATCTCAGTCTCTGTTCTTATGCCAGTAGCATACTGTCTTGATGATTACAGCTTTGTAATACAGCTTGAAGTCCAAAATTGTGATGCTTCCGGCTTTTTCTTTTTCAAGATTGCTTTGGCTATTTGGGGTCTTTTCTAGTTCCATACAAATTTTAGGATTGTTTGTTCTATCTTTGTGAAGATTGCTGGTGTTATTTTGATAGGGAATATACTGAATATGTAGATTGCTTCGGGTAGTATTGACATTTTAACAATATTTGTTCTTCCAATCCATGAGCATGGAATATTTTTCTATTTTTTATGTCTTCTTAAATTTCTTTCATAAGCCTTCTGTACTTTTCAGTGTATAAATTTTTCACTTCTTTGGTTAGGTTTATTCCTAGGCATTTTATGGTTTTTGGTACAATTGTAAAAGGGATCAATTCCTTGATTTCTCTTTATGCTGCTTCATTATTGGTGTATAGAAATGCAACTGATTTCTGTACATTGATTTTATATCCTGTGACTTTGCTGAATTCATGGATCAGTTCTAGCAGTTTTCCAGTGGAATCTTTTGGGTTTTCCAGACAGAGTATCATGTCGTGTGTGAAGAGTGAAAGTTTGAATTCCTCCTTGCCAACTTGGATGCCTTTTATTTCTTTGTGTTGTCTGATTGCTGAGGTAAGGACTTCCAACACTATGTTGAATAATAGTGGTGAGAGTGGACATCCCTATAGTGTTCCTGACGTTAGGGGGAAAGCTAAAATTAAAAAATAAAAAACTAAATAAAAAAATAAAAATAAAAATAATTTTTTTCTTTTTCTGTATCTAAGAATGAGGAAGAAAAGAAAGAAAGGAAAAAAAAAAAAACAATTTAAGCAAAATCAGAAGCAAAAAAAACAAATAAGTGAATCAGCAAACAGAATGAAGCCCAAAGGAAGTTACATCTAGTTTCCCCCGGAACTGAAACTAGGAAGCTTTCTATAGTCCATACATGAAGCTGGTGGAGTGATTTGTGCTGGCCTTCTAGGGAATGTGCTTAGAGGGTGCACTTGGGCGGGGCTTGGTGTAATGCTTCCATTCTCCACTAGGTGGTGCTGCTTATCTCACTGGGGTGGATCAGGGTAGAGTGCCTGTGCCAGCTCTGGAGAGGTGGAAATGACTTCACCCAGCTCCCTACTCTCTGGTGCAGGAACTTCGCGCTCTCACGGATCCCTGGTCAAGTACCCCTCTTTGTCTCAGGCCTCCCCATGTCTACCTTGTCCATGTCCAAGCTGTCTGCCTGTCAGGAAGCACCCCCTCCTAAGTTTTATCTCAGATAGAGTTGTGTTTCAAAACCCCATACTTCAGAGATCCCTGAAGCTTGGACCCATGCAAACTCTCTAAGGGAGGGTCTTGCTGAGCAATAGCCAGGAGCCTGCTTTCCCCAGAAAACATCCAAGCAATTGTGCTGCAGCAGAGGTTCAGAGATTATGGCAAACCACAACACAAAGCTGGCGCCAGGTTTTACCACACTCTGGTGTCTTTGTCCTAATACCAGCAAATGTGGCTACTCTCCAGGGTCTACTGGGACCTCAGCCTGTGGGGAGGCCATATGGTCTCTACCAAATGCTCTTCAAGCAGGGGAATGGCTTCTCCCCATGTGGCACATGGACCCTTCAGACCCCGCTGCCTGCTTCTGGGGATTTGCCCTGCTTCCTCACCAGAGCACTGCCAGGCACTGGGCTCCAAAACTTGAGACTCTGCACCCCACTGTTTATAGCAACCTAGTGGTTATTTAAACCTTCTCCGTTCTTCCTGTCAGTGGTTTTGGGGAACAGATTTCTTGTTCAGTCCCCTGCGAGTATTTTCACTCTTTCTCTGTAGCTACTTTCAGGAGAGTGCTTTTCTTGCAGAATCCCGATGTACTGTACTCTCCCCCTTTCTCTTTCTCTGTCTTCTCTCCACAAAAACACCTCCCTACCCTCCATGGCTTTTCTCTCCCCCAGTTCACCTTTCCGCACTGCATACCTGCCGAGTTCTATGGCTCAAGCTATGCAAACTGTTGTGTTAATTCCCAGATCAATTTCCTAGGTATTCAAAATGGTTTGGTGCTGATTAAGCTGCACTTCAGGGATGAGACAAGCTCAGGGTCTCCATGCTGCTCTGCCATCTTAGAGCTCTTAGACTTACACAGTTTAAAGAGCACTTTGACTAAAGATTGATGAGTGGATTGGAGAAGGGGCAGAATAAAGGGCCAGACCTTAGGAAACTATTACAATAGCTTGGAAGAGGGAAATAATCATTCTTTCCATAAATAGAAAGAATCAGATGATGGGTAGCTGGACTGGTAATGGGTGAGACTATTCAAGATAAATTCAAGACCCATTTATGAGGTAAAATCAACATGAAGGGTGCTGTATTGGGTGTTGGGAGTAAGACAGAGGGAAGATAAGGATTCACCCCAGATTTCTGGATTATGCAACTGGATAGATGGTGGTGCTATTCACAAAATAAGGAACAGTAAAGGACCAGGCTTTGAGAGGAGGTCATAGAATGACTGTGGACGTAAGTACCTTTGAAATACCTAAGAGAAGTCAAGTAAACAATTGGATATCTATGCAATTGTAAATAAGAGGTACCCTCCATTTTTTTTTCTATTTCCTAAGACTTGTTTTATCAGGTGCATAATCTCGATTTCAATTGTTTAGGTGATATAATCTGGAAGCCATGATCATCTGATGATGCCTAAGGTAAAAAGGAAAAACAATCATGATAGGATTTGTCCTGGTAGTCTCAAGCAAGAAAGTAATGACAGTCCAGTTTTGTTGTTGTAAAGTATGGGACCACTGGAAAAATCTTAAGTTGCAAAATGGTCACAGTGAATAAGGAATGGACATGAACGGGATGACAGTGAACTTATTAATAAGTAGTAGGTTGAGCACAAGAGTTCACCTGGTTCCCCAGATCAGGGGATAAGACAAATCTCCTGGGAGTCAGATTCCGAAGGTAGAGGTAAGCTGGGGATACTCTCGTGGAGGAGAAGGAGGTGATAGGAAGTTCCCAGTGAAGAGTCTAGTTTCAAAGACTTTAAGAGCCAGATATACAAGGAGGTACTACAAACACGTTGATTACAGCTTCTGAAAACAAAGAAAACTTGGTGGCAGGAGAGGGAGGGGATAGCAGGGGATGTGGTTAAACACTGTCTCCAAAATTATTTTATTTTAAAAACTTCCCTAAATATTACATGTAGTTTATTTTTGGATGAGATGTGAATTTTATCTATACTGGAACATTCTGCTTAAGAAAGATGTCTTTGGAAGACTGAAACAAAAACACATTTGGTCTCTAGAGGATGAAAGTGTGATCTCATCTAGGTGGGAATTGTGTCATGGTGTAGGTAATGGAGATTGTAAACTTTTTCACACAAGATATTTTCCATAAACCTTACTTGATATTTAAATCTTATATAGGGATCGTAGGTACACAATGAGAAATAATGATAACCATGAATTCGTTCTCTTCCACCCACCTAATTCTTCACCATCTATCCCTCTTTATCACTACACCAAAACAGTGAATACACACATTCTACCACTACTTCCTCACGTTATTTTTGAGTCACCGTTTACTATAATTAGTCGTTATCAACAAAGGATACTATTTTGGATCCATGTACTTATTATTATGGTCACTTTATTTTTTCAAAGTTCATTTTTGAGAGACAGAGAGAGACAGAGTATGAGTAGGGCTGACAAGCTGTCATCACAGAGCCCGTCGTGGTGCTCTAACCCACAAACCATGGGCCAAAGTCTGACGCTTAACCGACTGAGCCACCCAGGCACCCCTACAATGGTCACTTTAAATGAATGGATGACTATTTTGACTCAGTATGCCTTCACCATATCTTGAAAAATTAAATGAAAAACCTCAATGTGAGAAACCATGTGTTTCTCATGATATGCCTAGTCTGGCTGGAGTCACAGGAACGGATACACAAATATAGATGTGCTGTTGCTCATTTAATCATTCAGTATTTCCTGATTGTTCTGTTCTTGGTGCTAAACAGTTTGGAAGGGGAAGGGGGTGTGAGGAGGATGAATTTACAGTCTCCTACTGATTCCTGTCTCAAGTTCAGAAGGGAAAAAAAGATATATACAGAAAACACTTTTTTTTACAATTTTTATTTTATTTATTTTGAGAGAGAGCACACAAGGGGGGGGAGGGGAAGAACAAGGAGAGAGACAGAATCCCAAGCAGGCTCCCCACTGTCAGCATAGAGCCCAAACCTGGGCTTGAACTTATGAACCACGAGATCATGACCTGAGCCAAAATCAAGAGTTGGATGCTTAATTGACTGAGTCACCCAGGTGCCCCCAGAAAATACTTTTTTTTAATGTTTATTTATTTTTGAGAGAGAGAGAGAAAGAGAGCATGAGCAGAGGAGGGGCAGAGAGAGAGAGAGGCAGACAGAGGATCGAAAGCAGGTGCCACACTGACAGCAGTGAGCCCAATCTGTGAGAACATGACCTGAGCCTAAGTCAGACACTTAACTGACTGGGCCACCCAGGCACCACCAGTAAATATGTTTAACCAATGTATGCTAAATTAAAAATGAGTATAAGCAAAGTACATATACAAAGTTATAGGAATTCTTTGATGTGGTCATGCTAACTGTGGAGTATGAATACAGAGTCTGCAGGAAAGCTTGGTGGATAAGTGGAGTGGTGAAGGAGGCATTACAAACAAGAATGAGAAGATAAACAAAGGAAGTGTGATGGGAACTGGGAGGATGAACAGAGACAACAAGAAGTAGGTCAGCTTTCATTCTGCTAATTCTCATTCTCATCTCTAGGTCTCTGTACATGGTGCCCATTTACCTTCATGTTACCAAACCTGGTAGCTTATACCTCTCTTGAACATAATTCTGGGGAGCCACTCCTAACCCTAGACTAGATTGTGTCTTTCTTTTGTCCCATACTTCCCTGGTCATAACATTCATCACTCTATACTAATTGCCTATCAAACTGTTGCTTGGTGTCCCCTGCTAGGCTACAATGGCTTAAGGGCAATGGCTTACAGCTCTGCAGTAGGCTGAATAATTACAAGAGATGCCCATGTTCTACTCCCTGGAATCTATCAATGTATTATCTTATATAGTAAAAGGGACTTTGTAGACGTAATTAAGTTAAGGACCTTAAGATTAGGAGATGATCCTGCAATGTCTGGATGAGCCCAATGTAAGCACAAGAGTAGTTATAACAGGTTTATAGGAAGATTAGAGCCAGAGAGAGGACATAATAACGGAAGCAGAGGTCAAAAACAGGGAAGATACTGGCTTTGAAGATGGAGGAAGAGGCCATGAATGAAAGAATGCAGGTGACCTTGGAAGCTGTAAAACCAAAGGAAACAGATTTTCCCCTACAGCCTCCAGAAGGAACACAGGCCTGCTGATGCCTTGATTGTAGCCCAGTAGAATTTTGGGCTCAGTTGATTTTGGACTTCTGACCTCCCAAACTAAAATAATAAATTTCTGTGGTTTTAACCTACCAAATTGATGGTAATTTCTTACAGAAGCATTGTGAAACTAATACAGACTCCACTTCCTCCCAACATGGAGCCCAAGAACTTGCTCAAAATACACATTCACTTAATAAAATTATTACATGAAAAAAGTCGGGGCTCCTAGGTGGCTCAGTCGGTTAAGTGTCTGACCTCGGCCCAGGTCATGATCTCATGGTTTGTGGGTTTGAGCCCCGCATCAGGCTCTGTGCTGACAGCTCAATGCCTAGAACCTACTTCAGATTTTGTCTCCCTCTCTCTCAAAAATAAACATTAAAAAAAGAAAGAAAAAATGCCATCCTGCAATATGGAGATTGTAAGCCAAAGATAGTAGTGATAGAGGTGTGAGTGTTATCATAAGGAACCTTTAATGATCCAGAGATGAACTCTAACATGAGCTGGGGCCAGTAGCAATGCAGCGAGAGTGACTATTTTTCTTGAAGAGCATGAAGAAAGAGGTGAAAATGAGTAGAAACTTGCTGCCACAAAAGGCTAGAATGTTCCTGGAATGATCTAGAAAGTAACTGAGAGACGTTACAGGCCAAATATTGTAGTTGTTCCAGGGGTTCCAGGAGGAGTAGAGTTTTGACTTGGAGTTCAGCTGTCCCTCAGTGCTCAAAACGGCAAGGTTTGGGGATAAACTAGTCAAAGACAAGAATGACACACTGGCTCTTACTCATTTGACATGAAGTGACTTCAAACATTAACTGATTCCAATCGAATTTTTTTACCTCATTTTTCAGAGGACTGGGGTAATAACATTCTTCATTTCTTGCTACAGCATCATAATTGGTTTTCATAAGATTTTTCTTGTATTATTTATTTTCATTTTTCCCCAAATATTCTAATATATCTGATATTAGCCCTTTTATTTGTATGGGTTCTTATAAAACATGTATGGTTGTTTTCTCTGCATATATTTTTAATATAATGTTAGGCTCTAAATCTTTGGTTGTGTCTTAATTTTTTAAAAAATCTATCGCACTTGTAACATTTACCCATATTGCTATGTGTACATCTATTCCATTGCTTCTAAACACTGTGTTGTGCTTCTTGGTTATGCCTATTACATTGTGCCTATTTATTTCTCCAGGGATGAATATCAAGATCATCCAGATTGCTTCCAAATCTTTATAAACAATGCTACAATAAATATCCCCATATATTTCCCCTTATAGGTCCATGTAAAAATTTCATGTATACTCACGAAATGACTTGCTGAATCATAAGGCACGTATATACAGACGTTTGATTAAAAGCCAGCAAATTTCTTCCCTGAATATCTATCTGCACCAGCTCTCACTTCTATCAGGAATCTGCCAGTGTCCCTATACCTCCAAAGGACAGGGGTGGGCCCAAGGAGTAAAGGGCTAAGGTGTGCAAGGGCATGGGAGCCACTGGGGCTTCCCTCAGCCAGACCTGATCATATAATCATATCCCTAAAGCTAAGATCTTCCTGGCTGGATGGAAGTGTTCTCTCTCCAAAGGGAGCCAATGACGACTTTTCACAAAAAGATGCTTTCACTCTCCCTCCCTCCTGCATTGCTGCATTCCTGCATTTATAGCTTCTGCCTTCACTCCCTCCTTCATGTGTGAGGAGAAGACCTCTAGGCTCCCAAGTACAGGCTGGAGGGAGGACTGAGGCAACAAAGTTCCAAAGAGAGCTCTGCCCACACTGGTCCTGGCTTCCCTTCCGGTGACATTTCTGTTCTGGTGAGCAGCCCGGGGTAGTGCTTCGTTTCAGAAGCATCATCCATGGAGGCAAAGTCCAATCTCCAGCACTGAAAGCAAGGCTGGGTCCCTCTCATGCAGTGAGAGAAGGGAAGAGCCAGAGCCCAGTAGCCAGGCATCCATTTATTCCTGCTCCATACTGGGAAGGCTAGAACATTGCTTACTATATCCTGGCCCCCTTCTAAGCTGCAGGCTGCTCTTCCAGATGTGCCCTGGCAAGAGCTCAATCAGATGGCATCCACCCGGCAAGACCAAAGCTCCAAGCCAGGGAGCCCGGATGTTGAGGATCTGCCACAGTGAGATTCACGAAGACCAGGAGACAACTCCTTGGCAACTCATGCAGAATCGTCAACCTGAGCTTCCATCAGTGCTGATGACCACCTCCACCCACCTTATGACAAGGAGAGCGTTGCAGGACTCGGAGAGATGGAGAGGAAACTATGAGGTCATTCATGGGTGAATTCCTGGACTGAATTCAGCCCTGAGTGCCTGAAAAATGCAGAACCTGAAGGAAATGGTTTGGCAGGCTCAAAGCCTCTTGAGCTCTCCTGTCTTAGAGGGGGGTGTTGGAAGCACCTTGGGAAGGCCCTTCTGACACAACCTCCACACTGAAATCATGTTCTTCGCTGAGTAAGAACGGAGGCAGGCAGACATTGACTCCTCTGGATAGAACTCCCCAGAGTGGGCAGGTGAAGCCAAATCAGAAGACACCTTCTCCACCTCTTCCCTCCTCTGTGCCAGCTCAGTGATACCAGCCGGCATTTGTACCTTCACTGTAGCATGAGGTCGCTTTTCACGTGATTAAACGAGGCCCAGAAAGTGTCCCTGGTCTAAGCTCTTGCTAGGAGCTGAGCCAGCATTTGAAACCTCAACTCTTTGACCCTGGAAATTGCTCTCTTAACAAACATTTTACTACCTCTCTCCTACATGCCTTTATATAGATCAATTTCTCACCCTAAATCACTATAATTTATTCATAGTAGTCTGTGAGCTCGAGGGCAAGAATTGTCTTATCATCCCTCCCATCTCACACGGTATCAAGTACAATGTAGCAGCAAACATGTACAATACACTTACTCTGTGCCAGACGCTACTTCCAGAACTTCATGAAAATTAAGTCACTGAGTCCTCTCAGCAACTCTATGATGGTGACACTGTAATTTGCCTCATTTTATGGAGGAGGAAACTGAGACACACAAAAGCTAATCAACATGCCCAGGGTCACATAGCTAATAAGTGGGGGCCCCAGGCAGGCTGGGTCCAGAGTCTGGACTTTTAATTCCTATATTACTCTGCCTTTGAAATCAATAAATGGCTGTAGGTTTTAAACCCTTTCGGCTCAGCAATATTTCTCAGCTTTGCTTCCACAAAGCAGGAACCCTATCTAGGGTACATATAGCCAAGGCATAAGCCTGGTTCAGAGTGTTCAGACCAGAAAACAAAACCTGAGCCTCACACTCTGTGCCTCTTCCCCATCTCCACCAACAAATCAGCATTATTTTTGTCATCAACTCCCAGGTTCTTGCCATGAGGGTTTAATATTATCACTTGCATTTCTATAAGACTGAAGATTACTTCAATTACTGGGAATATCATTTGTCTATTTCCTAGGTGCCATAGAGCTAAGCTAACACTTCTGTTAATATTGTTATATTATTACAATATAATATAATATGTTAATATTTTTATTATAAATCTGGTCATGTAAGACAGAAAGTCCCAAAGTGCATTATCCAAAACACTGGTTCTGCAGACTATAATAGATTATTTACATAAGGGATTCTGTGATCCAATAAGTTGAGAAACCCTGAGTTAAAAAGCAAGGGCAGATTTCTTCCTGCAGGACTTTTCAGAGCCTCTAGCATGTCTTAAGCATGGACTGTGACTCTTCTGGCTTGTCCTATAGAAGATAGCTTTCAGAAACTGACCAGAAAGAAATGAGCACACTCTAAATGGGTTAGAAATAAGATTTGCAATTACAATCTCATGCAGCATAAAAGGAGAAATCATGTTATACATGAATAGAAGACATTGTTTACCGCACATTCATAAACAGGATTTATCCTGAATCTTGGAACACAATCAGCACATACAGTGAATGATCAATATTCAAGTTAACACTTGAAGGGACAAAAGCAGACATACTGAGTAGCTGAGAAGAAAAGATACCACTTAGGACTGAATCGGGCAAAAAGTTAAAGACATAAGATTTCACATCTAAATTCTCTGGTCTGAGATTGATACACAGAAATTTATCTGCTGGCACAAGCATATCATTTGTCCAAATCTCAGATCACATGAGTACTACAGAGTGTGTGCATGATAGTTTGGTGATAAATCCTGGTTGCTACAATTCTTACCCACAGGGTTACCTCACCTCTACATCTTCAATATATTTCAACTCATAACAAAATTAACTTTGAAAAAAAACCACAATGATATTACCCTTTTACAAAATCTTTTAATGGTTCCTCACTGCATTTTGTCTAAAATCCAAACTTCTTGGCTTGACAATTCCAGATCTTTCATCTGGTGACCTGAACTTTTTCTACCTTGCAAGGACTCCAGTTGGATGCTGCTCTCCCACTGAACCCCTCTAACCAGTCATACCAAACTGCTTGCACCAGATCACAGTGCTTCGTGATATGTCTACTCTTTGTCACAAGTGGACTTTGTACCTAGACAACTCCAGTCCCTTCCCGCTAAGAATCAGTTCTAACATTCTATTCCAGGGAGACTTTCTTGACCATCTTATCAATTCTCATTGCCTACCTGGGTAAGCTTATCATCCCACCCGTCTAATTCAACCTCCCTGTCCATAAAAGCTAGCATGGCAGACTGCATGGCACACAGCAAGGAGTAATACAAGTATAATTAGAGTGTCCTTACAAATGGGGTGGGAACAGGGCTTCCAAGTATGGCTTCAATTCATGCCCCACCCCCTTGCCTACTGCATGAGCAAGAAATCTAGTCTTTCTCTATGAAGCACTCCTTTCTTCTATTTATCCCAGAATCTCCATCTCAAAAAAGGCTAATTTCTTTGGTCTCAGTACAGGACCCACAGCTCAGTGGTGCCCCCTTGTGTCTGGCACATCCCACAATAGCTAGAAAATTGAGTACTTGGAAAAGAGCCATCAGCTAATTGTTGTGGGCTGCCTATCTCAAGTGAAGCAATGATTTTGAGGCCAGATCTCCTGTTCTTTGCCCTGATACTCAGGCAACTCCTTTCCAAGAATGTAAATGTTCTTCAAAGTATGAGAAAAAAAAATGTCCCCCCCTGTAAAACTGTCATGCCCGATCCACGCCAAAAGTGACGCAGGATTCCAGTATCACAATTCTGAAACAGGTTTCTCTCTCCATTTTCTGCAGGACATAAATTTGCCCTAAGAAGATAGACAGGGAGAGGGAAGAACCTGAGCCACCATTTGTCAAAGACATCGACTTACTCTTCCCCTTTCCCTTTTCAGTGGATTCAGTGCAGGAGCCAGTTAGCTTGTGCCATCTCTCTTCTCTCCAGTGGAGATGTTACAATGGAAGCCTCGGGGCACTGTCTGCCCTGGCAATTTGGTCAGAATTAACCCAGGCTACCTACCTCAAGCAATTCCAGAAACCTTCCATATAAGAATGAAAATTTAGGGGATGCCTGAGTAGGTCGGTCAGTTAAGTGTCCAACTCTTGATTTCAGCTCAGGTCACTATCTCATGGAGCCCCGCATGGGGCTATGTGCTAAAGGTGCAGAGCCTGAGTGGGATTCTCTCCCTCACTCTCTCTCCTGTCCCTACCCCACACACATGTGCATGCTCTATCTCAAAATAAATAAATAAACATTTAAAAAACAAAAAAGAATAAAGATTTAGGATCTCCATCCTTTCTCCATGGGACCCCTTATATAAACGGCTCTACATTTTTTTTTAATTTTTTAAAATTTATTTGAGAGAGAGAGAGAGTAGGGGAGGGCAGAGAGAGAGGGAGAGAGAGAATCCCAAGCAGGCGCTTCACTGTAAGCTCAAAGCCCAATGCGGGGCTCGAACTCACAAACCTTGAGCTCATGACCTGGGGCAAAATCAAGAGTCGGAGGCTTAACGAACTGAGCCACCCAGGCACCCCAGCTCCACATTTCTTAAACAATCTTCACTCCATAACAGTAGGTTTTCACTCTCAGGCACAAATATATATTTTTTAAATGAGGGAAAAATCCAACAGATCCAAGCAGCAAGCCACACAGAAAGAAAAAAACAAAAGGCGGGGGGGGGGGGAGCAGGGCGGGGGACAGAATGACAGAAAGTACATCAGGAAAAAAAACTGTCCTCCTCTCACATACCTGCTGCTTCCTAGAAAAGGTTTCTTTGTCCCACAACCCAATTTTCCCACGAGTATGAAAGGATGATCCAGGTTTCCACGCTTTGAGCCCAGCCAGTGCTTGTAGAGTCAAGCCTAAGGTATTCCCACTGGGTTCCAACATCCCTTTATTGTTTCACTTTAAAACCTCATTGACATATCTATTTCTTATTAATCAGCTTTAACATATTTTACAAATTGTCCTGCTAGCACAATCCCCAATCCTCTGGATTTATAGAACTCACCTCACTTACTAAATATCACATTTGGCAGAACATGTGTCATTTTCTATAAATATTGAAAAATCAATAATTGCTGCCAGAAATCCTGTATTTGTTCAAATCCCGGGTGAGATAAATGATGAATAGAAATACCATTCTCTTTTAAAATTCAGAAATAAGACAGATCGGATTGTTTATTCTTTTGATGCTTCTACAATGTGCCTGGTTTCAATAATCACAGGCAGCAGCCTGCCTCCCTTATTCTTCCTTCCACTGAATTTTTATTATTTTACATCTATCTCTAAATGAACAGTTAGATTTAGCACGCCATCCTCATCATGGGGTGATAAGAAACACAGGGCTACACTAGGAGCAGATACACTTAGCCAGCTGAGATGGGAAGGAGAATGGAATTAAGTACATGCAAATTGTCCCAAAGTGATGGACAAGCAGTACAAAATTTTAAATTCTGTCTCTGTTGTCTGTCTCTGTCTCTCTCTATATATAATATATAGTTTGTATATTATATTAAATATAAAACATCATAAATAAATTTATAGATTTAATATAATGTGTAGATTTAATATATATTCTAAATATATTTATTTAATATAAATATGATACATATCTATATATTTAATATGTTAATTTGTCACATGAAATATATAAATATGATATATATTAAATATATATATTTTAGTTACATACATTCATTAAATACTGTCAAGATGTATATTAAGTATTAGAAAAGTTTACTCTTTAAATATTTCAGAAAGAAAAATGAGACAAAAAGGTGTGATATATACATACACACTAGGGAATATTATTCAGCCATGAGAAAGAAGGAAATTCTACCATTTGCAATAACATGGATAGACCTTAAGGGCATCATGCTAAATGAAATATGCCACACAGGCAAATACAAATGGTATCATTTATATGGGTAATTAAAAAAAAGGCAAAGTCCTAGAAATAGAGGGTAGAAAAGTGGTTGCCAGGGGCTAGGATGGTTGGGGAGAAGTTGATAAAAAAGTACAAACTTTGAGCTATAAGATGAATAAGGCTCAGGATCTCATGTAAAACATGAGAGTTGATAACACTGTATTGTATTTGCTCACTTATTGGTATAAATGAGGCAATGAATGTTAACTAGATGAGGACAATCTGTTCTACAACGTACAGGTATATGTATACTTTAAATATTTTACAAGTTCATATGTCAATTATATTTCAATAAAGCTGAAATTTTAAAAAAAGAGAATGAGAAAAAATACAAGGTGAAATATATTTCTCAGTTTTCACAATGGGTTGTCTTGCATACTACCTGGTAAACAAGCCACTCTGAATCCACTAGTTTCAACTTTTTTCTGGAAGAGGCCAGCAAACTTTCCATAAATAGCCAGAGAGTAAACATTTTAAGCTTTGTTGCCCATGTGGTCTCTGTCACAGCTTATCAACAATGCCACTGTAGCATAAAAGCAGCCATGCACAATACAAGAATGAGGAAGCATGGTTGTAGTCCAATAAAACTCCACTTGCAAAAATTGACAGCAGGCTAGATATGGCCCTACCTACTGGCCGGCTGTAATTCGCTGATCCTTGGCTTAGAATATGATGAAGAGATGCTCAAGGAAATAGTGGGGAGGCAAGCCCATGAAAACTACTGAAAAAAAGTCATTAAAGCTGCCATTTTCTTCTGTCTTTATTCCCCCCAAAACTTTCTTCCCCCATAGCTCTAGACCTGTTGCCCCTGATTTAGAACCTGGATCTGAAAAGAAGAGAATAAAACCAACACATATTGATACAAATGGCATAAAGAGGATCCTCACATCATTTCAGTACCCAGGATCCAGCTATTCCTGAAACCAGAAAAACCCTTGATATACTTCCTATAGGAACCCAAAGGGAGATACCTTCCCATTCTTTCTTAGGTTCTCAGCTGGGTCTCTAGAAGAGAAGACAGATTAACAAGAGAAAAGCATACAAATGTATTTAATGTAAGTTTTACATAACAGAAGAGCCTTCATAAGGAAATGAAGACCTAAAGAACCCTTTCAATCTGAGTGTTTTTATACTAGGTTTGATGAAGAGTAGAGAGGCATGGAAAAAATGCGATAGGACAAAGGAGTACAAGCTAAAAGTAGTAAATTGGGGGTAACTTACCAAAACCTGTTCATTCAAATTCCTTTTAGCATCCCTGCATCTTTGGCAATCGGATGCTGCTGTCCTCCATATACAGGGAGGACACCTCCCATATGAGGGTCTTATGACCTGCTTCAAGGAAATGTCAGGAAGTCCTTCCTATACCTACTGTTTCTCAAATTCCTCCAGCCTAAAATAGTCAATACGCCGTTGTGCCCCAGTTGGGGGTAGCACATCCCAAACCCTATCAAGTTCCTAAATTCCCTTTTAGTTTTTGGTAGTTTGGGTTGGATTTTTTGTCACTTGCCACTAATAGTGAGTAATTTAATATGACTGATGCATTATTTCATTTAATCCTAAAACAACTCTGTAAAAGAAATTCTTTCTGATTTTATAAGTGAGGGACCTGAGGTGCAGAGAAGCAAGTTGCCCAAGTGCACACTGCTAGGAAGTAGTAAGGCCAGGTTCCGTGCCCCGATGGGGCTGCTGACCCCTGCACTGCAGGAAGTCCAGCTTGATAGTCCAGCACTATCAAGTCCCTGTGATACTTGACAGTCTGTCCTGCAAGCTCATGAATCTGATGGAGCCCTCACAAAAGAGTAAGCACACAGAATCAGTTCCAGAAGCCACCATTGTGTCACTGAGTTCAATTCCTATTTAACTAAGAGAAAATGGGTATCGACCATAGTTGGCTTGATTGCAAATGTCAGGCTCTTTGAATTATTAGAAACAGCAATGAAAAATTGATTACATTTAAAACACCCTGTGAAAAGTTTTACAATTGCACATTAAGAAACGGTGTTAAGCAAATAAGAACTAATTGTTCTCAGCTGCACTGGCAATAGCCCTATCTGCCTTCCCATTACAATGCATATTCATTTTATTGGAACAGGAAAAGTAAATAAAAATAAAAAGTCCCAGATCTCATTCATATTCAATCAGTGTAATTCTGAGCCTAAGGTTGTCCTCCTAATGGACGTTAGCAGTGCAACAACTAATGCTTTCTCCCATCAGTTCAAACTGGTCTGGAAGCTTCTATGAGTCCATATACATTGCTGAGACCCCCCCCCAAAAAAAATTCACAGGGAAAGAATAACACAGGCCATGTAATAGATGTGTATCCAAATGTTTGTGTGACAATTTTTGAGGTGATTAAGTTATATTAAGGGTCCTTAGGGAATTCACTTGAAAAACAAACGAAAAATGTCAAAGTAAACATGCCTTCTGCCTTCACATGTGTCCAGCGTGTGGCATACGTTGGCCGCACTTTGACCTAGAGCACCACTTAGACCTCTGAGGTGAGCTAACCCCACTGGCTTCACTGCCTCTTAACTTCATAAGGAGTCAAAACAGAATGCTCTGGCCCACTCCCCAATTCCACTCTTCTCCTCTTCCTATGGTTCCTTTCCTCCTGGAGTAGCCAAAATATGCCAGGTTTACGTGGCAGTAACCATACCAAAATGTTCAGTAGCTTAAAACCACCAAGGTTTTATTTCTCATCCAGGCAAAATTGCCCATTATGGGACCCACAGGTAGGAGCCCCTATGTGTCTTTTCTATGTGTCTTGGAATTTCACAGTTCTTGCACTGAAAGTACCAGCAAACTTGAGCCAGTGGTCATCCTATCCACACGACAGCTCTGTGGCCTATGGTACCACATCACCATGCAGTATACGCTTAGTTAGACTTTGACCTTGAGGTAATCCCATCTACAATGGATATGATGGCCATACTCTTAATTTGATGCTTGCTCCAATGCCAAGTTTTAATTGTTCTTTACCATTCCAGAGTTTTTGGAATTATGTCTTTTTCTGTTTGGAATTGAGGGGTGACTTCCTCTTCCAACTGTGAAGTATTTTTTTGTGTGTATGTATTTTATTTCCTTTCATTCCTGATTGTATGTCTGCCTTTTTTTCCCCCAAATATAGCCAACTGCAACTAACACCTGATACTAATGGTTTGTTCTCTGAGCTTTTGCCCTGGACTATACATTCATACATACATGGTCTGCCTCCCATAGGTTATGCTAAGGTAACAAAGCAAATAAAAATTTATGTGGCTTAAAAAACCACAAAGGTTCAGTCCCTGTTCCTGATTCATGTCTATCATAGATTAGCAGCAGGGTCTTGATCCAGGACCCTAGGCTGATATAGACTTTACTATTTTAAATGTTGGTGGTTGCCGTGACAGAGGAAAGTGGATATGGTAAATCCTGACCTAGCTCTTAAAGCTTCTGTGTAGAAGTAACACATATCATTTCTGCTCACTTGTCACATTGGTCCAATAAAGCCACAGGGCCACCATTGATCAAAGGATGAAGAAAAATGCAATCGTGCCATGTGCCCTGAAGAAGAGACAACTATATTTGTGGTCAGTCCTAGTGACTACCAACTCTATACAAGCTCCACCCCAAATACAACTTCCATTCTGACATTCTGAATGTACCCTCTAAAACTCTTTCTCAGTCATTATAAATGTATCTAATCCAAGAGTATTCTCTCTACCTCCTGCCTTAACTAAAATCTGTCTCCCTCTTAGATAACCATTCCCCCATCCCCTACCCCATAACCCTCTCCAAATTTCTCCTTTTCTCTTCTTCCTTTCTCTCTCATCCACAAAGTCACCTACTTCTCTTGTAGGAGGAAGCATTTAGTGTCATGATACCCTATGTCCAGGCCATTAGTCTTCCATCTTGTGTAAAAAAAAAAAACACCTTTCTTTGAGGTTCTCACATATGACTATATCCCTTCTATCCCTCCACATGACTACTATCTATGCCCAGCTTCTCTGTTATTGACCCTCTTAACTCTGATGATCTTCACTTATTTTCTTCCACCACTCATTCCACAGCCATACTCTTAGTTCGTATATTCATCTGGAACCTGTGTTCCACCTTTGAAGTCTTAAGTTTGAGTATCCTACCTTCTTGCACCAACCTCCTGCCTTTCACCTCCTGTTTGAACATAAGAGTATCGTAGCTCTCAGTTCCTTTCTTCAGTCAGCTAGTAGAGTAATTCAAATGAAAAATTGACTGTTTCACTCCTCAACAGCATACTGCTTAAACCCCTTCACAGGCTCCCATAGCATAAGGGTTTTCAAACTTGGCTACATAATAGAGTCAGTTGAGGAGATTCTTAAAAATCCCAATACCAGACCACATCCCAAATAAGTTAAATCAGAACTTTTGGGGTGCCAAGAGTGAGTGGTTTTTTTAAAGCTCTCAAGTGATCCCAATGTGCAGCCAAGGTTGAGAACCCACTGAGTTAGAAGATAAAGTCCAACCATGAAAGGTAAATTACTTAAACAATTGGCAGGGTTCTTTTCCAAACACGTTTTTCCAACCACCTGCATCAGAGTAATCAACGGTGCTTATTTTTCTGGGCTCCACCCCAAGATATTGAGTTATGGTGACTCTAGCTACATTCCCAGAGTCTAATTTTCAATAACTCTCCAGGTGATTCTAATGCATGCTAAAAATTGAGAATCACTTCCTGACATGCACATTAACTCAGTCACACTGAACTTTTGATATGTCCCTATGAATACAGCTTATGCTAAGTGAAGGCCATTAGATAGAATTATGAAATATATAACCACATCTTCTGCATTATCAAATTGTGAAAAGCCTGAGACCAGTGAAGAGAAACAAAGACACCATAACAGATCCGGAAGACCAAAGGAAAGACATCTGTAGAGCCATCCCAGATTCTGATGTCTCCTAGTCAGGTCCAGTTTATCCTTCCATTAACCCCCTTTCCCCCATAAAGGTCAATGTTAATCTATTCCATGAATCACAGATCATCTAATGAACACATTCCCCATTTTTAGTGCTTTTCCAGCAGTTTCCCTCTCCTACCCAAAATAAATAAATATTTGTTGAATGAATCATTCAGTATTAGTGCCAAAAATTTTCAGTTAAGGGTGAAAGAATTTCTGGGTACCTCTCTGCCACTAAGAAAGTCATTGTAATGATGTCATATTGCTCAACTTTAGGTACAGATCTAAAGTCTCCCTGTCAAAACATTTTGGTAGTCTTTCCTCTCTCAAAATACAGAACTCCCTTCCACATGTCAACCAAACACTAAGGACATCACAATTCTGCCTCATCTAAGCCAAATCCCTTTTTCTTACCCAACGGTGTCTAGAAGCCAGCTCACAAGAGCAACTTGTTAAATATTCAGGAATTTTGGGAACTGGTTTTCAAAACTTTAGTTTGAAATCAGCCATGATAGGAGCATTTATACCACAAAAATCGGCAAATGCTACAAATAAGAGCTAGTTTGTTTTGGTTTGTTTTATTGGTAGGGCCAGTTTACCAGTAAACCACTACCCTCACATAAATTTCTTATTTATATAGACATTTCAAGTTTACAAACTTTTTCAAGTCCATTATTACACTTGAATTCCCATGATAACACTATGAAGAAAATACCGTGTTCCTCATTTTGTATAAAGAAAGCTGAAGCTTACCACAGTTAAATAACTTGTCTATTGTCACTGAGATTCAAAAAGAAAAAAGATCTGTCTTTTATTTTATGCCGCCTTCCAAAGCAGTACTTTATCGAATAAGGTTAATAACTTGTAAACCTAAAGCAAAAGCTATATAAATTCTCTGTGTGATCATTCATTCCTATCTTTGGTTCATCAACAAACATTTATTAACTGACTACTAGTGTGTCAGACTCTGTGACAGATACCGAGATTACAAAGATAAATAAGACACAGTTCCTGTCCTCAAGGACCTGCCCATCTATTGGGAAGGAAAGACATCTTAACATATAAATCACAATAAAGTGTGGGCCCTGGGCCCACATGTATTCACTGTGGCTGGGAAGAAGGCAGATGTCTGCCCCTCAAATGCACTCTTGACAGTAATGAAGTTTATTACATTTTAGGACAACCAGAAATAGCACTTCAAAACCCTATGGCCTCACTCCTCCCAAAACATGTAGCAGATGACATGACAATTCTACAAAACATAACACTACCTATGTATGTCCAAAGATCAGTGACAGGAAGAAAATACCCATTTTTGCCTCTCAGATATACATCCAGGCAATGCAAACATATTATCATTGGTTTCCTTACATCTGCCAAGAGGCAATATGTCAAATAAATAATTTAGACCAGCTGAGGCACCACAAGAAAACAAAGCCATCAGTCATCTGGGCTGCATTATTGATTGCCAATAACAAGATACTTGCTAAGACAAATGACTCAGCTATTATACTACTGAGGCTTTAGCCTGTCTCAACTACATAAATCATATTGAACTGTTTGTTGTTTCAAGATGTGCAAACATATCTATAATCATTTTTGCCCCCCATTTTTGCAGTATATCTTAGGTGGCTCCTCATATGCAGAAGGTAGATTCATTATTCCCTCAACTTACGCAATTTTTCTTTCTCTGGGTACATGTTACCAAATGCCTGTTGCATCTATTTAATGGAGAACTATGCTTGTTTATACTTATTCCTAGAAGACCTAGATATTTGGCTAGAGATAAATGAGAAAGAGTAAATTGTAATTAATTCATTAATCAAATTAATTCATTTCAGGTAAATCAAGGTGTGACAGAATGAATGCGCAGCAGCTGGAGTCAGAAGCCCTCGGTTCCAGGATGGCCTACTGGTTATGTGACCTAGGACACCTATTTCTTATCCAAGTCTTGGTTTCCTTTACAAAATTGGAATAACACTACTTGACCTGCCTATCACATGATCATGAGAATGAAAATTTGAAAACTGTAAAGCACTCTATATAGATGAGGAAACTGTTTCAACATAAACCTGTCCTTTTATGAACTATCAAGTGTGGGTGGATCTGTTTGGCATTCCAAGCAGAAACAGATGGAACTGTCAAATTAGAATAATTCTGAGGTTGGGGTGATTTACCAAGAGACCAATTACAAAATGTAGGTGGGATAGAGAAACCACAAGAGACAGTGCAGGAACTTGAGACTAGCAGCATCATGACAATGATTTCTTCTAAGCCTGAAAGGATGTCAGATGGGAGAGATTACCTAAAGAACCTAGAATTACAAAGACCGGGTTACCTTGAAAAGAGCAAAGATCTTTCACAGACACAGCCAGCCCCAGGGCACCTCAGAGTTAACTGACACAGGCTTCTAGGGCAAAGAGCAAGGTAGGAAAGGGAGGAGAGTATATCATGAGGGACAAAGGCAGAGATCCTGCCGAGTGGGGAACAATCTGTTACAATTATTCTACCACTCTGGACATCAACCACAAAGCCATGTTCTCCTTTTACTCTCCAAAGCGTTCAGTTTTGAAATCATATCAACTTTGTCCCTCTCATTTCCATCACATCCGTCTCCTAATATCTATGTCTATTGCCTTTGTCCATATCTATATTAGGCAGGAATCTTTGATTACAAATGGCAGAGACCAGCTCAAATTGGCTGAAACAATAAAAGAAACTTACTGGCTCATCAATGAAACCTCCAGAAAAATTATGTCTTCAGCCATGGTTGGATTCATGAGTTGCATCATTTCATTATGATTAAGTCTTTCTTTCTCTCCTGTGTCATCTTCTTTCCCAGGCTGTGCTTTATGCTATTGGCTTCCACACTGGGTAGGCTCTCTTCCTATGGGGAATTCAAGTACCTTAAGGTTACTATGTTTCTGGACGCAGAATCACAAAAGCCAAACGAGTCTTGGTGTCCCATACCTGTTTACATTCATATTCATGTTCAACACCATCGGAGATTATATAGGGATTTGTAGCCAGATTTCTAGCTAAGAATTAGTACTGTATTTCCCTGGAATTCCCTCCCTGCCCACCTTCTTTAAGGAAGTGAGTGACAATAGCACTGAAAGGTGCAACAATCATTATAGATAGTGAAGTAGATTATACATTAATGAATTCTGGCTCTTCTTAAACTCCATTTCACCTTTGACCCATATTGGAACTCTTCCTTAACTTTTCAGGTAGTAAAAGGGGAGAAAAATCCTGAAAATATTCTACAGTTTAAATTTTAGTGTATGTGGCCAATCTCTGGCTGCCTTGTTGTGAATATTGAATGATATCTTTCAAAGCACTCACAGAGATGGTGGGTCAATAAATATTAGTGCCCTGTGCTTGCATCTGTCTTATTAATACTCCAGAGGCACAGCCAACAATGCATGTTAGAATTCTCACTTCACAAATAAGGAAACTGAGCCTTTCAAAATTATTCTGTTGGTAAATAGAAAAGTATGATTCAACTCCATATTTGACACCAAATCCCCAAAGTCTTCTATTTTACCAGGATGCCATCTTTATGCCTCTATTGCTAAGGAATCATCAAGCAGAGTAGCTAAAAATCATTTTGAGGCTAAAGTATTTAAGTAACAATACAGCAGTGTTTTCCTTTAAGCTGGCGTGAGATAATAGAAAATATATATATTGATCTCTGCCCCTGGTTCCTGGCACAGAGCTCTTGAAACTCTTGTATTTTCCTGGGTGATAGGAGTGTCTTTTGTCCTAATGAAGCAACTTTGGGTGGGCTTATGGATGAGCAATGGTCACTGGAAAGAACAAACCATGATTAGAAGTCTGGAACTTTTATCCCCTCCCCCCTTCTCCTGAGAAAGGAGAAGGGCTATAAATGGAGTTTATGACCAATCATGCCTGCATGATTACTCCTCCATAAAAATCCCAATAGTATAAGGTTTGCAGAGTTTCCAAATTGGTAAGCATATCCAACACTGGGAGGGTAATGTACCCCAACTCCACAGGGACAGAAGCTCCTGCCTCTGGACCCTCCCAGACCTCATCATATGTATCTCTTCATCTGGGTGTTTCATCTAAGTCCTTTATCATACCTCTTACTAACCTGATAAACATAATTAAGTGCTTCCCTGGGTTCTGAGAGCCACTCTAACGCATTAATCAAACCTGAAGAGGGGGTATAGAAACCTTTGATTTGCTGCCAAATCAGACAGAAGTTGTGGGGTAACCCGGGGATCTACTACTTGCAATTGGCATCTGACATGGGGTGAGAGTAGTCTTGTGGGACTGAGCCCTTCACCTGTGGGATCTGGCACTATCTCCAGGTAGAGAGTGTCAGAATTGAATTAAACTGTAGGACACCTGGCTGTGGCACAGAGAATTGCTTGTTGTGGGGGAAACCTTCAGACAGAAGTGTGAGAAGTGAAGCACTGTCAGTGTGGCGGTAGTGTGAAAGTAAAGGGGAAAACCCACAGGATAACAGTAAGTTTTTCATTTAAAGCTGGGTATATCTAGCATCATGGGAGAAAAGGTGCCATTAGGTCAGGACATATGGGGGCCCGAGCGTGAACTACAAAGCAGATGTTTATACTTTAATTCACACGTGTACCCTGAATTCTTCTTCAAAGTTACTCAAATTTGTCTTGCTGAAAGATGAATGAATGCAGCAGAATGCCAATTTTCTAAGTGATCTCTCCAACTGGGTTGAAGTTCTTTCACTTCCTTTCTAAAAGATGCATTTCATTTGTTATCTGGGCAGCCAAGAGTGGCATAATTATAGCTGTAACCCAATTCTCCTGGCTGCCAACATTTTTACACTCTAACCCATCACCACCTTCACCCAAATGCCCAGACTGTCATTCATCTCACATAGACTACTGGAGAGGTCAACACACTTCCAGAAAAGCAAAACAGGGCCCAAGAACAAAGCTTTAATATGCACCTGGCTTTAAGATAAAATGACACTACCCATACCCATCTGGGGTCTGAGAACAGATGTAAGAGGAACCTGAGCTCTCCATTTTCTGACTATATATTGTTTCATTTTCACAAGAAAGAAGAAATAGAATGAGCTGAAGATTTAGACAATCCTAACTTCAAATCCCACTTACTGTCTTTATGATTTTGAGCAAGTTACTTTCCCACTCTGAGACTTGGTTCCTATATCCAAAAAATAGGAATAATACCAACGATCTCTGGGTTGTTGTGAGGTATGCCAAATCCATGGCACAAAGTCAGTGTATAGTATCACCAATCATCAGATGGCTTTAACAATTGTGAGCTCAGTTTTCTATTATAGAAAGGTGAGTCCAGGGGCAGTAGCAAGTCTAGGTGCTTCTTTATTCCCATTATATCAGGTCTTGAGGTCTGAGACAGGTGATGACCTCATGATGTAGCTCCCTGATAAGTCATTCACTCAGCCAAGGCTTGTGAATAAATAACACTTTACAAATGGCACTCCCTACAAGAAACAAATTGGCTGAAAGAGTCATGGTAAGTAGATAAAGCTTCTTTCCCGCTTCTGCTCCTGTTTTTGTCTGCTTCCTTGTTTGCTATTCTCACACAGAAGGAGGAGGATGCTGATCGGAATAAAATTCCTGCCATCATCCCACATACTGGCTTTGCCTTCTGTAGAAAAAGCAAAGCTGCTTAATCTGATTAGTGAGTTGGGAAAATATAACTAAACATCCATAGACCATTCTCTTCTCCTTCTCTGTCTCATTAGGTGTCAGCTCTCCCAAAAAAGAATATGTGTGTGTGTCCAGCTCTGCTCCTCTAAGTTTTTGATAGCTTCACAGGGGTCCAATACTACCTGTGACTGGGTAAAAAAATAAAAATAAAAACAAACAAACAAAACATCTATATAATTCTAGAGTTTACTGTTAACCAGCTCACTTGCCTGTAGTTGTATGCCACAATCTCCTTTGGCTTTATGAATAATAAAGGTGATGTTTTTGCTTCTCATCTGCCTTGCTCTTGTGTCTTCATTCTCAACTGATATAGTACTTAGACCACAGAGAGGGAGTCCTCTCAAACATCAATATGTTTTCACAAATAAGCCTTCATTACCACACCCATTTACTATACAAAAACCATTTTCAAGTTCCTAATTACAGTGATTCTCCCAGCCAGGACTGTGCATTTTTTTAAGTTTATTTATTTATTTTGAGAGAGAGAGAGAGAGAGAGAGCGAGTAGGGAAGAGGGAGAGAGAGAGGGAGAGAGAGAATCCCAAGCAGACTCTTCACTGTCGGCACAGAGCCCAATGTGGGGCTCAAACTCATGAACTATCAGATCGTGACCTGAGCCAAAACCAAGAGTCAGATGCTTAACTGACTGAGCCACCCAGGTGCCCTGAAATGTGCATTTTTTTAGAAGAGTAACTTAGCGTCTCTACATTTGTTAGGCTATTTACCATGGAAGCAGCACTGATTTCCAGCTAGCTTAACCCCAAGATCCAGTTCCCCAGCTTTGTCATTAAATCTCCTGAGACAGAATATCAATGTATAATTATTTTTAAGTTTATTTATTTATTTTGAGAGAGATAGAGACAGCCTGAGTGGGGGAAGTGCAGAGAGAGAGAGAGAGAGACAGAGAATTCCAAGCAGACAGATGTGGGATTTGAACCCATGAAACCGTGAGATCATGACCTGAGCCAAACCCAAGAGTTGGACGGACGCTTAACCGATTGAGCCACCTAGACACCCAATGTATAATTTTTAGATCAAAAAGACATAAAAAACTATAAATGCCTTATTTCTATGGCACTTTTTTATAAAAAGCTTTTACATTTGTTAGCTTTGCTTTCAATTTGTTTTTACATTTTTATCTATATTTTATCTTCATATTCTGAAAATTACTGACAAAGTGGCAAGTATTAGTCAAATAATTTTATAGATGAAGAAAATAAGTTTTAGAGAGGCAGTGTTCATCAAGATCATACAGACCATAGCTAAGTTAAAGTGAAATTTAATGTATCCAATTCCCTGCCCTCAAACTGCATACAGCCTACTAGGAGAGAGACCAGTAAACAAGAAATCATAACCCAGATAACAGACACCATAACAGCTACCTTGGGAGATCACATAGGAGGGACTCTGATCCAGCCTTGGCGAGTGAGAAGTTACTTGCTGGAGGCGAGTGAAGAGATGGGTGTTAAGGTATGAAAGTTACAGGCAGGAGGAATAGCACATTCAAAGGAGGGGAGAACATGATTGTTCAGGTAACCACAAATTGTTCACAATGGGGCTGGGGTACAAATTGCTAACACTGAGCAGAAAAAGATAAGCCTTAGAGAAATAAGCAAAAACCAAACAGGACAAGATTTTTTTTTCTTCAAGTGTAAGAATATGGGCTTCATTTCAAAAATATGGAGACCTCACAGGCTCAGCTTCTGTCACCACATCAAACTACATATATGTGTACACTTCTTTACCTCTTAAACCCAAACTAAAATAGAAGACAACTAGCATACAGTCTCCAAACATTCAAGATTGGTGCACCATGACATTACCCCAAGTTTACCTAAAAAAGAGCATTTCAGTTTAAATGATAAACATAAGCCTGAAAAAAACTTTCCAAGATCACTCTGCGCTCAAAAAACTTCACTTCCCAGCACCCTACAGGTGCACATTGGGTCACCGCCTCCGATGAACAGTTGCTATGTCTTCAACCAGCTGTGCAGGGGGACTCTGGTGAATGTCACTATGGAATGGTTTGATTTTCAGGACAGCTTAAGACTTTTCTTTCCCCTTTCCCTTCTAGCAAACAACTAATTTCTCATAAGGCATTCCATTTTTAAACATATACACATTTCATTCTCCCCAAAATACACCCCCACACACGCATATGCATACACACACAGTCATTTAGAACTAGAGGACTTCCTATGCTGGCAAACACATGTTAATATTAAGTGGATGTATATATCAGAATGGCACATCCAGAATATACAACAGTAATAATTCCTTCTATTTGCATGGTTCCTTTTATTTATAATTTATACACAGCTGCTCCCAAAAAGAATGTGAGACAGATACAGCACTTTAAAATTTACAAAGCATTCTATCTTGTGACAACCCTGTGAGAGAGGAAGACCAAACATTAAGCAGACTTGTCAGGAAAAAAAAAAAAAAAAAAAGAAACTGAGGCTGACATGGTTAAGGTGACTTTTTCAAGCCCAGAGTCAGGACTCTGAAAGCCTTGAGCTGTGTTTTTTCAACCGCATAAGGTCATTCCTCTAACAGTCTGTGTACCTGCCAGCTCTGTGTAAGGACATCCTGAGGAATGAGTAAAAGTCATCACGAGTATGAGAACACATTCCACACACTCCACGCTTACTCTCCACAGCCCCACTCCTAACCTCTCAGGTGTTATGAATCATCGCCAATACTTATTGGGTGTTTAGAATATGAGCAGCAGTGCTAGAAGTGTTTTACAGTTAAGTGCATGTATTACCTCATGTAATCCTCACCACAGCCTTATGAGGCAGCTAATATTAATTCCATTTTATGTATGAGAAAAGTGAGGCAGAGAAAAGTTAAAATAACTTGCCCATATGGACATAACTAGTAGGTTTTAGAGTCAGATTTCATACACAGGCAGTCTTTATCCATGGGCTCACTTGTTTAACCGCTATGCTCTGCTTGTTTTTTGCACCAGAAATTTCTTCAGAATAGATGTGTCACAAGTAATAGGTTTTGGGGCACCTGGGTGGCTCATTCGGTTAAGCATCTGACTCTTGATTTTGGCTCAGGTCATAATCTTATGGTCTTGAGATGAAGCCCCATATCAGGCTCTATGCTGATAGCACAGAGCCTGCTTGGGATTGTCTCTCTCTCTCCCTCTCTGCCCCTCTCCTGCTTGTACATGCGCATGCTCTCTCAAAATAAATAAACTTAAATCAGTTTTGTGCCCAAAAAGAGGTTTGTGTGTGTGTGTACATGTACATATATATGTATATGTATGTATGTATGTATATGTATGTATGTATATATGTATATTTACATATGCATATATGCTGAGCAGTGTGTTCCTCTTTTTACACATGCCTCAAGGGACCAATGAGTCTTCTAGAGGACCCACACAGTCTTCTCAAGTTACCTCCAAACCCTCCCAAGCCCACATTCAAGTAGATTTTCAAACAGAGTTCTCCTCTCCCTAACTTCAAACTTCCATCCCCATCATAACCAATTGGACTGGAGTCACTGACTACAGAGGACCATTGACTTGTCCCAGAAGTTATTTTGAAAACAGAAAATATTAAAACATTTTGGACTCAGGTACAAGAGTCATCTACATAATAAACTCCAGATTTATTTTCAGAGATATAATGGTGAATCATGATGCCCAATTGCATTAGTATATCTATACTACAGTGCCACCATCCAGCCACCTACCTCTATAGCCTCCAAACCCTTACCTTACCATGTATCTTACCATCACTGCCAAGCACAGGTGGCCCTATACCATCACTGTACCTTACAGGGTTTCTGAATCTTCTAAACCTGAACTCTAATGACTGTTACTCAATTCTGTCCGAGCATTCTTAACCCGGTAAGGAACTGACATCACCCAAATTGATTTTGGGTCATTAGAAACATCAGCAGGAGGAAAAAGTTAGAGATTTAAAAAGAAGTAAAAGGGACAGGAATGCCTGGGTGGCTCAGTCGGTTTAGCATCTGACTCCTGATTTCAGCTTAGGTCCTGGGATCGAGCCCCACATTGGACTCTGCATTAGGCTCCCTGCTGGGTGTGGTGCCTCCCTGGGATTCTCTCTCTGTCTCCCCCTGCCCCTCTCCCTCACTCGTGCTGTCTCTCTAAAATTAAAAAAAAAAAAGTAAAAAGGACAAGTTTCTGGCATAATAACTGACAGTAAAAAAAGAATCCAAGGAGAACAAAAGGAAAATTTTATTTATACTACTTTTGGATAATTACAACTGCCAAGAAAGAAAATGAAACTAACCACGGTTGAAAGGTACAATGATTGAAGAATCTATTTTTTTATTGATCCAAGTATGATGGAGACTGTGGGTTGCCTATCCAATACCCAAATTTTGTTGGGAGCCATAATATGTCTAAATATAAGGAAGAGGAGGAGGAGGAGGAGGAGGAGGAGGAGGAGGAGGAGGAAGAGGAAGAGGAGGAGGAAGAGAAAGAGAAAAAGGATGAAGAAGAAACTGGAGAGGAAACTACATTTCCCAGACCCCTATGAAAATAGCATTTATTTGTTATGTGATACAGTTCTGGCCAATAAAATATAAGCAGAGGTTGCTGGGGAGGTTTTTAGGAAAAAAAAATTCTCCAAAGATGGCTCACTGCCTTGGTGAATGCCCTTTTCCTTTATCCTATACCTTTCTTTTTCCCATGGAATTTAGACATGAAACCAAGAGTAAATCATCTATCTTAAGACTGAGGAGACACATAAGAGGCTATATTCTGACACAAAGAGGCTATCATATCAGCCATGGCTACCACACCTATCTTACACTACAAAAATAAAACTAATTTTTCAAGCCATCATTTTGAGAAGCTGTATTTCTCACAGCTGAATGCAATTTATAACTGATATACCATGCCATGCTAACCTCTGCAAATGTCAAGATAAATATATAAACTTATTCCAACAAGGGAACAAAACTCCAATGGGGCTTTTCCTAAAATGGATGTCATCATTAGTTGAGTTAGGATGGAGTACTTATAGGCTTCCTTGCTTTTATTTTCTGTCTTGATTAAAATGATTAATATTTTGTGATTTTGATCACATTGTCAGAGAAAAAAATAGTCATGAATAATGATTTATAATACATTCAGATAATAACTCCCAAGTAGTTTTGAAAACTCTAACATGTATTTGACAATTATAATTCCTTTCTCCAGAGACAAAGGCTAAGTGGTAGAGTGGCATGTATACCTTGTCTCCCTCTACAAACCCCTACCCTCCATTGAGATTATATTTATACCCCCGGCTAACCTATGGGTTTAAACAGTCACCTTCCTAAATGGCTAGTATATTTACAAAGTACCAACGAACCCTGACTGAGACCTTCTACAGATAAGTCAACTTGCTAGTGATTATCTTCCCTGAAACACAGGCAAGTGAGAAGGATCAACCATCACCCATTCACAATCTATTCCTTCATCCCAACATACACTGTTCCCTTTAGAATACATGCCTAAATGCTATTTATGCCTGTCTGGCTCAGTTGGAAGAACATGCAACTCTTGATCTCAGGGCTGAGTTTGAGCCCCATGTTGGGTGTAGAAATTACAAAAATAAATAAATAAACTTACAAAATATATGATATTCTAATTTTGTAGCAAGGATATATGATGGATACCAGTTCAAATCACCAATACCAGAATCAGTCTCAAATAATTAAAACAAAAATTCCCTTCTACTTTTATTAAGAATGTCCTTGCTTAACTGCATAGGAGTAATCAATGTCAATGTCAATGTTTACACAACAAACTCAAGCCATGTGCCTAATGTACTTGTCATATCATACCTGGAAATAAAGACAAGAGTAATTAATAAAAAAAAATATTAGAGTATCTTTAGCAGTAGAAGACATTAACAACAAAACAAAATACAAGAAGTTTTTATATTTAAGTATTTAGAAATCATTGGTAATGTTTTAAATAATATTGAAAGTTTTCTAAGTGGCAGGCATTATGCCAAGCGCTACATGCATATTATCTCATTTATTTGTTCTGCTTAGAAGGTAGGTAATATTTTAGACCCATCTCCCATTTTAAAGACAAAATACCTTCAGATCAGATAAATTAACTGTCCAGTCACACAACCAGTAAGTGATGGAGCCAAGATTCTAACAAATTCAGACTGGTCCCTTGGTGAAATTAAGTATTTCATTCTATCCTCTCTCAGCAAGCAAACGGAAATTAGAAAATAAATTAAATGCTGATTACTTTAAAAGTTTATTTTCATAACAAACATAAACTAAAATTCCATTCAATTGCAACATGTATTTTGGCAGAGTGCTGGTAGGCAGAAGGAAGAAAAGTAGGCTATGTTTGCCTTGTTTGATAGAAGTGGATATGAATTAACTCTGAAGTTTGTTAGCAAAATATAAGTTTACGTATGTTTATCGCAAATTTTTAATCAGTCATGGGTAAACTAAAAGTAAAATGTATAACTTTGAAGACAGTAAGGTGGGGGGAACAGAACAAAGCAAATTATATCAATTTGATAAAATATAAACCAGATGTGACAAATTGTATTTTCCAAAGGTGGCCACACCACTATATATACCATCCTATATCTTCTTTTTTTTTTTTTTTAAATTCTTTTTTTTTCAACGTTTATTTATTTTTGGGACAGAGAGAGACAGAGCATGAACGGGGGAGGGGCAGAGAGAGAGGGAGACACAGAATGTGAAACAGGCTCCAGGCTCTGAGCCATCAGCCCAGAGCCCGATGCGGGGCTCGAACTCACGGACCGCGAGATCATGACCTGGCTGAAGTCGGACGCTTAACCGACTGCGCCACCCAGGCGCCCCCCTATATCTTCTTAAAATGTGTTGTTGACATATCTCCATTGAGGGATAGAGTCCAATGTTCCCTTCCTCTGAACCTGGACAGAAATTCATAAACACCTCAAATAACAGAATTCAGCAGATGTAATATTAAATAACTTCTCAGGGTAGGAATAAAAGATAGAATGAATGGCTTCTACCTGGCCCTTTCTCTCAGTACCCTTGCCCTCAAACCCAGGCACCATATAGTAAGAAAGTCCAACATAGGGAGAGGCTGTGGAGAAGATCCTTCAAAAAGCTCCAGCTAGATTCCTTGCCAACATTAAGAACTACTAGACATATGAATGAATGAGCTTTCAAATGATTCCACCTGAGAACATCAAAGAACAGAGAAAACCCATATCTGCTCTGCTCTATCTGAATTCCTTACTGATAGGCACTGTGAGAGATAATAAATAATTATTACTGTTCTAAGCCACTGAGTTTTGGGGTAATTAGATATATAGCAACAGAAAACTCACAAGAGCAGAGAAAATAAAAATACAAAATTAGATACCAGAACAAGTCCAAACACATCAAAAATCACAATGAATATAAAAACAGGTAAATTCATCTACTAAATGGATAAGAAAAATTAAAGACATCACAAGATTGAAAACAAATGGATTGCAAAAAGAAATATCAGGTAAATCCTCTCAAAACAAATCCTATAATAATACTAATATTATGGGTACTTCATATTGTGAAAAGAATAATTATATAAGTCATAAGAAACATAAATGTGTATTCTCCTAGCAACATAGTTTTAAAATACACAAAGCCAAATTTTATACATATATACAGTAAAACCTTAGTTTGCAAGCATAATTTGTTCCCAAAATATACTTGTAATCCAAAGCACTTATATATCAAAGTGAATCTCCCCATAAGAAATAGTGGAAACTCAGGTGATTCATTCCACAACCCAAAAATATTTATATAAGAATAATTACAATAATGTAATATAATACAAAATAATAAAGAAAATTCTAAATATAAAGAAAAATAAACAAATTAACATGCACTACCTTTGAAAAGATTTGTGGCTGGAGATAAGAGAGAGGAAGGTTATTATGTAAGATGACTTTCACTATCACTAATAGATGTTGACTACAGTGCAGTATTAATAAACTCTTGTCGGGGCGCCTGGGTGGCGCAGTCGGTTAAGCGTCCGACTTCAGCCAGGTCACGATCTCGCGGCCTGTGGGTTCAAGCCCCGCATCAGGCTCTGGGCTGATGGCTCAGAGCCTGGAGCCTGTTTCCGATTCTGTGTCTCCCTCTCTCTCTGCCCCTCCCCCGTTCATGCTCTGTCTCTCTCTGTCCCAAAAATAAATAATAATAAACGTTGAAAAAAATAAATAAAAAAAATAAATAAATAAACTCTTGTCATATGTAATTGACAATAAGGCAGCAGAGGAAAGGGTCCATACGTGCAGGCAGCCTGGCCTAGAATGAGGCAAAGCATTCCTAAGCTTACTCTTGTATAGAAAAGCAAAGGTCTGCCCATAGGTGCTTTGAAGTGACAAAAAATACACTAGGGCCAGTTGTGGGCACCTTCCAACATTCTGAAAAATCACTAATTTCTGCCAAACACCACAGCCTGAGGCCAAGCATCCGAGCATGGGAGACAATCACTCACAATCCCACAGCAAGAGATGGTGAGAGAGAGAGAAAGAGAGAGAGAAGAACCATTGGCTCAGTTGTGATCATGTGATGTTCAGCATCATGTACTACTTGTATTGTAAGACATTGCTCATTTATCAAGTTAAAATTTATTAGAAATGTTTGCTTGTCTTGCAGAACACTCACAGAACAAGTTACTCTCAATCCAAGGTTTTACTGTACATATATATAATCACAGAAAAATATGGAAATCTAACAACTCTACTCACAAGAGTGTCTATATCTGTGACACAGATCAAAGGATGGGGTTTGATGATACCAAGTCCAAGTGAGCCACTCTCTAAACACACACACACACACACACACACACACACACACACACATACACACACACACACACACACACACACACACACTGTTAGGATAAGTAGAAACGCACACAGGCTACAATTTAGCATATTTGAAGAACAAAATGTTAATAGCCTCACATGCCTACTTACATAAATGTTGTTCTGTGTTAGCTAAATAGATGAAAATACTCTGAGATAACCAGTCTGTATTTCCAATATCACCTTCATTCCAGCAATATTCCAACAAAATAATTTTAAGGGAAATGCAAATAAAAATACATTAACACAGTGTGACACAAGAAGTGCACTGTCCCTGTCCTACACCATTTATTTGTTCAACAAATATATGAAATTATACCATATGCCTTGCACTGTGTTAGGCAATAAGGATACAAAGGTGAATGTGACAGACTTGTTCTCTTCTCCAAGCCTTACTTTTAGTAGTGGACACAGACTCTGAACAGACAAACCCAAAAATGACCCCAAATTTTCAAACTGTGTAAGGATCCTGAAGGAAGGTAACAACATTTTATGAGAATAGGGGAGCCTACCTCACATAAGTTGATCAGGAAGGGTGTACCTACACAAGATTAAACCAGGGACTAAAATTATGGCTACGAATTAGCCAAGTAATTACTTCTTATTGTGACAAAGATGGAGTAATAAAGAACACTTATACCTCTGGTCTGAAGTAATTAAACGACCAATTATTTTCAGACATTGAACATAAGATAGCAGGGGAAAGTGATCCCTGAGAGGGGAAATGAGGTATGCCCGATGACTGTCCAGCTTACTGCTTTGAGAGAGCTTCTAGTCCTCAGCAGAGGGAGGGAGGCATCAGCTAGAACCCAGTGATCCTACTGGATTGAGAAGGGGGATTTGGAAGTTTAAAGCTGGCAATAAGGATAGAATTCAATGGGCAAAGCACCAAAGAAGGGAGAGGTGCACAGAGAGAAAACCTCAAGATTTGCAGAAGGTCCCACTCAAGTCTTCATCTGAATATTGACCACGTAAGGAAACTACTCAAGGCCAGATAAAGAATACCTAAAATAAACAGAAGGAACCAATCCTAGAGAACATAAAGAACCATAAGTATTTCTATTTCCACAACCCAGAAGGAAAAACCTTATAATTAACCAACCTTGGGGTAGAGTATTCCACAGGATACTGGCTCATTATAAAACTAAACTAGTTCTGGAATAAAGACTGTTCTGGTCCTACCTAGCAAAACTTAACAGAAAGCCTTGAAGGGACCATACTATTTGAAGGTCAATTAAATACACCTCAAAGAAAAACTCAAAAATATTTATAGGAATACAAAAATATTCAGCACTTAACAGGCAAAATTCACAATGTCTATCATCCAATCAAAAAATTAGCAGGCAGGGGCGCCTGAGTGGCTCAGTTGGTTAAGTGTCCCACTTCAGCTCAGGGCATGATCTCAGTGTGTGAGCTCAAGCCCTACATCAGGCTCTCTGCTGTCAGTGCAGAGCCCACTTTAGATCTTCTGCCCCCCCCCGCCCCTTCCCCCCCTCGTTTGCACATGTGTGTACTCTCTCTCTTTCTCAAAAATAAACATTTTTTTTAAAAGTTAGTAGGCATACCAAACAGAAAAATAGAACCCATAATGAGAAAGTAAAACAACATCTTTAAATTATTGACAGAAAAAAATGTCGACTGTTAATTGTGTCCCAACAACAACAAAAAATCTTCTATGAAGAAAGGAAAAGGAAAAATGTTTAGACATATAAAAGCCACCAGCAGACCTGTACTACAAAAATGTTTTTAAAAAGCCCTTGGGACAGGAGGAAAATGACAGCAGATAGAAATCTTTATCAACACAAAGGCATGAAGAGAACTGGAAATGGTAAAAATGTGGGTAAATATTAAAGATTTTTCTCTTATTTATTTTAAATGTTTATTTATTTGTTTTGAGGGAGAGAGAGAGAGAGCATGAGCAGGGGAGGGACAGAGAGAATCCCAAGCAGGCTATGTGTTGTCAGTGTAGAGCCTGACTCAGGGCTTGGTCCAAAAACTGTGAGATCATGACCTGAGCCATCAGATACTCAACCCACTGAGCCACCCAGACACCCTGATTTTTTCTCTTATTTTATTTTTTTTACTTTTTTAAAAATTTTTTTTTCAACGTTTTTATTTATTTTTGGGACAGAGAGAGACAGAGCGTGAACGGGGGAGGGGCAGAGAGAGAGGGAGACACAGAATCGGAAACAGGCTCCAGGCTCCGAGCCATCAGCTCAGAGCCCGACGCAGGGCTCGAACTCACGGACCGTGAGATCGTGACCTGGCTGAAGTCGGACGCTTAACCGACTGCGCCACTCAGGCGCCCCTCTCTTATTTTAATAATGGGGTTTATAACATATGTAGAAGTAAAATGTATGCCCAAAATGGCACTAAGCCTGAGAGGAGGAAAATGGGAGTACACTGTTATAAAATTCTTAAACTATACATGAAGCAGTATTTTACTGAAAAGTACAGTGTAGTAAGTTAAAGCTATATACCCTAAAGCAACACCTAAACAAAGCAACTAAGGATAAAAGGGGCTAATAAAAATTATTCAATTAAACCAAAAGAAGGTAAAAAAAAAAAGGAAAAAAGAACCAAGAGTGGGTAGGAAAAATAGAAGTAAGTGATTTAAGCTCAACCATATCAATAATCACATTGCATGTAAATGATCTAAACATCCTAATTAAAAGACAGAGACTGTCAGATTGGATTTTAAAAAGAATAATAACAAATTATATGCTTCCTATAGAAACAAGTAAAAAGAAAGAGATATGTCATGTTAACACTAGTAAAAGGAAAGCTGAAAGGTCTACATTTTTCTCAGACCTAGCATACTTTGAAACAAAGAATATGAGCAGGTATGAAGAGTGTCATTTTATAACACTAAAAAGATCAATTCAGTAAGAAAAGGTAACAATCCTAAATGTTTATTCCCCTAATAACAGAGCTTCAAAATGCATGAAGCAAAAAATTGACAGGACTGGAAAAAATAAACAAATCTGTAATTACAGTGGGAGATTTTAACACCCTTCTCTCAGTAAATCATAGAACAAGTGAGCAGCAAATAAGTAATGGTATAAAAGATTTGAATAACACTATCAAACAAATGTCAATTGACCTGATCAACATTTATAGAACACCCATCCAAAACATCTGAATACACATAATTTTCAAGTGCACAAAAAACACCACAATAGACTATATTCTGAATCATACAATAAGTATATTTGAAATGGTTCAAATCACGCAACCTATGTTCTTGGAATACAACACAATTAAATGTCAAAAACAGGGGTGTCTTGGTGACACAGTTGGTTGAGTGTCTGATTCTTGGATTTTGCCTCAGGTCATAATCTCACAGTTTGTTGGATGGAGCCCTGTGTTGGGCTCTGTGCTGGCAGTGCAGAGCCTGCGTGAGATTCTCTGTCTCCCTCTCCCCTCTCCCTCTCCCTCTCTGTCTATGCCCCTCCCCAGCTTGTGCTCTATCTCAAAAATAAGTAAATAAACATTATTTTTAAAAAGCCAGAAACAAAAATATTTTTTGGAAAATCCTCCATTTTTATAAACAGAGGAGGCATATTTCTAAATAACCCATGAATCAAAAGAGATCAAAAGGGAAATGAGAAAATATTTTGAACAGAATTAAAATGAAAACACAGTACATCAAAATTTGTGGAAAGCATGTCAATCAATCCTTGTAATAAAATTGTTCTTCATTTGATGATTACTTTGTTTAATGTAATCTGATTCACATCAATGGTCTTAAATAAAAACTTTGGGTTTTGCCCATATCTTGATGACTTCTCTTTCCCATTAAAACAAGATGTTCCAACTATTTTTTGTAACCCATACCCACTATAATACTTCTTAAGGAATTAGCTTTAATGTATGATTATTACAAAATACATTAGGATAATGGAAACATTAGAGTTGAATATGGTAAATACCAGTGTAATTACCACATAGACTTTTAATAATAAAAATTTATGAAATAAAGTCCCTTGTGTGCCCTGCCTGTTCCCATTTTTCTTTATCCCCAGCCCTTGTCATCAATCATTATCCTGAATTTGGCCATTATTCCAAGGCATGTTCTGAAATTTTTCCTGTAGGGGTGCAAGGGTAGCTAATCAGTTGAGCATGGTACTCTTGATGTCCCCTCAGGTCACGATCTCACAGTTTGTGGGATCAAGCCCCAAGTCGGGCTCTGGGCTGATAGCCTAGAGCCTGCTTGAGATTCTCTCCCTCCAGTCTGTCTCTCCCCACACTCGCACCTGTACTCTCGCTCTCAAAATAAACATTAAAACATAATAATAAAAATAAAATGTTTCTGTATTTCTACACATCCACAATGTAGAATTGTATTGCAGATTTGAATGTTATATAGTCAGAATTATACTGTATGTCCTTGTGGTAAGCCATAAAAATGTGCCACTCAGATTTCTTTGCTCTTAGTGTAGAGCAATTATCTGACTGCCACAGCTGCTGCTCTCTGAGTCCACCCCACTTTGTGTTAGGCTTCCCATAGGTTACTCCTAGCCAGTAACTGGGGACAAGAGGGTTGCTAACGCGAGACCTGTTCCTGCAAAATGCAGGACTATGTTAACAGGCAACTTTGGCTCCTAAACTGTACTGACCTTGCCCTTTTACAGGACCTAGACCTGCATCAGGGTCTGAAAGCTCTCCCCACCTTCTCCAGTCCCCTCCTTTCCTCCCTGCTGTTTTCCCCAATAAATTACTTTCACATCTAATTCTGTCTTGGCACCTGCATTTTAGAGGACTTGAACAAACACAGTATTCTTTGGCAATTTGCTGTCTTCATTTAGCATTATGTTTTTGTGATTTATTCATATGGATACATTTATCTCTAGTTCATTAATTTTAACCACTTTAAAGGATTCTGCTGTATGAATATAGTAGAATTGATTTATCCTTTCTGCTTTTAATAGACATTTATGTTGTCTCCAATTTTTTCACCATTACAAGCAATGCTCCAATGAACATTCCAATACATAGGTCACAGGGTAGGTGCTCCTTGGCTAGCTACTGTCAATTGCTCTCCCAAGTCACTGGATCAATTTACACTTCCCCCAGCAGTGTATGCAAATGCTTATGGTTCCGTTCCTTCCAACAACTGAAATTGATAATTATTTTAATTTTGTCAGTCTCATTGGTACTAAATGATAGCTCACTGTACTTCTAAACTGCATTTTCCTGAACACTATTGATATTATGCGTTTTGCACGTATGTTGGCCTTTTGAGTTTTTAATTTGGTAATTTATCTGATCATATTCCTGGTCAATTATTAAAATGAATTGCTTGTATCTTCCTCTCTTCTAGAAGTTCTCTAAGTATGCTGTAGGATGATCTTATATCTGTTATTTTCATTTAAAAAATGTTATTCTGTGACAAATGCCTTCTCACTGTTTTTGATATCTTTTGATGTAGACAGATTTAAATATTTAACATAGCTCATTTTATCAATCTTTGCCTTTATAGTTTTGCTTTCTTTTTCTAAAGAAATACTTCTCTATACCAAAGTCCTACTGATATTTTCCAACACCATGTTCTAAAAACTGTTGTTTATTTTTCATACAGATTTTTAATCCAAATAGGATTGATCCTAGAATATCATGTAAGAAATGGATCTAATTTCACTTTTTTCATATGGATTAACTAATTGTCCCAGAATCATTTCATAAATATTCTCTCCTTTCTTCCTACTCTGTTGTATCATGTTTTTATATATACACGTCTCTGTATAAGCTTTCTACTGTGTTCCATATGTCTATTTCTGTGTAAACAGCACACTGTTTTCATAAAACATTATATGGATTCTTTATATCTGGTAAGTTTGAATCCTATTTTATTTTCTTCAAAATTGCTCTGACCATTTTTGATCCCTTGTTTTTCTATATAAATTTTAGAATGAGTTTGTCAAGGTCCTGGAAAATCCTACTGGGACTTTAAATGGAAATGATAGGAATTTATGAATTAATCTTTAGATAATGAAGATCTTTATGATTTGAGACTTCCCATACACAATCATATCATATTTCTCCACTTATTTGGGTCTTTAACATCTTTCAACAAAGATTTAAAATTTTATCCATAAAAATATTATATATTTTTATTTTGACATTGTAAACATCATCTTTTTATATTATATTTGCTAACTGGTTGCTGACAAAAAGAAACTAAAGATTTTTATCTTTGGTATTGTATCTAGTCACTGTATTGAACTCATTAATTCTATTGTTCATCTAAAGATTCTCTTGGATTTTCTATATAGACAATAATAGAATCTGAAAATACTGATAGCTTTTTTACTTTCTTTTTCATTGTTATACTTTTTACTTCATTTTTGTGTCTTATTACTGTACAATATAAAATAGAAGTTGTGACAGATGTATCATTGGTGAATCCTGGAGGTTAGAGGAAATACATCTAATATTTTCCCCAGGCATCATTTTTCTCTGTTTCTGTTATATACTTTCACATAGTTAAGGAAGTTGCTATTATAATTGCTAGTTTGCTAAGAAGTTTAGAGTTGTTGCTGTTTGATTTGTCTACATCTAATATATTTTATCTATTAATGAGGTAAATTATATTAATAAATTTTCTAATAAATTCTTGAAATAAACTCACATGACTCATACCATTGTTTTCTTAAACATGCCTGAATTCATCGTGCTTTTTTTTTAGAACTACTTAATCTTGATTTATTAGTGCATTCGGTTTCTAATTTTTCTCTCCCACATATGATTTCAGTATCAAAATTATACCTGATTCTTAAACGATCTGAGAAGCATTTTCTCTTGATCTCTAGAATAGTTTGTAAAAATGCTTGATAGAACTTTTCTGTAAAAAGTCATCTGGGCAATATGATTTCATCTCTTTTTATTTTTTAGATTTTTTTAACTACTCATTTTCTTTCTTTAAATATAAATATAAATATCAAAGTTTTCTATTTCTTTGTGTTAGTAAGGCATAGAGAATTATCTATAGATATAAGAAAGTATAACAAATTGTCTACTTGCCTACCTTCAAATTTATTGTTATTGAGTTCTTAATAGTTTAAATTATTTTTAAATTTCTACTATAATTTAATCTGCTCCATTTCTTATATATAATATTTTTATTGTGAGCTTTCTCTTTTATTCTTGATCAGTCTTGCAAAAGTATACCAATTAAAAATTTTTTAATTTATTTATTTATTTTGAGAGAGACAGAGAGAGTGTGAGCAGTGGAGGAACAGAGAAAGAGGGAGAATCTCAAGTAGGTTCCGTGCTGTCTGTGGCACAGAGCCCATGCAGGAAACCCTGAGATCGTGACCTGAGCCCAAATCAAGAGTCAGACATTTAACCTACTGAGCCACCTGAGCACCCCAAAAATATATCAATTTTATTATGCTTTCCAAATAACTTGATTTTATTATTGAGTTTCTGTATTGTACCTTTACCTATCCATTAATATCTGCTATTATATTCACACTTCCACATTCCTTGAGTTTACTCTGCCTTTCTAACTTTGAGTTGCAAGTTTAGTTCATTAAATTCCAGACTTTATTCTTTTCCAAGATAATCACTGGGGACTTACTCTATTGACTCATTTGTCTGATGTGCACTATTATCATTTAAAGTATAATTTTAAATGTATTCTTCTGATGTCCACTATGCTCTATCCTCTGATTCTCTGATCCATGAATTGTTTATAATAATTCTGTTTAGGTTTTCAAGCCTATGTTTGAGATACATAAATATATAGATTATATAGTATGTATATTTGATTTATTATATATATGTGATATATATCAAAGTTTTCTTTAGGTTAACATTTGATGTGTCTTTTCCCAACCCTCCACTTGCACAATTTTTCCAATTTTAAAACTAAAATTCTAGGTCTGTCTCTTTTTTTTAATTTTTAAAAAATATTTATTCATTTTTGAGAAATGGAAAGAGACAGAGTGTGAGTTGGGGAGGGGCAGAGAGGGAGACATAGAATCTGAAGCCGTCTCCAGGCTTTGCGCTGTCAGCAAAGAGCTAGATGCAGGGCTCAAACCCATGGACAGTGAGATCATGACCTGAGCTGATGTCAGATGCTTAACCAACCAAACCACCCAGGCGCCCCTAGGTCTATCTCTTATAAGCAGCTAATTACCAAGTTTCTGTTTTAATTAAACACAACAAACTCTGTCTTTAACTGGCAAGTCCAGACCATTTACAATTATCTACTTTATATTCTGACCTAGTTATTTTGTACTATTTTTCCTTTTCTATAGTTATTTTTCTCTTCTTTCCATTATTTTTTATCTTCTCAGTATCTTCCAATAGTTAAGATATTGTGGAACTGTCTTCCTTCGTGTTTTATTTTTTGGAAAGAAAAGGAATTTAAAGATGTTTAAAGAACTAGAGAGACTCCTTCTCTCCATTTCCAGATATATCCCCAGGGAGCATTTCCACCCTTGGGGACTACTGATTTGAAAGTACAAAGTCCAATCCATCTCAAAATTTTTTTGGTTTATACCCACACTTCCTTTTTCAGAATCAAATGTACCTAACACTTGTGCAAAGACTCCTGTGGGCAAGAACATAAACTTTGCATCGTTAGTAAGGAAACAGCATACAAAGCTTGCATGGCTTGCCCAAGTTCACACAACTGCGAAGGGCCAGAACTGGGAGTTAGAGCCACCCCTGTCTAATTCTAAGCCCAGTGGAGTCTCCAGTAGATCTGCTTTCTCTGTGCTTCTGAAAATTAAACATGGATACAGCTCCTCTTGTTACGAACTCATTTCAATATTCACAATATCATTGAGAAGGCAGCAGAGGCAAAGGGGAGAAGAGAAATCAGTACAATCAGGAAACTGATGAAATGCTGCTTAAGCCTTTCAAAAAAAAATTTCAAATGTGAGCTGATCATTTCAGAACATATACATGTTAGAGATGCTCCTTTGCTACTTTTGAACAGGACTGAGGAGCTCAGTGATGAGACACCAAGCTTCAGGAAGGCAACAATAAGCTTGAAATGGAGACTGGCACAGAACAATTCTGGATGCTGAGCAGCTGTGCTCACTAATCAGAGTGTTATTGTGTCCAAATTTCACCAGTGTCATCTCATTTGCAAATTCTCCACATGGGCTCGACCCCCTATTAGTCCAGTTGTCCTGAAGGCAATGTGTTGACCTGCATGTGTTCCATTTTGTTTGATTTCATTTTCTCCTTGGTTGTGAAATTCAATTAAACCCACATTTTATGGCCTGAACAAAGTACAGAGTAGATGTGCAAGGCATTTTCAAGCCCCGAGTTTACTATTTCTGCTAAGTTAGTTAGAGCAACCACTGTCAACAATCTTTTTCACACCTTCCCATCCTACACAGAAGACTCACTCCCCCAATTTAGGCTGTTCCTGTCCTATGTCCTTAACACCAGAGCTTGGGACATTAGCCTTGACTCTTAGGTCCGCATGTAGTCATAACCTTATATGATATGTTTTTCTGCTACCCACTAGAAAACTGGTCAACAATTCAAATAGGTACACAGCCTAAGCTTTCTCTGGCACCCTTTTGGTATTAAATGATGAAGGATGGATTCACTGGGTCTACAAAGGAGTAAAAGACTTTAAGGAAGATCAAAGGTACCCCTATACCAAAATAAATATCCACAGAAGAAATAATGATGTCTGTGTATGGGAGAAGATAAAATGACAACACCGGGAAAAGAAAACAAGTTGATTGCTTGGCTTTCTCTCTTCCTAAAAAGAAATAAATCCATGTATAACTGAAGATAGGTAAGAGCTTGTGGAATACATCTCAAAACTCTGAGGACGGTTGAACCCAGAGGAGTCTTTCTCAAGTTTTATCAACACAGGTTCAAGTGGCCAGGTTTGACCATAATGCCTCTATTTCCCAGCCTTCATGAGCATGTCAGCATTAGCTTAAATGCCAGCAACTAGCTCCATGTGCCTATGTTCTTCTTGTAGCATAATTTTGTCCTTCAAGTACTTACAGAAGATTGACCACGTAACAAATTAGATGAAATATTTATCCAGGTCCTTCTGGAGAACACACAACAGAGATGACCACACAAGTTTTAACAAGGGTATCACATGTTTTTAGTATACAAAAACATGGATCAAAGACACAGAAACAACTCCTAAAGAACTAATATGTAGGTTGAGGCCAGGAAATGTTTCCCCTTACAAGTTTCTGCTCAAGCAAAGGGTACACATTATTGAAAATATTTTTTTTTATTTTTTAAATGTTTATTTATTTTGAGAGAAAGAGAGAGAGAGAGACACTGAATGTGAGTGGGGGGAGGGACAGAGAGGGAGGGAGACACAGAATCTGAAGCAGGCTACAGGCTCTGAGCTGTCAGCACAGAGCCCAACGCGGGGCTGGAACTCACAGACCGTTAGATCATGACCTGAGCCAAAGTCGGATGCGCAACCTACTGAGCCACCCAGGCAGCCCCCAAAAAAAATTTTTTTTGAGACAGAGAGAGACAGAGTATGAATGGGGGAGGGTCAGAGAGAGGGAGACACAGAGTCTGAAACAGGCTCCAGGCTCTGAGCTGCCAGCACAGAGCCCGACACGGGGCTCGAACTCACGAACTGCGAGATCGTGACCTGAGCCGAAGTCCGCTGCTTAACCGACTGAGCCACCCAGGCGCCCCGTCTAAAAATATTTTTAAAAAAATCTCTTCCCAACCCAGAGAACATCTCCACAAAATAGGGGGAAGAAAACAAGCTTATTATTGAATAAGCTGAAACCAAATATGATCACAGGCAATCTGCTAAGAGATTGCAAAAAACAGGAAGAAATCTTACCCTTTTATATAGCCAAACAGATACAACTCATTACATGCTCGCAAAATAAACAATAACTTGTCCTCAAGTAAGAAAACTTGACAGCGCCATTTGTCATACATAGTTTATCCTAAATTCACTGGGTAATTGTGGTGACCATCTGTGTTAGCTAGTTGGCTTTATCCAAAGGAAATATAAACTCATATGTTCATGACAAGAGTAGTTTTGCAACTTGGACTGAGGCATCTGCTCACACTAGGTTTCTACCCTCCCACAGAAACTGGGAAATAGGAATACTATCTTCCTTGATGATTACATTTCAAGGAGATTGATCCCAGATCCTTGAGAAAGACATTCCTAGGTTGTGAGGCTGACAAGAGGCTGATTTAACTTTTAAAAAGATTTACACATATTTCAAAGAGACAGAGAAAGAACCTACAATGACAAATTTCCTAAAGTAAGCGCTCTAAGAAAAGTGAGGTGGGGTCAGTCTCTTCCCAATTTTCAACAGGAAGAATTTTTTTTCCTTTTTTCCAAACTTTGCTAAATTATAACTGACAGTTTAAAAACTGTATATTTTTAAGATGTACAACTTAATGATTTGATATATGTATACACTGTGAAATATTCACCATAATCAATAGGGAGAATTTTTCATTTCCCCTTACAATGTATATACCATACATGATTACTACGGTTTGAGTAACATAAGGGAAGAGTCTGGTTAAGCTCTCACAAAGGAAGGGCATGTCATATTCCTGGTCTCAGTCCATGGTCCCGGTCCTCTTAATTCTTCATGCTCTCACACTGAAATATTGTATTTCCACAAAAAATTCAGTGTTTTGCCTCAAAAAATGTGTGCAGATGCAGCTCCTATACCCTTGGAATGCTTCCGCCAGCTTGTCCTGATTTGCAGTCTCTAATCAACTGCCAAGCTAACCAGGGCTGCTCCTGAAGCTCTAGCAAGTTCTGTCTACTTCAGAAAAGCTTATATTTTGTGAGGGCAATGACGAATCTCACATTTATCTACTGCATATAATTATGCATGCATATTACTGATATTACCAGTTTAATATTGAACATGCTTTTCATTAGTAAGACACAACAGTTTTTATATTAATTGTAATGAGATCTGAAAGATCTTTGATAAGAGCTTTCACCTGCAGCTGTGTCTGAGTGTAGGGAGGTGGGGAATTTGGAAATAATCATATCCATAGATTAAAACTTAAAGGGTGCAACAGGGTATGAGAAGGTAGGATGATCTCATGGGTAAGGTGCAGGTGTAAAGAAAAGAAGTCTTCCATTTCAATCCCGGTGTTACCACAGGTTAGCTACAGGGATCTTATTTAAGTCATTTATTCACTACACCCCTCCCCCCAACACACACACATACACATTCCTTGGGGCTTGGTTTCTTTATAGGTCATATAGAAATAAAAATAACTTCCCCACCTGTTTGATAAGAAGATGAAATAAACTCACAGTTATGAGTTTTGAGAAAAAAGTAGGACACAATGTAATGATTCACTACTATAAAAATAACCATTATGAACAAATGCTAAATCCAATAGGATTTCAGAGCTAGAATTTGGCTGGGATTTGGCAAAAGGGGTGGTCAGGGTAGGTACAATGCCTGTAATATACCATATTTATTGATAAAACCAAAATGTTAAGGAGAAGCATCATAATTCAGGTATGTCTGGTTGAACACTGAGGGCTGTTTTGACTCCAAATGAGAAGAGAGGGGAGGGGAGGGGAGGGGAGGGGAGGGGAGGGGAGGGGAAAACAAGTTCCCCAAATGGGTCAGAGCAAGAACCAAAGGAAGCTACATTTGTACAATGTGGAATGGGGGGAACTTAAGGAGCAATCATTGTTAACATCACCCAGGTCTCAGAAATGCAAATATCCTAGCGGCCACAAGCAACCTGAGAGGACATGCATTCACTTACATGGGTGCTTCAATAGCATCTCCAGGGCTTAGCATCAAGAGGTTCAGTAGGCTAAATTGTAGTAGCAGGAATAAAACAAAGAAGCAGAAGGCCAACAAGGGTCTTCAGGCAATAAACAGGGATTTGGGGACGTTCAATGAAAGTTGGGACTCTATGTACTATGTATTATCTACCTGTAGTCAGGCTTGCAGAAGATAAGATCAAGGGAGACAGTCAGCAGTAGGTGAGTCAAAATGACTCTGAAGGGCCCATCACAGAGATAAAGAAGAGAAGCACAGAAGTTAGCCTAGAGCTGAGAAATAGCCAAGGGAGTTTAACAGCAGAGGGCCTCCATTATCCCTATGTTACTACAAGGTTGAAGATGGTCAGGGAACTGATGGCAGAGGCTATGCATAAATAGTGCACTTAGTGAGAAGCTAATACCTACACTTAAATTCAATTCATTGTGAGGCAGGAGCCAGTCTTCTATATTCATTATTGCTCGCCTTTACAACAACCCTGAAAAGCAGTTATTACCTAAGCCTGAGGATCAAAGATTCAAAACCACTTGCACAGTAGAAATGCATACTGTGTTCCTGGTACTTCTCCAGATGCTTTCCCTTCATAACTCAGGTCTTCTAATAATAAGCCAGTGAAGGAGATTCTAAGATATATAAAGAAACTGAGAAATAAGGTAGTTAAGTCAGAGCTGGTGTTCCAAATGAGGGCAGCCTGCATCTTTTACCTGTGCATCACTACCTCTGAAAGAAAACTAATGTTAATTTTCATGAGTGGAAGCAGGTGCTGGTTCTAGGAAGTGGAACATAAGTGACAAACTCCATCCATGAGAAAACTTTCAGGCACCCTCTGCACTCTATATCCCTACTCTTCTCCCCCATGACACTGTCCCTCAGTCCCCCAGGCACCCATCCACCCACATGCCCATTCACACAAAGGTGTGCACCAGAGCTGGGCCCTGATCCCTTTTTACAATATGTCATTATCACAGCTGTCATAGAAACCAGTAAGTTTTCACAGACTCCTAATGAAAGTTTCATTTTGTACCCTCATTGTGCAATCTCCAATTTTTGACAAACACAGTAAAAAGGAACTAAAAATGGTTCATAATGAATCTGTCCACAGGACAAGGATTGCAATGGAAAGACACTGGTACCAAATTAACGTTCTTATGATCCAGACGATGACAGACACAGAAGTGAGTATGGAGCTATTTGGTTCTTACTGAAGAAACTATAGCAGGCACAGATGTTTGGGGAGAGAGTGGTCTACATTTAAAGACACACAGTTGCCTTCCCTTCCGCAGTGAATCTTGGGGAAATAAGTAAAATCACCAACAGAGTCCTGCATGAAAGATGTTACATATAAATGCAAAGTTTGGGTATATTTGCACTGGATAGAATTTCTTAAGTTGGATTTTTTTTTTACCTGACCTGCCCTCTTAAGAGTTATTCTGAATGTTAATTTGCTTCCACAGGTTAACAGCAACCAGATGGCCTCTCTCAAAGAATAAGAACACATCACTACCCTCTTTCAAATGAACGCCCTATTCCTGGTTGCTTTCTGACTCTAGATCTATCAGAGCAATGGATTTGTTCCAGATGGGATAGCATTTTAATAATGATTAACTGAATACAGAACAGGCAGGCATTGTTCCAAAAAAGGGAGGGAGGAAGTAAATTTTAGGTTTCAACTGTTGACACAAAAGAGATCCTTGCCTTCCATCTAATTAGATTTCCAAACAAATACCTAAAATATGCTGACCAGCAACTACGGCAGCTTTGCATTCTGCTATCCTCTGGTTTATTTTCACAGTTGTCCTCCATACCTAAGCTGTGATTCAGGCTAAAGATTTCTAAGGTCTGTTTTCTTATCTCTTAATGTTTACTTTTCTAACTACATTGTCTTCTTCAGCAGCCTGCTATTTGCTGGGCTGTTGAACCTGTTTTGTCTTAAATTAACTCCAACCATCTAAGAAAAGATAGTATGTTCTCAAATGCAAAGCCTCAGTGAAAAGTAATGTAGTAGTGATGCTGGACACGTGGCTGGCAAGGCAGAAATAATAATAATAATAAAAAGGAAAACCAATAAATAAGATAAATAAGAGAAAGCAACACCTGAGCCTTTTATCTGAACACCAGACCCGGGCATCAGCTTCCTAGGGGCCATTTAACTCCGTTCTGTAAGCTTCCTGGCTCTCTTCTGGAATATTCTGACTTCTTTCTAAAGCTTACAACAGTGTCAGCAACATCCTCATTTAACAGAAGTCTGAGGCTCAGAAAAGTAGCTTTCTGAAGGTTACACAGCCAGTGAGGGAAATAACACGGGGTTCAAACCCACCACATACAGATGATCCTAAAGACAGAGTCCGATTTTACTCTACCTCACTGCTTCCCCAATTAAGATGAAAACTCTAAAATTTATGTAATCAGTGGAAGACATTCAACTCAATGATCCAGACTGTAGCAAAAGATAACTTCATTTCTGTCCAACTACTAAAATGGCAAGATTGAAAGACCCAATTAAAATGGCAAATCTGGATTATCTCATTCCTTCTTTGCCTTGTGTTTGAGATACAGATAAACAAATAGAGGCAGATATAGGTCTAGGTATAGATATATGTACAGTTTTAGAAGATGAAGATACAGATGATGTAGATAAGAGATATATACAAATATAGATATAGGTATACACAGAGTTATAGATGATATTGAAAGGAGATACATAGTTACAGATGATAGACATAGGATATATATAGATACAGATGGATACAGACATAGGTGGAGAAATAGATATACATATAGTTATAGGTGATACAGATAAGAGATATAGATATATAAATATAGATGATGACACAAATTCATATAGATACAGATATAGAACCATCCAGTATATTAGAAGATATCAAACATCAGCTCTCTGTTTTTTGACCATAATTTAATCATCCATCTTTGATATAATGGACAAAAGCAGAAATGACATATTTTTATCAATACTATCAAAAAAATGAGTAGTGGGGAAAACACATGCCTCCTTTTTACAAAGTAGTGGAGTATGAGCACCAAAGCCCACCCCCACCCCCTCAGAATCTGGGCAATTGCAGACTTTCGACTGACTGATCAGACTGCAGATGTAAGCACCCTGTAACTGTAGAATTACTTTGCAAAGTTGGCCCCTACGACCTCAGTGCTATTATCATCCACAAATTCTGCCTCTCACATCTCTCCTTTTGATTCTCCATATCACAATGTCTTAAAACTGGTTTAATGTTCAGCTGTCATTGTGATGTTTTCCTTTGTATAAATGAAGGCCAATCCTATCTGAAACAGACAAGACTATAGTAGTATGGGGCCTTAAACTGTATATATAATGTGATGAACCTTCCAGCTGCTTTGATTTTGATCTGGGATCTAACAGTAGGGAATGGAGAGCTTTCAGACTACAAATGAAGTAACACTTAGTTAGACCTTCATCTCTTTTAAGAAAAATCTAAGTTCTCTCTCTATAGCCCACGCATTAGTGTGTACATGAGAGCCAAGCTACAAACTCCCAGGCTGCTTCTCACAGGGGTGACATCTCAGAGTAGAACCCAAGAAGTAATCACAGAGTACGGTTACATGTTTTTAGTAAGAAGAAAAAGCTTTATGGCAAGGCTCAGGCCTCAGTCTTCTTCTGGCTGGCCTGCTACAGCTAGAATGCTCATTTAACTGGAGGTAAGTTGTATCCTTAGAGATCTGACATCACATAAGATGGGAACAAAAAGCAAATAGAGTCAATTAACAAAGGTGTCATATTTTTAAAATCCAAACTTCGAATAATTACAAAACGAGACTGATAACCTTCTACAACTCTATTAAATACCTTTTTTTTTTTTTAAGTTTATTTATTTATCTTAAGAGAGAGAGCAGGAGAGGCAGAGAGAGAGGGAGAGAGAGAATCCCAAGCAGTCTCCGGCTGTCAGTGCGGAGCCTTACATGGGGCTCAGTCTCATGAAGCATGAGATCACAACCTGGGCCTAAATCCAGATTTGGAGGCTTATCCGATTGAGCCACCCTGGTTCCCCTTAACTCCCCTATTAAAAATAAAATAATCAAGCCCAATGAGTATTTTCGTTAATCTGGATAAGATACAGAACAGGCACAAAAAGAGATCTCTTGGGGGGCGCCTGGGTGGCGCAGACGGTTAAGCGTCCGACTTCAGCTCAGGTCACGATCTCGCGCTCCGTGAGTTTGAGCCCCGCGTCGGGCTCTGGGCTGACGGCTCAGAGCCTGGAGCCTGCTTCCGATTCTGTGTCTCCCTCTCTCTCTGCCCCTCCCCCGTTCATGCTCTGTCTCTCTCTGTCCCAAAAATAAATAAACGTTGAAAAAAAAAAATTAAAAAAAAAAAAAAAAGAGATCTCTTGGGATCAGAATGGTGAAAAAAAACCACTTAGGTTACAGGTAGGATAAAGAGTTTCTCTTATCAACACCTGGCTGAGGATTTCATCAGAATTCAGCAAAACCATCTGAATGCAAAATCACATTTGTGATTATGGAATAATTATAGAGGTACTCCTATGTGTTCTTAAATTAACTTTAAATAGTTAATGTAGTATCAGTAAGAATAGTTTTGGCAGGTATAAAAATTCCTCCTAGGGTTAGGTCACCCAAAACCTTCATCTCTTCCCTACAACACTGCCTCTAGGCTCTGCTAGATCACTTCCCACAAATTTAAAATTCAAATTTCCCAGACTCACTAAAACCCTTATAACTATTAGCTCCGCCTCTCCTCACATACCCATCCTTGAGAAGCTAAGGGAATAGAACAAAAGGAAACAAAAAAAGAAAATCTGAATAGCCCTTGATCATATCAAGTCTCAATGGATATTCTTTTTTTTTTTTTTTTTAATTTTTTTTTTCAACGTTTATTTATTTTTGGGACAGAGAGAGACAGAGCATGAACGGGGGAGGGGCAGAGAGAGAGGGAGACACAGAATCGGAAACAGGCTCCAGGCTCTGAGCCGTCAGCCCAGAGCCTGACGCGGGGCTCGAACTCCCGGACCGCGAGATCGTGACCTGGCTGAAGTCGGACGCTTAACCGACTGCGCCACCCAGGCGCCCCTCAATGGATATTCTTAAGAAAGAGGACAAGAAGGGTGACCAGAAAGACATGATTTATAGTTTATGAAATATACATGACTTTATAAAATCCTGCTGTCCAGAGTGGATAGACAAGGTCAACAGTACCTCCAACAGCTGACCCTTAATAAGAATCTGTTCTACTTTTAGCGTGTCACTGTGTTCCCTGAAGCTGGACCAGTATCTGGCATTCAAAAGATGTTCAATTAATATTCATTAGAGTAAAAAAACACAGCCAACTCTATCTTCCTGACTTCAATTTTCATTACTGAAAAACACTGAGTAGCTAAGGGTTTTGCAACATTTTATTTACCAGCTAGCCTCATTTAAAAACAAAACCAAACCAAACAAAAAAACCCCAAAACAAACAAACAAACAAACAAACAAAACTTATGCTGATTTCCAATATATGAAACAGAAAAGGTGGAGGGTGAAAGCAAGAGCCTTAGAACCCACGCCCCACCCAGCCACCGCTTGCCCTCATAGCACTTCCAGAAAGCACTAGGATGCCAGGAACAATGACCCTGAGGGTTCCTCTTCCCAGTTCTCACCTTCCATGATTCTGTGACAGCCAACACTAGGCAGCATTTTATCCTGAAGCCTCAGAGGGATGTACCACTCATTCCCTCCTACCTGACTTGGTAGAAAGCAGTTTCTGTCCAGCCTTAGCCTTTTGACAAGCCTCAGCAATCCTTGGGTTCCTGGGTGTACAATTGCTCAAAAGTGATTCAGGGTATATTGATAATGGTTGCAATCAAACTTTCGTTTCAGACTGACCTTAAGCATATACCAAAGGGTAATTCAAAGAATAGAATTACCTTACTAAGAAAATGTGAGGGGCGCCTGGGTGGCTTAGGTGGTTAAGTGTCCAACTTCAGCTCAGGTCCTGATCTTGTGGTTCATGGGCTGGAGCCCCACATCGGGCTCTCTGCTCACAGCTCGGGGCCTGGAGCCTGCTTTGGATTCTGTGTCTCCCTCTCTCTCTGCCCTTCCCCCGCTCATGCTCTGTCACTCTCTCAAGAATAAATAAACATTTAAAAATATTTGTTAAAAAAAGGAAACGTCAAAGTGGAGAACTTGGGGCTAAGACATGCAGGTAGCAAGGCTGAAGATGGGTGTGAAGTGAGGGGAGATAAACAGGAAAGAGGTTCACAGTAAGGGAAAAGAATAAGCCCCTTCAGTTTGCAGACTGGGATCTGCTTTCCTAGAAAAGACCTGTGGCATGAGATTCTAAGGCTCCACAAGATCTGTATTATTTATATCTAAATACTACTTATCAAGAGCGAACTTTTATTGACCCCTTTTAAGCGCCAGGCATAGTCTTGAGTGCCTAACTCCATTTCACATTTAATCCACCCAATAACCTGTGAGCTCAACATACTTTTTTTAAAACTCCATTTCATAATGAGAAAAATGAAATTCAGGCTTCTTAAAAACAAGCTCAAGGTCACATATCTAGCAAATGGCAAACAAGGATTCAGACTCAAGCCTATCTAGTGTGTAAGCTCATTCACATAGCCTCCCTACTCTGGGTCTCTTTAGGATCTAATTTGGGTATCAGAGATGCCTGCAGAAGAATGCCAGTGTCTCTTCCTGACACCAAAGCCCCTGAAATCAGGTAAACTCTCTTACTAACCGCCCCATCCCCATCAGTCCTTCCTTTTCTTGCCTCGGATCTTCTGCCAGAGCCAGGTATAACAACAACTCACAAAGGCTGGAAAGACAATTCATGTTCTGTGATCTCTTCTTAGTTTCCCGTTTGCTTAATTTTGTCAAGAAGATAACAATAAAATATGCAGCACCAAGGTTCATCTATGACTAAGGATTAAAAATGTTTCAAATGCTGTGTCAATTACATGCCCATCTAAAAGCTAAAAATATCAAACAAGCATAAGGGTAACACAGTATAGGGTAAGAAAAAAATGCATCTTGGGTCCAACTCCTAGCTCTTTCATGGAGAGCTGAGTAGCTTGGGAAAAATCAATCTTCTCATCTCATGAGAGGGACATCACTACCAGCCTGCACACATTAGGACAGTCAAATGAGATGAAGTGAGCCCATTTATCAGGTGTAGTATATATCAAAAGGCTGCCATTCTTAAAGTCATCAGTGCCTGAAAACAGCTTGCCGGCCTCAGCCCAAACCTCAGTTTTGTTACTTTATTGCTCTGTGGTTATTAAACCCCCTGTACCTTGGTTTTCTGAACTATAAAATGGATTTAATTTTTTTTTTCAACGTTTTTTATTTATTTTTGGGACAGAGAGAGACAGAGCATGAACGGGGAAGGGGCAGAGAGAGAGGGAGACACAGAATCGGAAGCAGGCTCCAGGCTCTGAGCCATCAGCCCAGAGCCCGACGCGGGGCTCGAATTCACGGACCGCAAGATCGTGACCTGGCTGAAGTCGGACGCTTAACCGACTGCGCCACCCAGGCGCCCCTAAAATGGATTTAATAGAAGCAATATCACATAGGGTTGTTGAGAAGATGAAATGCAATAATAGAATGATTCGCATTAATGATGATAATGATAATTTATTGAGTACATACTATGTGTTAGCTATTACACTTACTTTTTAAACATATAACATCAATACACAACATATATTTTTAAGATTATCATTTGCTCTCACAGATTTCTGTGTTAGGAGTCAGTTATCTCAGGGGCGTGTGGGTGGCTCAGTTAAGCATCCAAATTCGGCTCAGGTCATGATCTCATGGTTCGTGAGTTCAAGTCTCGCATCGGGCTCTCAGCGCAGAGCCTGCTTCAGATCCTCTGTGCCCACGTCTCTCTGCCCCTCCCCCATGCATTCTCTCCCTCTCCCTCTCTCTCAAAAATAAATACTAAAAAAAAAAATCTTTAAAAAAAGTAATCAATCATTTCAAAACCCATTCAAATAAGTTTACTTAAGGTGAACCCAACCAAGACTAAAGCCAGAACTACCATAAACCTTTCAAGGCTGTGAACCAACAAATACTTACAGCAGTTTAAATTATATATTCTCTCTCTTAAAGCCCAGAATGAGTCCAAATTGATAGAGCTCAATTCAGTCAAACAAGCAGTTACTCCCCAATTGTATAAAATTGATTAAAATAAAACACAATCCAATCGTGGTTTTCCTTTTAGCCAGTTTTAGACCCTGTCACTGACATTCACCAGCTGGAGAAAAGTCTGAAGCAGATGCATGTGATGAATGAAGACAGATTCTGTGCTAATATCTGGTCCAAGGCTCACATTAGATGTTAAGAAAATTTTAATGTTATGATGTTCACAACTAAAAGGGACCTGTAGTGAGTAGTTTCCAAGGCTCTGATGTCTTAGAAGAGAACTAAGCAAACAGAGGCTGCTCTAAAGAGATTCATAGGTTGAATTCAACAATAAAGAAAGAATACATACTTGGTTTTCCACTTGAAACAACAGTCTTAACTCAAGTAATAGTCTCTACTCACTCCTTAAACCCTATTAAAACAAAAACAAAGAGATATTTAAAAGACATAGCCCACAAAGACAAATAATATTGAAGAAGAGACAATAGCAACAAAATTGTATAATTTTACAAAGTGGAAAATGGATAAGAGGCAACTGATTTAACAGAATGAGAGGCAGGAGAAAGGTTTAACCAGCAATAGGAAAAGACAAGTTATTTTATATTTCATGATCCTCCAGAAGGCTCAGCAATTAGCAGACACTAGGTATCTTTTGAAATAAAAGTGAGGATAGGATAAGAAAAAGCAAGAGAGATGATTTGGTTCAAAGTATTTAAATAGCAGTTCAATCCCAACATTGACTCTCTTATCTCAACATGAAAGTGAGGTTTAGGGGCAACTTGATGGCTCAGTCAGTGAAGCGTCCAACTTCAGCTCAGGTCATGATCTCACTGTTCATGGGTTCAAATCCCGCATCAAGCTCTGGGCTGACAGCTCAGAGTCTGGAACCTGTTTTAGATTCTGTGTCTCCCTCTCTCTCCACCCCTCCCCTGCTCACACACACTCTCTCTCAAAAATAAAAATAAAAACATCTTTAAAATTTTTTAAAAATGAAAGTGAGGTTTATTCTCTGAAAATACTAAAGCATGGGAGTATATGGCCTCAGAGCTCCCAGGCATGGTTAAGTCAGGGCTACCATAGTGAAATGGGGCCATTATGAGTACAAGCATCCATACTGACTATTCCTGCATCCAGTCTTTTCCAGTATCTGCCTCTTCTACAATGCTGGAAGCCACCTCTATCCCCACTAAGCAAAAGACTGGAAGACTCTTTTCTGAGAAATGTGTCAAAAGGAAAGATCTTAAGATAGGGACACAGGAGATTTTCCAAGTAAACATCCCAGCCAGATATCCCTCTGATGATATGAAGCAAGAAATGACAAGCTTCATTTGTCCATACAGAGAGTTTCCAGCCAGCTACTCTTAAATATAAGCAGACAACTACTGATCGCCAGCTATTATTGGCATACCTCTAAAATAACAGATAGAAATCAAAACAAACAGGGGAAAAAGTGGGAGGGGGGGAGAACACGTGAAGGAAGAATTAGTAATGAGGAAGAAAAACAAAACAAACTAAACCAAAATCTACCCCTTAAATCATGACTGTATAAGAGCAGATATTGTGTGGTATAAAATACAAGAACATTTAAAAGGTGAGAAAAAAAGTTTTTGTAAATTAAAACATTGCAGGGGCGCCTGGGTGGCTCAGTCGGTTAAGCGGCCGACTTCGGCTCAGGTCATGATCTCACAGTCCGTGAGTTCGAGCCCCGTGTCGGGCTCTGTGCTGACAGCTCAGAGCCTGGAGCCTGTTTCAGATTCTGTGTCTCCCTCTCTCTGACCCTCCCCTGTTCATGCTCTGTCTCTCCCTGTCTCAAAAATAAATAAAACGTTAAAAAAATTAAAAAAAAAAAAAAAAACATTGCAGCAAAAAAAAGCAGAATAAAATAATGGAAGATTTTTTTTAATGGAGCAGAACAAGAAAATGAAAAATAGGAGGGAAAAAAATTTAAAAACTAGAGAACCCATCCAGTATGTAAAATGTCAGAGTAACAGATGTTCCAGAAAGAAAGAAAAAAGAGGAAAAAGGAAGATAATCAAAGGAATAAAGAATAATTAAAGAAAAATTTCCAGAACTGAAAGAAGTAAGTTTACAGATAAATAAATGAGCCATCATATATTTAACATAGTAAATAGAGCCCTTCCAAGACATATCATCACCAAGTCTGAGAACACTTAGAATAAAGAAAACATTCTAAAAGCTTCTAGAGAGAGGGAAAAGAAGAATGTTTTCATACAAAGATTTTAGAATCAGAATGACACTCAACTTCTCAATGGCAACATTGGAAGCTAAAAGAATGGAGTAATGCTTCAAATTCTGAGGAAGAAGCAATTTCCAATCTAGGATTGCATATTTAGCCAAATTATCAATTAAGTGTGAGGACATTATGAAGATACTTTCAGACATGCAAGGTTTTAGAAATCTGCTTCCAATGCTCCTCTCCAGGAAACAACTGAAGGCCACACTTCACCAAAATTACAAAACAAATCAAGAGAAAGGAACATGTGGGATTATAAAAAGAGAAGGTAAAGGAGTAACAGGCTAATGGTGAAGGGAGATTCCTTATGCAACAGCTGGGGAACAGACTAGTTAGAAGGTTTAGGGAAAATTATTTCAAGAAATATGACTAAAAATAATTCCTAGAGGACCTGACCATATTCAGAGAAAATTTACTCAATAGAAGAATGTTAACTACAGAGTCATAGAAAAATAAAGCAACCATGAAATAACATAACCAAAAAATAACAATTACTAAGTCCAAGGGAAAAAAAATGTTGGGTATGAAAGAAAAAGAAAAGAGGCACACAACCTAGCTGGGCTGTGAAGAGCACTAACATTTCCATAGCCGTGTAAACACTAAATAGTGACCAGAGTATAATTCTAAGGGCAGCTACTGAGGAGGGTGAAGAGATAAGAGATGTGCATGTACATATAGGGTGGCAGTGGTCAGAGGGTGTCAAATTGTCATCTTCCATTAAGAGAAATCAATAGATTATGTCCAAAAATCAAATATCAAGAAGTTGCAGTAAAAGCATGTTATTTAAAGATATGAAGGTAAATGTCAAAAGAACCAGCTGAATGAGTTGAAATCAGTTGCCTTTGCAGAGCAGAACATGCAAGAAGGATTGAAGGTAATGTTGTTTTCATTAAAAAAAAAAACCTCTAAGACTATTTGCCTCTTTTTGTGCAAGTATAATTTTGATTAAAAAAAAAATGAAATAGAAATAGAAACCAAGGAAGACAAAAGAGACCAAGAAGGGCACTTACCTGCCCCCATAAAAAACGAAAAAAGCAATGAGTGTTGGTTCAGATGACAAAGCCAAGATAACACTGGGGCAGATCTGGGGTATGAATGCAGTTAAACAGCTAAGGCCTGTATTTTTTCAATAAACATTTACTGTGCCCCCAGGAGGTCTCCTCCTCCTCTTCCTTTCCCTCCTCTTCCCCCTCTTCTTCCTCTTCCTCATCACAACAAAAATAATTAAGCAATTACTCTGTACCAGATATTATATCAAAAGCTTTACACAAGTAATGCCATTTGATTCTCACAAAAACCTCATAAGAAGAAGTATTTTATTACTTCCATTTCACACATGAGGAAACCACGACACAGAGAAGTTAACTTGCCCAATGTCACACATCAAGTAGGTGACAAGCCAGCATTCAACATCAGGCAACCATGCAGCGTTATTCCGGAGCCTGGGGTCTTCTTAACCACTGACTAAACTACTGAGCATGAAGAAGATACCCAATAAATAACTGGTGAACAAAAATCAGACAAGTACATACTATGAGACAGGCACTGGGAATACAAGACTGAAAAAGAAATTCAGTCCATGAAACCAAGGCTCCTGAACTCGAATGTCCTAAACGTATAACTTTGAAGCCAAGTCCCTTAGAGGTGAAGTTGGTTCTCAAGGGTTAATCTCCTCCTCAGCCAGGCCATGTCTGCTAGTCTATTAGAAGTGCCAATACTCACAGGTTGGGCCCTGTTGGACAGCTCATCTACTCCCCCACTTTGCAAATTGGAAAATTGAGGCCCAGAGGGATTTTACAACTTCTCCAAGTCAAAAAGAGGCCAAATCAAGAGTAGAATCAGGTCTCTTGACTTCCACTTCAGTGCTCAGTTTTACTGAATCAGAATCTGTCTAAGCAACAACCGCCATCAATTAATATTTACCCATTAGGGCACCACTGTCAGCCACTAACCGTGGAAACTCACTGTAAAAGAGCAGGTGGATTTGAGCAGGTGACATTCCAAGGACATTTTTTTTTTAATTTTTTTTTTCAACGTTTATTTATTTTTGGGACAGAGAGAGACAGAGCATGAACGGGGGAGGGGCAGAGAGAGAGGGAGACACAGAATCGGAAACAGGCTCCAGGCTCTGAGCCATCAGCCCAGAGCCTGATGCGGGGCTCGAACTCACCGACCGCGAGATCGTGACCTGGTTGAAGTCGGACGCTTAACTGACTGCGCCACCCAGGCGCCCCTCCAAGGACATTTTTTAAATGAACAATGAACCTTTAAAGTAAGAGAAGCCATATTTATTCTGCTGCTCAAATTGATTACTGGGATTTGGTTTACAACATTAAAATATTTATAAATATATATTTAATTTCCACCCATCTCTACCAGGAGCCATAATATAAACTTTAATCAGCATTTTCCCGAACATTTGAAAGGCAATTACAAGACCATATTAACATTCATCTTACATAGCTTCTTTAAAAGCTTCAATTGTTTAGCATGGCTGTTAAATCATTAAGCAAGCACACTGTATGATATCATAAACAGAGCCGATCAGAATTCACTATTTGCTTTTCCAAAACATTTTCCCAGAGTTGGATTAAAGAAATTACCTAATTATCACACAACAGTCAGACACAATTCCCTGATTGATATATCATCTTGGTGAGAATATGATCTCACTACACTGGTCGAGTTAGTCATCAAATAATTGAAATGAAGTAAGATTATCTTCATCAAACAAAACTTTTTATTTAAATCTCAAAACATTTTAAACAATATAATAAGAGAGGTAAAAAAGAATGCCTGGGAGAATCAAGGAAATAATCTCTTACCACAATAAATGGTAGTTAAATGATAGAACCCCACAAACAAAATTCTGGAGAACATCTTCACTGTAGCCTATGCTGAACTTCATAGAAAGGATTTCACAGTGCTTTTTTTTATGTTTATTCTTGAGAGAGACAGAGTGTGAGTGGGGGAGGGGCAGAGAGAGAGGGAGACACGGAATCCAAAGCAGGCTCCAGGCTTTAAGCTGTCAGCACAGAGCCCAGTGCGGAGCTCAAACTCATGGGCCATGAGATCATGACCTGAGCTGGTCAGATGCTTAACCAACTGAGCCACCCAGGTGCCCCCACAGCACTTTCTTTTTGTCAATGATAAATGGCCATGCTTTCTTTCAGGACCTTACCAGCCTTCCAAAGAGGAGGCCATACTTACAAGTTAGAGTCCTGATTCTCCCCAGGCATTCAGACTTAAAAAAAAAAAAAAAAGTATCAGAGTCATTTTCATCTTTAACCCACTCTCTCTATCCATTTGATGTCCTGATCAATTTCATCTTTCAAATTCCTCCTTTCCATTCTCCACTGCCCTTACCTTAGTCCAAAACTTCCTCACTTCTTAGTGTATCATTTCTAACTGATCTTCCCCTCTTCTTATTTCACCTGGCCAATTCGTATTTTACATTATAGCCACAAACAAGGTTCTAGTATTTTCCTGAAGTCCAAATTCTTCAGGCTTGCATTCAAAGCCATTTCTAATTCATTCCCCTTCAACCTGGCTTACTTCCCACTAAGTCCATCATGCCAAAGAATATAAGATACATGATATATGATGGAGATTGGGGGCTGGTTTTTTTTCTACAGAGTCTCCAATGCCTAACATTATGTATGGTACTTAGAAGATGCTCAGTAAATATTTGTTGAATGTAGGAATGAATGTGGTCAACTCTCACCTTATACTGAACAAGTCATGGCACAATTACACTAACTTTTTACAGTTCTGAACTCTAATTATACTGATCAAAAAAACCCAGCAATCTGTCAAAATTCTCTTCAAACAATGCCTCCTCTGAGAAGCACTGCTGATAATCTCAGTCAAAATTACTGCCTCATTTATTCCCACAGAACATTGCTTATTTTTTTAATATTGCATTTTATTGTGGGAAAATGCATAAAACATAAAATTTGCATTTTAGGTGTACAGTTCAAGGGTTTTAAGTATGTTCACACTATTGTGCAACCATCACAATGATCATTTCCAGAACTTTTCATCATCCCAAACTGAAATCCTTTACCCATTAAACAAAAAAATTCCCATTTCCCCATGGCCCCAGCCACTACAACTCTACTTTCTGTCTCTCTGAATTTGACTGCTATAGGGACTGCATGTCAGTGGAATCATCTAATATTTGTCATTTGTGTCTAGTTGAGCAGAATGTCTTCAAGGTTCATCTGTGTTGTAGCATGTGTCAGAATTTAATTCCTTTCTAAAGCTGAATAATATTCCATCATGTGTTATACCACATTTTGTTTATCCATTCATCCATCAATGAACATCTGGGTTGTTTCCACCTTTTGGTTATTGTGAATAATGTTGCTACAAATGTGGGTTGTACACATATCTGTTCAAACCCCTATTTTCCATTCTTTTGGGTATATACCCAGAAGTGGAATTACTGGATCATATGCTAATTCTATATTTAAGAAACCATCACACTGTTTTCCACAGTAGCTGTACCATCTTACATTTCTATCAGCAATGCACAAGGGTTCTACTCTATCCACATCCTCATCCATACATATTATTTTCCGTTTTTGTTTGTTTGCTTTGATAATAGCCACCTAGTGGGTGTGAAGTGCTCTTCCATTATCATTTTGGTTTGTATTTGTCTAATGATTAGTGATGCTGAGCATGTTTTCATGTGTTTTTTGATCATCTGTATATTTTCTTTGGAGAAATGTCTATTCATGTCTTTTGTCCATTTTGAATTGGGTTGTTTTCTTAGTGTTGAGTTGTAAGGGATATCTGTATATTAAGGATATTAATATCTTATCAGGTATATTATTTGAAAATATTTTCTTCCATTCTGGGGCTGCCTTTTGACTCTGTTGATGATGTCCTTTAATAAACAAACTTTTTAAATTTTGATTAAGTTCAATTTTGTCTATTTTTTTCTTCTGTTGCCTTTTTTTTTTTTTTTTTTTTTATATCATATCCAAGAAATCATTACCAAATTCAATGTCATGAAGCTTTCCCCTATGTTTTTTTCTGAGTTTTTTGGGGGTATTTTTTTTTTAGCTTTGCTGTTATATTTAGATCTTCAATCTATTTTGAGTTTAGTTTTGTACATGGCATAAGATAAGCGTTCATTCCATTCTTTTGCATGTGACTATCCACTTTCCAAGCACAATTTGGTGTAGATTATTTTCCCCATCGAATGGTCTTGGCACCATACTGTTTTGACTACCATAGCTTTGTATTAAGTTACAAAACCAGCATATGTGAATCCTCCCAGTTTGTCATTTTTCAAGATTGCTTCAGCTACTTGGGGTCTTTTGAGATTCCATATAGATTTTACAACAGATTTTTCTATTTCTGCAAAATAAATACTGTTAGCATTTTGATAGGGGTTGCATTAAATATGTAGATTGCTTTGGGTGGAATTGACATCTTAACAATATTAAGTCTTTCAATTCATGAACCTGAGATATCTTTCAAATTACTTGTGTCATCTTTAATTTCTTTCAGCAACGTTTTGTAGTTCCCATTACAAGTCTTTAGCTTCCTTGGTTAAGTTTCTTCCTAAGTAATTTTTTAATGTTATTGTAAATGGCATCGTTTTCTCAATTTCCTTTCTGGGATTGCTCATTGTTAGTTGTATAGAAATGCAACTAATTCATATGTGTTGGTTTTATATCTTGCAGCACTGCTGAATTCATTTATTGGTTCTCACAGGGTTTTTTTTGGTGGAATATTTTGGGTAATGCTGAGTCATCTTTCTTTATAGCCCCTAGTCTGCTGTTTTCTGTATACAATGGTACAAATAATTTAAATGAAAAAATCAGTATTTTAATTTTTTTAATGTTTATTTATATTTGAGAGAGAGACACATACACACACACAGAGTGCGAGGGGCGGGGGGATGCAGAGAGATGGAGACAGAATCCGAAGCAGGCTCCAGTCTCTGAGCTGTCAGCACGAAGCCCAACACAGGGCTCAAACTCACAAGCCATGAGATCATGACCTAAGTCAAAGTCGGATGCTTAACCGACTGAGCCACCCAGGCACCCTGAAAAAATCAGTATTTGAAAAGAATATTTATAATTCTAAATTATGGCAATATTCTGAGAAGGGACATTCCTGGGACTGACAAACAGGTGTCTTAAGTCCTTTTCTCTTACAAACCCTCTGGCTTCCCTAGGCCATATTTTAGGATCAAATGATAGGGAGAAAAAGAGAAAAGGCTAAGATTTATTGACCATCTATCCTCTGCCAAACACAATGCTCACTTCATATTCACAACTGTGATGAAGCAAGTATTGTTCTATTCATCAGTGTAATCAGACTACAGAGTTTTAGAAAAGATAATTGAGATTATACATCCAGGAAGTACAAAAGCCACAATTCTATGAGGAAATTATAAAGCAAGGAGAATCTCTGGGAGTTGGAAAGTGTAAAAGAGAAGATGCCAAATGAGGACTAGATAACTGCCATGGAATCTTAGAAGAGAAGAAGTTCTAAAGAGAAATGTGATTCTAAGTGGGGAACAGGAGAGGAATGTGAGATGTGTTTAGGGGGTCTGATAGTACAAAATTAGGTCATCTTATTGTAGTGTGCTGGGCGTAGAGATGAAGTATTCATGGGAAGAACAGAGGTTGCATTGTCCAGTACACTGAGGCAGAAGCTGAGAAACACCCTGGGATACCCATATCAGACTAAGTGGCAACTAAAAGTTGCTCAGAACTTCTGCAATATCAAGAATTCTGGTTACTCTGTAAATATGGGGCCATAGGAGTTAGGAGTCAATACATTCGAACCCCTGGTATATCTGACTTTCAGACCTGTTTTTACTTCATCGTACAGACTTAAAACTCATGATTTCCTAGAAATGTATCCTTCCTATCAAGACACTTTATCCTCAAGATGCTTACTTCCAACACAGCCAGAATCAACTGTAGTGTATTATGTATTATTGAACCTTGCAAAATTATTTTAGCATACTCCAAAGGTATTTGCCTTTTTTCCCTCTCTACTTTTTCCCCCATTTAACAGTAACTTCAAAGGAAGGAAGAACTATATAAAGCATTCACTTTATAGCACTCTGTTGTTATGGTGTATAATAAATACTAAATAATACACTTATAATTACTAAATATGGACAATAGCTACTACCATGGATCATAGCTCTTCTCCATAAAAAAATTCATTAGATTTATTCAATGATGAAATGACATTATTTTTTTGTTTGATTTTTGGTTTTAGTTGTGAAATGAATAATCTCAGAAGAGAATTAACTGATAATAACATACTCTGAGGAATACAGTCTATTGCCTGGGCTTGTTTCTTTTCAGATTCAATATCCTGCTTTCAATTTGTATATTTTTCTTTTTATTCATTTTCAAGGTCATATTTTCCTTCAAACGTTTGCTTGGAATGGTCAAGGTGTGTGTGTGTGTGTGTGTGTGTGTGTGTGTGTGTGTGTCCACACCCATGTGGAAATGGAGAATAAGGAGGTATTAAATAGTTGATCTATTTCCAAATACAATTTTAAAAAACTGCTGTTTGTGATCCTAAGGGCATAGATAAAACGAATTTCAGTAAACATCATATGTCCCAATCTGTCTTTCAGTGACAGTAGTCCTTATTTCCAAAGCCAGACTCTCAACCACAAGGCTTACAAAAACAAAATTCTAATGTGCAATAAAACCATTTCAACATTCTGCATGCTTTTTAAATTTCCTAAGTTTCTCCTTCCCTCAAACTACTTATCTCTGATATTTTTTAAAGCCTGTCATTTAAAAGATAACTTTGCACAAGAACTTCATTCATTTTCCTAACAAAATGACTCTTTCTTGTCATGAAAATTGCCAGGGGAGAATTTACAGAGTAATTTCATATACCAAAAAAAAAAAAAAAAAAAACAACAACAAAAAACAAAACAAAACAAAAAAAAACCCAACTTGATCTTTAAGAAGGAAACTGTCTTTTTACGGTGTCTTGGCAGTCCTGGAGATCCCAAAACAACTCCAGTTGGGGTGAGCTCTCTATTTTGCCTTTCTTATCAATAAGATGATCATTAGCTATAATTACAGAAGTGTGGGTAGATGATGGAAGAGTCTGAAGGAAGGTGGCATGCTTTTCCAAACCCAGGTAGAGAATGTGTCTGTGTCTTTAGAAAGCCCTGCTGAGACTCTGCCTGGGAATTCACAGTACCCTAAAAAAGGAGTTGGGCAGAAACAGACTTCTCAGCAACTCCCTGTACTTACTTCAACAGAGTGGTACTCTTACTTTGAATACCAAAAAAGGACAGCACAGAGGTGCCGATGCCACTGTGAGGGGTTCTGTGGGGCTCAGTTTGAGCCTCTCCTTCCTTTGGATTCTAGCTTCAGAGGGAGTAAGGCAGTTCCCTGTTGTTAGGAAAACTTTGCTTCATAGCACTAAAGTCTACAGGGGAGCAGGGGAGGGATGTGAAGACTGTGGTAACAGAAGAAGTTCACTGATCTGCAGTGCGCTCTGTCCATGAAGAGAGCAGTCAACAACAAAGCAGTGAGTCTGCTCTTAACTGGCTCAACTTTTATCTTGGAAGCCACACCTGACTCAGAGGAGGTGGCGGTGAATCTCTTTGGGTTTGTTCTGTCCGTCCTGACATGCCAGCCATTCTTCCTCATTGGCAACCAGATACCAAGAATGGTCACTCGAAATTGAAAACAGAAAAGGAAAACAAGTAGGAGCGCTTCGTTGGTTTGTAGATAGTGCTGCTGAAGCTAAAGTCAAGCACCTGAGTACTGAAGTAGGTCCAAGAACAAAATTTTAATATACAGGGAAACCAGCATTATAGATCATATATATGTATATATCTGGCAAAGCGTAACAGTGTTAGGAAGAGAGAGAAATGGATTAAATGGAATTTATCATTGAGAATTCACTTTCTTCTTCTGAAATTAGACATCTGTTAATCTTACAGGTGGCAAGTGATCTCACTCATACTTGTACTGGATCACAAACTAACAATCAATCATTATCAATACGGAAGAGATGGGACTTGCATAAACATCAGAAGAAAAAGTATCTAATTGGTCACAATAAATGAACTTTGCACACTTAAAAGTGACCTTGATATCATCAAAGCAAAATACTCGTTATTTCTATGAGTGGTTCTTGCCAAGACTGTTTTGGTTTTGTTTTTTTCCTTCTCCTTTTTTAGCTTTCTTAAGCCATGAGGATTTTTGTCTAAAAAATGTTCAATTCTGAGTAGACCCATGAATGAAGGTCTAAACTGTGAAAGATACCATTTCGTGCTTAGGACAACTTACCCAGCCTTCCAGGGCTCCTACGCCTCTAACTACGGAATACCAGTTAGAGTGACATCCAGCTGTGACATCCAGCTGATGACCTCACCCAAACATTGGTCAGACTGAAAAGGAATTACCCTGAGGCTCTATCTGGACTGAGACCCAGCAGAACTTAGTTAGATTTAGCTCTGTCGCTTACTGGTGAGGGACTCTCCCGTCTAAACCTCCAATTTCTCTTTTTTAAACAGAGGATATTAGTCTGGCTGATTTTCAAGTTCTTTGCATCTATGTGGAAGATTCATAGAACTTCCAAAGCAACAGTATTATTGTTGAGAATTTCTACCAAATCCTAAGATATTATTTGTTTAAACATCTTAAAATCCTAAGAAGACAAGGGGTAATGCTAAATTAACACAAACCCCTTCTATTCCAAAAGCTCTCCTGGCCAGCTGATTTGAAATGATTGTCCTGATGCAATACAGTCAATGTCAAGAATACTTCTGCCTTTGCACTGTGTCAAATTTAAAAGGTTTCAATGCATTTGTATTGGATTCTCTGCTCCTGTGCCCCTTGGTGCAGTTACAAGTGGAATATTGACTGAGACTTTCTGAAACAAAAAGGGAAAAAAGACTTTTGTTCTCCCCCCAATTGCCATCAGTCATGCTCTCACATCCGGCCTTCCCTGAATTCCTGTCTGAGGTCCAAGTACAGACAAGGCATTTGTATCTAAGCAGGCAACTCTCTTTTTCTTGGCCTAGATTTCTGAAAAATAAAATGTTATTTGCAAAAAAAGGGGGGGAGGGGCGGAAATCTACCCTGACAGACATGTTCTGATCCCAGACTGAAAGTATGCCTAACAAATGAAGGGACTCAGTGTGATTTAGTGTAACGCCAGTAGCGAAAACACAACTGTAAATTAATCTTCTCCAACATGCTCTCTGAGGCTCAAATTGCTGTTTCACTGTCTGCATCTTTAATGATGGTTGATATATCCCCTGGGAAGCAAAGTACTGATCTCCTGTATCTTGATTTCATAGCTGAGCTGATTATATAGATACAGATATAGATGTGGAATTATTTAATAGTCACCAAAGTCAATGAAGGCAAGAAGGGAAAGGAGTGGGAAAAATAATTGGGGTTCAATTTGCCGTAAGTGGCAAAAATCTCCATAAAGAAACAACTCCCTCTTCTCAGTTATTATTTAATCTGCTTTGGATTTAAACAGTGAAGAATGCTAGGATTTAGGAGCTTTTGAGGTGCTTGTTTTTGTTTTGTTTTTTTGCTTTGCTTTTTAAAACCAGAGAAGTTCTGTGCTTTTTGTAGTAATTTGAAAGGAAAAGTTCTGACAAGTCAAAATAACACCTTGAACTAAAACAGAGGATGGTACATGTACCCAAGATGTTTGCAAATAACAGGGTAGCATCCTGAGGCTTTTGAAAGAAATTAATGTTCAACCCTTCAGTTCACAGATGAGCCACTTGACCTAACCAGGGAAAAGTAACAGAATCGGGGTTTAAGAAAGTCTTTCTTCCCAGGAAAAAGAGAACAGCTAAGAACTGAAGAATAAATGGAAATTAATGGAGAAGGAGAAGGATCTATTATACTCTCCTCTTGTGTAAAGATGTGGAGACACTAAATATCATGGATTGCTCATAAATGAAGATAGAGGACATTGCTCATCAAACCGGTGTGCAAGAAAAGCTTTGAGGAAGAGAAAATATGTTTTACGATAGAATTCCCCACCCAGTGACCACCAGATGTTGAGCAATGGATCAAATCTTATAAAAAAAAAATTTAAAAGGAATCAGTGGATAACCCTACATGTGGGTCCCCAAAACTCTAAACTTCTATACACTCTTCTCTAGGATGGGATAGACAGCAACACGCATTCTAGGAAATGATAAATTTTGCTGCACCAACAGATACAGAATGTTCTGAGGTGGAGGAAGGTAATCACCCTGCTCTTTCTCCTCTGCTCTCAGCAGACTGTTCTCGGAATGATGTGCTGTGCTCAGCTCCCCCTGAGACAAGCTAAAGAGATCAAGAGAAACTGGAGCACAATCAAAGAAAAGTGAGTAGGATTGTTATAAATTTGAAGCTACGAAATAAAATCAATCCAGTAGCGGTGGTGCTCTAAGCATGTACACAGAGAATGTCTCAGCGAAGCCCTTGCCTATTCCATGTTGACTTTATTTCCAGGGGCAGCAAATAGGTTTCAACTGGTGACATGACAAGTGTGATCAACTGGTTGTAACTTCCTAGAGAAATAAGATGAGGGCACTAAGTATGCAAACTTGGCCAAGAAATCAGCCTGAAGTGACTGCCGTAGCCCAGGGGGCAGGAGTGGTGGTACTTAACCTCGGTGCTGGCCATTACTGCCTGCCCGGGTCCATCCTTGGCCCAGAAGAAATTCAATCCTGGGCCATGGGATCCCCTTCACCTCGGCCTCATGGTGGCCTCTCCACAAGAACTCTGGTAAATCCTTCCGGAGAGCAGCCAGGCCAAAATGAGACCATAAAGCCACCTTAAAGAGCACCAGTGAGGCTGCAGGAGAATATTAAACTGTGCTGCTCTCCCTCACTGCCCTTCAAATGAATTAGAAGAAGCATGCCTGAGCTGGCGCCACATGTAAATTGCCTTTCTACAGATAGTGGGGACTGAATTCAAATAAGTCTTCCTGGTCCCTGTGCATGTACCCAAAGAAATATAACTTTAAAAGATCAAGAATAAAATAGGCAAGAGAAGGTCAGTCCCTTGGTAGTCCCTATGGTGCCTGCTCCCACTTCTTTTAGGCACTTTTTCCTCAGTCTTCAACTGAGGCAGCCACAAGGTCCAGATGAACTCATCTTGATAAGGCATTACAAGAAAAGATCATGGAATGGTGTTGTGACTGATGGAGTCCCTACGGGAAGTGGATGTTAAGAAAACATAAGCCTTTGCTCTCCTTATCACAATTAGGCCTTATTCAGTGTGGTAGAAGGAGTCAGAAAACCAGATCTGAGCCTCAGTTTTGCCAGATAAGATCTAAGGCAAATCGTTTAATCCTATTAGAAACTGAAACACAGAGAGAATAATATTATTCATATTATAGAGCTGTTTTCAGGATTAAATGATAGCTCTCATCCAATTATTTTTGCTTGGTGTTAGAGTAATAGATAATTATTGCAAAAGAAAAAGAAAGAGAGAAAAATCACTGCTAATCCTACATCCTAGAAATAACAATCATGGCTATTCAGTGTATAATGTTTATTGAAAAGGAAGAGAAGAATCACACATACACACACACACAGGAGTAGTACCATGAACAACAAGCCTTTCTTTTGCCCCAAGTCCTGGAGTAACCAGAACCCAAAGTGACTGAGTGGCAACAAATATCAACAATTTCTCATTTAGCCTTCCAAAATTTTACTATGCAGGTATACATATTATGTATACATTTGTATATTTTACGAGTCACTAAAATGTATTTTAAAACACTTTTTAGGCCTGCCTGGGTGGCTCAGTTGGTTAAGCGTCTGACTCTTGGTTTTGGCTCAGGTCATGATCTAGTGATTCCCAAATTCAAGCCCCATATCAGGCTCTGTTCTGACAGCATGGAGCCTGCTTGGGATTCTCTCTTTCCTCTCTCTCTGCCCTCCCATGCTCACACTCTCTCTCTCTCTCTCTCAAAATAAATAAACTTTTAAAAAAAAACACACTTTTTAAAGTTGGCAAATGCACCATGTAACAGTGAGGTGGTATTTTTATTGATGAGCCCTACTTCTGATAAGACAAAGGGAATGGAGGACATTGTTGGGCTACAGAATCCCTGTCAAGTTATGAGCAACCACAGAAGCTTCTCAAGTGCAATGTGCTCAAATGGATGACTATTATTATTAGATAAAACTTGACCCCAAATCACCAGCTGGTTTTCTATTTAGTTTACCACATGTGGTATCATGTGTTGCCTTTTTCTTGCCCTCTCTCCTCTAGAATCACACACTGGTTTGTTCTTCTAGAATCTCAGCACGCAGACAGTGAAAGGAGAACACACAACAAATCTAAATAAGCAAGTTAGATATACCTCAAATAGATGGGTCTAAGAGACTCATTCCCTATCCTGTCCTCCTGAAGAAAATGCTAAACTACCTACCTACAGCAAACTTAGAAAAGAAAGAGCCACATTCATGTTTTAGATAAAACCCTTTGACTTCCCACCTACAGCTCTTCTCTTAAACCTCATGTTCATTCAAGTGTCCATGAGAATGCCTTTTTATTCATTTATTCACTTGCAACTTGCTCATTTGTGAATGGAGGGGATAAAGTGATGTCTTGAGCTCCCTCTACAAGTTAATCAGAGTGATAACTCACTACTATCTTTTCCAACTCTGATGCCATGACCATTTGCTGCAACCTACTTACTCCACAGATAATTTCCTCGAGAGTAGAGTCACATTGTATGGCTGTCAAATAGAATCAATTAACCCACGAAGTTATAATTATCCACAAGGGGCTGCTAATTAGGAATACAAAACTAAGTTCAATGCCATTCCTTGGCACTGACCCTGACACTACGCCAACAATAACAAAATCATAGAAATCAGAGACAGAACTGACCATTTCAGTCAGGTGTGCATTTACTCAACCAAGAAAGTTATCTATTCATATTTTCTTGCAATTCAGGAAAATCAGTTTTAAGTGGCAAACTGGGGAGCCAATAAAGTTGAGAAGAGTTGCCTCTTTCATATGCATTAGGCACAGAAGTTACCATATTAAACAAGAAGTCTATGTAGGCAAAGGTGCTCTTAAAAATTTCATAAATTGTCTACCAAGTATAGGAAATATTTGTATATAATCCTATAAAAGGTTTTCATCAAATTTTCTAACTCTCAGTAAGTTTTTTATGTTTGTTTCATTTTCCTGTTGCAGCCCTGAAAAAATGTCAATAAGTGGTCAAAAAGTGGATTTCTTATCTTTGAATAATCAAAAATACTTTTTCTAGAGTTTTAACTTTTTCAGACCTGTGTGCCTACAACATGAGCACATTGAATTAAATGAAGTATAGAACCACTAATCCCATTTAATTGACATTAAATCAATGAATATTTTTAAGTCGAATCATATGACTTTTAGTTGCAATGGTTGACTAGAGGGAAAAGATGATGGGGGGTGGGGGTTATTCTAGAGACATTTATAGACACATGTTCTCTAATTCAGCACTCTAAGTCAAACAACAGGAAAGCAACCACTTTCTGGAATAATAACATAAATATCTACTTTTTATTCAGTTCGTACTTTCGGTCAAGCGCTATCTTAAGCCCTCACAACAGCCTTTCAAAATTAGGGACTAATATCTTCACTTTATAGTTGAGCTTAGAGAAATCAACTAACTTTGCTCAAGGTTTTGAAGCAAATAAACCACAATTTGAGCCCGGAAGGCTGAAGTTCATGTCCTTCTCATCTGTCTAAAGAAAACCTATCCTTTGAAACCAGGATGAGAATTTCCTACAACTGGTAAATAACCCTTCTCTTTTCTACAAAGGTGTTAGTAGTCACAGGGAGTATATCGTCATAGGATTTGTGCTAGTACATGAACCCATCTGCACAGAAGTATTTGTTTTTGCTGGCACTTTCTGGACGGCGAAACTCATTCTGAAAACACTCAATCTGCTGGGCTTTCCTTGCCCAGTCTCCTCATTCTTGAAAAATTCCTTAGTCTAAGCAATGGTTCTGAAAGTGTGATCACCAGCCAAGCAGCATCGGCATCACCTGGAGACACACTAGAAATGCACATTTGCTTCAGACCTGCCGAATCACAAACTCAGGAGGTGAGGCCCAGTGATCTGTGATTTAACAAGCCCTTTGGGTAATTCTGTGCCATAAGAAGTTTGAGAATCACTGACCTACAGGAAGAATTCCCATAGATCTTCCCATAAGTCCCTCGGACCCTGAGACATCCTTCTCTAAGATCTACACAGAAACATTCATTAAGCCTTTGAATTCAAATGACTAAGAGTGCCAAGTCGAAATTTGTTTGCTCTTTTCCTTAAACATAAGGACTCTATTTCCATCAAAAGGCTCATACATGGGGCGCCTGGGTGGCGCAGTCGGTTAAGCGTCCGACTTCAGCCAGGTCACGATCTTGCGGTCCGTGAGTTCGAGCCCCGCGTCGGGCTCTGGGCTGATGACTCGGAGCCTGGAGCCTGTTTCCGATTCTGTGTCTCCCTCTCTCTCTGCCCCTCGCCCGTTCATGCTCTGTCTCTCTCTGTCCCAAAAATAAATAAACGTTGAAAAAAAAAAAAAAAAAAAAAGGCTCATACAGAACAAAGGACCCCTTGTTTTCCTAGGAGGCCTTCAAGAGGTGAAACCAGAGTCATGGTATCTGTGAACACAGCACAAACACACTCATACATACACATAAACACCCAAATACACAAGCATGAAGGGAACTAGGTTCAAAGTAGCCTTAAAAGTCCAAGGGATCCTTGGACTTTTGATCCATATGATCAAGAGCCCTGGGGTAGTTCTTCACTTAAAAAATATAGTGAAGCTGCCTCTGCGTTTATCAGTACAAAATGGACGGACTTTGGACATCATGCCATTGACTTGCTGCACGATCTCAGGCAGCTAAATAGCCTCTTTCTTATTCTTGATATCTTCATCCATAAAATGGGATAATAAACATTTATTGGGCACTTCACATACTGAGCATTATACTAAATGTTTCCCAAATATTTCATATTTAACACTTATGAAAACACTTTGAGTTAGGTTTATATCCCCTTTTCACAAGTTTGAAGGTCAAAGAGGTCAGGTCAATTGTCTGAGATCACACAATGATTCAAACAGGATATAATCCTCACTTGTGACTCTGAAGCTTGTGCTCTTAACCATGATTTTCCTCTAAAATTTCTTCTATTTCCATCATTCTCCCATCTGAATACTCAAGTATACCTTCCTCACTCTACCTGAAATTTTGATGTTTTTAGGTAACATGGATTATTTTTCATTGCACATATAGCTGAATAGGCCATACTTTAAGGCAAAGAGTTTCCAAAGATTTTTAAGGCACAGAAGAGAGGGAAGCCTTTTGTATGGATGTTTAAGGTAAAATTAAATATATATAGTATATATGCTATATAGCATACTATATAGCATATATACTATATATATTATATATATATATAAATATTTTATACTTATACATATTTATACTTTTAAATGTAAATTCCTTAAAACTAAGAACTATTCTGTCTTCCTTTTTCTGTACGCCTATTGTCAGGATCAATCTAACAAAGAAAGAAGTGAATATAGAAATTGGGTAATCTCCCCCTCCTGCCCCTTTAGTACCATTCTTTTTCATTTTTTTGGTAATGTTTATTTATTTTTGTGGGGGCAGGAGGGGCAGAGAGAGGGAGACACAGAATCCAAAGCAGGCTCCACACTCTGAGCTGTCAGCACACAGCGCGATGTGGGGCTTGAACTTTCGAGATCATGCCCTGAGGCCAAGTCAGATGCTTAACCAACTGAGCCACCCAGGTGCCCCATCTTTAGTACCGTTCTTAAGATGAATTTATTCAGCAGGATTATTTTCTCATTACTTAGATGAAGCTACTGAAATCAATATCATTTGGGACATATCATTTGGGATATGTCATAGTAAAATAAGTTGTTTTGGAACCTAATTTTTAAGAGGCATGTTGCTGCATTGTGGCTGAGAAGCCCGATGACAGTCTGAGGCATCAGTATGTTGGGACAGGAGGGGACATGGCTTAGAGGAGAGCAAGATAAAACAGGGTCAAATTCAATCCCAGGCCAGGCTACCTGCCACCCTGCTCTGCTCTAAGCAATAAAGAGGTTGTCCCCACAGGCAGTCATGTAATCAAAAAGCAGGCTCTAGGGGCGCCTGGGTGGCGCAGTCAGTTAAGCGTCTGACTTCAGCCAGGTCACGATCTCACGGTCCGTGAGTTCGAGCCCCGCGTCAGGCTCTGGGCTGATGGCTCGGAGCCTGGAGCCTGTTTCCGATTCTGTGTCTCCCTCTCTCTCTGCCCCTCCCCCGTTCATGCTCTGTCTCTCTCTGTCCCAAAAATAAACGTTGAAAAAAAAAATTTTTTTTTAAAAAAAGCAGGCTCTGAATTCTGAGGGTAGGAATGATAGCCACACATGTATTTATTCCCAGCAACTAACTAGTCCTAGGCACAAAGCTGACCTGAAATCAAGCAACAACACCTTGCCCCACTCTTCCTAGAAAAGCAACCTAGGCTTCAGGGCCCAGAAGGGAACCCATTTTCAAAGTGCTAACAAATTAGCTTTATATTCCCAAGATGCAGAGTTCCAGCAAAGTGGGGGAAAGGAGTGGCTGAAGTCAAAATACATGAACAAGGGGGACAAAGCCCATCCTCATCACACAATGACCATTTGTCTGCTGTCATTCCCCCCTTCCCTTGCTGCTCGGCAACCCCTCCTCTTCCCAGAGGTGCTGCCCCTCCCACACACACACTTGGATGTCAACTCTGAAAGTTAGAAACAGGACACAATAAAGACTAAATGAATGTTCAGTGTGCAGAGAGACCCAGCTAGTCTAATACCTGCTTTCTGCCTACTCAGAGATAAACAAGAGGCCTTGCTGATGTTCCTTCCCAGCGATACAGTTCTTGACCCTTTCACTAGAAATACAGTCAGGCAATAAAACAATCCTTCCAGCAGTCATGGTTGTTATGATTATTAATTATCAACTGCTGCACAGGATGCTGGGGGAATACAGTTCTCTGGTACATCAACTGGGGTCAATACAAACAAACAGCAGCCCCCCTTCCTTGAGGCCTCCAGGGTGACAATCATTATGAGCTTGCAGCCTAATAACCCCCTCATCCAATATTTGTATTCATTATGCAGAAACACTGTTCTTACTCTGCCTTTGGTTTCCTCATGGAATAAAGGAAAAAAAGAATTGAAAATCAATTACCCAGAAGTTCTTGCATCAAATGGGACCCAGTATTGATAGTGGATTACTTGCTATCAGTTGGATTACTTGCTATCTATTGCCCTTAGTATATCTGAAAAGCTGATGGGAGAAGCTTACTGTGCATCAATCACAGGAACAAAGGGAAAGAGCTGACTAGGAGGCAGTATGGTATGAGTCACTGTCCTCAGCCCTGGCTGCACATGAGAAGGGCAGGAAACACTGAGAACCGAAGGAAGGAGGGAGGGAGGGAGGACGGAGGGAAGGAGAGCAGAATTAATTTCTTGACTTCCTTGGTTCCAGATTGGGCCAGTGCATTTGGCAATTTTTGTAAGAATCCAGGTGGTTCTAGTATAAGAGCAGGACTGAGAATCACTGAAAGGAAGCAAGTAGACTATCAGAAACCACAAGTCAGGGTTCACTACTTATCAATAACTTTTCCGAATAAGTATCCTGCTGTATAACGTATCAATAATGTATTTACAGTGCATGTAAATAATCACAATAAAAGGTGAAAAGTGATAAGCACCATACAAAGGATAAATCGAATCTTGGGGGACCTCAGTGGGAGGAAGAAATTATACTGCCTCCCTGGGGCAGAGACCAGAGAAAGACTTTCGGAAGAATGTAGCCATTTCAGCTACTTGAATGAGGCTGGAGTTTTCCATCAAAAAAGTCTGGATATTAAACCTAGTTGAAATGATTATGAATTGCAAAGCCACAAATACAAATATAAAAAATTCAATTTTCTTACATTTTTCTTACCATTGAACTTAGGCTCTGTCTCAAATATCTATTCTTCTACCTAATAATTGAAATTTTATCTAGTATGTCCAAGTGTATTCAGTCTTTTCTAGATAAATTCAGCCCACGTACATTTAAGATGGGGTAACTCAGGATTTTCAGGTCTCTGAAGAGCTGTATAGAGGGAGGAGCTTATGGGACATCAGGCAGCAGTACCTTGAGGTGGCAGATCCATAGACATCCTTGGACTTCCATGGCCTTCCATGAACATGTAATGTGTCCCATGATCTGCAGTCCCTGCTACAACCAGTACAAACATCCATGGTCCTGTTGTGATCTCTAGCCAAGAGTTCCCTGCTGGAGGTCACTCAGGCTCCTGCAGGCCTTCCAGCCCTCTCTTGGCTAGCTTCTTGCACCTGCCCCATGGGAATATTGGGGCTGTGAAAAGCTCACAGGGTTTCCCCAGTCCCTTAACTCCCAGACACAGAATACCGTCCTTTCCACGAATGGCTGCTATCTCAGATGACAAAAATCTTAGGACCTTGTTCACTCTCCTGGGCCTCACCCAGGGATGAGCACAGGTCTGTTCTGTCCATTGATTTCCTCCCCAAGCCTCACTGAGATTTCTATCAATTCTTGCCTATAATTGAAGATTCTATGGTAAGTAGAAAACAGGGACTCACTAAAGCCTAAGTGATGAAGGAGCATAAGGCAAGTTGACACCCTGCAAACCTTCCCCACCACCACCTCTGCCAGGTGGGAAATGTGTGACATTGCTTGGGCACTCCTGGTTGCCCAAGAACAAAGGAAAGGGGAAAAACAATGGTTAATTGGTAGAGATTACAGTCATGCAGGGGGACATGAGTCTCCATAAGTTTACATATATCTTGGTTAATTATAAGAAAAAGGCAATCTTATCAATAGCCTAATCTCCATAAACCTATACACTCAGTTTCCTAGAGCCCCAACATCACCCTCCCCTCCATAGTAATGTGAGGAACAAAGGCAAGAAGGAAATGGTAGATAAAATTAAATTTCTTTATAACCTGCAGCTCATTGACAAATACTTGGGGCAAATACAGAGTATAGCATTTCTCCAGGAACTCCCTACTGTTTTAATGTTAATGCCTTACTAGAGAAAAAACAACCTTAGCTTGACAATAATAGAAAGGCCTCCAGTATCTTCTGAGTCTTCTTTAGCATATGAAAGTCATTTAGGAAACCTCCTTTTTGCCTTGACCTCCCACAACTCCATAGTATATAACCAGTTACTCTTCACAACCCCAAGGCTGCTCTTCCTGCCCATGGGTCCTGTCCCCATGCTTTAAAAATATCAACTTTTTGCACTGAAGATGTCTCAAGAATTCTTTCTTGGCCATCAGCTCTGGGCCCTACCATTACTCCAAAACCCTATTATAAGTAGTGGTTATATTTCTTTTGAGTGTGCCCTCCAACCCCCAGCCCTGACCCTTAGCTACCTTCCAGGGATAAGGTAGTCTTACTTCTTACTTACTTCTCCTGGATTAGCCCCCAAATCTATTATTTAGAACATGGGCTTTGGCTTTTTGTGGAAGGAAGGAAGGAAGGAAGGAAGGAAGGAAGGAAGGAAGGAAGGAAGGAAGGAAGGAGAACAAAAAAAACAAAAACTAGGTTCTGGAAACACACACACGCTCGCGCGCGCACACACACACACACACACACACGCACTGTACTCTCAAATATATTGTCTCTGTCCTGTCTCTGTCCTGTCCTCTGTCTCAAAAGTCCATTTTTAAATTTAAAGACAAGCATTAACTCATTAATTTATTTCCTCCTCTCTACATTAAGCATTAACCCTACCCAGAGGGCAAGAGGTGAGGTGGGGGGATGGGGGGGTGGGGAGGGCATTACAAGTTACCTCCTTATTTAAAAAAATGAGTGGAGGAGGTCAATATTATACTGAACAACAAAAATGGTCTGCTATTTCAAAGCTTCCTCTGCTCCATAGGCTGATTCAACTTGCAGAATATTAGAGCACTAAACAAAATGGGATACTTGGATGGGAAAACAGTTCTCTTATCCGGAGCCTCAGCCAAGATACATCGATCTGCATCCCCCCAGCACACCACACCAAAATTACTCCCATTCAGAACACTGACTGGGGCTGAGTTCTGCATAGAGCTCTCTAAGTCCTGGTGTCCCCAGTGACCCTCCTGAAGACATTTTTAATCTCTCTTATTTAAACCTTTGTCTTTCATGATTAAATAATCAGCTCATTGGTAACCACAGGATGCCATTCTCTTGGGATGTGGTAAAACAGCTACATGGATTGGCTAGGAGGCCAATATAATTTTGTTCAGGGGCAGAAAAGAATGCCATGTGCTTGAGTTGAGACAGAAAAAATGTTTGCTAATTTTCTGTTTGGGGATTTTCAGTTTTCCACTTGAGTTGCTACTGCTGAAATGAGAATTTTCACATTTTGACTATGGCATAATTTATACAGGAGACATTCAGTAATGAATCTAGATAAAGCCAATTGTAAAATTAGCCAAACATCCTTGGGTCCAAAAACAAATGCTTAAAATAATTGTTAATTGAGCCATTTGGGGTCTTCAGTTCCCCATTTCAGGGACAGAAGCCCTCAGTAAAACAGACCCACAGAAAACTACAGGCATCTACCATAAGAATGCCCATGCTGTCTTGCTTTGAACCAGTATTCAATGCCAAGGATAAGGAGGAATGTGGCAACCAAAGATTTACCTACATAATAAATGGGCCCACATCCACCACCAACATGCTCGATCAACTCAAACCATCGTCATCCAGAAGATATCCATTTGTCTGTTCAAAACTGGAAAGATGGGAAATGAAACCCCCAGAGAAATCCCAAATCACTTGCTGAATCAAGACTTTTCATTCTGGTTTTCACCAGAATGCACCACTTCTCCACAGGTTACTTTAAAAAAATGGTTTAATAAAGCACCCAGAGTATAAACCACACAGGCCATGACATTCCCCTCCCACAAACAGCTCCAAACCAAAGTACATCCCCAGACAAGCCTTACAAACCTAAAAAGTGTTTATAATCAACTAGAATTTTTACATTAGATATAAAAATTTGCTACCCTGGACGTATTAGACGTAGCAACGGATTATGAATTAGATCCGAATTTGAGACCTGACTGTCATGAACTGTCTCAGATCCTCACCTTGTACTAACTCAGTCTGACACACAGAAGAGCAGGGCTTCCAGACCCCACAGTGAGGGACTGGCCAGTATGGAACTTGCCTTTCCACCATCAGTAACAAAACCGAAAAAACCATATGAAGCACCTGTTTTCAGGAGTTGAACTACAGTCCAAACAATACTGTAACCACTGAGACAAAGAAACACAGGAGGCAAGATACTCCTCCAGTTCCTGTCTGTGCCATTTTCAGAACCAGAGGGCCAGAGGCAGAAACAAAGTAGAGCATGGGCTTCTCACTGAGCTGACGAAGCAGGACTCAGAGTTTGAAGCAGAGTCAACAGCTGTAATTTGTGGGGAATTAGTTCCAGAGAGCTAAACAAAAAAGGGGGGGGGGACCACAGGTCTGCAGGGGGGTTCTCATCTAATTCTTATTCCTCATTATGGTATAATGAAGTTGCATCTATCTTCAGCTTTTACCCAAACACTGAGCCATCCCATCCAAATAGCAAACTCAGGGATTTTCATCCTCCTCCTTCCACGGGTCATAGGGAGATACCCTATATGGTCATTCAGCATGAATAAAGAATGGGGCACTGATATAAATTACTTATGCCCTCTGGTCCCGCTTCAGCTCAATTGGAATCACCATTTCCTTCTCACGAAGGACTGCTGCTAGCGCTTCTGAATTATGACCTGGCATGTCCAACAGAATCAAACTCAGTTCTAGACACCTGGTCACCGTGCCATGCCCCACGGCCAAGTGTTACGAGGCCCTTTACCAGGAAACTGTTCCTAAATAGGCAGATACTGAGAAAGTCATCAGTTGGCTCCGGTCTCCCAGGGACCTGCGTCGCAATTCTCCTATAAGATCTTGCCAGACACTCCACATGGCTTCTTTTCTTACCAATACCTCCAAAACCCTGGGGTCTGCAGCCCAGGCCTTCTGCAGAACCTTTCCCACCCAGGCACCACTCAACCCTTGAGGTCTTTACGTCATCAACTACAGGGACCAGAGCAACACACAGGTATGGAATACCCTGCCTTCAGAACCTGAAGAGTTTTGCACTGCTATCTAATAAGCATTGTACAGAAAAGATAAACAGCTGATACTGCTTCTTTATGACTTCTCATGTGTTCTATGCAGAATTCTAAGTGTTTCACAGAGATTAACTCAGGCTCCACATTCACCTTCTGAGGTGGCTACTGCTATTATCCCCCATTCAGATAGGAGAAAACTGAGGCAGAGGGAATGCGAATTATCTGACTTCACATAGTCCACAAGTGTCAGAATTAAATACAAGGTCCATGCTGTTAACCACTGTCCCATATTCCTCTAAAAACCGCATGAAAAATGAATTTTGATATTAAGGTATCCGAATTCTAGGATTCTTCTGGAAATCACAGAAGTTTCAATCATTTAAGAAAACGTATCTTTTGCTATCTTGTCCTTTCTATGAGTGAGTCTCAATTTTATTCCTCTAGAGTTGGAATATACAAATTTCTAAAAGTGGCTGGGAGCCATAGGAGTATTACATAACACCGTGGATTTGAAATCAGAAGAACTGAGGTCTCATCTTGACTCTGGGTAGGTCTAATTTTCTAGTAAAACCCCAAACTGCACGGGTTTACTTTCCACAAAATTATCTAGAAGATACACCTAAATCTAACATTCTCTGGCTTGATTTATTCTCTAGATAGTTCTACTATAACTAATCACTAGCTTTCCATAAGGCTATAAGGAGAAATGTAAATTATTTCAAAAATTTCAATATGCGTTGACACCAAAGCAGAAAGAAATAGTTCAAACACAGTGGGAGCTACTTAAATTTGAATTTCCTAAAGTTAAAAGCTAAGTATATTAAATATTTTAAATAGTGTTGGGAAAATGGGTTATATTTTTGGGAAATAAATACACTAGAGATAGACTAAAAGCTAACCATTAAAAAAAAAAAAAAAACACAGGGGTCCAAACTCAAATGCCTGCAAAGGGTATGACTTTCACAGAGACTTGTGATATTAGCCTGGTATAAAAAAAAAAAGTAGGTGCTAAAATGCTTATATTACACTTGATCATAATAACCGTCTCCTTCCATTGTTACAATGCCTTTAAAAGTGATTTACGATCACAACAAATACACCATAACCAAATATTTTGTGATCTCTGAAATGAAGTATAAAAGCACTAGAATAAAATATAGATGATCCATATATATACATATATGTATATGTATATAAATACATATATGTATTTATTCATACTTATGTATGTACACATACACACACACACCCAACTTTGGGGTAGAAAAGGCCTGTCTCAAGATATAAGATGAAAATGTCCCAAAAGGATACATTAACAAGCTTGACTCTCAACATTTAATTTTTCTAAACATAAAAGACTATAAACGGAATTAAATGACAAGACACAACTGAGAAGTATTTATAGTATTTATATAAGACCAAGCATTACTTGGATTAATATCCAAAATACATAAACAGCTTCAAAACTCTATTTGTAAAATACAAATCATGACAAAAAATATATAAATATTTTAAACAAGTAACTTAAAGAAATTAAAAGAGTATTAAAAAGACACACAAGTCTCTAGACAATTATGCCATGTGGAAAAAAAACAACCCCAAAAGCTTACATACTGTATGATTCCATTTATAGAACAATCTTAAAATGACAAAATTATGGAAATGGAAAACAGATTAGTGGTTGCCAGGAGCTAAATTGAGGGGGTGGGGATAGAATTGAGAGTGATTTTAAAAAGGTAACACGAAGGACCCTTGAACTGATACAACAGTTTGACTGAATTAATAGCAATATCCTAGTTTTGTGAAATTGTACTGTAGTCTTGCAAGATGTTAACATTGGGGGAAACTGGATTAAAGATAAATAGATAGATGCTCTGTTATTTCTTACAACTGCATGCGAATCTGCAATAATCTCAAAACTAAAGTTTAAGACACACAACACACAACCCCACAGTACTTAGGGATACATAAATTAAAACTATATCGGGAGAGCATTTTTAACCAAAACAGATGGCAGAAATTATGAAGGTTGATCGTAACAAGTGTTAGAGAAAGAAAAGGAAGCATTTACTATAATACTCTTTTGGCAGTAATATAAATTGGTATGGCAGTTTTTCTGGAGTACATTTTAGCAACATCTATTTTAAAAATTAAGTAAACATACACTTGAACACAATTATACCATTTCTTGGTATCTAGCCAGGAAAGAAGAGAGAGAGGGAGGGAGCATGGGGGAGGGAGAGACGGAGGGAAAGGAAGAAACAAAGACAACCATACAGTGTAACAGGTGAAACATACTAAGACAGCACTGTAGCATTAAAAATAGCGACTGCTAATCTAAAAGTCATGTGGCTAGCATGATTTTAAGCACCTTACTATATTATTTCACACCAAAAGAAGCGGGGCGTGTTTTCATATCAAGAAACTGAGGCACAGTGATAAGTAACTTGCCCAAAGTAACTCAGCCAGAAGGAAGTAGGACAGGCTCCACAGTCTGTTTTTAACAGCTACACAAAGCTGCCTCTTCACACCCATAATGGCAGAATATTAGAGAGAGTCCAACTGTTCACCAACAGAGGTATAATTAAACTACAGGACATGTGAACTATGGAATGTAAGAATTTTTTTTTAATGTTTATTTATTTTTGAAACAGAGAAAGACAGAGCATGAATGAGGGAGGATCAGAGAGAGGGAGACACAGAATCTGAAGTGGGTTTCAGGCTCTGAGCTGTCAGCACAGAGCCCAACACAGGGCTCGAACTCATGGACTATGAGATCATGACCTGAGCCGAAGTCGGATGCTTAACCGACTGAGCCACCCAGGCTCCCTGGAGTGTAAGAATTTTAAATGTGTTAAATGAAATTAAAATTTGTAAAATAAAATAAAGTATGATATATTTGTAGGGGGAAATTTCACAAAATGAGTATGTTCCTTCAACACACACAATAAACAGGAAATAAAATATCCTAAAAGTAATTAACAAATTATGAATTAGATCCGAATTTGAGACCTGACTGTCATGAACTGTCTCAGATCCTCACCTTGTACTAACTCAGTCTGACACACAGAAGAGCAGGGCTTCCAGACCCCACAGTGAGGGACCGGCCAGTATGGAACTTGCCTTTCCACCATCAGTAACAAAACCGAAAAAACCATATGAGGCACCTGTTGCCTTAGGGGAGGAGCCTGGGGTTTCCAATGATATTCAAAAATAACTGTCATTTTATTGATATAGTTTGCATCTCTTTTTATCAGAAAGTAAATCATAAATCACAAGTTTACTATAAAATGGTTAAAGATGGGGCGCCTGGGTGGCGCAGTCGGTTAAGCGTCCGACTTCAGACAGGTCACGATCTCGCAGTCCGTGGGTTCGAGCCCCGCGTCGGTCTCTGGGCTGATGGCTCAGACCCTGGAGCCTGTTTCCGATTCTGTGTCTCCCTCTCTCTCTGCCCCTCCCCCGTTCATGCTCTGTCTCTCTCTGTCCCAAAAATAAATAAATGTTGAAAAAAAAAAAAAAACAATGAAAAAAAAAATAAAATGGTTAAAGATGGTTATTGGGTCAGGTTATGATCCCAGGGTCATGGGATTGAGCCCCACAACCTGCTCCATACTGAGCGCGGAGCCTGCTTAACATTCTCTCTCTCTCTCCATCCCTCTGCCCCTCTCCTCCACTTGTGTGCACTCTCTTTCTCTCTCTCTTTCTCTCTCTCTCTAAAAATAAAAATAAATTATTTTTTTAAAAGATGGTTATCAATTTGGATGACTTAACATTGAACAAGATGTAGGATTTCCCCTAAGATCTTTGATAATATCTTGGCTCAAATTTGTATCACCAAAAGTGCCTTAGTGAACCTCGCCACATACAATTCCACAGTCTTTCACACACATTCCAAACAGCTCCAGCCACATGGTTGCCACATGCAACCATGTCCCAGGAATAAGGACTCAGTAGCATCAATAGTCCAGGAATGTAGCATCCCAGACTATGGACGCTTTCTAGAAGCAGTTAACACCATATCCCATCATCTCAAATAGATGGCTCAGGTCCAGACATTCTTTGTAAAAAGAGCCAGAATCAGAGTGTTACTGAAGCTCAGAATCTTCTATTCCAAACCTCTCATCTTGGCAAGACCCAAATCCCAGTTTGATCAGCTCAGCCTACAGAAACAGAAGCTCAGAGCTTCAGACTAAGGAAAAGGACTTAGTGAGGCATCATTTTGTGAGGCATCATTATAATACTCATGACATATTCACGAGGGGCCTTAAGAAAAAGCGAAGCGCCAAGATCTTATTTCACCACAAATACAAAAAGAAACCCTAACTAAGAGGAAATGAGGACATCTGTGAAGAGAACACATGTGAATAATCCAGCTGAAAAAGAAAACTCACATTCCCCTGTTCAGTGGCTTTTCATACTGACAATTTTGTAAGCAAAAAATAAGCTGCAGGACACAGTTTGCTGTAGGGTTTTCTTCCAGAACTTTATAAATCAAGCTGTAAACAAAAATACAATAAAATACACATAACGATGGAAGAGTAGCTCCACTTTACTGAGTATTGTTTATGTGTCAGCATCGTATTAATCACCTTGATAGACATTTCTAATTTTTTACCTCCTTTTTTTCTTCCTCTTTGCATTGCTTGTTAATTTTAAGTTTTTATTTCAATGTCCAGTTAGTTAACATACATGGTTACATTAGTGTCAGGTGTACAATATAGTGATCCACTTTTCTTTGAAATCTTGTAACAAGTTTGTAAAGCAGTATTTTTATCTTAATTTTATCACACACTTAAAACTCATTAGAGCCTACTTATTAATCAGGAATAATGAAACAAATCTATTTAGTACTCATCTTTTAGGCACTGTACTGTATGCTTTACAATGTATTTGTAGTAGTCATAAACTTTACTTCATAATACTAGAGCGAGAAATATCCCATTTATGTCTCTTAAATTAGTTGAATCTGCTATGCTGGGAAAAAAAAAAAAACTCAGTTTCCATCGGGAAAGGAGTGCTGGAGGAATCCTTTATCTTCCTAGTGACAGATAAGAATTTGAAGCTCTTATACCTTACAGACTATGAAAAGGGCCTGTGGTCTTTAACCCACAGTAGCCACTACCAGCATGCTATCTGCTCATGCCTATACCATTCCTTAAAGTGGGTGACATTTGCACTCTTGCTTCAAACTTGGACCGAGAAGTCATGTCAAAGCCAGGAAAGCTGAGAGCCATCGTGCCATCCTTAAGTCTATCACACAGCTCCTTAGATGAGCCGTGTGACTGCCCCTGGGTGCTGCAAGAATGTGCTGTCACTTCCCACCCATCCCCGCCAGGGAAGTTGTCTCTCTGTACCCTTTACCAGGTCTGAGAAGTTCCCCAAACCAACTCTGATTTGTGTTTCTCCCTTTCATGTCTGCTGTTACCGCTGACTCTTGACTTCTCTGATTAGAGAAGACAGTGTTTCCCCTAATGTACTAAAGAGTCAGCTCTGGCTGCGTTTCTAAGTTAACAAGGAGAAACCACCCAGATGTTTGTTTAAGGGCTGACCTGTCTAGCATCTCCGTCTGAGTGAAGCCCTAAGTCCAAGCTTAAAAGGACTTGAAACTTTATCTAACATAAACTTCTCTTCAATGCATGAATGGCTGTATCACATGCCCACTCCAAAACAGTCCTCAGCCTCCTCGAGAAGGTCATTTCTAAATAAGGCTTAATAAATCCATTTCATGGGAGCCTCCTTTCTGAGCTCTGAATGTAGAAAACTCAGCTATAATTCCTGAACCTGAGAACTTCACTGTGGGTCTTCACCACGTTCCTGGAAAGTAACATGCCTACCTACCTATCAGCTGTTTAGTAACTTGTTAACAAATTTTAAAAAGGAAAAAGGGAAAAAATAGGGCATTGGGCAAAGGAGTGTCAAGTGGAAAGAAAACTTTAACACACACATACACACACACAAAATTCTGAGTAAAATGACTCCATCATTTTTTCTCTAGCAAATACATCCTCAAGAACTCCCTCAAATGACAACGCAAGCCGAGGCTCTCCTGGCTGGTGCTCTCAGACAGGCTTCACCTCCGTTGCTCCTCTAGGGCTGCAGAAATTATGTCCAAAGAGGTCTCTCTGCTTCAGTGTACTTTGGCAGAAATACTGGTCACATTTTCATGATTTCTGGGGCATGTTAGAGAATGCATGATATCATTCACATAAATTATCTCAGACATGTGTATCAGCACAAGCAAGAGAGAGCACAAGCAGAGAAGGAAGCTGTCACTGAGGGAAGCTGTCACTGAGGTCCAACATGACGCACATTCTTCAACTAGAGGTCACTCAATCAGTGGCCTCGGCGAAGCAGATTCTAAGTTATGGTTTTATTTTTTTCATTATTATAACCATTAAAAATGGTTATAATTTATTTTAGGATTATACTATGGAAGATATTAAAAGTTGCTTAGTAAGTTGGGGATAATTATAAGTCAACTTAACTGTGTTAAATTAAGCAATACTATAGACATGTTTTGGGAATTGTTTATAGAGATTTCTTGGAAATATGTTTATAGTACAAAGAGTCCATCTTTGATATGAATAATCCTATTTATTATATTGTAGGCTTTGTTGTTTCATCTATCAGCATTTCATGACACGGTGCACAATGGTACAACTGAGGCAGTGAAAAAAACAGGGTGTCTAAAATTTGCACCCAGGGAGAAAGGGCGGACTCAGGGAACAGGTCTATCTATGTATCTGAGAGCTTAGAATTCAGAGGTTCCATGAGTTTCCACTATTAATGTCAACTACAAAAGGCATTTATAAGTCAACTTGTAGGGATGCTTTTATTACTAGTACTTAATGTTGTTACACAAAGAAAGATCAGCTTCCCCTTTCTTGGTACCCTCAAAGGAAAGGACAGTGGCCCTTTTGTTATAAAGATTTACTGATATATATACATTTCATTTTAGTCAAAACATAATTATATTTTCCCTCCTATAAGCAAGATATTCTACCTTAGAATTCCTATTTTGTAGAGCATTGGACAGACATGTCACCACATAGAAGAAGAAAAAAACTAAAAGCAGACCTAGAAGAGTTATTACAATGATTTTTTTTCCAAATATGTAAATGTTTTGAGTCACTGGGAACACAAGGGTGAATAAGACACAATGCATACCCTAAAAGCTTCACCGTCCCTTCACAGGGAGGGAGGCAGTTATGCCAACAGGTAATTACAGTACAGTACTGCATGGTAGGAAGTGCTTAACCGCCTCACTGAAACCCACGGCTTCAATTAACAAGTTACCCAGTGAAGGACTCTGACCGTTGGAGAACAGAAATGAAAATTCGTGATCCACAACTTCCTTGTTGCAGACAAGGCACCAGGTCCTGTCCAGCCGAAAAAGCATTTCCTCTTTACTAAGTGACCTACCTCATGTCACATGTGGGCAGAAAAATTTGGTTGGGAGCAGTCATAAAGCTGCTCAGGACTGTGTGTGTGTGTGTGTGTGTGTGTGTGTGTGAGCAAGTGTGCCAGTACAGTTATCATTATGCCACTCCAAAGACAGGAAATAATAGATCCATTTCCTCTAACGGAGAGACAGTGTACAGTTTAAGATGGTTTATTAGCTTCCAGCTTATGATACACAAGAGCTACTTGGGTACATAACTCACCTCACCGGTCCAGAGCCAGCACCATAAACCTCAGCAGCACTTTTTCTCCACCTTTTTGACTAAATAGAAGTTACTGTACAGTTACAGCCTTGTTATATATGATGTTAATAAATGTGCCACCCTGACTGTCCGCTCTTTTAAGTAACTCTGCTAACCTGGGCACATTGTGGGAGATTTATATTGCTGCATAAAGTCTGAGGGGAATGCAGGGAAATGACATTACAGATAGAGCTAGGCTGGCTTCCTCTCCTACATTTCAGACACGGTAGGAGGGGAGCTGTCCAAACACACTTGTAAAGGATGAGAGAGAAAAAAGATAAAGTAACAAAACAAAAACTTCAAGGAAATCTTGGCACTTAGGCCAATGTGGCTGATTCCAAATTAGGCTTTGCTTACAGAAATCACTACTTGTAACTTAATAGAAAAGTCTCTGGTGAAAATAAACCGTTATGCCCTTTTGCCAACTCTCTATCTAACCTATTTTGAAATTCCAGTTCATGAACTGAAACCTAGTACTAAGTGGCCTACTAAATATTTGTTAAATCAATGAGTAACAAATTGTAAAGCCCTTGAAGTCTGTGATCACTGCTCTCTCTTGCAACCAGTAGGGTGCCTGGTACCCAGTGACTATGCAAGAATTATTTATTTCAGAAATGGATGATATAAACAGCAATATGTCTAATTATTCACTGGTATTATATAGACTCTAATCAGCCCTGAATCTGATCCTAAAAGGTGACAAACAATATTTTCCTGACATTTCGCAAGAGATCAAGATAAAAATAAGTGAATTGATTTGGATGGTTCTAAATAATAAATCATTAAAACGAGAGAAACAGAAACCCCAGAGTTCAGCAATGTGAACAAGATGGCAGCAGGCATATTTAAGAGCGAGATGGCCATGTGGAGTTGGCTTCCAGTTCAGGAGAAAAGTCAAGGACGCCAGCTTCCAGCCTGCAGCCATACCATGCATGTAAACATGAGTTAGCAATGTTGGGCCATGACCTTATTACTTAATCATGCTCCCTGGAGCTTCAGTTCTGTGACCTGATCTCTCTGGTAAAAACTGCAATCCCTTGGTTTTTTTTTTTTTTACTTTTTTTTTTAACATTTATTCATTTTTGAGAGACAGAGAAAACAGAGCACAAGTTGGAGAGGGGCACAGAGAGGTAGACAGGATCCAAAGCAGGCTCCAGGCTCTGAGCCGTCAGCACAGAGCCCAATGTGGGGCTCGAACTCACTGACTGGGAGATCATGACCTGAGCCGAAGTCAGACTCTCAACTGACTGAGCCAACCAGGCTCCCGAAAGACCGCAATACCTTCTTACCCTCCAGGGGTACATACTCTAAGTCCCAGACAGCACCTCTGATGCTTCTGCTTTGACCATACCCTCATCTCTTCATCATCAGCTCCAGTCCCCACATATGTACACTGTGATTCTTTTTAATTATAACGCAGTGGAAAAAAAGATCCATATGCACAAGGTACTCAATTTATTAAGTTAAATATGGCTATTTGGGTTATCAATGCCTTTCACAATTTGAAATGTATGATCAATGCTTACCCATGCTTTTCTTACTAGCTGACTACACAATTAGTCCTATAATTTACAAACACTTGTGACAAAGTCTTGTTTCTCTGGCCAACATGTACCTCTGTCTGCTTCTCATGCCCTGGATAGCATGTTCCCTTACTGTACACCTTTGTCTTATCCTTATTGTGCTTTTCAGGACATTCTCTGAACTAAATCAAGTAGGAAAAGACTCAGCTAAAGTGTGTGACTTTATGTAACTTTCAACAGCTTCCTTTATGATACAGTTTAGCATCTTGTATCAGTTAGCTTTTGCTGCATAACAAAACACTCCAAAATTTAGTTGTTTAAAAGAATAATTATTTAATTGCTTATGATTTTATGGATTGATGATTTGAGTGGGGCTCAGATGGTACAAATCCTCTCTGCTTCCTATGATGTGAGTTGGCTCACTCAAATACCTAAGAACCTCAGGTGGGAATGCTGGGATGGCTGGGACACTTGGGCTCTCCCTCCACATAGTCTCATGTCCATCCAGGTAGCCCAAGCTCATATACAGGATTACAGGATTTCTGATAAATAGGTGTACTGCAAAACTTCTAAGACCTGGGCTTGAAAATTGCCCAACATCTCTTCTGCCATTTTATTGGTGAAAAGAAATCAACAGGATAGCCCAGATTCAAGAAGTGGAAAAAGTAGACTCAACCTCTTGGTGGGAGGAAATGCAAACTTTTTGCAATTTATTACACATTTGAATTTTTAAAAAATCTGATAAGCTGCAATCACAACTAAAAACAGTAAAAAAAAAAAAAATAGCAAACAATTGTTACAATTTCTTAAACACTAGTTCCAGGCACTAAACCTTTATATATAACGCACCGTATTTCATTCCTACCCAGTGAAATAGATAAGTAACTGGCAAATTATGGCCTATGGACCAAATTCAGCCTGTTGCCTGCACCTGTTTTTCTTAGAGCCCACAGGTTCAGATTATTTTTTTTACATTTTTAAGTGGCTGGGGGGGAAATTCAAAAGAAAAACAACATTTCATAATACATGAAAATTATACAAAATTCAAATTCTTCTGTCCATAAATAAAGTTTATTTGGAACACAGTCATGCCCATTTGTTTGCATACCATCTATGCCTGCTTTCACACTACAAGAGAAGTGAATACTTGCAACACAGACCATATGGCCTGCAAAGCCTAACGTATGTACTATCTAGCCCTTTACAGAAAGTTTGCTGACCTCTGAAGTAGACACTAGTGTTATCTCCCTGATATCAATTAGAAAACTAAAGTTTTAAAAACCTAAGTAACTTAGAGATAGGATTTGAACTCATATCTACATAATTCCAAAACTCATACTACACTCTCAGCAAAATAACTGCCATTTATTGAGTACATACCTATGTCATAATGCCTAATCCTTATGACAGCCCTAGAAGAGGCTATGATTATCCACAGCATATAGATAAACAGCAGACAGATGGGATGCCTGGGAGGCTCAGTTGTTTAAGCATCCTACTTAAACCTACTTGGTTTCAGCTCAGGTCATAACCTCACTGTTCACGGGTTCGAGCCACATGTTGGGCTCTGTGCTAATAGTGCAGAGCCTGTTTGGGATTCTCTCTTTCTCTCCCTCTGCTCCTCCCCATGCATGCATGCACTCATGCACGCATGGTTGGTCTCTCTCTCTTTCTTTCTCAAAATAAATAAACTTTAAAACAAGAGCACATAGGGGCGCCTGGGTGGCGCAGTCGGTTAAGCGTCCGACTTCAGCCAGGTCACGATCTCGCGGTCCGTGAGTTCGAGCCCCGCGTCGGGCTCTGGGCTGATGGCTCAGAGCCTGGAGCCTGTTTCCGATTCTGTGTCTCCCTCTCTCTCTGCCCCTCCCCTGTTCATGCTCTGTCTCTCTATGTCCCAAAAATAAATAAACGTTGAAAAAAAAAAAATTTTAAAACAAGAGCACATAGACAATTATGACATAATTTGACATATTCTATATGACTACTGAGTGGCAAAGCTAAAATGCAAAATCAGGTATCTCCTACTTCAAAGCCTGAGCTCCTAGTGAAAAGGTATATTTTAATGGAGAAATATGACAGAGACCACCTTAACCAAGTTGTCAAACTTAATATCACCACTAACAGGGCAAATAGATCTTGTAAGCCATCAGATGTCAGACACAGAGAAGATAATGTCAACCATGGAATACTCAAGTCAAAACAGTTTAACCACAATTAGCTCATAAGAAAACAATTGGACACATTCAAATCAAAAGACAGTCAGCCAACAACCAGCCATGGCTTGGCTCTTCAAGAAGTCATAATCCTAAAAGACAATAAAAGGCCAGAGAATGGTTCTCAATTGAAAAAAATTAAATACACGTGATGAGTAAATGCCATATGTGATTCTTGATTGGATCCTGGATTAGAGGAAAAATATAAAAGACAATATTGAGACAATTTAAGAAATCTGAATATGGATTGTGTATTAGAAATAGAATTATATCACTGCTGAATTTCCTGAGGGTGATCATTGCATTGTGCTTACGTAGGAGAATGCCTGTCCTTAGGATACAGTTGCTGAAGCATTTACTGACAAAGTGTCACGATGTCTATAACTTACTCTATAGCTTACATGGCTCAGCACATGCGCGCACGCGCACACACACACACACACACACACACACACACACACACACACAAAGTGTGTATTGTATATGTGTGCGCAGTCTGTGGAGAGAAAGGAAAAGACAGACAGACAGACAGACAGACGGATGAATGGATGGACAGATGGAAGGAAGGAAGGAAGGAAGGAAGGAAGGAAGGAAGGAAGGGAGTGAGGGAGGGAGGGAGGGAGGGAGAGAAGGGAGGGGAGGGAAGGGGAGGGGAGGGAAGGGGAGGGGAGGGGAGAAGGAGGAAGGCAAAGCAGAAACTGGTAACAGGTGGTGAATCTAGATTAAGGGTGTATGAACACACTATTCTTGCAGAATTTGTGCCCACAGGTTTTCTCTTACCGCCGTACCACTTATGCTTCCGAACACACACAAACCCTAGTATCTGCTCCCCTCACTCTTCCATAGCCCCCTCTGCTCCCAAATGCAAACACAGGTTTCATGCACTTCTGAAACTGAGGGAGAGGATGTAGCTCTGAACAACAGAGGACCAGGCAGTTATAAAAGGCCTTCTGTTCATGCCTCACAAGAAACTCACACTTTGAAGAGGTTAAAGTTTCCATTCAACTTGTCACACTGTGCTAGCTTAAAGCCTTTAAGTACACCAACCCCTCTTTCCAGAAGCAATTTCCCAAAGGCATCTGTGTTTGGAACACACACAGACAGGCTGTTATAAGTGCCTATTAGTCTACAAACCTGAAATGCCCCCCAAAATGAGTTACAGTGAAAAACACGTACTACCCCAAATGAAAAATAGCAAAATACATCAAGAGTTCAAAAGGCAGGAGTTGAACAAGATGATCCCATTTCATGCTACATTAATACGTCACTCTAATTTTATATAAGAATGAGCCTTCATACTTCCCATCCAGAATTCTGAAATATGTAGGTGTCCAAGCAAGTAAATCTATTTCAAAAATGGGGGGTTGGGGGGATGGATTATTCCTGCAGTTTTGGAACTTGTTCAGAGTTTTTAAGTCAATGAATGATAAGTGAGAAGGAAGGAAGGAAGGAAGGAAGGAAGGAAGGAAGGAAGGAAGGAAGGAAGGAAGGAAGGAAGGAAGGAATGGAGGGAGGGAGAAACCATGTCCCATTCTAGCATAAGCAGAATTATGTCTGCAAACAGCATTTGTTCTCCCAAGCATAATGCATGGCTAGTTAAGAGCATGGGGGCTAGGAGCACCTGGGTGACTCTGTCAGTTAAGCATCTGACTCGATTTTGGCACAGGTCATGATCTCACAGTTTGTGAGATCGAGCCCCGTGTCAGGCTCTAGGCTATCAGAATCCCTGCTTGTGATTCTCTCTCTCCCTCTCTCTCTCTGCTCCTCCCCTAATTGTGTGTGTGAGCCCTTGAACTCTTTCCCTCTTTCTCTCAAAATAAAAAAATAAACTTTAAAGAGAGAGAGAGAGAGAGAGAGAGCATGGGGCTAGAGTCAGACTGTTCAGAGTTTCTATCTTGGGTCTGTCACTGACCTCACATGTGGGTCTTGGTCCCATACAGGACTTCTCCTGCCATTATGCCAGTTTCTCCATCATAAAATGGTAATAATATTGGTATTCCTGGAGTTACCCGGAGAATCAGATTGAAATAATTCACAGAAAGTGCTTAGAACAGCGCCTAGCACAAAGCAATAAATTTTGAGCTATTCTTATTGCAATAATTTAAGACTGAGTGTGAGGAAATTGCATATCATCCCGGGTCTGAGTGTCAAAAATTAGCATCATTTCATATAGCCGTCCAATTGTCTCACCAACAATTCTTGAGAGGAAATGGCTTTCTGAATCTCTTATTTCTACTCACCTAATCCATATACGACCAATTTATTCCACACTAAATCCCACAAAAGGGACTGTTATAAAACAAATTCTATGCACCTCATCAGTCTTTAACTGTAAACTTAGGCCACATTTTCATTTAGTAATCAATTTCTTAAAGTGCCAGCCCCCTTTGACCTAATTGCCAAAAATTAATTTCCCCTCAAAGTATCCCCTTCCTCTCTGGAAACCTTAAAGAGACACACAACAACACCCTAGTCTGTGAGGCACATTCACCACAGTATCCCTTTCTGCTCTGTCTCCTTTTAGTCCATGTTCCTGCGTGAGAAGCCATTTACAGAAGCCTTAGTCCCTGGAACCCATATCTGCCATGTGAAGTCTCATATCTACCCTGTATGTGAAAGAGTGGTGTCCCTATATACGTCCAGAGCTAGCTTCAGTGGTGAACATTCGTTTGTTGGTGTTGTAGTTTTCTGCCTCTAGTTATGGTAACTCACAGTCCTCTTAGAGAACCATGCATCTATCACTGCCACTCTGGGCAGCTGGGGTGGCCTTGACTCCAACACTAGCATGTGACCCCATTCAGAACAGTAAGCCAGGCCCAAAGCTTTAAAACAACTGCTGATGAAAATAAGGAGTTAAAATGAAAGCCTAGAATTTCTGGCAGCCATCACAAAGGAGTTGAAACTAAGACATCTGAGTAGGAAGCCAATGTAGAGGAAAGCCAAGTTGGACAGAGAGAGGCATACCAAGTGGTCATGACCTAATTTGAGCCTCTGGATCTGGTTATGCCTCAACCTAGAAAAGCCAGCCCAGAATGTTTCTATTAAGAGAGTTAATAGATGTCCTTTCTGCTTTAATCGGTTTGGGTTGAATTTGGTGTAATCACACTGAACACTTTCTGAACGACACTGCTTCTCATCTTTGGAATGCCAGACTTTCTGGGCTTCATGCAGAAGTGAAGAAGAGGGGCTTCCTTCTCAACTCTATGCCAGGTTAGTCAGCAGGCCTTGATAAAGCCCTGCCGATGCTTAGGGTCTTTCAAAAATCTGATCACATTCTGGTCCTAGTTGTCCTAACTAGAGAATATCAAAGGGAACCCAGTTGTCCTGACCCAAAGCAGACGGTGAAATGTCACTCTGTCCTCTTCTGCTACCAACCTGACCTCCTCCCCAAAGCAAACCTTCTTTCCTTCAGACCAGTTACAAAACAGAATGTGCTCTACATCTCAACGGAAAGAAACAGAAACGGAAAGAGACTCACGAGTGGAGAGTATTACTTAGACTTTCAGAAATACCCTGGTATCCATCCTTGGTCATGTTTGCCCCCCAAGAACTACCATTTTCTTTTTGCCTGATTATCACACACTAAGATTATGTGCCACCCAAGGTTTTAAAAGGAGCTTACTCATAAGCTTTTTACTTACCCTGGACCCCAACCTTATGTTTCCCACGAAGTTCTGTCTTAAAATGGATTCTCCCATTACTCGGTTTTTGGAAAGAGGGCCCTCTAGAGGAAGAAAAAGTAGAGAATGCAACTTAAGTATCACAGCTGGAAGGACTTGGTTAAACATGGCTCAGTCACATGTTGCCATTCAAGGCAAACCTATTCCTATGTCTAAATCACCTAGTCTTTCACACAGGCATGAAAATCAATTATTCCTCCATTGATTTCTACTGTTATCTTCTGAACTCAGGACGTGACTTTTAATAATAATTAGCATCATCGGTAGACCACCATGGGTCAACAGCCTTGACATCCATTTGATAAACTGAATGAAACAGTGGAGAATATTGACATTGCTCTTCACCATCAATTCTCCTAGCTATTGAATTTCACCCTTTTTCTATCTTCCCACTTTTCCCAATTGTTAAGGTCACTTTCCATTTCAATCCTGTTTCCAAGTCCTTAGCCAACACATCCAACTTGCTGTCAGTGGGATATTTATTAAGAATACTCATCCCACTATCCAAAACTTTGATTAAATGTCTAGATACCACAAGACAACTTCTCTCAGAGTGTGTCCTCTCTTCCCTTCAAGTCACAACGACCCGTTGACAAATACTTTCAATTTGAGCCAGCTGTGTACTTAACAGTAAAATGAGCTAAACAATTTTCTTAGGTTCTTGATGAATATGACACGTGGGACTGGATTTTAAAAGCTTCTGGAGTCATAATAAAGGTTTGAAACACAACCATTTGTCCCTACCTGACAAAATAAAGAATAGCAACTCTGTCAGGTAGTAAACCTAATCTTTCAGATTTTTCTATTATTTTTTTAATTTTTTAAATTTATTAATGTTTATTTTTGAGAGAGACAGAGAGAGAGAAAGAGAGAGAGAATCAGCAGGGGGAGGGCAGAGAGAGAGGGGAGACACAGAATCCATAGCAGGCTCCAGGGCCCATGCTGTAAGCACAGAGCCCGAGGCAGGGTTGAAACCCATGAACTGTGAGAACATGACCTGAACTGAGGTCAGACTCTTAAGCAACTGAGTCACCCAGGTGCCCCCTTTTTAATTTTTTTTTAATGTTTCTTTATTTTTGAGAGACAGAGAGAGACAGAGCACAAGTGGGGAGGGGCAGAGAGAGAAGGAGACACAGAATTCAAAGCAGGCTCCAGGCTCCAACCTGTCAGCGCAGAGCCCGACGCAGGGCTCAAATTCATGAACCCCAAGATCATGACCTGAGCTGAAGTCGGACGCTTAACCAACTGAGCCACCAAGGCGCCCCTCTATTATTCCTAAGGTCCTTGAATGTTTAGGTGTTTCCTGAGTCACCAATCCTAATTTTTTTTGCAGGCAGGATGAGTTTGGGGCCAAATACACTTGGGGCTAAATCCTATCTCTGCCACTCTGTGGGACTTAGGGGAAAAAAGAGAGAGAGGAAAAAAAAAGTTTTTCCTTTTTTGCCCCTGAGCCTGTTTCATCATCTGTAAGAGGGGCCTAATCTTTAAACGTTGTTTCAAGGACTAGCAACATGCCTTTGTCAGAGTATACATTCAATACAAGCTAGCCTTCTTCCTTTTTTTTTTTTTTTTTTTTTTGTCTCATTTGGAAGGTTGCGTCTGTACTATGAAATCTTCCCACAATCAAGAGGCACCTGGATAATAAATTTCAGGCACCTGCATAATAAATTTGTTTGAGGCACGACTATTCCAGTGGATTTCATACATGTGGACCCTTTCTAATTTCTTACACCCTGGGGTTTGGTGGAGGAAGGAGAGGTTCAAGCACAGTTTTAGAGTCAGTCAGGATGAACCTGACTATGCCACCTATTACAGGGCTTCAGAAAATGTTCTTAAACTCTCAAAGTCTGCTTTTCCTTCTAAAAACGAAGACGGTAATAGTACCTGGTTCATAGCTTTAAGAGTGCCACTAAATTTAGTAGCACTTAGCAGTCTTTTGCTCACAACAGCATTCAACAAATGAATGCTGTGACATGATGAGGTAATTCTTGTTGGAATCTTACTCATATGTGATGAATTCTTATGTATCTGCTAGAATTCCTTCCACTTCCCAACTTCTCTCCAATTAAACAGGATACTCCACGCAAATATGGACCAGGCTCATTTAATTCAAATTCACAGATCTTGCTTCTTGAACAGAGCCTATCACACAGTAAACACTTGGTAAGAAATGCTGCTTAATGGTTGAATGAATGAATGAATGAATGAATGAATGAATAGATCTTTGAGTTCATGCCAACAATGTCTGAATAAGACAGAGGGGGCAGCTGCATAAGACTAACACTGAGGATCAATGCATCCTGCTTACTTCATTAACATGACCATCACAAGTCTCTTTAAGGCTTTTCAATTTTCTAAAGTGCATCAGAATTCAGCATAAAAAGATTTCAGGCAACGTAATACCTACAGTTAACAACATGTTATTGTGCACTCAAAAATTTTTCAAGAAGATAGATCTTGCATAAAGCTTTCTTACCTTAAAAGGGTGAGACCACAAGGAAACTTCTGGAGAGGATAGATATGTTCCTTCCTTTAATGTGGTGACATGCATATGTTTAAAATCATTAAATTATATACATTAAATGTGCATTTTTTATGTATCAATTCACCTCAAAAAGACTAAAAAAAAAAACTTGGGAGTTACATCTCTAAACTTAAATAGCATGATTTGTTTTCTGAAAATGTGTGAATTCTCTCATCCCTCAAAAAAGGGTTTATTTTTAAAATATAAGTATATATAAGTCTAAACTGATTTCATGATGGTCTGGTAGAGTCATGGTTCTCAAATTCTCCTCCAAATTCTTCATTTGGCAGATGAGAATGACTGTTCCTGGGTGATCTAAGAGCACAATATACTCTTTCCCACACACATACCAAATGTTTTTAAGTGTCATATTTTATCCCAAGGACATAATCAGACATCCATTATTTTCATCACATTGTTGCATAATCAAAAAATGAGAACATAAATATATGTAAACATATACTATCTAGATGAATTATAATTTATCCTAATTATAACAGTCTGTATAGCTATTAAAAATTATACTATCTAAAAATATGAAAATACATGAAAACATTTTCAAAATGTATTATTAAATGAAAGAAGCTGCATACAATTTCTAGTTATTATCACTAAAATGACAATAAAATGATTTTTAAATCAAATACCCAATGAGCCAGAGATACTAGGAGAAGACACAAAATTGTGGAAGATGAAAAGTAAATGAACACGTGGTAGGCTTTCTTGTAACCCAAATGAATCTAAAATCTAAGCTGGCCCTGGAAAGCCCTGGAAGTCAATGACACGTGGTACAAAACCCCAGAAATGTTCAAGAATAAGAAACACCACCTAACTCTGAAAGAGGAGGTGCCTACAGTTGAGAAAGCAACATTTGTTTGAAAATCCTTACAACAAAGAATTTAAATACAGGATAACTCTCAAACCCTGCTGTTATTCCTGTAGAAAACTAGGGATTTACTCTCTGAAGAGGTAGATTCGAAAAGCCTCTGGAAGGGTGCATGGGTGGCTCAGTTGGTTAAGTGTCCCATTTTGGCTCAGGTCATGAACTCACAGTTTCGTGGGTTTGAGTTCCACCTCATGCTCTGTGCTGACAGCTCAGAGCCTGGAGCTTGCTTGGGATTCTGTGTCTCCATCTCTCTGTACCTCCTTTGAGTGTGCTCTGTCTCACTCTCTCTCAAAATGAATAAACATTAAAAATTTTTTTTCTGAAGTCTCTGGACTTGGGGTCACTTGGCACAAGTGAGGTTAGAATACCTTATGAAAAATGTGGGTTCAGTGAAACCTGGACACTGAATCATGAAGTTCCTAGCCCCCTTTCCCCACTCACTTCTAAAAATGCTAAAGTCCCGGGGTGCCTGGGTGGCTCAGTCAGTTAAGCGTGCAACTTCGGCTCAGGTCTTCATCTCACAGTTCATGGGTTTCAGCCCCGTGTCAGGCCCTGTGCTGACAGTTCAGAGCCTGGAGTCTGTTTCAGATTCTGTGTCTCTCTCCCTCTCTCTCTGCCCCTCCCCTGCTTGCATGTTCTCTCTCTCTCTCTCTCTCAAAAATAAATAAACACTAGTGGCACCTGGGTGGCTCAGTCGGTTAAGCGGCTGACTTGGGATCAGGTCATGATCTCGCGGTCTGTGAATTCGAGCCCCATGTCGGGCTCTGTGCTGACGGCTCAGAGCCTGGAGCCTGTTTCAGATTCTGTGTCTCCCTCTCTCTGACCCTCCCCCATTCATGCTCTGTCTCTCTCTGTCTCAAAAATAAATAAACGTTAAAAAAAATTTTTTTTAATAAATAAATAAATAAACAAACAAACACTAAAAAAAAATTTAAAATGCTGAAGTCTCCAGTTCTTTCCAGTTTGGTCTATCTATGGCTTCACTCACATTCATTTCTTCAAATTTCTTTTTCTCGGCAAATTTCAAGTTTAAACAAGATCTCGGAGGGAATGTTTAACCTGCTCAAGAAAATAAGTGTTTTGATCATTTAATAGCATTGTTTACAAACAACTTTTATAATATTTGTAAAGGTTTATAGCTTTGTTAGTGCTGATTCTCCAGAAAGTCTACCTGGAAATACTATACTTGATATTACTTTTGTAAATTATATACTTAAGCTGCAAAATGGCTTATCCTGGAATACAGTCCATAGTTTACACTTTGCACTGAGCCTCCTGTGTCCTTTTCCGGGCCATCTGCATTAATGACACTGTATTAGGGAAGTCTAATTCAGACTGCTTTAGCAATCTGGGAACAGTGAAGGAGGATGCATTCCATCTATACCCCAACTGTCTCCACAACTCCAGCCAAGGTATGCATCAGAAATCCAAAGAGGTTTTTTTTGTTTTTTTTTTTTAAGTTTATTTATCTATCTTGAGAGAGAGAGCATGACCAGGCAAGGGGCAGAGAGAGAGAGAGAGAGAGAGAGAGAGAGAGACAGAATCCCAAGCAGGCTCTGCACGATCAGTGAGATCTCTGAACTGTGAGACCATGACCTGAGCCAAGATCAAGAGCAGGACACTTAAGCCCTACAAAGAGGTCTTTTCAAATTATACATATATATAGCCCTGCCTCCAAGTCCTCTGCAGACCCTTCAACTATCTCCTACTAGAAAATCACTATAGATCATTAAAGAGTATAATGGACATGTGATCAGGATCCAACATAAAGTAAGGTAACAATTATATCACTCTATAATCCAGACATCTGACCAAACTGAACAATTCTACAAAATTTGAGTTTTGGACAACACTGAGGAAACATGACTTCTAAGGCTCTTTTCCATTCAATAATTTCTGTAATTCTTTAGTGGAAATAGTACCTGTCCCATTCTATGGGCATTTGCACATGACCCAGGTTAGACCAATCATCCCTCTGGTCCAGTGGGTAGGCATGAGACTTACCAATCAAAGTGCTTCCCTGGGATTTTTCAAAATGAAGCTAAGCATGAAAGTGCCTTTTCCACTTTGGTTATGAAAGTAAAGTACGTCAAACCAAAGCTCCCAGAGAGCACACCCCCCACCTCCAGGGACCAGCCAGGCTAAGAAAATAAAGCTGGTGCACAGAAACAAATGGAGATTAAGGAAGATACCAGAGAGTCCTGAAGGGATTTTGGGTTCTGATTACAGGCAAGCCTATGAATTCCCCTTTCCCCCTTAAGCAGTTTTGAATTGGATTAGGTTGGAATTTTCTGCTTCCTAACAAGAAGGTCTTACTAATTCCTATGCTGTTTTAAACTCTAAACTCTGGGAGGGTAAAAACCGGGCTTGAAAGACATTATATATGAACTATGCTATCTGAAGAGTGGCATATGGTCATAGCAGCAATGAGGACACTGATAAACAAACTCTAGTGAACGCTGACTGTACCCCCAGACACTGCTTTAGCATGACCACAGTATCTATGATGTAAGTACTAGAATAATATCTCCATTTTTATAGTTGAGGAAACTGAGGCACTTGAGGTAACTTACCCAAGATGGCAGAACTAAAAGGTCACTCAGCCAGGATTTGAACCAAGCACGCTGGCTCCAGAGCCCACACTCTAAACCACCACAGCATTCTTCCACACCATGACAAGTCTGTTAACTAAGTTCCTACCAACATAGCCTCCAAATTAAAGTGGAGACCAAAATTACTCTCAACTTTGAGAATGTTTGACCTTTTGAACATGCCAATTGCTTTGACATTTCAGATCTTAGTCAAAGGAGCCGCATTTCACTTCTGAGATTTCCATGTGAATTTCTTGGAAAATACCCTGAGGAAACAGCTCCATCTGTAAGTAAATGGAACATGATAAATGATGACAGTCTAATGGGAAGTACCTTACAAAGGCTGAACACCCTGAGCTATTTCTGCTTGACCTGTGGTTTGACCCAGAGTCAATCACTCCACCCTTAACCTCTCTGGGCTCTGTTTATTTTTGATTTAATAAATGGTAATTTCCAATGTCCTCCCACAATAGGAGGAGTGCGTTTTTAAGGCAATTTATGGCAATTCACAATATTCTCCGTGTTTCTTAGGAGATATTAGCTAGACATAAATGTAAGAGAAATTTGTAATCTCACTGCCATAATATTAACTGAAATCTATTGAGTGCTCATCATGTCCCATCACTCCACAATGTATATGAGTTAGTCCATTCAAGCCTCACAACAACCTTACGTTGCAGATACTACTATTATTCCCATTCAACAGGTAAGGAAGCAAGAGGTGGGGGATCAAATTATTTGTGGATGTGTGATGATTAATATTATGTGTCAACTTGGGTTGGCTGCGGTGCCCAAATGTTGGTCAAACATCATCAATCTAGGATTGCTGCGAAACTTTTTCAGATGATATTAACATTTCAATCAGAGTCAATAGACTCTGAATAAATTACCCACCCTAATATGGGGGGGGGGGGCTCTTCTAATCAGTTGAAGGCCTTAAGAGAAAAAACACTGAGATGTCCTGAGGAAGAAAGAATTCTGCCTCTTGACCGCCTTTAGGCCTGATCTGCAATCCCGTCTCTTCCCAAGGTCTCCAGCCCCTCAGCCTGCTCTGCAGAATTCAGATTTGCCAGGCCCCACATTCACGTAAGCCAATTCCTTAAAATCTCTCTCTCTGTGTCACAGTCTCTTGTACATAGGTATATACCTATACAGCCTATTGGTCCTGTTTCTCTGGAAAACTCCACCTAGTATGCAGATACACACAGTAACTGGAAAAGTTTGGATGTAAACTGAAACAACCTTATTATAAAGCCCACCCCAAGCTTTTTTTTCAACTCCTCATAAAATTCTCTTTAACCATTCTCATTCTGTATGGGGCCATGACCCTAGCGTGTCTGAAAACTGGCAGGACCACTGGTCTGACAAAGAGGACGAGAGGTATTCTAAGAATTTCCTTCTCTTGTCCACAGTCTAAATGTAATTAAGCTCCATCAGATGTCTTTGGATCCTTCCCCTCAACCTATGTGATCTGTCATCACTCTTAAATTTCACTGTCTCTAGTTATTTAGCTTGCCATATACCCACTTCCCTATGCAGGGAGACTATAGGGAAGACTGCTCTAGCATTTTGAGGCCACTTTGAGATTTGACTGTGGGTACATGTCTCTTGCAGCGGGAGAAGGAGTTGAGCTAGCAGAAGGTGGAGTAGCAAAGTAGAAAGAGCAGACTCTGAAATCAGGCAGGTGTGGGTTCAAATCCTGACTTTACCACAGACTCACTTTACAACCTTGAACCATGGCTTTAAGTCTTTCAACCTCACTTTTCCTACCTGTGAAATGGGGAGAGCCACACCTATCATGAAGCATTGTTTTGGAAGTCAAGGAAATACTTACCGGAGTACACAGAAGGTGTTTAAGAAGTCATAGCCCTTATTGCGGGCACTACTTCTGCCTTAGAATGTAAAGCCTAATGTCTGTTTCCTAAGTTCACCGATAATCAGACAACTGTTGTTGTTTGACCATATTTCACTGACATTGCTGTGATCTGGGGTGAAGGCTAAGTCTACAATTATTCCATCTCCTATCTGACTTGACAGCACGTCACAGAGAATGCTTGAAAAACCCTAGGCTTCCTTTAGAGACCACACAAAAAGAAGGTTAAGGGTGGATCAGAAAATCAATTTAGTTTCCATCTAGGCAGCCTTCTGCCATAACGTTTCTCAAACAACATAATGGCTCTGCGGAGCTGATGACAGAGGGCAACAGACGAAACAGCCCATTTTTGATGCAAGCTTGTCCCTCGCATCTTAGCTGGCATTCCAAGGACAGCGGTTTCCTTAGCACCAGGGCCAATACTTGTGGAAATGGTGCCAATCAGCCAAGCTCAGATGTGCCCTGAACCTCTCTGAGCCAAGCTCTGGGCTATGTATACTGCCTGCCGCCTATACTGTAAGTCTGTAAATAAAGTTTGTTTTTTCTCACTCTACAATGAACTCATGATCCTTATAAAATGCCTGGGAAAAAATTAAAAAGTAGAAGAAAAAAACCTTATTCATAGTTTCAGTAATCAAACACAACTAAGTCAATATTTCAGTAAATTCTTTGCATTTTTTATTAATTTTCAGTATTTGTGAAGCTGTGATTATACATCCCATTATTTATTCAACCATGTTACACCCTAAAACAGAAGTTGGAAAGCTACAGACTACAGGCAAAATCTGGACCATGCCTATTCCTCTATTTTTTGTTTTGTTTTGTTTTCAAATGTTTATTTATTTATTTTGAGAGAGGGATACACACAGTATGCACGTGAGCAGGAGAAGGGCAGAGAAGAGAGGGAGAGAAAGAATCTCAAGCGGTCTCCACATTGCCAGCACAGAGCCCAAACGAGGGGCTCGATCTCACAGAACCACGAGATCATGACCTGGGCCGAAATCAAGATTTGGACATTTAACCGACTGAGGCATCCCTGACTAAATAAAACTTTACTATAATACAGCCATGCCTACTCATGTCCCCAGGGTCTATGTTTGCTTCTGCATCACAATGGCAAAAGTTGAGTAGTTGAAACAGAGACTGTATGGTCTGGAAAGCCTAAAATGCTTACTATCGAAATCCTCGCAAAACAAGTTGATCAACCCGAACTTTAGATAGGTACTACTGTGTGGGGCAGTGGGGGTTCCTACCTCCGCCCCATCTTCTGTGTGCCCACATCCTAACCATCTTTCAAGCTCCAACACAATTGCTACTGTATCAGGGACGCTGCTTCTTATACCCCCAAATGGAAGTCAGCTCTTCCCCTTTTACATCCCCACTAGAACTTGATCCCTACTCGTCTTAATATATTCTCCATTTTCTACCATGTTTCCATGTATGTATTTTTAGAAAGTATCTCCTCTCATTTATTAGACTCTATTTCACCACATCACTGAGCTCAGTGTCTAGAACTGAACACACAGCTCAGTATACATTTACTGAACAAAAGTATTAAGATACGATGTCCATCCTTCAAGAATGCACAACCTACTTGGGAGAAATACCACCAACCACATTAAAATTATTAAGGATGGTTTTGACACAAGGATTGTAAGAGAGGGAGCTGTGGGTTGGACTGGTATAATCAGGGAAGGCTTCTTGAAAGAGTCGGGAATGAATTCAGCTTTAAAGGGTAATTTTTAACTGCACAGAGAAAGAATAGGTGGCAAGGAGGAATAAAGACAGGAGGAAGGAATGTGCACAGCTTTGTGTAACCGTGAAGAAAGATCTCCACAGGGGGAGGGTAAGCTCAATCAAGAGAGGAAAACAGTAAAGACAGATTGTGTGTCGCCAGAAAAATGTAGGACCTTAATAAGCAACAATATAATCACTAAACAGGAACCTGAGCTCAGATCCCAAAACAGCAGTGACCAACCTGTATACGCCTTAGTTGATAACCTGTTTATAATTCCACAGTGGAACATCGTCAGTTCACTTCTGCAACACTGTATCTTAATGAGCGTCATTTGTAAAACGTTTGAATGAGCCTGGTCCCTGGCTCAGAAATGACGGGAAGGTAAATACGAATCCTTTCAAATATGAATCTGCTCACCCTGTGGTCTCCCACAGGATTTTGTACATAATCTTCTTCACTGCACAAACCATGCCCTCCTGTAATTGTTTCTGTTTACATGTTCATATTCCCCACTAGGCACCAACTTCTCCAGGATACCTTAGTCATGGATTGTTTAATTAGAAAAGGGAAAAAAAAAAAAAAAAAAAAAAGCCCACTTTAAAAAAAAAAAAAAAAAAAGGCAGCTTAAGAGCAACTTCTATTAAGCCCGCAGTTGTATCGTCTATGCCACAACTGGGGGAGTAGAGACAGTCAGTACCAGATGTAGGAAGTCCTCAGTCCCTCTTCCTGCAGCCTTCTGTGTTTTCCTACCTGCCAAGCCCTGGAGCTTTGGCCCTCTGACCCCACGGAAACTCATACTCCTCTCTAAAATCATGGGTTCCCCAGGATTCACACTTTCCCCTATATATCTCATAAACTGTTTAGCTTTCAGTGCCATACGATGCAGCTGGGGCCATGAGCTTACCCGGGTGGAAAAGCACAGCCCCCGAGTTGAGAATGCTATCACTACTTTACAGGGAAATTTTGGAGACCATAGTGGGGCAAAGTGGATGGAACAGTACAGAAAGAGTGACTCCAAAGAGGTGGACTTTGAACATAAAGTTTTAAGAATACCTTAACAATTTTACTTATATTTTCCTGTTCACTACAAATAAGAAAATTCAAAAGCATAATATATGAGAAAAAAAACACGATGATTAAAAAATCTAAAGGTGGGGCACCTGGGTGGTTCATTTGTTTAAGCATCCAACTTCAACTCAGGTCATGATCTCATGGTTTGTGAGTTCAAGCCCCGCGTCAGGCTCTGTGCTGACAGCCTAGAGCCTGGAGCCCGCTTTGGATTCTGTCTCCCTATCTCTCTTCCCCTCCCCTGCTCATGCTCTGTCTCTCTCTCAAAAGTGAACAAACATTAAAAAAAGTTTTTTTAATCTAAAAGAGTTCTTCAATAAGCAGAAAACAAAAAATCTAAATAATGAAAAGGCATTGTGCCATAGTATAAGTGGCAGATTTTGTCTTTCTGAGAGGTAGACTTACAGGTGACTTTCATTTAATGAAGTGTTGCTTCCTTTTGACTCCTGCTTAGAAGGTTTTGGATTGCCAGATCTTTAAGCCACAACTCAAAATAACGTTGAAGTACAGGACCAATTCTGCCTGGCTGCGTCAATCTCTGGGTTTTCCTTTCAAATTCCCAGGAGAGAGAACACCCTTGTCCCGGGCTTTCATCCCCCATCCCCCCGCCCCCGCCCTCCCCCACCAACTGAATCAACTGGAAGGAAGGGGAATACAACCAGCATAGATTAGGCAAGGAAAACTTAGGAGGACAAGATGGACACACAGTCAGGATGCCCAAAAAAGGGGGGAAAGAAATGGGTCTGGACCAGAAGCAAATGAGGTACACACCTCTGTCCCAAGTGGAGGAGAGATAACATACCACAACCAGTCTCCTCTTTCACTTGGTATTATTATTTTAGGTGTTTTGGGTTTTGGTTTTTTGGTAAATCACTAGTATCTCTTAACAGACCACCTGTGGATTTTTTTCACAGACTCAGTTCTCAACTAATTCTTCAGTTTTACTTAAGAGGAGTTTAAACATCCCCGTACAGCAGATATCACTTGGTGATTCTCCAAACCATCCCTTCACCTGTACCAAAATGGTGGAAAGCTTGGAAACTACACTGCTAAGAATTTCTTACTACCACAGTTCCAGTAAGATGCAGCCAGTCGGACACCCTCATGTGAGATCCAGAGGGAGAAGCGAAGGGGGAGCCAGGACCGAGAGAGTAGAGGTAGGCAGTCGTGCAGGGGCAGACGTGGCAGACAAGGGTATGCTAGAGGCTTCCAGCAACCTTCGTGAAGGTCACCCACTTAGAAGCGACAGCCAAGTGAGATAACCAACAGCTACTGACCTGTACTTGTTTGCACTTTGGGGATGTCTCCCTAGTCTTTTCAATAGTGGTCAAACCCTTTAATCTCGTTTATTAAATGGTTTCCTATTCAAAATATCTAAGGTGGCTTCTGTTGTCTTCACTGAACCCTGAGTAGCACCTCTTTTTAAATAGCAGTTCTCAGGGGCGCCTGGGTGGCACAGTCGGTTAAGCGTCCGACTTCAGCCAGGTCACGATCTCGCGGTCTGTGAGTTCGAGCCCCGCGTCAGGCTCTGGGCTGATGGCTCAGAGCCTGGAGCCTGTTTCCAATTCTGTGTCTCCCTCTCTCTCTGCCCCTCCCCCGTTCATGCTCTGTCTCTCTCTGTCCCAAAAATAAATAAACGTTGAAAAAAAAAATTAAAAAAAAAATAAATAGCAGTTCTCAAACTTTAATGTGCATAAAAATAACTTGTGTAAAAATTCAGATTCAGAAGAGCTGGAATCAACCTAGAAAGCCACATTTTTAGCAAGTATTCCAAGTAACTCTGATGTAGGTGGAACAGGTCCTCTCCAGGAAACCCTGCTTTAATATTAAAGTGAGGACCCCTGAGCCCTACACACTCAATCTCTTTTATTCTGATGCCAAATCAATTAAACAGCACCCTTTGCAAGCCAGTGGCCAAAACAGAGTTTATTCCTATCTGGAAGTGTGCTCATCATAACCTTCAAATTTTTTGGCTCACCAGAAACATGTTCTCTCCAAGGAATAACTTATCTATGAAGTGCAATAGGGTTTAAAGATGAAGGAGGCAGGGTTAGACCAGGGATCAAATCTTAGCTTTCCACTGATTGGTGTATGACATTAAGTAGGTCACCTAACCCAACTGATCTTTGACCTCATCTGTGAACATGTACCTCACAGAGTTGATTATCACACATAATAGGATTGATTAATGTCTACCTTTCCCACTGGAAACCCATAAAGGTAGGAATTACATCTAGTACCTTTGTTGCTTTACCATCATTCAACCTTTGTTCAATAAATAATTACTGAGCACTTAATGTATGGCAGGCTCCAGACTGTCTCCAAATGAGGATACAGTGCCTAACCCAATGTTTAGAACAGGCCATGCTTACAACATTTTGCTCAGCAGCATCATCAGCTACAATCAGTGGCTTGCTTTTACAAGCTTATTGTAAGGGCTCCTGGGTGGCTCGGTCGGTTTAGTGTCAGACCTCACGTGAGGTCGTGATCTCATCGTTCCTGAATTCGAGTCCCACATTGGGCTCTGTCCTGACAGCTCAGAGCCTGGAGCCTGATTTTAATTCGGGGCCTCCCTCTCTCTCTCTGCCTCTCCCCAACTCATGCTTCATCTCCCTTTCTCTCAAAAATAATCAAACATTAAGAAAAAAAAAATTAAAGCCTATTGTAAATCGCAGGTACGTTAGCAAGTCATAAAGGGAAAACAACCATGTGTTAAAAATAATACTTCATATAATAGTAGCAGCAGCCTATTACATCAATGGTATAAACGTGCGATGGGAAGGAAGTAGTTAGTTAAATCCTTTCATTTGAGCTAACCTGGCTGGCCTTATCTGCTCAATGGCAGCTGTACAGGTAGCATGGCTCTCAGAGCAAGACAAGCAGGAAATGATCACTGTCACTCAACGGTAGGGAGATTTTCTAATTTGGAGTTTTAATTTCTCATTCTCTGTCTTGTGGAATGCTTCCCAGATCAGGCTTCCAGCACCTGAGGGGAAAGACCCTAGACACCCACTAATTTGAAATGGAGTAGCAGTTCACACCCCTTCTAGCTCCCTGAGCTGTTGCACTTCTGGGCAAATAACCCGACCTGTCCCAGATTGGTACACGAGGGCAGAAGACACCTGTTGCCTGAAAGGAACCCTTGTGCCCTCCAGCCTCCTGCGTGGATGAGCAGACACCACGGTTGATGACAAAGAACCTCTACTTACATCTTCATGCACTGGAAGTGACCAGGCCAGACCCTGGAAATATTTGGGCATAATTCACTCCCAGTAACCCAGGCCTCCCTTCAACCGGTCCCTTACACCCAATTGCAAGATGCTTTCCCAACAGGCAAACACCCAGAGTCATTTTGTATCTTACCCACAGTGTTCCACTTTTCATGTTCAATTATATGCCAACCTTTTGACTTTCACAAAGGGCTAGTGTGCCTCCGGTGCTTACTAAGTTCCAGGCACCATCATACTGATTCTTCATAAGAACATTATGACACAGCATATTTTTTACTGCTTTACAGAGGAGGCAATGACGACCCAAAGCCATACAGCCGGAAAGTTGCAGGCTTTGCTCTGACTTCAGAGCATACACTCTTCACCACTCTACTGCACTGCCTCCTAATACTTATCTGTGAAAAAGAAAGTATTGCACTGAGTTAGAAGCAGTTGCTGAAAAACATTTTCTGTAAAGGTCCAGACAGTAAATATTTTAGACTTTGCCTGCTATAAGGTCTCTGTCATGACAACTAAGCTCTGCTGTGTGTGAAAGCAGCTACAGGCGACAGGAAAACGAGCGGGTATGCTGGCTGTGTTCCCATAAAGCTTTGTTTACAAAAATAGGCAGTGGGATAGACTTAGCCTACAGACCACGGTTGCAAATACCTGAGTCAGAGGAATGTCAGGCCAAACAGATAAAGGCTGGCAGGCTCAGACTGACGGTGAACCTGCCTCCATTGTTTGGGGTTTCGTGCCCCAGAAGACACAGTTTCTGCTTCTCCTTTGCAGCCACTACCTCCCAATCACAAGCTCCCACTCTCCTGCTCTCCTAAGCAGGACGTGATCGAGGTGAGCCCAGTGAAGTTCCTGTGCGTCTTCTTCACTGAGAAGAGAGAAAACAGACTCATCAGCCTCTCTCACTGCTGGGCCCCTGTGCTTTCACTCAAGCATTACCATTCATTAACTCCCTTCTAGAATGCCCTCTGCACCTTTTACCATATGACCTGGGTCAGGCTCCCCTTCTCCCCGCATGCCTTTCCCTCATGTGGATGAGGGTTGGTAACACGAGAAATAGAAAACGAGATGGGAAGAACAACTGGAAACGTTAAAACATGGTCTGCTGGTAAGGCTAATGACAGTAGATGTATGTATATATACCGTTCACCATTTATGCATTAAGACCATGCAACACAATAACAATTATGAACACTGATTGGGAGGTAGGAACTTTGCTGTAAGTTGTATTTGATTACAACAATGAGCTGTGTTCATGCTTTGAGCTTTCACAGTTTGTTACACATGAAGCATGAGCGTGTCTGCTTATAATTAAATCTCAGGATAAAGAGCACCAGTCCCCATCCTTAGTTTTCGCTCACATTTTTCAGATAATCCATATAATGTCTGTACTAATAAAAGAACACATCTTGTTGTAAGGAAGTACACTGTAGTGTGAATGCAACACTGGACTTCCAATACTAATTGCAAGCCATTTATCAATGTGCCAGGCACAGTACTATACAGATTGCATAAAATATCTCATATTAACCTCAGCAACTTCATGATGCATTATGATAATGTCTATATTACTAATAAATAAAATGAGGTTTGCCCTCAGAGTAAGTTTTTTCACACTGCCTCCATAACTGTATAGGGTAGTATTGTCACAGTCTCCATTCCTCCCCCCACCACATACACACACACACACACACACACACACACACACACACACACACGAAAAAATCAATGTACCTTCAAGAACTGACAAACAATTTTTAAAATATCCATGGCTCCTGTCATGAGATCAGAGCCTACATAAACTGCACAGGAGCTCCTCTGGGATCATCAATCATCACTTGACTCTGATGTCAACCTCGTATGAACAAACTGAATGCTCTCAGTGGGTCAGCATGACAGACGCTGACGATCCATTTCAAGGTATCAGGAAGAAGATAGCAAGCAGTTACGGGCAAAGGATTCAATGTCCCCATACCAACATGAGTAGATCTTAAAAGCACAACATTCATTTTAAAAAGTGAGCAGGTCAAATATTTGACATCATACCACTTACACAATTTAAAAGTACATGCATGTAAAACAGCAGTGCACATTTTGGAAGACATACACACACAAAAAGAGGAAGTACCAATTAAACAACTAGAACGGTTGCTATGGTGAAGGGAGAGAAAGGAGGTATAGCAGGGCATAGAAAGTAGGTATAAAGTAGGGAATGAAGTGAAGAAAAAGAAAACAGCAGGGGTCTTGCAAGGAGTAATATGGATCATGCACCATTTACTAAGACATGTCATTATTCAATCCACTGAGACTGAGATCGAAGAAAGAATAGAAAAGAAAAAAAAAATAGAACAGATGCCTCCCATCCAAAGGATAGCCAAACAATACGAATGATCATGGTAAAGAGACCTGTGTTGGAAGGGTAGGGGTATATCCAGTCTGAATCAGCTGCAGCCCCAAAACAATACACCCTGGACTTCTAGAAAATAAAGAATGTCTGTAATGTAGTCTTGACAAAACAAGGGCACAGCCATAGGCAATGCAAAATTACTCTTACTGAGCAATGGTCCTAGCCCTGTAATATTTTCTCAGGGATAAACCGACAGCTCAGTAATAGATTGAAGAGATACAGCCATTAATATATACACTGTACTAATCCATTTCTTAAATTAACATTGTATAAAATTAAATGTCACACAAACAAGATATACTTGTTCATTAAACATAGTTGAAAAGAGGGAAAAGGTAGTGATCTCTGAAGCTAATGGGCAGCCTTAACCCGGCCAGGCATATTGGGAATCTCTGTGGCACGAGCTAATGCAAACAGGGAGAAAACCATGTCATGTCCCAGTCAGATATTGTTTTTAAAATGGTTAGATCAGGGGCGCCTGGGTGGCTCAGTCGGTTAAGCATCCGACTTCAGCTCAGGTCATGATCTCACGGTCTGTGGGTTCGGGCCCCGCATCAGGCTCTGTGCTGACAGCTCAGAGCCTGGAGCTTGCTTCAGATTCTGTGTCTCCCTCTCTCTCTGCCCCTCCCCTGCTCATGCTCTGTCTCTCTCTGTCTCAAAAATAAATAAAAACTTAAAAAAATATAATAAAAAATAAAAAGGTTAGATCATGGCATAAGGGGAGTCTTTGCTTCCTCTCAATTTTCCAAAATCACACGTTTGATCATTTCTAGATCAGTCACTAGCTGTCTTTTTTAATTTTTTTATTGTTTATTTATTATTTTTGAGAAAGAGAAAGAAAGAGACATAGTGTAAACAGGAGAGGGGCAGAGAGAGAGGGAGACACAGAATCCGAAGCAGCTCCAGGCTCTGAGCCTTCAGCACAGACCCTGATGCGGGGCTCGAAACCACAAACCGTGAGATCATGACCTGAGCTGAAGTTGGATGCTCAACCAACGGAGCCACTCAGGAGCCCCAGCCACTAGCTGTCTTAAGAGCCAAACACTACTGAATAGAGTAAGAACAGAGAGAGAGAGAGTGAGAGAGAGAAATGGCTCTCTCACACAGCTCAGCGGACAATGGAGCTTAGAGGGAACTCACTCACTTTCAGATGTACGCCTGACCGCATTCTCTCAAAGTTAAGCCCCCTACTTGTGCTGTCACCATCTACATGCTCACTAACCAGGAACATCAAATTTGGCAATGAGAGTTTCATAGGAAGGATGTGTGTATCCTGTGCCAGACTCCACAATACTGATTTGCTAGCAAGTAAAGCATGTGCACGAAAATTTAAAAAGCCAAAGAACAACTAAAAATAAAGGGAGGGGGCACACAAATGTTTCCAGAAAGCAGGAATTTGTAACTTTAAAGAAGTTATCACTTATTGAGTGCTTACCATATGCCAGGCATGGCGTTGAGCATCCTACACTGAATCTTCTTCCCTTCTATCCTATGGCATGGACATTGCAATGATCCCATTTCTGAGAAAGGTGGGACAACAGTTGTAGAGGTTGAGAATACGCCCAAAGATATATGGGGAATACAGGGTAGAGGAATCTAAACCCCTGATTCCAGAGGCTTAGTTAGACCGCCAAACCACATTCTCTCCTGACACAGCAAGATGTGGTACGATATCTATATTTTGAGGGCTGGCAAAAATTTAGTTATTATCTAATCCAAATTCCTGATTATGTCAAGGAGGAAACAGACCAAGGAATGCAAAGTAGCATGCCTAATATCACCCAACTATTTAATAGTAGAGCCAGGATTCAAATCTGAGCTTCCTGACTTCTGGGCAGGGCTCTCCCACTATGCAACACTGGGTCCCAGTGTATGTAATGAAGTCTGTCCTGAAGGAAGCACATTAAATAAGCGTGTGTAGCCTGTAGAATAGAGGAGATGTTCAAGTTTCCCACCTGTAGTAGATTCCCTGCCTTACCAAAGTACAAGTCTTGCATAGCATTTTTTTTAACGTTTATTTATTTTTGAGACAGAGAGAGACAAAACATGAATGGGGGAGGGGAAGAGAGAGAGGGAGACATAGAACCCGAAGCAGGCTCCAGGCTCCAGGCTCCGAGCCATCAGCCCAGAGCCCGACGCGGGGCTCGAACTCACAGACCGCAAGATTGTGACCTGAGCTGAAGTCGGACGCTTAACCGACTGAGCCACCCAGGCGCCCCTCTTGCATAGCATTTAACGATCCCATTTCAGGGCCTCAAATGAAGCTAATGAAAGAAAATGCAGGGTTAAGATGCCTCCTCTGAACTAAGATGCCTCCTAATCCTAAAGAGTTCACTCTCCATTCCCTGTCTCAATACTTAATAACCGTCGAAAAGGACTTTGATCAGCAGATGGATTATGAGATCCCTGAACCCCTGGAATGTTCCTTGCTAGCCACCTAGATGACAGTGGACACCAGGCTGACAAACACAGATGCCTGCATGAGACAGGCATGCGACCCAAATGAGTGACGTAGAGACGTGCAAGAGGGTGCAAGACGAAGGTGTGGTACAAGCTGTGCCTAACTGGTGTGCACATGTTTCCGACATGTTTCCCACAGAGGGGTGAGCTGTTCCTCCGTTCCTGTCCACTGTTCCCACAGAGACACACAAGCCCATGTTGCTAGTTTCACCAGTGCCGAGAGACACAATGTCAACGTGCAATTTTGTAGAAAATTTTCCGATTTTTCAAATATATGATCGAGCGAAACCTGGTTTGCTGGTTTCCAGTTTTTTTAACTCTGGTGTATGTATTCTGAGCTCTCATACCTACTAAAAGTCAGTATTTCTTTGTCCTCTCAGACAACAGGTTTCTCCCAAAATTTTATTTTTTAGTATTTCTATGTTTGTTTCTAAACGCCCATCCCATTATAGTATAAGCTTCTTGAAAACTGAGTTCTTTCATGATTCCAAGTCTCTAGTACATAGTTGATAATCAGTACTTAAGGAAAGGAAAGAAGTTGATTTTTCCCAAAAGATGAAACTATATGTGTTCTTTAAATCAGTCAACAAATACTCCTTGAACACCTTTCATCATAGCCAGTGACTGTGTTAGCTGCTGGAAGCCCAGCCGTGAAAACAATGACACATTCCGAAACTCCCAGCTCTATCAGCACTGGGAGACATTTCCTAGACTTTACGGCACTTGCTCGCACATCCTCTATTATTCCACAGTTCAGTAATATCCCCAGCTTTGGAGAATAAAACACTGTTTTACCTAAATTTATTGAAGGTAGATATATTAATCAACGCTCTTTCAGTTCACAATCGCAGGAAGAATCTTACTGTAACTACTAGCAAGAGAGAGGGAGAGAGAGGGAAGGAAGGAAGTAAAGGAGAAAGGGGGAGAAGGAAGAAGAAAAGAAAGAAGAAGGAAGGGAGGGAAGGAAGGAGGGAGGGAGGGGGCATTTGCTCATATAACCAAAAAATGTGGGGATAAACCTTATGACTTCAGGCACAGCAGGATCTACGGACTCAAGCACTGTCAACAGGGATCAATTCTTAGGCTCCAGTTATAAATACAAACATTATCATCACTGGCAACACAAGACTCACACTCCAGACCTTAGCAATACCAGAGGAAAAGAGCAGCTTTTCTCCAACAGCACTGCTGGAAAAGCCCCAGGGAGGATCCTCACTGGTCCAGATTGCCACATAATCCCTTCATGAACTAAGAACCACAGGAGAGAAGGATTCTGTTAACATAAAAGCAAAATGACATACAAAAACAACATGAGCCCCCTAAGTTACTAATAAAGAAAAAGCTACCTTTCTGGCTATCCTGAGGAAATGGATCTTGACCAAGGACTATTTTGGTCAAGTGAAAATATTCTCTGTGTTAAGTCGGCAAGAAGGAAATACAGTCATCTCTTTTCTAGGACGTAATGGTTATGTTTGATTCCAATAGTTTCAAGTTCTACATTTAATTTCTACCTTAGAATCTCTTGAGGATTATTAACAAAAAAGGAGCTCACTTTTTAGGATGGTGGGATGTTCAGTGGTCAATTAAGTCCAGCAAGGTCTGGGTTAACAGGTTTCTTATATATATATATATATATATATATATACATACACACACACACACACACACACACACACACACACACACACACGCATACATATATCTATTATTTAAGAGAGAGAGAGCACGAGCGGGAAAGAGGGGAAGAGAGAGAGAGATTGAGAATCTCAAGCAGGCTCCACGCTCAGTGCAGAGCCAGATACAGGGCTCAATCCCACAACCCTGGGATCATGACCTGAGCTGAAATAAAGAGTCAGGCACTCAACTGACTAGGCCACCCAGTTGCCCCAAATATATTTCTTTATTGAAGAACTCCTCAGAGATAGTACTATACTAATGGGTATCAAAAGTGGTGACATAGTATGCTTTAGCTCTCAAATTAACTCAGCCATGGAACCCAAGATTCTCAAAGAATCCTGTAGGACTGGTTCTACAGAAGACACACTAGAACCCTCCACTCCACAATGAGATGAACATGACTGGTTTTCTCTGTGCTTTTGAAATCTGCTATACAATGTTGTTAAAATAGTGCAGATTTTCGCTCAGCACTGTCTTTGAATCTCAATTTGTTACCTTTTTCCTAGATCAAATGACTTACACCTCTCTGAACCTCAGTTCCTTCATCTAAATAAAGTGAGGTGATATGACTTGTCTAAGAGTTCTGGAATAAGTAGAACACACTAGTGGGTGCAAGTTTCATTTCACTTTCAACTGTCTTAGTCCTGATATAAACTTCTAATTTAGCCAACAGTGGTAATCCATACTATGCTCCTATTTCCCAGTATGAATGCAAGACTGACCCAAAAGTGTCCACTAGTACAGACTCAGATGAAGGTTAGAAGAGGGGAAAAAAGCCAAATATCTTTGGTGACTTAAAACAGGATAAACTATTAAAGAAGGGAGGTGGACTCAAAGTCAGGTTTGGATGATCTGATGACCTTCACAAGTTATGAAAAACCACTAAGCCCCAATTTCCTGGTGTATAAAATGGGGATAATTATGCCACTTCAGATGGTTGTTGACAAGATAATGCACATAAAACACTTACTTACTGAGCCTGGTATATAATAAACACTCTATACCCCTATCAGTCAAGGCTACCTATATTCAGCTACTGTAATAATCAACCCCCAAAACTTCAGTGACTGGGAGTAATTACAACTTATTTCTTTATAACGCTCCATGTCTATATCATGTGAGCAGGGGAGTTTTGCTCAGCAATGTCACTCAGGGCCTCTCAGCCTGATGGAGCAAATGCCAACTCAAATGTTGCCAGTTCTCCAGAGGGTCTCATGCCCGCCATTAAATACCTGGCCTGAAAGTGACACATGACACTTCAGCTCACAGCTCAATGACCAGGACTAATCACATGGTCTCAAAGGGGCCAAGAAGTACAATCCTTCCTTGTGTCCTAAAGGAGAAGAAATGGAAATGTTTGCTAAGAAGCATTTTTGCCCACCACAAGCATGTTAGCTCCCATGATCCAGAGCTTGTACAAACAGACGTATCAGGAATATTCAGTGACTGCTTTGAAATGGTCAGCTGAGTGGGAGAACCAAGATTTTCCATTCGGTCAGCAGAATCACCAGGATATCTACAAAGAGATCCATTATAAAGAAAAATGTGTAAAAACAGCAGCAAAGCAGCAATGAGCCCCCAGAGAAGGGAAGGATATGCTCAGTCTGTAGTATGGCAACTAAAATAGGCACAGCAAGACCTATTAAATCTCTGTTTTGTTACATATATCCTAGGTCAAATGGCTTACGCCTTTCTGGGCTTCAGTTTCTTCACCTATATAAAATGAGTTATTATGGCTTATAAGATAGGGTATGTCAACAAGTCTAGGATAATACCCTGCTCACAGAACACACTTGTTAAAGTTAATTTCACTTCATTTTAAATTGACCTAGGTTTAATATAAACCTCTACCAAATGTGGCAAACTCCTGAACAAGATCTGCACAAAACTCCAATTACACCTTCTCTGATTTCAAAGATCTCTTTTTCTTGATAACAGCATATGTAGACAACTTGAAAAAACAAAAAGAATGATATCTGTAATGCATAGTAAATCTTCAACTAAATTATTCATGCTATTTGTTTATAAACAGCACAACCAGTCAACCATGAAGTTTAAATTGGGAAATCAATTTCCCTGCAAAATATTGCAGGTTATATGGAGTTGTCTTGAATGGCTGCAAGATGAATTGTTTTTATGACATCACTCACAAGAAGAGAACACTGCAACAGGACTAATACAGAAGCAATCATGAATTGTAAGACAGGAAGATATGTAGAAACTGGCTTGCTCCTTTTAGTAAATGTTCCTAAATTTCTTACACCCTCCATAATCATCACCACCAGGGCTAATATGCCAGGCAAGTATAGAGTTGCTGCAGAAATGTGATCAAAGATTAGGAGTTACAATTGATTCAAGCCTCAGATTCTTACTAATCTAATAGTTTAGGCATTTTTAGAAATTTACCTGTCAAATTCATCTTCAAGGAAGTCATAACTCAAAAATCAGCTGGAAAATAATAAACCAAATTATAGTTTTTAAAATATTTTAGCAGATACTACTGGTTATCTGTCCAACTTCTAGCCTCCTCTCTTTCCTTCTAACAAAATAAGAAATTATTTTCCAGCCTCTGCCCAGCTCCTTATGCCCATAGGCTTCAAAGGTCAAAGGTGGCTGACTCTTCCTCCCCAGATGTAAGTTGTGGATGAGCCTCTATAGTCTGAGTCAAACCTGCTTAGCCATACTGGATGCAGGAGTGGGCACATGACAAAATTCTGGCCAAGACTTGAGATATCTATTAAAGGATTTCTAGATGAGGCAATGTCATTCTTGAAAAGGAAGAAAGGAAGGGAGGAAGGAAGGAGGGAGGGAGGGAAGGAGGGAAGGATTTGTCCCTCTTCTCATAGATGTTGCCCTGCATAGATCTAACATATGGACCTACTGCAATCACTTTGCTTCCAGCATCTGAATGAAGGCACTGCTAAGGATAGAAAAGGAGAGAGATGAAAAGAGCCTAATTCCTTGAGGACATCTTTGAACAACTGAATCAACCAACTCTGAAATCTGACTTACTTCCAGATATCCTGGTGTGACAGTTTCCCAACTGTTTATGTCAATTCGAGTTGCACTTTCTGATTACTGTAGGACAAGGCATCCTGATACAAAGGCCTTAAAGAGAATAAAAAGGTATGATGGACACTACTGTGACCACCCCCTGTCTATTGTCCCTCTGTACCTTACTAACATTATTCCCTAATCTATTTAATATAGCTCAGTTGCAGATACACAGTCATTTCCAGACAATGAAATATATATGGATGTCTACTCTTGGGGCTTATGAGAAAGCTACTCTTTCTCTTATTAAAATAAGTTTGAAAAGGAAAGATTGTTCTCAAGGCCCTTTGCCTTTTGCTTTTTTCTGCCTCTTCCCATCTCATATGTGGACAGCATGCTCACAGGTTGAGCAACCAACATGCTAAGGGTGATAAGGGAGTAAATCAGAAGGACCCTGCATTGTTGATGCCCTCCTTGACCAACTGTGCTCTTCCTAAAAGATGTCCCTCTAGACTTTCTCAACAAATAAAGAAACCCCTATTCAAATAAGCCCCCATAGTTAAGTTTCACTTATACAGCCAAAGCAACCCCAATTAAAAAAAAAATAAGCTAGTTATTTGTCAGCAAATAACAAAATAAAATAAAGATTGGGAGAAGTAGGAGTGGATAAACGTGCATGCTCTGGAAATAGACTTCCTGGGTGAGAAAGCTGGATCTGCCTTTTGCAAGCAATAGTATTTTAGACAAGTTACTTAATTTCTCTAGGCCTCAACTTCCTAATTGGTAAAACTGGGATAACAATGAAAATAAATCTACTCCAAAGAGTTAGAATTTAATAAGATGATCCATGTAGGGAAAAAATGAGCCTAGAACTCAACACATCACTTTGTCCAAGGAACACTGAACGCATCACCATGTATCAGACCCTTTTCTAGGTACTAAGACTGTAATAGTGGACAAAACATACAAAAAGCCCCACTCTTGTGGAGTGTGCATCTTCTTGAGGGGAAAATAGATAATAAACAACATAAGGAAAATGTACAACATGTTAGAGGTAAGAGCTATTAAAAATGAGTAATTCAGGGAGGAGAAAAATGGAGAATATTTGAGGGTGGGCTGTTGTGAGGTTAAATAGAGTGCACGAGGAAAGCCTCACCTTTATGTCACCTTTCTAAGGTGGCATCCTTCAGCAAAGGGAAAATCTAGTGCCAAGACCTGAAGCAAGAGCTTCCCTAGTGGGTTCTAAAAACAGCAAGGAACACAATATGGCTACAGCAGAGATTTTAACAATTAGCTTGAAACCATTTATTCAGTCTCAGAAGCTAGTCTAGCAGTTTTAGATTTCAAACCAACCCTTTACAGACCATCAGAATCTGAAAGGATTATGGAAATAGAAAAACGTTTATACGAAAAGTTCCCCACCTTCATTTCTCTCCACAGACTCGAGAGACTACCTTTGTGATACCAAATGATTGGCTACATCTTAGTCTGCTCAGGCTGCCATAACAAAATGTCATAAACTGGGTGGCTTAAACAGTAGGCATTTATTTCTCAGAGTTGTAGAGGCTAGGAATTTCAAGACCGAGGTGTCAGCTGGCTCCATTTCTGTTGAAGATTCTCATCCTTGCTTCCAGATGGCTGCCTTCTCTCTGTGTCCTCACATGGCCTTTCCTCAGTGTGTGCACTAGGACAGACATCTCTTTTTCAAACTCTTCTTATGAATCCTATTGGATCAGGACCCTGCTCTTATAATCTCATTTAACCTTAATTTCCTTCTAAAAACCTTATCTCCAGTTGACCAAAACAATCAGTTATTTAGAGACACACAGATCCAACCCAAAGTTTATTTGCCAAACAGATCCTTCAAACATTTGAATTCTATTAGAAATTAGGGAGATTTTTCTGGAGGAACATCCAGCAGTGCTAAAGAAGAGGAGTACTGATAGCCAGCACTGTGGAATCAGCCATGAGCCCACTCTTGTGGCTGATTACGAAAGGGGTTATCTCTTCGCAAACCATATGACTCCCTAGACAGACCTTATGAGAAAAGTGCTCGTTGTCATCGGTTTCAGAAAGACACTGCCTTAATGTCTTACTCCCACTACATAATAGGAGCTCTAGCTGGTAGGAAATAATTCATACCAATAAGCTACATTTTTTTAATTTTTTTAATGTTTTTTATTTATTTTTGAGACAGAGAGAGACAGAGCATGGGCAGGGGAAGGGCAGAGAGAGGGGGAGACGCAGAATCCAAAGCAGGCTCGAGGCTCCGAGCTGTCAGCACAGAGCCCGATGCGGGGCGTGAACTCACAGACCGCGAGATCGTGACCTGAGCTGAAGTCGGATGCTCGACCGACTGAGCCACCCAGGCGCCCCAATAAGCTACATTTTAATACAACTTCCACTGACCAATACTTTGAGAGAGATTATGGCAGAGTGGTTAAGAACACGGAACCAAACTGCTTAGGTCTGGTTCCCAGACCTACCCAGATGGATCCCAGGTCTACCACTAACTAGTCAACAAGTTAACTTACCTCTCTGGCTCTTCATCTCTAGTTATTAGAGTAAGGAATAGCACATCTAGATCATGGAGGTGTTATGAGGATTACATAGAGTTGATCAACACAAAGCATTTAGAAAGGCGTCTGCTATATAGTAACTGTTCAAGTAATGTTAACTGGCAGTATTAATTCATTAGGACAAGCCAATTATTTTTATGTATAGAATCATCCATATGTGTTGGCCTGCGGCTTTAAGGCCAAACATTTTGGGAGTTACTTCTGTCACCCCACACAGTATGCAGAATAATGCCCCCCTCCCCAAGATGTCCAGGCCCTCATGCTCAGAACCTATGAATATGTTACCTTATACTGAAATAGAACTCTGAAATGAGGAGATTATTCTGGATTATCACATGAGTCCTAAAAAGGGCCATATAAAGTAGTGATTAAAGGCATAGGCTCTAGATCCTGAAAACCTGGGTTCAAACCTCGTGCATCTATAGGCACCTCTGTGTCTTTTTTTCCATTTGAGAATAATGATGATACCAACTTCATGGGGTAATTTATGAGGGAGAAATGAGTTACAATATGTAAAATTCTTGGAATAGCATTTGGCTTAGTATAAGTACTATCTAAATGTTAGCTAAATAAAACTGTTACCTGAATATGTACAAACAAAAAACTAGGTAAAATATCTTCATACTTACATCTCTTATAAACCTTCAGAATCAAAATTAATTTATACATTATATTTAAACTACAAATCCAACTAACTCAAATAGTCAGTATATAGTGTTTGGATTATGTATTTTTTAATAAATGAAACCAGAGCTCACTATAGCTGCTCAAAATGCTCCACATCTGGTTCTTCTGAGTCTGCCAGTTTTGTTTTTTGTTATTTTTTTAACATGATATATCATGGGATTATTCACTTCTCCATTTTTTTCCTTTATTCAAACCACTGCACAAACTGCCACAGCATCATTTGGCCTTCCTTTGGAACAAATGTATTACCTGTATGATGTCTACTTCTGTTGTCGATCATAACTTAAGATTTTTGAAAAGTACTACTAGACGCAGCATAAATGCAAATGAGACTCCTGAAAGGGTTATACAGATAGACTAGAATTTGCCTATATGCTCTTTTTGGATTATCACATACAATTAGATACCTCTTAAAAAGAACCCATCGACCTCTGAGAATGTATCTTTATCCTTTAGTTTGAGAAATACTGCTCTATCCCGGAGTCGGCCTGCTACACCCCTTTCTTGCTCTGTAGGTAATTAACTTCCCTTTCCACAAAGCCCTGTGCACTCCTCCTCTCTGCCTTGGACTTTCCCCCACTTACTTATCCCCAAGGAGGGTTAATGATGTGATCTGTCAAGGCTAAGGACATTTGATAGATTCCTGACTTATATCCAAGATCTCTGCCTCTTAAGATTTTATTTGGTATGTATGAGTAAATTTTCTTATTTTCATTCACAACATTTAAGAAATTAGTTGGGCTAAAGACTACTTTCCAGTCTTATCTAGGTCACCACCACCCCTTAAGAAGACCTTAGTTGGTGGGGCGCCTGGGTGGTTCAGTCAGTTAAGTGGCCAACTTTGGCTCAGGTCATGATCTCACAGTTTGTAAGTTTGAGTCCTGCATGGGGCTCTGTGCTGACAGCTCAGAGCCTGGAGTCTGCTTCAGATTCTGTGTCTCCCTTTCTCTCTGACCCTCCCCCGCTCACACTGTGTGTGTGTGTGTCTCAAACACAAATAAACATTTTTTTTAAAATTAAAAAAAAAAAAGACCTTAGTTGGGTGGCCTACCCCTGTTCTGCTCTGGGCAGTAAGGCAAAATCTTTCCTTCTTCAATATGATCTTCCTTTAAAGATCGTTAGCTAGGATTGCTCCCCACCCTCCAGTACTTAAGTCAATGAGGGTCCAAGAAAATTTACCCTTAGCTAAGACAAAGGAAACCTCCTTATAATCCAACATCAGGAGACCACCACATGGAGGAAGACTAAAGCAAAATCTTCAAAGACTGCCATAAAGAATGTGCATTGACTCAGCTTTGTCCTTTGTTGGAGGACTTCTCCAGGGAAAGACTAATGCCGGACAAGATACAGGTATCCAAGACATTTAAGCCCTGCTCACCTGATCACTTACATGTTATATGTATATCATATGTACTATATGTATATAATATGTATAATATATATAACATGAACTGAAATACAAAATCAGGTCTTGCACCCAGAGCAGAGCTGCTATAGCATCCAATGGGAAACAAAAGCACAGAAATGGTGAACAGAACAGAGAGAACAGAATATCCCACCCTTCCTTCCTTTAAGCTCATTCCCTCTCTCCACTAGTAACAGCAGTTGACATGCATTAACCACTTAACTCTGTACCAGGCACTGCTCTCAATGCCTTTATATTTACCTACAAGATGTGTGGTTTTATAATCCCCATTTGCCAGGGAGTCAGAAAATTCAGTACAGAGAAGTTAAGCAACACAGTCAAAATCACACATGTACTGAGTGGAGAAGCCAGCCTGAGAATCAAGCCTTGAGGTTTTCACCACACTATGCTGCTGCTGCTGCTGCTCAAAGAAACATGCATTCTAAGAAGGTCTGCCCCTTGAACTGTAGACCTCATTCATTGCAAGACAAAAAGCCTGCTTCACACTGGGAGGGGTTGGCAAACTCATAGTGACAGAAAGAAACAGAAGGAAAGGAAGAAAACAAAATGAAGACAAGACATGGAGGGGGAGATGGGGTTTGGTCATCTTTCTGAAGCAAAGTGGTGTTTTCAGAGGAAAGATCTCCCTGTTCCAGGTCTGAATCCCTGTCATGCTAATAAATGGTCCATCAAAGCAGCTGGCTGCACTCTTATCACTGTCCTGGGAGTTATTTACACTAATCCCTTCTCTTGTAGCCTGGCTGGACAAGGATGAAAATCCCTAGCATCAGCTATTAAAAGAGACAGAGGAAACACACAAACCAATTTACAGGGTTTCACTTGACCAGTTTTCTTCATTTGAGTCCTATTAGCTCTGATAATGTATCCTCACTATTAATTGGCCAGGGAGAGCAAGGTAACGTCTGTGTGTGTGAATGTGGGCGCATGCCTTGTGGCCTTCAGTGCTGCTGAGATTCTAGCATGAAACCCAGAGAAGGTAGAAGAACATCTAAACGATCCTTCCCAGGTTTCATGAAGCATATGAGCAACCAAGTCAATGAATATTCCAAGGAAATATACCAAGGATGTACAGTATAGTGGAAGTTCTCTACAACTCTGCCACTTTCTTGCTGTTCTTTGTGTGAGGCATTTTACATCCCCAAGCCTCAATTTCTTCAACTTTAAAATAGAGAAAGCTATATATTTTGTGTAGGAGTTGTGAGGATCAGTGAGGCATGGGTATCATGGTCTTAGCACAGTGGCTATCAAAGACAAAAGCACTTGGTAACAACAAAAATAGCAACAACAAGAGTGATAATAATATTGGCTATTGTTAGCAGTGGTATTTTTCTGACTCCCATCTTCTTAAATGCCCTGATTCAATTTTAACAGGAAGCTTCAAAGGACCAGTAATTGGGAAGCATATGAACCACTTCCTGCGACTTTCCCCCTTCAAACTCAGCGTTATTGTTCTCTTCTCCTGACTGCCTCTTTTCACTGAAGTCACCCCCTTCCTTGATGAGAGTGGCCCAGGCCATGAACAAAAAACTGGGGCAATGATGTGTCTTTCCATGAATTCAAGAACATTCACTTTTCTCCCTGAATTTGTGTCCCTCTGGGATGTCATTTCTCACACCTCTTATCTCCTTACCCTCTCCATTTCCTTGCAGTCCAGCATAACAGAAAAGCACAACCTGACTATATCAGAACAGACTCATTCACTCTCCACCCCCAGGAGCTCATATTCTTGCCCAAGGATTCCCATTTACCACCTTGATGATGAATCATAAAACCCCTGAAATGGAAAAGTTTTCTGATTCTGAATCAGAGTTATTCTATTCAGTCATTCCAGCATCTCAAGAAAAAGAGACAGAAAAAAACAAGAGATTCGTCAGATTCAGAGCTAATGTGCAAGCAAGAATCAGAGAGGTACAGTCAGAGAGTCAGAGAGGATCAGACAGACAGGTATAGGAAGTTTCAGCAAGCAAGAAAGAAAGAAAGAAAGAAAGAAAGAAAGAAAGAAAGAAAGAAAGAAAGAAAGAAAGAAAAAAGAAAATATATATATATATTGCTAAGAAACATGCCAAGACCACTGATTTCATTAAATCCAGAAAGGTCCAGTGAATGTGTATATAGTGGATTAAATAAGAGCTTTGGCTTGAACCAATCTGACCTAGTAGAGCATTGGCACATTCTAGCTGTATGACTGGCACAAAATATTTAATTTTCCTAAGCTTTAGTCTCTACATTTGTAAAATATGACTAATAACATTTATTTTGCAGAGCTTTTATGAGAATTAAAGATAATTTATGTAGAAGTGCTTAGCACATGACTTGACACACAGTAGGAGCTCAGAAGTATTATTTAGCCAAAGTACTAAGCTTGCAGAATTCATGTTTTATAAGAGGCTCCAACCTTCTCTTCTGCATTTTTCACAAATACAAATCTTAAATCTTTATTTAATAACTAGAACATATGAAAATTGTAGTGGCAAAAATTGACAAAAGATTAAACTTATCTAGAATAATCTTAAGGAAAACCAGGATGAAGAATAGATAGTACTGTAAGATACATTTAGTTCACTGAAATACATAGCCTGAAGCATCTATGGAGAATCCTCTGCCACAGGATATTTCCAAATATAGGCTAGAGGACCACTTATTCATGTGGAAACGTTCAGCAGATAGTTGGACAGATTGATCCAATATGTGGAAGACAAAGGTCTTAGCTTGCAGCTAGACATGGCATTTTGGAGCCATCTACAAATATCTATCCAAGGACAGGTCACCCAGAAAAGTACACAGAGTTAGACAAAAAGACAGAAAATCAAACACTCTAAATGCCAACTTTTAAGGACTACTGAAATAGAAAGAAAATCTTTCTATGAATGGATTAAGGACTACTTAATATTCATTGGCTAGAGCCATTAGATCATTCATTCACTCACTGCTTCAACTAATATTTATACTATGCTTAGTAATGTGCTTTATATTATGCCAGATGGGGAAATGGTGATGAACAAGACAGCCCGACTCTTACCTGCATGGAGCTTACTGTCTAGAAAATAACTCAAATATAAACAAGTAGTTGAATAAGTCCACTAAGAGACCTTTCAAAGAATCAGTGGGGACAGAAAGCATATTTAAAAATCTAAGAGAAAACAAAGACAAAGTAAACTCTTTGAACACGCTTAGCTATAAGGTAAAAAGAGAGAGGACACAGGGTCAGTGTTCTGGAAAGATTTCAAGCATCATAAGGAAGGACGGGGGGCGGAGGGAGTGCCAAACTTGAGATTCAATTATTCTCTCATCAATTCCTGGGCTTCTCAAAATCCAAATAATAGCACAAGTCCTATCTATAATAACTATGATGGAAGCAGCTGCCTGAGCAGATTGACTGTCCTTTTGTGTCTTCAGAGACTGTGGGCCCAGGCTGTATCCCCAGGGTCCCTGCACAGCATATGTTCTCTTCGGCAATGTGAGGATATCTGCATTAGCCTAAGTACATACAGCAGGCCCTTTAATTAATGCTCAATACGCTTCACATATTAGCAAATATCACTGTGTCCCCTTTGGAATTCTAAGGCATCTGGTAGACTTGTATCTCCCTCAAGATCCTGTTTGTTTCTCTTACAGTCAAAAGGCCCAAGTCACATACTCTTAACTTTGCCCCCAAATCATGATAAGCCCTATCTCCAACCGTCCTTTGCCCTTCAACCTCTCACTTGTCAAAGGTTTAACTCTAAGGAATTAGACCATCACATTTGTAATTCTCAGTCTTACTGTCTCCATGACTTTCATGACCAAAGATACTAAGATTTTTAGTAGCACACTCGGAGGGATTAAAATGTAAATGCCAGCTTTTAAGCTATATCTATTCAAAAATTAAATAAAAACGTATTGTCCCTACTCTATTTGGTTGGTTATCCTTAGGCTTTCAATTATGATTTGAATTAAATAGGTTTTTTTACACTAATTGAGTTCATGTACATAGACTCTGATTGCAAGATCCTCTCGTGTCAGTACACAGGCAGTTCAGATGTGGCCTGACATTAAGCTATACTTCCTATATCTTACTTCCCAAAATGTACCCTACTCTGTAACCTTTATCTCAGTAATCCATCTCCCAGATATCATTGTAACACTGTATTTCTTCAATTGGGCAGCTCACTTGTAGAAGTTCACTCCAACCCCAGTCTGCTATGATGCACAGGGTAAATACACAACTAAGCTCTGCGGCAAGCAAGGTATATTTGAGAGTTCAAAGCTAGGAAAGAATTTTCCAAAACATAAGAGATAGTTCATTGTATATATTTTGGTTGAAAGGCAGAGACAAATAACTCCAAAAAATTTATCTCCCCTCAGAAATAAGGGCCTGTATAGCCACGGGTACAATCACTAAAGCACCTAGAGGAATCCATTTTATTAGTCAAAGGTAGTTTTTCCAGGAAAATGTCAGTTTAGGCCTATTGTCCAAGTATCTCAGTGTTCCAATGATAGCACCCCCTCCTGCTCTTAAACATGTCCTACTCTGAACAATAAATGAGATGGTGATCTCAGACAAAGAACATCGCAAATCTTCCAACCAGCTAAATGCCTAAAATTGTTTCCAATTTTTAGCCAGCTTTACAATTATGTAACTATTATTGCAAAGAAACAGTTCTATAATATTTAAGTAGTGGAAGCAAGCACTTTGAGAAAGAAATGTGAAAGTTTCAAGTACAATAGTGCATCTAGGGACAAACAGGCATAAAGAAGTCAACTGTCAGTTGATGCTGAGACTGGGAAGCATTATAAATACGAGCTGAAAACAGTATTCAGAGCTTTAGGTCCACATTGCCAAAGTAAATCAAGGCCACAAAGATTTTATGAGACTCTAAGGAACATATCAAGCTCTATGAAGAAAACTCTAGTATTTTTTAATTATTACTATTGATTTTTAACTTTTTAGAAGTACTGAGATTACCAGAGGCACTGAATCAGATACCATAAGTGAGTTGACACAAATGTGTCTGGATTTGACCACTTTGCAGGTTCTGATCTGCCTGAACCACTCATACTTATACCCCTCATTGAACAGATATTCCATTAAACTACATGTAAACCAGAGTGGGAAGTGCTGAATCCTGGCATTTGGTTTCATCTTGAGGCAGTCCAAATTATCATTTCATGTGTGTGAATTTATGGCTATCTACTTTCATTGTGTCTTATTAGCATCCTTCCTGTTTCCACTCAGTCTCTGCTCACGCTTGCAGCTCTGAACTTTCAAAGGCCAATAACCCAAGTATTTGCTAGCTCTTTACTTCATCCTTCCAAGCACTCAGAGAACTGTGCACAGGACGAGCTGTGCACCAATCCAGTGGTTTCTGGATACTACCCTAACCCCAAATACTGGCTATTTCTCATTACCCTTTGTTCACATTCTTCTAAGTGGTTTTTGAGACAGTGGGATTCAGTTTTTACCCAAGCCAATTCCATTCAAATTTGCAAGTAAAATTTCAGGAGAGGCTATACCAAAATGCTTTATTAATCTTAAAATATACATTCTAGACTCACATTAATCTCATGCCCTTCTTTATTTACTAGCAAACTTATTTTTCCAAGCCATTTTCTTTAATATATATGCAAAATTCTTCCTTTTCTCTTTTAACTTCCTTGCTATGTTTTCTGCTGGTAATAGATTATGCCATTAGATATGACCACAGAGCTATGCTCTGCTTTTCTGTTTAAAGAATTCAAATGAAAATGACCGGAATGGTGTGAAAATCATCTTCAGGGCACCTGAAGGAAATAGAAATATTTGTCCTGCCCCAAAAATGTTTAAGTAAAAATATAGTATCTGCCTACATATATCTGAAGGACTGTCAAACTGTAGCATTAAGAAGCAGAATCAGAACCAAAAGATAAAAATTATAGCGGCAGAATGTGCCTCAACAGAATTCATTCATTACCTCAGCGAACAGTTGCTGAGAGCTTTCTATGTATAAAGCACTATGTTGGACCTGTAAGGATGCAAACTAGAATTAATTAAAGTCCCTGCTCTGAGTCCTTTACAACCTATTATGGTCACATAATGCATGAAAATAAATACACCTGTTCACCTCTGGAATGGACTGACCCCTGGAGCAGGAAACAGTTGGCCACTACAGTAATACAGGTAAAACCTGAATAACTACTTGTCAGTTATACTGTAGGAAAAATTCCTGTATTGGGTAAGTATTTATTTATTCTCTGCTTTGTTGGAGAAAGGACTCCCAATCCAGATTTTTCTTGCTCCTAAGCAATATATTCTGTGTGTAACAAAGCTTTATTTTTGGATATTTCTTTATTAGTAAGCCAGCATCTCCTTGAGAATCCCTCTGCCATTGAGGACCTAGGCAAAGAGGCACAAGTAGAAAATATAATTAGTCCTTAACAGACAAAAGAAGAAAAACAATCTCCACTGGCCCTGTGGAATATGAGAAGACACAGAGAGGGAACCTGAGGAGGTGATATGCACAGGTCTTCATATTCTCCTCATTAAACTAAAATCTTAGAAAGAGAAGGTCAAAGTATCATAGCTCTTGTGGGAGATCGTCAGCACTGGAAGAATGATGGCAGGATTCACCAGTTCAGCATTGGAGGGAGACTGAAAGTCTCTAGGAGAAGCCCCAACCATGTCCAACATACTGAAAGATGTAGTTTTTAAGGTACATTATACTATTATATTATACTAGGTATATTATACTAGGTATATTATACTAAGTATATGAGTTTAAGGAACCAGCCGTGGGTTTCAAGCCTAAGTGTAATATACAAGTATGATCTAGAAATATCCAGGTGTCCCACTGAGGAAACACAGTAGTGTTGAACAGGCAGGAAAATTCAAGGGCCTGGGGTTGAAACAGTGTCCATAATGAGCAGGATCATTATAAGTGGAGGCAGGCGGACACAACCATAGACTCCATTTGCATGTGCCACCATTATGTCTCCAAAGGTCAGACAATATCCATGGGAGGCTTAATTTCTAGACACTGACAGAGAGAAGCAGGGAAAAGGAAATAAAATCTAAAAGAGTGACTGTATCCAAAAAAATCAGAAATCCAAAAGACTGTTTAAACTGAAAGAGACTGAAATGCCATCAATAATTGGTAAATTTCAGATGTTTCCCCTAGATATTTACTAATTATATAGCTCTCCAAACCCCTATAGACACAAAAACTCATGTACCCTACTACACAGTGACATAGGGTTCGTAAGAAAGATTTGACTCATTTCAGAAAATAAAGAAAATTAAACATTCTCATATATCTAGGCAGTAATGTGTATATATTCTTGATGCCAACACAAATTCATGAGAATAAATTCACATATGTGAAGTGAAACAGTTAATCATTCACCAGGAAGAGCTTCCTAGAAGAAAAAGAGTCAGGTTCTCTTTTCATGGAGACACTGAGAGGCCCCTACATAAGTTCACATTTTTATTTCTGTCCTTTACAGTGACTAACTTCTCAAACAGGACTATTAGCCTGTTTTAATGCTGTATTTTAATCTCCTTAACGTTGTTGAGTTTTCATAAATTTTCTCCATACTCTGTGTTGTTATTAATTTTCACTCTTGAAGAAGTAGATTAGCCATACGTTGCTGTACTCATTGAACACAAGAATCTATTTTATGGGAAATGTGAAGTGTAGCAGCACAATCACTAAAAGAAAACTTATCTCCCCTTTCCACACAGTATCTTCTTCCCTGATGCTTTGCATTTATTTCCAAACCTCAGTGAAGGCTTCTCTTTATTTTAAGGCATTTTTGTGTTTTTCTGCTGAAATCAGAGGCTTTACACCCCTGTTCCATGTATATGGGCTTCACATTACTGGGTATCATACAGAATTATCACCAACAAAGGAATGTTACTCAGTATATAATGCAGCTACATGGATTTCTCCAATCAGGTACATTAGAACAAACTATCAAATCTCATTATCTAGAACAGATAAAGGCATATGAAAGACTACTACCAGAGAAAAGACTACAACCAATACCAGGTAGCTGGTATTTCATTTCTCAAAGTAGAAAATGAAGAGAAAAATTAGCTAGCTTCTCTCAACTTATCATTTAGTGTTCCAAGTGAGACGGAGAAAAAAATATTGGCAGAGCTGTTAAGAAAGTAAGGCTGTCCTATCCATGACAGCTGGAGAGAAGGACAAAGAATTACTGTGGCTAAATGAGGCCTAGATCAAGAACCCGGGAACTCAGCCAGGTGGGATGAAATAAATTCCTGAAATGGTAGCTCTTTCTTAATTTTACCACACACGTTGATTTCCAATTCCTCTGGATTCCCTCAGCTATCTCTAAATACTAAAGTTCAGAGAGAAACATGACAACGGTCATAATGGGCTAAAAAAAAAAAGAAAGAAAGAAAGAAAGAAAGAAAGAAAGAAAGAAAGAAAGAAAGAAAGAAAATCTCTCTCCCTTTATCTTCAACAGGGTGGGGAACTGGTTATAAAGGTTAGTTTGATTTGTAACAAGAGATCATGGTATTTTTACTACAAAGGGTTAAGTGCTAAGAAAGGCAAGAGGTTTCATGTGCCTTTGAGTCCAGACAGCACACACACAGTCAATCCTGGTCATGTTCCTTTCCTTACACTTGTTATTGAAAGGCTGTTAAGTCTCTGAAAAGCTCTATCAAATACCAAACAAAACCCTGAAAGATGGCAAAATTGAAAGGGGGACGTTGAAAGAAGCCAGTCAATGTCTGAAGCCCAAAGTCTCTGTCTGCACAGTTACCTCTTTTCATCATCTCCCAGAGCATAAGTTGTTAACTGCAGTGAAAGGTGTCAGAAAGACAGCCTACTTCTAAAGTTAGGCAAAATCTGGGATGTGGATGCATAAGAATTCTATCCGATTGCTTACTCTCACCCAAACCCCTTTAGGGGAGTCTTAAAAAAAAACATACATTTTAAGACCTAATACAAAATCATTCACAGAGGTCTAAAGTAATGTCTAAAAGAGGTCTTCTCTGCAGGTGAAAAATTAAAATCCAATTTCAGGAAAAGCCTTCTCATTTTTTTTCTTCTTTCTTCTCCAATCTGTCATGGAAGGATTGCTCTGAAGGCTTTATGTTTCACTGTTGAACCTTTGCTTAAAGTAGACTTAATAAACACAATTCTTGTTTTTCTACTTTCAGGGAAAAGCAAAATAGGTAGGGATCATTTTAAATTGAGAAAGTGGTACAGTCATTATTGTTTGGTGTGGGAATGTATTATTTTTCATTAAGAATGCAGCCAAGACTTATTTTAGAATATGATGACTCTGGCCTATAGGATGCAATGAGAAACAAAATAACAAATGAATCTTTGTCAAAATGTTAATAGAATTTATTAACTTCACAGTATCCATGGGAGTTAAGCAATGGGATGAACCAAGAGTGACCTACAGAGAAAAAAGGCTTTCAAAACAATTTCATGAGGGACATAACTTCCAATATGCCTTATCACCAATTTTACTCTCAATTCAAGAGCACTATTCTACCTATATCTATAATGGAGGAGGGGGACATTAAAGTCTGAGAAAACTCTTAATGAAATACATAGCAATCTTTACTCTTTATCTTGGAAGGCTGTGTTATTACCTTCTAATTTCTCAGATCATAACAAGATCACCTTGTATCCTAAGAATCTTCAAAATTTTTCCATTTGCATACTAAATAGGAAGAAGAATGAATTTCATTCACGAATAATATTTTAATTTAATTAGCTGACATGAAAAAAAAAGACAAAACCTTTATGCCATTCAAATCAGTAAAAGTTGAGGAAGAGATTGAGAGAAAGATGTCACATCTTAAAGTTTCTAACTTCTTAGAATTCTTCATAATTAATATCAGGTTTCTGTATATCAAAATTCAACATAAGTTTTTATTACAATGAATTTGTATTTGCTCAACAAAATATAATTGGAAGAGATTTCTGCTTCCATCCATGAAGGAGTGACAGGGAATAAATTTATCTTCCTGCATTAAACAATTAAAAAACACAGACAAAATGTATGAAACATCAGTTTTCATACATTAAACAACAGGCGAGATGGCCATTGATCCTCTTAATAAAGAAAACAAATATGGTGAGACCAACTGTATTAGTCATCTTGGGCTTCTGTAATACCATAGACTGAGTAGCTTAAACAAAAGAAATTTATTTCTCACATCTCTGGAGGCTGGAAGTTAAAGATCAGGGTGCCAGCATAATTAAGTTCTGGTTATGGCCATTTTGTGGCTTGCAGATAGCTACCTTCTTGCTGTATTCTTACATAGCACAGACAGAGCAGGTGGGGGTGGGGGAGAGAGAAAGAGAGTGAGGGAGACAGTGAGCATGTGAACAAGAGCATGAGAGTGCTCTGGTTTCTTCCTCTCATTACAAGGACACTAATCCCATCATGGGAGCCCCACCTTCTTTACCTCATCTAAACCTAATTACCTAATAAAGATCCTATCTCTGAATACTGTCACATTAGGGACTAGAGCTTCAACATATAATCTTGTGAGCAACACAAGATGGCATTAAGACTGCCCCAATTTTCTGAATGGCATTAATAAAGCCTGGCAAACTTTCCTACTTGAGGATACAGAGTTCAGAATTCAAAAGCTATACTTCAGCTAAAATTTACAGAGCTGCATAAAGAGAACTACAGAGATCTGCAAAGGGCACCTAATGAGTCTTCATCTGAGTAATAATCAGTGACTACATGTGAGAAAACTATACAACACTTTGGAAAGAATCATCCCAAGGATCAGATAGAATAGTTTTGGAGTTTACACAGGGCTAAGAATACTTTGTATTCCAATTTCATCACATATAGAGTATCTAGTAGGACCCTCAAAAGAGCATTACCCCAAGACAGGGCCAAATTAGACATAGAGGAACTGTCTACCACCTTAAAAGTAAGTCTCAAATGGATCAAATTCTTTCCAAGTAACTTCTGTATTCCATAACAAAGTTCCCAAAATACTTAAGAAAACATAAAAACTCCATCACCCTACAAAATCAAATACACAATGCCTGGCATCTAATCAAAAATTACCCGGCATGCAACAAAGCAGGAAATACATAAATACATAAGGGAAAAAAATCAATCAATACAAGATTGGTTTAACATTTGAAAATCAGTGCCATTCACCACATTAACTGAATAATGAATATAAGTCATATGATCATTTCAATAGATGTAGAGAAATCATTTGACAAAATTTTATGTCCATTCATAATAAACATTTTTAGCAAATTAGGAATTAAAGGGAAATCTCTCAACCTCATAAAAGCTATTTAGCAAAATTACCTACAGATATACCACACTTAGATTTGAAAATCTCAACCCCTCCCTTGCCCCCTGCCGCGCATTATAAGGAACAAATAAATGTATCTTCTCTCTCACAAATTCTGTAAGTGAATTTAGGAAGTTGTCATGATTCCAGATCTATATACAATAATCAAATGTATTTTTATATGCTATTGTGAACAATTGGAAAATGAAATTAAAATGCCATTTAAAATTAGCTAAAAACCATATTTATTTATTTATTTAAAAACATAATTATTTAAAGGAAAATTTAATAAAACATGTTAAAGACCTTTAGTTTAAAAACTACAACACATTGCTGAAAGAAATTAAAGAGCTTATGAATGGAGTGATAATATATTCATAGATTGGAAACATCAATATTATTATGACTTTTTTCTTTGTACACGGCTTCTCCTTTCTTCATGTATCTTCAGTCTATAAAGAATTTATCAAACTCAACCCCACTTGAGCATTATGTAATATTATACTTTTTGTATGTTTAAATATTTGATTTCTTAATGTACTGCTAAGAGTTTATACATTTATAATGTATGAAGGATATTGGCCTATAACATTTTCTTGTAGTGTTGTTTTGTTTGGGTGTCAGTGCTACCCTACTCTCATATAATAAGTTTATGTAAAACTGATACTATTTCTTCTTTATTTGTAGAGTCATGTAGACTTGAAAGTTTCTTTGTGGATTTTGAACTATAAATTCAATAAGTTTAATAAATTAGACTACTCATATTTTCTATCTTTTGTCAGTTTTAGTAATTTACAATTTCAAGAAATTTGTGTACTTCCTCCCAATGCATAAAGTTGTTCACGATATTCTTATATTATTCTTAATTATTTGTCCTTAGTGATGGTCCCTTTATTATTCATAATATTTGCAATGCGTCATTTTGCTCTAATTTTCCTTTGACATCCGTTAGTATGATAGCTGGTTCTCCATCCCCTCATTTTCAATCTGCAGGTGTCTTTAGGTCTAAAATGAGTCTCTTGTACGCAGCATATAGATGGATCTTTTTTTTTTTTTTTTAATCCATTCTGATAACTGATGTCTTTTGACTGGTTCATTTAGTCCAATTACATGCCAAGTGATTGTTGAAAGGTATGAATTTGGTGCCATTGTGTTACCTGTAGAGTTGGTGTTTCCGGTGATGTTCTCTGGTCCTTTGTAGACTTTGTTGCTTTGGTCTCTTTTTATTTTTCCTCCACTTAGAGTGAAATCATATGTTTGTCTTACTCTAACTTATTTCACTTAGTGTAATACACTCTAATTCCATCCATGTTGCAAATGGCAAGATTTCATTCTTTTTGTTGACCAAGTAATAATATTCCATTGTATGTATATATGCCACATCTTTATCCATTCATCAGTTGATGGAAATTTGGGCTCTTCCCATAATTTGGCTATTGTTGATAGTGATGCTATAAATATTTGGGTGCATGTGCTCCTTCAAATCAGCATTTTTGTATCCTTTGGATACATACTTGGTAGTTCAATTGCTGGGTTGTCAGGCAGTTCTATTTTTAATTTTTTGAGGAACATCCATACTGTTTTCCACAGTGGCTTCACCAGTTTGCATTCCCTCTGACAGTGCAAAAGGGTTCCCCTTTGTCTGCATCCTCACCAAAATCTGTTGTTTCCTGAGTAGTTAATTTTAGCCATTCCAACACGTGTGGGATGGCATCTCATTGTGGTTTTGATTTGTATTTCTCTGATGATGAGTGATGTAAAGCATCTTTTCATGTGTCTATTAGCTATTTGGATGTCTTCTTTGGAAAAGTCTCTATTCATGTGTTCTTTCCATTTCTTCGCTGGATTATTTGTTTTGGGGGTGTTGAGTTTGATAAATTCTTTATAGATTTTGGATACTAACCCTTCATCAGATATGTCATTTTCAAATATTCTCCCATGTCATTGGTTGCCTTTTAGTTTTGTGCATTGTTCCTTTGCTCCAATTTTCTTTACCAGTATAGCCATAGGGTTATCAATTTTAATAATCTTTTCAAAGAACAAACTTGTGTTTTTATTGATTTCCTCAACTGATGGTTTCCTATTTCATCAATATTTACTCTTTTTTTTTAAAAGCAGTCCCCTTTTTAAATTTTTTTTAATGTTTATTTATTTTTGAGAGAGACACACACACAGAGCATGAGCGGGGGATGGGTCAGAGAGAGAGGGAGACACAGAATGTGAAGCAGGCTCCAGGCTCCGAGCTGTCAGCAACCCAGAGCCCGATGAGGGGCTCAAACTCACAAACTGCAAGATCATGACCTGAGCCGAAGTTGGACGCATAACCAACTGAGCCACCCAGGTGCCACCATCAATATTTACTCTTATCATTACTTAGCTCCTTATAATTTTTTGTTTAATGTGATTTTTAGTTTTTTTAAGGAGAAAGATTTTATCAATGGTTTTGATATTTTTTCCATCCTATTATAATCATTTAGAGCTATAAAACTCCTTAAGGAACTATATGAGCACAACTCCAAAATTTTGATATGCTGTGTTTTCATTTCATTGCATTAAAAACATTTTCTAATTTTCCATGTGACTGTTTCTTTGACCCATGAGTTATTTAGAAGTATGTTTTTTTTTTATTTCCAAATATTTGGAGATTTTCCAGATACTTTATTTTATTAACTTTCAAGTTCATTCAGTTATGATTAGCTAACATACTCTGAAGTTTTAATATTTTTAAATTTATTTAAATTTGTTTTATGCTCAGAAAATGATACTTCTTGGTGAATGTTCCACATGAGTTTGAATATAATGTATACTCTGCAGTTGTCAGGTATAATGTTCTATAAATACCAATTAGGTGAAAGGGTTTATAATACTGTTCGAATATTCCATATCCTTACTATACCACTTAGTGAAAGAATATTAAAATCTACATCCATAATTGTAGAACTGTTTATTTCTCCTTCCTTTCCATCAGTTTAGCTTTATGTATTTGAAACACTGTTATTATATCCAGACACATTTTGGGATGTCATATCCTTTTTTAATTATTTTTATGTTTTTAGAGAGAGTGCAGGAGACAGAACGAGCAGGGGAGGGTCTCAGCACAGAGCCTGATACAAGACTCGATCCCATTACTCTGGGGTCGTAACCTGAGCAGAAATCAAGAGTTGAACACTCAACCAACTGAGCCACCCAGGCACGCCAAGAATATTATATATTAATTAATTAACCACTTTAACGTTATAAATATTCCTCTTGATTTCTTACAATAATTCTTATCCTAGAAGTATTTTATAATATTAACACAGACATACCAGGTTTCCTAGTATTGTCACAGTGTAAGTTTTATCATTCTTTTAACCTACCTGTACCTTTATATTCAATGTGCACTTCTTGAGTATAGCATAGAGTTGGGTTTTGCTTTTCTATCTAGTGTGAGAAACTCTGCTCTTTAGTTGAAACTTTTTCTTGATATTTAAAATGGTGATTTATAGAACTGACTTTTAGTTTACTTATTTATTTTGAGTGAGGGGGAGGAAGGGAGGGAGGGAGGGAGAGAGAGACAGAGAGAAAGAGAGCATGAGAATTGGAGGGGCAGAGAGAGAGGGAGAGATAGAAAATCCCAAGCAGACTCCACATGGTCAGCACAGAGCCCAACGCAAGGCTTGAACTCATGAACTGTGAGATCATGATTTGAGCCAAAACCAAGAGTCAGATGCTTAACTGACTGGGCCACCAAGGCTCCCCTATAGAATTGATTTTAAGTCTAATATCCTGGGAATTTTTTTGTCCTCATTACTCCTGATTCCTTATTTCTCTCCTTTCTCTGGTTTTCTCTTTATTAATTAAGGAATATTTAGCAACCTACCTTGTCTTGGAATGTTTTATTAGTTCTAACATTGCTTTTTAGTGGTTTCTCCAGGGTTTAAAATCTATGTCTTTATTATATCACATTCCACCTTCAAATAACATTATACCACTTTATTTAACATTATACCACTTCTGTTATAACTTTACAAAGTGATTCACTTCTATCTTCAACTCTCCCATTCTTGTTATTCTTATAAGTTTTACTTTTGCATGCATTCTAGGCATGTATAAATACTTTTTTATCATTATTCTTTAAGTATCATTTAAATAAATTTTAAAATAAGAAAACATTTACCCACCTACTTACCACTTCCATTGCTCTTTCTGATATCATTTATCGTCTACCTGAAGAAGTTTAACATTTCATATAGTGCAGATCTATGGTGATAAATTCTTTTGACTTTCATTTTTCAAAAACTGGCCTTTAATATCTCTCATTAGCCATCATATTTTAAGTACATTTTCACTCTATACAGAATTCTACATTAAAATTTCTTCTTTTGGTACTTTAAGGTTGTCATTTCATTGTCTTCTGGCTTGCATTTTTTTATGATAAATAGATAAAATGATTCTTATTATTATTTCTCTATATGTGCTATTTTTGTCTGGTTGCTTTTATGTTTTTCTTCACCAAATTTTTTCAGCAGTTTGACCCTAATGTGCTTGGATATGGTTTTACTTGAGTGCATCTTTCTTGCCTTTTTTGATATTCATAAATATGTGCTCTCTATATTTTTTAATTTTTTTAACCTTTATTTATTTTTGAGAGAGACAGTCTGCATGTGAGCAGGGGAGGAGCAGAGAGAGGGGGAGACACAGAATCAGAAGCAGTCTCCAGGCTCTAAGCTGTCAGCACAGAGCCTGATGCAGGGCTTGAACTCACAAACTGTGAGATTATAACCTGAGCCAAAGTCGGACACTCAACCGACTGAGCCACCCAGGCGCCCCTATATTTTTTAATCAAATTTAGAAGTTTTTCAGCTCTGTCTTCAAAGGTTTTTTTTTTTTTTCTTGCCCCCAAATCTCTTCTTCCACTCCCATTGTAACTCCAAATTACACATACAAAGGACCAATTATATATGGTCTGGTATAGTCTGACAAGTCATTGAAGTTCTATTATTTATTTGCAGCTTTTCTTCTTTTGACTTCAGTGTATATAGTTTGTTTTTCCCTTTTCTACTAATTTAATAATATTTTGTTCTGTAGTGAATAATCTGCTGTTAATTTTATCTAGTTTTTTTTTTCAGATATTAGGTTTTCCATCTATATATCCCATTAGGATCCTTTTACGTCTTCCATTTCTTTATTATACTTATTTTCCTTCACTATAGGTATATATATTTCCCATATATCCTTGAACATATTTATAATAAGTATTTTAAAGTCCTTATCTGACCATTCTATCATATCTACAATTTAGGAAAAGATTTCTACTAAATGATTATTCTTTTAGTTATGGAACATATTTTTTCTGCTTCTCCACATGTCTCACATATTTTAGTTGTATTATGAATATAACGGATGCTACATTGTTATGCAAACTGGCTTTTGTTGTCTTCTTCAATATGATATTGGTTTTGTTCTGAATGCCTTCACACATTTACTTATAGCTTAATCCATTTAAATCCTGCTTTTGTGATAAGTCAGAGTGATTCTAGAATATCATTCACTCTAAGTTAGTCCTGCTTCTGGAGCATGGCAATCTAGGTTCTCTACTGGACATACAGGATGTTCAACAAGGTCTTTCTGCTCTGAATGGATGGAACATGAATGTTCTCCCAGCGCCGTAAAAGTGTTGGTCAGCTCACCACTTCCCAGTAGTTGTTCTTTCTCCAGTAGTTGTTCCTTACTGAGCCATATGGAATCTCACTCTGTGCATGCACTGATTAGTATTTTGCCAAAGAATCAAGTGTACCTCTAGGCAGATTTCTGACCTTCCTTCCCTATATAATTCTTACTCCTCTGTTCCTCTTCCCCCCAACAAATTCCAATTTCCTCACAAGCTCCAAACTCTGAACTCTGAATGGTACACTCAGTAATAACACTAGGCTCTATTTGGGCTCTTCTTTCCAACACTACAGTCTGGAGAATGGTCCCAGGAAAAAATTCACTGCCTTTTGGTAGAACAAATGTCTCACCCCTATGGCATGGCTACCATATTTTCTGTCATTTCAGATGAAATTTTCAAGGCCAGCCTCACACAACTCATTGCCTTTTCTGTGCTGTTATAAAAGCTCTAGCCAAATGCTCTTCATCAAATTCTGTCTTGTAAGCACTTTATATTGTAGAAAAGGCCATTTTGTCTGTTTTGCATGTAGAGTTCTCAGTATACTCTTCAGACTGCAGTTGGTTTGGGGATAAGAAGATGAGATGGAGACAAGCCTTCCAGTAGGTAATTAATCACTTGTAATCAGCACTTACAGACATTCACAGAAGGTGAGAGAGTCAAGTGGAGAAAGAAGTGACTTCACCATCTTTTCAGGGTTATTACAAATCCTGCTAAGGTTACACTCATTAAAATTGCTATTAACTTTTCTTCCCCCATCAGGATAGTTAATTAATTCTTCCTCATATTTTAAGATGAAGGCAATTAAGGAGGGAAAAAAATAAGAGTTAACATGTCCACACATAGGGCAAACTGATTCCTTTAGGAAGTTGTTAGAAAAGCTTTAAAAAAAAAAGACATATGAAAATGGAACTGTGGTTATTCTGAGCCCCAGTTTAAAAGGCAGAAGTCAGTAGGCAATGGATATTTTATACATCCACCTCACCAATTTGGCCTGAATTCCTCTACTGTTTTATTTTCCTGAACGGTGTTTTTCATTTTGACTTATAAGATGTAGGTTTTACAGGGGCATCTGGGTGCCTCAGTTGGATGAGTGTCCAACTTCAGTTCAGGTCATGACCTCCCGGTTTGTGAGCTCATGTGAGTTCGAGCCCCGTGTCGGGCTCTGTGCTGGCAGCTCAGAGCCTGGAGACTGCTTCAGATTCTGTCTCCTTCTCTCTCTGCCCCTCCCCACTTGTGCTCTCTCTGTCTCTCAAAAATAAATAAATGTAAAAAAGAAAGAATTTTAAAAAAGATGCAGGTTTTACAAATCCTAAACTTTATAGAATTTAAGGTAGACTTTTTAAGAAAAAGAGTACAGAATTATAAATACAAAACTGCTAGGACTTTCCCAGGATCCAGTAAGGGGCCAGTGAAAGTGGTAAATCTGCTCCTGCTGAGGTTTTCTTTCTCAAACTGCATTTGTTTTAAATCTTCTTCAATGTCTGCAATGATATTTGTACTGCATTTTATCCTTCCCAGTTTTATATTATCCATGATTAGTTAATTCTTCATCCTCCCCATACTTTTCTATAACATTTATGTACCCCAGATGAATACCTAATCCTTGAGAGTTTTAAAATAGCTAATATTTTTAAAGCATTTACAACACACTGGATAATCTTCTAAGTTACTTATGTATAAATCTTCTAAGTTATTCATGTATATTAACTCATTTAACACTGCTAATACTTTATGAGGTAGATACAGTACTATGGTTTCCACATTTTATAGATAGGAAGCATAGGGAAGCACATAGCTCATTGAAATGGCAGAGCTGGCCCCCCAACCCAGAGCCAGGGTTCTTATACACTAAGCTCTTCTCTTTGATTTGTGGATATGGACTGTTGAAAGGACACACAAGATTTTGAGCAGTATACTCAGCCCCAGGGTATCAGGAATGTCTGAGTCCAACAACAACTAGTTAAAGGTTGATTGGTAGATTCTTCACACTAAGAGCCCATGAGATCAAGAATGAGACTCTAGAGGACAAACCTGAGTATTATATACCTTTCTCCATGTAGGTAATACCTCATCCTACTGCTATCATCAGAGATGAGTTGGTATAGTGATGGGAAGAGGCTGAACTAGCCTGGATAGTGAAAGATACTGCAATGAGAGACTGCTTTACATAAGCTATCGTGTATATTTACTTTTTGAGCCTCATTTTAAATGCCCCTTCATCTTCTTCCAGAAAATATATGATGTAAAAAATGTTTCTTTAAATTAAGCAAGCTGAAGAGATCTCTGTCTTTTTGACATCATCCTGGTAACTCCAGTAAGGCCACACAACTGACGACTGTGAGAAAGTCTTCAGTATCAGTAAAGCAAACAGCTGCAGATAACCAGAGCCCCTCTTTCTTAACGTACTTAATATCAAGGAGTACCAGTTGCAGTTATATGATGGGCACGATTTACAAAGTAAATACCCATATATAATCCTGAAGATTCAGATGCAATCGGTCTGAGGTGAGACCCAAACATTCATCTTTTTCAAAGCTTCACTGTATTTTGCTGTCCAGCCAGAGTTGAGAAATGCCTTAGATAAGAGAAGGGAGTGCAACAGTGTAGGAGGTCTGGGGTGAGGGGGCACAGAAAGGGAAATACCCCGTTTAGTGTGGGAAGTGAGATGCACATGACTCGTTGGTGGCAATAGAATCTATGCTGAGACTGGAAAGATGAGAAGGATTAAGGAGCTAAGAGGAAACACAGTAAAGAAAACAGCAGATTTGAGAACCTCGTGGGGCCGAAATCAGACTATATGGCAGAAGCCAATTATAACTGGAGTGTGGATCCAGGGCTGGGGCATGAGTGAGGCTGAAGGGGCTAAAGGAGGCCCTCAGTGGGGAAGCTCAAAAGAAGACAGAGCCACACTCAGGTGTCAGCCCACTTACAAATGAACTCAGCTGACTTTCAGTGATTCCAACCACATGAACGAGCAAGTTACACCAAGACTCCTACTGGCAAATTTGCCACTCAGGCTACTACGAATAGCCTGACACATTCCTCAGAAAAATGAGGTCTGCCCAACTAACTGGCTGTGCCTCATGGAACTAATGGAAGCTTGCCTGACTTTCTTCAGAGGATATCAGCAGCCATTCGTGTTCCCACAACAATAACAACAACAAAAAAAAACAAGTCTCTCACTTAACACAAAAGTTGTTCAAGATAATTTCCATAAATTCATCCTATTTCTTCCTTTACTTGATTCAGACTCCTTATATCATAATCATGCCCATAAGGGAAGCCATATTGCAGGCAGGAATATTCATTTTTAAATTAAATTTTAATTATACAAATAATACATGAATATATTTTCCATATAATTAAAACACTAGACATACATTTTCTTTAACCTCTCTGCCTATCTTGATTCTTTTCTCAGATGTAAGCATTGTTACCAATGTGCTGTGTGTTTTTCCAGAATCTTTTTACAAGTATCCACAGAAAATATGCAGCATTTTGTGGGTTTTTCTCTTAAAAATATATGTGAATAGCATTGTATTGGACTGCCTTTTCCACATAATTTTTTCTGGAGATTGAGTAATGCTTTGGGCAAAATAAATGCCAAATAAAATAAATAATAAATGAATAAATGAACAATAATTTCAAAGACTGATGATTTCAGGCCCCTCTATGAAGCCGACTTAAGTTTGAATCTTAGCTCTACTACTTACTAATACTTTGAGACTTTGGGCAAAATGCAAATTCTCGTAAGCCATTTCTTTACCTTTAAAATGGAGTTAATAGTATTTATCTCATAGGATTACTGTAGTAAAGCACGCAGAACAGTGTCTCCCATAGAACAAAAGAATGCTGATTTATTTCTGCTTTGTCTTTCACTCGAAATTCTTGTTACATACAGCACTCCTTTCCTAATAAGACAGTTGGGTGGCGGCCTCCAAGCAAACTCTTCCAAATGCCTCCTGAAAATGTCCACCTAGGCATCCGAATCAGTGTGTACAAAATCATGATGTTCCATGTTAAACAGGGGTCTCTTCCTAAAGAACCTGTATCTACTAAGTCACATGGTCTCATCTTTGCACCTTGGTACTTCCTTCCATATCCTGGCCTCCTCCATCCATCTCTGCAGTTCAGATCCTCATTGGAGCTTTCCTGGATCAAAGTTCTAACCCTGTGATGACTCTCTCAGTCTCCAACATCTGATATACTGATCCCATTAGCCCTAACTACCTTTCGTGAGCCCTAACTACCAATAAATGTATCACTTAAGATAGGAGTCAGCATCTTGAGTCTAGCAAGCAAGGCAGGGTTTTTCACCAACTTGCCCCACATGGTGTTTCCAAATTTGTTTCTCATTAACCACACACCAATAGCTCCAAACAAATCAACTTCTTTCTGCTGTTTCCTGTGCTTTCCAGTCTGTGTCTTTGCACATACTGCTCCCACTGTCTCAAATATTCTTCCTCATACCCTCCCCTCTGCATATTTAATTCTACTGAGACAAATACAATAGATATAGTGAATTTAAAAACAGAGTTTAAGGGCACCTGGGTGGCTCAGCTGGTTGAGCGTCTAACTCTTGGTTTCAGCTCCAGTCATGATCTCAGGGTTCACGAGTTCAAGCCCCGTGTCAAATTCTGTGCTGGCAGTGCTGAACCTGCCTTGTGATTCTCTCTCCCTCTTTTTCTACCCATTTCATGGCTTGTGCTGTCTCTGTCTCTATCAAAATAAATAAATAAACTTAAAAAAAAAAACAGAGTCAAACATACCTCAGTTTAAATCCTCAAATCCTCAGTTCCATCCCCAGTTAGGTATACGGCATACCTTTGTGATGTCTCTCTTCTTCACTTTTTAAATAATTGAAGCTACTTCACAGAATTTGAAGAACAAACTAAGATAATGTATATAAACAATTAAGCAAACAATGCCTGCTAGGCAATCATCAATTGCCACTATCAATACTATCTGAGGTCTATTTCAAATGTCATTGCTTCTGTAAGTTCCTCCTTGATCCTGCAAGATACAAGTTATTTCTGAAAAGCAACAGTATTTCATTTGCACCTCTCTAAAGATATTTATAACCTTATACTTTACTGTATACTTTATACTACCCTTGATCAAAATTTTTTAAACCCAAAACTGCAATAAGTTTTCCAAAGAATAGTCATGCCTTTGATAACAGTATAAGGAAATCTCAGAAGTAGTTTGGGTATAGAAAATACATGGTTCTCAAATATTTTGATCTGTCATAGGAATATGATACAGACTATTTGCAATCAGAACTATATTTTAAAAAGATCAGAACATGAGGCTACTAGGAGGGGAGGGAGATGGGGAAAATGGGTGATGAACATTGAGGAGGGCATTTGTTGGAATGATCACTGGGTGGGTTTTTTTACACTTTTTTTCATATTTATTTATTTATTTTGAGAGAGTCAGAGCATGAGCAGGGGAGGAGCAGACAGACAGGGAGAGAGAATCCCAAGCAGACTCTGTGCTGTTCGTGCAGAGCCCGATGTGGGGCTTGAACCCACAAACCGCGAGATCATGACCTGAGCTGAAATCAAGAGTCAGACGTTCAAATGACTGAGCCACCCAGGCACCCAGAGCACTGGGTGTTTTATGTAAGTGATGAATCACAGGAATCTACTCCCAAAGCCAATAGCACACCATATACCCTGTATGTTAGCAAACTTGACAATAAATTATATTAAAAAATAAAAAAATAAATTTTAAAAATTAAAATAAAGAAAAATAAAAAGAACATGAGGCCACTGCACACATATGAACTCCAACCTCCTTAGGGATAGGAACTGGCTTCCTCTTTGAGCTCATCTATGACACTCAACACAACATACACAAAATTTATATGAATGAAGCCCTGTTTGTAGTAAAAGAATAGATTAAATAATAATACTCTAGTATAGCATCTTAAATGAGATATTCTTTCCAATGCTAATTTTGTCTCAAGTCCTCTATTTAATCAATCAGAAAATAACATTACATTAGATAACGTGCACAAGTTAGCCAGATGGAAACGTTTATCTGTGGGTTGGAGGAGAAATTAATTTTCACAAAGCTTCTCTGGTCACTTATAAATGTTAACTTTGGTGGTCCCAATGACTCTTTATGTTAATGATGATTTCAAATATACCTTCAAAACCCATAACTACGTGGAGTATTTTAAAGGAATGATTTGGTAAAACCTTATATCTTAAAGTCTTCTAAAATAATCAGACTTTACTTATTTGACTGAGTTACATTTAACATTAGTAAAAGGGGGGTTGTTTCATTTTTTAAGAAAATTAGTCAGAGGCCATAAAAGAATTTTAAATGGCACCTTAACTCTCTTTACTCTTTGTACTTCCTTTTCATGAGCACTGACTGGAAAAAAAATGCTCAGATTCTGTTGCAGATCGATATGTCTTGTAACATATCACTTCATGGAACCTGGAACCATAGAGCAAGCATGTCTTCTGGAACAGAAGAAAAAAAAAAAAGCACCAATAAACATTTGTGATAGTGGAAACTTTCCTGAACAATTTGTGCCATGAGCTTATCAGAAAATAAAAATCATTACCAATCAATATAAATAGTATATTACACATAATATATAATTTATATATATACGCATATGTAATCTGTGTGTGTGTGTCTGATTTCTGTATGCTCCCCTACCCTGCTGTCTAAATGCTTTAAAAACTAAATCCTGAGAAAAAGCGTAATCACCTTTTAAAAAGTGAGAACTAAATTTCAACAGAGTCTTCCCAGGTTAATAAAGAAGTGTTGGTAAGTACCATTATTTTGTCTAGTCCGTGGGAAGGAAGCTGGGTGGAAACAGCAAGTCATTTACAAAAAACCACCACCACCACAACAAAATGCCACCATGTTATGAAGTGTAGTGTACAAGAAATTATACAATTGTTCCACTCCATTTCTGACCCACAGAACAGTGAATACAGAAGACAAAAAGTTAGGAATGCTCTTGTGATTCAAGTGTTAAGACAACAATACTTTTGGCAAAGTCTCTTCACTATAGGACAGTTAGAAATGGCAAAAGAAAAGTCAAAGTGTACATTAATCCCGGGAACCGCAGAGCTGAGTCATAGATAAGCCCAATAACTAGATACCTACACTGTAGCAAAAGAGAGAATTGCAGTTCAATATTTAGAGCAGAAAGTGTATATATTAAGTGTTCGTAAAATGAAAGATTAGTGTGAAAGGTGCCAAAGTGTACTGAAGGTTTACACTTCCATGAATACTTCTGTAAATTGTGTATAAATGTTTCATACATTAGAGATTAGTTCATTGTTATGCTTCTTAAAGATAAATCATTTTCATACAAAAAGCATCGTTTTTGAGCTAAAATAAACTAGAAAATTACCTAACCTAACACACTCATTTTACAAATGAAAAAAAAAAAAAAACCCACAGATTTCCTGAATATTTAAATGTCTTCTCCAAGGTCACTCTGTTGGAGAAAGAGTTAGAACCAGTGCTTGCTCCTTACATTTAGGTAGCATACTATTTAGGATTGAATGGTTTTGACTATAAGCTTAAATTCCAATCATTAGATATGTGATTCTGAGTTAGCTTTGTTTCCCCATATGAGGGTGATAATTATATTTACCTCATATGATTATAGTAATCTTCATAAAAGTAATATATATGTTCCACAAGACATTTAAAATGTTTGATATATAATAAATGTCCAATAAGTATTACCATATTAGTAATTATTATTGTTATAAAATCTAAAACTCCACCAAACCTAAATGGGATATCTACCATTCAGATCAGCATTTCTCAACCCAGCTTCATATAAGAATATCCTAGGAACTTCCTTAGAAACACAGGCGTTACCCCATATATAATTTATGAGAAATTCTAGGTAAGCTTTCAGGGATTATACTTTTTAATAAATTCTCTCAAAGAATTTTGATGTAGTATAGTTAGTATTGGCTCACAGATCACCATTTGGGAACCAATGGTAAGATTACAAAGATATGACCCATGAACATATTTCTTTCCAAAGAGATATCCAAATGGATATCCAAATGGAAAGCCTAGTGGTCTAGAAAGAAATAAGAATAAAAAATAGCCCCATAAACCAAAAATAAATAGTAAATATCAGAGCTATCATTAAAACAGTATAGGGAAATATCCAGAAATTCTGAATGTTCAATTTCATGTCTACAAACATCACCATGATTTTTGACTCTGTAGTTAGCCTCCTAAATCCTGTCAACATCAAGGAGACATTCATTCCAGGGTGTTGGGACCCAAGGACTTCACAATGACCATTATTTGGTTCTTATCTTCATCAAAGAAGACACTCTTCCCAGGCACCAAGAAGACATTCTACAGCAGAATATAGGGATCCTGGCTTCCACAGTTCTCAGGCAGCAAAAATCCCTAAATTTGGCAATTAACAGTTTAAAAAACACAGAAGCAATACAAACAACATTTGTAAGTTCTAATTGAAATAGAACACCTGTTCATGAAAAACTGAATCTGGAAGACATATTGATAAGAGACACATAGATCTCTGTTATTAACCTAAAGATGAATAATAATAGAACTCTGGACAAGGATGAAGCTCAAAAGTGGAGAAGGCATGGCTGGAGGAGCAGGAACAGAATATACCAGAAATGTTGCCTCACCACCTACAGTAACCTGATTAGGAGGTGTTGGCAGTCAACCATGGGTTTGTATAAAAGGTACATTAGAGTTATTAACTTTTAGCAAAGTTTACATATCCCATTCTAAGAATGAGACCATGGTTCCCAATGTATTTTGGTGTTTACTAAATTACTAATATCTCCATTAAAAGAACTACAGCAGGTATTGTCAGGCCACGTACCTGAACTAGGTAAATCCAAGAGCTATTCTCAGTCACCAGACTGATTTGATAAATGGGCTGATGAAGAAAGCAGCACCCTGGTGCCCAAACAGGACTCTTCCTAACTTCATAAACAGGTCCTGGAGGGGGCCAAGATGGCGGAACAGCATGGAAGGTTTTTTTGTGTCTCTCATCTCTGAAATACAGCCAGATCAACACTAAGCCATCCTGCACACCTAGAAAACTGCTATGAGAATTAACACAACAATATGCACAACTTGAACCAAAGAACTCAGCAGGTATGCGGTGCAGAGGGATGAACTGGGGGAGAAAGCCATGGAGGGCAGCGACCTGCTTTTGCTTGCAGAGAGAGGACAGAGTATGGAAAACATTCCCCTCCCCCAACACCCAAATGCAGCTGAAAAGAATGAGTATTCAAGGGAGTGAACAAAATAATGGAGAAAAGAGAAAGGAGAGGGCTTAAATTCCATTAAGACTCTATAAACAGGGGGAGTGCAGAGTCTGAAACTCCGCAGCTTGATACCTGGTGGTGCTCTGGTGGGAAGGGCAATCCCAAGGAGCAGAGAGCAAGGTCCTTGGGGTCCACAGACCACAGGGAGAAAGGCGGTTCCTCTGCTGGGAGGACATTTGGTAGAGGCTGTGCAGCCTCCCCACAAGCAAAGGTCCCAGCAAACTCCAGAGAACAACCACATTCACTGGTGCTAAAACAAGGACATTAAGGGAGAAGCCTGGGGCCAGATGTGTGTGATTTGCCATAATCCCTGTAACGCTAGTGCTACACGATCACATGAACTTTTTCTGGGGCGGGCTGGCACCCAGCCACCGTCTCTGGGTATCAGCAGCAGTGCATCTCCTAAACATTCCTGAGGGCAGGCCATCAACCAGCCATTGCTCAGTGACACCCTCCCCCAGAAGGTCTGAGCTGGCCAAACCTGCAGCACCTCAGAAGTGAGGGGTTGGGAAACAGCCTCATCTGAGATAAAACTCAGGAGGGAGGTGCCACCCAGCAACCTGAGGTTGTAAAAGCAGGGAGTGGACAGAAGCTGGAGATAAAGGAGTGCACAGCTGCTGATCAGGGAGAGCAGAGTTCTGATACTAGAGACGGGGTAGATGCATGATGCCATTTTCATCCTTCCCGCACAGGCCCATACACACCTACAGACACCACAACAATCCACCCCAGTAAGCTAAGCAGCGCCCTCTAGTGGAGAACAGAGCTGTTACACTAAGCCCCGCCCAACTGGGCCAACCTCACTCATCAGGAACACCACAAGTCTCTCCACCTGCTTAGTTTACAGACTGAAAAATGCTTCAGAGTTTCATTTCTAGGGGAAACTAATCTGTTTCAATCACACTTCAGCCTGTTTGCTGCTCCATCTACTGAAATTTTTTCCTTTCTTTTCTTATTCTTGAATACAGAAAGAGAAATAATTTTTATTTTCCATTTCTATTAAAAACTTTTTTCTTTGTTTTTTGCTACTAAATTTTTTATTTTTGTAAATTTTTCAAATTAAAATTTTTTACTTCCATAATTTCATTTTATTCTATTTAATTGTATTCATTTTTTCAAATTCTCCATTTTCCTTTATTTTTTCTTTTCTTATCTTTCCCTTTTTTCTCTAATCTGTCAAGCTCCTTTTAACAACCAGACCAGAACACACCTAGGATCTAGCATCTTTTATTTGATTTTTTGTTGTTTTTAATTTTTTAATTTTAATTTTTTTACCTCATTAATTACTTTTCTTCCTTCAAAATGACAAAACGAAGATGGGGCACCTGAGTGGCTCAGTCAGTTGAGCGACCGACTTCGGCTCAGGTCATGATCTCATGGTTTGTGGGTTACAGCCCCGTGTCAGGCTCTTTGTGAATAGCCCAGAGCCTGGAGCCTGCTTCTGATTCTGTGTGTCCCTCTCCCCCCCCCCCCCCCACCACTCATGCTCTGTCTCTCTCTGTCTTAGAAATAAACATTAAAAAAATTGTTTAAAAAAATGACAAAACGAAGGAATTCACCCTAAAAGAAAGAGTATGAAGAAATAACAGCCAGGGACTTAATCAACACAGATACAAGCAAAATGTCCAAGACAGAATTTAGAATCACGATAATAAGAATACTAGCTGGGGCCAAAAAGAGATTAGAATCCCTTTCTGTGGAGATAAAAGAAGTAAAAGCTAGTCGGGATGAAATAAAAAATGCTATAACTGAGCTGCAATCTCGAAGAATGCCACAGCGGCATGGATGGATGAAGCAGGGCAGTGAATCAGTGACATAGAGGACAAACTTATGGAGAACAATGAAGCAGAAAAAAAAAAAAAAAAGAGGGGACTGAGGCAAAAGAATACAATTTAAGAATTAGAGAAATCAGTGACTCATTAAAAAGGAACATCAGAATCGTAGGGGTCCCAGAAGATGAAAAGAGAGAAAAAGGGGTAGAAGGGTTATGTGAGCAAATCATAGCACAAAACTTCCCCAACCTGGGGAAAGAGACAGACATCAAAATCCAGGAAGCACAGAGGACTCCCATCAGATTCAACAAAAACTGACTATCAACAAGGCATATCATAGTCAAAGTCACAAATATTCAGGCAAGGAAAGAATCATGAAAGCAGCAAGGGGAAAAAAAAGTCCTTAACCTACAAGGGGTTAGCCACAGAAACTCAGCAGGCCAGAAAGAAGTGGCAGGATATATATATAATATGTTGAATTGGAAAAATATGCAGCCAAGAATTCTTTATCCAGCAAGGCTGTCATTCAAAATATAAGGAGAGATTAAAAGTTTCCCAGACAAACAAATTTAAAGGAGTTTGTGACCACTAAACCAGCCCTGAAAGAAATTTTAAGGGGGACTGAGGGGAAAAAAAACAGAAAAAAAAAAGCAACAAAGGCTAGAAAGGACCAGAGAACACCACCAGAAACCCCAACTCTACAGGCAACATAATAGCAATAAATTCGTATCTTTCAGTACTCACCCTAAACATCAATGGACTAAATGCTCTAATCAAAAGCCACAGGGTAACAGAATGCATAAGAAAACAAGATCCATCTATACGCTGTTTATAAGAGACTCACTTTAGACCTAAAGACACCTTCAGATTGAAAGTAGGGGATGGAGAACCATCTACCATGATAATGGTCACCAAAAGAAACCTGAGTAGCCATACTTACATCAGACAATCTAGACTTTAAAAGAAAGACTGTAACAAGAGATGAAGAAGGGTATTATATCATAATTAAGGGGTCTATCCACCAAGAAGATATAACAATTGTAAACATTGATGCTGCAAATGTGAAAGCAGCCAAATATATACATCAATTAATGACAAACATAAAGAAACTAATTAATAATAATACCATAATAGTAGGGGACTTCAACACCCCACTTATAACAATGGACAGATCATCTAAACAGAAAATCAACAAGGAAAGAATGGCTTTGAATGACACAATGACTGAATGAACTTAACAGATATATTCAGAACATTTCATCCTAAAGCAGCAGAATACACATTCTTCTCCAGTGCACATGGAACATTCTCCAAAATAGATCATATACTGGGACACAAATGAGCCCTCAACAAGTACAAAAAGATCAAGATCATACCATGCATATTTTCAGACCACAACGCTATGAAATTTGAAATCAACCCCCCAAAAAATATGGAAATATAACACATACTTGGAGACTAAAGACCATCCTACTAAGGAATGAATGGGCCAACCAAGAAGTTAAAGAGGAAATTAATAAGTTCATAGAAGCCCATGAAAATGATAACACCACAGCCCAAAACCTCTGGGACACAGGAAAGGCGGCATAAGATGAAAGTATATAGCAATCCAGGCCTTCCTGAAGAAGGAAGAAAGGTGTCATATACACAATCTAACCTTACACCTTAAAGAACAGCAAATAAAACACAAAAACAGCAGAAGATAGGAAATAATAAAGATTAGAACAGAAATCAATGCTATAAAAACCAAAAACACAGAAGAGATCAATGAAACCAGAAGCTGGTTCTTTAAAAGAATAAACAAAACTGATAAACCACTAGCCAGTTTGATCAAAAAGAAAAAGGAAACACCCCAAATAAATAAAATCATGAATGAAAGAGAAGAGATCACAACTAACACCACAGAAATGCAAACAATAATAATATAATATTATGAGCAATTATATGCCAACAAATTGGGCATTTGGAAGAAATGGATAAATTTCTTCCCTGTTGTAGAAACAACAGGAACAGAAACTTTGAACAGACTCATAACCAATAAAGAAATTAAATCAGTAATCAAAAGTCTCCCACCAAACAAGAGTCCAGGGCTGGATGGGTTTCCAGGGGAATTGTACCAAACAATTAAAGAAGAGTTAACACTTACTCTTTTGAAGCTGTTCCAAAAATGTAGAAATGGAAGGAAAACTTCCAAACTCTTTTATGAAGCCAGCATTACCTTGATTCCAAAACCAGACAAAGACCCCACTAAAAAAGAGAACTATAGACCAATTTCCCTGATGAACATGGAAGCAAAAATCCTCAACAAGATACTAGCCAACCGGATCCAACAATACATTAAAAAAATTATGCACCACGACCAAGTGGGATTTATACCTGGGATGCATGGCTGGTTCAATATCTACAAAACAATCAGTGTGATACATCACATCAATAAAAGAAAAGACAAGAACTACATGATCCTCTCAATAGATTCAGAGAAAGCATTTGACAAAATACACACATCCTTTCTTGTTAAAAGGATATCCTTCAAGAAAGTAGGGATAGAAGGATCATACCTCGAGATCATAAAAGCCATATATGAACAACCCAATGCTTATATCATCCTCAATGGGGAAAAACTGAGAGCTTCCTAAGGTTAGGAACAAGACAGGGATGTCCACTCTCGCCACTGTTATTCAACATATTGAATAATATTGGAAGTCTTAGCCTCAGCAATCAGAAAACACAAAGAAATAAAAGGCATCCAAATTGGCCAGGAGGAGGTCAAACTTTCACTCTTCACAGATGACATGATACTCTATATGGAAAACCCAAAAGATTCTACCAAAAAACTGCTAGAACCGATCCATGAATTCAGCAAAACGGCAGCATATAAAACCAATGCACAGAATTCGGCTGCATTCCTATACACCGACAATGAAGCAACAGAAAGAGAAATCAAGGAATCAATTCCATTTACAATTGCACCAAAACCCATAAATTACCCAGGAATAAATCTAACCAAAGAGGTGAAAAATCTATACACTGAAAACTATAGAAAACTTATGAAAAAAATTGAAGAAGACACAAAAAAAATGGAAAAAGATTCCATGCTCCTGGATAGGAAGAAAAAATATTGTTAAAATGTCAATACTACCCAAAGCAATCTACATATTCAATGCAATCCCTATCAAAGTAACACCAGCATTCTTCACAGAGCTAGAACAAACAATCCTAAAATTAGTATGGAACCAGAAAAGACCCTGAATAGCCAAAGCGATCTTGAAAAAGAAAACCGAAGCTGGAGGCATCACAATTCCAGACTTCAAGCTGTATCACAAATGTAATCATCAAGACAGTATGATACTGGCACAAAAACAGGCACTCAGATCAATGGAACAGAATAGAGAATCCAGAAATGGGCCCAGAAACATATGGTCAACTAATCTTTGACAAAGCAGGAAAAGACTATCTACTGGAATAAAGACAGTCTCTTCAGCAAATGGTGCTGGGAAAACTGGACAGCAACATACAGAAGAATGAACCTGGACCACTTTCTTACACCATACACAAAAATAAACTCAAAATTGATAAAAGACCTAAATGTAAGACAGGAAGCCATCAAAATCTTGGAGGAGAAAGTAGGCAAAAACTCTTTGATCTTGGCTTCAGCAACTTTTCTCAACATATCTCCAGAAGCAAGGGAACCCAAAGCAAAACTAAACTATTGGGTTCTCATCAAAATAAAAAGCTTCTGCACAGTGAAGGAAACAATCAGCAAAACTAAAAGGCAATCAACGGAATGGGAGAAGACATTTGCAAATAACATATCAGATAAAGGGTTAGTATCCAAAATCTATAAAGAACTTATCAAACTCAACTCCCAAAAAATAAATAATCTAGTGAAGAAATGGGCAAAAGACATGCATTGACACTTCTCCAAAGAAGACATCCAGACGGCCAACCGAAACATTTAAAAATGCTCCATATCACTCATCATCAGGGAAATACAAATAACAAATCAAAACCACAATGAGATACCACCTCACACATTGCAGAATGGCTAACATTAACAACTCAGGCAACAACAGATGTTGGCAAGGATGTGGAGAAAGAGGACCTCTTTGGCACTGCTGGTGGGAATGCAAACTGGTGCAGCCACTCTGGAAAACAGTATGGAGGTTCCTCAAAAAAGTAAAATTGAACTACCCTATGATCCAGCAATTGCACTACTAGGTATTTATCCGAGGGATACAGGTATGCTGTTTCAAAAGGACACATGCACCCCAATGTTTGTAGCAGCACCATCAACAGTAGCCAAAGTATGGAAAGAGCCCAAATGTCCATCGATGGATGAGCAGATAAAGAAGATGTGGTATATATATACAATGGAGTATTACTCAGCAATCAAAAAGAATGAAATCTTACCATTTGCAACTATGTGGATGGAACTAGAGGGTATTATGCTAAGTGAAATTAGTCAAAGACAAATATATGACTTCACTCATATGAGCTTTAAGGTACAAAACAGATGAACATTAGGGAAGAGAAGCAAAAATAATATAAAAACACAGAGGGGGACAAAACCTAAGAGACTCTTAAATACAGAGAACAAACAGAGGGTTGCTGGAGGGTTGTGGGTAAATGGCTACATGGGTAAGGGGCTTAAGAAATCTCCTGAAATCATTGTTGCACCATGTGCTAACTAACTGGAATGTAAATTATAAAAAATAAATTATAGAAAACAAACAAACAAACAAACAGGTCCTCATATGATACCTTCTCCTAATCTCTTTTAGGCCCATGCCATAAAAACTTGATCATAGGAAAAGAAATTTTTAAACAGAAGGTTAGATCTTGTGGTAAGATTATTCTGCACATGTCTCAAAATATTTGGAGGCAGGATATGTGAAGTAGGAAATTCTATTGCTAGAGTATACATACATCCAGGTATGAGGGTAAGTTTTGAATTAGGCAAGAAAATATGGAGAATATAAGGACCAGATTAAGAAACACCAAGGTGGAGTGAAACAAAGTTGACTAAATTTACACCTTTCTCCACGTTATAATGAGTGAGGAACTGGAAGAAAAGAAAGGGAAGAACAAGAAAGACATACAGAGCAATAAGGCCTTGGAAATGTTTACTAAGAAGCATGACTGGAAAACATGCTTTTCAACATATTATGGAGGAAGACAGATCTATTTGTGCACATCACTTCCTGTACCCAGGATTATACTAGCTGAAGCAACTACTAGGCAAGCAGATGATGTACAGATACAGGAAAGTCTGAAGGGACAATGAAAAGGCACTTGAGCATATGACAAGAAACCTAGACTCTAATTCTCACATAACTTGCTGAGCGACCTTTGTGAAACTACAGTTTTCAACACCTACTAAATTAGATAGTTGAAATAGATCATCTTTGGGATCTATAACAAATGAATGCACATTAAAACTTTAATGAAAGGTTAGTAACCCAAAAGTGTATAGTAGCTATTAAGTTAATATAAATAAAAAATGTTAGCCAATAGAGAGTTATAGAGACAATGTCAGACTAGACGCAGCTACTACTGAATGCCCCCCAATTCTGGCAGATGGGAATATGCATCCTATATTGTGAAGCTGTCTGATATTTTTGAAAGAAATGTAAATGCAGATAACCTGAATATACCTACATACACTAAATATACCAAATTTGTAGTTAAAAACCTTCCCCCACACACACAAAAGAAAACAGGCACATATACCGTCAGTGGAGGGAATTCTACCATACATTTAAGGAAAAAACAACATCAATTACACACAAACTTTTCTAGACTATTGGAGAGAATGGAACACTTCTAGCAGTAACCTTATAATTAAACCTGACCAAAATATTTTAAGAAAACTAAAGATCAAAATCCCTCTTGAACAGAGATGTGAAAATTCTAAACAAAATTTTAACAAATTGAATATAGCAACATATAAAAATGAATATATATTATAACCAACAGAAAATTATCCCAAAAATACAAGCTTGATTTAACATTTTGAATTCAATCATTGTAATTTACAATCAAAACAATAAAACCAGGTGATGCTGTCAATACATACAGAAAAATCATTTGACAAAATCTAATATCCATTCTTGGAAAAATCTCAGTACACTTAAAATTAAACTTCCTCAATCTACTAAAGGGTATCTATTAAAATCTACAATTAATCTCATACTTAACGTGAAAGATGGACATATTCCTACTAATATTAAGGAAAAGATAAGAATGCAGTTCTCACCATTTATGTTCACTGGAGGTACTAGCTACTCCATTAACACAGAAAAATAAATAAAAGATATCCATTTTGTAAAACAAGAAGTAAAACTGTCTATACTACCAAACAGCATGATCATCTACATAGAAAATCCACTGGAATGTATTTAAAAAAAAAAAAAAACTATTTAGAATTAGTAGTTACGTTCAGCAAGGTTACAGGCTATAGGGCCAATATACATAAATATAAAGTATGTCTTTATAATAGACATGATGATCAGAAATTATAATTGAGGGGTGCCTGGGTGGCTCAGTCCATCAAGAGTCCAACTTTGGCTCAGATCATGATCTCATGGTTCATGGGTTTGAGCCTGGCATTGGGCTCTGTGCTGACAGCTCAGAGCCTGAAGCTTGCTTCAGATTGTGTCTCCCTCTCTCTCTCTCTGCCTCTTTCCTGCTCACATTCTATGTCTCTCAAAAATGAATAAACATTAAAAATTTTTAAAGAAAAAAATAAATTGAAACTGAAAAAGCAACAATATTCATAACAAAATTAAAAAGTGAAATATTCGTAATAAATCTGAAAAGTATATGTAAGACCTACAGCAAAACAGTGCTCAAATATTTTTTTAAATTTTTTTAATGTTTATTTATTTTTGAGAGAGACAGACAGGCAGAGTATGAGCAGGAGAGGGGCAGAGAGAGAGGGAGACACAGAATCGGAATTAGGCTCCAGGCTCTGAGCTGTCAGCACAGAGCCCGACGCAGGGCTCGAACTCATGAGCCTTTGAGTTGTGACATCATGACCTGAGCTGAAGCTGGCCGCTTAACTGACTGAGCCACCCAGGCATCCCAACAGTGCTCAAATTTTAAAAGATCTAAATAAATGGAAAAAATATAACATGTTCATACACTAGAAACTCTGTATTTATAAGATGTTAGTTCTCTCCAAATTGATCTTATAGGTGTAATACAATCCCAATCAAGTTCCTGGTATTTCTGGTAGGATTTGACAAGCTGATTCTAAAAGTCACAAAAATGCTAAGGACTAAGAATAATCAAAACAATTTTGTAAAAGAAACCAAGTTACAGGATTTGTGCTACCTGATATTAAAACTTATTATAAAGTCATGCTTACCCAGACAATATGGTACTGGTATACAGATATAGACAAAAATATCTTTGGAACAAGACAGAGTTTTGGAGTAAAACCACACATACAGAGACAATAGATTTTTTTTTTAATGACTAGATTATTCAGTGAGAGATGAATGATAGATTATCAATGATAGATTATTCAGTGAGAGAAGGACAGTCTTTCAACAAATAGTGCTAGAATAACCACACATCAAAATACAAAAAAAGTGAACTTCTATACATATCTCACACCATAAAGTTCAACTCAAAATGGATTTTTTTTAAGCTAAAAAGCTTCTAGAATAAATTATGGGAGAAATTCTTTAAGTTAGGCAAAGACTTATTAGATAAAACATATAAGAACAATCTATTAAATTCTTGTTAAATTGGATTTCATCAAAATGAAAATCTTCTGCTCTTTGAAAGATGTTGTTAAGAAAATGAAAAGATAAGACACAAACTAGGATAAAGTATTTGCAAATAATTTTCCTGATGGACTTGTGTTCAGAATATATAAATAACATTCAAAACCCAATCATGAGAAAACAACCCAATTTTTTAAATGGGCAAAAGAAGATAACATAGAATACAAATAAGAACATGATATCACACACTCAAAATCATTACACATTAGGAGAATGCAAATTAAAACCTAGATGAAATAAAACTGCACAACTCTTATGATTCAATTGTGGAAATGTAGAGAAATGGTCTAAAACTGACTCTAGAAGAAATTAAACACATGCATTTAATGATTACGTTACAGACATAAAATCAGTACCTACATAAATTGACACCCACATACACAGAAATACTTGCCCTATATGCATTTCAAGGTTAATGCTGTCAAAATTCAAGGAACAGATAACTCTGATCTATAAAAACTTTTCCAGAAAGTAGGAGAAAAAAGGAAATGCCACCCATTTTATAAGTTTGGTATATAAAATATGGATATCAAACTCTGATGTCATAATGAATTAAACAACACAGGTGAGGGGAATAAAAACTCACTTATAATATAATCCTAAACACTCTTAGCAAACCAAATCAGCAATGCATTTTTAAAAATCATGTCCAAGCTGAATTTAACCAAGGAATTGAAGAATGCTAAGCAACAGAAAATCTAACATAATTCAGGACATTGCAAACAAAAAGGATGAATAGCCATGTAATAGTCTTAATAGATGCAGCAAGGGCATTTGCCAAAAAAATCAACACTCGTTCGTGTTTAAACCATAAAAAACATTCAAAACAAATTTTAAAACTCTTCTCAAGTTAGGAATACAAGGTAATGTCCTCTCTCTAATAAAGGACACAGAAAATGTCATAATGGTAAGATTTAAAAAAAAATTTTTTTAACATCAGTAAGAAACAAGGATGCCCACTATCACTGCTTCTATTAATCACTGTATTTGAGCTCCTTGCCAGTACAATATCAAAAGAAATGTGTCTCACTTCAGTTACTGACACATTTTTCTGCTCAGCTTTATAAAAAAACTCTTTTTAAACTGTCTATATTCTCTTTTTCCAATTTTTCTTCTCAAATTTTTTCTATGTGGAAATAAACAAAAAACATCCAAATTAGAATAAGCACAGGCTAATGATTCAGAACTTGCTATAACAAAGGATTCAGCCACTATCACCTGTCTTCAGTAGAAATTCAAAAGGCAGGCAGAAGATTGGGAAAGCTTTATGGAAAAAAGGGAAGGCTTCAGGTGTGCCATGTATGGAGGCTGTTGGCATGAGGAAGCCATAGGCAGGCTAACTAGAAGCAGGATGTCCCATATGACCAGCTAGAGGTGCATATTTGGCTTTCTCTAATTGGCCCTGAGTTTGAAACAAGGATAAAAGTTAGGGAAGCTGTCAGTTATTAATAAAGTCATGGCCACTTGTGGCTGACTATTACAAGGGTTATTTTTTAGTTTCCTGAACTGTTTGCTATCTGAACAAATCGCTATCTGACTTTCTACAATTCTGACTTACAGACAGTAGGTTGACTTCCTGGGTTGGTTAGTATAGACAATGGGTTGGTTTCCTGAACTGTTTGTTGCCTACTATGGGTCAGAATTCTATTTTTATATATAGTCTGTCCATTGTGCATTTATATGTTCAGTCTCTCACCTAGAACTCATTCCAAAATCACATCTTTATTGCCATCAATCTCCTGAAACGGCTCTTGTCAAGGTTACCAATGATTAATTTTGCTAAAGCCAAAGGTCAGTTTTTACCCTCATTTCATCTAATCTATCAAAAACATTTGAAAATGAATCTCTCCCTATTCCTGGAAACATTTTCTTTACATGGCTTCCAGGATGTCACACTTTGATTTTCCTGCCTTACTATTTTGTTCATGTCTGTATCCCCAGTTCCTTGAACGATTTAGGCTTATAGAAGGTGATCAATACATATTTGTTTGATTTGTTTTAATTTGTTGACAATCTTAAAGAGTCCTCCAGCTAGTCCCCAACTCACTGTTTAGAAATGAGTAATATAAATCCTAAAGAGGTGCAATCTCTTGCCTTAATTCACACAATAGGTTAATAAAAGAAACAATTATAAGCCAGATTACTATGTTCAGTTCAATGCTCTTTCCAAATATAAAGGGCCACCTCTGATGCTTTGATTTCAACTTAATCTCATCCTAGGGTCTGAGGAGATATATCTTATTAAAGTGGTACCTTATAAAAACTATATGAATAACAAGGCAAATAATATTTTAAGAAAAAAATACGTTATCGACAGCAAAGATAACATCTGGGTTTCTGAGTCTAAGCATTTTATTTATTAGTATTTCCCATTTGGGAAAATGTACGTCTTAGTTCATCACATTCATTTAAATTCATCTCTTTAAATAAAGGAACTCTTTGAAAGAAGAGATGTCTTACTTATGCATGTATTCTTAGCACAGAAACCTGTACCTGGCATATAGCAGGAGCTCAATAAATGTCTGATGAATAACTGAATGATGAATTAATAGATGAATGATCTCTCTTAGACTGAAAGCTATTGTGAAGATTAAGTTCCCTAGTGAGAATTTAAAGTTTAACTGTGGTAACCAACTGTTTCTGAATTTAGGAAGTCAGAATTTGTTAACTGGATATATTCTCTTATTCTGTACCCTTAGGCAACTCTTCACAAATCCCTGTTCTGCTCCTGGTCTTTGCTTTTACATTTAAAATAGTGGTCTGAATGTGCTTCTCAGGCATCATAATTCTATTCAAGCAGTATTTTTCAAGTCCTTGCAAATCCTTTAGTGAAAGAGGACACATTCACCAAGAATTATTATTTTATAATGGCATAGATGAGAAGAGGTCTTCAAATCAGTTTGCAAAAACAGTCATTTCAGCGGCTTCCTATCTCTGCCCCAGTTTTCTAAATCAGCCAATAATAATTATTCCCTATAAATCAGACCTCCCTGAAGTTTTCTTCCTTTTTACAGTTGCAGCAAGCTGGCTGCTTTTCCCTCATTACATTTTATGTCTTTGTTTTGTTTGCACAGTCTCCTTTCTTCCCTACCATTGTAATTCTCACTGTGTCAGAAGATGCTAAATTTATGAGTGGAAAAATGTTGGTTTCTAGCAGCTCTTAATAAAAAATGTATCCTAATTACAAAAAAATAAATAAAATAAAAACACTCCACTCTTTGCAAGGACTGATCTACTTGCAAATTTTGACAAACAACTTGTGAAGTGGCAAATTACCCTGAAGGGAACTCTATTTCCCGTTTCCTGACCATTCAGAGATGTACATGCACCAACACTCAATAAGAAGACTCTCCTAAACATGGGAGAGAAGTTATTCTATACATATGGTTAACATCCAATAGGGAAAAAAAAATAAGTAGTATGATAGGAAAAGCAAGGCCAAGTCTAGCTTCTCAAATACTAATGATCTCTCTAGACCTAAGCCCTAAGATGCGGCCCTGTAACCTCACAAAGACAGACTCAGGGATCAAAGAAAGAAAACTAGTGATTGATTGCCCTAATGCATTATTTAAGCAGAGTAAATGGTTATATAAACAGTTTTCTAAGAGCTTAAATATCAATTAAACATTGTAAAACCTGATTTCTGGTCGATTAATCCTCCCTCTTTTGCACAATTGCTCTATATTAGAAATATTATATTATTGTGTTTATCACTCTGGAGATACATATATCTGCTGAGAGCACTTCAAAAGGTCCAAATACTCATCATTTGTGATCACAAAGACTGGCATAAAAATAGTATGTTACTACAGATGCATATTTGTTGAGTATATGACTTTAAAGGGATCTTGCCTACGGTCATTCTTTAAATACAACCAAGGTAAAAACAAAACTGCTTTTACATACTATTTCACAATTCAATCCAGTAACTAGAATCACACCAATATGTTGCCTATGTGTCCTTCCTCATTTAAGCTTCTTCTGATGGATCTAACCAACTGGCAAATCAGAACATGCTAAGATATGTAATATGTTATTGTTTAAACTGATTAAAAAGGAAATTATATTTTGGGTTCCAAAGCCTCCAACATCTAATTATGGTATTGGGATGCTTATTTAACAAAACTAAACAGACTATTTTAAACTGTTTTTATGGAGCTTCCACAAAATCTGAGATTAAAGTGACAGTATATTAATATCAAACAATTGTTTGAGGTGACAGAAAGAAAATTATACACTCACTAGCAACAATCCCATTAATAAATGAACAAAGATATGAAACTGATCAGCAGTAGCTGAATTATTGAGTCCCAGGCCCATCTGCTCCAGTTTTATGAGTCAAAAATCAAAATTGCATGAACTGGTGAGTACTCAATCTTCACAAACATCAGAGTCAAATTAAGGAAATTACCCAGCACACCAAATACAGCTCAGCACATCATCAAACCATTAAAACAGCAACCTTATACCAAAAAAGAACCACACACACCAGGATCTTTGTACAAATGGAATAATAATAGCCAGATGGAACACAAATTCTGATGGTAGGCAGCATGATCCTTGGCACAGTGAATATATGTCATGTGGAAAACCAATAGGGGGTCATCATAGAATAATCAAAATGAGTCTCAGGAAATTCATCCTGAACAAAGAGAAGAAGAAAGGCCTTGGATTGTAAGAAGTCAAAATGACCAGATGATATGGGTATAATAGAAACAGCAGGAATACTGAAGTGAAAGAGAGCCAGACATCAACAATAAATTTTCCATCTATTAGTTGTGGCATTAAATTGTTAGCTCTTTTGTTTCTTCTAGAAAATGAGGGTCACAGCATCCACATCACAGAGTTGCCAGGATTAAAAATCATATCTTAATCTCAGACAAGTCAAAATGTATTCTCTTGGAGACCCAACCTGTATCACGTTGTTGGTTGTTTGAGAAAACAAGGTGAGAACTCATGAACAGCGTCTGTCACACCACGGGTGTTTATCATTAGTACTATCATCACTACAAAACCATTAAATTCCTGTCTTCTAAGTTATGCAATGTTCTGTATTTCAAAGTGGCTGCCTGAGGGGCGCCTGGGTGGCTCGGTCAGTTAAGCGTCCGACTTCGGCTCAGGTCATGATTTCACGGTCCGTGAGTTCGAGCCCGGCGTCGGGCTCTGTGCTGACCGCTCAGAGCATGGAGCCTGTTTCAGATTCTGTGTCTCCCTCTCTCTCTGCCCCTCCCCTGTTCATGCTCTGTGTCTTTCTGTCTCAAAAATAAATAAACGTTAAAAAAAAAATTTAAAAAAAAAAAGTGGCTGCCTGAGACAGAGACAATGCTATGTGTTCAAATCACTGTTCTTCCTGAACATACAGGGGCAAGTTTCTGAACCTCATACACGTGTAGGCTGACATCATGGGACTGGATTCTGGTCAATTAGATCCCTTGAAATCACTTTTGGAAACGGTTTTATATCTTTCAGCTGCTGAAAGCAGGATTTCATCCTGCTATGTTAAATTCTCCTCCCTCCTTTGGTAATATTTTTTGTAGATTCTGTAACTTTCTGATTATTTTTAATTATTAAAACATAGTCCAATCCAGATTAAAATGTCAGCATTCAAAACTTTCCCCAACCCCTTTCCCAGCACAAACTACAGTGGCTCTGGCTTCCCAGAGTGGGGAAAGATCATGGGGATGGCTGCACCTCCCACCCACCCCCGCCCCACCTAGGTTGTCTAGGTAAAGACACATATTGGAGTCAAGGAGGAAGGGTGGAGATGTGGGGTCTTCTTCAATTACTGTCCACCTGTAATTTCTGAGTATGAGTCCCTTGCCCCATTCTGGTTCTTTTGGATTTTGTCTGATGTTTTTAACCTCCTTTAATGTGTTGGTCTTCTCATCAGTGCACAATTTTCTTCACTATAGTATTCATCTTCTCTCTGGCTCTCTCTCGTGTTCAATGGAGCAACTGTTGTTCTCATAAACCTTGCCAGTCGGACAATTCTCCTCTCTTCTTTAGATTAGATGTCTCCTGGCGGGGTCCAGCAGCCACCTTGGCAGTCCTCAGCTGCTGTTTCTTCTCCAACATGTGAACTCCCCATAGGAACTGTTAGATCTAAATCCTCTGAGGGCAAAAATGAATACAATGTGGTACAGATAGCCCCAAATTCTTCTCAAATAGACTTCATCATAGTCATTTCAAGCCTGTGGATCTTTGCTACACCAATGGTCTTCCACTTCCAGATCCCCACAGCAAAATCAGGTATCAGTCAGTATGTTTATTAACACCCATGCCCACGTTCCCAAAATTTCACCCTATGTGTTTTGGAGTCAGCACCAGAGTGGGCCAGCTGAACTTCTACCTCAGCAAGTATTTCACCAAGGAATCAGATGCCTTTCTTTTTAAGCACTCCTGATTCTTATGGGTGATTCTCTTGGAGCTGCTTCACTTGGCTCCCCTGAACTTCCAGAGGGTAGAGAAAAAAAACCTTCCCTCTAAAAAATATGACTATTACCATGAGGTTAACCACTTGATGGTTCTAGCCCTCACTCCAGTCCCCTTCTCATTTAGATGCATGAGACAGTGTGGGAAAATTGACCGTTTCTTCCAATTCTCAAAAACCCTACAGGGAAGTATAGGCAGTGATAGGCAGTTGCTGATGGCTGTCCATGGAAAAGGGGGCACTTGAAGCCTTTTGATTCCAGCTTTGGCCTTAGTCTGATTCTGGTACAAAAGCAAAAAAACTGATTCAAGATCCCATTAGGTTCGGGCCTCACTACTAAGTCATATGCAGCATTCTTAAAGCCAGATTGGCAAGAAAAGAGCATTTAATCTCAAGTATTTTACCATAGACATATGTTTCCCTAATTTTGAATAGGTTTATCTGATCACATGTCTGTCTCTTTGAAGTAGACAATGAGTGATTTAAAGGCAGGGATCATATGGTACCCATTATTATGTCCTGGGAAACTAGCAAATGCTCAACATTCAGTAGCTACTGAATAAGCCCTGAATGAATGAGTGAATGAATGAATGATTAAATAAATGAGCTCTCTGATTTCTTTATCTTTGCCATGGCCCAGGTCATCTATGAAAGTTAAACTCAAGGCAAAGACTAAAGTGCTGATACTGGACAGGAAGGTACAAGACCAGGTGGTGGAGGTCAGGAAATAAGTAAAGGAAGGAAAGACGTGGTACAGTAAGAGGCAGTGTGCTACTTGCTAACCACTGCTTCACAGTGAGCCACGAAGAGACCCTGCACATCTCTTGGCAGGCACGTTTCTTCAGCAGGCAGGTCTTCTCCAGAAGGATGGCAAAGAGAAAGTGCACCTTGAAACAGTCACATAAAAGAGGGAAAGAATGGCAAATTATCTTCCCCGCTACCATTCCCATGGTGAAAGTCTACTTCATAGGAGCTGGCTCTCCCATGTTTCAGGATTCTGTCATCTGATCCTTTGATGGTAGTGCAGGAAGTGTATAGTTCTATGCCCCATGGTTATCTGTCCAGAGGTGAAGGGGTGACTTGGTATAGATACATCTTAGAGGCTTAGGGCTTCTGGTCAGACTCCCGTTTGCACAGGGTGCTGGGCCAGGATGCTAGGAGAGATGGGAGCTGCAGCTCACCCTGGGAGGCAGTCGACAGCTTCAGGACAAAGGATATAAGTCAAAAGTGTAAAAGGTTTATATTTATACATTCACTTACCACCTTTTCTCCTTTGAATCCACTAAGAAGAAAACAAAATATTTTTTGACTTAGAGAGATATTCAGAGACTATACTTCTCAGCAATTTGAAGGTACATGACACTGAATTTTACTTAGTGTTATAGCATTTCATGTTACCTCTAACATGAGGATATATTTACCTTCTTCTGGCAGGAAATTAAGCCCTGCTAGTTGCCCACTCTGATTCTTGGGAGTTCTATTCATTATGTGCTCAGCAATAGGAATGGAACTGGTTTTGATGTATTAATGTTGTAATGAACCTCTGCCTATTCCTGGACAAGCCAGGGCACACTCTGTCATTCCTTGATTACTGCCGAGATCCCCCATCTGCCAAGTCCTTTGAGGAGATCTTCTTGTCCACGTTCTATATATCATTTGAGGGGAGGGTGGTGCCAGGGGCCTTCTGCACCATAGTTCAGAGGGGAGGCAACAGAACACATAAACCAAACCTGGTATCGACAAAATAAAGAGGGTAATACTGAAAACATGTAGAGCCTGGGTGATTTTCTCATTCATCTTTGGCTGATGGAAGAAGGTCTGCTGCTAAGTGAAGGATGGGCCCACAGTAATGAAGCTGTCTGCAGCACTGAGAGCTGCTTGGCCATGGCACATAGTTCAAAATTACTGCAACTGCCTGGGTGTCAGGACCCATCAATTGTCTCCGACTCACCTGCTGGGCTCAGAGCCATGGACCATGGGGCTAAAACATCATCATTCTCCCAGATGAGACCCACACTTAACTGTTTATCCCCAGTATCCCTTCCCCCTCCCACCAAACATTTCCATTGATCAAGTCCTGTTACTTCTCTGGGTACAGAGTCATGGAACATAGAGTGGCATCATCATTCTTCCTCACAGTTCACATCCACCAAGGAGTTATTTCCTTCTCTTTCACATGACTTACTGTCCGACAGCCTAGATATTTGACTTCTGTGTGGCCTGCATACAAAGTGAGAGGTATAGAAAGTCCAGGAAGCTTTGTTCTGAGCTAAGAAGTTCTTGCCATCATTTCTGCCATTTGGTCAAAAGGTCCCTCCTGTACATCCATATCCATAGAGTTCTCTCCAACTAAGCCATAGACCATACATTGAAAGAACACCTTGTCTTTGAATTGGAGGCCACCTTAGAGCTCATCCAAATCCAACCACCTGGACTTATCAGGGATCTGGTGTGATGATAATCATACTGTTCTCAGCTTAAATTCTTCCAGTGAAGTGAGGTAGAGACAATCCCAAAACTGTGACTTTGTTGATAAAAACTGCCAATCACTGTAAATTTTCTCAAAATAGTGAGCCAGCATCTGCTTCCTTTTAACTTTAACCCATTAGGCCATGAAACATAAACTGAATTATCCTTTAATAAAGTGGACCCTCAACAAGGCAGAGGTTAAGGGCACCAACCCCTTAGGCAGTAGAAAATCCATGTATAATTTTTGACTCCCCCAAAACTGAACTACTAATAGCCTACTGGGCTATTACCAATAACAAACAGTCTGATTCATACATTTTGTATGTTACATGTATTAAATACTTTATTCATACAATAAAGTAAACTGGAGAAAGGAAACTGTTGTTAAGAACATCATAAGGAAGAGAAAATACCTTTAGAGTACTGTATTTATCTCCAAAAATATCCACATTTAAGTGGACCTGCACAACTCAAAGCTGTGTTGTTCAAGGGTCAACTGTATAACAAACATTCAAAGGTTAGAGAATACAGCCATCATCTACCTTGTGAAGACATCTCTCCTGTGGTCTAGTCCCAAGCCCCTTTCAATACTCATAAAAATGTAGTTTCCACAAACATTTTCTTCCAAATTCTCCAGCATTATCCTTTTTAAATATTATGTGTGGAACTGTACCCAATATTTCAGCCATGGTCTCATCACTGAGACATACAGTGGGACCCCATCTTCATGCATCTCTCCCTTGTATTTCTACAAATAATATCCAAAAATCACATTAAATACACAAATAGTAAAACCTACATAATTTGGCTCAGAATAAGCTTATTAACTAAACCTTTGGTAAAATCTTTAACAAATACATTATTTTAAGCTATGCCTTCTCCTAATCTGTAATGCAGTAATTTTTTCTTAAACCAAACTATAGTATTTTATATTTACTGCCAATTAAATTTTATTTGATTTATCATTTCAACTTATTCCTCTATCTTTGTATTCCGTCTCTCCAGTGTATTGACTTTCCCTTCTGGCTTCCTATCACTCCAAAATGTAATCAATGAGTTATATCCTCATTCCAGTCATTGATAGAAACCCAGAAAGTACAGGTCTGAGCCTAGAAATACCTCACAGAGAAATAATTCAAAGCTGACACTAATAAATTAGACAATATATTCTTTAAGTATATATTTAATTACTTGTGAACCCAGATAATTCCACACATTTAGCCATCTTCAATTCAATCCATTAAATACTTGCTTAGAATTACGTCTACTATGTGCCAGGAAATACAAACATAATAGAATTTGTTCTCTGCCCTTAAAAGGTGCACAGTCTAAAGGTGCACAGTCTAAAAGGTGCACAGGGAAATAATCATACAGGCAATACAGCAGTTCCCTATGATGGGTACTACCACGCAAGTGGACTTGGAGCCCAAGAGGAGCTCAAGAAGGAGTAATGGACTATACCTGAGGTTGCTGAGGAAACCATAAAAAAAGACTTTTTTCCTTCCCCCTCCTTTTTTTCCTGACTTAAATCTCAAGGGTATGAAAACGTAGAGAGTGTAATTTTACATTGTCCTGAGAGCAAGGGTGGTGAAGAGAAGATTGATTCTATTTAGGTCTACGCGAGTACAGGTCCATGTATACAACATCTTCCCCTCTAGGTTCTTGGTTCCCCATCCTCCAGCTCTGCGGCTGGTGTCAGAGGTCCTAAAGAGGGAGTTGCCCACAGTGGATGAAGCATACATGACACAGACAGGCATTATTCATGCTGGACAGACATTATTCAGGCTATCAGTGGACAATGGTACTGTTGAAGGGAGGTCATAAGGGTCAATGTGAATGTCAAGTATCAACACAATTATCATGTGGCAGGTGAGGTAGGATGCTCACTAGCTCTGGTCTCCTCGTCCCAGGCCTCTACTCTTTAGTATCTAGTCTCTATGAGGGGAGGTTTTATTTTTAAACAACAAAGTATTCTTCCAAACTTTCTTTCTAGCCAACAGTCCTTTCTGTTTCCCTGAAGACTTAGACTTTTCAAATCCAAATCCAACAACAATTTTTTCTGCTGCTTTTTTGATGTGTCATCACTTATCTAAAGTGATGCTGCAGACAGCCTAGCTGACTCAAGGAGGGCCAATGTTAGAAAGGAAAAGAGGAAATGTTGGTTAAGTATTCCAGAAGTATTATCCTGCCTCAGATGAGTAGGCAATCATCAACAGATGAGGAAAGAAACAGCTTATAAACAGACAGTACACCATGTGCAAAAGGCACAAGAAAGCACAGCTTATGGGCAAGTTTTCCAATATCTTACTAAAATGTGGGTATTTTCCATCTAGTACATTCCCCTAGTCAAATCATTCATTAACAAACCTGAACAAAGGAAATCAGATTAGTCCAGCCAGATTTCATTATTTCGAACTCACTGTTTTCAATAATTTCATCTTCCTTTCCAGAGCACTCACAATTCATCCCTAAATATTTTGTTCCTGAATTTTACCAGAGATTAATGTCACCTTCACTGATGTGTTCTTTTCAGAATTCATCCCTTCCCCTTTTTGAAAAACTGGTGATTACCCATTTCAATCATCCAGCACCTTTTTCATTCCTGGAAATTCTACAAAAAATAATAATAAAATGAAATTTGTAACACATTCCTTGGGCACTTACTATGTTGCAGTCACTGTACTAAGTGTTTGCAGACATTAAATTCCAGGTTGGTAACCATGCTTTTCTGCCCTTTCCAACTTGAAGATCATTTCCTTGGTTGTAGAAGACAGAAGCAAAATAGACATCGAATCACCTTCCTTTCGCCAGTCAGCCATATACCAACTGCCCAAGCAGTGAGCCCATGCCTTCCTTGTTCTTTTCCCTTTAAATATGGATAAATAAAACCCTCTGTTTTCTGTAACAAACATTTCACTAAGTTGCACTGATTCTTCATGATTTCATCAATATTATCCTTGCAAGTTTGTTCCACTCTTTGGTATCCATCTTTAAAATGCATCACTACTCCTCTCTTCCACAAATATACTCTTTCCCAAAGTTTGAAGCTAAATATCCATTACTAGAAGGAAATGGTTCAATTAATTATGGTGCATCCATAACATAAAATCATTTACAACCATTAAAAAGAGGTAGCTCTCTGTTGTGACATGGAAAAATATCCATGATATTTTGTTGGATGAGGAAAACAAGTCAGAAAACAATACATGTTCAGGGGCGCCTGGGTGGCTCAGTCAGTTGAGCGTCCGACTTCAGCTCAGGTCATGATCTCACAGTCCGTGAGTTTGAGCCCCACGTCAGGCTCTGTAATGACAGCTTGGAGCCTGGAGCCTGCTTTGGCTTCTGTGTCTGCCTCTTTCTCTGTCCCTCCCCTGCTCATGCACTGTCTCTCTCTCTCTGTCAAAAATAAATAAACATTAAAAATAATAAAAAAAAAAAAAAAAGAAAACAATACATGTTCAGTCCTGTTTGAATCTTTTTAATGATATACAAGCATCCTCTACTTTTCAACAGTTCACATTATGCCACTTGGCTTTTAAAAAAGACCCGCATTAGTATCTGTTTTCACTAACTGAAAGAAATCTGAAGAGGATTTTCACTTCTGCCCCCCAAAAAAAGGTAGATAGTGAAAATAGCATTCAGTGTCTGGTTTTGCAGCCAACCACTCTAGAGGCAGCACACACTCCAAGCATCGAGAATGGCACTTCTAAGCTCCTTCTCAGGTAACTACACTCAGCATCTCAGTATTAGCCACCACAGTTTTGAACTGTGTTTGTGAAGTATCTGTGCTTTATCTCGATTTATTTTGTGCATCCATTAGCAAGATGAATCCTAAGGTAACAAAAAAAAATCCTGAAAGAGGTTATTTTGGGGGAACACTCAAAATTTTTTTGCATGTAAATTAATGGTAATTGCTTCTTTGCTTTACACTATTTTGGCTTGCAAAAGTTTTACAGGAACGCTCTACTTTTGGACAGCAGGAAAAACCTATGTTACTACGGATAATATTTTACAAAAATTACACTATTCAATTTAAAATTTCCTCCTTAAAACATTGATCTCTTGGGGCGCCTGGGTGGCGCAGTCGGTTAAGCGTCCGACTTCAGCCAGGTCACGATCTCGCGGTCCGGGAGTTCGAGCCCCGCATCAGGCTCTGGGCTGATGGCTCAGAGCCTGAAGCCGGTTTCCGATTCTGTGTCTCCCTCTCTCTCTGCCCCTCCCCCGTTCATGCTCTGTCTCTCTCTGTCGCAAAAATAAATAAATGTTGAAAAAAAAAAAAAAACAAACATTGATCTCTTGTAGCCTTGTACCCTCAATACTAGGCCATTCATAAAATTCCTCCTGCCAGTAAAGGAGGAGGTCAGTACTTCATATCTTTAGTAAAATAATAGGATGGAAAGCCAGACTTGATGAACTACTCACTAGATAGTGTTTCATGAAGGGAAGGTCCAGACAAGATAAGGGAAAATTCCAACAATGCCGGACTAAGGAAATATGAGAAGAAAAGATCCAGAGGTCAACTGAACTGATAGAAATAAGAGCTCAGACAAGTGGGTTTAAGTTTTAATCCTAAAGCTTGATCCTAGAGAAGAAAAGATGACTTCTAAAAGTCAAAGAGAAACACCAAGTTTAGGGATTTCTTACCATGCTGCCCATTTTGTATTCTGTGAGGAGACCACTGTACACGAGACCCTGTGCCACTCTAGTGGGGTCAGCATAGTCAAGAGGGTAGAATAATATAATGGGAGAGAGGGAAGGGGAGGGGAGAAAAATATAGAAAGAGGGGCAAGAAGGGTGGGAGGAAGATTTAGTTTCAACTCCTGAGTCTCCCCTAGTTCTCATGATGCAGGGACACTCTGAACAGAGGTTGGTCTCATGAGCCTGCCATGGGGTCTAATGTAATGAAAGGTAACTCTACAGCAAAGACTGGGCCCAAGGTCTAGACAGAAGATGTGGCAGAGACTTGGAAGTGTGAATGACATGTTCACAGCCAGGGAGACACCAGCTGGACAAAGAAATTGCTTGGCCTGAAAAGACTAGATCATGAGTGACAAAAGCTATCAACTTTAGAAAAAGAAGACAGGTGACATTCATTCAAATACCAGAAAAATATTTGAAAACCTTTATCCATTCCCTCCTGTAAGGTCAAGTAAGCTACTTTCCTCCTCTTGTTCCACTTTAGTGAGGATGTATGGGAGAGGGTGAGAGCAGACACCCTCTCACCCAGCCATACTTGGATAGGGTGACCAACCATCCCAGTTCACCTGGGATTGTCCTGGTTTTAGCACTGGAAGTCCAACTATTTTCCTGGACCCGATTCCAATGTGTGTGGGTGGTGGGGGCTCACACACAAACAACAAGCAGTGGGTGTCCTACAACTCAACTAATTCTGACATTAACTTACCCAAAGATAGCATCGGACTCGACAGGTGAAGGATTCAGTCTTACAAGACTTCCCCCAACACCAATAGATACCAGTTGCAAGCCCAAGTTGTTACCTGTGCTTCAGACCAACTGGTTATAAATTGGGGATTCCAACAATATCCTCCAACTCGGGATGCCATTCACAAGTTCTAGGCTGTTGCCTTTACTTAAGACCTACTGACTACAAATCAGAAGTTCCCAAGACCTTTCCTCAGGTTCAATTACTTTGCTAGAGCAGCTCACAGAACTTAGAGAAACATTTTACTTATTGATTTGTTGTAAAAAGATACAACTCAGGAAGAACTATATGGAAGAGATTCATAAGGCAAGGCATAGGGAAAAGGTATAGAGCTTCCACAGCTTCTCCAGACATGCCACTTTTCCAGCATTTCCCTGTGTTCACCAGCCAGGAAGCTCTCTGAGCTCTATCCTTTGGGTTTTTATGGAAGCTTCATTAGAGAGTCACAAATGATTTAAATCTTTGGCCACCAACAACTGATTCAACATCCAGTCCCTCTGCCCTCACTAGAGGTATTGAAAATGCCAACACTCTATAATCAAGTGGTGGGTTCCCCTGACAACCAGCCCCCATCCATAGGTAACCTAAGGACTTTCCAAAAGTCATCTTGTTAACAAAAGACACCTTTCTGGCTCTTATGACAAAATTCCAAAGGTTTTTGCAGCTCTGTACCAAGAACTGGTCGAAGACCAAATATATATTTCTTATTATAAATCACGATATCATACCCACACATCAAGAAACTCCTCAGTCCTGGAAAAACTGAAATGATTGATTACTCTTCTAAATAAGTAAGTATATATTTATGTGTGTGTATAGAGAATAGATCTGCAAGAATAGACACCAACATGTTAGCTGCACTACTTCTCGATAGTTGAATAGATTATATGTTGGGGTGCAGAGGTTGAAGAGAAATTTATGCGGTAATATATATTCCTCTAGTGACAAATTAAATCCAAGCACAGAGATGCCCACGAAGTCACACTACCACTACTTTTCTTTTTCAAAGGAATAATATGTAACTTCAATGCCAGCCTTTTTTCTAGTTTCTCCTGTTGCTCTTAACCATTTTTTATCTGGACTATTTGAAATATATCCCCTCCTAGAGTCTAAGATAAATGCCTGACTTGGATCACTAAATGCTTTCATTGCTGTTATAAATACTGCTGTTAATTTTCTTCCCAGTTGTCCTTCACTTCTACTTCAATTCTGTCGGCAGAAGTAAGTCTAAGATTAGAAATCTCTCTTCATTGTTTTATATTTCCAGAGATGAAATCCTTAACAGAACAATTCAAGAGTTCACCTGATATTAGAGAAGCCATTTTAATGCCAAATAGGTTACAAGAAACCACGAAGAAATGTAAAAAATTTTACATTCCTTATGGCTTAAAAGAACACTGGTGAAATCACAAGCAAGGCTCAAACTTGGTGAAAAAAATACTACCAACAAAAATACTAATATGTTCTACAATAATGGAAATATTGAACTATACTCAAGAAGTCTAGATTCTAGTATTATGTATGTTGCTTAATGTATGTGACCTCAAACAAACTACTTAAGCTCTCTGGAACTCATATTCTTCCTCTGGAAAATACAGATCTTCATATTTCTGAACACTTCAGAGTATTATTGTTAAAAATTTCATGAAATCACACAAAAACACTGAAAATGCTATAGTCACATAAGACATTACATTGTTTCTCTACTTCATATGTCCACCCTCTTTAGTATCAGATTTCTGAGTATTTGTCTTCCTTCTTTCTGTAAGCCACTAAATACTCACTAATAAGTTCTAATATTCTAATAAATAAATCCTTTTGGGTGTGTAAGGTGACTGTTTTCCCCAAGAAGCTCACCATTATGATATTATAAATCACAATCTAGGAAAACAAATCCTGTTCTTCAATATACACTATGTTACCATGAGTTATGAACTGAACATTTGTGTCTCTCCAAAATCCAAATGTTGAAACTCTATCCCTCAATATGATGATACTAAGAGGCAGGGCCTCTGGGAGGTTATAAGGATTAGATAAAGTCTTGAGGGTGGAACCCTCATAAATGGGATTAGTGTCCTTGTAAAAGTCACTAGAAAACTTGTTTCCCCTGTCTGCTCCCCACCATGGGAGGACACAGGAACATATCTGTTGTTTCTGTTGTTTATAAGCCACCCAGGCTGTGGTATTTTGTTATAGCAGCCCAAACAGACTAAGACACAAGGTGTATATACCCTATAACCTTTCTTCTCTTCCAAAGTTGTGACCTAGCTAGGACTAAGAATGTTGAATCTATCCAAAACCTTTCATTTTCTATTCAAAGCTTTACATATTAATGTGTGTGTGTGTGTGTGTGTGTGTGTGTGTGTGTGTGTGTGTGTCCAGCATCTTCTAGTGATAGCATACCCCCACATTTATCATAATCAAAAGGCTGTAAACTTAAGGTACTTGATTACTGTGTAGAGTTTTTCTGACTTCAACAGCTATATTCAATCTCTCTCTCTCTCTCTCTCTGCCGCTTTCTCTCTCCTTTTTTCCCTTCTTCTGTCTTTCCCTCCCTCTTTCCCTTCTACATTCATGCAGAAACACCATCAAGAATAATTCTGTCTTAGTGCTTTTTTAGGAAGCATAAAGAGAAAACATTGAGAAAGCAGCCAGATCCCAACAGGAGACTTCTGGGGATTTAGCATCATTCATAGAAAGTCAGAGTGTTCCCTGAAAAATCCTGGAAAGTTATTGAACATCTAGCTTCCCTTAAGGTTCAGGACTGAATTCATAACCAAGCTCCACCACCAGCCTGTTAGTATACAACTTAATCACAAACTAATTTATCCCTCTCCTCCCCCTCCCCCACCCAGGCTAACTTGTTAGAAAGAATTTAGGAAGCATACAAGGGTTTGCTTTCCAAACCCAAGGCAATAGTAAGATAATATAGTTACTACAAGGAATTAAACTAATGAATTTATAAATAACATGTTCACCAACTCAGAGATGATCAAATCATAAGAGTAATCACCACACCCAGAGGATTAACCATACCCAGGGTTGCAAGCCCTACATTCAATCCCCCTTTGTTCTGTAATGTTTTATGATAGATGATATAACAACCATGTCTGCAAATGACATAACAGCTGCACACTAAACATCGTAACAGAAGATAGTAACAGTATTTACTGACCATGGTGGACACAGCAGTATTCATGTGGGAAGAGGGTCTCCATCAGAACCCAAGTACACTATAAAAACTGTTTCAATTAAGGACTCAATTAAGGACTTTCCAACAGTCCTTTAAACAGGAATTATGATTATACAAATTAAACAGAGGTTAGGTAATCCACCCTAAATTAGTTATTATTCTTCATTTTCTGGAGAGGCAAAAAAAGGTTTGCAAAAGTAATGTGCTCAAGATTTATTCAGGCAGTGGCAAAACAGAAATTCATAGCCAGGTTGTGAAGGACTTTGAGCCAGAACACATAACCACTCTCAGATTGTTGTGTAATGGGGCATGGAATAAAAAGGAGAAGCTAGTCTTCCATTTTTTTAAGGAGTTATTAAATAAGACCAAAACCAGACATGGCCAAGGATGTCCATAACCCCACGTGCTGTCACCTCCAGGATCAGCAATAGCAATGAGCAAAGGAAGAGATTAAGATAATTTATATTATACAATAGTTTTATGTAATACAACATAAAATTGGATTAAATGATATATAGGATATTATTACCTATCACACACCAAATATTACATATTATGTGTTATACATTATGTATTACAGTAAAGAAATCCAGCCAAGGACTGTGATATGCAAGGCCCACAGAGGGCTGTCTCAGGCCGGTCTTCAGACAGAAGACAGACCTAATAGAGTTGGAAGTTCAGCTTTCATCTTTTCCACTATTACTGAACAACAAAAGTATCACATAGGATAAGCCCATCTGAGTGAACTCATATTACATATGGCTTAAGTGCTTAAGTCAGAGATATAAACACAATAACATTTGTTAATCAATGCCCCTCATATGATTGACATTTGGGGAAAGACTAAAAAGACATGCATAAAAAAGCCAAACACATACAACTGAAAACACTGTAGCCACAGTAGAGACACAACAACCTTCTAGCATCAGGGCCAGCAAGCACTGGGGTAGGGCTTTACCAAGCTTGGTAGGGAAATATCACTTCCCTTTGCAGAACCGCTCTCCGTATCTCAACAGTCTTGCTTTCAATCAGCTTCCTCAAACTTCTCTTTATCAATATTTTAACAACTATTACTTCAACATATAATCACTAATTAGAAAAAGTTGTGAGAGGGGCGCCTGGATGGCTCAGTCACTTAAGCATCCGACGTCGGCTCAGGTCATGATCTCACAGTTCCTGGGTTTGAGCCCCACATCGGGCTCTGAACCTGGAGCCTGCTTCGGATTCTGTGTCTCCCTCTCTCTCTGCCTTTCCTCTTCTTGCTTCCTGTCTCTCTCTCTAAATAAATAAACATTAAAAAGTTTTTTTAAAAAACTTAAAAAAAAAAGAAAAAGTTGTGAAAGAGAACTTGGTAAATTTATTAACTTTTTCCTGCTTTGATACTTTAAGTCATAGGTTGTTTTTCAGTTGGAAATGCAATTTCTGACAAAAGCAGCACACGTGCATAAATGAAAACAACTTTGAATGGCATGTGGCCTGCATGGAAGAAGGGGTCTCTGTGGCATGAGGGAGGAGCAGAGAACGGTGAAATTGAGCTCCATCTGGAACCAAATACACTGATAGATAGAACTACATGTTCACCTTGAGTTACAATACCAGGAGTTGAACAAGGTAGTAATTTCTCAGTTTCTCCATCAACTAGAAGATATGAACAGACTAAGTAAGACAGAGATAACCTAATATAAAAATAGCATCCTGGGGGCGCCTGAGTGATTCAGTTGGTTAAGCGTCTGACTCTTGGTTCCAGCTCAGCTCATGATCTCATGGCTCATCATGGGTTCAGGCCCTGCGTTGGGCTCCAAGCTGACAATGCAGAGCCTCCTTGGGATTCTCCATCTTTCCCTCTCTCTCTTTGCCCCTCTCCCACTCATGCTCTGTCTCTCAAACTAAACAAACTTAAAAAAAAATAGCATCCCCTTCACACACTGGCCCAGCCTGCTCATCTAGTGTTAGCAACTACCACCATCCTGTTACAGGTACTATGAAAATTCCCAAATATATCATACTCTCTCACACCTCTATACCTTCACATAGGCTGTTTCCTCCCTGGATACAATTATCTGCATTTTTACCTAGAAAATTCTAACTCACTTTCAAGCCCAGGCTTAACTACTGTTTCCTCTATTAGGAAACAGTCTTTCATTGGTCTTTGTACCCGTAACTCTCATAGCATTCACCATATAATATTACATAGACTTGCAGGTGTCTGGATTCAGATGGCATACAGATGGCACACAGACACAACCAAGGATAATTTTTTCTGAACACTTGGCTTAAAACCACATAGATAATGGCATTGAAAAAGTAGCCAAATCCTTACACAAGACTTCTGGGAATTCAGCATCATTCACAGAAACTGTGCACTCCCCAAAGAGAAGAGAAGAACTGACATTTGTTCATCTGCTAGAGAATGTTCAAGTACCCAGACAAGGCCTTCTTCATTTCACACACCCAGCACTGGATCTGGTGCTTTGTATAAACAAAGTGTTCAGTGAGTGTGGGCTGGATGAACTTTTGGAGATGACCTCAAGGGTCATGATGTTCCTATGAACTGTGCTCTCCTAGTCTTCTGAAACGAGCAGACATGAAGCCAATCGATTGTTGACATGCCTTGGGTCATTTTTTAACAATTGGAAATACTTTGCTAAAGTTTTATAAGATAGAACATGATTCAGAAATCACATGCCATTTCCCAGAAGCAAACTGATACTCACTGAGCAGTGAACTTTTTAGACCCACTTTTGTAGAGATAAGACTCCCAAGCTCTCAAAAGAAATAGAGTAACTGTTCCCATGACTTTTTTTTAATCGAATTTGATCTATTAAAGCTGAACCAAGAGCTGTTGGTTTTGTAATGAGTAGATATATGTAATTCCCAGCAATGTCATTATATTGTCCCTTAAAGTAGATGACCAAGAGACAGAGCTTGAGTTATTATGCAGGCAGCAGGAAATAGTGAAAGTGATAGATTTCTTTATCTTCAGTGATAATAATAATGATCATCATCATGTCCTAGATTCCATCTCACAGAATGGCAAATGGATTTCTAGGGTCCTCTCTAAAGAATTTGAGGTTGAAGCAGAAAAATGAAATATGATACTATCTGAATGATAGTTGGAGAAATATTACTTAGGACAAAAGCATTAGTAAAAAGACCAATTTCCTAGACTCTTGTTTTTTTCCTGCTCTTTGGTCTCAGGAAATCTTTGAGTTTTATTAGTGAGAATTCATGCTTTAATATCCCTAAGTGTTAAGTTATTCCATGGTCACCCACTGCCTCACTTTCACTTGGAATAAAGAGAAGAAAATTATCTCTGTGTTTAGATTCGGTGAACATCCACAAAAAAGGAACAGCTCAGTTTGGTCATTGTCTTTATCCTTCAGAGTATAGACTCATATGGTTTCTAAACAGTTAAATATGACTTGCATAATGCTATATACTGAAATTATTAGTTATCTTTCCAAAAAAAGATGCTATGGTGCTGGCTTTCTTTGGTCTCCAAACATTGATAGTCTTCCCTACAATTCACCCTTAATTACAACTTTCTCCCCAGAGCTATGAAAAGAAGACCCATCAGGACTTGAATTAGCTGTCAGGAATCCTCAGTTCTAGTCCAGAGCAACTAACCAGCTAGTAAACCTTTTAATAGCACTTTCAGGTTTTATGAAACCATTGTCTAATTTGGTACTCCCAATGGCCTAAAGAGCCAGGATGAATACAATTGCCATTTAAGAGAAGAAATATTAGCTGTAAGACGTTATGTATGTGGGAAGCTTACAACTCTGGGATTTGTAATGTCACTGGGGTGAGCAAGAGTCATTGTCCACCTTACAAAGCAGAGGCCTGTGGTCACCCTGTACTAGCCCTGTGGCCCTTTTTCTTTGCTCCCCACAATACTGTTATCACTCTAATATATTTCAATTCTTTCATACCAAGTTCCAACTGTCATGTATTTTTTTTTTTAATTTTTTTTTTCAACGTTTATTTATTTTTGGGACAGAGAGAGACAGAGCATGAACGGGGGAGGGGCAGAGAGAGAGGGAGACACAGAATCGGAAACAGGCTCCAGGCTCCGAGCCATCAGCCCAGAGCCCGATGCGGGGCTCGAACTCACGGACCGCGAGATCGTGACCTGGCTGAAGTCGGACGCTTAACCGACTGCGCCACCCAGGCGCCCCTGTCATGTATTTTTTAAATTTTATTTATTTATTTTGAGAGAGAGCAGAGGAGGGTTAGAGAGAGAGGGAGAGAGACAGAATCCCCAGCAGGCTCCACATTGTCAGCATGGAGCCCAACATGGGGCCTGACACAAACCATGAGATCATGACCTGAGCCAAAATCAAGAGTCCAACACTCAACCAACTGAGCCACCCAGGTGCCCCTAAGCTCTAACTTTTATAATTTTAAAGTTAGATAGTCCAATATGATTTCTTTTTTTGCCATTCCTATACTTGTTATGTAGACCTACCTATTGATGCTAGATGTGGAGTAAGTACTGATGATTTTAAAGCCAAAAATCCAGATGGAAGATTTCAAATGTTAGTTGACCCATAAATATCAACATCCAAGAATCACCAAATAAGACCATCATGAGAAACACTTTTGGAATAGGAATACTGAGTTTTCTAGGGTCTCATTAGAACCCTGGTTTAAGAGATGAGGGTTGTTATGGGGACCGGGTGGACTGAACTGCAAGGAACACAGCAACACACAAAGAAGGTCTAACCTCTATCTGTTATTTGTATTCAAAATGCCAACAAGTATCAGGAATTTTGCCTAAGATTCTGGGGGTCATGTTTAGCCTTTGAGTATTCCACATTGCCTCCAAAAGCCTAGGAAGGGCAGGTCACAGGGGAAAGGTGCTGGCATCAGAGCTAAGTCATGAGAGCACTGCCAGCACAGCTGGTACTTGAACTCAGCCCTTGTGACTCGTCTTGTTGCTGCTCCATCATTCAGCATCTTAACTTCTCTCAGTCTGTCTTTCCACAACTGCTAAAATACAAGTTAGAACAGATGCTAAGATTGCTACCACCTTGAATTCTGTGATTTCTTTTCCTTCTATAACCTTCTCAGGCTGGCACAGACCCTTCCCTTATCACTGAAGACATGAACAGTCGCTCTTCCACTGCACTCTCACTCCCTTCCAACCCAAGGAAAAAGGATTAAGGAAACCAAATTTTCCCGCTCAGGACTTAGCAACAGCTTAAAACTGAAAGTCTCAATGAGAAATCCCATGTACCGATTTTATTGTGGAAAAAAGATCATTACCAGATCTTGGGCCAGATGAGCCTCTCTTTAAAGTTTTATTACCAAGGAATCAGACAACTTCTATATATTGAATGCCTGAGTTAACATGGTATTTGTTTTGCCGCCATTCAAACTCAAATTATTTTCTACCCTTCCCTTTCCCTCACCAGTGCCACTCTGGTGACTTATTGCACACTGTTTGAAACCCCGTGTTTTTCTCAAGCAAGGTCAGAAAGATGGTTGGAGACTCCTGGTCACCAGTGGGTCAAGCATGTGTTGCTTCAGTGAATCACTAATGGCAGCTGGAAAGAAAGAAAAGAATAATATCTTGACCATCTATATCAAGAAAAAGACAAGACAAAAAAAAAAGGTGCCAAACTTGGATAACTGGCCACTAAAAGCGCATGTCAAGTTAGCAGGAACTTTAAGGAACATCTGCAACAGGGAGAGTTTATATGGACCTGTAGGAGATGCATGTCCACCCCAGGACAGGTGATAGATTCCAGGGAGAGTTTAGGGGCATGCCTTTCAGTAACCGCACCCTGCCACAGACTGAGACCAGCTCCAAGATTCCAACACTAACCCAGCCCTAGCCCTCTTCCCATTCACTTTATTTGCTCCTCAGAACTTAAACATCGTGTAAGTGCTGCTGCAAGCCTACAAGTGAGCCCAGGTGTCTTCATTTCCCTGTTCTCCACAGCACTTATGTTTGTGTCCCTTTGCCATCTCTGGCCCTCAGGTCCCATCACAGAAGTTTCCAACCCACTCACATCAGCCACCATCTGCATTTGCTGATTTGAGTTCAGAGTCAGAATCTCACACTCCTGGATTCCAAAATACACACTAAAGAAAAATCCTAATTAATTAATAAAAGTTAAGGGCCAAGAATTATGTCTTGGTAATTAATGACATTCCTTGAGACAAGTACCAATAGGAATAAAACTGCTCTGTGGTTCTTTTCTATGATGCTCATTACATTAATTTGGAGCAGGAGCAGAGGCCCAGGGGGCGGAGTACGAGGGTGGGTAGTATTTTCAATATAAAAATACCCACAGGGGCGCCTGGGTGGCTCAGTTGGTTGGGTGTCCGACTTCAGCTCCGGTCATGATCTCACAGTTCATGAGTTCAAGCCCAGCATTGGGCTCTGTGCTGACAGCTTAGAGCCTGGAGCCTGCTTCAAATTCTGTGTCTCCCACTTTCTCTGCTCCTCTCCCACTCATGCTCCGTCTCTCTCTCCTTCAAAAATAAATAAAAACATCAAAAAAATGTTTTTAATAAATAAATAAATAAAAATTTTAAAAAATACCCACAGAAGCTGGATAGGGGAATGCTTGCCAAGGACAAGGTACAGCAGCCATGGAGATGCACCTCTTGGTTCTCCCGTCAAGTGGGAGCCTGCCATGGGGAGTGCAGTTAGCGAATTCCCCTCTGGAATCTTCTACAGTATCTGGGCCAAGGCCACATTCCCCCTGAACATAATAGGGGTTCCAGAACGAGGCAGTTTCAGCCCAGTATGGGACTCCTCAAACAACTAATCATCGGCTAGATGAGACTTTCTCAGAGTTGCACTGAAGTTTGAGGATCTTCCAACCCAATCTTCCTTCTTGTCCCCTCTCCATGCACAGATGTCAGGCCCACATCATGGTCTAAGACTCTCCCTGCCTACTCCTACTCCTCTCTTCTTTTACCTTTCATGGACTTGGTCACCAAAAAACTCCTTTGCATTTTCAGTTTTATCTCAGTATCTGCCTCGTATAGCTTGCAAACAGATATACAAGGAGAAGGTGACTCTCTCCAGTGAGGTGCGAACCAGAAAGACTATAAGGGGCTGACTCATTTGCTGTTTTATCCTCAGTACCCAGTCGAATGAATGGGTGTCCATCCGTGGGCCACAGTCTGCAGAGAAGAATAATGGATAGAGATGACACTGGCATCGAGACACGGATTCCCATCTGGTCCCAGTGAGCAAGCTACCCAGGTCACCAAGTCGTACATGCAGTGACCATAAGGCCTCTCCAGATCCATCAGTTACTTCCAGGCCCATTTTAAAAAGGGGTGGAAAATTGTTGGATAGTTTCCCAACCATACCCAAGGGCCATAGAAAAGCTACTATAAAGTTTCAGACCCTCTCTGTCTAGACACACTGTGTCACTGCTCACTGTCCTCTACTGACCCCAGATTTCCAGGCATGGGGGCTTTCTATGAGATTTGTCTCCACTCCAGGCTTCATATATTTTTAAAAATCAATCAATAAAACAAAAATTTGCATGTTATTCCTATCTGCCATCAAACTCCCAAACCTATTTGATGTTCAGGTGGCTGACTCCTTGTTATCATTCTTGTTATACCTCAAATGGGACCTTCTCAGAGAGGTCCCCCATAAATATCTAACCTACCATTGTGCTCCCTCTATCCCATTACCCTCTTATTTCTTCCTAGAACTTTCCACTATCTGAATTTGTATTTGTTTGCTTATTTACTATTTATTTCTTACTCTGGAAAAGTACACCTTAGAAGAGCCAAGATGTTGACTGCTGTGTTTTCTCCTGTGTCCTTAGATCTTAAAATATGCCAGGCATATATTTAAATGAATGACATAAATGGCCCCTGTTTCTACGGAGCCTGTAATCTATCAGGGAAGGCAAAAATTGAGTAAGTAATTGCAAAACCTTTTACAATCTCATTTGGGAAATCTGAGCCCCAACTCAGACAGCTATACATTTCCCCAAGTAGCCTCCTGTCCTTCATTCACTATTACATTTGGCTAAGAAAAAAGTCCATGTATAAACAACCATGCCACTTTCACCCCAGAGGAAATTGCTTTTGGTGCTAATCTAAAGCCAGTAATCTAAAAACTTTTTGGTCACTTATATTTATCAGTAATCAATTTTTTAGCAACCCTCCAAATATGTTTATTTATTTATAAGTTATATGTGTTTACCACAGTGCTAATGTATTATGTGCATATTAAAGCATAAACAAACATTGAAATGTAAACAGATGAGATAGAAATTCTGTTATCTTCTTTTTTCCCCCTTTGGATCATCTTGTGCACCTCCTAAGATATGTATATCATATATTGAAGCCCAGTAAAAAAAAACAATTTTTACCTGGAGATAATAGGTTATCAGGGGTTAGAAGTGAGAGAGGGGCTAAGGACAAGGATGCAACACAAGATCGTTCTTTGGGATGCTGAACTGTTCTACCCTGTTTTGTAGTAGTGGTAACAAGAATCTACCCAAGTGTTAAAACCCATAGATATGTATTTTCCTAAACAATGGATATTACTGAATTTAAATCTTTCTAAAGTTTAAGTATAGAGTTAGACACTAAGCATTTAACTTTCTGACCAAGTGAAAAATCAGACCCACATTTCCATCCTTGCTCTCCTTTTCCCTCCAGAGATCAGAATCACAGGAAAGCACAGGAAATAATGTGCCTTTATACCCCCCTCACTGGTCCTTGAACCCTATAGCCGACTATGGCTGGTGGCTGCAACAACATCTCCCACTCCACATGCTCTTCTGCAATGTGACCTTGCCAGCCCCTCATCAAGAGGTGGGGTTCCTCTGCCTTGAATCTGGTCTAACTTTAATGACTCACTTATAACTCACTTATAACTTGGGCAGAAGCTGTATGATCTCATAGGGCATTTTCTTTCAAAATCTAGCCTTCATAGTAAGGAAAGCCCAAGGCACAGACTGCCTTTCTGTCTAGCTGACAGTCCCAAATGAAACCAACCATAGTCAACCCATCCTGTAATGGCTGTTTTTACTTGTCAACTTGACTAGATCACAGGGTGCCCAGATATCTGGTTCAACATTATTTCTGGGCATTTCCAGAATAAATTAGCATTTGAACTTGTGGACTGATTAAAGCAGATGGCCCTCCCCAATGTGGGTGGGCATCATCCGACCCATCGAGGACCTGAATAGAACAAAAAGGTGGAGGAAGGTTGAATTCGCTCTCTGACTGTTTGAGCTGGGACACTCGTCATCTCCTATCATTATCACTCCTGGTTTTCAAGCCTTCAGATCCTCAGACCAGAATTTACACCATTGGGTTCCCAGTTCTCAGACCTTCAAACTACACCACTGGCTTTCCTTAGTCTCCACTTGCACATGACAGATTATGGGACTTCTCATCTTCCATAATCACATAAGCTAATTCCTTATAAAATATATCATTCAATAGATAGATACAAAGATAAAATATCTGTCTATATTCGTATCTACCTATTTACCTACCTATGTATATATCTACCTACCTACCAAGCCTATTGGTTCTGTGTCCTTGGAGTATCCTAACCAATACACATCCTAAGCAGGAACTCCTAAAAGTTCCGGCTTCCAGCTATTTGAGTAACTCCCAGATATGTGAGTATTCCCAGTTGAGGCCCCAGATAGGGTAGAGCCAAAGCAAGCCAGATCCACTGTGTCTGTCTGAATTCCTGACCCAAGATTCCATGAGCATTATGAAATGGTTATTGTAGTATGTTACTAAATTTTTGGATGGTTTGACAGACAATAGTACTTGTGTCCTACCCACTATTAATTCTGCCCTTTTTCCTTAGCAGTAAAACCCTAATTTTGTTTGGAGAGCTCTGTTAAAAATATTAAATCTCCAAGTTTTCCTTACAGCAAAGTATGGCCAAGTAATACAATCCTAGCCAATAAGAAGTAAGATGAAGTTGCTAGTTAGTGTTTCCAAAAATAAATATAAAATAAAATTCTTTTAGGAGTGCCTGGGTGGCTCAGTCAGTTGAATGTCTGTCTGACTTCGGCTGATGTCATGATCTCATGGTCTGTGAGTTCGAGCCCCACGTTGGGCTCTGCGCTGACAGCTCGGGGCCTGGAGCCTGCTTCAGATTCTGTGTCTCCCTCCCTCTCTGCCCCTCCCTGACTCATGCTCTGTCTCTCTCTCTGTCAAAAATAAAATAAAACATTAAAATATTTTTTTAATAATAGAAAATAAAAAATAAAAATAAATAAAATTCTTTCAGGATACAGATGAGATAGCTGGTTTCTTTGGCCTTTTACCTGTCGTTTTTGTTTTGTTTTGTTTTGTTTTAAGCATTCCTCATTATCCCTGCTTAGCATGCAATTTTGATACCTGGAAGGACAGGAACCATCTTGCCACCAGGCAAGATGAAAACCACAGTCTAGAAGAAATGGTGGTGCAAAATGATACACTGATTTCATCATGATTTTGTGGAGCCATTACACTAGACTGAATTTCCCACCTCAGGCTTCTTGTTATATACAAGAAATAAACTCCTCTATGATGAAGCAACTTTTCATTAGATTTTTCTTTTATACACAGCCAAACATAATTGGTAGCAAAAAAATGTTGCAGGAAGTAACAAAACCTAAATTTTTGCTTTGTTGAGTGTGGCTTTGAAGCACTGGCTTCAAGGGGGCTCAGAAGGGTCCAGTATTTAGTTTAATATTCTACTATCTTTTACTTGAAATTTTCAATAAATTGATATTTGAACTTAGGTTTTGCAAGTGAAGTTTGATGAGACGATGGAGTATACATGTAAGCAGAAGAGTCAGACACACTATGTGAATCTGTTGTTTCTTGCCATCCCTTCACGATGCCCCATGACAGAGGATTCCAGCAGAGCCACAATCCATGGAAGTTCAAGGAGATATACAAGATGTAAAAGGTAAATGTGTTACATCTAAGACTATAAAAGCAGGTTGTGAAGGAGACACTCATAGCCCCAAAAGGCCAGTCTTTATATTTAAACCAGAATTTACTTTAAATGCATAAAGGTAGCAATGGCATTCTAAGAAAAACAAATGACCAAGGAAACTTATCAAATCTTTCTCACATGTGTTACTTCCGTATAACAGCTGACCAGTAATGCTGAAAATGATGAGATAGAATGTTATGGATTAAATTGTGCCACCACCACTCCCCCAATTTATATCTTGAAGCCCTAACCTTCAGTGTGATTGCATATGGAATTAAGGTCTTTAGCAGGTAATCACAGTTAGATGAGGACATGAGGGTGGAACCCTAATCTGATAGGACTGTGTCCTTGTAAAAAAAAGAAAATGTCGGGGCGCCTGGGTGGCTCAGTCGGTTAAGCGTCCGACTTCGGCTCAGGTCATGATCTCGCAGTCCATGAGTTCAAGCCCCGCGTCGGGCTCCGTGCTGACTGCTCAGAGCCTGGAGCCTGTTTCAGATTCTGTGTCTCCCTCTCTCTGACCCTCCCCAATTCATGCTCTGTCTCTCTCTGTCTCAAAAATAAATAAACGTTAAAAAAAAATTAAAAAAAAAAAAAGAAAAGAAAATGTCTCTCTCTTTGCCACATGAGGATGCAGCAAGAAGGCAGCCATCTGCAAGCCAAAACAAGAGCTTTCACCAAAACCCAACCATTTCAGACTCCCCAGCCTCCAGAAATGGGAGAAAATAAATGTCTGCTAAGCCAACAGCCTATGGTCTTTTGTTATGGCATCCCAAGCTGACTAATACATAGAATCAAAAGGAAGTATAAGGCAACCCATAGTTCCTTTTCCTTTTAGTCCTTCCTTACTTATCAGTAAGACAAAGGGACAGAGCATAGCTAGAATTTGGATGCATCAAGAACTACAAGTAAAACAGTTGAGTTACTGTTCTGCATTTCCACTGCTGTGGCAAGAAGAAAATATATGTATACACATACAAGCAATGAAATACAAATGTGTACTTTCAACAATTCTGTATAACAAATTAAATGCTCTTATATTTGCATTTAAAACTGGCGTTGCATAAGACAAAAACTGTAGAAGAAAAGAAAAGGCTTTATATTTTAGTACTTTAACAGCACCTTTTCCCAGCTGAGGATAAAGTTAACATGTCTTTGGGAAATAGGGACCCAGATTTTGCTGAATGGAAAGGTAATGATCCTTCCATGCAATGGCAAACCAATCGTTTAGACTTCTGACTACTACACTTCAGGATGCATACCAGTTGTCATCCAAATCTTTGGTTTTATGGGAAATGGTAAGAAAAAGTCAGAATGTGAGGTATTAGTTCAACTTTCCTAGAAAACAGAAAACTAGACAGGGATTCAATGCTGCTGCTTTGAGATGTAGAATAGCAGCACAGAATGAAGGAAAGAAGAAGCAAGAGAAAGAAGCTCAGGGAGCAGTGCAAGGTCCTCAGTTAACCATGTTAATGACTGCAGTGTAAAAAGTTACAGACACACAGCCGGTATCCAGGAAGTTATACACACTCAGAATAGGGACTGCCCTAGTCTGGCTGTATGACAAAACTGTGTCCCAGAGGTATAGCCATTGGAAAGAGGAAGATGAATTTATGTGCCTTTATCTCCACTGCTTTCTCTTTCTCACTGAACAAAATGCTCCCCATGAAAAGTTAATTCACCTATATTTCCAGTATACATCATATGACCCCTTCAGCAGCCACCCAAGAAGTCACATCCCACACCCTCGGTGTCAATACAGAAGTGTCAGGAGGAGCCAGAGACTCTTGGCATGTGGCTGGTGGGCCATGGAAGTTGCTAGGGTTAAGCTCGCAACTGAGAGTCTGGGAGGGGGAACAGGCCATGAACACCCAAGATGTATCCAATAAAATGAATGGGTGGAGGGACCCTCTTGCCACATTCAGCAACATTCTGAAAGAGACAGATGAAATGAGTCTAGAGCTAGTAAGACCACAAAGAGAGAAGAAAGGAAATAACAATTTGTTAAGGAAAAGACTCTGCCAGATGCTTGTAATTTAAATTAGGCTTCACAGAATCTTGTGGCTGAAAAACCCAGGCTTTTCAATAACCCAAAAATTGATTAAAAAGGGGGGGGGGCAGCCACAAAGCTGCAAGCCTTCCCCAAACACTTTTCATTAAAAGTTCTCTGCAAGGGAGAGAAGGCTAACCTGCTGGCAATGAGGAGATTAGGAGGTTACCCTGCTATGAAAGCCTACTGTTAGGAATTGCTTCAGACAGAAGCCATTAAGTTAAGAGGAAGGATGATGGTTAGAACACAAAGAGCAATAGGCAAAATGGAAGAAGAATCTTCAGGCTTAAAAACATCTATACAAGGTGTGGGCTGCTGATAGTCTCATAGGTAATGAATCAGCTGGATGCCAGTTAGGAATTTTAAGGGATATTTTGCCCCCAAAAGCTCCATTCTTGGTAACTAATGGTCTGTGGCTACTTAACCTCCAAAATAATCCCCAGGTCCTTAGCTTCCATCAGCAAGAAATGGGCTTTGGAAGCAGTGAAGCCCCTACAAATGACATCCTTCCCAGTGCTCTCCACAAATTTGGCTTTAGAGGATAAATGACAACTCTATAATCCCAGAGATTAATGCCAGGGGTTGTCAATTGGCTACCAAGGCACTTAGCCCACTAAGTGCACTAAGGTAAGAAGGTACCATTCCTACTACTCAGAAGATCTGATGACTGCTCTAGAATGATAGTTCTTCAATTCTGTTTTCTCAATTCTAGTTTTATTATTGTTATCCTCTTCCTTTCCCACAAAGGAAGGAGACAAACAAAAATTGTCATTACATTTATTCATTATGGGGATTCAAAAACCTGACAAATACTTTGGGACTTTGAATTGAATGTTATAATTGGTTGAGACTTCAGGGGTGTTGATCAATGTCTGAAAAGAAGGGTGTGTCTGGATGTTGTTTAACCAAAGTGAGATTGTGGCAAATGCCAACTCTTACCTATGTAACATCTGCTTCCTGTTCTTCCTTAATCACAGAACCCTATTTTATATGAAGTATCAATGTGCCAGACTCTATGACATATTGAGGTGACCCTGTGGCACTCTCCTGCCTATTGAGATACTAAGTTTTTAAAAGGAAGACAGTCACTTCAATTGTTTCTAGTGCTTTTTGTTTTCCTTTTTCCCTATCCCCTCTTCCCTGTCTGGAATGTGAATGTGATGCTTAGAAGTCAAAGTGCTATCTTGTGACCTTGATAATGAACACAGGATGTAGCTCAGTGGTAGAGCACATGCTTTGCATATATGAAGCCCCGGATTCAATCCCTGGCATCTCTGCTTTAAGAATCCCAGAATAGGGGAATGAAAACCACACCACAGATATGATGGAGTATAAAGAAAGAGTCTAAGTCCCTGACTTTATGAAAATATTGAATTGCCTCAGCCATTTTTGATAAGCAGGGGAAATAAACTCCTGTGATTAAACTACTAGTATTGGGGGTTATAATGACATGTAGTTAAAAGTAAACTGTAATTAGTGTAGACTCCAAAATGGAAAAGCATAACCAAATCAAAGCTTTTACCAAAAGCTAAAAGCAATCATTCCATGAACTGTAGTAAAGCTGGAAATATGGGCATAAGAATTTCTTACCAATTCTTCAGAATAATTAGAAGCCTCCAAACTGCTAATTAGAGGGGTTCCTCCCCTTGCCAAGTTGACACTTTGTACCCGTCAGTGCCTGAAGTACTATGCCGTCCACATGTGTATGCAGGAAGACCCTGACTGCCCAAAGTACCTTGTAACACATTAACACAGCACACTGCATACAAACCTAGTATTTCTGTTGCATGTGGGATTTGGTTAAAAACAACAAAGTTAACTACATGGTTAACTACCGAACATGCCTAGTTTCTTAAAAGGCATATAGTCAATCCACTCAAGCCTCCTCAGTCCCCAGATTCTGGAAATGAGAAGAGACCATCAGAACTAAGCTGCTCTCCTTTGGACACTGACATCAGTATCATCATGACCTCTCTCCACAGTTGAGTCTTTGCTGGTGTTGCAGTGACTGAACCTGGATGTCTGCAGGCCTCTAATAGAGGGGACCAAGGTCTTGACACCATGTGGTCATTAATGAGCTCATGGTCCTGGTAATCATCTAAAAGGATTACTTAGTGACCTGATTTCAGAGCAGTACTACCATCTGTCCTCCCAAAACATTATTCCTATCATTTCAATGATATAAATCACTCTTGGTTTTCCATTCTAAGCTAGTCCAAACGGAAGACAATGAAAGTCAAAACATTTACTAGATGAGAGATAGTGATGTGTCACTAACATTGATCATAACCTAAACAACCAAAAAAGCAGACTAGACCAATGAGAATCATTACAAGAAGAGAACACGAGAAATTTCTGGATAAGAATGTTACCATGTGTCAGTAAGCATCTGATTTCTTAGATAGTGATACCATTTTCTGATATGCAAAAGAGTAGATGTAAGTAGGTAATGTAGATGTAGTAGGTAAGAATCAACATTCCTCTTTTGGCCATACTTTTCTGGCCATACTTTTGATGTAATTATTAGACACCAAAGTGGAGGCCTCAAGATAGTTGCTAGAATATAAATCTAAAAGCACCCCCCTCCCAATGCAAAACAATGTCTATACTTTAAGAGTCATCAGTATATGGATGGCAATTAGAGTCATAAGCTAGGGGAAAGGTAGGAAAGCTTCTCCCAGATTTAGAAGTTTGGTTAAAGAGGATAAGTCAGTAAAACAGGATGATAAAGAGTAATCATCAGATAAGAGGACAATTAGATAAATCTTGCACTACCATAGCACAGAAAAGACAATGTCTAATGTCTAAACAAAGGAGTAGTCAAGGTGTCAAAAGCTTCTAAGAGAGAGTCTATAAGATGAGGGTGGAGGTCATCTTGGGCAAGATGTGGGTCAGTGGGGACCTTGGTAAGAATCATTGCAATGGAGTAAACACAAAGTTCTTTAGAAAGAGGGGGAGAATGAAAAGTAGAAAAAAAGAGTAACTTTTGATAACTCATTCAAGAAGTTTTTCTGTAAGAAGGAACAGATAAATAAAATAATACCTGTGAAACATGTAAGAAATGACGGGTCATCAAGATATGCTTGGATGCCAGTGAAAATAACAGAGTGGGAAATTTTTCTGAGATCATTCCAGAAGCAAAATCCTTAAGTTCAATATGAGAGGAGAGTGAACCAAAGTGGAGGGGCTGGCCTTAGACAAGAACAGGGACACTTTTATTCTTGTGTTAGAAACACAAGATGAATACAGACAATAGAAGTTAATGGAATTTGTGTTGGGTAAGTGAATTAATTTTTATTTGGCTGCATCTTCTTTACAAAGACTGAAGTGAAGGCATCAACGATGGAGAAGGAGGTGCTGGAGACTTGAAGACAAAAGAAGAATTATAAATTCTTGCTGACCAGGAAAAAGGAGATTATAAAAGTATGTTAGATTTAGCTATTCAACATACTTTGAGTATCTATTTATGATATGTGGTCTTAAATTGAATGTGAACACATAAAACACTGTATGTAATTTTTTTTTCCAAATCTTTTGTGGGCTGCAGAAGCTGGGAATGAGAAAAGGTTTTATTTTCAAATCCAGCAAGTTCTAACTTCCTGCATTTTCTCTAAACTCTGTTTGAAAACTGGAAAGTTCCTTCTTAGTTCATCTGGATTTTCCTGTTACTTTATGCCCGCTAAATGAGGCCAATTATCATCTTCCATATTCTGCCTGGATATCTCCTTACCAAATCCGTAAATTCATTAGATACTTATTCTGTCTTTCAGGGGATCAACACAACAGTTTGGCTAATTATTCTGCCAATATAAATCAGTCTCATTTTTCCAGCTTCCAGGAGCAATTTCTCACAACTCTTCCTGCCTCCAGTCTTGTGTAGGCCCTTCTGGCCCCTGGCACCCCCTATATCCAAAGCCAGTGCTCCATGTTTTAGACATTTTATTATAGCAGGAGCCTACTACTAGGTACCAATTTCTGTTTCAATTATGTATTACTACAAAACAAACTATCCAAAATTTGTGACTTAAAACAAGAACTCTCTTCTTTTTCACAATTCTTTGGTTCGGGAACTCTGACAAGTCGCAGCAGAGTTTGCCCATCTCTGCCTCACGGGATATGCCAAGGCTGGAATATACTAGGACGACTTCTTGACTCACATGTCTAGCACCTCAGCTAGGATGGCTCACACATCGGGGGACTAGTTGGAACAGCTTGACTACAATCACACATCGGACACAGTTCTTGTTGTCAGCTGGATTCCTTGGTTCTCCATGTATTCTCAGGCTCTCTTTATGGTCCCTCCACATGATTTCTCCAGAATTGTTGCTGAAGACCCCCAAGTGCACAAAAGTAAAAGCTTCCTAGACTTCTTTAAGGCTTGGAATAGAACTAGCAGTGTCACCTAGGCCACATTTTATTGAGGAAAGCAGGTCATAGGGTCATCCAGATTCAAGAGAGTGATCTACTTAAGTGCATGAATGGTGAAGCATGGTTTATGGGGGCTACCAAACTAGCAGTGTGCCCACAGACTAAGGATCCATACAAATACAGTGGGGCCTATTTCAATCTGTAGCAGCCTTTGTTCCTCCAACTTGAATCATTTTATCTTCTACAGCAATAAAGGACCGCCTCAGTGTTGTAGCTATTCTCGAACCATATTTGGCTTCATTTTTCTTTAAATCTCTTCAGCACTTGGTCAAGTAGCCCTCCTGTACCACTTATCCTATTCCACATTAGAGCACAGCTACTTACACTCTTGTCTTATCCCATTCACTAGATTACAAGCACCTCAAGAAGAGAAACGTCTCGTGTTCAGCTTTTTAGTCCTCCATTTCCACTCCCTGTAAGTAGCAGGGGCTCTAAAGCATTCCTAGAATGGGTCTTACAGAAGCTTGAGGTCTCTAAACATCATAAGATCTGTTGAAGGAACAGGCACTGGAACACAGAGATGAGAGTCATCAAGGAGTTCCAGCTTTTTAACTCACTTGTTCATTCATTGCCGTAGCTACTATTTACTGAACACTTTCCCCTCCCAAGACACTGTAAGTGAAGTATTACTAATCCTTTCAGGAATACTGCAAACTAAAGAGTAACATCTCCATTTTACAGATGATGAAATTAAATTCAGTGGGGTTATGTGACTTGCCACTAGCCGTTAAATTATTCAACTGCAGATACCCCAGGTTTGTCTCACTGGAAAGCTCACATTCTTTTCACATCTTCACACTGACTGCATCTGTGACAGGCTGCCAGGAAAAAAGCACGTCTCAGCTAATGGCCAACTTAGGTGTAACCTATACAGGACCCCACTCATAGGAGGACTCAGGCTTGGCTGAATGCTCCACTGGTACTGCTTTGAAATTCTTCATAATTTGAAAACATGAGGCCTTGCCTTTTCCTTTTGCACTGGGCCCTGCTAATGGTGTGGCTGGTTCTGTCTGTGCTTATCTGTGAAACCCTTTGACAGTCAGCACTAATGCTTTCGTACAACTGGGTTTCTGTTTCACAAATGTGGGGGCTGCTATACGTGTGTATGAAGTAGGTGAATAGTGTGAGTTTTTCCAGTTAAAAATCTACCCTCCCATTCTTTTTCCCCAAAACACTGCCTCAAGACATTCATCCCCTTAAGTTGACAAAAGACTCGCCCACAAACTTTTTTTTAGCCCATGATCTCACTTCGCTCACCTTGAATACCCTTTTTATTTCTCTCCCCATGGCCAAACAGTTTCCAAAAACACTCTTTTAATTCCCCTTAATACTGTTACAAGGACACCCTTTAATAAAAACTCCAAATCTATACTTGTAAGGAGATAAATTATTGGGTGATTATTCACAACACAAAGGATTACTCACCATGGACTCCTTCAAATGTACACTGAGAGCTCATTCCTTGTTTACAACCCATTAACCACTTGAGCTTGATGGTACAGAGCAACAAATGAGAGGACTGGCTACTCCAAGGCTGACCACAAGGAGGTGTGGGGCCTAAGTCGCTGGCATGGGACAGCTGAAAGCAGGGAAACAGGCTGGAGGGAGGACACTGAGGGGGACAATTAAAGGTGAATGCCAAGGCTCAAAGCAGGTATAGGAGTAGGGTGTCAGCCCCAAAAGAAAGTATTTAGAATATTTAGTGGATTGTCTAGTGATTTGAAACAGCCTAACTAAACAATGGGAAATTGCTGAGATAATTACAATACGAACTACACAGATTTCTATGCATCTCCACCTGAATCAATACATGCTTAAATAATACATGCTTAAAATCTTCCATAGGTTTCCCATTAAACTTAGAATAAAATCCATCCTCTCACCATGTCTTGTCTTACCCTGCCCATCCTCCCCAGCCTCACCTCTTCCCATTCTCTCTCCCACCCATTCTACTCTAGCCACACTATTCTTGCTGCTGCTTCTTGAGTAGATCATGTTTATACCCACCACGTGGCATTTTCACTTAATGTTCCAGCTTCCAGATCCTTTCAGATACCAGATATTTCCATGTCTGACAACTTCTTGTCATTTGGAGCTCAAATCCAATCCACCTATTGAAGGGGTATTCTCTGAAAAGATATTGCTTATCTATTTATACATTTTGTTGTCTGTCTCTCCCCTCTAAAATCCAAGCTCCATGAGAAAGGAAACTGGACTATCCTGTTTGCTGCTAAACTCCATTTCCTAGAATAGTGCCCTGGCACATAGGATGCAATTAATAAATATTTGTTGAATGAATACATACATGAGCACACTATCAATATTTAGTTGCAAACTGTAGTCTAGGTGCTGGAAATTGAAGTACTAAGCAGGGCATGGCATTGATAAAGCTGAATTGGGATGGGATAGGATGGGGAGAAAAGAAGGATACAGAGGACAAAAGAGAAATATACCTCTTTCAAGGACAAGATGAAGGAACCTCTGATCACCCAGTGCACTGTGAGGAGACCCTGGGCTACAAATGACTATCCCCAGGAGTCTCTAGAATTTGGTGGGTTCATACTGCTGAGCCCTATACATCAGTTAGAAGCAATAGACTAGATGCACAGATTTCCATTATAACATAATGCAAAGAAGGGTAATAAAAAATAAGGCAGGAACAGAATGATGTATCATATACCATTTACATAAATAATACAAAAATATAAAGTAAGATAGCACATTTTACAACATCACATACAAAAGTATATACATTAAAAACAAAAGAATGGTTGTCTGTGAGGAGGGAAAGAAATGAGAGTGGGAAAAAGATAAGATGAAGTGAATAAATTAAATAAAAATGGGAGAGGCCTTGGATGGATCAATGACAATGATATTTGATGAAATGAGGGTCATGCTTAATTCAACCCTCTATACTTGAAGTACAAAAGAAATCAGAATTCTATTTGCTGATTCAGGTCACTTTTTTCAGGGTGCTAAAATTCAGGCAGAGGAGTTTGAACTTGTTGAAATACACGGAGTATCTCTGAGCTTGTCCTGATTGAGAACTACTTGAGATTCTTCCAGATCCTAAATCCAAAGACAGAATAAACATTAAAGCTACTGATTTTGAGGGTGGGAGAAAGGGGACCCAAGAAAGCATTCAATGGCTGAAGGCCATAGCCTAACCCCATATAGAATCCTAATAAGCCAAAGAAAAAAGAATGGGGACAAAAAGGGTACTGAAAATTGGGAGTCCCATGATATTCAATATGGACTCATTTCAGTCATGATGGAGGTCATGGAGATAAGACAAAGTAACATGTATTAAAAGCCTATTATTTGTCAGGTTGAGAACTGGTATTCAATTTATAACATTCATTCATTTGTTCATTCATTCAACCACTATATGTTGAACACATGTTAAGTGCCAGGTGTTTTTCAAGCTACTAGGAATACAGAAATCAACAGTTCCCTCATGTCATGGTTATGCAAATACATAATAAACACACCAAGTTAATTACGTAAGAAAAAATATCAGAGGTTATTGTTATGTAAAGAATTGAAACTGGGTGATGTAAGAGAAGATGACTAGATGGCTTGCTTCTTAAGTCTGGGTGGCCAAAGAGACACAATGATTAAATACTAGCTTCTGGTATTTGTTTAGATTCATATTTCAGCTCAACTTGGGCAAGTTACTGAATCCTCTGGTGCCTGAGTTTCCTCATTTGAAAAGGGGGTAATAATTTAGCCCACCTCATAAGGTTGATGTGGAGATGAAATAACTTAGCATACATACAGTGCTAAAGAATAGTTCTTGGCTCTTGATAAATGCTTAATAAATGTTAATAATGATAATGGTGGTGGTAATAATGATGGTGGTGGTGGTGAATAAAACTGACACATATCTGACAAGAAAGTGGCGTGCAAAAATTTGGGGCAAGAACATTCCAGGCAGAGGGAAAGGCCGTGATAAACTGGAAGAAGTTTGGCATGCTGCAGGAAGGGAAAACTAAAGAGTAGGGTGTTCAGATCGTGATGGACAAGGGAAAAGTGGTAGGTAATGATGTCAGAAAGGCAGGGAGTGGCCAATCACAGAAAAATACTTAATCCAAAATAAGAGACTAAGATTTTCTTTTAAATTCTGTGTGAAGCTGGAGCGTAATAAGAAAGTAATGTGACTTACAAGAACCTTATGAGAGGCAATGTTGTCTCCATTTCAAAAGTGAGGTAACAAAGGCTCAGTGTAGTTCAGAAAATTAACCAATGCCACATAGCTATTAATTGGTGCAGCAAAAACTTGAATCCTGGTCTATCAGGCTTGAGTTCTTCACCCTGCCCAGCATCATACTTTGCACCAAGAGGATTCCTGAGAAATTCCCCTCCTGCCACAAGTGGCTTCCCATTAATGGAAACAACACTCTGCAAACATTTGGCTAAAATCAGCATGGTAGGCACTTAGCTTTCTGTGCTTTGCTCTCCTTGAGTGTCTACAGAGGAAAACCAGACTCAGCAGGCCAGGCATTCATGCATATGAACTGGTTACCACATCAAACTGGCCCTCTCTGAGATGCCAGGCTTCCAGTGACATCACATGTGCCTTAATACAACTGGTGCTTACAAATTGCCACCCAGCTCTTAGGATCTGGCAGTCTTCCCTTTCTAATTGGCATGTTTGATTACTTGAGAGAAAATTGCTCCACTTCTGTTGTCTCCAGCCAACTCCAAGTGGGAGGAGAGGGAGAAAAGGAACAAGAAACAGAGAGAAGGCCAGAAAATGTTACCATAGTGATTAAGTGAGCCTGTTCTTAGTTCCCAGGAATACATTGTTCTGATTTTGTTTTGTTTTATTTTTTGCTTTTGCACCATGAAGAATTGTTATCAGGGATGTCAAAAGCAAAGCCTGAGGACTGGTAGCAGCTCTTGAGATTTCATTGTGGAGCAGTGCTCTTCTTCTCTTTACACTTACCAGTAGATCCGTAAGCCCATTTCAACTTTTTAGCAATAAACAACATTTAAATTCATAAAACAGTTATTAATAATAATAGCAAGCCTTTTAATGTGCCAGGCACTGTGCCAAGAGCTTTGTATGCATTATCTCATTTAATACAGCACCCTACAAGGTGCAAGGAAATGGAAAGTGCTGAGTGTATATGGATGGGGCCCACAAGCGTCTGCCTGGGAGCTCAATCCTGATCTATCTAACTTCAAAAAGCATAGGCTGAACCACTCATAACATTGAGAAACTCTGCTTTTGTCTTCTTATGTTAAGTACGGTGGGCGACTCAGATAAATTTGAATCTTTCCCTTCAGGGAACTTCAATAATTGAGACATAGAATCTTTCTAAAAAAGATCCAGCTGAACTAAAGAAAAGTAGAATAATGGAGAAATGGTATATACTGAGCCATCCTCCATACCTCTCTCTAAGCAGACATCACTAATCAATCATAATCCTCTACCTGGCATCAGAATGCTTCTCAACACAGCCTCCTGGTCAACCACTACCATTAGTTCAGTAATTCATTTCCCAACAAATAGTTATCTAATATATACTATTCCTAGGCACTAGGAATATAGAGATGAGGAGGTCATTGCCTTCTGGATTCCTTCCAAATATCACATTTTTACTGAGAATTTTTCTGTCATTCTCCTCACATACCACTTTCATTGCAGTGTTATATCTCACTTGACAAGTATTTCCTACCCAGAAACAGTTTCATGAGTTACTTGTTCTTTTTTCTCTATGAAGCACTGGGTGATTCAGTCCACATTACAGATTGAAGCCATGACCTGACTGAGCATTCTACTATAATTTATCCCAAAAGCTCTCTGTTTTGGCCAGGAACCTATGTAACACCTCCAACTGTGGGGAGAGTAAACTACCCTGTTTTATTGATGGTGTGGTTGGTCATACGACATGCGTTAGCAAACAAATGTTAGCAAACATGATGTGAACAGCAGCTCAAATGTCCTGTTTTGCTTTGCCCTGCAGTGCTCCTATGATTTGTCATGAAAACAACCTGCCTAGGAGAGCTGCTAGTACAAGGAGAATGAAGAAACATGTGGAACCAACCTGAACCTAACTCACAACTTGGAGCCAAGCCCAGCCAATTCCCAGCTGAGCCCAGCAGAGTTATAGCCAACCTACAGACCCGTGAACAAAAAAACAAATGTTTATTGTTATAAGCCACTCAGATTTTGAGACTGCTGTATGGTCAAAACTACACAATACATAACTCTCATTTTCTTACAACTTTATATTCCTTTAACTTCCATTTTTAGGCAGGAGCTATTGCTTTTCAACTGGGGACCAAGAAACAAAGTTTCATCTCTTTGTGAGAGCTATCATGTATAAGACCACCATCAGCTTACAACAAAGCCAGTGCAAGATGTGGACACTGGCCTGTCCATGGGGTGCATTCACTAGCTAGTACAACATGCATTTTCCAATATGAATAATTCATATCAGAAGATTACATTACATGTCACAAAGTTTAACATCAGGCAGTCAACAGTCAACTTATTTTATCAATCAGAGTTTAATCTGGCAAAAAATAATCACCAAAGCTATTTAGAGTAAAAAGAGCATTACTATAGAAAAATAGAGACTTGCTGGGGCACCTGGGTGGCTCAGTCAGTTAAGCATTCAACTTATCATTTTGGTTCAGGTCACGATCTCATGCTTTGTGAGATCGAGCCCCACATTGGGCTCCAAGCTGACAGTGCAGAGCCTGATTGGGATTCTCTCTCCTCTCTCTCTTCACCTGATCACTCTCTCTCTCTCTCTCTCAAAATAAATAAACATTAAAAAATAGTAAAAAGAATATGCTCAGAACATTAAAAAAAAAAGAAAAATAGAGACTTGCATAACAACTGGAAGACTGAGGAACAAAGGGCAGGAAGGGTGCTTTCAGTAAATCACAAAGTGCAGAGATCACCAGTAGTCATGTGCTACCTACAGCACCAAAGTAGGTGACTCTTAAGTGGACACTCAAAAGCCATGGGCAAAACATCACCTCACTATCTCCAGTGCCCACACACCTGCCCACCAGAGGAACAGCAGCTTCTCTTCCCTTCCACCTTCCAAATGTCACATAAGGGTCTCTCATGGACAGAATCTAACTAGAATCCTGCAGACCAGGAAGTCCAGGGTCCAGGCTTACACCCTCTAACACAGGGCAGGACTTGGAAGGGTAAGGATGAGACCTGGCATTAACAATCTCTCTCATGTTTACCAAACCCTTACTCTCATTCAAACACTGTATCAAGATCTGGGGACTCACAGTTAAGTAGAAAAGATATAACCCTACCTTCATGGAGCACAAAGTCCAGGGGCATTTTTGCTCAAAAGCCACTGAAATCGGGTGAATATCATTGAAAATTACAATATGATCTTATGATGTGGTATCCACAAAGCACTGAGAAACAGACAAGGCATGATTCTTACCCATCAAAGGAGATAGGCAAATATCTAGAAAATTTATTTCTCAGTCTCTTACTGTCTCTCTCTCTCTCTCTCTCTCTCTCTCTCTCTCACACACACACACACACACACACACACACACACACACACACACACACCTGAAAAACACTAGTCATCTAATATACAGAAATCATCATGTTGCCCTAAGGACAAGAATGAAGAGTGGAAACATAAATGGAATTCTAGAGTATTCTAGAGTATTTGGGGTCTGTTACCACAAAAGTCATCAGAATTAGCTGCTCTTAACCAAAAATTTATTCTTGGGAGCAACATCAAGGTTTCAATTTATACTCTTGCAAAGACTGAGCTTCCTGTGGCATACTTTAAGATTTCAGGAAGGAGCTAACTTCATTTTCAAGACAGCTGCTTTCTAAATGCAACCTGGGTGTTCCATGCTAACCCACTATGTGACTACTTTAAATTAACCTTTTTTTATATGAAGGGTTTTCCCTCATTTCTCTTTTCATGAATTAATTTTAAGCCCTGAAGGCCTGACACCTTCAAGAAGTCCTGAGGTGCTATATGTTAATAAAAGCATTTCCAAATGGACAGTGGGTGGGTAGGTAGTGAATTAATTGGAAACCACACACTACTATGCTTTAAGAAAACCCCTGCCATTTCTACCTTTGTGATTTCCCTGACAAACAGGATTTTTATATTCTAAGTTTTAAAAGCATATATTAGAAAGCCACAGAAGTCCAGTTTCATTTAGCATCCTCTTTTTCAACCAACCCTCCAGAAGCCCAGAAGCCACCCTTACTGAAATGGAAAATGTAAGGCTTGTATTTGTCAGCAAGTTTGCATACAGACATCATTTAAAATGTTCCATGCTTGCTTCAAATCAATTTACTTGAACTCTCACATGAACAAAGGACATCAACCTTAACATTTACTATGACAAAAATTCAACTCAGATTATCTTAAGTAAAAGAGGATATTTCATGTCTCCTGTTACAAAGGAGAGATTTCTTGCTTCAGGCATGCCTGGATCTAGGACTCACACAGTACTCACAGGAATGTGTATTTCAGCTCTGCTTCCTCCTGTGTTGGTTTATTATAAAGGAGGCTCTTCTTAAGCAAAGCCAAGCCAGCAACTCCAGGCTTTCATTCTACCAGATTACCAATGTCAGGCAAAGAGAGTGCCTCCTTCCCAAAAGTTCCAGTTAAAGTCCTACAGCTGGTGCTCTTAAGACTAACTTGGGTCCCTGACCCAACACTGTGTCTAAGGGAATAATGTACTGTGACCAAGTATAGGTCACTTGTACCCACCTGGGTCAGCCTCATCAGAACTACCCAGTAGGAGGGACACACATACATACCCCACAAATGATATCTGCTACAGTTCTTAAAAATGATAGTAACTAGCTTTTCTTCGATAGTTGGTTATGTCCCAGGCACTGTGCTAAGCGCTGGGCAAGCATTATCCTACTTAGTCCTCACAATCACCCCAGGCAGTAGATTCTATTAATTAATCTCCATTTTCAAGATGAGAAAACCAAGACATTGGCCCCTTTGCCATGGTTTCCCCTTCTTTCAGGTTGCCATTGCTCTCTTCCACATCTAGATCACATCCATTTTCAGCAAAGGAGAAGTAACACCTCAGTAAGAACTCCATTTGATCAAGTGGCTCCCTCAAGCTGATATGCACTTTAACTGCCCCTCAAGCTGGGCAGTGCAGTATGTTGTCTTCTGTTAAAGGAATTCCTGGCATCAGCAGACACAACATTTGGAAGCGGTAATGATGAGTAGTTGATTCTGAGATTCTCCAGTCTAGGACTTTGCTTCCATGAAAGGCAAGCCCTGTGTTTTATCACCTTGAAAAACCTGCTTTCTGATTTTTTCCTTTTTGAAATTAGACATGCGAACTAGGTAGGAGAAAGCAGAAAAAGAGAAACACAGAAGAGTCAATGATTTAAATACTGCCTGAAACAGAGCACACTCAAGTCAACTCAGTAAATATTTATTAAAGGCTCTCAGACTTGCAGCCAGACCTAAAAGAAAAGAAATCAAGCACAGTATGTGCAAATGGAGATTTATGCAAACGAAATTGGAGGTGGGGTATTTACTTTATAAAATATCTTCACATGATAGAAAATAAACCACCTGCATTCTCTGTACATTTTAAAAGTTACTTGACTGACAGGAATGATTTGAGCATATCTGATCAGAAATCTGCCTACTGTATAAAAGAAGATGCATGCAATACATGATAATAGTAAAAGAATAGCTACATGAAATCACTTAGTGAATGGCATGTGGAAATTTGACAGTCTTCAGGCAGATTAAAGACCTAAATGTAAAAAAAAAAAACCATAATAACAATGAGAGAAATTATGGGTGAATATATACTTGAGGCTGAAAACTTTAAGACAAAGATGCCTTTTAGAAAAAAACAACAACAGGGGCGCCTGGGTGGCTCAGTCGGTTAGGCGGCCGACTTCGGCTCAGGTCATGATCTGGCGGTCCATGAGTTCGAGCCCCGTGTCGGGCTCTGTGCTGACAGCTCAGAGCCTGGAGCCTGGTTTCAGATTCTGTGTCTAACTCTCTCTGACCCTTCCCTGTTCATGCTCTGTCTCTCCCTGTCTCAAAAATAAAAAAAATTAAAAAAACATTAAAAAAAAAAGAAAAAAACAACGATTTATTATCTGATTAGATTGAAATATAAAACTTCTGCATGACAAAACACAAGATGAACATGGTTTACAGGTACAAAATAAACTGGGAGAAAATATTTATAATATACATTTCATGACGGGAAGTTAATGTCTCAGCTATCCAAATGACTCCTAGCAATCAATAATACAAACAATTCGATCGAAAAACAGCCAAAAATACAAACAGATAATTCATAGAAGAGAAACTATGAATGGCTAACAGAAATACAAAAAGATTTTTTTTTTTTTACAAAAAGATATTTAACCTTACTTGTGAAATGCAAATTGAAACAATGGTGAAATATGCTTTTTTCACCTATTAGATTGGTAAAAAGTATTTTAAAGTGTGATAATATTAAGCATTCGTGAGGATGAGGTTCCTTCACACATTGCACATGGAAGTGAGTCTGTACAGCTCCCTTAGAGAGCACCTTAGCGGTACTGATTAGAATTTTAAATGTTCATATCCACATCAAAAAAAAAAAAAAGAGGTATATAAAAACATTTAGTTGGGGCGCCTGGGTGGAGCAGTCGGTTAAGCGTCCGACTTCAGCCAGGTCACGATCTTGCGGTCCGTGAGTTCGAGCCCCGCGTCAGGCTCTGGGCTGATGGCTCAGAGCCTGGAGCCTGTTTCCGATTCTGTGTCTCCCTCTCTCTCTGCCCCTCCCCCGTTCATGCTCTGTCTCTCTCTGTCCCAAAAATAAATAAACATTGAAAAAAAAATTTAAAAAAACATTTAGTATCACATTGCAGTAATATAAAATATTAGAGACTATCTAATTATCCATAAGAAAAGTTCATGCTGTATCCAAATTCTGAAATTGTGTTTTTTTTAAAATAAAGACTATTAACAGGGAGCAAGGGAGAACCAGCACCAAGATAGATACATTTTTAAAGAAAAATGAAAGTTGCAGAATATGTACTTTCTAATACCATTTATCATATGCACACATGCATTCATAATTGCGGTATTTAGTAAGAATGGCACAGATTATTGTTTATTGCAATGATACAGAGATAGAGATTTGTTTAAAAACAGATGTAACTAGATAGGTCTAAGAATGATACGTATCGAAATTCAAGAATATCTAAGAAGAAATCGGGGCCAGTGGACAAAGACAATTCTGGTCTTATCTGTTAAGGTACTCGTTGTATGGATATTTTATTCATCTCTTATTTATGAAACTGCAATTAATATTACATTTTCTCCAGATGGCTAGAAATCACATACACAATATTCAATTCTACAAATATTTATCAACTCTTTTAAGTATCATATAACATGTAGAACCACAGAAAAGAAACATAGTCTGTCTCAGTCTTGCTCATTTATTCATTTTTTTAAAATTCATCCAGTAAAAATATTACTGACACCTATTATGAGCCAGGCACTGTATCAACAGTGTAGATAATTGGAAACAAGGAAGAGTGGGAAGGGAGGCTTTTCTCATGAAGCTTACATTGTCATAGAAAAGAGGATAATAAATAAATAACTCCATAAAGGAATAGGCGGTAATAAATAAGAAAAATAAAGATAGAGGAACAAGAGTCCATTCCTTTTGATGAACAGAACTATTTACCTGTTCAGCTTTGGGGAACAGCTGCTATGATCTCATGATACTCTCTTCCTAAAGAGAAACTTAGAAGGAGGAGGTCAGGGATGAACTATAGCCCATTGCTGCAGCTGATCCTGGGGCCAGAATTAATATTCAGCTTCTCCTGCCTCCATGCTCCACTGAATCCCTCACCCTCCTCTATCACCTCAGCAGGTCTTGATGGCTTCCCAACAATGGAATTTCCAAGTCAAAAGATAAATAATTGTATGATTCTGCTAACTGTTGCCAAATTCCCCTCCACAGTGCTTGTACCATACTGAGCTCCCAGCAGCAATGAATGGATGAAGGCACGTATTTCCCCACAGCTTTCCCAAGAGTTTGTGTCAACAACAGCGTCTCTCTCTATGGTTTTAATCTGCATTTCTCTTGTTGTGGGTCAGACTGAGCATCTTCTATATAGTGAAAAGCCATTTGCATTTCTTTGCCATTATTTTTCTGTTCATATCTTTATCCCATTTTCTATAGGGTTGTTGGCATTTTTTTCTCCATTTTTAGAAGCTCTTCTTATATTAGAGATATGAATCCTTTATGATAAAAGTTGCAAATACTTTTTTAAAAACTGACATTTTCAAAGAGACATGCCGAAATTGAGTGGACGTGGCATGCAGCCATGTGAATTGAGTAGATGCAGCTATGTGGGAGGGAGTGTTTGTATGTCTGCTAAGAGGTTTATGAAGCTGCAGCAAAGTCCTCACTAGAAAGAATAGGTTATGAATCATGTACAACATTGTACGCAACTGAAAATTGATTTTGAAATTCAAGAAAGAGATTGAAGCTAGAGATATAAATTTGGAAATTGTCAACAGAGATGGTATTTAAAGCTATGGAGCTGCAATTACCGAGCGTGCATAGAGGTAGATGGCATATAATTCTGCAGCCACAAACGTACATATAAACATATTTTACGTGATGAGTGACACCTGTGCTGCATCTGTAATCTAAATCACAGATTTTGTTTCTGCCAACAACCCTGTAGAGCAGTGAACACTCATTCCATGCTACAGTCACCTGACGAGTCTAGCAACTGAGTGAAAGACTCACTGGGTTTTATCACAATTACTCCTTTTGAAAGAAAAATGAGAAAAACAGGTATGTTACCAAAGGATAGGGCTATACAGAACAATGTGCCAAAACACTGCAATATTTTCAACACTTCAAAAAGAAGTATCATTTAGAAACCAGAAACCTTCCCAGAAACCAGAGAAGAGGGAGAGAAAATCTGCAAAGCATCATGTGGCCTAGGAACCTCTGCATCTTTGATCGCCAGCCATCTCTTTATTTCTAAGTGTCTGGAACATCTGCTCTTACTGCAGAGATGTGAGGTGTCCAGTGTGAAAGTCTGATTGGGGGGTGGAAGATGCCTGCTAGCAGAGAGAGAGCCAGGTTGCTGGAGTCCTGGAACCAGCTTCTCCCGACATCTGGAGTTGGTAATTAAACCGCTCCCAAGTGGACAGTTGTTTACATCAGTCTAATGATCAGAAGTCTATCTCTGGGCAAAACATTGTGCATTTCCAATAAGCATTATAAATATTATATGGCATCTTTGAATATATCATTTCAGGGTAATGTCAGTGGACTTTCACTCTAGCATAAAAATGGGTGTGGGCAGGAAGGTCAGGGCAGTGTGGAGTAAAAAGAAACTGCACTGAGGTCAAGAACCCCGGATTCTAGTCTCAGCTCTGCCATGACATGGCATGGATGTGGGCAAGTTACATGGAACATCTTCGTAATGTAATTGTACTGAATATTAACAGGGAGGGAAGAGACATTTACAAGCTAGCTAGGTCCATGTTCTCAATTTATAGTTACAAAAAGCAAGGCTCAGCCCTTTCTGGGTTCTCTTTGGGGAATCAGCGTCTTGCCAAAAACATGTTTTCTAGTCTGTTCTCTGCCATGAAATTTTAAAAAGTATATTTTCCCTGCGCAAGTGTGCTACAATGTAGGTAGATAACTCTGTTGTCTTCCTAAGCGAGAAGCAAGCAAGCTCATGTGCCTGCAGGTCTAAATGTGCATGCCACAGTACAACTTATGGGGAATAAAGGTAATCACTGACTCATTTGGATCTACGCTAGGGCACAAAAAGGGGTGATATTTATCACCAAAACTCCAACAATATTCAGGCATGATAAACAACATTCTTGACAAAATCAAAGTATTTTATCTGGAAGAACGGGTATCAACACACTAATACCCAAATACTCAATATCAGAGCGTCTCAGAGCAGATAGCTTCCCCCAGGAGAAAAACAGGGCCCTAGAAGAAGGGACACAAACCAGATGTGGACAGATGAGAACGATCTGGAACAAGAAATCTAAAGGCACACTTGGGATGCCAACTAAACTGAGGGACCTAGGGGGGTTAGAGAACACCTATCTTCAAAATCACACCCTATTGAACATTTTGTCTAGAAAGATTTTCTCCTCTGGGAATTTACACATGTTTGTGGCCTGGGTGCTCCCTGTTCTGCCATTCACTAGCTGTGTCAACACTGGCCTGTTATTTCACCTTTCTGAGCTTGGTTTCCTCACCTGTGATACAGCAGGGCCTACCATTTATTTGTCCTCCACTGGTGCTAGGCACCAAACTAACAAAAATACTAGTAACTTCACAATGCTTAGTGATTACCATGTCATTTAAGGGTCTCCTCCCACTGTGTGAACAAGTGAGTCAAATGAATTAAGTCATTTAAGCTTCACAAAAGCCCTATGAAGTAGACATTATTATCCCCATTCCACAGATAAGAAAACTAAACCCTAGAGAGGTTAAGTACCTTGCTCAAAGTCACACAGCTAATAAGAAAGGGAGACAGTTTAGACCCAACCATTCTGATTTGAGCACCAACCTTCTTCTTAACTATTCCATAATGTTTCAATTCCTTCATTATATTTAAGAACAAAGTCCAATGAAGGAAGGCATGTTCAGAGAAGAGCAAAGGATACTATTTCTTAAATACTAAGCCAGGTTGCCAGTTTAGGGCCAGGTAGACTCCAAAGCAAAGCATTAAACCCCAAGTGAACTAAGGAAATAAACTCTGTTCACCTTCATAGATTTGCTCAAAGAACTTCTAAAACTGTAGAGTGTCAGCTGCTATTCACACACATGCACGCAGAGAAGAATTTTTTGTAATACATGTGGGTAGTATGGGTAGTAGATACGTAAACTCTCTTGAAAGGAGGGAAATATGAGTAAGAACTTGTTGGACACTGATGAAGGCAATGGATCAGTTTCTTTTGGCTGCTGTAACAGATGCCTACACGCTGGGTGGCCTCAAAAAACAGAAATGAATGGTCTCAGAAGCCTGAAATCAAGGTGTGTATGGCCACATTTCCTCTGGAGGCTCTAGAGGAGAATCTGTTCTTTCTTTCTTCCAGATTCCGCTGGTTCCAAGCATTCCTTGACTTGTGACCACATCACTCCAATCTCTGCCTCTGTGGGGCCAGTGCCTCCTTCTCTTCTGTTTGTCTCTCCCCTTCTCTCTTGTAAAAATACTTGTAATGGCAGTAAGGGCCTACCTTATAATCAATCCAGGATGATCTCTTTCAAATCCTTAATTTAGTCACATCTGCCAAGACTCTCTTTCCAAATGAGGTGAAATTCACACGTTCCAGGGGGTTGAAATGGAGATCTTTGGGAGGAGGAAGTGGAGGGGCGGGGCATTTTTTGGCCTATCACAGGCAATGATGGCTCCCCCTTGCAGATGGACACCATCTGAAGAAGCCCCACAGATCACACCTATACAAAAAAAAAAGTGTCTGCTAGACAAAATCATCCAGTGCCAGGATCCTATAAAGAAAAGAGCCCTTTCCTGCCACTGGAACTGTCCACCTTTCCAGAACCCAGATTTCACAAAACTTGCCAACTTCATGAATACGCTACCCTGTTACACAGACTTAAGGGCCTGCATACTCATAGCAAGCAGCCCAGACTTTGCTGGGCTAAGCCCAGACTATGCACTTCAAGCAGGCCATCCTTCTGAACAGACTGAGACTTTGTGGCACGAGCTGCCGCTATAGAAGCAGACTTCCAAGAATACTTCAGGGGACTATGCACGATGCCAATTTGCAGTTCCTCAAATGTGCTGCTGATCTCTGGTTGCGTTTGATCAGGAGAAATGGCAGAGTTTTGTCAGTGTTCAAAAGCCAGTCTACCCTGACCTTTCTTATAATCAAGTCTGCTGTGGCCTTTATAAAAGGTGTGTGCAGGGTAAGGCTCTGACAAAATGAAGAAGGCAAATCCCAAGGCTGGTGGCAGCCAGTTTGGGCAGATATTAGAAGCAATACACCAACCCAAAGGCACCCACCAGACAGCAGTTAAGACCTTTGACAAGCCTGACACCAAACAGAAATTGGAGGAGGGAGGGAGAAACAGCATCTTCTCTTCAGGGGAAAAGGAGCTAAGTACAGTAGCAGATGGAACATGGCCTTACACTAATCCAGGCTCCATAATTAAATTCCAGAACTATGCCAGCAAAGGAAGACAATATTCAAAAATAGCAGGTGCCTCCTAGAGATTTTTGCCAGAGAGGCTTTTGTAAGCCATCGGGCTTATAGCCTAGGGGATAAAAACACTGGTGAGCTAAGTACCCAGCTAGCTCTACAGAGGAGACCAGAATGAGCTGGTGCTCCTTTTTTATCCACTGGGGAAGTACTGCCTCCTAACTAAATTTAATTGCCTCTGGGGTCATTCAGCTGTGCATGGACTTTGTAGATGAGGAGGTAGTCACAGATATGCAGCAGTTCTGGCTGCAAAAATAACTGCCCACCTGCCTACATCAATACACCTCCCAGCTATTGTGCATCTCAAAGCTGCACCAGATAAATGACTTCAAAGACAATGCCCATTAATGTGGTCCAATTCTTCAGCATTGTATTGAATGGCAGCATGATATACTGGTTTTAGAACTGGACTACGGAGTCAGATAGCCCTCAGTGGTTGTCCAGTTCCATAACTTATATTAGTATGTGATCTTAGGGAAGTTACAAAGACTCTCTAAGCTTTGAGTTTTTCTATCTGTGAATAGAGATTATAATATTTCAGAGAAGTAGTGTAAGGAACTTGTTATGCTATGACAAGTATCTGCAATTAGTTCATAGAAAGGCACATGGTAACAGTGTCCCATAAATGTTAGACTCTTTAAAATAATAATAATTAAATGGACAGAATAATGTACCAAGCTACCAAGAACAAACACTGAAGGCCATCATCATACATAGAAACTCACAAAAAGGGCAGGAGGGTCTGCCAGATTGAGAGCTGTTTTTGTGGTTTTGATTTCGTTGCCTCAAATTTGAGAGATGCTTGCTCCTTCCATCTGGTCCCAGCAAGCAAGGAGTATGGAAAAAGACCATGTAACTGCCACACCATGCAGGCTGGAACTCTCAGGCAGGAACTCTACAGCAGGACCATGCACATGCCCACCCATTCTCTCAGCATCCCACAGACAGGACAGCATCAGGAACAGCTGGGCATCACCAGCTGTGCTCCAGGAAATGAACCCCTTCCCTGCTGCTTTCTCTTTTCACAGGGTTTTCAAGGAAGCAGCCTTCCAGGTCTAGAAAAAACAGTGTGAACTTGGGCACTGCTGCTAAGGGAAGCTGCCCAACAGTGCCGGCAACCATGGCTCACAGCCCACAGAGAGTTTGTATGAACTAGAGGCACAGCCACTCCCTCCAATGGAAGGGGGACCACTCCCCCCAGTTACTTCATTTCCAGGCAACAATGAAAGAACTATCTGGCACATCCGGTGGACAGTCCTGCCTATATCCCCATAGTCCTTCTTCAAGGTAATTAAACACAGATTTGTCAAACTCCTATTCTGGTCTGTGTAGGGATGGAGCCCATCATCATGGTTAGGAGTTTGTTGAGCTTTGGAATCCAACAATCATAGATTCAAACCACAGCATCACCACGAATTAGCTATGTGACCTCGGGCAACTCCGAGGGTCTCTCCACACTGCAGTCTCCATACCTGCAAAAGGAGGATAAAAACTGTATCTACAACCACAGGAATATTTTGAAGATTCAATGAGATAATGTGCGAGAAGCACCTAACACAGGCCCTGACATATGATAGCATGAATATGTGGTGACTAAGCTGAGCTAGGCTCTGTGCTGAGTTTAAAAAGTGCTAGACCAGGGGCGCCTGGGTGGCACAGTCGGTTAAGCGTCCGACTTCAGCCAGGTCACGATCTCGCGGTCCGTGAGTTCGAGCCCCGCGTCGGGCTCTGGGCTGATGGCTCAGAGCCTGGAGCCTGTTTCCGATTCTGTGTCTCCCTCTCTCTCTGCCCCTCCCCCGTTCATGCTCTGTCTCTCTCTGTCCCAAAAATAAATAAAAAACGTTTGAAAAAAAAAAATTAAAAAAAAAAAAAAGTGCTAGACCAGGTCTCTTCAACTCAAGTTGATACGTACAGTACTACAACATTCCTATGTTAAAAAAGCATTTCATCATCATTTCCTTTCCAAACCACAAAATATTTATTTACAGTTGAAACTGAAGATAAAAGATCCACCTCAACATTTTCCCTCCACCTCAAAACCTTGGCCAGAATTTATAAATGCTGTCATGGAGACTTTCTCATTGGGAACCAGAGAAATTACAGTAATCACACATTCTGTTTTCCACCCTATGGAATTCTATCCTATACTCCGGTTCTGGTCAGCCTGTTTTCCCAGTACCTCTTACCTAAGCTGTTTCTGGAAGTACCTTTATTCAGTCATTCATTCTTTTAACAAATATTGACCCATCCAACTCTTAGAGACCTATATCATGTTAAGCCTGGAGGTGCAATAATGAGCAAGATAGAAGAGAAGTCTCTGTCCCTAAGAAAGTCTACAATCTAGGAAGGGAGGCAGGTCTTTACTATTAGTAAAACCCATGGTAAACCAGGGTGAGAGCAATAGTATCTCAGAGCCGGTACAAATAACCTGGTCTTGCGTGAGTAGATAAGGCTGATGGAGGCAATCTTCCAAGAGAAAGTACCATTTAAGGAAGACAAAAAGAGTGGTCAGGAATTACCCAGGGAAAGAAGAAAGACTTCCAAGCAGAAACAATCCAACTATCGTGCTTGATGTTCACATCAGGCCCAACCTGGGTTACAACCGCTCAGCAAGAACTATCACTAATCCCCCCTACCCTCTAGAGAACCTTGAAATGTTAGAGCTAATATCTTGTTGAAATGTCTGCACCTCCCAAGCACCAACGCCCCTCCAACCCAACCTCAATTCGCTCAGAGAAAGAGAAAAGAAAATGGGTTGTATTCAGAAAAGCTCAAAAGCTCTCTGTGAACTGTGGAGGATACTTGTTGATCAGATTGCCAGAGAAAGCCAACAGAAATGTAGAGCCACGCTTCTTTCTTCCTCTCACGACAGGAACCCAAAACTGCCTTCAAACCCAAACAGAGAGTGACCCAGCTGAAAAGGTCATGCCATTTCTTTCCCTGTCAAAAAAATGGACTTTCTCAGTTTCCACTATGGATGAAAATGTAATATTTCTGTTTGCAATTTCAATTTCACAGCTGACTGGCATCTGCAGGGACAGAGAATTCTAATAAAATCGCAGAAGCATTTAATACAATGACTGGCAGATGGGGAAAGGGTTTGTAGCAACTCCATTTTTCTGATTATGTTAACAAAACATGGCATGGGCTTTCCTAATGCACCGACCCTGTTTCATTTACAATTTAAATCTGATGACTAAAAACAGTGATTAGGACTTGGGGGAGGAGGGGGCAGTGCTGTTTACCACCTGAATGGTTTAATAATATATAGATCCTTTCCCCCCCCCCCTTCCCAATCAGACAAATTAGCATTCCCGGTTCTGCACTTAATAAAGTTACACAGGGCAATTTCAAAAAATTGTCTGAGTGCAACATTGCGTCAATAAATTATTTATGCACACTTGGTTTGGAAATTAAGCAACAATGGAATATTCTTTAACCATAATAGAAAGCCCTGTAAATAAAAAGTAGGCCCAGTGGGGCATTTTAAAACTAAAAGCCATTACTGATAAAACAGGATGGGGCTAGTGACTAACAATCTCACGAAACGCTGCTACTATGCTGGTTAAGAAGAAACATGTTGGCACCTTCTCACTTAGAGCACAGCCAGCCTGTCAACACTTTCTACATGGTCACCATAATGGAAAGGCTAAAGATAATCATAAAGCAAGTCATGAAGGCAATTTGCTTACAGCCTTGCTCTGTGACTGGCCAAGTTTCCTGGGCCTAAGTTTCAACATTTATAAACTGAAAAGTGTTGGACTGGTTCCTAAGTGCTGGTGCTTGGACTGGAAGCCAATTGGCTGTATGAGTATCACATGCAGAGCTTTTTTTGTTATTCTTGTTCCAACACAGAGTCCCAGGATTACTGGGCTCCAACCACCAAAGAGTTTGATTCAGTGGGGCTGGATGAAGGTGCAGGAATAGATGTTTTAAACTCCCCAAGAGATTGGGTTTAGGAACCATTGGCTTAGACTACCTTCAGGTCTAAAATGTGAAGATCCAGATAAACAAGGGAAAACCCAAGGTACAGACTTATATTTTACTAAAAATGGAAAATGCAGAAGTGTATTTTTAACTAACTGACTTTATCTAAATGTTCTGAGACAAGAGGTAGTATCAGGCATTTGTTAAGGTCATTTAACTTCAGCAACGTTTGGTGATCTCTTTGGTTTGAGACCCAACTGTTCAGTTATATGCAGCCTGCACAAGGCACTGGCAGGCTGAACTGAGCAGAGAGGAGAAACTAAATTAAAACTCAAGAGCTACTGGAGCAAGAGAACAAGGACAGAGAGTAGTTCACATGGAGCCAGGTCTGCTTTTCTCAAGGCTAAGACAACAACTGGAAGCCCCAGCAGGCTCTAAAGATACACATGATGTACTTTAAGGAAAATGGTTCTTTCTCGTACACCTTTCTTCTATGGATGTTGAAGCAACTCATAGCAGGAGGTCCTCAAATTGTGCTTTACCTGTTACGTATTTTTCAGTCTTTAAGAAACTGTAAAATGCAATATTCTCAAAGGTAAGAAACAACACCTTAAGCTATACAGCGTATCATCTAAACTCCTCACCTTGATAACCAGGTAAGAGGAGGACTCGAAAAGAGCAAGTGTCAGGATAAGAGAGAGGGAGAAAGAAAGAGGGAGAGGGAGAGAGGTGGCAAGGGCAGGCAACCATGGAGGGCTGAGCACCAAGAGGGACACCAAGTTCCACACCTCACAATGTTTCCTAAGAGCATCCCTGCCAATCCACAAAATAAGAACAATGTCATGCTGTGCCTTCCCACTTCTTGGAAGGCTTGCAAGGTTACAATTGATGTCGTCAGGATGAGTCCCAGGACTATGAAGAAATTAGCCGCACTGATCCACTATGATTACCTCTCGCCTAGGGCAGTTTGAATGCCAAGTTTATCTAATGATTGGCAGGAGAGCATTTAAAGAATGCCATTTCTGTCATTTTTTTACCTGACCTGCTGCCAGTTGAGTCTTCCCAGCTTATTTCCAGTCTCATTAGTTGCCATGGATGCATCCCCTTGTCTAAATGACACTTCAGTCAACATCTGCCCTATCACCAACCCCTAGAAAGGAGTGTGAGTTCTCCAAGGAAAACTCTGGTAACATCTCAGTTGTTTCATTATTATTGTTATTATTGTTATTTCATTATGTAGTTTTCAGCTCATAAGAAGTCTATCTTTCTTGTTAAAGATTTATATAATAAAAATCAATGAGTAATTTAAATTGGACGTCAGAGGACTTCCCAGCTTGACACCCCCAACTTATGCACGTAAATGCAGAGCGTAAGTACACGAACAACTCTTCAAAACAATGGATACCATGCCTGTCTAATTCAGCAGGAGAAAACTCGTGAGCTGAGTACCTGCCTGCTCATGCCACAAACTGTACTAGACCTATCATGCCACCACATTTAAGCCTCTGGCCCTACAGGAGACTATATCATCCTATTTACACAGGTGAGGAAATGGAGGCTCAAAGTGGCTAAGTATGATGGAAACTGCCATCTCCATGAGGCTTTAACATGGGCCAGGTCCATTCTAGGTACTTTGGATTCATCAACTCATTTGATCCTCACAATAGCCTATGAGGTGGGTTTAATGATCCTCATGCTACAGACGAACATACTAAGACACAGAGAGGTTAGACAGCTTTGCCATTTCATACAGCTAGTCAGCACCAGAACCAAGAATCAGATCCAGAATTTGGCCCCCGAGCCTGTGCACTTAACCACTTCTCTGTTTTACAGATGAATAGCCTCAGGTCATGGAGACAGCAGTTCAGGAAAATGGATTCTAACTCAGCCAGATTCCAGGTGAGGTACTGAATATGCACATTTTCACACACTTACCCAAAGGCACTTGCTTCCAAATCATATCAGAACATAAACTCTTGCACTGCATAGACGTGGACCCAAGGAATCATCTAATCTAAGCATTTAAATCATGGATGCTTATAAAGCAACTGACAACTGATTTAAGGCTTCATATTCAGTCCTTTCCAAGCTGTACATTTAAGAAGATACATTTATTACAAAACCTCAGTCCCACACACATAGCGGTTTCTAGGAAGATGTGCTTAGGACTTAAATGATGGACCAAGGTTAGCTAGCAGGAGGGTACCACAGGATGGAGAAATGGAAGGGAAGGAGAGAGAAAACGAGCAGGGAGGAAATATCAAAAAAAGAAGATGAAAACTATTTACTGAACACTATGTTCTAGGAATTCTGCTAGCCAGTCTACATGTTATTGTACTTTACCCTCATAACAACCTAAAGGAATTTAATAATATCCCCAAGGTTCCTTTGCTAGCATTCAGAACAAATCAAAATTAAACTAGTGTCTATCAAACCTCAAAGACCAAGCTCTTTCCATTACTCTCATGCTGCCTCCTCTAAGCAATTCAATTTCAATTCCACAGAGGGAAAAACAAAAAACAACAACAAAAAAAAAGTGCTCGATCTCTCTGGTCTCCATCTCCCCCTCTATACAATAGAGATAACAATGGGTTTTTTCCTCAGTTTTTCTGGAGAAAAAATAAGATGGCATTTGCAAAGCACTCCGAACTGTCCTTGGGCACACAGGAAACACCCAATTATCAGTGCTGCTAAGTGATGACATAGCAATGATAAGGAGAAGGATGCCAGGCGCTGTGCTGGGTACAGTATGCAGAAGTTACACCAGCCTGAACAAACACACGCTAGGCCAGCACAACCTACAACCCTCCTTGAGCAACCCAAAGGCTAGCAGGAGGCATCCTAGAGAAATGCTTCTCAAACGGGCATGTGCAAATGAATCACTTGGGGATCCTGTTAAAATACAGATTCTGATTCAGTAGGTCTGAGCAGAGACTGGAGAGCCTACATTTCTAACAAAGTCCTAGGTGATGCATTGGCTCAGAGACCACACTTTGAGTAGCCAGGACCTAAAGAATTTCTTTCTCATTTCCTAGACTCTAAATTTTCCTTCTCAAGTGCCTGAGATAATGAAAACAAGCCAGGGAACATAAATCATCTTCAACAACCAAATGTCAAATAAATTAAAGTCTCAAGCACTGAGACCATAAAAGATATTGAAAGCAGCTTCCTGGGGCTCCCGGGACTGGAAATCCTTTCTGCAGACAACTCTCCTGGCAGCCAGCTAATCACCAAGAGGAGAGAATGCCTCCATTTTCCTCTCCTTCTCCCTACATCAAAAGGAGAAATGATAAATCTGTTGTGTGGCTCCAGGTCCGATTTGAAGGCTAAATCTTTCTGCATTCTATTTAAACTCCCAAATTTATCCTAAGAGAGAGGACTACTTACTTACGTTGGTTGGAATAGTTGTAGTCTTTCTCCTCTCATTGTGTTCCTTCCAAGTGACTCCCTCTCACTGATTTTTTCCCACCAGCAACATTCCAATCTAATTTGCACTATTATGAAGACAGATGCTACAAAGTTCATTTGTTATTAAGTGACCACAGGAAATGGCAGGGATTCTGATAAGTAATTGAAATTATGTCACGTTAACAGCCAACCAGATTCTCTTCATTCGTGCCTTTCAGGATCCTAGGGTAGCATCAATTAAGACAAATTAAGACAAAGACACTTGGGTTGGAAGAAATATTATTCTTCCAAGAAATATTATTGGCCCCGTAGTGTGATTCAGGCCATGGGAGTTAAGAAATATTTCAAGTCCGACTCTGAGAAAAGCTTTCACAAATATTTTATGAGCTCTGAAATTACAATAACTCACCAAGCAGCTCTTTCCCATTTTACCTTTTCCCAAGCACAACACCACAACCAGCCACATCCAAACGAGAGAGAGGTGGGATGACAGAGATGTGCAAGGAGCTTGATCCTTTCGCTCTCTAGCCTAAGCAGTTACAGATCCCATTTCGTCTTGGTATTGTTAGGATTTTATGACCCTTGTCCACCCAGGTACAAGGAAGCCAGGCTATGCAAGAAATGAAAGGCTGGATTTTGCGCACTTTTCACACATCCAGACTCTTTTGCTGGGCATGCTTTGAACAGTCTCATTCTAAGCACAGGGTTAAGAATATGGACTCTGCAATCAGAATTCTTGGGCTCTGATGCTCACTATCAGTGTGGTCTTGGATAAACCATAGCTTCTCTTAGCCTCACTTTACTTTTTCATGAACTGAGGTTAATAAAAGCACCAACCTCTAAGGTTACTGTGACAAGGAAATAAGATAATGCATATAAACTGCTTAGCACAATGCCTGCCACGAGTAAAAACTGCTATCCTGCCTTGCAGAGCTCCACAGTTATAAATTAAAGAAGAAGCAAAATTTGCAAGTTTTTGTCCCCTGTAATTATACTGTTGGCTCCATTTAATATTAAGTCACTGGATAATTAGTATAACTCAACACCCAGAGATAACTGTTTCTTCACTCACTGGGCCTCAGCATTTCTATCTGTAAAATGAGGTGGTTGTAGTAAATTGCTTATAGATGCCTTCTCAGTTCCAATAGGCACTGTCTAAATATTATTGAGCAATGCTTCAGGGATGCAAGCAAATCCTGAAAGATCCTCTCCTTCAAGCTGGGGTGGGGGCTGAGCCCACGTTAGAGCTGCACAAGCAGTAACTCCATCTTTCCACTTTACCTGCCTTGTGTCTTTTCGTTCCTTCATCTGACAGGAACGCCACTACCACGTGCTAAAACTGAGGGGCCATGGTGGCCAGGATGCTTGGAAGAGTGACATATGACCCCCTAGAACTAAGAGACTCACAGGCCAGTGGCAGAATCATATCAAGTAACTCGTGAGTGCAAAGACTAGGGGTGTCGAGCAGTGCAAAGATTTGTTCTGCTACCAGCGCCATAAAAAAATGATGGCGGCACCCTTCGGGGTATCTCTAATAAGCCCCAAGATTTATTTAAGTAACGAATGGCAACCACTACACTCCTGTGACCAGAGGTGCCTAATTACCAGTGCTTATGACCAGCACTTAAATGTCTACTCTGTACCAAGCCTATAGCAGCTTCGTTGAACCCTCTAGGAGAACCCCCTGAATGAGGTATTGTTATTGTTATTTTCAGAGAGCTACAAACATCAACCATCTTCCTGGTATGGCTTCTTCTAATAGCAGCTGGCCCACTCACAGCTTTTTCAGCCTAAGAGACTACAAGTAATCCATATGAACCCCTCCTGACTACAGATGTTTAGACCACAGACAAGAACTTGATCTACAGCAGCAAACTCACAGACTTGGCCAATTAAATTCTCTAGGTTTTCTCTGGCCAAGCTACAAAGCAGAATTAGCTAGTGACCTTCTCAAACACACATGTACCAGGGTCCATCTCAGACTAGTTAAATCAGGATGGTGGGGAGGAGAACCAGATACACTTATTTTGCAAAGCTCTCCTGTTGATTCTAATATGAAGCCAAGGGTGAACACCATGGTTTTAGTGCAGTGGTTCTCGAAGTGTGATCCCAAAGTAGCATCAGCATCTCTTGGAAACTTGCTAGAAATACAGATTCTCAGGCCCCGCTCCAGGCCTACTGGATTAGAGACCCTGCAGTGCCCAGCAATCTTGATGTGAATAAGCCCCCCAGATAATCCTGATACACACCAGTCGGCACCACGGCTCTAAAGCTTTGCTGCTCAAAGTGTGGTCCACCAAACTGGCATCACCTAGAACCTTGCCAGAAACACAACACAACACCCAACTTACAGTTCATGAATCAGAATCAGCACTTTAACAACATCATGAAATGACTGGTATGCACATTAAGGTTTGAGGAATAAAGGAGAAAAATTTTGTGAATTTCTATGATAGAAGTTAAAAAAGCCAACACGGAAAATAATGATTCTCAACCAGGAAGGTGTGCTCCTCCTAAAGGGAATTCATCAGAACAAACTCAGGGATTTTCTCAACCTATTCTTACAGACCCCCAGAGATTCCATTATCTAAGAATCACTGCTGCCAATGAGGATATGTTGTATTTGTCAGTGTGTAGGACAGAAAACAGGTTTAAAGAGTAGAAAATGAGAGAAGCTAGTAAGAAAGGTATTATGAGCATGGCAAGCTGAAGATAGGGACAAGGAGAAGAAGATGACCTTATAAAGAGATAGAAGTTACTGATCCCTAGAACTGCCTTGGGATCTCCCACCTTCCCAGTTTTGAATCTAGTTCAGCAGTATCCTCATAATAGTTTTTCTTGAGATGATTTGAAAGGTCCCTCTCTCTGTAACTATAATCATTCATTTTTGTGCTGTGCCACCCAAGAGTGCTCACAGACTGGGGCACGGGGGTGGGTAGGTAGGGGGTGGATAGAGGGAAGAAGAGTCTGACTTCACCAGGCAGCCATGATGCCACTCCGGGTCCCAGGTGTTAAGGAAAAATCTGCCTGGAATCACAATTTCCTCCCTGAGGTCCACTTTGTGCCCCCAAACCAAATACACACCTCGGAGAAAGAAAGATCAACATCAAGTATTGGCCAGACGATGGAAAATGCACACATTTTCTTCCCACATGGAAATTTGGGAAAGGCTTCAGCAGCTAGACTCCCATGTGCCCATACACCACACCTCACCTGGCAACACACCTGCTCTACTTGCACCTCATGCTTTGCCAAGGTTACAGGAGGAAGATTGGAGGTGTGACAGGGAAGGACACAAAAAGAAAAGAAAGTCATTTAAACAGAATAAAGCCACTAAAACTGTCTCCTTGATATCCAAGGAGAGGATTTGCCAAAATTATGTAAAATGACATACTTGATAAGAAAACAGACCTTCCCACCTTTAGTGAAACTAAAGATCCCTATGAATAGCTAAATACATGATTCGAATTGCCTAGCTGAGAATACCCCTCAGCAAAAGCACAAGATACAAAGTATTAGTAAGAGAGATACTTTATGAGCAATGTATCTACATGTTAAAATGCCATGGGCATTGGACCAATGCAATCCGTGTACTCAAAACATGAAATACAATATGAACAAGTGAAGAAGGCTGCCTGTATCCACTCAAGCTTCAGCAAAGAGCTTATTGAGCTACATGGAAAGCCTTATGTTCCCTAGAGTGGCCAGCTGTCAACCAGTCTTCCATGTCAACCCATTCCACAGGTGGCTCACACCTGTAAGACTTATGTCATTGCACAAGTCTCCAGAGATAGGTGGATATTGTTCCTTTTTCTCTCTCACCCAAGAAATCACAATGGAATATAAGGAAAAGGAGATTATAAAATGGATAACCTTATTATATTATGGATATAATATATATTTATTATATATATAATTTATTATAATATGGATAATATAATAATATATGTATATTAATATATATTATATGTATATATAATATGGATTATAACATAATAATATAATATTATAATATGGATAACTTGAGTATGCTCTGAATTATTTTTTAAGTAAACACAACTTTAGAACTTTATTTAAAATAATACACTTTTCAGGGCACCTGGGTGGCTCAGTTCGTTGAGCATCTGACTTTGGCCCAGGTTGTAATCTCATGGTTCATGAGTTCGAGCCCCACGTCAGGCTCTGTGCTGACAGCTCAGAGCCTGGAGCCTGCTTCGGATTCTGAGTCTCCCTCCCTCTCTGCCCCTCCCCTGCTCGCTCTCTCTCTCTCTCTCTCAAAAATGAATAAATGTTTTTTTAAAAATTTTAAATAATATACTTTTCATTCAGTCATTCAACAAATACTTATGAAGTACCACCCTTGTACCTGAGACCATGCCAAGGGTTGAACTAGATATAGCAAACAGTTCTCTCTTCTGAGGACAATTATGCAATCAATTAGAGGTAAAGGGCAGACTAAAGAATAATACATATAACATAATCTTGTTGCAAAAAATTGCACAAACCAAAACATCAACATATATGCACACATAAAATACAGCAAGAAGAGTTCGAGTCAAATATTCCAAAAATCATTGGTGAGCAAACATTTTTTGTAAAGGGCTATCTTGTGAATATTTTCAGCTTTGTGGGCCATACAGTTGCTACAGCAACTACTCAGCTGTGGTTACAGAATGAAAGCAAACACAGGGCTTTAATACTTAAGTGAGCATGTCTGTGTTCCAGTAAAACTTTATTAACAAAAGCAGGAGGCAGGCCAGATTTGGTCCTCTGGTTGCAGTCTGCTAACCCACGCTATGAATATGAAAAGTCGGTTTCTTCAAAGGAGACTTGAGGTAGGGATGGACGATTTAAAAGAGTATTCTCCCTTTTACCCCATATGCTTCCTTTTTGTTTGAATATTTCACCAACCACTGAATTTTCAGTCTTTTGCACACTGCCTGGCACATGGTAGTCACAAATAAGGACTTGTTTAGCGAATCAGTAAGTGGATGAGTTTAGTTTTTAAGAATGAAATGTTAACTTCTAAACATGCATTAAGTACAATGAATATGGTGAGAGAGGAAATATAGGATGTTCTGGGGACATCAGCTCCAGACTTGAGAGTGTCAAGAACTTGATCCAAGCTCATTAACACCCACCACTGCATGTAGTGATACCAAGATGGGCAACAGCTATGCCTCACAAATGTACAAGCATCACACACACACAAACCCAGACCACTTAACCAGTATTTGAGCAGGCAATCAGTTCAAGTGGGAGACTCAGAAGTATCTGGGTTGTAATTGTGTCCACCAAGACAGCTCCTGGGTTCTGCACACCATCCTCCCTGACCGCAAACTAGGCAACACTGGGGCAAATGCCAGAAGAAGAGCCCACCTCCCCTACTCCCACCCCAAGTGTAATGCCATCCAGGCTCAATCACGGCACAAGCAAAACGGAGAGACCTCAGCCTTCCTGCTGAAATGGGGTTTTGAAAACAGTGAGAAATTACAGGTGATTGCTCCTCCCTATAAACCTCTGTCTGTGGGCACTTGCTTCTCCACAGCAAACAAAGTGTCAGTCACTTCTCTTAAGAGAAGAGCCTGTGAAGAGAGAAGACAAAACTGCTACTCTTTCCTAGAAACCCACACCACACACGACTGCTGAACAGTTGTCATTCATACAATCCCCTAAGGAGGGAGATTAAATCCTGCCTTCAAAAAAAAAAAAAAAAAAAAAAAAATGAAACCCAGTCTTGCCATTGAAGTTTATTCTCAAAAGATCGAAATAGATAAATTTATTACATAAAAATAGACCATGATGTTTTCAGGTACAGCATATTCTTTGTATTAAACAGATACAGAGTTAACCAAAATCTGTGTGTTCACATGCAAAAAATCCTCTTTGACCCTTGGTAAATTCTCATTTTGTGTTGTAGCTCTGGAAGAAAAAATAGTGTCACTTTCCTTCAAGGATTTGTATGTGGATCTTTGGCTCCACTAGCTGGTAGTAATTTAAACATATATGAAAGCAAAGTGGTGGTGGGGGAAATGTGGCTAAAGATAGAGAGACAAGAAGTATACCACCAAAGAACTAGATCCCACTTTGGGAAGGTTGAATCCACATGCTTAGGAGAAACTGGATGTACTGAGAGTTATAGATCTCCAGCCCTACTCCCCAGGGAGTTCTATGAAGAGCCCAACACCCTCCACTACTGGGGCAAAGGGTTCTTTCCCTCCAATGGAATGTCCCCAGTTCCTCTATGACCCCACTTTTCTCAGTGTCCTCTTGCAGATTTTCCTATGAAGTTTTAGCCCCTGCTACATCATCAAACAGCCTCTAGGTCCTTCTGCCAACCATTCACTTATTCGTCTCTTGACATCACATCCAGAGAATAGCTCCTGGCAGTCAGCATCGATTCTGAGCCCTCTACTGACCAATCAACTGATCCACAGCCAACCCCTCCAGGATTTTGGGGGGAGCCTTCAGAGCTGCATGTGGACAGAAGACTGTGGAACATCTGTGTCAAACTCTGAGATGTCCCTGTTGACCCTGAGACAGGGTAGGGGAAATGGGGAGGGAACAGAGAGAGAGAGACAGAGCCAAAGAAGAGAAGAGGATACACACAGCCCTCACCTTTTGGAAAGGATGCCCAGAGAAGAACAGAACCAACATTCTCTCAGTTCTAAACAGGTCTCAGTCTAGGTCCTAAATTTTTCTTCAAGTATGGCCTCCATAGGTACAAAGTAATTAATACAACTTAGGTCTCATAAATGGTGTTATTTATTCATGCCCCCCAAAGATTTTTCTGCACGTCTAGGGGTTGTGTCGTGTAAAGTAGTGGGCACAATATTTTTGAAATAGTGTATTTTCTCCTTTGAGGTTGCTATTGTTTAATATATGCTTGCCTTAAAGATAGAAATAGTGGCAATGATCTCCCTATTCCCCCAGCTGTTACCACAGGACTCAGAATATACACTCTTAGAATGTTTGATGGATGGATGGATGAATGAATGAGTATATGAGTGATATTTGCAGTAATTCGAAGTTAGACAACCCTGGAATAATTTTAAACCTAATCCAATTCTTGGTGGATGCTTGTTTCATACTTTAATTATTTTGTTCTCTCAGTATAATTACAGGGCATGTATTTCTCAGACATCCTTTATATTACTAAACGTCAGACTTATTATTGACTTTTCATTGAAAACCCACAGCCTGTGTTGGGAGTATTCTCACAGGATTCCCACACTGCATCTCTAGGAGACATCCAGGGCATGGAACACACATTTTATACTGGGGATAGTCACCCATTTCTGCTATGTCCCCTTGGGTTCCTGAGCAGGAGAGATATTCCAGACCAGATAGGCTGTCTCCTAGACAGAAATCCTAACTGTCTTTCCATGAGCCCAATCTCTGCCCATCAGCAGGGTTTCTGAGATTCCTCCAGCTCTCTTTCCCTTCTCTAAGCATTTGAACTTTAAGAAATATTAGAACTTTCTTACAACTCTGGACCTGCCCTGTTATGAGCCTTTACAGAGATAATCCCATTAAAATGGGGTTGTTAGGGTGGTCCCTACTCCATTGGACAGGTAACTTATACAAGAAGTGGAATTTGGAGACAGACAGGCATACAGGAAGAACACCATGCGAACATGAAAACAGACATCTACAAGCCAAGGAAGGAAGTCTGGAACAGATCCTCCCCTCACAGCCCTTAGAAGGAACCAACTCTGCCAACAACTTGACTTTGGACTGGGTATCTCCAGAGCTGAGATAATAAATTTCTGTTATTAAAGCCACCCAGTCTGTGGAACTTTGTTACGGCAGCCCTAGGAAATTAACCCATGCCCCCAACTTCCCCTCTTCAAGCCACGTCTACAGGGTGCATGGGCACACTGATACTTCTTGCACAGGAGGGTACTGTAGTGGCTGAGGACAGAGCCAGGAGTCCTGCCAGGCCTCAAAGCTTGCTTCCGCCACACTCTAGTGTGACTTGAATTACATTTCTTAGTCCCTCTGCACTTCATTGTTTGCATCTCTAAAAAGAGACTGTACCAGAATAATACCTCAAAGTAGTTCTGAGGATTAAATATGAAAATCCAGCCCAGTGTCTTCCACAGTAAGAGGTCAGTAAATGTGAGTTGTTGGTTTTGGTAGTTGTGGTAATTAATGGTAGTAGTGAATATTCTACAGGCATATGATACGTATTAAAAGGAAAATAGTGTTTCAATATAAAGAGACCTGGATTCAAACTCCAGTTCCATTTCTTAGTAGCTCTGTGACTTTGGACAATTCACTTTACCTCTCTAAACCTCAGTAAATTGGAGATAATCTAAAAATGGGAGGAAATCATATATCTGTCATAGAGTTGCTGGGTAGATTAAATGAGAAAATTAATAGAAAGCATTTAGCACTGTCCCTGGCTCTGAGGGAAGGCCCAATACGAGGCCACACTTAAATACAGATCATCTGATTCCTCACCTCAGTCCCACTTCACTCGGTTTTTTCAACCACATCCTTTCCCCAGGCCTGAAAAGAATACATAATTTTGCAAGACAAAAAGACTGCAAACAGCTAAGCAACAGCTGTTCCTTATCAACTAACCCAAGTGTGGGCAATACCATTAAAATGCATTAGTGCCCCATTCAAGAAGGCAGGCTCAACCCAAGAGGGCAGTTCATTTCCAAGCCCACATGTTCTCCAAACAAAATGAGCCACACATCCCTCACAGGCACTTTGAACAGCATTTCAAGGTCACTTCCTGGGACAGGAAATTGTCCCTCAGCAGTCACATAGCTGGCATGTCCCTCCCTTTACCTGCAAGGCCCCTGAAGTCTGCTGAGTGAAATCTTTCTGCCTTCAAAGATTGTGCGCAGGTAGAAGTTACTGACTGCTGCATGCCTGGGGCTCAGGGAAGCACTCTCTCTATTCCAAGTGATTCATAAAACATCCCTGTTTTTTAAACATACACATAAAGGAACTAAAAAGGTTTCATAAGGAATAAAAAATCATATTCCCTCTTTCAAACCATTTGAAAAACTTAAAAATCTTCTCAAATATTTTACTGAGAATTCTGAGCATTTGTCATTATTCTCCACATAAAAGCAAATGCTAGCATTCTAACAAATCTAGGGGAGATGTACAAAGGACAGTTAACTATTATTTTCATAATCTTCATAACCTTTATATCCTGAAATCATTTTTCTAGCAATAACTAAGCATTCCTAGAAATTATCCTTGGAAATTACAGTTATAAATGCTCTCCCCAAAATGTAGGAAGGATGATTCTCTTTTTACCTGACAGAAGGGGAAACCAAAGTTTAATGTCTAGTTTATAGTTCACATGACACTCTCTAAGTACTGTCCCCACTGCCATTCAAGTCCTCTCCCCACCAAGTTCAGAAGCACTTGACTGTCACTGTGAAATCTGCCTCAATTTTTATAGATTCAATTTACAAGGAGTACTTGGAGAGCCACTCCAGCAGCAAAATATTCCCCTCCAGAACCTATACCTGAAGAGATTATATGGGGAAAAAATGTTATTTATTTTTTTTAAGAATTTTTTTTAATGTTTATTTATTTTTGAGACAGAGAGAGACAGAGCATGAACAGGGGAGGGTCAGAGAGAGAGGGAGACACAGAATGTGAAGAAGGCTCCAGGCTCTGAGCTGTCAGCAAAGAGCCCGACGCAGGGCTCAAACTCACGGACCATGAGATCATGACCTGAGCCGAAGTCGGAAGCTCAACCGACTGAGCCACCCAGGTGCCCCAAAAAATGTTATTTCTTAATGTCAAGCTGAAGACAGCTAGGCATGAGGCTGGGGGACAAGTTCTAGTGTGAATTAGGCTATGAGAACACAAATGCCACCTGGCCAACCAGTAAGCCCCATGGGGCTGAGGGTCATCTCTGGCTCATATAATGTTGTACCCCAAGCACCCGGCCTGGTGCTGGCTCAGAGATCTATAAATATTTTGTAAATGTCTGATATATACTGAGCCTCTTTGACATAAGGTACATTACTTGATTCAGTTTTGTATCCCACACACACCTACCATGGTATTTTTGTACAGTAATTGTTCACCCATCTGGTCAGCAATCCTACTCAAAACTTATATTCCATGCTGTGAATTAGACAGTAGAATACGCATTGTCTCACTTAACATTCACAATAATCTTCTTTGGGAAAAGTGTTACAGCCAATTTACAAAGAGAAAACGGAATTCAGTTACACCAGATGCTCTAAGTTGCACAGAGCCATGGGTAGCAAGAGTTAAATATGAACCCAGGTCTGTCTGACTCCAATGTTCATCTTGCCTCCACCCTATATTTCCCTAACAGGTTAGTAGCATTCACACACACATACACATGCACAAAAGTTGCACAGTCAAAATAGTTCAAGAAACTTAAGGGTTTTTTTTGCTACAGATCTTCTCAGAGCCTTTTCCATGCTAATGTGAAGTGTGTGTACACCTCCAAGAAAATACTGGGATTAAGTGGCTTTCCCCAAACTATTGTAAAGAATCCTTTGTTCATGCAGCATCTCATGGGACCACTGTCCCATAGAACATTTTTAATAAATAGTGTGCTATATCACCCCATATCTCAATAAACACCTGCTGAACTGAAATTATCTGGTCTTAGGTCTCTGAGAAGAATACCAGTTACCTGAAAGAGGGCAGAGCCTGTGGGACATTTTCCTCTGTAGCATGTCAGTAAGCCCCCAAATCCCTTAACTCTTCATAGAAATTTAATAATAGGAATTTCATCCTGTGGAAACTATCTAGTGAAACTCAAAAGTTACTGTCATAAAAAAGTGAACCCCTGCCTTCCCTGGGCCATTAATATGCTCAGTAACAGCTAAATATTAAACCTACAGAAATATACAGAAATGCAAAGGTGGAAGAGAGGACCATTTCACCAAAGGGGAATATTTTCTCATATTTCTTCCTTCTCCTATTCCAAATATATCCCATTTGAGATCTCTTGAGGTTCTACACTCTTTCATTCTCTCAGCCAAAAATTTGACATTTAATCAGATGTCCAAGGCTGCTGAATAGGAATGATGGTCTTCATATTTAAAAGAAGTCAGAGACCGGGGGGGGGGGGGGGGGGGAAGTCTAAGCTGACAGTCTTCTAAAATCAACATTCCAGATTTCCAGTCCTGGAAGTTACCTCATTTACTTTCTCATAGCCCTTTCAGTCTTATTTTTGTTGCCGTCATATATTTTCTTCAGTGTGACTCAGGACAAGACTCAGATGAAATTTGTCTGTCACCTTGAATGTCCCTCCCTATTTCCCTTTCTGCCCACCAAGATGGGATGTTCTACTACAGAGGCTATGCCTCAGGATCGACCATGTCTGTAGCACAGCATTCATTCAATTCATTCCCTCACTCATTCACTTCCATTCATGTACTCATTCACTTACTCACTCACTCATTCAATAAATAGTTCCTGGCAAGTAAAAGACACTGTGTCTGTCATCATTTTCAGTCTTTATTACATTCAAACACTTTATATAATGATACCTACTTCAGCCTAAGGGGACACAGAAGTGTTCCCAGAATAAGGATATGGAGATCTTAAGCTAGATTTCTTCATTCATTCTAAAAATATTACTGAGAATCCACCATGTGCTGGGGATTATTCTAGATATTAAATGAGACAGACCGGGTCTCTCTTCTCACCTCTGAGGAGATGACATTAAACTGAGACTTAGAAAACAAGGCAGAGGCAAACATACCAAGATCTAGGGCAGCAGTTTATCGGCCGGTTTTCCAGCCAGTGCAATACCTCAAAGCAGGACAGCCCTGACCTGTTCCTAAAACAGAAAGAAGTGCCTTGTAACTGGTGTGTAAAGAACAAAAAAAGGAAAGCAATGGGGTGGTGACACATTACACAAAGCTTTGTAGGGAGGCCAATGGAAGGGGTCTGGAGTTTTCTTAAATTCATGAAGGTTTAGCAGATGGGTCTCAAATTGGTGACAACACTAACACTTGCTATTTGGAGCAAGGATTGTGGGAAGGTAAGAGGTCACCCTTCCCTCCAGTGACTCACAGTAACCTTCTACACAGTGGGATTGCAATCCTTTTTGGTTACCAACCCATGCTATACTTCTGGTGACAAAGGAAGCCTTTTCTCTCTAATTTCTCCATGTTCCCTGAATATATAACTAAACCTTGAGTCAGTGACCTCCTTGAGTCGTACCAGAAACCTTTTTCTCACACATGACCCAGGACAAAGGATTTTTTAAAGTTCCCTTGAGCCACTTCCATTTTCCCAATATCTCCGTCTTGCCACTTCTCTGGAAGACAGTCCCTCTCACTCTCTTATCATCTAGAGTCAGAATCCTCCAGGAAAGCACCAGGCTCACCACCACATTTCCATTTCTGTCTCTCAGCATAAATCGCAAAGCATCTGAAGCATAACTGCATTTGGATGATTCTCAGCCACATTACATTGGTGATTACTTTCTCTTCATATATGATACAGGGGGAAGGGTTCCACTGTTTCTTTTCTCTCTTGCTTTCTCCTCTCCCAGATCCAAGATTCAAGGATGATACATAGTGTCCCAGTGGATGCCCTTCACTGATGTCCTTTCACTGACTAATTTCAGCCTCTGTGACATTCAAATAAGTATTAGAAGTTTTATTCACTAATTCACTTAAAGCAAAAACAAAAAATTAAAAATTAAGAGGCCACTGACCACCATGTAGTCAAGACACATGCTCTTGTCCTCAAGAGCTACTAGAAAAATTATGAAGAAAGCATGATATGCAAAATGCCCCATGTGAATAGTGCTCTCAATGAAAGGAATATTCTTCATTCAAAAGAATATCTTAATGGGTAAAGAAGATGTGGCATATATCTACAATGGAATATTACTCAGCCATCAAAAGGAATGAAACCTTGCCATTTGCAACAACATGGGTGTAACTAGAGGGTATTATGCTAAGCAAAATAAGTCAGAGAAAGTAGAATATCATATGATTTCACTCACATGTGGAATTTAAGAAACAAAACAGATGAATACAGGGGGAGGGAAGGAAAAATAAAATAAGATAAAAACAGAGAGGGAGGCAAAACATAAGAGACTCTTAAATACAGAGAACAAACTGAGGGCTGCCAGAGGGGAGGCAGAAGGTAATATGGGTTAAATGGGTGATGGGCATCAAGGAAGGCACTTGTCGGGATGAACACGGGGTGTTACATGTAAGTGATAAATCACTAAACTCTACTCCTGAAACAATGCTACACTATATGTTAACTAATTTGATTCAAATTTCAAAAAAAAAAGCATATCTGAAATGTTCCTTATACATCTTAGTGACATACAAATAAGCTTTCAAGACACAACCCATAATTTCATCTGTAATTGCCTTTTTTCTCTATAACTTTTTTTTTATTAGTAGTAGAAAGGCTAGGGGTACCTGGGTGGCTCAGTCAGTTAAGCGTCCAACTTTCGCTCAGGTCATGATCTCACGGTTAGTGGGTTCGAGCCCCACCTCTGGCTCTGTGCTGACAGCTCAGCACCTGGAGCCTGCTGTGGATTGTGTGTATCCCTCTCTCCCTGCCCCTCCCCTGCATATGCTCTGTCTTAAGCCTGGGTGGTTCAGTCAGTTAAGTGTCCAACTTCGGTTCAGGTCATAATCTCATGGTTCATGGGTTCAAGCCCCACATTGGGCTCTGTGCTGAATGCTCAATCAGAGACTGGAGCCTGCTTCACATTCTGTGTCTCCTCTCTCTGCCCCTCTTCCCCTTGTGCTCTGTCTCACTCTGTATCTCAAAAATAAATAAATGTAAAAAAAAAAAAAAGTTTTTTAAAACAAAAGGGTACCTGGGTGGCTCAGCAGGTTAAATGTCTGACTTTGGCTCAGGTCATGATCTCACAGTTCGTGGTTCAAGCCCCATGTTGGGCTCTGTGCTGACAGCTCAGAGCCTGGAGCCCGCTTCCAATTCTGTGTCTCCCTCTCTCTCTGCCCCTCCCCTGCTCATGCTCTGTCTCACTCTCTCTCTCAAAAATAAGTAAACATTTTTAAAAAATTAAGAAAGAAAGAAGAAAAAAAAGAAAAAAGAAAAGGCTATACATGTTCATTATAAAAGAATTACAAAATACTGTTGATCAATAAGAAAAAATAATAACACTTCAGTTTCTAATACCCAAAAATAGCCACTGTTGAAACCTAGAAATATAACTTTGTAGGTAGATAGAAATATAGATAGATGGTGGATAAATAGGTAGAGAGAGAGGAGAGAGAGAGAGACAGTAGAGATACGGATATGAGGTTAATGTGTTTGTTAACAAAAATGGAGACATGCTTCACATGTTACCGTATTTATAATCTAAACTTTTCACTTTATGTATAATAGCTATCTTTTCCTGTCAATAAATATTTACTAAAAATATGTGTATATGAGATTTGCTCATTTTTTCCCCAGAACCTTTCTTCTTTGTATACTACCTCTGCTGCTCTGTGCTTATTCTACCCACTTCCCAGCCCACCCACAAGTCTAGGACATTCGATGTGCACTTCCTAAAAGAGACTTCCCTCTTGGTATGCTCTGACCCACTGGGGTACAGCAGAGCATCCCCAGGAACACCTGGTTCCTCCTTCAGGCCCACTTCCACCTGTGCATCACTGGCAATTTTCTTTCCTTCTCTGGGTCTCAGTTTCCATTCTAAAATTAAATATGAATGCTATTTGTATTATTTTTATAAGTGCTCCCTCCTAATAACATACAAAAACTATAGTATGTATCCTTCAATTATATTTTTTTAAATTTTTTTCACGTTTATTTATTTTTGAGAGAGAGAGTATGTGTGTGTGTGAGTGCGAACAGGGGAGGGGCAGAGAGAGAGGGAGACACAGAATCTAAAGCAGGCTCCAGGCTCTGAGCTGTGAGCACAGAATCCAATGTAAAGCTCGAACTCGCTAACAGTGAGATCATGACCTGAACTGAAGTCGGACACTTAACCGACTGAGCCACCCCGGTGCCCCTGTATCTTCCAATTATAAAGGACAAGGTTTTTCTGTTCCATCTGGTCCAGTAAACAGAGGTACTCACGAACTGACAGATACAAATTGATTAGAAAATACCACACTAAAACACTATAAGCTGAGAATGATTGATTCAGACATCTTCAGGTGCAGGGGTGGGGGGTACGGGGTGGCGGGGAGCAGTGACACAGATCTGGGGCCGGTTATATTACTACTCCTGATCAATAGTCAGCTCTACCCAATGATTTTTGACTATATATAAGACAGAGAAGAACGGCCAAAAGATGAAACATAACAGCAGAAAGCATTGCCGAAATCCCCAAAGACTCAGGAGTTTCACATCTGGACAAATGACCTCATTAGGATTTCACTCAGAGTGGCATAGAAGATGATGTGTCTGATTGCTAAGCTAAAACATTTTTAAATTGGCCTTTACCAGCTGCTTGGCATTCTCAGGGAAGAAGAAAAGGCCTCATCTGAAACAAGAAGGATTTAGGGAGGAAATGGGACAGAACTTCCTAACCGCGAAAAGAATATCTCAAGATTATTATATAAGCGCAAAAGACTGCAGGGGGGAGGGGAGAGACAACCAAAATGGAAGAGTAATAAGGAACCAGCTCAAAAAGTTGCTACTTTTATAACGATGAGCTGAAACCTTCAAAATGATGGTCGTATAAATTTATAAATCTTGTAATTTGTTTCAGAATCCATGGGGTTAAGGTGGAAAAGGCAGACTACAAAGCAACATGTATACTGCAATTCTCCCTTTTTTTTAAAATAAAAAGTCTTTATATTTACATCTTGGCAACAAGATTTATATGTGGGTAATGGAATAATAAGCACATTTTTTAAAATATATTTCTAATTTTTTATTCATGTGCTAAAAAATGATGAAAATTTTAAAAATTAAATGCATCTGCATTCTCTGGGACTTTCTTCTAGACACTTTCTGCTAAGGGCTAGATATTTCCTTCTTCCCTATTCAGCGGAGACAGATTCAAACGGCTTTACCTCTAGTTGTTCGAGTGCCTTTTATCATTTCTACTTTTAAATGGTTTCTCTCTTTTCTGGCCTTTTCTTGTGTCATTCTTCAAATCATCCAATCCCTGAGTTGGAAGAGGCCTTAGATATTATGCATTCCAACCTCCCAACTCTGTATCAAGTAAGATGTAGATCAGTTAAGAAAGGAGAAAACCTCAACTCACTGTCTAAACCAGGGTTCAGCACACTACCAATCTGAGTGGTCCATACCACCGGCCGCTTGTTTTTGTAAACAAAGTTCTACTAGAATATAGACATGCTTGTTTATGTATTGTCTATGGCTACTTTCACACAACAGTGACCAAACTGGCCTACAAAGCCTAAAGTGTTTGCTGTGTGGCCCTTTATAGAAAAAGTTGGCCAACTTCTGGTTTAAACAATGACAACAAATCCAAAAATGGGCACTTCCAGGCTTGGTTGATTTCACAGCTCAACGATGTTATCAAAGATCTGGTTCTTCCCAAATACCCACTGTACCATCCTCACTGCACCAGCTTTATCCCCAGACTAGCCCCCCACTGCAAGATGGCTATCATGGTTCCAAGAATCACATTCTGACCTAGACAGTGTCTAACACAAGAAGATACCATCCCTTCTGATATGCTTTATTTTAGGAGTGGGGCAGCTCTTCTCTCCAGACAAAAGCATATTCCTCCTTACATTTCCCTGGTCAAATTTCATCAGCTGCCATCATAAGATCATGCCTAAACCAATCACTCAGGGAAGTGATACTTCTTAAGGCTCAGAGTAATCAGTTTACAAATGAGCTAGAGCCGGAGATATGATCTGAGAAGTAGAGTATCTCTTAGGGACTGGGCTTGGTTTTATATAACATAATACCCAAACTACAGTCACCTAAAGTGGGGCCCATTATTCTTTCATCTTACAAGAAGTCCAGAAGAAATCCAGGACTGATACAATGCCCAACAGACATTTCTGCCTGTCATTCAGTCCTTACCTGACCATCAGTCACAAAATGGTTGCTGTAGCTCCAGACATCATATCTACATCTTATGGAGGAAGAATGAAAAGGGAAGGGGGACGAAGACCAAATGACCATGCTCCCTTTTTAAGAGCTTTTCTAGAATCCTACATATCAAGTTCCCCTTTCATCTTGTTAGCCAGATGAAATAAAAGCAAAGCAACAAAAGCAAAATCAACAAATTGAGACGACATCAAACTTAAAAGCTTCTGCATGGCAAAAGGAATAATCAGCTGAATGAAAGGCAAACTCTAGAATGGGAGGAAATATTTGCAAATCATATATCAGATAAGGGGTTAACATCCAAACTATATAAAGAAGTCATACAACTCAAAAACAAAAAAACAATCCAATTTAAAAATGGGCAGAGGAACTAAATAGACACTTTTCCAAAAAAGACATCCAAATGGCCAATAGGTACATGAAATGATACTCAACATCACTAATCCTCACATCAAATCAAAACCACAAGAAGGTATCACTTCATGCCTATTAGAATGGCTGTCATCAAGAAGTCAAAACAAGTCCTGGTGTCTATGGAGATAAAAGGCAACCGCTATATACTGCTGGTGGGAATGTAAGTTAGCTCAGCCACTATGAAAACAATGTGGACGTTCCTCAAAAGATTAAAAACAGAACTACCATGATCCAGCAATTCCACTTCCAGGTATACACCCCAAAAAAATGAAAACAAGGTAACACTGAGATATATACAGTCCCACATTTATTGTAGCATTATTCATAATAGTCAAAATATGGAAACAACCTAAGTGTCTGTTGGTAGATGAATAAAGAAGATGTAATACACACACACATACACACACACACACACAGCAAAAGAGAGAGAGATTATTCAGCTGTGAAAAAGGAAATCCTGCCATTTGTGACAATATGGATGAACTTTGAGGACATCATGCTGAGTGAGATAAGTCAGACAGAAAACACTGTATGATATCACTTACATGTGAAATTTAAAAAACTCAACTGGTAACAAAAGAGTGAAATGATGTTTACCAGAGGCTGTGGTTGTAGAACAGAAGAGATATCATTTAAAGGTACAATCCTGTGGGGTGCGTAGGTGTCTCAGTCATTTGAGCATCTGACTTTGGCTCAGGTCATGATCTCACAGTTTGTGAGTTCTAGCCCCATGTTGGGCTCTGTGCTGATAGCTCAGAGCCTGGAGCCTGCTTTGGATTCTGTGTCTCCCTCTCTCTCTACCCCTCCTCCACCTGTGCTCTGTCTCTCTCTGTCTCTCAAAGATGAATGAACGTAAGGGGCACCTGGGTGGCGCAGTCGGTTGGGCATCCGACTTCAGCCAGGTCACGATCTTGCGGTCCATGAGTTCGAGCCCCGTGTCAGGCTCTGGGCTGATGGCTCAGAGCCTGGAGCCTGTTTCCGATTCTGTGTCTCCCTCTCTCTCTGCCCCTCCCCCGTTCATGCTCTGTCTCTCTCTGTCCCAAAAATAAATAAACGTTGAAAAAAAAAAAAAGATGAATGAATGTAAAATAAATAAATAAATAAATGAATGAATAAATAAATAAATAAAATAAAAGGTACAAACTTGCAGCTACTAGACAAATCCTGGAAAACTAATGCACAGAAGAGTCAATGTAGACAACAATATTGTATTACAATCACCAAACAAGCTAAGAAACTAGATCTTAATTATTCCTGCCAAAAAAAAAAAAATTATTATGTGACCTGATAGAGACACTAACTATTGCTACACGGCAAACATATTACAACATATAAATGTATCAAATCAACATGTCATTTGCCTCAAATTTGCACAATGTTATATGTTGAATATATTTCTTTTTTTTTAAAGAGAAGCTGAAAAATACAATTGCTTAGCTGGGTATTTTCACGTCTCACAATCAAATTTCTGTGAGTATGTAAAAACTGATACTGGAGAGCAGAGATGGATCCTTGAACCAGAACAGGGTGTTGATCAAAAGAAAGGAGGAACGAGGATTGGGTAGATGATCCACAATATTTACTATATATTCAGTGAAGAAAACCCTCTAAAGCATCTCTGATAACTAATTTTATTTAACCATCTATGCATTTCACAGTGCCCAATCTAGACAAGAAAAAAAAAAAAAACTATACACCAAGCTCTTGCTTCCCTCTGTTTTGATAGACAATATCTCAAGTGCACTGGGGATTAATGTTCCCTTGTCCTCTGAACACCTTGGTTTAATAATACTGCAAAGGAAAAAGAAGAAAACCTTGACCATGTCCTTTTGGATCCCTCATTTGATCCACTTCCTGGGCACACTGTTCATTAATTAATATTTGGAATGAAAGGTGATACAGAAATACCAGTGTCACAAAAACAAACTGAAAATATTTTCTTTATGGCACAGAGTAATTTTTATTCCTGCATTTCTATCCATGCCACTGGAAATAATGTTTAAAAATCATTTCAATTTCATTCATCCCATCTGACAAGTTAGTGTTGAGATGGTTCTTTAAATATTTAATAATTGCTTGAGACATTTCCCTTTATTATAATTCTATAGTCAGAATCTCTTGGCTCTTTCATCAGTCCCAAGGTCTGGAACAAACAGAGGCAGTTAATTTCCAGGCAAACGTTAAGTCACGTGATCTCTATTCCAATTTCCTGAAGGTCAAACGAAGCACTTAGTTGAAGGGGTGTGAGTGCTCTCCCTCTCACCGGCCATTCTTTCACTGCCCATCTGACCCCCCCCACCTCCACCCATGCACACCCTCTCATCAAATCAAGCCGGGCTTCTCTTAATCACCATCAGGGAGACAAAAAGGTATAGCTTTGGAGCATCGAGCCACAATTTCACACTCCATTTGCACAAGACCTCAGAAGGCCTCTAATGTGCTGTTTGTTTTTTAGCAAGCATCTCCGCGGTCATCACAGAAATGTGTTTTGGCACACCTCCCAGGGCACAGGAGCTATTTACAAGCGCTTGTCTTCAAGAGCCTACATGCAACATTAGGATGTCCACTGCCATCTGCAAACTGGACGTGGCCCAGAGACATTTGGGAACAGACCAGGACAACTTTGATGTGTAAGGAAGGTGAAAATAAATGTCACTTTTCATTTATTTCAACCCTGCCCACCTCTCCACCAATCCAGCCCCACTTGCCAGGTACTTATAGGACCCACCTTTCACCAACCCTCTTCTAAATCACTTGACAGTATAAAAACTTACCAAGTCACATCCAGCTCTTCCTTGCGCGATTCAACTCATTAACTAGGAATGAAAACTGTCTCCAGCTTTCTCTCTTTCCTGCCATTCAACACCCGCAGATCAGGAAATACCCTTCGCTGACATTCACCATGTGAAACATTCAAAATAGCAAGAGAAATCCAGGCCAAAGGATCACCTTTGTATCACAATCTGCTCCCATCCTAACCATAATGCCAACACTTCCTGCCACACACTTCCCGGGTTCTGAGCTCCTGCTGATTCCAAGTCGCTATGAAATAATTTATAAGCAGGTTCATTTCCATTCAATCTCTAACTATTGAACACCAACTATGTGCCAGGTCCCCAAAACAAGGAAAAATTCCTTCTCTGGGAACATGCAGTCCACAGAGTCACTGAAGCAAGTTATCTCTCTCCATATTAATATACATATGTATTTGTTTCAATGATATAAATGTTAAATGCTAGGATGCTAGTATGTATGTGTGGGTATACAGGAGCACAGAGAAGGGACACTTCACAAAACCAGAGAGATTAGAAGCTGCTTCCTGGGGAAGAATACACATGAGTTATATCTTGACTAATGTGTAAGATCCTTTTTAGTCAAGTGAACAAAAAGTAATAAGGGAGAGGAACTCACAGGAGCAAAGGTGCAGAAGCAAGACATAAGGGGAGGGGGGAAATTGGCAGGTCTGTGCTACAAGACTGAACATGTGAGGCCAGGAGTGAAATGAGATGAAGCATAAGAGACAAGCTAGGGCCAGGTCGTGGAAGGCCTTGTAGACCATGCCAGGGAACATCGATTTTATTCCACACAGGGGAGCAGTTGAAGGGGATTTAGCATGGGAGCTATCTGATGAGATTTATGCTTTGGATAGGTCACTCTGGTACCTGAGCAGAGGAAGAATTTCAGAGGGAAAAGACAGAAGCAGGTGGCAGTTAGGAAGCTGTGGCCACAGAGCAGAAAGGAGTTATGAGAGCAGTTATCATGGAGACAAAGGGAAGCGATGGATTCAAAGAAATAGGTGGGAGGGAAACCTGGCAGGATTTGGTGATTATCTGGATCTATGGAGTGAAAAAGAGGTAGGAGATTAAGATGACTCCCACATTTGTGACTTCTGAGACTATCAGCGCAAATATAGAAGAAGGAAGTGGTGTGAGGAAGAGAATGGAAACTCTGTTCTACTTCGTGCTTATTGAGTTTTAAAAGATGTTTATGGGACAAGTCAGTGGATACATCCAGATCACAACTGGCTGTTGGATGTGGAGCTGGGGAGTGAGATAAGGGTAGGAGATACAGATGTGTGAGTTATTTGCCTACAGGGGTTATTAAAACCATGAGGCAACATGCAGGTCACTTGGACAAAATGTGTAACACAAGAATGGAACTGGAAGCCATGAGGGAGGATGGGAAAGACCACTGTTGAAGGAGAGAGCAAGTTAAGAGCAGCCCATGAAAATCAGAGAGGAGGAAGAGTCAGAGCTCAAGGAAGATAATCAGGTGAGAGTGACAGAGTAGAAACCAGGGAAGTTGAGAGTTTCAGGAAGAAAAATGGATTTGCGGGAAAACAAAGCAAATTCAAGATCTATATTTATCACCTTCCCCTCAAAAAACAAAAACAAAAACAAAGACCATAAAGAATGTTTTTGGTTTATAAACCCACAAAGAATACAGAATACGAGATATCAGCAGACTGGACGTTTTGATAAAGTTTCAGAAATTGCTAAGGAGATAGCCAAGTATTATGAACTTAGCAGACTGGAGAAAACTAAAGCATAGGCTTACAAAGCTTTTGGGGTGGGAGTCAAAAGACACAGGAAAAACATCGATTTCTGTAGCATGCTCAGAAACTAAAGAGCAAGAACCTTTGCAGCTGCAGTACGACTGGGCTGAAAACTAAAAGCTTGAAAGTTTGAAGAGTTAAATGGATGCCCCACAGCTGGTGCCTGCCTTGCCCCGCCCACCACAGCTGGTGCCTGCCCCAACCCCACCCCAACCCTTTGCAGCTGCAGTAGGACTGGGCTGAAAACTGAAAGCTTGAAAGTTTGAAGAGTCAAACGGATGCCCCACAGCTGGTGCCTGCCTTGCCCCAACCCGAACCCCAAGCCCCAAACCCAACTCAGACTTTAAGCCTCTACTGGACTTTAAACAGGAGATGTTCTGGTCTGAAGGACAGTGGGTCCCAGTGAGACTGGGAGCAAGGCAACCCACTTTAAAAGAGAAGGAAACCAGAGAACTTTGGTATTGAACCAGGAGACTCCTTTCTTCCTCCTCTTTCTGGCTCCCAGAATACTAGCAGCCCTCCTCACTGCCACCCTCTACATACATACCTCCCACATCTCAAGCAGAAGATAGCAGACTCTTCCTCCGTGGAAAACTGACCTCCACAGGAGAAAAGAATTATACATACTGACTATTAGAGATGCACCAGTGAAAATCCCTAGTCATCACCTGATCGGACTTCACTGAGGTCCTGCCGTCCACAAGAGCTTCCAATCGCTTCCAAACACTTTTCCATAATTGAAATGTTCAGTGAATGATCACCACACATTTGAGGAAATCATCTAATGTGAGAAACAGAGTCTAAATAAACAAGGTTTTTAAAAGTGGATCTTGGAGGAAACAGACGTAATGCAGTAAAGTTTTAAAATGATATAATATCTTCAGAAGATGAAAGAAGATATTGCACCTATGATTAAATATGTATTTTGTAAAAGAAAATTAATAAAACAGAAATGGTGGCTGAAAATGGTATGCATGATATCAGAAATTTCAAGATGTATTCAATAAATAGGATTAGAAGGTGAAACAAAGTTTTCCTGACAGTGGAAAAAGAAACAAAAATGTAAAATGTTCTAGTCACAGAGAACTAAGAAAACACAAGAGAGCTTACCAAGGAAATAATGCAAGGAAACTTTCATAACTGAAAGCTCATAACAGGAGCTTCTAGAATGAGAGGGTCCAACAAATGCCCAGCACAAAAAATAAAGAATAACCATACTACTGGATGTCCTAGCCACAGCAATCAGACAAGAAAAAGAAATAAGAGGTATCCGTATTAGTAAAGAAGTTAAATAATCACTATTTGCAGACAACATGATACTATACATAGAAAATCCTAAAGCCTCCACCAAAAAACTTCTGGAAATAAATGAATGCAGTACAGTTGCAAGATACAAAATTAATACCAAGAAATTGGTAGCATTTCTGTATACTAATAACAAAGTAGCAAAAAGAGAAATTAATAAAACACCATTTTCAATTGTACAATTGCACCAAAAAAATAAAATACCTGGGGGGGGGGGGGGGCGGGCGGGGCAGGGCAGGGAGGAGCGCCTGGGTGGTTCAGTCGGTTGAGCATCCAGCTTCACCTCAGGTCATGATCTCGTGGTCCGTGAGTTTGAGCCCTGCATCAGGCTCTGTGCTGACAGCTCGGAGTCTGGAGCCTGCTTCGGATTCTGTGTCTCCTTCTCTCTGCCCCTCCCCCACTCATACTCTGTCTCTCTCTCCCTCTATGAAAAATAAACTTGATAAGATAAGATAAGATAAGATAAGATAAGATAAGATAAAATAAAATACCTAGGAAGACACTTAACCGAACGGATAAAAGACCTGTACTCTGATAACTATAAAACACTGATGAAAGAAATTGAAGATGACACAAACAAATGGAAAGACATTCCATGCTCACAGACTGGAACAATTAAGATTTTTAAAATGTCCGTACTACCCAAAGCAATCTACAGAATCAATTGAATTCCTATCAAGATACCAATATCATTTTTCACAAAACTAGAACAAATAATACTAAAATACTTATGGAACCACAAAAGACTCTGAATAGTCAAATCTTGAGAGAGAAGGTCAAAGCTGGAAGTATCACAATCCTAGACTTCAAGATATACTACAAAGCCACAGTAATCAAAACCGTATGGTATTAGCACAAAAATAGACACACAGATGGATGGAACAGAATAGAGAGCCCAGAAATAAGCCCAAAATTATATGGTCGATTAATCTATGACAAAGGTGGCAAGACAATACAATGGATAGGGGCACTGGGGTGGCTCAGTTGGTTAAGCATTGGACTTTGGTGCAGGTCATGATCTCGTATTTGTGAGTTTGAGCCCTGCATTGGGCTCTCTGCTGGCAGCGCAGAGCCCACTTCAGATCCTCTGTTCCCCTCTCTCTGTCCTCCACCCTCCCTCTCAAAAATAAATAAATAAACATATATATATGTATATACACATACACATATACATACACACACACACACACACACACACACACATACATATACAATGAGGAAACAGGAGTCTCTTAAATGGGATTGGAAAAACTGGACAGCAACGTGCAAAAGAATGAAACTGGGCCACTTTCTTACACCATAAACAAAAATAAACTCTCAATGAATTAAAGATATAAATGTGAGACCTGAAACCATAAAAATCCTAGAACAGAACACAGGAAGTAATTTCTAATATCAGACGTAGCAACATTTTTCTAGATCTGTCTCCTGAGGCAAGGGAAACAAAGCAAAACTGAACTGTTGACACTGCATCAAAATAAAAAGGTTTTTCACAAAAAAAGGAAACCATCCACAAAACAAGAAGACAACCTACTGAATAGAAGATATTCAATAAGGGGTTAACATCCAAACTATATAAGGAATTTATACAACTCAACACCAAAAAAATAAACAATCCCATTAAAAATGGGGAGAGGACCTGTTTTCCAAAGAAGACACCCAGATGGCTAACCAACACATGAAAAGATGCTCAACGTCACTCATCATTAGGGAAATTCCAGTCAAAACTACAATGAGATAACATCCTATATAGTTAGAATGGCTAAAATTAAAAACACAAGAAACAACAAGTGTTGGTGAGGATGTAAAGAAAAAGGAACCCTCATGCATTATTGGCGGGAATGTAGATTGGTATAGCCACTGTGGAAAAGAGTACAGTGGTTCCTCCAAAAATTAAAAATAGAAAACCATTATGATTCAGAATCCCACTACTGGCAACTTAACCACACAAAACGAAAACACTAATCCAAAAAGATAAATACACCCCGATGTTTACTGCAGCATTATTTACAATAACCCAGATATGGAAGCAACCTAAGTGTCCATCAATATAAGAGTATATAAGGAATATGTGTGTGTGTGGGGGGGGGGTGGTGGTGGTGAAGGAGGTGTTTATAAAATGAAACATTATGTAGCCATAAAAAAGGGATGAAATTGTGTCATTTGGGACAACATGGATGGACCTACAGGTTATTACGCTAAGCGAAATAAGTCAGATTGAGAAAGACAAATACTGTATGATTTCATTCATAAGTGGAATCTAATAAAACAAACAAATAAACAAAAAGCAGAATCAGACCTATAAATACAGAGAACAAAATTGATGGCTGCCAGAGGGGAGGGAGGTGAGGGATGTGGGCAAAATGTGTGAAGGGGAGTGGGAGATACAGGCTTCCAGTTATGGAATGAATAAGTCACAGGAATAAAAGACCCAGCATAAGGAATGCAATGATATTGTGATAGTGATGTATCAGGACAGATGGTGACTACACTTACGGTGAACATAGTATAACATATATACTTGTCAAATCACTATGTTGTACTACACCTGAAACTAACTTAACGTTGTGTGCCAACCATACTAAAACAAAACAAAACAAAAAAACAAAAAAACAAAAACAAAAAACAGGGGCACCTGGGTGGCTCAGCCAGTTGGGCATCCAACTCTTGATTTCAGCTCAGGTCATGACCTCACAGTTCATGAGTTCAAGCCCTGCATCAGGCTCTGTACTAATAGTACAGAGCCTGCCTCTCTCTCTTTCCCTCATTCTCTGCCCCTCCCCCCCAATAAATAAATAAACTTTTTAAAAATTAAAAAAAAAGAATAACCACACTAAAATATATTATTGTGCAATTTCAGAATATCAGAAGTTATCCTAAAATATCCCAGAGAGATAAAATAGGTCACCTATTTATCCATTTATTCAGCATTTATCAAGGGCCTATTATGTGTAGGACTTGTTTATAAAATGGACTGAAACTGCAGATCAGAAGGAAATTTGGGAATGAGCTTTATAGATATAAAGAGATCTAAAGGCAGAAGAATAGCAAGTGCAAAGGCCCTGAGGTAGAAGTGTTCTTGGCATGCTTGATGTAAAGCATGGAAGCCAGTATGGGCATGATACAATCAGTGAGGAGAGTAGGAAGGGTGAGGTCAGCGAAATAAGCTGGGGCAGATTCAATAGCAACTTAGGACTTTGAATTTTACTCTACATGGGCTGGACATATCAGAGCAAAGGAATTATAAATCTGATTCACTCTTTTTAAAAAAATCTACTCTTGGGGTCACCTGGATGGTTCCATCGGTTGGGAGACCAACTTTGGCTCAGGTGTGATCTCACGGTTCATTGAGTTCGAGCCCCGAGTCGGGCTCTGTGCTGACAGCTCGGAGCCTGGAGCCTGCTTCAGATTCTGTGTCTCCCTCTCTCTCTCCCCCTCCCCTGCTCGCGCTCTGTGTCTCTCTGTCTCTTAATAATGAATAAATGTTAAAAAAAATAAAAATAAAAATAAAAATAAATCTACTCTTGCTGCAGTACTGAGAAGAGACAATAGGGGAGGCAAAAGTCAAAGCAGAGACACGTCAGGAGTCTACCGGAATAAGCCACGTGCAGAATCAGAGTATCGTGGGCCCAGATGTGACAGCAGGGATAAAATAATAAAAAAATAAACTTTTTTTTTTTTTTAACGGAAGACTACAATACTGCAGTCACTGAAATCCTGCTGAGTGGGCACAATGAAGACCCCTTCCCTGGAGGTGAGAAAATTCCTTGATTATGCTCTCATTGTGCTCTCTGGGAAGAACTGTCTTCTTCATTATTCTCTGTGGTGAGATCAGAATCGGTGCTACGGACTGTACTCTTGTGTGTGGCTATTCAACATTCTCCGCCCAGTTCTTTCTGGTACCATTTTGAATTCCCAAAGACTGTGTTAAAGGCTTGACTAATTGCAGGCACTTTTATCTGGGCTTACAGTTACTTAGCAGTATAGTTTCCTCTTACTTAGTAGGCAACAATTCTCTTTGCTACCTGTCCGTACCCTGTACCTGTCAGTTATGACACCAAAAGTTCTTTCCTCAAGCTGATGGTGACCTCTCACTTGGCTTTCTTGCCTCTTTGCTCCTCCCACCTCTAGCAAACAACAGCTAACTTGAAACCAGCTGGGATAACAGGCATGGGGAGAAAAGCTACTTTCTTAATCAGATCATTGCTACAAGGCTCAACCATAACGGGCCTATGTCCCTCCAAGAGTGGTTTACTTTCATCTGTTAGCATTTGGGATCTAGAAATAGTTGTATCTTCCAACTGAATTTCTCAATTCTTCCTATGCCTTTTATTCTGCTTATAAACCAGATGGCTCTTTCTGGAACTCACCTTTTTCGGCCAGCACCATATCAAACACAGGCAATAACAACCAACAAACAGTACTGCAGTTCTACTCTGTCCTTCCCCTAGAGCTACAAGTTCTTTACTAGTAAGTCTGCTTCCCAGGTTATCACAGAGAAATATTTTAACCAGATATTTTTCTCTCCATTACATGGAAACTACCATTCACACGTCTGACATCAGCTTCCTTGCTGTGTACTATTCAACCATTAAGGAATGCCACCTAATTTAGGTTTCTATTATGGCAGAACCCATTCCAGAGACTGATTTCTATCTTAAAGTAATGCAAGCTATTTTAACAGCTAAGTCTCCAAATCTCAGTGGCTTCACACAAAGTCCAAATTTTGCTCTTAATTGATGGGCAGCCTTCACCTGATTCTTCGGAGATTCATGCTCCTCGCATTTGTGGCTCCATCCTTGGAGCCCTGTGCATCCAGCCAGCAGATAAGGGGAAAGCATTAAAGAACAGGTGTGGGAGACGTTTATGGGCTAGGCCTGGAAATGGCATATGTCCCTTCTCACACTCCTCAGTCAAATGGCCATATCTAAATGTAAAGAAGGCTACGGGATGCAACCTAATTGTGCTCCCTGGATGAAAAGGAGCTGGTTCTAAGAGCAGCTATCTAGTCTCTGACACAGAAATAATCAGCATATAAATGGATATTTAAAACCGGAAGACCTCATGAGATCATAGGGGAATAAGTGTAGATTAAGAAGCCGGCTAAGGACTGAACCCTGAGGCACTCCAGAATTTAAAGGTCAGGAAGGTAAGGAGAAATCTAAAAATCAGACCTAAGTCTGGTTTCCTGAGTTAGGAAGAAAACAAGCAAGTATGGGCTCTCGTAAGCAAAGTGAAGACACGTTCCAAGGCAAACGGAGATCAACGCTTACAAAATGCTGCTGACACGTCAGATTTATAAGGTGAAGAATGAAAACTGAGCATGGAATTAAACAATATGAAAGTCACCACGGCACTTGACAAAAGTGTTTTGCAGTAAGTGAGGAAGATGAAAGCCTGGGTGAGGAGGGGGTGGAGACCATGAGCAGGGATAAATAATTCAGACAATTCTGGGTAAAAAAGAGGACATAAATGGGGTGGTAGCTGAATTAGGATGTGTGAGCACGTAGGGTTGGGGGCGTGCCTTTCTTAGTGGTTTTATGAAGCTATGAACTCTTACACCATTTCTAAATGCTGATGGGAATGACTGAGGAAAGGAAGACATGTTATGATGCACAAGAGAGAGGGGACACTTGCTTGAGCAAGAGCCTGTGGTAGCTGGATGGGGAGGAGATCTGAAGCACAAAAGGGAAGTTTTGCTGAGTTGGGAACAGAGAAACTTACAGAAGCAAAAGAGGAGGCAGAGCATGTATGGTACACATGCAGGGACTTGTGGTGTCCAGTCCAGCATGTAAGGAGCATAGAAGTCATCACTCCTCATGACAAGAAAAAAGCTGGAAAAACTAAAAACGAACAACTCTTATTGGATCCATCAGAGAACTGAAGTTACAAGGCAAACCACTGTCCCCAAAACTGGGGAGCCAGAAACGTGGACACAGAGAATCACAATTTACCAGAGCATAAACCCAGGATCAGATATCACTCCTGGAACCAGAAACAAGGTAGGAAAATTTCAATTCTAAGTAATTTAATTGGTTAAGCGGCCAACTCTTGGTTTTGGCTCAGGTTATGATCTCACAGTTCGTGAGATCGAGCCTGTGTCAGGCTGTGCACTGGGCGTGGAACCTGCTTAGGTTTCTCTCTCTTTCTCTCTCTGCCCCTCCCCGCAACACACACTCTCTCCAAAATAAATAAAATAAAAACTTAACATTAAATTGTGAGAACATAATGCTGGACACTGTGTGGACATCGTTGAGAGTACAAACATCCAGAGGGAGCCCAAATTTATGGGGCCATCATACTTTCATATGATTTATCTATAGAACCCCTACTAGATTCTCTGCTTCTGGCCACAGGAGGGGAAAAGTAACTATTTTGTAATATGCTCAGAACATTCTGTTCTTAACAGTGCTTCCCCTCAAGGGTAACTATTTTACCAGAGCCTAAACAACCTAAGGGAAGATAAATATCCAACTCTAGCCCACTTTACCCTTCCAGTCTCACCTAAAGGAGGAAAGGAAACCTAAGAAGCACATGTGAAGATCACAGCCAAGGGACAAAGCTCACTAAAAGATTGAGAGCTAACCACCACTACAGAATCCTTCTCTTCCCCTCACACCTTACCATCATACCAACAGAGCTCAGAGGTCCTAGATAACACAAACAATACAAAGGAAAGAATAACGTATCTCAGGTATTATTTGATAAGTTTCTAGGAAGGGCGCCTGGATGGCTCAGTCAGTTAAGCATCTGACTCTTGATTTCGGCTCAGGTCATGATCTCACAGTTCATGGGATCAAGCCCTGTGTCAGGCTCTGCGCTGACAGCATGGAGCCTGCTTGCAATTCTCTCTGTTCCTGTCCATCTGCTCCTCCCCCATCTCCTTCCCTCCCTCTCTCTCTCTCTCTCTCTCTCTCTCTCTCACAATAAATAAACTTAAAAAGAAGTTCTAGGAAAACTGAAAGACAGTAAGACAAAAACAAGGACATGAAAGGACACTTTATCTGTGACACCTGTAGCAACAGCACACAGTAGACATAGCCCAACTCCCAGCCAGATAAACATACAACATCCCAGTGAAGACCTACTGACCCCAATTCCCTTGACCCACCACTTATGTCCTTCTTTTGACATTTACAGAGCATACTAAGATACAAAAACACAATTTAAAGAGACAGAGCAAGCATCAGAACCAAACTCAGACATTGCAGAGATTACCAGACAGAATTTAAAACAACTATGATTAATGTACTAGGGGCTATAATGGGAAAAAGTGGAAAACATGCCAGACACAGGATGTAAGCAGAGAAATGAAAACTCTAAGAATCAAAAGAAAATGTTAGAAATCAAAAACATTGTAAGATAAATGAAATATGACTTTTGAAAAAAAAAATTTTTTTAATATTTTATTTTGTTTTTGAGAAAGAGACACAAAGTACAAGCTGGGGAGGGGCAGAGAGAAAGGGAGACACAGAATCTTAAATAGGCTCCGGGCTCTGAGCTGTCAGCACAGGGAGATCATGACCTGAGCTAAAGTTGGTGGTTTAACCGACTGAGCCACCCAGGCACCCTGAAGTATGCCTTTAACAGGCTTATCAATACACTGGGCATGGATAAAGACAGAATCAGTGAGCTTGAAAAGGTTAACAGAAACTTCTAAAACTGAAAGGCAGAGAGAAAAATAATGAAAAAGATGGAACAGAATATTCTAGAACTGTGGGACAGTTACAAAAGGTGTAACACATACATAATGGAAATACCAAAAAAAGAAGAAAGAAACAGATGTAGAAAGTCTATTCAAAGTATTAGAAAGGGAGGACATTCTCTTTCAATTTCTTCATTTTTTTCAGGGAAAGAGGAAGCACAGTCATCATCTAATAGAACAGGAAACAAAGTTCAGAGGTGTGCAAATAAAGTGAAGGAGACAGGGAAAGGCAGAAGTGGAGGGAAGGAAAAAGAGAGATATATGTCACATATAAACAATCCAGAATCAAGATGGCTTCGGTGTCTCAACCACAACACTGGAACTCTCAGAATTCTTTGGAAAAATTATTTACAACCTAAAATTTCATATACAGCCAAATCATAAATCCAGTGTGAATAAGTAAAATATATTCTATGCACTCATTCTCACGAAATTTCTAGAATATATGTTCCAGAAAAGTGAAGGAGTATCTCAAGAAAGGGAAACAGGATGAAGGAAGGAGGAGATAGAAAACAGGAGGTAAGAGAATTCCTAGGATAATACTGGACAAAGTCTAGGATGACATCTGGATACTGGAACCACACTGCAGAAGGACAGAGTTTCTAGAAAGGCTGCTTCCAAGGAAAATTAGTGAGACTGATGTTTGACCACATGGCTAAGAATTTTATAGTTCTGATTCAAAGTTTTGTGAAAAAAAAAAAAAAAAATTACCGATAGCTATACAGAAAACCAAGCAAATAAAGGAAACTGTTATCTCCAGTAAAAATAAGAAATTATCCAAGAATGGAAATATGATCATAAAAAATTAACACGTAATTATAATAATGTAAGAAACCAATACGAACTTAATTAAACATTATGGTATGATATGGAGGGTTGGGGAGGATAAGTATTGTGTGGAACAGAACAGGATGTAAGAGATTAAATCTCCATCTTCCTAGTAAAAAGGTATTACATAATTTTTTTTAATGTTTATTTTTGAGAGAGACAGAGTATGAGCTGGGGAGGGGCAGAGAAAGGGGGGGAGACACAGAATCTGAAGCAGGTTCCAGGCTCCAAGCTATCAGCACAGAACCCGATGTGGGTCTTGAACCTACAAACCATGAGATCCTGACCTGAGCCAAAGTCAGACGCTGAACCGACTGAGCCACCCAGGGGCCCCGGTATTACATAATATTTAAAACGGAAAGATCAAGAAATAGTTGTATAAGCCTGTCGTTTTAAAATACACATTTATAAATTCATCAAACAGCAAAAAGCTAACACATTAATTTCAATTGAAAGGCCTTGCAGTTCATTTTCAACAGTGACATCAAATCATTTGATTTTAAAATATGTACAATTTTGATATAAATAGACGATAGAGAAGATAGATAGATGCCAAATGAGTAAGAATGTTTGACTTTATTGATGTAGCAAAGAAGTCAAATAAAATAGAAGCCAAATGTTCCCACTAAATTTAGCTGAAAGGAGTTTATTTGGTGACAAGGACAAGAGCAATTCCAGAAGGATAGTAGAGGTAGAAACAAAAATTGAAACGAAGTGAGGAAAGAAAAGAAAGGAAGGAGACAGAAACAACAAATTCGCTAAACTTACTTAGAAACTGCCTTTCTCAAAAAAGAAATATAGTTATGCCAAGGGGAGAGAAGAGCAAAAGTCACAGGTCAACACAGGGTCAAGAATGAAAGGCACTTGAGTATATTAACAGACAAAAAAGAGTCAGTATAAAAGAAAAAGAAAGATCCAGTGGTGAGACAGTATGAAAATGTTGGGGGAACACAGTGCTTGGGGATGGTGGGAGGTAATTGCTGGAGCATGACCTCAAAGGAGATTGGGGATCAGAAGTTTAGTCAGGAGTAAGTCTTGACCATAAACAGAAGAACATACGGTTCATCCTCTGAGACCGGAAGGGTGCATACAGAAGGTGGATAGATGGGTTGGGTGATCTGGGGTGTGTTATGGACTGAACTGTGTCCCCAAAATTTGTTATGTTGAAGTCCTAACTCCCAAGACTTCAGAGAGTGACTGGATTTGGAGATAGGGCCTTTAAAGAGGTAACTATGTTTAAATGAGGCCATTAGGGTGAGCCCTAATCCAAACTAACTGGTGTCCTTAGAAGGAAAGGAGATGTGGACATAAAAAGAGGCACCAGGGATGTGCATGTCCAGAGGGATAGCCATGTGAAGAGGCAGCAAGAAGGAAGACATGTATAAGCCAAGGAGGGAGGACTCCAAGAAGACTAACTCTGCCAGTCACCCTGATCTTGGATTTCCAGCCTCCATTAACTGTAATGAAATTCACTTCTGCTGCTTAAGCTGGTCAGTCTGTAGTATTTCGTTATGGCAGCCCTAGCTAACTGATACAAGGTGGGTGGCTTCTTACTGACTTGGAAGAAAATGTAACCTATGAACCAAAGGAGACAGCAGTGGCAGATGGCTAAGCTTGAAAATACTGGTAAAAGTTGGAAAAAGTTGCTGTTTAGGATTGTTTCATTTGGGGTTTGTCTCCCTTCAAATAGAAATGCACTGGGGACAGACGACATAGTAAATAGGAGATTTATAATCCAGATTAACGTTTCTCAACCAGGGGCAATTGTGACCCTACAGGGGACATTTGGCGATGCCTGGGGACATTTTTGTCACACCTTGGGGAGAGAAGATGCTATGGGTATCTAATGCAATAGACACGATACACACTAAGCATCCTACGACACACAGGACAGACACAGAATTATCCAGCCCAGAATATCAGCAGTGTGGAGGTTGCAAAACTGTTCTGGATAGGTAAGAATTGGATTCCTAACACAACAGGTTCTTATACATGGGTTTGCAAATTACAAAGTCAAACGTATGTCAGGAGGAACCACAGAGAAACCTGAACAATTTTACCTAGAGATTCAAGGTGTCATCAATGCCAGCCTTGGCCAGGTCATCCTTCTAAAACGGGCAGCACTGTGAAAAGAGCATGGACTTTGAAGTCACATAAAACTGAGTTCAAACCCTGACCTTGCCACTTTATAGCTCTGTGATCTTAAACATGTTACTGCACATCAATGAGCCTCACAAAGTTGAAGGGAAAAGCCTTGAGTTAATATGTGGATAAAATAAGATATTGTATGTAAAATAACTGCCACAAAGTAATAATAGCTCTCTGTTTAAATGCCAACTATGTGCCAGGCATTCCTCTAAATGCTTTATTGGGGTGCCTGGGTGGCCCAGTCAGTTAAGCATCAGACTTTGGCTCAGGTCATGATCTTGTGATTTGTGAGTTCAAGCCCCACATGAGGCTCTGTGCTGAAGCTCAGAGCCTGGAGCCTGCTTCCGATTCTGTGTCTCCCTCTTTCTCTGCCCTTCCCCAGCGCGCTCTCTCTCTCTCTCTCTCTCTCTCTCTCTCAAAAATAAACAAACATCAAAAAAATAATAATAAAAGGATACCTGAACCTTTAAATGCTTTATAAGAATTAACATGTTTAGCTCTCACAACAACCTTATGTGGTAAATACTATTATTATACCCATTTTACAAAATAACCTAGAGCTGGAGCTCATATAACACCTAAAAAATTTGTATTCAGCATTCACTATATATTTGAGCTTCACCTAGACCATAAACACAGCTCAGTTTCTACCTTCTCTTCTATAAAAAGTCACACGGAACACGTACAGTTTTCAAAATTAAAACAAATGTCTAAATGGGAAGTTTCTTCTTTCAGCCCTACCCAAAGGGACAACCTCTGAATGAGATTTATACATAAGATTTATCCTACAATTGCCCAATTTCACTATTGCATTCATAGGCTTCCAAAGAGGGGTGTCCTACAAATGTGTTTCTTTGACCTCCCTCCTCACAGCTTTGGATTAATGTTACCACTACTCAGCAAAAATCCTTCTAAGTCAAGACAGCATAGAAGATAGGAGGCCAAAACCAATGCTCCTTCCCCGTAAATTGTTCTCAATCGTAAGGGAAAGCAAAGACTGGGACAATTTGCTAATTTTGGCCTTAGGTGAAAAGTTTAATTATAGAGAAGTAGACCAAGTACTTTAAGAGAAGAGAAAAAGTGAAAGAATGGAAGGTTCTGAACACAGAGACAGGAGACTGCCAGCAGAAAAGAGGTACAATGGAGTGAGAAGGTGAGGACAAAAACAACAAAAATTAACTCTTTGAGACGGAAACTGTCAAAAGTCAACAAGTAATAACTGAAATAGGCCATCTGGAAAAAAAAAAAACCATTCTGAGAAATGATCATGGTCCACCTGCTATACCATATATAAAAGACAGAGAACAACTGTCTTTTGCCCTCAAGAACTTTGCAAATCAGTGGGGAAAACAGATGAGGGTATCATAATGCAATGCAGAAGATGCCGCAGTAGAGGTAAGCATAGGATGCTATGTGGCCCTTAGGCTGGCACTTAATCCCAGCTTGGGGGGTTAAGGAAGTTCAGAGAGGCCTTCTGGACACAGTGACCACTTCCTCTGCCTCTTGAAGGACAGGTAGAAGTCCGCCGGTCACAAGGCCTCAGAGAAAGAGCGGAAGGTCTTTCTAGTCAGAGCGAACCCTGAAGGATTTGAGCCAAAGGAGACTCCTGATTAGATTTGTATTTTAGAACACCCAGTCTGGAGATGGTACGAAGAATGAATCAGAGACATAAAATAGACAGGAGCAGTGACGAGACTGTGGTGGGCACAAGGCATGTGAACTAACGTAATCTCAGGGAGGATGCAACATACATATTTGAGTGGTGTTAAGAAATCACACTCAACTCTATATCTCTATTTAAATAAAAATCAATAGCTAATGCTTTTTACTAAGTGCTTGCTTTGTGCCGGGCCCTGTTTCAAGAGCTTTCTGGGTACTAATGTGTCTGTCACTCGGAGCAACCACATGAAGAGCAGACGAGTGCACTGAAGTACATGTTGAGTGGAAAACCTGGAACTCAGTCTGGAGTATGTGATCCAGAGCCTACATGCGTAAGCACTACCCATACCGCCGGGGTTTGAACTAGAAGCGTGTTTGGAGATCGCAACAGCAACATAACGGGACAGATGGTAGCTACACTTGTGGTAAACATGGCATAATGTGTAAACCTGTCAAATCAGTAAGTCGTACACCTGAAACCGATGTCACATTGTTTGCCAACTATACTTGAGTCTTTTACATTTAAAAATAAATAAATAAAACAGGCTGTGGGATTTGCCCCTGGTATAAGGAGTGTGGAGAAGGGGTCAAAGAGGCCAAGCCACAGCCAGACACTCTGTATCAGGGAATTGTGCGGTAGGTGGAGGAGGAAAAGGGGAATGAGAGCACCCTTGGAGCTCTCTAAGAACTCAGACACGTGGCCTACAAGAGATCCAGTGTTTGGATTGCTGCCTCTCAGAGATATCATAAGCCACTGAGCCAGCAGAGCTGCAAGAATCCCCCCGAGAGAGGAGGCCAGAAGTGGCCACTTAAATGAATAAGCATGGGTCCCCTTCTGGTGCCTCCTCAGTGCCTCATCAACTGGCAGAGCTGAGCCAGGACAGGGGGAGGGCACGGAAGAAGCAGACTTCATCCCACCCTTCAACATTTAGGGTTCCACCTCAATTCTGCACAGAGAGGAGGAGGGCATGGGATTTAAATCAAGATTGAGACCAGGGATTTGAATGCGCCATCATTTATTGCCTAGTTATTTTTAAACCTGAAATGAACTGGAAAAGTATGGAATCTGCCTAAGATACTGTTGAGGATGATAAAACGACAGACGATTCAACAGAGCCAAGTGGGAGAGGCAATGATTAGAATACATCAAACCATGTTATGTTTATAACCCAATGTTGGGAGACTCCCTAATAAACTAGTGACAGTCTCAATAATAATAATAATAATAATAATAATAATAACAACAACAACAACAACATCATGTCTGGAAATGCAGAAGGGAACTTTTATGCGCATGCAACCACAGAGACCTTGTACCCAGTGAAGCCTGATCAGAAGCCCAGCCCTCTTTCTGTTGAGTCAAATTCGGGGAAACATGCAGGAGTGGGATGAGGATACCAAGGAAAAAACAGAAGGATGTCATTAGCAGAAAGGACACCAGCTGGGATAGGACATGGAGGACGTCAAAGGTATGGTCACGCTGAGGTGGAGGGGTCCCACTGGAAAAGGCCAAACCTGACACAGCCGAAAAGTTAGCCACACAAGACGGTTCTGAAAAGTTGTTGAATAAAAATATGTAATTACAAGGTAGGAAAGGAGTGTGATCCATTTTTGTTAGATGGATATATTTTATGCTAAAGCTGGTTACCTCTGAACTAGGAATGGATGTTTAAATTTTTCTTCTTTTTGTTGCTTCTTTTTCTCAAATGACAAGTGTAGTATTTTAGTTGAGGTAAAATAACCTTGAAACTGGATAAAGGTGTGGGAAGGGAAGACTGAGGCAGCCGGTGAAGTCATGAGAAAAAAGAGTGTCCTGGGGGTGAAGAGCCTGCCATCAATAATGCTGGAAGTAATTAAATGACCTGAGATTCACAAAAGAGAAAAGGGTGATGTCCCAGAAGCATGTTATGAACAAGGATAGTACCAACTCAGCCACATGCAGGAGGGAAATCCAGGGAAAGAGAGATATTTCAAGTATCATCAGGGGAGAAACTGTTTGCTTATTTGTTTTTGTTTTTTAGATGCTCTAAACTTTTTAATGGTAAAAAACACATTAAGTTTACCATCTTAACTCTTTTTTCATGTTCAATAGTGTTAAATGTATTTACATCACTGTACAGTAGATTGCTAGAACTTTTTCATCTTGCAAACCTGAAAGTCTATAGTCATTAAATGCTAATTCCCCCTCATTTCCCCCCCCGACAACATTTTATAATTTTTTACTACTTTATATATTTCATAGTAGTAGAATCATATAGTATTTGTTATTTTGTGATTGGATTATTTCACTCAATTCCCTCAAGGTTCATTCATGCCATAGCATGTGACAAGAATTCCTTCTTTTTAGAAGGAATTAGCTGCATATAGCATATATTAACTGCATAATATTCCATTGTGTGTATATACTATGTTTTCTTTATACCTTCATTTATCATCGGGCATTTGGATTGCTTCCACCTTTTGGCTATTGTGAGTAGCGTTGCCATAAACATGGGGGTAGAAACAGAGACTGGTTTTTTGACAATTCAAAAGAGGAAAGACAATAATTCAAGGTCAAAGTTTGTGGTGTGATGAAACTTGTTCTCAAAGGAGTAATGGTTCCAGAAGCCACAATGGAAAAGTTAAGAAATTTCAGGACAGATGACATGAAGACCCAGATTCAGGTGAAATCGAACCAGGACACCAAACTGCCCTGCCTACCTGTCTCTACTTGGAAGACTGAAATTTATACTGAGACTGATAGAACCAATTTCCAAAACTCTCCCCCTCAAAAAAAAAAAATATACATTTCTTTAACTCCATTTACAAAAATGCCCCAAAACCTAGAAGTTTTCTTGTCCTCTCTCAATTTTCAATGCATTGTAAATTTTAGCAATCCCAAGAGCAACTTCTGCAGTGATGCTTTGAGACAATTTAGGGAGCCAATATTGAGTTTCATCTGTATTAGAAACAGCCTTGAGAGAAAGGAAAAGATGAAAAGAAAGGCACAAATTGTGGGGAAACATCACAACTTACAATCTATTTAAGGATACTATTTCCAGTGACAGAGAAGATAGTATTAAAAAACATGATTCATAATTTTGACCCTACTACTAAGTTCAAAGGTCCATGATAACACATTTCATGTATTCCTTTGCCTTCAAGAAAAACTGTAACTCTTCAATCTCAGATCAAAAAGAACTTGATGTAAAGCAGGTAACCAACAGCTCTAGAGGTGAGTGGAGTTTGTGGTCACCTCTCTTCCATCATCAGGCAGCAGCATCAGATTGTGCACATCATCATCACAGCTAACACACAACACATGTGTCAAACACTGTTGCTATTCACTCATTTAATCTTCAAAACAACCCTATGAGCTGGGTTCTATTATCATTCTTTTATTACAGACGCAACAACTAATGCACAGAATTACTTACCCAAGATCATGTTTCTATTAAGTGTCAGAAGTGGAATTCAAACACAAGTAGTCTGGTTTAGAGTATATGCTCTCAACCATCACACTATAAGAACATATATAATGAATACCCAGTCTCCAACAGGATATAAATACCATTTGGATGCAAGAGATCTGCATCAAAATGGTAATTCAAAATGACAGCACTAACATCACTATTATCACTCAGGTTCAAATGGAAATGCCCATCCACTCTTCCAACCAGTAGGCAGTGATTCTCCAATTTATGAAGCCTGGAACAGGAAGGGGGAGATAATGCAACAGAATAGGTGTTAGTAATAACTCTACATCAAGGTGTTTTGGATAAACCATAACATATGCTGAAACTGGCAATAAAATACAAAAGAATGTGTGGTCTTAACGCATCAATAACAACTGCATAGGTATTTATTTTAGTTCATTTCTCCAGCTCTCTTATTATAAAGACCCTGAACTAGTTTTAAAAGAATAAAGAAGAAAAAAAGCTATTTACTCCCTTTTGATGCTCTGCATGTGCTAGGAGAATGGTATCCAGTCCCTAACAGTGCCCAAAAAGGAGAAAAAAATAAAAGAACTTCTGCAATGGGATGACAGAGGGTAACTCTTGTGAATATAAAGGAACCTTCATTTTTAATGAAGTCAAGAATTCTGTAGGGGGAGCTCTCACACATTACCACATGCTTAAAGAAGCACACCTCCCAAGCTCCCACAGGAGGAAGCCTACTTTACATACCCCAACAAGAGGAAGAATTTCTCCTTCCCCAGCAATGGCCCAGCCAATGAGAACTCAGCCAAACAGCCCTTCCCCGCTTCCTCCTTTCCCCTATAAAAGCAAGCCCCCCTCCTCTGTTCTCTGGACTTGCCCATGGTTTGCCTTGGTTGGCTTGTCTCAAACTGCAATTCTTCTGTTACTACCCAATACAGTAGTCTCCCTTTATCTGCAGTTTGGCTTTCCACAATTTCAGTTACCCATGATCAACCACAGTGCAAAATACTAAGTGGAAAATTCCAAAAATAAACGATAAGTTTTAAATTGCACATTGTTCTATGCAGTGTGATGAAATCTTGTGTCATGCCACCCCAGATGTGAATCATCCCTTGGTCCAGTGTATCCATGCTGTATGTGTTACCTGCCCATTAGTAATTTAGTAGATGCTTCAGTTATCAGACCGACTCTCGCACTATCATAAGGCTTGTGTTCAAGTAACCTTTATTTTACTTAATAATGACCCCACAGCACAAGAGTAGTGATGCTGGCAATTCAGATATGCCAAAGAGAAACTGCAAAATGCTTCCTTTAAGTGAAAAGGTAAAAGTTCTCAACTGAATAAGAAACGGGAAAAAATCATATGAAGTTACTAAGATCTACAGTAACTTTTATTATAGTATGTTATTATAATTTTTCTCTTTTATTATTAGCTATCCTTGCTAATCTTTTACTGTACCTAATTTATAAATAAAACTTTATCATAGCTATGTATGTATAGAAAAAGCATACCATATACTGTAGAGAGTATAATATATACCACATAGCTATGCACGTATGAGAGTGTAGAACATATACAGCGTGGCATATACTATATCTGTAGTTTCAGGCATCCACTGGAGGCCTTGGAACATAACCCCAGCAGATAATGGGGGACCACCGTAAACTCATTTTGCTGGTAAAATAACTGGCTCATTTGCTTTATAAGGCCAACACTTTCTTCTACCAATGCAGGTTTCTTTATATTCTTTCCCTAGCTAACTTCCCAAGGACAAAAGTTAACTTCTGTCCAGAATCGTCTCTCCAGCCTCATCCTCTACAACTGAGCATGTGAACATGTGCGTTGTATGATGCCTTAATGGAATAATTTTGTTATAATCTGTATCATGTACCAGGTCTATCCTGATTTACAGTAACCCATGAAAGCAGTTGAGGAGCAGTTTCCATTACAGATACGAAATCCAGCTGTGCCGCCACATAATTATCTTCTCTGCCTTAGAGCCAATGTTTTAGATAATTACTAAGTCATATGTGAATTCAGCTTTGTCCAACACTTGAGTGAATAATGTTCATATTCTAAAGCTGTTGAGGAGTAGAAATTTAAATTCTCTGTGGGGATTATGCTTTGGGAGAGTTACCTTGATGGAATAGTATAACTATCAGCCTCTCAAGTAGAAGAAATCCTGTTTTACCACAAGCACCACCTTCCCCACACTTCAACAACGCTTTCTTGGAGTTTCCAATGGCGTCTGCAGTGACCAAAGAGCTACTCAGGATAGTGGAGAGAGTGCTGGGTGGACAGAGAACCAAGAGCTGCAGAAGTAAGTGCTATGGAGGAGACACCATAGTAGCAGCATAGGACATCTTTTTAGGATCCTAAATTAACAGCAGGCCAACTCTAGGGGAGACGCAACAGCCTCATACTGAGAATAGATGAACGGGTCAAATGACACACTAGCACAAATCCCTAAATGTCACAATATTCTGATAAGCTAAGATCGGACAGAACAAATTTACACCTCCAAGCCTGTGGTTTTCTCTATTCAAAACACAAACGTGACCTTATCAATCCAACTCAAAACAACAACTTGTAGCACTTTTTTTTTTTCATTTGAGAGATTAATATTCAAGCAAGCAACTTAATTTCTAACCCTGACTTCAAACATCTGGGAACTCAGCTCTGCAGGGTTCAAGAACTCTGGGTCTTTTGAGGCAGGAAACACAGTGCAGGACAGTTTGTGATTCATAAGTGACCTCACTGCATCATCAATTCTCCACGGTGGCTGATCAGACCTAATTTCTCCTGCCAGACTCACTCACAACCAGGAACAAAGGCATGTGAACTCAGGAGCTGCCCCCCCATGCAAGTGCTGATTCAGTTCTCCATCTTTCGTTTCCCTTATTCTACATAATGTGAATCTCTCATTCATATAAACACTCAATTCCTACTATGTGTTAAATGCTACGTGATTGCTAGAAATAAAGAAAATGTTACATTTGTTCAGTCACACATTCTCACTGGGTCTTCCTGGCATGCACTTGAGATTTTGAAGACAAAGTTCATAAACTCATTCAAGTCTCACTCTTACAACACTGAACTCATTAACTGAGTGCCTTAACTAAAGAAAATAGTCATAGACCATACCAATCACACCATCGCTGCTATGGCAATATCCATAAATATCAAGAAAATGATACACAGTTAACTTTTAATTATCCACACTAATGAAGGGGAACAGTGGCATGGTTAATCCAAAATAGTTTACAATCCAATAATAATTTCTATTAGGATTTGGAATTCATTATGTGCCTTTCTTCCCAGAAGATTTACCTCCTGATTATGTTTTCCATGATGAATATTCAAGTGAGAAACTTAATTTCTGTCTTAGAGTTTTAAAATTTATAAGCCTCAAGCCTCCATGCCAGGCTTGCAGAACTAAAATGTAAAGTCCCTCATTAAAGTTTATGATACTGCCATAACGTCATGTAATCCCATCCTGAACTTCCCATATGTGATGAGTTATCACCAAGTCCTAATGTCAAGCTTTCCCAAGAAATAAATGCATTGGGATTTAGCTCACAATTTCTGACTCTTCCTCTCTCATCTGCCTTAGTCCATCTGAGCTGCTATGACAAAATAACACACAGACTGGATAACAACAGACATTTATTTCTCATAGTTCTGGAAGCTGTCAAGCCCAAGATCAAAGCACCAGCATGGTCACATCTTGATGGGAGCTCTCTTCCAAGTTCATAGTCAATGCCTTCTCACTGTGCCCTCACATAGGAAAGGAGCTGGCAATCTCTATGGGGCTCTTGGATAAAGCATTAATCTCACTCATGAGGGCTCCACCCTCGTGACTATGAGATGCTTATGACGAAGCATCTCCCAAAGGCCCCAGTTTCTTTTTTTTTTTCAATATATGAAGTTTATTGTCAAATTGGTTTCCATACAACACCCAGTGCTCATCCCAAAAGGTGCGCTCCTCAATACCCATCACCCACCTCCCTCCCACCCCCCATCAACCCTCAGTTTTTCTCAGTTTTTAAGAGTCTCTTATGCTTTGGCTCTCTCCCTCTCTAACCTCTTTTTTTTTTCCTTCCCCTCCCCCATGGGTTTCTGCTAAGTTTCTCAGGATCCACATAAGAGTAAAAACATATGGTATCTGTCTTTCTCTGTATGGCTTATTTCACTTAGCATAACACTCTCCAGTTCCATCCATGTTGCTACAAAGGGCCATATTTCATTCTTTCTCATTGCCACATAGTACTCCATTGTGTATATAAACCACAATTTCTTTATTCATTCATCAGTTGATGGACATTTAGGTTCTTTCCATAATTTGGCTATTGTTGAAAGTGCTGCTATAAACATTGGGGTACAAGTGCCCCTATGCATCAGTACTCCTGTGTCCCTTGGATAAATTCCTAGCAGTGCTATTGCTGGGTCATAGGGTAGATCTATTTTTAATTTTTTGAGGAACCTCCACACTGTTTTCCACAGTGGCTGCACCAATTTGCATTCCCACCAACAGTGAAAGAGGGTTCCCGTTTCTCCACATCCTCTCCAGCATCTATAGTCTCCTGATTTGTTCATTTTGGCCACTTTGACTGGCGTGAGGTGATATCTGAGTGTGGTTTTGATTTGTATTTCCCTGATGAGGAGCAATGTTGAGCATCTTTTCATGTGCCTGTTGGCCATATGGATGTCTTCTTTAGCGAAGTGTCTATTCATGTTTTCTGTACATTTCTTCACTGGGTTATTTGTTTTTCAGGTGTGGAGTTTGGTGAGCTCTTTATAGATTTTGGAAACTAGCCCTTTGTCCGATATGTCATTTGCAAATCTGTTTTCCCATTCCGTTGGTTGCCTTTTAGTTTTGTTGGTTTTTTCCTTTCCTGTGCAGAAGCTTTTTATCTTCATAAGGTCCCAGTAGTTCATTTTTGCTTTTAATCAAAGGCCCCAGTTTCTAATAACATCATCTTCAGGGGTTCAGATTTCAACATACGACTATGTGGAAGACACAGATATTCAGAACACTGAATCATCCTATTTAACTCTATGTTATTCATCCATGTATTGGTTCAAACATTTTACTACCTGCATTCATGAGCTGTTCCTGTAGTAATATCGAGTAACAAACTACCTTGAAACCTAATGACTTAAAGCAACAAGCATTTATTTCTTGCTCACAGACCTACAAGTTGGCTGAATTCAGGTTAAACCTTTGATTTTGGCTCAACTCTGCTACATGCGTATCCCCAGTTGCCTTGGACCAGTGGCTCTAGTGGATTATAAGAGCACAAAGAGACAAGACAAGCCATCCATGCACATTTAAAACCTCTGTTCACATCATGTCTGTTCACATTCCACTGACTACTAGGGAAGAAATATTGCCAAGCTCAAAGTTAGTGGGGCAAAAAAAAAAAAAAGTACAATTCACCCAAGAAGGAAAAAAAATGAAGGTAAAATTCCTACTGAAAAGCACGCCAATCCATCATTTAATATGCATTAGACTCTCCAGCAGGCTCTGGAAATCTGAGGATGAATAAGTCATGATTCCTGTCCTCAAGGAACTCACATTTCAGGGAAAAAAGTACTAAAAGGATAATGTTGAAACTGCTAAGTAAAGATACATCCAAAATACTGTGTAGGAGAAGGGGACAAATGAGGGAGTCTGATGCTTCCTGAGATGAGGGAACAAGCAAAGACTTTACATTTGAGTGTCTGATGTGAAACCTGAAGACAAATAGGAGTTTCCAAGGAAAAAGATAAAGTAAAGATGAAATGTGGAGTAAATGGTCTCTTCAAAAAAATGACAGGTCATACAGTGTGACTAGAACCCAGTACACATAAGATAGCTAAGGAACAAAATCAGTCCTGAAATCTAAGTTCAGGTTCTGAAAAGCCTTATGGATCACAGGAACAAGTTCAGAATTCATCTTATTGGCAGAGGGGAAACAGAAGAGCAAGAGATATCAGTGACGTCACCAGCACTTGATTTTGAAGACACTCAGCGGCAGGGTGGAGGAGAGACTGGCGGGCAAGGGATATTCTGGTGGCACAGAGGTCAGCGAAGGGGCTACAGCGGTAGTTGAGGCAGAATGATCAGGGCTTGAACCAAGACAGCACCAGAACCATGGAAGGAAAGAGAAGCCATTCAAAACCCCTGTGGATGCAGAATCAGAGAACAATTAGATGAGAGAGAGAGGGAGAAGAGCAGGAGGACTGGAAGTACTGGTTTGCAAGCTTATGCAACTAGTTCAAAGGGTAAGACATTCTTCTTTCTGCTTCCCAAGGCACTCTTTCCATCTCTCCCTCCAGACAATGAACTCTGCCTCTTGGCCTAATTGAAAGTCCTGGGGCATCAGAACAGAAGAGGGGTTGAGGCAAAGGAAGACTTGTTTGATGAGAAAAGATGGATATATCCCTTTCCATAATCAGTGGAACACAGGTGAATAGATTAAGCAGGTCCTTTATCGAGTGCCTTTAATCACCTAACTCAAATCAATACTCCTTTAGAGGGACATAAATTAATTCTCCAAACAAACAGCTCATGCCTGTGAAGAGATGCCTGCAGTGTTTACACACTCCAGCTCCCCTGATTGGGGTCGGTAGTGGTGAGGAAAGAAAGGCAACTACAAACCCAGAGGCAGAACCCATGCTTGGAAGCATGCAAGATCCAGGAGCAAAAACTCCTAACTCTACTGACACTTCATCTATTATCTCATCTGAATTGTTGCTGGTGGAAGAACCCACAGGTGATACAGCCTTACAGGTCATGAGCACATAGATGCTGCCTGGGGTGGCTCTGCTATTTCTGTACTCTGAGCCCTTCCCATCTATCTTCCCACATCCACTAGGCTGGAAGGAGACGTAGTGAGGGAGGAGGAGTTTGAAGTAGCTCCTACAACTCCAACCCCCCAACAGAACCTAAGTGAAAAGAGCAGAGATGGACCTGTGTTACAAGTCTGGTTTGCTAGCTATGCAACGTTGGACAAGCCTCCTAATCCCTCAGAGTTACAACTGTGCATCTGTGAATGAAGATGAATACCTCCTTCTGTGTTTAAAGTCATGCTAGGATAAGATAACCCCAAAGGTCTACAACCTCAGGTGCACTCAAAAAATGTTAGAATATTTTCTTCCTCATCCAGTGTATTACTTTGCTATACTGGGGCTGATTTGCTTAAAGGACTGTCAAATAAAATTGCTTACAAAACTGCCCCAAGTTGAAAGTCTGCAGAAACCATATGTGCACTAAGAGCTATGAGCATGATGGTGATTTCCCATCTGCAGTCTTTTTCCTGCTATCTCCCCTGACGGGAAGAGCCAGACCAGAATTCAGAAAGATCAGCCATCCATGCTGCGATCAAGGCCAAGGGTTAACGCAAGCATTTTTAAATGATCCCAGTTGTTGTTCTAAATAACGGTAGCCATTATTGGTATTATTAATAAAAGCTGTTCTGCCAAACTGGTGTCTGTGTACTACTTAAATGTGAGGCAAAGAGGTCAAGACATGAAGGATAAGACTGTATTTCTTTCTTCAGAATAACCTTAGGGCAATTTCTAAGAGATTCGACCAACAAAGGAAACAGGCATACAGCTTCATCCTGCTTCTGGCCCTTTCCTCCAGATCAGACATCGTTTCTGCAGCCTACAAAACTCCACCGGTTTGAGAAATAATATGCAAATTCCCTAAGTGCATGGCCAATAATTTTACAGGTCTCCCCTGGAGTGGTAAATGATTTCTAGGTCTCTGACTTACTCAACAGGGAGTCTGGGAACCTCAAATTCAGGATTGTCATAGAAACCATTAGTGTCACTAAATTAACTAACCCTCAGAATTATCTAAGAAAAAGTTTATATTGATCTTACTTAGCCAAGGGAGAATAGAAGCACTTTCCTTTATGATTAACCTTTACAGAGTCCTCCTAGGCTACTCATACTTCTCAGCTGATGAGAGATTACTGAGAAATAACTAAAATATCCCCAGAACCAGAGTCTTTGTGCCATTATTTCCCTTAAATAATCAAGTTACATATACCTTCAACTGTACCTCTTATAAAGTTATTCAGGGCAACAATATGTAGACACCAAAATGTAAAATAATGTTCCCTATCCTTTACGGAAACTCTCTATTTAATAAATAAAATTATTATGTCTGTATCATGCTAAAGTTAACAAAATGTTTTCATATACATTATTTCATTAAAATGTTCACAACTATGAAAGATGGATAGTATCTTTATCCCCCAATTTACAAGTAAGGATACTAAGACAAAAATAAGTAAACAATTTGCCAAAAGTCTGGCTAGTAAGAACTGAGATGAAAGGGCAATTCGTTTTGCAAAGATGGAGGCAAAGTGTGAGAGATCAGGAAGACCTACGGAGAATGATGATGTTTTGGATTTTGAAAGACCAGAAGTCTGATGCATCAACAACCAACTTGTAAAACATCTACTATGAGTTGAGTACTATGCTTGAGACTGGGACACACAAATGCAAGGCAGATGCCATCCCTGCTCTAAAGTGACTTACATTCTAGTAGATAAGGCATGCAAGGGTCATTTCAAATTCCACCTGTGATCTGTGGGTTAAGTACAGCTGAAACCCCCAGTGGACATTGCATGCCTCTGTTCTAGCAACCAACAGTTGCTTCCTCATCCAGTGATGCCCCATTAAATACATATGTCGCAGCAAAGGAATAGCCACTCCAAATTTATACCATGAGCCTAGCTCTCAAATCCAACCCCTTGTAGGTTGGTGAAAAAGAACAAAGAAAACGGAAAGTTGGGCCCACCCCTGAGGATCAGGTATCCTCTCTAACAACTATGTGCCTAGGCACTTCTGGACTTCAGGGGTTGGGGCCAATCTCTTACTGGTTATGGAGGAAAAAGCAGAAGAGTTATCTTAGAGAGAGCTACCTGTAACTAGTCTTTATGGACCTGTTCAAGGTTACGACCTTGTTCTGGGGAGGACATGGGGGCCCCTTAGATGAACTGGGTTTTTGGAAGGAATGATAAACAGAAGCAGCACAGAGCATGGATCTGAGGGACAAACTGCATTGGTTTAAATCCTAGCTCTGCCACTTAATCATATGACCTTGGGCAGGTTATTTAATCTCTTGACTCAGTATTCTCATCAGTAAAATAGGAATGGTTAATAATAGCACTTAACCTCTTAGGATGTCCTAAGGATTAAAAGAGTTCACTAACATATGCCAAATGCTTAGAATAATGCCTGGCACATAATAAGTGCCATTTAAGTATTAGGTACTTTTACATGTCACGACTGAGGGTCATGAGAAACTCAATCTCCCTGACCTGCTTCAAAAGCATGTCTTACAACCAGTTAAATTAATTACATTGGACTCTTCAGATGATTGCTTCTAATGCACAATTCAAATAATCATTCCAGGGGCACCTGGGTGGCTCAGTCCGTTAAGCATTCGACTTTCAGGTCATAATCTCATGGTTCATGAGCTCAAGCCCCGTTGTGGGATCTGTGCTGACAGCTCAGAGCCTAGAGGCTGCTTCCATTCTGTGTCTCCCTTGCTCTCTGCCCCTCCCCCCCCCCCCCCCGCCACACACACACACACTCTCTCTCTCTCTCTCTCTCTCAAAAATAGATATTTAAAAAAAATTTTTTTAATTAAAAAAAAAATGATGGGGTGCCTGGGTGGCTCAGTTGGTTAAGCGTCTGACTTCGGCTCAGGTCATGATCTCACGGTTTGTGAGTTGGAGCCCCGCATCAGGCTCTGTGCTGACAATTCCAAGCCTGGAGCCTGTTTCAGATTCTGTGTCTCCCTCTCTCTGCCCCTCCCCCATTCATGCTCTGTCTCTCTTTGTCTCTCAAAAATGAATAAACATTAAAAAGTATTATTTTAAATGATCACTCCAAAGCAAATTATTTACCTTCTTCAAATCTGCAAAAGCCTAAACATGACAGTTTCCCAGTGGGCATGACAGCTTTTTAGGGTATTATCTGGTATTACCTCAGGACTTGCTCTCTGAAACCTTCCCTGACTATATGCAGATGGACCCTTACACACACACACACACACACACACACACACACACACACACACACACACAGTGTAGTGCTGGGTCTTTTGTATCTGATAAACCCAGGTTCAAATCCCTTACCATTTACTAACCAAATGATGGCAAGCAAATTAGTTAAATGTACAGACCTCAGTATCCTCATCCAAAAATGGGAGCAATAAAACCTATCTTAAATGAAATGAGCTCCTGTCTATCCACACGTGTCAGGGCCTGTCAAGAGGGAGCACTCTACAAATGGCAGCTAAAATACCCACAGAGCATTACTCACCTGGAAAGGGGCCTCACAGAAATGATGCAATTTTTCTTTCCAATGAGGCTATTGATTCCCTTTAAGGAGACTCTCAGCAGGATAAATGACCCTTCATTATTTCCCTGGCAGGCTCCTGGCATTTTGGGATTCCAAACAAATCTGACTTACCACATGTGTGAATCCCAAAGGTCTATAGACATTGCTTCATAATGGCAAAAAATTATCACATCAATAAAAATTGACCATTGTTCAGATACTGAATTCTTCCAAAGAACATTACCTGGGGCATTCTGGAATGGGGAGGGCAGGGCTGGTTAGGATCTGCTATCTTTACCCAGAGGGTCCTGAAGGGCAAAGCATGCCTGGTACACTCAGAAAATAAACCAGAGAGCAGAAAAGAGCAACTGATCTTCTGTCTCCAGGCATCCCCAACATTGGTTCTGAAGGGATGCCTTAAAATTCATATTTAATTATGATAATTATTTCTTTCCCCTTAAGATACTCCAGTGACCCCCCCACTTCCCAAAAGCTCAAATCTACCTTTACTTACCCTCCGCCTCTTCAGCCTGTCTCTTGCCATTCTTCCCCTATGTCCACAACCTACATTCGAATCCCACCAAAACTCACTGTCAACTCATCATATCCCTCTTAGACTCAGCACATTTTACACATCACCTTTTTGAGTCAATCATTTTAATGCCAGTCATTTTGAGTGCAACTCGATAGACTTGGTGATGATTACATTTTTTGCTCGCCTTTCAGTCCTGACAAGGCAACAATCAAACCAGAGAAAGATTTTTATAATGACCACGTTTTCCATGCCCTGTGTTAGGTCATAACCAATTTCCCATCAATTCTGACATCTATGGGAGGCTGATTAGTTAACTTTACTAGCACACCAAGTCCTGCATTCGAGAATGCCTGCAGTGTCTAAGATCATTCATTCAAATTGTCTTTATACTACAGCTTACTTTGAAAAACGCATACCAATGAAGGGCAGATAGCATGAGTTGAAAATTCTAGTCATGAAAAGAATGATCTGGTTGGTTAATTGTGGTATTGTAAGAAAGAACCCTCTGGCTATAGGGGGCGTGTGTTGTATCCATTTCTTGCCACATCAGAGAGGCAATCTAGGACATCATGAAGAGTGTAAGCCATGGGGACAGCCTGCCTGGGTGTGAGTCCTGGCTCTGCCACTTATGAGGTATGGAATCCCAGGGCATTTCTTCGTGCCTCAATTTCCTCCTTTTTAAAATGGAGATAATAACGGGACCCAACTCAACAGGATGTTGAGAGGATTAATGGAATCAATAATTGTAAATACATATGAGAATAGCGCCTGACACATAACAAACACTATTCAAATGTTTGTTAAGTAAAACAAATGCGACATTGTGGTTATATTGCTGATGGCAGCAAACACCTCGTGGCAGCTGTCAAAGTTGAAATTTCAGAGGATTCTGTAGAATAACAAAGTATGTATTCTCTACTGTTGCCCCCGCCCAAAAAAAAACCCAATTTATTATCTGTACTAAAAATAGAAATTAGTACCATTAGCCTTCACCAAACATTATTGGCAAAGGTCAGAAATCTTTGTTTTCTCAAGGAGAAAAACTGCACAAAACTCACAGTTATAAAGCGTCAAGATACTGCATCAAATTATTCTGTTTTCTCCCAGTTACACTCCATTCCTCTGAAAGCACATTTCAACCAGGAAACATTAACATCACCATGGAGCACCTTTGATAACAGGAACTTACACGTCCTTTAAGTCCTAAGTGACCTATTTATGTGGGGATTACTAACCACCACTAACAGTGAAAAGACGCACAGCAAAACTACACAGCAGTATCACAGAAAAAAACTTTTAAAAAGCCACATGTTAGAACAAGGGAAAGGAGGCTAAGTCTGCTACTACTGAGTCTGCTACTAAGTCTGTTCCATCGTACACAGGCACGCGAAGATATGCAAGAAGTGAAAGGGCTCCCAGTCCTGCCCAGGCCTTGCTGGATACAGGAGGGGGAGGTACAGCTGACTGTTCACCTGGAATGATAATAAGGGGACGAGCATGCACACATTTCCTGGTTTGAAACCCACTGTTACACCACTGAGAACTGGGGTAACATATTTGCCTTTGAGTCTCAATTTTCCCACCTGTAACACCTGATACACACAAGACACCCAATTCTCTAGCTCTCCTTTTCTATTCAGCGTAAGCAATAAATTTTTCCAGAATCTGTGGAAGGAAATTAGATCAGTTATACGATGCTTATCATCAAATGGAAACTATATATTCAATATTCTTCCTATAGTCCATGGATCTTCAAGTTTTTCCCAACACACATGAGGCAGGGTTCTTGTTGCATGCAGCAAAAACAAACCTTTAAACACTTAAGAAATCTATTCCAAGGGTCAGTTGGAAGCTGTGAGGTAGAGAACTGAAAATCAAGTGGGAATCATGGATGCTACAGAGGTTGGCAGCACAATTCACTGGCAAGAGTCACACGACAGTCACAAGCTGGTGCACAGGACATTCCTGCCACTACACTGGATCTTCCCATCTCCCTCCATCAAAAGGTCCCTCACTCCAGGCTCAATGTCCCCAAATCCAACAGCACCTGGAGCACATGCCCACTGGCTGTCCCCAGACATGCACAGAGGAAAATCTGACCTCCCTCCTTTGCTTCCAAAGACAAGAGGACAGGCAAGGTCAGGACTAACCCTTTAATGAACACAATGGGGAATGCCCCAGAAGAGAGACAGAGATACTAATAGGAAGAGGGGGCTAGAAGCTGGAGAGGCAAAAAAGTGACAAATCACACACCGTGAGAAAACAAAGAGATAAGCGACCTGCATCATTCTCCCCAGCCAGCGAAGCTAATCCAGTCTTGGAAGAAAGATAGGAAAGATGATCTCAAAGCAAACATTCAAGGTAAAAAATAAATCTACCTCTCTGCCCAACATCTATACTCAGGTGATACCAGGTCTATCCTTTGAGTCTGGTTTCATTTAACCCCAAACAACCCCACCTCTCTCCTACCCCAGGTCAACAAGAGTTAAACTAGCTCACTTTACCCTTTTAATAAGGGGAACGACTAGGTCTAGCTGTGAGCTAAATTCTGAAGCAAGCTCTTTCCCACTGCTTTTTCTGTCTTTGCTGCATCCTCTCATAACTTAACCACCTCTCTAACTAGATCCTAAAACCCCAAACCCTCACTTGTACCCACACTTGATATGATCTAAAAGTCCAGCATCAGCATTTAGAAATAAGAACTCAGAAATATACAGAAGTGGCTTATGAGATATATATTATAAAATTAAGCCTTCATGGGGGTGGTTATCATTCTCCATCTAAGCAAAGTCGCAGGATACAAAATTAATGTACATAAATCAGCTGCATTCTTATACGCTAATAATGAAGCAACAGAAAGACAAATAAAGAAACTGATCTCATTCACAATTGCACCAAGAAGCATAAAATACCTAGGAATAAACTCAACCAAAGGTGTAAAAGATTTGTACGCTGAAAACTATAGAAAGCTTATGAAGGAAATTGAAGAAGACACAAAGAAATGGAAAAATATTCCGTGCTCATGGATTAGAAGAATAAACATTGTTAAAATGTCAATACTACCCAAAGCAGTTTACACATGCAATGCAATCCCAATCAAAATTGCACCAGCATTCTTCTCGAAGCTAGAACAAGCAATCCTAGAATTTGCATGGAACCACAAAAGACCCCAAATAGCCAAAGTAATATTGAAGAAGAAGACCAAAGCAGGAGGCATCACAATCCCAGACTTTAGCCTCTACTACAAAGTTGTAATCATCAAGACAGCATGGTATTGGCACAAAAACAGACACAGAGACCAATGGAATAGAATAGAATAGAAACCCCAGAATTAGACCCACAAAAGTATGGCCAACTAATCTTTGACAAAGCAGGAAAGAATATCCAATGGAAAAAAGACAGTCTCTTTAACAAATGGTGCTGGGAGAACTGGACAGCAACCTGCAGAAGAAGGAAACTAGACCACTTTGTTACACCATTCACAAAAATAACTCAAGATGGATGAAGGACCTGAATGTGAGACAGGAAGCCATCAAAACCCTAGAGGAGAAAGCAGGAAAAAACCTCTCTCACCTCAGCCGCAGCAATTTCTTACTTAAACAGAAGCATTTTCTAAATTCAGGCACCTGAGTGGAGCTCTGCTAGATTTCTACCACTCACTCCCCTGCCCCCAATTTATTCTTCCTTTCTCTACCTAACCCTATTTCCTACCAGGTCAACCTGAAGAAACTCTATCCCTAAGGTCCCTTGATGAATCGATTAACAAGAGATCGAGGGCAGCAGGAGAGTCAGGTCAAGGTTTTCATTATCCTGGCTTTTTCTCTCTGCCAGATTCACCACCCCTTTACTGAAGGCCACAGCTCCTACCAAATAACCCAGGCCTCTCCAGCTTCTGGGAATCCCTACCTTTACTTGTCCCTTCCATCCCAAGAGTGATCAGTAATTCCTCGTTGGTAGCCTCGGTGTATTGCAATATCCCTATTTTTCTAAATCAAAGTTGTCAACTTTACTATTTACAAGGTTGTCAATGTTACTATTAACATTTGGGGCACATAATTGTTGTGGGAGGCTATCCCATGCATTATAGGATGTTTAGCGGTATGCTCAGCCTTTGCCCAGTAGATGCGAGTACCACCCTATCCTCAAGCTATGACAGGCAAAAGTATATTCAGACATTTCCAAATGTCCCCCAGAGCACAAAATCACCCCCAGTTGGGGACAACTGATCTAAACCTTTCTACACTCTTGTTAATAGTCCCTTCACCAAACTTTTCTTAAATAACCCAAGTATACCATCTCCTTCTTGCACAGACTCTTATTGACATAAGAAGTCTGTGTGCAAAATTGGCCAAAATTACCACGTTAAAGCTTATTTAACCCACTGTAATGTAAATTCCATAAAGAAGTATAATGTCTGTCTTGTTTGTTACTACATCCCCCTCTACCAAGAACAGTGTTGGATCTTAGTATGTATTCAATGAATATTTCTCAAATAAATTCAAGCTATGGCATTGACAATAACAGCACATCAGAAGAAATACAAGTTTCCACAGAAGATAAGTAAGCACATACAAAAAGGAAAACGATACAGAGGTTCAGCAAGTACAATACAGAGGGTGACCTCTAGAATACTGGAGCAAGTATTGTGGCCCCTCTGTTAAAACAACTCTCATTGCAGAATACTCCCTCGATATCCCCTATCTATAGGACTATTCATAAGAGTTTATCAATTACTTGTACTTGGATCCCAAACTTATCAAAGCAAACTTTAATATAAGCTCCATGAGAGCTGGGATACAACCTGCTCAGTTCGCTACTGTATACCCACTACCTTGCTCAGTATTCTGCAAATATTTGTCAAGACAGAGCATCGATGAATGGACCATCTGATAATGATGTGGGTTAGCCACTAGGAAAAAGAAAAATCTGGTCTCATGACCATCAAGGACATCAAGAATTTTCCTGAATTTCTTAATGTGTATTAATTAGTTAAAGTTATATGTTTGTCTTGCATATCTTTTAGTTATACTGATCATCCACACAGAGGCTTATCACTCCTGACTCAAAGAAAAGCAGAGATGAGAAAAGCAGAAAGTCAAATTATGGAATATAGAATCTTAATTGAGGCTCGTAGCAAAACCGTATGGTTTCTTTGAAAGCACATTCCAGTTAAAAAAAAAAAAAGAAAAGAAACAAATAGGGGCACCTGGATGGCTCAGTTGGTTAAGCGTCTGACTTCGGCCCAGGTCATGATCTCGTGGTCTGTGAATTCGAGCCCCACGTCAGTCTCTGTACTGACAGCTCAGAGCCTGGAACCTGTTTCAGATTCTGTGTCTCCCTCTCTCTCTGACCCTCCCCCGTTTATGCTCTGTCTCTCTCTGTCTCAAAAATAAAAATAAACGTTAAAAAAAATTTTTTTTTAAAGAAACAAATAGACAACAACTTTCTTGCATGGCCAGCCAAGGCCTAAAGACTTAAATATAACAGAAATTAATGTAACACATCTCTCTTATCCCCTATTTTAAAAGTGCATTTTTTTTTTACCTTTTGCTGCATAAAACGTTACCCCTAAACAGCAGCTAAGACAACACACATTTATCATTCCACAGTTCACATGAGTCAGGTATCTAGACACAACACAGCTAGACTTCTACTTTGGAGTCTCATACGTTGCAATTAAGGTGCCCAATGAACTATAGCAATCTCAAGGTTCAACTGGGGAAGGACCCGCTTCCAAAATCATTCACATAGCAGCTGGTAGCACCTTTTGCTGCATAAAACGTTACCCCTAAACAGCAGCTAAGACAACACACATTTATCATTCCACAGTTCACATGAGTCAGGTATCTAGACACAACATAGCTAGACTTCTACTTTGGAGTCTCATACGCTGCAATTAAGGTGCCCAATGAACTATAGCAATCTCAAGGTTCAACTGGGGAAGGACCCGCTTCCAAAATCATTCACATAGCAGCTGGTAGGATGCAGTTCCTTGAGAGCTATTGGCCAAAGGTCACCCTCAGTTCCTTGCCATGTGGACTTCTCCAGCATGGCAGCTTGATTTCTGGAAGCCTGAAAGACAAAAGGCAATAGGGTTCTGCTAACAAGATGAAAGCCAGTCTTCTGTAAACCACAGAAGTGTTCTCATCACCTTTGCCATATACTATTGGTTAAACAAGTCACTGTATCAATCTTACAGTCAGGGAAGAGTATCATAGAATAAAGTGAATACCAGGAGGTGGGGATTACTGGAGGTTATCTTAGAAATCTGTCTACCACAACACAAACCACCAATAGAAACAATGTCCTTTTCACAGATTCAGTGAAATCTACACAGTTCGTAGAGGTGTCTTGGTTAGAAAACAAGGATAAAGTGGAACCTCAGAAAAGTGCTGGGGGCATGGGAGCTGCATTTTGTCAAATCCATCATCATCTAGAACACTGGAGCAAAATCATTCAGAACCTCAAACCGGCAGAGAAGAGAGGGAACCAAAATTCCTTTATCATCCATTACTTGGCAGATAGTTTATCTTCTTTCAATCTTCACTTCACTATTATAAATTGGGTATCATTACCCCCAGTTTATAGGTAAGGGAATTGATGAACAATAAGGTTAGATTCCTGTTCTGAAATCACACTGCTACTAAATAACAGTTCTAATTAACGTAGACATTAGAATTAGACAAAAAAGTACCTAAGTCTACATCCCCCACCCCCCACCATTTATCTGCCCTGTGACTATTTGAAAGTAACCTCTTTGTATTGTTAACTACTGTGTCCTGACTGCCCAGCAGGTGCTTAGCATTTCAGTGGATTAATCAACCTCAGTTTTTATCTTTAAAATAGGCTAAATAATGGCACCTATCTCAAGGGTTGATGCAAGGATTATATGAATATCCAAACACTTAGCACAGGGCCTAGCCCTTCTTGGGAGCTCAAAAGATGACTACTATTATGCTTTTTCCCTGATTCTGATCTTAACCACAAACACTGCATCCAATCTAAATACAATGTTACCTATATGATACCATAAACTTCCAGGTTTTGAGGGCCCACCTTATCCAGTCTCTTCTTGGTGAAACCCTCATGCCAACACTCAATTCTTAATTCCAAGTTTATTAAAACAGACACCATTTGCTCCAAGAAAACTGTTCCCACTCATTTTGCACAGACACCACATCCTCTGCTCCAGGAAAACTGGACCCTATCCATTCCCATACAGACACTATGGTTCCACATCTTCTACACCAGAAAAACTGGACTCCACTCTTTCCACATAAATAACACATGGTTTTCACATCCTCTGTACCAGGAAAACTGGTCTATACCCTTTCCTGCATGGGCATCATATGGTTCCACATTCTCTACTTCTTCCTGTACAGACAGTGTATGGTTCCACATCCTTTACATCAAAAACAAAAAACAAAACAAACAAACAAAAAAAAAAAACTGGGTCCCATCCTTCCTGTGTGGATACCACATGGTTCCCACATCTTCTGCTCTGTGAAAACTGGGCACCATCTTTTTCTACATGAATACCATATAGTTCTCACAATTGCATCACTGCTGACACTTTTGCCTGTTAGGTTATACAGAAACAAACCAACCTAAATTCAAGTCCTTGCAAGTCCCTTATCCTCTCTGAGCTTTGGATGCAATAGTTGTGCAATGTAATTCTTAGCAAATGACCCAATGAAACACACCGAACAATTAGAGTGTCCTTGGAGGAAGCCAGCAGAGATGGTTGCCCTGCTTCACTGGTACCTTGCTTTGAGCTGAGCAGGAGCTTAACCTCCAGAATAACACTGCCATCTTTTTGCTTTATTTGGCCTTGTTGTTTCTCCATTTGGGAGCCAAATTATAGCCTCATAAAACAGCAGGGGTGCCAGAGAAATAGCTTAAATACAGTAACTATTAAAACCTCAAACTGCTGTGCTAATTAAATTGCCTTATTGCAACAAATTTTGTAATACAAGGCATGTAAAAATGCCAGTCTCCCTTTTTGACAAGAGGAAAACACCCCTTCTAGTCATGCCCATGTTTGGCTCCAAGGCAGACCTCGGGCCCGGGGGAAAGTGTATGCTGAAATCAGCTGGCTGGATTTCTCTGCTCCAGGGAGACTTCCTCAGTTCAGTCAGTGAAGGTTACTTGGGGCCAGTGGATAATACAGAAAAACAAACAAGAGCCACCAAACAATTGCTGACTGAATCCAAGAGTTCAACAGAGAAGCTCAGAGGATTTTTGTGCAAGCAACTGGTCAGTAATGGCTGACCACCTGGGGTCTACCAGGGAATATGGTAAGTCCCCTATGCATAAAAAAAGGACACTGGTGTCCAGCCCTTACATGACAGAGAGAGACAGGCCAAATTAAAAGGATATAAATGTAAATGTATAGAGCACCGGGGCCAAAACAAAGGCTCTGGAGCCAGACTGCCCGATTTGGAACCTAGTCTACCATTTGCCAGCTGGATGACCTTGAATAAGTTACTTATTAGCCTCTCTATGCTTCATATGTAAGACAAGGCTAATACCAATAGGAATTTTTAAAAGTTGGGTGAGGATTGAACGAGTTAATATAAAGACCTGCTTAACACAGGGCCTAGCACCAGTCTATCTGCACAAAATTTGGGGAGTATTACTGAAATCGCTATCCCTGAACAGTGTAAAAAAATACTGATCAGGAGACTGGAGCTCTGGTCCTGACTCTACCTCGAAACTGAGGCCCTTTTCCTTCTGTGTCTTTATATTTATTTATTTATTAACTAGGGAAATAAGGAAGAGTTGAATTATCTCCAAAATTCCTTCCAGCACTAAAATATGATGACCAATTTGACTTGTACTGGGTTATGCATGATATATTTCAGTACAGTATGGGACAGAGTGGGGCATCAAAAGGAAGACATTAATTCCAGTCTACAACAAGCACCATATTGGGTGCCATGCATTGTGCTAGGCACTAAGTATTTGCCAGGGTCAATAAAAGGACAGTGGATCAAGTCCAGGTATATCAAAACATAAGTCTCTGGCTGTGTGGACCTGGATCTCTTCCCTCTGCCTTTCCCTGACTCTCAGAGTCCAGTAAACATGCACAGGATCTCAGTCAGGGTCACAGCAGAAGAGAGACAGCACATCAAATAAGATAACTGAAGGAGGGTTTACTAAAGGGACAATGTACAAAGGGTGTAGAGAAACTAAAGAGGCCACCCCGTTTTATTTTTTTTTTTTTTTTTTTTTTTTTTTTTTTTTTTTTTTTTTATTTTATTTTATTTTATTTTTTTTTATTTTATTTTATTTTTTTTTTTATTTATATATGAAATTTATTGTCAAATTGGTTTCCATACAACACCCAGTGCTCATCCCAAAAGGTGCCCTCCTCGATACCCATCACCCACCCTCTTCTCCCTCCCACCCCCCATCAACCCTTAGTTTGTTCTCAGTTCTCAACAGTCTCTTATGCTTTGGCTCTCTCCCACTCTAACCTCTTTTTTTTTGTTCCCCTCCCCCATGGGTTTCTCTTAAGTTTCTCAGGATCCACATAAGAGTGAAACCATATGGTATCTGTCTTTCTCTGTATGGCTTATTTCACTTAGCATCACACTCTCCAGTTCCATCCACGTTGCTACAAAAGGCCATATTTCATTTTTTCTCATTGCCACGTAGTACTCCATTGTGTATATAAACCACAATTTCTTTATCCATTCATCCGTTGATGGACATTTAGGCTCTTTCCATAATTTGGCTATTGTTGAGAGTGCTGCTATGAACATTGGGGTACAAGTGCCCCTATGCATCAGTACTCCTGTGTCCCTTGGATAAATTCCTAGCAGTGCTATTGCTGGGTCATAGGGTAGGTCTATTTTTAATTTTCTGAGGAACCTCCACACTGCTTTCCAGAGCGGCTGCACCAATTTGCATTCCCACCAACAGTGCAAGAGGGTTCCCGTTTCTCCACATCCTCTCCAGCATCTATAGTCTCCTGATTTGTTCATTTTGGCCACTCTGACTGGCGTGAGGTGATATCTGAGTGTGGTTTTGATTTGTATTTCCCTGATAAGGAGCGACGCTGAACATCTTTTCATGTGCCTGTTGGCCATCCGGATATCTTCTTTAGAGAAGTGTCTATTCATGTTTTCTGCCCATTTCTTCACTGGGTTATTTGCTTTTCGGGTGTGGAGTTTGGTGAGCTCTTTATAGATTTTGGATACTAGCCCTTTGTCCGATATGTCATTTGCAAAGATCTTTTCCCATTCTGTTGGTTGCCTTTTAGTTTTGTTGGTTGTTTCCTTTGCTGTGCAGAAGCTTTTTATCTTCATAAGGTCCCAGTAATTCACTTTTGCTTTTAATTCCCTTGCCTTTGGGGATGTGTCGAGGAAGAGATTGCTACGGCTGAGGTCAGAGAGGTCTTTTCCTGCTTTCTCCTCTAAGGTTTTGATGGTTTCCTGTCTCACATTCAGGTCCTTTATCCATTTTGAGTTTATTTTTGTGAATGGTGTGAGAAAGTGGTCTAGTTTCAACCTTCTGCATGTTGCTGTCCAGTTCTCCCAGCACCATTTGTTAAAGAGACTGTCTTTTTTCCATTGGATGTTCTTTCCCGCTTTGTCAAAGATGAGTTGGCCGTACGTTTGTGGGTCTAGTTCCGGGGTTTCTATTCTATTCCATTGGTCTATGTGTCTGTTTTGGTGCCAATACCATGCTGTCTTGATGATGACAGCTTTGTAGTAGAGGCTAAAGTCTGGGATTGTGATGCCTCCTGCTTTGGTCTTCTTCTTCAAAATTACTTTGGCTATTCGGGGCCTTTTGTGGTTCCATATGAATTTTAGGATTGCTTGTTCTAGTTTCGAGAAGAATGCTGGTGCAATTTTGATTGGGATTGCATTGAATGTGTAGATAGCTTTGGGTAGTATTGACATTTTGACAATATTTATTCTTCCAATCCATGAGCAGGGAATGTCTTTCCATTTCTTTAAATCTTCTTCAATTACCTTCATAAGCTTTCTATAGTTTTCAGCATACAGATCCTTTACATCTTTGGTTAGATTGATTCCTAGGTATTTTATGCTTCTTGGTGCAATTGTGAATGGGATCAGTTTCTTTATTTGTCTTTCTGTTGCTTCATTGTTAGTGTATAAGAATGCAACTGATTTCTGTACATTGATTTTGTATCCTGCAACTTTGCTGAATTCATGTATCAGTTCTAGCAGACTTTTGGTGGAGTCTATCGGATTTTCCATGTATAATATCATGTCATCTGCAAAGAGTGAAAGCTTGACTTCATCTTTGCCAATTTTGACGCCTTTGATTTCCTTTTGTTGTCTGATTGCTGATGCTAGAACTTCCAGCACTATGTTAAACAACAGCGGTGAGAGTGGGCATCCCTGTCGTGTTCCTGATCTCAGGGAAAAAGCTCTCAGTTTTTCCCCGTTGAGGATGATGTTAGCTGTGGGCTTTTCATAAATGGCTTTTATGATCTTTAAGTATGTTCCTTCTATCCCGACTTTCTCAAGAGTTTTTATTAAGAAAGGGTGCTGGATTTTGTCAAAGGCCTTTTCTGCATCGATTGACAGGATCATATGGTTCTTCTCTTTTTTTTTGTTAATGTGATGTATCACGTTGATTGATTTGCGAATGTTGAACCAGCCCTGCATCCCAGGAATGAATCCCACTTGATCATGGTGAATAATTCTTTTTATATGCCGTTGAATTCGATTTGCTAGTATCTTATTGAGAATTTTTGCATCCATATTCATCAGGGATATTGGCCTGTAGTTCTCTTTTTTTACTGGGTCTCTGTCTGGTTTAGGAATCAAAGTAATACTGGCTTCATAGAATGAGTCTGGAAGTTTTCCTTCCCTTTCTATTTCTTGGAATAGCTTGAGAAGGATAGGTATTATCTCTGCTTTAAACGTCTGGTAGAACTCCCCTGGGAAGCCATCTGGTCCTGGACTCTTATTTGTTGGGAGATTTTTGATAACCGATTCAATTTCTTCGCTGGTGATGGGTCTGTTCAAGCTTTCTATTTCCTCCTGATTGAGTTTTGGAAGAGTGTGGGTGTTCAGGAATTTGTCCATTTCTTCTAGGTTGTCCAATTTGTTGGCATATAATTTTTCATAGTATTCCCTGATAATTGTTTGTATCTCTGAGGGATTGGTTGTAATAATTCCATTTTCATTCATGATTTTATCTATTTGGGTCATCTCCCTTTTCTTTTTGAGAAGCCTGGCTAGAGGTTTATCAATTTTGTTTATTTTTTCAAAAAACCAACTCTTGGTTTCATTGATCTGCTCTACAGTTTTTTTAGATTCTATATTGTTTATTTCTGCTCTGATCTTTATTATTTCTCTTCTTCTGCTGGGTTTAGGCTGCCTTTGCTGTTCTGCTTCTATTTCCTTTAGGTGTGCTGTTAGATTTTGTATTTGGGATTTTTCTTGTTTCTTGAGATAGGCCTGGATTGCAATGTATTTTCCTCTCAGGACTGCCTTTGCTGCGTCCCAAAGCGTTTGGATTGTTGTATTTTCATTTTCGTTTGTTTCCATATATTTTTTAATTTCTTCTCTAATTGCCTGGTTGACCCACTCATTCGTTAGTAGGGTGTTCTTTAACCTCCATGCTTTTAGAGGTTTTCCAGACTTTTTTCTGTGGTTGATTTCAAGCTTCATAGCGTTGTGGTCTGAAAGTATGCATGGTATGATTTCAATTCTTGTAAACTTATGAAGGGCTGTTTTGTGACCCAGTATATGATCTATCTTGGAGAATGTTCCATGTGCACTCGAGAAGAAAGTATATTCTGTTGCTTTGGGATGCAGAGTTCTAAATATATCTGTCAAGTCCATCTGATCCAATGTCTCATTCAGGGCCCTTGTTTCTTTATTGATCGTGTGTCTAGATGATCTATCCATTTCTGTAAGTGGGGTGTTAAAGTCCCCTGCAATGACCACATTCTTATCAATAAGGTTGCTTGTGTTTATGAGTAATTGTTTTATATATTTGGGCGCTCCGGTATTCGGCGCATAGACATTTATAATTGTTAGCTCTTCCTGATGGATAGACCCTGTCACTATTATATAATGTCCTTCTTCATCTCTTGTTACAGCCTTTAATTTAAAGTCTAGTTTGTCTGATATAAGTATGGCTACTCCAGCTTTCTTTTGGCTTCCAGTAGCATGATAAATAGTTCTCCATCCCCTCACTCTCAATCTAAAGCTGTCCTCAGGTCTAAAATGAGTCTCTTGTAGACAGCAAATAGATGGGTCTTGTTTTTTTATCCATTCTGATACCCTATGTCTTTTGGTTGGCGCATTTAATCCATTTACATTCAGTGTTATTATAGAAAGATATGGGTTTAGAGTCATTGTGATGTCTGTATGTTTTATGCTTGTAGTGATGTCTCTGGTACTTTGTCTCACAGGGTCCCCCTTAGGATCTCTTGTAGGGCTGGTTTAGTGGTGACAAATTCCTTCAGTTTTTGTTTGTTTGGGAAGACCTTTATCTCTCCTTCTATTCTAAATGACAGACTTGCTGGATAAAGGATTCTCGGCTGCATATTTTTTCTGTCTAGCACACTGAAAATCTCGTGCCAATTCTTTCTGGCCTGCCAAGTTTCAAAAGAGAGATCAGTCACGAGTCTTATAGGTCTCCCTTTATATGTGAGGGCACGTTTACCCCTTGCTGCTTTCAGAATTTTCTCTTTATCCTTGTATTTTGCCAGTTTCACTATGATATGTCGTGCAGAAGATCGATTCAAGTTACGTCTGAAGGGAGTTCTCTGTGCCTCTTGGATTTCAATGCCTTTTTCCTTCCCCAGTTCAGGGAAGTTCTCAGCTATTATTTCTTCAAGTACCCCTTCAGCACCTTTCCCTCTCTCTTCCTCCTCTGGGATACCAATGATGCGTATATTATTTCTTTTTAGTGTATCACTTAGTTCTCTAATTTTCCCCTCATATTCCTGGATTTTTTTATCCCTCTTTTTCTCAGCTTCCTCTTTTTCCATAACTTTATCTTCTAGTTCACCTATTCTCTCCTCTGCCTCTTCAATCCGAGCCGTGGTGGTTTCCATTTTGTTATGCATTTCGTTTAAAGCGTTTTTCAGCTCCTCGTGACTGTTCCTTAGTCCCTTGATCTCTGTAGCAAGAGATTCTCTGCTGTCAGCTATACTGTTTTCAAGCCCAGCGATTAATTTTATGACTATTATTCTAAATTCACTTTCTGTTATATTATTTAAATCCTTTTTGATCAGCTCATTAGCTGTTGTTATTTCCTGGAGATTCTTCTGAGGGGAATTCTTCCGCTTGGTCATTTTGGATAGTCCCTGGCGTGGTGAGGACCTGCAGGGCACTTCCCCTGTGCTGTGGTGAATAACTGGAGTTGGTGGGCGGAGCCACAGTCAGACCTGATGTCTGCTCCCAGCCCACCGCTGGGGCCACAGTCAGACTGGTGCGTGCCTTCTCTTCCCCTCTCCTAGGGGCGGGATTCACTGTGGGGTGGGGTGGTCCGTCTGGGCTACTTGCACACTGCCAGGCTTGTGATGCTGGGGATCTGGCGTCTTAGCTGGGGTGGGTAGGCAAGGTGCACAGGGGCAGGAGGGGCAGGCTTAGCTTGCTTCTCCTTAGGTGATCCACTTCAGGAGGGGCCCTGTGGCAGCAGGAGGGACTCAGATCCGCTGCCGGAGGTTTGGCTCCGCAGAAGCGCAGAGTTGGGTGTTTGCGCGGAGCGAGCAAGTTCCCTGGCAGGAACTGGTTCTCTTTGGGATTTTGGCTGGGGGATGGGCGGGGAAGATGGCGCTGGCGAGCGCCTTTGTTCCCCACCAAACTGAGCTCTGTCGTCCGGGGGCTCAGCAGCTCTCCTTCCCTTTGTCCTCCAGCCTTCCTGCTTTCTGAGCAGAGCTGTTAACTTATGACCTCCCAGACGCTAAGTCGCGCTTGCTGTCGGAACACAGTCCGTCAGGCCCCCCCGCTTTTTGCAAGCCAGACTCGGGGGCTCTGCTTGGCCGGCGAGCCGCCCCTCCGCCCCGGCTCCCTCCCGCCAGTCCGTGGAGCGCGCACCGCCTCGCCGCCCTTCCTACCCTCTTCCGTGGGCCTCTCGTCTGCGCTTGGCTCCGGCGACTCCGTTCTGCTAATCCTCTGGTGGTTTTCTGGGTTATTTAGGCAGGTGTAGGTGGAATCTAAGTGATCAGCAGGACGCGCGGTGAGCCCAGCGTCCTCCTACGCCGCCATCTTGCTTCTGACGAGGCCACCCCGTTTTAAAATGTACCCAGGATTTTGTTTGTATACAGCTGTGGGGAGACCAACAGACCCAATGACTACCACCGAAAAGCTAATCTGTGATTCGCAGTTCCCGAGAGGAAGGGGTATGCCAGCTCATGGGGGAGCCACACGGGAAGCACCAGCATCAGTCAGGACACAGAGAGGGCAGGAGGAAAGCATGGGCAAGAGCCTTTATTGTGGTTTCTTTAGGAACAGGTGAGGCAGTGCAAGCAGGCTCAGCAAGTTTAGGATTGGACAGTTTAAATAATTTTGGTGGGCTCTGCACTGTAGAAGTAGGTCCTAGTTGCCTGGTACCTGGTCCTGGGATATTTGGGGCAGACGGACAGTGTCTCTGACTACAGGAGTCTTATACAAGAAGGTGCTGGGGGTAAGGACACAGAAAAGGCATGGCTCATGCAAGTCTTTTATGATCTCTAAGAATTAGCTAATTCTAAGAAGGGCAGTCCCACCCTCTCCTCAGATCCACAAGGTCCCAAGTTGCCAAATCATAATAAATACAATAGGCAGAAGACATGATTAATAAACACCTGCAGGCCTAAAGGGACAAGAAAGGAAGTAGTTACCTGGGCCCAAAAAAAGAGAGTCGCAGCAAGACGGACACTTTGAAAGGAGTTGCGGCCCAGCCCAAAGGATGTAGTCAGCCCATAGTGACCCAGCGTAAAAGGTCCTCAGCAAAGGCAACCTCCCGCCTCCCCTCCTTTGATTTCTGGTCAGGGCTCCCCATCAGCAAAATCCAGCTGAAAGTCAAATGGCAAGGGGAACCATTGATGTGGTCCACACAGGTCTGCCTGCCCAGGCAGAGTGCAGGATGGAGAAGAGAGGGGGGAGTGAAACTGGAGGGGAAAGAGCAGACATCACATGGTAAGAACACATCCACATCAAGACTGGAACCGCAGCAGAAAAACCTGGAGCTGTTTCTGCTTCAGGGAGAACCTGCAAATGTCCTGCTAATAATAAAACAAAACCCTAGGTTGAGGGCTGCCTAGAGATAGAACATCCAAAGATGAAAGAAGGAATTTATTTCTTCATTCCAACCCTTGGCCTCTTCCTTCTTCTCACTACAACTGTGGAATGCCATGGGGAGAGACAGGTATGATTTCGTTCATCTCCTCCAGATAGGAACCTTCCGTGAGTGCATTCTCCAGACACCCCATGATATTTAAAAGCCTATTGTGTTCCAAGACACACTGACCTCACCTCTGTTGCCAGGAAACCTGCTGCAGACTCTAGTGCCTGAGTACCCTTGTCACTGCTGTCCCCAGATGATGCAGGAAGAAGCAATCGACTGATGCTGATGCTTATGGTTGGAGCAGAGTGAACAGCACTCACCTGCCATTAAGAAAGCCAGATCTGCTCCAGCAGCTTAGATCCATGCCTGCAGGACACATCCACTGCAGGCTGTTGAAGAAAAGTGAATAGTACTGTGCAATCATCAAGTGAGGGGTGCCTGGGTGGTCCAGTTGGTTAAGCATCTGACTTCAGCTCAGGTCATGATCTCACAGTTCGGGAGTTTGAGCCCTGCATCAGGCTCTGTGCTGACAGCTCGGAGCCTGGAGCCTGCTTCAGATCCCGTGGTTCCTTCTTTCTCTGCCCCTCTCCCGCTCACTCTCTCGGTCTCTCAAAAATAAATAAGTGTTAAAAAAAATTTTTTTAAGTCATTAAGTGAGCCTACTCTGTGCTTCGTTCTGGGATGTGAGGCTGAAACACACAGAGCTCCTGCCCTTCAAGGATTAGCAAAATATTAAAAGGAGACAGAAATAAACCACTGATAATGATGCAGTGCATAAAATTAATCATAGAACTCTATGCCGGGCCTCTGCTGTGGATGAGGGAAGGCAGCAAGGGGCAGATCAGCCTAGACGATAGAGTAAAAGTTTTTTCTTGAGAGGAGGCAAAAACATCTTACCCTTTTTATGTACAAAGTTCAGATAGACATACAAGATATAAACAGATACACATTTCTGTGGAAATAAAATCTCTTAGGAAATGAGACAATTAGGAAAGAAAAGACCTAAAAAGGATTCGTTAAGCCGGTGATAATGACAAAAAGGTTCAGAAACATTGAGCTCAGTGGATAGAACAGATCCTTGCATTGTCTGGGTGGCTCAGTAAGTTAAGCATCTGAATCTTGATTTCAGCTCAGGTCTTGATTTCAGCTCAGGTCATGATCCCAGGGTCATGGTGACAGGGTCAAGCTCTGTGATGACGGTGTAGAGCCTGTTTAGGATTTTCCCTTTTCCAACCTTTCTCTGCCCCTCCCCTGCTCACTCGCTCACACACACACACACACACACACACACACACACACACACACACACACACACACGGTCAATAAATAAATAAATAAATAAATAAATAAATAAATAAATAAATAAATTTTTAAAAAGAACAGCTTGTTTTTTTTAAATATGAAATTACTGTCAAATTGGTTTCCACACAACACCCAGTACTCATCCCAACAGGTGCCCTCCTCAGTACCCATCACCCACCCCCATCAACCCTCAGTTTATTCTCACTTTTTAAGAGTCTCTTATGTTTTGGCTCCCTCCCTCTCTAACCTCTTTTTTTTTTCTCTTCCCCTTCCCCATGGTCTTCTGTTAAATTTCTCAGGATCCATATAAGAGTGAAAACATATGGCATCTGTCTTTCTCGGTATGACTTATTTCACTTAGCATAACACTCTCCAGTTCCATCCACATTGCTACAAAAGGCCATATTTCATTCTTTCTCATTGCCCCGTAGTATTCCATTGTGTATATAAACCACAACTTCTTTATCCATTCATTAGTAGATGGACATTTAGGCTCTTTCCATAATTTGGCTATTGTTGAAAGTGCTGCTATAAACATTGGGGTACAAGTGCCCCTATGCATCAGTCCTCCTATACCCTTTGGGTAAATTCCCAGCAGTGCTATTGCTGGGTCATAGGGTAGATCTGTTTTTAATTTTTTGAGGAACCTCCACACTGTTTTCCAGAGAGGCTGCACCAGTTTGCATTCCCACCAACAGTGCAAGAGGGTTCCCATTTCTCCATACCCTCGTCAGCATCTATAGTCTCCTGATTTGTTTATTTTGGCCACTCTGACTGGCGTGAGGTGATATCTGAGTGTGGTTTTGAATTGTATTTCCCTGATGAGGAGCGATGTTCAGCATCTTTTCATGTGCCTGTTGGCCATCTGGATGTGTTCTTTAGAAAAGTGTCTATTCATGTTTTCTGCCTATTTCTTCACTGGATTATTTGCTTTTCAGGTATGGAGTTTGGTGAGCTCTTTATAGATTTTGCATACTAGCCCTTTGTCCGATATGTCATTTGCAAATATCTTTTCCCATTCCGTCAGTTGACTTTCAGTTTTGTTGATTGTTTCCTTTGCTGTGCAGAAGCTTTTTCTCTTCATGAGGTCCCAGTAATTCACTTTTGCTTTTAATTCCCTTGCCTTTGGGGATGTGTTAAATTAGAAATTGCTGCAGCTGAGGTCAGAGATGTTTTTTCCTGCTTTCTCCTCTAGGGTTTTGATGGTTTCCTGTCTCACATTCAGGTCCTTCATTCATCTTGAGTTTATTTTTGTGAATGGTGTAACAAAGTGGTCTAGTTTCCTTCTTCTGCAGGTTGCTGTCCAGTTCTCCCAGCACCATTTGTTAAAGAGACTGTCTTTTTTCCATTGGATATTCTTTCCTGCTTTGTCAAAGATTAGATGGCTATACTTTTGTGGGTCTAGTTCTGGGTTTCTATTCTATTCTATGCTATTCCATTGGTCTCTGTGTCTGTTTTTGTGTCAATACCATGCTGTCTTGATGATTACAGCTTTGTAGTAGAGGCTAAAGTCTGGGATTGTGATGCCTCCTGCTTTGGTCTTCTTCTTCAATATTATTTTGGCTATTTGGGGTCTTTTGTGGTTCCATGCAAATTCTAGGATTGCTTGTTCTAGCTTCGAGAAGAATGCTGGTGCAATTTTGATTCGGATTGCATTGCATGTGTAAACTGCTTTGGGTAGTATTGACATTTTAACAATGTTTATTCTTCTAATCCATGAGCACGGAATATTTTTCCATTTCTTTGTGTCTTCTTCAATTTCCTTCATAAGCTTTCTATAGTTTTCAGCGTACAAATCTTTTACACCTTTGGTTGAGTTTATTCCTAGGTATTTTATGCTTCTTGGTGCAATTGTGAATGAGATCAGTTTCTTTATTTGTCTGTCTGTTGCTTCATTATTAGCGTATAAGAATGCAGCTGATTTCTGTACATTAATTTTGTATGCTGCGACTTTGCTGAATTCATATATCAGTTCTAGCAGACTTTTGGTGGAGTTTATTGGGTTTTCCATGTATAGTATCATGCCATCTGTACAAAGTGAAAGCCAGACTTCATCTTTGCCAATTTTGATGCCTTTGATTTCCCTTTTGTTGTCTGATTGCTGATGCTAGAACTTCCAACACTATGTTAAACAACAGCGGTGAGAGTGGACATCCCTGTCTTGTTCTTGATCTCAGGGAGAAAGCTCTCAGTGTTTCCCCATTGAGGATGATATTAGCTGTGGGCTTTTCATAAGTGGCTTTTATGATATTTAAGTATGTTCCTTCTATCCCGACTTTCTTGAGGGTTTTTATCAAGAAATGATGCTGAATTTTGTCAAATGCTTTTTCTGCATCGATTGACAGGATCATATGGTTCTTATCTTTTCTTTTGTTAATGTGATGTATCACATTGATTGATTTGTGAATGTTGAACCAGCCCTGCAGCCCAGGAGTGAATCCTACTTGGTCTTGGTGAATAATTCCTTTTATATGCTGTTGAATTCGATTTGCTAGTATCTTGTTGAGAATTTTTGCATCCATATTCATCAGGGATATTGGCCTGTCATTCTCTTTTTTTGTTGGGTCTCTGTCTGGTTTAGGAATCAAAGTAATGCTGGCTTCATAGAATGAGTCTGGAAGTTTTCCTTCTTTTTCTGTTTTTTTGGAACAGCTTGAGAAGGATGGGTATTATCTCTATTTTAAATTTCTGGTAGAATTTCCCAGGAAAACCGTCTGATCCTGGACTCCTGTTTGTTGGGAGATTTTTGGTAACTGATTCAATTTCTTCACAGGTTATGGGTCTGTTCAAATTTTCTATTTCTTCCTGTTTGAGTTTTGGAAGTGTGTGGGTGCTGAGGATTTGTCCATTTCTTCTAGGTTGTCCAGTTTGTTGGCAGATCATTTTTCATAGTATTCCCTGATAATTGCTTGTATTTCTAAGGGATTGGTTGTAATAATTCCATTTTCATTCATGATTTATCTATTTGGATCATCTCCGTTTTCTTTTTGAGAAGCCTGGCTAGAGATTTATCAATTTTGTTTATTTTTTCAAAAAACCAACTCTTGGTTTCATTGATCTGCTCTACAGTTTTTGTAGATTCTAAATTGTTTATTTCTGCTCTGATCTTTATGATTTCTCTTCTTCTGCTGGGTTTGGGGTGTCTTTGCTGTTCTGCTTCTATTTCCTTTAGGTGGGCTGTTAGATTTTGTATTTGGGATTTTTCTTGTTTCTTGAGATAGGCCTGGATTGCAATGTATTTTCCTCTCGGGACTGCCTTCGCTGCATCCCAAAGCATTTGGATTGTTGTATTTTCATTTTCGTTTGTTTCCATATATTTTTTAATTTCTTCTCTAATTGCCTGGTTGACCCATTCATTCTTTAGTAGGGTGTTCTTTAACCTCCATCCTTTTGGAGGCTTTCAGACTTTTTCCTGTGGTTGATTTCAAGCTTCATAGCCTTGTGGTCTCAACGTATGCATGGTATGATCTCAATTCTTGTATACTTATGAAGGGCTGTTTTGTGACCCAGTATGTGATCTATCTTGGAGAATGTTCCATGTGTACTCAAGAAGAAAGTATATTCTGTTGCTTTGCGATGCAGAGTTCTAAATATATCTGTCAAGTCCATCTGATCCAATATATCATTCAGGGCCCTTGTTTCTTTATTGATCCTTTGTCTAGATAATCTATCTATTGTTGTAAGTGGGGTATTAAAGTCCCCTGTAATTACCACATTCTTATCAATAAGGTGGCTTATGTTTGTGATTAATTGTTTTATATATTTGGGGGCTCCCATATTCAGCACATAGACATTTATAATTGTTAGCTCTTCCTGATGGATAGACCCTGTAATTATTATATAATGCCCTTCTTCATCTCTTGTTACAGCCTTTAATTTAAAGTCTAGTTTGTCTGATATAAGTATGGCTACTCCAGCTTTCTTTTGACTTCCAGCAGCATGATAGATAGTTCTCCATTCCCTCACTTTCCATCTGAAGGTGTCCTGAGGTCTAAAATGAGTCTCTTGTAGACAGCAAATCGCTAGGTCTTGTTTTTTGTATCCATTCTGATACCCTATGTCTTTTGGTTGGCGCATTTAGTCCATTTACAGTCAGTGTTATTATAGAAAGATATGAGTTTAGAGTCATTGTGATGCCTGTAGGTTTCATGCTTGTAGTATGTCTCTGGTACTTTGTGGTCTTTGTAACATTGCACTCACAAAATCCCCCTTAGGATCTCTTATAGGGCTGGTTTAGTGGTGATAACTACCTTCAGTTTTTGTTTGTTTGGGAAGACCTTTATCTCTCCTTCTTTTCTGAATGACAGATTTGCTGGATAAAGGATTCTCGGCTGCGTATTTTTTTCTGTTCATCACATTGAAGATTTCCTGCCATTCCTTTCTGGCCTGCCAAGTTTCAGTAGATAGGTCTGCTACTGCTGTTAAGTGTCTACCTTTGTATGTTAGGGCCTGTTTATTCATAGCTGCTTTCAGAATTTTCTCTTTATCCTTCTTTTTTGCCAGTTTCACTATGATATGTTGTGCAGAAGATCGATTCAAGTTACGTCTGAAGGGAATTCTCTGTGCCTCTTGGATTTCAGTGCCTTCTGCCTTCCCCAGATCAGGAAGTTCTCAGCTATGATTTGTTCAAGTACACCTTCAGCCCCTTTCTCTCTCTCTTCCTCTTCTGGAATTCTTATTATACAGATACTGTTGCATTTCATCATATCACTTAGTACTCTAATTCTCCCTCATATTCCTGGATTTTTTCATCTCCATTTCTCAGCTTCCTCTTTTTCCATAATTTTATCTTCTAATTCACCGATTTTCTCCTCTGCCTCTTCAATCCGAGCTGTGGTCGCCTCCATTTTATTTTGCACCTCATTTATAGCATTTTTTTAGCTCCTCATGACTGTTTCTTAGTCCCTTGATCTCTGTAGCAATAGATTCTCTGCTGTCCTCTATACTTTTTTCAAGCCCAGTGATTAATTTTATGACTATTATTTTAAATTCATGTTCCGTTATATTGGTTAAATCATTTTTGATCAATTCGTTACCTGTTGCCACTTCCTGGAGTTTCTTCTGAGGAGAATTCTTCCATTTCATCATTTCAGATAGTCCCTGGAGTGGTGCAGAACTGCAGGGCACTTCCCCTGTGCTGTCTGGAGTAACTTGTGTTGGTGAGCAGGGCTGCAGTGAGACCTGATGTCTGCCCCCAGCCCACTGCTGGGTCCACAGTCAGACTGGTGTGTACCTTATATTCCCCTCTCCCAGAGGCAGGACTCACTGTGGAGTGGTGTGGCCCCTGTCTGGGCTACTTGCACATTGTCAGTCTTGTGGTGCTGCTTCTATGGGATCTGGTGTATTAGCCGGGGTGGATCCGCAAGGTGCACAGGGGTAGGAGGGGCAGGCTTAGCTTGTTTTGCCATGGGTGGTCCCCTGTGGAAAGGGCCCTGCAGCACCGGGAGGGAGGCAGGCAGACCCATCAGAGGGATGGATCCACAGAAGCACAGCATTGGGTGTTTGCACAGTGCAAGCAAGTTCTGTGATGGGAACTGGTTCCCTTTGGGATTTTGGCTGGGGGATGGGTGAGGGAGATGGCATTGGCCAGCACCTTTGTTCCCCACCAAGCTGAGCTCTGTCCTCCGGGGCTCAACAACTCTCCCTCCCATTGTCCTCTATCCCTCCCACTCTCCGAGCAGAGCTATTGACTTATAACGTTCCAGATGTTAAGTCCTGCTGGCTGTCAAAACACACTCCGTCTGGCCCCTCCGCCTCTGCAAGCCAGACTCAGGGGCTCTGCCTTGCCGGGTGGGCTGGCTGCCTCTCCACCGCCCCAGCTCCCTCCCTCCAGTCCGTGGAGCGCGCACCGCCTCGCCGCCCTTCCTGCCCTCTTCCATGGGCCTCTTGTCTATGCTTGGCTTCTGAGAATCCATTCTGCTAGTCTTCTGGCAGTTTTCTGGGTTATTTAGGCAGATGTGGGTGGAATCTAAGTGATCAGCAGGACGCGGTGAGCCCAGCGTCCTCCTACACCGCCATCTTCTCGATCCTCAAAGAACAGCTTGTTTCTTACACATATGTGAGTTTATACTTAGGTTACTCAGCCTTTCTGTGCCTAAGTTTTGTCATCCACAAATTAAAGATAATAATTGTACCATGTCTTACATACTGTGATTAAATCAGATACGACATATAAAGTGCCTAATAGATACCTGACACATAATAAATGCCCAACAAATATATGCTACTGTCACTAATCCATTCAGCAAATAATGTTCATCTATCAATCCAAGAAAATGTAAAACCTTGCTGGCGTCCTGAAGGAGTGTTAGAAGAAGTGGCCTGGCACAAAAGATAAAAGCTTCAACTTTGCAGATAGACTGGAGTTTTAAGTCAGGATTCACATTGTGCCAGCAAATCGTCTAGCTTCACCCAACCTGAAGTTTGCTTCTGTAAAGTGGACATCATAACACCCACAACACGGATTTAGTGCCTAGTGTGGGCCACAGGGGAAGGGCTGGGAACAGAAGAGTGAAGGAAACAGCCTCACTCCTTTTGGAGTTCCCCTCTGAACAGAGTAGACAGACAATAAACACATCAATGAGTAATTATGTCACAGAATGCCAGGGAGTGATCAGCATCGAAAAGAAAGATAAAGCAGACTAGGTTTTAGAATGAAGAGTGATAAAGAGTGCTATTAGAGTTTCCTGGGAAGTACCCTTGGGGAGGTGACATTTGAGCACAGACATGAATGAAGTGAAGGAGTGAACCCTGTAATTATCTGGGGAAATGGTGTTCCAGGAAAAGCGAACACTAAATGCAAATATCCTGAGACAGGAATATGTTAGGTGTTTTTGAGGCTAGACTTGCTGGAAAACAATGAACAAAGGGGCACATGGCGGGACAAGAGGTCAGAAAGTGAGCCAAGGAGCAGGATTTTATTTTAAGTCTGACCAAGGATAAGAACAGGAAAACAACATGATCTGATTTATGTTTTAGGAGGATGTCTCTGGCTGCTGTGGACAGAGCAGCAGGAAGAAGAGCAGAGCAAGTAGTTTGGACGCTACTGATATAGGTAAAGCAGTTAACACTTTGGCCAACACAACAAATATTCAATCAAAAGGACATTAGAAGAAAAAAAAACCCACTTCAAGGCAAACAACATAAAGAATTTCCATATGCCCCCCCCGCCCCGGTCATTTCTTGGTGCTCTTGTCTGAGATGAATGTGGGGCCAAATAAAAGCACTGGTCTGATCCAATTAGGTGTCTCCTAAGGAACATTATACTCAATGTTGAAAAGCTGTACAGGTCTATCCATATCTGTATATTAAAATGGTATCAACTTAAAATGACTCTAGTAAATGAAGGAGTTCCTGGGTGGCTCAGTCAGTTGAGCAACCGACTTCAGCTCAAGTCATGATCTCACAGCTCGTGAGTTTGAGCCCCACGTCAGGCTCTGTACTGACAGCTCGGAGCCTGGAGCCTGCTTCACATTCTGTGTCTCCCTCTCTCTCTGCCCCTAATCCACTTGCATTCTGTCTCTGTCTCTCTCAAAAATAAATAAACATTAAAAAAGAAAATTTTTAATGAAAAAAAAGGACTCTAGTAAATGAAGAAAATATCTGAGAATTTCAAAAGTTGTGATTGTTACCAAATTTTAAGCATAAACCAGATTCATATCTCAGTGCCTGGAATACATGGTAGGTAATCAGCAATTACCTGTTGAAGAATGAATAAATTTTAAAAATCCCAAACAAACTGCACTGTGGAGACAAAGAGTCTAAAGGAAGATATAAAAACCCCTTGGGGCTGTTTATCTTATAATTAGTATAAGTATAGAATCTCTTCTTGATAGTTTATTTCTAGAATTCAGGAAATCCAAGTGACACAAGTGGGTGTAGGACCAACACTTGGCTATATATCTTTAAAATGAATTTTGATCAGGGCACCTGGGTGGCTCAGTTGGTTAAGAGTCTGCCTCTGGATTTTGGCACAGGTCATGTTATCACAGTTGTGAGATCGAGCCCCATGTCTGACTCCATGCTAGGATTCTCTCTCCCTCTCCTTCTGTTCCCCACCCACCCACCCCCCCCCGCATGTGGCGCTCTCTCTCTCTCTCTCTCTCTCTCAAATAAATAAATAAATAAATAAATAAATAAATAAATAAATAAAATTATTTCTGATCAATCATAGTTTCCTAGGTGGGTAAAATTATCCAGTAGGAATAGTACCTACAATAGGTACAATAATACCTACAAAAGGTCGATGTCTAGACTATATTAGGTGCCCAATAAATATTTTCCAATTTAGTTGAAAAGCATATGAATAGAACTCTGTTTAAAAGTATGCTTACATCCTTTTCCTCAAGTTCCAATAAATTAAACTCCTTTCCAATTCCCTACATACAGAAAAGTCACTGACTTCTGCTTCACTTAAAACCATTTTAGGAATGTGATAGGAAAATAAAGCAAGGTTACTTATCCACCATGACTATACTTTGTTCATCAGGATTCAATTCCAAAAGGTTAATCTTGAGTATATCAGCAAGCCAAGAGATGCAACAATGCTCGATGGAAAAGCTTACAGGAGTCATACCTATTACTCTTAATTTCAACCATCTATTTCCATCACATAGGAAAGAACAAGGATTGATGAGAGAGCACTTCAGTGGAACTCTTATCCATAAAGTCACTGGCAAGAATGGAAGAGGTGTTTTTAGATACATCGGTCTTTGAAAGACACAGCATTTCACACCTTTTTCATCTGGAACCAGATTAATCCCCTGGGAGTAGACAATTGAGGAACTTCTGGACATCAAGGCAGCTTCAATTTACATACCCTTCCTTGACCCCCTGGCTCTGCCCTCCACTGTCACCCATCTGAGGCAACGAACAGAATGCCTTCCCCAGTCCCCAACCAGTGGAAAATGAAAAAAACATCTGACTTTTCACCCCATATCATTTTCATCTTTCATCTTATCACCACCAAAAGTACAGAAATCATTATCTTTACGATGATGAACGTCCAATTAGCATTTCCCATATAAATTTCATATTATAAAAGAGGTTGTAATGGATAATGCAAATTGCTAATGGCCTTTTTTTCCTGGACTGAAAAATTGAGGTGCTTAACAAAATGAAATTAAATCTGAGCTATTTTCAAACAAGTCAAGAACTTTAATTATTTGGATGGTAAAAAAGAAGGAGAGATAAACTAAATTTTTTAAATGGTCATATTTTTAAATAGTTTCTCTTTCCACTACACTGCTCAAGCTTTCTCTCTAGAAAGCTCAATGCCTGTCTTGTGCTCAGTAGGTTTTAAACTACTCTGAAAATTGTTCATTGTGATTTTTTCATTAGCAGTACTCTTTAGTAAGTTCGAAGCTTATTCCAAATAAACATTCTCTTTGCTCTATGGCATTTTAATTGGTTCCCATCCACCACAGCTCCTCACAAAGACAGATGTTGTTGGTGATACCATCTCCTCTCTAATTAGAACACGTTGATTTGAGCAACAACATTAGAGATTGTGATTTACTAAAGAAGAATCCTAGAACTGTCCAGTCAGATCAAGCTAGCTGAGGTGTTAGCCAGAATAATAGTGGCTGAACTATTATGTTCGGAAGTCACAACAGACCTACGTTCAAAGCCACTTACCATCTCTATCAGTTAATCTCCATGAAGTGTGATGAAGGCAACCTGTGAGAGTTATTAAGGATTAAATGATAGAATACATAAAAGACACCTAGAACAATGGCTGAAAAATAGTAAGTATTTGATACACAGAGAAAAAAGTAACTTCAACTATGACTTTAAAACTTGTAAATGAATTATTATTCATTCAATAAATATGCATTGACCACTCAATATATATACCAGACACTGTTCTACACATGGGATATATCAAAGAACACAGACTTCCCTGGAAAAAGAAACAATAAATAATAAATGTCATAAATAGGTATGTAGTAAGTGCCCCCCAAAGGTAAGAGAATAGAGCTGGATGCAGGAGATGGGAAAAGGGGATTGGGTGGAGACAGAGTTTGCTGGTTGCAATTTTAAGTAGGGTAACCAATATGGATTCTACATTTTTTTTCAACGTTTTTTATTTATTTTTGGGACAGAGAGAGACAGAGCATGAACGGGGGAAGGGCAGAGAGACAGGGAGACACAGAATCGGAAACAGGCTCCAGGCTCTGAGCCATCAGCCCAGAGCCTGACGCGGGGCTCGAACTCACGGACCGCGAGATCGTGACCTGGCTGAAGTCGGACGCTTAACCGACTGCGCCACCCAGGCGCCCCTCTACATTTTGAAGGCAGAACCAAAAAGGTTTACTGAAGGACTGGATGTGGGACATGAGAGAAAGGAGAGAAATTCAGGTTGATTGCAAACTTTCTGGCCTGAGTAACTTCAAGGATAGAATTGCCGCCCAAAGAGATGGGAAAGACTGGAAGTGGTGCGAATTGTGTGGCGAATGCCTGTGCATGTACGGATATGGGATGTGAGTGAAAGGAAGGAGTTAAGGATGACTCCAAGCCTTTTGACAAGGATAGAGTTGCTGTCAGTTGGGTGTTGAGTGTCTGTGTGTGCTATACCACCTTCTATCCACCAGTGTCTAGACATGGTGATTGTCTTAATAAAATGTTAGGGAAACATCCAGATCTTTTATTTAGCTTGATGATGTTTCACTATATTACTTCAGTAGAAGCTCTGGTGTGATAAACCTCCCTTTCTCTATTTTATAACAGAGGAAGGTAAAATGACAGGGTGTGCATACGCATTAAAATGTCAAATATACACAGCTGTTTATAGGTGCACATGTACCACTAACTGGTTATTGAAAGTAATAAGTACTCAATACACTTTCTTTTCATAAAAGAATGACCATATGACACTAAGCAATTAACGAACAGTTAAGAAGGGCCACGAGTGGTGCTGTAAGGAGATAATTTGGCATAGCAAAAGTTATAGCCATGGGGAGTTAGGTTGACCAACCATCCTGGTTTACATGAGATGTTCTCACTGAAAGTCCTGTGACCCATAAAACTCCTCAGTCCCAGGCAACCTAGGACAGTTGGTCATCCCAACAGAGGATGTTGAGTTTAGGACATGTTAAGTTTGGAATGTCTATTTGACATCCAAGTATAGATGTAAGGGAAAAGAGATGAATATATGCATCTGGAATTTAAGAGTCAAGAGACATAAATTTGGTTGCCAGCATATATATGGTATTTAAGACAATGAGATTGTGTAACACTATGGGATTTTATATTCAGTAGGAAGTATTTACCAATAGTGATTTGTTCAGCACATACTGAATGCCAAGTCCTCAGAATATAGGTAACAGCCACAGCACAACAGAAAATACACACAAATAACCAATTAAGTACAGTACATTTTGTCATGTACAAGCTCAGTAGTGATCTCCTCAAGGACAAGATGATTGCACAGGTATTTGAAGGATGAAGAGGAGCTTTCCAGGCAGATGAAGCAATAGAGTGAGAGGGAGTTCAGAGCAGAAAATACAGTATGTGTGATAACACAGGGAAGTTAAACAGCATGACAGGCTTCAGAAAATCTCAAGAAGTTTGCTGGTTCAGGCTCATGAAATGAAAGGATGGAAGTGATAAGAAATGAAGAAAAAAAAAAAACCTGATTATCACCAATGGGCAGGCACTTGAATTCCAGCAAAAACAGAAACACAGGGCTTCTTGATCAAACACCATCGGTATATCAAAGGCCCACTATAAGGAACTGCAACATGGTACTGCTGTTCAGGCTTCATAGCTCGTTAGAAATATAAATGTGGGAAAGTAGTCTTCTCTATTTTTAGTGCCTTCATCTAGTACTGGAAATAACAATAATCATGAAATATTTGGTCAATTTCCTTCATCAGTGTGACATACAAATGGGATAGTGAAGCCCATTTGTGCTAAGTAACATGATGGGTTTATAAGGATTGTTATTTTTTTGTAATTCTGTTGACTTTACCATTCCAAGCAATGGTAAAAATCAACCGTGTCCAATAGACAAAAAAAAAAAAAAAAAAGTCATAAGACATATTTGTAGCAGAAAGGGCAGCTGGAGGCCCACATGTGTTTTGTCAACCACAGTGTGGGTCACATAAATCTGTAACATTTTAGAACTAAAAGAATTCAATTATGAGTTTGGTGTTTTATTAACTTATTTAGCAACAGAACTCTTTTGTCATACAGAATCCTGAATATAATCTTAATTTATAAATTTACTAAAAGTGTGATGGTCCTGTGTAAATCCTGGACTGGGGGAAGGGGAGACAGTTTTTCCTGTTCAACTTCCCTATGGCCATTCTTACTGGCCACTAAGACACATCCCAGAACACTAGAGTTCTACACAATAATTTTAAGAAAACTGCTGTAGGGGGGTGCATGGGTGGTACAGTCAGTTAAGCGTCCGACTCTTGACTTCAGCTCAGGTCATGATCTCACAGTTTGAGATCAAGCCCCATGTTGGCCTCTGTGCTGACAGTGTGGAGCCTGCTTGGGATTCTCTCTCTCCCTCCCTCTCTGCTCCTCTCCTGCTCGCTCTCTCTCTCTCTCTCTCTCTGAAAATAAATTTTTTTAAAAAAATGTAACTGTTGTAAATAATGTAATCCAATATCTTCATTCTATAGGTGAGACCAAGGGCCAAAAGGAATGGCATTTACCCAAAATCAGAGTTAATCAGCTCTGCATGATATAATTTCCACTGTGAATACAACAGAATAGCACTATTCCTGGCCCTCTATTATATTCTGCTCATTGCTTAGTATCCTGTGATCATTTTTATACAATTTTTTAATAAGTGTATTGAGTACTTATTAGTTCTAATAACCAGTTAGCATTACATGTACACATAGACCTAGGCAAATCAGGATGTTGGTTGCTACCTACGATAACACTCTCGAGGTCAAAAACACACAGGGCAGAAGATAGGTTATAACAAAACTAATCTAGCACTTACCTGAAAGCCTAGCTTCCAACCTTGAAGATATAATTTCGTTCATTTTAAAAAGAATACTGGGTGGTTCAGTCAGTTAAGTGTCTGACTCTTGATTTCTGCTCAGGTCACGATCTCATTGTTTTTTTTGGTTTTTTTTGTTGTTGTTGTTGTTGTCGTTTTATTTTAGTTTCTATGATTCCACTTCCTTTATTTTATTTATGTTTCTAATTTCCTTAAACTGAAGGTTAACTAGTTTCTTAAACAAAATATAGAAAATATAAACAGAAGTAATAAAATAAAATTTATCTATAGCCTTACCACTATCCAAAGCCAATTATTGTTAAGATTCAGACATATTCTTTTCTGTGTTTTTATTTTATTTTTTTTCCTTTGTTTTTTTATTTATTTTTTTATTTTTTTTATTTTTTTAATATATGAAATATATTGTCAAATTGGTTTCCTACAACACCCAGTGCTCATCCCAAAAGATGCCCTCTTCAATACCCAACACCTACCCTTCCCTCCCTCCCACCCCCCATCAACCCTCAGTTTGTTCTCAGTTTTTAAGAGTCTCTTATGCTTTGGCCCTCCCCCACTCTAACCCCCTTTTTTTTTTCTTCCCCTCCCCCATGATTTCTGTTAAGTTTCTCAGGATCCACATAGAGTGAAAACATATGATATCTGTCTTTCTCTGTATGGCTTATTTCACTTAGCATCATACTCTCCAGTTCCATCCACATTGCTACAAAAGGCCATATTTCATTCTTTCTCATTGCCACATAGTACTTCATTGTGTATATAAACCACAATTTCTTTATCCATTCATCAGTTGATGGACATTTAGGCTCTTTCCACAATTTAGCTGTTGTTGAGAGTGCAGCTATAAACATTGGGGTACAAGCGCGCCTATGCATCAGTATGTATCCCTTGGGTAAATTCCTAGCAGTGCTACTGCTGGGTCATAGGGTAGGTCTATTTTTAATTTTTTGAGGAACCTCCACACTGTTTTCCAGAGTGGCTGCACCAGTTTGCATTCCCACCAACAGTCCAAGAGAGTTCCCGTTTCTCCACATCCTCGCCAGCATCTATAGTCTCCTGATTTGTTCATTTTGGCCACTCTGACTGACGTGAGGTGATATCTGAGTGTGGTTTTGATTTGTATTTCCCTGATGAGGAGCGACGTTGAGCATGTTTTCATATGCCTGTTGGCCATCTGGATGTCTTCTTTAGAGAAGTGTCTATTCATGTTTTCTGCCCATTTCTTCACTGGATTATTTGTTTTTCGGGTATGGAGTTTGGCGAGCTCTTTATAGATTTTGCATACTAGCCCTTTGTCCGGTATGTCATTTGCAAATATCTTTTCCCATTCCGTTGGTTGCCTTTTAGTTTTGTTGATTATTTCCTTTGCTGTGCAGAAGCTTTTTCTCCTCATGAGGTACCAACAGTTCATTTTTGCTTTTAATTCCCTTGCCTTTGGGGATGTGTCAAATAAGAAATTGCTGCGGCTGAGGTCAGAGAGGTTTTTTCTTGCTTTCTCCTCTAGGGTTTTGATGGTTTCCTGTCTCACATTCAGGTCCTTCATCCATCCTGAGTTTATTTTTGTGAATGGTGTAAGAAAGTGGTCTAGTTTCCTTCTTCTGCAGGTTGCTGTCCAGTTCTCCCAGCACCATTTGTTAAAGAGACTGTCTTTTTTTCCATTGGATATTCTTTCCTGCTTTGTCAAAGATTAGTTGGCCATACTTTTGTGGGTCTAGTTCTGGGGTTTCTATTCTATTCCATTGGTCTCTGTGTCTGTTTTTGTGTCAATACCATGCTGTCTTGATGATTACAGCTTTGTAGTAGAGGCTAAAGTCTGGGATTGTGATGCCTCCTGCTTTGGTCTTCTTCTTCAATATTACTTTGGCTATTTGGGGTCTTTTGTGGTTCCGTATGAATTTTAGGATTGTTTGTTCTAGCCTCGAGAAGAATGCTGGTGCAATTTTGATTGGGATTGCATTGAATGTGTACATACCTTTGGGTAGTATTGACATTTTAACAATATTTATTCTTCCAACCCATGAGCACAGAATGTTTTTCTATTTCTTCATATCTTCTTCAATTTCCTTCATAAGCTTTCTATAGTTTTCAGCATACAGATTTTGTACATCTTTGATTAGATTTATTCCTAGGTATTTTATGCTTCTTGGTGCAATTGTGAATGGGATCAGTTTCTTTATATTTCTCTGTTGCTTCATTGTTAGTGTATAAGAATGCAGCTGATTTCTGTACATTGATTTTGTATCCTGCAACTTTGCTGAATTCATGTATCAGTTCTAGCAGACTTTTGGTGGAGTCTATCGGATTTTCCATGTATAATATCATGTCGTCTGCAAAAAGTGAAAGCTTGACTTCATCTTTGCCAATTTTGATGCCTTTGATTTCCTTTTGTTGTCTGATTGCTGATGCTAGAACTTCCAACACTATGTTAAACAACAGCGGTGAGAGTGGACATCCCTGTCGTGTTCCTGATCTCAGGGGGAAAGCTCTCAATTTTTCCCCATTGAGGATGATATTAGCTGTGGGCTTTTCATAAATGGCTTTTATGATGTTTAAGTATGTTCCTTCAATCCCGACTTTCTTGAGGGTTTTTATTAAGAAAGGATGCTGAATTTTGTGAAATGCTTTTTCTGCATCGATTGACAGGATCATATGGTTCTTATCTTTTCTTTTGTTAATGTGATATATCACGTTGATTGATTTGTAAATGTTGAACCAGCCCTGCAGCCCAGGAATGAATCCCATTTGATCATGGTGAATAATTCTTTTTATATGCTGTTGAATTCGATTTGCTAGTATCTTGTTGAGAATTTTTGCATCCATATTCATCAGGGATATTGGCCTGTCGTTCTCTTTTTTTGTTGGGTCTCTGTCTGGTTTAGGAATCAAAGTAATACTGGCTTCATAGAATGAGTCTGGAGGTTTTCCTTCCCTTTCTAATTTTTGGAATAGCTTGAGAAGGATAGGTATTATCTCTGCTTTAAATGTCTGGTAGAATTCGCCAGGGAAGCCATCTGGTCCTGGACTCTTATTTGTTGGGAGATTTTTGATAACTGATTCAATTTCTTCGCTGGTTATGGGTCTGTTCAAGCTTTCTATTTCCTCCAGTTTGAGTTTTGGAAGTGTGTGGGTGTTTAGGAATTTGTCGATTTCTTCCAGGTTGTTCAGTTTGTTGGCAGATCATTTTTCATAGTATTCCCTGATAATTGCTTGTGTCTCTGAGGGATAGGTTGTAATAATTCCATTTTCATTCATGATTTTTATCTATTTGGATCATCTCCCTTTTCTTTTTGAGAAGCCTGGCTAGAGATTTATCAATTTTGTTTATTTTTTCAAAAAACCAACTCTTGATTTCATTGATCTGCTCTACAGTTTTTGTAGATTCTAAATTGTTTATTTCTGCTCTGATCTTTATGATTTCTCTTCTTCTGCTGGGTTTGGGGTGTCTTTGCTGTTCTGCTTCTATTTCCTTTAGGTGGGCTGTTAGATTTTGTATTTGGGATTTTTCTTGTTTCTTGAGATAGGCCTGGATTGCAATGTATTTTCCTCTTGGGACTGCTTTTGCTGCATCCCAAAGCGTTTGGATTGTTGTATTTTCATTTTCATTTGTTTCCATATATTTTTTAATTTCTTCTCTAATTGCCTGGTTGACCCATTCATTCTTTAGTAGGGTGTTCTTTAACCTCCATCCTTTTGGAGGCTTTCCAGACTTTTTCCTGTGGTTGATTTCAAGCTTCATAGCATTGTGGTCTCAAAGTATGCATGGTATGATCTCAATTCTTGTATACTTATGAAGGGCTGTTTTGTGACCCAGTATGTGATCTATCTTGGAGAATGTTCCATGTGTACTCAAGAAGAAAGTATATTCTGTTGCTTTGGGATGCAGAGTTCTAAATATATCTGTCAAGTCCATCTGATCCAATGTCTCATTCAGGGCCCTTGTTTCTTTATTGACCATGTGTCTAGATGATCGATCCATTGTTGTAAGTGGGGTATTAAAGTCCCCTGAAATTACCACATTCTTGTCAATAAGGTGGCTTATGTTTGTGATTTTTTTATATATTTGGGGCTCCCGTATTTGGCACATAGACATTTATAATTGTTAGCTCTTCCTGATGGATAGACCCTGTAATTGTTATACAATGTCCTTCTTCATCTCTTGTTACAGCCTTTAATTTAAAGTCTAGTTTGTCTGATATAAGGATGGCTACTCCAGCTTTCTTTTGACTTCCAGCAGCATGATAGATAGTTCTCCATTCCCTCACTTTCCATCTGAAAGTGTCCTCAGGTCTAAAATGAATCTCTTGTAGACAGCAAATAGCTGGGTCTTGGTTTTTTTTATCCATTCTGATACCCTATGTCTTTTGGTTGGCGCATTTTAGTCCATTTACAGTCAGTGTTATTATAGAAAGATATGGGTTTAGAGTCATTGTGATGTCTGTAGGTTTCATGCCTGTAGTGATGTCTCTGGTATTCTGTCTCACAGGATCCCCCTTAGGATCTCTTGTAGGGCTCGTTTAGTGGTGATGAATTCCTTCAGTTTTTGTTTGTTTGGCAAGACCTTTATCTCTCCCTCTATTCTAAATGACAGATTTGCTGGATAGAGGATTCTTGGCTGCATATTTTTTCTGTTCATCACATTGCAGATTTCCTGCCATTCCTTTTTTTTTTTTTTTTAATTTTTTTTTCAACGTTCATTTATTTTTGGGACGGAGAGAACCAGAGCATGAATGGGGGAGGGGCAGAGAGTGAGGGCAACACAGAATCGGAAACAGTCCTGCCATTCCTTTCTGGCCTGCCAAGTTTCACTAGAGAGATCTGTCACAACTCTTATCGGTCTCCCTTTATATGTTAGAGTACATTTATCCCTAGCTGCTTTCAGAATTTTCTCTTTATCCTTGTATTTTGCCAGTTTCACTATGATATGTTGTGCAGAAGATCAATTCAAGTTACGTCTGAAGGGAGTTCTCTGCGCCTCTTGGATTTCAATGCCTTTTTCCTTCCCCAGATCAGGGAAGTTCTCAGCTATGATTTCTTCAAGTACACCTTCAGCACCTTTCCCTCTCTCTTCCTCCTCCGGAATACCAATTATCCATAGATTATTTCTCTTTAGTGCATCACTTAGTTCTCTAATTTTCCCCTCATACTCCTGGATTTTTTCATTTCTCTTTTTCTCAGCTTCTTCTTTTTCCATAATTTTATCTTCTAGTTCACCTATTCTCTCCTCTGCCTCTTCAATCCGAGCTGTGGTCGTCTCCATTTTATTTTGCAGCTCATTAATAGCATTTTTTAGCTCCTCCTGGCTGTTCCTTAGTCCCTTGATCTCTGTAGCAAGAGATTCTCTGCTGTCCTTTATACTGTTTTCAAGCCCAGCGATTAATTTTATGACTATTATTCTAAATTTACTTTCTGTTATATTGTTTAAATCATTTTTGATCAGTTCGTTAGCTGTCATTATTTCCTGGAGGTTTTTTTGAGGGGAATTCTTCTGTTTCCTCATTGTGGATAGTCCCTGGAGTGTTGTGGAACTGCAGGGCACTTCCCCTGTGCTGTCTTGAATAACTTGCGTGGGTGGGCGGGGCCACAGTCAGACCTGATGTCTGCTCCCAGCCCACCACTGGGGCCACAGTCAGACTGGTGTGTACTTTCTCTTCCCCTCTCCTAGGGGCGGGATTCACTGTGGGGTGGCGTGGCCCATCTGGGCTACTTGCACACTGCCAGGCTTGTGGTGCTGAGGATCTGGCGTATTAGCTGGGGTGGAATGGCAAGGTGCACAGAGGCGGGAGGGGCAGGCTCAGCTCACTTTTCCTTGGGTGATCCACTTCAGGAGGGGCCCTGTGGCACCGGGAAGGAGTCAGACCCACCGCCAGAGGGATGGATCCGCAGAAGCACAGCGTTGGGTGTTTGTGCGATGCAAGCAAGTTCCCTGACAGGAACTGGTTCCCTTTGGGATTTCGGCTGGGGTATAGGCAAGGGAGATGGCACTGGTGAGTGCCTTTGTTCCCCGCCAAGCTGTGCTCTGTTGTCCGGGGCTCAACAACTCTCCCTCCCGTTGTCCTCCAGCCGTACTGCTCTCCAAGCAGAGCTGTTAACTTATAACCTTCCAGATGTCAAGTCCCCCTTGCTGTCAGAACACACTCCGTCTGGCCCCTCCACTTTTGCAAGCCAGATTTGGGGCCTCTGCTTTGCCGGTGGGCTTCCCCTCCACCTCGGCTCCCTCCCGCCAGTCCGTGTAGCGCTCACCGCCTCTCCGCCCTTCCTACCCTCTTCCGTGGGCCTCTCGTCTATGCTTGGCTCTGGAGAATCCGTTCTGCTAGTCTTCTGGCACTTTTCTGGGTTATTTAGGCAGGTGTGGGTAGAATCTAAGTGATCCGCAGGACGTAGTAAGCCCAGCCTCCTCCTATGCTGCCATCTTCCGCCCCCCCCCCCCACAATCTCATAGTTTGTGAGATCGAGTCCCGTATTGTTCGATCAGAGCACAGAGCCTACTTGGGATTCTCCTCTCCTCTCTCTCTTCCCCTCCCGCCACTCGTGCTCACTCACTCTCTCTCTCAAAATAAACAGACATTTTAAAAAATAAAGAAAAATAAAAGAAACACTGGTATGAATTATAACTGATAGACAGTAGTCTCTTCTGATTGTTATTAACAATAGCTTCTGAGAACTTACCTTCTGCCATGCATAAAATAAGCACATTACAAGAATTTCTCATTGAATCCTCATGACAGCCATATGAGATAAATTCTATTTTTATTTCCCAAAGTAGCCCAGCTTGGATTAGAACTTAGGTCTGCCATCCTCCAAAATCTTTCCTCTTCATCATTACACCATACTGTCTCATGCGTACTCTCTCTACCAAGCAGATATTCCAATCATCAATAAGTAAGAATTAAATATATTAAATATCCTCTCCCAAGTTTGAGAAATGTCTTTTGACAGACTCAAATACAGAATATAACTCCAGAGTATTATTCTCCAAGCTACCAAATCTAGGTCTAGATCAGCCAATATCAATTTAGCTTTGCTTTATAAAAGAATCGAAGCAGGGATCTTTATAGCCTATAAATCCAATTGGTATTTGTTTTAAAAGCCCAAAAGATTATATGGGATTGCACCAAAGTTTTACTAACCACAGAGACAAATAACTACAGACTTTCCGGACATGGAACAAAAAAGCAAAAGACAACTAAGAGTGTATGTAATGGATCCTCCAATCTCACTCATTACGAGGTCTTAATGGTGACTGGCAAGTCTCTGCATTTATGGAGGCAAAAGGTAACCAAGGAGACCCCTTTTGAATTTCTGACAGCCAAGGATCCAGTATCTAAAATGCAATCTGTATAGGAATCAATAAAATATAACCATCACAAAACTGAATAGAGACCATCTGCAGTGGCAGAAATCAACACTGAGCCTAGGGCTCAGTTGAGGCTCTCTGCTACTACCAGGGCTTTAGCTGCAGATAAATACATAGAGAAGACAACCGTGATAAGCAATCAAAATAAATTAAAAAGGAAATTACGGAGAATACATTCATGTAACAAATACACGGGAGCCCACATATTATGATACAAAAATACACAGACCTTGATACCAAACAGACCCAAGATCTCATCCTGGCCCTTCCAGTTAGTAATAATTATTACAATTGTTACTATGGCTAGCATTTACTGTTTAGTGTGTGCCAAGCAATATAATAAATATTTGACTGACATTCTCAAAAAGGACATGTAGGTAATAAGTGATTCGAATCCCAGTCTGTCTGACTTTAAAATCTATTCTTCATAACAAAAGTTCCTTGTTACAGAAGACTGGGATCTCCTGGCACTTCCAGAGAAATAGATTCCTTTCTCTCTACCCTTCACATACAGCCCTTTCTTCTCTCTGACGTACTTACTAAATGCGGGAATTCAGGGAATTGCTATGGAGCCTCAAGTGATTCATCTTCAGTGTATATAAAAGTCCTTGTCTCACTGGTTGCCTCATTGGGTTGTTGAGAGAATTACATGAAATCATGGTCCCATACAGGGATTATCTCATGGAAGGATTTTAATAAGTGTTAATTCCCACTGTGTATAGTTACAGTAGGTAGTAATATGAAACTCAAGAATTATAAAGCCCAGCCTATGCCCTTAAAATGTTTACAATCAATTTCATTGCTCTTCATAATGGGGAGGAGAGTCTAACCTTACTAGCCATGCCTTGACATCCACATCAGGACAAAATTCTGGGATAAATGATGTACTGATTTGACCCACGGCAACATTTCATTTAAGTTTTTAGCTTATACAAAACCCTCCTTTGATGTGTTTCTAACCTCTGAAGAAAAAGACCTTCCAAAATGCTGCCCTAAGACTTAGTCTCAACCAGTGGAAATGTACCCATCTTTCTGGCAGCACCATCAATCCTGCCAAGCATCCTCCTGGAATAAAACGGATCTTGCTTGTACTTTAAAATGCTTATAGCAGGAGTTCTGAAATGCAGTGTGTCCCCATTCTTGTGAACAGAGAATCACAACCCATTTGTTATGGGTGAAATGCCAAAATCATCAATATATTTTTTTTCACGAATTTGAACATGACTGTAACAATTAAAATATTATCACTCTTTTTTTTAATTTTTTTAATGTTTTATTTATTTCTAAGACAGAGAGAGACAGAGCATGAGCAGGAGAGGGGCAGAGAGAGAGGGAGACACAGGATGCAAAGCAGGCTCCAGGTTCTGAGCTGTCCGCACAGAGCCTGACTCAGGGCTCGAACTCACGAAACATGAGATCATGACCTGAGCTATATCAGACGCTTAACCGACTGAGCCACCCAGATGCCCCAAATTATTATTACCCTTATTGCTAGCTTTCTGATATATTTTGCTGAGAAAATGGTGAAACTATGATCTGCCCACTAGAAATGTTTACATAGGGTCATCCAATGTAAATTTCATGCCAGAAAATTAGATTGAGAATTACTGATCAACTATTGGGTCAGCAGCTTTGAGGGGGGTGGGGAGGGCAAGTAAAAGGTAAGGGATTTTTACCCTGAACCAGGAAGGAAGGAAGGAAGGAAGGAAGGAAGGAAGGAAGGAAGGAAGGAAGGAAGGAAGGAAGGAAAGAAAGAAGGGAGGGAGGGAGGGAGGAAGGAAGGAAGGAAGGAAGGAAGGAAGGAGTTAGGAATGAGGGAGGGAAGGAAGGAAGATGAAAGAAAGGAAGAAAGGAAGAAAAAGAAAGAAAGAAAGAAAGAAAGAAAGAAAGAAAGATCTATCATTTTATCATTTGCTCTTCTAAAACATTAATTTAAATGATCACATAATTACTCAATTAGCTACATATCCAGGTTACAGATTCTCTGTTTCAAATATTCTCACATCATCTTTCCTCCTTTTTTTTAAATGTTTATTTATTTGGGGGGGTGGGCAGGAAACAGAACGCAAGCAGAGGAGGGGCAGAGAGAGAGAGAGAGACACACAGAATCTGAAACAGGCTCCAGGCTCCAAACTATCAGCACAGAGCCCGAAGCCAGGCTTGAACCCAGGGACCATGAGATTGTGACCTGAGCAGAAGTCAGACATTTAACTGACTGAGCCACAGGGGCTGTGGAGGTTAGGGCTGTCTGCGTGCTGTGGCAGGTGGTGGTTGGTAAGAGAGGAGCACATACACCATGCTGCCAAGTTCCAAGCAGAGAGGGACTTCTTCCAATTGAGGTTATCAAGGAAGGCCTTGTGGAGAACATGGCATGCCAGCTTGGCCTGGAAGGATGAGTAATTCGGACATACGGAGGAAGACCAGAAAAAGGACACCGCAGGCAAAAGAAACATCATGAATAAGAGCAAAGAAACAGGAATGCAAGACGTACGTTCTGGAAACACAAGGAATTCGATCTGCCTAAAGGACTGAGACAGAAATAAGGTTGGAAAGAAAGGTGCAAGTCAGATTGTGGAAAATTTTAACTTCAAACAAGCTAAGGGATTTAGATTTTAATTAGCATGGACATTCACAAGGAGCCTAGGAGTGCTTCTTAAGGGAAAATAATCTTTGTGAGTAAGGCATAGGTCCCAGCACAGGGTGATAGTTTAACAAATTTCTATTACTATTATCACAGAAAAATCAATAACTCTACAGTGTACTCCATGCTGGAATCATGCCTGCTACCTATCAGCAGACCAAAGAGAAATGATTTCTGGCAACTAGAAATGTAAGTTTAGGGGAAAATGTGTTTATTGATGCTTAGTTTAATTTATGGCTGTTTCAAGGGCTTGACAAAAAGAGAAGGCAGGCTCGGAAGAAAATGGCAAGGGTGGTAACATGGCTCAGATCATTTTAAGGGAATACAGAAATGGTTGTTCTCTCAAACTACCAAGGCACAATATCAAGTTACTACTGAAGAAGGCACCCACCCACCCCCCCCACACACACACCTTCAAGGATTTAGAAATTGAAAGGGATTCATGAAAATCAACCCGGAGGTCACCAAATCAAAGTTCCCCCATAAGCAGTTACTCCCTTTTTCACATTGCAGCTAGTGAAACAGAAATCCTCACACAGTAAAAACTGTAGAACTCCAAGATTTCATAAAACACTATAATTACATGTGACTCTCACTTTGGCTTCTGGTTAGATCAACCAGACCCCTTTCGGCCTCAAATGACAGAAACTCAACTCAAATGGCTTACTACACAGAAAACAATTAATGCACATGGCTTTCAAGCCTAGGACTTTAGATACTGACGTTTCCAGGGACTGAGACAGTATCACAAACCACTTTTGCCATCACTCAGCTCTCTTTTCCCTCCAGTTGCTTTCATTCTGTTCTTAAGGACATAAGAATTACCACACAGTCTTTATCTTTATTACTTATGATTCCCCCAAATTAAAATACCCTAGCTCTCACCTTATCTGAGCATCCCCACCCTCCTTTGTAAAATAAAGGCATCATACTGACTTTCATGCTTTAAACATGTGACCACTCCTTGACTCAATCTCTATGGTCAGTCAGAAAGAATCCAGCCTGCCCAGCTTTATTATTTTATTTTAAATTTCTTCCAACATTTAGTTTATTTTTGAGAGAGCAAGAGAGAGAGAGAGCAGGGGAGGGGCAGAGAAAGAGGGAGGCAAAGAATCCAAAGCAGGCTTCAAGCCCTGAGCTGTCAGTACAGAGCCTGACGCGGGGTTCAAACTCACAAACCACAAGATCAGGAACTGAGCTGAAGTCGGACGCTTAACCAACTCAGCCACCCAGGTTCCCCCCAGCTTTGTTATTAAAGGCAATGCCCAAGGAGTTCAAAGGCAGGGTACCATACACACCCTGCAATCTCAGAAACTTAGCATAAAAGAAGTTTACTTTGCGATCAAGCATGATTCAGAATGGATGTTCCTTGTTGGCAAAGGGGAGCTCAGTTCTGTGCAGTTATTCAAGGTCTGTGTATGTACTTCATACATACTAGGAAAGCAAAAAAGATTCTGAGCAGGGAAAGGAAATGGCATAGTTGATGTCTTTGTCTTGGTCTTTTACAAACAAGGAAAGGGACATAAAGGTACAATGTAAGCCCACTACTATCTGGTTCAAAGGATCAGAGTTCTAGGCCCAGAATAGCAACTTGCTCACTATGTGAGCTGCAGTATATCTCCACAGCTTATCTGAGAGTCACCACACTCATTTGTAAAATTAAAGCCCTGTCACTCCCCTGCCCCAAGTCTTGACTTTTTAAAGATCTATACAGTGTATAGATATAAGGTGTCCCTTATAAAAATTAATTTCTCTCTCCAAAATACAGATAATTGAGACTCATTCTGACACAGCGGGATCAAGGCAGGTGAAAAGGCTGTGTCAGTCTGATCCCAGCCTCTGTGGATATCGAAAACAGAGATGATGCTATTCTCACAAGATAGAAATAATGTTCCCTCTGCCCACATCTTGACATATGGATGTGGATGGGTATGGTGTTTGGATGAGAGAGTGAGAAGTTATTGTAATTTTAAAGCTTATATAATCTTATGAAAGCCTTGTTCTCTGAGTCAAGCTTATAAGGAAATTATACCAGTAAGACCTCCTAAGATTCTATCTGCCAAAAAGTCTCTTATTTATCTCATGACTCAAATGGATTATAATTACTGGTAAGAAGAAGAAGGGCTCCTGGTGCTTGAAACACCTAGAATCTAAACCAGTAGATTCTACTACCTAGCACAGATTAAGCATCAATAAATGTTCAAGGAAGGAAGGTAGGTGGAAGCAGGGAAGGGAGGCAAGGGAGGAGTAAAATGGAAGGGGGGAGGGGTAAGAAAGGAGTAGAGGAAAGAGAGGAAGGGAAAAGGAGAGAAAGGAAGGTAAGTTTGAGGTTTTATAATGGTTGGAGAGGCTTGTTTCAGTGCTTATCACACACAGACACTCACACACACAAAAACACACATACATGCACACCAATACTCAATTGCCCTTTGGTATAATCCTAAAACATTCCCTTGTGCCCGAGCAAACTGCTTTTAGCAACCTTCCCCATCAACTGCTTTCAACAACCTTCCCCATCCGGGATGAGAGGGCATTGTTGTAGGAAATAAAAAGGCCCATTAAATACAATCTTGTCTGCCAGCACCCATTCCAAGAGGACATTCCCATGTGTGTTTATCATGAAGACCAATCAGTAGGGAAACACTTTGTTTACAATAACCATCCCTGTTAACACTTAAATATCAAAGGAGGTTAAATGCCACAACAGACCACCCCAAAACTTTACAAAGAGGAATTCTATCATGTCCAGTATAGATTAACTGTGGGGGAATAGGTCATTTGCTGACTACCTTGAACCCTTCCACCTTGAACCTGCACAGCCTCCTAGGTCCTCAGAATTTTTCCAAGGAAATCCTTCAGCTATAAATTGGGGACAAAGAATGGAGAATCACGGGCAAGAGGTGGATGAAACCTAAAACTGCCTACAATCTGCCCACATTCCACTGGGAGCACTCAGTCACATGACCCTACTTCACAGCAAGGAAGTCTGGGAATGGAATCTACCCCTACTCCAGAGAAGGAAAATGATTTCACAAACAACGAGTCAGTCTCTAACACAAATTACACATTTCTCCCTACTTTTCACCACCAATTCCTGATGTGTCAGCACTTCCAGGGCTAACAACATTTTTATAATCTTCATGCTGGCTAAAGTCACCCAAAGAAGATTTTACTGACTGGGAATAGAGGTTAAGGAATCACCTCCATCATCCAGGTCCCAATTCAACAGAACTATTAGGAAAAACCGAAAAGAAAAGAAAATCTGGGGGTTGCCAAGGTGAGCATCCAATGCCGACCAATCAATACATCCTGATCTCGGATCCCTTCTCCAGCCACAGTCGGGGGGGGGGGGGCACTCCAGAAGGACGAGCAACCTCATACGAGCGGCTGAGAAAGAAAACCCATTCACAGACGAAATCGCCTTGAATTCTGCTGCACAAGTCATATTATATCTTTTCTGGTCAACCTGTTAAATCTCTTCTCCCTTTAAGATAGTAAGGCCATGTTCATCAACTTTGTTTCTGGTAACTACAAATGCTGGTAACCTGCACCATCAGGAGTGGTGAGAAGCTCGTGCTCCTTAGGAACCTTAGCCTGGAAAGCAGAGCCTGAAGCAAAGGCTTATGTGATCCTACTGTACCTGCAGTTCAAACACATGCAACAGAGGTGAGGGATGAGGGATGTGAAAACAAGGAAGGAGGGTAAAAGCTGACTGAAACTGGCCATTGCTGAATATAACTAATTGCTCTATCTTACAGAATCAACATTCAAAAAGCTGCATTATAAGCTGAGTCTCAAGACTCCCCATCCATGGGGGAAAAGGTGGCAGAGTTTACTCACTGGCTTCCTTCTCCCACTGGAAAAGATATGCCTGCTAGACATTAACTTCCAGCATGCTTTCAGATTACACATGCATGTGAACTGATTAGGGTCACATGGCACCATATATCACATTGCACCTCAACATCAACAGGGAAGCCCTGGGGTGGAAGGCAAGAGGTGTGTCATGTGGGCATGAGGAGAGGTGCTGCCCATGATGCTTGCATAAAGTCAGTCAGGGGTCACCTCGCTGGTGGCTGCAGCATTGAGACCAAGAGGATCTGAAATGGTGTATGACACAAGATTCCTCAAGAGACCCACAGGCCAGAATGGGTCCTCCCAGATAACATTCTGTAAGTCTAGTACTAACAATTAATAATCAGAATTCAGCTTACCGCAGGTTAAATATTCATGGAGCTCTTACCTGCATGGAGAAAGCAATGAAGGGAATGCTGAGTGAGCAAGAGTCAGAGCCAGGAAGACACTCTGTCTATCTTTGGATGCACCTATGAGCCCCTGTGGAGATACGAGAGGACTATTTATTTCATCCTTCGCAACGCTTAGCTGGCTCCTTCCTGACGTTTCTGCTTGGGCGTGAATCCAATTGTCCTACCTTTGCTACAACATCCAGTCCATTTTTCTTGTAAGGGTTCTTTGTAGAAAACCTCAAGTTACAAAGGAAAAAAAAAACACTCTTGAACTAGCTCAAGTCCAAGAGTAGTTTGAGGTAAATATTCACATCTCATGGGTAATCAAGAAAAGCTGAGCAAACGTATCTCAACAACAGCAGAAACTGAAGCAACTCCAGGGAGCTACTCTCCCTGTCATTCCCTTAGCTTCCTGCTTCCTTCCTTTTCTGGAATCGTCTCACTTTTCACTTTTGTCCCAACCACATTCCCTGAGTTCCATTCTCTCAATGTTTGGTAGGTATATATCCCCGTAATGACTATCCCAACCCAAATATTATGTGACCTTTAAGTACAAATGCTACTAGTAAGTCTCCTCCGATCCTAATTTCCAGAGAGGAAATCTTTATTGTTCTAAAAGTCATTCCATAAATACCATGGGTCACTGGCTATGTTTTAGATCTCCTTAGTTTCCCCCAAGAGTTTCCCAGTCCTGGCTGTTTTGACTGTGTCTGTGGGGTGAGGCCCTGAAGCTTCATGGGCATTATTTGGGACTCCAGAGAACCAAATCACTGCCCTTTTCTAAGTTGTAACCATCTGAGGCAAGCACAAAGAATAAAACCAGCATCAAATTAGAGTGCCCACTTAACTACTGGTACATGTAGGCTAGAAATCATGGCTGGGCTTCCCCCCTTCCACCTCTGCTCTGAACTTACCCACCCAATTACAGAAAGAGAGCCTAGAAGAGAGAAAGTAGAGGCCTAAGTAAATGAGGCTCCTACTGGCGAGTTACCAAATGTAGACCAGATTGGGAAGTTCTCCAAGAGAGAAGAAAAAGAGACAGTCTACTTCTGGCACACTCTTGGGAGACCCACCATTAACTTGAAACAATATTATTAGCCATTTGTCCTCCCAAGGAGAAGGCCAAATGAGGAAATAAAGAAGATGTAAAAAGATCCGTCTCCAACCCTTCAGGACAAGTAGAAATGCTGGCATACATTCCCTTTCCTATGAGAAGAGTCTGACATGGGGTTGAGAAAAGAGAAGGGAACCCCTCTACTGATTCACCAGGGACTACGGATCAGAGATCCCTGGCTTTTATTCCCATGAGCTTTCAGCACCCAGAAAGAAATAAAAGTCTTGCTTTCCAAAGAAACAGCAGGGCCAGACCCAGAGCAGGAGAGAGGCTGTCCAGTGATAGTTAAAACTGCTATATAATAAGAATCCTATTGTGTTTTCTTTTTGCTTCTAAATTGAAATCTGTAAAGTGAGGTAGCTGGAATCCAAGTGAATTTCAACACCAAGAGGATATCAATCAGAAGACAGGTAAGCAATCAGCATGGCCAGCTGCGCGTCCCCGAGGGAGGTGTTGAGAGTTGCTGCCTCCCCTGAAGGACGGGCAGATTGAAAGCCATTTCTTTGGAGGGTCAGAAGAGAATCTGATCTCTTGCCTATGTGCCCTGCCTCTGGCATCCTGCAGGCTCTCAGCAAAAGAGCTCAATTCCCTAAACAGCCCCCTGGAAAGAAAATTCCTTCTCTACTTATGGTTTGAATATGTCTCAGCATTTGCCCAAAGTGGTGATTTCACTAGTTCTAAGTAGGCTTTATGACGCACAGAGGGCTCTGCCTGAACAAATCATCCCATGTCCACAGGGAGGTAGGATAAGGAAGTGCACATAGGCAGGGCCAGTATTCTCCTCTCATGTTTTGGGGTACACTCCAGCACACAAAGGGGCAATACACACCACAAAATCATATGCTAAAAAGACCTACTGTGAGCCTCAGAAAGTGTGGGAAAGATGATGAAGTGATTCATTCATTCTTTTATTTGCTCTTCATTCAACTAATATTTATTACCTGTCTGCTATGTGCCTACAGTTATTACAAAAGTTATGTTAGTCCAAACACGTAGCAAAAATCATATATAGATTGAATAATACATTCATCTTGCATATATATGAAAGACTAATTTCTGCAAAGTAGGTATACGGTGGAGAGAAAAGTCAATTCTCATTTCCCACACCTTCTAAACTGCAGTGCTCCAAACCTGAGATGCGTTCTCTAAACAGGCCCATTCCCCGGTTATGTCATCCATTTTCATGGTTTTAAAAGCCACTGCCAAATTTCTATCTCTAACTCAGACCTCCCCACTGAACTTGAGCCTAGAATATTCCATTCCCCATCTGACATCTACATGCTTATGTCTATAGGCTACATATGCCCAAGGCGAAGCTTCTGATCTTCCTCCACCAAGCACGCACCTTGCATAGGCTTTCCTATTTAATGAATGGTAACCACATCCTTCAAGGTGCTCATCCCCAAAGCCTGAGACATCTTTATCACTTCTCTCTTTTTTTTTTTTTCAATATATGAAATTTATTGTCAAATTGGTTTCCATACAACACCCAGTGCTCATCTCAACAGGTGCCCTCCTCAATACCCATCACCCACCCTCTCCTCCCTCCCACCCCCCATCAACCCTCAGTTTGTTCTCAGTTTTTAAGAGTCTCTTATGCTTTGGCTCTCTCCCACTCTAACCTTTTTTTTTTCCTTCCCCTCCCCCATGGGTTTGTGTTAAGTTTCTCAGGATCCACATAAGAGTGAAAACATATGGTATCTGTCTTTCTCTGTATGGCTTATTTCGCTTAGCATCACACTCTCCAGTTCCATCCACGTTGCTACAAAGGGCCATATTTCGTTCTTTCTCATTGCCATGTAGTACTCCATTGTGTATATAAACCACAATTTCTTTATCCATTCATCAGTTGATGGACATTTAGGCTCTTTCCATAATTTGGCTATTGTTGAGAGTGCTGCTATAAAGATTGGTGTATCACTTCTCTCTTAAGTAACCACGTGTAACCAGTCAGCAAATTCTGCCAGCATCACATTCATTCATTCAAAATATATAGAGAATCTAACAGCTTCTTAGCACTATCACCATCACCATGCCTCTGGACCAAGCCACCTTCAACTCTCATCTGGATTACTGTAACTCTCCCTGGTTCTGCCCTTTTCCTTTGCATCTGTTCTCAAGATAGCGACCAGAGGGATTATTAGCAACATAAATCAAATCATCTCATTCCTCCATTCTAAACCTTCCAGTGGCTTCCTATTTCACTCAGAAGACAAAAGTTCCTTCCAATAACCCATTAGGTCTTCATGATATGAATTACATCCAGTCACACCCCCACCCAACTCCCACTCATTCACTTTGCTACAGCCACATTGGTCTCTTTGGTCTTCCCTGAAACAGCTAAGCAGACTTCAGGACCTTTGCACTTGATGTTTCCTTTCTCTGGAATACTCTTCTCTAAATTATCAATATCACTTTCTCACTCCCTTCTGATGTGTCACTTTGTATATAAAAACATTCTATACAGCTACTGTCCCTCAATTCTCCTTACTCCCTTACCATGCTTTATTTTTTCTTTTGTGTTATTTTCACCATCTTATATACCAAGGTGCTCCTGTTTATTTTCCTTCATGAAAGCATAAATTTTGTTTCATTCTCTGGCATATTCCAAGCACCTAGCACAGTTCCTGGAATATAGTAATTCCTCAATGAGGAAGATTCACGTACCACTCAATACATGAGTAAATGGTCCTAAAAGCTGGCAACAGAATTTCTCTTCAGAAGACAACTGACTTTGTTGGCAAAATACCTCGATAAGTCTTTGGGATACAAGGCGAAGCCTCAAGTACATGGATGTAAGTAGGAACCAAGGGAAGAAAAACAAAACCATGAGATATTAAGAGGAATTTGTGGGTTTTTTTTTCTGGAGAGAAACAGAGAGGCAAAAGAAGGTACAGATAAAATAGATAAAGTAGCTATGGAAATAGTGTGGCTAAAAGGACCAACTGAGGCAAGTGAGAAAAAGCTCTTCATGGTGAAAAACAAAACCTATTATAAACAAAAGGTTTATATTCAATATTCTTTTTGAAGTTATTCTGTTAAACTTCTCATGTTTCCTCAATGCATAAATCTTGTTAAACTTATTCACTGCTTTATATATGTCTTATGTATGCTGGGCAACATAAGTACTAGTACTTATGAGTACTTAAGAGTCTAGTACTCAGTACTAGACTCTTCCACCCTGGCAGATTGAGGGAACCAGGCAGAAGCTGCAACAATCACAATCTAAAGACCTGTATCTGATGTCATCACTTTTTAACTATAAATCCCTGGGCAAGGCTCCAAGCTTCTGTTTCCCCAAATGTACATAACAAACAGTTACACACACTAGTGATACAAATAGAGTCACATCACTTCTAGTAACTTTATTAGCAATAAAGCCAGTATCTCCCTCTGGAAGCTCATTTCCATGTATTATCCAAGAAACTCAAGGGATTTAGAGACCCATAAAAAGATTTTTTTTTTTTTTTCTTATCCAGGGGTATGGAAAATAGAGTCTGAGCAGTCAACAGATGTGCTTGTGCTTCCTTGCTGGAGCTGGTTCCTTACCAAAGTCGCTGTGGATCCACTGCTGTGATATTTCACTGCTCCAGATTCTAGCACAGTGATTCTTCAAGAGAGGCGAATCTCAGTTCCTTCAGAGCTATGCCCAGCCAACAAAGCCTCAAAGTTGGACTTCTGCTATAGATCTGATGACTAACACTATGGAGTTCTCCTAGACAGCCACTTTCCAGGGAACCATTTAGCTCTAGAGTACTGGATTACTCTTGGTTCTTGATCCTCTGCCTCTCAGATCCAAACCCACGTCTGCACCTTCTTTCCAAACTAGGGGAAACAGACTGCTTTTCTTTGATGACCTCAAAACTACAAAAGTCTAATCATAGCTTCTGCCTTCAGAATATGAGCCTACTTGCCTACCCTTTTAAGAGTAGCTAGCCAGGGACTTGAGAAGGACATACTCGACCATTCAAAGAAAAGCTAGTCTCAGTGGCTCTAAACACATTTACCCTTCAAAGAGGATGTCATGTTAAGGTAACCACACCACTCTCCTGAATGAGGGGGATCTGCCTGAGACGATTCCAACGTGATTTCCTGGCACCCATAGAAAAAATAATCTCACACTGCTGTATGTCCAACTTTGTAACTAGAAGGATCATATGTGATCATGTGAAAGTGGTCCCTTAAGCATGGTGCACTATACTGACATTATTATAGTCATAAAGATGACTGAATTCTAGAAGTGAATTCATACGCCACAAGGCAAAGCAGACTAGAAAAAGAATCCAGTTCTGCCACTTAATATCTGTGCAACTTTGTGCAAGTCACTTACCCTCTCTGAGCATTCACTTGTAAGATGAGAAAATTATAATAATATTATAATATTAGTGATATTAATATGGTATATTAATAATACAATATCAATAATTATCTCTTGGAGTTATAAGGAATATTTATGAAATGCCAAACGGGCAAAATATCTACAGACACAGAGTAGTAAGTGCTCAATAAATTGTAACTATCATCATTTTTATATATAGCTCTAAATCCAGCAAATGTTTATTGACTACAAAGTATAATGAAACACACATATGTATTATTTCATTTAACACTTACCTGTGTGGTCACTACTCTACTGCCCATTTTGCAGATAAGGCCATTAAGGCCTAAAGAGAATGGTATGTTGCCAGAATTATACTACTAGAAGCCAGCACAGGGAGTCTTTGCACCCATGTCCCTGCCAGCCACATAACGAATCACTCCCACCCTCGGTGACTTACAGCAACCAGCATTTGTAGTCAGCTGTGATTCTGCTGATAAGCCACCTCAGCTGAGTGGCTTAGCTTCAGGCTGCACATTCTAAGTCTGCTCCACTGTCTTACTCCGGATCCCAGGCTGAAAGGACTGTGGCTACCAGGGCCATGTCCTTCCTGTGAGACATAACCAAAGCACGAAGGGGCAGGCCCAACCGCACAAGCACGTTCCAAGCCCATCGCGTCTGCTAACATTCCAAAGCAGGTCACGTGCCTAAGCCCAACATCAGTGTAGAAGGGAAGTATACTACTCTACAGTGCAAAGGAGGGAGACTATCTTCAGAACAATAATTCAAACAATCACACCAGATCTCACCACCTCCAGAATCTGAGCTCTAACTCAGTCTCCCACAATGCCTCTCTACTGCTCTAAAACAGTACTTCTCTAACCAAAAAATCATTATTAAGCCTCTTTTTCAGTATTAACCTGCATGGGATCTTAGGTTCCTTTTACTTATTGCCTATATCACCTGGCTTGGCTCTTTAAAACAGCTGAAACAGCCCAGCTGGAGGGTAAATGAAAAGTTGATAGTCCATCATTCGTCACTCAAGGCAAAATCCAGACTGTGCAGCCCAATAAGCAACCCGCTGGGTCTACAAATTTGCCATGCTTCGCTCTGTTAAAACTTTATTGGGCACAGTATGGTAACTCAATTAATAGTGAGAATGACACTGGCAAGTGTCACTGGCATTGCAACCAATTATTTTTTCCTTAATATCTTTTTTAAATCACAAGCTGACCAAATTCAACAAGAACAATGTTCTTCCACAGGGTGTATTTAGTCTGTCCCTGTCTTCCCCATTAGCTTCCATCACCAGAGTCCCACAACTCTGTCACCAGCTAAAAGCCTCTCTCTTCTCCCAACAACAGTGTACCTTCTCCCCAAAAGAGCTAACTGAAAACACAAATCAGGCTGTTTGGAAGGATTTTGTGTTACTGGTAGTTTTTTGTTTTGTTTCCTATAAATCAAAATTTGCTGACTTTATTCTTTTGGCTTACTCACAGTGGTTCTTTTTTAGAAAGCACAGACACAGAAACAAACTGCAAAGCCAACCTGAATTACCACCTAAAGAAATTCAAGAGGAGGGACTCAAAAACACAAGCATATTCCCTGAAAAACCCATAGGGACCTGGCCTTCCAAGGTGTCCTAGACTCCAGCTGTCCCACCGAACTTGTCATTTTCAGCCCAGAGATGGAATTTGACTGACTTACAGTAGCCAGCTGGGCTAAAAGTCAAAGGATACCTAATTTTAATGCATAAGCAATTGGCTTCCCAACCTACCATCTTCAGAAAAGAAAAGCTCTACTATATCCAATGTTCAATCCAGAAAAGTCTCATGATTGGGAGTTATTTCAAGTTATTTCAAGCTTAAGTCCAGATGGGCAGGGGATGGCCCTCTATATTTAACACATATTTATTAGGGTTGAAGAAACCCATGTCATCAGAAAACAGAGAATTTTTGTACTTAGAGTATCTCCCAGAAAGTAACTTTCCATCTTGTCACTTGTGATTGGATTCTGAACATTACCAATAGAAGAAAAACCACCTACATGGATGCTAGTGTACTTGCTGAAGCACCATAGGATCTCCCATCTCGGATCCTTGTATTTCTTTTCCCCACCAAACCAATACATACAGAAAAGGCTCTCCATTGTCTCTAGTCATAGCAGATTGATAATGTCTTCAGGCTAGATTTCCACGTCCTTATGGCTAGCTTTGGGGTTAATGCTGAAGTACACAATTTCTGGGCTCAGCCCAGTCCTAAACTGATGATACATCAGCTAATAGGTCTCCATAAAAGCTTCAGTTAGCTCCATGTGTCCATCGGTCAGACCGTGGTGTGTAAGCAGAGCCAGGGTCACAAGCAAAAAAACACACTAAATGATGCATCTTGGGTCTGAATTTTCCATCCACAGCTTCCCCCAGGAAACAGCTTGTTAGTCTCAGACTGCTGAAGCACATGCATTTTTTTTTATTCCTTCTATGGCTTCAACACAGTCTTGTAGTAACTGAATTTCTTTCTGCCTTGGATCCAGTGCTTCAGCAGAGCTCCAGCTCCAAGAGTGATGATCCACTGGAATGAAGAAGCCACTGTTGGTAGAAATGAACATGGGCACTAGCCCATCACTCTTTCCGAACAGGGAATGAATGTACTTGGTCACTTCCACCACCGTTTCCTGAAATTTCTTATCTCCAGTGAGACAAGAGAGTATTATGAACTCAAATGGAACACTCATCACTTTTGACACTATGCTGACATGTTAGGAGACCTCGCCAATGACTGTTTATATCAAAGTACGTATAGCAATTCACAGTCAGATGAGCTAGGAGGAAAAGAATTCAATACTGTGCTGGGAACTTCCCTTTCCCCATGCAATCCCCTTCTTCACCTGCACCCCTGCTTACTGAGAATCAACGCCACCTCAGTCATGTCCCAAAGCGGTGGCATCAGCTCTCAACATAAAACTTTTCCACTTACGCTTACGCTTCTAGATTTCCTGCCTCGGCCCTGGAGACACCACCCCCAGCCCGCCCCACAGAGCACTCACTGCTCCTGCATCTGTGGCTCTGGCCAATATTTAAACTGCCAGCCAATTTAGTTGCTTGTCTTACAGTCATCCAGCAAGTGCTAGCCCTGTGGTTTAATAGCACTGGATGACCCTTCTGAGAATGTTTTTACTGTGGGCTAATGAAAAATAGCACTTCATAGGAAGTGAGTAGCCTTCTTCTGAATGGTGATGTTTTAACTAAGCCAGAAAAGAACTCTCTCATGCAATGCTTCTCAAACTTTTGCATGCCTAAGAATTATCCGAGGGCTTATTTGTCTCCATCCCCAGAGGTTCTGATTCAGTAATCTAAAGGTAGAGTGGAGACTGCATTTCTAACGTGTTCCCAGGGATACTGATGCTGCTGGTTTACTGATTACACTCTCAGAACCACTGCTCCAATTCCTGGCAGTTGGGAAGAAACAGCGCTGGGGAGCCCAAGAGGGCAATCTTGGGACCACCCTCCATCTCCTCTACCAAAACAGGAACTCTCCGTTTTACAGATCCGGCTTCATGAGGAGCATTTGGGTTAAGGTATCTGCACTAAAAATGATTGGAAAACCACTTCTCTAGACAACATCAACATTTGGGATAGTGCAAACTAAAGGCAAAGAAAGATTATTTTACCCCAAGAAAATCAGAGGCAAGAAAGTGAAAACTTTATTTTCCTTCATTCAGAAAAGCCAAGGATTACTAAATGCTGAAAGGTTGTGCTTGCTTCTGGGGTGAAAGACAAGCCAGACACCTACTCAGGGGCCTCACATCTAGTACAACAAGATAACCATGCAAAAGAAATGAGTGCGGCTAATGCTACAAAGTTCCAATGACAGAGACCTCTTTATAGAAAACAAATAGTTCACATGTGTTTCACATACCATCCTCCCATCTCCCATTCCAGAAAAGACTTTACTAATTGATCAGAGTACTCCTCCCAGCAGGTCCCAGATTTGAATTCAGAATTCTTCTCAACATGTTACTCTATCACCAAGCCACAAGCAATTGATTGAAGTTAGTGTTCACGTTGAAATCTGAGAGCTATCACTCATTCAAGTTCTAATGGGAATACTGTCACAATTCTATCTATTTAAGTGCTGACAACTGAATTGTCCTCCCAAAATTCATATGTTGAAACCTAATGAGATGGTATTTGGATAAAGCTTTTGGGAGGTGATTAGGTTTTGAAGGGGGAGCCCTCATGAATGGAATTAGTACCCTTATACAAGAGACCCCAGAAAACTCCCTCACCCTTTCTGCCATGTGAGGATACAACAAATCAGGAAGGTGTCTCACCAGGCACTGAATTAGCCAGCGCCTTGATCTTGGAATTCCCAGCCTCCAAGAAATCTATGAGAAATCTCTGAGTCTCAGAGAAATCTATGTTTGCTGTTTGTAAGACACCCAATCCATGTATTTTGTTAGAGTAGCCCAAATGGACTAAGCCTTTAGGTTTAGGAAATAATTCATAGAGGAGCTGGCGCTTGACAGGGTCTTGCAAGATGAATATAAGAAATCTAAGAGTTGAGGGGAGAAGAGAGGAGGTGGGGATAAGGTATTCTAGTAGCTGAAAAGGGATGAAACTCATTAAGAGGATTAAGAAGTGAAAGTAAGTGGAGCCAGTAATTGTAGACCTTGCATTCATGGATCTTATATTGGAAAGAGGGAAAAAAAAGATTAGAGATGCCTACAAGTGCAGGCAGGATCAAGAAGCAAGTTTTTAAAACCTAACTGGATCATGTTTATGGATATGGATAAGGACATTAGAAAGAGAAATTTAAAAAAATTTACAAGAAAGGGAACAACATATTGAGCAAGTCCTCAGAGGAAATCTATGATCAGTATTCCCTCCCAGCATTGCCTTGAGGTGGTCTGACGACCAACCCCCAACGCCCACTCTTTAATAGAAGGCTGTGATGGAAACAGGAGTGCACAGCCACAGGAGACATTGTGCCTGAGGGACACGAAGGCTGAATCACAGAAGCATGCCAAGAATGGCATGGGACAGGAGGCTAAGGGACTAGTGAAGTCAAGAATAAGAAGTATCTTTTCAGAGCTGGGAGAAAGGCAGTGGTCTGGAGAAATTCTAGAATAAAGACAGACAACATGTTCATTGGGACTTTCACTGGCCCCAAGAAAAGTCTATGTGGGAAGACCATAGAATTTTTAAGGAGCTAAGATGAAACAGAGAAGCACAAAGTCTATTTTAAGATTGTGACCAATCCTTAAAGAAATCATTTGCCCAATTATTGATTTAAGGGCAGGGTGGGGGCAATAATCTTTTTTCTATAGTGAGAAGTAATAATCAAAATGTACCAAGCAGTATGCTGAAAACATTATTTCCAGGGACACCTGGATGGCTCAGTCAGTTGAGCATCCAACTCGTTTTTTTTTTTTAATGTTTATTTATTTTTGACAGAGAGTGAGAGTGAGCATGAGTGGGGGGGGAGGGGCAGAGAGAGGGAGTCAGGATGCAAAGTGGGCTCTGTGCTGAGAGCGGAGATCCCAGTATGGGACTCAAACACAAGAACTGTGAGATCATGACCTGAGCTGAAGTTGGACACTTAACTGACTGAGCCACCCAGGCATCCCCAAGTATCTAATTCTTGATGCTCAGGGCAAGTCAGGTCATAATCCTGCTGTCCCCACATCCCTCTGGCTCTGTGCTGACAGTGTGGAGCCTGCTTGGGATTTTCTCTCTCCCTCTCTCTCTCTGCCCCTCCTCTGCATGCACTCCATGCCCTCTCTTCTCTCTCTCTCTCAAAATAAATAAATAAATAAGCATTTAAAAAAAAAAAGCATTCTTTCAGCATGTCCTAACTTCATCCTTGTAATACCTACAAGGTAGGAACTATTGTTATTTTCATTTTACATATGAGGAAACTTAATATGTTAAAGCACTTGACAAGCCTGTATATGACCAAGCTGGGATTTTAACCCAGACATGTTAGGTCCCAGGGCCCAGGCTTCCATTCTGTCTACTTCTATACACTTTTTTCCAAATCACCTCTGGGTCCACAAAAACAAGTTCCCACTTTTAACTATACAGAGTCTTTTTTTTTTCCCTCCACCTCTTCAAGGCCCATCAGCCTTCTCTCTGGGAAGCCTTTCCAAGCATCCCTGGGCTCAGGCAGTGGTACCCTACTCTGCCTTCCCCCAGGGTCCCATAACACTTGCTACGTACCTCTCAGAGCCTTCACCACATTCTATGACAGTCAGCTGCCTGTGAGTCTACCTCTGCTATCAGCTTGAAGCAAAGCATAAAGGAAAGGCCAAGGGCTTTAAAGTTAGTGAAAACTTGTTCAAATCCCAGTTCTTCTTCTTATAAGCCGTAGAAATTGGGCAAATTAATCTCTATGATTTTAATTCAGTTCATTGATAAAATCCAGGTAATTCAATAAGAAACTGTTGTGAAAATTTAAATGCAATAAGATTATGTCAAGACCTGACACACAGTGAATGCATACAATAGGCAGTAGAAATTGATATAACTATATGTATAACTGTTAAGCGAATGAAAGGCCACTTTATCTTGACCCACCATTGGCTCAGTACTTCTGACAATGTGAGGTGGCAACATTTCCTTACTACATAAACTCTGAGGAAAGTATTTACCTTCCTCATTTAAGAAAAAAAAGTTTTACAAACACATATTTATAAACAATAAGGTATTCCTTTAAATATCTTTCTAATAGTCATCAAAATAGATCCCAAAAGACATTGACTTCCCAACAGTTAGTTTAATTTGAATGACTGTAAGACTTTAAACATAATAAAACTATAATTGCCTTCAAATGGCTGTCAAGTTCTTACTAAATTAGATTCCAACCGCTCTCCTCCAATTTATCTTAATGAGCAAAGTTTTATTGTATTTAAGCCTTAAGTGCAAGAGTAAAGTAAATAGGACACAGAAATCTCAAATCCAAATGTTGTTGGAGAATCATAGCCAAAGGTTTTTTCACATTAATGGTAGGGTAAAAAGGTTTCTAAAGGAGGCTGAAAACAATTGTCTATCTACAGTAAATACATCTGAGGGTATATGTAGAGAAAGACTAGCCTTGTGATTAGACACTCTATATATAGCATAGATATTTTGAAATTTTTCATAACAAAAGCTTTTTTTTTTAAGTTTATTTATTTATTTTGAGAGGAGTAGGGAAACAGGGGCAGAGAGAGAAGGAGAGAGAATGAGAATCCCAAGCAGGCTCTGCACTGTCATTGCAGAACCTGATGCAGGGCTCAAACTCACAAGCCATGAGATCATGACCTGAGCCAAAATCAAGAGTCGGATGCTTAACCAACTGAGACACCCAGGTGCCCCAACAAAACATTTTTTTAAAGCCAAAAATTGGAGTGCCTGGGTGGCTCAGTCAGTTAAGTGTCCAACTTCAGCTCAGGTCATGACCTCATGGTTTGTGGATTTGAGCCCCGCATCGGGCTCTGTGCTGACAGCTCAGAGCCTGGAGCCTGCTTTGGATTATGTGTCTCCCTCCTTCTCTGCCCCTCCCCTGCTCACACTGTCTCCCAAAAATGCATAAACATTAAAAAAAAATTTTAAGCCAAAAATATCATCATCATCACTATCATTATGTCATCACCATTTGTTAAACATATTCAGAGTTTGCTAGGTGCAACAGTCTCTTAACTCATAAAATTATTACTTCCTTTGTACTAAGCTTAAAGAGAGTACATACATTTTTCAAATTCACATTCCTCATAAGTGGCAGATTCCAGGACCCAAAGTTTTAACCAGTTCAAGACATCCAGGAGGAGGAAGGGGGTGGGCGATGAGGAATGGTATTCTCTAGAGAAAAGAAATAAGCTTCCTTCTTCTCCGTGAAAAGAACACAGAACTGAAAGCAAATGTGACAGTTGGAGACACTTATGTGGCCTGTGGGCTCCCAGGGAGTGGAACAGTGGAGCAGACCACAGCACTAGCTGGGGATAGAGCTAGCACCAGAGGAGACAGCACCTCCACTGGGACCTATCAGAAAGGTAGATGAATCAAAGAATTTGTTGAATCAGAAAATCCAGAATGCACTGTGTGCAAAAACTGGAGGAAGAATGAATAACCCCCGCCCTTGTAGAAATTCATCCAAATGTTTCTTTTCCAAGAAAAAGTGTGAAGTGAGTACTTTTGAGTTTCAAGAAATTCAGGCAGCATAATCAATCAAAGCCCTTATCCCAAAATCTCACAGGCAGAACAGAGCCTCCACGTAGGTGTAGGAAATAAGTGGGTTTTCAAAGGCCAGTGTCAACCAGGAATTCTCCATGGCAATATTAAATACACTTAGTGTTTTTTGTCAACACACAACAAATATTTACGGAGCACCCACTATGTTTGGCACTATGATGTAGGTTGTAATACAACAATGAAGAAGCTTGATCCAATCCTTACAGGTGAGAAGGGGAGACAGATAAAACTAGTCAAAATACAGTAAAACCTTGGATTGTAACTTGTTCTGTGAGTGTTCCGCAAGATGAGCAAACATTTCTAATAAATTTTAACTTGATAAACAAGTGATATCTTGCAATATGAGTCATACATGACACTGAACATCACACAATCACAACTGAGCCAATGGTTCTTGAAATTCACTTTGATATACAAGTGCTTTAGATTACAAGCATATTTCTGGAACAAATTATGCTTGCAAACCAAGGTTTTACTGTAAAAACTTCTAAATGCCTCTGAATTCATTTTATGGGATGCCTTAACAAAATATTACAGATGGAGTAAATATAGAACAGAAATTTATATTCTCACAATTCTGAAGGATATAAGTTCAAGATCAAGGTGTCAACAAGTTTGGCTTCTTCTGAGGCCTCTGTCCTTGGCTTGCAGATGGCATTCTCACTGTGTCCTCTGTGTATTGTCTGTGTCCTAATCTCCTCTTCTTGTAAAAACACCCCCCCTACAAGATTAGGGCCCACCCATATAACCTCATTTTACCTTAATTACCCCTTTAAAGACCCTATCTCCAAACGCAGTCACATCCTGAGATTCTCAGGGTGAAGACTTCAACACATGAAAGGGGGAGAAGGGGTGAAGCGAACACAATTCAACCAATAACAGCCATGAAGTTGAAAAACAGGATGCCTGTCTCACCTCTTCCTGGAATTCCTGCCTATCTAATCTGACTAAATTAGACCTAATTCAATCTCATACCATGGGTACCTTTACAGTACTTCATGGTACCTTTACAGTTGAATTTTACATTTCCTTCTGTGATCATTTGCTTAAGGTCTTCCTCCCTTCTCGTCACAGTAACTCCAAGAAGGCAATTCCACTCTTGCCTAACACCTAGCACTTAATGGTGCTTGGCATATAGCAAGTGAGATGTTCATAAATGTGTTAAATAAAAGGATGAATGAATAAATGAATCAGCATCAAGCCTGAAAACAATGTTGGAATGGGAGGTAACATCTCAAGTGAGAGCTGAAGGAGGAGATGAGGGGCTAGCCATGAAAGCAATAAATGGAAGAAAGACAACTCCAGCCAGAGAAGAGTAAGTGCGGAAGGCTTGAGAAAAGTAAGAACCTGACATGCTATGAAATATATGTATTACACAGTGCCATATGTTAATTAAGCTTAACATGCATTGAGTAAGACTGTCTTGTGTTTCAAATATTCTTGGATATGCTGAGAAAGGGTTACAATATCTTATAAAGCTAATTTCTTTAGGGAATTCACATAAAAATGAACCCCTCAGGAAAGTAGGAATAGAAGGAACATACCTCAAGATAATAAAAGCCATATATGAAAAACCCACAACTAATATCATCTTCAATGGGGAAAAACTGAGAACTTTCCCCCTAAGGTCAGTAACATGACAAGGATGTTCATTCTCACCACTGTTATTCAACATAGTGTTGGAAGTCCTAGCCTCAGCAATCAGACAACACAAAGAAATAAAAGGCATCCATATTGGCAAGGAACAAGTCAGACTCTCACACTTCACAGATGATATGATACTCTATCTAAAACCCAAAAGACTCCACCAAAAAACTGCTAGAACTGATCCACGAATTCAGTAAAGTCGCAGTATATAAAATCAATGCACAGAAATCGGTTGCATATCTATACACTAACAATGAAGCAGCAGAAAGAGAAATCAAGGAATCAATCCCATTTACAATTGTACCAAAAAACATAAAATACCTAGGAATAAACCTAAGCAAAGAGATGAAAAATCTATACACTGAAAACTATAGGAAGCTTATGAAAGAAATTGAAGACACAAAGAAATGGAAAAAATTTCATGCTCATGCATTGGAAAAACAAATCCTGTTAAAATGTCGATACTACCCAAAGCAATCTACAGATCCAATGCAATCCCTATCAAAATAACACCAGTATTCTTCACAGAGCTAAAACAAATAATCCTAAAATTTGTACAGAACCACAAAAGACCCCAAATAGCCAAAGCAATCATGAAAAAGAAAACCAAAGCTGGAAGCATCACAACTCCAGACTTCAAGATGTATTACAAAGCAGTAATCACCAAGACAGTATGGTACTGGCACAAACACAGACACATAGATCGATGGAACAGAATAGAGAACCCAGAAATGGACCCACAAACGTATGGCCAACTAATCTTTGACAAAGCAGGAAAGAATATCCAGTGGAATAAAGACAGTCTCTGCAGCAAATGGTGTTGAGAAACTTGGATAGTGACATGCAGAAGAATGAACTTGGACCACTTTCTTACACCATATACAAAAATAAACTCAAAATGGATTAAAGACCTAAATGTAAGACAGAAAGCTATCAAAATCCTAGAGGAGAAAGGAGGCAAAAACATCTTTGACCTTGGCCACAGCAACTTCTAACTCAACATGTCTTTGGAGACAAGGGAAACAAAAGCAAAAATGAAGATAAAAAGCTTCTGCACAGCAAAGGAAACAATCAACAAAACTTTAAGACAACCTATGGAATGGGAAAAGATGTTTGCAAATGACATATCAGATAAAGGGTTAGTATCCAAAATCTATAAAGAACTTATCAAACTCAACACCCAAAAAACAAATGATCCAACAAGGAAATGGGCAAAAGACATGAACTTCTCCAAAGAAGACATCCAGATGGTGAACAGACACATGAAAAGATGCTCAACATCACTCATCATCAAGGAAATACAAATCAAAACCACAATGAGATACCACCTGACACCTGTTAGAATGGCTAACATTAACAACTCAGGCAACAATAGATGTTGGCAAGGATGCTGAGAAAGAGGATCTCTTTTGCACTGCTGGTGGGAATGCAAACTGGTGCAGCGACTCTGGAAAACAGTAGGAAGGTTCCTCAAAAAATTAAAAATAGAACTACCCTATGACCCAGCAACTGCACTACTAGGTATTTATTAAAGGATACAAGCGTGCTGTTTTGAATGGGCACATGCACCCCAATGTTTATAGCAGTGCTATCAACAATAGCCAAAGTATGAAAGGAGCCTAAATGTCCATTGACTGAAAAATGTATAAAGAAGATGTGGTACACACACACACACACACACACACAAAAATGGAATATTACTCGGCAATCAAAAAGAATGAAATCTTGCCATTTGCAACAACGTGGATGGAAAGAGAATGTATTATCCTAAGTGAAATTAGTCAGTCTGAGAAAGACAAATATCATATGACTTTACTCATATGAGGAATTTAAGATACAAAACAGATGAACATAAGGGAAGGGAAGCAAAAATAATATAAAACCAGGGAGGGAGACAAAACTTAAGAGACCCTTGAATATAGAGAACAAACTGAGGGTTGCTGGAAGGGTTTTGGGTGGAGGGATGGGCTAAATAGGCAAGGGGCATTGAGGAGGGCTCTTGTTGGGATGAGCACTTGGTGTTCTATGCAGGGGATGAATCACTGGGTTTCCACTCCTGAAATCATTATTGCACTATATGCTAACTAACTTGGATGTATATTAAAATAAATAAATAAACACATACACAGATACAAATAAAAATGAACCAACAAGAAAATAGCAAGGACCAATAATCCCTCACTTTCCCCCAATCTGAAACTAAGAAAGTATTTTTCTCAATCAGACGTAAACCCTTCCAGATTGCAAAGAGTAGCAATCATCCATCTGTAGAAATTCAGCTACCATGATGAGAAGAGTTTATTGTGATTTTGTAGCTAAATTGTATATGGCCCTGGGTTCAATTGATTTTTACTATACATGCACTTTTTAGAACATTGAGTCCATGTCCTCAATTCAAAAGTCACTCCATTGTTTCTGAAACTCCTCAGAGGAGTAACTTTCCATGTGTGCATGTAACTTTGAAAACAGGGCTTATGAGTCTTCATGGAGAGCTGCTACTGGTAAGATAGGCAATAAACATGTTTAAGCTTTTGCTCCTAAATTATACATTACTGTACATATACATGAATGTATACATCTTCTATGAAACATGCATGTGAGATACCACTCACTAATGAAAAAATAGTCTAATGATCAAAATATCCCCTATATGAGTCCTAACTTTGTCAGTAGCCAGATATGTGACCTTGACTACATCATCGTGATATATTCATTCATGTGTGTGTTTATCTCCATCACTAGACTATAATTATTTAAGGGCAGAGACGATGTTTAATTTTCTTTTAAATCTTTACCAGCTCCTTTTATGACAAGCACTCATCAGATAAATGTTGGGAAGCTGGATGGAATAAATAAACAGTGCCTGTGAAAGATAAGTGTTATTCTGTTCACCAATAAGTTAAATGAAATTAAACATATATAAAACAATTATGAGGTGAAAGATATATCTAATTAAGGTGAAACTATATGGTATTAATAATAAATTCACTAGAGGGGAGAGAATAATAAGACCAACTTGTCTCCCAATTTAGCTCAGAATGTATTTGACTCACTTAAGAATACATCTAGCTCGGGGTGCATAAGTTGCCTGGTAAGGAGGCAAGAAAAGGGTTAGTGGTTCTGTATTGCCTGGGTTCTCTGTGCTGATTCTCACTGAGTCCTTACTTCTTAGTCTTTTTAGAATATATCCATACTTATATTCTGCTGTAAAAGGAAGTGATAGCTTCTCTTTTTTCGACTATTCTGGTTTTTTTAAATTTTTATTTATTTTTGAGAGACAGAGTGTGAACTGTGTACCTTCTCTTTCACTGCCCAAAAAGAATTTAGATGTGAGGCCTATACCAGGAAGAGAGCTATTACCAGAGATAAATTTTTACATAAGAAATACTTCTCTGCCTAGCATGGCAAACACTTATTTACCAAACATTTGCTTTCCTCACCTTCCTGTGAACTGTCATCCTCCCAGATGAAGTCCCAGACTCCTACACCTTCTCCTTAGCTCAGGATGGCACATAAGCCTCAATTGCTAAACTATCTTTGACCCTCTCATTGCTATATGTGGCTCCCATACATATGAAATTAAATTTACTTTCTCCCTATTAATCTGTTTTCTGGCAATTTGATTATTAGACTAACCAAGAACCTAGAAAGGAAGAGATAAAAAAAATTTCCTCCCCTACAGTGTTCTATTTTGGGGGAAAATTGTATTCCTCTGGTGTCTGCTTATTTTGTCTTATAACCTCATATTCCCCCAGGGTTATCAGCCAGCTTGTGTTCTCATGTACATTGAGGAAGGTCCAAATGCCAGGACCTATCTTTGTCATTATCACAAAGATTAAGGAAAGGGGACATGGTGAGTCCCAGGGCAGAGAACCTTGGCACTGAAACCACCATTCCTGTTTGCTGCCACTAGACCAGACAACTCCTCTGGCCAAGATTTCACCCTCAAGCCCCCCTTTAGCAAGACACGTATGAGGAAGAGGCATATCCCTACTTTTCAATTCTTGCCCTTAGGATCTGGGGGGGTGTGAAAGAGTTAATGCCCCAAAACAGTCCACACCTCCAACAACCTTTCATCCCAACAGGGCAGTCGCCAGCACTAGCAGCCAAGCACTAGAAGAATTAGGCATTGATTTGTGCTAAGGCAAGTGGGAAAAACAGTGAGAGCTGAACCCCTAAAGATGATCTTCCGCCTCTAGCTTCCCTGGGCCTCTTGCCACAGCTACCCACCTTCTACACTCACTATCCAAGATAGCTCCAGTCTGCCACGGCTTCTTAAATTTTGTTTGTTTGTTCCAAAATGCCACCATTTTGGATCCTTCTTTCTATAGATTCTCTAAGGTTGATTTTGGAGTAGGTTGCCAAGAACTCATGCTAGTTTGCTTGCTTTTAGGGCCTTGAAGCCTATCTTCTCAATGGTTTCTTTAAACAGACTTTTTTGGCCTGCTTTCAGGTATAATGATACCTGAAACATGTAAATTGTGATACCATTTGAGAAGCAGTTTACCCATATGAATCAAAGCTTTCTGCTGTGCCTAGCAATTCCACGATCAGAAATTTATCTCAAGGAGACAAGCTGATATGTATGCAGAAGTGACTAAGGTCATACACTGTAGTATTATTGCTAATAGAAGCAACATGGAAGCAACTATGGTGCTCATCAACAGGGGATCGGATAAAGTCTGGTGTACAAATGCAACCCAATGCCACTTCATCATAAAACTGATAGAATCCATCTATAATTATTGGGTATAAAAGACAGACTCAGTGATATTTAAATTGAGTTTATAATATCATCCCATTTGTGTAAAATGAAACAGAAAGGGAAAAAGAGGTCTGGACGACATACAGCAAAATGCTACCAATGATGGTCTCTGGGTTTGGAATTTAGGATTATTGCTGCTTTCTTCATTCTAATTTTCTGTTTTGAGATACAAACATCCATCTCTATAATCTTTATGATCAGAAAGAAATATAAATCCACATTCATCTTTGAAAATCTAAATATAATAAACATCCCCAACATCATAAAGCCAGAGTTAAACTTCCTTGATGACTAAGTTCCATTCACATAGTGACAGAGACTTCAGAATAATCTGCTGTAGGCCTTCAGCAATAATTTGCTTGTGATATAACTTAATAACCCCTGTAACCCAAGGGCACAATAAAATAGGAGTGCTAATTCAGTGGAGCTGAAGGAAGAGTAATTATCCTGGGGAGAGGGCTTCCCCTGAGCTTAGTCACTTGTAACTCATGGTGAGACCACCAGGGGCAAAGAGGGTAGCTGCAAGCTGATGAATTATTCATGGCCTTAGCTTCTTGGAGGGGTTCACTGAAGCACTGTTCATGCTGCTAGTTCCTACAAGTCTAAGGTGGCCAATCAGCTTATGCTAGGTTGGGGGAAAGGGGCAGCAGTGAACATAAATTCTGTCAGGGTCAGGTATTGAAAGCAAGAATCAAGAATGGGTCAGATATCTTGCTGATGCTCTGTGGCCTTTTGACCTTGAGATTTTGGGCTTAGAGTCTGAAAACTTAATTCAAATGAGCTAATGGGTTCCCCTGGAGCAAAACTGGTGACAAATGGAGAAACAGCCATAATTTCCTGAGGCATCAGGAAAGGATATATATGTGGGCTAAATACAGTGGTTGAAGCATCCCAGAGTAGGAGGAAAATTATTCCAGGTCAGCAAGATTTGGGGGCTGCTCAGAGTTTATTATTGAGATTAAAATATATTTATATTTATTAGAAATTTAAAGAAATCAGATTTTTCCCACTGACATTGAGAATAACAGACTAGTTATTTCACAATGTACCTCCACCTACTTTATAACAAGGTACAAAGAAGCAGTCACAGCTTGGCAGGTAGATTAAATGACCCAAGGAAAAATCATTATGCTGATGACTTCAGACTCAATTTAGTGACTACAAACTAAAAGGGAACTTATCTACTCTGTGCCACACACTATACTGGGCACTTTATATGCATAATCTAATTTATTTCTCACAAAACTGAATAAGATAGGGAAATTATCCCCAAGTTGCAGATAAGAAAAAATGGGGATCAAAAAGTAATAATCTCGGCCAAGCTTCAAAACCAATTAAGAGGTTCATAACCAGGTTCAAGAATCAGATCTGTTTGACTTCAGAAACAGAATAAACACTATACTCACTCTCCAATTTGTATCCCAAATTCCTCTGTTGGCCCAAATGGTGTAAATCAAAAGTTCTTTAGTGTAACCTCTACAGTGAGTCTCAGGTTTCAAGTTCTAATAACTTGGCTGGGTTTGCTTGGTAGACACACCAAGGCATCTACTATGGACTGAGAATTTGCTGGTTGTTGATCCAGTATCCATTCCCTTTTCCCTTCCTAATTATGCCTCCAAGCAGCCCATGTATGTCAGGAAAGTATGACTCCTTCCAGCTCCTGGGCTAAACCCTAATGTACTCAGGCCAATCAGCACATTACACTATCCTGGCCAGAATGATTAGATTAGGGAGAGAATGTGACCTAAACAAGCCTATGAAAGTGAATTTCAGGCTTCTTCGTTGGAATGTTAGTAGGGTAGTAGGGCCCAGTATGCAGATGCAAAGCCCAGAGCTGTTACAGCCTTTTTACCGCCATTTAGAAAACCCAGTATAGGATGAGGCTAAACATTTATTCTGACAATAAAGGGAAGAATGAAAAAAAAAAAAAAGAAAGGACAGAAGGAAGGGAGGAAAGAAAGAAAAGAGAGGGGAGGGAGAGAGAAAGGAAGGAAGAAGATAAGGAGAGAGAAATAAACTAGGTTTTCATAGCAGCATTAAATTACTAGATATTCCACACTTGCGTTTGGATTTTCCTATTGTGAAGTCAGTAAATCTTCATTATCATTTAAGCAGTGTGAATTTTGACACTGTGTCCTAACTGATGCAGAATTTGGTTCCAAGAGAGGAGGAGTCAACATGGCAGAGAAGTAGGAAGACCCAAAGTTCTCTCATTCCTCAAACACAGCAGTATTGAGATCAGAAGACTTGGAATTCCAGGAATCCAGACTACAGAGTAACGGGAACATTTCCAGGGGCCCACGGAGACAGTTTGGTGGGACAGAGGGTGTGTGCTTGCGAATTGGGAGAGGTAAAGCAGGTGGCATAGGCACAGACCAAAGGAGGAACCCCTTCCACAGAGAGACAAAAGGAAGATAGAAGCTGAGGAAGTGTGGGATTGTATCTGGACAAGAGAAAAACCTCTCCAGACCACAGACCAAGGAATGGAAAAAAGCTGAGAGAGTCAGTCTCTAACTTGCAAATAGCCTTAGGAGTGATGATCCAGGGTTGCGTGACTTTCTCTGGACTGGGGCCTGCCCTGTGCCTGTGCCTGTGCCTGGAGGGGAGGGAAGACAGCCCTGGCAAGCTCAGAGGTGTCCTGGAAGAAAGCAGTCCCCTCCCCTTTGAGTGCTGTGCCAAGAAGGTATACTGACACTCCAAGGACAAAAGACCCTGCAGGCACCAGCCAGAGGCCCTTTGTCAGCCAGGCAGAGTAGCATTACCCCAGAACTGGGGCGTGCAGAGCAGGATCCTTTAAGACATTGGGGTTTGAATTCCAGCCGAGCACCTGGGAGGCATGGGAGATGTGGAGCAGGACAAACTGGCTAGCTCATGCGTGCGCAGCGCTGTGAGGACGACCTGAACAGTGTGGTTTTGGACAACCATCTGGGGAGGAGAGATTGGGGTGTCGACCTTTTTTCCCTATCATCAACACAATAGGGCTTCAGGGAACAGAACTGCGGGGCCCACAGTGGAGGCTGGTGGGGTTTACACCAAATCCCGCCCCTCTGTGCCTGGCAACTGTGAATCTATGGGAGTGAGATTGACACTGACCAAACCAGAGGTCCCCTCCTCCAAAGCAGCACAGCAAAAGGTTCCCAGGCACCATCAGATATCAGTCTGGCAGTTTTGCATTCTGTGATTTGATTCTTGTTCAATTCTTATTTTATATATATATTTTTTTCTTTTCTTCTTCTTCTTCCCTTCTCTATTCTGGTTGTTGGTTTATTTAAGCAGGCATTTTTACTCTTTTTACACCTCTTCTGTATCTCCTTTTTTAATTTCCTCTCTCTCTCTCTCTCTCTCTCTCTCTCTCTCCATTAAGCTGTATAGTTTCTCTGTAACTCTGCCTGGTCATGTTTTCTTTCTTTTCCCTGCTTCTGTCTTTTCTCTCTTTGTATGGGATAAGGCTTCTTCTACTACCATCATCCCTTTTTAAATTTTTCCAGGGTTGCCTGTTTCCGATTCTGTGTCTTCCTCTCTCTCTGCCCCTCCCCCGTTCATGCTCTGTCTCTCTCTGTCCCAAAAATAAATAAACGTTGAAAAAAAAAAATTAAAAAAAAAAAAAAAAAGGGGCGCCTGGGTGGCGCAGTCGGTTAAGCGTCCGACTTCAGCCAGGTCACGATCTCGCGGTCCGTGAGTTCGAGCCCCGCGTCAGGCTCTGGACTGATGGCTCAGAGCCTGGAGCCTGTTTCCGATTCTGTGTCTTCCTCTCTCTCTGCCCCTCCCCTGTTCATGCTCTGTCTCTCTCTGTCCCAAAAATAAATAAACGTTGAAAAAAAAAATTTAAATTTTTCCAGGGTTACTTCAAAGAAAAAATCAAAGCACACCCTGGGGAAGGTCCAAATCACCACTACAAGTAGGGAAATAAAGCAACCAGAGTTGCTTTATCAACAACAGAGAGCATGCAACACATGCCAAAAAGACCTCCTGAAGGGCCAGGCCATAGACAGTGTATGACCCCTTTTTAATGTAGTAGTACTCAAAGGTGCGGGACATATAACAAGCTATTAATACATGTAAAACACATAAAACTAGCCAAAATGATGAAATGGAAGAATTCTCTTCAACAGAAATTACAGGAAGAAATGACAGAGAATTCAATTCTATTCAAAACAGATAAACAATATATCTGAACAAAAATGTAGAGTAAGTCATAAGACTAATAGCTGGGCTTTAAAAAAAGCATAGAAGACAGCAGAGAATCTATTGCTTCAGAGATCAAGGACCTGAGAAATAGTCATGAAGAATTAATAAATGTTGTAAATGAGATACAAAACAAACTAGATTCAGCAACAGCAAGGAAGGAAGAAGCAGAGGGGATAATAAGTGAAATAGAAGATAAAATTATAGAAAATGATGAAGCCAAGAAAAAGAGAGATAAGAAAATACTAGACCATGAGAGGAGAATTAGAGACATAAGTTATTCCATGAAACACAATAATATCCACATCATAGAAGTTCCAGAAGAAGCAGAGAGAGATAAAGGGGCAAAAGGTTTATTTGAACAAATTATAGCTGATAACTTCCCTAATCTGGGAAAGTAAGCAGACATGCAACTCCAGGAGGCACAGACAACTCCCATCAGATTCAACAAGAACAGACCATCACCACAGCATATCATAGTGAAAGTGGCAAAATACAAAAATAGAGAATTCTAAAAGTATGTAGGGACAAACGGGCCTTAACCTACAAGGTTTAAGGGTAATAGCAGACCTGTCCACTGAAACTTGGCAGGCCAGAAGGGAGTGGCAGGAAATATTCAATGTGCTGAAAAATTTGCAAGTTTTTAGGGAAATTTGCAAATTTTCAGGAAAAATTTGCAGCCAAATTTTTATTCTGTCATTCAGAACAGGAGAGATAAATAGAAAGAGAGATAAATAGAAGGAGAAATAAACTTTTTTGCTTTTCCAGATAAACAAAAACTGAAGGAGTTCGTGGCCACTAAACCAGCCTGGCAGGAGATCCTAAGGGGTACTCTGTGAGTGGAATTCTGCAAAGACTATAAAGGACCAGAGACATCACCACAAGCACAAAACCTACAGATAACATAATGACAGTAAATCCATATCTTTCAATAATCACTCTGAATGTAAATGGACTAAATGCCCCAATCAAAAGATATAGGGTATCAGAATGGATTAAAAAAAGGGGTGAGTGGGTGGCTCAGTTGGTTGAGCATCCGACTTTGGCTCAGGTCACGGTCTCACGGTTTGTGGGTTCGTGCCCCACATCGGGCTCTGTGCTGACAGCTCGAAGCCTGGAGCCTGCTTCAGATTCTGTGTCTCCCTCTCTCTCTGCCCCTCCCATGCTCATGCTGGATCTCTCACTGTCTCTCAATGATAAATAAATGTTTAAAAAAAAAGAATGGATTAGAAAAAAAAACAAGACTCATTTATATGCTGTCTACAAGAGACTCCTTTTAGACCTGAGGACACCTGCAGATTGAAAGTGAGGGGGATGGAGAACCATCTATCATGCTACTGGAAGTCAAAAGAAAGCTGGAGTAGCCATACTTATACCAGACAAACTAGATTTTCAACTAAAGGCTGTAACAAGAGATGAAGAAGGGCATTATATCATAATTAAGGCATCTACCCATCAAGAAGAGCTAACAATTGTAAATGATTATGTCCCTAACTTGAAGAACCCCAAATATATAAATCAACTAATCACAAACATAAGCAATCTTGTCAATTCTTGTCAGAATACGGTATTTGTAGATGACTTTAATATTCCACTTACAACAATGGACAGAAAATCAATAAAGAAACAATGGCCCTGAATTATACACTGGATCAGATGGACTTGACAGATACATTCAGAACTTTTCATCCAAAAGCAGCAGAATACACATACTCCTTTAGTGCACATAGAACATTCTCCAACATAGATCACATACTGGGTCACAAAATAGCACTCAATAAATATAAACGAATTGAGATCATACCATGCATATTTTCAGATCACAATGCTATGAAATTTGAAATCAACCACAAGAAAAAATTTGGAAAGCCTCCAAATGCATGGAGGTTGAAGAACATCCTACTAAAGAATGAATGGGTCAACCAGGAAATTAAAGAAGAAATTTAAAAATATATGGAAACAAATGAAAATGAAAACTCAACAGTCTAAATCCTTTGGGATGCAGCAAAGGCAGTCCTAAGAGGAAAATACATTGCAATCCTGGCCTATCTCAAGAAACAAGAAAAATCCCAAATACAAAATCTAACAGCACACCTAAGGGAGCTAGAAGCAAACAACAAAGAAACTCCAAGGCCAGCAGAAAAAGAGAAATAATAAAGATCAGAGCAGAAATAAATAATATAGAATCCAAAACAAACAAACAGATCAATGAAACTAAGAGTTGGTTTTTTGAAAAAATAAACAAAATTGATAAACCCCTAGCCATACTTCTCAAAAAGAAAAAAGACCCAAATAGATAAAATCATGAATGAAAATGGACTTATCACAGCCAATCCCTCAGAAACAAGCAATTATTAGAGAATATTATGAAAAATTATATGCCAACAAACTGGACAACCTGGAAGAAATGGAAAAATTCCTAGACACCCATACACTACCAAAATTCAAATGGGAAGAAATAGAAAATTTGAACAGACCCATAATCAGCGAAGAAATTGAATCAGTTATCAAAATTCTCCCAACAAATAAGAGTCCTATGCCAGATGCCTTCCCAGGGAAATTCTACCAGACATTTAAAGCAGAATTCATACCTATTCTTCTCAAGATGTTTCAAAAACTAGAAATGGAAGGAAAGCTTCCTGACTCATTCTATGAAGCCAGGATTACCTTGAGTCCCAAACCAGAAAAAGACCCCACTAAAAAGGAGAATTACAGACCAATATCCCTAATGAACATGGATGTAAAAATTCTCAACAAGATACTAGCAAATCTAATTCGACAGCACATTAAAAGAATCATTCACCATGATCAAGTGCGATTCATTCCTGGGCTGCAGGGCTGGTTCAATATTTGCAAATCAATCATTGTGATGCATCACAATAATAGAAAAAAATATAAGAACCATATGATCCTGTCAATTGATGCAGAAAAAGCATCTGACAAAATACAACATCCTTTCTTAATAAGAACCCTCAAGAAAGTCAGGATAGAAGGAACATACCTTAACATCGTAAAAGCCATATAGGAAAGGCCCACAACTAATATCCTACTCAATGGGGAAAAACTGAGAGCTTTTCCCCTGAGATCAGGAACACATCAGATATGTCCACTCTCACCACTGTGGTTTAACATAGTGTTGGAAGTGCTAGCCTCAGAAATCAGATAACAAAATGAAATAAAAGTCATCCAAATTGGTAAGGGAGAAGCCAAACTTTCACTTTTCACAGATGACATGATACTCCTCTACATGGAAAACCCAAAAGATTCCACCAAAAAACTGCTAGAAATGATCCATGAATTCAGCAAAGTCGCAGGATATACAATCAATGTACAGAAATTGGTTACATTTCTAAACACCAATAATGAAGCAACAGAAAGAGAGATCCAGGAATCAATCTCATTTCCAATTGCACCAAGAACCATAAAATACTAGGAATAAACCTAACCAAAGAAGGTAAAACATGTGTATGCTGAAAACTATAGAAAACTTATGAAAGATATTGAAGACACAAAAAATGGAAAAACATTCCATACTCATGGATTGGAAGAAGAAATATTGTTAAAATGCCAATAGTACCCAAAGCGATCTACACATTCAATGCAATCCCAATCAAAATTGCACCAGCATTCTTCTCAGAGCTAGAACAAATAATCCTAAAATTTGTAGGGATCCACAGAAGACCCTGAATAGCCAAAGCAATCCTGAAAAAGAAAACCAAACATTGAGGCATCACAATTCCAGACTTCAAGCTGTATTACAAAGCTGTAATCATCAAGACAGGATGGTATTGGCAAAAAAACAGATACATTCACCAATGGAATAGAATAGAGAACCCAGAATTGGATGCACAAATGTATGGCCAACTAATCTTTGACAAAGCAGGAAAGAGTATCCAATGAAAAAAAAAGTCTCAAGTCTCCTCAGCAAAAGGTTTTGGGAAAACTGGACAGCAACATGCAGAAGAATGAAACTGGAGCAGTTTCTTACATGATACACAAAAATAAACTCAAAACGGATGAAAGACCTAAATGTGAGACAGGAAACCATCAAAATCCTGGAGGAGAAAACAGGTAACAATCTCTTTGACCTCAGCTACAGCAACTTCTTAATTGACATATCTCCAAAGGCAAGAGAAATAAAATTAAAAAATGAACTAATGGGACCTCATCAAGATAAAAAGCTTCTGCACAGAAAAGGAAACTATCAACAAAACTAAAAGGCAAATGACAGGATGAGAGAAGATATTTGCTAATGACATATCCAAAATCTATAAAGAACTTACCAAACTCAACACCTGAAAAACAAATAATCCAGTGAAGAAATAGGCAGCAGACATGAATAGACACTTCTCCAAAGCAGACATCCAGATGGGTAACACATGAAAAATGCTCAACATCACTCATCATCAGGGAAATACAAATCAAACCTTATTAAGATACCAACTCATACCAGTCAGGGTGGCTAAAATTAACAACTCAGGAAACAACAGACATTAGCAAGGATGTGGCAAAAAGGGAACCCTCTTGCACTGTTGGTAGGAATATAAACTGGTGTGGCCACTCTGGAAAACTGTGCAGAGGTTCCTCAAAAAAATAAAAAGAGAACTACCCTACAACCCAGAAATAGCACTGCTAGGAATTTATCCAAAGGATACAGAAGTGCTGATTCATAGGGGCACATGTACCCCAATGATTATAGCAGTGCTTTCAACAATAGCCAAATTATGGAAAGAGCCCAAATGTCCATCAACTGATGAATGGACAAAGAAGATGTGGTTTATATATACAACAGAATACTACTTGGCAATGAGAAAGAATGAAATCCTGCCATTTGCAGCAACATGGATGGGACTGGAGGGTATTATGCTAAGTGAAATAAGTCAGTCAGAGAAAGACAGATATCATATGTTTTCACTCATACATGGAACTTGAGAAACAACAGAAGACCATGGGCGAAGGGAAGGGGAAAAATTAATTTTAAACAGTGAGGGAGGCAAACCATAACATACTCTTAATTCAGAGAACAAACTGAGGGTAGATGGTGGAGTGTGGAAGGGGAGGGAAATGGGGGTTGGGCATTAAGGAGGATATTCGTTGGGATGAGCACTGGGTGTTGTATGTAAGCGATGAATCATCGGAATCTACTCCCAAAGCCAAGAGCACACTGTATACACTGTATGCTAGCTAACTTGACAAATTATATTAAAAAAAAAAAAGAATTTGGTTCCAAAACTGGAGCGATGGAAGTAATAAACCTATAAACGTGCAATTGCCTGGATAGAAAAGGTAAAGAGAAAAGCAGTGAGAACCCATTGATCTCAAACTGAGAATATGATGGTCTTTTTTTCTGATTATGAAATGGCTGGTTATACTACAGCCTATTAATAAAACAAATTATATTTTCCAAAGTAGAACACATTTGAGAATGAAATAAGATGCAATTAATAATTATGTCAGGATAGGGCACCTGGGTGGCTCAGTCCTTTAAACGACTGACTCTTGGTTTGGGCTCAGGTTATGATCTCATGGTTTGTGAGTTTGAGCCTTGTGTTGGGCCCTGAGTTGACAGCAGAGCCTGATTATAATTCTCTCTCTCCCCCTCTCTCTCTCCTCCTCCCCTGCTCACTCACTCTCTCTCTCTCTGTCTCTCTCAAAAAAAATAATAATTATGTGAAAACAAACATACACTGTTCATATTTCAACCCACTTTTTTTCCCAACCCTTAGAGTCCAGAATTGTGTTTACAATATACATTTGTTGTAATTTATCTAAGATCTGTTGTATTTTAGGTAGCCCCTCCCCCAGAGTCTGCAATATCTCTTTGCATAACCAGTTCATTCTGGTTGCACTAACCAGTTCATTCTGGGCCTAACCAGTTCATTCTGGTTGCACTTGCATGTGTGAAAGAGGCAAGCCAGGAGAATAGAAAATGAGCCACAAACAAATCACAAAAACCTTTTTTACTGAGCTAAGGAGGCAGACTTTATCCTGAAGGTAATAGGAAACCACTACAAGAGTTTAAGAAAAGTAGCAACTTATCCATCTTGCATTAAAAAAAAAAAAATACTCTTTTATATGGTGCCTGGGTGGCTCAGTCAGTTGAGCATTTGACTTCAGGTCAGGTCATGATCTCACAGTTCATGAGCTCAAGCCCCCTGTGGGGCTCTGTGCTGACAGTTCGGAGCCTGGAGCTTGCTTCAGATTCTGTGTCTCCTTCTCTCCCTGCCCCTCCCCCGCTGTCTCTCTTAAAAATAAATAAACATTAAAAAATTTTTTTTTCACTCTTTTATAACAAGGAAAATAGATAAGGGGTAAGGAAGTCACCCAGACCACTGCTCTAAGAACAGTGAACATTTTTACATGGATTATGGCAACATGGATTGAGAAAAGAAGACAAATTTGAGAGAATGAGAAGCAAGAGGGAAGAAGACCAATTTGCCTGAAGTCAATTTTCTTAATGATATGCTGGCCTAAATTCTTAATAACAAACTAGCATTTCAAACCCAGTGTAAGAGTTTCAGCCTATTTACATGTTCTTTAGAATCCTTTTTCTTCTTCCACATTGTTCAAGGACCTTTTTTACCAATGTATCTGAGGGCATTTTCACATGTAGATCATATGGCTCCTAAGTGTTTAATGGATGCAAAGCATTTTGTATACAAAGCATTTGGGATATTCCCTTTCGTGTATTTTTTTTCATTCTTTCAGCTGCCTCTTCCAGGCCTACTACCGAGCTTTTCAAGGACTTTTGTTCAGTTAGTCTAAGGGCACATCTGTCTACATTTTGTCTAAGTTTTTATCACATTTGTAGAATTCCACATGATTCTCCTAATTTATTCCTTTTGAGGATATTTGCTTCTTTCTTACTGGATTGTGTGTGTGTGTGTGTGTGTGTGTGTGTGTGTGTGTGTGTGTTGCACCTTCTGAGCCCTGAATGGATTAAGAAAATTCGGTCATATTAAATATCTTCCATGTTTAGCTAAGTATGACCTTTTATACAGAGCAATCAAAAGATACAATGGTGTAAAAAAGTATCTTCACCAAATTTCATTTGTTTTATGAGAGAGGGAGAGAGCACAAATGTGTGTGTGTGAGCGTGTAAGGGGCAGAAGGAAAGAATCTTCATGCTGGGCATGAAGCCCAGTGCAGGACTCTATCTCATGACTGTGAGATCAAGATCTGAGCTGAAATCAACAGTTGTACAGTTAACCAAATGAGCCACCGACGTACTCCAAAATTTCATTTTATACAAACAAATCCTGATTCATAAATCCCTGAAAAAAAAAAAAAAGAAAACCAAACCCCCCATCAATATCCCATGACATTAGGAATTCCATACTGGTAATTGGAAGTATCTACATGGTGTAAGTACAATGATATGCCGTGGCTAACTTAATGAGTCTAGGACTTGAGGACAAACAGACATGAACATGAATATCAGCCATGACTCTTCTAAGCTGTGTGACCAAGACCAAGTTATTTGAATTTTCTGGGCCCCAAATTCCTTCATCTCTATGGTGTAACATTTATTTCATGGGGTTGTTACAAAGATTAAATAAAATAATATACAAAGCACTTGGTACATACATGTATAGGAAGCCCTGTAAAAATAGCAGCTATTGTCATAGAGTTTATGCCAGACTCCTCTGTCCATAGTGAATTGGACAGAAACCCAGTAGTATGACTGATGAAAAGCTTGTGGCAATTTTCATATCTGGAAAATGAGATAATAGCATTACCTCCCTTGTGGGGCTATAGTGAGAATTAAAAGACATAATGTATGGAAAACATCTGGCCTTGTGACTGGTACATACTGGGCACTCATATTTAGCCATTATTGTTATTGTTTTATTTAGATTAATGTAAATCAAGTAATTATTTTATTCAAATACTCACCATGAGTTAACAGTTCTCAGTAACTTGTATCTCAACCAAGCAGCAACTGGGATTTAATGAACAACATAGCCAGTGGACTATATACAATATTGAAAGGACCTCTTACCTATTTCAAGTGTATCTCTTGTGACATCTCGGAATTTGCTATCGATAGGAATAGGACATTGTTAATGGAAAGTTGATAACCCACACCTGAGAGCCAGGACTACAATTTGTATGATACCACCAAAACTTCCCTTTTCACCTTTGAGCCTGACAAAAGGGTAGATTTGGGGAGTCTGAAGGTCCAGCAACCTGATTAGTAGACTCAACAATGGAGTTGCAACTTCTTATAACGACAATACTTTATCAACCCACTGAAATGGCCCATGGAACCTGCTGCACACATTAAATGCATCTACCACTATGGGGATCCTGGAGGTGAGATCGCTTGGAACCCATCTGAAAGGACCTTTTCTAAAACTTTACTTGAGATCCAAAATAGGCACAGGTCACTCATTACTGCAGCCTGTTAAAACAATGAGTGCAGAGAGGACTGTTTCAGTCAAAGTGTGGGTTCAGTTGCTAAAGAGCTGTCAGTCTCAGGACCCAAGTTCTTTCTATGTTTTTGCTCTGCATTCCCAAGAATATTACTTTAAGTTCCAAAACGGCACACCATAATGGTACCTCATTCCAGCAAAAGTGTTCACAGAGAAGGAGCACACACTCTTCTCTTTCTAAGGCATGACCCAGAATTTATACACATCACTTCTACTCATATCCAACTTAGCCACATGTACACCTACCTGAAAAGGAGGCTGGGAATGTCTCTTTACTTTGGGTGACAATTTGCCCAGCTACATCTTGGGGTTCTGTTACTGTGCAAATTGAGAACAGATAATAAGAAACAACTAGCAACCTCTACCAAAAAAGGCATTTTTTTTTTAATTTGAGAGAGATGGAGGGTAGAGAGAGACAGAATCTTAAACAGGCTCCATGCTCAGCATAGAGCCTAATGTGGGGGTCATTCCCATGATCCAGGGATCATGATCTGAGTCCAAATCAAGAGTTGGATGCTCAACCAACTGAGCCACTCAGATGCCCCCAAAAAGGCTGTTTAAAGTAGTTAAGGACATAGGCTTTGAAGGCTAAGAACATGGATTTGAGTCATGAAATTACAATCAAGTAGCTGGATTAACTAGCAATTCACCGGGTGACCTTTCACTGACTGAGCTGAAGTTTCCTCATACCATAGTATCTATTTCATTAGATTATTGAAAGAATTAAAAGCTCTAATCCAGGTAAGTTTCTCAGCATAATTCTTGGCACTTGGTAAGTACTCAATAATGTAAAAGTCATTAGGAACATCAGTTCCTCATTAGAGCATCTTTCCAGGAAGGATATAACCTTAAGGACAAGGAAGGTGTCTTGGAGTATTTCATGGAGAAAGGGTGAGTACATTTTGTATGCAGAATGTGTAGGTGCAGGACAAAGTGTTTTTACACATATGCCTTTATAAATAGTCACTTTAAGTGATGTCAATATTTCCATGTGTTGAGTGTTAAAGGAAATGTGCCGAGCTTTCTAGGGTAAGTAATGATTCCCACATGCTGCTCTGGGCACTGGCTGCTTTCAAATCATCTCTTAATAAAATTTATGGGGGAGCCAACATGGTGGAGAAGTAGGGGGAATCAATACTTCCCGTGTCTCTCAAACAAAGAAGCGTAGAAGCCAAAGGACTTTGAACATGAGAGCCTGGGAGGAAAAGAGACTGAATCAACTGGGAAGAAAATGGGAAAGCTGGAAAAAAAGGTAGATGGGTAACTGTGAACTAGGGGAGATAAAGGCCGCGTGGGCACAGAGGGGAGGGACCTCCTTCTGCAGAGAGACAAAGGGAAGAGAAGGAGTGGCTAGGGAAGTGCAGGACCATATCTGGACAGGAGTAAGACCTCAGACTGAGTGGGATCCGATCTCTAACTGCAGGGCTTTCTTCCGAAAGGAGCCGGCTCCCTGTTCACACAGCTGGGGAGGAGGGGAGCTAGGCCTGGGTTAGGTGGTAGGTCAGGGTCTCAGTCTGCAACTGGAGAAAGTGGTTCCCTCCCTGGAGGGCTGTGCAATAGCACAAAACCTGCCTGTGTCCACCACCCCCCAGCGCAGTGGCTGGGCCGAGGGCTCAGTCTGCAGGAGGATACGGCCACCGTTTCCCAGCAGTGCTGTGGAAAAAGACACAGGCTATCTATGTCCATCACCCTGGGGCTCGCGCTGGCGAGGGCAGCTGCTCTCAGTCCACAGGAGGAGAAGGCGGTTCTCCCTGAAGTGCTGTGGCACAGACAAAGCCAACTGGGACCACATATCAATGCACTGAGAGGCGCTTCCCCAGTGCCAGAGCGCACGGAGCAGGACTTTGAATCTTAGCCAAGTGCAGGGTCAGGGGAGTTGGTGGAGTGAGAAGGACCATCCTGTCTGCGCCCGTGGCACAGTGAGGACAACTCAAACTGAGTCCACTGGGTCCAGCTCCATGGAGAAGAGACTGGGGGATCACCATTTCCCTCCCCCGCCACCACCACCACCAAGGCGGGGCCTCAGGGATCACTCCCAAGCCCATAGTGGAGGTGGGTCCAGATAATGCCAAACCATGCCCCTTTGCACTGGATAACTGCATATCCACCGGACTGGCAAAGACCCTATGGACAGCTCCTCCCAACAAGCGATGCAGCATTGCCTGGATTAACTCTAGGTCAATTCTGGATAAATAGATATATTCTCTCCCCCCCCGCCCCCAATTTCTCCTTATCTCTTCCCTCCCCTAGGCTGATTACTCTGGTTATTGGTCTGTCTAAACAGACATATTTAATCCACTGTCTTATATATGTTCTACACCTCCTTCTTTACACACCTTTCTCTTTCTCTGGAATAATCTAGCCATATAGTTTCTCTGTATGGGTAATTTTATCTTCGTTTCGTTTTCCCCGCCTCCTTCTTTATTTTCCTTTCTCTCTCTCTGGATTAAGCCTTTTAGTCTCACTGCCTAATCAATGTTTATTTTTTATCCCCACCCCCACCCCCACTCCTGCCATTTCTCTCTTTGTATGTGCTCTTCCATCAGCACTGCCTCCACCCTCTTCTTTCCTGGTAGTCAGAGTTCTGGGGTTGTTTTTAGACTTAAGGTTTGGTTTTTGTTTATTTGTTTGTGTGTTTGCATGGTTTTGTCTCCTGTTTGTCTATCTGTTTTCCTTTATGGGGCTACTCCAAGGAACAAATCAAAGCACACCTGGTGGAGGGTCCAAAATATCACTATGGGTAGAGTAATAAAATAACCAAAGTCACAACAACGGAGAGCAAGTAACAATCCCCGAAAAAACTCCTGAAGGGCCAGGCCCTGGACAGTGTATGACCCTCCTTTAATATAGCAGTGCTTTCAGGTGCAGAGCACACAAGCTTTTAAAACACATAAGGGACAGAAAACTAGCCGAAATGATGAAACAGAAGAATTCTCCTCAAAAGAAATTCCAGGAAGTAGTGACAGCTAACGAATTGATCAAAACCAATTTAAGCAAAATAATGGAACAAGAATTTAGAATAATGGTCATAAAACTAATCACTGGGCTTGAAAAAAGCATAGAGGACAGCAGAGAATCTATTGCTACCGAGATCAAGGAACTAAAAAATAGTCATGATGAATTTAAAAATGCTATAAATGAGGTGCAAAATAAAATGAAGGAGGCCACAGCACGGACTGAAGAGGCAGAAGAGAGAATAGGTGAATTAGAAGGTAAAATTATGGAAAAAAAGGTAGCTGAGAAAAAGACAGAGAAAAATATCCAGGAGTACAAGGGGGGAATTAGAGAACTAAGTGATGCAATCAAATGGAACAATATCCATGTCGTAGGAATTCCAGAAGAAGAAGAGAGACAGGAAGGGGCTGAAGGTGTACTTGAAAAAATGATAGCTGAGAACTTCCCTGATCTGGGGAAGGAAACAGGCATTGAAATCCAAGAGGCACAGAGAACTCCCTTCAGACATAACCTGAATCGATCTTCTGCATGACATATCGTAGTGAAACTGGCAAAATACAAGGATAAAGAGAAAATTCTGAAAATAGGGATAAACAGGCCTTAACATATAAAGGTAGACAACAAGGGTAGCAGCAGACCTATCTAATGAAACTTGGCAGGCCAGAAAGGAATGACAGGAAATCTTCAATGTGATGAACAGAAAAACTATGCAGCCAAGAATCCTTTACCCAGCAAGTCTGTCATTCAGAAAATAAGGAGAGATAAAGGTCTTCCCAAACAAACAAAAACTGAAGGAATTCATCAGCACTAAACCAGCCCTACAAGAGATCCTAAGGAAGACTCTGTGAATGAAATGTTGCAAGGACCACAAAGTACCAGAGACATCACTACAAGCATGAAATCTACAGATATCACAATGACTCTAAACACATATCGTTCTATAATAACACTGACTCTAAATGGACTAAATGCTCCAACCAAAAGACATAGGGTATCAGAAAGGATAAAAAAGAAGACCCATCTATTTGCTGTCTATAAGAGACTCATTTTAGACCTGAGGACACCTTCAGATTGAAAGTAGGGGATGGAGAAAAATCTATCATGCTACTGGAAGTCAAAAGAAAGCTGGAGTAGCCATACTTATATCAGACAAACTAGACTTTAAATTAAAGGCTGTAACAAGAGATGAAGAAGGGCATTATATAATAATTATAGGGTCTATCCAACAGGAAGGGCTAACAATTATAAATGTCTATGCACCGAATACAGAAGCCCCAAAATATATAAAACAATTAACCACAAACATAAGCAACCTTATTGATGAGAATGTGGTAATTGCAGGAGACTTTAATAATCCACTTACAACAATGGATCTAGACAGAGAATAAATAAAGAAACAAGGGCCCTGAATGATATATTGGATCAGATGGACTTGACAGACATATTTAGAACTCTGCATCACAAAGCGACAGAATATACTTTCTTCTCGAGTGCACATGGAACATTCTCCAAGATAGCTCACATACTGGGCCACAAAACAGTGCTTAATAAGAATATAAGAACTGAGATCATACCATGCACACTTTCAGACCACAATGCTATGAACTTGAAATCAACCACAGGAAAAAGTCTGGAAAACCTCCAAAAGCATGGAGGTTCAAGAACACCCTACTAAAGAATGAATGGGTCAACCAGGAAATTAGAAAAGAAATTTAAAAATATATGGAAACAAATGAAAATGAAAATACAACTCAAATGCTTTGGGATGCAGCAAAGGCAGTCCAGAGAGGAAAATACTTTGCAATCCTGGCCTATCTGAAAAAAAAAAGAAAAATACCAAATACAAAATCTAACAACACACCTAAAGGAAATAGAAGCAGAACAGCAAAGACACCCCAAACCCAGCAGAAGAAGAGAATCATAAAGATCAGAGCAGAAATAAACAATTTAGAATCTACAAAAACTGTACAGCAGATCAATGAAACCAAGAGTTGGTTTTTTGAAAAAATAAACAAAATTGATAAACCTCTAGCCAGGCTTCTCAAAAAGAAAAGGGAGAGGACCCAAATAGATAAAATCATGAATGAAAATAGAATTATTACAACCAATCCCTCAGAAATACAAGCAATTATCAGGGAATACTATGAAAAATCATATGCCAACAAATTGGACAACCTGGAAGAAATGGACAAATTCCTCAGCACCCACACACTTCCAAAACTCAAACAGGAAGAAATAGAAAATTTGAACAGACCCATAACCCGTGAAGAAATTGAATCACTTATCAAAAGTCTCCCAACAAAGAAGAGTCCAGGACCAGATGGCTTTCCTGGGGAATTCTACCAGACATTTAAAGTAGAGATAATACCCATCCTTCTCAAGCTGTTCCAAAAATAGAAGGGGAAGGAAAACTTCCAGACTCACTCTATGAAGCCAGTATTACTTTGACTCCTAAACCAGACAGAGACCCAACAAAAAAGAGAACTACAGGCCAATATCCCTGATGAATATGGATGCAAAAATTCTCAACAAGATACTAGCAAATCGAATTCAACAGCATATAAAAAGAATTATTCACCATGATCAAGTGGGATTCATTCCTGGGCTGCAGGGCTGGTTCAACATTCACAAATCAATCAACGTGACACATCACATTAACAAAAGAAAAGATAAGAACCATATGATCCTGTCAATCGATGCAGAAAAAGCATTTCACAAAATTCAGCATCCTTTCTTAATAAAAACCCTCAAGAAAGTCGGGATAGAAGAAACATACTTAAATATCATAAAAGCCATTTATGAAAAGCACACAGCTAATATCATCCTCAATGGGGAAAAACAGAGCTTTCTCCCTGAGATCAAGAACAAGACAGGGATGTCCACTCTCACCGCTGTTGTTTAACATAGTGTTGGAAGTTCTAGCATCAGCAATCAGACAACAAAAGGAAATCAAAGGCATCAAAATTGGCAAAGATGAAGTCAGGCTTTCACTTTGTGCAGATGGCATGATACTATACATGGAAAACCCGATGGACTCCACCAAAAGTCTGCTAGAACTGATATATGAATTCAGCAAAGTTGCAGGATACAAAATTAATGTACAGAAATCAGCTGCATTCTTATACACTAATAATGAAGCAACAGAAAGACAAATAAAGAAACTGATCCCATTCACAATTGCACCAAGAAGCATAAAATACCTAGGAATAAACCTAACCAAAGATGTACAAGATCTGTATGCTGAAAACTATAGAAAGCTCATGAAGGAAATTGAAGAAGATACAAAGAAATGGAAAAACATTTCGTGCTCATGGATTGGAAGAATAAATATTGTTAAAATGTCAATACCACCCAAAGCAATCTACACATTCAATGCAATCCCAATCAAAATTGCACCAGCATTCTTCTCGAAGCTAGAACAAGCAATCCTAGAATTTGCATGGAACCACAAAAGACCCCAAATAGCCAAAGTAATATTGAAGAAGAAGACCAAAGCAGGAGGCATCATAATCCCAGACTTTAGCCTCTACTACGAAGCTGTAATCATCAAGACAGCATGGTATTGGCACAAAAATGGACACAGAGACCAATGGAATACAATAGAGACTCCAGAATTGGACCCACAAAAGTATGGCCAACTAATCTTTGACAAAGCAGGAAAGAACATCCAATGGAAAAAAGACAGTCTCTTTAACAAATGGTGCTGGGAGAACTGGACAGCAACATGCAGAAGAAGGAAACTAGACCACTTTGTTACACCATTCACAAAAATAACTCAAGATGGATGAAGGACCTGAATGTGAGACAGGAAACCATCAAAACCCTAGAGGAGAAAGCAAGAAAAAACCTCTCTGACCTCAGCCACACCAATTTCTTACTTGACACATCTCTGAAGGCAAGGGAATTAAAAGCAAAAATGAACTATGGGGAGCTCATCAAAATAAAAATCTTCTGCACTGCAAAGGAAACAATCAGGAAAACTAAAAGGCAACCGATGGAATGGGAAAAGATACTTGCAAATGACATATCAGATAAAGGGCTAGTATCCAAAATCTATAAAGAACTCACCAAACTCCACACCTGAAAAACAAATAATCCAGTGAAGAAATGGGCAGAAAACATGAACAGACACTTCTCTAAAGAAGACATCCAGATGGCCAACAGGCACATAAAAAGATGCTCAACGTCACTCCTCATCAGGGAAATACAAATCAAAACCACACTGAGATATCACCTCACACCGGTCAGAGTGCCTAAAATAAACAATCAGGAGACTATAGATGCTGGCATGGATGTGGAGAAACAGGAACCCTCTTGCACTGTTGGTGGGAATGCAAACTGGTGCAGCCACTCTGGAAAACAGTGTGGAGGTTCCTCAAAAAATTAAAAATAGATCTACCCTATGACCCAGCAATAGCACTGCTGGGAATTTACCCAAAGGGTACAGGAGTTCTGATGCATAGGGGCACTTGTTTATAGCAGTACTTTTAGCAATAGCCAAAATATGGAGAGAGCCTAAATGTCCATTAACTGATGAATGGATAAAGAAGATGTGGTTTATATATACAATGGAATACTATTTGGCAATAAGAAAGAATGAAATCTGGCCTTTTGCGGCCACATGGATGGAACTGGAGAGCGTTACGCTAAGTGAAATAAGTCGGGCAGAGAAAGACAGATATCATATGTTTTCACTCATATGTGGATCCTGAGAAACTTAACAGAAGACCATGGGGGAGGGGAAGGGGAAAAAAAAAGTTAGTGAGGGAGGAGGCAAACCATAAGAGACTCTTAAATATTGAGAAAAAACTGAGGGTTGATGGGAGGTGGGGGTGGGGAAAGTGGATGATGGGCATTGAGGAAGGCACCTGTTGGGATGAGCACTGGGTGTTGTATGGAAACCAATTTGACAATAAATCATTAATTAATTAATTAATTAATTAAATTTATGGATTCCTGGGCATCCCATAATCAGAATCTCCAGGTATATGGCAATATAAGATAATGCAGGGAAGCTGTTAGGTTTTAGAACCGTTGCTGAGTAATAGTACCACTAGTAATAAGAGTTTTTGTTGTTATTAATAATTACAGCGACATTTACTTAGCCTTAGAGTGTGGATGACATGCGTGTAAGCACTTATACACATTAACTCATATGATTTTAACAACAACGTTATGAATTGTTAGTTTCATTATCTTCACTGTACCAGTTGAGAAATTAAAACACAAAATGCCTAAGCAATTTAACCCCATCACTAAGTAGTTGAGCCAGGATTTGGATCCAGTCTTAGTCAGAGTTCACATTCTTAACCACATGATTCTGCCTCCATTTATAGTGGAAGGGAAGCAGTGACAAGTGGAACAAGTGCAACTGTGACAAGTGGAACTGGAGCCAGCCAGTCAGGGCTCTGTCATAGCCTGAAGCCTCAAGCAGCTCCCATTGTGTGTCCGCCCACCCTTTCTCACTTACAGAAACATCAAAGACACTGCATAACAAGCTGGAATAAACTACCTTTTAAAGACCATGACTTTATAAGAAATATTATTCCAAATGTGACAGAAGACAGCTGAGCGGAATTTGGGATTGTCAAATACCCAAAGTAAATAGAAATCACATTGAGCCATGCTTGGCACTTTCTGGCCATAAAGATAATTTTGAGTTTCCAGAAACAGATGCTCAGCTGAGCTTCCAGCTGTGCCAGGTTCCTCAGCAGGAGGGTGTGGGGCAATATTACAGGGGTGATACAAAGTCTACTCAGAAACAGATGAAGGACTTAAAGGGCTTCAAGGGTTAGGTCACTGTGGCTGTGACACCTCTGCTGACTGAACCAGCCCAGTGCTCAGGCAGTTCAGGACTTGTGCTGGCTCTTTTCTCAAGGAATTCTTATACACTTAAGGGAACGCCCAAACTCTGTGCTGCCCAGAGCATTTTAGAAGCCAGTGAAATAGGCAGCCTCCATATTTATAAGCAGTTCTCAAAATGACCTGTCATTTATTTGTTTGCATATCTCTCTACCTCACCAGACTGAGTGTCCTAGGAGAAAATAAGAAATTGCCTATGGGGCGCCTGGGTGGCGCAGTCGGTTAAGCGTCCGACTTCAGCCAGGTCACGATCTCGCGGTCCGTGAGTTCGAGCCCCGCGTCAGGCTCTGGGCTGATGGCTCGGAGCCTGGAGCCTGTTTCCGATTCTGTGTCTCCCTCTCTCTCTGCCCCTCCCCCGTTCATGCTCTGTCTCTCTCTGTCCCAAAAATAAATAAACGTTGAAAAAAAAAATTAAAAAAAAAAAAAAAGAAATTGCCTATCAGTACCTCCAATACCACCAAGAGCTGGAGTCTAATTCTCCATCCCTGAATCTGAACTGGCTATGTGACTTGCTTGAGCCAACAGGACACTGGCTAACAGGGAAGGAAGAAGGGGACAAGCAAACACCTGAAAAGTGATAGTGCATTGGACTTGTTCTCCTGCTGTGCTCAGAACCCTGGACTACCATGGGAAAAAGCCCAGAACAGCTGCTGAAGGATAACAGGACAGGTAAGGGAGAACCAGGGTGCTTCGGCCAATGGTCAATCAAGCGCAGACATGTAACTGAGGCCATTCTAGATAATTCAGTTTCCAATGACTGATTACCTGACCACAGACACATGAGGGGGTGCACTAGCGATCAGTTGATATGGCTAAGACCAGAAAAACCTGCCAGCTTATGCAAAAATCATAAGCCAAATAAACCACTTACTGTTTTAAGCCTCTAAATATTGGAATGGTTTGTTACCCAGCAAATGCTAAATTCATACAAGAAGATAAATTATTAAAGGGAGAGGCTTTGAAATAAGTAACGCCTATATTCAAATCCTAGCTTTTCCTCTTATTAGGTGTGTGGGTCTGGACAACTAATTGAATTTCTCTGTTTCTTCATCTCAGTATTTTCTAAAAAATAAATAAAAAATTAAACACAGCAGAGCACCTGGGTGGCTCAGTCAATTGAGCATCTGACTTCAGCTCAGGTCATGATCTCATGGTTCATGAGTTCAAGCCCCACATAGGGATTACTGCTATCAGTACAGAGCCCACTTCAGATCCTCTATCCTACCCCCTCTCTCTTCCCCTGCTTAAGCATGTGTGCACATTCTCTCTCTCTCTCTCTCTCTCTCTCTCTCTCTCTCTCTCTCTCTCACACACACACACACACACACACACACACACACACACACACACACACACAAATAAACACTAAAACATTTAGGGGGGAGGGAGGGCTCCTGGGTGGTTCATTCAGTTAAGTGTCTGACTTCAGCTCAGGACATGATCCACAGTTTGTGAGCTGGGAGTCCTGCATCAGCCTCTGTGCTAACAGCTCAGAGCCTGTAGCCTGCTTCAGATTCTGTCTCTCTCTGTCTCTCTCTGACCCTCCCCCACTTGTGCTCTGTCTCTCTGCTCTCTCTCAGGATAAATAAACATTAAAAATTTTTTTTAATTTTTTTAAAGAAAATAAACATAGCAATCTGATAGGTTTTTCTGAAAATTCAATGAGCTATGAACTACTGTGTTTGCTACATGGTAGTTATTTACTATGCTTGTTGCTTCCAACTGTGGGCTATAACACAGCTATTGGGCTTGTCATTTTCCAGAGATAAAGAAATGAATCTAGGGGCACCTGGGTGGCTCAGTCAGTTAAGCAACTGATTCTAGATTTCAGCTCAACTCATGATCTCATGGAGCATGGGATCAAGCCCAATACGGGGCTCTGCACTGACAACACAAAGCCTGCTTGGAATTCTCTCCCTCCCTCTCTCTCTACTCCTCCCCTGCTCATGCTTCTCTCTCCCTCCCTCTCTCTCTCTCTCTCTCAAAATAAGTATACATTAAAAAAAGAAATGAATCTAACAAGCTACTGGCCTGATCAAAGAGTCGATAAATTCGTACAGACATGAATTTCATTGTGTAGCCAATAACCACTATTTGAGGAGTTCTGTGGTTGCACAGTTTGTCATTCCCAGAGAATACCATCAAAATCCCCTCCAGTTCTCAGGTTTAAGGACGGGGGAGGGGAAGGACAGGAAGCAGTATCATTCAAACGGAAATGAAGCATCCTATTACCATAGAATAGATTTGGGAGGTTGGAGGGGTAAGTACTGGCTTCAAAGAAGAGGACTGCCCAAAAGAATAAACATTCTTCTCAAGTGCACATGGAACATTCTCCAGAATGGATCACATACTGGTTCACAAATCAGCCCTCAACAAGTATAAAAAGATTAAGATCATACCATGTGTATTTTCAGACCACAAAGCTATGAAACTTGAAATCACCCACAAGAAAAAATTTGGAAAGACGACAATACTTGGATGTTATAGAATATCTACTAAAGAATGAATGGGTTAATCACAAAATCAAAGAGGAAATTAAAAAACTACATGGAAACCAATGAAAATGAAAACACGACAGTGCAAAACCTCTGCGATGCAGCGAAGGCAGTCATAAGAAGGAACTACATAGCATTCCAAACCTTCCTAAAGAAGGAAGAAATATCTCAAATACACAACCTAACTGTACACCTAAAAGAACTGGAAAAAGAACAGCAGATAAAGCCCAAAACCAGCAGAATTAGGAAATAATAAAGGTTAGAGCAGAAATCAATGCTAAAAAAAAAAAAAAAAGTAGAACAGATCAGTGAAACCAGGAGCTGATTCTTTGAAAGAATTAACAAAATTGATAAACTCCTAGCCAGAGTGATCAAAAAGAAAAAGGCCCCAAATAAGTAAAATCATGAATGAATGAGAAGAGATCACAACACCACAAAAATACAAACAATAATAATATAATATTATGAGCAATTATATGCCAACACGTTGGGCATCTGGAAGAAATGGATAAATTCCTACAAACACATAAACTACCAAAACTGAAACAACAGGAAACAAAAACTTTGAACATACCCATAACCAATAAAGAAATTGAACCAGTAATCAAAAATCTCCCAACAAACAAGAGTCCAGGGTCAGATGGCTTTCCTGGGGAACTCTACCAACCATTTAAAGAAGAGTTAACACCTATTCTTTTGAAACTGTTCCTAATACATAGAAGTGGAAGGAAAACTTCCAAGCTCATTCTACAAGGCCAGCATTGCCTTGATTCCAAAACCAGACAAAGACCCCACAAATAGGAAAACTACAGACCAATTTCCCTGATGAACATGATTGCAAAAATTCTCAACAAGATACAAGCAAACCAGATCCAACAATACATTAAAAGAATTATTCACCACGATCAAGTGGGATTTATTTTTTCCTGGGCTGCAGGGCTGGTTCAATATCCACAAATCAATCAAAATGATACATCATATTAATAAAATAAAGGATCAGCACCACATGATCCTTTCAACAGATGCAGAGAAAGCACTTGACAAAATACAGCATCCTTTCTTGATAAAAACCCTCAAAAAAAAAGTAGAGATAGAACCCTCAACATCATAAAGGGGATATCATTCTCAATGGGGAAAAACTGACAGCAATTCTCCTAAGGTCATGAACACTACATGGATATCCACTCTAACCACTTTTGTTCAACATACTACTAGAAGTCCTAGCCATAGCAATCAGACAACAAAAATAAATCAAAGGCATAAAATTTGGCAAAGACATTGGCAAACATGATACTCTATGTGGAAAAACTGAAAGACTCCACCAAAAAAACTGCTAGAACTGATACATGAATTAAGCAAAGTTGCAGGATATAAAATCAACGTACAAAAATTGGTTACATTTCTAGACACCAATAATGAAGCAGCAGAAAGAGAAATCAAGGAATTGATCCCATTTACAATTGCACCAACAACCATGAGATACCTAGGAACGAACCTAAAAAAGAGGTAAAAGATCTATACACCGAAAACTATAGAAAGCTTATGAAAGAAATTGAAGACACAAAGAAATGGAAAAACATTCCATGCTCATGGATTGGAAGAACACATATTGTTAAACTGTGGATACTACCCAAAGCAATCTACATATTCAATGCAATCCCTATCAAAATAACACCAGCATTCTTCCCAGAGCTAGAACAAACAATTCTAAAATTTGTATGGAACCAGAAAAGGACCAGAATAGCCAAAGTAACGTTGAAAAAGAAAACCAAAGCTGGAGGCATCACAATTTGGACTTCAAGCTGTATTACTAAGCAGTAATCATCCAAGACAGTATGGTATTGGCACAAAAGCAAGCACGTAGATCAATGGAACAGAATAGAGAAACCAGAATGGACCCACAAATTTATGGCCAGCTAATCTTCAACAAAGCAGGAAAGAATATCCAATGGAAAAAGGCCAGCCTCGTCAGCAAACAGTGTGTGAAAAACTGGACAGTGACATGTGGAAGAATGGAACCAGACCATTTACTATGCCATACACAAAAATAAATTCAAACTGGATGAGAGACCTAAAAATAAGATAGGAAACCATCAAATTCCTACAGGAGAAAGCAGGCAGGCATCTTTATGACCTTGGCCTCAGCAGTCTTCTTACCAGACATGTCTCTGGAGGCAAGGAAAACAAAAGCAAAATTGAACTAGTGGGACTACATCAAAATAAAAAGCTTCTGCTCAGCAAAAGGAAACAATCAACAAAACTAAAAGGCAACCAACAGAATGGGAGAAGATATTTGCAAATGACATATCCGATAAAGGGTAGTATCCAAAATATATAAAGAACTTATACAACTCAACACCCAAAAAACAAATAATCCAATTAAAAAATGGGCAGAAGTCATGAACAGACATTTCTCCAAAGAAGACATCCAGAGCGACAGACACATGAAAAGATGCTCAACATCACTTATCATCAGGGAAATACAAATCAAAACCACAATGAGATATCACCTCACATCTGTCAAAATGGCTAAAATTAACAACTCAGGCAACAACAGATGTTGGCAAGGATGCAGAGAAAGGGGAACCCTCTTGCACTGTTGGTGGGAATGCAAACTGGTGCAGCCACTCTGGAAAACAGTATGGAGGTTCCTCAAAAAATTAAAAATAGAACTATCCTATGACTCTACTTCCACTACTAGCTATTTATCCAAAGGATACAAAATGGTGATTCAAAGGGGCACGTGCACCCCAATGTTTATAGCAGTGCTATCAACAATAGCCAAATTATGGAAAGAGTCCAAATGCCCATTGACTGATGAATGGATAAAGAAGATGTAGTGTATGTGTGTATATATATGTGTATTTATGTATACACACACACACATAATGGAATACTAATTGATGATCAAAAAGAATGAAATCTTGTCATTTGCAAAAACGTGGATGGAAATAGAGTGTATTATGCTACGTGAAATAAGTTAGTCAGAGAAAGGCAAATATCTAATTTCACTCATATGTGGAATTTAAGAAAACAGAAGAACATAGGGGAAGGGAAGAAAAAATAAGATAAAAACAGAGGAAGGCAAACAATAAAAGACTCTTAAATACAGGGAACTGATGGTTTCTGGAGGGGAGGTAGGTGGGAGGGATGAGCTAAATGAGTAATGGGCATTAAGAAGGGCACTTGATGGGATGGGCAGTGGGTGTTTTATGTAAGTGATGAATCACTAAATTCTACTCCTGAAACCAATAAAAAAAAAAAAAAAACTGGAAATACTAAAAATGAGAGAGAAAGAGAGAGCTGCTCAAAAGGAAGCTCCACTGGCCTTCAGGATACCTATGAAATAGAAACAAGAACAAATATCCAGGAGCAGCGTGCCATAATGAGAGTAACACAAATCTGTTATCAGAAAGACTAACTCAAACCCCAATATAGGTCTCAGTTTGCTCATTTATACATTGGGATGATAGTACCAAATGATTCTTATGTTCGCTCATATGGTGGTTATAAGAATTTGACAAAACACTGATATAAAATGCTTTGCTTAGTACCTAGCACATGGTAGCTGATCAACCAACAGTCTCTTTTTCCATTTCTTCCATGTTCATAAAGCTACCTTTATTGTTCATCTCCTGACATCCTATAACTTAAGTGTGCAGTAATATATAAAAGCCTGTACACTGACTACAAATACTATTTCTAGCTTTGTAACCTTGCACCAATCACTTAGCCTCTCTGTTTATCAGTTCCTCACTGGTGAAATAAGGATAATACTTTCTGTCCCTGATGCTGTTCTCAAGGATAATGGGATGATTCATTCAATTTTAAAACGTAACTCAGGGCTTGATGACGCTGTGTAGAAAATAAATAACACACAAAAGGAAAGTCAAATGACTAATATTTAAAGTCCCAATGTACTAATGCATAGTCAGGGACATGTCCACCACTGCCAATTCCTTTCCTCTCTTTTCTTTATCCTAAACCCTCTCACAGAGAGATGCCCTCCTTAGACTGGCTTTGCTGACTCTCTCTCTCTCTCTCTTTTCCCTCTTCCGCCCACTCCAAGCCTGCACCTCTTTCAACATGCACAGAAAGCCAAACTCAGGAATGAATATGCAGGCAAGAAGTGGAGCTAGACGCAGGCCTGAGGAAATGACATGACCACCGTTCACTGAGCACTTACTCTGTGCCAGGCACTCTGCTATGTACTTTACCTGCGTCTTTTCACCTATCCTAACAATGCAGTGAAGGAGATACCTGTTTTATTGTGGAAAGATTCAATAATTTACCAAGGTCTTGTGGTTAATAATAATAGCAGAGTTGGGATTTATCCAGGCTGGCTGGCCTCAAAGCTCATGCTGTCCTCTAGAAGTACAATGTGTACACAAACTCAGTCAGACATAATGGCTGAGACTACAAAGTCTGGAATCAGATACCTGGTCTGAATCCCAGATCTGCCATTATAGAATGACTATGAGCAATTGTTTAGTAATATCTAATACACCTGATATATGTCATGGGTTATATTGTATGTATAAAATATGGATTATATGTAATATGTATGTCATGTATTATATATTATAATAATGTAATAAATATACATATAGTATATATAATGGTAGGTTACAGTATGCAAGATCTGTTCCTTTTTTAAGTTTTTACTTTAATTCTAGTTAGTTAACATAACAGTGTACCCTATAGTAATTCAACACTTCTTTTTTTTTTTTTTTTTTTTAATTTTTTTTCAACGTTTTTTATTTATTTTTGGGACAGAGAGAGACAGAGCATGAACGGGGGAGGGGCAGAGAGAGAGGGAGACACAGAATCGGAAACAGGCTCCAGGCTCTGAGCCATCAGCCCAGAGCCCGACGCGGGGCTCGAACTCACGGACCGCGAGATCATGACCTGGCTGAAGTTGGACGCTTAACCGACTGCGCCACCCAGGCGCCCCTAATTCAACACTTCTGTACATCACCCTGTACTATCATGAGAAGTGCACTCCTTAATCTCCATCATCTATTTAACCAATCCCCCAACCTCCTTCCCTCTGGTAACTATCAGTTTGTTCTCTATAATTAACAGTCTGTTTCTTGATTTGTCTCCCTCTCTTATTTTTTCCCTTTGCTTGTTTGTTTTGTTTCTCAGATGCCACAAATGAGTAAAGTCATATGATGTTTGCCTTTCTCTGACTTATTTTTCTCAGTATTATCATCTCTAGACTCATCCATATTGTTGCAAATAGCAAGATTTTATTCTTTTTATGGCTGAATAATATTCTATTGACTATATATACCACATCTTCTTTTCCATTCTTCAGTGATTGCTTCCATATCTTGGCTATTGTAAATAATGCTACAATAAATACAGGGGTACATGTATCCTTTTGAAATAGTATTCTTGTATACTTTGGGTAAATACCCAGTAGTGTGACTACTGTATCATAATAAGATAGTTCTATTTTTAACTTTTTGAGTAACCTCCATACAGTTTTCCACAGTGTCTGCACCAGTTTGCATTCCCACCAACAGTGCACAAAAGTTCCATTTCCTCCACAGCCTCACCAACACCTGTTGTTTCTCGTGTTGTTGATTTTAGCCATTCTGACAGGTGTAAGGTAGTATCTCATTGTGGTTTTGATTTGTATTTCCCTGATGATGAGTGATGTTGAGCATTTTTTCACATGCCAGTTGGCCATCTGGATGTCTTCTTTGGAGAAGTGTCTATTCATGTCTTTTGCCCATTTCTTCACTGGATTGTTTGTTTTTTTTGGGTATTGAGTTTGATAAGTTCTTTATAGATTTTGGATACTAACCCTTTATCTGGTATGTCATTTGCAAATATCTTCTCCCATTCCATTGGTTGCCTTTTAGTTTTGTTGATTGTTTCCTTTGCTGTGCAGAAGTGCTTTTTTTAATGTAATCCCAATAGTTTATTTTTGCTTTTGTTTCCCTTGCTTCATGAGACAGAGCTAGAAAGAAGTTGCTATAGCTGACATCCAAGAAATTATTGCCTGTGTTCTCTTCTAGGATTTTTATGGTTTCAGGTATCACATTTATGTATTTAATCCATTTTGGGTTTATTTTTTGTATGTGGTGTAAGAAAATGGTCTGGTTTCATTCTTTGGCATGTTGCTGTCCAGTTTTACCAACACCATTTGTAGAAGAGGCTGTTATTCCCATTGGATATTCTTTCCTACTTTGTTGAAGATTAATTGACCATATATTGTGGGTTTATTTCTGGGCTTTCTATTCTGTTCCACTGATCTATGTGTCTATTTTTGTGCCAGTCCCATTCTATTCTGATTACTACAGCTTTGTAACATAACTTGAGGTCCAGAATCAAGATGCTTCTAGCTTTGCATTTCTTTTTCAAGACTGCTTCAGCCATTCAGGGTCTTTGTGGTTCCATACAAATTTTAGGATTGTTTTTCTAGTTCTGTGAAAAATGCTGTTGGCATTGTGATAGGGATTGCATTAAATATGTAGATTGCTTTGGGTAATATAGACATTTTTTGCGATATTTTTCTTCAAATCCATGAGCATGCAATGTCTTTCCATTTCTTTGTGTCATCTTCAATTTCTTTCATCAGTGTTTTATAGTTTTCAGAATACAGGTCTTTCACCTCTGTGGTTAAGTTTATTCCTAAGTATTTTATTTTTGGTGCAAGTATAAATGGAATTGTTTTCTTAATTTCCCTTTCTGCTGCTTCATTATTGGTGAACAGAAATGTAACAGATTTCTGTACATTGATTTTGTATCCTTCAATTTTACTGAATTTGTTTATCAGCTCTAGCAATTTTTTGGTGGAGTCTTTCATGTTTTCTATATACAGTATCATTCCATCGGCAAATAGTGAGAGTTGGACTTCTTCCTTCCTGGTCTGGATTTCTTTTATTTCTTTTTGTTGTCTGATTGCTGTTTCTAGGACTTCATGTACTATGTTAAATAAAAGTGGTGAGATCAGACATCCTTGTCTTGTTCCTGACCTTGGAGATCTCTTGGTTTTTTCCCATTAAGGATAATGTTAACTGTGGGTTTTTCATACATGGCCTTTATTATGTTGAGGTATGTTCCCTCTAAGCCTACTTTGTTGAGGGTTTTATCACGAATGGATGTTGTACCTTGTCAAATACTTTTTGTCTATTGAAGTGATCAGATGGTTCTTATTCTTTCTTTTATTGATGTGATATATCACATTGATTGATTTGTGAATATTAAACCACACTTGCAACCCAGGAAGAAATCCCACTTGATCATGGTGAAGTGACTTTTTAAACATATTGTTGTATTTGGTTTGCTAGTTATTTTGTTGAGAATTTTTGTATGTATGTTCATCAGGGATATTGGCCTATAGTTCTGTTTTTTAGGGGAGTCTTTACCTGGTTTTGGTATCAGGGTAATGCTGGCCTCATAGAATGAATTTGGAAGTTTTCCTTCCTTTTCTAGTTTTTGGAATAGTTGAGAAGAATAGGTATTGACTCTTCTTTAAATGTTTGGTAAAATTCACCTATGAAGCCATCTGATCCTGGACTTTTGTTTGTTGGGAGATTTTTTATTACTGATTCAATTTCTTTGCTGGCTATTGGTCTGTTTAAGTTTTCTATTTCTTCCTGTTTCAGTTTAGATTAGTTTATAAGTTTCTAGGGATTTATCCATATCTTCTAGGTGTCTAATTTGTTGGCACTTAGTTTTTCATAATATTCCCTTACGATTATTTGTATTTCTGTGGTACTGGTTATTATTTCTCCACTCTCATTGGTGACTTTACTTATTTTTTCTGCACTAATCTATAGTATTTCCTTCCTTCTCCTGATTTTGGGGTTTTTTTTGTTGTTCTTTTGTCTCCTGTAGGTGTAAAGTTAGGTTGTTTTTTTTAGATTTTTCTTGCTTCTTGATGTAGGCCCGTATTGCTTATAAACTTTCTTCTCAGAACCACTTTTTCTGCATCCCAGAGGTTTTGTGTTTACATTTTCATTTGTTTCATTGTATTTTTTTTACTGCTTCTTTTATTTCCTGGTTGACCTATGCCAGATCTATTCTTAATACTCACAACTGTATGAAGAAGGTAATAGTATTATCTCCACTTTACTAATGGAGAAAATGAAACACAAGAAGTTAAATGAAACACAAAACTACACAGCTAATGAATGGCAGAGCCAAGATTCAAGCTTGGCCAGTCTAGTTTCAGAGTATATAGCCTTAACCATCACACCGTATAGCCTCTGCTATGGGAGGCACTCTACTTCTGACCGGGCTCCTTGCAATTCCCTTGTGGGCTGCTGCTGGCTTTCTGGCTTCTCCAGCCTTGTTTCCCACCAAAGTGTAGCAGGCACAAATCAAGATGTCCCCAGAATTCTCCCCACACTCCACTCTGGCCCAGTGGCAGCATCAGGTGGGCCCAGGAACTCCTTCAGTTCAGTAAGCATACTACAAGACTAGAGCAGAGATGCAAGTGAAGCCAGGCTCTCTACATGCAGATAGCCCTAATCCTGCCCCTTCTTTTAGCTTGAAGTGCTAATGGGCAAAGAGAAAGTTCCTTTTACTCCACAAATTTCTTTCTGAAGAAGTCGCTGCTGCTGCTGCTGCTGCTGCTGCTGCTGCTGCTGCTGCTGCTGCTCCTAAGTCCCTTGGGATCTCTTTTATCAGCTCACGCCCAGTTTCTGTAATCCTTTGTTGCTAAATCTGGCACCTGTGACCTTCAGAAAATCACCCATGGGCACAAACAGCTAAGATCATGCCCTGTGTGGGAGTACAGAAACCCAGCTCCTTTGCCTCAAGAGAGAACAAGTACTGAGATATAATTTACTTTCTAGAGTTTCACAGAGATCAGCCCTGACCCACGGACCTCAGCTAAAGTAGCATTCCAGTTTGGGTATTCCTCTTCCACGTACCACCCCATCTCCAACCCCTACTCCCTTTCTCCAGGGTTCATTTCCTTGATAAATTACTTACATATGAATCTTTGATTCAGGGTCAGCTGCTGGGAGAATCCAACCTAAGAGAATTTTTGTTTTGTTTTGATAAATTTCTAAGCTTTTCTTAAATGCATTTGGTAAGAGTGATAGGAGCTGGTGGTCTTGTCTTAGCAAGTCTTACAAAGGTGCAATGGACAACTGTCTCTGTAGAGGGTATGAGCATTTATCAACCAGTGTCCTCGGCTTCAGGGCCTCAGCTGAAGCTCCAGACTGAGCAGGATATTTTCCATTTAACATCCTGTTATGCAATTTCCACCCACCCCCAATATTGTCGAGAAGCTGTGATAAGAGCAAAGTTCTTTCTTTTCTCCCTTTTATGGCTGTCTGGAGTGGTACTTTCTCTTCAGCTCTGACATATAAACTGGAGCTCTTATGCCTCAGCTACCATGGAGATGAGTTTGGCTCCATTTGGAGAACTGACAGGCAGGGAAAGTGTTTATCAACACCAAGACACCTGGCTGCCACCTGGGAGCCTGACAGTGTCACATGAAGGCTTCCTCCCCCACAGTCTCTCTCATGCTAACAGGCTGCACATCAGCTCTCCCCATTCCGGTCATAGGTTCACTGCCCAGAGGCCCACAAAGTCCAGCTCTGTGAGGTGAGTCATGTCCTAGGAAACCACGGTAGTGCTCCCCAATGAAGTCATAGCACAAGCTGGGGATAAGGGGATAAGGCTGCTAAGAGCTGAGATGACCTTCACAGGGGCTCCTGCTGCCCCCAAACCCATCCCAAGCAGGCCTGCAATCCAATCCCAGCTCCCTGACAAGGAAGCTCTAGTCTAGGGAATGAGAGGTGAGAAAAGCATTTGGGGGGGGGGGGCGCCTAGTATGCCTGGAGCATACTGTGTGAAGCCTCTTACTTTATGCCAGTGACATCAGCTTCCATAAGAGCAGCAGAGAGGGGCGCTTAGAGAAAAACCAGTATATGGTGTCATGCAGGGTAAGAGCACAGGTTTAAAGCCACACAGATCTGGGCTTGAAACTCCTTACTGGGGATGCACCTCAAGCAGGTTTATACCTGAGACAAGCCATGTAACCTCTTAAACCTTGGTTTTCCCATCTGTACATGGAGGTTCCTGCCTTAAAATGTTGCTTTGAAGATAAAAAAAAAAATAACATATGTAAAACAATTTTCATAGTGAGTGGTGGTTGTGTATAGTCAGTTTAGCCAAGCTGGAGCTATGCTCCTCAGACTTCCCTTCCCTTCCTGGTCCTGGGTGAGGGTGGGTCACAAAGAAGCATGGGTGAGATCTGAAAAGCAGAAGGGAAGCAGCAGCAATTGACCCTAAAGGCCTGTGTGGGGTGCCAAGCACCACTGCTGCCCACCCATGTGGTCACCTGTCTGTTGGCACCCTTGCTGAGGGTGGTAGGTTGGGCTCACTCTTCAGCTTGTTTGAGTCCCAGGCCAAAATACATGCCAGCCCCTTCTGGAAGTTACCCACGTTGCCAAGGGGGTGGAGGTGAAAGACAGACACAGTTCCAGTTTTTCTTCCCTGTCCCCCACTTCTTTCCAACTGCCCACTGGGCTAATGAACAGTGACTTCAGGTCTACCACAATAGCCTCCTACAGATTTCTCCAGCTCTGCAAGCATGCAAAACCTAATCCCAGGAACAAACCTTGACTGCATACAACCCACAGAGGTTCTATTTAACTGATAAAACACGCCAGGCACATAGTAAGTGTTCACAAAAAGAAACATCGGCATAATGTAAATGTTACTATCTCTTGAATCTGGTCCAAACTCTACCTTGGACAAATCACTTAGTCCTTCTGAGACTCAGTTTCCTCAGCTGTAAAATGATGATAATAATATGATCTATTTCATAGGCCTGTGGAAATGGTTAAATGAATATGCAAGCACAGCACCTGATGTTAAAAATATTAGGGAGCGAAACTTTATTTCCTGTTCTAATTCTTGGATTTAGCATTTGGAAATCCCTCATCAATAAATGCTTCATCCTTCAAGCAATCTTTGCCAATAATGAAATAATATTTCCACCTCCATTCATGTTACTTGTCAACTGGTTTAGAACATAGCCATGAAGGAAGAACACAGCATATTAGACCCCTTCAAAGATACCCCCCAGCCCACTGGCCCCAACTGTTATAAGTCAATACATGGTAATAATAACACTTTGCTTTGTAAGGGTTCAACCGAGACCCTTTTACCAGCATTATCTCACATACTGTGTGTGCCAGTAAGACTACAACACAGCGCTACATAGCAGGATGCTACGGATACTGCACCAGAACTCAAAGGCCCTGGGTTTTCATCTTGGCTTTGCCAACAAGTATTCATCTTCTCACCTTACAGATTCTTAGTTTCCTCATCTACAAATGGCGAGGGTTGAATTCATAAGATCCTTCAAACCCCAGCAGACCCCAAGTCTATTATCATTTTCATTTTGTCTATGGGGGGAAAGAAGTAAGTTGCAAGAGAGTAAATAGCTTAATTCAGTGTTTTCCAACGTGTGGTCCCTGGACCAACAGCAGCATCACCCAGAAATGATTAGAAATGCAAATTATCAGTTCTCACTATAGACCAGCAGAATCAGAAACTTTGGAGTTCAGGCCCAGAAATCTGTTTTAAAGAGCCGTCCAAGTGATTCCAATGCAGGGTCAAGTTTGAGGACCACTGGCTTTATCAAGTCACAGCACAATAAAAGTTCCCTAGTCAGAACTTGAACCCAAGTCTGTGACTCCTTTCTGGTTGTCCTATGCATTTGGAAAGAAGGACCTTGTAAGAACAAACGTATTAGTGGGGCGCCTGGGTGGCGCAGTCAGTTAAGCGTCCGACTTCAGCCAGGTCACGATCTCACGGTCCGTGAGTTCGAGCCCCGCGTCGGGCTCTGGGCTGATGGCTCAGAGCCTGGAGCCTGTTTCCGATTCTGTGTCTCCCTCTCTCTCTGCCCCTCCCCCATTCATGCTCTGTCTCTGTCCCAAAAATAAATAAACGTTGAAAAAAAAAATTAAAAAAAAAAAAAAGAACAAACGTATTAGAAAACAAGACACATCCAAAAACACAAGCAAAAGGACAGAAGTAAATCCTGAATAATATGCTAAAAAATTTCAGGGTTCTACAATTGAACCTTTGATCCCTGGCTGTAGATTGGGCTAAAGCTGACCTTTGTGCTCTGACACAGCCATCAGAACTTTTCCCTGGAATCTTCCACTGAGCTAGAACAACTATCACATAAAACCAAGGAGTCTGTAACTTGTAGACAGGTATAGCACAGCAGAGAAAAGAGAGGGCATTTACTGTTCAAATTCATTTTTTTAGCATGTACATATGTGTTCAAAAATGCATAAACAAGATAAATTCACATATGCTGTAGGTATTTTTAGTGCCAGATTTTATTTCTCCTTTTCCTTTATTTTATTCCTGCCTCCCTTCTTCCCTAATGTCACTCAAATAATGCATGTCAATCACCTAGTATATCTTTCCCCATAGTACTATAATCGAATGCAAATACACACACTTTCCCACACATACTTGTTTTACTCACACTTCGTGGAAACTCTTCCACGAGAAGAGATATAGCACAGTTCTCATTCATGTGTCTCAAAAGCTATGTAATAGTCCCATGATATGAGCCTACAATAATACAATAATTTATATAATCCTGAATAATGAGAATTTGCTAGGTTCCCAATTTTTCACTGCCTCAAGTGTTGCTGTAATAAATAACCTTGTACGTATGTGCTTGCGTGGTGGTGATTTTATTTGTATAGAATACATTTCCTAGGATGGAATATCAGGTTCAAAGACTCTATGTATTTTTGATTTAATGATGTTGTTACATGGCTCTTCAAAAAGGCCATAACAATTTACATTTCTAGCACAATGTATGGAAGTGCCCATTTCTTGCATCCTAGCCAGCTATAAATGTTATCTGTCTTTTGAATTCTTTTCTTGTTTGAACACTGGGAAGTGATATCTCACTGCTATTTCAATTCGCATTTTCCTAATTAATTTGCATTTGGATTTGATCTTTTCATGTTTTTGTTGGGTACTTGAACTTCTATGTGCATGCATGCATTGACACTCTTTTTCCCCCTTTTTCTTTTGGATCTTTTGTTCCACTCTTGCCAATATTTAAGAGCTCTACATATACGATTCCTTTGTCTTTCATTAGCATTACAATTAGTTATTAAACTCTCATTTCTCTATTAACTTTGTTTATGCCATTTATTACAGCTATTCATATGTAGTCAATAACCTTAAGAAGATCTCTGTCTCCAGAGTGTATATGTAACCACCCAAATTTCTTATAAAATTTTTATTATTTGTTGGGTCTATAAGCATTTTATATATTTTCCACCCTTATAAATGGAGATTTTTCTTTCTTTCATCAGTGGTTACTGATAAAACAGAAAATAGTTACTGACATTTGTATATTCACCCAACTAACCGAATTCTCTTACTAACTCTAATAGATTTGTAACAGAGTCTCTTGGGTATCGAGGTATATATTCATATAGTCAGAAAATGTAATAGCACTATCTCCTCATTTTCCAATAGTTTGTAAGTTATTTAATATTTTCTTATTGGATTCACTAATTGCACTGAATTATTCAACATTCCAAGATAACACTGAATAATAACAATGATGGATAGCAATATCTATTACCAATTTTAATAGAAAAATTTTAACAGATGCTTATCAAATTCTTTTCAGATCTATGATGAAAGAATATAATTTTTCTCCCATCATTCATTAGTAAGTTTTCTGCTACTGAATCACCTTTGAATTCCTGGAAGAATACTATCTTTGGTAATAGAATGCACTGTCATAGACATGTGGCTATAATTTCATTTTAAAATTCTGCATTTATATTTTTAAGGAAGATTGGCATACAGTTTTCTTTTTCATACTATTTATATCGGGGTTTTGGTATTGAAATTCTACTGTAATCATAGGATAATTAAAAAACTTTGTGTGGTTTTTGGTTTGGTTTTTTTTTTTTTTTTTCAATAGCCTGGAATAGTTTACATAACATTAAAAAACAAACTGGTCTTCAAAACTTTAAAAAAAAAACTCGTCAATGAAATCTACCCTTTTGGTGACTTTTTCAAAAGCAGTTGTTAAAATCTTTTATTATTATTTTTGTCTATGGCAATTGGTCTGTTTGAATTATTTACTTTTTCCAGAATAATTTTTGTTTTGCTAGAAAATTATCTACTTCCTATTGGTCCCAGTTGACAAATGTTTTCTACAAAGGAACAGATATTTTATGCTTGTGGGCCACAGTCTATTGCTATCCAACTCTACTATTGTAGTGCAAAAGCAGCCATAAACAAGGTGTAAATAAATGGATGTGGCTGTGTTTCAATAAAACTTTAGGTTATGGGGGGCGCCTGGGTGGCTCGGTCAGTTAAGCGTCCGACTTCGGCTCAGATCATGATCTCAGGTCCGTGAGGTCAAGCCCCGCATCAGGCTCTGTGCTGATGGCTCGGAGCCTGGATCCTGTTTTAGATTCTGTGCCTCCCTCTCTCTCTCCCCTCCCCTGTTCATGCTCTGTCTCTCTCTGTCTCAAAAATAAATAAATGTTAAAAAAAAATTTTTTTTAAACTTTAGGTATGGACACTGATTTTTTAATTTTATGTAATTTTCATGTATTAGAAAACATTATTTTTTTCCAACTGCTTAAAAATGTAAAAAGTATTAATAGCTTGACAGTCATACAAAAACATGCAGTGGGCCAGATTTCACCCATGCGACTTAGTTGACCAACTTCTCCTTTAGATTTTCAAAATGTTCCCATATAAACACTTAATATATGTGCTCATAATTTCTAATATTATAATTTAAAATATTATACTGTCATTTTAACCTCTTCCTTATCTGTGACTATTTTGTTCTATTAATTTCTATTTTTTTTCTTGCTCTATTCTCCTTAATCAGACATAATAGGAATTTATCTGGTTCTATTCTAACAACCAGTTTTTTTTAACTTATCCTTTATCTTTTTTGTTTTATATTTATTCTTCTTTTGTTTTCAAGCCTTTTGTTTTCTGCCTGATTTTAATTTATTTGGTATGCTACACTTGGTTAAGTTTCATCAAATTTCCCAATAAAACCTTCAGAAGAAAAAAAAAATTCATACATTGATCCCCACCAGGTCTTGTAAAGTGTCACCTCACCAGTTTCATTGAAAAATCTTAATTGGGGTGACTGGGTGACTCAGTTGGTTAAGCGTCTTACTCTTGACTTTGGCTCAGGTCATGATCTCACCATTCATGAGTCTGAGCCCCGCATCCAGCTCTGTGCTGACAGCGTGGAGCCTGCTTGGGATTCTCTGTCTCCTCTCTCTCTGCCCCTCCCCTGCTCATGATCTCTCTCTCTCTCTTTCAAAAATAAATGAACTTTGAGGCGCCTGGGTGTCTCAGTCGGTAGGGTGTCTGACTTCAGCTCAGGTCATGATCTCCTGATTCATGAGTTCAAGCCCCGTGTCCGGCTCTGTGCTGACAGCTCAGAGCCTGGAGCACTTCGGATTCTGTGTCTCCCTCTCTCTCTGTCCCTCCCCTGCTCATGTTCTCTCTCTCTCTCAAAAATAAAATAAACATTAAAATAAACAAACAAACAAACTTTAAGAAAAAAAGAAAAATTGTAATTTGACCTCCAGTTTCATTTGTAGACTAGCCAAAAATATATCCTTTTAGGGGCATATCCATTTTTCAATGTAAAGTAGAACCCTACAAGGCACACTGTGAATTCTAAACTTCCTAGATTCTAAACTGAGTTCTATTTTTCAGCATACAATTTTCCTACATTGAGAAAAAAGTTTTCTAAGTCCTGATTCTTTCAAATCTATTATTTTCAGTTACTTAGATCCACAGATTATTATGAGCCCCTAACAACATCCAGAACTTACAATTACTCACTGAGTGTTCACAGTATGTAGACAGCGAGCTCAGGGATCTCCTTAATTTACTAATTTAATTCTTTTTTAAGTTTTTCATTTTAATTCTAGCATAGTTAACATACAGTGTTACATTAGTTTCATATATTTCTTTATTCTTGATTTTTATCTTTAAGTAGTCCCTTTTCCCAAGTCCTTTGGTTCATTTCATGGACCTCTTTCTCCAGGTAAAGGTGAGTAACCATTGCTTTCTCTTTACTCATGAAAGTAGTTGAGGCTAAAATGTTTCTTCTAAGTGCAGAGGTCACTTGGCTCTGCTATGGGTTGAATAGTGTCCCGCAACAATATGCTTAAGTCCTAACCTCCAGTACCAGCGAATGTGATCTTATTTGGAAGTAGGGTCTGTGCAAATTTAATCAAATTAAGATGAGGTCATGCTGAATTTGAGTGGGTCCTAATCCAATATGACTGGTATCCTTATAGGAAGAAGTGAAGAGACATAGACAGACAGAAATGAACCTTGAAAAGATGTAGGCAAAAACTGAAGTTAGGCTATGGAATGCCTGGGGTTACCAAAAGCTGAAATAAGCAAGGAAGGATCCTCCCCTAGAGACTGAGGAGAAAGCATGGCCCTTCCAACAAAGTGATACTGGACTTTTAGCCTCCAGAACTGTGAGAAAACAAACGTCTGTTATTAAAGCCACTTAGTTTGTGGTATTTCGTTATGGTAGCCCTAACAAACTTATACAGTATCCCCTTTGAATTGTATATCAAGCAATCTATCTCCTAAGTATTGCCTTCTAAGTGAGCTGTAATTTCTCTTTTGATTTATATTTTGATCTAGTGTTTATCTAAGACTAGGCTTCTGTTTTTAATTTTTTTTAATTCCAGTATAGTTAACATACAGCCTTATATTAACTTCATGTGTACAATATAGTGATTCAACAATTCCATACATTACCCAGTGCTCACCACAAGTGCACTCCTTAATCCCCATCTCTTATTTAACACCCCCCCCCCCACACCTCCTCTCTGGTAACCATCAGTGTGTTCTCTGTAGTTATGAGTCTGTTTCTTGGTTTATAAGACTATGCTTCTTAATATTCTAAGCAATCAAGACTTTTTTTGGTCATTTTTTATTCTTTTTCAATCTATTGAATCAAGATTAAAGAAAGAGGCCTGTAAAACCTGTTTTTTACTTGTAAATGTTTCCTTTGTATGCAAATTTAATTGGTTTTTGTAAATACACTACAAATATATATATACATAATTATGTGCATGTATAATTTTTTGTGTATTTTTGTTTTTATTTATTTATTTTGAGAGAGAGAGAGCATGTGAGTAGGGGAGGGGCAGAGAGAGAGGGAGAGAAAGAGTCCTAAAGCAGATTCCGCACTATTAGTGCACAGCCCAATGAAGGGCTTGATCTCATGAGATCATGACCTGAACTGTAATCAAGAGTCGGATGCTTACGCAACTGAGCCACCCAGATGCCCCAATAATTTTTTTGTTCTTAAGCAGCTTTTATCTAACATACCTATATAATTCTAAAAAGGAACTACTGAAGTCTCCCACTATCATTGCATGTTCAGCAAATTTTCTTGACTTTTCTTAGCACTTCTTCTCTATATAGTTAATGGCTCTGGTTGGATTTACTTAAAAAAATACATAACTTTTCTATTCTTTAATAAATCACAGCTTTTTTCAATAAATAATGCTCCCTTCACTCTGTTTAGTGTTTTTAATCTGCAATTCCATCTTTTCTGATAAGATCACAACTACTGATTTTATTTCCCTGGTTCTTTTTGCCCACTTCTTTTCTTTCTTCCTTCCTTCCTTCCTTCCTTCCTTCCTTCCTTCCTTCCTTCCTTCCTTCTTTTTTCTTTCTTTCTTCCTTCCTTCCTTTCTTCCTTCCTTCCTTCCTTTTCTCTTTTTTCAAAAAGTGTATTTCTTTTGAAGATAGCACCAGCAAGCACTAGCAGGGGGAAGGGAAACAGAGAATGGAGAGAGAGAATAACAAGCAGGCTCTGCACTGCCAGCACAGAGGCCAACACAGGGCTTGAACCCACGAACTGTGACATCATGACCTGAGCCAAAACCAGTGTCAGACACTTAACTGACTGAGCCACCCAGGCACCAATCTTCTTCTTTCTCATATCTTTTATATATATAAATGGATTAATTATAATCTTTGCCCATTAATCCTTATTTTCTTTGGTTTGCTTTTTTTTTTTTTTTACATGTTCTCTGTTATTCTTGGGCTTTTCTTTTTATTTTTTTTTAATTAACTAACTTATTTATTTTTTAATTTACACCCAAGTAGGTTAGCATATACTGCAACAATGATTTCAGGAGTAGATTCCTTAATGCCCCTTACCCATTTAGCCCATCACCCCTCCCATAAACCCTCCAGCAACCCTCAGTTTGTTCTCTGCATTTAAGAGTCTCTTAGGTTTTGTACCCCCCGCCCCATTTATATATTATCTTTGCTTCCCTTCCCTTATGTTCATCTGTTTTGTATCTTAAATTCCTCGTATGAGTAAAGTCATATGATATTTGTCTTTCTCAGACTGACTAATTTCGCTTAGCATAATACCCTCTAGTTCTGTCCACGTAGTTGCAAATGGCAAGATTTCATTCTTTGTGATTGCCGAGTAATACTCCATTGTACATATATACATATATACCATATCTTCTTTATCCATTCATCCGTCAATGGACATTTGGGCTCTTTCCATACTTTGGCTATTGTTGACAGGGCAGCTATGAACACTGGGGTGCATGTGCCTCTTCGAAACACCACATCTATATCCCTTGGATAAATACCTAGTGCAATTACTGAGTCATACGGTAGTTCTATATTTACTTTTTTGAGGAACCTCCATACTGTTTTCAAGAGTGGCTGCACCACTTTGCATTCCCACCGCCAGTGCAAAAGAGATCCTCTTTCTCAGCATCCTCGCCAACATCTGTTGCTGCCTGAGTTGTTACTGTTAGCCATTCTGACAGGTGTCAGGTGGTAGCTCATTGTGGTTTTGATTTGTATTTACCTGATGATGAGTGATGTTGAGCATTTTTTCATGTGTCTGTTAGCCATCTGGATGTCTTCTTTGGAGAAGTGTCTATTCATATCTTTTGCCCATTTCTGCACTGGATTCTTTGTTTTTTAGGTGTTGAGTTTGATAAGCCCTTTATAGATTTTGGATGCTAACCCTTTATCGGATATGTCATTTGCAAATACCGTCTCCCATTCCGTCGATTGCCTTTTAGTTTTGCTGATTGTTTCCTTTGCTGTGCAGAAGATTTTTATTTTGATTAGGTCCCAATAGTTCATTTTTGCTTTTTTTCCCCTTGCCTCTGGAGATGTGTTGAGTAAGAAGCTGCTGTGGTCGAGATCAAAGAGGCCTTTGATTCCTCTAGAATTTTGATGGCTTCCTGTCTTACGTTTAGTTCTTTCATCCATTTTGAGTTTATTTTTGTGTATGGCGTACGAAAGTGGTCCAGGTTCATTTGTCTGCATGTTGTTGTCTAGTTTTCCCAATTCCATTTGCTGAAGAGGCTGTCTTTATTCCATTGGATATTCTTTCCTGCTTTGTCAACAATTAGTTGGCCATAAGTTTGTGGGTCCATTTCTGGGTTCTCTATTCTTTTCCATTGATCTATGTGTCTGTTTTTGTTCCAGTAGCATACTGTCTTGATGATTACAGATTTGTAATACAACTTGAAGTCCTAGATTGTGATGCTTCCAGCTTTGGCTTTCTTTTTCAAGATTGCTTTGGCTATTTGGTGTCTATAAAATACCTAGGAATAAACCTAACCAAAGAGGTGAAAAATATATACAATACAAACTATAGAAAACTTATGAAAAAATTGAGGAAGACACAAAAAAATGGAAAAATATTCCATGCTAATGGACTGGAAGAACAAATATTGTTAAAATGTCGATATACCCGAAGTAATCTACATATTCAGTGCAATCCCTATCAAAATAACACCAGCATTCTTCACAGAGCTAGAACAAACAATCCTAACATTTTTATGGAATCACTTTCATCTCAAGTGAAAAACTCAAAATAACTTGAGATCTACTGTGTACTCTTTCTCCATCCTGTCCATTGCCTCACTCACATGAGGAAAACACTATCTTAAACCTTGCAGTCCCTGCTTTATAAACATATTATAACATACACATATACATAGAGCTAGAGATGTGATGATGTTAGGAGGGGAAGCCTCTGGGAGGTGATTAGGTCATAAGGATGGAACCCCCATGAATGGGATAAATGCCATCATAAGAGGTTAAAGAGACCAGAATTCTCCCTTTCTACCATGTGAAGGCACAGTGAGAAGGCAGCTATCTATGAACCAGGAAACAGGCAATCACCAGACATCCAATCTGCCAGTGCTTTGACCTTGGGACTGCCAGCCTCCAGCATGTGAGAAGTAAATTACTGTTGTTATACCAGTCTGTGGTATTCTGTTATAGCAGCTTGAATGGACTAAGACACACACACAGAGACACACATACACACCTAAATTCTGAGTAATGCTTTTGCAACTCTGTAAGTCCTGTCAGTCTGTAAATTTAGGCCTTCCTGATCTCTGAAAAATACTTATTATTTGTTTGCTTTGTGAGTTGCCTTTTTCTACTAATCTAGAGCATCTATTATTCTCATGTTAGGTTTCTTGGCTCTATCCTCTATACCTTTCATATTTTTCTCTATTTTCCTTTTCTTAACATTTTTGTTCAGTACTTGGAGAGAAATTTCTTCCATTTGCTCTTCCAGGCCAGCTATTTTTGTCTTAATAGTAGTCATTTTGCCTTAACTCATCTGTGGATAAAGAAAGTGATTTTTGCTTCAAAAAGTCCTTTCAAGCTGCACTTGAATCTTTTTAAGTGCACTTATTTTTCCATCCAAATTGTCATGTCTCCTTCAGCAGCTTTATTTGTGGCTGTGTTCTGTGTACTCTGCTGGATCTTGCAATCTCTGGTTTGAACATGTGTCATTTTTCTCCTTGATAACTGGGACTCAGGTGTTATTGTTAGAATACACTAGCAGGTAGCAGTCCCCAAGGGGAGGAAGTCAAAATGGTCTTCTGTAGAAGCCTCCCTGTTTCTCAAGGACAGGGATGACTAAGCCCACATTTTTGGCATCTCAGGTCTCATGGAGACCTGTCACATCAAATGTCTTCCTAAAGCCCACACATGTCTTTGGGCCAAGCTCTCCTCAGTGTCCCCATTTTATAATCCCTGCCTCAGGGCTGTCACCAGCAGCTAGACATGTGCCTAGCCCAAAAGAGCAGAAAACCCTGTACCAGTTCACTCTAATGGGACTCCCATGGAGCCTGTGGCCTCTTTTCCACTTAGCAACATGCAGACCCCAACTAGTTGACTCAGAAGCTTTATTGGACTTGACTGATACTGAACAAAAAAGAGAGTTAGGTTCATGTTGCCATCTTTCCAGAACTTCCCTCTAGAATCAGCATCTTCATCCAACTCCATATCCTAGTGAACCTGTTACCTCTATTGCAAGGCAGCACGTCCTGCTGGAAGGTCATCAGCTTTGGATTCAGAGATCTGTATTCAAATCTGCCCCTCACAAGTGCAATCTTATACAGGCTACGTAATCAGTATTTCTGAGCTTCAACTCTTCATTTATAAAATGGTGCTAATGTGAAGAATAAATGAAAGAATATATTTAAAGCACTTTTCCCAGTGTTGAGCACATGATAGGTTTTGCAGAAACGTTAATCCCTTTCCCCTACAATTTGATTTTCAAGAAGTGATCGTTGCCTAGTGAACCTCTCTCTAGGTTTGACATTTCAGCAACAACTGATTTTCATCACCATTCCTTATGTTTATTCTTACTCAGTCCATCATCTTGAAGAATCTATGTTAATGGCCAATGTGGTAGGCCTCTTGGTGTCCCAAAGCCTTCCTGGGGGTATCAATTATGCCTTATATATAATGACAGCCACCCATCACAAAGGGGGAAAGGAATCCTCAGGTGTAGAGTCAGAGGCCAAACTGAAAAGGAATGTTTAGAGGGGCACCCGGGTGGCTCAGTAGGTTAAGCATCCAACTCTTAGTTTTGGCTCAGGTCATGATCTCATGATTTGTGGGTTCAAGCCCCACTCTGGGCTCTATGCTGGCAGCGTGTAGTCTGCTTGTGATTCTCTCTATCCCCCCCCCCCCCACTGCTTCTCTCCTGCTCATTCTCTCTCTCTCTAGACTTCTCTCCTGCTCTCTCTCTTTCTCAAAATAAACAAACTTAAAAAAATGAAAAATACACCCCCATGTTTACAGTAGCACTATCAACAATATCCAAAGTATGGAAAGAGCCCAAATGTCCATCGATGGATGAATGGATAAAGAAAATGTGGTACATATATACAATGGAGTATTACTCAGCAATCAAAAAGAATGAAATCTTGCCATTTGCAACTACATGGATGGAACTGGAGGGTATTATACTAAGTAAAATTAGTCAGTCAAAGAAAGACAAAAATCATATGACTTCACTCATATGAGGACTTTAAGAGACAAAACAGATGAACATAAGGGAAGGGAAACAAAAATAATATACAGGGAGGGGAAAAAACAGAAGAGACTCATAAATATGGAGAACTGAGGGTTGCTGGAGGGGTTGTGGGAGGGGGATGGGCTAAATGGGTAAGGGGCAATAAAGAATCTACTCCTGAAATCATTGTTTCACTATATGCTAACTAATTTGGATGTAAATTTTAAAAAATAAAAATAAAATTTAAAAAAATGAAAAATAAGAAAAAAAGGAATGTTTAGAAATCAGCTCTGACAACAAATCTAAAAGCATTAAGAAGAGTTCTCTGCCCTCCTCTTTTCTGCTACATGTAGGGCATGCGTTTCCTTTTCTTTGTAAAGGGAAAATAAGATCACCCCATCCTCCCGTACCAGGATGAGGAAAGCAACCTGTCTTGCAAGAGACAGAGTCAGCACCAAAATGAGTCTGCATAAACCTTACTAAAATAACCTTTATCTCTCATGAGTTCTGTCATGTGTTTATTACTTCCCCATAACTTACACTTCCTTGAAGCCCAAACCCTCTTTGCTTTGTGAAAATGGTGTATAAGCTCCTAAGTCTAACCACCTCTTTGAGTTTCACTTCTTTCCTGTGGACTCCTGTGCATGTAAGCATATTAATATTTGTACTCCTTCCCTCAAAAACAAAAATAAAGGCATTAAGAACATAATTATCCTTGGGGCGCCTGGGGGGCTCAGTCGGTTGAGCATCCAACTTCGGCTCAGGTCATGATCTCATAGCTTGTGAGTTTGAGCCTCGTGTCAGGCTCTGTGCTGATAGCTCAGAGCCTGGAGCCTGCTTTGGATTCTGTGTCTCCCTCTCTCTCTGCCCCTAACCCACTCGCATTCTGTTTCTGTCTCTCTCAAAAATAAATAAACATTAAAAAAATTTTTTTAAAAGAACATAATTATCGGGGTGCCTGGGTGGCACAGTCGGTTAAGCGTCCGACTTCAGCCAGGTCACGATCTCCCGGTTCGTGAGTTCGAGCCCCGCGTCGGGCTCTGGGCTGATGGCCCAGAGCCTGGAGCCTGTTTCCGATTCTGTGTCTCCCTCTCTCTCTGCCCCTCCCCCGTTCATGCTCTGTCTCTCTCTGTCCCAAAAATAAATAAACGTTGGGAAAAAAAAAAAAAATTTAAAAAAAAAAAAAAACATAATTATCCTTTTAAAGGTTATTATGTAATTGAATCTCTAATTTTGCTTGAATGTAGATTAATTCACTCCAATGAAATCTCCAAGAAAAAGGGATATCCCCAGAGCTCTTCAGGAAAACCAAAAGAATTTTTTTTTTTTTTTAAATTTTTTTTTTTCAACGTTTATTTATTTTTGGGACAGAGAGAGACAGAGCATGAACGGGGGAGGGGCAGAGAGAGAGGGAGACACAGAATCGGAAACAGGCTCCAGGCTCTGAGCCATCAGCCCAGAGCCTGACGCGGGGCTCGAACTCCCGGACCGCGAGATCGTGACCTGGCTGAAGTCGGACGCTTAACCGACTGCGTCACCCAGGCGCCCCCCAAAAGAATTTTTAATTGCAACAAATACATGAAGGGATTCTTCCTTATGAAAGAAGAAAATATATGGCAACTTTTGGGGGATAATTAATGTAAAAGATATCAAAGATCTGTTCATGGGGGCCCTAAAACCCATGAAATGAAGAATAATATCAGTGTCCATGTTTCTGGAATATCCAACTCTATATATACTCTATATATATACTCAGAAAGAGTTCTCTCTTATTTTATTCTCTGTATCCCCTCACAATAGCCAATGACAATATTTTACTTTGTGTCAGAAAAATTCTGAGAAGACTAGCCTCTGGGTTGCTTACCAGCCCGATAATCACTAATACCGTTTTACATAGATCAATTGACTTGTTCAAAACTTTTCTGTTAGTAAATGATGGACACAAAACTCAAAATAGGCTTTCTGATTCCCAGTCCACTCTTCTTTAGGAAGGGAAAGGATGGCACAAACCAAGCCCTTTGGCAAAATGTCAGAGTTTAAAAAAAAAATAGAAAGGAGCAAATATGAAAAATAGTTTCTCAAAGCTCCAGAAACAGCTGAACTCAAAAATCTGAATCATGTTTTTGTTTTGTTTTAAGTTTATTTATTTATTTTGAGAGAGAGAGAGAAAGTATGCATACATGCGAGTGGTATGAGGAGTAGAGAAAGAGAGAGAAAAGCAGGCTATGTGCTGTCAGTGCAAAGCCCAACACAGGGCTTGATCTCATAAACCATGAGATCATGACCTGAACCGAAATCAAGAGTGGATGTTTAACCAACTGAGCCATCCAAGCGCCCCCCCAAAATTAATCATTTTAATTCAAACTTTCATGAATCAACAATACATCAAACAAAAAAAAGTATTTATTGAGCTCTTTCTTACTATGTGAAAGACACTATGTTGATGTTGGCGAGGATGTGAAGAAAAAGGAACCCTTCCGCCCTGCTAATAGGAATGTAAATTGGTACAGCCACTGTGGAAAACAATATGGAGGTTCCTCAAAAAATTAAAAATAGAAATACCATATGATCCAGCAATTCCAGTATTGGATATTTACCCAAAGAAAATGAAAACACTAATTCAAAGAGATATATGTACCACAATGTTTATCACAGCATTATTTATAATAGCTAAGATATGCAGACAACCCAAGTGTCTGTTGATAAATGGACACACACACACACACACACACACACACACACACACACACAATGGAATATTACTCAGCCATAAAAAAGAATGAGATCTTGCCATTTGCAACATGGAGGGACCCACAGGGTATTAAGCTAAGAGAAATAAGTCAGAGAAAGACAAATGCCATATGATTTTGCTTATGTGTGGAATGTAAAAATAAAACAAACAAAAGAGCAGAAACAGCCCCATAAATATAGAGAACAAACTGGTGGTTTCCAGAGGTGAGGGATGGGAGGATGGGCAAAATCAGTGAAGGGAAGTGGGAGGTACAGACTTCCAGTTTTGGAATGAATAAGTCATGGGGATGAAAGGTACAGCACAGGGAATAGAGTCAATGGCATTTTAATAACATTGTAGGGCGACAGATGGTGAGCACAGCATAACATACAGACTTTTCAAATCACTATGTTGTACAACTAAAACTGATGTAACATTGTGTGTCAACGATACTTCAATTTTAAAAAATAGGAAAGAGTAGTTCTTTCCCATAAATTGTTTAGGGTCTTCAATAGGGAATATCAGACTCTTTTATTGATTCATACTGCTACCAGTGGCCTTGAGAAATTCTGTGTGGGGCTAAGTAGGAGGGGGTTCCAAAGAAACAGGCCATAAGAACTCAAATGGCAAAGGAAAGAAACACACTAATTACTGGAAGATTCTGTCTGTACTGCAGCCCTGCCCAGAGGTAACTTCCAATAGCTGAGTCAAAGTTTTCACACCACCAAGACTTTTCTTTGTGTTTTTGCTAACTCGGATCACTTATGATTCTTCAAATGTCTGTGCAGATGTACAAAAGAATTTCTGCGCCCAACAATGAAAGCACTACCAGAGGGAAACTATGTGGAAGGAAAATTTATAGATTTCCTTCTCTGTTTTCTTAGAGTGTAACTTCAATTGTTGGGGCCATGACAAATAAATGGACTAAAAAACAGGAGGCAAACATAGAAGACCACATTATTCTGAAGATGAGTAACAGGCACTGACAGAGAAGAAAGGAAGGAATAAAGGAAAAATGGTATTGGCTCTAAAAATAAATGCAGGGGCCACATGTGGATACATAACTGAGAGGTAAGATAAGAAGTGCTGAGAATAGGTAGTACATCGAACTATGAAATACTGCTAAAGAAGCAATAAAAGGATCCACGCAACCATCTTCAGAGAATAATGCTGATTCACAACAACCAATCTCCAAAGGTAACATACTGTATACTTCCTTTTATATAAACTGTTTGAAATTACAACATTATAGAAATGGACAACAGATTCATGGTTGCCAGAGGTGCAAGAGACAGTGGGAACAGGGGAGAAGTGAGTGTGGCTACCAAAGGGCAGCAGACAGGATCTTTGTGGCAATAAAGGGTTCTGTATCTTGGCTATTTCAGTGTCATGATCCTGGATGTGGTATCTACTAGAGTTCTTCAAGATGTTACTGTTGATGTAAGCTGGCTAGAGGGTACATGGGACTGCTCTGTATTACAGATTACAACTGCATGTCAATCTATAGTTATCTCAAAATTAGAAATTTAACTTGGAAAAAATGAGGTGAAGTCCATGACAGAATCAAAAGTGGTTGACTCTTAGAAGTAGATATTAAAGATGGAGAAGGATGGGAAAAGTGGCTGCTCCTTTTCTTTAAAATTCTTGCAGAGCCATCTAGATTTGTTGAATATTTTATAAAGAATTAAGGTTTAGATACTAGTGTGATGAAAGACATAAAAATGGCTTGGACTTGTGAGGCTTGACCTTTTTTAGTGGGAAAAATAACAATTATTAACGTTTACTAAGCATGTGCTATTTGCCAACCACTGCACCGAGCATTTCACATACACATCCTCATGTAATCCTCAGGAAAATCTATGACATACATGCTATCTTTCTCTTCAATTTCACTCAGGTGCAACTGAGGTTCAAAGAGTTTGAAGGATTTCCCAAAGGTCACATAGCTAGTAAGCAACACAGTCCAGCCAGGCATTCAGACTTTAGGTCCATGTCCTTAATACTACTCTTCGGGGCAGGAAATATCAGCTGCCAAACTTTCTTGGTGCCCAGACCTACTCCTGGTAAGCAGAGGGGGAGAACTTGGTGGTGGGGGCAAGATAGGCTTTGGAATCAAACAAATCTGGACCTGAGACTCATTCTACAAATTTCACTTACTTCACCTTGGTCAAGTGACTTAACCAATCTGAGCCTCTGTGTCCTATCTACAATGTAGGAATGATGGTACCACCCAACCTCAGAGTTGTTGGTAGAATTAAATGAGGTAATATGTATCAAGTGCTTGACACAGTGCCTGACAAATAGCTCTCAATAAGGGGTAGGCATTATTACTATGATTATTATAAATTTTTACTTTGTTATTTCTCATAACAGATTTCAGGTAAAGCTTTCTCTCAACCATATCCAGAGGCAGTTAAACTTTTCTTTATAAAGGTAACTCTGAACTTTATGTCTTATATCAGATGAAAGAGCAGGAAGGGTTGACTTTCATAAATGACATTAGTCAGAAAACCTCCAGGGATTCTGTGATTGCTGAGCTCTCCTTTGGTATCCAGGAGACTCAGAGGAGAAAATGCTGCCTGGCTACTTAGTTACTATTTTTTGCTCTGTTTTATTGTTTTTAAATGAAATATATCAAACATGCAGAAAAGGCAAAGACTGCCATGGCACCCACGTTCCCATCTCCCAGATTTAACCAATATGAACATCTTTCCATATTTGCTTCATATCCTTCTGCTAAGAAATAAAAACCTTACAAATATTACACATGCAGGTGAAGGCTCCCCCATCCCATCCATCCCCTTCTTCTTCTCTGACTTCCCCCCATTCCCCTTCCCCAGCTTTCCAAGGCAGCTTTGAATGCATCTGGGTTTCAGGCTATGACCCACGAAGCTCACTTCCTAGTCTTAAGGGCAGACAACACATGTAAGTCCATCAAATAGGAAATGGTTTGTTGAGCTTCTGCCCCATGTTAAGCATGAAATAGGGGTCTGATGCTACCCTCCAAAAATAGCGTACTATAAAAACTGGAATGGCAGATACTGAGGTAGACTTATGCCCTAATTTCTCTATGGGGGACCTCCCAGCCACATGATTTGACCAGGGCTAACTCTACCCTCTATTTCCATGGTCTGGACAGTGAGAATCCCAATGGATACCAACTTTGGTTCACCTGTAGACATGTGATCTGAATTGGGCCAATTAAAGCTATTTCAGAATTTTTGCTGGGGCTCACAGGAAAGAGGTGCTGCAAGATGGGTGTGTGAGATTGTAAATCTAAAGCTGGAGGGGGCACCTGCCTGGGAATTAATCCAACACAGAGAAAAAGCATTGCTGAGTGTCACCACCGAGTCCCTGGATCAAGTGATGCCCATGTTAGGCATATCATTGGATTTCCCAGTTAACAGACCAATAAAGTCCCTTGTTTACACATGCTTAGATGTGTTTCAGCTGAATTTCTGTCCTGAATAACATAAAAGACAACAATTAATGAACAAAGCAGGACATAACAGCAAACCACATATATAGTACTTGATATAAACACTAAATTCTTGTAAGTGTTTTTTTCATAGAAACTCATTTAACGCTCACGAGATCCCTCTAAGGTATAGATTCTATTATGGCCCCCAGTTACACACGGCAAAACTGGCTCAGGAACACTGAAGTGTTAAATGGTGGAGCTGTGGTTCAAATCCAGGGAATCCGAGTTGGAATCTAAACTGTTAACCACTACTTCAACAATTCAGAAAATTAATAGTTATAGGAATTTACAACAGAAGAAAAAAATGTAAGCCACAGTTATCAAAGAAAATACACTTCATAAAGGGCACTGTGTTTTCAAGTGGGCTTGGAAGGATGAGAAGCGTAAATAGTAGATTATAGAAAAGGGGGAATTCCAGGGAGGAGGAAGACTTGAGCAAAGGCAAGAAGTGAACACAATAATACCATGTGGGGAGGGTGAGTAAAGACCTTGTACTGATTTTTTTTCATTCTAGGGAACCACGGAAACTGTATGTAAGATTTAATGTGTACTGTGACAGATACCCTTATTCTATAATTACTATCTCAGGAACACTAATGGGAAGAGAATGAGTTTAGCCAAATCCCTGAGCATGTTCGATTTGGGGCAGCTAACCTCCGCTGTGAGTCTCCTGTCTCTCTAACCAAGTTTGAGCCTCTCAGAGCATATTTTGGGATCTGACTAATGGTTAAGAGCTTTAGAGTCAGGTAAGTTGGGTTATATGACCATGGACACGTTACTTACTATCTCTGAGGCTAGTTTTTTCATCTGTAAAATGGGGTTGGGAATCTCTAACTTACAGCATCACTTTACAGTTTAAATGAGATCGTGTATGTTGGGAAAACTGGACAGCAACATGCAGAAGAATGAGCCTGGACCACTTTCTTACACCATACACAAAAATAAACTCAAAATGGTTGAAAGACCTAAATGTAAGACAGGAAGCCATCAAAATCCTAGAGGAAAAAACAAGTAACAACCTCTTTGACCTCAGCTGCAGCAAGTTCTTACTTGACATGTCTCCAGAGGCAAGGGAAACAAAAGCAAAAATGAGTGATTGGGACCTCATCAAGATAAAAATCCTCTGTACAGCGAAGGAAACAGTCAGCAAAACTAAAAGGCAACCAATGGAATGGGAGAAGATATTTGCAAATCAGATAAAGGGTTATTATCCAAAATCTATAAACAACTTCTCAAACTTAACATCCAAAAAACAAATAATCCAGTGAAGAAATGAGCAGAAGACATGAGCAGACATTTTTCCGAAGAAGTCCATATGGTTAACAGACACATGAAAATATGCTCAACATCACTCATCATCAGAGAAATACAAATCAAAACCACAATGAGATACTACCTCACTCCTGTCAAAATGGCTAAAATGAACTCAGGCAACAACAGATGTTGGCGAAGATGCAGAGAAAGGGAAACCCTTTTGTACTGCTGGTGGGAATGCAAATTGGTGAAGCCACTCTGGAAAACAGTATGGAGGTTCCTCAAATATTTAAAAATAGAACTACCCTGTAAATCAGCAATTACACTACTAGATATTTATTCAAAGGATACAAAAATGCTGATCCAAGGGGCACACGCACCTCGATGTTTATAGCAGTGCTGTTGGCAAGAGCCAAATTATGGAAAGAGCCTAAATGTCCATTGACTGATGAATAGATAAAGATGTGGTATATACATACAATGGAATACTACTTGGCAATCAAAAAGAATGAAATCTTGCCATTTGCAACAACGTGGATGGAACTAGAGTGTATTATGCTAAGTGACATAAGTGAGAGAAAACAAATATATGATTTCACTCGTGTGGAATCTAAGAAACAAAACAGATGAATATAAGGGAAAGGAAGCAAAAAGGTAAAAACAGAGAAGGAGGCAAACCATAAGAGACTCTTAAACGCATAGAACAAATTGAGGGTTGCTGGAGGGAAGGTGGATTGGGGGGATGGGCTAAATGAGTAATGGGCATTAAAGAGGGCACTTGTTGAGATGAGCACTGGGTGATGTACGTAAGTGATGAATCACTAAATTCTATTCTTGAAATCATTATTACACTATATGTTAAAGAACTTAGATTTAAATAAAAATAATAAATAAATGAGATCATGTACACATGTGCTTAGCAGAGTATCTGGCACAAGTAAATTCACAGTAAATGGTCAGCACTGTCAGTAAGATTATTAACGTCAATATACAGTAAGAATCAATAAGGAACATTCTCCTTGGTGCTGAAAAGAGCTAGACCACTTGGCTAGACCATTTAAGCTGTCTGTCCACTCCCACCAAGAGGTAAGAAAGAAGACATTGAGGCCAATAGAAACCATCTATCATTTTCCCTTTTCTAGCCAACTAGAGTAATTTTTCAGCCACCAAACTCATAAAGAAGATGTTCAATCTGCTGATAATTTGATTCTAATTAGAACCTCCATCCACAATGCTGGAATTGCAAGGGGGAAAAAAGCAGAAATGAAATAGCAATTAACCTTTAGTTCTGAGCTTTATTTGCTTCTACCCAACACGGGTCAGTTGCCATAGAGATTATACCTACGTGATCTGCAGATGTGACCAAAGCCGCCTGGAGTCTCTGAACCAGCCTCCTCAGAGCAGAGCTTTGGGATAATTAAAAATCTGCTAAAAGAGAATTGAAAGTTGATCTGAAACTCTAATCCAAAGCTGGCTTGAATGGGAGAGAGAGAGAAGGGGGGAGCAGGGAGGTGAGGAGAAACCAGAAAATAAAATTAAAGAACACACACTACTTTGAAAAAAAAAAAAAAAGCCAGTCTCTTTTATCCACAACTTTCCAGAGTCTCACTATCTGCCACTTGGAGACACTGAAGGATAGGAAAGAGGAAATGAGGGCGTTAAAAGTTTGTCTCTTCTCCTAAAGAGACTTTGTAGCTTCAGATTGTGACCAAGCCCCCTTAGCCAAGGAAGACAAAGGGTAAGGGTGTTAGCTATGGTGAGCCTTCTATTCTAATATCTAGAAACATGGGTGCGGATGAGGCCATGCAAAGCCAGTGGGTGGGATGTAGACTTCTCAGTCCAGGCCATACGAGCAATAGCATGAGAACAACTGTCTGGACCAGGATAGCCAGTGTGAAAGAACCAGAGACCATGAAGCCCAGACCCTGAAACCACCTCCCTTCAGAAAATCCATTGTCCATTCGTCCAGTGGATTACTTAGTAGACAGATAGAGTTTAGTCTACATCTGTCCCTACCACCCAGCTACATCCTGGCCCCTTTTACTCCTTTGACTCAGCACTAACAAAATCAAGGTCAGGCAGATAATTAAGTTATTTTCCCCTCCAAATCTAAGAGCTGTTAATTACCCAAGACAGTCCTAATCACTATTAGGGAGCAAACTAGCGTCTGACTTAAGTGGATTCTAATTAAAACTTGAGTAGTATCTCCTAGAGCAGTGACTTTGAAAGTTTTTTTCTTTCATACACGTAAGATATATGACTTCATTTCAGGAAGCATTTTCCTTGAGGTCTTCCAGACATGTCCCCTACTCAGTGAAGCCTCCTCTGACCACCCTCTCATCATTCTTGACCACCTCATCCTGTTAGGAATAAATTCTCCATAGAACTTATTACTTGCTGGAATAATCATGTTTTTTTTTGTTTGTTTGTTTGCTAATATTTGCTATAAGCTTCTTAAGAACAGGGAACTTGGTGCCTTACTTTTAACTGCATCTCCAGTGCCTAGAACAAGGCCCAGCGTAAATACTCAATATTCATTTGTTGACTAAATAACTATATATCCCCACAGGCTTACTCAGTAGATGTGCAACTTACAACAAACCAGTTATCATTCCACCCTTTCCTTCCCTCTCTAGAAGTGTTTCAGAATGTGTAAGAGTGACAGAGCTATCGAACTATTCTTTCTTTCCTTCAACAAATATTTACTGAATGTTTACGACGTGTCAGGTACTGTGCTAAATGCTGCCAATAAGATGATAAATAAGTTAGACAAGGCCCGGCCTTATGGCAGTTCTGTTATATTAGTGAGGATGGCTGCTGTACATTGATATACAAATAAAGAGTAAGATTTAATCATTAACGATGGTGATCATTGCTATGGAGGCCACCAGTGGGAACAGTAGGTGCAAGAGGTTATTCCAGCTCAGGTGGACACCTCTCCCATAAGGTAACATTAGGCATCCCTTTATGGAAAGAGCCAGGATAAAGGAATTCTAGGTTGTGGGAACAGAAAACACAAAGTCTCTGAGGTGGGAAGGAACTCAGGACTTTCTAGAGCTCAAGGGTAGAGGTGCAGGGGGAGAGAAAGAGATGTTGGTGGACAGGTGCGTTCATCAAACGACGGGTCTTGAGGCTTCGCAAAGCTATTTGCAGTTTATTTTTTAGTACAATGGGAAGGCACAAGCAGATTGAAGCAGGAAAATGACATGATCTGAAGTGCATGTGAAGAAAATCATTCTGGCTGCTGAGTGGAGAAAGGGGAGCCGGAATAGATGCGAAAGAGCAGCAAGGGAACCACTGCAGTTAGATGGTGGCTCACACTCTTCCCTTGGCTGGTTGCAAAGGCAAAGAAGGAAAGTGGAAAGAACTTCATCTTATTCTGCTATATATTTTTATTAAATGTGTTAATAAATCATTTGTGAATCTGTGTTTCTCATTAAGGTAACAAAACATGTATCCTACTGCCTAGGCCACACTAGCATGTGGGGATGTAAAGACTGGGAACTGAAGTTCTGGAGAAATTTACCCTGATGGGGCAGCTCTAGGAAGCCAGGTTTATATACATGCACTTTGGGTCCTATAGGTATGACTACTTTGCCTTCTCTTCTGGCCTGTTACTGGATTTGTCATCTCTCACTGCCATGCATCACCTGGGGTCTGACCTCAACAATGCCATTTTGATCACATCTCTTTAGGGCAGAGTTCATGGCTGCTGGGTTAGTTAGCACCCTGACTCCACTACCAGAATTCTCAAGTGATCAGTATTACCTCAATAAGTCACTGGTGACCCCCAGGCTGGGAACCCAGTCACACTGAGACACAGGTAGAGGTAGACCGTGCTTCCTCATCAAAACCATCTGCCTCCTAGGATTGCGCCATAGAGTGATTCTCAACCAGCTACACAGACTCACCAGTAGCTTGGAAAAAAAAAATAATATTAGAGATGAGAATCTCTGGGTTCAAAGGTCATTATGATTTTAAAGAATTTTTTTAAATTTTATTTATTTTAAGAGAGACAGAGTGAGACCATGAGCAGGGGTGGGGGCAGAGAGAATCTCAAGCAGGCTCCAAACCATCAGCGCAGAGGCCAACACAGGGCTCTAACTCGCAAACTGTGAGATCATGACCTGAGCTGAAATCAGGAGTTGGACGCTTAATTGACTGAGCCACCCAGGCGCCCAGATCATTATGCTTTTAAATCCCACCAAGTAATGCTAATGAATTGGCAATCAAGTGCCTTAACCAACTGTACTATCTACCACAGACTACCTTATTTAGGACCTCGTGGGAACTCTGGCTTCTCAATCTTCACTCCTACATTGGGTGTGGATAAAGGAATACATTCTAACGGCCTCTAACAGTTACCATTTATGTGGTGCTCATGGGATGCCCAGTAATGTGATCTATACCTTGCCAGTGTTACTTTATTTCACCCTCATTACCACCTTCTGAAGTAGCAATATCAAGAGAGGCTGAGAAAACTCTGGTTCAAAAAAAGTTATGTAACATGCCCAAGGTCACACAGCTATTAAGAAACAGGTCAGGGTGTTATGATTTCATAGCCTATGCTCTTCATCACTAAGCGACTGGAACTCTGTCCTTTACAGAAACCAAGGTTGCAATCCTAGTCCTGCTCCTTATTAGCTGTGTGATTTAGGGTGAGTTACTTAACCTTTCTGAATCTCAGTTCCCACTCTGTATAGAGTTTTGTGCTCACTCCAGCCCTCCCTTGTGCTCCCCCGATTCTTTCTCTGCTAAGAGTTCTTAGTTCTTAAAAGTATTGCATCTCCCTCCTACCTGCCTTAGTCTCCATATGCCATTTCCCCATGGAACCCTTCAAATCTTGGCCAAAAATCCCCAGTACCTAGCACAGTGCTTGGCCCAAAGTAAGCAGCCAATGTCCATTGAATTGAACACTATGGTGTCCCACTGGGCTATGACACATAATTTGGAAGTTTGAATTGTGCTCTGGCCTTCAGTCCTTCCTCCCACAGGAGCCACATTGACCCCCACTGGCCTCTCCTATCAAGAGACCAGGGGCACTCAGTGGAAAGCTGCAAAGGGCATATTGTCCGTGTGACCCTAGTGACTAATTTAGGAGGACTGACTATATTTGCATAACTTTGCATACGTTATGCATCAATCTATGATATATTTATTCAAGGCAAAGTAGTTGCAGATGCAGAATACCAAAGAAGAATATTTTCCCACAACATACAAGGCAAGTGTTAGAAAATCATGCAATTCTACAGCCTTGCTCCACAATGCAGCCAAAATTCAAGCTTCCAATATTATCAAAAAGTGACCCTTGACAGCATAAGGAGGGTAAACCTAGGTCAGAGTTAAAGATCAAAAATCAAGAAACTTAATCAACACCCTTTGTCTCCACTTCTACAATTTTTCTACTGTGAAACCTGAAGGCTACAGGAGAGGAAGACAGAGGGCTCACTTTTGTACTTCAAACTCCTGCAAAGTACCAAGAGAATATTTGCAGTTTGGGGACCTTTGTATTAGAGAAAACAACCATTTCTTCCATCTCATAAGAGATTTATCATTTAAATCTTTGTGAGATGGCAGGTGTGCTCTATTGGGGTGAAGGGGAGAATGTCATGAGATCCCTATTGTAGGACTCAGAATCCTAAGAGATGAAAAACAACAATATACTACATGAACCTGAGAAACTCCATTCTTTTGGCCCTAGTTTTTTTTTATCTGAAGAATGAGAATAAAAAGCCAATTTTCCATAGTTAGTGTAATAGAATGTGTGGCTTCTGGTACATAGTATGTACTCGATAAGTGAGAGTCATCACCACAATTATTGCTACCAGGGAATACAATGAAGTTACTACGGAATTACAGAGGCGGGAATGCCTAACTGTGTGTAACTATTCAGTAGGAGAATAAAGGCATTGTGTCACCAAGTTAACACTATACTTCAGGGTTTTACAGCATCACAGCTTATGTACCATTTAGCAACTCCCAAATGCCTATTAACTTGTCATCTGGAGACCTCAACTCATAGCTCTGTCTCTCTATCTGTCCATAGTGACATTCGACGTCTACTCTTCACTTTCCTGATAGACCTGGGGGTCTGCTAGGGAGAAAAATAGAGGGAAATTGAGAGTACATAACCATTAAAATTAATTGCTCACAAACATTTGAACCCAGACGCCCATTGTAGTCATGAAATATGGATAAGGATTTGCTGAAAGCTATTTATATTAAATTACTTTTATAATAATATTTTTTTAAGCATTAAATATTTAGTGCTCCTTTTTTGTCATTTGCAAAGAAGCTTCCAGCTGTTTCATAGCTAGGGGGATCCATGCCCATCCTGTTTTGAGAGGCTGTAGGGCTGAACAACATACCAGAAGTTCTGAAAGTTGAGACCAGCAGATGTCAGTGACTCAGTATTAGCCAGCTCTCACTCATTCAACGAAAACTTACTGACGCTCTTGGTGTTCCAGATACTGGGTTATAAAGATATACAAAGCATGATCCCTGAACTAGAAAACTGGCAGGAAAAGACAGATATAAAAACCTACTAATTACAAAGAATTGCTTACATTTCCCTCATACTTATCTCCAACAAAATTACTTAGTAGTTTTTCAAATGCTTAGTAGTTTCTCACTTCCCTGTCTTGGCTATTCTTCCTGTCTTGAACAGCACCCCTCTGCCTAGTCATCTCCCAGTTCTCATTATTGACTTACTTCAACTGATGCTGGAGTCTTCAGTGCCAGGAGGATTTCCTAAGGCACCACCTGCAGTGTGATTTGGACTCTTGTCCTATTAACCCTCAGTCCACCTGTGCATACGTTAGTCCCCAGGCTGCTCTACAATTGCTGATTCATTTCTGGTCTCCCCTACCCACCTGTGAGTTACCTGCATCAAATTCATTGTTGTATCCCCGATGTTCTCTGCAGTGCCTGACACACAGAGTAGGTGTTCAATAAACTTTTCATGAGTCAATAAATCAACTGAATAATCAATTAATTTGATATGTGTTATAATAGATGTATTTATTTACATACATGAGGACATAACCACCTATTTGTGGGGGATGTGGAAGAGGGACGCTATCAGGAAATAATACTTAGAATTAGTAGTGATAATGACATTTGAACAAATTCCTGGAAAAACCAGATATGTTATTATAATGGAATTAAAAATTAAAATTACTTATTTAATTATCATTATACCCTCAACAAACTACTTCAAATGTTTTCCCATCTAATTATCATTGCATGGCCTCTGGTCCTCTCTTTATTCCATCATCCATTGCATCATCATCACCACACCCATCAACACTGTCTTGAACACCAAAGGACAAGTAAAAACAAAGGGAAGAAGAAATAGTCCTTCTGCCACTTCCTCCTACCTAGTGTATGTTGGGTGCAGTCCCTAACTGTGAGCCTTTCTGCTAAGGCATACAGAAATAACTCCAGCCAGGCACCTGGATGAAGCCTGAGTTGCCTCCCAGGAAAGTCTCCATCAAACCCAACCCTATGCCTCCAACTCATCAGTTCATTAAAACCATTCCCATATCTAGGTAAACCTCCTAATCCACCAGATTCTAGAGCAACAGTAGAATTCACAGAGATACCAAATTTTCTCCTGACTCCACTTCAATACCCTAGAAAGATCTCAAGAGACACAGGGTCAAAGATAGTTCTGAGATCTTCAGCCCTAAATTAAGTAGAATCCTGTGATTATCAGGATCACTAACATAATCTTAGTGCCAATTAACACCAAATAAAGTTGATGATTCACTAAGGGGGAATAGAAATCTGTTACTATTCCTAAGAACGCTTTCTCTTTTTTTTATTTTTTTACAATTTTTTTAAAGTTTATTTATTTTGAGAGAAAGAGAGAGGGAGAGGGACAGAGAGAGAGAGAGAGAGAGAATCCCACACAGGCTCCATACCATCAGCACAGAGCCCAACGCAGGGCTCAAACTCACAAACCAAGAGATCATGATCCGAGCCAAAACCAAGAGACAGACGCCTAACTGACTGAGCTACCCAGGCACCCCTAGGAACACTTTCTTATATGATAAAAGAATTAGGCTGATCTCTGAACAAAGAGACAGGACTTTCATCTGCTTTCTCTGTAACTCTGAGTTCATTAGGCTTGCAGTGCCCTGGAACTTTCATTAAGCAAACCCAAAGGATACCTACCCCTTGCCATGTATGCAAGGCTTACAGGCTTCATCTCTAAATTCCTTTGACCTAGTCCCAATGCTTACTTGGAACAGCCATGCTGGGTTCTCTAGAATTTTTAAAAAAATTTTTAATGGTGTTTTGTGTAATTTGGGTGGCCTACTATCTCTAAAAATAGATCCAAAAAAATGTCTGGTGGCTAAACACAAAAGAAGTTTATATGCTGTTTATATAACAGTATGGGCAAGTGAATGGGTTATGAGTAGGGAATGGGGACTAAGGTCCAGCTCAACACAGTCATTCAGAAACCACTCTAACAGAAACTACATGCATGTGGGTTCTATCACCCCAAGGAAAATCTCTATTACAACTAGCTACAAGGAGAAGAATGTCTGGAAGTGAGGCATATCACTTCTGCTAGCCTTCCATTGAATAGAACTCAATCACATGGCCACACCTACCTGCAAGGAAGGCTGGGAAACGTAGTCTAGCAATGTGCTCAAGAAGAAGAGGAACACAGATTTTCATTAAGAAGCAGTTGTTAACGGAAAACACACTGGATTTTTTTTAAGAGCACTCACGTAATGATCAGCCTATCATAGGCAATAGCAAACTTAGGGCAACAAGGGCAAGAACACAGATAGACCTGAATTTGAACCTGGGCACCTCCTAGCTGTAATCCTCTCTGACCCTCAGGGTCTCTTCCCCAAAACAGAGATGAACTCTGATGTAGAATTAAATGAGTCCATGTGTGCAAAACACCTATCACAATGCCTGGCACACAGTAGGTGTTGAACAAATGTAGTGGTGCTAGTAATAATTTGCAATTAATTTCTATTCATGAGTAAAAGAATGTCATTATTTTCAGTGTGGAAAACAAGTAAGCACTGGTTCTAGCCCATGCTGAGGAATTAGCTTTCAGTTCATACTCTCCCTCCTCCACCTCAGCACTTTGCTCCCTGTGGCCCCGTCACCTGCATGGGAACTCTTAGCCCTTGATAAGAGACCAAACATCCAATCCCTACTCAGGATGCTCCTGTTCAGCCTTTCACTGCAGCCTGGACAAACCACTGGGATTGTTCTGCCTGTCACAGCACAGAAAATTCCAACCATCATATGCTGATGACATTGCACCCACCACTGGGTGCACAAATGCGTGCTGGCTAGAAGGAGGTCTGATTGCCCAGCAAGTCCATTTGTTCCTTGTTTTAAAGTGATCAATCATTTACTCAGATTTCAGTGAAATGGCCTGCAACGGGGAAGGAAAAAAGAGCCCAGAGCTTGGACACAGTAGATTAGAGACAAGTCTTAGCAGTGGCACTGAGCATGGCACCCATATCAGGAACTGCAAAGCCCCCACCCCACCTCCCCACCTCCACCGGGCCCAGGGCTTCTCAGCCAGGAGTCGACAGGGTGCCGTGTGATTGAGTCTCAGTAGGGTTCTGCTGCTCTGGCTCCTGCTAAACTTCAGCTGCCATCACTTGCCAGAGCTCTCAGAGCCTTTTCAGTTCAAGGTCACTTCTGGAGTCCTACTCTCCACTTCTGGAGCACCCCCTCTCCAGTTCATTTCAAGCAGCTCTCTTTCAGCAGCTGCCAAAAATAGGTGTCAAAAATCTTTCACCCATGCAGATTCTCTAACCCAGCAATTCCACCTTCTCTAATCTGTCCTAATGAAATAATCATGAATATGGAAATAGCCTTACATACAAAGATGCTCGCCAGCAAGACTATAATAACAAAACAACCTATGCGATTGGTTGGAATACTAACAGATGTCCAACAGTAAGGAAATTGTTTAGAATATGGAATATCAAGACACTGAATATATACTTACCATGATTTTATGTTAAAGGAAGGTGTACAGATTATTATGTTAAGTGAGAGGAGAAAGAAACAACAGCAGTAAGAGTTTAGCTCTATAAAAAAAATAGCAGAACTATAGTTACATAAGATATTATCATCGCTGGGTGAAGCTTGATGACAATTACACAGAAAATCTCTGTACCATTTTTATACCTTCTTGTGGGTCTCAAACTATTTCAGAATAAAAATTATATTTTGAAAAACAGAAATAATTGTGAATGAAAAGGCAACATAGAATAATAGCTAGTAGCACATGCTTTTAAAAAAATTAAGTGTAGGGTATCATTAGGGAAGGGATGTTAAATCTAACCTGTTCTTTCCATTTCCTCTCTGCTCATCATAAAGCCCTCATAAGAATCATTTCTGAAAACCTCACCATCTCCTTGCAGCTGACTATCCTATTCCTTGAGTCTTCTTAGCAGAACAAGTCAGAAACCACAGTTGACCATGGAGTTGGCCCCTTATAACCATAATCGTCAGAGCAATAGTAGCATTTATTCATCATTTACCACTGTGTGCCAGGCACTGCACTAAGTGTTTTACAAATACTATTCCTCACTACAACTTTCGAAGACAGGCCTTATTAATTCCATTTTAAAGATGAGGAAATGCAATTGAGAGAGGTCAAATGACTTGTCCAACATATCATAGCCAATGAGTAACTCAGGCAGGATTTAAACCAAAGCCATTTAACTACAAACCCCAGACTCCTTCCAACACAAGGTAATAGTCTGTTTTTCTTGTTTTGTTTTGTTTTGTTTTGTTTTGTTTTAGAGTCTCCTTATCTGATATAGCAGCAAATACTCCTCTGGGGCCTCAGGTGCTCATCTGTGACACAGAGTTGTTGCATGGGATGAGGGCCACAGTCTCCCCAGCCCCAAGACACAAGGATTCCCCAGCAACTTCAGCCCTCTGAGACATTTCCCCCATCAGGCAATGGTCTCCTCATTCAGTAATGCCCAACCACTCAGAGAGCTTTTAATTCTAAGGCTGGGACCACAAACCCAGAAATGCTGATTTACCTAACCTGGGATAGGTTTAGCCATAAGTGGTATAGCCTGGGTTGAGAACTACTATTCTAACATGTTGACCTTCTTCCTTGTCCATTCTCCATCCTATTCCACAATCCCCTATGACCCTCCTAGCCTGCCTTTCCAAATCATGCTTCACTGAAACCACAATGATTTTTCTTTAATTTTTTTTCAAAGTTTATTTTTTTATTTTGAGGGGGAGAAGGGGCAAAGAGAGAAGGAGAGAGAATCCCAAGCAGGCTCCTCACTGTCAGCACAAAGCCCAACATGGGGCTCTATCCCACAAACCATGAGATCACGACCTGAGCTGGAGCCAAGAGTCAGACGCTTAACCAGCTAGGCCACCCAGGTGGCCCCCACAATGATCTTTCTAAAACAGATGTGACCATGAGACCCCCTGGTTTATACAACTTCAGTAGTTCCATATAGTTTATCAGATAGAGTAAGGAAGGCTCACAGGGCCATTCCTAACCTGGCCTCAGACCAACCCCCCAGCATCTCCCACAGTCACTCCAGACCAGCACCCCACACAGATTACCCGACATTTCCCAAACACACCATATGCTACCACACCACTAAGCCCAAGCTCAGCCTGTTTCCTCCTATCAACCCGTTAACTATTTTACCCATTCATTCAGCATTCACATCCACTGCCTGCCTCCCCTTCTGTTCTCACCTTCACACCTCCCTTATCTTCTGAAAATCCTTTCCTGATTCCCTCTGGCAGAGCTAAGAATTCTGTTGTCCATGTGCCTATGTATCTTTCAGGCAGCCATTGAAGCCCTGACCGCTGAATCATTAAGAGCACCAATCTTGCTCACCTCTCCTCTGAGACTGTGAGTTCCTTGAGAGATCATACCATGTTCACTCCTGTACCCCAAGAGTATGGTATGGGTCTGAAATAGCCCCCCTATTTGTTGAATAAGTGAATGACTAAATGAAATGAAAGAACAAGCAAATGCTGTGCTCAGGTTTTCCCAAAGAGGCTCTTCTCTAAACCAACAACAAAGTCTCCTGATGAACAGCCACTTCCACTGAAACCAAATAGAGCCAAGTGGCAGGGAGACATGAAGAAAAAGTAGCCAGAGCTGGAACTTCTCACAGCTTAAATCAGTGTGCTAAAAATGGCAGCCCATACACCAAACAAGCCCACAGAGATATTTTGTTTGTCCCAGAAAATGTCCTAAAAATTAGAAAGGTTCACACAAAATCCAGCTCTATACTTTCTCCAGAGTTATCAGAGGATCAGGCAACCCTCCACCTGCATTCCCAACAGGCTGCAACGACTGGAGCTGGGAAGAAGATGCCCCCTTCTGAGAAACTACAAGAAAGCAGTTTGCCATAGTCCCCACCAGCCCCCCCCCCCCCACCGTTGTCTTCACCTAACTCGCCTCTCTCGGTAGCGTTCCAGCCTGGCCCTTGCAGGCAGCATTTGAGTTGCAACCCCTGGTTTAAACAGTCTGCCTGGCTTAAGGAGTTAAAGTGCCAGAGTGTGCTCATTCTTTGCACCAAGAATAAGAGAAAAGATCTCTTCAGTTCCATTTCTCTCCAGTCTAGGGAATTTAATAAACACCCAGCGGAAGCTGCGTGGATTTAGCCCCGAGAATGCGAAAGGCCATGGCTAAAAAAGGAGAACGAGGCGAGGGAGGAGTGGGCATCGTGACCCTCCGCTCCGCCAGGCTGAGATAAGCTCCTCAGTGGACTGTTTGCTGGACACACGCGGGGAAAGGCTCAGGCAGGAATTCTGAGCAGGTCTACTGGACAAGCCCCGGTCTCATGAAGCTTTAGCTCCACTCACTGGCTGGCTATAAATTAAGCTTCAGGAAGTGAGCAAAACTCTGTGAGGATTTCCAGCAGCCACAAGGCTTAAAGAAGAGGAGCTCAATCCGTGCTGTAGCTGAGCCCCTTGGAGGGAGTCACAGCCTGTGTTAAGGAGGGGGTCGGCCAGGAACAGGGTTAACATGGCCCCCGCCCTGCCAACCACCCATCCCCTGAGGTCCGTGTCTCACTTTGCCTATTTCTTCTTCTTTCTCCTTCCAGTCCCTAGACCCCACTGTCTAGGAGAGAAGGCAGCTCTTTTCTTTTGAGCACCCACTACAGTTAGGCTCACAGGCAGAGGCAGGTTGAAAGTTTATATGATTTCAGATGCCCTTTTTTGGCAAAGAGTTATAAAATTATGAAAACAAAGTAGATTCCATGCCTTGAAAGGGAAAAGTTGTGGTAAATCCTTCTCTGGCCAGGCATGTTCCATATGCTATCTTAGTGCACAGAGATAGAGCTCGAATTCTGATTCTGCCACCTAGCAACTGGCAGAAAAACAACTTCCCTGCACCTCAGTTTTCTGCTATGTAAAATGGGGATAATACTGGCAACTAGCTCATGTTGTTGTTAGGAGGACTGAGGTAACACCTGTAGATGGTATTTGCTTCAGAAATGATACGTGTTATTGTTTCTTCATGTTATCCTTACAACAGCCCTGTAAAGCAGTCATTATTCTCCCAATTTTACAGGTAAGACTGGGAAGCCTCTACCCTCCCGCCCACTGCAGACTACACCCAAGCCTGCCTTTGTTGGGTGGGATCCCCCAAGTGCCTGGACCTACTCTTTTTATCTCCTCAATTACAACCAGGATGGACTTGACTAGCTAGCTTCTGCTCTGTGAGGGACCAGCCAGCTAATCCGACAACATAGCGGGGATGTATTAACAGGTGATGATGCATGGCATGTATCTCCTCTTGGAGGACACACTGGCAGGAGCCTTTAGGAAAGAAATCTTTTCCCCAGGGGATGGAAATGTTAGGTCAGTGGTAGGTCATTGAGAGAGACATGAATCAAGAAGGAAGAATGGTAGGATGGAAAGAGCACCCAACTCGACATCTGATGACCTACCTAGTGACCTTGTTTAAGTCACCCCACTTCTCTTAACCTCCATGGCCTCATTTGTAAACTAGGAAGAAGATGAATAACATAGGGTTATTGTGTAGTGCAAAAGAGGCTAATGTGTATGAAAATGCTTTTGCTGCAATACACTAAAAAAAATAAATTTTTTAAAGTTCTTATAATAATTTTTATTTTTCAATAAAAACTAATAGGTGTACCAGCCAACAGTTATCTGGATACTTACTTCATGTCAGATCCTGTTCTAAGTGCCTCAAAAACATTTAAGATTTACATTTCATCTGCACAACAGCTCTATTAAGTAGGTACTACTTGTCATCTATGTAGATAAGGAAACTGAGGCTCCTAGAAGTTAAAGAACTTCCCCAGCTCACAGAGCTGATATGCTCAGGAGCTGGGAGCTTTTCTCCACTGAACTCCCAGGAGTCCTTCATGCACACCTCTAGCAAAACGCTAAGCACACTGCTTTGTTACTGTCAGTCCAAGTCTTTGCACGGCTGCTCTATGCCAGGTACTGTGCCAGGCCCCAAACACCAAAGATGAAGACACTGGCCCCATCCTGTAGGAGCTTACAGTCTAGAAGAGGTTGTAGAACTTGCTATAGCCAACGGATGTGCTAAGTACTGTGGCACGACAAAGGAGGCAGTGATGAATCTTCTTTGGGAAAGGAGACAGACCAGAAGAAGCTTCTCTGAAGAGGAGAGCCTGGAGGACAGAGAGAATTTTACAGTTTGGCAATGAAAAGTCATGGGAAGGAGCTTGACAAAGGGAGCACAGAAGCATGAAACAGCACACTGAATCCAAGGAAGGACGCATTCAGGGGAGCACAGAGGGGGGGAGAGGGAAGAGGAGATAACACCAGGGAGTTGCAAGGTCTGGAACACCAGCCTAAGGGATTTGGGCTTTATTTAGTAGGTCATGGGAAGCCTTTGACAAGCTTCAGGTAGACGAGCCAGTAAGAAATTGTGGGTTTTATAAAGAGCATTCAGTTTAACTGAATTCGTGAATGAATAAATGAATGAACATTGCTAAAGCCCATCTACCCAGGCTTCTCTTTTCTGCAATATAATTATAATAATGAAACTAACTCTCACACTAATGAGCCTATATTACCTAATGGCTAATTCTTAATACAAGAAAGATGTAAATAAATTAACATTTTTTGAGGAACTGTTTTTTATTTATATATATATATATATATATATATATATATATATATTTTTTTTTTTTTTTTTTTTTTTTTTTTTGAGAGAGAGAGAGAGGGAGAGACAGCATGAGCAAGGGAGGAGCAGAGAGAGAGAGAGGGAGACAGAGGATCCAAAGCTGGCTCTGTGCTGACAGGCTGATGGCAGCAAGCCGGATGCAGGGCTTGAACTCACTGACTTGAGCCAAAGTCAGACATTCAACCAACTGAGCCACTCAGTCATCTGCATTTTTGAGGAATTTCTATATGCTATATGCTTTAGATTTATTATCATGTGAGATAAATCTAATTACCCCATTTTATAGATGAGGAAACTGAGGCTAAGAGATGCCCCACAACTTACTTCAAATCACAAAGACACCAGTAAGAAAAAGCCTATCTGAATTCAGGCCTGTATGACTCCAAAGTCCGTACTCTTTACTCTACTTTACTGCCTATATTCAATGAATAAAAATATTTGTTTTCTTTGAGCAGAGATTATATTTTCAAAGAGGAGGTAAACAGTCTAGCCATATTCCTCTGTATGAGTTTTTCAATGACCTAAGCTATTTTAATATATACCATTACCTCAGCATCCATACTAATTAAAAAAAACAAACATGTCTATCATGTAAAGTTTCTTATTTAGAAAATAGAGCATAATTTACTCAAGTGAAGTCACATCTGAACTGGAAAAATTACCCCAAAGGGTACTACTGAATGCTGACAGAATTGTCTCTAACAAATGTTTGTTTTGATGCACACATTTCTGAAAAGCATGTAGTCAAGGATAATAAAATAAAATCTTATTCTCATCAAGTAGGGGATAGTGGGAAAAATCTTATCTCTGGAAACAAAGAACAAACAAAAAAATGAGTTCAATTTGGGTCAAGACAGTGACCGTTTGAACCTTGGTCTGCTCCTCCATAAATTGACAATGAGAATACCTACATCACAGGGGCACCTGGATGGCTCAGACAGCTGAGCCAACTTCAGCTCAGGTCACGATCTCCCAGTTCCTGGGTTTGAGCCTGGAGCCTGCTTCAGATTCTGTGTCTCCCTCTTTCTCTGCCCCTCCCCCACTAGCACTCTGTCTCTCTCAGTCTCTCAAAAATGAATAAAAACACTTAAAAAAAAAAAAAAGAATACCTACATCACAGAAGGCAATGTGAAGACTGTTTGAAATTGTAAACCCCTATTCTATGTGAATTACTCATTCTTAAACAGAAGACAAGTTCCATTTAAGAGCCTAAAATAGTTTTTTGTTCCTAAGGGTATGTGCATTTTAAATGAAAAGGCCTGGGGAAGATAATGTTAAGTTAAAGAAATAGATCACACACTGATGTTACGCTGTTGTAGCATTTGACCTAGAAGGGAAGGGCAGTGTCAACCGGGCATTTTTTAGATCTTATCAGAGAGATAGCCTTCCATCAAGACAGCACATTCAGTGCCAGCAGCCACCCAGTCAAGGTATTGCCCTTGAGCCGGGAGCACCATTCACAAGACTGTAATGCAGTTGGCACTTTTTAGGGTTGAATAGTGCACAACAGGCACAACTGTTGACCACAGGTCGGGCTGGGTGTTAACAACAAGCCTCCTTGATCAAAATGGATATTTTCCAGGAATTCTCAAATGGGAAGATGCCATTGTCAGAATGGGGAATGAGGATCAGCTTCTGACCCACTTGGCGTGAGCCTCTCTTCTAAAGAGCAGCAGAGTGGCGCCTGGGTGGCTCCGTCAGTTTAGCATCCGACTTCGACTCAGGTCAGGATCTCACGGTTCGTGAGTTCGAGCCCCATGTCGGGTTCTGGGCTGACAGCTCCGAGCCTGGAGCCTGCTTCAGATTCTGTGTCTCCCTCTCTGTCTGCTCCTCCCCCACTCAGGCTCTGTCTCTCAAAAATAAATAAACATTAAAAAAAATTTAAAGAGCAGCAGAGACAGCTATATGCTTCCATGCAGGGTTGACTGGGAATGAGGTTTTTCCATTTTGCAAAATGAGGCCAATAATTATTGACCTCACAGGGCTGTAGTAAGAATGAAAAGGCATCAAAAGAGGGCAGCCCGTTTGCACAGGTAAAGAATTGTCATCAATAATGTGAAGAGGCCCACACAAGGCCCCACTGAGGCTTGGATTTAGGTTTCTAATATTAAAAGATACAATCCACCTGGAAATGCAATGCCCATCTAAGTTCCAAGAGTGTCCGTGCTATAAAACCCAAGTGTGAGGTCACTAAGGCTGTGACTGTCAACCATTCTACATATCAGGACAGCCGGGGAGATTTACAAATATATTGATGAGTAGCCTCTCCTCCAAAGATTATAATTTAATTGGCCTGGGGATAGTGTGTAGCCATCAGTATTTTTTTTTAAACTCTCCAGGTGATTTTAATGCACAGCCAGCATTGAGAACCCCTGCACTACAGGATTGTTCTTCCAGCAGCCAAGCTACCTTTTGAGACAACTGTGTCCCACCTGGCTCCAAAGGGGCCCATCTGAGAGGGCAGAAGTGAGAGTGACAATCTCAGAAAGAATATTCCAATATCTGTAAAGTGTGTTACAATCACAAAGTGTTTGCCCAGACCCTCGTGCATTTGGTTTTCACAAGAACATTGAGGGGCAGATATTACCTCTGCGATCCTCCTCTCCTAGTTAAGGAAAGAAGCTCAAGGGCAGGACTCGAATCCAGAAGATCATGCTCACAAGCCAACAGCACAAACATCACAGGGTTGGGAAGGAGAATTCTGTGATGCACGAGAAGGAGACAGAAGACCTGAGTTTCTAGTTCTGGCGGTTTGATCTCGGACAAGTCACAATGCCTCCCTGGTGAGGTGCTAGACACATTTGTACCAGGAAGGGTCTGACCCCCTGAGCTCTAAGCTCCCTTCCACTGGCACGTTAGGAGACAGGATCTCAAGAGTCTAGCCCCCAGTGTGTCATTAAACTGTGACTTTCAAAACTTTAACTACTCTGGGCCTCAAATTCTCTGTCAAATCAGGAGAGGGCAATGGATTAAAAGAACAAGATGAGGTACTATGGTGAAGCCATAATGCTCTCTCCCTGTGATTGTATCAGCCAACCAAACACCTCCTGGCATAATTCTTAGGTTCCCTGCATTCATCTGGAGTGAAGCAATTATGCTTCTCTGCTCTGCTGGTTGTAAGCCCAGCCCTTCCTAAAGGCATACCCCAAGGTCCAGTTGTAGCTGGAGTCGGGGGAGTATGAGGAAGGGCATTTGGGCATAGATCCAAGACCTGAGATCCAATCCATGCTATCCACCTGAAATTGGAATCCCTGACTATCGTATATATTTTGCACACAATACAGTATTCAAAAGAATGAGGAATCTGATTAAGTGGCCACTAAACTCCCAAACCAAATTCTCCCCCGGGTATCTCCAAAGGGTTGTTGTAAGGATCCCAAGAGACAATGGATAAGACAGTCCTTGCTTCCCTATCTTTTCTCCAGCAGCAGAAGGTGAATTTCTCAGACCAGGCTCCAAGGCAAAGTGAAGAAAACCACTTATTCCAGGGATTCTCTTAGAAAGGCAACCTCATGTTTTAATCATGAGTTTCAGTAATTGCCTAATTAGCATGGCATTTTTACCTCCCTGGTGCCACTGCTGTATGCTGAGCCTCAAAATTCTAATGGGAATTTCTCCTCCAGTCAAGTTCACTCCTGGCCTTTTGAGAAAGTGCTCAAAATGGTTTTGACATTCACTCTGTTTTTTGGTAAAAGGAGGAGGAATGCAGAGCCAGGGGGAAGCTGTCAACACTAAAGCACAGGGAGGAGAAAAGGGGTAGTATAGTGGTTAAAGACTATCGGCTTTGGAACCAAGGAGGCTGGACCAAGCAAGGCTCTGCTCTGAACTGACACACCACTTCAGTCCTTTCAGGCTGCTGTAACAATACCATAGACCCGGTGCCTGATAATCACCTGAAATATATTTCTCACAGTTCCGGGGGCTGGGAAGTCTGTGATGGAGGCACCAGCAGAGTCCATGTCTGCTGAAGTCCTGGTCATGAGGGGTCTGTCTTCATGCTGCCTCCTCACATGGCAGGAAAGGCAAGGGACCTCTCTGGGGTATCTTTCATAAAGTCACTAATCCCATTCATAAGGGTGGCGCCTTTAATCACCTCCCAAAGACCCCACCTATTATTAATACCAGCACATGAGGGGGTAGGATTTCAACATATAAATTTGAAAGTGATACAAACCTTCCATCCATAACACTAACGATGGGACTCTGCAATTTGTTTCATTTTACTGGTCTTTGTTTTCCTGACCATAAAATTGGGGTGGCAGTAATACCTATCTTCTCCAATGGTGTGCAGATTCGTAAGATGCTGTGCATCCAGCACCTAGTACAAAACTTAGAACATGATACACACGCCATTTAGTGACTGAATTTTCAATTAGCCATTTACAAATAGTTGGACAATATACTTGGTCTCTCTGAGCTTCAATTTTCTGTTTGGAAAACAGAGATGGTAAAATGTCTAGAACTAGAAAGGGACGAACATCACATCTAGCATTTAGAAGGAAGGCACTCAATAGGGGTGCCTGGGTGGCTCAGTGGGTTAAGCATCTGACTCTTGGTTTCAATTCAAGTCGTTATCTCACGGTTTGTGAGTTCAAGCCCCGCACCAGGCTCTGTGCTGACAGGGCAGAGCCCGCTTGTGATTCTCTCTCTTCTTGCTTCTCTCTGTGCCTCCCCTGCTTGCTCTGTCTTGCTCAAAAATTAAATAAATAAGCTTAGAAGGTATTCAATAAATATAGCTATTATTAAAGAGATCATAAAACTTTGGGGAAATTAAACATAGGTCTTCATTAGGAAACACTTTAGGATGGGCTTTTTAAAAGCTTCTGTTCAACAATAAGCAATTCAAGAGAAGAAACCATGTCTCTTTTCATCTCTGCGCTCCCAAGGCCTGATACCTGCAACACAGTACACACTCAGCAAAATTTTGTTTAAGTGAAGCAGACAAACTCCCTACCTCATCCCTCAAGCTTGACTTTATGGGTCAACTCTTCCAAATTTTCCACCAGCAAAGAAACATTCATTAAGATATTTTTTCTTAAACTCCTGAGGAACCTTGCTTTAATGTGGTTAAGGATAATGTAGTTTTCTCTTCCAAAATATGGACAAGAAAAAGCCCCTAGATCTTACACTGATCTCACAGTATTTCTTCTGACTGGATCTCCCTCCTCCCTTCCTTCTTCTGTCCCGTATCTGTTCCTTATTTCATGCCTCACCCTCAATTAATTATTTCCTAAGCATTGAGGAGCCTATACATGCTATCTTCGGGACTCACAGAATCAAGGCACCAGAAAGTCCTGTGAGTATTTTAAAGGTCATCTAGAATAACCACTCCTCAGACACAATAATGCCCTCTACAAATGCTGCCACTACAAATCAATTTGCTCATCCAGATCAGCTGCAATACCTTGGATGACAAAAAACTTGCCTTCACATAAGGTGGTTCAACCCATCTTTGGTCAACTCTGTTAGAAACTTACATTTAACCCAGACCTCTCTTTCTATAGCTTCTACCCATTTCTTGGCTGTAGCTTTGCCTGTTACAGGCTCACAGTATGGGATGACTCTGCCTTCGATATTACAAACCTTGAATTTCACTTATGGTGCATGTACATCCTCAAACCAGATTAAAAGCTTCTAGCAGGCAGTTACCATGTTTTATTTTCTCTGTGCCCAATAGGTGCTTAACAAATATACACTAAATAAATGTTGGAAACACTTCTTTGCTATGTTGTCTACCTTCTCTTGGCCAGACTTATCCCATTGGGGTCACCATAAACAATTCCTTTTTCTCCTCAAGTGCTTAACAACAGAGTCACGTAATGCTGAGTAAATGGAAAGAGAAAAGGAAGGAGGAAGAAACATTTTTTAAAATTCTATCTTCAAGTGCACCAGGAGGCAATTCCCTTTTGCAGACACATTATTTGCAACACTGACAGTCACATATCAAAGTAAGGAACAATCAAAGTGCTGTCCATTTCCTTCCCAATATGCATGGGAGCTCACGTTATGTCCTGGTGAGCTATGAACGAATGGAAAAAAGTAGAATATATCCCTAATTGCTGTTTGCTTGGATTATTTTGAAAGTGGTCAGAGGGCTTTCCACTTTGCTGAGCGTTTTATAGAATACATCCAAATTTCTACTGAATATTTAAGTTTTTGGTCCACATTCAAGTGTTTGACAGCTGGTTGAGTGGGGTTTTTTTAAACCAAAAGAAGATAAAGGGTCCCACACTTCCTGTAGAATACTGAGTACAAAATTGTTTGACTAATTTAATACTGTTTAGGGCAAAGGAACCCAAATCTGGTCAGATTTACAAAATATTCTGATTTTTTACATAAGAATGGTCGGTGTTTTATATGGACCCTGGGGAAGTTATGTGACTGGAGACCGTATTCATTAAAATTATGCAAATAATGGGCATCTGATCATATCACGTTGCAAGAAAATATTAAAATGGCAGTTTTCTATTGTCTCAGGTTGGACTGAAGCCCCAGGGTTCAGAACAATAGTTGCCAATTACACCCACATTATAGAGAAAGGCCTGGGTTTGCAAAGAAGATTGTCTAGGGCGAGGCTTGCATATCTCAGCCCACTTGTTCAGCCAATCGAGGATTAATAAGGAAAGCCTGATGGATCCTGGGGTATTTCCATGTGTGGGTAGCTTCAGAAGAAACATCTAAAGAGCTTGGCACTGGCCCCTGGAATCTGGGAGAACACAAAGGCAGTGAACGCATGCCTGAAAAGGTCTGAAAACAAGAATCTGGCCAGCCTAAAGGCAGAGTGAGTGAATGAAGTAAGGCTGTTGGCAAACAGTTGCACTCTTGTTTAGTCTGACAGTGAGCCTGCCTCCTGCAGACTGCTCAGCCCCGAGTCACCATGAAAAGGGTTTCACCCAAAATGACCACTTGGGGTAGAAGATGAGCCCAGCAGAAAGAGGCTGAATATGAACTGGCAGAAGTTAGGGTTTAGAAGTAGGGATGAGGGATGGGCACCTGGGTGGCTCAGTCAGTTAGGCGTCCAACTTCAGCTCAGGTCATGATCTGGCGATCCGTGAGTTTGAGCCCTGCATCAGGCTCTGTGCTGGCAGCTTGGAGCCTGCTTCTGATTCTGTGTTCCCTCTCTCTCTCTCTGCCCTCCCTTGCTCATGTGCTCTAGCTCTCGCTTGCTCTCTCTCTCTCTCAAAAAATAAACATAAAAAAAATGTAAAAAAGAAAAAAAGAAGTAGGTGTGAGGGCCCAGAAAGAGAAGCACTGTTGACAACAGGAAACTACAGGCGCATTAAAGAAATCTCTCAGGAAAGGGACAGCCTTGTCCCTCCTCGACCTCCAACACAGGAGGAGCCAGAGGTAGCACAATCAGTGACAAGAAGGCAGAGGAAAGTAATGTGGGGAAGCAGATAACCACACCTTTCCCCAAAAGCAGCTTCAAAGTCTGCCTTCGGCCTTGGCAAAGAGAAAGAGGAACTTTATAATTGGATGAAAATGTGGAGTTCTGATATTAGACTGTACTAGATATTTCACGACAGGACCAGAAAAGGAATGGCTCCTTAGCCATAGCTTATCCAGAATCTAGGAGGAAATGACTCAGCGGAGCAAGTTTAACAGGAAATGTAAGAAAGAATACAGTTGCTTTCTACTTGTACCCCACTGAGTCCAGCTGGCAAAGCACGTGAGCTATCAGTGTCTTGCTTTAAAAAAAACAAAAAAAAAAAAACAAAAAACCCACACACACAGAAAGAAAACAAAACAATAAAGTATTACTCTTCAGATAAAGCCCCACAGCCTCAAATGGCATGTGCTTATATATTTGGCTCCTGCCAAGCTTTTGAACTTCATTTCTGACCACTCTCTACCTCACTCATTACCTCCAGCCACATGGCTTTCTCACAGCTCCTCAGAAATTTTATAAGCAGCTTATCATCTCAGGGACACTCCTCTCTCTGGCTTGCAATTGTTTGCCTCCTCTTGTCCTCACCTGGCTGATTCCTTCTGTTCTAAGAACACTTTGGTTGTAAGCAACAGAAACCAGCAGAAACCAAGGCAGGAAGTGAATTTATTGGGAAGAAAGGATGTAGTCCACACAGTTAGAAAAGAACAGAAACCAAAGAAGCCTAAGAGGTTAAGATGGCAGGAAGGGATGGGCAGACTGTTATGGAAGGTGGATCGTCCTCAGCTATTTGTTTTATCGGCAGCATGTACCCAACGCTAACTAGAGGAGGACAGAGTACAATGAGCAGAAATTCCTCCAAAGAAAATCAGGACACATGGGGCACCTGGGTGGCTCATTCGGTTGGGCGTCCGACTTCAGCTCAGGTCATGATCTCGTGGTCCGTGAATTCGAGCCCCATGTCAGGTTCTGTGCGGATAGCTCAGAGCGTGGAGCCTACTTCTGATTCTGTGTCTCCCTCTTTCTAACTCTCCCCCACTCACACTCTGTCCCACTCTCTCTCTCTCAAAAATAAATAAACATTAAAAAAATTTTTTTTTTTTAAAAAAGGAAAATCAGGGGCGCCTGGGTGGCGCAGTCGGTTAAGCGTCCGACTTCAGCCAGGTCACGATCTCGCGGTCTGTGAGTTCGAGCCCCGCGTCAGGCTCTGGGCTGATGGCTCGGAGCCTGGAGCCTGTTTCCGATTCTGTGTCTCCCTCTCTCTCTGCCCCTCCCCCGTTCATGCTCTGTCTCTCTCTGTCCCCAAAATAAAAAAGGAAAATCAGGACACAGCCTACACAATAATGGTAGGCAGGCAAAACAACCAGAATCCACTCCATTTAGGGACCACTTTAAATACTTCTCACTCTGCCAGTTAGTAGCCACAGACCCCTGAGCAGGTTACTAACAGTATCTGTGTCTCAGTTTATTCATGTAGAGAGAGTAAAATACCTATCTCATAGGTTAGTGGTGAGGATTAAATTAATGAATATATGTGACCCACTGAATATAGTGCCTGCACATAGTGTTAGCTATTACTAGTTTTTAGCAAGAATTTCCATGACCTCCCTAGACTTTGCCAGATCAGTCCACTATACTCTCCCATCCCCTCTTACATTTCCCCTTTGAGCACTTGCCAAATAAACTTGCAGAATTATTTCTGTAATTTGTATTTAAATGTGTGTATCCCATCTACACTATAAGTGAAAATCAAATCTTTATCTTTTTTCCCTTGTATTCCCAAAGCATAGTACCTAGCAGAGTATAGTAGGCTCAGTAATAGCCCCAAAAGATATCTAGGCCCTAAACTCTGGGACCTGTAAATGTTACCTTACTGGCAAAAGCCACTTTGAAGATGTGATTAGGTTAAGGATCTTGGGATCCTTATAATCTTGGGAAGATTATCCTGGATTATCTGGGTGGGCCCTAAACATAATCACAATTTCCATATAAGAGGGAAGGCAAAGAGAGATCTGACTACAGAAGAGGAGAAGGTAATGTGGCATCAAAAGCAAAAGGTTGGAATGATAGATACAGCTTTCAGAAGCTAGAAAAGACAAGGAAGAAATCAGCCAACACCCTGACTTTAGCCCAGTGAAGCAGATTTTAAATTTGTGGCTTTCAGAAGTAGAGAATAAACCTGTGTTGCTTTAAGCCACCAAGTTTGTGGTAATTTGTTACAGCAGCCATAGGAGACTAATACACAGGCATTCAAGAAATATGTATTGAATGAATAAAAGAGACTTAGAAAATGACAAAAAGAGTATAAATCAAAGCCAGCTTAGAAACTGAAGTACAGGACTAGTTTTCACGACATATATAGCTCTGAGCAATTTATTTTTGTCCATACATCTAAAATTCCATTATAGGTGGATCAGTTAAAGGCTGAACATCCCTGTGTATGTCAAGCTTCTTAGCTGAAAACTGAAATAGTCATTGTTGCTTGATTTAAGTAGGGAAACAAATTTATTTAAAGGATAGCGTTTACCTCAGACTCACCACAATGACTGAAGAACTAGGTTCAAGGCCAACTATGCACATTGTGCATTGCAACATGGGAGCCCTGTAGAAGCTACGCAGCCAGGAGCAACATACAAAATATGCCTCACCATTGGTCTGGGGAAGACACCATCGGCTCCACCAACAAACACATTGTATCATAAGCTCTCACCAAACACTGGCTGCCACCATGATCAGTGCAGCTTCTAGTCTTCCTGCAGCACTCAGAGTTCCTCAAGAGTCCCACGCTGCAGTGAAGGCTAGAGAAGGAAGTAAGAACCGGCACTTTCAGCTTCTGTAGGAGGATGCAGCTCAGCCTCCTACCAAGATTCAGAATGGGGACAGAGGATATTCCCCAAACATGGGAAGAAGGGGTTCAGGTAATGGGGAACCATAAAGGATAAATATGTACTACAATCTCATATCCAAAGCTTATAGTGAACAGATTTTCAAGCATCAGACTTCAACAAGAAGTCACACAATCAGAGTGTCTAATCATGCATCTGATGACCTCCTGTGTCTAATCACTACTAAATTCATATGAAAGCAGGTAACAGAATACAGAACCTATTGAGGTTAAATACGCCCTCTTCAATTTCTAATTTGATCCCTAAATTAAATGAAAATGTCTTAAGGAATTTTTAAAGACTGATCTCCTTGTCAGATCCACAAATAACATGATCAACAAAGCAATGCCTTGTTTTATTTCTCTATCACAAGGTCCCATCAGCCTGAATTAAAGTCATCTCAACTACCTGTCAAAAAAAACAGAAGGTTTCTTATAGACAATAAATGTCTATCATTCTAAGCCACTCAGTTTTTGGTACTGTGTTATAGCAGCCCTGCATTCTGCAAAATTGCAGGATAGAAATCAGTATACAAAAATCAGTTGTGTTTCTATACACTAACAATGAACTATCAGAAGGAAAAATTAAGAAAACAATCCCATTTAACAATGCCATCAATAGAATAAAATACTTAGGAATAAATTTAACCAAGGTGGTGCAAGAGAACAAATGTTAGTGAGGATTTTCACACTGTTGGTGGGCATGTCAATTGGTGCAGCCACTATAGAAAAGAGTATGGAGTTCTTCAAAAAATTAAAAATAGAAATAGCATATGATCCAGCAATATCACTTCTAGGTACATATCCAAAAGAAATGAAAGCAAGATCTCAGAGATATCTGCACTCCCATGTTCAGCAGTATTCACAATAAACAAGAGTGGAAACAATCTAAATGCCCATCATTGGATGGCATTGAATGAGTAAAGATAATATCATATGTACGTGCAACAGGACATTATTGGGCTTCAAAAAAAAAAGAAAAGAAAGAAAAAGAAAATTCTGCCATTTGCAACAACATGGATGAACCTGGAGGACATTATGCCAAGTGAAGTAAGCCAGACATAGAAGGATAAATAAACATTACATCACAGTACTAACACGAGAAATCTAAAAGAGTTAAACCCTTAGAAGCAGAGAGTGGAATGGTGACTGCCATGGGCAGATGCAGGGCTGTGCAAGGGAGATATTACCCAAGTGTACAGAGTTTCAGGTATACAGAATGAGTAAGTCCCAAGGATCTGCACTGCAGCACAGTGCCTACAGTTTACAGTGCTATATTGTATACTTAAAAATTTACTGGGAAGGAGGACCTTATGTTGTTTTTTTTTAATGTTTATTTACTTATTTTGAGAAGGCAAGACAGAGTGCCAGCAGGGGAGGGGCAGAGAGAGAGGGAGAGAGAGAGAATCCCAAGCATGCTCCATGCTGTCAGCACAGAGCCAGATGTGAGGCTTGATCTCATGAACCGTGAGATCATGACCTGAGCCAAAACCAAGAGTCAGACACTTAACTGAGCCACCCAGGTGCCCCATTTGTCATGACATAATAATAATCATTATTATAAGTAAGGAAGGCAAGTGGAAATTTGGAGGTGGGGAACATGTTTATGGCATAGACCGTGGTGATTGTTTCAAGGATGTGTACTTATCTTCAAACTCATCAAGGTGTATACAATAAATATGTAAAGATTTTGTATGTCAATCATACTTCAATAAAGTAGTTTTAAAAAATTAAATCTAAAGATATAATTCACTCTACCATTCTTAACAAATACACAGAAATGATACTGTGACCACCAATATGGGCTCATTCAAAATGTAAAATGTTGACTTGGTGCAGTTTTAATAATTACAAATTATGCATTCTTGTTGAGTGACTGGAATCCACATTAAATCATGAAGAACATATTTGTAATTTGGAGAATTTATACCTAATGACACAGAGTTTCCAAAACACATTCTAAGTTACAAAATGTCTAGCACGAATGTCTACAGATGGTCATTCATTAATTCCACAAATATTTATTGAGAGAAGCTTTGTATTAGGCATTGACCAAGACAACAAAGTTTTACATACAAATATTGCAAATTAAGAAAGATATATTAGTTATATACTAAATTGAAACATTTCTGCATTTAAACTGCTGGGCAATCACCTAATTCACTTTTTTTACATTAAAGAGTTAGCTCATACCAAAATTAATCTATAAGTCCAATGCATTGCTGATCAAAATCCCAACAAAGTTTTTTTACAGAACTGATATGTCAATTCTAAAATTCATATATATGAGTAAAGGGCCACAGTAATCAAAATTATTCTGGGAGAAAGGATGGGAGACTTGTCTTACTAGAGATTAACATATATAAAACTATAGTACTTAAAACAGTACAGTTCTGCTTCAAAGAGGGCCAATATACTAAGAAAACAGAATAAGAATGCCACAAACACAGGTGGAAATGTGATATAAGACAAAATTAGTATTTCTGATTCCTGGGGAATGGATAGACTATTCAATAAATTACATTGTAGCAATGGGATTTCCATATAAAATAAATTATATCCCTTTATCACATCATCTGAAAATTTTGTAAGCTCCACATGGATGAGAGACCTAAGTGTAAAAAACAAAATTTTACAACTATTGGGGAAAAAATATAGTAGAATGTCTTTATGACTGTAGATTGGGAAAGGAATTTTTACTTTACCCATACACTTGACCTCAAAGATAAAACTTTTGCAAGACCAAAGACATAATAAACAAAATTAAAAGCCAGGGAACAATTTGGAAATAGACCTTTGCAACATATATAACAAACAAAGAATTAATTATACGAAAGAATACAGTTAGGGAAACCAAGGCCTGGGTGATCCAAGAACCGCATATTCAAGATCAGAAAACTCCAGCCACTGGGACTAGTCACTCTCTTCAGAGCTTGCTGAGAGGTACAGATGCAAGATAACTGACATTACCATAACCTATAAACCTCTAATTTATACATAGTTGGAAGGAAATTGTAAACTGTCTCTGTGTGTAAATAGAAGCTATTCCCCCACTCCTCCCCTCTCTCTGAGGGAAGAGAAGGAGGGGCTTCATCTTCCCCAAACCAAGGGAACACAAAGACAGTGATTACTAAAGTCTGATGATGCCTACAAGAAGGTCATATTGCTTCCTGGTACACTGTTTATTTTGCCACTGAACTTGATAATCTGTCTTGTACTAATGGAGTCGCAGAAGAGAGGATTGGGAGCAATGGCAAGGTGGACCACAGCAGGGCAAGAAGAAGGAGGGCCAAGGACTCCCCAGTCCCCACGCTGAGTTCAGGCTTCCAAAGGATTCAGATTTGGGGCTCCAGTCTCACTGGTGATGGTCATGCCAAGAGGCAAAGAGGTGCTCAACTCAAAGATGTGTTCTGCAAAGCTGACCACTGAGGATCAGTGGAAGATGCCAATCATGTAAGGAACCCCCCAGTGGGATCCAAAGCAGCTTGAGAGGGAAACCATCATCTACTTAATCTGTTGGAGCCATGATCTTGCCCTGTGGAGCCCACAGACATCAAGTTCAACCACCATTGAGAAAAAAAAAACTAAACCTCAACACTTAGAAGCAGTGGAGCAGGGCAGCATCCTTCCCACTCATCTCTTCTGCCTGCCTGGTGTCCCATGGTGTGTGAGATGAGACATGTCTCACACCCACCCACACGCACTAACTCCTAGTGCTGCAAGGCTCACCTATTCAGAAGGGAGATCTAGAGGATTCTTGCATCAAATCAGAGATTTATCTTTTAAAACACAGGGATAAATCTGAAACAATGCTACAAGTCTGTTCTAAAAACAGAATGTGGCTGAAAAGTAAGGAAGATGCTGAGCTATCCTCCTGGTGGAAAAGAAGGCTTCAACATAGGATAAATGGTAGCAGTTGATGGAAAAAATAAAAGCATTTGGGTTTATACCTCAATGAGTAGAGAGTCCTCACAAAAGTATCAGTAATTGTAATATATAAAGCATAACATATAAAGAATACTTTCTAATTAATACAAAAAAAAGAAATACCTGTAAGAAAAACATGGGTATTTTGATTATCTAAACATAATGGCTCAAAACAACAATAACCATTTCTTTGCTTTTGATTCTGCGGCTTTGGCAGGGCCCCAGTGGGGACAGCTTGCCTGTGTATCATGTGACATTTGCTATGGCTGGAATCTCCAAGGTGACTTCTTCACTCATATGTCTGGCACTTCAGTAGAACAGCAGGGAGGCTGGAGGGACTTTCTCTCTCTCTCTCTCTCTCTCTCTCTCTCTCTCTCTCTCTCTCTTTCTCTCCCTCCCTCCCTCCCTCTCCTCGTGACCTCACCACGTGGCTAGCTTGGACTTCCTCACAGCATGGCAGTCTCAGAGTAGCTGGATGCCTTACACAGTGGCTGATTTCCTCCAAAGAGCAAAAGTAGAGCTTGCCTCCTTGCCTTAAGCCCAGACTGGCACAGTGTCAATTCTGCCACATTCTGTTACTTATCCTACAGTAACTTGCCATCACTGTGCCAAGACATAAAGATGTTCATCACAGCATTGTTTGTAACATCAAAACACTGGAAACAACCCAAATGTCCAATCAGTAGGGTTTAGATTAATAAAATATGTTATAGTCTTATTATGAAGCAAAAGAGAATTAATAAACTACATCCTTAGTTATCAACAAAAATAGATATAAAAGTAACATTGAGTGAGAAAAAATAGTTGAAAACTCACGCGATATGAAACAAATTATGTATTTTTTAAAAAACACAACCTAGAACTACATAATTTTTTTGTATATATATGTAGTGAAAGTATTAAATTGTAAGGACACATACCAAAATCAAGACAGTGATTGCCTCCAGGAAGGAAGAGAGAAGCAATGTTCTAAGAAAAGCCCAAAGTAGAATTCAACTTTTTTTTTTTAACATTTATTCATTTTTTGAGAGAAAGAGAGAGACAGAGTATGAGCGGGGAAGACACAGAGAGAGAGGGAGACACAGAATCTGAAGCAGGCTCCAGGCTCTGAGCTGTCAGCACAGAGCCCAACGCGGGGCTCAAACCCATGAACCACAACATCATGACCTTGAGCTGAAGTCAGACGTTTAACCAACTGAGCCACCCAGGTGCCCCAGAATTCAACATTTTTAAATAATATTTCAATTATTTTATTTTTTTAAATCTGATGTAATTATGATGACATTTTAACATTGATTGATGTCTTTTTATGTTAGTCTGAAATATTCTAAAGTTTAAATATTCTTCAAAACTGAGAAAAACCCCAAAAAACTAAAAACAATAAATTTATTTTTTTTAATTGCTGATCTAGCTGGGGAGACCAGACGGTTTAGTTGAGAAATTGTTAAAAGCTATAGACAGTCTGAGATTTTACCCTACTAATCACCTAATAACGTAGCTTGTCACATATAAAAATATATGCTAACAGAAGACATGAGACTCTTGCGTCAGAAACAAAAGACTTTATCATGGTAATAGCAGTAGGCAGAAAACCAGCATTTGTGCCAGTTCCCCAAATCCCAACTCCCAGAAGGCAGTACAAAAAGAGTTATATTCGGACAACGTGCTGAGGGAACCCTAATTTGTTGGTAATGGGCAGTAAGACTGGCTGGCATATACTCTAGACACTATCTCTATCTTCCACGGGTATGAGGGAAGCTGCCCTCTTCTCCAGCTGGAGACTTTATTATCTGTCTTCCAAGTCTGACTACAGGTATAAGCATCCTTAAAAAGATAGTCCAGAGGGGCATCTGGGTGGCTCAGTCGGTTAAGCACCTGACGTCAGCTCTGGTTATGATGTTGGGGTTCATGGGTTTGAGCCCTGCATCAGGCTCTGTGCTGACAACTCAGAGCCTGGAGCCTGCTTTGGATTTTGTGTCTCCTTTTCTCTCTGTCTCTGTCTCTCTCTCTCTCTCAAAAATAAATAACCATTTTTAAAAAAATGTTTTTAAAGATAGTCCAGGGGCTCCTGGGTGGCTCAGTTGGTTAACTGTCCAACTTCAACTCAGGTCATGATCTCACGGTTCATGGGTTCCAGCTTCACATTGAGCTCAGAGCCTGAAGCCTCCTTCAGATTCTGTGTCTCCCGCTCTCTCAGCCCCTACCCCACTTGTATTCTGTCTCTCTCTCTCTCTCTCTCTCTCTCTCTCTCTGTCTCAAAAATAAATACACATTAAAAAAATTAGAAAAAGATAGTCCGGGATGAAGGCAGACAATGACTTTGCTATAAAATTTTCAGAAATGCAAGTGACCTACAGAGAATGGTCTCCTAATAGGACACTTGAAACATGTAAAGAGGTACTCCACTGTAATAGCAATATCATAGGACTAATTATTACATGTGCTAAAGAACTACACCTAAAGTTTTAAAATTTTAACACAGTACTTTCCTTATTCCTTTTTGTTAATGTTTATTTATTTATTTATTTAGAGAGAGAGAGAGAGAGAGAGAGAGAGAGAGGATGCAGGTGAGTGGGTGAGGGGCAGAGAGAGAGGGAGAGAGAGAATCCTAAGCAGGCTCCTCACTGTCAGCGGAGAGCCAGATACAGGGCTCAGTCCCACAAACTGTGAGATTATGACCTGAGCTGAAATCTAGAGTTGGACTGACTGAGCCACCAGGCACCCCAGTACTTTTCATATTCTAGCCACAAACCTCTACAAGCCAAAAACCATAAAATCAGAAAAAGTAAACCTTTAACACAAGCCAGGTCAGTAAGATACTAATGATTATGAAAAAAGCTAACTTGTAACAGAATAATAAAACAGCTTTGTACCTCAAATACAATGTTTCTTGAAACATTAAATGTCACTTTAAAATTTTATCAGGAAATAAAAAAACAACTACATAGGACCAGAATATTTAAAGGTATCCTAACCCATAAATATGCTGTACCATAAACAAGGTGCCATGGCATAAAATAAAATGAGCTATAGATATGCTTCAGAATTAACTTCAGTACACATTATGATGCATAATAGCTTCTGGGATCTTTAAACAACTCATAATGTATGTTTTACTTCTTTATGTTAATATAAAAATGTTCAAAATACTGTACAAAGTTTTTTTAAAGGTCTACATTGAAATTCCAAGAAAGTCAACCTGAATTTTGACAGAAGAAAAATGATAACGGATAGTTATATAAAACTTTTCAGTCTGTAAGAGACATAAAGCATTTTTACACGCAAAATATTAAAATGCTAATTTTCAAACAACTTAGGAGCCAAAAAATTATGAAGACACTTACATGTCCCTAACTACGAAGGGCTTCTTAGTACATAGTGGGCACTCTTTAAAATATGATTATTGTAGGGTCTGAGCGTGGGGCCAGAGTGTGAGACAGTGGGAAACCCACAAGCGTTGGATCCTAACTACCAGGTTGGAATCCCAACTCTGCCATCTCGCTGCTTTATGACCGTTAGCAAGTCACAACTTCCAGAGCCTCAGTTTCCTCACTTGTAAAATGAATAGAATATCTAACTCATATTCAAAAGGGCCAACACTACGTCTGGTCTTTTTACTTGATATTTAACGACCTTAATAAGTAGAAGAATACAGGTCACTGTGGCTATGAAATACAGTTTATTACATGCCAGTAATCTTCTTCCATGACTGTAGGTCAAAGTGGAACATGGTTGATGGACTCTTATGGGGAAAAAGACATTTAAATGTGCGTTCCCTTACTTAAGTTTCAGGAAAAACATATGTGTTGTGTAACTTAAGCCATTCTATCAAATATCCAAAAAATAGAAAGAGAACATGTTGCCTTATCTTTTCTATTAATAATAAGACAAAAACCAGTAAGTGGCTTTTCTGATAGGAGGAACTTCAGGCCCAAAATGAGTACAAGCGAGCTACAGTTCCACTTATTCTTCTGATTAGCTGTGTGGTCTTGGGAAAATCATATACTTCCAATAGGAAGAGAATACTCAGGGCCTCCTTTTATCAGTCAGAGAGGTTCATTTATTCTAGTATTTATGGATTTTTTGTGTCAGCTCAGGCATTTTCAAAAAATAAATCAGGGACAATCCTTGCCTGTGGCTGAAACTATTAGTTTCCTTTCCTATAGCCATTGGCTCTTCTGCCCCACAATCTTCCCAGATTTAAGAGAAAGAATGAAAAAGAAAACCCTATTTCGTTCAAGCTTCAATGTGCCCAGCTCCAAGAGATAAACTGCAAGTTTTCTAAATGAATCATGGCAATTATTCCCTTTGTCAAATATTCTCTTTTCTAACCTCTCTTGAGCCCAGTAGTGGCTATGTCGCCCATTTCTGGTAAGTAAGGCATAAGGGAACATGAAGTGAACTTCTGGAATGAATTTTCTTCACTAATGAAAGGAGACCTCTTTTCCACATACTCCCTTCCTACCTGCTTGGGATGTTAGGGATACAGTGCCTGGAACTGTGGCAGCCATCTTGTGATCATGAGGATACAAACACAAGGAAGATGGAATCAAATCACTTAGGATGATGGAAAAATATAGGGTCTTTAATAATATTAACGAGGGGCGCCTGGGTGGCGCAGTCGGTTAAGCGTCCGACTTCAGCCAGGTCACGATCTCGCGGTCCGTGAGTTCGAGCCCCGCGTCAGGCTCTGGGCTGATGGCTCAGAGCCTGGAGCCTGTTTCCGATTCTGTGTCTCCCTCTCTCTCTGCCCCTCCCCCGTTCATGCTCTGTCTCTCTCTGTCCCAAAAATAAATTAAAAAAAAAAAAATATTAACGAGCCACTAAATACTCCTTCACAACTTTCTATTAAATAAATAATATACATCATCATGACTTAAGCTACTGTTACCTGTATATTTCTTACTCAGTCGCATTCCTATTTGATAGAATACATTCATGGGAATTTTCTATTGGTAGAGGAGGCAGACATATCATTAGAAGAGTGCTGTGTAGTTAAATAATGACTATCATACAGGTGAAGATAATTATTTCTGTTTTACCTACTGACACATTGCTGCAAGGACAAAGAATAAAATAGATATGAAAGTCCCACTGAAAAAAAGCATTGCAGTTCAATGTAAAAGGTCGACAGTATGAAAAAATGAATTGCATCAAACATCTGGAAAAGCCAAAATCTACAAAAGACATATAATAACAATGATGATCACAGCTAACTCTTTTATTTAAAAAATGTTAGGGGTGCCTAGGTGGCTCAGTCAGTTAAGCATCCAACTTCATCTCAGGTTATAATCTCACAGGTCATGAGTTTGAGCCCCACATCTGAGCTGTGCTGACAGCTCAGAGCCTGGAGCCTGCTTCAGATTCTGTGTCTCCATCTCTCTCTGCCCCTACCCAACTCATGCTCAATATCTCTCTCTCTCTCTCTCAAAAATAAACATTAAAAAAAACTTTAATAAGTGTATTTAATGAATATATCTCCTTTCCCTTGAATGCTTCATTGTTGGTGTATTTGACATATTGGGTTTGGGATAACTTTTACTATTTGTGTGTGTGTATGTGTGCGTGTTAAGAACTTTTAACAACTTTAAGTATAATAATACATTATTGTTGGCTACAGGTACAATGTTGTACAGCAAATCTCTAGAGCTTACTCATCTTACTTAACTGTAACTTTGTGCCAGTTGATTAATAATAACTCCCTATCTCCCTCTCCCCTCAGCCCCAGGTAATTGCCATTCCAGTCTTTGACTTTATGAATTTATAATATTACACACCTCATATAGGTAGAATCATATAGTGCTTGTCTTTCTGTGTCTGGCTTATGTCACTCAGCATGTCCTCAAAGTCCACCCATGTTCTTGAATACAGAATTTCCTTCTTTTTTAGGCTGAATAGTAGTCCATTTTATGCATCTACCACATGTTCTTTATCAATTTGTCTGTTAATGAACATTTAGGTTGTTTCCATATCTTAGCTACTGTAAATAGTGTTTCTAGGGTGTGCTAATATCACGTCAAGATCCTGATTTCAATTCTTTTGGATATATACCAAATATGGGATTGTGGATCAAATGGTACACCTACTTTTAATCTTTTGAGAAAGCTCCATACCACTTTCCACAATGGCTGCACCATTTTTCCTTCCCACCCATAGTGCACAAGACTTCTAACACTTGGTATTCACCAACACTTGATCACCAACTCTTCCAGGCCCTGATCTAAGGTCTCTACATAAAATCTTCCCAACAACCCCATGAGACCAATTCTATGATTATTTCCATTTTACAGTGGAGGGCAACACAGGCAACAAAGTGATACAGAGGCCACAAAGGCTGCACGGTAAAGAGCTGGTATTTGAACAGAGGCAATCTTATGCCAGAATTGAAGGACTAAGGCATCACACTGTACTTCCAACCTGCAAAGCTGTTTTTAAAAGAGCTATTCATCCTATTTACTTTTTATAAAACAGTAAGAATTAACTTCTAACTATAAGAATACCCAAGTCCTTCAAGAGACAGTTAATATCAGAGCACTGTAGTCCCCATTATGTACTGATAAAATTGCTTCAGATAAAATGGTAAAGAGTGAATTATCCTGCCTTTTATCAAGCAGCAGAGAGTCCACACTGCACACATTTCATGAAGATGTAATTAACTATAAGAGAAATAATCAAATGCATATAAGCCACGTATGCTGCTCTCCCATGCTATCTGTGCTAAGTTTGTATCCTGTTCTACAAGTTGCTCACAGGTAGGGCCACCACATAGCTGCACAGCCCTGGGGACACCAATTATATTGCATCTTTTGTGAATGGCTCTGCCTAGACCTATAGAGTATTGTGCCCTGCCGACATCCCCCTTGCTCAATCTTGCTTTCTTACCATATTCCTCATACTTTGCTAGTACTTTAAAGGTAATTGAAGTGCTCAGCCAAGTACTTTGGAAGCAAAATAAAAGTGGAAAACATTCATGCACAATGTACAATGTACACACAGGTGCGTGAGCGCACACACACACACACGTGTGTGCGCACACACACAGGCCTGCATGACCACAATGACACGCTGATTGTGTTTAGCATTACTGCACTTATAAATGGAAACTCGGGCTATCTATACAAGAAGTGGACCAAAGGCCATCTTCAGTGACATTGCCATCTGGCTTCAACCCTCCATAGAGGAGTTATTAAAATACTTTATTAAAATCTCAATATTATTCTGTTTTCTTATCCAGTCAGGACAAGCCCAGAACGCTTCTCAGGAATATAGAGTCACACAATGCAACAAGAGCTTTGAATCAATCTCGCAGCCAATAAATGGAATATCTCAATTGCCAAGTGTAGTTTCCACTTTAATGTTTATTCTGTAACAGGTATTGTGCTGAGTGCTTTGCATACGTTATTTCATTTAATATTCTCCAGGCAAGTGACATAGGCACATAATACAGATAGAAAATTTGAGGCTCCAAGGAGTTAGCAAGTTGCAGCGAATGCTGTTGGCTGTCTACCCCTTCTTCTTTCCTAACAGAATACCAGTTTTGTTCAAGTATCCACTCCTCCCTCAAATTATTCACAGTGATCTGAAGCTCAAGCTCCCAGAGACATCTGTTTAGTTTGTGTTAATCATTATAATCCCATTCCCCTGGCATGATTGGTTTAAAAATGGGCATGTAAATGGGCTCCTGGGTGGCCCAGTCGGTTAAGTGTCTGACTCTTGATCTCAGCTCAGGTCATGATCTCCCAGTTTGTGGGATCGAGCTCCACATTGGGCTCTGAGCTAAAAGTCTGGAGCCTGCTTAGGATTCTCTCCCACCCTCTCTCTCTCTCTGTCCTCTCTCGCTTGTGCTCTCTCTCTCTCTCAAAAATTAATTAATTAAAAATAAATAAATGAAATAAAACTCTTGAAGATGGGAAAGTGAGCATGCAAGCCTATTCTGTCCAATGACAAATGGGGGAGAGGTTTGCTGTGGAGCTTTTCAGAAAGGTTTTATCACTCCTGCAGAAAAGCCACACAAATAAACTAGCCTCCCTTATTCCTGTAGAGACGCCCATGCCTAGCTCTGCATGAACTCCTGACGCTATTTTTCCACCCACTTGGAATTAAGCCTGGGAAGGGCAGAACCAAGAGAAACGGAGCCAGAGCCCTGACATAGGCCTGCAGCCTGTCTTGCCTCAGTATTTCTTGATATGTGAGAAAATGAATAGTCTTATCCTAAAATCCACATCTAATGCTGAAGCCTTAACTGTGACACTGTATTTCCTGTGAGGCTGAGGTATAGGCACAGCATTTCTCTCCCAACCAACCCTACACGTACACGCACTTTGGCGTGGGGGCGCGGGGGTGAAGTTCCCTTCATACATACACTTCCGTCCAAGACTCTGAAACTCAGTCTTTCGTTCGTTTTTCTCCCCCAAACGAGTACTCATATTCCCAACTACTTGAGCTCATCCAAAAACTAGCCTATTTGGTAGAGACAGAAACTGATTTAGCTCTTGATAACCAGGCCCAGTTCAAGGTGCAAGCCTCATCTCAACTCTCAGTCACTAGAATGGCTACTTCTTAGGACCACTCCCAGGACTCCTTCCAAAGAACGAACATTACCATCTTGTAAGATGTACTAACAACTTTTTAGCCTATGCAGGTGTCATTCAGCTTCTATCTGCCACCATTGTTTGAATAATCTGCTAGTTCCTACATTGTCTCTCAACTCAGATAATGTAGAGCTTTTCCTCAAATAAAATATTTAGCTCCACTACTACCTGCTTTCTTTAGAAAATCCGAATATCAAATCTTAGAGCTGCTGTCACTTGAAACAGTATCAGGAAAAAATAATATAGGAAGAGAACCTAGGCTCATAGCTTTGCATCAAGAATTATCAATTCAGGGGGCACCTGGGTGGCTCAGTCGGTTAAGCATCCGACTTCAGCTCAGGTCACGATCTCACGGTCCGTGAGTTCGAGCCCCGCGTCAGGCTCTGGGCTGATGGCCCAGAGCCTGGAGCCTGTTTCCGATTCTGTGTCTCCCTCTCTCTCTGCCCCTCCCCCGTTCATGCTCTGTCTCTCTCTGTCTCAAAAATAAATAAACGTTAAAAAAAATTTTTTTAAAGAATTATCAATTCAGAATTACCTCTGAAGCATTAAGACAGCATCCACTGCTGTTCAAATAAGGAAAGGAAACTAGCTTTAATTGAGCATCTATGTCAGACCCTGTGTTAAATTTTTTGTTATCTCATATTATACTCAGAATAATTCTATGAGATAGGTAATGCTAGTCCCTCAATTGACAGATGAGGATAGCCTTTAGGCAATACAACTAGTAATTTAGAGCGAGAACTGGAACTCATGTCCAGCGGAAGCTGATCTCTGCAGAGAAGAAGGCCATCCATGAGTATTCAGAACCACTCCAGCATACTTATCTGATTAGATAAGTACACTTGCTGAGTCTCATCTATAGCCTTTGATGTTATATTTTAGCCAGACATGGTGCCTGTACTCTTCCTGCCAGACACATCGCCCAGTGCATTAGTGAGGGGGAAGACGTAATAAGAGATTAGATAGGACTATTGCAAAAGGTTTAATAATAGTCATGACTGCAGAAAAGAGGCAATCTGCGCCATTTTCTACCTTAAAAGAAAGTGTGGGTCAGGAAATAGCTAAGGTTAAACTAAGTCTGGGGCTCATCATAATTCAGCACCAAAGGCAGCAAAAGAGGGACAATAAAACTGAAATATGAGACAGACAAGAGATAAAGGGAGAAGAAAGAAAATGCTTAACTCCCAGGTTCCTCCAAAGGAATTTCAAACTGTCGAGGGTTTTATTCACCCTTTTATTCAAGGCTATTTATCTCCCTTATGCCATCCAAGCTCCTTCCTGCAGAAAAGCCAGTCTCCCTCATACCTGACAGTGCAAATTACTTCCTCCAAAGGGCTCAAACCAGTTTGTTTAACTAGTTCTACAGTGGCTTTACTGACACAGGTACATACCACCCTTCTAAGAAACATTTCTAGGAGCATGAGGTGAGGGCTGACCACTTCCTCTTCTGGTAGAGGTCAAGCAGCACCATAGACCATGAAGGATGTGGCACTGGATTCATCTGGATTAGTTAGGCAAGCAAAAATTGTTTCCATGTTACTAACACCATGGGGAGCACTGTAAACCTAAGAAAGTGGAGACCTTGATAAGAAGCTGATTGTGGTTCTGCATTCTCCCCTAAACCATAGAAACATCCCTGGAGTGATCATCAGCCTTGAGGAACAGATGTTGGGAACAAAACAGAGGTACTCTAAAGACAGGGAGTGATAGAGGTTGCCCAGGAATACACATTAAAGACAAAAGACCAGGGGGCCTGTGTGGCTCAGTCAGTTGGGCATCTGACTTTGGCTCAGGTCACCATCTCATGGTTTGTGAGTTTGAGCCCCGTGTTGGGCTCTGTGCTGACAGCTCACAGCCTGGAGCCTGCTTCAGATTCTGTGCCTCCCTCTCTCTGTGCCCCTCCCCTACTTGCACTCTTTCTTTCTCTCTCTCTCTCTCTCTCTCTCTCAAAAATAAAGATTAAAAAAAAATTTTTTTAAGACAAAGACCAAATTCCTAGAATAGAATAGAGCATTATATGAATTCACCAAATACATTCAACCTCTTGTTAAGCTAAACTGCAGATTTGTGAGAATATGCCTAGACCAGTCTTAAAGAGTTTCTCTAGTGTTCACATGCTAATGGATCCCCAACTCCACCATGACCAGCTCCACTCTATGGGTCCTTTATTGGACCAACCTGCCCTGTGCTTACAATATTCTCTGATAATCCTCCTACTATTATACTATAATTACATCACATATAATCATATAAAATTATATCATATGACATATATATTATAAAACATATAATATTATACTACTCTTTGATCTTTACTGGGCAAGGGTACCACACCTTTCACATCCCTAACAAGCTTATGAACAAATGTCAGCATCAAAGTTTCCCCCAAAATAAGCCTCATTTCATATTTGGATTTCAGTAATAAAAGAGAACTACTTTTATACTCTTTTTCAAAGATATTTTGTCTCCTGTCGGAGAAAGTTGCTCCTCCTCAGTGTAGTAGAAAGCTGTACCTGAAGCATAGTAGAAAGGATAGAATATCCACAAAGCTATCAGATCAGCCAAACCAACCAAACCAACCACAGTGGTAGTTATTCACCGGGTGACAAATGTCATGAGCTGGCATACACCCTCATTCCCAGAATTAAATCCCAAGCTGATTTATGGGTGTTAGAAGAACCTATACTCAACAGTTTGAACCAAAAGAGCAACTTTCCATAGTGGGATAGTAACTGGTATTTACCAAAAGGGGTTAAAAAGTGAACTAAGTTTGGGAAACACTGAGTCAAAGAAATAAAGAGCAACTTTTTTTTTTTTATTTTTTTTTTTCAACGTTTATTTATTTTGGGGACAGAGAGAGACAGAGCATGAACGGGGGAGGGGCAGAGAGAGAGGAAGACACAGAATCGTAAACAGGCTCCAGGCTCCGAGCCATCAGCCCAGAGCCCGACGCGGGGCTCGAACTCACGGACCGCGAGATCGTGACCTGGCTGAAGTCGGACGCTTAACCGACTGCGCCACCCAGGCGCCCCAAAGAGCAACTTTTTAATGAAGCACTTCTCGGAGACTTTAACCTGTTCATCTCCATTGTAGGCTGCCCAGACAAGTAGTATATTATGCAGAATTATAAAAATAAAAAGTTTCTGTTTGGAAATTCTTTTCACATGAAGCAACTTTCTAGACAATGTCCTGCAGTGGGAAATGACTGCAAGTGACCCAAAGAGAATATTATCATCTTGAAGCTTGCACTTAATCATAGATACAATAACCAGATGATAAAAGGCATCTTCACTGATAAAACAAACAGACCACGACAGGGGAGCTAATTTATACCTATGATTTCCTTGATTTTGATAATGTTTGTTGTTGTGTCGACTGGAGATGTTATAACATTTGAACAGAAGTGCATGACTATAATGTGAGATTATCTGAGATTGACTAAAAGATGCAGACAATTGCACGCCTTCACACAAATGAGGAACATGAGTTTCTTTTTGTAAAACTGACTAGGGTGAGGTCCTCTTTAAGGAGATTTTACTGCATGTAATCCAAGAGTTAGACAAAAGAGGTGATTGATCATAAAGTCACTTTTACACAAATTAGCCTTTCTGAAAAAAAAAAAAAAAAACAATCATGTCCTAAGTCCTACTTTTCTTTCCTAAAATTTCAAAACTCTACTTCCAAATTGGGGTTATAACATTGTAAGTCTGGCTTGACACACATGAATGACCATCACTGTACCAATTTAGTACCATTATCAGCAGAAAACAGCCAAATATTCAAGATAATCACACTCAAATTCGTTGTATTTTAGAAAAAAAATAAAGAAGCAAAGTCATACAGCACACAAACATACCATTCCTTCACATATTTATCTGTTGCACATACATGCTATTAATACAAAAGAGAGGGATTTAAAATTTCCCCAAAAGCCAATTTGGATCAAGTCATACAACAGATATAAACCTACTCTGAATCCAAAAGAAACATTACATTTTCTTTAACGAGAATCCCTCTGTACAAGTAGATCGGTTCTAATCTAGCTTCTCCCTAACACATCCCCTCTCTGCTACACCCAACTCCCTTTAGAAAACATTGCAATTCTGTCACGACTTGCCAAAGAAGTTGTGAACACTTGAGCACTTCATTTATAAAATGACACAATAAAGCAACTGATGCCTTCAGACTTAGAACAGGCTTTCAGAACAGCCCATGATCTCATTCCTGTTATGCCCAGGATAAAACAGTTAGGTGGTAAGAAACGAGTCAATGTAGCCTCAGGTATCTTCACTTGCGAACCCCAAAGTGGCAAAGACATATGTATCTCTTCACGTGTCACTCTTCAAACATAACTAGTGGCTTACATTAATTTCTTTGTCTTGGAAAGAAACATTGTGCTTTGCTTCTGTTTTAAAAGCATTTTGGCCTCCCCGGAGATTAAATCCTGTGTCTAGTCTGAAAGCAGCAAAAAGGTAGAGTTTTACTCTCCACCATTTCTGCATATCTAAACCTCTAAATCTACCCGAAATTATAAATACCCTGAGAGGCTCCCCTGAATTCTCAACAGTTCAGTTATTACACATTGTAATTACTGTTTAGAGGCACTTCGCACAGTGCCTAACACATGGTAAGTACTCAATATATATTTGTGGAATGAGGCACGATACCACAAATGGGGATAGTTTTACCAAAACTAACTAGAATGACACCAACATTTCATTCACTGTCTTTCATTCATTCATTTAAGAAATATTTGTCAATCATGGCACTGGGCTAGGCACTAACAAAACAGTAAATAAAACCTACTCTATACCATCCTGGAGTTTTTAAAGAATTAAAACAATATGGAAACCAATTTGACAATAAACTTCATATATTGAAAAAAAAAAGAATTAAAACAAGGTCAGTGTTTCTGGACTGCAGAGATTAGAGGCCATATGATTACAGAGCATCCAAGGTCATGTTGCAAACCTCTTTTTCCTGAGAATAAGGGAAATCCACTGAACAGTTATGATCTGTAGTTTTAAAAAGTCCATGTGACTCATGGTGAAAAACTGATTGTTGGAAGACAAGAGAGGATGAAAGATTCCAGTCATTACTAGATTGTTCTACAGAAGATGAGCTTAAAAAGTTCTATGCCATAACTGGACATGCTCTTAGCAAGTCCACTAGATTATTTCATGGGCACCAAAATAATCCCCTTGCCCAGAAAAACTCCTATTCTCTACTTCCTGTAATCATATTAAACACCAAATGGACTTTCATTCTATACTTTAAGAAAACTTTCAAATTCAAACATTCACGGGAGGGCTGGTTTGATAAAGGGAACAGAGGAAGGTGACAGTGTTCCATAGGTGGGGGGGGGGGGGGGGGAAGAGGTGAATAAAATCAAGGAATAAAAACACATTTTTACTACTTCCCAGTTTTACCTAAATTTTAACCATGTATCCGTCTCTGTCTTAGAACAGAACTGCGCCAACAGTGCTCTGAGAATCAAAATCAAGCACCTTGATGTGTCAAATCCCTCATTTCTCCAAAGGCTCCGAATATGTTTTCTCTGATTGCATTTCCATTTGCTTCCTTTTATGAGTTAAGACACTTTCACTGCTTCTGAAATTACATTGTTCCAAACACAATAAAATACATCTCTACATGAAGGGAAAATTAATAAGCCAACTTTCATGTAAGTTAATTTCCTATTTTTCCTTCGGCTTTTCAATGTTTCTATTGCATTCATAAAAATAATGTAGAGAGCCCTCCAAAGGATAATTAAATAAATTACTTTAGTTTTTACCCAGTGACTATGCAGCCTACAAAATAATTTCTCTTTAGTAGCTTGTGAATTATACTGGTCTGTTTGCAACATATATGGAGTACTACTGAGAGTCTGTCTTGCAAGTCTTAAACTACAAAAACATCCTCTCAATACAGGATGATCTATTTGATACAGGCTCAATTAAACCTGGAATTTGTTTTAAATGAGCTACAGGCACTGCAGGCAATTGATCATTCGGTTTTGTTACAGTTCAGCAAGTGGCTTCTGCTCTTGGCAACAGAACAAGACAGCTTCAGTATCGTGGATAGAGCCTGGCTCCCACCTTTGGCTGTTTATCTGTATTTACAACTTCCTTAGGCCTCCACAATTCCTAGCCATAAATACAGAAACTCAATGCCAAGTGTAAGAATAATAATGTGTAAGTGTGTGTAAGAAGTTAAGAATCAAGAGAGTACTTGATTTGCCTTTTGAAACGATAAATGCAATTTTTCTAGAAAGAAAACCAAAAGCCGAGCCAAGCATGTTAAAACTCTGCAAGAGATTGTACTCTCTTGAAAAGATGTCCAACTGAAGTATTGTCATGTAAACTAAGAATCTATGAAATTTCCTTATTCCATGGACTGCCGTACTATCATAAGATTCATGCATATTTCTTGGGATGTCAAGAATACCTCTTTTCAGCAGGTACTTATTAAGTAACTACTATTGCTAATAAGAAAGGACCTCTTTTAAATCAGTCAAACTAAAGCAGAGTTTGGAATGTTTTGTTTTTTTTTTCTTACCAGAAGACCCACTAGGTTCTAGGTCTTAAGAGTCTTTGCTAGGTCTGAACTCTGAGGTAGTTGACAGGCCATAGTCATAAATCTTAACTGAGACCATGTAAAAATATCCCTTCAAGATTTAAAAAAAAAAAACCCTAAAGACTATTCTATCAAAACGACCACATGTGATATTAACTACAATAAGCCAATACCAGAAAAAAAATTTTTTTTCATATTCATGCATTCTGAAACCAGGAAAGAAATATAGGCCTAAAATCCCTTCAGAAATCCTTGGGGTAAGAATTCTTATGTTCCAGAATTCAGAAATTTTTACATTTTAGAAAGTTAGTAAAATGTATATTATGTAATGCCCCTAGAAGGGTCTGAAACAGCACAAGTAATCAAACACTTATGTTTATGCAGCAAAACCTACAAATATTCACACACAGTAGGATAAAGACCATAAATAACTTCACGTGAGCAGATGAAACTTCTCTGCCAAGTAAAATCAGAACAGTTGAGGTCTTGTTACCAAGAGGAATTCAACAAAACAATTTTCACCACTTCTGGAATTCAAAATTTTGAGTATGAGACTGTGAACCTAGATTTATTGAGCAGTAGGCACTGCTTCTGATGTAGAATTTAATATTTACAATGAACCTCTGAGGAACATCTTATTAGTTCCATTTACAGAGGAGAAAATGTAGACTCGAAGAAATTAAATACCATGATGAAACTCACACATCAGTAAGAGGGGTAACCAAGAGTCAAAGGAAGTCTTTACAAGGTTTATATTGAGTTTAATTATCACTAAAAGAGAAGCAAGCCAATGCTTACCAAGGAAACTAAATGTGATGATGTATTTACCTAGGATCATCTCAAAGTATAATTCTCAAAAAAAAAAAAAAAAAAAAAAAGAACAAGAAAGAAAGAAAGATGAATTGAAATGAACATCCCCCTTAGCAGGAGCAGAGTTTGGAGAACTACAAGTAAAGGGAGAGGCGACATGTGACTCCCCCCGACCCCCGGCCAAACAGTACACAAAATATTTATCAATATGCTTCTTATATGACAGCATTGCCATAAAACTAGACATGACTTTAAAGACAACTAGATATTCCTTAAAAGAAGCCAATTTATCATGTATGGACATCAATTTCATTTGCATCACTGGCTTTTCCAGTTATATTTGCTAAGAGAAGGATGGTACTATCCCCCCAAACTGACTATTTGGCCAAGAAAAGTTCCATACTGTTAACGACAGATGGAACTGCACGAAACAAACAAGCACCCTGAACTGAGATGTGTCAGTATGTTAAACAATAATGAATTTGACCCTGTGTGTGAGTCAGCCAACATAGGGTAATGGTGTCATACAAAACCGGTTGACATTCCCAAGGAAGACTGAGCCTTGACTTTGCCACTTATCATCAGATCAGCATGACCTTAAACAATTTACTTATCTATTGTTTCAAAATGTTGCATATTGATTATGTGTTGCTTTCATAGTAATAGAATAATATGTTAACTGAAAAAAAACATTGCTTTTACCATCTATGGTGAAATTATTCTTTATGCATATATATTGGGCATCCAGAGGTCAGGCAAAATGATCAAACCAATATATAGGAGAAGATTATAACAGAGAAAGAGCATGAATTAACACAGCCTTTTACAAAGCTATCATTGCTATGCATTTCAGTTTCCTCATATTTCCTTATTAGCATATCTATCTAGCCAGATATCTAAGATTGAAAAATCCAGCCTTTACCTGCTGCATAGAATATGCTCAAAAAATGATAGCTATGATTTTTATGATGCACCTATGTCTATATATGTTCTTTAAACCCCAATCCAGATAAGTTCACAAAGAATTTTAAGAGTAGTATTTTCTTCTTATCCAATTTATCCAATTTATGGGTTTATTTTTCTGATCACATTAAACCCCTAACTCTCTTCTCCTGTAGGGAACACAGTCTGTTAATTTTGGATCCAATTGAATTGAAACAGCCTGTATCCAGGATATCTACTCAGGAGGAACCCAGACACTGAGGAAAGCCCAATCTGGTGCCTGGGAATAATTTGGCAGGCAATATATAGAAGGAAGAAAAGAATAACTTGGCAGGCAATAATATACAGGGAGGAAAAGAACTGCGACAAAAGGAACATAGTATCCAGCTGTAGGGGAAAGCCACTGAAGGAGCAAGGGCCAGAATTAGATGATGATGATGGTGGTGCTGGTGGTAAAGGTGTCAATAATGGTGATGAGAAAACTGAATCACAGAGCAGTTCAGGGAAATAGTCAAGGTCATACAGCAGTTAAGGGGTAGAAGATTTAAATTCAAATCTTAGAAATCTGGCTCCAAATCTCTAGCTCTTAAGCCCCAAATGATGAGGTAAATACAATTCCCAGCTCACACAAAAGTGGAAGTGTGGCTCACTTTACTGTTTTGGGGGCAAGTCCAGATGTTTCCATCACAAACCTGGCCCTCGCCTACCACTCAGAACTTGGCCTTCACACTCAGCCACGATTTCTCATTTCAAACCATTTTTTTCTGATCCTATACAAAGTAACCAACCCTGTTTGAAATGACTTAAGTAAAGCATTTTTCTAGAGGTAGGTTGGCCTGGTAAGGCCCTCTCTATCACTATAATCATAAGATTCAGTCAAACACTCAAAGGGGAATAGAAACCAGGCCTGGTTTTTCTTCACTGGTAGTTGCTCGTTCTGAAGTGATTAGGTGGAAAATAACCTTGGCTTGCACCCCGTATAATTACAGCCCACAGCTCTGATGTAACAGAATTTGAGAAACTAAAGAGTTTTTCTTAACCACAGACAAGGGATATGGATATGCATGTAACCACACAAATGCACAAGATATGATGGGTATGTCTGCTTGTGCATGTAAAAAGATAGAGGGGTTGAGGTGTTCTTGGAAGATAGGTCATTGAAAACTGGAACTGGGTCACTGCTAGCCCCCAAGTTTCCTCGGTGTGAATTTGAAAAGGCAGCCCTTTTGAGTGATTACAGCCACAAGGGAACATGGCTTGACTAACATAGGATGTTTCTGGCTAACTTAGAAAGGGATACCTCTTTCTCCAGATGGATACTGCTCCATGACAGGGTACATGGCTTGACAAACAAACCACAAGTGGAGTGTAGCTCCACATGCACCCTTAACAAGATGTCCTTATACTTGGCACAATCCACGCAGCATACATGAAGATCCCAACTGGGGACATCTAGAAGAACAAAGAGTGAACTAACCGAATGACATGGTACCCTGGGGAACCAATGGGGACATTCAGACAACGCGTTGACCAACAGACCATAAGAGATACAAGGACCACATAGGACAGAGAATTCTGCCAACCCTAAACACCTTACCTTGGCGCCAGAGACACAATTAACCTAGAGTTCATGAAGAAAAGGCTGGAGATCCAGAAGTCAGAAAAGCATATCGGAAATATTAGAAGCCACTCCTGGTTCTCGCTCACTTCTTCCACCAACATAGACAGGCCTCTTTAATTATCCTTCTAACATTTATCAAGAAGGCTAGTTCAGGGATACCTGGGTGGCTCAGTCAGTTAAGCGTCTGACTTTATCTCAGGTCACAATCTCACAGTTTGTGGGTGCAAGCCCTGCATCAGGCTCTGTGCTGACAGCGTGGAGCCTGGAGCCTGCTTCAGATTCTGTGTCTCCCTCCCTCTCTGCCCCTCCCCCACTCTCTCTTTCAAAAATAAATAAACTTTAAAAAAAAAAAGGTTAATTCATAGGGACCCAGAATCATTATTGGAACTACCAGAGAATCAAATAATGCCCAGACTCAACACAGATTCAAAGGTCTGAAGAGGTATTGCTGAAGGAAGCCAACTTAAGAGTAGGAAGAAAGATTTTGCAGAAAATGAATCCTTGTGGTATACAGTTTTCTCTCTCTCTTCTGGATGATGCTCATAACCTTCTGGAATCCTATCATGTCCCTGGGAGCCTTCAACTTTTTACAATAGATCCATTCATTGGCTGTCACCTGCCCCACAGCAGAGCCTTCACCCTTGTATGGAATTACTCAAGACCCCTCCCCCAGTGTGGCCCTCCCCCACCCCCCCCCACCCCCGCATGTTGGCAGTGACTGAGCACAATCTGCAGGACTCCCAGGTCTTTGCTCCACAACCATCTCCCCTAATCGTCATCTGAAAAGCCATTATTAACTTTTTATTTCTTTGAGTTGAACATGTCCTTCTCTAGTACTCTAGCAAAGATAATAGAATACATTCCCTCAGATACCTACACAGCTCTCTTCTTTACCTCCTGATTACTGCTCAAATGTCAGTGATACCTTCCCTGATAACCCTATTTAAAGCTCTACTCCACCACCACCCCCACTGCTTTCTTGGTTTATTTTTTCCTGTAGCATGTACCACCATCTGCCATGTGTACCTTATTTTATTTTTTATTTATTTTCTAACTCCTCCCTGCTTCCAACTTGAATATAAATTCTATGGAGGCAGAATTTTCTGTAAATTTTGTTTATGCCTGTATCTCTAGAGCTAGAACAGTACCTATGACATAGTAAATGTTCAATGACTATTTGTTGAATGAATAAACTAATCATCTATCAGTGAATAAATAAATGAATGATATATTTGGTGTAAATTGGTCTGAGGATTTTTTTTAATGGAATACCAGGCAGGATAGGAGTCTGGAAACCTGGGAGAAAAGATTGGAGAAAGAATCTGAAAAGTAGAAAAGAGAGCTAAAAAGCTCTATTCTCATCTTAAGTGAGGTTTTTTTTTCCCCAACATTTTGTAAAATCACCTGAAAAAAAAAATCAGTCTTGATACATTAGGGAAAATATATAACTATCTTCAAAAGACATGACCTATTACAACTGAATTGTCTCCTCTCAAGTATGGGACTCGATGAGTGTATTTTAACATTGTTTCCTTCAAGTGATACATGCATTAATCATTTTCTCTCCCCACTACTTCCTCTAGATTTGTATGTTTGCCTATGAATGTGTCCCCTTGCTCATTTAATTTTCCATTTTTATTCCTTTCTTCTGCTTTCCTAAGTCTTCCCTTCAACCTCTCAAGCCAAAGACAGCCACCCAGACCTAAAATTATGACGGTTCCACAGAAAGCACAACCAAAACAGCCAACAAATAAAAGAAGTCTGTGTATTCTATTTATAGAATTTTGGAAGAGGGTCATTAGAAGCATAAAAACCCTTTAATCCAAGACATTATTTTCAGCAAAGCTGTCACTGTTTCAAAACTTTTAGCTCCCGGGGCGCCTGGGTGGCGCAGTCGGTTAAGCGTCCGACTTCAGCCAGGTCACGATCTCGCGGTCCGTGAGTTCGAGCCCCGCGTCGGGCTCTGGGCTGATGGCTCAGAGCCTGGAGCCTGTTTCCAATTCTGTGTCTCCCTCTCTCTCTTCCCCTCCCCCGTTCATGCTCTGTCTCTCTCTGTCCCAAAAATAAATAAACGTTGAAAAAAAAATTAAAAAAAAAAAAACCTTTTAGCTCCCAAATTAAATTTAAAAACACTGTGGGGAGCCTGGGTGGTTCAGTCAGTTGAGCGTCCGACTTCGGCTCAGGTCATGATCTCATCGTTCATGAGTTTGAGCCCTGCATGGGGCTCTGTGCTGACAGCTCAGAGCCTGGAGCCTGCTTCGGATTCTGTGTCTCCCTCTCTCTCTGCCCCTTCCCTGTTCATGCTCTGTCTCTCTCAAAGGTGAATAAACGTTAAAAAAAATTTTTTTTAATTTAAAAACACTGAATACTTCCTATGGCTTTATGTAAATTCATATTATTTAGGTCAATTTTCAAGTTTTAAAATAATAATATATTCCCCATATGTGTGTGTTTTAAAGCTTTCCATGTTATTTAATGTAATTTTATTATGCCTTAGAGTCATGTGTTTCCCACGGGTGTTCCAGGTTCAGGCTCAGCCCTCATCGCTTTATCTATGCTTCAGAGAGTGCTATGGCATTAGAAAAACCTTATATGCTAATATCAAAGACTGGAATGGAGGTTATCAGGGACTAAGGGGGAGGGGAAAATGGGGAGTTATTAAATAGCAGGCATAAAGTTCCCATTGAGTAAGATCTAGACACCAGCTGTACAATACTGCACCTATAGTCAACAATAATGTACATGTAACTTTTGTTAAAAGGATAGGTCCCAGGTTAAGTGCTTTTATCATAATAAAAAATTTTAAATTTTTTTTAATGTTTTTATTTATTTTTGAGACAGAGACAGAGCATGAGCAGGGGAAGGGGCAGAGAGAGAGGGAGACACAGAATCTGAAACAGGATCCAGGCTCTGAGCTGTCAGCACAGAGCCCAACATGGGGCAGGAACTCACAGACCGTGAGATCATGACCTGAGCTGAAGTCGGATGCTCAACAAACTGAGCCACCCAGGTGCTCCACAATAAAAAATTTTAAAAGAAGATATCCATACACTGATTAATTCCCTAACATTTAACTCTAAATCTGACCTCTACCTCTGAGTGCCTGGCTCATATCTCCTTGCCCCCTGGACATCTTCACTCAAGTATGTATGTAATAAACAGATTAAATTTTTTTTATGTTTTATTTGTTTTTGAGAAAGAGTGAGACAGAATGTGAGCAGGAGAGCGGCAGAGAGAGAAGGAGACACGAATCTGAGCAGGCTCCAGACTCCCAGCTGTCAGCACAGAGCCCCACGCAGGGCTCAAACCCACAAACTATGAGATCATGACCTGAGCTGAAGTTGGACACTCAACTGGCTGAGCCACTTAGTCGCCTCATTATGTAATAAGCAACTTATCAACCCCCATCAAAATAACACCAGCATTCTCCACAGAGCTAGAACAAATAATCCTAGAATTTATATGGAACCAGAAAAGACCCCAAATAGCCAAAGCAATCTTGAAAAAGAAAACCAAAGCTGGAGGCCTCACAATTCCAGACTTCAAGCTGTATTGCAAAGCTGTAATCATCAAGGCAATATGGTACTGGCACAAAAACAGACACTCAGATCAATGGAACAGAATAGAGAACCCAGAAAGGGACCCACAATTGTATGGTCAACTAATCTTTGACAAAGCAGGAAAGAATATCCAATGGGATAAAGACAGTCTCTTCAGCAAATGGAGTTGGGAAAACTAGACAACAACATGCAGAAGAATAAATCTGGACCACTTTCATACACCATACACAAAAATAAACTCAAAATGGATGAAAGATGTAAATACAAGATAGGAAGCCACCAAAAGACAGAAGAAAAAACAGGCAAAATCCTCTTTGACTTTGGCCACAGCAACTTCTTATTTGACATGTCTCCAGAGGCAAGGGAAACAAAAGCAAAATGAACTATTGGGACCTCATCAAGATAAAAAGCTTCTGTACAGGGTATTTATCCAAAGGATACAAGAGTGCTGTTTCAAAGGGGCACACACACCCCAATGTTTATAGCATCACTATTGACAATAACCAAAGTATGGAAAAAGCCCAAATGTCTATCAGCTGATGAATGGATAAAGAAGATGTGGCATATATATACAATGGAATATTACTTGGCAATTTTAAAAAATGAAATCCTGCCATTTACAACAACATGGATGGCCCTAGAATGTATTATGCTGAGCAAATAAGTCATTCAGAGAAAGAGAAATATCATATGATCTCACTCATATGTGGAATTTAAGATACAGAACAGATGGACATAAGGGAAGGGAAGCAAAAATAATACAAAAACAGAGAGGAGGATTCCTGGGCGGCTCAATCAGTTGAGCATCCAACTCCAGCTCAGGTCATGATCTCATGGTTCACGATTTCAAGCCCTGCATTAAGCTCTCTGCTGACAGCTCAGAGCCTGGACCCCGCTTCTAATTCTGTGTCTCCCTCTTTCTCTGCCCCTCCCCCATTCATGCTCTGTCTCTCTCTCGCTCAAAAATAAATTTTAAAAAAATATTAAAATTAAAAAAAAAAACAGAGAGGAAAACAAACCATTAGAGACTCTTAAATACAAAGAACAAAATGAAGGTTGCTGGAGGGGTGTTGGGTGGGGGGATGGGCTAAATGGGCAAGAGGTATTAAGGAGGACATTTGTTGGGATGAGCACTGGGGGTTATAAGTACGTGATGAATCACTAAATTCTATTCCTGAAATCATTATTACACTACATGTTACCTAACTTGGATTTAAATTAAAACTAAATAAATAAATCTATAAATCCATCCCATGGTATACTTTTAAGGTTTTACCGTCTTAATATTTACTACATTTTGGGTCCTGCAGGAAACTGCCTCCTAAAAGCAGAAAAGAAGATTTATAATCTGAATAGATTAGAGTTTCATAAAGCACAATGAAGCATGCAAGGGGCTCTATCAAAAACCATAAATAAGCCACCATGCTTGTATTATGCAGTCAATTCCCTGTTTTTCATGTAAGGAAGGAAACAGAAGGAGACAGTCCAAAAGAGTGAGTAATCTAAAAAAAAAAAAAAAAAACCCTTAGATTTATCTTGACATTTGCACTGAATTCAATTGTATATGATAGCCAGAGAAAGGGATTTTTAATGTATTTTTCATATAAAAATCAGATTCTGGACAATCAGCCTGACCATGGCCCTTTTCTGTATCATTTCCCACACAAAGACTAAGCAGACCCTCAATGAGGTTGATTCAAAAAGAGCAGTGTAAAGCTTCACTCATTCAAAATTTCCCAACAACAGATACAATTTCATGCATTGATAAAATCTGCATGCAAAAGGTGAAAATGGAGTGAATATGGAAATATCAATAGAGCAACTAATTGGACCACCTCAGATAAATTAAAACATATGTAATTAAAACATATATAGTGAAGATTTGGGTACGTTTTGCTTTGGTGATAATTCACAGTATTAGTTTTGCAAAGACAGAAGGCCTAGCAACAAAAATCATGTTAGTATGGTCTAAAACCCAAAAAGAATGTCCATGAGAACACAGCCCCATGAAGTACTTACATTGGGCATTGCATTGATAACTGGAGACAGAGGGCATTTCAGTCAGCCCCATGGAGACCTCTAAATTCTAGACCTATATTTGGAAATTCCTAAAAAATACAGTCTAATGTTTTCTTCAGACTTGCAGAAACTAAGGCTCCATAACCCAAAAAATCTATCCCAAGTAAAACACAAGCCATCTTCAGGCTGTAGAATATTGCTTGTAAAATATGGTCTCAATTATTCCCTTCCCTGTATCCACATTTCTTGCAATGTCACTTTGCAGATCCTTCTATCAAGAGGTAGAATTTATTTCCTCACCCCCTCCAATCAGGACTGCCCTTTTGACTTGCTTTGAGCAACAGAATGTGGCAGAAAAGACTATTTACAAGTTACAGAGCCTAAACCTTAAGAAGCCTTGTAGCTTCCATACTGTCTCAAAATCTTGTCCACTAGTCATGTGAACAAACCTAGGATTGGATACTATAGGATGACAGTCCACATGAAGCAGAGATAAACTATCCCCACTGAGCCAATGCTAGCTAACCAGCCACAGGACAATCTGAAGTTAATTAAAATAAAAGATTGAGCCCATCAGAGAACAGAAAAGCCTAGCCCAAATTTCCAACCAACAGAATTATGAGGCAAATAAATGGTTGTTGTTTTAAGGCAGTATGTTTTGGGATCATTTGTTACACAGCAAAAGCTAACTGATACACCATCCCAGGAATAGATGTTTGAAATACAAGCTTCAACTGGCAACATCAATGACCCTGGGTTTGGAGGAGGATATCTGGTGAAGGACTGACCCTTGAGATTAAAGCAAGGGAGTTCTTAAGGTGGGGTGAGTAACACCAAGGTCTAGCATCACTTTCTGAGCCTCCATATAGCACTTCACCTCATAACATAGTAATCATCACAGGGCACCAGATTTTTACAGTTTTCCTACATTCATTAAATGGCTACAGTGAACAGCTATTGTGCTTTTACCAAGAGATAGAGCCCAAATTCTGTCATCTCCAGCAAAGTGGCTTCTCCCACTTCAAAATACTTCACAGGCTTGTAGAAATTTCCAAAGCAAGACTTGACTGACCCACAGCTAACAGCATACTCAAAGGTGAAAAACTGAGAGCTTTCTCCCTAAGATCAAGAACAAGACAATATCTACTCTGACCGCTTTTGTTCAACATAGTACTGGAAGTCCTAGCCACAGTAATCAGACAACAACAAAATACAGCTACATTGATAAGGAATAAGTAAAACTTTCATTATTTGCATATGATGTGATACCATATATAAAGGTCTAAAAACTCCACCAAAAAACTACTAGAACTGATAAATGAATTCAGTAAGGTCACAGGATACAAAACCAACGTACAGAAATTCATTGCATTTCTATACACTCATAATGAAGTAAAAGAAAGACAAATTAAGAAAGTAATCAATCCCATTTACAACTGCATCAAAAATAATAAAATACCTGGGAATATATATAACCAAGGAATTGAAAGACCAGTACTCTGAAACTATAAAACATTGATGAAAAGAATTGAAGACAATACAAACAAATGGAAAGATATTGCATGCTCGTGCATTGAAAAAACAACTATTGTTAACATGCCCATACTACCCAAAGCAATCTATACATTCAATGTTTTTCCTATCAAAAAGCAGCAGCATTTTTCATAGAGCTAGAACAAACAATCCTAAAAGTTTTATGGAACCACAAAAGACCCCGAATAGTCAAAACAATCTAGTAAAAGAAAAAGTTGGATGTATGGCAATTACAGACTTCAAGTTATATTACAAAGCTGTACTAATCAAAACAGAATGGTACCGGCACAAAAGTAGATACATAGATCAGTAGAACAGAATAGAAAATCTAGAAATGAACCTAAAACTATATGGTCAATTAATCTTTGACAAAGCAGGAAAGAATATCCAATGGGAAAAAGACTGTCTCTTCAACAAATGGTATTGGGAAAACTGGACAGCAATAAATGAAAGAATGAAATTGGACCACTTTATTACACCATACACAAAAATAAATTCAAATGTATTAAAGACTTAAATATGAGACGTGAAAACATAAAAATCCTGGGTGAGAACACAGGCAGTAACTTCTTTGACATAGGTCATAGCAACTTCTAGTTACGTCTCCTGAGACAAGGGAAAAAAAACATATGTAAACTACTGGGACTACATCAAAATAAAATCTTCTGCATAGCAAAGGAAACAATAAAACTAAAAAGCAACCTATGTAATGGGATAAAATATTTGCAAATGACATATCCAATGAAGGATTAGTGTCCAAAATATGTAAGAACTTATCAAGCTCAACACCCAAAGAAACAACCCAATTAAAAATGGGCAGAAGACATGAACAGACATTTCTCCAAAGAAGACATACAGATGGCCAACACATTACAAGATCCTCAACATCATTTATCATCAAGGAAATGCAAATCAAAACTACAATGAGATATCACCTCACAGCTGTCAGAATGGCTAAAATCAACAGCACAAGAAACAATATGTGTTGGTGAGGATGTGCAGAAAGGGGAGCCCTCTTGTACTACTGGTGGGCATACAAACTGGTGCAGCCATTCTGGAAAATAGTATGGAGGTTCCTCAAAAAATTAAAAATAGAACTACCCTATAATCCAGTAATTGTACTACTAGGTATTTACCCAAAGAATACAAAAATACTAATTCAAAGGGATACATGCACCCCGAGGTTTATAGCAGCATTATCTACAATAGCCAAATTATAGAAACCACTCAAGTGTCCATCAGCTGATGAATGGATAGAAAAGATGTGGTTTATATATACAATGGAATATTACTCAGCCATAAAAGAATGAAATCTTATCATTTCCAACAACATGGATGCAGCTAAAGAGTATAATGCCAACTGAAATGAGTCAGAGAAAAAAATACCATATGATTTCACTCAAATGTGGAATTTAAGAAATGAAACAAATGAACAAAGGGGGAAAAAAACCAAGATTGACAAACCAAGAAACAGACTCTTAACTGTAGAGAACAAATTGATGGTTACCAGAGGGGAGGTGGCAGGGCAGGGTTGGGGGGGGAGGTGGGGGAATAGGTGAAGGGGATTAAGAGCACACTTCTCATGATGAGCACTCAGCAATGTATAGAATTGTTGAATCACTATATTATACACTTGAAACTAATATAACACTGTATGCTAATTATACTAGAATTAAAATAAAAATGTAATAATATTTTTTAAAAAGACTGAAGACCTCTGGGTCTCCCACATATCAGTCTCTCTCACATTGCGACTAATTTCCTTACTCTTTAGATTTGAGGGCAACAAGTACCAGGAAATATGTGAGGACCCAGAATTACCTCTGGGAATTGATCTAAAATGACCAAATTGTTGGGGTGCCTGGGTGGCCCAGTCGGTTAAGCATCCAACTTTAGTTCAGGTCATGAACTCATGGTCCATGAGTTCGAGCCCCATGTTGGGCTCTGTGTCTGAGCCTAGAGCCTGCTCCAGATTCTGGATTCTGTGTCTCCCTCTCTCTCTGCCCCTCCCCCACTCATGCTCTCTCTCGAAAATAAATAAATAAATAAATAAATAAATAAATATTAAAAAAAAACTTTTTTAATTTTTTTTTTCAACGTTTATTTATTTTTGGGATAGAGAGAGACAGAGCATGAACGGGGGAGGGGCAGAGAGAGAGGGAGACACAGAATTGGAAACAGGCTCCAGGCTCTGAGCCATCAGCCCAGAGCCTGACGCGGGGCTCGAACTCACGGACCGCGAGATCGTGACCTGGCTGAAGTCAGACGCTTAACCGACTGCGCCACCCAGGCGCCCCAAAAAAAACTTTTTTAATGACCAAATTGTTTTCATCTTTACTTAAATCTTCATCTGTAGATTCCATCAAGAGACTGAAATTTAGTATGACAGTAGTGACACTTCACAAAACCATTTCTTACAGCAATATATTTGTCTTTTAAGTTACAATTAAAAAAGAACCATCAGAGGCCAACAAAAGCCTTTGCCACCTCTTATAGGCAGCAGACCACACAAAAGTACAAGACATTGTTTCTGTTTCTTTAAAAAGAAAATTGGGACTCCTGGGTGGCTCAGTTGCTTAAGCATCCAACTTTGGCTCAGGTCATGGTCTCAGTTTGTGGGTCTGAGCCCTGCACTGAGCTCTGTGCTGGCAGCTCAGAGCCTGGAGACTGCTTCCAATTCTGTGTCTCCCTCCCTGTCTCTCTCTGTCCCTCCCTTACTGTGCTCTCTCTCTCAAAAATAAACATTTTATAAATAAATACTCTGGATCCATTGAGAACTGCTGGACTTAATAATCAGTATCAGAGGACCTAGGCAAAAATGAGCTGATGCTCACAAAGGGATACCAGGAAGCAGTATCCTGAGAGGAAAGAGAATTCACTTTGGTTTAGAAGTGATCCTCGGAGGGGTGGGGCACAGAAGTTTGGGGGAAAGTACTGAATGGAGCAAATGCCCAAAAAGATAAGCTTAGAGGAGACTTAACACAGGAACATGTAGGATGAGGCACAATTGTTAGAACAAAAATCAGTTCAACCAAAAGTTCTGGGTTGGTCATTTCTAGTCTAGTTTCACAAGAAGAGGAAAAAAAAAATGGACAGCTGAAGGAAGAAGTAAGACTCTTACTCTTTTAGTCCTTAAAACAAGGAATACACCATATCCCTCTCCCCTCAGCCATGACAGTGGTTAGGGCTTTGCTCCCCTCTCTCCAGTCCTCATGCTCCAGAGACAATGGACACAAAAGCCACCATTCCCAAGGCTACCTGCAACCTCCAGCCCACTCTGGTCCTGGACCTGCCAGGAGAGAAAGAGCTTAAAGCTAATAGTTCTTGGATAAAAGCAGTTTGATGAAAAGGAGGAAACAACAAGGGGGCTCTGTGGTCAATATCAGGCCTTTGGAGACATAAAGACAATGTGCACTTGACCTTTGGGTGGTTGTCCCAGCTCCTTCCTTATCTGAGCACTAGGTCTCACCTGCTGCCTCCCAGTTAATACATCGTAAGAGCTCTCTGCTCAGGAGAGACAATAAAAACAGTCATCTCCTCTCGACAGTATTCTTTCTATCTTGCACTCCTCTGTCGGTATTCTCTCTCCTGCTGCTCCCTCTGTGGCACAAGAGTTTAATTTTGGGGGCTGAAGAGAGAAATTCCCATTTTATGGGAATACCTACACAGAACGAACCCGAGGGCAACACAATACATACCATGACCAGTTAACTCAGTTGATTAGCTGAGTTTTGTGGTTAGATCCCAGGGATAACGAACACCAAGGAATAGAGGGTAGTCCCCCAGACAGGCTGGCACATACTATCACCCCAGCACTTACCTTGGGGGTGTTAGTGTAGGAGACCCAGTGCTCATCCAACCTAACGGTGAGAAAGTGAATCAACCAACATGTCGCAGGGACAGCAAGCCCGGTGTGCCATCCACTTGAAGAACAGCTTGCTGTTACAAGGTATCATATTTCTTTTCCCCATTCAGAAATCATACCCTTCTCTACCGATGAGAAAGTTGTGAGACTTTACCCAATTGGAGACCTGATTTACTTCTACCTATCATTTTCTGAAAAATTCCCCTTAGAAGCCTTGAGAATGTGTCACTACAAACAGCATACTTTCAAAACAGCAATACTGGTCTTGCCTGCAAATCCAACGTGAGAAGCCCACAGAAATAGGTCTCCTTGGGGATATTCTCTCAGAAAGGAAGTTGAAGAAGCTCTCAGATCATTTCCTTCCAATGCAAGCCACGTGGGTATGGCAACAGCACTAAATGCCCAGATGTGGGTGTGGCTGTGTGGTTAAAGCTCTTCTTTTTTTTTTTTTTTTCTTATTTATTTTGAGAGAGAGAGAGAGAGAGAGAGAGAGAGAGAGAACACATGAGCAGGGGAGGGGCAGATAAAGAAGGAGAGAGAGAATCCCAGGTAGGCTCCGCACTGTCAGTGCATGGAGCCAGATGTGGGGCTCAAACTCACAAACCACAAGATCATGACATGTGCCGAAACCAAGAGTCAACTGCTTGACCGACTGAGCCACCCTAGTGCCCCAAAGCTCTTTTTTTAAACCCACATTTCTATATCCATTGGCTACTTGTCTTAACTTTTCCCTCTGTGATTTTATATATATTGCAAAAGTCAGCCACGATTTTCTATATATTGCAAAAGTCAGCCACGATTTTCTAAGTACTAGTCCCTGTTTGTTGCATTTGGCCAGACCTCCCTGATGTTCTCTCCATCCATCTAACAGCTCCCTATGCAGCACCTACTGTATACCTCCTAGTGCACTAAGGCTTTATTTACAGTTATCGCATTTAATCCACAAATCGTTATAGCACACGAAATTATCCACTTTTCACAAAAGAGTTCAGAGAGGATGAGTGGCTTGTCTGAGGTCATAGAGTAAGAAAGAATGGAGGTCAGGACTCAAAACTGGATCCTGAGCCAAATGCTTAATGACTGTGCTCTATAATTCTTTAATTCTTTCACCTGCTAAATGAATCCATCCTATCCCTGAAGGCTTCCAGAGCCCACTGCCTGCCTCTGTCAAGACTGGCTATTGTCATCCCAGGAAATCACGATGGCAGCACTTGCTAAAAGGTATTACCTCTTGTTCAAAGTCTTCTAAGCTACTCTGACATGATGTCCAGGAACAGAAATCAAATGTGTCCTCTCTTCCTAATGTCCACTACTCTCCTATGAGAGTAGCACCTACTAATAGGTACACCAGTTGGGGTCTGGATCATTCAGTGGTCAGGATTAAAATAGCAATGCCACCATTTACTTATGTGGCTTTGGGCAGGCTCTTTTGCTCTGTTTCCTTATATGGAAAGGGGACAATTACATTGCCCCACTTCCTGCAAGGACAGTTTAAGGTGATTAAAGGAAACAATACAGATGAGGTGTTTAGTTGAGATAGCACCTGACACTAAGGTTTAGTAAATGGAACTCAGGTACTTTTGTACTGGGGCTAGGGGGCAATATTTTTACATACAGCAAATCAGATGTGCAGAAAAAAGACATTAGTTCACTTTCCTTTACTGGATATTAAGTACCTTCATCTGACCCCACACCATTCATGACTGAGGAGATAATAGTGCAGGAGTTTCTGTCATCTGTTTTCTCCTTTTTAATCTCTGTTAAAGTATGGAAATAGAAATATAGAACGAGATCCATTTTGGGGTGGCTGGGTGGCTCAGTCGGTTAAATGTCCAACTCCAGCTCAGGTCATGATCTCACAGTCCAAGAGCTCGGGCCCCATGTCAGGCTCTGTGCCGACAGCTCGGAGCCTGGAGCCTGCTTCAGATTCGGTGTCTCCCTCTCTCTCTGCCCTTCCTCACTCACACTATGTTTCTGTTTCTCTCTTTCTCAAAAATAAAATACCATTAACAAATTTTTTTAAAGAAATGAGATCGATTTCATTTTTGTCAGGTTGGCAAACTTTCAGCATTATGGGTACCACAAGCATTATGGAAGATGTGGGAAAATGGAAACCCCCTTTCATGGCTGAAAAAAGTATAAATTGGTAAAATAACCATGAAGAGTAACCCTCCCCCATGTCATTCCAACCCAACTCTTCTTGAATCTGTTTGAGAATCACTCATCTTCAACACTTAGAATGTACCTGGAGTTATTCTATAAATGTATATACAAAAGTTCTACTATTCATTCTATCACACAATTTTTATCCATTATAATTCACTGGATGGTAATTTGTAACATGATGGATGATCGTCGGATTTAATCCAACACTGGATTACAAGTGTAATCTAAAATTACATTGAACTTTTAAATCTTAGTTCCTTAGAAGTTTGGTGTTTAATTTTTAAATCTAAGAATGACTAACCTTTTGGAAATAACTTCTAATACATATTAGCAAAGATTCTAATAGATGAATTAATTTCTCAATACAATGCCTACATTCTCTTATAAAATTGTATGCCATTGCCTGTAAGAGACTGTAGACAGCTGATCAAGTTCTCAAATAACCCTTCTTTGGGTCCTTGTTGAATGTCAGTGGTATAGGCAGAGTGATAACTTCAATATAGTCATGACTTGCTACGTTTTGTGAAACAGAGCCAGTAAAAGTGAATTCTAGCAGAAGAAAGTCTTTAAGCTCCCTCTCCCAGGCTCCAGGGAACTAAGCAGCAGAGTTATCATTTAATATAAAATGCCAAAATGAGCAACATTAAATGCTTTCTCATCCACACAGTATAGCATAATGTTTAAGAGCGTGAGCTCTGGGGCAAGACAGCCTGAGTTCAAATGCTGACTACATCCATTACTAGCTCTGTGAACATGGGGTAAATTACACCCCTGTGCTTCAGTATCTCAAAATGAAGGTATTAATGGTACCAACCTCATAGGATCTTTAAGAAGTAATCAGGATGACCATGAAAAGCACTTAGGGCAGTGGCTGACTAGCAATTAATGGTAGCTATTTTTACTATCCATACCTTCTTCCTGATATTTTTCTGAGGAGGTGAACTGCTTATGAATTATGAAGCAAACTGGCCTCAAATAAGAACCCACAAAAGTAAAAGAACTGAATGCTTAAGAAAAGTTTCAGGAAAGGGGCACCTAGGTGGTTCAGGTGGCTAAGCATCCAACTCTTGGCTTCAGCTCAGGTCATGATCTCACAGTTCATGAGTTCAAGCCCTACATCAGGTTCCATGTTGGCAGTGTGGAGTCTGCTTCTGATTCTCTCTCTGTCTCTCTCTGTCTCTGTCTCTCTCTCTCTCTCTCTCTCTCTCTCTCTCTCCCTCTCTCTCTCTGTCCCTCCCCTGCTCACACTCTCTCTCTCTCAAAATAAATAAATAAAATTTTTTTTAAAGTTTCAGGAAATATAAACTACATGTAAGTAGGCATTTGAATCACTTCATTGATACATACTATGTACTTTAAAATACTGTTATTGAAGTCTAGAAAAAGCAAAATTCTAGAATACAACTCCAGTTTGAAAAATTCTAAGCAAGTAGTTCTGGGATTCTAAATGTGGTCAAAGTAAAAAGAATACCGGACTAAGAGCTCAAAAAACAATATTCTTGTTCTAGATCTACCATTACCTTCTGTATATCCTTGAATAAACTGTTTTAACTCTTGGAATCTCAGCTGCCTCATCTAGGACATGAGAATAATAATAATAATCCAAGTATTACATACTGCATATCTATGTACATGTATGTATAACTTTGTTGTTGTACAGGTAAAAGAGATACTGTGTGTAAAAGGTTAATACATTGCAAAATGCTATGCAAATTTGAGTTATTCATTACTATTACTCTTAGAATCTTTCTTTGCCTGGGTTTCCCCCTTAAAAAACCTAGAGCTAAGGTTTATTTGTGTGCACAGTTTACTTGGAAATATTATCCCCAGGAAGAGGAAGAAATCATGGATAGAGGAAATGAAGTAAAATTAAAAGAAAGATTAAGGGTGTGTTACTGAGTTGGCCACCAACTGGATCCACCAGGACCTTCCTGGATACCTACCAAGGTGCATCTCAGGACCATACACCAGGAAAATAAAGAGGATTTTATTTATCAGTTTCTGTTTCCCATTGCTCATGGGAGGTGCCACGGGGCATTGAATACTTCAATTTGATAGTTGCATCTGTTCTGATTGGTGACCACCATCATGATGTCAAAGAGGTCCATGGCAAGAAGTGAGGGGTGGGGAGTGCTTGAGTTGGCTCTACCTAACCTGGTCTATGTCTGCACAGAACTGGTTGCCACACAATGGTTGGAATAAAAGGCTTGGGATAATTTGAAGTGGTGTGTACACAAGGGATGTGCTGCAGAGCCCTATGGAAAGATGGTAGCCCTTATTATCCCTCTCTTAGGATAACAAAGAAAAGCAAGCATAGTCACTCTGCAGTTTGGAGGGCAGAGTTCTTGTCTTGTCTTGCAGCCAGACAGATGTTCACCTGATCCCATTTTACCAAATCTCTGCTGACCTCCCTCACTTCTTTTGTTTCTTGTCTTGCAGCCAGACAGATGTTCACCTGATCCCATTTTACCAAATCTCTGCTGACCTCCCTCACTTCTTCCTCTTCCCGGTGCCCCAACCTAAAGCTACAAGATAAAAACTTAATGTATAATCCATAGTTCAAAGATTTTTACAAAGGAGCTCAAAGCTGGATGGCTTGTGTATGCATAATGAAATGAAAAATATAATTGGAAGGTTTGATGGCTGCATGGGCACAATTTCTTATCTTCCCAACTGTGATGGGGAGATAATTCAGCCATTTTGAACTGCCATTCTGATGTAGTCAATCTTGATCTATAGTCAGATAAGTGATACACAAATTGGTATTTAGATGGCTTTGCTCGCCACATTTGAAAAACATTCTCAATGGACAGTGTCACAGAAAGGAAAAGAGTACCAAATTCCCTTGTTGTCAGGTACGCAAGGGTTCCTTTTCTTGCTCTGGCACATATAGCTAAGAGATCTTAATCTCGCTAAGCCTATATTTTCTCATCTGTAAGAACAGAGTATTGAAATTTATGCCACAGAGTCATAGCAAAGATTAGAAATTAAAGATGATGTATATTCTCAACTAAAACTATGCCTAGAAAATAGGAAACATTCAATACATAGCCATTATTATTATCAATACCATTTATTGTTATTAATCTTTACATTTCTGATGCTTCTTACAGAAAATGCTTCCAGCTCCAAATTTGAGAGCAGTGGCAAGCCAGAGGGAAAAGTCATATCTATCCACCAAAGAGACCCTCCAGCTCAGTGGTGTATTTGCCAGGCACAGAATTCAGTCCATTCAAGACACATTTATTGAGCAACTACTCTGGGCTACACACTGTGCTAAGTGCTGTGGAAAATACAGATATGGCTAAGGTTCACATTTGATGAGCAGACACCCAGTCTTATCTCTCATTGTTTACTTAATTTTTCCTTTCAATTTACCCTCTTAGTTTTTCTATTTTAGCTACATTCTAAGAAATGATAATCATGAAATAATAAATTTGATACAACAGTTACACATTTTTATAACACAGTTTACCCTATTAATAAGTAGTGCTCAGCTTTGCGCTATGTTAAAAAGAGAGCATTATAAAAACCACATATTTGGAAACATGAACCTAGTATGTTGCCAAGCAGACAGATTTGCCAACTGGAAACCAGGTGAATAGATGAATGAATACATCAATCTATCACCTCTGAGTTTGACTCTAGTAAGAACCTAGCCAGGAGATGGAGGGTCTCGGCCTGGCTTCTGAAATTCCTTCCTGCGCTAATTATTTTGTTCATTAAACGAATCAATCAATCGATCCCATGCCTGCATCCAGAGCAAGCTGCAAGAAAAGAATAGAACTGGCTTCTGAAATTCCTGATGTGGTCACATGGACAAACTGTGTTTGAAAGGAAAGAGACATTTGTAATCCCCAGGCAGTAGTTTAAGAGTGCCTTTTTTGGCTGCATCTAGAGTTGCAAGAACATCCCTCCCCTCATGGCCCATTAGATTCCAAGAAACGTTGAAGAGTCTGGCAACTGCCTTTCACTTGATCTCTGCTTCCCTCAAAGGAAGGAAAGTGCTTTTAGGCTGAGCTCTAATGGAACTGGAATCCATCTCTGCTTTGGTCATTTTAGTTACTACCCCTTACTGAACTCTCTCAAATCCAACCATTGCCTGAGCTGTGGGCTGAGCATTCACACAGGAGAGGAGGGGGTGGGGGCGGGTGTAGGGATACAGATTCATTACTTCCTGCACAACACATTCCATGTCATGTATACTGTCAGTCTCAGTGTTAAAATTAAATGGTGGGTTTTTTTTTTCCTTTTGCTCACAATGTATGTTTATTAGTTAGGGCCAGATCTAAAAACTGCATGTTCTAGTACAGTGGAAATATCATGATTGTTAGAATTCAGGGAAAAAAAACAAAATTTTAATTCACATTTTGCCACTTACTCCTTGTGAGATCTTCAGTAAACTATGAACCTAAGCGAACTTCGATTTTACCTGCATAAAAGGAGCACAGCAGGATTTAATCACCCAACATGTTTCAATGTGAAAACCTAAGTCTGGGAATTTTTCCTCCTTTATTTTGTTTCATTAATAGTGGCACAGCCCAATCAAGAGATGAAGCTAATCATGGTCAATAGACACATGAAAAGATGTTCAGCATCACTCATCATCAGGGAAATGCAAATCAAAACTACAACAAGATACCACTCACACCTGTCAGAATGACTAAAATCAAAAACACAAGAAACAACAAATGTTGGCAAGGAGAAAACGGAACCCTCTTGCACTCTTGGTGGGAATGCAAACTGGCACAGCCACTGCGGAAGACGGTATGGAGGTTTTTCAAAAAATCAAAAGTAGAACTACCCTACAATCCAATAATCACACTACTGTCTATTTACTCAACGAATACAAAAACATGAATTCAAAAGGATATATCCTCCCATATGTTTATTGCAACATTATTATAGCCATATTATGGAAGCAGCCCAAGAGTCCATAAATAGATGAACAGATAAAGAAGATGTGGTATATAAATGCAATGGAATATTACTCAGTCATAAAAAAAGAATGAAATCTTGCCATTTGCAACAATATGGATGGATCTACAGAGTATAATGCTAAGTGAAATAAGCCAGTCAAAGAAGGAAAAATACCATATGATTTCACTCACATGTGGAATTTAAGAAACAAACGAACAAAAGAAAAAAAAAAAAAAAGAGACAAGCCAAAAAACAGACTCTTAAATATAGAGAACAGATGGTTACCAAAGGGGGTGGGAGAAGGTGGGGAGATGTGTGAAATAGGTGAAGGGTATTAAGAATACACTTGTCATGATGAACACTGAGTAATGTATGGCTGAAACTAATACAACACTGTATGCTAACTACACTGGAATCAAAATTTTGAAAAAACTAAAAGCCAAAAAAAAAAAAGAGAAGAAAGGACAGACAACCCACTCCCTCTCTAAATCCTATCTTCTCCAGAAAAAAATAATATCTTTCATCTAGGGGAGATGACAAAGAGTCTAGGTTGTTTTGCTTTTTTTTAAGATTGAAGGGTTTCCCCCCGCCCCCCCAGGTATTAATGATTTGGGATGCTCACAATTGTGCATGAAATTGGAAGAGAGAGAATGTGTGTTCTTCCCATTGGGGAATGGTGAGAACTTGGAGGGAGATCAGAGAGGGAACACACTGGATATGGGTAGTTTGCTGTGGCTGGATCTGATACTGAAGAGTTTTCCAAAAAGCTTCTCCTGCATTCCCACTACCCATCCCAATACACAAACAAGGGGTATGGTCTGAAAGCCCAGGAGCCATATTGGATTCAGTATTTGCCAGGCAACCCCCTCACTTTTACTCAACAGAGAGCTTCTCATTATGTGCACACCAAAGCCAGCCTCTAAGGAGGAGGAATTTTGTTCCATCTGTAGCAGCCCCTTGCCTGGTGACCACCCAATAGGAATGACGGATGACCATTTCCACATGAATTTATTCTGCAGGTGTCCACATATCCTCTGCAGTAGATGGCTCTTCACAAAGTTTTAATAGTGCCAAGTGTATTAGAAAGGAAACTCACCTTAGTTTTATGAGAATCGTTAGTAAACATTATTACTGCAACATGTGGATAATGCTAAAGTTTAAATAAGTTAATTAGACAAAGCATACAAGATCTGTTCGATGGCTCTTCTTCCTTTTTATCTGCCCGTTTTCTATTCTGAGTTTTTCCATGGCCAAGGAAACTATTAAATTCAACACATCTATCTCCCCAATAGTAAGTGATTTCAGATGACCAATACCTTTTTCTCTTTAGTTGGAGGAAAGCCAACCCTAGTAATCTCAGGAGTGAAACTCTAGCATAGTTTGTTTACAAAGGTGAAAGTAAAGTATGTCCAAGAAATTTTTTTTCCATTTTTTGATTCATTAGAATATAATAGCAACACTTCAAACTGTGTTGGTGTTAGGACAGAGTGCATCCTCCAGGAGGAAAAAATGGAGTATGTTTAAATATTCATTGAAATCTTCCCAAACTACTCTTGACTTTCTTCATTACAAAGGGATGGGAGAAGTGTAGGAGTTTGGGGGATGGCTCAAATGAGAAAAAACACACAGTAAGACTCTGGATTTAATATTTGAGGATAATACAGAAGGTCCTGAACGTGTAATAACTCTTATGGCCATTCAGCAGAATGTGAATCATGGGTCACAAAGCTGGTGTTCTGGACCAAGTCATTTAGTGGGTGAGCTTAATTGATCATCTAGCCTCTGCATCTCAAGGCCACCACTTTTTTTTTTCTGTATTCAGTGACTCTGATGGAGCTATAAAAGAAAAATATTGCTTGGTGACAAGAAAGCCAACTACTAGTGTTGATGTTGGAAAGAGAAACCTGAGAAAGCAATGAATGAGTCAGAAAGTAGAACCTGTGAACAAATTTAAAAGTAAGCAAAGCTGGTATCAATTGCAAACCAGAGATTCAGGTATTCTAGAAATGTGATTTTAAAACTTAATTTCTGGAGCACCTGGGTGGCTCAGTTGGTTAAGTGTCTGAGTTTGGCTCAGGTAACGATCTCACAGTTCATGAGTTCAAGCCCCATGCCACACTGAGGTCTTTCCATCTCTTTGGGTTCTACTCAGAAGAGAGGAGTATGGTCAATTGTACAATTGGCTTGGTTCTTCATATCCCCCTGTAGTCATGCCTTTTGCAGTTCCTCCAGTAGACTGTATTTCTCTGCCCTTGGATTATGATTTGGTCACATGACTTTTCTTAAATAATTGAATGAGATAAAAGGGACATTGTGCCCATTCCAAGCATAGGCTTTAAGAGGCTTTGCATGTTTCCATTCATTCTCTTACACCTCTACTATAGCCCTAAGTATATACCCAGGCTAGACCACTGGCCTGAGGAGGAAGAGAAACATGAGGAACAGAGTCAAGCTTCTCCAGTGAGCCCAGGCTAGATCATCTGATCCCAGCCAACACCCAAACACTGAGTAAACAAGCCCCAGCTGAAATCAACACAACCACCTAACCAAAACAAATCCATATCACCCACTTCCCAGCCAACCCACAGATGCATGAGGTAAGTAAATTCTCATTATTCAGGGTACTTTGTCACAACATTAGTTAACAAATATAATACTAGATTTCCTCTCACTGGACACAACTCTTATCTTACCTAGAGGATTTTTTTGCCCCAGAACTCAGCAAAGGGTGCACAAGGTGCAGTGTCCCCCAAAATGCCATTTTCTATCCGCTTCTCTCCAACCTTCTTTCTCTATTTCCAGAGGTCTTGTCTAGGCTGTGGCCAGAAGTTTTGCCCTCACTCATTATTTAGTTCCCTCAAGACTTAGATTCTGTTTTAACTGCATTCTGTTGGATCAGTCCTTCACTAAGGTAATAAGCATCAAGTACATTATCTGAATGCAAGGGGGGGGACGAGTGACAGGGAGGGACATCTAGGGATATAAGAAATGAAAGATGAAGGGGAAAATCTCCCTTAATATTTCAAAACAGTGCCAAATCACATTTGCAATGATAGAATTTGCCAGTATGGGACTTTTACAATGGCTTAGAGCCCTCAAAGTGTCCATATGTATTGAACTTCTGAAAAGATGGTCCCCTCTTTCATACCAGGCAAACTTAGAGGCTCTCTCATTTTAAAAGATTCCTCCCTCACCAAGAGATAGCAGACAGAGCTTAATTTCAGAGACACTGGAAGTGTCCTCAGTCCAGAAATATCCTCCCACTCACTATATTTAGAGCCCGAAATTTCTTGATTATACTTTCATCCTTTTGTGTCTCTATTATATTTTTTTCCTTCAAGAATCTTAGGGTAATGATAACGTCTCAAGCCTTTAGGAAAGAGTAAACCCTGCTGTAGTACTAGACAGGGCATTGTCTGAGGTCAAGAGACCCCGTTGTGGGTCTGTAACTGACCAGCAGGACAATATACCTGATGTCAGTCCATTTTTGGGGTCTCAGATTCCCTATCTATAAAATGAAGGGCAAGGATTACTGCTCCTTATAATTCTAAACACCACTGAGCTCTAAAACACTGTGACTCACAAGACAACTGAAGAGCAATGCCTTTGAAGAGAAGAAAACAGGATAGGTGAAAAAGAAGGGGCAGTGCAGGGAGTATGGGACAAGAGAAGGCAGGATTCAGGAAGGCTTTGTGAAAAGGGAAGCCAGAAGGCCCCCACAGTCAAGCTTTGTCTATTTCCTGATTTCGTCCCAGCTGCTTCACCTCTCCCGTATCCATTCCCTGTCTCTAGCTGCAAAAACAGGTGCAACCAGAGACCCAGATGGATGGCTTTACATGTGCCACCTATTCTACTGGCATCTCCAACTCCCCTGCACCCGCCTTTCCACCGCACCCTGGCCACTCTCATATCCTCTGTGACCTGTATATCATCTTTATAGGCTCAGGTACTAAAAACCAGGAAGTTATTAAAGCCTAGGTCTGGCAATTCCACTGAACTTGACAGATCATTAAGAAGATTCATTCTAAATACATTCAGATCAGCTCTGGCACCTTCCCCAGGACTGAAAGATAGGCTATAGTCACACAGGGCAGAGGAAAGCCAGCTATGTCATATCAGCCCCACTTTGCCTCTAAGACTGTCAGGGACCCCAGTTGGGTTTCTTTGGCATACAATTCCCAGAGCAAGGAGTGGAACTGTAAATCCTGGTAGCCAGCCCTCTCATCATGGTGCATTTCTTTTCCAAAGATGACTTTGAAGTTATGTGTATTTTCATATGGCTTATTTCTTTTTTGCCCATAATTGACATTAATTTGCTGTCAGTTCTATGTCATTTCTCAAATTGATGTTTTAGTACTATTTTTCTTTTGAGAGTGTGTCTTGATTTCTCATATAAACCCCTTTATATCAAATGTAAACAGAAGTCAAGATGATGAGCAAAGCCAATAGGTTTTAAAAACCATCTATTCCAGTGGTGTTCTGCCTGATATATATAGGGCACTCAATATTTTTTTGAATGAATGAATGAATGAATGAACAAATGGACATTTACTCTGAGTGAGATCTTAAGTAGACATTCCTATCAGTTACTACTGCATTATAAGCAACTGCAAACATATCAGTGTCATACAATTAAACATTTATTGTTCACATGTGTCTGGCTATGCCTCATGTGTCTCACTCTGGAGAGTGGAGAGTGGAAGCTTGAGGAGCAGCAGCTTCCTGGCGCATATTCTTCCTGTGGCTGACTTTGAAAGCTCCCAGTGGGGTGAGCAGAAAAAGCAATGCCTCACCTCTGCTCAGACATGGCACCTTGTTACTTGTGCTCATATCTGATTAGTCAGAGTAAATTATACAACCAAGCTCAACATCAGTGTGTGGGTAAGTCTTCTCCACTGGGGGCAGAAAAAGAAAGGAAAGGAATGCTTACCTCCCACCAAATCATCTAAGCTATCAGAGACTCCAAATATAAAATAGGAGCAACTATGGCTGCCCTAGTTGGTGGTCGGGACAAGCCAGCCCAGATCTTCTCTGGAAACCTTGGTTTCTCTCTCCTGCCTTCCATGGTGGTTTCGGGGGTAATTCATCAGGAATCAAGACTCCACAGGGGGTGCCTGGGTGGCTCAGTCGGTTAAGCATCCAACTTCAGCTCAGGTCATGATCTCACAGTTCGTGAGTTGGAGCCTCACATTGGGCTCTCTATCAGTGTGAAGCCAACTTTGGATCCTCTGTCTCCTTCTTTCTGTCCCTCCCCCTCTCATCCTCACTCTCTCTCTCAAAAATAAATAAATGTTAAAAAAAATTTTAATGGACTCTACAGGACACAACCTTAAAATAAAAGCAAGTGCTTACATTCATTCATCCTAGAAATGATACCAAAGTACCAGGTTCATAAGTGGAAAGGAAATTCTAGAATGAGACAAGAGAATAAGCAAAAGACGGTTTCTAGGGTGTGTGTTTTATTTTTAGCATTTGTCCCTAATACCAATTACCATCCTTAGTCCATGGTAGGTGCTTATTAATTAATGTTTGACAAAAATGAATAAAAATCATAGTGAAGACACAGACTCAGCCTAGCTGAACAGAATGGTATGTAAAATATTCAGCTGGGTTTCAACTTAAATTTATCATCAAACACCCTTGGTACTTCATCCCAAAGGCTGTCAATGGAGTCAATGTAAGTAGGACTCTCAAGATACAGGTGGATTGAATCTTACACAGGAACCATGGCTTGGAAGGCAAGAACCTCATACCTAGTTTGTCTGGCAAGAGCAGAGCTGGTTTCCAGGATCCTGAAATGCACTGAGAAATTGCTAAAAAGATGCTGAGGCACAAGTGAAAGACATAAACATACCCATTATACATTTCATCCTTATGAAGCAACTAACCCAGATCCGAAATCTTAATCCAACCCTTCCACCATTCCAGATATTGCCTTTTGACCTCAGGGCTCCTGGGCTGGCTGACCCACTTTCTAAACTACTTAGCAACTGCTCAGGAAAGTGTTCATGCAAGCAGACCAAAGGGCCATAAACTTCATGATCAGCCCACTCTTCCTAGGTATAATAACTAGTAGCAATGAGGCTGGCTAAATTTACTACTATTGAGATGATTTCCAGGTAAGAGGAGTCATTGCTATAGAATTTCCCTCCTGGTTGCACCGATGCAGCTTTTAAAATCTGGACTATTTCCCCGCATCCAAATGGGGCCACTTATAGTTTATCATCCGCTGATAGGAAAAGTTATCTGCACAGCTGTGGATCCACATTAGTTATGCTCTGAGCAGGACAACACTGTAAATTATTTGCAATATGCTGGAACTCAACACAGACTGAGTTTATAAATATGATATTAAACTCTTAAGAGGGAGTTTCAGACCTTTTATAAAGCCATTAATTTTTAAAGTGGTTTAGAAGTCCAAATTAGCAGCTGAGGGTGAGTGCCAGCTTCCAAAAACAGATGGCAATGGCTTTTCTAAAAGCAACAAGATCCTGAGATCAAATAGGAAGATCAGGACTGGGATGCCTTTTGGAAATCTATTTCAAAGTTCTGAATAATGAGTAAGATTCAAAGTCCTTCTCCTGGAGGCTTCCTTGACTGCCCTCAGTCCAGTCTGAAATTCCTTGTGAACCTCTATTACACTTGCCGCATGCTGACTCATTTTAAAACTAATCACATACAACGTTGCATTATATATAGCATTTCATTTCTCTTATTTATATCTTATTATATTCCCTGACTGCATACTAAAATACCACATGACTAAGATGCTTCTGCTTACTATAAAATCTTCAAGAAATATATTACACAGAAAGAAAAGTCCCCCATAGTTTGACCTCACAATGGTAACCACTGTTAACCACTTGCTACAGAGTTTTTCCAATATTATTTTTGGTCCACGTAGTGAAATATATGCATTTTTAAGCAGAAATAATAAAATTGATACTATATTATGACTTTCTTTTTTCATGTTTCCCCATGATACATACATTGGAAACTCCTTGAAGGCAGAGATTAGTAAATTATTTATTCCACACTTATTAAACATCTACTATATTTAGGGGCTACCATATGGAAAAATGAATAAAGCAAAATGTCTCAAATTGAAGGAGTTTGCCTAACTTGCCAAAAAAAAAAAAAAGCATGAAAAATAATTACTATAAAACAATGTCACATAGGCAGTAATGTAGGTTTCCATAAAGTGCCATGAAGAAGGCTTTTGGTCTACCTACAGCAAGAAAGGACATACCTCTGTCTAATTTGACCACCTACAAAGAGACTTATTTGGATCAGGACTCAGCTCTGGACTCCTCTCTACATGCCCATACCTGGAAATACCAGCTCTGATTTCTTGGAGACAGTTGGTGTACAGTTCATTAAACCCTTCTCTTGTCCTCTTGGCTGACCACACTGGCATGAAAGTGGAATATTTCACTACACACCTGAATCTAATTTTGTGGGATTCCAGGATTCTGAAGGTGAATGCATTTCAACAAGAAGGATATCACTGAAATCACATCCTGCACTTCCCTGCCACCAGCCTACCATCCAACCCTTCCTAGATGTGTGATCTGGTCAGGTTACTTCCAATCTCCAAGCCTCAGCTTCCTCCTGTAAAGTGAGAATAATCATGCCACTTCAAACCCTAAGAGAAAAATATATGCTCGCCTTAATTCTGATGGTTAAATAAGAGAATATATATGACAGCTCACAGCTTTTATAATGCTTGCTCAGTAACTGCTAAGGTAATGGGTATATAAAATAGGCAGGACCCAGGGAATATAATCAGCAACTTTATTTTATTGTTCATCCCAATATCCTTTTAGAAAGCTCTGGATAAAATTTCAAGTAGATCCCATGACACTTCTGCTTACTCCAGGGAGTCCTAGGGTTATATTAAGCTGTAAACACAGTCTCAACTCAATAATTCTAAAGTGGAATATTCTAAACTCCAAACCCAATTTAATGATGAATCTCCCTTCCTCAGCTGGGCTGAATGCAAACTACCCACTTTCAGTGAAAAGGGGTTGTGGTCTGTTGTTTTTTTTTTTTTTAACATTTATTTATTTTTGAGACAGAGACAGACAGAGCATGAACAGGGAGGGTCAGAGAGAGAGGGAGACACAGAATCTGAAACAGGCTCCAGGCTCTGAGCTGTCAGCACAGAGCCTGACGCAGGGCTCGAACTCACAGACCGCGAGATCATGACCTGAGCCGAAGTCGGACGCTTAACCAACTGAGCCACCCAGGTGCCCCTGGGTTGTGGTCTTTCTTATCACCTTCTCCACACTGCACTTACAACCTATTTCTTCTTGATCATTAAGGTTTCCGGCTTCCCCACAGTGGTGCTGGAGGGTTGGGAGGTGGAGGGTAGAAGCAGGGAAGCTGGGAGATGTTAGTGGAGGGTAGGCATGCTTCCACGTGACTGGCATGTGTACTTCAGATGGTTCTGTTCTCTTGGAGCCTTTAAACCTGGCTTTCTCTTGTAGGTGCTTTTTACTCATTCTTTAGAGACCCCCAATATCACCTTGATCTACGCCAGAGCTCTCAACCTTAGCACTATTGACATTTGGGTCTGAATAAGTCATTGTTGTGGAAAGCTTCTCTATGCATCAGACTATGTTTAGCAACCTCCTTGCCCTCTGGACCCTAAATGCCAGTAGCATCTCCCCCCAGCTGTAAACAAGGATGTCTCCAGACATTGCTAAATGTCTGCTGGAAAGCAAAATCGCCCCTGGTTGAGAACCACTGATCTAGGCAAATATACTCTATCCAAGCAGTCTGAAATGCTCCCTGTGCTATCCCACGAATCCAGCAACCACTTCAGCTTCCTTTCCATCAAAGCACAGTTGCCCTTGAGGGGGCCTTTTTTTTTTGGCTAGATCTAAGGTGACTCTTGTACCTGCTCTCTTGCATGCAAAGTCCACATTCAGTCCATGGGGTGGACACTCCTACATGATTTTCCTTTTAAAACTTCCAGATTATATGCCAGTCACAAAGTACAACAAGTTTCCAGACTACATTATCAAAGCATTCACTGCTTAACCTCTCATACTCTGAATTTTCTGGGTAAGATTGAGGCAGACTTTAATCCAGTGTGCCCTCCAACCATGGAAAACACATATCAAGCTCCTCCAGATGGTCCCATTGAAGTCTCCTGCCCTAGAAGCAGGCACTCCACTATAGTCTCTACTTTGGAGAACATGCTCTAAGGAAACAATCCTTAGAAACTATTTTCCCATCTTTATTCAATATCCTTGTATGCCCTCAATCTGGTGATATCTAAATTATCTTCTAGGACCTCTACTTTGAACTTTCTACTGTTTGCTCTATATCACAACCTATTTTGGTGACAGAAGGCTATCTTATCTCATTACTCCAATCAGAACTCCCAGTTTAACATCCTTTTGTATTGGTATCATGTCTTCCATCTTTCTTTTCTAATCAGTCCCAGAGGCTGCATAATGATGGTAAGAAAATACCTAAATCTGTATTAGTTATCTCTTGCTGAACTAACAAACCACCCAAGGCCAATGGCTAAAAACGGTAAGCATTTATTATTGCTCATGGGTCTATTGGTCAGCTGAGTAGCCCTTTTGGCCCCAGTTGGACACACTAATGTATCCATGGATAGCTATGGGCTGGGTATGCAGCTCTGTGGATCCTGGCTTTGGTTTCTCACACATTTGGGGAATCAACCAAATATCAGAACTTGTCAAGGATAGCCTTGGTTGTGGAGGCAGGGGTCCAGGAGGGCACACAAGCTCTCTTGAGGCCCAGGCTTGGATCAGCACACTGTCACATCTTCTCTGTTCTATTGACTAAAGCAAAGCACAAGACCAGCCCAAATTCAAGGGATGGGAAAACAGACTCCATCTCTTGATGAGAGGAGTTTCCTGGTCTCATTGCAAAGGGTATAGATGTAAGGATATGTAAAGAATTGGAGCCATTTCCAATGTGTATGGTGGAGAATCTTAACTATCCATCTACTCTCCATTCTTCCATAGTAATAGAACTGCAGCCAGCCACATAGATTCTATTTCTCAGTCTCTTCTTACAGATATATGTAGCACGGGTGACTAAATTCTTGCCATGGACTGAGTTTTCACCAATGTAATGTGAACAGAAGTGATGTATGCCACTTAAGGTATCTGGAAATGTTTGCTGGGAGGCCCTATTCCACCTTCTCATCAGCTGCAATCTCAATGTAGCAACAACCTAGCATCATTTATGCAGCTGATGACAATGTCTCAGGGGGTAAAGGAGTAATGACTTGCAAGAAGCTTGGGATTTCAAATGACCAAGATAAGCAGAACTTTCTCCCTGACCTGAATTATTCACATCAGGAATGTTGTATGAAGGAGGAATAGACTTTTTTTGTTCTTTTAACTGCTCTGTCAGATCTCTTGGTTATAGCAGCCTACCCTCTCCTAACCAACACACTGGGGCAACTGAAGTTATGGTCTCCATTCATTTAGAAAACTGGGTCAAAAGACACTTCACTCTGGTATTTTGTAGAAAGGACCCAAAGTAAGTCCTAAGACCCTCCATGACCCAAGGCTTAAGGGAAGAAAATAAAAATGATCTGAATATTTTTTAGGTTGATTTGGGTTAGGAAGGCATCAAGGAGTAAATACCTCTGTCAAAACTTTATAAATATATCCATTTATATAGAAGCTGGTATTTTTCTCATCTGATGAATCCATAGCGTGGATCTTTAACCTTTGCCTGAAGTATTTTTGATTATGATTGCTAGGGCTTCATAGCACTACAGCATTGAAATTCTGACATCATAAATCACTGGTGCAGGGTCTGCCGTTCGCTATACTTTCCTCCCAGCTGGAATCTCGGAAACTGACTTCAAGAGTGATCAAATAGAGCTTCCAAATTAGGAGGTACATCATTATTGAGCTTGAGGGGAGCCTGGCAACTAAAGAGTAGGATCACGTTGTTCCTATATTTTTAAAATCTTCAAATAACTCCTAATCTAAAATCTTGAACAAGGGCTACCAGGTCCTGAGTGATCTAGCTCTTTGCTGTCACAGTCTCATCTCATCCACCTGCCCCCTTACTTGCTTCCTGCCTTTGTTCCTGCCTCACCGGCATTTTCCCTATCTCTCTACTGCACTAGATTTTCTTCTAGACTTCTCTCTGCCTGGATGGTCCTGTTCGTACTTCAGATCAAAGCTGCAGTGTCCATTCCTGAGGGAAGTGTTCCTTGAACCTGAGACTAGAATAGAGACCTCATTTTACACTCTCATGGGACCCTTCATAGCGCTACCACAATTATAGCTAAACAGGTATCTCTTTAATGTTGAATACTGGATTAACGGTCCCTAGCGGGCAGGAAATGCATCCGCTTTCTTTACATGCTATCCCAGCATGTAACATAGTACTGCAGACCCTCAATAAATATTGAATGGGTGAAGACATAAATAAATGAATGGGGGGGGTGTCAGGAAGAGAAGGAAAGAGAAGAGAAATAGACAGATATGGAAAGGGGGATAGGCAGAGGATCAGCCTGTATGAGTGATTCTCATATCAATGAGAATGGGGAGGTGGGGGGATACACCCTCCTCTCCCAGTTCCCAGAACAGTCATAACACCTCCTCTCCATGTCCAACTAGTAATTTCAGATGTCAGGCAACTCAATTCATTCTCTGTGGAGAGACACAGACTTGATGAATGGGAATATACCTCACCGCACATTCCCTTGTAATAGCAAACACAGTGAATTGAATCAGCAGCCTGGGCTTAGGGACAAATTGCATTTGGAAATTGTATTTATGTATCAAAAAACTAATTACTGCCAAGTTCCACCTCAATAGTACTTGATGATTTCATTATTGGATCTAATTGCACTTCTATTCAGGGTAAGAGTTTACTGTCTTTTAATTGATAATGGAAATTGAAGATACAAAAACGTGAATGGCTACAAGGCCTCTTTCTTTAGCTAATTTCTGGCCCATGGAAAACAAAATAGCCTTTTCCACTCTCAGGCCAAAAGTGCAAATATTTATTTTCAGTTTACCCATGTTTGGTGGTCTTTTAGGGTCTGCTGACCTTGAAAGATTAGACCTAACAGTTTGTACCCACATTTAGGAATACAAGTAAATGGTATAGCTTTCAAATCTGAGGTACTCATTTTCACAAAACCACAAATGGCTTATCCCTACAAACATCTACCATTCTTCCTCTGATATAAGAGGTGAGGCAATGGTGGACACATTTCTTTATAACCACTTGGAGAGTGGGTTGGAGCCACTGACCCCAGACTCAGGGCTGCTCTATCCTCAGCTAGGATGGAAGAAGCTCTTGGCTAGTCCCATGGGGTCCCCAGCAGGAGAGCTGAGACAGGATACTTCACCAAACCTGGGAGTAGCAGGGTCTCCTGTGTCCCATTTGGTCCTGCCACATTTGAATGAAGTAAAGCACTAGATTTTCTCTGCTTACCTTGTTTCTGATTTGTCATTTTATCGAGTAGCAAAGAAGGCTGCCAGTTAGTAGCCTGAAGCAGAAGAAAGAACCTGAACTCTCAAAATTTGACAGGAATGTCCTCATCTTGGCCTATATCCAGAAAGAACGAACTTCTCTGTCTCAATGATGGATTTTGATTTAAAAAAAAAAAAAAAAGAAAAAAGAAGAAGAAGAAGAAAAGAACCAAGGCATCATCACACAAGACTCTGGGGGTATTTTCAAGATGGTGGCCTTCCTGTCACCTCCATCCAAGGAGCAAATGTTTTGCTGTTGTGTTTCTCTGTTATAACCAAGGCCCTCGATTATTCCCTGACTTCTCACCTCTTTACCTCTTATGAGTGCCTCTATTTGGCTTGTGTCTCTTCAGCCCAAGGAGAATGCATTCAGTCAGTTAGAGAATGAGAGTGTGTGACCACAGTGTGTGGAGACCCAAGGACCCACAGGCAGCTAGAGGACAAGGGCAAGCTCCTCATTAGGAAGTGGCGTTTTGTGGGGCTTCCACTCATTAGACAAGACAAGTGTTTAATATGCTGTACTTCCTGGTTCCATCCCATGCTTCTGTCTCAGCAGAGCAACTGTGTCTCTCTCAGTCTTGGTTGTTTTCTGTTTTAAATTTCTTCCTTATTCTCATTTTTCCTCCCCATCTCCCTGTCCCCACTCTCTCTGTCTCTATCTCTTTTTGTCTCTCTTGGTCTGTGATTCTCCCATCTCTCTTCCTGTCTCCATCTGTGTCTCTACTTGCCTCTCTTACCCTTGCCTCTCTTACACTTCTCTCAAGCAATGGAAAACCAAAGCCCAGACCTTCTTCCCAGTTCCTGTGGAGCTGCCTTTCCCCAGCCCCTGATATCTCCACAAGTTAATGCTTGCTGGCCCCACCTCCCCCTTCTCCCTAGAAATCTCCCAGAACCAGCTCCCATCTTCCCTGGGCCCACTCCACCCCTGCTCCACAAATTTCTAGCTTTTCATAATGGTTGCTCCCTATGACCTTTATTGGTCCCTCCTGATGGCTACTGCCCAGCGGCTCGCACTTCCTCTGCTAATCTTCCCGCACAACCTCTCCAACATTCTCTTCTTTACCTACTTCATGGAGTAACTCACCCAGGTGCCCAGTGCTCAGCCTTTCTCAAGAAGACTGAGCAAAACATGGAGCAACACGAAATCATTCCAGTGCAAGGTAAATATGTGCATATCTAACCTCCATTTTTAGTAAGATTGCTCCATTGCTCTTGGCCAATTCAAATAAGGAACTGCCAAAAGCCATACCCATTTTGTAAAGGAGAGATTATGCTGCACAATCCCTGCAGTGCCTATTTTGAAAACATCTCCTTTGCACTTTTGTAAAAAGGATGTATTCATTCATCCTACAGACTTTTACTGAAGACTACAGCTACATACTTGTACATAGTACCTTTGACATAAAAATAAAAAACCAGGCTCCCTGACCTCAACAGGCCATGATCCATCACACCCACCCCTTATTTAATGATTCCAATTCACTCCTGAAAATCCTGCACTACATGAAGAATCACTAAATAAAACAATACCTTTATTCATTTCAATGGAAAAAAATTGAAAATATTTCATTCTGACCAATGATATCCAAACAATTTACACAGAATAATAAATCATTTGAGGGATGCCTGGGAAGCTCAGTCAGTTAAGCATCTGACTCTGGTTTTGGCTCAGGTCATGGTCTCACGGTTTGTGGATTTGAACCCTGCACTGGGTTCTGTGCTGACGTTGCAGGGCCTGCTTGGAATTCTCTCTCTCTCTCTCTCTCTCTTTCTCTCTGTCTTATGTTAATTCACTCTCTCTTTCTCAAAATAAATAAACCTTTAAAAAAGAATGATATATCAGTTGAAACAATAAAATGGTACATCTTTGCCTGTAATGCTGGAATATCACTCCATATAGCATTTGTTAGTGTGTTTTAAGATTTAAAAAAAAGAGTCATTATACCAAAAACAAGAATCAGTGTTCAAAAAGCAGAGTAACATTTCAAGAGCTGTTATAGTAAACAGTCTCCAGCTGAACAGCTTTCTTGTGACATGAGCCTAAGGGCTAGTAGCTCTGAAGCAGAGTGGGGGATACGAGGAGAAATGGGCGGTGACAGATATGCAGGTCAAGCTCCAACTTACCTGAAAAGTAGGCTCATCCCAACTAAGACAAATTGCTTCACAAAGGCAGGAACATCATTAGCCCCAGAAAGTTGAGTACCAAACCACAAAAAAATAAAGAATACCCCTGCCCCAAGAGACCTGTCAGCCACATTCACCTATTTCATTTGGCCTACCCAGGATCACATGTTGTAGCCCTAATCCTACACAATTAAGTATCAAATGAAACCATCAGTCATAAGGAAGACTGGATGAGAAAGTGTGCACAACACTGGAACTCTATTTCTCCTAAAGTAAATGGTATTGCATCCTTGCATAAGATACAATAAGTTGCATTACTGTTCTAGAGTCAAATGTATTTGTCTCAGAAATGAGGACCTCTACTAGCCTATGAGGTGCTTTGGGGAAATTTTGAGAATGTTGTCCAGTTTGGGAAAATCAAGGTAAATCTATTGTTCATGATACAGAACAATGACCAACATGTAGTGTTGAATGAAGAGTAAAAAACAAGCTGTGGAAATAGAGGACAAGCATGACTTATGCACACATAAATATATGCTTGCTTTTACTTAAAGTGATCTTGGATAGGTAACACAAGAAATTGTTCACAGTTGTTAGTCCTAAAGGGTACGATGGACAGTTAAGGGGTAAGAAGGAAGTCTTGCTTTTTTCTTAATAAGCTACATCAGGCACACTTTTTCTTTTAAAGTTTATTTATCTATTTTGAGAGAGTGTATGTGTGGATGGCACAGAGAGAGAGAGACAGAAACAGAGACAGAGAGAGAATCCCAAGCAGGCTCTGCACTGTCCGTGCAGGGCCCGATGCTGGGCTCGATCTCGTGAACCATGAGGTGATGACCCCAGCCAAGATCAATGGTTGGATGCTTAACTGACTGAGCCACCCAGGCGCCCCAGGAGGAAGTCTTTTACTTTTTTTTTTCAACGTTTATTTATTTTTGGGGGGACAGAGAGAGACAGAGCATGAACGGGGGAGGGGCAGAGAGAGAGGGAGACACAGAATTGGAAACAGGCTCCAGGCTCCGAGCCATCAGCCCAGAGCCCGACGTGGGGCTCGAACTCACGGACCGCGAGATCGTGACCTGGCTGAAGTCGGACGCTTAACCGACTGTGCCACCCAGGCGCCCCGGAAGTCTTTTACTTTTATTTTATATCCCCTGCAACTGTTTGAATTTTATCAGAAGCATTGCTTACTTTTAGGATAAAAAGGAGATTTAAAACATTTGAATTCAGCTCAAAATATAGAGGAAATTCTGTTAATCCTGAAAATCCCAGGCCATTCTCTAGATATGTGGTTATTTCAGGGTCCACAGCAATGCTGGGAGTGTTCCCATTGGGGTCCCTTTTACACTTGGGATTTTCCTCGGTGCTCTCCCCTCTATGTTCCAGCTTTGCCCATCCTCCTCAGCTTTGCCTGGTGAAAGGGGCATCCAGATTTACCCTGTCTGTGAAATCACTTGAGGGTTTTTCCAAATAACAGCTCTCTCTCCTAGATATTAATTAAGAAGCCCTGCTGCGGTTTCACTATTATAATGTCCAAACAGAAAAGCCGAACTTCTTTGACTCCACAGACACCAATAAAAGTGTCTCTGAGGAGACTTAACATAAGCAAAGAAAATTCATTTGGAAAGGTGAAGCCCATCAGTCAGCAGGAAGCTCCAAATCCCACAGCTGGTACATGTCAGTTGCTGACCTCCACAGTAATACTATCTGTTTCTGTTAAAGGTGAACTAAAATCCATCAGGCTGGGCTCTCAGGGCCTCAGTTCACATCACTGACCTGTGCTGATGCCTCTCAAGGTGAATCTGTTTTTTTCATCATCCCCTCTATTCCAGTGTCTCCATCTCCGAAATGGGGGTGCCTATTTTTGCCTCTGCTGCCTCTAGGGTGAGAAAAAAATCGATCAAGGATGACCAAAACCAATATAATACAACAAAGAAATCCCAGCTATTATAACTTGAAAACTCAGCAGGGCCTCCACATCACTTGAGAAAACTATTTTATATGTGAATACAAATCACAACATCTGTCACACTCCCCTAATTTTTAAATCAGATCACTGTCAAATCCAAACAGCAAAGATATTTTTTTTAAATAAGACCATTTTGGGGGTACCTGGGTGGCTCAGTTGGTTGAGCATCCGACTTCAGCTCAGGTCATGATCTCACACTCCGTGAGTTCAAGCCCTGCATCGGGCTCTGTGCTGACACCTCAGAGCCTGGAGCCTGTTTCAGATTCTGTGTCTCCCTCTCTCTCTGCCCCTCCACTGCTCATGCTCTGTCTCTCTGTCTCTCTCTCTGTCTCTGTCTCTGTCTTTGTTTCTCTCTCTCTCTCTCTCTCACACACACACACACACACACAAACATATAAGTGTTTTAAAAATAAAATAAAATAAGACCATTTTTAGCTTTATCATACCTTGGGGTCTCTTTACCTCATAGTAGTTCAGTTTTTCCTTCAAAGACCTCAGTCTTCCCTGAGGATATTCATTCAGATCAACTTCAAATTGATTGACCTTTTTTAAATGTATACATTACACACACACACACACACACACACACACACACACACACACACACACACACTGGAAGGCCCTCTCCAAATACTGAAAAGAATTGGATTTAGATTATCATGTAGGAAAGAAAAAAGAGGTTTTAGAAATTACCCAAACTAGAGATCTAGTTCTGAAAAAGTTGACGAAATAGACTAGGAAGGACCACCCTCACATGCAAATACATGTAGCCTAGCTCCAACTCCAACTGATATTAGCCACCTACAGGAAAGAGTGGAAAGAGCAAAGGCTTTGGCAAAGGAATGAGGCTGGTTCTACTACTTGTTAGTTCTTTGGTTTGGGGCAAGTGCTTCATCTCCCATCTTTAGATTTCTCTTTCATTAAATGGGGATTTTAATATCTCCTTTACAGACCTGTCTTGAGAATTAATAAAACATACATAATGGGTACTAAGGAGGACACTTGTTGGGGTGAGCACTGGGTGTTACATGTAAGTGACAAGTGGCTAAATTCTACTCCTGAAACCAATATTATGCTATATATTAACTAACTAGAATTTAAATAAAAATTTTGGGGGAAAAATGAAATAAAACATATGTAAAGTGCTTAGCACAGTCCCTGGCATAAGGGAGACACTCAGGATGTGTTAACTATTCTCATTCTCTGTCCTATGCAATGGCAAGAGAAGAAAAGAATAAAAATAGTCCTGGCCCTCAGAGGTCTCACCACTTATAAGAGAAACTTCCTCCCCAGTCCTTTCTGGTATAAGGAAATAGTAAGTCACACCTAGATCACCTAGATTGGGGACGTTAACATCTCATCTGCTTCCAGCTCACAAACACAGCGAAATCAGACACGCACAAGAGAGGATCAGAAAACAAGGAAAGCTTTTCCGAGGAAAACTGGGGCCAGCCCTGAAAGGCAAAACTGCATTACACCAATTATTCCTGATCCAGGCTGAGGTGTCTGGGTGCACTGGATAATTAGAGGCTGCTCCAGTCTTTGCACTGACATGACTGGTGCTATTTAATGTAATTACATTACAGTAAAATGATGAGTTTTCCCATAATTGGTAGTTACAGCATAATTGTGACTACACAGAATATTAACACCCTAATTGCCAGAGCCTTCCAAAAATTGTTAGCTAAGTAAATGTTTCCCTTCTCTCTGGGCAGCGAAATGAGAGAACTGGTACTTCCTAGGATAGCCTATCACATCTGCCCTTTTGTTTCTTCCTACACCAGTCCCCTCAGACCCTTCCAGGGATCCTCCTTCTCCTCCTGCAAGGACACAAAGTGATGCAACCTTCTACCTTCCTTCTGTATTAAAATCAGCTCTGCCAACTGGCAAACATCTGATAAGAGTCATTTCATTGACAAGGATTACAGCAAGCACCTAAACTCATTGGGAGGCAGGCCTAGTTCAGTCCCAGCTTGCCCACCTTATCTCCGTGTGCCTTTGGCAATCATGTGACCTAACTAAGTCTTAGTTTCCTCACCTGTAAAATAGAGATTATGCCACCTACCTCCTGGTACATGTAGCGAGTAAATGAGTTAGAGCACATAGCATGCACTTATGAAATGCTAATTGAACTTGAGGGTGATTTACCAATCAAAACTAATAGGATGTTGGTCCAGGATTATTTCCACTTTTTTGTGGTAAAACAGATACCTTGAATTAAATCAGTCAGTCATTATTCAACAAGCAGGTAAAGTATTTGAGGAAGTAGAACAATTTTTCCAAAACTTCGTAAGTCCCATAATAGTTTCTGGCCACATAAGAGGTGGGACAGCATGACACATTAATGCACATACTACAAACCCATAAATCTCAACTCTGCCAATTTCTAGCCGTGTGACCTTGGGTAAGTGACTTAACTCATCTGTGTTACTATACATCTCCACCTGCAAAAGAGAAATACTAACTGTACTGAACTCCTAGGGTTGTTATGAGGATCATGTATATTAAAACATATAAAACTAACAGTCGCTGGCACCTTGTAAGCACCAAGTGTTGATGTTACTATGATTATTATTCTATTGACTGCTGATCAAATTGTGCATTCTTCGATGAATGGGATAAAATAATCACTGGAACCAGAACATCCCCTTGCATAGGGGGCTTATAGCCATAACTGGGTGGTAATACGCACAAATGATGAACAAACTCAGCAGTAAAGAATATATTTTTTTAATTTTTTAAGTATTTATTTTTGAGAGACAGAGAGACAGAGTACAGGCAGGGGAGGGGCAGAGAGAGAAGGAGACACAGAATCTGAAGTGGGCTCCAGGCTCTGAGCAGTCAGCACAGAGCCTGATGCAGGGCTCGAACCCACAAACCACAAGATCACAACCTGAGCTGAAGTCAGACGCTTAACCGACTGAGCCACGCAGGCATCACAAGAGTATATTATTATTTTTAAATTCAAGGATTGGATTAATCAGGCTGTAGTAGGGTATATATATTTATGCTTCTTCCTTTGAAATTTGACCAGTCCTATGAGATGCTTTCAACTGGAATTTTTCTTTTTGCCTTATATTTTTGTCAACTTCTATTGCCTTGTATTTTGAAAGGAGGTTGGAAATACTGAAAAAAACAGAAATTTGTTTCATGTCATCTCAGAATAAACATTGAGGGGAAGATCCACATGAAATAGAATTCGTTACATAAGAGGAGACTGGGTGATCCCTAATAGTGAGATTGCTATCATTTCACCTACATAGCACTGGCTTCCTGGTGGGAACGTTATTCCCTGCCCATCCTCCCCACATAAAAGCTCTAACCATGAGGTTTATATAAGAATAGCCACATTCTTCCAGATCCCAACCCCACAACCACTAATATTTGGTCCTGGATCAGGCCCTGACCTAAGCAGGGTCAATAATAGTACCTTATCCACTGGCTACAGCTGATTGGCTCAAGAGAGGCCATCTGACTCTCCCATCACCCCAATCAGGCACCCTTCTAATGACTGAGGTCAGAGATTGTGTGATTATGTCCTGTCCAAAAGTAAGAGCTATAAGACACAAAACAGAGCTATTGGTAACAAAGGTTCCCTTCCATGTGGAGGGGAAAAAAAAAAAAAAAAGAGGAAAAAGAAGCAGTCTCCAGTGGGAAAAAATGCAGGAGACACCATGAAAAGCAGTGAAAGAGCTAGTGATGTTCTGGTCCTTCTTCTAGTCCTCCCCATATCCCAGATTTCTAAGACCTGGTGAGCCAATCTCCCTTAGATTCCATGGGCTAATGAACTTTCCTTCCTGACAAGTTGTATTTCTGTCTCTTGCATCCAAAAGAGCTCTGATATGCCCCTAAATCCTGGGAAAAAGCATATTGGCATCTTTAAAAATCGCAAGTAGCTGAGCTTTGACACCCTCACCAAAAACCTTTGCAATTTCTTTCACAAAGGGAAAGAAGAGACGGGTTGTGTGGTATAGTGAATAAAGCAAGAAACAGGAAGAGTCGCAGTCTTTGGAGACCTTTCTCTACCATTACCTAGGTATAGACCTGTTAGCCTTTTTAAGTGAGAACTTCCCATTTACAAAATAAGAGGGTTGGATTACAAGATTTCTAAGACCCATCCAAACCCCTAAATCCTAGTTTTCAGTTTTGTTTCTCTAAATTAATTGCATCTAAACTGTCAGGATTTACTAGTGTTTGTCTAGCAGAAGTTGTTTTTCAAAACTTCTTCCCATTCTCCTTTTGGTAGTCTGGAAGCTTATGTTATCATTTGAGCCACTAAATTTCCCCGCTCTCAACCTTTCTTCAGTGAAGTCCAACACTTCTTGGAAGCTGACTGGAAGGTTACAGCTAGGAAAGCTGAGAAAGAGGATTAACAACAGTTGCTCGTTGGTGCAGTAAGACTAATGAAGAAACAGTGTGTGGTGATCATTTCTCTGAAGAGCAGTTTAACCTTGGGGAGGATTGCACCAATGGTGGCTGAAGACACTGGTCCATTTGAGAAAGGGTTGCAGGAATTAGCCTAGGGTTACACTCACTGACAGAGAGACCCTTAAGTAAAGGCACTTGGAATTTGTTCAAGCCAATCTGTGGGGAGCAGATGTCACCAGGAGCTCAGGGCTGGGATGTGAGCCAAGGTCAGGGAAGAAGTCAGGAAAACCCTACCTAGCAACAGATCTGCAGAGCCAGTGGCCATGTCTGTTGTAAGCATGGAGCGCTTCCTTCCATCCACTGCTGCCAGCTTTGCTGTATCGGAGAAGAATTGGAAGCTAGATGATCAGATAAAAAGTGCCTACCAAGCTGATAGCAGCCTTGCCTGCCGTGTCTGAGATGGCATGCTCAGTCACTGTGGCGTATTTTCTCGAGCCTGCTAATGACAGAAGGAAGTTCCTAATGAAGTTATTGCTCTGCTGACTGAATTAATGATTTCCAGTTCCAGTGCTTGTAAACACACCGTATTCAAAGCGCTCACGTGTGAACTGAGGCAGCACTTTGGAGACACTGAGTCCACAGTGAACTCTTCACAGGTAGCAAAGTGCTGGGAGAAAACAGGGCTAACCAAGGGGAACCGGCTACGGTTGCCGGAACACTCTAAGCCCGGTGAAGTTATTTCTGATTGGGAAAAGGGAGAAGGGAGAGAAGAGGATGAGAACTACATTTAAAGACAGGAAGGAAGGTAATAGGGGCAAATAAAGCCAACCACGTCCCCAGTGGGCAGCCCCTTCCATCTCCTACACCCAATGTCATTCCCTTCGGCCACCTTCAGCTCCACTCTTTTTTTAAAATGTTTGTTTATTGGGGCGCCTGGGTGGCGCTGTCGGTTAAGCGTCCGACTTCAGCCAGGTCACGATCTCGCGGTCCGTGAGTTCGAGCCCCGCGTCAGGCTCTGGGCTGATGGCTCAGAGCCTGGAGCCTGTTTCCGATTCTGTGTCTCCCTCTCTCTCTGCTCCTCCCCCGTTCATGCTCTGTCTCTCTCTGTCCCAAAAATAAATAAACGTTGAAAAAATAAATAAATAAATAAATAAATAAATAAAATGTTTGTTTATTTTGAGAGAGAGAAAGAGAGGAAGAGAGAATCCCTAGCAGGTTCTGCACTGGCAGTGCAGGGCCAGATGCGGGCTTGAACTCATGAGCCGTGAGATCATGACCCAAGCTGAAATCAAGAGTCAGACGCCTAAACGACTGATCTACCCAGGTGCCTCTCAGCTCCACTCTTCATCACAAATCCCAAATGTTAAAGTTATACCGGTTGCCCAGGGGAGAGCCTCATACTATGATAAAATATGTTGGAGAGAGAGGAAAAAAAATAATCTTTTTTCTGAATGTGCTTTTTAAAGCCATCACAGGGCAGGCATCTTTAGAGGTGACAAGCTCACCTGCAGCCTCGCAGGGTTCACAGCGAGGATGAGACACACAAGCCAGTCTCGGAGGTGACAGGCTGCATCCCACTTCCTGTGGCTGCCGCTGCTGCCATCTGCATCTGAGTTAGTCAGGGACCCAGTGCGCAGCGGGTCCCCGGAGCAGAACGGCTGCCAAATTACAGAGCAAGGAGCACTCGGGTGGTGGGAGGGGGAGGAAGGAGGAAGCTAACTAATAGCTTGCAAGCATGCCTTCTAAAAAGCGTGTTAACCAAACAAGCTGCCATCCCTTAATCCCTCCCACTCCTGCCTGAATGTACACTAATTGAAAATTAAGTTTTCAATTTGAAGCCATTTTCTAATTCTGTCTCATTCAGGAGCAGTTAGAGCCCCGGTGTTTTGCTCAATTCCCAGTGTGCTTTTCATGAGTTCCTTCAGGAAGCTGACAAAGGAGTCTTGTCAAACACGTTACTGACAGCAGCGGGTGGGAAGGTTTGTATACAAGGAGTCATCTTGGAAGCTAAAGAAAGCCAGGCCAGGGCCAGGCTAAAGATTCTGCCAAGTGAAAGACACTTTCCCCTGCCTTTCCCCTCTCCTTCTTCCTACAGTTAAACTGTACTTGCAACCTGGCAAAGGGGACCTTCCCACTAACCACTGTCCTGTCCCCAGTGTGTTAGGAAAGCTTCCCAATAAGACCAGAAGCTCCCTGAGGGCAAGTTCTCCAAACTCCAAAGGCCATTGACCTTGATCTCCACGGAGGAACGGAATGAATCTACGTTTATAAAAGGAGAGCAAATTGTCATAGTAAATAGTGAAAAACAGGTTTGTCAGCGGCGTTCTGTAAAAAATTGAAGTTATAAAACTTGATTTATTTTTTGCTTATATTTAACAAAATTGAGGTCATTATTATTCCATAGCAAATAATAAATCATGTATTGATTCCTGTTGCATGATTTTCCCCACATAATCGTATGCTTGCACAATAGGGTATTCTTGATTTCATGTTTAACTTTCACAACAAGAGCAAAGAGAGTCATTTTTGGAAAACACAAAGTGGTCCTCAGTTTTCCAAGGGACTCTCTTAAGCATTTGATATGCTAAGCATTCTCTCTTGAAGAACCTCAGGCATTCTTACCTTTGTCTCCAGCTTCAATTTTTTTTTTTTTTTTAACATTTTTGAGAGAGAGAGAGAGACAGAGACAGAGTACAAACAGGGGAGGGGCAGAGAGGAAGACACAGAATCAGAGCAGGCTCCAGGCGAGCTATCAGCACAGAGCCCAACGCGGGCCCCTAACCCACAAACCGTGAGATCATGACCTGAGCTGAAGTCGGACGCTCAGACAAGTCACCCAGGTGCCCCAACCACTGCAGTTTTTCCGTGGTTCTTCCCAGTCCTGTTTTGCCAAACAGCATGCATGAGATTCAGACAGCCTTCCAACATTGATTCCATTGACTTCACAAAATCCTACATCTTTTGCAGTATTTCCAGTTTCACTTTGCAATTGATTTACATTGAATTGCAGTTATCAGATGTTTACCCTTCGTAAATCATCAGGAGCCTGACAACCACCCACAAGGACACCGGGTGATATAAGGGGATAGAGGCTAGGGCTAATAGGGAAGGATGCCTGCCTGGGAACTGCTTTCAGAGGTGAGTTCATTCGTGGATATTTTCACTCACAAAGCCTTTTCCATGCAATTTCATAGGACAGGACCCCCATGATTTCCTAAGAAACTCAGATATCTGCCATGGATTTCTACCAAGCAATGATTTGAAAATAATACGATTCTAATGAATGATTGGGCTACAAGGAAGAAGGAAGGAGGCTTTGTTTGGGAGCTTAATTAATGAAATCTTCCCAAAGCATCATTAGAGGTAAACTATGTTAAATGACATAATCTTTATACCCCTTTCTCAAAGTCTTGGGCAAGTAAAAATCACATATGCCTTGATTTAAATGTAGGTCTGAAATGTAAATGTTGTGATTAATTGGGACTTGAGTGACAAAATGGAATGCAGGAGAAGATGGAATCTTGGGGACAGAAGGAAATGAGAGAATAACATGCATGAATTTGCAAGCCTGAGGCTTGAGTAATTTGGGGGTGGATCAGGGATGCTCGGTGCAGTAGCTCAAAGAAGCATGAGATAAAAGTAAAAAGAGAGGAGGAAATTATAAGCCCAGACTGGAGAAAAAAAGGAAAAGATTCAAGGAGTTAAGATATCAATTCACCTTGCCAGGCAGGAACTAGGACCCCAGCTATTAAAAGTGCTATCACAGGGAGAAAATCAGTGGTTTGTGGTCTGAGTGCTGTAGAGAATGTACTTTCAACAAGGAACTTGAGAGTTACACTTGCTTCCCCACCAGATCATTGTGGTTCAGAGACTGACTTAACCATTGCCATGGCCACAAATAAGTGATCCAATTGTCTGACCTTCTGCACCTTGGTAACAAAATGAGGGTGTCACTCTGCATTTCAAAGAGTTTTTGAGGGCTACAATTAATTTCCATGTTATTTTATACACACACACACACACAATCATACCCTAGTCTTTCACTACGTGTAGCTAGTTATAATGATAATAATAGGGATGGGGCCAAGGTGTACCCAACCAACCTGAAGACAGGCAGGTGGAACTGTGTTAGGCTAATGGAACAACAGTTACTAATCCCTGATCCTGTGAGAGAGCAGACTTTGCTGTCTATACAAATGACTGAGTAACAAGCACTGAGACATGGGCTGTCACCGTGAAAGCAAAAAGAGCCTGTAGCAGTCCAGAGTGGAGGCAGAGTGAAGCATTCCAGGTCTGCATACACTCTGAGAGGTGTCCAGTAGCAATGAAGGAGCAGCTTCCCCTGGGTGTGGCCAAGACGGTCCCAGTCCAGGAACAGTCAGTGTGTATGGGAAAAACTTGGACATTCTTGACAAGATTAATGGCAGGAAAAATAAGACCTAATTGCAGTACCAAATCAAGGAAAAGGCAGGAGGACTGGGAGATTAATTCCTGGCTCCTTGAAAATGATAACAACATCAATCCAATACATGGGCACTCATGTCAAATAGGGTCCCCTAGAAGCAGAACCTGAGGCAGGACTTCAGATGCATTGGACACATTAAGACCATGCTCTCAGGAAGGACCTGTAAGGGACTAAACATTAGGAAAAAGCTGAGATAAAGTCTCAGATAAAATCTAGCCTTGGTCAGCGACCCCAGGGAGGAGAGATCAACGTCCCAGGCATCTCCAACAAGGCGGTTCCTAAAGCCAAGGAGAATTCTCCATAGAAGGCCACTGGTGTAAGCTGTTAACAATGGATGAGAATGGGTGCACCAGCTGGCAAAGGGATCCAGGAAGAACAACAGTTTCTACTATAATATCATTCTAGGTGGGTGCTTTAGGTGTATTAATTCATGACAATCTCCTAGGAGAGTCTTCTGACTTACAGAGGAGAAAGGGGAGGCTCAGTTACTCTAAGTAACTTGCTTTAAGTCACCCAGCTTACATGACAGAGCCAGGATTTGAACGCTGGCACTTTAATTCTGGAACGCACATGCCTAGCCACTATTCTATCTTACGAGATGCTGTTATAGAATGAATTACATCCCCCCCCCCAAGAAAAAGATGTTGAAGTCCTAATCCCCCAGTGCCTTAGAATGTAACCTTAGAATGGATAGGGGAGCATTGCAGATGAAATTAGTTAAGATGAGATCATACTAGAGTAGGGTGGGCCCTTTATCCAAAATGACTGATGCCCTTGTAAGAAGAGAAAACACAGACACATGTGGAAAGAATGCTAAGTGAAGACAGAGGCAGACATTGGAAATGTGCAGCCAAGGAATGCCAAGGATTACCGGCAAACCACCAGAAGTGGGGAAAACGTGATGAATTCTCCCTGGCAGGTTTCAGAGGGAGTATGGCCCTGAGGATGCCTTGATTTTATACTTTGAGCCTCCAGAACTAGGAAAGAATGCATTCCTGTTGTTTTAAGCCTTCTGGTTTGTAGACCCTGTGGCCACCCCGGAAACTAATACAGATACAAAGAGAAGAAAGCAAACATTGGGGAAGAAACTGTCCTGATATAATTACTAATTTTAGCTCAAAAAATGATTTACTCAAGAGTACATTATAAGTACAAGCAACTGTTTTTAAATGATGTATATACAAGGAATTTACACAACCCTCGAGAAATTAAACTATAGTATTTAAGCTCTCCAGCTTGGAGTCATACTGGTTTGTGTTACAATTCCAGATCAGTCATGCATTTAGCAGGGGCACGACCGTGGGCCAGTGCACTGACCTCTCTGCTCTTCGGTTATTCATTTGTGAATGGTGACAATGATAGTACCCTCTCCTAGAATTACCAGGAGGATTTCATGAGATAATACATTTAATAAAGCACATGATCTGATACATGGTGAGGACCGAACATTAGCTCTTATTTCTATTACAGTAATCCTTTCCTTATCCGTGGAAGATACATTCCAAGACCCCCAGCAGATGCCTAAAACCGCGGATGTATCCAACCGTATGTAGACCATGTTTTTTCCTATATGTACATACCTATGATAACTTTTAACTTAGAAATTAGTCACAGTAAGGAATGAAAAACAATGACTAATACAAAAATAGGACAATTATGACAATATACAGTTGACTCTTGAAAAACATGGGGGTTAGGGGTGCCAATCCCTGCACAGTGGTAAATCCACGTGTAACTTTTGAACACTCCAAAACCTAACTAGTAATAAATAGCTAAGTCACTTAGCACATATTCTGCATGTTTTCTGTATTATATACTATACTCTTATAATAAAGCAAGCTACAGAAAAGAAAATGTTAAGAAAATTATAAGGAAGAGAACATACATTTACAGTACTGTACTTATAAAAAAAAATAAAATTGCCTGCATGTGGACCCAGGCAGTTCAAATTCGTGTTGTTCAAGGGTCAACTATACTGTAATAAAACTTATATGAGTGTGGTCTCTCTCCCAAAATCTTTTTTTAATGTTTTACTTTTTTGTATTTATTTTTTTTAACATACAATTTGTTGTCAAATTGTTTTCCATACAACACCCAGTGATCATCCCAACAGGTGCCTTCCTCAATGTGTTTTATTTATTTTTGGGAGGGAGGGAGAGAGGGAGGGAGAGAGAGAGAGAGAGAGAGAGAGAGAGAGAGAGAGAGAGGGGAGGGGCAGAGAGACGGAGACAAAATCAGAGGCAAGCTCCAAGCACAGCGGTACTCGAACCCGTGAACCGCAAATCATGGCCTGAGCTGAAGTCGGCCCGCTTAACCGACCGAGCCACCCAGGCGCCCCTCCCAATATTTTATCTTACATACTCACCCTTCTTGGGATGCTGTGAGATGAAAAAAGGTCTACGTGATAAGAAGTGAGGGGAAGGATACGGCCTGTGACGCGGTGTTAGGCTGCTATTAACCTTCTGATGATTGGTCAGAAGGAGGACCACGTGTTCCGGACTGCCCTTTGACCCCAGGGAATGGAATCTGCAGAAAGTGAAACCGCAGATAAGGCGGAACTGCTGGTGCCTTGAAATCCAATCACCGTGGGCTCGGGACACCTGAGCTCCCGTCTCATCTCAGTTCTACTCGTGGATACACGGGCACCGCTTGGGCTCATTCCCTCAGTTGTACGTGGGGTTCAGCTGAAGTACTGTTGGAAAAGTAAAGCAATCAAATAGGACGATACATATAAATGTCCTCTGGGAGTAATAACCCTCTTCGTAAATATGACACATGATGAAAATGCTAGCTAATTATTCTCCCCTGAATTAAAGAGAACTAATTATGGGCTGGCAGGAGGAATCCTTTTCTTCTCAAACTTGAATGAGTGTAGAGTTACCTGCATTGCTTGTTAAAATGCAGATTCTGGGGGCGCCTGGTTGGCTCAGGTCATGATCTTACTGTTCCTCAGTTTGAGCCCAGCATCGGGCTCTCTGCTGACAGCTCAGAGCCTGGAGTCTGCTTCGGATTCTGTGCCTCCCTCTCTCTCCACCCCTCCCCTGTTCACACTGTCTCTCTCTCTCTCAAAAATAAATAAACTTTAAAAAAAAAATTTTTTTTAATGCAGATTCTGATTCACCAGGTCTGGGATGAGGCCTGACATTCTGCATTTCTAAGAAGCTTCCAGGGGGTGCCCATGGTGTGCATCCAAAGTTCATGGAGATAGGAAGATGCCTTGCAAAATACCATGAGATTTGCCAGTCAGGTGGGGTTCACCGCTTAACCATTAGGACTTCCAGTCTGCTGGAAGATAATTTACCCTCTTTCTGGTAACAAGATAGAAGGTCTTTTGTTACAAATATAAATTTTGTATGTGTACTTGCTGTATTGGGGATAAAAATCACCAGAAAAGCTCTAGAGAAGTCCCTCTGGGGTGAAGATGAAGGCCTATGTGTGCCCTGAGGGGTGCTTAATGCTTCCCAAGGGAGGCCCCAAAGTCTGGATTGTTTCAACCACTCCCAATGGCCCCTTCCACAACGCAGCCTGTACTAGGGATGAGGAGTAAATGCTGGATAAAGAACAATGATGGAGGTTTATTGCCACCTACTGGATTAAGAAAGAAAAGAATATAGCAAACTATTTCATTGATTCCAGTTCTCACATCTAATCTGAAAAGAGCCAGAAAGAGGGGTGTATTGTAGAACTGCAAAAGACCTTGGAGACTGTAGGTTCAACCCTCTGATCCCTGAGTTCAACCCTGAAGCATAAACCATGTAGGACTGAGGACTATTTCCTCAGTCTCTTTGCCAGGTCCCAGAAGAATAACAGCCATAATTCAGGGAGGGCTTAATATGTGCATCCAGGGGCATTATTTATATTATCTCAATCCTCACAACAGCCTTCAAGTTAAAGAGTATTGTTATCACCACTTATGCAGAGGCAGAAACTGAGGCTTGGGGAAGTTGAATTTATTTAAAATCACCAGTATTAATAGGAGACTGGACGTAAACCAGGTCTATTTGCCTACAAAGGCTGAAAACCTTAACAGGTAAGCTAAAGTCAGGCACAGGGCCAACTGGCACTCAGCCTTCCTGATTGTGTGAGAAACACGCAGTCATTAAAGTAAAGAGACAGGCTGCCTCTTCTGTTCTCCTGCCTGTTCCCCCATCATCCACAAAACACGTCCTCAACCTTTGTTCTTAGAAAGACTTCAAAGTTTAGGCTCCTTTGTGCTGATCAGCTAGCCACCGAATCATCCATTCTTTCTCTATCCTAGAATGCATACTCCACTGTATTAGTTTCCTAGGGTAGTCATAACAAAGTACCATGACCTGGATGGCTTAAACAACAGAAATTTGTTTTCTCCAAGTTCTGGAGCCTAGAGGTCTGAAATCAAGGCACCAGCAGGACCACGCTCCCTCTGAAACTGTAGGGGAGAATCCTTCTCCACTCTTTGCTAGCTCCTGGTTTTGCAGGCAACTGTTGGCATACCTTTGCTCACAGATCTGTCACTCCAATGTGTGCCTCCACCTTCACATGACCATCTTCCCTGTGCATCTGTGTGTCTCTTCTCCTTTTCTTACTTATAAGGACAGCAGTCACACCAGATTGAGGGCCCATACTACTCTAGTATAACTTCATCTTAACCAATTACATCTGCCACAACTTATTTCCAAATACGATCACATTCTGAGGTTCTGAGAAGGACATGAATGGGAGATGGGGGGGACACTATTCAACCCAGTATTTCAACCCTAGTGGTTTTTGAGTATGACCACTGAAGTCCAACCTCCTGAATTCAAATCCTGGCTCCAGCCCTAACTACTTGTGTGACTGGGGACAAGCTACCTAACCTTGTTAAACCTCAGTTTCCTCACCTATAAAATGGGCATGATAATTATCTCCATCTCATAGAGTTATTATGAAGATTAAGAGTTAATACATATATGGTAACTCTCAGAACCTGACAGCGTGATATAATTTCTAGAGCCCAGTTGCCTGGGACTTAAACTTTGGCTTTGCTGCTTACTAGCTGTATAAGTCTTGGGCAAGTTATTCAGCCCCTCTATTCACAGCATCCTCGTTTGTAAATTGAGTGGTGCTGATGGTGATGATAATTGTACCTACCCATGTAGAGGGGAGAGGTTACAAATACTTAAAGAGTTAGAATACTTGGCATATAATAAATGCTCAGGAAATGTTACCTAGCTAGGATCATCTCCCTCAGAGTTCTGTTGAAGGATTAAATTATGTAATTCAGTTAGATCCTGGGTTTCAGTATATGCTCAATGAATCATGATGATGATGATGATGATGGTAAGAAGGAGGAGGAGAAGAATTATTTACACTAGGTCCATAGGAAAGAGAGAGAGAGAGAGCTGGAGCCTTAGGGCAGAGAGACTCCATGGGAGAATGGAAAGATCTCAGTTCTCTGATTTTACCTCAAAGGTAAGGATTATGATGAATGTAACTGAGTTTATACCTGGTGGCCTAATTGAGTCTCCAGACTGTTAACTTCCTAGGGTGACATCTCTGTTCCCTTCCCTCCAATATAAGCCCAAGAGCCCTGCCATGTTCCTGCCTCCTGGTCTACCTCCTGGGTTCTCTCTCCTTTGTGTAATGAGTGATACAATCTCTCCAGCTCCTCCATTCTTTGGGGTCCTTGCCATAAAGCCCAGTTTCCTTCCCAATTTGAGAGCTGATTCCTAACCACTGGGGAAAAAAAGTAAAATGCAACAAGTTAGGATAGTGACAAGTGTTCCTTATTTTTCTACATTACCCCAGACACAGTCCAATGTCTTTTGTTTCAGATTCTGACTCCCTCTCTTAGACGATGCCTGCAAATCTAATTGTCTCTTTTCCTCTCTTTCCTGAAGATGGCACTCACCAAACCTCTGGCTAGCCCAGACCCCAAGACTTCCTATATGCATAGGCCCACTGGTGCATTCATTCATTTGAAACATGTTTATCCAGCCCTTTCCAAGGGCACATGCTATGCCAGGCTCTGAGGATGCAGCAGTGAACACTGAACCATCTAGAGCTCTGCTGCCTAATAAGACAGCCAATAACTAAATGTGGCTGTTTCAATTTAAAGTAATTAAAATCAGGGGCGCCTGGGTGGCGCAGTCGGTTAAGCGTCCGACTTCAGCCAGGTCACGATCTCGCGGTCCGTGAGTTCGAGCCCCGCGTCAGGCTCTGGGCTGATGGCTCAGAGCCTGGAGCCTGTTTCCGATTCTGTGTCTCCCTCTCTCTGCCCCTCCCCCGTTCATGCTCTGTCTCTCTCTGTCCCAAAAATAAATAAACGTTGAAAAAAAAATTAAAAAAAATAATTAAAAAAAATAATTAAAATCAAATAAAATTTAAAATTTAATTCCTCAGTTTCACTAGTCACATTTCAAGTACTCAAAAACTACCAGTGACTCTTGGCTACCATATTGGACAGTATGGATATAGTACATTTCCATCATTGCAAAAAGTTCTATTGGCAGATGCTGGTCTAGAAGAGGAGAGAGACACTGAACTAATGTACAAATAAATGAATTAAATAATTGCTTCTCTCAGCATCTCCAGAAAAGAGGACATAAATCTTAAATGGCCTCTGACTTAATACTTAAGTTGTGCCCAATGCTCCTCCTGGGCCTTCTTAAGCCATGGGGATTCTGAGAGGGAGTAGAAGGGGGTGCCATTTCTTGCATGCCTCTTCCCTGCCTGGACTGTGAACCTACAGAAATGTGACAGTACTATGACAATAATGTCTGCATGCTTACAACCAAGGCAGCAAAAACTGAGAGAAGTCATACTGGAGAGAAGTCAAACAGAGCTAGTAAACATTGGAGCCAAGATTTGAACACGAATTCGACTCAGACCTTAGGCTGCCTCCAGAAGGGTAAGGCCACCAAGAAGAGGCAGAAGGTACATGCACAGAGAATCCCGGGGTGACTCTGGAATCCAGTCGTCCAATATTCTCATTTTTTGTGATCCATCAGAGGGCAAACCTTCTCGGGATTCACAGCCTAGGAAATCTGAATTCTAGTAACTGTAACTTGGCAATTCTTTAGGCTTTCTATCCCTATCCCTCAGTCTTCTCGGTTTTATTTTATTGTTTTTAGTGAGGTATAATTGATATACAACATTACATTTGTTTCAGCTGTACAACATAATAAATCAATACTTAATAGTCAATGGCATTGCAATAGCATTATATAGTGACAGATGGTAGCTGCAGAGCATGATGTGTGGACTTATCAAATCACAATGTTGTACACCTGAAACTAATGTAACATTGGGTGTCAACTCTACCTCAATAAAAATATATATATCTGTATACATTGAGAAATGATCACCACAATAATTCTACTTAACATCTGTCACCATACATGGTGACACATTTTTTTCTCGTGATGAGAACATTTAAGATCCACTCTCTTAGCAACTTTCAAATATGCAATACAGTATTATTAACTACAGTCACAACGCTGTACATGTTATATGTCCCCAGGACTTATTTATTTTATAACTGGAAGTTTGTACCTTTTGAAAACAACGCTTCACCTATTTTGCCTCACCCTCTAACCCCTGCCTCTGACAGTCACCAATCTGTTATCTGTAGGTATGAACTTTATTTCTTAGATTTCACATATAAGTCAGATCATATGATATTGTCTTTCACCATCTCATTTTTCAAATGAAGGAGAATAGTACTGCTTATGTTACCGGGTCTTATGAGTTCTTTTAAACTGAGTTATAATTGACAAGACATTGAAAGTGTACAATGTGATCATTTGTGTACATATGTATTGTGAAAGGATTGTCCCTATAAAGGTAATTAACACATCCATCACCTCACATATTTACTTGTGTGTGTATGTGTGTGTGTATGCGTGTGTGTGTGTGTGTGTGAGAGAGAGAGAGAGAGAGAGAGAGAACATTATGGGTTTTAAATGAAGCAAACTTTACAAATCACTTAGCACACTATCTGGCACACAGTAAGCACTCAGTTGTCATTATTACATAATGATCGGGGAGCCAGTAGAATGTGGAGGTCAAAGCTCTAAGCCAGACAACCTGATCTAAATAGCTGGTTTGCCCAGCCAGCACTAGCTTGTAACTGGGGAAATTGCTTATCCTCATTTGTAAATTAGGGATAACAATACCTTTTTTAAAGGGTTGTGGTAAGGATAATGAGATAATTTATGTAAAGAACTTGGCATAGTAACTTCCTGGGCACACAGTACCTTCTCAATAACTGGTAGGTATTAATACTGTTAACACAGGACAGAGGAAAGAAGGGAAAGAGGCCATCAGCCCCCCTAGCAGCAGGAGCCTCAAGAATAGAGGGTGAGCGCCATCTAGTGGTCTCCAACTAAAAGCCAGCACAGCAAACAGTCAAGCCAAAGGCACCAGACTTCATTTCTAACTTCCTATTCCCAGGTAAGATCTTCTAGCCTCTCCCCACCACCTTCTGAAAGTCGTGGCCATGTCCTAGGGACTGATACTGGAGTGGAGGGGGTGGGGGGGAAAGCAAAGCAAAACAGAGAGTTTGCTAAAGCCTTCTGGGCCACCATAGTGAAATGCTCAAAGCCCGTGAACTGTGGCTGTCAGGAAGCTTCTGAAAGCACTTGCAGCATCAGGGATGAAGTTAACAGAGTTCAGAAGTTAAGCTGCATCTCAGCTGCCTTCTTTGTCCCACATTGTCGTGGTCTTGCTCCTTTTTCCCAATGTACAACTTCCTCATTCCTGCAAAGCAGCATCCTGCCTGGGAAAGAGCACCCCACAGACCTGAGTTCAAGCCCCAACTCTGCCCTCAACTAGCTCTGAACTTCAGGAAAGTCACTTAATCTCACTACACATCAAGTTCCTTCTCTGGAAAATGGATCGGTACTTCCCAGTGGGATGGGCATCGGCTCTGATAGGAAACAGAGCTCGGTTCGTGTACTGAGCACCAACGTGGCTTTTCTGAACTTCCAATTTTCTCTTCTGAACTTTCTCTTCCACCAGATGCAACAAATAATTCCAGCCCTGATGAGCTGCTAAGAACATTACATGAACTAAAAGCTTGACATATAGAAGGCACTACACGTATCACAGCGGTCTTCATTTGTTATTCTATAGATTTGTTGTGAGGTTTGAATGAAGTGATGTACATGACAGTCCGTAGCAGTATGCCTGGCACACAATAGAAGCTGTATGTTGTAGACATTGATGTGTTGTAGACCCAAATCACCCCCAAAACCTTCAGCACAGAGTGGCGACAGCCGAATAGCCCCTGAAATATGTTCTCAACCAAAGATGGCAGCCTTGCCCAAAGTCACACCCCTTACTGGGGGTGGCCCCCACCCAGTGACAGCCAATTGGTCGGATGCCCCAGACCTTTGTTGCAGCTGAACCACACCCCAACTTCTCCCTCTGTGTGCTCTTGTTTCCTCCTGTCCCCACAACTGTGGAGCCAGGGAACACTTTCCAGTGAACTTGTGTCATGTACATCTTCTCAGTACGCTTCTTGGGGATTTGCCTGCAACACTTAAATGTTAGTTATTTCTTATACTCCTCATGCCCCTGCCTCTTCCTTCCAGACATGTAAACTGAGGATATGGAACAAGGGTGGAGACAAGGGTACTTGTCTCTCACCACTTCATTGGGCAAGAATGAAGAAAACTGGGACATTAAAAGAATACCATATACCTCAAACTCACTTCCCCCTTAAATTGAAATTAATTATTACTGAGTTACGTAGTCCCCAAATTTTTAGGCAAATAACTGAGTTAGAGAGGTGAGAACTCTTCAGAAAATAATATAAATATTCCACAAAAATTTACAGAATGCAGAAACGCTGTTGAATTGACTGACAGTGAGTTAATAATTATAGTAGCTACAATTTACTGAATATTTAGTACGTACCAGGCACTGTGATAAATATTTTACCTGGATTATGTCATTTAATCATCACAAAAATCATAAAGGTAAATGCTATTATTATCACCATTTTATAACCGAGTTAACTTGGGCTTAGAGTATTAAATGATTTGCCCAAGGTCATGTAGTTATTAAATGGATGGGAGGCAGGATTTGCTTCTGGGCAGCTTGACTCCAGAATCAGCACTCTTAAATGCCAGATACACTGCCAACTAGCACTGAAATAATAACAGGACAGCTTTTCTATTTCCTTGATGGTTAACCCTTCATTACGCAATAATTCTGATTTTTGAAAACCATTACTTAGAGTTCTAGGAATTCTAGCAGAAATTCCAGGAAATCTGAGGGCTTCTGAGCAATGTGTGGATTGTGGGTCAGAAGCCACCATTTTAAGGGGACAGCTGAGTCTTTCTAATGACAAGAGGAGACTATGAGGCTAGGACACTTCTATTATATTACCTTCAGCTGCCTCTGATTCAGCTTGAAGTCATTTTGCTCAGACTTGATGGGGCCTTGGGGGCCCGGGGCAGGGAGAGAGTCTGCTCCACTCATTTGGAACTTAGGAGCCGGCACCTTCCACAACCATTTCTTTTTAGCCCTCTTATAAACCTTTCAACAGGGAAGCTAAAAACACAGCTTGCTGACTTTCTAATTTTCCAAGGTCCAGGCCTGAGAAATGAGGGCATTCCACCCCATGGAGCCATCAGGAATGAAGTCATAGCAGTGGAATGTTCCCAGGAACAAGGACACCTGGAAGAAGGAGAAGAGTATGGGGGGGGGGGGGTTGTTTCCATTATTTACTGCAGCAAAACAAACTGTCCCAAACCGAGTGGCCAAAAACAGGGCCAGTAAACCATAGTCCACGGGCCAAATTCAGCTTGCCACATGTTTTTGAAAATAAAGTTTTTGTGGAAGACAGCCACATCTCTTTGATTACATATTTTCTGTGGCTGCTTTCGCACTGTAAAGGCAGAGTTGAGCCATTGTGCCAGAAATTGTATGAAATCCTAAACTACTTACTATCTGGCCCTTTCCAGGAAAGGTTTGCTGACTACTGACCTACCATAATAATTTTCTACATCTCACAATTCTATGCTTCGTGTCATTCTGCTGCTGCTGTCCTGGGCTCACTCAGGCAACATCATTCAGCTCCAGGGTGAGCTGGGGGTTGGGCTCAGCTGACACAGCCATGATAACTGAGCTTTTCTCTGACTGTGGTCCTTCAGCCTGAAGAAGGCTGGACTACGTTCCCCCATGTGCTGGTGGAACTAGCCTGGTGCATAAGTGCTTATCAAACCTCTGCTCTGCTCGCCTCGTGCCCGTTGGTGTTCCTTCAGACACAGCAAGTCACGTGAGCAAGCCCAGGGTTAATGTGGAAGGTCATTATCCAGGGTGTAAATACTGGAAGGCATGTTCCTTGGGAGCCACCAAGGTAATCATGTATCACATTGGCATTCAATATTTTTTGTCAAAGAAATAAGTGCAGTAGGGCTGGCTGGAGGATAGAGTTTATTCACCCACTCATTCAACAAAGATTTAATAGGCCCCTACCATTTGCCAAGCCTGATCTGAGTGATTGCATGTGCCTGACAATTTGTCTAGGAGTCAGTTGCTGATATATTTTTCACAAAAGCCAAACTTGTGTTGATTCTCATGGAGTGAAGATATATTGAGCTTTTATGTTTTATACAGCATGGAAGCATTTTATTTTTTTTTTAATTTTTTTTTTCAACGTTTATTTATTTTTGGGACAGAGAGAGACAGAGCATGAACAGGCGAGGGGCAGAGAGAGAGGGAGACACAGAATCGGAAACAGGCTCCAGGCTCTGAGCCATCAGCCCAGAGCCCGACGCGGGGCTCGAACTCACAGACCGTGAGATCGTGACCTGGTTGAAGTCGGACGCTTAACCGACTGCGCCACCCAGGCGCCCCAGCATGGAAGCATTTTAATGTACCCCATGAATATTCAGTTCAGTGTAGATAAAATGCCCCCCCCAAAAGGAACTCAAAATAATTATACCTTTACTGTGTCCAGTTTGTGAAATGAAACCACAGGTAAGGCGAGTGAAGTGTGAGTTTCTCTGCTTGCTTCCATGAGGTATAACCTGGGTCGTATTGATCTCAGAACACAAGCTCTTGATAGGGGTTTAGTTTCCCTTATGGTAGTGCCACCTCCAAAGGGAAGGGTCCCAGACTGGATGGCCAGAGTTCTAGATTCTCATCCTGTTCTACCGGCCTCTCACTTGGTCTTAAGGTAATGAAGTCAAGATCAATTTTTCACCAAACACGAACACGGTTTGCCAATATCTGCTTTGGGGCACAAGCAAAGTTTGTACTTCTCTGCTCCTTGTGGTTAGATATAGCCATGTAACTTGCTCTAGCCAATGAAATATGAGAGGAAGTGACTGTCCCTTCTGGGTGGAAGTATTAAATTGCCAGGGCTCAATTCCACCACACTCTTATCCTGCTGCGGCAACTTTTGACAGCACATATAGATAGAAAGAGTGAAACACTGAACCATCATATGCAGGCTGAACACCCCAAAAAATCATCCAAACCTACATCATAGGCGACATAGGCAATGATACTGGAATAGTGTTGCATGGTGACAGACGGTAGCTACACGTGTGGTGAGCATAACACACAGAGATCTTGAATCACGATGTTGTACACCTGAAACTAACACAACACTGGGTGTCATCTACACTCAAATAAAAAGTTACCCAAACCCACAAAAGACATTGTACGGGCAACCAATCCGTCTTTCCTGTTTTAAGCCAGGGAGATCCCAGAGATGTTTGTTGTTACAACATAATAAGACCTCCCCTAACAAAACCAGGCTTCTTAATAATAGCACCGGCTCTGTTTGGGAAACATATTCCTAATGTGCTGTTGGTGCACAGGAGGAGAATTTATTAGACGCTCAAGCAACAAAAGATAAGCTAAACATCTATGGGTGAGATGGGGAAAGAAACTCTTTTGCTCTAGAGAGTGAGATACAGGAAAGGAAGGAAAGCAGTAACTTATAAGATGATGGAACTCTGAGTGCTAATGTCACCCCTCCTTGTGATCTCCAAGTTTTCAATAAGGTGGACTTTAAATCTCTATGAATGCTTCATAAGAATGGAATGGTTCTTATCACTTATTAGTATGCTTTTGTTTATTGTTCATTTGTTTGCTTGTGGGTTTTTGTTTGTCTGTTTTTGTGAAAGCCAGTGAAGGGCTGAGTTTCGAGACACAGGCTGACACAGGGAAGGATAGACAGCCCGGTCCATCACTACACACAGACTAGAGGCAGAGAGGGCCATACAGTAAAAATACAAGCCTCCGGGAATCCAAAGAACTCCCAGCACTTCAGCAACAATAGCTAACACGAAGTGCTCACCACATGTCAGGCAAGGATGTAAGCATTTTACACTGAGCTGTTTAAATCCTCGTAATATTACCTTTAAGTTCAGAACTATTGTTATCCTCATTTTACAAAGAAACTGAGACACTGAAAAGTTAGAGTCGGCATGCAAATAGCTCCCCCTATTGGGGGAGCCACTCTCCAAACGACTGGCCCCTTCTCCTGTAGATCTTAAGACAAATGTTTTGTCTTCACCGGCACTATCCCCAAGCACGATATCTGCCTAGGTCATTCTATATCACAGCACCTGTCACAATCTGTGGCAATTTTTATTTGTGTTTTTAATTTATGTATTGTTTTCCTCCCTTCATCTCTTTGCACATAGTAGGCCTGTTTTGATTAATGAATGGAGAACATGGAGGAAATAGAGAAGCACAGAATCTGCTCATTCTCCATGAAGGGAAAGCAAATGGAGGGAAGAGTTTTTCTCATCAGCTTCAGTCAGTTGCTGCAATGGCAAAAGGTGGGGAAGACACAAGACTGCAGAATCTAAGAACTTAGGTTCTGAAGTCAGATGGATCTGAGCTTGAATCTCACTTCTGTCACCAATCAAGGTGAGTAAACTTGGAAATTCATGTAACCTCCTGATTTCTCTGATATGGCACAGAATTAAGCCTATACTTCACAAACCAGGAGGGAGAAAGGGAGATCCCACGTGGAAAGCACTCAGCATAAAGCATAGAGAAAATACTTAATATGTGAGGTGTCACTTTTGTCATTGTCACTACCATTATTATGAAAAGCACTTGCTGCGTCATCTCAGCTACTCTCCTTCCCTCTCTCACATGCTCTCCATCCTCTGAGACCCCACAGGGCTAACAATCAATCCAAGCTAGGAAGGTGGGATCAGCCCCAGGCTCCACTACACCTTTATCACTGTTAATTCACAAACTGTTAAATGTCCTAATGATCAAGAATAAAATGCCACATGATCCAATAATTCCACTACTGGGTATTTACCCAGAGAAAATGAAACACTAATTAGAAAAGATATATGCAGGGTACCTGGGTGGCTTAGTTAGTTAAGTGTCTGACTCTTGATTTCAGCTCAGGTCATAATCTCATGGTTCATGAGATTAAGCCCCACCCACATCATGCTCTGGGCTGACAGCATGGAGCCTGCTTGGGATTCTCTCTCCCTTTCTCTCTGCCCCTCCCCGACTGGCACTCTATCTCAAAATAAATAAATAAACTTTAAAAAAAAAGAAAAATAGGGGCACCTGGGTGGCTCAGTCAGTTGAGCTTCTGACTTCAGCTCAGGTTCATGGGTTCGAGCCCCACATTTTATTCAGCACTGACAGCTCAGAGCCTGGAGCCTGCTTTGGATTCCATCCCTCTCTCTCTCTCTCTCTCTCTCTCTCTCTCTCTCTCTCTCACACACACACACACACACAAATAAACTTTTTTTTTAAAGAAGAAAACATATATGCACCATTTTGTTTATTGCAGCGTTGTTTACAGTAGCCAAGATATGGAAGCAACCTAAGTATATGTATGTATGTATATATATATATATATATATATATATATATATATATATATATACCCATATATAAAATTGAATATTACTCAGCCATAATAAAGGATGAGATCTTGCCATTTGTGACAACATGGATGGACCTAGAGGGTATTATGCTTACTGAAATAAGTCAGACTGAGCAAGGCAAATACTACATGACTTCACTAATGTGTGCAATCTAAAAAACAAAACAAATAAACAAAAAGCAGAATCATATCTATAACTTCAGAGAACAACCTGTTGATTCCCAATGGGAAGGGGGAAGGGGATAAGTAAAATGGGCAAAAGGGAGCAGGAGATGTAGGCTTCCAGTTATGGAACAAATTAGTCACGGGAATAAAGGACACAGCATAGGGAGTATAGTCAATGATACTGTAATAGCACCATGTGATGACAGACAGATGACAGCTACACTTGTGATGAGAATACAATGGTATAAAGATGTCGAATCACTATGTCATACTCCTGAAACTAATGGAAGCTTATGTAACTAATATCAACTATATTCAAATGAAAAAAATTTTTTAACTTAAAAAAAAAAGAGTGGACTCTATTTATGAAACATTTCGTACTGTATAAAGTGCATACAAAGTCTTTTGAAGAAGGTGCCATACTTCAGACAAAATGAACTTTCTTTAGCATAGGGAAAAATTCTCAATTGTTTTCACAAACTCCACATTTAAGAAATCTAGAGCAAATTTCCAGAGCTTTTAGCACTTTGCAACACAAAGGGTTCAAATGGAAGGCTTTTTCAAAAGTATAAAATAGGTAGAGCCAGCTGTTAACAACTTAAGCATAGGCTGAAATTCCTTAAAATAAAACAAGTTGTTCATCCTCACAGTACTTTTTTGTCTTTTCAGTCTTCACAACACATTAATGTAGGAATTCCTCTTACCTGAAGATAGAAAAAGAAGGCTGAGGCAGTACAATTAACTGAGTGATTGGCCAAGAAGATTTAATAATAAAAACTGCTGCCATTAACCTCTCTTGGTCTTACTTAACTTAAGCCTCAACACCTTCATTTAGGAGTGGAATGCCCGGGGGCACGTTACGGAGAAACACTCAAAATATGGTACCAGTTATTATTAGCATTATTATTATTAGGCTGTCCTTATGTGACAGGTTCTGGGCAATATGCTTTCATTTTAACCTCACAGCAACCCTCTGATGTGGAATAATTATTATTGCCATTTCAAGATGAGAACACTGAGTTTTGGAAGAGTTTAGTAACTTGCTGAAACTCACAGGGGTAGAAATGTTATTGGTCCCCTCTGTCCAGTTTCCTATCCAGGGCAGTTAACCCCTTTTGGTGTCTCCTTCTCAATTGCCCTTCTATAGCAGGGATCATATTGGGCAACATCTGGGCCTACAATGGATGGCAGACAGTGGAAGGAAGTGAGTTGACCCTCAGCAGATTGCCCATCCAGAACTTTTTTCCAGGTAAACAACCCAACGTTTTCCTCTGGCTGTTATCTCCCTCTTGGTTAGTGCTTAGGAACCCAGTCTGAGTTCCTGGGCTTTGTGACACAATGGATCCTCAACTAATGTTTGCATAATCAACTGGGTAAGTCCTGTGATGGTTAATTTCACTTGTCAACTTGACTGAGTCAAGAGGTGCCCAGATATTTATTTAGTCAAACTTTATTCTGGGTGTATCTGCAAGGGTGTTTTTGAATGAGATTAACATTGTAATCAACAGAATAAGGTAGATTGCCCTCCACAATATGGATGGGCCTCATCTAATCAGTTAAAGGCCTGAACAGAAGTTAAAAAAAAAAAAAAAAATCCTACCTCAAGTAAGAAAAAATTTCTCCAGCAGACTGCTTCAGGACTGGAGCTGCACTGTTAGCTCCCCCGAGCCTCCGTCTGCCAGGCAACACTGCAGAGTTGGGCTTGCCAGCCTCTGTAACCACATGAGCCAATTCCTTATAACACATCTCTTTCTATGTGTACATATTCTATTGTTCCTGTTTTTCTGGAGAATTCTGACTAATACAAGCTCACCACAGTTCTAGGAAAAGGAAGTCACCTTTGGTTGTCATCCTCTCAACATGAGGACAGAGAGAAAAAGAACCACTGACCCATGACTTACAGGAAGAAAAAACACCTTTATTGACTATCACTTTAAGAATCCCCTACATATTGGGGGTGCCTAAGTGGCTCAGTTGGTTAAGCATCTGACTTCAGCTCAGGTCATGATCCCCTGGTTCATGGGTTCAAGTCCTTCGTCCGGCTCTGTGCTGACAGCTCAGAGCCTGGAGCCTGCTTCGGATTGTATCTCCCTCTGTCTCTCTGCCCCTCCCGTGCTCATGCTCTGTCTCTCTCTGTCTCTTTCTGTCTCTCTCTCTCCCAAAAACAAATAAACATTAACAAAAAAATTTTTTAAAGAATCTCTTATGCATTGGGGCACCTGGGTGGCTCAGTCAGTTGAGCATCCAACTCTTTTTTTTTTTTTTTAAGTTTATTTACTTATTTTGATAGCTAATGGGGGAGGGGCAAAGAAAGAGGAAGAGAGAGGATCCCAAACAGGCTCCACACTGTCAGCACAGGGCTTGAACTCAAAAGCCATGAGATCATGACATGAGTCAAAACCAAGAGTCAAATGCTTAACTTACTGAGCCACCCAGGTGCCCTGAACATCTGACTCTTGATTTCAGCTCAGGTCATAATCTCATGGTCATGGGATCAAGCTCCATGTCGTGCTCCATGCTGACTATGAAGCCTGCTTGAGATTCTCTCTCTCCCTCTGCCCCCTCCCCCATGTGTGTTCTCTCTCTCTTTCTCTCTCTCTCAAATAAAAATAAATAAATACAAGCATTTCTTACTCATCGAGCAAGCAGCCCAGCCAGAACCAGGGCTGTCTGACTCCCAGGCATCTGTTCTTAACCCCTTATAGTGGGTTGAATGGTGGTTCCCAAAATGGTATGTCCACTTCCTAATCCCCAGAACCTGTGCATGTGACTTTATTTGGAAAAGAGGGTCTTTGTAGATGTAACGAAGTTAAGGATCTCAAGATGAGATAACCCTGGATTATCTGGGTGGGCCCTAAATCCCATAACAAGCGCCTTATAAGGGACACACAGGAGAAATTTGATAAGCAACAGAAAGCCTTGTCTATTATTTTAAGCCACCAAGTTTATGGTCATTTATTATTACAGTCACAGGAAACTAATACACACTTGTTTCTAATATTGGGAATATAATCACAGGGAGCAAATTGACCTCCAGAGAGCAACTTGCAGTGACCAAGGATCATCCACTCTTGAAACATAAATGAAGAGATCTTAAAATGGTACAAGGGAAGGGGGCTAACATTGACTGGGTACATCCTGTTGGCCTGGCACTGTGCTAGGCACTGACCTCTATCGTTGCATTTAATCTTGACAACAACCTTATAAAGTAGATTTTACTAATAAGTATGCAAATCTTCCCTGACAGGGCCCAAACTGGATTAGGAGGATGTGCTTTGATAAAGAACTGTAAGACTCCAGACATACCTTAACACATCCAAGAAATAAACACATTTAACCAAGAGGCAGTTAGGTGTCGTAGTTAGGGGTACAGCTATCAGAGCCAGAATGTCTGGATATAAACCTCAAAACTCCTACTCACCATCTATGTGACCCTGCTCAGGTATTTAACCTCTCTGTGCATTGGTTTCTGCGCCTCTTAAATCAGGATAATGCTGGAAGCTGCCTTAAATAATGTTGCTGTAAGTTAAAGCATGTAAAGCATTTAGAATGAAGTCTGGCAGATAGCAGCCACTCCATAAGGTTTCACTATTACTGTAGCACACACGCTATTAAGCACGCAGTAAACACTCAATGGATATTTGCTATTATTATCATCATGAGTTCAATTAAGACCTCGCTAGACCCTAATCTTTCTCTGATATTTCGAGGGAACCATGATCCTTTTTTCTGCGAGAATTAAAAAGACCTCCTTGGAGATGGAAATTGGATTAAAATAAAAGCTCTCAGAATGTAGGCTCTCAGACAGATCCAAAGTACAAGGCATATAAAGTAATAGCAGGGGAGGGGGGCGGTTCTTTAAGCCTTTCAACATATATTTAATAGAGAATTACACCCAACCGCAAAATTACAGAATAAAGAGATTCAAACATAGTCTCAGCACTGGCAATGTCACATCTCACTAGAGCAAATGCGCTGATTGTTAGGTAGGTAGGTGAGGGAAGGGGTAGGTAAGCAGAAAGAGCGAATGGTTTTCCTAAAAATAAAATAAAATAATGAAAATAAAAACAAAGTAAAAAACTCCTACTGCCAAGAAATATGTAGGCGCACTTGCCATACTATGATAAACTGGTCAGAAAAGTTTGAATTCATTTGTTTATTCCTTAGCCCATTCCTTCAGTTATTTAACATTTACTGCCCAATAATAAATAGTTCCAAGTTTTATTGTCTCATGGTAGTGTATGCAAACAACTGCAATACAGGCTGGAAAGAATTGAGTGTTGTAGAGGAACAATAAAAGGAAAGAGATGTTCACCGCAAATTTGCAGGCGAAGTGTTAAATCAGACAACTGTCCACATCTCTTTGCGTCCCTCTAAGGCTAATTTCAGACTGTGTCATCAGTCACATGCCACAGTGTCAGCCTGTGAAAACCTTCCCTTGGCTGGTTGTGCTGTACATTGATGTTATTGCTTTGTTGTAAACCAAATGCATTTTATTTATGTGTTTTGTTTATCATTTCTCTCCCTCTACCAGAATGTAAGCTTCCTGCCTGCTTGACTTGGTTGCATTCTAAAACAGTACTGGCTCATAAGAGGCGTTCGATAAATACTTGCAGAACAGTAAGCCGAAAAAACACAACCTCTATTCAAGCGCTCAGCTTGATAGAATGGAATCCAGACGGCCTTTAAACATTCCCATTGATAGAGGATGCCATTGCAAGTCCCCCAAAAGGAAATCAGCACCCTCCTCACCTCTCCCTTCTCTGGGAAAAATCCCAACCTCCTCCATCTGTACATATGGGCCCCTGGAAACTGTGTTTCCTTTGTATGACGTTGCATTCTTGGTCTTAACCGATTGGACCAAAGCAGATATGTCACCTAAGCTGAGCCAATTCAATTCTCTTTTCTGGGACTTATTTTGCCTTTGTAAGAAGAGAGGGAGTTCAACAAAATGACCTCTGAACCCACTTACAGATCCCATGGCAAAGAGAGAGAGTATATGTAAAATTACAAAACTCATTTTAGAAAAGCTGGACATGATAGAAAAGCATAAAGAAAGAAATAAAAATCACCCATTTATGAGAGTTTGTAGTAATGAAAACTGGGAAACAGCCTAGATTCCCCCAAAGAAATAGATAAATAAACTACGGTACATCAATACTAGGTGCTACTTTCATGGAAAGATCTACAGAACATATGTTAAATAACTAAAACAAGGCACAGAACAAAATTTGCAATGTAGTACTATTTACATATATATATATACATATATATATAGAACTATGTATTATACATAAAGGTATATAAGAATATAAACCATACTGGTAGCCATAATTTTCTCTGGAGAAGAGAGATGTGAAGAGGAACTTCCGGTTTTCATGTGAAATATGTTTGTAGTATTTGAATGTAGTATGACAGTACCCTATTCTTATATTACCTTGTTTAAAGGACAAAACTTAAAATTATGAAAAGATACTCAGTAAGCAGAGTCAACTGAGACTGGAGACAAGGAAATCTTTTAGGAAGCTGTGCTTCTAAATTTGAATGTGAGGTGATGGGGCCTGAACTTGGGCAGAAGGAATGGTGAGAGGGGTGCCTGGGTGGCTCAGCGGGTTGAGTGTCTGACTCTCGGTTCTGGCTCAGGTCACGATCTCACAGTGCGTGAGTTCAAGCCCCATGTCCGGCTCTGCACTGACAGCGTGGAGGCTCCTTGGGATTCTCAGTCTCCCTCTCTCTCTGCCCCTCTCTCACGAGCTCTCTCTCTCTCAAAATAAATAAACTAACATTAAAAAAAAAAAAGAAATGGTGAGAAAGAGATAAATCTGTGACAGATTTCAGGTGTAGAGTTGAGACTTCTGATTGGTTGAACATAGTGGGGTGGGGGAGGGAGAGTGTTTGGGGATGAGTGGCAATGAGTGGCAATATACTTTTTTTTTTTAACGTTTATTTTTGAGACAGAGAGAGACAGAGCATGAATGGGGGAGGGGCAGAGAGAGAGGGAGACACAGAATCTGAAACAAGCTCCAGGCTCTGAGCTGTCAGCACAGGGCCCGAAGCGGGGCTCGAATTCACGGACCGTGAGATCATGACCTGAGCCGAAGTCAGATGGATACTTAACCAACTGAGCCACCCAGGCACCCCATGCAATATACTTTCATGTAAAGAGCATGGGCTTTGGAATTCGGCCACCAAGGCCCAAAGCTCAACTCAGCCCTTTACCAACTTCAGGGACATTGGGTGACTTAGTTCACATCTCAGTGTCTCAGTTTGCCCCTTTGTAAACAGAGATGATGATACTATTTCCTAGCTCATAGGGCTTTTGTCAATCAGTTCATGTAAAGTGCTTAGAACCTTGTCATTGCTCGGTATATGTTGGCTATTATTAGAATGACTCCTGTTAGTATCATCACCACCATTATCGTCAACATTTTCTTCATGAGGGCCAATCCCAGGCCTTAGCTCAGGGGACTAGCTGGAAATAGGGGAAAATACAAAATGATTTAAAGCATTCTCCAAGAGTGAGAGTCAGAGAGGAATAAGGAAACCAAGAAGAGCTCACAAGCCTGATTACTGTGTCTTGCGAACAGGCTGCACTGGGAAGGGAAAGACATCATGCTGAATAAAACTGCCAGGAAAGTTAGATAAGAGATAGGTTTGAAGAAACTTATATGATTAGCTATATTTTAAAGCAGAGGACCACTGATTGAATCTCTTTTTCTTTTCTTTTCTTTTCTTTTTTTTTTTTTTTTTGCTTTATGTTTAAAATCTTAGATATGCAAAAAACTAGAGACATAGAAATACACATCATGTATATATTAGCATATTCTAATTGTAATGAATTAAAGCATGAAGCCAAAGCAAAACATGAACATGCATAGCCTCACTTCCTGCCCCTGACCCCTTTCTCTACGTTTACACATATACCCAACACTACAGTGAATACTTAACTTGAAGGACGTCATCAAAATACACTTTTATTATTGTCTTCCATTATCTCTTCAAAATTTATTTTTGAGGTGGAGTAATCTCTGGCCCTAGAAAGAAATTCTGGCAGACCCATGACTTTTCTGCTCACTCTTAGTTAAGAGATACTCCTCAGTTCAGAAATTAAAATGTCCATTCCAACACGTGAACCCAAACTCCAAGTCTAATTTGCAATCACATCTTCTCTGTCCCACATGGGGCCTCCTTCCTATCTTGCCCTTCTGCTTCTCATCCCTGACTAAAGGGAAGGTGGTTTCTGAGCCCTCCTGGGCAAAGGGGGAGTGAGAAGAGGGGAGAAATTAGTACATGAGAAACATCTTGAATTGTGCAGTACTCCAGACATTCTCTGGCCTGGTAGAGACCAGGTCTTCCACATGGGCCACTTTGTGGGACGCCCATGAGGTGCTAAGCTGTTCTCAGTCACCACCTACTTTCTGCCGCCCCTGACTCTTGCCGTGGGGCTTTCTCACCCTCAGGCAGAAGACCCCTGGAGCAGGACTTTGAATGGATCTATTATCTCTCTCTGTTATGGCCCACAGTTGGTACAAGGAAATCACTCCAACCCCCTTCCTCCATCCAGCAAAATCTGGGAATGTGTGTAGGTCCCAACATGGACACCTCCACTCTGCTGCCACAGGAAACTCAAACTTTTTCAGGCATGCTCAGGCACCGCTCTTTTGCGTCTCCCAACTACAGGCACCACATCTCAGGCTCCTGAGAATAGACCCAGGCTTCAGGGAAGGAGGTAACAACTTCCCTAAGCTACTCACATTGCTAAGTACACCTCTACCAGAAACAAAACAAAACCTCACCAATTCCTCTCCTTTACTCCATAATCCTTTTTTTTTTTTCTTAATGTCTATTCACTTTTCAGAAAGAGAGTGTGAGCGGGGGAGGGGCAGAGAGAAAGAGGGGGACTGAGGATCAAAAGCAGGCTCTGCATTGACGGAGCCAGATGTGGGGCTCGCACTCATGAACCATGAGATCACCACCTGAGCTGAAGTCAGATGCTCAACTGACTGAGCCACTCAGGCGCAGGCGCCCCTCCTTTTAGATATGCTTTATCTGAGTCGGAGTAAAAGAGCCAGGGAATGTTTTGTAACCGTTGGCTGTGTATATTCTGCACCAATTGATCTGGCTTTGAAATTTACTGTCTATTATAGTTTAATGTTTCAACCCTGAAGCTCTCCCATCCCTCATTCTACTTTTCTCCCTTTAAGATCAATTTTCTGGATGATGGGAGATCTTTTAAGAACAGAAACGCACCTTTCTGTTTTCCTCTGTTCCCCACCAAGAGCTCCTCGCCAGGCACAATCCTTCAAAGGAGCCCGAGCTAATTTAATCATCATTGCCGCTTTTTGCACCGCCAAGCGTTAGAGGGCGCTAGAATCTCAGACTGTGATTGGCGCTCAATGAAGGCCGCTCCCGGCGCGCAGATCTTTACGTAAACGTTGGGGGCGGAGCCGCCCTGAGCGCGGTGACTGGCGGCGGCACTGGCGGCAGCTGGAGGCGTAATAGTGCGGGTCGCGGGCTTGGAGAAGTTAAGAGGCGGCGGTGGCGCCGGGGACGACGACGACAGTAGGAGCGGGCCCTGGGCTTGTCGCTCACCATGCCGACCGTAGAAGAGCTTTATCGCAACTATGGCATCCTAGCCGACGCTACGGAGCAAGTTGGCCAGGTAAGTCCCCGAGAGGCCTGCAGGGCCCGGCGCTCCGCGGCCTCTCGAAGGCGCTCCCCGGGCCGGGCGGGGGCTCCTGCTTCGCCCTCCCGCGGACTCCCAGCGGCGCCCGCTGTTTGGTCTCGATGGGCCCCAGTGGGAGTGTAGACGCCCGCTTCGCCGGGGAGAGCGCGGGTCCCCGTCCCAGGTTATTTCTCTGCCTCCCTTGACCAGCCTTTTCTCACCGTGGCGTTTCCTAACTCAGCCTCGCCAGCCCCCCGTTAATTGTCGTCCCGAGCCTTGCCCCGCATATTGCTTTAAGTCTTTCTTCTTTGCGGTGGACTTCAGCCCGTCGGAAGATTAAGATTGAGAGTTCTCGAGAGGTCAGAAATGTCTTTCTCGAAGCAAAACAAACAAACAAAAAACTTGCTATTAATTTAGGAAGAGTGTTTAGCGGACAGAAGTTTGTGAAAACAGAAGAGGGGCCCTTTTACCCAGATTTTAACAAGGACTTACGATTTCGTTTATTCAGTACATTTTTGAGCGCCAGGTGCTGTGCCGGGCGCTGGAGGTACAAGACAGAAAGTTACTGGTGCTCTCCGGAATGTATCTTTAGTGAGGGGGACTACCGATAAATAAGAAAGAAAGGTCTGCCACCACCACCCCCCCCCCCCCACTGAAAAGTGTAGTACAGAAAATATAACAGAATCGTGCAGTGGCAGTGGGGAGGGGCGGGAAAGAGTGCAGCTTTAAATAGAGTTGTCTGGCAAGAGCTCTCCGCAGTGTTTGCCTCAAGACACACAGTTTCCGCAGTGTTGAATTTTTATGCAGGCTTCTTTGTGAGTTTTCAAGTACTGGAGTACATTGAACTTAAGGAGTTGGGGGTTGTGTGTGTGTTTTCTTAGGAAAAGAACCAGGCTCTCCCAGAAGTAATCTTGGTCATTGTCGTTAGAAATTCTATGCGTATCTTTTCAGTACTTAGAACTTAATGTTATTCATCTGCTTACCCATCCCATGGAGTAAGAAGTGGAAGATCCTGTATATAGTCTACTAACGTTATCAAGGCTGTGGCAGCCCCTCCCAACCCCTTTTTCTGGACATGTGTAATTCAGGTAAATCTTTTTAGAGCTAAACAACAATAAAGTTGTGCTGTCAGGACCTTAGTTAATCTTTATCTAGAATTGTAAATTTACCAGTTTGAAGTACTAGATCATTTTCCTTCGGTACATATTTCCATTTCAGTAGCAAATTTTGACATCATCAGTCAGTGAGAAATATACTAACAGTGTGTTGTAGACAAATATAGAGTGGGTGTTAGGTCAATACTGAGGGAGAAATTTTCTACCGGTTAAGACAAGATTGGGAAAACTATGATCAGTCATATTTTGATTTTGTTGTTCCTAGAAAGATGTGGTAGTGAAGATACTCTCATTCATTGTGACGGAGTTGAGGGAGATTGTAGCAAATTGTTGTCCCAAAAACTGATTTTGTTGCAGATCAGCAGAGGAGATGGGGTAAAACCTACAACAGTGATTCTCAGTTTGTAGATGCTGCTCTCCCAAAGAGGTATATCAGGAATTTTTTAGGGAAACTTAGAAACTATATACACAGTCCAGTCCCGTTCCCCCAGCCTCATTCTTTGCTGGTAGCAAACAGTTGACCGCCATCTACTATGCTAGGGCAAACAGAAGTCAAACTGGAATTTATATATTCGCTGTGAATGACTGAGAGTTGCTCACATTTTTCTCTTAATGCCATCTTTAATCTCTTAAATATATGTACATATTTATTTATTTTGAGAGACAGCACATGGGGAGGTGGGGGCCAGGGGCAGAGAGATAGAATCCCAAGCAGGCTCTGTGCTCACAGCACAGGCTTGATCACCTGACATGTGGCTTGATCCCAGGAACGGTGAGGTCATGACCTGAACTGAAATCAAGAGTCAGACCCTTAACCAAATGAGCCACCCAGGCGCCCCTAATGTCATCTGTAGTTTTAAATACCAGGTAAGATTGAGAGTTCTCCCTCAAGAGGTCAAAAATGTCTTTCTCAAAGTAAAAATCTGCTTTTAATTTAGGAAGAGTGCTTAGGAGACAGAAGTTTGTGAAAAACAGAAGAGGGTTTTTTTTTTTTCATGCAGACTTTAATGAAGGCCCACAGTCTCATTTATTCAGTACATTTTTTCAGTGCCTACCATGTACCAAAAACACTGTGCCAGGTGCTAAAATTTTAGCAGGATTCCTTAGCACAGTGGGAGCTCAGTACCTTCATGACACTGTAGTGACAGCTGTCAGGCAGCTATTTGAGACGAAAAGCCCTGTGCATAATTAGGTGTAGGGATTTTCTCAGCCTCAAATAGTGAATTCTGGAAGGACTGAAGCTCGACTGAACCATAATGGCTACTAAGTCTGCTCTACTGTATAATAACTTCAACCTTTAGAGAAAATTCCTAAAACTTCTCACCAAAAAAGATAGTGGGTTTCACGACCCTGCATGTGAATTTTAACTAAAAGCAAGAGGCAACTTAATGGAAGGAACACCACTGACAGTTCTTTAAGGAGAGAAAGTCTTTACATTCTTAATGTAGCAAAGCCTGACTTTCATGTTAACTTAGGAGGTTTACAGTCAAGGGTTAAGGTATCCTGGCAGGTACCTATGTGGACATTTCTGAGACCATATATGAGTTTTTAGTCTAGAACTTCCTTCTAACATTTATGTTCGGTTTCATCCTTTGCCAAAGAGCTGAGAACCATAGTTGCTTTTGCTGCTGCCGCTGAGGGGAGTACCCTCTTCTCTACTGTCAGAGAGTAATGCTCTCTGAATACATCAGGAAAAACACAAGTCCTCCGAGGTTTTCAGCTAATTTTCTCCAAACAGATTATTCTCTTGATGAACCTCCTTGGCACTGTGTATTCATTTATAGTACTTCATATTTGTATTTTATTTCATGTGAGGGCTTTTCTTATTCCCTTATTAAATTATAAAGTCTTGAGGTTAAGGGTTAAATTGTCTTTTTTTTTTTTTCTCCTTGCACTGTACCTTCTACTTCAGTAGACATTTTTTCTTTAAAGTTGAAGAAATACATTAAAAGAGAGAACAGATCTAATTAATTGTATATAACTGTATAATTATATTAATAAAGTTAATAATTATACAACTAATATATGTCCTACAATCACATATAAATGTAATTATTGTTATGTGTGTATATATACATGAAACAAAAACCTGTTTACAAGGATTATCTCTTGGGAATGGAGGTGAGAACTGTATACACTCACACATCATATATGTGAACCATGAGCATGTGTTTTCTAATAAGCAAACTTCAAGTGAGAAATTCTAAGTGATGTATTATTTAACACCTGAAAACATTTCCCTCCTTTTTTGTACCTGCTATTCAGCTTCCCTTCCCCCCACTCTGCCTCTGCTGCTCCTTCAGGTCTCCTTGCTCTGCTGAGTGTTCCTCTACCTCCCTAACCCCCTTTCCACAGTGCTCTGGCCATAATAAAGTAAGGTGTTGTCCATTAGTATTTTACATTTGTTTCTAATTTTTCCGAATTTACTTAATTTTTAAATGTAGATATTTAGTTTTGTATTATGTAGTCAAAAACTTTTTTAAGTTAAAAAAAATACCAAATATCTGTGAAGGGACTGGGGCGGTTAGGCTGAGCTAATAAGATCAATATAATGCCTGAACCCTGATTTCTCCTTTGTTCTCTTAAACGGGAGTACACTGGCTCTACAGAGTGGAAAAGCATAAGCTTGATTGACTTTTATTTCATGAAATACCACTCTTTTGGTGCCTTTTTCCCCTATGATTAAGCTAAAAAACACAGACCAAGTTCATACTCCTTCAAAAATCTGTAAAAAGTTGGGTGATGACAGATGGTGACTACACCTATTGTCATGAGCATTGAGTGATACGTAGAATTGTCGAATCACTGTGTTGTACATCTGTCTGTCAACTATACTTCAATAAGAAAGTGTTAATTTTGTGTTACAAACTAGATTTATTCATTGAGGAAGAAGTAATAATATAGCTTTGCATATCCATTTTATTTTTATGTCATACTTGAGAAATATGTTTGTTGAAACTATAAACTTCTCTAAAATAATTCTTTCTTGCTTAGAAGCTGCATCCTGGTCCCAAACAAATATGGCTTTACCTGGCATGTAACTGATCACTTACATATATTGGTTGTGTTTTGACAATCACTATCACAGACTTTTTATTTTAGAAGGTATATGCTGAATGTGGGTCTACCTGTAGCCTTTTATTTTTACTTGAAAATATTGTAGTTTGCTTTTTTTTTTTTTTTTTAATTTTTTTTCCAACATTTATTTATTTTTGGGACAGAGAGAGACAGAGCATGAACAGGGGAGGGGCAGAGAGAGAGAGACACAGAATCGGAAACAGGCTCCAGGCTCTGAGCCATCAGCCCAGAGCCCGACGCGGGGCTCGAACTCACGGACCGCGAGATTGTGACCTGGCTGAAGTCGGACGCTTAACCGACTGCGCCACCCAGGCGCCCCTAGTTTGCTTTTTTTTAATTGTATATTAAAGGCATACACAAATGGTTTTAGGAATGTGTTCAAACATTTACAATTAAAACTTGTTAGTATCACAGTTATCTAGCAGAACTATGCAGTTGTAGTGGAAGAGAAAAAATAAGCCATGGTGTGTAGTACTTGGAATACTTTATTATGGTTACATTCCACCTGTCACTAAATCACTGCGATCACTGAGAACATCGCTTCTATTGTGTTTCCTACTTTGAAAACCAGAAGTAATAACTACTTTAGGGAGATTCTGTAAAAAGTCTTGTTCCTATGCTACAGTTAAAAGACAAAGAGCTGGCAGTAGAACATTTTATTTTGTATTACATAAAGGGTAATGAGTTTGAAGTCTATTAGTAACGTTTATAGAAATTATTTGATATGGGGCGCCTGGGTGGCTCAGTCGGTTAAGCGACCGCCTTCAGTTCAGGTCGTGATCTCACAGTCCATGAGTTCGAGCCCCGCGTCGGGCTCTGTGCTGACAGCTCAGCCTGGAGCCTGCTTTGGATTCTGTGTTTCCCTCTCTCTCTGCCCCTGAGCCGAAGTCAGCTGCTTAACCAACTGAGCCACCCAGGTGCCCCGGTAGATTTGATTTCTAATTTGAATTTGTAAAAATATTTTAACTTTCCAAAGAACTTTCTCTGTTTGGGATGCTGCATCTCCATTAACATGCCTGTATGGAGCCTATATTTAGGACTCAAATTTTGCCTTTGATGGTCCTAAATCTGGCAAACTTTCTTTCTCTCTTGCTTTCTTGACTAAGATCTCAGAACTTAAAGAAGCTTCATATTAGGCACAGATCTTGACTTTAGAGCCTGTCAGAACTGTGTTCAAGTCTGGATCTGCTACTTGTCTAGCTATGAAGCTCTGGGCAAATTATTTCACTTTCTGAGCCTTGGTTTCCTCGTCTGAAAAATAGGCATAGTGGTAACCCACAGTACCCCACTCACGGGTTTACTGTGAGGCATGCACACAAGGCATTTCTCAGTACCTGGTAGGCTTTCAGTAAATGTCGCTAATGATTCCTTTTTATTCTATTCCAGATGCTTTTTTTCCTTGACAAAAGGATGGTTTGAAGTAAGGTTTCTTCATTTAATTTCAGACAATGTAAGGAGTTTCCTCAAAAGGCTTTAGAAGTAAAGCTTTGTTTGAGTTAAAGGAAATTGGACTGTGATACCCTGTAAAAAGTAAGGATGTCAGAACTGTTTAAAACTTTGATTTTATGAAGTCTGTCTAGAAGACATGAGGCAAACCACAGGAATGTGAATGGTAGAGAAGTTAGCCATAATTTTTCAAACCTTTGCAATAAAAAGTATGTAATATACTTTTGAAGTAGTAACTCCTGAAGACTGATTTCGTTCCTGCATTTTATGAGGAAACGAACCTAATTCAGAGAAATTTTTTTTATTTAGGAGTTGGTGTTATGTTTAAGATACTAAAATTTGTCAATCACTTGATGGAATTTTATGTTTTTTAGAACTAATTTTTAGAATTTATGTTTTTTAGAAAGGTGGCAATTTATGAACTTCTAAAGTTACCTAGTATTTTTTGTAGAATATATTAAAACCCGTACCTTTAAAAGATCTAATCGTGACCATAGCCTTTTGACATGAGAACACTTTTAAAAGTCCTTGGGATTCTACTGTACCTTAATAACTTTGTATTTTGCTTTATTTATTTTAACGTAGTATTGTCCATAAAAAAGAGTTACTATAGAACTAAAGTTTATTGGATATTTATTGGCTATTCTACTTTTGAAGGCATGAGGTATCTAAAGCACTTCGAGCATTGCTGTGAACAGAGTAAACACTATGCCATATACGCATTAGGTGTCATTACTATAATGTTTACTGTTGTGCAGTAATTAGAAGTTTTACCCGTATGTCCAAACAGAAGATGTATCTAGAGTCTCAGTGTTTATTACTCTCATTTGCCAGTTTGTTCACTGTCATTTAATAAAAGAACTGGTTTGAAGGCAAGTGTGTCAGGGGGATTGGGAACTTGTTGACTCTTCAATGATGAGTATCTGAGGGAGAGCGCTTCTGAAGTTTTTTGGTTTTTTGTTTTTAATAAGGAAACAAATGAGCTTTGAATGTATTGTTGTAGTAAAAAGTTAAATATGTGACATTAGAATCTGTCTTAATCCAAAATTGACTATCTAGAATGAATTACTGTTTTCATATCATAAAAATATGAGGCTAGGGAAAAAAAAGCTTCCTAACCTTTCTGTTACTGCTTAATTTTCAAGATTGTATTCTCTCCCTATTCACCAAGGTGCTAATTGAAAACATAAGTATGATTATGTAAATGTAACACAATTCTTTGAGAATTCTACAATATTCATTATAGGTTTTAGCCATGATACAGTCACAAGATTGGGGTCAGTAATCACTAGAGTGAAGTTGATGCATCTACAGACTTACTTGCTTTTTCTATTTAAAATTCAAGTTGTCAGTCTCTCTTCCCCAACTGATGAATAATGCGGGGGGGGGGGGGGGGGGCAGGGAAAAAGATGTTAGAAAAGTAGGTGTCCAATTTAAGCAGTAAAACTGCAAAAATAAGTCCAATTTTTTAGCCTGAGTAAAATTTTAGTAATATAAAGCAGACTTGAACAAGTTTGTTTAGCTTCCCATCTTTAAAAAATTGTTTCTTCTGTTTTATTCTTTCTTTCAGCATAAAGATGCCTATCAAGTGATACTAGATGGTGTGAAAGGTGGTACGAAGGAAAAAAGATTAGCAGCTCAGTTTATTCCGAAATTCTTTAAGCATTTTCCAGAATTGGCTGATTCTGCTATCAATGCACAGTTGGACCTCTGTGAGGATGAAGACGTATCAGTAAGTGTATGATTGATGCTTTTCAGTGAGCTTTCAGATGTCTCACTTGCCGTTCTCAGACACTTTCTATGTGTAGCTAATGGAACAGTGTGTTTTGGTGTGATGCCATGCTGAGGCTTAAACCTACATGTGAGAAAATATTTTCTCTCTTTCACCAACTTTCAACTGTGAAAAATGCGTAGAATCACGAAATATTTTGTTTTGCTTATCGTTATCCACTGTAAAAATGGGTTGTGGCTCACATTTTTTCATAGATTGTTATACATTGTGCACATGAAATTAGACTAATGTTAGTTTTTAATCAATTTATACTTGCTTAGATATTTAAAATATTAAGTATTAGATCGTATAGTTTGAACACCCCTAAATCTGGTGCATAGCAGAAAAATAATTGGTCTGTGTAATAATTACATATGATTACTAGAATAAGAAAAAATAGTTTTTCCTTGGAACGGAATTATATTAGCATATCTGGCTGCTGATACAGATTCCTAAGAACTTTCAACTATTACCTCCTGGCTTTTCAGATGCAGTTAGTGAATCGCCAACATTCCATGCACAATTTGCTACATATAACTCCTCCATTTTTTTTAAACTATGCCCCCCCCCCCCCAAAATACAAATAAAACTTAAAGTAATAAACAAGCCAAGACCACATATTTGGAATTAAGTACGTAGTATATATTCACAAATGTTGTGTTAAGTAGTCAATAGGGAAATGTTAAAGTAAATAGAGGTACTGGATATGACTTTGCCTCTCCAGGGTACTGCAGTATATGCCCAAAGGTAGTAAAAATGCAACAGTTAACATGTAATCAGTGTATAAACTGTTGTTTATGATCTCAGATCTGTCTGCTCCAGTCAGTTAATTGTACTTAGCATCCCTTTTCACCACATTTTGTTTTAGTGATTCTGTGAAGCTCGAATATTAAATTGGAGCAAATTATTTCTAAAACTGCAAGAAGCCTCATGTTTTATATTTTGGTGACTCATGCCCCTAATTATGGTTTCTCTCCAGTTTTAGTTTTCTTTAAAGATTGGGGTTGTTGTTTTTATTGATGATAGTACTTGGTTAATTTTTTTGTTTGAAATCATATTCAGATTCGACGGCAAGCAATTAAAGAGCTGCCTCAGTTTGCCACCGGAGAAAATCTTCCCAGAGTGGCAGATATACTAACCCAACTTCTGCAGACAGGTAAGAAATTTTATTATTACCCTCTTATCTAAATGTAACTTCCCTTTGAAATTTAGCTTTTTTGTTTTCCTTTTTGGCTGAAGGTACTACTTTTGATAGAAATTAAAATTCTTCTTTTCATTCAGTAGTTTGAAGCTTATTGTGATTATCTAATTCCTGGTGTTGTTTTGTTTTTAATTCTGTTCATAAAGACATAGTGACTGGATTCTTTTGGGAATTTTGATGCATTGTGATTTTTTGCCCCAGTTTTCCTGTAGCTTTTTAATTGTACTATCTTAATGTAAAAGCTTTCCTGGTGTGAGATCAGGTTTTTCTACCTTTATAGGGAAGATGTATTTTCTTGGTAGTTGAGAAGAATGCTTAGTTACATGTCTCCTCTCAATGTAATCTGTGAGAAACTACGTTGAATCTTAGGTTTGAAAATGCAGCAAATATTTTTCATTCCTTTTATACATTGTAGTATTTTTTCTCCATCCAGATGATTCTGCGGAATTTAACTTAGTGAACAATGCCCTGTTAAGTATATTTAAGATGGATGCAAAAGGTAAGCCCACCACTTGTTCTGAATTGTGCTTGATGTGTTAAAAAAAAAAAAAAAAAAAAAAGTTGGAGAGCGTGGCATTCCTTATTAAGGATAAAATCAGATTCATCCAGAGATCTATTTCATAAAAGTTCTGAGTGTTCTTTAAAAAAGCTGCTTAGCACAAGATATTTGTGACGTGAAAAACCTAGCAGAAGTAATTGCAAAAACACATCAGACTTTTCCATTAGAAATCTGTTGGGTGCTTGGTGGCTTAGGCAGTTAAGTTGTCCGACTTCATCTCAGGTCTTGATCTCATGGTTTGTGGGTTCAAGCCTCGTGTCGGGCTCTTCGTTGACAGTGCAGAGCCTGCTTGGGATTCTCTCTCTCTCTTTCTCCCTCTCTTTCTCTCTCAAAAATAAATTAATACATAAAATTTAAAAAGTTGTTGAAAACTCCCTTTGCCACATTAAAGAAATTCTCCAAAATGCCTGGGTTTATTATTAATGATTATAAAGTCATTCTTTTTTTTTTTTTTTTTTTTTTTTTAATGTTTATTTTTGAAAGAGAGAGAGAGTGTACACACAAGTCGGGTAGGGCCAGAGAAAGAGGGAGACACAGAAACTGAAGCAGGCTTCAGGCTCTGAACTGTCAGCACAGAGCCTGACACCGGGCTCGAACCCACGAACCATGAGAATATGACCTGAGCCAAAGTCGGATGCTCAACCAACTGAGCCACTCAGGAGCCCCCAGAAAAGAAAGTCATTCTTAAACGGATTCTGAGTCCATGAACAAAGCATCTGATTACTGTTACGGTTGGGGCTATAGAAATTTCAAACTAATTTAGCCAAAAACAGTCATATTCAGGATGCTTATTAACTCACTGGAAAATAAATACTGTTAAATGAGTTAAACAGAGAAACTTCATTACAATATAGAATTGATTTGCTACACACAACTATTTTGTTTTGCAGGGACTTTAGGTGGCTTGTTTAGCCAAATACTTCAGGGAGAGGACATTGTTAGAGAACGAGCAATCAAATTCCTTTCTACAAAACTTAAGACTTTACCAGATGAGGTTTTAACAAAGGAAGTAGAGGAACTTATACTAACTGAATCCAAAAAGGTAAGCTTCAGTCATCATTTAACAGGACTCCTGTAAAGCAAAAGAACATATTTCAAATTGTAGTATTCATTAATGTCTGTAGCTTTTGTATAAAATGATACATCCCATTAGAACCACTAAAGAATGTCAAGCTTTTCTTATATTGTATTTTGCACTTTGGTCACCAGTAATGATGAATTGGCATATTGATTTAAAGGGATGTGATCACATTTAAATCTTTCATGGGGTATCCTCAAAATTTATGCATTCTTCAGGACTCTGTACAAGTAATTTCTTTCAGGAAATTTTACCCAATTTTTACCCCCTCCCCAATTTTAGGATCTTCTCCTCTAGTGTTCTGGATCATTTCAAAATGAAAGTGAAACACATTGAAGTGCCTGTTTTCTCATCTTACCCCATGACACTGTAAGCTCAGGAGACCATGTTTATTTGTGCTCCCAGCGTCTAGCATAGTTAGAGACGCTAAGATTCACAAGATGTGTCACAGCTAACTTTGCACTCATAAAGTGCCAAAGTTTGGAGATCATTATTTTTATATATATGTTGAGGAAAATTCAAATTTTTCTCTAACAGCACCACTCCCTTGCTTACTGATGAGATTTCTTCAGTGAGAGCGAAAGGAGCAGCTCTCCAGCTGGGAATATCAGTATCTGCTCCAGCTAGTAATCTGGTGGAGTATGTAAGGATTGCTTGTTTCTTCAGTCAGTGAACATAAAGACTTAGACCCACTCATATGGAGCACTCAAGACTTGCATGGTCTCAGATTTTGTATACAGTTGCCATATTAATGTGAGCGAGCTGCTTATATTTATTTTTAAAGATTTTATTTTTTCAAGTAATCTCTACACCCAGAATGGGGCTCAAACTTACAACCCCAAGATCAAGAGTCGCATGCTCTACTGGCTGAGCCAGCCAGGTGCGCCAAGCTGCTTTTAAATTCAGGAAACTGAATCTGATTTGACAGCTGACTATAGAATTTTCAGGGTTTTTTTCCCTCTTACCACCCCACCCCCTGCCCCGGTGAAGAGCCTTTTTAGATATTCTTTTCTTAGCTATTCTCCTATGAAATTTTAATGCCACAGATATACTATATCTATTTATGCACTGTTTGTATATCTGTGCTTTGTACATAAAGAAGAAAAATTTTCCGAGAACCACATTTTGCCCCTCTGGAGACAGTGTTGTGCCCTGTTGAGAATGCATGATGTATTCTAAAGCTAAATTTGACTGAAGCTAGAAGCTGTCCTCTCATCAGTATTTCAGAAATACTAGCAATCCAACTTTAGGAACTGAAATAAATTTGCTACAGTTTCAATATTGATCTTTCTTTCCCATTCAAGTGATAACAATACTGTTATTCTGAATTGTCTCTTTGCAGGTCCTAGAAGATGTTACTGGTGAAGAATTTGTCCTGTTTATGAAGATACTATCTGGGTTAAAAAGCTTACAGACAGTGAGTGGAAGACAGCAACTCGTAGAGTTGGTGGCTGAACAGGCTGACCTGGAACAAACCTTCAATCCCTCCGATCCTGACTGTGTGGACAGGCTCTTACAGTGCACTCGGCAGGCAGTACCCCTCTTCTCTGTGAGCTCTTTGTTTTACATAGTTGATATTTTGATTACTCTATTAGCGTATATTTCTATGGATTCTCACTTGAGGGTTCTCCTCAAACCTTTGCATATAAGTAGTAACAGTGGAGTGAATATTTACTGGGTGGGGTTGATGAGAGCCCCGAACACCCAGAAATTTCTTTAAAGTCTTGCTTAGAGACTTTTTAAAGGTCGAGAGCATTTTGTGTCTTAATTTATGGTTTGGCTGAGTTTCTAAACCATTTGGTTTAGTAATTTAGCTTTTTTTTTTTCTTAAATTTTGTAACAGATTGTTGTTATAGGTAAATACGCTCTTTATCTCTGGCTTTGTGCTTCTCTGCTCATGAGTCTTCTAGGATGTGCATAGAGTAGTTTGAAAAACACAATTTAAAGGACTCTTCCTTTTTTGCAAAATGTACAGTCTGAAATTCAACACTAAAATATCCCCTAAAATTTGACCTGAGCATTAAGGAAGAGTTTGAAAGTCTGCAGATGTCCCAGTGCTCCAGATGACTTGGTTACGAAGTGTGTATTGTCACAAGGTTATTCCTGGAGTGCTCTGGGGTGTGCACTGTGTTGTAACTACACTGCTTGATGCTGTGGTGCTCAGCATTTTTTGAATGACATTCTGTTATTACATTTGAAGGAATATTCCCCCCTTTCTTTGACAACTCCGTGTTCTTTGTATTTTTGCAGAAAAATGTGCATTCCACAAGGTTTGTGACTTATTTCTGTGAGCAGGTTCTCCCTAACCTCAGTTCCTTGACTACCCCAGTGGAGGGCCTCGATATACAGTTGGAGGTAGGAGAAAATGTCTGCTGTTAGTACTGAAAAGACATTCTCATATTCTAACATAAATATAAACCACTAACTTCGAGATCTGATTTCTAAGAGAGTAAAGTTGTGATGGCTAGCTAGTAATCTATACCAGGATTAATCACTTAGGAATGCTTTATGGATTTAATGAAAGTTTGCTGCATTGGGAAAGCACTGCCTATAATGTTCATGATACTCTCTATCTTTGTAGCCTTAATACTTTTAAATAAGGTATTTAATTCATGATTGCTCCTCTCTGTATCTATAATCGATAGAGCCAGATTTAAACAGACTAACACAAAATATCTTTTATCCCTTCTCCAATATAATTGACAGCTCTCTCTTTTGTATCTCAACTGTAATGTACATTCATATTTTTTTCCCCACAACACATATAACATTTACATTTATTTATCTCTCCACATTTAACTGATGCTTCTCTATATCCCCAGAATGTGTTGTGGAGTCTGATTCTGGAAGGCACTTAATAGTTGTTGAATTATGCTGAAATAATGGAAATGTATATGCCATTCTCCTCTTAGGTTTTTAGGCTAGAGAACAGTCCTACTGTGTACTGTCACTATCATTTGCTTCAGATGTCCTGGGTTTGGCTTATTAGACTGAGATGGAGTACAAGACAGGTGGAGCCCAAGAATAGTGGCAACTACCAGTGCTTTGAGTTAGTGTCCAGAGACTAAATTTCATAGCAAACAGGGCCCACTCCAAATATTCGTAAGTAATTCTTTGCTGTTAAGAGTTCTTCCTCGGTGTTTCTTCATAGTACAATATTAAGCCGTAACAGAAAGCAGCCTTAAAAGTTACCTAGAATCATTCTTACTTTACAGCCCTTGCCCATTCAAAAAAAATAATGCTAACAGCAGTGAATTGTGTGTTTTAGGTATTGAAACTATTGGCAGAGATGAGTTCATTTTGTGGTGACATGGAAAAACTAGAAACAAATTTAAGGAAACTGTTTGACAAGTTATTGGTAAGAGCTTTTTTCTTTCTTTATGGCGTAGTCAGTATATAGTGTGGTGTAATTTCTAGAGAATCAGCTTTTGAAATTCAGATTAGATAGAATAATTCTAGCAAGTGTTTTTTAGTTGCTCAGGCCACATGTTATCTACTTTTAAAAGAAAATCTTTGACATCTGTTGTTGATATTTTGCATAAAAGATAATACAGGATTTATATAGTAGGTCTTTCTGTTATTCCTTTATCAAAATTTTTTCACATTTGCTCCCGGTCACCATCCAGGTCGCTGCCCAAGGCCAAGTAGCTTTAGCAGCCAGGAAGTAAGGTCATTTAAGTCATAATTGTGGAGAAAATAGGCCACCTGATAAAATCATTATCAGCATCACCAAGTGATTTTCTTGTTGGATGTGAGCAATTGTGTAACTGACACAGTGAGTGATAAACATCAGACCTGTAGTATAAATGGACTCTTCCCACATCCCATGCTCTCTCTATTCCAGACCTGTAACACCTGCTGGGGTGTTATAGCACTCATATTGAATGCCTTTGGCAGTACTTGGAATGTGAGAGTCAAACAGTGTGGGATAATGTTCAGAAAAGATTTTTGGAGTTAGCATAGTAAAGTGATTAAAAACATCAATTTTGTGAGGCACCTGGGTGGCTCGGTTGAGTGTCCAACTCAATTTCAGCTCAGGTCATGATCTCACGATTCCTAAGTTCGAGCCCTGCATCAGGCTCTGTGTTGACATTGTGGAGCCTGCTTGGGATTCTTCCTCTCTCTTTGCCCCTCCCCTGCCTGTGCTCTCTCTGTCTCTCAAAATAAATAAATAACTTAAAAAATATATCAATTTTCAGTGGCGAACTTAGATTGAATCCTGACTCTTCAGCTGACTATTTCATCATAGAAAAATTATCTAAGCTCTCAGAATTTCATTTCCTTCATTATTAGCATAAGTGCCTAATAAATGTTAGCTACTTCATTGTCATCAGTAACAGCAGCAGCTATGACAGGTTAACATGGAGAGTTGACAGGCTGGATCATTGATCTAATAGGTAAAAGGGATATCTTACCTAAATTTCTGATGTTGGCAGTTTTTAACACTTCATGCCTTAAAAGGGTGCAGCTATGACAGGTTAACATGGAGAGTTGACAAGCTGGATCATTGATCTAAAAGGTAAAAGGGACATCTTAACCTAAATTTTTGATCTTGGCAGTTTTTAATGCTTCATGCCTTAAAAGCATGCCCTTCATTTACCTCATTATATGTTAATAATTAGAGCATTTCCAGTAGATTGCAAACATCTTTGTATTTCCATCTCTTAGGAATACATGCCTCTCCCTCCGGAAGAAGCAGAAAACGGGGAGAATGCTGGTAATGAAGAACCCAAGCTACAGTTCAGTTATGTGGAGTGTTTGTTGTACAGCTTCCACCAGTTGGGCCGAAAACTTCCAGATTTCTTAACAGCCAAATTGAATGCAGAAAAGCTCAAAGATTTCAAAATTAGGTGATGTATGATTGAAGTGGTCCAATCCCTGGCAAAAATGATAGCTATCTTGACACTCCCTTGGTTTTGTTTTTGTTTTACAAGAGTTCTCTCTCCACCCTGCTTTACCCCAGTAGAACAAAATGGAAGATCCACAAAACAGGAATGTATACAAACCGGTGGCATAACATATCCACATAGGAGGAAAGAACTTTTTCTAAAACGGACTCTAGGTCTCCTTACTTGCTTTATGATCCCCAGCAGATTCCCAGTCTCTCTAACTGCCCACATTTTCCTCAGCAGTTACATTAAATGATAAAGCACCTGCCTTGTGGAGTTGTGGGAATATTAGACAGTGAATGGAAACCTTGGCACACGCGGGTACCCCATAACCTGGAGCTGCTATTGTTGATGTCTTAGAGTGTTCTGGAGGAGCACCACCGGAGAAATCATAAGTGATTATCATGAAGACACTTTGTATTGAATCATTTTATTAACAGCTTCACATCTTATAATTTGAAATGCTTGTCCACTGTATCATGTTACTGTCCTCTACTCTTGGGTAAGGCAGAGGTTTAGTACTTGGTGAAGCATTTGAGAAGCAGCAGCATGTTAAGAAATTACTCCGAAAATTAAATAATGCCAAGTTGTTAAGTGGAGTTCCTAGAAGTCAGCAGGTGGGGCTACGTACTGCCTCTCTCCATGTATTTGGGAACAAACTTGAAAAGGGAGTTACTTAGGACCCTTTGAGATTTACATGAGCTTGTAATAAATTCTCAGATCTGCAGTTTTGTTATACTTTTAACTGGACCTTGAGGTCTAAACAGGTCAAACACTGTCCCTTGTTTGCAGATAAAAACATAGAGATTAAGTGATTTGTCTAAGGTCACTTGACCTTCAGTTGGCCAGTGAAAGAGTAGAACCCAGGCCACCTGATCCTAATCCATGCTCCTGAATGGTTCACTGACCATGCCTTGCAGGTAACATAAAGAGCACAGTGCTACAAATCTTACTCTTGCCAGGTTGAGTGTGGATTTATTACCATTTTTGATAAAGGAGGACTGCTTTTATTTCACTTATTTATGTATTTCTTGGGATCATGTATTGATAACTTAAAAATTAGCTATAGTGTAAGATTCTATGAATTTAAAAACAAAGTTGAAGTTGTGATTTGCTAATTAACCAGTACTTCTTTATTTAGGCTGCAGTACTTTGCCCGGGGTCTGCAGGTTTATATCAGACAACTTCGCTTGGCTCTGCAGGGTAAAACAGGCGAAGCCTTAAAAACAGAAGAGGTAAGAAGAGTGGATCACATCTTATAAGGAAATTTTTTTATTATACCCAGAATGTATTACAAATTCAGGCTCAGGGGCACCTGGGTGGCCTAGTCGGTTGAGCATCTGACTCTATTTTGGCTCCGGTCATGATCCCAGGGTCGTGGGATTGAGCCTCGCGTTAGGCTCTGCTTAAGATCCTGTCTCTCTCCCCTCTGCCCTGCATGCGCGCGCGCGCACACACACACACACACGCTCTCTAAAAAAAAAAAATTCAGACTCAATTCATATGTTGAAATGTAACAGGTAATACAAGTCTATGTTGAAGATCCCATGTTAGAAGATTGTCTGCAGATTCACTTATTTACTAAGTTATATTTTCATATGTTTATCCTTGTTGAAATGTTTTGTTGAACGTTTCCAAGTTTGTGAACAGTGCTACCAAACTTAGATACATACCAGTCTTTTGCTAGGGTCTCATTAGCACATTTTGTTCAAATATTTGATTGACATTTGTGATATTTAAAATTTTACCTTTTTGATAACCAAATATCAATTTACATTGAAAAAAAGATTAAATTGCCAGTTCTACCCCAGACTGTATGTGTATGTGGCGGGGATTTTTGGATTTCTCTGATTTCACCTATTTTGATAAATCTTCACCCCAATCCTAATGAAATATTTTAAGTTTTCATTATGTTTTCATCTAACTTAAACTGATGATTTTTAAAACAACTCCTGTGCACATATGACCTGCCCCTCACTCATTTTTTCAGATAAATGGTAGAAAACACTTCAGTGTTCTAACCTATAAAGGGAATATAAAGATTATTTGCTTTCTTTGCCATCTCTGCACTGGTTTAGGTTAAAAAAAAACAGGAATGAGAAGAAATGATTCTGAAAGAGAATTGCTCTAGTTCTATATGGGAATGGAATATACATCATGAAAGTTATTGGCACTTTAATTTTGTTTTCCTTTTGCAGAACAAGATTAAAGTTGTTGCATTGAAAATAACCAATAATATCAATGTTTTAATCAAGGTAAGTCTTCCTTTCTTACCCAGTCCTCCACTAGAAAGCTAGTGCAAGAGGTTTTATCCATCTGTCTTTAGGTCTATTATGGTACACTGTTAAAGGGAAATGCCATTGTATTCTAGATATTTGGCCTTTTAAAACTTTACGCTTTTTACAATACCAAGTGACATTTCTATAACTATTATGAAGTCATACATCGTTTTATTTTTTTTTTTTAATTTTTTTTTTTTTTTTTTTTTAACGTTTATTTATTTTTGAGACAGACAGAGACAGAGCATGAACGGGGGAGGGGCAGAGAGAGAGGGAGACACAGAACTGGAAGCAGGCTCCAGACTCTGAGCCATCAGCCCAGAGCCCGACGCGGGGCTCGAACTCACGGACCGTGAGATCGTGACCTGAGCTGAAGTCGGAGGCTTCACCGACTGAGCCACCCAGGCGCCCCTACATCGTTTTATTTAAAAGCTACTGCAGAAAATACTGCAGAGGAAAACGTGCAGATTTTCTCTGGCACAAAGCATTGGAGCAAATACATTTAGATTTAGAAACTTCACTGACTTAAGTTCTGGTGGTCTTAATGTTGTGTCCTTTCACATGGCCAGTAAAATTCTGCTTTGCTTATTCTAAGCATGGACAAGTCTGTGTGGCACCTGAGATGTTTCCCTATGGTTCTTTTCTGTTAACTTATCTATGCAATAAATTGAGAGCTGTCTGTACTGTAGACTAAGGTGTACCTTACCATTAAGCCATAAATACCCTTCAGTCCTATTTACCCTCCCCAAGCATCCATAAACCTAAACAAAAGACAACCTGAGAAAAAAAAAGAATCACAACAAAGTAACCGTCATTTGTTCCTACAAGTTAACTTTCTTGTTAGCCAGCTGGGAAAAAGAAATATTTGTTAACAGAGCACAAACCTGACAGTAACAAATTAAGACTAGTGGTATACCTTAACACCAATCTGGTAAAGATCTCATGGAATAAATACTTTTTTATCAGAGGAGAGGGAAACTTTTCAGAGAAAGCAACAGGGAGACATTGAAGGATGAGTATCATGGTGTCAGCACTCTCATCTCCTAAGGAAATTTTTATAACAGCCACCACTTATTTCGAACCTTAAATACAAATAATAATTTCAAATAGTGAATTCATATATTAAATGTGAGACTTTTGAGAAATAATTTATATACATCTCTGTAAGTTTAAGGTATACAGTATGGTTGGTAGACCTGTATGGTGAAATGATGACCACGGATAGATTCAGCCAACATCCATTTTCTCGTATGGATTACAGCAAAATCCCTTTCTTATGCTAAATCATATGCTAAATTGGTCCAGCTAGAAGTCTCAGGCGTTTTTAATTCAAAGGACTGTACATTGACTAATTCCTTACATTTACCTGGCATGGTGGATTTAAGGTTTATATAGTAGGATGTGGTCTTTTGTAGTATATTTAACTATGGAAGTAAGTCAGTTTACTTTTATCATATTTTACCTACATATAAAATATGTAGGTAAAAAATAAATTAAAAAATGATTTTGACACGTAAAAATCAGAGTAAAGCTGGTAAGAAATGTTAGGTAAAATACTAAGAATAAATATATTTAGAAATGTATCCAAGTTACATGAGGGTATCATGAGGTTAGATTATTTCAGTTCTGGATTGCTTTAACATTTAAATTCAGGAAACATTTGCATTATTACATATTGATAATTTCGTATTTAAATCTTGGGGGTTTTTCCTTCATTGGTAATTTGGAGACATTTAAGAAGAAAAACATGGGGTGCCTGGGTGGCTCAGTCGGTTGGGCGTCCGACTTTGGCTCAGGTCACGATCTCACGGTCCGTGAGTTCGAGCCCCGCGTTGGGCTCTGGGCTGATGGCTCAGAGCCTGGAGCCTGTTTCAGATTTTGTGTCTCCCTCTCTCTGACCCTCCCCCATTCATGCTCTGTCTCTCTCTGTCTCAAAAATAAATGTTAAAAAAAAAAAAAGAAAAACATGATTAGCCAGTCCTTTAGTTTTGTTCTAATTTTGAAATGTATAAAAGTCTGCAAAAGCAAATGCAGGCTGTACCATTTTTTTCCGTGAAAGCACCTTGGTGACTGCCTCTGTGCAAAAGAAGTGCTTATTTATTTACTTTGTTTATTAGAGTTGATACATTTTATTCTAGAACTCAAAATAATCATCATTTAGAAAAGACTTAGCTACAGTTTCTGAAGTGATGTACACAAAATAACATTAATGAAGTGTAATAGATGGAATTTTAAAAAATTGTTTACTTTTTCTGTTGCAGCTTTTTTTAGGTGAGCAAGAAGGATAGATTAAAGTTTCCTCTCCTCAGTTGTGTCTTTAAGATGTCTCCACGTTACTTACCCTCACCACCAAATATGTTACAAATCTTGTCTCATTTTGTCTTTTCAGGATCTCTTCCACATTCCTCCTTCTTATAAAAGCACAGTAACATTATCCTGGAAACCTGTACAGAAGGTGGAAATTGGGTAAGATATATTTAAAAGAGATTTGAGTGTTCTAATATTTATGATTTATAAATATGAAAATCTCTGACTTTGGATATTATATTTATTGTACAAAATGGTACCTTATTAAACAATCTTAGTAAGATGTTAAAATATGACAATTAGAAGCATGACTTAAAATATAAAGTCTGATTGCAGTATAAACTGGTGGAATACATCGCTGGAATGTTCAGGCTTCTCTGTACTCCTGTGGCATAACGAGACTTCTGACAAGTTTTATAAACTGAGTCCCTTGCCTGTATAGTTCTTGAAGCTACATATTCCAGATTATTTTAAAGCCTTGTAAATGCCTTTTGCCATTGTTGCATAATTAAGGCACAGTTAATTTGATGACATCAGAACATTATATCCCTTTTTCTGATGTGACTGTCATCTTTAGGATGTCTTTTGACCAATATGCTAAATTACATGTGTATTAATGGCCTCTGGTAATAGAATTTTTTTTATTGCCCTTCTTACTGTTACAGGCAGAAGAGAGCCAATGAAGATACAACTTCTGGTTCACCACCGAAGAAATCTCCAGCAGGACCAAAAAGGGATGCCAGGCAGATTTATAATCCTCCTAGTGGGAAATATAGCAGCAATTTGAGCAACTTTAATTATGGTGAGCGTTTCCGTTTGGGTACAAGTAATATGAGAAGTTAGGCAGAAATTGTGTTGTACTTGGTTTTACTTATTAATTGTATGTAGTAATATATATAATGGCTCTTTCCAGTGACTTTTCTGAGTTAGCTTGGGGAACTAGAGCTACTGGGGAAACGAGCTACCCCATTCCTTTATAACTCTCTCTTGTAGACTTACTGAATTAACCATACAACACTAAGAACTTGGAAAAGAAAAATATTCCTCTTCTATTCAGAGGAAGGAACCAAAAAAAAGGAAGTTGATATGAACCATCCATTCCTCGTTTTCCTTGTTGTAACTTCAGGGCAAGACATTCTGTGCATTCTCCCTCAAGGGTAGATACAGCTTCTAGCAGATATGATGATATTAATGATCCTTCTTGGACCTTATCTGCCTACTGCTTGTCCTTCCCATCTTCTTAACTACTATGGAAGAAGTCCTAGTAGTGGAGTCAGATGTTAATGTATCACCGGCAAGGAAGATGTGTCCCATTGCGGTCTCTCCCCACTGCCCAGGGTGCAGTCTCCCTGTTAGCTTTAGCCACTGGTGCCAGGAGAGCTTCCCTCTAGTCCATTCTCTCCCAGTGCTGTGGAAGAAGAGCAGTCTGTTCCATATTGACTTGTATCCTCATAGATCCTTTCAAAGAAGAATGGATGAAAACATCACTGAGTCACCTCCTTGTTTAAGAAGACGAATCTTAATAATACTGGCAACCAAATGTAATTAGGATTGGTCTTATTTACCAGTCAGAATTAATTCTTCAGTAATTATCTTTAAAAAAGTACATTGTGAAACATGTAACTCTATAATTGTTTCCAAGGTGAGATAATTCTGACATTAAAGTCTTCCCACAGTAGCTAAATTCCTTTAATACCTGAGCAAACAGCTTACAGAAAGGTGATTTTTTTTAGACTGTGAAATGAACCCTTCTATTTGTCAGACTCTGGCAAATTTAGCGTAGGAAAGATCACTGAACTCTTACTACGTAAATGTGCATCTCTTAGCCTCTTCTCTTACTTGAAAACTAGGGATAACAGAGCTCTTAAAAACTTCAAATAAGAGGGGGAAAATACCCTCAAGAATATTTGTGCAGACATTTTGTAAATGGAAAGGATTCTGTTACTTCATCGCAACAAAGATCGTCTTCTATTGTTTGTATGATTTGTGGTGTCTTTCAGAATTATTCTTAAAATCCACTGTTACCTCAGATACTATCTTCATTTGACTTAAATGAAAGTAATCAAGAGCTATGGCAATACATAGAGAATTGTATTCCTTTTCACTTGGGCAAATGAGTTACTCTTGAGTTGCTTTGAGGATTCTGCCCTGTGAAACTCACTGCCTGTTTGATGGGGAGAATCAGATGACATAATGCATGTGGAAAAGAGATGTGAAAAATGCAGAGCCTTAGATTATGATTTTTTTTTCACTATCAGTGTGAAAAAAGTCTCTGAGTCACTTACAACCTCAGTTGTACCATAGTCCTCAGAGTAATATGGGCAAAACAAGCATTCCTGTTAATTGTGTTTTGTGTCTGGTATTACAGCCCCTGAATGTTCCTAAAGGGGTCAACCTTGTTGTTGGGGTGCTGGTCATAAACAGAACTACAAAGAAACTAAACTCTCATCTTTTTTTAGAAAGTAGTAGCCAAATTTCTGCTAGCATTTTAGATTTCAAGAGTTGAATGTTAACAGGTTATAGGTATTCTCATAGTAGCAATTTCAAGAGTTTTCTTGGCTTTCTTTCACCCATTCCATTGAAAACAGTTCTTGATACTACAGATGAGATTTGGTGGGCCTATCTACCTCAAGTTTTTTCCCCACCTTTTTTATGTCCTTCCCTTAGGGAACTGAAAAAAGAAGCATGTTGTATTTTTTTTTTTTTTCTGGGATGTCACTGTTGCCTCAGAATTGGAGGGGAGAACATGTTTTATTTTCTTAATGCCTTCTAATACATAGTTTGTTAACCACCATAATTCCACTTTCCTGTGTCAGCCACACTCTCGTTTTATTTTTCGAAAGGCTGGTTAGATGGCTTTTTTTTTTTTTAAGTCATGTATGCTGAGGGGTTAGGAAATGGACTCCTTTTGGTTATTAGAGAACCAAGTAGTATTAATACTTATTACCTTATTACATTGAAAGAAATAGGCTGTGATAGGCCTGAACTTGTTCATCATAGAAGAGGAACCAGAATTGCAATTGTTCTTTAAGTCTAGGCAGGAATATGTAGCCATTTTTTTTCCTTATCCAAGTTTATCACTTTACTAACCAAGGTCTCTTATTTGCTTTATAAACATTAACTCAATTCAACTTCTTGGTGCATTTTTTAATCAAATTATTTATAAACACCTGCCCACGTTTGGTTTTCCCTCCTGCACATATTTGCTCTGTAACCTAGAAGTACTAAGCATGATATATTTTGTGACTTGTGTCCTGCATATTTTACATTTTTAGAATGTAAAAATAACTTTTAAATCATAATTGTAGCTGGGAGCAGTGGTTTTTTTAAGTTAGTAATGTAAGCTTGAAACCACTTAAGAAATCATGCAAATGCAGAATGGTGCCTCAGGATAAAGCTCTTCAAAAAAAAAAAAAACACCTTTTTTTTTTTTTTTTTTTTTTTTTGGAGACTCTGAACTGTGTAGAAATGGCTACATCCATTGCAGGTCAAAAAGAAATAGTATAGACAAGATAACCATGTCAAACAATATCTTCATACAATGTATGTAATATCCTCATTAGATACGGCTGAATAACAGAGGGCAAGTAACCTAGTTCTGCACATTAAAATTGATTGAAAAAAGTTGAAAGGGTGAGTTTTAGTAGTCAGTTTACACGGAATAATGATACGTGTGAAGATAATTTCTTAAGTGTGTTGTTAAATTAACTGAGAAATGAAGGTTTTATAATGAGCACGATAGGGGGAAAATGTGCCTACATCTGCGTAGATGAGGCCAAGTCTTAGAAATGCTGGAGTTACAGCATACATAAGGGTTGCTACATAACCTGATGCATTCGTTGCATTTCTGGGAGAGTCTTACTTACCCCCAGACCACCTCTGATTTTCTCAGTATGTTCAGGGAATAACCAACATGGTGGTTTCATTTAAATGGCTTTCAAACGGATCAGCTTAGAAAAATGTGTTGGGGCAGGAAAGATGACTTTGAAACAGATTCCATGCTATTACACATGTAAATGTTGGCTAAGCTGGGGAATGATCCAGTTAGTTTTCTAACTCAGAGTTGCTGGAGGAAAAAAAAGACATCAAAACATTACCCAAATAAGGTATCTATATTTCTAGCCTTAATAGCAAAAAAAAAAAAAAAAATGGATTGCAATATAGATTTAATAGGAATTTTTCAAGCATCCATCCAACATTATGGATCCAAAATGGCAACACCTGGTGGTTTTCATTGCTCCTAACAAGACTGCTGCAGTGAGGAAGTTTGAAGGTTCAGTGAAGAGATTTGATTTCTGGAATTAGAAGTTTGAGACTCATGACTCATTTATGTATAATCTAAAGTCCAACCTTGCTGATAACTTCAATCAGTTTTCTTCACTAGAGGATTCCTTTAAGGACTATTTCTCTGGAACTATAAAAGAGACTAACCAATGAATCAAAGCTCATTCTACTGTATGACACAAGTGACTTGATTTTTTAGCAAGATAAGCTTAATTTACATTAATAATCTGAATACTGTATACAAATCACCTTTTGGGCAGCTCATGTTAGCTGATAAAGTAGTGAGAAAAGCTGTTGGCATTTATATCAGCATTTTTGTGAGTCCAGGTGCTTGAAATACCGCAACCAAAACAAATTGCCTGTCCACTGCATTTCAAAGGTACATTTTTCAGTCTAGGTTAATTTGTCAAAATTGATCATTGATAATTTAAGCTATTTTGTTTGCACTCATGGCACTAGCTTTTGAAGGCCAGTGGCATTTTTGTTAATTCCATATTAAGTATAGAATTTTTAATAGTTTAATTATCTTCAGTAGTGATAGGCACACCAATAACTAAGAAATGTAGTTACAACGTTATCACTTTGAAATATCTAGTTTTTGGGTACATTTAACTGAGTACCTACTTTGGATAGATTTGGCACCTTGCCATCGTGCATTAGTATGTATGTTGCTCTGGTTTATGTACACATTGAATTTGTAGACGAGCAGAATACCAGCGCTGCTTTTATAGAGTCTGCTGCTACACGCAGAGCTACGAGCTACATTTCTTCTGCATTTGCTGTACCATGAAGTCCTGAGCAAGACCTAAACCCTTGTTCGCTTTTTCGTAGAGCAGAGAGGAGCCTTCAGGGGAAGTAGAGGTGGCCGAGGTTGGGGAGCACGAGGAAATCGTAGTCGGGGAAGACTCTACTGAATAAGACATCACATTCTTCAGCATTGTCATGAGCTTAATATACTTAAATTCTACTACTCATTGGATTGCCGGGGATGTCCCTTTAAAAGGACTGCTGCCTTCAGCTAAAAACTTAATGTTCTTTATACCTTTGTATGTATGATCTACTTTTGTAACAGACCATGGTTGTGTCCAAGGTAAAAACCACAGTGATATTTTTGGATGCTTTGTTCACAATCTTGACTTGTTTTTGCAATATCATTATTACTCAAAATTCATATTGTGAATCTTTTACTTTTAACATCTTGGTAATTTGTTATTGAAAGCTATTCGAGTCTAAAATGTAATGAAATTCAGTCCATTTCTGGTAACTGGTAAAGATGATCAGTTGAAAGTTTACGGATTTCCTCTACCCTCTGTCTTTTTTTTTTCTTTTGCCCAATATATGGAGAAGAATAATGGTCAATCTTAACATTTTATTTTCATTGTTTTTTAAATAAAGCTGCTAGGCATTTCCTACCTAGTGTTATAAAAGCAAAATACTTAACAGCTTTCTTAAAATGTAAAAATGACATTACATTTTTAGGAGGAAGTAAGTTACTTTGCACTGCTTACTTAACTCTTCTCCATATGTTGCGATACTAACTTTTGACTATGGGATCTTACTATTTGAATAGAAATGTGTATGTATAATATACATACATACATAAGCATATATGTGTGTGTGTGTATATATATATATACACACATGCTGTGAAACTTGACTACGCAACATAAATCATTTTTTAAAATTGCTGGAACGGGTAGTCTTTGACACGGTGATGATCCTTTTAAGAATGAATCCATTATTAACTTGTTACCTAGGTTTTCCTCCCAGTAGTGAGGGATTTTGAGTCAGTTGCACTTACATGATTATTGTTATTTAAAACTAAAAATAAACAAAGGCTGCATTTTCAAAGATAAATTTGGAGATCCCTGCTGGAGAAATACAGCCAAAATATTGAATCAGATGTACATATAGGTTTCTACAGGATGAGACAGAATAATTTAGAATTGGGGGATTTAATAACCAGGGCAACCCAGGAAAAGTGACTTGAAAACATGGTGTACCAATAAGTAAGGGATGCTCTCTCGGTTTGCTTTTGCCACTTTCAAGATTTTAACTTCTCAGGTTATTAATCAAAATTATTGTATAAGTTAGCTAATAGAATCTTTAGGTTAAAACAACAGACGGGGGGTTTGTGGAGTGTTTAATGTCATGGGCATTTTTAGTAGCATAGGCCCTTTGCTCTGCATTTGAATGTTTCATATATTTTTGTTCCACAGTTAATCTTCCCTCCCCCAAGTTTGCTATCCAGATTCAATGCCTGAATGACATTTTCTAGTAGTTTGACATATTTTTTGAGGAATAGTTTGTGATTCCAATGCAGGTGTCTTCATTATTGTTACCTCTACATTGGGGAAAAGGCAAAACCCCTTTGTTAGAATTACTGCACATGTTTATGGGAAAAATGTTTTTTTTAAAGACTAGAATGATACAAGTGAGCAAAAGAAGTTGGTCAGCTTGACTATGGAGTGGTGGCAATAATCTCTAAAACATTCCAAAAGACTCTGAGCTGAACCTAAGCTCCCTTGGAATCTGAACAGACATAGGAACAAGGAATTGCATTTGAAAACTGTGACCAGATAGTCTGGACCTCAGAGGCATCAGCCAGTGGCCTAAAGCCATTTCAAGTACAGAAACTATTGGGACTACAGCTATATAAATTTGAACATTAAGTGTAACTTTTCCTCTTTTTCTTTTTTAAAGCATATTTGTAAACTCAAAGCTGAGCAGAAATAACTTTACTTTCTCAAGTTTGACACCGAGTTGATTATGTTCCTTCCTTTGCCACCTCATTGTTCCCTTATCTTTCCTAAGGCAATAGTGCACAACTTAGGTTATTTTTGCTTCAGAAATTGAATGAAAAACTTCATGCCATGAATTTTTTTCTTTTGCAAGACACCTGTTATCACCCTGTTCAAATGTAAATGTTCCCTTATGCTTTTGAAATAAATTTCCTTTTGTAATTTTGTTTTGTGTCTTGATGTGTTATGATTATGTAACTTAAGATTCCTGGATATCCATTATTGATTGCTTTTATTTTGCCAAGCAATCAATACTGCCAAGCAGTGTGTTAGACTGAAAATACAAAGATGGACAAGTTGGCTCTGCCTTCAAGGAGTTCAGTCTTGCAAGTTATCTTTAATTTTCATCCTTTGAGGTTTATGTTTAAGAACTCACATACTTCTGAAAAAAAAGGATTTGGTCATTTTTATTGAAGTAAAACAGCAGATACATACTTGCCAAAACATTGTGAAATAACTAATTATCATCTTCAAGTTAATATGTAAAGTAAGTCGGAATGGCTTCATTTGACGGCCAGCCTTTAGTAAAAGTCTTCCTGAAGTAGAATGGTTAGGAGTGTTTTATTTTTATTTATTTATTTTTTTTAACATTTATTCATTTTTGAAAGGCAGAGAGAGAGCGCAAATGGGGGAGGGGCAGAGAGAGAGGGAGACACAGAAACAGAAGCAGGCTCCATGCTCCAAGCAATCAGCACAGAGCCTGACACGGGGCTTTAACTCACAAACCATGAGATCATGACCTGAGCCGAAGTCGGCCACTTAACCGACTGAGCCACCCAGACGCCCGTTAGGAGTGTTTTAAAGCCAAAATTTAAATGGATCAGAACGAGATATCTAAATTCCCTTGATGATCACAGCCAGTCCTGTAGCTTTAGTACCACCTACATGCTGAGGACTGCCAAATTTCTTTGTCCATCATTTCTTGCCTGGAGTTTCATAGTAGCCTTCTAACTGATCTCCCTGCTCTTACACTGGATTCTTGACAGCCTGTTCTAAACATGACAGCAGAGATCCACTCCTACTTGAAGCTGTTCAGTGGCTCATTTCAGAATACAAATTTTAAAAATGCCATGGCTTTTCATCCCTGACCTCAGCTGCTGTCCTTCCTCTCCATCACTCTGCCCCAGTCACCTGGCTTCCTGCAGCCTAGGCAGACACACCTGCCTTAGGATTTTTGCACTAGCTACTCTTTCCCTTCTATCTGCTTGTCTAATTCCATCTCCTTCAAATCCTCAAAAGATCACCTTCTCAAGGAACATGATATATTGCAATGCCCCTTCTCTATCCTGCCAAGACTCCAAATCCCACTTAACCCTGCTGCATGTTCTTTAGAGCATTTGCCAACTTCTAACATACTATATAGTTTACTTGCATGTTGTTTACTCTGTCTTCTCCTGATAGAATGGAATGTGGCTAAAATGCCACAAAGGGAAATATTTTTGCATTTTGCTCACTGATAATCACAACTACCTAAAACAGTGTTTGGCACATGGTAAGCTTTCGATAAGTCAAAGGCAGTGTTTCAGGCTCTGGAACATAGTAATGAACAAGAGAGGCAAACTGTTGGGAGTTCACATTCTAGTACACAGAGCCTGATAAATAGGCTGATTTCAGAGAGTAGTAGTATGAAAATGCTGAAGCATTCTAATGTGACAATGTGTAAGAGCTAACATGGAAAGAATGGTTAGGAAAAGTCTGTAAAGAATTAATTTGAGCCAAGACCTGGGTGATGATTTGGAGCCAGGCTAGTGAAGATCTCAAGGAAAAGCATTTGAGATGGAGGCAACAAAAACCACAGAACACTTGGCTTTAAGAACACCAGGCTGTGCTAAAAACAAAAAAGTGGGTTGGGGTGCTATCCCAAAGCTTTTAGTTCCTAGTTTCAATCCCTGGGCTCCTAAATTCCTCATCTATGATAATGAACTACTTTCAGTGACTCAGAGGGCACCGTGCTCTTTCTGATACTGAGGCATGTTTCCCCGGTCAAGAAAATCATTGTCACCCACCCCCCACTCCACCCCTATTCATCCAGTTAATGGATTCATCCTTCAGACCCCACTAGATTCCATTCTGCTTTGGAAGCCTTTCCTCCCAAGGTGTGTACAGGACCATGCACCTGTGTGCTCCCTAAGCACACTATCTTCTCCCGTGTTAGAAACTATAGGAGGAACTCAAAGCAGTTCTGGTCAGGTGGGAAAAAATGAGATTCAATTCTAGCAAGTGTGATGGAAACTAAAACTTAGACCAATGAAATCTAATTTATCAAAAAACCTAAGAAATTGTAGATTGATTCCTAGAAGTTGTACATTTATTAGGTAAAACTAATGCAATCAGAAGTAAGAAAATCCAGTAAAATTCTGGTCATAGAGAGTTGATAATAGAAACAAGATTTCAGGGGCGCCTGTGTGGCCCAGTCGGCTGAGCCATCCAACTTTGGCCAAGGTCACGATCTCACAGTTCATGGGTTTGAGCCCCGTGTCGGGCTCTGTGCCAACAGCTCAGAGCCTGGAGCCTGCTTCAGATTCTGTGTCTCCCTCACTCTGCCCCTCCCCTGTTTGTGCTCTGTCTCTCTCTAAAAATAAATAAACATTAAAAAAAAAATCTGAGATAAGGCCTAGATACACAGAATACTGGATGTAGCTCCAGTTAGTATTCCTCAAGAAATTTATCAGAAAAGGAACAGAGAACAAATAAAAAATGAGGAAATGGTATTCCAATGAGGAAAAACTAAAATTTAACTTTCTATAAAGTGATAAGATCAAAAAGCCCAAACTCACAAAAGGTTTTAATAGCATGAACTTGAGTTTCATCATAAAATGAGGATATTAATTGTATGGAACCAGAAAAACCCCAAATAGCCAAAAGCAATCCTGAAAAAGAAAACCAAAGCTGCAAGCATCACAATTCTGGACCTCAAGCTGTATTACAAAGCTGTAATCAAGACAGTATGGTACTGGCACAAAAACAGACACTCAGATCAATGGAACAGAATAGAAAACCGAGAAATGGCCCCATAAACGTATGGCCAACTAATCTTTGACAAAGCAGGAAAGAATATCCAGTGGAATAAAGACAGTCTCTTCAGCAAATGGTGGGAAAACTAGACAGCGACATGCAGAAGAATGAACCTGGCCCACTTTCTTACACCATACACAAAAATAAACTCAAAATGGATGAAAGACCTAGACGTAAGACAGGAAGCCATCAAAATCCTCGAGGAGAAAGCAGGCAAAAACCTCTTTGACCTCGACTGCAGTAAGTGTCTTACTCAACATGTTTCTGGAGGCAAGGGAAACAAAAGCAAAAGTGAACTATTGTAACTTCATCAAGATAAAAAGCTGCACAGCAAAGGAAACAATCAGCAAAACTAAAAGGCAACCTATGAAATGGGAGAAGATATTTGCAAATGACATATCAGATAAAGGGTTAGTATCCAAAATGTATAAAGAACTTATCAAACTCAACTCCCCAAAAAACAAATAATCCAGTGAAGAAATGGGCAAAAGACATGAATAGACACTAACAGACACATGAAAAAATGCTCAACATCGCTCATCATCAGGGATGATGTATGTGTGTGTGTGTGTATATATATATACACACACATACTAATCAGTGATCAAAAAGAATGAAATCTTGCCATCTGCAACAACACGGATGGAACCAGAGTGTATTATATGCTAAGCGAAATTAGAGAAAGACAAATATCATGACTTCACTCGTGGAATTTAAGATACAAGACAGATGAACATAAAGGAAAGGTAGCAAAAATAATATAAAAACAGGGAGGGGGACAAAACATAAGAGACTGTTAAATACAGAAAATAAACTGAGGGTGCTGGAGGGGCTTGGGGTGGGGGGATGGACTAAATGGGCAAGGGGCATTAAGGAGGACACTTGTTGGGATGAGCACTGGATATTATATATAGGGGATGAGTCACTGGATTCTACTCCTGAAATCATTTTTGCACTATATGGTAACTAACTTGGATGTAAATTAAAATAAAAATAAATTTTAAAAAATGAGGATATTGAAATTTGAGTGTATGTGGTAGTAAAAACGGGGGGTGGGGACAGGTATGACCTTTAGCTACTTACAGAATGAATAGACAATACAGTTACTCCACAGAAACTGTCCTCCCCAAATATATTAACAGCTGTAAGGCTTTTGATAAATTAATGTCTGGGAAGTCTGTATCTGGAAAATTCTTTTGGGGCTGACCATCATGCTATCCTCAGAGCAGCCCTGGTGTCACTGTGAATTAGAATCCTTGGCTGACTAGACATTTGGTCTCATCCATAGTAGTCCTCATGCTTCAGACTGCTTGATCTACTTGGCAAACTATTTCTAAATGAAATTATTATATTCAGGTACTCTCTGCCTTCCCTTTGTAAACTGTGTTCACTTTGCATATAGCTGTTGGAAAGATATACCTCCACAGCCCTCCCTGCCATAACTAGCCTCCCTCCCTATCCACCTTTTCAACTTCTATCAATTCAAAATCCCTCTAAAGGAATTAACTATATGCAAAGTAAGCTGCCAATAATTCCTTCCATATCTGCTTGAACATAATGCTTCACTTATCAGGATGAGTCTATTTCCTTTTCCCTTCGAATCTGAGCTACCCTTATTCCCTTCTCTGACCAGTAGAATGCAGAAGAGACACTTCCAGTTCTGGGTCTGGCCCTCAAGGAGCCTGGCCACCATGTCAGAAGCCTCTCTAACTATCCTGAGAGACAACCCAGCCACTCCTAGCCATTTCACCCACTCCAGCTAAAGCACTAGATATGTATGTGGAGTCATTCTGGGACAGCCCCCGCTGAGGTCCCAGCTGAGTGCAGCCTTATGAGTGACCCCAGCCAAGCAGGAGAAGAAACACCCAGATGAGTCTAGCCAACAAACTATGAAATAATAATAAATCATGTTTTAAAGTTAAACATTTAAGCCACTACAATTTAAGTTGGTTTTCCATGAAGTGAAAGATAATCAGTTAACAGAATTTAAACCAGAATGTTAATTCTCTCAGTTATATTTATATCTTATATTTTCTCTAAGGAATAAACAGTATGGAGATTCTCTGCAACTTTCAGTTAAAATGGCCCAAAGGAGGAAATGATCCAGAAAGTTCATTTTATCACTGTCCAATTCCTGGCTTCAAAAATTCTATAGAGATAATAAATAAAAGTCAAACTAACCAAGGGTTTTGGAAGATAAAAATATATTTGTACAGGAAATGCTTCCTGCTATCGTATGCTAAGAATGTATAATTAATTGAACAAAGAATTACAAGTTTAGCTGTTCAAAATTTACAAAGTACCACCAAAACAAACATACAGGCAAGTATCTCTGGTGAACATAGATGCAAAAATCCTCAACAAAATGCAAGCTGCATTCAAAAATACATTAAAAGAATCATTCACCTTGGTCAAGTGGCATTTATTCCAGGGATGCAAGGAGGGTTCAATATTTGCACATCAATCAATGTGATACACCACAATGACAAAAGAAAGGATAAAAATCATATGACATCTCAATAAATACAGAAAAAGCATTTGACAAAATTTAACATCTATTCATGATAACTCTCAACAAGGTGGATTTAGAGGGAACACACCTCAACATAATAACAGCCATATATGAAAAATCCACAGCTAACATCATATTCAATGGTGAAAAACAGAGCTTTTCCTCTATGATCAGGAACAAGAACAAGGATATCCGCTCTCACCACTTTTATTCAACATAGTACTGCAAGTCCTAGCCACAGCACTCAGACAAAAAAAATAAATGCATCCAAATTGTTAAGGAAGAAGTTAAACTGTCACTATTTGCAGATGACATGATACTATACATAGGAAACCCTAAGGACTCCACCAAAAAACTATTAGAAGTAAAAAATGAAGTCAGTAAAGTTGCAGGATACATAAAAAACCAATTGTGTTTCACTTGCTAATAATTAAATACCAGGAAGAGATATTAAGAAAACAATTCCATTTTACAATTGCTCCAAAAAGAATAAAATACTAAGGAATAAACTTAATCAAGGAAGTGAAAGACCTTACTCTAAAAACTATAAAACACTGATGAAAGAAATTGAAAATGACACAAACAAATGGCAAGATATTCCATGCTTAGGGACTGGAAGAACAAATATTGTTAAAATGTCCATACTACCCAAAGCAATCTACAGATTCAATGCAATCCCTATCAAAACACCAACAATCTTTTTCACAGAACTAAAACAATTAATACTAAAATTTATGTGGAACCACAAAAGACCTCAAGTAGCCAAAGAAATCTTGAGAAAGAAGAACAAAACTGGAGGTATCACAAACCCAAATTTCAAGATATACTACAAAGCTGCAGTAATTAAAACCATATGACACTAGCACAAAAATAGACATATAGATCAACAGAACAGAACAGAACAGAACAGAGAGCCCAGAAACAAAGCCATGCTTATCTGGTCAAGTAATCTACAACAAAGGAAGCAAGAATATACAATGGGGAAAGTACAGTCTCTTCAATAAATGGTGCTGGGAAAACTGGACAGCTACATGCAAAAGAATGAAACTGGAGCACTATTTAGTTAGTTGGTTAGTTAGTTAGTTAGTTAGTTAGTTAGTTAGTTAGTTAGTTAGTTAGTTAGACACAGCAAGAGCGAGTGCTAGTGGGGGAGAGAGAGAGAGAGAAAATTCCAAGCAGGATCTGCACTGTCAGTGCATGGGGCTCGAACTCACAAACCATGAGATCATAACCTGAGCTGAAGGCAGACGCTTAACCAACTGAGCCACCCAGGTGCCCCTGGACCACTTTCCTACATAGAAACAAACTCAGAATGGATTAAAAACCTAAATATAAGACCTAAAACTATAAAACTCCTAGAAGAAAATATAGGCAGTAATTTCTTGGACATTGGTCTTATCAATATTTTTCTAGATACGTCTCCTAAGGCAAGGGAAATAAAGCAAAAATAAAGTACTGGGATTGCACCCAAAAAAACCCCAAAAAACAAAAACAAAAAACAAAAAAAAATTGTGCACAGTAAAGGAACCATCAACAAAATGAAAAGGCAGCCTGAATGAGAGAAGATATTTGCAAGTGATATATCTGATAAGGCATTAATAGCCAAAATATACAAATAACTTACACAACTCAACACCAGAAAACCCCAAAATAATCTGATTTTAAAATGAGCAGAGGACTTGAATAGACATTTTTCTTCCAAAAAGACATACAGATGACCAACAGACACATAAAAAGATGCTCAACATTACTAATTATCAGGGAAATGTAAATCAAAACTACAATGAGATATTACATTACACCTGTCAGAATGACTAGAATCAAAAAGACAACAAGTGTTGGCAAGGATGTGGAGCAAAAGGAACACTTGTGCACTGTTGTTGGGAATGTAAATTGGTGCATCCACACATGGAAGTTCCTCAAAAAATTAAAAATAGAAATAGCATACAATCCAGTAATTTCACTACTGGGAAATTATCCAAAGAAAACAAAACACAAATTTGAAAAGATATATGTACCCTTATGTTCTATTGCTGTATTATTTACAATAGCCAAGATACAAAAGCAACCCGAATGTCCATGGATAGATGAACAGATAAAGAGATAAAGAATATGTAGTACACACACACACACACACACACAGGAATACTCAGGAATAATACATCCTGTATTTCAATTGTTAACCTGCCAATATTCCACTAGCTTGCACATTGCTCAGTGGTCAGATCTCCATACCCACTGTCTAGCAGAGTACTAGACAAAAAAGCAGAAAAGCCACACATTTTTAGGGAGATGCATGTTCATTACTGCAATCCTCTAAGAAAACCTACTTTCAGAAGGAACTAAAAACCAATGCTGTGATCATTGCTTCCATAGTATGAAGTTATATTTAAACACTTGGCAATTATTTTTGTTTTCCAGCAATATGCCAAAGTAGGGAAGTGGTCAGGCAAAATTCTCACCCTCCTTTTCCCAAAGAGAAAACCAAAAGCTTAATGAACCTACAAAGCTAGAAGGCAGCCCTGAAATACCTAAAACAACATATCTAACTAGAAGCGAGAAGGCAGGCTAGTCGCTTGGCCCCACGTTGGTTCACTAGAGGGAAGTGCTTCTTAACGTACATACCAGTACCCTGGGACTCTTGCTGAAAGGTAGAATCTGATGGGGAGGGGTGGAAGAGCCAAGAATGTGCATTTCTAATAAACTGCCAGGTGATGCCAATGCTGTTTAGGTCTCCAGATCTAGACTTCCAGCCTAGACCTGAGGTAGCCACTACCCACATACGGCTCTTAAGCCCCAAAATCTCGCTAGCCTGAAATTACCTGAGCTCTAGATCTAAAATACACACCTATTCCCACGACTAAGTACAAAAAATATCTCAGTAACTTGTACAGATTTCATATTGAACTAATACTATATTACATATAATGGGTTAAATAAAATGTGTTATTTCACTGTCTTTGTTTAAAAATTTGTATGTGGCTCGAGGCTTACGTACTTATACTGAAGAGCGCTGCCCTTGGCTGACAACCAGTCCAACTCTGAAGCTTCTACTGTTAAGAGACTTGAAGAATAAAAGAGAATCCATCTCTTCCCTTAGGCGTTTTCAAAGCATACCTTTTATTTCCCAACTATATTGCACAACCAGGAATTAAAATGAAATAAAGCGAAAACCAAGATTTTATTAATATAGATCAATATATACACACAGACATACACACTCTGTACGTATTCTCTGAATCCTGTTATTTCAATTTAGGCTCCACCTAGAACACTACTTTTATCTCCCTCTGGTTCCCACCCCACGAGATCGTATCGCGTACAGGAAAACAATAACAAAAACGCGGTCTCCGACCTAAAGCCAAACCCGGCTGCCCCGGTAGCCCAAACCGAGGCTGAAAAAGCCGGTCGTCAGCGGGCAGCGCCCCCTGGGCTCCACCTCCTCCAGCGCCGACCTCCCCAAGATGGCGGGCGGCGGGGGCCCGCTTCCGCTTCCGGTGTGAGCAGCCGGGCCGGGGGGGCAAGATGGCGGCGGCAGTAGGGGTCCGCGGCCGGTGCGAGCTGCCGCCTTGCTCCGGCCCAGGCTGGCTCCTCAGTCTTTCCGCCTTGCTGAGTGTGGCGGCTCGAGGGGCCTTCGCCACCACGCACTGGGTCGTCACGGAGGACGGGAAGATCCAGCAGCAGGTAGCGGCCATAGGCGTCCCTCTCCGCCCGCGCCCGCCCTCGCCCCGGGGGATTCCCAGGTCCGGCCCCTGGCTATTTGGCTCCACGCGGCCCCGCCCCCAGCCTACCTTCCCACGGTCCGGACGCTAGGGCCCGAGCGACCCCGACGCTGAGACCCGGCGTCGCCCCCCTCCCCATTTGTTCTCTGGCCCTCGCCTCAGACGCCTGCAAGTTCTCAGCCTTCCACCCCTGGGGCAGCGTGCCGCGTGGGAAGAGTCGCCCGGCTGTGGGGGTCGGACTCTGGGGACATCTTGTTGTGCTTGGGCTTTAGAAACCGCAGATTCATTATCCTTGCCTCTGGTTCCTCTCGGGCCCACCACGCGTCACCAGCCCTCCCTGAAGAAGTAGAAAGCAGGTGGCAGCGCCCGGCTGTGCGCGAGTCCCAGGGCGGTGACAGCTTCGGCACCCCTAGGCAGTGGGTCATCTAATGCTTCCTACCCCAGTCTCCTCTTCCAGTGCTGGAATTCGTGTCGGGACGAGGTGGTTTCAGCTTGTACCGTTACCCAGGTCAACAGGGGCTCTTTAGGGACAACATACACCTTCCTTCCGAAGGAATGCTTGAAGATGCCTCTGGTGGCGTTGCCTGCATCTTTTCGGCTGTAACTGCCCTCGTTTCCCAGTGTACTTTGCATTGTTTCTTTACCTAGTTCCTGTAACCCGGCCCCGCAAGGAGGATGTGCGATTTCCTGGATTCTTGTGTGTCCGTCCGAACTAATTCCTCAGAGGAGGGACTGCTTTTCTTACATAACTTTATGATTGCCTACATTTTGTGAATGCCGCTGATCCCTAAACAGTACGTGCGTGTGCTCGGCTGCAGAATCTTGGTAAACTTAATGACTTCCAACACTTGAGAGCAATCCTGAAAAGTCCAGTAAACATTTAGGAAGTGAATTGTGTGCCCCATGCAGTCTGGCCCCTTGATCTCAAGTGTATTAACCGTCATCGTGTGAAATTATGGACCTTTCGATTGTGTGTCATGAATGATGATAGGAACACAGTGCAAGGTTTACTTTTGTATGAAGTGGGGTTCTCGTTTAGATTTGCCTTGTGATGGCAAATTTTACCTCGTGTAACGAGTGAGTAAAACAATGTAAAATCGGCGTTGGTATTGTTCAGTGGTTTTTAAGTAGGTCTGAGAAAAGACTAACTTCTTATTGGGCACTCTTTTTCTCTATACCAACTTACACTGGAAAAGATTTCCTTTTCATGGCCATACCATTTGAGATTTAAAAGATAGGTGTGCATTTCAGAAACTCTAGAAAGCACTGCAAGTTTATTTCTTTCACAAAAGATCAGAAATCTCATGGGAGTCCTGGCTGCTACCCCCACCCCCTTTTATTTCCTGATGATAATTTTCCTTGAGGCCCTCATGAAGGGATACATGGAATTAAGTCACTCCTGCCGCAATTTGGGGAGCCCATCTCCTATTGGCTCTTCTGCAATATTGTTTTTGGCCACAGCTATTTATACACTATGACATTGACTTCTCCTTCCCATTTTGGTGTCCTGCCTCTCAGCCTAGGAAGTGGCCCATCTGAAAAGTGAAAGCTGGTAGAAATGCATTATTTGCTGAACATTGCAATGTGGAAGTAGCACCTGATTTGTTTTTTTAACAACAAAAAAAAAAACCCCAAATTCTTTCTTTTTTGCACATTGGATACTTATGTTTCAGTGGGGGAAAGGTAGAGGTTTCTGTAACTTGCCTCAGAAAGGGAGAGATTTGAACAGTCTTTTGGAAATTTGCCAAGTCACTCCTGCAGTAAGTAGTTAGGCTTAAGGTTAGGAAAGCAAGATTTCTTTACTATAAGCTTTTAACAGTTGTCTTTTTCAGTGAATTTGTCCAATACTTTGCTACATAACATTTACAATGTTAAGTTCATACAACCACAAAATTTTATACCAGAAGACATAAAGCTGGTGTCTTCAGCGTAACAAGAAGAGGCTAGGGAAGGAAAGTTGGATTTAATCTGAAGGAAAAGCAACATTTATAAGTAAAGTAAGAGAGTTGAATACATGATCATCTTCTGAGTGCCACTCGGATAGCTGGGTATATTACCTATGCTTTCCTTCCTGGCAATATTTCAAATGCGGGCAGAATCCAAAACTCAATTTAGATTGTGATGAATTATCACATTTGCATATGCTTATTAAAGAACTGAAAGATCCCTTTAGTATATGGATTTGGGTGTACTGCAGATCTATTCATATGTTCAGCAACAATTAATTAAAAGCTTAATATATATATATATTGTGTCCTAACTGACATACCATATTCCTTGCTACTTGTTTTTGGTTATAATATCTAAATGAGAGCAGAAGTGTGATTTTAGCTTTAAAGTGGTCTAATATCAGGGAGAGGGCTAAGGGTAAACTGAAATGGCAACTTTAGAATATTAGCGTGGCAAATACCTTTTGAAACTCTGTCTGATATTTAAACTTGTCCAAATTAAATAGGTCATTGTTTTCCATAGTGAACGTGGAGAAGTACTTATGAATTAAAAATCTGAATTGCCCCAAATACAGACTTACATAGGGATATTTTCCATCACTGTAAAATTGTAAGTACAGTAAGCAGTTCTTCCCAGGAGAAGAGAACAGTTGTTTGGTTTTTCTATTTCAAGCCTTAGCAAATGATAAAGATAGACACCCACAAGTTACAACTACAAACTTGTGAACACACAAATACATTGGAAGACCTGGCCCTGAAAAGGGGTTGAAATGGGGCTTCAGTCACAGCAAGGAGGCAGCCATTCTTCCAGGCAGGGTCCTCCCAGTCAGAACTGTGGTCACTTCTGGCAGGAGCAAGTGGTGAGCTCTCAGCATGGCATGTTAGGGAATCATTCCTTTCCACAATCCCTGTCTCAGCTGGAAAGCATACCTTATATGTTTTTAGGTTCCATGTTTACTGAGCTGCCACTAAATTCCAGGAGCATTGCTCAGGGAATCCTTAGCTGGGATGTGAAGAGAATGTTCTAGAGTCTGAGTTCCTTTCCCACTGCAGTTGGGATAGTCAAGAAGAGGTGCTCCTCTTCTCTTCACCTTTATGCTTTTCTCCCAGCTTTGGGCTTTGGCATACCTCTGATCCCCTTGTGTCCCCTGTACCTGAAAATTTTTCTTTATTTAAGCAAGAGTACTTGGGGTCCATGGACTTAAGGAGTGGGCTGTTATAATCTCATTACTTGGAGCATCTACAGAGTAATCAGGTCAATGGATCCTTTGGTTGACTTCACTGTGAAGAATAGGCTTTGAGATAAATTTGTGGTTTTTTTCATTTCCTTTTTTTAAAAAAATTTTTTTAACATTTATTTTTGAGAGAGAGAGTGCGTGCACGCGAGAGCATGGAAGAGGCAGAGAGAGAGGGAGACACAGAATCCAAAGCAGGCTCCAGGCTCTGAGCTGTCACCACAGAGCCTGACATGGGGCTCAAACTCACAAACTGCAAGATCATGACCTGAGCCGAAGTTGGGTGTTTGACTGAGCCACCCAGGTGCCTCTCTTTTTTTTTTTTTTTTTTTTCCTAGTATGGCAATATTTATTTTTCTATTTTTGTCAAAATTGTCTGGACAGTCACTTGAAGATTAAATTCAATTTTGTGAATTAGCCTAAGAGCCTAACCATAATGTATCACATCATTACTGTGGAAAAACCAATATTCCATGTTCTGAATTACCAGCTAACAAATGAACTCCTGAAATGTTACCAGTTTGTCTTAGACTTATTAAATCAAGAAGTTGTACTTCTAAAAATAGGTGGGGGAGGGGAAAGGGGCACCCAGGTGTCTCAGTCGACTCTTGACTTCAGCTTAGGTCTTGATCTCAGGGTCATGACTTCAAGCCCCACATTGGTCTCCATGTATGAAGCCTACTTAACAAAAAAAAAAAAAAAAAAGTTGTACTTCTAGCACTGGGGTTCATGGCCCCTGGATATTCTCTGTCTTCATAAGTGGAGGTCTAAAACTTTAAGTAAATGAAGAGTATAGTTGTTATCAACTCTCATAACATTATAATATTTCTTAGCTACCGACTGTTTCCTTCTCAAATCTTAGAACAATAGTACTTTAGACTAGGAAAAAATTCTTAAAGGGTATATGGTACAACTCATAGGAGAGAAAGTTACCCACAGTCACATAACTGATGAGTGGCATTTAGTGATAGCAGTAAGTAAAAATCTGCAGTAACATGCAAGTGAGCACTTTGTACTCGGTAAGTTTGAAGTGCTTTCCCCCCCTTTGATAATACCTACCAATGAAGAAATAGAAAGAAAAGTAAAAAATGGGAATAATGAAGTAAAAGTCTTCTCTTTTCCAGTTTGCTTTACCTCTGCAGAATGTTTTGTGATGACTTTAAATTGGGGGTGGGTGGAGAAGCGTCAAAAATAGGTGTGATTTAATTTGGGGGTTATTTCATCATTTTGCCTTCTATCAAGCAAATGTCTTTAAAGTACAGATCCTTTTAACTGCTTAGAACAAATGAAGTTTCTGACAAAGCTGACGATCTGAAACCTAGCAACTTTGGCATAAGAAGTGTTTGGTAAGCAGTAATATTTCAGCAACTATCACCTGAGCAAGAGCTGTCAGGTTTAGTTGGACAAACAGACTAAATCTTTATCTATTGGTCTTTAATAGCTTATAAGTGAAGGAGTGGCTTGATTTGGGTATTAAGTAATTGGTTAATCTGGGAGAGAGCATCTGGATGATACTATGAAGCTGACAGGTTTATTTCAGTGCTTTTCAAAACTGAGCCCATCTTTTTATCATAGAGCTTTGCTTCTGTGTTTATATACTTCAGGAATTTACTTGGATCTGAGAGGCCATGGTTGTTTCTTCACTAACTTGCTAGGTACCTGCTAAACCTTTGTAATTTGTCCTAGACATTGACATCAAAGTGATTCTCACTCAATCCTTTTTTTTTCCACTTCCTACTATTCTATTATCTTATAAATTCCCAGGGGTTAACTTTGTAATAGCTTATAAGTATACAGAGGTAAATTATAACTTTAAATACTTTTCCCAATTACTTATTAAACAAGTATTTACTGACAGCTTATTTTTCACCAGCCCACTGTGCTTTGATGGATATGCTGTTTTCCAATGGCTACCGTGACACGAAATTCTCATTTTTCATTGGGGGTGAGCAGAGTACAGCTCCTTCTTAACCTTTTTTTTTTTCTTTTCTTTTCTCCAGCTCTTCTTCCTCCACTCATCTTCTAGATCAGTGGTTCTCAAACTTTACCTTACACAAAAATAATCTGGGGTACTTGCTTAAAATACAGGTTCCTAGGCCACTAAAGTATCTGAACCAGTAAAGCCAAGAATTCCACATTTTTACCAAACCCCTCAGGAGATCATGATACAGATGGATCACAGATCATTCTGAGAATTTCAACTTTATATATTGCTTTACCTCCAGCTTCTGTTTCAGCCTTCTCTTTTTACTCTTTACATATACCTGGGCAATCCTATCTTTTCTCAGGACTTAAGTTACCATATATGTGCTGAGAATAGCCGCATTTCTTTTTGTAAGTCAGATTTTTTCCTCCAGGGTTATAGATTCAGGACCTCTAATAAGCTTTGAATTCCATGTGAATGTCCTCTAGGTACTTCAAGCTTAATATGATCAAATCTAAACTCATTTTTACCCTACCTAAACCTGTGTCATGCCGTTTTCCCAAACTGAACAAAAGACCCCACCATTCACCATCCACCCATTTGCCCATGTCGGAAATCTAGTTGTTTCCTATATTCTTTACCAAAATCTTTCCATTTTACTTTCTAATTATATCTTCTTCCCATAGTCACTGCTGTGACTCCAATTCAGGCCACCTGATTCTTGCCACAGCTTTCTAACTGCTCTCCTTTCTCTAGTCTTGTCCTGCTTCCAACCCATTCTCCCCAGTGCAGTTAGACTCAGCTTTTAAAACTTTCTTTGTTTTGGGGCACCTGGGTGTTTTGGGGCACCTGGGGCTCAGTTGGTTGAGCATCTAACTCTTGATCTCAGCTCAGGTCATGATCCTAGAGTCGTGGGATCGAGCCCTGCATCCAGCTTTGTGCTGAGCATAGAGCCTGCTTGATTCTCTGTCTGTCCTTCCCTCTCTCTTCCTCTCTGCCCCCTCTCCTTTGTGTGTATGCTCTCAGTCGCTCTAAAGTAAAAATAAATAAAACTTTTGTTTTGTTTAATTAAAAATTTGAATTACAGAAGGAATGCATGGCATTCTAAAAAGTAAATGTCCAACATTATGGGGGTATTTAAAATAATAAAGTGAAGTCTTCTCACCTCTCCCCATTCTCACTTCTCAAGGAAAATTGCCTTTAAATCGTTTGGTGCATATCCCAGGACATGGTCTTTCTTTAATGTGTCTTGTGATCTGGCCCCTCCTTCTCTCTAGCTTATCTTTGTTCATTCTTCAGTGCCCCACTTTCACCCCCAGAATACACACACATAACACTTGGCCATATTTAACTTTGGTCAGTGCCCTCAGATGTGCTGTGTTCTCACTTGCTTCTGGGCCTTTGCACATGTTCTTTCCCCGAAATGCTGACTGTCCTAATCTGGCTAACTCAGTACTCTTCACAACTTAAACATCACTTACACAGGGAAGTTTCTAATGCCCAAATTTAAACAAGCTGTTCTTTCTATGTGCTTTTATAGTGTCTGGTATTCCCTTATGAAGGCATTTACCATGCCATATTGTGTCCATTTACTAATGTAAATACCCTACTAGACTCCTACATGCCCCATGAAGGGAGAAGCCATACCCATTTTCTCTGCACCTCCTGCCTCTCTCATGCTAAATCCCATAGGCTGCAATAGTATCTATTGAATGGATGACATAAGGAAGTATGAAAACTGGTTCCTGCCTCTCAGGAATTTACCACTGTCCGAATGAAGCCTCACACTGCTTACTAATGTGATAGTCATTTTGGAAGCTAACCTACAGGAGGCCTCAGACTCCTGGAAGATCTTTATTTATTTATTGATACTTATTCATATTTGAGAGACAGAGAGAGAGCATGAGCAGGGAAGGGGCAGAGAGAGGGAGACATAGAATCTGAAGCAGGCTCCAGGCTCTGAGTTGTCAGCACAGAGCCCGAGCCCGACACAGGGCTTGAACTCACAAACTGTGAGATCGTGACCTGAGCCAAAGTCGGACGCTCAACCGACTGGGCCACCCAGGTGCCCCTCCTGGAAGATCTTTAAAGCTCCGAATAACCCATCAGTGAGTCAGCCATTGGGCCTTCAGATAAGGTGCTATATGCACATGAGAAGAGCCTTACTCAGAGATCACTGTTGGCCTGTCTTCTCTGGTCAGGTTGTGTATGCAAAGGAAATCATCCTCTTTGTCACTGATGTTACATCTAAAAGGTCAGCTTTATTTTTCAGGCACTGAGAAGTATGGAGAAGTGACAAGAGACAAGGAAGAAAAAAACAAGAAAAATCATCAGGAAGGGCAGAGGCAAGATGGATGAGAAATGGCAGCTGCATTGTTGAGGGGGGATTAGGGTCAGCTGTGGGGTTTGGCAGTTGTTGCAGTTTAGAAGCAGCTTGGGTGGAAATGGACAGAAGGGACTCTGACAGTGAGGAATAGGAGGGCTTGCCAGCAGGTCAGGTCAAAAATGAGAACAGCTTTGCGCTCCAGTGTGTAGGGGCATGTGTGAGCCCTACCTGCATCTCCGTGAGACTCTGTGATGGCAAAAGCAAGGGGAATTCTGTAGGGTGGCTCTTTACAGCCAGGCACTTCATTTGGTTTTTTTTCTTTGTTTTATTTTTTACCATATTATAATTTATTGTCAAGTTGGTTTCCATACAACACCCAGTGCTCATCCCAAGAAACGCCCTCCTCCCTGCCCATCACCCACTTTCCCCTCTCCCCCACCCCCCATCTACCCTTAGTTTGTTCTCAGTCCTTAAGTGTCTCTTAGGGTTTGCCTCCCTCCCTCTCTGTGTCTCAGTGTGGTTTTGATTTGTATTTCCATGATGAGGAGTGACGTTGAGCATCTTTTCATGTGCTTGTTGGCCATCTGGATATCTTCTTTAGAAAAGTGTCTATTCATGTCTTCTGCCCATTTCTTCACTGCATTATTTGTTTTTCAGGTGTGGAACTTGGTGAGTTCTTTATAGATTTTAGATGCTAGCCCTTTATTTGATATGTCATTTGCAAATATCTTTTCCCATTCCAGTTGATTGTTTTGTTGATTGTTTCCTTTGCAGTGTAGAAGCTTTTTATCTTGATGAGGTCCCATAGTTCATTTTTGCCGATAATTCCCTTGCCTTTGGAGATGTGTCAAGTAAGAAATTGCTGCAGCTGAGGTCAGAGAGGTTTTTTTCCTGCTTTCTCCTCTAGGGTTTTGATGGTTTCCTGTCTCACATTCAGGTCCTTCATCCATTTTGAGTTTATTTTTGTGTATGGTGTAATAAAGTGGTCTAGTTTCATTCTTCTGCATGTTGTACAGCCAGGCACTTCTTGAAAATTGTGCTCATGGGCTCCCCCCACCTTTTTTTTAAGTTTGTTTGTTTGAGAGAGACAGACACAGTGTGAGAGGGGAAGAGGCAGAGAGAGAGAGAGTGACAGAGAATCCCAAGCAGGCTCCATGCTGCCAGCATAGAGCCCAGTGTGGGGCTCAAACTCACGAACTGTGAGATGACTTGAGCTGAAACCAAGAGTTGGAATGCAAGAGTTGGACACGCTTAACTGACTGAGCCACCCAGGTGTCCCTCTCTTTGTATAGGTCTCTTCAAGCCACTCCAGTCAGTCCTTCATCCCCACGAGTCTTGTCAAAATATACCAGAGCCTGCCTTATTGCCAAATTTGGTGCTCAGCTTGAAGTTGTCTCTCTCACCCTCTTTGCTCCCCAGCCAGCACTTGTCCTCTGACCTTATCGAACTGTTTTCCTCCATGGCTTCCAGGACATTCACTCCTGGCTTTCCCTCTAAATCCCTCACCATGACTTCTCATTCTCTTCTGCTGAATTCCTCTTTTCTTAATGAGTCTTAAATACTGATGTGCTCATCAGATGGTCTTATGCCCTGTCATGGCATAAAATATGACATCTATTCTGAGGATTCTCTTAAATCATATCTGCAGTCTCTCCCTCAACTCCAGACTCTTGTATCCAGTTGCCCACTCAACATCTCCACTTAGCTGTCTTACAGACATCACAAATACATCATGTCCTAAACTGAACTCTTTATTTCCCACCCCACCACACTGGTTAACCAGATTGCTCAGGTCCAGAATCTTCCTCGACTCTTGTGTCGCATACCTAATCTATCAATAACCTGTCAACTTTACTTCCAAAATGTCTCTTGCATCAAGCCATGTCTTTCCACCTCTACTTCTACAGCCCTAGTCCAGTGGTCTTCATCTCCCTTTTAAACCTATGCACAGTAGCCTCCTGACCAGTGTCCTTGCTTCTACTTTTGCCCCATAGAGTCTACTCGCCACACTTTTTTTTTTTTACGTGAAATTTATTGTCAAATTGGTTTCCATACAACGCCCAGTGCTCATCCCAACAGGTGCCCTCCTCAATGCCCATCACCCACTTTCCCCTGCCACCCCCCACCAACCCTCAGTTTATTCTCAGTATTTAAGAGTCTCTTATGATTTGCCTCCTCCCTCTCTGTAACTTTTTTTTTCCCCCTTCTCCTCCCCCATGGTCTTCTGTTGAGTTTCTCAGGATCCGCATATGAGTGAAAACATATGGTATCTGTCTTTCTCTACCTGACTTATTTCACTTAGCATAACACTCTCCAGTTCCATCCACAGTGCTGCAAATGGCCAGATTTCATTCTTTCTCATTGCCAAGTAGTATTCCATTGTATATATAAACCACATCTTCTTTATCCATTCATCAGTTAATGGACATTTAGGTTCTTTCCATAATTTGGCTATTGCTGAAAGTGCTGCTATAAACATTGGGGTACAAGTGCCCCTATGCATCAGCACTCCTGTATCCCTTGGGTAAATTCCTAGCAGTGCTATTGCTGGGTCATGGGGTAGTTCTATTTTTAATTTTTTGAGGAACCTCCACACTGTTTTCTAGAGCGGCTGCACCAGTTTGCATTCCCATCAACAGTGCAAGAGGGTTCCCGTTTCTCCACATCCTCTCCAGCATCTATAGTCTCCTGATTTGTTCATTTTAGCCGCTCTGACTGGCATGAGGTGGTATCTCAGTGTGGTTTTGATTTGTATTTCCCTGATGAGGAGTGACGTTGAGCATCTTTTTATGTGCCTGTTGGCCATCCGGATGTCTTCTTTAGAAAAGTGTCTATTCATGTCTTCAGCCCATTTCTTCACTGGATTATTTGTTTTTTGGGTATTCTCTACACTTTTAAAGATCATAAGTCTGGTCGTGTCACTCTTTTAAGGCTTGTAGGGGGAAGAGATCCAAAGAGCATCAGAAAACCTTCAGTGGTTTCCCATGATACTTTTAAGAAAAAAATTTTGGACTTTGTACCATGGCCTATAAGGCAGGCCCTTGTAAGATCTGGGACCTGGCCCCTGGCCACCTCTCTACTGCAAATACCACTTTCCTTCTTGTATTCTGTGATTCGGCCATACTGGCCTTTGGGGTGGGTCTTGAGAGAACCAACTTTGTTCTTGGTCCTTCTGTTGCTTGAGAAATTTCTGCAGACATTCTCATGGCTCTCTTTCAAATCTGTTCACATGTCACCTATCTTCTGACCACACTATCTAAAACAGCATCTCCTTCCATCATTCTGTCTTCTTACTTTGCTTTAGTTTTCTTCATAGCACCTATTACTCTATTGTAATGTATTACTGGTCTTCCTACAAGAACATTAACTTTTTCGTTGACCTTTGTTATATTCAGTGAGGTAACCCCCATGGCAAAAATGGTCCCTGACACATCGTACACACTCGGAAGTATTGCATACGAAAGAGAAAGGGAGGGTACCTGCATGTATGTGTTCAGGCAGTTGCTTACACTTGTAAAAGCTCTTGCATATTAGCACAGTGAAGGGCCACCATCGTTTTAGTAGTCTGGAGAAAGCGCAGTGCATTTACTTTAAAGGGGGCAAGCCAATTTATGCATTCTCCCTGCTAACAATAAAAGCTCTAGATAAACCAAGACTTCTCTAAGAATGTAGTATCTCTGAACCAGAGTTGTAAAATGGTGTCTCAGATAACCTACATTCCGATTGGCTGTTTGGAAATACTATCTCTTCAACATACCTTAAATGATATGCTCAAAGAACTTTGAGATTGAGACATTACTGAAATTAATTGATTACTATACAAATTTAGGTAAGTCCTTAACGTCAGACATTTAACATACACAAAAGAAACATTTGTTAAAAATCTATACCGTCATGACACTTTTAAATAAGCTAAAGTATATGTTTGCTTTCAAGGCCTACTACCAGGAATTCACACTAGCCAGATCAGATTGTGTCTCCCATATTTATTTAGTCAGCAGTAACTACTTCATGAGTCTAACTTTGAAAAGAATTCATTTATGTATTTTTATTACTAACATCTCACCTCATTCTTCACTTACCCTCTGAGGCACTTAGTTATTTAAATTAAAATCAGGTGACCAGCAGGAGAACCCTCCTCACCTTGTGCCCTCATGATCTGCCCTTTCCTCTTTTAGTCTAATTGCTTGGTCGGGAGATGAGATGGATAGTTAATCTTTAGTAAAGCTTTAGAGAGTGGTACATGCCCAAAATGGTCAAATGGAGTCGGGAACGTTTTATTTGAGCAAATATTTGCTGAGAGCTTTTTGTGTGCCATTACATTTGACAGGCTTAGTTTGCTCGTTAAACACATATTGGAATCCTTTCTGTGTTAGGTACGTGGAATACAGCTGTGATTGAGATTGTCCTTGCCTTCACAGAGTTTGCATTTTATAGTCATACATGGAAGGGACTCTAATTTAGGATAATGTCAGCAGGTAGCTTTTATAGCAATAAAAATTTAATGTCAATTCCACTGAGCACTTTACCAAGTGTTTTCAATATTCATTTGTCATTTTATGGTCATATAGACCCAGTAAGATGTGGGTATTGATATCTCAATTAAATAAAGAAATTTAGGCCGAGTGTGGTTAAACTCCTTGCCCAAGGCCATGCAGGTAGGAAGTGGCTGTGTATAAATTCCAGCTTAGATCGCATTCTAAACTGTTCTCTGTACTGCTAAACATTACTACCAATGTAAAGAAAAATATTTCTGTTGTTTTGTATATAAAACATCAATATTTTCTCTATTTTTAAATTGAATTTGATTTTTTTTAAGTGGGTTCCATGCCCAATGTGGGAGCTGAACTCAGGACCCTGAGATCAAGAGTCAGATACTCTACTGACTGAGCCACCCAGGCATCCTATAATTGAATTTGAAAGTATAAAATACGTGATCATTGTTCAAAAAAATATTTTCAAGCTACTTAGTAGGACATAAAATGAAAAGTGAAAGTTTCATAACCACTCATAGTGCTTCCTGGAAGTAATCACAAAATTATTTGTGTATTCTTCCAAAAAGTTCCCATGCATTTGCAAACGCTCATGTGGATTTTTAAAAAACACAACTGGGGGTGCCTGGGTGGCTCAGTCGGTTGAGCGTCTGACTTCGGCTCAGGTCACGATCTCGCGGTCCGTGAGTTCGAGTCCCGCGTCGGGCTCTGGGCTGATGGCTCAGAGCCTGGAGCCTGCTTCCAATTCTGTGTCTCCCTCTCTCTCTGCCCCTCCCCCGTTCATGCTCTGTCTCTCTCTGTCTCAAAAATAAATAAATGATAAAAAAAAAAAATTAAAAAAAAACCACAACTGGAAACATTTTGTCTCACCACTGCTTTTTATTAATAGAATTAGACATCTGTCAGAAATGAAAAGCTACTCTCTTTGCCCTTAAAATTGCATAGTATTTGATTGTATGGCTATTCTGTAATTTATTTAACCAGTTCCCTAATGACAGGCATTTAGATTGTTTCCAGGTTTTTACTGCTGTGAGTGTGTGTGCCCATTCATGTGTCTTCACATGCTCCTGTGAACATATTGAGTAGATCTGTAAGAATTCTTTGAAGTGGAATTTACCTGTTTGAAGAATGCATATTTAATTTTCTTATTGCCGAGTCGTCCTTTTAAAGGATTGCATCAGGAGTGTTTAAAATGCCCAACAGTGTTTGGGATATATGTCAAATCTTTGTTTATATAATCTGCTTCTAGTCAGACAGCCCTTATCCCATCCATTGCCCTTAGCGAAACAGTGTTACGGCTGTCAGTGGAAGTATGAACAAAAAGGAACTTTCAGTTTGGTTTGGTTATCTTCATGGAAAAATTAAACCTTTGTCATTAACGCTTACTTCACACTTGTTGGGATTGCAGTAAAAGAAATTAGTCAAGCTGACCCCCCCACCCAGAGTTAATACTACTACTGTTTGATGAGTAATAAAGTTGAACTTTATTCAATGGTGTAGTACAGCAGTGATTTCTAGCGTGACATAGCGAAGTTATTTCCTGGCTGTTGAGTTGCCGTCACCTGAGTAATGATAAAAATTAAGGTTCAATTTCTGGCACTCATTTCCGTGTCCCTTTTCCAATATTTGATTAACAAACCTCAATAACAAAATCCTGTAAACTGAGTGACTTAAGCACCGAAGTTTTTCTCACAGTTTTGGAGGCCAGAAGTCTAAGGTCAGAGTGCCAGAGTGATCAGGTTCTGGTGAAAGCTCTGTTTCTGGCTTGCAGACCCGCTGCATTCTTGCTGTGTCCTCAGGTGGCAGAGAGAAAGAGAAAGCAAGCTTTCAGTGTCTCCTCTTATAAGGGCACCAATCCCGTCATAAGGCCCCAACCTCATGACCTCATCTAAACCAAATTACCCTCCAAAGGGCTACTCTCCAATTACCATGACATTGGAGGTTACAGCTTCAACGTAAAATTTTTGGGGAGACACAGTTCAGTCTATAGCACCCAACTAAGAATTTTTATGCTTACATATATTGTACTTATCACCTTTAAGCCTGGCATTGTGTCTGGAACTTAGCGGGTGCTTATATTCGTTTTCTGTTTGCTGCTGTAAAAAATTACCACAGTTTATGTCTTAAAACAACAGAGATTTATCATCTTACAGTTGTGTAGGTTAGCAGTTCAACCCATTTTGCGCTGGGGCTAAAATCAAGGGGACAGTAATGCTGCACATCTTCCTGGAGATATTAGGAGAGTCCATTTCCTTACCTCTTTGTAGTTTCCAGAGGCCACCCACATTCCTTGCTTCTTGGCCCCCTTTCATTGTATCACAAAGCTAGCAACATTGCATTTCTCTGACTTTTCTTAGCAGCATCTCTCTCTTTGACCTCCCTATTCCACTTTTAAGGACCCTTGTGATTACATTAGGCCCACATGGATATTCCAGGTTATATTCTGTCTTAAGTAAAGTAATCTGAATAGCAACCTTAACTCCATCAGCTACTTTAATTTCCCTTTGCCACATAACCTAACTAGTCACAGGTTCTGGGGATTAGGACATGACCATCTTTGGGGGCCATTATTCCATGCTCAATAAATATTAGCTGCTGGAATGAGAGTCACTTCTGAGTTACATATAAAATAGCTCTAATTGCACAGCGACATTGTTCTGTATATGTTTACAAGAATATCATAAATATGCAAAGGAGAAATATCCGTGACTCTCGTGTCCCGATCCAGCATTTCATTTTCTTTCCTTGTAAAGTTGTAAATTGTCTACTTTATTCATTGTTATTTGTATGTTTCCTGGTGATACAAATCAGAACGTGTAGCCTGGTAGCACGCGTGTATAAGAAGTTGTTCATTTGTTGTTTATGTTGAAAATGGTTATTAACTTGCTTATTTATCACTTTGGAAAATGGTGCTTGTTTGATATGATTGCTCTCATAAAATTGGCTGCAACACTGCACATGGTCAAATCTAGACTATAGCTATATAATATACTTCAGATACCTAGATTGTTTTTTGTGTGTTTAAGCATTTACGACTTTGTCTTCCAAGAACTGTGAACATGGGAATGTAAATCTAATTGAGAGTAAAACTTTAGGAAATAGAGATACGAGCCACAAAAATTCATGTGATGGTCAAGATTCAGTATTTTTATTTATTTAAAGTTTATATTTAGCTTCAGTAGTTTATATTTAGTTTCAATAACCTGATATCCTACAAAATTGAAGTCCATGTTTTAAAACATTAAAATACCATATTGTACAAGTACACTAATGGCAAAAAAAAAAAAAAGTCTTCTTTAACAAAAATATTTCCGGGTCCTGACAGTTCATAATAATAGTGTTTTATTGATCTGAAACAATTAAATGTTTCCAGTGAAAGATCTGCTTCTCTATTAAAGTTTTGAAAGTTATTATAGTCAGGAGCCCATGAAAGTCCCTTTCCAGAGCTGAGGCTGGACTGGTATTTTGTTTGTGAATTTGTACTTCTCTCGACCTGGAGGAAAGTCCAGGTCCATGATGGTCAGACTTGAATCCTAAAGAAAGAATTACATGCAAAGTCAGGCAACAGACTTCTGCCTCCCTCATTCCATCCCTATCCACTCATCTTGCTTGCCCCTGTATTCACCTGCCAGGGGTCACAAAGGTGAGGGTTCTTTGGTCAGTCATTTGAAAATGGTAGTGAATTAGATTTGAGATAAGGATAAAAATCTGAGGAGACTAAGGTAACAAACAAAAAATACAAAAGATGTTACCTTTTAGAAGTGTTTTGACTGGCCCCACATCTGGGAGAGGAACTTTTTTCTCTATGAATATATAAGGAAAAGCGACAGGGTTGTTCCTCAGACCTAAGTTGTCATCACAACTCATTTTTTGTTTAAAAATACACATCACATAACATTCTGAGGTTTCACTTTAACAAGACCTGTAGGTAGTACTTAAAAAGAGAGATATGTTTTATAAACATAAGTAATATATGTTTGCTGTAGAAAAAGTCAGAAAACAAAACCAAGAAGATAATCATGTTGAGTCTCACCAACTGGAAACCACCATTCATAAAATTGTGTTGTAAAGTATCAGTGGGTTTAAAGGGAGGCAATGAGGAAGATTTTTTATAAGCACACAAAAGAAGAAACACATGTGGCCAACAAAGAGATTAAAATGTGTTCACTCTTTTCCCTTTGTTTTTAAGAGTGTGGAAAAACTCAGTGACTGTTGGTAGGAATTTAAGTTGATTCAGCTATTCTGGAAAAAAGCCAGCAAAAAATAGAAATTTAAAAGTGTAGTCCCTTTAACCTAGCAATTCTTTTTTAAGAAAAAAATAAGTAAGCAGCAATAAAAAAAATTTAAGTGTAAGGATATTCATCTCAATACCATTAAAAAGGGAGAAGAACTAAAAGCCCAAATTTTAATTAGCAGTAACCTGGATAAATAACTTTAATGTAATATTACCCACTAAATATGATGACATAGATCTGTAATTCCTGAGAAAACAAGCTGATAAAATTTAGGAAACAGTGGGGAAGGGAAGGATGCAGTGTAGTAAATATGATCCCGTTTTTGTAAAAATGTTTTATCTACATAGCAGTGTGTGTGTATACATATGCAGAGAAGTTATTCTGACATAATTAACTAGGTCTGACAGCAGACTTTTCAAGTAATTTTAATTTTTTTAATATTGTCCATAATGTCTTTGTTTTTATTGTAAACTATATATTTAGCTTATGATCAAACAAAAATTTCTTTTCCAGTTGAACTTTGTTAGAATTAAGTGACATAAGGACAGGGAGAGCTAATTTTGCCTGTGACACAGTGAACAACTTAACTGCTCAGAAATAAATAGCCACTGCTAATTGGAACCTTGGTTTAATTTGACAAATTGACAGTTTAAAAAATGCTTTCAGCTGCAGCTTTGGAAAGAGTCCCTACCTAGAGCAAGTACAAATTTATACCGGCAAATTGAAAGAATGATCATTTCATTCATTTGAATATTAGATTCCTTCAGTGGCACCTGAGACTGATAAAAATGTGACACTTTCACGATAGTGTTAAATCTTTTATGGGGGTTGGATATGAAGAACATATGGAACTTTAAAAGTCATCAGGCTGGGTTCCCTCAGCTTATAGATGAGGAAATGGAAGCCCATGCAGAGAAGGTGATTTGCTTAAGGTTGCACAGCTAGTCATAGACCTGTGAAGGACTTACTTTTCACAATCCCTGGAAGCCTAGACCTGTGAAGGACTTACTTTTCACGATCCCTTGAGGCCTAGACCTGTGAAGGACTTAACTTTTCACGATCCCTTGAGGCCTAGCCACTTTATCTCCTGTACAGGTAGTCATCAATGAATGATAGTCTTGGTGGAGATGGATATTCTACCAAATGTGACGTCAGACAACTTCATCAAACAACCAGCAGCATATTAAGTGCTTGACATGTTCCTGAAAGCATATGAACTACTGGAGGTAGAACAAGGAATACAAAAAATTTTTTTCTGGAGAGACAGACATACAATAATTAATGTAATAAGCACTATTAAAGGAGTGTGTAAAAAGTACTATGGGAGCTCAAGAGAGGAATGGCTTCACAAAAGAAATGTCATTTGAGCCCAGTCATTTGGCCTTCAGCAAAAGCATCAGGATAGAAGTGTGTTCCAGGTAGGAGAATTAGCATGTGCAAAGGGACAGAAGATCTGAAAAGAGCCACTAGGGTAAGAAGAGGCCCTAGGCAGAGGGTTTAGAAGAAATTTTGGCAGATGTTTGGAAATAGCATCAAGACTTCTGTAGAAAATTTTTATTGGAATATTTGGACAGATTCTAAGTGCTGCAGATACAGTTCGATCCAGGGCTGATAAAACAGTATAACCACAATAGGTTGCTCTCTGTCTTCATTTCTCTGCTTCCTTAACCCCATTCTCAGGCTCCCTGTGAATACAAGACGGCTGGTCCCCGTAGCTCAAACAAAAAGTTCTGGATTAGAGTCTCTTTAGTACCAGCTGACCAGTTGGTTAATGTCCCTTCTCAAAGATTACCATGACCAAGGGAAAGGGATCTACTGCTCAGGACTTCCCACGTAGGGAAGGATGCTTCCAGCTAAGCAGGGCAGGTGCTTTTGCCACAAGAAGGGGATTCCAGATACTAGATAGCAAACATTGTAAATACCCACGAAATGGGATCACTTCAGGTAGTGGTAAAATCTGCATTGCTTTGAAGATCTTTATTTATGTTTTCCAGCATATTGTCTCAATAAATAATCTAAAATTTTGAATAAAAAAATTTAAACTATTCCATCCCTAGTTTCTAATTAAGGGGAAATTTTTTAATTTTAGTATATGTGCTACCGAAGCAAGCACAAGGGGAAATTTTTTAAAATGGGTATAGCATGGAGCATCTGGGTGGCTCAGTTGGTTAAGTGTCAACTTTGGCTCAGGTCATGATCTCACAGTTCGTGGGTTCGAGCCCCATGTCGGGCTCTGTGCTGACAGCTCAGAGCCTGGAGCCTGCTTCGGATTCTGTGTCTCTGTCTCTGCCCCTTCCCCAGTCACGCCTCTGTTTCTCTCTTTCTCTCTCAAAAATAAACATTAAAAAATATATTAAAAAGATAAAAGTGGATATGGCATAATAAAAGATTTCAGTATGGGCACCTGGGTGGCTCAGTCGGCTAAGTGTCTGACTTCCGCTAAGGCCATGATCTCTCAGTTCGTGAGTTCCAGCCCTGTGTCGGGCTTTGTGCTGACAGCTCAGAGCCTGGAGCCTGTTTCAGATTCTGTGTTTCCCTCTGTCACTGCCCCTCCCCCACTCTCACTCTGTGTCTCTCTCTCTCTCTCTCTCTCTCTCTCTCAAAAATAAAGATTAAAAAAATTTAAAAAAAAAAAGATTTCAGTAATGCTGCTCTCATGTATTCATTTGAATACCATTAAAAATAATAGGTAAGAATGTTTAGCATATGTGAAGAATAAGTTGCATATGAGGGCTGGAATTAATATTATAATATAGAAGTATTCAATCTCCTGTCATAAAGGACCAGTGGAAAGTGATTGCCTCTGTCTTGCTTTTGTAGAACTCAAAAATGTTTATACCCTTCAAATGGTTATTTTAAGTTTAAAATAGTCACCTTTTATAGATTTGGCAGTGAAGTAATTATCCTTATATAGTGACATTTCCCTCCGTGACCCTGTGAATTTACTGAGGTAGGGTTCCAGATTAGAGAGGTAGTTATTAACAATATCTCGGTTAGAGAGACCAGCAGCAAATGAAATATATGAAAATGAACTTGATATGAGTCAGATATTTACTGCTGTTCTATGTAATTGGACACATGTACTTATATAATATAATGTATTCAAAGGAAAATAAAATTGAATTGAGAACTCTTAGAGAATGAGTCATTCTGTATAATAGAAGTCCGTTTAGCTAATTTCCAAATATTTGGTCAGTTTTTCCTTGCAGTATAAACTTTGCTGTAAAAGATATTTCATACTTTTTTAACCATCTTAAGTAGAACAAATTTGAAAATAATTCCCTTTTCTTTATGATTCAAGTCATTACAAGCATCATTTATTATGCTGTGAAGTAATGGAATTTTGTAGGGTTGCTTGTCCCTTGTGAAAAAGCCACAAGGTGCTTTGAGATCTTACATATGAGTCATGTCCTTTTTAACCTACCTCTCTAATTCTTGTCACCTTTTGCTCCTGGGCTGATAGCAGCCTCTCCTAAATGCTAAAGATTTTGAAGGCATTCACACTGTGAATAAAATTGGAGTACGTAGGTTTCCCATATTGACATGGTGGGCCTGGTTTACGGAGGCTTAAGAAACGTTTATTGGCTGAGTGGATGTTGTACCTTTACAAACATACTCTCTTTTGTAACCTGAGGAGGAGAGGCGTTTGAAAGGAGAGAAATTCAAGCTGATTAGCATTTGTCAAAGATATTATAAAGCCTTAAATTTTAAGAACTTGAAGTTACCTCAATAAAAATATACGCCAGGCATAAATCTGCAACCAACCCTTATCTGGCAAAGAGCCATGCCATTTGCTGCCGTGTCCAGAGGGGAAGCACAGCTGTCAGTGCACTCCCTTCCTTCTGTGATAATTTTATCTTTGTGTCTCCTCTAGCTGTTGTATCTGTGTTGAACTTAATGAAACTTCAGGAAATGAAAAGTACTTCCTTACAAAGGAACGTTGGCCAAACCCTTGCTATGCAAATATGATAAAGCCCTGATTAGCTAGTATCTTTTTAATCTGAAACTAAGATTGTGCTTTCAGTCTTTCTTCAGTGTAAGTCTTCATTCTTTTGTTCCTCATGCAGTTCTCCAGGTGACCAGAACGTTTAGGTATTTTGGAATGGGAACATCTTACTCCCGCATTCCTCCCCCTTGCCCTGTTTTTGGTTTTGTTTTCTTGTCTTTTTCTAAAAACCTTGTTTAAAAATACCGATACAGTCATGTACTAAATAGCTACCTCTTGAAGTCTGGATGAAGTAGCAAAGTAAGCAGATTTTCTCTGGCCTCCTTATGTAAAGCTCTTTTGCACTCTGACCACTGGCTATAGCTTTTACATTTTCTTCTGTAAAAATTTTGGTGTCCTATAATGTATCACAAATAATATATTACAATGTCATAAAAAAAGGTTGATGGGCCTTGGGAGTTAAATCAGTCCATATTCAATCCATTATATAGTAGCTTTCCCTGCCCTATATGCATTTGACTGTTGGGAATATGTTCAAATACTTCTCAAGAGAAGCAAAATGTTCTATGTCTTATTGAGATAAACCTAACGTTTTGCTTGCAGGCTTTTGTTAGCTTTGATTGATAGAGGAGATTTACGTCTCAGGTGGTCAAGTACTATAGGCCTTGCTATTATATTTTTAGTGCCTTTTAAGTACAGAGTGCAGTTTTGATATAAATTCCAATATAGTGGAAAGGCCAGGGGAAGCAGTGAATGAATCTCATCTTAAAAGCAAGACCATGGGCAATGATTATCCATAATGATACAATAATAATTATACATCCAGATAATTACAAGGGAAGTTATTCTGGACTAGCGTCTCTTTTTCCTCTGGCATCTCTGAAATGATAGAATGAGCAAGGGCAGATGAGTTTTATCTGTAGTCACTTAACATTGTCCAATTTAATGCATATTATTAAAGCAAGCATCCAACTTTATTTCATGTTGTTTTTTTTTTTTAATTTTTTAAAATTTACTTATTTATTTTGAGAGAGTAGAGAGATCACTAGCAGGGGAAGGGCAGAGAGAAAGAGAGAGGTTGAGAATCCCAAGCAGGCTCTGCGCAGAGCCCGATGTGGGGCTTGAACCCACAAAACAGTGAGATCATGACCTGAGCCGAAATCAAGAGTCAGACCCTTAACCAACTGAGCCACCCAGGCACCCCTATTTCATGTTGTTCTTATTTCTTCTTTTAAAATATTTTTTAGATTGTTTGTTTATTTATTTATTTTGAGAGAGAGAGAGTTGGGTAGAGGCAGAAAGGGAGAGAGAGAAAATCCCAAGCAGGCTCCACGTTGTCCAATGTTGGTGTAGAACCCGATGTGGGGCTCGATCTCATGAGCTGTTAGATCATGAGCTGAGCTGAGATCAAGAGTTGGACACTTAACCAACTGAGCCACCCAGGCACCCCTAAAATCTTTTTTAATAGGCCGTTGTATTCACCAAGATCTATGTAAGTCTACCTTCTGCACTTAAAAAGCTAGCTCTAAATTCAATTAGTTGAGCTGATACCCATTTCTTAAAGATTACAAAAAGATAGTTTTTTCTCAAAGTGGAACTTCCTGAAGAGCTTGTATATAATTTGATAACTCCAGTCTAGCACCATGTGATAGCAGGAACTTTATCTTATCCCTTAGGCGCCAAGAACGCTGTCAGATTTTTCTGGAATTCAAAAACCGTGTGTGTGTGTGTGTGTGTGTGTGTGTGTGTGTGGTTTTTTTTCTTTATTATAAATGTAATATGTGTACATGATAAACAGTTTTAAAATGTACAAATATAAATAAAGAGAGTGTGCCTCTCTTCTTAATCCCACTTCCCAAAAGAAACCACTGTAAACTTACTTGGTTTTGTGCATGTAGAAACATGTATACATTTATAAAAATATATGCACGTAATTTCTTAAAAATATCGTAGTATACATATTCTTTATTTTTAGTTAATTATACATTGTGAACATCCTCCCATGACAGTATGTCTAGTCTTTTTGTATCCTATTTTAGACTGTGGATTTCCCCATTCTCTTATTGGTGGGCTTAGGTTGTGTCTAATTTTTTTGGCAGCTTAAAGTGTTGTAGTGAGCTTTGTTGTGTGTGTATATATATATTTTTTATCCTTGTGTATATTTTTGCCTATTTGCTTAATAACGTCTATAGGATAGTTTTCCTAGAGTTAATATTGCCAGATCAAAAGATAGGCGCTTTTAACATTTTGATACATGTTGTCAAATGACCCTCCATTCAACCAGAACAAATTTATAAGCCTCCTTTTAGCAGAGGAGGGCTCATTTTTCCTACATCTTCAACCACATGGTCACTTGTTTATGATCCAGAGAACATGAGCTGTAAATAAGAGATCTCAAGATTATTTTATATTAACTTTGATTTATGGATTCTACAAATAGCCTTCAAAAATAGGTGCTTTTAGTGTTTTCCTTTTATCACTCCAAACCTGTTCGGATATGGAATATTCTGTCAAGACAAGACAATTCCTTTTTTATTGTTACAAGCATGAATTATCTTTTAAGCAATTTACTTTATCACTCATTGCCAAATACTTCTCTGCTCGCATATTTCTTCTATGAGTGACCAAGTTAGAATACTCACTTCAAAAGCTTAGTCTTTCAAGTTGGAATTCAAGGGACAGCTATTGAACATGATATTCTCTTTGCTGAAATTTATGTGCGATCACTTTTGAAATAGTCCTTGGGTTTTAGTAAGCACCTAACACTGATTATAGTGGTAGTTGAACAGTAATTTAAAGCATATTAAAGGGAACTTTATATGAATCCAAACAAATGTTAATGAAATCTGAGCTTTATTTATCACTTACTTGCTTGCAGGTGGATTCGCCGATGAACTTGAAGCATCCCCATGACTTAGTCATATTAATGAGACAAGAAACAACCGTTAACTACCTCAAAGAATTGGAGGTGAGGCAATGGGCATGTGATATGCAGCTGAAACTTGTTGTATTTCATGGGGAGCTATTGTATTCAAAGAAAAATGAGAGCGAATTATTTCTTAAGCTCAATTCTTCTCAGTTTTATAGGAATATATTACTTTCATTTTTAACTTTTTTAAAAACATTTTATTTATTTTTGAGAGACAGAGACAGACCATGAGCTGGGGAGGGGCAGAGAAAGAGACAGAATTCGAAGCAGTCTCCAGGCTCTGAGCTGTCAGCACCTAGCCTGATGTGGGGCTCAAACCCACAAACCATGAGATCATGACCTGAGCCGAAGTCCAGTCCGATGCTTAACTGCCTGAGCCACCTTGGCACCCTGAATATATTACCTTTAAATCCTGATTTTAAAAATAACCTCTAATTAGAGGACATTTGAGCAATAGTAAGAGAAACAGACTAACTTGGGTTTTGCTTGATTCTTGACTCCTATCCTTGTTCAGGGTTTCTATGTATAAGTTTTTCCATCAAGTATGAAAAGGAACAGTCTCTATACATATGTTTAGAAGGAGAGTTTGGGTAAAATACAAAAAGGAAGAATGGTTTCAATACTCTATAAAAATGTAATTTTTATTAATTTCCAAGTAATTTCTAAGGTCTTGTTATTATGTGTTCTTACGATGAGATGAAAGCATTAATCACTTTGCACCTTGAAAACTTGAAACCTATTGGTGATAATAAAATCTGACCTTTTTGTTTCTATCATTTGATTTCCATAAACTGATTTTGCTTAATTACACACAATATTAATTATTTGAAAAACTGGGAATAAGACAGTAGGTATATTTATACAGCTTCGTGCTTGGAAGCTTTATATGTTTTTTTTTTTAAACACAGTGTTCAAAAAGTGCATCGGTGCAGAAAATAGTTTTTATTTTCAAATGCATATACACATTGTATATGTTTATTTCCATTCTTTTTTTTAAGAGGCAGTATGATATAAAGAGAAGGAGACTTAGAGTATGTGAAGGGGGAAAATGCCATTCATCATGTCAATGAAAACGAAAATGAAAAATGTTGACTCCATCAGTTTTTGATTAAGGTACAGGCTGGAGATAAAAATTTGTTATTCACTGAAATGTAGACTTAATGCCATCACACTAAACAATATCATTTTTCTACAAAGTAGTGACAACTAAATGAACTTCATAAGGTGCCAGAAGACAGTGGAGGAATAACCTCAAAGTGCTAAGGGGAAAACCAGTCAAACTAGAATTTTATGTTCTTTTAAACCATCATTCAAGAGTGAGGGTAAAGCAAAGATGTTTTCTGACATACAGAGTTTATTTACCAGACTCTCACTTTAAAGAAAATTAAAGATGTACTTCAGCACAAAGAAAAGTACACCCAGTAGACACGCGTAGGATATACATTGATGAGTAAAAATACTAATGAAGAAGTTGCTAACCTTATTTAATTATTTTTTTGTGCTTTGAAAGGTAAAACTAGATTAAATTAATATGTAGTTGTGTTGAGGTATATGTTCAGTGATTAGTTAAGGCTTGTTAGACTCTTCTGTTTATGAGAAGGTGAAAGTAACAAAATCCTGTTGGAAAACTTATGGGCATACATACTAAAAATTTAAGAGTCTTGCTACCTTTCAAGTAGTCTTGCCAAAAGAAATAGGAATTCAGTCAAACCACTGTATTTTCCAGTGTCATTTGTTTTCAATGACATTTCCTTTGCCATTCTATATTTTTTATGCATTTAAAAGATCATTCTGAGAAGGGAGTCTGCAGATTTCATCAGACTGCCAAAGAAGTCTATGACACAAAAAAGTTAAGAACCCCTGGATCCTGCTGTCAATATTTAGGAAATGTACAAGACAAAGAAAGGGACACGTGAAATGAACCTAGGAGATGCAGTCAACAAAATCGTATAGAGTGGCAAGCTTTGCAGGACAAATGACCCAACTTTTTAAACAAATTATAAAGATTAAAAAAGGTGGGGAGGGGAACTGGAGGAATTACCAGTAGATTAACAGATTTATAGACAAATCAGCCATTGCAGTGTGTGGGTCTCATTGGATTTTGATTCAAACAAACTGTATTTTTATTTATTTATTTATTTATTTATTTATTTATTTATTTATTTATTTTAAGTTCTTTGTTTTATTTATTTTTTTATTTGAGAGAGAGAGCACGAGCAGGGGAAGGAGCAGAGTGGAGGGGGTGGGGAGAGAGAATCTTAAGCAGCCTCCACACCCAGCGCAGAGCTCAAAGGAGGGCTTAATCCCACCACCCCAGGATCATGACCTGAGCGGAAACCAAGACTTGGATGTAACCCACTGAGCCATCCAGGCACCCTCCCTTTTTTTTTTTTTTTTAAAGAGATTTTTTTGTGTGTTTTGTGTGTGTGCGTGAGTGTGTGTGTGTGTGTGTGTGTGTGTGTGTGTGTGTGTGTTCCAGAGAGAGAGAGCAGGAGCAAAGGAACGGCAGCGGGAGAGGGAGAGAAAATCTTAAGCAGGCTCCGTGCCCAGCATGGAGCATGATGTGGGGCTTAATCCCACAGCATTGGGATCATGACCTCAACCGAAATCAGGAGTCAGACACTCAACCAACTGAGCCACCCGGGCACCCAAACAAACTGTATTTAAGGAGTATCTTTCAGAAATACATTAAAATATTTACTGATGAAAAACTTAACCAAAAATAAAGTAGAGGCAAGGACTAAAATAATGGAACTGCAATCTGTAGTTTCCAAACCTACAAGTTAAGAGAAAATACAGGAGGAGAGGAGGGAACATAGAAAGTGTTGACAAGCACATGACAGGCAGGAAAAGAGAAAACAGTAGCAAAGAAAAAGAATGATAAACATACCTGAAACTAATACAACATTTTGTGTCAGCTACACTTCAATAATCTAAAAAAAAAAAAAAATTTAACAGAAAATCCAAAATAACATGTTTAAAATAAATTCAGATAGATCAGCAATCACAGTAAATATATCAGATTAAACTTGCTGATTGAAACTCAGACTATCAGATTGGATTTCTTACTTAGTCCAACTGTATGGGACGTGTAAGAAATACACCTAACACAAAGCCAGTGTGGTGATAAATGGATGGAAAAAAGTTTTCACTATGTAAATACTAAGCAGAAAAAAGCTGTGATGGCAGTACTTACACAAATTCACCGTCCCTCATCTGAAATCACCAGGGCTATATATGGTTAGAATACAGCTTTTTACTTTTTTTTTTTCTTTTAGAACTGTTATAGGTATAGATCTCTAGTATTACATTGTACTGCCAGCAGGTTCTGGTCCCAAACTCCATATTCAAAGACATTAATATTTCTTTAGCGAAATGTGTGAATATTCACACCAAGAGGATAAAAAGTATAAAATGGCTTTTCATCAGGTTTTGCTACCACATGAATATTAGTGCAAAATTCTATTTTCCATGGACAGCAACCTCATGACCTAAGCACCTCTGAAAAGCTCCACATCCTAATACCATTTTCAGGGGTTATGATTTCAACATATAAATTTTTAAGGGTGGAAGGGACACAAATGTTCAGACAATAGCACTAAATGTGAAAAAGTAAAGCTTTAAAACTTAAAAATAAGAATATATTAATATGTTTATGACATTGGGATAAAGAAGGGCTCCTTAAATAACACAAATCACAATTAAGAAAATTAATTGATAGTTTTGTCCATCTTAAAATTGTCTCGCAAGTGACACCATGAACAAAATTGAAACATAAGTTATAAGCTGGGAGAATACTGTTATAACTGAAGAATGAGTTTACAGAATCACTCTTCACAAATGTCTACAAATCAGTGAAGAATCACTAGGGAAAAATAGGCAGACTCAATCAAGCTACAAAATATCTCATAAATATTTGAAAATATGTTTAATCACATTAAGGATTGCATTAGTTAAGATAGTCTAAATTTTGCAATGTATGTCAACTTTTGCATTGGCAACAAACAGTCCCAAAAATCTCAGTGCTGTTTCACAGAGGAAGGTGGAGGCTCAAGGAAGACTAACCAAATATACAAGCCTGTTTAAACTTTCTACTTAGAAGTGACATCATTTCGGGGCACCTGGATGGCTTAGTCGGTTGAGTTTCTAACTCTTGATTTTAGCTCATTTCGTGATCTGAGCCCCATGTTGGGCTCTGCTCTAACAGTGCAGAACCTAGTTGAGATTTTCTCCCTCTCTCTCTGCCCTCACTCATGCTGTCTCTCTCTCTTAAAATAAATAAAGTAAAAAAAAAAAAAAAAAAATTCTACTCACGTTCCATTGTCCAGATCAAGTCACATGGCCAAGCTTGAAGTCATAGGGCAGTATAGTATAGTTTACCTACAGGAGGAGAGTGGGGAGGGAGTAAGTGGAAACATCATTTAGTAACATCCCAGTAATCTTAATGGTTTAAAACAATAAGATCATATTAAATGTCACTCTGGTCCAAAAGCCAGAACTCAAGATGACAGAACAGCTACTGTCTGGAATATTGCTGTTCTCAGTACCTGAGGGAAAAGAATATACACTGGCTGTAAAAATGCTTCCCTCCAGAGGATTTAATGGCACCTCTCATGTTACATTTGTCAAAATAGTCATACTGACCACATATGAGTCCAGCAGAACAATGGTGTAGAGTCCTTTGTGAGGAGTCCTTTGTAAGGCCACAAGTTCATTAATAGTAATACAGTCTACTCCAATAATTAAAACATTTCATACCCATTATTTTTTTTATTAATTTTTGAGAGAGACAGAGTATGAGTGGGGGAGGGGCAGAGAGAGAGAGGAGACACAGAATCCAAAGCAGGCCCCAGGCTCTATGCTGTCAGCAGAGCGCCCGACGCGGGGCTTGAATTCATGAACTCTAAGATCGTGACCTGAGCCGAAGTCAGATGCTTAACGGACTGAGCCATCCAGGTGCCCCGAGTTTTTATTCTAAAGTAGGCTCCACACCCAGTGTGGGGCTTGAATTCCCATCCCTGAGATCAAGAGCTGTACACTCTACCAACTGAGCCAGCCAGCATTCCAATAGATGCAGTTTCATAGGTGGTCAGATATCATATTATGGAGGTATTCAGGTGCCATTAGTGTGAATGTCATTTTCTGTTACTTTCTGTCCATGAATACCTGTTTAGAGACGCTTATTTAGTTGTCAACTAATTAATCCCCCTTTATCCACAGTTTTACTTTCTGTGGTTTCAGTTACCCATGAATTAACTGTGGTCCAGAAGCAGATGATCCTCCTCCTGACCTATCGTCAGAAGGTCACTAATAGTCTAACACTGTGTCACAGTGCGTACGTTGTTCACCTCACTTCATCTTACCATGTAGGCATTTTATTATCTCACATTATCATGAGGATGAATACAGTACAAGAAGATACTTTGAGAGACTACGTTCACATAACTTTTATTACAGTATATTGTTATAACTTGCATTTTATTATTATTGTTATCTGTTACTGTGCTTAATTTATACATTAAACTTTGTTATAGGTATATATGTATGGGAAAAAACATAACATATATAGGGTTGGTACTGTTCACAGTTTGGGGTATCCACTGGGAATCTTAGAACATACTTCTGCAGATAAGGGGGCACTAGTGTGCTCAGAATCCTTGTCTGTATAGAGGATTCTAACTTCAACACATTAAATTCTCCTCTTATGTGGTATCTAGACTGAAATAACAGAAAAATGCATTATGTTCTTATTGTCTTCTCAACAGAAGCAATTAGTTGCTCAAAAAATTCACATAGAAGAGAATGAGGACAGAGATACAGGACTGGAACAGAGACATAATAAAGAAGATCCAGACTGCATCAAAGCCAAGGTGCCCTTAGGAGACCTGGATCTCTATGATGGCACATACATAACTTTGGAAAGCAAAGACATCAGGTAAAAGAAAATCTCTCTCCAAAAATAAAATTAACGTGTTCCCGAACAGAACTTTCTCAAATCAGTAAATTATCTAATGAGAATAAGCTTCAATCACGAATGAGTTTATTGAAATTTGAAATTTCAAAATAACTCACATGTAGAATTCTTAAAGATTGACTTAAAATGTTGAATACTACAGTAGAAGATTGAACAGTTTATAGTAAAAGAAATACAAATGGTCCATAAACATGTGGAAAACATATTTCTCAGTAAGGATCAAATAAGTACAAATTAAACCATTTAAATTGTTTTCACCTATCAAACTGGAAAAAAATATTTAAAAATCAGTAACTGGTAAAAATATAGAGAGGCTGTCAATAGAAGTGTAAAGTGGTTTAATATTTCTAGAAAGAATTGTAAAAAGCTTTTCAAACAGTCCCATGATCTTAACATTCTTTGATACACCTACTATTTTCTAACTCTCGAATTATCTCCTTTAAGTTGAACTCTCAAAATATTGACTCCAGCAGTAGCAATGTGAAAAAGGTTGAATGTTGACTAATATTGGTTGTAAAGTAGAGATGCTATGAAAATATGGTTCCATTAGGGGAAAATTAAACATTTTTTCACCTTTCATTCATTCCTTGCTCCCGGCTTCTTAATTTTAGCCCTGAAGATTATATCGACACAGAATCTCCTGTCCCTCCAGACCCTGAGCAACCTGATTGTACCAAAATTCTAGAACTTCCATATAGTATACATGCTTTTCAGCACCTGCGAGTAAGTAGAGAGATTTAGGATCTTGTTTTCTACATTTTTTTCTGTAATTTACTCTCTTGCTTGTAAATAGTCTTTATATTTCTTCTCCTCCTCTTTCAAACAGCTTTATAATTTTACAAATATCTCCTATTTCTTAATATGCCTTTAAAATAAATGCATTAAGATACTGAGTTACTTGTGAGCTTTTGTCTTATGATCTCCTTTTTCTGTTTTGTTTTAGTTTTTTTCACTTTTTTTCTTCTTTTCTTCAGGGTGTACAAGAGAGAGTTAATCTTTCTGCACCTCTATTACCTAAAGAAGATCCAATCTTCACATATTTATCTAAACGACTAGGAAGAAGTATAGATGACATAGGCCACCTCATTCATGAAGGCCTACAGAAGGTAAGTCATCAGTGATTGAAAGAGTCAGGGGCGCCTGGGTGGCTCAGTCAGTTGAGCATCCGACTTCGGCTCAGGTCATGATCTCATAGTTTGTGGGTTCGAGCCCCGCGTCAGTTTCTGTGCTGACAGCTCGAAGCCTGGAGCCTGCTTCGGATTTTGTGTCTCTGTCTCTCTCTTCCCTTCCCCCGCTCAAAAATAAATAAAAATGTTTAAAAAAATTAAAAAAGAAAAAAAGAAAAAGCCAGAGACTGTGCTCACAGAAGGTCTTTTGTTCTCAGAAAATAACCTGCCTAGATTGTTTTTGTGTAGAGAGTGATTTTTTTTTTATTTTAAAGATTTTTTTTAATGTTTTTTATTTACTTAGAGAGAGAGAGACTAAGCACCCCCAAAATAACTACTTTAAAAAAAATTTTTTTTAATGTGTATTTATTTTAGAGAGAGAGCGCGTGAGCTGGGGAGGGGCAAAGAGATGGAGACACAGAATCTGAAGCAGGCTCTTGGCTCTGAGCTGTCAGCACAGAGCCAGATGCAGGGCTCGAACTCATGAGATGGGATATCATGACTTAAGGTGCTTAACTGACTGAGCCACGCAGGCACCGCAAAAACAACTACTTTTTAAATAACTATTTTTAAAAGAAAACAATTTGTCATTATAAAAAAATTCAGAGTTTATAAAAGTCTATAAAAGAGAATGAAAAAAACCTCAGTTAATTAATGTTTTATAATAAAATCTTCTGGATCTTTATTTTTATGCACCTTTATAGTTAAAACACTTATTTTCATAAAATAAATTTTTAATAGTGGAATTTTGGGCATCAAAGTGTAATCATATTTTTAAAGCCCTTTATATAAATGTTGTCATACTGTCCCTCAGAAATGCTGTACTTACGTAACTTTTCTACAGTTAATATCTGAAGTTATTATATAGTGTAGCCAGCCGTGAGTGTTGGCATTCTATTTAATCTGTGCCAATTTGTAAAAGGAAAATTTGTGTCTCTTTTATTTCTATTCTTTGATTATTAGCCATTGTTTCCTATTTCTGAATTGTTCATGTTTTTGGCCCATTTTCTCATGCATTTTTGTCTTTCTTTTTAGATTTCTTAGGACCTCTTTATATATTAAAGATATTAAACAATGGGTGTCATATGTATGTTTCTGTTTATCTTAAACTTTATGACTGTTTTAAAAAACTTAATTTGACTGTTTTGCACTGCTGAGTTTGAATTTTCTCTACATGGGCTTAAACTTATTTACACTGAATTGTTTGTAGTGGTCCAGTATAGTATTTTGACCTCTGTGTGGTTAAAATTTAGGATATGTTATGAGACGAAGATCCAAGCCACAGAAGGAATCGGAATTTCTGTTTAACTTCAGTAACTGATCCACTTATTACTCTGTACTGAAGACATAATTTTTTAGCAGTATTGGTTTGCATTACATTGTGAGCATGACTAAAGAACGAAATAAAAGGGGCACCTGGCTGGCTCAATTGGTAAAGCATGTGACTCTTGATCTTGTGACTGTGGGTTCAAGCCCCGCATTGGGTGTAGACATTACTTGAAAATAAAAAATCTTTAAAAAAAAATTCATCTTTTACAAAAGCATAAGCTTGTCATTTGCTTACATATGTACCTTCATTCAGATATTAAATTTGTTAACTTCAGGAATTTCACATTAGAACAACTGGCAATTCTAAGTAGGTTAGGTCCTAACTTCTGAAATCCTGAAATAGGAACCAACAAGTTGGGGCCGGTTGGCGGGCTTTCAGCATAATTCACCCCTTGGAGTGATAATTTGGAGTTGAATAGTCTCTCTGTGGAGATGACACCTTAATGCCCTTTGCTCCTGATGATGATCAGGAGGCTTTTTTGGCTTTATCACTGCTGTAATGTCATGTTCTTCTTCATATGAAGTTTCAGAAGAGACAGAATAGTAAAGGTGCTCACTTTGAACATTCTAAGTCGAAGAAAGTGTGTCGAGTTGTGTTTGATTGTCATTTTATTTGTTTCATCTCTAGAATTCTTCCTCATGGGTACTGTATAACATGGCTTCATTTTACTGGAGAATAAAGAATGAGCCATATCAGGTAGTGGAATGTGCCATGCGAGCACTTCACTTCTCTTCCAGGTAAGGTTTCTCCCTTTCTGGACTGCCTGAGTCTCCACATAACTCAGGACTGTTAAAGAAACAATGCATAAGAAAACAGTATGAAGAAGCATTCTTTTGTACTTAACACTCTCCTCTATCCCTGTTCAAAGAATTTAGTCCCATCACAAAAAAAAAAAAAAAAAAAAAAGACCAGTGTCAGAAAGCTCAAAGTTCAAATACATTATTTGTTCAGAGTTCAAAATGCAAAGTTTAATAATGTTCTTCTAATTTCCATTAAGGAAAAAATATATAATATAGACACGCTCTGATTCACTTGAGACTTGAATATAAGAAACTTGCCTGGAGGAATTAGCATAAATTAAATTTTTCTCAAAACAAATAATAAGCCCTAAATATATTTTAAAATCATAAAATGTCTGCAAGACCTTATTTTTGTGGCAAAATTTGTAGCTATCAGATTGAATAAGCACCATCAGTTATGTAAAAATGAAACAGTATGATTTTCTTAAGTTATTTTCTCCATCTATCGGTATACTCAAAGTTAAGTTCAATAACTTCAGATGTAATTTTCCCTTGTCAAGTAGTTATGTAATCATATAGAGCACATGCTTCTTTCCTAACGTCTAATTACGCCTCTCCTTCTCTTTTAGGCACAATAAAGACATTGCCCTGGTCAACTTGGCAAATGTTCTGCACAGAGCTCACTTCTCTGCAGATGCTGCTGTTGTGGTCCATGCAGCTCTGGATGACAGTGACTTCTTCACCAGCTATTACACTTTGGGAAACATATACGCAGTAAATACAACGTTTTTGTTTTCATGAGCCAAACCAGTTGCTCTTTTCCTTTCTTTTTTAAATAATTTATTTCCAGTTAAAAATTACCTTTTTTCCTTCCTCTTTTGGTCTGAACAAGAAAAAGGGAATGGAAATGAAGAAATTAGGATGAAAAACCTCAACACAATAATGTATCATAATTGTCTTAGCCTCTTGACAAAAAAGAAAAATAATTAAATTGATAGTAATATTAAATTCCTGCAGAGTGCACCTCTTAAGCTAGTTATACTTTCTAGTTATCTTATACCATATCTTATGTTGTAGATTTGGTCACTGATCAAAAATAACGTTCACTGTAGAGTAAGATGTAAGTGTGAGCTCATAAATCATTAGGAGATTTGGACAGATCCAGCCAGGCCGTGGCTGACGTTTTTCCTTGTGTGTGTGTGTGTGTTTGTTTGTTTTTGTCTCTTCAGATGCTGGGGGAGTATAACCACTCAGTGCTCTGTTATGACCATGCTTTGCAAGCCAAACCTGGGTTTGAGCAAGCTATAAAGAGGAAGCATGCTGTCCTGTGTCAGCAAAAACTCGAGCAGAAATTGGAAGCTCAACATAGGTAATTGGAAAAGACAATTTCCCTGAAGCCCTAAGTTAGACCTGTGTAGGGTGATGTCAATGTTAATTTGTTCATTAGAATTAAGAAAAACCTCTTCATTACTGCTAGTCCTGTCCCTTTTCTCTAGGTGTAGGAAGCTCAGCACAATTCAGAGGAGTCTTTAATAGCATGGATTCCAGGAGCTAGAGAATCTTTGCTGTAAATTCTGTCATTTTAGATCTTTACACTTCTGACCATCGATTGCTTTTATGAAGTCAGATGGATTGGGGTGCTCTTGAACACTAACTCTATTATGTTTTCATTTCCATAGAATGCATTGTCAGTAAAATCACTTGCATGTGCTATATTTGATCTTTCTCCCCTTTAGCTGCCTTGTTGGGTTATTGTTAAGTTAGTTAAGTGATGTTGAGAAACATTATTTGGTGCATATTTTAATCAGATTTCTATAAATTGTACAGTAATGAAATTCTGTTGTAGTTGGCCCTTGCAGTATGCTTAATTTAAAAAATGTATTTGGGGCGCCTGGGTGGCGCAGTCGGTTAAGCGTCCGACTTCAGCCAGGTCACGATCTCGCGGTCCGTGAGTTCGAGCCCCGCATCAGGCTCTGGGCTGATGGCTCGGAGCCTGGAGCCTGTTTCCGATTCTGTGTCTCCCTCTCTCTCTGCCCCTCCCCCGTTCATGCTCTGTCTCTCTCTGTCCCAAAAATAAATAAAAAAAACGTTGAAAAAAAAATTTTTTTTTAAAAATAAAAAATAAAAAATGTATTTGATTCCATAAATAGTAGGGCCAGTTAGGAAACTTCACATAACTCAAAGTGAATTGTTCTTCTCTTATGAAAGAGAACATTGAGGCTACTTTGATTATCAGAGAACTAAATGGACATTTGGAACTCCTTAGATTACTGTATTTGGTTATTTTCCAGTCAATTTAAAGCATAATGTGGTGAAAAGGAAGGAATGACCACTTACTTGTTTATACCTGACTTCTGTTACACCTGATCAGAACTTGTCCTGGCTGAGTGAATTGGTTCTCTGTGTAAGCACAGTCTGTACAGCTCCTAAATCTCCATATGTTACAATGTAATAGGTAGAAAGGATTTTATGACTAAAAATAATCAGGCAGCTGATCTATTGATACCAGGTGGTAGAAAATATTCCTTTCTAAGCCAGGCTTCTATGGTTTTTCCCAAAATCACAAACCCAGGGAGCTACAGTTCAAGGGCTAGGTACTGTTGGCCTTTTCTGTTAACCTTGTCTTTATGCAGAATCAAAAGAAAAGATGGTAAGGAAGCTTTGAATGTCAGTGGAACTAACACACACTTTGTGGAGGCAAATAGTTGTTGAGATGCAAAATGTTATAGTATATTGTTTTATATCTTTCGGGTACCTGAACCATCCCAACACACCATTTAAAGTCAGGATAGTTGTACTTAAGGGGAAGAATTTTGCATCCATCTTTTTACCCCCAAGTTAACAAACGACAGGTTTATTTTACCCCATTGTTTTGAACTTGTGGTACATTGGTTGTAGCTTAAAAGGAAAAAAAAAAAAATTTTAAGGAAAATAGAATCCTTGCTGATGACCACAAAATCTATGCAGTAAGTGTGTTTAAAAATTCAATTTTAAAGCTCTATAACTTTTTCCTGGTGTTGAAAAATGTTAAGATCCCTCCAGCGAACACTGAATGAGTTGAAAGAATACCAAAAACAGCATGACCACTACTTGAGACAGCAGGAGATCCTAGAGAAACATAAGCTGATTCAGGAGGAGCAAATCTTAAGAAATATCATCCATGAGACACAGATGGCAAAAGAGGCACAATTAGGTAAGTATTGATTCCAAATCATTGAAGACAGGTTAGGAAGTTCACTTCTAGCATGTTCTACATTCATAACTTTTGTGTAGCCTTAAAGTAATATAAAGTTGTGGTTTACGACTCCCCTCAGTCTTAAAAGTGAGTCCTCATAGTGGGTATACCAACAGACCTGGGGAGCTGGTTTCTAAAAAAGCTGGTCTCTAGCTTTTTTAAAATGCACATTTTATTGTAAAAAATTTTTTAGATCCTAGAAGTCTTAACAACAGTTGTTTGGTCAAGTGCATGCCAGTCTCTTGGAGATCTTTTTGAAATGCAGGTTCTGATCAGTAGGTCTGAGGTAGGACTGAAGATTCTGTATTTCTAACAAGCTCCTCCTATTGGATGTCTGTTGCTGCTGGTCTGAAAACACTGTGAGTAATGTGGCCCGGGCCATATATCAAGTAAACACAAGCCAGACACACCCTAGAAACAAAGCATCCACACACTCCAGCCAACACAAACTAACTCTTATTTTCTTGCTCCCTTAAAAACAATTATTTTATTTTAAAAGATTTTAGACTGGTATTTGTCTCAAGCAGGAATTCTTAACCTGGTTAGTTTCAGGAGGTTCTAAATCCTCCCCAAAATTATATGCAGTAATGTGTGTGTGCACAATTTTTTTTTTTTTTCCTGGGAAGAGGGCATATAGATTTTATTAAAACTTCTTAGAGTCCAGGGGCACCTAGGTGGTTCAGTCAGTTGAGTATCCAACTCTTGATTTCGGCTCAGGTCATGATCTCAGGGTTTGTGATTTTGAGTCCCTCATCAGGCTCTGTACTAGCAGTGCAGAGCCTGCTTGGGATTCTCTCTCCCCCTATCTCTCTCTGCCCTGCCCCTCCCCCATGAACGCTCATGCCTGCGTGTGTCCACATGCATGGTGTCTCTCTAAATAAATAAATAAATAAATAAATAAACTTAAAAAAATAAGAATTATTAAAACACAGAACAAAACAAAAACTTCTTAAAGCCCATGACCCAAAATAAGAATTATTAAAACACAGAACAAAACAAAAACTTCTTAAAGCCCATGACCCAATAGATCCACTGTCTTAAGGGCACTTGGGTTGACAGGATATCAGTGACTTGGTTATATCCAGAATGTCTCATTTCTGATAAACCCCATTGGGAGTAGATCTAACAGCTAGACACCAAAGAATAAATTAATAGAATCCCTTATATTATATACTTCTCCCTTGATAAATATATTGATCTGGGAGGCCTCTTAATCTTTAAACCTTAGCTGTGACCATTTAAAGTCCATTATACAGTCCATCTAACAAGTTTTCTTTGCTTTTTTGCGTGTAAGGAGTATGTTCAGTCCTTGGGATTATTTACTGCTTGCTCTGTACTGCAATACAACCAGAGCTCTTAAACATACACATTTAAAACAAAAATATGAAGTAGATAAAGCAGACTGTCTCCAGAGAGATGGCAAAAGTCCCTTAAAACAGTGTAATTAATGATTTTACAGCCATAGAATGCAATTGCCACAAGATACTTTGGTGATTTAGCCGCTTTGTTTTTATAGGTGGAGAAACACCCTTCTTTAGAATGATTTTAGTTAACCATTAGTTTCCCTGTGTAAGCACACCCTGTGTAGGTACTCTACCAGGCTCTGACACCAAATGGCTTAGACTGAGGAAACCATGTTGGCATTGCTGATCTTTCTCCACAATGGTAATTTCCTTTCTTATTCCAGGAAATCATCAGATATGCCGGCTGGTCAATCAGCAGCATAGTTTACACTGCCAGTGGGACCAACCTGTGCGCTACCATCGTGGAGACATTTTTGAAAATGTGGACTATGTTCAGGTCTTTTTCTTGGTCTCTTTTAGTTCTTATAACTTTGCATATCTAAGAGTAATATTGCTTCCTCCGACGCTTGATTCCTTGTATATTCGATCCTGAAAATTTGTGAATAATTTAAGGTTTGAGTATGTTTATGAAGTCAGATTTTATAGATAATACTCATTTGCTTCATGCATGACATTTCCAGATCCCCCAAGTACTAGCTGTAATGTCTATTTGTGTGTCTTTATTTCTTTTCTCCTTTACCATGAGAGCTTCATTGGATTGTTATTAGTATTTAACTCAAAGCCTTCATCTCCCCCGTTTAACTTATTGGAGTAATACCAGTAATTTAAAATTTGGGAAAGAGTAGCTGTGGTCTTTCCTGAAGTCATCAGTCCGGTTATGTTGCTTCAGCTAAAAACTTTAACAAAATGACCATTATCAATAGAAAATTTTTATTAAGCCGTATTTCTACATGCATGTGTGTTTTCTCTTTCTGTTTCTGTTTCTATGTATATCCATACGTATACGTGTACTTATATGCATACATATATGTGTAGTCATACACACACATACAATCCTAGCCTATCTAATTGGGAAAAAATAATACATAATTATAATGATTCCAAATAGCATCTAATTGGTGCTGTTATAGATAGCAAACACAACCAGAGTTCCAAGTGTCATCCACAAGGATGTTGGGAATAAAGTAACACGTTATCTTATCCTATCAAAATCTTATCATGTCTTTAATCATAGATCTAGGAATTTCCAGAGAGAAGCAGTTAAATAATTAAAAGATTAAAACAGCTTCTAGGGGAAGACAAACGGTGAAGAATTAATACACTTTAATCTGAAAAACTCCAGACCTCATTGAAAAAAAGAAGCAAAAATTAAGAGGCCATTTAGGGGAGAAGTAGTATAGGGACCACAAGCTTCCTGTGATTTGTCAAGTAGGTGCTAGCAGTATCCCAGGTTTTATTTTCAAAGGACGATAAGACTTACACCTCTGAGATTATAGCTCCCGGCCTTGAATCCAAGCATTATTTTAAGGGGAAAAAAGGGAATATTTATAAATGAAATAGACTAAAACCCAGGTAACTTTGGGGACATACCTTGGAAGACTCCCCTGTACCAGTGTAGCGTTCAGTCTTATATATCCATAGGTTACATCTCTACTATATAGTGAAAGAATCCATTCTTTTCTACTCCCTCCCATACTGGTCCCATTTTCTTATCTAACAAGGTTTTAGAAATAAACAGAAGCTGTGGTATCCTGTAAGAATATCAAACATTGGTTTACCTTGGTTTGGAGGAAGACTGTATTTATATTTGGAGTTGATTGTGTAATAGTTATAATGCCTAAATCATAGCTATATTAAACTCTTGAGCCCTTTTTTAAGTTCCGTTGTTTCTACCGCAGCACACGAATTTTATAGAGTAGCAATCATTTTAGTCTAGGTAGGGGAGGGGAATAATGAGCCAAACCTCTAGATAATAAGCTCATCATTAAACCTAAAAGAGACTAAATCATGAAAAGGAAGTAATGGGACAATAAAGAAGGGAAGTAAAGAGTCCATGCCATTTTCCTCATATCCCAAGGGCATAGTTGATTGAGAATCGCTAACTATGCATTTTCTAAGAGAATGGTGTTGGGACCTAGTTCTGAAAATATAAACATCTGATTGCTTTGATACTAACCTACTTTCAGATTTCCTACTGGGTTTGAGTATTCACTAATATTTTGGGTTAGGTTAAATCTTAGTCATAACTTCTTTCCTGCTTTCAATTTGATTGAACTGTTCTTTTCATTTTCTAGTTTGGTGAGGATTCATCAACCTCCAGTATGATGTCTGTGAATTTTGATGTTCAGGCAAATCAGAGTGATATCAGTGATTTGGTCAAGTCTTCTCCTGTAGCCCATTCCATTCTCTGGATCTGGGGCAGGGATTCTGATGCATATAGGGTAAGAGAATGAATTTCTCAGGAGTTTTCTCAGACAAGATTTTTTAAAGCTGTGACCCTCACCTTCATTGATTAATATGGTCCCTATCACTGTTCAGCTTAGTTCCACAAACACTTATTAAACTTCTATTAAACAGAAGCCATTCTGCTAGGTAGCAGTTTAGCAAGACACAGGGTATGTCTTGAGGTCTTCTTCCAATCAAATGGGGCATATAGACACCCTGATTTTAGTTTAAAACTTTGGGCTCTGAGTATAATTACCAACCCTAGAAAGCTTCTAAATTTGACCTAAGTATATGCTCACATATACAGTTGACCCTCAAACAACATGGGGGCTAAAGGGGCCAAACCCCCATGCAGTCAAAAATCTGTGTATAACTTTTGATTCCCCCACAACTTAAGTACTGACAGTCTACTGTTGACTGAAGCCGTACTGACAACATAAACAGTAGATTAACATGTATTTTTTGTTGTAAGTATTATATACTATATTCTTACAATAAAGTAAGTGAGAGAAAAAAGATTATTAAGAAAGTCATGAGGAAGAGAAAATACAGTTTTAATACTTGCGCTGCATTTATCAAAAAAATCCACGTGTAAATAGACCTGCATAGTTCAAACCTGTTATTCAAGAGTCAACTGTATTTCACTTTAAAAAATTTTTTTTTTATTTTTTAGGGAGAGAGAGACAGCATGAGCATGGGAGAGGGGTAGAAAGGGAGAGAGACAGATAGAGGGAGGGAGGGGGAGAGAGAGAGAGAGAGAGAGAGAGAGAGAGAGAGAGAGAGAATCTTAAGCAAGCTCCGTGCTCAGTGCAGAGGCCAATGCAGGACTCAATCCCACGACCCTGGGATTATGACCTGAGCCGAAATCAAGAGTGGGATGCTCAACTGACTGAGCCACCCTGGTGCCCCTGTATTTCAGTTTTTAATCAGCATTCTTGTATCAAGCTCCCAACTGTGTGTCAGGTTGGGACTATGAATACAGTACACAAGCTCTTTGAGGGAGCTTACATTCTGCCAGATGATATAGGTAATAAGTCAATAAGTGTCTTTCTAAGCTAGCTAAGAAATAAATAATCTGAGGACAGATACCATATATTTTTTATTCACTATTTAATTTTCCGAATTTAATCAGGTTTTTGTTCTAACAATATGACCACTTAGATTTAGTTATATGTAATACAAATTCTCCAGAGTTTCATAGCTTCAAGATTTAAGTTTAGTGGGACGCCTGGTGAGTCAGTTAAGCATTGGACTTCAGCTCAGGTCATGATCTCAAGGTTCATGAGTTTGAGCACAGAGCCTGCAGATCCTCTGTCCCCCTCTCTCTCTGCCCCCTCCCCCACTTGTGCGTTCACTCTCTCTGAAAATTAAATAAACATTTAAAAAAACAGATATAATTTTAGTAAGCCTCTGATGTATGTTATTTATGTTTAGAAAAATGAACATTTTACAAATCAAAAAATTGTTAAACTTTGGCATTGGCAAAGAAAAGGTCTTAGTTCAGGGGAAGTAGTTTTCTGTGCCAGTTTTATAAGCTTATATATGCTTTCAGTTACAAATTATAAACTCTACTTCAAATTGGCTTAAAAGATAATATGCCTCATATTATAGGACGTCCATAGATTAGAGCAAACTTTGGTTGGTTCAGCCCATTGATATCATCAATTACCCATTTCTTTCCCTTTCAATTTACCATCCATAGTATTGGTTTCATCCTAAAGCTTGTCTTCCTCATGGTCATGAGGTGACAGCCAGCAGCAACTGGAGTAACATGTTCTTTGCTCCTATGTGGCTAAGAGACTTAGACCGGCTTTTCTTTCCCAGAAGCCCCAAGCAAGCCTCTCCTTGTATCTCATCGGGCTCAGCTGACTTAGCCCAACCCTGAACCAGTCTTAAGACCAACACTCTTCAATATAAAGAATTTTACAGTCTACCACTGTGTCTACGATTATCTTAAAATACTAAATTGTTCAAACTATCCTAGTATATTTATGTTCTTTTGAAAGTTTATTTAGCCTGTTGAAATACTGAATCCAAAGAAATTTATGAGAACTTTCTCTCTTCATTAGGACAAACAGCATATTCTGTGGCCTAAAAGAGCAGATTGTGTAGAAAGTTATCCGAGAGTCCCTATTGGTGGGGAATTGCCAACGTATTTTCTGCCTCCGGAAAACAAAGGACTCAGGCAAGTGCTGATGGATTTGGCAAAGCACTTGATTCTGCATGATTGTCATCTGGCAGTTCTTTGAGAGCACCATCCTTGGACTTGAAAGGTTAAGTCTTTATCTTGAAATCACCCAAACTTTGAAAATATGAATCTTGTTCCTTTTTCTTGTGCCAGGATCCACGAACTCAACAGTGATGATTATTCTTCAGAAGAAGAGGCCCAAACCCCTGACTGTTCCATAACTGACTTCAGAAAAAGCCAGACTCTGTCCTACTTAGTCAAAGAATTAGAGGTCCGCATGGATCTGAAAGCCAAAATGCCAGATGACCATGCACGAAAAGTAAGGCTCACTTAGGCTGGTGTTTATTGCCGTCCATACTGGGTGACTTCACAAGCCTCTTAGGCAGAACAAAAAATTGGTAGTTGTTGAACTTAAAGTTTTTAAAACTAGAGATAGAGTTACAGAATAGGTGAAATCATTAAGAAGACAATCATGCCGTTGAAGGTGCTTCAGGGCTGCTGTTTACACAGACCACATAAGCACTCTCTCTAAGAGTGCTACAAAGATGAGCAACACAGAACTCTGTTTAGTTAAATGAAGCTCATCTACTGGAGGCCATTCTAACCACTTCAATTTAGTGGTCAAGCCTCCAGGAATTTATATAAATTGAAAGCTTGAAGATTCTCTTTCTGGCCTTATCAACCTGCTCTGGCCTTATATGAGGTCCTTAGAAGTTTGTATGAATTACAGCTACCTTACAGACATTATAGAGAAGTTCTGTTAAGTTTTGTTCTTTAATTCCTACTAGTTAATGTATAACTAGGAATGTTTTATTACTGAATATAAATTCTACATTCAATACCATACCATTCCATAGATACAAATGAAAAAATTACTTTTTTGGCAGAGAAAACACACCATCACAATAACCTTTTTAAAAAGTCAATTTTAAAACTGAACAGTTACTACTTACAGTCAACAAACATTTACTGAGGCAGAAAACATTATGTGCCAGGCACTGTTTGGAATACTAGGAAAGGTAAATAGACCATGATCCCTACTGTAGAGTTGCTCACAGTTGCACAGATGTTACAGGACCATAGAGCAATTGAGATCCAGTGCTTTTCCCACTAGAAAAGATAGAAGATTTTTTATTGTATCAAGTATTAGATGCTATTGTCTTTTGAAAAATTTCTCTTTTGATTTTGGACACTTATGTTGACTTTAATGGGGTATGGTATATCACCTTAATAATGTATGTGGTATACATCTTTTAACATGTTTTAGTTAAAGGAAACTAGGGTATTCATATAAGCAGGTCAACACCTGTTGGTATGCTGATGACTTCATGTTTTTATATATGTATGTGTGTATGTATATATGTGTGTGTGTGTGTGTATCTATATATATGTTTATAAATATCTATTCAAATTAGCTGTTCCTGAGGAGCTCAAGTCAAGACTGCTATCTGTAGAATTCTTTCAAATGTATTCCCTGTTATTTTCAATTGAGTCAGTCTTCCTTTTGATGTTTTCAGATTTTGCTTTCCCGTATTAATAACTATACTATCCCAGAAGAAGAAATTGGGTCTTTCTTATTTCATGCTATTAATAAGGTAAGTCATCTACTTTAGACATCTGAAATTTAAATGCTTAGTAATTGTAATTAAAAGTTAAACTGCATGCACTAAAAATCTGTCAGAACAAGTACTATATTCTTGCATTAACTGAGGTATTTTGGGTTTTTTTCAGCCAAATGCTCCTGTCTGGCTGATACTCAATGAAGCTGGACTCTACTGGAGAGCAGTAGGAAACAGCACTTTTGCTATTGCTTGTCTTCAGAGGGCTTTGAATTTGGCTCCACTTCAGTACCAGGACATTCCTCTTGTGAACTTGGCCAACCTTTTGATTCACTATGGCCTCCATCTTGATGCCACTAAGCTGCTACTTCAAGCTTTGGCCATCAATAGCTCTGAGGTGAGGTTTTATGTTTGTAGCTCCATGTACTGTGTCGTGGTAGCTCAAATTCAAAGCACAGTTTGTATTTTTCTGGGGAGGGCATAAAAAAAAAATCTCGCATACTTTTCAGAGCAGAATTTGCATATTTTGAGATGACATAAAACAGATTTTGTTTCATTTTATTTCTGATGTATTCATTTTTTTTTGTATTGATTTGTCTTATTTTGTACAAATGTAGAATCATGCTAATTATATTTTTCTGTATCTTGCCATTACAGCAATATATCCCTGATATATTTTAGATGTATTTAATTTCTTTTTTCTTAATTTTAATTCCAATGACATATAACATGCAGTGTTATATTAGCTGTACAATGTAGTGATTCAACAATTCCATACATCACCAGTGTTCATCACAAGTGCACTCCTTTTTTTTTTTTTTTAATGTTTATTTACTTATTTTGAGAGAGAGTGTGAGAGCATGAGCAAGCACAGGCGAGCATGGGGCAGAGAGATTGGGGAGTGCGGGAGAGCACATGCATACTTGTGAGAGCACAGGGGAGGGGCAGAGAGAGGGAGAGAATCTCAGGCTCCATGCTGTCAGTGCAGAGCCCCATGCAGGGTTCCATCTCCCTAACTGTGAGATCATGACCTGAGCCAAAATCCAGAGTCAGGTGCTCAACCGAGTCACCCAGGTGCCCCTCAAGTATGCTCCTTAATCCCCATCATCTATTTCACCCATGATCCCCCTGCCCACCTCCCTTCTGGTAACCATCAGGTTGTTCTCTATAGTTAAGAGTCTGTTTCTCAGTTTGTCTCTTTCTGTCTCTTTTTTTCTTTTGCCTGTTTGTTTTGTTCCTTAAATTTTACATTTGAGTTAAGTCATATGGTATTTGTCTTTCTCTGTCTTATTTCACTTGGCATTATATTCTCTGTCTTCATCCATCTCATTGCAAATGACAAGATTTCACCCTTTCTTTTTTTTTATTATTTTTTTTTTATTTTAATTTTTTTTTCAACGTTTTTTATTTATTTTTGGGACAGAGAGAGACAGAGCATGAACGGGGGAGGGGCAGAGAGAGAGGGAGACACAGAATCGGAAACAGACTCCAGGCTCCGAGCCATCAGCCCAGAGCCTGATGCGGGGCTCGAACTGACGGACCGCGAGATCGTGACCTGGCTGAAGTCGGACGCTTAACCGACTGCGCCACCCAGGCGCCCCAGATTTCACCCTTTCTTATGACTGGTTAATATTTCATTGTGTATATACACCTCATTTTCCTTGTCCATTCATCAATCAATGGATATTTGGGCTGCTTCCATATCTTGGCTATTGTAAACATCAACATAGGGGTTCATATACCCCTTTGAACCCTTTGAATTAGTGTTTTTTTTATTCTTTGGATAAATATCCAGTGGTGTGATTACTGGATCATAGGGTAAGGGGGTTTTTTTGGTTTTTGTTTTTTTAATGTTTTAAGGAACTTACTATTTTTCACAGTGGTTGCACCAGTTTGCATTCCCACCAACAGTGTACAAGAGTTCCTTTTCTCCACATCCTTGCCAACACTTGATGTTTCTTGTGTTTTTCATTTTAGCCATTCTGATAAGTATGAGGTGATACCTCATTGTGGTTTTGATTTGCATTTCCCTGATAATGAGTGAGGCTGAATATCTTGTCATGTGTCTGTTGCCCATCTGGATGTCTTCTTTGGAGAAATGTCTGTTCATGTCTTCTGCCCATTTTTTAACTCGATTATTTGTTTTTTGGGTGTTGAGTTGTATCAGTTCTTTATATATTTTGAATACTAACCCTTTACCAGATATGTGATTTGCAAATATGTTAATTGTTTGTTAATTGTTTTGTTAATTGTTTCCTTCACTGTGCAGAAACTTTTTATTTTGAAGTAGTCCCAATAGTTTATCTTTGCTTTTATTTCCCTTGCCTCAGAGACATATCTAGAAAAATGTTGCTATGACAGGTGTCAGAGAAATTGCTGCCTGTGCTCTCTTCTAGGAGTTTTATGGTTTCAGGTCTCACATTTAGGTCTTTAATCCATTTTGAGTTTATTTTTCTGTATGATTTAGAAGGTGGTCCAATTTTATTATTTTGCATATACCTGACCAGTTTTCCCAATACCATTTGTTGAAGAAATATTGGATATTCTTCCCTGCTTGTCAAATATTAATTGACCATACAATTGTGGGTTTATTCGTGGGTTTTCTATCCTGTTCCGTTGTGTATCTCTTTTTGTGCCAATACCATACTGTTCGGATTAGTACAGCTTCGTAATATAATTTGAAGTCCAGAATTGTGATTCCTCTAGCTTTGCTTTGCTTTTTCAAAATTGCTCTGGCCATTTGGGGTCTTTTGTGGTTATATATTAATCTTAGGATTTTTCTAATTCTGCGAAAAATGCTGTTGGTGTTTTGATAAGGATTGCATTAAATGGGTAGATTGCTTTGAGTAGCATAGACATCTTAATAATATTTGTTGTACCAATTCATGACTATGGAATGTCTTTCCATTTCTTTTTGTCATCTTCAGTTTCTTCCTTCAGTGTTTTATAGTTTTCAGAGTACAGGTCTTTCACCTCTTCAGTTAGGTTTATTCCTAAGTATCTTATTATTTTCGATGCAACTGTAAATGGGGTTGTTTGCTTAATTTCTCTTTCTGCTGGTTCATTATAGTGTATAGAAGTGCAACAGATTTCTGCACATTGATTTTGTATACTACAACTTTACTGAATTCATTTATCAGTTCTAGTTGTTTCTTGGTGGAGACTTTAGACTTTTTTTTTATTTTATTTTTTTAATTTACATCCAAATTAGTTAGCTAGACTTTTCTGTATATGGTATCATGGCATCTGCAGATAGTGAAAGTTTTACTTCTTCCATACTAGTTTGGATGCCTTTTATTTCTTTTTGTTGTCTGGCTGCTATGGCTAGAACAGCTAGTACTATGTTGAATAAAAGTGGACATCCTCATCTTGTTCCTAACATTAGAGAGGAAGCTCTGATTTTTCCCATTGAGTATTATGTTTCCTGTGGGTTTTTCATATATGGCCTTTATTATGTTGAGGTATGTTCCCTCTAAACCTACTTTGTTGAGGGCTCTGATTGTCAATGGATATTATACCTTGTCAAATGCTTTTTCTATGTTTATTGAATTGATCATATGGTTTTTATTCTTTCTCATTGATGTGATGTATCATATTGATTGACTTGCAAATACTGAACCACCCTTGCATCCCAGGAATAAATCTCACTTGATTGTGGTGAATGACTTTTTTAATGTATTGTTGGATTGAGTTTGCTGGTATTTTTTGTATCTATGTTCGTCAGAGATCTTGGCCTATAGTTGTCTTTTGTGTGTGTGTGTGTGTGTGTGATTTATTTTAAATGACTGAAATTTATAATTACATGGTTAATTTACTTGTAAGAACTGATGTTTAAATAAGAATGATCTAGCTACTGGGGTGCCTGGTGACTCAGCTAAGCGTCCAACTTCCAACTTCTGCTTAGGTCATGATCTCACCGTTCATGAGCTCAAGCCCAACGTGGAGCTCTGTGCTGACAGCTCAGAGCCTAAAGCCTGCTTAGGATTCTGTGTCTCCCTCTCTCTCTCTCTCTCTGTCCCTCCCCCACTCATGCTCTGTCTTTCTTGCCTTCAAAAGTAAATAAACATTAAAAAAAATTTTTTTAAAGAATGATGTAGCTACTAAAGATATACTGCTACTTTTTTGTCAATCTGAAACATCTGGTTCTTTTTTTATCCTTCTCATCACAGCATGCATGCTGCTTAATATTATACTGTTTTACAACTTTAATTTATAGATGTCTTTTTACCAACTAAGCCAGAGCACAGTTTAAAGGTTGTATTGATAAGAATAGGTAAACGGATAATATTCATGCCCTGAACTTTCCACATGCAGGCCATGGAGTTAATCACTCCTGTGCAGTTAGTTACTTTTGTTCATAGTTTCTAAGATACCACTTCTTTTTCCATATTTTAACATCTCTGAAATAAGGATGCATGTTACAATTGATGACATCTTAGTTTGATGAAATACAGTTATAATAAATACATAAACTGCTTTTATACCCAGTGTTTAACTCTTTGTAAATTTTATAACCAAAGAAACTTTTAGAAGAAATGTGCCTGAGTGGTTTAAGTTTATCTATGGTATTATTAGAACTAATTTTTTTTTGAGTATGAGAAGAAAGTATTGCCTGTTAAGAATTTCCTTTTAAATATACAAATTCACAAGTAGATTTTAAGTGAAGGTTTACAATTGCTATACTATACAACAGGCCAAGTGCCAAAAAAGTATAGCAAATATTTATCAAATGTTTGCTGTGTGCCAGGTGCAGGTACAGTGAGAACAGATGCTATATAAAAGGGATGTGATGATTGGGCGCCCAAAGAAAGGCTAACACAGTTGTATTCCCCCAATACTTGTTTCGCTTTCTACTGCCATCAGCTAAGGCAATCAGTATTCTTCTAAAGAAAAAAGAGCTCCCTTAGAGATTAGTTGTGGTACTACAGTAATAATAAAAAGATAAATCAGTGGATCAGAGTAGATATCACAGAAATATACCTTAATCAGCACCCCACCCCCAAATGTCAACATTTGGAAATAATTCCTGTATTTCTTCTAACCAAATATTTCATAGTGTTGCAACACTATTGTACTGGTGATCGTTAAAGAATATTATATAAAAAAGTTTTAGTACCAGACAGTTTTTATTAGCCATCAATAATGACTCTATCTGAATTTATATATCACAGCTTACTCCTCACTTGTTGGGTATTTAGGTTCCACAGTGCGTAGCTGTTATCAATAATAATTTTCTGCATAAGGCCTTTTCTGTATTCCAGATAATTTTCTTAGGAAAGATTGCTAGCAGTGGAATTACTAAGTCAATGAGAGAATGAATGTTATGATGGCTTTGATACAAAATGCCAAACATCTACCAAAAGATTTGGGCCAATATATATTGCCATAATCAAGGTCGGAAAATATTCATTTCCTGTGTATCTTCACCGAATTGGGCACATGAATTAACTGGTAACTTTTAATTGATTGCTTATTAGAGCCAGGCACCATAACGATCAATTGACATGTGATAACTCATTTAATCCTCAACAACAACCCTGTATGTACGATTTACCCATTTGATAGATAAACTCAAAAGGATTTACCAGAAGTCACAGAGCTTGGATTTGAACTCAGGGAGATTAGCCACAGAACTCATGCTCTTTAGCATGTATTGCCTCTGAGTAAACATTTGTAAAACAAGTTTACTTAAAAAAATTTCACTTCTATTTTGTAACATAAATTTCTTTATCCTTTAATTGTATTTTTGTTTTTGTTGTTTCCTAAAGACTTTATGTTTTTTAAGTAATCTCTACAGTCAGTGTGGGGCTCAAACCTACAACCCTGAGATCAAGAGTCGTATGCTCCACTGAGTCAGCCAGGCACCCCTTTAATTGTATTTTTTTTTTAGATACTTTTCTTCTTTTTTTTTTTTTTAAGTTTTTTTAAGTTTATTTATTGATTTTGAGAGAGAAAGAGAGACAGCATGAGCAGGGTAGCGACAGAGAGAGAGGGAGAGAGAGAGAATCCCAAGCAGGCTCTGCGTTGTCAGTGTAGAACCCCATGTAGGGCCTGGACCCACAAACCGTGAGATCATGACCCTAGCAGAAATCAAAAGTCAGACACTTGGGGCACATGAGTGGCTCAGTTGGTTAAGCATCCCACTTTGGTTCAGGTCACGTTCACAAGGTTCATGAGTTCAAACCCCACGTCATCGGGCTCTGTGCTGACAGCTCAGAGCCTGGAGCCTGCTTTGAATTCTGTCTCCCTCTCTCTCTGCCCCTCTTCTGCTCACGGTCTGTCTCTCTCTCAAAAATAATAAAAATAAAATAATAAAAAAGAGATGCCAAGCAGGTGCCCCAATTATATTTTTAAAGTAAAAGTTGTGTATGCATTTTGCTCATTTTCTTTTGATTTTTATTATTAGATTTAAGGTGTTTTCACAAGATGTGTGAAAACAAGTAGTTCTATGTTAGTTTTGCTATTACTTGTCTTCAAATAGTTGACTCTCTGGGCACCTGGGTGGCTCAGTTGGTTAAGTGTCCGACTTCAGCTCAGGTCATGATCTCTCAGTCTATGAGTTCGAGCCCCATGTCAGGCTCTGTGCTGACAGCTCAGAGTCTGGAGCCTGCTTCGGATCCTATGTCTCCCTCTCTCTCTGCCCTACTTCTGCTCATGCTTTGTCTCTTCATCTTTCAAAACTGAATAAGTGCTAAAAAAAAAAAATTATAAATAAATAAACAGTTAACTCTACAATATGCTAAAATATTTCCCTATGTTGTCTTCAAAACGATTTGTAGCTTTAGGTTTTACATTTAGGTTTGTAATCCATTTCAAGTTAATTTTTTTTTTTGTACTGGGAGGTAGAGATCAAAGTTCATTCATCAGAGTTCATATCACATAGATATCCAGTTGTTCTAGCACCATATCTTGATAACTCTATCATTTCCCGTTGAATCACCTATCACCTTTGCTCCGAACTGCAGACTTCTTTATCCGACAGCTTACTTGACATCTCCATGTGGATGTCTAAAACACACTTTAAAACTAAAGGCCCAAACTAAGCTCCTTAACATCGTTCCAATCTTTACTGCTCAGTCTTTCCCATTTCAGGAAACAGTAAAGCCTGTAGCTCAGGACAAAAGCTTGGAGCCGTCCTTCATACCTTTTTCTCTCTCAGGGTAATTAACCTTGCTAATATTTTCAAAATATTTCACTATTTATCATCATCTCCATTGCCAGGCTGTCTGATCCAAACCACCATTATCTTTTATCTGGATTATTTCATTAGCCTCCTAACAGTGTCTTTGCTTTTGGCCTTTGTCCCCTTACAGTCTCTTCACAATACAGCAACCAGTGAATCCTTATAAAAAGTCAGATGTTGTCATTTTGTCTCTTCAGATCTCTGCAGTGGCACTCCATATAACTCATAGTAAAAGACAAGAATTTATAATAGTGTAGAAGATCCTACATGACCTTATTACTTTTCTGACCTCATCCCCATGAAATCATTCCTTTGCTCATTCTGTTTTAACTACTTGGCCTGTCTGCAGTTCCTTGAGCATACTAGGCATGCTCCCACCTCAGTGCCTTTATACTTTATATTCTCTCTGGAATACTCCACCAAGATTCTTGAGAGCTTGCTTCATCTCCTTAAAATCCTTTAAAATACTAACTTCTTAGTAAGTCTTTCCCTTACTACTCTATTAAAAATGGCACTCCACACCCCACTGTGGTCTACTTAATGTCTCTTCCCTGCTGTGCTCTTCTCCATCACATTTTTCTCATACTTGCGTGATACCCTCATGGTTTCGTGACACTTGACTATTAGGTCTTCTAAGGCAGTGACTTATGTTTCTTATTTTCTGCTGTATCCCCAGTGTCCAAAACAATGTCTAAAACATTAGTAAACACTCAGTAATTATTTTCTAGATGAAATGATGAAAATTCTTTTTTTTTTTTTTTTTTTTTTTTTTTTACAAAATGGTAATTAGTTTATCTCAGTGTAAGATATTTGCACAACCATCATTCTGGTCATAGGAATAGACATTTGTTTCCCTATGTAAAAATATAAAGACACTTTGAAATCTAAGTCTAAATTAGAAATCTAAGTCTAAATTTGAGTTTGTATCTGGGTATGAACCATTAAGTAAGATTTTAAACGTAATCTGAGAGCTACTTTGATTATACCTCTGTAATCTGGAATATTTTATACATCTTGGCTTGGTTATAGTGAGACATTTTGGATGACCTTAACAGCCTGAATCAAAAGCAAGTAGTTGTATAAATCATAGGTATTGCTTTTCATAGGGGTATATTGCACAACTTGAGAACAAAACATTCTTAGATCCTTTAAAATATTTTTAATGATAAAGTAAGTGTAGAATAAATGGTTTGTACACAAGCAAATACAAATTACCTGGCATTAGGTGTATTTCAACTGAAATGACCTAAACCGAATACTTTGGGTTGCTTATGAAAACAGTAACAACAAACATTTGAAAAATAGAATACAAAAACTATTTATAATAGCATCAAAATATCATATATCTAGAAATAAATTCAAAGGGAAGATGTATAAGGTTTCTATACCGGATTGTAAAACATTACTAAGAAAAAGAAGCCCTAAATAAGTGGAAAGAGACACTATGTTCATGGATGGGAAGAATCAGTATTGTTAAGATGTAAAATCTCTCCAGATTGATTTATAAATTCAATCCCAAGCTCCTGGCACTTAATGCATATGTATGCATAAATGGATAAGTTGATTCTAAAATCTATGCGGAAATGGATCTAGAATAGCCAAAATATTTGTGAGTGAGGGGGAGAAAAAACAGAGTTGGAAGACTTCTATGACTAGATTTCAAGACTTGCCGTAATTAAGTCAGTATGGCATTGGCCCAAGGATACTCAAATATATCAATGGAACACATTAAAAATTTTGAAATACGCCCCTACATATATGGTCACCTGACATATGACAAAGGCACACTAGTAGTTTCGGGGGATGGGGGCACCTTTTGGTTTTCCAGTAAGTAGTGCTGGAATACTTACTTGGATATCCCTATGGAAAAAGGAATGAACCTTGACTCCTCTCTCACTTTGTACACAGAAATAAATTGAAGTGGATCATGCACCAAAATGTGAAAGATGAAACAATAAAGCTTCTTAATGAAAACATAAAAGAAGGTCTTCATGATGTTACAGTAGGCAAAGATTTTTAAAAGCACTAACTGAAAAAAGAAGCACAAACTGTAAAATACATATTTTTATAAATATGTAATATTTTATATATATGCATATATGCGACAATTGAACTTCATTAAAATTAAGAAGTCCTGTTTATCAGAGATACCAGTAAGAGAATAAAAAGGCAAACCCCAGATTGGGAGAAGATACTTGCAATAAATATTTCCAATGAAGGACTCATATCTAGTGCACATATGAAGAACTCTTTCAAATTACGAAGAAAAACACAGCCTACTTTTTTTTAATGGGGAAAACAACAGGCACTTCAGAAATGAGGAAATTCAAATGACCAATAAGCACATGAAAAAATATTCAACATCATTACTGATACAAGTTAAAAACCACATTGAAGGGGCGCCTGGGTGGCGCAGTCGGTTAAGCGTCCGACTTCAGCCAGGTCACGATCTCGCGGTCCGTGAGTTCGAGCCCCGCGTCGGGCTCTGGGCTGATGGCTCAGAGCCTGGAGCCTGTTTCCGATTCTGTGTCTCCCTCTCTCTCTGCCCCTCCCCCGTTCATGCTCTGTCTCTCTCTGTCCCAAAAATAAATAAACGTTGAAAAAAAAAAAATTAAAAAAAAAAAAAAACCACATTGAGATGATACTTTATCATCTCACTAAACCAGCTAAATTTAAAAGACTGGGACAATACCAAGTCAGTAAATTCTCCTACTTGCCAGTAGGAATGTAAATTTGTACGTCTGCTTTAGAAAACTGTTTGTTTGTAGCCCATAAAACTAAATATATGCCTACCTTAAGACCCACTGCAAAGTATATAGCCAAGGAAAATTAGTAAGTACGTCTGTCAAAAGATAGTTGCAAGAATGTTCATAGTAGCTTTATTCATAATGGCCCCAAATTGGAAACAATCCAAATCTTATCAGAAGGAGAAGGGATAAGCAAACTATGTATATTCACATGGTAAATATTGCATATCAATTTTTTAAAAAAATAAACTGATAACCCAAAAAACACTCCATTTCTTAAGCCTTAGATATTGTACTGACTGAAAGAATCTACAAAAGGGTACAAGATTATATACACATAAAAGGGGAATATGCTATTTGATTCCATTTATATGAAGTTTAAGAACAGGCAGAGCTAATCTATGGTGATAGAACATCACCACAGTAGTTACCTCTAGGATTAGGGTTGGGTTGCCTAAGGGAATCTTTTTTATCTTAAGTTTATTTATTTATTTTGAGGGGGGGAGGGGCAGAGAGAGAAGGAGGGAGAAAGAATCCCAAACGAGGCTCCACACTGTCAGCACTATCACACGGGGCTTGAACTCACAAACTGCGAGATCATGACCTGAGCTGAAATCGAGATGGATGCTTAACCGACTGAGCCACCCAGGTGCCCCTTCCCAAGGGAATCTTTTGAGGTATTAGAAACATTCTAGGGGCGCCTGGGTGGCGCAGTCGGTTAAGCGTCCGACTTCAGCCAGGTCACGATCTCGCGGTCCGTGAGTTCGAGCCCCGCGTCGGGCTCTGGGCTGATGGCTCAGAGCCTGGAGCCTGTTTCCGATTCTGTGTCTCCCTCTCTCTCTGCCCCTCCCCCGTTCATGCTCTGTCTCTCTCTGTCCCAAAAATAAATAAACGTTGAAAAAAAAAAAAAATTTAAAAAAAAAAAAAAGAAACATTCTAAATGTTTTATATCTTGAGATGAGTGCTGGTTACAGGGATATATATGCATATAAAAATTCATTGAACTGTACACTTAAGACTAGTATATATTACACTATGTATTTTTTATCGTAGTAAAAAGGTAAAAAAATAAATTTACATTTGTTACAGTGTAGATTTGACTGGTGTAATTAAAATAGGTAATTAGCCATTAGCTTTTATGGGATAACCTAAAAGAAGCTAAAAGACATATACTGTGAAAGTTTTATAACTCTCAGAAAATATTAATTCACTAACATTTAAAATTTTTTTTTTTTTTTTTTTTTTTTTGTCTTTTCAGCCCCTGACCTTTTTGAGCCTGGGAAATGCTTACCTTGCTCTGAAGAATATCAGTGGGGCACTTGAGGCCTTTAGACAGGCTTTGAAATTAACTACCAAATGCCCAGAATGTGAAAACAGCCTGAAGCTGATTCGCTGTATGCAGTTTTATCCTTTTCTGTACAACATCACCTCTTCTGTTTGCAGTGGTAAGCAGCTTATATTAAGTGCCGACAAAATGATGAACACAACCAGGGTTCCTATTCTGATCAGCAGAACACAAAATGATTTTCTCGGTTTTTCCCAAGGATTTTATGTAACTAGTATATTCTGTATACATAGGAAAGAAGTTAATTCATTCCTTACTATATAGAGCCTTGGGGTAATTCCCAGAACCCTAGATGAGAAAGGCCAGCTAAAGTATATTTGACTAAAATTGATAGACTTCTCTCCACAAAATCTATGATTTTTTTAATGATCGATATTAATGGTAAAGGGTACATTTTCTGTCCATAAAGACAATCTGCAATACAATTTAAGTGGTTTTTCTGTCTTCTTTCACTGAAATACACCCCCTTGCCTTCCAGTGAAAGTGATCCAGATCTTGACTGCACCTCTAAAGCAGTCACGTGACATTAATTGGTATCTTCTTGCATTCTTCCCCTTTCTCATACAGCCACCAAAATATATGCATGTGCGTAAGTGTGTCCACCTGGGTAATGGTTTGAGTTAATATCTGAACTACTGTAAATTCATTAGTTAGAACTCCCTAGGAGTTCGATTATGTTTACTTACTTATTTAACTTTGACTTCAAGAAAAAAGAGTTTGACTTGAATTATGAGGGGTGAGGTTTATATACATATGGATCCTCAGAACCTCACTGTTGTAGAACACACAGTGGGTGCTTTGTCAATGTGGAAATTAGATCATAATATTCAAGCAGAGGGCTATCAGTCCATCACCTTCACCTAAGGAAAAAAAAATCCCTAATGCTCACTTGGTTAAGTGATTTATCTAAAAGACATCAACAATATACCGGTAGATTTAGCACTTCAAACTGGTTTTCCAGATTCACCTGTACGAGACTGCCTTAGGATTTTAATGAAATGACAGGCAGTAAGTTGTATTTACATTTTTAAGTATCAGAAGCCAGTTTTTTATTTTTATTTATTTATTTTTTAATCTGGTTGCTTTTTTATTTTATTTATTTATTTATTTATTTATTTTTTAAATATATGAAATTTATTGTCAGATTGGTTTCCATACAACACCCAGTGCTCATCCCAAAAGGTGCCCTCCTCAATACCCATCACCCACCCTCCCCTCCCTCCCACCCCCCATCAGCCCTCAGTTTGTTCTCATTTTTTAAGAGTCTCTCATGCTTTGGCTCTCTCCCACTCCAACCTATCTTTTTAGAAGCCAGTTTTTTAGTGAAGAAACCAAAAATCCCGCAGCTCCGTAACTCCGTAGCTCAGCTGTGGCTCAGTACTGAGCACGGTGTAAACTGGAGTTCTTGCACGAAGGCTGAAGGCCTAAGACAGTGTTGACGGTGCAGCAGTGGAGGGACCCATGCCAGAGTCCTACAGATTCGTGTGTGAGCCCTAACTCTTCCATTACCATGTTTCTCATCCCAGCAAAGAAACTTGTGTCCTCATGTGTAAAATTAAAGGCAAGATCTGTCTCATAGACTTGTTGGTAGGAGTAAATAAGACCCTTATCACATAATAGGTGTTGGGTAAAAGTGAGCCATGAGAAATTCATAATAAATACAGAATATTGAGACCTTAATGGATCTTACGGGTCTTACTTAATCATAGAAAACATGTCGTGGACTTTTAAATTCCTTAGATTACTAACAACAGCCTTGTAAACAGAATTTCACTTTTTTCAGTGAGCTGCTTTTACTAATAGTCTCTCTCTCTCTCTCTCTCTCTTTTTTCCCCTGCTATCATCTCCCTCGCCTCTCTCGACTTCTTTGTTATCAGAAAGAAGAATTTTGTAGGTATATAGTGCCCCCTTTTCTAAAAAGCCTTTTCCTTAGTATTAGTTTTACATGCTTTTGCTTAGGATTTTAGTTTGTTGAAATTTATTATTATTTTATGTCACTCATGTCAAGAAAGGAAATTCCATTGTCTGGAGGTTTTTTCCCAGAGTATAACTTCAACTAGCCCAGGAAACTAATAACCTGAAACAAATCTACAAAGGTGTAGTATCATAGTATTTAGTAGTCTAGATATCCCGCAAATGTTACTAGATCCAATACAATAAAAGTTCTTTCAGAGAGAGCTCACTAATAAAAACATTTTTTTTTTTTTAGTTTAGCCCCTGTTACATTGTGATTAGTTATCTTAGAAGAGAATCTGCCATCTAGTAACACCTCCGTAAATAGTGGTACCCCTGATTAAATGTATGCTGTAGCATTTTCTAAGTTTAAAACCTCATGGATAATACTGACTTCATTCAGTATTGATTTTTTTTTTTGACAGTGTTTTTGCATTACTTGTTTCCACAGTAACAAGTAATGCTTTGCTGAGTTCCAGCTTTGAAAGGCTGAAACTTCATAGAAACAAATATCTCTTACAGATACCATGAATTTCTTATATTTGAAAACCCAAACAGTTTCTCCTCCTGTAACTATCTCTGAGCTTTACTAAATGGTTGATGAAAAATAGAGAAAAACCTCTGAATAATGATTAGCATTTCTGTACCTTCACATGATTGTCTACCTTTGGCTTTTTCTTTTTTGCAATATTGAAATAAGCTTCGTAAGTTCTCTTTACTTGTCTGCCATGTTATCTGAGATTTTTATTATGACGATATGAAGTTTTCAAGATACCAACAAAGCTTATGATTCTTTTTCCATATAATAATCAAGGAATTCATATTGGTTTTTATTAGAGAAGAACTTAAGCTGCCCTTCCCCACCCCTTCCCCAGCCTAAGTCATTCTCTTAGGAAGGTCTGTTTGAAAGCTACCATTTTTAAAAACTCTGAGATAAGCTTTTCAAGACCAAAAAATTGTTAAACTCTTAGAAAACCTATCTTAAATACTGTTTCTGCCCACTGTTATTCTTTGACAAATTATTTTCTTTACAAATACATATTGGTAACTATTTTTATAGCAGCTATAATATAGTATAATCTCTTGGGTAGTATGAACTTAATGGTAAAATTGTAGGCAGTGTGTTAACATGAGTAAGTATTTTATTGCTTTCAATATGTAATCATGGAATTTTTCACACAGATTTTCAGTTTATGTTTCTTGGTATGTCTGCACAGGTATTGTATTCTGGTACCTCTCAGTACCAATTAGTTCAGTTTAAAAAATACATAATCACTATGCTTACAAAAGTTTTCGACTTATGAAGGATACATCAGTGCTTAATTACTTATCTGACATTTTTCCCAAACTTTTATTAATCTGGAAATCATTTTATTGACTGCCGTGTATTAGGTGTGTATGTTCTTATATAGAAAGTGCTTGACATCATCTCTCTCTCTCTCTCTCTCTCTCTCTTTCACTCCCTCCTTTGAATAGCATTTAATAAATTCTTGTCTTTTGTAGGTAGTTTTATATTACCACCCCAATTTCAAGAATGCTGGGAAGGAAAACTTAATAGATTGCTTTATACGTTGTCGGCACTCAAGTTGACTGTTACAAGAGAAGCTAGTGCTTTCAGTTTTGATTAAGCCTTTATCTTGGCAGTTTTGAAATACATACTCTTGTACCATATTTTATTGGTTTTGTTATTTTACAATCTGATTTAAACATAGACCTGAGTAAGTAGAACTGAGTGTGCCGCTTCAGCAAGCCCATTCTTAAATAACAACATACTTGGCCCTTTTTAAAGTAAAATGGAATCTGTTAAATAAACTTCCAGTGCTTTTGAGTATAACTAAGTTCTTTTCAGTGCTCAACATTAAACAAAAGGACTTTTCTTTTTAATTGGAAAAAATAAAGGTCTCACAAAGAATGAAACCTCATGAAGTAATAATGATTATCTTCTTTAAGGACCAAAAATGGAAAATAAGTTTCAATAACCATCTAAACAGAATAATTAAATATTAAATCTGAAGAGAAGTCCAGAAATACATGTAGCGGATTTTCCAAGCATTCATTGCTCCATAACATTTTCTAAATGCTATTTCCTTCAACTTCACTAATCTGCAAATCAAAAAGCTACATGTAGTGAAGATATTTTCTACTTAAGCAGTCTAGATTGTTTTATTATTATGTCTCTGATATGCATAGTTTTATTTTTAGTATATTTCATCCAGTATTATTTTACTTTTATTAGAAAACGTAAGACCAATTGTAGGTCATATTTATTAGACTTCATTTACATCAGATGCCTACAGTTATGCCACTGATAGTGGCATTGATATTTGCTGAATAAAATTAAACACCTAACCCAGGATTTCTCTGGTCTTGTCTTAATTCACTGAGACACATGTCCATTTAAAAATATTGACCACCCCCCCCAAAAAAAATATTGACCCAGATCTTTAGAAATGATGGGTAAACGTTATATGTAGAACTCAGACTTAACGTCTAGGTATGCTTAGAATTTTATGCATGTTTTTCTTTAATATGTATTTGAAAGCTTTCACCTACAGACAAAAATAATAAAAGAATTTCCAAATCATGTACATGAGCCTTAATATCTGTTGCAGTGTGCAGAAGGATTATCCATCATCACAGTGTTTCTGTATTTATAGTTATCTGTTTACCTAGATCATAGCTCCTTTCATAATTAGGTTTATTACCTGTGGTTTTAATCTGTGTTCTTCAACCTAAATTTCTGTAGATTTATAACTTGTAGCTTAAAGCAATCTTACCTGGAGTTCAGATTTTGAAGAAAAAGAAATCTTGGACTTTGCTGCCCTCCTGTGGACTATCCAGCATATGCTACCTGCAGTTAGGGACTTTTGTTTTATGACATTCTTCCTAAAAGTTAATGAAGATGTCGGCTTAAAAAAAAAAAAAAGATACATTCATAAAGATCCGTTTTTTCATAGCTTTTTGAATATGCTACTAGTTAGCTTCCCTCCATTTATTCCTGTAAGAAGAAATAAAACGTTGGTTAATTTACTACAGGTCTCGAAATCCTAAAATTTCAAGCATATTGTGCCACAGAGCCAAATGTAACTCTTGATAATGTAATCTGTCTAGATTTTGTATTTCTTTATTAAAAAGGGCTTTAGTTATGTGGTTAACAAATAATCCTTTGACAAATATCTATGTGGTAGAGGGGGAATAAGGAGAGCCCTCTTTTTATGAATCTAGAAGCAAAGATCATGGGTTACTCAGTTCAAGTGTCACTCAGTGGTAGAGCTAAGACTGAAATCTGAGTCCTCTGCCTTCCAAGGCCAGTGTGGTTCCTGTGCACAGTTCTCTTACTCCAGCAAGTATAATTTATCCCACTGCTGTGATTGAAATAATTCATATTTATAAATTCCTGAGACATTTTTATGAAAATGGTATATTCACCATACTTTTTATGTCATCACTCAAAAGAGATACCTACATCCCTGTATAAAATCTGAATCTGAACTAGATTATGAGGCAGTCCTAACCCTAAAAGCACACCTGAAACGGTCCCTTTCAGTTTAGCACCTTTGTCTTTTCCGAATTTTGCATGATTAGATTGCCACGTGGCCTTGGGTTGCACACAGATCTGGTGGCTGTACTTGCATTATTATCTCAGTAGGTAATATTTATCTTTTGGGATTCCCAGCATTTAGCTTTCATGAACAAAATGGTTACCTTGGGTTTTCATAAGAACTTAGGACAGTCTGTCAAATTCTGATAACCAGTGGTTTTACACTTCAGCCTCCAAAAGACATTGAATATGTGTATACATATTTTAATACTTTTTGGTTTTTTGATGTGAACTTTTCTACATGCAAAAAAGCATTACTTTTCTTTTGAGGAATGAGCCTATTGGTCCCTGCTTACGATCTTCCACAACTATCCTCCAGTTATTACAGATTGTTAGTCTGGCCAAATAATATTTAAGAAAAAATGAAATTTAATGGTGGATATAACCTTCTAAAGCATCAGAATGTTTTCTTTTAACTAAAGGAAATGGAGTGTGGCTTAGTTATTCATCCATTCAACTAATACCTCTCATGTGCCAGGCATTAGTCTAGGAACTGGAAACCAAACAGAAGAAGAATTCTGTTTTATGGAGCTTCGTTTTAGTGGAGAGAAACAGAGCAGATGATAAATATAATAAAGTATTTAGTATGTTAGAAGATAGTGCTAAGGGGAAAATAGATTAAGAGGTTGGGTGAGATTCAAACTGTGTTTAAAGAGGCCCCACTGAGGAAGTGCCAGTTGAGCAAAGACTTGAAGGAGGTAAGGATTTAGGCCATGCAGGCATACAGCATAAGAGCATGTCAGGCAGAGAGAATAGTTGTTCTAACAGCTTTTGCAAGGAACAGCAAGAAGGCCTCTATGGTTGCACTCGCTTGTAAGAGATGAGAGCTGAGATGAGTGGGAGGAGGAAAGAGCCATATCTTTACTGCCTTGCAGACCATTCTAATAATTTGGGCTCTTACTCTAAGAGAAAGATGTATGATTTGGAAGATTTTGAGCAGAAAAGAAGAACGATCTGATTTACATATCAACAGTTTTCCTCTGGCTGCTCTATTGGAAATAGATTGTAGTAAGGTAAGGGCAGAAACCGGGAGACCCATTAGGATACTGTTGCAAAAATATAGGTGAAAGAGAATATTGGCTTGAACCAGCCAGGTGAGGTGGGAGGAGAAGGTGAGAAGCCATCATTGTACTGGGGATACATTTTTGAAGATAGAACTAACAAGACACCACCAGAGGCAGGGTAGGAAATGAAGGACAGAGAGGTCATGGATAACTCCTAAGTTTGGGACCTAAGCAACTGGTGCTATTTTTAATGAGATTTGTAATCACCATTGGTGCTGTTTAATAAGATAGTAAAATCTGAAAAGGAGCAGGTTTAGGGAGAAAAATAAGTTTGGTTTTGTGAATGTTAAGTTTGCGTTGCTTATTAAATGTTTAAATGCAAGTATTAGGCAGGCAATTAGATATATGAGTGTCATGATGGTCAGGGAAGAGGCCCAGGCTAGAGATGCTAATCTGTGAGCCATGGGCTTATGAGTGGTTTTTTAAGTCTTGAGCATGGACGAAGTCACCTCAGTGGTTAGTATAAAAAGGAAAGTAGGTCAGCAATTAATTACTAGGGCATTCTAGTACACATTAAGAGGTTGAGAAGAGAAAGAACAATAAGGAAACAGCCAGCTAGACAGTAGGAATATCGGGCAAGTATTTTGTCCCAGAAAGGAAGAAAGTGTTTTGAGAAGTGATAGATTGTATCATTATTGCTGCACCACACGGTTGCATCCTAAGAGGCTGAGTTGGATGAGGACAGCGAATAAATCGTTGGATTTAGGAACCTGGAAGTCGCTGGCAGTTTCTAAAAGTTTGTATGAAATGGGTTGTGAAGGAGGTGAGGAAGTGGAGATGGCTAGCAACTCTTCCAAAGAGTTTCGCTGTAGTGAGGAGCAGAAAAATGGGATGGTAGTTAGAGAGGGATGTGGGATTAAAGATAAATTTGGTTTGGATTTTGTTCTAAAAATAGAAAAATTTGCAGTATGTTTGCATAGGACTGATCTAGTAAAAAAGGAGAAATTAAAGATGCAAAAAAGAGAAACTAACTGTAGAAGCAAAGTTCTTGAATAGATGGCGGGGAGGGGGGTGGAATCCAAGGCACAAATGTAGGTTAGGAATGGTCTTTAGATAGGAGCAGGGACAATATATAGGTATCGAAGTGGGACTTTTGATTACTTCTCAGTGAAACGAGAGGCTAGTTGTGAGATCAGAGTGAAGAGAGGCAGAGGGTGTTGGAGACAATGTTGAGACAGGAAAGGGTGAAAACAGCAGACTCAGGATGTGAGTTGAGCGGAGATTTCTAACTTTGGTAACTGCCTAAATGTCAGTATCATTAATTAAGAGAGAAAATATGGGAAAGACATAGTTTATGCATTGATGTAAGGCTGGAAAATAAGTTGTGATAGACCTGTTCATTTGGAGATGCCTCTGGCTCCCTCAGAGAGAATATGCAAGGTGAGAAGAAAAGACCAGAATGGAATCTTAGAAAATACTAGTATTTAAGGAGCAGAGCCAGTGAAGGAATAGAATGGTATTGGGAAACCAGGGGGAAGCTAGGTCCTGAAGGTCAGAAGAACAGAGGGTTTGAGAAGAAGAAATCAATAGTACCCTGTTCCGTATTGGTTCCCAAAGTATGGTACATATATCACGAGAGGTGCGTAAGCTTTCAAGTGGTACTTAGGTTAACATTTTTTAATAATTTTAATGTTTATGGTTAATTTTAACGGGCATTAATATATCACTAGCACATCAAACCTGTGATTTATGAAAAGCGGTACTAACTTACCCTTTTAACATAATGTAAGATTAACCAGCGAAGCCATTTAAAGGAGAACGTCACATAAATAATCATAGTGGTACCTACAGGAAAATCATGACTGTAGTTGGCAAATGAACAGTGTGGACGCTCTGGCTTTAACAGTGTAGAAAGTCATTGGTGACTTCATTTTATCAAAAGCATTTTCTGTAAAATGGGGAGGTACCTACACTAAAACAACAAGAATAAATCTTAGGATAACAGAAATGTTAAAATGAGCTCTGTATGTATAGTTGAACTACTTTTGAAGCTATTGGCATAGTTTCTAAACTAAAGCTCATGTTTCAGCTGTCATTCAGTGACTAAAATATCTTTAAAGCAAATAGATAATGATACCAAGAAACATATTAATGATAGGATACAAATAAGGAAGATTTTTTTTAACTCACCTTTTAGAAATATGAAAATGTCACTATGTTTGAAATAAAATAGAAAATTTGGTGAGTGAAGAAAGAGGATATTTATCAGGAGGATATTCTAAGCCTCAGGATCTAGTACACAAGAGCAAGTAGTTTTATTCTCTGTCAATGGACTGTTGCAACTGTATCACTATAGTCTTGGCTGTGATGCTCCAGATGGACTGAGACCAAGGGTAGCAAGTGACTGTCACTATAGACATTTCAGTAGCACTTCTTGAAGTCCTCTAGGATGCGATGGCACTGGATGTTGTTGTTACTCAGTTATGGAATACTTTTCTTCATTAATCTAAAAATAAATTTGTAGTCTCTCGGAATTACAGAGCTTAACACTTAAGGTGTGCAAATGGTCCTCGCCAGTATTAGGGTTACTATCTTGAGTCTCCAAAAGGAAGTCAGTTATGTTTTTAGGCACTAAACTAAGTTTAAATCACAGTTCTGCTTCCTTTCTGCTCTGAAGGTAGTATGAGGATACCTACTGGATGGCATCATCAATCATATTTCGTGATCACTTATCTACAGATAGGGTTGGAAAGTTATGTTTAGACATCTTTCTTTGTATGTAGGCTCTATTCTGCATCAGGAGCCTACTGTGATTCCCTACACTCATAGCACTGTAGACAAAGTGATTGTACACCAACAAGAAACTGTGAAGGGTGAACAAGGTGGGGTCTGTTTATGGGGCACCTGGGTGGCTTGGTCAGTTAAACATCTGACTGGCTCAGGTCATGATCTCGCGGTTCACGGGGTCGAGCCCTGTGTCGGACTCTGTGCTGGCAGCTCAGAGCCTGGAGCCTACTTTGAATTCTGTGTCTCCCTCTCTCTCTGTCTCTCCCCTCCTCATGCTCCATCTCTCTCTGTCTCCCCAAAACAAATAAACATTAAAAAAAATTTTTTTTAAAAGATGGGGTCTGTTTTATCTAGCTCTCATTAACTATTCAAAAAGATACTTTTAATATGGTTTGTCACTGCAGTCGTACATCAGCCTTCTGAAAGGAACTGCAGGCGGCTAACTCTAGTTGTATGGACTTTGTGTGTAGTGAGTTAGGCAAGTTCATTGGCTGTTGCCCTTTTATTTATTTATTTATTTATTTATTTATTTATTTATTTATTTATTTTTATGTTTATTTATTTTGAGAGAGAGAGAGAGAGAGCATGAACGGGGGTGGAGCAGAGGGAGAGAGAGAATCCCAAGCAGGCCCTGTGCTGTCAGTGCAGAGCCCAATGTAGGGCTCAATCTCATGAACTGATGGGAGATCATGACCTGAGCCAAAATCAAGAGTTGGATGCTTAACTGACTGAACCACCCATGCGCCCCTCTTCCTTTTTAAGTCTTCAACTTCTATTCATTGTTGCCGATGCTTTCAGAGATATTTTGACTTATGTTAAGTTTTGCCATTTCTTGGGGCGCCTGGGTGGCGCAGTCGGTTAAGCGTCTGACTTCAGCCAGGTCACGATCTCGCGGTCCGTGAGTTCGAGCCCCGCATCGGGCTCTGGGCTGATGGCTCAGAGCCTGGAGCCTGTTTCCGATTCTGTGTCTCCCTCTCTCTCTGCCCCTCCCCCGTTCATGCTCTGTCTCTCTCTGTCCCAAAAATAAATAAACGTTGAAAAAAAAAATTAAAAAAAAAAAAGTTTTGCCATTTCTTTTAACAAGGCTTTGCATGACTCTTCCCCGTTCAAAAAGATTATTCTAATTGCAGAACTCATACACACGCATACACACATGCACACACACACACACACACACACACACACACACACACGAAGTCCATTCTACATTGGTAGAACGAGCTCTTTTTTTTTTTAAGTGATTTGTGCCTAGGTAAGTTCTTTAGTGCACTGTGAGCCAACTAGTTGAAATGAACTCCCAGTTTTAAAATTTTTGTTTAACACAGTGAGCACTGAGTCTTTAAACCCTTTTACAAATATGATCATTGAATGAGTTCTACTCAGTTTCATGGCCTGATTGAAATAAAGCAGTTGAGCCTGATAATCACTAGAACAGAACATTAGTTTTAACGTGCATAACTGAGAATACGTGGCATATATCTGTGAATGTGGAATGCTAGCTTGGGGCTTTTTCCCCCTTTTTTCTTTCAGTGTTGTTATTACTAGTAGTCAAATGTTCTTCCTACTAAATTACTGTGCTCTTTGACCAAGAACATTTCAGTAATCTGTTACTTTTTCTTAACCACCAAGGTTTATTTTTGTGGTTTATCTTGAAAATGTAGGAGAAATTTAAATCAAATTTCATAGCTGCTGAAAAGAGCACAGCTTTGGATTTGTTTTTTCTCACTTAGTTGCTTTTTATAACAACTAAGCCTAAATTTGCTGACCTCAAAGCAATTTAAACCTCTTTGGCTACCAGGCATTGCTTAATAATCCAGTCAGATCACAGATATCCAAAGTGATTATTATAAAAAATAACAAGCATATCAAATTTCAGGAAAAAGGGCTGGAAGTCAGTAGCAATTGATAGAGTACCCACTGTTGATCAAACGTTCTGCTTCCTGCTGCACCTATAATAACATAGTCATGTTTCCCTTGACAGTGTGAAATATAGCTAGGGAAAAACCTAACATGAACAACAACAACAACAACAAATAATTCACCACTTCTCTGACTGCCTAAAAAGCATAAATGCTAAAAGTTGGGAGAGAGTAAGGTCTTAGAAGTGATGTTTTCAGGAGCCAAGTGGCCACCGAAGTGAATGCCTCCAGGTAACTGACTTGCATTTGGTGACATAAAACAAAAGGAAACAGTATAATGCCACCATTTATTTCTCTTAGCTTTTTTACTTGATTTAGTGCACTGGCTATATGTACTTACATAGATGCTCAAATCAGACTGCTTGTTTTAATTCCATACATATGAAGTGAGGTTTGCATCTAGGGAAGTGAACCTTGAAGTGAAGTCAGTCATCACATCACTTGAAGTGAAGTCAGTCATCTAGGGAACTTTGTTTCTGAAATCCATAAGGCCTTACTCAAAATGTTGTGTGGTAGAGGGACTTAAGTATCCTTTAAAAATAAAACAAAACCTTGGTTTAAATATCATACTCAGTACCCATGCCAATGAAAAGGACAATTGTTAACACTCTTTTCATATCTGAGCCATATGAGCTATTACTAGGTTCAAACCCTTATCGATTCTGGAAATACTAGGGTCTTGGGTTCTCATTTAAATACATCTGGATAATTCACTTAATCTGAGAAATAAAAAAGACCAGGTAGCCTTTGAGATCTTATTAGCTTTGACCTAGCATAATACACTTGCAGTAGGAAAAAGGCAAGCTTGATAATGCCCAACAAGTGCTTCTGATGGTAGGTCCCTTCCCCACCAAGCATATGTCTGTGGCTCCATTAATAGCTCGAGGAAGAGGACTAGAGTTAAGGTCTATTGATTTTCCCCACTAGATTCCTTTCCTCGACATCACCAGGTGACCATTCACTTGCAGCAGGAGAAAAGAGAGGCAAATGATAAACCCCCAAGTTGTGGGTAGCTAGGAAATCTAAGTCCTTCCCCCTATCTCCTGTTTGTAGGCTTATTCTAAGTATTAAGACTTGAGTAAGACCAACTCAACTGTGTGTGGTTAACTCAAATAGATGTGCTGACTTTAAACTCTCTGACCACATAAAAACTAATATCATTCTTCCTTTGGCAAAGGCAGTGAAAATTGTAACAAACTGTAATATATGGTGATGATACTGTGGATAGCCTGTTTTCTTTACTACCCACATCCTGCTTTCCTGGATCCATGTGTTTGCTCATGTTTTTTGCAGCTTTCCCTCCACAAAAATCCTAATCTTACCCTTCCTTCAGAGCCCAATCCTACCATATGCTTTACCTGATTCCTTAATTATAAGTAATCTGTAACCGATCATTCTCCCTGTTCCTCTCCTTCAGCTCCTGTGTCTTGCCATCATAGTTGTGTACAAGACAGTGCTCACCTACAAGACTTCTTCAGCTCATTGGGAGCAGGGACCAATCCTTTTTTCATTTTCATACTCTGGCCCACCATGCATTCTACACCCTCCTTCCACTGTTTAGCTCATAGAATGTACTTAAGTGACAAATTAGCTAGTGATATTTCAAGTTTGAACTACTGAGAATACCTAGTAATAAAGAGTAATTTAACTTGTGTCCACCCACTGTTTACCCAGAATGCTTTACACCAAACCTTCACTCAATACACATATATAAATATAGATCTGCTTTTCAGGTCTGCAGCCCCCACACCAGAGGAGGGAGAAGATGGAAGGAATTATATTGTCTGTCTTGTCCAGGAGAAGCTGATACATCTTACAGCCTGCATTCTCTCAGCCCCTGCATGCACTGTTTTTAATGAAAGTTGCAAACAGGTGTCCTTGTTGACCCTCATTGGAAAACTATCATTTATGGGTAAATCACTACGTCTGAGAAAATCTGTTGGGCTTATTTCCCCAGCATACTTGCTTGAAACAAATTTTCCTCTCCTGAGGTAAACCAGAGAGGAGTGCTGCTGCTGCTGCTACTCCTACTACTATTACTATTGCTAGAGCTTTGGCAGTTAATTTTCTTTCTTCTTCAGTATACTTTCTGCATGGGAAAATATTTTGTAGTAAACTTCTGGTGAATGTTTAAAGTCCCTTGTTTGGAGGTCAAATGTGATCTTTCACATTTCTAGAGGAAACAGTAGCTGCTGAGAGTTTGGATTCCATCACTGGTGTCATTTCTTCCACAGACTGCAGGTCATGATGTCTGTGTGTCAACTGGCCCTGACTTTGCCCTCCATGCCACAGTCACTTAAGAGAAGGCCACATGGGAAGACAGGCCAGATTTACACCCAGCTCTCCCTTTTTCTCCTGTAAATGGAGGCAGGGAGCATAAGTCTACAGAAACCAGTGCATTTCAATCCCTAGACAAAGCAGATTGCCCTGCCATATGTAGACCAAGTGGTCCCCAGGTGAGAGTTCAACTCTGTAATATATAGTAAAAGGAAAACACGCACACACGCACACACACCTGTATTTGAGGTCACAGAGGTTTCTTTCTTAGTCTTTTTTTCTTTTATGTTTTATTTTTGAGAGAAAGAGAGAAGGCAAGGGCGGGGGAGGTGCAGAATGAGAGAGGGAGACATAGAATCTGAGGCAGGCTCCAGGCTCCCGAGTTGTCAACCCAGAGCCCAAAGCAGGGCTCAGACTCGCAAATCATGAGATCACGACCTGAGCCAAAGTCAGACGCTTAACCCACTGAGCCACCCTGGGCGCCCCCTCTTAGTTTTTCTTTTTTAAACTTACTTCTGACTCATTCACCTCACCAGGAGGGAATGCCTATGTAATTCTGAAATTGCTGATTTCAAGTCTTTAATATGGTCTGTTTTCTATCTGGCATTGCACTTTTAAGGTCAGTCCGTACATAACCATTACTTTAAACCTCCTGCGAAGAATTCATTTGGCAGTAATTGCTGAATGAGAACAAGTCTAAGGAGCCGATACTTCTGTTGAAATGATTTCTCTTGTGTTTTTCTAAGGAGAGGGCAGCGGAGGCCAAAGGAGGTGAGGCAGTCTCACCCATCTCTTAGGTGTGGTCATCAGCAAGCTAGGTCTCACCCAGACCCAGGAGCTCTGAGTGCTCCTGTTCACAGTGGTTTCACTAAGGCAGTTTCCCAGGAATCCTCTCATTTCAGATAAAGAATCTAGACACAGAGAAGTAAGTTAATTTCCTCAAGTTCATACGAAAGGCTGCAGCTAAAGCTGGATTTGAATTTATACTGCGGAATGTTCCTTTTGGAACCAGGTCTATAGGACCTCTGTCACAACTTCTGGAGGTGGAAATCATAAAGGTACCTGTTCCCAGAAAGGTTTCTTTCTTCATCAAATATACCTATTAACTGTGTGTGGTGCCAAGCCCCACCTACCACCCACAGTTAATGTTTCCTGCTAATATTTTAAAGTAATTTTGCATAGCAGTGGTGAGCAACTTAAAGATATACTTCTGTTCACCTCATGATTTATCTTACTACCTTTTCTAAAAGATTAGTAGGGAAATATCATGAAATTATGAGGCAGCTAAAATTATAATAAAACATTCATAGTGTGTCTTACATATATACAGAAAAAAAAATGGCTACAAAGCTGCATAATTTGAGTGCAGTTGAGTAGAAAGGTAAGGAGAAAGACAAATACTATAAAAAGTCACTCGTATCTGTTTAGAGGACAGTGTTACCTGTATTTTCCACCCAGGTAGCTTACATTTAGTGCTATACACCAGAATGCCTCCTATAAGGTACCTTTTCCTATAGGCACAAGAAAGGCGCCTTTAGAGTATAATATAACCCTATTAGAACAAGGATGGTAGGAATATCTTTAGAATATTCCATTATTCACAAAGGCCATCTTTCTAACATCTGTTACTTTGTGTTTAGCAACGTCAAATTCAAAGTCAAATTCTAGTTCCCATTAGAAATCAGTTTATTTATGTCTTCGAAATTCATTGTATATAATAGGAAGCATAGAAGTATTACACTTACTTGTACGGGGGAAAAGAAAGTACATTAGAACAAGAACAATTTGGGGCAAGTAGAGCAAGCCTTTAAGGTGTCACAACCTAACAGCTGTGGAGCAGCAGAGAGGTGGTAAGCTTTGATTGAACAGAACATAGGATCTACAGTCTGTTCTCATACTGTAAGGCCATGAATTCAGAGAGCACAGAGCAGACTGAGACAAATGTCTAAATGTACTAAATATTTTGGGATTCAGATATGCCAAGCAGTGTAATCTGGATTAATTGCTCTCTTCTTCTAAAAGCCCAGTGGAAATCAACTCTGCCTACCTTCAACATCTCCTACACACACGTGTGCACACACACACACGTGCACATATGTTGGCAATTGAAATTAGGCAGATACCCTGATAACTTCTCGAGCCAGTTGTTCATATCAGAGATTCTGAGTTAGGCTGTAGCTAAAAGGCCATGGTGAAAGAGATGACATTGGGATAATTTATTCCTTTGCAGCTTTTCGGAGAGCCAACAATAATAGCTTACCATGTGCTAGGCCATGGTCTCAATGTGCTAGGCCATGGTCTCATTTCTTATATTTCAATCTCAACAACTTAGTGAAGTGGACACTATTATGAAACTCAGTTTGCAGATGAAGAAACTAATACACAAAAAGAATAAAAGTAACGTGCCCTGCTTTATACAGCTAGAAAGTAGGAGAAATAGGATCAGAACTCAGTCTGGCTGCAGTCTGTGGTCTTACCCACTATGGTCTAAGGCTAAGAGAATTACATGAGCCTTTATTAGTTCTATTTGACTAGCTCTAGTTATGTGGCTCTTCCAAAGTTCTGCTGCCTTTCAATTATTTGTGGCATTTCTTTATTATAACTCATCCTGGAGGATCCTAAGGTACCCAACCAGGAATCCCCTGCCAACTTATGAGATTCAGAAGGTAAGGAGTCTTTTTAAGAAGTCAGTGGCTACCTAACTCTAGAAAATATTCTTCTGAGACCTTTGTAAATAGAATTATGAGAAAAATAAGAGATCTCCTTAGCTTTATTAATGATGAGTTCCTGAGAACTTAGTTTACTCTGAAAACCTTTTTAGCCACTGGATAAGTTGTGCCTTTGCCTTTGGAGACTTATACTTTGACAAGACCTATTAAATATCTAGTTGTTGTCCAGAACACCCTTGTAGGGTAGGTTAATATTAATAATCCAGTTTATACAGGTGACACTCTAACCGCAGAAAAGGATGTTGACATGTCTGAGATCGCCTAGCAATTCTAGAATCAGAAATACCCTACTTGGAGTTTTGTGCTTCCTTAGTATTGCCTTGTACTCATCCACTTCCAAGAAAAACCAAACTGCCAAGATTTGAATTAGATGCTAAACACTTTGTAAGCAAGGATAGAGCATTGAGCGCAGAAAAGTGTTTCCATTTTCACCTGGGACCTTGTTATCTAAAACACTGTCTTTAAATCATGCAGTTCCTTAAAAAAAAGAAAAAGAAAGAAAAAGAAATCCTACCTCTCAAGGTTAGTTTAAGCTACACAATCTCCTCATTTTTGCCTCAGCAAAAAATGATAGTCCTATGCACGGAAGATGACGTGTTCCTTCTTAGGTATCTTTCCATTTTTCCTTCTCCAATATTTTCTTGTGTTTCTTTAATGAGGACATCATGTCCACCTCTGCTAGGAAGACAGGTGACATTTTCCCCTGTGGACAACTTTTTCTTCAGTTCCCCTTTGAGCTAGGGCAGACCTATACCAGCCCAACGAATCGAAGCTTTCCTTCTTTCCAAAATGCTTCAGTTCTCCTTCAGACAACTGGAAGGAACAATTTAAAAAACAGGCAATTTGACTTTGTATTATTAGCCTAGATAATTATGTAAATCACACCAGAACACTGAGCCACCCTGCTTTTAACTGTCAGCCTAAGAAAATTAATATTAACAGCTCTAACCTTAAAGCATTTAGTTTTTACTTGATCATTTTGATTCTGCCTACTTCCAACAAATATTATAACATAAACTTCTTATTCTGCCTTTTTATTCCCAGTTCTCCCCGATCCCCTCTTCGGCCCTCTCTCTCTCTCCCTCAGATGTTGGCCCCAATTTCTTGAATTGGAGGACAAGACATTCTTAGAATGCACAAGGCTTGCTTCAAGAGGGTGTCTGGGTTTGAGGTCATGCAGGAGGACTAATTTTAGATTCATGCACATCATATCTTATAAATTACCTATGAGGCATTTTTAAATATTGCAGTCATTTAAAAAGATGAAACCAATTAAATTTTTATAATGGGAAGAGAGTGGGAGAGAAAAATAAGAGATGCAAAGGTTAGAGGAGGAAGTCAACTGCAAAAAACACAGAATTTCGCTGGGTTCCAGTGTTAAAGTTTTGTCCTTTGTTTTTGTAACAGTGTTTTACTTAACCTGTGTCAGGGTGAAAAATGCTTTAGAGGCAAATTCACCAAAGCTGAAAGCAGAGAATGTACACTAGGAATAACATGTTTTAAAATTATCAGCATCACTGTCATCGTTTTCTGTCTGTTTTTAATAGTCATGCTTATTTATATCCCAATTAAGAGTTGTCTCTAAGAAGCATGACGTTCTTCATAGTAAATTGTAGTCAGTTGGGTGTGTACAGTTGTTTGTTGTCATTTCTTTATTTTAATGCTCTTATGCTTCACCTCCCCATATCTAATCTGCACATACTAGATGGTGAAGACAGAAGTGGAGACAAATCCACTACCTCTGTCCTCTCACAGGAGAATTTGGAGGAAAAAAGTGACTATCATTGATCATAGCATCTTTCCTATCAGCCTTACATGGGCACACACACACACATACCCAACACCTTCCACCTCTCAAATTGTACTTCTCATCGCCTCCCAAACACAAATGAGAATTCCTGTTCCTGTTGCTTTGCTTAACGCATCATTATTCACTGCGTAGAATGCCAACCTTCTCTTTTCTGCTAAAGAGGTAGCATTGGCTGGTAGAGAGCCAGGAAGCTTTCTACTAAGAGAGAACTGATTAAAATCTTAGATCTACCAGTCACTTACTATTTGACCATAGGCAAGTTGTTTGATTTCACTGAGACTCAGTTTCCCTATCTTTAAAATAAAAGTTAATATTTCACAAGGCATTTTTGAGGGTAAGTAGGAGAAAACATACAAAACATTTAACAGATATTGGCTCTCCTTGTATTTCCCCGTTTAAGTCCTATCTATTCTTCAAAATTCAAGTTCTGCCTGCTCCAAGTCTATTCTCTGAAGCACTTATGTTGCACACCATGCTGCCTCATTATTGTTCGTTGTCTTCTATTTACTGTCTTCCCAAGTTGCTTGCAAGTTTCTGGACAGCTAAAGCTCCTCTGAAACAAAAAAATTGGTTTCTGACATGACCTTGTTAAATATGGTAGCCTCAAATGTGTGATAGTGTAGAGTTGGAAAATGGAAGAGACTCCTTAAGCATGCAGACCCTTTACTCCAAACTCAGTAGGTTGGGAAAGGTTTTGAGTCCATTATGCTTTTTTGGCACAACAGAAAAGGCGTGAGAGGTGCTTTCCTAAATTATGGAATCTAAAAGGGAGTCTTCAAATCCAGAAAGAGACTGTACTTCCATTGCTGCAGAGAGAGCTTAATTGGATACATACATCTCTTTGTGACAGTGTTCTATTAAAAATAAACCTTTAGAAAAAGAAAAGCAAACCTTTAGAGTATGTTTGAATGTTCTGGTAAAGGAGGGAAGTTACTTAGATACTCTTACCCAAAGACTTGTCCTGTGAGAAGAAAGTTGCAGGCTTCCACTGAACATTTATCTTTAGGGACAGTGCCCATCAAACATAAGAGAGGAAGTGGAGTCCTATTCAGATAGCCTGATCACTGCCACATCAGACACAACAACCTCGTAATAGATTCCCTAGAGAATGACCATCAGGCAGAGCAGGATGGTTGCTCTTTATCCGTGTAAACACACAGTCCCTAATAGGGTCAGAGCTCTTCAACTTACTGGCAAAATTGTAGTAAGAAGTCAGACTCACTATACATTTCAGACAGTATCAGAGAGTGCTATGATTGCATTCAAGATGTGACATTTTATACTAAAGTAAATCTTTACACGACCAGAATTTGTTTTCCAAAAGAAAAATCAGCATCTTTGTGATATTACAGTCTTGAACATGGATTCTCTGCCACCACCATCCCTCTTTAAGTCCTTGGTTTTTAATTTATAATCTGTTGCCTTTTGATGTATCTTTCATTTTAAGCTGTAATGCAAGAACGGTATTATTTCTGTGCTATAGTTCATCTACCTCCAGACTTATCCGGGTACTAATCTGTCATTTCTCACCTTTGAAAAGCAAATAGAAGGAAAACTACTTTTTTGTGATGTTTTTGACTTTCAAAGAAATGTTTCTAAGTTATTCATTATAAATGGAATGAGATCTTTGGGATGTGATCTTTGTTGTCATAACTTTTTATCACCCAAGTACTTGGTTCTTACAATAGCCTTGCAGGTGAAACGATCTTGAGTCGCAATCATGACCTGGCTCAGAGTGCCAGCTCACGGATTTTTGTGTGTTCTGCTGGAGAAGAACTGACACTATCATCTTTTTGTTCTTCCTGATACTTGAAGACCTTGAGCCATGGGACTACCTAAGAGAGATGTTTCTAATGTGCTGTCTTTGTGTCTCTTGTCATTGAGGTAATTGTCATGAGAAAACCCTGGACAACAGCCATGACAAACAGAAATATTTTGACAACTCACAGTCACTGGATGCTGCTGAAGAAGAGCCCTCTGAGACAGGAACAGAGGAGGACCCTGTACTCTCTGTTGAGAATTCAGGGAGGGACTCAGATGCCCTTAGACTTGAAAGTAAGTTGATTTGACCTGAGCTGTGCTTCTGGGATAAAATCAACTCTCAAGCTTCGAGTTTAGGCTTTTCTCTACTCTCAGCAGTTTCCTTCTTTTAATAGCCACTCATTATATTGTAGAATTATGAGGTGACCCACAGGTGGTGAGGTAGAGGTTTTTATCATGTAAAAAAGCTCTTCATACTTCTTTTTCCTTCCACCTCAGTGTTGTCTTTTGCTAGAACAAACTTGCTTCATTTATATACCAGTCTTTCTTCTTAGTATCAGTAGTCTACTGAGTACGTCATTGAAAAAAAGCAAGATCACTTGTATTTACACTAACCCAATAACATTTAAAGATTTGGAATAAGAGACATAGCAGGGCCTCTCCTAAAATTCTGTGGCCACATTTTGAGCTATGCTATACTGACCAGTTCTTAACATTATCAGTCAATGCATAATTGCCAAATTGAATGACTTTTTAGTACTCATCCTGCTTAACCACTTTGCTGCATTTGGATCTATGCACAGCTCCCCACTCCTTGAAACTCTCTTCCTTTTCCTCTTGGCTTCTGGGGTATCAGTTGCTCTTGGCTCTCTTCCTGTCCTCAGGACATCTGCAATTTCTTTCACTTATTTCACTTAATTTCTTTACCCCTTATTTGTTAGGTTACACAGGATCTCAACCTTGGCCTTTTTTTCTTATCCCTCTTCTTATCCCTCTGTGTTATCTCTTGTATCTCTTGTATCTGGTGTCTCAGATACTTTGGAATATATCAGTGACTCCAACTCTGTATTTTCAGCTAGGACATTCTCTACAACTCTAGATCTTAGTTCCACTTTTTTAGTGGTCTCTATCTAGATGTACAATAGGCACTTCAAATTTCATATATCCAAAATTGAGCTTGTTCTCATTTTCACCCTATTTCTTGAACTGCATCTAATTCCTATATCCCTGCTGTCTGTTAATGGCATCACAACTCACCAGTCACCACTGTATCCAAGACCTGTTGCATCTGTTTGTCTCTTCATCTATTCTTCCTGCCACTGCCTGAATTCAGACTTTTTTCATTTCTGCTTGGGCTATTGCAATAGCTTCATAATTGAGTTCCCAGTATCTAGTCCTTTACTTTAGTCTGTGTATGGAGTGTGTGTGTGTGTGTGTGTGTGTGTGTGTGTGTGTGTGTGTGTGTAGGAGAGCGATAATACATGTAAATGTTACCAATGTATTGTGTGTCCAAAGAGTTGTTTCTAAAATAAGAGCTGATTGGGACACCTGGGTGGCTCAGTTGGTTAAGTGTCCAACTTCGGCTCAGGTCATGATCTCACAGTTCATGAGTTTGAGCCCTGCTTCGGGCTCTGTGCTGACAGCTCAGAGCCTGGAGCCTGCTTTAGATTCTGTGTCCCCCTCTCTCTCTGCCCCTCCCCACTCATGCTCTGTCTCTCTGTCTTAAAAATAAATAAAACATTTAAAAAAAAAAAAAAAGATCTGATCAGGTAAGTTGCCTGTGTTTAAATTTTTCAGTGGTTCTCTATTACCTATAGGAAGAGTCCAGGTACCATAGTGAGGGATAGGAAGCAGTTTGGTCCTTAGTTTTGTCTTCAAGATTACCATCTACTAGTATTCTACATAGCAGGATGTACAGTCCTTTTACCATTTCCCTCACATGCCATGCTTTGGAGTCTCCATGTCTGCACAGGCTGGGAATGGCCCCTGTGTATTTTTTGCTTTATATGGATGACTGTTGTGCATCTCCAAGATCCAGCTTAAACGTCACCTCTTCGGTGAAGCATTCACAAGGGTCTCCAAGCACTTAGCTGCTCCATGTGCTGTCTTGTTCCCACTTTTTTTTCAGGGTACATTTCATACAATACAATGCTTGTGTGTCTTATCTCCCATCAGACTATGAAATTCTTATATGTCATGTCCTATATTACTGTTACTTCTGTGTACAATAAATATATTCAAGTAATGAGATGTGGCATTTGCCTTCCTGTGTAGGTTGGATTAACATATTTAGCAATTACAAAATCTGTGTTTCCTTATAAGTGGTATTTATATATATATATATATATATATATGTGTGTGTATATATGTGTATATATATATATATATATATATATATATATACACACATATGTATGTATATATATATAAAGGATGTCTACAAGAAGCATCTTAAAAGAGAAGTCGTGACCTTCCCCTTTGCAGGTTTAGAAAATTAATTGCATCAGTTCTGTCAGAAATCATTGGGCTTTAAAGAAACAAATTTCTATTTACCAATTCAAAAGAGATGGATTCTTAAACTGGGTAGTTGTTTTGTTAATTTACAAGGGAGCTACTCCTCTCTGGTGCCTGACAGCCTCATGTCTCCTTCTGGCATCAGGTACCCACATAACCAAATGGACATCATGAAGTTGCTTGATAAACTCAGAATCACCAGAAATGAAACTGAGTGATGTTAAGGGGTATTTTATTCAATTTATACAAACTGTTCCTATTCCAATATAATATAACTCCCTAGTGACCAGAATACTCATGACTACCAAATTAGTCTTTTTTCCTAGGATAATTCAGAATAAAACCCAACCAGAACCTTACTGTTGGTCTCCCCATTTTCTGGGTAGTACATCATTGCTTGAGACAGATTATAACCTAGTGCCTAAGTTTCTTTAGTCTCATGTTCCCCATGGAGTTGTCCCATCCCTGTCCTGGAAAGGCAGTATGGTTGCCCTGGCTGAGATGGGAGCTTTTCTATGTCCCTTCAACATCAGGCAGACTATCTCTTAGGGTGGATTCCTTTTCAGATTGCTAATTCAATCCATAGTGTGATGATGACTCTTACTAGTTTCACTCTCAGGTACTAACTTTTCTTTGCTATATGTCTAAATTCTGGGAGTACCTTCTTCTTTTCCCTAGATACTAACAAGTCCACTGGGACTTCATTCGTGGTATGTTAGTATATTCATGCCAGCAGGCTTCTTATAATGTGGTTAGCAGAGTGAGAAAAACTCCCATTTTTTAATGCAAGTAGTGTGTTGTAATAAAAGCCAAGCATAGAGTTAAAGAATTTTTGAAAACTCTGTTTTTGGAGGAAAATTTAAAGAAGTACAAATAAATTTATTATAAACATAAGTAACCATAAACGTATGAAAATGACTGCCTTTCTGTGATACTTTATAATTTACAAAATTTATGTGCTCGCTTTGGCAGCACAGATCTATAATTGGCAGACTTACGAATTATGTATTAACCATGTGAAATAGGTATTATTATCAAGCCCATCTTATAGATGAGAAAATTGAAACTCAGAGAAGGTGAGTCCCTTGCCCAAGATCATCCTCGGGTCTTCTGATCCCATACATTTGCCTGTGGGTCTCAGAAATCGGGGGTTGGTGCATTAGAACTTATTTTTCAGTTGGTGAGGTCATTTTTAAAGAAAACTAGCATGTGCTGTTACCATTATTTTATAGAATAAAATTTTAATGTCAAAAAGTAACAAAGACGATCTGAGAATAAAGGTCAGTCTTTTTCAAAAATGGACAGTTGGCAACCTTACAACAAAAACTTGTGTCTGGATGGACGTGTGTGTGTGTGTGTGTGTGTGTGTGTGTGTGTGTGTGTGTTATAACTCTATGTACGTACCCTTTTTCTGTTTCTCATTTTACTAAGGATTGGTACAAACTGTGTCACTGATTAACATTTGGGAACCACTGCTTTAATACTTCATCATCTAGTACAAAATTCCTCCCCATAAACCTTAGCTGTAGAAGGAAGAACATAGGTTTTGTAGTTGGAAATAATGCTACCATGTCCTTTCTCCACCACCAACTAGTTGATAAATCTTGGGCAAGTTACTTATCTTTCTGAGCTTCCCTTACCTCTTTAACTTAAAACTAAACAAAAAAATGCCTCAAGTGATTAGTATTTAAATGAAATAACAGGGAAACATTTATTTTAGAGCCCGGTACACAGTTGGAAGTCGGTAAACGTTCACTTCTGTACACATAGGTATGGCTCTATTGCATCTGTTAGAGGCTGCTTGTGAGCCACAGTCCTCACAAGTACATATACACAGTATCTGCTCAGAAAACATCTGTGCAGTTAAAGGGAGCCCTGGCATTTGCACAAGAGTTGTTCCAGGAAAGATTATATGCTTTTCTGAGGTATCCTCTTGAAATTCCTAGTTTTCTCTTGCTATACTGACCCCGCTCAAAGAAGGAAGAACATCATTGGTGCAAATCAAAACTGATGACTTGGTGTCGTCTTCTCAGAAGTGAATCATTTTCTTACCTACCGAGTCTGAGTGATTTCATTTAAACCTTTTGTGCTTTGTGATTACTGGCTTTAAGTATTACACCATTGTTTATGCATTAAATCTTAAGGTAGTCTGCAGCTTTACACTATGACTTCAGAAGCAGATCACTGCCTTTTTTTTTTTTTTAAGTTTATTCATTTATTTTGAGAGAGATTGAGAGAGAGAGAGTATGAGCAGGGGAGGGGTAGTGAGAGAGGGGGAGAGAGAATCCCAAGCCGGCTCTGTGCTGTCGGCATAGAGCTGGACGCAGGGCTCAATCTCACGAACCCAGAGATCATGACCTGAGCCAAAATCAAGAGTCAGATGCTCAACCAGCTGAGCCACCCAGGCGCCCCCAGATCACTGCCTTTTAAAGAAAATTCTAGAACTCCAAGACAGAATTGCCCAAGGTCTTATGGTGGTGGAGTCCTTATTTAAAAACAAATGTGTCTAATTCCACAGTATACTCTTCTTATTTTGTGAAACAGAGGGATGTATTTCTCTCTGGTATCATTTTCAAAGGTAGAATGTGCCCTGGGTGGCTTCAGAAACCACAGTCTAGTACTCCAGCCTGTTGGTATTAATCATGCAAGATTTTCTAGAAGAGATGTTTTGAGTCAGATTTTGAGGGAGGGACTTTTTTGTTGCTGGTCATCTCTTTGAATGTGTGATCTTTACCTCTGTGTACTGTCAATCTGTTCTGTTTTGAATGTAGAACTCACCTTTTCATCCTCTGCTCCCTAAAACTTTTCTTGAAATGAATCTCCCTTCCAAGATTATTAATACTGTTTCTCACCCAATACAGTCACTTTCTTTTACTCCTCTTCTGATGTCCCACTCCCTCTCAATGATTCATTGTGGGGCTTCAGCTTCTGCTCCAAAGGGAGCTCAGTTTCCCCTTGGCAGCCCATTCCATTTTCTGGTTGTTCGAAAGTCTTTCCTAATATTGAGCTAAAATGTGGCTTCTCATCTCTGGTCCTGAAGCTCACAAAGTCAGTCTTGTGTCTCATCAATATCACATTTAAAGATGATTCTTTTCCTACCTACCCTGCCCCTCTATGTTTTTGTTTCCTTCAGCTAAATGTCCTCATTTCCTTGAACAGCTCCTGTTAGGGCTTTTAGTACCTTACCACTCTCAAAGTAATCTCTCCAAAATTAAAAAAAAAAATGTTTCTAGCAAAATATTTTTCAAGCTTGATTTTTTTGTGTGCAGTATATCAGCTACTGTTCCTTTGATGGGATCACCTTTGGTTTCTTTAGTCTTTCATTTAATATGATTTTGGGTACTCTCACCAAGTCGCTTTTCTGTGAATGTGCGGTGCTTTGAAAATCTCTTAAACTGAGGCGCTCACATTTAACCCTGAATCTCCAGGTGTATCTGGAACATTGCAAGATTATGCTGGACTTCTTTTTCTTCTCCTTCCACCTCCTTTTCCTCTTTCTCCTCTTCCTCTTCTTCCTCCCCCTCCTCTTTCCCTCCCTCTCCCTTCCCCCCCCCCCCCCCCACTTCTCGTTCTTTTTCATTTTATCAGATTTTTTTTTTCCTTTTAAATTCAGGACTACATATGCTTCTCTCCATCTCTCAACACTTCTGCTAGTCCCTGTGATTCTTAACAGATTACCTGACATGGCTCAAACTCAACTCTAAATTTTCCTAATATTCTGAGATAGGATTTCTCAAGTGAGAAAACATGAACTCATCTGAGCCTCACTGTGGGTGCTTGCAGTCTCTTCACTTCATAATATTTATTCTCCTTTTTCCAATATGAAAATGGTACATGTTAAAGAAGGTAAAGAAAATAATAGAGATATTGATCTCAGTTTCTCTGTTTTCAGTTTATAACATACCATCTGTCCCATAAGCAGAAATCCTAATATTTACTTTTTATTCTTACTTTCAAGTATAATTTAAAACGTTCTGAGATCCCACTATAGTCCAGACCTCTCTCCAGACCTGCATTCTGTGTTTCCAGCTGCTTATTAGACAATGCCTGGAGCTATGCTCCTCCATCCATTCTAACCTAGACCATAAGCTACATGAGATGTTATATTCCGAGCTCTCAGCACATTTTTGGACACAAGCAACAAATGCTTAAATGAATTTATTAGTAAGTGTCTGAAATCCCAATATGTTGTATCCTGTTGCCCTTTCCTAATTCCATAGTCTTTGTAAACAGCATTGTTTACATTTTCACAGATTCTAAAACTTCATATAGTAGGAGCGCCTGGGTGGCTCAGTCGGTTGAGAGTCAGACTATTGGTTTTTGGCTCAGGTCATGATCTTGCAGATTCGTGAGATAGAGCCTTGTGTCAGGCTTTGCACCAACAACATGGAACCTGCTTGGGATTCTCTCTCTCCCTTTCTCTCGCACCGCCCCCCCCCCGCCCCACTTATGCTCTCTCTCTCTCAAAATAAATAAGTAATAATTTTTTTTAGAAACTTCACATAGTAGAAAAATATCATTATTTCACATTAGGCTTTGAAATCCTGAAATCATCTTTGAACTTATGCTATTCTTTGTTATGATATCCATTTAACCACCAAATTCCATTTTTCTCCACTGAAATATCAAGTACCTCTTTCCCCTCCCTTTTTAACTTTTCCCTTTTACAGGGGTACCTAGGTGGCTTAGTCTGTTAAGTGTCTGACTTAGGCTCAGGTTATGATCTCACGGTTTCTGACTTCAAGTCCTGAATCGGGCTCTGTGCTGACAGGTCAGAGCCTGGAGCCTGCTTCAGGTTCTGTCTGTCTGTCTGTCTGTCTCTCTCTCTCTCTCAAAAAATAAACATTGAAAAAAATTGTTTTAATTCCCCTTTTACAAACCTCACCCTAAGCCAGTTTCCCTTTAAATAACTATATATAGATTGTTGAAATGCCTTTCTAATTGGTCTCTTTGTCCTCGGTCTTCCTTCTCCACCCCCAGTTATGCCAAGTGATTTACCACTCTAACCTTCACAAACACTGTGGCTCTCGTCTTGTTATTCTTCTGCTAGACAAAAAAGAGGCTCCCTTTACACTTAGTCTTGCTCCCGACTTTCCCAGATATCCTCATTATTCACCTACCTTCCCTAAGTATCTTGTTTGCTGAGATCATCTGTATACATTCTATGTTCTAATTCTTGTGAAAGTAGTAATGCCTTCACATACGTTCTTCCTTACACCTGCAGTATTTGTACATATGGGTGTGAGAGTATATATATTCATATGCTCCTCCCTCTGGGGAGTGCCCTCTGTCTAAATCCCGCCTCACTAGCCTGCCTTCCTCTAAGAAGCATGTTGTGACCACATTCAATTATGCTTTTCCTCTGGAAAAAAAATATTTAAATGTAATTGTTCTCTGATTGTTTAATGTATGTAGTTTTGTGTCTCCAAATTGATTATACAGTTGATCCTTGAACAACACAGCTTTGAACTGCATACATCCACTTACACACAGATTTTCTTTTCAATAAATACAATATAGTACTGTAAATGTATTTTTTCCCTTATTATGTTCTTAATAACATTTTTAGCTTACTTTATTATAAGAATATAGTATATGACACCCATAACATACAAAATACATGTTAATCAACTGTTTATGTTATCAGTAAGGCTTCCTTCCGGTCAGCAGTAGACTATTTGTAGTTAAGTTTTTGGAGAGTCAAAAGTTATATGTGGATTTTGACTGTGCAGGGGTCAGCACTCCTAATCCCCATGTTGTTCAACTGTATTTAATACCTCAGAGTCAGATTCTCTATCTCATAGCATGGAAATAGGCACATAGTAGGCTCTAAATAAATAAAGATTGATTTATTGTTTAAAACTCATAGCACATTTTGATCTCCCCATTCCTCACCTTTATTTAGCACTGTTCTTTAGGAATTGCTACTACCCCAACCCCTGCAGCCTTTGAAAAGGATTAATGGCTGCCAGCAGGGAAAGCCTGCAGCAAGTTCCATAGTCTCTCTTGACTGGAATACTGATCTCCATCAATGAAAGGCCCTTTCTCTAAGAACTATTTAATAATGATAGATATTACCGTATGGTATGGGCGTAGGGGAGCATTAGCCTTTGGACCTGGGCTTGCAGAGCTCTTTGCAACTGAACAACTTCATTTATTTAGAATGCTTTCTAAATAGCAGTAGTGGAAATAATGGAAATGGAAATAAGGCTTCCAAACACAACATCCCTATGCAGCTCTAACTATACACTGGGGAATTAGTTACCTGCAGTCTACCTTTGGCCAGAAGCCACTTTTCTTTAAGCCCATACTCTTGGCTGCAGCCAAATCTATCAAAAACCCTTTCCTGTCTCAGGACCAGGTACAAGGAATCCCATGATAGCCATAGGAGAAGGAAGGAAAGGAAGCTAAAATAACATGAGGAATACTTAGAATTCTGTTGCTACAAGTCAGACGGCAGGCCATTCTTCTAATTAAGTTGCTTTTTAGGGTCCCTACAATAACCCTGTCCAACTGCTTTTCTGAGTAACCTACTGAGAAATTTGTAAATCATATAGTATGCCAGACTCTGTTAGAGACATGGCGCCTGCTTTTAACCCATAACAAGGTAAACCTTAGACCTTAAAAAGTCTTTAATTGCCAGCAGGACAAGACAAAAGTAGGAGCAGCAGATCCTCAAGAACCTCACAAACCAAATTATTCCTGAATTCCATTCGTTCATCCTACAACCAGACCTATTAAGTGTCAGGTACAATGTTGGACATTCAGGATATAGTAGCAAACAAGATAGAAACTGAAAAGTAGAACTCTTTGTCAACCCTACATTTATACTACTTGCTACATAATTTGGTCAAGTTACCAACCATTTTTATCTGAATATCCCAAAGAAAATGCTTTTACAAACCCCTATTTTACTTCATGCTTTTTTCAGAACTTCATTAATAATAATGATAATAATAAGCAATAAAAACCAGCAGATTGGTTCAAAAAACCTAAAAGACACTTACCTGAAAGGAGAGCAGTGTATTTCCAAGTCACTTGTTAAATGGAGAAGCGGTAAACTTTTTCAAGAAAGAATAACAGATTTCTAGTGGGATTCCCAGCCTGAAAACAGACCTTCCTACTTTCCGGAATAGAAAGTGGGATGGAAGATAGAGATGCCACCAGAGTCAAGGTTGACACTGCAGACCTCATGTGAGTAGGGCTCAAAGCTTTACATTGCTTTTAGCCTTGTGGTCAGACATCTTTCTCACCCCACGCCTCCTCAGAGACTAATACTATACATTTCTCATGTGGGTTACTCACTATGGGTATAGGTCTGGTCAATATGGATACGAGATTCCTGACCTTGGCCTTATTAATACCATGTTCTAAATCACTGAACAAGCCAGAATTACCACCTAAGGTTATTGGGGTAACTTAACCAGAATAACATAGACTGGCATTTTGTAAGCAATCAACCCCAAGCTCTCAGGTCGTCCGGTGACCTTACAAAAGGAGGCATTCCGTTTTATTTGTTTTTGTACCCTATCTATTTCCAGAAAGGAATGGAAATGGCTTTCATGGAGCACACAATATAAGAGTCAGCCATTAATTCAAAATAACAAAAGTTAAATACTAAGGTTTACTTATTTTATTACAAAAGGAAAGCATTATGTTAAGAAACTCAGATGAATTTTTGCATGAGCTTTCTAGTTATCTAGGTACAGAGGGGAACCTATAGGGTTGTGTAACCTTTAATGTAGAACAGTGGACACACTGACTTCTCAGGAGAGAGAAGTTTTCTAGGCCATTGCACTGGGGAGCATCCATGGAAGTCTTTACGTAAGAAACTTGAGCAACATAACAAATAATGTCTTGATAACCATTTTACAAAAAAAAAAAAAAAATTACACTAGTTTATTATTATTTCTTATACATAGCCATTAGTGAAAATGGGACTCTGAGATGTGGAATTAGGATAATTTCCCATTAAATCATCATTCAGTTAAGGCAATTAGACTGTATGGCCTGGATATACATCTATGATATTTCATATGCTATTTGAATAAAGCTTCAATAATCCCACCTATTCAATAAATAACATCATAACAAACTTCATCTTTGCCATCTGTGTCTTATATCTAAAGCAAGTTGGTCTTTTTTTTTTTAAATACATGTATAAAATAGCCATCCTCATGCTCACTAGTGACATATTCTATGCCTCTCTGCCATCTTGCTGCTGCTGTTGTTTTCATCCAGCCTTTTGACAAAGCTACACAACAAAGATGGTGTTTTATTATGAATTTTGAAGATGATGAATGGTATTTTTATTATGAGGGTGGGCTATAGAAGTTCCTCTAGGCAGGACCAAAACTTCTCAAAAAGCGAGGTTGGAGTCATTCAAGTACTTTAGTGAGTACTATCTAATTTTTAATACCATGTGGGCACTTGAATTTCAGGTACAGTGGTTGAGGAGAGCAATGGTTCTGATGAGATGGAGAATTCAGATGAAACAAAAATGTCTGAAGAGATACTGGCTCTGGTGGACGAATTTCAACAGGCATGGCCTCTGGAAGGCTTTGGGGGAGCACTGGAGATGAAAGGGCGGCGTCTAGACTTGCAGGGGATACGCGTACTGAAGAAGGGTCCCCAGGATGGAGTGGCCAGAAGCTCTTGCTATGGAGACTGTAGAAGTGAAGATGATGAAGCAACAGAATGGGTGAGGTTTGCCAACTCCAGTCAGACCAAACTGTACCCCAGGTCTTGGTAGGGGTTTGCAAAGTGTGATGAAGCTCTTGGGGTGTGGCACTGCTTTATTCCACTCTCCAGTCAGCCTTCACACTGGCATCATGCTGCAAGAAGCATTTCACAGTACTTCTGTATTGCCAACTCTTTCAGGAGGCAGAGGGAGTGCAAGGGCGTTGAGCTGCACTCAAAGCCTGCAGACTTGGAGCTGCCCAGTTCAGGCATCTTAATTTTCAGTTTCCTTTATATGCCCTTCAGGGCTAAGTTATTCTGTTTATTTTACTAAACATTTTTCATTTATACCTTTAAGAATTAAACACAAGGAGAGAATCCTCTCTAGCACAGGACTGGTTACTCTTTTTAAAAAATTTTTTTTTTCAACGTTTATTTATTTTTGGGACAGAGAGAGACAGAGCATGAACGGGGGAGGGGCAGAGAGAGAGGGAGACACAGAATTGGAAACAGGCTCCAGGCTCTGAGCCATCAGCCCAGAGCCTGATGCGGGGCTCGAACTCACGGACCGCGAGATCGTGACCTGGCTGAAGTCGGACGCTTAACCGACTGCGCCACCCAGGCGCCCCAGGACTGGTTACTCTTAAAGCCACCAGTATTTGATAATTGGTCTAATGTGTCCCCAACATGTTTCCATTTTCCAGATCACATTCCAGGTCAAACGTGTAAAGAAACCCAAAGGAGAGCAGAAGAAAACCCCTGGCAAAAAGGTAGAACCAAATCAAGCAGAAAATGTGCATTGTTACCAATCAAACCTGGAGATCACTGGCCCAAAGGTAGCATCTCCTGGGCCACAAGGTAAATTTGAATGTACAGTATGCCAGTTTCTTTTTTCAGATTTCACTGTGTCAGTTCTCACTGAGAATGCGTTTGTGACTTGAAGGAGATCAGATGAGAAGGTAATGGGGCTAAGTGAACAAGAAACCAGACGTTGGTATAAAAAGTTTGTTTTGACATTTACTTGATTTTTTTACCCATTGGCTATTGGGCTTATATTCTTTTTGTTTTTTATTTTTTTAATGTTTGTTTACTATTTTTGAGAGAGAGAGAGACAGAGACAGAGCATAAGTGGGGCAAGGGCAGAGAGAGAGGGAGATACAGAATCTGAAGCAGGCTCCAGGCTCTGAGCTGTCAGCACAGAGCCCCATGCAGGGCTTGAACTCACTGACTGCAAGATCATGACCTGACCCAAAGTCAGACACTTAACTGACTGAGCCACCCAGGCGTCCCTGTTGGGCTTATATTCTTATCATCTTGAGCTTAAGTATCCTATTGATTCTTGATAGTCTAGTTTAATATGGGGATAATGATCACATCTATCTTACAGGGTGGTTGTGAGGACTGTAGGAGTTATATGTATAAAGTGCTATAAATGAACTGGCCACATAAGGCTCGATGAATATTTATTTAAACATTTAATCTTTTTGTGTGTCTGATATCTCTTTTAAGTATTGGATAAATGCTTTGGAGCCACTCCCAGGAAAAATGCATATACATCAAAATTTGTCATATACTTTTAGGGTTCATAATTGTCCTGAAGTGCATCTCTGAACCCCAGGTTCGGGCCCATTGCCATGGGTCCACTTGACTTTCTTTTCCAGCAATGAAATAGTGGTGATCAAATGTCCTTTTAAAAAAAAATTTTTTAAGGACATTGTCACTGTCTTAGACATCAAAATCCAAGGTAACTTCATGAAAACATGTCTTATTTAATTTGGTGTACTTACCAACTGAAAGCAGAGGGCACATAATAAAATATAAAGAATGAGATCATGTTGGCTATGTTCCAGAGTGAACTGTTACTTGTGAAAAATACTAAGGGCCCAAAAAGGACATCTTGTCATGACTGGAGTTGAAAACATGCAGTAGCTTTACTGTTTAAGGATGACAGTATGTGTGAACAGGTTACAGAAAGAAAGCAACACTTCCTCTACTAGGTCTGTCTTCTGTAACAAGAAAAGGGTGTTCAAAATGTAAAACATCATTATGGAAGTGAAAATTCCAATCAGTTATATAGTAAATGTAATGAAATCATAAAAGTAGAAAATTTAGGGAATAAAAAAGGAGGGGACACCTGGGTGGCTCACTTGGTTAAGCATCCGACTTCAGCTTAGATCATGATCTCATAGTTTCACGAGTTCAGGTCCCACGTTGGACTCTGTGCTGACAGCTCAGAGCCTGGAGCCTGCGTCAGATTATGTGTCTAACTCTCTCTGTGTCCCTTCCTCGCTCTCTCTCTCTCTCTCACTCACAAAAATACATTTAAAAAATTTTTTTACAAAAAATAGTAGAAAATTTAGGTGAATGTATACTTTCAGGTGTAATAGGACTTTCTAAGGCAGAGAGGAAAAAGAAAAAATAATTCTGGCACCAGAAAACACCATAAAATACAAGGGCAAAGGACTGAAACAAATTATTTTTGCAGAATATTTGTGTATCTTTTACATAATATGTGATAAGCAAAGGATATCAATATCATTTAAAGGGCAATTACAAATCAGTATGAAAAATACAGCATTTCTATAAGATGTGCAAATATATAGATTGTTCACCAAATATACACACATAAGTTGGTGAGTGAACATGTTGGAAAATGTTCATCCTCACTAGCAATCAAAGATGCGCAAACAAACAGCAACATTCCATCTTTGTTTATCAAACTCTTTAAATGTGCAATACACAGACTTAATGAAATGAATTTGGGGATCATTTGACCATAGGTATCAGAAAATTTAAAAATATACCAACAATTTTACTTCCAGTAATGTATCCCAGGTAAATCATCTTACAGGTGCCAAAGACAGAAGTACAAAGATTGACCTGAGTTGCTTATCGTAATAAAAAATTGTAAACAACCTAAATGTTAATTGCCTAAATAAATTACAGCATGCTGATGCTATGTACTGTGCAGCCAGGATGTTTGTAATTTAGTAAGTGAACAAAAGCAGTTTATTAAATAGCATAGAGAATACTTTAATTTTTGTAAAATAGTAAATATACTATACTTTGACTACACTTGTTCACATTTCTGTATCTCTGCAATTGAGATGTATCTTACAATTGATATTTTAAATTTTTTTTTTCAACGTTTTTTTTTTATTTCTATTTTTGAGACAGAGAGAGACGGAGCATGAACGGGGGAGGGGCAGAGAGAGAGGGAGAGGCAGAGAGAGAGGGAGACACAGAATCAGAAACAGGCTCCAGGCTCCGAGCCATCAGCCCAGAGCCTGATGCGGGGCTCGAACTCACGGACCGCGAGATCGTGACCTGGCTGAAGTCGGACGCTTAACTGACTGCGCCACCCAGGCGCCCCACAATTGATATTTTAAATAATTGGCAGTGTTTCTCCCTTTTTTTTTTTAATGTTTATTTTTGAGAGAGAGAGAGAGACCGTGTGCGAGTGGGGGAGGAGCAGAGAGAGAGAGGGAGGCACAGAATCCAAAGCAGGCTCCAGGCTGCAAGCTGTCAGCACAGAACCCGATGTGGGGCTTGGGCTCATGAACTGCGAGATCATGACCTGAGCCGACATCGGATGTTTAACTGACTGATCCACCCAGGCGCCCCGTGTTTCTGTTTCTTAAACCATATAAAATAATGTACATATTACAGTTTATGACCTCATGGGTTTGATGAAAGAAGCTAAAATAAACAAGTACATAGAAATAAGTATAAGAGAGAATAAATACACCAAAATGTTGTGAGTGATCATCTCTGGGTGCTGATAGGGATATGGGTGATTTTTTATTTTCTTCTACATGCTTTTCCATTTTCTAAATATTTTATAATAAGCCTATGTTACTTGTACAAACAAAAAACTAAAAATTTCCTGTAAAAATGAAACTTTAAAGTTCAATATGGTTGAGATGCTGGGAAAACACTTAAGCAGTTTTAAATGGATTCAAGTGTGTAGGCCCAGGTAGTACATTGAATGTACTTGCAAATGACATCATGGAACTACTTAGTGTCACTAACGTGAAAAGTTCTAAAGCTTGGCAGAGATGCCAGACATCTAGAGAGGTTCATTATCCCAGTTTCCAAATAAATACGGATTCTCCTCACTACCAAGAGATAAGCTTCACGATAAATCCTGACAGAGTTCTAAAGCAAATTATAAAACAGTTTGTGAGCCCATGGGGAAAAGTGGAGATCAATAAGGACCACTGTAGATTTACTAAGAACTAGTAAAACTAATAATGCGTAACTAATTTCATTTCCTTTTTTTGGCGAGGGCTACTAGACTGGAAGACCAGGGAGGTGCTATAAACACAGTGTAACTAGATTTCAGCAGCACATTTAACAGAGCCTCTTAGGATATTTCTGTGAACCAGATGGAGAGATGTGGGCTCAGAGGCTCCTCATTGCCTACAGAATAAAGTCCAGACTTCTCAGTGTGGTGTACAGGACCCTGTATAAGCCAGCCTCTCTCTACCCTTCATGCTGTTATTTTTCTAAACTAACCATGCTCTTATTTTACCACTTGCCTTTGCACGTGCTGTTCCCTCTGCCTGGAATGCCCTTCTGCCACCTCAGCAGTACTAAAATATCACTCATCCATAAACTTCAGACTCACATGCCATCCGTTCCTTGGTACTTGTGCACAATTAGTTGCTGTCAGCCATTGTACCCTAAGGATTTGTTTCTGTTTACCTACCTTGCTAGACTGTGAACTCAAGGACAGACACCTTCTGTACTATTCCCCTCTGTACCCCTGGTGTCTCAACGTGGTTCCCAGTCCCTTGTGATAGATGCTCAATAATATTTTTCAAGTGAATTTCTTAACCATAAAAGAAAAATAAGCTTTATTGTGAAATTTATGGTTTAATTATTTCAGTTATTCATTTAAACAGGGTTCATTTGAAATTCTTCCAAACTATTATTTTCTGTTTTATTTAAATCTAAAGCCCTGCCTACACCTCAGACAGTATTCCGTTGTTGGTAAATTCCTACATTATAAAAAAAGTTATATAGAACCAAAGTTCTCCTTCCTGTCCATTCATTCGATTGTAATTCCTCCAGAAGACCCCTTCCCCAACAAGACTTAGTTCTCTTCTTTTCTTGGCCGGTCAAAGTACAGATTCTGCACACACAAAGTACCTGTGAAGGGTATCCATTAACAGAGCTTTGAAAGCTCAGTATAGGGGCGCCTGGGTGGCTCAGTCAGTTAAGCGTCCGACTTTAGCTCAGGTCTTGATTTCATGGTTTGTGGGTTCAAGCCCCACATCAGGCTCTGCGCTCCAGCTCAGAGCCTGGAGCCTGCTTCAGATTCTGTGTCTCCCTCTCTCCTCCCCTGCTCGCAAGCTCCCTGTCTCTGTTTCTCTCTCTCTCAAAAATAAATAAACAAAAATAAAATCTTAAAAGCTCGGTATAGCTTTAAATGGCATGGTGATATCTCAGTGTGGTTTTGATTTGTATTTCCCTGATGAGGAGTGATGTTGAGCATCTTTTCATGTGTCTGTTGGCCATCTGGATGTCTTCTTTAGAAAAGTGTCTATTCATGTCTTCTGCCCATTTCTTCACTGGATTATTTGTTTTTTGGATGTGGAGTTTGGTGAGTTCTTTGTAGATTTTGGATACTAGCCCTTTGTCCGATATGTCATTTGCAAATATCTCTTCCCATTCCGTTGGTTGCCTTTTCGTTTTGTTGATTGTTTCCTTTGTAGTGCAGAAGGTTTTTATCTTGATGAGGTCCCAATAGTTCATTTTGCTTTTAATTCCCTTGCCTTTAGAGATGTGTCAAGTAAGAAATTGCTGCGGCTGAGGTCAGAGTGGTTTTTTCCTGCTTTCTCCTCTAGGGTTTTGATGGTTTCCTGTCTCACATTCAGGTCCTTTATCCATTTTGAGTTTATTTTTGTGTATGGTGTAAGAAAGTGGTCTAGTTTCATTCTTCTGCATGTTGCTGTCCAGTTCTCCCAGCACCATTTGTTAAAGAGACTGTCTTTTTTCCATTGGATACTGTTTCCTGCTTTGTCAAAGATTAGTTACCCTTACATTTGTGGGTCCAGTTCTGGGGTCTCTATTCCATTCCATTGGTCTATGTGTCTGTTTTTGTGCCAAGACCATACTGTCTTGATGATTACAGCTTTGTAGTAGAGGCTAAAGTTTGGGATTGTGATGCCTCCTGCTTTGGTCTTCTTCTTCAATATTACTTTGGCTATTCAGGGTCTTTTTGGTTCCATACAAATTTTAGGATTGTTTGTTCTAGCTTTGAGAAGAATGCTGGTATCACACCGGTCAGAGTGGCTAAAACGAACAAATCAGGAAACTATAGATGCTGGTGAGGATGTGGAGAAATGGGAACCCTCTTGCACTGTTGGTGGTAATGCAAACTGGTGCAGCCGCTCTGGAAAACAGTGTGGAGGTTCCTCAAAAAATTAAAAATAGAACTACCCTATGACCCAGCAATAGCACTGCTAGGAATTTACCCAAGGGATACAGGAGTGCTGATGCATAGGGGCACGTGAACCCCAGTGTTTATAGGAGCACTTTCAACAATAGCCAAATTATGGAAAGAGCCTAAATGTCCATCACTTGATGAATGGATAAAGAAGATGTGGTTTATATATACAATGGAAGACTACTTGGCAGTGAGAAAGAGTGAAATCATGCCATTTGCAGAAATGTGGATGGGACTGGAGGGTATTATGCTAAGTGAAATAAGTCACTTTCTCACATCTGGAGAAAGTTAACAGAAGACCATGAGGAGAAAAAAAAATTATAGAGAGGGAGGGAGGCAAACTTAAATACTGAGAACAATACTGAGAACAAACTTAAATACTGAGAACAAACTGCGGGTTGATGGGGGGTGGGGGAGAGAGGAAAGTGGGTGATGGACATTGAGGAGGGCACCTGTTGGGATGAGCACTGGGTGTTGTATAGAAACCAATTTGACAATAAATTATATTTCATAAAGAAATAAATAATATAAATAAATAAATAAATAGCATGGTGATTGGGAGCATACATGTTAGACTCAAGCAGACCTGGATCTGGATCCTAGCTCTGCCATCTACTAGCCTGGTCACCTTGGGCAAGTCACTTGATCTCTCTGTGCCTCCATTTTCTCATCTGAGAAATGAGGACTGAAACCTGCCTTAGCAGATTGTGGATGTAGAGCACTTAGCACAGGGCCTGAACACATAGTAAGTGCTCTGGAAATAAATGGTAACTTCTCATCATCGCATTATTCTCCATCTGCTGCTGTTCTTTACAACTGTGGTTCTCTACCAAGAGTGATTTTGTCTTCCCAAGGGTCATTTGCCAGTCCCCGGAGACATTTTCATCATCACATGTTGGGGAGGGTGCTACTGGGCTTTATAGAGTAGAAGCCAGGGGTGGTGCTAAACATCCTCCAGTGCACAGGACAGCCCCCAGCAGAGCTCTGTCCAGCCTACAGTGTCAGTAGTGCCAGATCGAGAAACCTGGCTTTAGCGATAAATACTTCTCCTAAGTTGTAGTTGCCTTTATAAAATAAAAATGTAGAGGAGTAAAACTGAAATTTGGTGAAATGTATTCTTAGCTCTTATCTCATGTTGATCAGTCTTTTTTTTTTTTTTTTTTTTTTTTTTTATTTATTTTTGGGACAGAGAGAGACAGAGCATGAACGGGGGAGGGGCAGAGAGAAAGGGAGACACAGAATCGGAAACAGGCTCCAGGCTCTGAGCCATCAGCCCAGAGCCCGACGCGGGGCTCGAACTCACGGACCGCGAGATCGTGACCTGGCTGAAGTCGGATGCTTAACCAACTGCGCCACCCAGGCGCCCCTTGATCAGTCTTAAATCCAGTGAAGGACTCGTTTATTTTTACTTCGTCACCTGTCTTTGAGAACAAGACTTAACTCACTTGATCTTTATAGTCCCTTGGCCGTGCGTGACAAGATTTTCATTCTCTAAAAGAATGACTGGCACCTCCAGTGACACCAGCCGGGGTGAAGTAATCACCGGGCAGAAAACACTGTGGGTTCTGTTTGGTTCTAGTTATGTCAAGTGATGCCATGCTTTCCTTCTAGGGAAAAAACGTGACTACCAGAGTCTGGGATGGCCCAGCCCGGACGAGTGCCTCAAACTCCGCTGGGTAGAGCTGACTGCCATCGTGAGCACCTGGCTCGCGGTTTCTTCAAAAAACATTGAGTGAGTATCTTAAACTGCTTCATCCTGCAAGGCGTTTGTGTACCAGTGAACCCACTGAGCCTCTGTTTACTACAGCGGTGCCCTTCTTTGTCAGCAACTATTTGAAGAGTAGTCCTTTTTAGGGTTGGTGGTTCTGAGGAGCACTGTTGCTGACCACAGGCCACAGATGGACTCAGCCCATTTTGCTGAGACAGTGAACATGCCCTCTCTTCTTAGTGCCTTCATCCGTACTTTGTAAGTCCCCCAGAAGTTTTTATGACTTACTTAGGTTGAGTTGAAGACTGGATCCCTCTTTATAGAAAACCCTGTGTTCTCTCACTGACATAATGCACTTAAAGAGGGAGCCAGAGCACATCCAGATTTACAGACACCTACCAAGACACAAGCTGAACAAGGTTGCCTCTCTGATAACTGCTTTTGCCTCCTTGAATGCTCATTCTCTTTTGCTGGCCCTTTTCCTACCGTTTAAGTGTTGGAGTTCCCCAACATTTGCCTCTAAGCCTTCTTTTCTTAGAATCTCTCCTGGTCAGACTGACGTACTCACAGAACTTCTGTCACCACCAATATATTGACCGCTCTTGAATTGGAATATCCAGACCCCATTTTTCTTCACATTCCTCAATCCATAGGAATTTACCCAGTTGTCTACCTGTCCCCTCTGCCTAGATACCTCTGAGACACCACAAGCTTAAGAAAACCAAACTCATAATTTTCTTGTCCACTCTCCTTGCAAAAAACCATTGTTCTGTGTGTTTTCTGTTTCTTATTCTTAGTAAATAGCTCCAGCAGTGCTTAAGCCGGAAACCTGGGAGTCATCCTTAACAATTCCTCTCCCTTCACCCTCGGATCCAGTCTGTTACCCATTCTTACCACTTTCACCTTCTGATTATTTTTCAAAGCCATCAGCTTTTCTCTATCTCCATTGCTGCCCCTTTAAACGAGATCACTGTCATCTCCACTGGGATTCACTCAGTAGCCTACTAGCTGGTCTTTGGGCTTTATTCACTCTTGACTCTGTTCAGCCCCTTCTCTCTACGGTAATCTGTACAGAATCCTTCCTCAAAGACAAGTCAAATAATTCTTAAAATGCTCTAGTAACTTCTTATTGCTCTTTACCATTCTTTGCAAAGCCCTTGGTGATCTGCTGCTACATGTCTTTCCATCCTCAACTCCACCCTCCCTCTTGTCAGGCCCTTCACACATGGTGTCCCTTTGCATGTGGTGATGTTCTCACCACCTTCTTCCTGCATGATTCGTTCACACTCATCCTCCTGGTCTTGACTTAAATCTTCCTCAGGGAATCTTGCACTAACCAGCTCCTTCCTCCATCAGCAGAGAAGAAATATATAACCCCCTGTTGCATACTGACATTGTACCATGTTTTCATCTTCTGTAACATCTGTAATAATTCAGTCACTCGTGAGACCACAAACACCATAACAACAGGGATTGGGTATGGTATGTCTTGTCAATTATTATAGCTCTGATGTGTGACATGTAGTAGACCCTGAATAAATAATGAATGAGTGTTTGCCTAATATGTATTAAACCTTTTAAATAGCTAGAAATAAAATTTGGGAATGCCAACTTGCCGTATCAGCATATACATGATAACGTATAACATTTAGCCTGTTAGGAAAATGACCACTTTGGGACTACAAAGGGAGTTACATCTTGTGCATTTATACATTGAACAGTTATATCTGTGTAAAATATACTATCTGAACTTTAGGTAACTTTTTCTGTGGGATATGCTTCTGTGCATAAAGAGAAAATAAAAGGAACCACTTGCGGGCAATTGTCGCTGTCTATATCCTGAAAAAAGAAATCCCAGAATAAAACCTGTCTGGTTTAAAACTTCCCCAGGAGAAAAAGTGGCCAATGGCGGTGACCAAACCAGACACTATGGTCCATAGAAAGGACACAGCTTGAGTAGATCAGGAAATCAACGGAGTTTAGGACTCAGATTCCAACACTGCTCCTATTGCCGAGCACTGGAGTCCTTGCACCTGTAAAATGAGAGATCAGACTTCTGAGGTCTCTTCAGTCTGAGATTCTGTGGTTCCAGAAAGTCCGGGTAACACATTGAAGTTACAATCAGCTGATTAATACTCTTGCTCCCCACCCACTCAGATTTTCCCTGGCTAACGTGGTAATCTCCCTTTTTCAGCATCACAGAACACATAGACTTTGCCACTCCAATACAGCAGCCAGCAATGGAGCCTCTTTGCAATGGCAATCTTCCTACGAGCATGCACACCCTGGACCACTTGCAGGGGGTCTCCAACCGGGCCAGCCTGCACTACACGGGTGAGAGCCAGTTAACAGAGGTGAGTGCTCAGCTCTCTTCAGCCCATCTGTAGTTTTTGGCCCCACAATTATGATAGCAGAAAACTCAGTGGCCAGGCCATATTTTTTTGCCTTTTTTTAGCCGGCTGTCATCTGGGTGGCTTTAGGCCACGCCTGATTTCTTTCAGGCCCTGGAATTGAGCTAATACCTTTTTTTTAATGACCAGGAGACGTTAATTCTGATTTATTCTTCGAGGTAGGAAACATTCTGCTTGCCACCAGAGAGAGGCTTTTGTAAGAAATGTTAAGGTCAGCTTATTCTCCTGCTGGCATTCTCAAGAAGGAAAGGAAGGCGAGTACAGCCATCATATACCTAGCAAACAGTACACCAAGAAGAGAAATTGGAGAAACATAGCACAAATGTCCAAGAATAGAGGATTTGTTAAAGAAATGTTATATAGATATAAGATAGTATACAGTGGAGCTGCCAAGAAAAATGTAGAAATACGTTTACTGGCATGAAGGAATCTCCAGACTATGCGACAATGTGGATGGCAATGTACAGTATGACCCTATATTCTGTGAGAGATGTAATATGTACATACACATGTTATTTCAGAAAAATATCTGAAAGATACATATAAAGATATTAAGGGGCACCTGGGTGGCTCAGTCAGTTGGGCGTCCAACTTCAGCTCAGGTCATGATCTCATGGCTTGTGAGTTCAAGCCCTGCGTCGGGCTCTATGCTGACAGCTCCGAGCCTGGAGCCTGCTTTAGATTCTGTGTCTCCCTCTCTCTCTGCCCCTCCCCTGCTCATGCTCTATCTCTTGCTGTCTCAAAAATAAAAAAAATATTTTTAAAAATTTTTTAAAAAAAGATACTAACAGTGGTTGCCCCTGGGTGACAGAATTATAGACAGTTTTTTTCTTTATTTACTGTTTTCCAGCGTTGCTGTAATGAATGTGCTATACATGTCTGTAGTTTCTGTTAAGTGGGAGGGGAATAAGGAACAGTACAGTGGTTTACATATGTCTTCCATAAAATGCCTTACCAGCAGGGCCGCAGCGTGTACCCCAGAGCAACAGTTTGGTTTCGTGCTGTAGTGCCCAACTCAGCATCAACAGTATCACCTAGATCCTGCTCCTTTTCATTGCTGTAACCTGCCATTTTCCCCTACACCAGGTATTGCAAAATCTTGGCAAAGACCAATATCCACAGCAATCACTTGAACAAATCGGCACCCGAATTGCCAAAGTTTTGGAAAAGGTAAGTCACCCTGTAGGGAAGCTGGAAACTGCTGCCCACCTTCTAACTTTCCTAGATTATTTGTCACCAAGTGGCTCTAACCTCTTCTGTTAGTTACCCAGCACTTACCAGCTAAAGGGACAACGTGAAATAATCCCACACTGAATGTTTCCATTACTTTTTCCATCACTTGATTGGTACTCTTTTTTGCTGCTTTGCTTACCTTCTGTGGTGAAGCCTACCTTATCCGTTTTGTCTCCTTTACTCCAGCACGGGTACATAGAGGTGGTGGTACTGGGAGCCATGGAATCTCGGTAGATGATAAAGTCAGGTGTTCTTCTGGTGGTGAAGAATATTTGGCATTCCAGATTGTGGATGGGAAACACAACTTTAAATATCTTCTTCTCTTGAAATCATGAAACAAAATATCTGCAAAACTACATTTTCATAGAGCCTACAGAATATATAACAGAGTTTCTAAGACCATTCATCTGTTTCTGTGTGATATTTATGTGAAGAGGAGTTTTTTTTAATTAAAATTAATTACTTTGTGGTTAGGTGTCTCTCCATACAATGTTAAAGTGGTAGTATAGAGATTGAGAGAATCAACCCCGCTTCCAGCATGACACTAAAGTATGGTAGGAATAGGGCAATCGCGTCAGTTTTAAAGAGAGGAAATGGGAAAGGCATTGCAGTCACTGTTCCCTCTCGATTCTGAAACCCACCTGGCCATATGTCACCAGTTCCCCTGATTACATGCATTACAAGGAATATTCCTTGATTATGACCCATTTTGGTTTTCTGGGTTTGGTTCCCTAATCTCTTTCTCAGCTCTTGACCCTTCTCTCTGAGCAGTGTGTCCTTTTCCATAAGGAAGGCCTCTGTTTGCAGCCGAAGAGCAATGTCAGCTTGCTTCCCCCCATCTTTCTCCCTTTGAGTCCAGACTGGCGCAACGCCTTTAAAACAACTTTGTAGACCTTCACATTGTAAGTCACTCCATCACACAGAACCCAACTTCAAATCTCTTCAAGAAGTTCCTGTCTACCTTGAATATGAGCCCAGGACATAAATACTCCTAAGACTTCTAGACGCCTTTTGTCCGAGAGAGTCTTCTGAGGCTTACATCTAGACTTAACATTCTTCTGAGGCACAACTTTGTAGACCTTCACATTGTAAGTCACTCCATCACACAGAACCCAACTTCAAATCTCTTCAAGAAGTTCCTGTCTACCTTGAATATGAGCCCAGGACATAAATACTCCTAAGACTTCTAGACGCCTTTTGTCCGAGAGAGTCTTCTGAGGCTTACATCTAGACTTAACATTCTTCTGAGGCAGGAGTAACAAAGGGTCCTACTGCCATGCTTTTGATTTGAGCTTGACCCTGAGGCCATAGTTTCACTGGTAACATTCTGGATTTTTAATTATTTATTTTTTTTAGGTTCTTTAAAACCTCATGCTGATTGGAGAAGCTGGCAATTGAGAAAGTTTCATTTTCTAACCCTGCAAGTCCCAGCATGAAAGCATTTTTTTTCTAAATCCTGCTTGAAAACTGTACTGTTTCTTGTTTAAGTTCTCTCTTTTAATATCTTACTATAGAGGATTTTTCAAAAACTCTTTGTCCTTTTCAGTATTATTCTTGGAAGTCTTCCTAGCCAGATCCACAACTCTGTGAGGTATTTTATTTATATTCCAAGAAACAGGCTCACCATTTGTTTTGCCAGTAGATGAGCCTGCCCCTTCTCCAGACTCCAACAGCGATGGCCTCCATGCTTGTCCAGTCTCACTGCTGCGCTAAGCAGACGTACTCAACCCATTCCCAGAGCTAACGCCATAGGCTCTGAGTTTCTATTATGGCAACACTCCATTCTGAATACCAGACACTATTTCAGTTACCCATTTCTACCTCAGAGACCACCCCAAAATCTACTGGCTTTAAACAAAACTTATTTGCTCATGATTGTGTAGTCTGAGCTGGACTCAGCTGGGCATTTCTTCTGGTCTCACTTGGAGTCGTTCACGCAACTGCAAGACATGTGGAGACTCATCTGGGGCTGGCCACCAGAAGGTTCTACTCATGTGTCTGATCCATCAGCTGGAGTGGTTGGAATAGCTGGGGCACAGTCTCTCCAGCTGGGTAGATGGGCCTTTTTGTAAGGGGGCTCAGCACTCCACAAGGCTGAGAGCAGACGCACACAGGCCTCTTAGAGCCTGTGCAGAGAAACAGAACTGCTGTGGCACCACTTCTTTCCAAGCAGGTGTAGGGCCTGCTCAAAATCAAAGGCAGGGGAACGTCCTCCCTCTGCTAGCAGTGACAGAGAGCGCACAGCCTGCCTTTAAAGCACCATGGGTCCCTCCAGAGGAGCAACGAGACTGACAGCATCTCCCCAGGGATGGTAGAATCCAGAAGCCAGTGTAACAACATGTTTAAAACTAGAGGGAAAAAACTGCAAGCCTTGAATTTTATACCAGCAAAAACATCCTTCCGATATTAAGGAAGAAACGGAAGAGACAAAAACTCAGAGAATTTGGCACCAGTGGGCCTGCACTGAAATAATAATTAAAGAAAGTTCTCAGGAAAATATCCCAGTTAGAAATATCGACATGCAAGAAGGAAGGAAGAACACCAGGACGGTAGCTGCACAAAATAATAACCAGTAGCTGTACAAAATAATAACCCCAAAACCCTGAGGCGCTTTACTTTTCTATATAACTAAAATCCATGGTAACAATAACAAATTATAGGAGCGATGGAAATGGAGTTTAAATGTTCTAAGGTTTAATTAGTATCAGCCAAGTACTAAAAGTAATAATTTGCATTGGTCTGTGATAAGTAACAATGCAGTTTTAGGCTCTAGGCTAACTACTAACAGTGGTTTGGAAATGTAATTTAATAGATGGGAAATAGAATAATAGAAAACATTTGATTAATCTATAGAAAGTCAGAAAAGGAGAGGCACATAAAAGTAGACACAAATGGTAAAATAGTAAGTATAGACCCAAGTATATCTGTAGTTAAGCAAAAAAGATTATATAATTTGAGCATTTAGTATGGAATGGTTTTTTTTAATCCAGCTATATACAGCTTATAAGAGAAGCACTTTAAATATTAGGTACAAAAGTGTTGAAGTGTAAAGATGGAAAATAATATACCATGCAAACAAAAAAAAAAAAAAGCTAAAAGACAGGTGATATAGCTGCCCTCTTATCAGAAAAAATAGTATGGGGAGCCTTGGCGGCTCAGTTGGTTGAACATCCAACTTCAGCTCAGGTCATTATCTTGCATTTGTGAGTTTGAGCCCCACATTGGGCTCTGTGCTCACAGCTCACAGCCTAGAGCTTTGGATTCTGTGTCTCCCTCTCTTTCTGTACCTTCTGTACCTGCCCTGCTCGCACACTGCCTCCCTCCCTCTCTCTCTCTCTCTCTCTCTCTCTCTCTCTCTCTCTCTCTCTCAAAAACTAAAACTTTAAAAAAATTTGGGGGGTTTTAAATGAAAAGAAAAAAATCAAGTTTGAAGCAGGAAGCACTACTAGCATTAGAAGGCCTAAAATGAGGGACGCCTGGGTGGCTCAGTTGGTTAGGCACCTGACTTCAGCTCAGGTCATGATCTCATGGTTTGTGAGTTTGAGCCCTGCATCGGGCTCTGTGCTGACAGCCTGGAGCCTGCTTCGGATTCTGTGTCTCCTTCTCTCTCTGCCCCTCCCCTACTTGCACTCTGTTTTTCTCTCTCTCTCTCTCTCTCAAAAGTAAATAAACATTTAGAAAAGAAAGGCCTAAAATGAAAAAGATCAGTAATGACAAATGTTGAAGATGGTATAGAGCAACCAGAACTCTCTTATGTTGCTCATTGGAATATAACATAGTACAGTCATTTTCAAGATCATTTGGTAGTCTATTAAAAAGTTAAGCATATATGATCCAGGAACTTTACCACTTGATGTTTATTAAAGAAACATGAATGTATATGTCCACAAAATGCTTGTTAAAAAATATTCACAGCAGATTTATTCATAACAGCCAAAAAACAATGATGTGCCAACCAATAGAATGGATGAACGATGGTGTATTTACACAGTGGATATTAATTATACTAATGGATTCATCAAGAAAGATCCAACATCCATATTGATGAATCTCAAATTCATTTTATGCTAATAAAAGAAATTGGGCACAAAAAAGTGCATAGTGTATGATCCCAACTATATGAAATTCTAGAACAGGCAAAACTCACCTATGGTGATAAAAATAAGATCAGTGGTGGCTTTGTGGGGGAAGGGGATGACTGAGAAGCAGCTTGAAAGGACTTTCTGTAGTGTTGGAAATTTTCTCTGTGTTTAGTAGTCAAAAATGAACGTTTTACTTAAGATCTGAGCATTTCTCTCTATGTAAATAAAATCTATTTTTTTAAAATGAAGGTTAAATAAAGATTTTAGACCACCAGAAACTGAGAGATGTACGTTACCAACAGACTTGCACTAAAACTCACTAAAGGAATTTCTTCAGGCAGAAAGAAAACTATCCCAGATGCAAACAGGAAAGAACAAAGAACAAGAGAAAGTGTAAATATTAAATACAAATGGGTATGACTGTACAAAATAATAACAGTAGTATCTTCTGATAGGAAACTATAACAGTGTTAGTCGTGTACCTCCAGAGTGAGCCCTCCCTTAGGCCAGGGACCATTCTCTGCCCACCACCCTTTCCTGCCAGGTGACAGTTCAGATGCAAGGGAACAAGTCAATTGATGTATTGTGGGAATTATCCTGGCTTAGATGTCCCAAATTCCATATGAAAACCAGTATCTTTTGTGATAGCCCCTTGAACACAGAGTCCTGGAAAGGGCATAGCTATTTATAAGAACCACGGCACTCAGAAGCTCCAAACTGGCTTTCCATGAGGTGTTTATAGTTTATTTCCAGTCCTCCTAGTCCACATACAATTTACCAACTGAGGTCATTTTTACTAAAAGCTATCTTGCCTGGTAATGGCTAACATTCCCCCTTTATTAGGTTTTCAGGGAAATAGAGCTAGAAGGTTGATCTAGTAACCACTTCCATTGTGGGCTCACAGACCAACGTCCATGACCTTGAGTTACTAACTTAAATAAAATAACTCTCAGACTTTAGGGTACATTAGAATCACCTCATTGCTGAGCTTCCTGATTTAGTGGGACTAGGATCGCCTGAGGATGTACATTTCTGGAAAGCTCCTGGGTGATACTCCTGGTATGAATATCACATTTTGAAACCACTGCCTTAGAAAATGGCAGCGATGACAAAGCAGAATGCCCTTTTCTATTTATCATTCACAGAAGAACAAGCATCTCCATATCCTCTTTGCTTTAACTTTTAGAATAGTCATTATCCTTTGTTATTTCTTCAAAAGCCCATCTATACTCGTCCCCTTAGGGAGTTAGTTTACATTGCCATTAGTTATCACTGAGTGTTAGCAGATGACATAGGTCAGTCCCCATTTTAGGATTGAATCTGTATGCACTGTCACAACTCTCGGAACACTGCCCCAGGTTGTAGCCGAGGTCGCTCCCACTGTGATACTCAGAAGCCTCTGCCACCCCAGATGTACACCACGCAGCTGCCATTGCCAGTGCAGCCAGTTTGTGTGCCAGGTTGCCACATAGCCCTTTCTGACCTGTGCCCTGGTGCAGAGTAGTTCTCCCACTTATGTCCCCTGCTTCCCCAGCTAAGGGCCTGTGGGCGCCATGTCATGCTGATTAGATCTATGGAGAAGAGCCAACCCCACTGCTCCACCCTCATGTCTAGTCCAGCCCCAGTCACAAACACGGAGTCAAGCTTGTATCTCCTTCCCACCCCCTGCCAGGTATCAATGCCTAGTTTCACCTAGCTGCATCAACTACCCCAAGACAGTGTCATTCTTGCCAGCCAGCCCACTTGCAGCTGTGCTTCTGTTCAGTTCCATTTCATGGACGGTGGGAAGGGGAGGGGTGGGCAGTTTCTGTCAGCATAAGTTTGTCTCCAGCTTTTATCTAGTCCCACAAGGGAAAGATTTATCCCCTATCACACAATGTCAGTTTTTTTTTTTTCTTTTCTTAAGTGGGCTCCACACAGGGCTTGAACTCACTGAGATCAAGACCTGAGCTGAGATCAGGAGTCAGACGCTTAACCGACTGAGCCACCCAGGCACCCCTCACAATATCAGACTTTTGCCATCAGACTCTGGGAAAGTTGGCCCCCACTGAGGCTTCAGTTTCATCTCAGTTTCATCTGCATCTCCCTGGACATTCTTTTATGTCACAGTGCCTTGGCCATATTGAACCAAGGATATGAAAGTCCATTCTGCAGTACCCACTGCCAGGGGATTTAGAGCCAGTTAGATAAATATTTTATGCCCGCACAACTCAATAGGGCACTTACGGTCTTGCCTTCACTCAGGAGGACAGAATAGGAAACCCAGTAAGCCAGCAGTGCAGCTCTTTGTGTGTTTTTCCGAGTCCCCATAGCTTTCTGGCAGCAGTCTCGGGGACAGTTATCTGCCCCTTCCCCTAGGTGATAGCTCAGGGATAAAGGATTAAGACCACATGAGTGAATATGGGAACAACTCTGGCTTAGAACTCTCAAGTTGCACATAGGAATCAGTATCTTTTGCAATAGTCTTGTGCGCCTAGAGTCCAAGAGTTCCCACAAGGGACAAGAAACGACACACTCAGGAAAGGTCATAGTCCTCCCAGTCTGCTGCAGTTTAGTCAGGTCATCTTTGCCATAACCATGTTGCCTGGTAACATGGCTGGCATTGTACCTTTATTAGGTGTCCAGGGGAACACAGCTAAAAGGTTAACATGAGATTAGTTTCCCATGAATACACATGGGTAGGGTGTTAGGTTTTAGCATTATCAGGAAAGTAGTAAAATTAAAGTAAGAATTTATATTTTTAGTCTGGAGTAATTCAAGATGCATATTGTAATTTTTAGGCTAATTGTTAAAAGAACAGTTAAAGAATATATAGTTAAGGAAAAATGGAACAATAAAAAACATTTGATCAATGAAGAAGCAAGAAAGGAAGACAAAAGGAATATCAAATAGATATCTATAATATGTAAAATGTAAAAATGCATAAAATAAAATATAAATAGTAAAGTGATAAAGATAAGCCCGGTGTGTCAGTAATCATGGTAAGTACAAAAGGACTACATATTCCAACTAGAGTACTAACATCAAACTGGGTTAAAATATTGAACGCGATTATGTGCTATTCACAAGTAGCACACTTTTTAAATATTTTTTATTTTATTTTTTAACAAGTAATATGCTTTAATATATGAAATGGTTGAAACTGAAAGATGGAAAAAAGATATACAAACACTACACAAAAAATGCTGGTATAACTACACTATCATCAGACAATGTGGAATTTAAGGCAAGAATCATTGCTACAGATAAAAACAATTCATAATGATAAAGTGGTCAGTCCACCAGGAATATAGAAAACTGTATGTGTAACCAGTAGCATAATTTCAAGTTATATAAGACAAGCATTAAACACTGGCAGATCTAAATGGAGAAACAGATGAGTCTACAATCATAACAGACTTCAACCTCCCTCTCAGTAGGTGGTAGAACTGAGCAGACAAAAAAATTAAAAATATAGACCATCTTGCTAATAAACAAATTTGATCCCATATATTTATATAATTTATTTAATAAACAAATCTGAGGCAGTATAATATATATAATATATGTATATATTTATATTTAATTTACATTAAATTGTGACAGAATTCTCATTTTTTTAAATACTTATTTTGAGAGAGAGAAGGAGACCCCGGGAGAGGCATAAAGAGAGAGAGAGAGAGAGAGGGAGGGAGAGAGAGAGAGAGAGAGAGAGAGAGAGAGAGAATCCCAAGCAGGCTCTACACTGTCAGCGCAGAACCCAATGCAGGGCTTAAGCTCACAAACTGTGAGATCATGACCTGAGCCAAAATCAAGAGGCAGACACTTAACCAACTGAGCCACCCAGGCGCCCCAGAATTCTCATTTTAAAAACTGCATGGGGACCAGGCACCTGGTTGGCTTAGTTGGTATAGAATGAGACTCTTGATCTCAGGTTCATGAGTTTCAGCCCCACATTGGGATGGAGCCTACTTAAAATAAATTTTTAAAAAATGCATATGGATCATTTACCATGTTGGTCATAAGCTGAGTTATAAATTAAGCCTCAATTAAAATTTAAAATATTGAAATAATTTAGAGCATATTTTCCAAACATAATTGAATTAAGTTAAAAAAAAAATAAAGATCAGGGGCACCTGGGTGGCTCAGTTGGTCAAGTGTCCATTTAACTCTTTGGTTTCAGCTCAGGTCATAATCTCATAGTTTGTGGGTCAAGCGCCACATCAGGCACTGCACTGATGGTGTAGAGCCCGCCTGGGATTCTATCTCTCTTTGCCCTTTCTCTCTCTCTCTCTCTTTCTCTCTCTCTCTCTCTCTCTCTCTCTCTCTCTCTCAGTATAAACTAAACAAACAAACAAAAGAATAGATGGAAAATCCTCAGCTATTTTGGTGACATTAAACAGTACACCTTTACATAACCCATGCATCAGTGAAGAAAGCCCAAGCAAAATTAGAAAATGTTTTGAAATGAATGATAACAAAGCATATCAAAACTTGTGGGATGCAGCTAAAGCAGTGCTTGAGGGAAGTTTATAGCCCTTAAATGGATATATTAGTTAAATAAAAAAGACTGAAAATCAATGATCTATGTTTCTATCTCAAAAACAAAAAAAAAGAAAAGAACAAGTTAAAACTACAGTGAGATATTTCTTGCCATGACATTGGCAGAAATCCAGAAGTTTGATAGACTCAGTGAGACTGTGGGGAAATTGGTATGGCCATGCATACATTGCTGGTGGAAATGCAAAATGGAATAACCTTTATGGAGAGACAAATTGTATCTAGCAAAATTATACATTCATTTACCTATGTAGCCAGCTTTTGGGAATCTTTTCTAAAAGTACACTGGCAAAAAAAATGTATACAAAAATGCCTATGATAAGGCTCTTGATTATAGCCTGATTTGTAATAGCAGACTAGCAACAACCCAAATGCCCAGCAGAAGGAGACTGAATGAATAAAAAGTCCTCTGTGGATGTTTATTGGGTGTGAACATCCACACAATGGAGTCTTCTACAGCTGTCAAAAATAATGAAGACAATTTCTTTCTTTCTTTCTTTCTTTCTTTCTTTCTTTCTTTCTTTCTTTCTTTCGAGGAAGAGAGAGCACGTGTATGCATGCAAAGCAGGAAGGGGCAGAGGGAGAGAGAATCTTAAGTAGGCTCCACACTCAGCATGGAGTCCAGTGTGGGGCTCGATCTCACAACTGTGAGATTATGACCTGCGCCAAAATCAAGAGTCAGATGCTTAACCGACTGAGGCACCAAGGTGCCCCAAAGACAATTTCTGTTAAATCTCTGTGAAATAATCTCCAGGATATAGGCAGTGAAAAAGAAAAAAAAGTGGAAAAAATCGTATCTTCAATTACTATTTTGCTTTTTAAATAATGGTGAGGTGGGGGATGTATGCAGATATTTTAAAATGGAAGAGTAACTTTTAAAAATACTTTTCAATGGTTTTCCATAGAAGGAAGGTGGAAATAGGAAAGACTGAGCATGAAGCTAGATTTCCTTGAATCTACATTGTCTTTTCAATATGACTTTGGAAACAAATATTTTGTATAATTACAAAACAGATTTTAATAAGGCAATTCCTAATTAAAAGTAAAATTAAGTGAGCCCAACTATGTATTCAATTGGTAGTATAACCACATCAAGAGAAACTATCCCAAGTGACTTTAAAAGACCCATTATTTGACTACCTCCCTAATGGGATTTACCCTAAACACAAAAGAAAACCTTATTTCGTTTTCAGTAATACATTTGTTAATAATATTGATATTGTCCTGAGATTGTAGGTGTATGCAATGCAAGATAAATGAGTAGTTTTGTTGGTGATGTTGAGAACTGGAGCTTGGGTTTGGGGGAAGGACATAAAAGTGTGAACATCTGTAGTCATGTTAAGTAAACATCTGTAGTTGTGAATTAGAAATACTAGCAAGACTTTTTTGTATATTTGCACATTTTCTAACTTTATTTGCTGAAAAGACTAATATCATTGAGTAACCCAGTAGTAGTAAGCACACTTTGTACCTACATATTGATCTTTAGATACCATTTTCTACTAAAAGGAACCAGAATTCCTTGGAGAAATGGCTTCTACCAAGTCAGGGAAAGCAAAGAAGCTCCCGTAGTCAACAAAGGTTGTGTCCGAAGAACTCAGAACCAGCTGGAATGTGTATCTCCTGTTGGCCAAAGATGGAACGCAGCACTTTGAGCAGCAAAAATCAACAAAGCAACTGCAGTAGATGAGACACATCACGTTTATTAAGCTATATCTAAACTCCTGAATTCACCAGGAGGATTTTGTCTTAGACGATGCATGGGAACAGCTTGTTTTTTTAAAGTAAAAAGAAAGTAATAAGCATATTTCCTTCCCTTCTAAGTGAACTATACTTTGGGGTAAATGATTAATTGATGAGAAAAAGTCTTTTTATAGGAATATTCTAACTAGTAAACTAGAGTTGATAAAATTAGAATATTACAGTTTTGCTGCTCCTAATTAATTTATGGCAGTGAACATCACTGGCTACTCAATTCACAGATAGACGGTATGTGGGTAGCATTGGAAGTTCATGTTACCACCTGTGAAATGTTTTGCCCCCATTCCCTCCCCAGTAACTCAAATCTGAATCCAGTCAAGCCTCTAACTGCCAACTACTGGGAAATACAGGAGACAAAGGAGCATGTTAAATGGGTCCTTGAGGATACAATCAGCAGAGTCCAGTCAGTGGGAAACTACAGGATAAATAACCCTACTTCTTCTTCAAAAATTTTAAAAATTAGATGAAGATGAACCCTAGAGATCAAAAGAGATTTAACGAACACATTAACCAGTTGCACCATATGGACTTTATTTAGATTGTGATTCAAACTATAAAAGCAAAACGCACTTTTGTAAGACAACCAGGGGAAATAGGAGTACAAGCTGCATGCTGATGATCTTAAAAAATAATTTTCAGTATTTTAGGTGAACTTTATTAATCTTATATTTTAAACGTGGTTTTTAAGAGGTGCACACTGGAAAATTTACTGATGAAGTTATATGAAGTCAGGGATTTCCTTCGAATTAATATGGATGAGGGTTTAGATGAAATAAAGAGTGGCCGTGAGTTGATAAGCGTTGAAGCTGGCTGATAGACAAGTGCATGGAAGTTCTACATTGTATTTTATTTGAAATTTTTCATTATAAAACATTTAGGGGCACCTGGGTGGCTTAGTCAGTAAGTGTCCACCTTCAGGTCAGGTCACGATCTCGGGGTTCATGAGTTTTGAACCCCACGTCAGGCTCCACACTTACGGTGCAGCGTCCCCTTGGTATTCCTTCTCTCCTCTCTCTGTCCCTCCCCTGCTTGTGCTTCTTTCTCTCTCAAAATAAATGAATAAACCTTAAAAAAAAAAAAAATTTAAGAATGTTATCTCATAATGGGAGCAAACATTGTATCAGAAATGAGTTTGTATAAGTTGAAAAAAAAAACCCTAAACTAAAAATATACTTATTTAGGTCAAATACTCAAGTGAGTGAATTAGATACCATTAAATAACCAGTGAATTGCAAGCTTTGTGTAAAAAATTACCTAAAATATTACAGAGACAGGAAGATGAGTGAATCAGCAGATTCAGGAAATAATGCTGTATTCCAAGCTGGCTAAATAAAAGACATCCATGCACAGCTACATTATATATAGTAAAACAGCAAAGGCAAAGATCATCTTTAAAAAATGTATTTCAGTCAGGGTACTGTCAGGAAACTGGAAACGACATTAGGTATTTCAGAAGAGCCAATTTAATTTAGAGAATTGATTACGTTTTTGTGGAAGGGTGAAAAAAAGGAAACACCTCCTGGGGTAAGCCAGAGATACCAACTGCTGGGCCTGGCTCCCAGGCAGGCAGTGAGGTTTTCCAAAATCTAGGAGTTCACAGGAATTCTGGCAAGTGGAGCTTCTGCTTCTGAAGAGGGAGCACAGCCCGACTGTGAAAGGGTGTAGTGAGGCTGGGTCTTCAAGTGCAAAGTGCTGCTGCTGCTAAAATGACACTGATGGGAGCAACACGCAAACAGGAAGAAAAAAGTCCTTTCTCCCTCTTGCCTGCCAATTTCCCAGTGTGCACATCTGCAGAACCTAACAAGCTTCTAGCAAAGGAGAGATATGGTTTGGAGAGTTCCAGTCACAGTACCACAAAGCAGGCTATAAAATTTGGCATTTACATCTGATCACCTCATATGTATCACAGCATGCGTGCATGAATTTATTCATTCAAAAAATATGTAGTAAAGTCCCACTGTGTGCCAAATACTTTTTAAGTGCTTGGGATACATAAGTGAAGAACAATTTAGACAGAGATATCTGCCATACAGAGGAATGATGTTTCAAATGACAGCCTGTCATAGCAACATTCTAAGCCAGATGATAGGTTTTTTTTTTAAGTTTGTGTATTTGTTTTGAGAGAGAAAGAGTGTGAGGGAGAGGGGCAGACAGAGAGGAAGAGGGAATCCCAAGTAGACTCTACACCACCAGCAAAGAGCCTGACACAGGGCTTGAACTCACAAGCCGTGAGATCATGACCTGAGCCAAAATCAAGAGTCAGATACTGAACCGACTGAGCCACCCAGGCGCCCCCAGATGATAGTTTTGAAAGGATACTGTGCCCCCCCTAGAATTGTGTGCCTTACAGTGATAGAATACGAAAGGTATTTCAAAATAAAAAACTGGTAATAGTTTACTACCAAGAGTCCTACCTCAGGGAACTTCTCTGTATGAAAGCCAAAGAAGGATTGTCTCAGGCAAGATTTGCTAAGCAAATAAAATGATGTAGGCATGCAAACCCAGACAGACTCTGTCTGTAGAAAAGGATAATTTGTGGGATTTTAAGAGAAATGACTAAACTAAAATACTGGACAAAACAGAACATACATTTGAAGGTGGAGTAACCAGAGTCAAGGTGTTCAAAGGCTCTCTTAATGTTGAGGAGTGAGTTAATATATTGCTTGGACTTTAAGTTAAATAGAGTGAAGATTTATGGTTAACTATTAAAAAGAATGCACAAATCCCAAACCTGTGAGGATACAATTATGAAGGTAGAAAGGGGAGGACCAAAAAAAAAAAAAACAAAAAAACAAAAAACTTATGCAAAAAATGACAAAATGGAGGAGAAAAGGCGCAATAAAGAATCAGAACAAGAGCAACAAAAAAATTGATAAGAACCAATAGAATCCAAGAAGTAAACAATCTTAAAATCTGTAATGGAAGTCACAATAATGTCAAATTGGAAATTTTTAAAGGAGCTACATGTTTTAATAAGAGCCATACCTAAAACATAAATGTTGGAAAAAATGGGAAAATATATACCAGATACATACTAGTCAAAAGTGAGTAGATACATTAATTACCTGAAAAAAACATATTTCAAAACAAAAAATTATTAGGGGCAGAGGAAATGACTATGTAATGATAAAAGATTTAGTTCACCAGAAAGATAATAGCAATTCTAAACTTAGCATACCCAATAACCTCAAAATACATAAAGCAAAAAAAGATTGCTCTACTGAAAGAAATTGACAAATACCAGCATAAATACCTTTCTCCACTATTGATGAGCCCATCAGTGTCAGAATCTATATTCATGAAGTGTGTTAATCTGTGGTTTTCTTTGCTTGTAATACTTTGTTTAATTTTGTTCTTAGGTTAATAATGACTTTGTATAATGAATTGGGAAGTGCTCCCTTCACCTCATTTTTCCAGAACAGTTTATAGAGAAGTGCTATTATTTCTTCCTTAAATATTTGATAGAATTCAGCAGTGAAACCATCTCGGCCAGGATTATTTGTGAGAGATTTCTAACAAATTCAACCTCTTTAGTAAAAGTATTCAATTATCTCTTGAGTGAGTTTTATTAGTTGTGTCCTTAAAGAAATTTTTCCACTTCGTCTAAGTTGAATTTATGGGCATATAGATGTTCGTAATATTTTTTTCTCATTTTCTTAGTATCTGTGGGATCTGTAGTAACATACTGCTCTTAATTCTGATATTGGTACTTAGTGTCTTTTCCCTTTTTTTTTTTTTTTCCTGATCAGACTGACTAGAAATTTATCAATTTTATTGATCTTCTCAAAGAACCAAGAACTCAAGGTTTTGGAGCCATTGATTTTTCTCTGTTGTTTTTTATTTTCTCTTTCATTGATGTCTGTTCTGTATTATTTCCTGTCTTCTGCTTGCTTAGGATTTAATTTGCTGGGGTTTTTTTAGTTTCTTGATGTGGAAGCTTAGGTTATTGGTTTGAGCCCTTGCTTTTCTAATGTAGGTGTCTGCTTTAGCTGCACATCACAAATTTTGTCATATTTCATTTTCATTCAGTTTTACATAGTTTATAATTTTCCTCCTAATTTCTTCTCTGATCTGTAAGTTAGTATGTTCTTTGGGTTTCCAACTATTGGGCATTTTCCAGATCTCTTTCTTTAATTGATTTCTAATTTAATCCCATTGCAGTAAGTGAACATAGTTTGTATGACCTAAATTCTTTTTAACTTATTCAGACTTGTATGACCCAGAATATGATCTCTTGGTAAATGTTCCATGTGCATCAGAAAAGAATACTACTGTTAGAGTATGCTAGAGATGTCATTTAGGTCAAGTTGTTTGATAATATTGTTTGTGTCTTCTTTATCTTTACTGATCTTTTTGTGTAGTTCTTCTATCAGTTTTTGAGAAGCATGTTGAAATCTACAACTATAATTCTGAATTTGTCTTCTCTCAGTTTTTGATTCTTGCATTTTCAAGTTCTTTTTTTTTAAGTTTTTATTTAAATTCCAGCTAGTTAACTTATAAGATAGTATTAGTTTCAGGTGTACAACCTAGTGATTCAACACTTGCATGCATCACCTAGAGCTCATTGCAACAAGTGCCCTCCTTAATACTCAACACCTATTTTCCCCATCTTCCCACCCACCTCCCCTCTGGTAACCATCACTTTGTCTCTATAGTTCAGAGTCTATTTCTTGATTTGCTTCTCTCCCTCTTTTCTTTTCCCTTTGCTCTTTTGTTTTGTTTCTGAAATTCCACATACGATTGAAATTATATGGTATTTGTCTTTCTCTTTCTTATTTTGCTTAGCACAGTATACTCTAGCTCCATCCTTTTTGTTGCACTCTAACATTTATTTATTATTGTGAAAGCAGAACTGCACAGAGTGTTTACATGACTCACTATATGCTATCAGAATCAGCTGTTGATTTATCGACCTTGTAGAACCGAGGTCTCATTGTTATTCAACATAGTAGTAGAAGTCCTAACCTCAGTAATCAGACAACACAAAGAAATAAAAGACATCCAAATCAGCAAGGAGGAAGTCAAACTTTCACTCTTTGCAAATGACATGATACTCTCAATGGAAAACCCAAAAGATCCACCAAAAAACCTGCTAGAACTGATCTGTGAATTCAGCAAAGTTGCAGGATATAAAAATCAATGTACAGAAGTCAGTTGCATTTCTATCAACCAATAATGAAACATCAGAAAGAGAAATCAAGGAATTGATCCTATTTACAAGTGCACCAAAAACCATAAAATACCTATGAATAAACCTAACCAAAGAGGTGAAAAATCTATACACTGAAAAAGTATGGGAAGCTTATTAGAAATTGAATAAGACACAAAAAGTGGAAAAATATTCCATGCTCATGGATTGGAAGAACAAATGCTTTTAAAATGGTGATACTACCCAAAGCAATCTACATATTCAGTGCAATCTCTATCAAAATAACACCAGCATTCTTCACAGAGCTAGAACAAACAATCCTAAACTTTGTATGGAACCAGCATAAGACCCTGAATAGCCAAAGCAATCCTGAAAAAGCAAACTAAAGCTGGAGGCATCACAGTTTCAGACTTTAAGCTGTATTACTAAGCTGTAATCATCAATACAGTATGGTACTGGCACAAAAACAGGCACATAGATCAGTGGAACAGAATAGAGAACCCAGTAATGGACCCACAAACATATGGCCAACTAATTTTTGACAGAGCAAGAAAGAATATACAATGGAAAAAAGACCGTCTCTTCAGCAAATGATGTTGGGAAAACTGGACAGTGACATGCAGAAGAATGAACCTGGATCACTGTCTTGCACCACACACAAAAATAAACTCAAAATGGATGAAAGACCTAAACACAATACAGGAAGCCATCAAAATCCTAGAGGTGAAAGCAGGCAAAAACCTCTTTGACTTCAACTGCAACAACTTCTTACTCAACATGTCTCTGTAGGCAAGGGAAACAAAAGCAAAAATGAACTAATGGGACCTCATCAAGATAAATAAAAAAAGCTTCTGCACAGCAAAGGAAACAATCAGCAGAACTAAAAGGCAACTTATGGAATGGGAGAATATATTTGCAAATGACATATCAGATAAAGGGTTAGTATCCAAAATCTATAAAGAACTTCTCAAACTCAATACCCAAAAAAATAATCCAGTGAAGAAACGGGCAAAAGACATGAATAGATACTTTTCCAAAGAAGACATCCAGATGGCTAACAGACACATGAAAAAGTGCTCAACTTCACTCATCATCAGGGAAATACAAATCAAAACTTCACTGAGATACCACCTCACATCTATCAGAATGACTAACAACTCAGGCAGCAATGACAGATGTTGGTGAGGATGTGAAGAAAGAGGATCTCTTTTGCACTGCTGGTGGGAATGCAAACTGGTACAGCCACTCTGGAAAACAGTATGGAGGTTCCTCAAAAAAGTAAAAATAGAACTACCCTACGACCCAGCAATTGGACTACTAGGTATTTATCCAAGGGACACAGGTGTGCTGTTTCGAAGGGGCACATGCACCCCAGTGTTTACAGCAGCACTATCAATAGTAGCCAAAGTATGGAAAGAGCCCAAATGTCCATTGATGGATGAATGGATAAAGAAGATGTGGTATATATATAGAGTATATAGTATATATATGTGGTATATATATAGAGTATAGAGTATTACTTGGCAATCAAGAAGAATGAAATCCTGTCATTTGCAACAATGTGGATAGAACTAGAGTGTATTATGCTAAGCAAAATTAGTGAGAGAAAGACAAATATCATGACTTCACTCATGTGGAATTTAAGATGCAAAACAGATGAACATAAGGGAAGGGAAGCAAAAATAATATAAAAACAGGGAGGGGGACAAAACATAAGAGACTTAAAATATAGAGAACAAACTGAGGGTAGCTGGAAGGGTTGCAGGTCGGGGGAAGGGCTAAACAGGCAAGGGGCATTAAGAAGAACACTTGTTGGGATGAGCATGGGGTATTCTATGTAGGAGATGAATCACTGGATTCTACTCCTGAAATCATTATTGCGCTATATGCTAACTAGAACGTAAATTAAAAAATAATAAAAATAAATTTAAAAAATTTTTAAAAGTACCAAGTTCTCAAAATATGCTATCTTACCCATAGTAAGTTCTTACCCATATCTTACTATATAAGAAATATACTGTTTTACCCTCAGTACTAAGCTATAAGCGTCCTATATTTTTACTAAAACATCCAACTTAGACTTCTTCTGATTTAAGCTTTGTGTGTGTGTGTGTGTGTGTGTGTGTGTGTGTGTGTGTGTGTGTGTGTCAATGGCTATTTGGTATCCATGGTATGCTTCTTTTTTTTTTTTTTAATTTATATATATGTATTTTTAAGTTTTTATTTAAATGCAAGTTAACATGTAGGGTAATAATGATTTCAGGAGTAGAATTTAGTGATTATGTAAGCATTTTTAAGTTCTATTACTAGGTGCATAAATCAATGAAATAGAAATCAACAGTCCAAAAGTTGTTTCTTTGAAGCACTGTTCGGGCGAAATTAATCAAGAAAAAATCAAGCATAAATAACCAAGATTGAGGTAAAAGGGAAGCATAGCAACAGCTAAAAAGATAAGACAGTGATACAATTACCAATTTTATGCCAACAAATTTGAAAACAATTGTAAAGAAGACAAAGTTCTAGAAAAATGTAATTACCCAAATTGATTTGGGTATTATAACTCAAATGAAAGCAGTGTCTTTAAAAAATCTTCTCACAAAGAACACAGCAAGGTCTATTGATTTTATATGTGAATTCTACCAAACTTTTGAGAATTACACTATCTCAATATAAACAGACTCTTATGGACAGCAGAAAAGGGAACAATTTCCCAATTCCTTGAGATGAGACTACTGTAATCTTGAAAGCAAAACTAGGCAAAGACATTATGCAAAAGAAAAGTAATACACTAAGGTCACTTATAAACATAGGTATCAAAACCATAAGCCAAATATTAACAGACTAAATCCAATTGCGTATGTTTTTCTTTAACAAGGTGCACCTTGATCAAGTTGGGTTTACCCCAGAAATACAAAACTGGTCTAACTTTAGGCAAACCTTGTATTTCATCAACCAAATTAAAGAATTATGAAATTATTTCAATAGATTGCATTTCTGCAATCCCATCCATGATGTAAAGCTAATGCAAATTAAGAATAGACCAGGACTTCCTTAATCTGATGAGAAGAATCAACAAAATATCTACAGCAAAGATGAATCTTAATGGGGGAAATATTTAAAATAATTCTTTGAAATCAGAAAAGAGAATGCCCACCATCACCACTGTTTTTTCAAACTTGTATCAAAAGTCCTAGTGGGGCACCTGGATGGCTTAGTCAGTTAAACATCTGACTTCAGCTCAGGTCCTGATCCCGCGGTTCGTGAGTTCAAGCCCTACATCCAGCTCTGTGCTGACAGCTCAGATCCTGAAGCCTGCTTCAAATTCTATATCTCCCTCTCTCTCTCTCTCAAAAATAAACATTAAAAAAATTTAAAAAGTCCTAGCAAGTACAGTAAATCAAGAAAAAGAAATTAATGGCATAAATATTAGGAAGAAAAAACCCAAAATCTTATTGAGAAATGATGTGATTATCTACATAGCAAACCCAGAAGAAGCTACAGACAAATTTTTAGAACTAACAGCATTTTTGGGGTGCCTGGTGGCTCAGTTGGTTAAGCCTCCAACTTCGGCTCAGGTCATGATCTCGCGGTTTGTGAGTTCAAGCCCTGCATCAGGCTCTGTGCTGACAGCTGTGCCTGTGTCTTCCCCCTCCCTGCCCCTCCCATGCTCATGCTCTGTCTCTCTCTGTCTCTCAATAATAAATAAGCATTAAAAAAATTTTTTTAAAGAAATAACAGCATTTTTGTCAAGATGGCTGCCTACAAAGTCGATAAAAAAACTGCATTTCTATATAGCAGCACAAAGTATTAGAAAACATAATTTTCAGAATGTATTTCCATTGTTACAAAAATATAAACCTCCCAGTAGTAAATCTAACAAAAATTTGTATGCCTTGTCTGCACAAAGTGATAAAACTTTATTGAAAGGCATTTTAAAAGACCTAAATAAGCAGAGAGATATATAATGTTCATGGATAAGACAACACACATCATAAACATGTCACTTTTCCCCAGTTTGATTTATAGAGTCAATGCTGTGATAATCAAAATAACAAGCTTTTTTTTTTATGACACTTGAAAAGCAGACCTTTATATTTATATGGAAGGGTAAAGGAATAGACATGACACTCAAAAAAATTAGGGTGTGAGAATTGCCTCACCTTTATGAAAAATTATAAAGCAAGACCTAATGCCATATGCTCAAGGATAAACAGAAATAATGACCGGGAGGAACTAAATAGAAAGCCCAGAAGTCGACTCTGACATACATGGGACCGTGGAGGATCAATAGGGAGAGAGGGGGTTTTGCAGGAAGCTGTGCTGGGCAGTGCTGAGCTAATTCCATCCTCACCTCATCACTTAACAAAGGAATCCCATGAGTATCAAGGACAGAACTTTAAAATTTAGAGTAAAATGGGGCACCTGAGGGGCGCCTGAGTGGCTCAGTCGGTTGGGCATCCGACTTCGGCTCAGGTCATGATCTCACGGTTTGTGGGTTCGATCCCCATGTTGGGCTCTGTGCTGACAGCTTGGAGCCTGGAGCCTGCTTTAGATTCTGTCTCCCTCGCTCTCTGCCCCTCCCCCACTTGTGCTCTGTCAAAAATAAATAAACATTAAAAAAAATTTTTTTTTAAGTAGAGTAAATTGTAGGAGGTGATCTTTCTGGCCTTGGAATATAAGATGATTTCTTAAGATATAAAAGCACAAACTAGAAGAGAAAATATGAATAAGTTCAACTATTTTTAAAGTTTACATTTTTGTAAATTGAAGACATTTTTTTTTTTTTATAAAAAATTTTTTTTCAACGTTTATTTATTTTTGGGACAGAGAGAGACAGAGCATGAACGGGGGAGGGGCAGAGAGAGAGGGAGACACAGAATCGGAAACAGGCTCCAGGCTCCGAGCCATCAGCCCAGACCCTGACGCGGGGCTCGAACTCACGGACCGCGAGATCGTGACCTGGCTGAAGTCGGACGCTTAACCGACTGTGCCACCCAGGCGCCCCTGAAGACATTTTTTAAATTAGAAGACAGAGAGAAAAAATGTATAACATATTCAACCTACAAGGACTGATATGCAGAACATATAAATAAATTGATGAGAAAGATAAATAATAAAATGGAAAGATATATAAAAGATATTAACAGACATTTCACTGAAAAAAAGATGTGTACGGCCAATAAACACCAAGAAACAATTTTTAGTCTCACTAATGATCAGTAAATGCAAACTAAGACCACAGTAAGATGCTATTTTACCCCCACTGATGATACCAAGAATTAGAAAGGATATAAAGCAAGAAGCACTCTTAAACATTGCTGATGGGATTATAGATCGTATAACACCTTTAGGGAACACTTTCACATTCTCATGTTATGTTGGACATTTGCATATCTTGTGAACCAACAATCCTACTCCTGGATATCTACTCTACACTGGAGAAATTCTGCACTTTTATTTGCAACAGGAAACGTAAAAACAGGAAGTAACTCAGAGCCCTCATCTACAGAAAATGGATAAATACATTCCAGTATATTCACCTAGTGGACATTTAACCATGCAGCAAAGCTGTTGAATGAGCTACAAGCTATACACAACATGGATGAATTTTAGAAATAGTGTTGAGTAGAAACTTCAAGTCCCAGAAGACTCCTTACAGTATTATACCACTGTTATAATGCACAGGAAGAAGCACGCTAAGTATTAAATATTGTTGAAGCGTGTGTGTGTGTGTGTGTGTGTGAGTGATGGGACAGTGTTTAAAACAGCAATGGAATAACAGACCCAGCATTTAGGATAGTGTGTGCCTCTGAAGAAAAGGCAAGAGGATGGAACAGGGAAGGCACACACAGGTAGATGCAAGTTCATTCTTCACTAGGGTGGTAGCTTCTGGGATATTCGTTATTTTATGCTTTATAGCATAAGTATATATTTTTATATGATTACTATGTATACATGTAATTATATAAATATGTTCTTTTGTATGTGTGAAATATTGGCATTAAAGAAAGATCATTTTAGTTTTAAAAAAAGAATCCTTTCGAGGAGCCAGTCAACAGGATCAAATCACTGAGGGGAGAATAAATCAGGCAGCTTCAGATTTCTCTGCAGCAGTCATCCAAGCCAAGTAGCAATGGAGGAATGCCAACACATTATTCAAGGAAAGAAGGAGCCATGGTTTTGTATCCAACCAGCTGTCCTTGAGGTATGAAGGCTACAAACAGAAAGTTTTGAACACATATGATTATATTAACTTGCTAGGGCTACCGTAACAAAGCACCACAGACTGGGTGCCTTAAACAGTTGAAATGTGTTTTCTCACATTCCTGGAGGCCACAGGTCCAGGATCCAGGTGCTGACAGAGTCGGTTTCCTCTGAGGCCTCCCCCCTTGACTTCAGATGGCTAGCCTCTCACCGCCCCTCCACAGGGTCATCCCCCTGTGCACACGACCCTGATGTATCTCTTCCTCTTCTATAAATCCTTCATAGAAACCCAGTGGTGTTGGATTAAGGCCTCACACTGACGGCCTCATTTTAACTTAATTACCTCCTTAAAGACCTTCTGTCCAAATACAGTTATATTTTGAGGTACGAAAGGTTGAGATTTCAACATGAATTTTGGTGGAGCACGATTCAGCCCATAACAAAAATTGCAAAGAATATTGTTCCCATCAACAGTATTGGGCTGAACCTCAGCCAACCACAAGATGATTGGGGAAGCCACACAAAAGTAATGTCAATGATCAATGAATATATTTAACTGCAGAACCAATTGGAAAACAAAAGTGGGAAATGGAGTGATAGAACAGAATATAAATACTATATGCCCTGACAATGAAGAATGATAAAATTACCAAAAAATTAGACTGGAAGAAAGAAAGAAAGTAGAAAGCAGGGTAAGTTTTCTGATTGCTTCATCTGTATTGGCTGAGAGTCCATCCATCAAAAGGAAAATCCAAAATGAGACCTAAATTAAGTACTGAAATTTTGTGTATGGTAGAGGTAGCATCTTGGTGTGGGAGGAGGGATGAATTATTCATTAAATATTATTGGGACAACTTAGTAGCCATCTGGAAAAAAATAAAATTGGAGCCATATCTTTTCTTTAACACCAAGTTAAATTTCAAATGGATCAAAGATTTAAATGTGAAAAATAAGGGGCACCTGGGTAGCTCAGTCGGTTAAGCATCTGACTTTGGCTCAGGCCATGATCTCAGGGTTTGTGAGTATAAGCCCTGGGTCAGGCTCTTTGCTGACGGCTCAGAGCCTGGAGCCTGCTTCAGATTCTGTCTCCCTCTCTCTGCCCCTCCCCTGCTCGCTCGCTCTCTCTCTGTCTCTGTCTCAAAAATAAATAAACATTAAAAAAAATTTTAATGTGAAAAATAAAACTATAAAAGTTCTGGGGAAAAAAACATGGTAAAATTTATTGATAATCTGAGGCCTTCTCAGCAACAACTGAAAATCCAGAGACCATCCAAATTAATAAGCTGAGCTACGCAGAAATCAAAATCTATATCACAAAAAGCACCATAGGTCCAAAAGTGGACTTCAGAAAACTGAGAGAATGTATCTGTAATTCATATCATAGGCAGGGAACTAATCCCTCTAATAAATAAAGAGCTTTTTCAAATAGAGAAGATAAAGACCTCTTAACAAAATATAAGAGCAGCTACTTCACAGAAAGGAAATACAAAGGGCTGTCAAACATGAAAGGATGGTCAGTTCCATTCATAAGAAGGGAAATGCAGATTTAAACCCCATTCTTTACCTCTCAAAGAGTCCAAGAGTTTAATAACAGACTGTGGTGAGGCTATAACAAAACAGGGACACATGTATTTCTGGTGAGGAATTGTTACAGTCCTATGGAGGGCAGTGTGATGGTATCTATCAAAATGACATGTGTATTCCCTTGTCCACATCTGGAAATGTATCCTACAAATTCACGGGCACAAATGCAAAACTATACCTAAGGTTATTTTTTCAGTGATGTTTGTAATAGTAAAAAATTGGGGGAGAGAGGAGTAGTCATTCATAAGGATCTAGTTAAATAAATAATGGAACATCCATACAAGGAATAATAATGCAGCTGATAATAAAAGAACGAGGAGGCTTTCCATACACTGATGTGGCGAGAACTCCAAGGTGTATTGTTTAGTGAAGAAAACAAAGTGCAAGTGAATGTTACCTTTTATATAAGTAATACGTGACCTCATATGAAAAGATGGGAGTATCAGCCTGTATTCATATTTGCTTATATAAAGCGTAAAGAAACCCTGGAAAGTTACATAGGAAACTAAAAATACGGTTTACTTGTATACAATAGAGACAAGAATGGGAAGGAGACTTTTCACTGTATAACTTTGCATACCTTCTGGTCTTTGAAACATGTAAATGAGTTACCTGTTCAAAAACTTAAGTAAATTTAATTCCAAAAGATCATGGGCATGAAACATAGTTCTGCTATTTAATAGTTGAGCGGATTGGGACAAGACAATCTCTTTGAGTCATAGTTTTCTTATCTATAAAAGGCTGTAATATCAGTATCAAGCCCGTAGGATTGCTGTTAGGGTTACTGAGGATGCACATGTGTGGCTGCCTCCAGCACCTTGTAAGTACTCAGTGGTCATGAATGCATGTTACTGTTCTGAGTCTTGGTGGTAAATTCGTATGTTTAAGAGACACCAGCTTCAACTGACCATTCTTTTGTAGAACCAGACATCCTGGGTCCTTTCCAGCATGGCAGCCCTCTACTGGAGAGTAAAAGGCCAAGGAAAGAAGGCAATTGACTGCCTCCGCCAGGCCCTCCACTATGCTCCACACCAGATGAAGGTGAGTGGGACTCAGAAGGTGTGAATTTCTGTCTCTTGGTGCTTTCCATTGTTTATTCTGAGGTTTCAACTAGCCGTCCTCATTCTTAGCCAGTAAGAAAGTGGCAAAATAGCATAGGCTGGAAGAACCTATGACCCCACTTATGCTACCACAAGCCTGGACGTTATATCCACCACCATGCCTTCCTGCCTCAGCAAATGGGAACTTGGGGGAAGGTCTTCAGGATCACTGGAAGGTGTTTCTTTCTATTCAGAGCCACCTGGCATAAAACATACTGGCCTAGGCAGCCTGTCACCCTGCAAGTCGTTCTGGGTTTAGCTCATCCCCAGAGGCCTGGAAGCCTGTTACACTTGTTTTGCTTAGACTGCTGACTTAAGCTTGCTTCCAGACACAGAAACTGAACCAGTTTCCATCTCTTCTTATATATCGGCCAGTTCCTGGTCTTCATCTGACTTCACCTTTTCCACAAAAACGAAAACTTCAAAAAGCCCTGCTAACTCAGTGTAACATCAGTCTTTTCAAAAATGCCAGTTGTAGTTATGACTGAGAATGTTCAGCTTTTTAATTTTTTTTCAACGTTTTTTATTTATTTTTGGGACAGAGAGAGACAGAGCATGAACGGGGGAGGGGCAGAGAGAGAGGGAGACACAGAATCGGAAACAGGCTCCAGGCTCCGAGCCATCAGCCCAGAGCCTGACGCGGGGCTCGAACTCACGGACCGCGAGATCGTGACCTGGCTGAAGTCGGACGCTTAACCGACTGCGCCACCCAGGCGCCCCGCGAATGTTCAGCTTTTTAACAGCACATTTGTGTCCACATGTGCTGAGTTCTGCATTAATCTCCACATCTCCTACTTCCTGATGACATGGCTCATGTCTTCATGAGTGGTGGAAGGAGCTCACCTTTCCTTTTAGGCACTGTTGAGTTCCAAATGCAGCTGGGCCCCTTGCTAGCTTTGTGACCTTGGGCAGGTTATGAGACCTCTGTGGCCTCACGTAATGCCCTGCACTCTGCGAGTGTCCAGTAAGGACAGAGGGGTTCTCCTTTCCTGTGTCTTCTGTATCTCCTATAGAACTCCAGACTGTGTGATTCAGGTGGTAATTGCTTGGGTAACACATTTAAAGGACATAAATATTTGTGATGATAAAAATGTCGCTACTTGTTCAGCCTGTCATCCTGTGCTCTGTACTGCTAGACAGCAGCAAGGGCCAACACTCTAGGTCAGGGGTCAGAGAATGTTTTCTGTAAAGGACCACATGCTAAGAAATTTAGGCTGTGTAGGTCAGACGGCCTCTGTTCTTGCCACTCGGTTCTGCCATGGTAGCGTAAAACAGCCACAGAAATACGTAAAAGAATGGGAATGGTTACATTACAGTAAAACCTTACAAAAACAGGCAGCCAGCTAGATTTGGCCTGTAGGCCAAAGTTCACCAGCCCCTGCTTCAAGCAGATGATGCTGTGGACCTTGCAGAAGGCACTTTGACTCTGTGACAGCATGACTCAGAGTGTGTGGTCTATGGTCAGGTGTCAGTCCATGAGCCGTTTATTACCAATCTGCAACAAGATGGGAGCCTATACCGGAACGTAAACCACCAACTTCACTAAGCAGATTGTTTACTCAGATGACATTTCTGCTTCGTGTTTTGAGGCTAGACTTTCCTAATGAAAGAAGTAATGCATTGGTTTATATTCTCTCGCAATCGCCTCATCTATCACAGGCCAGTAGCAAATAGAAGACCAGCAGGTTCAGTTGCATTACTCAGTCATTGACCAGGAAAAACCTACTGCATTATTTATGAACAACTAAGAATGAAAGCTCAAAAACCAGTATCTTTCCCTTCTCGCCATTCTCCTTCTGTTCCCAGGATGTGCCCCTGATTAGCCTGGCTAATATCTTGCACAATGCCAAGCTCTGGAACGACGCTGTCATAGTAGCCACCATGGCAGTAGAGATCGCGCCGCACTTTGCTGTGAACCACTTCACGCTGGGCAACGTCTACGTGGCAATGGTGAGATTGGTAGTGGGGGCAGAGCACACCAACTCTGCCCCTCTCTCCCGGGCACACCTTTGATTGCAAAACTTTCTTGACTATCAGTGTCCTCCAGTTTCCTGTACATTTTGTGTCTGAAATGCTAGGTCCACCAAAGGTATATTTTATGGCTAAAGGGTTTGTGCATTAAAAAGACAGTACATAGGGGCACCTGGGTGGCTCAGTCGGTTGAGCATACGACTTCAGCTCAGGTCATGATCTCACGGTCCGTGGGTTCGAGCCCCGCGTCGGGCTCTGTGCTGACAGCTCAGAGCCTGGAGCCTACTTCGGATTCTGTCTCCCTCTCTCTCTGCCCCTCCCCTGCTCATGCTCTGTCTCTCTCTGTCTCAAAAATAAATAAAAACATTTGAAAAATTAAAAAAAAAAATACAGTACAAAAGGGGCTCCCAGGTGGCTCAGTCAGCTAAGCCTTTGACTCTTTGATTTCGGCTCAGGTCATGGATCTCATGGTTCATGAGTTCAAGCCCCTCATCAGGCTCTATACTGACAGCATGGAACTTGCTTGGGATTCTAGGTCTCCCTCTCTGTCTGCCCCTCCCCTGTTCTCTCTCTCTCTCTCTCTCTCAAAATAAATAGATAAGCATTTTTAAAAATAAGATAAAAATATAGTACATGAAACTCACCTAAGTATTTGCACTGTGTAGCTCCTCCGCATGAATTTAACACTAACAATAGTGTCAGAGTTACCTACAGTTTTCTGGAGCCAGAAAAACTTACCTAATGCTCACATGGACATAAACACTCATATTCTCTTGCCTTCAGGTTGGGCTAGGTACCTGTCATTGCACTCATGATGCCCTGTGCATGTTTTTCTTGCCACATTTTCACCTTGTTTTATAATCTTTTTTAAGTGTCCATCTCTCCCCCTAGACGAGGAGCTCCTTGGAGAAGAGACTCCTCTTCATCTTTCCGTTCCTAGCACTTCACAATGTTTGGCACATACCAGGTCTCTTCAAATGTTTAATGAATGCTGGAGTGCCACTGGTTACATGGGATCCCATTTACAGAGAAAATACCAAAGCCATCATCCGGAACCCTTGTTCTGGTCAGAAACAAGGACCAATTTCAGAACTTAAAATCCCAGGGGTCCTCTAGAAGCTGTCATAGCTGAATTTAACATTAGGATCATGCCTTGCACTTGCATCTAAAGCTGGGTGTCTCACATGGGGCAACACCCAAGGTATTCTCAGTAAAGGCTAATAGAATAAGCAGCTTAAAGCTCTAAGTTTTATGTGTCATCCTTGACTTGAAAGGCGGCAAGTATAATTTGGCCAGGTAGGTATTGCTGAATGTGCAGATTTCCCTCTCTGCTTCTTAAAAATCAAAGTATCTATTTTTGTCCCCAGTAAATGTGAAATTTGCTACTATAAATGAGAAATTCTGCCTCTCACTTGCCTAGGAGGCGTCATTCAACCAGTTGGTTTGGGCTCTTCTTTGAGAGTGTTGGTCTACGTAAAAGATTAATGCCTTCAAAATGGCCATGATCATTTCCAAACAACGTTTGTATTTTTAAACACTAGAGAGGACAAAAAAGCTGTTTGAAAATCTACAATACCTGACTTTGAGATACCTGACTTTACTTCCATCTCTCTAGCTGTAGTAAAAAAACTTCAGGCAGATGCATAAGGAGCATTTGCCAGGCATAGTTCTAGAAGTTTCTGTGAGGATTAAATGGAGGGATTTTGTAAAGCACCCAGCACAGGGCCCGGCACAGGGCAGGTACTCAGGAATGATGGCTCTCACTGTTACCTCCAGGATGCCTCCCAGTGTTGGGTTAGACTTTTGTAAAGGTGATCTCCCCTTCCATTTTGGCTCTTGGGCTCTGCCTTCATTTTCTTTGTGATATTGTACCTTGGGGGTGGAGGTAGTTGTTTCCTTCCAGACCTCGGAGTTTTCCTCAGAGATGTAGACCTATTGAGAAAATACAGCAGGATTGCGACTGGCACAGAGGCGCTTCTCGAGAAGAAACCAGTGATGACACATATTTAGCTGGGTATCCCTCTCACGTCTGTCCCTTTGCCTCTCACAGGAAGAGTTTGAAAAAGCACTGGTGTGGTATGAATCGACACTGAAGCTGCAGCCTGAGTTTGTTCCGGCCAAGAACCGAATCCAGACTATCCAGTGTCACTTAATGCTGAAGAAGGGACGGCGCTCTCCCTAATGCATCCCTCCTCTCTCTCTTTCTCTCTTTCTCTCCCTTCATGCTCTTAAAAAAAAAAAAAATAAGAAAAGAAACCAATCATTGTCAGTATCTACTTTTAATGACGTGTGTGAGAATAACTGAGTAAGACTTAAAACAGGACTTTTACATATGTGGGAATTGGTTTTGTTTTGTTTTTAAGTTCCTTCTTTCCCCCAGCCAACCTCCGCAACACAGATTTCTCAAAAGGAAAATGCAGCCGAAAGATACCGTGTAAATACTGAGCCAAGACGTTTCTGGAGCTGCGCTCTGTCTCCAAAACCTCGATGCCTTTAGGGCTTTCTTCAGTGGTCCAGCCAGCCTCCTCCTCTCTCTCGGGCGGAGGATGAAACCGCGTTGCACATTCTCTGCTTCCTGTCGTAGCCTCTGTTGTCAGTGGAAATGCAAAAGCCCATCTGGTGCCAGTGAGAAGCAACGTTGTGCGCTCTCCCCATTAGATCCATGCTGTCCTCGGTCGCGTCCGTTCCATGCTGCTATGTTACAAACTCTCAGAGGTAGTTTGCAGGGGAGGAAGGGGAAATGATTTTTAAAACAAAATATTTACAACAACAGAAACTCTTAGGATCACCTGACCTTTGTGATGTTATTTATGTTGGGGAGGGAGGGGGACTGAGAAGGGGAAATCAGCCGTGTACACCATCTATATCATTTGTACTTTACTTACAAATCACAAGGAAACCAATAAGTTGAAATCCTATATAACAGGTTTATATATATAGAATATGTATATTTGAAGCCCTCTACAGACCGAGTCTATGTTTTACTAATTCTTTGTTCACTGTGTTACCCGCCTTGGAATAAGGTGTGAGTGTGTGCTCCCTCTCTCTGAGGCCTTCAGACTTAGCTCCTCAGGAGAGAGCGACGCACCAAGGTTGAGTATTTCCGTACAGTGCTCTTCCCTCTGGTCCCAGGAGAGTCAGAAACTCCAGACATTTTGGAATCTTCAAGGGCACATACTGAGAACAAAAATAAAAGTTGTTTATGAGCAAAATAGGTCTGTAGCGTGTTTTTTCTTCAAAACCAGACTAACGTGGACAGCTCTGAAGCCAATGATAACTCTGGATCTGATCCTCTCAAGTCCTGGGTCATCTTTATCTTTCTTTCCACAACAGCAAGGTGAGGAGAGAGATAATCCATCGCTAGATTGTATGGCTGATGAACTTATCAGCGTGATACATTTGACCGGCAAAGATGCACAATCAGCAAGTGTTCAGAGTTGGGTATATAATTGACCTTCCCGGGAAAGGAAGAATAATCTAAGTCACAAAGTCACATCCCCTCAGGGTGAGCACTGATCCTGAAGTTCATCCATGTAAGCGTCATGGAGAACTTTGGTGAGGGTCATGTCGTGGGCGGGCACACACTACGCAGCCAGTGAACGTTAGCTCTTCTTGTTGGCAGAGGTCTTCAGGCCTGCCACCAAATCTTTTCCCAGTTCTAGAAATAAATGATTTTTCCTTCACGTTAAAAGAGTTTTGTTCCATTTCTGGACCCTGATCCAAAAGCTTGGTGGCTGCTTGGGGAGCCTGGGGTCTCAGTCGGTTAAGTGTACGACTCTTGGTTTTGGCTCAGGTCATGATCTCACAGTTCATGAGTTCGAGCCCCATGTCAGGCTCTGTGCTGACAGCATGGAGCCCGTTTAGGATTCTCTCCTCTCTCTGCCCCTCCCCCACTCACTCGTTCTCTGAAATAAACAAACTTTAAAAAAAAAAAAAAAAAACTGCTTCCAACAGTGATTCCTAGCTGGAAGGTGAGGAGCTTGAGAGTATTTAATAGAAATGCCACCCGGAGAAATTTTGATCTTTCTGTTTTTCACTCCGGTGGGTTTCTTCGATTCTGTCTTCCAATCCACTAACTCGTCAGCTGTGTCTAGTCTACTGTTTACCCATTGAGATTTTTATTGCAATAATGATATTTTTTACTCTTAGGATTTCTGGGTGGCTCTTTTTATCATATCTGCTTGCTCATGTTTCATGATCTCTCCTTGTTTGGTGGATGCTAGTCTTTGTTTTAACGACTTGAACATTTTCAGTATTCAAATCGCACAATGATTTCTTGTTCATCAGGAATGAATTCTATTTGTTGGGCATGTGGACTGGTGACCCCATAATGCTTGAATTCCCTGGTCCTCAGTGTTTACATCTCTGCTCCCCTCTGTGTTCTTTCCCATCCTTAGTGATCTCATCCAGTTACATGGTTTCGGATTCTGTCTCCGTGCTTATGACTTCCACATTCATACCTCAGGCATGGATAGATGCCTATTAGCCCTAAACTCATTTGTCCAACTGTCTACTCCATATTTTCACGTGGTCCAAAACTGAATTCCTTATCCTTCCCAAGGAGTCTTGTCTAACTTTGGTCTTCCCATCTGAGTTTCCTGCTTCCAATTAATCAAGTCAAAACAAACAAACAAAAATCCTAGAGTAATCCTGACACCTGTTAAAACAGAAGTCAGATTGTGTCATTTCTGTCCTTAAAACTAGTGACTTGAAAGGACATATAAAGCCTTACCAAACACACACACACACACACACACACACACACACACACACACACACACACTGGCTCACTTCTTGGGCTTTATTATTCTCCCTCTTCCTTTTTTTTTAAATATGAAATTTATCGTCAAATTGGTTTCCATACAACATCCCAACACGTGCCCGCCTCAATACCCACCACCCATACTCCACTCCCTCCCACCCCCCATCAACCCTCAGTTTGTTCTCAGTTTTTAAGAGTCTCTCATGTTTTGCCTCCCTCCCTCTCTAACCTTTTTTTTTTTCCTTCCCCTCCCCATGGTCTTCTGTTAAGTTTCTCAGGATCCACATAAAAGTGAAAACATATGGTATCTTTCTCTGTATGACTTATTTCACTTATTTCACTCTCCAGTTCCATCCACGTTGCTACAAAAGGCCGTATTTCATTCTTTCTCATTGCCATGTAGTATACCATTGTGTACATAAACCACATTTCTTTATTTTTTTTTTTATTTTTTTTTCAACGTTTATTTATTTTTGGGACAGAGAGAGAGCATGAACGGGGGAGAGGCAGAGAGAGAGGGAGACACAGAATCAGAAACAGGCTCCAGGCTCTGAGCCATCAGCCCAGAGCCCGACACGGGGCTCGAACTCACGGACCGCGAGATCGTGACCTGGCTGAAGTCGGACGCTTAACCGACTGCGCCACCCAGGCGCCCCCTACCACATTTCTTTATCCATTCATCAGTTGATGGACATTTAGGCTCTTCCCATAATTTGGCTATTGTTGAAAGTGCTCCTATAAACATTGGGGTACACGTGCCCCTATGCATCAGTACTCCTGTATCCCTTGGGTAAATTCCTAGCAGTACTATTGCTGGGTCATAGGGTAGATCTATTTTTAATTTTTTGAGGAACCTCCACACTGTTTTCCAGAGTGGCTGCACCAGTTTGCATTACCACCAACAGTGCAAGAGGGTTCCCATTTCTCCACATCCTCACCAGCATCTATAGTCTCCTGATTTGTTCATTTTAGCCACTCTGACTGGCGTGAGGTGGTATCTCAGTGTGGTTTTGATTTGTATTTCCCTGATGAGGAGCGACGTTGAGCATCTTTTCATGTGCCTGTTGGCCATCTGAATGTCTTCTTTGGAGAAGTGTCTATTCATGTTTTCTGCCCATTACTTCACTGGATTATTTTTGGGGGTGGGGGTGTGGAGTTTGGTGAGTTCTTTATAGATTTTGGATACTAGCCCTTCAAAAACAGACACATAGACCAATGGAATAGAATAGAAATCCCAGAATTAGACCCAGAAAAGTATGGCCAACTAATCTTTGACAAAGCAGGAAAGCATATCCAATGGAAACAAGTCTCTTTAACAAATGGTGCTGGGAGAACTGGACAGCAACATGCAGAAGGATGAAACTAGACCACTTTCTTACACCATTCACACACACACAAAAAAACCTCAAAATGGTTTTGGTTTTACTCAGGTAAAGGACCTGAGTGTGAGACAGGAAACCATCAAAACCCTAGAGGAGAAAGCAGGAAAAAACCTCTCTGACCTCAGCCACTGCAATTTCTTACTTGACACATCCCCAAAGGCAAGGGAATTAAAAGCAAAAATGAACTATTGGGACCTCATGAAGATAAAAAGCTTCTGCACTGCAAAGGGAACAATCAACAACACTAAAAGGCAACCAACGGAATGGGAAAAGATATTTGCAAATGACATATCGGACAAAGGGCTAGTATCTTCCTCCTTTTCAGCCAAACTAGCCTACTGACTGTGTTTTGAAACTTCCCACCTGCTCCTGCCTCAGGACGTCTGCATTTGCTGTTGGCTTTATCTGAAATGCTCCTCCCCAAAACCCACTTGGCTTACCTCCTCACCACCTCTGTGGGGCTTCCCTGATCATGAGATTTTACATTATGGCACCCGCCATCACAGTGTCCTAACCCCCTTGCCTGTTTACTTCTCTCCATAACGAATCATCATTGAGTCTACCAGCATATTTATTGTCACTCCCAACCTAAAAGGAAGCTCTAACTGCGAGGTTTTTATCTGTTTTGTACCCTGATGTGCCTCTAGCCCCTGGTACACAGTAGGTATCCAGAGAAAACTGTTGAGTGAATTAATTCATTAGTGGAGCTGGATGCCTCCCTATGAAGGAAGTTTTTGAGGTGGTCTCTCCTGGGATCTCTACAAGGTCAAACATGTTTGTATGTTACTTTCTGTGGGGTTTCTGCACTGTATGGAGAGTGAATTAGGGCCCCACCTTCCCAAAGGCAGGAGACTGAGGGTCCCAATATTTTACCTACTGGACAAAAATGTCTCATCCCTGGCTCCTGGCCTTATGCAGACCCATTTACATCTCTCAGTTGTCCATGAGTCCTGATTCCTGTCCCTGTGTGGAGCCTATGACCACAGTTCCTCAGCCCATAGTGATTCTCAGGCCTTGTGGATTGTTGCAGTGAGTTCCCACACCATTGCTGGCACGTGGTGATTTCTCTTTCTTGACTTTACATTAGCTCAGTATTTAAAATTGTGTGTTGAAGTTGAGAGTAGGGGATTCCAGAGTGTGTGCCCCATGTGCTTTCATGACTGGAAGTTTGGAAAGGCCAGTTCTATACCACATATGACCTTTCCCCCAAGAAATCTGGAACTTCCCCTGGGGATACTGATAAACATGAATTATATTCTTCATAAGGGCTCAAATGGAAAAAGACATTCAGACCCACTAGCTTCAGAGCATACTCTTTGTCTAGAATTTACCTTCTCCAGAGTTACGCCATGGCCTTCAACCCCAAAATCTCTGCAGGGGTCTATTACAGAAAGCCCAGCTACTCTGAAAATGTCCAGCTCCTTTGGGGAAGTACTCCTTACCATGTGAAAACAAGCTCAGGCCCTTTTGGAAATAAGGCCTGGCCAGACCCTTACCACGTTAGCTTCATTAAAATGGTGGATGGGAGCCTGGGGCTTCTCCATTAAGGCATCTCCAAGAGTTTTGAGAATGTGTCCAGAGTCATTCTCAGCAGCCATTTTCTCTATAGTCAGGTAAGGCTAGTGAGGACTAGGGGCCCCAGGGAAAAAGGACCAGGCCAACTTCTGCCCATTACTCTCCAAATCCTGCAGGTGGCAGCTGGACACCAGGCTGAGCTTCTGAGGACCAAACTTGGTAACTAAGGGGCAGACTACATGGCATTCCAAGTGCAGAGATGTTCACAATCCAGGGAGATCCCAGCGGCTAGCTATAAAGGATGAAAAGGCAAAAGGGAGGTGAAGGGAGTAGTGTCTAACCAATCTGCCTGCCAACATTCACGTTTATGAGGTAGAATGGGATGCAATTACACATTCACTCCCTCGTGTTAGGGAATGTCATCCAAAAGAGGTGACCACCAATTGACCCAGGAACTGGATCCAGGCACTCTGAGGCTCCTCACCCACTCCCCTGTCCTTGGAACATGGGTTCTGCTTGCCTTTCCCACTTGCAGAGGCTCTTCCTGGGACCAGTGAGCTAGCCCAGAATATTCTTCTCGTGGCAATGGCAGAAGCACTAGAGAACAAGCCCAGTCATGTGAGCACTTTCAGGTACCTGCTGTGTCACGTGTGCTACTATCCATTGTCCAGGGATAGGAATTACAACCCGGCATTCAGTGACAGAGTGCTGCAAAGTCACATGGCAATGGGCATGGGCACAGGGAGGAAAGAGGGATGGAGGCCATTCACGTAATCAACCACAGCCTTCTAAGTCTTGCCCTTCCTAGCCCCTTGTCTGATCTCTGCTGTGACACTTTAATCACATTCTCCCTTCTCTGTATTTATATTTCTATCATCTCCTCTACTAGACATCAAGCTTTTTAAGAGATTTTACTTGCCGTAGCACTTTGAACATGATAGATGGTAGGTGCTCAGTAATATTTATTGCACGGTGAGTGAATTTCCTTTATGAGCAGTGCCGGTCCTTCCAGATATCTATACAAGGGAAAAGGTACTGAAATCTCTAATAAAGGGCTTTTGTATCCCTGGACAGTGGGTATTAGCACATGTGACACGAGCAGGGTCTATCTCCTTTATCTACAGGGAGCGCTTATCTTATTCACCTAGGGTCCAGAGTGGACATTGATAAATATCTCTTTTTTTAATGTTTATTTATTTATTTTGAGAGAGACAGAGAGAGCGCACTAGTGGGGGGAGAGCCAGAGAGAGAAGGAGAAAGAGAATCCTAATCAGGCTCCTGACTGTCAGCACAGAGCCTGACTCGGGACTCAACCCCACAAACTTTGTGAGATCGTGACCTGAGCTGAAACAAAGAGTCGGACGCTTAACCAACTGAGCCACCCAGGCACCCCAGTAAATTTCTCTTGAATGCTGTACGAATGATGGCCACCACAACTTTTCCATTCTCTGACTGCCTCTACACATTCTTTGGCCCTTTGTCTCACCTTCTGGATATTGCTAATTAATCTGTTATGCTTACGATCCATCATTACAGAGTCACATCGCCAAGTTTTTACTGACCTAGCAGACCCTCCAAAGTAGTCACCTCAATAGACTATATAGCTTCACATACTCTTTTCCCATTCTGCGTTTGGAAGGAAGTTTCAGGAACTCATGCAGTAGTGCTTCTGTCATGTTCACTTGAATACTCTTGAGGGTGACAGATCTTTGCCTTGTTAAGGTAGGTAGCATTTTTGGAAAGAGCTGACAGTCATTTGGATCCAGAGCCAGTGACTGAAGTGGGTGATCAAGCTGGGTCATCCTGGGGACAAAAGCCAGATGTGGTCGGGGAGGAATGAGCCTCTTTCATAGTTGTAAAGCTGTCCCCGAGGACAGCCTAAAGGAGCCCCAGAAGGAAGCAGATAGTATCATTTGAGCACGTCTACCTCCCGACAGGGTGACGATTTTGAAGGGGCCCGTACAGCATTGGATGAGAAGTTCTGGTCTCATTTACTTTAGCTGTGGTTCTTGTTCCTGGACATCCTTTGAGAAGCTGATGAAAGCTCTGGACCCTCTCCAGGAAAAAGGCTCATGAGCCCATATTCTACATATAATTTGAGGGGCCCGTGGACCTTCCTGAGGCTGCTCCCAGTCTCCCAGGTAACTTCTGTCTGGAATGAACACACTAACTAGGGTTAAGGCTCTACAGAGCTACAAGTGTGTTTTTCTTAGTTCCTTCATTTCTGCCCACACACCCCATAGGCGCAGCCCAGGACTATGACATAACAGATGTGAACTACTTGTCCAATCTGAGACAGACAGCTGCAGCCAGCTTGTCTGCTCAGCACCCCCCACCCCCATCTCTGGCTCCTCTCAGAAGGAGTGAGTTTCAGCCTCCACAAGCTTCTCGCTTGGGAAGAAGTAAGGAAAAGCCTTGCTGCTCCAGTTCGACTCGGGGAGCCAGGCCAGGATGAACTTGACTTTGGGACCCGAGAGCCAGGCCAGACCAGGTCCAGAATCCTTGGTGCCCCTCCCTTCAGGCACCTGTCTGAGTGCAGCGAGGGCACAGGCGTGGGAAGCGGCTGCCATGAGGCCTAGTGGCCACAAGAGGGCCCCATCTGTTCTGAAAGGACGAGGCATCCGGCTGGCATCGTGACTCCCGACTTCATCCTCCAACACCCACGCAGGCTCCCGGGTCGTGTTGGGTGCTGACTGCGGAGGGGGATAGGGCATGGCGCTACAAGGCCTCCGCTCTGGGGTCTCTTGTTCAGGTGGCCACCAGCTGAGGCAGGTTCCCCCTCAGCCAGCCACCTGCTTCTCTTCAGGCAAGTGCTATGGGCATTAGGCCCAGGACACATTCAGGGCCTGGCAAGGCCACTTCCCGTGCCTCTAAGTGCTCAGGCCTTTTATAAGGTATGTTTCATCTCCTTTTAATGTTTTCTTTATGGCAAAAGCAACCCACGTTCAAAGGGGAAAAGGAGAAAATTCAGAAAGGCCAGGTGCACTTGTAACTAGCCATTCTCAAAGACAACTCTGTTCACCACGACAGGGTTACGTCCTGCCCAGAACCCTCACAGACTGTGCTCCTCAGAAGGCTAATAAGAACAGGGGAGCCAGTCAGGGAGAATGGGGATGTGTTTGTGTTGCTGGGGTACTTCAGTACTTTGTGTAGAGCTGAGGCCATCGATCCCTCCAGGGTTCCAAGCCACAGGTGCGTGGAGGGAGAAACGAGTGGCTGAGGGCAGAAAGGGATGGGAAGCTCACCCACACTGAGCCACTCTGTGCCCTCACTATGCATCCCAGGGGCCGTCTCCTCCATCCAATACCAACATGCCAAGGCCAGTATCATTCCTGCTTTACAGCTGGGGAAACCCAGCCTCCCACAAAACCATTTCCTCGGGTGGGGGTGTGCCACTGGTGAGCGATGGAGCTGGATCTGAAGCCAGAACTGTCTTGCTCCGGAAGCTAATGCCTTTACACATCCTTGGGACCTCTCAGGGCAGGGGTCTGCCTTCAGGCTTGGAGAACGTGGTCCTTTCCCTCCCACCGCAAGGGCACACTCTTCGCCTGCACCGACAGCATGCACACACACCCCAGAGTTTGCAGGACGGACCCAAGTTGGTGCCACTGACCCTGGGCCCTGGTTCCATGGCCCCTGCCCCGAAAGCAGCCATCAGGAGGCCTGAGAAGTGGAGAGGTGGGCATCAGGGGAGAGTCCTCATCAGATGCTGCAGTGAAGCGTCCCCCACCCACTCAGCATCATCTCCACTCTGCACGCTGGAGACTGCTCTCACCCCGTCTCCCTCTGAGGCTCTGGAGAATGGTCCACAGAGACTCCGATCATCTTCTCTGGAAAGGGGCCCCTGCCCCTTCCTGGGGGTACAGACAGCTCTGAGAACAGGCACTCCCCTCCTCTGTTCCCAACGTCCCTTTCTTAGGACACCTCTTCCCAGACTCAGCTTTGAGCCCCAGGGAGAGGCCTCCCCTGGTTGCCAGGGCAACGGCTCCATTGTTCCTGCTGCTGGAGTTTAGCAGGCAGGCCCCCTCAGTTTCTGGACCCTGCTCTCCCTACCATTCTTGAGCCAGTGGAGCCTGCAGTGCCCCCATTCTACTCCTCAGGGCCTCTTTGTCGTCAGGATGCAGAGGAGGGGGAGACAGGCTGACTGGTCACCATGCCAACATCGCATGGCCCACATCCCTGCAGGGAGGGGATGGGTTGGGTGGTCGGATATTGAGCAGTGGAGGGAGCAGTTAGTCTGACTCTTGGGTCACCTGCCCAAGGGCCCCTGCTGCTGGCTCAGGGTCCATTTTGGGAGAGGATTTCACTAGCTCTCTGCTTTTTCACCCAGTTTGTTCCATTTTTGTTTGGTTAAGCAAAACTTGAGGCTTAGGCTTTCTCTTACCCATCTGAATTTTCAGGCAGCACATGGACTGAGAGAGGAGCCAGGCTGTGGCCCACCCAGCCTAAGTGGGACGATAATCCCTCCTTCCTTCTTTCCTTCCTTCCTTCCTTCCTTCCTTCCTTCCTTCCTTCCTTCTTTCCTTCCTTCCTTCCTTCCTTCCTTCCTTCCTTCCTTCTTTCCTTCCTTCCTTCCTTCCTTCCTTCCTTCCTTCCTCCCTCCCTTTCTTCCATCCCTCCCTCCCTCCCTCCTTCCTTCCTTCACTCCATCTCATTCATTCAACAACATTCACTGAAGCTGACTCAGAACCATCCTGCAAGTTAAATATTATTAAAACCACTTTCCAGAAGGAGAAACTCTTACTCAAAAAGGTAAATTACCCAAGGTTCCTAAAATATTGTCAGAGGCAGGATTCAATCTCAGTTCTGCCTGGCTCCAATATCACTGCTTTAAAGTCAAGAACAGATTATATTCTCCCTACCACTGACAGTATCTTTACTACCCTGTGCACAGTAAGCTGATTTATTATTGACTAAAAGCAAGCCATTACAAGGATGTTAAGGGCCAGGTGTCTTGCACAAAGTAGCTGCTTAATAAGTATGCGATGAATGGATGGACGGATGAAGGGACATATTCAGGGTAACTACTCAGAGTATTAAGGGCAACAACCTGGAAGTCAACTCTTGATTCCCTCCTTTATTGTTTCATTTGTACATTCATTCAGTAAATAAGTCCTGAGGACTTCCGTATGCCAGGCACCTTGCTGGGCACTGGGGACATAAGAAAAACACCTCTCTCTGGTGAGAGAGGCAGACAGGTAAAACAGCCCATCACAATTTGTGGGATGAGAGCTCCATCAGGAGAGTCCAGGCACTGGGAAAGACCAGCTGACCTCAATGGCATTTCTCATGTTCTAAGTCACTGAGTCACAGACCCTCTGAGCTCAAACTGATGCTCTATCCACACTGCACGTCAGCCAGACAGAGGTAAAACCACACCTGGAGCTTAGGACAATGATTAGGAAAGACCAGAGTCTAAAAATTTAGAATAGTGATATTTAGGAGAACCTAGTTCAGTCTGAAGACCCTGAATCCCATGACTCCACCAGGCTTCTCTCACCAGTAGAAACAGCCCCTGCTACCTTGCCTAAGGAGACTGGGCCTGCCTTGCTTGAAGACTATGACTATCCCTTACCCATAGCCTCACCTGCCCCCAGAGCCATGGGAAGGACAATCTCCGTGTGCCCAAGGAGCCAATTATAAAGGTGAGTCTAATAGACGCTTAAATGCCCAAATGTGCAAATTTACATATCAATGAAAACCTGAGGAATATTCATAAGAATGGGTTCCACCCATGCTAGAGTAGGGAGAAAAGAATGTAGTTGTAAATCCAGCTGAGTTACCAGAGATTCTGAGGCTGGTGTGCCAGCTCAAGAACGTGATAAAAGTTCCAGTGTTACTTCACTTGGTAAACTGAAGCCTGTACTCGATGAAACCGACATGCCAACGTTGTTCTAGGTACAGTGGAGAAGAAATCTAAGGACTTAGGGAGATAGACACATGGAAGCAGGTTTGCCATCCGCGACTGCCTTAACCGTGTTTTATATCCCCTGAGGGGGACCAAAGGACCCTCCCTTCCCCAAGATGGTGAGAAACATGTTGCTAAGGAGATAGTGTTACTGTTGCAGGGCACCACATGCTGGGGATGTTGACGGAAGATACTGCCACTGAAACGTGTCCCTGAGCTTTAATGGGAAGAGTGAGATCCCAGCATTGGCAATTCACTGACACTTAGTGACCAGAAGCAAAGTGGACACAGAAGGCAGCAGGGCCAGGGTGACAGTCAGAACAGACTGACACATAGGGATCTTTGGTAGTGGCCAATTAATCATGGGTGCCAAGGAGTAAAATACATGAGGCATTGCATTCACATCCTACTTGATCTGTAGAGTTAAAAGACAAACAAACTAGAGTTCTGACAAGCAAAAATCTCAAGACATCAGCAAGTCTTAGATTTTCACTAAATTCCCAACCTAAGTCAAGAGAATAGAAAAACGTACTCTGTACCATATGACGTTGCAAATTTATATTGTCCATCTCCCTCCCAATTTTTCTGTGGTCATTAAGTACAGTGGGTGTGCACTGGGAAAAGAGAAATACCGGACTCTTCAGGATTTATTACTGGCTCTGAGCTAATCTTAATCCCGGGTCATGGGTTGAGTGAGCATTAATGGAAGTCAGGAAATAAATGGAGTTTGGGCCCAAACTAGTTCATAGTGGGCCCAGTAGATTCATATCTACCCTGTGGTTGTTTCTTCAGGTCCTGAATGTATAGTTGGAATATATGTATACATATACATATACATATGTACACACACATATATATACACACACACATATATTTATTTGTTTATACATATATATACATAAGTATATATGTTATTTATACATATATGCGTATATATATATATGTATATATATATATAAAATCAGATATACACAAAATCTCCTGCCTGACCTATGGCAGATACAGACTGACATGATAGGAAGGACTAAGTGAGAACTCCTGCCAGCCTTCTCCCTAACAATAGGGTAAATCAAAACCAATGCCACATTTCTAGGAGAATCACAGAGAATAGTGCCACCACAGAACACTTAAAAAAAATGCAAGGTTGGTGACCCAGTGGTGTGCTAGAATCACTTCGTGCAAGCCCACAAGAACTGTTGACATTATTCTCATTTATTTATAACAATTGTTCTGATTGTTAACATTACCTCCCAACTGCATCTTCAGTGACGTTACTTTGGTAGCTTAAAATTGGCCATGTTGGGACTATTTAAACCAGAGAAATTGGGAGACATTACAAATCAGGCTTTCTTTTTTTTTTTTTTCTTTTCTGAAAACCAGTTTATCAGCAAACTACCTGTGACCCCTATCATATCTTCATTTAACTTACCTGTTTGGCTTGAGCAGATGTATCTTGGAGTTGGAGAATGATGGCAGATTATGTTACAGAAATCAGACTGTCATTTCAATTTCAGCTGCCATTCTGGATCTGGTCTACTTACTGTATCATATCAGCCCAACTTCTGATGTCTACTATGGTCAGAAAGGTGGATGGACAGATGGATGGATGGATGGATGGATGCAAGGTGAACACATATTTTTCACAATGGCTAATTTATGGAAACAACCTAAATGACAAGAAATGAATGGTTAAGGAAATGCAGTACACACAATGGAATATTAATCAGCCATAAAAAGAAGAAAATCCTGCTATCTATGACAATATGGATAGACCTGGAGGGCATTGTGCTAAGTGAAATAAGGCAAACACAAGAAAGATAAATACCGTATGATTTCAATTATATGTGGAATCTAACATAGTCCAAATCGGGGGTGCCTGGGTGGCTCAGTCAGTTAAGCATCTGACCCTTGATTTTGGCTCAGGTCACGATCTCCTGGTTCGTGGGATCAAGCCCTGAGTCAAGCTCTGTACTTACTGACAGCATGGAGCCTGCTTGGGATTCTCTCTCTGTGTGTCCCTCCCCCCTTCTCTCTCTCAAAATAAATAAATAAACATTAAAAAAAACACACAGTCAAAATAATAGAAGCAGAGAGTAGAGTGGTGGTTGCCAGGAGCCAGGGGTGGGGGGAATAGGAAGATGTCGGTCAAAGGGTACAAAGTTTCAATCATACAGGATAAATAAGTTCTGGAGATGTAAAGTACAGCATGGTGACTGTACTTAACAATATTATATTATCTGAAATCAGCTAAGAGAGCATATCTGAAGTGTTCTCACAAAAAAGAAAGAAGAAAATTATAGCTATGTGAGGTGATGGATATGTTAATTAACTTGATTGTGGTGATCATTTTATAATGCATGCATATGTCAAAACATCAAGTCGAACACGTTAACCATATACAATTCTCATTTCTCACCTATACCTCAGTAAAGCTGAAAAAAAGAAAATTATTAACTAGGCTAAGGTAATTGCTTACCGTCTCTTCTAAACAGATGAGCGCACTGTCCAATGGGACGAAATTGACACATAACCTGTATTGTTTATCATGCAAGTAGCATTACTGAGCGTAATACACAACCTCTTTCTCTTTGATGGGCTATAAATACATTTGGATACTAAAGGATTTTGCAATTAATATAAATATAGCTAAAATTTATAGAATGCATTTATAGAATGAGACTTTTATCTCAACTATAAAATGAAAACAGTAGCCCCTATGTATGTCCAGTTCACCAAATGATGTGATAATCAAATGAAGTTGTTTGTATGTGTAAAACAGCATTGTACATTTTAGTGCCCTGCCTTAAAACATGGCGAGGTAAATAGCTACTAGGCTGTTTCTATATTCAAGATTGAATGGGAGATTCTTGGCAATTATCTATTATTCATGGATGAAAGTCTGTGGCTACTAATCAGCTTTGTCAAAATCTGTAATTGTATATTCGGCATAAGTCTGATTTTAACAACAAAAAAAGATGGATGGATGAGTGGATTGTTTGTATGAAGGGATGGTTATATTGGGTAGGAGCATGATGCTGCTGCTGTTGTTTTTTTTTTTTTTTTTTTTTTTTTTTAGAATTTAAGAGTGGGAATAAAGGTGTGCACTCCTAGACTGCTGAGAATGAAAACCCAAAAACTTCCCAGAATCGCTTTCACTAGTTTAGAGCATGACACGGGTCCTGTCAATGAGAAACATTCAGTGAATGTGGAGTTTGTAACCAAAGTTTCAGTCTCAACTTCCTGATTCCTTTATCCCAGCTGAAGAGCGTGTTTCTTGATTCAACATTGTAGCAGTGTTTTCCAGACTCCTCAAGTTCTTGACTGCTGTAGAGGTGGCAAGTTCTCTGGAAGGTCAGTGATGAGAAGCCTGGGGTTCATTCCTGGAGTCTCAAATTAGGGTTTGGCCTTCCAGTCCTTCCTGTGATTTTGTAAGCACCAAATTCACGTTATGAAATCCCTTTCTCCTTAAGAGAGCTGCAATGGATTTTGTTAGCTGCAGCTGCACTCTGACTGATATGATCCCCCCACCTTTTTTTATATGCCCCCTTTTCAAGTTTTTCTTCCCCTCATCAGTTTTCATCTCTACTATCCAACCACTTCCCATTTCATTCCCCAGAGGTGAATCACCTCTTACATTTGAGGGGAGAAAAATATAGACAATATTATTGAGGAATTTCTCAACTTCCTGCCTATCCTTCTATGGTTCCTGGACCCACCATACCTTCATGATGTCTTTCCTACAAGGATAACCCATTTACTTTTTCTGTGAATTCCATCCTTTTCATCTCCAGAAATCTTCTTCCCTCCTGTACCTTTGACCTGTCCCTCTTGTTACTCTGTTCATTCATGGTAGACACTGCCAAGCCTTTCTCGTGGAGAAGAACCCCCAACAACTCCCAGTCTCCCATGACCCTCTAGCTAAGGTCTCCCTCCCTTCACTGCCAAGCTTTCTAAGAGAATTATCTACACTATTCATCTCCACTTTCTCCCCTTTTGTTCACTCCTCTCCAAGCCACTTAGCCTTTATTGTCCTCATTCCACTGAAATTAACCTCAGTGAAGTAACCAATGGTCACCAAATAGCCTAATCCAGTGGATCCTTTTCATTTGTTTTCCTCCCTGATCTCTCAGGGGCATCTGCCAATCTTAACTTTCTCCTCTATGATATCGTGAGGACACGTTCATTGCACTTTTCTCCAGGATCATTTGGTTGGTCTTTCACAATCTCCTTTGGGGGCTCCTCATTTTATGGACATGTGGAATGCTCTTTTCCAAAAGTTTTTGTCCCTGAGCCCTACATTTCTTTCCATTCTAGTGCATTCCATCCTAGTGCATGATTTCAACTACTGACAATTCCCAGGAATATACCTTGAACCCAGACCTCTCTCCTGACTTCCATTGTATATACAGTAACTTTCTACTCCATATTTCTACCTGTCTCACAGACATCTCAATCTCAACGTGTCCAAAACAGAACTAATCTTCCCCAACATCCATTCTTCCTCCTAAATTCCCTGTCCTGTGAGGGGCACCACAGTCCACTCAGACCCTCAAATCAGACATCCAGGAATCATCCTAAATTCCCTTGTCCCTTGTCCTTCACAATTAAGTTGTCACTAACAGATTTGAATTCTACCCCTAGTGCTCTGTGTGATGGTTTCTCTCCTCTCCATCACTACTGCCCTGGTCCAGCCCTGTGTAATCTCTCTCTCTCTCTCTCTCTCTCTCTCTCTCTCTCTCTCTCTCCCTTCCTCCCTCCCTCTCTCTCGCTTGCTCTCGCTGTCTCATTTCTGTTTCTGCTCACTCACTAGTCTTCCAACTCCTTCACAGCTGCTTCAATCCATTCTCCACACAAAAGCCAAATCTAATCACATCACTCCCTTCCTTAAATCCCCTAGATGGTGTCCCCACACACTTGCACAGTTTTCAGGATAAAGTTCACATTCTTTATCCTAGACCTAAGACCCTTCATTATCTGACTTCTCTAACCTCATCTCCCTCCACTGACCCTGAAGCTATGCCCCCAACCCCATGAACATGCTGCATTCACTCACTCCATGCATTTCTCTCTGTGTGGAACCACCTTGCACTTCACCTGGGCCACTTATTTGTCATCCTTGGTGACTCAGCTCATGTTACCTCTTCCAAGAAACTTTTCCCAATCATCCTTTTTACTACCACTGTGCTTTGTATATGCTGTGCTTACCTCTAATTTTACATTAAACTGTATCATATATATCATATATCATACATCAGGGATATAAATACATTTGTCATAGGACTTGCTAACCTGTCTGATATGTTTTCACATGCCAGTATCCTACCACAAGCCCAAGTGTTCCCTTGGGAGCAAAACCATACTTAGCAGTGTGCCTGGGACAGAATAAGCTCCCAAGTCATGTTTGATAGATGAATTAGTTTAATTTCTGCTTGAATTTTATCAGGTAATTGTTGTGGATTGGATTGTGTCCCCTAAAAATAGATATGTTGGAATCCTAACACTCACTACTTCTGAATGTGACCTTATTTGGAGAGAGGGTCTTTACAGAAATATTCAGGTTGAAATAAGGTCACCAGGGTGGGCCCTAATCTAATAGGACTAGTGTCCTTATTAAAAAAAAAAAAAAAAGGAAAATTTGGACACAGAGACTGATGCGAATAGAAGGAAGACAGCATGAAGAGACACAGGCAGAAGATGGCCATCCACAAGCCAAGCAGGGAGGCCTGGGTCAGATTCTCCCTCACAGCTCACCCCTTGATTTTGAGCTTCTGGCCTCAGAACTGTGAGATAATTAATTTCTTTCACTTAAGCCACCAGTCTGTGGTACTTCATTATGGAATCCCCAGAAAACTCATGCAGTAGAATTTCCTGTGCCTTTTAAGCCTTTATTTCTTTGAATCTCTAGCCATAAGTTGTTTTCTTTCTGAAGTCTTCTTTCTGAAGGTTTGCTTTTCTAGCATATCTGTCTCTCTTACTATCTCTCTCTCTCTCTTTCACACACACACACACACACACACACACACACAAATCACATGTCTCTTTCAAGAACTTCCCCCTTTCCTCCAGATACTTCCACCTTACCAACAAGTTCTGCCTTGTGGGTCAGAATTAGGTCCCAAGTAAAAGCTCCCCTCATTGCTTTCTCATCTTTCTGAAAGAGAAAATCAGGTCAAGAATGTAATCCACTGCAATGTTTATGACAGAACAGGGCATCCAATGGTTGTGCCCATGAGCCCAGTTTGCATCTTGCCCCCATGCTAGATTCAGAATTCTCTAGGCAAGGAAAGTATCACAAGACTGTCAGCCAAACCAGTAGTCAGGACATCCCACAGCAACATCACCTGATCATCCTTTCATCTCACCTGTGCTCCCTTGGTACTACCACCAAGCTTTTATGACATCAAATCATGCTACTCTCTTGCTCAAAACTGTCTAATGCTTCCCCATTGCATTTAAAGCCAATTTCAACTTGCTATAGAGGTCTCTCCTAGATTTACTGAACATCTGTAAAACCTTTCTGGCCTCAGAATTTTGAACATGTTCCTTCCTCTACTTACAGTGCTTTTCTCCCCCTTTCTTGCCCTTTGCCTGGCTAAGCTTAGTGTCAATTCCCCAAAGGAGGTTACCCTGTATTAGCCTCCTATTAGATGCTCTCAAAGAAACTTGCATTATCTTGCCAAGGATTTGTCATAGTTCCTACCTATATGTTTATATTTATGGCTATGTGATTAATGTCTTTCTCCTCCACTACACTGAAAACACCGCAAGAACTGGACATTTGTCTGTTTTGCCCACCACTGACTCCCCAGTCCCTAATGTGGTCAATGGCATAGAGTAGATACTCAACAAAAATTTCTTTAAATGAATGAACTGAGTCCTACTCCTTGGCCCATTTCAATGAGACAAATTTATTTGGATGAAGGACATTCCTACCACCATAGAATTCATATCCTAAGCCTCATCCAAATCTTGGTGATGGCTTTGAGCTTATAATAACATCACATCACAATTTCAACTTTATGTCACTTATTAGACTATTACACTGGCCAGGGTCCCCATAGGAACCTGGGGAAGTGGCTGGTGCTCTCAGATGGGGCAACTGAGACTTTGATAAAGAGGCTGGTTAAATGGTATGGGCAGGGTTAAGGGAAACCATCAAAGAATGGAGTTAGCAACAGTGGGTACCTGTTACCATTCCAAGCTCCAGAAGAGCAAAGGGAGGGGTAGATACCAGAATCTGAAAATTGCCACCTAACAAGAGCTGTGATCATTAGAGAGGGATGTAACCAGTGCATGGAGTCACAAAATAAATATCCCAACTCCACTCTCCTCCCACTTTCCAGTCTCCTGCTGGTTGACTCTTTTTTTTTTTTAATGGAAGCACTGAAGTATAGTTGACACACTCCCCTTGGTTGAGTCTTGTTTGGCTGAACCTAATAGAAGCCTACCTCTGAGACCATGTAAACATCATTACTTAACTGAGGACTTCTTTGCTTTTCTGTTTTTCACTGATGCCAAGCTTATTCTCCACAATATCCAGTTTTCACTACAGATGGATATTTTACCTCCCTCTTTCCCTAAAATTTCAGTTTTTTTTTTTAAAGTTTATTTATTTCTTGGCGGGGGGTAGTAGAGAGAGAGGGAGAGAGAGAACCTCAAGCAGGCTGTCACTGCATACTGTCAGTGTGGAGCCCGAGGTGAGGCTTGAACTCACAAACCATGAGATCATGACCTGAGCCAAAACCAAGAGTCTGACACTTAACCGACTGAGCCATCAAGTGCCCCTCAAATTTCAGTTTGAAGTTATGTTCATCAGGTGGCAGATTTTCCCACCAAGCACCATTGTCATGATCACATTCAGATGTACTCTGTCCTGGGTAGAAAGTCCATTTTTATCATGTAAATCTTAGTTCAGGAAATCCAGTTCTGATTTTTAACACTAGCTCACCATTTCCCATGGCTTGTTTTCTCTATCAGAGCTACTACATGCCAGAGCAAGAGAGATGCAAATGTTATTTGGTCCTGCCTTTTGAGCCCCCTTCTCACCCCTTTCGATTTCTGCAGCTTTCCAGGGCTTCCAAGGTACAAGGTTCCATTGGGAAGTAGCTATTTTCCATTCCCTAGTCATCTCTCTAGGGCCTGAAGTGTACAAACTGACCGGATGCCTCCATCTCAAGCCTGTGGGCCAACACAATTCTTGCTCTGGGGAGCAAGGTCCCTCCAGATAATACCTTCATGCATTCTTTTCATCCCTGGGATCCTGGAGCTTAATAGCTCTGCCTCCTCATTTCTGTCTCAATTTCCGGCTCCGTGGTGCCACACCCAGGCCACCTTATCTTCCTCTCACCTGACCTTAGTGCTCAGCACCTTTTGCCTCAGACTAATAGCTCTGACATGAAGCCTGCTGCCTTCAGAAAGTTCTGGTCCAAAGAGCCGTAGGCTGAATATGCCCTCCCTACCCAAGTTTTAACATTTCCTTTTATACATACCTCATAAATGTCATCTAAGAAGCTCTAAAGTGTCATTGAGTAACCCATGCCACTTCTTCCCTCGCTTCTGGAACCTGATCTCCGTTTTCTTTTCCTTCCCTTTCAGGGAGATTGTGTCCTTCTCCCTCATGCCCTTCCCCACTGGGTCAGCAGACGAGGAAAGATAAGGATGCCGGACTCAACCGAGGGATCACCTTGCCTCCCAGCCCAGCAGAGGCTCGGACTGCTGTACCGAGGATGTGTCTGGGAGGTGAGAGGAGCGCCCATGGGACGGGATGATGGACCCTATTAATCACAGCTGTCATAGCAGACGAGTGGAAGAGGGGTCTTCAAAGCTGGAAGCCCCTCTGCCCAAGTGTCGGTCTTTGGGGCTCAGTGGAGTGCCCTTCCTCTGACCCAGGACTCCCGATGGCTCCTCCCCAATCCCTAACCCCCCTCAACCCAGTCCTGCGGCGCTTCCCATCCTTTCACTGCGATGAATTTTTTTCTCCCTCTAAATATTTTAAACGTCCAAAAGAAAAAGCCAAATCCCGAAATCCAAACACAATGACAAGCAAAAACGTGAGGAAAAATAACAAGGGTATAACAGCTCTCTATCCCAACCGCGGACCCGAGCCGGTCCGAGGTCCTCGGGAGCCGGGAGGGGTTAACCCTCTGCTGCGCGGGGACGGGGCGGGGGTGGGGGTGGGGGTGGGTAGGGGGCCGCTCCGCCCCCTTCCAGCCGAAGGGGAGGGGCGGAGGGGCGGAGGGGCGGAGGGGCGGAGGGGCGGAGGGGCGGAGGGGCGGAGGGGCGGAGGGGCGGAGGGGCGGAGGGGCGGGGGGGGGGGGGGGGGCGCTCCAGTCTGGCTATACATAGATGCATTCAGTTCTCTACATTTTGCCAAACCTGCACAAGCTCATCTCCACCCCACCCCCCACCCGCACCCCGGTCCCCACCAAACCTTTTGTCTCGGCGCTTCCCTCCTACACTAAAGAGTCCAAGAAATATCCCTGGTGACACTGAACCCCAGGCCAGACTGCTCTGGGGGCCTGAAATGGATGCCTTGCGCGTGCTTCTCACCAACACCTGCCTCCTTTCTTACACAGCCTCCTCCTTTAACGAGAGACAGTCAGGGGCGCCCCGTGCCTCCCGTCTTTGTGCGGTTAAGGACAGCCTTTGTTGTGCTGTAGGCATGAAGCAGTGGACAAAGGACCCCAGATGATGTAAGCCACACCCCTTACCTCCCCCTCGGGAGCCAGAGGCCAGGCTCCTCCAAGGTGGAGGGAGCGGGGAATCCTTTTGGAGCCCCCATTTTATAAAGCAAATGCCAAGCCGCCCAAGCCGTTTACCGAGAGCAGCTTGCTTATCACCCCATTAAGATGGCATTTGTCTCCATTTTTAAACAAAAGGGAATTTAGGCTGACGGTCCCGAATCCCAAGAGCGCACTGTGGGATAAGAGGACCCGCAATCATGCAGGAGCCTGGAAACCCTCTGACAAAACCGGGCTCTAAGGCGTCCAACCCCCACCCCCACCCCGCCCATGCCAGAGGCACCCCCAGTGGGTTTCCTACACCAGCCAGGACCCAGTTGAGCCCAGCATTGCAGCGGACTCAGGGGTGGGGCTCAAATGAAGCCACAGGCGGGATGGAGGCAAAGTTGCACTCCTGGAACTGTGGACAGAGCACTCTGGAAAGCCACCTTTCTCCGGCTGCACTGAAGCTGAAGTTGTCATCATTTGAGACATGGATGGGCACAGGCTTTTTTGTCCAAGTCCCTGGGATGGGGGAGTGTCTTCATAGGGAGATCAGGGAAAGGAGAAGAGTACACGTCCTAGACACGGGGAACTTCTAGAGACTTTGTTAGTGGGAAAAGCACAAAAAAAGATTCATTTATTCTTTCAAAACACATTGGCTGCATCCTAGTCACTTGTCCTGGGGATACATCAGTGATTAACAGACACGGCCCTTGTCCTGGGGGATGTTAGTCTAGTGTGAAAGGCTACACACCAGGGATGGAGCTTCTGTTCTAGTTCCCAGTCCTGAGCTCCTGCTCAGTTTCTGCATCTGTAAAATGGAAGTACCTATTTCTTCATTGCCTTATGGAACAATGAGAAGAAAGAGCTGGATGTTTACTGTTTAATTGGAATTAAAATATAACAGGATCGTAGACACCCCCAAAGAATTGAAAGCAGGGATTCCAACAGACACTGCTGCACCAATGTTCATAGTGGCGTCATCCATGGTAGCCAAAAGCTGGGAGTAACCCAAGTGTCCATCAACACATGAATGGATGAACAAAATGTATACCGCTACAATTACATATTATTTAGCTATAGAAAGGGATACAATTCTGCTAAATGCCACAACGTGGATGAACCCTGAAGACATTATGCTAAATGAAGCAAGTCCAACACAAAAGGACAGCGTATATGGTTTGTCTTATGTGAAGTTCCTGGAATAAAAAATTCATAGAAACAGAAAGTAGCACGGAGGGTATCAGGGGCTGAGGGGGAGGGAGGAATGCAGAGTTATTGTTTAATGAGTAAAGAGATGGGCCGTCTGGGTGGCTCACTCTGACTTCGGCTCAAGTCATGATCTCGAAGTTCGTGGGTTTGAGCCCCACATCGGGCTCTGTGCTGACAGCTCAGAGCCTGGAGCCTGCTTCAGATTCTGTGTCTCCCTCTCCCTGTGCCCCTCCCCAGCTTGCAATCTCTCTCTCTCTCTCTCTCTCTCTCTCTCTCTCACACACACACACACACACACACACACACACAAATAAATAAACGTTAAAAATTAATGGGTGAAGAGTTTGGGATGAAAAAGTTTTGGAAATGGATAGTGGTGATGGTTGCACAACATTGTAAATGTTCTTAATGTCACTGAATTGTACACTTAAAAGTGGTTAAAATGATAAATTTTGCTATGTGTATTTTACAAAAATTCAAATATATGTGTGATAGTGTGATTTATGTTAAGAGATATAGATTTGAAGTTTTGGCACAGAACTCCTAAAACCCCTGGAATTTCCTAAGTGATAAAAGAATAAATGTAAAAGGAATGTCTTTATTCACAATAGGCCCCTTTAACCACACCTGAGCTTGTTAATGAGATGACTTTGGGAAAGTCCCTCTGGTGGAGCACTGGTTGCCAGGGGGACCAACCTTATATTCCAAAGGTTGGGACTTCCAGCCCCTGACCTGACTTCAAGAGAGTTTGGAGAGATTGGAGTTGGAGTTAATCACCTGTGGCCAACGATTTAACCCACCATGCCCCTGTAATGAAGCCACCATAAAAATCCCCAAAGTATGGGGTCCAGGAGCTTCCGGGTTGCTGACCACATGGAGGTGCTGAAGGGCAGCACGGCTACACACCTTGCCTTGTGCAGCTCCTTCACCCGGCTCTTCCTACATCATCTATCCTTCTATAACAAACCAATTATCTAGTAAGTATACTGTTTTCCTGAGCTTTGTGAGCCATTCTAGCAAGTTATCAAACATAAGGAAAGGGATGTGGGAACTTCTGATTTATAGCTGGAAGATCATAACACACGTGACAACCTGGACATGCAATTGCCCTTTGAAAATGGGGGGTGGGGTGGTCTTATGGGACTCAGCCCTTCACCTGCGGGATCAGTGCTAACTACAAGAGTCAGTGTCAGAACCGAGCTGTATTGTGGAATACCCAGCTGGTGTCTGGAAAGTTGAAGAATTGCTTGCTGGGGAACCCCCGCCACACACACACACACACACACACACACACACACACACACACATTTGGTGTAGGAAGTATTCAGTGAATAGGTGAATAAAGGAAACAAATGTTTTCCTTTCAGTATTTAATATAGGACCCCTTGAAGTATAGTTTAGTATTTTAGAGCTCCTAGTATGAATCACAGGGCTTAGCAAGGTGTAGGTGTGCAGAGCCTGCTTAATGAATGGTGCTGTGCTAAGGGTCAGATCTGTGTCCTAGAATACAAGTACAGGCTCTTAGAATTAGGAAGGAGTTCATGTGGGATCAGGCCATCCTAAAGGTGGTATCACCTGATCTAGCCTCCCACCCACTATGTAAACCTTCTGCCATAGATGTTGTAAATTCAAACATACACAGGAGCTGGGGCTCCTGGGTGGCTCAGTAGTTAAGCATTCATCCAACTCTTGATTTCAGTGCAGCTCATGATCTCATGGTCATGAGATCAAGCCCTGAGTTGGGCTCTTAAGATTTTTCTCTCTCCTTCTGTCCCTCTCCCACTTGTACTCTCTCTCTCTCTCTCTCTCTCTCAAAAAAAAAAAAAATACACAGGGGCCAAGTGAGTCCCATAAATGAGAGAAGATGTCCTAGAAAAATGTATAAGACATACCTATTTGTAAAATGGGCTCTATCTTAAGGGAGCAGCCACAGCTTAGCTCCATTACTGACACGCAGGATTGTAGACTCAGTGTTGCCAGATCTTCCAACTCTGCAAAAACCCAAAAAGGTCAAAAATCTAGATTAACAGAAATCTCCTAATCTGTTGGCAACTCATTTAGCTTTTAAAATAATTCATTGCAGCCCAAACAGAACACCTTTGCAGGTGAGATCCAGCCCATGGACTAACCATTTGCAAAGTCTGTTCTTCAAATTCTAGGAGAATCTCATATACTATCCATCCATCTGGATGGGTATTCAGGATTTGCCTGAATGCTTCTTATGACAGAGGAACTCATTATTTAACTAATTTTTTGATAAATTCTAATTGTTAGGAATATCTTGTCTTAAATATAAATCTACCTCCTTGTAACTTTTTCTCCCTGTATTCCTAAGCCGTTTGTATCCCCTCACCATCTTAGCCTAGAGAACAGCTATACCCCAGTGTGGTCAGTGCCATTTTCCTCACTGGAGTCTGGGTTCTTTGAGGACAATGGCTGAGTCTTACATCTCTAAATAAGGATAATAATAGACAACACTTATTGAGCATGTATGTGCCAGATACTATCCTAAGCTCCTTGCACGTATGAACTCATTTATCTCTTTGGAGTACTCTGTGAGAGAGGTAGTATTATAATCACATTTTACATACAAGGAGACTATGGACAACAGGGCCTGAATAAGTTGTCCAAGGTCACATACCTAGTAAGTAGCAGAACCAGAACTGGAACAGTCTGGTTCCAAAGGAAATGTTCAGGATACTACAAGTGCTTATGGGGATGATCACACTCACTCAGTGATACTTGGTTGATATGAAATAAGAGAAAACAATGCCAGTTCTTTCTACCAGAACCACAAAATGAACAAGTCTCCATAAAACCAACATTAGAGATGGATTCCACCATATGCAAAGATGCAAAAGATGAGAAAGGAGAAAGGATGGTCTTTAACCATGGAGAAAAAAAGTTATATACTAAATATAACTTCCTGGGTGTTGAGGGCTTCGAGCTCCTGGAATAGAGAATATAAAGTCATGCTTTCTTTCTTAGATAAATATATATTTTAAATTTATTTAAACAAAAATTTTTAATGTTTATTTCTTTTTTTTGAAAGAGAGGGAGAGAGAGTGAGCAGGGGAGGGGCAGAGAGAGAGGAGACACAGAATCTGAAGCAGGCTCCAGGCTCTGAGCTGTCAGAATGGAGCCCAACGCAGGGCTCAAATCCATGAGCCTCAAGATCATGACCTAAGCTGAAGTCAGACACTCAACTGACACCCAGGGACCCCTATATTTTTAAAGAAAGGATGGGGAGACTAATGTTTCTGGAATCATTCTTCCACCTGAAGCTGTCCAGAGGCAAAGGGAGACATTATAAACAAATTGTGGATGCTGAGAAACTTACATTCTTCCAATTTCTATTCCTCATGGTTTCCCACAAGGCAGACAGAACAGTGGTTCTCTCAGTGTATCAGCCTACTGGACACTGGAAACAAAGAAACCTAAGATTCACAGATCAAATCCTGTGTCCCAAAATCAACTACATAGGTCAGAAATTAACATAGGATACCCAAAATCAGAGTATTTTAGAATGGGAAAGGGTTCAAGAAGTAATCTCCTCTTATCCAATCTTCTGCACACAGCAAAAATGCCTTCTGCAACATTACAGACATGTGGGCACTCACCTGTTGTGGATACCCACCAGCCATAGCTCTTGGGTCAGCCCTCACAGTCTCAAAAAGAGATGAAATGAATCACAGATAGTTGTAGAAAGATCTGGAGGAAGCCTGAAGGCTGGGGCCAAGGGAAAGGGAAGTTAGACAGGAGGAAAACACTTGGTATGTGATTTTCTCAGCAGAACCTTTTCATGCATGTTCACATGAACATGGGCCATACAGGTGGAATTTTGGAAATTTGGAGTAGCCCTAATCCTATTGCTGATCTCACTTTTTGCAACACTGTGAAACGCTGGATTTTTTTTCAGTGTATTTCTTTGCCCCACTGATGTTGGACTTGGCCTCAAAACCTATTGTGGCCAAAGGAATATAGGTGGAGCTAATAGCATGCCAGTTCTAAGCCAAGGTCTAACCACTACACAAGGCTTAATTAATAGTTCAAGAATCAATAACACATATTTACTCTTGCATAACAGCATTTGAGGGGATGTTTGACACCTAGGCATCTTAGCCAAAAGGTGTCCTCTTTTAACACCTAAAACAGAATAGGAAGTAATAGAAGAGGGTGGGAATGAGGCCTTTATTGACCAAGCTCACCAGGAAAGAAAGGCTAGGTTGCTGAGATCCAGGTGGCCATCAGAACCATCTAGAGACATCTCCTGAAACTGTATTCCATAAACAAAGACTGAAATCTTAGAAGACTTGACATCTACAGTGGCCATTCTGGTAGCCCCCAGCCCCCATACATAAATGTCCAGACCCACCACTGTCCAGTCTCTAATGTCTCAGGAACCACACAGCAATGTGCTGAACATTTTGTCTGTTTTCCAGTATTTATGGAAAACAAGAGTCTTTTGGGGTAATTTGGGCTTATTTTCTCCTGGGAAGGTGTACAGCAATCAGCATCCTTCTCCGATGACAATCCTTGAAACAGAGCTGGGGGCAAGCCCCTAAAAAGAGATTCACACATGGGAAGGGAGGATAGATGAAGAATACTGCCCTACGTTCTGCAGCTGTGGGAGGAAAAGTTGCTGAATGGGAGGTGACTGGCTTGTCCTGAATGTACCAGGAAGTTTTATAACTCTATGACTGTGGCCCATGAAGTTGCAGAATATTGTCCCCTGCCTTGTCTGCCCACCTGCTCCAGTTCTAATTTGCTTTTGCAATCAGCCAAAGTATCACCAACTCTGAGAGGCTATGGTACATTGTATAATTGGTCAATATATTCACTGCCCCTCCCCAATGGCCTGTGTGGAAATATTGTATTTCTTGCTCCATTTAGTGCCAACTTAGTCACATGACTTGCTCTGGCCAATGAAGCGTGAGTGAAGATATGACACTTTGGAGCAGAAGCCATTACTTGGCTCTGCCATATTTATTTTCCCTCTGCCATTGAGATCAGCCAGTCCCACATAGGGACCACACGTTTACCTTTGGTTCCACGTGGAGAGAGCATGAAGCAGACCTAACAGATCTCTGGTGGACCTTGACTGTTTTAGCTACTTAAAATGTTGCAGTAACTGGTTACTACAGGATAATGTAGCTCAAGCTGACTGATACATTCCCCAGAGCAGATTTCAACAATTTCTTCCCTTATTGCACCTCATGAGCAATCCAGTTGTATTAATGACCTCACTACTGTGGCATAATCATTCACTGTCTTTCCAGTGGACCTAAAACTCCCCACCATCAGAGCTCACGTCATTTAAACTAGGTTTCCCCAGTGCTTTGCGCAAGGCATGTGTAGGGGTGAAAGGTAGGCTGCTCCAAAATGTGCCACTTTGGCATGCAGATTATTTCAAGCTGCAAATAATTAAGGCCCAAAAGACTCAGGAAGAAACTTTGACCTTCCCCAAACTGCCTAAAAGAATATAGGCAAAGACCCTGCTCTAAGAATACAGGTATTGCCGTAGATAACTATATTATAATATGAACTAGGTGTATCAGACAGGGAAGAATCCAGCAATGTCTGTTTTATCAAAGTACTGTCTATGTACCACTGTTTCTGAAGGGCCCAGCAATCATTTGCTTACCAAACATTTACTCTTTTTTACCTCCTTGCGAATTGCATTCCTTCCCTTTGAAGTTCCAGACCCCAACCCCCTTCTTAGCTCAAGATGACACATATACCCCATTTCATCTGTCTTTGAATCTCGTGTCTGTGTGGATTCCCTGTATGTACAAAAGAAAATTTGATTTTCTCCTGTTCATCTGTCTCAGGTCAATTTGATTCTTAGACTAGGAAGAAGAACCTTAAAGAGTAAGGAAAAAATTTTCCTCCCCTACACATAGAACACAGTGAGCCTTCAAAAAATATGAATGAATAAATAAATGGCCAAAGGATCCTAAAGCCCTATGCTGTACTTTCCTCCCCAAACAGTGTAGCCCTCTCCTGAGGCGCTTTGCACATAAATCCCCACCTTCCAGCAGATAGATATCAGGTGACAAAATGAACTCAAATCAAAGAATAAGTTGCTATACTAACCAGAATTAACAGAAATCTGAGGAATGCAGCCTGGAGTGTGGCAGGCTTTCTGAAGGATGTCCTCAAGTTTCCAATGTTACAGGCAACCATATTCAAACATCTAGTAGGCTATGGCACAGGAGGCCCAGGGAAAACTGAGCCATCTGCTCAGACTTCTTTAGGGGCTGATAAAGCTTGTCTGCAAGGCATTTTTAAAGAGCTTACCCAGGTCAAGCTGTTAAGATAGTGGCTATCCCTGGAACCTGGAATTCTCAAGGCCCAGATCAGCCCAGCCCTGCTGCCTCTCGGTGAAACTTCAGCCCGGGCAACTGCCATTTGGAAGCCCTGTCTCTCAGGGCTGCATCCAGAGTCAACCTTGGACTAGGAGAGGGCAACACAGTTTTCACACAGTCCCTTCCTCGGAAGAGGGGCCCACACTCTCCAGCGCAGGACGTTGCCAACCAAAGGGCATCAACTCTGATTTCTGAGTACCTCTTGCTTTTCATAGTATTTATTTCCTCCCCCTCTCCCTCTCTGTGTGTCCAACACACACCGCCTTATCTTGGACCCTGCGTCAGAAGCACCGCATCCCAGAAGAGCGCCCTGAGCAAGGCCTTGCTGCCCAGTTACCAGGGGCAGCGAGTGCGTCTTCTGGGTGCTGAGCGGAACCAAACCACAATATTTACCCTGGGGGTGGACACACGTGCTCAGGAATCAAGACGTGGAGGGTGGGAAAGATGGAGGTTTTGGCTCCCTCTCCCCCTGCAGAGTTCCTGTTTGTTTTTCCACTGCTCTGTTCCAAAAGGGTGTACCTCGAAGGGGCTGCTTGGAGAGTCTTGTGTGTTGCCCCACTCCCCTCCGCGGCCTGCACCCATGTGGATACCGGAAGTGGGGGGTTGAGGGCCCAGAAGAGATGGCTGCCTTCTCTGCCCTTGAGGAGGGGCAACGAGGTGCAATATAGAGACAAAAGACGGTCCTGTGGAGTGGATGGGGCCACAGGGGCTGGGCTTGGGAATGACCTGGTGTGTGAGGCCACGGTCTTTGGGGGCGGGGGTAGGTAAGTGGGATGTTTGGCAGGCCGCAGGGTAGGCCCTTAAAAGGGAACGCTAGGAGACACCCCCTCCCGCCCCCGCCCCCGCCCCCACCCCCAAGTGCACGCCGTGGACTTCTGCCAGCACGAAGCAGAGTCACGAGCCAAGCCAGAGCAGCAGAGCGGCCAGGACATCATCAGCGCCGGGAGGGCGCGTGGGTGGAAGGGGGGAAAAGGAGGGATTCTCGCATCTCACTGCACCCCTCGCCTCCTCCAGCCCACAACTCTATCCAGAAGCCTGGCTTCTCCTCGCCCCAAATCTACAAAATCCCTGGATTGTCCGGGAAAGTCTTCAGAGGGTTGGGGGAGGGGGCTTCCTGGGGCGGAGGGCGTCGCACAGCCGCGGGCACCCCTCCCCTCCAGCCCGCGCGCCTCCCCCCTTCCTTCTCCTTGCCGGCTCCCACTCCCCGGACTCCGCAGCCCGCCCCCGCGCGGGAGATCTCCGGGCGGAGGCGGCGCGCGCAGCGGCGCGGGGGCGGTGGCGACGGCGACGCCGGGCGGGGCGGCGCGGGGAGGGAGCGCGCGCGCGCGCGCGCGCGCGGGCGGGCGGGCGCCCGGCTCCTACGCAAGCAGCCGCGAGAGGGGATCCTGGGCGCAGGCCCCGCCCCCTCACGTGCCCGCGGCGCAGGGCCGCGTGCCGCCCGCGTGACCGGCAGGCCCAGCCCGGCAGCCACCTCCGCCGCCGCTCGGCTTCCACGCGTGGGAGGGAGGCCGAGGTGGCGGCGGCGGAGGCGGGCGGCCCAGGGGAGGACGCAAGGAAAGTCTGCGCCCGATAGCCACCCCCGCCACGACCTTGGCACCCCCCCCCCCTCACTGCCCGGGAGTTGGGGGCTGGGAGTGCTAAGCCCAGTAGTGGTCTGGGTGTGGGGAGGAAGCTTGAACTCTTTGAAACCCCTTCCCTACCCACCCCGTCATCTGCCCCTGAGTTTCAGGTGGGACTCTTCCCCAAGTGAAAAGCCGGTTCTCAACTTAAGCCTAAGTTTGGCTTGCGGGGGGGAGGCAGAGAGAAAAGGTTTTGAAATGAGGGGGATTCCCACAGACCTCTTTAATGTCCAGTAGTGCGCCAACGCCCTGGCAAATCCGCCTGGGTGGGTCAAGACCACCAGACTGTGCCCAGTTGGGTCAGGTTCCCGGACTTACTGGAGCCTGGGCCAACACCAAGTTCAAGCCATGAAAAAGAATCTGACCTCTCCATTCTTACTTGGTTGATGACCTAGCTGATTCCCCAGGGCCCCCAACCCCTCTCCGGGAAATGACAGATGGAGCATCTGGGAAGAGCCAGTGAGCAATGGAGGCCAAGGACAGGCCAAACACCAATTTGAGTGTCCACAGCAACAGAGAAGGAAACCCATCATCTGTGCCTTTGCAGTGTGTCCTTAAGTGACCCGTGTTCCTGCAAGGTGTCAGGTGCTGAGAGAGTTCACACGGCCCTGTTGCTGTCCTGAAACTCGTGTCTCACTGGTTGCTATTTCCAATGGCTGGTGAAGTGGGGAAGGCCACTACCAAGGGGGAAAACACTCCGGACTAGAAGCCCCTAAGGTAAGTAAACCGGCTCCATGAAAAGCCATGCATGGTGTGGCATGGAGCCTGGGAGCCAGGAGCCAGAAAAGCCACCTGCCCACCAAATACTAAGTGCTGGTGTGGCGAGGGGAGGACACTGAACCTGACTCAGGCCCACTTCCCTGTCTTCCTGTGGGAAATCATGGGCATGGGTATTCTCTAGAACGTGTCTCATATTCCCTAGAGCAAGGGTACTTCCCCCGGGACAGTTGTTCTGTGGAAGGCGAAACCTAAGTGTCCAATTCTTAGTGTGGTCATTTCCAGTGTGGTGAGCTGGGGGATGGGTCCCCTTGGTTTGTATGTCTCGATAGCCATGTATATAGACAACTGCCTTTCTACCCTTGGCTCTTTGGGAGGCTACTTGGCTCTTAACACTCACTTTATTAGCTATGAGGGTGGTCAGTATATTTAAATAGCTATTGAGTGCCAGACACTGGAGAAAATGAAGAGAGTGCCAGGTAAGTTCTGTGACCAAAAGGAATTCCTATCTCATAGGGAAGTCCTACATTCTTGAAATACATACTTAAGGAAATGCAAGTGGGTGTATGAGGTTAAGAGCCCACATGAGTGGTGTAGACAAGTGCTTGGGTAGAAGGGAGAGAGCAATAGAGGCCAAGGAGCCAGAGAAGAATGGGGAGGATTTGAATAAATGAACAGGAGCCAGGGAAGACACCCTAGGTGCTGAGAACAACACGAACAAAGACAAGGGGGAAGGGTTGGTTGTGGCCAGCCCACTGGTTATGGAGAAGGCTCATTTGGCTGGAATAAAAGGATCAGAGAAGGTCAGAGATCTCCTGAATAAATGAATCTACCAAGACCCAAAGCAGAAGCTTCCAGGTTCCCCTGAAGCCCTCTGGTTGTGCAGTATTCTCTAAATCTCAGCCCTGATCATATAAAACCCTCCTTAGGAATGTGCATTGGCTTTCCCTTGCCAAACTCTATCATGGCAACCTGGGCCCTTTATGATTTCTCCCAAACCTGTCTGTTCAGCCCTGCCTCCTATCCACCCTTTCGTGCCCACCATAATCCAGAGAATTACTCCTGGTAATTCTGCCTTCTGCTTTCCCTCTGTGGTGCTTTCACTCGTAAGCTTTCCCTTTCTTTGGAATGTCCTCTCCTCCCTCACCATTTCTGCCCACTCATCCTTGAAGACACAGCTCAAGTGCCAGCTCATCCCACAGCCAGATGTAGTTTTCATCTGAGTTCCCACAACATCGTGTACTCTATCTTGGCACCTCACGTTCTACGTTGTATTACAGTTATGTAGAGGAATCAACTTTCAAAGGGGTACTGCTAATCCAGCCACTTCTCACCACCTCCATCCCTGTTGGCCTTGTCCTGGCTGCTGTCAGCTCTTGTCTGGACAGCTGAGTTAGCCTCCTGACTAGTCGCATTGCTTCCCTTTTGGCCTTTCCAGTCAGTTCTCCACACAGCAGCAAGAGCAATCCTTTTACAACATAAATCAGATCGTGTGACTTTCCTGCTCAAACCCCTGCAATGGTTTACCAGCACATTCAGATGTAAGTCAAGATTTAGCTTGACATTTTAGGACCCTGTGTCATCTGGCCCCATCTATCTCACATGCTCACTAAGGTCTAGCCACCCTGGCTTTCTTCCTGTTTCTGGAATTTCTGCCTCAGAGCCTTTATTTTTGTTGGCCCTTTTGATGGAGTGTATTTCTCTTAGAATTTATACGGCTCACTCCCTCGCTTCATGTCTCTGGTCAAATACTTTCTCCTTAGGGAAGTGTTCCCTGACCATTTTGTCTAGAATAGGCTTTCCTACCAGTCACTCTTGCATTTCCTTGCTTTTTACTTAAGATTCATTACCACTATCTGAGCCTTATTACGTTTATTTGGTTATTTGTTTATTGTCACTATCATAAGAAGATAAGCTTCAGGGGGTCAGGAATTTCTGTCTTGTTCACTGATGCAGAACAAAGCTTTCTCACACACAGTAGGTGCTCAGTTTGTTAAATGAATTAATCATTGTTACTCAACCATAAGCTCCTTGAGTACAAGCATCATGTTTTGTACATTTGGATCCCCTTCCCTGTCTCCTAGTTTCTTACACATAAGATCACTCAAATACTCTTTGAGTGAATTTCACATTCTGTACAGTTTCTCCAACTGATGTTTTCCCATTCATGTGGCTACACCCGTTTAGAAGATAGCAGGAAATGGTCTTTATTTATTCTGTCACCTTCAAGGATGTCCTCATTACATAGATCCCTGGAAGGTCCACTAGATTACTGTTTCCCCTTAATTGGTTGTGACCTGCACTTTTTTTTTTTTTTATGAAATAGAGCAAATGAAATATCAAAGTGCACTACAAGCTGTAAGGCCAAATATCTTTCAGTTTGTGCATGTGCATGTGTGGGGGTATGTGTGTGTATGTGTCTGTCTGTCTGTCTGTCTTTGGGTCATGGTATAAAATGAATATCTTATTGCTGGCCCTGATTCGAAAACTTTGTAAGTTCTAGATACCCCATAGATGGCCACTTGTAGAATGCATGATTATACTCTTAGTAGTTAAATAACTGTATTTACTGTGCATTAAACCAGGCACTATATTACACATTTTCACATAGATTATTTCATACACTCTTTGTAACAACTCCAAGAGTGGGGTGCTATTATTATGATTCCCATTTTACAGAGGGTAAACTGAGGCTTAGAGAAATTAAGTAACTTGGCCATGATCACAGAGCTGGTACACAGTTAACCAGGTGGTCCACTTTCAGGGCTCTCCTTAAGCACTCCCCTGCAGTATCTCCAGCAGTATCTAGTCTTTTAACTTTGTGTATTTCACTGAAAAAGCTCACCTTGTTTTATGCATATACAACAAACACTACTTACTGAGAATTCTGGTAGATGACCAAGTAGGAGCCAATGAGGTATATGTATTTGGAACTTTTGTGCTGCTGAAGAGTTCTACACCCTTAGTCTAAGAATCTCTGGTCTAGATGTATCCATACACACACACACACACACACACACACACACACACACACACACACAACTTAGAGCTGTAACTGTATAACTGTAGCTGACAGGAACTGTGGCTTTTAGTAGTAGGACATAGCCACAGAGAACCCATAAGAGGGAGATAAGGGACTAAATACCCTACTGTGTTCCCTTCCTGTCCTCAGTTTCCATGCCAGGGACCCCCATTGGCTGAGCCAGAGATCAAAAGTCTGTTGATGTAGTCCATAGAGGTCAACCTCGTAGCAGGGCACAGAACAGAGTGGAGAGAGTGCAAAGTGGTTCTGGGGGGAAGGCAAATGAGCATCCCCAGCTCCCTGTTCTTGGACCAACAAGAATCTCGTTGTAGACCAACAAGACTCTCCAGTGCCTCAAAATGCCGAGTCTTGGCTCCAGCAGTGCTTGACAGCTCTCCATAATGCTTACCTCTTCCCAAAGGACAAGAACTGAACCAGCCAACTGGGGCACTGTGCAGTCTTGGGACATGCTGCAAGCCCCTCCCTTGGCCCTCATTGTATTCATTGGGCTGCCAAGGGAGAAAAACCAGGCCAGGAAAAGGACTGGCCCCCCTCATCCACCTAGGCATTTGCAGCTCTGCCAGCACTTGGGCATCTCATCCATGACTTAATCATGGACGAGGTCAGTAGGTCTTTATACAGGCTAGAGATGCCACTATCTGAATGGTGGAAATTTATTCCTGCCAGGATTTTGCACACTTCAGAGTTGAATCCCATCTCTGGGAGAAGGAAGCAGCAAGTAAACTGGTGTGTGTGTGTGTGTGTGTGTGTGTGTGTGTGTGTGTGTGTGTGTGTGTGTGTGTGTAAGAGGGGAGGAGTAGAATGCAGTCTTATAAAGAGATGTTCTTTCTGTGTACACTTGCCCAGCCTTTGCAGGCAAATGCGTGGCTGCAGTTGTGGCTAAAATATGAATGAATATGGTTGTGTGCAGGTGCATGAATGACTGTATGTTTCTGTGAATGAATGCATTTGAGATGAAGTGTGTATGGAAGCCCTTGCAAGCTGGGATAGTGGTTTGCAGGTGCTTGGCAGTCTGGAAGCATCCACCAATCAGTGTCTATACCTCAGTCTGTAAGTGCTGGGTTAGGGGACAGGGGGAACACTCAATTTTCTCAGAGCACCTCCCTTTTGCTGCTGCTGCTGTGGCAGCATAAACCATTGACAATTGCCTTGTCTTCCCTTAATCATCAGGAAAGAAAGGCAGGGAAAGACAAGGGAAACCATGTGGTCAGTCTGTTACCAGTTGAAGTTTCCTCCAAACACCAGAAATTGTCCTTAGATCAACTCTAGCCCCACAGCCTCCTGACTTGCCCACAGTGCTCCTCCTTGGGGCTGAGCAAGGGGCAGATGAGTAATAGCTGGGGGTATGATTCTTCTCTGACCTCCACTTCCCTGACCTACTAGCCCAGCATGGTAGAATTATGCATATTCTGTCCTTGTCTGATAACCTTGAGGTTGAAAACATGTTACCCCCTTCTCGCTCTCTCAGCTAGACTTCAGGGATTGAAAGGAAGGTCCTCATTCTATTAGGGAATCGTGATAAACATAGATGATCGGGTAATTGTGAAATGGAAACTTGACATCGTAGATGTATCAAAAAAGATTTTAAGGCCCACTTAATTTTAAGTCAGATGATTTAAATATATCTTGGGCACTCCTTCTCCTCCACCCAAGGCCCCCCACATCCTTTGTCATCCAAGTGGCCTCCTGAGAGGGCCCTTGTACACAATGGCCCTAATTAGTCCCCTCATTAACAGTCTCTGCAGAGGCCAAAGACTGAATGGGTCAGAGAAACCAAATTCTTTTATCATAGAGAGACACAAGTGCAGCACATTTGGGGAGAGTGGGTCAGAGAGAGAAGGTCGGGGAGCAAGAAGTATGGGGAATGAAAACTCTACAGAACTGCCTCCTCTGGAAATAGAATAATCTAATATCCACCCCCCCGCCCCGCCAAAGCTTTGAGAGTCACTATATAGCATCTATCTTGCTTCCATTGGAGGGCACCCTTTATATTTATGTATATAATTCATAGGTATGTATAAAAATGTATGCTTGTAAAATAGATGGATGAAAACTACTGTTAGCTATGTGAAGGGGCTCCCCATAAAAGTCTAATAAATGCAGATTTTAACAATACAAGATAATTATCAAATTGCATACTTAAATCCCCCAGATTAAACCTAATCCTATTTTGGTGGGTTACTATGCCTTTTCTGCCAAGCAGCCATGAGAGGAAGGAACATCGCACAGCCTTTGCTTATGAATGTACTGTCTCTGCTAAGTGTGAATGCGCTGGTGCTTTGTGTTTGTATGAATGGGGGTTGCATGTGCTGGTCAGAGGCCACGTGAGACACGTGGGGTGGGAATTATATCTTAAAAAGATGAATTGAAAAAATGAAACGGGAAAGTGTGAATGGCATAAATCTCTCCCATGGTGCCCCTTCTTCTCTATTACCCACTGCCACCAAAAGGCACACCTGTTTTATTAAAATTAATTCCTGGCTTTGCAAATAACAATAGATCAATATCTGTACTTGAGTTCTACCCTTCACTGGGACCATACTGCTAAAAACAGAGAGCTGCAACACAAAAGATACCGCAGTCAGCTCAAGCAAAGGGTTATTTTTAGATCAGAAAAAAGAAGGGAAAGGAAAAAAAAAAGCAGTTCTGGGTTTTGCAATCTAATTTGGTCCCTTTTCTTAAGGGAAAAAAAATCCCATCAATGGCATTTTCCATACAATCTGATTTCTGTTTGGCTCCTAGAAAAAGAAGAAGAGATAGATCTAGGGCTGAAAATTCTGGAGTTTTATGGCTGATTCCAGCTAGTAGCCTTTCTTCACCAGGCTCCAACTGAATTAATTTGATACTATTTTTGAAAGTCAGTGTTTCTAAGGGAGACCTAATGACGCACTGACGTCAATGCAGGTCAATAGCACACACTGCTGGAACTGGGCGTGCTACACCGAGCCAGAGCTGGAGCCTTTTCAAACAGCCCCAACTCTGCAAATATCCCAGCTTTGCAGGGGGAAAAAAAGACAGGGTTTTATTAGCATTGAGACCCCCACCACTCCCCCCCAACACCTTCAAAATTGATGCATGTTTTCCTGATGCAAAAAAGGAAAGAAGAAAATCCAAACAGATACAATCAGACCGCACTGCAGTGCCAAAAAAAAAAAAAAAAAAAAAAAAAAAATCATACCTGTCAAAGGAACTGTATGTAATCCGTGCACACACATTTACGTTCAGAATGCAATGCATATTATTAGGGTCTGTCTATAAATAGATCCCGAGAGTGTATGCATGGGGACTTAGTCCTCAAACGGGCTTTTTGAACGTGGGTGATGAGTTCTTTGCTCTGATCAGTTACTCAGGAGGTGCCTGAATGTGTGGGGGTGGGAACGTGGGAGGGGGGCTGCCTCCTCTCTCTCCTTTCCTCTGGCTCTCCCCCTCCTTTCTTCTCTTTTTCTCTCTCCCCCTCCCTCCTCGCTCACCTCCCCTCGCATCTCCCTCTATCCCTCTCTCATTTCCTCTTTCTCTTCTTCTCTCTCCTTCAGCCTTCCCCCTCTCCTTCTTTCTCTCCACCTCCCTCTCTTCTCTCCTTCTCTCCCCCTCCCTGTCTCCCCCTCCCTCTCTCTTCTCCCTCTCCCTCCAAGTCTGGCACTGAACGCGAACTGTTTTGCTTTGCTCCGGGAAGAGTGCAGACACATAACGTGAAATCCCGAGCTTTTTGCGTGGTGCATTTAAAATGCTTCCTTATTTATATTACCCTCATTCCCTCACCTCTCCCACCCCCTCACCAGTCCTTCCAAATTTCCCTAGAAATCTATGTAAAGCGTGTGGAGGGGAAACATTTGCACAAAAAGTGAAGGAGCTCGCCAAGGTAGGTTATACCGTGCACTGTCTTGTGTTTGGCTTTTGCAAAGTTTATGATGTCAGTTGGTGGATGTTTGGAGGAGTAGATCTGTGTGACTGGCCATGATTACTGTCTTTTTCACTGAACAATTATATTTGTACAAATTGCCTAGACTTCTTAAGCAGGCTTTCCGTGGTGGTGTGTGTGTGATTTGTGCAGGAGTCATGCCAGGTGGAAGACGATCCTGTGGTGTTAAGCTGGGGGGAGGATGCTGCCTCGCCTCCCCCCACCCTGATGTTTTTTTGGAGGGGAGATTCTGTAGTGGGCAAGTGCTTCCTCCAGTCTGTCATATTTTGGATTGGTTCTCATTCACTAAGTGTCTTCATTCTTGTAATTATTTTGCACATGAAAATTTAGTTGCAAAAAGGCTTCATGAAGTCAGAGCAAAGTGGGGAGTGTGGGGAGATAAAGAGTCAGAGCATGGTGGTGGTGATGGTAGTGGTAACATTTCTTGCACAGAGAATTTAATCTTCTCTCTTCTTGGGATTTGGAGGAAATGCTAACCCTTTGTGGGTACAATCAAAATAATTTTTTAAAAACCCTATTAATGGGTAAAATGAAATTAAACACACACACACACACACACACACACACACACACACACACACTTCCATTGCAAAAGCAAAAACTGCTACAGCTCACAACCACCTGTAGAGGGAAATCTTTATGCATGATTTCTTAGGGCTGGTTGTGTAGAGGAAAACCGCCTGAAAAGGCGCCTGGCAAACTTTGCAGCAAGAAGACAAGGGAGGCTGAACTCAGCAGGGTGGAGGGTTATATCGCGGGGGCGGCAGAGGAGGGAAAGGCTGGCACCCGGCCAGGGTCTCTCACAGCCTGGGAAGCTGCAGAGTTGGCCTCCTTGCTTTGGGAACCTGATCCGAAGAGGGGTCCAGTTTGGAGTGGAAAAGCTGCAAGGGGACAGGGGCTTGCAGGGCATATGTGACGGCGGGGGGAGGCAGTGTTCCGTGAGGTCAGGGGCTGTGTGGTGCCTGGTGCCTGGTGGAGATGGCGAGGGCAGAGGCCAGCTTTTCCAGCGGGGCCCTGGTTTCCCTGCTGCCACGCAAAGCAAGGTGGTTATCAACAAGTGTTTCTCCTGAGAAGATTAGTTTTGACAGAGACTTCAAGGGGTTCTCTAATCTGGGTAAATCCACTAGGGCTTTATTGTGTGTAGCAAAGAGAGTCATTCTTTGTTAGGAAGGAGCTTGGGGAAGAGAGGTGGAGCGCCAGAGAGGGGGGACTTTTGAACATCAGCCATTTGACCTTGGGGGCCAGAGTTCAAATCCTCCAGAGAGTTGAAAAGGCTGAAAAGAAGGTTACCCCTTTTGCTGCCCCATACCGTTGATACTGAGCTTTATGTTTAATGTGAAAATTCAGTGCCTGGTGCTGGCCGGACCTCGTCAGTGGGAAGTCCATGTGTCTGAGAGCAGGGTTTGTTTTTTTTTTTAATCTAAGGAAGCAGGCAGCACTCTCAGCAGTAGTACTGTATTTTTTTTTTCCCTGCAAATGATCTTCTAGGAAAGCTGAATCACCTCCACTCTGAAGAGCAGCCACTCCAGGAAGTGGAATACAAGTCTCTAGAGGAGGGAATACCCCCCACACACGGCCTTTAAATATAGACGTGGGGGCACCATTTGAACGTGAAGTTAAAATGCACTTGGAAATATGGGGAAGGTAACAGGCCATGGTTCTCTGGACGGGGCTGGGCTAGTAGTAGTGAAGACCACCAGGATGAGGATGTGATTCTGAAGCAGTGAGTTAGTATCTTTTTGACTTGGGAGGGGATGGCTGTGGGGGGGGGGGCGGGTGCTGGGTTACCAAATTCACATGAGAAGTGAATCTCTTTCAGCAGGTTTGGGGGTTGGGAGATTTGAGGGGGGTGCTTGGAAGTCAGAATCAGCAACATCTGTTGTCACAGCAAGGCAGAGAATATTCTAGCTCTCCAAGCTAGAATAACCCGAAGGCAATGAGTACAGACATAGAAACAGAACTGGAAGTGAGATGTGGGCACAGTCCGGACTAAGCCTGCTCTTAGTGTGAAGCGTTGTCCATCCTTATGGATTTGCTGGTGTGGAGTAAAACCAGGCCAGCATGCCCAACATCCAGTGTCCGCATCACTTGAAGTCCCAGGTCAGGGAACTGCCCCCTCAGTTTTTGTCCAGGGGTGGAGGAGGGGTAGGCTTTCCTAGCCTTGGAAGGGAAACTGTCACTCCTCTCAGAAGGAAATTGTTTCTGTTCTATACCTAAGTCAACAGGTGTTTGTCCCCTCAATATAGAGGGAGAGGAGAGTGGTTATAAGAAAAATCTGGTCTGGGCGCCTGGGTGGCTCAGTCAGTTAAGCGTCTGACTTCAGCTCAAGTCATGATCTCACAGTTCATGGGTTCGAGCCCCATGTTGGGCTCTGTGCTGACAGCTCAGAGCCTGGAGCCTGCTTTGGATTCTGTGTCTGCCTCTCTTTCTGTCTCTCCCCTGCTCGCTCGCTCTCTCTCTCTCTCTCTCTCTCTCAAAAATAAATAAACATTAAAAATTTTTTTTAAAAAGAAAAGTCTGGTCCTAGGAATATAGCCACATGTCCTCCATAGCCCCCCCAGACTCATCAGTATCACTTTCTACTCTGCTGTGATCTCCTGAGGACCAAGTTCCAGAAGGACACCGTTTTCACCCTAGACTTAACGGTGTTTCATGTCTGTCAGCCACTCCCCCAAGATCCATGTAAAGACCACTTCTCTCAAGTTCTCCCAGGTGCTCAAGCACACATCACATGCAAGTATATATGCGCAAAGTACATGCACATATGCACGCCAAGACCACAACGATGCACAAGTATGTGCACTTATGCAGAGCTCTCTCCACATTTGAGCTCACAGGCAACCCACAAAAGAGCGGACCTTCTTCATCTTCTGTCCCACCTGGTTTAGGGGTGGATCTGACATCCCTGAGTGTATGTGGTGAACCTGAATTTGTCTTGGGTTTCCTCATACTCATTCAGGAGTGTCAGTTCCCCCTTCACGCGACGCTGGAGAGCATTACCACAAGCAGATGTCTACCCACTTAGGAGAAGAAGGAAGTCCACCTTTCCCCTTCATCTGAGCCTGGGTGCTTCACCTTTGTTTCTCAAAAGAAAAATAAGGGTAGGAACAGGACCAACTACATAATTTGTAGGGCCCAGCATGAAACAAAAATGGAGGGGCTCCTTGTTCAAAAAGTAGGAAAAAAGTGCTGTTAGAGATACTAAAATGTAAAACTTTTTTCCTTGAGTGTTTCTCTCAACTTGTCATGATGTTTTTTATTTGATGTTTCATGTGCTAAATAAAAATAAAAATTTCAAATTATTAGCATGAATTTTACCACCCATCTTTATATTGTTCAATGCTATAGAAGAGCATTTCATTCATTTGCAGAATCACCAAAATTACACAATTCACATTTCATGGGTCATACGTGCATAGGTATTTTGTTCTTACCTGAGCAAGGGAAACATGGAACAAAATGTACTCAACTAGTTTTGTTTCACTTTTTATATGCAAACATTCTCCCAGCTCTCTCTGACTTCAGCTTAATGATAAGGAAGGACTGAAAGGAAAAAGAACTATTAGCTGTCCTATGCTTCCCTTTCCTCCTATATCATCATTTTCAGCATAGATGGTTGGCAAATACAGGGAAGGAATGAGAATAAGAAACTGTACAATAGGGTTCCTTGTTCATTAGTATTTCGAAGAACCCCACTGCCTTCTTTCTGCATTTGAAGCAAGTTCTGGTTCAAATGGCACTACCTCTTGGTACTGTCAATCCCCCATTTACTCACAGACTTACCTTTCACTTGCTTGGAGTCTCGTTGAGCTCCCACTGGAATTTTGTACTCTTGGGCGAGTACCAACCCCATGGGGCAGCAAGGAATGGTGAGCACCAGATCTTCTCTTCTGACACATTCTCCACTGTCCAACAGACTTTACTTACACAAGTCCAAAGGCAAAATTATTATGAATTTCAAGACAGTAACATCAGAGTATTAAACCAAGCTTGAGGCCCTTCTGAGCACAGGGCTATGTGTGACTACACAAGTTGCACACCCATGAAGTTGCACAGCAGGAGGAGGCTAGAAGTAACCCAGATCCCAGACTGAGAACACTGTTGCTCATCTTCTCTCATCAAGCCAATAATCCTATCTGCAGCATAAAAATTCAGCGGCCTCCATTTTTTATCCATTGGGGTTTTCTTCTAACCAAGTCCCGCTCTGTGAAAAGTCCACCACTTCCTGATGACGGTGTTAAAAGTCATCTGCTGGTCGCTTCTGGGTCTGCTGAAGCCTTGGGTTAGAGCCCAGGCCTGGAAAGGAAGTATCCATCCAGTCCCTACCCACCACTTCCAAGCTTGGCTCCATCAAGCAGAACTTCTGCCTCATATATATACTTAGGTTTCGCCACCTACAAATGAATAAAATAAAACTTAGCTTGCTTCATGAATAATTGTGCTAATTATTTAATGACAGGTTCTCAAAAATGACTTTGGCAGTAAGTTCAATTGATGTTGATATAGAAGAAGTAGGACTTAAGGCTCAAAAAGTCAAGAGAAAGTCCTATATTCTGATGGACCCCAACGGGAAGGGAATTTTCCTTTCCTTCATCCGTTGCTTCCTTACTCCTTACCCTCTAAGGAGCAAAGCTAGAGGGGACCTCAGAAATGTGAGGTGGACTAGGGTGGAAATCAGATGGCATTAAAAATGCATCCAACCTACAGAATTAAGACACTGTTGACCCTCCATCATTGGTTCAGGGACTTTGAGAATTGTGTTTTCAGCTTTAATCTAGTTTTTCTTCCTTGCCTGGTTCTTTAGGTGACAGAACACCCTTTTGTGAAACATTTAACTTAGACTAAGCTACTAAGAGTACCAAGAGAAAAGAGGGAAAGGAATTACTCTTATTCTTTTATATAACCTTTACTGGACTTGGAGGGTGCTGCTGCAACAGCCCAGTTAGTAGACTGGAAGACCAATTGATAAATAATTACTTACTGCTTGTGAATGAGGTTAGCACAGTGCTTGACCTGTGGTGGATGTTTAATAAATGCTAGCTGACTCTGGTAGGGCTTATTATTGTGGCAATATGCTATAGTTGAAAGAGCCATGGATTTGGGGGGCGCCTGGGTGGTTCAGTCAGTTAAGCATCTGACTTCTGCTCAGGTCATGATCTCACAGTTCATGAGTTCAAGCCCCATATGGGGCTCTCTGCTGTCAGCACAGAGCCTGCTTCAGATCCTCTATCCCTCTCTCTCTCTGCCCCTCCCTTTTTTATTCTCTCCTTCTCTAAAATAAACATTAAAAATTAAAAAAGAAAAAAAGAGCCATGGATTTGGCCTCAAACCACATAGATTCAAGGAGCCAAGGAGATATATGATCTTAGACAAATTACTTAGCTTCTTTGTGACCTGCTTTCCTCACCTGAACAGTAGGAGTATTCACATTATAATACCTACCCCATTAAGAATGAAATGAGAAATTAGATGGCTTATCCAAAAGCACTTTAGAATATTCTACGTATGTGACACATGTGTTGCACCTGTGGGTGTGTGCACATAGGCAGATGTTTAAAAAAATTTTAAATCATGCTTTCCTCTTTCCCATCTCAATTAGCAATAGAGGTCAACATAGGTCTCTGATTGGCTGGACTCAAAACAGTTTCCTGAATACAGTATAATGGTGGATAATTCAGGGTTTGCAGCCAAACAGACCTGGGTTCAAATCTTGGCTCCTGTATTTGGTTGGTTATGTGAGTTATGACAAGTTATTTAAACTCTCTAAGCCTTGGTTTCTTGACACTTAAAATTAGAGTAATAATAGTACCTACCTCAAAGACTAATGATGATGATGTATTGAGTTATTTGTAAAGGACTTGGCACAGTGCTTGGAATATACCAAGTATTTGATACTATTATTTTTATTAACATACTTATGACCACTGATGGAGCCAAGGAAACATCAGAGAAGTAGTGGGAGAATCTTCTTATGGTATGTTGTGGGGTGGCATTTCTACCATATGCCTGCCTTTCCTGGGTAGATTCTTTATTTTCTGAAGATAGCAGGGCTGTTCTTAGACCTTTCCATATACACTGGGACTCCTCTTCTATCTCCCCCCTACCTTACTCTCTGATAGCCAAAGGATGTTCTCCATTGACCCTGCCAAGCCAGGAACAGGCCTGGGAAACTTCCCTGGACCTTTCACTCCAGCTCAGGGCCCATAAGCTCTTTTTTCCCAGTAGCTCCCAGTCCTGAGAGAGAGGCATCCAAGTAGGGAGAAATGGACTCAGTCTGTACTTTGCACAAGTCTGGATCTCATGAGTATAAATGTGAGAAGATCATCTGTGTTTGACTCACTGGAGCCCGGAGGCTAGGCTTGAGTCTCCTCCTTTCCACTGGGGCAAATGTTCCAAGTCCTCCTTGGACATTGTAAGAGTCTCTCAGGGATTCCTTGGAGGCAAGTACGACTGTCTACTCCTCATCTAGATCTAGAGTTTCAATGACTTCATTCCCTAGTGGAGAACAGAAGAAAGTAATCCCTTACCCAGTCCTGGCCTCATGACAAATTGGGAACGCAACAAAAATTTATGGAGAGTCCACTAGATTAGCAGGCCATATAGTAGGCTCTGAAGATCCAGAGATAATGAAGAGATGGATCCTGAGAGCCATCATGGCACTCATAGTTCAGAAGGTGAAAGAGGCCTTTAGCAACTCATTCTTCCTTTGGTAAGACCCTTGCCAACCCTAAGTTCTTAGGAACTTATAAAGCCCTTGCTTGACCAATAATCCACCAAAAGTTTCCTTTCCCTGTTCCAAAATTATCTGTCCTGTGTCCCATTCTATCAGGAATCCTTTCACCCATGAGTTTATGTGAGCATGTTAATTGGTGTGGATATATCAGTTGGAAAAGAAGTTCCATCAATTAAAGTCCAGATTTTTAGTTCTAAAGACTTGGTAATATTTAGTGAGGAGGCCAGGCTTTTGTGGCAGTTCATCCTACTGGAAGCTTGTGGGATGATTACATTAGGGTTCAAGGGTATCAGACCTATAGGATTTACCCTTAATACCCATATCTTGGGTGTTAAAAACCACTGATCTTGGGAAGATCTGATTTCCAAGGAGTGGCCTCAACCTAGCCTCAGTCTGGGGCAGGGGTTAGGATCCCAATTCACTACAAGGGTTATTTGCTTCTACTTACTTTTCTATATTCACACAGACTTGGAAAACAAATCATTTGGGGAGGTGATGTTTAAAAAAAGGAATAGCAAAATAGCCTTTATCCCTCCCTTTCACTCCTTTGTTAGTCATTTCCATCAAGGCAAAAGGATTTCTCCTACTCTACATTAAGCTACTATTTATAAACTCTCAGATTTGAAAAGCTTTACCATCTATATTATGTTCAAGGAATCGGTGAGCTGAATATTTGGGTACAGAAATTGATGAGCTCATTTCCAAACTTGGCCTGTGACCTGAGGCAAGCTGACTCTCCCTCCAGGCTTTATTTCCCTCACACAGATTAAAGGAATACCTTCCTTTTCTTTCCTAGTACTAGTAGCCTCCCTCATCAGCAACCACTACATTCTCTTACCTATCCCCCCAGTATTCAGAGACCCTGTGATTAGATAGATGGGTTGAACCAGGTGTCAACTGGGTTCTAGCCCAGGCTCTGCTGACCTAACATAGTGAACTTAGGTGATTCACTTGGCCCCTCTTAACCTCATCTCTAAAGCAAGGGTCAGAGTCAACCAGCTCCATACTTTATGCAATATCCTGACTGTTGCTCAGAGCAAATTGAATTCTTGTCCTTAAGGAGCCCCTAAGGTGTTTGGAAGAGTGAGCATGTACGAGTTGAATGTAGTTGTCACTGTTACCAGTCTTCTATGGTCCTGGTATGGAGGGTTCAATGGTTGCTCAGGCCTTAGGCAATAGGTTTCTCTGGGCCCATTAGTCCCCATGGTGTCTGGCATTCCATAGACTATTCACAACAAATACAACACAAGACTGACTTTGGATTCCTTTTCACCTGGGACCCATTCATGTCCAGCTCCTGCCAACACTTTGGAGATCTTTCCATTAAGAGGTGAGAATCTAACATGGGGCTCAGAGCAGAAATCAGGATAAAAATCTTTCCAACTTAAATACCTCAAAGGCCTCAGAAAAGTTCAGTAATCTCTATGTTTCCTCATCTATAAGATGGGAATAATAATAGTACCCCCCTCCCAGAGTTATGATGAGTAAATCAATACATAAGAAGTGCTTAGGACATTGCATGGTATATAAAAAGTGCTCAGTTAAATGCTTGCTGTTGTTATTAGCGTTTCTCCCATTCTTAAGGCATCTCTGTCCTTAATATGCCACCCTTTCAGGTCCCTCTTGGAAGACTGCTATGCATTTGAAGGGGATTTCAAGTAAAACATAAATGCTCTATAACTACTTTGGCTCTGGAGGGCTCTAAGCAGAATGCACATGAAGCAGGTTGCAGATGGTCCTTGCTGAGGGCTTGATGCATCCCTTTAGGGGCCTGGAACTTAACCAGACCATAAATGCCTAATCATAATGAGACCTTCATATGCATGAGTCTGAGATCCAATCAGAACATTAATAATTCTCCTGAGTTACAATACAGACCAAAGTTGTGTTTTGATTTGGCAACTGAACATATCCTTTTAAACTAATTAGAACCTATATTCACTAATACTGGTGGCCCACAACAGCAAGTTATTCCATGAGTCAAAGCATTTGGTGTCAGCCCTGAAGATGAGGGGATTAAAGGAAAGGACAAGACAGGACTGGGCCTGAGCCCTCTCTTCTTCCTGTGGCCAGTGGTTCTCAGGCTCTTCAAGGCAGTAGCTCCTTCATTTTGGCTCCTCCTTGTCATCAGAAGCCTACCTTCTCACTGGACAGCATCCCTCTGATGACTTCAAGAGGAGGATGAGAAGCAGCAGCTAAGCTTATGGGGTGACTGAAGGTAGAGTCTTTGTCATCTATGATTAAGGAAAAGTACTTCCTGTGATATTAGCTCTACAGCGTGTACTTTCCCTACCTAGTTCAAGCCTCCATGTCAAAGGAACCAGCAATGAGCCTTAACCAGAATTGGGTAAACAGAGCCCAGCAAAGTTACAGATCTAGATGGAGTCATGGTTTGAGAGCTGCTGATAAAATCCATATCCTATCCCTCTCCCGCAGATTATTCTTAATGGCAGTTCTCAAAGAGTCTTTTCTTTATAGACATGAGCCCTAAAGGATTCTATCCTTGGACTAGGTCCCCAGCTTTCAGTCATTTAGTTCATCCCAAATTATAAAAGTCCAGTGCATTTGCCAAATATGAGTAATGAGCTCCTTTTTTTTCCTCTGTGGTTAGGTCCAGTGTCTAAGGGTTTATCTTAGAGAGGGAGAAGGAGGTGAACTGCTTCACCCTGGTGGTAGTTTTTCCTCTTGAGATAGGTCACACTTGCCCTGTAGTAATGAAATAATGGAATAAGAAGGAACACCAGGATTTCCATCAGTTCTGTGACTTAAGGTGTGCCTAGGCTTCCCTTACCTGTGGAAACTTATAATGCTGAAGGGAACTCTACTAATGTCTGTTCTGGAAAACCCAGCTACGGCTCAAAGAGGGGCTGCTCTGTATCTCAGTATACCAGCTACTACACTTAACAGCTGTTTGACTTAGGGCAGGCTATTTAGCCTCTCAGAGTCCCAGCTTTTCAACTTAAAAATGGAAATTGTAATAGGAACCTTTTCACTTAGTTGCTGTAAGGATTGAATGGGACAGTACATACCTATTAGCACAGTACTTGAGATTACTAAATACTCAATAAATTACACTGTCAAATTTAACAAATTTGATACACTATCAAAATTAACGATAGTGATGCCAACAGGAGGGAGAGGAGCTCTCATATATTTTTAACCTTCCTGGATGGCAAGTGTTCACCTTATTCTGGGTTCCTCCTGAGCTATGTATCATCCTGTAAGTAGGTGAAGCACAGAGCCCCTTGGGTACCCTAAAAGAAATGAGGCCACTGCTAATCAAAATCAGGCTGTGAACAAATGTTAATTGTAAGAAAGACTGGAAATATCTCCCACTATCTCTTGGGGCTCCTACTATTGCATTGATTAACTGTGAGCCAGAAAATAAGCGCGAGGAAAAGGTCTGTGCCCTGATGGCAGGCCACCTGGTTGACCTGAGCAATCTGAACAGAAAAGGAACTGTGGAAAAAGCTCCACTCAGATCCTCACTAAAATCCATCTTGCTACCCTTTGGCAGCCATTTTAGGTCTTTTATCCTAGACACATGCCGTGTCCATCATTTTGTTTCTCCTAACAGCAGGCAAGGACTCTTTCCTTCACTGTTCTGCTTAACAGTGGCCAGGCTCCATGACTGCCTTATAACAAGTTTGTAAAAAAGGTCCTTCAGTGACTATGAATCCAGATATTTGTCGGGAGAGGGTGACTGGAAAGCTAGAGCACATTCAAAATTTCAAGGGTCAAAGAAGGGTTAGCTTCAAAGTCTAAGTCCCATATCTCCTCAGATCATCCCCCATAGAGGAACTGTCCTTTCTATTACAAGTTGCAAATGGAGCCCAAGAGTTGAACCTTGCCATGGGACTCAACCTGTCTCTAAAGTTCAAGAACACCTGGGTTCTCTGAAAGCAGGATTGGATCTAGGTCTTTTTCTGAGTGATCTGGTTTTCTCTAAGTAAAAAGGTCTCTGGTAGAATAAAAGTTTGTGGCCTCTGAGCATAGATTTGTTTTACAGAGAAATGAAGCAAAAGTGGACTAGAGAAGAGCAGTTTTACCTGGGAGCTCCCTCTACTGGCTCTTTGGTAGAAATTCCTTAGCAGTCATTTTGCCCTGCCCTGTGGGTATCAATTTGAGGCATCTGAGCTTCTTGGTGCCTTGAACCAGGGAGAAAATAAGGTATCCTGAGGCACCAAGGAAGATGAAACTCCAGAGGTTGGCCTCTTCTGCCTCCTTAATAATTTCATCTAACATTTATTGGATGCCAACACAGTGCTAGGCATCCTACTTGTATGATCTCATTTAATACACAACTGCATGTGGCAGGATTTTACAAACAAGACAGCCATGACCTGGAACATTAACTAAGTTGCTGGCATCACCAAAGCCTAGCAGACTTCCTCAGTGACCCTCATTGTTTTAGGATTCTCGTGAGTGAGAACTCAAGAGAAGAAACAACCAAGGGATGATGTGAAATTGGATGTGGAACTTGTTCTCACCACCCAACATATGTAGGCTATACCTGGCTCTGGGATTGCTCCATAAACCTCCTGGGTTCTAGAGCATTTCAACCTTGCTTTGTAAAAAATTCAGCCCATGAGACAACTGATTACATGACAATGCTTGCCCAATCTGTGCTCTCACTGTGATGCTCAGACTGAAGAACGCAGAGTAACTACCACAGTGACTAAGAAGAATTTCCATTACAGAGGTGAGGCCTTTTTTAATTTGTGGAACATGTTCACACCTACGTTTTTAAAAATAAAATCTTGTGAGGTGGATAGGGCACATAGCAGTACACTCATTTTATAAGTTGGGAATTTAAGATATTGAGTGATGTGTTCCAGATTTTGGTTAGGAGCAAATAGCAAAGACCAGAATCTTCACTCACAGCTTAAATTCTGACTTTCTGGTTGGCATCGGTTGAAACTGAGGTCTAGATTGGGCTTTTTAACTGTAGCAAATAAAGACTGTGAAACCACCTCCTTGATCCTTAGATATAGACTCTGGCCTGAGTCATTCCTTTCCCTTTTTCAGGTTGGTTCATAATCGAGTACTCTTGATATTGAGTCATTTGGGAATTAGGAATTACACAGCCACTTATCTTTTCAAGGTTGATCTGTAACCAACCCACATTTCAAAGGTTATCTAGGTCCCTGAGAGAATCTGAAATATTATTTCAACTCTCCTATACCATGCAAAGATGTAAACTTTTTCACTTAATGCAGAAGAATTTCAAAGCATTTCCAAATGGGTTCTTTGTGGGGATTTGAGACATGGGTACATCACAGGATTCCCATTCCTCTTTGGGTTGGGTGCTAATCTCCAATTTCTCTGTTGTGTCTCTAAATCTCCATAATGGGACATCAGCCACACCAGGTGTCACCTAGTTCCTCCACCCCTTCTCAAGATTTCCTGTGAGCTGCCTTATAACTCTGCCTTCTCCTATAGGCAGAGTGATGTCATAATGGGATCAGAATGGAACCTGCTGATAATAACACAACAGATACAAGGCTTTCTGCAGCACCTTCTGAGCAATTGGGCTGTCACTGTCCTAAACAGAGTAGCTGGGTTAAAAGTATTTGTCCATGACATAACTTCCTGGCCCTCAGCTACCAGTGGAAGCAGGTCTCTCTGGTTCGACCTGTTAATACCACAAACTCTACTTTGCCAGAAATGTGACTTCTTGATGAATAAGTTGGTCCAGACCTGCCAATTTGAAGTGAACTCATATTTGGCAGTCTGCTGGTAAGGCTGAGGATCCCTTTATCTAACTGTAGCCTTGAACATCTGCCCTACCACCAACATTGTGTCCCTACCACCCTCAAGGAAGCCAAAATGATATCACTGAGGGAGGGACGGGAGAGTCTGGAACTGCATGCTCACAGAGAACTGTGAGTGATGGAATATAGGTTGCTGACACCATATCCCTTTCATTCTTGCTTGTTGTAGGAGCGCCAACGATCAAGAGGAGACCAGATGAGTTTTCAGAGCAGTCCTCAAACACCCAGGACACACCTCATCCTTTGCCTCATGCTTTCTGCAATGTTGCTGCTCACATTCATCTTCCTATTAACGCTTGCCATAATTACCCCTTCCTGATCACCATTCTTCCTCCATTCACTACCCACTCAGCTCTTTCTCCAAGGTGCCCGTCTTATGGGCAGTGGCTTTGTTCTCTGTTTGGCAAGTTCCCCTCTGAGTTATGTCCAGATGACTAACATTGGTTTCCCTCTTTCCTCATGCCCAACAGCCCCTGCCTCATGCCCAACAGCCCCTGCCTCATGCCCAACAGCCCAGCATTCAGTCCCTAGGTGAGGAAAACCACAGCACATCCTACCTCTTCCAAAGTGAAGTTGCAAGACTCTGCCAGAGCAGTCACACTCAATGAAGATACTCGAGGTATCTGAGTGTGATGTAATTAAAACTAGATGGAAAGACCAGAAATCCCTTAGTCCCAGTCAGATATAATGAAAGCGCTTACTCATGACTGTTTGGACTGATTAAGAATGTGGAGGTAGGAAGAAGAGAAAGAGAAGGATCCTCAGAATTGGACTGCCCCTGAATACAGGATGGAATCATCCAGACTTTTTTTCCTCCAATTAAATTTGCATTTCATTCTACCACATTGTGATGGCTTCACTCTAGACATTTTCATTTGAAACCCAAGGCTTTTCTTCATGGGTTCTGAACCACAGGTTCCTGGATGGTGAGGTAAGTGACATTTACCAGCACTGTCTAGGGTGATTTGTAGTGATCTCAGAAGCCCAGTATTCGTGAGCCAGAGTCACCCTGTTAGGCTCTAAGGTTCATCTTCTATCAGTTCCTATTGACCCAAATGCCCTTCAGGGATCCCAGTCCAGCCATAGATGTTAGTCCAGCCTCACAATGTTAATCTCCGCCTCTACAAAATAAAACAGATCCCAGGTTTGACCATATCAGAATTTGTTGAGGTCACAGTGAATGCTCTCCTTCTCAAAAACAATCACTACAAAAAGTGTGGTTCTTGGAAAACCCACTATCCCTATAAATTGTATTTTCTACCCACCCACCCCTACCCTGCCATTTTATTTCCACTTTTGAGTGGTAAGCTAGAACTAATGGAAATTTGTCACATGTGAGCTGAAAATCTCTCTTCTCATGGCAAGATCCAGACCCAATTTGTTATTCAACTCCTAGCCTTGTCAATAAATACAAAAAACTGGCCAATCCAGCAGATATGTTAATCCATTCTTCCTCTGTTCCACAGCCTATATTTATTGGACTACCAATTAAAGAATGTGAGGCCCATTTTTTGCCGTTGGCCTAATAGTGATCCAAGCAGCTAGTTTCAAGGCATTTTTAATGGTGAAAAGATAAAAGGTTTAGCCAATTCAGACCTTCCACATGAACTCGTGATTGAGCTCTCCTTGCTCACTGAGTTCGGGTAGGGTAGACAACTGTCTACCAAGCATGAGATTAAGACCACACTCAGGCAGCCATCTTGAAGCACCCCTGAGATAGTTCTTTTCTCCCTGTGGTCCTTGTTTTTCAAGCTCTGATCCTTTTCTATATAGCCTCTGCTAAACTAAAGCATGCTGGCATCCCAAGCCCCAACCCACCCTACCCCTTTAGCTTCAGCCCCCTATCATGTGCTTGCTCTGGCTTCCTTGTCTTTGCTTAGATCCTCACCATGAAACCCACTCTAGATATTCCTGAGTGACCCTCTAAGTCCCTGTTCTCCCAAATGTGCCTTTCATCTGACAAGGCATGGGGAAACCTATCATCTGGTTCTCCAAGGTGTCAAGCAGAGTGGCATAGGGAGGGAGAGGGGCATTTAAAAGAGCTTGCTCCTTGATAGTGAAGGTATGCGAATAGCAGATACTGTCTTAATTGTTCTGAAGTTGAACACTGCAAATACTTGGAGGTAGTTGAGACTTGAATGCTGGTGGCAACAACAAGAAAAAAAGAGGGGGTGGAATTCTAGTCACTTTCTTCCAGCATGCACGTGGTCCTTAAAAATATACCCTCAAACCTCCAAATATGTTGGCTTCTAAGAAGTGTTTCCCAAGACCGAATGTACCTCTTGATCAGGGTAAGTGTTGAAAACATGTATTTAACAGGGGAATGGGATCATGGAATAGCTTGTATTGTGTATGTTATGGCTCATCCCCTCCATAGTGCTAATGCCTTAGTTTCTAAAGTTTTCAGAATCTGAAATATGATCAGGGATGCCAGTTTCTAAATGGGTGAAAGAAGACTTGGATGACTAGTCAACCCAAATGGAGATTTGCTGCTGTTTCCACCTTAAGACAGATTTTTAGAAGACTTTTACAAGAGGTTTTCAACCCCTCCCTAGTGCCACCCAATGTAAACGTGGCTAGGGCTAGGCATAGCAGCCTGAATGGACGTAAAGTTCGCTGTATCTCCACTCCACACTGGCTGGCTTTGGATAGTTCTCCTGAGTTTGGGATGAGGCTGAGCCAGCTGGTGCTTTCTTTTCATTTTTTTTTAATTTTTTTAAATGTTTTATTTATTTTTGAGACACAGAGAGAGCATGAGCAGGGGAGGGGCAGAGAGAGAGGGAGACACAGAATCTGAAGCAGGCTCCAGGCTCTGAGCTGTCAGCACAGAGCCTGACGCGGGGGTCGAACTCACAAACTGTGAGATCATGACCTGAGCTGAAGTCGGACACTTAACCAACTGAGCCACCCAGGTGCCCCTGGTGCTTTCCTTGGTAGAAGATGGAGGAGGGTTCTTCTTGCAAGCAGATGGCCTGTTAGGAGGGTGGTTCTACTGGCCAAGGGGCTCCTTAGAAGGAATAAATCCGTTTCATTATTCAGGCCACTGCTGAGAAAGTTCCAGATGTCTGCAATTCTACATGATGGTCCCTAAAACTGGAATATAAAAGACCAGATATTGGAATAGAGGCAACATGATGGAGTGGTATAGGCATGAGGCTTAAAGCTACACAGATATGAATTTGATTGGATCCCAAATTTTACCAACTTCAAACTTTAAGACTTTTGGACAAGTCACTTAAGCTATCTGGTATCCATTTCCTTACCCTTAAAATAGGAAACATAATAACTAATATTCCTGGAGTGATTTCTGCACAAATAATCCAATGGTGTAGGGAACATTGTTATTATGACACCCATACAATTGCGTTAAGTATTATGTGAGATTGTTTATGTAAAAGTGCCCAGCACAGTGTCTGTCACATGGTAGGTGTTGAAAAACTATTGGTTTCTTTTCCATCCCATCCTTTATTTAAGCCAAAATAGTTCTGCTCCCTAAAGGGGATGGCTTTAGGCAAAGAGGAATCGCTCTCCTGGACTCCCTGATACACTCCCTTTTGGTTGACTTCTGGGGAGCTGCATTTTTTATTCCCTTCTCCAAACCTAGTACTTTACCTACTGGCATTTTTCTTGGTGCTTGGAGAGGAGACAGGAGACACAGGCGGACATCCTGGGTTTCACTGACCCTGAAAGAAAGGAGATTCAGTTCTTCTCAAGGGCTTGGTGACAGTAGCTTACCCCCACAGGCCCTCTGGGGGAGCATTAGGGGAAACGAGTCCTCTTCATGCTTGGGATGGCCCAGGGATGGGTTGGCAGTGCAGAAGGCGGTTTTCATCTTGGACAGGTTCCAAGTCAGTCTATTAATTCCCTAGGTGCTTAGCTTGAATGCTCAGACAGGAATTGGCCACCATGGCACTTAACAAAGAATGGTGAGACAGCTCAGAAAGCCAAGGACACCACCTCCAGGCCAGTCATGTACCAAAGACCTGACATGTAGGGGAGATGGAGATGCTGGCTACCAAGGACTAACTTTCTGCAAGTGTTTTCTCCTGAGCTTCCTAGGCAGCCCCCCCCACCCCCCGCCCCAGCCCCGCAACAGTAATCTGACCAGTCAGCTTGATTACAGTAGCAAAACAGGGACATGGCAGAAGTATGTCCTCTTCTGGCAGGGGGAGAAGCAGAGACATTGAGTCTATCAGTCCACTAGAGTTAGATGAGTGTAATTTTGGCTGCGACCCTCAGAGTTTTGAGGTGCAGAGCACATTTATTCTATTTCCAACTCTACCTCATTTGTTAGAGCTAGATACAGGGTTTGCTGGAATATGTTAAGGGACCCCCACAGTGACCTCAAATGAACCTGCCTTGATCTCAGCATAGACTCAATAGCATCTAACCAGCACAGAAGGCAGGCCACATTACTCTAAATGGTCTCTTCTCTACATAGTTTATGTAGTATATATAGGAACTATATGGTTTCTGTGAATGTGCCCCTATACCTGAATTTATGCTTACACACACCTAGTCACATATCATTAGAAACATACTTACTCTGTGCCTTTAGAAACATCCTTAGCCTGACATTTTCATTAATCCAAGAATACTGCATTGAAATGCTGCTGCCACATGATGGGGAAGCTTCCTGTCCATTAGGCCACATCTGGTGATACCCTGCGATAAGCCATCTTTGGTGCAAAACCCAGGGCCGCCTATCTCCCATTGATATTTCTTCTGACTGCACACCTCCCCACTGCAGCCCCATTCTCACACACATCCATACATGCATTCACGGGGCTAAAAATAAGCAGCTACCGATGGGCTACCAGAGGGTGTCCTCCATGCTGAGCTGTCGTCCTCTGTCTCTGTTTAGTAGGCAAAACTTAAGCCACAGGCAGGAATTGAAGGTACAAGAAGGACATAAGCTTAAATCAAAATCTCTGAGGCAAGCTATGAAGCCTAGGAGGGCCTGAAGAGGGAGATGAGAGGGTATTAAAGATCACACTGATTAAAGATCACTCCCAGGCCTTGCACCCCAAATCTCAGTGGTAACCTCTGGAAAACTGTTTACTGGCATCAAGGAAAACCATTGTCAGGGAATGTTGAGGATGAGGGTTAATAAAAGAGATGAACCGTGCGTGAAGCCAGGCCTCAGTTTCCAGTCCCCCACCCTTTCTGGGCAGAGGTTATGTGAGGTGCATCTGTGATGCTGTGTGGATTTGGGAAGGATGGTCTCTGTGTGTGCGATCTTGTTCAGATCTTCCAATTTGTGGCAATTCTTCCCACATCCATCAGTCCAGCAAATCAATAAACCCTTTGTCATCCTGAGGTGTGGAATGTCTTCTGCTGAAACACTCAGATTCAGATACAACACACTGAGGCATGTACGTGCCCACACACACACACTGTCACCCTCATGAAGCAAGATCCATTCAAATTGGTTTAAAAATAGCACTAATTCACTGGGCCTATTTTTCAGGGATATTACTTCAAGAAGAAAAAATAAGAGATCTCTAGGTTTTTGAGAGGGAGAAAGGGTAAACCCTCACCTAGTCTTAAAAAGTTCTGGTAATGTCGCTAGATACTAAGCATTTGCAGTCTGTTGAATTTTCTCCTTCCTCTACCATTCAACAAAAGTAGTTTATTCGCTAACACCCTGCCATCATTATATTTATAGAGGTGGGTTTCCTTTCTGCGTGGTGAGGAGAGGGAAAAGCCTAAGCAGTGAGCCCTGTCCCTTGCCTCTCGGGATCCCCTCTCCCCCCAGCAGTGACTCCTCCGCGGCCTGTGGATTTGTGAATCAGCTTCTCCCTCCCCCCATTCAGGGGAGCCCCTAAACGCTGCTGGCCAATTACAAAGGAGTGTGTGTGTGTGTGTGTGTGTGTGTGTGTGTGTGCGCGCGCGCGCGCGCGCGCGCGTTAAACTGCAGGCTTATTTGTTCCTGCTCTGGGAGTCTGTCTGTCTGTAACTCGGATTATTGCTCTCTGGGAAGCTGTAGCTGACTGATTCCGTGGGAGACCAAGCAGGATGCGTGGGCAGAGGAAACAGAAGAGGGGAAAGGAGGGAGGGAGAAGAGGGGAGCAGGGGAGACAGCGGGAGCCGTTGAATCTGTTACTTGCGTCACTCGAGGAGCCGGGGCTATCTGCCCGACAAACACACAGAATTAATCCGAGTCATAGCCATAGCTGTCTTTGCTACAGTGGCCAGTTGCGAAAGGGCGGGGAAAGGACGCTCGCCCGAGTCAGTGCTGATCCGACTTTGCACTGGGCGGCGGAGGTCATTTGGGGAGGGGGCTGTCCTGAACGGCACGCCCGCGGGGCCCCGCACGCCTAGAGCAGACGCGGCGGCCGCAGCCTCCTCTGCAGCTGCCCAGCCCAAGCCTGGGGTGGCGCCTGCCTCAGCTGCCTCGTCTGCTCAGTGGCTGTACCGAACACAAAGCGCTGTCTCCGAGCAGAAGCCTCTTCTCGGCTGAACCAGACCCACCAAAGAGGAGAATCTGCACGTGACGTCAGTAGCTCATGACTGACGCAGGCTGGCAAAGGAGACTCAAGGCGGCTGCTCCGCGCTGCCTTCATGAGTCTATTTTCTCCAACCCTCTCGTAGTGAATTTACTAGAACGCAAAACACACACACACACACACACACACACACAAATATACATTTCCAAAGGCGTTGTATTGCAAACACAGCGCGATTTTGCAAAGCATGGGTGGGAAACGTGGGAAGGGTACGGAAGATTTTTCCCCCCTCATTTAGGAATCTCCATCGTGAATAGCGTTAGACTCTAGAGCTTTCTTGAGAAGGTCTTCTGGGGAGGGGGACTAAGTGCCCCCTCTCCCCCACCCCAACCCCCAGCATGCAGGGAATCTGGTCAATGGAGACATGCAGCTCTAAAAAATACAACCACTCCAAAGCCTTCTGCTGGGGAGACTGCGAGGAGCTTGCAACAGGCAGAGGCAGACGGGAGTTAATGGGAAGGAGGGAAAATATAATATTTGGGTATTTTTCTGCTTTAAAAAACATCACCTGCACTAACGCAAATGAGCCTGGTGGCGCAGAAAAAAGTGGGGAGGGGGCGCTTAATGCACATTTAATGTTTCGGACTTAAGGTTCCAGCAAAATGCCTTTGTGTGTGGAGGTTTTTTCAGTACTTGCTAAAAATAGCATCAGGGTTTGATCGTGTTCCAGAAATAGACCGAGGGCTGTACTGGATAAAAAGCCAGCGCGGGTGGAAGAAAACCTGGACATCACCGCATTGCCCCCCCCCCCAACTATGTCTGGAAATTAATTGTTGGATTTTTCCTCTCCTCTCCTGTCTCCCTCTCTCCACTTTCTCTTCCCTCCCCCTATGTTTCTCTTTTTCTCTTAAGGAGTTCCCGTTTGGGTAAGTAATATTATGTCATGTGCATGCCGCAGACTGTGAGTATGAGCCGAGGCTTACTTTGTGCATGCTCTGGGGTTCTTTTTCTGGCTGCCTTTCTACCCCTTTCTGAAGAAGAGGGTGGGACTGAGTGGAGGGTGAGGGGTACAGCTGTGAGTGTGCATAATGAATTTGGGGCTGCATGCAAAGGAACTGAAAGGGGGAATTCTTGCAGAGCCGGGAATCACCCTGACGAATCTCTGAATCAATAGCTGCTGCAACTCTCTTTCTCTTTATGGGTCGGCGCTGTTGAGCCCCGTTCTCTCCACTGCCCCCCTCCCCTCCCCGTTTTCTCTGTCTTAAAGGGTGCCCAGATACCACTTAATGGACCATCTCTCTGCGAGATTAATGGAGGCAATGCGATATAGATTAAAATTGCATGGATGGGGCCGGGAGGTAAAGAAAGGGAAAAATCTGTCTTCCTTTGACAAACTTTACTCGTTCGGTTCCTGGAGCCCTTCTGGAGCCCGAGGACTGAGACCCTGGCCCCGGCTGGCTCAGGGCGCGGTAGCTGTCCATAGAAGGCAGGTGCTGAAAATTCCTTGGTCCTCCGCGAGTTCAGCTCCGAGCGCCAGGGGGCGGGGTTGGCGCCAGCTGCAGATAGACCCGCCCTGGATGCAGAGAGGGAGGCGGAGAGGAGGGGGTTAAGGATGTTCAAAGGGGAGAGTCGTGACTTCGGTGAGAGCTTTGGGGAAAAGGAGGGGTGAGTGGGAAGGAAAGGGAAAAAAAATTTAAAGGAGGGGGGAGCAAAGTGTTAGATTCCAGGATGAGCCAAGGCCCAGCGCTCCAGGAACCGAAAGCCGGTGGCTCACCGGCTTTCTCCGCAGAGGCCAGTCTCTATCTGGGTCTCCATTCCCAGGCTCCGGCACCTTCCCGCCAGTGGGTTTGAAAGATTTCTCTCCGGTGATGGTGACTCTCAAAATAAGAGGCTATAGGTTGCTTTATTCAGACCCTCATCGCCTCCCACTTCATGCCCCCACGCTCCCACATTCTGCAATTCCCGTGAGGTGTGTAAGGATGTGTCTGTGCATTATGGCATTTTTCTTACTATTCCCCCTTCCTTCGCGTCCTAGTCATAGGAGCCCCAAATGAGTTGTGGAATGAATGAATTAGAAACCAAAGCACAGGAGTTGCTGGTGCGATACGCAGAGAATCCAGGCTTGGGAACAACGCGAGGCGCTTTAAAGTCAAAAGCCAAAGGGTTTCTGAAAAGCGGCTCCGAGGGAAACTGGGAGGGGGCGATTCTTCTCCAAGTTGCCAAATGTTACTGGAGAGACCGTCAACTTCCTGGGGTTATGGACTCGAACCGGAGTGAGATTCATTGCAATCAGCCCCAGACACTTTGGCCAAACCTGTAGCCAGACAGGTGAGGAGGGAGGAAGGTTATTAGAGGCCAGAAGGGGGATGAATATCACGCGCACACAAAGACATTCATACTGATTAACTCCTCCGCGAGGAATAATAAAAATGGATCCTCAAACTGGCCCACAAAGGTGGGCTGTGGACCGCAGGAGAAATGAATCTTGCAGATCTGCAATAAGCTTGTGTGCATACAGAGATATTTTCTATATAATTAAAAAAATAAACTCAGGATGGTGAGGTAAGTATCTGAGGGGGACAGTCTTCAGGACAGAGATAAAGAGAGCCCAGGTATTCTCTGCTCCCTCTACCCCGTTCTAATCCAGCAGGAGCCTCTGGCTTTAGTGACCTGACCCCCACGCAGGGCACCCAACGCGCAGCCCTGGTTGGGGAGGGGGGAAGAGGGTGGGTCGAGTTATTTTTAGTTCAGAAGCAGTCCCTCTCTGGAAAGATTCCCTGGCTGAGACTGAGTATTCGTCAACTCATAATAGTAACAAGGGCTGTTACTGATGTTGTGGAGAATAACACAAATAACGCTGCAACCCACACTTTGTCTTGACAATTCAGCTCAAACCAAAGCTGCTCGCAGCCTCTCGGCCCACCCCTAGGCCTCCTCGTCATTCACCCGGACCTACTCGTTTCCCTTCCCAAGCCTCGCCCCTCTCAGCCCCGAAAGTTGCGTGGTTGTGTTTACAAATTCTGCCACATTTGCAAAGGAAATGGTTGGGACGGAGTGGGGGGGGGGGGGTGGGGAGCAGCCGGGCTGGGAGGGGTAGTAGCGCAATAAAACACTTGCAGCACGTGGAGTGGTGGTGGGGAAGGGTGGTCCAAGAGTCGAGAAGGGGGAAGGAAGATGCCCCTGTCCTCATCCCCCCCCCCCCCGCCACCTCTCGTCCTCCGTCCCTTGGCACAATGCATAAGTTTACCCCCGAACTGGATCCTATTAAATAATTCAATGGTAGCGGTGTAATTTTGGTTGGAACCAGCACGGATTCCCAAGTCGTGACTGCAAAAAGTGAGTAATGCGCGCTGGCTGCGTCATGGCTCTAGTCACAGTTCATTCCGAACTGAGAAGGAATCGTGACTTTGCCTGGAGACGTCCCCTACATGGGAGACGGGGGGGGGGGGGGGGGGTGCAGGCGGCGGGGGGGACCAAGCCAGGGGAGACGGGGGTGGGGTGGGGGGAAGACCTATCCAATGAAAACCGCTGCCAGGGGGGCATTTGAACTCCGCCGCTCGCTGTCTCGCTCTCCCCTCTCTGCCCGGTGCACCTCTCTCCCCCCCTCCCGGCCGGCGCGCTCTCCAGCGCGCTCGCTCGCTCTCCCGCTACCCGACGAGTCCTCAACAAGTTGGAGGAAGGCAGGAACGCAGGGGTTAAGCTCGGAAAGCAGCAATTACCAAGATCGTGACCCTCCCACACAGTACAGTAACTTATATACTTACCTGGAACAGCCTGCTTTGCCGCTGGGCAAACACCCGTTGGGGGCAGGGAGGGGCGGGAGGGGAGCGGGCCGGTTGGAAAGGGACTCCTTCAAGCTGGCTGCAGTGCGGACGGGACCAGCGCGCTCTCGGGGCCTGCGGACCAAGGTAAGGAGGAGGGGGTTGGTACACTGGTCGGCCGGTGGTCTGTAGGCTCACTGGTCTGCTGAGCAGAACTTTTTTTTCCCAGTTGCCCCGCGCTGCAGCGGCGGCAGGCGCAGACTGTGGAGCCCCCTCTGGCGCGGCAGGCGCGCCGACGCTCGGGGGGAGTGTGCGTGCGTCTGTCGGTAGCCTAGCCGAGGGGATGCCGTGGGAGGGTGGGAGGGTCGCAGCTCTGCGGAGGGTGATGGATGGGCGGAGGGGGTGGGCCGACAGGCGCTCGGAGACAGTGACTACTTGGTCTAGATACGTTTTCTTCTGGCTTGCTTAGCTGGAGTGTGTGTGCGCCCGCGCCCGCCCGCACGTCGATTTCAGGGTGGCAGAGAACAAATATGGCAACTTTCTTGCAATGTTTGCAGCATCCCACCTTGGCTGAGTTTTTCCCCACTGGGGGACTACTGTTGGAGAGGGAGGTGGTCAGCACATTCTTTGGCCCACACCCTTCTTGGATACTGATGGGGTGTTTGGGGAGGGGGGGCAAGAGCGGATATGGGAAGGGTGGCGCTGCACTGGGAAGAATTAGGGCAACCCTCAAAGTTTGGATGGATGGGATGGCCGAGGGGGCCTAGAGGAAGAGAGGGGAGAGGGAAGGAGGGAGAACGAAAGAAAGATCACCCTCCTCCTTTCACCCTAGTCTCCCCTCCCTTCCTCTCCCCTCCCCTCTCTTCTCCTGAAGATGCTGGAATCTCCCGTCGTTGTGGGAGCCGGCGATCAATGAGGGGCTCGCCCCTTGTTGTTCCCCTCAACAATCTGCAGAATGGGGAGGAAGGGGGGCTGCAGCAATGAGAGGGCACCTGAGACGAGTGGGCCATCAGACACCCAATATCTAGACGGGTTTGGGCGAGGGTGCAAAGGGAGGAGCTTCACCATTTCTCTTGAGCATTCAGAACTTTGGGGGGGGGGGGATTAAGACATTCTCATTTTTCTAGAAATAGGCTGACTAGCGTGGAGTTTGGGTTTATTTTATGTTCATCTCTGCCTGTCGTTTTCTGTCTGAATCTTCTGGCTTGGGTCCCATTGGGAGAGGTCTCTGTCTTGAACCCTCCCTTGCTCAATATCTTGCACGCTTCCCCTCACTTGGACTGGAATGGAGGTAGGGGTCCTGGCAGCTTCTTTTGCAACAACAAGATTTTAACGTGTTCCAGTCTGGATTTTGTTGAATAATTAGAAATGGAAATATTTTTTTTCCTCCCTCCCCCTTCTGAAAAAAAAAAAAAAAAAGGGAAAATGTGAGCTCTTTCCTGATTGGTGGGTGACGATTTTAGTCCGCACCAATGAGCTGGCGGCCTCGTCTGTATTTATTTAGTGCTCTGGGGGAGTTTTTCTCTTTACGCAGCGCCTGTAGTCACGGCTGGAACCTCGGCTGGGGGACTAGAAGGGACAAGAGCGGGTTCAGGGGAAATCCGAACTGTACCTGTTCAGAGATCCGCGACCTTGCAGCCAGGGCTGGCGGAACCCTGAGAGGGGAATGGGGGTGATAGGCCAGATAGGAGGGGAGGCTCAGGGTGCTGGGGCTACGGAAGAGGGGTGGAGGCAGGGCGCCGGGATCTCTGGTTCCCCTCCACGCTCCTCTTCTCGTCCTCCACACACCTCGCTCGCGTCTGTGCGGGCTGAGTTGGGGGGTCGCGGACGGTGTGGAGAAATGCAAGGATGAGTCGGGGGGTGCGGGGAGGGGCGGCAGAGGGGCGGGCGGTGCGCGGGGTGGGAAGGCTGAGCCGCGATGGAGCGCGCTGGGGAGACCCAGCGGGCTCGGCTCCGGGGTTCGGAGACATCCTGGGCTGAAGGCGGCGGCGGCGGCGGACTGAAGAAGCCGGCAGACTCTGCCCTTCGCGAATCTTTTTGCGGTCTGGGCTTGCTGTACATAACTCAATAGCCGGAAGCCCTTACCCCAAAAAGCATTCGCGGAGGGCGCGCTCGTCGAGAAGACCGCAGCCAGCAGCGATAGCCGAAGCCCGCACCTTCCCGAAGCGGCTCGGTCCGAGCCTTTCCCAACCCTTTCCCCGTTTTCCACGGAAGAAGCAATCCTTTCCTTCTCGTCCTTCCCGCGCTCCCTGAGGCTTTGGTCACCCGCCTGTCCTCCGAGCGGCTCCCCCGCCCCCAACTTTTAAATCGACTTTGTATCACAGGGGGAATTGAAGCAGGCGGTGTGCGTGTGTTTTCGAGGTGGAAAGAAGCTAAAATACAATAAAAGTTTACAGAAGTTGTGTCTCCCCCCCCCCACACCCCGAGTAACCCCATTCACCCACTGCCAAAAAAGGGATCCGATCTTAAGGCCAAGCCAGTACTTGGAATATGAATCAGTTTAGGACATGTTCTGGTCATTTTTGACCCTAATGATCCAACTCTGCAGTCTAGGGGTGGGGAAGCCCTGGAGGGAGGGGCGAGAGGCCCTCAGCATTCTCTGTCCTAGCGTGGGGGACCTGGAGGTGAGGCGAGACGTGGTGAATTGGGGAGCTCCGAAAAAGAGGGAAACACGCAGGCACCGCCTGCTCCCCGGAGTACCTTCTCCCCCCGCACCTACTTCCAACCTAATTTGAGGCGTTTTGCAGCCTCAGGTCGCCCCCATCTTATCTTTTTCAAAACTAAGTAGCAAGGAAGGGGGTAAAACAGGCGAACCCTGGGGAAACCCCCGCGGAGAAGGAGCTTTTGAGAGATGTGGTTGTGCCCGACTCAGGAGCTCAGCAGTAGCAGCAGAAGCCCCGTCCTGGCCTCTCCAGGCGCCCCGTCCTGGGGAGGGAGGCAAAGCTGCAGGACCGAGGATCGTCTGTGGGTCCCCCTCCTCCCGTTGCAGTCGTTACCGCTTCGGTTACAAGTGGCACAAATCAGGCCTTCACCATGCTTGGCGCCCCGTGCCCTTCGCCAGCTGGAAACAGTGCTAGACGCCTTCAGGGACAGGACTAGAAGGACACACAGACACACACAGGCGTCCACAGCGATGGGCACAGATAGAGGATGAGTCTGGGAATATGAAAGCCCAGGACCCGAGCTCCAAGAAGCTTCCTGTTTTCGGGGAGGGCCTGAATTCTCCCCGCACCCCAGCCGCCGTTCTTCCAGCAAACTAAATGCCCACCATCATTCCCCTCCCCGTTAGCCGAGCACCCAGACTCTACCCTCTGCCGAGTAAGAAAAGGGCTACGGAGCCCCAGAGAGCTGGACAGAGTCAGTCTTTTATAGCTCAGCCTTCAAGAAGGCACCGAGAAGGCACGGAAGGCGAGGACTCAAACCTCTAGGGCTAAATGAGAGCCCCTCTCCCCAGATAAAGGAGATTTTCCCTCCCTGGTGGCGTTTTCTGAGAGAGTAAAAGGGTCTCTAAGATCTGCAAAGGAGATGGAGCAAAAGCAAAACCCCTGGGGGGGTTTCCTCCCTGCCTCTCACCTGGGGCCGTCTGTGGAGCGATAGCTCCGGCGGAAGGAGAGGCGTGAGAGCCACGTTAGACTCAAAATAGCTTCCCCCTGTGTCCCTTGGGCTTCTCTTTTGTCTTTTGCTTCCTACATCCCCCCCCATCTCCCCAGCCCGAAAGCCCTCCACTCCCCCAAAAGCCTGCTCCTCCACCAGATTGGGAGAAAAGTGACCTAAGAGAAGTGAACTTGCACCGAAGACGTTGAGCGACCAGAGCGCAGGCTGCTCAGGGTTACCGCGTCCCTGGTCCCCACACCTCTCCCCCGGAGGCTGGGTTTGGGGCAGGGGCTCCAGAGCCCAGGAGCACCAGCCGAAGCCGGCGTCGTGCGCGCCAGAGCGAGTCCTCGCCTCGCCTCGCCTCGCCTCAGCCAGACAACTGTTGCTGCCTTGAGAAAGCTGCTGCAGCCCAGCTACTGGGGCGGCTGCACGCCCGGGCCGGGGCCGGGGGCCTCTCACTTCGGATGGGGCCGGGGAGAGGCGGTCCTTGCGGAGAGGGCTATCAGTCCGGGCGGGAGCAAAGGAAAGGACCCCTTCCCCTTTCCCTTCACAATAAGTGAAAATCTGTGGCTCTTTGTGCATCTGTCCTTCCTCCTCAAAGCAGTTGCGTCAGCCTGGGGCGGGTTGGAGCTGATCTCCCCCTTTCTCCCCACTTTGCCTTCGCTGAGGAAGGAGGGCAAAGGGCGGGGGGTAACCTCTTACAACCCTCAAACTGCCATTGCACACCCCTCTTGAAAAATGCCACGTCACCTAGTAAGCCAGGGGCCTGATGGACACTTCCAGGCACTTGCATCTGATGCCAACCTCTGGAGTACCTATAGAGAAGGGGGTAAGGGGTAGCAGCTGGAGACCCTTCCTCACCCCAGTCTGTTTCTCCCTGGGGAGTGGGAAGTGCCCAAGAGGTCCCTGGGGAAACTTGGCTCCTCTGCCCAGACAAGTAGCTTAGTCTCCCTGTTAGAAAATCAAGACCAGAGGTTGTCTCTGGAGCTAAGGAAGGGGTGAAGGCACCGGAGAGTCCCTTCCCCCCCCCCCCCAAGCCATCTGCCCCCTAGTGGCTGGGCCAGGCTAAGGGGTTCTGCCAGCTGTCACCCTCAGGCCCCCTTTTGGTTACTGTGCACCTGCCCTACTCCCTTACCCATGGCGAGAACCAGGCTTCCTCCCATTGGATCCTTTGCCCCAGCTATCTCTTTTCAAGACCTCAGGTCTTGAGTCCTTCTGCCTTATTTGCCTTAGTTTGGAGGTAAGGGAAGGGATTGAGATTGAGTCAAAGGTACTGGGCACACTTGCTTCAATCTCAGACCAAGACCCTCTTCTCTGTCCCAGAGACTTCCCATAATGGGACGCAGCAGGAAAGAAGCTTTGTGGGTATCTCTGAAGAGCTCTCCTGTGACATCAGCATCCCTGCCTTGTAGCTCTTAGCCCAGATATGCCCCTCTGCCCTTTTTCTGTCCTTCAGCCAATCCACTCCTTGATTTCCTATGAAATATCCCCACCCCCAATCTCTCTCATTCTCCTCCTGAGCCAGCATAGTAACCCTACCCATCTTTTTCGCCCTTCAGGTAGTTGAACTTGTCTGGACTACTGGAGGTCTGCACAAGGCGTGGCCACTGAAGGAGGGTATCTCAGAGGCCACGGGAACTGAAGAGTCTGAACCAATGAGCTCTGCAGTCCCAGGTGAGTGCAAAGATACCTCAGCCCATGGCCGCTTGGCCTGGGTAAAACCAAGGAGACTCCACACAGGCTCTTCCCTTGGTGATGAAACACAGGGAAATCAGGGATCCAGTGCTTGGGGCACTGTCCTCAATGACTTAGCCTTTGGCGAAGAGAGGCACCCATCATGGAGGTCGTCAGGAAGGACACAGTGTCCTCTGAGACAGGCCCCCTTCCTGTTTTATCCACTAGCTGGACTTGGGCCTGGGTATTTGGAGGCGCCCAGTACTGAGGAGTGCAGGACTTCCTCAGTGGGGCACGTGGTTCCCTCTCCACCCCTCACTTCCTGGGCTGTTTAAGGTCTCTCAGCGGCCCAGGGGAGGTGTCAAGTGGAAAGGTTATTTGCTGAGCTCAGTTTCTCTGAGGCAACCGAAATGTTGAGTTATTTCTCCTCAACTAAAGTTCAGCGTAGGATAGGTAGGAAAAGTTTTAGGTTATTGATTTTTTTGAGGGGTGAGGCATTCAACTCTAAATACATTTACGTATTCTATTAACCAGCAAAATCCTTTGCTACAGAGCTTTTGTTTAGCTGCCTTTCTGACCTTCACAGTCCTACTGTGCCTTCTTATTGGGAAATTCAATTCGGAGCTCGGCAGAGAATTTTGAAAGCCCAGAGCTGTTAGATTTGTAAGGAAGGGAGAAAGTGAGCTACCTGGCTAATCCTTGGATGTTATGTGAGCAAAATGTAGGAAACTGGCAGAAATCTTAGAGGGAAACTTGGGGCTCATGACAGAACAGAAGCACATGACACAGAAGACCTTCAGAACATTATAGGACAGACCTATTTTCTGTATTAATTAAGTGACTGCTACATGAGTTTTTGAAATGTTTATATTTTGAAAGTGGAACTCAAATAATAAATAGATTGACTGGACTCCTCTATAATCCCACCCTGTACAGTGAGGGCAAAGTCTTCAAATCATTCACTGAACCCAACTTCCTTAAATTCCCGTTTTTAGTATAAGAATCTGAAGTTTATAGCAATAGGATTGTTGTTCATTCCAAGAGGTTAATATCTCCCTCTTCCCCCCTTTAGTTGGCATTTAATTCGTATTTCAGTTGCATTGTAGAGAAATCTAAGAAAATAACAGGGGGAGGGATTGTCTTGCCTGAAAGGTTAACCTCTTCTAATCATTGAAAGAAATCTGCCAACAGGTTAAAACACAAATTTAGATATAATAAATAGCATGTAAAAGTTAGAAAGAGCTGTTGAGGATATATAGACTGATACCTTCATTTTATAAATCAAGAAACTGAGGTTCAGAGAGGTTAAGTGATTTTACCAAGGTCACACATCTGGAACTCAAACTCGGATTGTTTATTGTCTAAGCTGGGTTCTTTCTTTTTACTAAATATTTCCTACCATTACCAAATAATAAGATAATCAATAAACACAATCTAAGGCATTGTAACGGATTCCCCTCCAAAATGACTTGCATTTAGGATGCCAGGGTTCAAAGAAGAGTTTACTGAAAGTTCCTTCTTCTGGTGATTAGCATTCTGGACGTATCCCTCGGTTAGGCACGGCTCTCCTCTCTCTCTTCTGTTATGGCTTGGACTTCAGAGCCTCCATGTTGGCCTCAGTCTGCTGAGGAAGTCGTCAACACGAGAAATTTGCTGTGTCATAGAATTCAAGTATTGGTCTCTTTCACAAATTCTCCCAGCATGAAGCAGCTCCGTGTGGCTTAGGCCCCTCTCCCTTATTTCTCCTCTCTGGGTGGCAGTTTGAATCTCTTCCTTCTTGCCTGCTGGGCTTGATTTTGAGTTGTTAGGAGGATAGTAAGGCCTGACTTGAATTTTCCCAGGATCTCCTAATCACTTAACAAGTGAGGAAGACTGCCACCCCCCACCCCCAAAGGAGCTTTCAAACCACGCAGGGGATCATTTGATCCCTGTCCTTCAGACATCTTTTAGAATGCTGCAGATCACCTGCTTGTAGGACAGCTGCTTGGCCTGGTCAGTTTTAAGCTTAAGATTTACTGCCAGCCTCCAGATCTGACTCCACTATTTCGGCTTTACGTATTTCCATCAATGACAGCGACTTCGATGCCATAGTAGTAATCATGTCCTTATCACATGGGAATCATAGCCATGTTATTTGCGCCACCACAAATAAATCATTCTGGTGGCCTTTTTCATAGACTCTCCCCACTGTTTGGTCCCCTCCGCCACATTCTCCCCTCTTGGTTCTTACTGGTTGGCAGGTTCTAACTAGGAAATGAGATGCATTTCTTTGCTTAAAAAGCAATGGTTTGGGAGGAAGAAAAATGAAATGGGGTGAAAGATACAACTAGGTTAAAAAGCAAAACAATAGGACTGACGAGCTGTGGAAAGAGTTGAAACAGCTAATTCTGTCTGGTCCTGACTACTGACATTCATGACCTTACAGAAAAACAATTATATCCTTTCTAAGTCTTAATTTCTCCATGTTTAAAATTAGGTGCTTCAGAGCTCAGATCCCTTATCCATTCATTTATTCAACAAATGTTTACTGAGTTCCTACTACCTATCAGGCCTTATTCTAGGCATCGGAGATATAAATAAGTCATTCTCCCTGGGATAACCTAATGAAGCTAGAAACTTCTTCCTAGAAAAAACAAAACAAAACAAGAATAGAAAAGGAAATGGGGCACCTGGATGGCTCAGTCGGTTAAGCATCTGACACTTGATTTTGGCTCAGGTCGCAATTTCACAGTTCTTGAGATTGAGGGCGCCTGGGTGGCGCAGTCTGTTGAACGTCCGACTTCAGCCAGGTCACGATCTCGCGGTCCGTGAGTTCGAGCCCCGCGTCAGGCTCTGGGCTGATGGTTCAGAGCCTGGAGCCTGTTTCCGATTCTGTGTCTCCCTCTCTCTCTGCCCCTCCCCCGTTCATGCTCTGTCTCTCTCTGTCCCAAAAATAAATAAATGTTGAGATTGAGCCCCAAGTTGGTTCCAGCTACGTCAGCACAGAGCCTGCTTGGGATTCTTTTTCTCCTCTCTCTCTCTCTCTGCCTCCCTCTGCCTCGCCCTTTACCTTCATGCTCCCTCTCTGTCTCAAAATAAATAAAATAAACATTAAAAAAAGAATAGAAAAGGAAAACAAAAACAACACAGATATTTTACATACAGTTCCAGAGGGTTCATGACCTCCCTAGGCTCCATGAAATTAAAATTGGTTTGTCTAATTAGTCTCTGAGGCCTACATTTTACAATATGAAGGTTTGAAGCTTAGGGTACGTTGTGAAAGGTAGATTTTTAGGTGCTTCTTTTTTTTTTTTTTTTTCCTAGTAGCACTCAGTGGCATTTTTGTCATGATTTTTGGCCCCCCTTTATTGGAGAACAAATATTTGGAACTTACTCAATACTACAGAGGGCTAGATAAATGTTGAACAGAAAATGAGTAACCAAAAGTCAAGGCAGGCATGGAGCCCAGGGACAGAAGCAGATGAGAAGTTTCATGACCCAACCTAGCCTGGACCTGTAGAATTTCGAAGAGACAATCCTTCCTCTAGGCTACGTGTTCTTGGTAGAGTCTGGTGAGTTGGTGGAGGGAAGTGAGGTTTGTGCTGGAGCTGGACAGTGTAAGGTCTGAATACTTTTGACCACCAGGGAAAATCCCAGCTGGACAGGACAGGGATGCCTTTCGAAGGAAAGGAACAGTCCATTGTAGGATGGTAGACAGGCTTCCGCATAGCGCAGCAAAAGGGGATTTATCGCAGGCAGTTCCACTGAGGCCTTCGGTGAAGGAGAAATTGGGAGTCCCTAAGGCTCAACATGGAGCGGTCAGTGTGCAAAGGTTTTATCCTGGTGCCGTGCTTCGCAGCCTCTTCCTTCCCTGTGCTCAGGGCCCCCAGACTTTTTCCTCCTGATGACGAAGGCCTCGCTTTTTTCATTTAGGGCAAAGGCCGTTTTCTGACGTAGTACTGGTCAAAACTGAGGCGAACTTCACTTTCAGGGAGATGTGGATGCTCTTACTCCACACGCCGAGGGGGCGTAGCCAGTGCAAGCCACTGCCCGGATTAGGATCTGACCTTGGAAAGACTTTGAGGTAGACTGTGGGAGGACAGGCCGAATTGTATGAATTTCTACTCGAGCAAGGAAGCAGCAGATCGCTATGGCTGTGGCTAATGTGTAGAAAAATCCGTCTCCTTACAAACCAGTCGTTTTCAATTTTTCAATTTCCTCATCTGTGAAATGGGGATAATAATACCAGTCATAAGGGTCAGGTGAGGATTAGAGGAGTTTATGCATGGAAAGTGCTTCGTACCTAGTCTGTGTTTGATAAATGTTAGCTGTTACTGCTGTTGTTTTAGTATTATTATTATAATTAATAACAATAATAATTTTTTTTCTGTTTGACACATACAGCAATGGCATATCAGGCTTAGATCACAGAATCAGCAGTCATAGAGACACAGTTATTCCCTGAGTGACAGATGAAAGATAATCTTTTCTGGAAGCATCTGTCCATTTGCCCCACAGACTGCCAGTGCCCAGGATTACCCAGCTGGGAACAAATCAGAAGGGCTGATAGGAAAATCTTTTTCTCTACTTCATGCATCCCTACACAAAGATTATCTCTTTGTGGTTTCATTCCCCTTAAATTCATTCCCCTTTAATTCCTGGCTTTTCGAGTTCTTAAAAAAAAAAAATCTACTGAATTTAACCACAATTGTTTCTGCAAATCATTCTCTTTATACTTCTTTTTTAAACTTTCTGATGGGGGGACAAGTAGTTCACTTCCAATGCTTGCCATTCACCTTTGACTTTCAGCTTCTATCTAGTCCTAAATTTTCAGAGCTTAGGTGATTCCCACCGAGGAAATAGTGAAACAGAAGGGCAGGGCTGGATAACACTGTTTGCTGTCATCCATGATGTTTTCTCTTTCCATTTCATACATATTTTGTCTTCATTCTTTCCTTCTTCGAACTTCACTTTTCACTGTCTTATAATTCTTTTTGTCTCCACTTACCCCCTGAAAGAAAAGATCTTTACTCTCCTTCCTGTGATCCACTTAGCATCCCATCAGGCATTTCTTTTAAGTCTTGGCTGCAAACTGCAGGCATGATGATAGGAAGAATATGATGTGGTCTCTACATTTCTGGGTAACACTAGAGAAAAAAGGGCCAAGGCCCCCCAAACCTGTGGAGCACACTGGAGGCCATTCCAAGGAGAAAGGAAAAGATGGTTTTGGGTTTTTTTTTTTAATCTATTTTAATTTTCATAAAAACTGGAGCCTGCTGCATAGATTCCCCATTTCAACTCAGAGTCTACCCATTGCTTCTACTCAGTGACATATCTTCTCTTTCTTTAAAAAAAATCATAATAAACATCTCAGGAATAAACCAAAAGCAGTCTCTGCATCTCTTCTTTGAAGCCTTTTAAGGGGAGGATAAAGGCGGCAAGATTTGAAGAAGCAGCAAAACCTAGTGGTTGAGAGTCATGGGCCTTGGTGCTAGTGAGACCTCGGTTTACTCCCTAGCTGGGCTCTTTTCAGCTGCATGCCCTTGACCAACTTGTCTCTCCAAGTCAGTTTCCTCATCTGGAAAATGGGGATATTAAAGTACCTATTTCATAATGAGGTTGTTGGGGCAGTGCAATGAGATGTCAGTAAACAGACAGTCTAGTACTTCAGGCACGTAGGAAATACTCAATATTAACTGTTATTGCTAAGACAGAGAGCCCTGCAGACCCAGGACAAGATATAGTCCAGCACCAGTTGGAAAAGTTGAAATACGAATAAGGAAGTAGAAACATAAAGCCACCAACTGTCGTGAGGTAGGAGATGAGTCTCGAGTCAAAGAGCGTCCTGATCATACCAGGATATTCCAGATGTTGTGAACTCATCTGGAGTTGAAAATTACTGATAGGAAGAGGGGAACTTGCTCAGTCAGGGCTTCCCAGCCTCTAAGGAGAGCTGCTCATTGAAACTGCAATGATTTACATCACAGTGATCCTTTAACACCGTGACAGGCAAATAACTTAGAGGAACCATGTAAAGGAGTTATGATGTCCAGGTCAACTCATCTTTCAGGCCCAGATCTGAAAAAAATCAAGTAAAGAAATAGTTTCACTATTTGTTTCAAGGTGGAGTGAGTGATTTTTTTTTTTTTTTCTTAAATTAAGGGGTCTTCTTTACTCTTTGAATTTCTGGCAAGAACACTGGGTCAGGGAAAAGAAAGAGAGAGCAGAAAACATACTTGCTAGAGGTAGGGGTTTGATGAACCAAAGTGAAATTGTCTGGAGAATTCTATAATTCTCAAAAAAAAAAAAAGTCTATAATTCTCAGCTGATTATGAGGCAGGAAGTAAATTGGCAGCCTATAAATTAATTTTTAAAGGAAGAATGAATTAGATATAGCCCTCCAAACTTTATCCTTTAGACTCCCACCACCTTTGAACCTTAACACCACATTCAATGAAATAATATTTAAATAAAAGAGGAAAATAGTTTCCCTCTAGTGAATTTCCTTATGCCTAACTTTCTTTAAAAAAAAAAAACAACCAAAAACATATGTAAGTAATGGAACATAGAAGCAGTCATTTATAATAAAATTTTTTAAAGGAAAGAAAAAAATTTTATTGATAGGCAGCTCCCTGGATTAAAATTGGGTCATTAAAATGTTAAAGAATTAAAACTAGAATGCTAAGAAAACATTTAAAGCTGTTAACATTCATCTAATATTTTAATGTATTTGCAGGCTTAGAAAATCCTCCAATTCATAGACATTTCCCCCTTGACATTACCTTTTAGGGAGTTTATCTAGAAAAAAGCTGTTTCACGTAGCTTTACACAAGAAATATTTTCATTTAAATATGAAGTGGTCATGAAAATAGTTGCTATCTCTCCAAATAACAAGTGATATTTTAAAAATACAAATACAAGTTTATTGCTTTTTTGAGGATTAGCTATTAGCTTCTTAACATTTTTTAAATGATGCTTTAGAATTCTGAAAGGAAAATCTTTTTTTAAAAAAGGGGGACGTTAAAAACATAAACTATACAATTTTTTTCATCTTATAATGGAAAATCTTGCTTTTCAGTGAGCTACCTCTCAGCTAAGATTTAACGTGAAATTTTATGTTTCTTTTTGTTTGTTTGTTTTCTGTATAGTCAACTTGTACAACACTTAAGACAGTTTACCCCAGTGAAGATCATCATTTAACCAGAGCTCAAATATCTAAGAAGATATTTTATTTATGAACATAAAACATTAATTTTTCATATGGCACAAAGGAAATATAACTTTCCAGAGGGATATGTGATGATTCTTCTACTATTCATAAATTCATTCCTTAATTTAAAAATAAGATCTCGTTTTGAGTTAATTTTTAGTTATAAACATAATTGTTATCAAAATATTTTTTCCAGATGCAATTTTAAACTGAAAGGATTTTTTTTTTTACTAACATAAATTGTAAGAGTTTATGTTTTAGCACTAGCATGATTTCATCTCTATTTTTCCTTTCTGTATATGCTCCTAGATTATAAAATTTATAGATCTTAATATAACACATCAGAATAGGTTGTTTTATTTATAATGCTTATAAAAGGATTATACATGACACTAAATAGAGACTGTTATTTACTGCTTTGCTTTTTGGCAAAAATATTTTTTGTTGTGGTTTTTATTTTTACATGTAGGAGAGCCTTATAAGAAGTTAAAGTAGCAGATTCTGACAGTTGTTTGAGGAGTCATGTTAGAGAATTAAATGACATTTACGGAATTTTCCATAAGTGATTATAACTCAAGAAATCATACATACCAAAAAGAAAGTATAAAAACCCAGGCCACAGAATTGCTCCAAATTAAATTTTTTCATAGATTTCACAAGTCTTTCATTGTTTCTCATACATTGCATTGTGACCACCAACCTGTTGCACTTAAATATGCTATGTCTGCTGTAAAAAAGACAGGAGACCTGAAGTAATTAAAATAAATTTCTTGAGTAATTACTCACCCCCTTCTCACTGCCATTTTCTTGGGTGGACAGGCACAGCCTGGGGGCCATCTTTCCATATACATAAGTTTTGTTTTTTTGGTTTTTTTCCTATTCTTCCTGTTGCCTGTTAATATGCACCCTTGTGGGAAAAAATATGGCTAGCAGCACTTTTTTTTTTTTTTTTAATGGAGGTTTATGTCAGTCAGGAAGGGAAATTGATGCCTGTTAATTCTTTCTCTTCAAGGGGGTCAGAATTATATTTTCGATGCCATGCACTCTTGGAGGCTAATATACATTTACTGAAAGTAAGGAAGGGACACTATGATCTTAAAGATCCTCAAAGGATGAGGGAGAAATGTCACCAGCTAATTCGTGACATCGAGAGGACAGGATAAGGAAAGATATAGGAAGTTTATTCCAACATCTTAGCCCAGTGATGCCATCAAGCACCCCCCCCCCCCAAATTGTATACTCAACATCTGTCCACATATTAATTTCATTATGGTATTTTTTTTGTAAATGTGTATGTGCACACACACACACAGACACACACAAATATGCTATTATAAGCAGAGATATTACATCTTTCTCACTTAGAAGGTTGAACTTAGCCATTTGTATCTAAAAGTATCCTAATGTTAAAACAATGTCTCATGCTGACAAGCTGACTAGTATCCCAGAAGATATGAATTCCTCTAAGTTTCATTTAAAATTAAAGTGAACTCTACCACATAAATAAGATAAATATTGACATCATTTTTGACATAAGATAGTCTTTTTTAAAAAGTAGGTTACTCTCAACTCTGAATTAAACCTTAGAACCCTTTTTGCCTCCTTAAAAAAGACTGATTATGGAGCTGTGCAGTTGTCATTGTCTGACAATGCTGAATCAGAACATCTTTAAGTAAATAAAATTTTAATCTCCAACCTTGAACATGGGGGAAGTCCCAACAATGATATAGGAAAGGCACTACCTAAAATGGTTTAGCATCAGTATTAGTAAAAAATAAAAATAAAAATAAAAAAATACAATTGTCAAATTTCTAAATCCTGTAAAAAGAGAAAGAACAGATTTTATTTTCTCTCAGTAAGCTACCTTGAGATCCTTAGAAGGAAAGCAATAGGTAATATAATTATAACCTTCAATGGTGCTGTAAGCATCATTAGTTACTGATTTTGTTATTAAAAATATTACCAGTGAGCAAAAAAGAAAAGAATATGTATAGCAGTATAATTTAAAAAAGAAAAAGTAAAATATAAAAAAAAGGAAAGAAAACTCTGATGATAGGAAATCACATTTAGAGGACTAGGACTATTGGAGGTAGGTTTAAGCACATAATATAAATACCAAATGAAATTCTTCATGCCACACTGTCTCCTTGCAGGAGAGCACATACATAAATAACAAAATTTATACACAACAAGAATTTTTTAATTGATATTCAAGCTTATTTAAAATTTCACTGCTGTTAAATTTGCCCCTCATATTTTGGTAAATTTAGAAATCAGTATTCTCAGGAAGAGATTTCTTTTTTCCAAACTAGAAACAGGGATTGTAAGGGGAAAAGGTCAATTCATCCTTCACCCTGATAATTGGATTAAGGGCCTTCCAAATCATAAAGATGGGTAAATTTAAAAATCTTAACTACTCCATAATGACACAATCCTTAAAAAGTAGTAATCATCTTAAAATACCTGAAATTTAAAAAAAAATACAATTTTGAGGAAGAATCTTTCAGGAAAAAAAAAGTTTCTATAGAGCTTCTATATTCTATAAAACTTTCTATAAAAACAAACTAAAATTTCTATAAAAACAAACTAAAATGTGGAACCTATTTTATTAATATGTTGAAAACATAGATTTAGAGGAAATGTTCTTTGGGGGGAAGTTTTCAGTAAATAAAACACATATTTGATTTTAGGAAGGCAATCAATATAGTGAAAGGCTATTAAATTATATGAGGAAGTTGAATCTTAAATATATTGTATTGAATTTTTTGCTCAAAATTTTAGTAACCAATTTGGTTTTCCTTTTGTTTTTGTTTTTGCTTTTTTAAGGAGTTTTATACTGCTTTTTAAAAATTTTGTATTCATACAACTACACTGACCTCAAAACTGTGCCCCTTTTTGTAGGCTGGCTTTGGCTTGGTTGGGCCTTCTTAAGGTTTAATGAACTGACTGCATTTAGGTGGAATTTTTCTGTTTTAGGAGAGCCTTCTGCTCCTCATATGTTTTCATTAAGAATATGTTTTACCCTATAGAGTACATTTGTCACTTTTCTTTGCTCCTTTCTTTCTGGATATTTTCTTTCTCTTCAGAATTTCATATCATGCTGCCCAATCCCACCAAAAATTGTCCAATCAAAAAAATATTTTGTCTCCCTTTTCTTTCTTTCTCTTATTTTTAAAGATTTTTTTCCTTCACAGGGCAAAGACCTTTTAGTTCCAGCAAATTAATAGTCCTTCTACAGTCAGAGCATTTTTATTGGGACCACTGTGGTATTTGTACATTTGAGACCTATCGTTATGCAGCTTTGGGTGAAACAGTGTTGGTGAAATATCCAAACTGCACCATGTAAACATTTGATGTAAAAAAAGGTGTGAGTCTGACCTTGATCCCAGCAGTGCTGAAGCCCCTGTTTATTCTTGGTTGTCTCTGACAACAGAGCGGGCAAAGGACTTTGTGTATCCTTAGGACGAGGGAGGGGGGAAGGCAGAGATCTGTGGTGGTCTCCTCCAGAATCAAGGTGAAGGTTCTCGGGTCGCCTGGGTGGCTCAGTTGGTTAAGTGTCTGACTTCGGCTCAGGTCACGATCTCGGGTTTGAGATCCACATCAAGCTCTGTGCTGACAGCGCAGAGCCTGGAGCCTGCTTCAGATTCTGTGTCTCCCTCTCTCTCTGCCCCTCCCTCTCTCAAAAAATGAATAAACATTAAAAAAATTTTTTTTAAAAAGTGAAGGTCCTCAGGTTTATGTTGCTATGTATATATGCACACATCTTGTTTATGAACTGCATCTCTTTACCCACACTGTCTGAGAGGAGGTTTAGTCCAGTCTAATTTATGATTTTACAAAGACTAGTCAAGTCCAGATCAACTGGCTTTTATTAAGCAGTGAGTGATATGTTTTCATTGATTATTTGACTAAAATCAATTGTCACATCTTCCCTCTCCCCATGCAGAAGTTGATGCAACACCGTTGATTTATTCATTCATTTATTCAACAGATCCTTCTGGATGATTAGTCAGATGTTACATGTAAATGAGGAGAACTTAACTTGTTAATGTTGGTCATCGTGTTCTATAGGTCTGTAAATTTTTAAAGTGATCCACAACTGTCAGATTAATGTATGTAAACTTTTTTTTTTTAATTCTTAATGTTTATCTATTTTTGAGAGAGAGAGAGACAGGGCAGGGGAGGGGCAGACAGAGAGAAAGGGAGACACAGATTCTGAAGCGGGCTCCAGGCTCTGAGCTGTCAGCCCAGCCCTATGCGGGACTCGAACTCAGGAACAGCGAGATCATGACCTGATCCGAAGTCAGACGCCTACCTGAGCCACCCAGGCACCCCTCAGATTAACGTATATAAAATTTTAAATACAATTAATCCTCATTAGTTTCCTAGTGATCTCCTAACAACAACAACAAAAATGGTTAAACCCTAGTGGGGGGTAATCAAGCAATGTTTTTACTATTCATACATTCATCGAATAAATTTTAAAATTCCTTGAAACCGTACTTTCATGGACTGACAGCTTTCCACCTCGCATCCACAATGCGCACAGAAAACATTCACAAAATACGCATACACAGAAATCTATTGCCCTGTTTACATAATCTTCCATATTTTGGTGTTTGTGGGTGGGTCTGAAGAATGAGTCCATTCCGAAGTCATTTTGTGTATGCTCGTTCAACACAGAACTTCAGGATTTTATGGAACTGATAAGCACCCTTCAGCTCATCCAGCCCAAACTGTCCATGCTACACAAGGAGAAACTGAGGCAGAGAGAGAGACATTGTCTTGCCTAAAGTCCACAAAGAATTAGTGACTAGTCTAGGGTTACAACCAGCAAGCCTAATGAGGTCTGGCTTTGGGTGGATTATGGACATGATGCTGAGCTCCTGGGTGGGGAAAAGAAAGACAAGCAGAAAAATAGATGGTGTTGTGTTTCTGGTTAGGGCATTTTTTTTTTTTTTTTTTAAAGACAGGATTATCAAAGACTAAGCATTTTTCATCCCATCTTTGTGCCATCCAGTAGAATTGATCAGCATAGCTATTTCTCTCATTTCTTTTCATTAAGTCTCCCAAAGGAGGATAATTTAGTGACCTCCCTTCTCGAGCTCAGAAATCAAACTATTCCCCGCCTCTTCATAGAATAATACTACAAACATTTATGAACACCCAACGTGTGAGCATGCTAGCATGTTGCTACGTATTAGCAACAGAAGGATAAATTAGATGATGTCTATGAAGACACCTGGCATCCATAGTAGATGTTCAATAAATTCGCTCACGACCTGTAAGGACAGGTTTAAATCAAGACCGATTTAAACAGCAACTAATACAAGGCAAAATATATTAAGTTTAACTAGAGCTCAAAACAAATGGCCGTGGCACTGAAAGAAAGGAATGCATAATTCTGACGGGAGTTCAGGGGTTCAGCACATGTGAGCTGTGCCTTGTAAGTTGAGTAGGATTTTGACAGATAATGAATAAAGGCATGTCGGGCTGTGGGAACTCCACAGGAAAGGCCTCCAGTGGTGGGTGCATGGTGTATTCTAGAAATGTTGGGTAATACGCTGTGATGAGAGCACTGGGTGACTGGAATAATAAGGAGGAAAAGGACATTACAGAGATGGTTAAGGCCCAGATTATAGAGGGAATTGAATGTTGAAGCAAAAGACTTTGTACTAAATATCCAAGGGCATCACAGAAGCCATGAAGGCTTGGGAGTTGACCTGACGTCTGGTGATGACATTAGAGGGTGGTCTGGAAGAGCAAGATAATGAAAGCAGGTGGCTCAAATTAGTTTGGGTCACTGGGAAAAGACCTGCCTTTCTTGTATTACTTCGAAGGAAGTCAAGACGTTGTGAGTGCTTGATATAAACTCAAGTAGGGTGACACCATTCACGCAATCACAGAGCCTGGTGGTCTGAGAAGCCGTGCGGGCCTTAGGCTTCCCTGTAGAACTCAGGGTACCCAGTACCAGTCAGCACCTGCCAAGACACAGTCAAATTATTGGGCACGCTGCTGTTGTGGTGTTATGAAGTGTCCCTCCTGGGGTGAAGAGGCTTATTGTGGTTTGGGTGAAAGAATGGCTTCCAAATATCCAATGTCTTCAGCCAGAGTTATGTTATGTGTCTCATGTGTCTGGTCTTCTGGGTCACTTACACTCCTTTTAAACTGCATCGTTTGGTAATGTAGTGCCTCCTCCCCCGGGATGAGGACGCTTAACCTGTCTGGTGTCCACGCACCATCTTGCTCCAGGTGTCTTAGATATAAACCTTTCTGATAAAAGCTCTTTTTAATCTTGGTTTTGACCATCTGTTTCCTTGTGGATCGGTTTCCTAATCCGGGGTCTTTTTTCCCTCCGAACTTAATCTCGGTGAAGGTGGCTTGCTTGTCTTGCACCCTCCCTTCTATTCATACTGGTCTGTGCCGGTGGGACAGTGTCCTTTTGTGGGTCTCAAAGTGGGAACCAGGCCCTTCTTTTCCTTCACGTCTCCTCCCGCGCCCTAAGCTCTCTTCCTTCCTGCTCTTTTTGCACTCTGTGCCTGCCTGCCTCTGCTCCTTTGTACCCACATCATTGTCCTCAAGCCCTCTGCTTCTTAGTCCTCTTGGCTTCAACTGCCCTTCCCCTCGAAACTTCTCATGTTTGCATCTCAGCTCTCAGCTCTGATGTCTCTGTATTGTGCCTTCGTGGGGTGTGACAAGTCAGGCAAGGGAAGTCCTTTCTGCAGGTGTAGACAAGACTCAGTCAGACCTCAGGATGATGTCGTCATCAGGGGAGGAGGCCCTATGTATGTGTATGGAGGTGGGACTGTGATGTCACATCTACACATCTATCTGCCTGACGGTGTATGTGTCTAGTGAAGCAAGTATACTTGAGGACATAGACCCTAAACTGGATGTTGAAAGATCAGGGTCTGATTTTTTGCATCACTTTGGGTAATATCACTGGTTTAGGAATTAAACGGAACCTTTTTGTTGGTAAATAGTACACACAATCTTGTTTCATTTTAATAATATTATCCTATCTGCTCAACTATCTACACACTACTTCTTCCATCTGGATATCTGGATAAAATTCTGTAGAATAATGCTCATCTAATGGTAATGATGGTTATTTCTAGATGGTAGAACTTGGTGTGATTTTTTAAACTTCCTTTTTGATGCTTTTCAGCACTGCTTAAATTCTTAATAGGAAATCAGAATACCAGAGTGGAATGGATGTTGGCTAAGATCACAACAGCCCCTATGTGTCCCTTACTACATAATCTCTTTCTGTTTGCTTTTTCATATATAAAAGAGGAGGAGATTTAAAAAACCCCAGACAGCTCCCCAAATCTATCATCATAACTTTCTTCTTTTATATAAAAATCATTTTATTGTTTTTGCTTTTATTTTGTTTTTAAATTTTTTTTTCAACGTGTATTTATTTTTGGGACAGAGAGAGACGGAGCATGAACGGGGGAAGGGCAGAGAGAGAGGGAGACACAGAATTGGAAACAGGCTCCAGGCTCCGAACCATCAGCCCAGAGCCCGACGCGGGGCTCGAACTCACGGACCTCGAGATCGTGACCTGGCTGAAGTCGGACGCTTAACCGACTGCGCCACCCAGGCGCCCCTATTGTTTTTGCTTTTAAAGATAGGTTATGCTTCATTAAAATAGTTTGTGGTTTTAAAGATTTCCTGAGCACATATAAATAGGACAATAGATAGATGGTTGGATGGATGGATGGATGGATGGACGGATGCATGGGAGATAGACACTCAAGATACTATTACTCTCATACAAAATGAGATCATATGACTATTTCAAATAGAATTATTACATTTAATTTTGCTTAGATAAACAGAAGAAAAGAAATTGGAGAAATTACTAAACTTCAAATAAACATTTCTTTATCATGGGAAATATCATTTCTTAAAATCTCCCTTCTAATGCTAGGAAGAGATTATGAAGTACCTTAACATATTGCCCCATTATTTTTCACCCTAAATGATTCCATTTTGGGCAGTATTGATTTATTCCCTGCCGGGCAATCACAATTTCTTCCTTCCGCCTCCTTTTACCTCATTTTGATTTTTATTGGTATGTCATTTACATTATCGTGTGATTGTTATTTAGTCATTTTATTATTGCTTGTACATCCTCAAGTTTTATATCATTTCTATAGCCATAATTCATAGCTATTGTCTAGGGTTTGTTCCTTTTGTTATCATCTGTTACCATAGCTTCTCCATCCTTGAATTCTTTATTTGGATTTATTATTGTTTAATTGGCTAGATTTCATTGTAAACATTTTTTTCTCTCCAAATAACTAATTGGTACCATTTCACTGAGTTCTTTTATATACATCACCTTTATATTTGAATAAGCATACTATTCTTGGGCTACACCTTATTTCTAAAGAACTACGTAGTTATTTCTCCATTATCTTTCTGGCATTGAATATTATCGTGGAGACGGCTGTCAGCGTGATCATTTCTCCTTGTAGGTAATTTACATTTTCTGACTGAATGTCTAAGAAGTTTTCTTTATCCTTGGTGTTATATTCTGGTGTTGTGAGTTTTGCATTCAGTATTTCTAGAACCCAGAGAATACTTTTTAATAGACAGATTCAATTCTGCCTGGCTTTGTATTATTAGTTGTAAAATTTTAGCGAGTTGCCTAATCTCTTTATGCCTCCATTTCTTCATCTGCAAAATAGAAATAATTATAATACCTACCTCATAGAAGCATCAGGATGATTTGAATTAATGTGTACCAAGTGCATAGAACAGTGCCTGGCACATAATAAGCACTATTTTCAAGGTTACTATTTTTTTTAATTTTCTTGTGTTAGGTCTTTTAATACTTTTCCCCACTGTATTTGTTAGTTTGCTGCTTTAAAGATACCAATTATTATTATTGTTGATCATCTTTATTCTCCATGCCTATTGGCTTTTCCTTGGCTTGCTTTAATGTATCTTTCCCATATGCATGCACTATCATTATCTCAATTCTTTGTTCTATAACTGTCGTTTATTTCCAGCTGTGTCTATACTGTCCTTTGGTATTTTTATTTATTCATTTTTTAATTGTATGTTTTGGCATCCATTTGTTTCCTTAGATCTGACTCTTTCTTTCATCTCATTCTACTTTTTATGTTATGAACTCACATTCTTATTAGGTCATTCAGTTAAAACCACATGTGAAGAATCTTTCTTCTTTCTTGAGTTATATTTTTTAGACTGGTTATTTTTTTGCATGCTGCATGTCTTTTGCATGGTGCGTGTGTGTGTGTGTGTGTGTGTGTGTGTGTGTACCTTGCATATTCTTGCATTGCTGCCATTCCATTTATTTTTATCTTGATCATGCTTTGGGGGTTCTATGCATATTCTATTTTCTCTCTCTTTGGTCTTATAGTGTTAGTGATATCTTGACTGTCATGGCACAGTATCATTTGTTGTTTCCTTAGGGTCTACATTTTAAGAGCTATCTAGTTTTTTCTACAGCCTGAGAGCAAGGGAGCAGAGAGGCCTCGGCTAAGGCAGGCTTTGCTAGGCAGCATGGGTTCTGTTCTCCCTTTGGAGATTTTATAAGTTGTCCTGTACCAGAGTTCACAGTGTCTGATTTGTGTGGTGGTGTGGATCTCCTTCTGACGGATAGATAATCTCTGGCTTCAGATCGATGCCCCACTCAGGACAGAGCCTTGCAGAAGCAGCCTCCTTGTCCTCTGTTTCTCTCAAGCAGATGTTTGCGTCTGTTTCCACTACTTCCCTGTGAAGAAGAAAAATACTAGCAAATCCTCAGTTTGCTCCTCGCTAGGTTTGGAATTTGAAGTGAGAATTCTTGTGATTGCCTTGACTAATCACCAGAGCTTTTGAGAAGTTAGGATGCAGTTAGGAGCCTTGCCATTTTGCTGCCCAACTCCACCCCCAGAATTGATTTTTTTCCTTAGCTGCCACTTTTTGAGCCTTAAGGTATTGGCCGTGCGTGCCCCTTTCCTGGTTAGTTGCTACTAGAGAACTTTGCTGTTATTTCACTAGGTATTGGAGAAGGAGGTCATTGGAGATCGTGCTCTGGACCTCATTCACTTCCATCTGTCTTGTTTCAGTCTTGTGGGAATATTGAGGGGCTGATAGTAAAATTTAAAAAAATACATGGACTTATATTTAGTTACAAAATGAATACATGCTCATTTCAACCAGTTAAAGAATAACAGGGATGCGTGATTACAAAGTTCATATTTTCCTCCCAGCAAGCAACCCATTTCCATTTCTGTGAGATAACAGCTTGAGTGTGGGAGGTTATGTCTTTAAAAACACAGGCACCCTTTAGAATCAAGGTACAGTGTGAATCTATTATACCAATAATGTACACACACACATTTGGGGTTTTTTTGGTATAACTAATTAATTTGGTGCAGTGTTCCCAGGGTGGTCTTAGGGGACAATAACTTGAGGAAGAATGTAAGCCCCATGAGAACAAGAATTTGGATTCCTTTTCCCCTTAACCCCCAGCACACACTGCTGCATCATCAGTGCCTACGGGGGCTCCCAGGACACAGCAGCACTCGGTACATTTTGTTAAAAAAAAAAATAAGCAAGTTAATGAATAACAGGACTCAGTTGTTTTTGTTTTGAAAGGCATTTATACCATTTGTCTTAGCTAGGGCTACTACAGCTTGGGCTACTATAAGAAAATACCATAGACTGGGTGACTTAAGTAGCAGACATTTATTTCTCACAGTTCTGGACGCTGGAAGTTCAAGATCCAGGTCTGGGCTAATTCTGTTCCTGGTTTGTTGACAGCCACCTTCTCACTGTGTGGTCACATGGCCTTTCCTCAATGCATGCGCACTGAGGGAGCAAGCTCTGGTCTCTTCTTATTATAAGGACATTAATCCCACGATGGGGCGATGGGGTCGCGCCTTCATTACCTTATCTAAACCTAATCACCTCCCAAAAGCCCCACCTCCGCATACCATCACATTGGGGCGGAGAGCTCCAACGTATGAATTTTAGGAGAACACAAATACTCAGCCCACAACCATTTGAGGGCGATACGTAGGTAAGGACTGGGATATGTGAATAGCTCTAGGCTATTTGAGTTACTGTAGGTCATCCAGCTGTTATCATCTTTTTTTTTTTAATTTTTTTTTTCAACGTTTATTTATTTTTGGGACAGAGAGAGACAGAGCATGAACGGGGGAGGGACAGAGAGAGAGGGAGACACAGAATCGGAAACAGGCTCCAGGCTCTGAGCCATCAGCCCAGAGCCTGACGCGGGGCTCGAACTCACGGACCGCGAGATCGTGACCTGGCTGAAGTCGGACGCTTAACCGACTGCGCCACCCAGGCGCCCCGGGCTGTATCATCTTGATTATTGTCACTGTAGGCTTGTGCACCAAGAGGTGGATGGGAAGAACCACAGGAACATGGATCTAGACAGAGATTTGAGTCTGGGTCTGGGTTTTTCCCCTCTGGCCTACCCTTTAGGTTCATTGTGTTCCAATATTCTTGTGAAAGGTCAAGATTACAGGTGCGACCCTAGATAGGTTGTTTCATTTCAAAGATAAGATTGCGTCATCAAAGCCTTTAGGAAGCTGTTTTGCAGACACAGTGAAGCTGGATGTGAGATTGTGGAAGGCTCGGTGCCCACTCAGCTCCACTTCTGGAAAACTGATGCAGAAAAGTTCCGTGCATCAAGACTAGCAGAATCCTAATTTGGTCAATTTAAGGAGATGCAGTTACAGTTGGCTCCACTTAATACTTTCTTCTGAGGATTTTTTTTCGTTTAATTTCTTGGTCCAAAAGGATAGTAATATAGAAGTACACTTTTACTATTGATCAGATTTCATATTTCCTCTGTAAGGGATAAATACACATCAGTCATGAATGAAGCAAATCTTAGTTTGGTGAACTTTGAAATCTTGAGTGAAAAATGCTATAACATGTGATTTTATTTTTATTACCCTTGCTACTAAAAAAAAAAAAAAAAAAAGTTAGATTGTAATTTTATTGTTTTGTATGCAACGTCCAGGCATCTTGTCCTGTTAGGGCACTGTCTCGTCCTGTTAGGGCACTATGTCTTTCGTTCTCTTTTTAAATTTTTTTAAATGTTTTTATATTTTTGAAGGAGAGAGAGACAGCATGAGCGGGGGAGGAGCAGAGATAAAGGGAGACATAGAATTTGAAGCAGGCTCCAGGCTCTGAGTTGTCAGCACAGAGCCGGATGCGGGGCTCGAACTCACGAACTGTGAGATCATGACCTGAGCCGAGAAGTTGGACGCTTAACCCACTGAGCCACCCAGGGGCTCCGTCTTTCATTCTCTTTTTTAAAAACATAAAACAAATATGTTAATTTGGGGTAAAATTCATTCCAAGTAGAAGAATGCATACAAAAGGAAATGCATGATAATTTGCTGGTATTCTTAAAGTAAACATTTGTTGGCCAGCTTGAAGAAAGATAGTGTAAGTGATGGGTTATGGAAACTAATTTGGGATCGTTGTTATTGATATTTCGAAATTTCACGGCTTACTCTTCAAAACTAAAAGCTTGTTTTATTATTTTGTTTTATTTTGTTTTGGGGTTTTGGTGATTCAGTTTTTGGGTTTTGGATCTCATAAAATCTATGCCCCAATTATACCATATTTAAGTTTACATAAAACTTTATTTTAATATGTTATTTCTAATTAAAAAAATCCTTCAAAGAATCAGATCAATAGTTTTCCATATTTATTTTTAGCTCAGTGTTCAAGTTATATAAGAATTTAATCCAAATTTGCCTCTGAAAATGTAGACATAATCTGTTAATACAGGGTAAGACATATAACTGATGTCCTAACCTGATAATTTCATGGCCAACAATGCAAAAATGGTAATGCTGTTTGAGAAATATTTGAAATAAATGAAATAACATGAAGCTTTTGTGTTTAAAACTCATTGTTATGTAACATAGGCATATTTTGAATGGTAATCTTGCAACCACGTGTCTCATTCTCCCCATTAATTCTCAGACATCTTACCTTGTAGTAGCACTGTACATGAAAAAATTAATGTTACTGTCAAATAAACCATAATTCTGAATGTTGAATAAATTCTTATTTCTCTTCTTTCAAACTATTGAGAATTTATTATATATAGATAGATATTTATTTTGGCCTAGAATGGTTGAATTTTGTGCTCAAAATTTTCTGGACAAGTAATCCACAGTTAAACTAGATAGCCTTTATTCTGCAAAGGAGAGTAATGTTAAAATAGCATTAATGGATTTATATGGGTAAAGGTCTGTTTTATTTAGTGTTCCTTTTGTTGGAATTTTGCTATTTTGTCAACGTAGACCTACCTGAAAATTGTGTACTTTAGCTTGTTTTTGTGGTTTGTAGCGCACTTTTATTTTTTTTTAAAGGGCCACAAAAATCATTTGAAGGTGGCTACCGTTGTTAATAAAATGATGGAGTCAAAAAATTGAAACACAAAATGGGAAAAATAGTTAAAGCTAAGGTTTCCATCACCGTCCATTACCCTCACTAAATACAAGACCCTTCTTGTCATGATTCCACAAGGCCCCCTGGATCTGGGATGTGCACCCATTCACACTGCAAGAAGAATTTTAACTTATCATGTTGAATTTAGTTCTGTGATCCGCCTTCTACCTCTTAAATGTGATTTGAAAATCTCTTGAATCTGGAAACTTTTCAGCACCATCTTAGAAGTTACAGTGCATCCTACGATGACGCGATTTCATATTTTCTATTAGGTCACAACTACCCTTCTGCAGGCTTAGCAGGCTGTTAATTCTGAGTGTGAGTCAGGGTGGAAGCTTGGTCTTCCTCTAGTCAGGTGCTCTGTCCAGGGGTGATCTTTGCAGGAAGTTTCAGGGTTTGCTGTTGGGAGCTGCCATGTATGGAAGTTTCCCAGATAGGGCAACTGGAATACTTGGCCAGGTTTTCTGTGTTCTGAATGGGCAGAATGTCTTGTTATAGGAAAGAACTTAGGGTCACCTGGGATTTCTGAGGACAGGAAGGATAAGTAGCCATGTGAATACTGGCCCGGAATCCCTTGCCCCTTCTTACCTAGTTTCTGTCTTAGGTGATCCATGGCATGAAAATGGATTGTTTTTTTTCCATGAGTGGTGGAAAACCCTCTGGATCCAAGGGTCAGTTCAGTTACTAACTGGCTATGTGGTCTCAGGCAGCTTGTTAAGCCTCTTTGTCTCCATTTTGTCTTTTGTAAAATATGGGCCATAGTAATTGCCTGTCTGTATTATAATAGTGGCTTTGAATTTGGACAAAATAGAGTATATCAGAGCATATAAAACATTATGTAAATATGAGGTATTCGTTATCACCAGTAATAATTACAGACTTTTCTGGAGAAATAGAGTGCCACAGTCCCTTGCATTTTGAGGTATATAAAAGTGCATGTGTGTTGTTTGGAGACTGTGTGTGCCTGAAAATGCACCAAAGAAATTAGACAGCCTGAGTTGTCTTTGGTATTGTGAGTGTGGCTGATCTAGTTCACATGGAGACCAGTAAGTCTAAATGGGATGATTGGCAACACTGAGCAAGGAACCGAACGCAAGAACTTCGTGGCAGGACAGAATTGGGAAAGAGGAAGAGGTCATTTCATCCAAGTCTCTGCCTGGTCTCAGACCAATTCCTGAAACATTCAAGGTAGAAGGACTGATTCTGTTTTTAAATATCCCATGAAGGGAGTTCTCAAGAGTCTTTATTTCCTTAGTAAAGTTCTTCCTGATGATGTCTGTACCCATTATTGCTACAATTCAAGCACATTTATGCAGCCTGGGTGCTTTAAAGATACAAAGGACAGTTTATCTGTCCTGATGGAATCTCTCTCTGGGCACATCACTCAGTGGCCCAACTCAGATGTTCTCTGGTGGATGGCTAAGGCTGCTGTTTGCGCGAGTGGAGTCCCCCATCACTGTGCAATTCGAGCTGAGGATCAAGACTTTTTTTTTTTCCAGTAATCAATAATCCTACCTAGTGTCTATGGTTCATTAGGGTGTATAAGACACTCAAACATTAGTGCTTTTGGCTCTCACGACAAACTCAGCTGTCACTGTCTCCACTTTGAGTGTAAGGAAACTGATGTTTGAAGAGTTTAAATCAAATCACTGTGTTCACCCAGCAACAAAGGGTCAGGAGGCAGCACTGAAACACGGGACCCTTGCCTCCAAGTGCAGAGCACTAAGTAGGGTTCCCTGGAGAAGTTTCTCATGTCCCCAGTGATCCTTCAGCCAAATTGGGATAGCCAGTGCTTTATGCAAAAGGGAGAGGAAGTAGAACTGGGACTACCAGAAACTTCTAATTTGAGGCCAAGCAATTAATCCTCATTCTTCTATAGACTACTCCCTTTTCTGGGAATTACACACACCCATGTAACAATAGAATGACTTGGGAATACGTGCCTTCCAAGCACTGTATTGGGAGTCAATGTGACTAGTCTGTGTGACCTTGGGCAAATTATTTAGCTTCCCCGGGCCTTGTTTTCAGTACCTGTAGGAAGGAGATCGCGACAGTCCCGACATCAGATGATCGTTCTGGAAATTAAATGAATTGTTTTATGTCAAGTGCTTACCTCAGAAAGGAGAGAATATGTTCAATGCATATTATTTATTATCTTAGTACTGTGTCGAGAAATTTTGCTTCATTATGGAAAAGTGATATCTTATCCTAAGTCAGATTGCTTCCTTCTGTGAATTTTTGACTATGAGAGCGCAAGGAATCCTAGAAGACAGAGAGGAGAAAGGGTGATCAGTGTGTTGGCACATATGCCCATATGTGTGTGCGTGTGTGTGTTCATGTGAACGCACGTGTGTGCTTGCGTACGTGTTCATGAGCACGTGCGTGTGTAGTTCATGTGTGTGCACATGTGTGTGTTCATGTGCAAGTGTGTGGGGGGGGCCCCAACTGTATAACAGGCCTGAGAACTATGAAGTAAACCGGAAAAGTTTCCAAGTAGACAAGAGTAGATGTCAGAAGTTATTCCATAAAGCTCAAACAGTTTACTCATGTCAGAGCCCTTCAAGCTCTGATTCAGAGCCCATGCACTTTTACTCTAATTACTTATTTTTTCTTTCTTTTTTTAATGTTTATTTACTTTGAAAGAGAGAGAGGGAGCAGGGGAGGGGCAGAGAGAGAGAGAAGGAGAAAGAGAATCCCAAGCAGGCTCTGTGCTGGTTAGCACAGAGCCCAATGCCGGGGCTTGAACCCACAAGTGGTGAGATTATGACTTGAGCCTAAGCTAAGAGTGGGGTGCTCAACTGACTGGCCCTCCCAGGCACCCCCACTTATTTTTTCTTTAACAAACGTTTACTCATTACTTAATAAGTACCAGACACAGGTCTGAGTGCCCTACAAATAGTAACTCATTTGATTGTCACAACAACTTTAGGAGATAGGTACAGGAACTGTACCCACTTCACAGATAAGGAAACTGGGGTGCGATAGTATAGATATAAATTCATGTGTAAAATAACATAAAAAGTGTAAAGTAATTAGAGCCCATACACTTGCCTAGTGCTATATGCTTTCTCAGTGATTTTTACATACATTTTTAAAATAAATGATTCTAAATTTTGACCATCTAATTTCCCAACCTGCTTCAGATTAGAAGCTATGGGCCAGAAGTTGGGGAGTGGGGGGTGTGACCTTGATGGCGACAAGCTGGAAGAGCTCGTTTTGAGATAATAGATAGAGTGACCATAAAATGCAATCATAAGAACTCAAAGAACACACTGGTCCAAGACCGTTCAGTGTAGTGGAAACAAGTTCCACGTGTCTCAGTTCATCCTAAGTGCATAGCTCTGGTTTGGGCAGTTAAGGTTCATGCCGATGACTGGACCGTCAGGAAAGTGAAATGATCTTCCTTTGAAGATGACAGGAACGCATGCTTCTTTTTTTTCACCTTGTCAATATGTGTTTGTTAAAAATTTGGATGTAATTGACATATGCCATCATATTTGTTTCAGATGTACAAGATGATTCAATATACGTATATATTGTGAAATGATCACATGAGAAATCTAGTGAACATTCATCACCACACATAGTTGCAAACTGTTTTTCTTATGATGAGAACTTTTAAGATCTACCCTCTTAGCAACTTCCAAATACACAAATAGCTATAATCACCATGTTGTACATGACATCCCCAGGACTTAACTTATAATTAGAAGTTTGTACCTTTTAACCACCTTCACCCATTTTCCCTACCCCCGCATCCCTTATTTCTGTGTCTGTGAGTTGGTTTTCTTTGTTTTTGTTTTTTTAGATTCCGCACGTGAGGCCATACTATATTTGTCTTTCTCTGTCTGACTTACTTCACTTAGCGTAGTGCCATCTAGGTCCATCCATATTGTTGCAAATGGCAAGACTTCCTTTTTTATGGCTGGATAATATCCCATTGTGTGTATACATAAATGTGTATATATGTATATATCACATTTTTTATGCATTCATCCATCAGTGGACACTTAGGTTGTTGTTTCCACGTCTGGGCCATTGTAAATAATGTTGCAATGAACATGGGGGTACAGATATCTTTTCGGGTTAGTGTCTTTGTTTCCTTCAGATAAATACCCAGAACTGGAATTGCTGGACCATATGGTAGTTCCATTTTTAATTTTCTGAGGACCCTCCATACTGTTTTCCACAGTGACTGCGGCCATGTACATGCCCACCAAGAGTGCACGAGGGTTCCCTTTACTCCACATCCTCTCCAACACTTGTTATTTCTTGTCTTTTTGATCATCTTCATTCTGACAGGTGTGAAGTGATACCTGATTGTAGTTTTGATTTGCATTTCTCTGATGGTTAGTGATGTTGGGCACTTTTTTATGTACCTGTTGCCCATCTATATGTCTTCTTTGGAAAGTGTCTATTGAGATCTTCTGCCCATTTTTTAATTGGGTTGTTTGTTATTTTGCTATTGAACTGTATGTCATATGCATTTTGAAAAAATGAAAATAAAACTTTCTTAATTTAAATGTTTATTTATTTTTGAGGGGGGAGTAGGGGCAGTGAGAGAGGGAGACAGGGGATCTGAAGCAGGCTCCATCATGTAGAACCTAAAGCGGGGCTCGAACTCATGAACCGTGAGATCATGACCTGAGCTGAAGTCGGACGGTTAACCAACTGAGCCACCCAGGCACCCCTACAATTTCCTTCATTTAAAGGACAAAGCACTTTCCTTGGGAAAAAACTTGGAAAGTAACACATAATCAAAAAGAAGACAAAATACCCGTAATCTGCCGCTCAAAGATAGCATCTCAGTTTTGTTTGTTTTATAAAAACAGGCTCAATAACCAATCCCTTATTGTTGGAAAATTTTCAACTTAACAAAATTGGGGGACCATTATAGGTAATGCAGCAATGAAAATAGTTGTAGCTAAATCTTCGTGAACATCCTTAATTATTTCTTTGGCTAACTTATCACCAAATTGCTTTTCAGAAGAGTTGTTCCCAATAATGAAGCACTTTGGAAGGATTTACATTAAAGCAGTTGAAATGAGAGCTAAGGCAAGGGGGAGTCAGGGTTGCTGCAGAAATGGGGTCTGCTTCAGTTAACTGGGAAATTCCTTCCATGGAGGAAAATCCCATTTCCCAATGAAGCCAGATATGGAAGGTCCTCCTGTTTTCTAAAGCCTCAAAGAGCCTTATATAGGCCTCAAAGAGTGTATAGTTCCCTTTCTGTGCTTGCCACAAACTCAATGTGTAGGAATTATAAGAGTAGTAGATTGGCGTTAAAAACCCAGTTTGATATTCTGTCTCTCTGCTGCATGCTGTGTGATATTGAGAAAATATTTGACTCTTCTGAGTCACACTTTCCTCATCAGTAAAATGGGAATAACAGTGTCTGTCTCGTAGGGGCCCTCAGAGCATTAGCATCTCAAAATAGAGCTAACATATGTGCGTTCCCTTTATAGAACAATGAACACCTTTTCCCACTTAAGCTATGATGAATATCATTCGGTATTTAATCTCCTGCAGACCTGCACCCCTGGTCAAGGAAGAAGACCCCCAACCTGGCAAGGAGGCAGGGTTCAAATCCCAGAACTTCAAGTACCTAGTGCCGAGGGTTCTAGTGCAGTTCTCTCTGGAACTATTTCCCCATTTGTAAAACGAGGGGTTGTACCATATGGCTTCCATCAGCAAGATTTTGATATGATCCTTATTAGCAACTCTGAGATAGGCTCAGAACTGGACTTATTAGTCCTGTAAAGAAAACAAGATCCAGAAAAGTTAAATCCATTATCTATGGTTGCGTAATGTTTTCATCTCCTCCTTTCTGCAATGCTGATAGCAAGGGATAAAATGAGGGTTAATGATTCCTAATTGTTACTAGAAGGAACCATTTGAAATACGGTTTCCTACTTCTTTCCCATCAAAGATTACTTTTTCAATATATTTTTCTCTTTTAGCCACTTGGATTGCTCAATTATTGTTGGCTAGGTTGATTCAGATATAAGGGGATTTTTAAAACATATATATAGAGGCACCTGGGTGGCTCAGTTGGTTGAGTGTCCGACTTTGGCTCAGGTCATGATCTCATGACTCGTGAGTTCAAGCGCCGTGTCAGGCTCTGTGCTGACAGTTCAGAGCCTGGAGCCTGCTTCAGATTCTGTGTCTTGCTGTCTTTCTGCCCCTCCCTTGCTCGTGCTCTCTATCTCTCTCTCTCAAAAATAAATAAACAGTAAAACACACACACACACACGCACACACACATGATGTTATAGGTACCCAGCATAAAACCTAATTCCTTACTACATGATGGAATCTTTGAGACCAGAGATATCTATCTTATGCATTTTCATATCCCCACAATCTGACATAAAATTTAGCACATAATTGACTGTTAGTGACTACTGATTTTAAAGGCAGAGTGGTGAGCAAACGGGGGTTCAGACAGAGTATAAGGTATCTGACTTCTAGTCAATTCTTGGTTTCAGACCATTGGCTCAAGTCGGAGTCTTAAGAAGTACTTAGAAGGTATATGGAACTTAGGAGGAAGCCTAGTGGAGGCAGAAAATGTTGGTTGAAATTCTGGCTCTGAAGCTCACTTGCTGAGTGGCTTGGAACCTCAGCTTCCTCATGTGGAAAATGGAAATGATAACACCTACCTCATTGTCATGGTTACATATGGTACTAGTATAGGGTAGGTGCTCATTACGGTGGAGTTCCTCTGTAAGAAAGAAGACATTACAAGAGGCTTTGAGGGGGCTGTGAGCAGCAGGGGAGATCTGGAAAATTTTGTTCTTCGACATCTTTAAACTAATGCCACCAAAAGGTTGTATTTTTTCCTCTTTGCCACGCAATGGAACGTGTACATGGACCTGCATGAATATGCTGATATGTGCCCCCACACCTCAATTGCCCATGGATAAAATGATACCTGGGAATATACAAGGTCTTCTATAGGAACATGGTGTTTTTCCTCCTGTGGGCACACTTGTAACACTTCCGGGATTGCCACTTGGCAGACAATGAGCACATTTTCTTGGAAATTCATTAGGAAAGTCCAGTGTTCCAAGGGTTTAAAATTTGGTCCTTCCTAAAATCCAGTGTATTTGATTTTCTGTTATCTGCATGCCGACTGGCTATTTGATCTGTGGCATGTTTGACCATGAATTCAGTCTATCTTCTTCCTGACACCTAAAATAACTCCAAAAAAACCTTTGATACTTCTAATTGAATTGCTCAGGTTCGCAAGTTACTTTAATATCATTTAAAAAAAAAAAAAAAAAAGAACAGCAGCAAAGAAAACAGTGCCAGAAAGAAACCGACTTTAAAAATGGAATCCCGGGGCGCCTGGGTGGCGCAGTCGATTAAGCGTCCGACTTCAGCCAGGTCACGATCTCGCGGTCCGTGAGTTCGAGCCCCGCGTCAGGCTCTGGGCTGATGGCTCGGAGCCTGGAGCCTGCTTCCGATTCTGTGACTCCCTCTCTCTCTGCCCCTCCCCCCTTCATGCTCTGTCTCTCTCTGTCCCAAAAATAAATAAACGTTGAAAAAAAAATTTTTTTAAAATGGGATCCCAAATATTTTGTGTTATCCTCTGCTTTCAAATTAGTCAGCCCATAGGAGTAATCTCATTACCCCATAGGCAAATTTTACCCACCCTTTTAGGTCCAGCTCAAATGACACTTTTTAAATGAAGCCCTCCCTTCCCCAATTCCAGATTGGTCGATGAATTCTTGCTGAGGGCCAGTTTTGTGGCAGCTCACTGACATTAATTTGTTTAATAAGTGGATAAAATATCACAATTAAGAATGTACTGTATAAAATTTATGTTTAAGAGTTGTTAGTGGCTTTATGGCTATTATTTTTTAATCCTTCAGAACTGCAGACTCCCAGATTGGGTATGGAGCCTCACTGATTCTGATCCAGCAAGGATACAGATTTTCCAGTGATCAAACAGCTCTGGTCAGGAGCAAGTAACGGTTGGGCTGTGGCCGCTAGCTGCATTGGTTGCCAACAGACTTCTCTAAAATATCTGATTTGGGGTAGTTATCTTTTTTTTACGTTTTTATTTTCATCACCCAGTGATCATCAAGACAAGTGCACTCCTTAATCCCATCACCTGTTTCACCCATCCCCCCACCCACCCACCTTCCCTCCGGTTACCATCAGTGTGTTCTCTGTAGTTAAGAGTGTGTTTCCTGGTTTGTCTCTCTCTCTTTTTTTCCCCTCTGCTCATTTTTTTTTTTGTTTCATAAATTCCAAATATGAGTGAAATCATATGGTATTTGTCTTTCTCTGACTGACTTATTTTGCTTAGCATTATACTCTCTAGCTCCATCCATGTCATTTTTTTAAAAAATTTTTTTTGCAACGTTTATTTATTTTTGGGACAGAGAGAGACAGAGCATGAGCGGGGGAGGGGCAGAGAGAGAGGGAGACACAGAATCGGAAACAGGCTCCAGGCTCTGAGCCATCAGCCCAGAGCCTGACGCAGGGCTCGAACTCACGGATCGCGAGATCGTTCCATCCATGTCATTTCAAGTGGCAAGATTTCATTCTTTTGTATGGCTGAATAATATTCCATTGTGTGTGTGTGTGTATACATATATATATGTATACATGTATAAGTATATATATAATAAACCACTTCTTTATCCATTCACCTATTTATGGACACTTGGGCTGCTTACATATCTTGGCTATTATAAATAATGCTGCTATAAACACAGGGGTTCATGTATCCCTTTGCATTAATGTTTTCGTATTCTTTGGGTAAATACCCAGTAGTGCAATTGCTGGATCATAGGGTAGTTCTATTTTTAACTTTTTGAGGAACCTCCATACTGTTCTCCACAGGGGCTGCACTGGTTTGCATTCCCACCAATAATGTACAAGTGGTCTTTTTCCTCAACACCCCCCCAACAACGGCTGTTGCTCCTTGTGTTGTTGATTTTAGCCATTCTGACAGATGTGAGGTGACGTCTCATTGTAGTCTTGATTTGCATTTCCCTGATGATAAGTGACATTGAGCATCTTTTCATGTGTCTGTTGGCCAGCTGGATGTCTCCTTTGGAGAAATGTGTGTTCCTGTCTTCTGCCCATTTTTTAACTGGATTATTTGTTTTTTGGGTGTTGAATTGTATCAGTTCTTTATATATCTTGGATACTAAATCTTTATTAGATATGTCACTTGCAAATATCTTCTCCCATTCATAAGGCTGTCTTTTAGTTTTATTGTTTCCTTCACTGTGCAGAAGCTTTTTATTTTGATGTAGTCCCAATAGTTTATGTCTGCTTTTGTTTCCCTTGACCTGAGGGACATATCTAGAAAAACATGATATGGCCAGTGTCAGAGAAATTACTGCCTGTGCTCTCTTCTAGGATTTTTATGGTTTCAGGTCATATATTTAGGTCACTAATCCATTTTGAATTTATTTTTGTGTATGGTGTGTGAAAGTGGTCCAGTTTCATTGTTCTGCATGTTGCTGTCCCGTTTTCCCAACACCATTTGTTGAATAGACTTTTTCCACCATTGTATATTCTCTCTTCCTTTGTTAAATATGAATTGACTATATAATTGTGGGTTTATTTCTGGATTTTCTATCCAGTTCCATTGATCTATGTGTCTATTTTTGGGCCAGTACCATTCTGTTTTGGTTTCTACAGCTTTGTAATATAACTTGAAGTCCAGAATTGTGATGCCTCCAGCTTTGCTTTTCTTTTTCAAGCTTGCTTTGTCACTTTGAGGTCTTTTGTGGTTTCATACAAATTTTAGGACTGTTTGTTTAGTTCTGTGAAATATTCTGTTGGTATTTGGTAAGGATTGCATTAAATGTGTAGATTGTGGGGCGCCTGGGTGGCGCAGTCGGTTAAGCGTCCGACTTCAGCCAGGTCACGATCTCGCGGTCCGTGAGTTCGAGCCCCGCGTCAGGCTCTGGGCTGATGGCCCAGAGCCCGGAGCCTGCTTCCGATTCTGTGTCTCCCTCTCTCTCTGCCCCCCCCCCCCCCCAGTTCATGCTCTGTGTCTCTCTGTCCCAAAAATAAATAAACGTTTAAAAAAAAAAAAAAAAAGAAAGAAAATTTGTAGATTGCTTTGGGTAGTATAGACATTTTAATAATATTTATTCATCTAATCCATGAGCATGGAATGTCATTCCATTTATTTGTGTCATCTTCAGTTTATTTCATCAGTGTTTTATAGTTTTCAGAGTACAGGTCTTTCACCTCTTTGGTTAGGCTTATTCCTAGGTATCTTATTATTATTGGTGCAATTATAAATGGAATTGTTTTCCAGTTTCTCTTTCTGCTGCTTCATTAGTGGTGTATAGAAATTCAAGAGATTTCTATAGACTGACTCTGTATCCTGCAACTTTACTGAATTTATTCAGTATCTATTCAGTTTATTCAGAACTATCTAGCAGTTTTATGGTGGTGTCTTTAAGCTTTTCTCTGTATGGTATCATGTCATCTGCAAATAGCAGTCTAACTTCTTCCGTGCTGATTTGGATGACTTTATTTCTTTTTGTCATCTGTTTGCTGTGGCTAGAACTTCCGGTACCATGTTGAATAAAAGTGGTGAGAGTGGATATCCTTGTTTTATTCCTGACCTTAGGGGAAAAGCTCTCAGTTTTTCCCCATTGAGGATGATATTAGCTGGGGGGTTTTCATATGGCCTTTATTATGTTGAGATATGTTACCTCTAAACCTACTTTGTTGAGACCTTTTGTCATGAATGAATGTTGTAGTTTGTCAGATGCTTTTTCTGCATCTATTGAAATGATCATTTGGTTCTTATCCTTTCTTTTATTGATGTGATATATCACACTGATTGATTTACAAGTATTGAACCACCCTTGCAACTCAAGAATAAATATGATTTGGAGTGATTGTTAAAAATAACACTAATATTTTCAGTTTCTCCAATATGCCAACTACTCATTGTATATTATTTCAAACTCTGGCAATAACCATGTGACTTTTCACCACTTTAGGGACAAGAAACTGAAATTTAAAGTGGATAGGTTACTTTCCTGAGGTCACCTGTTATATACTGACTCTGAATTAATTGTATGACATAACTTAGTGCTGCTTGGGCTCATAGTAGGTTCTTAGTAAATACTGTTTTTTATTATTGTCATTACTATATTTTAGAGTGATGAACATAGGTCTTCTAGTGGATTCCAAGCCCCATACTCTTTCTGCTGTGTCAGGGTACTTCTATCATCTTTCTTTTGTTTGACTCCTTTCTGGAAAACAATGACAGAAAAAGGGGGCCAGTCTCGTGGTGTCAAATAATATAATTCATAGGAAAGTGCTTTGAACACTGGAAAATATTCATAAAATTTTAGTCATTATAATTATTATTCAAATAATTATTAGAATATTATAACATCCAAATCTGATTATTATTATTATTATTGGCCTCTCTTCATCATTAGTTTGTGAGCCTTGTTGGATAGGAATCCTGTCATATTCTTGGCATCCACAGAGCAAGTACTTAGATGATGCTTAATAAACCTATTGTGCATAACACAGATTGCATTGACTTGCTTTATTTTAACAAAATTTTTTAATGTTTATTTATTTTTGAGAGAGAGAGACAGACAGAGTGTGAGCGGGGGAGGGGCAGAGAGAGAGGGATACAAAGAACCTGAAGCAGGCTCCAGGCTCTGAACTGTCAGCACAGAGCCCAACGCGGGGCTCAAACCCACGAGCCGTGAGATCATGACCTGAGCTGAAGTCGGGCGCTTAACTGATTGAGCCGCCCAGGTGCCCCTGCATTGACTTGCTTTAAAAGAGACTGAGAAGGGTCTGGATTTGGTCTGGGCTGACCCAGAGGCAGGCTGGTTCAGTGGCGGCTCAAGCAAGACACATAGTCTTATAGGGTGGAGTTCATTTACTCAGTCAGAAAGGTGTATTGAGCATCTAATATATGCGAGACACTGCTCCAGATAAGGGGAAACAGCTGGGAGCAAGAGTGGAGGAAGCAGATAATGCCTAAGTAGGAAAATTACCGACTGCACTGAGGAGTAAAGAAAATAGGGCTGAAGTAAGAGAGATGTAAGAAGTAGGGCAGAGATGCAGCCACTTCGTACAGGGTGGGCAAGAAGCCTCTTCAGTCTGGGAGAAAAGAGAAGTCGGCCATGTCCGGATTTGGAAGGAGAGCCTCCCTGTAAACATCAAGGCCATGGAGCCGAAACAGGATTGGCACGCAGGAGGGCCAGGAGATCGGTGCAGCTGGAGTGCAATGAGCAAGATGAGATAAGGCTGAGAGGTGAGGTCAGAGAAGTAGTCAGGAGCCACATCACTGAGGCCTTATTAGCCCATCAGGAATTTGGGTTTAATTCCAAGATCAATGAGAAAGCCATTGGAGGGTTTTTAAGCAGAAGAATGATATGCCGACTTCTTCTTAAACATACCTCTTTGGCTGCTGGTGGAGGGTGGATTGAAGACAGGCAAGATGTCAACAGGGAGACCAATTAAAAACCTATGGCAGGTGAGAGATGATGGGGAAAGACGGTGAGAAGCAGATATATCTTTGGTCTGTTTTTGTGACACAGCTCCTGGAGTCTAGATCGTCCGTGCTCTCAGGAACCTGAAATGACGGAGCATCGCTCTCGCTTCCTAATTTTGTCTAGGGCTGGACGTTTAATGAACAAATATTTGCCTATTCAGGACCAAACTTGGAATCTTAGGGTTGGAAACGATCACCTTTCCCATTTTACAGATGAAGCTATAGAGGCAAAGATGAGGTAAAGTGATCAAAGTCACACAATTTCTTACCGGCAAATCCAGCAATAGAGCACTTGTAGCCCAGGGTTCTTTCCATTACAGAAAACAATTCCTCCCTAGCAATGTTCTTTTTCTCTTGTTTTGGTCTGAAGTCTGAAAGGTCGGGCCCAGAATATTAGGGGGATTTCCTGACAGTTGTCTCCGTGGTAGTGTGGTTTGGTGATTGGTGGCATGGTCGGTAACACGTCGGGGCCTGATCCTTGTTTCTAGTACAGATGTCATCCATGAATTTAAAAAGTTTTGGGGCGCCTGGGTGGCGCAGTCGGTTAAGCGTCCGACTTCAGCCAGGTCACAATCTCGCGGTCCGGGAGTTCGAGCCCCGCGTCGGGCTCTGGGCTGATGGCTCAGAGCCTGGAGCCTGTTTCCGATTCTGTGTCTCCCTCTCTCTCTGCCTCTCTCCCATTCATGCTCTGTCTCTCTCTGTCCCAAAAATAAATAAACGTTGAAAAAAAAAATTAAAAAAAAAAAGTTTTGCTTCTTCCCCCCCATGACCTGCAAACTTTATGACTTTTGTTTCCTTGTTTTGTTTTTTTCCCTTTGTTGACCTGACTAAAATATTCAGGACAATGTTATGAAATGGTGAAAAAGACATTCTTGCCTTGTTCCTGAACTTAGTGGGGTGAGGAAGCTTAGTTGTAGGCTGTTTGTACACCCTCTTTATCAGTTAAGAAAGTTTCCATAATTACCACGTCATTACAACTGTTGGTTGTTTTTTTTCTTTTCCATGAATGGTTGTAGAATTTTAAGTTCTTTTTGACATATATTGAAATGATCATGTCGCTGTTCTTTATTTTGTAAATATGGTGAATTATATTTTTTTTTTCAACGTTTATTTATTTTTGGGACAGAGAGAGACAGAGCATGAACGGGGGAGGGGCAGAGAGAGAGGGAGACACAGAATCGGAAACAGGCTCCAGGCTCCGAGCCATCAGCCCAGAGCCCGACGCGGGGCTCGAACTCACGGACCGCGAGATCGTGACCTGGCTGAAGTCGGACGCTTAACCGACTGCGCCACCCAGGCGCCCCTGTGGTGAATTATATTGATATTTATTTATTTTAAATACGTATTTATTTTGGGGAGAGCACAAGCAGAGGAGGTGCAGACAGAGGAGGACTGAGGATCCAAAGTGGGCTCTGTGCTGACAGGCTGACAGCAGTGAGCCCAGTGTGGGGCTCGAACTCATGAACCGCAAGATCATGACCTGAGCCAAAGTTGGATGCTCAACCGACTGAGCCACCCAGGCACACCAATTACATTGATTTTTAAATATTAAACCCACTTTGCACTCCTGGAACAAGGTCTCCTTGGTCACAATATAGTGCCATTTTTATATGTTGTTGGATTTGATTTGCTAATCTTTTGTTAAATATCTTTGTCTATATTCATGAGAGATATTAGTTATAATTTTCTTTTCCTTTAGTGTTCTTGGCTATTATCAGGGTTATGCTAGCCTCATAAAGTAAAAAAAGAAATATTCCCTCTTCCTCTATTTTCTGAAAGAATTTATGCACGTGGTTATTATTTCTTTTTTAAATGTTGCATAGAATTCACCAGTGGAACCATCTTTGGAGTTTTCTTTGGGGAAAGTTTTTAATTCTCCCATAGGTAAAGGATATAGGATTATTTGGATTTTCTATTTTTTCTTGTATCAGTGACTAGGACACTAATTCTATTTCAAGTAAATTGTCAAATTTATTGTGAATAAAGTTATTCATAATAATCTTGTATTGTCATTTTAACGTTTGAAAGATATGTAGTGATGTCCCTCTTTTATTATTTGTATTGTTAATTTGTATTTTCTCCATTTATTTTTATCTTGATCAAAGAGGAATATATTAAATTTATTCATCTCAAAGAACCCGTATTTGATTCTCTTGATTTTATTTTTTTCTATTTTATTGATTTCTGTTCTTATCTTTATTGTAATTATCATTTATCCTTACCTATTGGCTTTATTTCCTCTTCTTTTTCTAGCTTCTTACATTGTTTATTTTAAATCTTTCCCTTAGCTTCATGCTTTAGCTGCATCCCACAACTTTTCAGATATGATATTTTAAAATTATTATTCATTTAAAGTTCAATTGGTGGCTATTTTAGAGCTTTTGCTGATGATTTATAATTTAATTCTTTTATAGTCAGATAACATACCATATATGATTATAATCCTTTGGAAGTTATTTAAACTTATTTTATGGATCCATGTATGCTCTAATTTGGTGAGCATTCCCTGTGCACTTGAAAAAAAGTATATTCTGCAGTTGTTAAGTATAGCGTTCAATGAGTATTAATGTGCTTAAGTTGGTTGATAGTATTGTTCAAATATTATATTCTCACTAATATTTCGTTTACTTGTTCTAGCAATTTCTGAGACAGGAGAAATAACATCTGACAGTAATTATAGATTTGTCTATTTTTTCCCTTAATTCTGTTTGTTTTGGCTTCATGTATTTTGAAGCATTGTTAATAGGTACATACTCGTTGGGGATTGTTATTTCTTTTTTTTTTTTTTAATTTTAACGTTTATTTATTTTTGAGACAGAGAGAGAGCATGAACGGGGTGGGTCAGAGAGAGAGGGAGACGCAGAATCCGAAACAGGCTCCAGGCTCCGAGCTGTCAGCACAGAGCCCGAGGTGGGGCTCGAACCCACGAACTGCGAGATCGTGACCTGAGCTGAAGTCGGACACTTAGCCGACTGAGCCACCCAGGCGCCCTTGTTATTTCTTGTTAATAAAGTGACTCTTATCATTATGAAATATTCTTTTTTATCTTTGTTAATATAGTATCATCTGATATTATATCACACTCCAGCCTTCTTATCATTAGTGTATGTGTGTAAATACATATATATATATTCACTCTTTTTTCTTTTAACTCATCTGTATGTTAATGTTTAAGATATACATAGTTAGATCTTGCTTTCTTATACAGTCTGATAATAACAGCCTTTAATTGGTTTGATCAATTTCCACTTAATGTAATTTCTAATACAGTTGGGTTTAAGTCTACCGTTCATGTTATTTGGTTTTGATTTATTCTATCAGTCTTTGTTCCATTTCTCCTTCTTCTTCTATAATAATTTAATATTTTGTAGCACTGTCTTAACTCTTCTATTAGCTTTTAACTATAACTCTTTGATTTTTATTTTTTTCTGTTTGGTCTAGGAATTGTTATTTTCATTCTTAATTTAAAATTTTTTCTATGAATGATTCATGATTTTCTATGAATTAATATGATGCCATTTCATGTATATTGTAAGAATCTTATAATGTGATATTTTCATATATTTTACTTCTGCATATATTATAAACCACATTTTTATACCACTCCTTTTAAGGAGTTTATAAAATTAGGGAATAAAAAGTTATGTATATATAAGTTATATACATATGATGTTCTTTGCTCCTTTGTGTATGCAATTTTCCTTCAGCCCAAAGGACTTCCTTTCACATTTCTTATAGTGCAAGTAGGCTAGTGATGAATTACCTTAGCTTTTGTTTATCTTTTAAACAAAGCCTTTATTTTGCCATCACTTTTTGAAGGAGATAGAATTCTCATTTGACAGGTTTTTTTTTCCCCCTCTCAGCATTTTAAAGAGGTCATTCCATTGTCTTCTGGCTTTCATTGTTTCTGATGAGAAGTCAGCAATATTTAAATTTTAGTTTCTCAGTACGTGATTGCCTGGCTGTTTTGAAGATTTTTCAGGGTACCTGGCTGGCTCAGTTGGAAGAACATACAACTCTTGATCTCAAGGTTGTGAGTTTGAGCCCTGCATTGAATGTAGAGATTACTAAAATAAATAACTTTAAAAAGATTTTTCTGTTTATCTTTGGCTTCAGAAATGGGACTATACTGTGTCTAGGTATGGTTTTGCTAGTATATTTGCATCTTGAGATTTGTTGAGTTTCTGGGATCTGTGGGTTGATATTTTTCATCAAATACCAGGGAGAAAGTTGGTCACTTTTCTGACTCAATCTGTATCTCTTTTCTCTCCTTCTAGGACTGCAATTACACCTATATTAGACCCATCCCTCAGGTCCCCGGGATCTAGTCATTTTTTCAGGTTTTTTTTTTTTTTTTTTTTTTTTTTTTTTTTTACTTTCAGTGCTTCATTTTCTGATTGCTTCTTCTGCAGTGTCCAATCCATGATTTAGCCAATTCAGTAATTTTTTTATTTCAGATACCATAATTTTAGAATTTTCATTTGGTACTTTTTATAGTTTCTGTTTCTGTACTGAGATTCTTCATCTGTTTACCTATGATGTCTGGTTTCTGCTTAAAGTTCTTAATATATTTTGAAGTTCTTGTCTACCAATTTAATATCAGTGTTATCTGCAGGTCTGTTCATTTTGACTGTTTTTTTGCCCTTGGTTGTATTTTTCTGTTTCTTTGAATAGCTAGTGATTTGTGTGTGTGTGTGTGTGTGTGTGTATATACTGGACATTGTGGATTTTACATTGTTGTGAGTGGATTATTTTTCTTCCTCTGAAAAGTGTTGACTTTCATTCTGTTCAGTGGTTAATTTACTCACAGATTTGCTTTATCCTTTGAGATTTGTTTTTAAGGTTTTTAGGGTGAGTATAGACTAAATCTTTTTCTAGAGGTAGAATAGCCCTGTTCCTAAGATTTTGCCCTCTGAGATCTCAACTGAATGCCCAGGATATGCAGTGAGGTTCTCTCTGTTCTGCCTTGTCAGATCTCACGTGTCTCCAAGCCCTATGCAATCTCTGGAATCTTTGTTCAGCTTAAACTTTCATGGTAATTCTCTGCCATAGCTCACAGAGGTTTTTTTCTATGCATATGTATATTTATGTATATTTCTGGAGGTTTTTCTTTCTCTACAGCCTCTTTCTCTCTGGTACCTGATATGCACATTTCAGCCACCTGAGCAACCCTGAACTCCAGTATTTACCCATCAGCTCACTGAGATCATTGTGCCTTGCCTGAGCTACCCCTTCTCACACCACAGTCCAGAAGGTATTTCTAGATAGAAAGCTGCAGGTGATTAGGTAGCTGACATCAAGTGTTTTCCTTTTTTCAGGAATCACATTCCTTCTCTGATTGTTGTCCAAAGTGTGAAAACTTCTGTTTCAGTTTTATATTTGTTCACAGCAGGAAGACTAGACTAGTACTAATTACTCCATCATGGTGAAAGTGGAAGTCTGTAGCACAACTGAGTGATTCATATCCAATTGTTCATTCCCCTCCATCGTTGATGGCTATAGCTTTACCTTTGAGAAATGAGAAATCTCTGAAAAGGCATATGAAGCTATAAATATTTTAGAGACAAATAGCAGGACTGATGTGACATGTGGAATTCAAGGTGTTGTTTACAAACTCTGTTTAATACTTTTCCTGTAAGTGTGACTGTGTGCTTTTGTGTATTTGTGTGCGGGAGAGTAAGGGTGAGAGAAAATGAATATTTGAGGAGGGAGAAGAGAGATCAAAAGAAAGGAAGACATGCTGGAAGAGTCAAAACTTTTATTTTTTTAAAAATTATACTCGGGGCGCCTGGGTGGCACAGTCGGTTAAGCATCCGACTTCAGCCAGGTCACGATCTCGCGGTCCATGAGTTTGAGCCCCGCGTCGGGCTCTGGGCTGATGGCTCGGAGCCTGGAGCCTGTTTCCGATTCTGTGTCTCCCTCTCTCTCTGCCCCTCCCCCGTTCATGCTCTGTCTCTCTCTGTCCCAAAAATAAATAAACGTTGAAAAAAAAAATTATACTCAACATTAAAGTAATTTAAAACTTAAAAATTTTTTAACTCTTCTTGTAATATTAGCTAAATTTTTGATGCTTATCATGTGTTGGGCATTGTTTCAAGTGCTTCATGTATTTTAATTTATTTAATCCTCACAACAACCCTTTGTCTTAGGTGCCTATATTGTCCCTGCTTCACAGATTGGAAAACTGAGACATAGAAAGATGGTACAACTTGCCTAAGGTTATAAGGTCAATAGGGAGAATTTTGGATTTTTTCCCAGGTGGTCTGCATCCAAAACTATGTTTGTAACCCGTATGTTGCTTTCACATCAGAGAGGGATTTTGTCTCTCTCCTACTCCCTTCCTCACTACCTTGTCCTCAGAATGAAAAAACAATTCCATGTTAAGCTTTGGTGAGCTATAAAAACCTCCCTGGGATTTGGTGCTGGTGAGAGATGCTTGACCATTGAAGAGATAGGCATTTTTCCACACTAGGTTCTTAGCACCATCCATTTCATTAATTTCAGTTACCAGTATCTCTTTTGATATTCACTTGACCTTCAAGGATGGCAAAAGTTGAGTGATTCATGTAGATTTTTAGTACCTATCTTCTTTTTTTTTTTTTAATGTTTATTTATTTTTGACAGAGAGAGAGACAGAGCATGAGCAGGGGAGAGGCAGAGAGAGAGGGACACACAGAATCCGAAGCAGGATCCAGGCTCCGAGCTGTCAGCACAGGGCCTGATGCAGAGCTCGAACTTGGGAATGGCGAGATCATGATTTGGGCCGAAGTCGGACACTTAACCGACTGAGCCACCCAGGTGCCCCTTTAGTGCCTATCTTCTTAACCTGGATTGCTGAGAAACCAGGTGACAACTGCGATGACCCATCTTTCCTTAGCTATAGAAAGTCGTTGGAAAAAAATCACTTCCCTAGATCATTAGTAATTAAGTCAGGACCCTTTCAGAGTAGTTCTGCTTCTGGCGAGGGGATAGTGATATTGAGAGGGTGGGTAGGGACCCTTACCCAGGCTAGAGGCACCAGGTCTCTCTAGAATTTTGTATCCACTTCTCTACCTGAGAGTTGATATCTCCCTGGGCTGAGTTCTTCCTGGGCTCTTTGAGATTTTTAGGAAGGAAGGAGATAGCAGATTGCAGGCTATTATGGCAAGATCATCTCTCTTTGGCCACCAAACAGTTGTTTCCTGAGTCATGAACCACTCTGTTCGGTGGCTGTTGAACTAAACTGCCTTTGAATTCAGAGGAGAAAGTCTGTGTGTGCCAAAACCAAGCCCCTGAGTCACCCAGCGCCCAGCAGGAAGACAGCAATGAATAGGGCTGGAAATAGTGCCAGGATCCATGCCAAGCAGCTAGTGTGGACCTTCAAGTGCCCATTCCACTGACATCTTTCCAGGTCATAAAATCTCATGTCCTCATAGATAGGAGGTACCATTGTCTATTCTCTCTGCTGTCTGCAAGGTTCCTGATTAGTGAATCATCTCCCTAAGTATCTTTTTATACGGATTGAGCCATGTACTACAGAGATCCTATTTTATTTGTAATATCTAAGGGAACTGCATTCGACATGACAGTTTATAAAACAAAGTAGGTGGAGTTTGTATTTGGAAATATAATATTGCATTTACTAGGAAGATCTGAATTTGGAAAGATCTGCCTGGGTCCATTTTAAAACCAGAAAACTAGTATATCCTTTTTCCCTTGTCAACCATAGTTCTGCAATTATTCTATATAATTGTTATTTTTCTTTTCTTTTTGGAAGGAGTCTCCCGCTGAAGAAAGAATCTAAAGAGATGCCTAAGTTCCAGGGAATTTTCCTCTAAGACAAATAACGTCAAGATAGCTTTTATTTTATTTATGTTTATTATTTTTCCCCATTAAAATATGTGTCATCTTCAGAGGTCCTGGGCTAGAATTTTTTTTTATTTTCCTTGTGCTGGTTGAAAAAAAATCTCAAACCCTGATGTTGTTTTTGTTTATTTCATGAAGAAGTTAAGATGGTGCTTGACAACTTATGCCTCCTACAAAACCAAAAAATATTTTTTACACTGTATTCATTAAGATATCTTCCAACTGACATTTCACCAAATAAAAAAAAATTGAGCCACCTTGCATTATATATTTTTGGTTAAATATTTGAGAGCTATTGTTTTGAAAGTCCCCAATAATAATAATAATAATAATAAATAGCCAACTTGGGGCACCCGAGTGGCTCAGTCAGTTAAGCATCTGACTTCAGCTCAGGTCATGATCTCGTGGTTTGTGGGTTCGAGCCCCGTGTTGGGCTCTGTGCTGACAGCTCAGAGCCTGGAACCTGCTTCGGATTCTGTGTCTCCCTCTTTTGTTGCCCTTCCCCTGCTCACACTCTGTCTCTGTCTCTCAAAAATAAATGTTAAAAAAAATTTTTTTAAATAGCCAACTTAAAAAAAATCCTACTGAAGGGTCAGGTAAATTTTGGCTCTGTTTCTACATTTATACTCCATATCTCTGCCTCTTTTAGTTCTTCCAGAAACAAAACAGAGCACCCCTCCTCCAGCAAATCACTTGCAAAATTCCACATAAAAAAAATGCTGAGCTTGAAATCACAAAACATCACCCTCAGTTTCTGAGGATTCCAGGATCAAAACTCATCCAGAAACTTTAGGATTTAGGGCCCAAGAGCCTAGAACGTTAACTTCTGAAATAGAATGATATTGGCTCCATGGTTAAAAATAGAAGACCACAGTTTTATTGCCAGTGATTATGACATACTCCCCACGAACATCAGTAAGGCACAAACGTGCAGTGAAGGCAGCCGATGGGTAAATAAATTAAACTGATGTGACTCAGAAAGCACGTTGGGAGCAGAGATGTGCAGCAGTAACAAGGGATTTTGTTCTTGAGAACGGCCCCACTCAGAACTCAAGGGAAAGAGCCTCATTAAGAAACTCAGAGAACCACGGTACCAAAATGAGCTTCATTTATCAGCTTTCTCAACAGACCTAGGGAAGAATATACGTATGATGATTGAAGGTACTTGTACTGAGGGGCTTGCTCTTTGCGAGTTCCTGCACTTGCCATACATTCAAGCCAATGCACCTTTCCTTCTAAATGAACGGAATAGCTGGATCATGTGTACCAAGAATGTCTGTTATAAAAGATAGACTACAATACATTGCTGTAAAGACTTTGAGCCTTTCCTCACTTACCAGCTTGCTTCTTGGAACAGCTTTGTACTAGGACACTGAGCTACTACCGGATCTCATCTATGTAGAATATTTTTTTCCAGTGATTTGCCTTTATGACTTAACTTTGCTGTATTTTCCTGTACCGGGACAAGGCCCAGTTGTCCATTAACTTTCATGAAGGCATCTATGGAAGATTTTGAAGTCCACTGGTTAAGAGGAAAAGTGCTTTTGCGTTTGATCAGTATGTAGGCAGAAGGTAGTTAGGAACATTGCTGAGTCACACTTTAAAACAGCTGCACTGCAAACAAAGTGAGAGGACTTCATCGGTGGCTTTGAAGTCAGCAACCTGGGGCCTGGCCTTTGCCGTATCAAGGACACATGTCTAAATGTCTATAAACTTTGTTCACCTTCTCTTTAAACACCAGCATTTATTGAGCACTTACTATGTGCCAACCACAACACTCAGCACTTTTATTCCTTTAAACCTCACAACGATCCTGTGGAGTAAATATAATTATCATCCCCATTTTACAGATAAGTAAACGGAGGCTCAGAAAGGCCATGAAGCTCGCTCAAGTTTAGAGAGCTAGAAAATTAAAAGGACCAAAATATAAGTTCTCATCAGTGTCATTTCAGAATCTGAAATTTTAATCACCCTGAAATGGGGCTGATGATAACACCATGGTTAGCACCGTGAGTGTCAAGAAATCATGTTTGTGAAAGCACCAAAGTCATATACACTTGGTATAATTGTTAGAATGAGATCTTTTAAGACAAGAGAAAACTAAGAAATAGTGACCTGACAAGGTCATGGAAAAGTACTTTCGAATGCTTATAAACCAGGGCTTACTTGAATTTCCTGAATACGTTATTTTACTTAACAATACCCCATCAAAATATTAAGTATGTTACATAAATTAGGTATGATGCATGATGATTCTGTATCAGTCTGGGCAACCTACAAGACAAAGAGAAACAGCTCTGGTCCCTTTGTTACCTCTGAGCCAGACTGCACTGGTCTGCTTATTCATTTAAGTTATGAAGACATTTGCACAGAAATTCAGCTCAAACACCCCAGGAACAATAATGTAGGTTACCAATAATCAAGAAAGTGTTATTTGTTTGCTTGTAGGACATAAGAGGATCAGAGTGTATGAAACGGAGACATAATGTTCCTTAAATCACCACCACAAAAAAATATACACGATACTGAATTATTTTTACTTTCAAACAGAAATTTAAATGGACCCTTACAAACAGTAAATTTAGAAACACAATGATCAAACTGCTTTGTAGATTCACAGCTAAAAACGACCCAAACAATGAAAACAAAAACAAAAAAAAAAGGGGTTTTCTAAAGATTTTTTCGAGTTTCACATGGTCTCTCTCAGAAATGTAAAAAACCCACTGTTTGGGCCACAAAGCCAAAACAAGAACAAAACCCACTGTGAGCGCTCCGCTTTCGCTGTATGGACTGGTCTTCTGTAGTCACAACTCTAATGACAGGTTGGTGTGTGACGTAGAAGAGAAGGCTGAGGTTCTTCCTTCTCCCTGGCTACATCAGAGAGTCAACAAGAACCCTTCGGTCATCAGCAGGAAGGCCGTGGCTATAGGGGCCAACTGGGTGGAGTCTCTTGCATACAGCTTCTAAGGTCAAAGAACACACTTACCTTGTTCTAGTTCCCATAGCGCTGATAGAATTGATGAAACTGGTTACTTTAGGGCTATGCAGACAGATATGAATATATCACAATAGGTAGATCAAGGGTCAAGAGACCGTGGTCAAGAGTGTGTCTCAAAATGAAAATGTAAACCCATACCCTAGTCACCAGATATTGTACCCTTTGGGGAGCCTGAGGACTGAAGACTTAGAACTCATGCTGCTGTCCCTTATAAAGAAATACTTTCCAAATTCTTCATGGTGACAATAATTCCCCAGCTAGAAATGGGGATATTTTATCTGACGAATGTCTTTTTTGTCCCTGAATTATGAGTCAGTTGAGAGAAAAAGTCTTTTTGAGTTATAAATTTGCATCCCATTTAGTGCATGTTTAATACTTTTTCATTGAAATGAATAACATTTTCTGAAATTGGGGCTGCACTAGAAAAATCCACAGTGAATGGTGTCCATACTGATGGGTTATCTTAGCTGATCTCCATGGGCTGAGTTGTAACGGCTTCCCTTCTGGAAACCAAAGCTGCCTCCGGCTGAATGTTTAGTTGAGTCATAGAACCAGTTATGTAGCTCGTGCTCCAGTCTTTCCCCTTTTGTCCAAAAATAGGAAAGGGTTTGTACTCTAAACAATTTGAAGTGGTTTTGTGAAATTGCATGGGCTCTGTCCTTGGAAAGGGTGGACCAGAGATGGGTTATCTTAAGAAAGGAGATGCAGGAAGAGGTAGCTGAATGCACAGCCCAGCCTTTGGGGGGTAGGAGTTTTACTCTTTGACTGTTTTGATCTCGAATGGACCCTGTTGACTTCTCAGAGCCCTGTGGCCCCCAACTACTCAGTAATAGCTTTTATCATCTGAAGTTGGAGAATCACTTTCATTATACGAGGCAGAAAACTGAGAATTACTTTTAGAATAAATAGAAGAGGATATGTGGTAAAGAAGATGACCAGATTTTATAAAGAAATAAATTGCAACTAATTGATAGAATTTGCCTTGTTTTGCAAACGTGATATTGTAGGGGCGCCTGGGTGGCTCAGTCGGTTAATCGTCCAACTCTTGATTTCGGCTCAGGTCATGATCTCACGGTTTATGGGTTCCAGACCCACATCGGTCTCTGTGCTGACAGCGCGGAGCCTGCTTGGGATTTTCTCTCTCACCCTCTCTCTCTGCCCCTCCACCACTCATTCCCTCTGTCCCTCTCACAAAAATAAATAAATAAACTTAAAAACATTAAAAAAAAAAAAAAGAAATGTGATATTGTAAACTTACTACTTACTAGCCCAGCCTCTTTTCTCCTTAATTGTACTAGTTTCTCGCACTTTGAGAAATAAAGAGGGCATGAATCATCATATGACAAAGGAAGAAGTTAATCCTCGCGTGGAAATTTTTTTGTGGGGGAAAGGCTGATGAGAATTTATCTAGGTGCGCCCAAACCAAAATGGCTGAAGATAGGACCATTTTTAGAAGGCAATCCCAGGAATTTTAACACCGGGATGGGGTCTAATAGTTCTACAACATTTATGATGAAAACCTTTTGGTTTTGAATTCTTTTTTTCTCTTTTGATTAGCTCAACTTGATTAATTGTGAACAGGTCCCATCTGTGATGCCAAAAAGTGTGTTTCCCAGCAACCATTTTGTGGGTCTCCCCAATAACAATAAGGAGAAATAATGTTGCTTGAGTAGTGTTTTAAGCTCAATTAATTAATAAAATTCAAAGAGGTGTATGGTTTTTGGATTTGTGGCTAAAGCTTTTCTTTCCAGATTTTAGTCTGGAGGGAGAGTGATTTATTTAAAATATTTGAAGATGAAGGATTCCATGCATGGTCTTGCTTTATCAAGATAGCAATAGCAATTGTTGGAGCACTAAGGCAACATTGATCGGAGCTTCGGATTCAATCATATGTTGTCTTTCATTTTCTTTTTAATTTAAAATTGTTTTCAGTTTTATTGAGATATAATTGACATACAGCACTGTATAAGATTAAGTGGTACAGCAACTTTCAAATATTGTATACATTAGTGTTAACTATAGTCATCATGCTGTGCATTACATCCCCTGTGATTATTTATCTTACAACTGGAAGTTTGGACCTTCTGACCATCTTTATTCAATCACATTTTTAACTCTTTCCAGTCTGCCATTAGCCATTTGAGAGAATGATGGAGACTTAGACTTTTTTTTTTTTTTTGCATGTATCTCCAAAAACATGATTTTTTTTTTTGAGCAGCCTATTTTTGTCTTATGACATAATCAAAAACTTATAAAAAATTTTTTCGGCAAAACGTAATTGAACAATCTTATGTTTAACAAATGAAACCATTCTTGCACTTAGTTCCGTTTTCTAAAAAGAGCTACCTTGAAGTAGTCATTCAGCAATATGTTTTAAAAAACACAAATAAAGACCTTTCCTTTTTGTATAAATAGGTAAATATTTTTATTTGTTCATGAAAACCGGGTGGGGCTGGGAGATAATCCATATTTTCCGGCAAAATAAGTGCCAAATTAAGATCTGTGATAGGCTTTTAAAAAAGGAAAAATACAACAGACCCTGGTAAGTTTTAAAACATGTATATATACATATATTTCTGGATAACGACTGCTTAAAACTGTCACAAGATTTCTGGAAGGCTTCAGATGCAAGCAGCTGGTGAGATGACACGTGGAAGGTAGTAAGAATTACAATTCAAAATGCAGTTTAAAAAAAAAAAAGCAGTTTCAAAAATCACAGTCCTTCCAAGCCTTATTCAGTCTAGTTTCCTGTCTAGACATGCAAATTGAAGTGAAGAGTTGAACCAATTATTCAGATAATTCAAAGGGGGAAAAAAAATCCCCTCACTGAAAACAGAAGATTCTAGGAGACTGAACTATGTGGATTGTTTGTCCTCACTGATCAATTCACCAGATAATTGCTCTTTACCCAGAGAGTTTCAAGAGGACCATAGGATTTGAGTCAGGAAGAAATTTCATGAACATTTCTTTTTTTTTTTTTTCTTTCTTTTTTTTTTTTCCTGTGCATCCAACCTCAATGAAATGAGTATAATTTAAAGGAAAAGAAAGTATGTCTCTTTACAGAATCCTCTTTCAAGAAAATCTAAAGTTATTTTTATGAGGGATAGACAAATGTTCCACCAAGGAATATTCCCTTCTGCCCCCGAAAAAGTTTTCTCAAAACTAACCCTCCAAGTACCTTTCTTTTTCAGATGAGATGACAAGATTTAACAGAAGATAAAAGAAACTCATTAAGCTATTTGTCAGCTGAAAGTGGTACCCTATGGTTTTTGCTCAGGTGGTATTTGTATATTCTTGTGAAATACACAATTTAAATAAAGGAAGGAATTATTACCTGTGTGCCAAATGCACGTAGGGGTAGTTATTGATAAGTGCTAAAGTAATAGCAAAGCTATGAAATTATAAAGGCTCAGAAATGCAAAAGTAATTACATTGATCTAGTCAGCAAAAGATATTCTTTTAAAAATATTTTTAAACCCATTTTGAATATCTTAAAAAAGTTTTTTTAATAAATATTCACATAAAACTGAATTGGACTGCAAATTTCAAGGTAAAAATCAGGTAGATTAATAGTCCATGAAATATATCAGATATTTAAATTAAGACAAAATTTGAAACTCATTCATGCCAGAAATGAATACTGCCAAGGCTTGTCATATGTACTATTAGAAAATTAGAAGCATGATATTTAAACCAGGAATAGCTAAATGACTATAAAAAGAAAGTTTATTATTTATCTCACTTATTCTTCAAATATAGACTGTGGAATACATTCAACAGAATCACATTAATTCTAATATTGTCTTAAAAAAGTTTCAGGCACCTGCAAAATTTAAAAGACAGTTCTACAAGCAAAAATATGAGCAAAACCACATTTCCAAATATTAGACATGAAGCGCCTATCATCTGTTTACAAAAAGCCTCAACTTTGTGAAATTAGATTGACAAAATGTAGAAAGAAAACAAAATTAAAAATTAAAATTTCTCCAAACTTAACTTTTAAGATCTTTCATTATAATTTTATAATATTTGAAGATTTTTTTTCAAGATGGCTAATTAAATATTTTGAACTCTTAACATAAGCTTTTATAAAGCCTGTGCTAAAACACTGGCCTTAATCACTAAATGTTAAAAATAATGGTTACTCTTAAAAATGATGTAATTATATATTTTAACTTCATGTATTTTCAGAATTAAAGTAAAAATAAGTAATTCCAAAATAATTTGAAAAACTAAATTTTGATTATTAACAAATAATCCATTTCTTTGGCAATTAATTTATAGTTCAGAGAAAAAGAAGATATTACTAAAACGTATCTTTTAGAGATCATAACTTATAAATGTGTTGTAAGAATGCAAGGCAATTTATCATATGTTTATGATAACATTATTTTAAAAGAAACAACTAAATTACAGAGAGATGTTACCCCTACAAATTACGTTGTTTAAATTTTTGCCAAGTAGGAACATTTTGATGAAAGCAAATTGATAACTATAGAAGTTCATTGTCAATTTGGTCCTGAAATCTGTCTTTAATAATTTAAAAAATGTTAAAAGAACCAGAATAAGCAATTTTGGACTAATAGTTAACATATGATTCTGTTAAAAACCAATATAATTCTTTATTTTTCTCCCATAAGGAATCACTGGCAATTTCTGATTTTTAATATGAATTATTTCTAATTCATGGATATTTTTACTCAGGAATAAAATTATTATAAATATTTAAAACTATTCTTATGTTTTCCAAAAAAGCTTAAATTCTTGATTTTAGGAATATCAATATTTGAAATAGTAAATGGAAGATGAACTAAGTTCATTAGTTAAAATTTTATTTCCATGAAAAGCAAGGAGTTACTAAGCAAGTATTAATTGCTTAGGATTTTTTATTTGAATTTCTGAAAAATTGAGCTGAAAAAACTCTGCATTATATCTATTTGTAAAACAATAGAAAAATATACATACTAGATAGAAATTCTATTTAAAAACATTTGCTAAAAATTAAAAGCAATCTTAACTATATATAAAGTTTTAAAAATTATCTTAGTTTTTCTCTTTTTAGATTTGTAAAGCAAAATAACAGATTGTAATTTGAATGCCGAACATTTAAGAAAGTTGGTATTTTGCTGCTTAGATTTTTGTACCTTTACTAGAAGATAAACCTTCAATTTACTTCAATTTATTTAGAAATTCTAAAGATAGAAAATACGTTTGAGAACTAGTCACATATTCATTTATTGGTTTTTAAAATGCATATAAAATAATGAATTTTTGTTTTTATATACAAATAAACTAGTAGCAAGAAACAGAAACTGTATGGGAATTTGAACTTTCCTTCTCTATTTTATTTTTTGAAAGTTGCTAAAACAATGATTTTAGGAAAAGGATTATTTTTATTTTATCTAAGACCTGTGGTATCATCAGTAACATTTTCAAGAATGTTAGGGAAATAATAACACTGTTTTTAAACTTTCCATTTGCCAACTCATAGACTTACATAAAACAGCTGCAGCAGATTTCAGTTTTAATGCAAAATGTAACTCAAAACATGGATCATAATCATATCTTACTAAACTAAGTATTTACATTGATACAGAAATAAATGCTACATGTCCTATGGGGTAAAAATAATAATAATAATAATAAAGGGTATTGCGCAGAACGTAAGAACTATCATGGAAAGAATAAAGAGGGAGATTCGAATACAGTTTTAGTACCTTCAGGTCCATGGCTAACCAGTTGCATTTACTTTGGTTTACTTTCTTAATTAATTAATCTCACAGTTTTGAAAGTTAAAGGGGGGACACCTTGGTTTTAGAGAGTGTTAAAAGGTTGTAAGAGTCAGTTCTAGGTACCTGATGTTTACAAACATCCAATTGTCAGGCATCCCCCAGGCAACATAGCCCTGTGCAATTTTTGGTTTTCAGACAGATGTTTTGACATTATAAAAACACAGTAATTGATTTTATAGCAATTATATGGAATTATACCAACATTAAAAGAAATGTTAGGGATAAGCCCTGTTATCTCCTGAATTTGCTATCTAAATGTTTAAGTATTATATCTTGCTTAAAACAAAACAAAACAAAACAAAACTCGATCACAATAAACTGCATTTAAGAAACAATATAGACATGTATATTTCTGAGTTAAAATAAAATGATATGATTTAACAAAAAATTCATAGCAATATCTTATTAAATAAGAGCCATAGAGGAAAACTGAAATAGCATGTTCCTATTTTATTACTATTTACTATTATTCATTTACTAGATACTAAAAAGCATTTTTAATAGTGATGTTATATTTGTTAGCATGTAATTTTTAAAGAACTTTTTAAGATTGCACAGTATTCTATATTCCGGTCCCTTAAAGTAATTGCCAGTGTCAGTGAAAGCTTGACAAGTAAATCGGGTTTATTTCTAAAATGTATTTGGATATTCTAAATGATATTTCTTTCTTTAGATTTTGAGCACAGAATTCTGATGTAATGCTAACCTTTAAAATCTTGATCATGATAAATAAAGTTTCAAAAAGTTTTGATTGTGCCTAGTATTAAATTTTTTATCTGTATTTAAAAAGTATTATTAGAAAATTGAAAGCACTGGCAACATTTTGTTTTTGCCAATTTTAACGTATATAATAATAATATTTTTAAAGTGTCAATATTGGTCCAGAAGTTTTTGTCTTCATGACATTTTTTTTTTTTTACAAAATGCCACATAAGAAGTTACAGAAAATTATCTTTTTAAGATGTTTGCAACATGTCACATAAAATAAATATTCCAAAGTAATGATTTTTTTTTTAGTTACTAGAGAAATTAGACCCCATCTCAGTGAAACTTTCTTTCCTCTTGTAAACAAAATTTTTGACTTTTTTTTGTCAGCTTCCAACGTCTTGTTTTTATAGTGATATCCCATTTTACTGAATAACTTTGTATTTGAAATTTACCCCAAATAAAAAAGATATAAGCATCCTCAGCAACGTCATTATATGCTTGGCAACTGCTGACTATATCCGTTTCACTGGCTGTATATTACCAAAACAACAACAACAACAAAGCCTCTAGGCTTGATCACTTTTCACTGTCACTACTGATCAGAATTTTAAAAACGTTTTTAATTCTCAAGATTTGTTAGGCATTCGGATGAACACTGACTCACAACTTCACAGATAGAAAAGAAATTAGATTCCCCCCCCCCAAAAAAAAGATGCACAAATGTAAGTGTTAATAAAAATGGACAAGGAGACCACTTCATTGTTGCAATATTTCAGGCCACTTTGACTTAAAAACATTAGGTCCGAATGCAGATTTGGCTGAGTTAGAGCTAGTCTCTGGAGTTGTGTTAACTTTCTAACCACCCCCCGCCCGCCACTTTTTTTTTTAGCCTATGTGATAGCCATGGCCAAAGAAATGAGAAATGACTGAATATATGGAAACACACTCATATTCTTTTGGTTTTATATATTTATTGTATTCGTGGCTCTAACTAAACTGTGATACTGCAGAATACCATTGGTAGAGCTATCCCAAACACTTCTAAAAAGCTCCGAAATTCATCGAAATAATTTTCAGACAAATATTCTTGACTTTTGCAATGTCATTTGACTGGCTTAATCAAAAGTATTAAGGGCTATACAATACGAGCATTTAAGAATGTCACTCATCTTTACTGATAATCCATACCATGTATCTCCTGACCACATTTCATCCACTGTCTATGTTTGTAATTGACATAAAGCAGTTTATTTGGCCAAACATGATCCCATTCCTACCATTTTTTTTTTTTTTTCCATGTTGAACGGATTTGGGAGTTGATTTACCCAGGCCTATTTTTCTAGGGAAACATGGATGGGGAAACATGGAAAGGGAAGGATGAAGAAACATCTTTATTCTTGTCTGTTCACAAACTTGAAAAGATCTAAGTAATTGCCAATTCTGACAAAGTCTGTTTGCAATCCTTTGCATAAAATATAGTAATTTTTGTAATGTCACAGTTTTCCAAATGAGCAGTGTTAAGTGATTCTAATGGGGTCCTACAATGTCTTGGCATTTGAGTGGTGGTCGCATGTGGTATTTTTGTTCATAACATGAGTTCAGTCTGGCTCATTATCTCTAAATGTACATTGAGAAAGCTCATCTTATCATGTTTTTGTTTTGTCCTTGGTATTTGTTCAATTTTCTCTGCTTCTAAGCTTTCAATGTATTGGGTGACGCTAACCAACATAGATTATCTTGTATTTAGTCTAGAAGAGCTCAATGGCCAGTGGTTCGAACCCCTTGCTGGTTCGATTCATGGAGTTTTGTTTGTTTATTTTTGAGAGAGAGTGCACACGTGGGTGCATGCGAGTGGGGAGGGGCAGAGAGAGAGGGAGAGAGAGAATCTCAAGCAGGCTCCGCACTGCCAGTTTGAGCCTGATGCGGGGCTGCAAGTCACGAACCTAACTGAGATTATAACCTAAGCCGAAATCAAGAGAGCCACCCAGGAGCCCTCCATTCGTGGAGTTTATTAAGCATGACTGGTGATGTCTCCCTCCTCAGGTATCACTTCCCTCTAGATCTAGAAGACACAGTACCTTGGCCATAGGCTTAATGGGCTTTAGCACTAATTTCATTTGGTGAATTCCTAGTGACACAGAATATAGCTTCTTTTCTGTATTGAATGATTGCTATGAAATAGGAAAGCCCATTGGGTTGGACTTCCCAGCCAAAGCCACACTTGACATTAGGTCCAGAAGGGAATTTGCAGATCAACATATTCTCCAGAACTGTTTAGTAGGAAGGATGCAGTGTTGGAATTTTTTTTTCAAGGTAACTGTTTATATTTAGTCCAATCTTCAATTCAAACAGGATATGTTTATCTTTGCTTTTTTAAAAAAAATTGGGATACCAAAGAGAAATCATAATATATAAAGTAAAAATGCAGATGCTAAATAAACAGAAGCTATTGTTTTCAGATGCCAATTAAGAGAACATCTGATTAAGTGTTGAGAGACCTAATTTTGATTCTGAATCTGGCAGTGACTCAGTGTAAACTTCCATAGTAATTCCTTTGTCTGGAAAATGGTGGTGACACTATCTATTGCAGAGCTTTCTTTACAGGATTAAATGAGGTGATATGTGGTTAAACGTTTGGGGAAGGTTAAATTCAGTGCATAGAAGAGAATTGGATGCGAGGCAGAGGTCCTGGATTTTTTTAGCTTGTTCCTTGTGTGGCTTTGGGCACTTTCCTTCTCTGGATCCAGCTCCATATCTACAAAATGTGAAATATGGACTATGTGATCTCTAAGTCATCTTGTAGATTTGACAACCTGCCCTTTGGAACGATGATGAACATTAGGGGAATATCTATTGACGAGATAGAAATATTCCAAGCTACATCCCAAGTGGGGGTTCGTAGGGTGCCCTTTGACTTTCTCTGTGTACAGGTTAATGCTCTACATTTCTGCTTGCTTCTCGTGACTCTTTTTAGGGGATATTGCCTTAGAGGGTACTCCAAAACATGACAAGCCCCTGTGTGCCCAGGTATCTCCGACAGCCAGAAGGTTTTTTTGTCTTAACGTCCAGCAGTGAGGTATCTTGCCATGCATTAGACTGTGGGGCAAGGTTGGATATTCAGCCACCTCAGCTTCTGTATTTCTAGAAAATTCATCTTCTTTTAAGAACCTAACTTGGTGGGTGAAAAAGATGAAGGTTCAAGGTGGTTGAGTTTTTACTGTCTTAATTGATGTCACCTCTGTTGAAGCTTCCCCAGCATTGGCCCTAACGCCCCCTACATGAAATCCTAGTAGTCTAGTATGTTTCCTTTCTGAAAAAAATAAAAATAAAAACAAAAAAATCAACACACCTCTGTCTTTCAAAAGTTAAAGCTATTGGATGCTTGGACACGTGATTTAGACTACAAAGGAGATTTAAGTTTGGTGCAGACAGAAAACAGATGGTGGATGGTTTGGCAGGGGTAAAAAAAAATATATGAAAGGTTTTTTGAACAAATACAGATTGGGTAGAATGTAAAGAATCTCAGGTGTCTATGAGTATTTAACAAGAACTCCAAGAAGACTTTCTAAAATATATTTTAGAAATACACAATTTACGTTAAGCTTTCTTTGTTTTTAACAACTACTTTAAGAGACCAGAATATAGACTTTTTAATATTATAAAAAACTTTTTAAAGTTAACTTAAAAAATACATGCTAACAAATATACCATGACTTTAAAAAAAAAAAAAAAAGGACCTTTCAAACATTTTCCCTCAAAATTCCTAAAGGCAGCTTCTAATTGTCCGTGTGGTCAATCCTAATAGGCATCAGCTGAGCTCCTTCTGAGCAATTCTGTTCTGTTAAAGGAGACCAAGTTAATACCGAAAGACAGGAAGGCCCCCTATCAGGAGACTGAATTAACAACAAAAAGTTATATATATGTATTTTTCTATTTCTCCTTCCTCCTTTGCCTGCATTTCATCGTAGGAATTGTTCTCTCTGGAACTCTTAGCTCTAGCCTAAAGATACCCTGCACCTACACATCGCAGTGAGTTATGGATTTTGAGAGAAAGGAACCCCTTATTATTTTATTTGGATTAGTCTCTGTAGAGATCTAGTCATTTTTCTGTGTATTGGTAAGGCTCCACGTCCCACAGCCAGCATCCTGCTCTTTCTCTCATCCCATCACCTCCCCACGACCCGCCTACATGTGGGGAGGGGTTGGGGATGGAGGGCAGGTGGTTGAGTACCACTCTTCAGGGCGCATGCGTGAGGGAAGTGGGACGTGAGGAAGGAAGGAAGAATGGGGCAAACTCCTCAAAAGTTGTCCAGAGGTACAATTCTTAATCTTTTAGTTTTGGTGGGTATCCTCTACCGTGTCCCTGGCTTTTTATTTGGTGCTTCCTTCTTCTGAGCTCTTTGTTATCTGTTGAAGAAGATAACTCTGGCCAGAAAGCAGTGTGACCTTGGTAAGTCATTTTACCTCTCTTGTCTTCCTCCCTAGAGTGAATAAGTTGAATTAGGTGATCTCTGAGGACGCTTCAGACCTTAAAGACCAATGTTTTTATTCCCAGGCAGGTAGAGGTAATCTATAAGTATTTATTAGATGAGTAAGTGATACTGACATTCTGTTCCTCTGACAGCGCGGTGCCTGTATAGGATGGCATAAATGAAACTAATGCTGTAAATTTCATTTACAAAGTAACTCTTTAGAGAGAAAAAACAATCCCTTTCCTACAAGGCATTTGAAGTTGTCTGTAGTGTCTCTGTGTGTATGTGTATGTGTTTATTTTGAGGTTGTTTCTTGTAACATCCCATTGAGTGCGGGCAGGAAGGCATCAATAGGGAGTGATCACAGGGGCAGGGTGTGTGCACAGCCTGTCTGTCCTTCTGCGTCTGTGCTGAGTGGTCTGCAGCCAATGTCATTGGTCAGGGATAGACTTCTGAGTTTTTAGATCATTATAGATCTTTTACAGCTATTTTTACTTCTTGCATATTTGCCATTTTTTCTTGCTTTAAAGGCATTATTCAGGAGAGTGGTAAGGGGAGGTGGTAAGGGGAGGTGGTCAGCAACTAAGTTATTTATTGATTTTTCTGGAGAGTTTCTGATGACTGAAGGAAAAGATTGAGGACTGTCTTTGGATTCTGACTTCCATGCTTTGGTGCCATGTTGGAAATTTTGACTTCCTCTACCTAAATACCGTATCAAATGTAAACATTTCCGTACATGTATTTTTGTAAATGTGCACATGGGCATGTTGGCGTGTCTTTTAGAATGAGGTTCTGGGGGTATCTGGGTGACCAGTCAGTTAAGTGTCTGACTTCGGCTCAGGTCATGATCTCATGGTTTGTGAGTTCAAGCCCTGCATCAGGCTCTGCGCTAACAGCTCAGAGCCTGGAGTCTGCTTCAGATTCTGTGTCTCCCTCTTTCTCCCCCTTGCTGCCCCTCCCCCACTCATGTTTTGTCTCTGTCTCTCTGTCTCTCTCTCTCTCAAAAATAAATAAACACTTACAAAAGTTTTTAGAATGAGGTTCTTAAGAGGATGCCATATGGCTGAGTGTTGATGGCCATGCCTTACTCAGTTCTGATGCTATCAGATCTAAATATTGTCTACTTATACATTTATTATATTTCCCTTAGTAAAAAAGAAAAAAACGGAGAAAAGCATAATATAGTACCTTTGTCTTTTCCCCCATGTAGTTTCACCTCAGTGAAAAAAAAAAATTGTATGTCCTTAACTAGTTCAGTCTTATAGAAACCAATTAAAACGACAACTTAAAAATAATAACGTTGCACACATTATTAAGGCAGTTTTGTATATTCAGGGACAAGGGGAAGACATGAAAGGTAAAGGTTAAGATAGGATGTTCCAAGCAGTGTTCTCACACTTACTGGTGCAGAAGAATAGCCCTCAAGACAGCTTCAAGTATTGGAGCTTACAAAACCCTTTACCATCTCCTTTTGTTTACATCAGTTTTTGAGAGACTCATATATAGGAGATGATCATTTCTAGAAAAACAGGTAGCTGGCAGATGGAATTGAAGCAAAATGATAATCTTAGCTTACCTATTTCTTCTTCTGATTATCTCCTATAAAAGGATAAGAGAGACCTTTCACCCCGGTCTTTATGACTGAGCATGACTTAAAATTTATGTCAGGTCCATTTCCATTCTTTCCTCCCCCTGCCCCCTCTAAAAAGAATCCTCTTTATTCCTTACTCCTAAAAAACCCAAGTAATCCAGTTATCCCTTCCACCAATGGATTATAATTCTACTTTTACTGTATTAACTAAATGAGTGAAGGGAAAGTAATTTTTCCCTCTGATTTTCAATCAATTTGAGTCTATGGAAAATTACCACCTTTGCATCTTGTGTGGGTTGGGCTATGTAGACCTGTATTAAATGATTAGACCAAACAAGCCCACTTAAAACTATGTGACCGGGGGCACCTGGGTGGCTCAGTGGGTTAAGCGTCTGACTCTTGATTTTGGCTCAGGTCATGATCTCCGAGTTTGTGAGATCAAGCCCATATCAGGCTCTGTGCTGACAGGGTGGACCCTGCTTGGGATTCTACCTCCCTCTCTCTCCCAAAATAAATAAACAGAAAAAAAAAACAACTATGTGACCGTATTTAGCATTTTGTGGTTCCTCGTCCTACTCTCTTTGCTCCCAATGCACAGTGATTATGGAGGGAAAATATGTAACTTGAAATTCCAGTTGTTGTTTTTTTAATCCAGTTCTCATCAGTGTTTGATTTAACATAATAATGTCTCCAACAGGCATAAGGACAAGACTCAGGGGTGCCTGGTGGTCTGTCTGATAAGGGGCTTGGAGTAGTTCAGGGAGCACATCGCTATCTTAGCAGAACTGGTTGGAATGAATCACTTCCGAGGTGGCTTTTACTTAAAAAACACGTATATGCTGTATTGATGACAGAATAGAGACTTAAGGATATTATTAAGAAAATTAGATCTCTCCTGGAGAAATTAGAATATGGCCTTGGTAGTGGGGAATTATTGTTAATTTTGTAGGCTTGATCATGGCATTCTGGTTATGTAGGAAAATGCCCTTCCTTCTTAGATGTGCACAGTGAGGTATTTCGGAATAAAACGCCATGATGTCTGTCATTTGCTTTAGAGCACTTCAGCAAAGAAAAAAAGGAGATGAAGCAAATGTGATTAAATGTTAACTATTAAATAGAGACGATACATACACGGATGTTGGTTATACTCCTTGGTTATTATAAATGTGTTTTGGTTGGTTATGGATGTTGGTTATACTCCTTCTAATTTTCTTTGCTTAAAATTTCTGTAATAAATTGTAAACAACAACAACAATCTTGAGATCCAATATTTTAGCGTTAAAAAACTACCACACATATTAATAAAATAAAATCTTGAGATAGTTATTGGTGCATGCACAAGACGGGGCCAGAGATTTGAAATTTCTCTGGATTTAGAGGCAAACTCAACATTCCGAGGTGGGACTTTACTTCTTAAGAATATGGTCAATAACACACAAACCAGTACAAAATGAAAATGCTGTGCAAAAATACTATTTATTTTATATTCTAAATGCCTTTAAAAGTCTCAGATTGAAGCTACAAGAAAAGCACAGTAGGACATTGAAAATGAAGGCATTCTCCTTTGTATTTACTTGAGCTAAATGCTAAGAAATTTGGGGTTCTGACCTCAGAACAAGGTGGAATGTTCCTTGAGGAAGATCACAGCAATAAAAGGGTTTGAGAACCGTGGCTTCTCCAATAAGAATTTGAGAGGGTCGCCTGGGTGGCGCAGTCGGTTAAGCGTCCGACTTCAGCCAGGTCACGATCTCGCGGTCCGTGAGTTCGAGCCCCGCGTCGGGCTCTGGGCTGATGGCTCAGAGCCTGGAGCCTGTTTCCGATTCTGTGTCTCCCTCTCTCTCTGCCCCTCCCCCGTTCATGCTCTGTCTCTCTCTGTCCCAAAAATAAATAAAAAACGTTGAAAAAAAAATTAAAAAATAAAAAAAAAAAAAGAATTTGAGAGGCAATCAGAGTAGCCAGTGTCATGCTAGAAGCTCACCGAGATAATACAAATTATGAAAACATAAACTGTACCAAGATTATTTTATTCTACTCACATTCGGAATTACCAGATTAATGTTCTTCTTTAAAATTCTTCTTTTATTTTTTGAATGGTTATTATGGCAGTAGCTGTGTTCTACCCAAGTAACGTAGTACTTTTTTGATAATGTTAGTATAGCATTTGTTGATAACAAAATGTGTGTGTTTATTTATTGCCATGAGGACACAGAAAGAAAATATACCTCCAGGGGTGCCTGGGTGGCTCAGTCAGTTAAGTATCCAACTCTTGATTTTGGTTCAGGTCATGATCGCACAGTTTGTGGGTCCGAGCCCCACATCCGGCTCTGCGCTGACAGTGCTGAGCCTGCTTAGGATTCTCTCTCTCTGCCCCTCCTACACATGCATGCGTGCGTGCTCTCTCTCTCTCAAAATTAAACTTAAAAAATAAAATAAAATAAAATAATATTAAGAAAAATAAAATATACTTCCAACAGTGAAGGGATTATTTCTATGTAAAGTTCTGGAATTCTGGAATGCAGAGCCGAGCTTTAACTGTGTTAACTTTAGGTCCTTTGACTCTTTGCTGTACACAAACTCATGCCCAAATCTACTGTTATAACATTTAATACATTACACTGATTTAAAAATATTAATATTACTGGGGCGCCTGGGTGGCTCAGTCAGTTAAGCATCCAACTCTTGATTTCAGCTCAGGTCATGATCTCACGATTTGTGGGTTTGAGTCCCTCATCAAGCTCTGCCAGTATGGAGCCTGCTTGGGATTTTCTGCCTCTCTCCCCCTCTCTCTGTTCCTCTCCAACTTGTGTTCTCTCTCTCTCAAAATAAATTAATTAATTAAAAAAAATAAAAATATTAATATTACCTGCACAACCCTTGCAAGCTCCAGTTTTGTTTATACAGGAAAGAGACTTTTCCTCCTGAACACCTGTTTTTTTTTCTCTTCTTTCTTTCTTTCTTTCTTTCTTTCTCTTTCTTTCTTTCTTTCGAGTAAACTCTACCCCCATGACATGGCACTCAAACTCATGACCCTGAGATCAAGAGTTGCATGCTCTACTGACTAAGCCAGCCAGGCACCACTATTTTTCAATTAACAAATATAAAATGGACTCATTCTCAAGTATGGGGAGAATTTTTCTGGTAAAAAATTTGCTTCACCAAATCAATATCACCATCTGAGAAGACTTTCAGCTTGTACTCAATATGGAGGTGATCTTTAATAGATACAAAGCCTCTGGTAAGTTGCTCTTCCAAAAACTATCAGATGCTGTTAATTACTGGTAGCAAAGCCTAGCTATGTGTTAGGAGGTGAAGGCAGGCAAATCCAGAATCCTTGATTCCTCGCAATTTGCCTTTTAGCAAGAAGAGTGTAGTTCAGAGGGTAAAGCCTTGGCATCAGAAACACAAAACATACATTATTTTTTAAAGTCTTACAATTTAAGTGTGTCTCTTTAGTTAACACTGTGTTCATAAATGGTATTGTTTACGAGAGGCGGCGTGCGTTACTTCTGGGTCTCAATCCTAGTTTTTCCATCTGCAAGTTGAGAGATTCTCCCCATGAAATAATTGCTGACTTTTCCTCAAGTTATTTACTTTGTGCCAGGCACTGTTTTGAGCGCGTTACATTAAATTTCTTCATTTCTCCAACAACACTATAAAGTAGATATTCTGATTATGCCTAATTCATCTATTAGGAGACTGAGATAATCCAATGCTGGGTAATAAGAGAATTTTAGAGGTAGGAGGGTCCATGGAAATCATCTAATCAGAGGTTAAGGGCATCTAATCATGGGGTTAAAGGCACAAGCCCTGTACCCAAAATGTGTGGTTTTCAAACTTGGACCCTTCACTCATTAGAAATAAACCTTGAGCAAATGACTTAACCTTTGTTTGCCTCAATCTGTCCTTTGCCTCCTTTGTTTGCTCATCTGTAAAATGGGGATGACGATAGAATCTGCATTATGTGGCTGTTAGGATTAAACGTGGAGGGCTGAGAACAGTGTCTGTTGCCTAGGAAGCTCTCGGTAAATATTATAGATGAGGATGAGGATGGTAGGGTCTGGGTGAGTAAACAATGTTGTTTTCTTAGAAGGATGCGTTACCATATTATTAAGGGATCCCCAGTTAGATCAGAAAAGCTGCTGGTGGTAGTGATGGTCTTAATGGAAAGAATGGAGTTAGCATTATCAGTGATGCAGAACGGTTTCTAATTTTTTTTTTTCAACGTCTTTTATTTATTTTTGAGACAGAGAGAGACAGAGCATGAACGGGGGAGGGGCAGAGAGAGAGGGAGACACAGAATCGAAAACAGGCTCCAGGCTCTGAGCCATCAGCCCAGAGCCCAACGCGGGGCTCGAACTCACGGACCGCGAGATCGTGACCTGGCTGAAGTCGGACGCTTAACCGACTGCGCCACCCAGGCGCCCCAGATGCAGAACGGTTTCTTAGGGAAAAAAGTATTAGGTTGAAGAAGCAAAGTGAAGAGGAGGCTGTTAGCCTAGAAGGGCAGAAAAACGTGTTATGTTGTAATTCAGCAAAAAGTTTGCAGACACACAGTAACAGCAGTAGCATGCACAGAAATGAGGCCCAAATTTGGGTGCTTACATGGAGTTCTTCCAGTTTCTCTGGATCATCGTCGACACATATAGAATGCTAGTGCTAAATGGGACCTTGGAGATTGTCCTGTACAGCCCCCTCATTTTACATTTTGCATTTTACATTTTTCTGTGAGGACAGTTTGGTGAAATTTAGCCAGAATCTCAGTGCAGTGAAACCAGGAAAATTTGTGGTATGTTTAAAGAGGGATTTCAAGTAAGGATGAAGGGATAGAGGGAGGAAGTTACTTAACGTTTTAGAGTGATACCTAGGTAGGAGAGCAGAGAGCAAAAGGCCATGAATTTCTCCTAATTAATTAAAAGAGGGAGAGAAAGGAGGGAGGGAGGGAGAAAAACTCTGAATTTTATGCTCAAGAGTCTTGGATTGGATTTGTTGTTAATGTTTAAAAGTCCATGAGAAGAAAAACTCTTACTTTACTATTTCTAAGAACTTGGTTTCCTAAAATGTAAAGGAAATTTGGGAGAGAGTTTGGCAGTGCTGATGGTTCCAGCAAATGAAGGATTAATCCATTTCCAGCTGTGGTGTTGAAACTGGTAAGCAGTTAATGTTGATCTGTTACTGTTTAGGATGGATAAACCTTGGCTTCTAAGAAAAATCACTTTTAACCAAGTTTATGCTTAGTGCTTTCTTTTAAATAATGGAGTGTCTCAATAGGAGCTAATGAATCAGATTAATTTGGCGTGGAGTTCTGAGCAGGGAAGGGGGCAGGAATCCTCTTAAAATGCTTTGCTGAGTCCCCTTTACACTTTGTGGAACCAGGATCGAGTTGGAGGGAGTTTCCCTGAGGGGTTTAAAGGCTCCCCACTGTGCTTGCTCCCCAGTTACAATAGCATTGGGTTATAAATGAGGACTAGTTTGTGTGTTTACATGAAGGAGAAGAAGCCGACAGCACCCAGGATGAAGCAAAGATAAGATTTTTATGGCTGTGAACCCACTTTTGTATTATTCTTTACAGAAACATTTACCTAGGATGTCAGTATTTTAGAAAGAGACTCTTAGTTTGGCTTTTTTTTTTTTTTTTCTGTTAAAAAGGGAAAACACTGCTGTTAATGTCGGGCCATATTACTGTTCGCACTGTTGTAGGGTTTGGGGATATTGGAGACTTTCCATGTTGTACCCTCCACCTTGCCCAATACCACAGCCCACCGCCATTGCTGGGAAAAAGGCTTCAGGAAAATGGGTGGAGCTGAGGAATAAATGTCTGTTAGTTTAAATCTTTCTTCTTTTTGCCTTTTGATTGGGTTCCTACTTCAGCATCCACTTGTTGCTTTGTGTGATGGAATCAAGCTGGAGACGAAATTGAGGCACAGTGTAATTTATAGGCTCGTTTCTGCAAGCTTTTAGTCCAGGTGGAGGCCATGCTGCCTCTGCCCTAAAATTGCTTGGACGGGTGAGGGGTCAGTTCTCCTACCCTTAAAAGAAACCTCTCCTTTGCACTTGCAAAATTGTACCACAAAGGACACATTAAAAACAAAACAAAACAAAACAAAACAAAACAAACAATGGTTAGGAAATCAAAGGTAGCCAAGAGTGATTTAACAAAAAGGAATATTTTAGTGCTTGGGCACATGAGTTTTATAGGTTCTGTGTTGTTCTAAAGCCTCAAGGTTATGGGCAAGATACTTTCAGTGAGGTGACTGGTGACATCTGTGCTTGGCATTCTAACTTCCCTATCCTCTCCAACTTTATTCATCCTGCATGAGGACTCCAAATGGGATGTCCTGGTGAAGAACAGGAAATTGCCGAGGTCTGGGGAACAAAAGCCCACAAGGCCCCTAATGGCAGGTGAAAACTGGTTATGTTTGAAGTATGGAGAGGATGACACTAGCCGGCCTGTGATACATGCATCCAAACCCAAAACAAAACCAGAATATGCCCTCAGATGTCGGGGAGAGGGATGTTAGACACATCTTGTGTGGGGTATGGCAGAGTCATACAGGGGGGAAAATTAGAAAATAGCTCTATGAGAAGAAATTTGGGGGAGAAATAGTATAATTACTACTCATTTCCTCCTCCTGGAGTTGGAAATAGTAGATCCTTGTATGAAATTAAGGGGAAATGTAAAGAATCTGAAATTTTTCTCAGCAGAAGATAATTTTGCTTTGGGGAGAAGGCATGTGAGTTAATAAATGTAAACCTGTTTTAAAATGGAAAGAAAATTATGAGCCGAGAGAAGCAGAGGGAGGAACATGACAATTTTTTTTAAACATTCAGTCTAAGTCTTACTGTTAGTTAGCATTTCTATCTTAGAGTATATAGTGTTTTAAATATCTCTTTTTGGGGAAATTGATTTGAAGCTAGAAAGGCCTTTGAAAATTACAAAGTTTAGCGCTCGAACTTCTTTCTTTCACGTGTTTAGAAATTTAGCCTATAGAAACTATGTGTAAAAAGGCATTGATATGTGTTAGAAAACATCTTAAAACAGGTCAAGGTAGTTAATGACAAATATATCAAAAGAATGTTAAAACTATTGAGTCCTAAATAAGACCCATATGATATGTCAATAGCAGAGTAAAATACGGAACAACTAAGTATAAGAAACTATTATCTTGTGATGGTTCTGTGGTAAAACTTAAAGTTTAAACGAGGGTGATTTTTTAATTGGCAGCACTGATTTAATTTAATTATATTTAAACCTTGCTGTCTAAAATTAGGACTCAAAAAATCCAAATACCCATCATTCTATTATGATTTTTCAGAGTAAAAGTGATCACTAACTTGTATCTTTTGTATTTCTATAGGAAATAAAAGTCGAGTTTTGTCTTCTGAAGAACCTTGGGGACTTTTTTAAAGGCGAAACTTTTCATCTTTAGGTAAGGAAACGTTTTCTATTGTTTTTCCATCTGTTGAAAAGAGAATATTTCAATTAGAAAAAAGAAATAACATATACTTAAGCTTTGCTTATGCTAACTGATATACAACATTATGAAGATGATAGAAAGCTGGCTTTTTAAGTTAAATAAAACAAATTAGTTGAAAATTTTTCATTTAAAAAGATCAGTTTGTTGGGGGAGAAAAGAGGCCCTTTTTATGCACTTTCTAATAGACGGATATTATCACAGGATTCCCATCATCATCTTTTCTAAGTATTTAAGACATAACTAAATTAAAAGTATATATTGCAAAATCTAGAGACACCTAGAATATTCCTAAACATAAATATAAATGTATGTGATAATAAAAAAAATAAACCATTTAGATAAATCTGAGAGACTGGTCACTGCTTTAAAAGGCCAGTGAATTAAAGTTACTTAAGGTTTGGGCAGTAACAAAGAAGATTAAACTCTGGGATATACTCACATGCTAGGAAAATATTGCTTTTGTGGAATCATAAAATGTAAATATAAACAATCTGTTTAATCAGGCAAGAACCTATCCTTTGTGTGTGACCTCTTTTCAGTTTTTATTTGTGTCATACTGGTAACGTACGAAAAGGGAAGACAGACTGACTTTTTGAGCATATTAAAATATTAGCAACTCATTCTATTTTTGGCAGGAATTCTATTAGTGCAATTTACTGCCATGAACAGTATAAATCACATATATGAAAATCAGATGTTTTAAAGCAGATAAACTAAAAATGCAATTAAAATACCTAAACAAACATTTAAAGATACTTTGAAGCATTGTATGACGTTAAAAGAATGTAAGAAGTAGTTAGAGAAATTATATACAGAATCTGTTATAAAATATACAAATTTGTACATTCTAGCTTTCTCACCAATACCACATTTGGAAAAAGAAAAAGAAATAGATTGCAATGTTTGTCTTCTATTAACATATATCCTCAAGATTAACATATATGAACAAGATTTCTCCTAATTTTAAATATATGACTATAGTTACATGTAAGTATTTTTAAAAATCCTAGCATAGAGGTTTTAGTTTTTAAGAAATACACGTAAAAATTCATGTGGTTAAATAGAATCTAAAAACTTAAGGAGAAAAATATTAAATTTTTTTACATGGCTTTGAAGAATTCATTTCTAGAATAAATTTTTTTCCTTATACAAACATTCATATTAATATTAAGTATATAGGTTAAGACTTCCTTAAATTACTTAATTAGGATATACTAAACTTCTAAGTTATTTTTAAAAGAAGAATTTTGGTAATCTGAAAAAAATTCTAACATTATTTCCAATATACTCTTTAAATAAGGTCCTTTACTATGCCAGTTTTTAAATCTTATATTTTTAAAGATAAAAAATTATAGAAAAAACTAACCTCCTAATGGAAAATATAATTTTATAGCACTGAGAAAAGAGTTGTAATCATGCTATAAATATACGAGGAGATCACTTTCATTTCTGACATGTTTTTGAGACTTTCTGATGAATCATATATTTAAACAGCAGGAGAATAATATATAAAATATACATTACTATTTTATGATTTAGCAGCTATTAAAAATAAAGAGGAAAAAATGTAACTTTGCCTACCTGAATTCTAACTAGGATGTTAAGGTAAAATTAGAAAAATACAGAAGCTAAAGGAGTATAATGAACTGAAATTTAAAGTGTATATATATATATATATATATGTATGTATATATATATTATATCTTGACATATAGCATTTATCTTAATTGTTAATGAAACTATATACTGTAACATGAATGAAAAAATAAATGATGGAGAAGTATTTTCTCATTGTAGTTTACTAGATCAAAAAATTTACTAATAAGCTAAATGTAATATTAAGATTCACGTTTAAAACAAAATTATATGGAGTTTTGCTGAAGAGCTATCTTTCCAGAAAGGATTTGAGGTTTTTTTTGTGTATATTAGGATTTCTGAGTTTTGTGATTTGAAATTCATGATACATTTTGAATGCCCTTTCAAATGGCAAAATGTTTCCGTGGAAAAATCAGACATTATGTACATTTAAAAAAATATTTTGGTACGAGGAAAATAGCAGATACTTTAGGAGAACTCTAGTTTTTGTTTTAGTGCACGCATCAAATACCAAACAATTATTTTGTCTGTCAGTCAGTTACACGTCTGAGCAAGTTACAGTTTGTGTATGTATATCTTACGTATTTAATTTATAGAGGATACAGTGATCTCTAAATGTGACTGTCAGCTTTACTGAAATTATGGGCAATGTATTTAAAAGAAATGCATTTCTAAAACTTATTTTTAATTAAAATGAGAAACTTTCAAGGAGTCCTTTCATTAGCAAAATATGTGATTGTGCAGTTTTCTGAAAGAATGAACTCTTAGTTTTCTTTTCAAATTATGTGAAAATGTTTCTTGACTGGTTGTTTTCTATATTTTAAAGTCAGAAAGGATAAAGTAGTAGTATATACTATTTCTGAATATCTTTCTATCAATAGAGAGAAAGGGAAAACAAAGTATGTGACACGATAGAGTTTTCCCTTAAAAAATTTTTGAACTTGAAATTGAAAACATATATTGTCCACACCTAATATTTCTTATCAGGACTTATTTGGAGTTGCATGAGTTTTCTGAGGGAATATATTTGAGGAATTTTATCTTATAAAACGTGGAGATAGAGAACATTGTAGTCAGCTATAGGATAGTCCTTTGTTGTTGTTTCCTAGATTTTAGACAACAACTTTTAAGTTAATAATATTGAGTACCAAAATATCTGGGCTATAATAATTTAGAAAAATGCCAGAAAATTATAAAGGTGAGGGGGAAGGTTAATTGAAGCTAAATGTATCCCTTAAATGATAAGCATTTGACACTGTGAAGAGAGCTCTGGGGATAACAAATAGTACTCTGTCAGGGACAATTTTCTGGGCAGCTTAGGGGGTTTGCGTGATAAAGGAAGGCTGCGAGCTAGCAGAATTGCAACTGCTTGACAGAATTTGCACAGTTAGTTCGGGATGGTGAGGACGAAAGTTGGTGCAACAATTGGGTAGCTGGGAGGGGGAGAGGAGACGGGCTCGCCAACCCGGGCGCTACGACAGGGTTAACCGCGGCGCCGCCCGGTGCACTCTGGGAGTTGTAGGCCGCGGGTATTGTGGGAGTTGTCGTAAAAGTCCGCTTTTTTTGGTATGATGGCCGCCGCCGAGGCAGGAGTTGAGGGTTTCTGTCGTTCCGGACGGCTTGGGGGGCTCTGTGTGCCGTCAGAAGGCCACCAACAGCCCCCAGGTCATCCAGGACCTGTTAATTGTGTGCCTGGGAGGTGGGCGAGAGGTCTGGTGGGTTAACGTTGGGGCCTGGTGTCTCTAGGTTGGCCCCCGGGCCTCTGGCGGCTACGAGCTACTTGAGGGGCTCCAGCCTGCCAGACCCTGACCGTCTGGCATTCAGTCTTCAAAATATCTGGATAATTAGCGCCTAAGCGTTTGGGGTGTGCATTGTTTGGTTGTGGTTTGTATCCTGGATCGCTCCCTCTTCTCTTACCGTGTTCGACTCTGTATTTGTAGTCGTTGATGCTCACGACCCTATTTGGGGTTAGGTTGGGCTCGTTTTCTGGGGTCTGGTGGGATTTGTGCAATAGCTGTAATGTTGGAAAGTGTGGACGGTAGGGTCCTGAGTGTTGTCTGTCTTGTTTTAAGTGTAAGAAATTGTATGAGTTGTGAACGTGCCCCCGAGTGTGTTTGCTTCACTTTCTCTTGCCTGTGGTGAACCTTGCCCTTGTTTGCTCATACTTGGAGGCAGTGTCTGGCTGTTCCTCCTTGTGAAATGCTTTTCTATTAACTTAGATGTGTTCTTAAACCTTTGGAAGCCTCCAGAAGACTGTTTTGCAGTTGTTTGTAGAACAGTTTGTAGAACAGTCTTTAAATTCAAAAGTGAATTTAAAACAAATACCACCATCACAATTACCTTTAGTTCTAGGGAGCAAGTCCCTTCACCTTTGTTTGCTGTGAAGTTTTGGGGTACTTATGGAAATCAGATTTGCTTTTAGCTGTGTTACCTTACTCTTGGCTGACAGGGTACTTCTGCATGTTGGGGCACTTTGATCTTACTTGTTTTTGGATAATCTCTCAGCTTGAGGCAAAAAGGGACACTGTGTACTGACATGTAACCGCACCTATCAGAATCTCTAGATAACACCAGATTGCCCAGCAGGTCAGTACCTGTCTTAACACCTCTGCACAAACTCCCTGTTTCTGCCACTATGGGCTGCTCCATAAATTCTGCATTATTTAGACAATCTGGTTGTTGTCTATGTAACTTGAGGCCTATCTGGCCATGAAAAGCTATTTCTCAGGCAGCATTCTTTTAAAAGCTCCCCATCCCCACCCCCCCAAATAGAATTGGTGTCTAGAAAGTTTTTTCATTCAAGTTTGGTGAAGTGGGGGATTTGGAATATGGTACAATGGTGTTTTTGGAAATCAGCTATCAATTTTTTTTAGATTTGGGGGCAGACCATGTGACAAATGATTTATAGTGAGAGGGAAAAAAATTATTCTGTCTCTCTCTTTGTATTTGAGGCCTCTAAAACCTATTTCTATGTCATTTTGTTGGGCCACTTTCATATATCATTAAAAAGTCATTTGATGTTTTGTGATGAACTGGGTTTTCATAATTGAGTTTGTCTGAGTTTGGTTAGTACTTGGTATTTGAAAATATAGTAATGGTGGAGAAGGGAGGAAAACTGGGTGGGTTTGTATACATATTTCTGTTGAATGTGATTTCAGGTCTAGATGGATAGACTAATACTGTTGGCTTTCTATTCAGGTCTCAGGAAAGTATTTCCTGCCCTCTCACCCAACCCCAGTGTATCTTAGAATATTAACTAACTTGCCAGTTGAAAAAGATTGGGAAACTTATGTTCAGATTGTGCATATTGTTCATATCTGTTATTGTTTGGTGACATAAAATGCTGGTGGGTTGGTTTGGTATCTCTGGAAAACTGAATGGCTAGAATTTGTAGATTTGAATCATAAAATCATTCAAAACCAACAACAAACACAATTTGCTTGAAAGAAGATGCATACCTTTTTTAATTGCCAAGTTACCTGTGACTTGGGTACTCAACAAGTGGTTCATTAGAAGGTTCTTGGAGAGTAAGTGGGTACTTACTTTGCTAAGTTTAGAAATGTATCTCTGTATTTTCAAAGAGCCCTTTTTGGCATTTGTAAGTAGACACATCTCTATGAAATGGTGACATTTTAACATTTAGTTCCTGAGGCCTTTGTTTCGTACTCTACTTTCTACCTCCATCACTTTAATTCTTCTGCTGGTATGACAGGCATTTTGGAATACACAAAAATCAAGTATAGTTTCAGAAAACATGGTGAGGTCCATTACCTTCTGGTGAATATGTTTCCTAAGGTTGTATATATGTATTTGATAGATGTGTCAAACATGATCATTTTGAAATGATACCCTTTGTGAAACCAAAGGGTAACTGGTAACATTCTTCTTTTTCCTTTTTTTTTTAATTAAAAAAAAAAAAGGTTTTTAAAAAGTTTTTAAGTAGGCTCCACATCCATTGTGGGGCTTGAACTCATGACCAAATGATAATATGTCCCTCGTTCTACTGACTGAGCTAGTGGAATTGCCCTAGTGGTAACATTCTTGACACGGGTGTTATAAATGAAAGGCTTTGGTTGCAGGTGTTCCTTCAAAAGGAAATACAAACTTACTTCCAAATAATACAATGTGGAAAATAACAAAATTAAAGTTTTCATTTTAGATTGTAACCAAAATTTGGAAACACTTGGGGAGAGGGGTTGAGTAGGAATCTGTTTGAGTCCTTTATACAAATACTTTCTAGTTTTGTTTCCCGGTACATAACTATTCACATTGCTGAAAACAGTCATTTCTCATTAATGTATTCCTGCATCTGTGAACATTTGTGAGTGGTAAAACTGCCCATATAAAAGGACAAACCACCCATTCAGAATTTGGCCCTTATTTTTCATTTACATTATGCGACGAGGAAGGATTATTTATTGTACTTTGTGCACTTGTATATGTATTTTGTTTTCTCAAGTTTAATACATTTGGTTTTATTTATTTTTTAATTTTTTTTTTCAACGTTTATTTATTTTTGGGACAGAGAGAGACAGAGCATGAACGGGGGAGGGGCAGAGAGAGAGGGAGACACAGAATCGGAAACAGGCTCCAGGCTCTGAGCTATCAGCCCAGAGCCTGACGCGGGGCTCGAACTCACGGACCGCGAGATCGTGACCTGGCTGAAGTCGGACGCTTAACCGACTGCGCCACCCAGGCGCCCCTAATACATTTGGTTTTAGATAGCAGTACTCTTAAACATGGAGTGCATCCCCCACCCACTCCACCTTTTGGAGGATAATATGGCTTCGAAAGAAGGAGAAAATTTTAAAAAATTTTTCATGCCTTTTGATGAATTTTATTTTCTGCTTCTTCCTACATATATTTCCAGGACAGGATACATATTTCTGCTCTGCTGGGCCTTATTTCTTGAAGACAGGTTACTAATCATATGATTTTTATAGGCAAGTCACAGCATACCAACAGTTACTTCAAAAGGTTGTATCTAGATTAAAAGATACTACTTCATTGGGGTGTCCGGGTGGCTTGGCTGATTAAGCTTCCTACGGCTCAGGTCATGATCTCATGGTTTGTGAGTTTGAGCCCCGTGTCAGGTTCTCTGTTGTCAATGCAGAGCCTGCTTTGGATTCTCTGTCCCCTCTCTCTCTCTGTCCCTCTCCTGCTTGCATGTGCACATGTACTGTCTCTCAAAAATAAACTTAAAAGTATATTACTTCATCTACCATTGGAAAGAAAAAAAGATCATATGCATATGTCCTGCCACTGCAAGAATTCTAGCTAGACAAAACAAAACAAGAACTCTACCTGTATTTAAAGCTTCAAGAAACATATGAGATCATTTTGCTTTGTCCTCTGCCTTCCTTATTTTTCTTTTTGTTCAACTTTCTCCCTTCAGTATGCTTTTTGTAGTTCTAGAACTTAAAAGACATTTTGGGTTTTTTTGGAATTTTTTTAAACAAATTATTTGTTTCAACTTTTAAAACCATTTTTTTCTCTAAAATAGTCATAATATTCAAAATATCCATGCTTTAAGAAGTCAAGAAGAATATTCTTGAAAAAAAAAAGGAGTCTCAGAAGAGAGAGAAGATTATAGTGTGTGTGTGTGTGTGTGTGTGTGTATGAAACAAAATAAGATTTTAGGACTAAAAAATACAATAACTAAAAACCCCAAATTCCCTGGAGGCGGTCAATTGCAGAATGGAGATAATGAAGAAAAGAGCGAACTTGAAGCTAGAATAGAAATTATACAATCTGATGAATAGAATGGAAAATGATAGAAAAAAATAAATGAACAGAGGCAATGGACAATATCACAAGGTCTAACATTCATGTGAATCCCAAAAGGAGAAGAGAAAGAGTAAGACAGCAAAAAACATCTGAAGAAACAGCAGCAGAAACTTCTCCAATTTGGTGAAAGATACACACTTAACAATCTCAAGGCCAATGAATCTCAACATAAATTCAAAGAAATCTGTACTGGACATATCACATACTAAATATTTTAATAAAGCATTATTGTCATATTACATTTTTTATAACTAAAATGCTATACATGCTGTGTTTCTATATTCCGTGAAAAAATGAGTTAATCGCTTCCTCAAACCTCAGCACCAAGTGCCAGAATTTGACCTACAAAAAAACTAGGACGTGTGGCTCTGGTTTCCTTTTCTGTCATAAACCTTTTCTGCCATTAATGAAGAGATGCATGATTTGTCATTTTCAGACAAGTTTACTTGAAGACAGTATTACTTCATGCCTGACACTCTCATGAAATACGTATTTGTGAACTTTTTATTAAGACCATTTAAGAAGACATTTTTTAATGTAAAAGAATAGAAGAGAGCAGTTGTGTATGTTTACTAGTCTAAAAAATTATTTGTAAACTGCCTTCATGGTTTAAAAAAACTCAAATCCATGTTTCTGGATTTTAATTTTTTTTATTTTTATTTTTTTAACGTTTATTTTTGAGACAGAGAGAGACAGAGCATGAACGGGGGAGGGTCACAGAGAGGGAGACACAGAATCTGAAACAGGCTCCAGGCTCTGAGCTGTCAGCACAGAGCTTGACGCAGGGCTTGAACTCACTGACCGTGAGATCATGACCTGAGCCGAAGTCGGCCACTTAACTGACTGAGCCACCCAGGAGCCCCTTAAATTGTTTTTTAAAGAAATTTTTTTGAGGGAGTGGGAACCATATTTTCAGTGAAGTTGTATTAAAAGAGTGGCCAACTTACTCCTTTAGTATCAACCAAAAGTATAGAGTATGTGCAGTTTATAAGATGGAAAGAAAAGGCCCATTGTATTAGTTAAAATGAAGTTAAAATGAAGACCTCAATGATTTTAAACTTTTGTGTACTCTTTGTTATAATTGTAGAATTTGAGTTTATAATATAATAAACTTTAAGATATCTGTGAAATGGCTTATTCCTTGATAAGATTCTATATATTTTTTTTGAGATACATATTTTTTTTTTGCATTCTAACACAAGATTTTAAAAGAAAACTAATAGTAAAGTAAATGAAACTGACTTATAGTCTTCTACCTGAGGAGGAAAACTTGGAAAGAACAAAATTTTTAGAAATGCAAAGGTTCGAGATATGTAATATAAAGAGTTTTATAAGTCAGTAAGAAAGATAGAAAGTTTAAGCCATGGCTTGACAGTTCACAAAAGAAAAAAATAAAACTGTCAATACATCATGTGTTTTCCAAAGATGACCACAACAATATCTCCCAGCTGACTGCTCTTCTGCAATGTGATATTGTCACAGTGTCATCAGAAGGTGGTATTTCTCCACTTCCTTAATTTTGGGTAGGCCCTTTGACTGCTTAGACCAAGAGAATGTGGTAGAATGGATGATATGCCAGTTCCAGGTGTTGGTCTTACATGGCCTGACAATTTCTTCCTGCTTTTTGGAAGCCAGCCACTATGTGACAGATGCAATTACCCTGAAATCACTATGTTGTGAGAAAGCCAAAGTCATTTAATAAGGCCCTGGAGGATACAACATCTATTGGAGAGGCCAAGGAGCATCAGGGGACCAGACCTGTAAGTGAAGAAGCCATTTTGGAAATGGATCCTCCAGCTCCACCTGCCATGTCTGTTGCTGTGTCAATCGGATGAACTGTCCAGTAGAGCACTTCCCAATTTTTGACCCATAAAATCATGAGCAAATAAAATGGTTTGTTTTAAGCCTCTGTGGTTTTGGGTGCTTTGTTTTGTGTCAATAGATATGTGGGGAAATAGTGGGAAAAAATGATTTCATAATTTTAAAAATAGATAGCAGTATAGGAGAATATATTCACTAAGACTGTCAAGGAATTAGTATTTACTAGTACAACAAGGAATGCCTAGATCATCAAACAAAACTAACAGCCTCAATAGAAAAATGCACCAAGGATATGAACAGGCTAATGACATAGAAAGATATGCTCAAACTCACCAGTAATGAGAGAGGTTCAGATTAAAGCCACAATTAAATATCTCTTTATACCCAATAGACTAACAAAAATTAGAAAGATGGATAATGTCATTGCTGATGGGGATGGGGATGGGTAGGAACTCTCATACACTGTTGCTTAGGGTAAAGTGTTAGAGCCATTCTGGAGAGCAGTCTGGCTAAATTTAATGTAGATATTAATAAATTGTTTCTGGGTATATGTCCTCAAGATGTCTTACACAGGTCTTTAAAGGAACAAATATGAGGATATTAGTCACATTGGTTTTTTGGTGGCAGAAATTTCAAGCTAATCTGGGTTTCTTAACCATTGATAAGAATAGATAAAATACAGTGGAGGCATATACATACAGTTATGCATTAGATAGAAGCAAAGGACTACATATATCTACCACATATGCATATGTTTTAAAAATACAGTTTCATGAAAGTAACAAACGAGTCTATAACATAATTCCATTTGTATAAATTTAAGACACATGGGCACAAAAGTGTCTTGCAAGAAAATATTTAAAAACCTGTGTCAAACACATTGGAATGGTTTCCTAAGAAGAAGAAAAAAGTAGCCCATAGTGGGAGAAGGCATGGGGAATGATGTAAAAGAAATTAAAGGCCAATGATGATAGTGTGCCCTAAAGCAATGTGTATGAGCAAATGTTCTGTGCTCGAGGTCCAACAATACCTACTCTGCCCAAGAGGAGAAGATTATAATTCTCCAAGAGTCCAAAAGAGTAAACTGAAAGAGTAGAACTATATTAAATCTGCCACACTTAGGGGGAAAAAACTTTAAATGAGAACAGTACATACAAAAGTGTGGTCAAACAGGTAATCTCCTATTTCATTGGATATATAAATTGGTATGACCTTTTAAATGACAGTACAAAGAGCCTTAAAGATGCTTATGTCCTAGCAACAACTGTAAGATGAAATTTAGAAAACAAAACCATTTAAATAGCAAACAAAATACTTAGGGATATATCTAACAAAGTATGTGTAAGACCCATAAGTGGAAACTAAAACATTGCTGGGAGAAACTAAAGAATATCAAAATAATGGGAGAAATACCATGTTCATGGATTGGGAGACTCAATATTGTTAAGATTTCACCTCTCTTCAAATTGATCTATAGATCCAAAGAAATCCCAATCAAAACACCAGTAGGCTTTTAAATTATTTTTACAGAGTTCAGCAGGCTAACTTTATAAGGAAATGCAAAGACTCTAAAGTAGCTAAAACAAGACAAAGAAGACCTACTCTATCTGATTTCAAGACTTACTTTATAGTAATGTAGACAATGTCATTTTAACAATGATAGAGATATAAATCAATGGGACAAAACAAAGTTGAGGTGTACACATATATCATCAAGTGATTTTCAATGAAATTGATGAGGTAAGTCAGTAGGGAAAAATAATTTTTCAATAAGTGGTGTAGGAACGGTTGGATATCCAGTATGCAAAATGATGAGCCTTATTCCTAGCCTCATACTATATACAAAAATTAACTTGAAATGGGTTACAAACGTAAACATAAGAGAGAAAATTTCTAGGCAAAGCAAAAGGAAAATCTTGGTGATTTAGGTAATGCAAAGATTTCTTAGATAAGACAGAAAATAGGAAGCATTTTAAAAAGTTGATAAATAGAGGTGCTGTGCAGGCTCAGTTGGTAAAGCATGTGACTCTTGATCTCAGGGTTGTGAGTTCTTGCCCTATGTTGGGTGTAGAGATTACTTAAAAGTAAAATTTTTTTAAAGTTGAAAAAAGTAAATAAATTGGTTTTCATTAAAATGAAAAAAACTCCCTTTTCAAAATACACTATTAAGAAATAAAATGACAATCCATAGACTGGGAAAAAATATTTGCAACACTTCTGATGAAGGGTTCCTCTTCAGGATATATAAAGAACTCTTAGAACTCAGTAATGAGAAGACAGACGACCTTTTTAAAAGAATGAGCAATCTGGGTGGGACACCTGGGTGGCTCAGTCAGTTGATTGTCTGACTTTGGCTTAGGTCATGATCTTGTGGCTCATGGATTTGAGCCCCACGTTGTGCTCAACTCAGAGCCTGGAGCCTGCTTCAGATTCTGTGACTCCTCTTGGTGCCCCTCTCCTGCCCATGCTCTCTCTCTCTCTCTCTCTCTCTCTCTCTCTTTCTCAAAAATAAACAAACATTAAAAAAAGAATGAACAATTAAAAGATGGTCTTTGTGTATTGGCTCCAAGTTTATTTCTTTACTACAGTCTGAGATCTTTTAGCTAAAAGTCCACTAATGCCAAACTCAAAATTTTACACATCTCATTATTTACAAAATAGCCCAAACAAGTTGATTTTTAGCCGTTTAGAACCTGCCTGCTTTGCACACTCCAGGTAACCTAATTCTACTCTGCTGGCAATCAATAAGATAGGCTGTGGGCCATAAAGGCCCCAAACCATTGCTGCTGACTTTCCAAGCTCTGACACAGAGTTGCCCTACTATAGTGCTGGAGCATATCACCTAGATATGTAAGCTCCCTGTCCAATTTCCCTCTCCTCTAGGAGTTCCCTTGCCTTCCTCCCTTTTTGGATGGTGACCCCTCACTGTCAGCCTCCAGACAGTCTCAAGCTGTGAGAGACTTCATTCAACCCTGAAGACTCATGCAACTCTGTCCAAGTGCTGCCCAATAAAGCTCACATGTTACTGCTTCTGTTCTTATCTTTTTCCTTGATCAGTCCCCAAGTCCCTCAAATCCCCTACAAGACTCTAACAGACACTTCACAAAAAAGAAATGACGATCCAATAAGCACATGAAAAGATGCTCATTATCTTTACTCTTCAGAGAAATGCTAATTAAAGCCACATTGAGTACCACTATATACCCACTAAATGAAAAAGACTGACAGTACTAAGTGGTGGTGAACACTCAGTGCAAAATGATATAGCCACTTTGGAAAACCTTGTCAATTTCTTATAAAATTAAACATTTACCATGTAATCCATAATTCCAGTCCTCAGTAGTATTTAGTCAAGGGAAATAAAGGCATATGTCCACACAAAGACTTGTATGTGAACATTCATAGCTGCTTTATTCATAATAGTCAAAAATTGGAAAGTCAAATGTTCATCAACTGAAGAATGGAAAACCAAATGGAACACTACTCAGGAATGAAAAGGGATAGACTACCAATATTGCACCATGGCTCAATCTCAAGAACATTATGCTAATGGAGAAGCCAGACACAAAATATACTGTATTATTCCATTTATATGCATTTCTAGAAAAGGAAAATCTAGAGCAATAGTAAATAAAACCATTGGTTACAATGGATGAAGGATCAGGGAGGGGATTGACTATAAAGCATGAGGAAATGTGTATCTTGATCATGGTAGTTAATGCAACTCTACCTATTTATCAAAAGTCATCAAATACTTAAAGTCTGTGAATTGCATTTAAATATGCCTCAATAAGGTGGACTGAGGAAAAAGCAAAGTGCTCATGCTTCTTAACTTAGTAATTGCATTTCTAAGAATTTGATATAAAGAAATAATCTGAGATGTGTTTAAAACATACTAGAGGGGCGCCTGGGTGGCGCAGTCGGTTAAGCGTCCGGCTTCAGCCAGGTCACGATCTCACGGTCTGTGAGTTCGAGCCCCGCGTCAGGCTCTGGGCTGATGGCTCGGAGCCTGGAGCCTGTTTCCGATTCTGTGTCTCCCTCTCTCTCTGCTCCTCCCCCGTTCATGCTCTGTCTCTCTCTGTCCCAAAAATAAATAAAAACGTGGAAAAAAAATTTTTAAAACATACTAGAGCGTTCATTTCAACATTTTTTATAATAGCTAAACACTTGAAACAACCTAAATGCCCAGAAGTAGAATATTGTTTAGCTCTGTCTGTGATTCATACAGGGAATCTATCAAGCCATTGAAAATTATATAGAAAATAGGAGTTGGAGAAATGTGTGCTATTTTACATAAAAAGGCATATTACAATACAGTATGTGCTCTAGTTTTTTACTTCTGTTTTTATTTTAAAACTGGAAGTTAATAGAGTGAAACATTTTTCACTATGTCATTGATAAATGAGGTGCGAGTGGGATTTTTGTGATATTATGCAAGTGAGATTTGAAAATCTGCTACCTCCATATATGTTTTCTTCTTCTCCTTGGAAATGGGAGTGATGAAACATTTAGACCAATGTTCTTTAGCAACAAGATAGGCCAAGTTCACTATTTCTTTTTATTATAAAACAGGGATTATATGCACCCTGAAGGATATTGACTAATATTTACAAATCCTCGAGCTGATACCCTTAGCTTTGATTTTATATATATATATAAAAAAACCAACAAACTCCTTAAATTAGTTTATGAGGATAGTTATCCATCTGTATCTAAAATCAGAAGAGAGTTGAAATGAGATTAATTAGACACAGACCTACAATATATTTCCTGGAGTATGGCAAGGATCAGAATATCTCTTACCTATAGCCTGCAGGTAAAATGTCCCATGTGCTGGTTGAGCAGCCCCAGAGCAGGAATTCAGGATGACTTGGAGTACTGAATATCCCCACCTTGAGGCAGGGAGGGAAGGTAAAACAGATCAACTCAATAGTGTTTGAACAGATAAACTCAATAGGGAATAAAGGGCCTTTGAAATCCTTTGATTGGTCTCTCTCTTGGTGTCCTGAAATTTTCATTTCATAATTGAAAGAATAGATCCACTCAGAGATCTCCAGTTTTGTATCTCCAACTTTGACAGGCCCTAGAACATCAAGGAAATATCTAAAATTAGATGTATTTGGGGGTGCCTGGCTGTCTCGGTAGAGTATGTGCTTCTTGGGGTTGTAAATTCAAGCCCCACATTGGGTGTAGAGATTACTTAAGAAATAAAAATCTTTATTTTTTTAAGTTTATTTTATTTATTTGGAGAGAGAGAGAGAGAGAGAGAGCAGGAGGGGCAGAGAGAGGGGAAGAGAAAATCCCAAGCAGGCTCCACCCTGTTAGCACAGAGCCTGATGCAGGGCTTGAACCCACAAACTGTGAGATCATAACCTGAACCAAACCAAGGATTGGACACTTAACCGACTGAGCCACCCAGGCGCCCCAAGAAATAAAAATCTTAAAAAAAATGAAACAAAATTGGATATATGTTTCAGTATCTGTTCACTTTTTTAGAGTAAAGTAAGAAAATGTTAGTGGTAGCATTCAAACATTTCAAGCATGTTTTGTATACACTTGTGACCCTGTACTCAAAAATTATAATCTTGTCCACAAATTTTTTTTTTGTTTTGTCTGTAAGTTTGCGATTAATTGGATTTTTTATAAACAGGATCTTCTTTTATGTTAAGCCCAGTTTGTTAAAATTTTGTGGGAATAAGAAATATTCTTGGTTTTAGAAAGCAAATATTTTTTAACATTCCCATTTAAATGATTAAAATATCTCATTCATCAAATGATGAATGAGTACCTTTTTAGGAGGGACTTGCAAAAATATTACAAGTGGGCCCTTTGGTGTCTGTACAAGTCTAGGCCAAGAAAGAGATCTACGTTAAGGAACTTACAAAGTGTCCATTCATATCTTCACCAAACACACATATACATATATAGTGAAATGTGGAATATAGTTATAGCTAAGGCAATTCGTACGGAGAAATATCTAAGACAATGTATGGATTGGTAACAGAAAACAGAGCCCCAAAACTGCTCATGTCTTGCGTAAAGGTCATTTCTCCCTTATCTAAACTAGGGTGTCAGTGTTTTATTTCCAGATGATTGGTGTCAGAGAGCTATTGTCATTTATACCCATGCATTTTCTTTCTCTCTGAATTTCATCTAAGACAGGTATGCCGGAACCACGAGTACTTGTTTGCATTGCATCCAGCTATTAATCGAGACCACAACCTTTGTGCTCTAAGAAGGAAGCTATTTCACCTTTACTGTATTCACATATTCTTTCTCTCTCTCTCTCTCTCTTTTTTTACTCTTTGGTATTCAGAAAGTAGAATGCTGTTTCCTAAATAGACTGTTTGTATGTATTTCTGGTGATTGTTTGTGGTGAGTCTAGTTACTGATTTTCCATCTGTTTTTCACAACTCACTTTTCAGTGGTTCTTTGTATTGCTAAGCTAACTACTGATTTTTGCAGCTGGCTTAAAGCAAACATGTATTTCTTTTTCATGAATCCCACTTTCTCGCTAGCTTTTCTTTTCCATCATGTTCTCAACTTGATGAATCTTCCATGTATGTCACCTTTAAAAATAAAATGGCCAGTTGTTAACAAAACGAGTTTATTTGGGAGTAGTCAAGGAATTGCATGCAATTCGGGACAAGGCACCTGGAAAAACCAGGGGCAAGTCCAAAGAGACAAAGGGAAGGTAAGCTTTTATTAGGCTTTACAAAGAAATTGAGGAGGGTTGTTAGGGAGGAAAGGTCATTGGAGAAGAACACAAGTTTGAGGTTGTGGTGATTTCTCATTGGCTGCAAGGGGTGGGGAGTGTGTTGTTCCTGGGGCGGAAGGAGACCTTCCTTCTTGATGTTTGTGTAGGCAGCTACCAGCGGTGTGCATGGGAGCCCTCCCCCTTCATGGTGTCCCAACTCCATTGTCAATGAGGTTTCCTTTGTTCATTTTCTTTTTTTTTTTTATTAAAATTTTTTTTAACGTTTATTTATTTTTGACACAGAGAGAGACAGAGCATGAACGGGAGAGAGTCACAGAGAGGGAGACACAGAATCTGAAACAGGCTCCAGGCTCTGAGCTGTCAGCACAGAGCTTGTCGCGGGGCTTGAACTCATGGACCGGGAGATCATGACCTGAGCTGAAGTCGGCCGCTCAACCGACTGAGCCACCCCCGGCTCAGTTCAAACATCCCCTTTGTTCATTTTCACAGATAAATGCTGGAAACTTTGAAAGAGGAAAAAAGTATGTGGTGTGTGATTTCAGGAATATATGATTTAGAGGTACTTCAAACAAAAGCACATTAGTCATATTAACAATTGCCAACAGACCATTTTTTAAATAGTTTATTTATTTTGAGAGAGAGTGAGAGTGCAAGCGGGGAAGGGGCAGAGAGAGAGCGAGAGAGAGAGAATCCCAAGCAGGCTTCGCACAGTCAGCACAGAGCTCAATGTGGGGCTTGAACCCACAAACCGAGAGGTAGTGACCTGAGCCGAAATCAAGAGCCGGGCACTTAACTGACCTGAGCCACTCAGGCACCCCTTAATGTCTTTTTTAAAAAGAGGTCTATTTGTGGGGCACCTGGGTGGTTTAGTCGTTAAGTGTAACTCTTGATTTTGGCTCAGGGCATGATCTCAGGGTTGTAGGAGCAAGCCCCACACCCTACTCTGCACTGAGCAAGAAGCCTGCTTGGGATTCTCTCTCCTCTCTCTGTTCCTCCCCTGCTCACGCTCTCTTGGTCTCTCTCAAAATAAATAAACAAACTTAAATAAATAAACAAAATAGTTTTAAAAGACATTAATAAGACAAAAAGTTGGGAATATTTGATGGTAAGAATACTGTTAATTTTTTAAGTGGAATAATGGTATTACAGTTTTGTTTTTAAAAAAGATCTCCTTATGCTTGTTGGGATGAGTATCCGGTGTTATATGTAAGTGATGAATCATTGGGTTCTACTCTTGAAACCAATAATACACTATATAGGGGCGCCTGGGTGGCGCAGTCGGTTAAGCGTCCGACTTCAACCAGGTCACGATCTCACGGTCCGTGAGTTCAAGCCCCGCGTCAGGCTCTGGGCTGATGGCTCAGAGCCTGGAGCCTGTTTCCGATTCTGTGTCTCCCTCTCTCTCTGCCCCTCGCCCGTTCATGCTCTGTCTCTCTCTGTCCCAAAAATAAATAAACGTTGAAAAAAAAATTAAAAAAAAAAATAATACACTATATGTTAACTAACTTGAATTTAAATAAATTAATTAAAAATAAATTTTTTAAAGAGCCCCTTATAATTTAAGAGATACATGCAGAAATATTTATAGGTAAAATGATTATGTTTTCTGTGATTTGGTTCAAAATAATTCAGGAGAGTCGGCACCCCACTGGCTCAGTAGATGGAGCATGTGACTCTTTTTTTTGAAAGTTTATTTAATTTTGAGAGAGGGAGAGAATGTGCCAGTGGGCGAGGGGCAGAGAAAGAGAGAATCCAAGCAGGCTCTACACTCACAGTGTGGGGCTTGAACTCATGAACCTTCGGATTCACGACCTGAGCCGGAATCAAGAGTGGGACACTTAACTGACTGAGCCACCTAGGCACCCCAGAGCATGCGACTCTTGATCTCAGGGCCATGAGTTTGAACCCCACATTGGGCATAAGATTACTTTAAAACATAATATAGGAAAGGAGAAGTGGATAGTTGTATAAACAAGATTGGGCATGAGTTGATAGTTATGAAAGTTCATTATACATAGGAGTTTATTATATTATCCCGGCTACATTTTTATATGTTTGAAATTATCTGCGACAAAAAGGTAAATGCATTTCTAAAAGGTTTAATAATCTTATACAAATAACCTTGTAATAGGCTTTTATTTTTATTTTTTATTTTTAAAAAAAAAATTTTTTTTTTCAACGTTTTTTATTTTATTTTTTGGGACAGAGAAAGACAGAGCATGAACGGGGGAGGGGCAGAGAGAGAGGGAGACACAGAATCGGAAACAGGCTCCAGGCTCCGAGCCATCAGCCCAGGGCCTGACGCGGGGCTCGAACTCACGGACCGTGAGATCATGACCTGGCTGAAGTCGGACGCTTAACCGACTGCGCCACCCAGGCGTCCCTGTAATAGGCTTTTATAAATCACTAGGAAAAAGAGGAATATACTAAGTGAGCAAGCAGTGTGCAAGAGAAATGTATAAATGGCAAATAAGCATATGAAGAAAACTTCAGTCTCAAAAACATGCAAATTAGGACAATGTGCAATATTGTGATTTATGGTGAGAAACACATATTTGGTCTCTATCCACTCTTATTGGCTCAGAGCTCCCCAAGCCCTTGGAATTTCCTAAGGAAAAAGAGCAATGGGAGCCTCTTTTGTCATAATATTTGGCCTTATGTGATCAGTTCCTGAAATAACACCATAGTCATAAAGGTGAAAGGAGTGTATTGTTGTTCACGTGGCCCTTTCAGCCACGTCTAAGTTTATGTTAACGAGGTGAGTTTTGAAGAACCCTTAGGAATGGGGCTAGTTGTCAGGGGAGCCAACTGGCATTAGGGGGTTGGAACTTTCAGTCCCATCCCTCACCCTACCTCTGGAGAGAAGACAGGGGCTGGAGGTTGAATCAATTGCCAATGGCCAATGGTTTAACCAATTGTGCCTAAGTAATGAAACTTTCATAAGAAACCCAATAGTATGGGGTTCAGGGGTCTTCCAGGTTGCTGACCATGTGGATGTGCTGGGAGGGTGGCATGTCTAGAGAGGGCACTGAAGCACCACGTCCCTTCCCACATATCTTATCTTCCCCTATGTGTGTTTTCCACCCGGCTGTTCCTGACTTATATCCTTTCCTAATAAACTGGTAACCTAGTAAATAAACTGTTTTCCTGAGTTCTGTGAGCTGTTCTACAAGTTAATAGAACCCCAGGAGGGAGTCTTGGGAACCTCCAGTTACAGCCAGTTGGTCAGAAGCACAGGGGACAACCTGGACTTGGAACTGGTATCTGAATGGGGAGTGGTCTCCTGGGACCTAATGCCATCACCACATAGCATCCAAATTGAGTTCATTTAATTGCTTGGTGGTGGTGGAAAACACATTTGGAAATGAGATAACTTTTTTTTTCACTTGTAGAATTGACAGAGAAAAAAGTTTAACAATAACTACTATTGACGAGGATGAGGTAAAGCAATAGTCCATTTACCACTCACTAGTAGACAGATAAATCCAGTAGGTCCCTAGGGATTTCTTGGTTGTCATCTCTACCTTCTCTGAAGGGTGGGCATTATTTGTCATTCCCATTTTACATGTGAGCTTACTAAATACCAGAATTATCCAAGGTCACACAACTAAGGGCTTGTTTTTTTCCTTCTACTACTGGAAAAGAAGATTCTGTTGATGAAATATTTTGCAATATATATGATAATGAGTTCTCCAGAGTTATTTTCTGACCTGGGTGATCCCAGATGATTGAGAAACAGAGCAGACGTAAGCCCAGCCCATGGCTGGGAGCAAAACCCAGCTGATGCCAGCCTGTATCAGCCAAACCCTAGTCTACCCACGGACTTGGGAGTGAGAAATAAAAGCAGTTCATTGTACACCAAGAAGGTTTTGTGGTTGCATGCAGCCAGCAGCTGCCTGAGGCGTCACCTCCCTCCCCTCCCTACTGCTCTTACACAGCAGTCCAGCTAGTGCTTTAGCCCTACAGCCACTAGGCATGCTTCTCCCTCAGTTCCCTCAATACTGGGGTGTTAGGAAAGGCAGGCCGCTTATTTTTCCACCTTTTTACCTTGTTTCAAAGAAGACTTGAGGAAGCTTATTAAAATTCTCATAATGCAAAATAAAGAAAACTAGAAGGGCACTAGAGATAGGGAAATCTGTTTAGATCCCCTATATAGATAAAGTGAACATAGGCCACTAACGATATCTATTTCACAGAAGTGTAACAGGTATTCTGATTTTTTTTCCACATCCTATATATAAACTGGGTAACATGAGATAGTTTTCCAAAGATGCCATCATTCTTGAGTAAGAGGTGGCAGTGAAGTTGGAGACTTACTACATGGCCTACCTGGGATGACAAATAGTAACTGATAGTTCACTACTTTTAACAGCTTGCTTTTCCCACTGCAGACAGCAAACAAACTAGTTTCGGGCAGCTGGGACAATAAAACGTGGCTCTTTCCATTGTTTCACAATTTCGGTTCTTGGTTCTATATAGGAAAACTCCATGAGTTATAACTGAAGAGAAAAATAGAGCCAACAGACAAGCTATATAGTTTAAAATTTTTTAATTATTATTATTATTATTATTTTGAGAGACACAGACAGAGCATGAGCAGGGGGCAGGCAGAAAGAGAGAGAGGGAGACACTGAATCCGAAGCAGGCTCCAGACTCTGAGCTGTCAGCACAGAGCCCGACGCAGGGCTTGAACTAGTGATCTGCAAGATCATGTCCTGAGCTGAAGTCAGATGCTTAACCGAGTGAACCACCCAGGCACCCCAAGCTATATAGTTTTTTAAGTGGTGACTGATTTTTTTCAACTGGAAGTTATTGCTCCCTGCCACTAATATTTACTCTTTTCTTCAACAGTAATCCATTCGGGGGTGCCTGGGCAGCTCATTCCATTGAGTGTCCAACTCTCAATTTCAGCTCAATTCATGATCCCAAGGTTGTGGGACCAAGCCCTGTTTCAGGCTCCATGCTAAGTGTAGAGTGTGCTTAAGATTCTCTCTCTCTCTCTCTCTCTCTCTCTCTCTCTCTCTCTCTCTCCCTCTGCCCCTCTACCCCCCTTGCACACCTCTCTCTCTCTCTCTCTCTCTCACTCTCTCTCTCAACAAAACAAAACAAAACAAAACAAAACAAAAACAAAACCCAATAATCCATTGGTTCACTTAATGAATGCTTATTGAGAGCCTACTGTACATTTATCAGGACTACATTGGTGAATGAAAAAAATAGACCTTTATGGAGCTTTAAGTATGGATGCCATAGGATGAACTTTGGTGCTTTTGAAGACCATAGGGTAGGGGCGCCTGGGTGGCGCAGTCGGTTAAGCGTCCGACTTCAGCCAGGTCACGATCTCGCGGTCCGTGGGTTCGAGCCCCGCGTCGGGCTCTGGGCTGATGGCTCGGAGCCTGGAGCCTGTTTCCGATTCTGTGTCTCCCTCTCTCTCTGCCCCTCCCCCGTTCATGCTCTGTCTCTCTCTGTCCCAAAAATAAATAAACGTTGAAAAAAAAAAAAAAATTTAAAAAAAAAAAAAAAGACCATAGGGTAGGCCCTTATGGCTTTGAGCTCAGTAACAAGAGAGGGCAGGGGCCAGAGTCAGGTACACTTCCTTAGGATATATCCATGCACAGTATTAGTTTTCTATTGTTGCTGTTACAAATTCCCAGAAATTAGTGACTTAAAGCAACACACACTTAATATCTGACAATTCTTTAGGTTAGAATTACCAGAAAGAACTCACTGGACTAAAGTTAAAACGTTCCTTTCAGAGATTGTAGGGAAGAGTTTGTCTCCTTGCTTCTTTTCAGCTTCTAGAGGCTGCCCACATTCTCTGGGTCACTGACCCCTTCCTCCTTCTTCCAGCCAGCATCACTGCAGGTCTCTGACTATTCTCCCATGGCTGTATCTCCTTTTCTGACCAAAGTTGTGACAGGTTCTCCAATTTTAAGAACCCATGTTCTTAGGTTAAGCTCACCTGGAAAATCTCCCCATCTCGAGGTCCTTAACTTAGTCATATCATCACAATACGTTGTCCTATAAAGTAGCATTCATAGGTTCCAGTAGTTAGGATGTGGATCTCCTTTAGTGTGGGGAGTATCGATGTTTTGCCTAACACACACTTACACATACAAAGGTAGTTATGTAATGAATATTAAAACTTATATAGAAATTATTTCAAAAAATGGAAATAAATAAAATGAACACAAACAAAAAGACTGGACCCTGAAACAGGAGCATAATCATTTTAGAAAGAATAGTTTTTCATGTATATATTATCAATATGTCTCTGATGAGATACTGCCACTGACATGGAAGAAAAAAGAAATCGAGAACTACAGCTATAGTAAACAACATGGATAATTCTTAGAAACGTGATGTTGAGTAAAAAAGCAAGTCCCAGACGACTACCCAAGTACAGTTCATAGGTCTATAGATGAGTTTCTTTAGGGCTACAATGCAGATTGATAAACTAGGTGGCTTTAAAGAATAAAAATTAATTCTCTCACAGTCTGTTGGCCAGAAGTCTAAAATCAAGGTATGGGTAGGGTCATACTCCTTCTGAAGGCTCTAGGGAAGAATTCTTCCTTGCCTCTTCTGTTTTCTGGTGGTTGTTGGCAATCCTTAACATTTTTCAGTTTGTGGCTATACCACTACATTCTCCAGCTCATAGGACCTTCTTTCCTCTGTCTCTCTGTGTAACTCCAAATCTCCCTGTCCACATAAGGATACAGTCATTGGATTTAAGGCCCACCCTAGTTTAGTCTCACCTCATCTTAATTTGATTACATCTGCCAAGACCCTATTTCCAAATAAGGCCACATTCATAGGTGGGGGTGAGGGGAGTTAGGATTTCAGCATATCTTTTGGGGGACACAAACCCATATAGTCAGGTTTCCCAGGAAACAGACTCTGAGACTGAGATTTGCTTGCAGGGGATTTATTTATGGAGTACTCTGGGAAACAGCATCAGTAAGGGAGGGAGGGAATTGGGATTAAGCTGAGGGAGAAGTTGAACTGTGACGCAGGAGTAACAGAAGCCTGGATGATGCCACACAGAGCTCTGAAGGTAGGATGGCCTCACAGATGTCCATAGTTGGGATAAGTAGGCCAGGCATTTGTATTTCTGCTTTAACTAGGCATTGGATGCAGCCTGCCCATGTGAAAGGGGAAAAGAAGCTCCCTTCATCCAAGAACAATTCCTTAGAGGAACACAACTGGAACTCAGCAACCAGAACTCTGCAAATAAATGTCTTGGTCCTGGAGGGGATATCAAGATTGCGTACCCTACTGTATTATGGTTTTCAATAGATCTCAAAAATCAGCAAAAGTGAACAATATATTATTAATTCATATAAATTTGTGATTAATTATTTACATGTATGTATATGTCTATATATGTTCTTAGTTTTTTGGTTCTTGAGTTGGATGGTGAGTTTATAGTTTTTCGTTATATTATGATTTATAACTAACTTATGTATTTCATGTAATCTTTTGCGTGTATCAAGTATGTAATCTCTGCACCCGATGTGGGACTTGAATTCATGACCCCAAGATCAAAAGTTGCATGCTCTACTGACAGGGCCAGCCAGGCGCCCCTGTGTCAAATATATTTACAAATATCATAAGAGGAAGAAAGAAAACTAGGCAAAGGTAATAAATATTAAAGTAGCTAGAAATTTTAGAAAAAACATGAGTAAAGATAGCAAATTCTGAGTCCATTGCTAAAGCATTCAGAGGAAGAAAAACTTTCCCTGAAATTCCCTAATGTTCTTTGCTTTAGTTTGCTTGTATTACTGTCTAATGTTATGTTATTTTTGGCAGAAAGTATGATATTGACGAAGTATATTGTTTATTTTCCTTTTCACTTAATTTTGAATTGATTTGTTCACCATGGCACTAATTTATTTTAAGTGAAAGAGGGGGTAAGGTTGTTGAAGTGATTAATAGATCTGTTGGTGCAATAAAGAAATCCAGTTAATGCACAATATTGATATGTCAAGTTTTCACCATGGTATTTTTTTTTAAGTGTATTTGTTTATTTAAGTAATCTCCACACGCAATGTGGGGATGGAACTCACAACTCCAAGAACAAGAGTTGCATGCTCATAGGACAACTGGGTGGCTCAGTGGGTTAAGCCTCAGATGCTTGAGTTTGGCTCAGGTCATCATCTCACAATTCATGAGATCGAGCCCTGCATAGGGCTCTTCTGGGTTCTATTGGGCTCTGCGCTGACAGTGCGGAGCCTGCTTGGAATTCGCTCTGTCTCTCTCTCTCTCTCTCTCTCTCTCTCTCTCTCTCTCTGCCTCCCCCTGCTCACACTTTCTCTCTCTGAAAATAAATAAATAAACATTAAAAAAAAAAGTCACATGCTTTTATGCCTGAGCCAGCTACACTCACCATGGTAGTTTTGATGGTATATTGAGTGGAGAAAGAAAGTTGTTGGAGTATGTTTGTACGATCACAGTTGTTACTTTAAAAAACGTGTGTGCAGGGTCATGTAGGTGGCTCAGTTGGTTAAGCATCTGACTCTTGATTTGGGCTCAGGTCATGATCTCACCATTTGTGAATTTGAACCCCATGTCAGGCTCTGTGCTGAGAGTAGAGAGTTCACTTGGGATTCTCTCTCTCTCTCTCTCTCTCTCTCTCTCTCCCCTTTCTGTGCTCATGCTCTCTCTTCGCTCAAAATAAACTTAAAAAAATTTTAAAAAGTGTGTGTATGTTGTATATATCATATAGCTTTATATTTACGTAGAAAAAGAAATGGAAGAATGCACTCCAAATTGCCAGGTGCCATCTGTGGGGATCAGAAATGGAGTGGGCTACTTTTTCACTTTATATACTTCTGTGAGCTTTTGAAACTAAAAAATAACATTAAAACATATGTTTTAATCACTTGTTTCAAAATGACTGGCTTTAGTTTTTTTAGGCAAGAGTTCATCTTCATGCGTTTTTTTTCCTTGTTGGAAAAATGGCAGTGCTACCATGACATTCGAATGGGATAATGTATGTGAAGTCAAGTTTGAAAATGCTAATGCAGTATTGCGGCACAATAAATGTGAATGTGCATGTCTTATGGTAATATTATTTTTTAAAGAAATTAAATATTAACCTGTTGGAAATCTCCCAATTTCTCATGCCAAAAAATTCAGTTTCTTTTATCAAAAAATTTTTTTAATGTTTATTTATTTTTGAGAGACAAAACAATACGAATGGGGGAAGGGCAGAGAGAGAGAGAGAGAGAGAGAGAGAGAGAGAGACAGAATCTGAAACAGGCTCTAGGCTCTGAGCTGTCAGCACAGAGCCCGACACAGGGCTTGAACTTGGGAATGGGGAGATCATGACTTAGGCCGAAGTCAGTCATCTAATCAACTGAGATACCCAGGTTCCCCCCAAAATTCAGTTTCTTTTAAATGTGTTAGTTCATCAAGCACTTTTTTTTTTTAATTCTAGGATTGAACACCTTCTCACCTGAATTTAAAGGAGAGATTAAGTGCAATGTTTTGAGCTATGCTTAAATGAAGATGAAATAGAAGAAGACAGAAGTGTTAAAAATACGTAAGTTTTATTACATGGCCAAATGAAGGATTCAGCTTTGTTGTCATGGTATTCTTAAAAATTCCTAGCTTCTATGAAATTCCCTAATTATGGAATTTTCTTTCATTGTATTGAACTACTCCTGATTTCATCATGAAAATTTGATATGAAACTCAATTTACAGAAATACTGAAAATGAATTTAAAATTAAATGGGACCATCTGTATACTAATATGATTCAATGTTGTTGATTCACATTTTCTCCAGATTAAAGACTGTTCTGAACTCTAAGTCTTTGAAATAAATGAGACTGAAATTTAATGTGGTTGTGTCTGAGTATGTTACTTGTAAAATGGCCAATTATTTCTAGAAACTCTTCTACTCTCTGTTAATCATTTTTTTTTATGTTGCCTTCTCTGAGCTAGTTATTGAGACACAATTTCATAACCACACCTTTTTAGCTGAAATCCCAATTCTGCCACTTACTCTCTATATGTCCATAGGAAAGTTACTGAAATGTTTTAAACCTCATTTTCCTCATCTGTAAAATGGGGTAAGAATAGTTCCTACCTCACTGAACACTTAATGTCTCTCTGCCAATCACTGCTAAATGCTTATATGGTCTTGTCCCATTTTACTGTTGTAAAATTTTAATGCTTAATAGCTAAATCTGTACAAGATCATACAGCCAATAAGAGGTGGAGTTGGGATCTGGTCCCAGGTTTATCTGACACCAAAGCCTGAAGTTTTATAGTACTCCTTCCTCTTTGGAAAGTTATTAATGGTTCCATATGTTTGGTTAGGATGGCTCTGCAAATCTCTGGAAACCCTGGTCTGTACATTAAATTTTAGCATAGAATACTGCTGAATAGGAGTAGACCATCATTAAGGGTTCCTGTATGCATTAGAGTTTTTAAGCGGTTCATAAAATTTATCCATAGACAAAGGACTGCTGTTCAATTCCAAAAGTCTATAACCATCTGGAACCCAAAGGGCTTACTCTGGCATAGATCATTTCACTCTGTGGTGCTACTGTTCTTCTAGTCAATAGAATAATATTCATAAAAGGCTGAGGTGATCAGAATAAATGTGTGCATTTTTAATAAAGATTATTCCTGTTAATTGCTCAGACATTATAGGAAAAAAAAATGGCTACCAAAATGAGGTGGTTTCAGTCTTCAACATTGCCTCAGTAAAAATACCATACTCAATATGAATTCTAACAACAGTAAAAAGTCAATTTCTTTTTTTACTTTTTTAAATTTATTTTTGAGAGAGAGACAGACAGACAGAGTGTGAGCAGTGGAGAGGCAGAGAGCAAGGGAGACATAGAATCCAAAGCAGGCTCCAGGCCCTGAGCTGTCAGCACAGAGCCCGACACGGGGCTCGAACTCACCAACTGTGAGATCATGACCCGAGCTCAAGTTGGACACCTAACTTATTGAGCAAGCCAGGTGCCCCAAAAGTCAATTTCTATGGTACCTGTCCTTGTTTATTAAAAAAAATCCAAAATCAACAATTATTTTTTATTGTCTGTTTATTTTTATGTCAGTTGCTGTGGTAGGTCCTGGAGGCACATGTGTGTGTTCTTCAAAATCACAACCAAACCCTTAGTGGGTATTTGTTGCTCTCTCCTTTCCTCTACCCGGCCTTCCTCTGCCAAGTTTATTTCTACTTAACCTTAGATCCCAGCTCAAAAGTCACTTCCTTAGACCTTTCTGGGCAGTCTTCTCTTCCCATGAAAATTAGGTCCTCCCTTTATCCTCTTTCCTTAAGCCCTATTCTTTTCTTCTTTGTACTCATTACAATTTTTATCATATAATCAATTGGAAATGTACTTAATGTCTGCCTCTCCAGCTATTTTCATTTATTCGTCATTCATTCACTCCATGGGTATTTATTGCATACCTACCAAGTGTCAGTTACTCTTAGATGCACATCTTAGGTGAACATACAGTGGTGAACAAGAAAAGGTTATTGTCTTCATGATCTTACGTTACTGGGAAGATGGACAAAACCCAAGTAATCAAACACTTTGAAAGCATTAAGTGTTATAAGGAAAATAAATTAGGGTAAAAAGATAAGTAGTGATGGGGCAAAGGAGAGGAGGCTATTTGGTCTATTCATGTAGGTCCATCAGAGAAAACCACTTTAAGTGGGAGATCGTGTGAACAGAAGCCCAAATAATATAAAGAAGTGAGCTTTAGGAGATAGAGGGTAAGAGGTTCTGGGAAGAGAACAGGAAATAGAACTGCTCTGAGACTGCAGTGAACTTGACTTATTTGAGGAAATGCAAGAGGTGTGGCTGGAATCAAGTGAACACAGGAGAGCGTGATGGATGCTGCTGGAGAGGTGAGGGCAGAGAAACGAGTCTTGGAGGATTTTGTTTTTAATCTGATTTATAAAGTCATTGAAGGGATTTGAGCAGAAGAAATGATATCTAATCTACTGGGGGAAAAAAAACCCACTCAAGCTGCACAGAGAACAAACCCCACGACAGATTCAGGGAGACCAGTTAGGAGGAGGCTATTCCCATATTCCAGGCAAGAAATGCTTGTCGTTTGGATTAGGTTGTTAGTAGCAGAAGTGGGGAGTAGTGATCAGTCAAGATATATTTTGGAGATAGTGTGAACAAGACTTGTTGAAGCATTGAAGATGGGAATGAAATGCAAAGAAAAAAAATCTAGGTTGACCCCTAGGTTTTACACCTTAGAAAGCCAGTAAATAGTGGTGCCTTTAACAGATTGGAAGAAAAAGACGAGGGGTGTGTGTGTGTGTGTGTGTGTGTGTGTGTGTGTGTGTGTGATGGGGATGGATTCCGCTTTGAACACGTTTCCCTTGAGATGTTTATTTAAAAAATTTTTTTTTCAATGTTTATTTTTGAGAGAGAGAGAGAGAAAGAGACAGAGAGTGGGCAGGGGAGGGGCGGAGAGAGAGAGACACAGAATCCTAAGCAGGCTCCAGGCTCTCAGCTGTCAGCACAGAGCCCGACACAGGGCTTGAACTCACAAACTGTGAGATCATGACCTGAGCTGAAGTTGGATGCTTAACCAACTGAGCCAACCAGGCGCCCCTGAGGTGTCTATTTTTATTTTACATCTGAATGAAGATGTTGAGTAGGCAGGTAGGGATTACATGTTTATATACACCTCTGAGCAGAAGTTGAGCCTGCCTAGAGACATTAGGAATTCATCAACTTACAGTTGATATTTAAAACCAAGGGATGGGATAAAATCATGTAGGGAGACTGCAGAGAGAAATAAAGAGACCTGGGGTCTGAGCCCAAGGGCACTGCATCATATAGAGGCCAGCATGATGAGGGGCCACTTAAGGATTCTGGGAGGGATCAGCTGTTGAGGATAACAGTGGTTACCCATTGTCGAATGGTAGAGCAGGATGAGGACTAACAATTGACCATTTGCTCACTATTGTATATCCAGTACCTAGCTCAGTTTCCGGTACATAAGGACATAATATTTGTTGAATGAATGAATCTTCACTTCCATTTATTTGACACATCCTAGAGTGTCTCTAGGATCCAGGCACTGTTCTACATTCTATGGATTCACAACATCGTGTTCGCAATAATTTTAAGTTCTAGTGGGGGTCATAGACAGACATACAAATGCATCAAAAATACACATTGTCAGTTTATTTTTTTAAGATTTTAAAATAATCTCTATACCCAACGTGGGGCTCAAACTTACAACCCTGAGATCAAGAGTCACACACTCTCATGGCGCGCCCGGGGGGCTCAGCCGGTGAAGCATCCGACTTCAGCTCAGGTTGTGATCTCATGGTTTGTGAGTTCCAGCCCGGTGTCGGGCTCTGTGCTGACTGACAGCTAGGAACCTGGAGCCTGCTTTGGATTCCGCGTCTCCCTCTCTCTCTGCCCCTCCCCCACGCTCACTGTCTCTCAAAAATAAATAAACATAAAAAAAAAGAGTCACACGCTCTTCCTACTGAGCCAGCCATGTGCCCCTGTATTATTAGTTTATACCTCTCTTTCCCTCCTAATGCCCTATTCTATTTTTTAATACAAAATTTTTAAGTTTATTTATTTTGATAGAAGGAGAGAGAATCCAGTGGAGCCCAAGGTGGGGCTGGACCCAGGGCTCCACCTCACAGACTGTGAGATCATGACTCGAGTTGAAACCTACTGATCTGCCCAGGTGCCCCCCTTCTGCCCTATTCTAAGGAGCATGAATATTTGGAGGGCCCTTAGCAGATGAGCCATGATGAATCAGGATATATACATTTGCGGCTATATGGCACATGAAGACTTTGGCAAAAGGGAGAGGCTGAGGGGGAGGAATGGTGGGATTTCACTGAATTGGACAGGCAGCCTCAGCCAAAGATATCAAATTCAATTAATATAAAATGTGCCTGCTCAAATCCCTTGGCTGAATTCAGTTGACGGTTTATAAAAAACAGTAGCAGCCTTAAGGTTATACTTTTATAAGAGAGTAGAAAAAGAGTGGGAGGGTGTGGTTGGGCAGGGAGAGAGAAGGCTCTTAAACTAAATATTAGAAAATTATGACCTTTACCTCAAGTTAACCGTTGACCGTCAGAATTATTACCCTTAAATTCCTGCCTTTTTTTTTTTAAAAAGAAAATCTCCAGTCTTGAATCAGCAGTCTCTACTGGTTAGGAAAAATTTTAGGTGTCTTACATGAACTCAAATCCATGCCAGAAAAAGAAACAACTCTTGATGGGGCGATGAGAGTTGCATTACACAATTTCTTTATTGCATTACACAATTTCTTATACTTAACTTTGCTGAGGTAGTTTTCTTATCTCTACTAGGACCGCACACTTTTGTGTCCCCTCGCACCCATCTCTCCTCACAGAAAATGTAAATTAAAAAGAGAATAAAAGAAAAATCTCTATTGTCCTTTACGGTCCAGTTAAACAAGGAGTCCCTTCCCCAAACTACTTATTCATCAAGCTGTGTTCCTCCATTTTTCATTCATCTTACAGCTCTTCTGCCACTGTGCATTATAGTTGTTTGAGTCCATGTAGTTATTTTGCTTCGAACTCCAAGACCTTGGGAACTGTGCTGTTTAATGCTCAGGGCGAAAGGGAGCATTTAGAAGGTCCACAGTAAGTGCCTGTAACCTGAGGGAAGATGCGCTGGGTGGAAGGCATAGAAACGGGAGATGCAAGCCTTTATTCGGAAAAGTTTATGGGAACAATAACGGCACATTTAACAATGAAAAAGAAGTGTTTAATAAAGAGGTTAAAGTAAAACCATGACTCCACGCCCACCTCTTACTACCACCTTTCCATTCACTCGTGGCTTTTCAGACCCCATTCCCTCCTAAATCCCGAGCTCAAACGAGGCTGTCTCACTGGCCAATCGGAGCGCTGTCTTCCGTAGTCGTGAGGACTGCTGCAGCCAATGAGAGACCTGGGCGAATTGGTGGGGTGAGACACGCCGCCCTCTGGCTGAATCCTGGGGGCGTGGTGGCTCGCTGGGCGGGGCTGAAGCTTGATTGGCAGGCGAACGATCAGCAGTCTTAGAAAGGAAACGCGGCCGGAGGCACGCCAGGGGGGACATGGGCGGGGTAGCGAAACTGGAATCAGCCAATGGCTGACGCACTAAGCACAGAAGGAACGCTAGACCACCAATGGCGGCACGGATATGGCGCCGTGGGCGGGGTTTAGGCCGAAAGAGGCGCAGGAGCAGCGCCTGTTAGTGTCGTCTTCACCGTCACGGGCAGGCGCTTCTTCCTGGATTCATTCATTCGTTTTTTTCATTCACGAAGGTAGTAAGGCCTAGTTGAAAGCCATGGAGAGCGCTCTTCCTGCCGCTGGCTTCCTGTACTGGGTGGGCGCAGGCACCGTGGCCTACCTGGCCCTGCGCATCTCGTGCTCGCTCTTCACGGCCCTTCGGGTCTGGGGTTTGAGTCACGAGGTAGGGGTCGGACCCGGGCTCGGAGAATGGGCAGGTGAGTGCAGTCCAGCGCCGCCGGCCCCTGCGCCTCTGCGGCGGCTCGCGCTGCTCCGGGCCGGGGCCTGGCGGGTGGTGACCAGCGCCGGGCCTTCCCCTTTCCAGGTCCCCCCTGTCCTTCCTGAAGCTCCTGCGCCCCGCGTACCCCCCTGACCCCATTAGTAAGCTACTGGCTTGCCTAGACTTGTAGAGGTTTTAAATACTTAATACGTTGTTGGCCCAGCTCAGCGAAATCTGAAGTGCCACTTGGTGGGTGCGGGAGGAATCCGGCCGGAACTGCCAGGGGCTTGTGTCCTTTAAGCCATTCCTGGTTCATGGCCGGGAGTCAGTCACCTTGCTGCCTCCCCAGTCACGGTGTACGCACCTTCGTTAGCCCCTAATGAGTGTTTTTAAAGTAAAGTTTTTCGCTTGACCTGAATAATGGCCCCGTGCTGACGATGAAAGCATTTTGTTGACTTTTTTGGGGGGAGGGTGGACGAGAAGGACATAGAATTTCAGAAGTCTCTGCTTTTTGGAACCTTACCTCTCTCTAGTTACTTGGATTCGGCCTATTTCGTATCATTTGCAATTAAAAAAAAATTCTCCTTAAACTTTTCTGGAGTCTTAATGTGTAACATAAGTATTGCTTCTGCAAAACGGTAACTTGCACTCTAGCAATCAGAAATACTTTTTGCAGAAGAACATTTGTAGCAAAAAGTATTCCCACTAAGAGCTGAGCACATGGATCTAGTTCCATTCAGTTGGAGGATTTTAAAAATGAAAGAGAAAGGTCGGATTGGAGAAGTTGGGAAAATTACCTGCAGGGAAGTTGTGCACTGGCTTTTTATCTATATTTTTTGTTTCTGTATTTTTCATTTCTTTGGGCTTAAACTTAAAAAAAATTTTTTTTAATTTATTTTAGAAAAAGAGAGCACGAGCGGGGAGGGGCAGAGGGAGGGAGAGAGAATCTTAAGCAGGCCACACACCCAGCGCTGAGCCTGACTCTGACTCTGATCCTACCTCTGAGCCACGACTCTGGGATCAGGACCTGAGCCGACATGAAGAGTCTGACCCTCAGCCAAGTCAGCGGCGCCTCTGGGTTTTTTTTTTTTTTTTTTTTTTTTTTTTAACCAAGTAGTGTGCTATGATTGTTCTCTGTAATGATTTATTCTGCTGGTTTATGATTGAATGTTCACTTGACCGAGCATTTTATTGAATTTTGGGATAGTTAGGGGTTTGCCTTCAGACTAGGCTCATGCAAGGTAGACAAATAATGTAACAACATAGTCTTTATTCATTCAAAAACATTTAAACATAAGATGTAAGAAATTAACCTTTTGGGACAGCCACATAAACAGAACACATCTCAAGTAGGAATGGATTTGTATGAGTTCTGTCCATGATGTGAAGCAGCTATTCACATTATAGTACTTATTTTTAAAAAATCACTTAGTGTTTTTTGATATTCCTTGAAAAACAAGTGAAGTGCTCAAGTTGATTATAATAAAGTTTACGATTTTGCAATTGACTTGCCCAATTTCTTGACTGTTGTTTGGAAAACTTGCTTGTGAACTTTTGAAATAGTTACACAAGATTCCAATGCATTAGGAAATTCTATATCAAGATGAAGTTTTGTGATTTGTAAGCAAAGAGTAATGTTAATAATTTTTTTTAAATAAAATTGACCCTGGTGTCTAATAATTCTAATGATCAAAGTCATCTATATATGAGTTTATAGTAAAAGTATTGAAAAGATTTGGTTCCAGAGGAAGGATATTTGATAAATTGAAGGAAATGTTTAAAAGATTTAGAAGTGAAATTTGAACCAGAACACTGGGATATAACTGAAAGGATAATAGTGTCTAAGTGACACTTTGTTGAGTTCAGTCTACCTTGGATTGTTAGAAAAATCTCTTTTTCAAGTACTTACGCAGAAGAAATGATCAAGTTATTATTTGTAGCATTACATGTATGTTGCGGCCTGGATCTTAAAATATTTCCTTTACCTCTCCAAATTCAGGGAATCTTTGAGAAACAAAATTAAGAGTAGCTCATCTTAAACAGGTTATTTGTATCAGTTGGAGGGATGAACTGCAATAATTTGACGAAGAAAGCAGCAGAGATGACACTTGAATAATTAGGGTTAAACAGATTAAAATTAGATAATTTTTTCAACCAAAGTTATGATTTTGGAATTAATTTTTGTGCGTAAATAGTACTAATAAGTTTTTCCTCTATAAAATGGGTATCTTAATCCTCTGCAGCCTTCTTTGAATAAGTGGTGTTAGCAGGCCGTATTATGGAGGCATTATCTACTTTCTGGTACTAACATTTAACATCTTCCTCTCCATAACCTATTAAATATTTTAAGTATTATGTAGTAATGTGCACTGAGTTGATAATATGTTTTTATTCTTGTTATTCTTAAGTCCCTTCGTGTGAGTATGTTTAATTTCTCAGATTTTAGAATCTGAAGGGGAGGGAGTGTGGGTCCCAATTTTTTTTTTTTTTTTGGTCTTTTCCTATAGTAACTGGTGCATTGATCACATAGCTTTTCTAAATTTAAAAACAAAAGTTTAGGGGCGCCTGGGTGGCGCAGTCGGTTAAGCGTCCGACTTCAGCCAGGTCACGATCTCGCGGTCTGTGAGTTCGAGCCCCGCATCGGGCTGTGGGCTGATGGCTCAGAGCCTGGAGCCTGTTTCCGATTCTGTGTCTCCCTCTCTCTCTGCCCCTCCCCCGTTCATGCTCTGTCTCTCTCTGTCCCAAAAATAAATAAACGTTGAAAAAAAATTAAAAAAAAAACAAAAAAAAAACAACAAAAAAAAAACAAAAAACAAAAGCTTGGAAAAATGAATACATCGTATGTATAGCATGGCAACTATAGTTAATAATACTTTACTGGAAATCTGAAAGTTGCCAACAGATTAAATCTTGAAAGTTCTCCCAGCAAGGGGTGCCTGGCTGGCTCAGTCGATAGAGCATGTGACTCTTGATCTTGGGGTCATGAGTTCAAGCCCCATGTTGGGCATAGAGCTTACTTAAAAAAAAAGTTGTCACCACAAGAAAAAAATTCTGTAACTATTATGGTGATGGATGTTACCTAGACTTATTGTGGTGATCATTTCACAATATATATAACTGTCGAATCATGATTTGTATACTTGAAACTAATATGTTGTATGTCATTATATCTCAACAAGAAATAAACAAACCCTGAAAGTTTGTAAAAACTCGAAAGCAGGTATTCTTTGCAATTAGTAAAAATATTTCAGATCACATATTCCTAGTTAGGGTCTTAAGACCATCCATTACTTGGCCCACACTCTAATCTATCTCCTTTGTGAGTTAGGTCATCTCTTTTCCCTGCTTCTTTTCCAGTACCATTTCCACCCGAGTTAGGAATTGTGCTGATTTCACTAGGACCGGCAAAGAGGGTTTTGCCAATATTGCCTGTCATTGTTATGCGATACTTACATCTCTTAGGAGAACAAAGAACTCCTGTGAAAGTGGAGCTTTAGTTGTTGGAAGGTCACTGTTGCAAATAATCAGAAGAAGATTGCTAACAAAAGTGGTCAGTTTGTACTAAATAAAGGAGAGAACAGTCGTTGCTGTGGAGAAATAAAGAATGTAATCTGTAGGCTTTGGTTTAAGCATAGATAAATTTTGCATTTATTTAAGCAGTTTCCATCATACAATTCATCTAAAATGATTGATATTGAAATAAAGTGAAGGTGATAGATGGAAAGGCAAGGTAAGTATACTTCTAAAGCCAAGATACTTCATAACTTTCAACCCACGACCACACTCTGAGCTCTTGTGTTTAGTTTTTAATGGAGAGGATATTGCTGCAAGCAGCAAAGAATAAAGGATCCACTGGGGCTCCTGGGTGGCTCAGTGGGTTAAGCGACCGACATCAGCTCAGGTCATGATCTCCTGGTTTGAGAGTTTGAGCCCTGCATCAGGCTCTGTGCTGACAGCTCGGAGCCTGGAGCCTGCTTCGGAATCTGTGTCTCCCTCCTTCTCTCCTCCTCCCCTGCTTACACTCTCTCTTTCTCTCTCAAAAATAAACAAACATTAGAAAAAAAAAAAAAAGAATAAAGGATCCACTAACCAGTTAGATTTAAAAAATAACTTGATTGAGATATAATTCATACCATACAAGTTACCCATTTAAAGTGTATAGTTCAATATTTTTATTATATTCACAGGTTGTGAATATAACCATTATAATTTAAGATTGGAATGTTTTCATCTTCCTTAAAAGAAAACCTATACCTGTTAGCTATCACCCCCCAACCCTCACCCCTTCAAGCCCTAGTCAACCACTAATCTACTTTCTGTCTATATGCATTTACTTATTCTGGATATTTCATATAAATGGGATCCTACAATATGAAGTATTTTGTAACTGCCTTTCATTTAGCACAGTGTTTTCAAGGTTCACCCATGTTGTGGCATATTTCAGTGCTTCATTTCTTATCATTGCTGAATACTGTTCCATTCTGTGGAGTGAGTTTAGATTTTGCAAAGGGTTTTTACCTCTGCATTTTGCTGTCTGCACATCTATATTAGCAGATCCCTGAGATTTTGCAGCTTTGGATGCTGATGGAACTCCATTTGGCTCTGTAATATTCCAAGGTTTTCCTAATTTAGTGGACAGTGAAGACTTAGAAAGGTTATGGGTTGGTGGGGTTCTTTTGTAGAAAAGCCATTCATCAAAACTGACTTTGTTTAGCCAAGCTCCAAGAATCAAAGGATTCTGAAAATCAGGTGTGATGCATAATTTCTGTTTTTACAGTGGATAACTACACAGGATTGGTCTAGTTACCTCCAGTGGTTGAAGGCTGCTTGAGTAACTAGGGTCTGTTGACAGTAGGTCCCTTTCTTAGGCTTTGCGGTATCACATCATTTGAGGAATTATGTATGAAATGTTAATTATTTCGATTGGCAATCCCGGAAAAAATAAATACCATTGAATGCTTGAAGTGTTCCAGGCACTTGACATAGTCTATATTTAATCTGTCTCTGAGCTATGCTCTATTATCCCCGGTGTACAGAGGAAGAAACAGAGGCTTAGGTAAATGACTTCCCTTGTCTATGGTTTCATAGCTAGTGAGAGAAGATCAGGATTTGAAGCCAAGTTGTCCATTCTGCAGTGCACGTGTTTGCGTGTTGGTGATTGGTTTACACACTGCATGAGTAAGTACTTGGGGGTGGCTTCCTTTATATCCTAGGCATATATTGCTTTTTATTAAATAATTCTTGAAGCTTTTATTTTTAAGTAATCTTGACCCTGAGATCAAGAGTCACATGCTCTACCGACCGAGGCAGCCAGGTACCCCAGAACACATTGCTTTTAATTGAAGGCACACTTTCAAATTTGCACATGCTTGGTATCTCTGGAAGCATTGTAGACTAGGGTAGAACGTTTTAGAATCAAGTAGCTCAGGATTTTCTTCAGATTTATAACCGTGAATCTTGTTGCTCCATGAAAAAACACTGGAAAGGCAGTCAGGCGCCTTAATAAAGCAAAGCGTTTGACTACCATCACTATGGGTGGATCTGACCTCAGATGCTGTTTATTTTCTGTTTATTACTCTGGTGTTCTCCGATGGATTCAGTGATGCTCTGGAAGTCCAGCTTGATACATGTAATATGCTTCCTGTTGACATTCAGGAGACTTGAGTATACCTGTTCTTGCTGGTGAGCTGATGTTGTTCACAGTCGTGCCATGTTTTTTAAGAACCCTATTTTGTTTGTTTTTTGTTTTAAAGCAGGGCAGGTGAAGGAGGGCAGAGAAACAACATAACAGTTCTGGAAGGTATTTGTTCATTCTGCAAGTTAGCTCCAAAAAGGGAGTCCATGGGCCTAAATGGAACAAGGTTTCCAGATTGGAGTTAGCAGGGCAGCCTTAAAGGTGTTGTGCTAGAGCTGTGTGAGAGGAAGCAGAGGCGGAGGAGAGTCAGGCCGAGAACATGCCTTGGTCTTACTTGGAGGAGAAACCAAAGAAGGTTTTCTGGAGTTAGAAATTCAGCCTCTGTACTCTGAACTAGAATGTCTTTTCCCCACACGGTTTTCTGGAGTTAGAAATTCAGCCTCTGTACTCTGAGCTAGAATATCTTTTCCCCACACCCTCCCATTAGCCCTCACTATCCCCCTGCCCCCCTCTTTTTTTCTTCCTTCTTTCTCCCCCTCCCCCCTTTTTTTAAGCAGTGTTAAAGTTTCCTATTTAGAGGTCAAACCTGAACCCTTGGAGGCTCACACCTAGACTTGAATTTTAGCTTCTCTACTCACGAGCAGTGTGTAACATTGAGGAGGGTAGTAAACATCTCTGAGCCTCACTTTCCTCATCTGCAAAATGAGGATAATAGTGTGTGCCTGTTTCATAGGATTCTTTTGAAGGGTAAATGGGAATACTTATTCTATGTAAAACAGATAGTACAGTGCCTGACACACAAAGGCTGATAACATTATTAGTAATCTTATTAGCCTCACTAGCATTATGTACTAATTACTTGAGCTAATTGACAAAGTAAGTCTTGGTAAGAAAAAGTTAACATCTGGGGTGCCTGCATGGCTCAGTCAGTTAAGCGTCTGACTCTTGATTTAGGCTGAGGTCATGACCTCACGATTCTTGAGACTGAGCCCCGCGTCGGGCTTTGCGCTGACAATGCAGAGCTTGCTTGGGATTCTGTCTCTTTCCCTCTCTCTGCCCCTCCCCTGCTCATGTTCTCTGTCTCTCTCTCTCTCTCTTCCAAAATAAACTTAAAAAAAAAAAAAGTTGATATCCGGGTGACCACAGAAAGATAATCTTCAGAAAGAAGATTATCATTGTTGTTGCAACTGAGATTATTGAGCTTCAAAACTATTTTTTTTTTCATTGTTTTGCTTGGTTGAATTGAGGATAATTTATTTCTTTCAGTTTCTGAAAAAAATATGCTGAAAGATTTAAATAATGAGATTTATAAGTTTAGAATACATGGGTAAGTGGATTTGAATAGATCAGTTTCCATGCCATCAAATGCCATTTGTAGAGAAGGATAAGTTAAAAAAACACTTTTTAAAAATAGTGTACCTTGGGGTGCCTGGATGGCTTAGTCGGTTCAGCATTCGACTCTTGATTTTGGCTCAGGTCATGATCTCATAGTTTGTGAGTTGGAGCCTTGCAGCTCCTTGGAGCTGATAGCACAGAGCCTTCTTGGGGTTCTCTCTCCCTCTCTCGCTGCCCCTCCCCTGCTCTCTCTCTCTCCCCCTCTCTCTCTCAAAAAATAAAAAAAAATAAAAATAGCGTATCTTTTTCACTTGAGCTGCTGTAACAAAAATACTGTAGACTAGATGGCATCTATAGACACCATAGACTGTGTCATCACATGGCAGAAGGGCCAGGGAATCCTCCAGAGTCTCTCTTATAAGAGCACTAATCCCATTCATTAGGCTTTACCCTCATGACCCACTCACCTCCCAAAGGCCCCCCCCTCCTAATGCCATCACATTGGGAATTAGGATTTCCACATAAATTTGGTCCTCACCACACAAATTCAATCTATAGCACAGTGGATCCTTTATTCCATTTCTCTTCCCATATTTAGTGAAAATAAAAATATAGCAGTTTTCATCCATCTTCTGGGATAGATGGAGGTTAATGTTGGGAGGCTGGGTAAGCAGAGCCTTCGCTGTGCTTGGTGGAGAGTTTGATATATTCATTTGTCCATCCACAACCACAAATACTGTTGAGTGCTGTCCATGGACCTTGGAATAGACCAACGGGCTGGTGAACGGCAATCAGATGAACAAATTGTGCTGTTAAGTGATAAAGAAGACCTGCTTGGTTCTGTGAGAGCTTGTGAGTAAGCCCCAAGAGAGCTGCCCTGGGGACGTGATGAGGGAGCTGAGATCTGAAGGGAAGGGAAGAGTAGCAGCAGGAACAGAAGGAACAGCAGGTGTTTGGCTCCTGAGGCCGGATGTTGGGCGGCTTGCATGAAACAAGGCCTGAGTGACTAGAGCTGAGACCGGGTGGGCACGATGCAAGATGAAGAGTGGAGGGGGGGAGATTGGGCCGGCAAGCGGGGCTACTGAATCTACGCGAAGGTCAGGGAGAACAATTGAAGGGATTTTAAGCACAAGGATAATGTTGTGGATTGCAACTTCAAACAGAATTCCTTGTTTCTATGACCTTCCTGACACTGTTGCATTGCCATAGAGATGGACCAGTGCAAGTTATTCTGATCACCTCAGTCAAAATTGCCTTAAAAAACCCAAACAAACCCAAAATGCAAATTCATACTTTAGAGTGTGGGTGACTACTCTTGTGCCATTCATTCCTGGTTATCATCTTTCAGAGACCATTTCTTCCCATGGTGTAGGAAGTTCTGCTCTTACCAGGGACTGGGTGATAGGGTTGTTGAATGAACTCTGAAACTGGGCTACTGCTTTTTCGAGGTCAGTCCATAAAACCATGGTGTGCTAGCTGAGAAGCCTGCCATAAATCCAGCACCAGAGGGAATGCTGTGTTTTATTTACTCATTTTATCTAGTGAAACAATGGGTTTGCCCTGTCTCTGACTGGCAGTTCCAGGGAGACTATCCAGTTTCTGCAGAGTTCATCTTTACCACCATTAAGTGAAGTTACTTCTATTTAAATGATCTAGTCAGTGGGGCAAGGGAGGAAAGGCTAGCAGACTTAAGATTTAGAACAATGACTATCTCTCAAGAGTATTACATGGGTTAACAGTAGTGATAAGGGGACCATTGGCTTTGGAATCAGAATAGCAAGGGTAAGCTTTGCTAGTGGCTAAAATGTTTGAAGTTGGGGTGCCTGGGTGGGTCAGTCGGTTAAGCGTCTTTTTTTTTTTTTTAATTTTTTTAACGTTTATTTATTTTTGAGAGACAGAGAGAGGCAGAGTATGAGCAGGGGAGGAGCAGAGAGAGAGGGAGACACAGAATCTGAAGCAGGCTCCAGGCTCTGAGCTGTCAGCACAGAGCCCAACACGGGCCCGAACTCACAAATCACGAGATCATGACCTGAGCCTAAGTCGGACGCTCAACCAACTGAGCCACGCAGGCGCCCCCCCCTTTTAAAAAAAAAAAATTTTTTTTTTAACATTTACTTATTTTTAAACGTCTAATTCTTGATTTCAGCTCAGGTTCTGACCTCCTGGTTCAGTTCAGGAGATCGCACTGTGCTGACAGCAAGGAGCCCTGCTTGGAATTCTCTTTCCCGCTCTCTGCCTCTCCCCCGCTCACACACGTGCCTCTCTCTCAAAATTAATGAACATTAAAAAATAAATAAAATGTTTGACATTGGGCAAAGATAGTTAACTTCTGAGAATAACTTTCTTCATCTATCAAATGGGGCTGATACTTTTCAGGAGTATTATGACAATGAAGTGAGTTGTGAATGAGGTTCTAGTGACATCTTTTATTTGTATACATTGCTCTTATTTGATGAAGAAGGATTATTGAAGCCAAGAATAATGTAGTTCACTCAGCTGATAAACTATTAGAAATATGAAGTTATGAACTGATCAGTTAAGAGGAGATTAGTGCCATGAGAGGAAGATTTCTGGCTTTGTGAAAAGATTTACCAAGTGCTTCCTTGAAATCTGGCTCCCCTTAGTGAACCTCAGATATGAAGGTTTAGGAAGATTCAGTTATGTGCAACTTTTCCACTGAATTTGTAAAGACCTTAAAATTATCTTTGACTCTTCTTCTCCCACCCCACGTACAGTCTGTTAGGAAAGCTCATTGACTTGAACTTAAGAATATCTAGAATCCAGTCCCTTCTACACTCTGGTGTAAGCCACTGAAATCTCTTATCTTGATAAAATAGCAGCCTCCTGTCTCTCTAATCCAACATTGGCATCCCCCTACAGTCGATTCTTCTACAACAGCCAGAGTGATCCTTGAAAAGCTCATGTTGAATCATGTGACCCTGTACTCAGATCCCTCCCCTGGCTTTTCATCCTGTTCCTATTAAAAACTTCTGTGGTTGACAAGGCTTTCAACCACCTGCCTTGTGGCTTCTTTTATCTCTGACCTCATTTCTGCCTACTTTTCCTCTCTCTCTCTCTCTCTCTGTCTCCCTCCCAGTCACTTTCACTTCCTGCTTGAACACGCTTCCTTGAACTCAGTTCCTTGGACGTGTTTGGCACTGCTGCCTTAGAGCCTTTGGTTAGTCATTCCTCCTGGAATGTCCACCCCTCAGCCCCTGCCCATATCCACATGGCTAACTCTTACCTTCCTCCTGCCTTTAAACTCACAATCCTCTGTCCCTGACCCCACTTCTGATCCCCATTACCCTGCTGTCCTTGTCCTTTTTCATAGCACTTGTCACTATCTCCCATGTTGTATACTTTGCTCATTTATGATGTTTCTTGTTTGCCTACCCCTTTTTTGAATGGAAGCGCCACGAAGGACCAAAGTCTGTCTTTTTTGTTCACTGTGTATCTCAAGCACCTAGAACAGTGCCCACACATAGTAAATGCTGATATATATTGGTTGAATGGATAAAAATATCTATTAAGTAAGGTTTTCCAGTATTATTGAGATTGAGGGTTAATGAACTTGGTGGGGGAATTATATTTTCTTTCTCTATTCTCTTAAGTGATTAGTTATAAATATAAGAAATATTAACAGTTTCCCAATCTCTAAAATGAAATTATTTATTTATTTGTTTTTTTTAATATATGAAATTTATTGTCAAATTGGTTTCCATACAACACCCAGTACTCATCCCAAAAGATGCCCTCTTCAATGCCCATCACCTACCCTCCTCTCCCTCCCACCCCCATCAACCCTCAGTTTGTTCTCAGTTTTTTTTTTTTTTCAACGTTTTTTATTTATTTTTGGGACAGAGAGAGACAGAGCATGAACGGGGGAGGGGCAGAGAGAGAGGGAGACACAGAATTGGAAACAGACTCCAGGCTCCGAGCCATCAGCCCAGAGCCCGACGCGGGGCTCGAACTCAAGAACCGCGAGATCGTGACCTGGCTGAAGTCGGACGCTTAACCGACTGCGCTACCCAGGCGCCCCTGTTCTCAGTTTTTAAGAGTTTCTTATGCTTTGGCTGTCTCCCACTCTAACCTCTTGTTTTTTTTTTTTTTTTCTCCTTCCCCTCCCCCATGGTCTTCTGTTAAGTTTCTCAGGATCCACATAAGAGTGAAAACATATGGTATCTGTCTTTCTCTGTATGGCTTATTTCACTTAGCATCACTCACACTCTCCAGTTCCATCCACGTTGCTACAAAGGGCCATATTTCATTCTTTCTCATTGCCACGTAGTGGCACATTCTCATTGCACATATGCCATTGTGTATATAAACCACAATTTCTTTATCCATTCATCAGTTGATGGACATAAAATGAGATTATTTAGTATAAAACCAAAATATAGATTATAATCTCAGGAAGAAGTTCTCCCAATATAGACTCTGGAATTAGACAACCTGCTTTTGAACCCCAACTCTGCCAGTTACAAACTACATCATGCTGACTTCTGTGTGCCTCAGTTTTCTCTTCTGTCAAATCGGGATAATAATAGGTTTGATATGATGATTACATGAGTTAATAGGTATGAAATACTTAGGACAGTCTTTGGCATTTATTTACCAAATGCTATATAAATGTTAGGTGATACTGTTGTTATATCAGCTGTCACTTTTACTTGTGGGGGTAATTCTTCTTCCCATCTATATCCACCTTCTTTTTCCCAGAGTTTTCATAATAATTTACTGCATATTCCCTTCGGGATGGTTATCAAAGATCTCAACCCTAGCATGTCTAAAATTCAGCTTCTTTGCTCTGTCTTGCTTGTTCTGGACATCCTTATTTTTGCTAATTTTAGAGTCACCCAGCCTCTAAATCAGGATGGCAAATTCAAATGTCTCTAGCAGGTTAAGTAAATGAGTGAAGTGGACCAGGTGTAAATGCGTGTGTGGGTACCGTCCCAGAGATCAGTCATGGCATAGACTCCTCCTCCAGTTGTTACCTGTCAGTAACATTGGCCCTGTCCCCTTGGATTCTTCCTGAGAAGCCCCAGATAGCAATTTTCAAATGGAAAGTTTCTTAATTTTTTAAGACTGAGGCACATTTCTCAAGTGTACTCTGTGGACCAAGTAAATTACTCCAGGGGGTCAAATGCAACAAGTGGCCAGCCTGCTCCTTCACCTCACGTCTTAGAATCACACTCCTTTCCCCCTCTAGCTAGGAGAGTGCCATCACACTGAATCTACCAGCACAGGCTCTCTCCCATCCGTACTTTTCTCCAGGTTCCTTGATGTATCACCTCCCTATGGTGGTGTGTTGCAAGTTTCATCTTCCCCCAAAATCTCGAAACAAGTTACCTGGTACACCTTACTCAAAAACTTCAAGTTACCTAAATGTCTACACGGATACCAAGCTGCTTAGCCCTTTTTCATCATGTTCTTATGTCTATTTCTGGTCTCATTTCATAATGTGGCCCTTTCTGCATCTTTTCTTGGATGCATCTCCAAATGACTTACTGTGTCCTAGACATGCCTGTCCTTGAATATTCTTTCTGCTTCTGTGTCTTTATTCAGGGACATGTAGTAGTTTCATTGGTTGTTGAATGTTGATCTCACTCTGCTAGGAGTGCTCTTTCTCTTCCTATTACACACCCTTCCTCACTCTTCCTCTGTGTGAAATTCTACCCACTTTTCAGAGGCCAGATTATGAATTTTTCTGGCTGCCCAGGTGCAAGTGTACTTTTGGAACCCTGATAGTGCTTGTTTTCTATCTTGTGGGCTTTTCCCCATTTTGCCTTATTAGTCATTTGTGTATACACACACATGCATATGCAATACCTCATTTGTTCTAAGCTATAAGCCCCTGCATAGTGCACAGTAAGTAATATTTGGTGAGTGAATATTTTTTCCTTGAGGTTCTGGTGTATTTCAGTTGGGGGTGGGGTGTTTTGCTTGGGTTTTGTATTTTTTTTTTGCAAAATGTGCACACCATATTTGTTTTTTGCTTAAAAAATTTTTTTTAAATGTTTATTTTTGAGACAGAGTGCAAGTGGGAGAGGGACAAGGGAGACAGAATCTGAAGCAGGTTCCAGGCTCTGAGCTGTCAGCCCGGAACCTGATGAGGGGCAGATCATGATCTGAGCCAAAGTCGGATGCTTAACCAACTGAGCCAAAATAGGTGCCCCATTTTTTTTTAAGTTTATTTATTTATTTTGAGAGAGATAGAGAGTGAGGTAGTGAGTAGGGGAGGGGCAGCAAGAGAGAGAGAGAATCCAAAGACTGTCAGCATAGAGCCCAACACAGGGCTCGAACTCATAGTTCAGGAGATCATGGCCTGAGACAAAGTTGAGAGTTGGACGCTTAACCAACTGAGCCACCGAGACACCCCCATTTTTCTTTTTTGCTTTAAAATTTCAAGTGACACACACCTAAAAATCTAGATTGACATTAAACCAAGGCTGGTAAGATAAAGAATGGTTATAGAATTATTATATTACAGCAGGGCCTGGATAACAGTTTGAAAGTGTGAAATGCAGTGAGATCAAAAAGATGTCCTTAAGTAGAATTGGTAATAAGCTAACCTTTTTTCATCTGTGGTTTTAGGAAATTGTTACAGGAAACCAACCACTCTGCCACATGTAATAAACACTTAACTATTAATGGAATTTTAATAATATATATATTGTTCATCTCCAAATCTTTACAGAATTCTTGGAAATAGATTTTCTTTTAGGAAGAAAGACTTTTCCAATTAAAGTTTTGGCAAAATCTTGCTAATTGGTAAGGTTGAGTGAATTAGTGAAAAAAGAACTCTAGGATATGTTATTTTGAAGTCCTGCTAAAATGTGCCCAAACCTTCTAAACACTTAGACTTTTTAAATTGTTGGAGACATTGAACCAAATTCCCTGGAAAACCTCTTGGGTGGGAAAGTCATTGATTGGTAAATATGTATAGCCAATAACTTGTAGAAAGTTCCACAGAGTGTGTTGGATATGTAGTTTATTTGCCTCATGGAAAGAAATGAATATGACTGTTGGTTGATAATTTTTACAAAACTTTAGTCAGTCATTTTGTGAGAAACTTAAGAAAATTGGAATGTCATCAGGAAGCAGAAGAGAACAATGACGGAGTGATGAAACCAGAAGGGCTATTGAAGAGGATGACCTCTTCAGTTGAACTCTTAGGGAAATGTTCTGAAAGAGGTAATGACTTGCTCAAGATCATACATCCAGTTAGAGAATGGCCAGGCAAGGCAGGTCGGTGGCAAAGGGCAGAGAATGGAGGACTCATCCATGGTAGACTGAGCTAAAACAGTGGCAGGAGAGATGTAGAGTAGAAGGGATTTGTCAGGGTGGTCGGTGCTGACAACAAGGATGTGGGCAGAATTGGACTTCTTTATATATTCAGCAACTGGTATGGGGCAAAAACAGCCCTCACTGTCCAAGTGCCCGACCTCTTGAAGAAATGACATGCACCTCTACCCATCAAGGGTGCCATTATGTCATGCTCTTGGTACACCCTTTCACAGTCATTAAGACTGGAGTAACTTTCTCATTAAATACAATGGTGTAAGCTGAGTGAGTTGATCCAAATCTCTTTACCTACTGTCTCAGCTGTTCTTATACCCCCAACTACAGATTATGTTGATGACACTGAATTGCCAAGGAAATATTGTATTGTTTTAGTATGTGTTCCTCAAGGTGGCCAGGAAAGGCTACAGTATCTTTTAGAAGTTTAAATGCCAGTTTTAGTGCTCCCTTAACATTCCTAGTATGTAGAAAACTCATTCTCCAGATTGGTTTTATTGTAATGACTGGCATTAACTGCTCACGACCAAGCTAACTCCAGTAGAAATATTGCCAAGCTTGCTTTAATGATAGCTGAACCTCCAGACTTGTCACATAAACAGAGCTAATGCAGTAAACAAGCTTTCCTAATCTTGCGCATTCAGTCTAATAATTTTGCTATGGAACAGGGAACTGCTGCTTATCTGTGTTTTCCAATACCTCTCTTTGCCTGTCATGTGAAAGGAGGTGATGATCTCTTTATAGATAATGTGAAAAAAAACACAGTGGGTTAGACAATAGTGTTCACACATTCTGAATTAGAGGAGGCTGAATTAATGAAATTTTACCGTAATGATGACATATTAATTTGCAAAGTGATTTTGCAAGTATTCTCAGATGGTTTCTACAACATCCCTGCGAAGCAGGTTAGGGTTGGTTTTGTTATTTCTGCATAATATGCCAGAATCAGGGGGAGATACAGTGACCGACATCGGGGTTACAGTCAATGACAGAAGAAATTGAATCTAGGTTTTCTGGCTCCAGCCTCCATGTTCTTTCCACTTGCCTGCCAAAGTTCCTGATAATGATTTTTAAGGCAAGTTGGAATACCTGTACAAGAGCTTATACGTTGGAGACTTCCTCAGACATTGTCTAAAAGTGAAAGGTCTGTTTATGCCACGGTGGTATCCAAACTCCCATGGATCACAAGAATAACTGGATGTGCTTGTTAAAAATAAGGACTGTTGGGGCGCCTGGGTGGCGCAGTCGGTTGGGCGTCCGACTTCAGCCAGGTCACGATCTCGCGGTCCGTGAGTTCGAGCCCCGCGTCGGGCTCTGGGCTGATGGCTCAGAGCCTGGAGCCTGTTTCAGATTCTGTGTCTCCCTCTCTCTCTGCCCCTCCCCCGTTCATGCTCTGTCTCTCTCTGTCCCAAAAATAAATAAACGTTGAAAAAAAAAAATTTAAAAAAAAAAAAAAAATAAGGACTGTAGGTCTTCACTATAGACCTACTAAATCAAAATCTCTAAGGAAAGAATGTGGGCAAATGTATTTTTAACAAATAAAGAGGATTCTTAAGATCATGCATTTCGGGAAACACTGGACTATGGTCAGGCTAGCCCTAAAAGAAGACAGGGGACTTAGACACACAGGCTTTTTGGCCAGATGTCTATTCTCCGTACCAGGGCTTGATTTATAATAGTATTAAAACTTCGGCGATTTCTGTACTAAATATTTACTAATAGTTTTGACAGTGAATAGAGATTCTATTTTAGGCTATTTCTGTGTTTCTGCATTTGAAATAGATTCGGAAAAAAATAAAACACTTGGAACTTAAATATGTTGCTATACAATGAGAACCACAAGCAGCACATTCAGAATTTCCCAGTCTTTACTAATTGGAGATTTGGGGTGAGAATAGGAGTGTTAATAAGAATGCTTTTTTGGTAGATGCAAATAATAGAAGTTTAATTTGCTTTTGGTTTAAGTAGGACCATAGAAGGATAGCTGAAGACTTTGGAAGCTTAACTATAAAGAATTGAGAGAATAATATTTTCTTTTTTTCTGTTTGTGATACTATTTTTTTAGTGACTTTTTTTGTAGTTTATTTTTATAACATTTAGAGAAAAGAAACCTTTAAATCTGCTTTCTTTCTTTATAGGTAGATTTAAAAAAATTATCTTTACTATGAAGTTAATGTAAGTGATACATATCGATGGTTCCTTTTTAAAAACTTTATTTATTTTGAGAGAGAGAGAGGGCACGTGTGCGTGAGTGGAGGGAGGGTCAGAGAGAATCCCAAGAATGATTCCATGAACTGTGAGATCATGACCTGAGCCGAAATTAAGAGTCAGATGCTCAACTGACTGAGCCGCCCAGGTGCCCCAGTATTGAGTTTTAAAGGGCCAAGAGACTAGAGAGGATGTCCTAATTATTTTTTTTCTCTTTTTAAAAAATGTTAAGTTCTCCAAATGATGAAGAAGGAAAATGGGTTTAGGTTTAATCAGAAGGAATTTCCATTTTAGTTGGCTATGGGCCAGACTCAGTACTGAGTATGGGAATATAGTGGTGATCAGAAATGCCGTAGTCTCTGTCTCCATTGGTCTAGCAGAGGACACGGATCATTACATAAGCAGCTCCAGAAAGGGCTTAGAGAAGGTTTTCTGGAAGAAATAATGTTTAATCCAAAGTATGGAAGAAAAAGAGAAGGAAGACGATGATGTTAATAATGGTAATAAGACATAATACTTATGAAAAATCTATGTCCCAGATACTTTTTTTTTCCCCATTAAATTTTTTTGTGTGTCCTTTTAGGGGTTTTTAAGAGCTGTAAATTCAAAGCTGCCCATGACAGAAAAAATGTAGCTTTAACAATTGCATAACTCATTATGGGGAACCCCAGATACTTTTCTAAATACCTCATCGAACTTACTTAATCCTCATATAATCCAATAAGGTAGGTCCTATTCATATCCCCATTTTACTGAAAGAAAGCTAAGTTAATAGAGGGAAAGCGATTTGCTCAAAGACACATAGCTAGTAAGTGGAGAAAGATCCAGGATTTGAACTGTCCCCTGAACTTACTGTTAACCACTATGCAAACTACACTGATGAATTAGAGACGAGCAGGTGAGGGCAGCTGGAGGACCAGGGAGCCTTTCCAGCCAAGGGACTGAACATTCAGGAAGTTTGGGCCAAACGTCCTGGAGGAGAGAGGCAAGAGGTAAGGCTGGAGAAATGGGCGGGGTGGGAGGAGCAGTCATAAAGGACCTTGAGGCTCTCGTGAGGGTTTAGTATCCTAAGGGCCTTGGGAAGTCATTGAAAGATTTCAAGCAGTAGAGTGTCATGATCAAATTTATAGTTTGGACAGCTGAAATTTTGGAGAATGGATGTGAAGGGAGCAACTCAGGATGTAGGAGACCCGCAGGAGACCGGTTGTTGTTGGTGGTGGTGGTGGTTTGGGTTAAGATAATGGGGGCAGGGACTGAGACAGGGAATCAGAGAGAGGAGGTACAAGTCACGGGCCTTCACCATAAATAGGTCGTGGGGGAGAAGGAGACGGCAAAGTCCAGAAGGATTGTGACACGTCTGGACTCTGGGCAGATGATGCCACTAGTCACTGATGTTGGAAACACAAGAGAAGGAGCAGACTTTGAGGGGGGAATAATGAGGTTGATTTCTTACAGGTTCTGTGTGGATGTTAGGCAATCTTGCAACAGATTAGGACCAGGCTGAGCCTAATGTTGTGAGTTCTTTACTGAAGTCCTTTGGTTTAGCTGTCAGTCTATAGTTTTCATAAAGTTTGTGCTATAGGAAAGTTTGGAGACTCAGCATGTAATATCTTAGGAAAGGTAGCATAGTATTTTTGAACGGTTTGAGGGAGTGTGGCCCATGTAGCACTTTGTGCCTTAGTTCAGTGAATGTTGGCTGTTTCCTTTTCGGCAGAAAAGCTGGGAAGTGTAGTGGACACTGTATTAAACTTAACAGAAGACCTGAGTTCATAGTCCACCTTCTCACCTTTGACACTTACTGGCTGTGGAATCTTGGGTCAGCTATTCTATTTCATCTCTCAAATATGTCTAAAAATACCCACTTTATGTTCAGAGATGTTGAATCCCTCTCTGAATCCTCTTTGTAGAAAGTACAAAGCATTTTATACATATTAGACATTGGGTCTTTTTCCCTCTTCCGTTTTCAATTAGAAATCTAGAAATAGAATTGCTCCAGAAGTTGATTAAATTGTTTGTGTGAGGTTCAAGTTGCTTCCGAGATTTATTTTGAGATTTATTGCAACTTTGTCGTGATCAACACCTGAGTCTCTTCTGATGTGATTATCTAATATTATCTAACATATGTCAATTTTAGAATGTACCTAAAACAAAAAAAAATTTTTTACAACTTTGTTAGAACATAAGCTTGGTTTCTGTATTTAAAGTGAAACTAATTTGGGGTGGGAGCCTGGGTGGCTCAGGCAGGTAAGCATCTGGCTCTTGACTTTGGCTCAGGTCATGATCTCACAGTTCGTGAGTTTGAGCCCCACATCAGGTTCTGTGCTGACAGCTCAGAGCCTGCTTGGGATTCTCTCTCTCTCCGGCCTCTCTCTCTTTCATTCTCTCCCTCGCTCATGTGCTCTGTTTCTCTCTCTCTCTCAAATAAATAAACTTAAAAAATTTTTTTTAAAAAGTAAAACTAGGGGCGCCTGGGTGGCGCAGTCGGGTAAGCGTCCGACTTCAGCCAGGTCACGATCTCGCGGTCCGTGAGTTCGAGCCCCGCGTCGGGCTCTGGGCTGATGGCTCAGAGCCTGGAGCCTGTTTCCGATTCTGTGTCTCCCTCTCTCTCTGCCCCTCGCCCGTTCATGCTCTGTCTCTCTCTGTCCCAAAAATAAATAAACGTTGAAAAAAAAAAAAAAAAGTAAAACTAATTTAACCACGAATTGTGTTAGTTTCTTTTATTAAATTTTTTTTTAATGTTTATTTATTTTTGAGAGAGAGACAGAGACAGAGCATGGGCAGGGGAGGGGCAGACGGAGAGGGAGACACAGAATCTGAGGCAGGCTCCAGGTTCTGAGCCGTCAGCATGGAGCCCCATGCAGGGCTGGAACTCACAGACAGTGAGATCATGACCTGAGCCAAAGTTGGACCCTTAACCGACTGAGTCACCCAGGCGCCCCACGAACTGTGTTAATTTTAAAGAAATACCTTCAGCTTCAACTTTATTTTTAATATATACAAAAGCTATGATTAGCTATAGTGGATTAAGGATATAGTTAAATTATTGGTAGCAAAGTGTTATTTCAACTGTGACATAATTGGAAGACTTTCAAGCTTGACATAACTGTTTAAAGTTCCATTATTGTATTATAAGCATTATTATAAGAGGTGATTATAAGTTCCCGTCATTTCTTACTCAATACCCCACTGTTCCTGTCTTACGCTTAAAGATATTTAGAGAGTTCGTTTTTCTTCAGTGAAAGATTTTCTATTGTTCTCATCTTTATTTCAGCTAGATTCTTATGAATTATAAGGTTGATGACAAAGCAGTACCTTTTAGATCTCTATAGCAAAGGTATTATCTTTGAAATGAGGGCATATTTTCCAGAATGTACTTGGAATCTAATTTTTTAAAATATAGCAAAATTTAGGACTATATATAAATATCCAAATCTTTTAATAATATTTGCTTCAGAAATACATTACTTCTTTGAAAATTGTGAGTTAATTTTTTTTGACAATTTATTTGTTGATACTACTACAACTGGAAACATTCGCTTTTCTCTCCTTTTGCACTCCTGTCTTTGAGTTGTCTCAGAAGCAGATGTTGAGGGACAGGGATTCTCAGGTGCCGTCAGTTTATCTGGAAGGTGATCCCGAGGAACCCCAGTAGGGAGTGAGACAGGGAAGGGAACACAGCCAGTAAAGGGGGCATTTTATCAAGCACTGTGGTGAACTAGAACCTAATCCCACCGCAGAACTCTGGAGCTAGTGCAGAACTCAAGTTTCAGAGTTACTTCACCTGCGGGGCCAGGGAGCTCAGATATTTATACACCAATGGCCATTAGTCACTGGTTGAGGGCCGTTGGTGGGGAGGAACATTAATTTGATAGAACTTCTGTCTCCTGTGCACTTGGATGTTGCTGGCTTCAGCCACTTAAGTCCTTGGGCAAAGACATGCGTTTGAAGTGTGTGCTCCATTGGTATTGCCAGAGTAGAGGGGGAACCAGCTTAGCCATATTTGCCATCAGACTAGTTACTCTTGGTTTCTTTCTCCTTAAACAAAACAAAATAAGCCCAAGGAAAAGAGAGAAGGAGCTAATTCCTGGAGAAATAAAAAGAAGTACGGCAAATCTGAGGCATAAGTTGATGCCTGTTGTAGTCTTCCATTGGGGGCGGAGGCTCTGCCACCTCTCGGGGTTGAGGTGTTGGCCTGTTTTCAGTATTTTAACATTAAAAAGATACAGGTGACTGACTAAATATTGAATGGACCTCATGAGGGGCGCCTGGGTGGCGCAGTCGGTTAAGCGTCCGACTTCAGCCAGGTCACGATCTTGCGGTCCGTGAGTTCGAGCCCCGCGTCGGGCTCTGGGCTGATGGCTCAGAGCCTGGAGCCTGTTTCCGATTCTGTGTCTCCCTCTCTCTCTGCCCCTCCCCCATTCATGCTCTGTCTCTCTCTGTCCCAAAAATAAATAAACGTTGAAAAAAAAAATTTTTTTTGAATGGACCTCATGAGTTTATGTTTGTGTTAAAGTATGCATTAATCTCTTCATAATTTAATTCTGATCTACCGAATAGGAGATGGTTTCCACATGGTCAGTACAGAGTGAGTACAGCATTTGGAGGACTTGGGGGCAGATGTGGTTCGTTGCTTGTTGACAGAATCCTAATTTTGTATAAATACTGGATAACCATATACTTCAGGGGAGGTTGGCTCCCTCCTCGGCCCCGGGGGCCCAGTCTTGGGTAATTTAAGCTTATCTTGCTGATTGTTTTCCCCTTGCTGGAGGTTGGTTTAGGAATAGGCATGTAACGAGGTTCTGGCCAGTGAGATGTAAGAGGTGATCTGCCGGAAGGAGGGCTTCTGAGAAGGCTTTCCTCCTCAGTAAAAAGAGGCAGAAGGAAAGGTGTTATATAAGGATGCGAAGGCCTGCGGCCATCCTTGGGACCAGAGGGTACAAACTGGGGAAAGAACCAACACATGAGGACTGCAGAACAGAAAGATGACAAGCACCTGGGATTTGATGCTGTCACTGAGCTTCTGAATGTACTTACTGTGGAGGTGCCTTATACTTCCTGTTAATTTGAGATAATAAATTCATTTTTCAGGGCACCTGGGTGGCTCAAACAGCTGAGTATCCAACTTCGGCTTACAATATCTATCTATCTATATCTATATCTATATCTATATCTATATCTATATCTATATCTATATCTATATCTATATCTATATCTATATCTATATCTATATCTATATCTATCTATCATGACCTATTTTGTGGTTAGATCATCAAGGATAAGATACCATCAGGGAGACTGTATCCTCTATTCTCGAACTCTTTCAATACTCCCATAATTATCCTTTCATGTACAAATATTTGTTCACCTTTGGTGTGCCAGACACTTTGCAGTGTGCAGGGGGTATAGCAGTGAACAAAATGGGCAAAGTCTTGGCTCTCATGGAGCTTGCCTTGGAATAGGAAAGATGAACAATACACAAGTAAATATTTGGTAGGTCTGGTATTGAGAGATGTACTAAGAAGAATAAAGCAAGGTAGATAATAGAGCATTACTGAGGAGGATGGAGGGAAGTTTGTCCCCTTACATAGGGGGGTTAGGCAAGATTTTCCCAGTAAGGTGACATTCGAACTCAGACCTGAATGGAATTTTCTCTTTTCACCCAACTGTAATGTCCTCCTTGCTGTTCTTTGTGCGTCTCCAGCACAAGCTTGGCACTAACTTATTCCTCTGTCTGGAATACTCTTTTTAACGGATAGTGGTGATTTGAATAAATAGGGAGGAGGATTGGGAGGTGTGTTATAAGGCAAATGGAATTCCTTCTTCTCTTAGAACTGCAGAGGTGGGTCTGGCTGCCAGTGAATTCTGTTGAAGACCCTAGCTGGGACTTCTGTTTTGTTTTGTTTTGTTTTTTTGGTGAGTCACTTTTAAAATAACATAAATATGGCACAAAAACAGACACATAGACCAATGGAATAGAATAGAAACCCCAGAACTAGACCCACAAACGTATGGCCAACTCATCTTTGACAAAGCAGGAAAGAACATCCAATGGAAAAAAGACAGTCTCTTTAACAAATGGTGCTGGGAGAACTGGACAGCAACATGCAGAAGGTTGAAACTAGACCAATTTCTCACACCATTCACAAAAATAAACTCAAAATGGATAAAGGACCTGAATGTGAGACAGGAAACCATCAAAACCCTAGAGGAGAAAGCAGAAAAAGACCTCTCTGACCTCAGCCGTAGCAATCTCTTACTCGACACATCCCCAAAGGCAAGGGAATTAAAAGCAAAAATGAATTACTGGGACCTTATGAAGATAAAAAGCTTCTGCACAGCAAAGGAAACAACCAACAAAACTAAAAGGCAACCAACGGAATGGGAAAAGATATTTGCAAATGACATATCGGACAAAGGGCTAGTATCCAAAATCTATAAAGAGCTCACCAAACTCCACACCCGAAAAACAAATAACCCAGTGAAGAAATGGGCAGAAAACATGAATAGACACTTCTCTAAAGAAGACATCCAGATGGCCAACAGGCATATGAAAACATGCTCAACGTCGCTCCTCATCAGGGAAATACAAATCAAAACCACACTCAGATATCACCTCACACCAGTCAGAGTGGCCAAAATGAACAAATCAGGAGACTATAGATGCTGGAGAGGATGTGGAGAAACAGGAACCCTCTTGCACTGTTGGTGGGAATGCAAATTGGTGCAGCTGCTCTGGAAAACAGTGTGGAGGTTCCTCAGAAAATTAAAAATAGACCTACTCTATGACCCAGCGATAGCACTGCTAAGAATTTACCCAAGGGATACAGGAGTACTGATACATAGGGGCACTTGTACCCCAATGTTCATAGCAGCACTCTCAACAATAGCCAAATTATGGAAAGAGCCTAAATGTCCATCAACTGATGAATGGATAAAGAAATTGTGGTTTATATACACAATGGAGTACTACATGGCAATGAGAAAGAACGAAATATGGCCCTTTGTAGCAACGTGGATGGAACTGGAGAGTGATGCTAAGTGAAATAAGCCATACAGAGAAAGACAGATACCATATGTTTTCACTCTTATGTGGATCCTGAGAAACTTAGCGGAAACCCATGGGGGAGGGGAAGGAAAAAAAAAAAACCAGGTTAGAGTGGGAGAGAGCCAAAGCATAAGAGACTGTTAAAAACTGAGAACAAACTGAGGGTTGATAGGGGGTGGGAGGGAGGGGAGGGTGGGTGATGGGCATTGAGGAGGGCACCTTTTGGGATGAGCACTGGGTGTTGTATGGAAAGCAATTTGACAATAAATTTCATGTAAAAAAAAATAAGTGATCTTTAGGCGCACCTGGGTGGCTCGGTTGAGCGACCGACTTTGGCTCAGGTCATGATTTGTGAGTTCCAGCCCCGCATCTGGCTCTGCGCTGACAGCTCTGAGCCTGGAGCCTGCTTCGGATTCATTGTCTCCCCTTCTTTCTGCCCCTTCCAAGCTCATGCTCTGTCTCTCTCTGTTTCTCAATAATAAAGAAACGTTAAAAAAATTTTTTTAAAAGAAAAAAAAAAAAACGTGATCTTTAGATGATCTTTTTGAAGACTTAAACCCACCCAAGTTATTTTGCCCCATTTGCTGCTTTAAAAAAAATTAACTTGGACTGTAAGAAAAAACAAAGTTAAAATATTTTGTCAATTGACCTAATAATAAAACATGATGCCCTGGGTAATATCTGTAGAGTATCCTCTATCACAATACTTTCAACACAATAAAAGCTTAGAAACCTTACTGGTAAGTTGAAGTTTAATAACAGTTTTATTCACAAGTAATGTTAAAACAACAAAAGACCAAAGTTTTATGAGCTCCTCTGAAAACTGTACATTTATTGACTTTATCTAGAAGTTCAGTGTTTATATGTCTCTTTACTAGTCTTTTTTCTAAATGTATTGAAAATATTTTGCACCACACCCGTATGATTGCTTAGGTTTGTAAAAAAAAAAAAGGGGGGGGGAACTTTGAATGAATTGCCAAATAGCATCTCCCATTGGCTTATCTCTAAAGTGATAATGCAAAAATAGAAGATAAAAACAAGTACTTTTGCTGAGCATATGATTTATGTTATAGCAAAAGAACCAAGTGATGCAACACTCCATTTCCTTGGCGATGCCTTGTTGGGACTCCAGTAGCTGTGCATACTCTTGTTGAAGAGGAGAATTTCTGTTTGCACTTTTTCTTTGGGTTATTCTGTACCTTGAGTGGCTCATTTCCACTCTTTTTTAAATTCATTTTTTACTGCCCATCTTATCTTTTAAGTATACTTTGTAGGTAGTGGTGTTTGGAACAAAGTTTTTTTTCTGTCTTTGCTGTTAGCCAATTAGTGATTATCTTTTATAATGGTTTTCAAGGAGAACAGAGATAAATGAAATTCAGATATATTACTGAAAGATCTTTTTTGAGAGCAGCTTTAACCTCTTCTCACCTATACTTTTTCTGGAACTGTAGAACAGACCAAATTAGGTTTCACCAAATTTCTTTTAGCTAACTGTGCCCTCCAGTGGAGAAAACACAGGGCAGTGAAATAGCCCAAGTAATAAAAGCAGCAGGGAGGAGAGGATGTAACGCATCCAGGTAAGATCCAAGCTGCATAACAATTTTCTACATAAAAGAGGTTGTTTTCACTCACCATAAGCAAGAATATTATGCATGAGTACTCCGTGAGTTTTTTGAAGATCCATAGAGGGATTTATTAGCAGTGCTTTGACATAATTGCTTTCACAAAGTAGCTGATTCAGTGCGTTGCTGTGTTTTGTGCCCTCCATAATGACGTATTCAGTGTATGAAACGTTCGGCAAGTCTGGTAAGAGTTGAGAGTAGGGATTAATTGGCTTTTTGTTCTTCCCCTAGAATGAACTCAGATGATGACTTTTTATATTTTTAATTTTTGAAGACAAAAGAAAATCCCACATTAATTTAGTGGGTATAAACAAGAAACATTTTGCTGCAGCACCTGTGAATGATTATAGCACTCAGAAAATTGCAAATTGACCACTACTTTCCTGTTTTCTAAGTAGAAAGGGCTGCTGTCTTTGCTGTGACTCCTGGCCTCTTCTGTGGTCTCTTGGTGTCTATGGGAATGGTGATTGCACACGTCTGAGCCCCTGAGAGCGTTGCAGTGGCTCATGCTCAGAACACGGGCTGGTACACGTGCAGGTCTGGGCTGGGCATTGGAACCAGAGTTAGCGGGTGCTGAATTTTGCTGCATGGTGATGTGCACATTGTGCCTGCAGGCTTCCTCTGTCTCTGTCAGCGGAAGGGAGGGAGAACTAGATTACTTAGTTGAAGCAGGAATGTAAAGCATTTGATAGTAGTTTTGTGCTTGGTGCAAATTGGAGGTATGTTTCACTAAAATAATTTAGTGAGTAACCTCTGAGAAACAGTAAACACAGGCTTTCTTTTTCTTGACACTTACAAAATTTGGGCCAATTATCCTTACCACAAATTGTTGTCATTTGAATTTTTCTATATATCCAAGAAATAGAAGCTTTCTTCTTTATCTTATTTTAAGTGACTATGTATTATATAAACCTTTCTATATTTAGAGTGGTCCTCAGATTTAGGCCTAAGGAGGACAATTAGAAATAAAAATACATGATTAAAAATCTTAATAAATTTATAAGCTTTTAAGCAAGGATCTTTGCACAGTAAGGTTTCAAAGGCATAGTGTCTTTCATTTGAACCATCTTGCAGAACAGCATAAGTTTCTTAAAGAGATACTGCCAAACTGAAGTTAAAAAAAAAAAAAAGCATGATATGGGGCGCCTGGGTGACTCAGTTGGTTGAGTGTCTGGTTTTGGCTCTGGTCATGATCTCACCGTTCGTGAGTTCTGAGCCCCACATCGGGCTCTGCTGACAGCTCAGAGCCTGGAGCCTGCTTCAGATTCTGTGTCCCCCTCTCTCTCTGCCCCTCCTTTGCACCCTCTCTTTCTCAAAATAAATAAATGAACATTAAAAAAAGTTTAAAAAGGTAATAATATGAATGTGGATTTATGTTTCTTAAAAATTGTTTACCTCTATTTTATCACTTTTATTTTAAATAATGAATTACTATGTTTTAAGATCTGTAGTAACTGTAATAACTGAACTCTTGAGGGTGCTGATGAGCACCGAACACTTTCTGACAGTTTGTACTGATGATCCTCATTAAAATTGAGTTTTCTCTGGGTTTTAATATAGTTACTTGAACATAGGCATATAGCTTGCTTCCCGGGAGACTTCAAAGCAAAGATACTTAGTTGTTGTTGTTTAGTTGGGTAAATAATTTACCATGTGCTTTGAAATTCTTCGAAAGTTCCACCGAATTTGTGCACTTTATCAAAACTATCTTTGGATCCCATTTTTTTTTAGTGTTTATTTTTGAGAGAGAGAGAATGGGGGGGGGTGGGGCAGAGAGAGAGCGAGATAGAGGATGCTAAGTGGGCTCTGTGCTGATAGCAGCAAGCCCAGTTCGGGGCTCGAACTCACGAACTGTGAGATCATGACTTGAGCTGATTTGAACCATGAGATTGTGACTTGAGCTGAAGTCGGATGCTCACCTGAGCCATCCAGGTGCCCTGGATCCCACTTTTGAATGCTTGTTTAATATTTCAAATGAAAAGACCTATTTCATCACTATGAAATGTAGTTTTATTACTGGATAAATTTGTTATCTTTTAATTTTGGGTAAATTTGCAGAGATGTTTATTTTATCTTTAGAAAGAAGCCATTCAAAAGTGTATGCTAACGTTAGGTTTCAGAGAATTAGCATTTAGCTGTTAGGGTCCCAAATAACATATGCCTTCCATCTCTTAGCAGGTAGAATACTTTAAAACTATAGTGTGGTATATTAATTTGAAGAAAATGATCAGACTTTCAGGATGGGAAGGCTTTTAGAGTATGGCTTCCTTCGTTCAAATTCTAGAGGTGGTGATGTTGAAGATGTAGGTTAAGAAAAAGGTCTGTGTTACAAGGAGAGTAGTATACTAAACAAAATGAATTGTCCTTAATTGGAATATTAGTCATTTTAAAGGATGAATTTTAATGGAAACTTTGCATCCTCTCAACCTGTGAACAAAATGATGTATTTCCTTTTCCCCAGACTGTGCCCCTCTGTTTAACATTTCTTCTGAAATATCACACTGTTTTCATTACTGGAAGCTGAAAGCCATATTGGAAGATTTCTCTCAGCAGTTTGGTTTGAAACTGTGTTCCTTTCATTTAAGGCAGTGTTGTCCAATAGAACTTTCTGTGATGCTGGAAATGTTCTGTGTCTGTGCCGTCCTTGGCAGCCACCAACTACATGTGGCTTTTGGGCATTTGAAATATGGCTAGTGCAACTGAGGAACTGAATTTTTAATTTTATCTACTTTTAAGTTAAATTAACAGCCATGTATGGCCAGTGGCTATGGTGTTGGACAGTGTCGATTTAAAGTGCCTCTGCTAGGTGATAGATGGATCAGGGTTTGAATTATATCTCTCACAGTACGTGTGCATAGCCATTCGGTCCTCTGCATTTTTATAATGTTGTCTGGGATACTGTAACCTTACTTTCAAATAACTATATGCGAAAAGAAGAGGAATTATGTCCTGAAAACGAAGTTGGTAAGTCTAAATAGACTTAAATAGGTCTAAGATCTTGTGGCTCTTAAAACCCACAAATTAAATTGCATTTGCCCTTTGGGTGTGTCTCAAAACCCAAAGGTTTGTTTTTGTTTTTGTTTTTGTTTTCCTGGTACTTTCGAATTAAAATACAGCTATCTAGGATAGAATAGGTGACCGCAAAACGGAGTGACTGATTACACAAAAAAAGAAACAACAAACCAAAATTCATATGTGCCTGCGCAGGAACTTTATCTGGGAGTTGGTATGCTTTCCTGAACGTCCTTAAGTGTGGCAAGTCTTCCTATTTTGAGAGTAAACTTGAGGATTGGAAAGAGGACATTTGTGCTCATGTCTGGTAAATAATGATAAAAAATTTGAATAATGCTTTAGAATTCCCCAGGCAGTTACAATTTCATCTTGTGCCTGGATTATTAGCCCCTTGTTACAGATGAGAGAACAATGATTTCATCAAAGTTTTAACATTCATTCATTCAACAGACATTTATTGCTTACTATTACATGTAAGTTTCAAGGTTGGGACTGGAAGAACAGTCACTTCCCTGGAGAAGCAGGGAATTTATAGCAGGGGCAATTAAACAAAAACCACAAGAAATTATAATATGGTGTGCCTGATACTATGCTGTACAATTGTATAGCTTTCTCTGGTTTCAGTTACTTGTGGTCAATTGTGGTTCTGGAAGCAGAGGATTCTCCTTTGGATATAACTGTCAAACACTTCATCTTTATCATGTAGGCATTTTATCATCTCATCACAGGAAGAGTGAGTACAGTAAGATATTTTGAGAGAGAGACCAGATTCACATAACTTATTACAGTATATTGTTATAATGTTCCATCTTACTATTAGTTATCATTGTTAATCTCTTTTTTTTTTTTTAATTTTTTTTTTTTCAACGTTTATTTATTTTTGGGACAGAGAGAGACAGAGCATGAATGGGGGAGGGGCAGAGAGAGAGGGAGACACAGAATCAGAAACAGGCTCCAGGCTCTGAGCCATCAGCCCAGAGCCCGACGCGGGGCTCGAACTCCCGGACCGTGAGATCGTGACCTGGCTGAAGTCGGACGCTTAACCGACTGCGCCACCCAGGCGCCCCTCATTGTTAATCTCTTAATGTGCCTAATTTACAAATGAAACTTTATCAGAGGCATGGATATATAGGAAAAAATACAGTATGTATAAGGTTTGATACAGTCTGTGGTTTCAGGCATCTGCTGGGGCTCTGTGTTGGGGGACTACTATATGTATGCATGGGATGCATCGAGAGAGCAGAAGCACCTGGGGTGGGGGGGATTGATGAGGGCAGCAGGACTCCTCCAGGTGGAGAAGGCAAGGGAAAGGCACTCCAGGAAGAGGAGACAGCAGGGGCAAAGGTGTGAAAGTGCTAATGTTCTAAGTCAGGGAATAAATTTAGTACACGGAAGATATCTGAAAACTCAGGTGCACAAAATTTACTCGTGTTCTATCATCTTGACCTTGTTTTTCTTCTAGTTCAGTCTGAAGAAGGGCTGGGCTAAAAATAGCTCCTGGTACAGTGATAAAACATTCAAGTAACAATTTCAAGGAGAAAGTTAAAACTAGATTTAGTTATTTGGCAAACACTTACTTAGAATATTGATGGGCTAATTAAAAATCACTTTCGTTATTAAAGCAGATCCCAAAAGGCCTCTCCTTGTTCTCACTAAGCTTTATGGGGCTTTAATTCATGGCTTTTTTTGCAGGGCCCAGAACAGTGCCTGACACATACTAGATGCTCAGTAAATATTTGTGGTGAATGAAGAAGTGAATCCTAGGTTATTTTAAAAGTCACTGTGAATGTTTAAAAGTATTAAACGTGTTTTTTCAAAACTGGAACATTTAGACATTTCCATACTTCATACTGGCCTTTGTCCCAATGTTTCTGTCACCTATTGCTATATAATAAGCTGTTCTAAAGCTCAGTGGCTTAGAAAAACAACCAAACATATTATTGCTAATTTGTGGATCAAGAATTTGGGCAGGGCTCAGTAGAGACAGTTTTTCTCTATTCCACATGGTGTTGGCTGAGGCAGCCCCACTGTGGCTTGAAGATTCAAGATGACTTCACCTCCTTGTATGGGGTCTTGGTACTAGTTGTTGACTGGGGAGCCTTAGTTCTCCATGTAGCCTCTCCATAGGGTCACTCATCATTCACTAGACGTCACTGAGCTGTCCTTCCATGGCATGGACGTTGTTCTGAGAAGGTGAAAACAGAAATTGCAGGATATCTTAAGGCCTTGACCTGGAAGTCATACAGTGTCACTTCTGCCACATTCTTGTGGTCAAAGCAAGTCATAGGAGCAGCCCAGAATCGGGCAGAGGAGAAAAGATTCTGCCTTATGATGGAAGAGTGGCATATTCCTGTTGCAAGGTGGCATAAGATGGGAGGTATTTTTGCAGCTGCTTTTGGAAATATTCTACTATAGCCAGCTCACTGAGTATATATAACAAGTCACACCTCTTCCACATGCAGAAAACACTTCCCCTCCCCCAGAAGTTTTATCTCATTATGGCATCAACTTGAAGTCCGGGATTGTATCATTTAAGTAAAGTCCAGATGCACATGAAGTTTCTCAGGCACAGATGCTCAGGCAGCTTCTGATCTAGAAATCCGTGAACCAAACGACAAAGTTGCCTACCCTTCCACCTCATCTGCCCACACCCAGCATCCAGTGGTGAGACAGGGATGGGAATACCGCAGTAGATACTCGAGGAATGTAGGCGTCACTGGTCCATAGCAATTTTGAAACCCAGCTGGACATATGTTACCAGTTCTTTTATGACACACACTGAGAATCATGAGAGTAGTAAGAGAGTTTTGCTCTTGACTTATTTCCTAATGTATTGTTTCTTGAGGCCATTCGTTGTACCCTCTGCTCTTGGCTCTCTTCTGTGCTGTTTTGTTTTGTTGTTTTTTTCTTTTTTTTAAATAAGAAATGAGTCATTTTGCAGCTGAGTACCTTTTCAGCCTACTTCCTCTCTGTGTGAAGTCGCAACCCCTCAGAGACTTTTTTTTCATTTTGAATGATTTATGTCTCTTTTAATCCAACTTTGTGGTACTTTTAGCACTGTCATTTTCTTAAAAACATCGAGAGTTTTCTATGAATCTTACTGGGGGTTGATTCCATGCCCCCAAAGCAACATCTATAATTCCGTGCCAAGGCCGACTTCTCTATGCTTTGGAGCAATTAGACTGTTATAAGATAAAGTCCTCAAGATTCTTAGAAGTACCTTTATACAGGTGAGAGGGTTTGTTGGGCAATACTTAAATCTTTCCAAGGTCTCAACAAAAGATTTTATGGACAAACTCTTGATTTGATATTTACCCTGAGGCCATTTCTTAATTTGAGGATATTGTGCTGGGTGGCAAGACTGTCTTGTGCCCTCTGTATCTTTATCAACGTTTATTTATTTTGGGACAGAGAGAGACAGAGCATGAATGGGGGAGGGGCAGAGAGAGAGGGAGACACAGAATCAGAAACAGGCTCCAGGCTCTGAGCCATCAGCCCAGAGCCTGACGCGGGGCTCGAACTCACAGACCGCGAGATCGTGACCTGGCTGAAGTCGGACGCTTAACCGACTGCGCCACCCAGGCGCCCCTAGCCCTCTGTAGGTTCTGCTTGAAAATTACACAGATCTTTATTTCTCTCTTCCTTATTTTATGACATGCATTCAGAAGAAGCCAGTTGGCACTTACAACATTCTACCTGGAGATATCTTTAGCCAGATCCACCAGTTGGTTAGGTAATAGTCGGTCTTTCACATTATTGCAGGCAACATCCTTGCCTAGCATCCCACTGCTGTATAACGTGGCTGACACTCTACGTGCCACTTTTCCAGCCTCCACCTGCCACTTGTCCCAAACAAATGCTGCATATTTCAGGTTTTTGTTTTTGGCACCTCACTTTTGGGTATCCATTTCTGTCTCAGTGAGCTGTTACTGAGAAACTACTGCAAAATATAATTGCTTAAGACAGCAGTCATTGTGGGACGCCTGGGTGGCTCAGTCAGTTGAGTGTCTGACTCTTGATTTCAGCTTAGGTCATAATCCCAGGCTTGTGGAATCGAGTCCTGTGTGGGGCCCTGCTCTGAGCATGGAGCCTGCTTAAGATTCATTCCCTCTGTCTTGCTTGCTCTCACTCTCTGTCTCTCCCCTTCTATCCTTCTTCCCCACTTTCTCTCTCTCTCTCCTTCTGCTCCTCTCCCCTCCCCCACCCCATAAACACACGCGCGCGCGCGCGCGCACACACACACACACACACACACACACACACACACACACAAAACCCACCAAAAACAGCAATCATTTCATTTCTCCCCACAATTTTGTCAGTCAGGAATTTGGGCAGGGCTAGCTGGGATGGCTCCCCTTGGTACCATATGGAGTCAGCATAGATGGCTTTGATGGTGCAGGAGGATTCAAAATATGTTCTCACATGTGTGGGGTCTAGTGCTGCTTTTGGAGTATTGGTGGAGATAAGGGATCTCAGATGGCCTCTCTCATCTTTGGGGTCTTGGATCTCCACATACTCTTTCATCCTTTAGTGGTTATTGCAGGACTTCCTTACATGACTGCAAGACCTCCAAAGGCCTAGGTCAGAAGAAACAAAGCAAGTAAATCAAAGCAAGCCAAATAACCAAAGAGAGGGGAAAATAGATTACCTCTGTTGATAGGAGGAATGACAATTGTACCTTGTAAAAGGACATGCAGAATGGGAGGGACTGTTCTTCAGAATAATCTGTCACATTGAATAAGTTTAAATTTAAGAATGATGGCCTGTGTATGTATCTGGTTTACAGACATGGTTTATTTGGCAATATTTGGTACAGAGTTTTAATTAAAAAAAAGAAGGCCCAATAAGTTGTCAACATTAAACATTTGGAAGATTTCATCTAGAAGTTTGTGTATCTGACCTCTCTTGAAAAATAGCAAGCAATTATATTAGGCCTGCATTTCCACATCAGCTGGAAATTGCTTGCTTTATTCATATTATCTGTCTGGCTTCTATAGGTATTTGAGTTTGTATTCTCTGTTCTGTAGATGATTGATTTATACACTAAGATTTTTAGGGGATACAGTGATGTATAACACATACAGAACTTACAGTAGGGGAAGATTGACAATAATCAACTGGACCCATACATAATATAATCACTAATGGTGATATGTGCTCTAGTGGAATAAAGCAAGGATAAAGAGGATAGAAGGTAACTGGTATGTGAGTCAGAGGCCTCTCTGAAGACATGTTGAGTGGAGGACTTAGTGATAAGAAGGAGCCAGTCTTCTGAAGTGCTGGGCTAAGAGGGTTCTAGACAGGGAAAAGCAAGTAAAAGACCCACTGTGGGACTGGGCTTAATGTGTTTGATAAAAGGCAAGACCTTTGGCTGAGCTACATGAGTAAGTAGACAGCGTGCAAGGGGGAAATGGTTAGTAAAAGAAGTGAGTGTGGATGAGATCATGAAAAATCCTGTAGGACGTGGGAAGATCTTTGGATTTTATTCTGAGTAATGGAAAGTCACTGGAGGAATTCAAGAAGGGTAGTGATGTGATGTCATTTACTTTTTATAAAGATGACTCTGGCTGCTGTGTGGTGAATAAACTATAGGGGTCTAGGGTGGACATTAAGGAGCCTTACGGTCATCTAGGTTAGATACGAATGATGGAGCATTGAACCTAAGGAGCAGTACTTTAGGGAATGAGGAGTGCTCGTATATGGTATGTACTTGAGAGAGAGTAGACAGGTCTTGGGGATGGGTTAGCTACAGAATGTGGGGAAGAAAGGACTCAAAGCTGACTATGAGGCTTTTGGCTTGATCAGTGGAATGAATTGATGAGCCCAAGGGGAATTCCGACAGAGAATCAAGCTTGAAATGAGTATCAAGAGTTTTATTTTGACCATTACTAAGTTTGTGATGCCTACTCTGACAATAAGACCAATGATAAGGAAAACTCCTGAAGTTGAAATTGTTTTTATTTTATGGTTCGTTATACATGCATGTTTTTTCATTAAGAAACTTTGCTCGTATTTAGTTGAGATGTGAACTGCCATGGAGGGAGTACATGGATGTGTACCGGAGGATGTATTTATTCAATGTGTAACTATTTAGTGTGCAATGAGTAGGACAACTGAATACCATTAAGAATTAGGTGGTGGGGCGCCTGGGTGGCGCAGTCGGTTAAGCGTCCGACTTCAGCCAGGTCACGATCTCGCGGTCCGTGAGTTCGAGCCCCGCGTCGGGCTCTGGGCTGATGGCTCAGAGCCTGGAGCCTGTTTCCGATTCTGTGTCTCCCTCTCTCTCTCTGCCCCTCCCCTGTTCATGCTCTGTCTCTCTCTGTCCCAAAAATAAATAAACGTTGAAAAAAAAATTAAAAAAAAAAAAAAAGAATTAGGTGGTGTTGGTACTGTGTTGTGAAAATGTCACTGGTCCCTGAAATATTGATCTGTTTTTTTGTTTTTTGCTTTCCTATTTATGCCAGCTGGGTGTGTATGGTTATCAAGTATCGAGTGTAAATATTATTCATGTCATATTGTTATGGAGAACGAATTTATCTTTACTATTAAAAATAGTGGCATGATAGTAATCTAAATGTTCTGGGAGAGCTTCCCAGAGGTTTGTAACTCTTAAAGTTGAAACTACCATTTAGCTAAGACCAGAATCATAGCACATAAGGCAGGATGGAGTAAGGTGAATGGACTTGATGAATTGAAGAGCTGCTTGGGAAGGACAGAAATTTGCTTTTGCATTGTAGCCCACAGCTTTTCATTATAGAATTCAACTGCAAAATGAGATAATAGCTTTTCACCCCATCACCAGAGTCATTTGGACATAGCATTTTGACTAGATCTGCCATTCAAACCAGCCTGGCTTAGACATAATTTATAATTTTATTTTTAGATTGTGACTTTAGGATATTATCACGAGATGGCTATAATACCACTCTGTTTTACTGTAATTGGCTTGGGAGGAAAATCTTTTATATAAGATGAGTTAATGGTTTATTGCTATTACCATTTATTTTATCTCTTTTTAGTAAATGAAAATCATTTGAACTTAAATTCAGATGTATATTGTACAGAGAACGTAACTGATTTAAAACCGTGTAAAATATCTTCTCTTGCTAACAAAATGTTCAGTTTTTCTTTCTTTGTGAAACCTTGAGTCAGAATGTACTAGTGAGTGAGAGTGTTTGTATTCCAGTGGTGTAGCTGAACCAGACAGGTCTGCAGAACAGTGGTTTATTTTTAGACACTGGGTTGCCATTTTTATCCTGCAAAAATATTCATCAGTGTCTCGCTGACAGGCCATCAGTTTTATAAATGTGTCACACAGACCAGATTTTGTTCTTTGTCTCATTCTCTTTCCAATTTCTTTCTTTTCCCTTTGACTTGTTCATACAACTGTTTGGAGGAGGAGAATGTTTTTTAGTTCAGTTCATGTATTAGATACTTCAATTCACAGATTTTCAGCATCACACAATTCATTCAGCTATCTGCAGCTGCTTACACATCTCTACTTATTGTCTGTCATGGGAAACTGTTGTAGATCACTGAGTTGAAGGTGAGGAAAAGAGAAACGCATGCATTGTAGGCTCTTTTCATGGGTCCATTCAGCTTTTGGCTTTGGCTTCTCCAAATATGCTGTTTTATGTATGTATGTGTATGCAGGGCATGCGTGTGTGTGTGTGTGTGTCTCACCCAGCTAGAGACTGGCATTATCTTGTATGAGCCATGGCTGCATAAGGGCCTAGAGGTTACCATGTGGCAGACAGCCTAGTGGCTTGCATTGGAAATAAATCATTATCTCTAAATACGTACAACACCAATCATTTAATTAGTTAGGAGACTCCCCTTATTTTTATTCTAGATCCTTGAGTGGCAAATACAATCACAACAGGAGAATCCCTGCAATCAAAAGAAAGCAAGGGGCAACTCATAAATATAGTAAATTAATTTTTTAATAGTGTATATTTACATCTCATTTTTATAAAGGTTCAGTTTTCCAAAGCAGGTTTGGAGTTCACTTGTCCATGCAAACAAATGTTTGCAGAGTAGATATTTAAGGGGCTAACACATTAATTGCTTTGGTGGATGGCAGGGCTTGGAAAATGGGATTCCTACCTTGTAAAGCTTAGTTATTTTAAGGAGAGAAGACGTATTTATGGATATTTCACAGACCTAGCAGTATGGTACTAGGTAAAAAGTGTAGGCACTTTTTACCAGAAGTAGTGCCAGAAACTTGGGTTTACAACTTGTGCTCATCATTTCTTATCTGTGTTACCTTGAGCAAGTTGTTTTAGCTTCTCTGAGCCTCAGTTTCTTCATCTGTAAAATTGGTATGTACCTCAAAACTTACTGTAAAGGTTAAAAAAGATGATGCTTTTTTAGTAATATGTAAAAATATGGAATATCATATCTAGAACATAGTAAGCACGTAATACATACTAGTTAATTCATAATAACAGTAATAATACTAGCAGGGATAGTAACAAATATTTTACAGGTATTCTATAGTGCTTTAACAGTCAGGAATGTATTCAGGGAGACTGGGAGGCTCAATAGGTTAAGGGTCCGACTCAACTTTGGCTCAGGTCATGATCTCGTGGTTCACAAGTTTGAGCTCCACATCGGGCTCTGTGCTGACAGCGCAGAGCCTGCTCGAGATTCTCTGTCTCCTATCTCTCTGCCCCTTCCCCACTTGTACTCTCTCTCTCTCAAAAATAAATAAGCTTACATAAAAAAAGCATTTAAGGGGCGCCTGGTGGCTCAGTTGGTTAACCGTGGGACTTCAGCTCAGGTCACGATCTCGTAGTTCTTGGGTGCTTGACAGGTCAGAGCCGGGACCCTGCTTGGGATTCTGTGTCTCTGTCACACTCTGCCTCTCCACCCCTCGCGTTCTGTCTCTCTCTCTCTCTCTCTCTCTCTCTCTCTCTCTCTAAAATAAACAAAAAAATAATGAAAAAGAATATATCCAGCCATAAGTAACAGAACACCTGAGTATGGTGATTTAAACAGAGATTTATTTGATAAGTTTGGGGTAGGCCAGATTGAACAGTCAGCATTTAACAATATTGAAAATCTATGTGCCAGGTACCAATTCTAGGCACAGGGATTCAACTATAAATAAAATTTAACAGTCCGTATTCTCAGGAAGCTTATATTCTAATTGAGGGGAGAGGCAAAATAAACAAAACGAAAATGTAAGTTATTAGTGTATTAAATGGTGGGCCTCAAAAAGCTTTGGAAAGGAGAACCCATTTAATTAGGCCACAAGAGAACAATTGAGTTTTAATAAATGAAAGCTCAGTAGGAGAAAGGCACAATAGAGGTATAAATATGAGAAAGGATGGAGGTGCCATCCTCAAAATGGACTTGGGGTGAGAGTGCGGTTAGTCAGCAAAGTAGTCAGGAACCAAGAATATAAGATAAGATTTGTGTAAGATTTCTAAATTTAAAAAAGTTTCCCATGTTGTTGTTTTTATTCTCACTGTATATTACAACTAGCAACCGGATAGTTAAAACAAATACGGATACTAATATACAATGCTCTTCTAAACAACAGTAATAATAACACGCAATGGCTGACACTTAACATCGTGCTAATTGTGTGCCAGGAACTGTTGCAAGGATTTGATATCCATACTTCCATCTTACTCTGTGAGTTAGGTACTTTTATTGTTGCCATTTTATGGATGAGTGAATTGAGCTAGTGAAGTAACTCAGACCAGGGTTATTTGTCTGTGAGGACAAGAGGGGATGGGGTAGGTGGGAGTAATACTGACAGAAATGGAAGCAGACAGAATCCCCAAAGCCTGAGCAGAGAAAGAAAGGAGAAATTGAGAGTCTGTGTCGGCCTGTGATGGCTCATATAAACACACTTTCCCCTGATTTTCTGCCGCTCTGACTGAGGCTTACTTTTGGATGTAATTTGGTCCAGAGCTCTGTCCTGCTTCTGACACAGGCTTCCCAGTGCTAAGGCCCAAGAATATACCTTACTCAACAGGTACCATTAGAGTCCTTTGCTCATGGAGAGGATATCCTTTTTTTGTTTGATTCTCTACTTTAGGTTATCCTTTGAATGAAAGAGGAATTTCCCAGCTTCATTATTGGCAGTCTGATGGACTGAGTTTCCAAGATTAAGCACATTTAGGTAGTATCTGAAAAACCCTTATAAGAACAAATGTTATGATATGCATGGCCTGTCTATTAAAATTTCCATCTGGTTTCTTCTACACATTCTTTCCCAAATTAGAAGCTGCCAGCCTGTCAGAATACAGGTGTGGTCCACTCTTAAGAAAACTTGGTGTAAGGAAAATATAAATTTACAGAAATAACTAAAGTTGGGTGGGGGGATGTTTGCATTACAAAGATTCTTTAGACTTCTAAGTTAATTGGTGGGTGAGGGGAATTTGCTTTACATAATGATTCAAAGAACAGATTTTATTTATATAGTTAAGTATATAAATGTGAAGCCACAGCTATTACTTTGAGGGTAAACCTACTTAAATATATTTTACATTGAGGACTTGGCCATGATATAATATCATGCTCATTCTCAGTGAAGGGGACAGATAGTATATGAGGCTTGTTACAGACCAAGAGTCCTGCTGAAGCCGAGGGTGGCCTTGCTCGTCCTGTTGGATTGAGAAGCCCTTGTTGGAAGGAATAAGTAGATTCTATCAGACAACAGATTCAGTGTAAAATATTACAGCGGTCCTGATTATTTCTCAGTAGATGTTTCCCTGAATATTCTTAGATGGTATCTGCTAAGTCTCCCAAAGTGACCCTTTGTATTTAAATAAAACCTGACTGGAAGACTCCAGTGAAGACCCAGTTTAGAAGGAACTTTATGTGAACTTTGAGACTATGTGAATCTTTCGGATATTAGAGGAGTAACTCATGATTACAAGGCACTTTGTTGGTATAAATTACCCTCATAGAACAAACCCCCATCTCTTAATGCTGTTTTACAACTCTTTCTTCAAGTACTTGCTATTAGGGTGAAGCAGTAGAAACCCACATAATTCCCCCTTCGGCCCTTTTATCCTTTCTTTGATCAGTCCTGTCTCTCTGTGCTTTGTGTTTTGTACCTCTTACTCTCTGGTCAGGAGAGGTGGATTGAAGCAGGCATACGTGTACAGTGGGCAGTGGCTGTCCACTTTTGCAGAAGTGGTAGGGTAGATCTAGTGCTTTTTTTTGTTTGTTTCATTTCTGGAAAGCCTGAGCTTATCAAGTGCTTTTCTGTTCTCGGCTTTAAATGCTAACTAGTGAAACATACCACCTCACCGTGGCGGTTACCATATAGGAGCTTCCTTATTCTGGTTAAGTTAGCATTTACAGAATGTAATTTTATTTTAATTTTAAACTTTATAAAGAATTAAGAAATACCATTAGTTATTATTAAAAAATAGAAATGCCTCCAAGTAAAGAAAAATTACTTAACCTCTGAGGTAACTCCCATCAACGTTTTGGTCTATGTTTGAGCTTTTAGACTTTTTAGACCTTCTCCGGTGTGCATACAAACATACACATATGTGTGTATATAAATCTTTTTTTTATACAAAAGATGGTAACTGGACTTGTTACTCCTGTTGCATCTGGGAATTGGCTTATTTATAAGCTAGATTTTTGGCAAAATTCTTTTGGCTCATCATTAGATAATGGTCATTAGAAATTCCAACTAAAGGTCTTCAGGAGAAATAAACATTGTTAAAACAAATATGGTCAATTTTGCTCTATACAACTTTGCTCTAATTTGTCCTCACCAAACAATATATTATAGACACCTTTTACTGTCAACTGTTCTTTGGTGCTATAATTTTTGATAGCTGCATTGTGTTTCCATTGTATTGATGTACTATAATATATAATATAGATATTCTACATATAATATGAATATAGGTATACTATATATTCCCATATATGCCATAATTATATACCATTTATGCTATATATATATATATACACACACACTATATATACACTATATACACTCTATATATATTCTTTATGTATTATAATTTATTTAGTGGTTCTTTGGTGTTGAATGGTTTTAATTTTTCTCTTGCAAATATTGCTGCAGTATACCAGCATCTTAAAGGGCACGTTCATTCTGAAAAACCAAAAAGCAAAGGCATTGGAGCATTAAGTTAGTAAGGGCCAGCAGATGGCATGGAAAGGCGCATGACATTTAAAGAATTGCTTCAGATGCCCTTGTATCTTAAGGAGCAACAACCAATTAAGAAAAACATCTAATAGGGGCGCCTGGGTGGTGCAGTCGGTTAAGCGTCCGACTTCAGCCAGGTCACGATCTCGCGGTCCGTGAGTTCGAGCCCCGCGTCGGGCTCTGGGCTGATGGCTCAGAGCCTGGAGCCTGTTTCCGATTCTGTGTCTCCCTCTCTCTCTGCCCCTCCCCCGTTCATGCTCTGTCTCTCTCTGTCCCAAAAATAAATAAACGTTGAAAAAAAAAATTAAAAAAAAATCTAATAGAAACCAACAGAATACTGAAACTTATAAATTCAGCAGTGTCCTAATCTTATGAAGAATTGAAGGTGTTTTCAAAACATTAAATAGCAGAATAGTGTTATCCTTCAGCATACCTGCGAGGTAGGTGAGTAGGTCAGTAAACAAGATGACTTTAACCTAAGGCATTAGACACCTTATTCTTTCAGTCTAGGTCAAGTAATCAAACTCTGTTAAATAATTTACATTTGAAAAAGTTATGGGAACTTTAACTAGACCAGTGACTTTCTAGAGTTCCTTTTTTAGAATAAAAAGAGATGTGAGTAATGAATAAAGACCATTGAAAGAACGTATGATTGCATTTTAGATCAATCAGATTTTTGTTAGAATTGTTTTTTGTTTTTTTTTCAGAACCATGCAGTTATCAATGAGTGGGGTTTTTTTCTTTTTAAAGTTCATATATTTATGTATTTATTTAAAGAGAGTGCACAAGCAGGGAAGGGGCAGAGAGGGAGAGAAAGAATCCCAAGTATGCTCCATGCTGTCAGCGCAGAGCCTAAAGCTGGGCTCAGTCTCACGAAATGTGAGATAATGACCTGAGCTGAGATTGAGAGTTGGGTGCTTAACCAACTGAGCCACCCAGGTGCCCCTCGAAGATCTGTCTTTAAGAAGTAGCATCTTGAGGGGCGCCTGGGTGGCGCAGTCGGTTAGGCGTCCGACTTCAGCCAGGTCACGATCTCGCGGTCCATGAGTTCGAGCCCCGCGTCAGGCTCTGGGCTGATGGCTCAGAGCCTGGAGCCTGTTTCCGATTCTGTGTCTCCCTCTCTCTCTGCCCCTCCGCCGTTCATTCTCTGTCTCTCTCTGTCCCAAAAATAAATAAACGTTGAAAAAAAAAATTAAAAAAAAAAGAAGTAGCATCTTGAAGGAAGGAGAGTATGCTTCTTTTGATTCCTTAATGCTCCAGTCAGCTATGTTTAGAGTAGTAGGTTATCCATGAACTTGAATGAAGTAGGCTTCAAATGGCAAGGAGAAAATTATTTCACTGGTTTTTAGCTCCCACCCAGGGGTTCACAGGTAAAATACAAATTCTAGAAACAGACCTCAAGTTTTCTACCTTTCATATTAAAGATCTGTGGAAGAAAAGTTCAAAATAATTAAAAGATTGTTGGGGGGAGTGTGCCTGGGTGGCTCAGCCCATTAAGCAACAAACTTGATTTTGGCCCAGGTCATGATCTCAGAGTCATGAGATCGAGCCCCACATTGGGCTGTGTGCTGAGTTTAGAGCCTGCTTAAGATCCTCACCCCCCCCCCCCCCCTTCTGACCCTCTCTTGTACTTGCTTGGACACTCTCTCTTAAAAAAAAAAAAAAAAAAAAAAAAAAAAAAAAAAAAAATTTAAATTTAGTAATTCATGTTCTTTCTCCCTTGAATTTCTGACAATGAGCTAGCTATAGGTGTATTTGATCATTTTCCTTTTTTTTTTTTAAGTTTTTTTAATGTTTATTTTTGAGAGAGAGAGAGACAGAGCGTGAGCAGGGGAGGGGCAGAGAGAGAGGGAGTCACAGAATCTGAAGTAGGCTCCAGGCTTTGAACGGTTAGCACAGAGCCAGACAAGAGGCTCGAACCCAAAGACTGGGAGATCATGACCTGAGGCGAAGTCGGATGCTTACCAACTGAGCCACCCAGGCACCCCTCAATTATTTTCAGTAAATCACAGCTCTGACTTCACTTACACTTTGTTTTTCTTTTCTTTTCCTTTCCTTTCCTTTCCTTTCCTTTCCTTTCCTTTCCTTTCCTTTCCTTTCCTTTCCTTTTCTTTTCCTTTTCTTTCTTTCTTTCTTTCTTTCTTTCTTTCTTTCTTTCTTTCTTTCTTTTTCTTTCTTTCTTTCTTTTTTGAGAGAGCACGCAAGTGAGGGAGGGGCAGAGGGAGAGAGAGAATCTTAAGCAAGCTCTGTTTCCAGCATAGAGCCCAACATGTGGCTCAATCTCATGACCCTGGAATCATGATCCGAGCCAGAATCAAGAGTTGGATGCTTAACTGACTGAGTCACCTAGGAGCCCCAACTTACAATGTTTCTAAAGTTTCTGGATGTTTGTTCCAGAAATTAAAGTTGAGAGAGAAGTTACTGCTATAACTTTATATTCATCATAGGTATGGGATCAGTCTTGGCCATTCATTTAATGTTACTACACTTTAAGAGATGCTGGAAGTGAGGCTCAGAAGTGTTATTTACTGGTCCAGGGACACTTAGCTAGCAGAGCCAGGACTAGATCATAGGTTTCCCAACTGCTGGTCAACTCACCACTATTTTATGTAGAATCTAATCTCTATAACTGAGAAAAATAGTAGTGGATTGCACAAAGCTCCTTTAAAAGATCCTGTTGGAAATGTATCTCATTGAGTGTTCATTTTGAAAAATGTGATAGGCATGAGTTGCTTAGCATAATTACATTGGCAGCATTGGGTTTTCCTAAAAAGTAGAATGAGGATCCAGCCAGATGTTGTCTGACAGGCAGGAATTGTGCTTCCATGGTTTTGGCTCTTCCAGGTTGGGGGGGGGGGGGGGGAAGACCTTGGAGAGAATAGATTAGATTTCTTCATTTTCTTCCTCAAATTTGTTGTTGAGGAGTGCTTGGCTGGTTCATTCGGTAGAGCATGCTACTCTTGATCTTGAAGTTGTGAGTTCAAGGTATATATCAGACTGTCTTTTGGGGTGGCTGTTCTGAAGTTCTTGACCAGACCTAAGTTAGGCATGACAAGTAGATGAACTTGATTTCTCTTACATGTAACCTACCGAGGAAGGTGGTGAGGCTTCTTTGACTGAAGCATTACTGTTTAGGCCTTTATGGAAGTATTTAATGCCTTGAGGAAGAAAGTATTCACTAGGAGACTCTGGCTCAAATTATGACTTTATTGTAGTGTTACTGTGATAAGCCTAGTGGCTTAAAAGCAGCATAACTTCTTAGTGGGGAGGGACTTATTCATCAGAGTGAGTGAAATCCAAGTCTCTTTGTTCTGAAGGATTTTACTGACTTCTTATCTGAAGAATATTGTTAAAAGCTTAAACTGTATGAGTTAAGTTGAAACAAGCCGAATAATCTACACCCTCCCTGGATACTTATCTACCTAGATGTGTATAGATTTGTACCATTCAGAAGTTAATTGTTGGAATTACCAAGTAGATCTCCTTACAGCTCTCACTTTTATCAGGCCTGAGTTCTAGATTTCAAGGACACTCTAAGTGCTATTGTCCTACTAGTGTGTTTGCATACTGTTTATAAGCTAAGGAAATGTTGGATTTAGTTATTACTCTACCAGTTGAACGTGTACAATCATAAGATATGGCAAAAGCTAATATTTCTTATTTTGAGCTACAGGACTGTTCCAATTTGGAACAGTTTAAGTAACTTCAAGCCTACAGGCATTTATGAGATGTAAATTTCTTACATGGGAGTAAAGGGAATGTGATGGTTTATGTTGAAACATAAAACAGTTGTATAGACTGGGCAGTTATCATTTGAATGTTAACTAGTCCATCCACATTAAAAAGAAAAAGCCATGGGGCACCTGGGTGGCTCAGTCAGAAAGTGTCTGAGTCTTGATTTTGGCTCAGGTCATGATCTTGCAGTGCATGAGTCCCACGTCCGGCTCTGTGCTGACAGCACGGGTTACATAACATATCAGAAATAAGAATCTCATAACTATAGGATCAGCTTTTTCCTTGATCTGATTAATGATTAGGATTAAGAACTGGCCAAAAAGTCAGGGAACTTTAGTTCTGTTTCTTTGCTGCTTCTAGTTGTTTTAAACTTGTACACATTATTTAGCTTTTACTAATAGGAGAATGGTCAGGGTTTTGATATCCCAGAGGCCACATAGCCAGACTTAATGACTGTTGTGGTCTGTAAGGCTTAGAAGCTCAGGTGATTGAAAGGTGGCTGATGGCAGTGGAGAGTGCAGAGAATTGCCATTCTCTATATGAGGGTTGACTTGGGCACAACATAGAGCTGATTCCATAGCATGTTCTTTTTGGGAAACGTCAGGCAGACGGGCTTGGGCTAAGAGGCTGGTTAAGGAATAATGAAAAATAAAGTTGGATTCTGCATGATCAGATTAATGAGGAACGACTCTTTGGAGTATTTGTGTATGCACTGTGCATTATTGCTAATGTGAGTGTTGTAGATAGTTCCAGGTTTATAATTCACGTTCTGTTGTATAGTGGGTTAATGTTCTGGCAGTTAGACTTAGGGTGGTGTCACTTAAGCTCTCTTGAAATAGTTTATTTGTAAAATTAGATGCTATAATAAGCTGTTATTTACTGTAACCCTCATTTAGTTGCTGGGGCAGCTACTAATTGTGCTCAGTAGAGTGCTGGGGACAATTCAGATAGTGTCTGTAAAGTGCTTGCTACTGTGTTTGGCACATATTAGGTACTCAGTATTAGATACATGGAAAGGGGCTGTTCTACTCATAGGAGCAGTCCAAACTCAGGTTCCTCTGTATCCTGTTGTGTAAATTGAATGCTGTACCGATTGGAGTTTTGCTTCCTAAATTCAAGGGATGGTACAACAAGAGAAATAGCAATTTGTTTTTCTGGTCTAGCCCGTGGTAAAAAGCTAATCTTTACTAACTTTTGAAAGAGGGTTTTTGTTTTTTTTTTTAATTGAAGTAAAATTCTCATATCATAAAATGAACCATGAACCATTTTAAAGTGTACAATTTAGTGAGATTTAGTACCTTCACAATGTACAACCATCACTTCTACCTAGTTTCAAGACATTCTTATCACATCGAAAGGAAACACCATACCCATTGAGCAGTCACTCCCTGTCCCTCTTTCTCCTGTTCCTGGCAACCACTAATCTTTCTTTCTCTCTGGATTTATCTATTCTGGATATTTCATATAAATGGAATCATACAGCTTGTGATCTTTGTACCTGGCTTCTTTCACTTACTATAATGTTCATATATATGGTTCATCCATATTTTAACATGTGTCAGCACTAAATTCCTTTTCATGGCTGAATAATATTTCATGATATGCGTATACCACATGGGGTTTATCCATTTACCAGTTGATGGACATTTAATCATTTCCACCTTTTGGCTATTGTGAATGGCACTGCTACAAACATTCATGTACAAGTTTCTGTTTGAATACTTGATTTCAGTTCTTTTGACCATATATGTAGAAGAGGAAGTATGGTGTCACATGGGAATTCCACATTTATCCTTTTGAAGAACCACTGAACTGTTTTCCTCAGCAGCCGCACCTTTTTACATTCCTACAGCATGTAGTAGGGCTCCAGTTTTTCCACATCCTCACCAGCACTTGTTATTTTCCATTTTCACTTTAAAATAATTATGGCCAAACTAGTTTGCCATTATAGTTTTGATTTGCATTTCCCTAATGATGCTGAACATTTTTTCCTGTGCTTGTTGGTCATTTGTATACCTTCTTTGGATAGATATCTCTGGAAATCCTTTGCCCATTTTAATATGGAGTTGTCTTCTAATTGTTGAGTAGTTAGGAGTTCTTTATATATTCTGAATCTGGACCCTTATTAGAGCTATGATTTACATATTCTCCCATTCTTTGGTTTGTCTTTTCACTCTCTTGATATGGTCCTTTGATCTTCAAGAAGTGTTAGGTTTTTTGGTTTTTTTTTTAAGATTTTATTTTTAAGTAATCTCTGAACCCAACGTGGGACTTGAACTCCGGACCTTGAGATCAAGAGTCACACACTCCAGGGGCACCTGGTTAATGGGTCAGTTGGGCATCCAACTTCAGCTCAGGTCATGATCTTGCAGTCTGTGAGTTTGAGTCCCACATCAGGCTCTGTGCTGACAGCTCAGAGCCTGGAGCCTGCTTCAGATTCTGTGTCTCCCTCTCTGTCCCTCTTCCATTTACACTGTCTCTCTCTCTCTCTCTCTCTCTCTCTCTCTCTCTCAGAAATAAATAAACATTAAAAAAAAAAATTAAAAAAAAAAAGTCACACATTCCATGGACTGAGCCCCTAAGAAGTTTTAGTTTTGATGAAGTCCACCTTGCCTATTTTTCTTTTGTTGTTTGTACTTTTAGTGTCATAGCTAACCTTAGTTGCTCATTTAGTTTTCTTTCTATACTTTCACTTTCTAGTGTTTCTTGTCTGTTGCTAACATTTACTGGGAATTTAGTATGTCTCAAGTTGTGTGTTAAGTACATTGTATTATGTATCCTGTTTCGCTCTCAAACAATCTTGAATGATGAGTACTATTATAAAGATTATTTTATTACTTTTTTACAATATTATACTATCTGTCCCATAGTCATTGTCTTCACTTTACAAATAAAGAAATGGAGACTAGCCTCTGATAGATAGCAGAGTTGGGATTTGAACCTGGACTTGAACTTTGAATGTGGTCTGATTTTTCTGCCCATGTTCTTTTTTTTTCTTTTTTTTTGAGAGAGAGAGAGAGAGAAAAAGCAAGTGCATGCATGAGTGGGGGAAAGGGCAGAGAGAGAGAGAGAAAGAGAGAGGGAGAGGGAATCCCAAGCAGACTCCATGCTGGCAGCACAGAGCCCAGTGCGGGGCTGGCTTGATCTCACAAATCATGACCTGAGCCCAAACCAAGAGTCCCACGCTTAAAGACTGAGCCACCCAGGTGCCCTGCCCCCTTTCCTCCCACTCATGTTCTTAACCACTTCACATGCTGATTTTGTACGAAAATAGCAAAAGTCTCAAGTCCTTCCTCTGTAGGTAAGGAAAAATTGTTCTACCCTGGAGGTCTTCCATCTGAGCTAATAATTAAATTTACATGAAATAGTTTAACAGGAGAAAAAACTCAGTGTTTTATTACATGTACTTGGAGGCCCAGTATTGAAATTGAGACCCAAAGAAATGACCAAGGCAGGCAGCGTTTATACTTTTTGGGCAAAGAGACAATTATATTTGTGAGGAATTGTTGGGATAAAGAAAACATGTTTGGGAGCTTTAACCAGTATGGAATTGTAAACAGAATTTGGGCTGAGATAGTAAAAAAGTAACAGGTCTGTTTCTACAGCTTTCTTGGTTTTAAAGTTCCTGTCTGGTGATAAGGATGTCTTTTTATTTCTTCTTGCAGGGAGGGTAACTTTCATGTGGGAAATTTATTTCCTGTTCTCAGAGGGACAGGGGAGAGTCTGAGTGTCCCTGCACCAGCTGTTTCTTCAGTAACTTTTAAAAAAATAATCAATATGCCAAAGTGGCACGTTTGGGGGCAGCCTGCCCTTGGCCTCGACCCCACTGTGGTGTCTTCCTAGGTTTATGATCCAGGAGTGGTAACTTCTCTGTTCCCGGTCAGAATTCCCACACTCATGATACCCTTTCCACATTCCCTTCCCATTTTGGGTATTCCCAAAGGAAACCACAAAGGCGTCTGAATGCACTAACTCACTGAGGCATAAGGATTAATAGCCTTTTAATTCTTACACAAGGGTTTGCATTTTTACAGAGGATGTAACATGAACTGAAATGAATCATTATCTGGAAAGGTTTTCAGTTAACCAAGCAAGTGCAAAAGTCAGGCAGAAGATATTTTGGGGTTGAGGTGCCACCGCAAGAGATAGAAGTAAGGCCTTGCCAGGAAGTTCACCCACGGGATTAGCTGCCTTAACCAGATTTTGCTTCAGTTTCTCCTTTTTCTCTGTCCTGAACCAAGGTGCTTTGAATGTTGTTTTATTTTGGTTTTCCTGTTTGTTAGTTTTTTAAGTGATAAACTCTGTCTGCAGTGTCTGGTTGGGTCAAGATAGGGAGAGGAAGGAGGGGTGAGAGAGGACCTCTCTCCCTGGTGGGCCAACTGAGTGGGAAAAGGGGCGGCTCTATTGGGACAGCACCTTTGGGAGCTGTGCATTTTCTTTCTGTAGTAATATACTCTGTGTTCAGGAGATTAAGCCCCACAGGGTTGTGGGAAGTGCCCACACTATCTGGGTTACTGCATAATCTGATTATTTTTCCTGTAAAATTATTTTTTATTAAAACATGGTTAGGAGACTAAGTTATAGTTGTCTTATTTTGCATCCCTCTCACTGCCTCTCTTGGATAAAAATGCAGGAAGTTGCTGCCGTTTTATTAACCTGCAGCCTGCATGCTTCTCTTTGTTCTTTGTTAAATATGAGCTGGCATGTGTTAGACTACGTTAGCATTTGCTCTTTGGGACTTCAGTGGTTTCTAAATTCAGCACTGCTAAGCCCTTCCCGGTTTGCTCGAACCAATCGAGACTGCTATTTTTAGCAACAAAAGGGAATTGAAATAGCAATTTTCTTTCCATGTAATAGATCCCCAAGAGGAATACTGATGCAAGCTCTCTGCCATTTTCTCTTCTTCCCATCCCCCAAAAGCACTCAGAGGAAAGGCAGCTGTCATGGTTTGCGGCAGTATTAATCTTTAATCAATTGAGTGTTTTCTGCATTCAGGTGTTCAGGGAGAAAAAAAAAAAAAAAAGCGTAAGGAGAAGGAACCTGCCTAGAATAACTAAGTGCTTATGCATGGGCTGTGCAGTCAGAATTTGGTGGGTAGTGGCAGAGAATAGTCAGAAGAGCTAAAAATAGCGTATTTGCTTCCAGTGTTCCTCTAGTCTATTTTTGATGTTTGATTTTGATAAGGTTGATTTGGTTCTTACTAAAAATATCTGTTCTTAGCAAGTTGAGGACAAAAAGAGTAGAATATTTTTAACCTACACAAACTAAAGTATTTTTGTTGACTGTATAAAATCTGGAAGCTGAGTTCTGGTCAGTTGCCAGTATTTTATATAATCTGTAACAAGCTAGACACTTCTGGATGCCAACTTGGGATATTCTTTATAGTTGTCAGTTTCCATCTTCACAAAGGCTTGCAAATTTGGGTTCTGGTGTTATATTTATATATGAAGACAGAAACCTTTTTTTTTAATCTCCCATTTCCCTCTCCCTTCTTTACTTCCTCTACCTCAGTTCTGGCCATCATACATACTCTCACAAAAGGGTTATGGGCGATACCTGTAGCTTTTTTCTGTGTATTGTTGCAAACTAACTTTGCCACTCACTCCATAGCAAAATGGAATCTGAGGACATTCGGTGTTAATTGAAGAAGCAAATCTTAATGACAACAACAGTGAATTGTCACCACTTTGGTAATTTGCCATGCCTTTTACTAAACCAAAATGGTTCATCTCCCCTCCCCCTTAATCCTGCTTTGGATTTGTTCACATCGTATCCCCTCTGGCACATTATGAATGAAGTAGTTCTGTGCCATTGAAAATCATCTCTTTTCAAAGACAGCCTCAGATTCATCTACAGAAAATGTGTATCTACAGATTCATCATAAATAAAGTTAAATTTCTCTCTGTTAAATTTCTTAAATTTCATTTTAGATCACTGATTCTTGATGTTGAGAGGTGCTATGGAGTATATGGGGTTGTGTATAGTAGGCAATTCCACCTTATTTCTAAAAAAAGAGTTGACAAAACAGTGGGTAGTATCCTAAGAGGCTGGTTTTCCATTCATAATTTTTTTTCATTCATTCACTCATTCATTCATCCAGCAAAACCTCATTAATCATATACTTGTTGCCAGGCACTGTGCTAGCAGTTAGACCCTTATGTAAACCTTTGTGATGAATGTCATGAAGGGGGTAAGTACCGAGTGCTGTGAGGGCAGAAAGCTATGAGATTCTGTTAGTGTAGAAGGAAGGCTTAATGGGAGAGGAGGTGTTCGAGTGAAGACCTCAAGGATGGGAGGGAGATGCTGGTTGAAGTGAAATTGGGACTAGAACAACAGTTGTGAGAGAGAGCTTGGTACCTCGGAGGAACTGGAAACATTTCAGCATGTCCAGGGCAGTGAGTGGTAGGAGGAAAGTAGTGGACATAAGATAAGCCCATGGAAGACCTTATGAAGAATAGGGACAGTGGGAAGCCATTGACTAGTTTTAGGCAGGGAAGTGATGTCAGATTTGCCCTTTGGAGGGATCACTTTGCGGTGAATTGAAGAGGAATAGGAATGGGAGCAGGTGAATGATTTAGTAGACTGCTGGAGTGAGAGATGAATGATGGTAGCCCCGGGTGGTGGCAGTGGGGAGAAGCGAATGGATTTGTGTTTCAGGTTTTATATAATTGGCAATAGGGAAACATTATCACTTCTTGACAGAAGAATGAGATCATAAAAATGGTGTTTGAGAAAGAGAATTCTTAACTATGTAGGGTATGAATTGAGTGAGAAAGGACTGAAAGGGTCGTTGGACGGGTCTGTATATGTTGGGATGATAGCTTAGGTTGGGGTGATAGCTATTGTGAGAATTAACTGGAGAATATGAATGAAGTACGTTGAGCACATATTCTTGTAATCATGTGAATAATAAATATTTTGGTTTAATAATTAACTTTATTGACAGCTTAGTCTTGCTTTTCTGTGCCTATAATCGTAACTTTAACAAGACAGAAGTTTTTCACCCAGTTTAAAGGAGACTAGAATTTCTGTGTATGTTTGATTCTCTGTGGGAAGCAGTAAAAAAGGAAATGATTAGTTAAAAAAAAAAAAAAAAAGTGGCATGGTAATTCCATGGAGTCCTCAGGAACCTTGATTCCTGTGAGTATGTTCCTTCATCTTAGCCCGTCTTCTACCCTCAAAGTTACTTGTGATTCAAGACCGCCGGACTTACAGCCATCGCTTGGGAATTGGCCAGATGAAGGTCAAAAGGGGCCTCTCCCTGCTGAGTAAGATTCCTATGAGCTGCCTTTCTCAAAGACCCTCGTATTCCTGTTTGCATCTTATTTCCAGAATCTAATCACGTGGCCACCCACACCTGGCTGCTGGGGAGTTTGGGAAGTAGGGTCTACGTTCCAGGCCATAGTTGTTAGCAAAGAAGGAAGGGGAGACCGTTGCTAACTGGACTCTGGCCCAGATGTGCATATCACATGAGAAAGATGGGTCCCTGGGGTTGTTTCTCTACTTTGTGCCTTATTTCATTGTGGCTTTCATTTTAAGAAACCCAACAAAACCCAAGCAAGACTGCAAATATGAATGATTTGGGAGTTGCTCTTTGCTTCTTTGGTTTCCATTGCAAGGTGGTAGGTATTTCAGGGTGGTTAGTGCTTATATCAAATGTTTCCCAAAAGATAGACCAAAAGATGATCTTAGGTACTACATTGATGAACTAAAAAAAAATTTTAATAGTTATGTATATACATATTTTACACTAATATTCTGTTTATATTAATTGAAACTGGTGGTCTTTTACAATAACCAAGTAATTCAGTAAATAGTAATCAAGTAAGTTTTCAATTAAATTTTATTTTTAAGAAATCTGTTTTTTTGTTTTTTTTTAATCTTTTAAATTTTATTTATTTATTTTTGAGAGATAGAGCGCGAGCACATGTTAAGTGACCTTTGGAAGTAGGGTTAAGCAATGCTGCACTGATTTTTGGTAAACTGGAATAGATAAAGAGTCTGCTCTCTCAATTTACACCATCTTTCTATTCATGGTGGGAAAGCACTTCTTTGTTAAAAAGGGAGGACATGCACATGGGCAAAAAATACCAACAATAAGAAGGATAAAAAAATAGTAATCTATTTCATGTTTTTTCCCAATGCCCCAGAAGCAATGCTAATAGACTTTTGATTTAAGATATGATATGCTTTGATTAGCTTCCTAAAATTAATGATGACGAGTTGACTCCCCAGACAATATGGTATCATCTTAATAGTGAGAATCACACTATTATTTTATAAAAGTAAAAAATTAATGAAGTCGATTAGGGGATTTTTTCTGTCCCAACTACCAGCGGCTACCTCTGCTGCTACTGTTGGAAGATATGTAGCTTTAAAGCTAAGAATGGCTCTTTCAAAGTAAAAGCAGCAGGATGATCCTTGTCTCCATTGCCTGTGTCTTAAATAAATACATTAAAGTTCTCTTTTTGCATCGCATAAAATGTTTATGATTGAAATTTGACATGACTGAGTCATGTTTGTATGTTGTTCAAACACTTACCTATCATATGACATAGAGAACTAAAGAATTTGTCATTTCCTTTGATAGAAATGATCGCTGATCCCCCATTGCCTGGCCATTGTAGGTGACTGATTATTGTAGAACTATAGCGGTGCTTACCGGGATGACTAAGGGAGGCTGTGAATTTCCAACTTTATTTTTTACTTCTTCGTGCCCATAAAAATGATTTTTATACTTTACAATTTTCTCAGAAAAAAAATGTACTTGTGAGGTCATATTTGGCTCATGTATAACTATGCAACTCTAGATTTGATTTTAATTATTAGAATATAGAAAAATGATATTATCATCTATCTAAAAAATCAGGCTATATTTTTAATATTTGCACTATTTAAAGTCATATTGTTTCTGCTTAATATTTGAAGTCCTAACTGTGGAATGGATGACTTATTGAACACCTAATAGAGTGGATCTTCTACATTGTTGTAGTCTCTATAGCTGTGCACATAATAGTTTCTAAAAACTGTTAATTTGATTTAAATTTGATAGTCAATAGAAGAAGATGATAGGAAAAAAATTCTTGCTGGGAGCATAAAGCCAAATTTTTTTTGAGAAGAGTGTTTAGTATCTTGTTCTCAATTAAAGTTAGTCTACTTTTAGTATAATATGTTTAAGAGGAAACTTGGGTAACTTACAGTTTTAAAATGACCAAATTGCTATATTTCTAGCCTTTTATTTCTTGGAAATCCTCTCTAAGAATTAGGAGAATGAGAAAAAGAGAGCTCCATTTTGATGAAACTAGGGAACTTCTGAAATCCCTCATTGCCCAGTCACCGCAAATGAAGGTGGAAGAGTGGTAACTGACTTCAGAGAGCGGAGACCACAGAGTGCTCACAGACAGTCCACCATTAGGAAGCAGGAAGCATACAGATTTGCTTTTGGATCCCAGAAAAGCACAGCAGTTGGAAGTGTCAGGTACTTCAAAAGACAGGGGTGGGGAAGGGCACTGAGCCAAATGTGCTTGAGACTCAGGAAAATTGGGCACAACAGAAGGCAGAGGTGAGATACCTGACTGAGAACAGGGGTTGAGTAAAAAATCTGCAAACTACCCAGCAGCCAAAAGATTTAAATTGGGAAATGCTTCTTAAGAGATATTGAAGGGTCTCAGAAAAGACAAATACTTTTATGGAATCCCTAATAAAAAAGGTCATTTGTCCTTTGATTACCCTAGAGTGAGGCTAAAAGTGTAATCACCCCACATGTGCACACTAATTGCTATATTAATGCTTCCAAGATGAGACAGCCAAATCAGTCAAAAGGAAAGTAGAGGAAACAGAATATAAGGAGTAGAAGAAAATATAAATGTAGTTGACCCTTGAACAACGTGGGAATTAGGGGCCCTGTGCAGTCGAGAGCCTGCGTGTAACTTCTGACTCCCCAATAACTTAATTACTAATAGCCTGCTGTTGACTGGAAGCCCTACTGATAACAACAGTTGATTAACATATTTTTGATATTATGTGGATTAGCTGACTATATTCTTACACTCAGCTAGAGAGGAGAAAATGTTTTTAAGAAAATCTTAAGGATGGGCGGGGGGTGCCTGGGTGGCTCAATTGGTTAATTACCTGACTCTTGATTTTGGTTCAAGTCATGATCTCTTGGTTCATGGGATCAGGCTCTGTGCTGGGCATGGAGCCTGCTTGAGATTCTGTCTCCCTCTCCTGTTTGCATGCATGCAAGTGCTTGCATGCTCTCTCTCTAGAAAAATTTTAAAAAATCATAAGGAAAGGAAAATACATTTACCATATTATACTGTCTTTGTATAAAAAAAATCTGTATATAAGTGAACTTGTGCAGTTCAAACCCCTGTTGTTTAAGGACCAACTGTATATAAATAAAATATAATTAATATCCTCAGAGATAAGAGAAGATAATGGGTTTATAATAAGAACAAGATGCTCTTTAAAAAAAAAAGGTACAAGCAATCAGAATAGAGGAGAGCTCTTCAAAATTAAAAATTTGACCCCTAAAATTTAAAAGTCATATAATAGAAAGTTTGGAAGATAAAACTGACGAAATTTCCAAGAAAGTAGGACAAAAAGAAAAGTATGATTAATAGAGAAACTGTTAAATCTAAATTCTTATTAGGGGCGCCTGGGTGGCTCAATTGGTTAAGCATCTGGCTCTTGATTTCAGCTCATGTCATGATCTCATGGTTTGTAGGTTTAAGTCCCATGTCAGGCTCCATGTGGAGTCTGCTTGGGGATTCTCTCAACCTCTCTGTGCCCCTCCCCTGCTCACATACCTGTGGACATGTGCTCTCTGTCAAAAATAAATAACTAAACCTTTTTAAAAAATCTAAATTCTGATTAATAAGAATTATACTTTTTTTTTTAATGTTTATTCATTTTTGAGAGACAGAGGCAAATGGGGGAGGGGCAGAGAGAGAGGGAATTTGAAGCAGGCTCCAGGCTCCAAGTTGTCAGCACAGAGCCCGATGTGGGGCTTGAACATATGAACCATGAGATCATGACCTGAGCTGAAGTTGACACTTAACTGACTGAGCCACCCATGTGCCCCTGATTAATAAGAATTGTGGAAAGAGAAGTGGTGTAGAAAGAGAAGTGGTGAAGAAATTATCCAAGAATTAATGGAAGAGAATTGCCAGAATTGAAGATCATGGATTTTAAGGCCCACTAGTATCTAGCACCAGTGAATGGAAAAAAAACCACTGAAAGATACATTATCATGACAGAGTGTTAAAGATTAAATGATAATTCTAAAAGCTCCATGACAAAAAAGCTGGTACTTACAAATGATCTGAACTCAGAATAGTGAAACACATGTTAAACATTATTGGTGCTGGAAGACAGTGGAGAATTGTCTTCAATATTTTTGTTAAAAATTATTTCCTGCTGAGAATTTTATACCCAGTTGAACTATTATGTGTGAAGTTAGAATATATAGACTTAAAAAAAAAAAAGATACAATCAGAAAGTTTCTCCTAAACTGTCAAAAAACTGTCTCTTAAATTGTCACATGAAGAAACATGACAACTAAATAGGATATTCTGGATGGCATTGTAGAACAGAAGGACATTCAGTAACAAGAATATCTGAAAAAGATACAGGCTTTTGTTAATAATATAGTAGCCCCCCTTCTTTTATGTATATATGTATGTATGTATTTTGAAAGAGACAGATTGTGAGTAGGGGAGGGACAGAGAGAAAGGGAGAATCTGATGCAGGCTCTGCTGTCTGCATAGAACCCAACTCAGGGCTCGAATCCACAAACCATGAGATCATGACCCGAGCTGAAGTCAAGAGTCAGAAGCTTAACCAACTGAGCCACACAGGCACCCTGTCCCCCCTCTTATTTGAGATTTTGCTCTTCACTGTCAATTACCTGTGTCAACTGTGGTCTGGAAGCAGGTGATCCTCCTCCTGCCATATTGTCAGAAGGTCAGTAGTAGCTTGACACTATGTCCTAATGCCTACATCGTTCACCTCACTTCATCACGTGGACCTTTTATCATCTCACATATCACAAGAAGAAGAAGGGTGGGTACAGTACAATAAGGTATTGTGAAAGAGAGAACACATTGGTATAACTGTTATTATGGTATGTTAGAATTGTTCTATTTTATTGTTAAGTTTTTAATCTCTTAGTATGCCCAATTCATAAGTTGAACTTTATCATAGGTATGTATTTATAGGAAAAACCATAGTATATATAGGATGTGGTATTATCCACAGTTTCAGGCATCACTGGGGGTCTTGGAATGTATCCCTGGTGGAAAAGAGGGGACTACTGTAATGTACCAGTATTCATTGATGAATTGTGACAAATATAAGATGTTAGGAATAGGAGAAACTGACTTGGAGTATAGGGATCACCCTGTATTATCTTCACATTTTTTTTGGTAAGTCTAAAATAAAAAATTTATATACAAAAATTTTTACAAAAATGTGTCTTCATGTATCCATTGTTGGAAAGCTTCTGGTGGGTGTGCTTCCTAATGAGAGACTAGAACAAGATCTAGAAAACAAGAGCTTCAACATTGGAGAGAGAGGCCAAGGGAATTCTCATGGTTAGGTTCTAGAATAATAGCTGTGCAGCAGAGTAGCCATTCCAAGGAGGAGCAGGATAAAAGCTGGAGGGCTCAAGGGAAGTAATCTCTAAGGGGGAAAAAAAAGAATGGAACACATTCATGGGATTGATTGTGTGGAAAATTGTATCGAGAGACTGTTAGAAAATGGGGGAAATTTTAAAAAGAAAACTATGGAAATGGAAGAAAAAGGCAGTTTTAACTACAGGAAAAGAAAAATGTTGACCAAGAAGGGAAAGGTAATTATACCATACTATTTGCTTCAGTAGTGAATATTATATTTATCTAACCACAGTAATTGTTGTATAATAAAGAATATGAAAAGCCTTCATCCCTGGTTTCTGCTGGGGAGAATCTAAATCCTTGGAATTTCCTGAATGATAGGATTGTCTTTGTTATTCACAATTGGCCCTGATACTTTATGCCAATGAGATGACTCATGGTAGGACCTAGATAGCTTCAAGATGGGGGATGGTCATGCCAGAAAGACCAATCATTGATTAGAAGATTGGGGATTTGAGTCATTTGATGATATCAGCTCAACCTTCCAACCTCTGGGAAGGGAAGGGGGGGGTGGAAGTTGAGTTCAGTGACATGGTCCATGATTCGGTCAACCATGCCTTTGTAATGAAACCCAATAAAAACTCTGGACACTGAAGTTTGATGTAGCTTCCTAACTGGTGAACACATTGATGTGCTGTGAGGGTAAAATGCCCTGATTCAGGCAAGGCATGGAAGCTCTACATTCAGGACCCTCCTAGACCTCACCCCATATGGGTATGCATTTGGTTCGTTCTGATTTGTATCCTTTATTTAAAAACTGTAATTATAAGTTGTGAAGTTGTCCTGAGTTCTGTGACTTGTTTAGTGAATTACTGAACCTGAGGGGTTGTGGGAACCCTTAATTTTTTTTTTTTAATTTTTTTTTTTTTCAACGTTTATTTATTTTTGGGACAGAGAGAGACAGAGCATGAACGGGGGAGGGGCAGAGAGAGAGAGAGGGAGACACAGAATCGGAAACAGGCTCCAGGCTCTGAGCCATCCGCCCAGAGCCTGACGCGGGGCTCGAACTCACGGACCGCGAGATCGTGACCTGGCTGAAGTCGGACGCTTAACCGACTGCGCCACCCAGGCGCCCCCGGGAACCCTTAATTTTATAGTCAGTTAGTTAGAGTATGGATGCCTGTTGGGATGTCTAAACTTGTGGCTGATGCCTAAAGTGTGGGCAGCTTTGCTAGGGCCCATGTCCTCTGGTTTATGTCAGAATTGAGGTGCATTATTATAATAATGTGCACACTGACTATTGACAGAACCTTATGATATAACTTCATTAGAAGGAGGGGGAAAACAAAGGGAAATGGGAGTTCTCATCAACTGTAATAAGTAATATAAAAATTAATGGATCAGGAGATAACAGTGTGAGCACAGGATTTAAAACAAGGATGATAACATAAGGAAAACCAACTGAAACGATGAAAATGGTTACTTCTGGAGCTGGAGCAGAATGGGGTGCTATGATGCAGAAGGGTGGGGTGAGGTAATGCTGTTTTTCACTTTAAACCTTTTGTAACTATTTTCTTTTTCAAACCAAGTTCATGTATTGCTTCAATCTACATACAATTATGTAAAAAAGAAGAGGCTTGACTGCAGGCTCAGTAGTTCATCAGGAAACACTCGGACATTGATTGAAATGTGTGTGCACAGGGGTGCATTGGGGGGTACACTTAGGAATAACCTCTGTACGGAAGCACCAGAAGCAGAATAGGACAGGCAGATGTGCAACTGTGACGCAAGTGTAGCAGAGGTCACAGCTGATCCCATGGGAATTTCTGAACCTTGCGTAGCCCTTCAGAGATGCCTAAGTGAAGTAAAGGAGTCAGACCTTTGTCCCCAAGTGTGGACCAGTCATTAGACATACTGCCCAGGGGAGGGGCTATAACCTTGGGCAAGGCAGCTCTCTTTGTCTGAGGACAGTTCTTGGTTGGTACTCAGCAGATAACACTTCTAGTGGGGGGTTGACTGAGAACCTTTGTGCTGGAAGGGGGGTATGTGGTTGGTGCTCTAACAGTATCTACTATGAACTCCAAAACCAGAGACTCTGGAAAAGGAAGACTTGATATCCATTAGGCAAATTTTATAATCTCTAGTCCTTCCAATATTCTGGGCTTTCCAGGACTTTTAAAGTATGATAAGGCCAGCTGGGTGGCTCAGTTGGTTAAGGGTCCGACTTCAGCTCAGGTCATGATCTCATGGTTTGTGAGTTCAAGCCCTGCATCAGGCTCTCTGCTGTCAGCACAGAGCCTGCTTCAGATCCTCTGTCCCCCTCTCTCACTGCCCCTCCCCCCCAAATAAATAAACATTAAAAAAGAGTAAAGTATGATAGATATGCCGGTTTGATAAGTGTGGGGTTGGCAATTTAAAAGCACACATACACTTGTGCACGCACATACACATGCGCTCCACTGTCATCTGTATTCTTTTGAAATATGTATATTTCAGCTAAAAATCTATCCCTCCCCTGCTTGTGCAAGAGCATGTTCTCTCTCTCACTAAAAAATAAATAAACATTTAGGGGAGCCTGGGTGACCCAGTTGGTTAAGCGTCTAACTTCGGCTCAGGTTATGATCTCACAGTTAGTGAGTTTGAGCTCCATATTGGGCTCTGTGCTGACAGCACAGAGCCCGCTTTGGATCCTCTGTCTCCCTCTCTCTCTGCCCCTCCCCCCCCCCATTCTCTCCCTCTTTCTCAAAATAAATAAACATTAAAATAAATAGACAAACATACAAAAAAAAAAAAAAAAGAAAAGAAAACCAATTGAGGCACATCCCTAACACTTTGGAGTAGATGGCAATGCTCTGAATTTGTAACAAACATCATTCCAGTATTTCAGAGAGAAGATACCATGATGAAGAGAAATATACTTTCCCATAGAAGAAATCAAATTTTTGGTTGCCCATAATTTTGAAAAATTGAGTTTATTAAGGTGTAACAGGGATAGTAATATGTGCTTAAGTATACATTTTTGAAGTGAATTTTTACACACTCAGGTACCCAAATCAAAATACAGGATATATCCTCCACCCTAGAGGTCCCTTCATGCCCCTTTCTTGTCATCTACCCCCTTACCCAGATGTGACCAATATTCTGACTTTCGTCATCACAGATTAGTTTTACCTTTTTTTTTTTTTTTAAACCTTAATAAATGGAATCACAGCAGTTTGTATACTTTTATGTCAGACTTTTTTCACTTAACATAATATGTGGGACGTTTGTGCATGTTTCGTGTAAATCAGTAGTTCTTTTTTATTGCTATTTAGTATCCCATTATATGAACATACCTCGGTTTACTTCCTTACTCTCTTGTAGATCAGTAGTTGGGTATGTTTACCTGTTATGCATAAATAAAGAGATCATGGGCATTCTTTTGGCAGACACGATGCATTCATACCTCTTGGGAATTGCTAGGTCATAGGGCAGGCACATGTTTAGTTCTGGACATAATGCCAAATATTTTTTTTCTCAGAATGATTGTATCAGTTTCCAGTGCCACCAACAATATGTGAAAGTTCCAGCTGCTGCACAACCATGTCAATACTTGGTATTGCAGTCTTTCAAATTTTAGCCATTGTGGTGGGTATTCAGTCTTAAATTTGAACCACTGGTGTGGCTGCATCTTTTACATCAAAGTATTACACAGGTCTTCTTGTGTATAAGTAACTGATGGGTCCTCACGATGATTGGTTCTTCGTTGTACTTCTTCACCTAAACTGTTTTTTTCCTTTCTCAGTTGTCACAGGTAGTACTGATGGAATTGGGAAGTCATATGCAGAAGAGGTAGGTAATTTTCAAGACCTTTCTTTTTGGCTTAAAAATATAAGAACAAATATGGGATGGTTTCTTACAGTAGTTTTGATGTTTGAAGTTAAAAACAAATATAATGTTGCATAGTACAATACATATACTTTGTAATCAGAAACACCATGTTTGCTTAAGCAAAGACAGTTTAAAGTAAATTTTTGTGCAAAAGTGAGTATAAAACTTTCTATCCCAGTATGTTGGAAAAAATGTAGTGTAATTTTATTTTATATTGCATGATTATGGACAGTCCTTAGTTTTATTTGTTTATTTTTTAAAAAAATGTTTATTCATTTATTTTGAGAGAAAAAGAGCATTGGGGAGGGCAAAGGGAGAGGGGGAGAGAGAGAATCCCAAGCAGGCTCTGCCTTGTGAGTGCAGAGCCGGATGCGGGGCTTGAACTCACAAACTGTGTCATCACGACCTGAGCTGAAATCAAGAGTCAGTCGCTTAACTGACTGAGCCACCCAGGTGCCCTGGACAGTCCTTAGTTTTAAAGTCAGTTGTTTTGAACTATTTTCCAATAGGTGGATTTACTATTATTAGAGTAGTTTTATTTCTAGGCTAGTCCACGGCATCATTTTTTTTTGTTTAAGTTTATTCATTTTGAGAGGCAGAGCATTAGCAGGGGAGTGTCAGAGAGAGAGAGGGAGAGGGAGACACAGAATCCAAAGCAGGCTCCAGGCTCCAAGCTGTCAGCACAGAGCCCAACATGGGGCTCAAATTCATGAACTGAGAGATCATGACCTGAGCCAAAGTCTGATGCTCAACCGACTGAGCCACCCAGGTGCCCCCATGGCATCATTTTTTAATAAGGACTGTAATTGACAGAAAGATACTGACAGATATAGGCAAAGAGTTCTCAAGTTCTCTTGAATGTCATGAAAGGATAGGGACCATGATAGTATGAGGACGACTGTACAAAGCAGGAGCGTTGATAGTACTCTTTTAAGACCAGCTTCCCTGCCTTCTAGTTCCACTAAGGCACCCAAAGCTAATGATATGGCCCAATTGTGATGACGATCCTGGCAGATCCACTGGATTTCTCATTTGTCATTCCGAAAGAGTTTTTTTTTTTTTTTTTTTCCAATCTCCTTTTGTTGTCCCAGGTTTTTATTTTGAGTGTCAAAACTCCAGGAAGGTTGCAAGAAGAATACAACAAATACCCTGTACCTTTCACCTGCATTCACCAGTTATTAACATTTTGTCACATTTAACTTTCATTTACTATTATGGATATTTTTAAGTTAATATTGTTTGCCGGGACCATTTGTGAGTTGCAGACATCCTAACAACTCACCCTTAAAGATTTCAGCATGCATCTTCTAAGAACTAGGAACGTTCAACCTTATAACCACGGTGCAATGGTCACACACAGAAGTTTAACTTGATATGCTATTATATAAAACCTATATATGCAAGTTTCCCAAATTGTTTCAGTAATGGTCTTTATAGCTCTTTTTATTTATTTCTTCATTTGTTTATTTAAGTACTCTCTACACCCAATGTGGGGCTTGAACTCATGACCCCGAGATCAAGAGTTAACATGCTCTTACAATTGAACCAGCCAGGTTTATAGCTCTTTTTGGTTTCAAGATTCAGTTAAGGATCATACATTGCATTTAGGTGTCATGTCTTTTGACTAGAAGAGTTTCCTAGCTTTAAAAAAAAAATTTTTTTATAACAATGGCATTTTTGAAAAATACAGGCCAGTTGTTTTGCAGATTTCTCAGTTTGTCTGATGTTTCCTCATGATTAGCTCAGATTAGACATTTTTTAGCAGGAATGCTACCCAGATGATATTTTATCTTTCTGAGTTCATTTTATCAGGAGGTACAAGAACTCTCTTGTCCCATTATTATGTTAAGATAAATCATTTATTAAGATGCTACCACCATTCTCTGTTATGAAGGTACTTATTCCCCTTTGTAATTAATATAGAATCTGTGGGATGATACTTTGAGACTGTATGAAAAAAATATCCGTTTCCCAACAGTCTTTTGTCCAATGGATTTAACATCCATTGACAGTTTTTTCCTAAATTAGTTATTACCATGGTTGTGAAAAAATTGGTAATTTTTGTAATAATATCTTTCCTTCTACATTTACTAGATGCTTCTTTTCTATAATTAAGAGCTCTTGTTTGTCTTTCCTCCTTTGTTAATTTTTTTTTAATTGTAAGCATGGACTCAGGTTCTTTAGTGGTTTTATAGCAGATTAATTTAGCAAATTATTATTAACCCTTGTTATTTTAATAAAAAATGTTTTTCCATATTTTCTCATTTGCAAAACTGCTCACTACTTAATAAAAACTGACTTTAGGATTCAAGACTGGAATATTAGTTTACTAAATTACTTTTAGTTTAAATATCTGATTTATTGCTCATTTATATACGGTTTGGAATAGTTCACTAAAACGTTTCATATGTATCAGTGTATTTTTCCTCTGCTTGTCTATTTAGAAACCACATTCCTATAAATCCTACTCATTCTATATAGCACTTACATAGTTCTGTGTATACACACAGAAGGTGTTTTCAGGAAATACTTTATTTTATCCAATCAACTACCTCAGTTTACCTTTGTTGTCCACAAAACATCATGCCTAAATAAAATTTTAAGAATTTCTTCTAGTTTTAGGAATTTATAACATTTTAACTGTAGTTTTCTTTGCCAGTCTTCCAATCTTTATGTATCCAGTCCAAAACAAAATCTTTTTTAAAGCTAGCTTTTAAATTATAGAAGTAATAGATATTTATGATTTTAAAAAACTAAAGCAGTGTAGGTAGGTGCAAAATGAAAAGTAAAAGTCTTACTCCTTCTGAGATCCTTTGACATTTATGTACTTGCTTAATCTAGAAAGATAGCCCTGTGGGGAATCCTTTTGTAGTGTCTTCATTTGGTTTGTCCATTCATTACAACTTAGGTTTATTGGTTTTTTAGTTAGGTATATCATATTATCAGGTTTTCTTAAAATTAGAATATATCTGATTTCTCTCTTTTAATGAAATATACAGGTGATTCAACTCTTCAGTGTTGTTTTTTTTTTTTATTGTTTTCAGTTAGCAAAACATGGAATGAAGATTGTCCTTATCAGCAGATCACAAGATAAACTGAACCAAGTTTCCAGTGAAATAAGTAAGTTTCTCCTTACACCCTCTCCTGCTTTCATGTTTACAAAAGGAATACAGTAATCTAAGTTGAATGTTTTCATGTAGGTATCTAGCACTGACATTTATTTATAGCTCAGAAAGCTTTTTTCTTATGTTGTTGAAGGGATGTTTTAAAATGGGGTCATCAGTTTTTTTCAAATTCATATGGGACTGTTAAAATTTCCTTAAAACGTGTTTTACTGACTCAATTAGTTGCTGTTAGGAATCAGAATCTCTGAGTATTTTATCATGTTCTACTTAAATACCTGAATTCTTTTTCTGTTGCTTTATTTAAGTATTCTTGTGCTTTTTTTTTTTTTACTCTTTGACATTGTTATCTCTAATGTATATCATATATAATTGAAGAAAAATATAAAAGGCAGCCTATCTACATATGGGAAGGAATCTTTGGAGCTTTCTTCTTAGCCAGCTCTGCTTAAGACCTGAATTACCATATAGCAAAGATTCTGAACTGACGTTTAATTAACCAAGCAGGTGGATTAAGCTGTACTGTCCGTTTCCTTGGGAGAACATACTGACTGGTGTTCCCGGTGTGCTGTTTGTAGCCCATAGGCTTCTCAGTGTGATGCTGGTGCACTTTTACCCCCACAAGTCAAATTACTTGCTTTAAGAGTCAGCTGAGTTTGTCCACAAACTATGCAGAGCACATTTATTATTTAATGTTCTGCAAACTGATGCAATATTTGTATTAAAAAGAGGAGTTGTTTCTACGAAAACTAATTTGAATGCTGTGAAAAATAGTGAGAAAAGAGAGTTCTTTCCAAAATTACCTGTCAAATTAGCAGTGAACAAGACAAATGCAAAATAATGGCGGAAAATGATAAAAAGTAAGAAATTTGCTCTCCGATTGTTTCATATGTGTTGAAATTTTTGCTGCACTTTAAAGGAACTGAAAACTGCAGTCATAAATGATGCATTACCGGCATGGGTTCTGCAGGAAAGACTGGAATACCAGTCAGCAGATCTCAGTTCAGATGTAAGGCAGGGTCCTACACAGAGAATGGGTGAATGAGTTACATTTATACACAGTTTAAATGAAATAAAATGGTTACATGTATATTTATCATTCTCTAGGATTCCTGCTTTAACTAACTTCTGTGAGTAGCCAACTAACAAACTGGTCCAGTTCTTTCAGATGAGAGAGGCATTCTGCTGTATTTTTTTTTTCAGCTTTATTGAGATAATTGACGTAAAACATTGTGTGTAAGTATGTTAAATCTTTTTTTTTTTTTTAATCTTTTTGTTTGTTTGTTTGTTTTAAACCTTGCTGGGAGCACAGATCTTTACATCTTTGGCATCTAAGGATTTTAACTTTGAAGGTTTGAACTATGTAAACACAACCCTGAAGGTCCAAGGCATACAGTATTTTGCGGTTTTGCTAAGGTGTGAATTTGAAGTAAGCCATGATACTAATGAGCCAGAGGCAGTTAATTTAGGTAGTAGTTGAACTTAACATATTGCCTAGATCTTAATACTGTTTCTCTCTTAGTTACTTGTGATCATGTATATACTTAACTCTTGTAGTGATAAAAATGTGTTTGTGCATGTGTGTGGGTAAAATTGGCTGCTAATGAAAGCATCTACTGGATGCTGGAAGTAAAGGTTCATAGGTGGAAAATAGAACCTTCGATTAAAGGGCATGTTGAATTTTGAAATGCTGTGATCTGAATGAATCCATCATCTACTTGAAACAAGTAAAAGCTACCTCATGACAGTCTTTTAGAAAGTGCTCCAGCCTGTACAAGAATTGCTCAATGAGTCAGAAGTATACTTTAATGATATTTGGGAATTTATCAACTTGTGATATGAGGTGACATGTGACTGAGGTCAGAGATGTGGTTCTGGATAAAGACAGGATCCTGTTCAAACATTCTCATGAAGGGACAGATGGTGACACACTGAATTGACCTTTATTATGTTTTTCTAGGCATCATATAAGTTAATGAAAGCGGTGGTATCAGCAGACCAGGTCGTCCGTTCTAAGCTGAAGAAATACAAAGAGATTATAGATGCCTGTGCTAGTTTTTAACTCACGTGTAAATCTTCTCTTTGGGAGGATAGTGTTTTTGTGAACATATCTATTCCATGAGAAAGGAGGACCAGAATTTAATGTGGACAAAGACCAACTATTTATGCCTTCAACACATCCTTATTGAATGCCAATGCACCAGGTACTGTGCTAGGCAGTCAGCAGAGAGTGGTGAACATGATAGAGACAGCCCTGCTTTCATGGAACTTATGTGCTAGAGGGGGAGACAGAGGAAAAAAAATAGGTAAAAAAGCGAATAAACCAAAACAAACCAGACAAATAAATAAAATACTTGGAGTTTGTAATAGTGCCATAGAAGAAACCAAGGGGAGAAAATGGAGAGGTTCTTACCTTTGTAGCAACGTGGTGAATTCTGTGACTGATGGGGTGTTAAAGGGCCAGACTAATAACCTTTTGCCCATATAATGGCACTTCAGTTATGAAGCTGGAGCCTTAGTGAACAGAGAATCCACTGGGCCCTCTTACAGAGTATCATGGTGGATGGGTTGTATGTGCAAGTTGCACATGATAAATCCACTCCAACATACCTGTTTTCTTAAGCCATTGGGTTTCTGCCTCGGCATTATGACGGGGCAGTTGCAGCTTCCCAGTCTTACTAAATGGAGGGCTGTCATGGGTCCAAGTTTCAATCAGCCAGCAAAATTAACTCTTAGAGCCCCTTCTAGTTGTACATGATAACCATTAAATCTCTGGTAAGTGATTTGTTTTTTAAAAAATATCCCAATCTGGCATTATATTATGTTTTCCTTGATCTAACACTCTTAGAATCATTCTCACACAGATTTCCTAGGTATCTACCAACACAAATTAGCCAACTTTTGCAATTATTTTTGTGTATAAGTTATTACTTTATGGACCAGACTTTATACTTACTCCCCAAAGAATGCTGTGAGTTTACCCTGTTATGAGTAACAGTAGAGATCTTGATCGTGAGGAGAAGAGGAATTCTTCTGCAAGGAAACTGCCCTTAGAGTTATCGTGACGTAAGCGCAGGTTCTTCAACCCAGGGGAAAGGTAATCTCTTCAGACACAGGAGAGCAGGCTTTTTCTATTTCCACTGGCAAGGGAGGCTCAGAATAGCTTGGGGGTTCAAGATCCTTGGCTTCAGCTGAGTTCACCCAGATAATCCCCATCCCAAGTCTTGCTCAGTGCTTTCACTTTCATGCATGAGACATGGTGAGTCTGTGGAAGTCAGCTTGCGTTGTAATTGTGCAACTGGCACAGTTAAATCTGATGTGAGCAAGGTGAGCTCTGTGGCTGTAAGACATCAAGGTTTTTATTCGGGCTGCCATTGAAGTTCTCTGGTTCTCTGTTCATAAATGGGAGCTGGACGTTTAAAGACCCAAGCTTGTCATTTTCTTTCAGTGAGTGCTTCAGTGCATTCAGAAGCCATGCCATACCACAGTCTTTGTACTCATTTCTGCCCAACTCAAATGTGACAGCCCCTTGGTCCCTTAAGGCATTTCTTCAACGGATACTTTGTTATAATCCATAGCCAGCATTAATTTGATTAATGGTGATGTGGCATTATGGATCAAATCAAACCAATACCAAAGTCCTCTGAAGTCTGTTTTTGGGGATCCCACTCCTGATACCATTTCTGCATCTGTCTGACTTCAGTCAGGAAACCTAAGTCAAGCAAGTTAGTTTAACTAGGCTAACTTGTCTCGTCTAGTCCAACTCTTACATTCACTCCAGGAGGTTAAACTCATCCTCCTTCCCTATGTGATTGAAAGAAGAAAAGAGGAAAGGAGGAGATTGAAAAAGAAACCACGTACCAATTGAGAAAAATTAGGGACCTCTTCTGGGCTCTTATCACCTTCTGACTCTCCACTGTTGTTATGTAAACTTGGGGATTCTGTTTCTTTTTAAAAAAAAAATTATTTTTTTTACATTTATTTTTGATAGAGAGAGACAGAGCACAAGTGGGGGAGGGGCAGAGAGAGAAGGAGACACAGAATCTGAAGCAGGCTCCAGGCTCCAAGCTGTCAGCACAGAGCACGATGTGGGGCCTGAACTCACAAACCGCGAGGTCATGACCTGAGCTGAAGTTGGATGCTCAACCGACTGAGCCACCCAGGCGCCCCTGGGATCCTGTTTCTTTAGAAGCAATTCCTTGTGAGTGTGGAGGACAACCTACGTATCAGAGTTGTTCAGAAAAAATTTTCAAAGGGTTATATATAATTTAGTAGGGAACTAAATGTTTTGCCAACAATGGGTAAATGCTTTCTCAGGATCTACTGCTTAGATGAAATTACACTTCTTTGTAAGGATACCTGTCACCCGTTGAATTAATACAGGCTGAGAGTCAACACATATATAATAAACTTATTTTGTTATCTTTGTTGGCCAGGATTATTAACATATTCAGTATTTTTGTCAAGTTTGATTTGTCCAAGAAAAAAAACCTCCTAATTTTTGAGCTCTGAGGTAATTTTTATTTGCAGTAAAGCACAATGCAAAGAAGACTAGCTTTCAGAACAACCTAGTGGCTCACAGAATAAAGAGATGGTGATATTTACAGTTCCTATCCTTATGTGGCAGTTGGTAATTCTGATTGTGTACAGTTTAATCAGCTTCAGGTTTTAAAAACCACACATCTCTGTTTTGGGTTAAAAAAAACCAGATACGGTGTTTCTCTTTTTTTTTTGTTAACTTATGTCAGGGTGCAAAGCTTTGGGATTGCCATGTAATTCCATGATCTCTTGAAATGTAAACCTTTTAGAAATGTAAATCTTACTGGTCTGTAGTCACAGAGGAATAGGGTAAGGTAAAAAAATATATATATCAGTTTCACTTTTTCGTATCTTACCTATGATCAAATCTGTATAGTTAAGTGTAGATTTCACCAAATGTTTGTTTCACAATTTCTTGATGTACTAGCAGTACTATTAATATGATGCTTTGTTATATTTAGCTTATTTCATTTTTGTAGGGACAAGGTACTAGTTAACCTTTTTAACTTTCATGTTTAATTAAACCAAAATCACATGATGTTAAGATCAGAGAGTTAATCTTAGCACGTAGCCCCTAGTCATATATATTTTTCTGTCACTTCTATAGTACCAGAAATATTTTTATTGCCCTTACAGTTCACAAAAATCTAAGCTAAGGAACCATTAGGAACCCAAAAGCAGCCTGTTTGCCTGCATTGGTTTTTGCCTGTGGTACTTATGATTGTGGAGGTACCCTACTACTCCAAGATCCCCAAATTCATCAGCGTTTGCAGAAAGTGACATTCTTTACTACCCATAACACTGAGATTCCACAAGCCATCGAGCAGGTACCAGGATAGTTGCTTTGAAGCATTGTTTCTGCATATTGGAGTGTAATTATTGTTCTTACTAGTGAGCTTGTCATGCCTAATTAAATGAGATTTACCGTTAAATGAAACATTTCTGGCATGGTCATGGTTACAAATTTGTCTCATCTAATTATATCCTTGCAGGAAGAAGGATAGATTCTTTTTTTTTTTTTTTTAAGTTTATTTATTTTGAGATCAGAAAGAGTTCGTGCACATGCTAGCGTTGAGGGAGGGAGGGGCAGACAGAGAAGGAGAGAGAGAGAATCCCAAGCAGGCTCCGTGCTGCCACTGCAGAGCCAGATGCGGGGCTTGAATTCAAGAACCTCGAGATCATGACCTGAGCTGAAACCAAGAGTCAGACACGTAACGGACTGAGCTACCCAGGCGTCCCAGAAGGATAGATTCTTACTGAGCCTGTGCAAATAATTACATTGCCGTATAAGGTGAAACAACTCGGTAAAGACACGTATACTCTCTGACCATTGTTCTGATTAGTTTTGCAGGCAGGGCCAATTAATATGTGTTGTATCTTCTATACAATTTCCATCTTTAAATTTACCTAACAATTATATAGTTTATGTTGCAGTTGCTATGGCTGCATAACAACTACCTCAAACTTATCAATGTGAAATAATAACCATTTTAAGGTGCTCAAAAATTCTGCTGATCAGTTTTACCAGGACTTGGGGGACATATTCTTTTGCTTCTCATGGCATTACTGAGTTCCCTAAGTGATACTCAGCTAATGGAGAGGCTGGTCCAAAAGATTTAAGATGGCTTCTCTCACAAGGCTGGGGCCGTGATAGGGAATGACTGAAAAGCCAGATTCAGCTGGGACTGTTGACTGAAGTGCCTTTGCGTAGCCTCTCTAGCATGGCCAGATCAGGGGAGTTGGACTCCCCACAGGGGAACTATCATCCCTCAGTGAATGTGCCAAGACAATGAGGCAGAAGCTGATTTCTTTTTGTGACCTACTCTCAGAATTCATACAGCATTACTTTTTTTGCCATATTCTATTGGTCAAAGCAGACATGAGCCTGCCCAGATTCCAGGTGAGAGGAATAGACTCCGCCTCTTGAGGGAAGAGAGACAAGGTAATGTTGGAAAAGAACGTGTGGGAAGGGAGATATTTTTGGAAAATAAAATCTGGATCTGGAAAATACAATGTGCTACAGTTTATGAACTATAGTAAGGTTTTTCAGAGAATATTTTTCCTGATTTCTGAGGGATCAGTAGGAGCAGCATACCATTCCAAGAGTTGAATACCATCAACATATCATTCATACCATTCATTTCATTCCTGTTTGCCCAAGGACAGCCAGTCACCAAAGAGGGGTAATGAAAAATGAAGAAAGAAAGCTATTTTCTCAAAACCACTATTTCATTCAGCTGCAAAATTAATTCTTGTTCTATTGGACCTTGGGCCAAAAGCATGCTTGTATCTGATTTTCAAATAAAAGAGTTCTGTAGGTACTGACTTGGTTTCCTGGTATAATCTGTTCCATAGTCTGAGCTTGGGGACAGTGTCAGGTTACACTGGGAAGGAAGTCCGACACAGGAGTTGATTTTTTTTTTTTTTTTTTTTTTTTTTTTTACGGCATCAGTGACAGGTGCACTCAAAAGGCCTCTGCTGAGGCTATTATTCTTTGGATGTTCCTTCCTAAAGACTGTATTTTCTGACCTCCAGCTTCTGGGCCTCTAGCTTTTGGCAAACTTGAAGGAAACGTAGGAACCACCTGTTAATAGGACTGATGGTCTCTGGTTCATTTATTACAGTAATTAACAGCAACAGAATAGAATACTATTCTGGTATAATATAGAGCTAATTGATGATTTAGTCCACGATTTTCCTTAAGGCAGGATCCTAATGATGGACACTAAAGGCATCGATAAATCTCCAGGGACTTCTATAAAGTATGTTTTAAAATTGCCACCAATTAGCAAGAATATTTTATACTTAGAAACATAATCTTGGGACTCTTGGGTCAGTTGGCTCAACCAGTTGAATCTGATTTCAGCTCAGATCATGATCTCACGGCTAGTTTGAGCCCTGTGTTGGGCTCTGTGCTGAGAACTCAGAGCATGGAGCCTACTTCAGATTCTTTGTCTCTCTCTCTCTCTCTCTCTCTCTCTCTCTCTGCCCTTCCTCTACTCACTCCATCTCTCTGTCTCTCAAAAATAAATAAAAGCATTAAAAAATAAAAAAATAGGGGCGCCTGGGTGGCGCAGTCGGTTAAGCGTCCGACTTCAGCCAGGTCACGATCTCGCTGTCTGGGAGTTCGAGCCCTGCGTCAGGCTCTGGGCTGATGGCTCAGAGCCTGGAGCCTGTTTCCGATTCTGTGTCTCCCTCTCTCTCTGCCCCTCCCCCGTTCATGCTCTGTCTCTCTCTGTCCCAAAAATAAATAAACATTGAAAAAAAAATTAAAAAAATAAATAAATAAAAAAATAAAAGAAACATAATCTTAGGTATCACTTTGTTCATAGTTGTGTGGCCAGTCTGTATACACAGGATCATGAATATGATTCTGTCTATCCTGGTAAGTACACATGTTGAATAATATTCATTTTTAGTCACATCTGGGCTCTGCCCATGTTTTGGGCTTGATAAACAGGGCAGCTCTCATAAGAGCTGAGCTAATTAAAGATAGGAAGAATTTACTTTTTTTCCCAATACCCTCTCTGCTCAGTAGTGCTACCTAGTGACTATCTGGGAAATACCAATGATAGTTTTGGTATATAAAATATACCTTATGTCTTAATCAGTTTTACTATGTTTCATTTTGTGGCCCAAATTTATGAAGGTAGTAGCATAAAGAGTTGCCAGCAGACTAGAGATTATAGCAGAATATAAGTATAGGTCATAGGTGTCCAAGATAAGAAATGATTAGAGTCTTGGTTTAGAGTGACAGGAATTAAAATAAAACATAGCCACAAGAAACAATAATTCAGCTTTTTTAGAAATGAGAAACTTTTGTTAAAAAAAAAACGATTCAAGGGCATGACAAAAGTCAACACAAAAGCTTAAAAAGTTAACAGGCTGTTATAAAGTGAGAGTGTTTGAGGGAGATAAGGAACCTATGTTGGCCAGGCTGCCTACTGGAGGTACAGAATAATTTTTTTTTTCTTACAGCTTTCTCATTAAGAGAAGACTATATTATCAAAGATCAAGTTTCTTCTCAACAACTGGTTTCAAACTATTTAATTCATAAGCTTTCTTTGTTGATTTTAATACATTTTATACACTTACACATATAAAGTTAACACTTTCACCTGAAGCTTAAAATGTATTAACTTTATGTCTGTTATTACATTATAAGAAAATTCACCTACCACTTTGACTTTGCCATCCCAATTGGAGTCTTCTTTAAGAATTTTAGTCTTTAGACTCTTAAAAACTGAGAATAAACTGAGGGTTGATGGGGAGTGGGGGTGAGGGGGTGGGTGTGTGATGGGTATTGAGGAGGGCACCTCTTAGGAGGAGCACTGGGTGCTGTGTGGAAACCAATGTGACAATAAATTTCATATTAAAAAAAATAAACCAAAAAACATTTTTTTTGGTCTTTAGAAATGGTCCAGGTAACAAAGATGCCTCTTTCTTTAACTCACTATATTAGTATAGTATCTTAGGATTAATTAAGAATCATAGAAGTTATATTTAAGTTGACAATGCAGAACAATACGATCATTATTGATACCAAGTTCGCCAGAGAGATGACATTTGAAACTTTTATACAGGGGACATGAAGAGTAACATCAAATGATGTTACTTCAGCATTGTCTGAAGTTTAGAAGAGTCATAAAAGACACCAATTCTCATAATTTTAGTTGGTGGAAGCAGTGATAATATAGCTAACTGATAAAACCTATGTGGAAAATATAAAAGTTCAATGAATGAAATGTTAGAGTGGCATTATGTTTCAGTCTGTGATATGATCAGAGAGAAGACATAGCCACTTTAAAAATTACAATGATAGAACCAGTTCTAATTTGGCCAAAGATTTACCTTAATTAGGACTTTTATATACATCTTGGATTCTTATATAATTCTTATTTACCAATTATTAAAAATACTTCAAAAGTTTATTAGAGCATTTAAAAATAGGGGCGCCTGGGTGGCGCAGTCGGTTGGGCGTCCGACTTCAGCCAGGTCACGATCTCGCGGTCCATGAGTTCGAGCCCCGCGTCGGGCTCTGGGCTGATGGCTCAGAGCCTGGAGCCTGTTTCCGATTCTGTGTCTCCCTCTCTCTCTGCCCCTCCCCCGTTCATGCTCTGTCTCTCTCTGTCCCAAAAATAAATAAAAAACGTTGAAAAAAAAAATAAAAATAACTATTACTTGCTAGCCAAGTGTCTGTTTGAATTTTTTAACTGTACTGCTCAAGCCAGCCTTTTCTGTGAGACTGATTTTTCTGAAATTTCCGGCACACTTAAAGCATTAGAAGTTTTTGTCCTTGTCTGGCAGTTCTTGAATTTTCTCTTCTCAGATTTAAGGGAGCACTGATTAGTATCCATAAGCTACTCAGAAGAGGCTTTTTAAAACATAGAACTCTTGGTTGACAGTATGTTCAAATCTGTATCTCCATTGATTTTTCTGTCTACTTGCCCTTATCAGTTACTGTGAAAGGGGAGTTGAAATCTCCAAGTAGAATTATGGATTTATCTGTCTCTGTGTGTCTATTTCTTTGTTTTTAGATGCATTAACATTTAAGGATGTTATGTTCTCTTGATGAATTCATTCCTTTTATCATTATGAAATCAACTTCTTTATTCTTGGTAGTATTATTTGCCCTGAAATCAACTTTATTTTTCTTTTGATTAGTTTTAGCGTGGTATATATTTCTGCCTTTACTTTTAACAAATATGTGCTTTCTATTTAAAGTAAGTTTCTTGTAGACAGCGTAGGTTTGGTCTTTTAAAAAAAATCCAATTTGATAACTTGTTAATCAGGGTTCTCAGACCATTTGCATCTAATGTTATTGTTGATAGGATTGGGTTAAGATCTACCCATTTACTCTTTGTTTTCTGGTCATCTTGTCTGTTATTTTTCCCTTGTTTTGTTTTTTTCTGCCTATGTTTAAATTAATAGTATGTTTTTTATCATTTCATATTATTTCCTTCTTTGGCTATTGGCTGTGCATCTTTTCTCTTTGTTTTGAGTGATTGCTTTAGACTTTGTAGTATGTATCTTTAGCTTGTCACAATCAGCTACTACTTTATATAGAGCATGAGAACCTAATGACAGTGTACTTTCATTCCCTTTTGTGTTTTATTTCTGTGTATGTTATGAATTGTGTAACATTATTTTTGCTATAAATAGCTATATTTTAACGAGAATTAAGTTTATTTTTAAAGTCTTCTGTATTTACACACAATATTTTCTGCTCCTCATTCCTTTGTATATATACATAATTCAGTCAAGAATCTTGTGGGGGTTTTTTTTGTTTTGTTTTTTCCCTGTCTGAAAGACCTCCTTTTATATTTTCTTGCAGTACTGGTCTCCTAGTGATGAATTCTTTTTGTAAGTCTGAACAAAAACCTTTATTTTTGAAATGTATTTTCTCTGGGTATAAAATCTTAAGATGACCGATTCTTTTTTTCCCGTTTAGTACTTTGCAGCATTCTGGCCTGTCATGTTTTTGAGAAGTCTGCTGTCATTCCTATCTTTTTTACCACCTTGTGTAAGACACTTTTATTATTAATAATTTATTTTTAAATTCATATCCAAGTTAGTTAGAATATGGTGCAACAGTGATTTCAGGAGTAGATTCCTTAATGGTCCTTAACCATTTAGCCCATCCTCCTCCCACAACCCTTCCAGCAACCTTCTGTTTCTTCTCTATATTTAAGAGTTTCTTATGTTTTGTCCCCCTTCCTGTTTTTCTATTATTTTTGCTTCCCTTCCCTTATGTTCATCTGTTTTGTATGTAAGACACTTTCTTTCTTCTTTTTTTTCATCTTTCACTTTTAAGATTGTTCTCTTTATCACTGGCTTTAAGTAATTTGTCCCTTGGTGTACTTTTCTTCATGTTTATCCTTTTTGGAGTTTATTGAGTTGAAATTTATGGGTTTATAGTTTTCACTATATTTGGAGAAATAGGGGCCATCAAATACTTTTTCTATCCTTCACTCTCTTTGTAGGAATCCACTTATACATATATTAAATGGATTAAACTTGTCTATCAACTGAACTGATTGTTGTCTTCTTCCTTTTTTTGTTTTTGTGTTTGGTCTCTTTTCTCTTTGTATTTCATTTTAGAGAGTGTCTATTGCTGTGTGTTCACATTCACTAATCTTTCTTTGTTTAGTGTCTAACTTGCTGTTAGGATTATTATTTTTTTTAATCTAGACATTATTTTTGTCTCAATATAAAATTTTAGGGCATATTTGTATTTCCCTTATATCTTTTAAAAATTTTCATGCTGTTCCTTTTTGAACATACGGCAGCCCCCCTTGTTTGTGGTGGATATGTTCCAAGACCCCTAGTGGATGTCTGAAACCACAGATCATACTGGACCCAGTACATACTCTGTTTTTTTCTATATATACTTACTTATGATAAAGTTTAATTTATAAATTAGGTGCAATAAGAGATTTACAACAAAGATAATAAAGTAGAATAATTACAACAACAGAAGTTATATGAATGCAGTCTTTCTCTCAAAATATTTTATTGTACTGGACTCACTCTTCTTGTGACAGTCCGAGATGATAAAATGCCTACATGATGAGATGGCATGAGATGAGATAATGGCGTAGGCATTGTGACTTAGCATTAGGCTACTATGGACTTTTTGACGATTCATCAGAAGGAGAATCATCTGCTTCCAGACCATAGTTGATTGTGGCTAACTCAAACCATGGAAAGCAATACTGTGAATAAGGGAGGATTACAGAATATAGTGTGCTCTTGTGTCGTTTGTCTTTGTTTTTTGTTTTTTTAAAGATTTTATTTTCAGGTAATCTCTACACCCAACTTGAGGCTCGAACCCACAACTCCAAGACCAAGAGTTGCACACTCCATTGACTGATCCAGCCAGGAGCCCCACTCTTGATCTTGTTTTACTCATGTTTTTCTTGCTGTTGGTCTGGCTCATGCTCTCTCAGTCCTCTGGTAAATTCTAGGGGCTCTGTCTTCCTCACATGCTCAAATCTGTTTCCTCAACTGGGGGGAACTGCTCATCTCTATTCTGGTGTAGAAAATCTCTAGGCAGTAAGTTAGGGCAGCCTTAGAGCTCACCTCATTTGTTTCCCTTCTCTTGAGTATTGCTGTCCTGAACTATCTGTCTTCCAGGGACAGAAAACCATTGTTTCATATATTTTGTCCTTTTTTTGTTTTTCTTTTTTTTTTAACTTAAGGTGATGGAGTAGATCTAGTCTTTGTTACACCATCATGGCTGGAAACAGAAGAACCCCGTACCCCCTCCTTTTTACCATTATAGATTTCCTGGTAAATGTAATTATTATCTTTGCACATGTCTATAAATGTTGTTTGGTCTGCATTAGGCTTTAAAGAAAGAACAGGACTAAAATTTTTGCATTTCTGCATTGGGCATGGCATGGTTAAGGGGGGATGTGTCCACTAACCAGTGTTATTTTGGTGACTGAAGAGCTATTGTGAAACCTCTTAATATTCATAATCTTGCACTGAAAGATACTTTTGAAATTTAGTTTCTGTTCCAATTTTGGCACAAGTGGTTTTCTAAGCTAATGTGGGATCCCGCCGTAAAGCTTTCCAACTAAACGATTTCACCAAGTGTACCTTATTTCAACTTCATTACTGTTTGTTACCAGTCGTTTTTGCTGATAGAGAACAACATCTGTAATATGGGTGGATATTTTGTTAGAAATGTAGCATACCTACCAATTAGTTGGCCCAGCCAAATTAGCATGTGTTGGTCTGCATCTCCAATTACCGCAGCTGCTTGAGTGTTGCTGTTCTACAGCTGGCATTAGGCATGTGGGAGTGTACTGCACCATGGCCAGACACTAGCTCTACCTCTTAATTAAAACATTGGCTTATGTTTGCATGATTTCTTTAAAACAGTAAGTGGTCTTTCCAATTGGATTATTGATGGTTCAGTAACTTCTATATAAAAAAAAAAAAGCAAACCTTTTTTTTGGTTGAGGAAATGTGGGACCAAGGTGTTCGGAAAAGAGTCCCATTTAAGTAGATGATTAGTGTTTCTCCTCCCACTTTCAGATTATTAGTTGTTATTCTAAGTGGATAATTGTAATTTGGGGTACAGACTTAAAGTATAAAAGAATTCATAGAAAGGCATATTCTTTGGATGTATTTATTAAGTTCTTCAGTACTTTTATTTAGGGATTGCTTCCCTTTTCATCATGGAGAGAGTACTTCTGAGAGTTTTATGGAAAAGGTTCACTTAACTTGATTCTTCCATCAAATAAAGTTACAGATTTTCTTGTCAGTTTCCACTGTTTTGATAATCTTGTTGTACCATTACTGATTAAATGCACAGTTTGTTACATGCTACCCTTTACAAATCTTTAACTACAAAGCACTAATTTAAATGACTCCGTGCTATATCTAATAGTAGAAACAAAGAGGAGTCCATTAAAACCAACAAGAAATTTCATAAATTTTGAATTACTCTATTCCTTTACTGTTAAGAAAAACCAATGGAATTAATATCTAATGACAGCAGGCTACTAGTAATAAAAATGTTGATGTAGAATCAGCTTTGTACTTCCATTCTGTTTAATGCTATAGAGCTGTGTAAAATCTAAAATGTAATCACTCTAATAACTGATAGAAATATTAAGCCACAAATAAGTATACTCATTTTTGTGGAACACTTAGCATCATGTTTAGACATGTGTAGTTCAGAAACCATACCCATACCCAGAAACCATACATGATGTTAAAGGTCATTCCTATTCAGGAACTGATAGACTAAGCCCCTCACTTTTTAAATATGGAAACCAAGTCTGAAAACCAAGTCATACCTAGTAAGTGACTGACGTGAACGGAGTCTTTGGCTTCTTGTACTATGTTCTCTATTACCCCATGCCCTTAATTTGTGCTTTAAATATTGTAGCTGGGGAACTAAATGATAATTTGGGGGGAGGTAAACATCCCCAGAATGTGATATCACAGTTACATATATAGCATCAAGGAAATAAAAAACAAACTAAACTCAACTTGCATCGTGACTGTGTTTAAATGCAGTTACTTACTACAGTTATTATCATTGGACCAATTTTAGGATTTGTGAGCATTTTTATTAAAATGGGCATATTTATTCCTTTTCATTTTTTAAGACGTAGCCGTGTTCAACTGGATACTTGAGGATGATTTGGAGTTAGTAAAATCCTAACATAACTACATAAAATGGTCTATTTATGCTAACACAAGCTTTGATTAAAAACAAGTAATTTTCCAGGGGTGCCTGGGTGGCTCAGTGAGTTAAGCGTCCAACTTCAGCTCAGGTCATGATCTCCCGGTTCGTGAGTTTGAGCCCGGCGTCGGGCTCTGGGCTGACAGCTCAGAGCCTGGAGCCTGCTTCAGATTCTGTGTCTCCCTCTCTCTCTCTCTCTCTCTCTGCCCCACCCCTGCTTATGCTCTCTCTGTCTCTCAGAAATGAATAAACTTTTAAAAAAAAAGTTAAAAAAAACAAATAATCTTCCAATAATAGTTGAGATATTTCCTGTAATAAGTGATGAAATAGGGGCGACTGGGTGGCTCAGTCAGTTAAGTGTCCGACTCTTGATCTCGACTCAGGTCATCATCTCACTGTACGTGAGTTCAAGACCCGCATGGGGCTCTGCACTGATGGCACAGAGCCTGCTTGGGATTTTGTCTCTTCTTCTCTCTGCGCCTCCTCTGCTTGTGCGCGTGCTCTCTCTCTTTCAAAATAAATAAGTTAAAAAAAAATAAGTGATGAAATAAGTATCCAATGTTGATCCCTAGAACAATTCTGAGGACAGGCTGGCTAGGTTCCCTAAGACTCCACTGTAGGCAATAAAACTGATCTTCAGTTTTAGGTCATCAACTCAGGTCTAGTTTTGCTTCTACTGCTATGTGGTATTTCTTTGTGTTCTTTCTAATTATTCATGCCCCTCTCCCACAAGTTATCCTTATGGTATTAATCCAGAATCCCAAGGTGCCTTGAATGTACACGTTGTTTTCCAGTCTTGAATTCCTCAAAATGGTGTTTTTGGTTCCCATTTCTGACTTGGCGTGGGGGACGGTGCTGTCACTCCCCAATTCTGGAAGGCCTTTATTCATCCTTTGGGTGTCTTCTAGTACTGGTTTGTGTGGCTGGATGTTGGACCAGCAGCCAGGTAGGTGGGACCCGGCTTTCCTACTGCTACAGGGTTGGCCACTCTCCTTTGATCAGTTTTGTACGTTGAGTTTTGCATCCTTTTGATAAATGGGTTTATTGCAGTGAAGTTTGAGAACCATTGCTATAGATTTCTCCCTGTACCTTCTTGGTCAGTCCTTACTGTTCCCTTCTAACAAAGGAGCTATTTTACTCAGCATGTGTCTCCAGATGCCTAGCCTTTCATCCTCCTCATGGAAAGAAATGTCCTCTTCTCCAAGAGCAACGTTTTGCTGATGTCTCAGTTACCAGTCTCTTGCTGGTTCTTAAGGCCTTGTTCCCATAACATTCTTCTCTGATGTCTTTCACAGGGACCCTTTAGACACGTTTTTTGGGGGGGGAGGGGGCTGCTTTTTGTTTTACAAAATAAGCATATTTCACTTGATCACGTAAATCTTAATTTATGTCTTCTTTTGAAATTCCAAATGAGCTGTTAACTCTGGGCCCAGCATTCATGTAGGGCAGCACTCAGTTGGTGCTGAGAACCATTTGCCCTTTTAGGTGGGGCCTGCGCTGTCAAGTTTGGCCCAGCCCGTCCCCGCTCACGTAGTGCACGCACATATACTTTTATTAGGCTCTCTGCAAACTTGAGTAACATGCTTGGCCCCAAAGACATTTCAGTTTGCTACCTCTGTTATCCTTCACAGTCTTTCTAAGCACTTCTAGAGAGAAATTCTGTTTCATTTGCAAGGCATTGTAGAACACTTGCAGGACATGTAGACCCTTTTGTCACGTGGATAGGCCTCATTGTCAGTCAAATGAATTTCTTCTAGTATGGTATATTTCTATTTCATAAATATTCCCCATTAATTTTGGTTTTGTCTCAGAAACATACCTATCAATGTTAATACAATATAAACTTATGGATGTAGGAAAACTATATACATACAGTGAGTGAGCAAACACAAAATGGAGGAAATCACAGTGTTCCCTCCGAATTACTATTCCTTCTTGCCCCCCTGGATTTCTTAATTTTAATTTTACCTAAATTTTTGATATTATCTAATATTAACTAATGTCTAATATTATAATTTAGTGGCTCCTTTGGATTTTATATACATTGCATAACATACTGTGTATTCTTTTGAGTTTTGGCTTCTTCAGTTCAGCATATAATATATAGATCCAACAGAAATGCACATACATGTGCTCTGAAGACCTGGATGGGATTTTCATAAGTAACATTACGGAAATAGCAAAAAACTGTAGTTCGTTTATTTTCATTCCTTTGTGAATATACCACAATTTCGTTATCTGTTCCACTGTTGATGGACATTTGGGTTGTTTCCAGTTTTTGAGTATTTCTTTTGGATCTCTACCTGTAAGTGGACTTGAGACATAGTGAGAGGCAAAAATAGCAAAACATACATAAAACATTGCTGTTTCTAACAAATACATTTCTTTTTTTTTTTTTTTTTTTTAACAAATACATTTCTTAAGATAATGTTGCAAATACTTGGAATTAGTACCTAGACCTTACGTCCTTCTGTTACTGCCATGTCACAAACAAAACAAAAACTGTCTAAAGAGACTGCGGACTATTTTTATGTCATAGCTTTTGGTACGATGTATGAATTTTAAACCTATACTTTGAAAGCTGAATGTCCAACCTTTTTACATAACTGCTATAAAATTTTTTAACGTGCAAAAATTTTAGAAGTCCGTTTACCTGGCAGTTTGCCCTCTGTTGGCATGGTTCCAAGTGTGTAAAGTACATTTAAAAAATCATGTTAAGGGTATTGGAGACTATGCTGTAAAAATACTGCCTTAAATGGAAAATAAGCAGTTGTAAGATCCCCGTTCACCCGTTTTCTCTTAAAAGTTCATTCTTGAAAATGTAAGAATAAGAATAGATATGCGTGTTTATGTAAGTTAACTTGTACCATCATAATCAAACGGTGAGTTTAAATATTTTTATTATTTCTTTCGCTTGGTCTTGTTTCTGTCACCCTTTCGCACACAGTGCTAAAGCGTTATTAATTGAATTTTCTCCTGCACAATTACATGGTGATTTCTACAAGAAAGGCTTAATATTCCTTACAGCATCATCTTACACAGCAGCATTGCCTCTGGGACTTTTATACAATGCAGCTGCTTGTGGTAAATGAAGGAAATCAAGTATTGTAGTACAGACTTTTAGGGATATTAACATATTTTTGAAAGCAAGTAAAATATCCTGCATACTAGCTTGTGATCCTCTGTGAATGGAGAATAAATCCATAGGAATGGTTACTTTTTTTCTTGAATAGAACACAGCGTTATGGGACTGTGAACTGTTTCTGCTCTTCTAGTGAGTGAATTTTAAATTGTCAGATTCTGGGGCGCCTGGGTGGCGCAGTCGGTTAAGCGTCCGACTTCAGCCAGGTCACGATCTCGCGGTCCGTGAGTTCGAGCCCCGCGTCGGGCTCTGGGCTGATGGCTCAGAGCCTGGAGACTGTTTCTGATTCTGTGTCTCCCTCTCTCTCTGCCCCTCCCCCGTTCATGCTCTGTCTCTCTCTGTCCCAAAAAAATAAATAAACGTTAAAAAAAAAAAAAAAATTTTATAAAAAAAAAAAAAATTGTCAGATTCTTATGAATGATTTGGGGAGAAATAAGATATTTTCAAGACATTATTTTGAGGAGGAATTTTTTGTCTCACTACATTTTAAAAGTATTTTGTAGTTGATTTATCTATTTTTTAAAGTAAACTTTATTTTTTTGAGCAGTTGTAGGTTCGTAGCAAAATTGAACAGAAGGTACAGAGACTTCCCATATACACACAGCTTCCCTAACTCTCGGAATCCAGAGTGGTACCTTTATTCTGTCTGACACACCTGTCATGACATACCACTGTGACCCCAGATCCGTATGCAGTGTAAGTTGTTCATACTCCTGGAAGGAGTAAGTTTAAATCTCAAACTTTTGTTGTTACATGTTGCCTACAAAATGTTTCTCTTTGTCTGCATTTGGATTCCTTAGCTTATTCCCCTTTGGCTTTTAAAAAATGGCATGGGAATTGTATTTTTTGCTCTTTGTCCTTTTATTTTTTTAAGCTTAACATTTAATATTTTTCAAAAAACCTATTTTACGATATGCCTGTCTTTTCTGCCTTTATCTTGTACACTTGGCATAGGCTGAAAGGGATCAGTTTAGATTTCCAGTCAGAAATGCATATGCTTATAGAGACCAGGCAGCTATGGAAATGAGTCAGGGAGGCTGGGGTGAGGCAAGGAGTGGAGAGGTCTGGAGAACTGAAGAACTCCTCCCCACGTATAGATGGCAGCTCTGACTTATTGCTACTGCTTGTGTGGCAGTGCAAGCCTGGGGTGCCGTATTTTCCAGTTACATTAAAAGAATTTGAGGGGTGCCTGAGTGGCTCAGTCGGTTAAGTGTCCAACTTCAGCTCAGGTCATGATCTTGCAGTTCGTGAGTTTGATCCCCATGGCGGGCTCTGTGCTGACAGCTCGGAGCCTGGAGCCTGCTTCAGATTCTTGTCTCCCTCTCTCTCGGCCCCTCCCCCGCTCAAGCTCTGTCTTTCTCTCTCTCTCTCAAAAATAAATAAACATTAAAAAAAATTAGAAAAGGATTTGAGGGGCACCTGGGTGGCTCCGTTGGTTAAGCCTCCAACTCTTGATCTTGGCTCAGGTCATGGTCTCACAGTTCGTGAGCTTCAGCTCCACATTGGGCTCTGTGCTGACAGTACAGAGCCTCTTGATGTCTCTGTCTTTCTGCCCTCACCCCGCTTGTGCTCTCTCTCTCTCTCTCTCTCTCTCAAAATAAATAAATAAACTTAAAAATTTTTTAACAAAAAAATAATGATAAAGAATTTGAGGGGCGCCTGGGTGGCTCAGTCGGTTAGGCGTCTGACTTCAGCTTAGGTCATGATCTCAGGTTCGTGGGTGTGAGCCCCACACTGGACTCTGTGCTGAAGCTCAGAGCCTGGACCCTGCTTCGGGTTCTGTGTCTCCCTCTCTCTCTGCCCCTTCCCTGCTCATGCTCACATATATACTCACTCCCTCTCAAAAATAAATATTAACAATAACAAATTTTTTTAATTAAAAAAAAGAATTTGAAAAGGAAACTAAGATGACTTATAGAAGACTTTGCAATTTTATATCAACTTAGTCTTTTTTTATTTTTTAAATTTTTTTTACATTTCTTTATTTTTGAGAAACAGAGTGAGACAAAGCCTGAGTTGGGGAGGGGCAGAGAGCAAAGGAGACACAGAATCCGAAGCAGGCTCCAGGTTCTGAGCCAGTAAGCACAGAGCCCGATGCGGGGCTCGAACCCACAAACTGAGATCATGACCTGAGCCAAAGACAGACACTCAACCGACTGAGCCACCGAGGCGCCCCTCAACTTAGCCTTAATTGGGGCCAAAGTTGAAGATCCAACAACTCATGGGCCACTGTTTTCATTTATTTATTTTTATTGAGCCATTATTTCTAAAATGATTACATGTGCTGGGGACTGCTTTAAGAGCTTTGTAGAAATCAACTCATTGAATCATTGAACAACTCTCTGAGACTGGAACTTCTGTTATCCTCATTTGAGAGAAGGTACACCTAAGATACAGAGGGGTAATTGTCTGCGGTAAGCAGAATTCTAAGATGCTCCTGAAGATTCCTGCCCCATGGTGTACACACCCCATGCATCCCCTTCCTCTTGAGTGTAGGCAGGACTCATTGATATAATGGATGACATTCTTGTGGTTAGGTGACATTATATGGCAAAGATGAAGTGAGTTTACAGATACCATGTATGGTCTGTCATCAGTTGAGTTGGAGTTCATCAAAAGGGAGATTATCTTTGGCCGGCTGACCTAATCAGGTGAGCTCTTTAGAAACCTACTCAAGTCTTTCCTGAGGTTAGAAATTCAAAGCATCAGAAATGGTCTTCTTTTGGCCTTGAAGAAGCACACTGCTGTGTTGTGGGGAGGGCGTGTCGCAGGGAGCGGCAGGTGGCTTCGAGGAGAGAGGTCCCCGTTTTTACAACTGCAAGGAATAGAATCCTGTCAGCAAACAACGATTGGGTTTAAAAGTGGAGCCTGAGCCTCAGATGAGATCGCAGCCTTCTGAGACCCTGAGCAAAGGACCCAGGTAATACCAAGACTGCATTCTTGACCTACAGAAACCGAGATGATGAACGTATGTTGTTTTAAACAGCTAAGTCCGTGGTAATTTTTGATGCAGCAATAGAAAACTAATAGGGTCACATTGCTAAGGAGTGACAGAACTGGGGTTTGGCCCCAGGGAGCCCAGGTACAGAGTACACTGCCTTGTGTGATCACTCCTATCCAGAGGGCTCTTTGAACAAGTAATTGAATGGATGCTTTTTTAAAGCTTCTTTTCTGTCCCACATGACCACAAGGTGTACATTCTACTATGATGTTCTGCTTCATAAATCCACTTTTATGGGCAACTCAGAAATTAATTTCTTCAAGTTCTCTTTTTATCTTTTCCCCTAGATTAAAAAGCTGATAGGTATATACATACCCCCACACAGTTATATATACATATAACAATTACTCACACAATATATATTAAAACTTGTTTTATTAAAAAGGCAGATTTTTTTCCCCTGTATTGCGAACTAATATTAATGTTCCTTTTCTAATCTCTTTGGTGTAAAATTGTTTTTAGAGTCTGTAAATAAAGCATTTGCTGAAAGCTCCATGAAGTATTGTGGAAAGCTTATTTTTCTTGATTCAGTTTTAAAAAGATACGGAATATTTTAAAACTTGGTAATTTAATTAATGACATTCATCTTGAACTTTTTAACCTTCAGAATTTACAGTTTACCTTACATTCGCAATCATGAGATGGAATTTATTATTTTTCATTTTACCTTTATCTACTTTTAAATGTGTGGATGGCAAATGAGAGCTGCTTAAAGCAATGAGGAGGACATAGCAGGAGTGTATATAATCTTTGTGGGCACTAAAAACTCTAAGGAAAAACTAATAGGTATTTATTAAGTTTTGTTGTAAGCATTAATAATTTTTTAATGTTTATTTATTTTGAGAGAGGAGAGGGGCAGAGAGAGGGACAGAGAGAATCTCAAGCAGGTTCCACACTGTCAGCATAGAGCCTGATGTGGGGCTCACACTCACGAACTGTGAGATCATGACCTGGGCCAAAATCAAGAGCTAGACACTCAACTGACTGAGCCACCCAGGTGCCCCTGTACACATTAATAATTAATGGATCTGAATGATTAAGGATTATTAAGCTTCTTACGTGAGCTGGAATCCAGACTTTTTAAAGAATGTTCCATTTTAGAATGTGAAATAAACTGACAGAATTGCTTTTATCTTGACTGCCCTATTAAATACCAAGAATTGTTACCAGAACATGATGCTGTGAGGGTAGATCAGTCATTAGGCGACCTGGATCCAATCTTGGGTCTTCCACTGAAAATCTTTGTTACTGGAGACACCTGGTTGCCTGTTGTACTCTGTGTAGGACAGGTATATTTCTCTCTGTGATGGTGATAATATCTGCTCTATATCACTTAGCTGTTAGTTCTGAAGATCAAACAAGGTAATATACTTGAGACATTTTTGAACGTAGGGGAAAGCTTAACTTTCAGTCTTTGCCTTTCCAGATAGAATATGTTAATTGTTTTCTTGGGGCAAAATGAGAACTTGAACTGCTCTTTACCCAGGGCAATCCGCAAAATGTCTTCCCCACGATCCACTGCTGCTTTCCCTGTGGGCAGGATGCTTGAGGCAAATTACTGAATTTTGTTCATCTTTCTGTTTTTAATCATCCTGGCCTCTAGTACCTACTGATAAAGAAAATTTTCTGATCCTAATTGGCTGCCACTTTAAAAATTGTTGGAATCCATTGACATTTGCAGAATAATTTTGCTGACTCAGACGTTTGAGAACATAATAAAGGTTAGCATCTCTGTAGTTTCATGGGAGATATCGGTAGCAGGATACAGGTGACCTACTCGCTCCCTTTCCCCGTCCCCTCCTCACTCCCTTTTCTCCGTGTTCCATTGCTTCATATACCGTCTGCTGTGCAAGGTATCATCTCCTGTGTGTGCTATTCTTATATGTTGCATTTGTACACCTCATACAGATGGCATAATCACACATAAGGATATCATCTCATGTATTGTCTTAATCTTCCTAAGAAAGAGGTAAATGCTTCTCTGCTGGCTTTTTTTTTTCTTCCAAGTTTTTATTTAAATTCCAGTTAGTTAACATACAGTGTAATACTAGTTTCAGGTGTAGGATTTAGCCATTCATCACTTACGTAGAACACCCAGTGCTTTTTTTTTAAAAAAAAAAAAAAACAAAAGTCTCTACAGTGAAGTACTTTTCATGACTTCCCAATGAAATCTGATGTACTTTCAAAGCTCTTAATTCTTGTGTGCTTATGGCATTTGATAACAAGGAATAAGAGTGTAAAAAAGGGAGAGAAAAGACATTGGCCCTTCGTTTTCCAGGTAATTTTTCACGGCAGTGATGCTGTGGTCTTTGTTGAAGCTTATAAAGTTAAATGGGTATGGGGCACCTGGCTAGCTCAGTTGGTAGAGCATGTGACGCTTGATCTCAGGGTTGTGAGTTCAAGCCCCATGTTGGGTGTACAGCTTACTTAACTAAATGAATAAGTAAATAAATACATGCATACCAAATTTTAAAAGGTAAAATGTTGTGTTACTGAAGAAAGATATTCTCTGAGAAACCAGTTCAATGACGCCCAGAAGTTGGCTGACAAATCCTAAAGGATCTGTCCATTGATTTCCTCAAGGCTACTGGTTAGACTTCCTAAAAATTTGACTGAAAATACATATCTAGAGACATGGGGTTTATTAAGATAGGCACATTATGTTTTATATCTTACATTAAATTATGACATTTTCAATTGAAAGTTTTCAGCACTTTTTTTTTTTGCTTAAAAATAATTGAAAAGTATAGCACAAGCAAATAAATAAAATTCACCTCTTAAGGACTCAGCATTTAATCAGTTGTGTAATTTGATCCCTTAATTACCTGTGATAGGACAGATTTGTTGGACACTAGGATTTGACACAGGAATTTAAACAGAATGATGTACCAGTTTAACCAATTTGAAATGGGCATTTTTTAGCCTCAAAAAAGGCTTAAATTCCTTTTTAAAGAATTGTTCTTTCATTCCTTATCCCCCTTGCCTTGCTTCATATTTTCTTGATGGCATTTATTACCAAATCTGACACATTATATTTAAAAAATTTTTTCATGTTTATTTGTGTTTGAGAGAGAGAGAGACAGAGTGCGAGCAGGGGATGTGCAGAGAGAAAGGGAGACACAGAATCGGAAGCAGGCTTCAGGCTCCGAGCTGGAGCCCAACACGGGGCTCAAACGCAGTAACTGCGAGATCATGACCTGAGCCGAAGTCGGACGCTTAACTCAGTGAGCCACCAAGCACCCTCTGACACATTATATTTTTACTTGTTTCATTACTTTCTCCCCCAGATAGACTCTGTGCTCCAAGGCTAGCAACTTGGTTTGGGTAATGGCTGATGTCCCCAGTACCATTAACAATGCCTGACCCATAGTAGCAAATACTCACTAAAAATTTGTCTAGTGAGGGAATGAATGTCTGTAGCATCAACTGCCTTCTAAAAACAAACTTTGGAAGATATGCTTTTTACCATTATGAGTCTATGAGACTCTCCAGATTTGAATTATTTGTAAACGAAAGGAGATTGGCCAGAATCAAAGTGTTCACGGCCATGTTGCTGGATACTCATACAGTGAGAGTTTCAGAAGTAAATTTATGAGATAAATGTAGTGGCAGTCTTCAGCAAGGCAAGAGTGATTCTAAAACTGAAAATTTTATTTTTCTGTTCCTCACAAAAATTTGGATCTAAATGTGGGGCCGCCAGCCTCGTGAGGGGACCACATACCCTGTGTGGCCGGTAGTGATGTGTTAGCGATTGCTGCCAGAGGCCACTGTCTTGGGAGGGGGCCAGAGAGAGAGCCCAAGAACCTCGGTGTCCAAGACTAAAAGCTTAAACTCCACACTATTACGTTCAAAAGGGAACTCCTGGAGAACCGACCAAGATTTAGGAACTGACATATGAATTTGCAGGCCCTGAAACCTGCTTTTGTTGGCACGCTCAAGGGTGAATATGCCTTTTAAGGGAAAACTTGCCCGAAATCAAGTTTAGTAGGATGATAAAACTGAATGCCCAGTTCTGGGTTTTTTTTTAAAAGAAGTGTAATGGCGGTGCAGGCTGCAATACTTACCAGTATAACTGCTCCCTGTGGCAGATGTATGAAGGAAGCCATAGTAAAACCAGAGGCTCCCCTCATGAGCAGGCCGTCTATTGCCGGAGAGCATGTGTGGTGAGGAGTATCACGTGAGGGGGTCTGGCATGTTTATTTCCAGGAGAGGAGCAACCTGTGGGGAGACCTAAGCATTTGATGCCTCTGGCCAGTTCCCCAGCCAGTTCTTGGATGAACATTTGCAAGACCTACCATTTTTCTTCCATCCAGGTCTCTCCAGCAACTCCTCTGGCTTCTGATCAGCACTTTGTTTCTTTATGTATTTTGCTATGTGCAGCCTGGCTCTCTTTATAGGTCTTGTAGGCCTGGGAGGGGATCCTGACCCAAGGAAGCATTTTCTTCTTCTCAAAGGACAAAAGTACTACTTAGTTTCTGAAATTAATCAACTAGTTAATTTAAACTGTATAGAAGTAGGGGCGCCCGGGTGGCTCAGTAGGTTGGGCGTCCGACTTCGGCCCAGGTCATGAACTCACCGTCCGTGGGTTCGAGCCCCACGTTGGGCTCTGTGCTGACAGCTTGGAGCCTGGAGCCTGCTTCAGATTCTGTGTCTCCCTCTCCCTCTGCCCCTCCCTGGCTCAAGCTCTGTCTCTGTGTCTCTCAAAAATAAATAAACATTAAAAAAAAATTTAAACTGTATAGAAGTATAAAAAGTGAAAGTTGATTCCCTTTTTCTCCTGTACTCGATGTATAAACACACACGCATCCTTTGATCGGACTTTTCTACTTCTAGAAGTTTATTCTACAGAAGAACTCTGGTAACTGCACAAAGATTTATATGCAGGACATTCACAGTGTTGCTTATGGAAGTGAAAAATGAGAAGTTATTTGAATGTCTGTCAGTGACTCCTATTCCAGGGTCCTCCTTGAGCAAAGATAGGGCCCAAGCCTCACAGGAGATAGAAAGAGCATGATTGCTCTGTGTTATCAGATCAGCTTATTCACAGGGCGTCGAGAACGTGAGCTTCTCTTCCTGGTCAGTGATTCCTTCCAGGCCTTGGTATGGATGATTAAAACTGCAGCCGTGTGATCTGTCACCTGTTTGACCATAATTTGGGGGGTAAAATAGTGACCAGTGTCCACAAATACTCTTGAATGCTTTGGCTCAGTATGGCTCTTTAATACATTACTCAAATCTCTCCTTTTGTGACTTTATGTCTTTGTTGCCTGTAATACAGCCTTTGTCAGATTCTTCGCCAGACCTTTCCCCAAGGGGGGCTTAACTAGACTACATGGAGCCCTGCCTTGGATTATGACTAATTTTGCTTACTTTTTTTTATTATGTGTTTTGTTCCTCTTCTCTTATCATACCTTTGGCACGGGGAGGGGTCCTGGAAGAGGGGGTATATGTGAGGAGCATGGTCTTAGTTGCACCCATAACTGGTTTTGGTCAAACTGCTTTTGGTGTTGGTGGCAACATATGAGCATCTTGTAATTTCTCCATCCTTATTTGTCTTTTTCATTATGTTTTGTTTGTTTGTTTGTTTTTTGTTTTCAGTAAGGTCTTGGTGACCTATAAAATTTCTCCTGAATTCATTGGCATTCTGGATTTCTTTTATAACTTACCATGATACACTCCCCTTCTTTGGTGCAATGAATTCTTCCTTTGATCTGTGCCTGCTCGTACTGTGTTTTGAATGACCGGTTAAATAAATTATGGCCCAGCTATCCTGTGTAATTAAAAATGTCTATCGGGGTACCTGGGTGGCTCAGTCGGTTGGGTGTCCAACTTCAGCTCAGGTCATGATCTCACAGCTCATGAGTTCAAGCCCCACGCCGGGCTCTCTGCTGACGGCTGGGAGCCTGGAGCCTGCTTCAGATTCTGTGTCTCCGTCTCTCTCTTCCCCTCCCCTGCTTGTGCTCTTAAAAAAAAAAAAAAAAAAGTTACCTCTACGTATTGACATGGAAGGCTATCTTTAGTGAAAAAAAGCAAGTTGCAGAGTAGCATATTTAGAGAAAGTGCTCTTTTATTAAAAAAAAAATCGATAACAAAAACCCCACATACGACAAATATTAAACTTATGAACCAGCTTTGTGTGTATATAACATATATAGATAATGCATCAAAAAAGGTCTGCAGGATTACAGCCCAGACCAGTTAGAGTGGTTATTTCTGAGGAGTTGTTAAACCACAAATTTTTACTCTTTTGAGGGTCATGGAACTTTTTGTGAATCCAAATGATAAAAAACTTACCCTATCAAAATATGTGTATATACAGTTGGCCAGTGAACAATGTGGTGTGGGATGCTGACCCCACACACAATCAGAAACTCATGTGTAGCTTTTGGCTCCTTAAAAACTTAACTGATCCCCTCTTGGCCGGAAGTTAAATACATTATATACTCTGTTTTTATAATAAGATAAGCTAGAGAAAGGAAAATGTTATTCAAAAAATCATAAAGGAGAGAAAATGCATTTATAGTGTGATAAAAAATCCATGTGTAAGTGGACCTGTGCTGTCCAACCCATGTTCAAGGGGCCTCTGTACGTACAGAATATTCTGCCTACAGTTTTCGGGAATCCAGGGCCTCCTCTGATAACTGCTCCCATCCAGCCAATGTGTATTGGCATTACGGTCTAATTAATATCAATCCTCGTTCATTTTTTTTGTAAGTACCGAGGAAACCCCTCAGTTTTGCCTTCATTGTAATGATATCTGTTGAGCTCCTATGGCAGTACTTTGAGGCCACTGTAAGGGCAGTGGAAGGGACACTGTTTCCGTCAGCCAGAGGGAAATTTGTTAATATAAGAGAGGTTTTGGTTATACCTCCTTGAATTTCTTTTTTAAAGACCTGTGCTATCCAAATCATTCTCCTAAATCCTAAGAAGGCAGTTTTACTGTATATTAAGATAAGTGGGACTGACTAATGTGTTTTAAGGCCAAATATATATGAGAATTACATTTTTAGATGCCATCCACACATATACATATACACACGTACACATAGTTTACAGTAAATTGGGTCCTCAAAACAATCAGTATTTGGGAACATAATTTTACCATTTTAAATTATTATAGAGGCTAGTGGTATTATATGTGTATATAGTATATTATTGGTCTTAGCTATGATTGATTTTAGTGACAGAAATTCCAATTATAAATGGTTTCTGTAGACAAACCGGCTTTACTTTTCAATATCTGTTTGGCACACTTTCCGGAAGTGCTTTGGTCAAAGTACGGAGTTGTCTATGTATGTTTAGCATGAAGCTCAGTAAGTAAGAGCGTGTTTTGCCCCTACAAAACTCAGATATTTATTTACTATTTACATTTCTAGCTACCAAGTGAAGGCCACAAAGCTATCCCTTCTGAAACTGAACCTTAACTTACAGTATTTTATCAGCCTTTATTACACGGTATGTGTCAAAGACATTTGTGTGTTTAGTATTATCTAAGATGACTTATAATGTTCTGAACTCTGGAGAGGAACCCCAAGGCCTCCCTACCTCATCTTTGGCTGCGGTATAAAAGTATCTCTCAGGGGTGCCTGGGTGGCTTAGTCAGTTGAGCATCTGACTTGGGCTCAGGTCATGGTCTCAAGGTTCATGGGTTCGAGCCCTGCATTGGGCTCTGTGCTGACAACTCAGAGTCAGTGCCTGTTACACTGCCAAAGTTGGTTGCCTAGGCTTTATATATGGTCTTTCCTGGGAGCAGCACCACCCCAACTGTACCAAACACAGCACCCAGATCTTGGTTTCCAGATAGGTTTTTAATAAAGGGTCCAGGGCTCCTTGGAGAAATGGGTAGTTCAGGGCTGGGGCAGAGAGAATAGAAGCTGAGTCTGGAGTATCTCTTAAGAGTAGACTTATCTTGGGGCACCTGAGTGGCTCAATCGGTTAAGCATTTGACTCTTGATTTCCACTCAGGTCATGATCTCATGGTTCATGAGATTGAGCCCCCCAGGGGGCTTGGGATTCTCTCTCTCCCTCTCTCTCTCTGCCCCTCCCCTACTTGTGCTTGTTCTCTCTCTGTTTCAAAATAAGTAAACAAACTTAAAAAAAAAAGTATATCTATCTCGAGCAATGAGAAATGTACAGAATTGTTGGATCATTATATTGTAACCTGAAACTAATGTAACACTGTATGTTAACTTATATTTAAATTTACAAAAAGGAATAAATGGGATTTTATAAATTCTCAAGGTATCTCCCTATAGAATAGCAAAATACTTGTTCATTACAAAGGGAAAAATAGTAACTCTACAGGGGAGGAGCCTGGCAGGCACCACCTTAATAAGAGATCAAAGTTATCTTCATCAGTAGTGGGACAATTAGAACTGTGTACCACCTGATAGGATGCAGTGGGAAACACAACTTCACTTCTGTGATAGTCCTGCCAAGGATGTATAGTCTAAATCTAATCGTGCGGAAACACACACTTAAGTTGAGGGATACTCTACAAAGTAATTGGCTTGTAATCTTCAAAGTGTCACAGTCAAGAGAATGAATAAAGGTCAAGAGAAGACTGAAAAACTGTTCCAGATTAGAAGAGGCTAAACAGACATGGCAGCTAAATGTGACGACTGATTCTGATTTGGATCCTTTTTCTGTAAAGGACATTGTTGGAGCAGTTGGTAAAATTTGATTGGGTTCTGAGGACTAGAAGGCAGTAATGCATCAATGTTAATTTCCTGATTTTGATGGCTATCTTATTTAGGAGACTATCTTTGTAGGAAATACATATTAAAGCAATGTTCGTAAACTTCTTAGTCTCAGGACGCCTTTACACTCTTAATATATTGAGGGCCCCAAAGAGCTTTTGTTTATGTGGGACAGAGTTATCAATGTTGGTTGTACTACAAATTCAAACTGAATAATTAAAAAATTATTTAATTCATGTAAGAATAACAGTAAACCCATTACATATTCATATAACATTTTTAAGCAGGAAAAATAACTGTATGTTCTGAAACAAAACAAAATTCAGTGACCAGAGTGGAGTTGTTTTACATGTTTGCAAATCTCTTTAATATGTAGCACAGTAGAAAGGAGTTAGTTACATTTACATATCTCCTGCATTTAGTCTGCTGTGATGTTAGTTTGGTTAAAGTAGAAGAAAATCTGGCTTTACATGGTAATGTAGTTGGAAAATAGGAAGTGATTTCAATAGCCTCTTGAGGTAATTGGATATCCTTTTTTGGATATCCAAAAAAGATATTGGATATTCTTCTTTGATACTACATCAGAACTCCTTAAGTGGAGGTTTCTTAAAAGTTAGCTGCAATGTGGAGTCTGAAAACATATCAATGTATTTTCAGACTCAGTTACTTTGAAATCCATTTGTCTACCTCGCACTTTGAGTAGATCTTTTATCTATTATGATTTAGTAACTGTGTGTAGTGACCAAAATCAGACAAAACTGGTTCCTGAGTTTTACACATGTCATAAATGTTGACCCAGCACAAATAAAAATCACACCTATTAATCTCACTCCCATCCCAATCTTACCCTTAAAATCGTCTCTCTCAAGCACATGAAGGTAGCTACAAGTTTTCCAAAATTCTGATTTTCATTTAAAAGCTCAAATTTTATCATGGGCGACAAATACTGTTGATTTTCTTTTCTTTTCTTTTTTACTTCTGTTGAGAGAGAGATCGCGCACAAGCCAGGGGAGGGGCAGAGAGAGAGAATCCCAAGCAGGCTTTGCGCTGGATCTCAAGAAACTTGAAATCATGACCTGAGCCGAACTCAAGAGATGCTTAACTGACCGAACCACCCATAATGCCCCTGTTGGTTGTTTTTCTTAAAGTGACAAACTGACTTCATTTTTTAAAATGTCTGCCAAATCTTAATAAGCATAGTTTTTATGTCCATTCTTTCATGTAAAATGGTACAGTATGAAAACGGCCTGATTCAGTTTGCACGACTCAATTGCACAAATGCTTCTCCCCAAGACACCTGTACACAGAGAAAATGTGTTATGCATACTTTTTGTCACACAACACGTTAAAAAGATGTGTACTCAAGGGTAGAGATTTAATAAAATTATTGGTTTTACTGCTAAGGTATATTCTTTTTTTTTTTTTTTTTAATGTTTATTTTGAGAGAGAGGGAGAAAGAGAGAGTTCATGCACGCATGTGTGTCGGGGAGGGACAGAGAGAGGGAGACATAGAATCCAAAGCAGATCATGACCTGAGCCGATGTTGGTCGCTTAAGGGACTGTGCCACCCAGGCGCCCCTCAAGGGACATTCTTAAACAAAACTGACTTTTTCTTTCTTACTACAGGTATGTGAAGGATATCATGAGGTGTCACTGCTTTAATTCACGTTAAGGTTTTAGCACTTTCACCCACCATTGCTTTTGTGCCATCACTTCACTAAAGCTTGCAGATAATTAACGTCTGAGTATTTTTGACTCTCAGGGACCCATAAAATCATGGACCACGCTTTGAGAACCACTATATGGAAGTATTTATGGGTGATGGATGACATCTTGTTAGCAGCTGAATCTGACATGGTTCAGGGAAGAAACTTACTTGTACACTGTTTGCTACTTTCCTCTGCTTGAAATTACTTCAAAATTAAAAATTGCCTTTTGGATGTTGAAAACTGAAATTTATGGGAATAATCATTTGCAAGTTTCGGCAGTATAACGGTACGTTCTTATGCAGATTAAATGATGTAATGCCACTTGGAGTTCTTGGCAGGTAGCTGATGTTCAGTCATTGATAACTAATAGTTATTCCTCCTGTTTAGTTGGTAGAATATGAACTGCAACCCTATGCATTTTTTTACATGGTACCTTTGGGTTCTTTAGGGCATCTTAGACTCAGGCTGATCTGTGCCAAGTGTTTATCCTTAGTATTAAAAGGAGACTCTAAATCAGGCATTTTTTGCTTTCATTTTGGTTTAATATGTGAAAACTATGTTCTTTTAACAATTTAAATGAAGAGGGGTTTTTTTTGTGTGTGTGTTGAACAGAAAAGATGGTTCTACTCTTGGCAAAATGTTGTTGAACTATATTTATCTTCAAAGTGTTAATTGCCATAAAGTAAATATTCATTTCAATAGCTGATATTTTAAATTTTATGGTAATTTTTTCAAAAGTTCTTTTTTTGTTGTTGTTAAGAAACAAAAGCAACTGTTAAGCTTCCTTTTTCTAAATACCAAAATGAGAGACCCAGATCTTGAAAAGAATACTTTTTTCCTGTGGCACGATTTCACAAAACCAGAATGGAATCTCATGAGAACAGAGTGACAGGTTAAAATAAAAAGTAGTTACTTAAAAAAAAACAAAACAAAAAAAAACAGTAGCTCAATCAGAATTTTTAGAAGAAAGGTACTGTGTCGTATTTGACTTCTAATTCATTTTCGTGATCTTTATTTTTGAAAAATGAAAGGAGGAATGTATGGTGGGTTACACATATATCACTTTTGCTTTGCCGACTTGGTTTTTAGTTCACAGCTATCCTGCATGGAAAATTGGTCAACTCTGGCCCAAATCTCATTGGTAATAATTTCATTTTTCAAGCCAACAAAGAGAAGTAAGCTACCTCAAGAAAAAAACTTGATTAAAAAATAAACATTTTTTTTTTATGATTTTAAAAAATGGTGAGACATAATTACAGGGACAGTGCCTCTGACGGAAATCTATGAAGACTCTTTTAGCTCTGAGGTGGGATAGTTTATTAACCAGGTTTCTAAAGCAAATGAATAAAACCATTGTGTCCTCTCTCCCTAGAGCTGCGTGTCTAATCAGACTCTAACTCAGAAGTCTCTCCCAGCCGGCCTGCCTCTCTCCTTGGGGGCCTCCTTTCTCGTGGGACTAAAGCACCAGCTGCTGTGTTCTCTCCTTGCCGCCTGCCACTTTCTTAGAGCAGGCTGTGTGTCCTGTCCTCTGCCACTAGCAGTTCCTTCCTGAGATACAAGTGTGATCTTGTCACTTTCCAGTTTAATAGCCTTATTATACGGCTGCCTTCATAGGTGTGTGGCCTCTACATTTTCATAGCACCTCCCCTACCTGCCCCTTAGAGGGGCCCACACTTGGTTTAATGCTCTGCTCTTGCCATCTTGAAATTCTTAATAATTTTTGAACAGGGGGCCCCACAAATTATGTCATTAGTCCTGTTTGTTATCTTGGCACATAAATCCTCTACCAGCTTCCTTCTACAGGGCATTTTCTTTCCTCTTCTCCCTGTGCATGACATACTCCAGCCACAGGGGTTCTGAAAACATGCTTTTCCTTTCCTCCACTTTCTACCTCTGCCTGCTTCTTTCTCCCACTTCTTTGCATGGCCAGTTCCTACACAAGGACTCAACACAAATGTCCTGTTTAAAGCCCCACTCTGCAAGAGTGAGTTGCTTTCTCCTATTGCTCTTTGTTCCTATTTATTAGAACATCAGTTGGGTTCACGCATATCTCTTGCGCCAAATACAGCCTGTTCGAGAGGATCTGTTATACTCAGAGTAAAGTCTGACATGGGGAGACTATTCAGGGTGTACTTCATGAATTTACTTAGTCAAAACGTATCTGTTCAGCACCTATTGTGAATCAGGTGTTGTTGGGTTCTGAGGATATGGTGGCAAAGAAAATCCCAGACACGGATGCTGCTCTCCTATCTGACCACGTAGGGAGTGAGAGGAGTTGTCTGATTGCAAATGCTTATGGCCCCTGACCACATGAATGAGCAGAGTGCTAAGGTTTTTGGGTCTTAGTTTAGAGTGGGAAGTCTCCTGCCTTCTTGACTGGTGGTGGTGGTGGAGGATTGTTACAAGCACAGGCATACCAGAGGATCTTGCTTTTGGAAGCCATCCTTGGTTCATTTTGTGACATTACAGAAAGGCAGGATTGTCAGCAGGGTCCTAGGGTTCTTTCATCACATCTGATGTGGTAGTGGTCATGAAACCATGGTGCAGCTTCTAAGCATTAAGATAGAAAAAACACCGATTAAACTGGCATGCCATAACTCGTATGGCATCTTGATTTCAAAGACAAAACACGAGTAAAAATCTGCATTTTGGAACAGATAAAATGTAATTCAAAGGTTAATTACAGGCAGATTGGGTCAAGGAAATACTTGGGCACCAAAGGCATTGCTAAAAATAGCATATCATGACCAGTGATTCCATGAATAATATGCTAATAACTCAGTCACTTTTTAAAGTAGGGTGGGATGTGCGTGTGCAGTTTGAAAACAGCTATGCAGCTGATGCAAAGGGGAAAAAATGAATGATACAGAAAATGCCTATGGCAGCCTATGCCATTTAGGGAAAACAACTGTATGTGACGTGGTTGTCTTTGTTAATGTTGGCAGATATAAAAAAAGATAACATTTGTAGACTTTACAGGTTTGTAAAACACATTCTCGTGTACTCGCAAGAACTCTGCAGGGTGAGTGTTATTTCTTGTAGGAAAGGGAATTCCTGCAGGTTAAAAGGCTTGAGTGAAGGGCCCTCAGCCAACAAGTGGCTGAGGTGGTTCTCAGGTCCAGAGCTTCTAACTGCATCCCACGCTTTGTTGAACAAATTCTGTTTTGGTCAGTTCGGGCCGCCATAACAAAATATCATAGTCTGTGTGTGTGTGTATGTGTGTATTTTTTTTTTAATGTTTATTCTTGAGCGAGAAAGACAAGAGCATGAGTGGGGGAGGGGCAGAAAGAGAAGGAGACACAAAATCCGAAGCAGGCTCCAGGCTCTGAGCTGTCAGCACAGAGCCTGACACTGGGCTCAAACCCATGAACCGTGAGATCATGACCCGAGCCGAAATTGGACGTTTAACTGACTCAGCCACCCAGGCACCCCTAATAGTCTGGGTATCTCAAACAACGTGCATTTATTTCTCACAATTCTAAAGGCTGGGAAGTCCAAGATCAAGGTCCTGGCAGTTTCGGTTCCTGGTGAGGGCCTGCTTCTTGGCTTGTTAGATGGCCGCCCTCTCACTGTGTCCCCACATGGCCTTCCCTCGGTGCATGCATGTGGGGAGAGAGCTCTCTGTCTTCCTCTTCTTTTTTTAAAATTGTGTTATTTTTGAGAGAGACAAAGAACAAGCTTTAGAGAGAGGGAGACACAGAATCCGAAGCAGGCTCCGGGCTCCAAGCTTCAGCACAGACCCAATGTGGGGCTTGAACAAATGGACTGCAAGATCATGACCTGAGCTGAAGTCAGACGCTTAGCTGACTGAGCCACCCAGGCACCCCTCTGTCTTCCTCTTCTTATGAGGACTCTACTCCCATCATGAGAACCTCACCCTCAAGACCTCACCTAAACCTAGTTAGTTACCTGCCAAAGGTCCTACCTCCAGATGCCATCGCACTGGGAGGTAGGCCTTCAACATATGAATTTGGGGGCACAAACCTGCAGCCCATAACACTCTGCTTACATATCATTGGCTACATCATCTGGGAATCTTTAGTAATGTTAGGAATATCTTTTGCATTTTTCTCACCTCAAAACATAAAATTCAGATGTTTCCATTGGCAGGCCTTTTTCTTTTCCTTGAGTGTGGAAAATAAACATCCTTATTTGAAAATTTCTTCAAAGGTGCCTTGTCCAAGGGTCTACAATATTTGAACCAAGTGTAGAACTCAGAGCTTTCAAAAGAATGGGATCTATTCATGTGCTATCAATAAAATAAATTTGCATGATATACGGTTTTTATTTATTACAGATGGTTGTTCTAGTTAAATAGCCTATAATGAATAAAACATAATAACCTTGGCTTAAAATAAAGAAATACTTGGTTTGGGATGGAATCCTGATGATGCTATGATGAATTTTTTTTATTTGACTCAAAGTGGGTCTCTTCTTATGAGATTAAAATGATCATGAGAATGTTTTCAAGGACAATGAAAAAAAGAAATGTACCATTATTTGTGTAACATCTCTGATAATTATAATTAAGTTGGTCTTTAAAAATGGAGTCAGATGAATTATTCCCTTCTAAAGCACTATCACCTTTTCTCCATAGCTACCTAAGGGAGGCTTTCTCTGTGGGGAGATACCTCACCCTGAGGGGTAAGGGAAGAGGGAGATGATAAGGCCTGGGGGAAGAAAGGAAAATAGCAAAAGGAGGGAAGTAGAATTTAGGGGACATTTTGTTCTTTGTTTTCCCCTTCAAATTCAGAAAGTCCAAAAGACTTCTGGTACTTTTTACATTTCTAACTACTCTAAAACATTTTATGTGAAAATGGAGAGGTTCTTCAAAACATGGAGTGTATTTTTATGGTTATAAACTGCATTTAATGAATTTAGATTTAAGGAGCTGAAATTGGTAGGCATTGAATATAGTACTATTTCCCCAAGAGTCGCTCCTCTCCCCTAATTATCTTTTTCAGGACGGGATAGGGAGAGTGGTCCATGACTAAAATGTCTTCAACCTTCATCTCTGTGCCCTGAGTTAAGCTCCCGGAAGTACTTTTTTTTTAGATGGGACTGGATGGTTTCATACAAGTCTAAAATGTTTCTGTCTCTATGAGAATTATAATCCGACCCATGCAGGACAGAGGAATGGACTTGTTTCTCAATTTATCTTAATGCTTTATAATGCCTAATAGTAAGTACTGTATGTTATTATGTCTCATAATGGACATCTCTTACCACCCTACAGTTTTATTTCTATAGGGAAGAGTTTAAGAAGTACTGAGAAGATGATTTTATTTAAAAAAAAAATTTTTTTTTTAACATTTATTTTCAAGAGAGACAGAGACAGTGTGAGCTGGGGAAGGGCAAAGAGAGAGGAAGACACAGAATCCGAAGCAGGCTCCAGGCTTTGAGCTGTCAGCACAGGGCCCAACGTGGGACTCGAACTCACAAACTGCGAGATCATGACCCGAGCCGAAGTTGGCCACTTAACCAACTGAGCCACCCAGGCACCCTGTGATTTTAATAAACCAGCTGTATCAGCCTGGATGTATTTACTCACTCAGCAAACATTTGAGTCACCTCTGTTATGCTCCAGGCATTGTGCTAGGTGCTGTATATACAAAGGTGACAGAGAATGATCCATGTTTGTTAGGAAATAGACTGTTTGCACAGTACATTATGCTAAGTTTACTAAGTTTAGAAGGTCTTTAGGAACACAGCTGAGAGAGTAAATGGCTTTACCTTGGAAGAAATGGGAATCATGAAAAGACAGTACACAGGGCTGGTGGCACAACTTGAGTCTTTTTTTTTTTATGTTTATTTTGTGTGTGTGTGTGAGAGAGAGAGAGAGAGAGCATGCGAATGAGTGTGCATGCACGTGCGAGGGGACGGGGGCAGAGAGCAAGGGAGAGAGAGAATCTGAAACAGACTGCTTGCTTAGTGTGGAGCCTGATGCTGCAGGGCTGGATCCCACAACTGCGAGCTCATGACCTGAGCTGAGGTCAAGTGTCCCACGCTCAACTGACTGAGCCACCCAGATGCCCCACAACTGGAATCTTAAATGATGAAATTTATAATATGGAAAAGATGGGGAAGGGTGAATGCAACAAGAGTTTCATAATGGAAAGTACCTGAAACTTAGGAGAATAGCAGATTGTTTATTTGGAGCAGATGTGGGGACAGAAGAGAACCAATATATTATTTTTGGTTTTATTAATAGAAAAAATTATAAATAATACATGAGTTTATGTAGATTAGACCTCTTTGCTAGCATTCGCAGACCCACTATCCCGATACCCAGGGGAAAAATGAGACAAGTCTTTCCTTTTTTTTTTTTTTTTTTTTAAATGTTTATTTATTTATTTTGAGAAAGAGAGAGAAATAGACCGTGAGCAGGGGAGGAGCAGAAAGAGGGGGAGAGAGAGACTTCTAAGCAGGTTCCACACTATCACTGCAGAGCCCATGCAGGGCTCCATGTCATGAATCGAGGGATCATGACCTGATCTGAAACCAAGATTTGGATGCTTAACCAACTGAGCCACCCAGGCGCCCCAAGACCAGTCTTTCTGAGACCTATACAGTTATCCTTAGGGAAAGATTATTTAGGAGATGTGAATCTGTTGAGCAAAATGAAAATAATGATGGCCAGACTTAGAAGGATGTTAAACTAAGACTATTCTGAATATGTTTCATGACCTTTTAAGATGTGAACCTAATAATGTGATAGTTTTAATATTGAGAGGGTTTAGCAGCATCTTGAGTCTACTTATATGTGCAGTTCCTTCTCTGTCAATTCCGGACTTGACCCTACACTAATTTACAGTCCTCTGAGTAACCATGTGACTGGAGGAGCACGGCACCCATGCTTGGAAGTAACGGAATGGTTTCAGACAGTGAGGACGCTCATTATTATATAGGTTTGTAGTTACAAGCAATATTTTTTTCTCTGATTCCACAATTGTGGTTGGATGGCTTTCGGTGGACTGGTAAATAAAAAGGGAATAATGTTATCAACCCAGCTATTTCTTAGCTTCATTTCCCACAAGCCAGAGCTGATTTTCAGCCTCCATTTCTGGTGAGTTGACTGCCTTGAGCAGCTCATACCACTTGTCAGCTTTTTGCTTCTTAGTTTTTGGTCTCTGCCACTAGGCTGAGAAATAGTGGGCCAAGACCATCCCAAAATCATTCCAATCTGAAAAAAGGGAGGAGGGCATGATTGTTTGTGGCCACAATTGTAAGTGGCAGGATGCCAGCCTACCCAGTTTGAAATACCAAGTGGTTTGACAGTAGGAATTATCAACAGTATTGAGTATCTTTGCATTAACGGTGTGTAATATTCTAATAATGGCATTCTTTAGTTCTTTAATTTCTTTAACAATGTACAACCACAAGATTTTACTGTGAGACACTGAGTAAATGGAGAGCCTGGAGGGAATGCCACATTGTCATCCTTCATAAATTTAATTGAAACGTTTAATGTAACCCCAGTGAAAACTGACTAAACAAGTAAGGATAACCAATCAACTTTGGAAAAAGAATAGTGATGAAGGAGCATTGTACCACTAGAAATATTAAAACTTGTTTTAAAGCTAGTATAATTATAACTAGGGCATTATGAAAGAATAGAGAATAGGACAATAAACAGACTATGATTTTGGAGTCAGAAGCAGATAATGTACAAGTGGTCCAATGGCTTTATACTCCCACCTCTATCAGTCATATGTGGACATCATGGGAAAGGCATGATCTCAGTCCAGGCAGCTCTGCGAAGCCGAGGCAATCCCTGAAGGGGCTGACACCTGAAAGCTCTCTGCTGATGATACTCCAATAGCCAAGGGCAACCAGAATTTCCTGGAAGGGGCAGTTGAGTGCCTATGTCTTTCCATTGCAACATACAAATTCATTTGTTTGTGTACCTTTATCCTACACTTATAGGGTATTGATTTTAACTTATTACCCAGCTGTCATCCCTTGTGCCTTTGTGGTGGCCGAGGATCAGAGTACTCACAAGTACCTCTCCAGAGGCTTTGATACAGTTCTTATTCTTCCCTAGCAGTGGGCTGTTGCTGAGTGGTGTGGACTGGTGGTCTTATGAAGAGCCTGGGTTTAGGGAGGTGGTGAAGGAGGAAATGAAGGTTGTATTATGTGTATATGGTACCCACGTCTGTTCCAGGTGCTTTATTACCTCCTCAAATTAGAGGATGTTTGTTCATCTGTGTGATTTCTGTTGGCAGGGTCAGATGAGGGCTGGTAGGTGATGGGAAGGGGGAAGATGCCTAGATTTAGTTCCCCAGTCCCATCAGGAAGCCAGCTACCTCCCACCTCAGCTTTTAGAATACTCCTCATAATTCTCTTCTGATTGCCTGGACCCCTGTCCCGTCCTATTCTTATGTGCATGCTGCTCTTTCTCTCCAACACAACTTGGCGGTGGTAGTGGGGACAGTGCATGGAATCCTTAAAGCCTGTGCATGGGCCCGGTCAAGAGCATGCATATCTTATAATCCTGGAAAGGAAATGTGAGGGGAGTTTGCTGGACTCTGGGGAAATTTTCCTCACTCTCTAGAAGGGACATGTAACAGGATGTCGCATTTCTGCCACTGCACGTTGCTGTCTGTATGGGATGTTTGGAAGGGCAGTGGCTTTCGTGAAACCAGGAGGGGAGCCAGCCTACGGGAACAAGAGAGGAGGGAGGAAAGACCCTGGATCCTTTGGATACTGTTGAGCAACTGAACAAAATAGACCCAAGTTCTTGTCTTTACAAAGGTTAATGTGGGGCTGGGGGGAGGGGGAGAGATGATAGCAAATACAGGTATTATTAAGATACATAGTATATTAGAGGATGGGTGGTTAAGTGCCATGGAATGAAATAAAGCTGGGAAGGGGGACCGGGGGTGCTAGTGGAGGAGTGGTTGCATTTTTTTTAAAGGTAGTCAAGGAGGGTTTCCATGAAGAGGTAACATTTGCCTAAAGAGCCAACAGATACAGGGATGCAGAAGAGCATTCTAGGCAGAGGGAACCGTAAGTGCAAAAGCCCTGAGTGTGTTTGGGGAGTTTAAAGACTTGCTCGGGGCCTGTGCAGCTAGAACTGGGGACACCCAGGAGAATAGGGAGGTGGAGGTGAGTTCAAAGCAGTGTTAGGCTATCGCGGCTGACTGTGACCCTCACTGTAAACCAGCTGGAGCTCTGGGGGTTTGGTGGGGGTGGGGTGGGGGGGGGGGGAGATGTGAGCAGACCTACTTTGCAGAAGAAGCTCACGATGGAGGCAGTGGAGCCCAGGAGAAGAACAGCAGTGTTAACTGGAGTAGGACATGATTCAGGGTAATTCAGGGTCAAGTTCAAAATTGTATTTACCTTGAAAAACTTGCATCAGAAGCCGTTTTGCTTATCCTAACGTGAGTACAAAGAAAAGCTTACTTGAGGGTTCTTATTAAATAAAATGACATTCTTTCCAAAAGGGTCTCTGAATATTTTTAGCAGCCCATCTATAATAAGACTCTATGTTATAAGTACATTCCCCAAATCCTGTGAGATTTAAAAGAGTAAATTTGATTCAGGGGTTGTGAGGTGGCTTTTATTACTGGAGAGAATTTTCCTAAATGTCAGTATATAGCACTGGTGTGGAAACATACTTTGCTTTTCTCAAAATAAATAGATAAGTTTATCTTATTTTATTCCTGAATAAAGTTTTACAGTTAATAAAAGGTATCCTTCAGCCTTTTGATTTGGCTCTTTTTTTCTTGTGAATCTGTGGCTCTAATAAGGGCAGTGTTCTTTACTTTCTGGTGATAAATCCTGGGAACCATTTATAATAAGACCTGTTGAACCAGCTATTATAAAATGACAACTGTGTATGTGGCTCTCCATTACATGAACACATATAATAACTCATTTATATTGGAATAGTAAGTGTGCCTTTAACACCAGATACGATATTTTGTAGGTCAGATATTCTCATCTCTAGTTCGTTCATGGGTTCCTACCTAAGGTCAATACTTCCTTGAGACTAAGAAACTGATCTCTCGTGAACCAGCTCTTTAGTGGTGGATCAAGAATGGTGACCTGTGTGGATCAATGTTGCATACTCTGTGATGAGCCAGCATCAACTTCAAATGAAGAAAAATCTATTTTTTTGGAAGCAGGATTTTTAAATTCTTTTGGATTCTCATCAAGTTCCAAAGAATAAACATTCCTGGTTACCTGAACTTCACTAAGTGAAGTGAGAACAGGGTTAGTGGAGGAGAGAGGGGACCAACATTTATGGAGTGCCTCTTGTATATCACTAGATACCACATGAGCCTCGAATCTTAAGCTGGGTAGCCTCACCTTCATTTTCGGGAGAGGTTGCTGAGTGAGGCTCATGGAGGAAATGTGACTTGCAAAGCCATTTAGCAAATATGTGTGAAAGTAAAATTGGTACCTGTGCCTGGGGGACCTCACAGTCCATGCCATCTTCTCAAATGGGCTCATGAGTGAGGGCAGAAGTACAATTCTGCACTACCTCAGTAAGGTCAGTTTCTCCAGAGTCTCATTTCTCAATCTGTTATTTTCATTAGCTCTGTTTGTACCTCAGCAGTCCTGTACAAAGTAGAAAACTGAGTGAGGTCTTTTCTTATGTCACTTTGCAGCTGTATTATTGTGCATTTTGTGTGGATTCTTTAATGTAGTGGCTATTAACTATTAACCAAGCCTCTAAATTCCATTACGATCATATTAATTTTATTTCCATTTTAAGAAGATGTACTTTTTTTTTTTAATGTTTATTTATTTTCGAAAGAGAGAGCAAGCAGAGGAGGGGCAGAGAGAGGAGATACAGAATCCAAAGCACACTCCAGGCTCTGAGCTGTCATCAGAAAGTCCAATGAGGGGCTCAAACTCATGACCCACGAGACAGGACCTGGGCCAAAGTCAGATGCTTAACCGACTGAGCCACCAGGTGCCCTAATAAGATGGACTTTTATATATCACACTTTAAAACATTTTGGAATATAAATCCTTCTTCCTGAAATTATGAAGCATTGTTTGCAGTTAAAATCACAAAACCAGTGATATTTAAACAGTATATAACATTATGATACGAATCATGTTTTATTATTTGTTTTTTATTTTTTTATTGTTTATTAATTTTGAGAGACAGAGACAGAGAGCAAGCAGGGAAAGGGCAGAGCGAGGGGGAGACACAGAATCGGAAGCAGGCTCCAGGCTCTGAGCTCTCAGCACAAACCCCGATGCGGGGCTTGAACTCACAGACCACAAGATCATGACCTGAGCTATAGTCGGCCACCCAGATGCCCTACATGTTTTATTATTTGTACCTACAGGTCTAAAAAGGAGTCATTACTGATTTATAGAGGAAGAACTGATTAAGGAGCAGTCAGCCAGCTCTGTAACAACATTGGAATTTTTATTGCAGAATTATTGTGTTGACTCTGTATCATCTCTTAGATGGTCTCATGATTGCTTAAAATTATCCTGGTCTAAATTTCATATCGAATTGGACAGGGAAAAGGGTTTGAAAAGATAATGTCATCAGTTGTTTTCATCTTAATTGTCATGTTGTAATTCTCCCTCTCTCTCTCCATTTGTGTTTTTTTTTTTTCCCTAGGAGAAAAATTCAAGGTGGAAACAATGACCATTGCTGTTGACTTTGCATCAGAAGATATTTATGATAAAATTAAAACAAGCTTGGCAGGCCTGAAAATAGGTGTTTTAGGTTTGTATCTTTGTCGCATTTATAGATTCTTCTTACATTTACTAATTAATTGACTTTTACTATGATTGTACATTTTCTTTTTGGATTAGGTATTCAGTTGGTAAAATGAGTAGTGAGAAGAAAACGGTCTTGTTATACAATTGATTATTAGATGGCATTAATCTATATACATTTAGGTCTTTGTGTTTTCTATTTTAATGACTGTTTTACAACTTTGCTTGTTTTCTCTATTTTCTGTCTCTCATTCTCTTTGTATGTATTTAGATATGATTCTATCATAATAATTCTTTAAGGTGGGTAATACCCATTTTGACAGGTGAGGAAATGGAGGCCAAGGAAAGTGTTTCTCAACCTTTTGTTTGTTACCACCCTTCTCTCACCCAAAGAGCCCTTTTAGACATTACTTTCTCCTAATCTTCCCTCTCATGAAGTATGTCTTATTTATGTACTGTGTGTATATCTGTGCCTTAACAGACAAAGAATAAGATCTTAAACTACCCACTCCCTGAGCCAGTTTTTGTACCATTGGGATGGATCACCCCAGCTGAGAATATGTGGCTGACAGTCTTGCCTAAGGTCATGTGAAAACCAAGTAGTAAAGTCAGGATTCTGCCCTCTATTTGTTTTTTCCAAGTCTGCTACTTCATTTTGTTATATCTTGGCTACCTTGCTCTTATTAATTACTAAAAAGAGATGCTTTTGCTAAGATAGGGCAAGTGTTGAACATTATTATGGAAAAGAGTCACCACATTTTAAGGGAAAAAAATGGGCTCTGTGAAGGTACTCATCACTTTTTGAGTCATTTCCAGAAAGACACAGAACATCTAGTGCAGAAAAGCTTTGCTTCTTTGCCAAGTTTCTTTATCCCACTGCCTAAATTGGTGTGAGCCTGGTTGGTAATTGTCATCATTTTCTTCTGGGGGTTATCAGAGGAGAAAAAATGAAGAGAAAATAATTAAAAAAAAAAAAAAGTCTTGGTGCCTGGGTGGCTCAGTTGGTTGGGTAGCTGACTTCGGCTCAGGTCATGATCTCACAGCTCATGAGTTTGAGACCCATGTTGGGCTCTGTTGTGACAGGTTGAAGCCTGGAGCCTGCTTCAGATTCTGTGTCTCCCTCTCTCTCTCTCTGCCCCTCTCCTGCTCACACTCTGTTTCTCTCTCTCTCAAAAATAAATAAACATTGGGGCGCCTGGGTGGCTCAGTCGGTTAAGCATCTGACTTCAGCTCAGGTCACGATCTCATGGTCCGTGGGTTCGAGCCCCACGTTGGGCTCTGGGCTGATGGCTCAGAGCCTGGAGCCTGCTTCCGATTCTGTGTCTCCCTCTCTATCTGCCCCTCCCCCGTTCATGCTCTGTCTCTCTCTGTCTCAAAAATAAATAAAAAGGTGTGTTCCTATTTAAAAAAAAAAATAAATAAATAAATAGACATTAAAAAAAGTTTTTTAATGTCTATTTATTTTTGAGAGAGAGAGAGCACAAGCACACACACGGGGGTGAGGGGCAGAGAGAGGTAAAGAGAGAATCCCAAGCAGCCTCCACACTGTCAGCTCAGAGCCCTACTCATGGCTCAATTCCACAAACCATGAGATCATGACCTGAGCCTAAATCAAGAGTCAGACGCTCTGATTGAGCCCCACATCCGGCTCTGAGCTGACAGCACAGAGCCTGCTTGAGATTCTCTATCTCCCTCTCTCTCTGCCTCTCAGCCCTGCATGTGTGCTTGTGCTCTCTCTCACTCTCTCTGTCTCTCTCTCTCTCTCTCTCTCTCAAAATAAATAAATAAATAAATAAATAAATAAATAAATAAATAAATACACTTAAAAAAAAGTTTCCTAACCTTTCTTTAGTTGAGACCCCACCTCCCCTCCTCATACTGTAAGAGTGGTCTTTTGTATAATTTCTGGATAAGACAATAAAAGAAAAGAGTTACATACATGTAGCCTATGTAGTGCCCTTGGACCTGCAATTCACCCTGGCCTTGACGTGCTGTGCTTCAGCTCCTGCCTGGTCCCTATCACATAACACCACACCCTGCCTACCCACACCACTACTCTCCCCCTTATAGGAGAGCCCATGGCAAAAGGTGAATGGAGACATGGGTGTGGTTTTTGCCCATGTGTCTACATGTTCTTCTCTAAATACATACATTGCCTGGAATCTTTTACAAGTTCCTCCTTCTTAGCCCAGTTCTGGAATACCCAGAACACCACTAACATCTATAAAATTCTTGTCATTTCAAACTTCCTAATCAGCAGCAGCTGTAACTTACTAGTTAGGATAGACACGGCCATGGTCCATTCTCCACCCTTTCAAACTAGTTGTACATGGATAGGGGAATGAAGGCTGGCTTAGGCGCAGAGGTAGATTGAGGATCCCTAATGAGAAGAGATTTGTCTTGAACTTCTATTCTTGGAGAATAATTTTCTTTCAGAAATAGTTCATGATTGTTTAAAGCTTTGTATAACTTTTAGCTGCTTTTCACTGGGTAACTTTGAAACTATAGATACTCTGAGACAATGGTGCTGAAGATGGGAAATGTCAGGCATCATTTTCCCGGAGGGCTGGAGGATTGTAAAAGGCACTCTCAGAAGTTCTTTCCTGACCCAACATATAGAGAGTTTACAGTGTGAGTTTAGGCACAGTAGAGAGATCTGTGAAGGATGAGAGTACAGGGCATGTGGTGCCCAAGCACATTTCCCCACCTCTGGAACCCTAGGACTTGTGTCTACACCTAAGTCTGTATTTAGACATAAAGACTGATATTTTCCAGGCCTCATATGCTAATGGAACCCTTATTCTTACAGTCCAGCTCCTTAGTAAATTGCAACCTGTAAGGTAGCAGTTTGTACCCTCTTTATGCTTTCATTCATTTTTTCGTCAAAGAACCAGAAACATAGCAACAAACAAGAAAGTGCCTGACTTCATGTAGTATGATGTTCTAGTAGGAAAGACAGCACTTTTGAGAAGGGCAGGGTATGGTGTAGTAAGAGTATAAAGGGGAAGAGGAAGTTGATATAGGGCACAGTAATGGTGACTTGGCCTAGGCCGTGGGGTGGGAGAAAGGAGGATTCCAGAAATATTAGGAAGTAAATGAAGCAGAATTTTGTGAGAGATTGCAAGGGGGATGAAGAAGAGAGAACTCATGGATGACTTTCAGGTTTCTGGCCTGAGAACCTGGTCAATGGGGCCATTTACTAAAATGAGGAATCCTGAAGGAATCTTGTTTGGGATGAGGATCATTTAAGTTTGGGGTTCATCCAGGATGCCCAAGTGGGGTTGTTAAGTTGATAGTTGGATATATGGATCTAGGATTGATTTATTTATTTACTTATTTATTTAAAGTAGGGTTCTCTCTGTCTCTTTTTTTTTTTAAGTTTATTTTTTAAATAATGTCTACAGCTAATGTGGGGCCCAAATTCATGATGCTGACATCAGGAGTCCCATGCTCTACCAACTTAGCCAGCCAGGTGCCGTGGATCAAGGTTTTAGTTGAGCTATGGACAGGAGATAGAGTTTGGAGATTAGTTATCTGTAAATAGTAATCTCATTGAAACATTGAGACTAGAGCTCATCCAAGGCGAATATAGAGAATGTAAGGAAAAAACTGAGGACAGAGCTCTTTTGAGTTCCCTTCCCTGTCATCAAAGAAAGGCTGCTTAGAATATTAGTGTGAAGGAGGGATAGTTTTCACTCAAGTTCAGCCCTTGTCTGATAGAAATACAGAAATATAACATGAGCCAGTGTGTCATTTTAGCTTCTCTAGTAGCCACATTTAAAAAAAGTAAACAGTAACAGATAAAGTTCATTTTGGTAATGTATTTTATTTTAGCCCTCCATATCCAAAATATCACTTTAGCGTGTAATCCATATAAAAAGTTATTGAAATCGTTTGCATTCTTTTTCTCATACTCCGTCTTCCTTTCCTACATATGTTACGCTTGCAACATTTCTCATTTCTGATTAGCCACGTTTTAAGTGTTCAGTAGCCATATTGTGCCCAATGAGGGACATCTTTGCTTCCAGTTCATACTGGCTGTCTCTCATCCTCAGTTTGTGTGGGTGAGCCATAATTTTTACATTTTTCTTAGGCTTTAACAGGGTTTTCAGCCAGGAGCAATTTTGCATTGTCTGGCATTGTCCAGAGACATTTCTAATGGTGACTAATTGAGGGAGGAGGTGGAAGAATTTCTAGTAGCCCCTAGTGGGTCAGGTCTAGCGGGTCAGGGAAGCTGCTAAACATCCTACAACACACGGACAGACTCCCACAGCAAGGACATCACCTAAAATCTTAGTAGTGCTGAGGCTGAGAAACCCCGCTTTAAAGTTACACTGCAATTAAACTGATTGATTACTTATTGCCATACACACACACACACACACACACACACACATAACTTACATGCATAAATTTCTATTTGGTGACAAATCGATGATAAAAATAATTGTAGCTTATGTTTGCATAATCCTTTCAAGTCTATAGCACCATCTTCACGTACATTATCTTATTAACTGGCTGAGTGTTTCGTTTTCTTCCTACTCTATTACAACTGTCTCCTTAATCATAATTATTGACAATTATTAGCAGATAGACTTATATTGCATCGTAATTTTGTCAAGGGTTTGGAGGGAACTACTAAAACACCTTATAAATATAAATATAAATATAAATATAAATATAAATATAAATATAAATATAAATATAAATATAAAACACTTTATGAGCTACATTTTATCACTAGGTCATATTTCAACTCTAATCTTACAGTTCGTTCTCTAGTGTAGAACAGGTTGTATTGTAGAACCTGTTGTTGGGGGAGGAATCTAATGTTTATGTTTTCTTTTTATGTATTTTTTTCTTTTAAAAATATTTTTAAATGTTTATTTTGGAAAGAGAGAGAGACACACACAATGTGAGCGGGGAAGGGGTAGAGAGAGAGGGAGACACAGAATCTGAAGCAGGCTCCAGGCTCCGAGCTGTCAGCACAGAGCCCAACACAGGTCTTGAACCCAAGAATCGCGAGATCGTGACCTGGGCCGAAGTCAGACGCTTAACCAACTGAGCCACCCAGGTGCCCCCGTTTCCTTTTTTTTTTTTTATAATTCCCTGGGTATGTATCTTCTTCACCTTCCTCCCTCTTTCCTCCCCACCCAGATCCCACATACCCTAACCTCTGTCTCATAAGGAGGAAATAATCTCATTTATTCTCCTTCCTCCTTCGTGTAATGTCATGGCCTCACCTTTCTTACATTTGCTAAAATAATAAACATGTAGATGGATTTCTGGTAAGACCTAGCAATCTATATGAAGACGTAGAAAGGAATTTTTTCTACTGAGTATTAATGAAACTGGGAATGATAAAAGGAAAAATAAATCACCAAGGTATACTCCGTTTGTTTGAATAGCATTAACCACCAAAGTATATAGTCAGTGCTTAATAAAGAAAATTAGCATTGTTAGAATTTCAAAGGAAAATGCTAAAGCCTTTTGTCATGAAAGAAACATCAAGTTTTCGGTAAGATAAGTGGGAAGAAAATGGCCATGAATTGTTTGAATTTATACTGAAAGGTCACAGTAACTTGATAGACTATAAATGCTTAAGGTTGAGAAGTTGGATTCTTAACTCTGTTATGTAAAATAAGTAAGCATCTGCTGTCTTCTTTCAGGCAAATGCCAAGAAACACAGATTTGAGAAAGCTTAAAAAACTTCAACTATTTAGAGAAAATGACATCAATACTGTTTTGAATAAGCAAACAATCGGGTTAACAAAATGCAAATGCTACAATGCTTACTTGCTTGCTTCCTCAGGAGAGATTCTCTTGTGTGCTCCACTGTTGGTTTGGAGGACTTGGCATAACACATCGCAGGAGGCGTACTTTACCAAGGCCAAAAGAGTAACCTTGGATTTGAAGTATGCCACAGACAACACTGTTTTCAAATTCCACTACTATGACTTTTTTTTAACCTTTAAAAAGTGACATTCTTTGTCCTAGAAGAAAAAATAAAAAGGTCTTCATGGAAAAAACAGCTACTTCATTTGTGAATCATTAAAAAAAATCAATCACAGCTTTATTCAAGCTCTTAATGCGTCCTAGACCAAGAATCTCACCATGCCAAACGCTATCAAGGTCTTCTCCATGCATACTGTCATGCTTTGTGTAAGTTGCAGAATCAAGAGAATTAGTTGGTACAGGCTGATGTGACGCTGTGCTGGCTTAGTGTATTCAGGAATGTTTATTACCTATTGACCTTTTCCTATGTGCATGCAGTGCCATAATTTTCTGAAGAGGCATCATTTTAATAGTGTAATATTAAAAGTATAGACATAGTATAGACAATGGCAATAGTATAAATAACAGTATAGATAATAGTATGTAGCCAACAATAGTATAGATAATAAAAGTCAATTAATTGCAAAAATTATTGACTGCAAAAGCTAGAATAGAACTTACTCTTCTTTTTCTTCCCATGCCATTTTAAGTGAATACTTGCTCCGCTTATATATTTGATGGGATATTTTCTTTTAATTTGTGTCCTTCCTTTCTCCTCAGCCAAATGCAAAGATATCTTTTTGTTATCTTTGCCCATGCAACCTTATAGTTTATGGGTAATGCTTTGGAGGCATGTGTTCCATTTTTCTCCTCTAAAACCTAGTATTTTCCAGAATGTTATACGATAGAGAATGGTCAAATGTTGAGAATATTTATCCTCAAATATGGTTTGAGCAGAGATGAATAGTTAAGATCAGTCTACTCTATCTCTGTTTATACTTAAGTCTTTAAAGCTTCTCAACAGAACGCCCAAGAATATTATTCACTACTCAGGGAAAGGGCCACTTAGCTTCCAAATGGCAAACTCCTAGGTTATTTGGGTTGGAATCCAGAGGTGACTTATAGTTCAATATAAGTCCCCAATATATCAAAGGAAGAGAAATAGGTATAGGCTGAGGAGAGAGAGCCAAGGCCTGTAGGAACTGGGTTGTGGAAAATTCTTCAGGACCACTGGGAAGGAAGGAACTTGTTAAGAGTTGTGTAGTTTCCCAGTCCCAGCTGACTAAGGAAGTTACAAGTAGAAGAGTCTTGCTTCTTCAGAGGATTTAGAAATTTATAAAGCTACTTCTTAACTTCTTGCTCTCTTCAGGAACTTTACCAATTAGAAATTAGCTTTAAGTTGACTTTTAAAATGTCTCTGAAAGGGCCAGTGACATCTTCATTTACATCTTATTGGGATTGGTACATTTAGTTTATGACCTTGATGGATTAGTCACCTGCAGGAAATGGCTGTTGTAGTTAGTGAAAGACCTGAAAAAATCATTTTGAAATGGAAAGGAAGAGACTTAAAGAGGAAACTGTAGAAGGGTACAGCTGGCTTAGTCAGTAGAGTGTGTGACTCTTGATCTCAGGGTCCCCTGAGTCCTCAAGCCCCATGTTCAACTGTAGAGATTACTTAAAATCTTAAAAAAACAACAAAAAAGAGGAAACTGTAGTGGTAGGTTGGTCAGTGGGGTGTTGTGAAAGGGAGGAAGAATAGAAGGGCAAGAGAAAGTTAGTTGAGAGAGTACCAAAGATAAATTTTCATGTTTGGAAATACCACCACCTGCCCCCATAGCTCAGGTATAAAATGGCTCACGCCCAAGAAAGGGCAGAGGCTATTAGCTTAAGTATACAGGAAAGGCTTACAGGAACATGATGGGATGATGGCACAGATGGTCGTTTGCCTATTACATCAGGATATGATTTATGGGTTTAAGACACTTCCAAAACTTCCCTTTTGTAATGCAATCCAATTTTGTCCCTAACCACCCAGAGTTAATGTGCACTCCACAAGTTCAGGGCATAGTCCCCAACAAGACTGCCCTTAGTTCAAATATAGCAGTCTCCAGGCCACCTGCACTTCTGACCAACGGGCTACAAATTTGGGGGTTCCCATCACCCCTTCATGTTTGATAATTTGCTAGAACATCTTACAGAACTAGGAGAGCACTATACTCACAAGTAGAGTTTTATTATGAAGGATAGGAATTAATACTAGCCAAATAAAGAGACCCATAGGGCAAGATCTGAGAGGGTTCTGAACTCTGTGCCTCTCTCTGGGGTTAAGGTGAACCCCCTCCCTGTGCTTAATGTTCACCAACCAGAAAGCTCAGTGTCCACAATTTTTATTGGGGTTTCATTATGTAGACATGATTAATTGAATCTTTGACTATGTGACTGAACTTAGTTTCTAGTCCCTCTCCCTTTTCGCAGGTTGGGCTGGCTCAAGGCCTTAGCCACACAGTTTGGTCTCTTTGGTGACCAAGCCCCATCCTGATTCATCTCATTAGCATAATCTCAGTTGTGATCCAAAGGCCAACCAACCTGGCTGGCTCAGTCAGTAGAGCAGGCAGAGCATGTGACTCTTGGTCTCAGGGTCATGAGTTCAAGCCCTACATTGAGTGTAGAGATTACTTAAATAAATAAAGCTTAAAAAAAAAAAAAAAAAAGGCCCACCATGAATTACAAAGAAACTCCTATCATCTTGGAAGTAGCAAGGGTTTAGAACCTCTACCCCAGAAATCTGGGACAAAGACCAGACAAATACTTTATTATAGGGCACCTTTCCTTTCTGTTTGTTGATTGATTCATGTGCTAATTCATTCAACACGTAAAATTCCAGAGATACGGCAGTAAATAAAACTGATACTCATTCTGCTTTTATGGAAGACAGCTATTGAACAAGCTGTGAATGTAATGAAAGAATATGTTACTGAGAAAGTTGAGGGTGTCAGAGATGGTCTCTGAGAAAGTAATATTTAAAGTGAGCCCTAAAGGCTGATTAACCCCGGGAGAAGAGATGTGGGAAGGGTTTCCAGGTAGAAGGAAAGGCTGGAGGTGAATGTGCTTGACAGGTTGGAGGAACTGATGGAAGAACTGTAAATCTAGAGCACGGACTGCAAAGGGGACAGTGGCCAGTCAGGAGATAACCAGGGCCAGCTCACGAAAGGCTTAGAAAATCAGGTTAATAGGTTTGGGCTCTACTGGAAAGACAGTATAGACATTGTAGAGTTTTTTTTTTTTTTTTTTTTTTAACGTTTATTTATTATTTTTGGGACAGAGAGAGACAGAGCATGAACGGGGGAGGGGCAGAGAGAGAGGGAGACACAGAATCAGAAACAGGCTCCAGGCTCCGAGCCGTCAGCCCAGAGCCCGACGCGGGGCTCGAACTCACGGACCGCGAGATCGTGACCTGGCTGAAGTCGGACGCTTAACCGACTGCGCCACCCAGGCGCCCCGACATTGTAGAGTTTTAAGCAGTAAATTGACATCATTTTAGAGAGATTATTCTGACTTCAAGTGGAAGAGGACAGGAATTGATAAAAGGAAACCAGTAAGCTTCTTTCAGCAATGACACATAAGATGACAGTGGTTACATTAGGATGCGGGCACTGGGAATGGTTAGAAGTAGCCTGACTACAGAGATGTTTAGGAAGTAGAAGCAGGACCAGGGTCTATTGAGAGAGGGTCCTCATCAGAGGTTTTGTCTGATAGAAGCACTGATTAATAACAATAGCAGTTGTTTGGTGTGTCCAATCATTATTGCCAACATCCCCAAGTGCTTTTAGATGCCAGACACCGTGCTAACAAATCTCATGCAATCCTCAGCAGTACTATAAAGTAGACATTACTGCTTTTGTGCCCATTTTAGGACAAGAAACAGACTTAAGGAGGTTAAATATTGTCCAGGATTATACAAGTAGCGGTTTGCAATTTGCAGGTTCTGACTTGAGCAACTCTGTGCTGTTTCCCTAAGACAAGAAACCCTAGATCAGGAGAAAATTCTGTAAAGAAAATGATGATTTCACTTTGGGATACGTTAAGCTTGAGAGAGCTATGAGAAGTCCAAGTGGGGATTCAAGTGGACCTGTGGATCCCTGGCACCAGTGCCCTCCTTTGTGTTGAATGAGGCCAAAGCCTGGGGTCGCCAATCACAGCGAGTGGAATAGATACATGGATTTTTTTTTTTTTTTTTTTTTTTTTTTTTTTTTAAGACTAGGAGACTCATCAGGAACATTATCAGACTAAGTATAGTGCCATATAATTCCATTAGATGTGTTGGATGAGATTGGATTTCTGAAGTGAGAATAAGACTTAGAATTCAAATGTATCTCCTTTCACTTGAAAACCACTAATGGTATTAATTAAAGCAGAACCTTTAACTTAAAACTGGGTAATTAGCTGTGATCTCAGAAATGTAAACAGAACCGTAATGCATGAAGTTGACGAATGTTCCTCCCATTCGCTCAGATTTAACCACCAACCTCCTGTCATCCTTCTTTCCTCCTCTCTTCTGAGTTTATGGATGTCAGATCTTACCTAGTTTTGTAATGAGGATCACATAGCAATTTATAATTAAACAGTAGAAATAAAGTGTTCTGTTGTGTTGCTTCTGACTCAGTCTTAACTTTTCAATTTCTGATTAAAGGCACTGCAAATTTAAAGCCTTGTAAACTCTCTTTTATTTAGAAATTGCTACTCACAAGTGTATGAAAACTGTAAAGTTTGCAAAATGTTTTACATGGTGTTCCAAATATCATCTGTCAGAGTATGAACATGTGCTAGCTACAGCAATATGTTAAATAAGGCAAAGAAGGAATTTTCTTTGCCTCACTTTGCAAACTCTCTATAGACTGTCAGACTAGATCTACTTGAAAGAAATAGAGGGTAGAGGAACAACTGGGATACCCTTAATCAGTACGAGCAGTTATTCTGGCTGTTTCCACAGGATCTCTCCACTTTGCTGCTGTGCACATATGATAAAAGCAGGGACTTTGCCTCTCCTGCTGCATCCCAGCACGTAGAATAGTGTTGAGTACAGAGTGGTTCAGGAACTACCTGTTGAATTAATGACCACACCGGGGCACCTGGGTGGCTCAGTCGGTTATGTGTCCAACTCTTGATTTTGGCTCAGGCCGTGATCTCATAGTTTGTGAGTGTGAGCTCTGCATTGGGCTCTGCACTGACAGTGCAGAGCTTGCTTGGGATTCTCTCTCTCTCTCTGCCCCTTCCCTGCTTGCTCTCTCTCTCAAAATAAATAAACTAAAAACGAAGAAGAAGAAGAAGAAGAAATAATGATCACCCAAAAATAAACACTCTTCCTCTTCCACTGATTAACATACTGATATGTTCCAGGAATTGGGTTAAAGATTTGATGCCTATCATTTCTTAAATTATTAGCCCTGTTTTATATATAAGGACATTGAGAAAACCGAGGCTCACTGGGGTGAAATCACTTGCTTCTTGTCAGGAGCTCGTAGTAGTAGAGCTAGGACTGAAACCTGGGTCTGTTGGACCCTGTGAGTTCAAAAGCTTCAGACGGGAGAAGTTTCTACCTGCTTTTGGCTTATACGCTGTTCCTGAAGTCTGCATTCAAAAAAACTCGGTTTGTTTTGAAAAGGGATGAAGTGGCAGCATTTTTTTTCAAATCCATTTTATTAATGAACTATAATAGTTTTTCCATTTCTCTAGTCTTTAATTTGAGTGCTTGGACTGGATTAGTCTGTATCACTATAAATGTGGCTGAAATTACCTTAACATCTGTACTTTGATATGATGAGTGGGAAATCGGGAATACTTTACATTATTTGACATCTACTGGGAAGCCCAACCATTAGATGATGTATTTTTATATTACCTTAATTTCTTAAGCCTCTGATTAATCTAAAAAAAGCAGATTGAAGGTGTTTTGTGTGTGGTCACCTGTATCGGTTATCACTGTTTCTTCAAGTAGATTTTCATTTTCTAGTAACTTAGTGTATTTTCCTCCCTCATGCCCAACCCAGATACCAAATATCTGATTTTCTAATGACATCACTATCTCAAAAGCACATGGTTTTAATAAATGATTCGAAGTTTGGTAAGGTCAGAAACAGCGGCAATTTAGAAGAAACAGAAATCTTGTGTATGTTCTTTTTAAGTATGAGAGATGTGGAAGTGATTTTCAGCAATCATATGATACAGAATATCTACATAACATTTCAGAATTACTCTGGATTTTGAGTCTTTATAATACAATACTTCATCAGTATTGGTGTTTTCAGAAGTTCTGCATGGGGGTGTGGGAGGGCACTGCTGAGCACCAGGCATTGACTGTTCTTTCCAGCGAGGGCCAGCTCTTTTAGAATTGCTCCTTTCACCACCGCGTCCTTCTTTTTCCAATTACCCTGCCCTTGTTCTTGGTCTTTTGTGACCTCTGCTCTCTGTTTGCCTCATCTCTTCTCTTGAACTTTTCTTATCTTAGCAGTCCAATGAGAAGCTGACAAGAAAGATTGCCTATCTGTTCATGATCCTGTGGTGATTGTTGAAGTCCTAGTTGGAATTCTGAGATGACATGAGCATCCTTTGTTTTTGGAAAGACACAGTGTCTTTTATGCGAGTGAAAGGTTTTTGTGGGTCACTGAATAAAAAATTTAAAATTTGTCTCTCGTGTCTTACTTGAGGAAATTAAAAAAAAAAAAAAAAGCGACCCTGACTAATAAACAGATATTTAATGCCAATTTAAAATGCTACCATTTAGAAGGGATTTTCAACTATCTGAATACTTTTGGAACCACTTGTGGCACTGTTTAGTTTGGTGAATTCTATAATGAATTCTGTAATATTGGCATTGCACGCACCGATTCTTAACGAGATTACATTATAATGGAAATATTTCCATCCTTCACTCCTACCCAAAGCCTGTTTTCTTCCTTTTCCAATTCCCTTAAAGCTTTCCGCCCGCCGTTTGGTTATTGCTGCCACCTAATGTCTCAGAATAAAATTGCAGCGGGGTTGCCTTTTTCAAAAGATGTGCACTATTGTGCAGTTTATGGAAATAGCTATTTGAGAGCAACAGTTGTTTTTCTCTGTACTCTTAAATAATAGCACTCTAAAGTGATTACCAACCGTGGAGAGATTACGGGTAGTGAATATTTCACAAGCAAAAGGCGCAACTAACAAAACAGGAAGGGATTTTAGAGTCCTAAGCCCTGGAATAGGACAAATTGCCAGTCTGACCTTGTAATGTACTTCCCCTCATAAAATTGGGCTTGATGCTCTGAAAGATCTATTCCAGCTTTAACATTTTTTTTGCTGTGTATGTTTTTGGTTATAATAACATGGCCCTTATACATGATTCTATTTCTTTGGGCTAAAGTGTCGAACATGTTTTTTTTTTTTTTTAGATGTTCACATTTTCATTGTGTGAGTATGTAGTTTTGATGGCTCCCTTTGCTCAATTAGAAACAGATCGGAAGATTGTCCATTGTTAGTGCCTTAATCAGAGTGACATTGCCCTGCTTGCTTAGTTTTTTGTGGGCTTCCTTAGCTCAACTTTGTACGTGCAGTACATGTTGAAATTACTAAATCAAGTGTACTGTGTATGGAGTTCCCAGATTAAACACACACACACAGCACGCACACACAGCACACACACCCACACACACACACAATCTGGATTTTAAAAGATTTGGGAGTGCCAGGGTGGCTCAGTTGGTTAAGCATCTGACTCTTGGTTTCAGCTCAGGTCGTGATCTCATGGTTCGAGAGATTGAGCCCACATCAGGCTCCGCACTGACAGTGTGGAACCTGCTTGAGATTCTCTGTTTCCCTCTCTCTGCCTCTCCCTTTCTTCTGCACGCATACTGTCTCAAAATAAATTAACTCCTAAAAAAGCATCAAGTCTTTAAAAAAATGTGAATAAAACATTTATAATTACACTATCCAGTTTTCTTCAGCACTTTGAACTGGAGTATTCGTATTTCCATTGGCTACAAAGAAAACTAAAAAAGGTATTCTAGATCCAGGAGAGTGAGGGGAAATGGAGTTGGCTGTGAGTGTCAGAATTTTTCTTCAATCCTGAAGAACATTACAATTTGGCAAAACGTTTCCTTGAAGAGTCTATTTTAAGCTGACTTTGTAACAAATATTTTGTTTATTTGTAGCATTTTAACAGATACTTTAGTTGTTGTTTCTCTTAGGCTGTGAGTTATTCATCCTTTATGATTCTATCCATGGGTAAAGCAAAGTCAAGGGCACATAATGCCTCACCTGTAACTAGTTTAGCCTTAATTGTTAAAGGTCTGTATAAAATCGATTCCTTGAACCTCTGGTGGGTAGAGAACCTGTTGAATAAATTACAAATAGATTTGGACCTGTGGTTATTAATTATGTTTAGATATAATCCTTGTTCACAAGAGCATACATTGTAATTACGTACAATTTGCTTTGCCACTGTTCTTTGCTTTCTGATTTTCAGATAATTTTCAGTGATTTTGTTTAGTCCATCCCGACCAAGTTGTGCAGGTAGAATCTTGAGACTCACAGCCTCAAGTGACTGGCTTATTGCTAACTATAGAACCCTTATTGAGTTATTTCGCACCACTAATTTTGTTAGTCTACTGAAGGAGTTACTGCTACTGTTACCAGGTTTATTTGGCACAATGCCTTCTGAGTTTTAGCAGACGGATTGTAATTTCACCATCTTTTTACTACCAAAACCTTTCTTTTCTAATACTCCAGTTTTATTAAACATGGCTACCAGATTTCTTTTTTTACCCAATTACTGCTGATACTTTTTTCTGAACTGAATACTGGGTGAAGGCATATGCAGCTTTAATATGCTGGTTAAGAGCCCAGCCTCTGAAGTCAAATTTCCAGAGTTGGAGTCCCAGTCTTACTTTGTTCTATGTCCTTTGGCAAATTATTTAACCGCTGTGAACTTTGGTTTCCTACTATGTAAAAGGGAGATAGTAATAGGAACTACCTAGTAGGGTTGTTGTAGTGATTAAATGTAGATAGAGATTATCCATTTCATTATTAACTAAAATAAATTCCGAGATATTTTATGTATTCCTACAAATGTTCCTTATTCTGGGTTTGTCTTTCCAGAGCTAGGGAGAACCATAGGATATCTGAGTATTAGTCATGTACCTAATTGTATATAAATTTCTTCTTGGCTTCTCAGTTGTCCTGTAGTCCCAGCCTTAGGTGAGGTGACTGAGGAGGGAGAATATAGAAAGACAAGGACATGATCTTGATTTTCAGGGCTATGGTCTGGTAGGGACGGATGGTTCATTGGAGACATTTAGTCTGAACCTACTCTTGGCCTCCACGAAGAAGTCTTCCCTCACTCCCTGGATGATGTCAGACCCCAGGCGTAGGCTCCCGTGGCACAGTGTACTTTGTAATGAAATAAATGTTTTATTCTTTTTGTTCAGTGTCTTTCTCTTCCTACAACACAGTATGCACCATGATGCCAAAGATTGCCTTTTTCTTTCTGGTGTTTCTAGTTTCTAGCGCATGTCTTGTATGTAGGCATATGGCAGATATTTGTTGAATGATTAAACAAGCTCTCGTGTTAGAGATGAAGAAACTGAGATGCGTCTCATACGTGACTTATCCCTAGTCACACGTTTTCCGTTTCTAGTAGAATGCAGGTTTCTGGTCCCCTACGCTGCAATACCCTTCACTCTTTCTACTCCATTATGAAAATGTAAGTCTAGAGAGGGATCAAGCGATATCTACAAATAACTATCACAGAGGCAGAATACACACTCCAAGGGGCTATGGAAATTAAAGCAAAGAGAAAGTCCCTTTATAGGGGGGGGTTGGATGGTAGGTTCAGGAAGGGCTTAATGAGGAAGACATTTGAACTATACAAATACCGATAGATTTTGGGTGGAAAAGTGTGGGAAAGATTACTCCAGTCATAAACAGTATTTGATTTCATTGTATGTATCACTTTAGTCTTGATATTATTAATCTCCTTATTTCAATAAATGTATAAAATGTAGTTTACGTTAGGCAGCTAATGATCTTGTCTTATTTCAGTGAACAATGTGGGAGTGTCATATGAGTATCCTGAATACTTTCTGGACGTTCCTGACTTGGACAATGTAAGTCTTTTTTTTTTTTTTTTTTTTTTTTTAATAGTATGGTAACAAAAGGAGAGCATGTGAATATTGGCAAGGCAGTATGGTATAATGGTTCACACTGTGAGCACTTGAGTCCAGCTGCCCGGGGTTTGCACTGTGGCTTGTCTTCTTGTTCCCTGAGTTACCTTGGGGGTGATCCCACCATCCCACATCCACAAGATGGATGTCCATTCCCACATCCACAAAATAGGTGCCTTCATAGGGATCTTAGAAGGATTGAACGAGAAGATGTTTATAACCTCATTAGTATAGTACAAAGTTCAGTAGTAGCTCATCTTGTTACCCTTATTTCTATATTTATTATATCAAAATAGCTCTGTTTTAAGTATCAGGATTATAAACTTCAATTTAGAAATCATAAATATGTTAATATATAGCAATATGGTTGATTCAGGTAAACTTACCAAAATGAAAGCTATATTCTTGAGGCAGGCATAAATCTTTTTTTTTTTTTTTTATGTTTGTTTATTTTTGAGAGCGAGAGAGCACGTGTCTGGGGGAGGTGGAGAGGCAGAGACAGAGGGAGAGAGAAAATCCCAAACAGGCTCCGCACTGTCAGCGCAGAGCCTGATGTGGGACTCAAACTCACAAACCGTGAGATCATGACCTGAGCTGAAATCAAGAGTTGGACGCTTAACCAACTGAGCCACCCAGGCACCGCCGTGCATAATTTTTTAATAAAAATTAGAAAAGCATATCCTTGAAGGAATATGTGAATTAAAAAGAATTGTTGAAAATCTTAGATTCAATCATTTCTCCTTTCAATATTAGCAGAAAGAAAATAGCATATTTCTTTTAGATTTAGTGTCTTTTGCTTCCAGATTTTTCTTACACGTCTACCTTGGATTTTGCATTTTAGCATGAATTGTTACTTTTGGTAGAAAAGTGTTGTAGCACTGAGAATAAAACAAAATCTGCCTTTGTACCCCAACTCCTGCCATTTTCCTGTGTCTCTACTGTATCTGGGGAAACTTTCTGTGGTTTGCTAGATCACGTATGTATGTATCTAATATGGTTACTTCCATGATCAGAGGTATATAAAATTGTCCATATTTGTTTTACAGACCATCAAGAAACTGATAAATGTTAATGTTCTTTCTGTTTGCAAGGTAAGCAGCTTTTTTATAAATATGTCATCCTTTTTTTGGTTCATTCTATTTAAAAACTCATGACCAGGGGCGCCTGGGTGGCGCAGTCGGTTAAGCGTCCGACTTCAGCCAGGTCACGATCTCGTGGTCCGTGAGTTCGAGCCCCGCGTCAGGCTCTGGGCTGACGGCTCAGAGCCTGGAGCCTGTTTCCGATTCTGTGTCTCCCTCTGTCTCTGACCCTCCCCCGTTCATGCTCTGTCTCTCTCTATCCCAAAAATAAATAAACGTTGAAAAAAAAAAAAAATTTAAAAACTCACGACCAGTTTGTTCACATTAGTCATCTCTTCTTTCCATGTAAATACGTATCCCTGATGAAGGCGGTCTTATTTCCTTATGTTTTGGGGGTGTGGAAAGAGCTGAAGACCAAACAAGTTTCTGTGTAATTTTGCTTTTGAACAATTGAACATTTATGAAATGCCTCCTCTGTGCAAACAGTGCAGTAGGCCCTGGGACTACACAAACGAACTTAGGCTGAAGATGGATTTTTACAAAGTTTTCATCTACACACGGTTCTTCACTGATAAATTATTTCCATTTTCGTATCCCCTGTAACACATTGTAAGCAGGTGAATGAAATGTTGTGGGAAAGCACTGTGTGGCAGTATGGGGCTAAAAGTAATGGGAACGATTTTTATTAGCCACACATAAAAATTACTCTGGCTTCTAGTTGGTAGGCATGCATTAAAGTCGTGTTACTTGTATGTGCCTACAAAAGACACCATAGCTAATATGTGCTAAAAGGAAGAACAGGAAGCAAAGAAAAAAAAAAAAAGTGGGAGGCGGGGAATAAGTAGCAAATATGAGCATCTGAGCACTACTTTTCCTTATATGTTAGCAGTCGCTGATACCATACCTTGATTCCGCACACTAGCCTAGCAAAAAACATTGCCCGAGACAGAATTTGCATAGGCCACGTCAGAAGCTTCAGATTTGAACACACAGCAGTGTCCCTCTTATCCACCGGGGATATGTTCCAAGACTTCCGGCAGATGCCTGAAGCCCCAGATGCCATCGAACCCTATATACACTGTTTTTTGCTATCCGTACATACCCCTGATAAAGTTTCATTTCTAAATTAGGCTCAGTAAGAGGTTAACAATAACTAACAATAAAATAGAACAATTATAATGATAATGCTGTAATAAAAGTTAGGTGAGTGTGGTCTCTCCCAGAATATCTTACTGTGCTGTACTCACCCTTCTGGTGAGGACATGGAATGATAAAATGCCCACATGCTGCGATGAACTGAGGGGAAGGACGTAGGCACTGTGACCGGGTGTTAGGCTGCTCTTGACCTTCTGACATTGTGTCTGAAGGAGGATCATCTGCTTGCAGACCACAGTTGACCTCGGTTGACTCTGGGCAACTGAAACCTTGGAAGGTGGAAACCACAGGTGAGGGGGACCGTTGTACTGACAGAAAAGCCAAACCCGTGTTTAGTAACTCTTCGAGTTTAAGGAAATAAAAAAATATTTAACTCAAATCTATTAGAGTTAACCAGATAAATATAAATAAGAACTTAATTACTAGTTTTCATCTGATGGCACAGTCTTGATCATTTTCTCTGTTGTGAATGTTTAAAGAAAAATTCTCTTTATGTCTTCATGCCCTGAGAAGTGATGTCTGTTACATGCTTGATTTCAAGTCCAAGTGCCCTATCTTATGCCTTGTCCACCTCTTCACGTATGGCTGTGCTTCTCCCTGGATACTACACATGTTGCATTTCAAGTACTTAGTTAATTCAGTTATTGTGTGGTTTTATATGATTTGAACAACATGTTGGTTCATGTAAACCAGTTACCAAAACAAAACCTTCATCATCCCTGCATACGTACCGTGTAACATTTGGTAGCTTGCTACTTAAAGGCACCTCATCTGAATTATATTATAATATGACAAATAATTTTATAAAAGAAAATAATCAGTGTATCTTTTCCATTATCGTTTTTAGCCAGAGTTGTTTTCTTACTTAAGATTCAGTTTAAGTGAGGTAAACTACTAACAATCTTTAAGTAGATTTGGAGCAAGAACCCCCCAAACACAAAACGGATGCTTTTAAACCATGGTTGATATGAATATATCTGTATAGTTTTAAGGCTATTTCTCTTGGCATACCTGTATAAATGTTGTCGTTGGACAATAATCTGTATGAGGTTTTAAGTCAATTAAATAACTCTACAGTTTACTAGTTGTTTGACCCAGAACAGATTACTTGCCCGCTGTGCTTCCATTTTTCGTGTGTAAAATTGAGGGTGTTAATCTCTTTACCTCACAGAGTTGTTTTGGGAATTAAATAAGGTAATGTACCCAGCTCCTAGTGAGGGCCTTCAAGAATGTTACTATTATTCTCAGAGCTGATAAAGATGTTTAGTATCTGTGTGCAACTCTGAGTTTATTCGTTAGTAGGCAAAGCTTTTTTTTTTTTTTAATTTTTTTTTTTAACGTTTATTTATTTTTGAGACAGAGAGAGACAGAGCATGAATGGGGGGAGGGTCAGAGAGAGAGGGAGACACAGAATCTGAAACAGGCTCCAGGCTCTGAGCGGTCAGCACAGAGCCTGACGCAGGGCTCGAACTCACCGACTGTGAGATCATGACCTGAGCTGAAGTCGGATGCTTAACCGACTGAGCCATCCAGGCACCCCCGTAGGCAGTTTTTTGATCAAAACTAACATTCTGGTGTATAATTAATATACTTTGTGGTTTTGCCTCTTGAAATGACTGTTGTGTGCTATTGTTTTGATAATGTTTTCTAGCACATTTGGCCAAATGCCTAAAAATAATGAGTTGTTACAACTGTGTACATGTATTTCCTAATATATTTTAATGAGTTAATGATGAAAGGTATATTGAAGTGTTTAAATTTTATTTTATAGAAGTGTTAATATTAGCTACAAATTAATGTCCTGATATATTTTTTTTTTTTTTATGAAAAAATTTTTTAATGTTTGTTTTTGAGAGAGACGGAGTGTGAGTGGGGAAGGGGCAGAAAGAGAGAGGGAGGGGCGCCTGGGTGGCTCAGTCGGTTAAGCGTCTGACGTCAGCTCAGGTCATGATCTCACAGTTGGTGAGTTTGAGCCCTGAGTTGGGCTCTGTGCTGACAGCTCAGAGCCTGGAGCCTGCTTCGGATTCAGTGGCTCCTCCTCTCTCTGTGCCTCCCATGCTCATGCTCTATCTCTCTCTGTCTCTCAATAATAAATAAACATTAAAAAAAAATTTTTTTTTAAAAGAAAGAAAGAGAGAGGGAGACACAGAATCTGAAACAGTCTCCTGGCTCTGAGCTGTCAGCACAGAGACCGATGTGGGGCTCAAACTTGGGAACGGCGAGATCATGACCTGAGCCAAAGTCTTGCTTAAGCGACTGAGACACCCAGGCGCCCCAGTCTCCTGAAAATTTTAACCCCTTTGTCAGATAAGCCATATATAATTTTTACTCTAGATACAGTAGTATTTTCTCCTGTAGCCTTCTGCTTGTCAGTGCTTCCATGTTTATATGCCTTGATATTAAAAAAACACGGCCTCCTCTGTCTCCCAAGACATGCATTTTTGGCTGGCAGTCTACTGAATACTAACGGTAAAAGCCCAGGGTCTTGACCTTGACCTGTGAGAACCAGTCAGCTTGCTGTGTTTCACGGCCACACACTGCATCCTTCAAGCAGCTTCTGAGCCAGAGCAACACGTGTGGTGGTGGTCACCTCATGCCCTGCTTGAAGACAAGTAGGCAGGGGGTCAGTGCCGAAAGAGCAGCACAAATCCAACAGCACTGTAGAGTACCTCTCAGGTTTTTTTAAATAACTGTGAAATAAGAATGTGCGGCACCAGTCCTAACATCTCGACAGATTATGAAATGCTTCTCCCTCTTCCTTCTTCCTCTTCTACTTTGTCTTTCCACATTGGCATACGTACTTGTTCAACCACGAAATGAGTCAGGGAGACAAATGCTAACTTATTAAACATGTCATAGCATATCATATGGTGAACCACATTGGTGGGAAGTGTCACCGCCACAGGAACTGGGTTTAGGCTTACCATGTCTGTAAGCCTGATTTTTGCAAATCACATCCCATTTACAAAGCACTAAGGGCGTTTGCTATTCAAAACACTGGAGCGCCTGGGTGGCTCAGTCGGTTGAGCGTCCAGCCTCGCTCGATTCAGGTCATGATCTTGCGGCTTGTGGGTTCAAGTCCTGCGTTGGGCTCTGCGCTGACAGCTCAGAGCCTGGAGTCTGTTTTGGATTCTGTGTCTCCCTCTCTGTCTCTGCCCCTCTTCCTTTTGTGTTCTATCTGTCTGTCTCTCTCTCTGAAATAAATAAACATTAAAAAAATTTTAAAACACTTGTACATTAAGCTGAATAGTCATCCTTTATTTTATCTTTAGAGTAAATATGAACCTTCCTGTACCTTTGTGATGTGCACTTTTAGTGGAAAAACAGTTCAAAACTCTTGCTTTATTCACCACGGAATGAATAGCATCCGGAGGGTAGCCAAGTGGTCTTTGTTGTCCTGCAGACAGGATCCGTGTGGTTGGCATCTCTGTTGCATAGATGCCTAGTGAGTGTTCAGGTGTGAGCATGGTTTGACTCGAGGAGGCAGAGGCGAGTGGTGTGCACTGGGTAACCAGTCAGCGGCCAGAAAGACGAGTTAGGACATGATTGTGCGCAAGCTTGGGCAGTGGGCTAAGAGGGATGGAGAGCCTTTGAGCAGAAAAGTAAGGTGTCATCTGATGCACGTTTTAGAAAGGTGGTTCTAGTGGCAGAGTGGCCATATGTGTTTATGGTATATGAGTTGATTTTCTGTCTACTGAAGAAAGGGCATTCACCTGGACAAGGTTTTCTGTGTGAGGCTCCCAGGCTCAGTGTTCTTCCATGCTGCTGTGATTTGCCCTGTGGTGTATTTTGATGAATTGGGCCTATTGCGCTTTAGTTGACTGTGTTATGTTGCCAGGGCCAGGGCTACATTTCCTGTAGAAATGTAACTATGTTCGGAGCCCCGGGGTAACTTAAAAGAAGATGAAAATTGGTCTGGCTGTAGAATCTTCGAAGATTTTATGGTGGCTGGACATCAGGGGAACTAGGGCATGGGTGTCTGCTGCCTAATGTCATAATAAATGTATTGAAAATAGTTTATACCAGAAAGAAAACAGCTTCTTCTCATCATCAGTGCTGGTCCAAGTTTTGCCTCCTCGCCAAACCGCTCGATAGGGACGCCTGACTTGAGAAGCATGCCAGGAAAGAGGAGTGAAATCAGTATACCCCTGTGACCCTGGGTTTGTTCCCCTAATCTGGAGATGTTTGTTGGGTGAGGCCCCAGCATCTTGTTGTAGGTCCTGTGCCACCTCACAGGCATTGAATGACCTGGATGTGTCAGGTCCGGGATTATCATGTGGTCCGTGTGCTCCTGTGTTAGTAGGTCAGATGATTATAAAAAGTCACATAAGTTCCACATCCCGACAGAGGAATAAGAGAAGTGAAATATCCTGACCAGAGAAGTTACGGGTCATCACCAGATGCAGTGGTGGTGAGTGGCCCAGAAGAATACTGGGGAAGAAATATTAACCAGAATACTTTTGACTATAGACCCTTGATGTATAATCATAGAGTCCAGTCACCTCTCCCAGGCCATTGTCTAAGTCCTGCTTAACTCGACTTTCCCTTCACCAGACATAAAACTGTTAGTTGAGGTCACCCAAGAGGTGTTTAGAAGGCTTGTTGCTTGCCTTACAGTTTTGCTTTCACATCCTTCAGGGGTAAATTTAGTCCTGTCCTTGTTCTCCACAGAGCGGGTAAGTGCCAAGGCGAGGAGGGCAGTGGTGTGGAAGTTCTATCTAATTGACCAACATGGCAGGTACATCAGCCTCAAGAGCTCGGAAGAGAGGTCCTACTAGCCGGGGCTTTTCCTTTTGTGATTTGAGATGCGCTGTGACTAAAATCTAGGATAAGTCTTATTTCTCCTCCAGAACGATGACCTTCGGACCAGAAATCGCCAAGTTTAGAGATAATTAAGCCTCCAGACATTGAACCAGACTCTTCTAAAACAGTTGCAGTTTTGTGCCTGGAGGGCTTTCCACCTCTGAATACTGAGAGTTTGCACATGAAATTGTTGTAGTACTGTTGATTACTCTGGGGGAAATAATAGGAAACGGGAGAAGTCCCGCAACTCCAGAGACAGATCAGTACGAGTCCGATTTCAAACAGGCAGGACACCGAGCTCCCCACAATTCAAAGACCAGTTCTAAAGCAGATCTTGCTCGCATTGTTTGTTTCTGATTTGAGATCACCTGTTTGATATGGAGTTCCCTTCCTTCTGTAGGCCTGACAGTTTTTTGATGCCTTTAATGACAGTTTTAGGACCTCAAGACACTTTACTCCTTTTCCAATGAACACTACCCAAACAGTATTCCCTAAACTACTTGCAGTTCTTACCTAAGGGTGGGAAAACCATTTCTTCTGATGGTAGTGGGTCCTGAAGCTGCCACTGTCATTTGTGAAGAAGGTGGACAGTAGGTAGGGGCCCTGCCTATACCTCAATCCCTTTGGAAATTTCCAGTCTACCATTCTGACAAGTGGAGAGGACATTTCAACCTTCTTTATTACTACCTCTTTTAGAGCAAAGAAGAAAGTGGGTGGGGTGTGACCCAGAATAGAATTTATTAACAACCTCTACTTACAGTGAGAAATTATACAGTAAGTTTTGTTTGTTTTATTTGGGGTTGGGGAGAAGTCCTTTTTTTTTTAATAAAATTTTTAATGTTTTTATTTATTTTTGAGAGGCAGAGACAGAGCATGAGTGGAGGAGGGGCAGAGAGAGAGGGAGACACAGAATCCAAAGTAGCCTCCAGCTCTGAGCTGTCAGCACAGAGCCCGACGTGGGGCTCGAACTCACAAACCACGAGATCATGACCTGAGCCGGAGTCGGATGTTAACTGACTGAGCCACCCAGGCACTCCAAGATGAGGGGAGAAGTCTTAAGCAGGGCATCAGAATTTAGTTTTTCCTTCACTCAACCAAAGAGGGGGCTTGAAATCATGTCTTATTAGGAGTGGCTGAAAGAATTAGAGATGTTTAGCATGGAGAAAGGAAGTATGACATGACACACACACACACACACACCCCAATGCCAGTTAATTCTACCTCCTTAGTATTTCGCAAATCAGCTCACTTCTTTCATGCCCAGTGATGCCTTCCAAATTCCAAGCCCCTACCCCTTTCATTGGGAACTACTAGAATAGCCCCACCAGCCTTTTCGAAACAGCTTGTCTCCCTCTAGTCCAGTCTCCGTACCCCAGCCAGAGTGTTACTTTGCATTAGGACATATCACACCACTGTGAGGTCCTTCAGTGATTTCTTTCCCTCAAGTCCTAACTCCTTGGTGTGACCTATAGGTAAGGACCTACTTGATGTGGATGCTGCCCACCTCTCCAGTTCCACCTCTGGTCTGTCTCTCTCTACTTCCCTGCGTTCAGGTCAAAGCACCTTGGGTCTCTTGCACCTCATGTCCCTTCAGGCAGTTCCCTGTCCGTGGAAGCTCCGTCGTCTCCCACTTATGCTACTCATCCTTCAGTTCGCCCCCACAGTGTTCTGTCCTCGGGAGCTGGTAGGGAGCCTTCGAGACTAGGCCTGGTCTCTCGGCCACACAGTTTCACTGCGCACTGCACATCTTCCCTTCCCTCAGCAGCTCATTTTCGGTGTAGTGCCTCTCTGCAATTTGTGAGCCCCATGAGTGTTGGTACCGTGTTCTTTTTGTTCTCTGCTGTTCCCTAGCCCTGGGCCTCACCTTTGGCAGGTGTGCAGCAAATGCTTTTGAATAAGTGAGTGAGTTAAAAAGTGAAAATCTTCTTTCTTTGGGAATAAGCAACCCACTTACTGTATGTGGCCCTAAAAGGCTGGACGTAGATCAATTATGGATATTTATACTGAAGGAAATCATGAGAACTTTATACCCTTTGGACCCGCCAGCAGTGGAATGGGCAAAAGGGGAGTTCCCTTCTGATTCTAGGCCGAAGGCTCAACCCAGTAGTCTGGGCTGCACATGCCCTACCAACGTATTTCACTTAGCGCACGTTTCAAAATTGGGACAATTCAGGGGCGCCTGGGTGGCTCAGTGGGTAAAGCGGCTGACTTAGGCTCAGGACATGGTCTCGCAGTTTGTAGGTTCGAGCCCCGCATCAGACTCTGTGCTGACAGCTCAGAGCCTGCAGCCTGCTTTGGATTCTGTGTCCCCACCTCTTTCTCTGCCCCTCCCCACTCCTGCTCGGTCTCTCCCTCTCAAAATTAAATAGACGTTAAAAAAATTTTTTTTTTTTTTTTGGGCGCCTGGGTGGCGCAGTCGGTTAAGCGTCCGACTTCAGCCAGGTCACGATCTCGCGGTCCGTGAGTTCAAGCCCCGCGTCAGGCTCTGGGCTGATGGCTCAGAGCCTGGAGCCTGCTTCCGATTCTGTGTCTCCCTCTCTCTCTGCCCCTCCCCCCTTCATGCTCTGTCTCTCTCTGTCTCAAAAATAAATAAACGTTAAAAAAAAATTTAAAAAAAAAATTTTTTTTTTAATTGGGACATTTCACACCCACATTTCTAGCTTCTCTTGGGGGAAAGTCTGAAGATGAGGTAACGCAGACCTGAAGTGTGGCATGACAGTATAAGTGGGGAGGGCAGAGTGGCCAGCAGGTGAGTGTGCTGGGTAATGAGGCCTGCCCTCTCCAGGTCGCCACCATCCCCACCCGGCCCTGCTCCCCGACTCACTGTGCTCATATATGTTGCCCAATCCTTCCAGGCATTTGAGTTTGTACCCCCCTGTACAGGCAACCCCAGATATTCAGTCTACTCCAACTGAAAACCTGCTTCATGGACTTGAAGGATGAGAACGGTTTTAACTAAATCGGTCTCTTCCATCCCTATGATTATCTGAAATCAGAGCACTTGGTGTGCTTTGCCTGCTTTTGAAAAGCTGTTTTTTTCCTGTTAATGCCAGTATATATTCACTGTATGTGGCCCAGCCAGGAGGGTATAGTGCTGTGCCCGGCCCATGGTGTAGATAATAAATGTTTGGATGGATGAGAAGCACAGAAGCATTGGTTTTCTTTTCCTTACCTGGATTTGCCTTTGGCGTGTGACATGGTACCAGTAGAGGGAGCCCTCTGTTAATCTGGCAATCCTGGAGAAGAGGAATCTCTGTGCAGCCATCTAATTGTATTTAATTTAGGCTTTATGTTAAGAATGTATTCCTCCACCCAGCCCCAAGAATTTAAGTTAACAACATTGGGAAATTAATAACTTGTAGGAAGGAAGAGTATGACTCTCAGCTCTGACCCCCCACTTGGGGCTTTTCTAGATGAAGACATTCCAAGTTAGTGCCTAGAGTCTTTTCATCCATTTTGAGAGCTGCTGTCATTATGCTCCTAACAATTTTCAAATAATTGGGTACATTTGGCTCTTAGGGTCTCCTGGTAACAGGCTGCTTTGAGCATAACTGCAAAATGATGGTTTTGCCTAACTGCATGAGGACCACTCTGTGTGAAAAGCGAGTAGTTGTAGATGGTTTCTAAGGTTCTTTCCAGTTCAAAGCAAAGCTGGTTTATGGGAGAAATGCCTTATTTTGGGGTGAAAATGCAAAAATCTCCTTGAAGGGGTGCCTGGCTGGCTCAGTCAGTGGAGTGTGCAACTCTTGATCTCAGGGTTGTGAGTTTGAGCCCCACGTTAGCTGTAGAGATACTTTAAAAATAAAATCTTTTTAAAAAATCTCTTTGAGAACTTTAGAAATTATTTTCTCCTAAAATTGTCACTTTTTGAGAAGTCAGCTTATTTGGGCGAAATTTTAAGGAATGGAAACTCTTAGCAAATTGTAACATGCCAAACTTGGAAAAGCAGTGTATGCTGTGTATATGTGCTTTTTAATTTTTTCAGCATTTGTAGATTATGGCTTTTGATTATGTTATTATCCATTGGCGTGCACCCTTCTGTTCTGGAAAGTTCTTTTATTTTTCTTTAGTTCCATTATTTTAACATGTATCAAAACAATTGACTACAAAAGGAAAAATGGGGGTTGAATTTCAGGCTAAGTAGTATGTGGTGGGGGCGGGAGAATGGCAAGGAGGGCTCTTACCTACCCTTCCACAAAGACTTAAAACATTACCAAAGAGGAAAATCAAACAATACTTGGAGATCTCAAAGCACTTGAAAATTTTTACCTAATTAAGCTTTTCACCCCCTGTGCAGTAAATATTCCATTAGCCATATAGGTGAGATTCAAAGAATTTCTAATGAAGTTGTATTCTCAGTATGACAGAGCTCACATGACAGCTTCTAAAGGAAAACTGTGCTGTGCCACTCCAGCATGACTTCCAGTGAGTCACCCTCATTTCTCCCAAAGAGGGCTGGCGTAACATTATTGTTACTTTATGTGGTTCTTTTCAGGATCAGACTACGGATTTTGTAAATTGCTGTTAATGATTCCAGTTGAAAACTTGTATAAAGCATTTGTATCTGCTTCCTTCTAATTTTATGGGTTCATGTTTCACTTGCTTGAATTTAGATCCTGTTTACTCCAAGCAGGTGTCTCTGGGGTAAGAAGATGGGCAGATGTGGACAGAGTGGCTATCTGTGGTGTCCTAATTATTTATACGAATAGCCTGGATTCTTGGGACTTTGCCCAGATTCTAGGGTTAAGTTGTTACACTTTAAATTCTATTTATATATAATGGTGGGTACAAGTGACAGTATTTGTTGTCTTATTTTATGAAGTTATCTTGAATTTTAACCTTTCCATTTGGGTTTTTGGTTGTCTTTTTTGAGCATAATGCGGTAGTATTTTCTTTGTACTGTTCTCTGTAGAAACTGACTGAATGCCAGAGGTTACATGAGACAAAAATTATTTGATTGTAAAAATAAATCACTTGCTTGTAAGAGAATTTGCATAATTTGTGTAATTTGCTGTGTTACAAGTTTTCATGATAAACTAAAACGCAGGAAAACCTAAATTGACTATTGCGTATAAAATAAAGTTCCTTATATAAGCTCTTGATTACTGATGCCAGAGAAGTGAAAGAGAAGAAAAAAGTATTCATTTTAATTTCTTTTAGAAATAGTATTAATTGTAGGGGCTTTTCTAATTACAAAAGCAGTGCACGTAATTGCCAAAAATGTGAGCAGTATTTATAACACTAAGATGGTTATATTTTAATGTAACATTTTCAGAAAATTTTTTTTTTTTTTAGGCCCGCCAATGCATTTTTGAGTCAGGTATCTCAACTAAATGATCTAATGAAACAGATTTTGATGGTTTATAAGCTAAATCAGCCTCTTATTTATTTCCCGGCCAGAATATACATAGCTGTGGTAATAAGTACCAATAAATATTTCACTGTTTTTTTGAAGATACAATTTATTGTCCAGTTGGCTTACATACAACACCCAGTGCTCATCTTGAAAATGAATATGTGGTATGCCCAGAAGGAATTCTAAATTGCGCTGGCATTGCTAAAGACTTTTCATTTATCTTAACTTTTCTTTGTGTATCTTTGTGTATCTTTGTGTATTTGTATACTCTATGGGCAGCTGGCACACAGAGTGATGCAATATCTAGGTGCCATATAATATATATTGACCTTTCTTCCTTTGACTTTAGGCTTCTGGGACTTTTTTTTTTTTTTTTTTTGTGGTGAGGATTAATGAAACTGTCACTAAAAATATATATATAAATAGGAAATGCTTGTTTTTTCCGCAAAGATTTGAAGCTTTCATTGCTGTAGAGGTACTACTGCAGCAACTTTTGCCACTTTTTAGACAAAAATTAAATTTAAATTGTTTGCTGTATACTTTTGGAAATAACTTCAACCCAGACGCAAACAAGTCCAAAAATCATGTTTACTGGTACTTTTCTAATATTCTTAACCACTGAACGCACAAGTTATGGTAACCTTATTTAAGCAGTATCTTAAGAGGAACAAAAAAATTTCCTGGTACAGCAATTATCACCTGCAGATGGCCTAAAATTAGCATATTGAGTTAACTCCAGAAACAGCTTGTGAGCTGTGAAATGGAGTTCAGATAGATAGTGAGATTTCACAGAAACGCTGGTACATGGTATAAATAACCAGATATCAAGATACCAATTGATGCATACAAAGTCAAATGAGAGTACTAATAGCTTAGTTAAAATATCCTATGTAAAACTTGATGTCAAAGAGAATGCAATTTGATGTGAACATAGGGAAGCTTCTCTGCTTATTTGTATTGTTATTTGTGTACACATATGCAGCCAAAGAAGGCTTGACGTTGAATTTATCATGACTTATAATCCGATTAGAAGAGAATTTAAGCATAGAACGAGGTGTTAATCAGTGCTATAAAAGCATGCAGATTTCAAGTTAACTTTTCTCAAGCTTTTCAGGGTTGTTACTATTTGGCAGGTCAAAAAGCTGGTCCATTGTGTGGCAAGGAGAAATAGTTTAGAGCCAGAATTTGAGAGGAGAAGCCAACGAACAATGCAAAAGAATTTTTCTGAAAAGAATTGAACTTTTTCCCGAGAGGACCTGAGGGATTATTTGGTCAGTGAGCATCCAACAAATATTTCTGGCCCTTTAATAGCTAGACATCGAACACACTTTTTTCCTTTGTCTTTGTGCTAAATTATTTAAACTTGTTGAGTGTTAGCTCACATCTATAAAGAATACATTTTGGAGCTCTCTTCGGCAGCACAAATCCTAAAGTTGGAATGATGTGGAGAAGATTAGCATGGCCCATATGCAAGGTGACCCAGAAATGCTTGCAGCGTTCCATAATTTTGATGGTAACTTACTGCGGTAATCCTTTTGCAATATCTACATCTATCGAATTGTTAATGTCGTACAGCTTAAACTAATACAATGTTCTATGTCGGTTCTATCTTAATAAAGCTGGGAGCGGGAGGGTATATTTTGAATGTGTCCATACATTGAAGACCATCCAGAAAACATTTAGTGTTTAGCTATTAATGTGGTTTTGTAAGTAAGATTCTATCAAATGGGGTTTTATTTGGTCTCCGATTATGGATAACTATTGCCATTCAGAAAGAAAACATTTAATGTATGACATGTACATAGTGTAAGGAAAAAAATAGCTCCCAATGCACGCATTTATATTTCTTTAATATCCCAGCCAAAGTGGTATTTCTTATTGGATTATATTTAAGAGTATAAATTTATGTCATAGAAAAAAAATCGTAATTGAACTATAAAACTCTGCACAACCACTAGGTAATAGTCAGATGGTTCTGAGATCCCTGGTCAGAATAAAAGAATCCATCCACAGATTTTGTAGACTTTTCCTGGTAGTTTTCCGGGTAGATCACTGCCCACAAATCCTATCCCTTCTTCTCTCCTTTTGTGTCGGAAGGCTAAACAGTCAGTGGCTACCCCTATGAACTGAACTCCACTTAGCTACTCTTCAGTTAACAGGTCTCATTTCCTGTTACATAGATGTGTGCATATGCACACGCACATATATTCATGCCCTTGGGTGGGAGCGTGTTTATTATCAGTCTTCTTACGCATTCTGATTCTGGTGGTCTCAGGACTTAGAGGACTGAATGATAGCTTCTCTCCACAGACTGCTTGGGGGACCTCTTACATTAGCTAAGCGTTATGGTCCCTGATGAAATGTGCTAAATAAATGTTTTCAGATGTTGCTAGAAATGCATATAATCAATCCTTATCACAAAATACTCCACAACGGTTAATATGCCTGAAGAACATCCATTTATACTAGCATGGGGAGCTGTCCATGATGTGGTATAATATGCAGATTGAATGACATATATAACATGTTGGATGTGCATGCTTTCCTTTATAAAAAGCTCCATTCAACAAAAGGCTTTTTTTGAAGGCCTCAGGTCTATAGCAAAGATTGTAGTTTCTTACAGCCGTTTGCCTTTTTGTATTCTATTCCTTCGGCTAGAATATTTTTTCCTCCTGATGAATTCCTGTTTATTCTCTCAGAACTTAACTGAAATGTAATCTGGGAAGCTCGACCTGATACCCCAGACATGATGAGTCTTGCTCCTAAGCATTAATGCCCTCTGTCCTTACACTCAGAGTGTGTCTTGTAATGATTTGTTTACATGTGTATCTGTGCTCCTCCTAGGTAGTGCACCCCTATTGGCCAGCCCCAGGTTTGAGTAAAGAACATGGCCTCAACTAAGTAGGAGAATGTCTCTTTATTACTTCATGTTGCTCAGACCATAAGTTGATATGCATAGAACATTTTAGGAGCTCTTTTTTTCTCCTGGGTTTGATAAAGTAACATCCAGTGTATTTTGTGATTCCATATCTTTAACTCTTATCCATAAGATGAAGATTCTTTTCAAAGCCTTATTGAGGGATAATTTTATAAGCCGTATAATTCACCGACTTTAAGTGTACAATTGAATGGTAAATGAATTCACAGAGTTGTGCAGTTGTCACTAAATCCAATTTTAGAACAATTCCAAGAGGATCCTGACAGAAGTATTTTTAAATACTGACAGAACTATCTGGAAACTTGTGTCGTGGGTTGAATTTGATGACCTCAAAATGGGTCACTGTTTGTGGCTTTGAACTGTGTAGGGCACCACATGCTTAAAGGAGGCCCCGATACTTAGTGGTGCTGCATCATGAAAGAATAGCGCATGCTGGCAATAAGGGATGCTGATTTCTCTTCAGAGCCTTGCTCTGTGCCAAGCTCTGTGCCGGGTCCATTATATACATTACCTCATTTGAGATTCAGAATATAATAACCTGTAATGGAGATGCCTTCTTTATTTAATAATACATAAGGACTCTGCAGACGAGAAGGAAGCTAATTTGACGTCACACTGCTAGTTAAGTGAAAGGGCTGGGGTATGAACTTGGGCCTGACTTGTAGCACATTTGGCCTAAACGTTCAGTAGCTGTATTTTGAGTAATTACTATGGGGTACCATAAAAAGAGAAATCTTAGGAAACGTGTAAGCAAGTTGGAAGAGTCGTTTAATCTGAAAAGAGAGGAGGTGAGTACCCTGTGGAAAAGATCAACTCTGAAATCACCGTTTTTTTGACTTGGCCCCATCCAGTTTGGTTTGAGGCCCCGTGGGCATATCCTCAGTTGGGTCAGCAAACCTAGAAAAGGGAAGAAACAGGACTGTGTTGTAAAAATTACAAAGTAGTGGAGGCCATTTGGGCTCAGCATAGTCTCTGGGTGAGTTTGCTTTGGGAATTGTTTCATCTTTTTATAAAAATTTCTTTAAGGTTTATTTATTTTTGCGAGAGAGAGAGAGTGTGTGTGTGTGAATAGGCAAGGGGCAGAGAGAGAGAGAGAGAGAGAGAGAGAGAGAGGGAGAGGGAGACGCAGTATCCACAGTAGGCTCCAGGCTCTGGGCTGTCAGCATGGAGCCCGGTGTGGGGCTTGAACTCATGAACTGTGAGATCATGACCTGAGCTGAAGTCAGATGCTTAACTGACTGAGCCACCCAGGTGCCCAAGGGAATTGTTTCATCTTTAAGTCTTAAAATGTTAACACTGCTTGGTCTCTATCAACATAAGTGGTCAACTCTATGAGTTAGAATAGGGCTTGGCCGCTGTAACAGAGTCCTTGTAGTGGCCTAAACAAGATAGAAATTTATTTTTCTCTCAGATAAAAAGCTGGATAGGTAATCAAGGTAGGGCATCGTAGTTCTCCAGGCATCAGGGGTTCTGCCTCTTTATCTCTTTGCTCTGCCACCGTTATCACACAGCTCTCATTTTAAGGTTCAAATGGGTTCTTTTGGCTCCTCCCACCACATCAACATTCTAACCCTTAAGAGGAGGAACCGGTAAGGAGGAGGACAAGGAGGAGGACGTGTAGTTTTCTTTCCTTTAAGGGCATGGCCAAGAAGTTGCATATGTTACTTCTAGTCACATCTTGTTCTATAGGATGTAGTCACTGGGCACATCCTCCCCCCCCCCCCATTTTATCAAGACAAGTTTAATACGAAAAACGTAGACTTGTATGTAAGAAGGAGGGAGATGTAGAATGCTTTAGACCAAACTCTTTTTTTAGCATTTCTTTTTTTATATGGGCCAGAAGATTCGGCCAAATCCAAAACCTTCTGTCAAAATGATTCCCCTAGGCTTTGAAGACACTTCTTTGTTTCAAAGTTGGCGCTGTGTCAGTCTGTCTTTCATGATACAGTGTCAGTTTGAACTCAGTTTTCCTGGGAAAGTATATGCAGCAGGCTCCCGGCCTGACATCTGGGTTGGGAGTGCTGCAGATTTTACCTTTGTAAAGCTGAATACATTTCCTTTCTTCAAAATATTGCTAGGACAAAATTTACTTTCTCTTCGAAGTACTGTTTTCGTTAAGACATAGGAGTATTCAAGATAAAAAGCTTAAAATTCCTGTGTTTGGCATGCATGTAAAGCATGTGACAAAGCAGCGTTTGTTTCTTAGAAAATTGGTGACGTCCCGGGCACCTGGGTGGCTCAGTCGGTGAAGCATCTGACTTCGGCTCAGGTCATGATTTCGCAGTTCATGGGTTCAAGCCCCGCGTCAGGCTCTGTGCTGACAGCAGCTATGGAGCCTGCTTCAGATTCTGTGTCTCCCTCTGTCTCCACCCATCTCCCATTCATACTCACTCTCTCTCTCTCTCTCTCTCTGTCTCTCAAATAAAGATTTAAAATAAAAAAAAAGAAATTTGATGATATCTGGGAATCCAGAATTCATGTTCTAACCTCAGTCTTAAACTGTGACGTGGCCTTGACCAAGCCAGTGGATGTCTTAACTTTTCTTAGTCAATAATATCTTTAAAAAAAATTTTTTTTAATGTTTATTTATTTTTGACAGAGAGAGACAGAACATGAGCGGGGGAGGGGCAGAGAGCGAGGGAGACACAGAATCCGAAGCAGGCTCCAGGCTCCGAGCTGCCAGCGCATCGCTCAAACTCACAAACCGTGAGATCATGACCTGAGCCAAAGTCGGACGCTTAACCGACTGAGCCACCCAGGCGCCCCTAGTTAATAATATCTTAAAAAAGAATTTTTTTTAATGTATTTATTTTTGAGAGAGAGAGAGAATGAGAGACAGAGCATGAGTGGGCGAGAGGCAGAGAGAGAGGGAGACACAGAATCTGAAGCAGGCTCCAGGCTCTGAGCTGTCAGCACAGAGCCTGATGTGGGGCTCGAACCTGTTAACCATGAGATCATGACCTGAGCTGAAGTCGGACGCTTAACCGACTGAGCCACCCAGGCACCCCAGTTCATAATATCTTAAAACACAGTTTAGAAGTAGCTTCTCTCTCATATTATATGTATTTAATCAACAATTATGACACCCTTTAAAAATGCAGGTGTCTTTTTTTTGTTGTTGTTAAGGATGAGTTTTCCTCACAACTAGCTAGACAAACAAGGGGAATGAATGTGAGGTACACTTAACATTTGCCGTCAGTTGACAGCATTCTTCTAAACGCTTTTTTGATAGGAAAAGGTCATTTGAGCTTTTAAATTAGAAATCGTCAGTAATCTTGGTTGGCAGATATTTCTTTCCATAACGGATGTTTTTTTCCAGGAGTGCGTTTTGGGGGTCCTGATTTCACCACAGGCCCTTAATTATTTGAAGATCTGTGTGCCAGTGTTCCTTTTCAGGCAAGGCCCATTTTCGCCAAGTTTACTGAAAGTATTCCCAGTGTTATCTCCAGTAATTTCATCTGATTCCTTTTTATGTACTGTTACCACAGCCAAATTATATAGAGCGTATAAAATAAATTGCTGTCTGTCGAGTGGGGCGTGGTTTAGTGATCCCCTTCTGTTTTGAGGGCGAAGCTTCCTTCACTCTTTATCTGTTGCTTGCATCCTCAGCCATCACGAAGGTTTTGTTTTCTCTTTTGCAGATGACACGATTGGTGCTGCCTGGCATGGTGGAAAGGTGAGTCACAAGCTCACACACAAGCACCAGAGAGACAGAGCTCATGATTATTTATAGGGAGAATCCTTTCTTTGCAAAATTCATTAAAGTGACTAATGAACCTGTCCCCCATGTCTTAGCAACAGAGTAACGTGCTGGGCGAGTCACACGGTGGAGCATGAGTCATCTGGTGGTGGAGGCCTTTTCCACTCGATTCCCTTTTTATTTCCCTCTCCAGGGTTGTGGTGGTTCCTTTAGATCAGGATTAAAAAGTCTGCCTGAGTCACCATCACTAACTCAATTGCCTGCTATTCTGAGGGGGTGGATAGAATTCCTGGGGTATTCCCGGGAATGCCTTCTTAAAGCTATATGCTCTCAGAACTAAAATTAGAGGAGTTTCACAAAGCAAGACCCCATCTCCTGGTTTTTTAGTTCTTAATGGGTGAAAGGATATGTAGGGAACTTAGGCATGTTATAAAATGGTTATAAGATATCAGACCCACCTTGGAGCAGAAACCCACACCTTGGAGCCCCATCTGTGTCCTAGTTTGAGTCGAGTTCCACTAGGATATGCTAGGTGTCTTCATTTTCATTGAGAAATGTGTTGTAGAGTTCTTCTTGAAATAGCAGGAAGTGTAAAATTGTAATTAAGCTCTGTCTCTCCCTTGGAAAAGCCTGAATGATGTCTAGGCTTTCAAAGAAAACCCGTTGAAAAGATCTGGGCTTGCATCTTGAGCAAGCTTGATCATTTGCTAAATTTAGGACTTCACAGTCATCCTTCCTCTGCAAAAGAGCTTTGAGTTTGGAAGAGATCCAAAGGAATCACGGCTTGGAAAAGGGCAGAGCCCAAAGACCCTATTTCTGTGAAGAAAGCTCTATGACCAGCTGCTGGCAGGGTTTACAGCTACTGTTTATTGAGCACCTATTGTATGCCAAGTGTTGTGCTGAGGAAGTGTTAACTCATTTAACTTTGATAACCTCCTGTTGTATGAAGGAGGAAACAAGGTTAGGAATCCATTTTGTTTGGCATCTACAGAGACTGGTTGAGAAACTGTGTCTTAGCAGGGTTTTTTTGTAACTCCATTTTATATGAGATTTGGTACATATATTTTTTAATGTTTATTTATTTGGAGAGAGGGGGAGAGAGGATCCCAAGCAGGCTCTGCACTGTCAGCTCATGGCCCGACATGGGGCTCCCTCTCACAAACCGTGAGATCATGACCTGAACTGAAACCAAGAGTTGGAAGCTTAACCGCTCAAGTCACCCAGGCGCCCTTGAGGTTTGGTGTGTTTTAATTCCTTTAGTAAAAATTCTCTTTAAAACCTTCAGACTGCTTTGTGTTGATTGACAGTGGGAGTGTGCCCCTAATGGTCAGATATGGAAGTGACAGACAGTAGTCAAACCAGACAAAACCTTAGGAGATGGCAGAGAATTGGGGTCGCAGAGTAGGACGGAGGAGGGATGAATTTCGGCCGTCATCTTAATGCACTTTTGACATCTGCAAGTGAGTTGACATTAGTTTAGGATAATAAGTCCATGCTTTAAGAACGAAATAGAAACCACAGTAGTGTTATAAAAGGAGTTTTTAAGGAATTAAGGATTTTGGTGACATCTGTATGAAAAGAGATAATGGAGGCACCTTGGTGGCTCAGTCAGTTAAACGTCCAACTTCGGCTCAGGTCATGATCTCACAGTCTGTGAATTCAAGCCTTCCATCAGGCTCTGCTGTCGACATAGAGCTTGCTTCAGATCCTCTGTCCCCCTCTCTTTGCCACTCCATGCCCCCATCTCTCTCTCAAAAATAAATAAACATTAAAAAAAAAAAGATAATGGTTGTGAAATAATTTTGCAGATCACAATGGATTTATATAGTGATGGAATTTTAGTACTCTAAATGAATTGAAACCAGCCACCCTTATTTGATAGATAGAAAGTGAGTCCCAAAGAGATTGAGTGCTGTGAACCTTCATAATTAGTACCAGATACAGACATAGGGTGCTAGGAACTTCACCCCTATCTTTATAGACCTAGGCAGCCATGACCACATTTAGAGCTGAAGCATTAGATAAAAACAATGCAAAGAAGAGGACCTGAGTAAAGTGTATCATGGCGTGTACAGAAGATGAACTGGATCTTTGCCTTTAGGAAATCCAAGTGGATTTTACGCCAAGGCTGAGAAATGATCTGGTGGAAAGCCATCGTAGTCGATGGGCTGAAACCGACACCATAGGGTGAATGTGGCACTTGCTAAGAACTAGTAAGAAACGTAAGTGGACTTTATGAATCACTAGTTTTGGTTAGGAGAGGGAATAGCTCTGTCCCCTTGAACTCAAGGAGTTACTAGTTGTATTAATTAGGGCAGGCTGTAAGAGACCATCGCTCTCGTACACAGCCGGTGTGTATCAGGGGTTGGGGCTGTGCTCTACGCAGGCATTATCTCAGGCTCCTTCCACGCAGGGCTGCTCTTCCCTTGGGTCTTGCAGTTCTCCGCTGCGTTTTCTGCATCCACCCAGCAGACGAAGGAAGAGAGAATAAGGGTGATTTTACGGGAGGTTTCATGGGCCAGGCCTGGAAGTAGTGTCCATCCCTTCCGCCAACATTCCGTTGCCCACAACTCAGTCACCGGCTACAGCTAACTGCAGAGGAGGCCAGAAATGTTGTTAGCCGTGTGCCCGAGAGGAGAGGAATAACTCCAAGGTAAACAGTCATCTGAAAGCCTTCTTACTTACACAATATAAATGATTTTATTATACCCTGCCCTTTACACCAGCCTCAAATGGCGTATTTCCTATGGTTGGTTTCCATGGGATTCTTATTTCCATTCAGTAACAGCAGAGTCCTTTATAAAGATCCTTTGTTGTTGTTGTTGTTTTCCCCTTTCACTGATTCTACCTCTGATGTATGAGATTTTCCAAACCCTCTAGAACTATAGCCTAGGGCCAGCTGACTATCACTAAACGAGTATCTATAATTAAACTAAGGTATTATTACCATAGAAGTAGAAAGTGCATAATTACATTATAGAGGAAACTTGCTCTTTCCACTTCTCTGGAATTATAAACATTGTGTATAGCTGGAGCCAGGAGGTGGTTGCCATAACAACCATGGAAAAGCTAAAAATAGCCCCTTTCATACTGTATTGCTTAAGGTGGAATTATGACATGTTATGGTGTTTTAGGGCAGGCAGTTCTCTTTCATGTGGTAAATGTTTGCAAACTTTCTCCAGCAAAGCAGGATTTGTAGAATGTATTTGGATTGCTGGTTCTAATTATATGTCTGACCCCTCTGTTCCAGGATTCTTTTCTGACCAAGGACTCTGTTTTGATATGTTTCTTAGTCTTCTTGAGAGTCTCTTAGTGAATTGTCTTTACCAATTTCAGTGTTGTGTTTAAGCTTTAAAAAAAAAAAAAAATTATGGCTCTCCGGAGTACATTTATGCACTCCTTGATAAGAAATGGAAATAGGAAGAAGCGTCATGGAGTCTTTTTTGCACAATCTCCCTTGCCTGTCGTCAAACTCTCTGAGTACAGTTAGTTCCCTCCATTGGAGTCAACCCCGCGTCCCAGTTCTTCATGGTAGCACGTAACACCTCCCTATCTCTCTCCCCTGCATTGCGGAGCAGAAGGTACCTGAGGAAGGTGGAAATCAGTGACTTATTCAAAGGAGACCTATCACTTCCTCTATGGCAGTAGTAGTTTCATAGAGCTGTAGACAAGGATACTGCAACAGTCTGATGGAGTAGTGGAGCATTTATAGGAAAATAAAGGCTTGGCAATTGTTTTTTTAAGTTTATTTATTTTGAGAGAGAGAGAGAGAGAGAGAGCAGGGGAGGGCAGAGAGAGGGAGCGGGAGAGTCCCAAGCAGATTCCACAAGGTCAGCACAGAGCCCGATGCAGGGGTTGAACCCACGAACCATGAGATCATGACCTGAGCCAAAGTTGGACTTTTAACTGACTGAGCCACCCAGGTGCCACTGCTTGGCAATTTTTTTTATCCAAGTGACAATGAAGGAGAGTATTAGGATGGGGCTTTCACAGGTCTGAGGGAATTCTACCAGACAGCATAGCTGCAGGAAGCTGTAATTACAAGATGCTGAATTTTATAGGGTTGGGTGCGTTTAATGTTTGGCTTGTGAAAGGGCTAGTAATTGAAGAGAATATATTTCTATGAAAAGGTGCTTCCTTATCAGCAGTGGTGTTTCTGCTTTGTTTTTGCAGTATTTTAGTTCTGGTGGGCCCTCAGTAATTTGTACCACTGAGACACCATCGTGTGGCTGTTAGCAAGTAAGCAGTGTGATGAATGAAGAATGTTATATCACAGAAAATATTACTTGACTTGTTTATTTGGATGTTTGTCATAACAAACTGGAAAGTATGAAGTATGAGCAACATGAGTCTTCATTATGGAACTTCAGCAAATATTGTTAATGTACCTTCCAATCTTAGAATTGTTCCCCAAGTCCCCGGAAAATGAGAGATTAACTAAGGTTCAGTTTTATGTTTGTTTTCGTGTGCAATTAAGCGCAGCCCATTTTGTCCTTCTGCTTGATATAACAGAGCTGTCGTGAGTCGGCCTGTGCCATGGAAACTGGTTTGACGTCACTAATTCTGCTTAGATGGAGGATTAGAGCCAGACAAAGTAGTTGATTTTAAAGACGAGTCCTTTGTGCCTCGCAGCCCCAAATGCTCATCCCCATCTCGACATGAAGGATAGATACTGTATACAGTACAAGGGTTAAGACGGCTCCACCCGTGTGTTGTTTATGATTCAGACAAAACTCAGTTGAATATTATTACCCTTGGAGAGAAAGAGAGAATTCTGTGCTGTTGTGGGTGTGGGTGTGGGAGGAAGGTTTTTGCTAGACAGACACGTGTGCTTCTCGTTAGCACAGAGTTTTCATAGAGAGGTGTCTCACTGCTGTCATTATGATACAATTATAAATGCCATCATTGTATTTCCTGAGGTCTAGTGCATTCTTGCTCGAGACTTTGTTGGTCTTGGCGTTGTTTAATATATGCTAGAGTGCAAATACTTTGTTTTGAATAACGTTCCCTCAAATTCTGACTTTTCATGAAGTCAAACTAACTCTACCTCCCAGAAATTTTAATCAGTGTATATTATTGGCAAAACAAAGATGTTAGTTGCCTCAAGGAGTAAACAATTAAAGGAGCATCCCTGCACAATTGTGACATATTTGACTATTAGTCTATTATTTTTGAAAACGGGAAAGAAGTTTTTACTGTCTTTAAACACATTTTCCTGGATTGAAATCATGGCTTTGTTGAGTGAAGTCTTAAGAGTGTGTTTTGATGAGATCCAGATTTAATTTTTAAAATATATTTGATAACGTTAAACTTTAATTTTGGAAGACTTTTAGGTTGTACCTCATTTGTGAGAAACGAAATAAAAAAAATACAAGATTTTTGTTCAAGGGCACATGTAATCGCTCCAGCCAATCTAAGTATAAGGGAGCACATAATCCAGGTGAAAACAACAGTGATATACTACAGCTTTGGTGAAAAACAACATCATCTGCAACTAGCTTCTTTCTTCGTTTGCTCCGAATGAGTGAGGCCGTAGCAGTTCCTGGTTGTATGAGAAGTTAAAGGAAAATGCTACCTAAAAGCTAGAAGGATGCATAGGGCTCAGGAAGGGGGTGCAACTTGTTGGGATCTGGGGTTACTTCTCAGGAAGCATTCTGGGATGTGTAAGATACCATAGCTCTCTTAAAATGTACTTGATTGGGACACTCTCTGAGTTTAAAGGTGACACATTACAATATATCATAAAGAGACTTCTCTCTCTCTTTTTCTTTTACAGATTTATTGAGATACGTTTCACATACCCTAAAACCCACCCACTTAACGTATACAATTTGTGGTTTCTAGTATGTTCACAGAGCTGTGCAACCGTCACCAGAATCTAATTTGAGAACATTTTTAACACCCTGAAAAGATAAAGATGTTCTAAACATCATAAATTAATACTCCATTAAAAGTCTCCAGTAACCAAAGTGGCTTTTAGTCAAATTTGATCAAAGGAGTTTCTCACAAATATAGATAAAATCAAAATCTTAGATAGTCGTTGCTAATTACTGGTTTTTTATCTTCGGGTGATAGGGTTCTAACTCCTGATAGACACTCTTACTCTCTTATCAATATTTAAAACGAAAAGGCTTTTTCTGTCTCTGAGACACAAGCAAAACACACAAGAATGATACAACCAATACAATGACTAAATATTACCAACTTTCTTTAAAACCCTAATATAACGTTTTTAGATTTGAGATTTGATTTCTGTGACCAAAATGTGAGCAGATTTCGTTGCTTAGGAATATTACTAATAAGCACTTCAGTTCAAAATCTAAAACCAAAGACACCTTGTTTCCAGCGACACAGTAAACGGAGGGTCCAGACTTCTGTTTGATGGTTGAAGTGGCATCTCGCCTAGAGGCTGGCAGATGGACTGGGTGACCTTTGGGGATTATTTCTTTTCAGATTTGCGTCTAAAATAACTTAGATGCCATTTAATCATGTTTCTTTTATTATTTTGCATAAAAAGGGTCTGTATAGTCCTTTTTTAAAAAAAATACTGAAAAAATAGATCTTGGGGGAGGTAAATTCAGACAGAGAACAGTGAGAATCTGCGTGGAAGAAAAGGAACCTCACTGGGAGGATAGGAAGTAGGTAGGGTTGTTTGCAGTGGCTGGAGGGGACTGGCAGCGCGCCGCCCTCCCCCCCCCATTCCCTCCTCTGAATGGGTTTGGAGGGGAGGAGTTGGTTGTTAATTCTGTTTAAAATTCCTAAAACCCTAATTCCACATGTTACCCAACCCTTATGTACTTGCTAACAACTAATGTATTTACAGCATTGCTTTTCTCAAATTAATATTCATTCATTAATGAAATTAGTAATTCCTGGTAACTTTCTGACTTTTAGTTTTCAGTCATCTCTAGGAGTTACTGTAGAATTGCCCTTTGCCCTTTGGCAGAGAATATGGTTTGATCTCCTGTAGAGTCACATGACTTTTCAGTCAGCTCTTTGTTTAGTGCCTGAATATCTACAACCTAGAGGAAGTAGGAGGGCAGCACATAACTGTTCATTCATTGCCAGGAGGTAATGAATTTACTTAATGAAATTAAGTACCTGTTACATGCTCATGACTGTGCAGGAGGTTTTGAGGAAAAGTGTAAGACAAGGGCTATGATGTCCAGAAGCTTATGGTTTTGTTGAGGGAGAAAAGCGTGTATACACATACAGTGATTAAATACTACAGTAAGGTAGTATGTGATGGATGATAAACCAGAATAAAGGCATCAGAATATTGAGAGCATTTCCAAGACGGAGGATTCTTGGTGATGTGGCCAGAGAAGACCTCAGACAGGAGAGATTAACTCGAGGAGACTGTAGCTCTGATCTGGTCATGCCCTGGATTGCTAAAACAGAAATGAGCTAATTGCAAACAGGAGCTATTTTTAGTTGATTGAGTTATGCCTCCTTCACTGACCGAGTGTATCATGTGCTGATGAAAGGCAAGGAGTGATGTGTGCTAGAAAAACAGCTATGTTCTTCTGTTTCAGGTAGTTCTGTATCTCAATCTGTAATTTACAAATGGTTGCGTGTATGATTTCATTCTGTTGACTTGGTGCATTTTCCTTTTTAGATCGAAAGGGGCCATTCTGAACATCTCCTCTGCCAGCGGCCTAGTCCCTGTTCCACTTTTGGCCATGTACTCTGCGACCAAGGTGAACAATTTTTTAGTGAATCATGTCAGAATGAGAATGAGGAATACTTTTCGGTCTGAGAAATAAGCATGGAAGCTTCTTGAAGTTCTGTTCTTGGCTGTTTTCAAATGGACTGGGAAGAAAAGGAATGGGGCACCGTGATCTCAGATCCACAGATGCTTTTTTCTCCTAGTAGTTGACTGGTTTTGAAACTGGTACAGGCATACCTCAGAGTTATTACCAGCTTGGTTCCCGACCCCCATAATAGAGTGAATCATCACAATAAAGCAGGTCAATTGAGTGTTTTAGTTTTCCAGTGTATATAAAAATTATGTTTACACTAGGATCAAGGTAAAAAAAAAAAAGCTACGTTTATACTGTAGTCTATTAAGTGTGCGATAGCGTTATGTCTAGAGAAGCAGTGCACATATTTTAATTAAAAATACTTTATTGGGGCGCCTGGGTGGCGCAGTCGGTTAAGCGTCCGACTTCAACCAGGTCACGATCTCACGGTCGGTGAGTTCGAGCCCCGCGTCGGGCTCTGGGCTGATGGCTCAGAGCCTGGAGCCTGTTTCCGATTCTGTGTCTCCCTCTCTCTCTGCCCCTCGCCCGTTCATGCTCTGTCTCTCTCTGTCCCAAAAATAAATAAACATTGAAAAAAAAAATAAAAAAATAAAAATACTTTATTGCTAGAAAATGACGTCATCTGAGCTTTCAACATGTGGTAATCACTGAACACAGATCACCATAACACATACAATAATAAAGAAAAGACTGAAATATTAGGAGAACTACCAAAATATGACACAAAGACAGGAAGTGAGCAGATGCTGTTGGAAAGGTGGTGCCGATGATTTGCTTGAGGCAGGGTTGCCATAAACCTTCGATTTTGTAAAGAATACGGCACTTGTGAAGTACAGTAAAGTGAAATGCAAGGAAGTGCGGTATGCCTGTGTTTGTACGTCCCAGAGAGAGAGAGCTGGTCTGGGCCGGTTAGATCAGTTGATCAGAACACGATGTTAATGATTGGGGATTTGGTCCATGAATGAGAGTGCACTCCATCCAGCAAAAGTTGCCACTCTGCAGAGCTTAGTGGAAGAATTTGCAGCCGGTCAGGATAGAAATACACACAGTAGGCGCAAGATAAGCCTGGATGAGAGTGTGAGCATTTTGCCACGCTATTCAGAATTCATAGATATGAATTGTCACTTCTGGAGTGAGACAAGAATTTTCTAGAACTCTCTGTAAGATGTCATAATTTTATACACTATCACCATTCACCTGTTCACATTACTAGTAGGAAAAATCATTTAGAATACATTTCCTGCTGCCTCCAGGTCCATAGCATCTTTATATACATTGTTGAGGCACAGGATACATCCCTGAAATGAAAATGACCATTGAGATCTAATACTCTAAGAACTTGCGATATGTCAGAGAAGGAACAGAGCAAAACTCCTGCTTTCTTTTTCATTTGGCCCTTTGTCCACGGGAAAATCATGAACAGTGACTACTGTTTTGAAAAAGCTTGGCTCCACGCCCCACTCCTGCAATCTACTTGCTTTCTGTATCTGAAACATACAGGAGGGAGGTTTCAAATGAACACCCTGTTTTGTGAAGTGATTGTTGAACTCTAGCTTCTCACCTGTTCTGCTCCATGTGGCCACAAGACTGTTATTAGTTGGGAGCCTCGAAGAGTCATCATTGATACTTGGCATTTTAAGCCTGAGGTTGAGTCCATACTTGAAAAATGGTACATTATATTTTACAAATAGATTTAAAGTTGTACTAGCAGAAGAAGATGGGCTGTCACATTCATCCGTACGCTTCTTGGATCTTGCCATCCCCAAGGACCAAGAGGAAGCTTGCTCTTTTCTTTACTGACAACAAAATCCCTATAGAGGAGAGTTGAACGGAATTCATATTGTGTTTCTGTTTGAATGGCAAGTGGGGAGGAGGAATGTGTCCTTTGTTATATAATAAAATATTTCTTCTTGAAAAGTCATTTTCTGAAAAAAGGGAAGAGAAGACCCTTTTCTGGTTAAGTCACAATTTGATCTGGAGATTCTAGTTGGTAAGAGAATACTTAATTTAGTGGCAGATAAAAACGACTTGAGGTTTTGAGGTGTTTTTTTTAAGGTCTCTTCTGTATGTGAAATAAAAAGAATGATTAGGAACTCGAGTGTTAAATGGTTAGTTTGTTATTTTTGTTGCCATGGCTACAAATCAGGCCGATTGATGTAATATGTGTGTTTCCTTCCCACTCCCACCCCATCCCAGGCTTTTGTGGATTTCTTCTCTCAGTGCCTCCATGAGGAGTACAGGAGCAAGGGCATCTTTGTGCAGGTGAGTGGGGTATGTTTCAGTTGCATATCCCTGTTTTTGTGTGGTTTCCACAGCAACTGTTGCTGTCTTGGCAACGAAAGAAAATCGCATTCCTAAGGAAAGTGTGACGTTAGCACACCATTAAAGACATGATTTCTTTTTCTTTTATGCACTTTACGTCTAGATTTTAAAAAAGTTATCCCCTAGAATTCTTAAGTAGGGGTACTTAAAGTAGAACTAAACGCACGGTTTTATTTTTTTACAGTTTTATTTTGAGAAAATTAGACCATCCGTATCTCTTAGCTGCCAGGTGTTCAAGGCGTGTGGTGACTGTGTTCCCAGAGCCACTGGGTAATAACCACGGGGGAAGGTGGAGGGCTGAGTAAAACTCACTCTGTGCAAAGCAAGGACGACCGCGTGTACCAGGATGCCTTAGGTGTGGTAGTGAGTTTTAACTTTTTTTTTTAAATTGTGGTAAAAGTCCATAACAGAAAATACCATTTCAATCACGTTCAAGTATTTGTTTCAGTGGCATTAAGTACATTCACATTGTTGTGCGGCCGTTAGCACCATCCTCTCCAGAACTTTTCATCTTCCAAAACTGAAATAACGTGTTTATTAAACAGTAACGCCTCACTTCCCCCTCTCCCAGCCCTGGACAACCTCCGTCCTACTCTCTGTCTCTCTGAATCAGACTGGCGTAGGTACCTCTTATGGGTGGAATCATACAGTATTTGTCTTTCTATGTCTGGCTTATCGCACTTCGTATAACATCTTCAGGGTTCATCCATGTTGTAGAGCATGTGTCAGACTTTCCTTCCTTTTTAAGGCTGAATAAAATTACACGGTATGTGTACACCACATTGTGTTTGTTCATTCATATGTTGTTGGACATTCAGCTTGCGCTCATCTTTTGGCTGCTGTGAATAATGTGGCTGTGAACGTGAGGGGTACGCCTATCTTTTTGAGACCCTGCTTTCAGTTCTTGTACATATGTCCCCAGAAGTGGAGTCACTGGATCAGGTGGTAATTTTATTTATATCTATATTTCTATTCTCTGAACTGCCTTTTTTCCATAGTAGCTTACATATTTTATACTCCCACAGCAATGCCCCAGGGCTCCCAATTTTTTCATATCCTTGCCAATACTTATTTTCTGTTTTGTTTTTGTTTTTAAATAATAGAGGTCCTAATGGGTAGGAAGTGGTCTTTCACTGTGGTTTTGATTTGCATTTCCCCAATGACTAGTGACATTGAGCACCTTTTCAGCCGCTTATTGGCCATTTTACATATTCTTTGGAGAAACTGCTATTCAAGTCCTTCACCCTTTTTTAATTGGGTTGCTTGCTTTTGATTTTTGAATTGTAGGAGTACTTTATATATTCTGGATATTAATCCTTTATTAGATATATGGATTATAGATATTTTCTTCCACTCTGTGGGTTGCCTTTTCACTCTATGGATAGTGTCCTTTGATGCACAAAAGTTTTTAATTGTGATGTAGTCAGTTTATCTATTTTTTCCTTCATTGCTTGTGCTTTTGGTGTCCTATCCAAGAAATCATTGCCAAATCCCATGTCATGAAGCTTCCCCCTGTGTTTTGTTTTCAGAGTTTTATAGTTTTAGCTTTTGCATTTAGGCCTTTGATCCAATTTGACTTAATTTTTGTAGAGACCTTTGATTTGATCATATAGCTAACAGATACAGAGCTGTGAAGATACAATACAAAATATGAGAGGAAGCAAATGCAGGAGTTTTCATGAGTATCTGTCTCCAATCAGCTATTGTTCAACACAAAGAAATAATGGCTCACAGTATTTCCATGCTTAGGCACGTTTTCAACAATGTCCTGGGAGAGGCTTGCAATTCTTCCCCCTTTCCTGCTCCTGCCCACGACCTGCCCCTACTGGTTCACGCACCCCATTGTTCTTCATGGCTTCCTTACTGCAAGCCTAGTATTTAGATTTTTGCATTCCAAAGCCCCAGATGATCAAACATCTAATAGCTAGTAGTTGAGGCGTTACTTTCAGGCACAGGGCTAAGCCCTTTATATGCATCCATTTATTTCATTTCATCTCATAACGACTTCATAAGGTGGTGTGATTATCATCTTCTTTAAGTTTATGGAAATTGGAGTTAGAGAGGTTGAGCCACTCATCCATGTTGAACCAGGACTCAAATCCAAGTCTGTTTGGCACCAAAGCCTTTGTTCTTCATCACTGGCCTCCTTACTCGAGGCCTTTAGGACAGCATTGAACACATTGGATCCTTCTATGCTCAGGGAGTTATGGAATCAGAACGTGATTGGCTGCCTAGTTCCATTTGCTCCCTTGGATCTTTAGACAGTCAGGATCCCTAAGTGATGGGTGGGAGGGAGGGGAGGGTGGGTGATAGGCATTGAGGAGGGCACCTGTTGGGATGAGCACTGGGTGTTGTATGGAAACCACTTTGACAAGAAATTTCATATTAAAGAAAAAAAAAAAAAAGATCCCTAAAGTGTTGTCTGAATCTAGCTTCTAAACCCTTTTCTTCTATGAGTGGATATAGTAGCTCAGTCACCCACAGTGAGAGGGAGTGGTAGTTAAGGGAAGGTTAGATGAATGTTTCCTCATCTTCCGGGACCATCTTACAGTCTGCTACTTCTATACCCTGACCTGGGGTCTCGCCCAAGTAGTCCTTAGATGTCCTAGCCCTGTGGTGTTATTTTGATTTGCAGCTTCCCATAAATGTAGGGTACACTGAGGAGGAAGACAGGGTTTTCGAGAATCCTGAATTTTATACCCAACTGCCATACTCCCTCTTCCCCCCTTGACCCTGTCATGTCAGTGCTCATAGCTGAAATCTGCTGTGTCGAATGTGGTATATTTTGGTAACAAGGAAACCAGTAGAGCATCCGTGGGAGGTAAGGTGCCACATGACACACAGTGTTGTGCCATTTTCTCATTCTGAGGAATCGGTTGTCATCAAGTTATTAATTTAGTAATTTTTAAACACCTACTGAGACTAAGCAGAAATCTTACAGATCCATTGGCGGGTGACCATCAGGCAGCAAGGCCGGAAGCTGGAAGTGTTTGAATGACAAAAGGGAATATTCCACTCTGTGAGCACAGATGAGCGGTTTCTAAAATTCTCTGAACAGACAAGACTGCCTCCTCTCTCATTCCCACAGCTTGCTTGCCTCAAAGATCTTTTCCCCATATTCTCTGCCTATTAATCTGCTGTGTCTAGAAGCTACTGGAAAAACACATTAGCATTTGTTTTTTGAAATATTTAACTTTGATAAACTTGTTTTTCCCCAGGAATGAATATCAATTATGTAATTTCATTGATCATTGTCTTCCTTCAAATAGATTCAATCAAGGTTTAAATGCAGTGTGAATCTGGTGAAAAAATAAAAACTCACATGTTTGTGAGAAAAAGTAGAGTTGTCATTTCTGTGCGAGCACATCAGAATGCTGAAGTAGATAGAACAGAATCTTGTACTCGTTCTGACCAAAGGGACAAAGACATCTGGTCTAAATGAAGCTGAGTTAAAAATTGTTGGTTTTTCATCGGTGGTGTTTTATGTCTGCACATTTTTTTGGCCCAGGAGTATTTATCAACGATTTCCTCTTCCACTCCATCCCACGTACTGTTTGCTGGGTGATCTTGCTAAAATCCTAGGCAGGCGATGTTGCTTCCTTCATAGTCCTCCCGTGGCTGCCCGCAAGGTTCAGGATTGAACCCAGGCTCCACGGGGCCATCGCCAGAGTGGACGTTGTGCTGCCCGGTACCTGCTCTGCCCTCAGCAGGGTCCAGGACTGCCTTCTCTGCAGGCACGCCTTTCCCTCTTCACGCCCCATCTCCCCATCTCCCAGAGCCTGTGACCCGTATCCGTCGTTCAGGGCTCAGGCCACACTTCACCAGCCCTGGGAAAGCGAATGTCAGCATGCGACGTGCCTTTCCTTCTGCCCTCCTATTTTTTATTATATACTTCAGCCTGATAAGCTCTGGCCCCCTCCTGCTCTCCCCCCTCCCCCCCCGCCCTCCCACTTCAATGTATTCTTGAGATCTGGATTTTTGTTTGTTTGTTTGCCTCTGTGTTGCTAATGGCACATGTAATTGGGGGCATACTAGGGACCTGCCTTTTGCTTGGTATCACGGGAGACTCTGGTTGTACATGGCCATGCTTTGCGATACACAGACATTCGTTTTAAGGGCTTTTTTGAGCTTCTTCTCTTGCTGCCATATGCCTCTGGTCTTGAATTGTCAACCTCTGTATCTAGAGGGTTTCCGGGCTAATGCCATGTTGCCAAATTTCAGTTTCTTCTAATCCTTGGGAGGAAAGCTGTCTTTTCAGGTCTACCTCTGTGTGAATGTATATTAGATTGTTCTTTAGGGAGAGGAAGAGAGTCTGTTTTTTGAATTTAGCTTTTTTATATTAATTCCTTATTCATATTTTTTGCTTTTTTCTTTCCTATAATTTTGTGAGAGCATTTAACATTTCCTTCCATGAATTCAGATTTGCCATTAAATAAGCATTTTCTGGAAAGGCAAATGAACAGTAGAGACAATAAATGAAAAAAAGGTGAATTTGGGACCTGATAAATTCCATCTGTGCTTTTGAGTTTTGAATTGAAGGTAAGAAGTTCATTCTTGAGTCAACCCTATCAAAAGCGTGCTCTGTTGGTGAGGACTATCTGTTCTCATTATTGTCCTGTAATTAAAGCCCAGCCAGAATTATGCTTAACTCTTTCAAAGGGCAAAATCCTAAGTGATCTGACCGGCTAGTTGATGGGCCCCAGGACCAGCTCCTTCTGTATGCCATGTACCAACTAGCCATGGATGCTGAAAAAGTGTAAGAAATAGCTAAGACCAGGACAGCCACCTTCTTGAACTCTTCTTCTGGAAAACCTTCACAAACCTTCTTGTTTTTTTGAAAACTTTTTATTCAGAAATAATTTCAAATCTACAGAAAAGTTGTCAAGAGAATAATACAAAGGACACTCCAATCCCCTTTACCCAGAGTCACTTAACGTTACGCATTTTACTGTTTGCTTTATTATTGAAAGGTAAGTTGCATGCATCGTGGTTCTTTACCTCTGAATACTTTAGTGTGCATTTCCAGAGAATAAGGATATCCTTTTGTGTAACCACAACGCAGTTATCCACTTCAGAGTTAACACGGATGTAACATTTTTATCTAATCTTCCATCTGTATTCCAGTTTTTGACTCTTTAATAATCCTTATAGCATTTTTCATCCTCCAGTAAAGAATTCCGTCTACATTATCGGGTATGACATAGTACATAGTTGTTCTGTCTCCTTAGTTTCCTTGAATCTGGAATATGTCCACAGCCTTTCTTTGCCTTTGTGATGTTGACATTTTTGAAGAGCACCGTATTCCTCCTGCTCTTTTTGATCGAACATTCCTTATTTGGCATGTATCTGATGTTTCCTCATGGTTGGATTCACGTTATGCTTTCCTAGCCAAAATTATACATGTGAGTTTGTATCTTTCTCAGGGATTCACATCTAGGGACACACAATATCCATCTGTCCTTCACCACTGATGTTGATTTTGTTGCTTCAGTCAAGGTGTTACCCACTTTCTCTGCTGTATAGTTACTGTCTTTTTCCCTTGCACTAATAAGCAACCTGTGGGGAGACACTGTAAGACCACGCAGATACCCTGCACCCTATCACAGTTGCCCCTAGAGTTAGCATCCTGTGGTGATGCCTTGCAAACCTGCCGTATGAAAGGGGTTTTTGATGCTAAGGAATTCATGAAGCCCTGTCTGGATATTTGGTCATTTCGAAGCAAGAAGTCACAGCTTCCTCAATCCAAGCCATGGTTTTTTGTTTGTTGGTTTTGTTTTGTTTTTTTAAATGTTTTTTATTTACTTTGAGAGAGAGAGTGCAAGAGGAGGACAGATGCAGGGCTCAAACTCAGGAACCCTGAGATCATGACCTGAGCCAAAGTCGGACGCTTCACCGACTGATCCATCCAGGTGCCCCAGGCCATGGTTTTATGCAGACCATGTTAATTACTGACTGGTATGCTTAAAGGCAGTGAGGAAGGGACGCTGGGCTTGGCATCAGCAAACCAAGGTTTTAGTTCTGATATCGCCAGTCAGTGGTCATCTGACCTACAGAAAGCTGCTTCATTACTTTGAGCCTTAGCCTCCCCTTCTGGCAAATGGGGACAAAGGATGGGGCATATGTAAGAACACTGGGAACTGAAATGACACTCAAGTGTGAAGAAGAAAGACATTTGCATGTTTTGAATATCTACAATATGCTCCAAGTTTTCAACCATTTTGTTATCTTATTTGAAGTGGACATTAACCTAGGTCCATTTGACAAGTAGGAAACTAAGAATCAAGAGGAGTCATGTCACTCGCCTAAAGTCAGTCCAGTTTGTCAGACAGCGAATGCCTGCTATTTGACAGGTCCTTAGCTAGGCAGGGAGGCAGCAAAGGTGAATCAGACACACCCTGTCCTCAAGGCTCAAGGCACACACACAACGAGAAGACAGATCGTGAAAGCACATTACAAAGACGAGGGATAGCAGGTCCAAAACTAGAGGTATATATTGTGTGCCACGTTTCTTCAATCAAGAAATATTTAGAGTGTGCCTAGTAGTCTGGTAATTGGGGATACAGTGGCAAAAAGACAGAGACAGATGGGTGTGGTAGAAGTTAGGTTTAGTGGGGAGACAGACAATAAACAAGTAAACAAATACATGAATGGGATGACCTTGCAGAGTGATAAGCGCTAAGAAGAAACTAGAGAAGGGTGACGTGTTCAAGAACGTTGGCAAGTGCGGGGAATTTACTGAGCTCTGGATTTGTAGCCTGGGTTCGAATCACTCTGGAGTCTGTGTTCTTTCTGTTTCTCTGCACCATACAGTCCTCCTCCCGGGAAGCCAAGTCTCTAAAGCCATCCCTTAGGGTTCAGTTTACCTGGCTCGTTATCAGAGGACAAACGAGGACACAGGTTGAGACCACTAAACCCAGAGAAGACAGTTGCAGGTTTCAGCTGGCCTGAAAATGAAATGGGTTTTCTTTCTTTCCTTTTTTTTTTTTTTAGCAGGAAATTGCAGAAGAATACTCCGTTTTGAGGTGAACTTAACCATAATGGGGACATTCACCTGGCCCCCCCCTTCTCTTAAGTTACCACCTTCCAGTGCTTTGGTCCTCTTGGGTGATGAGAGTTGGTGGCTTTGTTAATTCAGCTAAATGTAGTAATCAGAATAAATTTAGAAAATAAATAAGACACATAGAGATGAGGGAGAAGACAAAATTCAAGTTTTTTTTTTAAATGAAAGAAGATATTTCCTCTTTTATATTTTGTTAAATATTTTATAGCTTAGAGTAATCATATGGATCTACTGGGCTTCAAAGAGCTAGCAAGCCAAATACTAGGAAGTGGCTATCGGGATTGAAAACAGAATTCTTCATCCATTCTTCTTTTTAATTGCCAGTGCCAATAAAAGAAGGTAATGGAGTGTGTCTTTGTTAGTGCAGATGGAATCTAAATAGAACTATAAAGCAATATAATTCTCCCAGGAGATAATCATATCTGGTCAATTGCACCAACTTTGAGAAATGGCTTAAGAACAGTAACATTAGTCCTGTTGGGATCCGTGGTCTCCAGTCCCTTCCAGCCAGGTGACTCTCCATGTTTGTCATCGGTAACATCTTTTTTGCTTGGCCCCTTAAAACAGTGTTGCCCCACAAGAAGTAAAAACTTAAGGGGCAGTAATTTTAAAACTAAGAGGTAGTAAGTCCAGAAACAACTGACACATCCGGGTGGTTATCTCAATAGTCATTCTTTTTTTTTTTTTTTTTTTAATTTTTTTTCAACGTTTATTTTATTTTTGGGATAGAGAGAGACAGAGCATGAACAGGGGAGGGGCAGAGAGAGAGGGAGACACAGAATCGGAAACAGGCTCCAGGCTCTGAGCCATCAGCCCAGAGCCTGACGCGGGGCTCGAACTCACGGACCGCGAGATCGTGACCTGGCTGAAGTCGGACGCTTAACCGACTGCGCCACCCAGGCGCCCCAATAGTCATTCTTTATAAATACGGCATCCTTACAAGCTATAAAAATTCAGCCAAGTTTTTCTTTCTAAATTTATCCTGAAAAATATACATATTCTAAAACTTAGAAAGTAATTGCAAATACATACCAGGGTTCAAATTCCACATTCTTTACCTGACAGTATTTTATTTAATCCTCACAATAGCACAGTAAGGAAGATGCTGTCTCCCCCAGTTGCAGAGGAAGAAACTGAATCTCAGTATTTTGGTCAAGATCAGACACCTGGTATGTGGTCAAGGCTGTCTGATTTCAACACTGACGTTCTCCCACCTCATACCCTGCTGCCTCTTTCTCTCATATTTCAAATGCATTCCATTGGGAAATCCTACCAACTTCGGTTTATCCACTATCTGACCACTTCTTGTGACCACCACTGCTACCAGTAATTTAAGCTGGCACGATCTCTTGCCCTAGACATTCTGCAGTCCCTTCCTCCTCAGCCTCCCTACTCCCATCCTTGCCTGTAGCCCCAGTCTGCTCCCAGCAGTCACAGTCATCTCTTTAAAGCTAAATCAAGGACATTTTACCTCTCTACTAAAAAAAATTCTCCCGTGGCTTTTCATTTCTTTCAGAGTAAAAGCATGAATTCTTAGGACCTACCATGTTCTGATTTCAGACGTTCCACATTATCTCGCCCTCCCAACCCCTCCCCCCGCCGCTATATCTCTGGTCCCCTTGAAGTTCCTCAAACACTCCAAGCACATGTCCACCTCAGGGCCTTTGCACTTGCTGTTCTTGCAGTCTAAAAGGATCTTTACCCAGATAGCCTTTTTGCTAGCTCATATAAGCAAAGATTGACATCTTTGTCACCACATCAGAGAGGTCTTTCTTGGTCACCTGCAGGAACAGCTGCTGTCACCTCTGTCGCTACTCAGGTTTACTTTTCTTTTTCCTTTTTATTATTACCTCCCAATATAGCATACATTTTTTACTGTTTGTAGTCTGTGGGCCCCCACCCCCACCCCAGATGTAAGCTTTGTAAGATTAGGGACTTTCCTTTTGTTCACAACCATATTCCACTGCCTAAAACAGTGTCCTACCAGGTGCTCAGGAAATATTTGTTGTTAAATAAATGCTTTTTGTGATATTACTCTGTTTCTCCTTTTGTTCTATGAATGTTAACATATAAATTCCACATATTCAGAAATAGGCCATTTGTAAGATTATCAGCCAGCCAGTGTTTATCAAGTATTTTCTTTGTACAGGGGCACCTGGGTGGCTCAGTCAGTTAAGGTCCAACTCTTGGTTTCAGCTCAGGTCATGAATCACACAGTTTACAAGTTCGAGCCATGCATTGGGCTCCATGCTAACAGTGCAGAGCCTGCTTGATTTTCTCTCTCTCTCTCTCTCTCTCTCTCTCTCTCTCTCTCTCTCTCTCTCCCTCTCCCCCCTCCCCCCCCCCACCACCTCTCTTTCTGTCCCTCTCCTGCTTGCTCTCTCTCTCTTTCAAAATAAATAAACTTTAAAAAAAGGGGGGAGGATTTTCTTTGTACAGAACATACAACATTTTAACCCCTTCATATGGGGCTTAGGTGTTAAGGTTTATAGGTAATGTTACCGTGAGGCCTTCGCTCAATGCCATGTAGTCAGGGATCTCTGCATCATCAGAGTGATTCCTTTTCCCTAACATTTTCTAGGAAGTCCAGGTAAAAAGCAACAGCCTTTTCGTGGAAATGCTCATCTCATGGTCTGCAAGTAAAATAACACAAACTCCAAAGCTAGGATCTACGTATAGAGTTAGATCTGGAGGATATCAGATCCTGAAATGGAAGATGAATACACAGATGTAAGGAGAAAAGATTCTCTAAAATGCCTCATAGGAGCCACAGCCTCTGCCTTAAGAATGTGAGCCAGTCACACTGTCGAACGTAATACTCCTAAAAGGCAGATGAGACATCGTGTCTAGAATTCCATATTATGCAAATAGACTGGAGCCCGGTGCCCTCTGGATCCATGTTTGCCAAAGCATGGTTGTGAGTTGTTCCAGTCGTTTTTACTCATTTATTATTAATTTTTTAAATGTTTATTTATTTTTGAGAGAGAGAGAGAGGCAGAGCACGAGCAGGGAGGCTGCAAAGAGAGAGGGAGACACAGAGGCTGAAGCAGGCTCCAGGCTCTGAGCTCTCAGCACAGAGCCCGACGCGGGGCTTGAACCCAGAAACCATGAGATCATGACCTGAACCAAAGTCAGATGCTTAACCGACTGAGCCACCCAGGTGCCCCTGTTCTGGTCATTTTTAAATTCAAGAAGACGTGTTTAGTACACGGGTGACGGTATGAGAGATACTTTATCACCTGAAATTACAAGGTTCAGTAGTTGATTCTTGAATATCTGCCGCACAGTGTTGGGCTCCATCTTTCCATTACTCCATGATATGAAGTTCCAGTGGCCTTCCTTCCTATTCTGAGCAAGGCCCCCTAAATTGTCTTGTAAAGACCAAATTACCTAAGCAAGCTACTCCAGTGCATGAGAAAAGGGATACCAAGTTGTCTTCAGGGATTTTTTTTTTCTTGTAAACAGGCTGAATAAGGACAAAACATCAACAGCTTTGCTTTATGGCCTAGTTAGTTATTTTCACTTTGGGATTCTAAGTTGGAAGACCAGGGCACTTGCCTGCACCTATGGCTGTGAAGACCCAGGTTGTTTCCAAGGAGTAGTGTTTATAGTGGCAAAGTTTTGAGCTTAAGCAAGTTGTAAAATCTGTTCTGCCCAAAATACTAACTATAGAAGGGTGAGTACACTCGACCAGTTCACTGTAATGTTTGCATGAGTAGACAGGAAAATGGATTAATTATTGTTTGGGGTTTCTTTTGTTTTTGTTGTTGCTGTTCTTGTTGTTTTAAGAGAGAGAGAGAGAGGGAATGTGAACGGGGGAGGGGCAGAGAGAGAGGGAGACACAGAATCCGAAGCAGGCTGCAGGCTCCCAGCTGTCAGCACAGACCCCGACGTGGGGCTCAAACTCATGAACTGCGAGATCATGACCTGAGCTGAAGTTGAATACTTAACCAACTTAGCCACCCACGCGCTCCCTTGTGTATTGTGTTTTTGTTGAAGTTTTTAAGGAGGGACCTAGATGACATTTTGAGTTACATTTCTTTTACAATAACTTGAAATATCCTTTTTATTTTTTAAATTTAATTTATTTTTTAAATTTACATCCAAGTTAGTTAGCGTATAGTGCAACAATGATTTCAGGAGTAGATTCCTTAATGCCCCTTACCCATTTAGCCCATCCCCCTTCCCATAACCCCTCCTGTAACCCTCTGTTTATTCTCCGTATTTAAGAGTCTCTTATGTTTTGTCTCCCTCCCTGTTTTTATATTATTTTTGCTTCCCTTCCCTTGTGTTCATCTGTTTTGTATCTTAAATTCCTCATATGAGTGAAGTCATATATTTGTCTTTCTCTGACTAATTTTGCTTAGCATAATACCCTCTAGTTCCATCCATGTGGTTGCAAACGGCAAGATTTCATTCTTTTTGATTGCTGAGTAATACTCCATTGTATATATACACCACATCTTTTTTATCCATTCATCCATCGATGGACATTCGGGCTCTTTCCATACTTTGGCTATTGTCGATAGTGCTGCTATAAACATTGGGGTGCATGTACCCTTTCGAAACGGCATACCTGTATCCCTTGGATAAATACCTAGTTGTGCAGTTGCTGGGTCATAGGGTAGTTCTATTTTCAACTTTTTGAGGAACCTCCATACTGGTTTCCAGAGTGGCTGCACCAGCTTGCATTGCCACCAACAACGCAAAAGAGATCCTCTTTCTCCGCATCCTCGCCAATATCTGTTGTTGCCTGAGTTGTTAATGTTAGCCATTCTGCCAGGTGTGAGGTGGTATCCCATTGTGGTTTTGATTTGTATTTCCCTGATGATGAGTGATGCTGAGCATTTTGAAATACCCTTTTTAATTTCTTGGCAAGTAACTAGACCTATACATTTATCTTGGTTTAGATAGATGATCTTGTGTAAGCTTCAGAATATCTAAAATTTTGGTCTAACCTCTCATATTAACACTGTCAACTTACTGGTATAATTAATTTTCTGGACTGCAGCAGTGGAAGGGGACCCCACTACAGTTCTTCAGTGCTGTGCACACTGAGGTATTCTGTTGCTAAGTCATCAGGAAATCTGTGCGCCCCTCCTGTGTGCTAGGTCTGCTTTAAGTACTGGCAATAGAGTGGTGATTAACGCCATGTTTTCTTAGGGTTTGTGCTCTAGAAATCACTACTGTCCAGTGCTTGGGTTTAGTTTTCTGTTGAGTGTAGCTTTCCTCCTGCCCCTGCCTCACACAATTCCAACACTTGAACCGCACTGCACAGATCCCAGCTCCCTGAGAACATCACGCTCATTCTCTCTCTCTCTCTCTCCTTTTCTCTGCCCCTGCTATTCTCAGTACCCGAAACATTCTCCACTTGTTTGTTTACCTGGCAAACTCCTCCACTTTAAGACAGAGCTCTAAAGTTATTTCATCTCTGAATCCTTTGCATCTTCTGCCAGCCCACGTTAATTGCCTTGACTTTAAACCACTGTCAGAAATTAATAAATACCCTTTCCAGAATTGGATTGGCATTTCTTTACTGGAAGAACATTGATTAAGTTGGGATTCCTAGGCATGTGTCTCCTGTCTCCACCTCTGGAGCTGGGAGGCTCCCTAGGCTATCTGGATGGGTTAGCTGAATGGTGAGCTAACTTGTGCTGCCATCAAGTGGTTCAGCCAGGCAGTGTGACTTAATTCTTCTGCAAGATCAAACTAGTCCGATTTCTGCCATGTATCTACAGAGAGAGGGAGGGTGATAATCTCATTGTGTAATCGGAAGGTATGATTATGAGACCATATTCATCCTGAGGCACTTAAAACTTTATGGTATCCTTGGCAGGCTTGTGATCTGTAAATGGGAACGTGTTTTTGATCTTTACTTTTCTGTAACCAGGAAACCCGAGACAGAGATGTGACACGGCTTGCTTATGCGCCTTCATTATTTGAGACAGAGCACAGTGCATATGCTTTCTTTTGCTTTGCTTTTGCTACTCAGCTTGGTGAACAACGTTTTCTTTCCTTATCCGTTGTATGAGCCTCAGCAAACATTTCATACTGTGTTAGTCTGAGATCTCTCTTCGGTTTGTGCTCTCATATACTGTATCCTTGCTGCAATATGGCTTTAAAAGTAAAGGCCTTTTTGACAAAATATTTTTGCTCTGTAAGTGGGAGATAGGTGGATAGTGACAAACAAATTCTCAAAAACCAAGAGTCACCTAATCAAAGTCTGCCCAGGTATGGAGGTACTTTGGGGACGTTAGTTTACTTAGTGCACATCTCAATTTTACTTCTGTACCTCTAGTAAAGTTTTTTATTTTGACCACCAGGTGTTGGATCCTTTTGTTTAATAGAAGTATCATTGTAATTTGTACTCTTTCCTCTCATGCATGTGTGATAAACAAGCCCAAGTTACTTCAAGCTAGAAGGGTCCTTTTGCATCATGACTCAGTACCATTGTAATAGGGTTCCTTTATATTCTATGTTGGATCCTGTCCAAATGTATCAAACATAAGCAGTAGAGAACCTGACACTAGTTAAGTTCTTCTAACAGGTTGTGTTTAGACCTGTCATCCCACACCACCTCCATCAAGTGTCCCTTGCTTACCCAAGCTGTTGCCATATGGTCATAGTGTCTCCCCCACAAAGAACAAAAGAAAGAAAAGGTGAGGTGACCCTATCTTATTAGTAGCAAAGTTTATAAAGCTCAGATGCAGAATGATAATAAACTAGGGAAGAAGAGTGGTTGTCAAAGGCTGAGAAAGGGAAATGCTTAGTTTAGAGGGACCAAAGCTGGTAGAACCATCTTAATGAACCACAAATTGTGAAGACAATTAGCATCATCTCTTGAGGAGGATCAGATGTCAAAAATCTACGTGGTGGTTTTGTAATGGTGCTCAATTCAGAGTAGAAAGAGTATCCTATCTGGAATCTCTGCCCTCTAGATTTGTTCATTGCCTTCTTTTGAAAGGTTCACAGACATTTACTTCTGCTTATATTTAATACTTTTTCAGTCTCATATTGTTTCATTGATAGATTGCCTTGTTACAGTTTACTTTATCTGTCATGTATCCTCTCAAGCTGGCTTTCCATGTGCTTCTCTCTCTCAAGGTACACACTTTAGATTTCACCAAAAGGTTTCTGCGTTTGTGCCACTGAGAGCAATCAGGCGTCATTAGATTCTGGATTAGTTGCTTTCCTAATTACCAGTGTGTTTTTTTGGGGGGCGGGGGCTGTTGCCTTTCTAGAGTGTCCTGCCATTCTTCATAGCTACAAAGCTGTCTAAAATCCGAAAGCCCACTCTGGATACGCCCTCTGCAGAGACCTTCGTGAAGTCTGCGATTAAAACGGTGGGCTTGCAGTCCCGAACCACTGGATACCTGATCCATTCTCTTATGGTATGTAGATTTTCAAGTCTCAAATCAGTAGTTTGCTATGGGGTTTTCATTCCCACTGAGTCACAAAATAGCATGTGATGTATTAGCATATATGCATTGTCTAGACTTACTAACAAGGCATCTGTGTTGTGTTTTGTTTTTAAGTTTATTTATTTTGAGAGATAGAGAGAGAGTGTGTGTGGGTGTGGGTGTGTGCACAAGCCGGGGAGGTGCAGAGAGAGAGAGCAGGGAGAGAGAGAATCCCAAGCAGGTTCCACGCTGTCAGCGTGGTTTTATTTTAGAAGTTACCTACAAAGAAAACAACAATAAAGTAAAACATAAGATCAGATGCTTTAAGTTAGCTCAAATTATAGGCTGTAATTACCTATCTCCCCATTTCTTTCCCTAGGGCTCGATAATTTCAGTCATGCCTACCTGGCTGTATTTTAAAATAACCACGAATATGGGCAAATCCACGCGGGCTCGCTATCTGAAGAAAGCCAAGAAGAATTAAGCATCGATAACTGCACTGAGTAGCTTGGCTGGGTGCACCAACCTACACAGGATTCTGGCAAGACACCCCCCTCTCCAAAATCTGCGGTTGTCATTTATCAATTACTAATAAGGCTAAATGTTGTCATAATTGGGAGGAGAGCAGAAGTTGATTTCAGGAATTCCAGACATATATTCTGGATCCTACCAGGAGTTATTTTGAAGTTTAATATAAATGCTCATATCAAATGGACATAGAACTAACACTAGCAAGAACAGTGTAATGGGAAGGAACATGATTGTAGCAAATCACAGAACGACAGAGACAGACGTAATGCTTCAGTAGTTTCGTCTGGCCAAAATGCCAACGATGATGATCTTTGTATTTTCTCTGAAATATACTTTAAAAAGTAATGGCCAGCTCCCCCCACCCCCCATTTTTTTTTAAACACTTTTGGGGGAGTGGAGCTGAATTGATTCACTTATGGGAGGACATATTGCAATATACATCACTAGAAGGTTTTCTAAAAGTATGTCCCGGCTTGTACATTTATATGGAACTTTTTATGCTCAAAGGTAGCTGATCACATAAAAATAAGACATGAAATATGGAGTTCTTTTTGACACATGAAGCCTGCTAAAATATGCTTTCCTCTGATACATATTTCTTTTCAGTTTAAATGCATGTAAATACTGAAGGCTATATGGTATGATTTATAAAGGTAAATGGACCAGAAAGTACACTGAGGTGGGCAGCCGCTTATGGTGTCACTAAAACCGTTATCCAGGAAAGTGGCTTGCTTAGTCCCCAGCCTCTTCTGTTTCTGCACTGCACCAATACTGCTCACATATGTGACCACACGCTATTCCCACCACAGTAATGATAACAGAGAAGTGGCCTTGTAGTTTTAAACTGATACCCTATTGATAGCAATATGACTAGTTTTAATAAAAGGTGATAGAACCATGGTGTTGATTGAAAAAATGTATTTCTTTCGTACTCGAAATTAAGGCTGTTTTTACACTGGCTTAATATAAATTGAGACTTACTTTTATCCTGCTCCATAACTTGTTTGAAGGAAATCATCAAGAAATAATTCAATGTTGTGAAACATGCAATACAGAAGATAGGTCTTTACCAAGGCTGTGGTTCTTAGGCTCTGAGTTTTAAGCACTAGGAGATTTGTCCCAAAAAAAAAAAAAAAAAAAAAAAAAAAAGTAAATTGCAGTGTTTAGGCGTTTCTAGCTTTTAATTTTGCCAGCTGAGGACGCAAAATAAAAACAGGAAGATCCAAAGTACTATCTGCTGTTAGCATCATTATATAGTTGAAAAGGCATTTTAGTACCAAAAAAAGTAAGAACATAATCTCAGAATCATTTAAATTGAATTAACTAAATTTTATGAAAAACACACTGCCTTTTTTGCTCTCATTTTGTTGTAGAAAGGTGAAGCCACAGTGACCTGGGCAATATTTTATTTTACACATTGGTTGGTTAATGGTTGCAGGTGATAGCTTTCAGTGGAGAGTTGGTAGAACCGGGAAGGGATTGATTTACAAGCGTACAAAATACTTCCTCTTCTGTCCGAGTTAGAAAATAGTTGCATTCTGATTAGGAAATCCCTTAGCAATCTCAAAACTTCTGAAGCTATAGCTTTTGCTACTTCAACTTAGCAACTAGTATCTCTTATATTTGACACTCAGGTTTGCAGATAAGTGCATGAAAGTCTGTTTCCAGGCACATGAAAAGAAAAAGCTCATGAAAAGAGAAACCACCGTATTCCAAACTTTCAAAATAGCAGAGCACAATTTTTAGACCTAACTTTATATCAACTTAATATTATGTCTGATATGTGCCAGGTAAGGTCTGAACCCGAAAAAAGGAGAATAAAAGAGACCTGTAGATTCATATAGAATCAGCTCACCTCACAACACAGTAAGCCAGATTTTCATTTCCTGTTCTTCCATTGTTCCCACAGGGCAGCACGGGGGCGGGGCGGGGGGCACGGGAGGAACTGCCCTACACACACGATGACGTTGCCATTCTCATTTGTCTCATCCCACGTGCACTGGGAATGAATACAGATGTTCTGATCATTCTCAACTTCCTCAGATGTGGTCCTGTCCTAAATGAAGGAGGCCGTCTCATTTGATACTTAGTGCAAGAAAATCCGATAGCACTGAATTTTCTAGGGAGCGAACATTAGTGCGACACCACACAGACGGTGTCTATGTGGTGTGAGAGAGCTTTATTGTGATGACAATGAAATGAACTTTAAGTAGCACTCTAAGTGTTTAAGTCTTGACACCAAAAATTACCTGAGGTTGAGATGGTCCTGGGTTCTGCTACCTTCTCTGGAGTTTACCAGCATCAAAAGAAATCATCAGAGCTTTTTATTGAATATGTTGGAAACTAATTCAATTTAAAAAAAATTTTTAAGGACTCACTACTTTGTACTTTGATACTCCTCTCATGATGAAAACTTATAAATGTGGACAGAATTTAAGTTCCCTTGTGTAATGTATTTCTGTTGAGGATTATATGGAGATATCTAGTAATGGAACACTGTGTAGCATGTCCATAAACATATTACATCAATGTTGACGTGATGATGGCATATTACAGCTTGTTCACTCTCCTTTTTATGTGCGTCACTGAAAAGCAAGCAAAATGGGTAGGACAAAAGGATGTAAGGCAGGCTTGTCTTCCTAATTACAAAAGTTTCTAGACATACTGTTGTGTGCGTTTATTGAGCACTAACCATGTGCTCTTCTGGATGCCAGAGAAACTATAGTGAACAAAGCAGACAAAAACTCTTGCCCCTGTAGAGCTTCCATGTGAACGGGGGGAAGGGGAGGCGAGCAAATTAGGGAGACAGGTTAAAAAACAAGCAAATAAAGAAAAATAATAACATAGTATAAGTCCTGTATGCTATGGGGGGAACATGAAGCAAGGTAAGAAGGAGGGGGAATCCACGTAGGTAGGGTAAGGGTGGGAGGCTTGTGAATTTAAAGAAGGTACTCATGGTAGGCCGTGGAGAAAGGTGGCATTTGAACAGTCCTGGGGAAGCCTTTCAGCTATGTGGGAGAAGGGCATATCAGGCAGACCAGCCTGTGCAAAGAACCCAAGGAGAGCGTGTGCCTGGTATGTTCCAAGAATAGCTAGGAGTGCATACATATACTCAAAGTGTATGCTAGGTGAACTCTTCCTTGAAGATTTCAGAGATCTAGGTTAGTTACGACTTTCTACCATAAAATTACCTTTTCGTTCTTGGTTATAATTCACGATCTTTGTATTGCTGAATTCAATTTGCTGGTATTTTATTTGGAATTTTTGCATCTCTATTGAAAACATTGGTTTGCAATCTTTCTCCTACTTGTCTGGCTTTCATATCAGTGTTATAAGTTCATTAAATGAGCTGGGACGTGTTGCTTATTTTACTATGCTCTGGAAGACTCTGTAAAAGATTGGAGCGATCTTTTTCCGTCGAAGCTTATAAAACCATCTGGCCCTAGTATTTATTTGTGGGAAGATTCTTAACTACCGATTATGTTGCTTTAATGGTAAATAAGACAACTCAAGCTTTATACTTTTTCTTGAGTTCATTTTGAAAAAAAAATTATTTCTAAACATTTACTCATATTTCCCCCCCAGATTTATTAACATAATGTAATTCAAGGTATCTTTGTATTTTTTAAGCTTCCTCTTTCCTTTACCAATAATCTTTGTGTCCTCTCGTTTTCTTTTCCTTGACCATTTTGCTAGAAATTTGTCTCCTTTATTAGTTTTTTTAATGTTTATTTATTAATTAAAAAAAAATTTTTTTAACGTTTATTTATTTTTGAGACAGAGAGAGACAGAGCATGAACGGGGGAGGGTCACAGAGAGAGGGAGACACAGAATCTGAAACAGGCTCCAGGCTCCGAGCTGTCAGCACAGAGCCTGACGCGGGGCTCGAACCCACGGACTGTGAGATCATGACCTGAGCCGAAGTCGGGCGCTTAACCGACCAAGCCACCCAGGCACCCCATAATGTTTATTTATTAATTTTTGAGAGAGAGTGAGCACGTGAGCAGGGGAGGAAGAGAGAGAGAAGGAGAGACAGAGAATCCCAAGCAGGCTCTGCACTGTCAGTGCAGAGAGCCCAATGTGGGGCTTGAACTCAACCCATGAACTGTGAGATCATGACCCAAGCCAAAGTCAGATGTTTAACTGACTAAGCTACCCAGGCACCCCCTTTATTAGTTTTTAAAGAACTATCTTTTGGCTTTGTTGATCCTCTCTGCCCTTTTCACTTTATGGTCTCCTGATTTTTGGCAGTTTATTCTGTTATTTTTCTTATTTCATAAATTGAACATTTCATTCAGGTTTAATATTTTTTTCTATTCTGACATAAACATCTACTGTTCCAGGTTTAATTATCTTTTGCTACATTCCACAATTTGTGTGTGTGTGTGTGTATACATAAACATGTATATACACATTTTTTTGAGTGCTAATATTGAAATTTACATTAAGACTTCTTTGACCTATGAATTGTTTAGAAATGTTTTTATTTTTACTTTTTAATGTTTATTCTTGAGAGAGAGAGAGAGAGAGAGAGAGAGACTGAGTGCGAGTGGGAGAGGGGCAGAGAGTGAGAAGGAGACACAGAATCCGAAGCAGGCTCCAGGCTCTGAGCTGTCAGCACAGAGCCTGACGTGGGGCTTGAACTCACGAACAGCGAGATCAAGACATGAGCCGAAGTTGAACGCTTAACTGACTGAGCTGCCCAGGCGCCCCTAGAAATGTTTTTAAAAGCACAAATTCAAGTTTTTATAAATGCTATTTCCTTTTTGAAGAGCTTGTGTTGGTATCATCATTAATAATACAGCTATACATTTTGTGCATTTTGATATCATGGACTGAAGATACTATGCCACTTATGTGGTATTCCTGCCAAAAATTTATAATCTGAACCTAATCAAGTAGAAATATCAGAAAAATTGAGGGATATTTCACAACATAACCACCTTATATTTGTCAAAATCTTCAGATTAAAGAAGATTGAAGAGGGGCGCCTGGGTGGCGCAGTCGGTTAAGCGTCCGACTTCAGCCAGGTCACGATCTCGCGGTCTGTGAGTTCGAGCCCCGCGTCGGGCGCTGGGCTGATGGCTCAGAGCCTGGAGCCTGTTTCCGATTCTGTGTCTCCCTCTTTCTCTGCCCCTCCCCCGTTCATGCTCTGTCTCTCTCTGTCCCAAAAATAAATAAACGTTGAAAAAAAAATTAAAAAAAAAAAAAGAAGATTGAAGAAATGTCACAAGTAAATGTTACATGATCTTGGATTGAATCTTGATTAAGAAATTTTTGAGACAATGGGTGAGGTTTAAGAAAGGTCTGTAGAATATATAATAGCATTGTATCAATGTGAATTTCCTGAGTTTGATCATTGTACTGTGGTTATTCAAGGAAAAGCCCTTGGTTTTTAAGAAAATGCACACTAGAGGGGAGCCTGGGTGGCTCAGTCGGTTAAGCATCTGACTTCAGCTCAGGTCATGATCTCACGGTTCATGGGTTCAAGCCCCACTTCAGACTCTGTGCTGACAGCTCAGCATGGAGCCTGCTTCGGATGCTGTGTCTCCCTGTGTCTCTGCCCCTCCCCCACTCACTCACGCACTCTCTCTCTCTCTCTCTCTCTCTCTCTCTGTCTCAAAAATAAATAAACCATTAAAAAAAAAGAAAATACACACTAGAGTATTTAGGGATAATGGGACATTATATTTGCAATCTTAAAAGGTTCATAAAAAATCATGTATACAGAAAACAGTAAAGCAAATGTGTTAAAATGTTAACATTGAAAGAATCTAGGTGAAAGGTAGTATTGGGAATTCTTTGTACTGCTTTGCAGATTTCCTATAAATCTGAAATTGTTTCAGAATACAAAAGTTAAATTTTTATTACTGATTTCTAAATAATTGCATTGTGGTCAAAGAACATGTGAGTACGACACAGCTTGGGCAAGTCGGAACCATTCTCGACTTCAGTTTTGCCTTCTGAAAACGGAATAGTAACAGCACCTATCTTGTGGATTGTTGGTGAGCATGAATTCATACACACACACACACACACACACACACACACACACACACACACACACCTGTTGTAGTGGCTGAATAATGGTCCCCAAAGATAACCAGGTCCCAATCCCTGTACCCTGTAAATGCTATTATCTTATGTGGAAAGAGGTCTTTGCAGGTTAATGGAGGATCTTGAGATGAGATGAGATTATCCAGATGGGCCCCATGGAATCCTAGATATCCTTAGTAGAAGGAAGATAACACACAGAAGAGGAGACAGCAGTGTGACCCCAGAGGCAGAGATTGCAATGTTGCAGCCACAAGTCAAGGAATGCCACTGGCCACCAGAAACTGTTAGAGGCCAGGAATGGATTATTCCCCAGAGGTTCTGGAGCATCCAGGGTCCAGCCAACATTTTGATTTTGGCCTAGCACCTGGCTTTGGACTTCTGGCCTCCAGAACTGTGAGGGAGTAATCTTGTTTTAAGCCACCGAGTTTATGGTAATGTTCCAGCAGCCATAGAAAACCAATAAAAATGTCAACTTTTTATTACTATTCTCAGAAATTTTATGAGATGTATTTTATGTCTATGGCCAATTTTTAAAACGTACCATATGTGCTTTAGAAAAATGTTTATTTACTAATTGTTATCTTCTATATATGTCCATTAAATTAAGCTTGTTAACTGAATCCAAATCTTCCACATCTTTGCTAACGTTCGTTTGCCTGACCTGTCAATAGCTGAGAGAAGTGTTTTGAATTCCGTCACTGTAGTGATGGATTGTCAGATTCCCCTGCTTTATCAGCCCTTGCTTCATACATTTTGAGGCTATCTTGGTACATGAATAAAGTTAGAATCATGCCTTTCTGGTGAGTTGAACTCTTTTTTGGTCATGTAGTGACAATCTCATTACTAATGCTTTTTGCCTTAAAGCCTGTTTTCTGCAGTACCCAACTAGCTCTCTCTGCTTTATTTTGGTTAGTATTTAGTAGTATTTAGTTTTCAATCATTTTACTATTTTTCTATGTATCTTTCATGTAAATTCCAATTATCTGTTGAAAATCTACCTTTTTCACCTTCCTTTCCTCTGTTTTTATAAGTCTTCATAATAGTTTTAAAGTTCTTACCTGCTTCCTCCTGCATGTGGATCATCCATGGGTCTACGTATTTTTTTCTTTTGATGATCAGTCACATTTTTCTGCCTCCTTGCAGGTCCCATAATTTTTTCTTTTTCTTTTTTTTTTTTTTTGTATGCCAGACATTCCATATAAAAGAACCATTAAGACTGAAGTCAGTGTTATTCTCCAGAGAGGGTTTGCCTCTTCCCTGTTGGATAGGGTGAGAACTGATCACTCCAATCCAAACAGGTATTGAGCCTGAGCTAAAGCTAGGTTGCCTCTTTATTAGACTCAGTGCCCCTGCAGTTCCAAATGTCAGCGGGATGAAACCTGTCACATGCTTCTTGTGGGCTCTTCCTCCTCAGAACTTTATTTTTTAAGCACAGTAAGACTATAGAAGGTTTCACCTTGTCTTCTCAGTCCCTTCCTCTCCCTTCTGTTGTTCTAATACTCAGCAAATGTCTCAAAGGGCAAACTCTTGCATTTGGGGGTTCCTCCAGATTCCAATCCATCATGCCATCCTGATGGCTGCCAAAAGGTCTGTTGGATTCTCCTTCGCCTCATAGAAATGCCACTGCCTTTAGCAAGCCCAATCCTCAGCTCTTGCACTCAGAAAATGTCCCCGGAGAAAAACATGGCCAACATACTTGGCCAGGGTTCTTTATCATTTTAGTTAAGCCCATTGTATCACAGATCTCTAGAGTCTTCAGAGAAAAACAAAACTCATTTACTTGTTTATTTCTATGTACAATGGAGTAATTGCTTGCTACTAACATGTCGTCCCCCCCCCCCCCCCGCCGCCCCCGCCAAGTAGCATCTTCACTGAGGTTTTAGTTTTTGTTGTTACATTTGGTTCTTCAAAAATAGCTTTGCATTTTTTGATGATTTTGAATTAATGCTTGTAATACTTTTATTTATTTAAACGTTAAGCATCCTTATATTGTGTATCTAATAGTTCCCAAAAATCCAACAATTTTTTGGTAGATATTTCTACTGTTTCTGCTGACTCTTGCTAATGGTGCTTTAGTTCCCTGTATTTTCCATGATTTGTGTGTGTGTGTGTGTGTGTGTGTACACGTGTGTTTATGGTCACTAGAACTGTATGGGAATTATTCAAGGCCTTATTGAGTGTAAATTTGCCTGGTGGGATCTGTGTTTGCATTAGACATGGGGGCGCTACCAGTTTTCATCTGCCTTAAAATTCCTACTTTGTGCAGTTTTGGGGTTTTTGTTGTTCTTGGGTTTGGGGAAAAGGCCAGGGGGGTTGTGTAAATGGTGTTAATTCAGCCCCTATGTAAAGTTAGGCTAGCGGCCTTGAATTCTCAGGGGTGACTTTTTTCCATCCTGAGTTAAGGCCAAAACAAAAAAAGTTTTCTTGTTGTTGGCCTGTGAGATTTCTCTTCTGTCACACCCCACAGCCCCAGTTCATCCTTTCTCTGAGTATGGAGTCCTCCCTGGGTCCTGCTTTATGCAGAAGGTCTCTGCTACACTCCCCTTCAACCAGCTTTGTCACCATTCTGTCCCAAGCCATCTACCCTCCTCTCCCAGGAATATCCAAGCAGTTAAGGCCACCAGGAAGGAGATGTATGTGTCCCAGCTTACTCTGGACTCTGGTTCCCACATTATTCCTGGTCTCAGAGGAAATTTCTTTCACACAGGCAGGCAAATTCATTTATTGAAGAGTGTGTGTGTGTGTGTGTGTGTGTGTGTGTGTGTGTGTGTGTGTGTTAATGTTTATTTTTGAGAGAGAGAGAGCATGTGCTCTGGGGAAGAGAGAGAGCGTGTGCTCTGGGGAAGGGGAGAGAAAGAGGGAGACAGGATGCCAAGTTGGCTTTGCGCTGACAGCGGAGAGACCGATGTGGGGCTCAAACTCACCCACCGTGAGATCAAGATCATAACCTGAGCCGAAGTCAAACTCTTAAGAGCCACCCAAGCGCCCCTGAAAAGAGTGATTTATCTTTCATTTGTAAGTATTTTGTGGCAAACAGCCTTTAGGATCTCCAACCTGATTTCTAGAAATGGAAACTCTATGTGCTTTCAATACATTAAGTCCGTCTCCTACCTACTGTACCACTGACTAGATCATTTCTGCAAAGCCACTGTTCTGCCCCTAGGAGAACAATAGGGCAAGCATGGAAAAATCCTTTCAAACTCCACCTTAAAAATGTGCTTCCTAGCAAGTGGTTTTAGATGTCTGAAAGATTTAAGACCACTTTTTAACATGCCCATTTATCTAGTGTTATTCCATGCATGAGAATAACTTGGGCTTATTATGTTTTTCATCCGTGCACCCACCCTGGTGCAGATGTTGGCTGCATTTGACCACCAAGCACTACATAACCTAAGGAAAAGCTTTAAGGAGAACCTCAGATGAATACTTTTTTTTTTTTTTTTTTTAACAGCTATGCTGTCTTTGGTTCTTTCAGAGCAAAGGACAACCTAGACCCATCAGTTTAGTTTCTGTGCTTTTTCTACATAATGAATTTGCTTCTAAAAAGTGGATCATTTATTTTTAAGGCATGAGGGGAAAGACTCCACTAGTCATTAACTTATTATTTCAGGTGCTTTTAAATTATTTTAGAAATATGCTTTTGTTGCATATTTGCTTATCAGCATCCTGATCACTTGAAAGAAAACAATCCCTGCCTTAGGCACACACGAAAAACAAATGGACTCAACAGTTTCAAAGTGTTCTGTAATATGGAAAGGAAGAGAAGGAATGTAAATGTTGATCCTAGGCTTCATACCATATATAAACATTGAATGCTTATTATGCCTCTCGAGGCCTGCCTGGTCTGACTTCTTTCTACTCCATTGCAAAGCACCCCTCTTTCTCTATTCCCACAGGAGCCCTCTTTCAGTCTCGCCAGTGCACCCCTTCACTTAGTGTGGTAGAGTGATTGCAAAAGTCGCTCCAATATTCTACTCCCAGTATCCACGCTCTTTGCAACGTGACTTTGCAACAACTCCATCAAGAGGTGAGGTCTATTTCCCCACTCCTTGAACCTGGGCTAGCTTGCTTTGGCCCATAAATGTGGTTTTGTGCCACTTCGAAGCCTAGACCTTAAGAGGTCTTGTGTGTTTGTCCACACCTCCCCTGACAGCACCGTTGGAACGTGCCTGGTGAGCTTATTCATGGATGAGACAGCACACGGGGTCTAGGCCAGTCTATATCAGCCAACCACCAGCTGCTGATGCACCAGCTGAATCAAATCCAAGTCAGAACTCCCAGCCAACACAAGACTCAGCACACAATGGGGAGATTACTCCACTAGGTTAAGTTACCATGAGAGTCTTGTATCAAATATGACAACGGTAACCGTTGTGTATTTTTTTTTTAATGTTTGTTTATTTGGGGGGGGGGGTGGAGCAGAGAGAGAGGGAGACACAGAATCTGAAGCAGGCTCCAGGCTCTGAGCTGTCAGCACAGAGCCCGATGCGGGGCTTGAACTCATCAACTGCGAGATCATGACCTGAGCCAAAGTTGGCCACTTAACTGATGGAGCCACCCAGATGCCCCTACATTTGTGTCTTGATATGACCCAGATATCTGAAGTTACCCACCAAGGAAGTAGTGAGGCTGACATTTGAATAAAGCCTTACCTGACATCACAGTTCATACACTTGAAATAATGTGGTTCACATGGCTCGGAGAAGTCCGTGACGCTAAAGGAGAATCTGCTAAACCATCTAGATAAAGTCCTCAAGAACAATTTAAAATCTAGGGTCTGATGGATTACATTGCTACCAGTCCTTCACTTTTAAAGTCTCTAAAAGAACCCAGCTATTAGGCCCCAGGAAATGGCTCCATATATCATTCCAGGAATAGTCCTGTCTTTCCTAATTTGGCTTTCCTTCTGCCACGTATTTGCAGAGAAGTGGCATCGTGGCCTCATGTAGCATATGGTTCAGTTTTTTCCTTTGTCAATGAGACTAATAGTTAGAAAATTGGATCAGTGTATGCATATAACTACAGTATCCCTTGACATGCCCTCAGGAAGTGTTAATATTATATGCTATTACTTAGAAATCAGATGTGTAAAATGATTTCTTTTTAGAAAGAAAATCCACTACTCTTTTTAGGATTAATAGGACTATCACTATCTTTCAGCCACGGAATGCTCCATACTGTGTGAGACTGACATGGGGCACCTGGGTGGCTCAGTTGGTTAAGCATCCGGCTCTTGAGTTCAGCGCATGTCATGATCTCAAGGTTCCTGAGATTGAGCCCCACATCAGGCTCTGCACTTACAGAACGGAGCCTGCTTAGGATTCTCTTTCTCCCTCTCTCTCTCTGTCCCTCCCCCACTCACACTCTGTCTCTCAAAAATCAGTAAATAAACTAAAAAACAAACAAAACATTTTTTGTTAAAAAAATTTTTTAATATTTATTTTCGAGAGAGACACACACAGAGTGCGAGTGGGGGAGGGGCAGAGAGACAGGGAGAATCCGAAGCAGGCTCCAGGCTCCAAGCTGTCAGCACAGAGCCCAACAGGACTCAAACTCATGAACTTTGAGATCATGGCCTGAGTCGAAGTCAGACACTTAACCAACTGAGCCACCCAGGCGCCCCAAACAAACAAAACTTCTGACATAACTCCCCATTTGCCTTAAAGCCTTCACTGATGACTGTAACCTCTAGTGACCTCTCCTGTCCCGGATTTTTGTCCGCTCTCCACAATTTCCCCTCCAATTATATTGTTCTTTAATTGTTCCTCACAGCATACACTATGGCTTACTGGAAGATTTTATCTCGAGCAGCATCTGCTCTTGTGCTGGGCGTCAAATGGGAGCAGTTCCTGTGTAGAGTCTGGGGAAGCATCCTGTCTTCCTCAACATTGTTTAGAGTTGGTGGAGACTTGAAAGCCTCCAAGCCACCACGCTGCAGTTGGCAGGTCCTGCCCCACCTTCCTCCCTCCAGCTGGGAACCGCTAAGCCTCTGGCAGTGAGACACGGGCCGGGAATTTCTCTACACAGTACCTTCGCTGAGAGCTATTAGCATGATGTGCCGTTATTTTCCCTGGATTGGATTTTCTCCGGAATTCTCAGCAGGCACTCCACGAGCAGCATATGATCGAAACAGGCAATGTTTGGCAAGAGTCTGGTGTGAAAATCAGCGACTGAAAATAGGTGCAGTGTGTAGCTCGCTCAGAATCATTCTGGTAAGAGCTACCAGCACTTAAAGCATCTATCAGTTTTGCCATCCAGGGGATGAGGTATCTGTTGAGTGAAAAGTGGTCACCTGCAGAAAGCAGGCAGTTAGGAAAGGCTGAGCTCTGGCAGGTTCTTGGAAAATGAAACAAGGCACTGTTAAATATGCAAGGTGCTAGGCCCTGCCCCAGACCTAACCCACAATCTTGATAGGCAGCCTGGAATCTTCACTTAAAATTTTTTTTAAATGTTTATTTTCGAGAGAGAGACAGCGCAAGTAGAGGGGAGCAGAGAGAGAGGGAGACACAGAATCCGAAGCAGGCTCCAGGCTCTGAGCTGTCAGCACAGAGCCTGATGCAGGGCTCGAACTCATGAACCGTGAGATCATGACCGGAGCTGAAGTCAGATGCTCAACCAACTGAGCCACCCAGGTGCCCCTTTTATCTTCATTTTTAACAAGCATCCCTTAGCAACTCTGATGCAGATGGTCTTCCAACCATACTCTGAAATGCTGGTTTCAGAGTAGAGGCAAGGCGACCAGATCGGCACAACCGATCTGCAATTTTGGGAAGGCTGTCTCAGGTGAAGGGAAGCGAGAGCGGCACAAGAGTAAAGGGCCAGGGAGAGCAAGGGAGACCAAATCAGAGCCAAAATGATTACTTACAGTTCGAGACCAACTCTGGAGCCAGCCACTTGCCCGCTATTGCTCCCAACCCCTGATATCACAACCACACTGTAACAGTTAGGAATCGAATGGGAGACAGAAACTATACAGTATAATTCAGGGGAAAAAATAATCATTATAGGGTATCACCTACAAGGGGAAAGGAAAATAATAAGAATACAGAAAACAGTAGATATAGGGAACAGCCACTACCACATCTAGGTCTGGGCAGGTGTGCGTGCACAACACACAACATACACACACACAACCACCAAGGAAGGCACAACTGTAGATGCACCCCCACCTGTTAGGAAGTTCAGATCTAGGCTGCATTTTTCAATGCAGGTTTCAATGCATTTTTCAATTTATCTGCTCCAGGTGAGCGTTTCACAGGGTTTTCAAGCAAAAGTCTCCTCAGACACAGGAGAGCAAGCTACTGCCCCTGCCCAGGGAGGTTCAAGGTGACTTGGGTGTTCAAGAATGTCAGTCCAAGTAGATGTCACTATTTCAGATTTGGGGATCCCATTCCTTCTCAATCGATGCCTTAACTTCACAAGAGGAACTTAACAAGGCTGTAAATGCCACTAACATTCCAGTCCAGCCCACAAAAAGATGCCAAACACCGTTGGCTGCTCTGCATTGCCCAGCCATCTGGGAGGAGCACTCTGGAATCAGGAAGAACCACTTCCTCCTCTAATGTCCCTCCAGCACCCTCTACCGTTGACGCTTAACGTCAGACCAAACTGCAAGGGAGAAATGTTCCAGGATTGCAAGCAGGGTTCTGGAGGATGGGTTTGGAGCTGACAATGAGTGGGCTGATAACTGGCATCGCACCTCGCTTTCATTCCCTCTCCCACGGTCTCCACCACCACCCCCTGATGAAAACACAAATACTGCAAATAGAAATGGGGGAAACCCAGGGAGTAAGACTCAAAAGAACATCTTTCTAATGCTATATAATCTCACGTATGTAGGGTAACCAGCCATCTCAGTTGCCCGGTACTGTCCTGCCTTTAGCACTTAAAGTCCTATCTCCTGGAACACCTCTTAGTGTCAGACAAACGGGAATGATTTGTCAACTGACATGCATCCTAAAGGTTTCTAGACTTTCTCTGCATTCGAATCACCTTGAGCACTTGGTAAAAATGCAGTTATTTTGGAAGCAAGCAGGCCGTAGATTGATTTTTGAGAAATGTTCTACTTGGAGGCTGAAGATGTGTTAATCACTACTTTTAGGGACTCCTCAATCCAAACTTCTTTGTTCCTGTTCCGAAACCATAATCATTGAGAAGAAAGAATGGCATTCTTTAGAAGACACAGCCAAGGTTCCTGAACCATAAAACAGACACTGACAAATTACTAGTTGACGGGGACCAAAAAAAAAAAAAGGTAAAAATTATAGTCTGGCCTTACCACTTTTCTCTTCTTTCAGTTCTAGGATAAATCATTTTCCTTCATTGTCACAAAGTATAACAAAGAATGATGGGTGCTGTGAAGATTAGATTGGTGGGGTACACTGAACTTCTCTAGGTAAGCAGTATATAATACAAGTCTTATTTCAAAGACTTCCACAGTGACTACTATTTGGTAGGTCTTAGAGAATAAGCCACACAAAACAGTCAGTTCGGTGCTACGTTTGCTATTTTCACAGTGTAAGACACATGGTTTAACATGGCCAGTTTAAAGATGCTTCTTAAGGGGCGCCTGGGTGGCTCAGTCGGTTAAGCGGCCGACTTCAGCTCAGTTCACGATCTCACGGTCTGTGAGTTTGAGCCCCGCGGCGGGCTCTGGGCTGATGGCTCGGAGCCTGGATGCCTGCTTCCGATTCTGTGTCTCCCTCTCTCTCTCTCTGCCCCTCCCCCGTTCATGCTCTGTCTCTCTCTGTCTCAAAAATAAATAAAAAGTTAAAAAAAAAAAGATGCTTCTTAAAAACTCAGATGGGTGAAGAGAAGACACTCTTAGTATCAATTGAATTTCTATTGTGTTTCAAGCATCCTGCTAAATTCTTTAAATGCATTACCACATTTAGGCCTCCCAACAAGGGCTATGCCAATTTCATAAAGAAATGGAGAATTCGCCCTAGATTATACATCTAGTAAATGGTGTCGTCTGGACTGAAACTGAGGTCTGTTCACTCAAGCAAAATTTGGTTAGCAGTGGAGAGCCACGGAGGTGTGGTCCCATGACTCTTTGTGTTATTGATGGAAATGTGCACAGGCTGCAATGGGGGTACAAAGGAAGTGCATATTACATTCTCCAGAGCTTTCAGGGTAGAATTCAAATCCTTCTACTTAGCACGTCACTACCTGGTTTCCCAACCCTGTCGCCCTTCCACCAGCCCCGCAGGTACCCTGTCACTCCGTATAGACCAAGGATGCTGGAGCTTAGACTTCTGCAGTTTGGCTTTCGGAGGCGGGAGGGGGTGGGGGTGAAGGGGGGGCTATGTCCAGCGGAACCTGGGCCTGGCAAACACGCCTTCTTTCCCACCCTCGCCACGCCCCACTCCTCACCGGGCCCCACACCACCTTCAATCTGTGCTCCGATCCAATCCCGGCCCGCCCACCGGCGCCTTTAGCGACCCGGCCCTCCCTGCGCAGGGATCGCGGAGCTGCCCGAACTCTGGCGGATGGCGCCGGAAGCGGCGGCGGCGGCGGCGCGTGACGTCAGGAGGAAATGCCTGACGCCGCGGCCAGTGGTTGCGAGCTGTTGGAGTCGGTGCTGCACCCTAAAGGTTCCCCAAGCGCAGGCGGCGGAGCGGCTCCGGGACGGCGGGGTTCGCCTCGGGACCGAGCAGGTTTGTACCTGCGCGCCCGGCTCCGCTGCTGCTGTGGCGACCCGGCCCCCCGCTCGGTGCCTGGGGGTGTGGGGACCGTCCCCCGAGGACCCTTCCCGGCCTACCTCTGGGACCGCATCCCGGGGTCCTGGAAGAGAAGAGTCTAATAATAGGGAAAGTTGCGCACTCTTCTTGAGGACCAGCCTTTTTCAGCGGTGAGAGAGGTATTGGTTCCCCTCTTAACAGAGGAAGAAACTGAGGCGCGGAAAGGTGAAGTCATCTGACACAGGTCATGCAGCTGGGAACTGATTTAGGTTCAGAGCGAGCCAGGCTGGCGCCAAAGCCCTCGTGTTTTGGTTTTTTTGTTTGTTTGTTTGTTTGCCTTCTGCAGGGTTCTCAAGCTTTCTATGGGGTAAAGAATCCCAGGGTGGAAGGTGGGGTTAGTTAAACAGTTTCTGGGACGCCACAAAATCATTGGGTCTAGGGGGAGGCTCCGAAATCTGTTATTTTCAACAGCTGTCCCCTGGCACATAATATTACTACCCTGTGAACGGAGCAATGGTCGTGTTAAGAGCTTTTATGGTCTCAGTTGAGAGAAAATACAAACTTCCTCTACACATCTGGTGGGAGTGGAGGGTTAGTATTTGACTCTGCCATGAACTCGTTTTGGGCAGATGGCAGTCTCCGTCGTCTCCCCACCTATTAAATGAGAAGGAGCTACACGCCCTTACCCACCTGGGGAAATTTGTTAAATGTACAGATTCCTGGGCCCATCTCATCTCGGAAGATCTGGGAAGGTCTGGAAATTGGTGGGCTAAATAAGCCATAAGATGAGCTGGTAACATTTGAGAACTTGAGATGTGAAGCCTTCTTAGATCAGTAAAGAAATGGATCATAGGTTCAGAACATGTGCTGTGAATCTCCCCGTTTTTGTCTTTCTGTACCTGTGCTCCTGTATGTGGGCTGTGAGCTAAAATTTCATTGGCAAAAATGCCAAAAAAGTGGTTTTGATGTAGAATCTCTGATTGCTATTGAGCTTGAAAGAATTATAATTACTCCCTTAGGTAGTCTACGCTCTCATAATCCTAACTAAAAGCACTTTCCTTTTTTTTTTTTCTTTTAAAACAGATGCCATTGGGTGGTTTTAATCAGGAATGAAATGTTCTGAAAGCTAAGAGCAGAAGCCTTTTTGGTCAACATGGAAGACAAAAGACGGCGAGCCCGAGTGCAGGGAGCCTGGGCTGGCCCTGCTAAGAGCCAGGCCACTGCTCAGCCAGGCAAGAACCTGTGGGGACCTTGTGTGAATGCACCTGCATTTCAGTTGATGTTAAGGAATTATTTAAAACGTAGCTGGTACTTTGATTTTCTTGATGGCGATCTTTTATTGAGGGTTGATATTTAGTATTCCTCATATTTAGTTCCTGCTCTCAAACCTTACAGTGTGTGTTTTGGGGTCTTCGACAGACTTTACTAATTAATTTCTAGATGTAATCTACATTATCTTCAAGTAGACTCTGTTGGCTCTTACTCAGTAGAGCAGACATTTTGGAGTCTGGTTTGAGTCTGTTCTTGCCTTACTTTAGCTACCACTGCTAAGAGCCATCTCCACCAGAGGCCTGGTCAGACCTGGACAAACAAGGAGCGTCATCTTTTGGATAGACAGTTCGTATTCAGAGAACCCCAGGAGGTAAATTCTTTTTCTCTTACAACACTAAGAGGTTTGCTTGTAAAAGCTGTAGTCACACAGTAGATCCTCAAATAGTGACTGAATACATTCACTAATAAAAGGAGCATGCAAGGCATATAATAATAATAATGAAATGTGTGCTATCAGCTCCTTAGTGTATCTGAAGATTTCTTTCTAGTCTGCTCCCAACTCATGGCTGTATAAAGTTCCCACTTTAGGGGCGCCTGGGTGGCACAGTCGGTTAAGCGTCCGACTTCAGCCAGGTCACGATCTCGCGGTCCGTGAGTTGGAGCCCCGCGTCGGGCTCTGGGCTGATGGCTCAGAGCCTGGAGCCTGTTTCTGATTCTGTGTCTCCCTCTCTCTCTGCCCCTCCCCCGTTCATGCTCTGTCTCTCTCTGTCCCAAAAATAAATAAACGTTGAAAAAAAAAAAAAATTTAAAGTTCCCACTTTGGGGGAAGGAGGTTATACCATGACTAGTGCTTGCATTGGTTATCGGAGTACTTTTTTTTTAATGTTTATTTATTTATTTTGAGAGAGTGAGTGAGCAGGGAGAGGTGTAGAGAGAGGGAGAGAGGGAGAGAACCCCAAGCAGGCTCTGTGGGGCTTGATCCCACGAACTGGGAGATCATGACCTGAGCCAAAATCCAGAATCAGATGCTTAACCAACTGAACCACCGAGGGGCCCCTTTTTTTTTTTTTAATGTTTATTTTTGAGAGAGAGAGAGAGAGAATGAATGCGTATGCATGAGCAAGGAATAAGCAGAGAGAGAGAGGGAGACAGAATCCTAAGCAGGCTCTGCATAGTCAGTGCAAAGCCCGGCAGGGGACTCAAACCTACCAACTGTGAAATCGTGACCTTGGCTGAAGTCAGACGCTCAACTGAACCGAGCCACCCATGCGCCCTGGTTATCTGAGTTCTAACAGTCCTAAACCCTTGCTGTCTTTAGTACTAGTGTAGCAGGTGCTTCTGGAATTGGATTGAAATTTTCAACTACTACAATGCCTGATTTTTTAGCTTTTTTTCCCCATGAGGGAAAAGTTGTAGGAAATAGTGAAGATTCACTGTTTTTTAATAGCATGGGAACATGTTATTAAAAATCAGGCATTTTGCTTTAGTAGTGCTTGTAAAAATAACGATTAAGACTTATTTCTTCATGTATCTTCTATTTTTAAAAATATCCTGGGCCGCCTGGTGGCTCAGTCAGTTGAGCATCCGACTTTAGCTCAGGTCATGATCTCACAGCTCATGAGTTCGAACCCCATGTTGGGCTGTGTGCTGACAGCTCAGAGCCTGGAGCCTGCTTCAGATTCTGTGTCTCCCTCTCTCTCTGCCCCTCCCCCACTTATGCCATGTCTCTCTCTCTCTCTCAAAAATAAATAAACATTAAAGAAGAAAAATCTCCTGGAAAGATTTTTCCAGAATTACTGGGTGCTTGGAAAATGGGTTGATTCTACTTTTATTATTTTTTCTTGCCCCACTAGTAACTGTGAAGTAGTTCTAAGAAAAGCAGACACGGGTCTCTAGTGGCATAGTAAGAGCTTGGAATAAAAAAGGATAGTTTTAAACTTGATTTATTTTTACCAGTAATGAGAGGATATGATAATCCTGCAGATAAGTCTTTCTGAGGATTAGGGATCATTCCAGAAGTAAAATCTGCCTGTTCCTTGCAGGTAGTACGCAGAGCCCCAGAGCCACGAGTGATTGAGTAAGTAATTTGCTGCCATTCTGTATTTTTTGCCCGCAGTAAAATGGAGAGCCCAGATAACTCACCCAGTTTTTTTCCAGCTGGAAGGAAGCTAATGGCCCAATTACTGTCTTAATTTTAGGCTGGGGTATTTGTATCTTAGACATCTTTAAACTTGGTCTTTTGGGAAACTTTTCACAATTTGTTAATGGTGTGGAAAATGCCATAAGATGCCTGTACGTTGATCTCTGACTTGTGTAGGTTTCTTGACCCTGTTTCACTAAGATATCTGCAGACAGTAAGTGAAAATATCTCCTAGGTAAAGACAGAGTGGGGGCAGCTGGATGGTTCTGTTGGTTGAGTGTCCACCTCTTGATCTCAGCTCAGGTCTTGATCTCAGGTTCGTGAGTTCAAGCCCCATGTTGGGCTCCACGCTGGGTGTGGAGCCTACTTAAAAAAAGAAAAAAAAGACAGGGAGGTTTTTTCCTAGTCCTTAAAACCTGGATATTTGAGAAGACTTTAGTTAGGTACTGTTCGACTAGCAATGCTTATGAAAGCTGTTAGAAATCTAGAGGGCTTTAAATGTTTACTTACTTGTTCCAGAGCAGTTTAAATTCTTAAATTGATCTGTATATAAAATAACCTCTTTAATTTATAATTCCTCTTATACTGATCAGCATATAAAACATTCTTTTCCAAAATTAACGAAAGATGCTTTGACTTCTCTTTTCCTGCTTTTCAGTTTCCATCTGATGTACATAAATTGCCAGTAGAAAGCATCTTTTTATTTATTTATTTATTTATTTATTTATTTATTTATTTATTTATGTGTTTTTTTTAATGTTTATTTATTTTTGAGGAAGAGAGACAGTGTGAGTGGGGAAGGGACAGAGAGAGAGGGAGACACAGAATCCGAAGCAGGTTCCAGGCTCTGAGCTGTCAGCACAGAGCCCGACATGGGACTCAAACTCACAGAGTGCAAGATTGTGACCTGAGCCAAAGTCGGACGCTTAACCGACTGAGCCATCCAGGCGCCCCACGCATCCTTTTATTTTAACAAATTAGCGTTTGCATGTTATTGCTCATGAACAGTCTGTTAGTCTGTTTGGCTATTTGCAGGTCGACTTGTATAGCTTAGAAAAATGTGAAACTAACACGAGGTCATCATACTTTGAAAGAGGGTATCAAAGTTGTGGCCTTACCACTAGTTAGCTATGTAACGAGTCCTTAGGTAAGTTAAGGCCATTTCTCAGGACTTTAGTTTCCTTGTCTGTGATATTAGGATTTGGACCACATAGTCACTTAAGGCAGAGTGTGGTAGCTCTAACACTCTTTGTTTGTAAGTACCAGTGTGACATTGCCTCCATTGGTGATAAAGAGAAGACACAAAACCATGAAACCTATTATGAGGTACATGTGGGACATGCAGGCTGAAAAAATGGGCAGTTGTGAATATTCAGGTCTTGGCAAAATGACAAAACTTCCTGTTTGATCCCAGCATTTGTTAATTCTGGTTATGTAAAGTTAGCTCTGTTAGATTTTTATTTGATAACCAGAAATGTCACCCACATTTGAACTGAGCCAGTTTCTTAATGTGGCCCAAAATATATCACAATGAAACATTGTGTTCACACTATGGGAAACTATAGGCCGCTCATTTAGAGACATGATGAATGTATGTGACAATAACCCTGCCTACATTTTGGCTCAGAGGGGCTTGCACAGTCTGCCTGAGAGCCCAGCTCACAGATCATGAACTTCTGGCTCGCATGGCAGAGGGTGATGTGAACACTGTCCCTTTATATTATTTTCTGTAGCTTACCCCTGTCTGGGAGGATCTGACACCATTATTCTGGCATAGGAACCTATGCAGTCTGGGTGTCTGTTTTCTCACTGTGGACCTCACCACCTTGCACGTCTGGAACAGTTTTGTACTTTTGCACATTTGGTTAAATTCTAAGCTTTTTACTGCCCATCTACTATGTTCTAGGCACTGGGAAACAACGGTAACCCATTGCTTGCCCGTCAGTAGCCCACAGTCTTGTAAATGAAATAGACATGTAATAAGGTAAATTGTAGTAGTGTATATTTTGAAACAGTAGACTTATAGTAAGGTCTACTGGTAGCATGGAGAATGAGATGGTTAACATTATTTGGGTGGATTAATGGTCAGGAAAGCGCTACAGGAGGTGAGACTGAGCTGAGATTTTGAAGGATGAATTAGAATTTTCTGTGGGACCAAAGCTCGGGTGGGTTGGATTGCGGGTGCCAGATGATGGAGGAGGGCGAGGGGGTATTCCAGCTTGTAGAAAAGCAGGATTAGAAATACGGTAGTGTATTCAGGAGATTCCAAATAGCAATGGGAGGATCACGAGTGGGTGGGAGCTGTCAGGAAGTGGAGCCACATCATGGGACCCTTGAAAAGTTGGTGGGGAACCTTTTTTAATCAGGCAGGAACCTCATTAGACATGTATCTGAAAGCAACAGCAGCTCATAGCCCTGAGATGGACTTGCTTCCTGTTAAATGCACCTATTCCAGGGTCTCCAAAGAGATGTGCTGCCTTCGTGTGATAGATTTCTGGACCATAGCAGCCTCAATTGTGGATGACATACAGAGGGGTAGAATCAGAATTTATTTTATCTCAGTTTTTGTCTCCATGGCCTGATTCCATCAGGATTCAATTCCCAGTGACATCAGTGGTCTGCCACCATCTTACTCTTTGTCTCGCTGGTGGAAGAAGGTGGGTTTAGGCCTCCCTCATAGTGCACCCTCGTTGTGAAATCATTCTGGTGATCAGGAGTTTGGGAACTGCAAAGCACAGCCCTTCCACTGGGTGGAGTGTATTATTTTGCCTGATCCCAATGAGTCTGTTTTCTTGATTTATGTAGCAGAGAAGGTGTGTATGATATCAGCGTGTCACCCACAGGCGTATCTAGGTAAGTGAATCCTCCCTGGAAAGTTCATGATTATTTTTCAGTTAATAGTCTCTTAAAATGTTCTACTCCCTTACTTGAGATAGGTAACTTCTGCCTCTGAAAATCTTGGGGAGTGAGACTTTGGTAATATCTCTTTTTATATAACATTTCTGACTCCAAAACATTTTCATAGCCTCTCTGTCAGGTGTAGTACTATTCTGCAATTTTTCAGGTGAGAAAATGAGACCCAGGGAGATTAAGTACTTTCTCCTAGTACCACATAGTAACTTAAAATTACAGGTGACCTAGCCTCTACTTCTGTTCTTTGAATGCTCCATTTTATTACTATTTTTTTTTTATTTTTTAAAAAATTTTTTTTTTCAACATTTTTTATTTATTTTTGGGACAGAGAGAGACAGAGCATGAACGGGGGAGGGGCAGAGAGAGAGGGAGACACAGAATCAGAAACAGGCTCCAGGCTCCGAGCCATCAGCCCAGAGCCTGACGCGGGGCTCGAACTCACGGACCGTGAGATCGTGACCTGGTTGAAGTCGGACGCTTAACCGACTGCGCCACCCAGGCGCCCCTTATTACTATTATATTACATTATATATATCATTTCATTTATTATCGCATTAATCATATTACTGCATATATTTTTATATGTGTTACATTATGTTAATCTTTAATCTACATGGGTAAGCTAATACCTTAATCTACATTAAGGTAGATTTCATTAAAGTTAAAGCATGTGCAATTTAGGGTATAGTAGGCATTAATCATTATTAAAATGAAAATTTTGGAAGCATCCCCTTAATGCATGAGTTTGCTAAGTCACTATAAAATAATTTATTTTAAATGGCCATTTAAAATAAATATATCAGAACTTGCATATCTAAATGAATTGCTTAGAAAGAGCTTCAGAATCTCTTTTAAAGCAAGTTTAACAGTCACACAAGAAAACCAGTTGCATTATTTTCGTCGCATCTCATTGTTAAACAGGTATGGCTTCAGGTGCGTTTTGGCTCTGAAAAAATCAAAGACACCTTCAAAGAGTGAAGTTTGACAGAATGTTCCAAGGGCTTTCAGAACAAAGAAGGATATCCAAAATGATTTTGAGCTGACTTGGCATTAATGAAATAAGTATATATTCAGTGACAGAAAGAACCCTCATTTGGAAGTGTTTATTTTGATTCAGTCATAAATGGTCGTTTTCCCTACAACTGACATAGTCTCAGAAGACAACCAATTGTTAGAATAACACAGGGCCAGGCATTTTGTTAGTTTACTTTTCACAGTGAGCCTGTGAGGGGGATATCATTTTTGTGTTACAGGTAAGAAAAACCAGCCTTCATAGAAGTTAAGTAATTTACCCAAAGTTTCACAGCAAGTGGTGGGGGAGCAGTATTTGAAGTGTGTCTGTAAAAGCCCTCATGCGTTCTTTTTCCTTTATTGCCTCTTATTTGTCTTAACATGAAAGTTTGTTTCACATCTGGAACATCATGTCCTGCTTGCCATGGGAGGTATGGCAAGATGAGTTCATCTACCCATGAAAGGAAGCATCCAAATTAACTGACTTCACTAATGGTTAGAGACTAGCCCATCTTTTCTGTGTTCTTTAGTTAATAATGGTTCTTTCTTCATCAAGGGTGTGTTTGTATCCTGGCTTTGTTGACCTGAAAGAAGCCGACTGGGTATTGGAACAACTTTGTGAGGTTGTTCCCTGGAAACAGAGGACCGGCATCAGAGAGGGTAAGCACGTGTCTGAGATGGCACTTGTTGCCACTTGGTCTCTCTAGAGACACCGTTGCTTCTTTCACCACGGCCAGTCTCAATTAAACAGAAGAGTAGGGATTTGCCAGCCAAAAGGGACAGGGAAGAGTGTTCCAGGCAGATGAAAGAGCAGGTGGAAGGCCCAGAGGTCAGAGAACAGGGCAGGAGCCAGGAGGTGGGAGTTCAAGGAACCAGAGGATATGTGGTTTGGCTGACCTGTGCTTGACATACTTCTATCTTTTTGAGTTTGTTTGCTACCATTATTACTTCAAATAGTGACAGCTTACCTCTTTCTTCATAGAAACCTCCAGAGCTTTCTTTTTCCCAAATCTGTTCGGCATATGTTCTTGTATGATCCTTATTGCCAGCTTTTTATCCTCATTTTAGTTTCAGTAGAAGAGTCCAGTGTCTTTCCATTTCAGCATTTGTACTCTCCTGAACTTGCAAAGATGACAGGACTCGGAGCCTGCTCCTCCGTGGTCACCCACAAGCAGCACAGCTGCTGCTGGACCAGAGGTGTCCACTGGAGGGCGTCTATGCCCTAGCGTAAAATTTCCTGTCGGGCACATTGTGTGAATTCAGATTTTCTGTAAAGAAAGAGGCAGAGTATACTGGCTTCATTTGTGGGACTTGGAAGTCAGAATAGGAGTCTGCTTTTTCTCCTAACTCCCAGAGATTCCACAGCAGTGGCAGACTTGGCTTTGGTTGCTGGCTTTGTCATTCAAAGTAATTGTTAATTTTAGGCAAATTACAGTTACATAGTTTTCCAATTCTTGGTTTTCTGGTCTGTAAAATGGACTAATGATAATACCTATGTTGTGATAATTAAGGGAGGTAATGCATGATAAGTGCTTAGTAGAATGACTGGTGCATACACAGTAAGCCTTCAGTGAATGTTAGCTGCCTTTATAATTATTGTTCTTATTGTAGCAGTTGATATCAATTGTGGGAAAAAATAGTAGATTGTGGATAACCCCCTACTAAATATATTGAACATCAAAAACTTCTGACTACAGTCAGCTACATGCTATGGTTGGTCAGAGCACTTTTTTCTTCATCAAAATCAAAAGGTGGCACATGGATAACAGTTTATCTTGTTTCTTATATGGATGTTGGTGCCACAGATTCCTGCCTATGAGGGTTCAGACTCCATATCCTGCTTTTTAGACCTTCTCTAATCTGAACCTTTCTGACGTGTGACTCCACCCTTGTTTATGTCATCACTGATGCAAACGAGTCACACGTACTCTCAGAGCTTTGCCAATACGGTTTCTGCCAACATACCTTCTCTTGTCTTCTTTCTTTGAGCTCTTACCCATTCTTCTCCTGAAATCCCATGTCCTCAAGGTGGAACCGTGGGTCAGAGCCCATCTTTACTCTGCCTTTGTATTTCTCATAGCTTCTTGCACATTGCATGGTGCTCAGTAGGTACCCCTTAAATAGCGTTAAACCATTTCAAAGGCCCTGTATTTTCTTTCTCAGATGTAACTTACAAGCAACCAAGACTTACAGCATGGTATGGAGAACTTCCTTACACTTATTCAAGAATCACTATGGAACCAAATGCTCACGTATGTTGGAATGTTGTTGGTATGGTTTTATGGACTGTGTACTATAAATGTAGAGTACTATAAAATAACAGTACTGTAAAATAGCTTGCAGAGTTGCATGATGGTTCCTAGTTTAAAAAATCCTCTGGGTTCAAACACTGAGTTTTTGTGCTTGTCACTCTTGATGTGCTTTTTGATCTAGAGATAAACTCTGAGGATGAGAAAAAAAATTGGAACTAGAATAAACTGGAACCAGACTCAAGGATTTCAGGAAGAGGAACCATTTCTTCACATCCCTCCCGTCCCCCAGCTTTTCTGGCCATAGCCTTCCGTGTACACCCTTGTACACGTTTGCTGTGGAGCCAAGTTCTTATGACTGGCCAGTGAGGTCAGAACATCTCCTTCCATTTCTCAGGCTCTTTTGCCATTTGTGAAAAAATCTGGTATTTTTCTTGTTGACTTTGTACTCATTCTGTGGCTGTAGTTCTTAGACTTACATCTTATCATTGCTTTGGCTTATTTCTTATTTCACATCTTTTGTTTTCAAAAGTTTCCATGACAGTAGACAAAGAGATTCTAGTATATAAATTAAGCTTGTCCAAAGGATAGAGTTAAGGTCCAAGAAATAGCTCCCTGTTTAGTTCCTGGAATCTTGCCCTTTGGCAAATAATTTTATGCTTTATTGAAAGAGACTTTGAAGAAAATGGAGTTTTGCTTAATGGCTTTGGGATACATAGAAATATGACACATTTTAGAGCTTCTAGTAATTTGTTGTAATAAACTACATGTTCAGGGACAGAATATTGATGGGGATGGGAGTGGGGACATGGCTTTTTCACATAAGGAGATAGCTGCATGCTTTTGTTTGTAGGGCTGCATTTAGAATGTGACCCAGGGAAAGGCTGAGACCCTTTATATCTGAGGTTGATTTGGAAACATGAAGAGAACGAAATTAGATCAATCCAACAGATGGCTGGCCACATTTCTGTCAGAATTAATTTACCTTCTTGTCAACAGCCATAGCAAAGAAGTTGAGGATTAAACAGGCTCTAGGGAAGAAGTTCTTTGTCATCATTTTAGCTCATCTTTTAAAACAGGATTTCTCAACCTTGGTGTTACTGACATTTTGGGCTGGGTAATTCTTTGTTGTTGGGCTGTCCTGTACGTCGTGGGATGTTTAGCAGTATCCGTGACTTGTACCCAGTAGATGCCAGAAGCACTCTTCACCCAGTTGTGACAACAGAAATGACTCCAAACATTGCCAGGCATCTGCTGGGGGCGGGCGGAGAGGGGGGCAGAATTACCCTTGGCTGAGAACCACTGCTTTAGAATAAACATAAGGCACATGAGATATCCTGATAGAATGACTGTTTACGCTTTGAGGACTTTTTGACAACCCTTCAAAAGAATTTTTTAATGACAGTCTTTTTCTTACAATGTATGTAATATGAATTTATTATTGGAAATTTAGAAACTATAGATAAGCATGAAGAATATTAAAATTTTGGATAATTCTTCCACCTAATGTTTGGCTCCAGTCTTTTTTTTTTTTTTTAGGTAAATATATAGAGTTTTTCTATAAAAATAACAATTAGGTATACTGCATTTCATTTAACTATATCCTTAACATATATCATTGAATAGTCTTTTACATCATATTAATAGCTACATAATATTCCATAATCTACGTGTACATACCCTAATTTATTGAAGCAAGCTTTTTTGTTAGATGTTAAGGTTGTCAAATTAGAATTCTTTAATTTGAATTTGGCTGGCTTATAACTTTGTATTTACTGCTAACAGATTTAGTTTGTTTATATCCCATCTTGAACAAAATCAAAAGAGATGCCTCTTTCATAGGTTTTTTTAAGGGTATATGTATGTGTTTGGGGTTCTTGTTTAATTTTAACTTTAAAAATTATTATTACCTCAAGCTTAATAACCCAAAGCACAGAGGCAAATTCAGTCAGAGGTTATTAAACTTCCTTTAGTCTTTTTTGACCTAAATCTTATATGAACCTGATGTGTGAAAACCAAGGAGTGCCTTGACTGGCTGGGGTCTCCCCAGCTTGACCCTTCTTCTGTCCTCCCATAATCCCAGAGAGACACCTCTGTGGTACCTAGGACTGTGCAAAACACTTTGAAATCCACTGAATAGGTCCTTTTACTTCTGTGATTCATATTTTCTCATACTCTTTTCCTCAAATGTCTTTTAAGGATAGAATGCCTTCACTGAACGGTGAGATGATGCTGAATTTTAATTTAGACATTCAGTTCTGAGGGATCTGTATATAGAGTATTGGTTGGAGAGTCTAAATTAATCCTCTAGTTCATTATCCCCTTTTTTCTCCTTACTTCACCACCAAAAATAGCCAGTAAAAATATATACCCACTTAGAAACATAATGCAAACTTGGAGTTATCACAGTGCTCAGTCCCTAAGCAAGTCAGGGAAGTGCTAATTAGTTTCCCAGTCACATTGCAGAAAAGCTATCTTCCTCTTTTACTTTCTTGTTTTTCTTGCTAAGTGTATAATTCTAGCATCTGATCTTTATCTCCGTGAAGATAATAGCCATAAAACAAATAGGAAATACAGCTTGCTAACATTATTATGGAATTTCACTTTGACATTTATTCTCTTGAACATAGGTTAGTTTAATAACATTTATGTTTCACTGATGTGAGTTTGGTTTGTTATTGTCGTTGTTTATTTTAAAAAATCCTCTGCTTAGAATGTAATGTTCATATCCGTAATAAGGAACCCCAGTTTACCACAATTTCTACATCACAGCAAAGCTGAGTGATTCCTTGGCAGTTTTACCTGACAGTAGCCATGGGATATACTTAGAATATTATGCTTGCCTTGCTCAACATGTATTCCTTCACTGCAATACACTGAACATGACTTTGAAGGGATTCTTTAAAGTAGAGTTTTTAAAGTAGACTCTGTGGATACCTGGAAGGGTCCACTAAATCTTTTTGGGGAGTCCACAGGTCAAAACTATCTCTGTAATAATACTAAAACTATATGATGCGTGACACTTTCACTGTGTTGAATTTGCATTGACGATACAAAAGTAATGGTGGATAGAACTGTTGGTATCTTAGCATGAATCAGGGTGTTGTCGCCAGACTATTATGAGTAATCACAGTATTCTTCCCCACCATGCACTTCCAGTTTAAGGAAAAAAAAAAGCTGATTTCATTTAAGAATGTTCCTCGAAGCAGTAAACATTACTACTTTTATTAAGTCTCAATATTTGAGTTCATCTCTCTTTAATAGTTTGATGAAATGGAAGGTATGCATAAAGCACTCCTGCTACAAAGCCAAGTATAATGGTTGTCAAGGAAAAACACTTGTGTGATTGTTTAAGCTGTAGCTGAACTATCTGCTTTTATCATGGACCACATTTATTTGGAAGAACAACTAACAGACAAACTGTAGTTATTCAGACTTGAGTATTTGGCAGACGTAAATGAATGAAGTGACTGTCACTTCAAGGGGAACAGTAGATATGATTTGTTACTTATAAAAGTTGAGTTTCCAAGCAAAATTACTAATTTGGAAAAAGTCGTATCTGTCACTTTGAGCCTGACCTCTTCCTATTACTTAGACTTTTCTGATGAGATCATTGGTAATATTAATGGATATGATTTTTTATATCGTATAATGAAATGTGTCAGCAGGAGATCTGCATTACTCATTGGATCCGTATTTTCCACATGACCAATAGTTGATATTACAGAATCATGCAAGATTAAAAGACTCATTCAAAGTGCAGTCTGGCCCAGTGGATTTAAATGTAAGAGAATATGAGAAGTTTATTGATATGGTTTCAGATTCCACACTGTAACTAACCTTTAAGAAATCAGTACTTGTTGAGTTTTGGTGTAATATCAAAGAATATCCACAATTATTTGGAAAGGCTGGAAGAGACTCCTCCATTTTCTAACTACATATCCGTGTGAAGCCAATTTTCTTCATATACTTCAACAAAAACAACATATTGTAACAGATTGAATGCAGAAGCAGATAGGAGAATCAACTCTCTTGAAACAAACCTTAAAGATATATGCAAAACAGTGCCACTTTTCCTGCCATTTTTTTTGTATTGGAAGATACAGTTATTTTTCGTAAGATAATATTTCTATTAACATATAATGGGTTTGTATTTTTTTTAATGAATTAACCAATAGTTTAAGTTTTTTAGTTTTAATTTTTAACACGATAAACATCATAGCTGCAGCCCATATAAACAGGTTCTTTGGGGGTCCTCAATCATTTTTGATAGTGGTGTGAGAACCACTGTCATAAAGGAAGCTCTGTAATGCACTTGGGGTTTCTTGGAGAAAGGACAGAATTCTAACAACTAATACAGCCATGCTGATTGTAACTCCCCAAGTACAGCGTAAGGTCAGGGGTCATAGCTTCCTGTAGTATATGTGGCAAGACTGTGTTCCAAATATAAACTACATACGAGAACTGGGTGCTCAGGAGACAGGGCTGTGGAATCTGTTTAAACTGTATGTAGTTCACAGCCCATGTATTTATCAAGGCCACGTCATGATTCCATTCTGTACAATGTTTTTTCCTTCTAGGTTCTATTTTTAGGAAGATAGCCACTCTGGAAATACTAAATACCTTTTTTTAAATTTTTTTTTTTTTCAACGTTTTTTATTTTATTTTTGGGACAGAGAGAAACAGAGCATGAACGGGGGAGGGGCAGAGAGAGAGGGAGATACAGCATCGGAAACAGGCTCCAAGCTCCGAGCCATCAGCCCAGAGCCCGACGCGGGGCTCGAACTCACGGACCGTGAGATCGTGACCTGGCTGAAGTCGGACGCTTAACCGACTGCGCCACCCAGGCGCCCCTTAAATACCTTTTTTAAAAGCAATTCTGTCATTCATGATAAAATAGAAATCGAACGAACAGAGAGCCACCCAGCAGAAAAGTTGTTTGATTTCTCAGACTTCGGTCTGTATCTGCCAACTACCTGGCAACCCATCAGCCATGGCGGCAGAGCCCAGACTATTCCATTCACCTTCTTAATGACTCACTGAGGTGACTGCCCTGAATATAATGACACTTGCTTCTTTGTGGGGTCATGTATTTAACACAGAACAGTTGAGATGGGTAGAAAGGCTTGGTCCTCATGATAGTGCTGTACCAAATTTTAGTACCTTAATAAAATGATAGAGGTCAATTTGCTTCAAAATAGAAATAATGGGAGGGAATTAAACTATTCCTCTTGCCATTGGTTATTGCATTCCAAGTGTGTTTTGCTTATTCCATGGCCCTGTTGATTTAAGACTGACTTTGCACTTTCTGTTTTACATGTGGCTGTCCCTTCTCTTGGCCTGATGATTGCAGTGGCATCCTGTGCTGCTCACACTGAAGGACCAGATTGAAAAGAACACTGGCCACACCTTCAACTCCTTGCTCTGCAACCTTTACCGAAATGAGAAAGACAGTGTCGACTGGCATAGTGACGATGAACCGTCGCTAGGGAGATGTCCCATCATTGCTTCGCTGAGTTTTGGTGCCACACGCACTTTTGAGATGAGAAGGAAGCCCCCACCAGTGAGTATTCTCTCTTTTTTTTTTTTCATGTTCTTCCTGCCTTCTAATATTCTGTGAAAAAAAGTAGAGTTCTTAAAAGCTGCTGTTTTCAGGTTTAGAGGGTAAGAGTACATGTTTTGTTGTTGAAACCTGTTCAACTGATCGCCTACCCCATGGTTACCTTTTGTCTCCCAGAGTGGCCATTTATTCATTCATTCACTTATCCAACAGAAATTGCTTGCCATGTGCCAGGCTTCGGGGGCTCATTTCCTTCGGTGGAAAGAACAGAGATAGCTCCTGTCCTCATGGATACAGGGGATAGACAGATGTTACTAATTACTGAAATGACTGAAATTATGATGAGTGCTGTGAAGGAGGGGTTACAAAGGGAAGACTCGAGCTGGGAGGTACAAGACTGGAAAGGAAGAAAGCATGAGGAAGACACCCCTGAGGAAGGCTTCATTGTAAGTCTTCTCCATGGCAGTGTTGCCACCTTTCTGGAAGGGAACATCGTGAGCATCCTCATTGCCTTCTTAGCCATCTTCTGAAATACAGATGAACCTGTAATTCTCTCAGAAAGATGAAGTTCAAGCCAAATTCTCAGAGATGGTTGTCCAAATTCAGGGAGAGAAGCAGTAACTAAACATAATAACTTTAGTTTTCCGTCCCGGGTTTTACGTATGTTACAGGATATTTCAGGGACACTAGGAGTTTTGACTTTCTTAAATCAAAAAAGTATAAGACCCTAGGATTAAGATAGGTAGAAAGGTAGTAGAAACTCAAAGAAAAGAGCAAACCTCTACCAAATGATCTTATTATCTTTGTGTCTGTCTCTTACCAAGGTTCCCAGTCATTTAGTTTATAACAGTAAACCAGAGCCAGTCAGTGTGGAAAGGCTTATAAGGCTGTGTTTAGAATATGACCTAATCCAGACCAAATAATTATTAGCCTGCCAGTGCTCATGTCTGTTCTTCATCAGATATGCTTCCTCTAAGAACATAGTTAATGGACTGGGCTGCTTTCCTGACATGTATTTCGGTTTCCAAGCATGGTATTTTGAAGCATATTGTGTTATTTTGCATTTATGCCATTAGGCAGCTTTTGTTGGTATAATTTCCCTTGATTAGGTTTTCTTTGCTTTGTTTCTTTGGTCTGTGCTAGCAGGGGATTGTCAGTTGCCAGTGATGTATTGAGCGAACTTGCTTCTGAGCAGTTTGACTGGCCTTCCCAGTTTCATTGGTGATTGATTAGCCTTCTCCTGTACCAGGGGGAGTACCACTTGAGAAGCAGACGACCCAACCTTTGCCATACTCTCTTTGGATATGGTTATGCTTTTATATGCGGCCTTCTACTCGGTGAAAACCCAGTCAGATAAATTACATGAATAATTCATCCTGCCCTTGGTAGGGCTCCTGTTATGTGAATAGCAGAGGAACACCACATGTTTCATTTTTAAGTTCAGATCCTCTTCTCAAGCTGGACATAACCACACCAACTTTTTGTCAAGCCTGGTCCTGGGATCTGGCTGTAGCAGTAATTGAGTAAGATGAAGTCGTCTTTTCCCTCCTGGTGCTGTGCCTTGCTATGGAAGTCACCCTTCCATCTCTCCGAGTGGCACGTCCGCTGGTAGAGCCAGCACGATGTTTGGGATAATCCTCACTTGCAGCCTTACAGGTATTTTCTTTGTTGCCAGGTAGTTACTTGTCCAATCACTGTTTCTTTACACACATACATTCACATACACATACACACCACCCCCTTCTTAAAAACACTTGTGGCCTATTTACAGATTTGAAGCTTAAGGATTCCCAAAGCATGCTTTCTGGATAGTTTTACTGTAGAAGCAGTTTCCAGTCATTAAGCATTAGCAGTGTTCTTGTGCCCAGAATATTCCCATTCCATTTCCCCTCCAGGCAACTGAAGGTCTTCATTTTCGCATATAAAAACATTATTCGTGGCCATCAAGAGCTATTTCTTGGTAATAAACCTCACTTACGTTATAGGTTAACGAGTAGATGGGTAATACAACTACCACACAGCCTTGTGTCCGAAAGCAACCATTTGGAATAAAGATCTCTATTTGAGGGAGATGGCCCATACTGAAGGTTTATCTTCTGAAGTCTTACAGTTTATTTTGATGAGTGTAGTGAAAGCACAGGTCATGAAATACTAAAGATGTGGTAAAGTCCCTGTAATTGTCTGCTAGTAGCAAGGGAATCTGCACTACACTCATGATGGCAGATTTGACAAAAATATAGACCTAATAAGTAAGAAAATTCGTCTGAGATCTTAAAGTTGGCTGAGAAAACAGATTTGGGAAGAAATATAAAGGTGTCAATGCCTCACCTCAGACTATTGACTGTAATCAGTTTTGGCTTCCTGCGTCATCGTAATTATGATTAATTTTGAAGTAATTACATGTCCTTTCAATTCTGGCTTTTGTTTAAAATAGGAAAATTGAATACATATTTAAAAAAATTTTTTTTAAAGGTGGGGGGGGTGCCTGAGTGGCTCAGTCGGTTGAGCATCCAACTTCAGCTTAGGTCATGATCTCGCGGTCTGAATTTGAGCCCCGTGTCAGGCTCTGTGCTGACAGCTCAGAGCCTGGAGCCTGCTTCAGATTCTGTCTCCCTCTCTCTTTGCCTCTCCCCTGCTCATGCTCTGTCTCTCTCTGTCCAAAATAAATAAATATTAAAAAAAAAATTTTTTTTAATGGGAAAATTGAAGGGTGCCTGGGTGGCTCAGTCAGTTAAGCGTCCGGCTTCAGCTCAGGTCATGATCTCACAGTTCGTGAGTTCAAGCCCCGCATCGGGCTCTGTGCTGACAGCTCAGGACCTGGAGCCTGCTTTGGATTCTGGGTCTCCCTCTCTCTCTGCTCCTCCCCCGCTCATGCTCTCTCTCCTTCAAAAATAAATAAAAAATTTAAAAAAAAGGTTTTTTTTAATGGGAAAATTGAAGGTTAATATATTGGGAATTATAATCATGCATTACTGAACCCAGTTTATTTAAAAATGGCTTTTTTCCCCCAGAACCTGTAAGTTCCATTCTTGGGTAAACAAGACCCAAGTTTAAACTTTTGGAAAGACTTGTTCAAGTTTTTTAACATAGATTTCAAAAAATTCAGGGCTCCACAAATCTAGCTAAACTAGAAGTGCACAGAAGCCTTTCTTTGAGTTGACAGCCTTAGGGTGCATCATCTTTATCTTATTATAATGATCTCTTTTCTGAAGGATTGAAAGGAAGTGGTTATTGCAAATCTGTGTCTACTTTTCTTTCTAAACTCCAGTGAGAGCTCTGAGAACATGACTCATGATTCATACAACTCAAGGTAAAAGCATAAATTAAAAAGCATAAATTACGTTAGTCTTCTGTGTAGAATTTGTAGGAGTCTGACTTTCTGTCAGGAAACTCTTAGGAACCTAACTTAGTATGCCACTGTGGGTTGTAATTTTCATGTCTGTCAACAAGACATTCGGAATGTTAGAGGTTGTGGGAGGGCATCTCTTGTCAAAATCCAGTTCGTTTTTACCTATCAGAAGGGAATCTAAATACCTGTCTGACTTGAGTCAGAGTCTCTCATCTGGAAGTGACATAGAAGAATCATAAGATTTTTGTGTACTTTATTCAAGTATGCAGTTTTGAGACAGAAAAGCATATGTTTTGGGCCACTTTTTCTTTTTTTTTTTTTTTAAACATTCAGTCTCCTCCACCCCTGCAGCAGCTGTTTGTTGTGCAGTCTGGCACTTTAGGCAGATCTCTGTAGCTGCTGCTCTTCTGAAAGCTGCCCCAGTTCTACACATTGCATTCCTCACAATTTCTCCCTGTGCCGAGATGGTGAGGAGATCTTTGTTTTCCTAAGTATGAGGGCCCCTCTGATTCATACAGTTGGCTCAGTCAGCTTCATGCATGCATCATCCCCAGGACAGACATTTCTCTCCCCTAAGAGATCCTTCTTCACTGTTCTCTAGTCCAAGCAGGCAACTCCTTCCCGTTCAGTTTGATTTCAGAGTAACTTACATTTCCTTTAATGGTAACAAGGTACCTGGGGCATGGTAGACTTGCTTGATCTTGCCGTTCCATTCATCCCATCCCTTCTTTTGTTAATTCAGTTAAAGACAGAGTGGATGGCACCATATCTGTCTTCCAGACAATATCAGGATATACTATCTCAAGACAGAAAGCTTACCAAATATACTTGAGTAGACATTTTTTAGAAACCAAGAACCTTTTTTTATTCTATCAAGCTGGGCTCATTAAAGTTTGTCTACACTCCTTGTCCCAAACCTAGTTGTACTTTCCAAAATGCATCGTGTCCCTGCTGTAAAGATTAGTCTCGTTCTTTTCCCAGCTAGCTTTAATTCTATACTGAAAAACAAGCCAGAAAAGGAACCACAAAAGCCATTTGGCAGGCTGCTATTTCTCTGTCGGTTACCATGGAAACAGTGATGGCTGAGTTGGGGGGATATTAGATAATAGCAGGAAGTTTGTGATGTGCTGGAGGTTTAGATGCCAAAAGCCTTGTTTTTGTAGCACATTATGTATGGATAAGCTCTGTTTTTGATCAGCCGAATCCTAAAAAATATCCACCTCAGGGTGATTGAGTTGAGGCAAGTTCAGCATTTCTGTAGCCACTTCTCTCTCTAACACCTTCTGAAGAATGTGAACCTTATTTGTAGCACCAGAAGAGATGGTTGTAAAACCACTTCCTATGGTGGAGGCTCTGAGAGTCCCCAGTGAATTGGAGTTCCTACTACCTATCTTGCTAATTGACTTTTTGCCCACTACTGGGAAGAGTGGAGTATGAAAAGGTCAGTTTGGTCATAAATACTGATATTTTTCCAGAACCTCAGAAGAAATGAAGATCTTAGAATCCAAAATACTGTAATACTGACTAGCTTAAATTTGAAAGGTGACTAAATTACACTGTGCAATATTTCATGGAGCGGTAACTGAACCTCCGCTTTAGCACCCCACTGCTGCTGGCCCAGTCATCCATATTGCTTTTTTTTTTTTTTTTAACTTTATTTATTTTGAGAGTGAGAGAGCGAGAATACAAATGGGGAAAGGACAGAGAGAGACAGAGAATCTCAAGCAGGCTCCGTGCTCAGCATGGAACCCCATGCGGGACTCGTGCCACAAACCATAAGGTCATGACCTGAGCCGATATCAAGAGTCAGACAGTCAATCCACTCAGCCACCCAGGTGCCCCCAGTCATCCATATTTCTTAATCAGCCCCTCTTCGGATTACAGCATCTATTCTGAGGAGTTACAAGAAATACTGGAAAGAAATTGTTAATAATCATTGTTCTTTCAATATATCCCTAAAGGAAGTCTAGAAAGTCCGTTTTTATTTTTTGTATCTGTCACTGATGGTAAAAAGCACCTATCTTCCTCGTTTATATCTCTTTTTTTTTTGCAAATGGGGTGATGATTGGTAGCTACTTTATCGGAGCAATAGAAAAGTTACCCCATGAAAGGCACTATGAAAGTTTTTGCAATAATCAGTGAATTTTTAAGCTGTTAAGAATAGTAGATGCCACGTGACTTTTCAGATGTGGAAAATTGGAAAAGGAAATGAGTAGTAGTGAAACCAAAATCCCAAGATTCCCTTGGCCTGTGAAATGGAGTAGAAGGGAGACTCGCAGAGGGTGAAGTGGCCTGTGGAACGGGAATGGTGACTGAGTTTTTGAGCTGCTATCTCTAGGGCTAGTTAGTGGTTTGGAGAGAGTGAGTGAGTGGGTGGGTAGATGAAAATGTGCATGTTTGAGCAGATAAAGCTAAGTAGTTTTAGTAAGACTGAATTATCTTCAGACTTGAAATCCCATAAGAGTTGGAATCATCATTTGCTGCCTTGGGGCCTTGTCTCAGTTGGAATCCATACCCTCACTGCCACCGGGAAGAATTCACTTTTTGCCAAGGACCATCTAGTTTTATAGTGCCACCAATGGTCCTGTTAGTCTTGGGAGAACAACCTTTTCCAAAGTGATTCATCAGATTTGCATGTGATTAGGAATGGGGTCTGCTTCCAAACTCGTCTTTTTAAAACAGTGTCCCAATGTGAGAATTTTTTCCTCCCTTTGCCATACTCATAAAAACTATTCCTAACCCTTCTGGTGATGTTCTCCTCTTTCCCAAGTGCAGTTTTCATGGTAGATGACTGCTTAGCTGGGCAGAAGAGAGCTTAGTGAGTTTGAGGAAGGAGAAGGAGGCCCCATACCAGAGCAGAGTGAGCAAGCGAGGAGCAGAGCAGGTGATAAGATGGGGAGAGTAGACAGGGGCCAGATCATGCAGAGGCTCAGGAGCCTCAGGAAGGAGCAGATTTTAAGTACATCAGGAAGCCATGGAAATGTGTAAGCAGAAGAATGACATGATCTGATGGATAATTTTATAAAAGTAAGTTGCTGCTGTGTGGAGCCTGGACTAAAAAGGAGCAAGAGTGGAAGCCAGGAGACCAGTTAAGAACTTTTTATACCTTGTGCATACCTGGGACCAAGGCAGAGAAGGACAGAGGTGGCCAGGTCAATGACATGAGCTCAGAGGAACAGGGATTTTTTTTTTTTTTTTTTACATTTACTTATTTATTTTTGAGAGACAGAGACAGAACACAAGCAGGGGATGGGCAGAGAGAGAAGGAAACACAGAATCCGAAGCGGGCTCCAGGCTCCGAGCTGTCGTACAGAGCCCAACGCAGGGCTCTAATTCACAAACTGTGAGATCATGACCTGAGCCGAAGTCGGACGCTCAACCTATTGAGCCCCGCAGTCGCCCCTGGAGCAGGGATTTTTAAGAGAGGTATGGCAATAGTGGTCTGAAAGTGTTAATGTGGATTATCTCCTGGCTCTCTGGATGGGACAGACAAGATCACTTTCCACATGAGAAGTCTTCAGAGATTTGAAATCCTAGAGATGGCTAGGTTTCAATTAAGACAGGCAAGTCAAGGGAACGTTCAGAGCACATGAGGTTGGGGATCTAAGGGTGTTTGCTCATCACTGACTGGGAATTCCAGAGGACATAGTGCACAGGGGCAGGAAGGAGAGAGTTTGGGGAGGCGGTGGGAAAGGGGGAGTTGTGTCTGATCAGGTGATGTCCAGGAACGGGTTGGGAATGAGTTGTCTTGTTTTAATGGATGACTAGAGAACCCTGCACTTTTGCTAGTGACTGAGGTCAGCTGGATGTCAGACATGGTGGAATTTGTCCTCATATGCTCTTAGAGGAAGGAGAACATTAGTTTCTGTTTCTACAGTCTTGGGGGTGGGGGAGCTCTTTCAAGATAGTAGTTTAAGTTGCATTTCTTGGAAATATATTACCAAGAATGGAATCATCATTTCATGAAGTCTTCTGATTTTAAATGCACATTCAGTGTCTCTAGAATGACTGTAACAGTAAGTGTAAAGCCATGTTTATTTTTGCCGAAATTCAGTACCTTCTTGCCCCCATGCTATCCCCCCAGTACTATGTCAACAACAAAGCTGAACAACAAATGCCGTCAGCAGGCATTTCACTCCATTTGCCTTTCAGTGTGTCCAGTCCAGAAGGAAAGGCAAGAGTTCTCATGCTAGTCTGATGTACAGTGCTAAGTTTTAGATGCCTGCAGAGAGAGCCTCCGTTGCATTGAACAATTGCCCAGACCTCCCAAGCAAGAGGTCGGGAGGTCTTATTGAACTATTGAGATCACTGGTCATCTCTGGTATAGGGTGATCGATTGCCCATACCAGTGCCTCATGCTTACTTCGTATTCTCACTCACCTCATCAGAACCTTCCATGGTAAATCAGTACCAAAACTCAGGAAAGAGTTGGGTAAACACCCAAAGATTTGTATCTGGCAAAGGAGTTTAAAACCGGTTTTGAATAGATATCCTTGGCGATTTCAGATCTATGCTCTTCCAGCAGCCTTTTACTTTTAGCAGATCTTATTTCAGAAAGAGCTGCTTTTCTTTTTAAAGTAATGTATTTCAGATCAATATTGAGGATGCCATCATTTAAAGCGTGGTTTGAGTCAGCAGAATAACTAGAGATGACATTGTCGGGTCCTAGCTTTATTCTCTTTCCATAAAAAATAATATTAAAAAATGTTACCACTGTGAACAGTAAGTCCAGCTGTGTTCTTGTATCAACACTGTAGGAACAGTTTCGTATTCCAAATACAGCTGCAAGTTTAGGTGATCCGTGAAGCAGTCTAGAAGCCAGCCAGGTTCTCAAAGGCAAGGGAACACCACAATTTGATTGGGAAAACAAGCTGAAAAAAAATCTTTAAAAAAGCAGAGAGGGAAACTTTATTGCCATAGTCGGAAGTTGGGAGATAGGGCAAGTAAATGGACAGCTGGCCCTCAGCAGGTTAAGCGGCTGTAACATGGGCTAACATTCAGTTTTCAATAATTTCAGTCTGCAAAAAAGCCTTAATCATACTTGTCAATCAGTTCTACCGTGTATCTGATCCTTGGACCAGAAAGCTGGGGAAATCTCTTTATATCTGTTACCATCTTGAGAAAACCCTGTGCTTGGCTCTGCAGGCATTCTTACTTACACCTGGGGTGGTTTTGGGTTTGTTTACTTGCTTTTGAAGTACAAATTCGGGAGTAAGTTTTCTATGTCTGCAGTTTCCCTTTCCTTACAACTTAACTCACTCTTTTTTTTTTTTAATTTTTTTTTTATCGTTTATTTATTTTTGAGACAGAGAGAAACAGAGCATGAACGGGGGAGGGGCAGAGAGAGAGGGAGACACAGAACCAGAAGCAGGCTCCAGGCTCTGAGCCATCAGCCCAGAGCCTGACGAGGGGCTTGAACGTGAGATCGTGACCTGAGCTGAAGTCGGCCGCTTAACCGACTGAGCCACCCAGGCACCCCTTAACTCTTAAAACACCTGTTCTATAGATCCACCCCACCACTTTGCTAATATACAGATACCGTTGTCCAAAAAAGCCTTTTCTCGATTGTCATTCTGTTCTTCCTTGTAATACCGTATCCATCACCTCACTGCTGGAAACTCGGCCATTTCTTAGCTCCCTTTTCCTTTCCTAATCTCACACTTTTCTCATTGCTATTTCCATACCTTTTTAAAGGTTTTTCCTTTACATTCAGCCTCTAAAGTGTGGATATTCAAGATTATCTTTGATTCTGTTATCTTTGTTTATATGAGTTTTTAGGAGATTATAAACTGGCAATAGATTGTAAATGCCATATGGGCAAGGTCAGTTTCTGTGTTATTATGTCTCCAGGATTTAGCATTGTGTGTGTGTGTGTGTGTGTGTGTGTGTGTGTGTGTGTTGGTTATATAAGTTAATAAACAAGATTTCACTTGCTCTTATGGCTTCAACTGTTCCTTCTTTGGTGGAGTGACTTCTGAATCTCTTATCTCCAGCTTTGACTTCTATCTCACTTAGGGATCACATGTACATATTCACAGGACATTGCCACCTATAATAGCACATGTGACTTGACCTGAAAATGTAAAATCAGATTTATTGTTCTCTCAGAAAACTCCACAGTTCCATCTGCTAATAAGTCCATTTATGTTCACGATATCACTGTTCTCTTGGTCAGGTTCACGTGTAAATTATTTTTAGTTCTTTCCTGTTCTCTTAATTGTTTTAATTCCCAGATCTTCTTAATTTGTTCCTGAATCCCTCTCCTAGTGGCCATCTTTATCCCAGGCTCTTTTTACCACATACCTAGGGTACTGAAATGTCTTTTAATTTCAATCTTTTCTCTCCCAGTTCTATTTGATGCCCAGATGACAGCTATTTTCAGGAATAGGTCACTCTCTCTCTGTCTCCTCTCTTCTCTGTCCCACAATTACTAACTGAGCACCTACTATGTGTCAGGTGCTATGCTCAAATCTGGGGATATAGCAGTGAATATGACAAGTATGGGGCCTTTCTCATGGAGGTCATAGGAGCTAGACTACAATCAAATGAACAAAGAGCAACGATCACAACTTAAATAGAAGGTGGGAGACTCTGTGGTACTGCTGGTTTCGACTAAGGTGGTGGCAGTGGGGATGAAGAGAAGAGGATGAACTTGAGGCATGATTTTGAAGGTGAACCGATAAAACTTGCATTTCTACTTTAGAGGTAAGGGTAAGAATCGAGAGTGACTCCCAGGTTCATGGCTTGAGCAGTTGGTGGGTAGCTCCTCGGAGGAGGAGGAGCAGGGACTTTTGCATTTGATTGTGGTCTTGTTGAAGGAGGATTCATAAATGGAGTTAAGAGTTCTTCTTCTACATGCTAGGTTGAAGAAGCCTGAGACTTCCAGTGGGAAGTAGGCCATTGGCTGTATAGGTCTGTGGTTCAGATGACAGGCCTGTGCTGGAGATGTCATCTGGAAATTGTCAGAATAACAACAGGAAAGTGATGATGATAAATAACAAATGTGTAGTGTTGACTCTGTGCCTGGCCCTGTTCTAAGTGCTTTATAGTCAATCTTCCAGGAATCCCATGGAGTCGATACCACTATTATCCCTGTTGTACAGATGAGGTGGCTGAAGCATCCTGTTAAATCACTTAGTGTGGCTCAGACAACCGTTGAATTGAGTTAGAACTAGTAATGTAGATGATATGGAAAACTATGGAATTGCACGTCCTCATTCAGAGCAAAAGAAGAGCAGAGAGCCAAGATTGAGCTCACTGCTTTCATCGCTTTGTTTTCCAACTCAGAAGCCTTTATTTGCTCCTACTGGAACAAAAGATAAAATGTCAGTTCCTTAGCCAGACTGTCAAATCTTTACATAATCTGTGCCCAGTCTGCCCTGGTGTCTTGCTGTTCCCTGTGTGATCGCCCCATTGTGTGAGGTCATCTCTCTGCTCTCCCTTGCGCTCGCTCTCTGCCTTCTCATTAATGTGCTCCTCTCCAGGATTCAAGGGCCCACTGTAGCCTTGAAGCCTCCAGTGCAGAAACTAATCATAGTTACTGCATGTCAAGGGCTTCCTGAGAGCTCGGAAAATGAGAAACAGGTTGCGGGCCCCCACTTTGTCCTTTCTGCTCATTTGCGTTTGGTTTTATCAGCATCTTCTTGGTAAAATGATGGAAAATTTTCACATAAGTAGCTCATCGACTTACCAGGATCGGGATCACTTGAAGAATCAAAGGTCTCACTGTAGACTCAGACCACTAACTCGGAACTATATTCTGCTTTCAAGGGCCTTTTCTCCTTGACTTGGGTTGCTGAAATTAAGAATGTGTGCCTGAAGTGACGTGTGTGTCCTGAGCTTTCTGTCAAGCACTACCGTGTGGAATGGCGAAGCAGGATCAAAGAAGCCCAGCAGATCATAACTGGCCTTGCTCGGGAGCTTCCAGGCTAGGTAGAATGACGAGATGTGGGCATAAAAGGGGTCAGGCGATGGGTCCCACCAGCAGCACGGCTGGGCCGCTCCTGAGGTGAATCTGGTTCTCAGACTTGCTTATGCTGCCCAGCGTTTGAAAAGAAATTGTATTACTTGCCAAAATTTATAACTCGGGAGATTTTTCATAAAAAATCCCATTTCTCATCTTCCCTGGAAAACCCAGAAAATCAGACAACCCTGAGGCAATGGTGAGCTGGCGCTGCGGAGTGGCTACACCTGTGTGCAGGCCCGTGCTCTCCGGTTCTCCGTGGCCCCCGCTCCCCACTCCCCACTGTCTTGTGTCCTACCGCCACTCCTCATTTATGCTGCCTGCTGCTGTTTGTGACCCTTGCGGTTCAGTCCCGTGCCTTGTAATTAGAACGGGAGATATTACAGAATTCCAAAAGGAGTAGAGATCACTTCGGAGAGCACAGTGGAAGGAATAGAAGCTTTAGAGTCCGGCAGATCTAAATTCAAATACTAGCCCTGCCTGCCTCCTGTCAGTCTTCTGCCTTAGAGATGTGCTTTCCCTCTAGCTCCTTTTGCTTACGATAAAATGGGCAATATCACCTCCTTCACAGGGTTGTAATGAGCGTTAGCAATGACGTACACATAGTTCCTGACATGCCTGGCCCCTGGGCAGCATACACTGTGGTTGATCCTATCCAAAAGTATTTGGAAACTTATAAAAAGAAGCCTGGGGGAAATAAAAGCACCAAATTCCAGATAGATTAAAGAGTTAAATCTAAAAAAATGTAGACTCTTTTTTTTTTTTTTTTTTTATTAACCAAAAAGGAAATGTAGTTGTATGTTTAACTTCCCTCAGGATGAGAAAAGACTTTCTAAGCATAAAAACCATGAAGGAGAGCCAAAGAAAGGTCAGAGTTGACTCTAAAAGTTTTTGAGCTACTCTACGTTAAATATCATAAACACAGTTAAGGGACAAATAGCAAATGAGAAAAATATTTGCAGAAACTATGACAAAGGGTAAATATCTCACTATCTGTGGTTACAGATCAGTAAGAAAAATACAACATCCTGTAGAACAATGGACAAAGAACGTGAGCAGAGAGTTCACAACAGAATAAATGCAAACAGCAAATAGACATGTGAAAAAGTGTTGGACTGGGTTAGTAATTAAAGAACTCTCTGTTTGAATAATGAGTTGTCATTTTCCCCCTAAATTTTTTAGGGGAGGATAAGTATTTTCCTGATGGAATTAGAAATTTCCACAACCTTCTTAAGAAAGCATTTTGGTACAACAAATCAAACTGCTTTAAGGATCCAGTAATTCCACTTTTGACAATATATCCTTAGAAAAACACCCAGAAATGTTTTGCCCAGGATCTACTTGCAGTAGCCTGCCTCCCTCCTTCCCTCCCTTCTTTCCTTCCTTCTTTCCTTCCTTCCTTCTTTCCTTCCTTCCTCCCTTCCTTCCATCCATCCATCCATCCATCCATCCTTCTTTCCTTTCTTTCTCTCCCTTTCTTTTTCTCTTTTTTTTTTTCTTATCAGTACCGGCATATTAAAATCTCAGTGTCTAATAGTATGTTCCTTACTGCTATATTCTTAGCATTAGGCACAGTGCCTGACATAATATAGGTGGCCAAAAAATATTTGTGACTTTGAAGAAGGAAAGATATGTTCATATAAAGGAATATTATAGAACCACGTTTGCGAATACTGTACCTTTAAGATGTAAACACATGCTCACAATATAATGATAAAAATGTAAAGTGCGTAATTATATTTATACAGTGTTTCCTGGGCATTCATTGCATGAATTCTGGATAATAGGATTATGTTTTCCTGGTACTTTTCCTCAGTCATTCCCATATTTATTGATATGTGTGATAGCATATTTCAATAGCGCAAGACCACATAATCCTCTTTATAGAACTTATCAGAGAGTAGGAAGGCAGACATTGAACCGGTAATTCACAAGTGTGTCGTTTACTTCAGTGAACTTGTGTTACTCTTACAATAGGAAGAAAAACTATGCTGCTGCTGATTTTCAAGCATTGATGGTTGCTTATAATTTCTAATTAGGATGCGAAAGGAGCGATTCCGTGAAAACTCTATATAGAGCTTGTAAAATGTGAACTTAACCTTTCCAATGGAAAAAAAAATGTTGCGGTTTCCTGTCTGTTGGATAGTTAGTAATGATAGAATGGTAAATACACCCAGATTTTTTTCCCCTAAATACCATTTTTCTAAAGGAAACTAGGGGGGCTTGTGTCAGGAGGTGGAGGTGAGATTGTAGAACTTTGGGAGGGCCCAGAGACCTTGGGAATCCTAATCAAGTGTTCAGATAAACTGGCTGTGCTTGGCAAGGATGGAGGGAGAGTGTTGATCATAATTAATATAGAAGTATATATTTTTTGCTTTATCTGCTTGTGAAGTTTTGAGTGTGTGGAAAACCAAATCATCAACAACAAAACCCACCTTGTAGACTGATTATAACCCTAAACGCCTCTTTTTTTAAGTAAGCTCTGTGTCCAGTGTGGGGCTTGAACTCACAACCCTGAGTTCAAGAGTCATATACTCTACTGACTGAGCCAGCCAGCGCCTCTAAAAAGCCTCTTTTCACCAGGGTCAGGGATGGAAAATTTTATCCTATGCCATGGTTTTTTTAGGGGTGTTTTCTTTTTTTTTTTTTTTCTTTTGTCTCGAGAAAAGACCTAAGTAAATCAAAAGGGTTACAGAACCATTGTTTTGGTAACTTTACCATGCCTAATGGTCTAAACAGTCTGACTGGTGCTTCCAGTGTTGCTCATCCATTTATCAATTTGTGCCTTTATGCACTGCCGCGTGAGCTCCACTGGCCTTTTACGTGCTTCCTGACTGGAAGAAGTCTCTGCGTGTCTTGGTTAAGTTAAAGAGTGGCTCTGGGGTCTGTTGGCACTCTGGCCTCAAGAAAAGAAGAAAACATTTGTGAGCTCTGTGTTGCTTTGGTAGAACCCCTTGCCCTCTTTTCTATCTCCTTCCGCAAATTAGGAATGTGTTTTCTGAGCCAAGGGATTGGAAGGAATAAATAACAACCAGCAAAGTAATGACATTACCTCTTTCACTGGGTGCACTGGGTATCATTGTCTCTTTCAGAGACTGATTAAGAGTAGCTCCATGGGGCGCCTGGGTGGCTCAGTTGGTTGAGTGTCTGACTTCGGCTCAGGTCGTGATCTCGCGGTCCGTGAGTTCGAGCCCCGCGTCGGGCTCTGTGCTGACGGCTCAGAGCCTGGAGCCTGCTTCAGATTCTGTGTCTCCCTCTCTCTCTGCCCCTCCCCCACTCACACTCTGTCTGTCTCTCTCAAAAAGTAAACATTAAAAAAAAAAAAAAAAAAGAGAGTAACTCCATCCCCGGGACACCTGGGTGACTCAGTCGGTTAAGCAGCTGACTCTTGATGTCGGTTTGGGTCCTGATCTCACGGTCTTGAGATCAAGCCCCGTGTCAGGCTCAGTACAGACAGTGCAGAGCCTGCTTGGGATTCTCTGTCTCCCTCTCTCTCTCTCTCTCTCTCTCTGCCCCTCCACTGCTCGCACTCTCAATCTCTCAAAATAAATAAACATTAAAAAAAAAATAGTAGCTCCATCGCAAGTGAAGGATCACCCTCTTCTGCTTTTATGTACAACTAAAGGTTATATTGGAAGTAGTGTACTTAAAATCAACTTGAGGCTTTTTCTCATTTGAAAAATTCAGATCTTAGGAACATTAAGTGAAACGTGGCTCTGTTGAATATCACTTTCTATCAGTGCTGGTATTTTCCCCTTGCATCTGGAATTCTTTCTCACTTGTTACGTTTATTCCCGGTGCATGTTTCCAGGCAGAATTACAGTGTTCACCCCGTCTCTTCCATTGGCCTTGGTACTCCCTCTTCCCTAATAATGTTTTTACTGTTCTAAGAGGTCTTCGTCTCAGAATTGTCTTTGTGTCTGGCTCAGTGTCTTTCCTCTCTACTTCATTTTTCTGCCCTGTCCTTGTGTCTGTGCTTGAGTTATAGACGAAGATTCTGCTGCACTCCCTGAGTGTAGGGCACTCCTCCTGTACAGGGCAAGAGGTCTGCTCCTAGCTGTGTTGAATCTTGATTTGGCAACTGACTTTACAGCCCCAATCAAGGAGCCCTGAGCCCTCTAATCTCATGGCCGATGCACTCCCTTCTGATACCTTTTCTCCAGTAGGACATACATTTGTGGTTGGAATCCTTTTTTATAGAGAGCTGCTCAGCTTTTCTGAGATGCAGCTGGGCCACCCGAGAACAGGGTCACCTTCCCACTGCTCTCTGATTGGCTGACGGGTCAGAGGTTAATGCTTCACGCTTACTTGCTACTGAAAAAGAAAAGGTGGCAGGCACAATTAAAATCAATCACTGAAACCAAAAGTTATGTTTAAACATTGCTTTTATCTTCTGCCTGGAAAAGTTATGACTGTGCTCGACAAAGTCACTGCCAAGGGTTGGGACCTAGAACTTAAACTGTTTATGCAAGTTCATTATTGTTTTGATTTTGATTTTCCTGAAGGAAATCATTGTAAATAGTTACATTCTCTGAAGCACTCCTGCAATAATAAACATAAACACAGTATTGCAGTGAAATCAATCCTGCAATAACCTAAATGCAGTCCCTTGCATCCGAAGTGAAGCAGATGAATGGGTGGATCTGCCCAGAACGGAAGTGGAAAGATCAGGAAGGTTGGGTCTCAGCTCTTGATAAGCTCTTCGTTGCTGTGAGCACGGAAGTTGTTAAACGCACCCCTTTGTTGGCTGCGAAGGAAGAGTGACCCCCACCTGTTGGCTGTTCCGCAGGCCACTCTGTGAAGCTTCCATCAGAGGACTGGACATGAATGGACTTTGAGCTCTCTGGAAGAGAGGGGCAATGTGAATACAAGGCATTTGTATCCGAAGTGTTGTGATCTATGCTCTCAGGCTTAAATAGCCCGTCTCAGTTTGCAACACTGTTCTGGTCAAGCCAGAGCTCCCTTCTTTAAGAAAATCCTGCTGCTGACTATTCTGGAAAGAAACAAGAATGTATCTCCAAGACACCAGAGGAGCTATAGGAAGAGTTGTGACTAGTTTAACATAGGTACCAATTAATGAATTATCATAACTTCTGAAAAAGCAGTGAGAACTCATCACACCACATCTTGTTTAAAAGCCTTGTTTTCCACACTATGTCAGAACACAGAGCATGGCATAAAGCAGATGTAAGGAGTTCTCGTATGAATGACTTAATTTCTTCACAGGTCAGAATGGGCTGTTCTGCATTTTAGATGCTGATAATAATAGCTGGCACTTATACTGTACTTAATATGTGCCAGTCTCCAAGGAATTTACACGTATTCGATCGGTGGAGGCTCATAACAGCCCTGTGTGGCAGGTCCTGTCATCATCCCCATTCTACAGATGAGTAAATTAAGGTACCGACGGTGACACAGCTTGCCTAAGGCCAAACAGCTGCCAAGTGACAGAACCAGTATACGAGCCCCTATAGTCTAGCTGAGTAGAGGATTGCATTTCTTGACCATCGTCAGCTTCTGTTGCATCTTGATCACACCACAAAAAATGTAGTGCAATGAATGCTGTTTTCTAGGAAGAGAATGGAGACTACACCTATGTGGAAAGAGTGAAGATACCCTTGGATCATGGGACCTTGTTAATCATGGAAGGAGCTACACAAGCTGACTGGCAGGTGAGAACATGCAAGTGATTTGGATTCACTCCTATGGAGGCAGTGTCCTGACAGCTTGTGATTGTTAATTTCTGTAACAGATGTGGTGAAAAGCAAGGTGCTTTTATTGTGAGCGAGAGGCGGTAGAGTGATGTCATTATCAAGGAGTTTTGATGCTACTGTCAATCAGAACGGACCTGTGCGGCAGCAACATGCAGCAGAACTTTCTGTGACAGCAGAAAAGTTCTGCATCTCTTAAGTCCCCATGTAGTAGCCTCTAGACACACACGACTATTCTTCATCTCTTGAAATGTGGCTAGTGTGTGGAGGGACTTAAGTTTGAATAGCATCAGGTAGCCAGTGGCTAGCACATCACCGTGGGCCGCACAGCTCCACGGCTCAGGCCAGACTGTAAAGCAAGGTCATGTTTAAGGTGTGCAGGTTCACGTAAGAGCACTTGGCACGAGAGTGGAATCTCACGCCTGTCTTTGGTCTCAGCCGTTTACATGCTGTTTTAGGAGATTGGGGGAAATGGCAGGAAGCTGAGAGGAAGAACAGGTAGAAGAGGTGAAAGTACTTCACTGCGAGGGCGCTGGCCAATCAGAGCAATGGTGGTGGGGGAAGTGTTCTTCAAAGAAGAAAACCTTTCTCCGCAAGACTTCCAAGAGCTCATTGGTACTTACGGGGGTCGCGGGACGGGGGTCCGTCTCCTCATAAATGTGTTTATGTCAGAGTTGTCTGTGTTTCCATTTAGCATCGAGTGCCCAAAGAGTACCACTCCAGAGAACCGAGAATAAACCTGACCTTTCGGACAGTTTATCCAGACCCCAGAGGGGCGCGCTGGTGACGGGCGGTCTTTGTGAGGAGCTCTGCTGAGACTGAGCTGAGACTCCCACCCTGAAGAGACTTCCAGAGGCTGGTCCAGCTGATCTCGCGGTGCAGCTGCTTGGAGGGTGAGGGTGTGGGTTGCTTCCCAGCTTGGAGTCCTGTTAAACGACAGCTGGCCTCTCCCATTCACAGTATGCGTACTGTGGGGACAGTGCTCCCTGCTCACATCCTGAAATCGTACACGATATGTTCTTTAGGCAAATTAAAAACCGCTGTGGCTGTGCTCACGAGTGATTTTGTCCGTAAGCAGTTTTTCTCTTGCCCTCCCTGCTTCACTGGAAGAAACGTGAATGTGCTTTGCCTCCAGGGTAAATCCGCACGTGTTCATTCCTTGTGACTTGGTGAAATAGAGCCACAAATATGTGTCAGCGACTCCGGAGCCCCCGCAGGCCCACAGCTGTTGAGACCCAAGCAGAGGTGGCTTCTCAGAGCTTTGTGGAAGGCTGCCCTGACTCCTCAGCATCTTGGCTTGTGTGCTTTTGTCATGGAAAGCTGCCTGCTCTGGGAGCACTCTATTTAATTGAGTCTCTTTCCTGGGACACAGACAGGTTACCGGCCTCTGAACGAAGAGTGGAGGCCATGTTCTCTCGCCCAGCCATCTTCAGGCAGCCGCCTGGGTACTTGTCACATGAGAGAAAACTGTCCCTCAAAGGCGGAAGTAGGTGAGTGATGTCATGAGAAATTTAGGCTGAAGAACAGCAAATGTCCTGCTGGTGACAGCTGTCCCACATAGATGAATTTCCCCTAGAGAATAACTTGAGTCATTTGAAGCCAGATAGAAGCGGGAGCCGTCCTACAGGGATAGACTCAGTTACCTAATAGTTGTCTTTACTTTGAGTTCCAGGGGCCCTATGATGAAAATTTTCTTCTGACTCAGTGCTGTCTTAGACACAAGTTCCCGAGATTCAGTGCTTAGTCCATGATGTCACCAGGTTCCCCAAACAGAACAGAGTGGCTGCCCTTTATTGCATCATAAAGTCACATGTCTTCTTGACCTGTTGACTCAGGAGCACTGTGCCAAACTGATTCCAAACCAAGATATGGAGAGATACTTGAGAGAAAGAAAATGGATGAAAACAGGGCAAGAGAATTAGAGTTTCCCTAGCTGCCTGTGGGGAAAATTTACAGAGCCTTCTTGCTTTTGATCTTGTTTCCAAGATTTATGGCCTCTGTGATTTTGGTGAAGAGCCAAAGGCTGGGCAGGCTCTTCCCCGCAACTCAGATGTAATACCGGGCCTGGCCAGGCCCTGTTCTTTGACAGTCTTTCTGGCTTCTTGCATTGGGTTTCTCCCCACCCCATTTTTTAAATGTTTCACATGTGGATGGCTTCTTTTTGTAAAAAACACTAAGTGCTTTATAAAATCTGGGCATTATAACGCGCTTTTCAGTGAGGGAAATACAAATCACTGTAAAAATAAAATAAAACCTCTGATCTCTAGTTTTTTTCTTTAAAAAAAAAATTTTTTTTTAATGTTTGTTTATTTTGGACAGAGAGAAAGAGCATGAGCAGGGGAGGGGCAGAGAGAGAGGGAGACACAGAATCTGAAGCAGGCTCCAGGCTCAGCTGTCAGCACAGAGCCCGACGCGAGGCTCAAACTCACAGACCGAGAGATGGTGACCTGAGCCGAAGTCAGACACTCAACCGACTGAGCCACCCAGGCGCCCCTCCTAGCTTTTTTCTTATTAAACAAAATCTGGCCAGGGTGGTACAGCCAGCTTTGGTTTTGAGTTTGATGCATGACATTGGGAAATTCCTCTTCCATTCCCACAAACGAAACAACTGGCAGATGGTTCCCAGCCTTACGGCATCCCTCCTAATGGGTCATGATCTCCCCTTGCGTCAGCTGCAGATTTGATCTCTTCACTCATCGCTGCCATGTCTGTCAGGGAAATGAATTCCTACTCGACAGCTGACAGCCTGGGCCACCACCTGGGCTTCTTCATCTGAGAGCAGCAGTCTTAACTTTTGTTGCTTGCTGTCCAGTGCTAGAACTGCCTTTTTTTTTTTTTTTTTTTTTTTTTTTACCACTAAGATAATGTCCCTTTTGAAATGAGAAGGTAGGTACTTGCCGTAGAGTTAAAGTACAGGGTTTAGGACTGGACGGGAATTCCAGAACCAGGCAAAGGTTGCTCAGTCACTGTACCAACTGGTTGCTGTGTTTTCCGGGCCGTAGGTCTTAACTAGGAATTAGGGGGAAAACTACTTTGCTGACATTACTTATAAAGCAAGAGGAAGCAAATGTAACAACATGGCATGAAGAAAAACAGCTTTAGTTTTTTGCTTCCCTTTTTTTGAGCTTTAATAACCTGCTAGGCACTGTCCTGGGAGCTTTTTATACATAATCCCTAATCCTCCCCACAGCCCTGCAAGAAAGACATACTATTTCCATTGTAGAGACCAGGCAGCTGAGCCCCCAAGAAGGGTTAAGTGATTTAATAGGACTTGTAAGCAGCAGAAGCAGAATTCCAACCACAGGTGAATCCTTAAACTGTGTGCTTTTTCCTGTGCCGTCATGAACTTAGGCTGAGTAGTTTACTGGGCATCCCTGGGAGCCGGAGCCTCAGGGCTTGCCCCTGCCCAGCTGGCCACCCAGCTTGCCCTGGTCCCCTGCTGGCAGAGCTGACTGCCAGGCCACCCTGTTTGTCCTCTGGCATTCCGGTACGTGAAGGCAGGCATCTGTAGCTCATCTCTCTTCACTACTAGCAGCTCCTGGTCAGAAACCGTCCTGCCAACTGGACTAATAATTGGCCATTTAACTAGGGAAGCTCTTTTTGGGGGGACAGAACCCAATTTCTGGCAATTTAGGTAAATTCTCATCCAACCTTCCTGCCAAGTGACCCAGAACAATGTTTCTTGGTCGTATCCCAGGAAACTCTCTTGAGGTAGATGCATGGTCCCTTCCACTCTTCACTCTAACCTGTGAGTCCAGCTGAGGGCTCTGAATGATGCCCAAACTCAGCATCAGGCTTCTTCATGATACTTCCCGACAGCTGTACTCCAGTCAGCAGACAGCCCAAAGAAACGGGTCAGGTTGTACACTAAAAATGTCTTGACAGGGGGCTCCGTCTGGGTGGTTCAGTCTGGGTGGTTCAGTCAATTAAGTGGCCAACTCTTGGTTTCGGCTCAGGTTGTTATCTCATGGTTTGTGAGTTCAAAGCCCTTGCTGGGCTCTGCACTGGCAGTGTGGAGCCTGCTTAAGATCCTGTCTCTCTCTCTCTCTTTCTCTCTGCCCCTCCCCTGCTCATGCTCACGCTCTCTCCCTCTCTCTCTCTCTCTCTGTGCCCCTCCCCTGCTCATGCTCTCTCTCTCTCTCTCTCTCAAAATAAATAAACTTCAAAAAATAAAAATAAAATAGAAAGATGTCTTCACAACAGGCAGCTTGCCTCAGAGCACAGAACTTGCCTCAGAACACTGTACCCCCAGCCTCAGATGGTATCCTTAGTACTGAAATCGCTATCCGCATTGTTGACTAAGCCACTAACTCAAACGGCATTGACTGTTGCTGATAAGTTCGGATCACGGCTCACAAACCTGACATTTCCTCGTGGTGCTCGCGTTCTGCGGCCTCCATGGCTGATATGACCTTGTCCTCGTGCGTGGCAGGTCTCTCTGGGCCTGGTCAGTGTGTGGCACCGTCTCCTGAACTGTGTCATGGCAAGCCCCTCAAGAGCTGAGTGGGTTCTGCACTGAGCAGAATGCCCCGGTTGGGGGACTTGAGAGAAGTCCCTGACACATGATGGGTGCCTGCCCTGCTGGGAATATTTCTTTTTTGAATTTTGGCAGCTTTTACTTGGCTGCAGATTATCTAAGACCTGCTTTGCCTTTTCTGGTCATAGTACTTGTAAACTGTTGAATCTAAAGTCTCGATGGCTTTATTTTTCTTAACAATGCCTTCGAAAAAGCCAGATGTTTCAATAGTGATGCATTCTGTTTGTTTAAATCGTAACCTCTACCTGGTTCCACCCACATGCTCTCCTCAGGAGGACTTAGTCTGCAGCTGTCCCCATCGTTCCTCCCCATTATCTCTTTGGAAAGAACTCTCACAGGAGATCCCTGTCAGTTTTGTGCTCCTGGAATCCATTCTTAAATATGGTGATTCCCGTGTCTGAGGGTCATTGGGGAAATGGCATCGATGTTTGTTTATTAGAGCAGAACACAGACTGAGGGTGCCTTTTCCAGCTGGCTTAGTTGCTACGCCCATTTAGAAGTGCCTTTCCAGCCTGTGAACAGAGCCCCATGTTGGGCTATTTTTTTAGTGTTAGAGCTGGGCGAGGAGCCCAGTGTCAGAGAGCCGTGTAGGAAAACAGGACAAGTTAGGCAGGACATTTGTAGCCTGCATCACCAGAAAGATTGCTTTCTTAGATAAGCCGACTCAGAGCCGACCAACGTATGTGTGACAGCGTTGTCATTACAGTTATGTCTGTGCTGTCACTCCCCCTCATCGTACGGGTGATGTCACACCCCCTGAACACCAGGGACGGTCCCTCTTCTTGTGGGCCTCCAGAATTTGTGGGCATGTTCAGGCAGGACCCTGGCCTCTGACCCCACTAGCTTTTAACTCTGGACACAAATTGTAAGTTTCTGAATGGGAAGGAAAGTTGAAAGGTGAAACCCAGAAGGGAGTGTGCAGACTGTATGTGTATGTGTGCGTGTATGTGTATATACTGTGTTGGGCCTACTACGTCCCTAATTCTGATTTCTTCCTAAATGCAATCCTAATGAGGTGGTGGTTTTGTTTTCTAACCGGATAGGGAAAAGTGTACCTAGAAGATTGGTCAGATCCTGATACCTGGTGTCCCAGGGTGGGCTGGAAAAGGCCTGCAGGGCTAATTGTCAGCTAGCCTTCTGTGTTGTCTTTGGGCTTCCTCCACCTCGACCCTGGCTCCAGGCATGGGGGGAAGAGCCGCAGTCAATGTCTCCTGGGGCTGGGGCTTTCTTGGTGCCTTCACCTGGAAGCACTGTAGAGATGCCAGGAGGAAGTGTGGGCCAGCATGGGGCTCTCAAGAGGGGCTGGGTGATCAGGTTGCAATTAGCCGCCTACGGCAGGAAAGGCGTGGGCAAACGCACGGTGACAAGCACCTGCCACACAGCGCCTGTGATGATCCAGATGCCCCTGGAAAGGCCATCAGGATGCACGCACCCTCCTGCTAGATGTGGCCCGAAGGTTTCCTGCTGCAGCAAGTGGCAGAGACTGTAGGGCTGCCTCACCCTGAGAAGGCATGCCCCAGGCCCTTCTGCAGGTGCTGTGATGACCAAGTTTGTCCACAACAGTGGCTCTTGTTCTGCATTTCTTGTCTGTACTTGAGAATGGGCATGGGTGGGGCCCTAGGATGGGAATCCACACCCTCCAAAAACAATTGTGGTTTGAGGGCTGTATCCTCCCTGCCTAAAGAATGTTTCTGGTATGGGTGGATGAAGGATGCCATGGGGATGGTGGGTGCTTCGCAAATTCTGGCCCAGGGGTATTCAGGCTGCAGACCACCCAGGCAGGACTCAGAAGTGTCTTCCTGTACCCTTGTTGGTTAGAGAAAACTCTCCTGGTATGTTTCCTCTGAACTTGTCTAAGGGATTAACCCCCAATTTCTTCCCTGCACCCTCTCTCTGATAGCTTTTAGTCTCCATTCACCTGCAGTGAAGGGGAAAGGAAGACAGCTAGCCTAGAGGTAGAAATCACGGGGGAGTGTGGGTGTGTGGCTTCCCTCGCACTGCCCTCCCTCTCCCCCAGTCTGCCTCTGCCTGCAGCCTCCTGCCCTGCGCTGGGTGCAGGTGGCCAGAGAGGAGAGCAAGTGAGCTCACATGCACGCCTTGCCCTCGGTCTCCCAGAGTACTCCGAGGCTGTAAGTTAGGAGCTGCTCTCCCCATTGGACAGATGAGGAAACTAAGTTGCAGAGGTGCTCATCCCAGAGGCACCCAGGGAGTGAGGCAGAACAGGCATGAAGACGACGTATCAAGTGCGTAGGCCGTTGTTCTTTCTACCACTCAGAGGTTCTGTGGCCTTCTCTGAGATTTCTAGCTAAAAGCAGCACCTGGTGACAAGAGGGAACATGGGCACAGACAGCCCAGAAAGTCACAGTGCCCGTTGGGCTCAGCCCTCCGAGGAGTGGTCCTGGCGGTGTCGGTGCCGCCCCAGCCAGGTGGCTCGATTCGTGGCAAGGATCCCTGCTGCAGCTTCAGGGAGCCTCCTCCTGCCGAAAATACTGCGAGCCGAGCTCTGCACCAAGTGCTGAGGGCAACTTCCAGTGAGACCGGCCTGGATCTGGCCTTGCAAAGGGGTGTGCCTCCACTTACAGCGCTGCCTGCAGGGGTGGGGGGAATTAGAGAGCAGCCGCGACACCCCCACTCCTGTCGCAGCCTCCACATCTGTCGGAATTGCCGCCAGAGAGCCTCCGCTTGAGTGTCACTCTCCCCTTTATAGCTGAGACGCCTTGGACCAGTCAGTGAGCCCCCAAGCCTCAGTTCCCTCAGTGGCACAGCAGACACAGAAGACCACCTCTGCCAGGTCTCGTGAGGGCCGAGATCATGAATGCAACGCTCCTGACAGTAATGTGCTCAGTAATGTAATTGTCTTAAGTAGAACGTTCAGCCCAGCCCTGACCCTGGCGTGGGGTGGCTGCCCAGTGGCCCTGTGGTCCCTCCCTTCCTCTCAGCAGGCTCCCTGGGTGCCCACACCTCTGTTGCAGTCAGCCAGGGGAGGCCCAGAGGCCCTGCTTGGGAGGAGTGGCGAAATGAAATGGTCTGTGAGCGAGGCTGAGCATATTAAGATCCAGCTGCACTTAAGTGTCTCCTGGGAAGTTCTTTAGACCAAGCTGACGAGAGCTCCCAGATGCCAAAGTGGCCTCCCATCAAGGCTCCGCTCACTCTCTGCAGCCCCACCACATGCTCCCCGGGTGACTGGTCTCCTAATGCACCGTCCCCGGCCCCCAGCCCGATTCCACCACCTCTTCCCCCTGGGGCAGCGTTTGAGCTTTCCCAGCCCAGCGAGCGGGTCACCAACCAGGCCCAGACGCACCCCGCCGGTCACATTGTTATCTTGTCCTCGCTGGCAGTTTCTAAATTCCGTACAGAACGCCTTGGCCTGGAAGATTAAACAAGATTGCCAGTTTGGAATTCTGTTCAAGACTAGGGCTTTTATGTCCACAGATTGTGTATTAGATGCAGTGGGGAGTATATAAAAGGAGGACACAATCCCTTCCATTACAGATAGAAGTAAGCCGGCAGGGCTTTGAATTTCTTCCTCAGAATTAGTTTTTATTCCTGAAGGAATATGTGTTGTTTGCAAGAAATTGAAAAGAAAAGATAAAAAGGAAAATCATTATTAACTTTACGACCAGAGAGAACAGCTCTTCACGTTTTGCAGTGAATTTTTCCACGTATTTGTATACTTTAAGAAAAAAAGCTTCATACCGAACTCACCATTAGCCTTCCCATATCTAAGATGAACATTAGTGCATGACATTAATTACTGTTCCATAACATGGTTTTGAATGACTGCATAGTATTGTATGTGCTTGTGGTATTATGTAACCAGACCCACTATGTTGGATATTTAGATTGTTGTTGGTGTTGGGGTGGTTTTTGCTAGTATTAGTAACTGTTCTGTTGGTTTTGGAAATCAGGAGAGTGGATGGTGGGAGGCAGAGTGGTGGTGTAGCTAAGAGCCCAGGATTTGGCCTCATTCAGACCTCAATTCAAATAAAAAGAACAGGTAACATTTTTATAGAGCCTAAGTATGGTGCCAGGCACTGTATTAAATGCTTTATGTATATTAACTCATGATTTATTAACCCTCACAGCAGCCCATGGACTAGGAACTATTTTTATCCCCATTTAACAATTCAGGAAACAGAAGCACCACCCCTCCACTTACGCTTCTGTCCTGTGGCTAAACCTTTGTGCACATCTATTATTGTTTATTAGAATACATTCCTAAAAGTGGCGTCCTGGCTGGGATTTGGAAGGCTGTGCATATTTTTAAGGCCTTGAATCTATAATGTAAATGGCTTTCCACAAAGGTTACACCAACTGCTCCTCCTACCATTGGTGTTGGAGCATATCTGAGCTCATGCTGTGCTTTGAGCACCAGTAATGTGCCAGGCCCTGCACTCAGCATCCTATAGAGCTTCTCTCCCCGAAAGAGAAGCCGTCTGTGCCCTGCACAGAGCAAGCGAGCACTCAGTACATCGTAGCCAGCATTAGCATCAAGGTTATATTTTGTGTCGTTTGTTGAGAAAACAAGACACACACCTGGAAAACCTCAGTGACAGTGCAAAACAAGGGGCCCTGACAATGAGTACTGCAGGGCTTGGAGGAGCACGAGATGTAATTTGGGGTGGTGGTCAGGAAGGGCTGCCCAGTGGAGGGAGCACTTGCAGGATGGGAAGGAGGACTGTGAAATGACAGCCTGAAGGCTCTTGAGCAGGGGTGGGGGTGCCCTAGGGTTCCTAGGTAGCTTGTGTCCAGGGCTTGTCTAGCTGGAGTGTGAGCTGGAGGAGAGACAGTGAGAGAGGCCTGGGAGCCATGGAGGGCTGGGAAAAATTGCATTTACCAGGAGGGAGTGAGAGCATGGGGCCGGAGGTGGGAAGACCTGTGGGGCAGGAGCCCAAGCAGAGAGATTGACGTGTGTGGCCTGGTGGGTACCCCTGGGAGTGGTGAGGAGAAAAGACGTTGGGTTTTCTGGTGCTGATAACACCCTTTCTCGCCATGAGTGCTGAAGCAAAAGAGAAACAGAGGACTCAGCTGTGAGGTCAAAATAGCAGCGTTCTTAACTGAGAAAGCTAGATGGGAGACCTTGATGGGCAGACTTCTTGCTACTCCTTCACCAAGTCTAGGGGCACCCTGGGCACTCGGGGCACCCTGTTCGGGAACCAGTACAGCAGGCTGTCCCTGCTAGCTGCCACCTCCCCCCACCCTCCCCAAGCCTGCAAGGAAGGAGATTCCCCATTTCCTTCCTCTAAGCTTCCCTATCAGAGAAGTCCCTGCCACCCTCCTGGGGAAAGGAAGGGGGTCAGGAGAAGCGTGGATGCTGCCTTTCCTCACTGCAGTGTGAGGTGAGAGGTACTTCCCCTATCCCCTTGCTGCCGTCTTCCCCTCAACCCGGATGCTCTGGGGGACAGTCCGCCAGGAATCAGCCAGGCAGGGTAGTGCCAAAGGTGTACATTTTGGTGTCATACAGACCTGCTTCTAGAGCAGGCTCCTCCACAGACAGCTGTGTGATCTTCAGCAAGTCTCTTGGCCTGAGTTTTTCCACCTATAAAACAGGATTGTTGTAAGAACTGAGTGTGATGTGTGTCTCTAGGGCAACTATTACCAAATAGTGTATAGATGTGAAGGAAAGTCCTTCACCCCGGGGGCGGGGTGGGCAGGGGCTCGCAGTGGGCTTGGGGCAGATCTCACTGCCAGTGGAGGTAGAATGACTTATGTGTAGACGGGTCTAGGACAAGGCCTCGGGGGCGACAGGCCCAGCATGGCCAAGAGAGACTGGGGTGACGGCTGCTTAGGGGTCTCTGTGGAGGCAGTTGAGAGAGAGTGTGGAAAGGGCCCTGGTTCTGGAGTGTTCCCACAGAGGGATAGTTGGGGGATGAAAGGAGGCAGGGAAAGAGCCAGAGTAGGACCAACCTAGAAGAAGAAGAGCCTGAGGATGTCCTGTCACAGCACTCCCACATGAAGCCACGTATTCTTCCTACTCTAGCCTGGGAACAACATAGGGTAAGAGTGGCCAAGGCAGAGGGTGTCTAAGGTTGAAAGACGAGCAAGGAATCAGGCCTTGGACAGACAGCCTGTGGGTACTGGGCAAGTAGTGTCCAACTGTCAGGAGACTGGGTTCCCGTCCTGTCTCTGGCCCCTGGGCCAAGCCTTTTCCTACCCTTGGCCCCACTTTCCCATCTGCAGAATACAGGGATTGAACCAACAATGTTTTTTATAGCTTTTTGACCAAAGCCCATGGTAAAAAAAAAAAAAAAAGTGCACACACATACACACACACACACACACACACGCACACACTCCCTGTTTAAAAACTAAAGCTTCATGAAACAGTACTTTATTACATGTGTTTACTCTGATGTTTTTGTTCTGTTGTATATCATTAAAAAATGCTGGTCTTGGGGGCACCTTGGTGGCTCAGTCGGGTAAGCGTCCAACTTTGGCTCAGGTCGTGATCTGATGGTTTATGGGTTTGAGCCCCGCATTGGGCTCTGTGCTGACAGCTTGGAGCCTGGGAGCCTGCTTTGGATTCTATGTCTGCCTCTTTCTCTCTCTGTCTCTCAAAAATAAATAAAAACAGGGGTGCCTGTGTGGCTCAGTTGGTTGGTTAAGCGTCCAACTGCAGCCCAGGTCATGATCTCATGTCTCGTGAGTGCAAGCCCCGCATCAGGCTCTGTGCTGACAGCTCGGAGTTTGGAGCCTGCTTCAGATTCTGTGTCTCCCTCTCTCTCTGCCCCTCCCTAGCTCACGCTCGCTTGCTCTCTGTGTCAAAAATAAACTTTAAAAAATAAATTAAATAAATTAAATAAATAAATAAATAAATAAATAAATAAGTAAGTAAAAACATTAAAAAAAATTTTTTTTAAATACTGGTCATGGCCCTCTAGCTGTTGGCATGGCCCACCAATGAGTCACGCCTCTTGGTCTCAAAACACTGCCCCAGTTCATCTGGAAGATTCCTTTCTCCTCTGGCAGCCTGCAGTTCTGTTCCATTTCCTCTGGCCTCACGACCCTCATCAGCCGAGCCTTTGTGGTTTTCTTCTCTGTATCTGCGAATAGTGGTTTCAAGTCTCGGGTGCCAGAGACTCTTGACTGGCGTCATCAAGAGATGCAGGAAAGTCATCTTTGCAGGCGTCGTCGTGAGGCTGTGGTGCTGGAGTGTACTGCTCTGGGCGCCTCCCACCTGAGTTCACCACGTGAGGTCCTGGCTCATCCGCTGTCTGCCTGTGCACCGCCGCTCTGTCTCACATGCTGGGGCATCGTGAGTGGGGAGGGGCTCCCAGGCCTTCTGCATCTCCACAGGAAAGGAGGGGGTTTGGATGTCACCCACCCTCCCCTCCTTCCCCCACCCAGCTCTACTGCTTGGCCCACAGGACACCAAATGTTGGGGAGTAGAGCCTGTCCCAGTTAGAGTACCAGGCTCTTCTCTGGGCCCAACCCTCTTCACCCTGGCCCTCCTCCCACTGAGCCCCTCCCTGGTCACGTTCAGGAGCCACTGTCATGGGAATGACTGATAGATGAGAAGAGCTTTAGCAACTGATAGACCTGGGAGCAAATCCCAGCTCTATCTCTGCCTGGCTGTGTGGCCTTGGGAAAGTTCCTGAACATCTCTGAGCCTGTTGCCTCATCTGAAGCTTGGAGATAATAACACCTATCTCAGAGGATAAGCATGAGGCTGCAGTGATAGGTTCAATGTGCTTTGTGTTTGTGACATGTCCAAAGTATGCAAAGAGACTGGCGCCCCGCAGGCATCTCGTGTCCACTGGGAAGCCTGAGGCAGTGTCTGAAGAAGAAGATAGGCAGGGCTTGAGGACAACAGACTCTCTGGGCCCCCAGAATGGGCCAGCAGCTGTTTACAAGGCTGATGGTGTGCCCTGTCTCAAGGCCAGGCTCAAAACCCATTACACGGAAGGGCATCTTTTCAACACTGATTTCTTGGAATCTGTTTAAAAATTCACCCTCCTACAGGGCTAGTTTAACCTCAGTGTGTTTTAATAAATCATCTAGTTTTGTCAGGGAGAAGGATGGGGCAGGCACGAGGCTTCTACTATCACAGAGTAGTGAGAAGAACTTGCTAGCAAATACCAGAACGAGGGTAGTTTTGAGAAGTCTTGAGAAGCTGTTAGCTTATTTGCATGCTGTTGCCTATTACCAAGGCTGCAGGAAAGTCATCTTTGCAGGGTGTCTTCAGAGCCCACAGCACTTTCTTCTTGGTGCCCACCCCCTCCCTCCATGCTGGTAAATAATTGAAAAGTAGCTTTAAGCCAGGCTGGAGACAGGCATCAGGATACCTCTGTCATCTGAGACTGCAGTTCCCAGAGCTTGGAAAGCAGTTCCTTTGAGGGCTCCTGTGCACCTTGGCTCTCGATAGCTACAGAAACTGGGGCTCCGACAGCCAAACTGACTTGCCCAAGGCTGCACGGCTCCAATAGCAGAGGATGGGAGGCCCTTCGCAAGACTTCCTTATGCAGCTGGGACTTGATGGTGCCTGGGAGAACCTCTGACCTCCTTGCCTCTGTGTTCCTGGCCAGCTCCCGCTGCCCTCTGCTCTGTTTTGGCAATAACCAGAAGACTCTCCTTCCAAGGCAGAGGCTGGCACTTTAACCTTGGAACATAAGTGAGTCCCTGAGGCTTATTTTAGACAGTGCATGGGGCTGGCTCGTGGTTCACTAGAAGCAGTGAAACTTCCTAGGATCTGAGGCTGCAAGCTCTGGCTTTATGCTTACTAGCTGGGGATGTCTCTGGGCCTCAGTTTCCCAGTCCATATGTGAAGGGATAATGCCAAAGAGACCCATTCCAGAAAACCTGTCTTCCCTGAGGACAGTGAGGCTAGGTAAAGTCCAGGACTGGGTTCCGTCCTGACTCTGCCTCCACGTTGCTACTTGCTATGTGCACTTGGTCTAGTTCCCGCCCCTTTCTGGGTCTCTATGACCTCATCTCAAGAGATAGCAGAAATATCCCTGCCTTAGCCACAGGGAGGGAAAAACTGCTCTGCAAAGCTAAAGGGCCACAGATTGTGTGGGATTTCATCCTTACCCATGTAGTGGTTCTCAGACCAGTGGTCCTTGGAGAGGGACGCTCAGGCCTTCGAGAAAGCACACGAGAAAGAGCCACAGACTCTGGACCGTGCAAGCTGTGCCAGGAAGCAGGCCCTGGCAGGGAAGTGTGCTCCCATTACCCATACCAGCAGAGCCAGGCCCACAGGCTGGCCATGATTCTTGGGAGACTTCCCTGGGCTCTGAGTCCCTGAGGCAGTGTCTTCCTGCCTCCACTCCAGCCTGCTATTCCCGGGGGCTCATCCTGGGAGTGGAGGGTGCCGGGGTGCCTCCCGCGGTGGGACCAGTGGGACCAGCCCTGCCATGCCAGCTCTGGCAGCCTGCCTGCCGGCAGCTGGTATCCCATTGCACTGTCTACAGTGAGGCCCAGATTTAGATCGTGAGCTCATTGTGGCATGAATGGGGCCACTGGGGTGTGGGTGCTGAAGGCTGAAGGTCTGACTTGGGGATCTCACTGGGGGGTCTCCCTGGATCCTCTCCCTGCTCTCTCTGTCTCTCCCTCTCTGTGTCTCTCGGGCTCTCTTTCTCTCCCTCTCTCCCTCCCTCCCTCCCGTGCACACTGACACCCCCTCTTGGAGCTCGCTGGGGATTGTCATGGCAACCCTCCAGCAAAATTATCAAAACACTTTTATGCTCACACTCGTACCAGACGAAGTGCTAATTCTGAGTGAGGCAGAAGCAGTTGGTAGGATGCTGAAGTCACAGGCTTTGTATGGAAGTCTTGCTGGGGGGCAGAATGGGCACTAGCTAGAGGTGAGGGGTGGGGTCAGGAGGCAAGAAAGGCCCTGCCACAGAGGTTGTGTTTTTGTTGACCCTTCCCCCACCTACCCACACCTGGATGCACACACACACACGTTTGTACACACACACACACACACACACACACACACACAGAGTGGCTGGGCCGAATACACCCATAGTGCAGATTGACCCAAACAGCAACATCTGGAATAATATCACCTCATTCAGCCCTTGGAGGACTGAGATCAACTCTGGGCAGACTTCTGTGTGAGTGTAGGGGGAGAGCCACCTGACCGAGGCTTCTAGCTGGCAATCGGTCTGTGCCAGGGTGGCAAACCAGTCACAGGAAGGGGCCTGACCCTCTTGTCCCCTGAACCCCAGGAAGCAGAGGAGCATCTGTGAACAGAACTGCCCCAAGCTGGTTCTTTCCGCTTTGCTCTGCCTCTCTGCATCCCCAGCCAGACTTGGCATCCCTGCTCCCATCTGACCCGGGCTGGGGTACTGCAGGCTCCCTTGGAAACAAAGCCCTGTTAATAGCTGAAGAACTGGTGGTTGCTTTTTTTAAACCCGGGCTCTGCCCAAAAGCCAAAGTGTGGGCGGGGATGGTGGAGGAGGTGGTGGCAGAAGCCCCTCCCCCGTCTGCTACCATCTTCCTGCCCCATCTGCTCCCCCAGCAACCCCCACCATGGAAGAGAGCCTTCCCCCGCAGCCTTAGCCTGGGCCGTTTGCCACTCTCTGGCTCAAGAGGAAGCATCTCCTTCTTCTGAATGGGTCACCTCATCCCTGATCCCCTGGAGGATTCTAAAATGTCACAACTGGACGGGCCCCCCGTCAATGAGTCTGCTTCCTCACTTCACAGATAGGGAAATTAAGGTGGGAGGTGGGAAGCAACTGGTTCAAGGCCACAGTACATGGGTGATGGAGCTGATACCACATCCCACGCGTCTGACTGGTCCAGTGCTGCTCACATCACATCAGGGGGACAGTGAGATGCAGTGGTCCAAATGATGAGCACTGATTTCTAGGTCAGGCAGACCCGACTTTGAGTCGACCCGACTTAGCACTGAGCGGGACCCTGGCAAGCTACAAAGCACCCTGAGTCCTCATCTGTAAAATGGGGATGATAACTAGGCTCCCCCTTAAAGGACGCCATGGGCATGATTTAGGTAAGGCTCTTGCAAAGCACCATTGGCAGAATGCCAGACACGTTCTGTAAATTACACATCTGTAAATGTTCAACAGGTGACATTTCTATGTCCCTCTGTAATCCCAGGTCTACAGGTCTACCAAGAAGAGGAACCATCCTTCATCCCCTTTAATGACTACCCTCTGCCCCACTGAGCCAGGGGGAGGCAATTTAGATTGTCCTGGAAAGCCAACACTGACCCAGCAAACTCAGCAAGGCCCAGAGGGCAACAGACCCCAGGCCCTGATTCCTGGACAGGCCTCCAGGACCCCCAGATCTGCACACCCCTCCTTCACACATGCAGTTCTCACTGGTTCTCTCACCCCGTGCACCCCATGCACCATTGGAGGAAGGTAGATAGGGGGTGGAGGTTCTGTTGAAAGAGGTCGATATCCCCAGATAACACCCTAGGGCCACCTTTGGGCACTGGCAGTAACACCTGACAGTGGAGACATTGCTTAGTTACATAGAGCTTGCCATTGCTCTGTCTGGCTTTCCCCTTGACATTGTGAGTCAGGCAGAGAGCATAAGTCACTCAAACCCTCACATGCCCTCTGGAGCAGGAGCTCCTTGGTGCCTTTCCCTCCTCTTCTCAATCATGTTGGGGGCTGGGGAGGTTTGAGTATGAGATAATGAAAACAAAAGCAACTTGTATTTCATGCTTAAAGACAGGATGGGTGGGCACTGTGCTAGGTGCTTTCCATACACTAATTGTGGACTCCCAGCAGCGTTGCTTATGCGTCGAGGTGCAAATAAAGGCGTCTCAGAGAGTGTGACCTGCTCAAGGTCACAGAATGAGCTCAGGGCAGAGTGGGGTTAGTATCTAGTTTTGTGTTCTCCTGACCTGACAGTGGCCCTTGGCTGACTCCTATGGATCTAGAAGGACACAGAACATCTGAAAAGGCCACCGAGGCCTGGGGTTGGTCCTCAAGACATCCTGAGAGGTAGAGAGCGGTGGATGGGGGAGGCAGGGTTTCAGTGGTAGAACAGAGGAATCTAGGTCATGTGGGAGCCCAGATTCCATCCTTGGGGGGAGGACCATCTCTCCACCCTCCTTTCTCTTCCTGGAAGCCCCCTGTGAGCAGGGCCCAAAGCCAGACTTCCAGACAGAGTGGAGGCAAAGAGGGCTGATGTCGTTGTTAACCTGGGACCATTGCTGTGAAGCACAGGCCTCCTTTCCTACTTTAACCTCCCTGGGGCTGGGGCTAGGGGAGTCTTCCATCCAGGGAAGCTGAGAGGAGTGACCTAGGGTACCCCAGTCCCTGGCATGGGAATTTGGGGTCTGGAGGAACTGTGTGTGTGTTGGGAAGAAGCCCTGGTGGAGATGACGTTGCCCCCTTGCTGATTGCCAGGAGCCGTGGGAGCAGAGGTCATGAGGAAAAGAGGAACAGGGTGGTGGTCCACTCAGGAGGAACCTGGAGCACTGGCCTGGCTGCTGGGGAAAGACAGAGACTGGCAGTCTAGTCCAGCGGGGAAGGCAGACCATGCTGATGAGGGGGACAAACAAATGAGAAGGCCTTTTAGTTAGTGGTGTAGAGTGACTGAGGGACAACCTTAAATAGGGTGGCCAGGGAAGGCTGCTCTGACGAGGCAGCTTTGAGCTGAGGCCTCTGCAGTGCAGAGCACACAGTGGCTTGCCCAAGGCCACACAGGAAGTTCAGGTAGAGCCAGGCTAGGACCTGTCTCTGGACTCCCATTGTAATCTTCTCCCTCCTTCTAGAAACATCCTTCTCTTGCATTTTGACATGTTCTCCTGGTTTCCCTTTTACACTGCTGGACATTGCTTCTCCGAACCCTTGACCGGTCCCAACCCTTCTTTCTCTGAAAAGTGGGCTTTCCCACACTTTCCCATCTGTCCCCTGAAGACTCCCAAATTGTCCCCTCCATCCCTCACCTCTCCCCTGAGTTCTCCCAGTGTCCCGCTTGACCTCTCCACTTGGATGTCTAATGGCTGTCTTGGTTAAGACAATGCTGAGTCGATATAATAGAGACCTGAAATTAGAGAAGTTTAAAAATATTCAGTTGACTGCTTTCTCATATAATAGCTCCAAGGGAAGTGTTTCAGGTTGGTAGATAGCTGTGCCTGACAGGGTCATTAGGGATCTAGACTAACACGAAGCATCCAGGGTCTGTCTGGTGATTAGTCTTCCAGTCTGTGTGCGGAAAAACATGGAAGCGCGGGGCAGGATTCTCCTCTTACGCAAATTGGGGCAGAAGTTGACTTCTGCTCACATTCCACACTTGAGAGTTTAGACACTTGGCCCCGCCTCAGCTGGAAGGGAAGCTGGGAAATGTGACCCAGCCGGGTGGACAGCTAGCAGTCTCTGCCACAGTCCCTTCTAGAAATGTGAGCACTTCCCTGTCTTGGTGGTGGAGGAGGTTCTCTGGGGCAATACCCATGTCCGGTGTCTCCCTGATCCTTGGCTTTGCCCCTAGCAAGTTCATTCTTGTTTATTACTCTTCACTACCACCGGACAGTATTGAAAGTCTGTTTTCTTTGAGCACATATCTGTGCTGTAACAATCAAGGGCTTTTGAAGTCCAGCCTTGCAACTTTGTTGGTAATAATAATTCCTTCAAAAACTTAGGACGTCTGTCTGCTTCTAGTCAGTTCCATGGGCCAGCAACCACACCTTAGAGCTCCTTTCTTGTCAGAGTTATTAAGTCTGTCTGCCTTGCCCAACTCATCTCTTTCTCATTTTAAATGAAAGTTATCCTAAGGGCATCTGAAGTAATAGACTTGAATGACAAGGCAACAGTGCTAACGTAATACTTCGCTACAGGGCTGATCCCTTTGCCGGGCCTAGCGTTCGGCCTAACAGACAGGCTTTAAGAGAGGCTGCAAGCCACAACAGTCTGATCTCCTGTTCCTTGGACAACAACAGCTGGTTTTTCCAACCCTGACAACAGCAGTTTTCTGTATTATTTCCTCCTCTGTTCATCTCTTCTCGCAAATGAGCCCATCTCTTTCCTGTAGCATCTTGCTCAAAGCATCACTGGGCAGCCAACATGTGCCAATGTTTTTAGCTCTTTCCAACTATTTTTCTAGAAATACAGGCTCAGCAGGCATGTGGTCCATCTTCCAAATTAGCACAGGTAATGTTTTCAATAAATGTTTTGTCATAGTGTAAGAAGGGTCACCAACGTTCCATCCTCACTAATTGTTTCCGTATTGCTTACCACCTGTTGGCTGAGCCAGTGCCACGTATTTTAGGGTTTTCACACACGGCAGCTTTGCATTCCTGTTACTAGTTTCTGTATTAGAGAATACTGCTAAGTTGCTGTTAAAAGCAAATCCCAGATATAGTGGCCTTAAGATTATATAAATTGACTTTTCTCTCACATAATACAGTTCTGATATGAGCATTGCTCAGGCCAAATCCATTAAAGTCAACCTTGATCCCTCCCACTGTCCCATCTAATCCATCAGCAAGTACTCTCATCCTCTCCTCAGACAAATCCCCAATCTGACCGGTTCCCTACATGTCCACTGTCTTCACCCAATCCATGTCTTCGGTGTCTGTATCTGGGGGTGATGTAACAATCTTGTAAGTGGGCTCCCTGCTTCTTCCCCACCCCTCTCCAGTCCACACTTTACATGGCAGCCAGAATGAGCTTTTAATAACATGAATTGGAGGGGCGCCTGGGTGGCTCAGTCGGTTGAGCGTCCGACTTTGGCTCAGGTCATGATCTTGCGGTTTGTGGGTTCGAGCCCCGTGTCGGGCTCTGTGCTGGCAGCTCAGACCCTGGAGCCTGCTTGGGATTCTGTGTCTCCCTGTCTCTCTGTCCTTCCCCCACTCACACTCTGTCTCTCTCTCCCTTAAAAACAAATAAACATGAAATTAAAAGAAAAACATGGAGTATGTAGCTTGCCTGCCCCAAACTCTTCAGTGCCTTACCATTACCCTTAGAATAAAATGCTGTTTAAAAAAAAAAAAAAAAAAAAAAAAAAAAAGAATAAAATGTTGTCTCCTTAACCTTAACATGGCTGTCCAGGCCTTCTGTGACCATCCCTTCTCATTGCCCTCACCCACTCTGCTTTAGCCACACGGGGCTTTCTCACTGTTCCCTGAATAAGCCAAGCTCTTTCCTGCCCTAGTTAGTGCCTTTGCACTAGGGTTCCCTTTGCCTGAAACGCTCTCCTCTCACTTGGTCACACTCTGGTTCCTTCTTCGTATGCCACAGGGCAAAGGGCTTCCGTGTAAGATAGGAGTGAAGGCTTAGGAGCTAAGTCACCTGAGTTTGAATCTCAAATCTGCTGCTTACTAGCTGCGTGACCTTGGGTAAGTTTTTCTATCTGTAAATGGCAATAAGAAAAGTGCTTGTTATCCAAGGTTGTTGAGAGGATTAAATACAATACTTAAACACATTAAATGTGTTAATGCGTAAAAAGTACTCAGAGCACGGCACATATTAAGCATATTAGCAGTGTTATTATTGTCCCTTAGGGTCACCTTAAATATCACCCACTCTGAGAAGCCTTTCCTGGCCACCCCTTCTGCACATTTCTCCATCTGCGTCCCTATCACACCACCCAAATACATGTTCCGGTTGAGGTGTTTATTGTCTGTCCCTCCCACTGGAATGTAACTTTCGTGAGGACACGGACTATCCTGAGCTGGTACACAGGAGGTCTTTAGTGAATCTTTGTTGAATGGCTGTAGAAGGAATGGAGACCAAAGCCATGGATTCCCTCCTTTCCCAGCGGCCCTGTGAGCCTTGCTGGGCGCCTGTGGGGAAGATGGTGATGGGGAGCTCTGCTCTGTGCCTGCCATACTTGAGGCCCATGTAGTCTGGGGCAGTGCTCAGTTTCTTCTTGGGAGTCAGGAAAACTAGGGGACTTGCTCTCAGAAGCCCTAGGGGGCACAGGTGGGTACTCTCCTTTAGCAAGGGTCTGTATTAGTATGGACTGTGCAGTCCGTGCTGCCTGGTTCCATCAGTTACTAGAGGACCAGTTACTTACCCTCTCTGTGCCTCCACTATCTCATATGTAAAGTTGGGAGAATACCAATTACCGCACAGGGCTATTATGAAGATTAAATAGGATAATATATATAAAACGAAGCTCACTGGCTGGCTTGGAGTGAAGCTCTCCAGATTGTAGTTATTATCGCTGTTATTAGTGCCTATGCAAGTGTCATTCTTCTGAGCATGAATAGGGGGCTGGTGCCCGAGGGACTTGGGGGTGGGGTTGTGAGGAGACAGAAGACAGCTAGGGAAGGGAAGAACTGGAATGGGATCATCAGGGTGTACTTTTCTACGTGAATGCCTCCCTGCGTGTTTGTGTGTGTATGCATTTGTGTCTGTCTGGGGAGGGGGTGGCAAGGATCCAGAGAAGAAACCCAACCCGTTCTCCGAACTCAGTTCTGGGGAACCTGGCGCCCGGGCGCTCCCCGCGCCCGGCTCTCTCCCAGCTGCGAGGAGGGCTGGGAACTGCCTCCACCATGCGCCCAACACAGAACCCGCGGCGGAATCATTAGCGTCTCTGAGTGTGTGCGTTTGGGATCACAGAGGGGGATGGGCACCTGCGCCGCCGCGGCCACCACTGTCGGCACGAACTTGGGGATCCCGGGACGGCCAGTGGCAGCCCAGCGGGGCCGATCCGAGGGCTCCTGCCTGCTCTCCGGCCACCCCGCCCAGCCGCGTGCTCCCGGGGCCTCGGATGCTCCCGGAACCCCGCGGGCGGGGCCTGCCTTCCGGAGCCGGGTTGGCTGGGGGCGGGCGGCGCCGGGGAAAGGGCCGTTACTTTCCCAGAGCGGCGGGGCGACGTCAGGCGGAAGGGCGCGGGGCGCGCACGCTTTAAATGGCATTCGCTGTCATCCGAGCTCGCGGCCGTGTGGGCAGGAGCGGGCTATATAAGCGGCGGGCCGGGCCGCCGCGGGGCAGACGGTGACAGCCGCGGCGGCGAGCGCCCGGGAGCGCAGCCCAGCAGCGCGCACCGAGCCCCGCGCCCCCCGACGGGCCCGCCCGCCCGCCCTCCCGAGGAACGCTGACCCGGGCCCGCGAGGGCCGCCGCCACCCCGCAGCAGATTTGGATCCCCCGCCCGGCGAGCCCCAGGCTGCTGCCTCCCGGGGGGCCCCGGCGCAGCGGCCGCCCCCCGAGAGCCCCGGCGCCCCGCCGCCCGGCCCCGGAGACGCGGGCGGCGCCATGGCGGCCGCCAAGCCCGGCGAGCTGATGGGCATCTGCTCCAGCTACCAGGCGGTGATGCCGCACTTCGTGTGCCTGGCGGACGAGTTCCCGCAGCCCGTGCGGCCCGCCAAGCTGTCCAAGGGCAAGGGCCGGCTGCGGCGGCCGCGCCAGTCCCGCTTCAAGACGCAGCCGGTGACCTTCGACGAGATCCAGGAGGTGGAGGAGGAAGGGGTGTCCCCCATGGAGGAGGAAAAGGCCAAGAAGTCGTTCCTGCAGAGCCTGGAGTGCCTGCGCCGCAGCACGCAGAGCCTGTCGCTGCAGAGGGAGCAGCTCAGCAGCTGCAAACTGAGGAACAGCCTGGACTCCAGCGACTCCGACTCGGCCCTGTGAGGGGCGCCGCCCGCCCGGGGACCGAGAACGAAGCCCCAGAGGACCGGCGCCCCGCACTCCGGGAACCCGCGAGGACCGGGACCTCTCGCGCGGCCGCGAACTGCTCGGTGCGCCCCGCGCTGCGCTCGTCCGGGGCCCGAGCACGCGGGGGTGCCGGGGAGGGGGGCTGCTTTCTTTGCCCTTGTAAATGTTTATTTTTTAACTCTTCCCAGTACGGACTCTGCTGTGAGTGTGTGCGGGAGGCGCGCCCGCGCTGAGTCGACCCCGGGTCGCCAGGGCTTCCCGGAGGGCCGCTCCACGCCCTTGTCCGATGGTTTGCAACTCCGATTTTGCACGCCGCTCCACCGTGCCCCCCAGCGCACACCCGTTCACACTCACGCCAACACACTCTCGCTGAACACTTTTATAATTGTTAGGCGCGGCCGATGGGACTTGGGGCGCAGCGCAGCTGCTGCTGCGGCCGGAGGATGGATATTTATTTTTGCATTGCGATGGCTGACGGCGTTTATTTAACGATCTTTTTACTTGGATATGTCTGTGAGGCTCCGGAACGGAGACAAATAAAGTCAATATATTTGCACAGTGCATTTCTCCAGGCTCTTGACTTCTTGAACCTTCGGGGACCAGGCTCCCAAGACTGGGGGAGGTGGGAGAAGGATGTGGCTGGAATGGGAGGGGGGGCAGGGATCCCCGGTGGAGGTAGCCCCACAAGCTTCAGTCGCCGGAACGAGGTCTCGCCCACGGTGCCTCGGGCCGTTACCCGCCTCCCCAAGTCGATCCACACCTGGCCCAGAGCGCTGCTGCCTCCCTGGTCTGTTCTCGGTCGCCGGCGTCCGGGATGGAGTGTAGCCGCTGGCTCGGCGAAGGTCAGCGCTGTGAGGACAGAGAGAACCTTCCTTGGTGAAGTTGACCACTCAGCGAGGCCGGGGGCAGGGTCATCGGCCCGCATTCACCGAAGGAGACCCCACTCACTCGGTTCCCCTTCCGGGCGACGGGGGGGGGGGGGGGGGGGGGGACATGCCCGAGCCATCAGTGGGAGACCTAGGCTGGGATATTTGGGTGGTGGGACCGACAAGAGTGCTGCGCGTAACGCCGGGGCTGGGCGAGAGCGCCCAGGGGAGGCCTCGCGTCCCCCGCGCTGATTCAGCGAAGTGCCGGGCACCCCAGCACTGTCCCAGCCAACCGCGGCCGTTTCGGTTCCTTGGGCCCTTTCTCCAGCCTCCTATGCCCTCTTCAGCGTTCCTCAAGGAGGGTGGGGCATGGCTTTGGTCCGAGTCTGAAGGGCGCTTGGGTACCACCGCACCCTCTCTGTCTACAGATGAGAAAACAAACTCAGCGGAGAGGGAGAGGTCACATGGAAAGTCGTGGCGTCGCAGTCCTCTGTCTGGACTTCGCGTCCGGTGCTCTTTCTATCACACTGAGTCCCTTTCCAGTGCTCTCCAGCAGCTGCCCTGCGCTTCTGTGTACACCCTAAACCCTCTGGGTTAGCAGCATATAACACTATGACCTGGCAGTAGGTGGCGAACTGTGTAATAAACAACATTGAGTTGAGAAGAGCAGGCCCCCACGCTTGGGGCCCCCACCCAGTCAACCCCTCCAGGATTACTTCAGAGCTGACCCACCATGGCCAAACCCTAGGCAGAGTAGTTCAGAGACACGCAGAGTTTGAGTGCTGTTCCTACCCCTCTCTCTGGAGATTGCCAGTTTCTGTGCTCGGGGTCCCTCTGGTGGTGGGGGCTGATGCTCAGCTCGGGCCCCGCAGGGCATTTGAAGTGCGTACCTCTCCCTAGCATTGGACTCTGCAGAAAATGAGAGAGGAAGGGAGGAAGGGGGGGGGGAGGGGGGAGGGGGGGAGAGGGAGGGAGGAAAAGAAAAGAAAAGAGAAGAAAAGAGAAGAAAAGAAAAGAAAAGAGGAAATGAAACAAACAAAAATAGAACCCAAAGGGCCTGGAAGAATGCCCTCCCATCTGGCTCAGAGGGAGGAAGCCTGCTCAAGACGTTGGGGGCTGGGGTCTTTGGAGGTGCCTGACCCATGGGAACACATGGCCTATTGCAGTCCTCAGCCACAGTTTCACTGTGGTGGGGTTCCTTAACTTCAAAGGCCTCAACCTGGGGAGGTAGCCAGGCTTTTATTCCAGTCGCTGCAGCTGTCATGGCTAAGCTGGTTTGAGCTCCTTGGGGTGGGGGGAGGGTGGCTGAAGCTTAGACCCACACCCACACGGGACCCTATTCTGTGTCCTCATCCTCCTCCCCCATCTTATCTTAGGTGTTTAGCAGTAGGTCCTGTTTTGCTCTTCCAGTGGTGAGTGCCCCAAGCCTTCCTGGGTGCGGTTCATACCCTTCAGGCTTGAGATCCTAGCTAGGCAGCTCCAGTAACTTTGCCACAGGGAGCCTCTTCTGTTCGCCTTCAACCCCTGCCTGAGCTGAAGACCTACCTGAAGGGTCTCCTTGGGTCACCCTGGTCAATGTGTGGGGCTGTTGTAGGATCTGTTGCATATCGGATCGCCCTAGTCTCTGCTCTTCAGAAATATTTGTTGGGTTAAAATCAATGAAGAGGCGGTGAGGAAGATTGGCACCCATCTTGCCTAAATCCTGGTTCATTTTATTTGTTCGTTACAATACAAAACAAGCCACTGCCACCACCCTGAAATAAATATGTTATTTTGGACATTATGCATGTGTATTTTCTTCTACAAAATGAGTTTATGTCCTAAATACTATTTTTGTTAATGTTTATTTGTTTTTGAGAGAGAGAGAGAGAAAGAGCCAGCGTGAGCCGGGGAGGGGCAGAGAGAAAGGGAGACGCAGAGTCCCAAGCAGGCTTCAGGCTCTGAGCTGTCAGCACAGAGCCTGGCAGGGGGCTCAAACCCACCAACCATGAGATCATGACCTGAGTCCAAGTTGGACGCTTACCCAGCTGAGTCACCCAGGTGCCCCCTAAATACTATTTTAAATCTGCTTTTGGCTTACCTGGATTTGTATTTAATATCAGTATGTATATATGTGGTGCCTCAGTGGCTTGGTTGAGCCACTGACTTGATTTTGGCTCAGGTCATGATCCCACAGTCTTGAGATCTAGCCCCTGGTGTGGGGCTCCATGCTGAGTGTGGAGCCTGCTTGAGATTCTCTCTCTCTCTCTCTCTCTCTCTCTTTCTCCTTCTCTCCCTCCCTCTGTCCCTCTCCCCCACTGGCTCACACTCTCTCTCCCTCTCTAAAAAATAAAAACAAATTTTAAAAATGCTTTAAACCCTAAATTAAAATAATAATAATAATAATAATAATAATAATAATAATAATATAAGTATATATGGGTTTACATCATAGTTTTTATAAAGTTCTGTTGAATAGATACTCCACATTTAATTAAGCCAATTTCTCACTCTGGTATAAAAATGATGTCCTGTTTGTCCCAGTTTCTTAGTATTGCCTGTAACTAGCAGTGAGTTCTAAGGGTTGAATATAGAGAGAAGTTTGGAAGAGGCAGTGATACAGAGAGGGGTGGGTGAGGGAGGGGGAGGTTGGATGCTGTGTTATTAGAGGGAGCAGGCTGGGTCTGGGGTGCCGTGGCCCCTGGGCTGCACTGGGGGCACTGTCTCGTTCTGAACATGTCTACCCTGCACAGAGGAAGAAAGAGGGCAGATGGGAGATAGGGGTCCGATTCCAAGGTCCCTATAGAACTTCGGGAGCTCAGCTGCTCCTTGTGCCTTGAAGGCATTCCAAGGCAGCACACAGCTCCAAGGAAGTGGCTGGGCTGGGAGGCCAAAGGGTGGAAGAGGAGGAAAGAGAGGGAGAGAACCAGGGCTGAGGGAACAAGAGAGCATGAGAAACAGGAATGAGGCCCCTGGGGGAGACAGGGAAACTCAGAGACCCAGAGAGAGGGGGACGTACAGAGAGGTACAAACTCAGGACCCCGAAGGTGTCAAGAGATGGAGAAGAATCAGAGCCACCACTGGAGAGAGAGAAGAAAGCAGGAGAGGGGCGCCACAGAGAGTAGGAGGGAGGGAAGGCAAGAGAGAAAGTGCTCTGGAGAGCGGGCACTGAAGGAGAGAAACCAGAGAGCGGGGGCCTTTCCGGACCTGTAGAGCAGGCATGTGCCTGCCGTCTGCCGCAGGGATTTACAGGCCTGTCCAAGGAGCCGCCTCCTTCCTTCCCTTCCCCACCTGGGCCTCAGCCCACAGTCCTAGCCTGAGGGATGAGTTTTCAAACAAGCCAGAGCCCCGAGGAGGTAACAAGTGGCCATCCCAGCCCTGGCCCTCAGTCTCTTCTAGATATTTCTCTTTGGCCTTGGGGGAGATATCTATCAGAGTGCTTCTTGGATTGGTTTATAAGCCAGCTTGGCCTCTGCAGCCCACTCCGTGCTAACTCTGGGCCCACTCGGTATGGGGTTTGGAGGGAAGGGCTGTCTTCTGTCCCAGGGAATCAAGGTCAGCATCGGGACTTGGGATTCCTCCCTCAGGGAGTGCATGTGGAATAGCCCCTAGATCCGCTGAGCTCTGGGCAAATGGGGAGGGGATAAAGGCCACCATTTAGTGAGCATCTCCTGTGGGTTCTCTACTCTCATGCTGATAACATTTCCCAGGCATGTTACAGATGAGGAAACTAATAAGGATCAGAGGAATTAAGTTTCTTGCCCAATGCCACACAGCTTATCAGTGGTGAGCATGGTTTCAATCCAGGATAGATAGATAGATAGATAGATAGATAGATAGATAGATAGATAGATATGTGTGTGTGTGTATGTTCATATATGGTTTTTTTCATTCCAGAATTTTTAAATGTTGTGCTCTGACTAGAATGTGAATCCTAGTTCTTTCTGTAGCCCCCACTCCCCTGTGGCAGCCATGAGAATGGGCCTTGTCAGACATCCTATGACAGGGGGGTGTAAATGACCTGTGCAGGGCAGCCCTGGCTTTGAAATCCATCCCATGCCCCCCACGAGCGGCTCCCCACCAATGACCGTGTGCACCTGGGCACTGGGGCAGAATGGTTCCCAGCAGACACGATCTCTTTGTTGGCCGACTTTGGCTCAATGATTTCCCAGTGGCTCTACTGAGGCTTTCTTAGATGGCCACAGTTACCTTTCCATACGTCCTCTGCCTGCCCTGCTGACTCCCCCAGGCCTTCTCTGTCTCCCTCTCCAGTCCATTTCACACATGCGTGTCTCCTAATGACATCATTGCACACTCAATCTCACACCTTGATGTCTGCTTCTTGGAGACCCCCAGGCTAGCACACCCTTCCATCCCCCAGCAGGTTCCTGAGGCTGCCATGCGTCTCTCAGGCACCTACTGGCACAGGATGGTGGGCATCATTTTAGAGAGTAGTGTAGAGTACATTTTAGATATGGCCAAATTTCCCAAGCAAACGTGTGTCATGGTGGTCTGCTGGCCCAGTGTTCTGGATTGGCAATGGGCATGTTGTGGCCTGTGCCCGGGGCAGGAGGGCCAGGGCCTCCCACAGAGACAAATGTCCTCTCAGCTTATACTTAAGGCCACGTGACTCATAATGACCACCTGCCCATTCAACTCCCAGGCCCCTGGCAGAGACTGCTAAGTGTCCACCAATACTGATTTTCCCCTTCCTCCAGGACAGACGGCCAAACTCCTTGTCCCAGACGCTCGTGCACATAGGTCTCTCCATGTGATTCCGTTTCTGCCAATGGCATATATTGGGAGCAGAAGTGTGTTTCTCCCAGGCCTTGGCCTTAAGACGTATTCTTCTACCACCCCCGTGCCTTCCCTTCCCCTTCCCACAAGTAGGGACATGGATGTGTCTGTAACCCAGTGGTGATCAAGCTGCCAAGGCCGATGGCCTACAGGATGGCAGAGAAACACCCCAGGCTCCTGGATGACCTTGTGGAAACCAACAGCCTGCCAATCTGGAATGGTCATCATAGACTATTACGTGTGAAAGAAACACATTTCTCTCTTCTTTGAGCCACTAAATGATTATTGGATCTCATTATTATAGCAGCCTTCCCTTACCCTGAATAAAAAAAACAAAACAAAACAAAACAAAACATTACTGGCAGTTTTTTATTACTGTTTTAACAGAAGCCCTAAAATATGAGTCATTGACCTCATGGTTTTGCTGCAGGTGGGAAGGGCACAGGTATTGCACGCTGGAAAGTTGGAGACTCTTGTTATACCTTGGGAAAGCATCTGATAAAATAGTTTTTATGATGCTTTGGACATATATTGGCTGAGCCCACAGCTCTAGAGAAGGTGGTTGGAAAGGAGTGGAACATTAGTAGATGTTGGTTGTTGTTCTTTGTGGCTTTCAGCAAATTATTAAAGAAAGACGTGAGAGGGGCACCTGGGTGGCTCAGTCGGTTAAGCGTCCGACTTCAGCTCAGATCATGATCTTATAGCCCGTGAGTTCGAGCCCCGCGTCGGGCTCTGTGCTGACAGCTCAGAGCCTGGAGCCTGCTTAGGATTCTGTGTCTCCCTCTGTCTCTGTCCCTTCCCCCCTCACACTCTGTCTCTCTCTCCTTCAAAAATAAACATAGAAAGAAAGAAAAAGAAAGAAAGAAAGAAAGAAAGAAAGAAAGAAAGAAAGAAAGAAAGAAAGAGAGAAAGACACAGGAGAACTGGAAAGGAATAGAGAGTATCTAAAAACGTGGTGCCTGAGAGGTGAAATCCACCACCCTCTGTAACCTTCATAAAAGGAGATAAGTTGTTGTAGCTCAGAGTCTTTCTGGAACACTACCCAGGAGCCCCAGAACAGGATCCAGCCCTGAAGCGAGGTTAGGTTAAGGGTATTGTCTTCCCACTCAGACTTATTGTTTTAGAATCCCCCTGTGTAGCCCAAATGAAAGAGAGCTGGGGCAGAGCAGGAAACAAAGTAATAAAGCAGCCTTCAGAACACTGCTGAGAAAACATCTTGGGGTGTGGTTATTGGCACCTGGAACTAGCTAGAAGCACCTAGACCAGAAATCTTTTGAGGAAATTGCCAAGGAAAGTAGGATTTGACTGGTGATTAGGATTGTTTGAGCCCCAAGGATGTCAGACCTTTTAACCCTCTCTTCAGAAGTGGCCACAGAGGATGATGGGAAAAGGAGAATTTTCCAGAACTGGGTTGACCAGATTAGCTTCATCTGTCAGAGCAAGTCCTCACCAGTTGTCAAAACAATTTGCAGTGAACCAGTGACTTCTTTTTTTAAATTTTAATTCCAGTATAGTTAACATACAGTGTTATGTTGGATTCAAGCATACAATGTAGTGATTCAGCAATTCCATACATCACCCGGGGATCATCACAAGTGCACTCCTTAACCCCATCACCTATTTCACTCATCCCCCCACCTCCTCTCTGTAACCACCAGTGTGTTCCTCTATAGTTAAGAGTCTGTTTCTTGGGGCGCCTGGGTGGCTCAGTCAGTTAAGCGTCCGACTTCGGCTCAGGTCACGATCTCACGGTTTGTGGGTTCGAGCCCCGCGTCAGGATCTGTGCTGACAGCTCAGAGCCTGGAGCCTGCTTTGGATTCGGTGTCTCCCTCTCTCTGCCCCTTCCCCTCTCACACTCTGTTTCTCGAAAAAAGAATAAACATTAAAAAAAAAAAGAGTCTGTTTCTTGGTTTCTCTCTCTTTCTTTTTCCTTTGCTTGTTTTGTTTCTTAAATTGCACATATGAGTGAAATCATATGGTATTTGTCTTTCTCTGACTGACTTATTTCACTTAGCATTATACTTTCTAGCTCTCTCCATTTTCTTGCAAATGGCCAGATTTCATTCTTTTTTTACGACTGAGTAATATTCCATTGTCTATATGTACCACCTCTCCTTTATCCGTTCATCAGTTGATGGACACTAGGACTGCTTCCTTATCTTGGCTATTGTAAATAATGCTGCTATAAAGGTAGGGATATGTGTATCCCTTTGAATTAGTGTTTTTGCATTTTTTAAGTAAATGTTCAGTAGTGCAATTACTGGATCCTAGGGTAGTTCTATTTTTAATTTTTTAGGGAACCTCCATACTGTTTTCCACATTGGCTGCAGCAGTTTGCATTCCCACCAGCAGTGCGAGAGGGTTCCTTTTACTCCATATCCTTGCCAATACTTACTGTTTCTTGTGTTTTGATTTTAGCCATTCTGACAGATGTGATTTTGATTTTTGATTTTTAATTTGCATTCCCCTGATGATGAGTGATATTGAGCATCTTCATGTATGGACTAATGACTTTTGAGTGTTTCTCTTCCTTTGTCTACATGGAAGGTTTTTTTTTTAATGTTTATTTATTTTTGCGAGAGAGAGAGAGAGAGAGAGAAAGTGTGAACAGGGGAGGAACAGAGAGAGGGGGAGACACAGAATCTGAAGCAGCCTCCTTGCTCTGAGCTGTCAGGACAGAGCCTAACGTGGGGCTCAAACCCACAAACCCTGAGATCATGACCTGAGCCAAAGTCAGACGCTTAACCGACTGAGCCACCCAGGTGCCTCCACGTGGGAGTTTTTATTGTGGTTTCCCCATTCCTGTCCACCACTGTATTTGGGTGTGTGGGGAGGGGGCAGCTGGGGTGGTAGTTGGGGGACAGGGGAGCTATCTTGCAGTTTACATCTCCCTGGGCCATGAGGAACCATATGTGGCTCTGGAGAGGACTTCCCTTCTCCAAGATAAACCGCACTTTGACCTGGAGTGTAGCCAGATGGAGTTTGGAATTGACCTCCTTGGAAAGGGGGCAGTGTGTTCTATTGCGGGAACACACTCATTGCAAAGGAGGACAAGAGATTTGTCTCTTGTCCTCCTTTGCAATGAGTGTGGCCACGTGCCCAAGTTTTCTGGAATAAGCAGACAAGCAATGCATACCATGCTAGGCCTAGGCTTTCGGACTGTGGGCATGGCCCTCTTGTTCTTCCCAGAAGAATGTGGGCATGCCTGCAAGCCACCGTTGACCACGCATGAGCATAAGGCCTGGGAACCTCATGACACTGAGCTGCCTATGGAGGTGAAATGTAGACTCAAGAAGGACCGTTAGCTGAGAGAGAAAGGAACTCCTGTCTTCCTTAAACCGTTGCATTCCTGCTGGGTCTCTTCGTATCAGCGAGGCCTCACTCTCAACCCGCAGCAGAGTGAGAGGGTGTTCTCCACTAATCGGACCCAGAAAAATGTCCCATTCTCCTGACTGGGGTGGGGACATCAGCTTCCCACCCCAAACGTGTTCCAGCAGTGGGGGTGGGGGAGGATGGGAGTGGCTCAGGAACGGGACAGGAAGCAAATAAACTCTGATCCCTAATAAATCATCCAGGGAATTGTTTTTCCAAAGAAATCACAAAAGTCCATAATTGTTGAGGCGCCTGTGTAGCTCAGTCACTTAAGCGTTGGACTCTTGGTTTCGGCTCAAGTCATGATCTCACAGTTTGTGGGTTTGAACCCCATGTTGGGCTCTGTGCGGATGGTGTGGAGCCTGCTTGAGATTCTCTCTCACGCCCTCTCTCTCTGCCCTTCCCCCACCTTCAAAAATAAATAAATATTTTTTTAAAAGTCCATAATTGTTTAGTCCCCAAAACAACCCCACGGAAGACGTATTTTCTGACACCCACTTCCGATGAGGATGGAAGACAAGGGAGAATCTTCCAGAGGACAAAACCAGAGCGGCTTGCACTTCCACTCCCAGGGCAGGGTCATCACAGTTCCTGCCCAGGACTACTGTGTATTGCCCGTGCTCTGTCTTCTGTAGCCAGTATGTATTGCAGTCTTATTTTTCTCTGCTTCACTCTTGTCTATTGGTCAGGTCGGTGGAACAAATGAATTGTCTTTTAGCCTACAGGTCATTAGACCACAAGGAACCACATCTGAACCCGGCAGAGAGGTCTGTGCATCACTCAAAGGTACAGTAACTTTGAGTGTCCCTCATGGAGACAGGTTGAGTGTGTCCCACCCGTGAGGGAATGAGCACACTCAGGTGTTTAGTGGCCATACATTGGTAGTGATGCCCTAAGGGCCGTTCCATCCTCTGTCCTAGGCATGAGGCTAGGTCACTCCCAGCCCACCTCATTCCTTGGATTTAGTTTTGTCCAGTGACAAATTTTCTCCAATAAAACGTGAGTGCGAGTAATATTTGCCGCTTCAGAACCCAGGCCTGAGATTATGGGTGTACTAGCTCTATAATCTCGCCTTCCTCCTGCTAGGATCAAACTGGGTCCATAGTGGTGGTTAGCGTCCAGCAAGCAAAAGGTGGCATCATCTTCGGGGATGATGGAGCCACAGCTGGGAAGGAACTTGGGTCCCTGAACCACTGCATGAGCAGAGCTATTTACCATCCTGGACTGTTCCAGGAGAGAAAATCAAGTTCCTTCTTCTCTTGGGTACCGTGCTGTAGGTCTTTTGTATTACAGCAGAGCTCTCTTACTTATCACACTACCCTTGCTCTTTGGTCCATTGATCCGCCGTGAGAGATGAGTTCAAATCTCCTGCTACTCACGTGCTCTGATTTTCCTTGCCGCGCTGTGATTAATTCTGGTGAATGTAGCTACTGGCTTGTCTGCTGCACAGATATTCATAGTTATAGCTGCATTTGAGTGGCACATAACAGCTGCTTTTCACTGTGCTTAATTCTCTTTAGACTGAATTGCACCTGCTGGCTACTTAAATCATGACTTCTGCTAATCATTATTATTTTTTATTTGCCTGGTTTGCCTTTGCTTGTCTTTCAGTTTCAGCCTCTTGAGTTTGTATTAGGTATGTCTCTTGCACACCATGGAGAGTTGGATTTTATTTTGAGATTTAATCTGAAGAAATATATATATATACATATATATATATATATATATATTTAAAATTAGTTAAATACAGACCTATAACAAATAAAGAGATTGAATCACTAATCAGAAACTGTCCAACAAAGAAAAGTCTCAGGCCAGATGGCTTCACTGGTGAATTCTACCAAACATTTAAAGAGTTAACACCAATACTGCTCAAAATCTTCCAAAAATTAGAAGACAAAAGAACACTTCCTAACTCATTTGATGAGGCCTGTATTACTTTGCTACCAAAGCCAGACAAAGAAACCATGAGAAAAGAAGACTACATACCAGTATCCCTTATGAATATAGATGCAAAAATCCTCAACAAAATGCTAGCAAACAGAATCCAGCAGCATATTGAAAGAATTATACACCATGACCAAATGAAATATATCTCAGGAATGCAAGGGTGGTTCAACCAATCCTACGTATTTTCATGCTAAGAACACTTAGCAACTAGGAATAAAAGGAACTTCCTCAACACGATATGAGACATTTATGGAAAACCCACAGCTAACACCATACCTAATGGTCTAGAATGGAAGTTTACCCTGAGATCAGGGTAAGGAGTGCCTCCTCCCGCCACTTCCATTCAACATTGCGCTGAAAGTCCTAGCCAGAGCAATGAAGATTCTTATGTAGGAAGGCTTCTATTTTTCTCGTGTTTACCGTTATAATTATAACATTGTATAGCGACCTCAGTTCCCTACTTGACTAGGCAGTCTCTAATAACGTCCAGGAACGAGCAATGAAAAATTGGCACATGTTTTCCCATCCCCCCCATCCCTTTCTTCAACACGATGCAAAATGAGCTCTACACATGTTTAACTTTGTATTATTAAATATGCTATATTAAATATACTTCTATTGTTTTATTTCTCAGCTTTCGATGGTGTTCTTTAACTCCTAACTACCACAGACAGACAGGGCTGTCTAGGGACGTTCTCTTGTGTCGTCTTCTTTCTACTTTCCCCTCTCACTTTGTATTAGATGTGTTTACATGATCCCAGCCTGTACAAATTTACACTCAGATGTCCACATCTCCTTTTGTCTTTGCTCTACATTTTAGTATCTTCAGCACTTTCTACTGGCCCTCCTTTTGCTGTGGGTTCCCCAGTCACCTCTTGGTGATCTAAATTGGTTCTCTGGTAGTTTTCTCAAGAAGGGTCCGTGCACACATTACTCCCTGAGTTCTTGCATGTCTAACAATGTTTGTTTGTAGCTTTTATACTTGAGGGACAGCTTAATGGCATGGCAAATCCTTTGGCTGACACTTTTTTTCCTTATATCCCATGAGTGTTTGCCCTTGAGTATTGGTGGGGCTGGCTCAGTTTTATCCCTGTGTGAGTGACCAGATTTGGTTTTTGATTTTTGTTTATTTGTTTGGCCTGGCTGCTCAAAGGCTATTTTCTTTATCTCTAAAGTCTGATAATTTTATCAGGAGAGTCTTGGAATTGACTGTCCTCAGTCCAGTTTCTCTGACACATATAGTATCCTTCACCTGGATTCAAATATTTTATTTCAAGAACGTCTTCCTCATTTCTATTTTTAAGTATTCATTGTATTTCATTGCTTTGTTTTTCATGTCCAGAGGCTCCAATTATGCATATATTGGCTCTCTTTTGTCTTTTTATAATATCTATCATTTTCTCTCTAATTTAAAACACACACTTTTTTCCATTTTGTCTCATTTTATTCACGTTCCTATGTCTGTCCTCCATTTTTATCGTGTTGTGTCTAAGCCCTCCTCCCATCTGCATCCTCATTTCTGAAATTATTTTGTTTTCTCTCATCTCTCCCTTCTTCCAATTCTCATTTCGCCTCCTCCCATTGCATAGCTGTCTCTTCCTTGAGTCGTTCTATTTCTGCTCTGTGATCTTCCCTCAGAGATAATCGTTTTAGTAAAATTTGTTCATTCATAGAAGACTTTGGTCAGACTTTTCATCTATTCTTTTTTTTAATTATTTTAAAATTTTTTTTTTATTTTTGAGAGAGAGAGACAGAGGCAGAGCACAAGTGGGGGAGGGGCAGAGAGAGAGGAAGATACAGAATTCGAACCAGGCTGTCAGCACAGAGCAGGGCTTGAGCTCACGAACCGTGAGATCGTGACCTGCGCTGAAGTCAAACACGCAACCAACTGAGCCCCCCAGGGGACCCCAGACTTTCATCTAGTCTGTGGTAACTCCATCTGCTAAGCTTTGCTGACCTTTCCCACCCTTTTTTTTTTTTTTTTTTAGCAACTTTGCATTGATTTTGGGCTAACTCCATTTAAAAAATTATGTGCCATGAAATGAGTTGGATTTTCATGCCCCAGATATTTGTGGAAGGTTCTTCCAGGGAGTGTAATTTTGCTGGCTCTTTCTGACATCTGCCGCCATTGGGCTATTGTACTATTTGCTCTGCACGCTAGTTGCCTCACCCCACCTCCCACCACCTACAGTGAGGCTTTTCCATCTCTACCCTTGCTTCTCAGATCTGTAGCCCATGCTGTGTACAGGGGACCTGGGTTCATTATTTTAGGTCGCTGGTCCTCAACTAAGGGCAATTTCCCCCCTTAAGGGATATTTAGCAATGTCTGAAGACATTTTTGGTTCCACAGTCTAGAGTGGGTCTTGATGGTACTGGCTTCTAGTGGGTAGAACCCAGGGATGCTGCTGAACACCCTACAACAAAGAATTATGGACCCCAAGTGCCAGCAGTGCTGAGTTTGAGTGACTCATCTTTAGACTGAGACTTTGGCTTAAGGTAAAGTATTTTGGCCAGAGTTCTTTGAAATTGACCACTCCTGGGCTAACCTGCTATTTATTCACCTCCCCCCCAGTCCCCACCAACCAATTCCTGCTGTACTTCACTCTCATGGCTTTGGTGTGAAATCTTTATTTTCGCCAGTCTTTGTGTATTTTTGAATATGCGGTTTATATAATGGAGATGGCATTATTTTTTCTGTTTACCTTTTCGCTTGTTGAACGTCCGGGAAAGAAGAGGAAATTTGATGCTTCCTGCTGTTAAGTCCATCCCAAAATCCCTGGAGGGGGGGATACTTATATCTAGAATTTGAGCTTGAGATGTTTTAGTTTAACTAGGGAATGTGAATTCAGGCTTCAAAACCACTGGTAGCCCATTTGGGGTATTGAATTCTTTTTTTTCTTTTTTTAAAAATTTTTTAATGTTTATTTTGAGACAGAGAGACAGAGAGTGTGTGTGTGTGAACAAGGGAGGGGCAGAGAGAGAGAGGGAGACACAGAATCTGAAACAGGCTCCAGGCTCGGAGCTGTCAGCATAGAGCCCAACATGGGGCTCGAATTCATGAACAGTGATTGTGACCTGAGTCGAAGTCGGTCGCTTAACCAACTGAGCCACCCAGGTGCCCCAAGGGGTTGTGAATTCTTAAGGAAAATGCTTTTCCCCTTAACTCAGTGCTAAGATCCCTTTGTAGGTTTTGGTGGTGATGATGGGGGAAGGGTGCAGGTTGCTCCTGGTTCCCCTTCTCCGGATGGAGGTCAGCTTTGTGTGGGGCTGGGTCTTCCATTAGTCTTCCACCTTGGGCTGGCCCCTGTTTCTCATCTTTATCAGCCCGTAAGAAACAAAGCCAAGGTTCACATGATCAGACAAATGCTCTCAAGGTGAAAGGCAACCTCCTTCCCTGCCCACCTCTCTGGGTGCCTGATTTCACCTGTATTTTGGCTTCTGAGTGTTCTATACTTTCTTGCCAGATCATTGATTAATTTTTTTTAACAAATTTTTAAGTTTATTTCATTATTTAGAAGAGAGAGAGAGAACCAGCAGGGGAGGAGCAAACAGAAAGGGAGACAAAAGATCCAAAGCGGGCTCTTGTGCTGACAGCAGAGAGCCCAGTGTGGGGCTCTCTAAACTCACTGACCACGAGATCATGACCTGAGCCAAAGTTGGCACTTAACCGACTGAGCTACCCAGGCACCCATTTAATTTTTTAAAGTCTTATTTTAACCAGCTTTGTTGTTGTTGTTGTTGTTGTTGCTCAGCACAAAAATCAGAAACCATCTCTATGCCACCGTCCTACCCTAAACAGAATCTCTGTCCTTACCTCTCTGAGCCTCTATTTCCTCATCTCTAACATGGGAATAATAACAAAGGTTATGTTAAAACTTTCCGTGAGGATTAGTGAGGTAATAAACGTAAACCACCCAGAACCGTGCTTGGCAGATAGTAGGTTGGTTGCCTCGAAAAGGTTAGTTGTTTCTCTTCTTTCCAGTCCCTCCTTACCCTTCCCCTGCGGTGGGAGAGAGCCCTGGGGCAGCAAATCCCTGGTCCCCAGCAAGCCCTGCTGGTTCACAGATCCCGCCAGGACCCCACCTCCTGCCCCACGCCTCTGCTCCTGGCGCCAGCCCCTCAGCCCTCCGGAGCTTTCACTGTTTCCTCTCACTTTTTCCTCCCCGCACTGGACAAGGGCCAGGAATAATGTTTCTGGCTGTCAGCACCTTCCCCAGCCAGCTGGAAACAGCTCTGTCTACAGAGGGGCACAGCCACCTGGGCAGATTAGCCTGTTCTGCCCACTGGGTCTCATCTCCCTCCCCTCCCCTCCACCCCCTCACCCCTCCCCAAAACAGACATGGGGCAGGGGTGAAGTTTTCCTTGATTTTTTGATAGCTTTTAATTTTTGAATAATTTCATATTTGGGGGAAAAAAGGTATAAAAATAGTACAAAGAACTTCTGTTTGTCCTTAACCCAGATTCCCCAAGTGTCCACATTTTACATTTCCTTTATCACTTTATCAATTGATTTATCTATCTATCTGTACACACACACACACACATGCACACACACACATTACTATTATTATTTTCTGGACCATATGAGAGATGCAAATATGGAGTTCCTTCACCCTATAGTGCCTTTTTGTGTGTGTACCTAAAAACAAGGACATTGTCTTTCATGACTCCCATGCAGTTCTCAAATTCAGGAAATTAATATAAATGTGATACTATGATGTAATTGATAGACATTCATATTTTTTCCAATTGTCCCAATAATGTCCTTTATAGCAAAGAAGAGAAACTTTTTTTTTTTTTTTTGGTCCCAGATCCAGAATTGCACGTAGCACTTAGTTGTCAGGTTTCTTAGCTGGAATAAGTTCTTCAGTCTGCCTTTGTCTTTCATGATCTTAACATCTTTGAAGAGTATAAACCGGTTATGTTGTAGAATGTCCCTAAATCTGAGTTTGTCTGCGGTTCCTTCATGATTAAATTCACAGTTATGCATATGTGGCGGGAATACCACAAAGGAGATACTGTGTCCTTCTCAGCACATCACACCAGGAGGCACGCGGTGGCGGTTTGTCCCTCACTGGTGATGTTAACTTTAATCACTTGGTTAAGGTGGCGTCAGCCGGGATTTTCTACTATAAAGACAAGATTTTAAGACAAATGAGCATGGGGGGAAAAAAGAGAGAGACAGAGTGTTGAATCACTACATTGTACACCTGAAACTAATATTACACTGTATGTGAAGTAACTGGAATTAAATGTTTTCAAAGATTTTATTTTTTTTTTAGAGTTTATTTATTTTGCGAGAGAGAGCACATGAGAGCATGTGAAAGTGCGAGTGGGGGTGGGGCAGATAGAGAGAGGGAGGGAGAGAATCCCAAGCAGGTCTCGATCTCACAAACTGTGAGATCATGACCTGAGCCGAAATCAAGAACCGGATGCTTGACCAACTGAGCCACCCAGGCACCCCGAGATTTTATTTTTAAGTAATCTGTACACCCAACATGGGGGGTCTGGAACCCACAACCCCAAGATTAAGAGTCACATGCTCTACCGACCGAGGGAGCCAGCCAGACGTCCTGCTAACTGGAATTTACATAAAAACTAAAAAAATAAAATAAAGCTTCAGTTTACTTAGAAAGAAAAGAATTTTCTTCATTGTAATTAATAACTATTTTGAGAGCAGGTAAATATCTCATTCCTCATCAAACTTCACCCTGTGGTTTTAGCATTCATTAACAATTCTTACCTGAATCAGCTTCTACTATATTTGCCAAAAAAAAAAAAAAAAAAGACAAAAACAAAGACAAAAAGCAAAAACTCCGCCATTTCCTCTGCATTCATTAGTTGCTATTCTAACATAACAAAGAGTCCCCCCCCACACACACCTTTATTTGTGCACGCATGCATTTGTATCAGTATGCACTCATGAATCTCTGTTTTATTCAACTTCTTATAATTGTTACTGTCATTTATGTGGGGGCTCAAACTGTCCCAGGCCTGGTCCGCAGGAGCCCACTAGCGTATTAACTGTTCTGGCATCAAAGAGCAGGGCCTCTGTTTGTTTTGCTCATTGCCAATCCTAGCTCCTAGCACAGCACCTAACATATTTTTGTTCTCTTCTTTTGATTCTAGTATAGTTAACAGGCAGTGTTATATTAGCTTCAGGTGTACAACATAGTGATTCAACAAGTGTCTACACTGCTCAGTGCTCGCTGTGGTAAGTGGACTCTTAAGCCCCTTCACATATTTCACCCATCTCCCCTGGAACCATCTGTTCTCTAAACTTAACATATTTTTTTAACGAATGATAGAAGGCTTATGTATAAAGTGTCAGTAATAATAGTAACTATTGTAGGGTTTTTGCAAGAAGTAAGTTGAGCTATTGCGCACAAAGTGCTTAGAGCACCATTAACATTAATAGCTGATATTTGTTCCCCCACTTACCCCGTTCTACAAACTTTGACACGCGTTAATTCATTATACTGATCCTGTGAGGTAAGGAGTACTCTTTCCTTATTCCACAAAAGAGGAAACCGAGGCTGAGAGAGACGGAGCATCTTGCCCAAGGTCACACAGGCGATACGCAGTAGATGCAAGACTGAAATTGAGTCAATTTGCTCCAGAGCCTGAGCTCCGACCACTGTGACGTGTTGCCCCCTTACACCTGTCATGAGAGTGAGGCGGGTACACTGATGAAGTCATAACGGAAAGGGTTGCAACAGATCGAGGATGAAAAGGGATGTCACACTGATGGCATCGTGCAAGGTGTGAAGGTCCAGACCCTGAGGAGTCCTTCCCACCTGGCTCCCTGGGCGTCATCTTGTGGACCCGAGCGGTCCTTTTCTATCCTCACCCTTCCGGCCTCTGTGCTGCCTTCCTCCAGTCCTGCTACCGCTGCCTTCCCCCAACCAGGCAGCGCCTCACAGGCAGCAGCTCTGGGTCCTAGCCCTCGCCAGTGCTCCTGGACAGTGAGCTCCCTGTGCCTACATGCGTCCATGACTTTGACCGCTGGACCTTCTGCTTCTTAGCACCGATCACTGTCACAGCCTCAGTTATTTTATTTGATTAGTCAGTTCATGTCTGTCTACCCTGATAAACTGTAAGCCCCCTGAAAACAGGGGTTGTCATTGTGTCTGCTGGGCCAATCTGACAGATAGTAGATGCTCAGTAAATACATGTCAAAGGTATGAATGACTACAGCCTTTTCCTCTCTCATCTACTCTTCTCCTGACTCTTCCCCAGAGTCCTGCAATAGAGAATGTCCTCAGCTATAGAGAATGAAGGTACTCTTCTAACATTAAAAAAAAAGTGGGGGTGCGCCTGGGGAGCTTAGTCTGTTGAGCAGCTGACTCTTGATTTCAGCTCAGGTCATGATCCCAGGCATAGGATTGAGCCCCGAGTTGGGTTCTGTGCTGGGCGGGGAGCCTGCTTAAGATCGGCTCTCTCTCGCCCTCTGCCCCTCCCCAACTTGCACCCTCTCTCTCCTCTCCCTCTCTCTCAAATAAAAAATAAAATAAAGAAAGGATGAAGGCACTTTTGATGGTTCAGAGAAAGAAAGGACCTGTTTCCAGAAGCCCACACCAGGCAAGGAACAGAGCTAGGACCCAAGCCCATTCCACCTTTGTGACTTGTGTCCCCCACTGCCCTTTACCTCAGTGTTCAGATTCCCAGCCCCAAGGAAGTAGCTCTGGGCTTCTGGAAACCCACACAGAAGGACTCTGGGTAGTATTTAGTTCTCAGGAAAATGGAGCTATTTATATTTCTAATACTTGGTTTTGAAATTTACATAATTGAGGTGTTTCTGGTGAGTCATGGCGATACCAGGAGAGGCCTTAGAAGCCATCTAAAATTGACAGCTATCCTTGGCTGCGCAATTCTGCAGGTGACCACAAGAGACCTTTCTGGGAAGACTGTCTTATGCCTCCCATGAAGTCCAGACCCAGCTGGTAATAGAAGATTGAGACTAAACCCAGCAGAGGAGGAGACATACCCTAGGGCACAGGTGATGTGCTGTCACTGACGGGCACAAGAAAGGAGTTTCTGTATCAGGTTTACCAACAGGGCCAAATAAAGGGTGAATATCCATTCAAAGAAAAAAGTCACTTAAAACCCAAGCAATGAGTCAGGACCAGGAGGAGAATACCCATGAGTGGGGTTTCTCTGGAGCAGAATCACTGAGGGAGCTGGTTAATGCAGACTCGTGGGCTCTACCTCAATAATGCTAAGTCACAACCTCTAAAAGGAGTTTTTCTCTTTCACAAGTGTCCATCCACCCAAAGGAACACTGACTCACACTAGTCGTTGAAGCCCAGTGTCATAGAGAAAAGACTACATAATATGCCCTGGCATGAGAAACCTCTAATACCAAATATTTAATGTATCCTTTGAAACTAAAAGAATAAAAAAACAATCCCATGTAAAGAACTAAAAGATAAAGAATAGTGGGCATGGTTATATGACTATCAGATAAAGTAGGTTTTAAAACAAAAAGCAGAGACTAACTAATAGAAATCCAGATGGCGGTTAAAAGAAGGATCAACATCTTGGGGCACCTGGGTGGCTCAGTCTATTGAGCAACCACTTCGGCTCCTGGGCTCAGATCATGATCTCCCGGTTGGTGGGTTGGAGCTCCACATGGGGCTCCTCTCAGCATGCCGAGTGCACTTCAGATCCTGTATTTCCCTCTCTCTCTCTGCCCCTCCCCCACGCACGCTCTTGCTCTCTCTCAAAACTAAAATAAGATTTTTTAAAAAAAAAAAGAAGGATCACCATCCTGATTACAGTAGCAGGCTGCAGGTGCTCATTTCTGGGATAGATGAAAAGAGGGGCTGCCATAAGGACTGGTCGGGGGACTTAACGGTTGCCAACAGTGGTCAATCTCTCTGCTGGATAGTGATCTTATGGGTGTTTGCTTTATAACTGTTGTACGTAGGACACAATGTACCTTTGCTTTAATTCCTCTCTGTGTTGTATTTCACCCAAGAGTTAGTTTTTGTTTTGTTGATGAATGAATGATGAGAGTGATTCCATCCCAGGCAGCCTGCCATCAAAGCTTAAGCCTTTAGTTACATTAATTCTGTGCTTACTAATTACCTAATGATAAGTAAAGCTCTGTAGATGTGTTAACTTATTTAACCCTCATAATGACCCTATGAGATAGATTCTATTTTTCATCCCCATTTTAAGATGTGGAAACAGGGCAAACACATTAAGTTCAAAGTCAGAGACTAGAAAGGGACAGAGGTGAGAACTGAAACATACAGTCTAGTTTCTGAGCCTCTGTGCCAGAAGAGCACTTCATGGTCCTTACCACACTCTGGAAACAAAAGAAAGAGGCTTTCGGGTGCACTGATAATATTTTTATATCTGTAAATGAATCTTTGCTATCAGATCGGAGAAAAATTCATATTGAAGAGGAATTGGCTTAGAAGAGCAAAGATAATTTTGGAGAAAAATGGAGAAATAATCCTATACTAGTATTTATTAAAGCAAAAATTGCTAAGCACTGTCTTTTAGGGGAATGGAATTGAGGACCTAGAAACAGACCCACATAAGTATGGGAGTAGAGAATCAGTAGGGAGACATTACAAATCAGTGAGGAAAGTATGGGCAATTTAATATATTCTGTTGGAGAAAATGGCTATCCATATGGAAAAACATAAAGCTAAGTTACTAACTCACACCACATGTAGTTATAAATTTCAGACAGATTTAAGACCTTTTTTTAGCAGAAAACATAGAAGAAATGTCTTTATGTCTTTATGACTATATTGAAATTTTTAAAAACCCAAAAGATATCTCATATATCAAGTTAAAAGATGCACCGCATATGTCCTGGGCTTCCTGTGTTTTATCTGGCAACTTTACTGAAAAGATGCTTGACCTCACTAGAAATCAAAACAGGCAAATTACAACAACAATGAAATTTCACATCCATCAGGGTGGCCAAAATACTCTAATAACAGTTGCAGGTGAGTCTATAAATGGGTGCACTCATTTCAGAGAGAATTTTGTAATACCTGCTAAAATTGAAAATGGTTGTTGCACTATGGCCTAACAATTCTATTCTTCGGTGTCCGTGGAGAAACTTGCTCACCAGTACGTAAAGAAACACGTACAAGATGTTGATTGCATGCTATAGAAGTAAGGGAACAAAACAAAACAAAACAAAACAAGATGAAGACAACCCTGTCACTCTTCAGTGGCTCAAACCTTTGTCAAAGGTTGCATCATGTAACATGACTATCATCACAATCACAGAACAAAGAGCTAATCAGTAGTCAAAAATGAATGAGTTCGAGCTGGATGTACATTTCCACATGGATACACTGCAAATACATTACATGGAGTGATTGAGACACAAATGGATGCCTCCAGCACACTTAGATCCACAGAATCGCAGAGGATGCTATTTATTAGTATGTGTCTGCACACTGGAAGTGAAAGACTAATTTATGTGTGGGTATGTGTCTTGGCACCAGATGGAGGTGTGAGAGGTCAAAGTAGGGGTGAGCTTTTAACTGTATTTATACTGCTTTCTTCCTATAATAAAAATGTTAAATCTGTTTCATCCAGGTGGTGGGGTGTGGAGGTTGCTGGTTTTCCTATTTTCTGTATCTTTGAAATGAGGCAGAATTAAGAGTCAGAAGTCATTTTTTTTTTTTTTTTAAAGGAACAAAATGATCTGGTAGATACTGCAATGCCCAGATGTGCTTCCAGTTCACAGGCAGTATTTGGTATCAACTCTGGCTCAGGTTACTAATCTCGTGGATCTCCTTGAGTCACCTCCAAAGGGAAGGTTGTTATACTCCAGTGAGTCATTCTCAAGCTGGTGGCTGCTTTTAAGTAAGGCGGGCGTGTGTCTGGGTGGGAAGGCAGCATGAATTGCACGGACAGCAGGGAGATGCCTTTTGTGCGTGTCAATCCTGCCTTAGCTATAGATGATGGGTGGTATTTCGAAGTCCCTTGTTCACACCTAACTTGTTTCGGCAGGCTTTGGCAGAGGGCAGGGGCTGTCATCCCAAAAGGCTCTTTTGACCTGTTCCAACCCAAGCCAGGCCTTAGTGCGTTAAGCAGAGCTGGGCCCCATACCTTCTCTCAGCTTCCTCCTCCCTTTCAGCATCAGCCTACGGTTTAAGGGCCTCTAAGGCCAAGGCTTGCCTGGGCCAGCTCTGCTTCATTGGGCTTGCTTTGCCTGCCAAGAGAAACAAGGAGTGCGGGGAGGAGGCACAGAAGCGGTATTGGAGAGGAAGGGGGCCAAGTGCTGCAGACAAAACGTAAAGCAGCCACTGGCTGAGCCCCTCAAAGGGTCTTCTAAGTGCGTGCATCTCTAGGAGCGCCTGGGTGGCATAGTCGGTTGAGGGTCCAACTCGTGATTTTGGCTCAGGTCATGATCCCAGGGTTGTGCTGAGCATGGAGCCTGCTTAGTACTCTCTCTCCTTCTGCCCCTCTCCCCCCCCCCCCACTCTCTCAAATAATAAATAATAGTTTAAATACGTGCATCTTTAGCAACAGGTCGGTAGAGTGCCAGTTCTTAAAAAGCTTACCTTTTCAGCCAGCACCTGTATTTAATAGGGAAGATCAGCACTTAACCTAAAGATGCAAGTCCTAAAAAAAATTAAAAAATTAAAAATAAAAATGATGTAAGTCCTAATTAATTCAGTGCAGCTTTCTGGATCCAAACCTTCAACCATTCCCAAATTGTCTACCGAATTCAGTACAGACACCTACCCTGGCATTCAAGACGCCTAATCTGCCTTTCCAGCCTCTTCGCTACTCTCTACCACAGCTCTGTGCTCTCACCAAGCCAGACCACTGGCTCTCTAGAGGCTGGCGTAGAGGCATGCCTTCTGCCTCCTGAATTCCAATGCCAAGGCCACTGTCTGTTCACAGGAGGATCTTGGGAAAGCCACTTCAAGTCTCTGAACCTCTGTGTCCTCATCTGCAAAATGGGAATAAAATAGAACTGAAACTTCTTGGTGAGGAATCCATGTTATCCATGAGAGAACATCTAGGGTGTGGGAACAGCCCAGAGCCTGGTGTGCAGTTGTTCAGTCAACATGAGTTCACCTTCCCCACATCTGCTGAACCATTTCTCCTTTCAAAATCTACACTTATCGACCATCGTTTCCTCTTCCTTGTTGGTATTTTTCTCACTGGAAACTTTCCTTTCTTCTCTGTCATCATTTATGTGGTAGCCATTGCTGCTAGGTTTAGCCTACTCTATTGGCTTTAAAAATCACTTTTTATTGTGGTAAAATATACATAACATGAAAGTTACCCTTTAACTATTTTCAGTATACCACTCAATGGCATTAAGTGTATTCACATTGTGCATTCATCACCACCAGCCATCTCTAGAATTTTTTCATGTCCCCAAATTGAAACTCTGTACCTATTAAACACTAACTCTCCATTCCCTCCTCTCCCTTCAGCCTCTGGCAGCCACTATTCTATTTTCATAAATTTGACAACTCTAGGAACTTTATACTAGAGGATTCGTATAGTATTTGTCCTTTTGTGACTGGCTTCAGTTAGCGTAATGCCTTCAGGATTTATCCAGGCTGGAGCCGGTGTCAGAATGCCCTTGCTCACTGTATGTGTTCACCACGTTTTGTTTATCCATTCGTCTGTTGGTGGACAGACACTTGGGTTGCATCTACTGGTCTTTGAATGTCTGGAGGAGCAAGATTGGGTCTCCTGGCAGAGCCTGGCACCCAGGAGGCAATGTCAGTCCTTCTGAGTTGGAGAGCTTTTCTCCAGCAACATGAGCGCAGAAGGCGAGAGAAGCCACCACCACGCCGAGAAGGAAGCCAGGGAAATCCAAGGCAAGGTGGGTGAAAGCAGCTTTTTGACTGGCCCCCACAGCTTCTACCCTTAGTCCTCCCACCCCTCCTCCCAGCTGTAGCGGATGCAAAGATGGCCACGTCAGAACCTTCAACAGCTCCCCAGTATCCTCAGGATAAAGTTCAAGCTTTAAAAAAAAATTTTTTTTTACATTTATTTGTTTTTGAGAAACAGAGTGAGACAAAGCATGAGCAGGGGAGGGGCAGAGAGAGGGAGACACGGAATCTGAAGCAGGCTCCAGGCTCTGAGCAAGCGGTCAGCACAGAGCCTGATGCGGGGCTTGAACCCACGAACTGTGAGATCATGACCTGAGCTGAAGTCGGACACTCAACCGACTGAGCCACCCAGGCACCCCTAATAAAGTTCAAGCTTTTTACGACGGTTCACACAACCCTTCATGCCAACCCTATCCTACCTCCACTCCCATCTCTTAGCAATCCTCTTAATCCTCTTACCAGCTGGATTCAGCCTCTTCTGAGTCGTGAAACACATCATGCACAGGTGCCTACAACTCTGTGTGCCTGGAACCCTCTTCTTGGGGCGGATTCCGACTCATCCTTCGGAGTCCAAGTCTGCCCTTTGAATCCTTGCCTCACTGCATGAGGGTTTAACTGCTACAAAGTTTGTTTTCAGTTGCAAGTAACAGAAGAATCAATACACAGTGATTGATTAGGAGGGACTGTTTATTGTCTCATCACAGATGTTGAGGACTGGTTAATTCAGTGACTCAGGAATGGCATCTAAGTCCCAAAAAACCTTCCTCTTTCCCCTCCGCTATATTCGGGCAATCAGCTCATCCTTTTGGCCTCGCTCCCCTCGTGGTGCCAAGATGCTTGCAGCAGCTCCAGGCAGGATGGAGCCTTAGGTGTCTTTTTAGGCACAAAGAAAACCTCCTCAAAAGCCCCCTATCAGATATCCCCAGACGTTCCATTGGCTGGAATTACATCACATGTTCATACCCCAGCTAGTCACATGGCCTGGGGAATGAGATTATGCTGAATACACAGAACAGTCAGGGACCCACCCCCTGTGGGATGGGGAAGGACCCAGCACAGTGCTGCATGAAGGATGAACAAAATCATCATGTAAGAAAGGAAGGAGTGAAGAAATGGCTATTTCTTAGTCTCCTCTGTATCCCCAGCACATAACCAGTGCTTAGTATATGACAGGCATTTAATAATTATTCGTTAATTGGTGTCACAAGCCCAAAGGGAGGATGTGGCATTCTTTACCCTTCTGTAAGCATCCATGAACGTGTTGCCACCAGATGTGGGCTCCATGCTGTGTTAGGGATAGTCCTTTGTTTCATAGCATGGATGTCCCTCAGGGCCACCCCATTCCCCACATTGATACTGTGCTCACCAAAATGCCTCATGAGGAAAGCAGAAATACAAACCACCAATACATCTTATTTCAAACGAGGCACTGTAAGGCATGCCAGGAGAAATAAGCTGCCATTTCTTATCTGACAAGTTGGCAGAGGTGAAACTGCTTGATGGCACATAGTATTGGCAAGGGTTTGAGAAAACAGGCACCTCCATTCACTATTCATTAGAGTTGACGCTGGTACAAACTTGGGGGAAGGCAATTTGATGATAACCCTTCACAATGGGTATATGAGCCGATCTTTGATCCTGGCAGCTCTCCTTGTAGGAACATCGCCTCCGGAAAGCCGCACGAGGCTGTGCAAAGATGTATGTGCAGCAAAGTCTGTAGTGTGTTATTCATAATATCAAATAGCTATAATCATTTGAAACATCGATGGGTGGAGGATTGGCAAAGTACATTCCAGGGCAGCCCTACACCAAGAAATTTGATGCCATTAAAAAAAACTAAGTAGATACACTTACTCTTAACCAAACGTCTGAGAAGCAATAGTGTCTAGAATTAACAGCACAACTTTGTCCACTTCACAATTTGTTAACAGGGTAGATCTCATGTCAGGTACACACACACACACACACACACACACACACACACACACACATGCGCGCGCGACAAAGGGAACTCTGGGAGGTGCTGGGTATGTCTATTACTTTGATTGTTACACAGGTGTTTGCATGTTTCCAAACTCCTCAAATTGTACACTTTAAATATGTGCAGTTCTTTGTATATCAATTTTACTGTAATAAAGCTGTTAAAAAAACACACACACACAACTAAGTAGATCTACATGTACTGAAAGATGCCCTTGGTGTACTGCTAAGTGAAAAGAACAGGTTACAAAATAGCATTTATATCAAGGTACAATTTCAGTATTTGTCCCAAAGGTATATGCTTTATATTTGCCCAGTATAAGTCATTCTGAAAGATTTAACGAAACTTAAATGTCTAAGTATTTGTTAACAGTAGCTAGTATGAAAAACTGGCAGGTCTGGCAAAGTCTACACAGTAGAACTTCATCTCTGGCTCCAAGTCAAAAGCAGGTGTCCTGACCCATGCACTTCTCTCCTCCAAGCAGTGATGCAGAATTCCAGATGCATCCCGAGTGCTGCCATTTCCCGTATAGGGTGTCCCAGGAGGAGACTTCCCGGGGCTAGGCTTGCAAGCAGTGGCCTTCACCCCTGTGTGTCCTCATTGGCCAGAACATGTCACATGGCCACACAGGACTACAGGGAAGATTGGGAAAAGAGGCACACAGCAGCTGTGTGCCTGCTGAGACTGTGAGGCTTGTTCCAATGAATGCATTACGGTGCATTGCAGTCACATGCTTCTATAATGTTTATTTTGCGTGAGCAGATACTACTTTTGTAAAGTAACCATAAATAGCTTTGGGTAAATAATCCTCATGCTGGGTCTTTCTGACCTATCAGGACCAGGACAGGCATGCTTCCAACTGTGACAGATCATTGATGTTCCTAGCCTAGGAATCAGTCTCTTGGGCATTTTCGTCAGGATGAGTCAGTTTCTCCACTGGGTGGGTGAAGACCAGACCCCGAGTTTGGTGGCTCCTTGAAGTCACTGCCTCCCTAAGCGTGGTAGGCAGAGTAATGTACCCCCTTCAACCAAATGTCTAGGACCTTATCCCCAGAGGCTGTGAAGAATACGTTCTGTTCCATGACAAAGGGGAATTAAGGCTGCAGATGGGAGTAAGGATGCTAATCAGATGACTTCAAAATAAAGAGATTATCCTGGATTACCTAAATAGCCCAATGTAACGGCAGGGTCTTGACATGGGAAAAGGGGAGCAGAAGAATGAGAACCAAGGAACAGGCATCGTGTAAAGACACCATTGGCCTTTGCTCACTTTGTAGATGCTGGTGGAGGCCACCAGCCAAGGACAGGGCAGCTCTGGAAGGCAGAAAGGATTAGGAAGTGGATTTTCCCTTAAGCCTCCTGAAAGGAAGGCAGCTGTGCCAGCACCTTGACTTTAGCCCAGTGAGACCTATTGTAGACTTCTGACCTCCTTCCAAATTCTAAGATGATACATCTGTGTTGTTTCAAGCCACCAAGTTGGTGTGATTTTTTGCAGCAACAATCGGGAAGGCATATACTGGGTATCCTGCCTAAGGAGCTTACCAGGATTGTCTGGAGACATCTCTGTCTCTCTCAATATAACAGCAGTCCGCCGTTGTGTAGCCAAATTGACTGGGTTTGAATCTTGACCTCACCGCTCACCAGCTGTGTGACCTTAGGCAAGTCACTTCATGTCTCTGAGCTTCATTTTCCTCCGTTGTAGATGGGGAGGATAATGTTCTTAGGGTTGTTCTGGGTAACAAATGACATCATTTTCATACAACATGTAGCATATGCCCCATCCTGATGGCAATAATAACGACGCACGTGTCACTGGATGGAAGAATCTCTCCTTTACTTGCCTCTAGGAAGGTCCAGCCTAAGACGATCGAGATCTGTCCTTGGCCTGCCATTTTGTCAAGTGTTTTTGTAAGGCACTCATGAAATATGGTTAGAAGAAAAATCTTGAATTAATACTATAAGCTCACACAGATCGCTGTGTAATAGAGGCTCTTCTGAGGTCCTGGCAGGGTGGTGGGGGCAAGGGGCCCAGAAGCTCCCTCCTCAGCCTCCCCACTGCCAAGGTACCTTTGCCCGTACCTACAGATGTATTTTGTTCCCACCTGGACAGGGAGGCACCTTATCTCTCACCACCCCATCCTTTTAAGGTGGGGAAACTTGTTTTTTTCTTTCTGCTTGAGACAGTGCTCACTGGGGTTGATGAAACACTGTCCACTTAATGCCTAAAAAAAAACCAAAAAAAAATCCCGAAGCCTAGAATGAATATAACTTCCTGGTGGAGAAGGTGGGGTTTTCACCAATAAAAGGAAGGACTGCTCTTCTGCCAGATCTGAGCCCCTCCTGTTCTCCAAGGTCAGCTGGTCTGGTAAGAAGTTTTCATTCTTTTAACTATCTGGCCCCGCTTTAACCCTCAGTGGGGGACACTGTGATCTGGGGTTTCATTAGGAAAGCCTTTTGGTACTAATTATTGTTGTTGTTATGGTAAGGTATTGTTGTTGTTATGGTAAGGAATCTTTCCAATTGCTTTCCCTTAAATCTGGATAAAGGACCAAGGAGGACCCTCACGCACAGGTTCTGGGTGGTTTATAGCTGGCCAAAGTAAAATCGCTCAGGGTTTCTATCACATTCCAGCCTAACACATCTTCTGGGGGAGCTGGGGCAGGCGTCCTGGATGTGGCAATCCTGGCCTTTTATCCCAGGGAAAAAAGCTGCAGTTACTCAGAGAAGCTTTAGACTCACCTTGTGTGTCCTGTATTTGATCTATGTTCTATACGCTGGTTGGTACAAAGAGGCCGTTTCTCAGAATGTTCTCACATGACTAACCCTAACTCCCTGAAAAGGAAGCTTTTGGCACGACCAGTTGAGACCACCCCACTTACTGCCATCTCTTTTAAAATCCGCATGCTTTGGGTCTAATAATAAAAGAAGTATCTGCAGAGCTCCTGGGTGGCTCAGTGGGTTAGGTGTCTGACTTTGCCTTAGGTCATGATCTCACAGTTCATGAGTTTGAGCCCTGCGTTGGGCTCTGTGCTGACACATCAGAGTCTAGACCTGCTTCGGATTCTGTGTCTCTCTCTCTGGCCTCTCTCCTGCTCTCTCTCTCTCTCTCTCTCTCTCAAAAATAAGTAAAACGTTAAAAAAAAGAGAAATATTTGCTCATCATAAAAAATATGAGAAATACAAAATACCAAAAAAGGTAGAAAAGAACAAAAAGAGAAAGTCACCTGTGTACCACCCCTGTTTTGATAGTAACAGTTTCACATCCTCACCTTATGGTGCATGTACTATTTTTGTGAGCTTTCATCGCTTAAAATAATCCTGTTTATAGGGGCATTTTTGATCAATGCTTATACATTAAAGGAAAACCACTTTCTCCCAGCACAACGTTATATATGCCCCTCCCAATTTTAGTCAACGACTCCTTCCTACCACCCCAGCATCCCTGGGTGTTTCGTAGGAAGCCATTCATCTGTCTGGCTCTTATGCTGGGTAGTTTGGCTTCTGAGCTCCAGGAGGCCAGCCCAGAAAGCTAAACCCTAGAGACCCTCTGCTCACGAGCCTCCTCCCGGGACATCTTGGCAGAATGCCTGGATGGGGAAGGGTGGCTGGTGCCTGTGCTCGCTAGCAGTCTGGGGTGGGATTCTGAGGCCAGGCTGGCTTCCTTCTGCCCATCCCCTTCTGCTGCACCCTCTCCCTGTGGTGGGGGTGGGGGGATCTTCACAGTCTGCTTTTCTTTTTCCAATTCCATTCCAAACATCCCCTGGAAGGACCTGCAAGGGGAGAGGCAGGCGTTGGGGTTTGGTCTGTTTGTGACTTTAAGGGTGTGGAGTAGGCAGAACCCATTTGCTGACAAGGCTTTGGTGACATAGTCAGCTCACTAGAGCATTGCGGGGAGGGTTGGGGGGCCTGCAGGGCATGCCAACATGCCCCCTTCCTAGTTTGCAGGGTGACAGAGCCTGAGCTGTGGAGGGCTGTGCACTGCGCCGGACCTTCAGCTCACCTTGTCCTTGCCCTTCATCTCCCTCCCGGATGCCTTCCCAGGGCCCCCAGTCTAACCTACCTCCCCACCCCAGACCCCCAGACCCTCCTGACCACTTCTGCCCATTGCTAAACTTTTCTTCATACAACTTATCGCCACTTTATCCACTTTCTTTATTGGTGTGTGTGTGTGTGTGTGTGTGTGTGTGTGTGTGTGTGTGACTCTCACATGGGGGAGGAAGTGAAGATGCATCCTCTGAGCAGAGAGTCCCCAACATTCACCCCGTAGCCCAACGCTCTCATGGGGACCTGGGAGCCAGGGGTCCTGGAAGTCCTTCCTCCTGTTGTGGGCTAGGTGCCCGGGAGTCAGCTCTCACAAGGAGATATGTATGCAGGGCCATAATTAAAGGGGGCTTTGGGGACCCATGCCATGGGATGAAGAGAAGAGAGGGAGCGGTGGGTTGCAGCACAGCTGACCTCTCGCCCAGAGCCCAGGTCACTCTGAGGATGGGATGGCCTTGCAGTGCTGTTCCAAGTGGGGCCCAGGGCAGGCCTTTTCTTTGTCAGCCCAGGAGGGGACCCAGGAGGGGACGGGATGCTGGGAGGAGGTTCTCTTCTGAGGCATTCTCTGCCACAGGAGGCTGGCCGCGGAGGGTGGGGGGGCAGGCCCTCTGCCTTAAGGGGGTCTGAGCTGGCAGTGCGGCCTCCACCCACAGCCTCTTGCTCGCCATCCCTTCATCCCTCCATGGAAGTGATCTTATGTCCTCCAGGCTCTCAAGGGACTTGAGAAGGCAGATAGAAGAGCTTTGGTTAAGGAGTTGTAAATAAAGGTGCTCCTGGCAAAACAAAATTAATTCCAATTACTTGGAATTAATTAAAGAGAAGCAGAAGGCCAAGTTTGAGTTAAGAACATTCTTAAGAAAAAAAGAAGTTAATTGCTTTTATTTATCAATGCTTCTATAAATACCCATTGAGCACCTACTATGTGCCCGGTATGCGGGACTTAGTCCTTGCCTTCATTCGTGTACCTTCTAGTGGGAAGACAGATGACCACCAAACACACACGGAGGATCCCTTTAGGTGTTGATCACCACTGTGAAGAAGGGAAGGGAGTGTGACAGGGGCTGGGGAGTTCTGTCAGATGGGGGCAGGGAGGTCTCTCTGAGGAGACCCAAGTGCAGGGAGAGAGGAGCCAGGCTTGGGGGAGGTGGGAGGGGCCCATGTGCAGGGGCTGGGCAGGTGCTGAGGGCGGCCAGGTGGGAGGGAATACACGGAGAATGCTGTTGACTGAGGTCATGAAGGAACACGAGTAACTTTTTTTTTTTTTTAATTTTTTTTTTTTTCAACGTTTATTTATTTTTGGGACAGAGAGAGACAGAGCATGAACGGGGGAGGGGCAGAGAGAGAGGGAGACACAGAATCGGAAACAGGCTCCAGGCTCTGAGCCATCAGCCCAGAGCCTGACGTGGGGCTCGAACTCACGGACCGCGAGATCGTGACCTGGCTGAAGTCGGACGCTTAACCGACTGCACCACCCAGGCGCCCCATGAGTAACTTTTGAAAGAACACACTGAGAGATGGAGGTACTATGCCAGGGTCACTTCGGTGAGTCACGCCTGAAATGTTGTTGATCTTAAAAATAATCATGGAGGGCTGGTGGGGGCAGGGAGCGTCAGACAGACCTGGGCGGATGGCAGCCCCTGCACCACTAACCGTGGCTTCGCGGTTTCTATAATCATGCAGAACCTCCATCGTCTCTTCCGTGGCACTGAGGGGAAGGGAGAACGCAAATCACCAATATCAGGACTGAAGGAGTGGACATAACTAGAGACCCTACAGACATTGATGAGAGAGGGAATGTAATGCCAGTACAACTGGAATTTTGGATACAAAAAATTCTGTGGGAGACATAAATTGTTTCTCAAGAAGATTCAAGAAGAGATAGAACACTTTAGTAGTCTTAAAGCAATTAAAGAGATTTCTTTAAAAAATCTGCCTTGCTGAGAAGTTGAGGGAAAGAGACAGAACGTGTATAAAATTCCCAGCCCTGTTTCTGGCACATGGCAGGTATCTAACACACATGACTATTATTACGCACTATTCTAAACAACAATGAAAATATTTCGTCATCTTCAGAACCACATAACAGTCTAAGAAAAAAAATGCTCTGTAGAGCCTTGCCATTAAAATCTCTCCTCCACCTCTGCCCCTACCGCCCCCCCCCAAAAAAAACATTATCTGCTTTATTTATTAGACTTGATAGAAAATGACTTTTTACTTGTGACTGAAACTACGTCACTTGCTTGCCTCGGGAGAGGATGCCCAGATGAGTGTACTGTATGTAGGCTTAGACCTCCTCTAAGTACAAGCAAGAGGTTTGGGAGCACAGAAGCCAGAAGTGAGGCCACTGAAATGCCACCCCTCCTTGACAATGACCCAGCAAGCCTCTGTATTTAGGGATGCTGCCGGGACACAACACTGCAGCCAGGCTCTGAATAAATTAGCAGTGACCCAGAGTTAGTGGTGTCCAAAAGGACATTTCTCTGTGTATCTTGCCAAGATATTCATTTCAAAGAAGGCCCTGGCTCCTTCGGGCGGCCTTTCCCGTCGGCCACGTGCCTCTCCTTCACAGGGCTGGGTTGCACAATTGGTTTTCCAAGCAGAGGTCAGGTCCTGTCCCTTTCCTGTCACAGCCTTGCCCAACAGAGGGTGATTTCTCCAAGCCTGGGCCCACAGGACTCAGATGTGAAGAGCAGGTGGTGAGCATCTGCTAGACTGAGCAGTGACTGCTGGGAAATGACCAAGGGCCCCTGTAGCCACCAGAGAGAGGGCTGGGGGTGGGCATTCAGATCCACAGCCTTTAGAACCTCCTGGGAGAGGCTTAGAGCTGGGGTCCAGGGGCCTTCAAATTAGAGAGACTCAGAGAACTGCACAGAGGGAAGCGGGACCTGTCCAATTACTTGCAACTCCCTATTTGTCAGATGGGGAAACTGAGGCCCAGGGAGAGAAAGGGAGTTGGCCAAGGCAGCACAGCCAGTTCTTTCCAATCCTCCACAGAACCCCCTCTGCCAGAGCTAGTGGGAGTTGTTGTCGGGTGGAGGGTGAGCCTGGATCATGGAACGCTGTGGAACAGAAAACAATGTGAGGGAGGCTGGCTTTCCCACGGAATCCTATTCAAAAGCATGTAGGGGCTGTGTGTGGAGAGGTCCCTGGGCTTGGCCCGCTGGTGCCCAAGACTTTCCCCTGCCTTGCCCTCTCCCTGGCCGGATGTCACAAGACCTACAAGGCCACCATTAACACTCCCTCCTTTGAAGGGCTTCTCTGCTATCCTAAGTGCAAGACTCCTGGAGGATTCTTGTGAAAGCAGCGAGACAGAGGTCTATGCTCCCTTTCTGATTTTGCCAGCCCCATGCTGAAAGCTTCTTCCCTCATTTCCTGTCGGGGGCAGCGGAGGGTGGGCAGGGGCTGTGTCTGCCCCCCTCCAAGTCTAGCTTCAAGGATCATTCAAGATAATGGAAGGCAAAGTGTTTTGAGAACTAAGTGCGGCTCCAATGTAAGAGGTGATTGTAGTTAATGATTTATGCCTGGGGGCTGTGCTTCCTGCCCGGAAACGGGGGTGGGGAGGGAGAGGAGGGGAGCTGAGGGAGAGCTGGGAAAGCAGGAGCCCAGGACTGAGTTTCCCAGGGGGCCAGCCCGGATGGTGGCTTAGGCCTGGTCTGTCCCCGGGGCCCCAGTTTCCAGCCTCATCTGCATACCCAGCGCCCTCTGTCCATTCAGTTGTTTATTTGACAAATGGTATTGAGCTCCCACCTCCGGCAGCACTGGATTCAAGGCTGAGAGCAGGTTTAGAAGAAAAACCAGGCTCAGCCCCTGCCTCTCGGAGCACACCGGGCACACAGGAAATTAGGAGCACGAATCAAATAGGATCCCCACGATTATTGTCCTTGCTGTGAACATCCAGCTGCTTCCTCAACATCTCCCCTTGGATGTTTAACGGCTTCGCTTGCTTAACTCAACTGAAGCTGAGCATTTCATCTGCCCCTCCCCAGTCTTACTACGTTTCCCCTGGGAGCCATCCTTGTGCCTCCCTGTCCCCACAGTCCTCCGCCCCCTCAGCAAGCCCTGTCATTTCTACCACCCAAAGCTCTCTTCCACGAGGTGCATGCCCCTAGGCAAATGGCATCACCTCCCATCCTGACCACGGGCCCCTACAGCCCCCTAACCAGTCACCCTGCTGCCTCTCTCTCTCCCATCCTGTCCCATCCCCCTTTATTCAGAGCAACATATGGTCTTTAAACATAAACCGGATCCCATCAACCCTCTTGCTTTTAGCTCTTCCCCAGCTTCCTGGTGCTTTCAGAATAAGACCTGAGCTCCACACCCTGTTCACAAGACCCTGTGTGACCAGGGCCCGACCAGCCTTACAGACCTTGTGGGGGGCCACCCTCTGCACCTCACGGAGCTCCAGCACCACACCCATTGTGGCCTTTCGTTGCAGAGGATGCTGAGATCTTGCACACCCGAGGTCCTTTTGATGTGGAAATGTTGGCGTTCAGAGCCAAGGCCAAGAAAGAATTTTTGAGACTTTTTGGTGCAAAAAGGTTTTTGCTATTAACGCACGGGAACAGGACCCAGTGGGCAGAAAGCTGCACTGGCGTTGTGAGGAGTGACTGATTCTATACTCAGTTGAGGAGGGAGGTAAAGACAAAGGAAGTTTCCGAGAGGACTTTCATATGCTAAAGAAGACTCACGGGATCCTGGAGTCCACGGGATCCTATTGCCAAGCTAAGGTAGTTCTTCCCTCTAAGAAAGCATTAGCATTAAACAGCTGGGAGTTCCTGGAGTCCTGTCGTACTCTGCCAGCCTCAAGTATTTATCAATGGGCTGCAGGTTATGAGGAAATTTAATTTTATCTGCATTTCTTTTTGCCTTCGTTCTCCACTTCATGCCCCCTCCCTACAATTTTGACCCTTAAATCTTTAAGGTTATTGAGGGTGGAATGTCCTCTGTAACTTCTTCCTGCTGAATAGGGGCGTAGAGAGGTCCCTACCCCATTGGTCAGTTGGGGAATTTATACATGGGAGTTATTGAAGGCAAAGGCAGCCAATCCAAGGTAGACAATACATATGAACCTCCTTGAGTAGAAAGAATCATCTGTCAGCTGGAAGTTATGGCGGCGAAGGGGTCTTGGCAACAGGCTGAGAGACACCAGAAAAGACAACAAAATAAGGTTAATCTTATTGACCTTTCATAGTTGACCAAAATCTTCCTCCGGTCCAGGAGTTTAACCAATCACTACAAGAAAGAGAGAGAGATGTAAAGCACCAATTTGAGTATCTCTATGTTTTAACAATATGGTTACATTTTTGTGATCTCTGGGATATCCTTGTGCAGCAGTTAAAACATCTAATGCCATTTTGAGGGTCATTTAATTGTGTGGCAGGTGGTGTAAGCCATCATATACTCTGTTTTGTTTAGTAAGCGATCAGGTAGTTAATAAGAGGCAATTTATAGAAACAAAGGAAAAAAATACGGGTTAATGGCTAGAGAAAATTACAAACCCAGTGTCCGAGTCTTGAGTGCTGTCAGTGAGAAGATTTTTAGATGCCAGGCTTGAAGTATAGAGTGGGAACAGGCAGCTGGAATCAGATGGGTTTTTCTCCTTTGTAATTTAAATGTCTCTGGTGATCCGTTTGAATGGCCCATTGTAAGAAGGAATTATCAGTATAAATTGGAGAAAGGAGAATGAAAAAGAAAGTTACAACCTTCATTTTCATTTGAAGAGAAGTTTGAGGGCTTCTAAACAGGTTCACAGGAATGAGAAGGTGTATTAGCTGGCACACTGGTTTCTTGTGAGGAAGGTAAAGGTTTGTTGTTTTTTTTTTGTACTTACTTTTTTTAAACATTTAATTTACGTTTTAATTTACATCCAAGTTAGTTAGCATATAGTGCAACAATGATTTCAGGAGTGGATTCCTTAATGCCCCTTACTCATTTAGCCTATCCCCCTTCTCACAACCCCTCCAGTAATCCTCTGTTTGTTCTCCATATTTAAGAGTCTCTTATGTTTTGTCTCTTATGTGTTTTTATATTATTTTTGCTTGCTTTCCCTGTATTCATCTGTTTTGTCTCTTAAAGTCCTCATATGAGTGAAGTCATATATTTGCCTTTCTCTGCCTAATTTCGCTTAGCATACCTTCTAGTTCCATCCACATAGTTGCAAATGGCAAGATTTCATTCTTTTTGATTGCCAAGTAGTACTCCATTGTGTGTGTGTGTGTGTATATATATATGTATACATATATGCATATATATATACCTATATACCACATCTTCTTTATCCATTCATCCATCGATGGACAGATATTTGGGCTCCTTCCATACTTTGGCTATTGTTGGTAGTGCTGTTATAAACATTGGGGTGCATGTGCCCCTTCGAAACAGCACACCTGTGTCCCTTGGATAAGTACCTACTAGTGCAATTGCTGGGTTGTAGGGTAGTTCTATTTTTAATTTTTTGAGGAACCTCCATACTGTTTTCCAGAGTGGCTGCACCAGTTTGCATTCCCACTAGCAGTGCAAAAGGGTTCCCCTTACTCTGCATCCTGGCCAACATCTGTTGTTGCATGAGTTGTTAATTTTAGCCATTCTGACATGTGTGAGGTGGTATCTTATTGTGGTTTTGATTTGTATTTCCCTGATGATGAGTGATGTTGAGCATTTTTTCATGTGTTGGTTGGCTATCTGGAGAGGAAGGTACAAGTTTAATTGTTGATATATGAGTTCATGAGGAATGTCCTTCTAATTTTATGGGTGGGGAGTACATAATATGACCTGGTAGGGGCCTTTTTATTTTGGAGTTAAACCTCCTGCTGTATTAGACTTTCAATTCTTTAAATAAACCATGTCTCCTGGGTTTAAAATGGGGTGGGTTGCTAGTAACTGTTAATCAGGTTTAGGGAGTGTTAGAAATAAGCCCATTGACCCAATCAAAGGAGGGAGGCAGAGACTCAGAGTATAGTGAAGGCATAGTGAATCAAGGCTTTAATCAATATTCTTGCAAGAGTGGGTACCTGATGGACAGGTACACTTGGGGCAGTTACAGCAGACAATTTATCTCCTAGCATGAAGTCCTGCCCCTGGTTCCTCATTGGCTGAGTACTACAGAGATTACAGCCTCACCTGGATGTCATCTGTGCCCATGTAAGACAAAAAGTAGTCTTATTGGAACAAATGTACATTCTCTGAGATGACGCAGAGACTTTCAGTCCAATCTCCCTTTGTTCTTTGGCACACGCTCATTGCAAAGCCCGTGAAAATAAGCCCGAGAAACAGAGAGGGGAAGAAGAACCAGGAAGTGAAGTGTCTAAGCGTTTGGGGCTCCACTGTGGGGGGCTGGGGTTCATACATATTTCCAATAGGTTGTAAACCTACTGTTAACTAGACAGCACAGCTTTCATTTGACACTTCTGAAAACGAACCATCTCCCTTACTTCTCATAGGGGGGGTATTGTTTACACATTTATAGAGATTTAAGAATTAATTGGGCCTCAAGTGAATAATTTAATAAAGCATTATTAAGTTAAATTAAATGAATAGATAAATAGTCTATATCTACTGATAGGACTATAGTGAGAAAAGGCTTTTCATATACAATTAATTGTTGGGGAAATCCATCCCATTTTCCAGTTGTTCCAAGAATCATATGCTCATGGGGGCTTGTTATTATCCCCACAGAATAATAAGCAGGAAGATTGTCTATACATGAACTATTTCAATGAAGTTGACCTCAAGTTGTCCAGCATCAGTTTTTAGGACTTTTAGGAAAAAGGCAGTTTTCAGTTTTAATGATGTTAAGTCAAGAGGGTAGAAGAGGATACGAAACCTTAGTTGGAGAGTCATAGCCAGATATTTGAGGAAATCTGAAGAATTCAAGATCTAGTCTAGTTTATAATAGTATTAAAATTTAATATCTACAAAGATGTGTTGTTGAAGCATAATTTTCCTCTATATTTACTCTTATTTCCAGAGATAGCCAAATCAAGACTAATTTGTTTGTAGAGCAAGTCCAGTTTAGCAAACTTGGCCTAATTATTTACATAAGCTCAGCAAGAACAGTGATTGATCATACAGATCTTTGAAATTTTGCTTTGCTGGAACTTTCCATAAGGAATCTCAATTGAACTTTTAGTAGCCTCTCTAGGCCAGATGCCAAGCCAAATACTTGCCGTCAGACATGCCTGCAATATCTGTAGATTTGGGCAAATTCCTCTTCTTGAGGTCCCCAAAATATCCTGAGTTTCCTGCACCTGCCAAGAAGTAACCTTCTTTATTCACCTGATGTGGCTCCTGGGAACTCTGTAAGCAAGGTATCAGGCCAACATTTCCAAGAGGCTTTATTGGTTCCAGGCTTCATAAAGTCAACCTTAGTTTTCTAAAGCTGTCTGGTCATATCTGATTCTATGTAGATTTCTCTCAAATATGACAATTCAACCAAAAGCCTTGGTAAAATGACCATTGTTTCCAGTGGTGTCCTCTTACAAGGAAAACAGATTCTTAATGAACTTATGCAAATAACGATAAGAGTTTTTGAACTTCAGTGGGTTTGGTAGGTAGAAAAGTTAAATAAATGCTTCAGTTTGTTCACAGAGGAATATTTTATCACATTTCTGTAAGTCATAATATCTTAAGAGCAAATTTCCTTAATATGGAGGAGCAAACATTACATAACCAGCAATGTTTCAAACACAAGTCACAAAAATTATAATCATCTTCCTTGACTTATTTAACCCCATGTTAACTAATGCTTGTTCAGTTTGAGTATAGCTTGCAGTTAGTTCTGGAAATTCTAACCAATTTTCAAGATATCAAAAACCTTGTCAAAGGTTTGTCAAAAGCCCCCCCTTTTTTTTAAATCTCCTTGAAGATGAAACATGTTACACAAGAGAATAATAACAAGAACTATAAATGAAAAAAGGCTAAAAAATGGACATGGTTAGGGGCACCTGGGCAGCTCAGTTGGTTAAGTGTCTTACTTCGGCTCAAGTCATGATCTTGTGGTTTGTGGGTTTGAGCCCCGTATCGGGCTCTGTGCTGACAGCTCAGAGCCTGGAGCCTGCTTCAGATTTTGTGTCTCCCTCTCTCTGCTCCTCCCCCACTCACGTTCTGTCTCTGTCTCTCTCAAATATAATTAAAAACATTAAAAAAAATTTTTTTTAAATGGACTTGGTTAAAGATCTGATGTGAGTTCATTATAATGTAGCTGACAAGGAAATCTGGTTGTTTCTGTAACACATAACAACGTTTCAATAATTAGAATGTTAAGTGATGATCTTATTACCAAAATATTAAAACTTTTACACACACAACCACACACCACACACACACACACACACACACACACACGCGCGCGCGCGCGCACGCGCGCGCGCACACAGCTGTAGCATTGACCCAAACATAACCTAAGGCTTATTATTTGTTGGATGGTGTTTCCATAGTCACTTAATATACCAAAGAAAAAGGTCTAATTAGTCAGAAAGACTTCATTTACAGTTTAAATCCTGGGAAGTTTGTTTAAAAACCTTAGAAAGCTTTTTTTTTTTTTAATGTTTATTTATTTGTTTTAAGAGAGAGAGCACAAGTAGGAGAGAGGCAGAGAGAGAAGGAGGGAGAGAAAGAATCCCAAGCAGGCTCCATGCTGCCAGTGCAGAGCCCTGTGCGAGGCTCGATCTCATGAACTGTGAGATTAGGACCTGAGCCGAAATCAAGAGTCAGAAACTTAACCGACTGAGCCACCGAGCCACCCTAGAAAGTTTTTAAAACACATTGCCTAAATAGGATTACAGATCATTACAAAACTTAATTATTTCTTTAACCAAAGTGGCAATAAGAGATTCTAAAGGCAAGTATGTAGGGTTATGTAGTTATGAGCAAAGTTTAGTGTTTTAATATTGAGAAGTTTTAACTAAGTAATCAAAGACCTGATAAAAACAAAACATAGAAACTGGTTTTCCTGGCAGACGAAAGAGGAACTAAAACAAATAAACAAACAAAAAAACCCAAAAAGAACCTTTGTTTACATTTTCTTATCAAGAGCAGACCAACAATCCAAGAAAACTTTGTCTTTTGAACAGACAGAAAAACAGAATTTCAATCCTATGCCAGTGGACTTTTAAAATCCATTCATTTCAGCTTTAGTCCTGAACACACATAAAATTCCTTTCCAAAGATTTCCCTTCATGAACCTACAACTTTTTAATTCAGAGTTGCTTCCCTTATTTCCATCAGTCTTAACTACATTTAGCAGCGAATTTTAACTCTTGGAAACCTTGGTCTCCAGTGAAAACTAAGTAGTAACCAATTGTGAACTGTTATACAAAAATTCTTTAGATGGCAAGTTTATGAATCTATGAAGCACAAATGATGTTTTCCAACAGACTCAAATATCCTTAGTGTCTTTGCAATAAGAAGTGAAAAACACAAACCTACATTCAGTAATCAATGCTTTAGCATTCCATTCTATTTGGAAAAGACTTACATGTCCAACCAATTCAATCCAATTTATCATCCAAGCAAAACTTAAAGTTCCAGGTCACCAAAGACTTTGAAAGCTATCTTAACAATTACCCATGAAAACTTTTAGACAAAATTAGCCATCATTTTAAGTCATCTTTTTGCTGACAAATTTCAAAAGAGATAACACGAATTTATTTGACCTTTAGTAAACTTCGATAGCATAAAAGTTTCTTATATAATGCTGATAGACATGTCTATCTTAATTAAACCAACAAACTTAAATTAGTTTAAATATAGAATTATGTTCCATCTGCATCCACTTAAAAGTCAATCAATTTGTTCCCCATTGTCAGTTTTTACCTGAGGCATTGATGGGTGGTTTGAGTCCGGTGGGGTGCTCCTCCTTACTTGACAGCAAGAGGAGAAGGAGGAGCCTATGGTGCTGAGAGGCACCTGGATGATGGGAGCTGTTACATGGACCGCACCCAAGGTGGTGCCCAGAGGGGGTGGGGTGGAGGCAGGAGAGGTGAGGTGCTACCTGGAAGGCTGGAGGGGGATAAAAGTCCAGAGAGAAAGAGGTCTCCCAGTCCTAAAACTCATCCGCTTAGACAGATGAAAAGACAGGTTTTCTTTCCACGAGAGTGGTAATAGGCAGTCCATGTCAGGCCAGAGAAAAGAGGGAACTTCCCTGAAACAAAAGGAATTCAGGCAGCGGCTTGGGAATATTCCTTAAAGTCCCCATCCTGAGGTAGACTCACCAAAGACAATGGGCTCCGATTATCATAGCCGTTAGCCCAGGAAATGAATGAGGGAGAAGCCCGCACATAAGGCTAGAGTAACCTGGGTGTATTAGGAGGAACAGTGAGAGAGAGGGTCAATGTTGCTTCCATCAGGGATGGACTGTGTTTCCTCACGCAACCTGGGTTTATTCAGAGGAGGCGTGTTTAGACAGTCATCATGCAATATATCAGGAGAGGGTTTACTAGCCAAACACATTTGGGCAAACACATTCTGCAAGACGTCCTTAGGTTGGGGTCCTGATTTATGGGCCATGCAGGGCTGGACACGGGGTACCTCTGTTCATTTTCCCTGTTTCCTGCAGAAGAGGTCTAACTGATAGATCATATTGAAATTTAATGTCCCATTAGTGGGCCATTTTTCTTGTCTACTAAGGAGTACTAAGTCCTTACAGTGTAACAAAAGAAGATCAGGGGTTTTTCCCTTCAATCTCGCAATCTGAACTATTTCCATTGGGTTAAAAGGTATCCTGAGGCAGAGTCCCTGGGGACAGAAGAGAGAAGATCCATTACCAAGAAAATCCCCCCTGACACCCTGGTGGCATCCAACACAGGATATGTCAGAGGTTCCTGGTGTCAAAGCAACGAGAGGTGTCCCTTGAAGGAAATCACTATGATCACCATCCTACCAAAAAGGCCCCATAGGAGGGATGCCAGCATTTCCCTATTTTCACATTGCATCCTAGGCTACAGATGGGTGCCTCATGAATGGACCAAAATACTGTGCCATGCCTTGCCTTGACGTGAAGGCTATGCCTTGAAGGCCATACCATACTGTGAATAATCAGCTGTTTTTAACCCATGGGAAACACTAGAAAAGTTTTACAAGAGGAAGTTACCCAATTTTATTTTATTTATTTTTTTTTTTTAACATTTATTTATTTTTGAGACAGAGAGAGAGAGCATGACCCAGGGGAGGGTCAGAGAAAGAGGGAGACATAGAATCTGAAACAGGCTCCAGGCTCTGAGCTGTCAGCACAGAGCCTGATGTGGGGCTCGAACCCACAGACCGCGAGATCATGACCTGAGCCGAAGTCGGACGCTTAACCGACTGAGCCACCCAGGTGCCCCCCAATTTTATAATTTAAGTAGTCAGTAGACAGTGACAGAAAACAGTAAAGATAGAAATCCATCATGATGTAAGTGACATTCCATCATATGTAGTCCTCTAAAGCCAACTTCCCTAGGAAATGGTCCCCAGTTGGGCTTTAATTCAATTCATTCAGGTACTGGTTTCAGCTGGCTCCAAGTGGAGATCTTGTGGCCAGAAGAGGCTAGACCAGGGATGTGGGAGGGATCACACTAGACCAATGAAGAGGAAACCTTACACTGGAGTCTTAAGATTGGCAGCATTCCTGGTGACCTAGGTGGCTGTCCTGTGCCCAAGACAGCTTTGTATAAGGACAGGAATAAAGAGAGAGCATCAAGTTCTTGGATCATATTACCATTCTGGCCAGGGTACTAACTTCCACTCAAAAGGCAAGCTTTTTACTCCCTGTAGAGTAGCCAAGGGCTAGAGGATTCAGCCTGAGCAATTGACTTGAAAGTGTTCCAGTAACACCATATTCCTTAAAAAGCCCCTTCAATGAAAATAAAAGAAGAGGAGAGGAATTATTCACCAAATTTGCACTGAGGCTGGGAGTCCAGATGAGAAGACTCAGACGCTCAGGCCCCACATTGGGCGCCAAAATGATGTGGAAATGTTGGGGTTTGGAGCCACTAGTCAAGAGAGAATTCTTGAGATGTCTTTGGTGCAAAAAGGGGTTTTTATTGAAGCACAGGGACAGGACCTGCAGGCAGAAAGAGCTATACTGGGGTTATGAGGAGTGGCTGATTATATACTTCAGAGTTGAGGTAGGTAAAGACAAAAGCAGTTTCCAAAAGGAATTTCATATGTTAAGGAAGACTCATGGGATCCTGGAGGCATAACTATTGTCAAGCTAAGGTGGTTTTTTCCTCTAGCAAAGCATTAACATTAAAACAGTTGGGAATTCCTAGAAGAACGTCCTATTCTGCCTGCCTCAAGAATTTGTCAATGGGCTGCAGGTAATAAGGAAATTTAATTTTATCTACATTTCTTTTCTTTTTGTTCTCCACATCACTTTAACCTGCTACTTCCTTTGGCTGAAAAAGCCCTTTCCTAGACCTTTACCAGGCTGGCTCCTTCTCATTCTGTGGGCTGAACCTACATATCACCTCTTTGGAGAAGCAATAGAGACCCCCCCCCCCCCGCCAGACCTTTTCTCTACCAAGCACATCCCAGCACCACTCACTTCTGTCACGTTGGTCATTGGTGTTAGTGTCGTTGATGTTGCAGTTGGTCATCTCTCATTCATTTGTTTGCCTATTGGCTAGTTGTCTCACCTACAAGTGCAGGGGCCTTGTCTGGATGGTTCACAGTACAAATTCCATGGTTAGCATATAATATGCCCCCAATAATGAGCACCCAATAACGCCCTCACTGCCCCCCATCCCAGAAGGGGTGAAAGCAGCAGCTTCTTAGAGCCAGAGAAAGTATGGATCCGGGGCTCAAAAAGTTCTAGCAACACTCCCACTCCAACTATCAGAATGGTGTGGGTACTGCAGCACCCTTGGTCCTACTCCCTCTCTCTGGTGTTCTGGTCCCCTAAATCTGTGCTTAAGAAGAACTTTTTAATTGACCCTTTATTCCCCGTCCCACCCTCTATCACTACTATAGGGGCACATGCATCAGGATTTTCATTTGTGCATTTATTTCGAACATCCTGAGAACCTGGATTCAGAAGTCCTGGGCTTAGGTGTGACCTCTACCACCAACCCATTGTGTAGCTTTGGTCGTGTCTCTGCCTCATTCTGGGGCTTAGTTTGTTCCTGTGTCAAAGGGGAGGTAAGGGGTGGACCTCATGAGCTAAGTCCCTGATGATGTGGGAAACAAAGGCAAAAGAAAAATTAAATTTACTGACTACTTACAGCCCATTGACAAGCCCTTGAGACAAGGGAGCTCAGCTGCCTTGATGATGACACTTTACTAAGGGCAAAAGGCAATCTTAGCTTGACATTATCCCTTCCCTCCCCTCCAGGATCCTGTGAGTCTATTTTAACATCTGAAAATTCCTTTGGAAACTCCCTTTATCTCTACCACCCAAGATATATGTTAGCAATCATCCTCCAAGCTTATGGTCCACTGATACATATCTGAAAGGCCTCATGACTGAGGTTTTATTAGATAGTAATAAATGACCTTTTCCTAACAATAGCTAGCCCCCTCAAGTACCTGGAAATCTTGCTTCCAAAATTCTTTAGAGACTTACCCTATTCCTAACCCCCTCCCAACTTGAAAGTTTATAATCAGTCACTCATCACAACCCCAGTGCAGCTCTTTCTGCCCATGAGTCCTGTCCCATGGTTTAATAAAAAAACCTTTTTGCACCAAAGATGTCTCAAGAATTCTTTCTTTCTCATCGGCTCTGAACTCCAACATTTCCACATCATTTCGGTGCCTGAACATGTGGCTCAAGTCTTCTCATCTGGATTCTGAGCTTTGGTGCAAACTTGGTGAGTAATTCCTCTCATCTCTGTTCACTTTCATTTTAGGGGCTTTTCCAGGAGTATGGCCTTATTGGAACACTTTCATATCAATTGCTTAGGCTGAATCCTCTAGCCTGTGGCTACTCTACAGGGAGGAGAAAACCTGCCTTTTGGCTGGAAGTTAGTACCCTGGCCAGAATGGTAATAAGACCCAGAAACTTGATGCCCTCTCTTTGTTCCTGTCCTTATACAAAGCTGTTTTGGGCACAGGATAGCCAGCTAAGTCACCAGGAAGGTTGCTGATCTTAAGACTCTCGTGTAAGGTTTTGTCCTCATTGGTCTAATGTGATCCCCTCCATATATCTGGTCTAGCGTCTTCTGGCTGCAAGACCTCCACCTGGAGCCAGCCAAAACCAGTGCCGATTTAATTAAAGCCCACTGGGGACTGTTTCTTAGGGAAGTTCACTGTAGAAGACTACAAATGATGGAATGTCACTTAGATCATGACAGATTTCTTTTTTTTAATGGTTATTTATTTTTGAGACAGAGAGAGAGAGAGAGAGAGCGCACGCGTGCGCGAGCAGGTGGGGGAGGGGCAGAGAGAGAGAGGGAGACACAGAATCTGAAGTAGGCTCCAGGTTCTGAGCTGTCAGCACAGAGCCTGATGTGGGGCTCAAACACATGAACCATGAGATCATGACCTGAGCCAAAGTCAGACGCCCAACCGACTGAGCCACCAGGTACTCTGATCATGATAGCTTTCTATCTATACTTTTTCTGTTCATGTCATCTACTAACTATTTAAATTACAAAATTGGGTAATTTTCTCTTGTAAAACTTTTCTGCTGTTTTCCATGGGTTGAAAATAGCAGGTTCTTCATGGCAAGGTAAGGCATGGTCTTCACGGTATAGCCTTCAAGGTAAGGCATGGAACAGCCTGGGCTTCGTGGCAAGGCAAGGCATGATATCTCAGACCGTACATCAGCACACATTTTGCAGTCTAGAATATGATGGGGGAAGCGGGAGGATGCTGACATCACTTTTACAGGGCCTTTAATGGTAGGGCAGTGATCATAGAGATTTCGTTTGAGGGATTCCTCCAGTCACTTTGACACAGGGTATATGGGATGCCACCTGGGAGTCAGGGATGGGGAGTTTCCTGCTACTGGACCTTCTCTCTTCTTTGGTCTCCAAGGACTCTCCCTTGGGATGCCTTTTACCCCACTGAAAACAATTTGGATTGCAAAATTTGAGGAAGGATTGATCTTCTGTAACACTGCATGGCCTCAGTATAATCTGTCAGTTAGATCTATTGGCAACAGGGCAAATGGACGGAGGTACCCTAGTTCCAGGCCTTCAGGGCCCTAAATCAGGATCCGGATCTGAGGGCCTCTTAGAAGACATGTTGGGTCAATAACCAGGCCAGTAAACTCCCTCCTGATATATTGGATGATAATTATCTAAACCTAAACCCAGGTTGCTAGAGGAAACACAGGCATCCCTAATGAAGGGAATGCTGACTCTCTCACTGTTCCTTCTCCTAATACATGTGGAGGCTTCTCCCTCATTCATTTCCCAGGTTAGTGGCTATAATTGGAGTTGACTGTGGTTAGTCTACCTTGGGACAGGGACTTTAAGGAATATTCCCATATAGCTGCCAAAACTCCCTTTGTTTCTAGGAAGTTCCCTGTCTTTTCCAGCTTGACATGGGCTGAATATTTACATTTTGGTGGAAAAAACATGGCATCTGCTCATCTGTTTTAGGTGACAATGCTTAGAACCAGGAACCCTCTTTCTCTGCCTTCTGGTGGTAACTTACTTTTTTTCTTTCCCCTTTCTCCCTCCTCCTGTTTCTGCACCACTTTGGGTGTGGCCTGTATAACTGGTTCCAATGACATCTAGGGTGCCTCCTGCACCGTGGGCTCCTCCTCCTACCCTTGCTGTCAAGGAGTGAGGAACACTCCCTTGGACTTACACCACCCACTTCAGATTTCCCCACCAGTGCCCCAGATAAAAACTGATAATGGGAAAAAATTGATTGACTTTAAGTGGACCCAGGTGGAACATAATTCATTATTTAAATGAACTTAAGTTTGTTGGTTTCATTAAAACAGATATGCCTTTAGAATTATCAGTACTAAATATAAAACATTTATTCTACCAAGGTTTACTGAAAGTCAAATAAGCCTTTTGCAATATGTTAGCACAAAGATGACTTAAAATGATGGTTCATTTTGTCTCAAAGTTTTCATGGGTAATTGTTAAGATAACTTTCAAAGTCTTTGGTAACCTGAAACTTTACAGTTTTGCTTGAATGATAAATGCGATTGAATTTGTTGGACATCTAGGTCTTTTCCAACTAAGATAAAGTGCTAAAGCATTGATTACTAAACAATAACATTTATTTGCTTTTGACTTCTTTTTTCTTTTTTAATTTAATGTTTATGTATTTTGAGAGAGAGGCAGAGACAGAGACAGAACACGAGCTGGGGAGGGGCAGAGAGAGAGGGAGACCCAGAATCTGAAGTAGGTTCCAGGCTCAGAGCTGTCAGCACAGAACCTGACTTGGGACCCAAACTCACCAACCATGAGATCATGATCTGAGCCAAAGTCGGACCCTCAACCAACTGAGCCACCCAGATGCCCCTGCTTTTGACTTCTTATTGCAATGAAACAAAGGATATTTGAGTCTGTTGGAAACCATGCTTTGTGTGTAAATGTATCCATAAATTTGCCATCTAAGGAATTCTGGTGTAACAGTTTACAACTAGTTACTACTTAGCTTTCACTGGAGACTAAGGTTTCTAAGGGTTAAGATTCTGCTGCATGTAATTAAGACTGAAGGGAGTAAGGGAAGTAACCTTGTATGTGCAAGAAAGATGTAAAGAATGGGAATACATTTTTGTTGAAGGTAAAAGAAGGTAATTTTGTCCAAAATGAGAGTGGTTGTTTGGAGAGAAATGGCTTGGGACAAAATCTGAATGCAAAGGAAAGTTGTAGATGGTTTGTGAAGGGAAATCTTTGGGAAGGAGTTTTACGTGTGGCAAGGACAGACTAAGGTTGAAATGAATGGATTTTAAAAGTACACTGGCATAAGACTGAAGTCCTCTGTCTCTCTGTTAAAAAAAACGTTTTGCTGGATAGTTGGTCTGCTCTTGATAAGAAAATGTAAACAAAGTTGTTTTTCCTTTGTCAGTCCAGAAAAAACAGTTTCTATGTTTTGTCTTTATCAGGTCTTTGATGATTTGTAATCCTGTTTAGACACCTGCTTTAAAACTTTCTAAGGTTTTTAACAAACTTCCCTGAGATTTAAATCACAAATACAATCTCTTTGACTAATTATTTATTTGGTATGTTACATTCTGGTATAAGGTCATCACTCAATATTCTGATTATTAAAGTGTTATGTGTCACAGAAATAACCAAATTTCCTTGTCAATTGCATCATAATGAACTCTCATATTAGATATTTAACAGTGTCCATTTCTGAGGTTTTTTAAAAATAATTTATAGTTATTGTTCTGATGCTCTTGCAAAATGTGTTTCGTCGTCAAGGAGATTCATATAAAGGGCTTTTGACAAATATAGGTAGTTGATATCTTTAAGATCATAAAACTAAAATGGGTGAGAATTTCCAGAACTAACAGAAAAGCTGCATTCAACCTGAACAAGAATTAGTAACATGGGGCAGGGAGTGTCTCCTGGGTGGCTCAGTCGGTTAAGCATCAGATTCAGGTCACGATCTTGCTGTTCATGAGTTCGAGCCCCGCATTAGGCTCCACACTGACAGTGGAGAGCCTGCTTGGGATTCTCTCTCTCCCCTCTCTCTCTGTCCCTACCCAACTTGCACACATGCTGTCTCTCAAAATAAATAAATAAAGTTAAAAAAAATTTTAATAACACCCAAAAAAAGAATTAGTAAAATGGGATTAAATGAATTAAGAAAGATGATTCTAGTTTTTGTGACTGTTGTTTGAAACATTGCGGGTTCTCTAATGTTTGCTCTTCCAGATTAAGGAAACTTTCTTTTAAGATATCTATGACTACAGAAATGTGATAGAATATTCATTTGTAAACAAATTGAAGCATTTAACTTTACTGTCTACCCGAGCCCTCTGAAATGCAAAGTCTCTGTGAGTATTCTTTCTTCCATAGCAATCATCCTTATTTGCATTACTAGTTCAAGAAGAATCTGTCCTCTTTGTAACAGGACACCAATGTAATTGGTCATTTGTAACAGGACACCAATGTAATTGGTCATTTTGCAAGGCTTTGACTGGAATGTCCTATTTGAGAGAGACATCCATAGAATCAGATATGACCAGACAACTTTAAGGGACTCAGGTTGACTTCATGAAGCCTGGAACCAATAAAGCCCCTTTGAAATGTTGGCCCGATACCTTACCAGATGAGTAAAGAAATGTCACTTCCTGGCAGATGTAACAATCTCAGGGTATTTTGGGTCCTTGTGACGAGGAATTCGTCCAAATCTACAGGTATTGCAGGCATGTCTGATGGCGAGTATTATTAGGCTTGACTTCTGGTCTGGAGAGGCTACTATAAGTTCAATCAAGATTCCTTATAAAAGTTCCAGCAAAGCAGATTTTAAAAGATCTGTACAATAAATCATCATTCTTTCTGCGCTTTTCTAAGTAATCAGGCCAAGTTTGTTAAATTCGGACTTGCTTTACAAACAAATTAATCTTGATTTGGCTATCTTTGGAAATAAGGGTGATTTTAGAGAGAAAAATTCTGTTTTAATAACCCACCTTTGTTGATGTTAAATTCTAGTTCTGATTGTCTTTGAGTGTTTGTTGTTTGCCTAAGCTAGACAACTTGGGGTAAACGTCAGAGAAATTGCTACAATAGCTCATGTATAGACAATCTTCTTTCTTGTTATTCTGTGGGGATAATAACAGGACCCCGTGGGCATATGAAATGGAAAATGCTGGAAAATGCTCCAATAGAGCATAACTGTTCAGAGGCTATCGATCTTGTTTATTCTGGCCAATCCGACTTAAAAGGGGATTCTCCTATTAGAAATGCAGACGACAGTTGGTTTAGCGATGGCAGAAGTTCCATGGAAAAGGGGATTAGAAAAGCTGGGTATGCTATAGAAGCCAAAGCCCTCCCAGCAAATACATCCACCCCAAAAGCGGAGTTAGTAGCACTCACTGGTGCTTTGCAATTGGCAAAGGGCCTCAAAAGTAACATCTATACTGACTCTAAATATGCCTCCTAGTCCCACATTCCCATGGGGAAATTTGGAAGGAAAGGGGATTATTATCAGCTCCACAATCAAATATGGGCCCGAAATTATTACTCTTCTTGAGGCTGCACACCTATCTAAGGAGGCAGCTGTAATTCCCCTCAGAGGAGATCAAAGGGATATGACTTGAGAATCTAAAGGAAACAATGTGGCAGACGGTACGGCCAAACCAGCAGCACAAAATAAACAAATACTAAGTCTTATACCAGCCTTACCTCCAAGAAAGTCCATGACTCCAGTCTATTCAGACCCAGAAAGTCACAGAGCCCAGGAACAAGGATGTTCAAAACATGTACAGGACTGGCTTGTTAATAATGAAGGAAAAATCTTTATACCCAACAATAACCAATGGAAAGTGATACAGGGTTTACACCAAGTAACTCATTTGGGTAAAGAGGCCCAGAATATGGGGCGATTGGTTAAAAACACCTTTGCTGGAATTAACTACACCACTACTAGAAAACAGGTCTGTCGATCATGTGCTATTTGTGCACAAGCAAATCCAGAGGGTGCAACTCGACACCCTCTTTTTTTTTTTTTTTAACATTTATTTATTTTTGAGAGACAGAGAGAGACAGAGCATGCGCAGGGGAGGGGCAGAGAGAGAGGGAGACACAGAATCTGAAGCAGGCTCCAGGCTCCGAGCTGTCAGCACAGAGCCCCATGTGGAGCTCGAACACACAAATCAAGAGATCATGACCTGAGCCAAAGTCGGATGCTTAACCGACTGAGCCACCCAGGCACCCTTTGACACCCTCTTTTAAGGCCGGCCCAAAGGCAAGGGGGACATATCCTGGGAGGACTGGCAATTAGATTTTACACAAATGCCACCTTGTAAAGGATCTAAGTACTTGCTGGTTTATATAGACACCTTTACTGGATGGGTAGAGAGGCCTTTCCTTGTAAAATAAAAAAGTCCACTGAGGTGACAAAAACTTTGCTAAGAGAAATTGTCCCTAGATTTGGCCTCTCTTGGTCCTTACAAAGTGACAACACTCTCTTTTACTGCACAAATAACTCAGCAAGTAGCTTGGGCCTGAAAAATTAATTACTATTCACATTCGGCCTGGCATCCACAGTCCTCTGGAAAGGTGGCCCTCCAAAACTGAATTGCCCTTGATATTCTGACTGCAGTTCAAGGGGGCTGAAGATTAGATTGCTGGCCTCTAACAGGGCCCCAACGGCTATGCTGCTGTAACTTGTGTCCATGGCTTCCGCAGGCTGGTGAGGCTGCTGTATTCTGGGTTTTGCCTCGACGCACAGATGCATTATTAAAACCACTACCAACCCAGCCAACCTTCCAAGTTTAAAACAACGGTGAACACATTCTGTGTTTCATTGGTGTGACCACCTAACATCCACCCTTGTTTCCTCTTTGGGGCTGAAGAATGTTGTCTGGCACACGGAAACTCTTAATAAGTACATAGTCAAAGCCCTAAATGACACCCAAAATAGCATTTCCCTATTAAACACTTAAGTAACACAAACGGGTAAAGCAGTTTTACAAAATAGAACGGCATTAGATGTTTTAACGGCTGCGCAAGGCGGAACTTGTGCTCTCATAGAAACAGAATGCTGTGTATACATTCCAGATTACCACAAAAATATTTCTGGGTTTCTGACAGACAAGAATGCTCAGTTTGGTGCTTTAAACGATCCCTCTCTTTCCTTTAATGATTGGTTAAACTCCTGGACTGGAAGAATATTTTGTCAACTATCGAAGGACCCTTATTTGGGCTGCTTCTTCTTTTTGTTCTTCTAATGATGTTTTACCGTTTTTCTCCCATGTCTCTCCACCTGGTGCTGAGACTCCTTCACTGACATAACTTCAAGGCAGCAGATAGCGCTTTCCACTCGGGAAGATCCGTACGTGCGGTCTCCCTTAGATTCAGCTGCCTCTGCCTTTCATAACTCCCGTAAATTCTCCAACTGACCGATGTTGACCCATAGGTGGAGACATCTCTATGCCCCTCATTCAGAAGATGAGACTTTCCTCCCTCAGCAACCTTAAAGATTTAAGGGTCAAAATTGTTCAGGGGGGAATGACGGGGGAAACAAAGGCAAAAGAAAAATTAAATTTCCTTACGACTTACTACTACAGCCCAGTGACAAGTCCTTGAGACAGGCAGTGACCTTTCTCTGCCTCGAAGATGACACTTTGCTAAGAGCAAAGGGCAATCTTACAGCCCTCCCCGCCCCCGGGATGCTGTGAGTCCTACTTTAACATATAAAAATTCCTTTGGAAACTTCCTTTATCTCCAGCCCCTGAGATATATGTTAGCAATCATCCTCCAAGCATATGGTCCACTGATAGACATCTGAAGGGTCTTGTGACTAAGGTTTTATTTTATTTTGTTTTGTTTTGTTTTATTTTATTTTATTTTATTTTATTTTATTTTATGTTATTTTATAAGGTTTTTGTTTGTTTAAATGTTTATTAATTTTAGAGAGAGAGGGCTTGAGAGAGAGCATGGGCTTAGGAGGGGCAGAGAGAGTGGGGGACAGAGGATCCAAAGCGAGTTCTGTGCTGACAGCAGAGACCCTGATGCAGGGTTCTGTGGGGCTTGCAGAAGGGAGATCATGACCTGAGCAGCAGAAGTTAGATGGTCAACTGACTGAGCCACCCAAGTGCCCCTGTTTGTTCGTTTTTAAGTTTATTCATTTATTTTGAGAGTGAGAGCAAGTGAGCACAGGGGACGGGCAGAGAGAGAGGGATAGAGAATCACAAGCAGGCCCCACATTGTGGAGCCTTGATATGAGGCTTGAACCCACGAACCATGAGATCATGACCTGAGCTGGAATTGAGTCAGACGCTTACCTAACTGAGCCACCCAGGTGCCCCTCATGACTAAGGTTTTATTAGACAGTAATAAACGACCTTTTCCTAACAACAGCTAGCTCCTCAAGATGCTGGAAAACTTGCTTCCAAAATTCCTTAGAGACTTACGCTATCCCTAATCCCCTCCCAACTTGAAAGTATACAATCAGTCATCCCATCACAACCCCAGTGCAGCTTTTCCTGCCCACGGGTCCCATCCCTGTACTTTAATAAAACCCCCTTTCTGCACGGAAGACATCTCAAGAATTCCTTCTTGGCCATTTGTTCTGAACCCCAACATTGTCACCTCCATTAAAAAGGGCTGGGGACATGGTCCAGGGAGACCATGTGGGCTGTGGGATGTCTGAGTCTAGCTGGAGCGACTGAGTCTAGCCTCACTCACGGCAGGGAGACAGTCGGTTTCCTGCTGGCCTGTGCTCCACGTGTCCAGCCCTCCTAGCTGGTATCTGGGAATGAAGGGAAGTGGGACAGGACGTGAAATCTGGGTCACCAGCCCACCAAGCACACCCGCCCCGCCACGTTCCCAGACTCTCTCTGCCTCCCTCTGAACTGAGCTTCCTCACAGGCTGTGGAAGTGGCCCAGGTCTCATGCAGTAACTGTCCCAATCTATGGGAAGAGCAGGGTGGGGGGAGGGGCTGGGCGGGGAGCACAGAACAGGCAGACTAGCCAACTTCCCAAAATAGGCTCACATCTCTTCCCAAGTGAACAGAATCAAGATAATCCAGCCTTCTGAAGTTCAAGGCCAAGGCAGGGCAGAGGTCTCAGCAGAAGTGGGTTTGAGGCTGGGGATATGGCAGGAACAATAATGTGCATTTGGCAGGCAGAGAAGATTTTTCCTTTCAGGCACTTCAGGCGGATGCTTCTTCCTGCACCTCCTGCAGGGAATTTCCTTGGGCCAAGGACTAGCAGACCCTGGAAGAGTCCGCATGGAAACTGGTTTCCCTGGTTTCTGTCCCAGGGGTCAGATCTGCATCCCCATTCCAATCCCAAGCAAAACAGGATGGATGAATTCCCCTGCGGCTCTCTCGGCTCTCTCTTGGCACTCTCTCTCTTTCTCATCTCTCTGTCTCTCTGGGCTCAAGCAAGAATTTTCCATGGTGTGAAACCTTTTCTTCTACAGACTTGGTCATCTCACTAGAAAGTCCCCTTCCCCCTTTCAAGGACAGTAGTTTGTTAAACTAATTCATATCAAGGTGTGAACAATTCCCTGCCGGCTTTCAACCTGCTGTGTGCATTTGACTATGAACTCCTGCAGCAGGGGGTGGTGGGGGAGGCTGTAATTAGTGTTTGGATAATAATAAAGACGATGACCATAATAAGTAATAGTAGATAACAAATCGTAGCAGCCAGCAATTACGGAATGTTTTCTAAATGCGATGTAATCTCTTAAAGGCTTTATGTATATTACCTTATCTCACTACCCCTTATGGTAGGTACTATTCTTACCCCACTTTACAGAGGAGGAACCAAGGCTCAAAGAAGGTAAATAAGGTGCCTAGAATCTCACCAGAGCGGGGTGGGTTGGAGCCTCAAATTGGAGAGTCCCTTCCAACAGGTGTGTGGATGGTGGCGGGAGCAGATGGGAGAGGACGGAGCCAGGCCCCAGCTTTGGGGTAGAAGATGGGCCTATGGCCTCTGCAAGGTTTGTGTCGTCCCTGCCTTCCTCCCAGGCAGAACCCTGAGTGCTGAAACCACCCTCACTACCAAGCCTCATATTGCTGGGGCTCTCCCAGGCAGCCTCGGGGCAGGCATGCCACAAGACTGGTCCTTCCTGGGCTACCCTTGGTGAGTCACAAACTTGGCCTTCAGGGGGAGCTGGTCTCACGTTAGGTTTAGCCAAAAGGTAGGGGATTAATAGCAGACCGCAGGCCTTGCCGTCCAGCCTCATGGCTGTGAGGACAGCTCAACACCATACGCGGGCCTACCCGGCTCTGCCCCTTGCCGGCTGTGTGGCCTTGGACAAGTCACTTTATCTCTCCGAGTCTCAGCCTCCTGATATTTCAAGTGACAACAACCCTGGCCTTGCAACCGTGCCATAAGAGTCCACGGAAGATGAACAGAAAACCTGGCAGGGAGAGGTGCCGGGTGAACGGTGGGCGCCTGCTTGGCTCAGGGCTGCCAGCCCATCCACACTCCGGCTCGCCCCTCCCCCGCCCCACTTCCGGCCCAGGCTCGGCCAGATGGTGGGACCTGGGAAACGCAGCCGAGCTGCACGCTCCTGGTCTATTTTGAGAATCCTCCTGTTTCCTTTCCTGCCTGGGGCCATGTGGTGGCTGCGGGTCTCTGCTCACAGGATGGGCTCAGAGCTGGACCTTATCCTTCCCCTGCCCCTCACTTCTAGCCCTTCCCTTCCTCCTGGCCTGGGCCCTGTGAGCCCCCACATCCTGGCTCCCAGCTCAGACACTGCAGCCGGTGACCAGAGGGGCAAAGGTCGGGTGCCCAAAGGGGCTTTGAGGTGGGGGCTGGTCGATTGCCTACAATATCGAGAAGGTGGGCAGCTAGAGCCGGCCCCACTTCTGCAGAGCCTTGTCCTCAGAGGCCGCCAGCACCCTGTTGTCACTGCTAGATTGCCGGTTGGGTGGAGTCATCTGTATTCCACACACTGTTTCCTTCACAGCCACCTCGGGATCCTACAGAGAATCCTGGCCCAGGCCGAAAGTGAGAATGTTCCCTGGCCTGGGCCCTGGCTGGTTTAAATTCCAGGGGAGCAGGGGAAGCAGAGGTCCCACATCCCTCAGTCACCATGCTGGAAACCTGGGCGTCCTCCCTGCCTCCTCTCCCTCCCTTCCTCCTCTCTGCACAGAGCTCTGATGCCCTCTGCCTGGCTTTCAGTCCCCCCTCCCTCACTTATTAAACCTGTGACCTCTCACCTCTCGGTGCCTCAGTTTGCTCATCTGAGAAAAGAAGGGTACCTGCTTCATGGGCCTGTGGGGAAGTGATATTGAGTCGACACTGGTAAAGTGCTTAGGAAAGTGCCTGGCACATAGTAATTGCTCAGTAAAGTGTAGCTCCTATTCTGTAACTGGTCAACAAAGTCTGCCTCCTCCAATTCTCTTACGTGGTTTCATCCCTTCTGTTGCTGTCCTTGTTCACCCTCTCCTGGAGTGCGGCCAAATCCTTCCACCGGTTTCAACACCTCTGTTCTTCACCCTGCTAAAACTGGGCATCTTTCTAAATAAAAAGTCTGATTTGTGTTGCAGGGTTTTGGAATCAGATAGATTCACTCATTTGCTCAACAAATGCTTGAGCACCTACTGTGCCCTCAGCCCTATTCTGAGAGCTGGAGCCCCCGAGTGCCCTAAACAAAGTATGAAGTGAATTTCCTAGCAGGTTCCAGCTCCAGCCCCTACTACCCAGTGGCCATGGGCAAGTTCCTTACCTCTGGGACTCTCAATTCTGTCAGCTACACAATGGGATCATGGAGAACCTACCCTGGGCTGGCTGTGAGGATTAAGTGAGGATTAAGTGGGCGCATGGCTCTACACACGGAGTGTATGAAATGTTGTCCCAGTGGTAGCTCCAGAGTAAGGCCTGGGAGGATGGTGTCATTCCACCGCTCATAACCTTCCAAGTTTCATGCTGGCCTCAGGCGTGGCATTCAAGGCGCGTGTGATCTGGTCCCAGGAGACGCCTCCCCACCCCCACCATTCCTGTCTCTGTGCAACTCCGGCCAACCCAGGTGTCCCCCCAGGCTCCCCCCCTCAGCCGCTCGGCAGGAACGTGTCACATGTACCCTGTGCCCCCAGAGCCTATCCCTGGCGTGGCGTACCGGCATACCGTGGATTTTGGTGGATGCATGTGCGAGGGCGCATGCGTGTGGGGGGATCAGCGTTAGAGATTCACGCTCCACTGGAGGGGAGAGGGTCCCCACAGGCTGGAGGGATGGAATGCGTCAGCTAGCATCCACTAGCCAGCAGCAAGCAGCAACAGGTAGAGCCCAACGTGGATAATGGGGCAAACATAATAGGTGCTCATTTCTCACTTGAGCCTCAGGCCAACGCTGGCTGGGCTGCCTGTGGGGGTTTCCTCCACGCTCTGATCTGGGGAGGCCGAGGCCGGCTCCCTCCCTCGAGCTGGTGGCTCTGCCACTATTTAGGTGTCATCTGCATCCGACTGGCAGAGAAAGAATGCGGAGGAGGTACAGCTGCTCTTCAAAGCCTTGGCTCAGCAGTGGTAGTCGTTGCTTCAGCTCATGTCCCATTGCCCAGAGCTCCGTCCACACGGCCTGGCCTGGGAGCAGGGGACGTGGGAAACGGAGTCTAGCCATGTGCCCTGGAAAGAGCAGGGAGCACGGACGGATTTCGGTGATCACTGACCATCCCTGCCAGTACAGCCGCCAGGCTGACGCCGGTTTTCTGGTCGTCCCTCTGTGTGTGTGTGTGGAGACCGTTGGGCAGACCCCCCCAGGCCACCGTGAAGGGGGCTGGGCTGCCGGCCTGGCTGCCCCCATGCGCCTCACCATGTGGGACTGACACAACTTAATTCACGGGTTACAGCCCCTCCTCTTCTGCTGGGCAGAGAGCGAGGCTGACTCCCCCCGCCTGCGCGCCCCCCCCCCCCCCCCCCCCCCCGCCATGCATCAGGATGGGGGTGGGGCTCAGGGAAGCCCACGTGGGGCTGGAGGGTGGCTCGAGGTCAAGTGCTCTTCTTGGTGGACTGAGGGCTCTGTCAGGGTTCGGGGACAGGGCTTTCGAGCTGCGGGAGTCCAGACCCCTGCTGACTGCTGCTCTTCCTCCTTCGTCAGGAGTAGTCTGGGCTGTGTCCTGCATAACGTCCTAATCTTCCAGATGGTCACAGCTGCTTCTCCGAAGCCACAGCACCATCCAGTAGTGGAGACCAGGCTTATTTCTATGGCCAAGTGCACTCGGTTGCAGTTTGAAAGGCTCTTTGAGAGCCAAGCCTCTTTGCCCCTCAAAACTTCCAGCCATGGGAAGCAGAAAACAGGCCTCCCCCACCCCTCACCCCCACCCCTCACCCCCACCCCTCACCCCCACCCCTCGCTGTCGCTGTCGGGGGCAGAGCAGTGTCACCTAGAGCACGGGGCAGCCTGGCCAGCCCCACCCCTCGGCTTCCTGCCCCACCTCCTGCCCAACTGCAATGCCTGCCCCCTGCTCAGCCAGCCTCACTCCAAGGCCAAGAATCTCAGGAAACCCTAGCCCAGGGGTCCTCACTGGGGAATGTTTAGAACTTAGGGGGGGCATTTCATATTGCTGCGGGGACTGGGGCATACACTGGCCGAGGAAGCCGCAGAATCTGGGCCATGTAAGAACCATCCTGTGTCCTGCGCCACCTCTGCCCGTGCAGCCGTATATTCCTGTAGGACAGTGCTTCTCAAACTCGAACATGCAAGGCCTGAAAACAGACCGCTGGGCTTCATCTTACAGTTCCTGATCCAGTGGGTCTGCAGCGGGCCAAAGGGTGTGTGCTTCTAACGGTTCCCAGGTGATACCGGGGACCGGTTCAATGGGACATGAGAACTGTCGTAGGGGGAAATCTGTTTTTAAGCATCTGAGCCTCGGTATACTTCTGTTTTACATCTGAACACAAAGTATTCCTTGCGTTTTTATATTCGCGTAATTTTCCTGGATTGCAACTGCTGCGTCAATTAATCTCTTTTGTTCTTTTGAGAACTTTACCAGGAGTTTTTCACCTCAGAAAATGGCCTCCCCGGCGATGCCCCTGGGGGTGTCCAGGTTGTGGGTTTGTCGCTGTAGCGATCTGCGTTCACAGCTGCCACGTGACATTTGAAATTTGTGTCCATCTCTCTCTGCATGTGCCAGTCTCTGACTGTTTCTTCAGGCCTTCGGTGTACTTAGCATTATTCAAATAGTTTTAAAACGCCCATGACTTTATTGCAAAATGCTTTCTTTTGTTTCTCCCTTGTATCAGAGTTAGAACACTGTGTGTGTGTGTGTGTGTGTGTGTGTGTGTGTGTGTGTGTGTGTTTGTATTTCAGATTAGCGACTGGATAATTTTTTGTTTCTGAGAATTTCATTTGGGGATGTCAAGGGGGTGTTTCTAAATATGTATTTTAAAAACGGGGTATTGCATCTGTTAGAATTGAGACCAATGGTTTAGTCCAGTTCCCACACTGGACAGGGTAGAACACACCCCAGATGGGGGAGTGACTTGGGGGAGGCACAGGGACTCCTTCCACCCCCCACCCTGACTCTGGGGTCCATACTCTTAGCAGAAGAGAACGAACCTCCATGAAAGCCTACTGGGTGCTGGGCACCCTAGTGGGTATTACAGGAGATGGGAGAGGGTGTCGTTAGACCCATTTTCCAGCTCAGAAAGGTTGGGTGACCTGCCCAACAGACACACAGCTGTGAAATTGTAGCACTGGGATTCCAGCCCAAGACTCTGGTTCCACAGCCACTAAGAAGGCTGCTCACCGCTATGCGGAAAGAGGATATTTTCAATGACTGCTGTTCTCACCACGCAGCTGATAATCCACACGTGTTGAGGACATGCACGAGACCCTATGTGCCTCAGCTGTCAACAGAATTGATTTAGTGTCTCTCTTCAGGGAGCTTATGTTCTGATGGAGAAGCCTGAGCATAAATAGCTCATTGCAAGGTGGATGTTCTAACAAGGTGGAGAGGACAATGAGAGCGTGTGCCAGGAAACGTGACCTGACGGGGGAGTGAGGGTGGGAAGGCTGGGGTGGGGAAGGGGGGGCAGTGCAGTCGGTAAGGAGGCAGGAAGGAGAGGGCTCTGTACCCAAGAAGACAGTGGTAGGAACTGTCCGATATGACTTGTGTCCAGTTGTGAGGAACCCAGTGCATTTAAGAGGAAGGAGGCTGGTGTGTTTGGAGCCTGGAGAGCAAGAGAGAGAACAAAGCAGGAAAGGTAGCCAGATCAGCCCCCACCGGACCAGTCGGGACAGAGGACAGGGGAAGTGTTTGATTTTTATCCTAAAAGCAATAGGAAGCCGGGTGTTATGGTCAAATGTGTCCCTCCTCACACATGCCCCCTAAAAGATGTTGAAGTCCTACTCCCCAGTACCTGCGGATGTGACCTTATTTGGAAATAGGGTCTTTGTAGACAGTCAAGTTAGGATGAGATCATTAGAGTGGACCCTAACGCAATATGACCAACAGCCTTATAAAAAGGGGAAACGTGGACCCAGAGGCAGGAAAGGCCATGTGAAGACACAGGGAGAGCTGTCTACAAGCCCAGGAGTGCCCGAGGCTCCCAGAAGCCGGAGGAGAGGCATGGAGCAGGTTCTCCATCACAGTCCTCCAACCCTGCCCACACCTGATCTCAGGTGAGGGCCTCCAGAATGGTGAGACCATGCATTTCTGTTGTCTAAACTGCCCGGTCTGGGGCACTTTGTTTTAGCAGCTCCAGGAAACAAATGCACCAAGGATGGCTTTTCGCAGAGGAATGGTGTGGCTAGATTTGACGTTTTGAGATGGTCTTGCTTGTCATGGCGTAGAGAATGGACAGAGGCACACAAGTGGCTGTGGGGAAAAGACTGCCGTGCTCCAAAGACAGTTGATGGTAGCATGGTGTGGGTGGAGCAGACAGAGGTGGACCAAAGTGGACAGATGTGGGAGATACATAGAAGGTAGAGTTTATAGGGCATGTCCAGGATGGATCCTAGGATGCTGGCTTCTGCTAAGGAGAGGATGGCAGTGCCCGTCCCTGAGATGAAGACACCTGGGCCAGGTCTGAGGGTAAAGATCATGAGTTTGTGTCTGAATTTGAGGTGCTTTTCGGGCATCTGGTGGAGCTACAGATTCTGTCCCTCAGGAAATTTGAACTGGAGATAAAGTTTGGACCCACATTCCAGATGTTTCCAGAAGCTTCTGCCTTGGGGACTCAGGGCAGCTTTCATGGGCCTCAGTGTGGCAGAACTCATGTCCTTCAACAGAAGTCCTTGCCTTGGCTTCACATGATGCTCAAGTGGGGAGATTTTAAGGTCCCAATGCCCAGGCCATATCCCAGATCAATTAAACTGGGACCTCCTGCGGTAGGACCCAGGCATCAGTGTTTGTGTTTTCCCTTTCAGCCGAACAGAGAGTGCCATGTTGCTGCTCCGCTGTGGGGTTGTCTGACTGAACCGTTTTTGGAAACCCCTGGTGTTAGTTTCTTTTGGGCTGTTGGAGTTCCAGAGATTCTTCTAGTTCCCTCGCCTCTTCTGCTAGGGTGGGGTTGGGTGGGAGAGCCAGGGTGGGAGGGGTTGCCCAACCTCAAGGAATGGAAAAGGGGATCTGGGACTCTAACTGCTGTTCTAAAACCTTTCAGCCAGTCCCCTTATTTTAGCTCATCTCAAACCTCACTCCCCCCAACACCCACTTCCAGGCATCCTGATCCTCTGGGGGATTCTGCTGTGCAAATGAGGTGAACTCCCCATGTTTCCCCACGCGCAGGCTCAGGATTCAGCTTGCCGGGGTCTGCGAAATCAGAGGCAACCTGCGTGGCTGTTTACCAGTAGCAAACTTTTTCAAGCAGCTTTTTCCTTTCCTGACCTCGTGATCCTTGGAGCTGCGTGCCTTAGAAATCATCCTTCGGCTATTGTTTCAGTGAGGTTTGGGGAAAATTGAAAGTAGATGTATATGTTTAGGGTTCACCCAGCCAAGGAGCAGGTGTGATCACCCGGAGATACGGGTTACTTATTGCCAATGTAGCATCAGGAAGGCTTTGGGCCGTGTGTGATAGAAACCCCAATGAACAGTGGCTAAAACAACGGTGGCTTTGTTTATCCTCCACAAGAGGCTAGATTCAAGCAGCTGAAGACTTTGGTTCGAGGGCTCCGCGGTGCTGGTGGCTGCTCTCTGCAATCCTCTTGGCCTCGCCTCATGGGAAGAGAATGCCTTCCTTCTTCATCTGTGGGGGAGACAGGCAAGGGAGAAGGGGAGTGGGTGCTGGGTTAGCCACCCAACAGTCTCTCTCGCGGTCACCAAATCGCCGTCAGCATGGCATGGTAGTTAAAAGTGCGGCGTCGGGAATCAGGCAAACCTTGGTGTAAATCCCAGCTCTACAGTTTCTTAACTGTTTTGGGCCTCAAATTCCCCATCTGTGAAAAGAGAATGATAGCAGCACCTCCCTAAACAAGGGATCGTGAAAATGAAACGAGAGGAGGTATGTAAATGGTTGAGCCGGGGTGGGAGTGGAGGGGTGGGGTGTCCTTTTGGAGGAATTGAGTACATGGAGGTGCTCCACATCATTGTCACCACCAGGTATAAATGTTAGCCAGGTTAGGCTGGCCAGAGCCGTTTAATCCTGTATTTGACCCAATGAAATAAATACTGTCAGCACATTTCACAGAATAGGAGGCTGAGGTTAAGAAAATTGAGGCTAGATTCAAACCCAGGCAGTGTGATTCTGGAACTCATCCTCGTGACTATTTTTTTAAATGTGTATTTATTTTTGAGGTGGGGGAGGGGCAGAGAGAGAGAGGGGCACAGAGGATCTGAAGCGGGCTCTGCGCTGACAGCAGTGAGCCCGACGTGGGGCTCGAACTCACTAACTGTGAGATCCTGACCTGGGCTGATGTCAGACGCTCTACCGACTGAGCCACCCAGGCACCCCTGGAGCTTATAACTTTTACACCGAGCTGCCTTCTTGACATATGGTAGCCAGTATTGTTATCATTCATTAATAATAACTATTCATTAATAATAGTAACATTAAGTAAGCTCCTGTTTTGTGCCAGGTTCTGTTCTGGGCATAGGGGTCACAGAGATGTACTAAGATAGAGTCTCTACCCGCAAGGAGCAAGGAGTCTTGTAGGGGAGACAGAACCATAAACAGACACATAATAATAGGCAGTGTGGACACCGGGACCCATCTACCAGCAGAAAAATTGGTGAGTGGTACTCATTATTTGTATGCAAAATGAAATCCCAACGGTGAATTGTGCTTGCAATCAGGAGCGAAACAAGCTTCCCAGCTTTGGGTGGTGGCTTGCTTCCAGCTTTGCCCACGGGTCTTTTCTGGCTCTTTCTGTTCAGACTTTTGCTGGCAGCAGCAACAGGCATCCAGGTTTAAAAAAAAAAAAAAGGAGGAGAAATTTCAAAATTATTAAAATTGGGAAATATAGCTATAAGATTTAGGGGATAGGAATGGAAGTCGGTGTCTCTTGCGCTGGTGACCTGCCAGTGGCCTCACTTTGCCCGTCTGTTAAATGGAGACTCATTCACGCGTTCCCGCATCCATTCAGGAAACTGTGAGACAGATCCCACCCACCCTGTTCGGAGCTAATTATAAACACAAACTTTAAGTGGACAGGAGGAATTCTAGAAAAGGAGGCTCGGCTTCTGCCTTAGAACGCAGGGGTTGCAGGGTGGGAAGGGCTGGGATGAAGGGGTTTAGTCCGAGTGTAAGAAGGAAGCTGAGCCCAGCTTCCCCACAGGCTCCTTCTCCCACCTGGGTGTTGAAAGGGCTGCGGAGATCAGAGTCCCTTTTTCCCTGGTACCCCTCACCCCCCTGCACCCTGAGTAACAGGTCCTCTCAGAGGCAGAACGGCTGGTTCCCAGTATTAATGGCTCAGGGAGGGGGCCTTGGTGACAGGCGATCAGGGAGAAGGAAATGGTTTTGCAATTACAGTCTTTATCTCTCTCTCTCTCTGTTTTTTCCATCTGCAAGCAAGGAGGTAGGGAAAGCCTTTGTCCCTGCTCCTTTGTCCCTGCTTCTGGGCCAGGTGACACAGGCCCTCCCTCCTCTTGTGCTCTGTGACCCAAGACCGTGTGGGCGTGCATTCTAGTGGGACTGAGCCTCCCCATGCTGCTCTGGGCTTTGTTGGAGCCTGACCCTGAAGGACTATCTCCTCAGACTCCTTCCAGACCTTCTTGCCTCTGAGCTGGCCTGGTGGCACCCAGGTGGGGTACAAAGGACCCCCAGGAAAAACCCACTCTTTGGAAGAAGATGCACCCCAGATGGTTTTCAGAGCAAGCTTGTGACATGGGGGTCTCTGGCAGTTAGTAAACATGTCTCCTCTGGTTTCTGTTTATGGCTTCTCTGGCCTGACACAGGAAGGCCAAATTAGTCCCTGCAGCCAACTCATGGTTTTACAGCTCACTTCCCCAAGAGACTGGGCCTTGGGAACTGCCATCAGGCCATCATTCCCCAGGGGCCACCCCTCCCTTACTCGGGGCCCTCCCAAGCCTAAATTGGCATCTGGAAAAGGGGGATTTGGGAATCAGCCTTCTATGGGTCTGAATGCTGTGTGACGTTTTAACCTCTCTGGGCTTCAGAATCCTCACTGGCAAAATGGGGATAGTCAACTTACCTGGCAGTGATTTTTATTGTGGAGGTTCGGTGAGATAAGATGCAAAATCCAGTGCCTGTGGAGAAGCTAGTCTACAAGAGAGAGTGACTGCTATGGCCTTGTTCAGGGCTACAGGGTCTGGATGGGGCACTGTGAGGGTGGCCCTTCTGGGAACGAGGAGGGAGAAAATGTGACCCCGCTGACGTGCAGAGGGGCCACAGCTATGCAGGCGGTGTTTTATTGCTTAAACTGGGTGGGCGTTCATGGGTAAGACTTTTTGGTTCATCTGAATTATTTCATAATAAACATTCCTAAATATAAAAGGTTATGGCATTTTGCAGAAAAGTAACTCAATTACTAAAAACCTGTGGTTAAAATTTTTTTAAAAAATTTTTTAAATGTTTTGTATTTATTTTTGAGGCAGAGGGAAAGCACGAGCTGGGGAGGGGCAGAGAAAGAGACAGGATCCAAAGCAGCCTCTACGCTGACAGCAGACAGCCCGATGCGGGACTTGAACTCATGAACCATGAGGTCATGACCTGAACCAAAGTCGGACACTCAACTGGCTGAGCCAGTCAGGCGCACCTAAAAATTTAAAAAAAAAACCTTTTTTTTTTTTTTAACATTTATTCATTTTTGAGAGACAGAGACAGAGTGTGAGTGGGGGAGAGTCAGAGAGAGAGGGAGATGAGAATCCGAAGCAGACTCCAGGGGCTGAAGTCTCACACTGACTGTGAGATCATGACCCGAGCTGAAGTCGGACGCTTAACCGACTAAGCCACCCAGGCACCCCACCTAAAAAAAAATTTTTAAAGTAATCTCTACACCTAACATGGGGCTTGAACTCATGACCCTGAGATAAAGACCCACACATTCTACTGACTAAGCCAGCCAGGAACCCCAAGAAACCTGTTTTTAAAAAGAGTGAGAGAGAGAAAAATTATAACAAAGCCCAGGTTTCAGTGGCCAAGGGCTGTGGAAGTCGCTTCTCAGGGCCCATTCAGTCCTTCAGACTCTACGCTGTCTTTTCACCTGCCCTTCTGGTTGCCGGCATGGGGAGGCAGGCCGGGAGGTTTCCAGAAGTTCACTACCAGATGCTGCCTGTGGGCTGTGGGTCTGTGTCCTGCCGGGGGGGGGGGGGGGGGGGGGGCACCTGTTACCCAGGAGACGGTAGGTGCCTCACGGGGAAGAGCCTCGCCCAGGTCCTCAGCTGGCAGGCAGGGAGGCACTCCTTCTGGAGTTGTGGGCTGGAGACAGGAAGGTGACGGTGCGTGAGAGGGGCTGCAGCCGGCTGAGCAAGGCCAGGCATCCGGTGCGGGGGGAGGGGGTGGGGGTGGGTGGCAGGCGCTGGGGACAGGATCACCAGAACCAGGCCCCCTGGCCCTTGAGCAAAGACTGCCTCACTACCTGCAACCAAGGGAAACTGAGGCCAAGGAGCTCTCGGGAATGAGTCAGGTGAAGGGGAGGAGAGTATCCCAGGCAGCTAGAGCCACTGCACAGAAGCTTGGAGCTGGAAGAACCTGGAGCAGGACAGTCAGGAGTGCAAGTCAGGGGAAGGGCACGGATCAGGTTGTCCTGGGCCAAGCTTTTCTTGGTGTCTGCCCACCCATGTGCCCCCCTTGGGGACCCCCAAACCACCCACAGACCCCAAGATCAAGAGGTGAGAGAAACAGTTCCGACATCTGAGCTCAGGCTGATCCCTACCCCCAGCCACGGCTTTCTGGGTGAGCTGCGCCAAGCTGAGGTCCCGCTGCTCCCTGACATGCCATTCTGCAGCTCACGAAGGCGTATTTTCAGCTGCTTTTCCATTTTGTTCATAACACAGCCCAATGATACAGACACAGTGTCCCCCCTTTTCTGTGTTAGGATAACGAGGCTCTGGGAGTTTAGGGGGCTTGCTCAGTGTCACAGAGCAGGAAAATGACCCCAGGGTCTTCCTCTCCCTTCTGCCCACGCCATCCCCAGAGATGCATTGGAACCTCGCTCCTCAGACTGTGGTCCAATATGAGGACATCGGCAGCATCTGGGAGCCGGTTAGAAATGCAGAATTTCATCGGGTGCCCCGGTGGCTCAGTTGTTTAGCATCTGACTGTGGCTCCGGTCACGATCTCACAGTGTGTGAGTTCGAACCCCGCCTTGGGTGAGCTTGAGCCCTGCTTGGGGTAAGACATGAACCCCGGCGAGCCCCGCCTCTCTCTCTCTCTCTCCCCCTCATGGGATTCTCTCTCTCTCTGCCCCTCACTCACCTGCACCCTCTCTCTCTCTCAGAAAAAAAGAAAAGAAATGCAGAATTTCAGGACCCTCCCTGGATCCCCAAACCAGAATCTACATTTCAGCAAGAACCCTGGTAATTTGCAAGCACTTTCCGGTTGGAGAAGCAGCTCTTTTTTTTTTTTTTTTTAATTTTTTTTTTTCCACGTTTATTTATTTTTGGGACAGAGAGAGACAGAGCATGAACGGGGGAGGGGCAGAGAGAGAGGGAGACACAGAATCGGAAACAGGCTCCAGGCTCTGAGCCATCAGCCCAGAGCCTGACGCGGGGCTCGAACTCACGGACCGCGAGATCGTGACCTGGCTGAGGTCGGACGCTTAACCGACTGCGCCACCCAGGCGCCCCATTTTTTTTTTTTTAATTTTTTTTTTTTAATTTTTTTTTTTTTTTTGGAGAAGCAGCTCTTTAGAGAAGTTCTTTCCTGTTTAGATGAGACTTCCCAACAGGGAGGCGATACCTACTTCAAAAGGGTGGGCCCCTAATGAAGGATGTTGAGACACTTGTGGCAGATCTCTTTTGTGGGGCATGCTGCAGTGATGAGGGTGGCCCTGTCTTCAGAGACCCTCCCCTCCCCACCCACCACTTCTCCCCCATGTCAGTCTGCCTGGCGCTTTCGGATTTCAGCAAGTGCACCCTTACCCCTTCATCTCCACGACAGCTGTAGAGGGGTGGGGGGGTGGGGAGCTGTTTCAATGGCTGCCTCCCCACGACTCCCAATCTTTCCCTGCCCCCAGCACCCCTGCCTGGTGAGGCTGATTGTCCCATTCAGCACCCCCTCGCCGTGGCATCGGCTGATGGGCTTTCAAAACCCCCTTAGATGCCTAATTACCGCTGATCGGGGGCTGCACGTGCAGGCTTCTGTGAATAAGTGATTCTGTAATTATGGCTGGCACCCAGCCTGCCAGGATGAGGAGGGAAGGGTTCTGAGGACAAAGGGGTTCCTCTGCGAGGAGGGCCTCCCTCCCCGCCAGGGCAGTACTGGGCTTTGTTCTGCTCTGGGACTCCAGTGGCAAATCCCCTGCAGTGAGGCAGGGCTGATGTAGGGAGCCCCAGCTGAGGAGTGGGCTTGTTAATGCAAAACAGTTTGTGTGCCTTGAGTGTGTTCTGGGCCAGGCTCTCTGCTCCGTGCTTTGCATACTGGATCTTACCGGGTGACAACTCATCTTGGTTTCGCTGGGGCATTCCCAGTTTTAACGCTTCCCCCAGAGACCACACCCGCACCACCACTCCCTGCACCAGTTCCAGGCAAACGTGGACAGATTGTCATGCTACATCTAATTCTCTCAACAACTGGAAGATCCCGGAGACCCATTAACCCCATTTTACAGATGGAGAAAGCAATGCTCCAAGGCGTTGAGGATTTTGCCTAGGGCCGAACAGCTGCTGAGTGGCAGAAGCTAGATTTGGACCCAGGTCTGTCTGATCCCAGAGATGTGTGGTGCAAGGAACCTGCCCAAATGCCAAAGTGCAGTGGAAGGTTGGTCTGTGGTGTCCCTCTAGCCCCATCTTTTCTCCGAACCGTGGCTAAGGCCCAAAGCCCCCTCCCACCCCTTCCCCAGCTGCCCACAGGGGTTCCAGCCTTTCTCTGCACAGACTGTTTTCTCTTGGATCCCAGAACTGGACCTGGCTCAGGAGGGCTGGGCTGTGTACAGCCAGGACGTGGCTAGAGGCTTAGGGGCAGGGTGCCCAGGGCAGGGTGCCTGGATCTGCCACCGACGAGCAGCCTGGAGACCCAGGCTCCCCTGTGGGGTGGAGGCGTTGGCTTGGATGCAGGCTGAGGCCCCTTCCAGCTCCGTGTGCCAGCTGGATCCAGCTCGTTCGAGTGGCTGAGAGCCAGTGTGCCTGGCTCTGCAGCCTCTAGATGACCATGTGACCTTGGGCAAATTACCTAACTTCTAGAAGGCGCTTGGGAAGGAAGGATAATGATGCTGCCCACCTCTTTAAGGTCTTAAAGAAACAATGGATGAAAAGCTCTTAGTATGATGCCTGGTGGAAAAAACAGCTAGTTGTGGCTATTGTTATTATTTTTCTTATTATTTTTGGTGATCTCCTTCTCCCTGAGATTGGGGACTCAAGCTAATTCCCCCCATTTCCTGGCTGCGTCAGGGTCCTGGCAGGCCTGGCTGACGTTTGAGCCAAGGAGAGCTGAGGGGAGAGACTGACACTACCCTCGGGGCCTAAAATAGAGATAAAGCTGACTGCAAAGCAAGCTTTGCAGGATTTTGCCCGTACAAGGCCAGAGGCGTGCCACCTTGCAGCCCCTTGGGGCAGGGAGCCGCGGGGCGGACTGCCTCGGGTCTGCCCCAACGGTGTCACAGGCTCTTTCTCCCTCTGATGGATGACTCTCTGGGGGCTGACTTTTATTTAAAATCAGTTTAAGAGAAGAGGCCCCCGGCTCCAGGCCCCCCCCCCCCGGCCAGACAAGCCAGAGCCGGCCCGGGAAAGAAGCCCCACAGCCCGAGGTTTCCCAGATGCCCCTCTTGGATGTGGAATTTGGAGCCGCTGCTTCTGGGGAGTGTCTGGGCGAAAGCGAGGGGCTTCAAGATCTACCCCGCACTCCCCCGCGAAATAGACCTCTAGGTGGCTGTTCAGTCATGCGTCACTTAGGTCCTCTTTGTCCTACGAGGAAGCTGGTCCCTCAAACCACGTCCCCGTTGCCTCACAGGGGGAAGGCCTTGGAATCGGTCCAAGAAAAGACACCCAAGTGTAAGGGGAAAGGCAATTCCTGAACCCGGCCTCTGACACCCAGGAGCTGTGTGACCTTAGGCTAGACGCTTAACCCCTCTGCGCCTCGGCTTCTCCTCTGGTAAATAGGGATAATAATGCACGCCTTGTGGGTTTGTGGTGGGGGCTGAACGAAACAACGAAGGATGGAAAGAGCAAGCCCAGGGCTGGCGCACTGGAGGCGTTCTGTACACGCTCCCCTTACTCCTCTGCTCATAAGACAGTGTGGGTGATGGTTTGGGTGGTGCAGTGACACCTGTTTCAACTCCTGGAAACAGCACACGGGGTTCAGCTCTCTCTCTCTCTCTCTCTCAAGGTTGCATCAGGCACTTGAGGGTAGGAAGAAGGCACCAGACGGCGTCCACCCAGGACTTGTGTACGTGGGGCACTGGTCTGGCCTGGAGCAAAGCGTAGCTGCTGACCCTCCAGCCAGTTTCTGGGCTTCTGTCCCATCGTTCCCATCAACCTGGATGTGCCAATACTTCAGTACCCAAGGGACACCTCCCAAAAGCCTCTCACACCCCAGGAGGTCGTCCTGTATGGCTGCCACTCACTCCAGGCCATAAGCAGGTGCTCAGTGACTGCTTTTGGGGGTGGTGGTGGGGACCCCGACCACTGTGAGTCTAGATACGTCCTCCTCGGGATGCGATCAGATTATAGAAAGCTAAGAGAGGTGACCCACCGGCCCAGAGCCAGGTACCTGGCCTGCAGGGATCTGTTTGTGCTCTGGTCACCTCTTGGGCATGCCCTGGAGCTGTCAGGGCAGAGAGCGGTGCTGGGGGAACTGATCGGCACCCTAGGGACCATCCTATTCTGTTGCTGCGGTGAGCAGGACTCGTCTGCACCTTGTTTTCCTCGTCCGTGAAAGGAGGATTTGCTGAGACCCTGAGCTCAGTGGTTTAGAAGGTGAGCTTGGAGCCAGCTGCCTGAATTTGAAGAGTAGGCCTCCTACGTGTGACCTGTGCCCGCCTGGGTGGACTATTGAGTCTTTCGGGGCCTCTGTTTCCCCATTTGTAGAATGCCAATGGTGACAGAACCTGTCTCCTAAGTTTGCTGCTGTAAATGGTCCAAGGCACCTGGTAACACAGGCTGAATGCCTGCCAGATGCGGGCCACCTGCATCGACGGGTGCCATCTTCCGGACAACTCTCGGAAGAAGGTGCCAATGCTAGTCCTGTTTACAGATAAGGAAACTGAGGTCCAAGGTCACATAGCTAGTGACTGTCAGAGCCAAAGCGTCTGTCTCCATGAGCCCACATTCTTTTTTTTTTTTAATTTTTTTTTAACATTTATTTATTTTTGAGACAGAGAGAGACAGAGCATGAACGGGGGAGGGGCAGAGAGAGAGGGAGACACAGAATTGGAAGCAGGCTCCAGGCTCTGAGCCATCAACCCAGAGCCCGACGCGGGGGTCGAACCCACGGACCGCGAGATCATGACCTGAGCTGAAGTCGGACGCTTAACCGACTGAGCCACCCAGGCGCCCCGCCCACATTCTTAATAAATAATGTTACCTTCTAGTGTTATTGTTGTAATTAAAATTAAACACAATTCCAGTGTCCCATAATTGTGACCTGCCTTTGCTGTTGAATAGGACAAGGGTGAGGTGGTGTCAGTGTCCCCAGGCCTGTGCTTCCCCCAGCTGCTAAAGAGGATTCTGTTGTTTCTCTTGCCCACCTGGGGGACGAGGGCTGCCTAGTGCAGGGCCATAGCCAGGACTCAGAGAAGAGGGACCAGGAGAGCTGGAAGGGAGCACCAGAGAACAGAGGCAGGAAACAAAATTGGGAGAAGAAGAAAACTGAATGTAAAAAAAAAGTCGCCCAGAGCTATGAACTGGTCTCTTAAGAACCCTTAAGAAATGGGAGTTAGGGGTGCCTGGGTGGCTCAGTTGGTTGCACGTCAGACTTCGGCTCAGGTCATGATCTCACAGTTCAGGAGTTCAAGCCCCACGTCAGGCTCTGTGCTGACAGCTCAGAGCCTGGAGCCTGCTTCTGATTCTGTGTCCCCCTCTCTGCCTCTGCCCTACTCATGCTCTGTCTCTTAAAAATGAATAAACATTAAAAAACATTTTTTTAAAGAAATGTGAGTTAAGAAAGAACCTATTTAATTGTGAACTGTCATTTGTGCTGTCTGAATCCAACACCACCTACAGGCTTAGCCATCAGCAGGGTTACATTTGGGGTTATGCCTGGGCCTCAGGGAGGCCCTGGATGCCTGGGGGAGACGCAGGGAGCAGGCTGACTTCTGGTGCCTCAGAACGGCAGGTGAGTCTTGACACTGTTACGTGTGCCTTCCCTCTTGGTGAGGCGAAATCCTCCACCTTCCCTTGTCCTCTGGCCTTCTGAGGTCTAGGGGGGCTCAGGCCTCTCCTGGTGACCCCTGATGAGGGGTCTCAGCTGCATCCCAGTGAGTCCTGAAGCAAAGCCCCTCTCTGGGAAGCCCCCTCTGGGCAGTGAGGACCGGAGGCCGGGACTGCAGTGGGGACCCATCAATGTCTGGGTCAAAGGCCCAAAGAGCCCTTGTTCTTAACATTCCTGGTGCAGCCTAACAGGACTGTGAAGGATGAGGGCCACTGGGCAAGTGCAGAGTCAATGTGTGGCTAGGGGAGCAGACAACGAGGCTGACCACTAGGGCCTGCGTCCCCAGTGGAGCGCCCAGATGTCTTGTAGGGCTGATGTGATGAAATGCGCTGGGGGCCAGGATAGTGTTTTATTTATTTGTTTATTTATTTGTTTATTTAATGTTTGTTTATTTTGAGAGAGAGAGAGAGAGAGAGAGAGAGAGAATCCTGAGCAGGCTCCATGCTTTCAGCACAGCACAGATCATGACCTGAGCTGAAATGAAGGGTTGGTCGCTCAACTGACTGAGCCATCCAGGCACCCTCAGGATAGTGTTTTAAAAATGAATATACTACATATTTCCATCCATTATAAGTTAAACCATTGACTTTATCCTAGTTCTTTGGGGGGACAGGAAAAATAGATGTCTTTTAAACGTATTTATCAATTGGGAGGCCCATTCAGGTACCCCTACTATAAAAATGTGAACAAATTGTGTATCTCAGAATCAGGGACTCTGCTGCTCATGGAAAAAGTGTCCTCACTCTGAGAAGACAGGTCACCCTCACCAGCCCTCGGTTCTCTCTTCCCTCTGTCCTTCCTGGTCATACACATCTTCTCTCTTATTAAGTGATGCTAAATGTGAGGCCAGAGCTGCCTGCTCCTGACTCTTTGGTGATGGAAGACTAAGGGGACTGACACATACATGAGCAGTAACAAAGCATCCTCCCATTCATTCATTCATTCATTCAACAAATACTGAACACTTCATATGTGCAGACAGTAGTCTGGGAGATGGAGATGAAATGGAAAAATGGTCCAAGTTGACTTGGGTCTTCATAGTGTACTGGCTACATGACTGGTAACATTGAAATCAAGCCTTCTCATGTCCAGGTAGATAACAAGAAGTACGGATAGCTGAGTGAGGTTTCACTCCCGTGAAAACCAGGATTAAGGAGCTTGCACCCAATTTTTAGCAAGAAGTTGTAAACATATCCATGTAAGTTACCTCTGTCCCTAGTCGGTGAGGGTGACTCAAGTTAGGCAAATGGCATGATGGAAAATCTGGGAATTAAAAGTCCAAATAAGTTAAAATATTGTGTTGCACTCAGGGCCTGGAATCTGGGACTTTCCCAATGTTTCCATCCTCTGGAAAAGACTCCACCGTGAGCCAGAAACCCAGGAGTGCCCTATTCCTCCTTCTCCTTGTCCTACTGTGATTTTCCTTCCTAAGGATCTCAGATCTGTTCACGTCTCTCCATCTCCCCTGCTACCTATTGGATTTGTGCTGCTGTCGCCTCCTGCCTGGACATCTTCTCAACTGGTACCTCCAGCCTCTCAACCCCCATGAGTCAGGCCAAATTCCCCCCATCACTAGCTCTGGCACTAGCAGTTTTTCACGGTGCTCATCGTGGTCCTAACCGTGGATTTATTAGTGAGCTTGTTTAAGTAATGGCTGCCTCCCCCGCTTCATTATAACCTCCTTGAGTGCAGGGACTACATCTGTTTTTGCTCATCATTCTGTCCCCTGCACTTAGCACGAAGCTAGGAAGGAGTTGGAAACATATTTTGACCAAGACTTTGTAAACATATCCATATAAGTTAGCTCTATCCTTACACTTCCCCTCTATCTTTGCTTATCCTTAGCCATGGCGGGTGCTCAATAAATATTTGTTGAATGAATAGATTAATGACTAAAGCTGTTTTAAACATAAAAGAGAGAGACATAATTTTTACATGTATGAAATCAGCTTTTTTTTTTTTCTCCCCCACTAAACAAATGCTGAAGACATATTTCAAGACTGTCCATTTGGAAGGACATTTTGGCCTGTTCAGAGGCCAAAATGTGGGTGGTGGAGCCCCTTACAAACAGTGTGTGTGTGTGTGTGTGTGTGTGTGTGTGTGTGTGTGTGTGTGTTTGAGAGATTATTCCCTGGGGAGTGCACAAAGAGGAAGACAGTGAGGATTATCTATGATCTGATCATCTATTATCTGATTATCTAATTATCTGTTAAGACAAACACATCCAACTGAGGGTCCCGGGGACTTCCAAGAAGTAAAAATAAAATCCTGCTAAGTATTTGCACACTGAATGCTGACATGAAGGAAGCATTAGCCTGGTGCGATGCTATGAACGGGTGTAGGAGAAAAGATAGGTATCTTCTTCGCAGACTTTCTCTCTCCATCTTGTCAGATCTTTTCCTGGATGCTGCTGCGGGTTCCTGGGAGGAGGTGACAGCCCCGGAAGTATCTGCTGTGGTCAGTGGGGCTACTGTTTGGCTCTCGACATAGTCCTTGCCCCTCCCTCCGCTCCCCCGTCCCCGCCTTTACACCCACTTTGTGCTCAGCCATCCAACAAGACCTGTGCTGTCTAAGTGTAGAGAAACAGGCTCTCTTCTCTACTGTTTTGGGGGCTGTAAATTTGACCCACGTTTTGCAGGGCAATTTAGCAGTACCTATCAAACATTTAAAGACATATCCACCTTGATCACGGCCAATTCTCTTCGAGAACTGTATTTCCACAGATATACTTGGACTTGTTTGCGGAGATGGATATGTGAAGATGTCCATTGCAGTATCATTTATGCCAGCAAACAAAAATTAGAGCAATTAAATGTGAAATGTAGGAAATGGCCTAATAAATTGTGTCCATCTGTACTGTGCAATATTATAAAGCTGCGGGATGGCTTTCTCGAATGGTTCTTCCAGACTCCAGAGTGTTCCTTCTCAGTGTCCTTTTGAGTTCACTTTCTCTCGACAACAAAGAATTATCTGGCCCCAAATGTCAATAGTGCCGAGGATGAGAAATCCTGGGCTAAACCCGAGCCTAGAACGCAGAAAGTGCTCATTAAATATGTCATAAATGAATAGAGTCTGGCATGTGTTAGGTGCTCCGTAAGTAATCAGTAAATGATTGGAGGAAAGAAAATGAGGTAGATCCACACATTTCAATAGGGAAGGAAGTCTCAGATACGGTGTTAAAAAAAAAAAAAAAGCAAAGTGCAAAACAGTGTATATTACTATTACTTTTTGGTTAAAAATGATATAAACAAATGAATATGCTTGTCTATGCATAGGAAATTTATGTAAGAGAACGTAAGTAAGTCTTACTGGTTATCTCTGTTAAGTGGGACAGAGTTTGGAGTGGGGAACAGGGGAAAACATTGGCTTTTCATTTCATAGGATATTTGAACTCTTTTAATTTTTTTTATTTATTTATTTTGAGAGAGAGACAGAGCACCTGAGCAGGGGAGGGGGAGGCAAGGAGAGAGAGAGAGAGAGAGAGAGAGAGAGAGAGAAACAGAGACTCCTCAGCAGGCTCCACACTGCCAGCGTAGAGTCCAATGTGGGGCTCGAACCCACAAACTGTGAGATCGTGACCTGAGCCCCTGAGCCGAGGTTAAGAACCGGATGCTTAACCGAGTCAGCTGCCCTTGTGCCCCTGAGCCATTTTAATTTTATATCATGAGCATACAGTGATTCTAGAACACCCACCACCACCACCGAGCCCAGCTTAATTAAAAAACCCAAACCAAAACAATAGGACGGCCTGGTCTACCTCAGCGGCAACAACACTCGGTGTAAAAAGTGGCACGTGGGGCCTGGTGGACTGAACCTCTGGGTGGGGGGAGCTGGATGTGGTTTTCGCAGCCTACAGCGTGCCTCCCCCCCCCCCCCCCCCCCAGTAAGCCACCTCCGACTCTCAGCTTATCTCCGTTGGTCTTCGTATCAGCCCTGAGAAGGCCTGTCATCATTTTTACTGTTGAGGAAGCTGAGGCCGGAAGAAATTATAGTGCCTTGCTGAGGGGGTGACAGCAGAAGAGTGTCCTTTTGTGCTTTGACCCCACGGGTATTGGTGGGGAGGGGGCGTGTATTAGTTATCTAATGCTGCGAAACAAAAGATCCCAAAACAGCATCTCAAGACAAGAAACCTTTATTGTCTCACAGTTGCTGAAGGTCAGAGGTTCTGGTTCGTGGTTTCTCCTAAGGCTGCTGTCAAGCTGAAGGCTGGGACTGCCGTCCTCTGAAGGGGGAGGATCCGCTTCCTCTCACCCTGTGGGCCTTGGCAGGCCTGGATTCCTCAGTGGCTCTTAGAGATTCGCTTCCTCACCATGTCGGCCCCGGGCTGTCTGAATGTCTGTATGGTGGGTCAGCCGGCTTCCGCTAGGGCTGAAAGCTAGAGCTGAAAGATTGAGGGAGAGAAAGAGAGAACCCAAGGCAGAAGCGCGGTGTTTTATGACCTAATCTCAGAAGGGACATGCAGTCACTCCTGCCATGTTCTGTTGGCCACACAGTACAGCACGGGAGGAGACCACACAAGGGTGTGGGTTCCAGCAAGTGGGATAATTGGAGGACGTCTTGGAGGCTGGTGACCACAGAGCAGCTTCTGGAAGTCTTACTCTGAAAGCCCAGACTCTATCTTTGGGTGGCTCCTGGGGCGGGAGAATAGGAGGACCCACCTGGACCGGTGCTGTGGTGCAGCAGGGGGCACCACGGAGAGACACCCGGAGGGACGAAGGGGTACGGACCTCCGGAGCACATCCCCAGTGTGGGCTTCTGCCCCAACCCTGAGAAATCACAGGCAAATCGTCGTGCTCTCTGGGTCTCAGCACCCCCCGTCCAGGGCCAGTGGCGACTTGACACCTTAGCCTTCCCTCCGCTCGGGAACGTAGTGGCCCAACTGTGGGCAGTGCCCGGGAGCCAGTGAGCCCTGTCAGCGCCATAATCACAGGCCTGAGTGGCCCGCTCTGGACAAATGACCTCGCCAAGCTGGCCGCGTGGCGAGTGCTAGACAAGCGCTCGGTGACAGGTCAATGGCTTCCTTTGTAAACACATGTACTCATTGTTTACTGCATGCCAGGTCCTTGGCTAGGCCTCCAGTTCACACATTACATCGGTGTTCACCCCCAGCACACTATAAGGTTGGTAGTTATATTAGGCCCCATTTTACAGATGGGAAACGGAGGCAGGGAAGTTCAGCACGTTGCCCCAAACCACACCGGACTTGGGCCCCAATCAGCATGGCTCTAAGATCTCTGTTCTCCCTGCTGATGCGGCACTGCCTCCCATTCGCTTCCCTGCAGTGGGAGTCAGGGCTCTTTAGCGGGAGGGCATGAGTCTGCGGCCCGAGAGTCTTCTGGGTCCTCTATTCCCCACCGAAGGGGTGGAGAAGGTGCAGTCCCAAGACAAGAAGCCTCCTCTTCCCTCCTTGAGTTGGAGCCAGTGCCCAGACCCAAAGCCTCCTAAGAGCCAGACTGGTGGTCTTTCACTTCCGTCTGGAAGCCCAGTCCTCATACCACCTCCTGCAAAAATACTTCTGCAATAAGCAGGAGGCTGGTTCATTTTCTTTTTTTTTTTTTTTAAACGTTTTTTATTTATTTTTGGGACAGAGAGAGACAGAGCATGAACGGGGGAGGGGCAGAGAGAGAGGGAGACACAGAATCGGAAACAGGCTCCAGGCTCTGAGCCATCAGCCCAGAGCCTGATGCGAGCCTGACGCGGGGCTCGAACTCACGGACCGCGAGATCGTGACCTGGCTGAAGTCGGACGCTTAACCGACTGCGCCACCCAGGCGCCCCGAGGCTGGTTCATTTTCAAGGCCGGAGCTAATTCCTAGTAGGCAGCCTGCTAGAAGGAGCCTGGGCTGTGGCAAGAGGCAGATCTGTGTTAAGTCCTTGGGCAAGCAGCTAACCTTTCTGAACCTCAGCTTCCATATCTGCAAAATGGGGACAATCGCACTAATTTCTAAGTTAGTTGTGAGGATTAAGTGAAACACAAGAAGTGAAAATACCTGGTATGTGGTAAGTACCAAATCACATTTGTTTCTTGGTTGTCTTTAGTCCTTTTAGATCATATTGCAGAAGCTCCAAGTCTCCCTCCAATAAAAATGTTCTTCTTTGCATTAAAACGGGGCCCTCAGGGGCACTTGGGTGGCTCAGTCAGTTGAGTGTCAGACTTTGGCTCAGGTCACGATCTCACGGTTCATGGGTTCAAGCCTCACGTCGGGATTTGTACTGACAGCACGGAGCCTGCTTTGGATCGTCTGCCTCCCTCTCTCTCTGCCCCTCTCGGCTTACACACTCTTTCTCTCTCAAAAATAAACATGAAAAAAAAATTTAAAAAAAGGGGGGCCCTCAGTCTTGCCTGCTAGGGTTTTTTCCCTGTGTGACCTTAACATCTCCAAACACTTCTTCCAACCAGTGAAGACCTCCACAGCGTTGATGGGGGCTTTCTCTTCTGCACCTTGTTAGAGCCGGACCTGAAGCCCCCAAGAAAAGGGAGCCTTGATATAGCCGACCTAATTTCACCAACTGCGCCTCTAGTGGGCCAGGTTGGGGGAAGTTCCTGCAGTACTTCTGGAGTGGAAAAACCCCAGGTCTCCAGGTGGTGGCTGCTGCACTACATTTGGCCAGCTTAGTCACTGGCGGCAGGCCTAGGAAGTGGTTGGATTCCAGCAGCTGAGGTCCCATGGGGAGCAGCTGCTTCTGTCCTAGGGAGCTGGGGGAGGGGGCATGGGAGAGCAGACATTCTAGAGACTCTCATCTAGTCCACAGTGGGATTGGAAATGAGGCTAAATTCTCTCCTAGCTACTCTGGCCTGGAGTTTTAGGGTGAAAACCAGGCCCCTGTGGCTTGCTTACTCACAAATGGTTTATTTAATAGAAACAGAAAAAGATAGTATAGGGGCGCCTGGGTGGCTCAGTCTGTTAAGCGTCAGCTTCTGCTCAGGTCATGATCTTGTGGTTCGTGAGTTCGAGCCCTCACCGGACTCTGCCGACAGCTCAGAGCCTGGAGCCTGCTTCGGACTCTGTGTCTCCTTCTCTCTCTGGCCCTCCCCCACTCACATTCCGTGTCTCTTTCTCTCAAAAATAAATAAACATTGAAAGAAAGAAAGAAAGGAAGGAAGGAAGGAAGGAAGGAAGGAAGGAAGGAAGGAAGGAAGGAAGAAAGAAAGAAAGAAAGAAAGAAAGAAAGAAAGAAAGAAAGAAAGAAAGAAAGAAAGAAAGAAAGAAAAGGAAAAGATAGTATCCTTTCAGGTAGGGAGGCTGGCTCCTTGGCAAAGGTTGGGTGGCTCTCAGGGAACTGAAAGGTGGTCAGACCAGGCCTTGAAGGTCATTTCCAGTCCCCAAAATGCAGGGCTCCATGATTTGGGACATTGCTCTAGATCAAGTAGATAAGAATGAGGGCTCATAGACAAACCCGCCACAGCATCCCTAGGGGAGAAGCAGGGCCAAGAGCCAAGACCCAGGGCGGAAAAAGTACCAGACAAGTCAGACCTCTGACTGACCTTGTGACCCCAGGCAAACCGCCTTCCTTGCTGAGCCTCGGTGTCCCCGCTTATAAAATAGGGAGGACATGCTCCTTTACAGACACTTGCAGCTCTGAAAATCCCTGCTTCATTTCTGGAGTTTTGGCCTCGTCCCTGGTAATCTGGAGACCTGCCAGTACGCAAATATTTATGGAACATTTGGCACCTTGTCAGGTGAGGTAGGAGAAACAAGTAATTTCAGAGTCAGCCTCTGTCCTCCTGGAGCTCATCAAGGACACTCAGATGTAGGCAGGCACACACACAGAAGCGGCTACCTGATACCCAGTGGATGGTGCCTGTTACAGGACCACCCAGCGTGGTCCACAAAGACTTTCTGGAGGAGGCAGAATTTGAGGCAGGCTTTGCAAGATGGGAAGAATTCACTAGTTTAGGGGAAGGGACTAGGGTATCTGTGCAAGGCCTGGTGAAAAGTCAGGGCTCACACATACAGCTGTGTGGGATGTGCACTGCACAAGTTCAGAGGCACTCTGCATTGTAGTTCATGTGACTAGCACTCCCTCCCTGTGTATAACCTCCATGGCCTTGTGTGAAAACCCTGGAAAAATGCTGGGATAGGTGTCTTCCAGGGCTGGTGGGGTGGGGCCCATTTGCCCACCCCTGGCCTGAGGTGATACGATTCTCTCGGCCTTGGGCCGTAAGCTGTGCTCCTTCTTGAACAAGGCTCCAAGCGTTCATGAAAAGAGCTCAAAGAGATCAGATTCGGGTGTTCCTTCCATTGCTTTGTGGGATCCTCAGCAAGTGGCACAACCTCTCCAGTCCTCGGCTCCCTCCTGAAAGTGGGCGTCATAAGAATTCCACTCTACTGGGTGTGGAGGAAGTGAAAGCAGATCACGTATTTGAAGTGCCAGCCCTGGGCTTGAGAAATGATCCGTGCGATGATGACTGACTTGGGGACAGAGAGAGAGGACGGAGACAGAGAGGTTGGTTCCCGGAAACTCCTGGGTTCTGGGGACGGTTGAGTGGGGGCAAGCGGCTTGCAATTGGGCTGGGCAAGAGCTGTTGCCAAATAGCAATGATTTTGCCATGAACTTTTAAATGGCTCCCAGGGCACTGGCAGGGTCTTGTGGGAGAACTGTTTTAGGAAAAAATATTTTGTGAAGAACATTGGAGCCGGGGCCTCAGGGGATTGGAGTTCTTTGCTTCGCCCAGCAGGGATGCTGGGCCACTCGCTGAATCTGAGTTTCTGTGTGTCCCTCACCCCATTAGGGGAAGGACCTCACAGCGGCTAGACTCCTTGGCCACCCTGGGCACTGCCCACCCCAGGCCCGGTTAAGGAGCCGGAAAATGCAGGTATACCCGGGGGAAGTTGAGCTTTCCAGGGAACATCATGACTCCAGGCAGCCAGACTGGAACCTGAACTCACAGCAGTGGAGTCTATGCAGTCAGTCTTAGTTTCACTCTGCTTACACCGCTCTGCAGACACAAGGCTGAGCAGCAGGAGGCTCCAGCTCACCCCCATTTACCCCCAGGTTTGCCTTCTGGACCCAGGAATCTACTGATAGGACGGAAGCTTCTTCCAAAGGCTTGGACTCAGCCCGGGCTCAACTTCCTCTTCCAATGGCACGTGCAGACAGAAAGTGAAGGGGTCTTCTCTTGGTGGGGGCACCAGCCCCTCGGTCCTTCAGATCCCATTCTAGAAGCGTGGCCAGGCTCGGGGCCAGCATAATAATAATAATAATAATAATAAGTGTTCATTTTTAAATAAAACAGCTTTAGTATAATTCTCAGATCTTAAAATTCACCCTTCAAAAGCATACAATTCGGTGGTTTTATTTTATTCACAAAGTTGTGCAATTATCAATCCCTATTATCTAATCCCAGAACGTTTTCAACAAAGAAACCTGGACCCAATTAGCGGTCAGTCTCCATTCCCTCTTCCCCCTCAGCCCCTGGCAACCTCTGGTCTCCTTTCTGTCTTCATGAATTTAATGATTCTGAGCATTTCACATAAATGGAATCACATAAAGTCTTTTATGACCGGCGTGTTTCACTTAGCATACTGTTTTTAGTGTGGCATATATCAGCACTTTGTTCCTTTTTTATGGGTGAATGATATTCCACTGCAGGGATAGGCCACGTTTTGTCTATCCATTTACCAGTTGATGAACCAAGCTGTTTCCAGCTTTTGGAATATTATGAATAATACTGTTATGAATAGCTAAGTTTTTAATATGGCAGGGGGCCAATATCAGCCTTCGCATGTGGATGTCCAGTTGTTCATGTCATTTGTTGAGGCTCTTCTCGCCCCCATTCAAATGTCGTGGCAGTCTCACTGAAAACAAATTGACCATAAATGCAGGGGTTTATCGCTAGGCTTTCAATTCTATTCCGTCGATCTATAATATACGTTTGCCTTTCTTTCAGTACCACACTGTCTTGATTACTGCAACTTTGTAGTAAATTTTGAAATTGGGAAGTGTCAGTCCTTCATCTTTGCTTTCTTTTTCAAGAAATTTTCTTTTCCAAAATTTTGTGGGGGCTGTGGGGTGCCTGGGTGGCTCAGTTGGTTAAGCATCCGACTTCGACTCAGGTCACGATCTCACAGTTCGTGAGTTTGAGCCCCGCGTGGGGCTCTGTGCTGACAGGGCAGAGCCTGGAGCCTGCTTTGGATTCTGTGTCTCCCTCTCTCTCTGCCCCTCCCCTCCTCACACGCTGTCCCTCTCCCTCTCAAAATTAAATAAATATTTAAAAAAATTAAAAGAAAAATTTTTTTGGCTATGTAGGTCCCAAATGAATTTTATAGTATCAGCTTGTCAATGTCTGCAAAAAAACGCAGCTGGCGTTTTGATAAGGATTTTTATTGAATCTGTAGTTCAATTTGGGGTTTATTACCATCTTAACAATTTGTCTTTCATCCATAGACATGTCATTTCATTTATTTAGATCTTCTTTAGTTTCTTTCAGTGATGTTTTGCAGCTTTCAATGTACAAATCTTACACTTCTTTTGTTAAATTTATTCCTAAGTATTTTATTCTTATGTCTTTAAAACAAGTACGAAATTGTTTTCCCAATTTCATTTTTGAGTTGTTCATTGCTCGAGGGTAGAATTGCAACTGATTTTTATATTTTGATCTTGAATCCTGCAACCTTGCTAAATTCATTCCTTACGTCTAATTGTGTGTGTGTTTGCACGTACCTGTTCACATGTGTTTCCTTAGGATTTTTTATATATAAGATCATGTCATCTGCAAATAGTTTCCTTCTCCTCCTCCTCCTCCTCTTCCTCTTTCTTCTCATCCTTCTTCTTCTCCTCCTTTGCAATCTGGATGCCTTTTATTTTATTTTTTTCTTGCTTAATTGTCCTGGTTAGAACCTCCAGTACAATATTGAATAGGAATAGTGAAAACAGATATTCTTTTCTTGTTCCTGATCTTAGGGGAAAAGCTTTTAGTCTGTCACCATTAAAAATGATGTTAAAACTGAGAACAAACTGAGGGTTGATGGGGGGTGGGAGGGCGGGGAGGGGGGGTGATGGGTACTGAGGAGGGCACCTTTTGGGATGAGCACTGGGTGTTGTATGGAAACCAATTTGACAGAAAACTTCATATATTGAAAAAAAAAAAGAAAGAACAGCAAAAAAAAAAAAATGATGTTAACTGTTGAGGTGCTTAGCTGGCTCAGTCAGAAAAGCATGTGACTCTTTATCTTGGGGTTGTGAGATTACTAAAAACAAACAAACAAACAAACAAACAAAAAGAATGATGTTAACTGTGGAGTTTTCATAGATGTCCTTTATCAGGCTGAGAAAGTTCCCTTCTATTACTATTGAGTATTTTTATCATGAAAGAGTGTTGGAGTCCTTTAAATTCTTTTTCTGATTCTATTAAGATGATTATATGGTTTTTGTCCTAATTCTGTTTTTTCAAATATATTTATTTATTTTGAGAGAGAGAGAGCAAGGGAGGGGTAGAGAGAGGGAGAGAGAGAGAATCTCAAGCAGGCTCTGCACTGTCAGCGCGGAGCCCGATGCAGGGCTTGAACCCATGAACAATGAGATTGTGGTCTGAGCTGAAATCAAGAGTTGGAGGCTTAACCAACTGAGCCACTCAGGTGCCCCTGTCCTAATTCTATTAATATGGTATATAATTATACTGATTGATTTTTGGATGGTAACGCAACCTTGTATTTCTGGGATAAATCCTACCTGGTCATGGTGCATAATCCTTTTTATGTGTTGCTGGATTCTGTTTGCTAGTTTTTGTTTAAAATTTTTATGTCTACATTTATAAGGGATATCTTTGTAGGTTTTTTTTTTTCCCTTGTGCTAATTTTGTATGAAGGGTAATACTGTCCTTGCAGAATGAGTTAAGAAGTATTCCCTCCTTTTCTGTTTTTTAAAAGAGCTTAGATTGGTTCGTCTTTAGATATTTAATATAATTCACCAGTGAAGCCATCTGGGTCTGGACGTTTCTTTGTGGGAGGATTTTGATTATTACTTCTGTCTCTGTACTTATCATAGTTTTGTTCAGATTTTCTGTTTCTTCTTGAGTCCGTTTTAATAGTTTGTGTCTTTCTAGGAATTTGTCCCTTTAATTTAAACTATCTTATTTGTTGGCATATAGTGGTTCATAGCATTCCCTTATAAACATTTTCATTTCTGTAAGGTTGGTATTCTTGGTACTATGTCCTCTCTCTCATTTTTTATTTTAGTAACTTTAATATTTTCTTTTTTTTTTCCCCCTCGGTCAATCTAGCTAAAGCTGTGTCAGATTTTTTTTTTTTTAATTCAGGAAATATTTATTGAGACCTACTCTGTGCCAGGCATTGTTCTGTTTTTTTTTTGTTGTTGTTGTTTTACATTTTTTTCCTTAAAAATTTAATTCCAATATAGTTAACATACAGCATTATATTAAAAGGTTTGTCAATTGTGTTATCTTTATCTTTTCAAAGCATCAACTTTTGATTTTGTTGATTTTCTTTAGTATTTTTCTATTCTTTATTTCACTTATTTTGTTTCAGTTTTTATTTCTTTCCTCCTGCTTCCTTTAGGTTTTGTTCGGGTTTTTTCTTATTTATATTTTTATTAACATATAATTGACATGTAACATTATATTGGTTTAGATGCACAACAAAATGATTTGGTGTTTGTACATATTGTGAAATGATTATCCGAATAAATCTAGTTAATACCTGTCATCACACTTAGTCACAAATTTTTTTCTTGTGATGGGAACTTTTATAATCTACTCTCCTAGCAACTTTCAAATATATAATAATATAGTCATCATGTTGTACCTGACATCCTAGGACTTATTTATTTTATAACTAGAACTTTTTACCTTTGACCCCCTTCACACCCATCTCACACATTTCTTAACTACTTAAGGTGGAATATTAGTTTACTTATTTGAGATCTTTCTTCTTTTTAGTTTTTATTATTTATTTTTTAAATATTTTATTTTAAAATTTTAAATGTTTATTTTTAAAGGAGAGAGAGAGAGACAGACAGACAGACAGACAGGGCATGAGCGGGGGAAGGGCAGAGAGACAGGGAGACACAGAATCTGAAGCAGGCTCCAGGCTCTGAGCTGTCAGCACAGAGCCCGAGGCGGGACTTGAACTTACGTGCTGTGAGATCACGACGTGAGCCGAAGTCAGATGCTTAACCGACTGAGCCACCAAGCCATCCCTTAAATATTTTATTTTTAAGTAATCTCTACACCCAACCTGGGGCTTGTACTCATGACCCCAAGATCAAGAGTTGCTTTTTCCTCCAACCGAACCAGCCAGGCACCCCACCTTTCTTCTTTTTAAATATAGATGTTTACAGCTGTCAATTTCCCTCTAAGCACTGCTTTATCTGCATCTCATAAACTTGGTATGTTGTGTTTTCCTGTGTACTCATTTCAAAGCATTCTTATTTTCTTGTGTTTTCTGCTTTAATCTATTGGCTATTTAAGAGTGTGTTGTTTAATTTCCACATATTTTCTTCTGTTAATTGATTTCTAATTTTATTCCATTGTGTCCAGAGAACATACTTTGTATTACTTCAGTCCTTTTAGATTTATGGCCTAAAGTTTGGTCTGTCCTGGAGAATGTCCCAGGACATTCTGTGGGTATGCTCACAGCCCTGTGCATGCATGTGGAATTCTAGATTCCCAGAATATAAGGGCACTTTTCACAGCCCTCTATGGACATCCCATTCTTGTGTCTACTTTTAAGTTTAAGTTTGGTGAGCATTTGCTGTGTGCTAGGCCCAGGGCTAGGTCTCATGAACCTCTTTCCCTGACTCTTATAAGAATTCAGTTGATTTTTTTATTGGAGCATTTACTTTATGGATTAAAAGGCTGGGGCTCAGAAAGGTGAAGAAATGTGCCCAGGGGCGCATAGCTGGTTGAATGGTGAAGTTCTTCTCTATTTCCCATGCCTCTACTATACCAGTGTTTCGACATCACAAGATGATTTGAGGTAACATATAATCACTTAACAGTTTGAATTGCGCACGCGCGCGCGTGTGTGTGTGTGTGTGTGTGTGTGTGTGTGTGTGTGTGTAATTTGTATACCCAATCCATGACTTTACGTTTAGGACAAGGCATAAATCCGTGATTAACTTTGAAGAGTTAGTCAATCTAAAAACAATTTTAAGGGCACCTGGGTGGCTCAGTCATTGAAGCATCTGACTCTTGATTTTGGTTCAGGTCATGACCTCAAGGTTCATGGGATCAAGCTTCATGTCGGGCTCTGAGCTGACCACATGGAGCCTGCTTGAGATTCTCTCTCTCCCTCTCTCTCTGCCCCTTCCCTGCTCTCTCTCTCTCTCTCTCTCTCTCAAAATAAATACATAAATATCAAAAAATTAAAAACAATTATTAAATAATATATGGTTACGGGTGATATCTGTCAGGACAAAAGTTGAGCATGATGGAAGTTGGCATGACACCACATTCTGCCCACACACCCTCCACTCTGACATTGGGAGTTAGGGTGGGGGAGGGCAGAAGGCGTGTCTATACGGCACCATCCGGTAGGATTTTCTGTGATAACGGAAACATTCTGCTATCTTACTGCCCAATATGGTAGCCACTGACCACATCAAGTACTTGAAATTGTATTTAATTGTAATTCTTTTAAATTCGAATTCATACAGCCACGTGTGATTAGTGGCTGCTATATTGGAGAGGTCAGCCACGGCCAATTTCAGCTCACCTGCTCCACAGGTCTGCCGGCTTCACTGAGCTGGGAGTTGTCGTCCCAGAAGCTCATACCCAGGAGAGCAGCAGACAAGGCTTCTGTCTCTAACTCTGGATTGTGTGGCTATTCGGTCTTGCCAAAAGGACTGAGTCTTTTCATGCCTCAGTTTCCTTATATGTAAAACAGGACTAATAATTACTGCTCCATATATCACATAGGCTTATGACGAGGGTCATGGGACTAATTTAGGAAAGAAAGTTTTATGAACCATTAAGTAGTGGAGAAATGAAAAAAAAACCGTCTAAAAATATTTTCAGAATAAATGAGTTTCTTGGAACAAGTGTGGTCAGGCTGGGCTGGGTGTGGGGAGGCAGTGTGAGTGAATTTGGGGTCATGGAATCTGACCTACACTACAGCCTGGACCTTGGCTTGTCCTCTAGACCACACAGCCTGGGTCTGAACTCGCCTGTGGGCTGTTCCAGAGTAAATGCATCAGAAGATATGATGAGAGGCCCTCGGGGAACCCGTACTGACCTCAGGCTGGATCCACACCATTTTCCCGTGGTTTCCCCTACCTCAGTAAATGGCAACTCGAGCTTTCTAGCAGTCGTCCTTGAGGCCTTTCTTTCCCTCCCATCCCACCCCTGAGGACTTGGCTTCTATCCAGAATCAGCCACTTCTTACCATTCTCACATTATCACCAGCTCACCCCGGAGCTATCATAATATCCTCCTATCTGGTCCCACCCTTGACCCGCTACAACAGCATCTTTTCCACTATAATCAGGGAGATCTTTTCCAATGCTAAATCAGGTCAAGTCTGCCTTAAAACCCTGTAAAGGCTTCCTGCTCCACAGGGGAAGCCTGCATCCTTCTGGTGGCCCACAGAGCCTACCTACCTGTTCCCTCTGACCTCCTCTCCAAATACTCCACTCCAGCCATCCAGCTTCTTGCTGGTCCTTGAACACATTAAGCCTCAGGGCCTTTGCACTTACTGTCCCCCTGCTTGGAATGCCCTCCTGCCAGATACCCTGTTGGCTCACCGCTAGTGCCTCCAGGTCTCTGCTCAAATGTCACCTTATCAGACGGGATTTCTGTGTACACCTGACAAAATGATCATCTCTGTCTCCGGCCCTTGCATGCCAACTTCCCGAGGACAGTGCCCGGGACGTACTTGGCAGTGTCATTCTTGCTGGATGAATGATGTTCTGGGCAGATGGGATCACTGGCAGCTCAGGAAACTTGCTATGTGGTTTGGACAAACTGCCCTCTTTGGACTTCAAATGCCCCATCTGCACAATGAGGCCTAAATAAGGGACGGCACAGTCTTGAAGATTGCTCACAGTTTGAAAGAGTCCGTAGGGCCCCCGATTCTGCTCTCGCGTTTGCCTGATGTTGGTGAGGTGGCCCTCCAGAGGGGTGTTGGACCTCGGGCTGGCTGAGGCATCACTTAGGAAGGAGAAGGATGAGATCTAAGTTGGGTCCCTGGGGTGGTCCACAGGGCCAAAAGACAACTTCTGCAGAACATGGGCCTCTTGGAAGCTGCTCCGTTGGCCTCGGATCCTTTTAGATACTTCAGTCTGGGTCCCCTGGGCCTGTTTTGTTTTGTTTTGTTTTGTTTTGTCTTTAAGGTCCTCAGGGGCTCCTCTCATCTTTCTTGCTTAGAGGCACGGTGGCCTGCCGCTCCCCTTCTGGTTTATCAAGTCTAGCCCCCGGCACTTCCTCTCCCCACTTCCTGAGCAGTATTTCCTTAGGATTTTCTGGCATTTCTTTCTCCTCTTCTGGGAGGTCTCATCTCCCCACCATCCCCTCAGACCCCAAACTGCAGAGCCCCACTCTCCCCGCCCCGTTTCTCATGGACATGGGCGTGTGTCCAGGAGCCAGGCCCGTCCCCTCTGTTCCTCCCTTTTCTTCTCCAGCCGCACAAGGGGCTGTCTGCTGCTTGGGCTATTTTTATCCCAGAAGCTTTCTCAAGGAGAGAGCAGCATGGTCCCCGAGCCAAAGCATGGGGCTGTGTCCCTGTGGAAAACCTCCCCTCATGAGGAAAGAATCTGGGGTTTTGGGATTTTTTTTTTGGGTCCTGGCTTCAAGCCTTCAATTTTTGTGTGTTCCTTGCTAATTTATCAAGGTTTCAGTTGTTGAAATGTTGTGTTTTTATAGGGACGAAGGCAACACCAGATTATGAGTCGGGCTTGGATGTCGTCTCTTGTGTTGTGATCAGCCTGCGTTTGGGGTTTTTAAAAAAAACTTCTTACCTTATTTCTGTCAATAGTGGAGTGGAACAAAGAGGTATAATGAGGCAGGAGTGGCAGTGCAGAGCAGAGCTAACATGTCCTGAACACCACTAGCATCAGATTCTGGTTTCTGTGCTTACAAGGCCCCTAGGAAGAAGGGACAGTTAGTGTCCAGGTTTTATATGTGGGAAAACAGAGACTCAAAGAGATCAAATAACTTGCCCGAGGTCTTCCAGGAACACATGAAAGAGCAGAGAGTTACCCCCAGGATTTGGGAAGCAACTGATGGCTCAGCTTCCTGGGTTTAAGTCTCGGCCCTGCCACATGGTAGCTGTGTGACCTGAGGCAAGCAGCTTCACCTCTCTGAGCCTTGCGTCCTCACCTGTAAAGTAGGGATCGTAATACTGGCCTTATGGGCATTTGGGAGGATCCAGCGAGATGCTGTGTAAAGGGCTTGGGGCAGAGAAGAAAATATATGTTGGCATCTGCACCCCCACCCCCCCCACACCCCCCGCCTTTCCTTCTGGGTCACAATCGTTCCAAAGAGCCAGCTGCCTGTCGGGCTCCCCAGGCATGTCTGTGGAGGTTCCTGCACCTTGTTTTTCTTGTCCTGGGAGTTTTCCTTTTCCGCGGCCTCAGAGAGTCTAAGGTCTGGACAGTAGCACCCTTTGAAGATGGCTGTTTTTGCGGAGAGGAAAAGAGTAGGGAGAGAAAGAAAAGGAAGTGTCAGCGGAGATTCCAAGGGTTGAGTCTCAGTGCTGTCGCTGCGTTCGTTCATGTACTCTGAGAAGCGGGCACCACAGTGCAATTCAAAATATAGCATGTTTATTGGAGGCAACACCCGCGAAGCATGACTGGAGGGGGCAGGAGGAGGCGGGGAAGAGCCTTCAGACCGTGCTTTCCTGGGAGAGAAGAGAGAAGGAAGGGGAATGAGGGATAGAAGACTCTTGCATTGCAAGACAATTGCAAAAAAGGCTCAGCCAGGCCGATGAGGAGTCCTTGAGCCAAAGTAGGCCCATGGAGGAACCCCACGTCTCCCGGGAAGAGCCTGTGCCGCTGGCACCCTGGTCCTCCATGGGCTGGGAGCAGCCTGGGGGAAGCAGAAGCGGACCGCAGGGAGACTGCAATGGTGGATCCAGGCGGACAGTAGCTGGGGCCGTCAGTCCATTAAGCCCCACCCGACAAGAGATCCCAGTGGTCATTCTCACAGCCACCGGCTTGCTTACTCACTGGGCAACCGTGGGAAATGTGCTGAAGCTCCCTGACCCTCAGAGTCGGCATCTGTGAAAAGGGGATGATGATAGTATATCCAGGTCCAAGGACCTGTCTCCGTGTTCCACTGCTGTGTAACAAATCATCCCCGACAGTTTTGGCTTAAAAGAGTGATGTATTATTACTCATGATTCTGTGGGTTAACGGGGATAGTTAGGTAGTTCTGCAGCTTTGCACATTATTGCTAAGGTTACTCGCAGGGGCTAAAATCAGATAGGCCCTCCTGGCTGGGACGGGATTGTGCGAGGTGCCTCCCAGCCTCCAGGCTGTCTCTCCACATGGCCTCTCCCCACAACGTGGTCTAGCCTAGGCTTCCTTACAGCATGGTGGCTGGCTTTGAAGGACAAGCATTCCAAGAGGACAAGCCCCAGGGCCTGAGCACTTGTCACACCTCTGGCTGGTACCAGGCTTGCTAATGTCCCATTAGCCTAAGCACATGGCATGGCCAGTCCAGGGGACCACCCAGGACATTCACAGGGCTGTGGGAGGGGAGGGAAGTGATAATGTTGTTAAGTGCTTTAAACACGCACCCAATGAAGAGTGGCTGGAGCGTCATGAAATTGCTCTCAGAAGGGCTGGGGGGTGAGGCTGGGGTGGGGTGGGGAGGGGAGGGTGAGGGGGAGCCCTCTCTGGCCCTGAGGGAAATTAGAAGACTGGGCTGGGGGGAGGAAAGATGCCGGAAGCTGTGTGGCCAGAAGGATGCCCAAGAATTCCTAGGAAGAAGGGAGGTGGTAGGGACCAGCTTCATGGAGTCTGGGGATGGTGTGTGTGTGTGTGTGTGGGGGGGGGGGGGGGGGTGGTGGTTAACTCAGGTCAACAGAAGCCCAATAAGTCGGGGCAGGCCTCTCTCTCAGGGGCAAGAAGACTTCCCGCCGAGAAGTTTCCTGGTGGGAAGGATATGGGCACATGTGGTGTGACTAGAAGGAAAAGTCCTGTGGAAGCTCCGCTCATCATTTCCTGGGTCTGCCGGGTGAGAGTCACAGGAGTCAGCTCCCTCCAGAATATTCCTTGTAACTGCTTCAGTCTTGGGAAACTGGTGAGTGTGTAATACAGCCCAGTAGTGATGGATGGAAAGAATGAAGGTTTAAATGACGGGGTGGAGGAATGCTTTGGTGGATGGATGGCCGGACAGAATCTGGAAGAGAGGGGGCTCCAAATTTATCTGTTATCTCACATAATCTTCGCAACCGCCTTCCCTTATGTCTTCACAGATGAGCAGCTGATGCCCAGAGATGCTTAACAACTTAGAGCCACACAGTGTGTAGGTGGCTGAGCTGGGACTTGAACCCCAGAACCCTGATAACAGCTCAGTATAGATCCCATCACACCATATCCCGTACAGAGAAAGGGACATCTTAGGAGACCACAGCAAACAGGGCCAGAGAACAAGTAGATGAGTCTGGCACCTGCCAAGGCCAGTCAGCCCCGCCCCCACCCCCTAGGGAGCCAGGCCACCCAGTCACCCCACTGCTGCCATCTCCTGCCTGCTTTCCCTAGTATACCCGGGGCCGAGGTCACTCCGTCTCCCTCCCAGGACCTGGGCTCTTGGGGGGGGGGGGCCTCCACTTTGAACGGTGGGTGACATACGTAGATAGTGTCACTGGAAAATGAAACAAAACTCTTTTCTTTGTGCCCTCGGCAGTATACCAAGTCCTGGGCAGCGGGACAAAAAAGCGTTTGGAACAAACTCCTCTTTGATGGCCGAAGTAGGAAGACCTTGGGGGAAAAGCAAACAGAAAGAAAAGTCTGACCTAACTGAGCCACAGCTCTGGCAGGGAGAACAGCTTATTCACGTTTGAAGAGCTATCGAATGCTGGCAGCATATTAAGTGCTGAAGGCAGGGAGACACTGCCATCCAAATAAATCTAGGCACAGTAATGAGATGGAGAAGCCGGAGGGGAGAGCATTGGCAGGAGAGGTGGGGTGGTGGGGAGGGAAGGATCGGGGAGGCGAAGGGGCCGGCCAGCATTCCAGGCAGTGGGTTAGGGTGGCGGTTTCCCTAGCAGACCCACTTTGTTTGCCTTGGAATGTGGTTCTCTATCTTGGGGAGTCTGATGAATGCTGTGGCCTTTATCGTCCCTTTGCCAAACATACGCGCAGATAAAATGTGGGGTGGGAGGAGAGACCCCCTGCGTCCCTGCCACACAGCCCCTCTGAGACAGTGGTTCTTTACGAGTGGCATTCACCTTCCTGCCCGCCCCAGAGACACTGGTTTTGGGGAAAAGCTTCCCAGGTGATTCTGACATAGCGTCCTGGTTGAGAATGCTGTCCAGGGGCTCCGGGAACTCCAGGTGAAGTTCTTTTCGGGAGCAAAGGTTTTTTTAAGCTAGCAGTGAGAACAAGTGAATCCAAGCCAGGAATGTACCTCATATAGCTGGAGGTGTCCTTACTGGTTTGGGACCCCCAGCCAGCTCTACAGGGCAGTTAGTGATTCACATACCAGCTCTGGAAGATCTGTGCTGTCTTCCCGTCATGCTTAGATTCAAAGCCAAAGTCTTTATCGAGGTTCACAAAATCTCACGAGATCCTTTCCTCAAATACAGCAAATACATGCTCCTACCTCAGGGCCTTTGCGCTTGCTGCTCCCCCTGTCTGGACACTGTTTCCTCAGAGAGCCCCATGGGTTACTCCCTCACTTTCTGTGGGTCTTTGCCTAATGACCTTATCTGAATAGCATTCCTTCCCGCTGTTGATCCCTTACCCAACTGGAGTATTCCTCACAGCATTTATCCAACCATATCTATTCATATATATCGTTCATTTTCTATCACCTGCTTGAGAAGGTAAATTGCAGGAGGGCTGTATCTGTTTTGTGGCCATCCTTGTCACCAGGGCCTAGAATAGGGTCTACCACATGGCAGTCGCTCAATAAATATCTCTTGAATGGCTGAATAATGCTAATGTGCTTCTCCCGGTTGTCCAACAGGATACGAATGTCATTTTCAAATTTGGCTAAAACCGCCATGTAAACAGCGAGCTGCTTTTTGGATCTGTTTCCCATACGGATTCCCGTGTAAACTATAAACAGGTAAACGAAGAGCAGTTAGTTACCTGACACCTGCTATATGCTCAGCCCCCACAGGCTAAAGGGAGGTACAAGCAAAGAGTCTTTCTCTTCAAGGTCCTTAGGGTCCTGTCAGGTATGAGTGCTAAGGTCAGAATACCCAGGTGGACAGCTGCTCAGGACCTTGAAAGACAGTGGTCGCTGCTCTGAGGGTGGCGAGGTCAGAGGGGCTTAGCGGAGGTGTGCCCTTTGAGGAGCAGGACTCAGAGGGCAACCACGCGGGAACCAGTGAGGTACCTGGCTCTGAGGCCCTGCCAGAGCAAGATGAGTTGCGTGAGCTAGAACCACGGGCCCCTGACATCCTGGCGTCTCTCCTCCACCTCCCTACTTGGGGTTGCCTCATACAACCCGGAGACCCGGCCAAACCCAACAGGACCATTAGGGGACTGGTGCTTTGGCTAAGTACCCAGAGAACACTGGGAAGAAGGCCTGGATTCAGACATGCCTGGAGTCAGGCATCAGTGCAGGTGGTGTAAACTTGGATAACGTTGAGGAAAACTCGCTGGGTCTCAGCTGCCCCACTTGTAAGGTGAGGCCAAGGGCACTCTCCTCACTGGATTGTGGGGAAGGCCAGAGATGTGGACCCAGAAATGTGGATGTGGACCCCTGGACCCATGTCAGCAGAGAGAGCCCCTCATTACAGACTCCCAGGTTCTGGTCACAGGTATGTACGGGGCACAGTCTTCTGGGGTGGCACCCCCCCCCCCAACTTAGTTTCATGTCTGTTTGAGAAGGCACAAAAGACCGTTTGTTTGCAGCCTCCTCCCCCTTCTGCCTTTCTCTGTGCCTCAGGCTCCTCTCTGAAGTGGATCTTCCTGTGGCCGAGTGGCTACTTAAAAGATCAGGGGACTGAAATCAAGGGGGTAAGAGTGATAGAGACAGGGAGATGGTGGGGGTGGAGGGCGCCTGGGTCCCGTTCTTGAGGGAGGAGCTCTGCCCACCTCCCCACACCCCCCACCCCCCACTACCTCCCTGCTCGCTTTCCAGACCTGGAAAGAGAACCCAAGGGCCTTCCAAGTTAGGCCACGCCAGGCACAGGACTTGGAATCTTTCTTGCTTTGGAACAGAGAGATGCCAAAAGCAGCTGGGGAGGAGGACGGAGGGAGGAGCAACAGTGCTCCTCCAATCTGGATTCGAATCCTACCACTGATGTTTTCTAGTCGTGTGACAATGGCCAGGGCACCCCACCTCTGGGAGCCTGGGGTTCTCTCTATAAGCCCGAGACCCCCAGGAGAGCCTCAGAGCACAGGGCGGGCGGTGGATTAGAACGGGTTGTGTCGCCGGTCCCTCGCGCGGTGCGCGAGCCGCTCGGTGCCCAGGCTTCTGCGGATGCGCACTGCGCGCACCGGGCCGGCTGCTCCGGGAGGGCGCGGCCCTTCGCCCACCTTTCCTCGTCCTCCCGCCCGGGCTTCGCCGCGTCTGGGGAGGTGGCGGCCCTGTTCTCCGAGCCAGAAAGGAAAATAGGGGTTTCGCGCCCCCTCTTGGCGAATCCATGTTACGGCTGTTGTGGTCGGAAGTGGGGCCACGGGAGAGGCTCTGGCTGCCGCAGGTTGTGGGCAACGTAGGAGGTCGTGGGAAATGGGGATTTTCGTCTGGACAAGTCTTCACTCCGCCGTCAGCGTTCACCTGCTGCTGACAACTAATTCCCTCAATTCCGTCTCAACCGCTGATAAGTTGCCAACAACACTGAACAAACACTTTATAACCAAGAAGCCCCTCTGTGCCTTGAAACTATGGCAGAACCAGAGGGGGTCGCAGACCTTAAATTGCATATGGCATCCGTCCATCCGTCCACCCACCCGTCCGTCCACCCATCCGTCCATCCACCCACCCACCCATCTGTCCACCCATCCTTCCACAAATATTGAGCTTCCCTAAAGGCCAAGCACGGTTCTTTGCCTTTGAGGAACATCAGTAAACAAAACAACTGAAGAGCCTTGGCCCTCGTGGAGTTTATGTCTGAGAAGGGGGACTGATAAGAAACAATGCAGATAACAAATAAGAAAATATATGGTACACTTGGAGGAGAAAAGTGCTGTAAAAAATGACAGATAGAATAGGGGAGGAGGTACCACGGTGTGGTGAGGGTGGGAGCAGGTTGTGGAACAAAGTAGGTGATCATAGTAGACCTCTGAGGGAAGGTGACATTTGAGCAAAGACAAGGAAGTGAGGGAGTGAGCCAACCAGGTACTGGGGGCAGAGCAGCGCAGGCATCAGAGCTCAGCTGGAGCAAAGGCCCTGGGCACACTCCCTGGCTTGTGTACCCTTGGCATGGGCCCCTACACCTACCTGGGGAGTCAGGGAAGAAGATTCCTTGGAGGAGCATAGACTTAGTCTGCCGAGGAGGTGAATCTGTGAGTGGGCTTTCTGAGTGGAGGGAACAGCATGTACAAAGGATGAATGAGAGATCCTGGCATGCTGGGAGAGTTACGGGAGGGTCAGTGTTTGGTGTTGTCGCCTGGAGGCGGAATGGAAGAGATGTGCAAAGAATGGGGTTAGGGAGGTAGGCTATCATCGATTATTCTAGAATCTGATATGCCACATGAATGAGTTTGGATTCAGAGGTTGCAAACTGATGGCTGAGGGGCTGACATAAACTGGCCAAACCATTTTGCTCTCTTTGCACATTTGTTACCATTGTGTCCCCGAGGTATTTGAGTTTATAACCCCTCAAAAAAGGGGAGCCGTTGGAGGATCTTAGGCACAGGAAAGATGTGATCAGATTTTTCCATTGGAAGGTATTCTGGGGCTTCTTGAAGCCAGGGACCTTTTCCTGCATTCTGATAGTCTCAAGGTCTAACACAGCCTAACACGGGATCTAACACATGTATCATGGGTACATAATAGGTACCCAGTGAATTGTTTTTAGCTTTAATGAGTGGGGGGTGAACAAATAAATGACACAAGGAATGGGCCGTCAGGGCGGGCCAGGCTGGGGGACATGTGAGGTCTTAACCCTCTGCAGTAAAGTGCCAGCCCACAGCTCATGCTTCCTCTCACTGCGGAGTCTGCCTGGGCAATGTGTCTCCAAGAGTAGTCCATAATCACCTGCCATGTTTGTTTTAGAAGACAGGCTACCAGGCCCAAGTGTAGACCTACTGACTGGAATCCCTTCGTGGAGCCCAGGCATCTGCACATTAAACCAACACCCGCTAAACTTGGAGGAGAGTCGCAAGGCAGGGTATTTTCAGACTACAGCCTGCCTTTGGCCTCGCTTCTGTTTGTTGGCCCTCAGGGAAAGCAGAACAGGAACGGTCAAGCGTGAAACTGATAAACCCACACATAGAGTTATGCAGCAGTTCTCTCATTTTGGCATATATCCTCTGACTCAGCCTCCACATCACCCTCTGTGAGGAAGGTTTCTTGATCTGCCCCTTTGACAAGGAGTAACCGAAGACCGGAAAGACCCACAAGGATATGCTGACAGGTAAGGCTGGGGAGATTGGGACCGGGCTTTCTGGCAGCCAGCCACTCCAGTGCTTCCTTGTCGAGTTGTCCTTCCTGCCCTAGGTTAGCCCACTTTAACGTGTTCTCAATCATGGCCTCTCCAGAAATGGGGAACATTAGTAGCTCATCTGTGCTTTAATTGAGATTTGCTCGCTCCAGTGGTTCTCAAATGCTGGTAGTATTTGAATCACCTGGCCGTCTTGAGCTACCACACGGCCCCGGCCCTAGCCTACTTCTGAGAGCCCCTGGCTCTTTGTTACCTCTCCAGGTGGTGCCAATGCCCTCAAAGTTTGAGAACTGTGGCTCAATGTGTGGTTCTTCCATGTGTGGATATTGCTGAGCCTTTCCTGCAAAGATGCGAAGAAAGGCCATTTTAGGTAATGGGGAGCTCCTGGGGAGATCCCTGTGGAAGGGAAAGGGTGGATCTTATTATTGCCCTTGAAACTACTTTGTACTTAAAAGCAGAGCATGCGGGCACAAAGCAAGCTTAGTGACAGGAGGAGGGTGGTGGAGAGGTCTCTGAGCCCTGACATTCAAGGACAGTTTCACCAGGCATAGTAAGGATTTCAGGCTGGAGAAGAGATGAGTGGAAACAGAGATAAAGGTAAATGTGGAATGGTAAGGAGGGGGAGCCGTGGGATATGGAGTCTGAGAGGGGCTCTGGATGAGACATTGCTGTGGCTTCAGCTGGGGCTCCTGGACCCCCAGTGGGGTAGGACCCACCATCTGACTTAGGTTTTGGATTCCCAAAAGTGAGTACCAAGTTTTGAAGGTATGTGCACCCTTCCAGGAAGAGGCCTTGAGGGAGGATGGGGCCTGGGGTTAGCAGACTTGGGGTTAAAGCTCCCCTTTCCCATCCTACTTGTGTGAGTCACCTCCTTCTTTTGGGCCTCTGGTTTTTCATCTGTAAAGTGACGCTAATGGCAGTGCTCTCCTAACAGAGTCCTTTTGAGGATTAAGTCACCCAGGCCAGAGCTTGGTTCCGACAGTGCTCAATCAGCGTTAGCTGTCACTGATAATATTGTGATTTGGGAGAGTTTTGTGTCCTCCCCCCCCTCCAAAAGTTTACATCACTCGTGCTCATCCTGGATATATTGGGGGGCCTTGTTGAATTCAATGGACTGTAATAAATTATGTCATTAGTTGCTCCATCCGAAAGCTGGGAATAATTCTTATCACCTAGAGGTTAGGATTAAATGCTGCGTGTGGCTGGGGCTGCTGGGCAGCCGCTAGGCTCACTCATTAGGTAAGTGACCCGGGTTGAAAATGCTGGTCTAGTGTTTATTACCAAAGTCTGGTTGGCATATGTGTGCCACACAGGTGAGGCTGTGTTCCGATAAAACTGTATCTACAGAAACATGAGTCGGGCCTCTATTCTATCACTACACTAAAGTCTCTTGTAGATCATCTGCGAATTCTCTAGTGTCTTCCAGGCAGACACTAGTAATCTGTAGATAGCAGAACTCCAGATTGCCTTGTTCTAACTCTAATTTCTTTCCTTGCCTAATCTCGGCCAAGACCTCTGGTACAATGTCAGCTATTTGACAGTGACAATGGGTGGCCTTTCCTTTTGTTCAGGAGTTCAAACCTTTCAGAATTTCCCAAATGAGTAAGAGTCTGGCTTTTTGGCTGAGAGATGCCTAATGTTAAAGAGGTATCCATTCATCCTATTGTCTAAGTCAAGAATGGGTGTCTAATTTTGTCAGATGTCTTTTTAGTGTCTATAGATCAAATGATTTTTATTCCCCTAGGATCTGTTAAGGAGAAGTTCATTCAAATCATAGGGTTGAACCATCCTTCCATTCTGTATGATCCCATTTGGTCATAAGGTTATGTTACGATGCGTTTGGAGTCTGTGTGCAAAGTGCTATTCAGCTTTTAAGTATTGATAATCTGATGATAGGTAAGACTTGTCCATAGTTCTTCCTATAAACTTCATCAGATCTGTTATTGTTTAGTTGTAAAATGTGGGTGTGTTTCCTCTTCTCTGGACAGTTTAAATAGAACTGGAATAATATACTTCTTTAAATATATGGTAGAGTTCCTGGTGAGACTGTCTGGACCAGTCACTTTTTTAGGGAATTAGTCCTTTGATAACTTCTATGTAAATTGATTTCTTTTGATTTTATTTCTCACCTGGGATTAGGATTAATAAACTACATTTTTAAGCTAAATTAGTAATTTCATCCAGACTTAAACATTCTCTATATGTGCTTTTTTTTTTTTTTTTTGAGAATTGGCTCTTCATTTCTTTCCTACTATAAATAATTATGTAAATGTGCTCCTGTGTCCTTGGCACCTGCCCCCCATATGGGTCTTGCCACTTAATGGGCTAGCACTGGAAGCAAACTTACTTGGCTATTTATATCCTAACAGAATTTTAAATTAGCTACAGCTGCATTTGAAAAACCTGCTTCCTAAATATATTAAAATTCCTAAGTGTACAATTTGAACTATGACAAACGGTATAGCCATGTAACCACAACCTCAAGTTATAGATCACGTCATCTCCCCAGAATGTTCCCTGTACCACATTGCTGTCATTTTCCCAACCTCCTCCCCAGGCAACCTCTGTTCTGATTTTTATCACTATGGGTTACTTTTGCTTGTTCCATAAGTAGAACTGTACAATGTGTACTGTGTCTGGTTTCTTTCACCCGGTTGGCCTTAGCTTTTAAAGGCAAACTTACTTGCTCAGATTAGTAGTATCCTCTGCACAAATCTAGTCCCTCTAGCAGGGAGGAATTGGTAACACCTATTGAAATATTGATCCTTTGATGGCTACAGGATTCTAGGTTGGGAGTTACTTTCTCTCTATATGTTGAAAATAACATTTCAGGGGTACCTGGGTGGCTCAGTCGGTTAAGCATCCGACTTCAGCTCAGGTCATGATCTCACGGCCCGTGAGTTCGAGCCTTGTGTCGGGCTCTGTGCTGACAGCTCATAGCCTGGAGCCTGCTTCAGATCCTGTGTGTGTCTTTCTCTCTCTCTGCCTCTACCCTGCTCACACTCTATCTCTATTTCTCTCAAAAATAAATAAACGTTAAAAAAAATCTAAAAAATAAAAGAACATTTCATTGTTTTCAGGTTTCCGCTGTTGGCTGAAGTCAGCTTTTGGTCTGTTATTCCTCTGAGGGTAACTTTTTTTCTTGGCTGATTTTTGAGATGTTTGTCTTTTTGTAGATATACAATCTCCTAAATATATACGTATATACATATATGTATGTATATGTAGATTGCTTTATTTTAATTTGCATTTGTTGGGCTTGCTGAATCCATGCTGCGGTGTCTGGTTATTTGGCACTGATAAAACATCTTATTCAGATTGCTTCTGCTCTATTTTTCTCTTCCTTTGGGACTCGAAATGAATATGTATATGTACATTTTAGATCCTCTGCTATCTTCTTTTACTTTTGTGTCTTCATGTCACGTTTTAGAAAGTTTCTTCAGCCTCTTCTTCTGGGTCATTAATTTTTTCTTTAGCTGTATCTAATTTGATGTTAAACTCTGCCATTGAGGCTTTTCACTTTTGGTCAGTGGATTTTAACCTCTAGAATTGATTGATTTCTTTCAAATTTGTCCTCTTAATAATTTCCATTTATTCTGTCAGTTTTCAGACTTGAGTTTCTATCTCCTTGAGAAGAAAAGCAATCATTTTATAGTCTACTCTTAGTAGCTGGAGTCCATGTTAGTCTTTCTGTTGTCTGTACTGGTCTTACCTCATGCTGCTTATTCATGTGTCTGTATTTTGTGTTCTGGACACTGTATTTGAAAAGTCATCCTCTGAAAAATGCAAGTAAGTCTAAGGTAACCACTTCCAGAGTATTTGTCAGCTTCTGCCCGGGGGCTTGGAGTCAATACAGGAGGACAAGATTGTTGGGTGAAGTTAATCCGCCTTCAGCAATTGAGACTTCCTGGACATTGTGACATGAGGCCAAGCTGCTGTCCATGTAAGGGCTGGTTTTCTTCTAGCTTTCTCTTGTTCTCAGGAGTTCTGGGCTAACGTGGGAGGTCTGAGGTTTAAATCCTGGCTCTACTGTGGCCTAGAAGTGACTCATCTTCATGAAGCTTCAGTTTTATCCCCTTGAATTGAGGTATCTTCTTATCTTACATATGAGAAACTGATGCCCAGACAGGGGAGATCATTCTCACAACATGCTACAATTGGTGAGTAGGAACTATAAAATAGAATCTAGGCTCTACAAGGCTGCTTTTACCTGAGACTTCAATTTTGCAACTTGTGTTTAGGGGTCTATTTCCCCCACACCTTGCTTCTCACGCACATAAAGGAGGCTCCGCAATCCTTATCATACTTCCCATAACAAGGAGGAAGTATCTGACTGAGGCCCAAGGACTGGGACACCAAGAGAAGCTGGTACATGGCAAAGGAAAGGAAGGTCGGAGGGCAAGACCGAGCTAGAGAGCTTGTAGGGTCCTAGGGAAAGTGACATAAAAATTGTCCTGCTTGGAGTCAGGTGCTGGCATTGCAAACAAATGAGCTGGTTCTAGCTCATTTCCCATGTTCATTCCCTATTCCCAGCTTCTACTGTTTGTCAGCCCTTTGGCTCTTTTCAGAAGGTTGTTGGTATCAGTTGGGCTGGTTCTGAGCCATGGCTTCTAGCTGTTATAGAAGACCCCTGAGTGTGACCTAATAGGCAGATGGTTGGAAGCTGAGGAATGTTGAAACCAAGGGTATGTACAAGACAACTTGAGGAAAGGGTTGGTATACCTCAATACCAGACAATTTAGGGGCATTATTGCCTTTGTGGGCCAACATTTTTCACAATAGACTTTTCTTATAGAAGATATAAGTCTTGGCAGAAATCTAACTGCCAGGTTTCCTCCTGGCCTTACCACATACTCATTTCAAATACATTTTGGGGTGCCTGGGTGACTCAGGTTAAGCGTCAGACTTTGGCTCTGGTCATGATCTTGCAGTTCGTGAGTTTGAGCTCTGCATCAGGCCCTATGGTGGCAGTGTGGAGCCTGCTTGGGATTCTGCCTCTCCCTCTCTCGCTGCCCTTTCCCCACTTGCTGTCTCTCTCTCTCAAAATAAATAAATAAACTTAAAAAGAATTTGGGGGCACCCAGGTGGCTCAGTTGGTTAACCACCCAACTTTGGTTCAGGTCATGATCTCATGATTTGTGGGTTCGAGCCCGGTGTCGGGCTCTGTGCTGACAGCTCAGAGCCTAGAGCCTGCTGAGAATTCTGTCTCTTTCTCTCTCTGCCCCTTCCCTGTTCACACTCTGTCTCTGTCTCAAAAATAAACATTTAAAAAAGAAAAAAAAATACATTTTGCCAAGAAAACACACTTCTTTTAGGTACTTGCCTTAGCACTATTTGCTGTTCCATAAGCCTGCCTGGAGAGGTTCTCATCCTAACTGCTTCGAGCAGCCTTTTTCCTCGAATAGCTTGTTGGGCCACACTGGCCTCCAGTTTCCCTACCTGATCCTGATCACTGTTTTCTTTGTACCTGGAGTCCCTGGCTGAGGGCTGGGTGGATGGGACAGAGTTGTGGAGTTTTGGTAACATCAAGGACTTCCAGGGCAAGAAGTTCAAGAGAGCCCCTAATCCAGCCTGAACTGGGATTACTGCTTAAAGTCTGGGACCATGTGCTGGTCTAGTGGATATTACAGAGCTGTGATATCTTTGGTTTTGTTATTAAGGTGATACAGGACAAAGACCCTCAATATGTGAGAGACTAGCCCTGGAAGAAAGCAGAAACCCCCTACTTCTTGCCCATTGAAGAGAAGTCTTGTCCAGCAGTGTGGCCCTTCCCGCCAAACTCCTCAGAACCAGCAGGGATGATAGGCACAACCTTTTGGAAGGCAAAACCACAGGAATCTCTGTTGACACGTAACTACCCCTCTATGCTATCCGAGTATAGATTTTCCTTGACTTATGATGGACTTCTGTCCTGATAAACCCGTTATAAGTTGAAAATGCATTTAATACACGTGAACTACTGAGCATCATAGTTTAGTCTTGCCTACCTTAATTATGTTTAGAACACTCACACTGGCCTACAGCTGGGCAAAATCCTCGAACACTGTCCATTTTATAATAAAGTGTTGAGTATCTCATTTAGTTTATTGAATAGTGAAAGTGAAAAGCAGAAGGGTTGTATGGGTACAGGATAGTTGTAAATGGTTTTTACCCTCGTGATTGTGGGGCTGACTGGGAGCTGCATCTTGCTACCAGTGCCCAGCATCATGAGACGGGATCCTACAGCACATCACTGGCCCAGGAAAAGGTTCAAATTCGAAATTCCAAGTACAGTTTCTACTGAATGCGTGTCACTTTTGCACCATCGTCAAGTCATAAAGTCAAGAACTGAACCATTCTAAGTTGGGGGATCTGGAAGGATCTGTATCTGGAAGGACCGTATGAGCTCCTTATCTGCAGGGTTGAAAGCCCCATTGAAATGACCCTTTAACTTGTAGGGGAGGGAGTCTGAGCCAGAACAAAGTATTTTGCTTGTGGAACAAAGGGTTAGTCTAGACATGAGAATTTATATCTGTTCAATCTCTTTCTAAACAGTATGTGTGTTCCTAATTCTGGCGCGTGAAGTTCTTTGTATCACTGCTGATGAGAAGTTGGCACCCTAAATCAAGACCCAGTACTGTTTCGTCCTGTGGCTGTATCTGGTCACCGCTCCATCTTCTATAGCAAAGTCCTCATGGCTTTGCTCTTCTCTTCACTGACTTGGCAACATCCTGCGGTTGTGCCTCTCCTCCTAGCTACCTATGTGCCAGGCACTGTGCTAACGATAGAATGATGAAGGCTGACCTGGGGAGATACTGAACATGTAACAGTATTAAGTGTCATGAGGGGGAAGTATAGATTGCTATGGGCATATCCCAGGCAGACTGAACATGTTTTGGAGAAGTTGGGCAGAGTGTCCAGTACTTTGAAGTGCTGGTGCAACAAACCTGTGAAGGAGGTAACGAGGCTTTGCATATGGCGGGGATGGAACTTAGAATAAGAACTCAGAATATGGCATCTAGTGGAAGGGCTGTAAATCTAGAATTTTTAGGAAAAGAGGTCTCTGTGTCTGGGAATATGAAGATTGTCATACAAAGAATTAGAGGCAGCTGTTGGCCTCAGGTTTTCTTACTGTGTGGCTTCTTGCTCTCCGATTTGTTTGGTTGATTCTTCAAGGCTTTTAAAAAGGTTTTTCTTAGGTCTTTCCCATCATGTTGACTTCTCTTCAGATGAAAGGTTGGTCTGAATAGTTAGAGGCTCTCAAAGTAGAGCCTCAGGAACTTGTTTGAACTGAAAATTCTCCGGCCCCACCCCAGATTTACCGAATCAAAGTCTGGCAGTGAGGCCTCGCCATCTCTGTGCTAACAAGTCTTCCAAGTGATTCTGGTGAAGTTTGAAGTTCAAGAACCATGTATCTAGCCCCTGGTTACTAGTGATGGAAGTCTGAGGCAGCTGTCACAGTGAGCAGGTTGAAGGTATTTATAAGGAAATGACACAAAGAAGGATAGAAGGACTGAAGAAAAATAGACAAAAAGAGGGGCTGATGTTCTAGAACAAGGGATGGCAAACTTTTCCCAAACAGGGCCAGATAATGAACATTTTATGCCTTGTGAGTCATATCCTATGGTCTGTGTCACAGCTATTCAGCTCTGCCATTATAGTGTGAAAACAGCCATAGATGATATATCAACAAACAAATGTGACTGTATTCCAGTAAAACTTTATTTACAAAAAGAGGTAGTTGGATTTGGCCCTTGGGCAGTACTCACCTCTATGCTAACAGAATAATTTACTCAGGCTTTTTATTCTTTATCTTTCTGTCTCTCTCTCTCTCCCTCTCCCTCCCCCCCCCCCCGTCTTTCCCTCTCTTTCTTTTTCTCTCTCTGTCTCTTTATTTCTACAGAATCCCCTTTTCTTAGAACACTGTAAAGCAGGAATTGCTCTGATGGAGGGAGAGGGAGGAGACCCCAGAAGCATACCTGTTCACTTTCCCCTGTTTCTCAAAGTAGGCCCTAATGCTCTTCTTCAGAACACATTTTAATGCCATTTCACTACAGTGTTCCAGGGTCTGGGCTTGGGGCCTCTTAGGCATTGCCCTCAAATGAGTCGGTAATTCTCCCTGAGCCAACATGTACCTATACCCAAGGCATGGAAGTAGGAGGCAGTGAGGAGCCTGAGATCGGGCCTGGATCTCCTCAGGGTCAAGGAGGGTTTCCTTTAATGCACTTCGTGGTCTCTCGCTTTCTCTGCAGGTTCCAGCCAGCCTGCTGAGGCCAAGACAAAGACCCAGAGCATGAGTCATCGATTAGGCACGTTCCGTATGCCCTCTGCCCAGATGAGGGGTCAGGGCCTCAGAAACCAGAGAATCCACACCCACCTGATGGAGATGATGCTGCACTTGAAGCAGACCATAGAGAAGAACCTCATGCACCTAACAACCAGGCACCTGCAGCAGGACCTGGTGCTGGAGGAGCAGAGGCACAGTCAGGCCGCCAGTGAGCAGGAAGCCCTCCTGGGCCGCTTAATGTACCAGTTGGTCAACCTCCTACAGTCTGGGGCCATGGGTGGCCTAGGGCTCCAACCGTCTTGCCCTTCCCTGGATGTTAGGCGTGATGTCAGAGGTGGGCAGTGGGCCCAGTCCTCCAGGCAGCCTGACTGGCCAGTTCACCAACTGAGTGATCTTGAAGCTACATTTGTCAGTCAGCACCTGTCCAGCCGTGGGATTGACATCTCTGCCTTATACCACTCCAGCTTCCAGGACTACAAGATCTACCAAAGAGACAAATACCACGAGGACAAGAACACCATGGTGAGGATGAGGGCAGGGGGAGACACCTATTCAAGGGCCCCAATCACTAGGGTTGACTGAGTCCTGTGCCGAGTACTGGACTCTCTTCCTCTTCTTAGCTCCGTAAAGTAGACGCTATTGTCGTCTTATAGATAAGGAAATGGGCACAGAAACAAGGTGACATGCCTAATAAAATTAAGAGCTGTGTCTGAGTCCCCTGCCTTCCAGTTCCCCCAGACTCCCGCCACCGCCCCCACCCCCAGCCTGCTTTCCCTGAGTCCATGCTCTTCCCCACTAGGGGTCACTGTGGTCAAAGTGGTAAGCAGACATGCCCTCATGGAACTCAGTCTAGTGATGAATGTAGTCAGCCATTGGGGAAAGGAACATGAATAATAATTCCGAGTGTACAAGGGGTTGCCTGCTTCGGGTGGTCTAAGGTGTCTTAAAGACTGAATCAGCCAGCCATATGGTGGAGGTGGTGGGAGGGGGGACCTCTAGGTAGGAGGAACTACATGTGTGAAAGCTTCGTGGTGGGAAGGGCTGGGAGTGATAAGGGAAAGGCTAGGTTGGGGGAAATGGGTGCTGTGACGAGGTGTGGATGGGGGCAGGCCGTCGTGAGGTGTTGGGATGGTATCCTAAGTGTTAGGGAGCCAACGAGAGACTTCCAGCAAGGGAGGTTCACTACAGCTCTCCAGCCAAAGATGGAGGACAGTGCTAGTCAAACCTTCTTTTCTGTTTTTAGCTAAGTGATGTGTGGTCAATGGCCATCTGCTTCTCTGGGGACCAACTGAGCCCAGTATCTCCACTGGACTCTGAGGGACCATATCTCCTCCAATAAGTTGAAGGGCCCTCTCATGGAAGCAGAGATGGGTATGAGGCAGGTACTGGGTCAGGCAGGTGGGTTCTGCCCATCGCTGTGGTCACGTGGCTAGTAGGTTATTCAATCTTTCTGAGATTCACTCTCTTTATTTATTTATTTATTTATTTATTTATTTATTTTTAAATAAAAAAAAAATTTTTTTTTAACGTTTATTTATTTTTGAGACAGAGAGAGAGCATGAACAGGGGAGGGTCAGAGAAAGAGGGAGACACAGAATCTGAAACAGGCTCCAGGCTCTGAGCTGTCAGCACAGAGCCCGACGCGGGGCTCGAACCCACAGACTGTGAGATCATGACCTGAGCCGAAGTCGGACGCTCAACCGACTGAGCCACCCAGGCGCCCCAAGATTCGCTCTCCTTAAATCATGTGCTAGGGTCTGGCACATGATAAGAACTCAGCGACTGGTATCTGGTATATAAGTACTATGTGGCTCTGAAGGGGAAAACTTGCAAGCTGTAAGATTTTTGGGTCTGTGAAAGTTTTCTAGCACTTGAAGTTGTTAAACATGGATTGAACTGCCTCATGGGGCAGTGAGATTTCCATTTGAAATAACCTAGCATGAGTATTTACTAGAATGTTTAAGGAGGCCCATATAGGGCAGGGCAAATGGACTGATCTCAGATTCCTTCCATCTCCAGGGCTTCATTAACCTTGGACTCAGTGAGAATAAGCTCTGCCTCGATCTGATGACTGAACGGGTAAGCCAAGCCCTGTGCTATGCTGGGACCCGCCATCGGGCCTAGTCCCACTAGAATGTTTCTTAGCAAGTGGCAGATACAGGAGTTGGACTTAGGAGTTTGGGGAAAGAAGGGAGAAAAGAGCTTCTAGAATAGCACATCTAACCTTCTGGCTTACTGACTGTGTTTGGAGGTGTGCTGTGGATGGGTATATATGGTGGGTAGGCTGCCAAGGGAGCCTCTGGCCCTGTAGGGCCATCAGACACTCCCCAGTGATTCTCTATTTGTATAGTCTATGACAAGATTGGGCCTCCATTCATTAAGGGGCATGTTTCCCTGTTCGTCTTCTGTCAGGCCCTGTGTTGTAGGGCAAACACCCAGATGTGTCTGAGCCGTGGGATGAGGCCTGTTGGGCTTCCCTGGGCTGGCTGTCCTCATGCTCTGTTTGTCCACAGTTGAGTCAGAGTGATATGAACTACATTGAGGATGCCTTGCTGCAATATCCTGATTGGAGAGGGCAACCATTGTAAGTAACTTCCAGATCTAAAGTCTCTTGGCCCCTAGACACCTGCTCTCATCCAGGGAAGGACCCAAAGCACCAGATTCTTGGTTGGCTACCTCCCTATTTCTTTGGGTAACAACTTCTACAAAATATCTAGAGCAAAACCTCATCAGGAGCCTGGTGTCATAGAAATAACACTGCCCTATAATTCAAAAGGCTTGATTTCTTGTCTCAACTCTCATACTTCTTGTCTGTGTCGCCTGGGGAGTTGATCGCCTCAGTCAGTAACCTGTAACATGAGGTTGGATACCTTGCTCTTTGGAAAAGACTGTAGTCTAGATCCTGAATGAGGAAGGGCCCCTGGGCGCGGGCACCACAAAGTCTCTCTGGGTTTGTCCACAGCCTGCGAGAAGAGGTGGCCCGGTTCCTGACCTACTACTGCAAGGTACCTGACCAGCTTGATCCAGAAAATGTGAGTCAGTTTCCCACCCTCACTGCCCCCTTGGTAGAGGGCTTTATTCTTGGGGGACTCTTTTGTATTTTCTAGAACGAGTAGAGACCCTCAGGGCCAGGACAGAGGAAAGGCCAATGGATAAGGCCAGTGGCTAACCAGATAAAGAGGTTCCTGATACCCATCATAGGGGGAGGGAGAGAAAAGGGCTAGACCTTCTTATATGGGGGATGGGTTTTGATTTCTGTCTTCTGTCCATCTTCAGGTAGTTGTTCTAAATGGCTGCTCCTCTGTATTCTCCACACTGGCCATGGTTCTTTGTGATCCAGGGGGTAAGTTAATGGGCTTTGCTTTCCCTCTGGGAAATAGCAGCACAATGGGCACTGGACCTTAGGGAAGAAGAATATCTTGACCCAAGGCCTTTCCCCTAAAGTACTGGGACTTCTACATTCATCAGAACATCTTCCTACTATTTCTGTAGTAGCGAGAGATTTGGGTCCCCATTTAATATGGAAGGAAAACGTGTGATGGTCCTCAGTGAGTTATGCTTTAGAAATGTGACAATGGGAGCCAATTCAGTATATTCTTAGCTGGGCTTCTGGACTCAACTCCAATACAGAGAGCCCTGGTAAACTGGCTCACAAGATAGATTTCCTATCCTCGTCCACCAAACAAACAAACAAACAAAATACACACACACACACACACACACAACACCTCCCCCCCACCTGAACAAACAAACAAAAAACTAATTAGTTCTAGATCAAACAAGGCTGAGGGATCTGTTCTTGGTCTCCCTCCTAACAACACCCAAACAAGAGTCTCAGATCTTGATGAGCTCTGGCTGCATAGAAGGAAGTTACCAAGATGATGGTTACATTCAAAGGAGTGAATCCTTGGTTTGCTCATCAATGAGGCCAAAGGAACGGGAAGAAAAGAACCCATGGGTTCACCAAGTCTAGGTAACCTGAGCCATGCAGAGAGGTGAGCGCCCCCTCTGGGCACAGACCTCAGCCTCTTGTGTTCCTACTGGAGCTGGTAAGACTCAGTGGATGACTAGCATTTCACCTGTTAGCAAGCCTGTTTTGGTTTGTAACCTGGATTCTGAGCCATTCATAGCAATATTCTTCCCCTTCTACTTCTCTAGCATACCCCCAAAGAAGAAACTTCTCTAGTGTTCCCCAAATAACATTTATAAGAATGTAACTTTTATGGAGCCTGAGCCCAAAAGCATTAAGCCCCAAGCAGGATGGATTGCCAAACTAACCTTCTCTTGTCTATAGTGTTGCTGCTGGTCTGGGGGGCCTGGCGTGTTCTGACGGGGAGACCATGGACTGACGACTTTGTCTCCCTGTGCTTCCAGAGGCCTTTCTGATTCCTGCCCCCTTTTATGGTGGCTTCGCCTTTAGTGCCTGCCTGTATTCGAAAGTTGAGCTGATTCTTGTCCACCTGGACAGTGAGGTCAGAATGGGGACCCTTCCCCCTGCTTAGCCCACCTAGGCAATGGAAGGTCTCTAGGGCATTTGGAAGGTGTAGGGGAACTCCCTTTCCTCCTATATAAGTGACAGTGGGGGGAGATGGAGAAATTAGAGCAAAGAAGGCATGTGGGGCTGCAGCCCTGGGCATGAAGCATTGTTCAGTGTCTGTGGGATGAGGAACTAAGGCTTAGAAGCTTTCCAGTAGGCAGTTCTCAGACAGCGTTTGTCTTCCAGGTCACAGATGCAAATCCCCATCCTTTCCAGCTCACTGTGGACAAGCTGGAGCAAGCTCTACTTGAGGCTAGGCTTACAGTAAGGAGGGACCTCTGTCTTCAGGGTGGGCACTGCTGTCCCTGAGAAGGGTTGAGGACTGAGACCCGGTACAACCTTCTCACCACGGTGGTGTGGGCTCCTTCGGAAGAAGCAGTGTCCCAGGGGCCATGTCCCCCTGGGAGCCCTGAGCCTTGTCTATGGCAGCCCCCAGAGCTCCTTCTGGGGCTGCATGTTCGAGATCCCACCTAAAGGAGCTGAGATCCCAATGAGGCCTTGGTTGGGTGTCCATAATGGGGTGTCCTGATGTGACCTTTAGCTGAACTTCAGGTAGATGTGTAGGACTTGTGTTCACTCAGTTATGGTTTTTTATATATTTTTTTTAGGGGAAAAAGGTCAGAGGCCTCATTCTAATCAACCCTCAGAATCCTTTGGGAGCCGTCTACTCTCGAGACTCACTACAAGAATACCTGGAGTTTGCCAAGAAGTAAGAGTTCCACCCCTCAAGACTACACAAAGTCCCTTAACAATGTTCTGATCACTCACGGTCAAGAAGTCAGAACCAGACAAAACTTACTCCGATATTTTTACTGCACAGTATACTTTGCAAAGCTATGTAGAACTCACACTGAAATTGAAGGAAAAGGCGCCCACATGCTTCAACCCTACATTTTTGGGCCATTTTGCCTTTTTTCTTTTTTTTTTCTTGCCCAGGTACAGACACCTACATAACAATTATGATCTGGTTTTGTTGCTTTTCCAATTCTTGTTGTGTAACCACTCTCTCCCAGCATCCATTTCCCAAACTACTTGGCCTGAGGTGCTGAGAAAGACAGACTTTCAGACCTTGTGGGGTGAAGATGTGTCCCCAGAGAACCCTCATGTCCCATTCCTACAAACATGTTGACATCCACCATCTCTGGAGTTCTGAAATAGCCCTATTGTTTAGGGTACCTCATCTCCCATTTTCCAGAAGAAACACTTATTCAAATTTCATAACTCTAATCCAGACCAATTCATGGCAGAACAGGAGGACAAGAGAATGAACACTGGAAGTCCGTGGGCTGGAATTTGATAGAACTAGGTTCAAATCCCAGCTCTAGCATCTGCTGATTGAGGAAATGAACTATGTCTCAGAAACTGTTTCTTCATCTGTGAGATGGAGATACCACCACTGCTTCAGAGGGTTGTTGGGAAAATAAACAAGATGATGTGCATTAGCACTGAGCCCACTGAATGCCACTACTCAGTTCGGACCCTGGGTGGGAGCTCCCTGACTACACCAGATATAAAACTCTTTGGGACACCCAGCCCTCCTCGTTGGTCTCTGCTTTACAGTTGAAGGGTTAGATGTTCTCCTGAGTGTCTTTGGGTCCTCTTCCTTCCTACCCCCGAGCCAGGTCTAAAGACCCCTTCTGCTGGCCACCCCCCTCCTACCTTGCCATGCCGCTTGGAAGGGTTGGATGGGCTGCTGGAGCAGTAGGAGTAGCTGATCTGTGTCCAGAGAAGACCATAAAAGAAAATGAGTTGAGATTGGAGAGCGCCTAGACATTCTCTTTCTTTTACCCAACCTGCAGGTACCACCTTCATGTAATTATAGATGAGATTTACATGCTGTCTGTGTTTGATGAATTCATCACATTCCACAGTGTTTTGAGCATGGAAAGGTGAGTTGGCCTCAGCTGTTGGGAATGAGAGCCAGGAGGTTCCTGCTTTTGCAGGGTGAGTTCATGTGCCATAAACTTTACCAGCTATGTGCTAGGAAAAGGGCTAAGTGCCACTGGGAGTGTGAAAATGAGCAAAGCATCATCTTTCCTCTCAAGTGTCTTTAAGTTTATTTATTTTGAGAGAGAAGATGTGAGTGGGGGAGGGGAAGAGAGAGGGAGAGCAAGAATCCCAAGCAGGCTCCACGCTGTCAGCACAGAGCCTGATGTGGAGCTTGAACTCATGAACGGTGAGATCATAACCAGACCTGAAATCCAGAGTTGGATGCTTAATCGACTGAGCCCCTCAGGTGCCCCCCAGGTGTCTTTTTTAAATGCCATTTTGTACATGAGATAACTTGACAGCATGGTATAGAGGTTACTGTCAACATAAAGCCCTACAGAAGGTCAGGGAGGAACTTCTTGATAAGCAGTACACAGGGAGAGAACAGAAATAGGGGGAAACTTTTAAAAAAATTTTTATTTTGAGAGAGATTGAGTGAGCACGAGCAGGGGAGGGGCAGAGAGAGAGAGGCAGCTTGGGGCTGATAGCACAGAGCCAAATGCAGGGCTTGATCTCATGAACCATGAGACCATGACTTGAGCTGAAATCAAGAGTTGGATGCTTAACTGACTGAGCCACCCGGGCACCCCTAAGGCAAAACTTTCTTAAGGATAGTATATGGCCCTAAGATAGGATCCCGGCAGCCAAAGCAAGGCGAGGGCATGCCCAGCAGAAGGAACAGCTTCACCAAAAATGGGACAATAAGAAATAGGTGAGCACATTTTAGAAACAATGGGTGGCCCATATGTGTGAAGAGCTAACTGCTAAAAAGGTGGCTTTGGATCAGCTACAGGAAGGCTGAGGGTCCTGGACTTCGTTCAGTGGGTGCTTGGGAGCTGTCCCATCTAGTTTGCCAGCGATACCTGTTGTTGATTTCCTGGCTTAACTGGGGCAACTGTTTCTTGAACTTTGGGCCCTGTAGGTCTTTTTGTGTAGGAAGGACCTCAAGTCCATTTTCCCCTTCTTACCCGCATTGACCCCAAGTTTTCATTCTTCACATACTTCTTCATAACCATGATTGTACTGTCTCCTCTCCAGTTTGCCTGACCCCAACAGGACCCATGTGATCTGGGGCACCAGTAAGGTGAGCCCCAGCTTCCTGTCTTTGGGTAGGAAAGGAAAGGGAGCCAGGAGGTGGGCAGACCAGGTATTCCTTCCCCTACTTCTTTTCCTCTAGGATTTCGGCATCTCTGGCTTCCGCTTTGGTGTTCTCTACACCCACAACAGGGAGGTGGCCTCTGCTGTGAGCTCTTTTGGCTACCTCCATGGCATTTCTGGCATTGCCCAGCATAAGTTGTGCCGGCTGCTCCAGGACAGAGGTACTGAGTCCCATCCCGGGCTGGGATCTTGGCTAGACTCCATGGCCATGGGGATTCCTGGGTCTGCTTGAGCCTCCGATATATGTCTAAAACACTGAGACTCTGTTTGCTGTCTTGGGCTCAGTGGTGGCAGGACAGGAAGTTTTGAAGAAGGGCAGGATGTGGCTCTGATAGTGTAGTAGGGCAGAGATGGAAGATGGAGCTGCTGGTCTGAAACGTAGATGGGCCTTGTGTCTAACTGTCTGGGAGCTCATGCTCTGCCTGGACAGGGATAGTCAAATTGTACTCTAAGGCTTGAAAGCCCAAAATTCGCCTTTATGTGGAGGTCAGTTTTCCTGCCCCAGTGCCCTGCTTGCTTTAGGCAAAGCTTACAAAGAAATGCCATGACTCCTTGAATATGACTTGACTTCATCATCTAAGGTGGCCAAAGGAGGGCTGCCATTTGGGCACGTTGGTGTGGCTGGATCTATGGCACCTGGATTCAACTTCCTCCGTGGATCACAAGTGAATACTGGCTTCAGAGGAAACCCCCCCCCCACCCCCTCTGTCTAATGCCATGGCCCAAACTTAGATGAGGCCCTCTCTCTTTAATTCCCTATAACAGAGCAGATGCCAGGCTGGAGGATTTAAATTAAAAGCTGGTATATAATGTTACAAATGAATGTAATTCAATAATCTGGTTTAGAGACACTGTCTTTCAGCTTTGGCAGGGGGAAAGGGGCAGATAGGAGAAATCCAAGCAGATATCTCTGGTGGATGGTGCCAGGCCCTTTTGATATTTGGCAGAAACCAGGTTCCTAGCCCCTCGAACACTAGTTCTCAGCCTTTGACACATGGGAACTGTCTGGGGAGCTTAAATGCTGATATATGGGTGCTCTCCCCCAAGATTCTGATTTAGATGATCTAGAGCTATAACCTGGGCATCAGGACTTTTAAAAGCTCCCCAAGCATATCTAGGTTTCTCAAAGTCTGCTGCGTGAGGCTCTGAGGCAGGAGGTAAAGAGGGCTCTGATTATCTGCTACTTGCCCAGTTGACAATAGCAACATCAACCTCACTTAGGGGGTACCCTGACTCTTTGTATCAGGGGTGTAAATCCAAATAGAACATCCCTACCAGACTATTGAGAAGCCTGATATCTCTACCCTGGCTCTAGGTAAGTGGTGGGTGTGTTGGGGATAAAGGTCATCAAATATAATACAGAGTCAGTCTTGAATAGGAACAGCTGGCACAAAGCCCAGGTAGGGAGCCTTGGGTAAGGATCCCTCTGGCAGATCTCTGCCACAAGCCCTGTGACAGCGGTCTTTCCCCACCCATCCAGAGTGGATTGACAAAGTATACCTGCCCACCTACCGCTCCCGGCTGCAGATAGCTCACGGATACATGACCAAGAAGTTGGAGGCATTAGGGATCCCTTTTCTCAACCGTGGCTCTGGCCTCTACATCTGGATGAACTTGAAAATGGTGAGCTCTGGGATGAGGCCCAGTGCCGTTGGGCAGACCTACCGGATGGGTCCTGGGCTCAGCTCCGTCCTTCTGCCTGCCCTAGTACCTGGATCCGTGCACCTTTGAGGAAGAGCTGCTCCTGCATCGCCGCTTCCTGGACAACAAGCTGATCTTGTCCCGTGGCAGGACCTACATGTGCAAGGAGCCCGGCTGGTTCCGTATCACCTTTGCGGATAAGCCCCTCCTGCTAAAACAAGGTGAATGGTCCTGACCTCCAAATCCTGGCATCCTTCAAAGATGCCTCACCAACGCCTCTGTCGCCCGATTCCTGAATCTTCCTGTTTTTGGCCTTTAGCAGCCGATAGCGCTAGCCCTCCTATACCATCTGTTCCATTTTCCGTTTTTGTTTTTTTTTTTTTTTTTTAAGTCTATTTTGAGAGAGACAGCGCGAGTGGGGGAGAGGCAGAGAGGGAAAGAGCGAGAATCCCAAGCAGGCTCTGCACTGTCAGCACAGCAGAGCCTGACTTGGCGCTCGAACTCATGAAACCTTGAGATCATGACCTGAGCCGAAACCAAGAGTTGGATGCTTAACCATCTGAGACACCCAGGTGCACCCCACTTTCCTATCTCCTATTTCCCAAGCTCCTTTGCAAACAGGAACAGATAGGCACTTGAAGGACACTGCGCCCTTTGGGTATCTGTTCTGTGCATGCATTGAGCAGGGCATTGGGACTATCAGCTAATCAGAAGCGGTGCACTGCCCTTGTGCAGCCGTGGTTTGGTAGGTGAGACAGACGGAGGACCATGGAGGTCCCTGTACATTATACTGTGGTGTTTCAGATTCTCCTCTGAAGGTTATAGAGAACATGACCTTTATTTCACCAACTTTTTTATTGCATCTCTCCACATACCAGACACTCTTCTACCTGCTGGGAATAGGAGTGTTAACGAGAGAACGTTTATGTTACAGAAACATCTTTTAGAGCATGGACTGAGCCAAAGGACACTAGAGGCAGATAGAAACCCTGATGAGGACAAAGCTATAAGCCAGGTTACAGGATCGGAGATATGAAGGTGTCTGGCAGGTGGATGCTGTGATAACGAAGCTTAGGAAGAGACCCTGGGGAGGCGGCAGGTAGACTGGGAAATCTGTCCCAAAGAAGGGAGGATTGAACTTCAGCATCCCTGAACGAGGGGCTCTGTGGTGGTCTGCCATGATCTAGGGATGTCTGGAACCCACCCGCAAGCCCATTAAGTCTTCATTTCTCTGTCCCCATTTGGACCCTCTAGCCATGCACCGGTTCTATCAGGTGCTCTCGGAGCAGAAGCAGGATCTGATCATGAAGCAACTGGAGAATGCACAGAGAGAGTAAGTGGGCTGCTGCCAGTCACATGCTCAGGGCATCCCTGACATCAGCGTCTGGTCCAGAAGGCTGAGGGTTTTGGCCTGATGCTGTGACAGAGCCAACAAGGGGCTCTTCCAGGAATGGGCTCATCTGACCCAATCATCAATTTTCTCAAGCTGAGCATCTGTCGTTTTGGAAGCGTTGCACCTTTTTAGTCTTTGCTAGCCATTGTGTGCCTATGTGGAATGCTTTTATAGAGTTTGGGGTGGGAGCTTTCGGGGTCCCTATTTTGATGGTTTTACTTTTGTATTTAGTATCTAATAAATTTAATCTTCTCTTAAACTCTAGGCCTATTTTATTTCTTTACATTCTTTTGTATCATCTTTGGGGGATTTTTTTTTTTTTTTTGGTCCTTTTTAAATTCTAAGGCAGGTTATATGTGAAGAATACTGCATGGGGAAGGTCAGAAAGGAGGAAAAAAAGTGATCTCTAATTGACAGAGCGCGTTCTAGCTGTCAGGATCCTATGAGACACTGCATCCCATGAGATCAGGCCCACCTTACACCTGAGTGGGTAAGTGCAGGGTGGGGGCATAATACCAGACGTCCCTTCTTCCAAATAGGAGTTCTTTCCATTTGCACCCCGTTCAAGAGGCTTTTAAAATGAATCTCTGGTGATGAGCCTGGGATCTCCCAGTTTCATATCGAGTGTTTTCAGCTGTTGGAATCACATCACCTGGGAGTTGCTCTGTAAAGCACTTGGATATCTGCACTCTAGTTGGGGGATTGATGCTGTGAAACTGGCACAGCAGGGACTACCACATTTTGTAGAGGACAGAAGAGCTTTTAGCACCAATTGATAGCTTTGGTCGGTCACTTGGGTTTGTGATCATCCTCCCTCTCTTGGGTCCAGAGTTGGTGGTTCTTGTTCTTCAATGACAATCTTTCTTCTTCTTCTTTTTTTTTTTTTTTCTAATCATCAAAAAGTAGCATGCCAACAAATCCCGATTCTTCAGTTTTTTTTTTTTTTTAACCCCGGAAACTTTTTTTTTTTTAAGAGAAATTGACTAATAAGGTAATGGACAAGGGTAAGGGAGTTCACTGTATGAATGAGGGAGCTCACAGGACCAGAGAGAAGATGAAGATCAGAACCACAAGTGCTCTCGGGATCTCTCTAAGGGACCTAATAGCGAGTCTCATCAGCACACTGTGCTGGGGCAAAAGGGGTGGTGACTTCCATGGAAGGGGTAGACTATTTCTGTCTTCATTTCCACTCAAGATTTGAATGGTTGAAGGGAGAGAATTTAATATCTCCCTATCTTTGAGCATGGAGTCTCCTTCCATTTATTTAGGTCTCTAATTTCTCTCAGCAAGGTCTTTGTGGCTTTCAGTGTATGCATTTTGTTTTACACACGTTTTAAGTTTATCACTATCCTATGCTTTTCATGTTCTGTTAAATGTATTGTTAACTTTATTTTCTAATCGTTGCTAGTACGAAACAGATGTTTGTATCTTGTATCAGGAGCTTTGAAGGCTCTGAAGTTTTACCCTAGTTATAAATGAACAGGTGTTATGGATGCTGGCAGAAGGCATGAGAATCCAGGGTCAGAGATAAAGGACAGCTTATTACTCAAAGAAGCAGCAGGAATCAGAGTAGCTGGTTTTGGCTCCCAAGTCCTGATTCCTATAGGGCAAATTGAAGAGTATCAACTGATGCTTGCACGTGCAGTGCGGTATATTGCAGAAGAGGAAACCCAAGCTTAAGGAACATGATTCTTTTATGGTTAGCAGTAAGCCTGCCTGAACTTTGGCCCCAAGGGAGACATTATCCCTATTATATTGAGTAATAAACCCACCCTTTGCTCCAGAGGGAAATACTATTGCTATCATTCAGGGCTGTTCACTCTACACGTGTGTGTGTGTATCTCCTTGAAGATAGCCTAGAACAAAGACAGTCAGTGCTCCTTTTTATAAGACAGGCAGAAACATGAGAGACCCAGAAAGAATCCTCTTGTGACATTGCTAAATTCATTTATTAGCCCTAGCAGTGTCGGGTGAGGGATTTCTCTGAATTTTCAGTGTATACAATCATGTTGACTGTGAATAAAGATGATTTTCCTTCTTCTTTTTCAATGTTTCTAATTTTTCTGTTTTAATTGCATTGCCTGGAACCTCCAGTGCAATGTTAACTAAAAGCAGTGAAGGAGGACTTCCTTGTTCTCAATCTTAGGAGGACCTACGTCACTCTCTCTCTTTTTACTTTGTTTTTTTAACGTTCATCTATTTTTGAGAGTGAGAGAAAGACAGACAGACAGACAGACAGACAGACAGACAATATGAAGCTGGCTCCAGGCTCTGAGCTGTCAGCACAGAGCCCAACACAGGGCTCAAACTCACGAACCAGGAGATCATGACCTGGGCCGAAGTCGGACGCCCAACTGACTGAGCCACCCAGGCGCCCCACTCTTAGTCTTAAGTACAATGTCACTGTAAGTATTTTTTATACTGCCCTTTCCCAGATAAGAGGTCCTTTGATTCCTAGTTTGCTGAGAGTTTTTCCATGAATGAGGGTTCAATTTTTGTCATGTTTTATACCTCTAGAGAAGATACAATTCTTTTAATTATTAATGTGGCAAACTACATTAAATTTTTTAAATGATGGGGTGCCTGGGTGGCTCAGTCGGTTAAGTGTCCGACTTTGGCTCAGGTCATGATCTTGTGGTTTGTGAGTTTGAGCCCCATGTCAGGCTCTGTGCTGACGGCTCAGAGCCTGGAGCCTGCTCAGGATTCTGTGTCTCCCTCTCTCTCTCTCTGCCCCTCCCCTGCCCATGCTCTGTCTCTCTCTTTCTCAAAAATAAATAAACATTAAAAAAATTTTGGCTGGGGCGCCTGGGTGGCTCAGTCGGTTAAGCGGCCGACTTCGGCTCAGGTCATGATCTCGTGGTCCGTGAGTTCGAGCCCCGTGTCGGGCTCTATGCTGACAGCTCAGAGCCTGGAGCCCGTTTCAGATTCTGTGTCTCCCTCTCTCTGACCCTCCCCCATTCATGCTCTGTCTCTCTCTGTCTCAAAAATAAATAAACATTAAAAAAAAATTAAAAAAAAAATTTGGAGGGGAGCCTGGGTGGCTCAGTCGGTTAAGCGTCTGACTTTGGCTCAGGTCATGGTCTCACGGTCTGTGGGTTCGAACCCTGTGTCAGGCTCTATGCTGACAGCTCAGAGCCTGGAGCCTGCTTTGGATTCTGTGTCTCCCTCTCTCTCTGCTCCTCCCCTGCTCATACTGTGTCTCTCTCTGTCTCAAAAATAAATAAAAACATTAAAGAAAAAAAATTAAAAAAAATTTTTTTTAAATATTAAGCCAAGGTCCTATTCTTGCAGTAAGACCCGCACAGTCATAATGCATCCTCGATTTATATATTGTTGGATTTGGTTCAGTATTAAGAATTTTGCATCTATTTTCGTGAGGAATATTGTGCTATAATTTTCTTTTTAGTATTGCATTGTTGGTCTTGGTATCAGAGTAATACTGACCTCTTAAATGTTTTTGGAAGTGTTCCTTATTTTTCTGAAAGGAAAATTTCCACATTTTGGCTATTGTGAATAATGCTGCTGCAAACACGGGCGTACAAATATCTCTTCAAGAATCTGCTTTCAATTCTTTTCAAAACATACCCAGAAGCGGAATTACTGGGCCAAATTTACTTCTATTTTTAATTTTTTGAGGAATCTCCGTATTGTCCACAGTGGCTGTACCATTTTACACTCCCACCCAAAGTGCACAAGCGTTCCAATTTCTCCTTGCCAACATTTGTTTTCTGGTTTTTGGATAATTGCCATCCTCTTATTATTGGCATGGTATATACTTTTTCCGATTCTACTTTTAACCTTTTGTCTTTTTATTTAACGTGTCTCTTGCAATTACCGTATGCTTGAACCTTGCTGCTTTGTCCAGTCTGATGATCTTTTAATTGGTCCTTCGTGATTACATTTTAATGTGATTATTGATATGGTTGGATTTCAGTCAGCTATCTTGCTGTTTTCTATTGTGCCATATGCTCTTTGTTCATTTTTTTCCTTCCTGCCTGTCTTTTTTCAGATTAATCAAGCATTATTTAGGATTATTTTTTATTACCTTTTTTTGGCTTCTTGGTTATAGCTTTTGATTTAAAAGAAATTGTTTGGTATAGAGCAATGCTCTCAGTGAGAAGTTCACAGTTCTTATCATGGTTGGTTTACAAGGACTCATGACCTCAGCCCTGCCTCTATCTCCAACGTTTCACCCAAACCCCGCAAGCTCCAGCCATGTTAGATTTCTTCCCGTTTATTAATGTTCCACGTTGACCCTGACCTTCAAGGCCCTATCAAACACTTCCATCTGCTTCCACCATTCCACCCTCTCACTATCTAGCTAGGACTTATCCTTCAGAACTCAGCCATCACTTCCTAAGTGTTCATAGCAATTTTATGCGTGTGTAGGGCTTCCTATGTGGGGCCAACGCATGTGCTGGGGTTGGCGGTGAATCTCCCTGCTGCATGCTTCCATGGCACTGGGTAACCTCGTTCTTAATAGTCGTCATATTTGTATGTCTGCCTTCCCAATCGACCACGCAGGCCCACTGTTAGTTTTGCTCATCATTGTACTCCAGTACGTTGCAGAGATCTGGCACAAAACAGGCATTCAATAAGAGTACTTATCAGAATTAAATAGAATATGACTTAAATGGGGAGAACTGGCTTGTTTTACAGAACATAACACAGAGGACCAACAAAGTCAGGAGAACCGCTTAAGGTCACAAGGGTAGTGGCAAGGCCAAAGAGAAGACCAGAAGTGGAGTGGGCAGAAGACAGCTCAGTCTTTCCAGCCATACTTGTGTTGAGTTAGCCTGCCGATTTCATGAGAAAGATTTTTCCTACTCAAGGCTCTGCGCAGGCTGAGGCCTAGGTAGCTTCACTCACTGCCCAAGCACCGGAACGTCTAGGGTCCACGGCGGAGTTCAACAAATATTCCATGGAACGCCCGTAAAACAAACAAAATAACTCTCACAGGGGAAGGATGTTTTGAGGATGGCCTCGCCTTAACCTGGAAAGGCTGTTCCATGGGTGCAAACAGGCAGACATTTGCCAAGTAACCTCCGTGACTCTAAGTGCTTCAAAATCGGGAAACTGAGGCCGGGAGGCAGAGGGAGGGGCGTCTCTGCTTCGGCCGCGCCCCGGCGGGGGTCGGCACCGGGAGGGGCGGGGGCGGGGAAGGCGTCCCGGTGCGCCCGCTACACGGAAGCCGGGCGCCGGAGGGCGGGTCCGGGCGGAGGAAGAGGCCCCGGGGCGCACGGCTCCGCCGCGCCAGCGCCCGCCTCCCTAGCGCGGCTCCGGGGCTGCGGTCCCGCCTTGCAGGGCAGCCCTCCACGCGGGCTCGGGGATCGTCCGCAGGCGTCCACGCCTCCGTCTCGCAGCCCCGGGCCGGCTCAAGCGTCCTCGTCCCGGAAGCTCCGCCGTCTCGTCTCGCGAGGCTCCGCCGCCCGCCCAGGCCTCGGCCGTCCCACCGCGGCCTCCGCCCCTGGCGCAACGCGGAGGCCCGGTGGCGCGACGGCCGGAGCCGCGACCCTGCGCTCCCGCTCGGCCTCCGCCCGCGCCGCCCGTCCGCCGGCCTGCGCTGTCCGTGGGAGCGAGGTGAGCGCCCGGCAGAGCCCGGCCACTTGGGGAGGGGAGGCGCTGCGTGGAGCAGTGTTTAACCGCGGGAGCCCCCTGGGGTTCAGGGCCGCTGGCCGTCACCCGTCACTTGGCGTGCGGGCTGGCTTCAGGACTGGGAGACTGCGTGCGAGGAGCTGTAATAACACTTCACTGAACTGCAGCCATGAGCCGGGCTTTGTTCTAAGCGCTTTATCTACTTCTAGCCCCGCTGCTGCCCTGCTCGGCAGGTGAGGAAACTGCCTTACAAAGTGGAGGAGCTCACACCCGCTGGCAGGAGGTGACTGCCCTCCCTGGCACCTGCGCTTCCCTCCCTCTGGTGTGAAGACCGGCCCCTGGAGCTCTGCCCGGGTGCCTGCCTACACGCGGGAGACCCCCAGGCGTCCTTCCTTTAGTCCCCACCCATCATCCGCTCGAGACCACCAAATAATCTGTCCTTTACCCCAGCTGTCGTCAACCACCACAAGACCCCTGGGACTCCCCACTCTTTCTGCCTTTTTTGTTGTTGTTGTTTAAGTTTATTATTTACTTGGGGGGGGGGGGAGGCAGAGAGCGAGGGAGACAGAGACTCCCAAGCAGGCTCCACACTGTCAGCACGGAACCCACCAACCCTGAGATCATGACCTGAGCCAAATCAAGAGTCGGACACTTAACAGACTGAGCCACTCAGGTGCCCCCAGGCTCCTTCTGCTTTAAGTCAGAAAATTTTAACCTGATTTTTGGAAATCGAGGTCAGCAAGGATAGAAAAAGAACGTTGGTGACCCTTGGGCTGCAGAATGAACTCCCATAAGCTGTTGTCAAGTACAACCCCTGACACTGAATAGATCCTTAACAGAATTTACTTGTTGAAGGCTTTGCCCACACGGTTACAACCAGTAAGGGACACGGGAAGCGGGGAATGTATAAATGTAAAGGAAGGGGCAGATGGAGAATGGGAAGGATCTCGACTCCTAGTTCATTTCCCCTGCTACGAAAAGCCCTCGAACAGGTGCTCAATGCTTTCAAATGCTTTTGTCTTCTTTGCAGATGTTCGCTCTGCCTCAGAAGGAATCCAAGGCACCTACCACCTGTCCAGGCCCAGCCTCCACACAGGACCTGGACAGTAACCATGGGGATAGTCTGGAAAGAGAATGCTCTAGAAAACCAGACTGGAAGCTTCCAGAGTTCTGTGGAGTGGGTGATCCTACCGCCACAGCGTCCTCCGACAGCTCCCACCTGTCCTCTAGAGGAAGCATCATTAAATGGTTCTGGGACTCAGCTGAGGAGGGCTACCGGACCTACCACATGGACGAGTATGATGAGGATAAGAACCCCAGTGTGAGTGAAATCCCTGTTCCCGCTGGAACCCAAGGTGGGATACTCTACCTTGACCACCAGGCAGGCGCCCAGCTTGCTCTTGTCAGGTTGGAGTTACAGTCCTCTGACCTCCAAGAAGGCTTCTGCTGTAGCTTAGAGAGTCCCCGGTTCGTTGTCTGGATCAGAAAACGGCCCGTTAATGATTGAGGGGACCCTGATTTGTGAGGGAGGAATTCAAGAATCATGGAGAGCTCCCCTGTGGATTCTGACCACAGCCCATCGACCATGCAACTTGAGAGCTGGGACACGACTAGAGGTCAGGCTGCAGCCGTCTCACTTAGGGGTTGTGTATTCTTGAACTACTTTATTTAATTTCTTCGAACCTCAGTTCCCCTGTAAGTTGAGATGACGATGTCTGTTCTATAGCAGAGTCACAATTAAATATGAGGTATGTTACTAGCACAGCACTACTGAATAGAGCATCCAGTACATGGTAGCTGCCATTATTACTATTCTCTGTCCCAATGAACCTGTTTCTGATAATACCTTCAGAGGGCAGAGAGCTGTCACAAATAATCCTGTAATAATCTCTGTTAAGCATCTAATCAGGGGCAGGGCACTAAGTCCAGCACACATTCAAGGCTTCTAATGAACAGAACATGGGGGTGTCACATCCTGCAAGAATCGGTCATAAAGTCTGTGGCTCCCCTCTTGGGTACTCACGGTGTCTCGTCCTCTTTCTTGGACCTCCTGCCCTGGGGGAGGCCAGCTGCCCTTTCCCGAGGCAGTGCTGTGGGGAATCCCGTGTGGCGAGGGACTGAGGCCTGCCAACAACCGTGTGAACGAGTCTGGAGGTGGATCCTTCCCCCAACAGAAGATCCTTTCTAGATGGGGTTCTGGGTGGGGGGCTTCCTGGAGGAGATGGCATTTGAATGGAGCTTTAGAAATGGGAAGACGGGACCAGGGAGCTGAGTGAAGGTAGGGCTCGAACAAGGGCAAGGAAGGGTGTTTGGAAGGGCAGGTTCACTCCGGCTTTGCTTTGCTGCCTCCGTGGGCTCCTCAGGCCTTCTTTTGGGACCCCTCGGCTCTGTTGACCCTGCCTCCGTATCTCTGTCTCCAGGGCATCATTAACATGGGCACCAGCGAGAACAAACTCTGCTTTGACCTGCTGTCCAGGCGGGTAAGTCCCGGTGCTCCTCTGGGTGGTATCACCAGTTCCCAGGGAACTGTCCTCTCTTGGACTTCCCCCGAATGCTTCCCTGACAAGAGCCTGCTGCTCACCTGAGGTCAGGAGACCCGGGTTCCACATCTGCCTCGGGGGCAACTTTCTCTGTGATCTTGGGCAAGTCACTTCCCTGTTCTGACCCTGCTTCTTGAAGACCTCCTCCCCATACTTGGTGCCTCCTGCTGGCTGGGTCCCTACTCTGAGTGGGGAGCACTCAGCAAGGTGAGGTCAGTATTTAGCACCTGGCTCTGGAGTAAGGAGGACTCTGATTTGTGGCTTTTGCCAATTCCCATAGTGTAAATACTCCCACCGTGGCTGGTTTCAAGGTACGGATGTGACATCCCTGCAGACAACTTGGGAAAAGCGGTGTTAGAGGCACCCATGAGGTAGTGTCCCCACTGTCTAGACACATAGATGGAAGTAGCCTCGAGGGCACACATAAAAATGTAGTAACATAACCAGAAACGGTGATGTTTAAGTTATTACCTTGGTTTTTAATGCACTTTACTTATTTATACGTTTATATAATTTAATTTTTTTAAATGACTTTTTTTTTTTTTTAACACAGCTTGTAAAATTCCTGGAAACTTAATTAAGCAGATTTCTTGAGCTGGTATGAGCCCTCTCTAGCAAACCGCTGGAAATACCTGGGAAATGTGTCTCCCAAAGCCACGGAGTCAGAGTTGGGGATTGTAGAGAGAGTGACGTCTAACCCAAAAGAACTTCTTTCCAGAGGTGACAAATCCAACACCTAAGGGAAGAGGAATGTAGGGAATGGGTTCAAAAGGCGCGTTCTCTCTGACTCCAGGTCCCCGCTGCACTGTCCGAAACAAATAAAATGTGAGCCACATATATAATTGAAACTTTTCTATTAGATAAGTAAAAAGAAACTGGTAGATTCATCTTAATAACATATTTAGCCCATTATATTAAAAAACAGGACCATTTCAACATGTAATCAATAGAAAAAAATGAGAATATTTTTCATAATTTTTTTTTTAAATTTTTTTTTAATGTTTATTTATTTTTGAGATAGAGACAGAGCATGAACGGGGGAGGGTCAGAGAGAGAGGGAGACACAGAATCTGAAACAGGCTCCAGGCTCTGAGCTGTCAGCACAGAGCCTGACGCGGGGCTGGAACTCACGGACCGCGAGATCGTGACCTGAGCCGAAGTCGGACGCTTAACCGACTGAGCCACCCAGGCGCCCCACTGCATACTGTTTTCATATCAAGCCTTCAAAATCCAGCGTGTCTCCATTGAGGCCAGCCACATTCCGCGTGCTCTGTAGGCAGCTGTGGCTGACGGACTCCATACTGGACAGCCAGCTCTATGGGATCAGGGAGAGGGAAGAGGCTGGAGTTATATACAAGGGGCTGATTGCCCTTTTTCTTCGGGTCCTCCCCCCAAGACCCCTACCTTTCCTTGACATTGTGTATGTGATGCCCTGGGAGTTCCTAACCCAGCACCTGGTCATGGTGGGGATGGTCTAGACACAGCCACACTTTCCGGAGTGTAATGTTGAGCAGAGCCTGCAGGCCGAGTCCCTCCAGAAGTTGGAGCCAACACCGAAGTGATGGCACCCGATTCCGGGACCCCTTCTGTCACCCCAGGGAGAAGCTGAGTAGCGCGATCTATCACGGCCTCCACAGATCCACCCCTCTGGGTTTTTTAGATGGCAGTGTTGTATAAAGAGCACTGGATTAGAAGGCAGACATTTGGGTTTTGTCTCAGCTCTGCCACTTGCTAGCTCTGTGACCTTGGCTGAGTCACCTCACTTTTTTGAGCCTCAGTTTCCTCATCTGCAGAACGGGCAGGAGAATGCTGTGCCTGTGCTGTGTCACAGTTTCTCTGATGAGCAGACCGAGCCCAGGCTTTAACGGCCCTGGTGCTGGGTGGATGCGGGTCAAGTGCTGGCGGTCACCCTGAGGATGCGTGGCCCTCAGTCCCGCTCTTCCCTCTGTCCCCAGCTGAGTCAGAGCGACATGCTGCGGGTGGAGCCATCTCTGCTGCAGTACCCTGACTGGAGGGGACATCTGTTGTAAGTAGTTGCCATGAGCCAGTGGTTCTCAGTCTGGGCTGGTTTTGCTCCCCAGGGGACAAAGGACAGCTGGAGACATTTTTAGTGGTCATAACTGGGTCGGGGTGGGGGGGGCTGTCACTGGCATTTATCGGGTAGAGACAAGAGATGCTGCCAAGCCTCGTACAATGCCCAGGGTAGCCCCCACAACAACTAGCCCGCCCAAAGGTGAGTGGGGCAGGTGGAGGGGGCCTGCCTCAGGCTGAGGGCCGGTCCCGGGGACCTGGCGATCGCGGGGTCTCCTGGAGCGTCTGCAGGGAACTCTTACCTCTGCCAGTCCCAGCCCAGCTCAGGAGCTCCCAGCTTGGCTTCCCTGGGTCTGAGGCGTGGGGAGGGCCTTCAGGCATGGGGTCTTTGTCCCTGCTTTCTCGGTAGTCTTAGAGGAACCAGAACTAGCACTGGGGGCGAAGGGGGGCTGGCTAACGCGTTTTCCTCCTGTAAAGATGGGAGGTGGTACCTAATACTAATCGGAGTTTGTCCTCGTTGAGCACTTGCTAGGGGCCACCTGCTGTTTTAAGGACTTAGCGGCCAAGCAGGACTGGATTCCAAAGTGCATGTTCTTCTAGTAATTAGGATGGTGGGTCCTAGAGACAGGCCACTGGCATGAGTGGAGTCTGCCGCTTACCAGCAAGTGACTGATTTCCTTCAAGCCTCCGTTTCTTTGTCTGTAAAATGGGAATAATAATAATAGCATCATAGAGTTGTCATGAAGATTAAATGAGTAAAATTCCCCCAAGTAACTCCTGCATCATGTAAATGCTCAATAACTGTTAGCAACAGTAACTATGATGACAGTTATTGTTATAACATTATTATCTGCTAGATTTACATGCAGATAGAGTGTTACTTTTGATATTCCTCCCCTCCCCTACCCCTGGATCCTACCCAGTCCAGCTGATCAGGTGGGTCGGGGGTCCTAGAACTACAGAGAAGGCAGGTTTTTATGCCTGTGGGTGGTGGTGGGGTGGGGGGCCCCGAGATGTGGAGACAGCACTGGCCTCACTGCCCTCGTGAGAAAGTGGAGAAGGATAATGGCAGCTATCTGAAGATTCACCAGGGGACCTTTGGGATGGACTGTGGGTTGGGGACCCTCTGACAAGTGTCCATCTCTCTGTCCAAACTTTAGCCTCCGGGAGGAAGTGGCCAGATTCCTCTCTTTCTACTGCAAGAGCCCTGCACCCCTGAAACCAGAGAATGTGAGTAGCCCCCTCCTCTGCCTTCTGCTCTTCTGCCCACCTCCCCCAATTTTTGACTGGCCAGGGGTAAGGTAGGGCTGGGATCTGCCTTTCACTCAGTTTTGACTTATTTCCAGGTGGAATTAGGAATACCCCCTCCCCCTTTCCTCCTCACCCTAGATATTTAGGATATAACTGGGATGTAATTTCTGCTCTACTTGGTTCTGTGGTTCCTTGTTGCCTTGACACCTTTGGACAAGACCCTCTAAGTGACCAGCTCCCTCTTCCTTGCTCTGTTGATCCAGAGCATCGACCAAAGAATAAGCCACACAAATGCGCCTGGCTGTTAGTCAGGCGGGCCTGTGGCTGCTTCTGGTGACTGTGCTGTGACAGAGCCCCAGAGGGCCCCGAGGTGGGGCCTGTCCGTCCCTCTGTGCCAGCCTGGATATAGCCATAGGTCCTTGCTTCCACTTGCACAGGTTATTCATCTTTCTTGTGTGGATGTGTCACCCTCAGGTGGTGGTTCTGAACGGCTGTGCCTCTCTCTTCTCTGCTCTGGCCACAGTGCTGTGTGAGGTGGGGGGTAAGTAAACTGTGGGCTGCTCAACACTGGGGGCTGCCCTCCGCCTGTCGTGTCCACAGCCGCCTGTCTTTGCAGGCTGCACCGGAATGCTTTGGGCCATAGTAGACTGCTAGATGGCAGGGGGCGAATTAGCACTTTGACAAGATACTGGATGTTGGCAGTTTCAGGGGAGGTCAACTGATGCCAGGGTTCTGGGCTTCTCTCTGCCATGACCTTGGTTTTTCCTGTCGTGTGATGCTATGGCCTCCTTACGTGACAGTGTGTCCTAAGGCAGGAAGGAAGGGATGAGGTGGTGCCTTGCCTGTGTCTTTTTTATTGGGAGGGTGCAGGACTTTCCCAAAAGAGTCCCAGCAGGGCTCCCCTTATGTCTTACTGGCCAGAACTGACTCTCAAACCCGTTCCTGAAGCAGTCCCTGAAAAACGGGATTAAGAACCACGGTTGGCTTAAGCCAAACATGGTTTATCCTCAGGGGCTGGGGAAAGGCCATCTTTCCTTCCCTCCCACCTTCCTCGGACTTATTGCTGGCCATATCTGGGAAATCTGATGCTCTCTTCGCAAGAAAGTTGGAGTGGCTGTTGAGTAGGCCACGAGCAGTGTCTGAAACAGGAGCCAAAGTCAGATTGAGAATGGGTCATGGTCAGGGGTTATTGTCGCCAGAACAGAGAGACCAGACCTACTCACCTAGCTTAACTGGTAGTGATTATACTGGTAACAATTACTGACCGCATGCCATGTTGCAGGCACTGGCCTAAGGCTTTACGCCTAGTCCGTCATTTAATCCTCAGTACCTCCCTCGGAGGCAGGTTCTGTGTCAGTCCTATTTCACAGATGAGGACATGAAGGCACAGGGGGTTAAGTAACCTGTCAAATTCACACACACACAGAGCTCGTAACCAGGATTCGAACCACAAAAAGAAGATTCATTGCAAGGATATAATAGGCAATTTCCTACCCATTCTAGAACAGTCAAGAACAGGATTGGTGTTACACTCTCCATCTCTCATTGGGGTATATAGTTCCTCTTCCTCCCCTTTTTATATGTGAGCCTCTCTCCGGACCTTTCTCAGCTCCCGCATGGCCCAGTGTAGCTGCCCCAGCTCCCACTGCACGTGATCTTTCTGTCCAGGTGCTCATTCTCATCTGATGAGCGTCTGTGCTTCCTAGAGCAAAGTCGTGAGAGAGAGCACGTGATGGGCTTCTGGCCAGCCAGTGGATGGGCTCGCTTGGGTGCCTTGTTTACCTCCCGTCCACTCCCTGCGGCTGGGGTAGGGAACATGTAGGACGAAGGCTGTCCCTCCCAGAGCTGCGAGTGGGGCAGGTGGGGGGAGGGGAAGGCGGCCTGACCATGTGTCCTCCCCAGAACTGGAGGAATGCCTTTGCCTCTGCATTACGATAGACCTTGGCGGTCATCGCCAACCACCCCCTGCCCCCATCCACAGCTGGGGTCTTCTGGATGATATCCCGTCCCCAGCATGCCGTCTCAGCCTTTGATTCCAATGTGCCCAGAGGGGGAAAATCCACTCCTCCCGAACCCACTCTATCTCTGGGCAGTTCTGTCTGCTCTCAAGTGTGTCCATTTGTCCAGCCCAGATCACCCTGCAGCTTCAACTCAGTGGGTCCCTGTCTTCTTGGAGTGACCCAGCACGTTGAGTGCTTTAGAGGGATCCTCTGAGGTTCAGTTTGCTCATCAGTAAAGTTACTGACATTACAGAGTGATAGCGAGGACCAAATGAGCTAACACGCAAGTGCATGTTTAACACAGTTCCCAGCATGTAGTAAGTATTGAGTAAATGTTGGCTATTGATTATTAGCAAAGGGACTGATCTCAGTGGATCCAGTATTAGAGCTTGAGAGTTGAGAGACACAGTGTGCCTCCACTGTTCCCCTGAGGACGTGGAAGTCTGGGAGAGGTGTGGAGCCCGTGGATGGGGGGATTGGGGCATTCGGGCCAAGAGTGACAGACCCTGGCCCACTCCTGCCCTCAGAGGCGTTCCTGATCCCTGCCCCTTACTATGGAGCCATCACACAGCACGTCTATCTCTATGGCGGCGTCCGACTGGTCTGTGTCTATCTGGACAGTGAGGTAAGAGCTCCTGGGACCCCAGGCAGGACCCACGCCTTCCTATACATGAAGACTTTTCTCTCTATGAATTTGAGGGTGGACATGGGAAGAAGTCCATGCTGAGGGCTTTGGGGTTATGGCTGCAAGGAAGTGGAGCCTTCTGTTGCCCATGACTGTCCATACCTGGGTTCCCCAGGGGTTCTCCAAGTCCTGGTTTTGAGAGCTCTGGGGTCAATGTAGAAGCCAAGGGCAGTCCCAGGGAGACTACATCAAAATGGTGGCGTGAGGATGGGGCAGAGAAGACCTCAACATGAAAGTTCTTGGACCCCAATCAGAGTCTCTCTCGGGCCTCTTCCCAACTAAGAGTGATGAAGTGTCCCTGATGTGATGGGGTGGGGGTTGGTGGCAATGAGGAGAGTGAGCCTATCTGTGTTTTTTTTTTTTCAGAAACTGCATTGGGGAAGCTAGAGATGACAAGGGCCCTGGAGAGGCCCCAGAAGTTCAGGTTTAAGGGATCCCTGAATTTGGCTGGTGGCTTTTCTCCATCTTTGTCTAGGTCACTGGGCTGGACACACGCCCCTTCCAGCTCACAGTGGAGAAGCTGGAGATGGCCCTGCAAAGAGCTAATTTTGAGGTCTGGAGGTCATATCAAACCCAAGGCTGGGAGTGGGTGGGTCTAAGCAGGACAACAGACTTCCTGTGGCTGATCTCATCCTGGGAGTGGGTTGGCACTCCCTGATGGGGATGGGGTGTCGGGGGGTCAAGTAGGAGCCTGCCCAAGGAGGGTCTTCTCACTGGAGAAAGACCCTGAGACCTCTGTGTACAAAGAGTCAACCAGGGAACTTGATTAACACCCCCGCCTCTACCACCCTATTTTGATTTTGTGGTCAGGTGTGGAACCTAGCCGTCTGTAGTTGAGCAGTCTCCCTGATGATTTGAGGACATGATTCTCCTCTCGCCTTGAGGGGACCTCCTGAAGAAAGGCAGAGACAAGTACTACTCCTGTGGTTCCTTTCTAGTCCGAGGTCATTAACGCTGTACACGTAGGAAATTCTAAAAGTGAAAACCCCCACCCGTTATTCTACCAACAAAGGCAACCTTTACCCTTTGGGCATGTTTGCCTCTGGGCTTTGTTCTCTGCCTTTGTTTCCTTTCCTGGTTGACCCCATGCTACAGACATGTAATTCTCTGCCCTTGTTCACTCCACATTGGGTGGTGAACACATTCCCATCACATTTCCCTGGGAGCCTGCCCAGCAACCAGCCCCATCTAGTGGGACCGTGTGGCTCTGGCCTTCAGGAAGAGCTGAGGGTCTCCTGCCCCACTGATGGTTTCAGGGTGTGAAGGTCAAAGGCCTCATCCTCATCCACCCCCAGAACCCTCTGGGTGACATCTACTCCCCAGGAGAGCTGCGGGACTACTTGGAATTTGCCAAGAGGTGAGGCACCTTGCAGTCCCCCCACAAAGCGTGTCGGCAGATCAGGAAACTGACACAGGCTTTGGTACAGGCCCTTCTACCCTGTTCCCTCCACTGTGGGCTCCCACCCGCTTTGGTCCTTCCCCAGCAGTGGGGTGGGGAAGCAGGGATTCGTGGGATGCCGCTTCTCTTTCTTTCTCTCTTTCTTGTTATAACAACAGCTGTCATTCAGTGTATAGGCTCTAGGGGCCAGGCACCCTGCTAAGTGCTTCATGTGCTGTGTCTCCTGTAATCCTCCCGGTCACCCTATTATCACACTGTCATTATCCCCCGTTTGCTGAGCAAGGAGTGGAGCCAGACTTGAATCTGGGTCTGTCCGTACGTAACTGTTTTGCACTTATTCGTGTCCTTTGTGGAGGTACCCACGGCCTCTCCGCCTCTCCCAGACAGTGCTTCGAAAGCCCCACTGCTGTCTGCTTTGTGTGTGCGGCTTCCTGTTTGAAGAAACAGGCACAAGAAGGGTGTCTCTGGAAGAAAGTTTGGTAACCCTGGGCCAGACTGTGGTCCCCTTGGATTTCTGATTCATTGCTTCCCCCACCCCGGGGGACCTATTTGGCCTGCAAACCAAGCTCTCTCCTCCAGGCACAAGCTGCACGTGATGGTGGATGAGGTCTACATGCTGTCCGTGTTTGAGAAGTCGGCGGGGTACCACAGCGTCCTAAGCCTGGAAGGGTGAGGCTGCCCCACCAAATCTGACTCTGCCAGCCCCCCAGGCCCCCACGGTGCCCTGGCCCCCTGTGGCTCAGCCCTCAGGATGTGGCCTAAGTTCATTTCATTTCCTCTCATGTCCAGCTAATCCCACCGTCCTCAGATCCCCTAAGGAGAACATGGGAAGCCAGGCTGCATCATAGGTTTTCACATTGTTCTGTGGGGTTTCTGTAGAGCCCCAAGGAGGGGCCAGGCCATAGGATTCCTGGTTGGGGGGAGGGTGGTGCTGCGAGGGTGGGAACTGGCCTTCTTTGCTGTTTTCCAGAGTAGCTCTAGCTTTATCCATTCATTCACTCACTTACTCACCCATTCATTTACCCTTTCATTCATTCATTCATTTACTCAGTCGTTCACTCCCTCACTCATTCACTCCCTCCCTCATTCACTTACTCCCTCCCTCACTCCACTCACTCCCTCCCTCACTCACTCCCTCCCTCAGTTGTTTGTTCCCTCACTCCCTCACTCGTTCACTGACTCACTCATTCCCTCACTCATTCACTTACTCCCTCACTCACGCATTCACTCCCTCACGCATTCACTCACTCACGCATTCACTCCCTCAGTTGGTCACTCAGCAAATCCTTCTGCAGCCCCAGGCACGTGCCAAGCACTTCCAGCTGTTTGGGCTCTTTCACTGGATTTGGTATAAGCCAAACATTTGTGGCTAAAACAGCTTTGGAGACTCTTAGACCAGATCATCTGTAAAGTCTGCAAATCCGACATTCAGAGATTCTAACAGTTCCTGATACTTGTTCAGACCTGTTGACCCTGTGAAGTCCTTTCCATTGGTTCTCTCGGCTAGTCCTCATGAGGCCAGGTAGACGGTTGTCGCTTCTGTTTGTTTATGGGTTAGGAAAGTGAGACACAGAGAAACAGTGACTTGCCATCTACTCTGTGCCAGACATTGTGCCAGGCGCTGGGATACAACAGTGAGCAGGAAAGGCATAGGCCCCCCCTTGGGTGGAACTTCTGTTTCTAGCCAGGAGAACGTTAGCAGCTAAATACACAGTGCTTTGATTGTGGCCGTGAGAAGTGCTAAGAAGGAGAAGTCTGGGGAGCTGTGAGGGGATCTACTTAGGGTCCTCCATTGGCCCCGCCTACGGGGAGGTGGTCAGAGAAGTGTGTTTGAGGAAGTAGAACTCGAGCTATGCTCCAGATCAGGGATTGGCAAATGTTTTTTGGATCAGATGGCAAATATTTAAGGCTTTATAGGCCATACGGTCTCTCCCTCAGCTGCCATACAGCATGAATGCAATCATCGACGGTATGCACACGAAGAAGCAAGGCTGTGTTCCAGTAAAGCTTTATTTACGGAAACAGGCAGTGGGCTGGGTTTAGCCTGCAGGCTATGTCTGCCGACTCTTGCTCTAAAGGATGTGTAGGAATTGCTGATTCAAGAGATGAGACCGGAGCTTCACACAAGAAGCGGAACCAAGGGGCGCCTGGGTGGCGCAGTCGGTTAAGCGTCCGACTTCAGCCAGGTCACGATCTCGCGGTCCGTGAGTTCGAGCCCCGCGTCGGGCTCTAGGCTGATGGCTCAGAGCCTGGAGCCTGTTTCCGATTCTGTGTCTCCCTCTCTCTCTGCCCCTGCCCCGTTCATGCTCTGTCTCTCTCTGTCCCAAAAATAAATAAACGTTGAAAAAAAAAAATTTTTAAAAAAAGAAGCAGAACCAAATTCGTCCACCCATCTCATTTGTTCAGCCGAACGTGTGTGAGCCTTTGTGGTGGATCTGTGTTCCCATTTTCCCACACTGTGCTCTCTGCAGGTTGCCTGACCCCCAGAGGACCCATGTAATGTGGGCGACCAGCAAGGTAGGTTCCTGTATGGCCTCGGGGGTGTCGGGGAGGTGAGAGGGCAGAGAGGTGGGTGGAACCAGCTTCCTGTGTGGCGGGATGGCCACCGGGTGCCTTTCTCCTGCAGGACTTCGGGATGTCTGGGCTCCGCTTCGGCACGCTGTACACAGAGAACCGGGACGTGGCCACTGCGGTGGCTTCCCTCTGCCGCTATCACGGCCTCAGTGGCTTGGTCCAGTACCAGATGGCACAGCTGCTCCGGGACCGTGGTGACTGCCTGGGCCCGGTCACTTGAGAACTGGGGGGAAGGTTGTAGTCAGTCGGGGACTGGCCAGGCATCATGGGTGCTTCTGTCATGAAAAGAATTCAGGGTGGCGTTTGGAAGTCCCAGTGACCTGACTCGGGCACTCCCTGGCTGTGTGGCACCTTCCTTCGCCTCCCCAAACCTCAGTTAGTGTGACTTGTGAATTAGCGATAGCACCTGGCGTAAAGAGGCGCTTGGTCAGCGTGAACCCATTACTATTAGCTGTGAGCACTTAGAAAAAGGAGAAGCTACAGAGGGAAAATGGTTATAAGGCAAGTCTCTCTCTGTGAGCATCTCAGTGTAGACAGCAAAGGTGGTCTGTAATTGCCACCGTTTATTGAGCCCTGCTAGATGTTCTCAGTGCACCAGCTCATTTGTCCCTCCCCTGAATCCAGGAGCAGATATTCCTGTATTTTCCCTGGTATTTTGTAGATGAGGACAGGAGGACCAGATACCATACACCTGCTGTAGCAGCTATAATTAAAAAAAAATAGCGACACCATCAAGTGTCGGCGAGGGTGTGCAGCAGCTGGAACTCTCACGGGCCGCCCTGGGAATGCAGGAAGGTGCGGCCACTTTGCAAAGCAATTGGCCGTTGCTTACGAAGTTAAACACACGCTTACCAAACGGCCCAGCGATCCCTCCCCTAGCTCTTTACCCTTACGGTCACCCAAAACCCACTACGTGAATATTTATAGCTGCTTTGTTCACAATCACCCCACACTGGAACCAGTCCCCCGCAACGTCCTTGTGGGCATGAACAGGGGAACAGACTGTGGCCCATCCGCACAATGGAATACAACTCTGGCATAAAATCCAAGGCAACGCGGGCTGAGCTCAAAGGCATTGTGCTGAGGGAAAGAGGCCAGTCTCAAAAGATGACGTGTAATTCTACTTATGTGACGTTCTGGAAAAGGCAAAAGTAGAGTGACGGAGAACAGGCCAGTGGTTGTGGGGCCATGGGGGAGACGGGACTACAAACAGCATGAGGGTGTTCTGTGGGGCGAGGGAACTGTTGGTGTCCTGCTTGTGGGGGGTGGGGTGGTTTACACAAATCTGCACGTGTTAAAACTCATCAAACTGGACACCACGGAAAGTTAATAAAAAAAGGTGAGGATGGGGGGGGGGTGAAGTTGCCCAAGGCCCCACAAGTTGTCAGCGGACTGGCTGGGACCTGAACCTCAGCTCTGTGAGTCGGAAGCATTGCTCTGTGAGTGGGCCACCCCTCAGGTAGGATCCACATCCTGAGGGACTTTGTGTCTGCAGGACAGGGAGCTGTCAGGCCAGGTATCTGGATTTCAGGTGCTTTGTACTGGCTATTGAATATTTCCATCGCCCCCATCATCCAGCTGGAGGAAGAGTCCTGGCCTTTTTGTTGTCAGTGTTTACACTCCTGGGACAGAGTGAAGGATTGATGAGAGTTTTGTGTTTTGGCCTCTCTTTGTACCCAGACTGGATCAACCAGGTGTACCTACCTGAGAACCATGCCCGGCTCAAGGCTGCCCACACCTATGTCGCAGGAGAGCTCCGGGCCCTGGGGATCCCCTTCCTCGGCCGTGGGGCAGGCTTCTTCATCTGGGTTGACCTGAGGAAGGTAATGCAGGTGGCGGGGCTGGTGCTGCAGGCTGGGAGGGAGTTTAGGCCTCTCTCCAGCAGGTGAGGGGCAGGGCTGTCTCATTTGCATCCTGAGCCCCTCCCCCCCGCTCCCCCCCCCCCCCCCCCCCCCCAGTACCTGCCCGAGGCCACCTTTAAGGAGGAAATGCTGCTTTGGCGCCGCTTTTTGGACAACAAGGTACTGCTGTCCTGCGGCAAAGCCTTCCAGTGTAAAGAGCCTGGCTGGTTCCGCTTGGTCTTCTCGGACAAGGCCCACCGGCTTTGCCTGGGTAAGCGATCCCACCTCCTCACACACCCTTCGGTCTGCCTTCCCTCCTCCGGTCCCCGCTGTGGCTCCAGCAGCCTTAGCTCGTGCATCCTGCCGCCCAGCTATCGGTGCCAATGCAGCTGTCCCTTCTTCCCAGGGATGCAGAGGGTCCGGCAGGTGCTGGAGGGCAAATCCCAGGTGCCAGATGACCCCGCTTCCTGTCAGAGCCAGGAGTCAGGGAACCAGCGCAGGTGAGCTGGTCATTGCCTGGTGACCGCAGGACCTGGCAGCCGCCACCAGTCTGACCCATTTGGGGCTGTGAAGACTGGCGGGGGTGAGCCGTTTGCCAGGAGGGTACCTGACTTGGCCTTGGCCCTGAAGAAGAACCATTGCTTGCCTCTCTCAGTGGCGGTGAGACTCCTCCAGCGGTGCTTTGACTCGGCCCCACCCCCTCTATTAAACAAGACTGGGAGAAACTGGAAGCCTCGGTTGTAATTTGCTGAATGGAGGAGTCGCGACTGCTGCTAACCACAACCCTTAGGACCCACCCCTCCCAGGATGTGAGAACAAAACAACGTGTACCTTCTTTCTTCCTTTTTCTTTGTTGCCAGGGAAACAAGTTAGAGGAGCAACACATATGAGAGAGAATATGCCCCCGAAATAAACAAGAATGATAATCCCCGAACTGCTAGGTGAAAGGAATTAATTCTGTATGTTCAGATTGTTCTCCCCACGTTAGGATGTGTGGGCCCACAGTACACCTGGGACCTGGGATGGGCCTCTGCTTGGGCCGTGGTGAAGAGGACCCTGTGCTGGTGATCAGGAGGAACTTCTCTCCCTCCTCCTTCCTGGCAGGGAGCTGCCGTCACTGATGATCTCAAACCTGAGTGATCTAGCCATGACTGCGGGGGGGGGGGGTGGATATGGGCTAGACCTTGAACCAAGGCTTTCCACCCTACGCATGCAAAGGGCCACTCACCCCATCTCCAGGGGTGCTTTAGTCCAGGGCCCAGATGAGCTTTCTGAACTGATCTTAAAGCTTTGCGCTGAGGACCCTTCTCTGGTGTCTACGCTCCTGATAAGAAAAGCTGTCTCTTTCCTTGTTTCTGTTTTAAGAGAATGTCAGTGCGATCAGTGTTTCATTTCTGTAAACCGTGGTGCTCAGTTTAGGATTTGCTTTCCTCTATCTTTCTGCCTTTCATTTATTCATTTCTTCTCCCTGTCTTTTCTTGAATATGTTCCATGTGCCAGGTACTGTGCTGGCAACTTCTATGCGTTATTTCTTTAACAACCCTGGGAAGCTGATGTTATTATCCCCCATTTTAGAGATGAGGAAATGGAATCTCAAAGATATGGAATGATGTTCCCAACGTCACGTAACTAAAAAGTATCAGAGCCGGGATTCAAAAGGTCAGATTGGTTTGGTTGAAAGTCCTGTGCTGTTTTTACTCTGTCACACCAGGTTCCAGCAAGATGCTCTGACTCTCTCCAGGCCTGAGAATCAGGCTTTGTGTTGTCATTGTTGCCCCCTTTAATTCTTCTTCAGTGTCTTTGGCTAAGTATTGCTCCTGTCTATTCCCACTTCCGGGAAACATTGGTACTAGGATTTGCTGAGTCACTGGAAAGCCTTCAGGTTTACAGAGGATCAGAATGAGAATGGCCACATTGAGAACCCTTTGCATCCCCTTCACAAGCCTCCGTTGTGATGCTTGCCATTGCTTAGGGTCCCCCAGGGAAGGATCCAGGTGATCCATTCCAGTTTAGAATTCTCAGAAGAATGACTCCTCCTTCTTCAGAGGGAATCTAAGCTGGCTTCCCAGCCGAGGCAGACTGAACCGGGAATTGGCCTGAATGTTTCAGTAGGCAGAAGAGGGGCCTACAATCCCAGCTGGCCTGTGCTGCGCTGATGGGCTGTGTTCCACGTGTATCTCTTTGTGAAGTGTGGGTCCGGCATATTCTACACCCATCTCATGTCCTCCCTAGTCACCTTTCTGCTTTGCTCTTTACTGCAGCCAGCCAGCCGTGTGTGCGCTTAGCCCAAGGGCACCTCAGCTGCTCCAAATGTCACTTTCTGGCACAGCCTTCTGGCACAGCCACTTGGGGCACATGTACACTGGGAGGTCTGAGGGAGTTCACACTTCTGGGGTGATCCTTGAGCGATGGGGGCTGGGGCAGGAACCAGTGGATAAATATCCCTCCCTGCAGTAGACAGTTGAGACATTCTGCGTGGCTTCTTCAAGAGTGCTGCTGGGAGTGAGCCCCGGGTGCCCACGACAGTAGCCTGCTCTGTAACACACCCCTGGATGGGCTTTCTCTTTTCTCCTGGACTCATTCCGATTTCACTATTCCCTTAAGATTACTTCCCAAAATAGTTACCTGCATCAAGCCTCTCTCTCAGGGAAGGGCAAGACAGAGGGCACATGATAGGTGAACAACATCCACCATGTATTTTCTGAGCTCAAGCCATTTTCCCCCACAACCCTGAGATGCAGGCCCAGGTTTGGGCACCAAGTGATTGGATTTCTGTGAGTCTTTGGGAGAACCCTCTACTGTTGGCAGTTACAGGGCGAAAGGTTTTTCATAGGGAAATAATATATTTCCCTTTCTCAATCGATGAGAATTTCTAAGTTATTCTCTTACTTAAGACTTGTTTACAAAAATGGTGAACACAGCTCATATTTAAACAGAAGGGTAGAGGGTTTATTGAATTTACTAGGAAGGGGAAGGGCAGATGTTTCAGGCATGACTCTAGCCAGGAGTTCAAATGATGCCATCAGATTTCGTGCTCGCTCTCGTATCCTCTATGTAGCCTCATTTCAGACATGCTCCATTTAGGTGGTGGCAAGATGGCTTCCAGACAGCTCCAAGCGCCGTGCTCCTTGTAGCAGATACCTACAGGGTGTTTGAAGGATAGATACCCTTTCTTCCTCAGCATTCATGTCTCTCCTGTTCCAGGAGGCCAACTGGCCTTACCTCAGTCACCCGTGTTCCAGGGGAATGTGGTGCTCAGAGCCCAGGTTCTGTTCATCTGCCCACCCTGCTCTCCTAACACATTGATGTTTCCCATTCGGGCTTCCTTCCTCACGGTCTCAATATGGCCCCAGAAGCTCCACACGTCACCCCCTCACCAAGTGCTTCCAGAGACAGAGAGGAGAGTATGTTTTCTGGTGCCTCCTTTTTGCTTTGTTTCAGTCATTTATTTGCTCATTTATTTAAAAAGATATTTTTGGGGCGCCTGGGTGGCTCAGTCGGTTGAGTGTTCAACTTCAGCTCAGGTCGTGATCTCCTGGTTTGTGGATTCGTGCCCCATGTCGGGCTCTGCACTGACAGTGTGGAGCCTGCTTTCAGATCCTCTGGCCCCTTCTCTCTCTGCCCCTTCCCTGCTTGCTCTCTCTCAAAAACAAACAAACATTAAAAATAAATAAGGGGTCCCTGGGTGGCTTAGTCGGTTGAGCATCCGACTTCGGCTGAGGTTATGATCTCACAGTTTATGGGTTCGAGCCCCACATCAGGCTCTGTGTTGATAGCTCAGAGCCTGGAGCCTGCTTCAGATTCTCTCTCCTTCTGTCTTTCTCCTTCCACCTCTCATGCTTTGTCTCTGTCTCTCAAAAATAAATAAATGTTAAAAAAATTAAAATAAGTAAATAAGATATTTGTCAGGCTTCAAATGTGTAGGGGTTTGTTATCCAAGTGAGCACTTTGCCAGATTCTCTGAAATTATTCACATTCATACTTCCATTATTTATTTATTTTAAAAGTTTATTTTCGAGAGTGCATGCACACGGGAGGGGCAGAGAGAGGGGGAGAGAGAGAGAATCCCAAGCAGGGTCCACATTGTCAGTGCAGAGCCTGATGCGGGGCTGGAACATAAGAACCTTGAGATCATGACGGGAGCCAAAATCAAGAGTCAGATGCTTAACCCACTGAGCCAGCCAAGCGCCCCAATGTTCATACTTTTAGTATTTTCTTTACCCTTCTCTTAAGCATGCAAACGCCCTTTTACATTAACTCTTACTCCTTTATTTTCATCTCCTGTGACACTGTTGTCTAGTATTTTAGTTAATGCCTAGGTGGTCTGTTTGTTCCTTCTTCCTCCAGAAACCGTGCTTTGGAGACTCATGACAACCCCAGTTTAGGTAAAGACCAGGCAAAATAGAACTTCTACTTTAAAGTTTTTAAAATGGTTATTTATTTATTTTGAGAGAGAGAGAGAATAAGCATGAGCGAGGGAGGGTCAGAGAGAGAGGGAGAGAGAGAGAATCCCAAGCAGGCTCCACACTATCAGCACAGAGCCCAACGCAGTGCTTGAACTCGGTAACTGTGAGATCATGACCTGAGCCAAAATCAAGAGTCAGATGCTTAACGGCCTGAGCTACCTAGGCGCCCCTTGTTTTTGTTTTTAGATTCTGCAAATAAGAGAGATCACCCAGTATTTGTCTTTCTCTGTCTGACTTATTTAGCACGATACCCTTGAGGTCCATCCATGGTATCACACGTGGCAAGATTTCATTCATTATTATGGCTGAATAATATTCCATTGTACGTGTATATATCCCCTTTTCTTTATGCACTCATCTATTGATGGACAAGTAGGTTGTTTCCATATCTTGGCTACTGTAAATAATGCTGCAGTGAACACGGGGGTAAATATCTAGTTTTTAATATTCAAATCAGTCATTTTTATTTTTATAGTTTTATACAGTTACTATTTGTTATTGTTGCTTTAGTCAGTATTTGTTTTGATTTACCCATGAGTTTATCAGTTTCATTGTTTGCCATCGGTCCTTCATCTCAGTACTTTCTTCTGGTTCTAACATTCCTTTTCCTGAAATACATCTTTCAGAAATTCTGTTAGGAAGGGTCCACTGATGGTAAATTCTTTCTATTTGTGTCTGTCTCTTCCTATTTGTGTCTCGTATTCTTCAAAGATGGTTTTACTAGGTATACAATTTACATGGACTGCTAGCTTCTCTTGGCCCTTTTTTCCATTATCTTATGACTTCTGTTTGTTTTTGTTGAGAAGTCTGCTGTTAGTCTTACTGTCCATCCGTTACAGAGAGTCATCCCCACCCAATAATGGAAAATTCTCAGCTGCTCTCTCCCTGGATACCAAAATCAAGAGTCGGACACTTAAGCAACTGAGCCACCCAGGTGCCCCAGGCACCTTTCCTCTGATGGGCTTATTGTTCATGTGCTCATTCTGGATTGTGAACTTAACATTTGTTTGGGTTTTATCTGTCAGCATCCTGGGCAGCCTGTGTGGAGGCATGACCCTTTGGGCGGGCGGGGGGTCGGGGGTGGGGGGTGGGCATGGATTGGATTTATATTTCCTTCTTCAGGTGCTACCAATCTGGGTTGATGATACTTCATGTTATTCTCTAGGCTTGGAGCTTTCTGGACCATGCTGGTAATATAAATTCAAGCCCCACATCGTTGTGAAGCCTGGTGTTAAACGTTCTCAGCAGAGACTCTTCTTTTTCCGCTCTCCGGACAAGACAGGTTTTTGGTTTGTTGTTACTGATGCTGAGTCAGTTTTCCAGGCTGCCATCTCAGTGTCCTAGCTTTACATGGCCTTCTTGGTATCAGCTCCCCACCTTATACACCCAACTTTGTAGCTTTAACACTCATTTTTCTCACTGTGCTTCATTTCTGGCTCCTGTATATTTTCTTTACTATTTTTGTGAGCCCAGCCACCCACCTGACAGAGTGTTCATTATATCTGCTGTGGTTTTAATAGGTGTTTTCTAGTTCTCCAGCCTGCCTGCCGGTGTTGTTTAAGCTGAGCCAACATAAAATACCACAGAACGATTCTTTCACAGAGTCTTTTTCCTTGGAGATGACACCTTTCTTCATTCTTGCAAACTGCTGTCATTTAAAGGAAGTGGTAAATCTGGGACTCAACTGCACACAGGCAGTTCTTCCTGCTGGTAACCTTGCTTTCCCCTGATGATGCCACTTTCCTTGAAAGCCACGCCTTTTCTAACTCCCGCCTTTGCTTTTCCTGACTCTCTGGGTAGGTGGGGGTCGGTGCGGTCTCTGTTTTTCTTTCTTTCTGTACCTTCAAAGTGAGTAATGCAACATCTTTCTATAGCCTCTCCTCTTTTAACTGCTGACCACTAAGACTTTTCTACCTCTGAGAATAGGGGCGTCAGGTCTGGCTTATAGTTTTATTCCCCACTCTTTGCTATCATCCCCAGCTGCTTTAGCATGGCTTCTAATATCATAACTTCTGTGCTTTCCTACCTCCAATCACTGGCATGGTTTCTACCCCTAGAAATGCAGCCACATCGTTCCAGTTACACTGGATTAAAAAAACACTTGGTCTTTCTGATGGCTTCTCCCGTTTTTACACCTCCTCCTTCTCATCTGGGTTTTTGCTCATGACTTTTTCTCTGTCTGGAACGCCCTATTCACAGCAAAGATATTACATCTTGGGTGAAGGCTTCCCAAATCTTTGCAACTGGAAGGGTTGCTTTCTCTTTTGAGCCCTGTAGCACTTGGTGTATATTCTCCCACACCACTTTTCACCCTCAGTTTTGGCTAATCTTGCTTGTATACTTGTCTTATTCTATTGAGGCCCACCTAGTTCTTGGGCACCCTTTATTCGTATTCACTGAGCACTTACTGTGTTCCAGGCACTATACATGTGTAGGGTTATAAAAAGTAAATAAGATAGGCAGGTTCCTCAGAGGCTGAGCCTAACACGGGCCTTTAACACAGAAAGTCCTCATTTAATGGATGAATAATGATTAATGAAAAGCATATATACTATAGATATATTTAATTCAGAGGAAGACAAAGAAGAAAAAATATTTTCCATCTTTCCATTTATCAAATGGGGTGTATGTACCTGTGCTAAATTTCCTATGGTTTGGGGAAGATGTGGACTTGGATAGCAGAGCAATACTCTCTCGGATGTGGAGAAGAAAATGTGGGTTTCCCATCTCCAGAACATTCTCAACCCAGTCTCCCTGGATCTGTGACAAGCAGACATTAACTCACAATATCCACGGAATCACTGTTGCTGCGGGAAGCCTCAGTCTCTGGACTCCGAAACATTCCCATGAATATTGAAGCTGTAAGGGACAACGTCCACCAGGTGGCGCTAAGGGATAGCTGGGCCTAAAATGGATTTGGCTTCTGTCGCCAGTTACCTGTAAACTACACAAACTCAATGGGGTCACCTCATTAACCTCTCAATAACATCACTCTGCATTTTGATTTAATTTTTTAGACTCCACTTATGCCTTATGACGGGTTTTACTGTGCCTTTATAAGGCCAGATCATATAAATAATACAGAAAACAAAACAATCTCTTTCCCCCATTTCTACCTTCATAATTACTCCCCCCCCAAAAGTCTTCATCGCTTCTTGGATTCCTTCCAAAAAAAAAAAATGTTATACATACGCTTGAATATAAACATCTACATGTATAGTTTCTCTCTCCTGTTTTTGCATGTAAATATATTTTACAGAAAAGGGATCATACTTGCTCACCGTTCTAGAGCACGCTTTCATATTAACACACCTTCGAGATTATTTCTATACCGACATCTATACGCATTCTCACATGATTCTATTCTAATCATAACTTTTTTCATAGTTTATTTTGCCGGTTTCCGGTTTTCAGGTATTCTTAGGAACAATGCTGTAATGAGTAATTCTGGTAAACGTTGTTGAGAATACCTGTGGGGTAAAATCCACACAGAGGGATTGGAGGGGCAAGGTTGCGGGCATTTCACGTTTGATGGATACTGCCAAATTGTCCTCCGGGAATCTGCACGCTCGCCAGTGCTGATTGTAATAAAACGTTTACGTCTGTGTCAGTTTTGTAAGTGAAGCACGGTGCGTAGCTACTTGGGTCTGCAGTTACTTTGATTATGAGCCTGCGGGTCTTTGCGTGAGAGTTTCAGGATGGAGCCTGAGCTGCGCGTGTCTGCCAGGGAGACATCCTAAGCGGTGCCCTGACTCCTCCTGTCCAGCAGGGGGCGCGGGCCCGGCCGCTCCCGCATGCGCAGTGAGCTCGGTGTCAGGCGTCACCAAGCCCGGTCGCTGGCGCCTCGCTCCCCGCTCGCTTGCGCAGACCCGGCGCCGGCGGTGGCGCCCGGCGACTTGGCGCGATTCCTCCTGGGCGGCCGTGGCCCGCGCCCCGCGGCATGCGCCGGTGACCGAGCGCGGGGCCGAGCGGGAGGCAACCGTGGCCGAGGTAAGCGCGGCTCGGAAGGGCCTCGGTGGCAGCGGCAGAGTCGGGCCGGGCCGCCGGGAACCGCGGGCCGCGCGGAGGCCTGAGGGCGGTGAGAGGCGACCCCACCCCCGCCGGGGCCGCTCGCTACTTCTCCAGCTGTGGGAGCGCTTTGATTTCCGCACCGCCTTCTCGTCGCTCCCCTGGCCCACCCCGCGCTTGGGTGCCCACCTGTCTCCCTTGCCCACGCCTACCCCGCCGGCCCCTTTCCTCTCTTTTCGGACCCCGAAAAGAGAGGGCCCATCCTGCGCGGTGACCTCTGCCATCCCGCTGCCACCTCCGTCCCGCGAGCAGCGGAGATCTGCTTCCGTACGCGGCGCCTTCTGGAGCGCTGGGCTCTCCCGTGGCCTGTGGCATCCCGGCAGGTTCTGGTGCGCGGAAAGACTGGTGGGGAAGGTGGCCAAAGATGCCCTGAGTTTGGGCATCGGCTCGAAGCTCAGAGGCGTTTGGAGGTTTACTACTGGCGGTGGGAACCAGATCTATGTGTACAGTTTCGAGATTCACATGATTGCTTGGTGTAACTTACTGGGAGTTGCTAATCTGGAAGCGTCCTTGACTTGCTCCTTGTCTGAAGATTCCTTGAAATAGAAACATGCCAATTTTAATTCTTGAAGTCAGTTGAGTGCTCTAAGGACTTACATTGGACTTGGTTTGTAAATTTCAGGGCTCACAGGCTATTCGCGGTAGTATATGAGTCAGTTTCCAGCATTTCTCACTTCCGCTGACTTAAGCCTTTTGGCTGCATATGCTGGGTATGGATAGGTTTGGGTCCGTCAAGTTATGCTGGCTTTGCTAATTGAGTGAAAAAGGTAGATCTAATCTAGGGTGTTAAAGGTAATTAGGGGAGGCATGGGGTTTGAGAGCTCAGGCTCCAGAGCCAGACTACCATCCTCCAAATCCTAGCCTTGGCATTTTCTAGTTTTGTGACATTGTGCAAGTTACTTACGCTTCCCGTTGCACTTTCCCTGTCTGTAAAATGAGGATAATAATAGCTTGTCAGGTGGCACTGTTAGAAAGATTAAATTAATACAAAATGCTTAAAACAGATTGTAGCATGTAGTAAGTCCTCAATAAAGTTTAGTTATTAGTTAGTGTATGCACTGTATTATAATTCCCACAAAGAAGCACTTTTTATTCCCCCTTGAAAATTTCACCATTTTTAGGGATGGCTAGCCATAATATAGCTTTAATTATAAAGGACCCTATCAGGTAAGGCAGTGAATTGCAGATTTTCCTACCTTTGCTAATATTTGGTTCCTTTGTTTTCAGGCACTGTGGGGTTGAGTTCCAGTGTAGCAGTGGCCCTGGGAGTTCAGTTGTGAGGGCTTTTCTAAAAAGGTTAAGACCAGAGATTGTGACTCAAAGCTTTGGACTAAGTGGATTGGATATAGCCCGAAGCACCAAGGAAAGGGTTTTTCAGGCAAATTTTAGGAATAAATAATTCCAGGAACAGAAAATGCAGCTCATCCTGACATTAGAGTGGAGTTAAAAGATTTTTCCAGTGAGTCAGTGCTTGACAGCTAGCCAGATGATTCCAGTGTTTTGCAGGGACAGGTTTGATATGTTTTAAGGAAGATGAAGTTTGTAGGGCTTTGTTATGAAATTCTTGTTTCATCTGGGTTCTGGTATTACATGGAACATTACTTAGCAGAAGCCTCCTTTCAGTCTGTTGTCTTCAGAGAAGCCCAGCATCAGGAGCTTTGGACATGGTGGTGGTAGTGAGTGTCCTCTTTGGATGGAAAGATGATTACTTGTTCTCTTGGATGATGGTTTTGGGGAATACATCTTTCTGAGCTTCAGTGTGTGGAAACTGACTACAAGAACATGACAACCAGTAGAAGAGACTGGCAAATATTTATTTTTATTTTTTTAAATGTTTATTTATTTTTGAGAGAGAGAGCATGAGCAAGGGGAGGGGCAGAGAGAGAGGGGGACACAGAATCCGAAGCAGGCTCCAGGCTCTGAGCTGTCAGCACAGAGCGTGATGCGGGGCTCGAACTCACGGACTGTGAGATCGTGACCTGAGCCGACGTTGGATGCTTAACCGACTGAGCCACCCAGGTGCCCCAGACTTACAAATATTTTATATAACGTGGCAGATACTGTGATGAGGTCAGTAAAAGGTGCATGGATGCTCACCAAGAAGGTTGTCTGTTTCTGAAACACCACTGAGTAAGGGACTTTTTCGCTCTATCTCTCATCCTTTCCTTTCCTTTTTCATTTAAGACTTTCCCCCTCATTTTAAAATAGTTTTTATTCTACCTCAAGCACTCACCGTATCTGTTAGCTATTTGGCAAAAACTTGTGGGAGCTCGCTTAGCCTGTGCAGGGCATACCTTGGAAATGTGAGTTTATATCTTGGAATAGCCCTCAGCCCCTGGGGGATGGGCTCCAGTGGATAAATGCCATAGCTTCTGATCCTTTAAAGAGACAGTTCGGAGGTGCGTTCTATATAGTCCCGCAGATGGATCCTTCTGCAGAGGACAGAAGTCCATTTCCCAGCTCAGTGCGGTAACCCTGATGGCTTTCTGTCCTTCCCTGACTCCTCTCCTTTGTCCCTCGCTCTGGCTCTGTGGACTCCCCTTCTGCCAGCTACCTGCTTTCGAGTTTTTTTTTTTTTTTCTTAGTTTGGCAGAACATAAACTGAAGACAGATGGTACGAGAAGTGGCTCTAGAAAGCCAGCCCTGATGAGAATAGTATTGTGAAACTGGAACCCTTCACCCTCAGATGGCAGCGAGGACCCCTCTGCTGGTGTTGGGAACCATTGGTACTCTCTGGCATCACAGTTGCATGACTTGCCGGCGGTGGGAGGGATGCGATTCAGGTAAAGGGGAAGCAGTGGCTACTACAGTGGCTCTAACACTTGAGCAGTGTGTGGACAACGGTAGTGATAAGGCCGGCGGAGTTGGCTGTCTCTTGCCTTCTTCCTGGGAGCCTTGAGGTAAGGTCTGGCTCACGTCAGCCAGATACCAACTCAGGATACACCGTGAGCGACAGAAGGCTCTGTGGCGGCATCTCCTGCAGCTGGAGGGCAGGCTGTTGAAAATCAGCCCCAGAGCTTAATCATCATCATGGCAGAACTGCAGGGGAGGCCGAATGCACAGCCTTGGCAGGCGGCCGCTGCTAAAGCGAGACCGGGTGAGACCAGGGTGGAGATGTTTGGTAGAAGCGCTGAGAACTTTGAAGCCCCAGGTTTCCTTGGATCCCCTGGGCCAGCAGAAGGATCCACTGCTCTTCGGACACTCTGCAAAGACCTCGCTTAAGGCCATTGCCTTGCAGGATGGTATATATCCTCCTCAAGATCTGCCTCCCCCTTCACCAGATCTCAGCATTGCCCGAGTGGGCAAGGACAGTCCCTGCTACTGGAGAAATAGCTTTTGTACCGAATGAGCTATAGGACCTGGCTCACAGGCAGGAGCAGGAGCTGGGGGCGCACGCGTGGGAGTGAGTCTGGAGGTCGCTAGGTGAAGAGCGGGCTAGTGGTGGCCTGTAAAGCCGCTTGGGACAGGCTGTGTTGCTTTGGGAGTGTTCCCTCAGGATTCAGGATTTAATGATCTTGCAAGAGCAACTGGAGCCAATCTGCTGGACAGATTCCTTGAAACTTGAACGTGACAGTGATCGGCACCACTGGTTCTCAGCTAGGGGTGACTCGGCCTCCCCGGGGGATGTTTGGCAATCCGGATATGTGGTGGGTCGTCACAACTGGGGGTTGTTTCTGCCTCCCCGCAGGAAAGGATGACCTGGCTCAAAATGTCGGTGGTGCCGGTAGGGCCTGGCCTATGGTAAAGGAGGTGGAGACGTCAGAGCTGTCTTGGCAGGTGTTGAGGAAGTTATCAGGGGCATAGGGAAGTGGAGACTTGAAATTGATTTATTGCTTTAGGCTGGTGTTCCCAGGAGGGCTCACTCCCTTCTCTCTGGTAACGTGAACATCCAGAGGAGGCCAGCATCTTTGAGAAGCTTGGTGTTGGTTGTGCCCTGCGGGCCAGAATTGACTCCAGAAGGTGTGACATGGAATTGGGTTCCTGAGGATCTGTGAGCATGATAGGATTCTGAAGTAGCAGAGGTGGTGGCACTAACCATCAGTGACATGCTAGACCAATACTCATAGTGGGATATAAGGCCCAAGTCATAACCTATGTGTCTTCTGTGATGCTAAAAGAGTATGGTCTTCTTTTTTTTTTTTTTAATTTTTTTTTAATGTTTCATTTATTTTTGAGAGAGAGAGAGAGACAGGGTACGAGGTGGGGAGGGACAGAGAGACAGGGAGACACAGAAGGTCAAGTAGGCTCCAGGCTCTGAGCTGTCAGCACAGAGCCCACTCGTGAACCACGAGATTGTGACCTGAGCCAAAGTCAGATGCTCAACTGACTGAGCCACCCAGGCGCCCCTAGAGTATGGTATTCTTGAGGGCGGTATAGATGGGCGGCCAACTAGGGTATCGCTTGACTTGTTTTACCAGAAAAAAAACCCCGAAAAAAACAACAACCCAAGAGTGGGCAAATAGAAGCCTGATGTCAGCTGTTGCAATGGAAAAATCCTGTTTTCCGACATGAGCTCAGACCCATATCCTATGTATTGAGAGGGAGGCTGGATCTCTTTGAAGAGGACTTTGCAGCATCCCTGCAAATATAGACAGTCCTTCCTCAAGAAACTGCAGCTCTGTATCAGACTGACGTACATCAAAGAAAGGATAGTATCCAGATCTTTTGGGGGTTGTTGAGTACAGAGTATGAGCTGATAATAATACCAGGCAACCCTCAAGCAGTAGTGTGCAGGAGTTGGGAGATAAATGCCTTGGGCTCTCATCCTTCTGAGGGACAGAAGGTGTAGTCTACATGATTCTTAAAGGCTTCCCAGCCCTCCTAGAGTCCCTGTTGCCCACCGCAGTGACCGGCTTAAATCACGCACCTCTTATTGGCTTTCCCTGGTTCCCTGTCTCTCTCTGCTTGATAGCTGCTCTGGCTTTCTGGGGTCACCTTCCAAGTAAGTAAACGACCTGCACCTCCATCCTTGTCTCTGGTTCTTTTTTTGGGGGGCGGGGGGCAGAGGGACCAAACTGACGAGTAGAAGCAAAATGTGATGCCTAGGACTCTAACGTAGGAGCATTAGGTCCTCTTCTCTCCAGCCCTTATGCTGACCACCTGGGACTCTGGAGCCTGTTCACATTCCTACCAGGATGTGCCAGGTCCCTGCCAGCACTGGGTGGTGTGTTTGATTCTTATACTTCTTGCGCTCGTGAGTAGATGGTGTCTCATTGTGGTTGTACTTTCCCTGATCAATGAGACTAAACGTGTTTCTCAAAAGTCGATGTGCTGGTTTTGTTTCCTCTTCTGTGAAATTCCTGTTTGTCTTTTGTCCGGTTTTCTATTTTTTGTTTGTTTTGTTTTTCTTGTTTTGTAGGCATTCTTTATTCTCATTGCTAGTCTATATTGGTTATATGTATTGCAGGTATCTACTAGTTTATTGATTGTCTTTTAACTTATGGTGTCCTTTTTTTTTTTTTTACAAAAAACTATTTATTGAGAGAGAGGAGACAGAGTGAGCAGGGGAAGGGCAGAGAGAGAGAGGGAAAGAGAGAGAGAATCCCAAGCAGGCTCCACACTTTTAGTGCAGATCCTGACATGGGGCTCGTACCCACGAACCGCAACCAGGACTTGGTCGCTTAACCAACTGAGCCACCCAGGCAACCCGATGAACAAAAATTCTTTTTTTTTTTTTTTTTAATTTTTTTTTTTCAACGTTTATTTTTATTTTTGGGACAGAGAGAGACAGAGCATGAACGGGGGAGGGGCAGAGAGAGAGGGAGACACAGAATCGGAAACAGGCTCCAGGCTCTGAGCCATCAGCCCAGAGCCTGACGCGGGCTCGAACTCACGGACCGCGAGATCGTGACCTGGCTGAAGTTGGACGCTTAACCGACTGCGCCACCCAGGCGCCCCCAAAAATTCTTAATTGTGACACAGAATTTATCATTTTATCTTTTTATGGTTTGCACTTTTTTGTATTTTGTTTTAGAAATCATTCTCTGCTCAGAAGCCGTAGAGATCTCTGTTCTAAATATTTTATAGTTTTGCCTGTAATGTGTAGCTTTTTAATCTACCTTGGATAGATTTTTCTCCCCTCTGGCCGCTTTTAACATTTTTCTTTGGCTTTCTTTTCAGTAGTTTTACTTTGACATACATAGGTGGGGTTTTCTTTGTATATATTCTGCTTGGACTTGAGATCTTGAATCTGTGAGTTGGTATCTTTCATTATATTAGGAAAAACTTATCAGAAGACAGCTGGATTCTCATATCTATTTCTGCAGTCTTTGCAATACCATGGATCACATGGCCTCAAAAATGAAAGTGAAAAAATCTTACCAGTATTATTATAAAAACACTTCAGAGCCTTTGAAAGGATTGTGGGGAGCCCTCAGACATACCTTGAAATCCACCTGTGTGAGATTTTGGTATTAAGGTTATACTAGTCTCCTAATATAAGCTGGGAAATGTTTTCACCTTTTTTCTGAACTTGGAACTTATTTGTGTAAAATTGGAATTATTTCTTGAATGTGTAGTAAAACTTGGGAAATCTTCTGGGCCTAGGATTTGCTTTCTAGGATGATTTTTAAACCTTTGATTTGATTTCTTTAATGTTATACAAATATTCAGGTTTGCTGTTTCTCCTTGAAAAATTTTATATATATATATATATATATATATTTTTTTTTTTAATGTTTATTTTGAGAGAGAGAGAATGAGCAGGGGAGGGACAGAGAGAGAGGGGGAGAGAGAATCCCAAGCAGGTTCCACACTGTCAGTGCAGAGCCCAGTGTGGTGCTCAAACCCACAAACCATAAGATCATGACCTGAGCCAAAATCAAGCGTCAGATGCCCCAACCAACTGAGCCACCCAGGTGCCCTGGAAAATTAAATTTTATATATAAATTAAATTTATATATATATGTGTGTGTGTGATTTTTTTAAGGTTTTATTTATTTTTGAAAGAGAGCACAAACGGGGGAGATGCAGAGAGAGAAGGGGACAGAGGATCAGAAGCAGTCTCTGTGCTGAAACTCATGAACTGCGAGATCATGGCTAGAGCCGAAGTCAGACACTCAACTGACTTGAGCCACCCAGACGCCCCCGGGGAAATTATATTAAAAAATTTTTTTTAAATGTTTGTTTATTTTTGAGACAATGCAAGAGACAGAGTGTAAGCGGCTAAGGGGCAGAGAGAGAGGGAGACACAGAATCCGAAACAGGCTCCGGGCTCTGAGCTGTCAGCACAGAGCCCGATGTGGGGCTTGAACTCACAAACCATGAGATCATGACCTGAGCCAAAGTCGGACGCCCAACCGACTGAGCCATTCAGGTGCCCCAAGAAATTATATTTTTAAAGAATTTTTCTAGTTCATCTAAGTTTTCAAATACCTTGGCGTAAGTTTATTGATATCATCTTATCTTTTAAATCCAGGCAGCATTTCGAGTTATGTTCCCCTTTTCATTCTAGATATTTATTTGTGCTTTTTTTCTCTTTATCTTGATTAATCCTACCAGAATGATATCAAATGTCGATTTTATTCATTTTTTTTTTAAAAAGCAAACTTTAGCTTTGTTGATCCTTTCTGTTTTGCTTAAGTAGTTAATTACTGTGTTTTTATTATCTCCTTCTACTTAGGTTTATTTTGTTGTGATAGTGCCTTTCTCATAGTCTGTAACTTGTGAACATTTGTAAGCTCATGTGTGGATTCTATTTTTGTTCCATTAATCCCACTTTTGTTACATATGAAATCAGTTTTTTTCTAAACTATGGGTGTCTAAATTATTGGCTGATTGAACTGATCTAGTAGGTAAGGCCAGAATTTTAACAAAAGCAGTAGAATAACAATGGAAAAAATTTAGTATTCATTACATATTCTATGGCTAGTGCTGTATACTAAGATTAAATGTTTTGTCAAGCTTTTATTTCAAATACAAACACACGCACACACACACACACACACACACACATGCACACACCTGTGTCTGTACTGGGTCAATATAAAATGTAAAATGCATTTCTTATGGCAGGTTTTAGTTAAAAAAAAAAAAACAAAAAACAAACCTTGAAAGCCACTGTGTTAAATTGTTTGTTTAATTTCAGTAAAGACTTCAAACCTGTTTGCACAAAATAAACACTGAGGAGCCTGCTAAACTGACAGATTCTATGACCCTATTTTAGACCTGCTAATACAAAGCTCCCGCACTGGGGCCAAGGACTGTTTTGTAACAAGCGGTCTCTGTGATTCTCACCCGTTGGGTGTTCTAGAACCACTGATTCAGGCTGTAAATACACCTGGAGAGCCTGTGGGACGTTCTAACTTGCGGCAGTGAAGGCCGTGGAGCGTGCAGCTGGCTCCTGGCACACATTTGTCCTGAAACTTCCTGTCTTCTAAGTCGCGCAGAGACCCAAGAGTGTGGCAAGAAAGCTACAGGGGGAGGGGGGGTGGGGGTGGGGGGGCGGGGCTGGCAGTGGTAGGGAGTAGGGGCAAACTGGTTGTTAGAATGGCAGAAAAAGTGAAATCACTCCCATCTTCCTGGACCCAATGAGTATATATTGGATGACTGATGTATATTCCCCAACGATGATAATTTTTGAGCTTAAAATGTGTGCACTTTCGTGCATCAGTCTGTGACCAGGAAATTTTCTAGGTTCTAACTCATGGTCTCAAGAGATGGGAGTTGAAATCGTTCATGACTATTTACATTTTGCCCAAAAAGCTGATAAGGGTTACAGCATTCAAAGCTTGGCGGTATTCAGCTAGCTGGGCAGGGGGCAGTTTTGTGGTCTGGGCAGCAGTTGGGGAGAGCTCCATTTAGCCAAAGTAAAAATGGCTGTTAACCTTTGCGATGGTCTGTGGACTCCTCAGTTATTTTCCCTTTTTATTAATAGCTTTTCTGCAAGACCAATGAGTGGAATGAGGCCATTTCATAGGCTGGGACTTTGACACTTGGCATGCCACAGTAGCTTACTGTAGTAACCTCGTGGGTCTGTGAGGCATGGCGCCACCCACGTGGCTCTGCCCTCCCTACAGTATCTAGGCATCGGATGGGGCAGGTTTGTCTGGTAAGGATCCTAAGTTGTGATCTACAAGGAAAGTCTGTCTTTTCAGTTGAGGACTAAGAATTTTCTATCAGTCAGCGACGGTTATTGGCTGTTTCATTTACGTATTGCTGTATGACAAACCAACCCCAAGTGTTGTGGCTTAAATGACAGTAACAACCATGGATTTGCTCCAGATTCTGGGGTTGGTTCTTACCTCTTCCACAGAGTTTCCACTGGGGTCTCCCTGCAGTTGCCCTCAGCTGGGAGCCCAGCTTCCTTGCGGTGTGGCAGCCGGAGTCCCAGAGGACAAAAGCAGCCGCTGCGGAGTCTCTTAAGGCCTGAGCTCAGAAGCCCTCGAATGTCACTTCTGCCGCATTCTCTTGGTCAGAGCAAGTCACGAGGCTAGCCCAGATTCACATTCTGCCTTTTGATGGGAAAAGTAGCATGCACCCTCAAAGATGTAGATTGCTGGCACCAGTCTTTGGAAATCAATCCACCACATTGAGACTTCTTTCCCTCCTCCCGATCTCCCTGTGCTCTTCTTCATTCCTTCCTTCTATCCGAGCGTGTCATCTGTCATCTTCATTATGAAGCACCAGCACCCATGTGTATTTTACTTAAAGATTAATCTTTTCTTCTCTAACAACCCTTGGCACTTCATTGATACTTTGCTAGTGATATTTTTACATTTGGCATTTTGTTAGAGTTTTGTCTTACCTCCCCCAGTGGAATATCCGTTCCCATGAGGTGGGGCCTTTGCTTTCCTCCTCGTTTCCTGCACAGTGCATGGTGGGTGCCTGCTCACCCGGGGCTGCTTGGGTAAGTGAATGAAAGCAGATTTTAGAATAACCAAGAGTCAGCTTGTCTAGATGAAGCATCAGTTTCTATTGGGCAAGTGTTAGAGAAAACAAAGCAAAACATATATCTAGCTATTCTGCTTTTGATTTTTCTTCCTTGGTCAGAGCCCTTCTTCCTAGGCCCCACACATTTACCACTTAATGCTTTCCTTGTATGTATAATTATAGGCTATTGTTCTCTTTTTATATTTACCAATATTTATATTTAGTATGTGTAGTATTAAATATGTCATGTAGCATTTAATGCACAAATATATATTTGTCTATGTTTATAAGAAGGGTCAAAAATCCCTTTTCGTTATTTCATCAAATCACTTAAAGGAAAGAAGTAGGTATACTAAGTCATTTGCCACCCTAAAGACTTCATTTTTCTCATTTCTCCCCCTGGAACTAGGAGCGTGAGGAAGAGGCTGCCTGTGTCATTATGTGTGCGTCGGTCAAGTACAATATCCGGGGTCCTGCCCTCATCCCAAGAATGAAGAGCAAGCACCGAATCTACTACATCACCCTCTTCTCCATTGTCCTCCTGGGCCTCATTGCCACTGGCATGTTCCAGTTCTGGCCGCATTCCATCGAGTCCTCCAGCGACTGGAGCGTGGAGAAGCGCAGCGTCCGGGACGTGCCGGTGGTCAGGCTGCCCGCCGACAGCCCCATCCCCGAGCGGGGCGATCTCAGCTGCAGGATGCACACGTGCTTTGACGTCTACCGCTGTGGCTTCAACCCAAAGAACAAAATCAAGGTGTACATCTACTCTCTGAAGAAGTACGTGGATGACTTTGGTGTCCCAGTCAGCAACACCATCTCCCGGGAGTATAACGAACTGCTCACGGCCATCTCTGACAGTGACTACTACACCGATGACATCAGCCGCGCCTGCCTGTTCGTCCCGTCCATCGACGTACTTAACCAGAACACGCTTCGCATTAAGGAGACAGCACAAGCCTTGGCCCAGCTCTCTAGGTAGCTAGTACTTTCTCAGACGGGAGCACAGTCCTTGGGGAACTAAAGGGAAGGCCAGGGAGAGGGAGTGGTTCTTCTCTTGATCTGGCTCCAGCTGCTGTCTCTTTGCTCGAGGGAGGGCATGCGTGTGAGTGACTGACTTGGGGGACAAGGCCAACGCCATAAGCACCTGGCCTGTGTTCCAGTGAGAAGCAGTTGGCCATCAGTGCTATTGCTGTGAGCTCTCAGCATCTCAGAGTTTAGAATCTAAGGATGGCTTATCTTCCCACACTTTTCCTTTTATGCTTAAATGTTCCCTCTTTGTTACTTACACAGTACATGTTCACTGTAAAAAGTCTGAAAGTACAAGGAAGCAAAAAGAAGAACGTAAGGTTTGTTCCGTGATGCTGCTGTGATGTTAGTTTCTGGTCACTTTTTTAAAAATGTTTTATTTGTTTTTTTTTTTTTTTTTTTAATTTTTTTTAACTTTTTTATTTATTTTTGAGACAGAGAGAGACAGAGCATGAGCAGGGGAGGGGCAGAGAGAGAGGGAGACACAGAATCTGAAGCAGGCTCCAGGCTCTGAGCTGTCAGCACAGAGCCCGACGCGGGGCTCGAACTCACAGACCGCGAGATCATGACCTGAGCCGAAGTCGGACGCTTAACCGACTGAGCCACCCAGGCGCCCCGTTTTATTTGTTTTTTGAGAGAGAGAGTGCGAGTAGGGCAGGGGCAGAGAGATTGGGGGACAGGGGATCTGAAGCAGGCTGTATGCTGACAGGCTGACAGCAGAGAGCCCGACACGGGGCTCGAACTCACAGACCGCGAGATCATGACCTGAGCTGAAGTCAGATGCTCAACCGACTGAGCCACCCAGGCGCCCCTTCCAGTCACTTTTGTATAAAAAATAAATACATATGTGTGTAATATTCATTTTTGTATGAAATATATGCATACCTCAGTGTACATATACATTTTGTCAAGGGATTACACATTATATATTCTTACGCTGTCTTTCTCCCCTGATATGTTATGAATCTGTTTCCAAATAATTTCATATTCTTTTACTATATAATTTTAAGAGTTGTATAGCATTCCATTTTACACATCCCATTCTGTATTTAAGCCATCCTTATATATTTTATATATTTTTTTGTTTCTTTAACCAGATGGTGCACATTCAGATAGTTTTCAGGTTGTCCTAATCATGGGCACTTCTGTAGTGGACAAACTTCAAGTAAACATCCACCCATGTTTTTCTTTTGGGGAACCAGGGTGGCCTGGGATGTCCTCTTGGGATTTCTAGGAATTCACTTTGCACACCCGAGAAGTGGGCCTATTTTGGGTTGGGGATATTTGCTGCTTGTCATTCAGTAACTGACCCTTGTATTTGTTTCTTGGGAGTTGACATGTGAATTCCCCTACATGTATAATTTTTTAATAGGTGGGATCGAGGTACAAACCACCTGCTGTTCAACATGTTGCCTGGAGGTCCCCCCGATTATAACACAGCGCTGGATGTCCCCAGAGACAGGTAACGGTATTTGGAGTTGTCCCTGTGAGGGGTTTCTGAAGATCAAGGAAATACAAGACCCTTTCCTTCCTGTGAAGTCATTTTCTAAGCCTAGTGGGACGGACTGTGTCATCAGAATTGTTTGTTAAATTAAAAAAAATGCCCTTGGCATTTACCTCCTCAGGACCTAGAAGTAGTGAGACCTGACCTACTTAAATCTGTTGTGTTGAACCGACCAGAACTTCCATTGTAGCATTGCATTTTAGTTAGTGTATTTATTTATTTATAAAAAGTTTTTGTGTATTTATTTGTTTTGAGAGAGAATGTGCACACAAATGGGGGAGGGGCAGAGAGAAGGAGAAACAGAGTCCCACGCAGGCTCCACGCCATCAGCACAGAGCCTGATGTGGGGCCTGAACCCACGAACTGTGAGCTCATGACCTGAGTTGAGATCAAGAGTTGGAGGCTTAACTGACTGCACCACCCAGGCGCCCCTGTAGCATCGCATTTTAAACAACTGTCTTTTTTTCTCGGTCTGACTTATGCTGTCCTTAATGCTGCACCCCCACCCCCAAGACCGGGTTCATGATTGGCTTGTGTGTGCTCTGTCTGAATTTGGGAGCGTTTGCCAAAAGTGGAGCCACAGCTCACTGTGGGAAGGGGGTGCGGAGGTGTGAAAGTGACACCCACAGCCCGTCACGTCGGAGGACAGGGTGGGGGCAGTCTGGTTGTCATTTACTTTCCATTGCCTAAGTCAGTGGGACTCTTCCTTCCTCCCTCCCCTCCTCGCCCCCACCCATTTCTTGCCTTCCTTTCTTCCTGATGAAGCCTTCCCGACAGCACTTATGTTACGGGGTGGCCGAGATCGCATGATTATGATTCTCAGTTCACGTACTGTACTCGTCAGCCCTTTCATACAGCGGCTGAACCCCTTGGGCTGGAGGCTTCCTGGAAGTCTTGGGAATGAGGTCTGCTTGGCCTTCCTCTCCTGGTACTTGATTCACGGCTTTGAGGAGAGCAGAAATGTTAGGCCCAGGGTAGGGCTCCCGGGCAGTGTTCAAGGTACAGGATTGTTGTAAACTTATGTAAAACTCACTTAAAAGTAGTTTTATTATGGTTGATATTTAATTCTTAAAGTGATTGTTACTGGCAAAGGTTAGAGAGTAACCCGAGGCCAGCCATGCTCTCAGCTTCCCGGAGGCTGACACTGTTGTCATTTGTGAAAATCTGCACCTAACACTACTTTTCCCTGGAAAATTAAACCCAAGCTCTTTTCGCTTTATGTGATTATATAGGGTCAGTGTTGTGTTTTTATCTGGAAATACCGTTAATGCTACAAGAGACTTACACTGCAGGACCACTCTTCACCTTTGGTGTAGGAACCATTTTGGTCGATAGAGGGCAGTCAGGCCACACACATTCGGTAGAAACCAGCCGAACACAAGGTGAGCCCTGGTTTGGCCCTCAGCCCCAGCCACACCTGAGTGGGCTACTGTTTTATGGATTTGGTTGCTCGGGGAAAGAGAAATACTTTAGGGAACAGAGAAGGGGAGAAAAAGCTGTTAGGAATGCAGTGTCTCTACCTGCTGTTTTGGCTTTATTTTGAGAAGGCCTTCTTTCTTTCTTTCTTTCTTTTAAATTTTTAATGTTTATTTATTTTAGAGAGAGAGAGAGAGAGAACGAGCAGAGGCAGAGAGAAAGGGAGACACAGAATCTGAAGCAGGCTCCAAGGCTCTGAGCCGTCAGCACAGAACCTGATGCAGGACTTGAACCCACTAACTGCGAGATCACGACCTGAGCCAAAGTTGGATGCTTAACCGACTGAGCCATCCAGGCGCCCCCTCCCCCCTTTTTTTTTTGAATTGTTTATTTTTGATAGAGAAGGCCTTATTTCTATATAGGACGTTGCACTTTTTGCTGACATTTTGGTATATGTATTTGCATGGGAGAAGGATTTTATTTTTATCAAGTGCACATGTGAAATGGGGTTTCATGTCTCTGCAGGAAAGTGTCAAGTGGTCAGGAAGAAGTTTGAGTTCCTGCTAGTGCTTAGGTGTTAAGGATCAGGAAGGTTAAATCTTTTTCCCTGTGCATGTATTTTTGTAAGCGATTATGGCAATCCTATAGCAAGTAATGAATCACTGTTTAGTCTTCCTTTATCTCTGCACATGGGAAATTGCGTTTTGAGACCTGGGTGGTCTTCTGGAAGGAAGGAAGAGCAGATTTTTTGTTAGTTTTTCTTATCATTTGTCCTTGCTCCTGGATTCAGAGGAAGCAAGAGCCATGAATATACACTGGTTTTAGCAGGAGCTGTGTATCAGGTTATTTGGAAATTAGAAAGCAGGCAGCCTAGATTAGACTGTTTCTTAGGGTCTCCTAAAGTCTAAGGTCATAGGTGTGATTATTTGAGAATGATTTGACCCAGGGAAATGCAAGGAACAGGACAGAAGAAAATGTCTTCTCAGCATATAATCTTTCGTGCTGCTTAAATCTGTCTTTATTTCTCTTTCAATTTTTAAAGATCCTACACATGATATACCTGATAACGTATACTTTCTTTGTACAAGATTGTAACAATATGCAAGTGTATAAAGAGTGAAATATAAAAATATGCTTTCAAACCCTCCTCTATTTTCACTCCCTTACCGAAAGATAATTAAGTACTATGTATTTTTTCTAGCCTTTTTCCTATGGGTTTATACATAAACGTGTGTGTGTGTGAGACACCCATTTTTTAAAGTTTTCTTTATTTTTTGAGCGAGAGAGAGAGAGCTAGAGGGAGAGAGAGAGAGAAAATTACAAGCAGGCTGCACACTATCAGCATGGAGCCTGATGTGGGGCTCAGACCCACCAACTGAACTGTGAGATCATGACCTGAGTGGAAATCAAGAGTTGGACGCGCAACTGGCTGAGCCACCCAGGTGCCCCGGTATATATGCCCACTTCATGTATGTATGTATGTTTATTTAGAGAGAGCAAGTACGTGCACGTGCATGAATGGAGGAGGGGCAGAGAGAGAGAGGGAGAGAGAATCCCAAGCAGGCTCCATGCTGTCAGCACAGAGCCCGACAGAGGGCTCAAACTCACGAGCCATGAGATCATGACCTGAACCAAAATCAAGAGTCAGTGGTTTAACCGACTGAGCCACCCAGTCACCTCTGTATACACCCATTTTAAGTGGGAGCAAATTATACCTCTTCAATGCCTTACTTTACTAATCTTTGTTTTCTCATATATGTTCTGTAATATTATTACTACCCTGGATTTTTATTATTGTTTATTTGCACGTATCTCTCACAGATTTCCACTTTGTGTGGGCTTTATTTAACTTGTTATGGAAAGTTTCAAACCTATATAAAAGAAGAGACGATGAGGCACCTGAGTGGCTCAGTCACTTGAGCATCCGACTCTTGATTTCCGCTCAGGATCCCAGGTCATTGGATTGGGCCCTGTGTATGGCTCCACACTGAGTGTGGAGCCTGCTTAAGATTCTCTCTCTCTCTCTCTCTCTCTCTCTCTCTCTGTCCCTCCCTCCAGCTTGTGCTTTCTCTCTCTCTCTCTAAAAAAAAATAAAAATAAAAAATAAATAAAAGAGACTAGCACAGTGAACCCGTGTGCCCCTGTCCAGCTTTAGTAATCATCATCTCAGGGCTGGTCTACATTCATCTGTACTCCTACCCCTGCCCCACCTGATTATCAAGAAGCAAATGCCAGACATTGTATCATTTTATCTATAAATATTTCCATTTGAATCTCTGCATAAGGGATTTAAAAATATATATAGCTATAGTACTATTTCTGCACCTAAAAAGTTAATAGGAATCTAATATCACCAGATATCTAGCCATTGTTCAGATCTACTTGTCTCTCTTATGTTTTTACAGTTTGTTTGATTCTGTAAACAAGTAAGGATGACTAATAGAATTGGTCAGTTTTTGTTTTTGTTTTTTTTCTTTACGAAATTTGAAGCTTTATATTTGAGGAATTTGCAGGCCTGATTACATGCAAAGGTTGACCTTGCAGACGAACTGTGTTTAGGCCCTGCCGACACTCAGATAGGAGGAAAGCTGGGGGAACATCTGAGGACAGATGAGAGTGGGGACGGTGGAGTGCATGAGTCGAGCAGGTGGCTTGGTGACAGAGGAGCTGTCCTATAGCTTCAGAAAAGCCTGCCACATGCTAAAAATGCTAGAGGACACTTTTAGTGACATAACACTTGGCCCATGAGTCTGATCATCAGATTAATACTTGTGTAGCTACAAGTTTTCTCTTCACTCTCTTGCAGCTTTGGAACTGATCTCTGATTTTAGGGATACTTAATGGGAAAACAGAATGTGCTTTTCAGAACTGTGCTTTTCCCTCAATGTGAAACACATGTTCTGTAAAGCAAGGGAAGCTTACTGTATTGTCTCCATTATAATATTATGGAGTGCTTGGCAGAAGACGATATGGGGACTTGCAGTCTTAGTAGCAGCAGGGCTGGTGTGAGGTCTGTTTGACTAATTGCAATCCTGGCTCTTGCCGAGGTCACAAGTGGAGATCTTGAGTGTATGATGTGTGACGTAAGCCATGCTTCAGATGGCATGCTTTCCTCCTACCAGTGCATAACCCCACCCTACTCTCCTGGAACAGAGTAACAGTTGGGACCCCAGGGACAGAATTATAGGAAAAGTTGGTGGATGCACACCTGCTTCCTCTCTTGCCACATACACATTCCCCTCTCCTCTGGGGCTGTGGCTGTAATTACCTAACCACCTACCACCCTGGCTTACCTGGACTGCCTGGTGCCTCCATATTGGATCTATGTTTGTTTCTCTGTGCATAGGTCATGGGGCCCCATACAGTCCGTGTGCTGTTGTGGAACCAGCCCAAATTCATGTTGGATGGATTCATTACTGAATGCTAATCAGGAAAAATAAGACCGTATGTTGGTACTAAGGATAGTCATTAAGTTTTACAGAGTAGACTGGCAGCTGGAGAGGTTTTTAGCCTGCACATTACCTCACTAACCAATTCTTGGTTTCATAAAGCTTAAACAAACAGATTGGGATTTCCAGGGGTGGTTGGAAAATCTTTGAACTTAAACTGGTCATGTTAGAAGGGAATGTAGGCTGTCATCAGGGCAGGGAAAGGATTGGTAGCAATCAATATTGCAAAAAGTGTGGTTTCTCAGCTCAGACATTTTGGCTCAGACGGTGCAGTGCGTGGAACTGGCAAAACTCTGCCCCAGTAGGTGATTTTGATGGGTTTGGGGCCCCAGGGACAGAGTAACAGTCAAAGTTGGTGTGATATACACCTGCTTCCTCTCTCTGATGAAGTGTCACCGTACTACTTGCTGGATCCAATTAAAGCAGTGTGTTCACAGCTTTCTAATTAAGGAGAATAAAAGCTAGTACATGCAAACTGCAAGAGAAGCAGTAAAGGTCGTCCTGGATTCTTGCTTCCTGAATGGGGACTGAGTAGCTGGAATGGATGGCGAGAGCTGGTGGAGGCTACATGATCCACACGCAGCTCTTGGACGACACTGAAGGACCTGCCTGGGGCAGCAGTTGCATGGGACCAGATACTTGGCTGTCACTGCTGCTTTCTGTGCCCACTGTCTCCTGAGATTTGGGCCAGAGGGTGGGTAAGTGACTGCCCCGGACGGTCTTCCCATGCAGACCTCTTGTTTATTCCTGCTGTCGTGAATGTTGTGAATGACTTTGGGGCGAGGCGAATGGGATCTGAATAGGGAGGCAGAGGGGCTGTTCAGAGGGTGTCCTCTGGGCTGTGATGTGTTTTATAAAATGGAAAATAAGGAAAGACTACCTAGGACCCCAGAAGAAGGCCGATGACTCAGGGATAGAATGCAGCTGATGTCCAGGAGATGTGAGTGTAAAACACGTAGCACTGTGTCTATATAGAAAAGTGGGCCAGTAAACAAGTTTTTGTTGATACGATAATATTAAGACTCAATTCTTCTATCCCTTCTCACAGAGCTTATCAAAATGAAGGCCTTCCTTTCTCATTGTTTGACGAAATCCTTTCCTTTCAGGGCTCTATTGGCTGGTGGTGGCTTTTCTACATGGACTTACCGGCAAGGCTACGATGTCAGCATTCCCGTCTACAGTCCGCTGTCAGCTGAGGTGGACCTTCCAGAGAAAGGACCGGGGTAAGGTGCATTCAGCTCAGCCGGGTGTGCTGTGAGATGCTGACCAGGTTCAACGTGCTGGGTATCACAGCAGCTGAAGCCTCGGTTACAAGCCAGTATCTTGGAGTCTGTCATCTGCCCCCTGCCCCCCGCCCCCAGTCCCCAGTCCTGTTTGTCCTCCACTTTTCTCTGGCTCGGTGAATGTACCGTGCTGTGTACCCAGCTTTCCAATCTGGAATCGCTGTGATGTCCTTGACTCCTTCCTTCCCTTACTTCCTGTACCAGAAGAGTAAGTCCTATTGATTCTCCCTCCTAAATATGTCTTAGCTCTGCCCTATTTCTCCATCTGCTCTGCTTTCCCGCACACCAGGTTACTGTCATCTCTCCTGTGGGTTGTGGAAATGGACCCCTGTTGGGTTTCCCTGCCTCTAGTCTTGCTGCCCCTATAACCTGATTGTTGACTTCCCATTTCCCTTTGGATAAAGCCCACATCCCTTAAAATGTCTTTCAAGACCCTCTGGCATGTGACCACTCTCTCCGTCTCTAGATTTTTTTTCCCCCTTTTAGTTCTTTTCTCAGGACGAGCTTTGCTGTCTTGGTTTTTCTGGGTTGCAGATACTCTCCACTGTCTGGAGGTCTTTTTCCTTATTTTCATCAGACTGATCACCTGCCTGTCCTTTGGGTTTTCACTCGAGTACCTCTCACCACTTTGCTAGCCCTGGAATGGCTCTTCTGCCTTATGCGCCGAGAGCGGTCGTGTGCCACTCACGAGGCCACGTCGTAACAGCTTGCTCGCAGCCTCTCCGCTGGGGATTTTGGATTCTGGTGCCAGATCTTTTTTTTAACAGCCATGTTCGCTGTGCCTGGCGCATGATTGGCTCATATTGTTGACATGTGAGTGGGTAAATGGAAAGAGCTGACAGCATGGACGTGCAGGGCATCTTGTGTAGCCTTTTTTGAGGTAGTATATTTAAAATTGTGCTAATTCACGGCGAGAATCTCAGTAAGCTTTAAACAAATATGGTCAGAATAGTATTCTGTGTGCCAAGTGCTCAGGTATGAAAGTAATGGATTTGTGTATTGCCACACTAGAAAGCTCATACAGGGGGAGATTTAAAAACCCACGCGTAGCATTTGGTCACAGAAATGAGTGTCAAGGAAATAGTTTGCAAAGCATCTCAGACTTCCCCTTAGAAGCCTTTATGCATTTTCCTGTGTATGTGTGTCCTACTGTGTGGCCTGGTGATCAAATTCTGGAACTTTCTTTAGACATAGCAAATTTTGTTATTTAGACAAGATTGAAATGTTTTTCTATCTTTAGGCAAGCGCCAAGAAAGACTAAATAGTTCATGACTTCTTGCCTAGTTCAACTTTCCGGATTTTTCTATTAGTGACTTCCAGAGTTGACTTTTTGTTTTGTTATTTTGTTATTTTTTTATTGAGATGTAATTCAGTTACCATAAAGTTCACTCTTTTAAAGAATATACTTCAGTGGGTTTATTTTTAAATGAGATATAGTGGACATATAACAGTAGGTAAATTTAAGGTATACAACTGCTGATTTGATACAGTTCAGTGGTTTTTAGTATATTTGCAAACTTGTACAACTGTCATCACTGCTGTCTCATTACAGAACATTTCATCACCCCCAAAATAAGCCCCATACCTGTTAGCAGCCACTTTTCTGTCCCTGCCCTCAAACTTCACACCCTCTACCCCCAACAGCAACTGCTCAGCTACCTTCCTTCTCTGTGGATTTGCCCATTCCGGACATTTCCTAAAAATATAGTCATATAACGTGTGGCCTTTTGTGTGTCTTTTCACCCAGCATAACACTTTCAGGGTTTATCCATTTTGTAGCATGGAATCAGCGCTTTATTCCTTTTTTGGCTGAATACTGTTTTGTCATATGGATATACCACATTTTGTTTATCCTTTTCTAAGTTGATGGACATTTGGGTTATTTCCACTTTTTAGCTATTCTTAATAATGCTGCTATCAATATGTGTATACAAGTTTTGTTTTTTTTTTTAATTTTTTTTTTTAATATTTATTTTTGAGAGAGAGACCGAGTGTGAGCAGTGGAGGGGCAGAGAGGGAGACACAGAATCTGAAGCATACTCCAGGCTCTGCTCTGTCAGCACAGAGCCCGACGTGAGGTTCGGACTCATGAACTGTGAGATCATGATCTGAGCCAAAGTTGGATGCTTAACCAGCTGCGCCACCCAGGTGCCCCGGACGTTGAAAAACTCTTAGCAGTATTTATCACTAAACGTGAGCAAAAATATGCCTCTACTAATTTTTTTGGATCATCATCAAGATGAAAATACAAAATCTTACAGAGGATTTGTAGACTGGAGAGAAGTATGCAGTTGGTGATATGTTTTGAGACTGGATTTTCCTCTGATGAGAAGGTACCAGCCTAGCTGGTACCTGTTGGGGTGTACAAATTTCTGTCATGTATCTCGGATCTTAATTTGGCATCTTTATGTAGCAGTAGATATAATAGATATTAGCATAATATAAATATATTATGATAGATACTATAATATGAAACTATGATAGTGGAGAAAAGTCCAACTGAACTTAGAAAAAAGATTTATCTTCTCTGTTGCTTCTGTGAACATTTAAATTTAAATCAGCTGTGTGATTTTTGAAAGTTGATTTTTAACCCTTTGCCTTTTTTTTCCCCCTGAAGTTGTTTTGGAAACTGTTTAATTCCGTTTACTTCAGCTCTAATCAAACCTTTATTGAAGGCCTATCTGGACCAAGCATGGCCGGATGAGCGGTTCTCAACATCGGAGGGGTTGATTTTATCTCCCCAGGGATATTTGGCAGTCTGTGGAGCCTTTTTGACTGTTGTGACTGAGGAGTGTGTGTGTCGGGGGTCCCCTAGACCACCTCCGATTTCGATGATTTGCCAGGAGAGCTCAGGACTCGGTATGTAGTCCTACTCGTGGCTATGACTGTAGCAGGAGACAGAGCATAGTCAGCAAAGGGAAAAGGTACATGGGGTGAAGCCCAAGGAAACCAGGTGCAGGTATCAAAGGTCCTCTCCCATCGGTGTCACACCGTCACACAGGATGGGCAAGTGGTGACAGCAGACATGAAATGTCACTTACCGGGGACTCGTTAGAGACTCTCCGTGCCCGCAGTTTTCATTGGGAGTGAATCACATGCAGTCTCTGCTTGACACGTGCCCCCGTTTCAGATTTCCAGAAGGAAAGCAGGTGTTCGGCATAAGCCATATTGTTTGTACAGTTTGGGCCCGGTAAGCCACTCCTCTCGGTTCGGGGGAGGGTGGGAACTCTCCCAAAATCAGCGTTCCCATACACCAGCCGAGAGCCATCCTCGAAGAGCAGTCAGGCCTGCTGGGTTGACTCTGTTCTGCGCGGGGTGCTCCTGGCGGCCAGTGGGTGGAGGCCGGGGGTGCCAGTAAACCTCTGTAGCGCACACACTGCAACAAAGACTCCGGGGCCCACATGGCAGCAGTCTGCTGCAGAGAAAGCCTGGCTGAGGCCAAGACGAGCGGCTGGGGCCCGGGTCTGTCCTGTCGGCACGGCTGACTCTGGGCCGCGTTTCCTTAAGACTACTTGAACGCTACTCTCTTTATTCTCTAATCTCTCTAGTGTGTAACCCAGCTCTCTTAGGACTCTTCCTTCCCTTCAGATTTGACCTAGGGGCAAAAACCTACCGAGAAAAGATTTAGTGAAAACAAAGGAGAGCAGACCACCTCTAAAGAGTAAAAATTATTTTCAGGCGATTACTTTTCAGAGATTTAAACTGCTGCTGGTGGCTGTTTTCTCAGTAACGACGCCTCCCTAGTTTTTACGTATATCAAGTTTGAAATTAAGATCTTTAACTAGATCCCTAGATGTCAGAGTGTGAAATTCTGCACTCAGTAGCTAGCTGGAAGAAAGTAGATCTTCAAGGAGCAGGGAAAAAGCTAAAGGCTGCCTGGGGCACGACCCTCCCTCTGCTGGCCAGTTGGTGGATTTCTAGAGCTCAGCCCGACCCACACTTGTGTTCCCTCCAGCTTGCAGTTCCCTTGTCTCTGAAAGGAAGAAAAGAGGGAGGAGGAGAGGGAGGAGAAGAAGGAAAAAACAACAAAGGGCAAAAGCAGGCTCCAGACTCATCAGCCTGTCCAGGGACCTGGGAGGGAGGAGGCAGGGAGGTGACCTCATGGCCGTGCTTCGGATTTGTTGCTCTTGGTGAGAGTTGCTTTTCAAGGGGATTCCCACATCTCTTGAGGGCTACATAGAGTAGTGAGAGCTTTGTTTTTATTTTTATTTTAAATCTCTCTCAATATTTTTTCAATGGGAAGCTGAGGATTGTTGCTATTGATAGCTTCTTCTCACAGCTGTGCCGGTCTCAGCTGGAATTCTTGTCATTTTCTTTCTAAAAGGAACTAAATTGGGAGTTTACAACTGTTACTATTGAGGGAGACTTCAAGTTCTCAGCATGATTTTACTTAAACTTAGATTTCAGCGCTGCTGGGAGGAAACATGAAAGTCATAGCTAGTAATTCTAGTCCTTAAAAGAAAAACAAGTCCACCTTAACATTTTGTTTGCTTAGAACTAAAATGGGCACACACCCCATCAACCATCTGTCAGGTCAGGGAGAGCCGGCAAGCAGAGGGAACATTTTTAGACTCTGTGCACATCTGCACATTTATGTTGAAAATGCAGTAATGGTAGAGTAGGGATCCAGTGATCTGGCAACCGAACGTCTAAAATAGAACTTTGTTTCTCAACAGTGAAACCTCAACCAGAGTCCTCTCCTCAGGAGCTTCTTGGAGCACCACACACTAACGTCTGTATTTTTTCCTGTATCCACCTGGGTGGGCGGTCTCTATGTGATCCACGTGCGTTCCTATCAGTGTCTCCAGTTCCACCCAGCACCGCACGAGCCTTCCGGTCTTCTCTTTCTGCGTGTTTGTAACTCCGTTCTCAGACAGTGAGAAATCTGGCTCCCATTATCCTCAATATCTTCACTTATTTGAGCAACCCTCCTCCATGTAACCAAAGTTCTGTGCTGCCACTGCCTCCATCACTGCACAGTGCCCTCTTCGGCCCTACTCAGACACTGACTCCCATGTTGGCTCTTGCTGCTGTCTCCTTCCCACCTGCCCCAGCAGATACCCTCCTCAGCCTTCTTGGGTTCCAGCACCCCACTCTGGGATGATGGGACTGTTGGCTCTCATCCTCCCCACAAACATGGCACCCTTTTCAGCCTGACCAGGCTCTAACGCTCTGTCCTGGGATTCCCACACGGCCTGCTAACCTCGCTTGTTCTCCAGCATCCCACTGGGTTGTCATGGCTACCTTCACCCCTGCCCCCCAGTGCAGAATCGGGTACCCTTGCAGGACTCTCATACCCTGCATTGAGCCACCTCCCAGCTCTTCCCTAAGTAGAAGCCTTCACTGGGGTGAAAACCTTTGTGGGGAAAGGCTCCAACACTCCGTCTGGGCCATTTCTGTCCCCACACACGCCATGCAGAAATAGAAACACACTTTTCTCTCTAGAACTCCCAACACTCTGCGCCCTTCTGCATGGACACCCTCCTGGATGCCAGTGTGTCTCTTCTTACTCTAGATGGCATACAGCCTGCCAGTTTTATGCCAGCAGCTCGACTTAAATAGAAAGTCCCTAGAAACATCTGCCAAGTATCAGTGCCCGATGAGATCCATCATAGAACCAGTGTCTTAGGAACTGGAAAGACCTTTAAAGGCCATTTAGCTCTAACTTGATGCATGGCTGATATCACTATAACTTGTTAATGAAAATTTTTCTGATTTGAAATAAAAAAAAAACCCAGTCCATTTCATTTTCAAATAGCTTTAAGTGTTAAGATGTTTTTAAACCCTGCTTGTCTTGTGGTTTTTGCCTATAAATCTTTCTCTTGTTTAAATAGACAAGTTTGATTACAGAAATAATTTCAAAGTAGATGGTATTCACTTCACAATGATCTGTAGGTGCTCTTATATGTGATCTTTTCATCACAACGTCATCCCTCTGAAAGTTAATACTTTTTAAAAAAAGTTTATGTATTTTGAGAAAGAGAGGGAGGCGCGAGCAGGGGAGGGGCAGAGAGAGAGAGAGAGAGAGAGAGAGAGAGAGAGAGAATCCCAAACAAGTTTGCATTGTCAATGCAGAGCCTGATGCGGGACTCAAACTCACAACTATGAGATCATGACCTGAGCCGAAATCAAGTGTCGGATGCTTAACCGACTGAGCCAGTCAGGCGTCCCTGAAAATTAATGCTTTTACAAAAGAAAAATTATTGAGGCTCAGGGCTGAACATAGAATCCAAGAGTCCATTTCAGTGTCTAGAAGGAATACTTTTAACTATAGATATTCAGCATATTGTTCAATAAATTATAACTTAGGGGGAAGTTGCCCGGGATGACAGGAACCGATCTGTGCAGCTGATCCAAACTCACTTCCCCATGGATTGCTCTTCCACATCTTTCTTATCTCCACTTACTTTTCCCCTGGTTTCTGGGTCTGAACAACCATTGAGGGCCACTCTATCAAATAGACCTTTCTGCGGTGGGGAGACCATCTGTATTTGAGCTGTTAGGTACCCACTAGCCACGTATGGCCATTGACAATTTGAAATGTGGCTAGTGTGACTGAGGAACTGAATTTTATGTTTTACTTAAATGGCCTCAGGACGTCTGGGTGGCTCAGTCGGTTAAGCGTCTGACTTCAGCCCGGGACATGATCTCATGGTTTGTGAGTTCCAACACCATATCGGGCTCTGTGTTGACAGCTCAGAGCCTGGAGCCTGCTTCAGATTCTGGTCTCTCTCTCTCTCTCCCTGCCCCTCCCCTGCCCATGATCTGTCTCTCTCTGTCTCTCTCTCTCATAAATAAACATTAAAAAAAAATTTTTTTTTAAATGGCCTCATGTGGCTAATTGCTATTAGACAGTGAGGTTTTAGGAATGCGTGCATCCCTTTCTTTCCTGACTGTGGCATGGGAAGTACCTTTTGCTTTCAGTTTAGCTGCTTAAAGAAATGGTTCTGAGGATTTGAAAGCAATCTGGCTGTGGTATGCGTTGCTCTGTTCTCTGGAGTTTCTTTAGCTGATCTGGCTGGTGAGGTGAGGGTTCCCCTTCTGCACTCATTGCTCTATGTGTTTGGGACCTGAAGTTCAGCACTGGGTAAAACGTGATTTTCAGTTTCAGGATGGGTTGTTCTTAGTGGGTTAGGTATTCTCTAGCTAGAACCTCCAAGTAAGTATGAGAAACTAAAAAAACAAAAAAAACAATAACCCTTCCATTCTCTCAAAGCAAGAAGAGAGAGAGACAGAGAGAGAGAGAGAATGGGGTCATAGAGTATAGGTTTTGGTCCTTTCTTATGTGCATACTCATATCAGCTTGCCTGGTGGCATTGCCTGTGAGATCTACCAACCCCTGGGACTTCCCCTGGTGTAGACCATTGGCGGTAGATTCATGTGACTGCTGCTTCTAGGTTTAATGGGTGCTTTACTTCTTCCTGGAACCTGCTTTATATTACTTATGTCTTTGATGGTGATCTCTAGTGGTCCCTCAACCTATGTAGTGTTTATGCTCTGGAACCTCTCCGCTCTGTAGGAGTCTTGCCTTCCAGGAGAGAATTACCATCTGGTCTTCCTCAAATCTCCCCCGTAACTTCTGGCTTATGAACTTTGTATTCATGTTTTTGTCTCTTGTGGAGATCTAAATGGTACTAGACCCATGGAAATCCTTTCTGCACTCCATTTTCTTTTAGATGTCCTTGCTATCCAGATGTTAAGACAGGTTCCATACTTTGGTGAAGATAGTTTTTTCCACTTGCTCTCAACTACCAATTCCGTCTTCCTGTGTCCAGGTGGCTGAGGATGGGGCTCTCTTCCCTGCAGCATCTCTGTAGCATGAGGAAGCCATTCAGCACCCGGAAGCAGTCCTTCACCTCTTCCGTTTTTTTGGTTTTTTTTTTTTTTTTTTTTTACATTTATTTATTTTTGAGAGACAGAGACAGAGCACAAGTGGGGGAGGGGCAGAGAGAGAAGGAGACACAGAATCCGAAGCAGGCTGCAGGCTCTGAGCTGTCAGCACAGAGCCCGATGCAGGGCTGGAACCCACAAACCAGTGAGATCATGACCTGAGCCGAGGTTGGACGCTCAACTGACTGAGCCACCCAGGCGCCCCAGCTCTTCCGGTTTTATAGCCACTACTGCCCATTGTTTGTCTTCCTTCCTGTTTGACGGATGCAGGCAGCTGTTGGTTCTTTCTCAGATCAGAGACCTCAGATATAGCTAATGATAATATGTTGATGCTTCTTCCAAATAGCCATCCAGTCAGTTTCTCTCTTTTCCCACACACACGCATACACATATTTATGGTATGCTCTCCAAGCTTGGCATATTATAAGCCTTTCCTCAAAACGTGAAGAACTTATCCCAAATAAAACCTTTAATGATTGCATAAGATTTCAGCACATGAATGATCCATACCTTACATTCTGACAGGGTATGATATTGTAAATATTCAGCAATACTACAGAGTATAATTTCCCAGAAAATCGAGGGGTGTGAAGCCTGGTGAGGACACCCCTCCTGCCGTAGGTTTAACGCCAGAGTTTGTCTCATTTTGACCGGCATGCCAGCGGCAGCGTCGCAGTCACCCTCTTTCCTCTCTCGTAGTCCCCGGAGGTACTTCCTCCTGTCCTCTCAGATGGCTGTCCACCCCGAGTACAGAGAAGACCTGGAGGCCCTCCAAGCCAGACACGGGGAGGCGGTGTTAGTCCTGGATAAGTGCACCAACCTCTCAGAGGGCGTCCTCTCCGTCCGTAGGCGCTGCCACAAGCACCAGGTCTTCGATTACCCCCAGGTGCTGCAGGTGAGTGTCCGTCACCGTCTCTTGAGGCTTGGTAGAGGTCACTTCCACAGAGTCACATGCACCCCAGCGCAAGAGGCTGGTTTCCACACGCGGCTGGGAGAACTACCCAAGGGGAGAAGAGGAAGACGTGGTGCTGCTCCTTACCGGACACGCAGGCCTGCGGGCGCGTCCGTGCCTGCCACGTTGTTCGTGCGCAGCCGCTTGGCCTGTGCGTGTCCCTCCTCCTTTCTGGTGTTCATCATACTTCGGAATCGCAAATCTGATGGATTTGCAAAGAAGCCACACGGACAAAGCGGGCACGTGTATTTTACTTGTACCCTTGTCTTCACAAGCCCGTCCAGGGAAATTTCCTTCTTTCAGGAGGCTGCTTGTATCCCCTGCCATGCTGGCCCACAAGGCCGCAGTCGGCTTTTGCTGGGAGCGGGAGCTTTTCATTTTTTGTTACTGTCTTGTCTGTTGGTGTTTTGCCACCCTTGGCATGTCCTGCTATTAGTGTGTCCTTTGCTTGGTCACGGGCCTGGCAGTACTTCCTTAGCCATGGGCAGAGTGGTCCTTTGGGGATGTTTTAAGCATAAGCAGGATGCTTGACATTCCAAGGGCCGGGAGCGGGGGAGGGGGGCTAGGAAAGGAGAAAGTGAGTTTTTTTCACTGAAATATTTAAAATAGCTCAAGGAGAAATAGCAAGGAGCTGGTGTGACTTTTTTTTTTTTTTTTTTTTTTTTTTAATCTCCACAGAGAACTGGGCCATGCTGAGATTGTTAAAATACTTTCTCTCAAAAAGTGCTGCATGTCCTGTGGAATGTCTGACTGATAGCAGTGGTGATGCGAGTGGGAGTATTTCTAGTAACCTTTGTCTAGACAGGAAAAATGGTTATCGGCATGCGTGTCCACATCTGGATGCCGACTCTTCGGGGCAGGCTGAGCTGTCCACCTGCACTCCGGGCGCCATGATGCATTCTCTTCCTCAGCCCTCGCTGCTTTCTCATTTATTCCCAGAGGAGTTTCTTTGTATTTTTTTTCTGGACTTTCCTTTACTCTAGCTGTAAAGGTTAAACAGTGGGGTTTTTTGTTTTTTTTTTGCTTTTTATCTTTTTTTTTTTCCCCCCTCCTGAAGGGGCAAGCACTGGGAGAAACTAAGTGTTGGAGATAGGATCATTTCTTACTTTGGTTTACCTGCTGCAACTGCTTGTTCTTCTGCATGTCTTTCATTTTCCAAAATGTTCTCCACTTTGACTAGGCTTGAGGGAGTGAAGGGAGAAGAAATTTTTTGATTTTGCTTTCTGTTTGATTTATTGTTCTACGGGAACCTATTTGTCGTAGTATGTTTTCAAAGGCATTGCATTCACGAAATGAACATCTTCTGTGTGCAAAGCACACCGCTAGATGCCACGAGGGGTAGAAAGATGGAAGGAGAGTTTGCGGCTTCCCTCTAGGGGGTCCTCGAGGGAGCCCGGAATGCCCAGACAACGTAATCCCGTGACGAGGTAGGCTGAGGTAGGCACCGTAAGCCACGCTCAGCCACCGTGCCGCGGTGTGTTTGCATCACACACTAGGGCTGCAGGGGACCGGGCTGTGGGAGGTCACACTCTTGAGTGCCCAGAGGAAGACTTGGGCTTTGGTTTCGGACATTTCAGATGCTGCCAGTGGAGGCAGTGACATAGCACGGAAGCATTGCAGCCGGTGCGGCTTTTCAGGTTCCACTGGGGTGAACTGTTACCTTTCGGCATTTTCCGCCAGGATGTCTCAGTGTTGCTTGGCCTCAGCCCTTGCGGATCGGCGAAACTGGCGTGTAATCCCCTACCTCTGCTTGTGTTCCTGCAGGAGGCCACTTTCTGTGTGGTCCTTCGAGGTGCTCGGCTGGGCCAGGCGGTACTGAGTGACGTTTTACGCGCCGGCTGTGTCCCCGTTGTCATTGCAGACTCTTACGTTTTGCCTTTCTCGGAAGTTCTTGACTGGAAGAGGTGAGTGTTTCCTTCTGGTAAACTTTATACCAGTGGCTCTGTGTGTATGGGATTCGGAGAGCCCCTTAGGTAACTGTAATGCATACCTAGGTTTGAAAACTGCTCCTTTAGATTATCGTGCCGTATTTTCCATCAGAAGAGTCCGTCTGTTGGCCTAGAGCAGGGGTTCACAAACTGAGGCCTTTGGGTCAGATATGGGAAGCTGCCAGGTCTTGTAAATAAAGTTTTATTGAAACACATCCACACCCATTTATTTGCATATTTTCTGCTGGTTGTTTTTGTGCTATGGTGGCAGAGCTGAGTAGTTGCAGCAGAGATTCTCTGGCCCACAAAGCATAAGATATTACTTACCTAGCTTCTTATCTAAGATGTTTAGCAACCCTTGGTCAAGAGCAGTGGCTCTCCATTATAACTGCAGTGCATACTCACCTGAAGGACTTTAAAAGATGCCTGGGCCTCATCCTCAGGAACGCTGTACTCGAAGCTCCGTGGGTGTGATTTGTAGCCATAGTTGTGAACCACCGCTCTTAGAGACCAACGAATTTACATAATGTTACCAGCTGGAGATGGAGTGTCTGCACGTGGGTAAAAGCTTAGAAACAGTCCCAGTGAACAGATGGACAAACGTAGGTTCCGCTAGGTTGTAGGTTGTTCCCTAGGACTTTGGAAGTTGAAGATTATTGAAAATCAGCTGCCTTTGTGTTTACCTCTCCGGCTGGACTGCCTCAGATATGCTTTCTCCTCTCCCGACTGTTTGGATATTTCTATTCGCGTCTGACTACCATAGATAGGTATTTGAACAATGTTAAGTAGCATTCATTCATGTGTACATTCATTCGTCTTGTACTTATTGGAAAGTCTACTGCGAGCAATGCGGTCCCTGCTTCTAAGGAGGCTGGCATCTAGTGGGGAGGACAAACCGAGAATTCTCATAGCATGTGATATGTGCTGTGGCAGAGGCCTGCACAGGGGGCAGTGGAGGCCCAGAACAGAGGGGGAGCCTCATTCAGCCTGAAAGAGGGCTCTGTGTAATTCTGTTTATCTTAGAGAAGTGCTGAGAGCCACAGCCAGTCGACCACGCATCCGTGGAAACATTCGTTCAGGGCCCTTTGTCTGCCAGGGGCCGTGTTAGGTATGGGGATGCAAAGATGAGCAAGGTCAGACCTTGCCTCCTGGACGCTCCTAGCCTAGTGGTGGGAGATAGACAAGTAGACCGGCAACGGCCAGCTACCGTGAGGGGACGCGGCCCAGGCTGGGTGGGATGCTGGGAGAAGGGTGAGGTGGCCGCACACGCCATCACTGGCAGTGGAGTTGGTGAGGGCTCCGTGGAGGCAGTGACCCTGAGCTGAGTCTGGAAAGATCCTCTCATGAGAATCGGGACTGGCTTGGGTAGTTGTAATTACGGTTAAGTGGAGGCAGGGCTCTGAATTTGGAGCCAGAAGGCCTGGGTTCAGATAACCATCGCTGGCTAACTTTGTGATCTTGTCAAATCATTTTTTTTTGAGCCTCAGTTTTCCCATCTGTATAGTGGAAATCATGGACTGACTTAGCAGATACTAAGTGCCAGCTCCGTGTGCCAGATGTGGTACCACGTGCTCAGGGTGTGTGTTCGAAAGCAGGTGTGGTTTCCATCCTAACGGACTAGTTTTGTTGGGGAAGGGGTTTCGGGTTTTGATAAGTTCATCTGTACAGATATAACAGCAAACCCTGCTAAATGCCACGACGGGTGGGTCATCGCGGAGCCGTCCCTCTCTCACCCAGGCGTCTAGCCTGCCAGCGAGTCCTGCCGGCTCTGTCCGAGCCACTTTTGCCGGCTCTTCTACTGCATTTTGCGATGGTCTCCAGCTGTTCTCCTGCTCTCTGCCGTTTCTTTGACACCTTAGGCAGAATGACCCCGTTGGAGCTTAATCAGATCATGCCAGCTCTCCTAAACCCTTCCTTCTAATGGCTTTCTCTCTCAGTAGAAGCCGAGTCCTTACAATGGCCTGCAAGGCCCCGTGGCTTTGCTGAGCTTTCCCCCCCACCCAACATTTGTCTCCTGGTCTCCTCCATGTTCTTTACTGTACTCTAGCCACCCTCGCCTCCTTTCTGGTGCCAGAACATTCCCAGCGTGCTCCTTCCTCAGGGCCTCTGGCTCGTTAGCCCTTCTGCCTGGAATGCTCTCCCACAGGTGTTCTTGTGGTGCTCAGCCCTGGCCTTCTCTGTCTTATGTGGTCACCGTCGTGATCCCAGGACCTGGCACGTAACGGGGACTCCATAAATACATGCGGACTAAGCGAATGGATTTGAGTAGGTAGCTGAAGGCCAAAAGTCCTCGTTGGTTCAGAGTGGGCAAGTATGAGAAGGGAGAGCATACCAGGCAGGAGGGAGTTCACAGCCACAGACCCCGTGGCGGGTAGAGCATGGTTTGTTGAAATGACCAAAAGGGTGCCAGTGTGGCTGGAGCACACGGGTGGGGGCGGGGCGGAGGGAGGTGAGGACACGCAGCAGGCAGCAAGCGGGAACTGTGCTGAGGAAGGGGGGAGGAGGAGGAGGAGGAGGAGGGGGAGGAGGAGGAGGAGGGGGAGGAGGAGGAGGCACGCACTGGAGGGAATGCGGGTGAAGGAGGGTGCGGGTGTTCGTGTCTCTGCTCGGAGGGGCTCAGCAGGACATGCACGTGGAAGTGCTTTGTGTGAAGGCCTGTGTGTATGTAAACTGTTTTGCCGTTGTCTCCAGAGCATCTGTGGTTGTGCCAGAAGAAAAGATGTCAGAAGCGTACAGTATTTTGCAGAGCATCCCCCAAAGACAGATTGAAGAAATGCAGCGGCAGGTAAGAGGCCAGGCAGCCCTGCTGGGGACGTGACGTGGGTGGCACGAAAGGGCGCCTTGCACGGTTGGGGTACACGTCCCAGCTGACACGTGAGCGGGGCTTGTGGCCTCCACCGTGTTGGCTGACCGCACTGAAGCGAGGAGAGCAGACTCCGGTGAGTTCCACCAAATGAGGGTCGAAATAGTAACTGTCAGAGATGTGAAAACTCTCCCGAGGTAAGCCTGCCATGTTTTCAGGGTCTTGCATAGCAGTGTGTTCAGCCCGCAAAGCTGAACCTTTGGGTGGTTGTGTTCACAGCAGGTGCCACTTACAGTGACTAAGGCGGCCCTGGAAGCAGGGATGCTTCAAGGTGACGCTTCTGAGCAGCTGTTGACCAGGAGAATGTTGTCGTGTCAGCTGGCCTACAGTTCCAGCTTCCTGGTCCCAGAGGCTTCCTCACCGAGAGGCCCTCCCTGCCTCCTGGAGCGGGTGCCGTGCCCCTGCCTCACTTTCCAGTTTCTCTTCCACCTTCTGATAGTCCTTCCCCTGGGCTGCTCTCGACAGTCTGAAGCACGCCACTGGGGGCCTCAGGTGGCCCTGCTTCCCTTTCTTTTCTCTTTCCAGAAAGGAATTTAGTTGGGCTGAAATGTCAAGAGAGTTAAAAAAAAAAAAGAAAGAAAGAAAAAAGACTATCCCAAGTTGTTACTGTGCTTGTTGTTTCTGTTTCTTTTCTTTTTAATGGATTTTTAAGGTTTTTATTTTTGTCAAAATTATCTTTGTAGGAGATGCGTGGGAGAGAGGTTTGGAGGTACTCAGCATTAAGTATGCACCTGTTCCATGTACCCTCTGCTTTTGGTTTGACACCCCCACCCTGGGCAGAGAGCCTGCACGTGACCTTGTTCAGGGAATGGGTGTCAGGCCTCTGTCTGGGTGACGGCAGGGTGGTCACCTGCCAGTGGGGGGGGCGGGGTCTGGGCTTCTGACCACTTCGTAAGTACAGGTTCAGTCTGTCCTTCTGCTTTCGGCTCATCTTTGCCCCCACTTGGGGTTCCACAGTGGCTGACCTCAGGTTTTTCTCAGCTGATTTTTCTCAGCAGCTCCCTTGGGTTTGCAGAGTCAGCTACCCTGTCTCGTTCTGCCCCTCAGCTTCCGCATTTTATTGCTGTCATCTCGTCTCTCATTTTCTTTATCTGGGAGTGATTATGCCTTTGCTTTTAAAAATTTGTCTTAATTGTCGTTTTTGGGTTTTAGGAGGCAGTGAAAATTAGTGGATGTGTTGAGTCTCCCCTCTTCATTAAACCAAGGGATGGCGGCATCATGCAGTAATTAGTCTGTAGGCGCTGACCTTGGACTGCCTGCACTGCATGCGCACGGCTCTGCCCTTGGCCAGGGATTTGCCGTCTGTGGACCTCAGTAACCTCATCTGTAAAACACGCTGGCATTCTGCTTTGAAAACAAATCACAACTTGGTTTTAGCCTCCCCGTAGTAGTTTCACAGCCCGCTCATGTCCATTTTAAGTTTCTGGGCCTCTCAGTTGTTATTTAACTACTGACCTCATCTGAGTTTAGTCAGTTAGAAAATCCATCTAGGGATCTCTAGATTCTTCATCTAAATCTCTGGTTGCTATAACTTGTGTAGAAGAAAATATTCCTTTTCACAGAAGAGTCCTCTTGTGTGAGCTCCTTGTGTTTCTTTTGTGGCATCTTGATTTATTAACACAACTGAGTATCTGCCGAATCAGATACCATCTTAAGATTCCAGTCGGAGAAGGCCGAGTAAGCACCCTGCACCGTCATGTTGGGAAAGAGAATCATTTGGTTTTAGGAGCAGAGCTCCTATGGCCAGCTTCTAGAACACTGTTGTTCCGCAGAGCCTGGCTGGGGAACCGCACGTCTGAGACCAGCGCGGCGGGTTATTTCTGAGTCCAGGCTCAGACTCCTAGAACCATGGAGATGGAATGAATAGAGGTCATTTAAAATAGGGTACTTTGAGGTTATTTGGGTTCAGAGAGATATACTTGGAGTCAGAAGACTTGGCTATGAGCCCTGGCTCTGTCCCTATGAATTGTATGACAGTGGTAAGTCACCAGAGCTCCCTGGGCTTTCATTTTCTCCTTTACGAGATGATGGGGTGGCTGGATCCTCTCTCATGTCCCATTCATCTGTTTAAAAACTCTGTGAACCTCTCGTCCTTAGCAAGAATGTCACTGTCCTTGACAGCATTCATGACCACGTGGCTGTCTCTTCTCTGCTGTTCACCTCTAGGCCTGAGGACCAGTCACCTCCTGGGGTGGTGAGTGCCTCACCTTGTGTAATTGGACAGAAAGGCAGTCTTGGCACTTTCCTGCCTCCCTTTCCAAGTCTTCCTTCTGCTTTCTGATGCCCTTCTTCTCTGCTGCTTTCAGACTTTCTAAAGCACCCTGCTGCCGTTCCCCTGTGTAGTCCTGCTCCCCTTTCCCTAAGTATTCTGTGTTCTAAAAGTGACCTCTTTTCTTCTCCCAGTCCCAGCTTTCTAGATGGACTGATGTCAACTAGAAGTGAGATTATCTGGTTAAGTAATTCCCGGATAGATGGAAAGGAGGACCAGGTTCAACTACTAGAGGCCAATAGCACACCCTTTTCCCAAGTTGTGACAACCAAAAGTGTCTCTAGACATTGCTAAATGTCCCATGTGGGGCAACATTGCTTTGATTGGGAACCCCTGTTCTTTTGGTGGTGATGATCTCATCCCAGATTAGAGAGAGTTCCTTTGCTCTGTAGGACGCTTTGCAGAATATGTTTGTCATTTTGCCCTCTGTTTACTGTCCATCGGTTTAACCTGACCTTGGCAGAAGTAGCGAAAAAATAGCACATACTTGGTTCTGGAAAGTTTTTGTACCTAGTGAGTTCTCTTTAGGGGGTTCAGATTCAGATCTTTCTGTAAGATAAGTTGCATAAACTTTTAGGGGAAAACCTGTTGCCTCAGCCGTTGATTCCTTAGAGCCTCTGGTTGATAGGTCAGAATGAGCTGAGGCTGAGCAAGTCTGATTTCTTGCTCAGCAGTTGAAAACAAGCTCGAGGAGCTGCATGGACAGTTGCAGCCAGCAGAGGTCTCCATCCACTTCTAAGTGACTCCTTTTCCTTGGGACCATTGAAATGTTTCCAAGAAATCCTAAGGTGCTTCTCACTGGCCTTGCCCTCATAGTCAGTCTCTAGAGATTTGTTCTTTCAGATGAGGAAAAATAGTGCCGAGTGTAGGGTTTTTGCTGTCTGTAGATGGAGCAAAGCTAAAGTTTCTGAATTGACCCCAACGTTGTGGGGATGGGATCTTGGTGATGAAAATATCGCAGTGATGTTTTGTAGCTTAGAGCTCGGGATGAGGGAGGCTACAGCGTAACTGGTGGGCACAGCGGCGAAAGTCCTCATCGTGACCTGGGCATTGGGACGCACCAAGGGAGAGACATTTTGCCTGACAAGGAAAAGTGAATCTGCTTTCTGACCGTAGATATGATATCAAAGCAACCATAAAGTTAAGTACAATGCTAGAGCAAAAGGCAGTAAGGGTTAAGCTAAGGTTTGTGAAGACAAGGACCACCTCTGCCTCCGTTATGTACTCCTGAAAAATGACAAGAGGGCTGGCATATGTGGCATTGTACAAGCTAGGGGCTTACAGGTTTGTGTGTGTGTGTGTGTATGTGTGTGAGAGAGAGAGAGAGTAGTTAAAAACCAGCTCCTTCAGTTAGTAGAGGGTAAGAGTTATAACAGGATCAAGCCAACATATCAGTTGGCGTTTTGTCATCCTGTGAGCTAAATTAACTAGTTAATTTAGTGAAACACTAATTATTATTTTTTCAACGGGAGATGGTGGGAGATAATAATAAATCTGTGATCCCCACTCACAAAGGCTTGTTCTCTTGGGGCTATAGGGACATAAGCACAAAGAAAGTTGAGAAGACAGTGCACATTTTCCAAAGTACATTAGGGGTCTGAAATGGAAGGGAGAAGTTATGGGCTGGAGTCAGGGACAGATTTATTGGGGAGGTGGCATTTGAGGTAGGCCCTAAAGATGGAGAGGCCTATCAAGCACCTTCCCTACACTGGAAGGCAGGAAGAAGTATGCAACTGAATATTTTTCTGTAGTCAGAAGGAACGTTCGTATCCGCAGTATCCCTTGAATGACAGTGGAAAAGAAAGCAATCTAGGATCTTGGAAGGCTGGGTAGACACGGACCGTATAGTTGGAAATGTTTGTGTGGATAGGGAGGAAGGCGTAAATGGATCCCTGGTTTATCTGTTGAGTGGAGTTTCCAAACATTCTTTTATTGGTCAGTGGCTCCACCAGCACTGACCTCTAACCTCAGCCACACTAGGAGGTGGAAGTCAGGAGCCTGCTTTGCCTTTGAACTCTTCTTTGTACTCAATTGACTGGGAGCCTTTGAGGTGGCAGAAACAGTCAGCATCTTCTTTTCTCCCTGGCCTTTAAGCTTGGGTGAGTTAAAATACCAGTTTCTTTTCAGTCTGTTACACCAACCCGTCTCACTTTGCCTTCATATTTTCCTACCAAGCATAGCGAATATTCGTGCCGCTAAAGAGTACTTGAAGATATAATTGGATGATTGGGAAAAAGACAAAACACTTCCATTTAAGAAAATAAAACCCCAGGCCTGTGGCACCCTCACTGACCAGGACTATAGTTAGGTGGCCAGTGTGGCTATGACTAAGGAAAAAGCAAAAAAGAACACAGAGTCCAAATGTGTGTGCACACCAGAGGTCACATACTTTGTCCACACGACAGCCTCTAGACCGAAGCTTGTATTTTATCCTACTTGCATGTAATTTCAGCACAGTGACTTACCCGGTTTCCATAGCCATAGTAGCTTAGCAGTCACAAATTTGAAGGGCAGAAGGCTACAAGGGAGGGTCTGTGAGATAGGGCATCTGCCGTCTAGTGTGAAGAGCAAAGACAGGAAAGCTGTTTTAACAATAGGACTCTCAGTACGTTAGATAGACGGATAGACGACAGACAGCTCCGCAGGCTTTGCCATGTCCTGGGTGCGTCGGGGCAAGATGGCGGACTTCCTTGACTCATAGAAGTACGTGTTTGTTTGCTTTTCATATTTTGGATTTCTGACGTCCAAATGAGACGTACCATCAGTTTGAGTATCACTTTTGCTTTTTCCTCTAAAGCTGTTCTTGATGCGGTATCTTAAAATTGAGGAGATACAGAAATTGCTATTCTTGGTGATGCCCTCGAATCTTTAAGTGAAGGTTGAAATCTTGTTTAGCATATATATAAATATATATATATATTTTTTCAAATAGTGGCTCTTAATGTAATATACTTTATAAAGCTTTCTGTCTAGAATGTTTGTTTTTACAGACTCTTAAATACTCTTAAATACAGAGAACAAACTGATGGTTACCAGAGGGGAGGTGGGTGGGGCATGGGGTGAAATAGGTGATGGGGATCAAAGAGCGCACTTACCATGATGAGCACTGAGTAATGTAGAATTGTTGAATCACTGTATTGCACACCTGAAACTAATATAACACTGTATGTTTACTATACTGGAACTGAAATTAAAAATTCAGGGGTGCTTGGGTGGCATAGTTAGTTAAGTGTCTGACTTCAGCTCAGATCATGATCTCGCAGCTTGTGGGTTTGAGCCCCGCATTGGGCTCTGGCTGACAGCTCAGAGCCTGGAGCCTGCTTTGGATTCTGTGTCTCCCTCTCTCTCTGCCTCTTCGTCATTCACCCTCTGTCTGTCTCTAAAAAATAAATGAACATTAAAAAAAATTAAAAACTTAATAAAAATGAAGAAAATGAAAATGTTTTTATTTTTAAACAGTGTTTTGTGACTCACTTAAAGGTGTAAACTCTCCAATGTCTAGAAACCTCGGCAGTGCAGTTCTCTGAAGGTTCCCTGCGCGGGTGGCTTGACCGTCCTGTCCATTGACAGTTATACAGCTGTCCGAGTCCACTTCCCCTCACTCCCCCACCGTTTACAAAGCAAACTGTTTAAACAGAGTAGTGAGATAGGCAGTCAGACAAGTGATCTGAATGTTTTAACGTGAGGAAACTGAGAATAAAGAGATGTAAAGTTATCCTCCCAAGACCGCACACCATGTGAGGGACAGACAGGGAGCATACTCTTTTGCTGCCCACAACTTTATTTAAATCGCAGAGCTGTGTGGCCTGGATTGAGGCAAAAAATCAGACGAACTTGCCAATAATTCAAGATGACTGCTTACTGGATCATCTTCTCAAAAAAGTCGTCGCTTGAGACATTTAGGACTGGATGCCTCCCTGGAAATATATTATGAAGAATATGGAAAATATTTCACTTCTGATTTCCAGAGTCAGTATTGTAATGTCTGTCATTTTTATCCCTCCACCTGTGAAATTGAAAATTTTTTATGTACATGAACTGAACTCTCACAGCTTTTTAAAAAATGCCAAATATTCCCTGCCTCCTTTCCTCCCCCACTCCCAGGCCCCAACAAGTCACTCCAAGCTGCGTTTCCCAATCTCTGCTTTCGTACTTGCCCTAAAAAAAGCTGCTGGATTGCTTGCCCTTAAACAAAACACATTGACCTGACCCTGGAGTTCTTCCTGTGAAACAGACAACCATGGTTCCGACCCAGAGCTGGGCTCTTTGGCCCATGGGAGAGCCTTGAGGACTGAGCATGATCACTTTGTGGGATATTTTGAATTTCACAATTTCTTTTCAATAGCACTGGACTCTCTGTGTCTGAGTTTTCCTGAATGTATAAATCCACATTGTGAAGGAGATGGGTTAATGTATGTTGTTTAAAGCAGGATAAAATAAGGACTCGTTTAATTGGAACTCTTAAGGAAGAGCATTTTTATGTGTTTCACTTCTTTCCCCCCCCACTTTAGTATTAAGAACCTTATTGGAAAAAGACTTCTGCCAAGTATCTGATGGGAAGCCAAGAAAAGCATTTTAATAGAACTGTCTCAAATTTATAGTGCACTAGGGCCTGTAAATAAATTTTCCTGTCTTTAAGGTTTGCGCTGATTTGCAGTTATTTTGTATGGCTTCTGAGATTTAAATCCTCACAGTCCAGATGGAGAGACCATAAAGCTGCTTTCCTTGGCAGCCCTGGCAAACCTTGTCCGTGGGCAAACGGTAGCGAATAATGTGCAGAACCTCGTCTGTAAATGCCTGCTTATCTTATTATGGCGCCACTTTTAATTCGTTCGGTGCCTTTTCCTAGAGCAGCCCACCTACAAGTTCTCAAAATGTAGGAGAGTTAGTCTTTAATCTCATAATGCAAGCCAATCAAATAAATATGTGTTAAGCACCTGCTCTCAACATACTGCATAGGCAAATTGAGGGGGATCTTTTTTTTTTTTTTAAGTAGAGGGCACGGCACAGATCCTGCTTTTAAGAAAGGCCCTGAGGTTGCTGGGGAGAGTACTTTCGGTAGTATACCCATTGAAAGGCCAGAAGTGCTGTCACTCAGTTGTGCTACGGAGAGTCCGGAATGGATCAGAGGTGAAGGGAATCCTCACAACCAGGTAGTCTCAGATAGGAAGACCGGATGCTCTGGAAGGGTACTGACCTCCGTCTGGAGATGGCTTCTATGAGAAAGACTCAGCAGATGGAGCAGAACAAGCAGGGACCTTGAATACTAGTGGCAAAGAACTTTGCAGAGAATTAGAAGGCAGGGAAGGTCAGTGACAAGCGGAGAGTAATGAAAAGATCAGTGATGGAGGGGGAAAGCAGTGTTCACTAAGGAGACTGAGAAATAGAATCAAAGAGCTGGAAGGGACCTTCAAAACGGCTCAACCTGTTCTTTGTATTTTTTTTTCTTAATGCTTATTTATTTTTGAGACAGAGAGAGACAGAGCATGAGTGGGGGAGGGGCAGAGAGAGAGGGAGACACAGAATCTGAAGCAGGCTCCAGGCTCCAAGCTGTCAGCACAGAGCCCCACGTGGGGCTCAAACTCGTCAACTGCAAGATCATGACCTGAGCCGAAGTCGGATGCTCAACTGACTGAGCCACTCAGGTGCCCTGTTCCTGTTCCTTGTATTTTATAAATGACAGGCTCTTGAGTTCAGGTGATCTTGAGAATGAATTGTCAGGGCTGGGGTTGAGCCTGACTGGAGCCCAGGTCTCCTGACTCCTGGTCTGATGATTTGGGGCAGGGGGCGGTGCTAGGCATTGGGTACTGCAGTATTTTCCAGACAGAGGCTCTTGATTTGTTAGGAGATCATGCAGTCAATTCATTGGGTGATGACTGGCATTTTATTTTATTTTTTTTTAAATGAAATAGAATAGAAAGGAAAATATCAGCATATTCTGCAGTAAAGATAAGTAGTTCCAGAAACCTCTATTTCAATTATAAATGTAGATGAGTAGTAAGTTGCAGTATAAGATGTATTTGTTTCTTAGTGTGGGTCCGAGTCCAAAAAGTTTGAAAAATGTTGGTAGTGGAAAGCACAGGGGTTTTTGAGTTGGAGAGACCCGAATTCAAATCCTAAACTGTGCCACAAATCCTAATTTGTGACTGTGGTCCAGTTACTTAACTTTCAAAGCTTCCCTTTTCTTATCTCAGACCTAGGGCTAATAACACTGTAGAGCAGTTGTGTTGATCACATGAAGTCATTAAAGCATCTGGGTTCTGGTCTGCCTGCTCCACTCTGACAGTCATTTGGGGTTGCCCTGTCTGGGTTTGTGTTTGAATATCGGAAGGAGCCTTCTGGTATGGAGTTTGGTCTTAAGGAACCACAGTGAGTTACCACCATGGATGTATTATGCATTTGCTTCTGGGCTTGGAAACTTGAAACGGAATTTATTCCTGTGGGTCTGGTGTACTTTCTACATCTTGGCATGGAAGGTGGTTCACCTCTCTGTTTTTCTGTTGGGATCAGAATGACTGATTAAAATCAGTGGTTCTCTAGCTGGCCTTAAAAAAAAAAAAAATCATTGGCACATTTGGATAAAGAACTATTACTTTTTCCCCTTTCTAGTGAGAGAAAATTTTACAGCGAGTCTTTTTTCCCCTCTTAAGATGTGTTTTCTGCCAAATGATGATTTTATTCATTTTTTGGACTGAAAAATCAAAAAAGAAATGAACTTAAAGAGAAAAGTCAGTATGGACATGTGGGGGACAAACAGTTGAAGAACGTGAGTTGCTGAGTAAGAACTAAAAATAAAGGGCATTTTTATGAGAACGTAAGAGGACCGGTCAGATCTCTTTTTGAAATAGCTGTTGTCCACATCTCACTGAAAAGAGGCTGAGTTCTGTTGTATGAGTTTCCTGGTACTCTCTGCTTCTTCCTTTTTCCTCTCCTCCTCCTGCTACCCATGCCTCCCTTCCCCCAGTCCTTTCTGGCCAGCTCCATCCCAGATTTAAAATCCCGCTGGAGAGTGGGGACGAGAGCTTCATCCCCCAGATGATTTGGGCCAGGGGCTAAAACACTGCCATAAATCTGCAGCTCATTTTAATGCCACGTTAAAACAGTGTCAGCGGCTGGTTTCCGTGGCCCCTGCCCTCCTTCTTTATGGGCTTCTTTGGCTCTTCTTTATAAAGAGGCCCCGCGGAGTCGTTTTAAAGTTCTTATCAGTTTGCTGACAGCTATATGGGTCTTTCTGCCGAGTCCAGGAGCTCAGGCAGGCGTGTGAAACTTCTGATATTAAAACTGAAGAAAAATGCCAGGCAGGAGGGATTGGGTGGTGCAGCCATTATTCGGAGGTAAAAGACTGGTGAGATCATTAACCTTTGCAGGTCCAGAACCCTGCCGTTGGCCGGATGAATCACTTTCTCAGTTGAGGGAGGCCGGGGCCGTGAGGGCTAGGCAAGAGAGGATTTTCCAAGGGCTTTTATTTTTATCCCTTGATTAGAAAATGCCGTTCCGCTGGCAGTTTGTGCTTTCAGGCTTCAGCAAGTCAGTTGGGCAGCCCTGAAGGGCTAGGGGGAGCCAGGTTTACGATGTACTTGTTTTCTAAAGGCCGTCTCACTGGCTAGGCCTCTGCTCGCATGTCTTCGCCAGCGCCAGCTTGCTGTCTCTGTGCCCACGGCATCGGTTATCAAATTTAAAGGGACTTTCATCAGTCTGCTTTGCTGCCCCTTTTAGACCACATTGCTAACCCTCAGTAATCCTCCCAGAGTGCTTCATGGAAACGCCAGGCCCTCTATAAATGTCAGCCTGCAATGCTTGGCCCTTTTTACCCTCTCCGTTACAGAGAAATGGACTGGATGTGGCTCCTCCCTCTTCCCTACCACTTTTCCTTTCTTTCTCTTCTGGAAAACTCCCGCAGCAGACAGCTGAGGGGAAGGAAAAACCATTACCTGGAGCAAGGCCAGCAGCTTGAGGGGAGCTTCAAAATCTCTGGCATCTCCCGACCAGAGTGTTTTTCCAGGCCTTTCAAAAAGTGCATCCCTGCCCTCCTTCTCCTTTCAGTTTTCCAGCCTTGATTTTCAGAGCAGCTGGGGTGGGTGGAATGTGCCCTCAGGATGGACTTTATATCTGCCTGCTCTTCTAACTGAGGCATTTAGGAAGAGGTTAGTAGAAAGAAGCAAAATCCAATGTGTGTGTGTGTATATATATATATGTATGTATGTAATTGCTCTGCACCCTTTTGGCACATACACATTATTTTTCCTTTTCAAATAGTTTTCGACATGAGCAGTTTTGCAAGTGTATTCAATTTAAAATAGCCATTCAACTTGAGGTTGAGGCAAAAGCAAGAAATTCTTGTAGCAAGTTAGTCAGATCATATGGCTGTTGATCTAGGATTAATGATTTTCATTGAGCGAACAATAAAAAAATACTGGTTTCTTTTATTGCTCATGTAACTCCTGTGGGGAGAGTAATTAGTTATAAAGGCCAAACGAGCAGTAAAACAAAATATCCCAAACTCTAAAACGATAGAACTACTTTTTTATACATTTGCTGGGGACTAAATTGATACCCGGTAGTTAGTTAAGAAGTTTAATGAACTGGATATTATTGCTTATAGTATAATTATAACAGGCTTACTGAAAATATTGAAGTTACCAAAGATAAGCCATATAAAAATAACTTAAGTATATTGGGCATTTTCCATAAATACGTGATGATGAACAATCATTGCACGGCTTTTTCCAGGGGTCAGGATAGATGGAATGGTCCGTTTCCTCTTTGGGCATTGGTTGAAGAGCTGTATCTAGAGTTAACGTGGGTTAATCCCTTGTAATGAGTCCCCAGTATGGGACATTGCTTCAGGAAATGGCCTCTCTAATAAAAGTGTTAAATATTAATTTGCAGCCTATGTAAGAATTGTCTGACTCTTTGGGGCTGGTTGCCCACAGAGTGGGACTCTTTGTGAAGCATTTCTGAGAAATGATTGCTCATTATAGGAAACCCAGTGCAGCTTTTGTAGATTTGTTTTATACCTACTTACAAAAATATCTAGGTTTGTTTACAAAACAATGACTTGTGAGTTATCAAGGGTTGCTATGTTTGGTGAAGAATTCACTGTATTCAGGTCTTCAGTAAGGGTTCAAGTGATCCGTAAGATCTCTGTCAATATTTATAAATGTCAATATAGGTTATACATACATGCATATATATGTATATATTCTGTCTCAGCATTGCAGAGGTTGAGAGGATTTGGTGTTGCATACTTATTTTTGGCATGACATAATTTTTGGCTCTATAATAGCACGATGTTATAATTCCACGCTACTCTTCTTGGGAATGTGAGACAACAATCGTCTATATTTATTTCATCTCTCTTTACTTAAAGACATTTAATACCAAATCAGACCAGGATTGGTACAGAAGCAGCTCCACGTAAACCACTTCTGGCAATACGGTCATCTCTGTCCTGTAAACTTAAGGCTAATTTGTTATGTTGAAACGTGTACTTCCCGTTTTGATAAGGGCCTTAGTAGGACAGCAGTTCGCTTGTTATCTTTCAGATTCCAGTACTTTTCCTTAGAAGGTTTCTCTTCAGCCACGTGCAGTGCATATGTGTATTGAGGTATTTTTAACTTTCAGGTTAACTCGAGCAGGTCTTGATGATCTTCTGTATGTGTCAAAGAGCTTTGAGTTTTTGTTTTAACTATAGACCTAGGGTTGAGTTCAGCAGTGAGGCTGAACTTTGGCATTTGGCCAGAATGAAAAGACCCAGAAGTTGGCGACGCAGTGAAGGGTCTGAGTGACACAGCCAAGGATTGTGGTGCAGTGTGGGCAGGAACGGAGGACCCGAGTGGATTCCCTGGAGCCCAGAATAACCGCAAATCCGTATTCCCCCAAGTCTCTGCCTAGCGAGTTGTAGGTAACTCTGGATATGGCGTGACAGCAAGCACGACCTTTGAGAATCTTTCTGGAGTAACCCGCAGATGGGAAACTACAGAGTAGAAAGGTTTTAATGGTCTCATCAGCTGCCGCAGTGATTTTTAACTGTGGAGGCGAGGGAGGGCTCAGGATTCCCCGCAAGGATTTTCAAACTTCGCATACTTCTCTCACTCCCACTCAGTTCTTTTTTTTTTTTTAATTAAAAAAAAAAAATTTTTTTTTTTTTTTTAAAAATTTTTTTTTTTTTTCAACGTTTATTTATTTTTGGGACAGAGAGAGACAGAGCATGAACGGGGGAGGGGCAGAGAGAGAGGGAGACACAGAATCAGAAACAGGCTCCAGGCTCTGAGCCATCAGCCCAGAGCCCGACGCGGGGCTCGAACTCACGGACCGCGAGATCGTGACCTGGCTGAAGTCGGACGCTTAACCGACTGCGCCACCCAGGCGCCCCAAAATTTTTTTTTTTAACGTCTGTTTATTTTTGAGACTGGGAGAGACAGAGCACGAGTAGGGGAGGGGCAGAGAGAGAGGGAGACACAGAATCTGAAACAGGTCCAGGCTCTGAGCTGTCAGCATAGGGCCTGACGCGGGGCTTGAACTCCCGGACCACAAGATCGTGACCCGAGCCAAAGTCGGACGCTCAACCGACTGAGCCACCCAGGTGCCCCACTCGCACTCCCACTTCCACTCCCACTTCCACTCCCACTCAGTTCTTAACTGCGTTCTGGTGCCGGGTTGGGGAAGGGAGACTGAGGACATGAATTTCTGTTGAGGGTCCCTGCTACGATGAACCTCGCCGCTGTTACTCACGGGTATACATCATCCTTCAGGTGAGAAGGGTGGGGGGGGAGAATTGAGAGCCACTGACATAGCAGGTGTAGCTACTTCAAGCTTCGCCTCTGTTCAGAGTCGCAGCTCGGAGGCTGGACTTTGGGGTTTCCGCTCAGAGTCAACAGGGGAACTTGTCTTAGTCATCTCTAGTCAGAAGCAGCGGGCAGCTTACAGAGGACTCGTGCCTCTGGTCAGGTGGGAAAGTGAAACACAGCAATGGACCCACACTATTCTCAGTTTCTCTCTTTCTGGGAATATGCAGGGACAGTGGAGAGGGCTCACCTGTGACCTGTCTGCTGAGTTAGTGTCCCCAGCGAAAAAAGAAGCAACCGCCAAAGAATGTCTCCTTAGTTTTTTCTAGTTGGACTGTCACCGTGTGGGAAACAGAGCAGAGGGGAGAATATCACGCTGCCATGGTGTCACGTGGTAACAGCCTCAGGGATGAAGCAAGCCTTCACATCTGCCCTCTTGGTCGCTTCGCCTATCGTGTTTGTTGTGTTTTAATTAGAGGGGGGAGCGGAGCAGTCCCTTCCAGTGTGGGACGTGGCATGGGTGGAGTGGGGCTTCTCTAGTCACACTAACTTACACTCCTGTTCTCCTGCTTTTAGCGTAGCAAACACGGGCAGTCTCGCCCCAGGCAGATTGCTGTACAAGTCGTTGGCCCGTGTTGAGCTGTTATTTATTTTTTCGATGACAGATCTTGATTCAGGTTTTCCAGTCCACTTTTCAGGTATTTCATGGAAGCAGCTGCGGGGGCGAGGGGCGGGGGGAGAGTTGGCGAGCTGCTAATCACTAAAGAAGCTCCTTGATCTGACCTAGGGAGTAGTGGGATTCAGAGGCGTGGATAGCTCAGAAAACTGGGCACAGCCAAAATGAATCTCTGATCTCTAGTCTCTTTGCTGAGAAGGTTTGACCACGCACAGTTTTATTGGTCAGTGGCTCCTGCTTTAGTAACCTTTCACCTCTGTGACTCTTGGAGGTACAAGCCACTGGCCGGCCTTGCCTTTGAACTCCTCATGGCTCCTGCCACCTCAAAGGCTCCCGGTTAGAGGCTTGTGTTTTGCTTGGGATCTCTCCTCACAGCAGGGTGTCAGCAGTTGGGAAAACTGATCCACCCTTAGAACATTGATATATTTGAAGGTGATACCCCTGAGAGTTGAAACCTATGGCTTTCTGTTTCAGGAGCTGTCTGTCATATGTCAAGAAACACAAGTCAGACTGCCCCTTTTTTCTTCCTGGATCCCATCTTGTTTCCCATAGGACAGGAGATCATAACATTGGAGCATTCCCTAGCCGTATTCACAGTCTTCCCCTTCCTTCAAGCTCTTTTACTCCTTTTTCTTCCGACTTGCCCCAAGTAGCATCCATTTTGAAAGAAGTTTTAAAGAGCTCTAAAACGTGCAAAACATAGCCATCTTTGGTGTCTGGGATCATAATTATGCTGAAGCTGGCATGGTACAAATGTCACAGGGCTCTCACGATCTGACGAGCCCTCCTCGTGAGATGTGGCTCAGCCGCACTCTTCACTGCCGTCTTGAGTCCATCCCACCTTCTGGGGAAACTAGGTCTTTCAGGGAGACGTAGAGAGAGTGCAGATCACCCTCCCACATCTGCTTGGCCTCTAGTCAGAGGAGCAGGAGTAAAAGCTCTATTACTGAGAGGCAGACCCAGGGACCCATGGCTATGAGATGATTTCAGCATAGCTTCTTTGGCAAGAAATCAAAGTTCTCACTCTGAGAATACTGAGTAGAAAGCGTCTGTTCTACTCAAGATGCCTTTAGCCTAGGAGAAGGAGCAAATGATCTCTCTTGAGGTCCTCTGCTTTTCGAGAATTCAAATAGAATATTACTGATCATCTTTAGCAGAAAAGACGGTCTGGCAAAGTCTTTTTCCACGTCAGAGCAAAGGTTGAGTTTTTAGCAGAGACTTAGGCGTTGCAGGAGCCGGGCCTCATTTCTCCGCTGTCTAGTTCTGTGGTCACGAGCTTACGTTTCCCAGCTGGCAGCGGGAAGGGGAGAATGAACATTTACGTTAACTCCTGTGTTTGGCACTGTGTTAGGAACTTCCTTAGGAAAACCTGATGAGGTAGCTGCTGTTCTTATTTTTATAAACGAGGAAAGCAACTCTTAGAGGCTAGTGGACGGCGTGAGCTTACACGGGGTAAGTGGCAGATTTGGGATTAGAAGGAATTTGTGGCAATGTGATCGAAAGGTATGAAGTTTATTTATAAAGCTCTAATTTTCTTCGTTTAGAGCACCTTTTGAACTGTTACAATAACCTAACATATTTATAAAAAGCCCGCGCTGGGTGAGGTGCTGTCCATGATCCAGAGCTGCTCTTGTTCCTGGGCAGCCAGCAGCCTTTTGTTTTTTCTTATTGTGTATTTACTTTTTTTTTATGTTTATTTATTTTTGAGAGAGAGACAGAACATGAGTAGAGGAGAGACAGAGAGAGAGAGAGAGAGAGAGAGAGAGACAGAATCTGAAGCAGGCTCCAGGCTCTAAGCTGTTAGCATAGCTGTTAGCATAGCCCCAATGTGGAGCCCAAACTCAAGGACTGAGAGATCATGACCTGAGCCAAAGTTGGACACTCAGCTGACTGAGCCACCCAGGTGCCCCTATTTACTTATTTTTTAAGAGCTAGAGAAAGAGAGAGAGAGAGAGCGAGAGAGCGCGCGTGCGTGTGTGTGCTTGGGGGAGGGGCAGAGAGAGGGAGAGAGAGAATCCCAAGTAGGCTCCGCAGGATCAGTGCAGAGCCCGAATCAGGCCTTGATCTCACAAACCGTGAGATTATGACCTGAGCCTGACCGAGCCACCCAGGCGCCCCACCCAGCCAGCAGTCTTAAGGGGTGGTATGTGATGTCTGTGTTAATTTGGTACGGCTGCCGTAACAAACCACGACAGGCTGTGCGGCTTAAACAACAGTAATTTATTTTCTCACAGTCCTAGAGGCTGGAAGCCAAGGTCAGGGTATCATCAAGGTTGTTTTCTCCTGAGCCCTCTTCCTGGCTTGCAGATGGCTGTCCTCTTGCTGCTTCTTTATATGCTGTCCCTCTATGAATTTTGACGGGATACAGTTGTGTCCCTCAGTGTCTATATAAGGTACAGGAGCCAAAGCCAGTAGTTATCATATAATTGGCTCCATTGAATTGGGTTTTGTGGAATCCACGTCTGAGGCATTTTTTTCCTAATCCCATTCTCAGCTCCTGACTACGTAAGAGGGTGGAAAGGGGGTGCGAGAGGGCGAAGAGTAACCTGCTTTCAGTGCCACCTGCGCATCCACATCGTGACACTGCACATCAGGACACTGACGAGTGGACCATGTGGCTCCACTCAGAATTTGCAAACTGCCTCTGCCCTGGACACCAGTCAGTGAGGGGGGACTTCCGTTGTGCTCTTTAAGCACAGCAGGGTGACAAGGATAGTCTCAAAAGAGTTTGTTAAGCCCTATAAAAGCTCAGTTTTCATCTTGTTTTGCTGGATCAGTGGAAAGACTCATAGAGGTGAGGTGGTTTTTTTCTCATTGAAATTTTGAATATCACAATTCATGTTTTAACTATAGAATGGAAAGGTTACAAGTATGGGATTGTGTGCTAGGTTGAGAACTTTACGACTTTAAATTTTTTTTTTTAATGTTTTTTTATTTATTTTTGAGACAGAAGAGAGACAGAGCATGAGCAAGGGAGGGGCAGAGAGAGAGAGGGAGACACAGAATCTGAAGCAGGCTCCAGGCTCTGAGCTGTCAGCACAGAGCCTGACGCGGGGCTCGAACTCATGGACTGTGAGATGATGACCTGAGCCAAAGTCAGACGCCCAGCCGACTGAGCCACCCAGGCGCCCCGAGAACTTTACTACTTTAAAAGTACTTGAGAATTTTAAAAAGATTTAATAATGCAGAAAACCTCTTGTTTGTGCTAAAAGTGATTTCATTTTTCATAAAACCTGTGTCTTTCAAGATGGTTGATGTGGGGGCAGGGGGAATGGAGTGTGGAAGAGGAAACAGGTGTATGAAAATAATGGATTCCCATCCCCTAAAGAGATCTTATTCATTTATCCTCCTAACCATACATGCCTACTGCTGATTGCCTCACTTAAATACGTCATCTGGATCAACCCCACCCCCACCCCATCTCATCCATGTTACATCCTGGGCGTCAGAATCAGGTAGATTAGTTAGTTTAGTGGTGAATTGTAATAAAGAAGGCATTTGTTGAGCAATTGTTTTTTTTTTTTACTTTTTTTTTTTTAATGTTTATTCTTTTTTTTTGAGAGAGAGAGAGAGAGCAAGCAAGCACGTGCGAGCAAGGGAGGGGCAGAGAGAGAGGGAGACACAGAATCTGAAGCAGGCTCTAGGCTCCGGGCTGCCAGCACAGAGCCCGACGCGGGGCTGGAACTCACGGACTGCAAGATCATGACCTGAGTCAAAGTCAGACACCCAACGGACTGACTTTGGTTTCACTATGGTTTTCAATGACAGAAACCTTATGTGCTTGGCCAAGATAAGTTCATAGTCTTTAACTACATCATTTGTGTGTTTTTCAGAGCATTGGATTCTCCTTGGCTAATAGCCAGAGCACACGTTTTTCAGAAAACTAAGGACACACAGGGCTTCTAAGTTTATCTTCCGTGAAGCATGTAAATAATCTCTCCAGAAGTTTTCTCTAAGTAAACCAGTTTGCTACTACCACACTCTTAAAGCCAGCCCCACCATGTGCATTTATTTCTAGTGGGCCAGTCCTGGGAGGGAGGAGATGTCTGTATTTTATCGACTCTTGCTTTTTTTTCTTGTTCTCTCTGCATTGGTTTTCTGTAGCAAACTTGTTGACATTATTGGTGCACTTAACCTCTTCTATCTTGTGATCTGAGAGATGACATTTCTCTTTAACGGGCTAGTTTTTTTCATCAGAGCAGTGAGGCTACTTTGCAGGTGATGTGGGACCCCCTCTCCTCCTAAGAAAGAAACTCTCAGGGGAATTGTGAGCTGAGCATCAGGCCTGGAGAAAGGCACAGCTGAGTACCAGTACTAGGCAGGAGAGGTGCTGGGACGGTCGTCGTATGCGCTATTTTCATCCTGTCCTTTCCACCGATGCCTAGTGTGTGACTTAGGGTAAGTCACTTGCCTTCAGATGTCTCCATTTTATCACGTTTGTTTTTATAATTTCTAGTAAGGACTAACTCTTTAACTGTGTTACAAAAACCAGTGAAAGAGATCCAGGGGGAAGGTGGGTGTTAGGTTGTCTAGACAACAACTCTCTAAACGTTGCTGAGGAAACTTCCTGGTTATCCAGGAATATATATATACACACACATATATTTAAATGCCTCTCTTAAATTGGCTAAAAGCATGTAGGCATGTGGCTGGGAAAGGGAGGCTTCTGGAAAAGCTGAGCATCATGGAGGGGTGGGAATCTCGAGGTCATGCATTGATTCCTTTCATGAGCTACAGGAAAGCACAGTGCAGCTCATGCTCCAGTGCTACTGGAGTTAAATCAGGGGGTGTAGAGAAAAGCAGGACCAGTAAACCCCCGTGAACCTTTCAGTGGCTCCTTTTTCTCATCTGTAAAATAAGGATGCTGACCTTGGGTTGTGAGGATTAAGTTAATACAGGGGAAGCACTTAAAATAGTGCCTGGCTTAAGCAACAATATTTATCAAGTTCCTGCTTTATCTGAGGTGTAGACCGGAGGGCTGGGACGCAGCAGTTAACAAAATAGGTGCGAACCTCGCCTGCGCGGTGCCTACGTCGCTCTGTGGGCAGCACGCGTCAGACGGTGAGCTGATGATCCTCCTCTCGGGTTGGGAATATTGGACACAGCGTTCAGTTCACTTACCCTTTCTCCTGGGGCATTTGCCGTTCACACTGAGAGCATGTACGTCTTTTGAGACATTCTTATATTGCTAACGCTTTATAGTTTGCTTCCTCTTGTCTCCGTTTTCTGTTTCCACCTAATTGCAGATTTTCTTCTCCTGTTCTAAACCCTATGGCGTGACTTAGAGAAAGAAAGGAATTTGGCATCTCCGGTTTTCATTTTCTTCTCTTCATCCCATGTTTTCTAGTTTTTTCTCTCTATCCTTTCTTTGATGATAACGCAGGTTTGAGCTCTTTATAGGAACCAACCATGCAACATGATGCCACGTGAGCTTTTAAAGAGCTTGTAAATGTGTACTAGCCCTTGGAAAAAACACTCTGTCTAATGAAAAACTCTGTGAACTTAGGCAAGCACCCTGTCTTCCCTTCACAAAGTATTGCCCTGGACTTCAGCTTTCAGACCTGTTCCTTACATTTTTCTGATTACTGGGGAATCTATGCCGTGGCCATTTTCTTTGGTAACTATACGGAGAACTAACTGTATTAATTCTTTAATCACTACCCGTAAATATAACGACTGAGACTGGAGATGAACAGAAGGAAGTCTTTGCTTCGAACTAGACGAGATGCACATGTGTACGGGCCTTTGGGGGTTTTCCAGCCAGCTGTGTGGCAGAGTGGGATCTGAGTGTGGGTCCGTGTGCTTGCCCTTTGAGTGAGTGACTCATAGTTTTGGATGTGAGAATAAGATCTAGAACTTTTTTTTTTTTTTTTAAGCTTATTTATTTTGAGAGAGGCAGACAGCCTGAGTGGGGAAGGGGAGGGGCAGAGAGAGAGGGAGACAGAGAATCCTAAGCAGCCTCCATGCTGTCCGTGTGGAGCCCAGCACAGGTCTCAAACTCATGTGGGATGCTTAACTGGCTGGGCCACCCAGGCGCCCCAGATCCAGAACTTTTATAAATACGCTATACGAAGGGGAAGCTGTGTGTTTGAGTATTCACGCAGGGATGTGGCTGCTGCTGCCGTCCTTCAGAAATTCTTGGGAGTGTGCTATTTTCTTCCTTTTCACTATTTATGTGCTGGATAGAGACATTTAAAATTTTTTTTAATGTTTATTCATTTTTGAGAGACAGAGAAAGACACAGAGAGAGAGAGAGAGAGAGAGAGAGCGAGAGCGAGCATGTACGAGCAAGGGAGGGGCAGAGAGAGAGGGAGATACAGAATCCGATGCAGGCTCCAGGCTTGAGATGTCAGCAGAGCCTGACACAGGGCTTGGACTCATGAACCGCACAAGATCATGACCTGAGCCGAAGTCAGATGCTCAACCAACGAAGCCACCCAGGCGCCCCTGGATGGAGACTGTTTTAAACAAGACAAAATAACAACAAATCTGTGGATTCTAAATCCTAATGTTCTTTTTAGAAGGCTGAGAATGAGGGATAAGGTGAAAATAAAATTGAGATTAATTCCTAGCAAGAATTAGTGGGCTCTGTGTGGGATCCTAGAAGAGCAAAAATTTGTTCACTAGGGTGTGATACCTGAAATCTTGCACTGGGCAGTGGCTGTATTTAAAATGGTTCTTAGTGGTTCTTAGCTGTTCCCCTGGTTAACCCTACTGGTTACGCCAAGCCTAATCCTGCTTTGTTGCTGCTCTTGGGAAAAAGGAGTTGTGACATGGTGGATGGCATTCTGTCTCCTTAATCCATTCCAATTTTCCAAGCCACTTGGACCCATCTGCAGGATACCAGCCTACAGAAGCTCTGAGAATTCACAGAAACCCACTGCCCCAAGTCTGTAGGATTTATGGGCTGATTTCTTGAATGCTTGCCTGTAGGTGGGGGCTAGGAAATTCTGGTTTGTATTGTGGGCCCACCATCAAAGAGTTTTTAGTCTAACTGGGAAGATAAGTTTTTTTCCCTCTATAAAATAACAGTGGGACAGAGGATAATGCTGACTTTTGTGTAAAAATTGTCAGATGAATTAGAAAAGAAGGGCCTTTTATAGTTTCAAGGAGGAGGTGAACCTGGAAGGATTTTTAAATTAGTAAATTTTATGTATGTGTGTATGTATGTATTTATTTATTTATTATTTTAGAGTGAGGGAGAGTGCAAGCAAGGAAGGGATGAAGGGAAAGGGAGAGAGAGACTCTTAAGTAGGCTCCATGCTCTGCACGGAGCCCGATGTGGGGCTCAATCCCATCACCCTGGGATCGTCACCTGAGCCAAGATCAAGAGTCAGACACTCAAGTGACTGAGGCACCCAGCCGACCCTAATTTTATTTTTCAGAGCAGTTTTAGGTTTATAGGAAAATCGAGTGGAACGTAGACAGAGTTCCCGTTACCGCCTGTCTCCACAGATGCTCGGACTCGCCCATATCGGCATTCTGCACCACAGTGATCCATTTGTTATGGCTGAACCTACACTGATACTTCATTATCATCCAGAGTCAATAGTTTATGGTTCGCTCTTGGTGCTGTGTATTCTCTGGGTTTTGACAAATGTACAATGACATGTATCCACCGTGTAACTATTTTAAGTTTAATTCCATTGTGGTATAAGAGCTGACATTATAAGATCTTTTTTTTTTTTTTTTTTAAATTTGTTAAGGTATGTTTTATGGCCCAGAATGTGGTCTGTCCTGGTGAATGTTCCATGTGAGCTTGAGAAGACTATGCAGTCTGCTGTTGGAGAAAGTTGTCTACAGATGTCACTTACATGGTGCTGTTAAGTTCCACTGTGTCCTGACTGATTTTCTGGCTTTCAGATCTGTCCATTTCTGACCGAGGGTGTTAAAGTCTCCAGCTTTCATAGTGGAGCATCTTTTTCTCTTTAGGCTTGTGTCAGTTTCTGCTCCACATATTTTGATGGTCTTGTGTAGGGTGCATACACATTCATGACTGTTGTCCTCTTGGGGTATTGACTCCTTGATCATTATGTGATACCTGATTACTTCCTGGCTCCAGATTCTACTCTCTCTGAAATTGATATAGCTATTCCCACTGCTTTGGATTAGTGGTAGCATGGTGTATTTTTCTCCATCCTTCTACCTTTAATTTATGTGTCTTTATATTTAAAGTGGGTTTCTTGTATTTATTTTTAAAGTTTACTTATTTATTTTGAGAGAGATAAAGTGGGTTTCTTATAGGCACGTGTAGTTGGGTTTTGGTCTCGATCCGCTCTCACGATCTTTTAATTGGTATATTTAGACCATTAACATTTAAAGTGATTATTAATATAGTTGGATTCATATTGGCCATATTTATTACTGTTTTCTAGTTTTTCCTTTGTTCCTCATTCCTTTTTCTGACTCCCACACTTTTTATGTCTTTTGTGGTTATAATTGAGTATTTACATGATTGCATTTTCTCTACTTTCTTAGCATGTCAATTACATTTGTTTTTTAAAACATTTTTAGTGGTTGCCCTCAGGTTTGTGCTATACATATCCATCAAATCCAAGTTCACTTTCTTTTTTTTTCTTTAAAAAAAATTTTTTTTATGTTTTATATTTGGGAGAGAGAGAGAGATGGAGGGAGGGAGGGAGAGAGAGAAAGTGTGAGCAGGGGAGGGGCAGAGAGATGGAGACAGAATCTGAAGCAGGCTCCACGCTCCGAACTGTCAGCACAGAGCCTGACGTGGGACTCGAACTCATGAGAAGTGAGATCATGACCTGAGCCGAAGTTGGACGCTCAACTGACTGAACCACCCAGGCGCCCCCCAAGTTCACTTTCATATTGACACTTTACTGCTTCATAGGTTGTGGAAGTACAGATCTTCCTTGACTTACGATGGGGATATATCCTGTAAACCCATAGTGAGTTGAAAGTATTACAAGTTGAAAATGCACTTAATACAAATAAACTATTGAACATCATAGCTCAGCCTAGCCTATCTTAAATGTGCTCAGAGAATTTACATTGGCCTCCAGTGGGGCAAAATCATGTAATGCAAAGCATATTTTATATTCAAGTGTTGGGTATCTTGTAATTTGTTGAATCCTGTAGTGAAAATAAAAAACAGAATGGTTGTTAAGTGTAGCGGTCGTTGACCCTCACGGTCACGCGGCTGACCGGGAGCTCCTTGCCTCTGCCCAGCATCACCGTATCACAGATCGCTAACCTGGGAGAAGATCCAAATTCACAATGCAAAGTATGGCTTCTACTGAATGTGTATTGCTTTCATATCATTGTAGAGTCAAAAACATGTAAGTCAAACCACCTTAAGTCTAGGAAACTGTCTATACCTAACATTAGCAACAGAATTTTATTTCCTCTTATCCCTTGTATCACTGCTGTCATTTAATTGATACATAAGCATAGGTAATGGAATACATTTGTTGCCATTATTACTTTGAACAACTTGTTAGATGAATTAAGAATAAGAAACATAAAAGTTTTGGGGCGCCTGGGTGGCTCAGTCATTTGAGCATCTGACTCCTGATTTTGGCTCAGGTCATGATCTCACTGTTGCAAGATTCTCTCTCTCCCTCCCCTTCCCCCACTCATGTGCCTGCATGCACACACGTGCTCTCTCTCTCTCTCTCTCTCTCTCTCTTTCTCTCTCGGTCTCCGAAAAAAAAAAAGAGAGAGAGACATAGAGGGTTTTTTATTTTACCTTTACTTATTTCTTCTCTGATTCTCTTCCTTTCTTCATGTAGATCTGAGTTTCTGACCCATGTCGTTTTCTTTCTCTCTGAAGAACTTCTTTGAACATTTCTTGCCAGGCAGGACTACTGGCAACAAATCCTCTCAGTTTTTGTTTGTCTGAGAATTTCTCTATTGTTCAAAACTTCACTTTTGAAGGAGAGTTTTCCAGAGTACAGAATTCTAGCTCGGTGGGCTTTTTTTTCACTTTCAATATTTCTGAGGAGACGTTGCACATAATTGTCACCTGTGCTTCTCTATAGGTGAAGTGTTTTTTTCCCCTCTTCCTCCAGGATTTTTTAAAAATATTTGATTTTCTGAAGTTTTAGTGTGATACGGACGGGAAACAGGTGCAGTGCGTTTGGTCACTCTCCTGCTTGGTGCCCTCTGAGCTTCCTGGATCTGTGGTTTGGTGTCTGACATTAGTTTGGGGGAAACTGGTCATTATTGCTTTAGATATTGCTTCTTTTCCTTTTGTTTTTCTCCTGGTGTTTGTATTGCGTATATGTTCCACCTTTCACGGTTGTCCCACAGGCTTTGGATATTCTGTTCTGGCTTTTTGTCCTGTCTTCAAGCCCAGAGATCCTTTCCTCAGCCCTGTCCATCCCATACTGATGAGCCTGCCATAGGCCTTCTTCATTTCTAACAGTGCTTTTGATCTCTAGCAGTTGTGATTCTTTTTTAGAATTTCCATCCCTCTGAATTTTGAGTGTAGAAGAGTCCTCTCTCAATTGTAAGGTATGAAAATTGAGATCTGGAAAGTTAAATGGCTTGTCAACATTTATTTGCTATTTAATGGCAGGAGCCCCAATGAGAACCTACCTGTTCGACACTTGTGCTCTTTCTACTACCCGTATTAAAGTTGGTGCTGCAGACAAGCGTCGTAAGTTGTGGGCCGTCCTCCAGCTGATACTCACGTCATTACTTATGAGCACAATCCCTAGTTTCCCTGGGAGACTTACTGCTGTCATGCACTTTGGAATCATTTAATACAAGGCCTCTTTCACTTAATTTGAACATGTGGTATTATTAGTGGATACTGCCTTGGTGGTTGAGAATCATGTTCTGTTTAGTTAATGACATTCAGAGAAACCTGTATTGGAGAAAAGCCTTAACAGGTGAAACCCAACCTGATTCAAAGCCTGGGTACAGTTCTGGATTTATCCTTTAAGGCAGTCTGTGGTTTCATCAGAACTATGATGAAAAGAACACCGACTTCGGAGTTAGACAAAGTGGTTTTGAATTCTGGATCTGTCAGGTTAAAAGCTTTGTGATGACAGACAAGTTACTATTAATCTTTCTGAGCCTTGTTTTCTTGTCTGTAGAGATATGTTAATTATAGGATTGTTGGGAGGATGAAGTGGAAAAGTATAAACCATATTTAACTGATTCTTCTCAGACCTATATTTTTTCACATTTTAAAATCTCTGATGTCACAGGACGCCTGGGTGACTCAGTTGGCTATGCATCCCACTCTCGATTTCGGCTCAGATCATGATCTTACGGTTTGTGGGATTGAGCCCCGCATAAGGGTCTGTGCTGTCAGTGTGGAGTCTACTTGGGATATTCTCTCTCTCTCTCTCTCTCTCTCTCTCTCTCCCTCCCTCCCTCCCTCTCCCTCCCTCTCCCTCCCTCTCCCTCTCCCTCTCTCTCCCCCTCTCCCTCCCTCCCTCTCCTCCTCTCTCCCCCTCATGTGCATGCACACACACCCATTCTCTCTCTCTAAATAAATAAATGTTAAAATCAAATAAAGTCTCTGGTGTCAGCTTTGTGTTACAATTGATAATGTTTTAGTGTTGTGTCATACCTTGAGAACTTTTTCTTAGGGTTATATGACATAATGGTGCATCTTATAATTCTTGGTGGCAGGCAGCTATCCCACATTAACACAGATGCACAAATCCTAAACAAAATCATAACATTGAATCTGGCGGCATATAAAAAAAGAATACTGTGTCATGACTAAGTGAGATGAGGAATGTAAAGTTTGTTTGACATTGAAAAAAATTAATCAGTGTAAATTACCACATTAACAAACTGAGGGAGAAAACCCATCTCATCATCTTCTAAATGTAGAAAAAAAGCATTCGATAAAATTCAACGATTCTTGAGAAAAACTCTCAGCTAAATGAAAAATAGAAAGGAACTTCTGCTATTTGATGAAGGATATTTATGAAAAACCTACATCTAACATATTACTTAGTGATTAAATATTGAATGCTTTCCCCTAAGATTGGGATCATGTGAAGGATGCTCACTCTTACCACTTGTATTCAGTATTGTACTGAAGGTCCTAGGCAGTGGAGAAGGAAAATAAAGACATAAAAATTGGAAAAGAAAATGTTAACATGTCTTCATTTGGAAATGACATGGTGGTATAATCAGAAAAGCCAAAGTAATCTACAAACTATTGAACTAATAGGTGAATTTAACAAGATTATAGAACACAAATGATTTGGCTCTAAAAAATAGACAGATTTTTACTGTGTCCAATGTTTTCTTGTGGTATAGATGGTAGTCTTTTGTGATCTTCTGTAACCTAGCTAGAAGTAGAATCAAACTATTGATTTTATTATATATATATTTCATAATTGTTCACCTTCCTGGATTTTATCCTTACTGTGCAGATTTCTAGCTCATGCTCTTGATTCTTCTAGATATAAAGTCCTATCATCTATAAACAATGATTGCTTTATTTAAGGTCATGAAGTTCATATTATGGTCTTCACAGAAGAGGACAGTATCAGGAGGATATCTAGGAGAATATAAAAGAAAACTCTACTAACAATTGCCTAAGGAAATTAGGGTTTACAAGTCTCACATTACACTTGACCTTAGCCAAAAGGCCGAGAAGCGATACAGGTCTCACACTAGAAGAAATGCAGAAGTAGCTCATCCAGGACAATTGTAGTGATTCAGTGATGCTGCGAGGGAAGCAGGTTTCTTTCTGTATTTCTGCTCTGTCACCACATCAGCAGGCTGACCTTTTCTTTTCAGTTACAGTACATCTGCTTCAATCCCAGCCAGCCATGTTTGCATTCTAGGCAAGCAGGAGAGAGAGGGCCAAGGGAAAAGACCAAAAGGCTTGTAGCAAGACTTTATCTTCTTTATTTAGGAAAGCACACCTTGTTTGCATTGCCGCAGAAAAGGCTGGACTATTTTGTTAGTAAAGATGAGGAGGTAAAGGATGTTGGGAAGGCAACTACTGTTGATCACAAGGACTAAGAAATCTGGACTGTGAAAATTGGGGTAATGGGAAGGGCCCTGCCACTAACTTGTGTGTGTGCAGTCTCACTGAGTATTGCTGAGATTTAACAGTTGGGAGTTTTGTTTTATTTGTTTATGAAAAAAATTATTTTGTAGCTGGTTACTTTAGTGATCTTCCTTACCAGTTCTGATAGGTTTTTAGCTGATTCTCTAAGTTTTATGAATAGCCAATCTATGGAAAGCTCTTGGATTTCTTTTCAAATTCCTTTCTTTTTTCTCTTATTAATTACTACTTGTTTTCTGAACTTTGTTTCATTCTTTTCCAGATGATCAAATTGGGTGGTTGCTTTATTTTTGAACAGTAATTCTGTGTTTACAAGCAGGGTAAAATTAAATATGAGACTAGAACCCACTGAAATTTAGAAATGTTTGAGGGCTCAGTAGATTTCATGTCTGAGCTTTTTAATAAAAAGTAGCTATGTGTTTTCTCTTTTAAATAGATGAGATATATGATTGGGCTTCTACTTAACATTTAAGGCAAATGTCATGTTTTTTATTTAGTAAAATTATTAGTGGGGAAAGAAAATGTTTTAATATTTCCACAAGCCACAAATCCCCATGGGTTTAAGGATTTTTTCTTTTCTTTTTCTTTTTTTTTTTTTTTTTTTGAGAGAGAGAGAGAGAGAGAGAGAACATGCGTATGTGTATGGGAGTGGAGGAGGGGCAGAGGGAGAAGGAAAGAGAGGTGGAGCTTAATTATCTTCCCTGGGAATGCAGACAAACATAGTGACTTGCTTCTGACAAATAGAATATGGAATGGGGACAGTAACTTTACAGTGGAGAAGCCAGCAGACCCCACCTTAACCAGGTGATCAGGGTTCATTTCCCCATGATAAGTCATGTTGATAGCGTATGTCCCTTGATATGATGTGAGAAGAAGGGCATATCACCTCTGGAGCATCCTCCAAAATCCATAACCTCAGTCTCATGATTAGAAAACATCGGACTGACCCAAACTGAGGGACATTCTACAAAATGCTTGACGAGTACTATTCAAAACTGTCAAGGTCGTGAAAGACCAGGAAAGACTGAGAAACTTTCTCAGATTGGAGGAAACTAAGGAGACAAGACAACTAAATGCAGTGACACCTCCTGGACTAGATCCTGGAACAGAAAAGGACCTTAAGGGAAAACTGGGGAAATCCATAAAGAAAAAGTCTAGTGAATGGAATTAACTACATGTTAACTTCTTAGTTTTGATCATTGTGCCATGGTGAAGTAACATGTTAACGAAAGGGGAACCTGAGTCAGGGATGTTTGGGAACCCTCTGTACTACCATTGTTTCTTGAGGTCTCAAATTATTTCAGAATAAAGTTAAAAAGAAAGCAGTTACCACTTTGCATGGTAAAGAAACAAAAAAGGATTTACACCTACCAAAAAACCGCAGAATGACTTCTGATGCTGTTACGTAAACGGATGTCTGTGCTTTTGTGAGCATGATAGACGTGGGTTCCTCTGGTGCTGTGTTCAGGTAATTGAGATGAGGGGACTAGGAAACTTCACTGGATGGTGGAAGAGTGTCCCAGAGGTATTGGGCTTCCAGGTGGAGGATGCATCTGGAGAGGGCAAATACAGCAGCTCATGAACAAGGGAGTGAAAAAAACACTCTTGTATTTTATGTTGTAAAGTATCCTAAATGCAATGAAATTAACAGAGTAAGTATTTTAAGTGAAGGAAAAAATGGAGTGCTGATAAATCCTAGGTATATTAATCCTTTTCTTCAGAAATTTTATTTTATTTTTTTATTAAATTTTTTTTAATGTTTATTTTTGAGAGAGAGAGACAGAGTGTGAGTGGGGGAGGGGCAGAGAGAGAGGGAGACAGAATCCAAAGCAGGCTGCAGGCTCTGAGCTGTCGGCACAATGCGGGGCTCAAACCCATGAACCATGAGATCATGACCTGAGCCAAAGTTGGACACTTAACTAACTGAGCCACTAGGCACCCCAGAAATTTCTTTTTATTTTAAAGAAAGTAAATTCTATTTATTATTGTTTGTTTGATCGTTGAGTGAAGGTGTATTACCTGTTTGTGAACTTTCTCTGTTCTAGAAAAACCTTCAGTCCAGGAGAAGTGCCTCTGGGGGGTTTGGCTGATATATATATATATATATATATATATATATATATATATATATATATATATATATATATATATTTTTTTTTTTTTTTTTTAACATTTATTTATTATTGAGAGACAGAGACAGACCATGAGCAGGGGAGGGGCAGAGAGAGAGGGAGACACAGAATCTGAAGCAGGCTTCAGGCTGTCAGCACAGAGCCCAACGCGGGGCTCGAACTCACAAACCGCAAGATCATGACCTGAGCCGAAGTCAGATGCTTAACCAACTGAGCCACCCAGGCGCTCCGGTTGATATTCTTTTCACGTAACTCTTACGTTTATAAACATAGAGAGTAAGCAAAAGGAAAAACAAAAGTAGTCCTGCTGACAGTAATTGTCAACTAGAAATCAGGATGCTTGGGTTATCATTTGACATCACCGCTGAGTTTTTAGCTGTCAGGTAGAGATGACCTGAGCCTGTCTTTGCTGCCTCCAGGATGTGACACGGTTGTCCAGGAAGGGCCCCCTGCTCCGGCGCTGTCACCTCTCCTGTAAGGCAGTGAGGGAAAGAACCCGTGTAACCCTGAGCGTGCTGCCCAGGAGGCTTGGGAAAGGCAGGAACGCGCGTGGGGTCCATTTTGTCGCAGCAAACAAACGAAAAGGAGATAAGTGAGCCTTTGGTCCGTGTGTTTGGAAAGACTTGGAATCCCTTTGGCAGTTCTGAGATTCATCTTCAGACACAGCTTTGAGAAATTAATGTGTGGGGCGTGAAAATACCTTGCAGCCCTTCACCGGAAAGGAACGGTTCCGTCGACCTTAGCGCGCTGAGAGAATCTCCCGTGGCTCAGATCTCTTGAATGTCCTGCGTGCTCAGAGGCAGACGTGCTTTCGCACCTTTAATGGTACGGCTGTTCCTTCAGCTTTTTGAGGGAGAAGGTGAATGCTTTATTTAATGTTTGGGTTCTCTGAGCTTCTTGAGCCTATGTGTTGTTGTTTTTCATCCATTTTGGAAAATCATTTAAATGAATACATCTGTTTCCTTGTTTTCCACCCCATCTCCTAGGGCTCCAATAACTGGCATGACAGAACATTCGATACCGTCCTGCAGTTCTTGGATCTCTGTTTTCTTCCACACCTTTTCTTCTGTGCGTTTCAGTTTGGATAATTCTCCATTTTCAAGTTCGCTGTTCTTTTCCCCTCCTGTTTCCAGTGGGCTGATAAGCTGGTTGAAGGAATTCTTCATTTATACTACATTTTTATTTCTGGCCTTTCATTTGGTCATTTTTGTATAGTTTCCGTCTCTCTTTTGAATATTCCCGTCTGTTGACGCAAGTTGTCTCCCTTCTTCCCCAGATTCTGTAACATATTAATTGTAGTTATCTTAAAGTTCTTGTGTAATAATTCCACAACAGCTTGGTCATCTTTGGTCTGGTTCTATTGGCAACTTTATATCATGACAGTGGATTGTTTTCTTGTAAATTTTGATTGGATGATGGATACTGTGTAGTAAAAACACCCTAAAGTAGATGTCATATTCAGAAATGGGCACGAGGCTGACAGGCCTAGTGTGTAACAGGCTGCGTTTGGGTTTTCTGCTGCCTGGCTCGCCTTCACACACCTGGACTTCAGATGTTGCAGGTGGCCAGCCGCTGCCTTGTTCTCAGTGTGGGCCAGTGTACTGAGGTTTTCCTCAGAGTTGGCCTCACCCTCTGCTTTGAGCAGGCCCTGCCTGCCTGTGCCCTCAGCGACGGACTCCCGTTGCTTGTATGTGGTGCTGGGCTAACGGTGGGGACGGTGGGATTCTCCCTTCTCCCGGTCCAGTGGTAGTCTTGAGCAGACACGTTTGCCAGGGTGTTAGAGGTGGGGCTTCTCAGGTTCTGCTCCTCCTCCCTTTGGAAGCCCTATTTTCTTCCGTACCTGGGAGAGGTCTCGGGTTAGAGAGAGTTTCCTACCCCTCCCGTGGGGGCCGAGGCTTCTGCTTTGCCCTCTCCCTCAGTGGTGGTCTGGAGGGAGCTGAAAGGGTTCCTACCCAGCCCCGGTGGCTGGCTGCCTTTCCCCACCTGCCCCACAGCCAGTACGTCTGTGATTGTATCTTGAGTATGGGAGGGCTTCCTGCTCCTCCCCCAGCCCTTTAAGGCTTTGCTTTGGATGAAAAGAAGTCCAGGAAATGGGCAGAGTGTGTGCCTGTGTGCCACTGGGGCGGCCTCTCTTTGATTTCCTTCCCGGCCGCAGTCCTTCTCAGGAACATCCAGCAGGAAAGAGCTTGCAAGGGATTGCTTGACTCCCCTTGTGCCTAGAGCTTCCCAGCAGTCCTGCTAGCCGACACTTTTTAAGAATTTGTTAATACTTTAGCTGTTTTCTTTGGTGGCTTTTACTGCAGCATCTCTACCTTCTGTGATCTTCCGAAGCTGGAATAATTTGTCCCATCTTTCCTAGAGGAGCTTGTCACCCTTTGAAATCCGAATTCCCTGATTGCCTTATGACCACAGCCCTCTGACGGGCCTAAAACAAGTTATGATGTTGGTGGGTTATTGGTTGTGTTTTCTCACTGTTATGGTGGAGTCTGTGTTCTTGTGGCTTTCTACCTCTTAAACGGAAGCAAATACTTTATGTTGTGACCACCCAGTGGATTGGGGGCAGGGGAATAGAGCAGTATCCGGACAAGTTCTGATCCATAGGTACCTGCTGTTGTTGGGTGTTTGGACAGCATTATCACTTGGAATTTGGGACAGAAGCATAACCGGCTGATTTGTTGTTTGTCTTGTGTGCGTGTGGTTTTCATTAGAAAACTCCAGTATACTAGAACGAAGCCATCAACATGGGTCACATTCTGGAGGTTCTGATGAAAAGGACCGTTCAGAGTTGGCTGGTTACTGAGAAGGCACTGAGAGCCATTGTTGTACTTTTGGGGTGAAGATGCTCTTGGACCACTTTGGGGTAATTGAGGGGTTCTTCTACATAAATCTTGCACAGTTAGCTATCCCGACCACTCCTAGGTAGCAAACTTACATGGCATAGTTTTTAAAAAAAAATTTTTTTTTAATGTTTATTTATTTTTGAGAGAGACAGAGCATGAGCCGGCGAGGGGGAGAGGTAGAGAGAGGGAGACACAGAATCCGAAGCAGGCTCCAGGCACTGAGCTGTCAGCGCAGAGCCTGATGCGAGGCACGAACTCACCAACTGTGAGATCATGACCTGAGCTGAAGTCGGTCATTTAACTGACTGAGCTGCCCAGACGCCCCTACATGGCATAGTTTTAAACACTGTTTATCTCCCTCGTGGTCTATACCTAGTCTATATAGTCTATACTAAGCATAATGTGTGGGACACTGTTAGTCCTGTTTCTGCCTTGATGTCCCAGCTAGGAATGGATTTGCCTTCTTTTCCCTCAAATCCACATCCCCCATGTCTCACCTTTTAAAATTCTGTATACAAGATGTGATCATTCTTATTAAACGATGGCTTGGCACTTACAAGGTTTGGAGATTTCCATGAGGTACCTGTAGTCCCCATGTTGCCTTGGGCCTCTGAGGGTTGGTGCCAGGTGGGTTCAGTCTTCCGGCAAGTGTGTGCCTGCCTCCTCTTTGACAGGCACCGTGCCGAAGGTGGGGACTTCGTGGTGAGCAAAGCCGGATGTGTTCCCTCTCTCCCAGTTTCTGGAGAAGGACTGTCTTCTTCCTTGGAAACTTGGAGGTTAAGCTAGAAGGGACGTATTAATGGCTGTACTTTTCAGTATAAAGTTCTGTCACTCCCATGTGATGTGTTTTTATTATTTCTGACTCTCTGATATGTTGGATTTCTTCACTGCCTTCAAGAATTGAGATAAGTGGAGTGTGACACTGGGGTCCCGTTCTGTCACTCCTCTTCCCCTCCCCGCGTTCTCACTCCAAAATGGTGTGGAATGTATTCTAATGTAAGTGACAAAGACCCTGAGGGAACAGAACGGGTGGGAGTGTTGAGGACAGAGCCAACAGTTTCCAATTGTCTGTTCTGCACTAGTACCCAGTGAGGAGCTTTGTAAACATCATCGAATCTTTACGGCTTCCTGACCTAGGTGGTATGCTTTCTGTCTTACGGATGCAGAAAAACCGGAGGTTAAGTAACTTGAATTGTGCTCATAGCCATGGCTTTTCAACAGTGCTGCACTGGCTTCCTTTAAACACTGGTTATTGCTCATCCTGGTGGCTTTATGTTACTGAAAATCAAAGCAATTAATCACATTTAGCTGATGTATAAACCGAGGTAGCAATTTTAATTTGATACTTATGATAGTTTTAAGTGGGCCCAATTCCAGATCTGTAGGAACTTTGTAATTCTCAGGATTGGAAGCGTTGTAAGAACTTTGTAGTTCTTATGCTTTGAAATCTGCATGTTTTATAAAATTACGGAGGCATATGTATAATGAAGAAAGGTTAGATGGTTTGTCTGAGATTACGTTGGTATGACCAATGCCTCTGTGACTTAACTCTTCCAACTGTGCAGCTCCCACGGCTTAAGTGACTGAGAAATTTGCATAGATGCTGAAGAGACCCTCATTTAACTTTTCGGGTAGTGATAAATGTGGCCCCTGTTTTGGGGGAAAAAAGGAATCCAAAACATAATAAGCATTTGCTTACTGAATGGGAGCATTGCCAGCATAGCTGAAAACTCCTTCCCCTCTGCTGACAAGTGGCTGATACTGAGTCCTGGAGGGGCCATAAATTATAATGTCTTCTAAATACTACAAGGTGTTACCGAGGTCCTGCAGAAATAATTAAGCCTGAGAAGTTCACTTATCCTCAGGCTGAGACACTTGAGCTATGATTATGTGCAAAGCTTGCTTCCTTTCCGAGTGAACTACAATTTGGTGGACAGGACGAGATGATTTGAGACATCTTAAATTAGAAGCTTTGTCCTATGGTTGTGCCTTTGGCTGGTGTGCTAGATGGATTTGTTACCGATCGTTGTTTCCTATAAATCCCAAAGGCTACCGTCTCCACTGTGATTGAATGGGAACATGAAGCTTTGGAATGCTTACGTTTGAGTGTGGGTTTAATTTGAGTGCGATTTAAAGTGAAAGAATACATAATGGACTTGTTGGGGTAGAAAAGGAGGTGAAAATTTAAGATGTGTGTGTTTTTGTGTGGGCTCATGCTTCTTAGTGAATTTTCACACCTTCCAGTTTCTTGAGAAAGGATCGTCTCCTAAAACTTAGTGTGGCTGGTAGTCCTTATACTCTAGAACAGGGTGGGAAAGGTCCTGGGCTTGAGTTGTGACTCTACCACTTAACATCTTTGGATCTTGGTTTCCTCACATAGAAGAGGAAACTGCCACAGATAAGTGACGTGCTGGTTATACACAGCAAATGAGATCATGCCTACCAAAGTGCTTTGCAGCAGGTCAGACATCCTCACACCTACAAGGAACTCACAGTCCAGCTGGGGAGAGAAAAGCTATCATCTGAAATAACAGGAAGACCATTCTAGAATAGAATATAGCAGAAACAACCTGTAAGGTAACGGCTATAAGTGCTGTGGGATTTCATGGTGAGGAGAGATTGTTGGTGTTTGGGGTGATCAGTGAAGGTTTCCCAGGGAAGATGGATTCTTTCAGGTCTCATAAAATGTAAACATTTTGACTGGATGATGGGCAGGACAGCAGTTACACGACTAAGCAGGAATGAAATTGGAGTGAGTAGGGTATATCTAAGAAGCAGTGGCAGGCAGCCAGCCAGCCACGAGGCTTACCCAGGACAGCATAAGCCAGGTGCCCTTGGTAGCTAAACCTGTGTCAGCTTTTCTTTGAGTAACAGAAATTCTCTTTGTGAGGCTTTGCTTCATTCTTATACTTAGTGGAGAGAGTAGTCATCATATACTTTCCTTAATTATTGGAGCACTTACTGGGAAACAGAACAAAAGTCAGCAGGTGTAGACTAGAAAGTATCTTTTTCTTCTACCTGTTTTAGTTGTATTTCGAATTTCTCTTGTCCCATTTTCAAATGTCCCCTCTCTCGCAGAACTCCTCATGGCCTCTGATTCCGAGTGGAATCACAAGTCTGAATGAAGCTGGACGGGTCACGTAGACCGGCGTCTTGCTTTCTTGGGGACTGAATCTGAACTCTGCTTGGACGAGAAAACTGTCTTCTTTCAAAAAGCCACATTGGGCTGTGACAGAGTAGCTAGTATTAGAGTAACCCTCCTCCTAGGAAAAGAAAAAGAAGTATCAAAGCTTATTAAAATCGATAGAGCAACAGTTGAGAGGCATTGGAGAGCCATCAGCACAGTCAGTTCTTGAGGGACTGTGGCTCCTGAAGGAAGGGACTCACGCTGGGCGGCATGTTCCCTTGAGCTTTTTCCCTGAGGGCACTTTCTAATTCACAGTCTGTACATCTGGAGTCTGAGCAGAAAGCAGCAGCCCCCTAGGGCCGAGAGGTTGGAATTAGGGGTACCCCAAAGTGTCGGGGACATGAAGGACAAAATCCCTGGAAGACGGGAACCGCAGGAAGTAAGCAAAAATTGGGCATGTGGCCTTCCCTTGAAGTGTTTGCCAACTCCTGAGGTGAGCAGAGCAAGACTGTAAGAATCCCTGCAGAAAGAAGCATCTGGGAGCCTGACAAGCTGTGCAAACATCCCAGCCGCCATATATAGTACTGGTGAGATGGAGCTTGGTATCCCAGGCTGCCAAGATACAGGGGACCTGGTGGACACTCCAGGCTTTACTTGAAGGCCCCAAAGGGCCCCACTACAAGAGAAAGGGAAAGCCAAGGAAAGTTAGCCCCAACAAAAGGTAAAGTCACCCACTGATAGGATTAAAGTGGGCTGACTGCCTTCGCTGTGCCCTCCAGAAGAAATGTTACACTCTTAGGAGGAAGATAATTTGGTACATCCAGAACCACTACAGTTTTTAATACAGAATGTTTGGTGTCCAATAAAAAATTAAGAGGTACATTGGAAATGGAAACCAGATGACCAAAACGAAGAGTAAATACAGATAGTAGAAAGAGACCCACAGGTGATTCAGATGTTGGGGTTACCAATCAGGAACTATGCTCAATAAAATAAGAGAATTGCAACAAAGATATGAAATCTACTTTTTAAAAAGTCGAATGGAAATTCTGTAACTGAAAAACATATGAACTAAATGGAGAAGTGAATATATGGGTATGATAGCAGTATAGACACACACACACACACACACACACACACACACACACAGGACAGAGGATTATTAGACCAGGAGAAAAATTAGCAGAAAATACCCAGATTGCAGCACAGAAAAGAGAATAAGAAACCTATGGGGCATGGTGAAGACATTTCTGTCCATGTATCTGGAGTCCTAGAAGAGAGTGATAGAACCAATATTTAAAGAAATACTGGCTAAGGTTTTTCTAAAACTAGTGAAAGACATCACACCACAGGGTGAAGAAGCTCTAACCTCAGTGGGGTTAATACCATGAGCCACACCTAGGTACATCATAGGCGAACTATTGTAAGCTGAAGACAGAGGGCAAAGTTTTGAAATAACACATGCTCTCAGACTATAGTGCGATCAAAGTAGAAGTCAGTAACAGAAAGATAAATAGAAAATCCCAAAATGTATGGAGATTAAACGGTATACTTCTAAAAAGTTCATTTTTTTTTTACCTAAACTATAATGAAAATGACATACAATTTTGTAGGATGCATTTAAAATAATGCGTAGAGGTACATTTATAGCTTTAAATGCATATATTAGAAATGCATAGAAAGAAAGATTAAAATCAGCAATCTAAACTTCAATCTCAAGCTAAATGCAGGGCACCTGGGTGGCTCAGCCGGTTAAGCATCTGACTTCGTCTCTGGTCATGATCTCGCAGTCCGTGAGTTCAAGCCCCGCATCGGGCTCTTCTCTGACAGCTCAGAGCCTGGAGCCAGCTTCAGATTCTGTGTCTCCCTCTCTCTCTGTGCCCCTCCCCTGCTCGTGCTTGTGCTCTCTTTCTCTCTCTCTCAAAAATAAATATTTTAGGGGCGCCTGGGTGGCTCAGTCGGTTGAGCATCCGACTTCAGCTCAGGTCATGATCTCACAGCTCGTGAGTTCAAGCCCCGCGTCAGGCTCTGTGCTGACAGCCTGGAGCCTGGAGCCTGCTTCAGATTCTGTGCCTCCCTCTCTGTCTGCCCCAACCCACTTGCATTCTGTCTGTCTCTCAGAAATAAACATTTAAAAAAAAAATTAAAAAAAAAAATAAATATTTTAAAAAATTTAAAAAAGAAGCTAAATGCAAGATGAATTAAAGTCCCCCCAAATAGAAGAAAGGGAATAAAAATAATAGCAGACAAGATAGAAAGATAAGAAAAAAAAGTATGATAAAGAAAATCAGCAAAACCAAACATTTGTTTTTTGAAGAGATTAATAAAGTTGATAAACCTCTGGTAAGAGGAAATGCAAAGAGAAGACACAGATTATCAACATGAGGAATGAAAAGTGGTATATTACTGCAAATTCTACAATGCATTGAATAGATTTAGTGCAATAAATTTAACAACTTAGATGAACACATTTCTTGAAAAATACTACTTTTGAAGCTGACACTCATTAAAATACGCATAATCCTGTGTGGATGAAAGAGGACTAATCATGATTTAAAACCTTCACACACCAAAAAACACCTAGCCCAGATGGCTTTTAGGTGAATTCTTCTAAACCTTTCAAGAAAGAAATAATGCCAACCTTGCATTAAATTTCTCAGGGAATAGAAAAAGAAGGAACACTTTCAACATTTTATGAGGCCAGCATAACCTTGGCAGCAAAATCTGACTTAAATGTTCTAACTGTTGACAAAAGAAATCAGGCACAAGAGAATAAGTACTGTTTTGATTCCATTTGTATGAAGTTCAGTAGCAGGCACAATAGAAATCAGAATAATGATTACTCTCGGATGATTGAGAAAGTGCCTGGGAAGCATGAGGGAATCTTCTGGGGTTGCTGGAATGTTCTATACCTTTATATGGGTAGTAGTTATAGGATTATGTACATACCTAAAAAATCATTGAATTGTAAACTTTAAGGTTTGTACACTTTATCTAAAAAAGGACTATAACTTGTTCTGCTATAATGTGTTGCTATCATCGGACATAGTTTGTCTTATATTCAGATTGAACCCAGTGTGCACTTCACTTGCTTACACTGTTTTGACTGTATTTGATAAACTATTCCAGCACTATTCTGCTGCAGCTGGCTTGAACAGCAGGGAACGTTTGCTGTAGGCTCTTTCCCTTTGGGAATAAAGGAATTACCCAGACCCAGAGGTGGCTGTGATGGGGCATCTAGTTCTTCACCCTGTCTCGCTTGCTTACTTAATTCAGTGTTGTTTTCTTTACAGGCACGGTGGTTCTGGGAAGCGTACTTCCAGTCAATTAAAGCCATTGCCCTGGCCACTCTGCAGATCATCAATGACCGCATATATCCATATGCTGCCCTCTCCTATGAAGAATGGAATGACCCCCCCACTGTGGTGAGTGAATTCCGCTGCTAACCATGTCAGCCATGGTCCAGATGTCAAGATGGGACAAAGAAAGACGTCCTGAGTTTGTAAAGATTATTTAAATTCTAGCTATCTAAGATGAGGCTGTGCTTGGGGTCTGACAAAGTCAGCTTAATTCTGAAATGATAACAAAAGTCAAAAATACAGAAGCAGCAGCTTCCAGTTTGTTTTCAATGTGGTTAGGAAGACGGTGTGCTTATTTATTGCAGAGGTAAATGGGGAGGCCTGGCTCTTGTTGGAAATCAAACGCTTCCCGATGACTTTTGCAGTTGTAGTGCGTAGAACTCTTGAAAAGATTCTATAGGCAGCATAATAATAATAGCTTATATTTTGAATGCTTAGTCTCTGCCAGGGACAGTGCTAAGTGCTTTGCATGGATGATTTCAATCAGCACTGCCATCACTGTGTGAGGAAAATAATCAGCAAAAGCGATCTAGAGACATTATGGATTGTCACAGTCAAAACTTGCTCACGATTGTCCTTTCAAAAGACTGTACCAATTAATACTTCTACCGACAACATTTTGGTTATTTGGGCTCTCCCTGCCTTCCGTAACCCTGAATGCTTGAATCTGTGCTCATCTGCTAGGTAAAAAATGATCTTACATGTGTGTATTTTTCAAGTGGAAGGTTGATATCTCTGTTAGTTTCTCCCAGAATATAAATACAAATCCTGTTTGTATTTTGTTGGTCACATGGAATTTTTAGATTGTTTTAGGCATTTATTCATTCAGTAGGTATTTACTGAGTGGCCACTACCTTCTACCTTCTAAACAGTGTTCTTGGTACTTGAAGTGTATCAGTGAATAAAGCAGAGAAGATCCATGCCTTTGGGGAGTTTACACCGCAATGGGTCTTGCTATCTGGAAGCAAGATTTATCTTTCTAGTTGAATTTTAAAGTTTTCTTTAAAAAAATTTTTTTAAGTGTTTTATTTATTTTTGAGAGAGAGAGAGAGAGAGACAGAGACAGAGTATGAGTGGGGAGGGGCAGAGAGAGAGGGAGACACAGAATCCAAAGCAGGCTCCAGGCTCTGAGCTGTCAGCGCAGAGCCTGATGCAGGGCTCGAACTCGTGAACCATGACATTGTGACCTGAGCTGAAGTCGGATGCTTAACCAACTGAGCCACCCAGGCGCCCCAGAATTTTAAAGTTTTCTTTATATCAGTTCTTCACAATTCCTGATTAATTTTTTCTAATTTTACCTTTCTTATTCTCTATAAAGGAATACTTTCTGATATTATAGTTTCTAACTAGTTACCATTGTATAAAGACACATTATTGTTTTTTTATATAAATTTTGTTAAGTATTCTTTTACTGAGTTCTACAATTTTTTCACTTTTATTTAGTTGATTCTCTTGTTTTCTAAATCTGCAATCATATGTGCAAATGCTGACTTTCCCTCTTTTTCCCAATACTTAAACCTTTTATGGTTATTATTATTTTTTTTTTATCTAAATACGTTGGCTAGTACATTCAGCACAATGCTAATTGATGATCTGAGTGTTAAAAGAGAAAGGAGGTGTTATCTAGTCCGAGAAAGGGGGGATATTGGTCCCATGCAGAAGGAACAGCAGATCCAGAGGTTCCGAGGCGCTGGAGAACGTGTGGGTTTAAGGAACTGCAAGGAGGTCAGTGTGGCAGGACTGGCGGAGGCTCACGGGGGAGAGGCCAAAGACGAAGCCTGGAGAGGGCCCCAGTCACAGAACACCTCAAATGTCATGGAGGTGTTGGCCTGTTATCTGTGGGTTATTTAAGCTGGGAAGTAAAGGGGGGAGATTGTATTTTGGGTCAATCAGACATCAGTGTGGAGAACGGATCCCTCGCAGTGGGACGGGTCGAGAGCAGAGGCAGGGGCCTATTTAAGGAATCCAGGTGAGAATTAGTAGGGGGCAGTTTGAGGGACCACAGGAAGAACTGGCTATGCTAACTGGCTGGTGAGTGAGAGCAGTTAGGGAGAGTGAGGCATACGGGGTATTTTATCCAGATAGGGAGTGTGGGCACATGGAGGTTGCGGGCAAGCGTGCTACTTGAGTCCAAACTCAGTCTGACTGCAGGGCCTTCCAGTCTGGCTCCAGCCTGCCTTTCCGGTTTTATTCCCTTCTGTTCCCCTTTAGGGAGTTCTGGGTTTCTGCCAACACAACCTTGTTGTGTCCTTCTTGTCCTTCTTGTGTATGATCCGTGCTTTTCCTTCTTTGTGCCTTTGAGATGCCTTTCTCCACCATTACCTCCAAGTGTCCATATTTTATCCAAATTTCAGTGACCTGCTCATATACCTCTCCCTCCTTGAGGTTTTCCTAGACCCCTTAAATAGAAAGTAATCTTTCCTCCTTGTAACTCTTAGAGCATATTTCTGTATTTCTTTCCTGCCTCTTAACACGCATAGAAGCATAATTTCCCGTAGAGTTTTAAGCTTCTTAACAGAATTTCTGAGTTATCTTGGTATTTCTTGTAATACCTAGGACAAGTTAATTCAGACAGGAGGCCCTTGATGTATAAAGGAGGGAGGGAGGAAAGGAGGGACATTGGGATCCCAAGACATGAGCCATCTAGGGCTTACTCACATGCTGATGTGACATACATTGTTTCATTTGACCTAAACCCTGTTGAGAAGATGGGAAAAGTGATATATTCTTTCCCTTCTATTAAGTGGACATAATGAATGTCACAATGCGTAATGACTTGGCTGGGGTCATATAATTGGCAAGTTGCATAAACAAGTGAGAACCCAGGTCTTCTGATGATCTTGAATTGCTTATGGAGTTTTGTAGGTGCCAGGCCTCCTCTGGGCTGAAACATTTCTACTATTCCAACTCAATGGCATCAGCTTGAGACGAAGAATACCACCCTGTTCCTCTACAGGAGAATCATACAGGTGGGGTGTCATGACCCAACCAGAAGGTGTGGAAAGAGTGGGACTTTATTTCTGTACTTTTAATCTAAAACTCTAAGAAAAGTCCAATGAGAATAAATGGTTGGAATTTTGATTCTCTGTTTTTCATAAGACTATTGGGCCAGGGGAAAGTAGTACATGAAAATTTGTAGTTTTGAAAGACTTGTGTTTTAATGGAGGACAGAATGGTCATAGTGCTGGACTATCAATTTGGGAAAGAATGTAAGTATAAAAAGCTTAAATCTGGATATGCAACTGGAAAATATGATCAATTTTTTTTTTTTTTTTTTACTTCTTAAACAGTTCTTTTTAGGGGAATTTAGTGCTCACCACATTTCTAGGAGCTCAGGTGATGAGAGCCCTGATTTAAAGCAGTGGGTTGTACATTTCTGCATTTTCAGCAAAGGCAACTGACAGGAGGTCTGAGTAGTACTGATTTATTTATAGCTAACTTTTCCCCTCCCCTTTGGAAATATTTAACCTACTCTAGATGTGATTTCTATGAGCCCAACCTGCAGGGGAGTCTCCTGTCTAGATTCCATCAAATTTACAATATCAGACACCACGAGGTGGGAGGAGGTGTGCATCTTGGTCAGTAAATCAAGGGATGGTCTGGTGTTTTCAAAGATACGCTGTCAGGGCCTCCAGCCAGCCATGCACTGAACTTGCTCAGGCCAGAGAGGAAAGAGTGAGAGCAGAGTCCTGTTTTGCCAGATGTTACTGCCTTAGTTTAATGTAAACAACAACAACAACCACAACTACCTGTGTGTGTGTGTGTGTGTGTGTGTGTGTGTGTGTGTGTGAGATAAAGATAGCGAGGGGTGGCCTTGTAGAAACCAAGTGTTTCTGTCACCAGATGACACATTTGCCACTTTTATCTTTAGCTAGGTAGGAGGTACGTTATATTATCCACGTTGTGCCACACTCTCGAAACTTGAACAAGTTTGACAAAATAATTCTTGAGCATAACTTTAAAGCAGCAGATGTATCTGGTTTGGAGAGACTGGCACTTTGTTTTCATTCTCCTCTTTGGAAGGAATTTCTCACCAAGTTAAGCTTCCTTACGAGAGCACAACAAGTTTTATTTTACCAATAATTTTCCTAACTCCTCATGGCAAGGCTGACTGTATTTCCCTGCCTTTTTGGTCTTTCCATATGCTTTTTCAATCTTTCTTCCCTTTTTTGCAGATATCAGCAAAACTTTATCATCTCCCCAAATGCTCCACACCTGCATCACTTGTAACATTAGTGTCATTTCTGGTCTTGCCTGTGGCAGGCCTCATCCGTACATCTGGGCCTCGCCTGTGGAGTGGAGGGGCAGGGTGGGGGGGTGGTGCTCCTCAGACACCCTCTCCTGCCTTAACTCTGGTTCTTTGCCAAATGTGAGCATGTCTGGCAGACAGAGACCAGCAAGTGAGCATTCCATGTGCTCTGGGGACACAGTCGGCCAACAACTGTGAATTTTGGGTTTCTGACATGTGTGACCAAAACCATATCCTCTCGGTGACAGTTTTTTAAAAATTCAAAATATTATGGCCCTCAAGTCATGTTCGAGAGTGCAATATTTTCCTAGGTCATGTTTCTACGACGTGACTTGAAAGACTGTACCTCACCTTTATCAGTAAGTCATAACCTTACTTACCCAGTCCCTTTAGACAGACACTTCGTGTTTTTCAAATTTGCCATCCTAGGAACCGCTAATAGAGAGACCGCAGGTTATCCCCTCTTCCGCACTGGCTCTACTGGCCCTAGAGCAGAAAGGAGAGCTAGCTACAGTCCCTTTGACAAAAATTGATGAGAAAAATACGAAAATGACCTCAAATGGATTATTGTATCCAGCATAAGAGTGAGGTTGAAAAACGAGAGCTTTTTCCTGTGAAATCTAGCCAGAGGGGAGACTTAGCTGCGAGCAAGACCTCAGATGAGGATCATGTGCTTGGCTGGACTTCGACGAGCCTCGTGTCCGAGCCTCAGCAAGGGACCGGCAGAGGGGGGTTGTGCATCAGAGTCCTTGATTGGTACTTGTCGCCCTTGAGGAGCAGGAATCAGAGTTGTGGCTAAAAGATGGCAGAGCCTGCCGTCGCCCCGTAAGGCCTTAAGGAGGTGAGTGCAGTCTTTCTCCTAGAAAGCTTCTTCTAAAACACAGACTGCTGCCACTCTAGCCCAAGTGACAGATTGAGTAGGTCTGGGCGGGGTCCTGGAACTTGGCATCTCTAGCAAGTTTCCAGATGGTGTCGATATTGCTAGTCCAGGGACCCCACTTTAATGTGGAGTTGATGCACTGTGTGTGTCCTGACTCACCCACTGGAGAGGAAGGCTCTCCCTGTCCTATCCAGTGCCTCCTCTGGACTCCTTGGGCCTGGATCCGAAGCATCCAGAGACAGTTCAGACTGCATCTATCTCAGCCACATGAAGTCGTCCGGGCTGGCCGCACTGAGATGTCCAGGCTGCAGCCCCCACTCACCAATGTTGTGGTTGTACGAGCAGTTGAAAATATCACTCCGCTATAAACGCTACCAAGCAGTAAATCACTCTGCAGGCTGAAGAAGCGCCAGCTCACATGCATGAAACAGAGCTCTGAGTTGAAGAGATATGATGTTAACAGTCTGTTTAACTCTGCTCAGTGCCCTTGAACTTCCAGGTTGTGGAATGTTTCTCTGGAATTTGAAAGCCTACCCTGCCCCCAGGAGGCCTCCTTGGCTTATTCTCCCCCTCCTTCCTCCCACTGCCTAGATATGGACTAAAGTATGTATGGAATTTAGAAATTTAAGCTTGAATTTTTAAGTACACGTAGGTTTTTTGAAGTCTTGTTTTTAGAGGTATCACATTTGTAGGATCACAGTTGCACAAGGGGTCCAGTACACTACTAGGAATTCAAACCTTCCCGTGTGTAGACTTTGCCACTGAGCTGTTTCGTATCTGTAGTGACTTCCATGGAAACAAGCTAGAAAGTCTCAGATCATCAGTAGCCAGGGAATAAAGAAAGCCGAGTTAGGTCTGTGATGGACAGATGCATAAGGTCCCAAGAGCTTAATCTGGGGCGCCAAGCAAAGAACTTGGCTGATGGTCAGGTAAAGATGGGAAAGATGAGGTCACAAGCCGGATCCAGACGGAGAGGACGTGTAAGCAATCTGAAGAGATGAGCCTGGGGATGTGGCTAAGATGATTGTGTCAGTTAGGTCTTTTGCATGAACACCCCAGATCCTTCCTAATAGAGGCTTGTATACCTGTGGAGCACGCACCTGTATGGCAGCCGCAGTGGTGGTGGCTGGTGAATCGACTCACACCGTTTCCCTGGATGCAGTCCTACCTCCATTGCCTTCGTAGAGTCCATTTTTCTGGCTCTTGCTTTCATGAATCCAAACCTGACTGCTTCTTTACATCACACAGCTGGTAGGAGGGCGGTGACTAGAATGGTTTTTCAGAGTCCGTGGAAGCTTGATCTGACAGCAGATTAAGAACATACTGAATGTTTTGGCACAGTCATCCTTGGCACATGTCCTAGCGATCAGTTATTAGCACAGATTCCCTTTCCCCTTTTTGGGGGGCCACTTTAGTTCTCTCTTGATGTCTGCTTAAATGATTCAGCAGCAGAAGTTACCAGGAAACTAGAGTTGCTGGGTATTATAACATCAGGATAATGATTTTGTTTTGTTTTGTTTTCATTTCTACTATCCTTTGGTAGTTACACGCCTCCCAATTAATGAATATTTGAGTGTAATTTCTTAATAAGTGGGTTGTTACAGCTGCAGAGTAGAAAAATTTCCCCATTGCTTGAATGAGAGGTTGATTGTTGATGTTTGGTTTTCTTTTTTTTTTTTTATCTCAACTATATTTCTTTATTTTACTTTTTTTTTCTTACTTTAAATTCAAGTTAGTTAACATATAGTGTATTATTGGTTTCAGGAGTAGAATTTACTGATTCATCACTTACATATAACCCCATTGCCCATCAGGCATTTAGCCCATCCCCCCACCCACCTGCCCTCCAGCAGCCCTCAGTTTGTTCTCTGTATTTAAGTGCCTCTTATGGTTTGCCTCCCTGTTTTTATCTTATTTTTCCTTCCCTTGCCCTGTGTTCATCTGTTTCTTAAATTCGACATATGAGTGAAATCATATATTTGTCTTCTTTTTTTACTTATTTCGCTTAGCATAATACACTGTAGTGCCTCCACGTTGTTGTAAATGGCAAGATTTCATTCTTTTTGATTACTGAGGAATATTCCATTATACATATTCCATTATACACACATACCATATCGTTATCCATTCATCAGTTGATGGACATTTGGGCTCTTTCCATGATTTGGCTATTTTTATGGCACTGCTGTAAATATTGGGGTGCATGTGCCCCTCCGAATCAGCGTTTTTGTATCCTTTGGATAGATGCCTAGTAGTGCAATTGCTGAGACATAGGGTAGTTCTATTTTTAACTTTTTGAGGAGCCTCCATACTGTTTTCCAGAGTGGCTGCACCAGTTTGCACTGCCACCAACATGTATGGTTTAAAAATTAAAATAGTAAAATAAAGCATATAACTAAATTGAGGCAACTCAGTTTGTCCCAAGGGGCAACTGCTCTCAACTCTCAGCTTTCCTCTGGGATTTAATCTTCCTATCTCCCCCAAAATGCTTACAGTGCTGTTTTTTTTAATTTCTCAATCATAGACATTATATTTTTACTACCTTTGGGTCAGGACTTCGTCTCTTGTTCTCTCCTCTTTCTTTACACATTTCACTTTTCCCATCTTACCACTAGGGCTTTATCACCATTTTTCATTAAAGCAGTATTTATTGTATGCTTTATTAGGACTATATAAATACAGTTTTTAATTTTTTTTTAACGTTTATTTATTTTTAAGACAGAGGGAGACAGAGCATGAACGGGGGAGGGTCAGAGAGAGAGGGAGACACAGAATCTAAAACAGGCTCCAGGCTCTGAGCGGTCAGCACAGAGCCCGACGCAGGGCTCGAATTCACGGACCGTGAGATCATGACCTGAGCCGAAGTCGGGCGCTTAACCGACTGAGCCACCCAGGCGCCCCATAAATGCTGTTTTTGACTGAACCAGGAGTAAACCATGATTATGCTTTTTTTCGTGTACAACTTTTTATTTTCCAGGGAGTTAATAACTGCCTCTTTTTTTTCTCCTCCTAGTTTTATTATTTTTATTTTTTATTTATTTTTTTTATTTTTTATTACATTTATTCATTTTTGAGAGACAAAGAGAGACAGAGCACAAGTGGCGGAGGGGCAGAGAGAGAGGGAGACACAGAATCCCAAGCAGGCTCCAGGCTCAGGGCTGTCAGCACAGAGCCCGATGTGGGGCTTGAACTCAAAAACCGCGAGATCATGACCTGAGCTGAAGCCGGAAACTTAACCAACTGAGCCACCCAGGTGCCCCTCCTCTTAGTTTTAAATGTTCCTATCACTAATTGATTTTTTACTCAGTTCTCCAACAAAAGAGGAAAATGGTCAAGCATAAAAAAATTTTTCTTACTTTTTTTTTCTTTCCGTTTGTCTCCTTCTTTCTTATTTTCTTTTTTTTTTTCTCTCTCTGCCTTCCTCCCACCCCCTCCCTTTTCTCCTATAGTGATTCATCTTAAGCTTCAGTCTGGATTGATTGCTCCTGGAGTTTCCTGTGCAGCAGTCATTCTAAATTTTAAGTTCACTATGATTCTGGGAATTTGTTTTTTCTCTCCTTTGTTGGATTCTTTATTTCCAAGGTCTAACATCTTCCTCTTTTTTTTTTTTTTTTTTTTTTTTTTTTTGGTTTATTTTTTCTAACAGTTTCTGGAAGAGGAGAGACCATTGGGAGATAAATTTGCATGTCTGAAAGTGTATTTATTCTATTTCACATTTGATTAATAATTGGACTGGTGTGGACTTCTGGTTGAGGTGGGTTTTCTTCTGAATTTTGAAAGGATGGTTCCATTGTCCTCGAAGTTTCCCATTTTAATTTCAGAAAGTGAGATGTCATTCTAATTCCTGATCCTTTTATGTGACATTTTTATCCTGGGAAATTCTGTGTTCTCCAATTTTATGATATGCCTTGGTATGAGTGGTTTTTTTTTGTTCAGTGGACACTGATTTGGGCTCTTTTAATTGGAAATTCATGTCCAATTCTGAGAAATTTTTGTTTTGTGTTTTATATGTCCAATTCTTTTCTTCCCATGTTTTCCTCTTTTTTCTCTTTATGGAACTTCTGTTACCTAAATGATGAATGTGTTAGATTGAGCCTTGTTTTCCTTATCATTTCTGTTCTGTTTATCATCTCTTTTTATTTCAATGATCTTTTTGTTTTAGTTTCTTAGATATTTTCTCAATTTTATCTTCTAACCTTTCTTTTGATTTTTAAAATTTTGTTCGCTTTTAATTTCTAAGTTTTTCTTGATTTCTAATTAATCTTTTTCTGTAGCTTCCTATAGTTACAAGGATACAGTACTTTCTTCTCTGAAGATACTGTGATTTTGTTTGTTTCTTAGCTCCTTGTATTGTTTGTGTCCTTTGAATTCCTCTTTCAGTTCTTTGTTTTTTTTTTATATGAAATTTATTGTCAAATTGGTTTCCATACAACACCCAGTGCTCATCCCAACAGGTGCCCTACTCGATACCCATCACCCACCCTCCCCTCCCTCCCACCCCCCATCAACCCTCAGATTGTTCTTAGGTTTTAAGAGTCTCTTATGGTTTGGCTCCTTCCCTCTCTAACTTTTTTTTTTTCCCTCCCACCCCCCCCACCATGGTCTTCTGTTAAGTTTCTCAGGATCCACATAAGAGTGAAAACATATATAGTATTCCATTGTGTATATAAGCCACAATTTCTTTATCCATTCATCAGTTGATGGACATTTAGGCTCTTTATAATTTGGCTATTGTTGAGAGTGCTGCTATAAACATTGGGGTACAAGTGCCCCTATGCATCAGTACTCCTGTATCCCTTGGGTAAATTCCTAGCAGTGCTATTGCTGGGTCATAGGCTAGATCTATTTTTAACTTTTTGAGGAACCTCCACACTGTTTTCCAGAATGGCTGCACCAGTTTGCATTCCCACCAACAGTGCAAGAGGGTTCCCATTTCTCCACATCCTCTCCAGCATCTATAGTCTCTTGATTTGTTCATTTTAGCCGCTTTGACTGGCGTGAGGTGGTATCTCAGTGTGGTTTTGATTTGTATTTCCCTGATGAGGAGTGACGTTGAGCATCTTTTCATGTACCTATTGGCCATCTGGATGTCTTCTTTAGAGAAGTGTCTATTCATCTTTTCTGCCCATTTCTTTACTGGATTATTTGTTTTTTGGGTGTGGAGTTTGGTGAGTTCTTTATAGATTTTGGATACTAGCCCTTTGTCCGATAGGTCACTTGCAAATATCTTTTTCCATTCCATTGGATCCTAAACCAGACAGAGACCCAGCAAAAAAGAGAACTACAGGCCAATATCCCTGATGAATATGGATGTAAAAATTCTCAGTAAAACACTAGCAAATCAAATTCAACAGCATATAAAAAGAATTATTCACCATGATCAAGTGGGATTCATTCCTGGGCTGCAAGGCTGGTTCAACATTCACAAATTAATCAATGTGATACATCACATTAATAAAAGAAAAGAAAAGAACCATATGATCCTGTCAATCGATGCAGAAAAAGCATTTGACAAAATTCAGCATCCTTTCTCAATAAAAACCCTCAAGAAAGTCGGGATAGAAGGGACATACTTAAACATCATAAAAGACATTTATGAAAAGCCCACAGCTAATATCATCCTCAATGGGGAAAAACTGAGAACTTTCCCCCTAAGATCAGGAACACGACAGGGATGTCCACTCTTACTGCTATTGTTTAACATAGTGTTGGAAGTTCTAGCATCAGCAATCAGACAACAAAAGGAAATCAAAGGCATCAAAATTAGCAAAGATGAAGTCAAGCTTTCACTTTTTGCAGATGACGTAATATTATACATGGAAAACCCGATAGACGTCACCAAAAGTCTACTAGAACTGATACATGAATTCAGCAAAGTCGCAGGATACAAAATCAGTTGCATTCTTATACACTAATAATGAAACAACAGAAAGACAAATAAAGAAACTGATCCCATTCACAATTGCACCAGGAATCATAAAATACCTAGGAATAAACCTAACCAAAGATGTACAAGATCTGTATGCTGAAAACTATAGAAAGCTTATGAAGGAAATTGAAGAAGATATAAAGAAATGGAAAAGCATTCCGTGCTCATGGATTGGAAGAAAAAATATTGTTAAAATGTCAACACTACCCAAAGCAGTCTACACATCCAATGCAACCCCAATCAAAATTGCACCAGCATTCTTCTCGAAGCTAGAACAAGCAATCCTAAAGTTTGTATGGAACCACAAAAGACCCCAAATAGCCAAAGTAATATTGAAGAAGAAAACCAAAGTGGGAGGCGTCACAATCCCAGACTTTAGCCTCTACTACGAAGCTGTAATCATCAAGACAGCATGGTATTGGCACAAAAACAGACACATAGACCAATGGAATAGATAGAGACTCCAGAATTAGACCCACAAACATATGGCCAACTAATCTTTGACAAAGCAGGAAAGAATATCCAATGGAAAAAAGACAGTCTTTTTAACAAATGATGCTGGGAGAACTGGACAGCAACATGCAGAAGAATGAAACTAGACCACTTTTTTACACCATTCACAAAAATAAACTCACAAGGGATAAAGGACCTGAATGTGAGACAGGAAACCATCAAAACCCTAGAGGAGAAAGCAGGAGAAAACCTCTCTGACTTCAGCCGCAGCAATTTCGTACTTGACACATCTCCAAAGGCAAGGGAATTAAAAGCAAAAATGAACTGTTGGTACCTCATGAAGATAAAAAGCTTCTGCACAGCAAAGGAAACAACCAACAAAACTAAAAGGCAACCAACGGAATGGGAAAAGATATTTGCAAATGTTTTTTATCTTTCGTATTGGAAACTTTCTTCAAATACCTGATGTTTTCAGCAGTCTTCTTTTAAGGGTGAGATTCCAAAAGCTGATCGGAAGCTTTGTGTACATGTATAAGGCTTATCAACTGGTGGGCTTTACTTAGGTTAAGAGGTTGAGGACGCAATTGGTTGCCCAAATGTCAGTATTCATGTGTTATTTCTGCTGAATTCATTCATCGATCCAGAGAATAATCCTTCTGCCTTTGGGGGTAGGAAAGGATATATGATGTTTGGGCTGTAAGTGTTTGGGGAGCTGAGTGGGGGATGGGGGGAAGGAGAGTTTCTCATTCTTCATTTTATAGATAATCACTTAATTCATAGTTTTCAGTGTGGTGCCTTGCCCTGCCTTCCATGCCTGGGGTCTCTGTGGACTCTCTCAAATTCATTTTCTCCAGAGAATAAACTTCCCTTCTCCTGCAAAGGTGGTGGGGTGGGGGGTGTGGGGTGGGGGGTGGGCGTAGGGTTCGGGAAGGGAGGACTGGGAGAGCGTTGGCCTGCCTTTGCCTCTTAGTTTAAGTGATCTTGGAACCAATGTTCCTTATGTCTGTTTTCAGAGTCCCTTCTTCCTGGACAGTGGAAAGTTTACCCTTTTTTTTTGCTTTGCTTGGTAGTTTGTGTTGCTCTATCTGCTTTTTGTTTGCTTGCTTAAACAGCCCTAAAATTCTCTATATTTTTTACTGAATTTTTTATTTTGACATAATTTCAAACTTAAAGTTCCAGAAATAGTACAGAGTCTCTGTACATGCTACACCATACTTGTCAAATGTTAATATTTTACTATATTCTTTTTTTCCTGTGTATATACATTTATATATTTATATACATTTTTCCTGAGCCATTTGAAAGTTGCAGATGCAAGCCACCTTTACTCCTGAATACTTCTCGTATAGAATCACAGTGCAGTTATCGAAGTCATCTGAAATAGACATTGATATAATATTTTTACTTAATCTATAGACCTTATTTAGATTTTGCCATTTTTCCTAAATGTCCATTTTATAGCAAAAGAAAATTCCAGACCATGCATTACATGCATATATTAGTTGTCATGTCCCCTTCATCTCCTTACTCTAGAACAATTTCTCAGTCTTTGCCTTGCATGACATTGATGTGATTTAAGAGAACATGTCAGTTATTTTGTAAGACGTCTCTTGATTTGGCTTTGTCTGATAATTTTTGTATCAACTTATGCATTCAATTTAAAATTGCTGAAATTCAAATTATGCATTTTTTTTATAGGAGTACTACAAAAGTAATGTGTTCTCAGTACATCATGACGGTGGACACATTATGTCAGTTTGTCCCGTGACAAGGGACGCTAACTTCAATCACAGGTTTTGGCTGGATTTCTCTAATGTCACATTCCTGTTTTGTTCTTACTGTGTCTTGTGGGGAAATGCTTTGAGACCGTGTAAATATCCTGCTGCTTCTCAAGCGTTGCAGGCTGGTTGTAGCTCCCACTGGTGACTTCTTGCCCGCATCACTTGTTACAATGGTTGCTAGATGGTGACTTTAATTTTCCCATTCTCTATCAGCTTTTGAGAGTGTTTTTGTTTTCCTTTGACCTGAGAGTTCATGTCTTTAGTCAGTTTTGGAAAATTCTCCATTGTTTTCTCTCTGAATATTACATATCTGTCATTTTCATGAATCTTTCCTTTCCCTGTTAAATGTATGTCAGACCTCCTTCATCCTGTTGTTATGTCTCTCAGGGTTTTTTTTTCCCCTCACGTTTCCACATTCTTATCTCTTTGTACTGCACTCTGGATAATTTTTTCACATTGATTTTGCTATTCCCTTCAGCTGTGACTAATTTTTCACCCATCCATATGAGATTTAAATTTCAGTGGTTATTTTTAGAAACTCTAATTATTTTTCGAGTCTGCCTGGTCTTTTTTTCAGTGTCTTTTTTACAAGATATGTTTATAATTCCTTCTTTTATATCTTTAATTATTTGAGGTACTTTATATTTTCCAATTATGCAATTTTTCAGTTTCTTACAGCGTCTGCTCCTATCGTTGGTCTGCTGCCTTTTGCTCTTGTTGCATTGTTTCCTTATATGTTTTATGATTTTGGAATGTGTGTTCACTGATTTTTTAATGTTTATTTTGAGAGAGAGAGAGAGAGACAGAATGCAAGCCAGGGAGGGACAGAGAGAGACAGAGACAGAGAGAGACAGAATGCAAGCCAGGGAGGGACAGAGAGAGAGAGAGACAGAGAGAGAGAGAGAGAGAGAGAGAATGCAAGCCAGGGAGGGACAGAGAGAGAGAGAGAGAGAGAGAGAGAGAGAGAGAATGCAAGCCAGGGAGGGACAGAGAGAGAGAGAGAGAGAGAGAGAGAGAGAGAATGCAAGCCAGGAAGGGACAGAGAGAGAGAGAGAGAGAGAGAGACAGAATGCAAGCCAGGGAGGGACAGAGAGAGAGAGAGACAGAGAGAGAGAGAATGCAAGCCAGGGAGGGACAGAGAGAGAGAGAGAGAGAGAGAGAGAGAGAGAGAGAATGCAAGCCAGGGAGGGACAGAGAGAGAGAGAGAGACAGAGAGAGACAGAATGCAAGCCAGGGAGGGACAGAGAGAGAGAGAGAGACAGAATGCAAGCCAGGGAGGGAGGGAGGGAGGGAGGGAGGGAGGGAGAGAGAGAGAGAGAGAGACAGAATGCAAGCCAGGGAGAGAGAGAGAGACAGAATGCAAGCCAGGGAGGGAGGGAGGGAGAAGAGAGAGAGACAGAATGCAAGCCAGGGAGGGACAGAGAGAGAGAGAGAGAGAGAGACAGACAGACAGAATGCAAACCAGGGAGGGACAGAGAGAGAGAGAGAGAGAGACAGAATGCAAGCCAGGGAGGGAGGGAGGGAGAGAGAGAGAGAGAGAATGCAAGCCAGGGAGGGACAGAGAGAGAGAGAGAGAGAGAGAGGGAGAGGGAGAGGGAATCCCAAGTAGACTCCATGCTGTCGGCACAGCGGAACCCGATGCGAGGCTCAATCTCACAACTGTGAGGATATGACCTGAGCTAAAATCAAGAGCCAGATGCTTGACCAACTGAGCCACCCAGGCACCCTCTGAGTTCATCTTCAGTAAGGTTTTCTGTGGTAGTCTTTGCCACCTAGGCTAAGGGGGTGTCACTCTAGAGGGTTGGTTTGTTCTTGTTTGTTTGTCTGTTTTGGCTTCTGCTGGCTATTCCAGAGGTATCCTGGAGATAAATCAGTTTTTTACATTAATTTCTCAGTAGGAGGTTTCCATACGACAGGTACAGATTTCGTTTAAACCCCAAACCTGTATGAGGGCTGGGCTCTGTTAAAGCACCCCAACCTAAACTCAGGTTTTTTTTTAATTAAAAAAATTTTTGTTTTAATGTTTATTTTTGAGAGACAGAGCATGAGCAGGGGAGGGGCAGAGAGAGAGGGAGACACAGAATCCCAAACAGACTCCAGGCTCTGAGCTGTCAGCACAGAGTCTGATGCAGGGCTCGAACCCACAGACCGCAAAATCATGACCTGAGCCCAAGTCAGACACTTAACTGACTGAGCCACCCAGGCACACTGCCCGCCCCCCCCCCCCCACAATTTTTTTTAATGTTTATTTATTTTTGAGAGAGAGAGAGAGAGAGAGAAAACAAGTGGGGATAGGTCAGAGAGAGAGAGGGAGACACAGAATCGGAAGGCTCCAGGCTCCAAGTTGTCAGCACAGACCCCTATGTGGGGCTTGAGCCCACAAACCCTGAGATCATGAGCTGAGCTGAAGTCAGACTGAGCCACCCAGATGCCCCCAAAAAGAAGCGTTTTTTATTTCCTCTATCTACTAGGGAATGACCTTCTGGGCCACCTTTTTGTTGATTGTGCAGGCCTTGAGGGATTCTGCCTTTGTGTGTCTGTCCCGCTTCTGGTTCCCTCACTTCCTGTGCCCAAAGACATCGTCCCTCTGCCAGCATGGACATTACACCCGAAGTCACTAAGCCCAGCAACTACCTCTGCCCTCCACAGCGTGCCGGAGTGCCAACCACCCCCTGTGCTGTCAACCCCCAGGTGCGGCTTTTTCTTCATTTTTGGTGCCTGGGACTTCCGCTTCCTGTGACCTCAGCTAGGCATTTAAAAGGAGTTTTGTTACATTTTATCCTACATTTCCGTGTATCGTTTAGCAAGAGACTTCATCTGTGTCGCCTCCCAAAACGTGTTGAATTCTTGTCCACTGTTGTCGCCTTGCCTGTTCTTTCTGCCTTTGTAGGTTCATGCCTTTTCTTTTTCCAGGAGGAAGCGGAGATAAAACAGAGTAGACAAAACATATGCCTTATTGGAATTCCAGAGAAATGAAGAATTAAGAAATGACTGCATTTTAGAGGTTGCTCTTTCCACATTGTATCAACTTTACTGGTGGCATTATACTCCTGTCAGCTCAGAACCACACAAGGCTTTGGTTTTCTTGCTCGTAACTGTGTTGGTGTTTTGTGCTTAGATGCCACAAGGTGTAACTCTTTTTCAGGAGTTTCTGTTTACTCCGCCAGTGAAGTCTTCCTCCGTACCATAGCTGGCCTCTTATAGCCAGTGGGCTCAGCAAACCTTTTTATGCCTGGGCCAGAGAATGAACTTCTCTTTCCAACTGTCGGAATATTTCAAGTGCAGGATAGTCAGACGAAATCATGAATTTGTTTTACCTCTCGTGAGAAGTAGCTGTTTCGGCTGCCATTAACATTCTTGAAACACTTTGGATTGTAGATCAACTTTGTTTATTTGCATCAAATAAATCACTAGTGTTTTCATTAAAACATATCTTCTAAGTGTTTTCAGTACACTTCTTAAGTAACAGATCTGCGGATCGTAATTATGTTCTAAAAATAATCCAGATCTTGTGAACTATGTCAAGTAGGTGAACTGTTATTTTTAATATATCAAAGTATGAACCAACAAAATCAATGATGTGTTATTTTTGCCCCATTTAATTGATTAGACAGTGTCTTAAACTATCTTACCATAGATATATTTAGTGAAATTTATTACTTGCAGACTGATATAACTCATGAATTATTAAAAGCATCAGCATATGGAACCCACTCTTCCCTCATTCCAAATTCTTTTAATATGGCTTATGTTGAGCCATTTAACTGGCTTCTATCCATCCCACCGATGGAAGCTGCAGCCAGATGAGGATTCTTATAAATGATTGGCTTCCTTTCCAAGCAAAAGGAGGATGAAATGTCAGCTTTTTCCTCCACTACCTGAAAAGCAATCAGTGGCAACCTTTCCTGGCCTTCTTGACAGTAGTTTGGCTCTATAGAAGAGGGTGGGCATTTAGCCAAATGTGAATTTCAGTGCTATATCAGGAAAAAAGTAGCTAAAACTCAGATAATAGCTGGAATTTGCAGAGAGGCATTCAGATGGGTCTAACCTGTGAGTCTTCAGTAAGCTAACCATAGCTCAGAAATTCCTGAAGTGCGCATTTTAATCCCTTCTTTCCTAGCGATGAGCTGAGTGACCAGAGGTTACCTACCAAATCTGTCTTCCCGGCTGTGTGCGCTCCTCTGTAGGACTGGGTTTAGGGGTACCAACAGCTTCAGAATAGTGTAGCATGGTGACTGATTACCGACGACAAATCAAGACCACTGAAAAGGATTCCAAGGAATCAAACCTTGGAGTTCAAGACCATTTATTAACTTGAACTTATGCTTTGAAATTTGTTATCCTTATCTGTAAAATGGGGATATTATTTATTTCACAGGATTATTATGAAATCTTAAATAGTATATGTGGAAGCATTTTGTAAGTGGTGTGGGACTATAAAAAGTAAAGTGTTGTTAACATAAGGCTGCTAGTATAATGCTTTATCACATGGAACAAATTTTAAAATTGTGAAGGACACTGGTGGGGAAACACTGAAATTCACAGGACGGTGTTTTTTTTGTTTTTTCTTTTTGTTTTTTGTACCCATATAGGCTCTATTATGTTTTTTCTGTTGTTTAATCCTTACAACTCCAAGAGTTAACATTCTGTTAGCTCTATTCTTACAGACGAAGAAAGTGAGACTTACTTAAGATCTACCTCTCCATCATTCTGTCTTACAAAAGAGGAAATGGAGACTAAAGAAGATTCTCGGTCCATCATTCCATCTATTATAATATACTACTGTATTTTCATAACTGTTTTTATCTTGCACACAAACTTGGCCCCCAAATTAAATAGGAAACACAATAGCAAATAATTAGATTGACAGTGTAAATAGAGACAGACTTCCGTCACTGGCGTTATGATGGATTAGATATGCTCTATGACCCTCCCAACTGAACAAGTAAAATACTGAATGAAATATCATAAAGCAGTTTTAGCGTATTGCTAAGCTGGCATGAAAGTAAGATATTTGTTGACTCACTAAACAAAGTGAGGCTGGGTATCCTGGTAGGTGATTGGGAACCAGAGCCAGCTTTGCGTGGACGTTTTTGTAATTTGATGACCTGGGGCTTCTGCTATGAAGAATGGGGCAGGGAAGCAGGATGGACAGCCTGTGGCCTATGTAAGTTGGGGAATCTAGAAAAACTTCCTGGAGAATCCAGGAAATCAAAAGACTATATTTTCAGTTAAAGGGGAAAAGAAGTAGGTCTGTAATGATCCTGCTGTTGAGAACTACAGTTTTAAGCCACCTTCACATGGTTCGTGGTCCGAATTCATACAATAGGTGTCATCCAAATACAGTTTCAGAGAATTTCGTTGGAAGTGGCCCTGAATTGGTAGGGACCAGCAGAAGTAGACAAACCCACTCTTGAGTAATTCATCTTCAATCCGGGTCTCAATTCTTACAAATAAAGTATCTCAGGAAAATCACAGTTACAACCCACAAGACCATAAAGAAATAAGGCAATATCATGACTGAGAACCAGCAGAAATTCACCTTCAAGGACTCTGATTATGGGATTAGATTATTAGATTCAAAGAAATTGTTGAGGGGCGCCTGAGTGGCTGAGTTGGTTAAGCGTCCGACTTCAGGTGGTGATCTCGTGGTTTATGAATTTGAGCCCCTCATCAGGCTCTATGCTGACAGCTCGGAGCCTGGAGCCTGCTTTGGATTCTGTCTCTCTGTCCCTCTGTCTCTCTCTCTCTCTGCCCCTCCCCCACTCATGCTCTTTCTCTCAAAAATAAATATTAAAAAAATAAAAATAAATAAAAAAAAGAAATTGTTGAGATACAACCCAAAGAGACCGAAAAGTGAAGTGATGTGGAGAGTGGAGGATGTCTAATCAAGAGTTCTAGAAGGAGAAGAGAGGAAGGGTGGAAAGAGGCCCTCTGAAAGGATAATGGCTGAGAACTTTCCGTTATTGTTGAATTTCAGACTTCAGATTCAGGAAGACCTATATATAAATCACGAAGCAGGTGAAACCACAGTACACCAAAGAAAAAGAGAAGACCTTAAACTCGGCTGACAGTAGAAATTACTTGCCCCACGCTCCTGTGACCCTGGGTTAGTCTCTCAGAGAGTCGCCCCAGCCTGTTCTTCTGGTACACTCAAATGCGGTTAGACTCACTCCAGCTCCACCATAGAAAACGTATTCAGGAGCAAATTGCCCTAAGGAAGTTCTAGGGATGCTAAGTTGATAATTTACTACCTCCCTTACTTAAGTCTGCCGCACTAAGGGGATTTCTGACCTTTGATTTTCTTCATCTTTCGTGTGTCTGTTTACCGTGAAGTCAGTGAGATTGTAGCCATCCGTGTTACCTTGTGTTTGTGAACAATCAGTTGTTTTTTGTGGGTGGAATGAATTAAAGGTAGGACGCAGCAAGTAGACTTCAGACCTGTCGCCGAATCTTTTCTCCCTTGATCTAAGAGAGCCGGCCCGAAGACCGCGCTAGGTCTCTGTACTTGTCTGGTTTCCTGAGGCAGCGCATGCCCAGTGGAGTGTGTGCTGCCAGTTGTTGGGGCTGCAGAGTTTTACTGGTTAAGGTAACATGGGCCACATTACTGATTGCCCCTTTCAAATCTCCCAGTAACCATTAACATAAATATCATCTCACCATTTGGGACAGGGGACACCACCCTTATGCACGTTAGTAATGTGATGCTAATGCTTAACCCTTTCCTGGCTCTGTTCGCTTCCGAGGCCTTGCTCTGTATCCTTTAGTAGGAGGTCTCTGTGAACCTCGAGGTGAAATGGAAGGGTTAACTCCTTTTGGTTTTGCCCTTTGACCACTTCAGGATGAGAGGCATGATGAAATACTTTTCAAAATCTTCAGTGGAAACACATCATGCATAATTGGAGCAAAAAAGAATAAATCAAAGCTTTTCCCCCCTTTTAGTCTGGTAATTCATAATTGAAACCACATTGAGGTAGGGGCTGATAACTTCAAAACAAGCAGGGAAACTGCCCTTTCTGTCAAGGTAGGGATAGGTAAGGCTCCTCATTACCAAGGGCTCAAAAGCTTCTGTATAACAAGCCTGTCCTCTCCTCCCTTCCTTTCTTTGAATTCTCACTCTTCTGCTCAGCCAGATACCTTCAGTTAAATCAAATCTGGGTTCACTCCAACGTGCTTAGTTCTCTTCTTGTCACATGAATTTATACGTGGTGACATTTAAAAAAAATCTCTGATATGGTGAGTAATAGGAATTAAATTTTGAATCATCCTGCTTCAAGGTTGATTTCTTCTGTCTGGAATTTGGTTGGTTTAGGTTGAAAGAGTCCTTTAGTTAGTAACGGCATGTGGTTTTCCTCGCTCTTGATTTTATAATCCTCCGGTAGTGGCAGCAAGAACATTTCAGAATGGTTAGCAGAGGCCATGTACTTGCTCCCTGCCTTCCTCTGCTTTCTGTATGGTAGGTAACCATGGCTAGAATGGTTTTGGCTAGGCTCATGTCGGGCTACCGTGACCTTTCAACTAAAAAAAAAAAAAAAAAAAAAAAAAAAAGGCAAAACGAGATTGCGGGAGAGGTCCAGACAACTTTCCTTGTATGAGATTGCCAAAGGCACACCTAATTTGAGTTTGAATTTCTTTCTTGAAGGGGAAAACCCCTTTGCACTGAAGGGTGACCCTATGCGTCTCTTTCAGGCATCCTGAAACCCGAGCCCACGACTCTCTCTTGCAGGTTGGTCTGCTCTGCTCACTGCTCACTCACCAGGGCTTTCCAGAATAAGCAGTAGGAAAGAACTTTTCCTCAGCTGGTCTTGTGACCTGGCAGTTTTTGTAGCTATTATGGATTACTTTTATGTGATTGCAGTTTAACAATCTGGATTTCTTATTGAAGCTTCTAGAATGAATGGCTGTTGCGGGAGTGAAAGTGAAGTTTGGGAGGAGGGGCGGGAGATGGCCAAGGTATTCTGGCCACATGCCAGTACTCTGCCACAGTGATACATACCTCTCCTCTTGGCTTCTCCTCCCATCTCTGAGTAAACGGTTTCATGGGGGAGATTTGAAGGCGGTGTCGATAGCCCAGATTCTGGCGGTGCCGCTGCGGTAGGTGGGCTTTGCCTTTTCTTCAGGTCACTGTTGCTGGGTGCCTGGTTCCATGCCCTGTCCTGCCATGATGGAGATTTAATCAGGCAACAGAGTTAATTGCCAGCGTTGTTTGCCTTTTCCCTGGCAGAAGTCAGAGTCTTGAGTAAATTATGGAGGTTTAAATTTGCTTGATTTCCTGCAGAAAGTGGGGTCAAGAGGTCCCAGACTGTAGACACTCTCTCTGGTCAGCCAGCAGGGGGTCAGTTCTTAAGGGTATTTCAGAGGAGACTGAATGCCATTCTTGAAATGTCCTTCTCCACCAGTTTTTTTCTCTGGGGGTTAGTTTGTTGACCTTACCCCAGTGGAGCGGAGGGTCTATGGGAAGGCACACACCCCAATTAAAGCCGCCTTTCTCCACGCTGTCCTTGTGCTCCAAAGGCAAGTGGGATTATGTTTGAGGAGGAAAAAAGCGATTGGCACAGAAGCCTAGTTGTAGAGCAGCATTTCCTATTTCTGACCTTTTGAAAAAGAACATAAAGGGAGCCATGTTCCCTTCTCAGGAAAACAATACTCAGGAAAAGAAAGTTTTGAAAGACATCAACAGAAAGCTAATCATGTGACTTAAAAGACCCTTCCATCATTCCAGGCTTCTGGTGCCATGGCGTTGGCCTGCCCGGCCGGTCCCTCTCGTTTCCGCTCTCCTCCCTTGTCTCCCTGTCTTGTTTGCTACTCAGTTTGCCAGCACGCGCCTGCTTACCCTTGACGACGACGACGACGACGACGACGACGCACCAGTCCCCTCCTCGTCTCTTCCAGGGAGGCAGAGGCCACTGTATCAGCCTTCACGTTCCCTGCCGCCCCGGACTTGAACACCTTGTGTTGGTACTTGTTATTTTACCTAGCCGTCTTCCCCACCAGATTATGAGCATGTCAAGGGGAAGGCCTTGGTTTGTCTTGGCATCTGTAACCTTCTTCTAGGAATATGGGATGTGCTCAGGAAATGTTGACTGAATGAATGAGCATCAGAAATACTATCAGTAGGAACAGTCGCTGAACTGCTAACACCAGTATTTGGGCAGGTTGGAAGAATACGGGTAGGGAGAGCCGCACGTTTTTGTGTCTGTTTTAAACTACAGTTCATGGAGCTCTGTGCTGAGCCCTCTGCTCAGAGCTTCTGTGCATCATCTCTCTTAGTCATCATTGCCCTAGGAGATGGTACCATCATGGTCCCCATTTTACAGAAGAGGAAATTCATACAGGAGTAGCTTCACGCATCACAAAACTAGTAAATGGCAGGACCTAGATTCAGACTCTCTGCTAAATATCCTTATCCTACACTTCTTTGGAATATTTGGTACAATAAGATTCTTGGTAAGTGCTTTCAAATGAATGAACTAGGTTGGAAATTACTTCAGAACTCATGATGTCATGCATTTGAGTGTATATCAGCTCTTCACATCCAGACATGAAGAGGACAGAAAGAACATCACCTGGGCCCTGTGGATTTAATGGAATTTAATTTAATCTTACTCATTTTTATTTATTTATTTTTTTGTATTAATGGACTTTTTTGGAAGGGCACCTGGGTGGCTCAGATGGTTAAGCATTTGACTTTGGTTCAGGTCAGTTTGTGAGTTTGAGCCCCATATCCAGCTCTGTGCTCTCAGCACAGTGCCCACATCGGATCCTCTGCCCCTCTCTCTGTCTGCCCCTCCCCGATCCATGCTATCTCTCTCTCTCTCAAAAATAAACATTAAAAAAAAAAAAAAGAATCAGTAACAAACAAATGTTTAATGTTTATTTTTGAGAGAGACAGAGAGAGAGAGAGAGAGAGAGAGAGAGAGAGAGAGACAGAAAGAGAGAATGTACACGAGCAGGCGAGGAGCAGAGAGAGAGGGAGAGAAAGAATCCCAAGCAGGCTCTGCACCTTCTGTGTAGAGCCTGAGGCAGGGCTTGATCTAATGAACCATAAGATCATGACCTGAGCTGAAATCAAGAGTTGGCTGCTTAACTGACTGAGCGGCCCAGGTACCCCAACTTACTCATTTTTAAACAGGTTTTCATCGGGTAACGCTAGGCACTATGCTAGGCGCTAGGTGTTAAAACAGGTATGGTTCTTGCTTTCATGGAGCTTTCAAGGTAAAATATAAAGAGTAGGAAGGAAAAGAGGAAACTGTGAAAATAAAAACAGTATATTTGGAGAAGGAGTAGAGGTAGAGAATCTGGATAAACTAGGACCCTAGAGCATGATAAGGTCAAGGTAGAGAGGAAGAAGGATTTCATCTAGACTTCTTGCTGGAAGAGACTTGACAATTGCCATCCCACTTTCAAGACATGTGTAAAGTAAAGCCCAGAGAAATTACTTCTCCCACAGGGTCAACCATTGGTTACCATTCATCGAATGCTTGCATGTGTGAGGTACTTTACATATGTTAAATATTTACTTTTATTAACAGCCTCTTGGTTGTTAAGAAATGCTAATTAAGAAATGTAAATAACATTGTTAGAAATTATTACTCTTATTATTTCTCATAGCTGGAGAAGTATTATTATCACAATTATGGAAACTGAGGTGCAAGAGAGGTTAAGTACTTTGCCCCGGTCACACTGCTGCTAAGTGAAAGAATCTAGATTCCTATTAAGGACACACAGTTCCCAAACTGACCCCAAACATGTCGACTCGGGTTTTGAAGTCACCTGCCTCATATAACCCTGGCGGTATATCCTACAGTAAAGCACTGAGCCCGTATCCCAGTAAATACATGCTCGGCCGCTTCTGGGTTAGGTCTGTGCTCATCTCGAGATCTGTATTTCATGGGGAAATGTTGGTAAGATTTCAGTCCCTATTCTGCTCCTTGGCGTGCTGTCTCCCCTTTAGGCTGCCTCTTCTTTTCTTTTCTTTTTTTTTTTAATGTTTATTTATTCTTGAGAGAGAGACAGAGCGTGAGAGGCGGAGGGGCAGAGAGAGAAGGAGTCACAGAATCTGAAGCAGGCTCCAGGCTCTGAGCGGTCAGCACAGAGCCCGACGCGGGGCTCGAACTCACGGACTGTGAGATCATGACCTGAGCTGAAGTCGGACGCTTAACCGACTGAGCCACCCACGCGCCCCTAGGCTGCCTCTTCTGCTTCCGCCTTCTCAAGCCTTACCTGGTGTGCAAGTGAGTAGTGTGGAAAAGTAGAACACCAAGACAAGTTACCGTCGGGTCCTACCCACCCCCTTCCCCGCCTCTCCTCCTCCCCTTCCACCGCCCTCCACTTCCCAAATGGAGCTGGCCAAGGGGATGAGACCCGATCTGTCGTCTTGCCAGAGACTCTGGTTCCTTCTCCTGGCAGTGCCTTGAAATCAGAGCTGTGATGCCCTTCAGGGGGTGCCTCAGTTTAAATTCCAAGGGATTCGTTTTCCGAAACCAAGCTTCGCATCTCTCAGGGAACTTTCCTCTCCTTTTAATGTCCTACAGGCGTTCGAGTGTGCTAGCATTCCCCACTTCTCCCAAGAACAGACCTCATTTTGTTGGGGTTTTAATAGTTTTTCCTTCTGTGTTAGAGATGTATTTACCTTTTTTAATTTATGTGTTTCCTCTGTGTCAGTGTTACGTATTTATTCCACGTACCTTTGGAAATCGTAGAGTTTGGGGTGGGCTCTTGCCCACATGTGATTATCAAGGATAAAGAACTTCCAGCATTTTTGTCTCAGAGAAGAGTTAGAAGTAATAAACTCTGGTGCTCCCCACAGTTCCATTTTCTAGAGTCTATAAAATGGTGATGCCTGCCTTGGACTCGGAGGAGGAGGGCATGGAGAAGGGCCGTGAACCTCCACCATCCAGTGTTCTGGAGCTAGACAGCTTACACATTGTGTAACCTTGAGCACCTAGCATCATTCCCTCCCCTCCCCTCCCTCCCTCCCTCCCTCCCTCCTTCCTTCCTTCCTTCCTTCCTTCCTTCCTTCCTTCCTTCCTCCCTCCCTCCCTCCCTCCCTCCCTCCCTCCCTCCCTTTCTTTCTTTCTTTCTTTCTTTCTTTCTTTCTTTCTTTCTTTCTTTCTTTCTTTCTGGTAAAGCAAATGATTAGACATCATTCACTATTTTTAATCTTATAGTTTCATCATGTGCAAAATAAGAATAACTGTGTCTACCAGGGGGTTGTTGTGAGTGAAACTCAAGTGAGATAATACGTGTAAAGCCCAGTGCCTAACGCTTAGTAAATACTCGGTAAATCTTTCATCACACATTACATTATTTTACACCCTTCTTCAAAAAATCTGTTTTTCTGCCTTTTCCATTTAAAGGGGTGCTTTTCAGGCGTAAGAGAGTATTGTGTTGGTAGGAGTAAATGAGTGGGTTGGGATGGTGATGGCAGAGAGGCCATGCACCTTCAGGATTAGTTGTGACTTAAGCATAAGGCTACTTACTGACCAGTTTCCATAAAAGTCAGGAGGATAAAAGAATAAGATTTGGGGTCGAAAAGTAAAAGGGGTTCCTACAAATGTGATGAGATGCTAGGGTACCAGTGCTAAAGTCCAGGCACCTTCCTAAGACTGCAGCTTAATGTCAGAGCATGAGGTCATAGACACAGAAAGTCCACATTGAGCAGATAGCCTTTCCTATTGTGTCTCGTGGCTGTGAAATCTAATTATGGCCTGTTGTGGACGTTCTGGCTTTAATATCCTGATTACATTAGGACTCCTGGAATCCCATTCAGTCTCTGTGAGTTCCCATCCCATGTGTATTCCATGTGTTTGTGTACATTTCCTGTCCCACACTGTTACATCTGGCAAACAGCTGTTGTCCTCTACGTGGTGATGGGTGTCCATCAGTGATAAGGATGAGGTTGAAGGGGAACCTTGGGAATGCCAGAGTAGGAGAGACGCTAGGGAAGTGTAAGTGGCCAGAATAACAGATAGGACATTTCATGTTCAGCCACCTTCTGGCAGAGATGAAGTCTGGTCCTGGACTTTTCACATAATATGAATGTGAATGTAATTAATGCCACTGAACTGTACCCTTAAAAATGGTTAAAATGCTGATTTCATGTTATGTTTGACCATGGTTTAAAAAAATTAATGTACCAAAAACCATTTTATGCTTTAAATGAGTGGATTGTATATTATATGAATTATATCTCACAAAAGCTGTTTAAAAATACAAAGTTGTTTTAACAATCTTATTATCAGTACAAAAATATTTTTGCTTATGTTACTGTATCAAAAGTTACTTAATGTTTTAATGGTAGCAAAGAATTTGAATTTCCGTCAGTACTTTTGAAACCTTATTTTGAGGAAATTTCAAACCTACAGAGAAATTGAGAGAATTATACAGTGAACTCACACCTAGAACTCCTTGCCAGGATTTATGCATTTTATGTATTCACACTCTTTATTCCCAGTGTCAGAAGTGATGTGCTTTGATATATTTTATTTTGTTTTGCTTTTTGTTTTTTTGTTTTTTTGTCTTTTTCAAATTCAGTGTGCTAATTACTTCTTGGGCCCTTTCAATTTGAAAACTCATGTCTCTTCTACTGTTCTGAGAACTTATTTCTTTGGTAATTTTGTTTCTTCTGTATTCTGTGTTTTCTTTTTCAGGAACCTGTTAGATGGATGTTGGACCTCCTGGATTTTCTCATCTTTTTTGTCCTGTTTTTTATCTCTGCCCTTTTTGTTCACTAGATTGGAATATGTTGCCTTTTTCTTTCAATCCTGCTTTTAAAAAAAATTAAGCTATATTTTTAACGTTCAAGTATTCTTTCCTGTTCTTTGATAGATCTTTTTAAATAAAAATAGCAATTTATTCTTATTTCATGGATGAAAAATTCTCTTCCTGAGGATATAATTTATTGATGTTGTTTTAATGTCCTTCTGCTTTTCTCTTGTCTCTGTTTCCCCTGAGTTCCTGCTTTTCTATTCGTTCATTTGGTTTCTGTCATTATGCGGAAGATATTGTTGAAACGGCTGTGATTCTAGGATCTGTTCATAATTACCAGGGAATCACTGAAAACCTGACCGGAAGGAAGCTCTGTGTGTGAGGGCAAGCCTACTTCCCGGAGGGCTGTGAGGTGCTAGAGGGGCAAGTGGGCTCCATGGCCGCCAGCGTTTGGGGAGCTGGAGAGCAAGAAGGCTCTGGGGCTCATCACTCAGAACGTAGACTGGCACCTGCATGTTCCTTCCAAAGGTGTCCACATCTCCATACCCAGAGCTTCAGTTCCCCAGAGAATATACCTCCCTCCCCCTGCAGGGGTGGGCAAGAAGAGGAGTCTTCTGGCTGAGTGGCTGGGTGAAGGGAAGTTTTGTGGATCTGGGTCTTTTTTTGCTCCTTACACATATTTTTAACCAGTCTTCCTGTTTTCAGCCCTGCCCCTCCTCTTACCCCACAAGGTTCCTGCTGAACTCCGTTCTGAGCCTTTGGGGGCTGAGCAGTTTGGACTGGTTTGCCTTCGTGGGCCCGCCTCTGTGTAGGCACTTCGCTTCCACTCTCATTCTCCTGCCCCGTTACCACTTCACCCTTCCAGTCTTCCAGAAACCCGTCCCTGCTGCTCATCAGCTGTGGTGGCCTCTCTCATTTCACTGTCGTCGTCCATTTCTATTTCCGATCTACGGTCACTTTAGTGGACTTGAGGAGAGAATGGAGATAATGCATGCATTTCATCTGCTGGGTTTAACTAGCAATCTCTTCTGGGCTACAGACATTCTCTGCTCCTGTTTTAGTGGCATCAGAGCTAAAGTTAATTAAAGAGAGTCCGTACAAAAGCTCTTGGGCTGGTCACGGTGACAGCCACCCAATCTCCCACGTTCTAGCCTGCTGACAGCAGTGGCAAAGAGATCAGCCCCATGGTTACTAGACCCTTCGCTGACTCCTCTTCATCTGTTCTCTTGCAGAAGCGGGGCAGTGTGAGCAACCCACTCTTCCTCCCACTGATTCCACCGCAGTCCCAAGGTTTTACCGCCATCGTCCTCACCTACGACCGAGTGGAGAGCCTCTTCCGGGTCATCACTGAAGTGTCCAAGGTGCCCAGTCTGTCCAAGCTGCTCGTTGTCTGGAATAATCAGAATAAAAATCCCCCGGAAGGTAAAAAGGGTGGGAAGGTGCTGTGTTCAGGAACGGCCTGCTTTGGGTGTCGGCGCGCCTCCCAGCTGGGTCAGTTTGGGACTGGCCACATTATTTGCATCCTTAGGCTTGCATGAAGTTTCCTGCTTTGTCAACAGTAATGCCATTTCTGAGGCAGCGTGACCCGTTTAGTCAGCCATCTCACTCTTGTTCTGGGGTGGCCCAGCTCACTGTGCGACCAGGGTGTGAGCTGCAGCCACGAGGGTCTGAGAGCTCAGGAATCAGTGGGATCAAAGGCCAGCAGCCTTGGGAAAACAGACCTCAGCTTCCCTCGGCCATCTCAGCTGATTTGTTTACATGAAAGCTCAGTTTAAAAGGCATTAGTTTTCTCCTTCCTTATCTCGGCTCTGATACTGTGCTTTCCTTAAAAAAAAAAAAAAAAAAGATGGCCTCACTTCCAACTGGGCAAGTCAGCAGAGCATGCCGTCTCCAGGCTTCGAATCAGTTCCTTAAAGTGAGTGCGCACTACGGTCCCCAGGCGGTTCATCGCTAATCGCTTTGTCCCTTGCCTTGGCCACCGTGTGAGCTGCTGGCTGGCGCTGGCAGCTAGGGTTGAGGACTGTTTGATTAATTGGATTTCTTTTTCATTCAGGAGGCATAGAGTATGTTCCACCTGCATTTAGTTTCTCATTCAGTCTGTCTATTACTGATCCTAATCCCAGGCACTTCAAAGCTCCTGCCCTTTATAGCCTATTAAAGCCAGGAAGTTTCTGATGGATTAGAGCAAGGAATGAGTTTGAAGTTTGTAATGTGCACCACTATCACTGATAAGGTCTAGTTTATTGCCTGACAGTAGTATCTGCACTTTTTATGGCTATTCTCTTTTAATTGGGAATACTGAAGTCAGGATAGTCAACCCTGGAAACTGCCCCCGGTAGATCTATAGTTTAGGCTGGAAGAAGAACATTTACTGTCTGTGAGGCAAATCAGAAATTACCCCCAAGAAAATTCTTTAGTACCTCCCGAGACATTTAAGAACTGTTCCTTAGTGGGATTTTCGTTCTCTGAGAGAATCCTACACTTTCTCTCTAGATTTAGGGAGCCGTGGTTTAAGTAAACAAAATGTCTACTTTAAATGACGCTCCCATTTTACGCTCCAAAGAACAGTGCCTTTTCGTACTAAGTACATACATCTTTTTATGCCAAGTCCGTTTTCCTCCCAACAACCAGTTTCCTGGATTTTTGTTTGTTTCATTTATTTGACTCTCAAGAAAGGGGTAGAAGGAAAAGGGAGGAGACGGGAGGAGGAAGAACTGGGCAGGAGGAAGGGAAAGGCAGAGGGAAACGGGAACTGTGCAGGGAGGGGCACGGAGAGAGCCCAGCCCGGTGCCTCACCTGGAGGTGGGGGGGGTGGGGGGTGAGCCGGCCGGCACTGTTGTGCTGCTCCTTGGTCTGGCACTTGAAAGGGACGAGTCCTGTTTTGAGAAGGAAGGCTGTGGGTCCCTGCTCGGATCTGCGGTAGCTCACTGCATCCCGCCACGTTCACCCTCCTGCGCCTGCCCCCGCGCACGCAGGCCGCCGGCTTTCAGAGGGAGCCCCCGCCCGCCCGGATAGGCACAGGTCTGAATCTGGAGCTAAATGCAAAGGAGGCTTCTCCTTCCTTGGACGCCTTGGTCAGGCACTTTGCGCTCCAGGGGAATGACTTCTTGTGAGTGCGAGTCCCTCGCAGACCGTGAGAAGGGAGGAACCGTTCTCTGCCCTCCTAGTCGAAGCCCTCGCCTCGCCCTGGTCTGACGGAAAGCAGTAACACAAACCTAGAGGTTTTGGAGCTGGGTGTTCAGTCTTAATTTTGGGGAGACCTTGCTAAAATGTGGTTAATTTTATGACCAGGAGCTTAGTTTATTTTTGTAATGTTTCGGCTCCAGGGAAGAGAGTGAGCCCTCAACCGATGAGGCCCCAAATTTGACACGTTTAGAGACTGAACCAGCTTTTTTTTCCCTCGCAGTGGTTTTTAGGTCTCCGCTCAGGCTCTGGCGATGTGGTTGTTTGGGGAGAGCGTGAACCATGTTTAATCTTCTGTGGGGTGTTTGTTCAGTTGGTAAATGAGGCTGTCAGCTCTGGTCCTCATGCCAGCAAAGCCATCTGAGTCTGCATGTATGGCATTAGTAACATATATATCTTTTATAAAGCAAGTCCAAGGCTTTGAAATATTAGAGGCGAAAATGATGTTTTTCACTTTCTCTACATTTACTAAAATAAATATTGCGGTGAACATGTCTGCTGCTGGGAGGGTTAATGTAGGCAGAAATCCACCCCCCCCAGCTCCCCCACCACTTTTTTTTTTTTTTTCACTCTCCAACACAACCAAATACTTTTTGCTTTTTGGTTACATTTAAGCCTAAATTGCTGGGTTTGAAGTTTAAGTAAATACTTAGACTAGGCAATAGAAATTTCCAGTGAGCTTTCGTCACATCGGTTTCGAGCTCTGTCAGAAAAAAAAGGCAAGCCACTGCCTTCGTCCTCCCCAGCTCTTCAGTTTCCAAACTTGATGGATATAGAGGTTGTTTGGCTTGGCCCCTGGCCTCCGTGTGAAGGAAGCTCTTACATGGTACATCTCAGACAGGTTTAACTCAGCCTTCTGTTTTAGCTGATTTCAGTGTTAAATTTGAATTGACCTCAGGAGCTCCCTGGCTTCAGATTGTGACTTTGATAGTTGTTAGCAGGCGGGCTGGGCTGAGTGTGTTGGGATGGTCAACTCAGAGGAGGCAACAGAGAAGTAGAAGTCACAGCCAGCCACCTTGCATTTGTGCTGAATTCTGGGACTGTGGGGAATTAACGTCATGGGGACCAGCTGGACACCGGCAGCTTGAGCACTCCAGAAGTGAGCTCAAGGTTTGTATGGAGATAATCTGACCATTTATTTTATGGGTCTGTGGTTGTGTTTGTGACAGTGTTGGCCAGGATGGCTTGGGGTCATCTTCAGTCAACCTGAGCATTTTATAGTACCTTTGCCAAGATGGAGGGAAAATTCTCTTTGCTCACATCTTTCTTGGCATCCAACATGGAGAAAACCATTAATCAGTACACATTAAAAAAAAACCCTCAACACAAGGAGTTCTTTTTCTCCTTAGAGCTAGACTAAAGCTCCTAACTGTGAAGTTATCAGGTCACCTGGCTCAGCTGTTTGTTTTTCATAAATTCAGCAATGTGCTTGGAAAACCCTTGTTTTTCAGACTACTTTGTGTGAATGGAAGGTGACATTTTTATTTTGCCAGCTGCAGATTCACAGGATGAGACATAAGGTACATTATTTTGAATTCATTTAGAATTTAGAAGGAGTACAGAAAAAGAGACCCCATTTGGGCTCAGCAATGGAATTGGAGCCTGAAGGTCTCTGGCTATGCTTTACTGTGTCCTTCTGCATCCTAAGGGGCCTCCCCACAGCCGTGTGTCTACACCTCTTCAGATTGTCACGGGAGAAGTGAAGTTTGTGAGACTTTACAAGAACCCAGTTATAAAGATGAAAACGATACGATGTTTTTATAACCACGTATTATGTACCTTTTAAATCCCAGGAGCAGGCACTGTGCCAGGTGCTTTACACATATTATCTCTAGTCCTTAGGACAAACCTGCAAGGAAGCTGTTCTTATTCCCATTTTACAAAAATGAAACTCCCGATGAGACGTGTGATTTGCCCGAATCACAAAACTGCAAATGGCAGAGCCAGAAATAAACACGTGTCTCTGTGGATGCGAAGCTCATGCCCTTTGCACAAAGCCCCACTGTATCTATTTGGATTACCATTTAGTAGTAGGCAAATCATCACGCTTTGTCTGTTCTCTGATTTGGGATTATGTAGACGAACTAGGTCCTTGTCAGGGACTCAAAAGAGAGACAGAAGAGTAAGTCTGTTCTTTTGAAAATACTAATGGAAAGGGGAGAAAAAGTTCTTCTTTCTCACCCATATTTTTCTCTCCTACCTTGAGCTTCTGTCCTAATTTTTTAAACAATCAAAATCCCATGTCAGAATTATCTACTTTAAGGGCAGGGGGTAATTTATAATGTTTATTTTTGGTGCTGCCCTCCACAGAAGGAATGCTGAAGCCTGGGCGAATGGTAGTTCCTTTTCTTGGAGGCCTATTTTACTTGAAAATGTGAAAGTGAGAAACTGGGAGTTCTGTTGGGAGGCCTGTCTGTGGTAATGATGGTGCATAGACAGCTGACTGTTGAGGTGGAGACTGCTCTTGCCCTGGCTGACTTTTGGCTACCGAGGTGTGACTCGGAACAGGGAAGGTAGTCCCGTGTCCATCTTCACCTCCTTGGCCCATATCATCCTCCTTGGCCCTGCATCGTTCCCTAAAACTTCCCCATCAAAGACTTTACAAGGGCAGGGGCAAGTTAGTTCCCTATGGATATTGTCTCAAGTAATTCTTTGGCTATGTAGGTGATATATGTGGAAAGCCGTCTGTGCTTTGAACATGCTGTGCACATTCACCAAGTGGAAGTCCAAATCCCATGCAGGGTAGAAGAAAGTTCACACTCGACCCAAGCAGCTAGCCTGTTGTCTATACACACTGCAGAAAGAGGAGCTGTTTGTTACTTTGTGTTCTTTTGCTTCATTTCTGTGTTCCATTGTCTCAGCTCTAGAGGATTAATAATGGCAGGGATCCTATTTATTTAAAAGTGGATATGGGGGCACCTGGGTGGCTCAGTTGGTTAAGTGTCCAACTCTTGATTTCAGCTCAGGTCATGATCTCACCGTTTGTGAGTTCGAGCCTCACATGGGGCTCTGTGCTGACCGTGTGGAGCCTGCTTGGAATTCTCCCTCTCTCTCTGCCCCTACCTGGCTCACGCTGTCTCTGTCTCTGTCTCTGTCTTTCTCTCTCTCTCTCTCAGTAAATACATACATACATACATACATACATACATACATACATACATAAAAGTGGATATGGAAGGTACAAGCTGGGTGATGGCACTGGATTTTCAGAGTAATGTATCAGATCTAACATATACCACTTTGCCACCCCTAAGGTTCAAAAGAAGTCCTTTGGTTCTATAAATAGACACATATGTTCAAAGGAAGGCACAGCTAACATTTACTGGATATCTGCCATGTGCCAGGCGCTGTGCTAAGTGCTTTCATGTTCATTCTCACAGTCAGTGATGGGAAGATAGTGTTATTATTCTGTCTTCGTAGTTGAAGACACAGGTTAAACACGATTGATTTGTTTAGGATCACATGACTAGTAAGGAGTACACCTGGGATTTGAAGCTCTTCCCAAAGACCGTTCATTCTTTCTCTTTCTTTCTTTCTTTCTTTCTTTCTTTCTTTCTTTCTTTCTTTCTTTCTTTCTCTCTCTCTCTCTCTCTCTTTTTCTTTCTCTCTCTCTCTTTCTTTCTCTCTCTCTCTCTCTCTTTCTTTCTTTCTTATTTAGAGAGAAAGTGAGTGTGAGTGGGGGAGCCACAGAGAGAGAGAGAGAGAGAATCCCAGGCAGGCTCCAAGTGAATGCAGGGTTTGTTGCCATGACCCTGGCTGGCATCATGACCGGAGCCGAAATCAAGAGTTAGATGCTTAACTGACTGAGTCACCCAGGCACCCCCAGAGACTGTTCTTTCTATGATATATTACTGTCTTATGTGATCCCGGACCTTAGAGACATCTTGTTTGGTTTCTCATATGATGTCGAGTAGAAATCTGACCTAAATTAGTACATTTCAAGTAAAAGGGTGCATTGAACTGCTGAAGGCATTTCACTGTATCTAAAACAGTTTCTGCCATCAGAAGATTCCTACCTATTTTGAATCTAAATCAGTTTCCCTGCAACTTTCACCCAGCTTCCGGTCATGGTTCTAACTTTAGAGGCCATGGAGAACAATTCCCCTTTCATCTGATAACCCTCCTGATAGCCTAATGTATTAGTCAAGGCCAACGTAGAAGACTGAAACCACCAGTAACCTGAACAGGAAAAGTTTAATATAAAGAATCATTAACCAGTAACGGGTGATTGGTGACTAAGAAGTAAAAACTGTCAAGATAACAGGAGCCCCTTCCCCAGCTAGATGTGAGATTCAGACCTTGTTGGAGAGCGTGTGACAATACGTAGCCCTCTGCATAGTGAAGTGTGTGGGGGTTGCAGGCTCAGTCTGGTGACCGGGAAACCTACCGCCCCCCTTCAGTACCCACGGAATTCAATAGGAAGCTACCCAGAGCGTGTTCTTGAATTTACTAGGAAACTGTTGAGGGCTTCAGTGAGCTCCCGTGGAACCACCCATGGCGAGGGACCCTCAGCTGCATTGCTCTTGGGGGTCTCTGCAGAACCTGTTGTGAAGGGGCCCCTTAGAGGTGCCACTTACACTTGGTGGGGAGAAGTGCGGCTGCCTGTCTGTCTTCTGGCCAAAGACCGAAGGAGCAGGAAGTTAAAGAGGCACACTGAAACCTACAAGAAAAGCCCCCTTCCCTCCCAAGGGTCCCTCCAGCACCCTCCACAGACAAAACCTAGAATTGAGCTAGTTGGCAAAAGGGAAATGTATACGGGATCTAGTTCCAGTATGAGAAACAGGGCAATGAAGGGTGGCATTGCAGCTGAGGGGCAGTACGCTGACAGCTGGCACAGTTGGTTTCTTTAAACATTCCATAGAAATCCTGGATTCATGTGCCTGCACTGCCCCTGTCACTCCTCCCAGACTGGACAACAACACTCCTCCAGGTTGTTGGAACTTTCTCCGTATTTTGACACCCAAATCTGAACACAAAAGCTCTCAAAGTGTGGTCCAGGGACCTGGACATCCATGAGAATCTTGCAGGGGGTGTGGGAGGTTGAAATTATGTTCATAATAATACTAAGTCACCTCCATTTCCCACTCTTTATTCTTTCACAAGGTGACAGAGGAGTTTTTCAGAGGCTACGTAACATGGGATAACATCAATCTAGTGGCTAGTGGAATGTGTGCTTGTGTATTCTTGTGTTTTAAAATTTCCTCAGTTTTCATTTCTCATACAAATAAATTGTGTGTGTGTGTGTGTGTGTGTGTGTGTGTGTGTGTGTATCCCATATAAGGAAAACTTCTTTGGGGTTCTCAACGATATATATATTTATTTATAATATAAATTATTGTCAAGGTAGCTAACATACATTGTATACACTGTGCTCTGGGCTTCAGGAGCAGATTCCCATGATTCATCGCTTACATACAACACCCACTGCTCATCCCAACAATGTGCCCTCCTCCATGCCCATCCCCCATATCCCCCTCCCCCCCACACCCACCCCAGGGTTCTCAACAATTTTTAAGAGCCTATAGGAATCCTGACACCAGAAAGTTTGAGACTCAGTGGTCTAGTAGGTGGGGCTATAACCTCTTATATTTTAGACGTTATGATTCATGTTTTATAAGGATTTAGACAGTAGATTTATGCCAGGGGTTTTATTTACCTGGAAGAGGGAGTGGGGAGCAAACGAGAATAAGGATGACTGCTGGAGAAAACATTGAACTTCATTGTTTTGTCCCAGATTTAGACAAGCATGAGGTGTTCAAGCTGCAATAGATCGTACATGTTCTGTTTGGTTTTTGATGCTAAACAGACTCAGATTCAGTCACAGGCCTTCTCATTTATTAGCTCTGTAACTCCTGCCAAATTACTTAATCTCTGTGAGCCTTGTAACTACTGCTACTACTTTGTAAGTAATTTCTGCCCCACGGGGTTGTCAGGAGGATTGGATGACATTGCATCTACAAAGCGTGTGGCATATACTAGTTGCTTAGTAAAGGTGCCCTCCCCCCACCCCTGCTTATTCTTAGAGGAGAACGAGAAGGAGTTGCCTGAGACCCCATAGGTAATACAGGACTCAGGTCTTCAGTCTCTCAAGTCCTGTGTCCGTCCATTTATTCCACAGTTATTTATTATGTGCTTCTGTGCCAAGAAGGAAACTATAATTAACTACTGTTATTGATTAAAAGGCAGTGACCCATAGGATCATTTCTTTGGTGTTCAGTTCAGTCTTTTCCCAAACATACTTCTTGGAGTTGACTGCTTTTTCAGGCTCTGTGCTTATTTCAGGCTGAATGCCTTCCTTAATTACAGGGCCTCCATTGTGCCGGCTTCTTCCAGGACTCTGGAAGTGTCCCAACAATGTGTTACATGGATACACTATAAAATGTACCTTGGTGAGATATTTCATCTGAAAGCAGTAAAGACAGCCTTTTCCCTTCTGACTCTCCCTCACCACACTTCTCTTTAGTATGGGGACCTGGGAGCGGCCACAGGCATTTGGAACTTCAAGACCCACGCAGACTGCATCTTTCCACAATTACACAATGGAGTTTTGGGAACCAGTATGATACCTAGCTTTCCTCTTGTCATTTGACAAATGCTGTGTGAAGAACACACTACCTTCTGCAAAGAACCCCGAGGTCTATGGACAGGGGTGCTATGCTAAATGCACCATTTTAAAATGAGGAACCTGTGGTTGAATTGCTTCAATCATTTCAGAGTAGAATGGCAAAAAATGTAAGGCAGGTCATGGGTTGGTGTTTCTTCAGTATACTAGAAAATCCCGCATAATTGGACCTAGAAATTTGATATTTATTCTGTAAATTGGTCATGATGAGAAACCAAACCTAGTGAATCAGAGCGAAGGGGTGGTTGAGGGGATAAAGTGCTAAGTTAAGAAACCCACGTTGTTCAGTGAGACCCATTTTGAGGGCTGGATTTTAGCAGCATTGATCTCTGTTTGCGATTGCATTGTGGAGGCCGGCACATCGGGGCAGACACCTCGAGCGCGTGCTTTGTCTTTGCTGGCAGAGCGGAGGCATGCTTTGAGCTGGGGTGTGCCTGGCCGGAGGTATTCAGGGGAGCCGGTGGAATTCTGGTAGCAAACCCTGGGCCTGAGAATGAGACAGTGTGGACTTGACCCCTCCTCTTGTTGTGATCTTGGGTCTCTCTGCTTCTCTGTGTCTCAGTTGTGAGCGGAAGCCATCTGTGCACTCTGGCTAAGACAGCCTTGAGGTTGAGTAGTGTTGTGAGGACCTAGAGAGGACAGAAGTACTTACCGAATTTTATAACCAGGCATCTGTAAGAGCTCCACCGTGCACAGTTGTACGTGTGGGTTGAGTGGGAGCCGTGGAAGTAAGTTCCATCACATCTGTGGCATGGTGCATTCACTGCTTTATCTCCTCACAGAGGTTAGAAGAGTAATGCATGCCTTGTTTCCCCCCCCCCCCCCCAGACTCTCTCTGGCCCAAAATCCGGGTTCCATTAAAAGTTGTGAGGACTGCTGAAAACAAATTGAGTAACCGATTCTTCCCTTACGACGAAATCGAGACAGAGGCTGTCCTGGCTATCGACGATGATATCATCATGCTGACCTCTGATGAGCTGCAGTTTGGTTATGAGGTAAGGAGGTTTCAGACAGTCTGTTTACATATTGACTGTTTCTTGCCTAGCGTTGCTTGTCTTTCCTAATGAAGAGGATTAGATTTCATCGTCTAAAGCCACAGTTTCTACTCCCTAGTCCATAGTGCATAAGAGCGTGGGTTATGAAGCTGTTCTCCCAGACTTTGGGGAAACCCTATCCTAGAGTGACAGCTGTGGCCTCCACTACTTTTGGGAACTCCCAGGGAGAGTCCCAGGGGATATTTTCAAAAGAGCGTCTATAGCATTTAACGAGCACTTAATTGATGTCTCCTCGAATGGCACTTCCCCTGACTCAAGCAGCTGGGCGCGGCAACAATAAAAACGCCAATGAGCAGAGACGCTGGAGACGCTGACAAACAGAAAGCAGACCCTGTTGATGGCTTTCTTTCTGAGGTTTAAGTGGAGAGGTTGGCTGCCTGTCTTTAGGGAGAAACATGCTCTATCACCGTTCATTCAGTGCGGCTGATGGATTAGGCTGGGTTCAAGGGTTAAGTATGGAGACCAGTAAAGGTCTCCCCAGGGGAAAGTGCCAGAGCCGAGGCCTGGTGAAAAGCAATAGGAATTGATGAGCTCTGTCAGGGAGGATGTGCGTGAGATGCATGGCATGACGGCGGCAGGAGGAGGCCTGCGGTGCGGGGATGTGACGGCGGCATCGGACCTAAGCAAAACAGAGAGTATACGTCAATTAGCCACGGCCGACACAGGGAAAGTGGTGCGGTCTGTCCCCTACACTCGTCCTGCCCATGAGAGAGGCAGCTGTCTTTGTAGTTGACTCGGGGTTTGCTGAAGTTGAGGTTCTAGGAAATCACGAAATGTTATTATATGAAGCCATATTTGGCACTCAGATTTTATTAAATGAATATATATTCTATATTGTATATTTATTATAGAAGTTCATTTTCTAACCCTTAAGCTAGAAGTGGATTTTCAGGGGAAGAAATAGGAATCCCCCTGTCACCACCACCAAAAATTAAAAGCTCAAGTTCTTTGTTTGTTTGTTTTTTTAAGTTTGAGTGTAACAGAAATTGTTGTGAATTAGGCTGGTGTGTGATACAGTCAGTATAGTTACTGGCCGGTGAAAGGCGTGAGAGTGGCTAATCAAACATGTGTGTCATCTTTTTGGGTTTATTCTCATTCACAGAGATGTCTTTTACATTATCACATCTAGGATATTAGATGATTTGTAGCACACTATCATTCCCATTTTTTTAAAAAAAGCGAATTACCTACTTGTTTCTCTAGCCAACTCATGGCAAAAAGACCTTTTTTTTTTTGGCCAGTGTTTCCTCTCTTCGTTGCATATAGTGGCTTCAGAATATATTCATGGGTTTTTTTTTTTTTTTTTTTTTGTGGTGAAAGGGAGGTGGATAAAAGGGAACATTTGGAATGATATAGCCAAGATGGATAGAGTGCTCCCTCCTCAGTATTTTCAGTTGGGCTAAATGAAGTCTAGTGAAAGAAAGGCAGACTTGAGGCACCTGGCTGACTCATTCGGTTGAGCGTCCTGCTCTTGATTTTGGCTCAGGTCATGATCTCACTGTCGTGGAGTGGAGCCTGCTTAAGAGTCTCTCTCTCTCCCTTTCCCTGTCTCCGCTCATGCTCTCTCTCTAAAAAAAAAAGAAAGAAAGGTGGACTAAACGTATTCCTTTTGACCTTGAGTTGAAATCTTAAGATGTTATGTATATTGAACCCTGGGATTTCTTTCAACCTTGAGTTTGTTTCAAGCCTCTTCCGCTCTTTCCTCTGATGACCTGTGTTTGATTCCACATCACCTTGAAGGAAGTACCTGCCTATTGGAGGAGTGGCAGGCAGGAAAACACCTCCTCTACATTAATCTGAATCTTCTCTAGATGCCATGGAAGGCGAACTTTCATAACTACTCTCTGTATTCCAGTGAATGTTCTGGGTGTTCTTATATTACTTACGATCTTTTCTCACATCTGCAAGACAGTTACTGCTTTTCTCATTCTTTACTAAGACTAAGAAGGTTAGATAACTTATCTACAGTCACACAGCTAATGAGTGGAAGAGTTGGAATTTCAGTCCAAGTCTGTCTACACTATGCTGTCCTCTAAGATTTTACCCTGTCAGAGACTACTGGTTTGCAAAAGTAGTACGAAGAGCCATGAGCGTATCAGTTCTCTCTCACAGAGTTATCCTGATGCTAAGGAAAACAAACAGGTTTCTCAGGCATCCCTACCATTGGTGCTTTAGGGTAACTTTGTAAAAGTTATTTCTTGCATAGTAGTTAATATAATGGACAAAGTTAGGATAGCTCTGGACCTGAATTCCTGCCCTTTCACTGACTAGTTAATGACCATGGACAAGTTTTTTAATCTCTCTGGATGTTATTTTATTCTTGCATAAAATGGCAGTAACAATATCCACTTCATTAGGTTATTGTGTACATAGAAAATTCCGTAGTGCCTAGCACATGGAAAGAGAATGCTCAGTGACTGCTCCTTCTATGTGGTAGGCAGTATCCTCTGCACTTTACAAGACACCATGTTGGCTGCTATAATGGCGGCTACTATGGTTATTCCCATTTCCCACTCATGACTCCGCTGTGGTTCATGGGAAAGGTTGTTGTTTCCATTCTTCTTGGGACATTATTGTTCTAGAGAGGGTACCCGCTTTTGTGTTGAGTCAAAAGACAGAAGGTGATGGGGCTCCTGATCCTGTTTTTTGTTTGTTTGCTTGTTTATTTGTTTGTTTTTGGCCAAAGCCTGGGATTATTTCATGCAGGAATTGGGAGCAAGCCTGACTGATAAAGTGAATTAATAAATCTGTTAACAAAAATTTATGTCCAAGGGGAGTTACGTTGGAACCCAGAGCTACTTTCTTGTGCTGAGCACAGTGCATTTGGATTATATCTATCTTATTAATTGCTACTCATCCGTCAGCACTCAGCTCAATTGTTGCTATCTCAGAGAAGCTTTCAGGGAGGTTAGGTTCAGAGCATTCTACCTCTTTGTAAGCAAATAATTAATTGTGAAGTATATTGTTTAATGTCTGCTTTTCTTCTAGAATGTAAGCCCCACAAGGGCAGGAATCATGGCTGTCTTGTTCATTGCTTTATCTCTATGCCTGACCCGGTTTATTCCATTCAGTGGTTACTCAGTAATAGTTGATGAATAAACAAACCTTTATCACCAGCATGCACATGAAAGCTGTGGAATAAGTTACTCCGGCGTGCGTGCCCGTCCACCGTGATCCACAGTCTGGATCCAGCCATTTTGAAAAACCATTTGGAATTTCAGATGCTAAGCATATACCTACCATGTGACCCACCATTCTTCATATAGAGATTTACCCTAGAGAAATAGGAGCACACATATACACAAATACTTGTACACCAATATTCATAGCAGTTTTTATTTGTAAAAGCTGGAAACTAGAGGAAAAACACAGAATGTCCAATCTGAATGAATAATCGTAGTATATCCATACAATAGAATACTACTCAGTACTAAATATGAATGAGCTATGGAGACATACCATGGATGTATTTAATAATAATTAGGATGAGTGAATGAAGCAAGATGAAAAAGAACATATATTATGATTACCTTTATGTAAAATTTTAGAAAATACAAACTAATTTTCAGTGATTGAAAGATCAGTGGTTGCCACACTTAGGAGTGGGGAGGGTCAAGCTGTGAAGAGCAAGAGGGAGAATAACAAAGAGGCAAAAAGCTTTTAGGGGTAATGGATATGTTCATTATCTTAACTGGGATGATGATTTTACTGTGTATATAGATGTACACATACCAAATTATGCATATCAAGTTATACACTTCAAATAGATTTAGTTTATCGTATGTCAAATCTTATTTCCAAAAAGCCGTAAAAAATTATATTCACGCAAATGTGTAAAAAATGCTTTAAAAATTGAAGGTAATGTGTACCAGATATGTTCAGTAAAAACTACAAAATGTTGCTGAGAGAAATTGAAGTACAACTGCATAAATGGAAAGCTGTATCCTATGTATACATTCAAAAGTGTAATTTCTCCCCAAATTGTTCTGTAGATTCAAAGCAATCCCAGTCAGAATCCCAGACGGCTTTTTCTTTTTTCTTTTTTTTAATTGAAATTGACAGACTTGTTCTAAAATTCAAATGGAAGCAGAGTAGACCTGAAAAAGCCAAAGCAATTTTGGGAAGTAGAACAAAGTTTCAGGACTACCTCATTTTAAGAATTATTATAAAGCTACAGTAATCAAGACACTGTGGTATTGTTGTCAACTTAGACATACACATCAACGAAACACAATAAAGAGTCCAGAAGTAGAGCACACATGTATGTCGTTAATTTTTGACAAAGGACCCAAGTCCATTCAATAGAGATGGGAGAGTCTTTTCACTAAGTGGTGTTAGAACAATGTGATATCCTTATGTCAAAGAAAAATAAATCATGACCCTCACCTCACAGTGTATGTAAAAATTTGACTAGTCCTCAATGTAAGAACTAAAATTACAAAACTTCTTAAAGAAAGCAGAGGAGAAAATCATAGCACATTGAAGCTAAGCAATTATTGTTAAATAGGAGACAAGTAGCATGACTTATAAAAGAAACCAAAATGGATAGGTTGGACTTCCTCAAAATTACAACACTTGAAAAGACACTTCTAAGAAAGTAAAAAGGAAAGTCCTATATTGGGAAAAATATTTTCAGAACATACATGTGGTAAAGAACTTGTATCTAAAATATATAAAGAGCCCTCACAACTCAGGAAGAAGAAGACAAAGAAGTCAGTAAAAAAGAAAAGGGGCAAAAGATTGGAGCAGTTACTTCACAAAGGAAGATAAGATATGTAGGTATAAACTAACATACGAAAAAGTCCTCCACATCATAGTCATTAGGGCAATTCTAAAATACAAGCACAGTGAGTTACCACTACATACTCACTAGAGTGACTAAAAAAAATGTAAAAGAATGACAATGCCATGTGTTGATGAGGCCATGGAGCAACTAGAACTCTCACATGTTACTGGTAAATATGCGAACTGGTACAACTAATTTGGAAAACAGTTTTGCAGATTCTCATGAAGTTAAACGTATACTTTTCATATGATGCAGCTTCCAAAAGAAATAAAAACATATGTCTTTACACAAAGACATGTACTCAATGTTTACAGCCTTATTCATAAGATCCCAAACTGTAGATATCAGCTGGCAAATGGAAGAGCAAATTGTGGAATATCTATGCAATGGAATGCTACTCAGGAAGAAAAAGAAATGGACTACTGATATATGGAGCAACCTGGAAAAGTGTCAGAATCATTATGCTAAGTGAACGAAGCCAGATACCAAAGAGTACTTCCTATACGTGTTGCCCATGTATATGAAGTTCTAGAGTAGAAAAAACTATGTTGCCAGGGGTAGTGGATGAGACTGACGAGAAAAGAACAGAAAGGAACTTTTCAGACAATGGAAATGTTCTAAACTTTGTGATGGTGGTTTTATGACTATATACGCTTGTCAAAACACACTTAAATTTGGTGATTTTATTGTAAGTAAATTCCATTTCAAAGCTGACAAAAATTTGTGGGATGCAACTAAAGTGGCTCTTAGGGGAAATTTATAGCATTAAATGCTTGTATTAGGAAGGAAGAAACGTCTAAAAGCAACACCTAAAGTTTGTTCCACCTTTAACGACTTTGAAAAGGAAGAGTAAGTTAAACCCAAAGCAAGTGGAAGGAAAGAGTAAAAGAAGTGCTAATGATGAAGCAGAAAACAAACCAACAGAGAAAATTTACAGATACAGAAACTGACCATTTGAAAGAATGAACAAAATTGGTAAGCCCCTAGCCAGAACACTCAAAAAAAAGAGAACACAAATTATCATTGTCAGGAATGAAAAGGAATTAAAGAAGGATTGACATTATAGATCCTACAGACATTAAAAGAACACTAAGAGAATACTATTAAAATTTTTATGAAAGTAAGAATTCTTTGGAAATTACAGCGTATGTAAAATTAAATAGAATATATGCATATATATAATTCTCTATTAAAAAACTGAAGTTGTTATCAAAAATCTTCCTGCAAAGAAAACTCTAGGCCCAGATGGTTTTACTGGTGATTTCTTAAGAATACAAGGTGTTGGAAAGAAAATTAGAAAGTGAAGAATAAAGAAAATTGGAGATAATCTAGCTTCCTCATGTTATGGGTAAGGCCCATCTGTAAGCTATATATGAAGCCCTTAAGTGACTTACCCGGTGTCACCCAGTTAGTAATTGGCACTAATAGAGCTTAAACTCATTTTAGTGGTATTTTCACCATACCATGTCACCTGTAAAGATTTCATTATATAACTGGGCTTAGAGAGAACCAGTTACAGTATATAGAATTATAATGATCATTATATATATAGCTGTTCTTATTTTTGGCTGTGTACCATTCAAACCAATTTGTTGAAATCTCCCTATGGGGAAGATAAAAACACCTGAACGTTTTCTTTGTTATTCTAATATTCACAAGCAAGAATCCATGTCAGTCAGGAAAACAAATCCATACTAGTTGTTTCAATAGAATGGATTTAATATATGAAAATTTCTGATACAGGGTATTAGCTTGAGAGAGCAAAAGGGGACCCTGGAAGTATAAAGAGATGATAACTGTAGGACATGAGGAACAAAGGAAAGGAAGGAAGTGGTTGGGGTCATTAGAACCTACATGCTGGGAAGAGAGCCTTCCCCCTCCCCCAGTGCTGGGCCTTAGACCTCCGCAAAGGGCCACTGGCTGACTTTTGCTGGTAGTTCAGAGAGCAAAGAAGTAGCACCTCATCCCTTCCCAGCCAGAGAGTGGAGGGAAGATTAAGGAAAGGAGGAAGCTGGAAAAGGGATTCTCTAAATCTGTGTGTAAAGTCCTGGGGGCACTCCCACCTCTCCCTTCAAAGCAGCCCATGCACGGAACTGATTAGACTCAACACAGCAAAAGCTTTGAAAAATGAACAGTGGTGTAGAATACCAACCAGGTTTCAAGAATTGGTGCCTGGGTGACACCCAAGTTGGGCAGACCAGAAGAGCACTATCAAGTCTTTGAAGACTGAATTGTTACTCGATCCACAGCCCACAAAGGTGGGGCAGGGCATACATTCTGAACCTAAACTCCCTGATAAAATATGGAAACTTAAAAGGAACAGAGTCTCATAGTAATATTCAAAATGTTCAGGGTGCAATTCAAAATTACTCATCATACCAGAATTGGGAAATTGCAACTTTTATGAGAAAAGACAGTCAACAGATGCCAACACCAAGATGATACAAATATTGGAATTATTGGACAAGGATTTTAAAGCCACTATCATAAAAGATGATTTAATAAGCACTTATGAGCACTCTTGAAACAAATGGAAAAATAGAAAGTTGCAGCAAAGAAACAGATATAAAGAACAACCATATGGGAATTGCAAAACTGATAATTACAGAAACCAAAATTTAAAATTCACCGATGGGCTCAGTAGATGAATGAAGATAACAGGAAAAAATTAGTGAACTTGAGGATAAATCAGTAGGAATTACCCAATCTGAACAACAGAGGGAACGTAGACTGAAAAAAAGAAATGAACAGAGCCTCACGGACTTATGGGACAATCAAAAAAGATACATTTGGGTCATCAGAGTCCCAGAAGGAGAAGAGAAAAGAAAGAATGTGGGGCAGAGGAAATATTCGAAGAAATAATGACTGAAAACTTCCAAAATTTGGCAAAGGACATTAAACTCACAGGTTCAAGAGCTGAAGAAGCCACAGACATCCAAAGAGGTGTATAAATTTACGTACATTGTACAAACTGAATAAATTGTAGCAGAAATTCTTATGTCAAATAGTAATTGGAGAAGGAGACAAAGAAATTGGTACACACACACACACACACACACACACACACACACACAAGGAAAGGAGAAAATCTGCATAGCTACGGTGGTCTCTGTACCTATAATAGCTTGGTCGTGAGAGCATAGTTGATATTTATAACTTTCTCCTTACACCACCCATTCGATGTTCCCTCTGTTCTCAGCCAGCTCTCTAGCCTATGAATTGCACACCCAGTTTCTTTAATGACTCCAGCACTGTTCAGACTTCCTATTTCTTGGTGTGTTCATTTTTGATAGATTATGTTTTTCAGGAAATCTCTTCATTTCATTTGTATTGTAAAATGTATTGCTATAAAGCCGTCATGGGTCTTATCTTGTTTAAAGTCTAGAGATCTGGAATGATGTTTTCTTTTTCACTCCTGGTGTTGGTGGTTTTTGTTTTCTTTTTCTTGATCAGTGTTGTTACAGGTAGAGCAGGGTCATAATCTTTGCAAAGGGTCAGCTTTTGATTTTGTTGATTTTTCTTTATTGTGTATTTGTTTTATCTTTAACTTTTCTTGATTCGTTTCTTTGTTTACTTTCATGAATTTAAGTTGCTGTTATTTTTCTAGTCTTTTGATAGCTTAGATCTCAGTATTTATTTTTATAATGTATGCATTTAAAGCTGTAAATTTCTTGGTAATTACTACTTTAGGTTTATTCCCAAGTCTTGATTTCATATTTCTATTATCCTTAAGTTTAAAATATTTTATTTCTATTGTAGAATCTTCTTTGACCCATAGTTATATAAAAGTATAGTGCTTACTTTTGCCAGTTTTTAAAGTTATCTTTTTCTTAATTGATTTCTCATTTGATTCTACTATGGTCATATACTACATATGGTTTCATTATTTTTGAAATTTGCTGCGACTGGATGGTCCAATGAAAGGTCTATTTTGGTAAATGTTCTGTGTGCACCTAGAATAACTTTACATTCTGTAGGGACACCTGGGTGGCTCAGTTGGTTGAGCATCCGCCTTCGGCTCAGGTCTGATCTCAACGGTTTGTGGGTTCGAGCCCTGCATCAGGCTCTGTGCTGACAGCTGAGAGCCTGGAGCCTGCCTCAGATTCTGTGTCTCCCTCTCTCTCTGCCCCTCTCCTGCTCTCATTCTGTCTCTCTTTCTCTCTCAAAAATAAATTCTAAAAAAACGTTAAAATTTTAAATGAGTTTATATTCTGTAGTTGTAGATGTAATGATCTTATGGGGCCAATTAGGTAAGATCAGTTATCTCGGTGCTTTTAATTTATTTTTTTGTTTTTATTTAAATTCCAGTTAGCACACAGTGTAATATTATTTTCAGGTATACAGTATAGTCATTTCACACTTCTATAAAACACCCAGCACTCCTTAATCGCCGTCACCTGTTCAGCCCATCCTGCCACCCGCCTCCCCCCAGTAACCATCAGTTTATTCTCCACGGTGAGACTTTTTAATTTTAATATAATCATCCCTGTGCTTGTTCTTCTCTATAATTGGCATCTCCAATTCTTCTGTTATTTTTCTCCCAAAGCCTTTCTCATTTCTGTAGTAAATTCACTACCCTCGTTTAAATTGGAAAAAAAAAAAAGTTTAAATACAGTATTTAATATGTGAGAACCAAAGAGAAACCAGCAACAGACCTTTCTTACTGTGGCTCCAAAGAATTTTTGGAGAAATCTGGAGAGACAGAAGCATCTCCCCATTTGGGAATTTTTCAGAAAGAGGAAGCCAGCAGTCTTTCCAGCCTCTAGAGTGGTTTTACTAGTGCTGCCAGGAGACAGAAGAATAGACCAGATGACTTCCTGCAATCCCTTTGGGTGTAACGAATCTGAGGGATAAAAAGTACAGGCAAAGCGGTACGGTGTGGTTGCATGTGGAAAAGCGTCCAACTTCTGTGCCTTTATATAAAGTGACAAACCCCTTCCCTTCCCTGTGAAATGTGGAAAGCTCGCACGAGGGAGGATCCAGGGGGGCGGTGGCCAACAGCAACGTGTCGGGAGTCCGAGGGGAGAATACGGCAGTTACCGGAAGGGGGAGCCCAGGCCTGCTGTGGGCGCGGTTCTGCCCACGCCCCTTCTGAGGCCTAGCACCTACTCAGGCACAGAGTCCCAGCACGGTTTTCACAGACGTGAGGGCATTTTAAGGTAGCGCACCTGTCAGAGGGTTGGAACCATCGATGTGCAGAGACCGTTTTGGAGTGGCGGGCTCCAGGGCGTGCCTGAGGAACTAGGGCAGAGACCAAAGGGCAGCTCACAGGCTGCAGGCATCCCAAAGCGAGAGAGGGAAAGGTGGGGCTAGTGTAAGAGGTGAGAGAGAGTGGATCTAGAACCCTTTTCCAGAAGGCGGCTCACCAGAGCACAGCTAGGTCATGTTAGCCCTGTCTCCCGAGGCACGTAGACTGGCCGAGAGGGTGGGGTTCACTGTGCACCCGGTGACCGTTCACAGCACCCCGGCTGGAAGGCTGTTTTAGAGAAACACAGTGCCAGAACGTGAAGGGACCTTAGGGATCATCCTGTCACCTGATGCTTTGTTGCCGAGCAGACAGAGGTGCAGAGAGGGCGGTGACCTCTTTAAGATGTGCCATGGGCGTGGACTATCTCCCTGCAGGTGCAACACAGCACGTTGTTGTGCAACACAGCACTTCCCTGGGCACGGAAGGCCAGGCCGTGTTCGAGAGCCCTCTTTCCTTCCAGTGGCAGTGATTTGAGCCCACAGACGTTTGGATTCGAGACCTAATACTGCGGATCATTATTTGTTTAATTGGAAGAAAACACAGGGGTCACTTGCCTGTTTATATGGGTCATACTCCCTGTTGGAGAGCAGAGGGTTTGGGAAATGTTACATTCCCTCTCCAGCCCTGAAATCAGGAGTTGAAGAATGCTCTTCTCTGGCCCTGCGTGTTTCTGACTTGTTTGACAAGCTCTAGTGAGCCACCAGATGTGGGAATTCTTTTCAGCCTGGGATAATTTATTTATCTGTTTATGTATTTTACCAGGAAAGTATCTATTGAGTCCTTGATACTCATTTGCAAGGAAACCCTGGGGGAGCAGTAGCAGCGTATAGTGTTACTTGAGTGTGATTTTTTTCCCCCCGAAGTCTGGCTGCTTTTATTCCAGACCTAAAGAGCTGGGAAATAAAATGCAACTTGTTCCTCCTCCCCTCCCCCGCCTTTAAGAGAGTTTCAAACATGTGGCAGAAAATGAGCCAGGCGGACTTGGCCAAATGTATGAACCCGTGAATTTATTTTTCCTTTCATACTTTGATCCTCATTTCCAACCATAAAAATTATTAGTAGCACTTAAGCGCTGAACATTTTTCACCTGAGAGATGTGAAACGCTCTTGGCTAATAATACTGGTTATAAAGTCAGTACTTCATGTGCGGATGGGAATTGGCTTAGAGTGGCTGTGTGTTGCTAGGCGCACAAAAATGCTGATGCCTTCCTTTCACTGGCTGGGTATCCGTAGGTGGCAGAGGCTGGTTGAAGCTCTTGGGTGCTAATGATTTTTGAGAATTTAGTTGTATTATTTTGTTCATAACTCCCTGGGGTAATGGCAAGTACATACTTTCAAAGAATCGTGGCAAGACAGCAAGATAGCTTAGAATGCTCCACTTTTTTTCTGGACGACATACAACCATCTCTGAGTGGCTCTCCTGGTATAGGAAGAACCGAGAGGAAAGGCACCAAGGGGAGAGTGAGCTCGGTGTGTGTGGTCGGCAAGAAGCAGATTGACCTGAGGAGGGAGGAAGTTGTGCCTCGGTTAACAACGGAAGCTAGCTTGGTTACACAACGTAGGGCCAGCTGAAAAGCTTAAGAAGTGGTAAAAAGAAGGATTGTAGGTTTGTACGAGTGTCTGGTCCAAAGCAGTCAGATCACAGGATGAATGCGAAACAACACACACTGAAGACAGCGAAGGCCAGGTGGATAGAGGTGGGAAGTCTATAGACTTAATGTTCAAGTGGATTAAAGAACCAAAGAGAAGAAGACAGGCTTCCCCAGAGCTCGCATTTAATTTGTGATGAGGGAGCTTGGCTAATTGAAGAATTCCAGAGTTGAGGCTCTGTATAACAGTTACATTTGAAACAGAATTTGTAGAATTTGGAGATACTTCTATATTCATCCAGGGAGAGCAGACAGATGGTGTAATCTGTGATCCTAAGTAAACTATCCCACTTTTTCTCTCCTTGCTAGAGGAGCTGAGAGGTGAAGACAGCCTATCATAGAGTAGCCTTCACGGTAACCTCTAGCAGATAATTTAAAGAGAGAGAGAGAGACTATCTCTGTCCTCTTCATTTCTCTCCAAGCTTTCTGCCAGTGAAAGTGCCACAGATACTGAGCCGGGGGAACAAATAAATGTAAAACAAGTGTTGGGCTGGGTCTAAAGATTGTTTCTCACAGACTTGTGGTTATGATCCGTCTGATAAGTTAACTGCTTTCCTCCCTAGATGTAAGCCAGAGCCCTAAATCTTACGATGTGCTCTGGTTTGTTGGGAATACAGGAGGCTGACTTCAGAAGAGTTTTCCTTGATGGCACATGGAACTCATCCTGCCGTGGGCTCTGGGGCAAGCTTACCCTTAGGGTTCATCTAGGGCACCAAGAATCTCAGTTCTTACACAGCCAAGACAGATAAAAAAGGGAACGTCCCTAAAGGAGGGCCCAAAATGCAAGGGATATCCTTGCAGTGGGCAGATAATCTAATTGCTGGAACTGTCTCAGCCTTCGGAAAGAACCGGTGCCGTAGATTTCCATTCTTTGACCTCTTGGCTGACTCAGATCCTTGAGCTTTCACAGCGTCTGACCTGGTGGGTGACTGAGAGGTTCCAGTATTTCCTTCTCTTCTCTGAAGGATGGACTCTCCTCATGGCCGCCGGCACTAGGATTCACTGTGAGCTGGGCCCATTTCTGGCACTCAAAGTCAAACCTTGCAAAAGCTGTTCTGGATTAGCATTTGTGCTGGGTCTGGCACTAAAGCTTTACCGTGTAGCTAGAGCCTAAGTGGAGCTTTTTAGAATTATACGTTTCTTAGGACTCGTGGTGTGCCCTCCTCATCAATTACCTGGAGAAGTAGATGGCTGTAAGCTCTTTGGACCTTGTGCATTATGTCTGAGTGAGTGATAGTACATTTCCTGAGCCCGGCCGTAATATCAGGACAGTGGTGAATGTTGAAAAACACATCTATCCGTCTTTCCTTACGTTGTTCACTTTCTTATGTACCCAAAGAGTGGGCATTATAGAGACTGTTGTCTTCAGAAGAAGACTAGGCCAAATGGCTCGTTTCGGTCACTGTCCCTGCCCAGAAGGTGTAGTCAGAGCCTCCCTCAGAGGAGACATGTGGAAGACTGTGGCTCTTTCATAGAGAGTTCTGTCCCTGGGGTGTCCCTTATTGCTGCGGGCTCCGTTTTCAGCCTGGAGGAGAGTCCCGAGGAATCTGTTAGGTCTGTCCTATCTCCAGCTTGCACTGATTTACACCCGGGGCTCCCGGGAGCCGGGGAAGCCGTGCATGTGGGCCGCTGCTGCCGCCGGGGCTGCTGAAAGAGGACCCGAAGCCGCGGCCAGGAGCCCACGGAGGTGCTGAGAGGAGCTGCGGTGAAGTTTGACCTCTCAGAGCTCTTCTAAAGCGCCTAGTCCCCACTGGAGAATAAGTCAAACAAATATTAAGGGAAGGAAATCGAATATCTATGCTGAACACTGGAGTAAGATCTGAGCATTTTAAAAGAGTGCCCAGTTGGGAATTACAATAGAGTGACACTTTTTTCTTCCCCACTGAGCAAATTAAAATGACAAGCTCAGAATTTATTTACCTAGCCATTAATGAAACATCCTATCTTCCCTGTCCCAAAGAGGGGGAGTGTGCTTCCTGCTGGCACATCTTCCCACCGAGGTGTCTCCTCCTCACTGACTTCCCCCCCAGATAAGGCAGGTGAGTCGGTTTCAATATGTTTTCCATAAGCGCTTATTTCTTGCGGGGCAGTGCTGGTGCTCTTCTGCCCTCTCCACCCCCGGGTCTGTGTGCTCCCCACCGAGCCTCCGCGTCTCTCCCGTCTGCGGCACCAGCGGGCCCACCTGGCTCTGTGGCTCCGTGCCTCAAAGAGCTAATGCTTATAATGTGGGATAGTTATTTTAAAGAGGTGTTGGTACACTTGATGGTTTAAAGAATGCATACTTCCCCTCCCCCCCATTCAAAAGGAGATATCTGCAATGATATTCCAACCTGAAAGGATCCATATGTTTGAGGGTTATTGTTCCAAAAGCTGCCTGTTGTCTCGTTGGGATTGATTACAGGCTTTGGCTGCTCCAGGAATTCAGAGCTTCAGAATTTGGCTTATGATTTGGGGATATGGGGAATTCGTCTTGCATGGGCTGCTTATCTGCCTTGATTTTGATAGAGTTGCTTCAGGGAGGTGTGTGGGCAGACCTTGGCATAGGGCCAGGGGAAACAAAAGCCATAGCAGCATCCAGGCCATGAGCGTCCCCAGCATCTGGGGGGCTGGGCGGGGGGGGGGGGGGAGGGGGGGCAGCGTCTGTAGCTTTCCAAAGAAAATTCTGTGTTGTTCCCCAGTGTGAACCTGCGTCCTTCACTGCCGGTTGTAAACCTGCTTGCAAAATCATGAATTGGAGACCGTGGTTGTTGATTGCTGCTGCATTAAACCTAGCAATTCCACATTTTGGAAGAATAAAAAGAAAGCAAGCTTAAAGGATCAGAGTAGTCCCCTGACTTCAGAATGGTCGTGACTAGGAACAGCGAGTCTTTTTTTTCAACGTTTATTTATTTTTGGGACAGAGAGAGACAGAGCATGAATGGGGGAGGGGCAGAGAGAGAGGGAGACACAGAATCGGAAACAGGCTCCAGGCTCTGAGCCATCAGCCCAGAGCCCGACATGGGGCTCGAACTCACGGACCGCGAGATCGTGACCTGGCTGAAGTCGGACGCTCAACCGACTGCGCCACCCAGGCGCCCCGGAACAGCGAGTCTTTAGAAAGCAAGGTGAACTAGTCAGTGTAATGTTTACGGCTCCCCTCTTAGATCAGATTTATTTCTTGGTGCTCGCAAGTTGGTGCCTAGGGTTCGCATTAATCGTGATTGCTGCATGTTTGCTACTCTCTGTTGATGGGTTTAGATCAGGCATTGGCAGCCTTAGTTTCTAGTTTCCCAACCAGCCTTTGAGTTGGACTGAAGATGTGAGGGTTGGGGCAGAGGTCCTGTCGACCCTCTGCTCGCTTCTTACAGCTAGGCCCCTAATTACACCCACGGCCTAGATCTCTGGGGCTAGATTGAAAAACTCCCCTAATTCAGAGTAGCCCATTCAGGCAGGATTGTGTCTGCCCTGTTTACTACTCCGTGCCTAGTGCTTAACACATAGTGGATGCTCAGTAAACATTTATTGACTGAATGAGTGAACCTAATGTGTTCAGACATTGAATTTTCTGTAACATACAGTTTCTGAGAGTAAAATTACTTGTTGTTCAAAGTTAAATGATCCCCTCTTCTGTATTCAGTGAGAGAATCCACGTAGAGGTTGTCTACTTGCTGGCCTGCTAATAAACACATAGCAAAGAGTAATTTTGTACTAATTACTTACCTGGTTGGGGGCAGTGGGAATCTCAACCCTCACTTTGTAGTTCTCTTAAAATGAAATCCATGAAGCCTTTTCCTTATTCCCTGGTCTCCCACCCCCAACCCAGAAGTAATCTTACCGTCCTCTTAACTCACTTTTGTGCTTTCTCCTGTGTCCTTGCTTTCTTTCATGTCTAGCTTTTTGTGCATATGTCACTAGCTTTTCTAAACGATTAGGCCCTTAATAATAAGATACATGCTTTATTTTTGTATACATTCTTTGTTTTTGTTGTTGTTGTTGTTGTTGTTTTTTAATACTGCATTTTTTTCCCTCTTAAGTCACGGACCTCTTCAGTTTTAACGTTTATTTATTTTTGAGACAGAGAGAGACAGAGCATGAACGGGGGAGGGGCAGAGAGAGAGGGAGACACAGAATCGGAAGCAGGCTCCAGGCTCTGAGCCATCAGCCCAGAGCCTGACGCGGGGCTCGAACTCACGGACCGCGAGATCGTGACCTGAGCTGAAGTCGGACGCTTAACCGACTGAGCCACCCAGGCGCCCCTGTATACATTCTTTGGATTGTAAGACAGTCCCTAAAAATTATGCTGAGTGAAAAAAGCCAATCCCAAAAGGTTGTATACTACGTGATTCCATTTATATAACCTTCTTGAAATTATAAAATCATAGAAATGGAGAACCCATTAGTGGTTGACAGTGATTGAGGGGGAGGGTGTCTATAAAAGATCAGGCGGAGAAAGCTCTGTATCTTAACTGTGTCAGTGTCAGTGTCATGTGATATCACACTATAGTTTTGAGATGTTGCCATTGGGGGAAACTGGGTAAACAGTACACAGGCTCTTCATTATTTCTTACAACTGCTTTCAAATTTGCAATTATCAAAATATTTGATTAAAAAAATAGTAGAGACTCAGTAAGTATCTGTGAATTGAATGTATAAATTAATTGACAAATAGGAATACTCATATCTCTCTATCCCCAAACTTTATGATTTTAGCTTGCTGCTTGATTGCCTTTCTAGAACTTGATATTAGGATTAATATTCTTAACAGTAGATGGAATGAGTCTGAATTTTTAAAAAAATGCTGTTGAGGACATCCTTTGTTTTGACAGTTTGGACTTTAAAAAGAATTTTTTTTTTAATGTTTTATTTATTATTGAGAGACAAAGAGCGCAAGCGGGGGAGGGACAGAGACAGAGGGAGACGCAGAATTTGAAGTAGGCTCCAGGCTCTGCGTTGTCAGCAAAGAGCCCGGTGTAGGGCTCGAACCCACAGACCATGCGATCATGACCTGAGCCAAAGTCGGATGCTTAACCGAAGCCACCCAGGCACCCTGACAGTTTGGACTTTATTTTAGTTTTTGCCTTTTATTGTAAGGAAATGCATTTTTTGGAAATGCATGGGATATAAATAAATAAATACTTTGAAAGAATCCCTCAGCTGCTTGATTCCCCACCGGGACATTATGGGGTTTAAGCAGACATATAAGGAGGGCATTATGCTGAATTAATTCATGCATAATCAGTTTGGAACCACACTGATGCTTCAGCCAGGATTACAGAGTTTATGGTCAGTGCCACTTCTTCCCTTTGCATGGAGAGACGAGAACAAAGTATTGGCCAGTTTTGTAGTAGTGTCCCCGATTGCTAGGCGATGGAAGTCACCAGGGCAGTGACCTGAAGTAAGGAGAGTTCCCCCTTACTGGACAGAGCTCGTATCTTTGGTCCCCCGTCTTTTAAATTGAGCCTCACCAAAATCAACTGGAAATTCTGAAGCCTCAATAATAGTTATTCATAAAAACTAAAGTTTCCGTTTTCCACTCGATTTAAAGGATTTAAAGAGAGTAGCCATTTGACTTATCACTTTTCTTCTTTTAACTTTATTAAACAATCCCATGGGACCAGACTTAGAAATAGTATCCCCCGTCCCCCCCACCCTGAGCTGAGGTTATGGAAATAAAAATGATTTCATGTTTAGTGTGTCCTGAGGAGTGTGAGATTGGAAAACCCACGACCCAGTCCTGACCCATCCCTTACCCCTCCCGTCCCCTCAAACTCACGTCTTTCCTTCTCTTTGTTATTCTCTCTCAGGAGATTCATTGCCTCGTGAAAGATAGTGGTGGAGTTTAATCTTTCATTCAGCTGCTTTTTGCTTGTATTTCCTTCTCTGTCCCGAGCCTTACCGATTACCAGGACCCAGCAGACCCACGGATGTCATCTGTGGGGTCTCACTAGTTTGCTGCACAGCTGACAGGACTTCCTTCTTTTAATGGTGTGAGCATGTGGCTTTCTTTGCTAAATGGGAACCACATTCATGAAGAGCCTTCAGCTTTTAGAAGACGAATGCCGGGGGGGAGCACAGGGTTTTGTGGGTTTCCCCACCTCCTCTCCCTACCCGTTCTACCCTCAGCTTGGTCAGTACGCGTGCGTGACTCTTCCCGTGTCTGCACTAGCACTCGTGTAGAACACCGGTCCCGAATGCCATTCCAGACAGCACCACCTGACTTCTTTGTTTCCCAAGTGGGGCTCTGAGTGTGGGGACATGAGGCGCTTTTCAGCCTCGGAAGAGTGGGGAATCCTGCGACTTCATGAACAGATGCCCAGGCTGGGAGTTAGGCTCCAGCTTCGGCTCGAACTGACAATGTAACGTTGGGAGGGCCTCTTCTTCTCCAGCTGTTTTCTCATCTGTACGGCGAGGGAGCCGCACAGAATGAGCTCTGCCTTCCACGTGGTCTCCAGCTGCGGATCTCTGAAGTGGCCTGGGCAGGGGCCAGCAGCTCAGACTGCCAAAGCGTGAGTCTTCTCCTTACCATCCACAGAAGACCCCTGGTTGTGCCATCGGGTGAGATGGTACAGATCAGAATGAGGAGAATGTTTCAAAGCCAGCTCCTCCAGCAGAGTCTTCTTAATTGTGGTTACCATTGCGGGATTTAATGGTACACTCTCTCAACTCTGGCCAACCCCAGCCTGTCTCTTTGCCTTCATCACTGCCCCGAGTCCGAAGAGAGAACTCGAAAGGAACGGGAGAGCATGTCTCCCAGCACCAAGGCACTGACCTTCAGCCAGACTGGGGCAAGTAGAATGGCTGCCCAAATCCCAGAAGCCTCCCCATGGTCCTGGCTTTGCTGCTTGGCTTATTTTTTTTTTTTTTTTAATTTTTTTTTTTAATGTTTATTTATTTTTATTTTATTTTTGGGACAGAGAGAGACAGAGCATGAACGGGGGAGGGGCAGAGAGAGAGGGAGACACAGAATCCGAAACAGGCTCCAGGCTCCGAGCCATCAGCCCAGAGCCCGACGCGGGGCTCGAACTCACGGACCGCGAGATCGTGACCTGGCTGAAGTCGGACGCTTAACCGACTGCGCCACCCAGGCGCCCCATTGCTTGGCTTATTTTAAGCAAACCCTGGCCTTGGATTGGAAAGGTCTCTCAGGCAGACTGAAGTGATCCAACAGGTAAATCTTAATACTTAACACAGCATGTACATGTATTTGTCAAAACCAACCAGCATCAGGGAACTCCAGGTGACAGCTCAGGGCTCCCTCACTCTAGATGTCTAGCGTTGGCATTTAACTGCATCCCGGGTATGGATGGAGGCTCTTTGGCTTTTTGGCAAAAAGAGAAAACTACCAACGAAAACTACCAACCACCGGTGTGACTAAAACGCATGAGCTGAGGGGCGCCTGGTGGTCAGTCGGTTAAGCGTCTGACTTCGGCTCAGGTCATGATCTCACAGTTTGCGACTTTGAGCCCCGTGTTGGGCTCTGTGCACACAGCTCGGAGCCTGGAGCCTGCTTCGGATTCTGTGTCTCCCTCTCTCTCTGCCCCTCCCCTGCCCACGCTCTTTTTCTTTCAAACATAAATAAACATTTAAAAAAAATTTAAAAAAGCATGAGCTGAAAATGAAGCCAATCAACTCAAGCCCCAGTCTACTTCTTTTCAGGAAATTCCAAATATAAAAGGTGAGCTTTGTTCCTGGAGGGCTGAGAGTGAATCCGATAACTGGCCCTTCTGTGGAAACTAGCCAGGAATTGGCATGCAGCCAGCTAGCCCTCTCCCATCTGGGCAGCATGCAGGACAAGCCCGAGGGAAGAAGGGCCACTAATCCAAAGATGTTCGAAAGTCAGGATCCTGGCAGCTCTGCCTCCGCTGACCCAGGCGTGTGACCACGGGGTTTGGGCTGGTTCCTGGGGTTCTGTTCCACTCTGATGGTTAGGGATGGACACAACCCAGGGGCCGTGTACAAGGACAGAAGTGAAACCCCAGCCCGGTTTGATGTGCCTTGGATCCATATTTCCCGCATTTCCCTCACTGCTTCTTCGTCTGTCTGGGCTCCTGACTCCTGATACATGTGGTATCCCTCTCACCCAGTAGCAATATCCCTGTGGAACTGTGTCTTTGAACTGTGATGACTATAGCAGCCCCTTCAGAGAGTTGCTTTTCTCCTAAAGCTGACCCGTGATTTCATAATTGCATGGCCCAGATGGGTACCACCTGTTGTTACACCTTCCCCCTGCTCCCCCCGGTCTGTTTCCTGAATCTGTGGTTAGCACACACCCTGGGTTTAAAATGCACTCTCCAAGTTAGCTCGGAATATAGTGCATTAGCTAGCCTCTTTTCAGGAACATTTGTTGGGTACCCATATGTGAACGGTACTTTAAACCAAAGTTAAATAATGCGGGCCGTGCACTTTAGAGACTTACAACTCACAACTGATCACAGCTGGGTTAGTTTCTTTGGGAGTATGTCAGTGAGGAAGAAGATAGAAGATTTTAGCCCTGAAAGGACATTAGAGGTCATTTAATCCAGCCCCTCTTTTGCAAATGGCAAAACGAAAGCAGGACAACCTGAAGAGTTTGCTTGCACAACTCCTCCGTGGCCGGGCAAGGCCTGGATCTGCTTTAGCCAGATCCTCTTGGTGCACTTTCTGTAGCAGGTGATCTAGGCTGCCTCCTGTGCCTTTGAAACAAAGATGGACAGTCTTAGTTTGGTCAGCTGGCTATGGGAAGCCACAGAAGACCTCAGGAAGTTGGAGGGAGGGAGGAAGGGAGAGAGGAAGAGAGAGAGAGGGGGGAGATAGATAACTCTGAAAACAGGTCAGTGAGCATAGCTGGGAGTTCAGAGAAGAACAAATTTCCATAAGCCAGGTAAGGGGTGGTCAGGACCAAGTTTGTAAACCTTTGAGTGGAAGCAAACAGCATGTTATTACCTTGTTTAAACAGTGATGTGGAATTGGCCCCTAAATGTAAGGATTCTGTGTCTCCCTCTCTCTCTGCCCCTCCCTCCCTCTCTCTCTTCCCCACCTCTCTCTTAACTCTCTCACTCTCTCTCAAAAATAAACATTAAAAAAAATAGATGAGGACAGTCTATACAGAGGACTTCAGCAGTGCAGGCAAACCATCGAGTAATGGCTTAGTGACCTGAGCAGAGCTGTGGAAGCACTGTTACTAGAACTCCAGGGATATCGTGTGAAGTTTCAGATGCCCGCACTGCAATATATAAAGGCATCTGTTAGTAATGACAAAAGGCTGACCCCGGAGCATTTCCCTGAGGTAAAAAGAAAAAAGCTGAATTAGAGTGGGAGGTGGGTAGCCATGAGGAGAGGGGGTGGAATTAGAGTTCTCGCTCTTCTGGCTGGGAAGATGCTTTACTGTCTACATAATCGACTTCGTACTACACTGGGGCTCGATCAGAGAGGGCCCATCCTGCTCGGCCCCACTCCGTTTTGATCCCGTAGTCAGCTGCAGAGTTATAGATGAAGTGACAAGGATGGTCTCTTGATTGTATCCAGCTGCCTGGAGTAAGTCAAGGGCAGAGAGGCCCCGCCTGAGGAACAGCGCTCACCAACGGCTCCAAAGGAATCTGAAGTTCAGGACACCTCTGATGCTTTTAGAACAGCGTAGTTCAGCCTTCTGTGACCCAGTGTCACCGAATTAAGTCCCTGTGGAGGGAAGTCTGATAAGTGGCTTCAGCCAACAGGAAGAAGACTGAAATCCTGACGGCGTTTGACCCTAAAACTGAGCCAGTGTTGTCATGGTTGCTGCCAATGGGGGCTTGCAGAGAAGGACCCGTGGGAAAGCGCAGGGATTGCAAAGCTTTGTTGACTCAAAGTAGATGCGGGGAAGACGGGGAAGACGCAGCTTGCATCCGGCAGGGGTGTTCCCCACCCCTGGTGTTTAGTTTACTTACTTGTGCCTGGAGCCCTTTCAGAAGCTCTTTCATTCCGCTGAGGTGACTGCGGCAGCGGCGTGACTTGAACAGGCAGGTGTCCGGTGCTGGCAGAAGGAAACTGGCGGTGCGTTTCATGGAGGGTGCTCGGGCCCACAGACCAAACAGCAGTTATGGCTCACATACTATGTTGTTGCTCTGCGCTCTATAAAACTGTAAGAGTATCATATTATTTTAATCTGCTGAAACACAAGCCCCAGAGTAGGAACACAGCAGCAGCCTTACACATCCGAGGAAATGTTTGACACGACTTCGTTTGTCTGCAGCTATTATGACGATGGCTGTGGCTGATTAACTCTGTTGGTTACAACATGGTGTTAATGAGGCCAAGGTTGTGGGTTTGAGAGGTTTCACACAAAGGAAACCCCAGGCCACGCTCAAGACCCAGGTCAGAGAGCCCATAAAAGCACGTGGATGATCACAGGAGGACTGGGTGAGACAGTGTAATGACTCAGCGAACATCCCTTATCCGCTTCTGGAGAAGCCGTTTAAAACATGTGCTTTGGTGATGGTGAATTATTACTGTGATCCTCACACGCAAGGGATATCCCAGTATTACTCGTGGTAGCTGTCGAGCGGTACCGTTGCAGACTTTCTGAATAAAGGAGGACACTGGCTGTGATCTGCAGTGCCTTCTTGTATTCTCAGCTTTTTCGCCTGCGAGAGCCTCCGTGTCCGTACGTTCAGAAAGTGCGCGTGGAACGCTGCTATGCGAGGGTGCCGTTCTTTGTGCTCGAGAAACCACAGGGAAGAAGACTAAACTTCTTTCCTCATGGAGATAAACAGTAAGGAAACAATAAATAACCAAAGCAATTTCAGAAAATGAAAGTTTGGTGAAGAAAAAGATGGGGTGAGGGGATGTGATGGAGAATGGCCGGGTGGGAGAGGTGTTCACCTTGGCTAGGAAAGTGTGAAAGGGCCTCTTAAAAGTAGGCGACATTTAAGCAGAGACCTCACTGATGAGCAAGAACCAGCTTTTTGAAGAGCTGGGACAATATCCCCGTCAGAAGAAAAAGACACAGAGGTTAGGATTAAAGACCAGAAAGGCCACTGAAATGTGGAAGAACATGGTAGAAGAGGTTGGAGAGTGGGGTGCACCCTTCAGAATATGCTAAGGAATTTGGCTGTCATTCTGGTCATGGGAACCCATTCTTTGTTTTGTTTCAGAGCTATAGCATTTCTTAAAGATTTTGGGGGTGTTGGGTTGAAGTGTGTCCCTCTAAGAAAGATATGTTGAAATCTTAACCCTTCGTAACCTTATTTGGAAATAGGATCTTCTCGGGTAATAAAGTTAAAATGAGGTCATTGGGGTGGGCTATAATCCAGTTGGACTGGTATCCCTATAAAAAGGAAAATTTTGGGCCCAGAGACACACACACAGAGGGAGGAAGGCCATACGAAGACAGAGGTTAGGAGTGATGCACCTACAAGCCTAGAAAGACCCAAGATGGACAGCCAAATGAAGCTGAACAGCAAGGAAGCATCCTTCCCCTATAGGTGTCAGAAGGGAGCATGGCCCTGCCAGCACCTTGACTTCAGACTTCTAGATTTCTGTTGCTTTAAGCCGCCCAGTGTGGTGAGTCTGTTCCACTAGCCCTAGCAAACTACAGAGGGGGCGGGGGGTGCTGGCCCACTGGCTGTGCCTCTGGGCAAACAATGACACATCCTCCCTGGACTCAGTGACACCTAGGCATTGAGGAAGCCTCTGCTTGCTGCAGCATGTGACCATATGACATATATATGCGGGGACATATATGATGAAGATAATATTAAGATGTATATATGTATATATATACATATGTATATATGTGTATGTATACATATGTATATATGTGTATGTATACACACACACACACACACACACACACACACACACAATGGGATACAGCCTGTTGGCTGAGTTACCCTGTATAGAATACAGATTTTTCTCAACTTGCCATAGGGTTACCTGATAAGCCCATTGTAAGTTGAAAATGCTTTTAATAAACCTGATTTACCAAACATCCCAGCTTAGCCTATTCTACCCTAAAAGGTGCTCAGAACACTTACATTAGCCTACAGTTGGGCACAATCGTCTAACACAGAGCCTATAAAGTTGAGCACCTTGTGTAATTTATTGAATACCGTACTGAAAGCGAAAAACGGAATAGTTGCCTGGGTACAGGATGGCTCTAGATGTATAGATTGTGGACCCCGTGGTCGCATGGTGACTGGAAGCTGCATCTTGCTGCCACTGCCCAGCCTCATGAGAAAGGATCGTACTGCAGATTGCTAGCCCAGGACAAGATCCAAATGCAAAAAATTCGAAATACGGTTTCTACTGAATGCATATTGCTTTTGCACCATTGTAAATGTCAAAAAACCGTAAGTTGAACTATCCTAAGTTAGGGACCATCTGTACTCTAATATTCTTTTAGGAATAGTCCTCTTAGAGATACTCTATAAATAATGGTCTGGAAGGGTGAGAGTGGAAGCAAGGAGATGAGTTAGAGCCCTGTTAACAACAGTCTAGGTGAGAGAGGATGGTGGTTTGGGCTGGAGAGAGGGTTGGGAGAATTGGCAAGAGGTGGTCAGAAGTAGAGCCAGCAGGACTTGCTGATGGATGGGGTGTGGGGAAGCAGGAAAGGGAGGAATAAAGGCTGTCTCGTAGCTTTTGGGCTGGGGCAGTCAGGTAGCCGATTTATTGAGATGAGAAGATTGAGAGAACAGCTTATCTGGGGATATGGAATCAAGAGTTACGTGTTGGCCATGTTAAGTTTGAGATGCCTGTTTATCCAGTGGAAGATATTAAGTAAGTAGTTGGTTATCTCTGGAACATTCTGGGCCAAACAAATTTAGAGGTCAGTAGATTATAGAAGGTATTTATTTAAAGGGATGAAAACTAGTTGAAATTAGAGAGTTTAAAGAATAGGGCACAGGACTGGACCCTCAGGAGCCTTAGAGGCCTGGTAAAGGATGAGGAATCATGGTGCTGAGACGTGGCAGCATGAACAGCTGGTAAATTGTCAATACTCCTTAACGATACGCACTTCCTCTTTTTTAAAGGTTAAACTAACTTACACAGAAATACACGGGGAAAGATCATTGGAGGTACCCCACCCCCAGTATACCAAATTTTGTTTCACAAAACCGTATCTAAGAACCTTTCCAAATGTGGAATTCAAGTTTTTGTTTTCAGTGTGTTACATTATAGAATCAGGCACATTCTCTACACATGAGGCTTCTAAAAGGCCATAGGAATGGCTGTGTGCTCCAGAGAAATTGTTTTGTTTTGTTTTGTTTTTTAAGAAACAGAGACTTTCTAAGGTTTCACAATTGTCAAATTTAATATAAACTAGGACAGTTGAGTTGCACGGTTCCATTTATTCTTCATGTGTGCATTCATTAAAAATGGAACCTATTTCCATAATCATTTGTTAAGGGATTACCTACCTTGCCCAATTCAGTAAGCTATTTTCTTTTTTTTTTTAACTTGTTTTTACTTATTTTTGAGACAGAGAGAGACAGAACATGAGCAGGGGAGGGGTAGAGAGAGGGAGACACAGAATCTGAAGCAGGCTCCAGGCTCTGAGCTGTCAGCACAGAGCCTGATGGCGGGGCTCGAACTCACAGACTGTGAGATCATGACCTGAGCTGAAGTCGGACGCTCAACCGACTGAGCCACCCAGGCGCCCCTCAGTAAGCTATTTTCAAGCAACCGCAGGAAGATTTGGAGGAAATTAGAATCCGCATCTGTCTTTGAGTATTGACGGAATAACTAGCACCTGTTTAATTGAACATCTTCAGGGACGCATTCTGATCTGAGTTGGTGAAGGGTTCAACCTGGCGAGTCTGCATACCATGTGTATAACTTAGCACTGTGCTCGGTCGCCGTCTGAACTGGGAATTGATTGTTGATGTATTTCTTGCCTTAGGTGTGGCGGGAATTTCCTGACCGGTTGGTGGGTTACCCAGGTCGTCTGCATCTCTGGGACCATGAGATGAATAAGTGGAAGTATGAGTCGGAGTGGACCAATGAGGTATCCATGGTGCTCACGGGGGCAGCGTTTTATCACAAGGTAAGAGGGGGGCAGCAGGCGGGGGCAGGTGGGTCTGAGGTGACCCAACTGAGCGCATGCTGTTTGTTCTGTTTGGCCCAGTTGAATTTCTGCTGAGTTTAGGAAAAATGTTCTAGTCAGAGGGCTTACGAAGGCCATGTCATGTCCTGTGTCAACTACACTAGTTAAGGAAGAAAGGCCATGTTGTGTGATTTTTTTAGTTATATTTCTTATTATACAGATAACGCATATACTGCTATTAGCAAATATGGAAAATTCAGAACAAATGTTATCATAGAAGAAAAGTCACTTGTAGTCCCATCACTTAGAGACAATCATTGTTACCGTATAGATGTTTTTTGCGGTTTGCCTTTTATTTATTTACTTATTCACGTACGCAGACTGTTGTAAATATTCTCATTAGCCTGATTTTTGCATGTATTATGAATTTTTTTAACATTAACATTTCTTCGTAACATAACTGCTAATATGCTATTGTATTAATATTCCATAAATCATGTGTAACTATTTTTCTATCACTAGATGTTTAGATTGTCTCTAATTTTTTATTTGCTATTTTATGTATTTATTTATGTTACTTTTTTTTGTTGAGAGAGAGAGAGGATATGAGTGGGAGAGAGGAGCAGAGGCAGAGAGAGAATCTTAAGCAGGATCCACGCTCAGTGTCGGTCCCACGACCCCCAGCATCACGACCTGAGCCGAAATCAAGAGTTGAGCGCTCAACTGATTGAGCTATCCAGGCACCCTTTGTGTTTTTTGCTTTTGGTTTTTTTGTTTTGGTTTGTTTTGCTATTTTAGATAAGCTTAATATGGGGGCGCCTGGGTGGCGCAGTCGGTTAAGCGTCCGACTTCAGCCAGGTCACGATCTCGCGGTCCGTGAGTTCGAGCCCCGCGTCGGGCTCTGGGCTGATGGCTCAGAGCCTGGAGCCTGTTTCCGATTCTGTGTCTCCCTCTCTCTCTGCCCCTCCCCTGTTCATGCTCTGTCTCTCTCTGTCCCAAAAATAAATAAACGTTGAAAAAAAAAATTAGATAAGCTTAATATCTAATGCTTAAATAGTGATCAGTATCCATTTTCATAATTGTGCTTGTGATAGATTTCTAGAAGTAGAATTACATCAAAGGGAATGAACATTTTGGGGAGGTTTTGATGTATATATTTGTTGTTTTCAGCATTGTTTGCACCAATTGCACACCCAGCAAAATATAAAACTATCTTACTATTACCCCTCCTTGCATGAAATATGTAAAAAGAGAAAAATCAAACTGAGCTGTTTTGATAAGTGAAGACGGATCTTACTATTTTCACTCTGATTTGATTATTGTGGTTGAAATTCCTTTTGTGTCTTTTGTGTTTCCTCTCTTCTGAGAATTGTCACCTCATGTGTTTGACTTTTTTTACTAGGGAAAGGTTGAAGAGTGCGTATTGGACTTTAGAATATTCGGTTTGATGATTGAGTGCCCCTGGGAGTGTATAGTTTAATTGAACTCTAACAACTTGTCTGTTGTCAGCAGTAGCACAAGGTACTGATGTCAGGAGGACATCTGTGTGTCTGTCCACCCCAGTGTAGTTGAGTTAACGAGCTGTATTGTAGTGATTGCTTGTTGGTATCTCGGCACTGCTGTGTATTTTTCAGGGCTCTGAGTTTAGAAATGGGTTTTTGTTCTTAGCAATAAATAAATAAATGTTTATAATTCTTGGAGTTTATGGTAGTACAGTGTGTGTACTTTTTTCTCCATGAACTTCCACACTATTTCATACATGTAAGTGATGGAAGTAGCAGAATTGCCTCATATGTATTTTACTTTAAAAAACACATACTGGGGTGCCAGGTGGCTCAGTCGGTTAAGCGTCAGACTCTTGATGTCAACTCAGGTCATGATCTCATAGTTTGTGAGTTTGAGCCCTGCATCAGGCTCTGTGCTGACAGTGTGGAGTCTGCTTGGAATTCTCTCTCTCTCTCTCTCTCTCTCTGTCTCTCTCCCTCCCTCTCCTTCTCTCCCTCCCGTTTCCTTCTCCCCCCCCCACTTACTCTCTGTATCTTTCTCAAAAATAAATAAAAATAAACTTTAAAAAAAATAAAAAGCACATACCTTTGCAGTGTCAGTCCACCATTAATTTATGTCTGTCTCTATTTTCAATCTGCGGGGAGAATGTAGCAAAGAGGATTGAGCATTGTGACTCAAGGAAGAGAATTTGGTAGCGATCCATATACAGTGTGTCTCTGAATGATATTTTACTTACTAAATACATGGAACATGAGTCTGAAGCATCTGCATTCAAGGGCTTCACGCTCTACCTACGCTGCTTATAATAGGTGATTTTTATTTTTTATGTTATTTATTTATTTGGGGTTTTGAGACAGAGAGAGCGCACACAAGTGGGGGGGAGAGGGAGAGAATCTTTTTTTTTTTATAAGTTTATTTTTGAGAGGGAGAACACAAGCGAGGGAGGGGCAGAGAGAGAGAGGGAGAGAAGGAATCCCAAGTAGGGTCCACACTGTCAGCACAGAGTCCATTGCCGGGCTTGAATTCACAACTGTGAGATCATGACCTGAGCTGAAGTCGGACACTTAACCGACTGAACCACCCAGGCGACCCAGAAGAGAGAGAATCTTAAGCAGGCTCCACCCTCAGCTTGGAGCCTGACATGATGCTTCATCCCAGGACCCTGGGATCATGACCTGAGCCGAAATCAAGAATCGGATGCTTCACCGGCTGAGTCATCTAGGTGCCCCAACAATAGGTGAATTTTAAAAGAATGACAGTATTAAAGATACTTGATCACCTGACCAAAAGCATTCTAATACTTTTTACAGCCTTGTGATTAATCCTATGAGAGAAAGCTTGTCTCCGCAATATGATTAAGTGACTCTTTGTCTTAACCATCAACCATTAAGTGGCCCCATCAACCGTGGCCCGCTGCCATTTGCGTCTTTCTTCTTTTTGTCTTACCTGACAGTATTTTAATTACCTGTATACCTACAAAATGCCTGGGGATATCAAGAACTGGGTGGATGCTCATATGAACTGTGAAGACATTGCCATGAACTTCCTGGTAGCTAACGTCACGGGAAAAGCTGTCATCAAGGTAGGAGGCATGCTGGTCCAGCTCTGCTGCTAACTTTGTGATCTTGGGCAAGTCTTTGTTTCTCTGAGCCTGAGAAGTTCTCATAAGTATAAATGAAGTGTTGGATTGGATGACTTTAAACTCTCTTTTAGCTTTAAGATGCAGTCACATTGTAACGCTGAAGCTAGGCTTTGATAATTTAAACATATTTTCTTTTTTTTAAATACAGTTTCTTTAGTTACAGTTTTTAATCTCCAGTATGAGAGATAAAGGCTGTAATGGTCAGTCTACAAATCACGTTTTTAAAAAACTTTATTCTCAAAGCTGATAGGGAATCTAGATCTGTTAGTTAAAGAATGCAACTTACATCTTTCTTAAAGTAGCTGATTTTTATTTTTTATAGACATAGAGAAGATAGTACACTTTGTACAATGATAACTGTAGTTTTTCTAAACATTTTAAAATATCAGTTACCAGTTTTTAAAAGTATCTTTCCCATAACATATTAAAAGCTAAGAGTAAAAAAATAAATAAAAGCTGAGAGTACACAAGGATCACGTGGGGATCTCTGTATCTGTAATGGGTGTCTGTTTCTGAAATGTAGATTTTGCTCAAACCCAGATCCCCAGATACGAAGAGAGAGTTTCCTTATTTTTATGAGTGGAATCATCCTGACCTTCTTCCCTTCCGAATTCGGATTCCATATAAAAATGGGCTGTGCTTCAAGGACAGATTCCTATAACGGAGTCTTGCCGTACTGGAAGTACATTGGAAGCGTGGTATGGCCCCCACTGATTGTTCATGCTGTTAATTGAGGGGAGAAGTCAGATTAAACCAAAGTGACTAAAAAAGAGGAAGAGTCCCTATCTGTAATCTGCAAACTTGACCCAGTCCTCCCCCTGCCCTCTAACTTAGTCAACAGCTCACTGCAAGAAAAAGTCCAATATGTAAATCACAAACTTAGTTTTAAAGGAACCCCTCTTATCTCCAGAGTTGCTTTTTGATGTGCTTCAAGAGATTTTAGCTGTGCCGGCTCACTCTGGACAGTCGTTCTGGCATCTGTGTGCTTCTTAGCCTGGCCTTAGTTATCTAGCATTCTCCCCCTGCCCAACCTCTGTCTGCTCTTTCTTTAGCTTCACTGGGTTTGGATAACAGTCTCCCTGGGTTTGCTAAGAAAATCATTAGGAGTTTAAGGTTCGGGAGAGCGGGAGGGAGAGTCAGGGAAAGGAATTCAGAGGGCGAGAGACCATGGGATTTTTGTCCTGATTGAAGGGAATTGCAAAAGAAGCTGGCACCTTCAGGAGCATGGTGCTGCTCAAAGCATTTGCCATTAGCTGGAAGAAGGAAAAAGAGTGCCTGTTGGAACCGAGGTTACGGTGAAAGTTATGGGAAGCTGTATTTCATCGCCCTTATGGCTGCAAGAACAAATGGTGTTTATACAAGGACCTTGGCAGTGAGAAAACAGTCATTAAACAGGAATTAAGGAGCTTGTCATCACCACTTCTTTCCAGTTACAGAAGGCAAAAGCCCTCCAAGCCTTTTTTATTGGGCCCTTGTGAGTTGTGCCGTTGGCCAAGCCAGACAGAACTGAATGGAGGAATGGCGAGGGGTGTGTGTGTGCGCGCACGCGCGCGTGTGTGCGTGTGGAGAGAGCAGGAAGCTCAGCTTACAGAACAGAAGCATGCAGAGTGTTGCCACAAGCGTGATTTTATCGTCCTTGGCACTGACGGCCAGGTGTATTTTTGTACTTCTCTGGCAGGTAACACCGCGAAAGAAATTCAAGTGTCCTGAGTGCACAGCCATTGACGGGCTTTCGCTAGACCAGACGCACATGGTGGAGAGGTGAGCGAGCCTCTAACCAAAAGTCTGCCCTAGCCTCTGATCCCCATTTCCTGCCTTGGGCCTGTTTATGGGACTTGTTGGAGATATAAGGACAGCAGCTGGTAGCCATAGTCACCTCCTTTTGCACTGTGGGAATTGGGTTAGTTCAAGCCCAGGTCACCCAAAGAATTAATTTGGAATGCTGCTCACTCAATTTGTAATGGCTAGAAGGGTCTTAAAAATATAGCTGGCCTTAAGCTCCTGAAGTCAGATTCTCCATGTGGACTAACAGTCAGCCATCCACAGTCATTTGGGTGGAGGCTAGTTAATTCCAAGAGAATATGGCATTGTTTTGCAGGGTATCTCCACGTGACAATAAAAGTTTGATTAGAAGGAATGAAACCAAACCTAGAGGCAAATTACCTTTTCTGACCAAACACCTCAAGAACAGAATGGAAAGCACAGCTCTTTACATTACAGAGTGAGAGGAGCAAGTCAGCTCTGAAATCCTCCTTTTATTTCAATTCAGTCAGTCACTCAACAAGCATACTTTTGTGTGAGACGTGATACTAAGCCTCGTAGGGGAGCGGATGTAAAGGAGTGGGAAACCTACATCTTCCCTTCGGATCGTTATAATCTTTCCCTAGACCTCACCATTCTCACTTGTATCCTCAAGGTCCCCAAGCTTGGCATCTCCTGAATCAAACCTAATTCTTCCAAAAGGCAGCTCCTTACATAAGACAACAAGCCCGGACATCCCATAGCAGTGCTGTCAGGGGACCAAAGTGCACTCAGGGAAGGTTGTAGTGGCCCTTAGAGAATGAGATATCTAGCGCAGGTGTCCACGGGTCCCATGTGGGTCTGCTGGCAGTCTTTCTGAAATCTATCCACCGTGTTAAAATCCTTAAAGCCTGGAAGATCTTTTTGTGCAGAAAGTTGTTTCACTTGGCCTGGATTCTATAATGCTTTACTCCTTCGTATTCCTACCTCTTTCCTACCCTGTAAATAATCCTTTTATCTCTTTCATATATAAATATTTTACCCAAATGACATGACTTTTATTAATTGTCAGTGTGAAATAACATATTATTGTGATTTTGGAAATATCTGTCACGGGTATCATAGTTACTACACAGTCAAGGGCGGTCACAATGACTGTCATAGCTCATTTGGAAGAGACCCCAATTATAGTTTTTTGGAGTACACGAAATTATTATTAAACCCACCTCCATTCTTTGTGTTGGGAGAATTCATAGCATTAAGCAATTGGTTGTTGAGTAGGCTGAGTTAAAATGATGGGGTTTGTATGGTGTAAGATAGGAATTTTAGGGACCAACGTTGGCCTGATAATGGCCTTGAAGTTCATGCTAAGGCTAAGCAACTCTTCTCTAGCACCACTGAGATGACCAATGTAAAGAGACTTAAAATACGGTGAGAGAGATTTAAGTTAGATATAATTATTATTAAACACTGACTACAGTAACTAAGGGAGATGCGGGGGCTTCCTGTTGGGAACAGACTTTTGAAAATAGAATAGGTGACTACCCAGATGTTGTTAGGCTTAAATCAGATTCTGTCAGAATTTATAATTAACAGCAACACACACACACACACACACACACACACACACACCTGTGTGTGTAACAATCCAAAGCTATATGTGATAAATACCATAAGGGAGGCTCAGAATGTTATAATTGGTCAGAGGAAAGAGACGTGGCTTCTCACTAGGTTGATTACTAGAATAATTTTGCAAAAGATGGCACTTGAAATAAGCCTTCAAAGATCACTAGGATCACTGGACAAGAAGAGGAGATCCCAGGCAGGGGAAACCAGGTGGTTGAAGGTTCCAGTCATCAGGTTGAAGGTGTATCTGGCAGGCAGTTAAGGGTCCGGTGTGGCTAGAGTGTAGAATTCTGTCCTGTTGGTGCTAGACCCTGAAGGACTGCCCAGTGAAGGAGCTTGAACGAACTTCTTCAGGCTCTGACATGCCGTCGAAAGTTTTTGAACAACGGAGCTTGATCAAAGTATTGTTTTGAGATTAATTTGGAAGTGGTGCAGAGTAGAATGAAGGCGAAGAAATTGACGGAAGTACATATGGAAATTGGAAGCTTGAGCTAAGTTGAGTGTGGAAAGGAAGGGATGGATTAAATATTCAGAGATGCTTTTTCACCCAAAGGAAGATATGCTAGAACTTGAAGTTATGGAGAAGGAATTTACAGAGGGAGCTTAGATGTCGAGTCAGGAAGAGCGGTAGTACCATCAACAGTGTGAATGATAATAATAATAAGTCAGGGGGAGACGGCCAGCTAAGGGAGGAGGGAACACAGATGGTTGCACCTTTAGCAGTGTAATTAACAAGGACGGGAGGAGACTTTAACCATGGGCAAAGTTGGAGAACAGTCAGGTTGGTGAAGATTTGGGGGTCTTTCCCTCTGTATGTGCAGATATAGATATGGAGCAAGCAGTTGGAAATGTGGAACCTTCAGGAAGAAGATGAAAACAAAGGTAGATATCTGAAAGACATCTTCCCAGAGATGGCCACTGACTGAAGAAAAGCCAAGGGCAGAATCTTGAGAAATTCTGACATTTAGGAGACAGAAAGAGTAATGAAAACAGAGAAGCAGCCACCAGAGAAGCCAGGAGAGACCCAGGGTCTATAGTGCACAGAAGCAAGGGAGGAGCAGGAAACATGCAGACTGGGAAAAGATCTTTGAATTAAATGGTCATTGGTGACTTTGAAAAAAAATAATGCCATGGAGCAGTGGGGCTTAAGGGTTATGGAGTGTGAGTCTGTGGTGAGGAAGTAGAGTTAGTGTATGTAGAATACCCTTTTGAGAAATTTGATCGGGAACAGAGGAAATCAATCTGGAAATCAGAAACTGATTTCAATTAAATTTCAATTAAAGATTGAATCACTAAATTATTATATAAGGCACTTAGGTCGGGAGGGAGGAAGGCATGATTTAAGCCATCATGGGTAGATCCAGAAGTGGAGTTACAGTTGTAGAATGGTTCATTTGTTGTTTTTTCTTAATAGTTCCCTGTGCAAAATTCACATTTTGCACAAAACAGTGAAGCAAGTTAACCACTTTGCAAGTTATGACCTTGTGTTGGGTTTTGTGGTTTAATAAGCTTATTTATTCTTATATTTGGGGTCTTGGAGCAGAAATCACAGTTGTGTAGGAAAGTAGCTTTTACTGCCAGCATCCATTTCCAGGATGGTCTGTTAATTCTTTAAGAGCCAGAAAACCAGAAGACTATGTAACTGTTCATTTTGACCAATAGCTTCAACAAGGTAAGGGAATATGGCAGACGGTGCTGATCTTAAGAAAAAGAACACTGTATTCTGATTCAGGCCAGTCTTTGTTCAAATTATGGATTTGTCACTTAGTAGCTATCTGACTTAAGACCATTGATTGACTTTATGCTAAACTCCAATCTCCTTATCTCCTAAAATAGGTGTATTAGTAACTATCACATTACAGTGTCCATTCATGGGTTCAACAAATATCTATTGAGCCTCTTTGTACCAAATACCGTGTTATATGCTGGGCATGAATGAAGTAATAACATATGAAAGCCTGTAGCACGATGCCTGGCAACATTATTTCCTTCCCAGTTTCCCCAGCATTAGTCCTAAAGGCTCCGGGTTACTTCAGGTAATTGCATGTGTTTACAAGGAAAACAGAAAACCATTAGTCCTTTCTCCCACAGACACTTCAGCACTTCCGAGGTAGACATTGGTGGTTCTCAGCCTGTCTGTACTGGATTATAAAACCAACCCAGGGGAGCATTTACTGACAAGGTGGCTGGACCTCTGACAGAACAACGCAAGTCACCTACCAGCCACCACCAGACTCACCGTCTACCCCAACCTGTTCCCCAACCCAGATGCCCTGTGTGAAAAGGAGGTAGACAACACTGACAGTACCTGGCCGGAGAGTTAAGGACCTTCACCACTCAGAGTAGCCGGCGGCTTCTCCAGTGCAGGCTGCATGGGGAGAAAGAAGCACTCACTAGGCCTGGGTCAGCCAGGGGCAGCCGTCAACAAGTCAGCTGGCCTGAGCCCCAGTGGCCTCCTGCCTGTGGCCCGGCCCTGTTGGCAGATCTGTTTACAGAGGAGACATTGTGCTCAGTCTTCTCCAGCGGGCCAGGGAGCCGCTATCCTCTGCCAAGAACCATGGCTCTTCTTTAATACGTACCCACCGGTACCTGTGTTGTGTGTTGGGCCCTGCTGGGCTTTGCTGGCCAGAGTCTACGGGCATAATGACTGGAAACTGGAAGAATCTGTACATGTTTGTAGGCAGAACAGCTGCCAAAAGTAAGACCTCGGAGAGACTAACTTTGTCTGCACTGCCCTGACCCTGTACCTCGAGGAGAGGGCGGCTGTTGTGCTTCCTCGGCAGCACTTTGTGGACACGCCTCGGTCTTTTCCCGGGTCCCCTCTCAGTTTGGAACCTCAGCCTCCACCTCCCGAGTCTCACAGGAGTGGTGGCAGGAGGCAAAGTCATTGCCTCTGCGTTTTGGTAGGGTGAGGGAAAGTACAGAGGCTCTCTTGCCGGTGCAGGCCTGAGCTGCACACCCAGCTCCGGCACTTTCCAGCTCTGGGGCTCAGGCCTCAGCTTTAACTTGTCGGCCCATAACAGGAAGCTGCTGTAAAACAGCCGTTGGGCATGTCAAGGGGGATACTTTAAGGAATCGATGAAATCGTGTTTGTAAATTATCTGGCACATCATAGGAGCGCAAAAGTCGTTAATTTCCAACCGCTCCACTTGGACTCTAGAATTGTGTTCATAAATAAATTTGTATCATCTCATAATTAAGATTTTTTAGCCTCAGGAGCCAGACTGCCTGGGTTTGGTGCTGCCTCTTACTGTTATTTGGCCTTTGGACATATTACTCAGCCTCTCTCTCTCTCTCTCAGTCTTCCCAGTAGAAAATTGGAATAATCATAGGACCCACCCCCTAGGGTTGTCGGGAGGTTGGAGTGGGTTCCTAATACATGTAGGGCACTTGTAAGGCAGCCTGGAGTCCATAATAAGTGTTAGTTGTTGGCTCGTGGTGGTGGACACAGGCATGTTATTAACTCCAAGAGCTCCGAATGAAGTGGTAACACGTTCTCTTAGAAACGTAAGAAGAGAAAGGAATTGAGGATAACTGGCTTCTTTATTAATTGGTTTCTTCCCCAAGCTCGGAAGACTCAAATAAAAACTTACTGATTGAAATAATTTGAAACAAAGCTCGCAGTGTCTTGGGACAGGAGAGGCTTCTGGTCGGGGTCTTGGACTTCCACCCCTCTTGGGGAAATGGTTCTGCCTCTGATTGGTGTGTTCTTACCCTAGCTGTCGGGTGCCGTGGGCCCGACTTGAGGGGAGAGAGCGCTGACCTTTCTGAAATGCATCCTTGAGGTCCCCCTGACTTCAAAAGCGGTGTTTATGGGCTTGTTTTTCCCTCTGGTCCGGATGCGGGAGCGTCCTCATTACCCGGCTGTCACACTCAGTTGGCCTGATTGACCAGAGCCGTTTCCCGCCAGCGTGCCTGACCCGCTCACCTCTGAGGAGATGGCTCATGGGCTTCAGGGGGCGGTATGGAGTCAAGGACACCGGCGTCTCCCCTCCTGCAGCCCTGCTGGGCCGCCCTGTCCCTAAGCCCTGTTTGGAAGTGAGCCTCACTGCCCATTACCTTCTGCCTTCCGTTGCTGCTGGTGTAAGGTCCTCTCTTCTGCTTTTTAAACTCCAGTGAGCTGAAGCTCGGATCCAGGCGCCCCTTCCCTCTGCACCCTTTGGCCTCTCTTTAGCTGGCAGAGACGGGGTTAAGAATTGTTCGCAGCCATCCACCTTGGTTTGAGGCCTGCTTGTAGTGACGGGGAAGAATGACTGGAATTTGAGGGGGAGGGGAAAAGAGACTGACCTCTGCACAGGTCAGTGGCCTCCCGCCAGCATCCTCTGTTCACTCTCTCCCCCTGAACTAATAGTCACAGCACCCCCAGATCACTTCTTGTGTCCACACCCTCCCAACCTTTTCTAAGAACCTGGGAGCAGGCTTGCGATACTCGGATTTCTTTTGTTGATATTGAGTAGTGTATGTATGTTGCTCTCATGTGTCGGCCCCTTGAACATTTTCTCTCTTCTCCTTACCCCTTTCCCTCTTCACCTGCCTCCCCCGCGCCCACCCAAAACCCTTCAGGTCCGAGTGCATCAACAAGTTTGCTTCAGTCTTCGGGACGATGCCGCTCAAGGTGGTGGAGCACCGAGCTGACCCTGTCCTGTACAAAGATGACTTTCCCGAGAAACTGAAGAGCTTCCCCAACATCGGCAGCTTGTGAAACCCATCAGTGACGGAGGTCTGAATGTGACGCGTGGACAAAGTAGGGGAGCACAGCCTCCCGGCACCCTGATATCAGGGTGTGGGGGACCTTCAGTTGACACACTGGACTGTGACACCTAACCTGCTTCCTCGGGAACTGGAACCTGAAGAGAGCGTCTAAGCACCTTGAGCGGTGCGTGCGCTATTCTAGTGTTTCTTATGACCCCGATGGGTTCTTGCTGGAAATGCCAAATGGGAGCCTTTGTGGCATGCTCTGGGTTTAAATGCAGCCCAGGCTCCCTTTGTTTGCAGGGAACAGTCTGAAAGGAAACTTCACTGACCCTCAGACTGTAGAGCAGACAGAACTGTCAACCATGTTCGATCTGGGGAATCGTGTAAATCGTGCCCATATCTCACCTTTAGCTATTTCAGATCAGTGACTTTTTAGGAGGAAAAGCCAAACCAAGAATTTGGCACAAAATCCCAGCAGCTTAGAGGGATTTGACGCACGCCCTAGGACCTGAGGCGCTGGACCCAGGCGTAGGTGGAGCACCCGGTGCTGAATTGGGATCCTGTAAATTCCATGAACCATTCCTCTTTGGTTTGGCTTTTTAATATGATTAAAATAATTTTTTATTCCTTTTTACAATATGTCTTAAATGCTGATTATTGGTAACCCAAGGAACTTTCTTTTTTGTGTGTATTTTACCTCCATCTTCCGGCCTTAACTCCAGTCTATTTCCAAACCTCCTACCACGTTCAGGAGGACACACAGCCAAGAGGAATATCTGGTGCCATGTGCCTCACGCAGAAGAAGATCTCCAAGCTGTAAACATGCTAAGACAAGATGTCTCCCCAAACCTCCAAAGGACTCTGTTTGCTTCTTGATCAGATCCAGTCAGTTTTTCATAGGTATTCTTAGGGAAAAACAGAGGGCCTGTAATAACCATACACTGAGTTGCTGTAGCTGGTACCGTGTTGTAAAAGTCGAGGCAGTTGTGATCCCCACCCCAAGGGGATTCCAAAATTTCCCTCCTTCTTTCGGTGTAAACTTAACGTTAGCCAGGGAGGTTCTGGCTAATGTTAAATACTGCTATAACAACTGCTTTGCCATAGTTGCTGGTATATTTAAATCATTAAATTTCAGCATTTAGTAATACTGCACATGTGTGAATTATACCTCTTTAAGCCCTGTTGATGAACAAATCTACTCTGGCAAATGTTAGATGTTATGGATTCGAAACAGATTTATCTGGCTCTAATATTAAGATTAGCCACAGTTTGGGCTTTAGCCATAACATATGTCCCCAGAACACAAAATACAGAACAATTTGCTTGGAATATGGTTATAATTACTGAAACCTAGTTGTGTGCCAGTTGAAGTCACTAATATGCCACCCATTGTTCTCTTGAGTGACATGAGGGTGAATAGTTACTGTGCTATCGATTTTAAACGTGTAGTTTTAACAAGAGTCACCTCCAATGTATTCCTATAGACTTCGAGAGGTCAGAGAAAACTTCAGGAAGTAACAAAATTGAAAGCGGGAATCATGAGTTTTACTCTCTCACACTGAGGAGCAAGAGCCTGGGACTGGTGCTGGTGGAATGGGCAAGAAGGGACAAGATGCCTCCCCGCCGTCTGTTCACGTTGCAGGTGCACACACGGAACCTGTGATTATTCCTCGTGTTGCATTCAAACACTGGTGCCTAATAAATACTTCTGATTTGAATAATTCTATTCCTGTCAGTAGGGGATATGGGAAGGCGCTTAGTCTCATATTCACAATCCTGGGGATGGTAGGATAGAAACCAAGAGAAGGGAAATTCTGTTGTCACAGATGATGAGTACTGCTAACCTTTCTGGGGTTCCTTAGCCATTTTTCCAAGATTCAGGGTGGGTGGAAGGGTTGGGCCTCACATTTAAATCCCTGCCAGAAGCCAAGAACCGGGTGAACGTTGTATACGTGCATGTATTTCACCCCCGGTATTTTCCCCTCAGCATCGTCACCTCAGATTTTCTGCTCTTTTTCCCATCACTGAATCCTCTGTCTTAGTGGCTGGCTTGTAATCCAGGTCTCCCTCTCTGAGGGTAAATATTTTCTTTCTTTTCTTTTTAAAAACTTTGTCAGCCCTTTGATTTTGGAAGAGGACCACTTCCATCGGAGATGATTGGGAGCCCCAGAGGGCTCTGTTAGTGTAACTTTATCACCTTGTTAGGAGTCACTGGACTTCTCAGGGCATTAAAATTCCATTTAAGGCACCTTACTACCCCCAGAAATATTGTGGGTTAGATCTGGCAACATAGCATAAAACAGTATCTATCGCAGAATGAGTATTATATCCTAGGTACTTGAAACAAACCTCGGAGGTTCTATCCTACGAACAGACAGGTGGTGCAGGTCACAGGGAGAAATTCGGGGCAAGAATGTAGCAGGGGATCATGATTCATGGGTTCCGAGGGGCCTGGGGACTCCACCCCTTTCTCTGTGTATTTATTTGCTGCTCACCAGCAACCCTCACCCATAAGCCTGGGTTGGGATCATCTGCCCTTGGGATGCCATAGAGCCGTGTTTCAGAAGCGGAACAATAATGCTAATTAAAATGTCATGTTCTGGCCTACAGCAGACAACAGCTGGTTTTAGATTAAGAAATCTTTTTTAAGAAATTGCATCCTGCTGGCCTGTACAGAAGATGAACCTGAGCTGGCCCTGGCCCTGGCCCAAATGTGTGCACTGAGTCACTCGCCTTTTCCCCCAGGGACCCAACTGGGATGAGCCAGTTTGGAATGCCAAGATTGGAAACACTTTTTTTGCTGGTTATCATTAGATAGTTCTTAATATTCTTATCTCGTGTGTTTTACCAGCCCTCACACGTGTTTAGGCAAAAACCTCCTTCTCTAGGAAAATTAAAGAGGAAAGCAACAACTTCTGTTCTCAGAATCTCTGGTTCTTTCCTGCAAATGATGCTCTACTGTCTCTTCTTCTTACTCAGTGTCATGAAGTTCAAAACCGACTATCCCGGTGCTCTGCCAAAGTCTGATGTACTTCCAACTGTGCTTCCAGCTTGTGGCTTTTAGGGCCAGTTTTTCTGCTGCCTTTGGGAGGCCGTGAGCATCACGCTGGGGTGTGCGACCAGGACTGGGAGCCAGAAGGGGCAAGCCGCTTTTTTGCTGTCCTCTGTTGAAGGAGTTGCTAATAACCCTGTGACCCCAGCGGCTGCCTGGAATGGTCGTCTCTGGCAGGAGTGTTTGAAAAGATGCAGGTTTCTAGCCACAGGCTCAAAAGATATGATTGCTGGGGTAAAATTCAAGACCCTTTGACGGTAGAATTCTTAAGTAGCTGAAGTAAGAGGCCGGCCGCTTGGGAAGTGGCTCAGTTCTGGCGAGACTTCGTGGCTGGGCACTGAGAGGGGCAGTCAGAGAGGGTCCCGTGGGAGCCCGGCTGGGAGGGAGAGGTTTGGGCACTTGCAGGTCTCTCACCGGCCACGCATCCTGAGCCTGGTGGGTCTCCTTCGCTTTGGGGACGGTGGCTTCTCTTGGGGCAGGCTCCCTTCTCCATCTCTTGGGGCCCAGGTTGCCTTCTGCTGCAGCAGCAGAAGCCGCAGCAGCTGCTCCTCAGGGAGCCGTGGCACAGCGAGGCGGGGACAGAGTGCTCAGTGGCCCCCGGCCTCTTCAGCCACTTCTAGGAGCCGTTCTGGCAGGAGTGCTCACCATATTGGCAGGCAGCTGCCATCCAGGAAGACTCTGGAAGCAGCTTGAGCTTCCCACTGCAGGGCCTGCAGCAGGTGAAACTGGGGGGCCTGTCTGCTCACCTCAGCCCCGTTCTGTTCCACGCCTCCCTAAGAGCCTTCCCTTCAGAATATTCAGTGACACCGTTTTCTGTTTCTGAGTTAAAATCAGGAATAGCTTGTGGCCCCATCGTGCCAACCAAGCATGGTCTGGCAATCTGCGAACAGTCTTCACTGACCTTCTCCTGGCGGAGGAAAGTGAGACAGCACTGTACTCTCAATTTTAAGGTTTCCCCTCTCTTTAGGGTGGGAGCATTCCAAGCTCAACCCACACCCTCTCATCCGCCTTTGTCAATGTCAAATGGACTGTCAGGTTTCAGCTTCAGGCTTTGTGACTTCCAGGTTCTCAGGGAGGAGGCAACTTTGTGCCATGGCTTTTTAATTCCAGACTCACTGTTGCTGGCATCACAGGGAACATGACTGGGCAGAGTTTGGCCCCTTCTCTCAGCCTTCCGGGCCTCTTTCATTTTCCAGAAACAACAGTTGAGTCACCAGCATCTGTGTCTGGCATTTCATTTCCACAATCGTACAACCTTTTCAGGGTAGAGCTTTTTCTTTTCTTCTGTTCCCAAGTGGTTGGGCCCTTGGTGGCATTTCTTCCCAGTCCCCTGAAGGGTACAGAGCTGTCAGGCAGAAGACAAAGAAAGGGAAGGATGCCTGTGTGGCGCTCGAGAGGTACCAGGCCAGCTGTGTCTGCCGGAGGCTTCTCAGCAAAGCTCCCTCTTGTCTGCAACCTCTCAGGAGCGGCACATGGGCTGAGAGGTTCCAGTAGAGCAGGGACTGGAATCCATATGTCTTAGACCCAAACCACCAGCCACTCCATCTAGAGTGCTTTCCTGTGGAAGCCTCCATAAGAGCCTTCCCTTCAGAATATGTCTATTTGGGCTTTTATTTATAGCCACCAACTTACATCATTAGCAACTATGCCCAAGAATAAACTCAAGGAATGCCTGGTTTTCTGGTAATCACAGCTGAAGCACAACCAACTAGTTACTGATCCAGGTGAGGTAAGAGGACATTCATTGGGTCGTTGAGTTTTTCTAATCATTCATCATTCATCAAAATACACTTTTTGCTGGACTCTGTGCTGGGTCCAGGAAATAGAGTTGAATAAGACTCTGTCCTGAGCTCAAGGCACTCCAACTCTACTGGGAGCTCTTGAGCTGTGTAAGATGGCATGAGCCCATCAGTGGCCAAGGACTCTGTATACCTACGTTTTAGTCCCAACTGTAAATGAAGACTCCGTTAACACCATCTTCTCCGGTGTCTGGAGGATGCAAGGGTTTTGTTTTGTTTTGTTTTTTCCCTCTTCTCTTAGCACCTTCCCCTTGAGTTGAACCCTAGCCTTCCTTGGTCTTGAGAGTCCACTCCCATGCCTCAGTTTCCTCAACTAGGAACTGGAGGCAGCAAGATCACTTAGACCCAGGATGGTGAGATGGGATGATGTATTAGATCTTTTCCCCTTCTCTCAGGGCCTTTACAAGATTGTACCTGGTGATGCTGGCAGCCGGCCCTCTTCCGGCCCCTATTTCTGTTCACCCTGTTACCAGAGAGCTTGGGGGTCTGGATCCTATCTGGCCCCGTCAGGGTGGATTACCAAATGAGTGGTTCTTTTGCCCCAGTCCCTTTCCTGAGCTATAAATAAGCCCCATGTTTATTTTCTTATGTTATTGAAATGAGCACTTGGGATCTGGGCCTCTTGACGGGTCCAGAGAGCGTCCATCCGGTGCCTGGTGAGGGCCCTGTGTGGCTGGCTGCTGTCTGAAGCTATTTGGAGTCCTATCCCCTGTGTTCTGGATGTGGCTTAATTTCAATAGTAAGGGCCGTATGTAGCCCTGTATCTGCTGATTTTCAGGTTTCAGCTTTCTGCCAGCCCCACTGTCTGCTTAGAAGTGAAGTTGTGTTTCTCATTAAGGGAATAACAGCCACAATTGAGGTAATTAACGAAAATTGTGCATTGGTGGCACAGCTCCTATAGGATTTCCAATAGTCTTTCTTTAGTAGATCCTGAGAGGCTTACCTTCATCCCCTCCCTTCTGCCTACCCTGTGCCCAGTCTCTGTTCCTTGTTTTCTGGATGTAGTCCCAATAATTTCTCTCCAAACAGCCTTGTTCTTGTCACCAGTTTGGGTCAATGTATTGACAACTTGGCCAAATGAGGATTCCATTAAGTCCATCTTCTTCAATTCTTAGGAGATGCAGGGATTTTTTTTTTTTTTTTTTGTCTCTTCTCATAGCATCTTCCAGTTGCCAGTTGTATCTTAGCCTTTCTTCAGAAGTAATAAGGATGAGTATCCATTAAAATCAGATTGATGCTCCTTTTAGTCCCCTGGCTACACCATCTTACTGGGAAGGATGACCTAGGACAGTGTTCGAATAGAAAGGAAACATCTGAACTAGGAAATGTTCTGAGTTAGGGCCTCCTAAGGAGTGATTTCTACCTTCTTCAGGCTTCAGCAACACATCAGAAGTACACAGTGAGACTATGGGCAGGACAAAACTTTGTCTGTCAGAACTTGGACTGAAGAGCATCATTCACTCTGGATGGATTGGCCTGGTAAGTCAGTAGAGAAATCTTTTTGTAGATACAACCTGACCCTGAAATATGTTAATGAAGACAATTGCACCTAACAACCAGATTTAATTCACTTTCAGAGAAGGGACCAGGAGAAAGTAAATTTTCATTCTGGTGTTTTTAGTCTACTGACTCCTAAAGATAATTTTCCTTGAGAAAATAAACCAGATGTGGTGGATTCATTCAATCAACAAATATTTGTTGAGCTTTATACCAGATACTATTCTTCATGTGAGTCTGCTGCATTGAACAGAACAACACAATGCCCCCACTTTTATCTAAAGGTTTACATTCTAAGAAGGAAGACCACCAAAACAAGTGAATGAATATAATTTCAAATGACAGTAAATGCTGTGAAGAAAATAAAGCAGAGTAAGGGGAGATAGTGGCTTGGGTGTGAGGAAGTATTTTAGATGGGTTGGTCAGAAGTGATGTTTAAGCACAGATATACATGTTGAGAAGGAGTGAACCATGAGGGTACCAGGCAATGGTAAGAGCTAGCACAAAGGCCCTCAGGCAGGACCAAGCTCAGCTTGTTTTAAGAACAGCAAGAACGCCTGTGTATTTAATGTGGAGAGCATGGGAGAGATGATGCCAGAAAAGTAGGTCAGAGCCAAATTGTGTTAGGACCATGTAGGCCAAAAGGATTCTAGATTTTTATTGTGTGTGACAGGAAAACACTGGAAGGTTTTAAGCAAAGTGGTAATACCTGAATGGTATTTTTTTTTTTTTTTAAGATAATTTCAACTAATGTGTGGAGCTCAGGCTACATGCAGCAAGAATGAAGGAAAGGAAATCAATTAGAAGGCTATTTTAGGGAGCCCAAGTGAGAGATGGTGGCTTCATTAGACTTGGATGGTAGTAGCAGGGGTAGTAAGAAGTTATGCTGGGAATAGAGTCTTATTGGACTTACTGATGAATATAGGAGAGGAAAACAATAGAGGATTCACAGCCAACTCCTAGGTTTTTGTCCTGAGTAATGGAATGATACCATTAACTGAAATATGCTGACTATGCAGGGGTGAGGGGAGGGAAGTGTTGAGAGTGAAAATCAAAGGCCTTACTTCAGACATGCTCTTTGAGTTACCTTTTGGAAACCTAAGTAGTAGTGTCATTTAAGCAGTTAGGTATCTAGAGCTCAGGGGAAAAGTTAAGACTGAATATATAGATGGGGTTTAAAACCATGAGACTGGATAAGATTGCCCAGAGAGTCAGCATAGGTAGAGAAGAGAAAAGGACTGGGACCTGATTATTGGGCCCACTCTAACCTTTATAGATAGAGAAAAAAAGGAAAACCCAGAAAAAGAGACAGAAGAGTTGCTGGTGAGTTAGGAAGAAAGCTTGAAAGATATCTGAAAGATAGACTGTGATAAATTAAAGATGTGCATTGTAAACCCTAGAGCAACCACCAAAAACATTTTTAAAAGAGGTATAGCTAATAGGCCAATATTGGAGATGGAACACCAGAAAAATCAAAAAGATGGCAGAAAAAGAAGAAAGTAAACAAGAGATGGGACCAAAAAAAAAAAAAAAAAGAGTAGACTTAAACCCAAATATATCAATAATTACATTAAATGTAAATGGCCTAAACATTCTAATTAAAGGGTAGAGATTTTTCTGAGTTAAACAGCAAGAACAATTAAATGCTATCTACAAGGAAAACACTATAAAATACAGTTAGAGTAGAAAGAGATATACTAGATAAACATGCGTCATAAGAAAAGTGGGAATGATTATATCAACGAAGGACAAAATTAACTTCAAGAATATTGAAGGGTGCCTAGGTGGTTCAGTCAGTTAAGTGTCCGACTCTTGGTTTTGGCTTGGGTCATGATCTCACAGTTCGTGAGTTCAAGTCCTGCATTGGGCTCTGTACTGACAGCATGGAGCCTGCTTGGGATTCTCTCTCTCTGCCCCTCCCCCGCTCGCATGTACACTCTCTCTCAAATAAACTTTAAAAAGAAAAACAGAATATTGCTAGGAAGGAAGAGCAATAGTTCATAATGATAAAGGAATCAATCAAGAAGACAGAACAGGTAATACTAAATTAGGCACTGAATATCAATGTTTCAAAATATATAAAGCAAAAACTAATAGCTGAACGTGAACAAGAACATGTACAATTATATTTGGATATTTCAACATTCCTCTGTTAGTAATTGATGGAACAAGTCGATAGAAAAGTAAGAAAGATATAGATGACTTGAATAATACTATCAACTGTCTTGGCTTAATTCATAGTTATAAAACACTTCATTCACTAATAACTGAATACACATTCTTCTCAAGCATACATGCAACATACACCACAAATGGGTTGCAGCATAAGTCTCAGTAATTTTTGAGGAAATGAAAACATAAAAACTATGTTCTCTGTTCACAGTGGAATTACATTAATAAAAGATATCTGTGGAAGTCCCCATTAGGTGAAAATTAACATATTTCTAATTGATATATGAGTTCACAAAGACACAAAGGAAATTAGAGACTATTTGGAGCTAAATGAAAATGAAACAATAGATCTAAATGTGTGGGATGGAGATCTATAGCTTGAAGTGCTTATGTTAGAAAGGAACTAAAATCAATTAAGCTTAAGAAACTACCTTAAGAAACTTGAAAAAGAAGAATAAAGTCCAAAGTAGAAGAAGAAAGGGGTGGAAATAAATGGAAAATGGACAAACAATGGAGAAAAATCAGTGAAACAAAAACTGGCTCTTTGAAGAAAATCAATAACTGCCTTATACTGTTCAAGGAAAAAAATGAAGATATAAATTACCAGTATCAGGAGCCAAAATGAGGACAGATTCTAAAAATATTAAAAGGGGATTCATATGAGCAACTTCATACCAATATATTCTGCAACATAGGTGAAATGGAAACAATCCTTGAAAGGCACAAAGAGATAAAATTGCCCTACGAAGAAATAGAAAATCTGAATAGTCCTGTATCTGTTAAAGCAATCAAATCCATAATTTAAAACTTCCCACAGAGAAAAACCCATAGTTTTTACTGGCAAGTTCTATCAAATAATTAAGGAGGAAATAATACCAACCTTATACAAAAACTTTTCTCAAAAAATAGAAGAGGAATAAATAAGTATAATTTACATAATGTTTTAAAAAATATATATAGAAAACATATTTCCACACAAATGTTCATAGCAGCTTTATTCACAGCAGCCAAAAACTAGAAACAACTTAAATGTTCAACAGATGATTAGATAGATGAATTGTGGTATATCCATACAATGGAATACAACTAAGCAGTAAAAAAAACAAACTATGGAGACACACAACATGGACGATTTTCCAAAACAAGTGAACAGAAGCTAAACACAAATGAGTGCACACTGTACATACACACAATATATATTCTCATATATATAAATACGTTCCACTTTTATGAAGTTTTACAACAGGTAAAACTCATCTGGAGTGATAGGGTAGATCAATGCCTGAGGCTGGGGATTGACTGGGATGAGGCACAGGGAACTTTTTGGGATCTGGGGAATATGGTGATGGTTAGCTGTGTGTATATATACCTATTTTCCCAAACTCCTCTAATTATACTTAAAATTGATGATGTAAATTATACCGCAATAAAGATTGTTTTTTAAGTGGTGGTTAAACACTGTCATCTTTCACAACTCCTCAATTTTGTTATGGACTGGTATTCCTTTCCCTTCTTAACTTGGATGTTTGCTTAAGGATTCAGGATCTAGGCTGCCTCCAGTTCCATTGCTTCAATTTAGTGTTTTCTGGTATGTTCTTGATGTGGAATGCAGACTTGCCAGCCATCCAGCTAACAGTAAATGCTTACTATGATACTTTGCCAGATGCTACAGATAAATAGGTGAGGAAGATACCATTTCCACCTTCAAGGAGCTTTTAATGGAATTAATGAATAGAGGAGATAAGTCACTTTATAATCCTATCTACTATATAAGACAGTGCATGATTAAGGGTGAATTGCACACATTCCCTGTCATGGAAGGAGAGTGTGATCATGTTTGACTTGGGAAAAGAGGTGGCACTTGAGGTGGTCTTTAGAGAATTAATAGGTAGAGATGGGCATTAGGTGGATAGGGATGTGTTGAGAAGTTGGGGCAGGCACTTTGACCTGAGGGCAGTGAAAGGAAACAAGAAGATGGGAAAATGTGATGCAAAATCCTCAACAAAATACTAGTGAACCAAGTACAACAATATCTTTAAAAAATCATACACCACCATCAAGTAGGATTTATTCCCAGGATGCAAGGGTGGTTCAATATTCGCAAAACAATCAATGTGATATGCCACATCAATAGAAGAATGGATAAAAACCATATGATCATTTCAATAGGTGCAGAAAAAGCATTTGACACAGTACAACAACCACTCATGACAAAAACCCCTCTGTAAAATAGGTCTAGAGGGAACATATCTCAGCATAAGAAAGACCTTGTGTGAAAAACCCACAGCCAAAACATCATACTCGATAAAAAACTAAGAGCTTTTCCCTGAAGGTCAGGAACAAGACAAGGATGTCCACTCTCACCACTGTTTTTCAACATAGTACTAGAAGTCCTAGCTACAGCAATCAGACAACAAAGAAATAGAAGTCCTCCAAACTGGTGAGGAAGAAGTAAAAATTTCACTATTTGCACATGACATGGTAGTATATGTAGAAAACCCTAAAGATTCCTCCCCAAAACTACTAGAACTGATCAATGAATTCAGTAGAGCTGCGGGATACAAAATCAATGTACAGAAATTAGTTGCACTCCTATACAGTAATAATGAAGCCACAGAAAGTAAAATTAAAACAATGTCATTTACACTTGCACCAAAAACCGTAAAATAATGCCTAGGGATACATTTTTCCAAGAAGGTAAAAGACCCCCATACTGAAAACTACAAGACATTAATGAAAGAAATTGAAGAAAGTACAAAAAATGGAAAGATACTCTGTTCTCATAGATTGGAAGAATTAGTATTGTTAACATGTCCATACTACCCAAAGAAATCAACAGATTTAATGCAACCCCTATTAAAATACCAACATCACTATTCACAGAACTAAAACAAATGATCCTAAAATTTGAATGGAACTACAAAAGACCTTTTGTAGCCAAAGCAATCGTGAAAAAAACAGAGGCATCACAATTCCATTTTTCAAGTTATATTACAAAGATGTAGTACTTGAAATAGTATGGTCCTGGCACAAACATAGTCACATAGATCAATGAAACAAAATGGAACACCCAGAAATAAATCCACAATTATATGGTCAATTAATATTTGACAAAGCAGGAAAGAATATCCAATGGGAAAAAGACTGTCTCTTTAACAAATGATGTTGAGAAAACTGGATAGCCACATGCTAAAGAATGAAACTGGACCACTTTCACCATCTACAAAAAATAAACTCAAAATGGATTGAAGACCTAAATGCGAGACCTGAAACCATAAAAATCCTTGAAGAAAGCACAGGCAGTAATTTCTGTGACACCTCCCGGAGCAACAGTTTTCTAGATATGTCACCTGAGGCAAGGGAAATAAAAGCAAAAATAAACAATTGGGACTACATCAAAATAAAAAGCTTCTGCACAGCAAAGGAAACAACAAAACTAAAAGGCAAGCTATGGAATGGGAGATATTTGCAAATAACTGATCAAGGGTTAGTATCCAAAATATATGAAGAACTTACAGAACTCGATACCAAAAAAAGCAAAATAATACAATTTAAAAATGGACAGAAGACATGAACATACAGTTCTCCAAAGAAGACATCCAGATGGCCAATAGACCATGTGAAAAGATGCTCAACATCAGTCATCGTCAGGGAAATGCAAATCAAACCCATAATGAGACATCACCTCACACCTGCCAGGATGGCTAAAATCAAAACCACAAGAAAGATGTGTTGGCGAGGATGTGGAGAAAGAGAAACGCTCCTGCACTGTTGGTGGGAATGCAAACTGGTGGATTTCCACTGTGGAAAACAATCTGAGGGTTTCCTCAAAAAATTGAAAATAAAACTGCCTTGTGATCAAGGAATTGCACCACTGGGTATTTACCCAAAAAATACAAGCAGTAATTCAAAGGGATACATGCACCTCCATGTTGATTGCAGCATTATCTACAATAGCCAACTATGGAAGCTGCCCAAGTGTCCATCAACTGATGAATGGGTAAAGAAGATGTGGCCTACATAAATAATGGAATATTATTCAGCCATGAAAATAGTGAAATCTTGCTATTTGCAAAGACATGGATGGAGCTAGAGAGTATAATGCTGAGTAAAATAAGTCAGAGAAAGACAAATATCATATGATTTCAGTCATATGTGGAATTTAAGAGACCAAACAAATGAGCAAAGGGGAAAATAAAGAGGCAAACCAAGAAACAGACCCTTAACTATAGAGAACACACTGATGGTTACTGGAGGGGAGGTGGGTGGAAGGAAGGGGGAGATAGGCGATGGGGATTAGAGTACACTTATGATGAAATAAAATAAAGTGATTTTAAAAATATGGGAAAGTGTAATGGATGACGTAGGTTTGCAGGAACAGTGCATCCAGTTTGGGGCGTTAGAAAATTTGAGGCTAGGGGCGCCTGGATGACTCAGTCGGTTAAGCATACAACTTGATTTCGGCTCAGGTCATGAGATCACGATTCATGAGATCCAGCCCAGCGTTGGGCTCTGTGCTGACAGCACGGAGCATGCTTGGGAGTCTCTCTCAACCCCTCCCCCGACCTGTCTCAAAAAGAAAAGAAAAGATGAGACTGGATAGGAGTTTAGGCCTAATTAAAAGGGCTGAAATGTCAGTGAGTAGATACTTCAGAGACTTTTCAGATGTTTGTTCTAGTGAAGGATGTGATCAGAGCTGGTCTTTGGCAGTCTGGCGTTGGTGTTGGTGATGGGCGGAGTGGGCGGGGACTAGGAATGGCACGTGACCACTCAGCGGTGGCCTAGGTGGAAAGCGACAAGGCACCAAATCACGTGGTTGCTGGGCACGTGTGGGAACTGCTGGCACCTGCTGAGGGCCTCTGGGAAAGGAGGATGGGGAAGAGCAGTGCTGGTCTATTTCTGTGCCTTCCCGTCACTCGTATATCACACACCAGCTGCTTGTTACACACAGAATCGTGTCCCCTGCAAAACCCCACTGAAGCCCTGACCCCTCAATGCGACTGCTTTGGCCTAGAAAGAGGTAATAAAGTTTCAGTGAGGTCCTAAGGGTGGGGTCTTAATGCGATAGGACTGGTGTCCTTTTAGAAAAGGAAGAGACACCAGAACTCTTTTCGGCACGAGCACAGAGACCAAGGCAGTGTGAGGACACAGTGAGAAAGTGACCATCTACAAGCCAGACGCTAAGCCTCACTAGAAACTGAGTCGGCCAGAACCTTGATCATGGACGTACAGCCTCCGGAGCTGTGAGACAATAACCATTATTTAAGCCACTCAGTAGATGGCGTCTTGCTCTGGCTTCTACACTGCTCACCACCCCCTCCTCAATCCCGTAAGCATAAGATCAGGGGTGCTCAGTGCTTCCCAGGCTGGTGGCCCACTTTGTGAAGCAGTACCCCAGGCTTTGGCGTCTGTCCCTTGGCCATTTGGCCAGCCCAATGGCCCTCCCCAGACCCCAGCATGCGAGATCTCTCCTGCCTGTACAGCTCTTCACTAGCTTCAAATGCTTTCATTCTCTCGGACTTCATAACTGCCTTGTGAGATAAGCTGGTTGTGCCCATTTTACAGATGAAGAAACTGAAAGTCAGAGATTGCTTGAGATAACGAAGCTGATAGGTCGTAAAATCAGTTGTTAAACCCAGGTCTCCTGTCCTCCACTTCACCACGTGGCTTCCCGGCCCGTCCTTTTCCACGCTCTTGTCTGAACAGAACTGTCTGTCCAAAGCTACCTCTGAGAGGAGACTTCACCCTTCGTCAGACTCTTCTCTTCCCTTGTCCTCCCCCCCCCCCACCACGCCTGACCACACACACACACACACACACACACACATACACATTCATTTCTTTTCATCTGTCTCCGCGGTACAGCTTGGCCTTAATGTCCTGTCTTTCTCACAGAGCCTGGGCATCACAGAGATCCACTGTGGGTAGAAGACAGAGAAGAGACAGCGGGGGTGGGGGGCCTGTGACGCCACCAAAGGAGAGCCCCCAGGGGGTGTGCCATGAACAGCATCGCCTCTGTGCCTCTGAAGTGCGCTCCGACCGGGGCTCCGGGAAGATGTCACCCAGGGCCCACAGTGGGTTTGCTCCCAACTACTTGAGGCAACACCTTACTTAACACATGGTGCACACATGGCCATACACTGGAGTTTCTTTCGGAAGTTTGCCTTCCTCAAGCCTGTTGGTCTGTGTGCAGCTGAAAAAAAAAAAAAAAAAAAAAAAAAGTCTGTTTGGAATCACAGAATTCCTGGGAAAATGTCAACTCTCACACCCCACTGTCTCTGGAGCTGGCACGCATCTCCTCCCTTCTGTGCGCACAGTGTGCGATGGCCCTATTTGGGGGAACGGGCTGTTTGTGGAGGGCCTATTGTTCCTCAGCAGCTGAGCGTGCAAGTCTGGGCCTGTGCGGGAAGAAGACCACCACCGAGGCGCCACCCCGCCCCCCAGCAGCTACCGGGGTTTCTGCTGATAAATGCCAGCTCGGTGCCTGGGCACCACTGTTTTCTGTAGCAAGACCTGGGGCAGTGGGATTGGTGAGGAACCGGAGGTGAGAGCAGCCTCTGCCGGGTTGGCTGTGGAGCCCGCCCCGAGGCAGGTGGAGGTGCAGAGGGCTTAGGGGCATTGGGACTCGGGGATGACTCCAGGTTTGAGCCCAAGACTTCGCAGAAAAGGCCTGAGATGAGCACTCTGGGGTATGAGACCTCTCGGGCTGTCTTGGGGTGCCGGCCTCGTGCTGGCTCAACCCCAGGAGCACCAGACAGAGAAGCCAGGCTTCGCGTCCTGGCTTTGGCTCAGTGCACACGAGCCCTGGAGGAACAGGGTGGGCAAGGCCCACGGCCGGGTGGCGGCTCTGAGCTCACTCCTGGCTGATCCCTAGTGGCCTGAACCCACTTCCAGCTCTCTCTACCTGAATCCCTTCTCTGACCTTCCCGGTCCCATCGTGAACCAAGCAGAGCATTGCCTCCTTCCCATCTTCCCATCTGTTCCCTCAGCTACCCAAGTATTTCCTGAAACATCCGGTGAACAGAACTGGCCTGTCTCTCCTCGGAGCCTTTTAGGCCTGTGGGGCAGTCAGGCAGATAAATAACGTACGCGGATTATGTGCTGAAATTGTATTACAAACAGCTCTGTGGGTGCACACAGGGGCCAACAGCTGACTGCGGGTGGAGGTAGGGGTGGGGGCCTGGACTTAAGGTAGAGCTTCACAGAGGGTCTTGCCATTTGGAGGAAGCCTTAGAGAACGAAGCAGACAGGAGTTCTCCTGGTGCAGGCAGCTTGCAGGGGGCAGACAGGCGTCCTAAGTGGATTGCACGTCCATTACTGCGGCCAAGTGAAAGGCCCCAGATGGTGTGGGGAGCAGTGAGCCGTCCTGGCGGCGATAGGGAAGGGCTGAGCTACAGCGGATATCGGAGGAAGCCTTGCTGGCCTTGTCTCCCAGAGTGCTGCTCAGAGGCACAGGTCCCAGGGACGGGTGACCGGGGTCACCAGGGAGGCCTGAACGACCCCGTGAAGCAGCCCCACACTCAGGCAGTCCCACTCACCTGGACTCCGGGACGCTGGGGCTGCTCAGCTCCCACAGACCAGAGCAGGGGCACGAGGCAGGCAGCATCGCGGGCACGAGGCCTTTCCCTCTCTCTGCTTCGGTTCCTGCCCTGGGACTTGGCAGTGATTTGGGATGGACATTCCAAGTGCTACCATGACCCTGAGTCCCAAGAGCTGACAGGTGTCTTTTTAAAAAAAACAAGTTCCCAGCCCAGGCCAACCTAAGACCCGGCTGGGTCTATACTGAATAAGAACTTACCACAGGTACCGAGTCGGAGATGTGGCTCCAAGAAAGTAACATTTAAATAGTTGGAAAGAGAGGCTGGAAAGGACATTCCTGTGAGACTCACGGCTGGCAACCAGAGGGAGAGGTGTTTCTTTGGGGGATAAGCATTGCCCTTTAGATCACTATTGCCACACCAGCTCACAAAGGCCCGTGCATGGATACTATGGGTACTATCCGTATCATCCTCCCCCAAGTTGGTAAACTAGTCCGGGACAGACTTATTTTTTATTTTTATTTTTTAGAGAGGAGAGCCGGGGAGAGGGGCAGAGGGAGAGAGAATCTTAAGTAGGCTCCACGCAGAGCCCAACGTGGGACTCGATCCCACCACCCTGGGATCATGACCTGAGCTGAAATCAAGAGTCGGATGCTCGACCAACTGAGTCACCCAGTCGCCCTAGGCACAGGCTTATGAGCCACAATGATGTGAGAGCAGAGTCCCCTCTCCACACAGCAGCCCGTCCTCAAATCACCTTCACGTCGGAAAGCAGGGACGTGCCTATTCCGTAGCAGAACCTGGGCCCTCCCTGCTTCCTAAGTTGCTCTTAGAGCTTTGCTTTAAAGACCATCTGGTCACGCCTCCTGCAAGTTCCCTCAGCCACCGAGGAGCAGAGCCAGGCCTGGGGCCTGCCTCTCCTGGAGGCCTGTCTCACGCTCTGTGCCCCGCGGCCCTGCCCCGGCCCTCCGTGTCCCGGCTCTCTCTGCTTTCAGGACAGCCCCTGCAAACGCAGACTGGCACTCCGTGACCAATGGGCTGGCTGTGCCTCTCTGAAGACCTCCGCGCATGGGCAATGCTGGGCGTACCCAAGATGCACTGGGACCCTTTCTGCTGCCTGAGAGGCAGACTCTGGTCCCCCAACCCGCCGACTTCTTTTGCCTGCTGTGCGGGCAGGTCCTCTGGGATGAAAGGGGGCCGTCCCAGACCCTCGCAGGCCACGCACCCCTTCTCTGTTGCAGGAGCCCTGGCCGGCCACCTGTTGTTAATCTAGCCCTGGTAATCCATTCTGTACTGTGTCAGCAGTTCAAAAGGGCACTGTTAGTATTTTTTGCCGACTTCAATTAATGTGAGATTTCAGAGGCCCCTCTGATCACATTTCATCTGTCACAAGCCGGGAACAAAACAGACAGGTTCCAGTTGAGAGGAGGAAGGAGAAGGAGTTTATTGCAAACACCAAGCAAACAGACAGTTTGGGCTGTGCCCGGCGTAGGGTGCCCCGGAGCGTCCATTTGCTTCCGCCCTCCACTTGGCCCCGTGCCTGGGCCCTAAGTCCCCTGCTCATCACATATTCCTCCCCTCCCAAAGAAGATGTAAGTGCAATAACTTACTTTAAAAGGCAAGAATGATTCTTTTAATATTTTGCTATAATGTCGTTACATGGTGGTATTAGGCAGTAAAACTTTATAGAACTGACCTCATTTTTTTTAATACATTTTTTTTCTGAGTTTTTAATGTATTTTTAATATATATTTTTAATATTCCACCCCAGGCCATTAAGCTAAAGGGAAAAGTTGCGTTTATACAGGGTTAAAAATATCTTACAATGAGAACAGTCAGTGTTGGCTGAGGTTCACGCTCCTTCTAGCACTCAGCGCTTTTCAACCACTGCACATCCAAACAGACTATTAGGCATTGAAAACCGTCCTTCAAAATCAGTAGTATAAAGGCCTAGCTCTATGTATGTACGTGAAGGGGGAGGGGGGAGGGCAAGCTTAGGTAACGTCTGGTTCACCAGAATGCCTCTTCTCCCTGCAGCATCCTTGGTGAAGGTGAAGTGGAGTCTGGGAACTCTGGCAGTAGGGTTCTTATCTTCTCCTCTTTCTCTTTTATGGCCATGGATTATTATCCTGGGGGGGGGCCGCTTTGCCAACCGTCCTCCCCCAGCTTGTCTTACTTGCCTTTGCACCTGACAGGGCCATGAAGCCGACCAGAAGCCCCCGGGGTGTCCCGCGAGATGATCTCCCCACGACCTGGCCCAGAGAGACAACGGCTGCGTAAGCAAGATAACCTGGTCGCTTTCGTGGAAAAACTCCTCTTGTCTACCCAGCCAAAGAGAGGGCAGGCGGGGCTCTGGAGCTGGGCCCCGTGTGGCCACTGCGGTGTGTTGCTGGGACCCACCTCACGACTGCTGCCCCCGTCCCCTAGCAGTGTCTTTGAACTCACCTGGCCACCATGCTTCCCAGAGCTGGAGGCTCGGTAGTGAGAGCTGAGAATCAAGTATAGTCGAAAGGATTCAAGAAAAGTTACAAAGCCCGTGTCCTCCAAGAGCCGTTGAAGACCTGGGGACAAGCCAGTGCCCTCTCCTCCCGGGCCCCGGGAGTGTGAGGGCATCTGAGGGTGGTGGTGGCACCTTCGTGTCAAGCCCTGGCCACGTGGCCGTGTCCCCAGCAGGGATCGGAGGCTCTCGGTGTTGAAGAGGCTGCCCAGTGGTCTGCATTTGCCACGTCTGCTGAGATCTTAGGCAAGTAGCCAAAGGGAATCCTCACCCCTTGCAGCTTATTCGCTTAGCGGTGACCCTCAGAGCAGGCTGGCTCTCCTCTCTGCCCGCCTTCCTGAGACCTTGCTCCCAGGGAAGCCAGCCAGCCCCGGCGCGTCACCCAAGCTTGCTGAGCCCTCGCAGGAGCTGCTGCGGGGACGCCTCCAGCCGTCGGAGGCCTGGGCCCAGCCACCCACTGGGAAGGAACCAGAGGGTAGGCTCAGGAGAGAGGGAGGACCTCCAGCAGAGAGCGGAGATGCCGTGTGAGGCACCCCCCCACAACATGTGGGCTAAGGCCGCTGCTTAGGGCAGTCACTTCACCGCCCCTGCCCCGACCCCCGGGGCTGGGACCTTCTCGTTCTCCATTGTGAAGGGACTGTACTAAGTAGAGGGCCTTTCAGTCCTTCCAGCTCAAGGGTTGTATGATTCTCAGGGTGTTGGGCCGGCCCTGGGGAGCTGGGACAGGGTGAAGATAGGCCTGGGGCAGGTGGGGCGACCTCCCTGTGGGAAGATGAACAGGCACATTTCACACGGACGTTTGACACATAAATACTTGGCCGTGTTGGTGGGAAGGACAACCAGAGCCACAGAGCCTCTTCCTCTACCAGAGGCTTTTTCTTCTCAAGCTTTTTGGTTGAAATTTGTCCGACTGAGGTGTCACCCAGCCGGAAAGCAGTCAGATAGAGGAACTGAGCACCAGGGGTCCCTTCCAGAAGGATCCACCTAGAGCCCCCTCTCTCCCTCCCCTCCTCCTCTGGCACTCTCTCGGTTTTCCTCCTCTCTCTGTTGATTCCCTCCTGGGTGAGAACATACCTACGGCAAGGGGTCCTCCCATGTCCTTCCCAGCCACCAGAGCCGTTAAGGAAGACAGGGAACTATTCCCAGCCTTATGTGCTTCCCTCTTTCCCTTCCTAGATTTGGGGAGCCTGAGTTATTTCAGTGAACCTCAGAACTGGAAGAGGCATTCCCAGATCCTCAGATATAAGAAACCTTTAAAGCTGAGCCAATGAGAACATCACCTGTACCTTCACTTTTGGAAGAGCAAATGTTAGAGCCACAGTTTGCAAAGAGGTCTGACTCTTAACGAAGGGAGCCAAAGCCAGATCCTTCCCCAGTCCTGTTTCCAGGGCAGATGGGAACACAAGGCAGAGGTGGGGACTGTGATTCCTTCTAAACCTCCAGAGGCTGTCACCCTCCACCGAAGCCAAGAGGCTGTCCTGTGGGCAGGTCCCCGAGCCTGCTGGACTTGGCCCTCCTCCCTGACAGAGAAGGTGGGGGCCTTCTCCCCAGGGGCCGCCCCGCTGGAGGGGCCTCAGAGGACAGGTGCTGTGCACCACGGGCTTAGGTGATGGCTGGGACCTGGTGCTGAAACTCGAGCTGCAAGTCTCCAGTCAGGCAGACATGGATAGAGATCCCCCACAGAAGGAGGCCCCTTCCGCAGGCAGGGAAACCCACTTCCGGGGGGCATCCTGTCTCCCACATCTGGGGCAGAGCAAGTGACCCAGAGAGGCTTGGCCCATGAGCCCCTCTAGAGGCTGGAGAGAGGGGCTGAGATTTCTGACGCCCTAGGGAAGAAGCACAAGAGAGGGCTCTATCTTCCCTTTGTCTGGAAGAACTGGGACCCCCCCCCCCCCCGCACCCTGCCCCTGCGGAAGGCTCTGGGCAGGTCTGGTGCTACTCCAGGGACGGCTGGTGAGGGACAGGCAGCCTGAGGCAGCGTAAGGGCCGAGAGGCCGAGCGCGAGCACACATCCATTAGCAAACTCCGCACGCTGCTCTTGACCCCCCGCCAACACGGCTCCAGGCCCTAGCTTGTGTGTTCCGAGGTATAAGTCCTTCCACGCCGGGGCACTCCTCAGCAGCCCTGGCGAGAGACCAGAATGGGTGGGGGAGGGGACAAGCATCCCCAGGTCCTCCTGGAGGGGCCTGGCTAGCTGGAGAACAGAGCTGTCCAGACCTGCCCACTGTAACAGGCACCCTGCTGGCTGCAGGGTGTTGGACCGTCAAGGAGAGCGCAAGTGTGTGCCCGAGCCCCTGTCCCCTCCCGGACCCCTGCCCGCAGCTCTTCCTCTCTCTCTAGAAGCTTTTCTTCTTCTAGCACTGTGGGTGTCGTGGGTGGTCTGTGTCCGCTCCCCTGCGGTGTTCACCCAGATCCGGGGTCTCCGGGAGCAAGGGAGCCGGATGAGGCCCCCTCAGGGACTGTCCTAGATGCCAGCATTGCTGGATGACAGCAGGATTCTTCAGCTCCAGCTCCTTTCCTGTTCTGTCCATCCCCCCAGGTGGGTCCGGCACAGGGGACAGCCAGGGTGGGTGAAGGCGAGGTGGTGCCTTGGGCCCAGGAGGTCGGATGCTGTGGGCTTTGGGAGGAGAGGAGATGGGAGGGCAGGAAGCCAACTCTGTAGGGCGGCCTGTTCTTCAGACACGTTCACTGGCCTGGTGACCAGGGGACCACACAGCAGAGGGAAGGACGGACATGACTGCACGTGGCCGCTGCTCGGTCTGGATGGGAATCTATCCTTGACTCAACCCTCAAACCAGGCAGGGCAGAAGAGCAGGGGTGGGGAGAAAGGGTCTTCAGCTTATAATGGATGCAAAGCTGCAAAACTCGGCCACCTGGCTTCCTCCGCTGCCTCTGGCCAGGAGCAGGGGTCTCGGCCTCAGTGCCAGAGAGGGCGGGGCCTGCTGCCCCCTCCCTCCCAGCGGTCCGTGGGGCCTCACACTTGGGGCGGCTGAAAGTGCTGAGGGCCAGGCCCCTGGCCCAGGCCAGGTTCCTAAGAGGAAAGTCGAATGGGAGGCTGGGGGCCTGGAAAGCATGGGCGTGGCCAGTGCCCCGAGGTGGGGGAGGGCGTGGGGATGGGCTGCGAGGGGCCCTGTCATGTGGCCCAGGAGATGGCCGCGCTGTGCTCCTTGGCCTTCATGCGGAGGGCCGCGATGCTCGAGGTCTTGCGGTCCGGCTCCCCGTTGAGCTCATAGCCATTGAGGCCCGGGCTGAGCCCTGCTGCTCCAAACAGGCCACCCATGTGTGTCTGGCCCACATGACCGCCGGCCCCAGAGACACTCAGGAAGTCGGTGACGCCACTGGTCCCCGAGCCAGGCGGGTGGGTGTGAGGGGACATGCAGGCAGGCACCGGGTCGCAGGGGACCACGCAGGCTGGCACCGGTGAGGCGGCCCCATTGTTGCCGATCCAGGATGGGTTCTGAATCTGGGGGGAGGGAAGGGAGAGGTGTCACAGGCTTGGCTGGGACAGGGGTGGGGGTGGCGGGTATGCAAGGGGCTTGCTCCTACCCCCGGATGACCTGTCCCCGCCTAGGGGCCCATCCTTACGAGGAGATCATTCTTGAGTGTTCACCTGGGAGTCTCTCAAAACCTTTATGGCCATCCAGACCTAGGAGGGTTTGGGTTTTATGCTTTGGCTCCTCTGTTCCCAGCAGAGAGAAATTCTGTTTTAGGGACTGAACTTCAAACTTCATCAAAGGTCCAGTAACAGGGACCTTCCCGGCACAGCTAACCAGCTGAGGGCAGCCCCCGCCTCAGCCAGCTGACGTGCAAATTTTAGATGCAGTTGCAGACTTTGTCTCTCCCTCCATGAGCCCCTTAAGGTCAGTAATAGCATCTTACTTGCCTGTGGTTCCTCATCAGGCCTGGGGCATCCCAGGTACCTGAGAAATGGGAGCTGACCCAAACCCAGAGAGCTCTGGCGTTGGGAACATGGGCTCTGGGCGTGCAGGCTGTGGTGTGCAGGGGGCAGGGCCAGGCAGGGGGGCCAAATCTCCCCCATGACCCGTGGTTAAGGGTCCAAGGGCTGTGTCCTTGAGGCTTCAGAATTTAGGATGGACGGGGCCACCTCAGAAGGCTGGGAGTGCACATGAGGGGATGGATGGAGCCAGGCTGGTTGCCCACGTGCCAGGGTGTGTGTGTGTGTGTGTGTGAGAGAGAGAGAGAGGCGGGGGTGCTCAGGCAGCAGGTGGGGGTAGACTGGAGGCAGGCCTGTGGTGTGGAGGGGCAGGGTGAGCAGGACCAGAGGAGATGGTGACCTCCCAGCCATGTGCAGGGGATTCCTGGTGGCCCTCAGGCAGCTTCTGCTGGCCAGCTCCCCTCCGCACCCAGTGTTTGCAGTCCACACGGGGCAGGGATTCCAAAGCCAAGTGAGGAAAGATGGCTGCCCCCGAATCTCCACGAGGCATTGCCACGGCGACAAGAACTGTTGGCAGATGGGCCTGACCGCCTTCCTCCTGGTTGGGGTGACGAGGAATCAGGGGCCTCGCCCCTCCCCTCGGTCAAAAGGCTGATGTGTGATACGCGGTGCTGCAGGTGGGAGGGATGAGGCCGCCCTGGGCTGTCCGCCCCCCATCCCCCCCCTCCAGGAGAGAGCTCGGGCAGCAGAGATGCTGGCCCAGGAGCCAGGCTGGAGGCCCAGCTTCCCGGGACAGAGGGAGGGGAAAGATCAAAGTAGGCAGCAGGAACTGAGGACGAGGTGTGTGTGTGAGAAGGAGAGAGAGAGAGAGAGAGAGACCCCACATTCCTCAGCCTCACCCAGCCCTGCCCCCTGCCCCCTCACTTGAATCCTGGGAGGCCGAGGGGCAGAGCTGGTCCAGGAGGGGTGCCCAGGGGCTGTGGGACAGCAGGGCCCTGACGGAGAGTCTTAAAGGAGACAGGAAGGCCTGGCTTACTGCCGCGTGGGGCCAGGCCCGGAGCTGAAGGCAGAGGCCATGCTGCCACCAGCATCAAGAGGCCCGAGGGGAGGGAACGGTCACCTCCACCAGACAGACTGAGGGGTGTGAGGAGTGGACTCAGCCAGAGGGACATCTCAGCTCCGGGTGCCGGCCACTACTCACACTCTTCTCGTCCCTTTGCCTCCCACTGAAGACTCCAGTGTCACTAGAATGGGGGCTGGCTGACGGGACGGGACGGAGGGGAGGATGGGACACTGTCGCCTGGGAGAGCTGAGGGCTGTAGCGTGACCTTTATCGGGCTGTTCATTCCCCCAAGTACTTCTGCGTTGTCTAATCTCTGCCTTTCAACAACCTCACGAAAGAGTTGGGGAGGGTCCTTTTATCATGTCGGTTTTTGGGTGAAGGAACCAAGGCTCAGAGAGCTCGTGGCTTGTCTGAAGTGAGAAAGGTCTGGGGCCGGAAAACAGCCCGTCTCGGGACTCAGACTCCCATGCGCGCTACAGCCTTGCGTCACGCCCGCCAGGTTTCAGGAGCTTGCTTCCCTAGGAAACACTCCAAGTGGCTCCTGATGGCCCGGAGGCCCTGGTCAGCAGCCTGCCCTGGATCTGACATCCACAGCAAAAACAGCAAAAGTGGCAGAGGGGAAAGCCGTCCTCTCTGTCCCACCCTGCCCCTCCCTCATGTCCAGCCAAGCCTGGGCCAGCACTTAACGTTGGGCAGGAAAGGCCTTGGACCTCCCACATTCAGGTATGAACACACCTGGACCGGGCCTCATGTGTCCCATCTCAGGGGACCCAAGCCCTCCTCTGAGGTGCCCATTCCCAGAGCCCCAGGAGCCTGGGGGGCTGGAGCCGGCGGCTCGGGGCCGGGGCTTACCTGGGCGTAATTCTCAGCTCGGGTGAGGAGGGGCAGCTCGTAGGCGGTGGAGAAGTGGGTTCGGACCTGCTGCATCTGTCCAAAACGCTCTCTCTTCCTCCACTTGGCCCTTCGGTTCTGGAACCAGACCTACAAGGCAAAGCAATTGCCACAAGGGGTCACGTAGTGCAAGCTGGTCCCTCGAGCCCCCACCCATCACAGTGCATGGTCAGGGCCACGGGGCTGCGGGGAAGTGTCTGCCTCAGTCTTTGGCCTCAAGGCTTATAATCTAGAATGATCAGTGCTGAGAGTCAGGAAGGCAGCATACCCCCAACTAACCACAATGTGATCTTGGGCCAGACTTCATTTTTCCAAGCTGCAGAATCCAGAGCAGGCAAGTGTCACACACACACAGCATATCACCGGCCACCTTACCAGGTCATCTAACCAACCCCAGCGCCGTGTGGCCGAACCTGCTGCAGGCCACAGACTCCTGTGGGCAACCCGACAAAAGCTGTGACCGCTCCTCTAGAAACTCGTCCCCTAGCCACTCACGCACACAGTCTTGCCATGATTTTCCAAAACGTCCATGGTCCCCTGGGGCCTATTGGCCCAGCATCAGAATTCCTACCTGTCTGAATACCCTCTGAAGCCTTCTTGTTGGAAAACCTCCCCACTCAGGACCTCTGTGCTAAAGCTTCTATGGAGAACAGGGGTTCTGCTGGGTAGCAGAGGCAGTCAGGGGCGGCTTCATGGAGGGGAGGGCTGAGGGGAGGGCCTGAGTGTAGAAACAGCAGGGCATCCTCGACCCCAGGAAGCCATGCTGCCCAGCTGGGGGGCGGTGGGAGAGAAAGAATCGTGGACGCAGAGGTCACATTGTGGAGGACCTCGTTGCTTAGTAGAGGGGTTTGCTCTTGGTGTGGTCAGTAAAAGTGGCCACTGCAAGGTCTCATGCAGAGGGTGGCCCGACTCTGGGGAGGAGTGAGGGCCCACCCGTCACTGGGCAGGGGCGGGTGGGACGTTGGCTTGAGCGGGGACCTGGTGGGGAGGGTGGTCTCTGAGCCAGGCGTGTGAGCTGTGGTCTTTGATGGGCGGGTGGGGGCTGTCGGGTCCTTTTCCTTTGCGGGAACGTCCCTGGCAGGCTGAGACCCTTCCCAAGGTTCACGGACGAGAGCTGGACTTGAGGCCTGCTGCTGCTGCCTGTGACTTGGGATCTGGGGCAGAGACCGGCGGGAAGAGGATGTGAGGAGGCTTTGGGCCGAGTTGTCAAAGGCAGACCTCAGAGATCCCCAGGGAGAGGTTCCTGTCAGCTGGAAGTTCACCTGCCGGTCGATACAGGTGCAGGTGGGCACACATCAACAGCAGGTCACTGGCAGCCGGCACCCTCGAAGAGGGAGGAGCTGGGCCCCAGGGCTCCCAGGGTAGCACGGGGTCTGCTCAGCCTGCTCTGGCTCCTGGTGTAGCTGGGCAACACGGTGCCCATTTGGGCGTTGCCACTGGCCGCAGTTTCTGTATCTGGAAAATGGGGCCAATATCTGAACTGACGTCCTCACAGGGGTTGGGCCTCACAGAGCAACAGGTGAGACAGATGAGAAATGTCCTAGTTTTTAAGATACTTCACACTTGTTTATTGACAGCTCCTGACCTTTCTTGCTGTCTTTTGCTAAAGGAAAGAGGACAAAAAAGTTGGGGTGTGTGTGTGTGTGTGTGTGTCTCACGTTAGTGTGAGGACAGTGGGGGCAGGGAGGGAGTGCGGGGCTGCACCTCAGTGTCCCTCCCTAGACCCAAGGATACTTGTGCGTGCACAACTGCTTCTCTCTCTCTCTCTCTCACACACACACACACTTGCCGGCATTGCTTTCAGAGTCCTTCTTCCCTGTCTTGACTCTGGTGTAAGAGAAGCACTCAGCCCCTGCCCCACAGCCTCCTGGGCCCCTCTTCCTCCAGGGGCTCCTGGGGTCCGGGCCCAGGCCGCCCGCCGAGAGCCAAGGGCGGATCGGGTCTCCACTCTGTGCCGCTGAAACGGGATCCCCCTTTATCAGCGGCCTGGAATGGGGGACTGGGGGGCAGGATGAGAGAATGAATCAGAGAAGTTGTTTTCATTTCATGTTTAATTTCCTGCAGGCTTAGCTCAGTCTTTCCGCTCCTTCCTCAGCCTCCCAGGGTTTTCTGTGGGGGAAGCCAGGGGGAGGGGAGAAGCCCACTGCAGGCATCAAGATATATGGCTCCATTCTTTCTTGGGGGGGGGCGGGGGAGAAGGGGAGGGAAACTGTGGCCGACGCTGCGGGGCGGGTGAGGGGGTTTCCCTGGAGCCCCGGGGTGGGAGCGGCAGGTGAAGGTGTCATGCAGGCTCTGGATGGGCTGTGTGTGTGTGTGGGGGGGGGGGGTGGTGCTGCACTGGGAAAGGGGTGGCTGGGTCCAAGAAGTGGGAGGAGGAGCAGAGTCGGGGGCGATGGAATGTGGAGGCTGGAGCTGGGCGTGGAGAGCACGGTGGGGGTGCCGGGGTTATCTGGAAGGACAGCTGAGCGGTGGGGGAGAGCGGGGAGCACCACGGAGTCAGCGGAGAGGGCCAGGCCCAGGGATTTACCGGAGGGTTAAAGACTGAGAGGGGAGGCCAGGCTGTGGGGCAGCGGCACTGCCCCACCCCTCCTCCCCGGCCCGCAGCCCTGGGCCCTGCTCCTGAGCAAGGCTGGAGCTCTTCTGCCCAGGCCCGGCTTGAGTCAGCCTCTCGGGTCTGCCGGCTCCTCCGCGCATCAGCTGGGTGGTGGCAGGGCGTCCTCGCGCCCCTTCGGAGCTCACGTTGGAGGGCCTGGAGATTAGGTTCGTCTGTCCTTCCATTTCTGAGCCCTGGAGCCTGGCGCTCTGAGAACTCCCCACAGATGCTCTGTGCCTCAGGGCTCGGTGGCCCCAGCCTGTCTCCACAGGACAACCCTAAGGGGGAGAGGGGACCGCGAGGTCCAGCCTTCCAGTCTGCGTGTCGCACCCCAGGACCACCCCGCTCCCGGCCCACCCCGGCCTGAGCCTGCTCAGCACAGGCCTCTCCCCAAGGAACCAACCGTCTTGGCGGGGGCCTCACTAACCGCAGCCCATCTGGGGCCAGGGCGGGGTGGCCCAGGGCGGGGAGGCCTCTGTCTTATTGTCTTCAGACACCAGCTGCGGAGATCGGAATCCCAGACAGCAGAGAGAGGCCCCTGCAGCCCCCTGGAGCAAGGCCAAACCCTGAGCTTCTTCCCGGGAAAGGTCCATCTCGGAGCCCCCCACCTCCTCCCTGTCCCCACCGCCACTCCACGCCAGGCACCTGGCTTCCCACCAGCTGAGGATGGGCCCCAGAACAAACTGAGCAGAGGCAGGCAGGGAGCTCCCTCACCACTCCCCCCAGACCTCAGGGCACTGCCAGGCTCGATCCAGAGGTCTGACGCACATAACGATCCCACCCACCCTGCTGCCTTTATACAAAGAAAAGTCTCAGAACAATATGGCCCATGTCCTGGCACGGCAAGCTAAACTAAAAGAAATAGTGGGCCGGAGCTCAGGAGTCCTGGATTCTGCCACTGACTCACTGTTCCTGAGTCATCTGATCACCGGTGGTCCTCCTCTTCCTTATTATCAAACGAGAGGACCAGATGATCCTTCCGGGCACTAACATTCTATATTCCTATGATCATCCTCTTAGATGGTAAGATATGCAACACATCAGGGTTTCCCTTTCTGCCTTGGCTGCCGGGAAGCTCAGGGTTGAAATTTGTGCTCGGTGGCAACTAGGATTCTTAGCCTAGGTGTTTGACATAATTATCTTCCTATTTCATGGACGTTGTTCTTATTCTAAGATGAAAATGATAAATCATGAATTGTAAGCTGCCTCAACTCCTTTTTAGAAGTAGGCATAAATTGTGTGTGTGTGTGTATGTGTGTGCACTCGCACACACATGTACAGAGGGGACGCTCTGTTTTAGCTGTATCATGGTACCTGAAAAATGTCCTATGTGCCCCAGTGTCATTTCCATCTTTCGTACTATAGGAGCCATCCTTCCTCCGATACTGAGTGGATTCTACGCCTGGGCACTCCCAGCCATTTGTCAGGAACACACACATACTACACGGAAGACGAACTGGTCTGTCCCTCACTGACACGGTGCCTACAGGAATGTCCCACCACTGGCCTCTCCCTTCTCCACTGGCTCCTTCAGTTCCTTGCAATCCACTGGCAGAGCTGAGGCCAGATTCTGGGGTTCCCGTCCAGACTCTGAGGCATGTGAGGTCACATGGTGGCTTCTCTTGATTCAAATAAGATAGTTGGGGTGTGAAGGTTTCTAGAATCACAGTAAAGCTTCCACTGCCCCATCTTCCTTCCCCAACCATTCACCAGGCACTGGGCAGGACTAAAAGGGGCAGCCGGACCCGGGGAACTTGTGGCTCAAAACCTGACTTTTCAGTCACTTTGGGTACATGCAGTTTCTGGATGGCTACATATTTATGGTGACTGCCGGTCCTTTTTCATAATATCCATTTCCAATGAAAACGTTTCTGGACTGTGTTAAGGATGCCTCTGCCTGATTAAACAGAACATGATTGAGACCGATGAACCTTTAACTGATGCCTTGGAAACACTCTGGGGAAGGTTCTTTGGTGAACTGATGCAGCAGGGGGCGCCCTTGGGGCCTGCTGATGAGGGAAGGCTCTTTGTCCTGGCACTGAACCCACTTCTGAGCTGAGCCCAGCCCAGCTGAGCCGTCCCGCCTTAAAAAAAAAAAAAAAGCCAGACTGCTCTTCGCTGTCAGGCCGTTGACTTCCCCAGCCCACTGGAGGGAGAAAAACTGTCTGACAATACCTTATTTGCCATTTCTAACAGGCTCTGGGGTGGAAAAGCTGACCGAGCATGACATTTATTTGTGTGAAGCTGAAGCCTGAGCTTCAGTGCAGGGATTTTGTCAGCCATGTTTTGGGTACTCAGAGGTTTTTGCTTCCTCTCCGGTCTTTTCTTGCTGTAACTTCATGCAAGGAGGGAGGACACACCTCTCTGGACAAAGGAGGTCCACCGATCCACAAATATTTCTTTTTTGCCCTTGTTGCTGTGAGTTCAGCCTTCTCTAATTGGTAGGGGTGCAGTGATGAGCAACCAGACAGTACCTGCCCCCAGGAACCCACAGTGTAGTGGGAGGAGACAAACAGATAGTTTAAGTCGCTCGTAAATTCTCACAAAACAGGATGATGTGGTAGAAGGTGACCCGGCTTGTGTTGTGTGGGTTTGGGATGAGTTGGGTTGTGTTGCATCGAGTGTTGGTTTGGGTTATGTTGTGTTAGGTTGCGTTCTGTTGGGTAGTGTTGAGTCGTGTCGGGTTCTGCTGGGCTGGGCTGGGTTGGCTGGGCTGTTTGGGTTCTGCTGGGTGGGGCTGGGTTGGCTTGGGTTGGGTGTTTTGGCGGCTGGATGGTGGTAGAGGGCTACCGCTTTAGCCACGGCCATCAGGAAGACTTCACAGAGAAGGTTACTGAGTTGGGAGCTGAAAGATGGATGAGGAGGCAGCCATCCCCGGCAGAAGGAAGAGCCAGGCTGTTGTCTGCGTCTGCCCATTGGAATGCCGTAGCTGTCTTCAGGTCTACCCTGTTCCCATCCTAAGAGACAGGCCTTCGAGAGCAGACACGGGTCACCTCCTTTGTGAAAAGGCCAGGATGCTCACACCACACGGGGCCCAGAAACACAGCCAACAGGCTTCCTGGCCTCCACTGGGGACTCTCCTTCTGCCCCTGCTCCCGCCAGGGCAAGAGGCCCGGTATTCAGGTGGACAAAAGCAGCCTTGCTCCGGTCGAAGCAGGGGTGTGAGGGGCAGGTTCTCCTTGGACTGAGATAAAGAAAACCCTGGTGTGGTTGAGGGACAGTCAGGCGGCCCCAGCTTGGGCCACCAGCCCAAGGGCGGGCCCTAGCTCTCCCACCCTCTTCCCGGGCGCCCTCACTGACCTGCACGCGGGCCTCGGTGAGGTCTGTCCTCATGGCCAGCTGCTCCCGTGCGTACACGTCGGGGTAGTGGGTCTTCTGGAAGACCTTTTCCAGCTCCTCCAGCTGGTAGCTGGTGAAGGTGGTTCGGTTCCGCCTCTTCTTACCCTTGTTGCTCTCTGAGTCGGCCTTATCCAGCGGGCTGGGGAGGTCGGCACTGGCCCGGTCCTGGGTCCCCTTCACACCAGCCTCCTTCACACTGAGGTAGCTGCTGTCCATCCCCACGGTGTCAGAGTCAGGCGGTAACTCTGGCTCACCCAGCGAGCTCTCTTTGGCTGGGGGGCGGGGAGGGGAACAAAGTCAGAAACCAATGGCTGAGCCGAGCAAGAGGAGAGGGAGGGACGGGAAGAGCCATCCCCTGCCACCTGCCCCGTCTCAGAGTCACACTGGAGGTGAGGTCAGGAGGCCTGGGTTCTAATCCTGGCTTGCCATCAAAGTGCTGTGTGACCTCGGGCAAGTCCTTGTCCCTCTCTGGGTGAGCCTCTGTGCCATCATCTCAGAATGGATCCCTTTCGGCACCGATGTAACATGACTCTGGTCAGCCGATCTGATCTCTCAGATCTTTAATCCCCGTCCCCCACTGGCCCTGGGCTCTCCCTTCTAGAAGGATCCTCTTTGCCACAACTCTGCTTTGGGCATCAAGGATGCTGACCCAGTGCCTCAGACTCCCAGGGCAGGGAAATCTCATGCAGCAGCCGTGTCTGGCCCAACGGGGCAGGGGCAGAGAGGAGGGCAGTGTCGAGGCAGACAGGAATGGCCCTCCTCTCCTGGCCTGGTCCTGTTTGGGCTCAGCAGGAGCTGTGGAGACCCCTCCCCTCCCACCAAGAATCCAGCCTGGGGTGGGGGTGGGGGGGTCATACTCTTGCCCTCTGCAGGTTTCACCTATTGTCCTCACAGGGTCCTGCCTGCTCCAGGCAAGTGCTGCATGTACTGGGGACACTGGGAGGACACCTGCATCCCCAGGATGCTGCCGTGTGCGCCCCAGTAGATTTAGACGAAGCTCTCCGCCTGGGCCCACAGCCATCGCCATCTGACGGAATGGGGCTCTGCTGGTGGATTCCTAGACGCCCAGAGCTGAAAAGGACCAGTCGACCTATGTAAGTCAAGGATAAGGAGGCGGAGGCCAGAGGGGACAGTGGGGCGGGGAGTACCTTGTCCACGTCCAGATGGCCCAGTTAGCACCCTGGGCGGACATACTCAGAGTCAAGTTTAGAGCAGGGGCCCCGGAGCCAGTGGAAGGAGTGTATCCCACATGTACCTCTCTCCAGCTGTGTGCTTTCGACAGTTCACTTAACGTCTTTGTGCCTCGGTTTCCCCCTCTATGAAACGGGAATGAACATATCTGTAGGATCCTCCTCACGGGGTAGTGTGGGGTTAAGGAGGCCGACATGCAGAGCCCTCGGCACAGTCCCAGCTTCTGGAGGTTTCTGCCGGGGTTGTTATTCCCGGTTCCGCTATGGTCTTCCGGGCGGCAGAGGACTCTTAGCCCGGAGAAGCCCTCGCGGCAGGCCCCCCGCCCCGCGCGTCTGAGTGCAGGAGCGTGTGCAGGTGCTGGCCTGGTGTCTGGAGACCCGTGTGAGCCCTCCTCTGAGCCACACTCCCCTGCCTGGGACTCTGGCGGGTGAGATGAGGCACCAGACGCAAGTACAGATTAATAAGGGGGAGCACGTGAGAGGGCCTCCCACGTACCAGCTGACTGGCACAAGCACGCCTGGTGGGTGTGGGCACCTCTTTCGGGAACAGGTCCAAGCCGTGGGCGTGACGTGTCGGGACACTGCGTCTAGCTCAGGTCTCCTGACTCCATCCATATCCTGGGGGCTGAGGCGTCAGGGCGGCTCTCCTCCCTGGCTTTCTGTGTGCCCTGAGGACTCTCACCGCTGGGAAGGTGAGAGGGACATTTGCCTGTCGTCCCCACCTCTCTCTCCACAGCTCCGATGAAGGGGGTGGAGGTGAGTGCCCACAATGGACCTGAAGCAGTGTCGGGAGGCCATTCCTGAGGCCACTGACAGCGCCGTGGGGGGACGGCCCACGGGCATCACGCATGACACCCATGTGAGCCTGGGCACACGCAGACTGCCACGGCTTCGGTGACAATGTTATGCAAACTGCAACGGGCAGCCGGGCCAAGAGCTTTCAGCAAAGATATTTATCTTCCTGGCAGACAAACAAGTTTTATGTTTTGGGTTTTTTTTTTTTTTTTTTTTTTTTAGAGAAGAAATCCCACCCAGCCTCACCAAAAATAAACATCTCTGTTATGCAATTTCCTGGAGGCCAGACTGGGGGCGGGGGGGAGGGGCAGACCCTGCCCCTCCCGCCCCAGCACTGATCTCCAGGCTCCATCCCATGACCCCACGGACCCTAAGAGTGCCCTCTGGCATCCAGCCTGGGACTGGGACCACCCCGCACAGCAAGAGGGGCCGGGCTGCACATGTCACAGAAACCGAGGGCTGTAGGGACCAGCCCAAACTCCTAGTTTTAACTGGGGGAGGAGGCTAGTGCAGGGAGAGAGAAAGGGAGGGAGAGAGAGGGCAGGGAATGTGTGTTAATTAGTGAGCCCCTAGCTCATGGGTCAGTCCTCTACTCCTACCCTCCTACCCTGTGGGCTCAGGGCCTCTTCCCAGGGAGAGAGGGGGAGGGCCAGAGGGATCAGGGAGCTGTCATCATCAAGGAGTCCTGCTGGCTCATCCTGGGGGGCAGAAGGACCAGCCTCTGAGGATGAGGAGGGAAAGACGTGGCCTCTGAGAGAAGGCCCTCTGTGTCGACCTAGTTCTAGGCTTAGCCAGTGGGGAGGCAGCAGAGAACAGCCAGTCTTCTATGGCGAGAAGTAAGGATCTAGTTTCTGGTACCCACTGAGCCCGAGCGAGTCGGGGTGAAATGAGACAGCACGGTGTGCACAAAGACCACGGGGCCAAGAGTTGGGAGATCAGGTCTCATTTCCAGCTCTATCACCACCTGCCCCGGACCACAGATGACATCTCTCAGAGTCTCAGAGTCTCATCTGCAAAAGGGAGCAGCCGTGCCCCGTCTGGAGTAGGGGGAGGAGGCAGGGGTGTGTCACTGCCTCAGCCCGGTGGAGTATCCCCCCTGCCTCAGTCACCATCAGGACCCTCTCTTAGGATCTGAGAAGAGGGGAGAAGGAAGAGGAACCTGTCTGTGTCCAGGCAAACTGTGGCCAACTGGAAAGGCCTAGAGATGGACGGGATTCTGGCAAACAGATGTTCTGGCTTCTCAGAGAAGAGGGAAGCAAGCTGTCTAACCTCAGTCTTCACCGTTGATCATTTTGCTTTACGTTAGAGGCTGGGTCTCTAATTCAGATAACAAAGAATAATTTGCCAAGGTCTGGTGGCCCATCCAGCTGGTCAGAATGACAAGCCAAGGCTCTTTCAGGCACTCAGTCCACAGATCCCAGACGGGCTGTGGTGGCAGGGAGCTCACTGCCATCAGGACAGCTGGGCCGTTCATCCCGAGGTCCGGCCAATGTCGGTCTCTTAGACATAGGGCTTATTGGTCCTGGCTCCAACTACCCAGGGCCCTTCCCAGAGACAGCGGCCACACCTCCCAGAGTCTTCTGCCCTCCTGGCTAAACAACTGTGGTTTTCACCACTATTCCTCAGGTGGCCCAAGTTTAACAAGGCTGTTTGAGACAGGGGGGCCCCAGGGAGGGGCTGGGTGATGGTGCTGGACCCTGGGGCAAAGCCAGCAGATTGCTCTCCAACTAGGTGATCCTGAGGAGCTAGGTGGCGAGTCAGCTGGGTGGCCCAAGACAAGCTCGCCCTGCAGTGCCCTCGACAAGACAGTCCCTGAAAACAGAGGACCCCGCTGCTCATGCTGAATGAGTCTTGACTAAAGGTTAGCTCCTTGTTCCTCTCCATCGTACCTCCAGCCACCTGCCTGGAATGCCCTTCCTTCCAGCTGACCTCCAAGATCCAGTTAAGCACCAGCTCCTCCAGGAAGTCCTCCCAGACTGCAACAACCATACAGACCCCTTTGTCCTCTGCTCAGCCTCTCCAGTTACTGCTTGTGTTTCTGACTAGTATACAATCAGGCCCCGAGTATCCATTTCCTCTGGTGGAACATCAGTTCCCCAAGGGTTGGAACCTCATGTCATTGACCTTGGGCTTAACCCAGGGTGGGGCAGATGGCAGACATGCAGTGAGAAGTTGCTGAAGGATAAAGAACAAATTCCAATAACCAAATACTACTGAGCTCTCACTCTGTCCAGCTACCTCCATGTGCCTCCTGTGTGCAGCTACGTGCCCTATAGGTACATGCAGAAAGCATTTGTTGAACAAATAAATGGATCAATTCCTCCTGCTAGACAAGGAGGAGAAAGGTGGATAGGATACGTGAAAAAGAGGCTTGCAATCACTCATTCCTCCGTGAACAGCTGACAGCTGCAACAATGGGGGGAGACGAGTCGAGGAAGGGGAGAGGGGAGAAGACCAACGCAGACATTGAAGGGTGTCTCTGTGTGGGGGCAAGAGGGAAACAGGGGGTGCCAGAGAAGCAGAAGGAGAAGCAAAGAGTTGGGATTCATGGAAGGGGCTCTAGGATTTAAACGCCCAGGAAACCCAGTCCAAGATCTTCTGGGAGTCGGCTTCATACCCACCATGTTCCACACTGGGGAAAGGCCACTGGGAGACTCTCGGCTTGCCCTGCTTCTGGGCCAGCCTTCTTCAGGCCGCAGCACTGGCACTGCATGGGGCTGAGAAGCAACAGAACCCCCTGCCCCTTGGTCTAAGCCACCCTCCTGCAGTTCTGGCTTCTCCCCTACCCTTCTTTCCACACGGACTCGGGACAGGCGCCATGTAGACGCCCCTCCCATAGTGCGGAGGGGTCCTCAAGATGGTTTTGTCCCAGTCTCTGGGGCCCAAGACAGTACAATCCCAAGCTGCAGCTTCCCAGTGGAATGTCTTGATCTGGATATAAACCCCCGGCCACCCAACGGAATCAAGTAATGTGCACACATAAAACATCAACAGCAGTCAGCACCTGCCCCACCGGGGGGTATGCATGCAATGGCGATGGCGGCCGTGATGGCACGGCATCCCTTCAAACAATCCCAGGTAAATATTTCCAGCAACCACTTCTCATGAAGTAGAACCATATGGTTCAAGGATATACTCTTTTTTTAAGTTTATTTATTTATTTTGAGACAGAGAGAGAGAGAGAGAGAAAGTGTGCACAAGTGGGAGAGGGGCAGAGGGAGAGAGCGAGAGAGAACCCCAAGCAAGCTCCGCCCCACCAGAGCCCAATGCAGGGCTTGAACCCACAAACCGCGAGATCATGACCTGAGCTGAAGTCAATGGCTTAACCAACTGAGCCACCCGGGCGCCCCCAAAGGGGGTCTTAATCAGGAGCCACAGAAGGCCCTCCAACCTCTGCCTGAACTCCAAGAAATGCAAGAAATAGAAATTCTCTCTTCACTCCCTCACCCTCTGCTCATTGTCCCCGTTCAACCCAGTGGCGTCACTCTAGTCTATCATTTTTTGATATGAAAGTCCTTGGGAGATCTCCAAAGGTGACTGTGCTTTCTTTTTCATGGCTAGGATCACAAGAGAATGTACTTCTGAAGCCACTTGCGGGAGGGTGCAGAGGCCTCTCTGCGTGCATTCTTTCTGCGTGCAGGGACGTGCCCCCTCGGGCCTGTGGCACAAGCCTGCCGCTGGGAATGGGTGTGGGGAACATATGTGTCATTGCCTGCGGACGGGTCTATGGATGGGCAGGCTTGTGGGGTTGCGTGCAGGCCCCCAAGTAGGATGCGTGCTGTGGTGCACGGGGATTTGGGTGAGTGACCGTCACTCGGCAGATACACGTGGGTGGGTATGGACACGGGAGAGGTTTGTGTAGCTGTGCACAGGCCCGTGCATATGGAGCGTATGTCTAAGGGGCCTGAGTAATTTTATCCTCCATGGTTTTGATTACATCTATTTTTCCTCCAAACATCTGCTTCGTGGGGGACACGCCGCTCTCTCTGTTCTCGGGTGAGCTGGCCTCGCACACCCTGTGGCAGAGTGCACAGCGCCGATGTAATCTCCTTAAACAAAACAGGCCAGCGTGAGGCCCTTTCATGCTATTTAAAGGGCACTGACTAAACCTACCGCTGTCCAAACAGTCGTGTGGGGGTAGGGGCGAAGGTTAAAGGTTAGCCATTGATCACATCCCCGGCCCACCTCATCTGCCACTGGGCTCTGTCTTGAGCTCAGCCTGGATGTCCCTTGTCTAGTTCCAGGCTCAATAAATAACGCCGAAGGGGCCGCAGTAACTGGGGTGACGCTTCAGGGACCGCGCAGAGAGCCGATACCTGTGCTCACCCGGGACAGGCAGACGGGGGGTGGGGGGGGCGGGGATGGAAGTTCAGGTGTCTAGGCCAGCCACCCGCAGGGGACGTGGGCACCCCTGTCCGCCAACACAAGCCCTCCAAATGCTTCTTGAAACAAAGAAAGTTCAAGAAACTAACACAGACCCCGGGAGGCTAAGGAGACCTGAGGACTAAATGTGGTGTCCCGGATAGGGTCCTGGAACCGTAAAAGCACGTTGGGAAAAAAACTTGTGAAATCTGAATAAAGCGCGGGTTTTAGTTGACAGAGATGCAAAAAGAAAAGAAAAAAAAAGTGGACAGAACACCTAAGTACACGCTTCACCCAAGAAGACAGACAGGCAGCAAAAAAGCAGGAGAAAACGCTCTTGACGTGTTACCCGCCACGGAAATGAAAATGCAGCCACAATGGGATATCGCTACACACCTATTGCAATACGAGTGAAAAACCTGGCGACACCGGGTGATGACGAGGACGGGGAGCGACGGCAAGTGTCCCACGTGACCCGCCGGCGGGAAAACAGGGCAGCAGCCACGTAATCAAACACACACTCCCCACGTGACCCAGCAACTCCACTGCGAGGCACTGACCCACAAGACATGAGGACTTATCTTCTGGGGGAAAAACACCAAACCTGCAGGCAAATGTTTATAGCAGCTTGGGTCCTAATCACCCCAAACTGGAAACAACCCACATGTCCTTCAACAGGTGACTGGATAAGCAAACTGGAACAGTCACGCAACAGGATGCGACTCAGAGATAAAGGGAGTGAGCTATTACACAGGCAATTGCAGGCAAGACTCTCAAAAGCAGCGTTAAGGGTCGGTAAAAGAAGCCAGACTCAAAATTTACATAATTATGACTCCACTTATTTATCATATGACACTCTGGGAAAGACGACGGGATCAGGATGGAGAACAGATCACCGGTTGCTAGGGGCTGGGGAGGGGGAGGGCTTGACCATAAAGGGCTGGTGTGTGGACTTATCCCTCACCCGAGTCGTTGTGGTGAGTACGTGGATCACGCACAGGAATGTGTTAAAATTCATAAAACTATACAGCCCCAAATTTGAATTTTGCAGCATATTATTTTTTAAATGAAAGATATGTAAACTATAGGGAAAATACAAAACTGTATTTACATATACTAAAGAAAAACTAATAAAAAGTCTGTATGTCTTTCCCCAGAAATCTCACTCCCCAGGAATTTATCCTAAAGAAACGATTGTGGATGGGCACAAAGAATTAGCTAGGGAGAAAGTTCATCATGGCATCATTACACAGAAAAACCAAAATGACCAATTACTGGACAGTAATAGGAGATTGGTTAAATAAAGGATGATATTTCCATAAATAGAAGATCCTCCCTGATAGTCTTTATTCGGCAAACGGTTTCTTTTTTGGCATTTAGCACACATTGTTATGTCTCTATTTGGGATTTTTCTCTTTGTTTATTGTCTCTCTCTGCCTTCCGGTAAAACCAGGGAGTATATCTGAATAGGTTTCCTTTGTTTACCCTTGTCTAATGCCTACTACTGTGGCCTGAATATAGTAGGTATTCAATAAACATTTGATGAGCAAATGAATGAAACAGATATTATAAAAGAATAGCATTTTAGTATCCAGAAAGATGTTTGAGTTGTGGTAAGTAAATCTCATCTTTAAAAAAAGTGGAGGAGGGGGGGGAGTACCTGTCTTTAGAAAATTCTGGAAGTTTCCAGAGCTGGGAATGCAGGTATATGGGTTGATTTTGTTCATCACTTATTTATTTATTTATTTTTGGTTTGAATAAAATTTTTTAAGCTTGTTTATTTATTTTGAGAGAGCACGTGTGCAAGCACGTGCGTGAGAGCGGGGGAGGGGCAGAGAGAGACAGAGTCCCTCTGTCTCCACGCTGTCAGCGCAGAGCCCAACTCGGGGCTCAGTCCCACCAACTGAGGACATGACCTGAGCCGAAATCAAGAGTTGGAGGCTTAACCGACTGAGCCACCCAGGTGCCCCTGAATTGATTTTCTGTTTGTTCTACCATAGACAAGAATTGCTCTTATCATTTTAAAATGTTATTTGAAAGCGGCGATTAGATCTCGAATGATGCCTGCTTTGCTAGGGTGCAGGATTCTACAGTGAGATTTGGGGAGATAAGAGCATTGGGTGTAGGGGTGGGGCGGGGTGGAGGAAGGGTAGGGATGCTTCAGAGAACAGCCCCCTTTGTGGTGGGGATTGGCTCCTGTCCTCACAAACGGGGGCCCCTATGACTCTGACATACTGGAAGCTTTCAGGCCACAGGCTTAAGTTCACCTCTTAATGGCTTTCTCTGCCTTCAGGCCCACAACCCTCAAATACAACCAGACAGGCTGTGTAAAACACACACACGTCTGATTGTACGTTGACCCTCTCGAAAGGCTTTCACCGGTCCCCAGAGCTCACGCTGGGACCGCCAAGGAAAATAATACAGGGTGCTCAGTTAAATTGAATTTCACAGAAACAACAAACAATTTTTAGTATAAGTATGTCCGAAATATTGCATGGGAAATACTTGTAGTAAAATTGATTCATTGTTTATTCGAAATTCAAATTTAACTGAGCGTCCTGGTTTTATGGTTAGCTTTTTTTTTTCTTCTTCTTTTTTTGCTAAATCTGCCAGCCCTACAAATCAGGCTTACCGTGGCCTTCAGGATTCCCAGGCGGAACTGACCCCTGCCTGCTTCACAAACTTACATCTTCCCACCCGCCCCCTCCACCTCACCTCCAGCCCCACAGACCCGCTTTCACCCCCGCAGGGCGCACACACACACACACACACACACACACACACACACACGAGAGCGGCTTCGGGTCTCCGCATTTCTGTCTGCTCCCTTCCTGCTCCCTGGTACGTCCTGCCCCCCCTACATCAGCCCTCATGCTAGCACCTGCATATCTTTCTCCATAACTTCTGTGGCCTTTTTTCTCATCACACAGAATAATCTGTGTCCCAGATGGAAAAATGTTAAGAATCAATAAGCTAAGTGAAGATAAGCCAAGAGAAGAAAACCACACACACACACACACACACACACACACACACGGACACAATTTTTCATAAACTTTTTTTAACCTAACACCATATTCTGTACATCTTTCCATGCTATGCCATATTCTTTTACCACATAATTTTTTTGAAGTTTATTTATTTATTTTGAGAGAGACAGAGGGAGCACGAGCAGGGGAGGGGCAGAGAGAGAGAGAGGGAGAATCCCAAGCAGGCTCTGCGCGCTCAGCACAGAGCCCGATGTGGGGCTCAAACTCATGAAACTGTGAGATCATGAACTGAGCCAAGATCAAGAGTCAGATGCTTAACTGACTGAGCCACCCAGGCCCCGCCTACCGCATCATTTTAAAAAATTTAAAAAAACAATTTTTTTTTTGAGAGAGACAGAGTGCGAGTGGGAGAGGGGCAGAGAGAGAGGGAGACACAGAATCCAAAGCAGGCTCCAAGTTCTAAGCTGTCAGCACAGAGCCTGATGTGGGGCTTGAACTCACAAACTGTGGGATCATGATCTGAGCTGAAGCCGGATGGTTAACTGAGCCACTCAGGCGCCCTACCATCATTTTTAATGACTACATATTATCCCATCACAGGGACAAATTCTATTTAGTCAATCTCCTATTGCTGGGCACCCGGGCTTCTGATGGTTTGAAACTACAACAGGCCTGTGATGAACATCCTTGCTGTTCAATCCTCCCTACATTATGGTGATTATGTTAGAAGCTCTAAGAACTAGAAAAACTGAATTAGATCACATTCACATTTGAAGGTCTCTGATAAACATGGCCAAACATCTTTCCAAAGACACGCCAGGTTCCTCAGCAGCTAGAATGCCTCTTGCTTCAGGGCCAGTGCCAGTCATAGTGTTCTAAAAATCTTTGCCAGCTTTGGGGGCGCCTGGGTAGCTCAGTGAGTTCGAGTCTGGCATCAGTCTCTGAGCACGGAGCCTGCTTGGGATTCTGTCTCTCCTTCTCTCTGCCCCTCCCCTGCTTGTGCGGGCATGCACTCTCTCTCTCTCTCTCTCAAAAAAAATAAACTCAAAAAAAAAAAATCTTTGCCAGTGTGATAAATGAAAGTGAGATCTGTTTTGAACTGACATTTTCTATTACTAGTGAAGTTAAATCTTGTATTAGTTAGATCCCTTCTTTTGTGAATTGCGTCTATTGGACTTCCAAGGTTCGGTGCAAGGGGGACCCCTTCTTACCCCGCAACCCCGGGCTGGTCTTACCCCTTGAACACTGAATTCTCTGCTTTCACGTGCTTGTGTGTGGGAGTGTCCCCCCCAGTTGAGTGTGAGTAGTTCAGAGCGGGGCCTCCCTGATGCCCTGCTGGGGTCTGAGCCGGGCATGGGCTCCTTCTGCCTTGGGTGGCTCTGTCTGTCCTCCTGAGGGTGGCCAAGGGCACCAGCAGCAAACACCGCTGTATGGATGGGGTGGCTGTGGCATGGGAGTGGGAGAGGGGGCCCAAAAGCCCACCTAGCCGCAGGGCAGGGCGTGAAGGACCAAAGGTGGCCCTGTTGCTGCTATGACCCTGCACAAACCTTCTGGCTTCTGTTTCCTCGGTTAAACAAGTACAGCCCGGATCCCTGCCAGGGACTGGGGAAGGGGTTACCATGGGAAACCACAACTGAAGACTCAACAGAGCCCCGGACACGATGCTCAACCCCAGGGCGGGTTCCCTGGCCCCTGCCTGCCCAAAGGTTCTAGAGCCCCACTCCCAGCGGACCAGGATCAAGGCTGCAGTTGCCCATCTTGCCACCAGGAGGCACTGCAGTCACAATTAAGTTCCTCAGGGCGGATGGTGGTCCCCAGGGCCCCAGGCCCTGACGAGGTTTCTAGAGGTTTGTTTGAAGGCCGAGGTCCAACCTGGGAGGGTTTGCAAACAAGCAGTTATTCAGTCCTACTATGTGTCTGCCACTGTCCTAGAACTGCAAGGGACACCGAGATGAGGGAGGTGGGTCTCTGCCCTTCCCCACAGAGCTCATTCCTCCCCCAGTTCTAGGGGTTTCCACATTCTTGATTGATTTCAACCCCCTCAAAACTCCCACAGGGTGGCTCTCCTGAACATCCTCACTCTACAGATGGGCAAACTGAGGCTCAGAGAGAAAGAACGCACTGAATGTCACCAGCAACTGAGTGGCAGGCCCGACCTGAGATATTTTTATTCCCCAAAGTTGTGGGGAGTCCCTGGGGAATCCCTGGTCCTCCAGCTGCTTGCAAATGAGCCGGACCAACGCCCCCCACGACCTCCGGTATTTTCTCCCAGTTGGCTATGTTGCCAACCCCTCTGTGGGTTCTTCGTGGGGGGAGGGGGCATCAGCAGAGGCAGGGGCTGCGGCCCCTCCACTATCGCCCCCCCCCCTTAGACAGAAGCTCTCTCTGTCCTTCCCACATGGGGTGGGGGTGGTCCTTTTCGGGGCCAGAGGACGGAGGGCGTTTCCCAGAGCCAAGGAAGGAAAAGAAACTAGCAGCACGCTCACTGAAATCCAGCAACTGTGGGCTTTGTGCTTTGCTCAGGACCAGGACGTCCGTCACGCCTCCACGGCTGTGCAATAACTGTGTGAAATACCCCCAGAAAGCGAGGCGGCGGGAGCCAATGACTTGTCTGAGAACATACAAGAGGTGGGAGGCCTAAGGTTCGAACCCCAGCCTAGGGCATTTTCCGTGCACCATCCTAAGGCAGAGGTCCCGTGAGGGGCTGGGATGGGGCAGCCGGGAGACAGGGTCAAGAGCAAGGAACAAGGCTGGGAGTCTCAGGAAGTGGCCCCTCTCAGACGCCTCTGCAGCGGGCCCCTGGGTGTCCTGCCTTCGGTGCCGGCCCTGACAGAACTCCATCGAACATCCACAGCGCAGAAGGAAACAACACGTACATGTGCACCTGCATATAAACCAGTACGTGCATGTACACACGAGAGCCTGCAAGAGACCTTGAGAAGAGCACAAATACGGCAAAAGGTGAACCGGGGACTCGGGTAATGGAATCTGGGCATTCTTCGTACTCCACTCGTAACTTGCCTCTAAGTCTGAAACTGTGTCCAAATAAAAAGGTTTTAAAAAGAAGTATGTGAATAGTGCTGTACTGTATATTTGCAAGTCACCCGAGAGTAGACCTCAAAAGTTCTCACCCCACCGCATCAGGCTCTGGGCTGATGGCTCAGAGCCTGGAGCCTGTTTCCGATTCTGTGTCTCCCTCTCTCTCTGCCCCTCCCCCGTTCATGCTCTGTCTCTCTCTGTCCCAAAAATAAATAAACGTTGAAAAAAAAAAATTTAAAAAAAGTTCTCACCCCAAGAAAAAGACTTTTTGTAACTATGGAAGGTGACGGATGTTAACTAGATTTATTGCAGTGGTCATTTTGCAACATATCCAAACATCAAATCATTACATCGTACGCCTGAAACTAATATGTTATATGTTAATTAGACCTCAACTAAAAAAATCTTTTTAATTTTTGTAATGTTTATTTATTTTTGAGAGAGACAGAGACAGAGTGCAAGCGGGGGAGGGGCAGAGAGAGAGGGAGACACAGGATCCGAAGCAGGCTCCAGGCTCCGAGCTGTCAGCATGGGGCCCGACGTGGGGCTCGAACTCACGAACTGTGAGATCATGACCTGAGCTGAAGTCAGGGATTTAACCGGCTGAGCCACCCAGGCACCCCTAAATTAAAATTTTTTTAAATAAATAAAAAAAAAAGATTAGGGTTTCAAAAAAAGAAGCATGTGGGTGTGAATGGGAAGAAGCCGCTTTATGCAGGAATCCCTGCTCTGAAGCCGGTGTTAGTAGTAATTCGAACAGGGGCCTGTACTGGAGTGTAGTTAACAGCCACTGCCATCCACAGCCTTCACAAATGCACCTGCGTGCCGATATCAAAATCACAAGGTGGGGGCGCCTGGGTGGCTCAGTCGGTTGAGTCTCCAACTCTTGATTTTGGCTCAGGTCGTGATCCCGTAGCTCGTGAGTTCGAGCCTAGTTCCCCAGGGTCAGGGGATCTAGCCCTGCATGGGGCTCCGGGCTGAGGGTGGCTCCTGCTTAAGATTCTCTCTCTCTTGGGGCGCCTGGGTGGCTCAGTCAGTTGAGCGTCTGACTTCGGCTCAGGTCACGATCTCACGGTTCGTGAGTTCGAGCCCCGCGTCGGGCTCTGGGCTGATGGCTCAGAGCCTGGAGCCTGCTTCCGATTCTGTGTCTCCCTCTCTCTCTCTGCCCCTCCCCTGTTCATGCTCTGTCTCTCTCTGTCCCAAAAATAAATAAACATTAAAAAAAAATTAAAAAAAAAAAAAGATTCTCTCTCTCTCTTCTGCTTGTGTGTGCTCTCTCTCTCTCTCATAATAATTTAAAAAATCACAAGGCGGATGCCAGCTCTGGGAACGAACCTTGCTTTCCCAGCCTTTTGAAAACCCTCATCAGAAGTGACTGATGACCCAATCGGAGCACATGATGCTTCCAGCAGCATTTCTAAGAGGTACTTTATTTTTTGAGGCCATTATAATGTCAGCTTTCTTACAATTAGTTTGAGTGAGTGAAGTTTCCTATATCAAAAAAAAAAAAAAAAAGGAATTATAAGAAAGCCACTGACAATAGCCCAGACATGGGAGCAAGTCATTGTCCACGGCAGATGAATGGATGAGCAAACCGTGATCTATCCGTACAACGGAGTATTACTCAGCCTTAAAAAGGAAGGAAATTCTGACCTATGCTACAATATGGGCACGGCTTGAGGACATGCTGACAAAGCCAGTCACAAAAAGGCCCCACTCAGATGAGGTACCTAGAGCGGTCAAGTTCACAGAGACAGAAAGTCGTTGGTGGTCGCCGGGGGCTGGCAGGGGGATGGGAAGTTAGCGGTTAACGGGTATAGAATTTCGGTTTTCCAAGATGAGAAGAACTCTAGAGATGGATGTGGTGATGGTTGTACAACCTTTTACTGTATTTAATACCACTGGACTATGCACTGAAAAACAGATGTTCACTGTACTTCAATTAAAAAAAGTGAAGATGGTAAATGTCATGCGATGTGTGCTTTATCGCAATGAAACGAATTGGAAAAAGGAAAGAAAGTGCACAAGCCAGTGTCCCTTGGGGCCCTTGTCCTGGCTTCAGCCCGCTCTCTCCAGGGCTAGGTCCCTTCCACCTCCCAGCCTACACCCCCAAATTCTTTTCCGTGTCCTCTCCTGATGCTGTGTCTGGGTTTGCATCCGCTCACACCCTCGCTCCTTGGTTCACTCGGGTGTCCGTTCATCAAGCACTTCCCTTTGGTCACAGCCTCATGGAGGGGACAGGCAAGTAATAGCGGTCAACTGTCCCAGGGCCTGAAGGGCAAGAGCACTGGGTCCCGGGCACAGCGGGGTCCACAATGAGGAGTGGTCAGTTTTGCTTGAAAAAGTCAGGGGAGTCTTCAGTGATGGCATGGGCTTGAACAGAGTTACTGAAAACCAAAGAAGTCTTGGCAAGACTGTATGGTAAAACAGGATGCCTCCAACTCTCCCAACTATGCAGGTCCTAGTTACCAAGGAGGAGTCTTAGACAGCGGCCTCCCACCAGGGCTGGTGACCGTAGGGAAAACAGGCACAGAATCCCTTTGAGCAGTGCTGACCCATCCACGATCTCATTTGATTCTCCCAATTCCCAGGAGCTTGGTGTTGTCACTCCCATTTTACAGATAAAGAAACTGAGGTCTTGAGATGTTTAACAACTTGCTCAAGATCACACAGCTGGGGGCGGGGAGGGGGGTGGCGGGTAGAGCTGGGATTGGAACCCAGATGGCCCAGCTCCAAGCCCAGTGTCCTGCCTGGTGCCTCTGAAGGCAGAGGCAGTGAGGGGTCGTCTTTCTTACACACACAGGCTTTTGGAGGGAGTGAAGGCAGGCTTCACCTTGTCACCAAAAGACACGACTGAGCCACAGGAGTAATTCCCACCTCAGAGGACTAATCTAAACCGAGTTTTAGGATCACCCTAAAAAGCCCCACTTATGATGGAACACTTGGACATCACCTCCTGATATTTACTAGGGTGGGCGGGGGTCTTGACTTCTATCAGAACTCACACCCCCCTGTTAGCTGCTCCTCAAGGAGACTGGAAGCTCCCCAGCTCCTACCTTCCAGGCCCAGCCCAGGTCTCATCTCCAAGCTCTGCCTCCCATGGCTGGAGGAGATTCTGACACCTTACAGGGGAAGGGGTGCCGGCCGGGGCCGGGTCTGCTGCCGGAGAAGCAGAAGGAGCCTCCCAAACCCACCCCTCACCCTGGCAAGAAGCCTCAGAACTCAGAGACCACACTAGGCCACCCTCTCCCCTACGGGAAGGATACGGAGGTCCCGAGCGATCACACAGCCTGTCAGTGGGAGACATCTGTCTCCTGATTTCAAGTGCTTTTTCTGCCCATCGCCCCATTCTGCCTCCACCAAAGCATGCGGCCTTGGGCTTGTCCCTAAACACCTCCCACAGAGTCCTCTGAGCCTCTACTCCTCCTCTGTAATAGGGAGAAAGCCCGAATCCGCAGTCTCCCCCAAGGAGGCACTATAATAGCACTTTCAGACCCAAGGCAGACAAGACAGAGAAGCTTAAATCCTGCACTAGGTGAAATGAAATGAATGAGAAATCGTTGGAGTGGGACAGACTTGATTTCCAATTCCACCACTTATTTGATTCGTTCATTCATTCATTCATTCATTCAGCAAAATTTCTGGAGCACCAGCTATGTGCAGGCAAAGTTTCAGGTGGTGGAAATACAAAGCCCAACAAAGGCCCCTTTCTTCAAAAGGCCCACCTTCATGAGGGAGGCAGTGGTTGTGGTGCAGATTGCTGGACAGAGCAGGGCCATCTAGGCCAGGCGAAGTGGAGGGTGGTATTTTTAGGGAGCAAATCCAGATCTCTCTGTAGGAGGGGCTCTGAGGCAACAGTCTGATTGGCGGGGTGTGTTGAAGCTGTGCTTAGCTAGCACTTTACCTAAGATGAGGAAATGTCAGTTTTCCCTATCAAAGAAATGGAGAGTCTAAGGAAGGTTACTGAGGAGGTTCCCAAGCCACCAGTGGCTCTGTCACTGAAGGGTATGACTTAGCTTCTATGTGCTGTGGTTTCCTCATCTGTAAAGTGGGGCTGAGAACATGCACATCCCAGAACGTCTGTGAGTTTTGAAGGACGCAGCGTGCAAGGATGCATATATCCCACGATCCCAAGCTGAGTGTTCTTTGTGCCTCCGTCAGTGGGAGTCCCCCTGGATAAACTTATATGGTTATTATTTGGGGTCAAGCTAGGCCAAGGCAGCTGCAAGAGCAAAGCAAAGTCACTCAACCTGCAAACGCCCCCTTCCAATCCAGTCCCCCGTTTCCCACATACGTAACACTTGAAACCACTGTAAGAATGAGACGTTACACTTATTTTGATATATTCTTGCTTAAAACTTTAGTGTGTTTTAAAGAAAAGACCCTTCCATTAAATAGTTTAACTGCTCAAGAATTTCGCAGTGGGAACATCCAGTGCCTTCCACCCATCATACCATCTGAAAGGCATCTGGGGTGGGCAGTGGCGAGAGAGGCCATTCCAGAAATGCGCCGCTGCTGCTGTCATAGAGAAACTAACCCCGCTGATTCAGGGCCAGGTGGGGCCCTTTCCGCCTCGTGAACCCCAGGTCACCTTCCCAGGCTGGTCTCACTCAGCTCCTGCCTGTGGATTCCCTGCCACACCCTCCTCAGAGCTCCCTTAAGGGCCCCTAGTGATTAAATCGCTCATCACAAAGCCTTGCGAGAGTAGATCAGTAGCCCTGGGCCATTGGACTATCCCCTTACCACAGGCAGGGGGGGTGTCCTGCCGAGCTCCGAGCCCCGTTACCAAGCTGCAGCCCAACTGAGTACCTGATGCACTGAATTAATCTTGTTAAATAACTGAATGTCTGAGCCTGCAGAAGGACCACGTGGGCCTGGAGAAAATTTGCTTTCTTTCACCCAAATCAAGCGTTTTCTTTCTCCAAATGTGTTTATTCAAACCTAATGAATCTTTTCTAAGCTGAAAAAGCAAGATTTTTCTCCCCTGGGATGAGAAGAGAAAACTAGTAGCTGAATTTTTTTAAAAAAAAATTGTTTAAGGTTTATTTATTTTTAAGAGAGAGAGAGAGAGAGAGAGAGAGGAGTTCTGTTAGTACCGATCATTCTCCAGTTGTTCAACAAGAGGCTGTGGGAGCAAGCCTCAAGTGTGGCCCCACATTGCAATCAACCTGGCTTTTTAATTCCATCGTCCAGGCTGCCCTCTGACCCAACCCACTGTGACCCGGTGGGACACAGGCATCAGTATTAAAAAGAGAGAGAGAGAGAAACACAGAATCTGAAGCAGGCTCCAGGCTGTCAGCACAGAGCCTGACGCAGGGCTCGAACTCACAGCAAGATCATGACCAGAGCCAAAGTCAGACGCTTAACCGACTGAGCCACCCAGGCTCCCCTAATGGCTGGGTTAATTGGAAGGCTACCAGTTACAATTTTTCCAGATTGATAAAGATGAAGAAGACTATTCAATTTTAGCCTTAAAAAAATTCCACCTTTGTAACTATCAAATGGCTAAATTTCCAAAATTTCTAGACCATACTTGTATCTAAGCTCTTCGTTAGAGTTTCCATCTAAATGGCTGAGATTTAGAGCAGATGGGTTCCAAGTGTTTTGCCCACCCCATGGGTATGTAAGTATAAATAATCCTCAACATTCCAGTATTTACGTGTTGGGGGAAAATGGTGCTTTTGTTGATGTTTGCTCATCTGGAGTAAAAAAAAAAAAAAAAAAATTCAAATCAGTCTCTGCTTTAAAATGTATAGTGTGTGCCTTCTACCTAGAAAACCTTCATCTGCAGAGGATGTGTGAGAAGCTCATCTCTTTTCCACCTGCTACTACTTCGCAGGAGGAGGCATCCCATAAAACAGTGAGAATGTACTTTGTGTAGCAGAAAGCTGACTTCTGCGGATCTTCTCCAAGAGGCTGAGTCCTGTAAGGCTCATTAGGTAAAGCAAGGGTCAGGAAAACGCCTTCGGGAAGGAAGCCCGGCCCTCACTGACCATTCACCTGCCTTGGCTCAGGAGACTTTCCCCCCTAAAGTTTACTTATTTATTTTTGAGACAGAGAGAGAGAGGCAACATGCACGAGTGCAAGCAGGGATGGCGGGGAGGGAGCAGAGGGGAGGAGGAGAGAGAGAGAGAATCCCAAGCGGAGAATCTCTGTGCTATCGGTGTGGAGCCCGATGCGGGGCTTGAACCCACGAACCCTGAGATCATGACCTGAGCCAAAACCAAGAGTCAGATGCTTAACCGACTAAACCACCCAGGCGCCCCAGGAAACTTTTCTCCTCAACCCTGGTCCAGATGCTGATGCTAAGCAAATGAGGAGGCCGGTCCACGTGTGGTCAGTTATCATGAGTTTGCAGGGGGGCGGGGTTGGTTGGCTCCTCCCTCCTCACCCATGGAGCTGCACCCAACACACGGGGGACCCCGGGCTGGGCTGGCCTGGTTGTGAGGAGGGAAATGAGGCCCGGGGAGTCAGGGAGTGTGGTCATCATCGCAGGGGTGAGGGGAAGACGGTGTGCTATATCCTGAACCCCCCAGGTGCACCCCACTCCACAATGTACTGAGCTCTCCCACATGCTTGATGGTGTCTCACAGATACACAGGCATGAGGTCACCAAGCGACAAATATTAGCTTTAAGGGCAGAGGAATGGAGAAGAACAAGGCCCTTTGTCTTCATTCAAGCGGGGCCGCTTAGGCACCTGCCCTGTCTGGGTCTCACCTGCTTCATCTGTAAATTAGGAGGATTAATACTTCCTGAGAGGCTTCAGTGAAAGATCCCAGCGTGGGTCTGGCCTGTGAGTGACACCCACCGTTAATTACTCCCTTGATCGCAGACAAGTGTGCTGGGGCCCAGAGTGGGTGCAGAGCCTCGCTGACATGCCCCGAGCCCGACACTCTCCGCGCCCAGCCCTGTGCTCATGCGGAAGTGAGCACAACGCCCTTGGGGACCTCAGGACCCATGAACTCAGAGAACAGACTTTTGGAAGGGGAAAAGAGAAAGTTATGTCCCAGTTCATGACGCCTGGGTACACGATGCAGCAGCCTGGGGAGACACGGGCTGGAGGTTCTGAGCGACCTGGGGGTGCCCTCCTTGTCCCTCCTTGACCCTCCCTGTCCCACTGCTAAGGCAGATGGGCAGCCTCCACCCCTTTATCACTCATCCATATTGTAAAAGACTGTGTCAACCACCCAGTGTAGATTCAGTAGGAATTTATTCACTTTCCAATTTGATGTATCCAAGTCAACTACAATTGCCCATCAAAGCTTCTGACCAGCCTGACACAGTCAGGGTTCCAGAAAAATCCTCCCAGTAATAACAGCTAATATTGATTGAGTACTTGTTCTGCTTTAAGAACTTGTTCTTTACCCATATTATCTTATTTAATTCTCACAGAATTCTCAAAAGGTTGATAGTATTCTTATCCTCACTTTACAGAGAAGGAACGTTGGGGCAAAGAGGCCGATCAATTTGTCCCAGGTCCCTCAGCTGTACAGGGTGACATCTGTTTCCAGGTCTTGATATACCAGCCTCCCCAAACCAAAGGCATTTAAGCTTCAGGCTGCCTGTGAACCCAGTTGTGGGCTGAACACAGTTTGCACAAGATCCCAGAATACTAGACAGTGTGCCTGTCCCTCGTCTTCAGGCACCCGGTGAGGAGACCAGGCTCAAGCAGGTCTCTGTTTAATCACTGGGGCTGGGGGACTTTAAGGTAAGAGGCACTGGGCTCACCAGGGAGCCCCTCCACCAACAGTGACCGCCATTGCTTTGCATCTCCCTCCTCTCTGGTCACCTGTAGGGGGCGCAGAATCGCTTCTAGCCCTGGAGCCTCAACCCCGGGCTATGGTGTTCACCAGACAGTACTTAGGATGGCTGGGGTAGGAAGACAGGGGGCGGCAAGTCCCTCTCATGGGAATCAAGCAGAAAATATTCAAGACACAGGGCCAACAGCGTGAAGCTGGTTTAGGGTGGATGGGGGCTTCCCCCCTGGAGCTTCCACCTGGTCCACAGGGAGGGGGCTCTGGGATCATCTTCCTGAATGAAGAGGTCCCAGATTTGGGCCTCTCAGGAGTGGCCCCAATGGTGTGTGGACCCTAAGCACACATGGGAATTTTCTCAAAGGCCGTGTCCCCACAGGAGGGTCAGATCACATACTTGGAGCTCCTAAATAGCCAGGGGCCTAGCCAGAGACCAAGGGCACAGTTCTGGTACCCTTGCCAACGGCTCTGCCCCCGTCCCTTCTTACCAGCTCTGGTTCCTGGAAAACAAACGTGTCCCTGAGCTGGATCTCTTTGGCTGGTTAGTCATCAGCTTGGAGGAAAAGGGATGGAAGGATGACTTTTGAAGTTCCCTGTATTCTGGGATTCTGAACTTCACCTCAGAAAGCTACGCCGGGGACAGATAGACAAACCAATAGGACAGAATAGAGAATCAAGAAATTAACTCTTAAATATACGGCCAATTGATTTTCAACAAAGGCGACAAGACCATTCAGCAGAGAAAGGGCGGTCTTTTCAACAAATGGCGCTGGGAAAACTGGATATCTAAGTGCGAGAGAATAGAGCTGGATCCTTCCTCCAAATGCACCTCAACTTAAGACCAAAAGCGATAAAGCTCTTAAAAGAAAACACAGGGGGAAATTCTTCATGACACGTGAGTTAGCGATGACTTCTTTGGATGTGACATCGGAAGCACAGGCAACAAAAGAAAAAAAATGGATAAATTGGATTTCATCCAAATTAACATCTTCTGTGCGTCAAAAGGACACTATCCAGAGAGTGAGAGACAACCCACAGAATGAGAAAAAATATCTACAAATCATATATCGGATGAGGGATTATTAGCCAGAATATATAAAGAGCTCCTGCAAATCAACAACATATAAACAAGCAACCCAATCCAAAAGATGGGCAACAGACGTGAATACACGATTCTCCAAAGAAGGTGTTCAACTGGCCAGACACAGAAGCACAGATACTGTATGACATCACTTCCACGAGGTACCCAGAGTAAGAAAATGCACAGAGACAGAAACTAAAACGGAGGTTTCCAGCAATGCGGTGGAGAGGGAGAAGGGGAGCCATTTAGTGTTTAATGGAGCTGTTTGGGATGAAGAGTTCTGGAAATAAACGGTGGTGATGGTGACACGCCATGAAGAAGGTACTAATTGTCACTGAATGGTTCACTTAGTTAAAATGGCAAATTTTATGTTCTATTTTACCACAATAAAAAATCACCCCTATTTAAAAAAGAGAGTTTGAATTTTTATTTAAAAAAATTTTTTTTAACCTTTATTGATTTTTGAGACACAGAGAGAGAGCATGAATGGGGGAGGGTCAGAGAGAGAGGGAGACACAGAATCTGAATCAGGCTCCAGGCTCTGAGCTGTCAGCACAGAGCCCGACGCGGGGCTCGAACTCACGGACCATGAGATCGTGACCTGAGCCGAAGTCGGACGCTTGACCGACTGAGCCACCCAGGCGCCCCAGAGAGTTTGAATTTTTAAAAGGGCCACCTGATTAGGCACAAAGAACACTCAGCTTGGGATCATGGCCTCTCACTGCGTTGCTCAGGGTCCAGACCCTTCAGCGGAGCTTGGACATCGTTTTTGGCTTTGCCTCTGCCCTTCCTCAGGCCCCATCTCGCCTGTATCCAGTGTGCCCCTGCACGCTGCATGCTTGCTCTTTTCCGAACGCTGCCGGTATCTTCCTGACCCAAACCCTTGTGCAACGCTGTTTCCTGAGTCAAGGGGGCCTTTTCTGGCTCCTTCCGCGTGGGCTCCTCTTCCGCCTCCAAAGTCCAACCTCGAAAGTCCATACCCACAAAGCCCCAGTCCATTTGCACTTTCCCTGGGGACTCTCACTTCTGCACATCCAGCTCCCTGAGGTTGCGGATCAACTCGCTCACTGCCAAATGCCCTACACCTCCCTGCCACAGGGCACAAACCTGCAGGATTTGTGGGGCCCAGAAGCCTCTGGCAGGGCACTCCTCACAGCGGTGGTTACGCAGTATTCCCTCTCTCCAGAGGGAGGAGGGAGCCTTTCCGTCAGAGTCCCCTCTGCCTCTCTGTCCACATCGTCCCCCACAGGGCCCGGCACATGCTGCTGCCCCAGTGCTAACTACATCCCAGGCTCAGGTCTAAATGCTTCATCCTGTCTGGGCTGTGATCTCAGGATGGCGTCCTTGCCAGAACAGAGGGCTGCATCCCGTGTGTGTGTGTGTGTGTGTGTGTGTGTGTGTGTGTGTGTGTGTGGTGTCAGAACCCCAAGAGGCTAAGGCAGAGTAGATGCGGTACCCAGGCAGGAACATTAGCAGCTCTCAGGTGGCCCTGCCAGGCAGGCAGCAGGAAGGAACAAGGGGTCCAGAGTGGAGCGGGCAGGGGTGGGGCTGCAGACAGGAAGGACCTAGCACTCACTGCAGGAAATGGGGAGACCTGGGGAGAAGAGCAGGGTAGGGAGGGAGGTTACCCATTTTGATAGAGCCAGCCCGGATGTAGCAGCTGGACCCCGGCTTGTGGCCCTGAGATGAGAGCCGGGGGGGTGGGGGGGGGGGAACAGTGGGGGCAAAAGGGTGTTCTTCCAACTATGGAGTCCGAGAGGGCACGAGGCTCCTACAAAATAGGGCTACCCAAGACCTCTCTGCTCCCACACCCCATACTCCACAGGGATCTCTGTGGGGAATAAACTATTTTCCACCAGGGTGCAAGAGAACTAGACGTGGGGTTCTCATCCCAGGCCTGGATTCAAAGGAAGGAGGAAAGAAAAGAGAATAGAAAGACTTTTAGAGATCCTAGCATGTTCACATCCTGTTTCATTCAATGATTCATTCATTCGTTCATTCATTCACTCATTCATTCACTCACTTGTCTGTCAACATTTATGGAGCACCTACGCCATACACCAAGCCCTGATTCAGGCTCTCGGGAAAACAGCGTGCAACAATGTGGACAAACGACGAAAGTATTTCCCCATCGCTGGTCCCACACATGGTCCTCAGCTCCACCCTGTCCTGACCAGATGTTCTGGGGCATGTTCCCCGGGCCTCTGGAAACTCAAGGAGAAATCCCGCACACCATTTTGAGGCACCTGTGTCATGCACGCCGCGCCCCCCTTCTCCCCGCAGCTCAGCAGGATGCTTGAATAGGTGAAGGAGCCATGCCCAAGGTCACAGAGTCAGGTCTAGAACTCTGACCTGCCAGACACCAAGGCCACCCTGGACCCCCCCACCCACTGGATCCCCAGATGTGGAGAAGGGAAGAGCTCTGTGGAAGCCATGTTTGCAAAGCCCAGTCTTCCAATCTCACAGCATTAGTGTGGCCTCAAGTCTAATTAGGATCATCCTACAAAAGAACACCTTTCAGGTTCTCAGGGCCTTTGCTCATCAAGAACTTACCCTCTGTCTTCCTAGCAATCCCACCTTTGGCCAGCTAGTCAACCTCTGTGAGTCTGTCTTCATCGGTGAAGTAGGGACGGCAGTAGAATCTGGCTCATAGGGCTGCAACCGGGATTCAATGAACTCGCACACAAGATTTGGCACATTGCCCGCTGCATGGGCAGGAGTGCTCAGGAAAAGCGGGCTGTCCCCTGGTATCAGCAGCACAGAGGCCCTGCCCTGCCAACTCAAACCCCCTGTTGCCTCACCCTCCATCAGACTCACCTCATTACTGTCCCTGTCCTGCAGATGGGAAAACTAAGGCAGAGAGCGAGGCCAGGCATGCCGGACCTTCCCCTTCGGTGGGTTGGACTAGCTTTCTGCTCCCAGAGGGGCCTCTCTCAGTACAATGGATCTGGCGGCATGGCGGGGCCCGGAGGCCTCCTGAGGATCCCGGAGGAGCCATCCGCCTCTCTCCCAGCACCTCGATCCCGGGTCTGGAATAGCACAGAACCCCAGGGCTGCAGAAATCACCTGGTGCCATGCAGGGGGGTTACAGACAGGAGACCAAGGCCCAGAATGGGGGACCTGTGCAGGGGACCTGTGTGCATGCTTGTCTTCTCTGCTCCTTCTTGGCAGTGGGGGCGTGGAGTTGTCCCAGCACTGAGCTGGGGCAGATGCAAAGCCATGCAGACGGATGGTTGGGCTACAGACCTGGCCAGGGAGATCCCTGGATACTGGGGTGGGGGGGGGTTGTACATCTGGAGGAACCCCAAAGTCTCCATCCCCGCTTTGAAACCTGATCAGAGCCCACCCCCCCCCCCACCTCCCCACCACCATCGGCATCACCCTAGTGCCCTCAAGGGTGGATAACATGAGGGGGTGGGGCTCTTGGGTAACATGAGGGGGCGGGGCTCTTCATCCTAGGCAGAGAACTTGGCCATACGGGATGTACCTGCAGCCACTCTATCGCTCTGCACCCTCACAGCCCCCACACTCTCCTCCCTCACAGGCAGAATAGGCCCGAAGAGCCCCAATTTACAAGTGAGAAGGTTGAGTAGCACCCTGGAGATAAGGGTACTGTTCCAAAGGCACATTTCCATGGCAAAGCCAAGACTAGAACCCAGGTTCTCTGGAGAAGAGCCGGAGGGAGAGAAGAAGTGGGGAAGAAGGAGCCTCGGGCTTTTCAGCTTCCAGAGAAGATCCAGGGAGTCTGTGGCAACTTCCGACTTCGCCATGCTTCTCTGAGCCCTCCCCTTACCAGGCGAGGTTAGGCCCACCTGGGAGTGGGGTTGGGGACTTCTAATGAGCTGCAAACCCCGTGGACAGCCCTTCCTGCCATGCACACACCATAGCCTGAGTCGGGGCACCCCCACCCCAGCCCCAGCCCCAGTGAATGAGAATTGCCAAGTTATAGATCTTTCTCCCACCCCAGACCTGAAGGTGGGGCTGTGTCCAGCACTTCTCAGAATCCCGCCAAGGCCCGGCACAGTGACAGGCAAAGTTTGGTGAGCAACCAGTAACTGGAATCAGCATCTCCGTCCCCTTGTCTGTGAAAGAGGACATTTGGGCCAGCAGACATTGGGTGTCTCTTCCAACACCGAGTGGGATACCCACCCCAGCACCACGACCCACTGTGCCCGGCAGGGGAGTACCAAAGCTCCTGGACATGACCAATGCCCCGGGCCAGGCAGGTGACTATCCGAGAGAGGAGGAAGTTGGCCATGTGGCCTCAGCTAACCCTCTAATCCACACGGTTTCCCCCGCTTAGGGAAGAAAGCTTGGCTTTGCGAAACTTGCAGAGATCAGGAGTTTCAGCCAGGACACAGGTGGTATGAGATGAGTCCCTGCAGTCCCAAAGGGACCTCCACCAGTGCTCTCCTGTTGCCTTGACTCCCCAGGCTCTCAGGGTGGAGGCCACCTCATTTCTCAGGAGAGTGGGGCTGTAGCATCTGCCCTATTTGCTGCACACAGAGAGCGTGTGTGACTTCTGGAGGAGTCACAGCAGAGGAAGAGAGTGGGTGAGCCCAGCAGGCATTCCCTCAACCCCTGCCTCCCCGGCCCCTAGCAGCACAGCCCCTGCCTCCCCGGCCCCTAGTAGCACAGCCTCAGGGGAAGGGAGAAAACCCAGCGGTGTATTCTGCCTTCCCACCAACCTGGTTACAGGGCTTCGTTTCTCCCCGGGTCTCTGCTCATCTGCTAAATGGGATGGGAACGTGCATAAAAATGGCACCCGTGATGGTTTCTCCTCCACGGCGAGCCACCCGGAACACAGAGTATACTCAAGGGTTGGAGGAGGTCTCTTCCTGGTGGACCCTGCCAGGGCCCCAGGAAGACTCTAGGGCTCTGTGTCTCCTGGCCACATGGGGACTCTCCTGCCACCCAGTGAGTCAGCCTTCCTGGGAAGCTGAGAACAGTGGCTGATGCACAGGCGCTTAGAAACTGTCTCCCAGCAAGTGACCCTGGCGGCAGAGGCTATGCCCGACACAAGAGGCCCTAAGGGGTGTCCCTGACTGGCACACGGGCTCCCCCTACCACGCATGCAGTTCCCCTACACGGGGTACAACAGGTGCGAGTGTGGGAGGAAGTATATGCACGTCCCTCACACAGGAGTGCACACAATTAGTCCACAAGGCCACTTCCTGAAACGCATTTGGACAGCAGGACTCAGACCCAGTCGATACAGGGGAACACGCCAGCCCGAGTTCACCCTGTGCACGTGCTCATAAACCCCCCAGGCCTCCACTCACACAGGCAAAGATACTGGGATATGCTCACAGGTGGCTTATCCTTGCTTGAGAAACACTCGTAATGAGACCTCAGTTCTCTGTTCATCCTCCCAGCCGGTAAACATTTATTATGCCCACAGATCTACATCTGGAAGGATCTAAGCTATAAGACAGCAGGCAAGCGCTCTGTTCTCTCCTAGGAGAAAGGCTGGCACTTAGTAGGTGCTCAGTAAATGTGGAGAGAAGGAAGGTAAGTGGAGACAGAGGACATGAGCAGACTGGAGGGGCTAGGAACCCCTGAGCCTCAGTTTCAGCCTGGCCACTTGTGGATACAAAGACCCTCTGCAGTTAGTTCTTCTCCGTATTTAAACACAACCTGGAGTCTAGAACCTGCATCTGACCGAGCCCTTCAGGACCACCAGCCCACTTATCCTGGGAACTGCTGCTCACTTTGTCCCCTACCTCTTAGCTCACTTCAGGGAAACCTCAAGACCCGTTTGTGCTTCCAGTGAAGTCTTTTGTGTCCACTGTATCCAATTTCTCCTGCACAAAAACATAAGTAAGGGAGGGGAGGGCAGGGAAACGGGGCGAAGGCGGGTCCAGACTGGGACCATCACAGAAACCTCTAGAGGGCTTTTGGAAATTTTCCAAACTCCTGCATTTCAAAAATTCAGACCCAGGAGGGGGTGGGTAAGGGTTTTCCCAAAGTCATGCAGGTTGTAGAGCACACAGCAGTGGAGACCCGCCCCGGTATACCCTATCACCCTGCCCAGCATGTGTACCCTTCTGGGCCTTAGTGTCCCCACCCAAACCTCCACAAACCCTCAATCTTCACCGGGGCCCTTGGGGGGCGCAGAGAACCAGCCGTTTTGCCCTGACCCCGGTCGCCAGCAGTCCGTCTGCAAGGGCCTTGGGGCTGATGCCCATGCTCTGCAGCCCCCAGTTTGGAAGGAGAATCCGCTTTAAGGCAATCTGCTTTAAGAGTCCAATGAACTGCGCACCGGCTCTCCCTCTTTCTGGAACATGCAGCCACGCCCGTGCCCAGCATCTTTGAGCTGAGCCTGCGTTCTCAAGCAGAGGCACCCGGCAGTGGCAGGGAAAGACAGGTACTTGGCAGGTGGTGGTGCCTCTCTCGTGCACAGTCTCTGTCTCAGACAGACACACACACACACACACACACACGTATTTCCCAGAAACCCTCCTCTCCAAAAAGGCACTCTGGGTGCAACGGAGCTCCGCGGTGACCCTCTTATCTGCCTCTGGAGCCAAAACCTGAAACTATCCGCTGCCCTGAATCGCCACCCAGATCCCCAGCCTTTTGCTCCTCCAGACCTCCCCTCAATCAAGCCTCAACTCCCTTTCCACCCCTCCCTCTCCTCCTTGGTGGTGGTGGCTTCCGGGTGGGATGGGGGTAGAGAAGAGAGTCTCTGCTAAGGTGACATAATGTGCTGGGCATGGGAAGTGGGTGGGCAGGTCTGGTGTCTGGGGCCCCCGGAACACCTCTCTGGACACACTGGAAGCTCCTAGGAAACCCTTGAGTCAGCCTTTATAGGGAAACCGGCTCTCAGGTAACGAGGACTTGCTGACCCAGGTTACCTTGACCCCCTGTACCGTAAGGAGAATCTTGCAAGGAGGTGGGGGTGTGGCCCATTTGCACATTTGTAGACCACAGAAGAAGGAGCGGGGCTGCACCTCGGGAGGGGAGGTGCCTGGTGGCCACAAATAGCTCTGATCCCGGAGAAGCACCAGCCGGGGTCTGGGAGGGATTGCTGGCTGGAGAGGGGTGCCTCTTTCTTCCGCAAAAGGGAACTGTTTGGAAGAAGGGTCCCTTCTGTCTAATCCAGCCCGGCGGAAGGCGCGTGGTGCCCGGAGCCCCCGAGCAAGGGGAACCCGGTGACTTAAACTATGAATTCACGGAGCAAGGGGAACCCGGTGACTTAAACTATGAATTCACGGAGCAAGGGGAACCCGGTGACTTAAACTATGAATTCACGGAGCAGTAAGCACATAGCTGTCTTCCTAATCTGGTGACCCGCTTTGTCACTTTAGCGAAGCCTGGGGAACCCCGTAGCTTCAGGAGCACGTGGCCAGATGGCGCCTGGCAGGCGCGTCCCAGACGCAGAACCGAGCTCTCACTGCCCCACCCAAAACAGTGCCTGGGTCTAGAAGGGGGTGGGGGAGGGAAGGGTCGTGGCAGAGGGCTTCGGGTACAGGGAGCTCTCTCTAGCCAAGCACTCGGTCACAGCCCGTCTTCCCTTCTCCCATTTCTGTGCAGCAAAACACTCACCACCAAGCACGGCTTCCCCATTCTGCCACCCAAGCCCCCGGACCCTCCCTCGGCGCTTGGCCAGGTTTCCCGCATGCTGCTTCAGGCACCCTGGTCCAAGGGCCAGCGGAGAAGCCCGAACCCAGAGGAGCGGCGCCCTCACCCCCATAACTGCAAAGGTCTCCCTATTTCCATTTGCCATCAAAACGAAGCCACGCACAGAGCCGCAGGAAAAACGCGGCCGAGGCCGAGCTAAAGGTAGGTCCCAGGAAAAGTGTGCCCAGCTGCTCTCCAAAACGAAAGTCCTTAGAGACTTGGGCGAAATTTTATCAATGGTATTTTAACTTGTTTCCCTACCTCGGCTCTGTTTCGCAGCCCGCCGGGGGCCGGGGCTTAGGCGACCCCGGGATAGCCCCGCTGCTGCATTAAGGTTTCTGGTGCAGCCGGTAAGTTTTCCAGTCCGGGTGGTGCAAATGCCCGGGTGTACAATGTCACCCTACTCAAGAAACACAACCGTCGTGAACGGGGGGGGATGGGGAAGGGAGCTGCCCAGCTCTCCGAAGTCTCTTCTGAAATTTTCTTAAAACAACTCACACACAAAAGTTTCCCCCCCAAATTTTCGTGTCCATATGCATGTCTGTATCTTGATTCAGATGGTAGTTACACCAGCGTAGACAGACAGAACAATTCTTCGAACTTTCCTCTGCACTGCACATAAATTATCACAAAGAAAACTGTGCACATCAATTGATTTAAACTACTAACCCTTTAATCTAGGTCTTCTGTTTTTCTCTTTAAATTCATGCGTGTTTAGGCCGACTGTTGAGGCACGCTGGTGGCTATAGAAATTAACAATGTAAAACATTAAAAGCATTTTCCTTCTCAACCTCCTCCTCCAAAACTGACGAGGGCGCGGGGGTCGGCAACGACACAGCTCCCAGGTTGCTGTTTTTTCTCGATCACCCTACAATCACCCAGGGCTCTTAACTGCTTCTTCCATTTCTCGCTGTCTGATTTTGGGCTTCTCTTATACAAAACCGCACGCCGGTCCTTGGACTAACTTCGAATACGATCCGGGCAGAGTTTACACATTTGGTGGTGTGTGGACTGTGTCGGCGCGGGGAAAGAAATGCCCTTAGTATTCAAACGCTGCGTCTAATTCGACAATCCGGAGCAGCGGTTCGGCCGCGCCCCAGGGGTCTCGGGCCTGGCCCGCGTCTCCCGACCTCTGAGCTCCGTGCGCTTCTCTCGGGGGCCGGGGCCAGGGCCGAGTGGATGGCAAGGTAGCGGCTAGCAACGAAAACCTTCGTGCACCGAATCGAAAGCGAAAGAGAAGGAGGGAGCAGGGCTGCTCCCCCGAAGCGTCCCGGGGCGCGTGGCCGAGGCCTGGCGCGCCGGCCGCGGCTCGCGGCTCGGGGAGGCGGCCCGGGGTTTGGGGGCGAGGCGCCGGGGACCTCACTCTCACGACGAGGAAGTGCTTTGCGCCGCTGAGAAACGTAGGGTCTCCAACCTGGCGTGTCTGCTGGGGCCCACGGGCCCAAGGACAGGCCAGGGACCAGCAAGGACTTCGAAGGCCGAAGTGCGCACCCGGCGAGGTCGTAATTGCAGCAGGCGCGTTCGTAAAATCGAAATTGTGCCCTGCACCCGGAGGCACTGCAGAGTCATCTTGTTCATCTCAGGCCTGCAGCTTGAGAGGATTCTCACCTCCACTTTCTGCAACTCCGAGAAGACCGGGCGGGCGGAAACTGGAGGCGGCTTCCCCGCCGCCGCGCGCTCTCTCCGCATGGCCCCAGCGCAGCCCCCAAGGCCCGCACCTCACTCGCCCAGGGGCGCTCGGACGCGAGGAGTGGTTCCCGGGGCTGAGGTCCCGGAGGAGGCCTCCCGAGCCTCGCCTCCGGCTAGTTGCAGTTATGCAGATCGAGAACCCGGCTTCCAGCCGCGGGACCAACAGAGCGGGGAGGGAGGTTTCCAAGTCCAAGCTACCCGCGGTCAGCCCGACAGCAACCGCGGTAGAGCCTAGTGCGGGAGGCCTTGACTACTTCCGCCTTTCCCGAGCTCCTGGGAATATCCCCAGGCTTTTTTCTTTGAACCTCATTTACCCCCTTTTGAGTCCACACCCTCCAAGCATGGGAGAGAACTGTCCCCAAGGTGTGCCTCAGTCTCCCACAGAGCCATCTCCAGAGGCCCTCCTCCTAGCAGCCTCTGTAGAGGGCAGAGCCTCACCTCTGGGTGTCTAGGTTTCCCATCTCGGACTTAATGTGCCTAATCTCCTTTTTATAGGGGCCAGAAACCTCCCCGCCAGGGAAGAATACACAGAGCTGTGTGTTGTTTGTGGCTCTGCCCTCCATCTCAGGCAGCAGGGGCATGGGGGTCCTGTAGCTGATGCTGGGCTGCCTTTCGTCCCAACCTGCAGCCTATGGCTTTGCCCACAGCAGGGGCAAAGACTTGGGTGTTCACAGGTTCCCAACAGCACAGAAGCTGAGGATGGAAACCTGGAGGAGGGTACACTACACTCTTGCTCTCTCCCTTGCTCCCTTGCGGGGTTGGGGGGCACTTACCGCCCAGTGATGTAAGTTATCAACATTCTCTCCCTGTGATGCAGATGAGGAAAAGGGCTTCAGAGGAATTACTTGCTCTACTGGCTAAGGCGAGTAGAGGAAGGGCCAGGCTGGTGTGTGGGGGCCCAGCAGGGCTCGAAGAGGGTGTCCAGAGGGGGCCAGCCCTCCCCCCCTCTCCACCCTGGACCTGAAGGCATCTTCCAAAGAAGAGGCTGGAGACAGCTTGGGACCTCTTCTTATGTAATGCTTCTTCCTCCTCAGAAGCCCCACTGGTGAATTTTTGAAAACATGCAAATCCAGTGCAGTGGGAGAGAAAACACATCAGGCTCCTGGCTTTGCACAGTGAACCTCCACGGGTCTCCCAGGCCGTGATTTGCTCTCGCCTAATAGTCCTCTGCGACAGGGACCAGGAGGAGGGAGCCTGAGCCGAGGCGCTGGCAGGCGGGTGCCTGCTGACAAGGGCTGACAGCTCCTGCCTGCCTGAGTGTGGAGCTGTGAGTGTCTGTGATCTGAGTGCCTGATCTCATTCCAACAGGAAGGTGGAGAGGAAAGGTGGAGGAAGTGGGGAAAGGCCACCGGAACTTTCTAAATCTGCTCTCAGTCCTGTCCTTTGGGTTTGGGAGTGTGTGACTATGTGTGAGGCCACACGAGTGAGTGTATTTGTGTGTGACCATGTTGGCTCACGAGGAAGAGGTTGTGTGTGTGCGCAGACTCAAGTGTATGATTGTGTAAAAATGTTTGTGTCAATAACCACCTAAAGAACTGGTTCAGAGCCTCTGGGAAAGCTAGTTTGAACGTAGGAAAGTGTGTGCCACGGGCTGTTTTCCTGAGGCTGTTCTAGTCACCGAAGCCTCCACCATGTCCTATGTCTCTCCATCCAACCTTGGTCCCTCCATCCAGCCTGGGCCCGTGCAACCAAAGTCATTGCTCTGTCAGGACCAGCTGATCTCCAGGGCCCTGCCTGAAGGCCAAGGTCTCAGGGAGAGTGTGTACCCAGGGTTCCTAGCCCAGGGAAAATTTTTCCCTCCCTTCTGGGTTGTTTTCTCTGCTGGCTTGGGGCTCATCAATCTGGATTCAGTGGGAGGGAAGGCCTATAGGCTCCTGAGCTGCTCTGGTCTCAGGCAGCCCGATCTTCCACCCTCCGGGGGCCCAGGCCTACGACGTCCTGCCTGTGAGCTCAAGGGGGCTTGGAGGTCATTTAGGCCTCGGGTTCCCTGGGGGCCCAAATCAGGACCCAGAACCTTCCCTCTTCCCCCAGCACCGCCCCGCCTCGGGCTCTGCAGTTCCCTGACTTCTTGCGGGTCGGTCCTAAACCGTTGTTCCCAGGCCAGTCGCCCCCCCAGGTTGGCCACAGGAGAAACGCTTGGAGCCTGAGCCGGCCTGTCTCTCCGCCGCGAGCCGCGCTTGCGGGGCGTGTGGGTTTGTGGGGTGTGTGGGTTTGTGGGGTGGCGAACTGGGGTCTTCGATGACTCCGGGCGTCGGGAGCCCAGCACCCGTGTGGCCCCCTGTGCCAGGGCATCCCGGGCTTCGCCGACTGCGCCCCGGGCTCCCAGAGGGCTCGGCACCTGCGACGCTCCCACCTGCAGCGCCGCCCGAGGAGCCTCCCTCCAGGCCTGCGGGGAGCGAGGCCTCCGCAGCCCCGGAGCCCCGCGCGCGAGCGCTGCACCGGGACTGTTGGCCTCGGCGCGCCCGGAGCCCCTGCGAAGCGTCCGCTTCAGAGGGGGCCCCGAAAGCAGCGCAAAGCGAGTGGTTCGGCGAAGACGGGGAGAAACAAACACCAGGTCGTCTTTAACAGCCCAAACGCTCCGAGCCCTCGGCTGGAGGATACGAAGGTGGCAGGACGGATCCCATGGTCCCCTCAGAGCAGTCGGTTCCTATTTGCCGACCCAGAGCCACCCCACTGCTCGGCCCCGCGCCTCCCCAGCCCGCCGAGTCCGGCCTCGCGAAAGCCAAGTGGGCTTCAAGGGCTCCGAAGCCTCGGTCCCGGGGTCCCCAGCCCTGAGCACCCCGCACGTGCACTCACCGTAGCAGGGGACCTGCAAGGCCGCGTTGTGGCCGCCGCTGCCTTCCTGGATTTTGAGGCTGCCGTCCGGGGGCGTCTTGCAAGCGCCGCGCTGCAAGTAGAGATGCGGTTGCTGCGCGGGCGGCTGTGGCTGCGGCTGCGGCTGCGGCTGCGGCTGCTGCGGGGCCGGCGGCTGAGGCTGGGGCTGGAACTTGTTAAAGGAGCCCCGCGCCCCGGCGCCGCTCTCCAGGGGTGCCGCCAGGTCCTGCTGCCCCGCGCCGTAGCGGGCCCGGCTCTTGGCGTCTCCGAATCCCTGTCCTTTGGCGGCGGCCGATAGGAAAGTTGTGCCGAACTTCTCGCCGCCCGGGTATGCCCTAAAAGGCGAGGAGCCCTCCCGGCTCTGCGACACCGGGCTGTAGTAGGCGTCCATGGCAGCAGCCGGCGACTCGCAGTAAGACACACAAGTCTCAGCATTCATGCCTGGCCTGCGCGGGCGACGGGCGGGGGCGCGAGCGAGAGCGCGAGGACGCCACCGCGCGCCTTGGCCGGGAGTTTGGAGAGGCGAGGAGGCGGTGGCCTTGCGCTCCGCGCCGGCCTGCTCGCTCTCCCTCCTCCCCTGCGCTTCTCTCTCTCTCTCTCTCTCTCTCTTTCTTTCTCTCTCTCTCTCTTCCTCTCTCTATGTCTCCCTCTCTCTCCCTCTCTCTCTCCCCCCTCCTCCTCCTCTCTCTTCCTTCTCCCTCCACACAGCTGGCCCAGGGAAAGAACGGAGGGCTGTAAAAAGATTCAGATGTTTGGGAAAGTTGACCAGATCTCCCAAACTCTCTTAAGGTGTTGGGGGGGGGGAGAGTGAATTCCACCCCCCAAGACTCTCTCCTTCCTTCTCTCCTTCTCCCTCCACCCTACTCTCCTTCCACTTCCTGCGCCTCCCTTCCTCTCTCTTAAGGAGATGCTACTAACTGGTTCGCTAGGGATTAAACCTGGAGGCACCGGAGGGCCTTTCGGATTCTAGGGATTCTAGGCCCGGAGAGGTGACGGGACCCCCAGGACTCCTGAGGCTAGGCAGAGAATTGGTGGGTCCATGATTTGGCCTAGGGGAGGGGAGCAGGCAAAACTTTAGTGACAGATTAAAAGAAAGAAAGAAATGAAACAAAAACACCCAACAGGTTTTCACGTGGAGTCTGAAGGGTCTCTAGCCTCCTGATATGGGTGAGTCCTTTGGACACTTGCCTCCAAATTTGTGGGTGCGGCTCTGGGCCTTCCCACTGGTGCCCTTTCCTCTGTTTACAACCCCTCTTCCCCATTTGCAGTCCCTCCATGAAATTAACACGCACACCAAGCACTAGTCCCCTGCGGGGCCACTTTCCCGTCTTATTAACTATTTCCCTCCCCTGGAAGGGCGCTGGGTCTGGGTGCAGAGGGGCCTGTGTTCACTCAAGCACCGGAGAGACCCTCGATGGGCCAAGTTGGGGAAGTCTTACAGCTCGGTCCCCTCCCTCCCCTCCTGGGACAGAGCCCTTCTCTCCCCAGCACTGCACCCAACCCAGGGGATTTTCCGGTCTTGGTCTGGGGTTGAGAGCAAGGGGTTGGGAGACCTGCTGGCTGCGCCTGGTCTTCACACAGTCACCTGCTCGGGGCTTGGGGTAAGGGTGAGGCAGCTTCTTCTCTCTCTACACTCACTGTCTCCGACCTGAGACCGATGGCTTGGATTTGATGGGTTGTGGTTTCCCTAGGCGACGACGCGGGGCACACTGGACCAGTCACAGCAAGGGAAAAGAACTTTTAAGGTGCGTCCAGCCCTTTCCCCAGGGTTAGTCATCGATCGTATCTCACAACAACTGTGAGTGGTGGGAAGTTGGGGCCCCCAATTTTCGATGAACAAACCGAGGCTCAGACAGGTGTGGTCACTTGGCTGAGGCCCGCCTTGGACACCATGCCGTGGCCAGTCCCTCCACGGTCCAGGGATGGCATCGGGGACAGCGAAAACGCCAAGCGCAGAGGAGACGGGTCTCCCACTGGGGAATGAGTCAGTTTGAAGGAGACCGCTCAGAGCAGCTTATGACAAACTGCAGGGAAAATCCGCGGATTGAGGACTTCCCTCAAGGGAGGCTGGGGATGGGGTGAGCAGTAAAGGGGCAAAGTAGAACGAGAGAGGGCCTGAGCATCGTGAACCCAGGCACGTGGGTCGGAAATCCATTTTCTGAACCTACCATATCCCAAAGAAAAAAGACCTGGGGGGGGGTGTGCCTCTACTCCCAACCTCATCCGGGCTAATCCTCACCCCCACCCCACTCCCTTGGTATCTCTGCTCCTTGCTCTGCCTCCGGCCGCCGACTGCTCAATCCCACATCTGGTTTCCATCGCGGCTTACCTTGAAGTGCTCGTTAATAAAGATATTCCGAAAACCTAGGCCAGGGGTGCGCGGGTCCGAACCCCTCCCCCCCGCCCATGGGGACCTGAGCGGCTCTGGCCCGCAGACGTAAGCCATGCAGATATAAGTCATCTTATATTTATTAAGCACCTATTGTGCCAGAAGCCATCCACAGGTCATGCCCCAATCCCCACCCCCACCCCCAAACAGTGTGTGGCAATGCTCACCTTGTCCTACCCATTTTGCAGATGAGTAGACTGAAATTCAGAGAAACCATCTGATTTTCCAGCCTCAGATAGTAAAAAGTGGATGAGCTTCCCATTGTCCCAAATGTTCCTGTCCAATTTGTTTCAGTTCTTAGAAACTGCCAAGTTCTGCCTGCGCACAGCAGTTTAGGGGTTTCCTCTGCCTAGAACTCCCCAATCTGGAGCCTGTGCTTTTGTCTCGTTAATGATCTGGGGTCCAGCTAGAGTCCCTTCCTCCAGAAAGCCTTCCCACGCCACCCAATGGGATTTGGTTCTCCCACGTGCTGAGTCTCTTTCTTGGACCTTGTTGTCTAGTTTGATCAGGTCAGTGTGAATCTTTTAAAAAAAAATTTTAAACATGTTTGTTTATTTTTGAGACACACACACACACACACACACGCACGCGCACGGAATGTGAGTGGGGGAGGGACAGAGAAAGAGGGAGACACAGAATCCAAAGCAGGCTCCAGGCTCTGAGCTGTCAGCACGAGTCCGATGTGGGGCTCGAACCCACGAACCCAAAGCCGTGAGATCATGACCTGAGCCGAAGTCGGATGCTCCACAGACTGAACCACACAGGCGCCCTGGGTCAGTGTGAATCTTGACCTCACTGGTCAGAGGCTCCTAGAGGACAGCCTCGGCCATGCCTGGTGCCGCACAGATATTTGTGAAATAAAATACTAAAGCCGTGAGCTGTGGACCCAGGGTTCCATCCACTGCCCATTTTTGCCATACTAGCTCATACTAGTTCAAGGGTCTTTGGTTTCCTTTAGCCAAAAGCAATCAGTTGCTCTCCCTCCCCCTCCTCAGGAATGAAGCGACAGAATTAAGAGCCTGCCTCTCTGAGGCTGCACGAAAATAGTGAGCTCACTTAGAACAGGGGCCCGTCCTGTTTTGTTTGCTACGGGTCTTGACACATCGTGGGTCCTCATAAAATGCGTGTTGAATGGACCATCGAAAACGGCATGCGGTCCAGCAGCGTCCTGGCGAATCTTTGCCAAGGAGTGCCCAAGGAGCAGGCTGCCCTTGTCCATGTACCCAGGAGCCGCCTGGACACCTACAGGGTGGCAGCAACCTCTTCCACTTCTCCCCCAAGATTCCAGGCCCAGGCATGAAGAGAAGAGCACAAGCATCGAAATGCATGGGTGCAAGACAGGCACAGGTGTAACCGCGACGTTCTCCGGTAACCTCTGCTCTCAGTGCCAGAAAACCCGAGTCCCAGGAAGCTTTCTGTGGGCGCTGCCTCTCACCACCTACCCACCTGCGCTTTTGTTACCTGTTGAATTACTGCCTCATTATTCAGCCCTTTCCTCGGCTACCTGGGAAATTCCAAACCCTTAGCACTCGGGACACAGCATTTGGTGCCCTCAGCTGGAGCTCCTTCTAGGCACGGAGCTCCTTCTTGGAACCAGCACCACTGCCTTCTACCTTTCTACATTGTATCTTATGGATGGACTCAGAAAGAGTGAGCACTTGGCTGGGAGCGAGGAAGCGAGTGCCTGTGTGTGGGTTTGCCTGGGATCTGGAGACAATAGGCGGGGCATGGTTTCCCTCATGAAAACCATCACCGACCCCCTCTCTCAAGTCCCTACAAACACACCTTTCAGGAGAGAACACTAATAAGAGTAGCTGGTTGTTTCTGTCTGTGTGCATTCAATCATTTGTGCGTCCACCAGCCCGCCCATCTGCCCATCGTCCGTCCGTCCATCCATCCATCCATCCATCCATCCATCCATCCTTCCTTTGCTAAAAGCCAAGCCACTCAGTTCCCCCACTAGGCTTGCCAGCCATCTGAAGCCAGGTTTTGGCCCAGCCTCTGCTCTCCCGGTGAGTTTTTTCTCCTGCAGCCAACACTCCCCCTGGCTTGCTGTTTGTCTTGAAGTTGCCCCAGCTGCCCTTGACACCCTGGCTTGGCCATATCTCTGTACTTCCCCGTTACCTCACCGCATACCGGGAATGATGGGGGTCAGCAGGGCCCTCTGCTTTAAGTCCTGCACCCCCACCCCTAGCAGGCACATCCCCCGCCGCCGTCCCCTTTCCCTCCCTTTTGCAACTCCCGCTCAGCCCTCCTGGAAGCAGTTCCCCTCTTTTGAGGGCTCTGCACACAACTGGGGGAAGGGAAATGCTGAAGAAAAGCCTTTCTTTGTCAAGGCTGAGTGTCCAGTGCCCCCTCCTCTGGGAGAACTTCCTTCACCACCCCAGCTACTGCTCGGTCACATTTGCCTGTTTACTTCTTCCATAGTATCTATCCCGGACTGATATTATCCCCACTTTCGTTGATCTACTTGGTTTATTGTTTGTCTTCCTACTGGAACGTGAGTTCATGGCTACTGTCTCCGACAGTTGGGAGTACTGTGCCTCGCACATAGCACCGCTCAGTCATATCTTTTGAATGAATGGCTGAAGGAGTGAATAAACCAATGGATGGATGGATGAAGGAATGAATAGCAGGAGAGTGTGCTTCGGGACTGGAGGGTAGCTGCCCAGTCCCGCTGGTTCAAGGTTGGAACTCTTGAGATCAGGCATGTAGGAATGAGTTGGTTAGAAGGTCCCGGACTGGGGGGAAGAAGGCACAGCAGACACGCCTTTCTTTCGGAGGGAAGGGTGGATTTGGAGCCATTCCTTTGGTCAGAGCTCTCCCCCACACCGCCCCCTCCCGCCCTCACCCTTGCACTCTCACCCCACTGGACAAACAGTGGAGCTCAGGGCCTGGGCACTTTAGCCCTGGTTGGCAGACTGGCTTATCTTCTATGTGACTTCTGACTGCCCCAAGCCTCAACGTCCGGTGTGAGCAAAATGGGGACCACACCCACCTCAGCGAGTGTATACTCTACTTGGCTGGAAGTTGCCCCTCCTCCGTAAGTGGCAGGAGGCAGCAAACACTGGAAGTTTGGGGAGGACGAAAGGACGTTTTGGACACCTGCGGAATGGGCGGGAAGAGTCAAGCTATAAACTGGGGAGGACAGGACTCTTATAAATCTTGCACAGGAGCCCTCCCTGCCCTGCAGACCCCTGTGCACAAACCTCACGCTCTGGAAATACCAATATTAGCAGCAATGTGGTGCACAACTGTTACAAGTAAGTTCTTGCACATTGAGATCTTTGCAGTCCTCCCAATAGCCCCATGGTGGTACTATTATTCTTATTTTACAGTCATTACAACACCGAAGCACAGAGAAGTGAAGTAATTGGTTCCCATCATCAGCAAGGCAGAGGACTTGGGATTCTAACTCAGGGGTCTTACCTCAGAACCCGTGCTTCAGATCGCTTTGCATTGTCAGAGATCTCTGTAACCCAGTCTGGTTCTCAGAGATCTCTGGGGACGGGCGGGTCCACTGGTTCCCGAGCCCGTGGCCTGCAGGGTGCACCGAGCGGCTCTCACTTCTCCGAAGGTGCCGAAGGTGCCGAAGGTGCCGGGCGTGACAGAAGTGAGCCGGGCCGGGTCTCGGCGCGATCGCCAGCCCCAGCCACACGCGCGGACCCACCGACATCCAGCCTCCCAGACCCCGCCCCAGTCTCCCCGAATGCGGACACCGAGGCACCTGCGCGTTCCGCTCCCGAGGCGGCGCTGCCCTCGGGCCAGCCGCGCCCCCTATCGGGCGGAGGCAAGGAGGGTGGCCGCGGCGAAGGGGGGCGCAGGACTCGGCAGGCGGGGGCCAAAGTGCCCCCAGCTGCCCTGCGGAAGGCGTGGGGTCTCTTAGGAGCGTTGAACCCGCGGGAGGATCCAGCCAGAGGGCACGAGACCAGGTCCCCGCCTGCCCTTCCTGCTTGGCAGGACTTGTTACCCCGTTTCAGTGCTTAGCCTTTCCCGATGTCCCGGACCCCCATCGGTCCCAGGCTGCGCACGCTCGGGAATTCGGAATTCGGCGCGGGGAGGGGCCTTCGAGGGCAACCACCTCCCTGTCACCTCCTGCACTATTTTTAATAAGGCCTGGGAGCCAGGGGGTCGAAAGGAAGCCTGCGTCCAGGGGCATAGCTTTCTGCATTAATCTGCGAGTGGCGCGGACGGAGAAGCCAGTCGTTCTAGAGTTCTTGTCACACACAATTCGGTCTGGGGCGTCGAAGAAGTACAAAGCGGGAGGGACGGAGGTTTTTTACAAAGGACCAACCCCGCCGCCTGCGCCCGCGGGGCCCGCACAACTTTGCCCATCCAGACGCGCTTCCAGGGTCTGTCCCCCGTGCGTTCGGGGCGCCGGGCGTCTCCACTTCCCCGCGCGGGGCTGCGGGTCCGTCCGAAGGCGCAGGCCCCGCCACGCAGCCGGGTTCCCTGCCCTCCCCTCGCGAGCGCCAGGCGGGGAGAGAGCTCTGAGGGCCAGCGCAGGTGGCATCTGGGGAGCCCCGTGGGAAAAAAGCTCTGCACTCTGCCGGGGGCGACTGCCTTCGCCCCCGAGCCGGAGAGGACCTTGTTAGAACCGGAAGTCTTCAGCCGAATTCTGATCCAGGGCACCCCCTGAATATTGGTTACAGCCCAGGAGGACACGGATAATTTAAATCTACAGATAATCTCAAACGCCGAACCCCCAGCCAGGTGTTTGAACTGAAGCTCCCTGTGCATTGTTTCTCCCCGTCCTTTCTCTCCTGAAACGCAGTCCTTAAGGTTTCAAAAAGTGGCTGGGAAAGACTGGCCATGGGAAGACGGAGGCCCAAGCACACCGCCTCATATACATAGGGGTCCCCAGGCATCTCAAGGGCAGAAATGAGGTCTCAGTTTCTTGAGATGCTTGCTGGGAGGAGAGGATCTGCCCTTGCTCAGCCAACCCAGGGAAGCACTAGGAACTTTGTGCCCATTACTCTGATCAGAAGACAGAGGAATAGGCAACGGTGGAGAAGTGTTGACAGCTTCTCACATCGTGTCTGCCTGTCCTTGGCAATGGGGAGGGGGCTGGAAAAGGCGGGGTGGGTGGGGAGGGAGGAGGCGCAAGGTGCCCTGACAGCAATTCCGTTAGTGGTCGGGAGACCAGCTTTAGATGCAAGTTTGAATCCCAGCTCTGCCACTTTGGGGCTGTGTAGTGTGGGCTAAGTGACAGCTTTCATAAGCTTCAGTTTGCTTTTCTGCAAAATGGGGATAACAATAGTACCTGCTTCATAGAATAGCTGTAAGGATGAAGTGAGATCATACTCACACGGGCTTAAGCATTTTCCGGTAACAACAGTGATCACCTCCTTTCCATTTTGGAGACCCTGTGATTTTAAACATCATAGCCCAGCCTTAGAGAACCGGAAATGACCATTTGGGGTTTCTGTCCTTCCACCTTTGGGGAAATGGGTCATATTCATCCTCCTCTCTGACCATAGCTCCTCCGTGGATCAGTCAGGTTCCTGTCAAAGCACCAGGAGTGAAAAGGCCGAAGGAATTAGTAGCTCCCAGGGTCCTGCCCTTCCTGCAGTGGGTGCCAGTGGTTGGTGAAGGGTGTGTGCTGTGTGTGTGTGGGGGGGGGGGGGGAGGAGTGTGGGGGGAGTCTTGAGGGGAGGAGGGGAGCACTGCCCTCCAGGTCCCAGCTGCACCCCACCTGGCACTTCACCTCCCTCCATTCTCTCTGTGAGCTCGCTGTGCTGTGAGGTGGGGTGTGAATCCCCGTCTATAGCCTGGGAAATGGAAGCCCAGAGAGGTGACCCCCCCTTGCCTGGAGTCACATTGCCCGCAGAGGTCAAGTTGACTCTCATACTGGGAGCTTTGGGCTCCCTCCCAGGCCTGGTATTTTTGGCTCGGCAGCCATAGCAGGCTGGGGCCTCACCGTGGGGGTGGGGGAGGGGGTCTGGCATTTACATCCCTGGCCTGCACCCCACCCCCCACCCTGACAGTCTCAGGCCTGCCTCCGGAGGGAGGGATCCTGGCCCTAGCACCTGTCATAGGCGGCAGCCAGAGCGCACATTCTGATCCCATAATCCGGGGGCTTGTGATTGGCAGGGAGGAGGCGGAGGAGGGGAAGGAGGGTGGGAGGGAGAATGCCGGAGAGAAAAATTTGAGCAACCCTAGAAACCGGAGGCAGAAGCAGAGACAGCTACAGAGCTTGGCACAGTGCCTGGCACATAGTAGGTGCTTAGTAAGTGGTGGTGGTGGTTCTGTTTCTCTTGCCTCCTGCTCTCACCAGCTGCCTCCCAACCTCCTTACCCTCTCCATCCCGCAGGGTTGTATCTGAGGACCACGGTCTGACCTGGACCTTCTTTCTCTCTCCTATGCTGCCTGCTGTTCTTCCCTCCCTGGGACCTGTGGGCGCACAGCACAGCTGGCCTCCCCGCAGTCCCCTGGCAGGGGCCGGAGCCGGCCCAGAGCGCACATCTGTGGGCAAACTGGGATTACACCTCCTCCAGTCGACCTCTTCTCCCAGAGCTGAAGGGTGGGTGGCGGGGGGGAAGGGAAGCAGGGGCCTTGACTGCCGAGGTAAGGGCGAAATTGCTCCAGCTAGGTGGTTCCCGAACACCCAGCCCTAGGGGGAGCCTATGGCAGCGCGGGCTCCCGGTTGCCCCGGGCCTGGAGTGTGTCGACTTGGAAAACTACAAGGCAGTTGAGATAAAAGACACAACACATCTAGAGTCTCCCGCCCGGGTTTGGGACGCCACCAGGGGACACAGGCGAGGCCCCGAGGTGGCGGCACTTTCCCTCAGTTTCTTGGGTGCCTGTTCAGGTCCCGCACTCCTCTGTGCATCCGGAGAGCAACGCACTCTCCCTCGGTCCTCGCCCGAGGGCTGGAGACTGAACGAGGCAGAGCGAGGCCAGGGTGAGGAGCCGCCCGCCCGAAATACACGGGAAATAAAGGCCCACAGAGTGGGCCCTGGGACAGGCTTTGGCCCCTCGGTCCTCGAAGCGGCTGCGCAGTGAGTGACGCGCTGTGGGGCCTCGGACGCAAGCTTCCTCTCAGCCTGTTTCCCCAGCTGCTCTGCCGTCCTCAGGAGCGCTCCCGCTTCTAGCTACTTTGTCTAAATTGAATTCGTTTCCAGGTCGGAGTCGAGTTTGTCCGAGGGGGTAGTTGAAAATGCGCGCGCTCTCTGGAGCCGGGCGGAACTGGTTGCTGATCCCGGATCTGGGTGCGGATGTGCAGTCGTGGGCAAGTCAGTTCTCTCTGTGCCTCAGTGTCCTCATCTGTGAAATGGCGGTGGTTACTGCTGTTTCCTAGGGAAGAGATCACGTGGGCAGGCGATTCCTTGACCCCAGTTCTCATTTGCATCCGGACGGTGGCAGGCTTTGCGGGGCTTGGCGGAACACACAGCTCTCGCACTCGTCATGACCTAGTGTGCCATCCCATTCAGGTTACCTGGTCGCTGGGTTCCTGGAGTTCTTCATTCTGCCCTGCTCCTGGGGCCACAGGACTCGCCCTTCAATGGCTCTTCTGGTCCCTAAGTGTGGCCAGTCAAATCCTTTCAACATTTGTCTTCTTTAAAATAATTCGCCGGGCTCACCCTTTCCCTTTCTGAGCTAACTGACATGGTTTCAGTTTCTGGGGGATAAAATAAAATAAAGTAAAAATAAAAATAAAATAAAATAAAATAAAATAAAATAAAATAAAATAAATAAATTTAAATAAATAAATAAATAATATAAATAAATAAAATAAAATAAAATAAAAATTTGCTAATTATTGCACCCACAGTAGAATTGATGCTTATCTTCCTTTTTTTTTTTTTAAGGTGAAATTCACATAACATAAAATTAGCCGTTATAAAGGGAACCATTCAGCAGCATTTAGTACATTCGAAATGTCTTACAACCACCACCTCTGTCTTGTTCCAAAACATTTTCATCACCTCAAGAGGACTGATTTTCCTTTTTCAGCTCTGTCCCCAGGATGGAGTTGTGTGTAGGCAGACAAGCCAGATGCCAGGACTCCGTGCGTTTACAACTGCCCTTTTCAATGCCTTTAAAAGGAGCTCAGTTTCTCAAATGATTTGCATGGTTGATCTCAGAGGACTAGGGGGCGACGGTGGCGGGACTAGGTGCTTTTTCAGAACCTGGGGAACCAATGTGTGTGTGTGTGTGTGTGTGGGCGTGTGTGTGTGTGTGTGTGTGTGTGTAGGGGAGGGATTATGGGACAGGGCACTGGAGCCAGGGCACTCAGTAGAAGGTGTTTGATGGTCCCGCTCATCCGAAGTATAAGTACAATTCTCATTCTGCAGGAGGAGGATGCTGCATATATAGTTTCACACAGACATTTCACATCAGTGACTTTTCACCATCTTGGGGGAGCCGTGTCTTTGGTAATCGGATGAAAGCAAAGGACCCTCTTTCTAGAAAGATGCAGGTAGATGTTACATTAGTTTTTCCAGGGCTGCCGTAACAAGTGACCACATACTCGGTGCCTTATAAGAAGAGAAATGTATTCTCTCACAGCTCTGGACACCAGAAGTCTGAAGTCAGAGAGTCATGAGGGCCGTGTTCCGGGAGAGGCTCCTTCCTTGCCTTTTCCAGCTCCTGGTGACTCCAGGCTCCCTGTGGCTTCCTTACTCCCATCTCTGCCTCTGTCTTCACGTGACCTTCTTCTCTGCGTCTTCTCCTCTTCTGTGTCTTCTAAGGACATTTGTCGTTGGATTAGGGTCCACCTGGAGAATCCAGGATTGTCTCAAATGTCCTCCCCCCCCCCCCATATGGTCACACTCCCAGGTGCCAGGGGTTAGGACTTGGAGAGATCTTCTGTGGGGCTGTCATTTAGCCCAGCACAGGTGCCAACATCCAATTTTACACCCAACTTCAGGGATGTTCAGCATAAACGGTTCAGGCTAGGAGTCTCTGATTTAATGTGACAAAGGAATCCTTTGATGTCACTGTTAGAAAGGTAAAGAGCAAAGACACCACGCCGTGTCCACAGTTTTCGTTAAGGAAGGGAGCACCCACATATGGTTAAAAGGAAGAAACAGACCCACCATTCTGTCCCCGTGATATCATCTACCCTTTTGAGGGACGACATTCCAGAACAGAAGGCTAGAGACAGAAATCGGTTGCCTTTTTACAAAGAAGCCCTTGAAAAATGCAGCATCAGCCAGAATCTAAATTTGTGAAAATGGACCAACAGGAAATTTTGCCCTGTCAGACAAACTTCATAAAGACCCTGTAGGGGCTCTCCTGCTCAGAGAGGCCCTTTAAGAAAATTGCAGTTTTTAGTCAGACCCTGAGGGAAGTCTCACAAAGATCCTCACACTCCGTCTCCTGGGGTGGTGACGGAAGAAACAAGCTTTTTCTTCCCCCCCCCACCCCCCTCCCAGGGAAGGGGAGCAGTGTGGAGAGGAATCAGGGCTGGGGAGAGGCTGTTCCCAGAGCTAGGGAACAGGACGGCCTCAAAGATAGAAGTGACAGCTCCCTCAGCTGAGTCCCCGGGTCGCCACCTGTGTCCTTCCTGCAGATCGGATTTATAGAGTGTAACATTTTAATAAAAAACACACACACCTTCCCATTTTGGTGCATTAAGAGATTTCTAACAAAACACTGTAATGTTGCTATAAATTTTTCTCCCGGCACCCTCAAAAGCTATAACTCAGCTCTAGCATTTCGTATTTAATGTTTATTTTGATGGCAACATTCCAGCCAGAGTAGGGGCTCAGGGTGGGGAGAGAGAAGGCAGGAAGGCCTCCTCTTTTCTAGCCGCTAACTACGTGTTTTTAATGAAATCCCCACAAATTGGGGAGCTGACACTTGGAAAGGAAGGAGGGAAATCATGACACCTTATCTGGAGGTACAGGTGGCCTCAGCTCTAGGAAGAGCAGGGGTGGGAGGTGGGGGGGTGGGCAGGGGACGCCTTGGCTGGGTCTTGCCCATCTGGGTCCCCAGAGGGTTTTCTGGAATGTCTCCTTCGCGCATGCCATGTGTTCTGTCTGAAATGCTCTTCTCTCCTCTCCCTAGCACAGAAGCCTCTTCTTCTGGAATTTTCTCCCACACCCTTTCTCTCCTGGAGTTATGGGCCTCTCCCCTGAAGAGTATTCATTCAATCCACTTATCACCTGTAACATAATCTCCGGCTGGAATGGACTCAGGCAAAAATGCTGAATGAACGGATGAGCAAGTGAAGTAAGACTGGTTGGAGAATTCTGTTTCACTACATCTGAGCTACCTCCCTGAAAGCAGCTGTTTTGGGAGCGGTTAATGCGTTTCCGCTTTAGAAGGGGATCCGAATAGTTCGACCTCATATGGAAGCCAGTTCATGGCCCCCTTTTCATTCCGAGTTGCTGTATTCCAAACATCTTACACTCAGGACACAGGTCAGAAGAGAGGTCAGTTAGGTCTCCTGGTTCCTTCCTTCGCCTCCAGGTAGAAACGAAAGGTGAGGTGCTACCCAGACTCTCAAGGACGTGGCGGCCGCTTCCTGGAGGTTAAGGCTAAGGGTCCGATTAAGGCTTAGCCTCCTCAAGCCTTGGCTGTGGGGCCTCCCCGGGACTCTCCTGCCACCAGCCTCTCCTTCTCGGAACCTCCCAGCCCCACCTGCCTGTCTTCCTTGGGGCCACTGGTCAGAGTCTGGGTTTGGGGGGAGGGGTGCCGCATCCCTGAAGCTTGTTCAAATGGCCAGTGGAGGTAATGAACGGAAAACATGCTTGTGAGCTGCAGAGGACCGCAGGCCCAGAGGGTGGCACTTAACACAGTGAGTGTTCCAGCGGTGGAGAGGCACGTGGGTAGTGAGTGGGTCAGACACTGGAGTCAGAGTGGTTGGGGCTGTGTCACTCACTGACACGAGACCTCAGTTTTCTCATCTGTAAAATGGCAATAATTTTAGTAACTGGGCCCTGGGGAGGGGGAGAGAAGATTATCTGAGAAAGTTCCTGGGCAGCGATTGGCATAGGTAAGTTCTCTACCCTCATTGTTTGGGATGGGAAGGGACCCGGCTGTATACCTGCTGCTCCCGGATCTCTGAGCACGGTCAGCTGGTCGGGCAGGGGTCCTGTTCCTCCTCCCCTACCTCTACCTCACACCCCTCCCCAGAAGGGAGAATCGGCTTCTTGCAAGCTGCCTTACTTCTCCTTCTCTGTGGAGGAAAAGAACCAGTTTTTCACCAAGGGTTTGAATCCTGCCTCTGCCACTTATTCACTGGTCAACCTCAGGTGAGTTACTTAACCTCTCTGGGCCTCTGTTTGCCTATCTGATAACATGAGGATGGTAATGCTGGCCTTGATGCCTTGCTGTGAGGACCAAAGGTGATGACAGAAGGTGTGATATATAATGGGCACTTGATAAATGTTTTTTCTTTCCCCAAGTAGATGGCAAGCAGACAGCATGCCCGCTGCTCTGGACTGGACCACCTGCTCTCCCAGGGCCCGCACACAGATGGTGCCTATTAGCTGCCGGGGATAGATGGACTAGTGAGAGCTGCATCGCCCATCCTGGGGAGCTCTCAGGGGGACACCTCGCTCATCCTGGCTTCGCTTTTCCTTTTGACAAACCCTCAGCCTGGCCCGCGGCATTTAAAAGCTGAGATAAACAGTTCCAGGGCAAAGCCAGGGATCAGGGCTTTTTCCAAAGTGCTGGAAACCTTTGGCTCTTTCCAAAGTGTTTCTGAGCCTTTTAGGCCCCCAGCCTGCAAGCCCTCTAGCTTTAATGGGTGCTGAGCACTTTACACCCTGTGAAACCAGCGGCAAATGGTCCTGGCCTCTGATGTGCCATCCAGGCTGGCAGCAAGGCCCTGGCGCTCAGCCTCCGCCTGAGGAAATGAAAGCCTGATGGCGGCTGGGGGAGGAGATGGCACAGAAGCTTCCAGAAACAGCATAGCAGCTGGAACAAGTCAGGCCTTTGCCCAGTTAGGCCGTTCCTCGGACATCTCTCCCTTGCCAAATGGGGCAGCAAGACCTGCTTTTTTGAGTGAATTTCTGTCAACTCCCAGAAGCACTTCCTGATCAGGCCGGTGAATCTGACCGATGGTGCTAATAATCAATTTCTTGAGCACCTATTATGAGTCAGACCCTAATCTCAGCTTGTTCCATAGATTTGTGTCTGCTGGGGCACCTGGTGCAGGTTAACTCTCCCCAGGGACTCACTGTCCCTCACCTTCTTTAATTCTTCACAGCACTCATCACTGGCTGTCATTATCTGGCTTATTTCTCTGTTTACCTGTCTACAGTCTGTCTCCCCCATTATGATGGCAGGAACCTTATATATTTGTCCATACCCCAGGTCCTGGAGAAGTGCTTGGCACAGAGCAGGTGCTCAGTAAATATTTTATTATTTTATTTTTTGTCTCAATGACTGGATGATCCTCAGAGCAATCAGAGGAAGGTATGATGATTGTCTCCATTTTACAGATAAGACAAATGAGGCAGGGAATTGGTCTGGAGCCTTGACAAAGGACATACAGTCAGGAAGGGCAGAGCTGAGATCGCAACCCTGGAATATGTGACGGAAATCTGTACTGTTCTTCTACCCTACACCACCTTAACTTGCCCACCCGGCTTCCCTTAAGGTGAACATTCTGTTGGGAACAGAAGGCCTTGTCAAAAATGGAAACTTGATTCCCTTGCGTTCGAAGAAACATTTCCCAAATATTTGTATTCACGATCCTACGATACCTTGTTTTCTTCAGTTTTCACAGAAACCATTCAGGTTGTTACCATTACGCACCATTTTATAATGAAGAAATCAAAGCTCAGAGAGGTTGGCCGCTTGCTAAAAGACACACAGTGAGGAAGTGGTGGAACTGGCATTCAAGTCTGGATCTGGCCGGAAAGGCTGTGCACATCTTGCCTTTTAGGCACATGCCCCCCCCCCCCCCCCCCCGGGGAATCTGAGTGATTCCAGGCTCACACAGCCAGCAAAGGGCAAAGCAGAAATCACGCCAGGGATTGGGATGGCACATTTGGTCCTCCTGCCCCAAATCAGTATTGCAGCCTAGAAGCCGGGTGGGCAGAAGGAAGGCACCAGGGCCCTGAGTGCATGGTGTGGATGCCTGGAGGGTCAGGAATTGGCAAAGGATGATGGGCTCTCCATCAAGGAGACTCACAAGACTGCGCGCGCGCGCGCGCGCGTGTGTGTGTGTGTGTGTGTAAAATACTAATGCCTGAATATTCATAGTCTCTTGATCCCCACCGTGCATCAGAGGAATTGTGGAGCAAGGAAGAGGGACAGAGAAGCCAGAAAAAATGGCTGCATTTACACGGGAAAGGCTGCAGGGACGTGGGAAGTAGGAACAGTACAGACGGGCTAGGGTTGAAAGAGTGGGGTTGAGGATCTGCAGTCAGGAGAGAGGGGAGACGAGGAGGGAAGCCGCCAGGTCCAGGAGCCCTGGGAGCTGAGGGGGGAGCAAGAGACGTTCAGATGGTTTTGGTGTTATGTATTATGAATATAATTTCCCCGTTCTTGTGAGTCTGCAGTAAACATTTTAACGGAATTTCAAGTTGGTTTTGGATGCTGGCCGATGCTTCTCTGATTGAGGTTCTGTGTCTAGACGAGCCATGAGCCTGGCTTTCGAGAGCTAAGGTGTCTGTGCGGCTGTGTTCTCTACATGTGTGCACATGTTTGCACATGCGTGTATTCACATGCATGTAGGACGTAACTGGAGGTGTATGCGTGCGCGTGTGTGTGCTGGGGGTGCACTGATCAGCCTCAAACTGCGAACACATCCTGTACTCAGGAGTGGAGTCAGAAGCTGGGAGCATCTGGAAGGTTTGAGTCAGGAGAAGCCCCTCACCTCCCCTTTTGGAGAATCGGCATTTGCTATGGGATATGGAGCAGGACGTGGGGGAGACCAGCTCAGAAAACGCAAAATGACCTCTAGGGGGACTTAGCTGAGAGAGGAACAGAGAGCAGAGAAGGAAGGAACCAGGTGACAGGACGGGGAGAGTGGGAGGTTCTAGAGGTTGGTGAGGTACACCCAGTGAGGCTGTCCTTGCCTTTCCCATCTCCCCACGCTCAGTCCCTCCACCCCCCCGCCTCCCGGTCCCAGCCCAAGAGAGTAGTCCTGGGGTCCTCCTCAAACAACAGCAACCGTGGGGGTCTCTGCAACTAAGGCGCTGGGCACAAGGAGAAAGTCTTGAACTTGGAGCCAAGAAACGCGGTTCTCATCATGCCTCCGTGCATACTGAGAGGCTGTGCAACCTTGGGCAAGTCACTTGGCCTCTCTGAGCCCAGCTTTTGCACAGTGAAAAGCAGGGGAGCTGGGAAGACTGCACTGGCTGGTGTGTGGAAAGTGCTCTGTGAGCGCCGAGGGGCGGGGCATGTGGGGGGTTCTGGGTTTCTTACTATAACCACCAGCTGTCACCCTGCTTTGGCTCCCAGGGAATTCTGGCTCTGCTGCTCACGGCGGTGGGGTCGCAAAAACCCTCCCAGTCTTCAATTTCATCGTATTTCATCTTCTTGAATTTGACAATGTCAGTCTGACTCCTTTAGAAGGCCAGTCCCGGCGCCGGCTCAAGGGTCCAGGCTGGGAGCTTGTGCGGCTCCCCTGTGATGGCCCTTCAGCGCCAGGGACTGACGGATGGCTAAGCCAGCTCCTCGTCACTCTTTCTGCCATTATCGCTAAAAAACTGCCCTTGGTGTCCCCTGAGACCCAACACTTGCGTCCCACTTGTCCAGGTCAGGTGCCAGATTATCCGCTGAACGCACAGAAGCGCCCTTGGCAGTGGGCGTCACGGCGGCCACTTCCGGCGGGGGGGTGGGGGTGGGGGTGGGGAACCGAGAGTCCTAAGTCTCAGTGAGCGACAGAGCGAGCAGGTCCCGTCTTGGCCCCAGACTCTAATACTATGTCGATGAAGTTAGTTGTCAACTGCCTTATTCTCTGCAAACATAAGTCACTCTCCAGTTTATGTCACCGAATGCACTTGTTAAACTTTGTTTCTCCGGCCGTGCTGATGGATGCACACTGCTCTGAATCCCACCACGTGAAGGTCACGTACAAAACAAGCCTCCGGAGCCTCTGAGCCGGCAGCTTCCATCACCACTGCCTTGCAGGGGTGTGTGTGACGGTACCTTGCTCTTGACCCCTTCCTGCCTTTTTTTCTGTACCCTTCCTGCCCCCCTCTTTTATTACAGGGCGCCTCGGACCCTCCTTCTCCCCCAGCGCCCTCCCCACCTTACCCTTTCAAGCCAGCCTGCCCCCTTCCCCCTGCAGGCTGGGCCCCTGGAGCCGAAGCCTTGGTCTGGATGAAAGCCATTGGCCAGGCCCATAAATCAGCCGGCCTGTGCCCCTTAACCTTCCCCATTAACCTCTCACACTGGCGGGCATTAGGTGTTACACTTGGCTGCCATAAATTACTCGCCAATGAATTTATGAGCGCTCACCCCTTACAGGCCTGCTTCCTCGTCCTCCCCCACTTTCCCTCAGGGCCTTGCAGGGATCAAGCCCCAGGCTTGCCGGCAATGCCTGGTCCGGGCCCGAAACTCCCCATTTGGTGCTCTGCCCCTGACCCCCTACTATAGGCAGAGCAGACTGGAGGGCACAAGGGGCTGAGGGCAAGGTGGGTGTGTGTGGCAATGACCCCTTAACGCTCATAGCCAGAACTCCCCTCCCCGGAGGCCATGACCCGGAGCTTCCCCACCTCGGTAGCTTCACCTACCTCGGAAGGTGAACTGATCCTAAATAATAATACCCGCCCTCAGTCATTGTTTCTCCTGTGTGCCAGGCACTCACGTGCTCACTGTCTCTGATTCCTCCGACCAGCCCGTGGGGGATGAATTATTACCCCGTTTCACACATGAGGAAATGGACACGCAGGCAAGTGACATGAAGTGAGGAAGCTCCCCGGCCGACCGTGACAGACAGCAGCAGCGGCTGCATTCGCCTTCCTTCCACACCGCAGTCTGCGAAGGGAGGAGGCCACTATACAGATGAGAAAACCGAGGCCTGCAAAGGTCAGCTGACTTGCCCAAGTCCCACAGCTCATAGGGGCAGGGCGGGGAGCAGCGGTGTTGAGAGTAAGTGAATCACATAAAAAACCCGATTCTGCAAAAGCAATTCCGCTTGGGCAGACCATGGTGACCGTGAACCAGAATATCTGTCTCGTTTGCCTGTCACGGCCCCAGCCGGTTTACGGTAATAACGGCCATTGTGTGACAGTAAATGGCCATCATGATGATGGTGGCTGCCATAAGGGGTGTTACATATCATGAAGGAGCTTCATTTTCACCACCGTATGGGGTAGATACTATTGTTCGGCCCGTTCTTCTCAGAAGAAGAAACTGAGGCAAAGCGAGGTCAACTAACTTGTGGAAAGTCACCCAGCTGGTAAGTGCCAGGCCCAGGAGTCGGCCACCAGAGCACCCACTCCCCATGGCTGGTGTCCACACTAGCCACAAATGTGATGACACCACAGATCATCAGAGCAGTGGCTGAGTGGGCACCTCCAGTGGCCCCTGGCTGTCAGCCTGCTCGTCCCTACGGTAGAGGCAGGGAAATCCTCCGTGCTACCCAGGTGAGGCCTGCCTGGTTTTCGCCCTGCTGCCTGTCCTAGGTGGCCGCGGCGGCCAGACCTACAAGCTTTCCCTAGATGAGCCCAGGTCCACGGGTGCCCGTCCTTGGCTGTTGCTCCTGGTCTGACCCCCTGACTCCTGCAACCAAGGGGCCCTCGCTGCAGCTCGCTGAATGTGGTGCTCAGGAGACAGGAGTGGGCGTCTGGGATGGTGGGGAGCAGCTGGAAGGGGACAGGAGGGGTGGGTGGAGAGGAAGCCATTTTCATGGGACCCACAAGGATGGCAGACTGAGGCCACACAGGGCGGCAGAAGTCTCCGAGGCCGCTGCCACCAAGGGCCATACGCTCACTCCTCCCCGGCCTCCCCTCTCCCCCGCGGAGCTTGGACGCGTGCAAATGCCCCCCCTGTGCAACTGGACCGCACTTTCCAGGAAGCCTAATTCCTTGTGCTCCTTTTGCTTGTGTAGAGCCCTGACTTGGAAAAGGGAAGGTCGGCCAGAGGGTGCTGCTGCTACCCTCCCCCTGGCAAACGGAAGACTTCGGCCCAGTTATACTAGAAAGGGCACGGGTGCCAGTCCTACAGACTTGGTTCGAATCCCAGGCAAGCCGGGTTAAACGGTGGCTCCTTCAAATTCATGTCCGCTCAGAACTTGCGAATGCAAACTTATTTGGAAAGAGGGTCTTTGCAGATGCAATTAGTGAAGATGAGGTCGGGCGGGATTAGGGTGGGCTCTCACCCCACCAACTGGCATCCTTATAAGAGGAGGGAAGTTTGGACACAGACAGGCGGGGGAGAAGGCTCCGTGAAGTGGGAGGCAGAGACTGGAGTGATGTGTGCACAAGCCAAGGAATAGCAGGGATCACTGGCAACCGCCAGAAGCTGGGACAAGCAAAGGAGGCTTCTTTCCTTAGAGTCTTTGGAGAGAGAATGGCTCTCCTGACACCTTGGTGCTGGACTCCTGGCCTCAAGAGCCACAGGAGAAGAAATTTCTGTTGTTTCCAGCCACCCAGGTTGTGGTACCTTCGGGGACTAATGGACCAGCTCCATCACCCACGAGTGGGGTGACCTCGCGTAGGTCACTAGCCTCTCCAAGCCTTGGTGAGCGCCCTTCCAGCGAGGATAATGCCCAGTTCCTAGGGTGTTACGAGGATTAAATGGAGTAATGTATACAAGCCTGAAGCGGTTCAGTAAACAGCGGTGGAATTCGACTCCAATGTGTTTAAATACAGTAATCCTTCAGACCCCGGCTCCCCAGTCGCTTCGGGAGGGCCTGACAGCCCCATGTTATGTTTTCATGGTTAATTTTGGAAATTCCAACTTAACAATTAGGTTAAAACTTGATATTTCTGTAAGCTCTGTTGAAAATATCACAAGTTGTATATTCAACATTTGGAAGAAAAAAGAAAAAAGAAAAACAAAACACACCCCGTCGTATTTTTCACTCTCTGCACACACAGATTACACGCTTGCCCCAAATGAACGAACAGCTAGTTTATACCAGATGCCAGCCAAGTGCCCGATGCCAACGGGAAATAAAGTTATGGATGTGTATACACTCATATAAACTGATCTCTAACCTTGTATATAAAACCATATGTGCCTATCTCTTCATACATAGTGGATGCGTATATATACTCATAACAGATGGTTACATATATATGTCCTCAACAGTTCCATACAGCAAATATTTATTCAGTGTTCGCTCAATGCAGGGTGTGTGCGTGTTTATGTGTGTGTGCAGATACAGAGGAATATGTGTTTGCACATAAATAATACATACACATAGCTGATTATACCAGAAGCCAAGCAAATTCTCAATGCAGGAAGTGGGAGCCTGGCCAGTGGAAAACAGTATATTCCAAACTCTCTGGCCGAGGGACGTGCTGAACTTGGAGGTGAACCTCAGCACCCTAGTGAGAGGGGAGGTGGCCCTGGGCAGACGGCCGGCCGGTGAGGGAGGAAGGTCTCTGGTCCCCTCTGAGGGGAGCGGAATCAAGCTTGGAGCCACTGGCCCCTTCAGGTCGGTCATCCCCAGGCTGTCACTCTCTCTGTCTAGTTGGGGACATGGAAAGAAACACTCTTTGAGAAGCATCGGGGGGGGGGGGGGTGAACGGCCACCTGTTTCTGCCTCTCACACTGAGGGTCTGCTCCTGGATACAGGCACTCCCCAGCACCAGCCTCCCCTTCGGAGGCCTCTCACGTGTCCACAAGCCTCCGTTTCCAGGACATCTTTCTCTGCGACAGGGCCAGGCCAGGTAAGGCTGAGTCAGCTCACTGGGGATGGGGAGTAGGGGGAGGCAGCAGGAAGGGCTGTGCTCTCTCCTTCCTCTCATAAATGAAGTGATTCATCCACCCCCTGCCTTCCCTGATGGACTCCAAAGGGGCTGTTGGGTCCCGTGGGTGCTCTGCCCCCAGAGCCCAGAACAGGGCCCCTCCCAGGGGAGGCCCGTCCCAGGGGAGGAGGCCCTTAGTGAAATGCTGGGAGCACAAAGGCTTAGAGAGGTAAAGGGGCTTGTCCGGGCCGCACAGTGGGGTCTGCAGGCACACACCGGGCTCAGAGACCCCCTGCTCTAGAAATGCAGCTGCAGGGGGGGCACCTGGGTGGCTCAGTAGCTTCCGGTGTCTGTCTTCGGCAAGGTCATGATCTCACGGTTTGTGAGTTCGAGCGCAGCGACGGGCTTTACGCTGGCAGCACAGAGCCCGCTTGGGATCCTCAGACTCCCTCTGTCTACTCCTCCCCCTGCTTGCACCCTCTCCCTCCCTCCCTCTCTCTCAAAAAGAATAAAAAGAAAAAAAGAGAGGCAGCGCTCGCTGCCTGCCTGGATCCTTCCCACCCCACTCGGCCGCTGCGGGCCTCGTCTGGCCCCGCCCACCCCAGCGTGGGCAGACCCCACTCTGGCTGGATCCCACCCGAACTCCCAGGAACCGGCGCACCAACCGGAGCATGGTAGGTGCTCAGCAGGTGTTTGCTGAACAAGTGAACGGCTCAGGGGCCTGGGCACAGAGGGCACAGGAGGAGCGGTGTTTTCGCCCCGGTGAACAGAGGACTCTCCAGCCAGGGCAGCAAAGCCACTGCAGTATGTTGGGAGAGAGGGAGGGGGGTGAATGTTGGTCAAAGGGCAGAAGTCGGCAGTGGGGTTCACTGAAAATGAGTGGGATTTGCTTGCGCCAAAGGGGCTCCAGTCATGGACCCTTCCTATAATAACTAACATTTCTAAAGGGCCTAGAGCTGAAACAGTCATTGATTTTAGATACAGGAGGGCGGTTCGGGATGGAGATTATTTCCCGGCGGCGTTGGGGAAAGGAGACGAAATTCTTTCTTTAAGGCCCGGTGAAGACTGACCACTAGGGACAGAACACACTTTATATCATTATAGGTAGCTGGAATGCTTTCTATTTAACAGATGAGGTTCAGAGAGGTAAAGCAACTTACTCAAGGTCACCCAGCCAGGATGTGGCAATGGTGGTCTGACTCAACTCCCATGCTGGGCCTTAGGGAAGATCGCTGCTGTTCTTGCTGCCGATTCCAGGCTGTGGTTACTGCCTGCTTGACCTCCTCTTTTTTTTCCTTCTTCTGGGAGGATTTAGTATTTTTCAGAGGAAAAAAGGATACGCTTGGGGCATTCAAACTTTTGGGATTTTTTTTGCCCCTCTGGGATGCCATCGGGAAGAATGCTGGTTCTGGTCTCTTCCAAGGGCTGCATCAGACTTCTGGCAATGTGCCCCCTCCCCAGTAAGCCCACCTTTCCTTGTCCTCTCAAGAGAGCTCCCTGGATGTGAATGAGAGGGATGGTTTGTAGGGTGGACTCCAGTCCCTGCCAGCTGGCACAAAAGGACATTGTTTGCAAATTTAGGTGCTGGATAAATGAATAAAGGAACTTAAAGTGGCTCCCTCATCACTAGTGACACAATCAGCATATACTTAGGGACTGAGTCAGGCACCATTCGTTGGGGTGCGAATGTGCCCGGGTTGGGGGGGGCACGGGGCGGGGGGGAGTGGTCCCTGGAATTCACTCTGGTGTGCCTCCCGCTTCTTCCAATTCCAGCTCCGTGGCCAAGAGTCTAGGCAAGCAGCCTGGTCAAGGACACTTCCTGTAATGACAGAACCAAGCTCTTTGCCTAGATTCTGGCCACTAAGCTGGGGTTGTGGGGTGGGGGGACCTTTGTCACAACCAAATCTGGCTAAGCTTTGTAGCTTAGTGACCTCGTGTGTAGGTTGCTGGGTGCCCCTGGGCAAGTGACTTCAGCTCTCTCTTCCTCAGTTTCCTCACCTGTTAAATGGGGATAATATTACCCACCTCCTATATCTGCTGTAAACTTCCCAGTAGAGCACCTGGGAAGCTCTGAAGACATGTTAGCCGTTAGGACAACAATTAGCCTCACCAACAAAGCAACAGGGGCTGGTGAACCGAGGTGTGTGTGTGTGTGTGTGTGTGTGTGTGTGTGTGTGTGTGTGAGGGTGTGAGGGGTGCATGTCGTCTACACCTGGCCTCTGGGGATTCCGAGGCAGAGGGCAGACAATGGAGGTGCAGACACAGCCTTCTGCCTCGCTCAGCCCTCCAGCAAGGAGCCTTTTCTTCCCGCACAGGCTGTCTCATGCAGGCTGCCTCTGTCCTTTGGGCTGGCCGCCTGTCCCTACCCTGGCAAGGGCAAAGAGGAGGCCCAGCCAGGGGGCCCTGGCCCTGGGCGGCTCACCCAAAGCCGGCCAAGGACTCTTTGTCCCGGGAGGGGACCTGTCCCCGGTTGCAGCTGCTCCTCTTGGGAGGGGCGGGAGGGGCTCCTCTCGTCTCTCAGCCCAGGGGTCAGCACCCAGAGGGGGCACAGCCCTCAAGACCCTCCCGGTCCCCTCAGAGCTGCTTCCTGCTCTTGTCTGTCCCCGAAACCTGGGGAAATGAGCCGGGTCCTGGGGAAAGGGGGTTCCGGCTGGGGGCCCGGTCCCCTCGCCCCCGGGTGACTTCTGCTTGGGGATGGGGCAAGTGGTTGTCTGTGCTCTTGAAGATTCTCTCCTCAGGCCACCCTCCCACTCAGGCCGTGGCCGGTTTTCCAGATTTCTTCTTTTCCCACACCCTTTCCTCATGCTCCCTCACACACCCAGTTCTTAAAGGGGCTCTAAGAAGAACCAATTTTCTATGAACAGAACAATGCCCTATTAATCGTCCGGGGGATTTGAACTTGGCAACATTTCAGCCTTTGATTGAAATATCATTTTGGTAATGGGGGAATAAAAAGAAGGCTAACTCTTGGACGGCACTGAGTTTCCAATACCTTCTGAGCATGAGACGATCTCAAATATAAAATTAAATCCAACTCCCTCCTCCCTCCCTCCCTCCCTCCCTCCCTCTTGCTTTCACTCACACAAAAGCTCACTTCCCACATACTTCATGGGGATATTTCAAGTTAAAGTTTTGTTTACCTTATAGAAAAGTTAATTAGTTCCTTTTGATCTCACAGGGAAAACCACACAGGAAATTTTTCTTCAGAAAGCGTACACACGAAGGCATGCTTTTCCCTCATAACCAGAGATATTCATTAAAACAATTCGTTTCGATTTTTAATTTAAAGAAAACATTTTACATTTTCCCTATTTATTATTAAGAAAGTCATTGTCCCTAGGGCAGAACATAAAGGGGGTCGGCTATGGTGTTTTTGCTGTGTAAGCAGCCAGCGTTGGGCAGTTTATAATTTGCCCCTAGTTTGTTTTTCTACTTTGGATAACAAGAGACTTCTGCAGAGAGGCAAACCTTCAAACATGCCAGATTTCAGTCGCCAAAATATTAAAAAATCTGGGGTTTTGGAGATTGAGACTGTACGGCTTAAATAAAGATATTTAAGTTCTGAAATATAAATATTCGAGATCCTGAAAAAACAGATCGCTGCATTAAAATCTGAAACAGTCAGTGGGTGAATCGAGGGGAGAAAATGTTTACTTTTTTGAGGTTTATCTAATGAAATATAATAAATAGTACATCATGCTCCTTTTTTTTTTTTTTAACCCCTAGAGATATTTAAGCAATACCCTGGATTTGTACAATAAGCTGCTTAGCAAAAGTCGAGAAAGAGAAACGCTCAGATTTTCAAAATGCGATTTTCAATCTTAAGCGCATTTTCCACATCTTGTATTGTTACGGGATAAGGGATACCGAGGACTCTACAAATTATGGAATTCATTTCCAGCACAGACCAAGCGAAAAAGAAATGGCATGGCTTCCCCGAGGTTGAAAGAACAAATTAAAAGATATTGTTGCTGAAGAGCCAGAGGCTGTGGGCCCCATTACTGCAAGGAAAAAAAAAATCTCCTATATAGATATGGTATGGACCAAAAGCCCGCGGAAGAGATATTTTTGCAAAAGAAAAACCACAAAAACATAACAGCTCTAAAGAGTGGTGTTGACATCAGTATATAATTTTGAGGATATTTCTGGGTGCGTATCCCTTTCCTGCCCCTGACACAAATATTTGGAGATTGGGACTGTCATTGTTGATAAAAATTGAATTGCTGCTGCATACAAAAGATATATAAAAACCATGTTAACATATGGGGCGACTTTGATGATGTTCTGTACAGCGAAAGTATAAGAATCCGATGACATTTTATTGTCACCAATTTGCATTTTAATCTAATCTGCACCAACCACTGCCTTTAAAACCAGAGCTCCTAATACAGATTTCTCTGTCAAAGATTTTCACCTGAAGGTAAATTTTCTGGTTTAAATATACCCCATTCTTCTACTTTTTTTTTTTTTTTTGGAAATGGTGAAGGTGTGTGGCAATCTATTTGGAAAGTTGGAAAACTGTGCATATATTTCGAAGAGGGGTTTCAAAAACGCTGCTGGAGGAGCAGATTCCTGCAAACGAACAGCCCCAGGGAAGCCAGTTATTAAAGCAAGTTTCCAAAGTCTCTCTGCTCAAATGCAGAGTCCGAAAACCTTTTAAAAATTGCCCTTCTAGAACACAATTATTTTCATTTCCTCCCTGAGATACCTTTGATATTTTCTTCCAAGGAAATATTTATGCTTTTTTAGAGTTGGAAGTTTTCTCTTCTTTTTTTCTTTTGCTTTCTTCCTTGAGGAAAACGGTTTAATGTAAAGTTCAAGGGGAAGGGAGACTCATTTAACAAATGGGATGGAAAACAGAAGCTTCAAATGAATACCCAATTCCCTCTTTGGATTTGCCAAATAACAACTAAAAATCAAATACTTCCCAGAAGACCATTGATGGGATTCCTCCCAAATAAATATGCATCTATTCCTATTTTCGTCAAAACAAATACTTTTCTCTATGGCTAGGAGTTTTGGAGACTGGGGCCCCCCACTTCTCCACTCCTCTCCATTGGGAACCTTGAGATTTCATTTCATATATATACATATATATATATATATACATATATATATATATATATATATATATATATATATATAAATTTTACTTCCCTTGAATTTCCAGAAAGTTGGCGTACTTTCTCTAGGGGAACATGGGCTGGGAGATACAGTCGGGGCCCTGGGTCTACACTTCATTGGCCTGAATGCAAGAGGGAAAAGGGTGAAGAGAGCCGAGAGAAAAAACACGATCCTTACAGGAGAAAACGTTAGCAGAGTGATAAAAAGAACAAGACAGGTAAATATTTTGCTAGCGCCCTTCCAAGTTAAAACCAGCGAAGCTCCCCAGCTTAAAGAAAGGGAAAACAAAATTCGTCCCTACCTTTGTCAGATGCAAGGTAATGGGGGGCTTGTTTCCAGAGTGGTTATGACCTACACAGAACTTCTTACCTTAAATCTATACATTTTGAGCAAAAACAGCTTGGAGCAATTCTCTCCAAACAGCCCCAAATGTTAACCATTCCATTCAAGATCAGGTTTCTCCTTCAGCCTAGACGGTGCTATCAGTTGGATTTTCTTTTCTTTTCTTTCTTTCTTTCTTTCTTTTTTTTTTTAAATATGTATTCTTATGTTTCCAATCCTCAAACATACTTTTTTCATCTTTGTTAACGCTCCTCTGGCCGCTGGATGGGCTGGGAGTCCTCAGGAGTCCTTCTCTTTGGGACAATTAGCCTCCTACTTGATCATTTTAAGGCTGAATGATTTGTTGCGGTCACTGAGTGGGGGCTTTCTGTCTCTCTCCTGTAATATTGTCGTAGATACGTAAAGTTTACTGCGTGCTGTAAATATGTCAGCTTTTGCCGGGGAGTTTGCTAATAAAGAACTTCGAGGTATTATTGATGGAAAAGATAATGTTTTCAATAAGACTTGCCGGGGCTGAAGTTCGAGACATTCCACACCCGGCGAAGCACGGGCGTTTGAAACGCCGACCGCGGGCGCTGCGCTGGGCCTGCCGGCCACAGGCCAGCCAGCCGCCCGCTGCCTGGCGGCCACCGGGACTCCAGTTCTCAGCACGGTTTTGAACACCCGGCTGGCTTTAAGAGCTCTGTCCTATTTTAAATGGCCCTCCTGACCGTCAGTAATAACTGAGCTTATCCCAGAGAATCACAAGAGACCACTTTCCCACTCGGATCCCTTTTGGCTTTCTGAGCTCACCCCTGTTGATAGCAGAGAAAAAGAAATCCAAACTTTGACATTTGAATCCCACCCTTTCATTTTAAACGGCAACTTCTGAGCGCAAATTGGATCCGTTTTTTTCCCTTTTTCCTTCGTTCATTTATAGATGATTCCTCTGCCTCCCCCCCCCCGCCCTCCCCCCACAAAGAAAAGCAAAGAAATTGCAGAAAATTTCGTCTCTCGATCGAAGTGGCTCCCCTCTTGTTTTTTTGTCACATCACCCCACATGACACTTTCATCTGGCGCTAATGTGGCCGTCACATGGGTTGGCCCTCAGAATTCCATGCTCATTTACCATTAATCAAATGCATCGTTATGAATTGTGTATGCATTTTAGAGCAGACCCAAACCCCGGCTCGATACGAAAGTGCGTGTTTTCTTCATTCGTGTTCAGCAACAAAACTCACATCTGCTGTGAAGATTAATGGCGGGGCCAAAGCGACATTCTTTGTGTTTGCCTAGCCCAGAAATCAACAGCCCTAAATTACAGGTCGGTAAGCTCTGTCCAGGTAGCGTTAGTTTTTCCAGATAATCATGGTTATTGCTTATGGGCCACCATAATCACCCCCAGCAAACTGAAGCTGGTAAGAGAGAGGCCAGACAAAGCTGTCAGAGAGCACAGTTTCGGCTTCCAAGGGGCCTGGGGTGGGGGTGGGTGCCGCCTTGAGACTGGGGGTGGGGGGATTTAGTCTTAAATTGCACTTTAGTCAAAATGGGGACTGGCCATTCTAATTTGGAGGAATTCGAAGTATTTGCAGGCTGAGCTCAGATGGGTGGGGGTGGGGGCTCGGGACCGCTGGACGCCGTCAGGAAGCATGGACTGTGCTTCCCTGGGCTCATTCACCAGTTAGGGCTCTGTGGGAGCATTCTGACTTTTCTGGAACTTTCCTTGGAAGCCCTGTCACCTATGCGTTGATGGGGACGAGGAGACTCCTGGGTGTATAAAGGGTTTTCACTGGGAGTTCCCAGTGATCAAAGTCTTTCCTGAGGGTGGGGACCATGTTTTAGGTAAAAATCCCTTCCTGAGCTGTCATAATACTTCCAGGAGATGGGGACTTGGTGCCTGAGAGCAGACCCCAGCCCTGACCCCTCTCTCCCTGCTAGGCTGGGGAGCCTGATCTGACTCGAGGTCAGCTCACATTTTGATGTCTAATTGCCAGGAATCCCCAGCACAGATCAGGAACATACAGACAGGTTGGTCTCCGGGAGCGGGCGAGGTGGGGTGCAGGGGGTGCGGTGCTGGTTTAGTTTATGGCACTGTTTTTTTTTTTTCTTCCAAACAGACAGCTGGGTCTGGACTTTGACTTAGTTGCCCCTCCCAGGGACGTAGGGACACTCTTGCCTTCCAGGGAAAGGTCTCTGTTGTGAGGCCTTCCCGGGCTGTGCTGGTGCTCATGGTATTAGTGAAGCCTATTAAAAACAAACACCTTTCAGAACATGCCGCTCGTGGTCTGCCTTAGCCCCTGGCTGGGGAGGCTCCAGGAGAGGCTGAGAGTAGTCATGAACTGATCAGTGGGCTCCACGCCAGGGTACTGGGCTCTCTCATGGGGCCTCCTGGGCGTGTTTCTGGAACTGTCCGACCTCAGAAGTCTCTGTTCCTACCTGGAAGGTTGGGGCCACTTCCCCGTGGGGGAGTTCAGAGGCACGAGAGCACAGACTGTCAACCCCTCTTCCTTCCTTCTTCTGGTCGGGGATGGGAGCGGTGGTGCAAATCGCTGGGGCGGAAGCAGCGATCGATGAGCACAAGCTGAGCTGGATGGCGGCTGACAGTGGAGGGTCCAGTGGTAGGAGCTGGTCCCTCTGAACATGCACGGGGGAGTGTGTGTATGGGGGTAGCGGGCAACCCATGGTCCCCAGGCCAAGCCCCAGGCTCCACTTTTGTCACGCTGGGCCTTCTTTCCCAGTGGGGAGGCGCCCCCAGTGCTGACGTCAGCTAGGCCAAGCCGGCAATCGGGAATGGGCAGCTGGAGGCTGGCAGGTGTGACCTCGGAGGGAAGGACAGCTGGAGGTGGCAGGTGCTGTTCTCTCTCCCATTCCCATGACCTTTAGGGCCTAGAAGAGACAGCGGCGTCCGGGCTCTGGGCCCAGGCTTCCAAAGGGCTTAGAAGAGGCCTGTGGGACAGGGCTCTGGGGGTGCCTTCAGCTCTTCTAGCCGGGTCTATGGCTTAGTCTCAGCATGGTCTGGGATGTCACCAAGGGGCAGGGTCCACTCCGTGGCCACCACTTCTTGGGGACCCTCCTCTTAGGACTGTTCAATCCCACGACAGCCCTAGGAAGTAGGACTCTGGTGCTCAGAATGGTTTATAACCCGTTTAAGGCCACTCAGAACCCTTCCCAAGTCTCAACCTGAAGCCTGACCTGTGCGAATGACGTTCCACAATGTCATTAAGAGTCGCAAATGCAAATGCAAGGTCTTGAGGTTCTGACATAGATCTTCTCCAAGATGTAAGGAACAGTCTAATTGAACTATTTACGAAAATGCAGAGGTCTGGCCCCATTTTGAGCAGTTCTCTCCTGTGCTTTCAGGGAAATAGATCTGGTTCTACTGACATCTGGTTTAAAAAAAAATTAGCATTTCGGTCACTTTGGTTTGAGGCTCAGTAAGTCACCGTGGCTTGTCTGGCTTTTTGTCTAATACCTGGTTTGGTTCAAGGACAGAGAAGGGTTTCTGTTCACAAAACATGTGCAGCAGTGCCTGCCTGCTGGTGGTGGTATCATTTCTCTCTGCTTCTGTTCCTTTTCAAGGAAGCTGGTAAGTCCGGTCTTCTCCATTCCAGGCTGGTCATTAAAATAGCACTGGCCCAGGAGACTGCCCAGAAAAATGCAGCCAGCAAGTAGAGGTGACACAGAAATAGATATTATCTGATGGATATTCTTTGATGTGGAGAGACGGCTCATTAATTCACTAAGTGCAAGAATTTAAACTCGGTTTTAATTATAAAGTAACACATACACCTGATAAGAAACTGAAACTCTATAGAAGTTTTTAAAAAAATTTTTTTAATGTTTATTTTATTTTTGAGAGAGACAGAGCGTGTGCAGGGGAGGGGCAGAGAGAGAGAGGGAGACACAGAATCCGAGGCGGGCTCCAGGCTCCGAGCTGTCGGCACAGAGCCCGACACGGGGCTCGAACCCACGAACTGTTTGAGATCATGACCTGAGCCAAAGTCAGACGCTCAGCCGACTGAGACACCCAGGTGCCCCTATAGAAGTATTTTTAAAGTACGTGAAGTGGATTAATTAATATTTGCACAGTACTTAGAAGAACAGTGCCTGCCACAAAATAAATACTTTGGAAGTGCTTATTAAATAAAAATATGTGAAATTCAGAGGAGCCTTTTCTTCCATTCTCCATCTGCGGTCTCCCTCTCTGGAAGCAACCAAGCAAATGGCTTCTTGCGTATTCTCTCACAAACGTTGTGTGCCTGGGTAAGTGTGTGGGCACACACGATCATGTTACACTGCGAAGTGAAAAGAATAGGTTACAAGGCAGCTTCAAACAGTACGATCCGATTTTTGAAACAAACAAACAAGCAAACAAACAAACAAACAAACGTGCAAAGACAATAATCTGGAATCATGTATATCAAAGTGGTGACAGTGGTTGTCTGTAAAAAGCAGGATCATGGGTGGGTTTTATTTTTTTCTTTTGGTCTCTTTTGGCTCATGCTGTGTATAATTCTAAAAACAAATGAAAGAGGAGTGTGCATGAGTTAAGTGAGTGAATGAGTACGTGGACCCTGGTCCTGTCGTATGAATGTGTTCTAAGAGGGCTGATGTCCTGGCTGGGGGCCCGGGACTCCCATCACGGGGTTTGCACAGACCACCTCCCGTTGGCTCCCCGGGACCTGCCACTCTGTTGCTGATCTGCATTTGGCTATGCCAGACGGCTCCAGGAATCCCTGCGGGCCCCCTGGACGGGAGATCCAACCAGGATAAAGTTTCCAGGGCTGTCCTACACACACTTACCAGCTTTCGCTATTGTCTCTTTTGCTCCCTCCATAGCCCTCCACTGTCGTGGGGAAGAAAACCTCTTCCCTCTGCTGGCCTGGGCCTGGGGCAGCGGTGGGGGGAGGGGGGCTGACCTCCCCAGCAGGGAATGAGGGTAAGCCCCATTTGAAGTGAATGTGCTTACGTGCCCATTCTGAGAGCCCAGGTCCCGTGGCCTGGGCTTAGGACCTGTCTTGGCACCCTCTGAGGGTGCCTGTGAGACGTAGGGCATCAGTCAAGCCCGGCTCTCCAGGTTTCTGGTCTGACCCTACCCAAAGCCCCCTCCGATTCCCTTAGTGGCCAGTGAAGCAGGTGTCCTGGGGGAGGGTCCTGAGTGGGCACAGCTGACTGTTTCTGACTCTGAATACAGTTCTGGAGTCAACTAGACCTAGGCCGTGAACCAGGTACTGTTGCTTACCTGCCGTGGGACCTGGGGCAGGCCGGGGTGTCTTCCTGAGCCTCAGTTTCCTCATCTCTAACTTGGGGGCAATGATGGTGCCTTCCTTACAGTGATAGCATATCTTCACTCTGAACTCACGCCTTTCATACAGATTTTTCCGAGGTCCTCCTGGGTGCCAAGTTCTTTACTGGACCCAGTGAAGGTCCTCTACCTAGGACATCAGGTAGAACAAAAGACATGCCTCCCAGAGGTAAGAGCATGGGGAAATCAGGGGAGGCTTCTCAAAGGGTGGATGGGAGCTGTGACACGATGGGGCTGGCAGTTGGGAAGGAAAGCTTAGCTTAGGAGTGTTCACAGCCCTTCCACAGACAGGGCTTCACATGTTTCTCTAGGACAAAAGTCTCAGCATCTGAGCTTTGCCGAGGAGACGTTAGATGAAACTTTTTTCAGCCAGGTTGAATTGGATCGGAAGTAGAGAGGAATGTGCTGGACAAGAGGGAACAACTCTCAGAGTCCGATCTTTCCTGCCCGCCCGGCTCTCGTCCTGGGGGAGCGGGTTGCCCGTTTAGCTGCGAGGCAGGGAGAGCTTGAAAGCCACCCAGAAACAGCTTTCCCCAGGAGACCTCCCTTCCCTTCTTCCACTGCTGCTGTCCACGGGGCCGGAAAGGACAAGATCTTTGCACAGACCAGTCTCCCGCCCTGACTCTGCCACGTGCATGCTGGAGATCTTGGGCAAGCCTCAGTTTCCTCATCGGAAAAATGGGCATGATGGCAATGCCCACCTTGCCAAGCTGCTGTGAGCATTCCAGATGGTGCAACGCACCCACATAATGCCTAGCACATGCCAGGATGTCTGAGGCAGGGCTGGGTCTTCTGCCAGTGGGGCCCAGTGTCTGGACTCAAGACATTCTTCTCCTTATTACAAAGCCACACACCAGGACCTAGCTCATCTGGGGCCCACGTGAACCCTGGGGCTCTGAGATATTTCATCCCTCTATTTGGCTTTCGTCTTCCTGACCCTGGCTGAATGTCCCCACCCACCTGCCACCCTGCCAGACCCCCAATGAGCAGAGGAACCCGGGGACCTGACAGAGCAGCGGGAGAAGGAAGCTGCAAGGTAGAGGCCACCAGAAGGCACGGACCCCAGATGCTGCGACGGGACCTTCCGGGTGACAGGGCCAACCGCAAACCCTGCCCCGATGCTCTCCTTCCCCCAACACTTCCCAAATCAAGAAGGCAAAGACGGGTTTGGCTTTATTTTCCTCCCTCCTCTCATCTGTAAAATTGAGACATTACAGTTCCAAAATGGGCTTTGAGCCTGTAGAAATTAATCCGGTCTGGCAGGAGGTCGGCAAATAAACATATTGTTTCGATTGGTGTTGACATTTGGATTGTGAGAAGGTTTGAAAATGTAACTGGAGTTGGGATTTTCCAGCCCATCCAAGTTTTTCCGTGGAGGGGCTCCACAAGCATAAACCGGTGACTGGGCGAATGCCCTCTTCAAACCCACGCTGGGCGCGGAGGCAGGAAGCGTCGGAGCTCTGAGCCCGTGCCCCGGGAGACGACCTGTGCTCTTTCGAGGGAGGGGCAGGCATTTCAGGATGCAAAGGCCCTGTGGCAGCGGGGACAAGCAGCCACTCCAGGAGTGACCTAAAAGAGTTAGAGCACCCACCGCGCGCTGGCACCTCATACACGCGACCTCACTGAGTCCTCCCTCCACTGCTGCAAAGGGCGTGTGATTATTCCCATTTTACAGACTGGGGTTCTGAGGAACTGAGGGCCTCAGGAACTTGCCCAGACCACACAGGAGCCAAGGGAAGGTTTGAGCCCAGCCTCTTGGGACCCCCCTGCGGCTTGCCTTAGACCACCTACTTTCTGCCAGGAACTTTCCGGAAGGTTATCTCACCGGTAGAGTTGCTCTTTATCTTGGGGAAAGGGCTGAGCCTGGACCGAGGTGACCTAAGTTGGCAGAGTGGTTGTCAGGACTGCTAGTCCCATCCCATTCGTGGACCCCTGTGGATTTAAGCCCCTCCTTATCCTCCGGTCATCGTGGACGTGGGTTCCCCCTGCCCTCGCTGCACTGGAGCTCATCCTTCGGTGGCCTCTGAGCCCCCGTGCCTCCCCTCCCGCCCAGCTCCAGCCTCCCCACTCAGGCCCAGCGGGGAAGCAGCCTGGTTCCCCATGCAAGGGGACAGCCCTGGGAAAGCCCCCTACTCAGGCCACAGGGGCGCCCAGCTTTCAGCCATGAACTCAGGCTGCTGGCCAGATGTAGGCGAGCATTCGGTGGAAAGGCTGGGTGATTTCTGCACCTGGGAACCCCCGCCTCCCAGCTTCTGCAGCTCCAAGACCCGTCTGCCGCGGCTTTGGTCACAGGGCTCACTGCTTCTGTCTCCTGCCACTCTCTGTGCCTGTCCCTGCCCAGCTGGACACGGCCGGGAAGGCTCACCATCGGGAGCCTCCCGTGGGCCCATAGTGCTGACTGGCCAGCCACCGCCATTTCTTAAGTCTATGCCCTCGCCTGCCTCCCTGAGGGCTATTCCCCCGGGGTATCAACGTTAGCCCAGATATGGCGAGAGTCCTCACGGGTGGGGCCTCGATGCCACCTGGGACGAAGACTCCGTGTACCCACAACTCCACCTCCCCCTCCTTTGCTGCCTGGGATGGCAGAGGGTGCTGACCCCTCAGCACCCTCCTTCTCACATTCAAAGGCTCGAAACCGTGACCAGAAGTTTGGGGGCGTTGGGTCTGGCCTGACACCGTTCTGGGAGATCATGTTTGGGCTTGGATCTGTCTGGATGCTTTCTTTTTTTTTTTTTTTATTTAAAAAAAAAATTTTTTTTTTCAACGTTTATTTATTTTTGGGACAGAGAGAGACAGAGCATGAATGGGGGAGGGGCAGAGAGAGAGGGAGACACAGAATCTGAAACAGGCTCCAGGCTCCGAGCCATCAGCCCAGAGCCCGACGCGGGGCTCGAACTCACAGACCGCGAGATCGTGACCTGAGCCGAAGTCGGACGCTTAACCGACTGAGCCACCCAGGCGCCCCTGTCTGGATGCTTTCTGTTTGTCGGCTGGCTTTGCCTTCGGGAGGTGTGAACCTCTGACCGGGTTTGAGTTTCTGGAAACCAGGAAGGTTTGTGTTCATTTCAAGGTTCAGAAAATCGCTGTGGTTTTGGGTCACGGTTGGGCTTGATTTGCGTGCTTGATGGTGGCGGTGGCCGGGGGGGGCTCTGAACTAGGCCCGTGCAGAGTCCCCGTGGGGTCTGAGTGAGAGACACTCGGTGTGTCCTCTGCGAGGGGCTGGTCCTGGGCCAAGCCGACAGGGCTGGTGGCCGGGGCTGAAGGGAGGGTTCTGGAGAAGTGGAGACAGAGAATTTGCTTTCCCTTCAAACTTATCACAGAGCCCAGGCCTGGATGTGATTTTCGTGGACACATGAGAGGTGATTTGGGGGGAAAGCATGAAGAGAGAGCCAGACGGCCCCAGATGCTGTGGTGTGAGTGAGCAGCTGGGTGGCTGCTCGGAGGCCTGTGTCTACACATACCCGCTGGGTGACTTGGGGCAGGTCTCCCGCTTCTCTGAACTCGAGTTTCCTTGTGCCTCTTCCGAAGGCGGTTCTGAGATTGAAGAGGATAGTGTTTTGTAGACGCTCACAGAGGAGGTCAGAGCGTATCAGTCCTCGTGAGCTCTACCCAGACAGGGCTATGCCTCATTAATCCAGCTCTTCCCAAGTTAGCAGAGTGCTTGGCCCTCATGCTCGTTCAGTGAGCCCTTCTCAAAGCCACATGAGAATTGGCCTCTTGGTTGTTACTGTCAGTTTCAACAGCAAGTCTGTTTCCCTGACTGGAGGTCTGAGCTAGAGTCCCGGACTGCCCTGACTTGCTCTGGAAGGACCCCTTCTCTCTGGGCACAGTGGTCTTCCTGCAGTGGACCCTAGGCTTTGGTCACCTCCCAAGGGGTTTCCCCATTCCCGCCAAGGCCTGTCACCTCCTGCCTCTGAACTGACTCAGTCCATTTCCATCTTCCATCGGCTGGAAGAGTCTTTCTTTACTTGTCACAAGGGGGTCCCACAGTGTTTGGGTTTTCCAGTTAGGGATCAGTGTGCCAAAGGTTGAGGGCCCCTTGGTAGAGCGCCCATATGTCCTGGGTTTCCTGCTATGGTTTAAAACCTTCAGGGTCATTGTCCCTGCGAGTGTCAGCCTAATAGCCTTGACGTTTGGTCTTTAAATGATACTACTGGCTTCAACTTACTGACCTCTGTTCTGGGCACTTACTCCTCACCGTTGCCCCGGGAGGTGGCATTATGGCACTGTCCCCAGTTTATAGATGACGAAACGGAGGCTCAGAGAGGCCAAGTAACATGCCCAAGTTCACACAGCTGGTTGTGGCAGAGCTGGGACACAAAGCCAGGTCTCTGGCCCCACGGTAAACCAGCTTTTCTGCCCCAAACATAGTGCACAGGTTGGAATGAAGGAAAGCTGGGGTCCAGAGACCCCTCAGCCTCTGACTTGGTCTGTGAACCCAAACCTCTGGGGAGCCCTGCCCATCTGGAAGGGGGGTGGGGTGAGGACCGCAGCCTCCAAGCCAGCACCCCGTCTCCAGCCTTGGAAGACATAAATGGCTGGCTCCTTCACCAGGCCGGATTGTCACAGCCTGTTTAGAAGGTGCGACCCGTCATGAAAGGTGAACTGTTTCGGGCGGAACCGCCCGGGGCTGTGTTCGAGGCTGCCTTCCCGACCCTCTTCACTGATTAACTCACCGTGGCCCCCGCTCAATCCGCCACTCTGTTCTGCCACCGAAAACCACGAGCCTCAGGACGACAGCCACACGCCCTCCTCCCAGCCGCCCCTCACCTTCCTCCTCCTTCCCTGGCAGGGGAGAAACCCAGGCCGCGGTCAATGCCCCAGTGTTCCACCGGGGTCACCCACGTCAGGGTTACTTGGACTTCAAATAGGATCTGCTGCTACCCCCACGGGGGCTTTACAGGCCTCGGGGTTCGCTGGGGTACAGGCACAGAAGGCCTTTTGTGGCTGATTTGCAAAGGCCCTGCCATCGTTGAAGATGATAAACAACGTTTGACGAGAGAGTCACGTTGGCCTACGGAAGGACACGATTTAACTTGTCAAAAAACATTTTGGTTTCCTTTCACCGAGTTGGGTGGGACTAAGTGTTGCAGGGAGATCTCTGTCCCCCTTCTCCAAGCTCTCCTAGGGTTTCTTCTCCAGCTTCCTTTCTCCCGGCCAGCCACCCACTTAGCAGCGGTGAGATGTATCCCTGAGTCTGCCGTCAGGCAGCTCTTGAAATGGGCCTGTGTCTCTCTGTTCCCGGCTCCCCATTGGCATTTCTCATGAAATGAGCCTGGCGCCCGGTCTCTGGGTTTCTGCTCCTGCCCACCTTGGATCCTCACAGGATGACCTTGAACAACACCAATCTGATCCCACTGGCCTGGGTTACCTCACAGACTGTCTCCCCCTCCGCCCTTCGATTTTCTGCCCCGACCATGCTGGCCTCCTCTAGGCAGGTTTCTGGCTCAGCGCCTTTGCAAGCACTGTTCCTTCTGCCTGGAATATTCTTCCCTCCAATACCCATGAGGATTCCTCATCTCCTCTGGGTTTCCAGAGATCACCTTCTCAACGAGACCTGGTCTGTCTACCTCATTTCAAATAGCAACACCCCCCCCCCCCGCTGCCATTTCCCCAACTTTCCCAGTTCCCTCTGCCCCCAGGCCTTGATTGTTCTACACCATATCGATCTGACCAGAGGTGGATTTTCCATGAAGCTGATGATGCTTATACTTTAGGGCCCTGCACTAGCAGTTTCTAAAGCCCCGCACCCAAATTGGTGTTTATGATTCTTAAAATATTTTTTAATGTTTATTTACTTCTGAGAGACCAAGAGAAGCAGAGCATGAGCGAGGGAGGGGCAGAAAGAGATGGAGACACAGAATCTGAAGCAGGCTCCAGGCTCTGAGCTGTCAGCACAGAGCCCAACGTGGGACTTGAACTCAGGAACCGCGAGATCATGACCTGAGCCGAAGTCGGATGCTCAACCGACTGAGCCACCCAGGTGCTCCGGTATTTATAATTCTTCATTCTTTTTTCTTAAGTCGTCCACCTTTCTCTCCAAATTCTACAAGATTTGGGCCCCACAAAAGCCTGGATCTGCCAGCTTCTTACCTCTTTTAATATTTTTTTTATTATGTCTCTCCCTCTGCTATTAAAACATAAACTTCATGAGGGCAGAAGTTTCGGTTTTTAAAAAATTTTTAACTGTTTTGTCTCCAGGATCCAGAACAGTGGCTGCACACAGGAGGAGTGTGTGTGTCACATACACGGTTTATAGGAGCTCCATAAACCGTGGTGTGTGTGTGTGTGTGTGTGTGTGTGTGTGAGCCCCGGGTTCATACTTCTTTCAGGGCTGCACGTTTCTTTTAGGATAAAGACCAGCCTCCTAACAGACTGTCAAAGCTCTGCCGTCTGGCTGCTCCTGGATGCGCTAAGATTCAGACTCAGGGCCTTTGCACACACCGCTTCCTCTCCTTGATGTTCTCCTTCTCCTCTTGGCCTCCTGTTCATCCTTCGGGTCTCTCCTTGACTGCCTTTTCTGTGCCCCACCCCCACCTGCCCAGCTCAGCTCAGGAGTCACGTGCTCTCTAGCACCCTAGAGTTTCTCTCAATAGTACTGTTGCCATGGTTACGCACCATCGGTGCCATTGCTGGCTTAGGATTTATTTCCCTTTGAGGACCGTAAGCTCCATGAGGGCAGGCCCACGCTTGTCTTGGGGGCTGCCGTCTCCCCAGCGTCATGTCTAGCATATGGTCCTTTTCACCGACTCAGTAAAGAGCCGCTGAGAGATTGAGCAAAACCAAAAACAGGTGGGGAAAGACAGGAATCAGGATATTTGTTAAGATCAAAATACACAAAATCCCAGAAACCATGGCATTTCAGAGGTGAAAGAGATGATTCAGTCCATAGCTTATAGACTATGTGCCCCAGCGCCCTGGGAGGTTCTGTAGAGGTGTGCGTACATGTGTGAGCGTGTGCGTATGTGCACGTGTATTTGCAGGTGTGCATGTGCACCTGTGTGCAAGTGTATGCACAGGTATGTGTGTGTGTGTGCGTGCAAGTGGGAGGGGTGGGGGGACAGGACGGTTGAAAGACTGACAACTAGACCGATGTCAGACCCCCATTCCCACATCACAGACTAGTTCCGCTTTTAGCTGTTTATATATTGAACTTGGGCTTCTGATTTTGTTTGAAAAATGATCAGCTTTCTGGGGTGCCTGGCTGGCTCAGCTCTTGATCTCGGAGTGGTGAGTTCAAGCCCCACGTAGAGCTTACTAAAAAAAAAAAAAAAAAATTTGATTACACAACTAAAAAATAAATAATTTTTAAAAAATGAAAGAAAGAAGGTTTCCAGCCAAAATCAAATTTGGAAAGTGCTAGTCTGATTAAACCCCTCCTTCCCATTTTACAGATAGGTAAACTGAGGCCCAGAAAAGTAGAAGCAGTTGCCCAAGATCACAGAATGAAGGAACAACAAGACGGGGACTATTCCCTGACGCTCAGCCCAGTCTTCTTGGTTTGGGCAGACCGTGGCGTCATTTCCTCTGTGACCAGGTGGCTGAGCACCTGGGTGGCCTGGAGCTCACGGAAAATCCCCAGGGAACATCAAACTTTAATCCCATCATGCAAAGCAGGAATCATTTTATTTGCAGAAGACATGACTCCCCAGATGCACGTAGTAAAAATCACAATGCTGAGTATAAGTAAAAATCCTGACACAGAAAACGAACTTTCCTTTGAATTTTTCAGTTAACATTCATTAGCTATTTGCTCATTTATATTATGGTCTGGAGGGGCTTCTTACAAACATATCACAATAGGCATCGAAGGTTTAGAAAAATTTGTGGGAGCAAAACTTAAAAGGGAAATAATTCTGTCCATTAGTTTCATGGTGTCTGTTTATGTGTGGGAATATGAGAAAAGTTAAAAAGATTATTTCTCATATGCTTTGATGCTGGAATAAATACCTCTGGCCACGAGATCTCTGTTGGGGAAGAAGAACCATTAATTTTCATTTTATTTGTTTCATTATTTTCATTCATTTATTTAGAAATAAATCTTAAACTTTTTTTAATGTTTTTACTTATTTTTGAGGGAGAGAGACAGAGTGCAAGTGGGGGAGGGGCAGAGGGTGAGGGAGACACAGACTCCGAAGCAGGCTCCAAGCTCTGAGCTGTCAGCACAGAGCCTGATGCAGGGTCCAAACTCATGAACCATGAGATCATGACCTGAGTGGAAGTTGGACACTTAACCGACTGAGCCACCCAGGTGCCCCTAAAACTCAATCTTTCATTTGTTCTCTGATTACAAAAATCATAGGTCCATCTGAAGAAGTAGAACATTACAGAGATATGCAACTTGGATAGTGAAAGTGTTTCAATATTGTTCTTCTTCCAACCAGAACCACAGTTAATACTGATTTGTTTTCAGAGGCATCTGGGTGGCTCAGTCGGTTAAATGTTAGGCTCAGGTCATGACCTCATAGTTCGTGGGTTTGAGCCCTGTGTTGGGCTCTGTTCTGATAGTGCGGGGTCTACTCGGCATTCTCTCTTGGTCCCTCTCTCTCTGCCCCCGCCGCCCCTCTCACGTGCTCTCTGTCTCAAAATAAATAAATAAACTTAAAAAAAAAATACTGATTTGTTTTCAGACCTACTAAGTGAGTGTCAGGCACCAGGAGGACCACTGTGAACAAACACAGATGTCATTTGTGACCTCACAAAACTCATAGTTGAGTGGGGCAGAGATATGAAATCATCACACGATTGTAAAAATCCAGTTGTGTTTTGCATTAGAAAGGAGAGATATGAAGGCACAAACCTGAGGAAAGGGACACTGATGAGAAGGCCTGGGAAAGCTTTGTTGAGGGAGTCAAGATGGAGTTGGGATCTGTTAAGTATGTGAAGATGAGAGGAAAGAGTGGTCAAGGAAGAAGAAACGTCTATGCAAAGGCCCTGTGGTGGGAGGGAGAAAAATCAGTGCTGGTAGGAGTGACTGGTTCATGGTGACGCAGCAGAGGCATCCTGGGGGAGGAGCGGTGTCTGTGAAGATCATGGTAAGACTTTGTCCTAAACCAAAGGGAGCCATAAACTTTTAAACACAATTGAATGTGATTAAATTTGCCCTTGATATCTATTCTTTCTGATTTTTCTTGGTGCACATGTGCATCAATTAATGCTTTAGCAGGATGGATTTCGCAAAAGAATGGCTTCCGTGGCTACAGTTTGATCTAGGGTCTCAAACGATGTCCCCAGTTTCTCTCCATCTCTCAGTCTGTCTTCTGTCCTGCTGACCATTGCCTGACTCCTACAGCAACAGGTCCCCACACACTCTCTGTCTACCTGCACCACAGTGAAAAAGAGTGCCAGCCAGCGGCTGGCTAGTCAGTTTCAGCCCAGCTTGAGCCAGTGCCAACCCCTGAACCAGTCACTGTGCTTAGAGGAATGCGGTGCTCTGATTGGTCAGGTCCGAACCGCATGCTCTACAGCGGGGAGTGAAATCAACTCGGCTGTGGAGCACATAGCCTGGAAAGAGCCAAATGCACGTGATGAAAGTCAGAAGAGTGGTTACCTCTGCAACTGGGGGGTGGGATTGACCAAGAGGGCACAGGGCGTCTTCTGTGAGAGTTGGAAATGTTCGATATCCCGATTTGGGGGTAGCCACACGAGTATATAGGCACACAAAAATGTGTTGAGTTGACACAAGACCTACACGCTTCACTGTATGTATGCTATACCAAGATTTTAAAAGTACCTGGCTGGGGGTGCCTGGGTGGCTCAGTTGGTTGTGCGGTGGGACTTCGGCTCAGGTCATGATCTCCCCGTTTGTGAGTTCGAGCCCTCCATCGGGCTGTCTGCTGTCAGCTCAGAGCCTGCTTGGGATTCTCTCTCCCTCTCTCTCTGAACCTCCCTTGTTCGTGCTCTCTTGCTCAAAAATAAACATTAAAAATAAAGTACTTGACTAGAGTATGCCGAAGAGGGTGTTCCCAGAGAAAACTCAGGATCCTGTTACCAAAAGAAGGGTGAATGAGTGCCCCCCATAATATATCAATATATATGTATGTACATATAACACATAGATGATTTTTAGCATAGTGCATCGTGTGGACATCACAGTGTACCCTCCTGTGGCGTATTTTTTTGTTTTTGCTTGATAAATCTTGGACCTTTTCCTACAATGACCACTGCTTTATGCCATAGATTTAATTTCAGAAGAACCTAATTAGGCAAATGAGGTTGTCTCCCCCAGCACTGCTTGGAAGAAGAGGCACTCTAGAATCATGCTGGGGGACTAGCCCCCCTGAAACGACCCATTGCCTGCAGAGGGTTGGCACTTGTGTGGTCAAGGACCTCCGGCCTAGCTATGCAGTTGCCACCCCCCCCCCCCCAACTGGGTCCCTTTCCTCTGCCAGTGCTTGTCTCTCCCTTTGGACTGTCAGCTCTCTCTTATTTTCCCTCTCTCAAATGTGTCCTCCCAAAGGGACTACATTCCCACTGGGGGGTAATGACTGGTAGCTTCCAGAGTGCCTCTTCCTCCAGCAAGACACTTTATTTTTTCTTTACAGCTCCAAACAATGGTACTTCTAAGAGTCTCTCCCCAGATGCAAGGGAATGGTTGAGAATGGGGCTCTGGCTCCAGATACGAGACTGAAGTCTCATCTCACTGTTGGCCACCTGTGGTCCTTGCGCATTTTAGGACCTCTCTGTGCCTTACTTCCTCCACATAGGGGAGGAGTCATAGCAGGAAAGAGGATTAGAATGCCCAGCACACAGTAGGAGCTTTAAACGTGTTGATTGCTACCGAGTGGCTCTGCTGGCAGACTTTGGGAGTGCAGGAGAAGAGGAAAGGGGTGTTCCCATCTGGGGACAGAGGGTTCCTCTCTTTCCTGGTTCTGGCCTGCCTCTGTCCTCTTCTTTAATCCCCTTTGTCTGGTTTCCTCTCCTTTTATTCTTCCCAGGGCAGCTTTTCTTTGCAAGGAAGGGACCCGCTCTGGGCTGTTCTCTGGGAGGCTGCGGCGGGCTGCCCTACCATGATGCCCTGAGCTCACGGATACCTGAGGATAGATGTCCCAAGAGTCCCCTCTGCCACCCTGTCGTCCGCCAGCTCCCCAACCTCCGTTTGTGTTCCTCTGACTCAGGACGCCCTTCGCCTCTTAGCATAATTGGTGGAAAGGACTCAGGCTTTGAAACCAGAGAGATGTGAGTTCAAACATGGCTGGAAGGTGCTTCCCTCCCGAGGGGCTCGGTTTCCTTAGTCGCACGGTGTGGCCCATGCTGCGCCTGGCCAGGCTGGGGACATGAAACGAGGTCATATATCTGTGGCTGGCACACAGTAGGCCTTCACCTTCCACGTGCTTGACCTCTTCCTTTTCTGCCTGAGTGAGGGGATTTACGTGGCAGCCTTGTTTGGGGTGTGTGGTCCAACTTAGTGGGAGACCGAACGGGGGCTGTATCAGTTTGCTTGGACGGTCAAACAAGGTGCCACTTAAACACCAGAAATCATGGGGCGCCTGGGTGGCTCAGTAGGTTGAGCGTCCGACTTCGGCTCAGGTCATGATCTCACAGTCCGTGAGTTCTAGCTCCGTGTCGGGCTCTGTGCTGACAGCTCGGAGCCTGGAGCCTGCTTCGGATTCTGGGTCTCCCTCTCTCTCTGCCCCTCCCTCGTTCATGCTCTGTCTCTCTCTGTCTCAAAAATAAATAAACATTAAAAAAAATTTAAAAAGATAAATAAATAAACACCAGAAGTCCGTTTTCTCACAATTCTGGAAGCTAGAGGGCGTTGGCAGGATTGGTTTCTTCCTCCCTCTCCCTGGTTTGCCGACGGCTGTGTCTTCACGTGGTCTTCCTCTGTGTAGGCCCACGTCCTGCCTGCCTCTTTTAAGGCCTATCCAACATGGCCTCCTGTTACCTTGACTGCCTCTTTAAAGACAGGCCCTGTCTCTAAATACAGTTGCATTCGGAGGCACAGGGGCTGGGACGTCAGCAGCTGAATGTTGCAGAGACACGGTTCTGCCCATTACAGAGGCCTTGAACCGCAGCAACTCCCCTGCCCATCGCTCATCATCGCAGTTTCCTTGCTTTAGGCCTTGAGGGTGTGTGTGAGCTTCAAGAGTTCCCTCTCTCGGGCTCGCTTCGGCAGCACGCACGCTAAACTTGGAAGGACCCGGGGAAGACTAGGGGGGCTCAGCACGAGGATGACACACAACTCATGGAGCTTTCCACGTTGAAAGAACAATTTCCCTCTCCAAAGCGGCTTGTCCCTAGGGCGGAACATCCTCGCACTGGCTAACCTCATAAGAGCAGAGGTCAGCCAAGCCCCTGGGATGGGCACCAAGGAGGACAGAGACCCAGGAAGGAAGCTCCCCGGCTGGGGCAGATGGCTGGCCATGGCAGAGTGCCGCACGGCAGTGTTCCCGGGGTGGTAATAGCACCCGGGCAGGTCCCGGGATGATCCCGGGCCCAGTCGTTTCCTGCAGGGTCTCCGCAAGCCCGCCTTTGCCACGTTGCAGCCTCGTAGATGCCGCTCCATTCTCCACTCGCTAGGCTGCCAGGCCTGGGTGTGGGGCATCGGGAAGAAGACGGGCAGACTGTTTTAGTGAGATGGGCAGACTGGCAGACGTCCCCATGGAGCAGGGGGGATGGCAGGAGTTTGAAGCTAATCTCATTAGCAGCCACATCCTGAATCTCCTGAGGCTCTTCTCCGCCCCCGTGGCCCACAGCTCAGTGCCCACTCCCGGGCAGAAGGCAGACTAAGCATGGGCAAGGCCCCGGGTTGGCACAGATCTCTGGCCCTCAGAGACGCCGCTGCAGGCATTCTTGCTGTCTAAGACGGGTCCTGCAGCTGACTCACTCCGTGCGGAGGGCAAGAAATCTGAGTCTCTGCGAAACCATTTCCTCTGGATATGAAGCGGGCGATGCTACAGGATCCCATGACTGAAACGGTCTGCCGGGTTCTACGGTGATTTCTGTGCTAGGAACACATGCGTGCCAGGTTATGATTCGGCCTGTTTCATGAGACGGGGGCCTGGGGGCGAGGGTCGGGGCCAGGTGGAAACGCTTCAGAGATTATTGGAATACTCTGGAACACGAGGACTGCCAAATACTCTTGGCCGCAGAAGATACGGGGAGACAAAGCCACCTACCTGTGCTATTTGCACCTCTCGGTTGGGTGTAGGAGCTGAGAAACTAAGGCCTTTACCCAGACAGAGGTTTCATCATAGACTTTGAGTCTACACGGATGCACAGCCACATCAAGGTTTCCTTTCTGATGCGGTCTTGTATATGAGAAAGCCCACGTGCTCATCCGATCATCCAACAGTAAGAACAGGGCCGTCTGTCATGTTTCCTTTCATACCTTGGCCACCGGGAAGCTGCGGGTGAGATCTAGGGTTCAGTTGCTGCGCCTTTTGGATCTCTGGTTTCTGACACACTCCCCTCTCCCTTTCTCTTACTTAATATTTGTCACTTGAATTGTGTACGGGCATCAAGATCAAGGGAGACATGACGCACGTATGACTCACTTGGTGTGGAATCCGGCTTATAGTAAGTACTGAGGTGCGTTCGTGTCTGAAGGCAGCGATACTTCTGACATTTCCACGCAGGGACACAGAATGCCAGCCTCCATGACTCGTCATCCGATGTTATTCAACAGCCCTTACTACGTACCGAGTGCGGTTGAGATGCTTTACAAATACCGATTCATTTAATCTTCGTAACGACTCCGGGAGGTACGTACTAGGGTCGTGCCCGTTTCGCAGACGGAGAAGCTGAGGCGGATGGAAATGAAGGAACTGGCCCAGAGGCACCTGGCTGTTACAGGGCGAGCCAAGACCTGAATCCAGAGCCCAGGCTGTAGATCGGTGCTTTGGGCCTTTTCTGCGCTGAGGGTGGAGCCACCAGCCACCGGAAGCTACTGAGCACTTGGCATGTGCCTCGAATGGCTGAGGAAGTGGATTTTAAATGTGATTTCATGTTAAGACTAAAACCGGCTGTTGACTATTGCATCAGACGGTGCCGCTCTCGAGTACCGCACTTCACTGCCCCTCTCTCATTCCTGATGTTGGTGGGAAAGCAATCTGGGGCAACACAGTGTAGCTGATTGTAATTTGCCATAAGAATCAAGAGCCTTAAAAAGTTCCTCCCTTTGGGGCGCCTGGGTGGCGCAGTCGGTTAAGCGTCCGACTTCAGCCAGGTCACGATCTCGCGGTCCGTGAGTTCGAGCCCCGCGTCGGGCTCTGGGCTGATGGCTCAGAGCCTGGAGCCTGTTTCCAATTCTGTGTCTCCCTCTCTCTCTGCCCCTCCCCCGTTCATGCTCTGTCTCTCTCTGTCCCAAAAATAAATAAATGTTGAAAAAAAAAATTAAAAAAAAAAAAAAAAGTTCCTCCCCTTCCTCTTCCTTCTTCCTCGTCACCGTAGCTAGCATTTTCCGGACACTTGTTCTCACTTAATTCTCCCTCAAATCCTTGGATGTACTTTTTCTAGTATACTTATTTAGCGGGAAAGATAACCAGCACTCAAAGAAGGTAAATGCCTTGTGCAGAATCGTGCAGCCCGTAAGTGGCCGAGCCAGAATTTGAACCAAAGTCTAAAATAACTCTAAAGCCAAGTTATGTTTCTCTGGTTCTTTTCCTTCTTTCTTTCTTCCTTCCTTCCTTCTTTCCTTCCCTTTCCTTCTTCCTTCCCACCTCCCTCCTTTCTTCTTGTCTTTCTTTCTTTCTCCTTTTCTCTCTCCCTTTCTTTCTTTCTTCCTTCCTTCCTTCCCATCTCTTTCTCTCTTTCCCTCCCTCCCCCTTCCTGCCTTTCTTCTCACTGTCTTTTTCTTTCTTTCCCTCTCTCTTTCCCCCCTTTTTTAAAAAGTAACATGTGCTCCCCTTCTGACTCCATAGGCCACATGCCTATCCTCCAAAGTAGAGTTTTTGTTATTGACTTAATGTCAGCATTTCTGAAGGAAGGAGAGAGGAAGACAGAGGTGGTGAGCAGAGGCGGGCCAAGTGCTGGGTCAGCACAGGCTCAGGACAGCTGGCGAGGAGAACATGCCTCAGGGGGGAGGGCTTTGCAGGGCTCAAGAGACGGCCAGACAACCAGGGTGGTGCCCAGGGAACCTGGGGCCAGCGCCACCACCGAGAGAGGTCTGCACTCCGAAAGTAGAGTCGGAACAGGACGCCTTAGTTTCCTCATCTGTCAAATGGGGACAACGGTGATTAGACAGGATAGTATCTGAGAACACGCCTGGCAGCGAGAACAGTGCTTTGCACCTCCTGCCTCAGAGCGGGTCTCTGGAGAAGAAGCTCCTGGGAGAGCTCGCAGGGGAGAAGCACAGAGCCGGCCCCGCTGTGGGCGAAGGAAAGGAAAACAGCTTGTTAGCTGAGGGGTCGGGGTGGGCGGCGGGGGGCTGTGGCGCATGGCTGTCAGCTGAGATCACTGCCTCCTCTCTTCCAGCTGCCTGGGGATATTATGAAGTCGCAGAGGCAGGCAGAGGAAGCTCAAGCTTGGGGGCCTCTTTGGGGGGCTAGGGAGGGGAGCAGAGAAGGAGGACGTTAATGAAAAAAACATTCCTCGTTCAAGGTGACTGAAAGGTTTGGAGGCTGGTTGGGTCAGGGTCTGGCTATGGCTAAAAAACAAGCCCCCCAGATGTGAAGGAGGCAGGCGTGGGACAGCTGCCGAGGGGAGCCGAGCGCGGGCCCAGCTGACTGACCCTCTTAGGGGCCGCCGACCCCCAAAGACCCCTGACTCTGGAGAGACACCTGAGACGGGGCAGCTGTGGGGTCCTGGGACCAGAACATCCGGATGGACTGGGGTCGTCCGTCCTGCTCTTCCCAACCTTCCTTACCGCCTGTCTCTAGACGACATGTGGGCGCGGGGAGGTGGGGGGCTGCTGGAAGATTCCAGCCTGGCCCAGAAGACGACACATGCTGGGCCCAGCCTGAGACAGGGAAGAACCTACCAAGCCAGGAAGGCCGACGCGGGTCGCTTGGGGGCAACTCCTGACTCAGCTCCTCCCTTTGCCACTAGATCAATTCATACTTGGCACGTAGTGTACAATATCTGACAAGGGTCCGAGTAAGGGCCCCCTCCCCTTGGAGAAAGCCAGCTTTCAAAGACAGAGCTCGACCTTGAAAATGACCCACCTGTAGGCATTGTCGTTGCACACAGCCGGAAGTTCAGGAAGGTGACGGCCTTAAACTACCCAGCTGGGCCAGGAGCAGAGCCGAGACCAGATTTCTGATCCCAGGGTAAGGAGCCCTTCGCAAGTTGTGCCATCCCTCCCCTCTTTCTTCCAGATGCAGGGAAAACTTCTGAAGGCCCAGAGACCTCGAGAGAGAGAGCCCCAGCCTGCCTGGAGGGACAGAGCAAAGGGGTGAGAGGCGCGTGTGATTTGTCCTCAGGCCACTTTGACAAAAGGCAAAGGTCCTATTTCTTAGAACTAAGTCCCAGGGGAGAGCAAAGGAACAGATCAAAGCCACATGGAACCAAGAATAGGCCCCGAATCATGCTGGGACTTCCCTTGTCTCTTCCAAGCCCGATTTCATCATGACTGGCCTTCATCCCTCCCGAGGGCAAAGGGACCCCTGCAAGTGTGTTTTAGGATCACACGGGGCACACTTCGTTCCCTTGAAAAATGGTCTTCTTTGGGAGCGAAGCTGTGTAGACCAATGTATCTTTCACCCCTGTAAGCCCCACTAGGGTGGGGACCCAGCCACCACTTTCCGGACTATGTCCGGGTTTCTTGGAGCCCAGCTGCTTCAGAAAGTTGTAGAAGATGCTGAGGGCTGTGATCTGGCTCCCGTGGAGATGCCCGGCCTCTGGAAGTCACCCTCTTGGGCACCTGAAAGTCTTTACAGGCCAGACTGGTGAGCCATCGTCTCTGCAAGAGACCCCTGGGATCACCTCATTCAACTCCTTTATGTCACAGGTGGGTGACTGAGGCCCAGGGTGGGAAAGGCACTGCCCAAGGGAGGACTGGAGTGGGCTTGCTCCCTGACCCTGGCTGGAGGACCTCCCAGTAGCCCACTGATTTTCTGGAGAAGGGCCAATGTGGATGGAGCAGGAAGCAGATAGGCAGGGGCCTGCTGGCAGGTTCTGAAAGGAACCAGCCTCCCCTGGAATATTCAGATTATCGATGGTGACATGACTTGCCCAGGTCACAGGGCCGGGAAACGGAAAGGGACAGGCCAGGCTGTAAACTCAAGTCTGTCCTTGTCCCTACACCTCCTGCTTCTCTTGAAACTACTTATCCAAGTGGCCCTTAAAAAAAAAGTCCTAACTGCCCATTTGCATTCATTTTTGCCCACTTCAGACACTCTGTATCATCCCTTCCTTTTTTCTGTTTTATTTTTATTTTTTTTAATTTTTTTTCAACGTTTATTTATTTTTGGGACAGAGAGAGACAGAGCATGAACGGGGGAGGGGCATAGAGAGAGGGAGACACAGAATCGGAAACAGGTTCCAGGCTCTGAGCCATCAGCCCAGAGCCTGATGCGGGGCTCGGACTCACGGACCGCGAGATCGTGACCTGGCTGAAGTCGGACGCTTAACCGACTGCGCCACCCAGGCGCCCCCTTTTTTCTGTTTTAAATTGAAGTTGTAAATCCCTAGCACCCTAAAAAAATAGAAACAAAACCCAAAACAAGCCTCCCAGTGCAGAGAGATATGATGGGCTGGGACACCAGCCTCTCGGCATTTTCCAAAGTACAGGACTCCCGTATTTCTGTTCAGAAGCAGAACGGCTTTTTTTTTTTTTTTTTTTTTTTTTTGTCTTAGACAATATGGTTCTAATATATATCAACAGAGCCAAAGAAAAGGCTTTTTTTTTTTTTTTTTTTTTTAAAGAAGTTAACTTCATTTCAAGAACTTGTGTGTTTCTCATTAGTAACGCTGTCTTTTGAAATCCAGCCCAGGGAGGCGATGCTAGTCGAAATCAAAACTGATACGCGAGGGTTTGACTCAAATGCAGCTCTGTCCCTTGCTCGCTGCCTTGCTGGGACTGATTGCTGCAGGGATGGGACAGGCAGAGCCAGCGGCCAGCTGTCTGCTCCCCAGCCCATGGTCCCGGGGCCACAGGGGCTGGCTGGCGGGGGGTCTGTGGAGCCTGCTAAGCAGGGGGTCTTTCAACCTGCTGTGCTCCTCACCCGAGGAGGGGTGAGACCTCGAGGCCTTGAGGGAGAGACAGCAAGCCCCCGGGCCTGGTGGCCTGGACGCCGGGCGCTTACAGAGGGCAGAGGGTTCTGGCCACGAGCTGAGTAACGGTTACGGGATTGGGCATGATCCACTAGTCCCCAGAGGAGCCACACTGCTCTCCAAGTTCTAGGTTTTTCAAGTTGTTCTGAGTGGAAAACTCCCACTTCTTACTTTCTGGGGCCAGTTTTGACATTTCTTCTCTCTGAGACTGGGCCTTCTGGAGGACATTAGGAAAACAATCTTTCCATGGCCCGCCAAGGCGCTGCTCACCCTTCCTGTTGGTGGAGGCCACTTTCTCCAGACATGTCCGTTTCTGGGCGGATGAGGAAGGCAAAGGGCATTCTCTTCCTGCCCTTCTCTGTTCTTCTGTCCACTGACCCCAAGTTGGGCTTTTTTCTTTAATAAAAATCCATTTTATTCTGAGGAGAACAAATGTGGCTTGCCATCCACAGCCAAGGGATTTGTTTCAAGGATGATAGAAACCAACAGGATGGTTCCCTGCACACAGCCCCCTCATCAAATTTCCCCGCTCCTTCAAAACCTAGCAATGTCCTTCCTTCCATGGGAAACCTTTCTCTCCCCGCTGCTCCTGGGTGAGAACCCCAGCCTCAGGGCTGAGCCTGAATCACTCCCTCGATAATCAATGGGGTGACTTTTTCTTGTGTTGTCAAACTGTCCCTTCTTGCTTATATTATTTAGCTTTCTAGACATTTAGACATTTCTCTCTTGCCCCCTTAGTTAGGGGGTGTGACTTTCTTTTTTTTAAATTTTTTTTTTCAACATTTATTTATTTTTGGGACAGAGAGAGACAGAGCATGAATGGGGGAGGGGCAGAGAGAGAGGGAGACACAGAATTGGAAACAGGCTCCAGGCTCTGAGCCATCAGCCCAGAGCCTGACGCGGGGCTCGAACTCACGGACCGCGAGATCGTGACCTGGCTGAAGTCGGCCGCTTAACCGACTGCGCCACCCAGGCGCCCCAAGGGGGTGTGACTTTCTTGAGGACCGTGCCTTTTCCACGATGTAGCCCCAGCTCTTTAGCACAGAGTTTGCAAATAATAGCAGTGATCATTAAAATGACTATGAAACCTTTTTTTTTTTTTTTACATTAGCCTATGTTCTTATCTGTCTCCTTAATGGCAACTCCTTTAGAAAAATAAAAATGTTTCCAAGAGACGAAAAGAATAAGTATTAAGTCACTTTCTCTTTAAGGCCCCTTCTGGTCCTAAGTGTGGTGATGCTCTGATCCATCTGCCGGGCGGCCACCGTGCACTTGGCCTGTGCTGGAAACTTCGTCACGCGTTGCCTTGCTTGGAGACTTTGTGGCTTTGTTGACCAATCTCTTCAGGTCTCCCCGAACGAGACTGAGGCACCGTGGTTTCCCCACACCCCTGTTCCTAAATTAGGTTTGGGGAAACAGGATGCAATGTGTTGAGGAAGAGAGCTGGGCAGACCTGCCTGGGCTCGCCTCCCACACCCGCAAGGGACCCTCTGATCCTCAGTTTCCTCATCTGTATAATGGGGATCATTATGGTGCCTTCCTTGCATGGTTTGGGTCTAGATGAAGCGAGGCCAAGGTAACATTGCCCTTGCTACCATTTGTTGAACCTGGCTGGGCCAGGCGCTGTGCAGAGCGCTTGGCCCGGAAGTAAATATGAGACGCTCAAACATCAGCTAGTCCGCCTGTTCTATGGTTGTTCCATCGGCTCTACCTCCCCCTTGGGGTTCCCTCTGCGATGCACTCGGTGTTTCCCCTTTGCAGCCACCGCCCCAGTTGTATCTCCCACGTGTCGTGTGCATGGTCGACATCACTTTTCCCTACTAGAAGCTTCCGGAGAGCCAAGGCCTTGTCTGTTTTCGCTCCCACTACTGACCAGGGGGTACCTAAGTACTTAATAAACATTAGTTTCCATCTCCCTTGGGTCCCTTTTCTGAGTGAGACCGGAGCTTCGCTTGTTTTTCTGAAAGCCCCGTATCACAGACTATCAACAGAGGCCACTGGCTGGGGGCTTATGTCCATTGTATGGTTTGAGCCATGCAGGGATGTTCTCTCCTGGTGCAAACCTGCAAGATCGCTGCGTCCTTGTTCCTGCTGAGGAGATGGCATTTGATGGCCACCCCATATCTCCATCTGATCGGTCCTAGTCCCTCCCTTAGGGATGCGTTCCAAAGCCACCTCGTCTAAGAAGCCTTTTTTAACTCTATTCCAGACCTGGAGACCTGCAAATGGCACAGGCAACGTCTTATTCTCTGGGCCGTGGCCCCTCAGGGGGCTCACTGCCATTGTGACTGCCCGGTGCCCAGTACAGAGACCGTGACCCGTAAGTGCTGATTGACCGAATCCTGTCAAAGCAAAACCAGACCCAGTCACTCCCACACCGTCCAGAAAAGGTTAGGACACACGCTTGTGATTTAAACAGCTGATTTCTTTCTTAACTCGCTCAGAAAAACATTTGTGGAGCACCCAGTGGGGTGCCAGGTCCCACGCTGGGTGCCAGGGAGGCAGCGGTAAATCGGGCAGGTGGTTCCTGGCCACCTCGGAGCTTCCTGTCTGGGCCAGTGGATTCACGGGCAAGGCCAAAATAAGACCAGGGCGTTGGAGGGAAAATCACCCGCCCCAAAGTGACCTCACATCTGCGAAGCGAGGGATGAATGGGCCTCCGTCCACCGAGGCGCATGGCTCCAGCTTCCTCCCTTGGCTGCAACACCTGAGGGCTCAGGGGAGCAGACGGGCAGGGCCGGGACCGTCCTGCTCCTCAGGCAGGGCTGACCCTCTGAACTCAGGGCAGAGGGGACTGTGTCCACCCAGAACCAGCTGGGGCCGCCCACCGCTGAAAGGTCCTAATTAGCTCATTTCCCCAGCCCCGTGGGCTGCGAGCAAGCTCCCTTCACCTTTTGCCCTGCCCCATCTCACTCAATTTAGCAGTTCAAGGTTCACTGTGGTGTCAGGGTGGGGACAGGGAAAATGTCCCCCACTCCCATGCCACTAAATAAAACCATCCCTTTGTGGCCGGCTCCACCCTGAAGACTTTGGAATCCTTCCCTCCCCAGCCTGGTTCTGATGAGGGGAGAGGCTATGGGTCCAGAGCCCTAGCTTCAAACTCTGTCTCTGCCGTTCGACGAGCAGCTGTGTGATCCTGAGCCAGTGGCTCACCCTCTCTGACCCTCCGTTTCTTCACCGATGAGGACACTAACCCTCACTTCACCTGGTGGTTGTGAGGACCGTGGGGTGAGGCCCCGTTGAGGCCAGAGGCACAGGGCTCAGGCCTGACCTTTGGTTCTGGCCCTTGCACTCTGCCCAGGTTTCCCAGACGGTAAGCCCCATGCGGGCAGGCACCGTGTCTGCCCCACCCACCGCTGTGTCTCCAGCATCTTACAGAGGTTGTGGCCAGAACGGGAGAGTCCTCAGGCCTTTCTTTAGTCAGCAAGTATTTCTTGAAGGCCTCCCATGTGCCAGGCCCTGAGCCCAGGAAGCAGCTGTTGAATGAATGAATGAATGAACGTTTTCTTCCTTCTCCCACCCCTGCTGCAGGGCCGAGCAAGTAAGACACTGGATGGAGAATAGGACGTGGGGTCAGGACCCCAGGAAAGAGACGGAGCACTGCGTCCTGGCAGCCCGCCTCTCCTAGGAAATGGGGCTTCCTTCTTCCTTCCCTGGCCCCGCCCCACCCATGCCCGTTACTCCCAACTCCAGGGGCTCCCAACCCAGCCCTGTGGCTGGATGAAGTCTGGATGTTCAGCTCCCTCAGGAGAGGGAGTGGGAATAAATGTCCTTCTGCCCCGGTCGGGATGAAAACTCCGCGGCTGCCACCCCAGACCCGCTGAAGCCAAAGCTGCATTTTATTTTTATTTATTTATTAATTAATTATTTTATTAATTATTATTTTTTAAATGTTTACTTATATTTTTGAGAGGGGGTGGAGGGGCAGAGAGAGAGGGAGACACAGACTCCAAAGCAGGCTCCAGGCTCTGAGCCGTCAGCACAGAGCCCGACGCGGGGTTCGAACCCGCGAACCGCGAGATCATAACCTGAGCCCAAGTCGGATCCTTAACTGACTGAGTCACCCAGGCGCCCCCAAAGCTGCATTTTAACAAGATCCCCGCGCGTTCGTGCGCCCACCCAAGTCCGAGAAGCGCTGCCCTATGGCATAGCCTTGAGTTAGTCATACCTCCTCTGTGCCTTCTTCAACTGTAAGTGGAGGCGATATTAATAACAACTGTCCAGACTTGGCATAAACCAAACGGAGCACGGACATCCAGTATGGATAAAAAGGATGGGATGGCATGTTCCAGAGCCACGTTGAAATGAATGGAATGGTCTACTTGTCTCCGGGCCACGGCTCGGCTGGTCACTGGAAGCAGATGGAACCCGAGAGTAGGGCAGGGGACAGGCGTTGGGGTCATCTGCCATCCTGTGTCGGGTTTAAAAATAGCGCTAAGGGAGCATTACGCATCTGGATGGGTAAAATACCTTCTCCTGCTTCTCTTTATTATGGGTCTGTGCAGGGGAGGTCAGGAATCACGCCCCATCCTGGGTTTACAGGACCTTTCCCTAATAAAGCTGAGGGCCGGGAGGCTGCGCATTCCAGGGGCCGTAATTAAAACCACCGAGGGTTATTTGGAATAACAGACCCGTTTAGTCGTTTAGTCGGAAGCACTTGCCATGCTAATTCAAACAAGGTGATTACAGGCGATTAGCGAACCTAATGCCTTCAGTTTAAAACCAGTCGGGGGGAGGGATGAGCCAAGGGCCTCTGCTACTTCCTGTGGGTGGTGAGGGGACCGAGCTGGGACTGAAATTTCATAAGGTCAGTGCCAAGTGGGGCACCTGGGCCCCCGCCTGGGTAAGATGCTCTCCCAGAGCAAACTCCTTCTCTGGAGTGGATGAGGCAGACCTGTCCCAGGAAGAATCCAAACTGAACCCCTTCACGTCTCCTGGGGACACTCTGGACACACTGCCCAAGAGCTGGCCCTGTCTACCTCTTCAGCCACAAATCCCGTGGCCTCTTGAGGGCAGGGGCTGGGTCTTGTGGTCCCTGTATCCTCCAAAGGGAATGCTTATGGGTGCACCTATGCACACCTAATGATATTTTACTTAGCACTTATCACGCGCTAAGCAGTTGATACACATCGCCTCATTTCATTCAGTTACTTCTGCACCCCTCTTGTTCCCATTTGACTGATGCGAAGTGTGAGGCACAGAGGGAGATCCGAGCCACACTGCTGGAAAGCGGTCGGGAGGGGCTTTGCCCCAAATCCGCGTGACTCTCAGGTCCCCCCGTGACCTCTCCGAATGCTTACAGTAAGTCCACAAGGTGCGAGCTGCTGTTACTGTCCCTCCGTCTTGCAGCTGAGGGGACAGAAGCTCAGAGAACCTAGTAACTGGCACAGGATGATGAGCTGGTGAGTGGCTGAGCTGGGCTCTGACCCTGATGTTGTTGCCTGCAACCCCCCCTGCCTTGAGTCCCTTCACTGTAGCATTCTGGAAAGGGCATGGAATGGCGGAAGGGGAGGAGGCCACCAGGGAGACTCATTAGGGAAGGGCATCCAAGACCGAGGGAACTGAACAGATACGTGAAATAGGGAGGTGTCAGCCTCCAGTGTCGGAAACCCCCGCATCAAGCGGCTTAAACCCACTTAATGAGAAATATTTACAATCACCAGCAACACGTACTGAGGACTGGTTAATTTCGAGGCTTCACAGCACGGTCAAGAACACTGGCCACCTTCTTTCCCTTCTCCCTTCCTCCCTTCCATCCCTCAGTACTGGACACTGTCTGTATGCCAGGCACCGTCCTGAGCCCTGGGGTGACGGTGGGGAAAAAGCAAAGTCCTTGCCTTCTTGGAGCTTATGGTCCTGTGTGAAAGACTGAGGGTAAACACCAGCCCCCCCACCACACAATGTACATATTATTTTCTGTATATAATGTGTTTATATAAAATACACATATTAGCTATAACTACCTATATAATAATACATAGTGTATATGTATTATACACCCAACACAGTGTGTATATTATATGTACACATGCACATATACAAATAACATGATACCAAGTAAGAGCTATTAAAAAAACAAACAAGAAAACAGAGTAATAGAGGGGAGAGTAGTCAGGGAAATCCTTTTTTTATTTTTAAAAGCTTATTTATTTATTTTGAGAGGGAGAGGCAGAGAGACAGAGAGAGAGAGAGAGAGAGAGGGAGAGAAAGAATCCCAAGCAGGCTCCATGCTGTCAGCACAGAGCCTGACTCGGGGCTCAATCTCAAGAACTGTGAGATCATGACATGCGCTGAAATCAAGAGTCGGACACTTAACCAACAGAGCCACCCAGGTGCCCCATGTCAGGGGAGTCCTTCTAAGGAGCTGGCATTTGAGCAGACCCCCGAGCGAGTTGGAGGAATGACAGCAATGAGATCTGGGGGAAGTGGTCTTGGTAGAGGGAACGGTGTGTGCAAATGCCCTGGGGTCGTGTAGTGCTTGGAATGGAGTGAGTGAAACCTCCCTGTCATGCGTCCTGCAGGTGAGTCTCCTCGTGGTGGTCAAAGTGGCTGTAGCAATTTCAGGCACCAGAGGTGGACATGACACCGGTCAATGAAGAAGAGAGATGTCTCTCCCCCGTTTGTCACTGTTTTGTCAATCTTTGAAGAAATCCTTCCTGGACGGGACGTCCCCCGTGGGTTTTTCCTCAATCTTGTTGGCCAGAGCCACAGGCCCGTGTCTAACCCCATCCCAGACAGGGGACTGGAACTCCAGCGGCTGGCTTAGAGCAGTGAGAGTACGCCCTCGGAACCGGCGATGAGGCGTGCCTCTCTGAGTTGCGGGAAGGAGACAGGAGGTCCTTCTAATAAAACGAGGTCCTGCCGGGAAGAAGGAAGGGGGACGTAAGCAGAAAGGATGTGGACAACGATGAGCCATGACTTTAAAAAGCAGGGCATGTCCTCGTCCTCACTGGTGGGCTGGCTGGTAGGGAATCTGTCTTGACCATGAAGACAAGGGCCCCCGGCTTGGGATAGTAGAGCAACGAGACAGGAGACTGGGAGCCATCAGATCAGCCCCGGATGCTTGCAGTTAGATGAAATAGTTCGGGGACAGGAAGTCCGATGCCGCCCCCAGCCCTGCTTCAACGACTGAGTCTTCTTTACCCATCGGGGCTCACGTCAGGCTTCACCACAGCAAAGGAAGGCTTCGCTGCTTGAGAAACTTCGCCTGGTGTTGTTCAAGCTCGTCACTTGACAAACTGGAAACGGAGATCCAGCAAGGGGAAGTGACTTGCCCAGGACCACACAGCCAGCAGGTGTCGGAGCCGGGACTAAACTCAGGTCCTGCCCGACAGGAGTGGGTTCCGAACTCCTAGATCTTTCCAATCAGGCACCCTCCCTATTGGGATCTCGAAACCGTGCTATAGAGAGAACTGGGTCGATTCCATGCCTGAAGGGAAGACAGGCTCATGGTTCCTAGGCATTATATTCTCATGTGCTCACTCTGGGTTTTATCTCCATCTTCCAGCCAGGGTGTAGACCCAGGCAGGGAGATGGCTGATCCAGGCTTTTGTTAGCAGGTCTCAAAATATTCTAAGAATCGGGTGGGGGGGGGGTAGGTTGGGGGGGGGCACTGATTATAACGCAGATTCCTGGGTCCTGTCCTGAAAGATTCTGATTCACTAGGTTTGAGGCGGGGCCCAGGAATCTGCCTCAAAGTTAAAGCCTCCCTGGGTAGTTATGCTTTAAGTTGTCCCCAGGCCACCCCCTGAGAAACACTGGCCCAAAGGATTCCAGAGGAAAGTTCTCTTTATCTGAAAAACACAATCCCACGTCCAAATCTGAGGCTTGGCATCGCTTTCCCCTGCCTGTGTGGACCCTTTTCCTGCAGCTGAAGATCAGATTTGCTACCTGGGGGAGGAGGGGGTCGGGGTTGATCTGTTTGAACTCAAACTGTGAAAATAATTGGGATCCACTCTTTTCTGAGAGAAGGTTTTGAAGGGAGCGTCAGGGGGCACTGGTCACCCAGGAGTCACGAGTAAAGGGCACAGCTTCTGCCTGGGGGATGTGTTTCGTGCGTCCCGCTCCCCGCTGGCCTGCCTGCTTCGGGCCCCGGGGGACTGCACCCCTTTCTTCCTGGGGTAGCTCTCTTCTTCCTCTTCAGACCTCATGCCCCTATCTACCTCCGTGTCGGACTTTCAAAAGAGCTCCGTGCTCTCTGTAGTGCAGCTGCACGAAACAGTCAACAAAAACCCCATCTTTCGACAAAATTCCTACTTGGAGAAGCAAAAAAAGAAATAGTTTGGCATCCTGAAAGTTAAGACTTCATAGTTCTGTTTAATAGAGCATTTTCCGGGGTGCCTGGATGGCTCCGTCGGTTAAGCATCCGACTTCGGCTCCGTGCATGATCTCACAGTTCGTGGGTTCGAGCCCCGCGTCGGTCTCTGTGCTGACAGCTCGGAGCCTGGAACCTGCTTTGGACTCTGTTTTCCTCTCTTTCTGCCCCTCCCCCACTTGTGCTCTGTCTCTCTCTCTCTCTCAAAAAATGAATAAATTTTTTTAAAAAATGAAAATAAAAGAGCATTTCCCTACAGGCGCCTGGGTGGCTCAGTCGGTTAAGCGTCCGACTTTGGCTCAGGTCACGATCTCCCAGTCTGTGAGTTCGAGCCCCACATTGGGCTCTGTGCTAACAGCTCAGAGCTGTTATGCTCAGCCTTTCCCCTCTTGGATAAAAAGGTTGAGGAGGCGACAATTTCCCACAGGCTAGTGGCTTCACCCCGCTGCCTCGTGACTAGCACCCACGCTGGACGGCCAAGGTGCAGCAGGCTGGGAAAACCCAGGCACCTGCGGACAAGTCTACAACGGGCAATATGATGGCCAAAAAGACTTGGAGATCAATCCTGACCACCCCATTGCGGAGACGCTACGGCAGAAGGTGGAGGCAGAGAAGAAGGACCAGGCTGCCAAGGTGCTGCTGTTTGAAACGGCGTTGCCTTGGGGCGCCTGGGTGGTCAGTCGGTTAAGCGTCCAACTTCAGCCAGGTCACGATCTCGCGGTCCGTGAGTTCGAGCCCCGCGTCGGGCTCTGGGCTGATGGCTCAGAGCCTGGAGCCTGTTTCCGATTCTGTGTCTCCCTCTCTCTCTGCCCCTCCCCCGTTCATGCTCTGTCTCTCTCTGTCCCAAAAATAAATAAACGTTGAAAAAAAAAAAATTAAAAAAAAAAAAAAAAAGAAACGGCGTTGCCTTCTTCTGGCTTCTCACCTGAGGATCCCCGGACCCACTCCAACCGCATTTACTGCACGATCAAGCCAGGCCTGGGGACAGAAGATGATGAAGTGACAGCAAAGGAACCCAGTGCTGCTGTTCCTGACAAGATCTGCTTCCTTGAGGGTGATGAACATGCCTCTTGCATAGAAGTAAATTAGTTTCTACCTGTAGACCTTGTGCCCTCTGTATGGTGTCCCCATGGCTCCCCAGCAACCTTCAGTGACCCCAGTTTACCCGGTTTCCTCTGCTGATGTCTAGTGGTTTTTTATCTCCTTTGTCTGAGGCAGCATATAAGGGCCTCAAGCTGTATCCTTGCCCATATTTGACACGGGTTTGGATGTGTACTGTGGGTTTAAAAAAAAATTCTACTCTGAAATTAAAATATGTAAAATAAAGAAGATACAGTTTTGTACAAAATAATAATAATAAAGGAACATTTCCCCTAAAACAGCCAGGTCCTGACACTCCTTGCCTTTGGCTTAGATTTCCTAAGGTCTAGGTTTCAGAAGCTCACATAGCCACTGCCCTGCTTACCTGTAATCGGGAACTCCAGGGGTCACTGGATTCAGGCATGGCTGGATCCAGGGGCTCTGTGTCTATTTCTCTTCACCTCATGACCCTGCTTTCCTCTCAGGCAGGCTTTCTCCCTGTGTAAAGATACCTTCTGGAAGCCTGAGGCACGCATGGTGCTGACAGCTTGGGATCCTAAGGAGGTCCCTATGTGAATCTCTTCCAACGTCCATACACCAAATCTGACAAAGGGACCGTGATTTGCCTTGCCTAGCCCCAATTCTCAGACCAGTCACTGTGGGCTAGAGGGTGGGATTCCATGGTCTCTAGGTGTAGATCCTGTGCCCATCACTGTCATCTGGGAGCAAGTAGGACACTGAGATGATCTCTCATGAGCTGTGGAATGGGGTGAGGACACCCTAAGAGAGGGCTCCTGCAGATTAATAAGGGCTGCCCACCCAGGAAGCAACTGGCCTGGTGTCCCTCTAGTGTTAAAAAGCAAAGTGTAATTCAACCTAGGGTCAACCCACGGTCCAGTGCTCTTCTCATTGTGTCACTGGCCCGTAAGGGACGTTGGGAGCCTCTTCTTGCAGCTCAGGTGTCTATGGATGATGAATATAACGGGGTTAGGGTGAAAGTGGTCAAGGTCTCGACCAAGATCTCCGGTAGCCATGATGTAATGGGCAGACCACTGCACTCAGCATCAGTGATGGAATTCTGCATTTACTCTGTATTTGGACGTTGCCACTTACTCTGTCATTGTGAAGTGTAGTTAACCTCTCTGACCCTGTTTCCTCATCTGTAAAGGGGGATACATTGCTCAGCAAAGCCTGGTTTGGCACGGGGGCTGAGGGACGGAGGTCACAGACACGCCCTGGCCCTTGGAATGGACCTAGCAGGAGATAGACAGTGTGGGGCCCCCATCGCAGACCATACCTGTGGGGTCAGGGAGGGTTTGTGAGATTCAGCAAATAAAAATATAGGCTGCCCAGTTAAATTTGCATTTCATACCATTAATAATCCTTTTAGAGAGAGAGAGAGAGAGAGAGAGAGAGAGAGAGTGAGAGAAAGAGGAGCGGGGCAGAGGAAGAGAGAGAATCTAAAACAGGATCCATGCTCAGTGCAGTGTCCCATGTAGGGCTCAATCCCATGATCCTGAGATCATGGCCTGAACTGAAATCAAGAGTCAGACACTCAACTAACTGAGCCATCCAGGCGGCCCAACAAATACTTTTTTTTTAGTGTATATCTCATACAATATCTGGGATATTCTTATACTAAAGTTATTTATTTGTCTGAAATTCAAGTTTCCTATATTTTATCTGGCAACAGTAGGTCAGGGGCAGGTTTACGTCTGAGGATCCCATTGGTTCAGGCTGATGAACCTGATCCCAGGGGTGCAGCTTACCCAGAGCTCTAATTATACCAAAAAGGATTCGTCTTTTCTCTGTCTCCTGGCTCTGCTTTCTTCTGTTTTGCTTCATTCCCAAGTGGTGGGAAGGTGGCCACCAGATCTCCAAGCTCTCTTTCCCACAGTTTAGTAAACCCAATGGGAAAAGCCTGCCACCTTCCCATATTTCCAGCAGAAGTTTCAGGCCTGACTCTCATTGGTCCAAATTGAGTCACATGCCCTTCCCTGAACCAATCACTGTGGCCTGGGAAGATGAAGTCTCCTGATTGGCCAGGCCTGGGTCATGTGCCCACGCTGTTCTGCTTACTCCACATGGATTGAAAGTTGAGAAGTTCCCTTAAGGAGAACTGGGGTGCCATCCCCACAAGAGGAAATAGGATGGGCTGCTGAAAACAGCAGGTGCCCTCAACGGGGCATCCACATTCTCCTGACTGAAGCCCTGCCTCAAGGGGCAGAGTCGGCCGAGCCCATGCAGCCAGCCTTCTTGCTGCTTATGGAGAGGTCTGGGGATTACAGACAACACAGGACTGGGATGAATCCTAGCTCTGGGTGACCTTGGGGCAGTTCTTTTACGGCTCTGTGACTCAGTTTCCTCATTTATAAGTCAAGAAGAAACAGCTACAAGCTAATCATGTCCTCAAGCAAGCAGCGTGCCTAGCACTGGGGCCGGCAGGTGGCCAGCACTCAATACATGACAGGTCTTACCTTTCTGGGGGTTCTTGCCCCAGGTGAGAGCCTTTTAAGGGAGAAATGGCAAAGCTTTGGCCTCTGGATTGTCAGAGAGCACCCCCTTTCCGTATTTGGGTGGGTAAAATGTTTGAATGGCTCTAGCCTACCTGCTGTACCTACCGTTGAGGCAATTTAGCAGGGGTGGGGTGAGCAGGTTGCCCAGAGGGCTTGAACATGTGTACCCCAGCCCCAGTGGCAAGTCACACGTCAAAGTCATGCCGAGAGGCACATGGACCAGAATGGCGCAGGAGGGGACCTACAAAGGGGACCCGTGCTGGGTTTTTAAGCAGCCAAATAAGCCCTGAGGTTATCTGTCTGCAGTCTACACATGCTTGAAATGCCTTACCATGCCTATGTGCCTTAAGTTTTAGACTTTCATCCTTTTCAAGATAAAAGTATTTGTGGGAGGGGTTCAACTTTATGCAGTTAATAACTGTTGACACCTCTTTGCGACTGAGGGAGCCAAGAACAAGATTTATAAGGGAAGTGAAAGAGAGAGAGAGAAGGGGGTACTGGGTAGGAAAGGAGGTGGGTTCAGGCCCTACCGGTGGGAAGAATCATTAGCAAGGAGAGGCTGTGCCTGCCTCCTCCATCCAGCACTGGCCCAAGGGGCCAGCCACTCACACGGCCCTGCTGTTCCCGTTTCCTAGGATTGGGTCAATGTGGGCAGCTTTGGAAACATTCAGAACAAGGTGAGAATCCTGACTTTGTCCCTTAAACACAGTGTTTGGCCTCGGCAAGTGACTTAACCTCTCAGAACCTCAGTTTCTTCATCCATTAAATGGGGATTCTCTGCCTCCTCGATAGGGTTAGTATGAGAATTCGTGAATTATATTTCAAGACCCTTTGGCCTATCAGCTTAGACTTTCCAAAGAGCAGTTGCATTGTTCTAGATATTTCCATGTTCTCATGCAACCCCACCCGAGGGATTCCCCCACCATCCCTGAGCCCCAGCCCGGACTTCAGAGACAGAACCAGGCGGCCCATCAGACTCTTGAGGACAGGCTTCTGGGGTCGGGTCCTGGCCTGGACTTCACCACGGGGTCCCCCAACTCAGGAGGCATCTTTACCTCCAGTACCTCCACCCCAAGCACCGCCATTTGCCTGTCAAGGAACTTGGGTCCATGTAGAGCTCAGACAATAGCAGCTTTGTTCTTCATTAAAGAATCTTAATTGACTGAAGAAGAAAAAAAAATCTGAGCTCTTCCTTAAGAAGCTCATAATTTAATAGGTGAAATGTCAGAGAAAATCAATGCCAGGCCGTTTCCTGGCGGGCCTCATTATGCCGTCCATTAAACAACTTTTATGTTTTGTTTATAGTTGCTCGTTCCCCGCCCCCCCCCCCGCCTCTAATTCCACCCCCCGCCTTCTAAAAAAATTTATAATGTTAAAAAGGGACATGGGCTGAGAAACCAAGTTACAAGAAACCTACTGGCTGTCCCTGGCAGGGCTGGGACAATCCGGCCACCACAGAAAAGGCGATGTTCCCAGGAGCAGACGCCGCTGAGGGCTGGGCCCAGCCGGGTGGGCGCAGGGTCAGCACATTCTGAGAATTTTGCAGATTCGGAAGTGTTTTTTGAGGTAGAAAGGTCCTCATTTATTGGGTGATGGTTAGGAAGGTCCTGGAAGGGACGGAAGAGCAAGTGGAACTTGCAAATCTCCCTTTTCCCTTGAGAAGAGAAACTCCAGGCCCCACCAGGACCTGGTGGGTCAAGAGAGGGGCTCGCCGGATGTAGTGCTGTTTATGGTCCTGTAAAGGGGCTGCTGTGCACGCAAAGGAAAGTCTTAAGACGTGAGGTCACCGGTGCGATCAGCTGGGTCCGGCTTGTTCCCAGCCATGCTCTGGCCACGAGCGTGACCCCTTGGGGGGACATCCCCCTGTGAGAAATGACCCAAGTTGAAGACGAGGCTGTCCCCAACTTGACAGTCTTGGACCTCGGTCAAGGCAGTAGGCAGAGGTCAGTCTTCCTAGACGATGTGTTTGTGCTCGTCACCCCCCACTTCACCTCGGGACTCTGCCAACCCATCAGGGTCTGGACCAGCTCCTGCCAGCCTATCAGGAGAGAAAAAGTCTCCTTTCCAGAGAGGGAGGAAGGTCTCTGAGTCTTAGTATAGGTTCCCCGGAAGCTGACCCTCAGACAAGAACCCAGTGCCAGTAGTCGGTGGAAGCTGATCCCAGGAAGCACCAGCAGAGGAGTGGGAATCAAGAGAAGAAGAGGAAGGGCTTCAGTAAAGGGCACATTAGCCAGCTGATGATCACTGTGGCGACTGGGGCTTAATTACGGAAACTGTGTAGAACATATGCCCCAGGGAAGGATGCAGTTTCTGGAGTCAAAGAATGCCCTCCCTCTCTATTCCAGGCACGAAGATACAGGGATGGAGGGTGGAGGGCACGTGATAGGAGATGGCCCCTGTGAGCGCAGAGGGCTGGAGATCCCCTCACTGTGTTCCTGAGCCCGGAGCTCAGCCCTCGAACCCTTAGTCTCCTCGATTTGTAAAGTGGATCTCATCATTCCTACCTGTGGCCTGTGCCGTGGCCGTAATGGTGGTCTGGCATTGCGGTGAGCTCCTTGTATGGACTGAAGTGTTTCTCCCCCCCTCCCCAAATTCGTAAGTTGAAGCCCTGACCCCCGATGTGACTGAATTTGGAGACAGGGCCTTAAGGTTAAATGAGGTTATAAGGGTTGGGCACTCAAGCAGCAGGATTGATGCCCTTAGGAGAAAAGGAGAAGACATTAGAGGTCTCTGTCTCTCCCTGTCTTTCTGTATCTCTGTCTCTGTCTCTCTCTTCCCTCTCTCCCCCCACACAGAGGAAAGGCCGTGTGCTGACAGCGTGAGAAGGTGGGCAAGCCAAGGCAAGAGGCCTCCCCGAAACCCACCTCGACGGCACCTTGATCTCAGACTTTCCAGCCCCCGTAACCGTGAGAAAATGAATTTCTGTTGTTTAAGCCCGCCAGCCAGCCTGTCACCTTCTATGACGGCGGCCTGAGCTAAGACACTCCTGGACCTGGCAAGCAGTCGGCGGGGATGCGCATCCTACCGCCGTGTACACGTGAAGCTGTAGGACCTTGGGAAGTTTTTTACTTTCCTCAGTTTCCTTCCCTGTAAAATGGGAGAATAATGAGACCCCTTCACTGGTAAGCTGTCCCGCCACGACTCTCGTCTCGGCGGCAGGTGTCACCGTCAGCGGCGGCCGAGGGGGCGACTCTGCGGATCCTGGCTGGGTCCTCCCGTCCCCGGTGGTCAGCTGACTGTGAGCCGGTGGTTGGGTCACAGCCGTCATCACACCCTCACTACAGGCACCCCACACGCGCAGAGAGGTGCGTCCCACCCTCCAGCGGGCCGGCCCGGGCTTCTGTGCCCAGCGGTGACCGAGTTCCTTGGGAGCAAGGGGAAACCGCCGGGCCTCCCGAGGCCTAGGCCTGGACTGGCACTGAGTCGCTTCTATCACATTCTGTTGGCCAAAGTGAGAGTCCCCAGGCCAGCCTGGATTCGAGGGGAGATAGGACTGACCCCACCTCTGCATGGGGGTTGCTGCAAAGCCATCGCAAAGGGCAGAGATTCAGGGAGGCCATCAGCCAGGGACCGCAAATGCGATCGCTGCACTCAGACGGTGTTTGGAGGAGGAAATGCGGGTGCCCGGAAGGGCGACGGCTGAAAGGGTGCTCCCTGCCGTCTTCGGGAACGAACCACCGGGAATCCTCAAGATAAGACCGGATGCCCTTGGGTCAGGAGCCAGAACCCACTTATTTCAAAGCCACAGCTTTTGCTGACTCAAACCTTCCCCTAAGAGGGTGAGCCCAGGGATACATCTCTCTCTCTCTTACACACACACACACACACGTGCACGCACACACGCACTTGACTCGTTCGTATGCAGGCACGCACGGACGAGCTGCTCGTACACACTTACATCCACAGGCACACGTGCCCATGGAGCACAGACGCACCTCACTTGCACGCGGGTGCAGATACAAGTGTGTCCCACCGGGCCCAGCCGCCCTTGCCTCAGCTTCTAACCTCCACACAGCTGTATGCCCTCTGGACTTTTGGCAGGACCTCTTGGAAGGGGCGAGAGGAGGAGAGGGCAGGGGGGTGGGTGGCAGGCACGATCAATGTTCTTGTCTGGCCCCAGTGCCTGCCAGGGCCTGAGGAACAGCAGACCCAGGTTGGCATTCGTGCCCATGGGGCAGGTCACAGGGTGCCTTAAAGATGTAAGGCGGGGGTGGGGGGGGGAGGAGGAGTCCCAGCGGGACAGGGGGCTCTCGCCAGCTCGGGGCCCAGGCCCTGAGGGCCAAATGCTCCCTTCAGCAGCTCCCCAACAGGGGAGGCTGATTGCAGCTCCCTAGACCTGTGCTCGTTAGCAGGCAGTTTGAGGTGACAGTCGTGGTGAGAGCCTCCACCACTTTTTACGTCACTTAGACCGTATTGCAGCTTCTTGGCCGCAGGCCCCGAGCTGCTGCGGCCCAGGGTAGAACCGGGGAAGGCGGCAGGCTTCTGAAGCTCAGTCTTCCACCTCTGAGATGCCCGGCAAGCAGCCGCAGACCTCGCTGGGTCGTGACGACGGCTTTTGAAGGGTTTCGTGTTTTCTGGGCTTCTGCCTCCTTGGGATGCAGTCCCTCTGGGTTTGAGATGTGCTGGGGGCAGAGCTTGAGGTGCTCCAGAGGCGGAGAGAGTTGCCTGTGACCTGAGGACCCAGGCCTCAGCGGAGAGACTCAGATTTGCATGTCTGCACCCAGGGACCGGTCTACACACCTCCAAGAAGGAAACCTTCGGGTCCACGGGGAGCAAGGAGGGGGGTGGTGAGCAGCTGTGACTATCTCCCGTGGGCAAGTCCGCGAGATGACCTGGAATTACCTTTGTGTTCCTGTTCTTGTCCTTGGTGGTGGGGGGTGGGTGATGGTGTGTGGGCAGACTTTCCTCAGGGATCAGCAAAGTATGGCCCAGAGGCCAAATCGCACCTGCCGCCTGTTTTTGTCAATAAAGTTTTACTGGAACACAGTCATGTCCACTCTATACGTGTTACCTACTTTCACACTATAACCGAAGAGAGTAGTTGGGACAAAGCCCCGATGGCCTACAAGGCTGAGAACTATGAGCTATTCGGTCCTTTATAGAAAAAGTTTGCCGATCCCTGAGAAGAACAACCTGGGTTCCAGAATGAGAAAGCCCCAGGATGGAACCCCCCCACTTGCTAGCTCTGTGACTTTGGGTAGGTCACTTAACTTCTCTGAGCCTCAGTTTCCCCACACGTAACCTCATAGGGTTGTGCAGGGGATTGTAGCACTCGGCCCGGTGCTGGGCACGTAGGTGGGCAGGTGGTGTTTCTCGGTAAATGGCAGTGTGTGTTCAGCGTCTTGCCGGAGGCTCTTGCAAGTCAGGGTTTCCGCAGGCGCCCTGGCAGAGGAACTTGATAAAAATGCAGTCCTGAGCCTCCCCGCAAGTCTGCTGAGCCAGCTCTGCAGAGCTGGTGGGCTCCCTGGGTAATACAGCCAAAGGGGGGCAGGGCCAGCGTGGAGGCGGGTGTTGATTAGGGCAAACAACTCATCCTGTTTGCTTGGGACTAACCAGGAAAGTCCCACGCAAACCTGGATGAGGTGGTCTGGTCGCTGGAAGTGGCTCATGATACTCGCTATCCAGTGAGGTGGCCTGGCAGGCAGGGGCTTGGGCCCCCCCCACCCCCAGCCCTGCTCAATCCAAGAGGCTTGCCCCAGGTCCCACAACCACCAGGGTCAGCTCTTCGGATGCAGAGGGAACAGCATCACAACATTTACGGCGCCCCCCCCTCCTCCCTGCCCCGCTCTCCTCATCTCCTTGTTAAGCGTTTTCCCACCATTTTGGGGTCTCAGGCCTCCCACGCGCCCACGGAGACTGACTCTCCAGAAGGGATGAGCAGTCAGTTAGAATTCCAGCAAGTAGCCACCTTTCCGAGGAGCTTGAAGCTTGAAGCTTGAAGCTTCGTGGTTAAGAATGAAAGGGGTGATTTGATTTTGGTGGGGAGACATTTATGCAATTAGGTGGCGGGAGCTGGAAGGAGATGTCTGGATTCACACGGAGCAGTAACACCTATTCTTACAAAGCCCCCGCCCCCGGGAACCCTGGGAGAAAGTCAGGGGGTGTCCTCTCACCCCCCAAGGGAGCCCCGGGGGCCCTGAGCTGCCCTGGCCAGCCTTTGTCTTGACTCCCCCGGGAATGGTGAAATCTTAGCTTTTGAGCCAGGAATATTGTTTTGAAAAAATGAAACGCCCAAAGAGTCCCTACAGTCCCCAAACCTCATTTTAAAGGGATTATAGCAGCTGGCTTGTAAATCCTGTTTCTTAGGTGGGGGGCTTAGAGCAGGGCTCAGGCAAGGACCGGGGTGGGGAAAGAAAGGAAGGTCATTTCATTTCCTGGAGAGGAAAAGCCCCGGTTTTCCCCGCTGCCGTGCCTGGGACCCGGCTCGCTGTCTCCGCTGGGGAAAAGGGAAGGGGCAGGAAGGGTCCCGAACTTGGAGTCAGGAGTCAGGCAAGGAGGGCTCTAGTCTTCCTTTCGCCTTCGATTCACGGCCGACCTTGGAGTTGCCCTCTGGAGCTTGGTCTTCTGAGTGACGAGGATTTGAAATGAAAGCAGAGTTTTACCATCCTCCTTTCTTTTCTTATGCTCCAGGAAGGGGTCCCCTTCCTCTGGGCTCCCCACAAGGGCAGGTGGATAAAAGGAGAACCAGTCAAAATGCTTTGTCCGGGGAAGGTGGGGAGCTCTCTGGGGGCAGCTGCGTGGCTGAGAGTCTTCAAAAGCTTTAATTTAAAAAAAAAGAAAAAAGGCTTGGGGGGATGCCTAGATGGCTCAGTTGGTTGAGTGTTTGACTCCTGATTTTGGCTCAGGCCATGATCTCATGGTTCATGGGATAGAACCCCACGTCAGGCTCCTCACTGAGCGTGGGGCCTGCTTAAGATTCTCTATCTCTCTCCCTCTGCCCCCTCTCCAGCTCACGGTCTCTCTCTAAAATTAAAAAAAAAAAAAAAAAAAGTTTTTTTTTTTTGGAGTGGGGTGGGGGGAGGTGGAATCGGGCTAGTGATTTGACACCTGCCAGGAAGAGGTTCCAGGGGAAGGACAGGTAGAGAAAGGATTTTAGGTAACGTTCGCTGCAGTCCTGTGCAATGTAATTCCCCTCCACTGGGCCCCCTGCAGAAAAACTTCAGTTAATGCAGACCAACCATCACAGAGTGTTAAGGTCGGAGTAGCAGTTCGTTTGGGCGAGTGCTTCTGCAGAGGCAATCCTCGTGGAAAGAACGGGAAGACCCATTGCTATCTGCCTGGTATTTCTCGACTACCAAGAATGGTCCAGACCAGTGCTGCCCTGAGTGTGGGGGTCGAACCACTAGTGATTCGCGAGATGATTTTGGGTGGCACCCCCGCGATCTTGAGAAAATTGCTATTTATTCATTTAAACGGGTCACGGGAGAAAATAACCCATGTGTCACACCTGCCAATTTGAGGATTTTATTGCTTAGGACACGGTCGAAAGAGGCACATATGTTAATACACTGTGAGGTGACTCAAAGGGACTGTTAAATGGTGCTCTGACCACGGAAAAGGTCCAGAGAAGCCCTTAGTGGGACAGGACCTTGGGAGGCATCAGCTGGCCCACCCCCAGAGGACCTGGCTCTGTGTCCACCCCTACCTACCGTGAGGTTATAAGCCTCTTCCCCAAACATCCAGCCACATCTTCGGGGCAGTAGGGAGAGCTGGGGAGGAATCAGAAAGAGTGAGTAAAGAGAAGGCGTCGATCCAATGAACGGTTAAGACAGTTGGATTGGGACGTTTTAAACCGGACTGAACAAAAGTCAGCTTCCTTCTCTCCCTCTCCCCCTTTCTCACCCCCTCCTTCCTTTCCTCCCTGCTTCCCTTCTACCCGCTGGGTGCAGGCTCATAAGGGAGTTTAGAGTAATTTTAGAGAAATAAACTACACACGCTTGGCATCCTTGCCCCACCCAGAGGAGTAGAGCTACTGGGTGATCCTCACACACAAAGATAATATTAACCAAATTAAATACATTTTTGGTCAATAACTTCCTATGGCCCTTTCTTGGATAGTCCCCTTACACGTGCAAATGTGAGATTCGGAGAAGTCCTGCTCTTCAAAAGAATACACTTGACTATGAGCATTTCTCAAGTGCATCTGACTCTGGTATGCTACTTCTGTGCAGCACACGTTCATATCCAGCATAATTCGTTCTCAAAGACCCCATTTTGGGAAACGCTGGACTGGAAGCTGGTGAAGGTGTCTTCCTTCTTGGCAATGTAGGCGCTGGTGATCGAGAAGCCCCTGGAGACAGCTGCCTCCCGGGCCAGCCTCTCCTGGGTGGGCGAGAGGGTTGGTTATGCCGCAGGGGCTTCCGGCCAAGATCTGGCCCCCACTCCATCCCTGTCTCCAGCAGAGAGAAGTCAGAGTGACCTGCCAGTCGTGGGGTGGGGTTTTTAGAGCTCCCAACGAGTTTCCAAAAAATGCCTTCCCTCTGCCCAGGCTTCCTCTTGCCTCTGTTATTAGGATTAGAAAGAGAACAACAGCAATAAAAATACAAAACACCAAACAACAAAAACCCTGAACTGAACAATACCCCAAGCCACATCAGAGGAGCAGTTTCCCTGCTGGCCCCCCGCCTGCACAGTCTGGTTGTCTGGGTACAGCTCCGAGCTCTGCCCCATGGTCAAGAACAGCATATTCTCTAGGGGCCTTGGTTTCCTCAACTCTTTCCTCCTTCTGGGCCACCCTCCTTGGGTGGTGTGAATGAGTTGGAGGGTAAGGCAGGCCCCATGGTGAAATCCCAGCCTTAAGGTGGTTGGACGTTCTTTATTTAAATGTTCAAAATGATGAACAACCTGAATGCCGTATTCATCACAATTAGTAAATTAACATCTGTTCAGCATTTGACAGTTTACAAAGCAGTTATATGGTCATTCCTAAGAAAAACCCGTGAAATTGATGGTGCTTCTCCACTCCATCAATGAGGAAACAGACACAGAGGAGGATAAATAGCTTGCCCAAGGTCACAAAGTGGTGTGAGACATAGCTGGGACTTGAACTTAAGTCTCCTACTTTTAAACTGGGCATTATTATAGAGCAGAAGATATGATCCCCACCATTGAGAAATTTCTGTCCTGCTGAGAAAATGAGGCTGGTTTCATACTATTTATTGTTGTCTGTTTTTTGGATGTGTGTGAATAAATCATTCTATGAATATTGGAGACACTGTCTCACTCAAGAGACCTGCATTCAGAGGAAAAAAGAAAACCTCATGGGATGATGTGGTTAAGAGAGGCTTTCTAGAGGAGGTAGACCCAGGGCCTTAAAGAATAAACTAAACACAAGAAAAGTGTCTGACAAATCAGTCATTCACACCATAGTGTAAAATCCATTTGGTGTCCCATTTCTAACTGTAGGACGAAAACAAAGCTCTCTTATTCGTTCATTTACGACGACATTTTGAGCCATTACTGTGTGGCAACCCCAGGCGAAGTACTGATACCAGCTTGTCCCAGGGAATAGGCTCTTCAAGATCAAATGTGAAGAGGAAGGAGGCACAGCTCCCCAAACCAGAGAGTGACGGAGCAGGAGCTACACCCGGCTCTCAGCTTATGTTCTCAACCCACTTCTTTCTATCAAAATGGCTGATCTGGCCTGGGAAGCAGTGTCCAGAGCTCAGACATGGCTGAGAACTCAGATGCTGGGCCTAGGGTTTAGGTGGGAGGGGCATGAAATCCCGAGAACCCAGGATTTGAGCCTCAGGAGGTGGAAGTCTGCCGTTGGAGCAAGAGGGAACAGGCGTCTAAGTGCCTGGGGCACTGAGAAGGTGGACGGAGAGTTCTAGAGTACAGATTAACAAAACCACAGAAGGTCAAGAGGTGGACAAGTGGAGCAGGATCCATGGAAGACTGAGGCCTGGGGAGCAGAGCTGATGAGGCCCTTGGCCAGGTTGGACAATTAGCAAATGAATTGTGTTTCTAATTGTATTTCTGGTCTCAACTTGCTCATCTAGTAAGTGAAATGATAGTATATGGGATATTGCTTTTAAAAATTGAAAGTGATTTATGAAACCTCCTCAGGGGCTGTTAGTGAGCCTTTGCACATGCTGTTCCCTCTGCCTGAAACGCTTTCCCCACACCTCATGTGGCTACTCCTTTTCAAGTAGGGCTAGGTTCAGACCACCAACTCAAAGAGTCGGTTGACGGCCACCCCATCTCAGGAAACATCCCCACCTACTCCAGTCTCTCCCCTCAGCCACTGTATTTGCTTTATGGTCTTTGACAATGTGAAATTGTCTTCCTTCTTTCTTACTTTTTTGAGTTGTAATGTCTATTTTATTAAAGACGTATGTGGCTTTAAAAGTCAAAGTTTGGGGGGGCGCCTGGGTGGCGCAGTCGGTTAAGCGTCCGACTTCAGCCAGGTCACGATCTTGCGGTCCGTGAGTTCGAGCCCCGCGTCAGGCTCTGGGCTGATGGCTCAGAGCCTGGAGCCTGTTTCCGATTCTGTGTCTCCCTCTCTCTCTGCCCCTCCCCCGTTCATGCTCTGTCTCTCTCTGTCCCAAAAATAAATAAACGTTGAAAAAAAATTTTTTTAAAAGTCAAAGTTTGTATCAAAACCCAGCCATCTCCTGCTGCCCCCCTTTCTGCTTCTCAGAAGCAAACATTTTTACCTCTTTTGGCAGCTAATCTACTTGTATATTTGTACATAGTTTGCTTGTATTAAAAGTTCTTGATTTTTGTGTTTTATTCATAATCCATAGTCCCTCTACTGACGGTTTAACTTTTATGCACGCATATAAATGTGCATGCACACACAAAGCATCCTTTCCCTCCTTCCACCTTGGGTAATTTATCACAATTGTTGGTAATGTTCATTATTCAACCCTTTATGATCATAATGATGTAAGGATTGCTCATGGATAAGCCATGTGAAATAATATAACTGTTTGTGTGGTGTTATTGCAGAGGGACCCGAGTGTTTATTGGGAATTCCTCAAATCAGTATCTCTGGGTCTTGCTGCGCATCTCTTTCAACATGTTTCACTCATTTATACCGCTTGTGTTTATGGGGCATCTACTATGAGCTTGGCATTGTGGAAGACCTTGGAAAGACAGTGACAGACAAGGCAGATAGAGCCCCTGTCTTCAAGGAGCTACATCTAAAGGGTGAGCTGTTACAGTCAGGTAGGGTGAACATTTAGAGAGAAAAACAGACACTACTCTCTGGGGGACTGAAAGAGTAGTGATTACAGTGCCATCTGATGGCCAGTGGAGATTAAACTATCTTACTGAGGATAAGCCTGGCTGGAGAGTGGAGTGTCTTGGGCAGAGGAGAAATCATGTGCAAACTCTGGTGTATTAGTTAGCTATTGCTGCATAACAAATACTCCCTTTCAGTTAGTGGTTTAAAACAACATCTGTTGTCTGAGGGTCAGGAATCTGGTCATGGTGAGGCTGGTCCTCTGCTCAGGGCCTCTCCTAGGCTCCTATCAGGCTATCAGCTGGGGCTGAGGTTATCTGAGGGCTCATCTGGGCACGGATCTGTTTCCAAGCTCACTCAATTGGATTTTTGCAGGATTCGCCTCCTCCTGGGATGTTGGACCAAGGGTCTCAGTTCTTCCCAAGTGGTTGGCCCTATTGGCTCCTTGCCACATAGACATCTTCACAGGACAGCTCACAACATGGCAGGGGGCTTCATCAGAGTGCACAGGTAAGGGCAGAAGACAAAAGCTACTGTCTTCATTACCTGATTTTGGAAGTGGCGCCCACCACTTTTGCTGGCCAGAGGGTCAGAAGGGGTCCTGGCTCCAACCCATCGTCAAGGGGTGTGGACTCCACAGAGCATGAGTCCCAGGAGGTGGTGACCTCTGATCACTGGGAGCCGCTTTAGAAGGACCTTCCATAACTGGGATGAGAGCCTGGGGTGTTTGGCTGGGGCACACATACCCACAGAGCTGGGACCAAGAATGTGCAGGGGAAAGTGGTGGGTGGGGGTCTAGAGAGCCAGACAGTGGCACTGAAGCTTTCTTAGCAGGTAGTTTGAGCTCAGGCTATCATAACAGAACGCCGTTGACTGGGGGCTTAGACAATAGACAGCCATTTCTCACAGTTCTGGAGGCTGTGGAGTCCAAGATCAAGGTGCTGGCAGATTCAGTTCCCTGGTGAGTAGCCTCTTCCTGGTTGGCAGATGGCCACCTTCTCTCTGTGACCTCATGTGGTGGAGACACAGAAGGAAAGGCAGCAAGCTCTTGGTATCTCATAAAGGGACCAATCCCACCATGAAGGACCCAACTCATGACCTCATCAAAACCTAATTACCTCCCAAAGACCCCACCTCCCAAACCATCACTTGGGGGGTAGGGCTTCACGCGTGAAGTTTAGGGGAACACAATTCAGCCAACAGAAGTAGGTCAGGTTCACTATCAGACGCACAGTTTTTGGAAGACAAGCTGGACTGCTTTAAGAGGTTTAGAGGCATCAGACTACAGGATAGGGATGAATTTGGATGAAAGGAAGTGGGAAGCACAGATTGAGGAGGGGTAGCCAGTGAGGCTTGGGAGGGAACCGGGGGCCGGGTGGTAGTGTGACGTCTAAGGAGAGGAAGCATTTCCAGGAGGGCACAGGTCTGGCCCACGGGTCTGACCACTCTAGATCCAACCTCCTTGTAAGTTGTTTCCTGGTAAAGATATCCATGGCTCAAAATCCCTGAAAAGCAACCACATGACTCCAACCCCTTCATTTGTAGCTGAGGAAACCGAGCCCCAGAGCAGTGATTTCTGTGGGGAACAGGACCATCTGGGGTTGACAGGCTGAAGGCCACATTTTAGTGCCACGGTTTCCAGGTCCAGTCAAGTGAGAAAATTTGGGTTCTGCCCGTTCTTAGCACATGACGGAAATCTCCTGATTCTGCATGTGGGAGAGGCCAGGAGAGAGACGGGCAGGAATGGAGAGAAATGTCTCTTTCTGAGCCTTCCGGAACATGAGCCGATGGGGGCTCCAGGGGAAACGGGGCCTGAGCGGAGGACCGGCTTTGGTGATGTTAATTGTTCTCCTTTTGGGGTTCCTGGCCACAAGTCCCCATGCCCAGCCCAGATTAAAGCTTCATGTTGTTGCAATCCGGGCCTCCAGTGAAGCGACTTCTAACAATGCAAAACCACGAATGAGGCAATCCTGATGGAAGGCACGAGTCCCCCACCCTGGACCCCTCTCTTGGGTCTTGGCTTTGAAATCCCATCCGGGCGGGCGGGGAGGGGCGGGTGGCCCCGACTGGCTGAAAGCCCCCTCTCCACGGTGCTGGTGTTCCAGGACCAACCATGGGTGGGGAGCACTCCCTGGATGGAGCACGGCGCCTCCCCGACCTCCTGCTTTTGCCCAGGCTGCACTGCAAAGCTCACTTTCTTGGCAGGGGGGTTCGTCCTTTCCAAGAGTCAGATCCCACCCTGGGAACCTCGCTGGCTGGGGCCGCCTTGCCGAGTTGCACAAGCGTTTACCACACGCAGGCAGGCCGGGAGCAGCAGGGACACCGGGCTTCCTGCTCCCCAGAGGAGCAGGGGCAGGAGCCGCTGTCATTCTGTGGCACCCGGGCCTGGCGGGAGGCCAGGGCGACACCTCAGGGACCCCTTCCCGCACCCCACCCGGCCCACCCAGCCTTGCCTTACAGCTGCTGGGCTGCTGGGCATTATGAGCTGGAGGAAAGCGGGGCCCTGTGCCAACGCCCCACCTCCGAGCTGGGAAGGAGGAAGGGGACGCGTCTATACAGAGCCTCTCAGCACTGACACGGGTTGTGCCCTGACCCTGTGCCCTAGGCCAGCTGCCCTCTCACTGCCTGGGAACCTGGAGCAGCACAGGGACGCAAACCAACCCAGGTGGGGTTGAGGAGGCCTGGTGACCCTGATGTTGAGTATAGGAGGGAAACTGAGACCCGTGACAAGGGGTCGCTTTGCAGACCCTCGGGGAACTCATGTCTGGTTCACAGCAAGAGGCCTTTCAGCCGAGGGACCAGCGAAGGAACCTGTCCCCAAGTAGTTTTCCTGGCCAAGGGCCATGGAAGCTTCTAAACCTTCTGAAAGATGCTCCGAATATTCTCATGTGATTCAGGGCGGGGAAATGAAAATACATTCAATATGCATGAAACACATTGCAGTCGAGATATATTTAACTTTTCAAGAACTCTGTGCAATAGGTAATACTCTTGTCCCGTTCTTACAGTTGAGGACGCTGAAGCATAGAGAAGCTGAGGGATATTTTTAAGGTCACGCTGACAGTAAGGACAGAGCCGGACTCCAGCCCAGGGCTGTCTGCTGGCACATTGTTCGTCGCCCCTCTCCTGCTTCTCGTCGGCCACCAGCTCCCCCAATGGCCACGTGCCCCAGAGCAGATGCCCCAGGAGTTCCAGATCCTTCCCATCTTCCTGGGCTCCCGCCCCCGGGCCACGAAGAGGAGGGGTTCGTTGGCAAGAAAGAGGCAGAGGTTCTCTTTCTCCGTTCTGCCAGTTCTGTTTGGTGCCCTGAGTCACAAGCCACGGCAGGGGTGCTGAGGCACCTGACCGAGGCTTCCTGAAGCCCGACCTCTGGTTTGGACCCAGCGTCTCTCAAGGTGCCTCTCCCCCTCCCGGAGTAGCTGCTGGCACAGTCCAGAAAGATCTCTGGGTTTCAGAAGCTACAGAATCCCGAGATGCAGCCTCCACACCTAAGTTTCTCTTTGTTGATTAACCACCCCTGTAGCACGCGTCTCACACACACACACACACACACACACACACACACACACATACACACACACCCTGCACATCTTTTTTATGCTCCTTGTTAGGTTCACAATCTTGGGCGAGTGACTTCATCTCTCTTAACCTCAGTTTCCTTATCTGTAAAATGGGGATAATCTCAGTACCCAATTCTCAGGGCTGTCACGAGGGCTAAATGCAATGATGTGTCATTTTCATTTTTAAAAAACATTTTTTTAATGTTTATTTATTTCTGAGATAGAGACAGAGCACGAGCGGGGAAGGGGCAGAGAGAGCCGGAGACTCAGAATCCGAAGCAGGCTCCAGACTCTGAGCTGTCAGCACAGAGCCCAACGTAGGGCCCGAACCCACGAACCATGAGATCATGATCCCAGCCAAAGTTGGATGCCTAACCGACTGAACCACCCGGGAACCACATTCTTTTCTTTCCTCTTTGCCCCAAATCGAGCCCGTTGCCGGCATTCTCCACACACCATCATCCTTTGGGGATTGTTTTAAGCCGCTATGTCTTAAGGGGTAATTTGTTATGCAGCAGTAGACAGCTACAAGTACAGACCCTCTACTTTCCCCGGACACCCCCAAGGCCAGAGAGAGAAAAAAACTACCCAAGGTCCTATGGCCAGTGGTCGATTGGCAGACCAGGGGCTCTAACACAGCCTCTTGTCTGCTGGTGCTGTGCACTCTCCATCACACTTGGGGAAAGATGTGCAAGCAACCCCACTCCGTGCTTCTCATCCACACCAGGATGGTCACCATGCGTTCTCTGCCTCAGTTTCTTCATCTTTAAAATGGAGTGAATAATAATAACCAAGTGGAAGGACTATAAATACCACATGTAAAACACCTAATGCCTGGCACATAGTGGGTGCTTAATATAGAGAAGTCTTGCTAGAAGAAAATCCTCACCCAGCACCATCTGTCCTCAGCCTCTTAGGAAATCGGAGGTGCTGGTCAAAGGGGGGAGTCCTAAAACCATAAAGGGGCTCCCATGTAGGGGGCACATAAACAGGTGTGGCAGCCACAGAAGTGCCTCCTGGAAAAGCTGAGACTCAGTGGTGGGGCAGAAGTTCACGGGCAAGTTAGCCACAGCTGTTCCCCTCCAACGTGTCCCCCCTTGTCACCCAGATGTTTTGCAAGAGCAGAGAGAACCCTGGCTCATCCCGGGAACCGGGAGAGTGGAAGTCTGTTAAAGGGAAGCTGCCGTGTTAATCACTCCCCAGCAAGGCAGACCTGGGGCCTCGCCTCCACTTTCCGGCTGAGACACTGTGATACTTGCCCAAAGTTCACGCAGGTTAGTCGTCGTCATCACAGAACTAGCCCTGCATCCATTTTTATTTGAGCAGCTTTTATCTTTTTTTATTTTTATGTTTTTTTAGGTTTATTTATTTTTGAGAGAGAGAGGGAGAGAGAGAGAGAGAGGGAGGGAGGGAGGGAGGGCCAGAGAGAGAGGGAGACACATATTCTGAACCAGGGGCTCCGGGCTCTGACCTATCAGCACAGAGCCCGCTGCAGGGCTTGAACTCCAGAAGAGTGAGATCATGACCTGAGCCAAAGTCAGACTCTTAACCAGCTGAGCCACGCAGGTGCCCCTGAAAGAATTTTAGACTTCCAGAAATGTTGCAAAAATGTACAGAGTTCCCACCAGCTTCCCGGGATGATAACGTCTTACATAACCATAGGAAATGATCAAAACCAAGAAATTAACATTAGTACAAAATAGTAACTAAACTACAACATTGATTTGGATTTCTCCAGATTTTCCGCGAACATCCTTTGTTTGTGTGTTCTAGAAGCTAATCTAAGGACCCCACACTGCATTTGCCTGTCAAATCGTCTTAGCCTCCTCCAATCTATGGCACCTTCTCTCTGGCTCCCTCCTTTTGAAAACTGTGTAATATTCCACTCTGTGAGTCGCCACGTTGGTCCATCCATCGGTGAGCTCTGGGTTGTTTATAGGGTTTTGCTCTTGTGACCAGTGCTGCTTTGAAACCATTCATCTGTGTGCCCTGTCGTACAAGCCACAGGATTTTCTCTTGGGTGGGAACCAGGAGTTGAACCTTTGGGCTCACGGGCTTCAATGGTCCGCTTTCAGAGGTAATGCCAGACTTTTTCAGAGTGCTTGCTCCCATACAAGTCTACTGTCATCGTGAGTAGTCCGTGACCTTCTCCCTATGTGGTAGGGTCATACTTACTAACGTTTGCCAGTGGAGTAAGTGGCTGTGGGCTTGGTTGTTCTCAGTTCTTTGAATGTTCATTTATTTATTTTGAGAGAGAGAGGGAGAGAGAGAATCCTAAGCAGGTTCCACACTGTCAGTGCAGAGCCTGACCTGGAGCTCGATCCCACGAACCATGAGATCACGACCTGAGCTGAAACCAAGAGTTGGATGCTTAACTAACTGAGTCCCCCACGCGCTCTGCTCTCAGATCGTCGAACACATGCTGTGTTTCTGCCACTGGGGGCAAAGCTATCTCCCAGTGGGCGTGCCCTCTTTCCCACCCGGCTGCTACCTCCTGCTCCGAGGGGGGCCTTCCCCCCCACCCTCTCCGTGCCCCCCCCTTCCATCTAGCACCTTGTTTTTACTCTGCCCATGGCGGCAGCTCTACAAGGACCGTGATCGTATCACTCTTCCCTGTCCTGTTCCCCAGCAGGCACAGCGACTGGGTGGGACCACCACGCGTTATGTCAGTGAGTGGATGGGGCTCGCCATACAGGATGCTTCCTATTGGGAATCACCCTGGCCCCACAGCCAGTAAAAGTAAAAGCTTCATCTGGTTTCCAAACCCCAGCCTCCTGTTTTCACCAGCAATAATTTGCTGCAAACCCTGCCAGCCAAGGGCAGACCATTTGGGATGCATAAAGCAAAATGGAATCACGTGTGAGATCTTTGGGATGGGCTGTGCTGCTCATCCCGTGTCCGGGGGGCCTTGGGGGCATGAGGCGAGGCCGGAGGAGGAGCTGGGTTGGTGAGAGAGAGGAGGTAAGGGAGAACATTCGTCTCCTTGCTTGTCTCCTTTCTCTCCATTTAAGAAATGTGGGGCGGGGGCGGGGGGTTGGGGCTCCTGGGCGGCTCAGTCAGTTGAGCATCTGACTCTTGATTTCAGCTCAAGTCATGATCTCGTGGTTCCTGACATTGAACCCTGAGGGCTGACGGCATGGAGCCTGCTTGGAATTCTCTTTCTCCTCTCTCTGCCCCTTCCCTGCTTGCTCTCTCTCTCCCTCTTTATTTATTTATAGATACACATTAAAAAAAAGAAATGTGGGGCGGGGTAGACAGTGAGGGGGTTCAGGCCATGCAGACGGTCTTAGGGCTCCCCCTTTCCAGTGATGATGGGGATCTCTTGGGCAGCCCCACTGGTGGGGTGGGCTTGGGCACCGAATTCTCGTGCCTAGGGGGCTGTTGGGGGTTCTCGGAGAATCTGTGGGGTTCCATCAGGGCTGCTTGCTAATACTTTATAAAAAGTAGTCACTATCAAACAGTTGGTTTTCTCTGACTGTAAATAAAATACATGCACATTGTAGAAAAGAAAACGATACGATCATTAAGCCCCCACCCATCACCTGAAGCTGTCACGGGTACCATGCTGCTGTATTTCCTTCCGGTCTTTCCCCCACCTCCTCCCTGTTCACTTAGGAGAGGCTGGGGAGGAGACTGGCTAAGACTGTGGATTTTGCAGACTGACAGCCATAATTAAAATCCTGCCTCTGCCTCTTGCCTGCTGCGCTGCATGACTTAATGCAAAGTCCTTGATTCCTCTGTTTTCCAGTCCGTAAAATGGGGCAGTAGCCTACCCACAGTGCCTGCCTCTGAGAATGTTGCAAGGATGTCCTGACATAAGGTACACAAAGCACGTGGTGCATGGTTAACACTGAGTAAATAAATGTTAGCCCTGCAGTCCCAAACTCATTCGATCATTCAACATTTATTGAGCACTTACTGTGTGCCAAGCACTATTCGAGGAGGCGGGTATACAGAGCGAAAGAAGCATGTTTCCTGGCCTGGGAGCTGGTTACAGGGTCTCTGGGGGTGAAGGAGGGGGGCAGACTCGATGCACATAATATGCCGATGAATTCATACTGATGTGTCGTGACGAGCGTCACAAGCATAAAGAACAGGGCGCTCTGAGAGAGTTCGGTGCCAGCACAGGGCCGCAGGACGCTTAGGTGCGGTGTGGGGCAGGGGTTTCGGCAGAAAATGAGAGGACTCTGCTAGAAAGGGGTCTGGGTGTGTTGAGTGGCTGACTGCCGGCCTTTGTGGCTGATGCGGCTGAGCCAGGGGACAGAGGAGCCATGTGAGCAGAGCTGGACGGGCAGCCCGGTCAGGTTATATAGGGCCTTGGCGGTGTCCTTGAAGATATTTAACGCAATTCACATGCAAACGGGACGTAAATTGTAGGCAAACGTGTCTGAAAAGAGATCTTATGCGTCCACCGTTGCCTGCCCTGCTGTCTCTCACTTGACATGGAGCCTGACTTCTGTAAAACATCATTTTATTTCTATGTTTTTAACAATTTTATTTATTTTTGAGCGTTAGCAGGGGAGGGGCAGAGAGAGAGGGAGACACAGACTCGGAAGCAGGCTCCAGGCTCCGAGCTGTCAGCACAGAGCCCGACACAGGGCTCGATCTCACGAACCGTGAGATCGTGACCTGAGCGAAGGCGGACGCTTAACCGACTGAGCCACCCAGGCGCCCCTCTAAAACATCATTTAAAAATTTTTTTTTTTTCAACGTTTATTTATTTTTGGGACAGAGAGAGACAGAGCATGAACAGGGGAGGGGCAGAGAGAGAGGGAGACACAGAATCGGAAACAGGCTCCAGGCTCTGAGCCATCAGCCCAGAGCCCGACGCGGGGCTCGAACTCACGGACCGTGAGATCGTGACCTGGTTGAAGTCGGACGCTTAACCGACTGCGCCACCCAGGCGCCCCCTAAAACATCATTTTAAATTCCTGTGTCATACTCCATTGTGTGGATGAATGTGTAACAATTTATTTAGGCACGTTCTCCCCCCCATTGTTGGAGGTTTGGGCTCTTTCCATGGTGGGGGAAGTCGGTGGCTCTTCTTAACGCTCCTGGTGGTTTGCCATGGGACACACCCCCAGGGCCATCCCGTCGTGGGGCGCAGGGGCCCCCAGTAGACCAGAGGGAAGCAGGGTGTGGAGCGACCTCCCTCCCTGCCCCAACGGACTCGGGCCAGGCCGGACCCTGATGTCATGGAAAGTTGGCCGGCGGCTGCTGGCTCTCACCGGAGCTGGCTGTACCAGGCAGGCGTCCACCCCTTGACCGCCGCTTGGAACCCAGACCCTCCACCGGGACATCAAGGGCCCGGCAGAGCCTTCTGGGGCCTCATTACTCCACCTTCCGCTTCCTCATCTCATCTCTTTGTTCTGTCCCCGAGGCCCCCACTTCTCCCCCCCAAGTCCTAGCTCCGAGTCCTTAGCTCCCATGGGACGGAGGCACTGGGGAGGGGTCTCTGGCCACCTGCGAGCAGGTGGGTCAGGATAGACACCAGTTCTCCTTCTGTTCCGCTGCTCCTCCTGCAGAGAGCCCATCGCGGGGGCGGGGGCCAGGGCCAGGGGTGGGGTGTGAGGGGAGGGTTTCCCTGGAGGGACAGGTCTTTAGTGGGGAGTCCCAGAAGAAAGGATTGACGTGGAACCTGGGGGTGCAGGCCGGTGGGAGGGCCCCTCACCAGAAGGAATGCAGGGGCGCCCCGTTCATGTCGTTGTCCCACTTGGAGGGCCATCTTGGGAATGTGGGAACCAGAGGGGCCCTGTGGGCCTGACACGAACTGTTTGATGAAAGTTTGTGTGAAGGAAGGGGCGGAACTGCCCTTGGACTCGGAATCACAGAAGGACAAAGACCCTTAGAGATCCGTCCGTTCCATTGTTCTTAACTTCTCTTGCACCGGGCACTTCTTTTTTTTATAATTTTTTTTTTAACATTTATTTATTTTTGAGACAGAGAGAGACAGAGCATGAACGGGGGAGGGGCAGAGAGAGAGGGAGACACAGAATCGGAAGCAGGCCCCAGGCTCTGAGCCATCAGCCCAGAGCCCGATGCGGGGCTCGAACTCACGGACCGCGAGATCGTGACCTGAGCTGAAGTCGGACGCTTAACCGACTGAGCCACCCAGGCGCCCCATGCACTGGGCACTTCTAGGAGAATCTGATAAAGATTACGGTCCAGTTCTCAGAAGCTTAGTCCTCCCCCCGCCCCCCACCACACGCTCAAAGCTTTCAGCATGGTTTGGAGGAACCCCAACCCCCTGGCATCTTTCCACAGGCTCTCTGTCCAGCCCTCCCATTTTACAGACCATAAAACGGATGCTCATAGTGGTCCAGGAACCCGCCTGAGTCCCCAGCAAGGGGTGGCCAAGGTCTCTCATTCTCCACTTCACCCCATCACATGCTGTGATCCGGAAGGGCCATTCACCGGCCGCAGGATCCTGTCAAGATACCTGAGCTCTCTGGACCCCAGCTTCCTCCGTACCTGGGGACAAACTGGACTCACGCGCCCGGGTCTGTGTTCGTGAAGAGCAGGCCTGACTGTTGAGTCCCCCTCCGAACAGCAGAAGCTGACCCTGCTTGCTGGGTCAGGCGCCTCCCCCCTGCACCAAAGGAGGTTGCAGCCTCCAGGAAGACAAGTGTTTTTCTCAAGGTCCCCACATGAGGTGAGAATGGAGAGCCCGCCTTTGAGCCAAATGTGATGGGTCTGAACCGTGGCACCAGAGACTTCAGTGAGGGGAAGCCCCGCTGTGCTAAAGGAGTGACCAGGGAAAGTGGTGGAGCTTCCTAAGGGAGAATTAAAAGTCTAGAACATCAGGCCTTCGTACCCTTCGACGCCTTAACTCCTGTCTTCTTATAAATGATCTCTTCTGTCCCAACTACAAGCTCTGTGGGGGCAGGAGCTGAACCTGACTTGCCCTTCTGGCCCTGCACGCAGCCTGGGACATAGTAGGTGCTCAGTAAATATGTGTCGAATTAACAAACCAAGCCCCCGGCCTCGTTAAACAGCGGGATGGCGGTGACCCGAGCACTGGCGGTTCCCGGGGACGTCTGGGCAGCCAGCAGTCAGCTCCCGAGCCCCCGTGATAGGCGGCTGCCATTTGGCATCCACGGGGCCACTGAGCGCTCTCCCATGCACGAGGCCCCACGGAGGCCCCAGGGAGTCGGGCATTGTCCTGCCCAGAAAGCTTCCACTTGGGTCATTAATAATAGTGCATTTTATTAAAGGAAAGCAGGCTTCAAAGAGCTGTGGGTTTATGGGAAGAGACTTGGATGGAAGTCATTATTCTTGCTGCCCCATCTCACCCCTCATTCTGTCTCTGTCTTCCATTCAGCCCACGTTTGATCTCCTGCCTGTGCTTTCTTCTCCTGGCTCGGGGTCCGGGGGGAATGGGCTATTGTGTCCACGGTGGGAGGGTGGGGAAACCCTTTGAACTGGCCTCTGGTCGGGGAGAGGCAGCGGGCATGGTGGGGCGGGCTGAGGGGACCTCTGAGAGTTGTCCGGGTGTGTGACTTGAAGAGCGGGGTGGCAGTGAGGACTCAGTGGAAAGTTTTCTGTCAGATCAGGTGAAGAAAGCAGGAGGCTCTGGAGTGCAAAAAACCTGCCTGAGAAAGAGCCAGAACCTCTCTGCTCCTCAATCCCTAACAGATGCAGTAGTGATCACAATGGTTAATGTAGCTCATGCTTACTGACTCGTGTTCACTATGTAGCAAGTCTGGGCTGGGCAGAGGTGTGGATCCATTTCATCTCCACGACAGCTACTCCCATTTTACAGATGATGCAACAGAGGCCCCCACAGCCTGGCACGTCTCCGCAGCCACACAGCTGGAGTTCTGTTTTCTCAGCCCACACAGATGTACCCAGTAGTCTTGTATCAGGAGCACAGCTCTCAGGTCCTTGGGGAAATAATGGCAGAGAATTCTCCAGAAGGTGCCTCTCCAACAGCAGGTGAGATCGCATGCTGGTAAAGCCGTGACTCGAGGAGGAGTTCTAGTCCTCACTTATCATCAGTGGAATGTGGATATTGAAGGCGACCACCTCTTGTGGGAAGGTGGGGTCTCACGCGACAGCCAGAGACTGGGGACGCAGCCTTGGGAGACAGAAAAGGAGGGAGACAGAGACATAGGAGAGAACATGAGAGAGAGAGAGAGAGAGAGAGAGATGTAAAAAGAAAGATGGAGAAAGATGGTCACACAGAGAGATGGTGAGGTAATAAGTGATGAGAAACAGAGTCAGGGAGAAAGAGAGAGAGAGAGATCAGAGAAAGCCAGAAGCAGGATAAGAGAGGAAGAGAAAGGAAGTTGGAGGAGAGGAAAAGCTACAGGAATGGGGAGAACATAAAGGGAGTAGGAGTAGGGCCACCCAAGGAGGCCCTGCCCGGCACTGGGCTTTACCCTCCTGTAACTACAGGCCCAAAGATGGGAGCCAAGAAGCGAAACCCAGCACACCCCGGAGAGCTGCCCAGGGTGAGGGCCTGGAAGGTGATCCAGAGATGTGAGGCCTTGGATGGTGTTTGATGGGGAGAGAGAAATCTGTGGTTCTTTTGGCTAAGCCAAAATTATGATTGTCCAGCTCAATTTCAGGAGCGAGCAAGATCCCCCAGAGTAGGGCTTGTGTTCTTTCCATGTTTTATGGGAGCTGGAACACTGTGGGTGTTAAACAAACACGCTCTCTCAAGTTCAATCACGGAGGGAAGCTGGATGGGAAGCTATTAAGCAGAACAACTCTTGCAGCTGGAAAAAATAAATCTGTGGGCGGAGGCATCACCCCTTGGCATGAGCTGGGCTCCTAATCCAAAATGGCGGAGGGAGCCCTTCTGTTGTAGGGAGCCTTGTTATACAAGGGAGTCTGGGGTGGCCAATGAACCAAGGTCTCCACTTAAAATCTCAGATTCTCCTTCATCTGCATCATGAATGCATTCAAAACCAAGGATGCAAGAATCTTTCTTCTTGCAAACCTGGCTCTTATCAGAGGAAGAAAAACTTTCCCCAAAGATACCAGCATACTTCCTTTTATCTATCTATCTATCTATCTATCTATCTATCTATCTATCTATCCATCTTCTATTATCTATCTACCGATCACCAATTTATGTATCTATCCTCTATCTATTTAAATTAAATCAAAGTTGCCTAGATGTAAAATCTGAATTTTTAATTTTTGACATGGACATTTATAAGTAAAAATCCAGTGGGATTTTTGCCCCATAGTGGAATGAGTACTTGTGGAATTGTGTATAGGCTACAATACTGGGGAGGTGTGGGAACGGAAGGGCAATGTGTGGGGTTGCCTTCCTTAGACACCTTTTAAAGAAGAACTCTATTGGTTTTCTATTGCTGCATAACAAATGACCACACACTTAAAACAACACACGCATTTATCACCTCAGTTTCTGTGAGTCAGGAGTCTGAGCACAATGTAGCCAAATCCTCTACTCAGGCTTCAATCCAGGTGTTGGCGGGGGCTGCAGTGTTATCAGAAGCTCGACCGGGGAAAGATCCACTTGCAGGTGCACTCGGGATGTTGGCAGAATTCACCTTCTTGTGGCTTTAGGACTGAAGTCCCCATATTCTGGTTGGCTGGAGGCTGGCAGCTGCTGGCAGCTTCTAGAGGCCACCCATAGTTCCCTCCTCATGGTCTTTGCTCAACAACAACATGGCAGTTTACATCTTCACAGCTTGCAAGGGAGTGTCTTTCTCGTCTGGGGTCTTTTATAATGAAACATAACCATGAAAATGGCATCCCGTCACCATTGCCACATTGTATTGGTTAGAAGCGAGTCACAGGTTCTATCCTACGCTCAAGGGGAGGGGATTACAAAAGACAGAACTTGGTGTGGGCGAGGTAGGAGTAGTCATCTTAGGGTGTGTCTACCACAAGAATTATTCCTTAAGTGCTCCTTAGTGGAGTTTTGCACATAGGCAGAGGGACAGCTCTGATGACCTTCAATGTATCCATGCATGTCAACAGTCCAACCTGAATACCACTCAGGGCCTCACAGAGCTGAGTTTTAACAGCTATTTGAATAAGGCACTTTAACACCCCACGCGGATTCCTGGATACGGAGTCTGGTTTGCAGACCTCTGATTGGCTGGCGTCCTCTGCTCTCTCCCTGGAAGATGTTCTCTGCCGTTCTAGAGTTTGGCGGAGACTGACAGTGTGGCCACAAGCGTCTGGGCCTGGGCGCTCCCCAGAAGGGGGTGCCCCAGTGGTTTTCTTGCACCTCCAGCCTTTTAATCTCCTACCACCACCTGCCCACCAGGCACCTGCCAGGCTGAGGAGAGGAAGGCATTGCCCAGAGGCATTGGGTAGATTCTGCCCCCCACGTTCTGTTGGCTGCAATTCTGCTGGCTTCTACAGCTCTGCCCTCTTGTCCCACACACTGTCCCCACTCTTGTCTGTCCCACACACTGTCTCCTAGCCTCTCCCTGCATCCTCCATGAACTCGGTCTTGTTTGACCACCTGCTTCTGAGTCTGCTTATTCACTCACTGATTCATTCATTGCATATTTGCTAAACACTCACAGCACAGCGAATATTTGGCAGTGCACAAAATGGAAAAACAAAGTCCCTGCCTTCTTGGAGTATAGGCCTATGGATAAATATGAGCAAATAAGTATATAATAAATTGTCAGGTGCTGAGAAGTGCTACGAAGAAGATAAAGCAGGATTTAAGGGTGTCAAGAGAAAGGCTGCTGCTTTATACGCATGGTCTGGGGAGGCCTTTGATAAACATAGCAGCTGATTATACCCCTGTGGGTGTCTGGGCGAGCGTTCCTGGGAGAAAGAACAGCAGGTGCAAAGGCCCTGAGACAGAAGTGTGCTTGGTGCATTTGAGGAAGAGCAAGGAGGCAGTGTGGCTGGAGCAGAGTGAGAAGGAGAGAGTGGTGAGCAAAGAGAGGGGAGAGGCTGCCAGAGCCTTCCAGGCCACTGGAAGGACCTCAGACTGTGTTCTTCGTGCTGGTAGAGTCCAGCTCACCCTACTTGAAACGCCACCCCGTTCTCTCCGGAGAACGAACCACCAGCAGAGGATGTCATCTAGTAGATCTGCTACTTATTAGCCATGTGACCTTGGGCAAGGGGCCTGAGTTCTTTGAGCCTCAGTTCTTTTTATAATCTGAGAAATGGGAATGATGGTAATAGCATTTATATCAAAGAGATGACGCTCACACAATCAACAAGCAAGTGTTGAGCTCCTCTGGGAGCCAGGCCTGGGGCCACGAGCAAGACAGCTCACTGGAGCTTATGTTCCAGTTGGGGAAAGGTCACAAGGGCACAAGGAAACTCATAACAGCACAGCAGATTGTGACACAGACCAAGTGAGAAACGAACAGGGTGCTGCTGGAGGGCTGACACGCAGAACTTAGTTCGGCTCGGTTAGGTAGCATCTCTGGGAAGGGGACAGTTAAGCCAAGGCTCAAAAAGAAAAGCAGTCAAGGGGTACCTGGGTGGCTCAGTGAGTTAAGCGTCCGACTCTTGATTTCGGCTCAGGTCGTGATCTCACGGTTCGTGAAAGCGAACCCTGAGTCAGGCTCTGAGCTGACAGTGCAGAGCCTGCTTGGGATTCTCTCTCTCCCTCTATCTCTGCCCCTGACTCAAACTAAATAAATACGCTTTAGAAAAAGAAAAATGAAAAGAAAAGCAGTCAGCTACTCAAGGTTGAGGAAGGAGGAGAATTTAAATGAGATAGGTTTGGAAAACATCTTGCCTGGCACATAAAAAGTCAACGGTGGCTGTGGTTTTATTGGCTTTGAGGTCAGGGAGGTGGTGAGTAGGAAGGCTCAAGGCCAACGGCGGCTGATCACCACAGGCCTTAAGAGCTCGAGTTAAGAAAATGGAGCTTTAGCTGGACAGCAGTCGAAGTCTGTGATGATTTCGGTGACTGAATCTTTGCCTGCGCTGCTGTTGAAAGAGGGCTGGGAGCCCCAGGGAGGAGAGCAGGGATTTTGGTGGCCATGGTCGGATGGTCCCCGATCACCTTTCTGTCCCTCTCATTCTCCCTCAGTCCTCTCCATCACTCCCTGAAGCCTTGGGAGTCCAGGAGGAGATAGAATAATGGTGGTTATCTTGATACGCCCCCCCCCCCCCACCACGGAAGCCGCACTTTACAGTTGGTAGGGTCCCCTGGCCTCTTTTGTCCCACCTGATCAGAAACTCCTTTCTAAGGGAAGGGAGGGGAGTCACGTACTCTCTCCGTTTCATAGCTGAGAAACTGAGTCCCAGAGAAGTCAAGCGGTTTGCTAAGTGCTCACACGTCAGGAGGGTTTGCCCTCGCCGCCAAAGAGCCTGAGGAGCCTCGAACCCTTCCCAGTGTGTGGGGGGGGAGGAGGCATGGATGAGGGAGACTGACCCAAAGGGGGGACACCCTCGTGGTTAACCAAGACACGTCAGGCTCGTCCCCGTGCCAGCCCACTTGCCCGCCACAACGGCAGCCACACGCCCCCACGTTATGACAAGGACATTCTCCTCCCTGGGTTTCGCCGGCCTCAAGACAAAGAGGAAACCAAGTAGGTTTACGAGCTGACGCGACAGGAGACACAGGCTCATAAACCCGCTCCTCCTGGGCCCCTGGAAGACTGTGTTCTCTCGAGGTCACTCTTCTGCATCCCCCCCACACCCCACTCACCTCTCGGCCATTAATCTGCTGGCTTTGCCAAGGCTCTCAAGCCCCCTGGGACCTCCTGCCCCCCCTCCCAGGAGCTCCACGGGGACAGGGAACGCCTCCGCTCTCTCATTTCTTTTTTCCTTCTTGTAGCCATCCGTCTGTCCATCCGTCTGTCCTCCCGTCCATCCATCACCAAAGTCATTACTGTGTTCTGGGGGGTTATAAGGATGGAAAAGGGTGGCCCTGGTTGTTATCCTAGGTCAGGCAGCACGGAGGGGGGACGGGCGGGGGGAGGCGGTGAGAACCATGATGTGACGCTTGGGACACTGCACTTTGGGCTCCGTCTCCCCCAGAAGGCACCGGAATTTAGGAGCTTGCTTCACATGGTCGAGAGGAGATGTCTGAGGGCCTTCTGGATCTGCTGTGATGCCACGGGCTTCTCCCTGGGCTGGCTACCTTCCCTCTCAGGGAGACGAGTTCCGGAAGTCCTAATGCCCCGGGAAACAGTTATGCCTTCCAACAGCCTTCTGTCTCAACAGTCTCGCCCCCCTGCCCCCACCTCATCCATCCTCAGAGTGGTCTGACCAAGACCCGTCCCTGCTCAACCACTTTCTGTGGCTCCCCTGTGCCTTTGGGGTCAAGTTCAAGCTTCTTTGCTTTGCCTCTCGATGGTCTTTTCAGCCTCCTCCTCCGCTGTATTCTGTCTCCAGTGCTCTGTGCTCCAGCTTATTACCACAGGTACTCATGCCTTGGCTATGGCTTCTTTTTTTCCTAAGTAAGCTCCAGGCCCGACGTGGGGCTCAAACTCATGACCCTGAGATCAAGAGTCGCACGCTCCCCCGACTCAGCCAGCCAGGCGCCCCCGCGGGCCTTCTCCTCTGCAAGCGGCCTGTTGCCCAGCCGGCTCTCTGGAATAAATAAAATTAAAAAAAAAAAAAAAGCCCTGATTTGTAACACTGACAATTCCTGTGGGGCAAATATAGTCACCGTGGCCGACTTGAAGCTACCCACGTGACATGGTTGGAAGCAGAGTTGGGGAGAAACGCACCGGATGAGTTCCCGCCGGTCCCCTTTCCTGCATCTGAGGCAGCATGGGGGTCTCAGCTAAGAGTGCAGCGCTCCTGGTTTCAAAGCCGCCTCCTCCACGGAGACTTCCGTGATCTTGTCACTGAACGAAGCGACCGCTCATATGTACGCCAAAGCACATTGCTCACATCTCGCTTTACCACCGAAGTCCTTTTACCCTGGAACCCAGTTACTGGATCTTTAGCCCCACTGGATGGCCTGTGTCCGATTCCTCGCCGGGTCCCCAGCGTCCTGCAGGGCTGGCATCCAGCAGGTGCTCGGATCCCTGTGCAAGGAGGCTCGGTGAGCGTGTGCACGAAGCAGGTGCGTGTGTGCTGGAGGGAGCGGCGGGGGGCGGGGAATTGGAAGGAAGTGTGTGCCACGGGGACAAGGTGGCCGGAAGGGGGTGGGGCGCATGCCGACTACTGCTACTGCGTGTCCCTGACGAGCGAGGACCTCTGGCCAGCTGTGCCCACGTCACAGCCAGGTGGCCCTCATTCCTGCGGCTGCCAAGGCCCAGCCGTCCCAGCGTGGGGAAAGGAGCTGGCTCCCAGGGACGGGCCTGTCTGTGGTGGCCGGGCCGGCGGGCGGGTTATTAGACAGAAGCCAGCACAGAGCCGCGACCCAATGGAAAAATAAATCCACGTCGTGCCAGACAAGCCTGGTTCCAGGCTGGGTGAGTTAATCAAGTGGCTCTGAGGTGGTTTGGAACCACCGTGGAGGGGCCGGGGAGGAATTTTCTCATTTCTCGTAAAACCTTAATCAGTGTTAGTCACTTCGAGTGATGATGATGGCTTAAAATAGCCACAACAGTGAGCCTTTCGGGGGACCCATGTGAGGCGCTTTGGGGTTGTTTCTCTAGGGAACAGCGCTGGGCCCATGAGGGACACACGTCGCCCGCCTCACTGGACCACGGGCTACCCTGAGCTCCTTGAGGGCAGAGACAGGTCCGGCTGGTCGGGTGCCCCCACATCTGGCACAGCGCCTGGGACCCCAGAGACCCCACCAGCCACGGTAGCTGCCACTGACTGACGGAGGGGGCCTGTCGGCTTGACTCTGATCCTCGGTTCGCTACTCTGTCCCTAACACCTCCTTCCTGTTTGTTTGTTTCTTAGGTCCGCCCCCCTCCCCCCACCCCCCCCCCGCCTTAGAATATCAGTGTTCTGTTCAATGCTGTGGTCCTGGCACCCTGAACAGGGCTGGCATGGGGCAGGAGCAGGATGGAGGGATGGGTGACACGGGAAACTGTCTTCTAAAGGTGTCACCAGAATCTTGGGAGGAGTCATATCACTCCCACCCAGAAGCCTGCCCCCCAGAACCAGCTCTCAGAGAGGCCTGAGACCTGCTTCCAACAAATGTGTTTGTTCTAAATTCTGCCCTCCCCCATCCCAGGCACCCTCATGCTTCCCTTTTCCCCCCTCATAACACCTAATAAAACTTCCTCTGGGGGAAGGATTCCAGGGCAGTCATCGACACTATAGTATGAATTTCAGGAAGTACGTCACCTCTCTGGGTTATTTGTGTAAGTCTCCATTGTCACCAGGGGTGAATAGGCTTCACTGCTTCTGTAAATTCATCCTGGGCATGAGAGGGAAAGGAGGAGGGTTTAGTCCCAGGTCTCTCTGAGGGAGCTTGGTATGTAAGGATTAAGAAAACAGGTTTTGGAGTCAGGCCGCCGGAGTTCATATCCTAGCTCTGCTCCTTGCTAGTTTTCTGAACTGGGTGTTCTCGTGTTAAGAAGGGGCCCGTCAATAGGCTTCATCTCCCTGGGGGGCTGTGAAGCACAGAGGATGGGCGGGAGTACATAGTGAGCACCCGGTAAAGGGTAGCCATTGCCATTACTTTTCTTCTCTGGGCCTCCGCCTCCCCCCAGAGTCGCGAGCTGCGGTGGTTGAGAGCTCAGGCCACGGAGTCCCGCGGGCCTGAGTTCATTTCCCACAGCTGCCACTGTCGGCCGTGTGAACGTGGGCAAAGACCCTTCTTCTCTCACCCCTGTTTTCTCATCCATATAATGGGGAAAGAACGTCCCTGTCACTCCTTACACGACACAGGTAAAGTCTCGGTGCCTGGTGCCCAGTCTGTGACCGTCATGTTGACCAGTTCCCTACCTCTGAGTGGAGAAGGCGACCTGGCTCGCCTCCTGGACCCTCCCCTTCACCACCTCAGTCATGGTCATTTCAGGCCAAGTCTAAACAAGGAGCAAAGCCTTTGGCCACCAAAACGCCCGTCCTTCCTTGTCACCTGCCCAGCGTTCCCTTTCTCTATCACGTGCTCCTTCTCCCCAAGGCCAGCTGGATCTTGGCGGATCAGACTCTGTGTGGCTTCGTTTTGGGGAAGGGGGGGGGCAGGAGAAGTTCAGGGAGGTCGCTGCCTGCAGATATGGGGAGGAGAGAGCCCACCCACAGCACATTCAGCAGCTGGGGCAGAAAGCTTTCGCGGGTCTCTTTCTTGCACCTACGGTCATGGCCAAAGCTTTACCGGTGAGGACGCCCTCCTCCGCATGCTCACCATGCTTTTGCCACACTGGCTTTTCGGGTTTGTCTTTTGATCGTGCTCCTTCCTGCCTCGTGACCTTGGCACACACAGTTCCCTCTGCCTGGAACACCCTTCCTTCTGTCGATACGGTCAATGTCCGCTCACCCTTCAGGTCCCCTCTTAAGTGTCACTTCCTCAGGGAGGACATCCTTGGCTACTCCCAGGTACGTTAGGGCCCCTATGCTGGACATGGCCACCCTGCCCTCTATGACATTGTCAAAGCCTCTGTCATGAATACCCTCCGTCCCAGTCAGTCGATCGATAGTGTGCGTTAATGGATCGGGGAGTTCATCAGTTGTGTAACGGCCGCCTCCACTAGCGTCCGAGCTCCGTACAAGCAGGGACTGGGTTTGTCTTGTTCACCTAGTAAGTGTCTGAGAAGTATTCACTGAATACATACAGGGGCTGCCCAAGTTACGATCGACTGCTTTTGTTACTAGGCGAGGCAGTTTGAAAAGAACACGTTACGTGTATTCGTTCAGCAAATACTTTGTTAAGCACCTACTGTGTATCAGGCACGTGACTTTCTCGTTCCTCGCCCTCAGGGGGCTGAGAGTCCACGAATCCAGACTGACACAAAGAGAGACAGCCGGCGAAGCCGTGCACTGGAGGAATGTTCTGGGTGTTACGGGATCAGAAGGGAAGGGGTTCTATCACACGGTATGGGTTTGGGAGGAGGGGCGGGGAATGAAGCGAAGGCTGGGAAGGCTGCAGGCAAACCACAATTGCATGGGAGCCCGAAGGGCATTCCAGGCATGGGGACAGCGTAGGCAAAGGCACTGAGGCACCCCAGAGCAAGGGGCGTGCGGGTGCGTGACTATGTGGTTTGATTGGAGCGTGGGTATGTTGAGTGGATAGATGGGACACGAGGCAGCAGCGTGAGCGGCACCAGTGTCTGGGCTTGTCCCGTAGGCCAGTGGTTCTCAAGCGGGGGCAATGTTGCCCGTCTGGCCGGCGGGAAGTGCTCTGGGGGTGTTCATTCCTCCCCCCCTCGTCCCGGGGTGGGCACGGTCCCTGGGGAAGCCTCGGCCCTCTGGGTGAGCGGACTGCCTCCCGCCGCCCCCCCCCCACCCCGCCTGGGTTTCTGGTGAGGGGCAACCACCTTAGGTCAGGGCAGGGCCTGGAGCTTTCCATTTCTGCGACTCCCCCATCCCTCCCCCCGGGCCCATCCCACCCCTGTTAGCTTCCCGGATGCCCCAGCTCTTCCTCTTCCCCTTTGAAATCCCTGCTGCTGTCCGGGGTCCCCCTCATTGCACAAAGGCCTCTTGAATTCCAGCCCCAGCCCCAGAGGCCAGCTCAGTAATTCAATTACAGCGGGGAGGCTTTCTCCTTTCTTTCCCCCCTCTTCCTCTCCCTTCTTTTCTTCCTTTCTTTCTTTTTTTTTTTTTTTCTTCTTTAGATCAAAAACGAAAAGACAGACGTTGTGACCCTCAGAAGACGCTGTGACTGAAAATTCGCTTCTTGGCTGCAGCCCCTACTAATGAAATACCAAGAATTTTCTCCCCTCGGAACACGTGTGCACAGCATTTGATGTGTGTTCTTTGTTTGGGGCTTTTTTCTTGTGCCTCCCGTCTGAGGCTGGGGACCCGGGTAAGTTTCCTACCGGGGGCACGACGGCTGTCCCTTCATCCGCCCAGCCTAGCCCTGGGCGACCTTCTGCTGGACCCAGGAAGAGAGGCTGTCTCCAGTCAGGCCTTGCTCCACTTCTGAGCTTGACATTTATTCTTTGCAGACCTCACACGTGAGAAACGTGTAGATGGGGTCCCTGCCTGGGGTAAAGTAGGCCGGAGAGATGGTGACAGAGCAGTGGTCCCGGGGGCTGAGCCCAGGGCCCGTCCTACTTCTGGCTCTCCCGAGCTGTGTGACGGAGGCCGGCCACTGGCCCCTGCTGGGTCTCACTTCCCCGTAGAACACGGTTCTCTCCGCAGTTCAGCAGATCTGTGCTCAGCGTCCGCCAGGGTCCCAGCTCCACATCAGGGTCTGCGGACGGGAATGAAAAACCCGTGTCCTAGACCCCCAGGATTTTGGAGAAGACAGTCTCGGGAGCCCTTTCTGTCACTGCCATGCTAAAAGCAGCTGAGATAAGCTGAAAAAAGACCACAGGTTGACTTAAAAAAAAAAAAAAAAGACCACAGGGGCCAACAGGAAACAGGTGGCAGGCATCGATTTTCTGTTGCCTTTTTTTAGTGATTCTTCCAGAATCTTAAAGGCAAAACTGGCCGCCCCGATTCCTCTCCAGTGCGCGAAGTCCCTCAAAAACCCTCCTGAATGCCCTCCTTACCTTAGGGGAGGGGAGACAGCCACCCCCAGAGGGCAGCACAGAGCGCAGTGAGAGAGCAGGGCCTCAGAAGCCCCTTCAGGCATCCTACTTCTGCCCCCCCGGGGCCTCACAGGGAGAGCCTAATCTCTGCTCCCCCAGGCAGGTACAGGAAGGGGGTGATCATGTTTCCACAAGCCCTCCTTTTCTAGGCCTTTCTTCCTGAACCCGTCCCCAGTCCTGATTCCTGCCTTCAGGGGTTCCCAGGGGGCCGAGAATAACCAGAAGGGGAAAATGACAGGCAAGACAGGGTAGGGTGACATCGGTGAGCAGGGATGGATCCATGAGATAATTTAAAGATCCAAGAGAACATTGGCGGCCCATGTCAACAGAAGCCCTTAGCCAATATGGAGAGACGGCAGGGAAGGAAGGGAGGCTTCTGTTTACAGGTGGGAGGGGGGTCCGGAGGCTAAGGGTGCTCTCCCTTTTCCCACCTCTGTTCCCACTTCAGTTCTCCCTTTCCCCTTAGAAGGCCTGCTCTGAAGATGTGTATGCTCGCCCCTTGCCCATCGGTCAGTGCCCAGCTTGAATGGCACCTCCTCCATGAAGCCTTCCCAGATCTCCCAGTGGGGGTGGGGGTGGAGGTGCTTTGTCCCTCCTTCAAACTCTGATTGCATTTTCCCTGCATTGCTCTAGACATTTAAGACTCTCCTGCTCCGTGTTCTAGGTGTGCTTCTACAGGAACACCGGGTCGTAAAGTCCCGGGATGGTTTTGATTGTGTCTTACTCATTTCCAAAGTCTCCACAGCACTGAACGCAAGGGCTTCACTGATGTTTGTGGGGTGAACCAGAGAGAGAAAACAACGGCCAGCCCCCCGATAGATGCTCTATGTGCATCATCATCCCATTTCAGCCCTACACACCTTAAAAGCTGCAGATTGCTGTTCAGTCACGTTGCAGATGAGGAAACCAAAGCCTGGGGAGATTCTCCAGTTTTTCCAACGCTGCAAAACTCATTTATTACAGGGCTTCTTCTGTTCTTTTCCCCCAGAGCAGTCTGCTCTTCACATGTGGCCCAAGCAGTGTTTATTATTTTTAAATTTTTTTTAACGTTCATTTATTTTTGAGAGAAAGACAGCGCAAGGAGGGGAGGGGCAGAGAGAGAGAGAGGGAGACCCAGAATTCAAAGCAGGCTCCAGGCTCTGAGCTGTCAGCACAGAGCTCGACACGGGGCTTGAACCCATGAGCTGTGAGATCATGACCTGAGCCGAAGTCGGATGCTCAACCCACTGAGCCAACCAGGCGCCCCCAAGCAGTGGTTTGTTGTTGTTGTTTTTTTTTTTTTAATGCTTGGTTCCCACTCCACTGGGGATGATTTAAAAAATTTTAATCCTTATTTACTTCAACGTTTAGTCAAAAAATGTAATGCACACAGTGAGCCTATTATTTCAGAAATGTTACTGCATAAAATGAGGCCAAAGGAGGTACATGAGTTGAAAAAAAAAAAAATCAGAAGCTTCATGGGGGATGAATTCAAATTAAATTCTAATTAGAGAGTATGCATGGTGAAATTGTCAATGTGGTTACATGACTGGAGTTTGTGAAACACTGGTGAAAGGGAATCCAAAACTTCCAGAAGTGTTAAAAAAATTTTTTTTTAAGTAGGTCCCACACTGGGTGTCTGATGCACGGTCCGAACTCATGACCCTGAGCTCAAGAGTTGGATGCTCAACCCACGAGCCAGCCAGCCCTCCCCCACCTCCACCGCCCCCAACTGTCTTTTTTAAATGATGAGGAATAGTGCTGCGTATTAACCGGAGAAAAACTGGGCAATTGAGGTAAGCCAGAAAAGAAAAGCTGAAGTTCTCCCCCACCCCACGGGGAGGGGCTTGTGCCACCGGCTGGGATAGCCTTCCGGGGGGAGCCGAGCCCGGGCCCAAGGATGGCACTTCCTCGGGGACCTGGAAAACACATTCAGAACCTGGCCTGGACGCGGATGCCTTTGGCTCCGTGGCTCCAGGCTGCCCAAGTCCAACGTCAGTGGCAGACAAGGGGGGGCATCATCCCATTTCCCCGTCCCTGCCCCAAGCATTCCGTGTAAGCCCCAGGGGCTCGTGCCAACTCTCTCCCCTCCCACCTAGTACTGCTGCTCTGTCCCTTTGCCACATCTGGTGGGTGAGTTTATTCACACATTTAGCATCCTCCTCCAAGCCTCTGTAGCTCTCGTGGGGTCGGAGCCCTGCAGGGCTTTCACGCAGGCGTTGGCACTTTGTGGGGACGAATAAATAAAAACTTTCGTCAGTGCAATCCTGTTCGGAGACTGATCTTGAAACTCGGTGGGGCCCAGAGGGAAACATCCTTGGAGTCTATACTCTTTACCTACGAGACAAATTGTCTCTCTCCCTGTGGTCTTCTTGGCTTTCACTCTTCCTAAAAAGTAATCGCGGGATATCTATCTACCTGGCTGTCTGTCTGTCTGTCCGTCCATCCATCTAGATCTGCAAGGAGGATAGTGTTTCTCCTTCGGGACACCAGGGGGGAGGAGGGCAAGACTATGGTTTCCTATCATGTGCAGCTGTTATGTTTCTGACCCAGGTTACTCCGCGCGCTTTTTCTGGCTTTTTTTCATTCAGTCGTCACACCTGTCTGAGATGTAGGGTCCGATTATTCTCCCTCCTTCTGCAGGCAGGAAGCTGACTCTCAGGATATAGTCTCGTCCAAGGGGATCGTGCCTCGTCATGCGTGTGGCTCACCAAATGTGTTTGGTTGACCTCCGTGGCACACGGTAGGATTGTTCTTCCTTTGGAATTACCTGTGGCCAGGTATTTGCTTTAGCCAGTGAATGGGAGTGCCGTGTCCCCTTCCACTGCCCAGGCAAGTGGGGGCATTTCAGATGCTGGAGACCCTTGACAGTCTTAGTTCTGGAGGGAGGATATCGTGGGAGCCGCGCCTGCCTCCCACCACCTTGCAGGGGACATGTAGCTTGAGTGAGAGATGGACCTTGTCGCAAACCCCTGAGTCTCGGGGATATTTGTCACTGCAACACAACCGAGTCCTTTCTGGATCAAACACGTACAAAGCGACCGAGTTGGCAGGGCTAGAATGTGAATTTCAGGAAGTCTGGCTCTAAAGCTATTGCTGTTCTTTCTATTCCCACAGTTTGTGACCAAGTTGATGCCTACATGTATCCTAAGAGAGCTCCCTAGCAGTCAAGGCGAAAATGGAAAGAGATGGGGTATGCATTTTTCATCATCCGTTGGAAGGAATTGTGCTGACATTTTGCGCTAAGGAAAAAGTCTGACATCCCAAGGAAATTAAAGTTGTCCCATGGCTCATTTTATGAAGAGTACTGTAGAGTGAGTGAGTTTTTGTAAGACTTTTTATTTTGAAATAATCAGAAAGTTATAGAAAAGTTGCAAAAATAGAACAAAGAACCCCTGTATGCCCTTCATGCACATCTACCCTTGTTAATATCTGTCTCATTTGCTTTCTCAGCCTCTCTTTAATTTTTTTAATGTTTTGTTTATTTTTGACAGAGAGAGACAGAGCATGAGTGGGGGAGGGGCAGAGAGAGAGGGAGACACAGACTCCGAAGCAGGCTCCAGGCTCCGAGCTGTCAGCACAGAGCCCGACGCGGGGCTCGAACTCAGACTGCGAGATCACGACCTGAGCCGAAGTCAGAGGCTCAACCGACTGAGCCATCTGGGTGCCCCTATCGGCCTCTCTTTATAATGTACACTTATTAGTTTTCCAAACCCTTCGAGAATGCATTGCAGAAATCATTCCTCATCCAGATTCCAACCCAGACTCACACATTACATTTAGTTGTAACGTTTCTTTGGTCTCATTGAATCTGGAACAGTGCCTCAGTCATTGACATTTTTCCAGAGCAGATAAGTTATTTGTAGAATGTTCTCCAATTTCGGTTTGCCTGGTGCTTCTTTGCGTGTAGGTGTGGGCTGTGCATGTTTGACAGGAATATCACCAAAGCGATGCTGTTGTGTCCTCCTCAGTGTATCATATCTGGAGGCACATGATGTCTTGTGCATCTCCTTGTTGTGGAGGTTGACTTTATCCTCTTGAGTAAGAGGGTGTTGGCCAGTTTTCTCCAGTATAAAGTTACTGCTTCTCTGCTTGTAATTAGTAAGTGATTGAGGTAAGATACGTTGGGATGATGTATATATCCTATTAAACTGCAGATTTGCACATGCGAGTTTTAGCATTTCCTGATGATTCTCAGTGCAAATTTCTTAGCAGCGGTTTCACGAAAGCTTCAAACAAATTCTTCCCAAGACAATTTCTCATACAGAATCACCGTGAACATCTGGGATATCACCTCTGCTCAGAAAGGCTATTTTCAACTCACTGGACTGACTGAGGGCTCTTGATATTCCTTGACTGCTTGTCCCCAGGAGGGGAGAAGGCTAGAAAACTTGGAGTCACTCCAAGTATTTGGGGGTAAGCAAAGGTTGCTACTCTTTGTAGGAATAGGTGACAGAAGGAAAGAGAGGTTCACATCATGAGAGCCAGACCCGGTGTATCTATGGCGGTATTTTGCTGTCATAACAAAATACCAGAGACTGGGTGGCTTAAACAACAGAAATTTATTTTCTGAGTTCTGGAGGCTGGAGGTCCAAGATCTAGGTGCTGGTAGGGTTGGTTTTCTCTGAGGTCTCTCTCCTCAGCTTGCAGATGACCATCTTCCCACCATGGCCTCTTCTCTGTGGGCACACACCTCAGGAGTCTCTTCTTCTTAGAAGGGCACGGTTCATATTGGATTAAGGCCCCACACTTGGGCCTCATTTTGTCTTAATTGCCTCTGTAAGGCTCTATCACTGAATACAGTCACATGGGGGCTGTTGGAGCCTCAACATATAAGCTATGGGGGACACACGTGGTCCATAACAGCTGGATAGGGGAAATAATCAGGATGGCTAAAGAGTGATCTAGAGGCGTGTGAGTTCCTGTCCCCACGCACTCATGGGGCTGTTCATAGCCACCATGAGTGAAGAGCCCCCGTGAGGGCGGGCCTTCATGCTCCTTTGTTCAGATCACGGCCCATGCTCTGGCAACCCCATAGTGTACAAACACCTCTGTCTCCATAACGTTGCTTGCCTGAAGGGTCTTCCAAATCATTCCGGATTCAGGAATAGACACGAAGGATAGAACACTAGCTCTGGATTAATCTGGGGTCCATGCCACACATTGCCCCCAAGCCAGCTTGCACGGGGAGTGTGCGGGAGGGCTAACCCATAACTACAATACTAAACCTATAGGAGCCAACCCTCAGACCTCAGCATGTTTCCTCTTTAAATGGAGTCCTTGGCTCTCTGTGCACTTTCTCTACACCTTCTTGGTGACAATGAGTTCATCTATAAGGAGCAACTCCTCCGATCCAGACATGAAGTCTTTTTTCTTTGCTGGAAAGGCTCCTTTCCTCCAAGGCACATTCTCAAAGAGCTCCTTGGTGGAGCACGTTGGGGAAGGTCCCCCCCATATTCTTAGTTTCTTGAGCCTAAAGGGCTCCCCAGCAACTCAGTCCTGCTGTCTTGGGGTTCACTTAGCTTTGTCCCCCACGGCATCAGCCGCAGCTACCTCTGGCCATCCTCCCTGCTTCCAGATTCTGTTTTCCCTCCCTACTGTCCTTCACCAAGTCTGAGGCATGAAGCCCACAGCTACTCGAGAGCGGTCCCCAAATTTTTCTCTCTCTTCCAGACCCTACAGGGTGGTGCCATGTGGGAGGAGGTGGGGCGCAATTCTCCGCCTTCCTGCAACTCAGCAAATTGCAATTTATGAGTTTCAATCCACATGAAAGGGCTCCCACGAAGTCTCTCTGGATTCATTTGGAATGTTGAATTAATTTGGAAAACAAGGGGAAAAAAACAACTTGGTTTCAGCCCAGCGAGGGCTCATGACATTTTACCAAGTCCTGTCACCCCTTTGCATAAGGAATGAGCACAAGTAAAGTGGGGGCGGCGGCAAAACTCTTTTCTGTTGCAAGGGTCCCGTCGTGTGGGCCACCGTTCACCCGAGAGAGAGGGCAGAGAGCCCTGGACTGGACTCAGGACACCTGGGGTCCAATCCCGTTCCTCACTAGTTACCTTCCCGGATCTTTCAAACGTCCTTAACTCCGTGAAGTCAAGGGACGCGTGAGGGGTTTACTCACAGGAGAGTGGCAGCTACTGACAAGGCCCTTTCCCCACGGGCCTCCTCCTACGCAGTCTTGTACCGCAGATCTGTTCTCTGCCTGGCTGCCGGAATGATCTGGAAACCAAAACTGGATGGCGCCACCCCACTGTGTTTAAACCCCTCAGCGACTCCCTGTCGCTCAGAGGATAAACTCTGCAACCCTCCTTGTGACCTGGAGTCCCTGCATGGCCTGGCCTCTGCCCACCTCTGCCACTGCTTCCGGAAGCACACCTGCTCCCCGCTAGCCATCCGTCTCTCCATTCCTGCATGCCCCCTGTGCCTCTCCAGCCTCGTTGCATGTGCTGTTTCTCTGGCCTGGATGCTTTTCATCACTGTGCCCTCCGCGGTCAGCTCAGCCTTTGCTTCCTCAGGGAAGCCATCCCGCGCTGAGTCAACACTTCCCTTTACTCACCCTCCCCTCAGAAGCACTGACCCAGGAGTCCTTCTATATTTCTGTGTGTGACAATTTCATGGACTGCTCTCTCTCCCACCGGACAACGTGATCCAGAAGGCGGGGCCCATATCTGTTTGCTTTCACCATTGGATCCCCAGTGCCTAGTACAGTAGCTGAAACACAGGAGGTACTTGGGAACGATCGGCACATGAATGAATGAGTACAGACAAAGCATTGGTTTCCTTTTGTTTAAGCCATTGGTGGCAAAAAAAACCCCTACAAGTTCTTTAAGAGACGCCACAGGGGTCCCGCCCAAGCACATGGGCGTCTAAGCACAGGGGAATGACATCTCTTGAGGAGAAAGTGCAAAGCCCAGATGAGGACCAGCTCCTGCTCATCTGTTAGGTGGGGATAATTGTAGCATCCAATCATGGGGTTGATGAGATTAAGTAAGAAACAACATGTGTGATGTTTTGCACAGAACAAGGGCTCAGTGTGTGGCTCTGTTCTTTTCAGTTTCTTCTTCCTTCTGTTGACTGCTGATTTACTCCTGGAGTAAATTATCTAGAGGCCAGGCCCGTGGTCCTGAGTTTGCCTGTGCGCCTTCCTTCTCTCCTGCACATTTTGTTAGCCAGGGCTCCCGCTGGTCCTGCTGTTCTGACCAGTGAAGGCACCTGGTGTCCACTGGGAGTGTTCACGGGGAGCACCATTCTGGATAAACAAGTGGATGTGGAAGTAAGGAGTTTTACAGGGAACATTTCTGATGGTCTCGGTGCACACTGAGGGGTTTGGCCCTTTGCGCATCTCTGCAGAGAGTGAGTGAGCCTAAGGGAAAGGAATCTCTAACGGGGACATTCTTGGCATTTGGGAAACATGAGCCTTGAACTTCAAGGTCTACAGCCTTGGATTTGAATTCTGCCTCTCATACGTTTCTTGAGGATTGCCTTTCCAAATACCCTTGGGGGGTTGGGGCGGGGGGGGGGGGGAAGGGACAACACAAGGTGCCATCTGCAAACGTGTCCTGTATCTGTGCGTCTCTCTCCTCTAGTGCTCCCTCCTGGGTCCACAGGTCTCCCTCCTTTCCAGCTGCGCTCACTGTTGGTCTCCCTCTTTCCACTGTCCCCACCCTCCCACCCTCAAACCAAGTCTCCACGAAGCAGCCAAAACAGTCACTGTAAGATGTAACTCAGATCACGTCTCCTCTCGGCCAGACCTTCCATCGCTTGTCGTCACACTTGGGTACAACCCAAACACCTGGCGGTGGCACTGGGTAATAAAAGCTGGTCCCTGCCTTCCCCTGGACCGCATCCCCTCTCCCTGACCCTCATCCCCATCCAGGCACTCCCCTTCTCTCTGCCCCTCAAACCCACAGGCTCATTTGCCGGAACCTTCTTCCCCCTTCACCTCCTTGGCTCCTTCTGGAACTTCCAGGTGTCAGCTCGATGCCCATGTTCCAGAGAGGCTCTCACTGACCCATCCATTGACAGACACGCCCCCCAACCTAGCCTGTTTTGTTTCCGTCGTTATTACCAGTGGAAAGGATCCTCTCCATTTGGTCGTTGTTTTGTTTTGTTTATTGCCCGCCTCCCCCCACCGGAATGCAGATCCATGAACACAGGGCTCTCTCTGGTAGGTCTTGTCTACTCCTGTATCTCCAGGGGCTGCAAAGGTGCCTGGCCCATGGCGGCTGCTTAACAAATGTTTGTGGACTGAAGGAATGACCAACGAGGGGGCAGGAGCAGACAATGAGACCCTCGCAGCAGTGGACTGGTGAGGGTGTGGTCAACGGCTGTAACAAAGAGCCCCCCAAATACAGTGGCCTAAAGAACCTGCCATTGCATTCTTTTCTCACATAGCAGTCAAGGCTGATGGGGCAGCGTCATCATCTTTAATAGGTGGCTCTCACGTGACTGCTCTGATTCCAGCCACGTCCCCACCCAACAGGCAGAGGGAGGGCAGAGGGCAGGATCCACGGACCCAGCATTTTAAGGGCAAGACTTGGAAACACACTTGGTACTTTGGTTGCATCTTATTGGCCAGAACACAGCCACACGGTCAGACTGAGCTGCACAGGAGTCTGGGACGTGAAGCCATGGGTCCAGTTACAATTATATTACGACAAGAAAGGGAAGAGCAGGTAAGGGGACAGTTCCCAGGCTGCCACCAGTACCCAGAGCTGCCCTTGAGGGCTGAGGTGCCTCTTGCTCCCCTTGGGGGACACAGAGTAGACTCCCATGAACGCTGGGGAAACGAATGAGACAGAGAGGTCCAGAGAGAGCCCCAGGCACCCTGATCGAGAAAGCAAACACTCCCGTTGCCTAGTCCTTCCTCAAATTCCACTTGTGTGACCTTGGGCAAGTCGCTTGAACTCTCCGAACCTCAATCACTTGATCTCTCACGTGGGGACAATAGTAGATTAGTTTACGATACAACTTGCTTAAAACACTGCCTAGCACATAGGAAGCACCCAATCCGTGACAGGCACCAATATTGTTGTTTTAATAGAATTGCAACTAGTTGTCGATGCACTTTGTAACTGGGGATTTACTGTCTCACGGGGTGCCGGGACACTTATGGGCGGTGTCCTCGAGCACCCCCGTGGTGGTGGGAGGCCCCATGTCATGCCCTGCCCTTAGGAGGCCCTGGAGAGTTGGCAAGAGCATGAACTTTACTCAGATGTTGCAGAGTACGGGTCCCAACGCTGCCATTTAATGACTATGTGATTTGGAGCAAGAAACAAGGCCCAGTCTCTTCAAAAAGGAGGTACAGACAAACTCCCGGTTGCCGGGAAGGGTTGACGACACCCAACAGGTCCTCAGTAACGTTTCTCCCCCGGAGGCTCCCATTTGGCCCCTGGAGAAGGAGTCCGTGAGGGGTTCTGGCCCCGCTGCCTCTCTCCGTGCTCAGCTGCTAGGGCCTTGCCGTCTTGGAAGAAACGGAACGTTCTGGGGAAGATGACCCCGGCCAGGTTGCTAATGGCCAACACCCCTCAGAACTGGGAGGGCCTCCCCATCTCCTGAGTGAAGCTGGTTTCCTCCGGGCTGTCCGTCTCTCTCCAGGCCCTGAGCACAGGTAGGAAGGGCGGGAAACACATAGTAAGGACTGGCAAGTAGCTACTTGCTCATGCGAGAACTGGCCTATGCATCACGCTGGCCCCGCTGGCTGTTGCTAGTGGAGGGCACTGGTTAAATTCTCTGAGTTTGAGCCGGGCATGGGGTTCAGATCCTTACACCACAGTGTATTGTTCAAGCCCAGGGGGCTGCAGTCACACTGGATTCCATGGAACCCGGGAAGTTTAGCAGCTACGGCCCCTGTGTTGGTGCGGCAAACCTCAGCTTCTTCATCTGTAAAATGGGTGCAGGGTGACTGAACAAGACCACTCAGGCAAGGAGGGAGGTGAGCGTAGCAAATGCCCGAGAAGTGGCAACTGGGGTTGTTTTTTCTGCCTCTTTCCCTCTGGGTACCCTTGCTGTGTTCACTGTGGAAAGCCCCGAGGCCTCACTGGTCCGCCCAGAACAATTTCCCCCACCGGGAAGCATTGTTCTCGGGATCTTCATAAGTAAACACACCCTCCGGGCAAATCTGCCCAGTGGAAAATACCCAGAGACTCTCTTCCCTCAATTCTTCCGACTGGACAGGGGGGAGAGTCGCCCTTGGGTCCCGGCTACCGGGGTGAATTTAGGCAGCGGACTTCCACCAGGGGTCAGCTAGCCGTAGCCCCAGGAGACGATGCTGTGGGACCAGGAGCGAAGCTGTAAACTGGACCGTCCCAAACTGGACCGTCACCTCGCTGAAAGGTAAGGAGAGGGGAGGCCTGTGACAGGCCGCCCCTCGCAACCGCGGCAGCCGGCTGAGGTGGGGAGGTGAGGCCTGTCCGTTTGCTGGAAATGAATCCATGGAAAATGCTGGAATGATGTCCCCGCCTCTGGAGCCACTGGGAGGCCGCAGACCTCAGGGGCGGGGTGGGGGGCGGGGTGCGGGAAGGGCTGTGGGAACACACAGAGCAGACGGGGATCAAACTGACTTTTTGACACGTTTCTGTGGGAAGGCGGCTCTGAGTGTGAAGCCGGCTCCCAGAGCAGCTTGGGACCTTTCATGTGGCGCCAGGGCTGGTGCTGGCGCCCTTCACTGGATGCTGGGGCCCCGGGCGGCCCCGGGCGGGGAAGGCAGAGGGGGGGACGGGAGGGGGCCCGGGGGGCTCCCACTTCTTTCTACCTCCGGCACCCTGGCGTCTTCCCCGCCAGAGGCTGGAGCAGCCTGGGCTCTGGGGTCAAATTCTGACTCAGCCAGTTCGCCGGCTGTGTGACCCGGGACAAGCCACTTGACTTTCTTGCTACTGTTTCATTAAAGAATGTTGTTGTATTGAAACAGATTGCATATATTATTATTTCATGGGATCAGAACAATCCGGCAAGGCAGAGATCATTAAGCCCATTTTACAGATGAAGAAACTGAGTCTGGAGCCTAAGAAACACCAAGACCGTGAGGGGCACGGCCCAATGCAAACGCGCGCCTTTTGCGTCCAAAGTTTTTTGTTTGTTTGTTTGTTTTTGTTCTTGTTACATCCAGAAACCTCTCTAGTTAAGGCTATTGATGGAAACATGACCTACTTTTGTTAGCGAAGCTATCGTGAGTACCTGGGGCACATAGCACAGCGCATGGTCCCGTGGTTGGAGCCTCCAGACATTTCCCATGGGGACGGCGCAAACGTCCCCATTTTATGGGGGATGGGGTGACACTGTGGCTCATAAGACCAGTAAAGGGACCCAACAGAGAAAGACCATGGGTAGCATGGGCCGGTGCAATGTCCAATTCTCTCCTCTCCGTGGTTCCTGTCCTGGAACCATGCCAAGCCTGGGAACCGTGGGGCTTTGGAGAGTACCACTAGAGAGGACAGGCAGGAGGCACCCACCCTTGGCCTCCCTGAAGCGCCCCCACGTAGCTGGGGAATGAGTCACCCACCCCTAGGGGACTTCCCTAATTGCCCACAGGTATGCAGGGCCCTGTGGGGCCCAGCCTCCGCAGTGCTTGACAGAGTCCAGGCCCAAGGGCAGGGAGCTGGGAAGCAAAGTGACTGGAGAGGCTCGGATGAGGTCAGGGAGGGTCGCCATCTTTGTGTCACCTGCCCTGGGACCGCGTGGGAGGACGGTCAGCTTGGGAAGACAGACAGAAGTGGGCTTGAGATCCAGTTCTGCCACACCAGCTGGGGGACCTTGGCAGACTGACCGACCCTCACCGAATCTCAGCTGGGCCACTTCTGAGGAAAGGGTTAATAATGGTACACTCTTCACAGAGGTGATGAAGGACCCCAAATACTGTCTGGCTTACACGGTAATAAGGGGTTTAAGCACACGGATACGCTCAATATGGACTGGCTGTTATTGTCGTTGCTGTTACCATCCTTGGGCCAATGTCCAGAACCTTCTGCCGGCTCAAAGACACACACTGAAGGGTGGTGCCCAGGGCTGGTTTGAGAAGTGAGAGAATCTCGTAACCCCATTTGGGGGGCCCTGAAAGTGAAGCTTTTGTTGCATGATCGAGGGATGGAGTGGGGGGCTCCCAGTGGGGCAGTCGGGGTGGGGATGCTGGCGGGGGAGCTTCAGCCCTGCCTTCATGGCCTGGCAGAACTGGCCTGCACTCGCACACTCTCATGCAGCGGTCTCTGGGATGGCACCAGAAGCCCAGGGTTTCAAATGATCCTGGGTTGCCCTCTCCTCGATGCGTCCGCTGAAGGCCACTGACAGGACACGGCCAACCTTGCTGCTGAGGCGTGGTGCCCTCTGGGTTGCTAGAGGACTGTGGGGCTGGTTCACAGTGGGCTTTCGGCAAGACGAGGCCCCTCTCCACGCCTCAGTTTTACCTTCTGAGAAGTGGGTAGAGGCTCTCTGGCTTTTTCTGCCTCCCTTGGAGGAGCTAAGGAGGACGCAGAGGCTGGCCTCGGCTAGAGGGACCCAGGAGGAGCTCCTGGTCTGTTTGGGAGCCACGCTGGGTCCTTCTGGGCTCCGCAAGTTGGCGGCCTTGTCCGCACCAAGGGCGGTCAGCACATTCGAGGACTCCGCCTGTGCTCACACCGCCATAGCAGGCCCTTGCTTTCTGGGAAAGGAGTAAAGATTAATTAAGGTTGTCAGGGCCTAAGTAAAATCACCAATGTCAATTTCCTCCCTCTGGTTCTTGCTGTCAGAATAAATTGGACAGTCATTACCTAATACTCAACCCTATTTTCCTAATATTTCATGCATGCTGAAGCGTTGATGGGAAACAGGGAGGGTGAGGCCCTTTGGAGTGGCAGAGAGGGCAAGCCGTGTGGAGCTAAGGGTGTCCTGGCAGAATGGCCTTGCCTCCCGCCACTCCCTGGAATGGTGATCTCGGGAGGGGGCCAGGGGTGGTGCTCTGTCCACACAGGGCACTGTTCTGACCCAAATGAGACAGATAGACCTACTGGCAACAGCTCCCAGGTACTGTCAAGCAGCTGGTACCTTCAGGGACTTTGGTTTCAGACCAGGCTCCAAGGGCCACAGCAACTGGTGCCTTCACGGACTCCAAGATAGCCTCAGTTTCTTAATCTGAAAAATGGGAATGAATGAAAGAGCTTCACTCACAAAAGTGGACAGTCTGTCCCTTCCCAGGTGCAGGCGTCTCCCCGGGGAACACTCCAAAGACCGGAAATCCTTCAAGTCCCAAAATAAGAGCTGAAGGTGCTGATGGTAGCCTTTCAAGGTCCCCCACGTAGGATTACGTGCCTCACTGACTTATGGAACCAGCCCTAGGCACCGCCTCTCGGTGTGTGGCCTTGAGCTGGCAGAAGGTCCTGGCAATTGGGCTAAGGACGATAACACCGCCGATAGCAACCGGCACCTACTGGGTGGATGTATGTATATACTTGTCAGCTGACGACTGAGAGCATTTTGTGAGAGCGTTAATGGGGAGGGGGCAGAGAGAACTCTCTGGGGTGCTGGAAATACTCTATTTCTTGATCTGAAGGATGGATATCCCAATGCATACAAACAAATATTCACTGAGCTGCGCACTTAAGACTTTGCTTCACGTACGCTATGGGTCACCGAAACTTTGGAACAGCAAAAGGATTCGGCCATCATTGGGATCTGAGTGTTGACCATAAGAGGCTCTGAAATACTGAGAACCAACTGAGGGTTGATGGGGAGTGGCAGGGGAGGGGAAAGTGGGTGATGGGCATGGAGGACGGCACCTGTTGGGATGAGCCCTGGGTGTGGTATGGAAGCCAATTTGACATTAAATTATATTTGATATAAAACAAATACAAAAATAAAAACTGAAAAGCACTCTGTGATGCTACTTCCTTGTGGAGAAAGGGCTCTTGATTGGGCATCACCCTGGGCCTGGCATGGTGTGACAGGGCTCCACAGGCTCTCTTACCTTAACTCCGCTGGTAAGCCCATGAAGCAGGACTCGCCATCCCCAGTGCGGAGCAGGCAGCATGGCGGGAGGGGCGGGAGACCAGGTCTGCAGCCAGCCTCCAAGCTTGGGCAGGTAGGTCTCAGTCTGCACACCTGTGACAGAGAATGATGACAGAGCTGACCTCAGAGGGACAGAATGAGCCACTGCTGGAGGGAATGTCAAGTGGTATAAGCCCTATGGAAACCGTACGGTGGTTACCCATAAAATAAAAAATGGAATTACTGTATGATCCAATGATTCTCCTTTGGGTATATACCCAACAGAGTTGACAACAGGGCCTCCAAGAGAGAGTCGTACATCCATGTGTACATGATAAACACTATCAAGAATGTAGGGGCGCCTGGGTGGCTCGGTTGGTTGGTTGAGCGTTGGGCTTCAGCTTGGGTCATGATCTCGCGGTCCGTGAGTTCGAGCCCCGCGTCGGGCTCTGGGCTGACGGCTCAGAGCCTGGAGCCTGCTTCAAATAGATTCTGTGTCTCTGCCCTCCCCTGCTCGTACTCTGTTTCTCTCTCTCTCTCTCTCTCAAAAGTGAATAAATATTAAAAAAAAAAAAAAAAAAGAATGTAAAGTGCTTGCCTCAGGGAGGCGATAAATGAAGGTTAAACTTCAGCCAAGTGACCCCCCTTCTCTGGGCCTTGGTTTCCCCCTGTGCTGGGGGGTGTTTGTGTCAGTCCCCTCTGCATGGATCGTCCCCACTGATGGGTGCCCCCGAGACCTGAAGCCCCTTGACCTGCAGCTCTCGGGAGTGCCCGGGCATCAGGGGATGGACGTGGGCAGTTTTCTTTCGAAGAAGGCCTCTGTGCTCCCCTTTCAACTGGAGCCTGAAAGGTTATATACCCGCATTCTTCAAATTCACAGCCAGCCCTGAGATCTTCTAACCCTACCAGGTCACTGGGGAGAAGTTGCCTCCGTCTGATGGAGGCAGCCCAGGCCACTTTTGGACACAGGAGGATGGTGCTCACTTCTTTTGTACACTAACTTTCTGGAGTTCCTACGTGTGCTGGGCCCTGCGCTGGGCTCATGCAAGGTACAGACAGTATGTCAGGGATGCCGCCTCCAGGGAGCACAAGAGCAACCAGGATGTCAAGTCTTGCCCACACATCTCCATAATCCAAGAAAATAAGTGATAGAGGTTGTGAGGAAGGGATAGAGTGAAAGTGGCAAGGGAATTCTGAGCTGCGGCCACCAAATCTTACACAATGATGTTACTCAGTCTTTGTCAAAGGTCCCTTGAGCTGGAAGGGAACTTCTATCACTCATGGACAGCAAACTGCCTGAAGACCCCCTCTAGACATTCAGACGGCCCTCTCGGAGTCCCAGGGAGTGGCAGCCCTACCTAGTTCTCTCCCTCCTCCTTTCACTGCTATCTGGGGACAGAGGACCAGAGAAGCTGGTTGGGGTGGGGGAGGGAGACAGAAAGCTGGAAATTTCAGACTCCATTCACCCCAGCATTGTGACTTGGCGGCTAAGTTGCTTTACTTTGCTGAACCTCCGTGTGCTGATCTGTGAAATGGGAATGCTGTGCTGTGGGCCCTATCTCAGACATTGCCCCACGGCATAACTCCACCACACCAGAGCTTAGGGCTAGACACGTCCAATCCCCACGGCCTAGAACACAGCGAAGAGTGGGGACTTACCAGGTATTTGTTGAATAACATGTGTAATAGAATCAAGCACAGGACCGGACCCTGGATGGTGGAAACAATCTTGAAAAAGAATGAAAGTGGAGGGCTCACACTTCCTGGTTTCAAAACCTGCTATTAAGTTACAGTAATTAAAACACTGTGGTGTTGGCATAAAGACAGACATATAGACCAATGGAATAGAATAGAGGGCCCAGAAATTAACCCTTGCACATACAGTCAAATGATTTTTGACAAGGGTGCTGAAACCATTTCATGGGGAGAGGACAGTTTTTCCAAGGAATGGTGCTGGGAAAACCGGATATCCTCATGTGAAAGGACAGAACCGGACCCTTACCTCACACCGTATATAAACGGTAACTCAAAATGGACCGAGAACCTACACATAAGACCTGAAACGGTTCAACTCTTGAAAGAAATCAGAGGACAAAGCTTCATGGCACTGGATTTGGCGATGATGTCTCGGATGTGACGCCAAAGGCACAGGCAACAAGAGCAAAACCAGACAAACTAGATTTCATGAAAACTGGAAATTTTGTGCCTCGTAAGACACCATCCGTAGCGCGATAAGGCACCCCCACAGAATGGGAGAAAACACCTGCAAATCATCCATCTGATAAAGGCTTCATATCCAGAATATAGAGGAAACTCCTAAACGCAGCAAAGGAATAAACATTCAAAAATGGGCAAAGGACTTGAAGAGACAGTTCTTCGAAGAGGATATACCAATGGCCAATAAACACATGAAAAGATGCTCAGTGTCACTCATCCTCAGGGAAATGCAAATCAAAACCACCTCGCACCCATTACAATGGCTACTGTCACCAACAAAAACAAAAACAAAAAACAAAAAAGCCCAAAAACAGAACTCAAGTGCTGGCGAAGATGTGGAGAAATCGGAACCCTCGTGCATTGTTGGTGGGAATGTTAAATGGTATGGCTGCCGTGGAAAACAGTCTGCAGGTTCCTCAAAAAATTAAAAATAGAATTACCATATGGGCCAGCAATTCTACTTTTGAGTATATACCCGAAAGAACCGAAAGAAGGGTCTCAAAGAAGTACTTGCCCACCCATGTTCATAGCAGCATTATTCACAACAGCTAAAACGTGGAGGCAACCCAAGTGTCTACCGACTGATGAATGGGATTACTAATGAACGTACACACGTACAATGGAATATTATTCAGCCTTAAAAAGGAAGGAAATTCTGCAATATGCTACAACACGGATGATCCTGGAGGACAATATGTTCGGTGAAATAAACCAGTCTCAAAAATATTGTATAATTCCACCTACATGCGGTGCTTAGAGGGGTCAAAATCAAAAAGCCCAAAAGTGGAATGATGGTTGTCAGGCACTGGGAAGAAGGGAGAACGGGGAGTTTGGGTAAATAGAGTCTCAGACTGACGAGATGGAACGCGTTAGGGGGACGGATGGTGGGCATAACCACACAGCACCGTGAATGTAGTTAATGCCACTGAACTGCACACTAACAAACGGTTAGGTGGTAAACTTTATGTTGCATGCATTTTAACACAATGAAAAAAAAGAAAAAATATCAGGGCGCCTGGGTGGCTCAGTCAGGTTGAGGCTCAGCCTCGGTGCAGGCCATGATCTCGTGGGTTCGTGAGTTCGAGCCCCGCTTGGGGCTCACTGCTGTCAGCCTGTCCGCATACAGCCCGTTTCGGGTCCTCTGTCGTTGAGGCTTCCCTGCTCACGCTCTGTCTCTCAAAAATAAACATTAAAAATTAAAAAAAAAAAATTAAGCATGGAAGAGTGAGACTAGGCGCATCCTGGACATTCTTATGCTTATCCTGGGCGGGACCCTGAAAGAAAGATTGAGACCCTCCCTCAGTTTGGGGTGTGTGATGGGGGCCGGGGGGGGGGGGGGGGGGGAGGGGGGGGGAGCACCTCCTGGACGGGAGCAAAGTTTGAGCAAAGACTGGAAAAGGGAAGGGAAGAACAAGAGGTCATGGAGCCTTGTTGTTTCTCTTCCTACCCAGTATGTGGGTCTAGAGCAGACATGGTGTCACCCCGGTCCCCAAGTCCAGAGACACCGGCCTTGATGTGGACATGATACACGCCATGCCTGCCCTCTCCGAAGGCCCCGGCGTTCCCAGGCCTTCACAGTCTTGCTTAATTCCCTCAAATATACGCAGCCTTTAATTTATGGGGACACAGTAGTGGCCCCAGGGTCTGAACTAGAAATCAAAGCAAACAGGCATCATTTGCCATAAACAGGCCGCTCCCCAGTGGGTTCTGAGGCCCAGGGACAAGGAAACCCCGAGATCCTCAGATGGGGAGCTCACAATAGGCGCGGGGCTGCGGTCCAAGGCTCCGACCGCGAGGCCCCTCCCAGCTCCGGTCTTGGAGGAGCCTCTGAGCCGCTGGGAGGGGCCGTGGACAATGGGGGGCGGAGTCCACCGGCGGGATGGGGAACAATGGGTCCAATCAATTCCGGAGCCTCCTCACTTGTTCTAAAATAAGTCTTGGAGGTCTGGGGTGGAAGTAAATCCCAGTAGAGAAGAACAGCCTCGCCTCCCTCCGTTAGGGAGGTTGGGCTCTGGCCCCGAGTACCCATCGCAGCGCGCCCCAGCGGCCCGCGGGTGTTGGTGTGCTTCTAAATGTTTAACAACCTGCTCCGGAGAGGGTCAGCCCTGGCCTGGAGGGTTTGCTGATCGCCCAAATGGAAAACTCCCCGAGGCCAATTTCAGGCTCCCAAGGCAACATCCCAGAAGGCAGAGCTGGGAAGAGGTCTGCGTCGGTGCACCATAGTGGGGTACTTCCTGCACATGCCCTAGATACAAGAGATCTCGTGGCATTCGTGATAGTAAATATATGTACTGGAGAGCGCCAGCAGGGGAGGGGCAGAGAGAGAGGGAGACAGAGAACCTGAAGCAGGCTCTGTGCTGTCAGTGCAAAGCCCAATGCCAGGCTCCAGCCCTGGAGCCATGAGATCACGACCTGAGCAGAAGTTGGACGCTCAACCGAGTCCCCAGGAAGCGATGAGTTTTGATTATTTGTTACCTTTGTTTTAATATAATGTGTTTAACTGTGTGTTCATATCATTGAATTTTTAAGGGTGAAATTCCTGAGAACATGTCCGGGAGGTTCACGAGTTGGAACAAGTTTGTATGAGTTGGTGTGGGTCCAGCACACCGCCGAGCACAGGGGACCTGGGCTAGGCCCATCGCCACCTCCTCTGCAGCCTCTGGATGACCGTGAGCAGCATGAGGCCTTCTAGGGGCTTTGGCCCCCTCAGCTTGAGGGGCCTGGGGACAAGTGAGGCCCCTGACACCACTTGAGGTGAGGGAGGAGAGAAGATGCCAGCGTTGCCGTAAGTGGGGCTCTAGCCCGTGGTACTTCTGCCTGGGCACCGTGCTCCTCACTCAGGCTCCTCCTAAGGTGGGACCCTGCCTGACCCCAGCCTCCTCTGGCAAACCTCTGCCCCCCCAGCAGGGTATCTGACCAGAGTCCCCCTTTATCCTGGCCACCGAGCGATGGGTAGTTCTCACAGAGGCAAGGTTCTGTGGCTTTATCACTGGGAAACCCCGTGGCTTCATCATTGCTGGGCTCCAAGATGCTTCTGGTACCCCGGTCTGCCCACACTGCACCTTGCCTGCCTAGGACTACAATGAAAGCTCACACATTTATGGCCTGCTGCCTAAGTGCCAGGCTCAGGGCTTCCACAGTGTGAGCCCATGTGGTAGGAGCCACCGTTAACCCATTTTTGCAGAGGGACAAGCCAAGGCCCTCAGAGTGGTGAAGCCATTTGCCTAAGGGCGTGCAAAGCATATGTTTCGAGCCAAAGCCTGTTTTGAAAGCAATTATTTTAGTTTATATTTACTAAAAACAGTTTTGGGGTGTGTGTGTGTGTGTGTGTGTGTGTGTGTGTGTGTGTTTAAGTTGGTGCACAACTGATCTTGCCCAGATGTGCCCATGGACGTCCCGGGTGGAGGTGGAGGGACGGAGAGAAGCTTGGGGATGGGCAGAATGGCCCACACATGGCAGGAACAGAAGTTGGCATGGGGGCAAAAACACACGGAAGGCATTCTGGTTTTCTCCTTTGGTCTGCTCCTCACTCGGGATCTGCTCCCTCATTGGGGGCTTGTTCCTAAAATACCTCAATGCCTGGTTTGAGTCCTGGCTTCCCCACTTGCCAGCTCTGTGCCGTTGGGCAGGTCGGTCAGCCTGAGCCTCATCCGTGGAAGGGTCCGCACAGTTGTGGTCTGTTGAAGAGAACGGGGCAGAGCGCTCACTCAGCACCGTGTTGGCTCTTTATTGCTACCATTCGTCTTAGGGCCCCGGTGACCTAGGCCGCAGTCACCATGGCCCTGACGGTACCCTTTTCGAGGCTCTGGCCCCTGTCGCCACCCCCTCGCTGGCACCACTAGCTGCCTGCCTCTCTGGTCTTTTGCCAACAAGATTCAAACCCCGTCTGCGTGCATGGGTCGGAGATGTTAATGGAGCTCTCGGGGAGCGGCGGCTGGGTTCCCCTGCTCTGGGGCCGCCTGGTTATTGGCGGCTTAAGTGCTCATGTGAAACACCCCTTGCACCTCACGCTTGCCAAGCTGTCCCCAGTGCTGGATGCTGTGTTTGATCATGTTGAAAGGCCTTGACACAGACCATCCAGGTCTGGAGGCCAACAGGGGAAAGCGTGCCGAAGATCAAGCATCGACAGGGCACTCCTGGGACCCCAGCCCAGCCCAGAGCAGGGCCAGCAGCCCGCACCAGCCTGGCGCTTCTCACCAGACACAAACCAGGCCTGGGAACGGGTGAGGGCAGCCAGGAAGCCAGCCTGCCCGGTGCCACAGAGGCTGGGGATCTCCGGGACTGTCCCTGGACCTCCCTCCTCTACAGCAGCCACGCTGGCCCCTGCCTCTGAGGCCACACTCTTCACCCACAGGGGCCGGAGCAGTGATGGGAACAGAGGGGATCAGCACACCTCTCTTCCCCAACTTCGCCCCAGAGAGACACCCTCACCGCTCAGATTCTCTGATGGGGACCCTTTGACAGCTCTGTAACGCCAGTCTTAGTTGCATCATCCTCACAACCACCTCTGGGAGGTGGGGGAAAGGCCCACTTCACAGATGGGTAAGTGGAGGCCCAGAAAGGTCCAGTGGGTCAGCTGTGAGCTGCAGTCCCTCCCCTTGATCAGCGTCTTCCGATTCACGGCCTGCTGTTCTTGCAATGAGGCCACCGCGGTTCCCATGAAAGTGACTGGGTGTGTGGCACTAGACGGAGGGAAAATTTCTTCTCGTCCTTCTTCCATAAGGGCTGTGGCCACCCCAAGTCTGGCAGCTTTACAAGAACAGGCTTGTAAACTCAGCAACACCCCATAATCCTTTTTATGGGGCCTGCTGTGGTAATGGACATTCATCAGCTCTCCCAGACTAAGCCTGGTGGGCCCTGGGGGCAAGAGGCGAAGGGGAGCCAGGCCCGCCGTCTGTGCAGCCCTCTAGCTGGGTAAAGGGTCCCAAAGGAGGGGCAGAGTCCACATGTTTCTGAACAACGCCAGGACTCTCAGCCAGGGGGTGCTGTGCAGCCAGGGCAGGGGAGGGAGATACAGAGGAAAATCACCCGTCAAAACGCCTGCGTGGGCATCACCTTTGTATCTACCCAGAAACGAGTGAGCTGGGAAGAGGGGAAGCATTGTCTCAAATTCAAATTCCCAGGCTCCTCTCTAACCTCTTGATTCAGAATCTCCGAAGGTGGCCCCAGGACTGTGCGGTTATTAGCCCTTGATGCAGCTAACATTTTGCATCCTCTGCTTTAGGAAGAGGCAGAGGGTAATGGCGGGGAAGTGAGAGCTAGGTCAGACACCTAGATTGTCCATTTCCTCGCTCAACAAACCCTTGCTGAAATCCGGCCTTGACCGTGGACAGGGGAGGCCACCCTTTGCTTCCATGTGGGTAGGTAGGGTCTGCCTCCACCCTCACCTGTACAATGACCTTGGCCACTCTGCTGCCCTCCATCAAAGGAGAGGAGAGTCTGCAGTCCCTTCCAGCTCAAACACCTTACGATTCAAGCAGGGTGTAGCCGATGAACCAGGATCACCTTGTAATCCTTTAGCTTCTTGGGCTATTAGGGGACTGAGAGTAGACCCTGGGGAGACCTTGGACCCAGGGCTCCAGGCCAAAGAGCTTTCTCTTCTTTACATCTGCCCATTCATCCCAAGGATGGGAGCTTGTGCCCTCTGAACCAGGACAGCCAGGGCATGACGGTCCCTCCCTCAGCCAAAGCAGAGCTTGCGAGGTCCAGCAATGCAGTTCTGTAAGGGCCTCGCCTGGGTGCTTTGACCTAACCGTGATCTTGAGGCCCCCTAAGCAGTAACATTGCTTTTTGGGTTCTCGCTTGTTTTGTTTAGTCTCATTTGGGTTTTAAAAGTTATGTGCAGTATATCTACATGTTTTTAAACCATGAGTGATGCTGTATTTGTGTAAAAAAGTCTAGATCAATGCTTCTGAACTTTTAAAATGTGTCTTAACTTTCCTCATCTGTAAAATGGGATAATAGTAGAGCTGACCTCAAAGGCCTGTTGGGTAGCTTAAATGGCATGATACATATAAAACATTTAAAACAGTACCTGGGACGTTGTAAACATTCCATATAAGTTGCTATTTAGGCGACACTTTGCCACTTTGTTACTCCTGCGCACAACCCGTGTCCTTGTTTGCTTGATATACTTCCTCAAATCCATTTCTTTTTCTTTTCTTTCTTTAATGTTTATTTATTTATTTTTGAGAGAGAAAGAGAGGCAGAGAGAGGGAGACAGAGAATCCCAAGCAGGCTCCACGTTGTCAGCGCGGAGCCCGATGCGGGGCTCGAACTCACAAACCGTGAGATCGTGACCTGAGCCGAAAGCAGGAGTTGGAGGCTTACCTGACTGAGCCACCCGGGTGCCCCTCTTTTTCTTTTTTCTTTTCTTTCTTTTTTTTTTTTTTTTTTTTTTTTTTACCGAAGGAAATTTAATTAAAAAGGAAATGTTATGCCATTACTGTAAGTGGAAAAATAGTATCAATTGCATAGAGAGACTACAGCAGTAAAAAGTAACACAAAGGAAACAAAGCCATGTCGTTAAAACCTAGGCAGATCTAGATTGTGGTCGTAGTTACCAGAATCTACCAGAACCTGATACGATGGCGTGAAACCATACACACACGTTGTCCACAAAACCAATGTCCATCTCCTGGGTCTGATTCTGTACTTCAGTTAGGTAGGCTCTCTCGACTATCTTTGCGACCTACTGTGAATCTCTAATTTTAAAACAAAAAGTTAAAAAAAAAAAAATCTCCGGCAAATGGGTGCTTTCTCTTAGCCTGAGGCTGAGTCTCTCCATTTAAAGAGGAACCAGGGGCGCCTGGGTGGCTCAGTCGGTTAAGCGTCTGGCTCTTGATTTCAGCTCGGGTCATGATGCCGAGGTTTGTGAGTTTGAACCCCATGTTGCGTTCCGTGCTGACAACATGGTGCCTGCTTGGGATTCTCTCTCTCCCTCTCTCTCACTGTCCCTCCCCAACGCACACTCTTTCTCTCCTAAATAAACATTAAAAATATTTAAAATGATTATTAAAATAACTTAAAAAAGTTTTTTAATGTGGCCACTTAAAAATTGTAAATTATATACGTGGCTCATACGCGTGGCTCCCATTATGTATCTATCGGATAGCAGCTCTGAGAGCCTTCGGCAGATTTCCAAAGGGGTCTCGTCTGTGACTCACAAAATGCTCCAGCTTCTCCAAGTCAGTGATGGAACTTCGTGCTTTTTCAGGTAGCTGCCTGGATCCCGCTTGGGGAAGGCGCTTATGTGCTCTCGTGCGCACAGATGGGTGCCTCCCGCCAAATGTCCATCTCCTTCCCCAGTGGCTGCCCAGCCCCCATCCTTTGGCTGAAAGGCGCTCCCGAGAGCACAGGGCTTCCTGTCCCTCTGCCCCATGTGATTTTCATTTGTCTAATGAAAGCTAATCTGATAAAGGCAGGAATGGCAGGGATGCGTGAAAGCTCCAGTGAGCACAGGTCATGGCCTGATCTAAAGAGGGGGCCTTTGTCTCCCTCCCCGCCCCCCACCCTCCCCGGGCAGTGGCCAGCTGGCCAATGGGTCACCCAGGGGAGTGGGCAAGGGAGCCAAGACCAAGGAGGGTGCTCTTCTGGGACAAGCTGGACTGACATCACCGTGTTTACCATTTGTAAACCAACCAGAAAGAAACCGAAGAAAGAAGCTAAAGAATGAGAAAACTCTGAAAATCCCAGGAGAAAAGCCCTGTGAAAAACAGGAGGGCTCAGGCAGCTCGTTGTGGACTAGAATCGTGGTCCCTTGTCACCTTTCTCTTCTGGTCAGTGGCAGCATCTAGGAAAGGCTGGGGCTAGGGTCATGCTCCCAGCCAAAGGACAGGGTTAGATATGGCTGCCTCATATCCTACAGCCATGGGCACCGGGTTCTCTCAGGCCTTGGGCTCTACCCAAGTCCAGCCCTGGAGCCAACCCCCCGGGGCTCCCCCACAGAGGCACTTCTTCAAGAGCTTGGACCCCTGGAGCAGCCCTCCGGCCACATAGGACATTGTGCCGCCCACCTACCCACTCACTCACTCAGAATGCTGGGAACCGAAATGAGCTGGACACAGTGTGGAACATCAGAGATTTTTCTGTGTTTGCTTCACTTCCACAGTTGAAAATCCTCTCCTTCCTCCTGGGTCGGGGGAGACAGTTCAGTTGGGGAAAACCAAAGACGCTGCCCATTAATGAATTAACCAAACCAGAAGTATTTACCCAAGAGCTGGTGTATACCCGGGCCTCTGCCGGGAATTTGATGGAGACGAGAAAGAAGATAGGAGTCCCACTCTCACTGGGGGTTGAACTCACGCATAAGAGAATAAGACGGACATACCTGATGGCCAGACGGAGCGGAGCACAGCCAAGGCTCTCGGGAGAATGGGGAGAGGGCAGAGGAGTGGGTGTCAGGGCAGACATCCTGGAGGTGGGCTTGGACCGGCCTCATGAAATGAGGGTGGGGATCACGGAAAGAGGAGTACAGTGGCCTGCGTTCTACTAGGGTTCTTATACCAACTCGGTGAGGTTGGCCAACACAGTCTCCTCCCTGGGCCTCATCTTCCTCATCCGTAAAGCGAGAGTGGTGACTGCCTTGGCATCCTTACTGACCATAGCGTCCTAGGATTTGAAGCACCAGAGAGAAGCAGGTGAGAATTCCAGGTGGGAAGAAGCATTGGAACAGTTCTGATAGGACCAAGAAACTGTCAGTGGGTAGAGGAACCACGGCCAGAGATGCTGGAAACAAGCTCCCCAGAGCTGGGGAGAGTGGCCCAGATCTTTCGCTCATTCCAGCCCATCTCAGGGCACGCAAGGCCTATGGCCTCGCCGGGGTCTCAAACAAGTGGCTATATTGTGTGTGCCCAGCTGGGGTGCAGGCCAGGGCGGGTGTCATGGGAATTGCCCCTCTGCTTCTGAGGAGAGAAGGGAGCTCTGGCCTCAGAGGCCTGGCCTGGCGCCTCTGTTCTTTGCTGACAGAGATTTGGCCACTTCCCTAGAGCCCCTCTCTGGCCTTCACCATCATCTTCCCAAGACAAGCAGAGCCCAAGTCAGAGCCGATGTGCAAGGGGTGCGGGAGGGCGTCAGATGTGCATTCCGGGGAAGTGTTCAAGATGACTTCCGCCATTTTGGTTTCATCCATATTGGAGCTCCATCCAGCCACAGGCCCTGTTACACCAGCTTGGTTTTAACCTCTGAAAACCTGTCAGGAAGTTCACGACAGTGAGCGTTGTTTCTTCCTTTGTTCTTTCAACTGAGCAATTCGCAGGTGGTTGTGGAAGGCTGTTGTGTAGCCAAAAATCATACAGTTTGCGAGCCTAGCTCTTCCAGTGCTGGAAGATATTCCGCATGAACCGCACCCCAGATATGGGTCTCCGATGCAGGGTGTCTGAGGCTGTGTGTCTTTCCCCATCCGTTACCTGGCTTTATCTTCTTCACACACTCATCACTGTCGAAATTATCTCACATTTACTCACTTGTTTTCCACCCGTGCCCCCTGCCCCTACCACCCCCCCCCACATTAGCATATAGCCTGCCCTGTTTACTGCCGTATCCTTGACCCCTTGATTACCTGGCAGGTGGTGAAGAAATGTTTGTCGAATAAATGAATGTGCAGACACGGATAAGCGGCCTCCAATCAGGATGGTGTCGAACTGTGTGGTGGGGTGGGTGATGGAGCAGAGCTACGATTACGGCTGGCATCAGCCATCGGGTGAGGCCCTGGTGGGAATCAGAGGACACACTTGGGCAGGTTAATAGAGGGGAGCTTAACAAAGGGCTCCTTATAAAGGCCCAGCCAGTGTTAAGGGAACGGTACAGGGATGGGGAAGAGGAGGGCGTTACCCCCCCAGGCCTGCAGAGCTAAGGGAGGGGGCAGTTACTGGAACCCAGAAGGCAAGTCGTCCGGTGAGGGTAGCCTGACAGGAGCTGTCGCCTTTTGGTAGAGTGGCTCTGTGACCGCTGGGACCTGGCAAGGAGGAAGTCAGGAAACACATGCCTCGCTCAACCTGCTCCCCGTACAGTGTCCCCCAGAAGCCAGAAGCCTGGGGAGCCCAGTGATGCTGTTCACACAGAAGACAGGAGGAGGGTGGACAGGGATCTGCGGGGACAAAGAGAGGATGTCCAGCCCAGGCGGTGCAGGGGACCATGGCTGTTTCAGTTATCGTTACCGCAAAACAAACCTGCCTGAAACTCCGTGGCCAGAAACAAACACACTCCGTTCAGTATCTTTCACAGTTTCTGTGGGTCTGGAGCCCAGGAAGGGCTTTGCAGGGCGGTTCTGGCTTGGGGCCTCGCCTAGTTGCGGACAGATGGTGGCTGGAGCTGAAGCGGTAAGGAAGGGGCTGGAGCAGTTAGGTGGGAGCTGGCCAGACATCTGTTTCTTCTAGAAATCTCTGGCCTCGCCGAGCGCTCTCTGCACGTTCAGGGCAACCTCACTGTGGCAGGACGCCTGGCACGGGACCCAGGGCTTCGGCACAAGTGTTTGGTGAACCCAGGAGTAGCAGCGTGGCCCCCTCTGACCCACCCTTGGTCACCTAGTGCCACCTCCGCCATAGTCTGGTGGTCAGTCAGTCACTAAGCTCGGCCCAGAATCCAGGGGAGGGGCCGCAGTCCCCACCTCTCGAAGGGAAGAATGCGGAAGCATTTGAAGACACGTTTTCGAAGGCGAGAGAATGCGGGGCCACATGAGTTCCGGTTGAATATTATTTGGGTGGTCACCAAAGAAGTCCCTGAAACGTGCTTGGAGGGGACAGGAACAGGATGAAAGCTTGCCCTGTGGTTAGGAAGTTAGAAGTCGGATCTCTCTAATCTCTCCTCTTCAGGAGCAGAAGGACAGAGGCTCAGAGACAGAAAGTGACCGCTCAAAGGTCAGAAAGGGCTCCAGGCTGGAGGGGCAGAACCCTTGCCTGGGTCTCAAGATTCTGTGCTTCAGGGTAGAGAGAAGTGGGAGGGAGGGACAGTGCCAACCGCACAGGCTTCGAGGGCTGCTCAGCCAACGCCAGAGAACCAGGGGCCGGCCGGGTGCTTCCGGCTAATCTCCTCCCTCGTTCCCCTCCCGGACTCCTGCAGCCTCCCTCCCTGGAGGGAAGGGAGAAAGAAAGGCAGTTTGGAGACTATCAAAGCAGTGGCTTTCACTTTCAGGGAGCGGGCTGGGGAAGATTGCTTCCAGGTGGCCTCTCAGGGCCCCTCCCCGCCTGGCGGGGGCCGAGGGTGGGCCCGGAGGCATGGGCCGTGGGCCAGGAGGGCAGGAGGAGCAGCTCCCACTGCCCAGAATGTTTTTTTCCCCAGAGCTGGCAGGCTGCCCGCTTCTTAGTCGGGTCTCGGCTCAGAGCCTCCCTTCTCCGGGCCTTCCCTCATCACCTGAACCCAATCGGCAACCCTGCCCCGTGGCTACCTATAGGACCAGCCTTAGAGCCTGACGTGGAGGGCCTGCTCTGGCTACTATCCTGCTCATGAGGTGTGAAGTCCGTGGGCCAAGGTGACGTGCCTTCCTGGAGAACAAATCCTCCCATCCAGACGCCACTCGGGGCCCTGAGAACGCCGGCACTCCCCGTCCAAACATCCTGAGCCTGCTTGCAGGCATGGGGACCTCTTCCCCTGGTCTGGTCCCTAAGGGGTCTGGTCCCCTGGTCACCGTGCCACCTGTATGAGCAACCTCAGGGGTTGGCCCAAGGGTTGGCTGGGTGGTGTGTGTGGCGTGGTCGGCAGAGGAAGTGGACCGAACTGCTATGTGTCCACGCTGCCCATGAGGCCCCTCAGGATGCAGGGTGGAGACCTGGTAGGACAGAAGGGACATGGGCTGCGACCTCCATTTATACTTCTGCTGCGTCCCACGAATACCCAGGATATTCCTGGCTTTCTATCACATCATGTTTTAATTTTTTTCAAAAAATTTTACCTCATTTTCCCCTGAATGTTTATTTATTTTTGAGAGAGACAGCACACGGGTGGGGGAGAGGCAGAGAGAGGGAGGAACAGAAGATTCGAAGCGGGCTCCACACTGATAGCACAGAGCCCGATGTGGGGCTCGAACTCACGCACCGTGAGATCGCGACCTGAGCCGGAGTCAGACGCTTAACTGACTGAGCCACCCAGGCGCCCCCGTATCACATCATTCTTTAATTTACTCCTAGTGGTTTCTGCTGTCTGACATTTGTCGCCCCTGGTTTTCTGTCCCTCTTGCCAACTGGGATACACATCCAGCTGGAGCCGGGGCCTTGGGTTGCGTGGCTGGCTGCCTCTCACTTGGGGTCCCTCCGTCTCCTTGGCGAGGGGTGGGGTGTTCGTCTGTGAGAATGTCCCAGTGGGAAGGAGCTTTGGAGGGTCTTAATCCCAAACTGCCCTTTTACAGATGTGTATACTGAGGCCCAGAAGGGAGAGACCTGCCCGAAGTTAACCCAGTTGGTACGTGACAGGAGGGGGCACGTCCCAGATTCGGATGCCGACTCCTGAAGCTGGGACAGTGACTTTTTGGCCAGGTGACTGAGCAGCCCTAGCCCCACCCCAACAAGTGACTGGAACTCCTCCAATCAGGCAGCTTCCAAGTGGGAAATGTGGTAAAAATACAGGTGCCCAGCCCCATTTGTCCCGTGCAGGATGCCTGCCGGGTTGCCAAGATGTCTTTGTTCCCAGCAAACACCACAACGAGGCGGGGGTGCCCAGTGTCCCGGGGATGGCGGGGGCATGTCAGGGCAACCCTAGGCTCCACAGCCCTCGGTGACAGGGAGTCCCTTCAGAGTGCTTTCCAGATGTTGCCCCGGCCCTCGATCCCTCTTTCGTGGGAGAAAATGATGCAGTTAGGCCTGTCACCAAAGCCCCAGGGTGAGCTATTTGCCTTTGCACAAGCTCTGGCTGAGCAGCAGGGCAGGCAGTGAATGGACGTGATGAGGCCTCTCTCGTCGCCTGCTCACCCACTTGGGGGCCACATCCCCACCCCTCAGCCCCTCTCTCCCGGCTGCTGCCTCCGCTCCTGGAGGGCACAGTGCAGGACAGTGAGGGAGTAGCCCCCTTCATTTATCTGTCCTTCGGCCGAGATCCTACAGCTGTCACTGCACCTGGCCGGGAAAGCATGCAGTCTGGGGTCAGGAGACCTGGGTTCCGGCCCCGGCTCCGCTCTAGGCAAGTCGCTCACGTTTCTGGGGTCCTCTCCCGAGGAGGATGTCAAAGGGAGATACGATCGTGACGGCGAAGGTGTCCTGAGAGCTCAGCCCCGCGTGTCTGCTTATGTGACTTAGCCGTGACCGTGCTGGAGGAAAGGATCTAACTCAGCCCCTGCTCTGAGCGGAACTCCTTAACGCACAGAACAAAGTAAACGTAAAATATTTAGACGAATATCAGACGAATGGTGTGAACAAGAGAAGGAGGGCAGGAGAGCATGAACTAATGACAAAGATAAAAACAGCTCCGAGTTACACAGCACTTACTATGTGCCAGGCATGGCCGTAAGTGCTTCCCGGTCCCATGAATCAGGTACTATTAAATAACGCCCCTTTTACAGACAAGGAAACTGAGGCACAAAAAGGCCACAGAACTAACAGGTGGCAGAGCCCAGACTTGGATCCAGGACCAGCCGTGTGAGCAGGTGCAGTGAGGCCAGGGACTCCCCTCCCTGCGGTGGGGCACGCAGAGGCCATCGGGAAATTCGCTAATTTGCTAATGAATGGGATAGTGCAGGCCTTGTCCTAGACCTGAGGAAAGATAAGATTTCTTCGGACTGACAGGATGGCCCGGGACGGAACACAGCAGAGCAGGAGCGAGCATGCTGCGCGTTCCCAGACTCACGCTGAGCCTCTCTGTGCTGGGCACGGCGCCCCCGAGTGTTCCTGGGGTTCTCCGGAACCCGCCGTGCCCTTAAGCCTTGCTGTGCTGGGGGCTGGGACAGGTCTTCTGTCTCTGGCCCCTATCCCCCTCCCTGTAATGTTCTGCCTGGCTTGACACCCAGTAGGTGCTCACAGAATATGAACTGGGAGTAGGTGCTCACAGTAGAGCCCTGGGAACAGGCTCTCCCAGGGAAGGAGTGCCAGGCCTCAGTGCTGCCCCTCCTCGCTCCAGCATGGCCCCCCTGTTTGCCCCCTCAAGATGTCCTCGCAGCCCATTCTCTCCTTTGAGCCCCGTGGGGCGGGGGCAGGGGGCAGGTGGGGACCGAGGGACTGTTTCTCGGGCAGTTGACGATGATCGTCCTTGTGTCAGACCTTCCCCATCCCACGCAGCCTTGTCAGAACCTCCACCTCAGAGGCCAGCTCCTTTCAGGTGTCCTCAAACCCTCCCCAGCAGAGGCCACCCCACTCACATCCCCCAACTCACAAGTTATTAGGCCGTTGCAGGACTTGGATTTACTTTAAACTGTGGTAAAATATGCATACCATAAAACTGACCATTTTTAAAAATATGACTTTGAGAGAAACAGAGAGAGAGCGAGCAGGGGAGGGGCGGGGAGAGAGAGGAAGAATCTCAGGCAGGCTGTGCTATCAGAGCAGAGAGCCCAAGAAGGGGCTCGAACCCACAAATCGTGAGATCATGGCCTGACCCAAAATCAAGAGTTGGACACTTAACCCACTGAGCCACCCAGACGCCCCTAAAATGGACTATTTTTAAGCGTATACTTCAGTACTGCAAAATATATTCACATTGTTGTAAAACAGATCTCCAGGACTTTCTCCTCTTGCAAATCTGGAACTCTATACCCATCAAACAGTTCCCCGTTTCCCCTCCCCCCCAGCCCCTGGCACCCCACCATTCCGGCTTCTGTCCCTTTAACTACTGTAGGTACCCCACATGAGTGGGATCACACAGTATTTGTCTTTTGTGACCGACTTATTTCACTAAGCGTGATGTTTTCAGGGTTTAATCCATGATAGCAGGTGCAAGAATTTCCTTCCTTTTTTTTTTTAAAGGATTTTTTAAAGTTTATTTATTTATTTTTGAGAGGGAGAGAGAAAACAAAAAGTACAAGTGGGGGAGGGGCAGAGGCAGAGGGAGGAAGAGAATCCCAAGCAGGCTCCGTTTTGTCAGCACAGAGCCCGAGGTGGGGCTCGATCTCATGAACCGTGAGATCACGACCTGAGCCGAAATCAAGAGTCGGATGCTTAACTGACCGAGCCACGCAGGCGTCCCAGAATTTCCTTTCTTTTAAAGCTGAATCATATCCCATTGTATGGATATTCCGCATTTTGTTCACCTGTCGACACGTGGGTCACTTCCACCTTTGACTATTGTGAATAACACTGCTGGGACTTTGCTTTTCAGATACACAAGACTGTGCCACGTTTTCATTTACGACCGGGTGCTTTCGGAACTTTTCTACAAAGGCTATTCTTGTCTCCATTTTACAGTGGAGGAAATGTTACCCAGAGGGTATGTCACCCACCCCGAATCCCACAGGCAGGAGGCAGGGGAGCCTGACTTCGTTTTGTATTTTTATTTATAATTTTCATAAACATAGATATTTTTATTTTGAGAGAAAGTGTGTGTGTGTGTGTGTGTGTGTGTGTGTGTGTGTGTGTGCATGAGTAGCGAAGAGGGGCGGAGGGAGAGAGAGAATCTTAAGCAGGCTCCGTGTTCAGGGCAGAGCCCGAGGCGGGGCTCGATCCCCTGACCCTGGGATCACGACCTGAGTCGAGATCCAGAGTTGGACGCTCCACTGACTGAGCCACCCAGGCGCCCTAGCAGAGCCTGACTTTGAATTCATGTCTGCACCGACCCCCACCTTTGGCCCTGCTTTCAGTTACCCCCCTCTCTGAAGGGTTTGTTTTCATCTCTTGTTCTGCTGGGGAGCTGTACAGGAGGCACAGGCTGCCTCCGAGGCCAGCGGCCAGAGCTGGTACGGGACAGTAAAGCACAATGGTTAAGATCAAGGACTGAATTCGCACTGCCCAAGCTCAAAAGTTGGCTCTTCTCACTTATCAGAGGGGTGAGCTTTGCCAAATTACTTAACCTCTCTGTGTCATGATTGATTAGTGATGTCTGCCGTGAGCTCGGGCTAGGAGGCATGTGCCTCGTATCTGTCTCACGCACAAAAGGAAAAGCTTGCTTGAAACCACACCCCACCCCCAGGCTCCTTCTAGATTCGTGGTCTTGGGAGCAGCAATCCTTCCTACAGAACTGTGAGAACAGAGTGGCCCTGTCTGAGGATCTGGGCATGATTCACCCCCGGGGTATTTGGTTTCCATCAGAAGTGGGAGTGCCTTCTGTGGCTCACAGTCTGTTTACCCTGAGGCGGTGGGATTGGGTCCCCAGCCCTGGGCCAGCAGGCCCCAGGTGGGGAGATCCGAGCACCTGGGGCCCCTTCCCCACACAGTCCTTGGCACACGTTGCATCCGTGACTGTCCGTTGAGCTGTCGCTCGTTGCTGGAGGCCTGGCCGCATCCCCAGCGTGTTTACAAGGCCCCTTGCGGTTCCTTCCTCCCCAGAGCTTCCGCGGCCCTCAGTTCTGTCTGCCTCTCCTTCCGGTCCCCTCCCTGTCAACGCAAACCTTCATCTGAGGTCCCGGGAGAGGCGGCGTGCGATCTCCAGTTTGGTGCTGCCCGGAACAGGACCCCCGCTGGCCCGAGTGGGAGAGGAAATGGGTTTGCAGGCCGTGCGGTGGCGGGCTTGGGTGCCGCGTGGGGTGCCTGTTGGGGGGGTTCGGGCCGGACTCCGTGCCGCTCCGGGATGCCGGCAAAGGGCAGTGAAAGGGGTGTCTGTGCAGGCGTGCCGCTGTAGGTGACCGTGTGGTGGCGCGTGGCTGTGGGCGACGAGGTGACGGCAGAGAACACGGGTGGGTGAAGGCCTGAGGAGGTCGAACTATAGTGGTGGCGAGTCAGCAGGGGGTGACAGCGTAGGCGACCCTCCAGATGTCACCGTGAATGACTGACGGAGCCGTCCAGTGGGGCTGCGGGAGGGTGAGCCTGTGAGCGGGCGACCCCGCGGTGGCCGACGAGGAGCCACCGAGAACTGAGGCGGGCGGCGGAGAGTCGGCGCGGGAGCGGGTGACGGGTTGGCAGGCGCCGGGACGCGGGCTGGTCGGAGCCACCAGGAGGCCCTGGGCTTGTCTCCTGGGGACGTCGTTCGTGCCGGAAAGGCGAGAGCAAATGTGTTTTCTCTGCCTGTTGAAAATGATTCCGAACGAAGGGCCTCGCCTCCTGGCCGGCGCGAGCCTGACTCCGCTGTGTCAGAAGATGATCTTTCACAGATGCTGAAAAGTTAGGAAGTGTAATTATGGGGAAATTGCACTCAGGCAAACGAGTACAAGCCGAAGGCTGCCAGGCCCCATTCCTCACCTGAGCCCCCTGATTGTGGCCGACAGCCGCACATCTGTATGTGCTTTGCAGCCAAAAGAGGAAAGAAAGGGGGAAGCAGCAATGGTTCGGGGAGAAGAGGGGGAGGTGAGGGGACCTTTGGCTGCCCTGCCAACTGCTCCCCCAGCTTCCTCGGGCAGGAGCTGAGAGGAGGCTGAGGCCCCGGGCACATTCCTGGGTTCGGAGGGCCTTCGGGGGGCCACGCTCGCTCCTGGGGAGATGGGAGGAGCCGGGGCCGACTCCGGGGGAGGCGGAGGCCACTCCCATCCGACCTTCTCATTTCACTGGCGGGGAAACTGAGGCCCAGGTCACACAGTCAGTTAATGGTGCAGGCAGGATGCCACCCTCCCCGTCCTGACCAGCCGGGGCTCTCTTCCCACACCGCCCGGAGCAGGTGGGGGCGGGCAAGGGGTTGTCCTGGTGAGCAGCCGGGTACCCCTGCCCGCCGCCCAGCCTCTCAGGCAGAGCCACCCAGCAGCCCCCGCGTTCCCGATTCCTCTGCGTCTTTTTCACGCTCTGGATTCTGCCTCTTGGCATCTCCCTGCAGGGGAAGCTGGGAAGCTCCCTGGAGGGGGGGCCTCCGCCTCCCGGCTTGCTGTGAAGACCACTGCTCTGTCGCCCTGTTAGGATCCAGCTCCTGGGATGGCCCCAAGGACTGGGAAACCCTTCTTGTTCGAACCATCCTGGGCAAACTCCTGACCACTGCTCCCTGGTATATGGAAACTATTCTTTCCATTGAGTGTGCTCCCCATTTCCATTCCTCTGGTAACAAGTCTCCCTGCCCCAAGCCTCAGACCTGAGCACAAGTAGACCCAGGCTGGGCCAATCATCCCACCATCCTTCTGGCCCCAGCGATTGGGTCCGGAGTGATGCCACCGCCCCCCTCCGGCCCTGGGGTCCACTAAAGCTCTTCCCTGTTAAGGGAACCAGAGCAAGAAGATGCCTTCCTTCCCACTGGACTTGGTCCACTGGGAAGCTGGAGACTTGGGAATCCGAGGCCCTTTCTTTATCTTGTAGAGGAGCCCATTTGCGAGAGGCAAGAATGAGGCACATACTGACAGTTGGGGGACAGAGGAGGGAGAAAATCAATTATTAGCATTTTTCAACTCTAGATTCAGTCTTATCCCCATCCCCACAGCTACCTGTTGTACTGGCCAATTTCTATTCTATTCTATTCTATTCTATTCTATTCTATTTATTCTGTTCTAGTCTAGTCTAATCTAGTCTAATCTATTCTATTCTATTCTATTCTATTCTATTCTATTCTATTCTATTCTATTTATTCTGTTCTAGTCTAGTCTAATCTAGTCTAATCTATTCTATTCTATTCTATTCTATTCTATTCTATTCTATTCTATTCTATTTATTCTGTTCTAGTCTAGTCTAATCTAGTCTAATCTATTCTATTCTATTCTATTCTATTCTATTCTATTCTATTCTATTCCATTCCATTCCATTCCATTCCATTCCATTCCATTCCACTCCACTCCACTCCACTCCACTCCATCCCATCCCATCCCATCCCATCCCATCCCATCCCATCCCATCCTGTTCCATTCCATTCCATTTGGCTTTCAATGCATTCAGCCTGTGTTTCTGTCACTTGCAATCAGGAGACCTGATTAATGCAGCAGCCACAGAGCTGGAGCTTGGGTGTCCTGGGAGGTGCTAATGGGTAAGCATTACCCATTATTGGCAGCATCCAGGTGGGACCAGTGCCAGAGAGGAGGGTGGTCACGTCCTGGCTGGGGAGGGCTTAGTGGGGATGGTAGGGCATGATAGAAATTTGCTAGGGAGTAAGTAGGCGCAGAGGTATTAAACAGGAAGTCCCAACATGGAAGGAAAGGGGCAGCATTCATGTCCAGCTGCAGCCACTGAGGGCATGCTTGTCTGGGAGAGAGAGAAGCGCTTCCCCAGGAGGAAAGGGCATCGGGGGAAGGCTGGCCTTCCAGGCAGTACTGGAGAGCTGGGAGGCGTGCCTTTACTGCCCGGCTGGGGGCGGTCCCAGGGTGCTCCTGCGGCAGCTGCAGAGGACATTTCTTTACAGGGAAGGGAAGAGCCAAGAACACTCCAGAGAAGACCGAGTGGCACCAACTTCATCGCCACCCACCCAGGACCTGACTGGGACCGCACTGGTTTCTGGCTATCCTGGCTAATGGTTCCCAGACCCCTCGTGAGGAGGGATTGGGGCTCACCTTGGCCGTGCACTTCCTTACCCTCAAGGAGGCGGTTGAGTGTCCTTTGTGGCATTTCGTAGGCCAGGTTCTGTTCTCTGGAGGGAGCGTGATGTGGGGGAAACATCAGTTTGGAGACACACAGATCTGGGTTCGAGTCCTGGCTCTGCCACTTTCTTTTTTCTTAAAGTTTATTTTTGAGAGAGACAGAGACAGAGAGAGAGAGAGCCAGAGGATTCGAAGCAGGCTCTGGGCTGACAGCAGAGAGTCCGATGCGGGGCTCAAACTCACGAACTGTGAGATCATGACCTGAGCTGAAGTCGGACGCTTAACCCACTGAGCCACCCGGGTGCTCCGTGGCTCTGCCACTGTCTAGCCCAGAGACCTTGAGCAGTTTCCTTAGTCCCTCTGAGCCTCAGTTTTCTCGTCTATGAAATGGGGTACTAACATCTCCCCCACGAGGTTGCTGTGGGATTGGGTGAAATCACAGATGTGGTGCGGATGCAGTGAAGCGAAGGTGTGTACGTTTGCCCAGCACGTGGCAGGCACCCCCCAAGCCCCCTCCTTGCCCCTCGTGTGCTGTGATCTTAGCAAAACCCTGAAGTAATAAGAACCACGTTAGTTGTCATTAAGGCGAGGTACCGAGCATCGCTCGTCAGTACTCAGCTGGAGCTGCCCGAGCAAGGGGCTCCCCGGCCCCTCCCAACCAGCATTCAAGGCAGAAGCCTTGGGAAAGCCGGGCTCACCAAAAGGGCATGAGACTTGACCCCCTGAGCAAAGAGGAGCGGACTTGTGGACTTGCTGGGTTTGAGGCTATTCAACGTCATCAGGAGGCTGTACGTTGGTGAATCTTGGTGATGGCGAGAACCTATACTCCTTGTCCACCTTGCCCTGCTTCTCCCTGTGCCAGTTCCTCTCATCACACCGCAGCCCCAGGCCCGCCGCAGCGGGGCTCTGCAACCTTCAATGGCTCCCTCTTCCCTTGGAATTAAACACAGCTTCCCTTTCCCTGGCGTTTCCTGCCACCCCCGCCTGAGCCCAAGTGCTGTGCCAGCCTTAGCTCCCACCATTCTGCTTCCTGCCCCTCATTCTCCGGTCCGATGCGCTTTCTCCTCTCCCCGCCTTTGCTCAGGCTGTGCCCACGGCCAGGTCTGCTCTTTCACCTTTCTCTGTCTGGAAGTCTGATCCCTCCTTCACAGCGTAGGGCGAATCTCCTCTCCTTCGTGAAGCCCCTCTTTATGCCTTAACCAGATGCGCTTCTTTGCTCCCCCTTTCTGCCGAATCCCGTCTCGGGAAGTCCTTGAAGCCCGGCTTCGCCACCAGCTCCTATGACAACACCCAGACCCCAGGAAGGGTGGGTCTCCCCCGCTCTGGGCCTGCAATCTGCTCTTCTCAGCAGGTTCCTAGGACGACTTGCTCAAGTGTCTGTTCCTTCTACCAGAGCACAGGGACTGGCGCCCTCGGCCCTTGCCTATACCTCTCTGTGCCTTCCCTGAGGGCTCTGACGTGCTCCACCCGCGTTTTCCAGAATGCTGGCTGTTCCGCTTCTCCGCGTCTTCCTCACTTGCCTGCGGTCGGAGTCATGGCAGGAGCTCCAAGAAGAAGGGGCCTCATGCTCTGTCTGCCCTCCTGGGGGAAGTTACCTCCCCACCCTGAGCCCGGATGTCCTCAACAGAGACATGCACAAGCTGGCCAACATCATCTCTAACATTTCACCTCAGGCTCAGAGTTCTCCCAACAGGCTCTCAAGGAGGTAAAACAATGAGTCATGGTGAATATATAGTTAATATACCGGATTATATATTTGGAAGTTGCTAAGAGACATCTTACATGTTGTCACCTCCAAGAAGAGAAGCTAAGGGGCGCGTGGGTGGTTCCGTTGGCTAAGTGTCTGACCCTTGAACTCGGCTCAGGTCATGATCCCATGGTTGTGGGATGGAACCCCGAGTCACGCTCCGTGCTGAGCGTGGCGCCTGCTTGAGAGTCTCTCTCTCTGCCCTTCCCCCCAAACTTGCATGTGAACGTGCTCGCACTCGCTCTCTCTCTCTCTCTAAAAAAGTTATTCACGCGACGGGTTGGGGACGTTAGCTAACCCTATGGTGGTAACCACTTTGCAATACACGAGCGTATCAAATCAACATTTTGTCCACCTTAAACTTACACAACGTTACATGTCAATTACATCTCCAGAAAGCTGGAAAAATATATCATGGAGGATAAACATCCGAGAGGTCGAATTCTCAGCACCTCAACAGGCAAGTAAGTGAAGCAGACAAGAATGTGCAGGTTGATGGGGGTGTTGACAAGGTTGATAAGATTTATTATTATCGTTTATTAGGTGTTGCTGTAAGCTAGGCACTTTGTATACTCTATCCTGGATCTCCCCAGTAAACCTTTGAAAGAATACTAAACCCCATTTTATAGATGAGGAAACTGAGGTTCAGAGAGGTGATGTGGCTTTGCCATTATCCTATCAGCAATGGCCATGGCACAACTTGGAGCCGGGCCCACCAGGCTCCCTCCCGTACTCCTCTGGTGCATTCCAGGCGGGCCGAGTGGCCGGAGCAGGCCCCGCCTGCCTCCCCTCCTGCCCTCTGCGGCTGTTTCGCATCCTGCTGGATTCCTGAGGTGTCAGGCCTCATTAGAGCCTGTGCCCCAGCGAGCGCCGAGAGGCAGTTGACAGGTATACAATCTGACCGCGGCTGCCTTCAAATCATCAAGCTGTCTTCAGGCAGGAACGTGCCGGGAAGCTGGGCAGAGGCCCCTGGCTTGGCTGCATAATCGGATGCACATTAAAAACATCTTTCGGACGCCTTTGCCTCGCTGCGTGCTCATTCTCACTCTCTCGGTTTCTCTTTTTCTCCTTCCAACAAAAGCGGATGAAGTTAGACAGCGCTGCGAGCTCTCCAGCCCAAGCAGGGTCTCTCTGGCCGGATGGCTACCTGGGAGTGGCTGTCACCCTCGGCGTTTGGCTGGCATCTGGGTGAGAGCGCCTGGGATCTCGGGCCACATCTGGGCACCTTTCAACAGGGACCAGTAGGCTCTGGGGAGCGGGTACAACTGTACCTCATCCATCGGTAGAAAGCCCGGACCAGCGATCATCACGAGTGGCAGGGCGTGAGTGCTTGACTTGAGAGCTGAACACCTTTTTGGGTTTGAAGAGTTCCCCATCCTATGCATCAAGAAGGGGAGGAGAGCCAGCCTTCTGCCCAGAAGCTGAGAAAGCCAATCCTAGCTTTCCCAGAAGCCCTTGCAACCCAGAAGAGGACATGTGACCGGGGCCAGCCAATCCCACGCTCCTGCCCAGCACTTGCTTCAGCCCAGGAGCAGCAGAGGGTCTGTCCCCAGAGCTACCAGCGTCCTGTGGCAGGGCCACAGATGGCAACAGCAGGCACTGGGTGCACAGGACAGTGGGAGGTACACAGGAAGCCTCGTTGGCACAGTTCTACCTTGTTCTGACGTTTTCTGGCCCTAGATTTCCAGCCTTCCTGATGACTTTACGAGCGGCTGCTTTTCTGCTCGAAGCAGCAGAAAGGCAGCTTCTGTTGTTTCTAGCTAAGGTTCTCCGGCTAGAATTCATACGCTAGCTTGTATATTTCTTATATGTTTCTCACGACAACCCTTGAGGTCCCTTGTTAGTCTCATTTTACAGAGGAAGAAACTACGGCACGGAGCGATTAAGTAGCTCAAGGTCACACAGTGAGGGTGTGGGCAGGGTGGGGATGCAAATCCAGGTCTGTGGACGTTAGAACCTGGGCTGTCAACCACTTCAAAAACGAGCTTGTGGTGGGCTGAATGACGCCCCTCCCCTCCAAAGATGTCTATGTCCTCATCCCTGGAACCTGGGAACACGTTACTTTCCAACGCAAGGGGGAATTCACAGATACGATTAAGGATCTTGAGAAGGGAAGGAGAGATTCTCCTGGAAAATTCGGGTGGGTCTAATGTAATTCTAGGGGTTCTTATGACAGCGAAAGATGTAAGGGCACAGTCAGGGAGGAGAGAAGATGCTACCTCACTGGCTCTGCGGATGGAGGAAGGGGCCAGGAGCTACGGAATGCAGGCAGCCTCTGGAAGCCAGCAAAGGCGAGGGGACAGGTTCTCCCCTGGAGCCTCCAAAAGAAACCAGCCCTCCTGATACCTTGACTTTAGCCCAGTGAGATTGGTTTTGGACTTCGGACCTCCAAACCTGTATGACAATAGATTTATGTGTGTTAAGACACTAAGTTTGTCGTTACGTTGTTACGGTAGCAGTAGGAAACTCTAGGGGCTACAAAAAGTTTTATACCCTTTATTTTATGTCCTTGTTGAAGGTGGGCTGTGGAGAGAACAGCGCTCCACGGGAAGCCTAGCACAGCGCCTGGCTACGGGCTGCTGTTCAATATATCCGTGTTGCATAAAAAGACAAATGCATGCAGATTTCCTGATCCCCTGGCCTGGTTTCCAGCCAGGGAAGATGAGGCCAGTAATACATTACTCTAGCTAAGGCTTTGGCCCCAAGACCGAGGACGAGGCCCTGGAAGCCAAGTGAATTACACATGTAGAGATTGGGGCTGACCTAGATGCAAAGCAGACGAGGCTACCCGTCCCCCCCCACCCCACCCCCCGCCGCCGTCTACGCTTTTGCCCCCTCACCCAGGCCCTCTGTGGCTTAGCGCTCCCACGGTGAGCAAAGGCCAAGATGGCCAAAGTGAGTCAAAGAGAAGAGCAGGAGTTTGTTTCGTAGAAGACGCTTCCCTGAACCTGGGGGACAGTGCTTTGCCACTGCCCCTCTGTAGATCCCATCACCTTCCTCCTGAACGCCGCTAATTGCATCCCAAGGCCAGGAAATCAACCCCACGAGTCTTCCTGGGGCCATCAGTTCCATGCTCACCTTGGCCCAAAGATGCAGAGCCCAAAGGGCCAGGGCTCGATCCCAGTCTGGAGAGCCGTTCCATTTGCTTCTTGAGGTTCCTTGTAAAATCAGGCCCTCCTTGTAGGACAAGGGCCCACAGAGGTGGTCTTTGCCTGACTGCACCATATTGACCTCTTCCAATAACCTTCCCATGGGGTCAGAGCTGGAGGGAGTGTGGCTGGGAACAGCCACCATCACGAACCTCTTTTGTGGTCCCGTTTCCTTTGTCTTCTTTCTGGGGAAAACAGCACGTTCTTCGGGCACGTGTTTAAAAGCCCAGCTGTACTCCCGTCTGGCCTGTCGTGCCCAGCGGCTCCGATGGCTAGAGCTGTGCCCTGGCAAACTCCTATTCCTCCTTCGAAACTAAGCTGGCCAAATGCAACACGTTATCCCGGAGTACGTGCTGGATCGGGAAGATGGGTGAAATCGAAACAAAGACTGTAGTTTAGTGCATAGGATTGCACCGATGCTAACTCCTTAGTTTTGATAAAGGTAGCATGCTTACGTAGGAGGTTCATATTAGGGGAAGGTGGGGGAAGAGTGTATGAGAAGTCTCTGTAACACCCTTGCAACTTTTCTGTACATCTGAAGTTATTTCAAAATAAAAGAATTCTTTTTTTTTTTAATTTAAAAAAAAATTTTTTTTTCAACGTTTATTTATTTTTGGGACAGAGAGGGACAGAGCATGAATGGGGGAGGGGCAGAGAGAGAGGGAGACACAGAATCGGAAACAGGCTCCAGGCTCCGAGCCATCAGCCCAGAGCCCGACGCGGGGCTCGAACTCACAGACCGCGAGATCGTGACCTGGCTGAAGTCGGACGCTTAACCGACTGCGCCACCCAGGCGCCCCTTAATTTTTTTTTTAAACGTTTATTTATTTTTGAGACAGAGAGAGACAGAGCATGAGCAGGGGAGGGGCAGAGAGAGAGGGAGACACAGAATCGGAAGCAGGCTCCAAGCTCTGAGCCGTCAGCACAGAGCCCGACGCGGGGCTCGAACTCATGGAGATCATTACCTGAGCTGAAGTCGGACGCTTAACTGACCAAGCCACCCAGGCGCCCCCAAAATAAAAGAATTCTTTTTTTTTTTTAATTTTTTTTTTCAACGTTTATTTATTTTTGGGACAGAGAGAGACAGAGCATGAACAGGGGAGGGGCAGAGAGAGAGGGAGACACAGAATCGGAAACAGGCTCCAGGCTCCGAGCCATCAGCCCAGAGCCTGACGCGGGGCTCAAACTCACGGACCGCGAGATCGTGACCTGGCTGAAGTCGGACGCTTAACCGACTGCGCCACCCAGGCGCCCCAAGAATTCTTAAAAAAAACAGACAAAATGATTAAGCTGGCCTCGGCATGGCCCTGAGTGGAGGCCCCTGTGATATGGCCCTGCCCTGCCCATCTACGTGCCATGTTCCTTTCTGTGGCTTAATTCATCCCACGATGCGACGGTCTTTCCCATTAGACCAGAAGCTCCTGAGGGAAGAGGCTGTGTCTTACTGCGCCTTCTGCACGTGTCCCAGAGCATTTATGTTGTCCCAGTCACCTGCTAAGACAATGTACGCGCTCTCCATCTATGAACTCCTTTAATGCCCATGGCGACCTGGGGGGTAGGTATCACTGTCATCCCCATGTCACAGACAAGCAAGCTGAGGCATAGGTCAAATAGTGACAAAAGCCACAAAGCCAGGAAGGGGCAGGGCTAGCACCAGGCTTTGACCAGCCCGGGCTGCCTCGCTTCAGAATTCAGTTTCTAACCCCTCTGCCACCGGAAGCCGTGGAGCCTGAGGGCTGAGCCGACCAGTGGCATCATGTTAGCATCCCAGCTCTCTCAGGTGCCAGCCGTGTGACCCCGGACAAACTACACAACGTCTCTGAGCTCAGTTCCCTCCTCTGTGAAATGAAGAGAAGAATAAAGCCTACTTCACAAGGAGTAAATGAGACGCACCAAGTTCTCAGCGCGGTGCTGGGCACGTAGCAAACCCTAGTGATGGTGGTAGGTGGTAACCATGGGGATAAGGATAAAGGTAGCAAACGGTAACCATGGTGATGGCTGAATGTGGTGATGATGGTGATGATGATTTAATGCTTGCTGACCGAGTGAACAATGCAGGAGGAAAAGGGGGCTATTATCAGTTTCTAGAAGACTCCAGACATGATAAACTGGGTGTTGGAGGAAGAGGAAATGGCAGCCGCAGGTCAGTGACCGTCCGTCCGGAGACCAGAGAGGAGAGAGTGGGGTAGGAGCCCAGGCACAAGGGAACGTGGCCAGCGGAGGGGGAGTGGGGGGAAGGAAAAAGCAAGCAAATCAGGCAGGGGCCCTGGAGTTGGTGAAAGGGCTTGGTCTGTTTGTTCCACAATTAGAAGCGGGCTCTTATCCCTGCCGGAGCAGGAAGCTTTTGTTTGGCAGGAGGAGGAAGAGCCGGGCCGCACCGAGAGGAGCCCCCAGTGCCACATGTTCTGAGTTCCTCCTGCCACGCCTGCCAGAGCCCAGGTGGGCGTGGGGCCCGAGGAAGCCCTTGCCACCCAGCGAGTGGGGCTCCAGAGGCCGGGCACTACCACCGGGAGAGGTGACAGCTGTCAGCACCGAGGAGAAGAACATTCTGAGGCCCAAGAATAGCCCGACCGCAAGACAGGGAGGCGCTGTCTCTGAAGCATCGCCCTCCTCCCTGGAGCAGAAAAGACCGCATGTTTGGAGACCCCGAGGTTTCCTGGAACCGCTGGGAGAAGAGGCTGCACCCCAGGTAGACCAGTTTCCCTGGTGGAGCCCCAAAGCCCTGCGCGTGGGGCCAGCATCCTCGTGGAGGGGGGTCCACGGCTGTGCTGGTGCATGTTCTGTTGAAGGCACCCTCCTCCCACAGCTGATGTTGGCGACAAGAAAGCGAGACTTGTGCAAGCACCATTAGAAGGCAGCGCATGCTTTTACCATGCACGCGAGACCCCGGGCTGTAAGGAAGTGTTGGCAGAGCCTGGATCCCACCGCAAACTTCAGAAAGCACAGGGAAACTTCAGATAGACCCCAGGGCTTACTTACATCCTTGTGCGTTTGATGGTTTGCTTGTTACTAACACTTGAGTGCCTTGGTATCGGGCCCTGTTCTGGGCACAGGGAGGCGGGGTGGGGTGGAATGGCAACTAGGAAGGACCTCTGCTCTCCTGGAGCTTACATCTAGGAGGGGGACAAGAGACAGTGAAGAAGCAGATAAAGACAGACAGCAGATACTTTCATACAGCAATCAGTGGCATAGAGATCTTAAGTGTGGTCATGGGATAGAGATGTCCAGGCCTGGGTGTGGGGTAGCTGCTCCAGTTGAGTGGTCAGGGAGGCTTCCTGGAGGAGGTGACATTAGAACGGATCTCTCAGAGGTGAGAAACAGCCAGCCATGCAAAGATCGGGTGAAGGGTACTTTGGAGCACACACCCCATCAAATTGCAAAGTCCCCGAGGAAGGAGCAAGCAAGGAAGGGGAGAGCGGCTGGTGTGAACGGGGGAAGGGGCACCAGATGGGGTTGGCAGGGTGGCAGTGGCTGTGTAGACATGGAGCCAGATAACTCGGGGGCGGGGGGGAATGCCAAGCGGCATGGGAAGCCACTAGAGAGCCATGAAGAGAGGCATGGTGTGATCTGCCTTTGCTTTCCAAAGTCCTCTAGCAGCTGGAGGAAAGTGGGTTATAGAGGAGCAGTGGGAGGAATCAGGAAGACTTCGCGGGTCCATTTCAGTTCCAGCCAGGGAGGATGATGGGACGGACCAGGGAGGGAGAGCGCTGGGCAGAGTCAGGCTATATTCTAGAAGGTTGAGCCGACAGGCGCTGCCATGGCAGGTAAGATGTCAGAAGATAGAAGGCAGAGGATTCAGATTCGGGGCTTGAGCAGGTGGCCGGATGACGACGTCCGTTTGTTGCGGTGGGGGTTGGGGGTAGGGTCGAGGGAGTGCCACCTTCAACCGGAAGCTGCACATCAGGGCCAGACCCGGGTTTTCAGAGCATTGGGGAGGGTTTCAGGTTTGCGGAGCTGCCACAGGGTGTGGGGAGACTGTCGGAGAATCAAACCTCGACTCAAACACGACTTCTCTTTTCAGCTGTTTTGGAGATAAACATGATCTTCAGTGATTCAGGGGAGAAAAAAGCGACCGTTCGGCCTGATGGTCGAGACGATCGCTGTTGACACTGTGTTCATACCGATTTCATTCCCAGCGGCCGAAAGGTGGAAACAACCCAAGTGCCCGTCAACAGAGGAATGGTAAAACAGAATGTGGTGTGTTCGTACAGCAAAATACTATTCGGCCACCCGAAGAAATGAAATCTTGATAGATGCTACAAAATGGGTGGGCCTGGGAAATGTGACACTAGGTGAAATAAACCAGACGCAGAAGGACAACTATTGCACGCTCGCTTCCATTAACGTGAGGTGCCTAAAATGAGCAAATTCAGAGAGACAGAAAATAGAATAGGCGTTACCAGGGGCTGGGGGGCGGTGGGCGGGGAATATAAGGGGGAATTTGTATTTAACGGGTCTGGGGTGTTTTGTTTGGGATGATGAAAAAGGTGATGGTTACATCTGATCCTCAGGGCACGTGGCCCCAGGTCCGGGCAGATTTGTAGATCTGTGCCACCAAGAAGAGTGCCCCCAGGTGGACGTGCACGCAGTTGCACTTCTGTCTCTACCTGACCGCCATGCCCCCTGTGGCCTTGCCTGAGGGTGGGGGGGGGGGGCCACAACCGAATACGGTAGGCTGGGGGCTTAAAGAACACGGTGAGTTCTCACAGTTCTGGAGGCTGGGAAGTCCAAGATCAAGGTGCTGGTCAATTTGATTCTTGGGGAGAACTCTCTCTCTGGCTTGCAGAACTTCTCGGTGTCCTCACGTGGCACAGAGAGAGAGGGAGGGAGGGAGCATGCACTCTGGTATCTTCTTATAATGATGCTAATCCTATAGGCTCAGGGCTCTGCCCTAATGACCTCATTTAACCTTAATTACTTCCCTACTCCAAATACAGCCATGCTGGGCTTACAGCTTCAACATATGGATTTTGCGGGGTCACGGTTCAATCCATAGTGGGTCTCAACCTCAGTGCGGCTTGATCCAATCTGTCCCCTTGTCCCCAAGTCAACACGTCCCTTTCACTTCTCTGTTGTACTGGTGGCAGCTTAGTGCTCCCAGTCCTTCAGTGGTGGCTCCTCCCTCTCCCTCATCCCCATGTCCCACCTGTCACCTGCTGTCAGAGGGATCTTCCTAAAACACCAGTCAGACCATACCATTCCTTCTCTGTCTGCGTCATCCATGGTCAGACACCCTCAGTGGCTCCCCATTGCCAACCAAACCTTTCACCCTGGTTTTCACGGCCATCCTATAGAATGGTCCAAGCCTGACTTTCCAGGTACTCCCCGTCCCCTGGTTAACTGTTACACTTTTTCCACACCCCTCTCCCCGTCTCTGTTCACACCATCCCCTCCACCTGCAATGCTCCACCCCCTCCTATCTAGAGGATTTACATCCTCCCAAATCAAGTTCAAGGTCAACATCCTCTGAGATACCTCTTCTGACTGTTCCAGCCGGAAGAGACCTCTCCCTCCTTGACGTCTTTTGTCCCTTGCATTAGTCAATGACACCGTTGAGAACAAACGACAGAAATGCAGTTCATGTTGGTGTAAATCCCTATGGGGAATTAATTGGCTCGTGTATCTGCAAAGTCCAGGCTTAGAGCGGGTCCTGGAAATGAAGACGTCAGGACTCTCTCACCTTTCATCACTCGACCCTTTTCTCTGTGGGGGCTGCCCTCACTCTTTCCTGCTATAGGTGGAGTCCCTCTGGGAAGTGGGGGCAGAAAGTGGGAGAGCGGGGCAGAAAGAGGAGGGGCTCCCGCCATCCCAATGCAGTGTCCCCCCCCCCCCCCCCGCCACAAAAGAGCATCAACCTACACTCCTAGGGAATGGTTCTGATTGGCCAAGTTTGCGTCACGTGTCGTCCCAAACCGGCCCCTGAGACCAGGAGAATAGGATGCCGGGACGGCCAGGCAAGAGTCACGTTGCCAGCTGGTGGGCTGGAAGCATGGAATATTGTCACAGGTACCTTACCAGTAGTGGAGCGTGAGACAGGAAGCTTCCCAAAGGAAGGGACGTGTGGCAGACAGAAAATAAATGTCTATCATGCCGCTTGTCCTTGTTACACACCTTTTGTATTTGTGATTCCCTTTGCACGTGTCTGCGTGCATCTCACACGCCAGACTTGAACTTTTGGGGGACAAGAGAATGTTTCTTATTTTTCTCTAGAGTTCACACTAGGGTCTGACACATAAGTGCTCCGCAAATACTACTAACTATGCATACAGTTGCCCTCTTCCCCGTACAATGACCTTTCAAACAGTCCTTGGTGGGGGAGGGGACATCGAGCCGGGGACTATGGTCTTCAAATAGTGCTACAGGCTTGCCTACGAGTTCTGAGATATTGCCCGGGGGTCCTCCTGGGAAAGACAATGAATCATCAGGCCTCTGTGTTGTTCCATTCCTGTTTTTACCTGTTCTGCGTAAAACCCACTAGATTTTTTATACAAAATAATTTGAAGAAAGTGTTCTGTGTCTTTCCGAAAGTTTGAAAACCACTGTGTTGGGGAAGGGGGTTCCACGAACGGTTGTTTCTTTGAGCTGCCCTTCCCCGAAGGTTTCCATGGTCAGATGAGCTGGGGAAACTTTGTTCGCTATGGCCCTTTTTGAAGATTAAAAAAAAAAAATGCACATTAACATATTAAATGCTCTGAGAAGTCCTGCAGTGAACATCTTCTTGGATTGCTTAGTTCACTGGTTTTCAAGATGATTTCATCATAGAGTCCTTTTGGCTGGCAGTACCAATGAATACCCTGCAGAACCAGTGTGGCTTAGAAGCCAAACTGAGAACTTCCAGGCTGGGAACTCCCAAGGCCGCTTCTGGCCCTGCTGTTCTTGGGTCCATATGAGGAGTAGCTGAAGGACCTGGAGACAAGGAGCCTGGACGCAGTCACAGTCTCCAAATCTCTGAAAGGCTGTCATGGGAAGAGGCGGCTGTTTTGCACAAATCCCTTCCCCTCCCCCGCCAGCCATGCCCACCTTAAAAACCCGACCTCTCCTAACTTGCTGGCAAATTGGGTCAGCTTTTCTTTAGATCGTTTTAGCCACGTGTCTAAAATCTTAAAAAGATGGGCCTCCTTTGTTCTGGCCATTTCATTTCTGAAACTTTATCTGAAGGCAGGAATGGCGCAAATGCACGGGGAGAACACGAACAAAGATGTTCATCACGTATCGGTCGTGATCCCAAAAACCATCAGAATGTCCAGCATCGAGAACTGGTAGACAAAAATTGGGGGACAATGATGCCGTAAAAGCGAGACAGCACTAGACACAATGTGACGTGGTAAGGGAGACACAGAATGAAGACGGAGCAGGGAGCGAAACCGGATATTTCTTGGGGCGTCTGGGTGGCTCAGTCGGTTGAGTGTCCCACTTCGGCTCAGCTCACGATCTCACGGTTCGTGGGTTCGAGCCCCGCGTCGGGCTCTGTGCTGACAGCTCGGAGCCTGGAGCCTGCTTCGGATTCTGTGTCTCCCTCCCTCTCTGCCCCTCCCCTGCTCACACTCTGCCTCTCTCTCTCTCAAAAGTAAATAAACTAAAAAAAAAAAAACACGGATGTTTCTTAAAATAATATCGATATTCGTGCTTCTCAGCCTACCTATGCTTGAAGGACCGCTTTGTGATTTCTCTTTGGTTACAACCCAATACTTTTGGCAAACACGGTGATTTGGCCACGTCAAATTGCGATAGAAGTTTCTACATGCTCACTCGTGTTTTTCATACTTTCTCTTCGTGAAACGGTTTGCCGACCACACTTAGAATTGCCCTGCTTCCCATCTTAGATAAAAGACGGGGGAGGAAATGCAATACAAGGTCAAAAGTGATTTTCTCTAACTAGTGAGTTGGGGGTGAGAATTCCTCTTCTTATCTGTAGTTTAGCTTTGCTGGGATGAATATGCATCGCTTGATGGAGTAGGAGAGAAGGTGGTCTGGCACAGGGTGAGAAGCCAGGAGCCGATGGCCACGGAGCCGGTGGCCACAGACCAGACCCGTGGCTGCCTTTGGAGGATACATCGTGACTCAGCGGCTTCTTGCGGGCACAGCAGCAGAGGCCAAAGCCCCCGTCCGGTTCGCTTCTGAGTCTGGAGCATCATCCCTGGCCCCCATCTCTGCAGTCTCTGCCACTCCGTCCCCATCCGTGGGCACGGAATTTTCTGGAAACCCAGAGCAGCACGTACGTCACCTGCACAGCACAGCCCCGCGTGCCAACACCAGGCCACCAGACATCCCGTCGGCGCATCCAGACCAGAGGCTGAGCCGCGGAGGAGGCATCCTGAGTCCAGGACCCTGCCAAGGCCCCGGGCACCGTCTGCTGGCTCCTCAGCCACGGGAGTTTTCCCAGGGACCTCCACCCTGCCGGCCGCCAGCCGGAGAAGGAGGGAGGGAGGTCAGGGACTGTACAGTTGTGGTTAGCAAGGCGGGGGGGGGGGGGGGGGTGGTACGGAAAGGCTCTCCCCACCACCATTCCTGTGGGGTGAAGGCTGCACTATCCCCCAGGACAGGAGTCCCAGCTTTGTTGTCTCCTAAAAAGAAAAGCCAGAGATGAGTTTCCACATGCACCAAATGGAGAAGAATGTAAAAACCCCCGGGGGCTGACAAAGCCTCCTCTTCTGTGGAACCCGGGCCCTGTGGATGCCCGGGGGCCAGGGGACCTTGGCGAACAAAGCCGTCTGCCTGGAGCCGCCACTCATTCTGGCCCCAAGAGGGAGGGCAAGCGACCTCGGGTGACTGTCCGTCTCTCTGCGCCTCCCCAACGTCAGGCACATCATGGTCATCAGGGCACAGATTCAAGGATTACCTACCCCCTCTGAGCCTCAGGTAATCGAGGAGGATGTACCAGAAAGTGACTTAGGGCTCACTTAGGTCAGAATCACCTGTAAGTGATGTGATAATTGTAGGTTCTTATATCTTCACGCCAGCGCCAATGGATGAGCCTGTCTGGGGGAGGGGGGGTGATGCCTGGGAATCTGCCTTGTGACAGATTCCTCAGGTGATTCTAACAGCAGCAGAATTTGACAGTCCTGACCTGGAGGATGTCTGAGGTCAATTTCGGGCTCTGCATGTGACGGTAAGGTAGCGAGCATTACCTGTCTCTCTGTCTGCCTCTCCACCCCCAGCCCCACCCAAGTTCCCTGTGCCCGACGAGAGGCAGCGGCGGAAGGCCAGGCACGCAGGGAGCCAGGGCTATCCCAGCAGCCACGGCAGGACGGCAGTGGGTGAAGTATTGGAGCCTGGGTGGGGCCCCTGCTTCAGCCCACACTGTCCTGGTCTGTTCCAGACCCTTCCCTATGCCACAGCTCTGGCCCGGGCACCGGACATCGCGGGCTCTGGAGAGCTGGCCGCTGGCCTAGATGTCTCTGCCCACACTTAGCTGTGCTAAGCTCACCCAGCCGTCCTCCAGGGGTGCTGCCGGGTGATGCCGAGGACGAGGTGTGAGCCAGATAAGGGCGAAAGGCTGGGCTGGGCTGGGCCATTCCATCTGTCTCCAACTTGGGAAAACAAGTAAGAGTCCTAGAATTCTGGCTGGGTTACCGGAGTGACCTGGGATTCAGGTCAAGTCCTTGGAAAGACATCAGCAACAACAGTCACGTGGGGGGAAAAGAGCATCTTACAAAGTAGGATTTATCGAGCGATCCCGTCTTTGGGAACACACGCCTTTCAACGAGTGTTTGTGCGTGCGAATCCGTATCTATATCCGTACGGACCTGGAGTGGAGCCAAGCCTCACAGGAAGAGTGCACAGTCCTCCACCTGACTGCCCTCTCTTCACACTCCAGCCACCAGTTGGCTGGTCCCCAGGGCTACCTTCACTTCAGACCAGCCGGCTACAAACTGGAGGTCCCCGTGGACTCCCTTTGGGTTCATTAATTCTCTAGAAAGGCTCATAGAACTCAGAAAGGCACCGTAGTTACAATTAGCATTGTATGACAGCAGAAGGATACGCATTAGAAGAGACACATGGGGCTCAGTCTGGGAGGGTTCCAAGCACCATGCTTCCCTCCTGGCATCCGTGTATGACACAATACTGCCAACAAGGAGCCCCACCAGAGCCTCAGCGTCCAGGGTTCTTAATGAGGCTTCATTACATTGGCGTAAGGGACTGAGCTCAATCTCTAACCCCCTCCCCTCCCCGGAAGTTGAGCTGACATCACGCGGCTCAAAGCCCCGAGGCTCTAATCACACGATTGGTCTTTCAGGTATGGCCAGCCCCCACCCTGAGTCATCCCGTCGGCCTAAACTATCAGGTCTGGTCCGATGGGCACACCAAGAATAGCAAAGGCACTCCTGTTAGCCAAATGCTTTATTACACAAAATGTACATGGCATAGAAAACAGAATGGAAGGGGATTCCCCAAAGCACGAATGGTGCTGCCCAGAGCGCTGAAGTTCAGGATGTGGTGGACCCCGTGGGATCCATCCCTCTTCTTCCCGACACATAGTTAGACTCCATTTCCCACCCTCCATTGCAGTCGGACGTGGCCATGTGACTGAACTCTGTCCAATGAAACGTGAGCAGAAATCGTGCTTGCCTTTTCCAAGCCGAACCCATAAAACCTGCGGCACGGTCTTTGACCTTTTTTCCCACCCGCTGGCTAGAGACAAAGCACCCAGGGCCCTAGAGTATGATGGAGCCACAGAGAGGAGGATTCTGGGTCCTGGAATCATCCAGAAAATGGCCACGTACGAGACACCGTCATTGGATTTTTGCTTGAGCAAAAATAACCTATTATGTTAAGCCACTGAAATTTGGAGTTGTTTATTAACAGCAGGTGGCCTGCCCTCATTAATGCGTGGGCAATCTTCTTTTCTTCCCCTTGTGTGAATTTTCTTAACATTCTATAACAAATGAGCATTCTTTTTGTAAGAAGCAAAAACAAACACCAAAGTTATTTTTTAATGACAGCATACAAAACATTAAATTAGATGGTTAGAGTGGAGGGCGCCTGAATAATTTTAAAATGTTTTTGAAGAAAAATTTAATAGAAACGTTTGATAGCCCAGGAAAAAAAGCTTTGTTTTTCTGGAATCGCTAGACCCTGAGGGGCTCTTCCCCTCTCTCAGTGATCCACTCAGCAGGACTTAAAGTAGCTTTTCTCCTTAAGCTCCTACCCCAGCCTGTTGCTTGTGAGCTGCCTCTGCTCCTACCCAGTCCTCTCTGACCCTCTGCCTGAGTCACTGTCCCGCCCAGCACCTCCTGGGCATCCACCCTGGCGGGTGCCTTAGAAACTTTAGAGCCCAAGCCCTTATTATATCTTATATATGGGGAGACTGAGGCCCGGGATGTAGAAGGGAACTTAGGCTAGGACCCCAGGCTTCCCTCCATCCACAGTGTTTCTCTGCAAGGTAGGTCCTTGGGTGTAAAACAACAGTCTAGGCTCCTTTCAGACATCACCCCAAACTCACTACCCGGACGTTTTCCCCAAGAAGGAACTTTCTGGCCTTCTGCTCAATCTGCTGTGGTTTCACAGGGTAACAAGACACAGGTCTGCCCTCCCAGCTCATCACTCCAGGCCTCCCCAGGGTCTGGGGCCCCAAGGGTCTACTTCCTGAGGATATACTTCCAGTTCAATGTTAAAGAACCCTGCTGAGGGGCGTCTGGGTGGCTCAGCTGGTCTGACTTTGGCTCAGGTCATGATCTCTCGGGTTCGTAGTTTCGAGCCCCGCATCAGGCGCCATGCCAACAGGGTGGAGCCTGCTTGGGATTCTCTCTCTCTCTCTCTCTGCCTCTCCCTGACCTGTGCTGTCTCTCTTAAAATAAATAAACTTAAGGAAAAAAAAGAGAGAATCCTGCTGAGGACTCCCCCTTTCTCATTTTTCATCTCTGAGGTGGCTGGTGCTGGGCATACTTTTTATTATCACTCAACACAGGATCTGTATTAGGGTTCTCCAGACGTGTATCAATCAGACGTGTATCTCCAGACGTGATAATCAATCAGACGTGTGTGTGTGTGTGTGTGTGTGTATGAGAGACAGAGACAGAGACAGAGACAGACAGAGAGATTTATTTTAAAGAACTGGTTCAGGCATTTATGGAGGCAGCAATCCAAAATCTGCAGCGTCGATCAGCAGGGTAGAGACCCAGGGACTAGCCATTCTTGCAGTTCAAGTACCAAGGCCGTCTTGTGGCAAAATTTCCTCTTGCTCAGGGAAGATTCATCTTTTCTTGTATTCAAGCCTTCAACTGATTAGATGAGGCCCACCCACATTATAGAGAGTGGTCTGCTTTACCCAAACGCCACCATCTTTTCTTGTATTCAGGCCTTCAATTGATTAGATGAGGCCCACCCACATTATAGAGAGCGGTCTGCTTGACCCAAACGCCACCATCTTTTCTTGTATTCAGGCCTTCAACTGATTAGATGAGGCCCACCCACATTATAGAGAGCGGTCTGCTTTACCCAAACGCCACCAAATTGACTCCTATTTCATCCATAAACACCCTCACAGAAACCTCCGGAATAAGGTTTAACCAAGGATCCGGGCACCGTGGCCCAGTCAAGTTGGCACATGCAATTAACCACCGCAGGATCCTTGAAAACCCAGCCTGAAGATCGGTTTTTCTTGACACCTATGAACTCGTACTCCAGGAAAGCCTGGGACCGTGGTAATCCCAGCCACCTGGAGCATGCCACCTGCTGGGTGCCACGGCGGACTCCTCGCATCAGCGTCTCCACCGTTATTATCACTTATCGTTCCCATTTTACCCAGCATGCGCCCAACGTTCAGAGTGACTCAGCGACATCCTTCTGTGGCCGACAGGAGAGAAGTCTGGACTTGAGCTCAGACACGGAGGCCAAAGCCACGCGCTTTCGGTTACACCGTGCTGGCTCTCTTCAGGAGAACGCAGAAGCCTCCACAACACGCACGGCACCGTTCTGGGCATTGATGGGCACCCACTCACGGAATCCCTCGGACGCCAGTCCCTCTAAGCCCCCGTGTAACAAATGGGAAGAGCAGGTCCCAGGGTGTGGCAATCCTGGCAACCCAGCAGAGCCAGGCGGCTGGGCCACGGCCCTGTCCGGCCTCCCTCCGGTGTCCCTCTGTCCTCCCCTCCCCAGACATACGTTTATCTCGTTATTTTTTAAAAAAATACTTTATTTATTTGGAGAGAGAAAGGGTGTGAGTTGGCGAGGGGCAGAGAGAGACGGACAGAGACAGAGAGACAGAGAGAGGGAGAGCGAGGATCCCAAGCAGACTCTGTGCTGAGAGTGCAGAGCCCGGTGCAGGGCTCGAGCTCGTGAACCGTGAGCTCGCGACCTGAGCGGAAGCCAAGAGCTTAACCGACTGAGCCGCCGGGCGCCCCACACATACTTTAAATTTTAAAGACATTCTATGGAAAAGAAGAGTCTGAAAAGCGTCAGGCTCCAGCTCTCTGCATCCCCCAACACCCCGAGCCTGAGCCTCTAAAACAAATGCCCCTCGTTGTCACTGCAGCCACCAGCGTTTAGGGGCTCTGCCTCTCGCACTGTCACCTGCCCATTTCCTCGTATCCACAGAATCGGCGCGCTGTCACCCCTGTGGCGCTGTGTCTCTCAATCTGAGGATTTCCCCGGGTGTTTGCCAGCTCCCCCAGATTGTTGGGGGTCACTAGGACTGAGAATTTTCCAGGAGCCAACAGGGGGCCAAGCACAGGGCTCGGTTTGAGCCCTCTGACCACCCCGCGAGGTGGGCACTTCATCGTCCCCGTTTCACAGAGGAGGCAAGTAAGGCACGGAGCCATCAGGGGAATTGGCCAAGGCTGTGTAGCTACTGAGCGTGGCCCAGTCCAGGTCTGCCCGACGGGACAGCGGGAGCTGGTCCAGGAACTGGCCGGGTGAACTTTTAGGAGACGTCAACTGAGGCCCTGCTGCGTGCCTGGCCTCAGCGTGCGCCAGGAACCTAGGTATGTGTGAGAGGCAGGCCCTGCCCTCCTCTGCTCGTGGTCTGGCCCGGCAGCATAGAACTATCTTATCTAACAAGCAAGCGGCTGGCCGGGACCCCACGTTGCGATCCCTGGCCAGCCTCCAGGTCACAGCTTCCCAGCCTCAAGCTTGGGAAAACAGCTCCATTTACGAATATTTGGACCGCGGAGCATTTCGTCCCACTCAGCCTCAGCTTGGGCCTCAAAATGAAGCCTTCCGAAAGGGACCCAGGACAAGGCTACAGGCGGAGAAAGGGGAGGTCTCTGTTGAAATCATCGTTTTCCCTAATGGTAACTGCACACCCCCATGCCCCTCCCCACCCCAACTCAGCAGGGCTGCTGGTGGTCTGGAGCCCCAAGGGGGCAGGATTTCCAGATAGCAGGGCTGAGCTGGTGGGGTACGCCCCCATCAAGACCCCAGGCCCCTCCCCATGACAACAAAAGGCTTTTCCCTTTCCTCATAACTCCCTCCCTGTTCCTCTCCCACCCTCCAGGTTCTGCCAGTCACCACTGTGGCCCCTCCCTGGAGCCCTGCGGCGTGGAAAGCAGGTGACCTGGCAGTAAGGGTCTAGCTTCGTGGTGACCCGGCTAGTTCTTCCAGCGGGGGGTGCCAGGTCTTGCCGGGACAGAGCTGCGTCTGAGCCACGAATCTCCCCTGAGGACTCACAGGCAAGAGGCAGAGCCGTTCAAAGCTGCCAAGAAACACGATTCATTCACTAGTCAATTACCGAGTTCCTATTCAGGGCCAGCTCTGAGCTAAGAGGTGGTGAGAAATCACACTGATAGGTGGGAATTAAAACCAAGGAAGCGCTGAGGACAGGAGGAGGTTGATTCCACGACCCTTGAAACAAAGAACCAGATGGGAGTCTGGGAAGGCTTCCTGGAGGAGGTGATGCATGGCCTGTGTTTGGTCACATGAGTAGGAGCTAACCAAGGGAGGAGACAGAAGAGTGAGAATCGCAGTTTGGATGGGCAGGGAGATTTGGAGGCAGTGAAAGAAGTCCTGGTTAGTGAGAGGACAGAGATGAGGGGGAAGGTCATAGCAGATGGGCTAGAAAACCATGGAGGAGGGAAGGGAGAGGCAGACCAGGCTTTGAAAGATATATTAAAGGTCACAGAGGGGCATCCAGGGTCTTCGCCGGGGTCCATGTGCCTAGTGGGCAACTTGCCTAATGCCCAGCGTGTCTAATGTCCATCTCTCATGGGAGGATTTTGACATCCACATAGGTTCATTATTTATTTTATTTCTTTTTGGCCATTCTTTCGTATTGTTTTTTTTTTTTTTTTAAGAAAATGTTAAATAATTTAGCCAAGTGCTGAAAAGTTGTTGAAAAATAGAAAAATGTTTTTAAACACAACAGTTGTAAAAAATCTTATTATTTGTGAAAGTTGAATTATGAAAGCACTATTGAGTGTAACCGTTCAGAGCAGACGGACTCAGGTTTGAACCCCAGGTCTGTCCTTCATAAACTGAGCGTCAGATTCCGGTCTCATTTGGGGGGGGGGGGATGGGAACGTATCTATTTCACAGGATTATTGATACGTTAGTGGAACTAGCATAAGCAAAGAGCAAGCACATTGTGTTCAATTAACTATAGTTACCATTGTTCTCATTATCACCCACGAAGTCTCATTTCCTGGCATCAACAACCTGTTCCAGCCCCTGTATTTCTCATCTGGAAAATAACCTCCCCACGTAACTAGTATTTTTCAAGCCAAACTTCTAGGAGAGCTCACTTGAGAGCTCACTTTTCTTTTTTCTTTTTCTTTTTCTTTTTCTTTTTCTTTTCGTTTTCGTTTCCGTTTCCGTTTCCTTTTCCTTTTTCCTTTTCCTTTTCCTTTTTCTTTCTTTTTCTCTTTCTTTTTCTTTTTCTTTTTTTCCTTTTGTTTTCTTTTTCTTTCTCTTTCTCTTTCTTTTTCTTTTTCGTTTCCGTTTCCTTTTCCTTTTCCTTTTTCTTTCTTTTTCTCTTTCTTTTTCTTTTTTTTTCCTTTTGTTTTCTTTTTCTTTTTCTTTCTCTTTCTTTTTCTTTTTCTTTTTCTTTTTCGTTTCCGTTTCCTTTTCCTTTTCCTTTTTCTTTCTTTTTCTTTTTCTTTTTTTTTTTTTTTTTTTTTTTTGAGAGCTCATTTTCTTTACTCTCCAGGGCTGATCCACATGCAAATGGCACCACTTTCTAAATCTGCGGCCATGTCTGCATTTTCCCCATCCCTCTCCTTCCAATATTCCGTCATCACCCCCTCAGCTCCCTGCATGGTCCCCTAAGTGGTCTCGGGCTTGCCCCCCACCTCCCCAACCACCCACTCTCCACTGCATGGCCACCGTGACCCTCATATCCTCACGGCTCTGGATCCTTCCTAACAATCGAGCATAACTTAAGTTTCAGCTCCTCAGGTAAGTGTCTCCTGACCACTTGTCTTAAGTCACTCCCCCTACTCCTCACTTTCTATCCTTTTACCTTACCTGTAGCCCTTCCGACGATTTGAAACGATCTTATTCATTTATTTGCTTACTTGCTGTTGCCTAGAAGGTGAGTTCCTTGAGGGCAAGGGCCCCTCTGGCTTATTACTATATCCCCAACACAGGATAAGGGCTTGGTAAATATTTGTCAAAGGAGGGACTAACATCAATACTGGTCATACTGAATTAATTTGGAAATGCCTCCAATGTCACCTCCTCTCTGAAGCCGGCTCTGATTTCCCAGGGCATTTTGTGCCTGTGTCTCCTGGCTAGCTGCCCTATGGTTGAACTGGAACCAGACCAGTGGGTCCAGAGCTGCTGGTAGGAGCTGCAGGGTTTCTCTGGGAGAAGCGCTGAACCCCGTTGCCTCAGAGGCCTGGAAACATGGCCCAGAAACAGGCTAACACAAGCAAGGAGCCCCATCCCCACCTTGCGGCTGAGTTCAGGGCCCAAAACTAGCAACAATTTTCAAAAGAGGGAGAAAACTCCAACCACTGACCGCAACGTAATGAAATGAGAGAGCCACCCAGAGAAAATTTGCATTTTAAAAACTGCGATCTTCCAGGGCTTGGTTTTACCAACTCTGTGTCTGGTTGCTGATCCATAACTCAACTCCTCACCCCGTATGTGGAGCCTCCCCGGATGCCTCTGCCTGGCCGGTCTGGTATCCTGGGGCTGCCTGGAAAGCCTGGAGCCCCTGACTTTTTGAGATGGAGAAAAAAGAGACAGCAAACTCTGGTTGATCTGGGCTTGGGATTTGGAGGTTATTCTGGGGTTTTGAATAAGGAACAGATTTCCACACTACTATGGTGGCTGTGGGTAATGGCCTCTGGAGTCACTGAATTCAAATCTTGGTTCCCCAAGTATAAGCTAAATGACCGTGGGTAATTCACCCAGCCTTTCTGTGTCTGTTTCTCCACCTGTAAAATGGGGCTATAGCAATTGTGCCCACCTCTAAGAGATGCCTTGAAGATGAAATGAGCGAATGCATATAAAGTGCGAAGGTGTCTACCCACAGTTTCAGTGTTTGCTTTTAATATTATCCTTGATCCGCCCCGATCGGCTTCCCCCAACACAATCTTAAAGCAAGTCATGATAAAATTAGATCTCAAGCAACTGAAGATGCCTGTTACCGCATTGCCCTTTCGACAGGCAGGTGCTGCTTCGGGAGTCTTGTCAGCCAACCTGAAAGTTTAGAGTCCTAACTTAGATCATCAGAAAGAAAACATACTCGACCCGATAGGCCGTTTAGGACTAAGACCCACCCTGTGTCTCCCTCCTCTCCTACAATCTAGCATAGAGAATAATCTTTCTGAAGCATAGATCCAAGAGGCAAGAAGATTCTTTTTGTCCATCTGCAAAGAGCGAGATCATTCATGGAAAATCTGTTATAGACAATAGGACAGCTTGGTATGATGTTTAGTTACAAAATAGGTGTACGAAGCTCGGTAGCTTTCTTATAGAGCAACAGTAACCAGTATAATGGAAATTAAAAATCTGTCCACAGAGGCAAGAATAATAACAATAATAAATGAAGTGTTGGGAATAAATTCCATAAAAACGTGTAGGCTTATATGAAATGTATGCTTATATATTTATTATACGCGGGTTAACGATCTGGGTCTTGGCCACTGAGGGGCATCCAGGGTCTTCACCTGGGTCCATTAAGCAACTCGCTTAATGCCCAGCATGTCTAATGTCCATCGCTCATGGGGGGGATTTTGACATCCACATAGACTCATTATTCATTTTATTTCTTTTTGGCCATTCTTTCGGTATCTTAAGACAATGTTAACACCTGTGACATATACATGTAAAATCCCCAAAAGCATAGAAATGAGGACTTGAAAAAATAAAAACACACTTTAGCTTGTTCCTGTCTGGAAGGACCCAAAATTATACACAGGCAAATTTTCCTAAAAGGTATCAAAAAACTCAACCCAATCTTAACCAAAATTCCAGCATGGTTTTTTTTTTTTTTTATTTCTGGAGCCTGACAGCACGGTCCTGAGTTTTACCCAGAAGAATAGGTAGAAGAGAAGAGATGTCTGGGGCCAAATGAGAAAAGACGGAGAAGTTGCACCGGCAGATATTGAGACACATTGTAAGGATGGAACAGTACAGATGCTTGGATGCGGGATCGAAAACAGGCAGGTCAGTAGAATGGAGCGGAAAGTGCCATTTCATATGGAAACCTAGGACAGCGGAAGAGACTTCTAATCAGAGGCGAAAGATGTATTATTTCATAGATGATGTGGGCAACTGGCTGACCATTTGGGGGAAAAAAAAAAGACGGATTCATACTTCTCTCACCAGAATAAATTCCAGATGGAATAAAACTGAAATGGAAAAACCCACACCATAAAAGTATTAGAAAAAAAAAAAAAAAACTATGGAAGAATATTTTATGAGGCTAAAGCCTTTATAAAGTGGCAAATGAGACCCAGAAGCCTTAATGGAAAAGATAGGCAGTTTGAGGTTTTACAGATTTTATAGTCAAATACGTTGTGAGTAAAGTTGAAAGACCAGCTTCACTTGGGAGAAAATATGGAGGTAGATCTCCTCTCCGTAAGATAGAAAGAGCTGCTACAAATCAATGAGCAGAGAAAAAAGCAAGGAGCCTGAACAGCATTCAAAAAAATGATCAATCTCTCTAATAATCAAGGAAATGAAAATTGGAATGAAATGTCTTCTCCCCACATGACACTGACAGTTTGCAAAGATCAAATACTCAGAGTTGGCTAAGAGGTTGGGAAACAGGCATTTTCATTCGCTGCTGGTGGACGTATAAATTGGTTCAAGCTTTTCAGAGAGAAATTTGGCAAGATCAACAAACATTTTAAATGTGCCAAATGTGTAGAATACGTCTCCGTCCTCTTTTAGGCTCTTAATACAGATCTTTCCCTGGGAGAACAGCTGTGGTGTGGTGGGCACTGTGGTGAGTCGCCCAGAGCTCCCTCCAGCTACTGAGAAGATTGACGGCTGAGGGCTCACAGCTGTGACCAGCCCCACCCAACCACCCAGGGATTGCTCTTGGCGGGAACGGAACATCTTGCCCAAGGTCATGCTGGCCTCCTGGGGCAGCCTGCGGTCCAGTGACTGGTTAAGGGAGGTACTTGAAGACCTAACCTTGTAGCCCCAATCTGGGGTGACTCTTCAGGGTTGCTCTGGCTCCGGAACTCCCTGCGGGATGGGCCGAGGCTTCTGTTGTGTCTGCATTGCAGCCCATTTCTTCCGGGGCCCGAACGTGCTTCCTGCATCCCTTTCCGACGTTGATGTTGAGAACATCTCCCAATAAACCTCCCACAAGCAAATCTCTGTCTCAGAGCCTGATTCCCAGGGCCCCTGACCTGTGACGTTGGGTGCCATGAGTGATCCAAGAAGGCAGACTTTATTCTTTTTTAATTTTGTTTAATGTTTATTTATTTCTGAGACTGAGAGAGACAGAGCATGAGTGGGGGAGGAGCAGAGAGACAGGGAGACACAGAATCAGAAGCAGGCTCTAGGCTCTGAGCTGTCAGCACAGAGCCTGACGTGGGGCTTGAACTCACGGACCACAAGATCATAACCTGAGCCGAAGTCGGATGCTCAACCGACTGAGCCACCCAGGCGCCCCAAGAAGGCAGACTTTAAAGTGGGGTCTCGGGGCTGGATTATTTGACGCCTGACGGCAGTGGGGACCCATCACTGTTGGGTTGTGGAGCGTTGGCATCACTAGTCTTTGACTAGTGGTGAACTAAGATGACTCAGTCAATGTCATGGGAGTTTGACAAATATGGGGGAAGGAATTCTAAGGACAATGGAATTGAATGACTGTTGCTAGGGCAACAGATACCCTGGAGATAGACAAGGCCAGGCTGAGGGTGGTGAATCAGCAATGAAAAACTAATTGTGAAAGCCAGAGGGCCTCTTTGGCAGCTGAGGGCCAGAAGGCAAGAAAAGCTGAGGATCTGGTCCAGGACTTCTATGCTTAAGAATAGAAGAGCTTCAGGGCAGGAATTGCTATTTTCATAGCCAGAGCTTTGTGCAGGAGTAAAACCCTGAGACATGAGGTGGTGATATCTGGATTGATACACATGAAAATCTTCTGTCCCCAGAGGACCTTGAGTCTTCTGGCCATTGTTTGCAGGCAATGAAGAGGTGTCTGACTTACAAAGCAATATACGCCTTCCTTAGGATGTCCCCTTACTTTCCCTCCTGACCTTCAGACCAATAACTAGGACCGATTCACAAGATAACTCAGGCAGGCAGAAGTGTGCGGGACCTGCGAGAGGAGGAAGTCACCGTACTCTGAAGGAAATAGCCAGCCAGAGTTGGTTAAGAGAAAATGGCATCGCTAGGGTTGGATAGGCCACCACCACGGTATTTCTTAATCTATACAATTAAATTAAGCACTAAATAATCAGGAGTCTGAGAAAAGCCACCTAAATAAAAAGCCATGATCCCTTGACCAATTTCTGATCCTGAGTCAGTTTTCACATCTAGAACCCATTGGCTGAAGAAGAGCCTGGGTCTCCAGAAGGAAGGAGACTGTAACCCCAGGGCAGGTGGATATAGAAAGGATTTCCCCAGCCCTTCCACCAAAGCGACCTACAACCATGCGCTTGGGTAATTGAACATTGGAGGAAAGATTTGAAGACTAAACATTTTGAGGACTATGAAGCACAAGAGCATGGCATTGACATTGATACTCAAGGACTCAGCATCATCACGGGCTTTATGTTAGAGTGGTGAGAGGCGTATGAGAGCCAGGCCCAGCTTACGGTGGGCCCATGGGTCCATCGTGTTACTCAGACCATTTTCCTGGTCCCCACATTTCTCACAGGAATGTCTATACTTGGAAGTTGGCAGAACACTTTGGGTCCTTGGCATACGGAGTAAGACCCAAGTGTAAACTTTGGACACTGACCTCCTCGCCCTGATTAAGATGGTCAATAATAAACAATATTGACTCCCAGGGTTGAGAGGGATGGATGAGGGACGACAGCAATCAGTGCTGCTTTTGAAGTCCTGGTCCCCTACAAAATCCAGGGAGATCCCGAAGGATGACAACGTGCTACTGCACATCGCACTGGGTGACAAGCCCCTGTCACAGCCGTGTCAGATGTGGCTTCTTTGCTAGAACCGACCAGAGGGGGCTCTAGGAAATGATATATGACCCTTGACATGGTGAACGTATTATTTTCTATCAAATAGGAGGGTCAGGGACAGGTTGCATTCACTCAGTAGAAGCCACGGTCCACATTCCCTGGGACGGCATCAATGTTAACCAGACAAGATCCAACAGTAAGTGGCAAATACCCTGGAAACCTTGGTACAACATGTGCTCCAGCGAGTGGGAGGTGGTTTTCGAAGGTTCGTGAGCCACATTAGTGTAGCTTGGGGGTCCAGTCTGGCCCTGGTCTAGAGCATCCCAGGACGTTTCCTCTGAAGTAAAGGTCAGATTATTGCATCGCACGCCTGTCACCACTGAAACAGAAATGCAGCGTCCCGTAGGCCTCTTCGGGTTCTAGAGACAGCATATTTCACACGGATGATACGGATGGTGATCCGGATGATACGGAAAGCGGCCGGCTTTGAGCAGAGACCAGAGCAGGATGGGTCTGTAACAGATCCAGACTCTCTAGAGCAAGCAGCCCAGCTGCATGGGCCATACGACACATCAGACTATGTGGTGTTGGAGCTCTCCATGGTGGGGAAAAAGTGCTGTGTAAATTTTACGGCCAGCCCCGATAGGAGAATCTCAGTGTAGGCCTTTGAGGGTTCTGGGGCAAGGTCATGCTACCTGCAGCGGAGAATTACACACTTTTCAAAAACAGCCCCGGAAACGATACTGTGTACCGATAGAGCACCTGACCATGGGACGTCAGGTCTGTCTGCAGCCACAGCTGCCCATCACTAGCGGAGTTCGGATGATATTGCAAAGCCGTGAGCTGGCGTAGGCCCCACAGGGCCAGGCGATGCAAGTAAACCGTCCAAGCTGATAAACCAGCATCATCTGCCATTGTTCCACCGGCACCCGCAGCTCTCACCCTGTGCCCATATGTAGGATCCCTTACAAACACCTGACAGAGGAGGAAAAAAAAAAAAATCACAGCTGGGATAGCTTGATGTTGGGTTCAAGTGACAGACAGATCCCCACTGCATTCGGCCTCACTCAGGGTTAGCACTGAAAAACGGTGCGGAGGGCAATTCTCCCCTGGGCAGTTCTGGGCAGTGACCTGGCAATCCACTTAGTGCAGAAAGAGAAGTGCCCAAGGTTGGAATCGACGCGGACCCCCGGGCCGTGGCGGATGGCTTGACTGCCTATCCAGAAGCCTGGAAGGAGCACATTTGGAAGACTGGGAACAAGGAAGTCTGTGGAAGAAACATGTAGAGGGATTTAAGGGCATAAGGTTGACGATCTTTCCATCACATGCTACTACCCGCCAGAGAGCACCCGCCTCAGAAGAGGCACTAAATGACCAAGCAGAGAGAATGACTCAGCCAGACGATGTCGGCCAACGTGGTATCGGCTGCAGCCGGCACTCGAACAGAGGAATCACGGTGGCAGGGGTGGGGGCTGTGCTTGGGAGGGACCCGCTTCTCAGGGCTGGCCTAGCTATTGCCACTGCTGAACGGCCAACGTGCCAGCGACGGGACCGCTGTTGAGCCCCTGATGTGGCACCTTCCCTCGAGGAGACCAAAGAGCCACTCGGGCCGCTGGATCCTTCTATCCAGGAATGAGCACATCTATCTTGACTGAGATGGGCACAAACTCAGAGAACGAGCCTGTCTTTTCTGCCTGCAGGGCTTTAGCCAATACCTACTAGTTATGCAGGTTCTAGCTGTGTGTTCACACACACAACGGGATCCAACGGACCAGTGCATAGGACCAAGGGACCCCCTTTAGAGCAAAGGAAGTACAGCCTCCTTCCGCCATCTTCCAAGCACATCATTCCAAGCTGTTTCCATCACATTTTTCTGACTCCGGCCCTCCTGTCTTTCTCTTATAAGGACTCTCATGATCAAATTGAGCCCACCTCAATCATCCAGGATTCTCTCCCCGTCTCAGAATCCTTAGGTTAACCACACCTTCAAATTCCCCTTTGCCATGTAAGGCAACATATTCATGACAGCCAAGCACGAAAGCCTACCTATAGCTCTTTGACACACTACGGTTTGAAATCTAGTGATCTGAAATCTAGTGTCTGGTCTCGGCCGGGACCGAGAACAGAGCAAGGCCATGTTGATTTTGACCAGTCCAAAGGCTAACGGTTTGGTGAGAGCTGAGGGGTGGCGATGGCAGGGACCCTGGGCAGAGAGATTAGCCCGGGGTCTCTGCACAGGGTGGCGATGGAGAATGTGACACGCAGAAGCTGACGGGATGACACCGTTGCCTTGGTAAGACAGCCTTCGAGCCAGAGTCCGTGAATAGACCCCCGCCTCCTTGCCATCGCAATTAGAACACAGGAGAAACTACTGCTTCTGAGAGCCAGAGTTGCAGCAAGGGGTCATCCTCAGGGCCTTGTTCTGCAGCTGGAAGGCGGGGTGATAAAAAGGATCCTCCCTCACGGTGCTGTCACAAGCATCCGTGAAGGGTAGATGTAAAGGGCATCAATCGCGTGGTGCCAGGCACGTCATGGGGCTCAGGGAGTATTAGCCGTTGAGACGGAGGCAGCCCTGTGTCCACCAAGATCCATGCTGCCCTTCCAGAGTGCAGGGTCATTGCTGGCAAACAGGCGTCCAGCCAGGGACCACATTTGCCAGCCCTCTTGCGTCTGCCCGCACCTGTTCTGGTCAGTGGCGTCTGAGTAGGAGGGAGGAATCTCTCCCAGGCTCAACCCATGACCATCCCTCCTCCATACCAGCCCTTGCATCCGGTGGCCGAATGTTGACGTCCAGCATGACGTCTGAACCCAGAGAGTGAAGACGGCAGAACCTCCATCCACCTGAGTCCCTGAATACACAGGGCTAGCATCTTGCTGGCATCTCGCCGCCATTCAGACTTCACGTGAATGAGAAACACGCTTCTGTATGTCGAGCCACTGAGATCGTGGGATTTGCTCTTTGCGTATCATCAACTAACCGTACCTTAACTGGCGACAGTTGTCAGTGCTTAGTTGGCCAGCTGATCATCCTGAAAAAATCCAACCCAAGAAATAAACTCGGCATGAGACTGAGAGAGAAGCCTCAATAAATCTGAAAGTTGAGGGATGGGGCAATACATCAATTGCAACCCTCAGGTACCAGGACTGCCCCTGCCGGACCGTTTGGGGCATACAGGCTACATGTCGGACCTGCTCATCCGACGGGGTGATGGGCCTGCTCATCACGACAGATCCGAATCATTAAGCACTTCCCACGTGCCGCTTCTCAGATGTTCTGCGGTTTTCTTGAGGTTGCACCATTGGAGAGCAGGGGAGCTGGGATTCAAGTCCAGGTACGTGCTCCCCGTGCCAGACCCCCTCCCTGGTCGGCTGCTGGGAGCTGGCTGCCAGACCCACAAGGAGATTGTTAGTTTCCACGGTATCCAAGACAAGGCCACAGCCATCGTATTAAGATGCTTAAAATCAGATCCACACAATCAACAGAAAAGTCCTCTGGAGAGGTCTTTAGTTTATGATTCCGGGGCCAAGAAGTCTAAAAAATTTGGGTTAGAAGATCTAGAAAGAGAAGATGACCTGGCCTGTTTTCTCCTCTCACTTCCTCCGTCTGGCCGACATCATTAATGTTTCTGGCATTTTTATTCTTGGCTCTTTACCTCAAACGAAACAAAACAAAACAATGAAGCTTATTTATTATATTTTAGATTTTGAGATTTATGGGTTCACAGTTAAATAATCTTATGGGGATTAGGACCAGGGTGAACTCTCATTACAAATGTCAGTATCTTTGGGTCCCAGATCCCCGAAGAGCCATCTAAAAGAGTCTGTATTTCATAAGCACGCATTAGTAATATGGCATGTTAATATTATTCATTATCTGTTGCCACAATAATGCTGAGTTACGGCCACAGAGACTCAGAGGCATACACCAATAAACGTGTATTTGGCTCAAGCGTCTGTAGGGTTCTGCTGATTGGGGGCGGGCTTGGCTGGGCTTGGCTGGTGTCGGCGGCATTCACCCGTGCCCCCGCGGCCAGCTGTGGGTTGTCTGGGCAGCTCTGCTGATCTTGGCTGGGTTTGCACACATATCTGGAGTTGGCTGGCTCTCAGCTGATCTGGGATGGCCTTTTCTGAGATGCTGGACTGACTCAGCTCTGCTACACCAGTCCCATCCTCCAGCGGGATAGCCCGGACCTATTCTCAAGGGCAGGTGCAGAGGAGCAAGAGGAGGAAGTGGAAACACGCAGATGCTTCTCAAAGTGTATGCCTGTGTCACATTTGCTAACATCCGGTTGGTCAAAGCAAGTCACATGCCCAAGCCACAGTCAGAGAGGAAGGACACCAAACAGGTATAGAACACAGGGTATAGGAGGGGTAAAGAACTTGGCAGTAGGGGGAGGGGAGGAGGCCTTAATGCCTTCGATCTACCGCAAAACTGATCACTCACTGTGTATTTACTGCGAGCCAGGTCCTGAGTCACGTCCTTTGCACATAGGACCTTCAGTGCTCAGGAGTTTGATCATTCTGTCCCTGATTTAGAGCCTCAGAGAGGTGGAGTGACTCGCCCAGGGTCACACAGCTGGCAAAGAGCAGGGCCGAGATCGGAATTTCAAGCCTGCCGACTACAGGGGGTGACTGTCCATATCAGCGCGTGGCGTGGATAGAAGTATTTTTATTATTAATTTTGAGGATGTGTCGCACCGTAATTGTTCAGACTCCTAACTTAAGCAGAAGATCGATGTCGAGGGTCTGGGCCTTTGTTGGTTTGTTAGTGTGAACAGTTTGGATGTAAAATTTTCGTAGGAAATGATTACTCCCAAATAACAAGAACTTAATGAGAACTTACCGTGGGACGAGCACCGGGAACCTCACATGCATTACGCTTCGTTAAGGGCTTGCGATGACCTTGGAGCGTGGCATCGTCTCTCCTTCACTTGACGGGTGCTGGCAAGGGGCACATCTGGGCTGTAACACAGGCAGGATGACTCCAGAGCGCAGGCTGCTGACCATCTTGCTAAACGGCTCCCTTCCTTTGTTCAGTAGAGCGTGCTGTGTTTGGGGCCGCCTTGGGGACGGTCAGCCGGGTCCCCACGAACCCCTCTGCCTTCACAGCCCTCCTCTTTATCTCAGGTGATCGATTCTCGGGCAGGGATGAGCCAAACCCGGGGTGGGGGTGGGTGGAGGGGAAGGTTCCCGAGCTGCAGCCAGGAAACTGTGCCGAGGGTGGGGGACCTCTGCGCAAAGTGAACAGGCGCTGGCCATGGGGACCCGGCTTCCTGGCAGCGCAGCCTCCAAGATGGATGGCCATGGCCTTTGGGGCTGGACAACCTCTTCTCAAGCCTTTGATGCTGAAAGCAGAACAAATGTGAGCCGGCCGCCCGGCCGCAGCTGCCTCTCATTAGGGCCTGCTTCCTCCGGCCCAGGACAAGGTGGACCCGCGTGGTAAGCCGGGGCAAACACCAGATGTGTCGGCCACAGCTGGCTGCAGAACCTTGCTCTTGACTTCTCGCCCCCCGCCCCTCACCCGACATCCCCCGGTTCTCCCAGCCAGAATCTGAAATCGGAATGGGCCCCCCCCCCCGGCTCCCACCACTTTCCCCCACACGTCCGACCCGTCAGCACATCCCGCCCGCTCTGCTTTCAAAATATGTCCCTGCCTAACCTCTCTCGCCACCCCCACCTCCACCTCCGCTGACGTGGCCCGAGCCAGGCCACGTTCTGTCCCTCCTGACGGTTGCGGTAGCCTCCCGTTACGGGTTGAAAATTCAAACGTGTTCCATTCCTATGTGCAAGTCCTAGCTCCCCCGTACCTGGGAATGTGGCCTTATTTGGGAAGAGGGTCATGGCAGAGGTAATTAGTTACGATGAGGTCACCCTGGAGGAGGAGCGCTCCTAATCCAATATGCCTGGTGTCCTTATAAAAAGGGGAAAATCTGGACACGGACAAGGACACAGGGAGAGCGCCACATGAAGAAGAGGCAGAGATCAGGGTGGCCAAAGGTTGCCCGCAAACCGCCGGAAGTTGGAGGGACAGGCATGGAACACATTCTCCCTCCCATTTTCCGAAGGAACCAGCCTTGGGGACACCTTGATCTCAGACTTCCAGCCTCGGGAAGAGTGAGACAATCATTTCTGCTGTCCGGGCCTCCCGGTCTGTGTTTCCTTGTTGCCACAAGCGAACCAATGCACCCCTGAACCGGGTTCCCTGCTTTCTCTCCTGCACTGCTCCCCTCCCCCACAGGCATATTACACTCCACAGAAAATGGAAATTTTAGAATTCCAATCTGGGCCACGTAACCCCTGCTTAGAATTTTGCCACAGTCTACCGTGGCCTGCGAGGCCCCAGAAGATATGGACGCCACTCACACCGGGCTCCGTGTGCTACCTGAGCACGCCAAGTCCTTCCAGCTAAGGGTCTTTGCACATGCTGAGCCCTCACCCCTGTTCCAAGTCTTTGCGTGGTCACCTTGGCTGAAGAACCAGGGAGGCATGGACATCGGATGCCATCATCATGACGAGGAGGAGGACGGCGTTAGAAAGGGAAGGGGCGCCGGGCGCCTGGGTGGCTCAGTCGATTGAGCATGTGACTTTGGCTCAGGTCATCATGATCTCACAGTTCACGAGTTCAAGCCCCGCGTTGGGCTCTGTGCTGACAGCTCGGAGCCTGGAGCCTGCTTCGGTTTCTGTGTCTCCCTCTCTCTCTCTGCCCCTCCGCTGCTCGTGCTCTGTCCCTCTCTGTCTGTTAAAAAATAAAATAAAAAGTTAAAAAAAAAAAAAAAGAAAGAAAGGGAAGGGGCAAGGAAGGGCCCTGATGGAAGGCTGAGGGGGGCCTCTGCCCAGCTCACAGCCTCCAAAAGGAGAGTTTTATTTGCCAGAGATTTTCAAGTTTTGATATGATATGAAGTTCCAGACTCTTACCTCCATTCTTCTCTAGGGACTTGTGTGACCTTAGATGAGTCTCTGGTCTAGTGATAGAGCCTCACTTTACCCATCTGCAAAATGGATCTGTGCATAACCTCATTTAATCCTCCCTCAAACAGTGTAAGGTAGGGGGTGCCTCCCTCAACAATAGATGCTATTGCTATATTCATTTCTTTGAGAAAAACTGAGGCGGGTATTGATAAAGTCACTTGCCCAGCACGAAGAAAGGCACAACTGGGATTTAAACCCGAATGTCCCTAGCTCCAGAGTCCGCATCCTTGGCCACCTTGCATAGTGCCTTCAAGAAGCTGGACCTGTGACTGTCCACATCCGCAAAATGGGCCGGTGTCCGTGGAGGTGGGGCTATGAGGCATTGGGGTGCATCTCCAGTGTAATTCTACAGAGACGCTCTGAAAGGTGAAGTCCACGCAGGTAGAGTGCAACGTGAAAAAGCACCCCACAAGTACACGCACATGAGATGACATGCACACGAACCCCCTGGGTGCTGTCTGCTCTGTGGCTTAAATAGGAGAGGAATCCCAAAGACACAGGTCACGCTCTGTGGGCTCTCCCCCAAAGGCAACAGTCACTGCTCTTAGAAAGAGGGGGAAACAGCTGGGGTAACCCCTGAGATTCTTGTCAAGATGGGGATGTTCCCACTGGGACATGGGCCCCATGTCTTCAACCTTACGCCAGCTCTGAGTTAGAAAAAAAAAAAAAAGAGTATAAGCAATGTCACAAAAGCTCTATGACTGGAACAAAGTTTGAATCTACGTGAACAGACTGCTTTTGAACATCCCTGATACAGATCGCATATTATTAATGGGAAGTCCCCATATACAGCTTACCTGTCACCTGAGTAGCAGCCACGGACCAGCACCCAGCCTATGTAGGGGGCCAGGCCGTGGGCTGAGACCCTTACACACAGGCCCCCCCTTCGGCGCTCACACAAGCTTCTGAGGTAGGCGGCAAGGAAAAGGAAACTGACCTTCAGCGATGGTGGACAGGGGAGCCCATCATGCTGGGATCTTGGCAGGTGAAGAAGCGACATCTCAATTAATAAGTTTCTCTGTAACTTTCTTAACTCTTTGACACTCTCCACCTCTCACCCCAGGATATTGCGCCTTTAGCTTTAAGTAGCCCTTAGCTATTGTCCGTCCCCAGGAGGGTGTCGCAGGCAAATGAAAAAGAGCAAAGATTCCCAAATTCAACTATAATTTGATGTCATTCAGGTGAAAAGCTGGGCAATTTGGAAAGAGGGTTTGTTTCCGGAACAGCAGAACTTAGGGACGTCACAGGACGCTTTTTCTCAGAACGGGGGCGCTGCCAGCCCTGGGGCAGAGTCCCCAGAAGGTGGGAATACCGTCCCCTTGACACTGGGAGCTGGGCAAGCAGAAGGAAGGGGTGCCTCGGTGCCCAGGGTAAGCCCACAGGCCTGGAGCACGGCCCTTTGTCCCAGCAAATGTGACAATGGCCGCAGGAGGGGGCCCATGTCAACATTCCCCCCCTTTCCCCCACCCCCAGCAATCAGGGCCTGGAGCAGGGGCACAGAGCTAGGTGTGTGGGATCTCTCTGGGCCCAGAGTATGATGCGAGGGCCTCCGGTTCGGTGTCCAGGGACACCTCCCCCCTGCCTCCATGGGACTCATGTTGGCTAAGCCACAGAAAGGAGGGGGAGGTTGGGAGAGCCCGGAGCTAGGAGGAGCTGGCAGGGGGAGGCCAGAAGGAAGCGCAGCTGCCTCCAGGGTACCAGGGAGAGAGGAGCTGAAAGCTGAGAGCTGTCACAGGATGGAAGGAGGGGGGGGGCGGGCACAGATCCCCACCTCAGGCTCCTCTGGCCAGTAAAAGCCTGAGGGACTCATGGCTGTCAATGGGTGCGTGTGACTAAACTTTACCGCATCTGTAGAATAAGGGCTCCTGATAAATTAAAGTTTATCACAGGAAAATATGGTTTCATGTATTTGCACACTGGGGTTTATGGTCTGTAAAACTTACACCTGCCTGATTGGGCCATCTCATGCTGTGAGGTGGTCCCTGCTAGAATGTCCAGCTCTCTGCACACCGACCCACCCTACACACACACACACACACACACACACACACACACACACACACACACACTCAGGAGGGTCTCTCTCTGACCCTGTGATGGCAGAAAATGGCCACCCCCACATATGTCCACGTCCTAATTCCCAGAACCTGTGCCGTGCTACGTTCCATGATGGGAGAAGTGAGGCCTGTCTTAGTTCGGGCTGTAACAAAAGTACCCTAGACTGGGGAGCTTAGACAGCGAGGATTTCCTTCTCAGGGTTCTGGGGGCTGGGACGTGCGACATCAGAGCCCCGGGCAGATCGGGCATGGAAGGGTCAGGTCTCTGTTGGATTGTTAGTGTGGACACTTTGAAATAAAATTTTAACATAAAATGATTGCTCCCAAATAAAACGGATACCAGTAATAATAACAACGACTTACCAGAACTTCCCATGTGCCTGGCACTGTGCTGAGAGCTTCCCACTTCCGGCTTGGAGACAGTTACCTTCTGGCTGTATCTCACCTGGGGGTGAGGGACAGGGCTAGCTCTCTCCCCCTTCTTATAGGAACACTACTCTCCATCCTCTTGACCTAGTGGTGTCCCAAAGACCCCACCTCCAGATGCCATCACATTAGGCTTTCAACATATGAGTTCTGGGGGACACAGACATTCAGTCGATAGCAAGGTTGCAGAAGGAAGTCTCGTGTTTGTGAGTCCATAACCTTGAAGGGGAGATTACCCTGGATTACCCGGGTAGACCCACAGGAATCACCGGGAGCCTGGTAAGTGAAAGAGGGAGGGGGAGAGTCATGGTCAGAGTCACAGAGAGGTCGGCAGCCTTTGAAGATGGAGGGGGGCCCTGGGGCCAAGGGGTGTGGGGCCTCCAGGGGCTGGAGAGGGCAAGGGAATGCAGCCCTGTCCAACACCTTGACCTCCAGAATCGCAAAATAATAAATCTGTGTTGTTTCAGTAACTAAGTTTGTAACAGCAGCAAAAGCCAACTAACACACGGGCTTCCTCGGGACAGCTCTTTCCCTCTGCTCCCCTCCTCCCTGCTGCTGTTCCCTCACCCCATCGGACCACCTCCCTTGATTTCCTGGCCCCCAAGACGGCTGCCCTCCATTCCTGGGTGTCTAACCCAGCCCGGAGCAGGACATGTTCCTGGCCCCTGACAGCTCCCAGATTGCAGCTCCCACGGGGCAAGATGAGAGTAAGACATCTGGTGCGGGGGTCTGGGCCTTCCTGGACCGGCTCAGTCTCTCCTGAGGCAGGACCAGTCGCCCCCAGCCGGGACAAGGGTGCCTGGAGTGGCTCGTGTGGGCCGGGAGCAGGAAAGGGGGCCGGAGGAGCTGCTGGAGGTGAGTGGAGGCGGGGGGACAGGAGGGGAGAAGGAGGGCTCTCGAAGGTTCCAGAGTGTATGACACCTCGTAAAACAGTGCAAACTGGCCTCGGACTTTCATCTCCTGTCAATAAAGCCTTATCAGCACTGAGCCGGGTTTTCGACTCTGAATTCCAGATGTGGCCCAAGGCCCATCCGCCGAAGGGCGCCTTTCCCCTCCTCTTCCCAGGAAGACCGGGCAGGGCAGTGCTGGGCCGGATGGAGAGGGACAAAGGCCTTTTGGGACTGTGCTCTGGGGTCACAGGAGCCAGGCTGGCGGGAGGTCACGGAGATGCCCCTGGAGGCAGCGAGGCAGCCAGGGAGCCGGTGGTGTCTCCCCCAAGGTGTGTCTGTCCCTGCTGCAATGTGGGGACACAGTCTCAACCGGGTTCTTGGAGGATCAGGTCCTTCGCCTGAATGTGGCCTTGGGCAAGTCAATTTCCTCCTCGGGCCTCAACGGTCTTGGTATAATTAGAAACTAGCCCTAGTTCCTTGTGTTAGTCAATAATCATATACTAAGCCTGTAGTGCATGTTGGTTTCTCTCTAGTCTCGGGAGACGCGGGAGAACCACGAGGTCTCTCTGATCTTATAAAGCACCTATTCTAGCACAACTGAGTCTCAAATAAACGTACAAAGAAGCAAATTACCCAGACCAAGAGACATGCAGGGAAGAAAGGAAATGAGATGGTGTGACCGAGGAAACTTCGCCGGAAAGACCCTCGCTAGGAAGGCAGTCAGGGGCACCCTCTCTGAAGAGGGGACGTTTGATTCTCCACTGAAAGTTTTATGTGAGGGGTGCCTGGGTGGCTCAGTCAGTCAAGTGTCCGACTTTGGCTCAGGTCGTGATCTCACAGTTCGTCGGTTCGAGCCCCGCCTCGGGCTCTGTGCCGACAGCTCGGGGCCTGGAGCCTGCTTCGGATTCTGTGTCTCCCTCGCTCTCTGCCCCTCCCCTGCTCGTGCTCTCTGTCTCTCAAAAATAAATAAATGTTAAACGTCATAATAATAAAACTTTTTTTTAAAAAAAAGGGAAGTTTTGGGGCGCCTGGGTGGCTCAGTCGGTTAAACGTCCGACTTCGGCTCAGGTCATGATCTCACGGTCTGTGGGTTCGAGCCCCGCATCGGGCTCTGTGCTGACAGCTCATAGCCTGGAGCCTGCTTCCGATTCTGTGTCTCCCTCTCTCTCTGCCCCTCCCCTGCTCATGCTCTCTCTCTGTCGCAAAAATAAATAAAAACATTAAAAAAAAATTTTTTTAAAGGGAAGTTTTATTTGATCAGAGTGGGCACGAGGGGCTGCAGAGGAGGAGACCCCAGCTTCGGACTCACCCACGCACCACGCTTTTGCAACACAGAGCACGTGGCTTCTACTCTCCGGGCCTGCCTCAGTTTCTCCGTCCGTGGAGAGAGGGGGTGGCTGCCCTTGAAGATCCTGAGAGGCTTTGCAATTAGCTCTCCTGTTGATAAAAGTGGGAGCTCTTGAGTATCTGTGAAAAATGTGGGAGACTTATTTAAACGTGACTCTGTGAGTCAGGAGAGGCTCCGCTATGCTGGTGGCTGATAAACCCTGACATCTCGACGGCTTAGCACATTAACAACGTATTTCTCACTCACATGGTGTCTGCTGCGCGTTAGCTGCATCACGTGGAACATGTGGCCGCCAAGGTCCAGAGCAGGGAAGAGAAAGACCCGGAGGGCACGCTGGCTCTCAGTGCCTTTGCCTGGAAGGCACAGCACGTCTTCCATTCGCGGTCCCCTGGCCGAAGGAGTCCCGTGGCCCCATCCCAGCGGCAAGGGAGTCTGGGCGAGGGAGGAGCTCCTAGAATATTTGGCGGGTTCCAACTGTCTCCGACACACTCCTTGATGGGATGCCGGGGCACCACGCGAGCAGCGAGCCGCGAGCACCTTCCCGGCGCCCGCCCCCAAACACTGCCCGTGGCTTAATCTGCGTCTCAGTTGACATTCAGAGACCCCACCACTCCTCTGTGCCCACCCCTCCCCCTCCGCGGAGCATCCAGCTCCTCAGAAACATCTGGGAGCCCTGTTTCCCAGTGGGAGACACAGAGCTGGCCACAGATGGTGTCTCGCCGATCCTGGGGCATCCTTGGTATGACTAAGGGGACATCTGTTCTCCCTTTGTCTGGAGCATGGTCAAAGTGAATGAAAAAGGAGAGTGGTCGTTCAACCGAAGAGAACCCATTTGACATATTTAACTTGCTCCGTCTGCCGTCCGCTCTCCTGCCGCGGCATCCACGCGCCCTTCCATTCAGTTATTCAATTTTTTTAATGTTTATTTATTTCCTTTTTGACAGAGAGAGTGAGAGAGCACAAGCAGGGGAGGGGCAGAGAGACAGAGGGAGACACAGAATCCGAAGCGGGCTCCAGGCTCCGAGCCGTCCGCACAGAGCCCGACGCGGGGCTTGAACTCACGAACCGTGAGATCGTGACCTGAGCGGAAGTCGGACGCTTAATCCACTGAGCCACTCAGGAGTCACTTCATACCAGCCACCGGACGACACGTTGGGGTGCAGAGCCTCTAAGACGTGCACAGTGTTGCTGACGACACAAGAGGACGGTCGGTCTAAGGGACGTGCCCTCAAGAGCAAGTCACCCTGCCTCGCGAGCCGAGTCATCCGAAAGTAACCACGACGATGACCACGGTGACAGCTGCCATTTCCTGAGTGCTGGTGTGCCAGGCCCCGGGGTACTGTGCTGAGTGCCTTACAGAAAGGGTTGCCTTCGAGCCTCAAAGCAGTCCCAGCAGAGCAAGAACTATGATCCCCACTTTCTCAGTAACTTGGGGTCCAAAGGCCGCCATGGCATCTTGTGACGGTGAAGTTTGCCGCGCAAGATCTTCTCAGGGACCGTGGCGGTGTCTCCGTGGACCGGGTTGCACAGCATCGTTGAGGGCATGGCTCTCGTGACATGGCCTCCGAGACTGGTTCCCCAGCCCTACTCCGTGTAAAGTAGCCACATCTGGCTTCTGTCGCTTGCCCCCAGGAGCTCTGTGTGGTTGGCATCAGCCCGTGGGGAAAGGCCCCAGCGAATACGGGGAGAAATCCACTGGTCCCTCAGAGGTGCCACCTTTTCCTTCCCCTCTGCCGCTGCCGGGGGCCCAAGGCCACGTCAACCGTCTCTGGGTTATTAAGACCGCCGCCTACGAGGGGCCTCCTTGGTTGCTCTTCTAGCCATCCTGCACGTTGCCAGCAGAGGGCGCTCTCTAACCTGGAACCCCCATCCTCCCACCCTGGCTTCCAAGGGCGGCGACCCATAGGACAAAGTCGCCCGCCACCGCCAGGCCTCTTGGGCCCTTCACGTCTGCCACTGGCTGCTTGTGGCCTCAGCTCCAGGCCCTCCCTTCTCTTGACACCTCTGGACTGTTTTCCAGATGTGCCACTGGCCCTCAGATCTCTGAGCCGTTATTCGCCCTGCCCTACCCTATGTACCTACTATTTACCCAGTAAATCCTTGTTGAATGTTGAGCCCCGTGTCGGTCCTGTCGGCCCCCACAGCGTCTGCACAGTACCTGGCTCATACGAACTTCCTGCTAAACAGTCGCTGGATTGATTGAACTAAAATGAGATGGGACCCCAAGTGGTCATCCCATCGCGAGGTTTCAGACAGGCGGTGCACGGGCTGGGTTCAGCCAGCATCGTTTAAAGCTCAGTTTTAAGGGGCGCCCGGGTGGCTCAGTCGGTTAAGTGTCTGACTTTGGCTCAGTTCATGATCTCACGGGTTGTGGGTTCGAGCCCCACGTCAAGCTCTGTGCTGACAGCTCGGAGCCTGGAGCCTGCTTCGGATTCTGTCTCCCTCTCTCTCTGCTCACCAACCCCCCCCCCCCCCCTTTGCGCTCTCTCTCTCTCTCTCTCTCAAAAACAAACATTAAAAAGTTTTTTTAGTTCAATTTTAAGGTGCGCCTGGGTGATTCAGTCGGTTAAGCATCCGACTCGGGATTTTGGCTCAGCTCACGGTCTCACAGTTTGTGAGTTTGAGCCCCAGAGCCTGCTTGGGATTCTCTCTGTCTTCCCCCTCTCTGCCCCTCCCTTGCTCCTGCTCTCTCTCTCTCTCTCTGTCTCAAAATAAATAAATAGGCTTTAAAAAATAATTAAAATTTTTCAGCTTTAAGCAGTGTCAGTATTTTAAAAGGGGAAGACTCCACGGAGGAACGAATCCCACTTCCTGACTTCCCTTCAATGAGGAGAAGAACCGCCCCCGCCCTCTTCCCCTTCCCGGACCGACTCCGACAATGGTCCCATTGGTCGAAGCTGAGCGGTGGCTGTTTCTCACAAACGGGGCAAGTGTTCTCCGTTTTTCTACAGCTCCTACCCACCCCACTTCTGTCATTTAGGCAGAACGCGTCCTGGACTTCTGCAGGCACTGACATTTTCGGTCCTTGCCCTGTTCGAAGCCTTGTTTTACACGTGGACATTGGTGCCTGCTGGGGCTAAGACCACGGTCCCCGCCTCTCGTTCCCCGTGCACCGCTCCCCCCCCGCGGCGGCATTGGCCCTGCACACACCCCACACGTGCTTGGAATCTCCGTTCTGGATTTGCCTTAAGCTCCTTATGCTACAAGTTTGGGATGTTTTAGAGCCCTCCTAAGTCTACACCAGCTCCTCCCATCACCAACCCCAGCGAGATCCTCGGTGCCCCCGAGCCGGGCGTCCAGAGCCACATCCATCACTGACCCCGGGCTGTCAGCACGGCCACGTGCCCCTCTCAAAGGCCCGAATCCAGAATGGATTTATCCCGAGGGGTGGGGGGGAGCCCCGTATGCTTTTATGTCTTCAATTCATTAGATGTTTCTGTCAGCAGCATAAATCAGGGCTGGACCCTCTTCTCACACACTCAGGAATGGAGAAGACACGCAGGGAGCAGATAGGAAATGCCCGGAGGGCTGGACGTGGCAGATGGTGATTTTACAACCCTGATATTTATCCTTTTGTGCGTGTGCGTGCGTGCGTGTGCGTGTGCGTGTGCGTGTGTGTGTGTGTGTGTGTGTTTAAACCAAAAAGAGATCTTAGAGAGATCCTCGGGGGGACAAAGCTGGGAGGATGGGTGAGGAGACTGAGATTGGAAATGTTGCTTTCCCACAATCCTACCAGAGTGCCTCCAATTTCTTCCAATTCCATGGTCAGAAAATCTCCCCTTTTATTCTGCCCCAGCACGCCTAAGAGGGGGTGGTCTCCAGAATACAAACAAATAAACAAAAGCCCAAATCATGCTAAGTTCTTGAGTAGCTGTTTACCGCCATTGGTACAAAATCCAAACTCCCTGCCAGGGTCACCCAGGACCTCCGCGGTCTGGGCCTCCCCCTCGTCCCATCTCATCGTCGTGTATAACCCTGCCCTTTGCTTGATGAGTTGAGAAAATCCATTCGTTCATTCATTCATTCATTCATTCAACAAGTGTTTCATGAGTACCTGCTAGGTGTCAGATACTTTTATAAGCCCTTGGAGTACAGTAGGGAGCAGAGAAAACCTCCTGCCCTTACAGAGCTTACATTTTTAGTGGAAGAGAGATGATATTACAAATAAGCACATATAATATGTTGGATGGTGGTAAGTGCTATTAAAAAGACAGCAGAATAAGGGATAAAGCGTGAAAGGGGAGCTATTTCAGATGGGGCGATCCAAAGAGATCTCTTTGGGCAGAGATCAGAGGGAAGTGAGGACGTGAACCCCCAGGACAGAAGGAAGGATGACATGGAGGCAAGTGCAAAGGCCCTGCGGTAGGAACATGCAAGTTGTTCTAGTAAGTACAAGAAGGCCCTTGTGGCAGGAGTGAAGTCAGGAGAGGTGGCCAGAAGCTAATTCATGCAGGAGCCATCAGCCACAGTAGGGACTTTGGGTGTATTCTGAGTGTCCTAAGACCTCTGGAGGTTTCAGCTGGGGAGTGACTCTCATGTTTTCATTTTAAAAGGACTACTCTGTGTGCTATCTTCTGATGGGATAAACAACGGGAGGGCTGAGGGGATGCAGGGGACAGCCCAGGTGGGGCCTGAACTAGGGAGGGGAGGAAGAGGAGGAATGGGGTGGGGAGGCAGTCTTGGCATCAGAAGAATGGAGAATGGAGCCTTACGCCTTGGGTGTTTGCCTGGGGCACGCCCTGGGCCAGTCTGCCTACACAACATCTTTGTGTTATTCGTACCTGCACTCAGCCACCCTGCTGTCCTGGAACCAAGGCCTGGACTCTCAGACCGTTCACACTCCGACTCTACGTCCCATATTCTCTCGCATCTGAAAAGGTATTAGACTCGCCCCAGCGTGAAGTTGGACTAGATGGGAGAAATGCCCTTCAAAGGATGGAGAAGGGAAAGGTAGGAATTTTGTTCCTCATCTCCCCCAGGCTCCTTCCCGTGGCGGGGCCACTGTTTCCAGAATGAGCACCTTCACCCACAGCGTCCCCCTTCCATCTTGTAGAGCAGGGGTGTGTCCCCTTCCCAGATTCATACCATGAAGCCCTAACTGCCAACGTGATTGTGTTCAGAGTCAGGGCTTTTAGGAGGTAATTGGGGTTAAATGAGGTCATGAGGATGGGGCCCCGATCCAATAAGATGGGTGGCCTTGTAAGAAGAGGAAGAGAGAGAAACTCTCTCCTCCCTGCTCCCCCGCCCACCACGTGCACACCAGGCCATGTGAGGACTCGGGAAGGAGGCCCTGCAAGCCAGGAAGAGCTCTCACCAGGAACCGCATGGTCCGGCACCTGGATCTTGGGCTCCCCAGCCTCCGGAACCAGAAGAAATGTCTGCTGTTGAAGCCCCCAGTCTACGGCATTTTGTTACAGCAGCCAGAGCAGACTGAGACAAGGGCTCTCCCTCATTCTTGATCACCGGCCTCCCCCCACTGAGCATACCTCCACCCCCATATGTATAGCTATTTATAAATGTCATACATAGACCACATCTTGGACCATCAGACTATATATCAAACAGACGGAAAATGTTGGTTTCTCGTTTTTAAGATGGAGAGATAAAAGCAAAACGTTTTGCTCTCTCCTTCATGTCCCCCATCGGGTCCTCTCGTCCACTTCCCTCTGGAGATGTTAGTTGAGACCTCAAACCTTGTTCTCGGGGAAAGCCTTTTCTGATCTGCAACTCATTTATTCATCCATTCGTTCATGGGCTCGCTCACTGAACAAATATTCATGGAGGACCTACCAGGAGCAGAGTAAGGACGTGGGTGCTTCAAACACAGAGGGTTCTGCTCCTGAAGGCAACGTGTTGGTAGGCCTTCCTCTAACGCAGTCTTCTCTGTAATTGGCTCTAATTAATTCAGTGTTGAATTACCTGTTTCCAAGACATCTACCTTTCCTACCAGAGGACAGAGGCCATGACCGTCCTCAGTCACTCGCTGGTGCCTTTTCCGTGCTTGGCATATGGAGAACATTCAATAAACAGCGGATGGATGAACGAAGGAACAAAAAGCGAATGACTGAGTTCACTCACTCTCCCTTCTTTCTCCCGTTCCTCAGGTCAGTCTTGCCATGGAAACATGTTGGAGTAGCTCAGGGGCAGGCGGGCTGGCCAGCAGAGTAGGGGTGGGGTGGGGAGAGAGATTTGCGAGCAGGGGCCAGGTTAGCAGTGGTTTTATTACATCCCATTAAGCATATGGTCATGATTATAATAAGCACATGAGTTATGGCGAGTGACATATGTTTCTTAAAAAGAAAAAAAAAAAAAAAGGAACCAGGAGGAAGAGAAAAAGAAACACAGCGAGCCTCAGAAGCAGCCTGGCTGGCTGGGCAGGGGAGTGGCCAGGAGGGGGCCTGTTCTGCACTGAGGTTTTTAACCCCTTCCCATCCTGGGCGTGGTGTGCAGGGAAAGAAGGACTCCTGGGGGGGGGGGGCAGTCCCACTCTAGGGGCTCCAAAGGGGATCTTACCCACTTGTCTGAGAGCCACCAGAGGACGGGGATCTGGTCAGCTTCGTGGCCCCAGTATCTGGGACAGGGCCAGGTCCAGGGCAGACGTTGGGTATGCGTATGTGTGGAGGGAGGGAAGGAAGGACAGACAAAGGAGAGGAGGAAGGAAAGGATGAAGGAAGGAAGGAGGGAGGGGAGGAGGGGGATGGAGCTTCTCGGCTTTCATTCATTCATTCAGCAGCCGGGCTCCGTATTGCACACGGCGAGGTATAGCGCAGGAGCCCTCCGAAGGGGTCGGGACACCTGGGTTCTCCCTGGGGTTCACCATGCACGTCCCGTATGGCCTTGGGCGAGTCCCTTTCCTTCTCTTTGTCTCATTTGTATAAGGAGGTGGTCACTCAAGTCTCTCCTGGCTCCGACCTCATGAGTGGGAGGGGCAGAATCGCCTGCCACCTGCCCCAGCCTCAGGAGGGAGCACCCCCAGCCCTTAGCTGGGCAGAGACCCGACCACCTGATCACCTGCCTTCTCACCCATTTTACAGGATCAGAGGCCTGGGTGTCCGTGCTGCCTGACAACAAACTTGTCAGTTTCTCCCCCCCCCACCACCTTCCCCGCGCCTTGAGGTCAAAGGGGATTATAACCAGAGAATCAAAGACCCAAGCATCTTTAGTCCATCTTCTGTGATGGAGGAGAACGCCACATCTGGGCCGCAGCAGAGGACAAAGCGTCCTGTTCTGGAAAGCTCCACCTCACCCTGTTACCCAGGCTCTGGGAGTGGACGTCGTCGGAGGCTGTTGACACGGTGGGTAGGGGACTGGGGACCTTGAGTAGGAAGTGCCAGGCCCCATCTCTGGAAATGTGCCCAAGAGCCACAGATCACCTACACAGCCGCTCCGTAACTCACTCCAACGGTTTCGCACCCTTGTACCAGATGAGGAGATGCGGTTTGCTCAGACGGTCACAGCAGCAGGCGTGGGATCCAGGCCCGCCTGACTTGGAGGCGGCACTGACCTCCTCCTCCCCGAGGCCTCTACCTCTGCAGAGTAGAGAGTGGCTGCTCCTCGGCCAGCGTGACCATGAGCACATCAGGCTACCTCCACGATGCGCTGTCCTCACCTGCAGAATGGGCCCACACTCACAGGACAACCGGAGGGGTAATCAGAACAGCATCAGGCACAGAGCCGGGGCGGTGGCATGGGGCTTGGGGCTGGACCAAATTAGAGCTTCCTGGCTTTTTCCCCAAGGAAGGCTGCTCTTACTATCCTGTGTTTTGAAAGATCTTATCTCTTGAACAAACTCGGTTTTAAAGTAATGATTAATTTATTTCCCCCTTCTTATCCCTCAAACGTGCCTGCGGTCGCTCTCTGAGATGACTGCCAAGTCCATCCTGGGCCGTCAGAATTCCAGCCACCCCCAAGACGGGACTTTGTCTGTCCAGCCAGGCATCCCCAAGCAGGGCCTGCAAGGGCCTCGGAACTGTCGGGACCCAGTGCTACCTCCGGGGACCCCAGGCTGAAAGCCCCTGAGAGGTGACGATGATGCTAAATGAGTCTCGGGTCACCATGGAGCTCAGCCTCTGTGCCCCACGTGGTTCCAGGAGGTTACCCCAAGGGTTCTATACCTATCTTCATACTACACGGGAGGAACCAAGGTTCAAGAGATATCGGTGGCCCTCCAAGGCCACGAGCTGCGATGTGGAGAGGCGGGGCTCGAGCCTGATTCCAGAACCACCCCTCTGACCGCCTTCCCATGCCTGAAGCTAGGATTCCGTGATTGGGGTGAGGGTGGGGGTCCCGTGGCACCCTGAGCCTTGCCTGGAGGACCACCCTATCTAACGAGGGTCACCAGACACTCATTGGTTTGCCCCAACCCGCAGGGCAGCGATACGAAGTCCTTGCATGATTTGGCCAAAGGCTGGCCCCTGGTACCTGCAGCAAAGCCAGGGGAGCCCTGAGCCCAGCGCCTTCCTGCTGTGTGCCTCAGTTTCCCCCATGGTGCAGCACAGACACTCATGCTTCAAAGGGCCCTGGTGAGGCTGTGGAGAGAGAGAGGCCAAAATGCGGGGCCAGCGGGGCCTGTGGGGGACCAGAAGCAGGCCCTCTCTGTGCTTCACCAGGTGGGGGCAGGAAAGGAAGCCGGGGGAGGAGCGCCTTCTGGGGGCCTGTCCTGAGAACCCGGGCCGCCCCGCAGAGTGATGGCCGCAAGGGGACGGACCCGAAGATAAATAAGAACAGTCCGCGTGAGCCGGGGCTCATCTTAACACTAAGCAGAGGGCCCGAGGCTGGACTTGAAAGCCGCCGGGGGAGATGGATGGGCTGCGGCCGGGGCGGGGGCGGATGAGTGATGGGGTGTCGGCGCGCTCAGTCCCCGCCAGCTCGAGATGCCGGCCTCTGTCCGGCCGCCGGGACTTGGGGGGGGGGGGGGGAGGACGGGGAGGGGGGCGCCCTCCCGCCGCCCCGCCCGCCGCCGGCCGGGATTTATGGCTTCGTTAAGGCCGGGAGAGGGGCCGAGGCCAGGCCTGCGGTGGGAGGGTTTGATGTCAGCCTGACTGCCCCTGCTGGATTTCCGCCCCGCGCAGCAGAGGGGAAAGCAGGCCGGGCCCCGCGGGGGCCACGGTGACTCGGGTCAAGGGTCACGTAGGGAGGGGCCTGAGGCCTGGCCCCCTTCCTTCTGTCCGCGGGCCCCTGAGGCCTTCAGCCTCCAGGTGACTCCCCGCATGGCCCCGGTCCCCAGCCAGTCTGCCTCTGTGCTTCCCCAGTACCCCTTACGGTTCCAGCCTCCCGGCGTCCACTCGGGCCTCTGCCCGGAGGGCGGGTGCTCTGGACGAGCCCCGTCCAGCCTTGGCAGCCTTCCTGCGACGCCCCTGCTGCCTGCAGGCGGCGTGGGGCTTCCTCCTCAGGGTTCTGCCCCTCATGGTCCTCGCCAACCTCTTCCGCGGGCATGGGGTATTTACCCCTGAACGGCCATGAGCTTGAGGGCAGGGAGTCCAACTGTCTTCGTCTTGACGCCTCCAGCATTTACTCGGGGACGTGAACCAAACCACCATGCACTGAGGTCTCACTACGTGCCAGTGGCTGTGCTGAGGGGAGTGCTATTTTGCCGTTTACTGTGCTCATCTGCTTCATAGGCATGGAAACCGAGGCTCAGAGAATCTTTAGCCGTGATTCCGACTGAGTCTGTCCGAGTCCAAAAACACAAGTGCTTGAGACGACTCAGCGAAGCACCAGCCCTGGGCGGGCGGCGGTGGGGGGTTGATATCAGCCCACACCGACGGAAGTTTCTCTTCTCTGACTGCATCACCCCACGCCCACTGTTGGCATTTGCGAGACAATCTGACTTCCCGTGTAGTCTCCTCCCGTTGGTCCTCAGAGCAGTCCTGTGAGGTCAGCATTATTATGATCACCCATTTCACAGACTGAAAAATCAGACTCAGGGAAGGGGCACGTGTTGCCGGGGTCACAGCCAGCAGGTGGCTGAGCCAGGGCTGTTGGACGTTTCTCTTTCTCCCCAAGCTCAGGAAGGCCAACCTGGGGCGGGGGGGACGGGGGAGAGGTAGTGCAGGGACTCTGCGGGTGGGCTCTCGGTCCTTCCACTGGGGGAACAGGGAGGAACCTTCCAAAGCCCGGGCCCTTACTAACACACCCCCACTCTGGAAGGGATGGTTCCCTTTAGTGGGATAAAACCCCTGGCTGGCAGCCAGCCCTGTTCTCTCCTGAGCCCGGGAGGATCCCAAGTGGCCCTGACTTCCTGCCCGCCGTCAGCCCCTCCGTGCTGGGGTGGAGGTGCTGCTGTACCCCCCTTCTGGTCCAGGCCTGCAGCTCCAGAGTCAACACAGCGGTGAGGAAGCAGCCTTCTCCCACCACCCCAGCCTCCCCGGTGGCCTCCTGGGAGGGGTGAAGCCATGCAGGCTGCTTGCGTCTCGTCTTCTTCCCTCCTCGCCCTCCACGGCCCCACGGCCTCGCCTCTCGCTGGCTCTCGTGTATAACTCCTCTCAGCACCTGTCCCAAAGGATTCGTCAAGATCCCGTCCGCTCACTGTTTAGGAGGGAGAGGAGGCTCTGAGGAGGAAACTGACTGGTCTGCGACCTCTTTGGGACAGGAGCGTGGTTAGAATTGGGCCTGCCTCCATTCGCCCGTTCACCCATTCCCCTGCTGTGTGCAAGGCACTGTTTGCTGAGCACCTACTAGGCGTGAGGCACTGTTCTAAGCATCGGGATACCGTCATGAACGAGACGATTTTCACAGAGCAACAGTCCGGCAGGAAAGACAGACATTAGACAGACCATGACAGAATAATTGACTCCTGCTGTGATAAATCACTTCCCTCACAGCTCTGCTCAAATGTCACCTCCTCAGAGAGACTCTCCCTGACCCCCATGGCTTAAAATCCCACCCTGTCCATCACCATCCCGTTTCTTGATTACTTAATAGCAGCGTGTGTATGTGGTGATATGTATTTCTTCCTTTCCTACCTTTCCCACCATGCGAGTGGAGATTCGGGCGTTTTGTGCTGTCTTCTTCACCACCTGGCAGGTAGAGGATGAGGGAACAACGAATGGATGAATGAATGGAGGCAGAGGAGCGGCAGCCTGTGCAGAGCCCAGGATGCCCAAGAGAACTGATAAGGCCTCTTTCGAGGCTCCCCTATGGGGGAGTCGCTACGAGTTGCCAGAAGGGCACTTGAGGGCGGGTAGCGTTCAAGGCGCTGTAGATCTTTGGATCGAATCCTAGCTCTGCCGCCTGCTATAGGAGTGATTTTGAGCTAGTGTTTATCCTCTCTGATCCTCCGTTTCTTCATCTGCAAAATGGGGACGAACCCAGCCTCCGCCTTGTGGGGTTATGGTGAGGACCCCTGGCGTGACAGCTGCGGACCGTTTAGACAAGAGCTGACCCGTGGTGAGCGTTTAGCACACGCTGGCGGTTGGAGCCCAGGGCTGCCTCTCCTGTCCCGCGGAAAATTAGACCAAGGTGTTCAGGATTTGAAAGAAGTGGGTCCTGGTTGGCTTCGGTGTAGGACTGATGGGGTGAAAAGTCTAAAGTACTGAGTGCTAGGCCCTTCCCGGTCTCTCCCCGGAGCACATCATCTGCCCCTCAGCCTCAGTGTCCCCATCTGCTTGAGGAGGCCTGGAGGTGTCAGCCCGCTTCTCTCCAAGCCTGAGGCTCCTCCCCCCAGCCCATTCCCAGCCAAGCTCTCTGTTCCCTGAGGCCTTAACTTCCCGTCAGAGACCTCAGGGCCATGCACAGCCAGGCCTTCACCTCCTGCATGAATATTTTGCACCTTCCCCCAGCCCAGATGTCCTGGAGTCTTGCCTCCTTGGCTCTCTCTGGGCCTGCTCTCTGTCCCTGCTGGCTCTTAGCCAGAAAGCCCCTGACTCCTCCCCTTCCCCCTCCCCCCAGTGCCTGTTGCAGGGGCTGCTCTGCCCCAGGGCCCCCAGGACGCCCTGCACCCCACATTCCCTAACTCCCACCCACCTCCTGCAGCGGACGTCATTTCTATACTCGCAGTCATTAATTTTAGGGACTTGACTCACAGTGTGGGCTGGGGGTTCCTTAATCTCAGAAAGGGCCCTATTTGCCCTCTGCCTCTTCCCCTGGGGAGACATGGCCCAGGAAAGTGCACACACACACACACACACACACACACAGCCTCAGGAGGGCTACAAAAGCTTTCCCCTGAGATAGAGAGCTTATTTCTGAAGCTCGGGACAGTGGGAAGGGGTGGCAGAGGGGAAGGCTCTGGCCTTGGGCCCAGAACCGTGGTTTCTGATGCTGCCTCTGCCTGGGGCTTGCAGAGGAGCTGGGGAAGGGGGAGGAGGGGCAGAGAGGAAGCGCTGAGTCTGCAGTTGAGCAGTGACGTGGGACATTTCACAGGGCGGACACCGGGGCCAGGTGACCTGACTTCTCCTAGCTTGGAGACCCCAGGGGATGTCACTGTCCTTCCCTGGGCCTATTCTGGCCTCTGCAGAATGTCAGTTCCAGACGTCAGGCAGCGTTTGGCCAGGCAAAGAGCAGGCAGACTCAGATCCCAGTCCTGGCCCAGGCCCCTGAGGGCTATGTTGCTGGCTGTAAAAGGCTGTCCCTTACCTTGCAGAACTGGGGCAAGGACAGGAACTCGTATGCGGGAAGCATCTAGTGGGTGCCTAGAAAACACACCCTTTCCTCGGGGTTGCCTGCCTGACCCCAGGGTGAGCTCAAGCCCCTCTGTTGAGAATTTCTTCACACACTCTGTCCTTCATGGCAGTGACTGCTGCCTGTAATTATAGATGTATTTGTGGGATGATCGGATGAACGCCCTCCTTCCTCACTAGATTATAAGCTCCTTGAAGGCAGAGACCTGAGCGTGGCAAATAGTAGGAGGTGCTATTAGACGCAGTCAGGAAACCAGAACAGGTATTTCAACAGAGGGAATCTGACACAGGGAACTCGTTCTGAAGATGTGGAGGAGCTGTAAGGCCTGAGCCCGGCGGTCAGGTACCCCAGCGACAAGCAGTGGCAGGAGGCTGCCACATCCTGGGGCCCCAGAGGACCAGGGGAGAAGTGATGACAACAGAGCCCGGGAGCCAGGATCGGTGGGGGACACTGGAAACACAGTTGTGTGGGGGCCTGCCCACGGGAGCCGGGACTTGGAGGAAGGGCCTGTCCCCAGGACCTGGGACCATGGAAGTGACCCAATTACTGCCCAAGATGCAGTGAAAGTAGGGGGTTGGGGGTGGAAGTACCCTGGCTCCCACCCCCGGGTCCCCAACCTGTTCTGCCCACTGGCCAAGGCTAACAGGAAGCCAATGGCAAGGGAGCCTGACTATCCTTGTTGGTACTGCTGCTGTTGTCAGGCTGGCTCTGAAGGGCTCAGTCGTGCTGTGATTCTGCGATTTTCCTGACCCCAAGACCTCCACCCCTGCCCTGGCCTTCGCCGCCACCCAAGCCCCAGGCTCCCCCCACGGAGAGCAAGGGAGGGAGGGCAGAGGACGCAGGCCCTGGGGCCCCGGCCCCCACAGAGCCCCTCCATCTCTGCCCTGGGCTCCACGGGGAGTCAGCGCTCCCTTTCTGCGCCTGTCAGTCAAACCCAGCCTCTTGGAAGTTCAAGCGTGGCCAAAAGGAAGCAGATTTCAAAACACACCTCTGCTTCCCCCCCCTGCTTCCCCCTGCCCCTCATGGCTGCTGATCCCGGCTCCCCGGGGGCTCCGTTGCCCCTGGCCTGTCCCAGGCAGAGCCCAAACCATACGCATCTGGGGCAGAGGCCCAGGGTGGGCTGTGGGGAGGGAGTGAGGGGGGACCGGCCTTGGTCCCATGCCTGGCTGCGGGCCGTTCGTGGTGGGTGGGGAAGAAACCTGGGGCAGATCAAGGCTACAGCAGCCCCTTCTTTAGTGAGGAGGGACCCCAGGGGTGGCAGGAGAGAGGGGCCTGACCCCTGAACATCTACAAGGATGAGGGCCGTGGTGTTTTCATTGCTCTGTCCCTGCACCAGCATAAGACTTGGCTTCTAGAAGATTCTCCATACATTTCTGTTGCATAAATGAATGAATGAGTATATTCTCCAAGGAATTTACTTCTTCCGACAAAGGAGAAGTTAGCCTACCATTAACACTGAAGGTAAACGGGGGTACCAGGCTGGAGGGCCCCCCCTCGACTACCCACCAAGAACCAGAGCCTTCGTCTCGGCAGGGAGTTTTGGGTCAGAGCACTTGGGACACCATCTTGACTCTGTTGCCTTCTCGCTTTGTGACATTGGACGAGCCAATTGCTTCTGAAAGCCTCAGCTTTCCTCACCCATAAAATGGGGAGAGACCTTCCTCTCCCAGAGCATCCTGTGAGGCCCGAATTGAATGAGGTCTCGCAAATAAGTCCTAACACAGCCCCCCTGTGTGCAGTAGAAGGTTTACAGATATTGGTGACCTTCGGACGTTAGAGAATGAGCCAGAGTGTCTTCCCGTGGGGTTGTAAACAGTGTTAAATCATGGCCAAGGGCTCTAGCAAACGGCCATGGCTTCTTGTAGTGTCTCTGGAGATGCAAATAAAGCAATGCCCAGTCACAGAGGAGTTCTCGAATGAGCGCCTCGATGGTGGGAGTTCGCCCTTCCAGGCTGCTTGGATCGGTTCTGAGTCGTCTTCTCCCCAGCACTCCCTCCCTGCTCAGAGCCCAACCATAAAAGCAGTGACAGCCCGAACGACACTGTTCACTTTATTGCAGGGTTGTTTTCCATTTGGAAAGTCTCTCTCCAGAATGTGCTCGAAAATTTTAAGAAGTGAGTGAATAAATTGATGATGTCTTTATTGTCAGGATACTTCCTGAATTAGAAGTAAAAGACTACTGAATTCAATAAAATGACATGGGGAAAAAATGCTTTCCCCTCCGCGCACCCCCCCCCCCCCCCCAAGAATAAAAGCCCTCTTCTTGTGGCTAGCCTGAGGGGCTGGGCGGTGAAACTTTCTGAAGTTCAGAGCTTTGCCGGAAGGTTCCCCTGATAACTCAGGAACAGGTTGGACGTTTGGTGCCCAGCTTCCCCCAAAGGCCACCGAGAGATCCCTGCCCTCCTAGGAGCAAAGAACCGTGTCAATGGGTGCCCAAGATGTGGGCTCACCTCTGGCCCTTTCCTGGCCTATGCAGCCGCCCCCTGGTCCCAGGTGAGCCTCGCCTACACTCCCCCAGCCTATGAGTCACCCGAGAACATGGTGTAGACCCTCCCTTCCGCAAAACTGTGAAGAGACAAAGCCTGCCCTCAGCGTCCCCGCCCTGCCGAGTCCCCCTTCCTTCTTCAGGCCCCACCCACCTGTGCCCTCATGTCCGTGGCCCCAGTGCCCACGCCCCCACCTTATTGACCTTTTCAGTCTGAAGTCTGTCTATGATTCACTAGAAGAGGCAAACAGCAAGGTGGGCTTGCTTAAAGGACAAAGCCTTGGGCTCGCACAGATCTGGACCTGAGTCTCCTTGGCCTCTTTGTTGACGTGTGGCCTTGAGCAAGTATCCTCACTTCTCTCTGTTTCAGTTTCTGCGGCAGTGACGCAGACAGCCAGCACGGGATCTGATAGCTACGGACGCTACTTAGTCACGTCCCTAAAGTCCTGTTGTCACTAGGGAAGAAGCAAGTTGGGGGAGAAGGAGCCTATGGGATATTGGTAATGCAAAGAGCCAGGCAGCAGCAATTCCCTCTCAAGGAGAAAGAAAGGAAGGGATGGCCATTTTAATGAACACCTACTATGCGTCAGGCATACAGCAACCTTATTCCTACAGACTCGGAGCGGTTAAGTTACTTGCCTAAGGTCACACACCTAAAAGAGACTCGGATTCAAACTTGGTCTGTCAGACCCTCAGCTCGTGCTAAATGTAGTCCACCCTTGAGGATGTCTCCGCAGAAGCCATGCATGGGAAGGAGTCTTGAAAGGCCGACTGTGGGGGTCCATGAGCGGATCGCAGAGGAAGCCCCTTGGGTCAGAATCCTGCCGTGAGGGAGGATGGGGAGGGAGAGCAGGGTCAGGGCTGAGCCCCCCAGCAGTCGCCTTTCCTCGGCAGCCCTTGCTGTACCTGATGACAGATTCTGCTCCTGCCTGTACCAAGCAGGTGCTGAGCACCGCCATTTTTCCCTGAGGGAAGACCCAAGCGCTCCGGGAACAGCTTGTTGACTCAGACGCCCGAGTGGGGTCTGTTTCCCAGGGCCTCGGGGTCTCCAGTTCCAATTCTGACGTCGTAGTGATGGATCCGCCGGGACGTCCTGACCTCAATCCCTCTGAGTGTCTATAGTCTGGCTCCCCTGCCACCACCTTGGTCCCCATTAGGCCACGTACATGGGGGTCTCGGACCCAGAAACAGGGAGCTGGGGAGAGCCACGTTCCATGGCCCATCTCCTTCTGCACGGGGTGGGGCTCCCACGGCTGGGGACTCCTGGCAAGAAGGAGGTGGGTTGGCTAGAGAGGGTGATCCCCAGTCACCCCTGATCTGCACCATCCTCAGGGAGCCACAGGGTCAGGCTGAGAGGGGACACTTTGGCCAGAGTCGTACCTTAGCAAAGGACAAGGGAGCCTTCAAGCCTCAGCACTCAGACCCACTTTCCTTCCCCCGAGGCACCCGGGAAGGAACCAAGACACCAATGCCTTTGCTCTTAGTCCACCCAGCTGCTGTATTCCTTGAGTGAAATGACCGCCTTGCGTCCTCTGTGCCTTGCGTCCCCCGGGTGAAAAAAATAGGAGGGAGGACTGCTTCCTCACACAGTCCCCACTTTGGGACTATAGGACCTTCTCTACCTTCATCACCCTAACCCTTCCCTTGAAATAAGATGACGTCCTGATTTCTCTTCCCTCTGGCAATGCAGCTTTGTTTTCCATGAAATTCCTAGCCAATCTGAGGAAGGCATCCTGCATCCCTGTGCTCAGCCGTCCTCCCTGAGGCCTCCTGCCCCCGTTCTGTGGAGAAGGTCGCGCCGGTCTCATGGCGACGGCCAGCCCCGTGGTCACAGCCCGACTCTACGGTACCCGAGCCGGCGCCCTCAGGCAGGGTGTCTCACGTTCCCTGTGTGTGTGTGTATGACAATGATGACCACCCCTTGCTCGCTGGGTCGTTTGGAGTATGAGCTCCCACGGTCTGAATCACCCTCTTGACCCACCTGACCAAGAGCCCGGAGAGCAGCCTTTGGTTTCGGATCTGGTCACTGAGTTGCTGTGACTGACGTGGGGCACGTAACTGCGCATTATCGTGCCTTGATTTCCCCCATCTGAGCAGCGAAAGTGTCCCTCGTCCGTCCCACCCACCTCTCCCATTGTGCCAGACTCAGAGGCACCCGTGGCCACTGCCCCAGGGAAAGACTCCGAGGCCTGGCCCGGAGGCCCAGGGGAGGCCGCAGAGGTGGGAAGGAGGCCCGGGGCTGCGGCCCCTCCCAGCGCTCAGCACAGGCACATGTGCAGGCCCATCTGGAACAGCGGGGCCCCACCCGCACACAGGGTCCGGCGGCCGGGTCTCCAGCACGCCCCCCACCCCGCCTGGCTGCCTTCCCTGCCACCCCCGGATTTGTACCCGTAATCTGCATATTTAGCAGTTCACCACACTGTGGGCCAAACCATAAATCCTTTTCAGGCGTGGCCCTGGGAAAGGGCGCCCCGAGCTTCCGCAGGGCCCTGAGGCCTGGCTTCTGAGACCCTGCTCCCCGAGTCTCCCGGGTGGGCGGGGATGTCAGCTGAGTCCTCGGGGTCCCTCCGCCTCCAGCTGCTGGGCCTGGGCAGCTAAGACCCCAGATGATCCAAACAGTTGGAGGAGGACTAGAAAGGAAACAGGAACTATTTCATTCTGCCTTCAGGCACTGAGTGAGACGGTCCGGGACAAACCTTTCCGTCTTTCTGCAGACAGGGGTAAACTGAGGCGCAGGTTCACTTGAGTCACTCGGGGCCAACTCAACTACCACGCCAGGACGACCTGTCACGTCTCAGAGTCCTGGCCAACGCAACTGAATTCCTAATTCTTGAGTCTGGAAGCAGCCAGGAACTGTGGTCCCATAGAGTGGGGGCCCCACACACTCGGTCTCCAATTCCAGCTCTACCCCCAGCCGGTCACGTAGCCACAGCAGATGGGTCTGACCCCTCTGAGACTGTTTCCACCACCCTTTTACTTCTGGGCTCTCCCCAGACTCCTTATTTAGCCTCCCAGCCTCCCGCCTCCCCAGCCCCAAACCCAGACCCAAAGGGACGGGACCTTTCAGTGTCACCGATTCTCAAACAAATGGAAACAGCACCCTTAGAAAGTTGTTTCCAGAAAAATGTGCACACCTGACATTCTAGTGCCCTCAACCTAGCCTTGAACCTGACCCCTGTCCTAAAGGGCCAGCTATGAGCAATTTCTGAGCTCTGTCTGTGGCCCAGATGGTAAACACACATTCTCTGGAGACTTTCTCACGTAGTCCTGACAACAGCCCCTTGGACAGGGAGGAAGATGATGGAGAACATGGTGTCGGTGATCAGCAGGGGCACCGAGAAGAGCTGTCAGTTAAGGGGTCTGAGGCTTTACTCCCTGGTCGTGGAACCAGAGGCCATGGGCGTCCCAGGGAAGAACGAACTTCCGTCTTCTGCCCTTTGTTGTTCCCTGCAGCCCCGCGGGCCCCCACCTCTCCGGATCGCCAAGGGCACACCGACCTCCCTATTTTCAGCACCGCCACCTGCACCCACCTTCCATCTCCGCCGTCCCTCTGGCCTGGGACATCCAGTCACAGGGATTTACGCCAACAGGTGACGCACAGCCTGGCCCTGCTGCCGGGGGCCTGGCCTCTCTCCCCAGCAGCACTGGGGGCTTGTCAGGGCAGGACTTGGGGTTCCAGGTCTTTGTTGTCTGCTCCATTCACGCTTCTAACAAGGGTTTGTTGAGCTCCTCCTTCGTGCCTGGCACCGTTCCAGTGATGGAAATAAAACCCTTGAAGGAAATGTCTTCTCTCTTGTTACCTTCAGCTCAGGCTGTCCCTGGGCCTCCCGTAAGCGTCCACTCATGGATGAAACAGAGAACTTACAAGAGAAATAGAACAGCCGTGCCTGAAATCCAAAGACCAGGGTGTATGCCCTCCCTTTGCCGTGAACTTACTATGTGTGTGTGCCCTTGAACAAGTCTCTTGGCCTCTGGGACCTCAGCTTCCCTATCTGTCAAATGGGAGACCGGGACTCCAGCAGCCCCTTGAATGAGTTGTTCCCTGTTCCACTTCCTCCATTTTTGCCATGCCCACCTACCACCTGTAACTCTATCAACAGAATATCATGCTTTAAATAAGTGTACTTTTTCCGATTAAATGAAGTTATTTTAAAAGGAAATTTTAAATCACTTCCACGCATGAAACACCTCCGTGTCGTTTGCCATAGGAAATAACAGCTAACCAGAAAAATAAATACAATGAGGACAAAATAATGTTATTAGCGTCGTTGGAAATTGTTCCTCACCAAAGGCTGCGGTCCCAAGGCTCTCTTCTCTGTTTTACTCATTCACTTAACAAATGTGCCTTGAGCTCCTTCCACGTGCCAGGTACTGTTCTGATGCTGGAGATACAGCAATTACAAGGAATAGACAAGGTCCCTGCTTGCTTGGAGCTTCAGTGCCGGGCGGGGGGGGGGGGGGGGGGCGGGGAGCAAACACGTGCTATTGAAGAAAAGCAAACTGAGGAGCAGTGGCCACCCTACCCGGGAGGGTCAGGGAAGGTCTTGATGTGAATCTGAGCAATGCTCTGAAGGAAGCAAGGGCTTGAGCCGTGCAGGTCTCTAAGAAAAGAGCATTCAGGTGAGCGAAAACAGCAAGTGCAAAGGCCCTGTGGCAGGAATGTGCTGGTGTGTCTGGATAATCATGAGAAACCCAGTGTGGAGTGAGTTGTGGGAAAGAGGAGGAGCTGAGATCAGGGAAGTAACAGGGAGGCTGCTATCAGCAGGGAAGGAGGGGAGTATCCAAGGGGGGCTGAGGGTGGGGGGGACAGCAGACTGAGACCTTCTCACTGGCTTAATGAGAAGGTGAGAAAGGAATAAAGGAACAACTCTCTGGGTCTGTGACTCCATGCTGTCGAGTGCTGGGTCTCTCCAGCCCTCTAATGTCATCCTGTGAAACTCCAGGGATGGCCCACCAGGGAGCACATCCCAACTTTCCATTGAGCTCACCTCTGGACAATATGGGTTCTTTCCCGCTCTCGAGGTTCATGATTCCTCGTGTTTCTAGGCTGGACACAAGGCCGCTCAGGGAATGATTTGACGTCTACAAATGCCCAGGAGTCTTCCCCTCCCGTTTCTGTCTGGACGTCGTATCTCCCACCTTCCCGTACGGCCAGCTTCCAGACTGTCCAGTTCCAAGCACATCACCTGAGACCCTCTCTGTTCCAGAGACCCTGTGAGCCCAGGTAAGGTTGACAGCCCTTGACCAGCAAGGCCCGTCTGTGCTCTTCCTCAGTTCAGCCTTACAGTAGCACCGGAAGGGCAGACCGTTACTCCCCCATTTTACAGAAGAGGAAACTGAAGCTTACGGGTGTTAAGACGAGACCACTGCCAGCAAATCATGAGAAAGTTGGCCACCCAAGCTGGACTGGTGGGACCCCCAAATCTTGTCCCTTTCCTCCATCCTGCAGGCCTTGCCCTCTGCAGAGGCTTGTGGGGTGAGGGGTTTCTGAGGCCAGGTGGTAACTTCCCATATGGCTGGGCACCGGACCCTTGCTCAGAGGGGCTCCAGGGCTGGAGAGGGCAAAGAAAGGAAAGTTCTGAGCTCCCCCCTCGGCTGGCCATCAGAGTAGGGAGATGACCCCCAAAGCCCTCTTTCCAGAAGGATCCGTACTGGGGGAGGGGAGGCGAGGGGTCCAGGGTTGGGAGCAGGGTGAGGCGAGGCAGGGCACAGAGTCGAAGGAGGTACTCCTTGCAAGGTGGGTCCCCGTTTCGCTCCCTGTGTCTGGCTTGCTCCAGCCCAGTCCTGCCCTTGAACTAGGGCCCTGTCCCCCAGCTGCAGGCAGGGCAGAGAAACTACTGCCCCCCACCTTTCCCACGGCTCAATGCTTTAGAGCCGTAGGCATGGGGAGGTGACACCTGCTCCTGAATCCAGTTCTGCCTCTTATTCTGTACGATTTAGGGCAGCCCCTCCCCCCTCTCTGGGCCTCAGTTTCCCCAGCAGTAAGAGGGGGAAATTGAACTAGATTCAGCCACCTGAGCATCAGGATCACTTACAACCCATACAAAGGTGGGGGAGGCTACAGATTTCAGGGCCCCCACTCATAACCTACTAGACCAGAATCTCAGTGAGGAGGGGCCCAGAAATTAGTATTTTTAAGTCTGACGAAGCGTCCGGTCCCTGAGCTACTTAGAACTTCCCAGCTCTAGAAAAAATGCCAGCTGTGTGTGCAAGCATGCGTTCATCCAATAAAGCAACACACACTTCTAGGGGCGCCTGGGTGGCGCAGTCGGTTAAGCGTCCGACTTCAGCCAGGTCACGATCTCGCGGTCCGTGAGTTCGAGCCCCGCGTCGGGCTCTGGGCTGATGGCTCGGAGCCTGGAGCCTGTTTCCGATTCTGTGACTCCCTCTCTCTCTGCCCCTCCCCCCTTCATGCTCTGTCTCTCTCTGTCCCAAAAATAAATAAACGTTGAAAAAAAAAAAATTTAAAAAAAAAAAAAAAAAAAAGCAACACACACTTCTTGAGTAGCTAGTGCTGTTCTGGGTTCACAGCCTGCAGAAGGAGGCGGCCACAGTCCTGCTGTCACAGAGTGCACACCCGATCATGAGGGGAGAGACAAGAAACAGGGTGAGATGGTTTTAGATGATAAGAGCTGTGAGGGAGAGACCCTGTGGTGTGAGGCTAGGAGGGGCGGGGCCCTGTTAACATCCTTAAAGATGCCTCTTGGAGGAGACATTTGAGCTGACACCCGGATGATGTGACACTCTGGAGGAGGGTTGCTGCAGGCTGTGAGGACGGTCAGTGCAAGAGTCCTGGGGCAAGTGCCAACCTGGTGCATGAGAGTGGAGAGCCAGTGCTGAGGGAACATGGTGAGGGTGTGGGAGGCCTAGGTCACAGTGGGTGAGGAGAGTTGGGCCCAGGGCGAGCAGAGCGAGCCTGGGTGAGGCGTTTGGCAAGTTGTAGATGGGATCTCCTTCGACAGGTGGCTCCGGCTGCTGGCTGAGAATGGCCTGGAAGGTACACCAGGGGAAGCTGGAAGGCAGTCTCCAGGGCGAGATGGTCTGGTGGCTGGGCTGGAGGTGGGACAGATGGGCTGGAGGTGATCAGGCATCCGTTTGGAGGGAGGGTTGATAGAAGTTTTGAATGGACCTACCTGTGCTCCCATAGATAGATGTACTGGGGGGGCGTTCTGAGTGACTCAAGGGCGGGGCTGGGTCTTGCTGGGCCTTGTGCCCCTTCAGAGGCCAGGCCCGCTGGGTGAGTAAGGTAAGGAAATAGACGACGAGCCCCCCCGCCCCCCCCCCCCCAGCACAGGAATTCCTAATGTGTCCACAAGATGGCAGAATTCCAGCCAACAAGGTGGGGGAGGCGGGGGACGGGGACATCCGCCCCTTCAGGGCAGGGCGACTCTAGGGCTGGACCAACAGCAGTTACAATACCAAGGTGCACCCCTCATGCTGCATTCGGTGTGAATGGTGCCCCCTGGGGTGGTCCAATGGGCAACCTGTCTTGGAGTCCAGGTTCTGGTTCGCCTGGTGATGCTAACCACTCAGTGGGGGCCGGGCCGGGCCTACCGTGGATCCCGGCCCCCAGCAGCCCGCACCTCCTAAAAGCCCAGGCTTGAGCTGGCCTGGCTGGGGCTGTGGCCTGACTCTGCCGTCTTCCAAACGTGCGACCCTGGAGGAGCCGCTGAGTCTCTCCATGCCTCAGTTTCCTCATCTGTAGAATGGGGCAGATGATAGCATCCACCTCAAGGGGTGCTGGGCAGATTAAATGAGCTGACCCACAAAAAGCCCCTGAGAGAGGGCCTGGATCGTGTCAGTCCTCGATACACGTGAGCATTTGCGATAAATGTTGTTGCCATTGATATTCCTTTCTTCGGCAATTGAATAGGGAGGGAGTTTGGTTCAGACGGGACAAGGTGCGATGAGGAAAGGCATGACTGTCCTCAGGGAGGGCAGGGGCGGGGTGGGCCCCATAGGCACCGCCTTTGTGCCTGGCCCTGATACGGAGGGTACAGACAGGCCCTGCTTGAAAAGCTTCATGGCTGAAATGAGCTGGGGACAGGGGGGATCACTCAGCCAGAGAGAATGTTCCAACCCAGCAGGGTGAGTGCTGGCGGAGAGGGCAGCCAATGGGGAATCGGGGAGGCCCCAGAATGACCTTGGAGGGCCCTCAGAGCAGACTGGCATGGGCGAGGAGGGACCAGACAAGCAGACAGGAAGGGGGAGGAAAGGAGGAAGCTCTTGATGTGCAGGAGACAGTGGGGGCAAGCAGAACAGCAGAGGCAGCATAGGTATTTTCTGGAAGAGCAAAGGGGCCAGGGCCTGAGAGGGAGGCGGGGGTGGGGTGGGGTCGGTGGCGGTGGTAAGAAAGGAGGGAAGTTTAGACAGACGGCCTGGGCCAGGCCAAAGAGCGTGCAATGCTGAGAAGTGAAATTTCGATTTCTCTCCCTAGGAGACCCTGGAAAAAATGGTAAAGCAATCTACGAATAGCATATAACGTGTCAGGTGCTTAGACACCGTATCATTTCGCATTCTGAACAACCCTCATGTCATCAACAACCGTTATTATCTCTGTTAGGGATACAGACACTGAAGATCAGAGAAGGCAAGTGATTTTCTCAAGGTCACCCAGCTGGCGGTGGTAGAAGCAGGAACAGAGCCTTGACTCACCCGCTGGGCCGCCCTTCCGAAGGTAGGAAGGGTGGCGTTCTGGGCTGAGAACTGGGGGCAGGGATCTGGTGGCCTCTGCCTTGCTGTGTGACCCTGACTCAGAGCGTCCTGCTCTTTCCGCGGCAAATGAAGAAGATGCTGAAGGCGAGGCGGTCTGGAGTGTTGAGAGATGGCCTGGAGGAGAAGCAGGGGCTGGTGGCGCTGGGCCGCGACCCGGGCAGGCGCCAGAGGCTGGGCTCCCCTCTGCTCTGGGGAGTGATGGTCCCGTCGGGGCGAGGTCCCAACTCGGGAGCGTCCAGGGAGCTGCGGCCTGGAGTTAATTAGCCCCTGGAAGGGGCGTGTGCAGTCCGTGACCTTCAGAGGCCGGCTGGCGTCCTGCTGGCCCGACACCGGGCCAGCACCCACGGCATCCGGCCCACTCTTAAGCAGGCTCAAGAGAGGCTCCAGGGTGAGGGGCAGAGGTGGGGTGCAGGTTGGTGGAGAGGGCCCAGCTCAAGCCTGGGAGTCAGGGGGCCTGGCTTCCATTCCTGGCTCTGCCCTCAGGCCCCGGAGACCTTGGATTAATCCCGGCTCACCTCTTGGCCAGTTTCCCACGCAGCTATGACAGACAATAGATGCAGCCATGGACTCCCTTCCACGGGCCCCCTTCCAAGCCCGTGAGCGTGGGGACAAGCCAGGGAGATAGGAAGTCCCTTGGGGGTGGGGGCCGTCTGGGCTGTGGGAGGACTTGCAGAGTCATCAGACTTGCACTTGGAAGGGACTTTGAGGAACTGGCCTGTGCTTTGGCTTAAAGCAGGCTTCTACTCCTAAAGGTCAGCCTGAGAATCCCTGAGCTAGGCCTCTCCCATTTCACAGAGACAGAGGCCCAGAGAGGGGAAGGGACTTGCTTGAGTCACACAGCCAAGGAGGGGACAGAGGCGGGAAGGGGCACCCATCCCACCTCCCTTATGCCTGTAACTCTAGCATGTTTTCCCCTGAAGTAAGTTTTTTAGTCTCTCCAGGTGGGCTCACGCAGGCACAGAAGTCACCCAGAGGTATGACCCACGCGGGCCATTGGCTCTCCTGACGTCTTTGGGCCAGGAGACCGTCTCATTCATTCTTCATCCTTTGTCCTTCCTGCCTCAGAAATCCGGGCTGGTGACTTTTTCATTTCATTTCCACTCAGAGAGCCAGAATTGGTAAGGCGGGGGGTCTGCCCCTGTCCCCAGCCTTGCCCAGCAGATACGGGGGAAAGATCAGCTGAAGAACAAGCAACAGGAAAGCAAATCAAACGCTTGCCAACCATCAGGCAGGGCCTGGTAACCTACCTAGTCCTGTCGTAGTATTCCCGCTCCCGTGTGGCAGATGAGGAAACTGAGGCTTCAAGAGGTAAACAGCAGCCTGGTGTTCCCGGCTGGGAGCAGAGCCCAGGCCGTGAGACTCCACAGCGCGTGCCATGGCGAGCCCTTTTCTGCCCTCCCGACTGCAGGAAAACTTCACCCTGGTCCTCCATCTGCTGGGCCAGCGTCATCCTCAGGGTCACCTGCCCCTTGGTGAGCCTGGACCACAAGCTCAGGGCCCCCAGGTGCCCCATTTCAGAGACAAGGGCGACACCTGGTGGGGACGTGTGAGCCTGACATGCCGCTACCAGTTCCCAGGATAAGCCAGGAAGATGCCCGCGCCTGCGCCTCCCTCCCACTTCCTTCCTCCCTCGGTGCATATTTATTGAAGACTTACTCTGCCAGGCTCAGCCTGAGGTGTTGGGAACATAGCATTAAGTGTCTAGATGTGATGTGTTCCAAAGTTAGAGAGAAGTTTCCTTCAAGAAACTTCCAGCATGTAATATTGTTCTGTAACCACAATGACCACACGAAGTATGAAAACCAAGCATTCGCCTTTTCCTCGGAGCAAATGAAATCCTGCATGGAAATGCAACGTGCAACAGTAGCCAACACTTAGGGAGCATTTGCTACATGCCAAGCATTGTCCTCAGTGCTTTGCTTGAATTCAACAACCAATTCTCCCGACAACCCTTAGGAGGCGGGCACAATCATCAGCTTCACTTTGCAAGAGTAAATGTGTTTCTAGCTGCCCATAACGTCACGCGCATGATAATATCATTAGCTCCATTTGCAGACGAGCGATCAGAGACGGCGGGTTACGTGGCCAGGGTCACGCAGCTCAAGAGACGCAGAGTCAGGGTTTGAACTCAGGCCGACTGGCTCTAGGATCCTTGCCCTTCGTCTCAGTGTTAGACCACCTCTGTGTGCAGCTGATAGAAATGAGGCTTTAGGGCGCCTGGGTGGCTCAGTCCGTTAAGTATCCGACTCTTGGTTTCGGCTCTGGTCATGATCTCACGGTCCGTGGGTTCAAGCCCCACATCGGGCTCTAGGCTGACCGTGCAGAGCCTGCTTGGGATTCTCTCTCTCTCCCTCTCTCTCTGCTCCTCCACTCTGCATCTCTCTCACTCTCAAAATAAATAGATAAAACTTAAAAAAAGAAGAAGAAGAAGAAAGAAATGAGGCTTCTCTGGCTGAAATATCCCCCTCCCTTTCAGCCAGAGAAGCCTCATTTCTTTCTTCTTCTTTTAAGTTTTATCTATTTATTTTGAGAGTGAGAGAGATGCAGAGTGGAGGAGCAGAGAGAGCCATGCTTGTTCAGCTCATCCCCCACCTCCTCCGGACACCCGAAGAGCCATCGACAGCTGTTAACCTCAGTGTGGAAAGCAGCGCGTACCTCATGCGGAGACATTGACAGGTTTTAAGCAGGGAGGAGGAACAATTCAATTTTTGTGTTGTAATTTCTGTGTCCCTCCGGAGTGGAGCACGGGGCTCGGGACCAGAAGCCCTGATCAGTTAGTTACTGGGCTGGACTGGGGCAGTCGCCACAGGAGTAGAGGGCAGGAGGGCAGAGGCGGAAAGGTGATCTGTCTTCGCCACGGAATCTTCGCCAGCGGACACAAGCTTAGCTTTTCATCTAGTCGGGAGGAGAGAGAGTATGTTTGTAGTTTGCTTCCTGAGCCATCAATTCATTCACAACTGTTTATAGAACACCCGCTATGTGTCAGCCATTGTTCTAGATGCTGGGGATAGAGTGGGGACACAAGGATACAAGGTCTTGCTCTCCTAGAGCTTACACGATAGTGGGGGGAGTCCAACAATAAGCTAAAAAGTAAGTGAGATAAATGAAGATGGCGATAAATGTTATGGGTCAGATAAAGCACGGGGCTGTGCTCAGAGAGGCAATATTTGTAGTGATTCAAAGTAAAGACTTCACATCCAGACCAGCTGAATTCTTATATTGCCACGTGACTATGCAGATCTGGGAATAGAATGTTCCTAGCGGAGGCAGCAGCAAGTGCAAAGGCCCCGAGGTGGGAAGGTGCTTGGGGTATTAGAGAAACAAAAGCGTGACTGAAGCAGGGGAGGGGAGGGGGCCCGAGATGCAAGGCAAGGGTCAGATCACACACATGGGAATAAGCTTAGAGTTGTATCCAGGGCAACAAGATACCATAGGAAAGTTTGGGGCAGGAGCAGGACAGGCTCTGATCTGCATTTGTAAACAAGCACGCCGGCTGCCCAGCAGAAAAAGATTACAGGATAGTAGGAGCAGGAGCAGTTAAGAGGTGATTATTTTCATGGGGGTGGGGGAGACGAATGGTGACTTGGAGGAGAGTGGACGTGGCAGAGATCAAGAGAAATGGAAGGATTCAGATATATTTGGAGGTTGAATTGGCTGGGCTTCCTGATGGGTTATTAATGAGGGGCACACAGGAAAGGGAGGAATCAAGAGTGCGTTTCAGAGGTGGGACCGTGGACAGTCGGTGCTGGGATTTGCGGAGACCAGGAAGCAGGAGGAATGGGTGTGCAGCAAGAGGCTGAGGAGAACAAGAGCTCTACGTGTGGTTGTGCAGGAAGAGAAGAGACATAAACACATGGATACGTGAATCGGGGAGTGATGGAGCAGATCCGATCTGGAATTATAAACTTGGGTGTCATCTCATTGAGAACGGGCAAGCCATGGGCTGGGAGAAGATGCTCACAATTCTATGTCTGGATGCAAAACGAACTCTCATCAAGATCACTATCAATACCACCAATGTCAATGCCGGACCATTATCAGTGGTAATGTGAGTATCACAGCCATCAGGGTCATCAACAGTTACAATCTCCATTACCACCATCATCACCACTACAATCATCAACATCACCACCACCGTCAGCATCATTGCATCATCCTCCTCGTCACCATCACCATGATAATTATAACCGCCACGGCTGCTGTCATCAAAATCATCACCACGGCCGCCACCACTCTCGGTTTCACTATCAACACCACCAGCAACACCACCGTCCTAACCATCCCCATCAGCATTACTATAACCATCACTGTAATCAGCTCTGTCACCATTGCCCCCACCTGTGCCGTCAATCACCATGACTGTCTCTATCACACTCTTATCACCAGCAGTGACAGCAATGTATCACTGTTACCACCCTCACCAGCATCACCACCATGATCCTCATTACCTCATAGCATACCACCAACCTCCCAATCACTATAGCTGGTGCAATTGCTTTCATCACCATTACACCATCACCCCCCATCACCGCCAGTGTCACCATGAACACCACCAATGCCATTGCCAGCCTCACTGAAACCCTACAGTCATCACCTCCATCCTTATCATGACCACCATGACCACCATCATCCCCCCATCACCACCGGTGTCATCATGAACACCACCAATGTCATTGCCAGCCTCACTGTAACCCTACAGACATCTCCTCCATCCTTATTATCACCATCATCACCGCGATCATCCCCCCATCACTGCCAGTGTCACCATGAACACCACCAATGCCATTGCCAGCCTCACTGTAACCATACAGTCATCACCTCCATCCTTATCATCACCACCATCATCCCCCCATCACCACCGGTGTCATCATGAACACCACCAATGTCATTGCCAGCCTCACTGTAAACCTACAGATCTCCTCCATCCTTATTATCACCATCATCACCACGATCATCCCCCCATCACCGCCAGTGTCACCATGAACACCACCAATGCCATTGCCAGCCTCACTGTAACCATATAGTCATCACCTCCATCCTTATCATCACCACCATCATCCCCCCATCACCACCGGTGTGATCATGAACACCACCAATGCCATTGCCAGCCTCACTGTAACCCTACAGTCATCACCTCCATCCTTATCAACACCACCAGTGTCACCATGAACACCACGAATGCCATTGTCATCCTCACTCTAACCCTACAGTCAACACCTCCATCCTTATCATCACCACCATCATGCCCCCATCACCACCACTGTCACCATGAACACCACCAATGCCATTGCCAGCCTCATTGTAACCCTACAGTCATCACCCCCATCCTTATCATCACCATCATCACCACCATCATCCTCCCATCACCACCGGTGTCATCATGAACACCACCAATGCCATTGCCAGCCTCACTGTAACCATACAGTCATCACCTCCATCCTTATCATCACCACCATCACCACCATCATCCCCCCATCACCACCGGTGTCATCATGAACACCACCAATGCCATTGCCAGCCTCACTGTAACCATACAGTCATCACCTCCATCCTTATTATCACCATCATCACCACCATCATCCCCCCATCACCACCAGTGTCACCATGAACACCACCAATGCCATTGCCAGCCTCACTGTAACCATACTGTCATCACCTCCATCCTTATTATCACCATCATCACCACCATCATCCCCCCATCACTACCAGTGTCACCATGAACACCACCAATGCCATTGCCAGCCTCACTGTAACCCTACAGTCATCACCTCCATCCTTACCATCACCACCATCACCACCATCATCCCCCCATCACCACCACTGTCACCATGAACACCACAAGTGCCATTGCCAGCCTCACTGTAACCCTACAGTCATCACCTCCATCCTTATCATCACCGCCATCATCCCCCATCACCTCAGTGTCACCATGAACACCAATGCCATTGCCAGCCTCACTGTAACCCTACAGTCATCACCTCCATCCTTATCATCACCACCATCACCACCATCATCCCCCCATCACCACCGGTGTCATCATGAACACCACCAATGCCATTGCCAGCCTCACTGTAACCATACAGTCATCACCTCCATCCTTATTATCACCACCATCACCACCATCATCCCCCCATCACCGCCAGTGTCACCATGAACACCACCAATGCCATTGCCAGCCTCACTGTAACCCTACAGTCATCACCTTCATCCTTACCATCACCACCATCACCACCATCATCCCCCCATCACCACCAGTGTCACCATGAACACCACTAATGCCATTGCCAGCCTCACTGAAACCCTACAGTCATCACCTCCATCCTTATCATCACCGCCATCATCCCCCATCACCTCAGTGTCACCATGAACACCAATGCCATTGCCAGCCTCACTGTAACCCTACAGTCATCACCTCCATCCTTATCATCACCATCATCACCACCATCATCCCCCCATCACCGCCAGTGTCACCATGAACACCACCAATGCCATTGCCAGCCTCACTGTAACCCTAGAGTCATCACCTCCATGCTTATCATCACCACCATCACCACCATCATCCCCCCATCACCACCGGTGTCATCATGAACACCACCAATGCCATTTCCAGCCTCACTGTAACCCTACAGACATCTCCGCCATCCTTATTATCACCATCATCACCACGATCATCCCCCCATCACCGCCAGTGTCACCATGAACACCACCAATGCCATTGCCAGCCTCATTGTAACCCTACAGTCATTACCTCCATCCTTATCATCACCACCATCATCCCCCCATCACCACCAGTGTCACCATGAACACCACCAATGCCATTGCCATCCTCACTGTAACCTTACAGTCATCACCTCCATCCTTATCATCACCACCATCATCCCCCCATCACCACCAGTGTCACCATGAACACCACCAATGTAACCTACAGTCATCCTCAATGTAACCTACAGTCATCACCTCCATCTTTATCATCACCACCATCATCCCCCATCACCCCAGTGTAACCATGAACACCACCAATGCCATTGCCAGCCTCACTATAACCCTACAGTCATCACCTCCATCCTTATCATCACCACCATCACCACCATCATCCCCCCATCACCACTGGTGTCACCATGAACACCACCAATGCCATTGCCATCCTCACTGTAACCCTACAGTCATCACCTCCATCCTTATCATCACCACCATCATCCCCCCATCACCACCACTGTCGCCATGAACACCACCAATGCCATTGCCAGCCTCATTGTAACCCTACAGTCATCACCCCCATCCTTATCATCACCATCATCACCACCATCATCCCCCCATCACCACCGGTGTCATCATGAACACCACCAATGCCATTGCCAGCCTCACTGTAACCCTACAGACATCTCCGCCATCCTTATTATCACCATCATCACCACGATCATCCCCCCATCACCGCCAGTGTCACCATGAACACCACCAATGCCATTGCCAGCCTCACTGTAACCCTACAGTCATCACCTCCATCCTATCATCACCACCATCACCACCATCATCCCCCCATCACCACCATTGTAGCCACTACCATCACTGTTGTCCTCATCATGATTAGCTCCTGAATTTCATCCTTACAGCAAAGCCAAAAGCCTTTCGCCTGTGATCTCACTCATCTGTAGTATTCCTCGGTGATGTTGAGCTCACACTCTTTACTTTACAAATGGGGATGACAGGAGACTCAAGCAGAGGAAGTACCTTGTTCAGGACGAGCCATGGAATAAGAGGTTTTGGGTCTGGCAATGGGGATTTGAGTCAGGGGTCCTGGAATCTACAGATGAGTTTGGAGAAAAGGTCACTCTCAGAATCCATAGACACTGAATGAATCTTTCTAAGACAAGCTTCAAAGATACAGATAATCTGCTGCTAGCAAGACTCCAAAATCCAGTGGCATCAGTAAGATGGAAACTTATCTCTGTCTCGGGCCAGGCTGGCACGCCCAAGGTTGAGGGAGACCCAGACTTTCCCTCACATTCCTTCGTCACCCTCAACATGCAGCTTCCCATTCACATCCCAAGAAAGCTGTCCCAGTTCTCACAGCTGTGTCCCCACTCCGGGCAGTGAAAGTAGGGGTGAGAAAGGCATGCTCATATCCTGTGGGGACATGACTCAGAAGTTGTGCACATCACTTCTCTGCACACCCAGTGGCCAGAGAGAGGGGCCTCTGTCCATCCAAAGTTTGGATTCTAATAATACGAATTATTATATTAACGCTGGTGGTCAGATGTCAGCAGCCTTGTCTATTCACTCACCCTTGGAATCAGGTTTAAAAGGGTCCTGGAGTCAGAATGCCTGGATTCAAATACTAATTTGATGACAATGGTGATGACGATAAAGTTGATGAGGGGCCCCTGGGTGGCTCAATCAGGTAAACATCTCAGCTCAGGTCTCGGTCTCATGGTTCCTGAGTCTGAGCCCTGCATCAGGCACTGACAGTGTGGACCCTGCTTGGGATTCTTTGTCTCTCCCTCTCTCTGCCCCTCCCCCCTCAAAATAAATAAACACACTTAAAAAAAAAGAAACCTAAAAAAAAATAAAGGTGATGAGATGGCAGTGGTGGCTGTGAAGGTGGTGGAGTGGATTGTCACAGTATGGGTAAGAATGGCGAGGCTGGTGGTGACACCGATGATGTCGGTGGTGACACTGATGATGGTGGCCGGTGACAGTGATGGTGGGTGTTCATGATGGTCCTAGTGATCCTGTCGCTAAAGCTGATTTCTCTTTGGTGTGAATATTCAGGTAGGTGGGCCCAGCCAAGTGCACAGTTGAAACCCTGGTGCCTTCTGTTGTGTTGCTCAGCTCCCTCAACATTTGGCCGCTAGCTTGAGGTCTAAGATGGCTGCTGCAACTCCAGCCATCACATCTGTATTCTAGCCAGTGGGAACGCAGTGAGCAGGAGCAGAGGGCAGAGGAAAAGGCACTCTTCAGGCCTTTTAAGGGTACCACCTGGAAATTTTTGAAATAGAACTCGGACAACATTCTTTTAAATACCGCAATTGTGGATAAAGTTCATTATATGGCGATGTTCCTATCCATAAAGACCTGTAGGCGAATTCCTCTCAGATCCAGAAAAAAGTATTTAAAGTTTGTTTGGGGGCACCTGGGTGGCTCTGAGTTAAGTGTCCCACTTTGGCTCAGGTCATTATCTTACGGTTTGTGAGTTCGAGCCCCACATCGGCTCTCTGCTGTCAGCCCAGAGCCCACTTGGGATCCTCTGTCCCCCTCTGTCTCTGCCCCTCCCCGCTTGTGCTCTCTCTCTGTCTCTCTCAAAATAAATAAATCAACTTAAAAAAAATTGTTTTGTTTTGTTTGTTTTTAGATTCCAACGTACAACAGAGATCATACAGTATTTGTCTTTCTCTGACTTATTTTATTCAGCATAATGCCCTCAAGGTCCATCTATATTTTCACAAATGAAATGGCAAATTCTAATTCATTTTTATGACTGAATACTATACCATCGTATATCTATACCACAGTTTCTTTATCCATTCTTCCATCGATGGACACTTAGGTTGTTTCCACAGCATGACTATTGTAAATCACGCTGCATTGGACGTGGGGTACACGTATGTTTTTGCATTCGTGTTTTCATGTTCTTCTGATAAATACCCAGAAGTTGAATTATTGAATTATAGGGTAGTTCTGTTTTTAATTTTTGCGGAACCCCCATACTGCTTTCCATGGTGGCCGCACCAGTTTGCATTCCCACCAACTGTGCACAAGGGCTCCCTTTTCTCTGCATCCTCATCAGCACTCTGTTACCTTGTGTTTTTTTTTTTTTTATTGTAGACATTCTGACAGGTGTGGGGTGCTAGCTCATTGTGGTTTTGATTTGAGTTTCCCTGATGATTAATGATGTAAGCATCTTTTCATTTACCTATTGGCCATCTGTATGTCTTTTTGGGGAAAATGTCTATTCAGATCTGCTCATTTTTAAATCAGATAGTTAATTTTTTTTTTTTTTTTTTTGCTATTAAATTGTGAACTCTATATATTTCGGATACTAGCCCCTTGTAAGTTATATGATTTGCACATACGTTCTCTCATTCGGTAGGTTGTCTTTTCATTTTGTTGACTGTTTCCTTCGCTGTGCAGTTTTTGTTTTGGGGGGGTTCTTTTTTTGTGTTTTTTTTTTAAATCTTATTCTTTTTTTTAACGTTTATTTATTTTTGAGATAGAGAGAGACAGAGCATCAACGGGGGGAGAGTCAGAGAGAGAGGGAGACACAGAATCAGAAGCAGGCTCCAGGCTCTGAGCTGTCAGCACAGAGCCCGACACGGGGCTCGAACTCATGGACCGCGAGATCACAACCTGAGCCGAAGTCGGATGCTTAACCGACTGAGCCACCCAGGCGCCCCTTTTTGTTTTTTTTTTTTTTAACTTGACATGGTCTTATTTATGTTTGCTTTTGTTGCTTTTACTTTTGGTATCAGATTAAAAAAATCATCGCTAAGACCGATGTCAAGGAGCACTCCACCTACGTTTTCTTCTAGGAGTTTTATGGTTTCAGGTCTTACATCCAAGTCTTCACTTGATCTTAGCCAAAAGGCCGAGAAGTGATTACCTTCAAGGCTTCAATCCATTTTGAATTAATTTTTGTGTATGATGTAAGATGGTTTCTTTCTTTTGCATGTGGCTGTCCAATTTTCCCAGCACTGTTTGTTGAAGAGACTGTCCTTCCCCCCACTTTATATTCTTGGCTCCTTTGTTGTGAATTAATTGACCATATACACATGGGTTTAATTCTGGGCTCTCTATTCTCTTCCATAGGTCTATGTGTTCTGTAGCTTTCTTTTCTTGTAATGTCTTTGTCTGGTTTTGGTATTAGGGTAATGCTGGCTTCGTAGAATGAGTTAGGAAGAAGTCCCTCTGTTTTTATTTTCTTTTACTTGTATTTATGGCGAAATTTAGGACACGCACCAATGACCACGAAAATGGGTATGTTCATTATAAGGACAATGCTAAAAACAAGTCTCTGTTCTACCCAAGCCAGGAATTGTGACCCTGGGATAATGACTCAGCCTCTGTCTTCACTTTCCTCATGTGTAACCTACCATCAATCACAATAAACAGATCTCACCTATTCTCCTGTTCCAAGTGTCAAAGTACATGTTAAAGGCTTGGCATGGTGCCGAGGACATGGGAAGTGCTCATAATATTAAATATCACTATATCCAGGTCTATAATTTTATAGAGAGAGGTACGCTTCAGTGTAAAAATCTAATCCATGCCTGAAGGGGTAGGTCGTCCATGTTGCGTAGCGAGCGACTACATTCTTTTTTCTCTAAGAAGGAAAAATAATGCATTCCTAACCCACCCAGAATTCCCTACCAACTCCCCAAATGTCACGTAAACATACAAAACAGTCTACGAAGGATTTCTGTATAACATAAAACAGCGAAAACACCAATTGCCTAATCATTCCACCCCTAATGGATTCATTAGTCTGTCTGCTTGTCCCACTGGGCATGCCCGGTGCCAACCTGACGCTCAGGGGCTCCTTGGTGGACGAAGGTCGTCTGTCCACCACCCAACCGTTTTTCTAGGTTTTTCAGGAACATCATGTCATGCTCAGGAGATGTGGTAATGCATTCCAGAACCAGCTACACTCTTATAATCGTCCGTTACTTTCTCAGACATGAGAAAAAAGTACGTGCAGTAGGGTGGAGGCACGTGAGGGGCCACAGGCATGGTCCCACCCTTTTGTTTCCTTTATTACCAGACTCTTCTGTCAGTAGATTCGATTTTCTAGGTCTCTTGGCTCACCTTCTCTCTTCACAGGCATCGCCTCTTTCAGAGAAAACATTTATACCTACCAATGCGGGCACGATGATCATGGTGGCTCATGGCCCATTGGACTGTGTAGACACTGGATGTGGTTCTCCAGGAAGAACCGCAGAGATGCAATTGTGATTCACACTGGTCTCACTGGATCCGCCCGCAGTAGAGACGCCCTGATGGCACTTTCCTGCAGACTCCTTAGAGCTGGGTGCTTGCCGGGGTAAACATTTGTTCAAGTAGTGTGTGTGTGTGTGTGTGTGTGTGTGTGTGTGTGTGTGTGTGTCCCTCCCTCTCTTCAGAAAAAAATCTCATTCTGACATCTACAAAACAGCTGAGAGCCGGGCTCCCAGAGGAAGGGGGTGGCGGGCCCGAAGCCCCTCCCCACTAGACCACCACAGTGGACTCCAGGCACATCCTCAAAGACTACAAGGTGAATGTCACCATTAAGCTTGCTTTGAAAAGCACTGAACCAAATTCTTTCTATATTTCTATCATGGCAGCGGCTGCCAGAAAACCTAGTCGTCAGGTTCGGGCTCACCTGTAGGAGCTGATGTGGAATTCTGCCGTGTGACTTACTTTAACCAGTGGAATTGAGCAGAAGGGATTGGATGGGACGTCCGAGCAGGAGTTACGGGAGCCGTCATGGGGCTTGGCCACTGCCAAGAGCGTATCCCAGATAGGGGCCGATTTCTCCTCCTGAACCTATGAATGACAAAGACACAAGGAGCAGGGGCCACCTGACCCACAGCAATCTTCAGCCGTCATTAACATACATGAGAAACAAACCTTTGTTGTTATTAGTGCGGCTTTCAGGGTTCTTCGTTACTGTAGCATAACCTCACAAAAGCTGACTAATACAGGGCGAAGGCGGGGAGGGCCCTGGAGAAGCAGTTCGGTTAAGATGACCCCTGAAGTCCCTTGCAGGCCCTCATTCTAGACGCCCTGGGTCATTCTCGGTACACGGGACATGGGTCCTGAAAAAGAAGGCACTGGAGGGAGGCAATAGAACCCACTTATTAAGTTTTGGAGGCAGGCGGTCTCTGGCTTGTTCCCAGCGTTGCCATTGACCAGCTGCGAGCTCTTTTTCCAATTATTTAAACTCACCGACACTTAGCTTCCTTCTCTACAGAATGGAGGTGGGGATGTTCCCACCCCAGAGGGGCAGGGTGAGGGTGAGATGAGCTAGTTCCAGTGCCCGGACCGCAGTCTACCTTCCGTCAGCAAGAGCTGTGGTGGACGCCTGTTACTTTCATAGCTGCCCTGTGTCTTTTGAATAGGCTTTCTGTATGTGAAAAAACTACCCCCTGCCAAGCTCCACCTCCCAAAGTGGGCATCAGAACTCTCACCCCCAGCCTCCGTGCGTCCAGAGGCTCCCTTGCAGGGCTGGGCTTCAGAGGGAACAGGCTCTCATGAGGGGCTTCTGCGCTTTGCTCTTGTGATGAGGGTAGCGACCTCCCGGGTGGGGGTGGGGGGGGCGGTCTCCCAGGAGGGGCCGTGAAGTTGGCTTCCTAGGGCAGGGAGGCATCGGGCAGAACGTGGTGACAGGGCCAGTGGTCTTTTTTGGCCAGGTCTGCGGTGGAGTTTGAGCCTGACGCTCCACTCAACAACTTAGGGGGCTTTGCAAGTGCCTTTTACTAAAGTTTTCTACGGAAACAACTAGATTCCTAGCACGTCTTGTGCTTACAGGGCCTGCTGTCGTTAATGGGATTTAGTCACCATTGTTAAATCAGAGTCACCAGGTCCTCGAGGCCTCCAGACACCAGGGGAACTGCAGGCCAGCGGGCATCGGCTCTTAAATCCTACACCCCAAGTTTCCCTTTGTGGGATGGCTGGGGAGTCAGCTGGAGCCTCTAAGATCTAATTTCATGTTTCCCCAAGCCTGGCCCTCAGGCCAGGGCCCCACTCTGCTCTGGGGGAACGTGACCTAACAGAGGCCAGGAGCAGGTGGGGAGCCGGTAGGAACCCTTCCCCCGCCCCCTCCCTCCACCTTTTCTCTCTCCAGGCTTCTCCGGATTGGTTGCACTGAGCAGTGTGGACACCAGAGGGCAATACACGCTCATTGTGGAGGGAAGGGTGTGGCGAGCTTTTGTTTATTTTTTTTTCCTCTCTCCATCTCTGTTGGTGACAGCAATGACTTGGAGACCACTAACATGTCCATCTTCCAGCGCTAAGGTAGCAAGTGCTGTGTGTGCACCTTACGGTCGAGGTAACAGACGCAGAGAGGTGAAGAGACGTGCCTCAGGTCGTGAAGTCAGCAGGGCGGGGACAGCAGCCTAGCCCATCTGTCACAGGGGCCTGTGCTAACCCTGCAGCTTTCACGGGGAGGGTGGTGGAGAGAAGGAGGAAAAAAGAATGTGGTGTTCTGGTCTTCCTCAAAGGTCTGCGTGGTGATGCTGCCCCTCAGAAAGCTCTCAGTATGAACACCAGTTAGTTCAACCAGTATCTGTCGAACCCTGGATTGCAAACCCAGCTTGTCTTCAGGGAGTGAGCAGGTGCAGCTCACAGAAATAAGGGAAACAAACAGAAGCCAGGCATCTAGATGTTACATGACATTTCCCAACTTGGAAATGCTGGTGACAAACTCAAAGCATTTTCAACTCATCCCTCTTAACCTCTTCTACCTCAGCCTGATCCAGAGAAGGATCTGGCACTGATTTTGTGCAGCTCTACCCATCGGCGGGTGTAAAATGGCAGGTCCCCGGCCACCTGGGTGGTTCAGTCCGTTGAGCATCCAGCTCTCCAGATTTCGGCTCAGGTCATGATCTCAGGGTTCGCGGGTTCGAGCCCTACATTGGGTTCCACGCTCACAGTAGAGCCTGCTTAGGATTCTCTCTCTCATCCCCTCCCCTGCGCGCGCTCTCTCTCTCAAAATAAATAAATAAGCTTTAAAAAGCTAAAAAAAGAAACAGCTCCCCTTCCTGTTCCCCTTTCTGCAGCACCACCCTGTTCACCTTAGGGACTTTTAAGTATCTGCAGATACTCACAAAGGGTTGCCCAGAGGACTTGTCTCGTTGGTTTGCTCCCACAACTCCTACGTGTGAGCATGGAGGCCGTGGTAGATGGACTCCAATGTGATGTACTGGCATTCAAGGAACAAATAACACGACTGCTTTATAATTATTTTCATTTTTGTATACATTGAAAGTTCTACACAATTTTTGCCTCCTATTTTTAAATTTTGTTTTTGTGCCTCGTTCAAACGATGCTGCTTGGCTAGCAAAATAGTACATATGTCTCGACGATAAATAAATAGAGTAACATATGTTGGGGTGTGGACCCATGACTGTTTGGGGTGTCCGGCCCCTGCCACAGGGTTGAGCTGCTGCCTGAAAGAGGAAAATAAACAGGTGTGCAGGGAACTGTGGATGGGGAGACGTCACTGAATCATTTCAAACAAACAAACAAACAAACAAGCTCTATAATATGTGAAGTGCTTCCCAAATGCTAGTCATCAAGTGAGTTAAACATATTCAAGGTCATTCTTTAAATGTCTGGCCCAGGGGCGCCTGGGTGGCTCAGTCGGTTAACCGTCCGACTTCGGCTCAGGTCATGATCTCCCGGTCCGTGAGTTCAAGCCCCGTGTGGGGCTCTGTGCTGACAGCTCAGAGCCTGGAGCCTGTTTCAGATTCTGTGTCTCCCTCTCTCTCTGACCCTCCCCCGTTCATGCTCTGTCTCAAAAATAAATAAACATTAAAAAATAATAAATAAATAAATACATACATACATACATACATACATACATACATGTCTGGCCCATGGTAATACCTTACTTTTAAAGTGAAGGCTGTTAAAAAAAAAAAAAATGAAGGTTGCTATTACTGCTGTCCCCTTGCTATCGGTGTTGTGACAGTACCACGCATCACCCCACTGGTTTATCTGTCAGCTTCCCCTGGGCCAAAAGTCATCAGGGCTGGGTGGCATTAACCCTCACACCCTGAGGTGTAGTAGGGGTCTAAAGGATTTTGGTCAAATGACTGAGACAGGAAGGAATCCATGGGTCGGTTTCTCAGGCAGGAAGCAGGGGCCCTGCAAGTCCCTGGGGCGTGGGATGTGGGGGGTGGTGGTGCTTGTTAACCCACTGTGGGCTTTTAGGGATAAGACTGAGTGGCTCAGTGTTGGGTGCTCAGAATCTGGATTACCTGGGCCTACCGTTTCTGCAACAGAAAACTGGGTTGGCTACAAACTGGTATTTCTCTTTCTTCCATCACTGACTAGTTGTATGAGCTTGGGCAAATTACTTACCTTCTCAGGGCCTCCATTTGCACATCTTGGAAATGGGCATCACAATAGATAGTATGTAGCTCATAGGGGTCATTATGAAGCGGATCACATGAGTAGTATTGAAACGTACAGCTTCAAAGAAACTGTAGAGGTGGTGAGGAGAGAGGTCTTAACTCTATTCTGAGGACTCTCTGAAGAAGGAAAACCCTAAATAACCCAAGGGCACCAGACTCCTTGTCCACCGGACTTCCTAGTCTCATTCTTGTGCACAGATTGCACGGAGGGCTGTGCAAGGAACATCATATACCTTTTCCTTTTAAATCGGCTAAGTCAGACACTCAGTTCCCAGCAGAGGAAATTTTTCTCCACTTGTTCTGAGGACCCACTTGGTGCAGGTTGCATTTTCCAAAGATGGCTGTGACGGTATCTTCCGTTCTGCAATCTCTTCTAGAACTTTGCCACCCCCTCATCGACAGAGGGAGGCTATGTCTCTCATTCCCTTGAACCATGGTGTCTTTGTGCACTGATAGAATACAAAGGAAGTGATGCTACACGACTTCCGAGGCTAGGTCATAAAATGCCACGTGCTTCTACCTTGTTCTCTGTTTGCGCTTGAAACCCAGCTGTCTTGCAGTGAGGAAGCCCCAGCAGCCTGCAGAGGGGCCTCATGGAGAGGAACTGAGGCCTTGGTCCACAGCTCCAGCTGAATTTCCAGCTAGCACCTAGCACCAATTAGCTAGCCATGTGAGTGCGCCATCTTGTTAAGGGTCCTCCACTTCCAACTGAACCAGCTGATAGTGCACAGAACAGAGACAAGCCTTCCCCCCAGTGAACCCACCCCGAATCGCAGATTTGGGGGCTAAATAAATGACCACGAGGACCTTCAGGCCTCCTCCTCTGAAGCTCCTGTGCCAACTCTGGGGTGGGGGAATCTTCTGAGAGGCTGGGAACCCCATAGACATACCCTTTGAAGGTCTTGCCAAGCCACCATCTACCTCCACTTTGGCCATTTGATACCTCCTCTTGTCTTTCTAGAGTAGTTCTTCCTGCCCCTGTTCCCACCTCCCAAACTCGTGGCTTCACCTCTGGAATGGACCGAAGAATTTCACAAAAGAAGGAAGTCGTCTCTCCCTAGAGGCTGCCTTTGCAAGATGCCCAGGGTAAATCATGACAAAGTCTGACTCCTGCCGGAAGAGAGGAAACAGGGGAAGAACCAAGCCAATTTGATATTTTAGTAAATAATTCAGACACACCTCTCCTTAATGACTATTCCTTACGCTTCTAATATGTACCAGGCAGCGTGCTAAGTGCTACGGAGGCAAGGACAAACAGCAGGGCCACTCACAGACCCAGGCAACAGGGCCACCCGTGTCTACTCAAAACCTATACCCCGCAGCCTTTCAAAATCATGCTTCAGGTATCCAAAAACCCTAGAAATCTCTGTCTAAATGGTCCAACACTTCCCAAGGCCCATCCTTCTGAGGGTACAACTTGCCCCCATGTGCACTCCTGGAGGGGCGACTAAGTGGTGGCTGAATTTGGGCATGTGGGCTGAGGTGTTTACATCCCTGGGTCCTAGGCTACTTGTATGCACAGGACAGACATGGGGCCGGGAAGAGAATCCGAGTGGATGGGCTGAGGGTTGAGGGGTCAGGACTAAACCCGCCCCATGCTGCCATGTTCCTGCAGAGAATTCTAAGGAGTCCAAGAATTCTAAACTTGAACGTGGCCTTCTTGGTCAGTATGAAGAATAGTTCTCAAGGTAGGAGAATAAACATATTTTATTTTATAGTCTGTTACATGTTTAGATGTAAGCTAAGTGGGTCTCGATTTTTAGCATTAACATGTTGATATTTTTAGCATTTAACAAAACATTTACTTTAGCATTTAATTCAAGCATTTTTTAGCATTTAGGGCACTTAACAGGACAAATAGGCTCTGAGCTCCTATAGGAAGGCCCTCATCTATGGGGCTGCAGAGGGGGGTAGGGGGTATGGCAGAGATTCGAAAATCTGCCTGCCTCCATGTTGCCACAGCTGCCCCCGTCTCTAATCTGGAGTGACAGACCCAAAGGGGTAGCAGATGGGCCTCCGGTGATTGAACGTCTGTCTGGAGGCGAGGGAGGGGCTGATGTGATCCCAGCTGTTTTGCCAACTGCCAATCACCATCACAAGCACCCCCAGCTTCAGGGGAGGGGACTGGGAACAGGGTGGAAGAGGAGGGTGTTTCACGCCCATTTTCAAGGGTTGGCCAGGAGCCCAGTGCAAGACAGAAAAGCACAGTGGTTCTGAAGATGTGAGCCCTGGACCAGCTGTGTCGACATCATCTGGGAACCTGTTAAGCTGTTGGCCCCTCGCAGGAATGATGGTGTCCCTTTGTGGCAAAGACAACAAAGTGGGACCCTGTTGGCCTTAAAGATTCTTTCGCCCCAATCCCTTGACTTGGTGTGGAGATTCTATAAAGGAGACTTTTTACTGGAAAGAGAACATTTACTGAGCATGCACGGTGTCCAAGAGTGGGCAAACATTTCGTGAACGCCAGCACGTTTAATCCCCAGCAGCCACCCTCAAGACTGGTATTATTATCATTATTCCCCTTGTACACGTTTCTCCCAGAGTTCAGGACCTTACCTTGCCTTGGGTCGCAAGGCTCCCAGGACGCTACCAGGCCTTTGTGACTCTCAGAGCACCCTAATTTCTTCACCAGTGTGCCCAACGGTGATTCTCCAACTTGCTTGTGATTCAAAATCACCTGGAGGCCTTGTTAAAACAAACTGCTAGGCTCCTCTCCCAGAGTTTCTCATTCAGTAGGCCTGGGATGGGGCTCCCAAACACGCATGGCTAACAAATTCCCAGACACCACTGCTATTGCTGGAGGTCTAAGGACCATGCTTTGGGAACCACCGTGCTGGGCTGGGATCCAGCTCCCCACCCTAACTCCACCCATGCAAAACCCGGCATAATCATACCTTCCCCATAATGGCGTCCTTGTGAGATGCCAATGAGATAATGGGAGTTAAAGAGCTTTGTCAGCTGCAAGGTGAATGGTCCCGGTCATAAGTAGGAAACCTGCCCGAGGCTGGCCCCTGGGGTCTGGGAGTGCAGAGGCTGGGATGCAGGTCAGGGCACCACAGCCATCTGGAGATCTTTGCAGCCCTTCTTAATTCTGAGTCACTTCTTAAGGGAGAAAACCAGCTTCTGGGGCTCAGGCCAGCAGCCCCTCCTGCTACCCGCCTCATCAACCCACGCCTCCTCCCTCACCTCAGGCAGCCTGCTGAACACAGCCCCAACAGCTGGCTGGCCAAGGCCACTTCTCCAGGGGCCAGTCCAGGCAAGCTGGGGCAGTATCAGGCTTGTGATTCAGGGCTTGCAGCCGGATCCTGCTCACCTCCAGCGCGAGACTCGGAGGCCACGACTTCCTTTCTCTAAACCTCAGGTCGTCCGTCGGTAAAATGGAGCAACAAGCTACCATCGCAGAGGGTTGTGAGAATTTAAGGGCCAGTCCTTTTAACAGGGCTTGGCATAGAGCCCGGCCCCTGGCAAGAGTCCAGTCGGTAGTAGTTGTTAGTATTTTCAAAAAGTGCCTGGGCCCAGGTCGCCTGCTGATAAAGGCTCGGACTTGGAACGCAAACCGCTCCCACGCCGTCCCCGGTCGCACCCGGACGCACCCGCCCTGGAATGCCAGCTTGGGGGCCCGAGGCCGGCCCGCCCCAGGTTGAGGTTGGCAGGGCAGAACAGGATTAGGGAGGCGCTGAGGCGGGGAAAGGCGTGCCTGGGGAGGGGGCGCCTCGCCCAAGGGGGCTGGGGTAGGCCGAGAGGAGATCGTGACTCAGGCGGGGTGGCGGTAGGGTCTGGGGGGGGGGGGGCGGGGGCGGGGACAGCTGAGGAAGGCCGAGGAGGGGCGGGACGGTTAGGCAGCGCTGTGTTGGGCCTTCCCACCAGCCGGGCTCCCGCGCTCGCCTTTCAAGGTTGGGAGGCAGGCCTCCTCCGGGCGCAGAGGACAGGGTCGAGGAGGCGGGCCCGGGGGGCGGAGCTACAGGGCTGAATTAGGGAGGCCATAACGGGGAGGGGCGGGGCAAGAGACGGGCCCACCCCCCGCAGGGCGGGGCTGGGCGGCAGCACCGGAGGCCTGGTGGGCGGAGCCGGATCTGGCCCGGGGCCGACTACATTCCCGTGGGGCCCGGGAGCAGGGCAGGGGGCGTGCCCTCTAGGAGGGCGGGGCCTGGCCCCGCCGCAGCCATCCCCGACGGCCGCCGGGAGGGGGACCGAAGAGAGACTGAGTCCAGGGCTGCGCAGTCGGACGGCGAGGGGCTTGCGGCTTGCAGCGCCGAGCAGAAAGCAAAGCCAGCCGGTGAGAAGGGGCAGGGGGGAGGCCGGCCGGACAAACAATAGCAAAGTTAGTTTTCGTTCCCACTTCCAGAGCCCGCTCGGGCAGCTTTCTCGGAACAAGTGACAGATAGGGCTACGGAGGCAGCTGGTGGGTGAAAGGGAGCATAAAGTCTCCGAGTCCTGACCCCCCAGGACTCCAGCTCCGCCACGTACCCGCAGTGTGGCCCCGGGCCCGACCCCGCAGCCGGGTCGGGACTTAACGGGCTCAGTAAACCGAGGAGGTTGAACCAGGTGCTCCTTGTTGCCCTTTCTCACAAAAACCCTGGAAGGTGCGGGCTGGCAGGTGAGAGCAGCCTGCAGTTCGGCGAAGGGTGTTCACAACGCTGCCCAACTGCAGTTTCTCTCCCTGCCCAGCAGCACGGAGCCAGGTGAACTCTCCTGGAGCGTTAAGCGAATTACTTTGAAGATCACACGAGTTCTTCGCATGGCCCTTGAGCCCACAAGCCCTGGGAAGCAGCCTAAATCAGGGAAATTTCAGTCTCCCCTTCCCCCCAGCGCTGAGATCCCAGTAAGCTTCAGACCAGAACCTCGGTGGGGCTTTTGTCACCCTCCTGGGGCATTTCCAGGTGAGCTGGCCTGGGAGGCCCTGGCTGGAAACCAGGGGACAAGTTCTTACCAGGGTGAGTGGGGAAAAGAAGGGAAAGCCCCACCAAACTGTGGGCCCAGAGTCAAGCCCCCGGCCCAGGGCTCTTGCTGCTGCATGCTCAAGGTTAGTTCTTGGATTTCTGTTCCTGGCGGTAGTAGATCTGTGCCACGGCTGTGGTAGCTGGGCAGTCTAGTTCAGTGGTCAAGATCTTAGGCTCTGGGACCAAACTGGCTAGGATTCCATTCTCCTCCAAGCTTCAGTTTCCTCATCTGTAAAATGTGAGTAACGACAGTACCCAACAGCAGCAGCAAAGACTAAATAGAATAATGTGTACACAGTGTTTAGCAAGGCACCAGGCACCCAGCGAGGCCTCACTGTATGACAGCTGCCCTGATGCAGATGGGCAGGTGATGATGGGCTGGCTTCCTGCCGAGGAACGAGCCTGGTTTTGGAGGGCCGGATCCCGGCTGCAGCCCCTCCTGACCTTGTGAGAGCCAGAAATTGCCACCTGCCATCCGCATCACTTTGTCCATTTCAGGTTTGGGGAGTGTGTCATCTGGACCAAAGAGTGGCTGAGTTTTCTGCAATAGTGCTTGAGGTTGGTGGTTGTCCAGTTCAATAAACCCCAAAATGTTTACTGAGCACCTACTATATGTTAGATGGAGCTAGGAGATACAGAGGTGACCTAGCCAGACCTGGGCTCTGCCCTCATTTTGAGTTGCTGACAATGAGGGCTTCCCCACCCCCACCATGCTCCTGCTGGGGAAGATAACTCACATCCAGGGCTTGGTGCCAGATGAGATTTCATGAGTCTATTGCTCTAGTGTTTGGAATCCAGCTGTTCCATTGCACACTTGGCTTGGGGTGAGAGTGAGGGTTAGTGTGTTACCTGTTGCTTTTTTTTTTTTTTTTTAAGATTTTTTTGAAGTTTATTTTATTCCTTTTGAGAGAGAGCAGGGGAGGGACAGAGAGGGAGAATCCCAAGCAGGCTCCGCACTGTTAGGCGGAGCCCAAAGCGGGGCTCAAACTCACAAACCTCGAGATCATGACCTGAGCTGAAATCAAAGAGTCAGATGCTTAACCGACTGAGCCACCCAGGCGTCCCATAAACTGTTTGATCAGGGCTGGGCACCGAAGGAGACTGGGGGTGCTGCATGTCGACTCCCTGAATGTCCTGGGGAGATGAGCCCTACACTTTGGAACCAGCTAGAAGGTAGTATGGGACGGAGGCTGATTGAAGGCTGCACTGCATGGAGGAGACAGTGTCTGTGTCTAGGGGAGGGGAGGGTGCTTAGAAGCAGCGAGACACTGGGCTCCCAAGTCCTGGTTGGGTTTGGATCGACTTGGGGCCACAGACTCCCCTGTCCAAGCATGTGAACGGCATAAGATTAGAGTGTGGTGTGGTGGGAGGAAGAGGGTCAGTAGGTGGAGCCCATGGCGGAGGAGAAGACGTTGGTCTCAAACAGAACTTAGTAAGCAAATACTGGAAAGCCTTCCCCACTACCCCTCCAGCTCACATGACGAATGATGAAGGATGACACATTGCCCCCATCCTTAGTTGTTTACGGTCTGGGAAGGGACACCAGTGACTCTGATAAGAGATAAATGAAGAAAGTATTACTGGGAACTTTCATGGAGGAGGTGGAGTTTTGGGTGGGTCTTCAGGATTGGGAAGGTTTCAGCAGCGCCAGTGAAAGTTTTGGGCAGAGGAAAATACCTTGGCAAAGTCCAGGAGGTCAGTGGGTTCACGGAATTTTTAAGAAATCGCTGCGTTGATCAGTCTGGCTGAAGAGTTGGAATCGTGCGGGGATGTGAAGGGGGGGGTGGTAGGTTGGGTCAACTCACGGAAGGCCTTCAATGTCAAGGTGAAATGTTTAGATCTGGTTTGTAGAAGGTGAGAGCCACTGAAGGTTTTTGAGCCAGGGAGTGACATAATCAGAGGGGCTCTTTAGGAAAGGCAGCCTTGCTTGATGTGCTGGGGTGAGGGACCCCAGGAGTCAAGGGAGAAGGATCTGATGGCTGTGGTGATGGGGAAGGAGCTGGGCGTGAAAGAAGGGGCACCGTCAAAGGGGTGGGAGGGGAGCCAGGGTCACGTGGGAAGAGGAGAAAGGGTCCCTATGGATGCCCTCTTTTGCTTGGTTTCCCCGTCCAGCGTAGACCCTGGTGCACAGCAGGGGCTCAGAGGTGCTGGGGAGGGTGATAACATGCTACAGAGTGATAGGGAGGGAGCCGCCCAGGGAGGCCCTGTGCTTGCCCACGGGGGAGGCATCTGGGCCAAGTGGTAGGAGCTTGCACCCATCAGCGGTGGGTGTGAGAGCAAGATCGATGGGAAGAAGTGCCCGTGGCTCTCTCCCTCCTAGCTGCAGTCCAGGAGGGCTGGGGTGAGAGGTTAGCCAGTGGGGACACATTTCCCGCGTGTGTGTGTGGGGGGGGGGGGGGGCGCTGAATTTTGGTTGGCTCTTGTGAAGTTTCTGCAATATGGGGCAGTCCCCTCTCTCGAAGCTTCAGACAGACGTGTGAGCCACCGCCTGGAAGCTCCCCCACCTCCTCCTCACTCTTCCCCACCCTGGGGACCCAACCCCAGTCCACCTGAAGACCGCAGCCAAGCCCTGAGCATTCTTTTGGATTTGGAGCATCTGGGGCCAGCTGGCACCCCCGGGTTTTGCCTTGGCCTTGACCCCTGGCTCCAAACCGTTATACCCACTTCCTCCACCGCATGGGAAGCTCCGAGGGGGCGGTTATGACTTAATCAAGAGCATCAAACAGTCAGGAGTTGGCTCCGAGAGCCTGAGCCCCTCCGTGGGACAGGATGGGGCCAGGGCTGGGGGGGGGGGGTTCTGTTTAATCTCAGCAGGAACTGCCCTGCCCACCAGCTTCCCCTCCTCTAAGACTGGATGTGAGGAGCCAGGAGGGAAGCCCAGAGGTAAACACGGCCTGCAGTGTGGTGTGCGTTGCTTTCCTCCCGCCCTCGTCCCCCGATGCTGCCTGCGAGGTGGCCAACCACAGGCTCGGGGCCTATGTCACAGGCCCAGTTGCCGTCTGGGGACTGGCGGGTTCCTGACTCACACCTGGGGTTCCCCCTACACTATGGTTTTCCTGTCAGCGCTGATTCACTCTGTGCTGACTTGGAGACACAGCTGAGGAGAGGGAAGAGGCCTGTATTCTGGTTCTTAGATTTCGTTCCAGCTCCTTTGGTTACCGGCTGCGTGACCTCTGATAAGTTCTTTCTCTCTCTGGGCTTCCTTCCCTTCTGTGCTGGTGACCCATCCTTTACTTGGCTTTTAGGAAGTTCTGTAGCCTGGGATCTGTGTTTGTAAAGTAGGGCACATGTGAGCACATGCACACGCGCCCCCCCCCCCCCGCCCCCGTCTCCATATAGCGAGGACCTGGGAGACGGCTCTCACACATGCAAGAGTTGGGCCCACCTCCCTCCCTTGCTTCCCCCACCGGAAGCAACCTTCCTACCTTCTGTCTGTCTGCAGATTAGGGAGATAGTAGAACAGGGTGGCCAAAAGCTGGACTTTGGAGCTAGAGTCTTGGCTCTGCCCCTTGCTGGCTTTGTGACCCTTTCTGAGCCTCAGTTTCTGAATCTGTGAATTGGGTAATGGTAATGACCTCATAGCATGAAATGAGGCCAAAAGCATGCGCCTCCCCAGTGGCACTCTAAGCTTTCTGAGGGTAAACAGGTCCGAAGATGGGGGGCAGATTTTCTCTAAGCCCTTCCTTTCCCTACACCTCCCGCCCCCCACCACCCCGTGCTTGTCTACACTGAGTACTTTCCTCTTCGTGCTGTTTTGTGGCATCTGGAGTGTCTCTGTGAACCCTCCCAGGAAGGGACCGCCCTGTCCATCTCTGTATCCTTGACTCCTGGCACAAGGCCTGGCACACAGCAGGCTGTCAGGAAGTGATGGTTGAATGAATAAGTAAGTGATTCTCCTTGGGGTGGCCCAGCAGGACCCAGCTCGGTGCCAGATCCTTGGTGGCTGCCTGGCAAAGGTGGAGCCGGGAAGCAGGGTTTGGATGCCTGCACAGCCGCCCCCTGCCCCCGCCCCTCTCGATCCTGGAGCCCGGGTCCAGGGAGGCGAGATCGGTTTGGCTGGCATGGGATGGCTTCCGTCAGGGCTTCAGCTTCCCTTGTGAGGCCTGGCCTTTCCCCTCCTGAGAGGGGAACAGCCCGACTTCCTCCAGCTCCAGTAGTGAAGGGGCCACTTTGGCCCTTGGTGAACCCTGACTCAGCCAGAAAAGGTGCTTTCAAGTCAGCAGTTATTGGGGTAAAATGCTGTTCCCCTGTGAGGGCACGGACTCGGGGCTGGGGGAGGAGAGGGGCCCTCTGGGAGGCCATCTGTGACAGCATCTTTGCAGGCCATGAGCTGTGCAACTCTGGGAGGCACCTCACTCTCCTCTGGCTTCTTTCCCCACGGGGGGGGGGGGGGGGGCTTCTGGCTCTTCTTTGGGTCCTGTGCCTGACTTTCCTTGCTGTGTTGAGGGGTGATCTGTTTCTGGACCTAGGCTTATAGAGCCAATGCAGGAACGTGGACAAAGCGTCAGAGTCTGGGTGTTAGGGAGTCTGGGTTCAGATCCTGGCTTCGCTGTGGAGTTGCAGAACGACTTTGTCCAGGGAGGTGATCTTCCGGGCAGGTTTCCTAATTCTTCGGGCAGTAAGTGCTCCAGAAGCCTGCCTGGGGTCGAGCTGGGCTTGGCGCGAGTTGGGAAGGAACCATAAGCAATGTCACAAACCAAAGTGCCTGAGCATGATTCCTGGCCCTGCCGCTTACCGGCTGGCCGTGACCTTGGGCAAGTGTTTAGCCCCTCTGTGCATCAGTTTAAGCATCTACAGTGGGGATCATGATAGTACTCACTTCATAGGGTTGTTGAGAATGATCTGAATTAATGTATGTGAAGCGCTTATGATGTGTGCCCGGCACATAGTAGGTGCTGTATATATATCAGCTCGTTTTGTTAGTGGTGCTATTATCAATAGGAAGCAGGATTTCAATGTTGGGGGGGGGGGGGGAGCAGGAAAGCTCGACGAATAGCCTGAGTCTGGAGATCAGGAGACCTGGGTTCTGATCCCAGCCCGTCCTCTACCTGCCACGTGACCCTGGGCGAGTTACAGCCCGTCATGGGGTTAACTGTTAACTATTACCCTGCATTTGCTGCATTTGGCTTTCGCGAGTGAGGCACATGCAGAGTCACGGTGGGCGCTTGTAGGGTTTTATTCAGAAAGAGGACTCTGGGTGCCCAGCCCATTCTCCTGCACCGGGACAGCCACTGTGGGTGGGCGAGTCCCGGATGCCATCAAGGAGGCACTGCAGACACAGAATGCTAGGGCTACACCCCCCCCACCCCCCCACCCCCGCCCCATCCCACGACTGTACTCAAGGCTGAAAAGTGGATGGAAAAGTACGTTTGAATACTCACATAACAATGGGATTATACAGATCAGGTTACAGACCTTTATTTATTTATTTATTTATTTATTTATTTTACTTTTCCCCATTTTCTGAATCGTCTGCAACGACTTCCATGTTTTTATGCTCCGGAAAGAAGGAACACACTTATACAATACAGCTATCAAAGAACCTGCTATACATAGTTAAACAAAAATGTATCAGTTGAACTTGGGGTCCAATTCAGGTCTTTGTTGTTAATAAATTCTATATATGTCATTTTTTTCCCCCCCAAAGGGGGTGGGTTTGGTCTGAAGTTGAGTATATATTTGTCAGGCCTCAGAAGACAGATGGAGTGTTTGTGGAGGGCCCCAGAGCCTGGGAGAGAAGAGTCTGCTATGCATGGGCGTGTCCTCCGGCTTCCATCGCGGGCGATACGCTCTGACTGATGCTTGTTTAGGAAACTTTTCAACAGCCGACACCAGAGGGCTTAATTTCCTCATGTGTAGACTAGGGATGAGAGTAGCAATAGCTAATCAGGGCAGGAGCTTAACACATGTTGAGGTTTTAGAGCGAACCCCGCTTCTCCTGAATTTGGAACCAAATGAAAACAGATGACAAAAATGGGAGCTCCACACGGAAGTGTCATTACTGAGAAGGCTAGCCGGAGAACGTGGCTTTCGATCTGGGGCCCAGAGGGCCTGCTAACCGTCTGCCCTCGAGCTGGCAGAGTTACCTGTCTGGTCACAGGCAACGCTGGACAGGGGCCAACCTCCCTGCGAGGAGCCGGTGGTAGTACAGAGGGCAACCCAGATGGAAGGCTTCATGCAGGCAGCCTGGCTCTGGGGGAGGCGGGACCCCACAGAGAGCACGCCCAGCGTGTCTCCTAGATGAGCCAATCACATAAGCCGCTGTTGGGGTCCGGAAGTAAAGGAGGGGGCAGAGCCAGACCAGGGGTGTTCTCCCGGTAGAGGTCCCTCCACGGAGAAACAAGTGGAGAGGGGAATGTTCGTTCCCCTGATAAGCATAAGGCTCTTTGAATGATGCTGGGTATTCAGCAAGTGCTCACGAAGTGTTAATTTGTCGTTGCTTATAATAATGGTAACAATGAATAATTCTGCTACAGTTGGAAAATCATTTTCCCGCTGTTTTAGGAGAGACGGTTTATCAGAATGTTTTTGCGGTGGGACCTGATGAGATGTCCTGGTGTATAGAGAAAATAGAAACTCCGTGGGGGTGGGGGAGGATTGATTTGTCTGAGGTCCTTGCAGACGTGAGTGGGTGGCTAGTCCTTGGGTCACTGTGGTTTTGCAAAGACAACCCACCTCCCTGACCGCTCTTGAACACATAACGGAGGAGCAGCTGGGGCAGGGAGGGTGTGTCGTCTACTCGCGCTGGGCATTTAGAGGCTCTCGGAAAGATCCTCTGATCTCCTTTCTCTCTGCCTCACACCCGCTCCTGGCACGGTTGAGCAGCAGGCTCCTCGTTTGCCGGGAGACTGTGTAGCTGGTTTTGCAAACCGTGCATCAAATCCCTTGGGGACGAGCTGCAAGCAGGGGGCTTAGGTACGGGGCCAGCTCTTCTTCCCACCATCTGCTCACCTTTGGGCAAGTGTCTCAACCGCTCAGAACCGTGGTTTCCTGATCTGTGAGCTGGGTAACAATAGTGGTGTGTCTACCACGGCTTGCCCTTGGGAGGATTAAATGAAGTAATGGATATGGGTGAAATGCTTAGTGGTGGGCCCGGTGCAGAATGCACCCTCAGTAAAAGCCAGAGACTGATGAAGGTGGTTATGAATGAAGGCTGCTCCTGCCACTCCTATTGATAAATGACAGAGTCCTCCTCCCCGGAGACTGAGATCTCTGATCTGACGTAAAGGAGCTTTCCAGGACTGTTTGGAGCTCTGAGGGCCAAGAGGGCCTCCGGCTTCCATGTGCTTAGTCCTCGATCGGACTGTCTGAGCCCAGCTTTGACTTGAGGGTTCCTGGCTTAGAGTGGAGGGCAAAGTTAGGGGCTTGTGCCTGCATTAATGGGATTGTGGTCTTGTGGGCATGTCTGTGGTTCATCGAGTCAATCTACCTGCCCGGTCTAGTGGACAGCATCCAGTCTTTGTTTGCATACCTCAAGGCTGGGAGAACCCACTAACTGTCATCTCTGCACAGATGTGACTTTTAAAACATAGGGTATAGAATTTGAACAAACCCAGCCTCCCTTAGATTCCACTCATGGTCCTGATCATGCTCATTGGGATGATGTCCGCCTGGAATGTGGACACTCCCTAGGGGAGACCAAGTCCCCCTTGCAGCAGAGGTGGCCCCAGGCCAGTGGTTCTGGTGTAGGAAGGAGATATTTCTGTCAACTGTTCAAAAAACATCGTCTCCATCTGAACCAAATGGGCATACACACACACACACACACACACACACACACACACACACAGGCTTTATAATTATTGAAGACATAATTTTTGTGGAAAAACTTGGAAGTTAGAGAATAGATGCAAAGGAGGCAATAACAACTCGGAAAGCAGCACTGGGGGTAGTTTGGTGTCCACACACACACAATCGGGATTAAACCATAGGGACCACGTCCTGTGTCGCCACTTTAGGTTAGCAGAGTAGAGGGAGGATTTTTCCATGTTATTCAATATTCTTCCGCAGCCTGTTTCCCCGCTCCATAGCAACACACCCCGTGGATCTACCATGACCCAGTTGAGCATTCTCCTGCTGTTGCACATTTAGGCCATTTTGAATTTTTCATTAGCTTCCACATTGCTATAGTGGCCACTTTGTCCCTACGTATATCTTGCGCTCAAACCTAATGCTCTCTGCGGAGTGAATTCCTAGAAGTGGTTTCGAGTCAGGTGGGTTTTAAACTCATGGTCTGAGGACCATAAGCCCTTTCCCCAATACCCACCAGAATGTAACCCCCCCCCCCCCAAACACTTAGCTCCAGCACTACCGGAGAGAGAGGGCACTGTGTCTGTGGGTGCTAGGGAGCAAGTGCATGGAAGGAAGGAGGCTGGTTCTGTGTGTGTGTGTGTGTGTGTGTAAGAGACAGAAAGAGAAAGACAGATATGGGGGAGCTTTTCCTCTTCAACCGTAGTCTGACTTTTGACCCTCTTCCTGTCTCCTTTCCAGGAGCCTGTGGTGTCATTAACTAATTATGAGATCTCTTTACTATTTAATGACCTTTCTCCATGGTGACTCCTTCCTTCCCAACAGCCTTCCGGGAGCCAGGGAATGGGAAGAGGAACCTGTGGGAGGACGCTCGTCTGGAGTAGGAGTTGGGTCAGGGAGGGGTCCAGTGGTTCTCAAACTCTGACATGTGGCAGAATCTCCTGGAAGGTTTGGTAAAGCACAGATCATACCCACAAGGCTTTCTGATTCCATTGGTCTGAGTTGCAGCCTGGGAATGTTGCATTGCTAATATGTTGCTAGGAGATGCTGGTCTGGGAATTAGAATTTGAGAATCCATGGAGTAGGGGAGGCTGTGTGGTGAGTCTCAGCTCCTGGTCCTGCCGACAGTAGGAACCTTGTCCTGTTTAGTAAAGGCTTGTGTGAGGCCTGAACTCACATTCTGCCTGCCTCCACCCCAGTCACCTTTTCCAGCATGTGCTATTTATATATTTATGTGCAGGAGGATAAGATGTTTATCGCCATCCCCATTTCACAGAAAGGAAAACAGGCTCTGACAGGCAACCTAATATGTCCAAGGGTGCCCTGAAAGTCAGCAGGGGCACCAATACAGGAACCCTGTCCTTGTCACCTCTCCCTGCTCCCCTACAACACCCCTCCCCACCCCCTACAGTGTATCACACACTCTGGGCTTCTCTCCTGCCGGTCTGGGGCAGAGCAAGAGGTACCTTCCCTGAACACTGTGCCTGCCCCAGGGGACCCCAGGTGAGGGGGCTTGGAGGGCAGGTTTGTCCACACTGTCTCTGAGCCAGGGTCTTGCTGTACTTTTTATCCACACCCCCCCCCCCCCCCCGCAAACCCCTACCCACTAGCCATTCAGTAACATGATCTTCTTCTAAGATCTAGTGTTCTCCAACCAGTTTATATTCCCAGTTATTGTTCTGGACATTTTTCTGGGAAGCCACGGAAACGTGTGCCCGACCACCCCCTGGCAGGCACAGCAGAGGACGAGGAGAGAACCCTCCTCTGTCGAGCATCTAATATGTGCCGGGCCTGCCCTGGACACTGTGCAGCCATGTATCAGTCATCCCCCTGCCAGCCCCCATTGTACAGATGGGGGAATGGAGGGTCGTAGCAGCTTGGCCAGAGTCACAGCTGAAAGGCACAGAGCTGGGCTTTCGATCCCGAACTCCAAGGCTGGGCCCCCTCGTCTAGAGTAGTGGTGGGTCCTGGACCAGTACAGCTGGGGGACAGCCTATGCCCTACCCACGACTCCTGCAAAGAGGGTCGGCCCAAGGGGCACAGCTGCCCTGGAATTCGGTGTCTCGCCCTGGGAGGGCCCCGGCCTCACCATCGGGAGACCCAGTTCAAATGGCGCTTTGTTACCGTCTGGCTGTGTGACCCTGGGGAAGTCACTCCCCTCCTCAGGGGGTTCTCATTTCTGCTAATGATACCTTACGCTTTATAGCTTTTAGCAGTGGACATTTTCTCACGTACTTACTCCTGCAGACCTCCCAACATCCTGTAAAGTGTGCAGGGAGGGTATTATTTCTGAGCCCATTTTATAGATAATGACAGGCTGCGAGTGAGATGCCCGGGGATCCTACAGCGACGGAGCGCTGGGGCAGGACTTAAAGCTGTGTTGCCTTGCTCCCCATCCTGAGCCTGGTCTGTCACCCTGAGCTGTCTCCTTAGTAAGGAGAGAGGACTCTGGCCTCCTCTCTATTCTCTGCCTCAGCATTGGGCATCCCAGGGCTCTTCCCTGGGCTGGTGGCTCTTGGGTACAAGGGGCTCTAGGAAAGGACTGGACTGGGATCCTCGCTCTGGGCCAGGAGCCTGCGGAGGGAAGATGGAGTGGTTCGGGCTGTCCCTGTTACCGTCTCCTGCCTGGCCATTTGGGGCCCCTGCTGATGGAGGGAGGTGGGGTCCGGCCCGGCTGTCCCTCCTACCTCAGCTCCTGGCTTCCCCTGGGGATTGTGCCTGCCCTCCTGTACTTCTGCACAGTACAGAATTTTCCAGACTCCCACACAATGGTGTCTGGGCCCTGCAGTTCTGCCCGGATGCCCTCACCTCCTCCCCTGTCCCCCGACTCAAGTCTTCCTCATCCTTCTAGGCCCAGCTCCAGCCACCTACCTCTCTGGGGCCAGCCATGTGCTCTGGCCAAGCCAACTCGGCTGTCTTGGGTTCTGCCCAGTGGGTGAGCTAATTAAGCGGGTTAGTTAACTCTTCCCTGAGGCCATGAGACCAGGGGCTGTGGCTGCTGTAGGTCCGAGCCCCTGAAGGGTCTACCAGGCTGGCAGGGCTCAGGGTGCTGGGTCTGGGTGGGCCGGGCATGGCCGACCCCCTCAGGGTCAGCCTCACACTTGTGGCTCTCACACTTGGTGACCTTGAGCAAGTTCCCTATCTTCTCTGACCTCTGGCTCCCTTCTCTTAAAAATAAAGCTACTTTTCTCACTGACACTTGTGAAGCTTGCATGAGATAAAGCGTGCAAAGTACCTACCACCACTGACGTCTGTTGGGGTTGAGGTGCTCAGGAAATGCCTCTGCTTCCCCACCCCTCCCCTCCCCTGCAGTCAGCTTGGGCTTCATTCTGCCTCCACCCACCTAACACGTTTGAGCCCGTATCTGGTTGGGCCTTGATCTAAGGCCTGCGCTGTATCTGCTCTAGCTAGGGGGTGTTCTAGGCTGATAACCGAGGAAGGATTGGGCAGAGGGACAGAATCAGCTGCACACATAAATGTGGTTTTTTTTTTTTAAAAAAAAGGGTTTTTTTTTTTTAACGTTTATTTTTGAGAGACAGAGCACGAGCAGGGCAGGGGCAGAGAGAGGGAGACACAGAATCCGAAGCAGGCTCCAGGCCCTGAGCTGTGAGCACAGGGCCTGACGCGGGGCTCGAACTCATCAACTGTGAGAACATGAGCTGAGCCCAAGCTGGATGTTTAACCGACTGAGCCACCCAGGTGCCCCCAAACATAAATGTGTTTAACCAGGCTCTGCCGGTTCTAAGTTGTGACCCTGGACATAATCCCTCCTAGAGCCTGTTTCCTAATCTTCAGAAAAGGGTTACTTCTACCTTCTACGTTCTCAGGATCACCCTGGAGCCTTCCCGGTAGGGTAGGGGTGGGAATCCAGGTGACCCGAAGCCCTGAGGGCTGCCTCTCATGAGCCCAGCATGGCTCATTTACCTGTCTGTTTTCCTGGTGCAGCATGAACGGTCCCCTTCCCCTCTGGACACCCGGAGGCTCACCAGGCCGTTGAGTTCTTGGCTCCTGGCCTGGTGTGCTGGGTTGCCCGGGGGCAGTAGCCTGTCTAGGGGAGCGGGCCAGAGGCCCCACCTGACTGTCTGAGACCGAGGTGGTGCGCCCCCCCCTCCCCCCGCCAGCAGGTCCCTATGCTCACAATTCTTGGAATTCCAAGCCTGGCCCTGGGGCCCACTGGGGACACAGATCCCCTTCTATACTGCTACACAGCTTCCTTTCCACGCCTGTATGTCTGCACATGGGACCTTCTCACCGTGATAGTAATCACACGCTTCCCTTTATTGTGCGAGAGCATTTTTATTCCTCAACCCCCCCCACCTCCCTGTAAGGCAGGAATGAACTGTTATTATCCTAGAGAAGGAAGGGGGCTTGCCCAGGCCCGCTGCTGGGACTCACGACCTCTCCACCCAGCCCCATTCCCCCATCCACGGTGTTCGCAGTCTTGGCTACATTTTGCCTTGCAGAGACATGCCCACCGGGAATGGGGAGCCCGGTTGAGAGGAGGTGGAGGTCTCCAGGGTGAAGGGTCCTAGATGCCTGCCCCAGGAGATCCGGGAGCCGGCATAGGGCCTACCCCACCGCACAGATAGGGAAAGTAAGGTTTAAGGAAGAGCTGTGATTAGAAGGTAGAGGGTAGCCCAGGTTGGGCTCTGTTCCTTTCTTCTTCCCCTTCCCCAGGGCCCTGAGGGCTCAAGTTGGGGAACTCCGTGGGGCTGTTTGGGACCTGGGTGCTCATTTTGGCTTAGCCACTGCAGGCTGAGGTCATGTCCTCTGCCTGCTTCAGCAATCTTCGGGGTCTGTGAGTGCCTCTAGTATCCCCTCTGGTGATACAGACCCAGACTTCTCAGAAGGGGAATCTCAGAGGGGGCAGTTTCCGGCCATGGCTCTGCCTGGTGCTCCCAGAATCTGGGGGAGGCCAAGGCTGAGGAGAATGTTCTGGGGAGGGGATGGGCCATTGTTAATGGCCGGTGGGGGAAGGACAGTGCGGGTAAGAACTGGAGGGCGCCAGTCTCAGGGAGGCCACAGGGGAGGCGGGCTGTTGGCTAGAGGAGATGGTGGGGAGTGGGTAGGGGGAGGCCGAGCTGGGGTGGGATTCTGCTTGGGTAAGCAGGGCCTTCATTCCTGGCTGGGTTTTGCCTTAGGCTTCCCTGGGGACTTCCTGTGCAGACCAGAGAGGGCTGGAGTCCTGGATGCACAGAAGGCTCCCTTCACCTAGGATCTGTGTCCCTCCCTCTGTCCCTGTCATTCTCTGTCTCGCTTTCCTTACCTCTCCCCTGTCCCGCCCAGCAACACCCCCCCACCAGTCTACCTCTGCCTACCCACCAAGTACCTCTGAAGCCAGAAGGTCTCTGGAGGTACCGAGACCCAAGGCCACCCTGGCTGGCTCTGCCCAGGCCTAGGGCTCTCTGTCCCTGGGAATAGAGCCATAACAGGCTGTGCCCCGGCTGTCGGGTGTCTGGGCTGCCTACATGGCCACCACCCTGCCCGGGAACCTGGGGCTTGGGTTCCACCCACCACATGGGAGGTACAGCCCTTCATCCCAGGCTCGGAGGTCCCGGATGCCTACAGCTGACTGTGGAAACGGATTTCCCCAGGCCGCTCCTTGCTGGAGCTGGGACCTGCTATGGGGAAGGCTGGCTAGGCTGGAGCCGGGGGCCTGTACGCTGGTGAGGTTGCCCTGGACATTCCGGACGTCAGAGGCTCTAAGGAGGAAGGATGCGCGAGAAGGAGGCTTGAGAGCTGGTCTTGGACACAGGGAGAGACAGGGGCCAGGGCGAAGCTCAGAGGAAGCCACGGGGGGAAATAGGGACAGATACACAGGGGAAGAGGCAGGGAGGGGAAGGACTGAAGGAAAAGGCAGAGAGCCCCGCTCTTCCCTTCTCTCCTGGCCTGAGCCACTTTAGTTGGGTCCCAGCCAGGAAGACCCCCATCCCCCCAGAGCTCTTGGGGTTCGAGACCTGCTCCTGCGCTCCACCCTTGGCCCCATCTTTTCTGTGTCTCCCCCCAAGGACCCATGAGAGAGACGGTCCCCGTACCCGTGTGCGCAGCACTTTTCCTGGACTGCGTCTCATTCACCCCGCCCCCGTGTCTGTCCCTGGCTCTTCCCATCAAATATCCCTGGAGCCAGAATGCCTCTCAGGCCTAGAGGCGCTGAGAACTGTAGCCTTGGGAGGTGGGAGGTATTAGGCCATTTTACAGATGAGGGAACTGAGGCTCAGAAAAGTTTAGTGGCAGTTAGGAGTAGACAGAGCTAGGGTTTGACCCCATGGCTGTCTGATGCCCACCCTAACTCCTCATGCCGAGATAATTAGGGCTGCCAGACAGCCCCTGAAAGAGTCTGTGCAGGAGAATGTTCTGGGAAGGCTGCCTGGAGGAGGTAGCATCTCTGCTGCCTTTTTTCTTTCTTCCTGAACCCAGTGCCTAGGGACAGGATGCTGTGACCAAAGAGCCTGCCTGATGCCATGTGGGGTCCCTTCCTTCTCCCTAATTGCCTCCCTAGGGCACACTTAGCACCCAGCCTCAGAGTCTTAGGAACCCCAGCCCTGACGCAGAGGTTAACCCTTTGCTAACCGCCTGCCTCCAGGCTCTGTGATGGGTGTGCGAGCTGGTCCCTGGCTCTCGAGTGTGGTTCCAGAATGTCTTCAGTTGGTTGGGAGGCCAGACTGTAAAACCCAGTGAACTTGGGTTAGGCCTTGGTGAAGCTATTTTAGTTGGCTATCGTTTGTAACTTTGTTTCTGCAGGCAGTGTAGATGACAGCGAAGGGTCGGACTGGTGGGGTTCAACTCCCAGCTTTACGGCCTGTGTCACCTTGGGCAAGTCCCTTTCCCACCCCGAGCCTCAGTTTCTCCCTCCATAAAATGGAGGTAAAAGCAGAAGCCACCTCATCGGGTCATCGCCAGGGTGCACTGAGCCATGTGGAGCGCTTGGCATGATTGCTGGTGACAGGTAACTGCAAAAATGTTAGCTTTGGTTAGTATTGGCTGGGTGCCGCTTTAAGATGACGTTGGTGTGTGATTGCTCCCATTCACATCCGCCAAACGGGGCACTCCCTGAGGGCAGGGGGGGTCTCCTCCTTCCTCCCCGTGTCCGGCTCAGGGCCTGCCTGGAGTCGGAGATTCAATGACCTGCAGTGGGCTCGGTGCAGGACGCAAACTCTGAGCGGAGACGGCCACGTGGGAGCCCCCGGGAGGGCCGCCCCTCGGGCCACAAAGTAGGCAGGACCCTGGACTCCAGGGTTGGGGGGTCTGGAACACAAAGCTCATGTGACAAGGGCAAGGGCCACCACCTTCCTGGGCCCCCGCTGATAACCCAGGATGACGAAGCCACGCTTTCCGCCTCACCGAGCGGCATGGGGTTGATTGGCTGAGGTTAGCGAAGCACCGCTCGCTCGGAGATGCTTCCGTAAACGCTCATGCCATCCATCGGTCTTCCCTCTGCCCGATGTCTGTTTCAGGTTCGCGGGGACAGGAACCTTCCTGGGGCAGTTTGCGGGAAGCCGTGTGTGTCCTACGTCTCAAGGGACAGTTTTCGTGCACACCCTCCTCCTGCCGTGTGAGGAGGGGAGTCATTTCGCCTGACTCTTCCCACAGCCCCCCGTCTCTGTGTGCTTGCATCCGAGCGTTTGGCAAGCTGATCCCACCATTTCCCCGGCCAAGGCTTGATAGCCCCATTTTACAGATGAGGACACTGAGGCTCAAGGTGGGTAGGCAACTTGCCAAAAGTCACACAGCTCTGTGAAGTGGGATTGGAATTTAGGTCTCTCTCAATTCAGAGGCCATACTATGACCTGGTTCATTGTTCTGTCCTCTGCCACGGGGATGAGGAGGGGTCCTCGGAAGGTGGCTAAATTCTGAGGGCCCATCTGGGTCTTCCTGTTAGGGGCCCTCGAATCTGAGGCTCTTGGATAGCCTCTCAGAGAGTTCTAAATATTCCTCCAAGTTAGGGCTTCCCAGCCGATGTGGTGAATGTCCCCAATGTGTTCAGATGGTTGGTTATCTTCTCAGCCCATGGGGACAGAGCCCTGGGCTGGTCAACTCAGACCAGGAGCATTCCTCTCTATCCACCCCAGGGACCAAACAGATACTTCTCTATGTGTATCGTTATGTGAAACAGGTTGGGAAGGAGATGGCTCTAACCAATCCCCTCCCTTCCCCCACCATACATACTGAGCACACACATTCCCCAGAAGGGTGGGGATTCATAGTCCTCTCTGGGCCTCTGTCTCTTCATCTGAGAAATGGGGACAAAGTAGGTGATGTCAAAGGCATCCTTCTGGCACTGCGAGTCAAAATATATAAGCCCTAGGACCAGCATTGGGAGGGGGCAGGGTCTGCATGGGGCCCAAGTAGCCTGCTAAGAAGGCCAAAAACAGTCCAGAAAGGGAGCCATGGAGAGGGAGAGGTCAGAGGCTATGGTTCAGCCTCAGTTTGAGCCTTTGGCTGCACGGTGCCAGGTGGGGAGGCTGGAAGACTCAAGGTGTCTGCGCTTCGCTTCTTGGTGTCGTACCGTCTGTAAAGTGGCCTCGTCCTCCTCATGCTAATGGCCTGCCGGTCTCATTGCTTGGGTTTCAGAGCAGAGCCTCGTAGGAAGGGCCACATCTGTCAGCCTCATCAGCCACGCTGAAAGAACGCTCTGGCCAGGATTGGTGGGGCTGATCTTTTCCTTCCTGACAGGAAGCCAAGAAGCAGCCTTGGAGCCGTGGCGGGATGAGGGGCAGGCAGGCAGGGGTGCAGAAGGGTGGGCTGAGCTGGCTCCACCATCTACTTCATTCACTTCAGCAGCAGGTGAGGAGGAGGGAGCTTAGCCACTTACTTGTGTGGCCTTGGGCGGGTCACTGAACGCCTGAGACTCAGTTTCCTTATCTATTAAATGGGTATGACAGTATCTCTGTGGGGTTCGTTACAGAGATTAAATAAGAGACAGTGGGAATGGTATGATACAAACTATAAGGTGCTGTTACTCCTGTGCCACAGTCCGGCCAGGCGTGGTGGCTGCCTGTGTTCCTGGGGTGCCCCTGGCCTTCTTCCCCCAAATGCCAGGAGTCAGTCCCAGCTCCAGGCGTTAAGGTCCTTAGGAGAGGACCCGTCACCTGGGCTCATGGGATGGTGCAGCAGAAGCGGGTTCCGTATCTGTAAGACAAACAGGAGGGCCTGGGGCTCTAAGATCCTGTGATTCCTGGGAGGGTCTGATCTGAGTGTCTTCTGACCCGGGATGGCGGAGGTGGTGGCATTCGTACCCCCGTGTTAGAGATGAGATGGGAAGGCTCGGAGAGGTTCTGCAATCCCCTTGCTCAAGGTCACACAGCTAGTTGGAAGCAGAGCTGGGATTCAGACTCAGGTCTTAAAGGAAACATGAGCCTAATCACGTTCTATGGCCTTGTGATTTTCCTGTTGCCCAGAGAAACGGCCTATTATACTTTTTCTTTTCTCTTTTAACAACAACAACAACAAAAGGGAAGATTGGGGAATGAAAAATAAGATCGTGCAGAGGTCAAAAAGCCAGCCCCCGGAGCCAGCCGAGGTTTCAGGAAACACATCACCTGCCCCGCATGAAAACAAACACAGCCACCTGTGACCAGCCTCTTTTCGTGGATGACCAGGACAAAGTCCAGAGAACTGGGGAGCTGAGTGGCTGAGGACTAGCTTGCAGGTGGAGAGCCCGCAGGCTAGGCCGGTTTCCAGAAACGAACAGCCAGGCCAGGCTTTCTCTGAGTTCCTGGTGAGATCAGGTGAGATCAGTTGTCAACTCACCAAACTGGCTGGGCCTCCAGGCCTCAGGCCTCTGAGACACTGCCGGAGGCTCAGAGACAGAGGCACCGCCCGTGCTCAGGTCGGAGGCCCTGTTCCTTGGCCGGCCCAGCCCTGCCCTGCCCTGTTTAACCCCTACCCTCTTGCCAGGAGCAGCAGCGGTCATCCTCTGGCACGGAGGCCCCCAGGCCAGGCATACATTTGGAGGCTGGATCCAGCCCCCTCGCGCCCCCCCCCCCCCACCCCCGGCGAGAGCGCTTTGGACTGTTGGTCAGGAAATCAACGACTCTGGGTAGTAATCATCATTGTTGTAATTTGATAGCATTTATTTGACACTTCCTGGGGGCCAGGCACTTTACAGATATTAGCTCCTGGAAGCCTTGCCATAATCCATTAGTCAGTCCATTTTACAAGTGGGAAAGCTGAGGCACCGTGGTGAAGTGATTGCTCAAGGGCACATAGCTGGCTGCGATGCGCAGATTTGGCATCTTCAGGCAGGGAGGGCGGGAGGGATGGCCAGGGTGCCCAGCACAGACTGAGCCCTACTATGCATGAACCTGACTGTGGTTCGTCTTCATACCTGTGTGGGGCGGGTACGTTTACTATGCCCATCTGCTGACAGAGGCAGCTCTGTAGTGTTTCCCAAGGCGATGTGGCTGAGCTGAGGCATATGAGGCCGCTCGGGGGTGGGAACGAAGGGCTGCCGTGCGACTGTCCTATACCTGTCTATGCAGAAGGCCCGGGGAGCCAGGACAGGCAGCGGGTGGCCTGGGGATGTCCAAGTCCTCCCTGTGCGTCAGCCCTGATCTTGCTGTGTGACTTGTGAGCTCTTGCTGTCTCCATCCCCTCTGGGAAATGCGGGGATCTGGAAGATCTCCTGCAGAACAGATATTCCTCCTGGGATAAGTCACCCCGGTGTCGTGTGGGGGAGGGGTGGCGTGAGCCTCTAGCAAGAGGAGCAGAGGTACAGGGAGCTGCGTGTGAGATTCTCCCCAGCCAGGCCCTGCTGCCCCAGGGCCCGCAGGCCTGCCTGCGTCGCACTGGGAGCAGAGGGACCAGGCCACGCTGGGGACCAGGCCGATGGAAGTGGGTCTCCACACATTAACATCCCCTGGAAACTTAAAAGACCTTGTAGTCTGGACTGTAACCCAGACCAATTTAATCAGGATACAGCTTGCAGGCACGAGCAAGCTGTACAGCGTCCAGGGTGATTCTACACACAGCCGAGATTGGGGACCACTGCCCTAAGCCAGTTGGGAGATGGGCGAAGTACGAACCTCTTGGCTTTCCAGGGTGAGTGACCCAGGGAAAGCACGCGCCTGCCCATCTGCATCTAGGGATAGGGCTCCCAGCTTTTCTGACCTAGAGGAGATTAAAATCCATTCTTGGGAGTAAACAGCCTCCCCTTCCCATGAACCAACAACGTCATTCTTAAGGACCAGAAACCTCCAGGTGCAGGATCAAAGTTGGTTTGTCTCATCTCCTCTGAGAAATCTTTCCTGAGCTCCCCAGACACCCCCTTCCCCTTCCTTCTTCCTGCAAATACATACCGAGCGCTTAGCACGTACTAGGCCCTGCTCCAGGCTCTGGGATCCGGGGTGAGCGAGACAGACACAGCCCTCCCCTGAAGGAGCCGTGTTCTAATGGGGGCTCTAGACGCACTAAGTGAACCAATAAGCTAACTGCGGTGAGCAGGCCATGTGATAGACCCCAGTGTCCAGGGTGCTGTTCCTTACAGTCAGCAGGCGAGACCCCCTCACCCCAACCTGAGATTTGGGCAACTTGGTTGGGGCAGGGACGGGGGCTGGATGTTGGCATGTTTGGATTCTGCTGTGCAGATGAGGTGTTCAGGGAAGGCCTCAGGGAGGAGGGAACTTGACCTATAGGAAGTGGAGGAACCAGCCGGGAGCTTTGGGGGAACCACCAGGACAAAGGCTCTGAAGCAGGCAAGGACCTAGTGTACCAAGTCACAGAAAAGAGTGGCCTTAGGAATGAGCGCGTGTATGGGGAGGGCCAAGGCGTGCGGTGCTGAGGACAGGGGAGGGGCAGGGCAAACCAGACGGGGCCCCGCCTGCTGCCTAAGAGGCTGGATTTTATAGGGGACATGTTGGCTACGTCAAGGTTACAGGGCTGCAGGCAGGGGAGTGACAAGGTCTGGTTTACAGTTTTCAAACCCCTTCCTGCAGCGTGGATGAGGGATGGGGGAGGACAGGAGTGGAGCCTGTGACCAGCAGACAGCTGCACTGGTCCAAGCAGGAGGTGAGATTTGGGCTGGGTGAGGTGTGGGACTAGAGGAGACACCTTCAGGCTGCGGGATGAGGGGGAGGAGGGAGAGGGAGTGTGGGTGGGTGTGGCTTTTAGGTGTTTGGCCTGGGACAGCTGTTGGGTGGAAAGGCCATCCCCACCCCATCCCTGGCCCCCGAACCCTGCAGCACTTAGAATCCTTAGCGCCGGCCCCTGAGCAGGCGCCTCTGGTCTGGCATTTCCTAAGACGTGCTCCGTGTGGCCTTGAGGGCTATTAAGTGAAAAATGGTTTCAGTTCAGCAGTGTTTGCCGCGGCGATCTTGAGGATGTTAACAGCCTAATGTGTGGTGGCTCTCAGGGAGAAGTGGCACTTTACAGACTCGGTGACAGCAAACCTTCTGTTCTTAACAGCGCGTCTTCCAGGACTCATTGTGAGGCGCCACTCCAGGAAACGCTGATCTGGTTCCAGCCCGGCATCGCACAGGTGAGGAGGCGGGCCCAGGGAGGGCGGTCACCGTGCTGGGTCCGGTACCCCGTGTCCCACCAGAGTGGGCACCGAACCCGCACCTCCCCACTCTGGGCCTGCAGGTGCCGCTCCGTCACGTAACTGTTTTCCACGAGGCCGTTTGGGGACATGCGTGTTCCAGGGTCAGGCTGGAGGGCCCCTGCCCCCCCCGTCCTCAGGTGGGGAACAGACCGAGCCTCCTACCCTACGAGAGCAAATTCTCAGGTGCCCCACACGGACAGTGGTGCTCACGAAGACACCAGCTCTTTCCCAGTCCTGCTTCCTGTACCCAGGGGGCTTCGGGGAAAGTGAAGGAGCCTTGGCGGTGGGTCCTGGCACCCAGAGCTGGCTCAGGGAGCTCGCCCCACAAAACCCCCACCCCACCCCTTGGATGAGGACAGAGGAGGTCTAACGACAGTCCCCGCTGACTCAGGGGCCGTGGGTATCAGACCCCTTTCAGGTGGCTGAGCGCTTGGAAGTCCAGGTGTTTTATGGGGAAGTCCCTCCTCACTTCACCATCCCTCCATTCTCCCCTCCACCCATCCCTCCATCCATCTGTCCATCATCCTTCCATCCATCCAGCCCCCGAGTTATCCCTGCATCCTCCCACCGCCAACCCCCATCCGTGGCTCTGTCCAGCCACCCATTCCATCTTTGATTCTGCAACATTTGCTGGGAGCCTACTTTGTTCTCATAAGTAATACATAGTCTTTCCCCTCAAAGTATCACGGTTCACAGGGGAGATGGACAATGAAGTAGACAATTACCATACAGCATCATGAATTCTCGTGGTAACCTCCATTTATTGAAAGCCTACCATATGCCAGGCATTTTATCCACATTATCTAATTTAATCTCCGGACAAAGCTTCCAAATGGGTTTCATTTTCCTCCTTTCAAAAATGAGTAAGGTGACGCTCAGAGAGGTTAAGTCAGCTGTTCAAGATCACACAGCTGGGAGATGAGAGAATTACATTCAAACCCAGGCAGGCCCTCTAACGCCGGAACCTGTTCTTGGAACAACGAATCCAGTATCCGAAGCTATTGGAAGGAAGCGGAGAGGGGGCGTGGCTAACCAGCAATCTGTGTTGACAGGGACTAGGTGACTACGGTGGTAGAGACAAGGCAGGCTGGGGTAGAGGCGTCTTCCTGGAGGTGATTTCTGAAGTCAGTCTGGAAGGATGAGTAGGCGTTGGTAAAATATCAGCCCAGTAATCTCACAGTACAAATTGGTTTGGCGTAAAATGGTGTATTTGGTCAATTTAAATTGTGGTTGTGTAGAAATGGTCAATTTACCTGCTATAAAGTATAACATAAAACAGTCCCTCCTACCTACTGCCCAGACAGCTGTCGGAGACTGCTCTGGAATTTTCCAATAAAACGCGCATTCGTGTCATTCCCTTGTGTCGCCGGCCGTCCGTACACGCTTGCCGGGAGGCGTGGGCAGACCCTCCAGTGTTTACAGAAAGTATACACCAGGAAGCATAACATTCTCTTCAACTTCATCTGCAAATGAAACCCTCACCTCTTCCACAAGTACCGATTGACACAGGCCCAGGGAGCCCTGGCCCTACGAGGTACTGACCTATCCGTTTACAGCAGTGGGTTCAGTCAGGCCCCTCACTCTGTAGGTGAGGAGAACGAGGACCTAGAAGTCCCTTCCCTGTGGCCACGTGTTGGCAGAGGCAGTATCTGAGCAACTCTGGGAGCTCCCTGATGTTGCTGCCACACCCCGTCGCAGAGCCACCTGGGCATGTTCTCAGGCTGGACTGTGACCCCCAGATCTTCTTGGGGCTACCCGTCTTCTCCGTGTCGCTTTGAGGGGGAAATGTCTGTACCTTACAGGGAAGAGAGACTTTGCACCCTTGGATGTCGGCCAGTGTGCCACTGGTTCTGGGCACCTTCTCCCTCAGGAGATCCCCGGGGAGCCTCTGGGGCTTCCCGGATTGGCCAAACTGCCTGCCAGTCATGGGGCTGCTGGCTCCTGTTCTAACATCTGAGCCCCACCCCCCGCCCCAGCTGCCTCCCGGAGAAGATGGGGTGGCCTAAGGGGTTAGGTGGCCTGAATTCTGCCCTTGCTGGTCAACATACCAGTGACTGGGGACAAGCTCCTTCACCCTTCTGTGCCTTTCTTTGCTTATAGGACACAGAAGGGCTTTGCCCAATGTCTAGTACAATTCATGTGAGTGCCCGAGACCAGCGAGGTTGCTCAGAGTCTGGAGCATCCGTGAATACCAGTTTAGCAGGTTCTGTCTCCTTCTTGCCCGCTTGGGAATCCCAGCCGTCCCCAGAGATCCCTTTATATAGTCGAGGACACTCAGACAGGACGCACTTCACAGGGGAAGGGTCTTGGGCTCTGGAGCCCACCCCTGCTTGGGTGCTGTGCGGCTTGGATGAGTTACTTCACCTCTCTGAGCCACGGCCTCCGGGGATAGGAACACCTCCCTCGCTTTCTGGGCGTGTGAGACGCAGGTGGCCTCCTAGAGTCGGTGCCACTCACTGGCGGCCACTCTTTCTCACTCAGCGGGCCCAGAATTTACTCTTGTCCGCCAACTGCCCTTTCTTTCCTGAGCACCCACAACCCTGTGAGGCTGCCCTGGCGCCCCAGCCTGAGCAGAGGATGTGGAAGTGGAATGTGTAGAAACTCCCTTCCCGTACTGCCCAGAAACAGACAGACATCGGTTGCCAAAGACCGTTTGCGTGTTTCTCCAATTGCACAAGATCCCAGCGCGCGCTGCTCGGGCCCTTGGCCGCTGCCAGCGCTCCGCGAGGCTCTTCCAGTGAATCGTGACCTGTCTGTAGACTGCTTGGGGCTCAGCCTGGGTCAGCCCCTCGGGGTGTCCCGCGTCACTTACAGGGAGGAGACCTAGCCAGGCAAGCATGAGAAACATGCCCCTTTCCCCTCCATGAGAGACTCTTTCCTCTGCTGTTTCTTGTTCCACGCAAGTTCATGAAGAACCTGTGGTCTTCTGTGCTGGAGGGGGGAGAAGAGAACAGTCACGCTCCTTCATGGGGACCGTCCCCTGCAGGTCTCCCTCAGGCCAGGCCTCGGTTCAAGATCTCAGATCTCTAGACCTCCTGACACAGGGAGCCCCTGTTCTCCCCGCTCCGGACCTGGGATAGGCCCCGGGTGGAGTTGCTATGGCCGGGGTTTCCCTGGCTCCTAACTCCCTGTTGTTGTCCCTGCGTTTCTCAGACCCCAGCCTTGGACCCTGGTAGACTGGAAGAGCCCTTCAGGCCCCTCTCCTCACGTTGCACTTGAATCCCCGCAAGCCTTTGTTCAGGCTTTGCTTCCATGCCACTTGTAACAGGGTGCTCATTACCACTCAGATAGCCTTTTCCTTCTTTGGACGGCTTTGCTTCATGGTGTGCCCAAATGCGACGCGCAGAAAGGCAGCTAAAGAAAATGTTCTCTAATTGAGACGTGAGAAAACTGAACTGGGTCCCTTGGGAGGTGGTGGGTCCTCCCCCTTAAGCCCTCTCCCCCATTACCGGAGGTGCAGAAAGTCAAAGCGGACCTCCCACTGGCAAGGATAGAAGATCATTACATGCAGAAAAGGCAGAGGGGACCTCCATAGGGACAGGATGTATTCACAAGGCTTAGGGCTGCCTTTTACCCTTGCAAGAGGAGGAAGGGGTAAAGCCCACCCCTTGGCCCTCCTCCCTTCTGCTCTGTGGCCTGCCCCTCCACCTCCCATCCGCAGGGCAGTGGGAACAGCACTGGGCCCAGTGCCTGCTTCCCCACCCCCAGGCCCAGCTCTGCCCATGCAGCTGCCCCATGCAGCTGTCCCGGCCCCAGCTGCCCAGCCCTGGCTCCTTTCGCCCCACGGAGCCCAAGAGCTGGGCTGTTGTCATTCCTGGATTGTATGGCTTCAGGGAGGGGGCGAGGGCAGCCAGCTTCCAGCTTCCCTCTTCCGGCCTGAGGTCCATCAGTGTGGGGAGATACAGCCAGTGTGCTCAAGCATGGTTTGTGTTTCAGAAGCACGAGTGTATTGCCCAGGAAAACAGTGAGAAATTGGGAACAACCATGGGTCTAATCATAGAGTATTGATTACATGCTTTGTGATATATCTGTATCCGGGACTTTAACCCTAGGATCCTTGGGGGTTCCTGAGCGAGCTTTGTGGGGCCTATAAACCTCCGGAAATTATTTGCAAAATGCTGCCTATACATGAATTTTCTGGAGGAATCTCGCCCTGCAAAGTGTCAAATGATCAGCAGTATGGAATCCTACACAACATGTAAAGTTGTGTCATAGAACATTTTATCAGCATGCAGAGATAGTATATTGTAGAATGAAAAAGGCGGGTTACAAACCACTCTGTACAGTATGAGCCCGGTTTTGTTTAAAACCTTCTGTTAAACACACATGCTGGAAGTGTAGCTCCTAAAATGATGACAGTTTTTATCTCTGGGGTAAGATAAAAGTTTTTGTTCCCTTTGTGTTATTCTGTATTCGTTGGATATTCTACCATGCATATTTGTTCTCTCTTTGAGGAAAAGGTGGAGGGCGCACTCGGTCCATTTTCTAAGAAGCCAGAACTCTCCTTCTCTCCCAGCAGCCCCCTGGCCCCAGACTGGGCTGCAGATCTGTGCCATAAGCTACGGTCTCACCTCTGAGTCTCCAGCAACCACCTGCCAACTTCCTTGCCTCCTCCCTTTGACCAGCATCCATCTGGGCATTTCCAAAGCCCAAGAGGGTCCTACGTGACTTCCCTCCAGGCCCTGCCCAGTTGAGTGGCCAACCCAGACTAACTGTCAAACATCAAGCAACCGAGATGGCCTGTAGGCCCGCACTTCCTGGCTGTGTGGCTTTGGGCCAGTCATCGAACCTCTCTGGGCCTCCGGGTACCATAAGACAAGACCTCGTGTTAGTTCCTCCCTCTGGGATTGCCGTGAGGATGAGCTGGGATGATTTGGGGGCCGCTGGGTCACTGATAGCGGTCAGCATTGTTCCCTTTCCGCCTGGCCCAGCCTGGCCCTGACCTACCTGCCTTCTCTCTCCTCCCCAGGGAGCTCCAGGACCAGCAGGATGGGGTCAGCCTGTATCAAAGTCACCAAATACTTTCTCTTCCTCTTCAACTTGCTCTTCTTTGTAAGTACGACCAGCACCAGCCGATTGCCTCCAACAGAGACTCTCCTCCTGGGGGCAGCCCAGCCTGAGGACCCTCCAGACGCTCCAGGCCAGCGATGGCAGTGGGACACGGTCAGCGAGGGTCGAGGACAGACCACTGCAAACGGGACTGGGTGGGGCAGCCGGGAGATTGCCTACGCTCCAGCTGGTTCTGTGGTGCCTCTCCCAGCTGTCCTCTCTCGTGTCCCCAGCACCGAGGTCCTGGGCAGTCAGGGTTGGAAGTAGGCACGGGTGTGGAAGAGCCCCCTGGGTGTCCCCTAACTCATCAGCAGGGAGTTCTCTGAAATCTTTCTCGTCCTGTCCTGGCCCTCCCCCTACCTGTGTCCCCTCTGAAGAACTCCTGTTACGGTTCGAGATTTCAGCTGCCCCCCTCCTCCCTCACGCCCGTTGTGGGGGGCACACCCAAGCTCCCAGAGGGTGTGCGGGAGAGACCAGGCTTGGGGCCAGAGTGGGGACCCAGTGCCCCTTCACCAGACCTACCCTGGCAGGCCTCACCAGGTCCCCAAGCCATGGGGCCGCCCAGATGTAAGCCCAGTGCACATCTGGAGCTGGTTTTCCTGGGGCCTCAATTTTCCTCTCTGGCCTGGCACTGACTGATTCTTCCTGCTTGGAGTTGCAAGGATGATGTTGGGGTGTGCGTGTGTGTGTGTGTGTGTGTGTGTGTCTGTGTGTCTGTGTGATGGGGTGGGGGAGTGGCCTGAGAGGCCCTCCCGGGCCCAGGGTGGTGCTAGGGGCTATGTCTCCTCTGTTGCTGGTTTACCCTATACTGTTAAAAATCAGGCTGAAAAAGAAGATGTTTATCATGATCCAACTTAATTTTTAAAAATTACGCACACACACGAAGATTTCTGAGAGGGGAAGAAAATGCCTCTCCGTGTTAGTGTTGGGATTCCTGAGGACTTGGATTTTATTCTGGGTGCTTCTCTGCGTTTTCCAAATCTTCCTACAATAGACACGAATGACTTGTGGGGAAAAGACGTTTTATGTCAAGTTACACAGGATCGTAGACAGTTTGGAAAGTGAAGAGTCATTCTAAATCCCCCCTCATAACCATAACCCAACAGATACTTACGAGTGTGTTGGCACACGCAAACACACACACACGCACCCTTGTGTGCATGCACGCGCACGCACAGCTGTGGTGCTGCCTGTTGGGCCGTTTGTCCACCCAGCCCCCTCCTCTGAGAACTTGCTGTGGTTCTTGTCCTCCCCGGATGGCAGCCGGTTCTAGAAGCTACCGCAGCCAGGGCCTGGGCACCTGGGCTTCCCCAGCTTGGCGGTCGGGTCCCTCCTGGCTGGGCCGGGCCTCTGGGAAACAGTTGCCGATGCAGCCGGAGCCAAGCCTTCCCTGGCAGGTGCTTGGTTCCTGGGCCTCCGCCTGGCTTCAAGTCCGGCTAGGACTGGGGGACAGGGGGGCGGGAGTGCTGTGGTTCTACCCTTGGGGACTCTAGGGACTGAAGAGAGGGGTCTGGGCTACAGCCTGGGGAGCGCCAGGGTTTGGAGTCCAGGGACACAGACAGCCCGTCTCACCCCGTGCAGTGGGAGGGAGGGGGTAGAGACTGGAGAAAGGAAGCAGGCTTGGTGGTTTTGGCCGAGGGGTCCCTCCCCATCCTGCTCCTAGCCTGCCCCGTGGAGCCAGAGGCTGGAAAAGCTTGTCTCCGGCCAGAGTTTTGGGGGCTGGCAGGAGTCAGGTGTTAACCCCCTGCGTGCTGGGGTCCAGGATGGCCGATCAGGATGAGAGGGGGTGGGCAGGGAGAAGGGGAGCTTTCATCAGAGGAGGGGGAGGGGAAAGGAGAGACTTAGAGGGACAGTGCACGTTTGTTCGCTCACTCACTCCTCCCTCGTTCGCCACGTGTGTCCTAGACACCTGTGCATATTCAGACCCTGTCATGGGTCCCGGGTAGTCACTCACCAACAGAAGGGCCATGGTTTCTGTCCTACGTTCCTGGTGGAGCTGGGGGGGCTCCAGTCAAGTATTTATTCAAATGGATGATAAGACGGCATTTGTCCCGTGTGCTGGGCATGAAGGATACGGCCCGCAGGAGAGGTGGTAATAGGGCACTTGACCTTGTCAGGATGGCCAGCTACAGCTCCCTGGAGTTATGTGGGGGGGGGGGGGGGGGGGGGAGAGAGGAGTCCGGGCTTCTGCATGAGTCCCGTATGGGGGCGGGGGGCAGAGTGGGGCTTTCCGGGGTGCGGGCCTTGCAAGCCTTCCAGGAAGGATTCTGGTTTTATTTGGTGCATGGTGGGAAGCAGTTACGTGATCAGACTTGTGGTTTGGAAGAGTCGCTCTGGCTGCTGTGTGTGTTCGCATATGCATACGTGTACACGTGTTCATCCTTGCCTACGCTCCCTGCTGACCCCGGGCTTCCCAGAAAATTGCCCAGTCAGCTTTTCTTAGGTTCACAGAAACCCGGAAGCCGCTTGCTGATGCCGTACTCTTCTGGGGGAAGCCGTTGCTGTAAGGGTCCTGGCTCCCGGCTGAGCCCTGAGGGGAGATCCTGGTGGACCTGGGGGGCTGGGCGTTGTCGGTTAAGGTGGGGGTGCCCCATGGTCTCAGCCTTGGTTCACAGAGAAAGAGAGTGCCAGGGTGCCTCCCCCATTCTGGTTGGCTGCCTGGCTGGGGCTGTTCCTGGCTGACTCACAGCCTGGCGGCTGGTCCGGCCACACAGATGTCAGTCTTTGCACATCAGACCCACATGGGGCTGAAGGATGAGTGCCGGGGACTTCCTTTTTGGGTGTCTTGAGGCGAGCCGAGGAAGTTAGCTGGGAAGTCCTGGATTTTGACCTACTTGGGATTATGTTTGCCCACAGGGAGTTTTCTGCCCTGCCCCGTGAGTGTAGGGAGTGAGCAAGTCACAGGAGCAGACTGTGGGCCTGACGCCTGGCCATCGGCCAGCTGTGCTGTGAGGGGCAGAGTTGGGGTGGGCAGGGCCTCAGGAGTCTTTGGGAATCGAACTCCCAAGTTCTGTAAAGTCCTGCTTCCTCCCAGCAGGCTATATAGTCCGAGGCACCCCCACCTGACTCGAACCCTCCGGCTCAGCAGGGTCCCAGTAGCCTCACTGTCCCCAGAGGCTGGCTTTCCAGGTGAAGACCCAGGACAGACCCCGGGTATCCCTGCTGAGGCCACCATCTGACCTAGAGTAATAGACCTGGCTTTCAGCCCCTGATGGGAGGAATGGGCGACCTCTGGCAAATCGGGGCATCAGTTTCCCCATCTGCAAAATGACAGTAACAGGGCCCATCTGGCAAGGAGGGAGGAGGGGACCCATGACCTGCTGGGAGACAGTGGGGGACAAATGTAGGGTTGCCATCAGCTGCTACTGTCTCTAAGGGGGTCAAGACTAGGGCAAGGTGCGTGAGGCACTCACTTGGGGACGAGAAATAGCCCCACGCTGTGCCCTCTCAGGGCTCCACTCTTTTCAGAAGGAAAAACATCACTGGTACCGATCCTGCCTTTATTTAAAAGTTTGATATTTTGTTCATCATAGATTTTTATTTTTTTTTAATTTTTTTTTTAACGTTTATTTATTTTTGAGACAGAGACAGAGCATGAACGGGGGGAGGGTCAGAGAGAGAGGGAGACAGAATCTGAAACAGGCTCCAGGCTCCGAGCTGTCAGCACAGAGCCCGTTGCGGGGCTCAAACTCACGGAGCACGAGATCATGACCTGAGCTGAAGTCAGACGCTCAACCGACTGAGCCACCCAGGCGCCCCATTCATTCATCATAGATTTTTAAAATGAATTTTGGTTTTTAAAAGTAATTGCTGCAAATTCTTATCTTGGGCTGTGTGTGTGTGTGTGTGTGTGTGTGTGTGTGTGTGTGTGTGTGTCCTCTTAATTTTTATGCCCAAGGCAAGCACCCCGTTTTCCTTACTGTGGTCCTGGCTCCTGCTTTAATGACAGCACAGCAAGGCTGTTCAAGCCCCGTGGGCTGGAGTGCTCACCCCACGCTGAGGCTCAATCAGCAGCTGCTGGCCTCGCAGCTTAGGACCTGATGGCTGAGCGGGGAGCCCAGGGCCTGTGATGGAGGCGGGAGGTGGCATGCTAGGACCCTCAGGTGGGCTCAGGCCAGACCCCAGGTGAAGGCCAGTATTGTGGGGTGATGCAGGGTCCTCTGCTCCCAAAGGGAACCTGTGCTCTTGCCCTGGCTACAGGCACTTCCCCAGCCTTTGCTGGCTTGGGGGGATATGAGCCTCCTCTGGGGTCCCACCTGGGGAGTAGGCTCAGGTTGGGGGCCACCCTGGTGTGAGGCAAGGAATCCCTGGGCCTATGCCACCCATTCACCCCAGGTTTACCTTTCTATTCCTGCCTTTACAGTGGGTTCCGGATCTCGTTCATTTCCTGAGCACTCAGCACCTGGTGAGATAGGCACCCTGGGGATACAGAGCTGCACACAGCCCGGCCCTGCCCTCGGGGAGCTCACCATGTAGCCTGAGAAGGACACACAGCTGGTTAAAGCCAGTAGGAGGGGCGCCTGGGTGGCTCAGTCCGCTGGTTTGAACTTCCATCTAGAGATTTCCGCTCAGGTCATGATCTCACGGGTTTGTGGGGTTCAGCTGGGAGTCTGCTGACAGTGTGGAGCCTGTCTGAGATTCTCTCTCTCCCTCTCTCTTTGCCCTTCCCCCACTCTCGTGTGTAGGCACACTTTCTGTCTCTCAAAATAAGTAAGTTAACGTTGAAAAAATAAAAGAAAATAAAGCCAGCGGGAATGGCTGTTGAGAGGGGTGCAGGAGTGGTTGCCACAGAGTAGGGGCCCCTTGGCCGGCCTGGGGGAGTCAGGAGGGCTCCTGTGGAAGCCGAGCTCTGAGGGGCAAGTGGCAAGTGGGCCTTGATGTTCAAGTCCGTGCAGGGTTTTCCCCAGAGGTGGTTCGGGATGTTTGTGGCCCCTGAGATAGGCTGGGGGAGGGAGGGGGATGGCCTTGGGGAAGAGCCAGGAGGTAAAGCAGGAGGGCATCCCTGGGGGGAGGCTGATTGACTTGGTTTAACCACCCATGGGCCTGCGGTGGGGGAGACTGGAGGCAGGCCCTGCTGTCTGGATGGCTGGGGTGCACCGGGACTTGGGGTACAGGGCCTGAGGCCACCCGGAAATCCCTGGGCTGGGCTGGGGATGGAGGTGGTGCCCCCCCTTCCCCCCGCCGTGTCCTCCTGGCCTGGCTGCAGGGGCAGCCCGCGGGGCCCTCAGAGGCCCCCATTGACCGCACCCTCTCTTTCCAGATCCTGGGCGCGGTGATCCTGGGTTTCGGGGTGTGGATCCTGGCCGACAGGAGCAGTTTCATCTCTGTGCTGCGTAAGGACCCCTCTGATCCCCCTGCCCAGCTGGTTCTGGAGTGGCCGTCCGGGGCAGCAGGCAGGGCCACCGCACCGCACCGCACCGCACGAGGACTTGAGCCTCAAAGCTGGTCCCTCTTCCAGCTGCCCTCAGGGCCTGGCCCAAGTCCTGTGCTGAGCACTCTGCCCTGGGCCCCCTCTGCAGGGGTTTTCAGAAGGAATTTTCTCTCCCTCCCTAAACAAAGCTGCTGTTGTCTGGAAAACAGTGGGGGGTTGAGGGAGGCTTGCTCTCCCATTCCCGGCCCTTCCCTCAGCCCTGACCTTGAGAAAGCCTCTTATATTCTCCTTCCCTCCATTTGCCGGCTCAGCAAAATGTGGGCAACAGTCCCTCCCCAGTCAGTTTAGGTAGATGGAGGAAAGGCCGGGAAAGACGGATTGTCAGGAGTTGGTGACGTGCCTACTATGTACCTGGTGCCAGTCAGACTCATGGGGCCTGTGGGCTGAGGAGGAAACCACCGGGCACAGCAACCACTGTTTGTGTTCCTTATGCGCCAGGCATGGGGCCAAACGTTTTACACATGACAATTGCCTTAGTCCCTCAAGAGCCCCGTGAGGTAGGGACTCTTCTGTTCCTGCCTTACAAATGAAGAAAGGAGGCTCAGAGGAGTGATGTCCCTGGCTCAAGTTCACTTAGCTTCGAGTGACAGGTGTGAGATTCGAACCCCGAGAGCTTTGGTCCTGTATGCTGCCCATGGTAGGGGAACCACAGCAGGGAGGCCCCTTCTCTCACTCTTCAACGTTTGTTTTTTTTTTTTATTTTTTATTTTTGGGACAGAGAGAAACAGAGCATGAACGGGGGAGGGGCAGAGAGAGAGGGAGACACAGAATCGGAAGCAGGCTCCAGGCTCCGGGCCATCAGCCCAGAGCCTGACGCGGGGCTCGAACTCACGGACCGCGAGATCGTGACCTGGCTGAAGTCAGACGCTTAACCGACTGCGCCACCCAGGCGCCCCCCCTTCTCTCACTCTTGAAGCAGGAGGAAAGAAGCCCAAGGCACTCTTGCACCGCTGACAAGAGCCCTTCCAGGTCTACACACACACACACACACACACACACACACACACAGCCTCCTCCAGGAAGCCTTCCAGGCTTGCTGCACTGATCTCATGGCTGCCCTGAGGTGGAAGGGAGGCACGGCCGAGGGCCCCCGAGTAGCACAGGGATGCCACTCCCATCAGTGAGTGCATCCTTGGCCCGCTTCCCTCCCAGCTGCTGCTGAGGCCGCAGGTTTGGACTCAGGCCCGTGACAGCTGCTTGATTTGAATAAAGCGGAACCAGGCTAGGATGGGTGATGGAGAGGCCACACCTGTCACTGTGGCCCCAGGGGGCTAGGCCGCCCCTCAGACCTGAAAGGAAGCAAGGACATCCACCCTCCAGCCACATCCGATGTGGCCTGGGGCTGGTAGTCTGGCCTCTTCCTGAGGGGCTGCAGACTGTACCCCCATTCTGGGGCTAGGGTCTGCATTTCCCGCCCCAGCGGGGTACCCACGCTCCCCGTGCCCACCCTCCATGGGCCCTGATGAGGCCCAGGCTCCCCACTTCCTGGCCGTGGCCTACACCCAGCAGGCACTACGCCATGGGGCAGAGTCTAAGGTCCGGCTTGCCCACTGCATCCCTGCCCTCTGCACCTTGCCCCAGGCCCCAGGCTCCAGGAACCTCCTGCCGCTTCTCCCGCCTCCTCCCATATCAGTTCTCAGACTCTGGAGCTGCCAGAATTTAGAGGTCCCCTAGGGGCACCTGGAATGTTTTCACAAATACAAGGGCCCCCAGGGATCTGACTCCATTGATGTGTGGGTGGGGGCCTGGAGTACTATGGTTTTGAAAAAGCTCCCCAGGTGCTTCCCCAGCCAGGGCTTGTAAACACTAACCTACCAGAGGAAAAAGACTTACTAAGAATCACACACAAAGTGAGGCTCAGAGCTGGGACCTGTGTCCCTGGCGTGCATGACATAGCTCTTCCCTTACCTAACCGTGGGTCCACGGGGCGAGGCGTTACATCTTACAGTGGGGGAAACTGAGGCACAGGAAGGGGAAGTGACTTGTCCAAGGACACACAGCTAGGAGGCAGAGCTGGGATATGAACCAGGTGGCGTGGGTCCTGAGCTCCCGGAGCCCCAAGCCCCTGTCCTGCAGGGTCCCACACATTCATGCCTTAACGAGAGGAAGCAAGTGCAGTGGTTAGGGGCACAGACTCTGGAGCTGGGCTGCCATGGTTTGAATCCTGTCTCTGCTGCTTACTTACCAGCTGGGTAATCCTGGGCAAGTTACCTCACCTCTCTGTGCCTCTTTATCTGGAAAATGGGGATAATAGAATATACTGCAAGGTTATGGTGAGAAATGCAGTGAGTTCATACATGAAAAGCATTTAGAACAGCTCCTGGTGAAAAGTAAACCCTACACAAGTGATTACATTTATAACAACATCTTTAAGAAGTAGGATTTCGTTCCATTTCACAGAGCAAGAAATAGAGGCCAGAGAACGGCTTGCCCAGGCTGAGCCCGTTAGCAGCAGAGCTGGGATTTGAGCCCCAGTCCCTTTCGGTCTGGGTCCCTTCCTACCTCACTGGTAGCTGCCAGGCCTGGTGAGACCAAGGTGTTTCTGCTGTGCACAGTGGAGGGCCACCCCAGAATGTCCACTTGTCCCCTTCCTAAGTCAAGATGCTGAGACCAGGGCCAGCCTGAGACCGTGGGTGAGGTCAGGGACTGATGTCCACTAACTGTTCTGAGAAACCGAGACCCCACATCTGGGCTGGCCTCCTGGGGGAGAACCCGAGTTGGGGTCTCAGCCCAGGGCACCTGGGTCGCCTGTTAGCCTCACTGGGCTTCAAGGCTCGTAGGGACAAATCGGGATGTAAATCTACCCTCATTGGGCTGTTGTGGAAATTAAGCAGATGATTCGGATAAAGGGCCTTGTTCTGGCTGGCACACAGTGGATTCTAGGCAGTGCCAGTGTCTTTTTTCTGGGAGGTGTCCCTGGGAGGAACCCAAACCCGGGAAGCTTAGAGAAAGTGACACTTGACGGCCTCCCCCCTGCCTGTGCCGATTGCCGAGAGCCTGGAATGAAAACTGGCTCAGTGCCCGGAGCCCCCTACACTCACCACAGCAGGGGGCACTGCCCGCCTGCCTGGGGGCTTCTGTGAGGAACTGGGTGGAGGCAGCCCAGCCTTGGCACCCCGAGAATGGAGTGGGCTGTCCAGGGCTTTTCCGGAGCTCCAGAACACTCTGTCTGTGACCAGGAAGTGGAACTGAATCAGGCCCTCCTATCCACCCACATTTCGGCTTTGTAGTTTTTTCTTAAGGGCACTAACACCCCCTCGGTGGCCAGGGTGGGGACCTCAGCTTCTCCGAGGCCCCCCAGAGAGCCGGCCAGTGTTCTCCCTGCTGACGGTCACTTGTGTCAGCCCTGGCCAAGGCTGAGTCATTAGGAGAGCAGGTTAAACTTCCAGATTCCAGGTGGTCCCCAGGGAAGTCTGTTAGTTGTGATAGACCCAGGAACCCACACTAATACACTCCAGGCTGCCCACCAGGTTTCTGGAAACATCCTGTCCCGGCTGTCTCCCTGAGAGTTGCAGGGGCTGTCGTGGGAGGAGTCCGCAGCCCCTGCCAATGGGAGGCGCGTGACGGCCTCCGGGTAGAGCGCATCCCAGGCCGGCAGGCTGGAGGTGGGCAGGAGCTGTGCCCTGTTGTCACGAGTGATGTGATGGGCTTCTTGGGAAAGAAGAGGGTCTTCTTTCCCTGAAGAGGGTCTCATGCCATCAGGCCCTTCTCGCTCTGCCTCACGCATATTACCGCCAGACTCACACCCTCGCCTTCTGTCTCTCCTTCTTCAAATACATCAGGCCCACTGCTTCCTCCTTGCTGTTCCCACGGCCTGGAATGCCTTCCCCTCAGGTCTTCACCAGGGCACTTCTCCATCCTGGTCTCAGCTCACACGTCAGCTGCTCAGACCGGCCTCCCCGACCCAGCCAACCCACTCCCTGCCCCGTGGTTCTCTACCTGAGCCGGCCTCCGTGGCTTCTTGGCCTGCCCCCAAACCAGAGATCTGTACTGTTTACCTGTGGCCCCCCACGCCCCAGCCCACTGGAGGTCAGCTCCTCGGTGTCGGGACCTCATCAGTCTGTACCCCCAGCAGCCCAGCACAACGTCTGGCACGCGGCGGGCACCTGGGAGATTTGTTGGCTGAGTGAATGAACTAGCATCACGCCTACGTCAGCACGCGTGCCCCATGCGTCAGGGGAAAGAGCGTGGGATTTTGGGGGCGTGCAGCTTTCCACACCCCAGCTCGGCGCTTGCCCCTAGGCCTCTCTGAGCCTCTGTGAGGTGGCTGTGCCCCAGCCTACCAGGCAGGATGACGTCGGAGCTAGAGACGGTGTGCGTGAGGCTCTGGAGGGCAGTGAGTGGGCCGGAGAGGCTGGGGTTTATTATGACAGGGACAAGGAGGAAAGCAGGCCTTCCGTGTCTGTGGCCCCAGCAGAACCTGCCCATCTGCGGTTCATTAACTCAGCAGATATTCATTCAGGTAGCTCTTTGCTGCACTAGACAGTATTCGGGGAGCTGGGGGTTCAGCGGGGACCAAAGCCCCTGCCCTCATCCGGCTCACCCCTTCGCGGAGCCAGTAGGCCAGCAGCAGGATACATCAGTAAAACATAGTCTTTGCAATCCTAAGTGCCCAGGAGAGCATCAAAGCAGGGCTGGGGATTAGGACCGATGAGGGGGCGTGGACATCCAAGGGAGGCAGCTCCCAAAGCGGGGAGGGAGTGGGTCCTTGGGTGGGGGCTGACCCCAGCACTCTGACTCCAGGGTGGGGCGGTTAGGAGCGGGCCCAGACCTGCGGGCTTTGCTCCGGACGGACACGGACGGTGGTGCGCTTCAAGAGGGTGAGCCGCCCCCGGGTTGCACTCAACGCCCCTCTTTCCATCCCCAGAGACCTCCTCCAGCTCGCTCAAGGTGGGGGCCTCCGTCTTCATCGGCGTGGGGGCTGTCACCATGTTCATGGGCTTCCTGGGCTGCATCGGTGCCATCAAGGAGGTCCGCTGCCTGCTGGGGCTGGTGAGTGCGGCTGGCCCGCCGAGGGGGGCAGGGTGGGGAGCGCCTGGTAGCGGTGCCCGGCTGACTCCGTGCTGCTCTGTGTCCCCCAGTACTTTGCCTTCCTCCTCCTGATCCTCATCGCTCAGGTGACCGCTGGAGCCCTCTTCTACTTCAACATGGGCCAGGTAAGCAGCCTCCCGGGTCCCCGCTGGGCGGGGATGGGCCCCGGGGGTGGGCGAGAGACAGGGGCCCTCTGAGTTGTCCCAGACTAACCCAGGAGGTGCCTGGCAGCCTCTCAGGCCTCCGGTCCCTGCGATCTCCCGTCTCGGGCAGAGTTGCTGCAGGGCCTGAATGCGGTAGCTGTGCCCCAGCACTTTGTAGCTGCGGGGCGGTGGGCGAGCCGCTTGCCCCTGTGCCCGTCTCGCCTTCTGCAAACTGGGGAACTAAGGACGATAATACATTCAACTCCCAAGGTTCTGGTGAGCAGTGAGATGACTCTGGTAAAACCCAGCACAGCGCTTGGCATGGTTGTCCTTGTTCTTAGGCACCTCAGCAGGTACTAGATCATGCCATGAGGCCCAGGCAGGGGACTGTCAGCAAAAACATTTGTGTCACAGGGAAGGCACTCAGCTTTAAGGAATAGAAAAGCAGGCTTACTGTGGCTTAAACCCGAAAGACGTCTGCCATCGACGTAACCAGAAGCCGGGTTTGGAGTCTCAAAGACCGTGCGTGCCATTCACTATGTGACAGCACTCACCTCACAGTCACAAGACGGCTGCCACAGCACCAGGCACAACATCTGTGTTGCTGCAGCCAGAAGAAAGGGAAAGGGACAAAGGCAAAGTAAGTCCTCCCACAGCCTTCCCCAGATGGGGTCGCAAAGGCACCCCTGGCTTTAAGGGGTCTCCAAAGACAGGCACAAAGGAGAAGGGAGCCGGGAATAGCTGTGGGGTGGGCCAGTCGATTGTGACCGTGAAAGTTACCGTTTATGGAGCGCCTATTATGTGCACGTGGTATGTTCTAGAAGCTTCTCCCACACGGTCTTGTTCTGTGGCAGCTGTGCACTGTGTTATGTTGGCAGACGGGGAGGCAGGTGTTGAGAGGGGTGGGTGTGGCCAGAACAACAATAATAGTAACTAGAATCACCAGCATCCCTGCGGTTGGTTCAGCACATACCATATACTGAGTACAAGGCCGGCCACTTGACTTTCATTCTTTGACTGATCCTCACCATGCCCTCCCTCTCAGGGTGGCGTGTGAATCCCCGTCCTACGGGTGCAGGGCGAGGGCACCCAGCCAGCCGGTGGCCGGGCCAGGCGAGGGCACAGACTCCCAGACTCTCGGCCAGAGCTCGCCCCAGACCCACTGCACGTGGCCTGTGACCCAGCTGACCCTGGGGGCCCTGCCTTCCTCCAGCATTACAGTTCTTGTCCACCAATGGGGGAGGCAGAGCTGGTGGCTAGCGGGCCCCCGCCTGTTACCACTTGAAGGTCAAGTTGCCTCAAATCACTCTTACAAGGAAGGTGAGAGAGCATTCAACCATCATCAGCCACTGACACGGAACTGAGCCTAGAACAGGTCCGGTACTGGCTGCTGCACAGTCACTGTGCTTTCCCCACTACAAGGCCTAGGAGATCATGGGCATGGTACCCTTGTTTTGAGACATGGGGGCACAGAAATTAAGCAGCGTGACCAAAGGTCACACGGCTAGTAAGTGGCAGAGCCAGGATTTGAACCCAGGCAGCTCGCTTTCTGGGTTCATATTGGTGAAATTTGCTTTGCCGTGGTCCCTACCTGAGTCTGCCTTACTTATTTATAAATCACACCCAGCCTGTTTCTCCGGAGAATTAGAGCTGAATTCCAACACAGGCACAGGGTCACTAAAATCAAAAAGAGAGATGGGAAGAGGAAAACCAGTGTCCCTGAAGCCAGGGGACGAGATGCTCATGGTAGCTGAGGGCTAACTTGAATGCTGAGCTTCCTGGCAGCCAAGGCCAAAGGGGAAATAGTGGTTTCGGTAAATGGAAGGAAGTTCGCTTGGCGATCAGACAGGAAGGCAGTGTTTAAGGGAGGGAAACTCTTTCCAGTGAAAGCTCGTGAGATCCGGTCTTCATTTCAGCCCTCTTGGCACCCAGGGCTTCTCTGAGACCCAGTCCGTGGTCCCTTATAATCAGGGTGAATAAAAACAGGGCCCCAGTGAGTTCCTATGATTCAGAAGCTGGTCGACTCTATAAGGGTTTTGAGCGGTCCCTTTCTCATCCTCTGTGTGTTTCCCCATCTACGTTAATAAAGATGGCGCCCATGTACCGTCATCTATCGGATGACAAGCACGTGCCAGGAGCTGAGTAGTAACTTGGTACTTGGTTCAGTTGTACAAGCATTTTCCAATTGAAGAAACTGAGGCTGAGAAAAGCAAAATGGCTTTTAGACACAGCCACACATGACTCGGATGCGTCAGAGTGGAGAATTCCATCCCGATCCCTCTGACCCAAGGCCCATGCCTCCCGCTACAGTAGGCTGCCTCCCTGTGGGCTGGCATAATCTCTGCTTGGCCAGTGACCAGGAGCTCTGCCTCAGAGGCGTCCCACAGCCCCAGAGCAAGGCCTGTTTGGAGAATCGGGACTCCCGACTCCAGTCCAGACTGTCACACCCCACTGTTCCCTCCTCTGCCTCCTGCTTACCGCACCCCACCCCCCTCGGGCTCCACATCTCATGCCTCCGGGTCCCAGCCTGCCTCAGCTTGGCCCCCCTCTTCTCCTGGAAGGCAGAGGGACGTTTCCTGGCTCTGCTGGGGAAGTTCTGGCACCACTCTATCACCCCGAGTTGGAATGAATGATTTATTTTTTCTTTCCCAGCACATTGTAAATCCCGGTGGAAGACTAAACATGCCCTTGATGATGTTTATTCCTGCAGATGAGGTCCAGCTGGGGAGGTGAGCCTTGCTGAGCCTGAAGGGAAGAGGCCTTTTAAAAGCAAGGGCCCATCCTTCCCCTCACTCTCCAGGCCTCCCGGGCAGGTGGGAAGGACGAGCCACCGGGCCCCCCCGAAGAGGTCTCCGGGGATGCCATTTGTCCTTCCTGCCCCAGGTTCTCAGCAGCCACTGTCCCCAGGGGAGCGACAGGGGAGGCTGGGAGCCTTGGGCAAGACACGTGGCCTCTCAGGCCCTGGGTTACCGCATCTGTAAATCGAGGGGAAGCCTGCTGGGCCCCCACTCCCAGGGCTGAAGCGAGCACACGCTGCAACACGTGTATAAAATAGGGTGGGGGCCAAGGCCTCAAGTCCACAACCTAACTGCCTGGGTGGCGATGCCTGCTCTGAGGCCCCCCCTGGCAAGTGACTCCGCCCGCCTCTCTGTGCCTCGCGCGCCTCCAGGTGGACCGTGCGTGTCCACCCCCCCCCCCCTTATCTGCAATCCTGAAATCCAAGAACCACTTTGAAAGGCAAAAAATGCCACTTGCAGCCCATTTGGTGGCAAAATCAAACCTAAGCAGAAGCAAGGCTATTTGTGGCCTCTGTTTACCCCCATTTAGGAGTCCCTCGGGAATTATGAATGGGAGAGACCGCAGGGTGTGGCACAAACCCCAGTCCCTTTCTAAAAGTGGAACCTCCCTCGGTGCCAGAGCACGCTGGCCCCAAGGGCCACCTCGGAGCGCTCTGCTGAGGATGAAGACTGTCGCCGCGTGGGAAGGGCATAGCGTCGTGCCCGCCCAGGGCGGATATCTGCTGGCTCCGTTGCAAGGGTCTACCGCGATTGTCACCGTCATTGACTTCACTGATGCTTAGTAAGGGCTCAGTGAATGGCGGCCGTACCTGTTGCCATTGGTGGAACCTGAGTATTAGCAAGAGCTGTGGGCACCGGGATTTGGGAGTGAAGATTCCCTCTGGCTGTTTCCTCATCTGACTATTTATCCAGCCTATTTAGTGGACACAGCCCAGGTCTGGGCTCCAGAGGCCCTGTGTTCTGGGGTGGGCTCGGACGATTTACCCGGCCTCTCTGAGTCTCAGCTGTGGTCTGGAGCCATTCCCAGCTCTGACACTCTGGGATCCTGACTTGTTCTCTGCAGGCAGTGGAGAGTGGGAGAGGGTCAGGAGGAAGGACGTGAACATACTGTTTGCCAGGATGTCGGGCACTGGCCTTGGCGTCCTTAAGCAGGCCATACTGCCAACCCGCCCACAACCCGCACGGGGGAGGCCACCGGGGCTTCGGTGGGTTCCACCGGGGGCTTGAACAGAAGGCCTAGGGGCTGAGGGCTTGCGTGGGCTGGGTGGGAGCTGCGGGGTAGAGGTGGTGACAGTGGCCGGGCCACACTGCTGGATGCTCCCCCGGGAGGCTGGTCAGGAGAACTGTGATGCCCTTCCCCCACCTCCTCTTTCCCACCTAGGAAGCTCAGAAGAGCCAGTGCGCCCACACCCTAACGTACAGGTGGTAAGACGGGTTCCTTGAGGACAATGCAGTTCTGTGAGATGCCTGCTCACTGTGCTGGAAACTTCCTGGTCCACCGGCCTGGATTTCTACCGGCCCTGGGTGTGGGCAGCTGGAGCCAGGACAGAGAGAGGTGGCCTTTGCCTTCCCTCTCGGGAAAGGGAAGAAGGCGTCCAAGCCGCCCTTCTGGAAGGGAATCATGGAGAGAGTGGGATGGAGACGGGCATACCTGTCAGGTGCTGGGGCCTGTGTGGTTCCATGGCAGCAGAGGGCAGTGCCTGACTCAGAATCTGCCCGAAGGAACTACGGGAGCCTGGGGAGTTCTGGGCTAGCTGCTTGTGTAGACTGTGGCTGGCTTTCAGGAAAGATGGAGACGGTGGGGACTAGGAATAAACAGGCTTCCCCCTCTGAGTTCACCATTGCAAAGGGCCCGTGTTTCCTATCGGGATCCCAGGATGATGCCTCGGATCTGCTGTATCTGCATGCTTTTTTGTTTTTTCATTTTCTTTAGTTTTTATTTTTGAGAGAGAGAGAGAGGTAGACACAGAATCCAAAGCAGGCTCCAGGCTCTGAGCTCTCTGCACAGAGCCCGACGCGGGCCTCGAGCTCAAGGAACATGAGATCGTGATCTGAGCCGAAGTCGGACGCTCAACCGACTGAGCCACCCAGGCGCCCCAAAGTTCTTACTCATTTTGAAGCAAGGGGCCCCGCATTTTCGTTTTGCACTGGGCTCTGATTACACGGCCGGTCCTGGGCAGGACCCTTCATCGCACAGATAGTGCCACAACCCAAACTGGCCGGAGCTGGCCGGAGGCTCGGCTGGATCCCAGGACTCTGTCCCTCTCCATCCCTCGCTCCTGGTCTCCTCCATCGGCTCCCTTCTCAGGCAGGCCGTCCCCAGGGGAGCCTGAGGTGGCCGCCAGCAACATAGGCCCTCATTCCACCAGACTCGTGGAAAGAGAAGGTCCCCCCGGGTAACGAGCCCGTTCTTGAACCACTCACTCTACTCAGGGTGTGGAAAGCGCCAAGTGGCCGCTTGGGACTTGCCCGCATCAGCGGGGGGAGAGACAGAGCTTCCCAGCCCCGTGGATGTATTGAGGGGTGGTTACCCCTGAGGAAAGCAAGTACCGTTTCGAGAAGGGAGAATCCAGTGCAGAGCGGACAAGTTGCGGAGGCAGGGGTGCGGTGAGATAGTGGGCATCTTCCCGCTCCCCCTCCCTGTTCCTTCGGGTCCCAGGAGAAGTACCTGGTTGCCAAGGTGACCTCCCTGAGCTCCCAACATGGCTTCCTGGGCCTCAGGATCCCCAGGCATCCGCTCCGGGCTGAACCAGCCCCACGCCCTGGCCCCTGTGGCCCGGCTATGTCCTTCAGCTACCTTCTGGGCTGCAGGACGGTGTGGTGTTTCCATGGAAACCACCCAGCCTCGATGGAAACCACCCAGCTTCCATCACTTTCTCATTTCAGAGGGACTGAAATAGGGAAGTCCGGGCTGCTGTGGCAACCACGCTGGGGAATAAATAGAGTCTAGGTCGCTGGGGCAGGCAGGTGGGACAGCCGTGGGAGAGGCAGCCCGCCATGCAAATGCCTCTGGGGACCCCCCTGCTTGCCGCGCCTCGCCTCGGGGATCCTCCGCCCACTGGGGAGAAGAGGTGGAGAACAGACGGTCAGGGCCCAAAGGCCCGAGACCCGCAGGCAGCCGGCCCCAGCTGTGTGACAGGGGCCGGCCACTCAGCTTCTCTGGGCCCTCCTTGACACGGCCCTGACCTACTGCAGGGTCTGGCCATGCGTTTTAAGTGCTGGCAGGGCTTAATGGGTGAACACTTAGGCTGGGAATCAGACAAGTCTGGGTCTAAATCCCAGCTCTTCACGTGTTGACTGCGTGAGCCCGGACAAGTTATTTAATCTTTCTGGGCCTTGCCTTCCGCATCTCCGAAAATGAGGGACCGGTCTGCCCTGAGGATTAAAATGAATCAATGCCCTCAAAGTGCTTAGCACGGTGCTGGTGCAGATCTCGCACTTGATAACAGCTAGCCACTGTTGTTGTTGTGATTAGTACCAACAGGAAAGCTTTGCAAATCGTGAAGCTCGAGGGGGGCCGGGCGGGTGGGGGGGGGGAGTAAAAAGAAAGTACCATGCTGGGAGTTGTGTCAAGAGGGAGAGGGGCAGAGAGCCCTCCTGGGGAGGGGGCTAGTGTCCTAGGGTTAGTGAGGGGGGCAGGGAGCCATCCTGGGGAGGGGCTAGGGTCCCAGGGTTGCGGGGGTGGGGGGCAGAGATCCGTCCTGGGGAGGAGGCTAGTCTCCCAGGGTCGGAGGGGGGGTGGGCAGGAAACCGGGAGCTAGGGCTGTGGGTCCATCCGGAGGATGTGGGTTCTCTGAGCGCTATGTGAGAGCCTCCTGTGGGGTTCTCGCGGAAACCCACTCACTGCACTATGAGCTGGGCTCTGAAAACCCCTGCCTGGAAGTACCTGTCCCATATCCTAATCCTTTCCCCAGAACCCAGGGGCACGTTTGCGGCCATCCCCTTGGCGCCCTGGCCCCTTGCCCTGGGGTTCTGTGGTGACCGCAGGAGGCTGTGACCAGCCTCTTCATGCTGATGTGCCAGGAAGGCCCCGGAACAAAGTCCACGGGAGAGGCCAGGCGGGGCCAGGCTGGGGCTGGCTCTTGCCCCCTTCCCCCCCCCGCCCCCCCCACTCCTACCTGGAGCCTGGGGCCCTCCCTGTTCTCAGTTCTCAAAGCCGGTTTCGGGTTTGCCTCCCTTTGCACAGCTGACTTGTTCCTGAAAAGCTGCCAAATTGCGAGCCTTTGTTTGGAGCTCCGCTGAAGGGCCTTTGGGGTTGAACCGTTTGTCCCCTGCACCCCTTCTCTGCCTTCTCTGCTCCGTCACCGAGGGACCCCGAATTCCCAAGCACGGAGGGGGATCAGGACGGTCAGGATCTGGATTTTGTGGGGCCTTGGCAGGCACGAGGATTAGTTAGTTGGGAGAGTGAGTACCAGCCTTGTGTGAGGCGTGTCACAGAGTACACGCCCATTCGCTATTCAGGCACACCGCTCCTACTCCGGCCAGGCTTCAGCAGGTACAGCCCTTGCTCCCATGGAGCTGACATCCCAGTGAAGGGGAGAGATAATAAATCCTGAAAACAAATGAGCACGGGACGACAGCACTAGGAAGGGAAACACAGCCTGCCTGCCCTTGCAGGTCGAGGAGGGCCTGGGAGGGGTAGGTGGCGGGGATAGAGAAGGGATGTGTTCTATAGGGTGATCTAGGAAGACCTTTCTGAAGAGGTGGCATTGAAGCAGAGCCCTGGAGGAGGTGGAGGAGTGAGCCTTGTTAATATTTGGGAGAAGGGGAAAAACAGCTGGTGGGAATAATAAGTGCAAAGGCCCTGGGGCAGGAGCGCGCCTGGCAGGAAGACAGCAAGGAGACCTGTGTAATCGAAGCAGAAGCAGCGAGAGCAGAGGAAAGGGGGTTTGGGAGGAGCAGGGGCCGAACAACGTAGGGCCTTGCGGGCCACTGAGGGGATGATGCTGGAGTTCTTCCCGAGAGGGCCAGGGGGCCACTGGAGGGTTTGCAGCAGTGACATGGAAAGATGCACATTTAAAGGGTCCTGCAGCCACTGACTGCTGAATAGAGCATAGGGCGGGAGTGGCTGGCCCTGACCGCTCCGGGCTTAGTGTGGCGGCCAGCAGGCGGCTGGCACCCTGGAAGTACCAGGGAAGTAGTTGGAACGGACAGTGAAATGCCTTCAAGCCAAGAGCGTGTCCCTGGAGTTGGGGTGGGTGAGGAGAGAGGCCCTCTGAGTAGATGTGACCACAGGTGGCGCACGGGTTTCAGGAAATCTGCCCTTGATCTTGTTCTCTGCTCTGCAGCTAAAGGAGGAGATGGGCAACGTCGTGACCAAGCTCATTCAGAACTACAAGGATGGTCACGAGGACAGGCTGCAGGAGGCCTGGGACTACGTGCAGGCTCAGGTGAGGCGGGGGTGGCAGGGACAGGGCGGCGTGAGGGTCCCGGCCTGTGTGGGTCTGGGTCTGGGTGTCCGTGTCCCTGACAGAACGTGCCAGTGACCGTGTCTGTGCGTGCGTATCTGTTGGGGGCAAGGGGGCCCCTGAGGCGTCCCCTTCCCTGGCGCCCCAGCCACCACAGTCCCTCGCTCAGGGGGCCCAGGGTCCTGGGGGCTGCCCGAGGCTCGCAGCGCTCCGGTCTGGGGTCAGGAAGAAGGCCCTCGTGTCACGCCAGGCTGGGGAGTGTCGGGAGTCCGTCCTGGGGGCTGAGGAACCGTGTGCCAAGGCTGATATGCTCACACGAGTCTGAGTGGAGGCTACCTCTGGGAGGGTATTGACAGGACAGGTGCCGTGGGAACCTTCTGGGGTGAGAGGAAGGTTCTATCCAAATCCTGGTGCAACTGGCAGTTAATGCCAGTTGTGTGCAATGCAGTGTGTGAACATCAAGCTGTTTGTGCCAGTGTTTGTGTATTCCACCTCAGTTACAGTAAGAGAAATCGACTGACTGACTGAATGAATGAATGAATGGCTGAATGAATGAATGAATGGCTGAATGAATGAATGAATGAATGAATGAATGGCTGAATGAATGATTAGAAGGAGGCTGCTGTCCCAAGATGAGCACGAACACCTTCAAGGAGTCTGGGGCAGAGCTGGGTCCCTCGAGGGATGGCGTGCACCCCACCGTGGGAGGTAGCTGACTGGTTGGGGGGTTCCCGAGGCAGAGAAGGCCTCTAGATCATTCTGTCAGACGCTGCTTGGAACTGGGGCTAAGAAAGCTGACTGAGGCTCCCGGGGGCTGGAATACCAACTCTGACACTTCCTGAGCCTCAGTTTCCTCGTCTGTAAAATGGGGCTGTTGATCCATGCCCGTGTGCGATGTTTCTGAAGCCCACGGCCCTCACGCACCACGTGAGTGGGGAGGTTTTATTGTTCCTGCACAACCACTGAGACGTGGGCCGGTGGTGGCTGGGGACAGATCCTGGCACCAGTCAGGGTAGGAGGCTCTGCCTGGTGTGGTGGAAGGGCCCAGGACACCTGTCTGCTTTTGCTGAGCGCGTGAGGGCCTGGGGGTGCCCCTCAGAGGCGTCAGCCTCCCTGCCAGAGGAGGCAGCCAAGTACCAGAGCAGATGAAGCCGGGAGGAACTACTGCCTGCAGCCCGGGGAGCCTGAGCGTGCTTGGCTCGCCCCCTGCTGGCCACCGGGCTGCCCGTCAGGCACCCGCCACCCTGAGATGGGAGGGAAGCAGGCAGGGGGCACAGACCACACGCCTGAGCCACAAAGACCACAAAGTTGAGCCGCTGGTCAGTGGCAGAGCTGGGATTCGAACCCGGTAGCCCGATTCTAGACACCCCCCCCCCAGCTCTTCAACTATGTGCCGTCCACCTTTCTTGTGTCCTATACGACTACGTTCTTTCAACTTGAACGTCCCTCCTGTTCTCCTTTATTATTTTTACTGCTCCCAATTTATTTTTCCTCCTGTTTTAATATTTATGGTATGTGTTTCCTGAAAGCCCCTTTAAATTCCCCGTGGCTCACAGAAGCCAAAGTGAAACCTGAACTCTGATCCTGGCGATTTGGGCAGGACCTGGGGGGGGGGGGGGGGGGGCGGTACCTGAAAGCGGCAGATCCGAGCCTCCGTCCTGGGAGACCCCACCCCGGCCAGGAGGGCGGCCTGCCTGAGGGCCGTGGCCACAAGCGGCTGGTCTCCCCGGCAGGTGAAGTGCTGTGGCTGGGTCAGCTTCTACAACTGGACGGACAACGCTGAGCTCATGAACCACACCCGTGTCACCTACCCCTGTTCCTGTGAGGACCAGGAGGGGGATGACGGCTCCCCTGTGAAGACGGGCTTCTGCGAGGCCCCTGACGGCAACAGGACCGAGAGCGGGAACAACCCTGAGCTCTGGCCCGTGTACCGTGAGGTGCGTGCAAGGTGGAGCTGGGGCTGGGCCTGGGGCACTCGTGGGTTCGGGCACAGGCCGGTCGGGCTTGCCTGGGCGACTCCTTCCTGCCCCCCCTCCTTCCCTCCCCCCTTCCTTCCTCCTCCCTCCCTCCTTCCCCCCTTCCTTCCCTTAGCTGTTCCTGCCCTTGATTCATCTGTTTGCTTGTCATTTGTACCTGCCTCTACATATTCGTTAATTCATCCATTCAAGGAGCATACTCTCCTCTCTGCAGGCCCTCTGTGCTGGGGGCGGGCCCTCCTGGTGATTGTGCATGGAGGGGTGAGGCGGCTGGGCGTGGGTGACATGGCTGTGTTCTCCCCTCGCAGGGCTGCATGAAGAAGGTGCAGGTGTGGCTGCAGGAGAACATGGGCATCATCCTAGGCGTGTGTGTGGGCGTGGCTGTCACTGAGGTCGGAATCCTTTCCCCCCACCCTACCCCCCCCCCCCCCAGCCATATCCCATTGTCCTTGCCCTGCTGAGGCCCCCTGGAGGCTGAGGCCCATCAGCTTCTAGAGGCCCTGCAGCAGGCCTGGCCTGACCACTGCCCCTCCCCGGGCCCCTCTGCCGCTGGAATCACAGGCTGGGCACGAGGCTTTAGTTGTGGGTCTGCTTAATCCTGCGCAAACCCTGTGACCCTCACTGACCCGGGGGCCTGGGTGGCCCTGCCTCCCTCTGACTCCCTCTGACTCTTGCCCTCTCCCCCAACAGCTCCTGGGGATGCTCCTGTCCATCTGCCTGTGCCGGCACATCCATTCCGAAGACTACAGCAAGGTCCCCAAGTACTGAGGCAGCTGCCGCCCCCACCTCCCTGCCCGTCCCCCAGCCTCATGGCTTCTCGGGGTCTCCCTGGCTCTCCTCCAGGCTCACCTCCCACCTCCCTCCCCCACACCCATCCTGTGCCGGCTGGAAGCAGGGGGCTTTCTGGGGCCTGGACCCCTGTCCCTACCTTTTTGCCTCCAGACTTGAGCCCCGGGTGCTCTGTGGATCCTCAGCTTACCGCCAGGGTTCTCTTAGCAATCCAGAGAAAACGCTCCCCACAGCGTCCCTGCACAGGCGGACTGGGTTTCTACCTGCCTTGGGAGCTGTATATATTGGATGGCAAAGTGTATTGAAAATTGAGGGTCGGGGTGGGGGTGGGGGGTGGATAAGGCACCCTGGGCTGTCAGGGGATGCCCACTGCGTGGGTAGACTTTTTTTCCACGATAACGCTTCTGTCTTTGGTTTTCACATTTTCATTGAAGGCAGTGGGAGAGGGCGGGCTTCGCCTGACCGTAGGAGCAGCAACCCTTCCCCGGGCGGCCCCAGCCCCGCCCTGGCAGCTCAGCTCAGCCTAGGCTGTGCCGTGAGCTGGCAGAAGAGCCCCCTAGACAAGGGAGTCTGGACTGGCCCCGGGCTGCTTAGGGAATCCGAAGGGCGAACCCTTGGGGCGTGACACAGAGCTGACCCTGCATTCACCAGGATCCCGCGCTATCCAGGGACGGGGGGAAGGATGCTTTCCCCCGGGAGAAGCTAGGCTGGCCTGTCGTCTGCCCCCTAGGGAATGGGTGGGTGAGGCTGTGCCTTGTGAGGGGGTGGGGAGAGGCTCTGTGCGTAGCTCTGTGAAACATGTTCGAGGTTTGACAACTAACTATTAAAGAGGATTTGTAACAATCCAGTTGGCTGCGTGGAGATACTGCTTCTGAAGTCGGGAGGACCGACGGAGAAGAGGCCGGCGGCCCCTGAAGCGGGGCCCCGTGGGCCGTGGCTGGGAGGTGTTTCCACCGGCCCCACCAGGTGGCGCTGCTGTCCCAGCCAAGGAGCCCGGCGAAGCCTGAAGTTGTTCCTTTCATGGCTACTTCCAGGCACCCCACCAGCCCCGGGCTGGTGAGCCTTTCATACCAGCGGGAGCACTGGTGAAAATGCAGATTCCAGGGCCCGGGGGTTCTGATGCAGCAGATCTGGGTTGGAGACAAAGAATCTGCATTTTTAGCAGCCCGCCAGTGATTCCTGATTCATGTTGCTTTAGATCCCCAGGCCCTGATAAGATGTAGCCACAGATGCTCCCCAAAGTGGGGGGGGGGGGGGGCGGGCAGGCCAGACAGCCTTGTCTCCAGCCGGGAGGTAGGAGCACACACTTTAGGGACAGTGTGTCTGTTGACCTGAACCTAATTAATTTCTTGCAAAAGACTTTCTGTGGCTGCTCCACAGGCTCAAGCCCGTGGAAGGCACGGGGACAGCCCCAGGGGCCGAGGAACCCTGCAGCTCCATGGAGGCCGCTCTCCGCTGCAGTCAGAGGCTCTCCCTGGAGCTCTTACAGTGCACGGAGGTCTGAGGGCTCTGAGTGAAGCCATTCCAGCTTATTTATGACCTGCTTCATTCCACGGGGAAGTACGGGTAATAAAATATAAAACATAACAGGGAAAATACAAAATTATGAGGAAACAGAGGCATGGGTGAGATAAGTGCTGCTGAGCTGCCCCACCTGGTGGTGGCACATTCGTGCTGTGCACCTCACGTATTCTCCATGGCTGTACTCAGAGCAGACATCACTAGTCAATCGCCATTCTCATTGCCTTAGCCCAGATGCCAAGGCCATGCTCAAAGCAAATGTTACTCATTGCAGCCTCGGAATCCTTCCCTAGTCGGTACTATCCATAAATCAAGTTGGCATGCAAAATGAAAGCAGTTGCCGTCTTTGAGCTCTGGTCGTTTGGTTGAGCCGTATCTAATTTTGCCTCCGAGCTTCCTGGTGGTCAAAGCGAAAAGGGAAACTCTGTCAGCTTTATAGCTCTCATTTCCAGGGTTTCCTTAGCTTAGCTACTAGGAAGAGTGTGGCTGGCTGGAATCTAGAATTCAAGACCACCCTCAAACACACAGACTTTGATATCCCTTCGTGACTGGAGCAAAAAGCATTAAGTGAGCCTACTGGGCCCGGCCTTATGCTGGTTATTGGCAGCAAGGACAGAAGCTGTGCGTCTGTCAAGGAGTAGACAGGAAGACCCAGTGAATGCATGCAAAGCAATTGGGTGACCATTTCACATAGTAATCGGTGCTTAAATAGCATGTGCTCTGTCCTGGCCTCCCTGACATAGGTTTACTCACTATAATCCTATGAGGTGCCTATCCCTCATTCTCCCCAGTTTACGGATCAGGATGATGAACAAGTGATCAAATGATTTCAACACCCTGCTGTCGCCGACAGGAGCCAGAGTCACACCCCGGCCCTCTGGTGGCACGGTCCACAGGCTGAGGTGGATCCGGGAGCTGTCCCACCCTGGCTGTCTGCCCCCTCTGGCCCGTGGAGGGACCCACATGCCACCCCTGGCCTGATGATGGCCTCCTAGGGGAAGAGAGGCTGAGTCCCCGCCTGTGGGTCAGATAAGGAGACTCGGAGCCGTGTGGGGTGGGGACGCAGTCGGATTCAGCTCAGAGGTGCCTCGGTGCCCACTCAACAGTCCCACATCCCCAGGTCTCAGGGAGGGCTTCTCTGAGGAGGGGCTTGGGCCGTGGGAAGAGCTGTCCCGTGTTCCAGTGGAGGCTCTGGTGCTTTGCAGCCACACGACCCCTGGCAAACCCGTTCACCCCTGGGGACCTCCCTTTCCTCATCTGAACGCTGGGATGGACACAGGGTCGTGCGAGGCTCAGGTGAAGGGATGTAGAGGCCTCAGCAAGGTGCCTGGTTCCCTGGGAGCCCTGAACCAGAGTGAGTTAGCGGCCATGGTGCCCGTCTCACAGCATTGCCGGCTGAGCAGACTTTCCGGTCTCTGGCCCGGTCCGCGGCAGTAGGCGTCAAGGGGGTCCTACAGGGGGTGAGGGTCTGTAGGAGGTGGGGAGCGAGGAGCACGGGGTCCTAGGGGGCAACATAGAGTCTAGGCCACCGGATGGTGCTACTTTCCTGCCCTTCAGGGATGCCCGTGTGGGGAGCTCCGGGCATGAGACCCGGGGAGTAGAGGCCACGAAGGGGCTTAAGTGTCCCAAACCAGGTCTCTGCCCCCGTGATCTCTCAGGGTTCCATCAGGCCCCTGGAGACAATACCCGGGGTGGGGCCAGCAATCAGAAGAACGCAGAGAAACTGGGGGCCCGTTTCTTCCCCCAACTGTGTCTCCCCTCCTCACCCCCTTTAGGCCAGGGTAGTGGGGAGAATGGGATGCTGGGATGGCCCAGGAAGCCAAGTCCGCCCAAAGAGCAGCAGCGGATGTCAGCTGGCCAAGAACAGAGCACCGAGTAAGATGTGGGTGACCCCGGTGCCTGGGTGTTTGAGCTGAGGCTGGGAGTTTTGTGGGGGTGCGGGGGAGACACAAGAGAGGTCCGAGGTAAGCACTCTCCCAGGCCGTCTGCTGACCCCCAGCCTAAATGGAACCAGCTGAGGGGTGTCGGCTGCAGGTGCCCTCTCTGGCCTTGGTCGCCTCCCTCTTGGGTGGGCAGAGCGCAGGGGAAGCTGGAAGATTCTATCTGGCCTATCCTCCAGGGCCCTGTCATCCTAATGGGCCCTCACAACCTCACCCTCAGGGAGGGTACAGGGAGCCTCTCAGGATGGCTCTTCAGAAATTCCTTGTCATCGGGGGCCCGGGACCTGGGTTTGGGTCTAGCTGAACCTCCGTCTGTGTGACCCTGGGTCACATAAAGCAGGGGTGAGCTCAAAATTGTGTCTGCAAAATAAAGAAGGCTGAGACAATGTCAGAAGTTACCAAGACGGTGGGCTGAACCCCCAGCCTGCTTCCTCCGGAAGCTTGTCCCTGGGCCTCGCCTCTAGAAAGTGCCAGGGCCAGGACTGGAACTGCACAGATGGGACTCTAAGATGTCCCCCTGCCTCCACTGCCTCCCAGGTTCCTGGACACGCCCCCAGGCTGGGATGTGTTGTCAGAGCTTGGCCTAACTTCTGTGACGCCTGGGCTGGGCACTGGGAGCACCGAGCCTGTGGGGCCCTCACTCCCACCTCCTGGGGAGGGCCCAGGTTCCACTGCCCTCCTTACCAACACCCCAGCCCCACCCCCCGGGCTCATGATGTTCCTTCCGGAAGGAGGGAGCACAGTCCGGCTTCTCTCATTCCTGGGCGTGGAAGCCAGACTTGAACTGGAATAAGGTCCCGTGCAGACTGGCAGGCAGTCCGGAGGCGATTGTTGTCAACCAGGAGAGAAGAATGCTAATTTTGCAGTAACTGCCATGGCACACACACACACACACACACAGCCCCCTCCACCCCCCTCCACACACACACAGGCCCCGCCACCCCTGAGGGCTCGGTCCATTCTCATCTGTGAGGGAACCTGGAGCCTGTCCTCAGACTAAGCTGTGGGTGGCCAGTGTTGGGCAGGCAGAAAAGGCCAAATGTCTGCCAGCCTGGAATATTCCGGACCAGCCCTGGCAGACCCCAAACCTGCCTGTTCCCTAGCAGAGCCTTCTCCAGCCCCCTCCCTGGGGCCTTACAAATGAAAAGGTTTCCCAGGCTGAGGAGGGACATGGTGAAGGAGGCTAATGTCACCAATGACCCTGGAGTGTCCCGTCCCCGGGGCCCCTCCCAAAGGACTGTCGCTGCATCCTTCCCCTGCAGGGGGACGGGGACCCAACCTGCCTCACTGCCTCGGGGCAAATTATCTGGCTGCTCTCTGGGGGTTTTGGGCTAAGCTTCCTTTGTTCATTGGTTGTCCATTTACATATCCATTCCTTCGTTCGCTCTTGAGAACACAGCAGTAAAGAAAATCCCTGACCGCATGGCACCTGCATTCCGGTGAAAACAAGGGCTCTGGCACACTCACCTGGACACCCCCCCCCCAGACACATGTCACACGCCACCCCCGCTGACACCACAGTCCTTGCCGAATGTTGCCGTGGGATCCCGGGGGCCCCTCCAAGGCCTCTGGCATCCTGTGGAAGGAAGCAGAATAATGAACAGCCAGCGGACAAACAGGAAAGCGTGCGGAAGCACCCCTACTCGGTCCCCTTCCCCCCTGCAGCCACACGCCACAGGAATCAGGCCCCCTGGCAGCCCCCTCCCGATGGAAACAAATCAAACCAAGCAGCTCCCGCGCTCGGGAGCCACGGCCGCAAACCTCTCCCTCTGCTGGGACACGGAGGCTATAATTCCAAACTCCCAGTGTTAACTGTGGGAGTTGCGTGAGGCAACAGACACAACGAGCTGTTTCCAATGCAGCCTCTCCCCCTGCCTGGTCCTCCGCTTCAGTGGGAGCCCCCATCCGCCGGCGGGATGGACAGGAACAGGCCAGTGGAGAACTCGGGTGCCTCCAGGGCAGGAGCTGTGGACCGGTCCGAGAGGCTGGGCCGAGCCAGGAAGGGATCTGTGCCAAGTCCCCGCCCCGTGGGGTGGGGTCCCCTTGCTTCTGGGGAAGGTGCAGCAAGCAGGTAGGAGGAACTCTGAGCTGTGAGCACCCCCACCCCCACCCCCGGCACCTGCTTTGGGCTGGGGGAGGGCAGTCCGGACAGAAGCCAGTCCGTCCCGCCCACTATGTCACCTCACATGCCTCAAGTAGGCCCCCTGGGAGCAGGAAAGGGCTTCCTGCGGGATGCTGGGGGTGTGGAATGGCAGAAACAGTGGGGGGCTGGAATGCAGAGGGGCTGGAGGGGAGGGACGAGCGGAAGGTGGGGTCTAGAGAGGCCCCAGCAGCCTCTTGGGGGGCTGTGGGGGGTGGGGGGGTGCTGGTGGCAGCTGACAGAAGTGAAGAGGTGTAGCCTCTGCCCCTGCAGCACGCACATGGCTGAGCCCAGCTTGGGACTGGCCAGGGTGACAGCGACCCTGTGTTCCCAGCAGCCAGTCCTCTTGGTGCTGCTTTATGGAGGACGCTGGGCCTTGGTGCCGGGAGGTATCCTGTGTCCGGTAGGATGGGAGGAGAGAGGCCCTTCCTCCGAGGGGCCGGCTCCACATCTGAGGGGGGAGGGAGTGCAGGCGTGAGAAGGATGCTGTGAACAGGACCCCAGCCAGAGGTGGAGCCTAGAGGAAGAGCTCTGCAGGGGGAGGCGTGCCCTGGGCAGCAAAGGGGTGGGCAGGGCAGCTGGAGGAGAGAGGGCGGGAGGCCAGCAGGCCGGGCAGGTGCATCTCCCTGGACCCTGCCTCCCGCCCAGGCAGCAGCAGCGGCAATCTCAGCAGCCACCTTGTACATAGTGCTGATGTCCAACCCCCCCACCCCCCCCTCAGCCAGCACGGCAGACACGAGTGCTCCCCCCACCCCCTGTTGGTTGTGGAAACCGAGACTTGGAAAAGCTACATTGTGTGCCACAGGCTGCCCCTCTGCACGAATCTGGGAGAAGTCATTCACGCTGTAGTCTAAATAAGTGGTTTCCCCTAGTGTTGGCAGCGAGCAACCAGAAAACCGCCCGTGACTGCCGTGCGTCTCTGGTCACACAAGTGGAGATGCTGGGATTGGGCCCTGGAGCCTGTGGCTCAGCGTCCAGTGCCTTCTCCCTGGGGATGCCAATGGGCATAAAGACCCCCCCCCCCACCAACCCATTTCAGAAAAGGAGCTGAGGAGGTGGTCCCTTTTCGAAGAGGCTCAGCTCAATGAAATCTGACGTTTCATCCACAATCTGTGCAGTAACGGTCGGGCACCCACTGAATGCCAGGCACTGGGGAGGGAATCAGGGCGCAGCCAGGTGACCGAAGTCCCTGTGTCACGGAGCTCGCAGTCTAGAGACGGGGCACAAGCAAGAAACACAAACCAGAAGATGGGCCCCGTGTCGGGGACAGATGATCAGGACTGTCTCTGCCCATCAGTACATGCACAGAAGCTGACGGAAGAAGCCTGTCCCCGGACCGGCTGGCATCACCTGATGTCCTCGTTGTCTGGGGTTACGTGGGGACGGCCACTCCACCAGGAGGCTGGCCGGCCCGGAGTTCAGGAGGAGGCACAGGAGCCAATCAAAATGTGGATATAAATGTCACGGCCTCCCGGGGGTTCCACGTGGGCAGGGAAACCTTTCCCAGGGAGCCGAGGGAAACTATCTGGAGCTTGGGATGGTCGACCGCCTCGTCGGGAGAGTCTGAGTTTGCTTGGGGGACGGCTGGGGCTGCCCTGTGGGGAGGGGCGTCCAGGTGCGCTGGGGGTACGTCCTGCCTCTGAGGACGGAGGGGGTGCGGGTCATTAGGTCCCCACGACCCCACGCGTGGCATGCGTGCGGCGGGCCCTGTTTGGACTCTGGTCTCCATCCCCTGAGGGTACAGGAGTTTGAAGGTGGTAACCTGCTTCTGAGGCTAAAAATGGAGCGGTGAAGCCATCTGGGAGAGCCACGGACCTTGCTGCTGGTGTCACAGGGCACAGAGGGCAGCCGAGGTGGGATCACTGCACTGAGAATCCAGAGACCCAGTTCTGGCCCCAGTGGCGGGCAGAAATGATCACTCTGTCCCCCTTCTTGTACAAACGCCCCCCGCAACGTGACCGTGCAGCCAGAACTTCCCCGGACCCTGCCGTGGGATCCTGCCGTGGCCAATAGGAGACGGGGAGCGGCCAGGGGGCCGATTCTGAGCCCAAGCCTCGAGAGGTCTCGGGCCCTTCCACTCTCTCCTTTTCTCAAAACTCTGCCACCGCACGTGAAGGAGCCCGGGTTAGCTTGCCGGGGGCTGAGGGCAGGTGGCCTCGTCACCTCTTTACCCCAGCCGGCAGCCCGCCGGCCCTCGCAGGGCCACCCAGCCCACCCACGGCCAGCCACAGATGCAAGAGGAGGCCCGAAGGACCACCCAGCCGAGCCCAACCTACGTTTTTGACAGGCAGCGTCAGGAGGTAAACAAACGGTGGTCACTTTCCGCCCCTAAACCTGGGGGCAGTTATTGCAATATTATAATAGCTGGCTGATACGGTGATGACTTCAGAGGATAACGATGACGGCTACCATTTGCAGAGGGCTTGCTGTCCGCCAGGCCCAGCTCCCAGCCCTGGATGGAGATCACCTCCTGGGATCCTCCCATCGGCTCTCACACTTGGTGCTTGGATCCCCACCTTACAGACAAGAAAACGGAGGGGTGGAGAAGGCCCTCGTCCGTGCCCACCTGAACAGTGAGAGGCAGGGGCGGGATTGAAACCTAAGTCCGGACTCGGCTCTGAATCACCTTCTCAGACGAGCCTCAATGTCACGGCAAGCCAGCGGCGCTGAGAGGGAGTAATGTATTCTGCACACAGGGGCTGACGTCACTTAGAATGTTCTCAGCCTTCCGTCCCCCAAGAATCATGCCGCGTCTCGCCCGGCTCTTCTCTCACCCCCAGCCGATGCCTCTAATCCCAGCGCGCTTTTAGAAAGAAAGACAAAAGCACAGATGTTGGGATCATCTGTCTCTCTTTTCTACCCTACCTCCTATTTAATCAGCAAATATTTATTGAGGGCCTGTCACGAGCCCATTTCCATCATGTTCTCTCCTTCGTGACATTTCCCGGACGCTCGCTGGGTGCCAGGCCCTCACTCAGCACATAGAGTCCTTACAGACGGCACCGCGGTCGTTAGGGCCACCCCCCACTTTACAGACGGGAAAACTGAGGCTGCAGAGAAGTGAAGTGGCCACCCAGAGGCCGCCGAACTGGTAAGTGGCCAGGACGGGATCCCATTCCAGGTCTGGCCGAATTCAGGCCAAGCCTCTTCTTTTTCTATCGCCATAGCTGTGGCTTTTGAAGAAGGGGTTTTGGAATTTCCCCTGGGCTCTGTGCATGGCAGGCAGGCGGCTGGGAGGCTGAGAGGAGAAAGGGTAATGGGGTATTAGAAACTGTGCCCTGACCCCCGGAGCTGGCCGGCTCCCTGCACGACGACATCCGGGCCCCCGGGAGCTGCCGGGGCGGGGGGCGGGGCGGGGCGGGGGGGGGGGCGGTGTGGTGCATCAGGTCCATCAGGAGATGGCGTTGCCGGGGCTGCAGAGATAACCTCAGCCTCCATCCTGCTCCCCTTGTGTCTGGCCCACAAGTCCCGGTCAGCCTTCCCCGCCGCCCGCCCGCCCCGCCCCTCTGCTTTGCCGCTGGACCGCAGCCACCTGCCGGCCCCGGGCGCTGGGCACGGTGCCCTTCCCCTCCTGGCTGACCTGTTTACAAATGGGGTATTCAGGGACAGCCTGAGCCGTCGCTGCCTTCCAGGGTGATCCCTGGGGTAGGGACTTAGCCGTCGGCCTCCCAAGTTTCTCAGAGCCCAGCTCCTACAGAGGCTGCCTCCTCCAGGCTGTCCCCACCCAGGTGTCCCGGTTGATCGGAATCCAGCTACGAAGAGTCTTCTTGTGGCCCAGGAACTTCAGCAGATGTGTGCGTGGGGGGGAGCAGGAGAGGTACAGAGGTGAGAGGCTAGGAGGCTGGACGGTCTTCTAGGCAATGGGGGAATCTTATCCCACAACCGCACCTGACTGCCCTCCCCTGGGGCGACTTGGGTGCTGGAAAGACCCCTGCGCTGGGGGCCCCCATCGGCTGAGAAACCTTCGACAGGTCACCTGAGACAAGTCTACCTCTCTGGGCCTCCATCTCCTCGTCAAATCAGAGAACGCTGAGAGCCACTTACCACACAGACACGAAGTAGCCCGGGTTGAGTGAGCGCTCCCGCTTTGCACACGTTATCTCAGCTGTTCCCCCCCAGCAACGCTAAGGCCTGAGAGTTCTCAGCTTCGTCCCCATTTTGCGGATGAGAAAACCGAGGGGGCTCAGAGCAGTTAAGTAGCTTGCCCAGGGTCACGCAGCTGGTGAGTGGATGGCCAGAGGGTGTTTGAACTCAGCCGCCCTGACTCCCAGCCCCCGGGGGCTCGGCCTCATGGCTGCTGGCCTCCCTTCTCGGGGGAGGGAGCCTTTACAAATGCCTCGACGTCCTGCCAGGACCCCGGCTGCGGGTCGGGTCCTGCTTCCACACCTGCTTGCCTGATGTGAAGCACGTTGCCAGCCCCAAACTCCCTTCATGCCCTGCGCTCCTCTGCTGTGCTAACCTGCTCACACAGGAGCCCCGCTCCTCCAGCCTCTGTTCTCCTGGCCCCCCACCGTCTTCTCCCCAGACTCTGGCTTCCTCGGGGCAGAGAGAGCTTCTGGCTCCTTCCTCACCCTGCCCCAGCTTGAGCACATAAAGGACATTTAAGACACATTTACTGGGGCGCCTGGGTGGCTCAGTCGGTGGAGCGCCCGACTTCAGGTCATGATCTCGCGGTTTTGTGGGTTCGAGTCCCGCGTCGGGCTCTGTGCTGATAGCTCAGGGCCTGGAGCCTGCTTCGGGTTCTGTGTCTCCCTCTCTGTTCCTCCCCCGCTCATGCTCTATCTCTCTCTCTCTCTCTCTCAAAAATAAATAAACATGAAAAAAAATTAAAGAACTCAGGCAACGGTGAGTGCCCCCTATCTGCCTAACAACCACTTAAGCCTTTTGTTGGAAATCTAAATGCCTGGGCCCCACCCTTGGAGATTCTCATTCCTTGATTGTGAGGGGCTCTGGGAACCTGTGTTTTTAACAAGCACCTCTGACTCACAGACACAGGCATTTTGAGAAATGCTGGCTTAGAACAAAGCTCAGAGAGATCCACAGAAGAGGGAGGGGCAGATACACCATTAACATGGCCCAGAGGCTTGGGGCCAGGGTGTCCTCCTGAGAGAATGGGCAAAGGAGACAAACCTGGTGGGCTTCCTGAAGGAGGCAGCGCTGGGGCCAACCTTGAGGACTGGGAATGAAGACACGGGGGCCAGGGGCGTCCAGCTCCTTTACCACAATGACCACGTCCAGAAGACAGAGGGAGGTGGCAGTAACCCCCTGCGGGCCAAGTCCAGGGCTCCGTGAATGGGGATGTCCCAGGGGAGCATAGGAATGTGATGTCCTGTCTGTCCTGTTTGGGAGGGAATGGGGTCAGGGCAGCACTTTCTAAAGGAATCCCTGTCGGGAAAAAGCCTCAGGCCTGTGACTAGGCCAACTGGCCTCACCTGGAGGAGGTTCCCCTGGTTCTGGGAGGGCTGGGGGCTAGGGGGTTCGTGGTTGACATTCCCCGTTTCTGTCATGGCCCATCTAGAGCCGCATAGCAGGCATTAAGGCTAGAATTGGTTGCAGGATGTGCTCAGTGAATGCGTAGAGGAGTTCCAGGGTGTCCACATAGACGTCAGCACCGTGATCCAGGGATCCGGGTCTCTGGGACCCACCGACAGCCTTCTGAGAGCTCCAGGCAGGACAGGACCTACTCCTATTTTTAGGGTTTAGCTGTCTGGGGAGACGGGAAGGAGGCACCTGCAGGAGACAGAGAGCCTTGACAGCCAAGGGTTTCATGGAAATGGGCAACATCCACCAGGCCATGGGGGACAGAGGGCAGGGGCACAGCGTGTGCTGGGGTGTGAGATGCTCCTCTAGGCACTGGGGCCCGGGCTGAACGAGAGGAGACGTGTCTGAGGCGGGATGGGCCAGGATGCCCACAGCTCGTCAGAGTACAGGACACACGTGTTTTCTGAGGACCAAACACGGGCCTGGTCTGCCAATGTGTTTCACAAGACACAGAACATGCCCCTCCTCGTCCTCCTCTTCCTCCTCCTCCTCATCAAGGTTATGTGGTCTAGCAAATTTGGGGAACAAAACACAGAGAGCGTGTACGGACCTAGAAAGCCAGAGAAGGCTGGGGAGCAGCCCGGGGAAGGAGGCACATGGTCCACGTCTGGGAGGCACAGGTGAATGTTCTCGGTCGGGAAGGGGCCCGAAGACCCTCGAGTCAGTCCCACCCTGTTCAAGGCCCCGTGAGCAGAGCCAGCTCACAACAGGACGAGCGAAGTAAACCTTTCCTTCGCTCCGCCTCTCCTTCTCTCTCTCCCTCTCTAAGCAGCCTCTGACATTGCAAAGAGCAGGATGAGGAAGAGGGGCGGAGGAGCGAGGACCCATGCAGTGGGGGCAGGAAGGCCAAACCCCCCTTCAGGGCTCACTGCTTGTGGAGGCGAGAACGGGTAGATGTGTAAACTCTAACCTAAGCTCACGGCTGTGAGTATTACCTGGGCCCAGATGCTTTTCATTGTTCACCGGACCCTGTGTTTGCAACCTAAAGGGACCTAAGAGTTTTTTGTCACCTAACAGAGGTCAGAAACCTTGTGGCGCTGCCAGAAGTTTCCATCCAGGAACAGAGGAAGAACTTCCTCCCAAGAACGAATCATAAAGGGACATCGGGACACCAGAAAACAGTTGCTCTCCACTTCCAGCCCGTGAGTCCAGATCAGGCAAGGCTCTGGTTTCAGTCACTGTGAGCGTGAATCTGTCTCCCCTCCTAGAATGGGAGCTCTTCGAGGGCAGGCCTTGTCAGATTTAGCTGCATCCCTCCAGCACCTGGCCACCTGGACAGGTTAATTCTCCCCTTCCTTCTGCCTGACCCTGGGTGTTGAGAAGGGGTGACGTCAAGTACTGGTGACAGGGTAGCCTGAGTTCTCGTAGAAGTGGACAGAGATTTGGTGCATCCCCATTGGCATCTCCCAGTGTCAGTCACGTAAATCAGACAGTCCATCAACCAGTGAGGAAATAAACAGGCCATCAGACATCCGGGCATCCAGTGGGGAAGGCTGGACACCAGCCTTGCCCATCGGACACACAGACCATCCGATGACCGCTCTGCACTCAAGCTGCTGTGGACCCCGCTTTCCAGGGTCCCCTCCCAGGACTCTGAGAATGTCTCTCCTCTCCCCGTTCAGGAGGCCTGATGCCGGGTGCTCCTGGCACGGTGCCCGTTCCTAATCAGGAACTTGGCAGCTTCCTCGCTCCCGGCTCCCGTGCTGCCCCTCCTCCTTCCTCTCCTTCCCAAGGTGGGAGCTTTGGGCTCTGCTAAAGCATTACTAAGAACAGGGGTGACGTCACCCTCTTGGGCCCACCCCATCCCCGGCCCCCCCTCACCCTTCACCCTTGGCTGCCCCTGAGAATATGACACATCCTGGGTGGGGGAGGGGGCCATCCCCTGGGACAGACACCCGAAGGTCCCCAGCCCGAGGCTCAGCGCACTCAGACTGCCTTGTCTGCCCCCAGCTGGAGGCTGTTCTGTCTTGCTGCAAGGATCTCGGTCCCGGAGACCAAGCCGGACGGATCCAAGCGTGCACTCAGTCTCCTCCAGCTGGGTGGCCCTGGATGAGATAAATCTCTTTGGGCCTCATCTCTAAACAAGGATGATAATTAGACCTACCTCAGAGCAGAGAGCGAATGGGAGGCTTACATGAGGTCATGTCCATCAGGGTCGTGTCCCAGAGCAAGGAACACAGCTACGCACATCGCCACCGCCACTGAAAGTAAAATACCAGTAGTGAAGGTTTGAGGTAAGTTTGGGAAACAATGCAAAAACTCTCCCCCGCGTACCCGCCTTCTGCCCAACGTGACCTCGGTTTTTCACAAGGAGTGCAAGTTTTTATTGGTGTTCTTATTACAAACATGCATGATCACTGCAAAAAGTCACCATGGAAGCAAATTAAAAGCTGAAAATGAAGTTCCTCGGCTCACTTAAACATATGAACAAGTAGGGCGCCTGGGTGGTTTAATCAGTTAAGCATCTGACTCTTGATTTCGGCTCAGGTCATGATCTCATGGTTGGGATTTTCTCTCCATCTTTCTCTGTCCCTCTCCTGCTCACATTCTCTCTCTCTCCCTCTCTCTTTCTCTCTCTCTCTCTCTCTCAAAGTAAATAAATAAACTGAAAAAAAAATGAACAGGCAGCAAGAGCCCACACATATGTAAATACTTTTGGAAAGAAAACACAACTTCTAGAAATGAGAAATCCTCTGTAATCCTTGAGATTGCAGAATTTAAGGGATGGGTCAAATAGATTATGTAAAGCTGAAGGCAGAATTTTTAAAATATAAAATAGAGATCACCCTGAGTGCAGCTCAAAGGCGAAAAGAGTTGAAGAATATAAAGGAGAAGGAAGGAACAAGGCAGGGAGGGTAGAGTACGAAGATCTAACATGTGTAATTAGAATATTAGACAGAAAGAGAGTATACAGAAGAGGCAGCACTTGGAGAGATCATAAAAAAAGTTTTCAAGAACTGTAGAAAGACAACAAACCTCTCACCCAGAAAACCCAATAATTCCGAAGCACCAAATAAGCACTAAAAGTTAAAAGAAATCCACAGCTATACACATTAAAATAAATCAGCAGAGTTAAAAGACAGAGAAAGACGGAGATAATGTGAAAGCAGACAGAGAGACAAAAAATCACTTCTAATGGAACGGCATTTAAACAGATGGGGCTGACTTCTCAACAACAACAATTCAATCCAGGAGATAGCAGAATGGTATTTCTAGCATATTTGAAATTTATATTGCTGAAATAAAATAGCTGTTTACCTAGACTTCTCCATCTAGCAAATCTACTTTTCAAGGACAAAGATGTAATAAAACAGAGAGCATTTACCAATAGACTTCCAGAGACCCTCCTAAAATCAAGAACAAGAAGAGAATATCTGCTCTCATCGCTTCTATTTAACATTATCCTAGAGGCTCTCGCCAGAGCAATTAGGCAAGAAAAAGAAATTCAAGGCACCTAGATTGGAAAGGAAGAAGGAAAACCATCTTTATTTGTAGATGACATATTCTTGAATGTAAAAATCCCTAAAGAATCAGCTCAAAAACTGTTCGAACTAATAGACAAATTCCACAAGGTTGCAGGATTCAAGATCTATGTACAAGAATTCATTGTATGTCTATATATTAGCAATGAATAACCTAAAAATGGATGTAGAAAATAATTCCCTTTGCAATAGCATAAAAAAAATAAAATACTTAGGAATACACTTAACAAAAGAAAGGCAAAAGTTGGACTCTGAAAAACAATATATGTCGAGATAAAGTAAGGAAGATGGAAATAAATGGGAAGGTTTCTACGGTCCATGGATTAGAAGCCCTATCATTGTTTTTTTTTTTTTAATGTTTATTTATTTTTGAGACAGAGAGAGACAGAGCATGAATGGGGGAGGGTCAGAGAGAAAGGAAGACACAGAATCTGAAGCAAGCTCCAGGCTCTGAGCTGTCAGCACAGAGCCCGATGCAGGGCTCGAACTCACGGACCGTGAGATCATGACCTGAGCGGAAGTTGGACGCTTAACCGACTGAGCCACCCAGGCGCCCCAAGAAGCCCTAGCATTGTTAACATGGCGATACGCTCCAACTTGGTTTACAAATTCAGTGCAACCTTTATCAAAAGCACAGCTGGCTGTTTTATAAAAATTGACAAACTGATCCTAAAATGTATATAGAAATTTAAGGGACTAAAGTAGCCAAAACAAATTTGAAAAAGAACAAAGTTGGGGAGCTCACGATCCCGATGACAAAACTTACTATAAAGCTACAGCAATCAAGACAGTGTGGTATTGGTATAAGGATAGACATAGAGACCAATGGAAGAGTCGACAATTCCAGAAACAGACCAGTACATTCATGGAAAACAGCACCTAGACAACTTAATGGAGAAAGAATAGTCTTTTCGACAAATGGTGTTGGACAACTGGATATCCACATGCAAAAGAAGGAAGGTGGACCACTTCCTTATATCCTACGTGAACATGAACTTAAAATAGATCACGAAGCTACACGTAAAAACGAAAACTGTAGAACTCTTAGAAGAAAACATTGGTATAAATCTTAGTGACTTAGAGTTAGGCAGAACTTTCTCTGATACAACAGCAGTAGCATGAGCAACAAGGAAAAATAGATAAATTAGATTTCATTAAAATTTAAAACTTTTGGGGGCGCCTGGGTGGCTCACTCAGTTAAACGTCTGACTTTTGATCTCTGCCCAGGTCGTGATCTCACAATTCGTGAGTTTGAATGCTGAGTCAGGCTGCATGCTGTCAGCTCTGCTTGGGATTCTCTGTCTCCCTCACTCTCTCTCTCCTACATAAATAAACATTAAAAAAATTTTTTTTTAAGTTTTGGGTTTGAAAAGACACCATCAAGAAAGTGAAAAGACAAATACAGAATGGAACAATATATTTGCAAATCATACACGAAACAAAGAACTCGTGTCCAAAATATATAAAGGCACAACCCGGTTGCAAAACAAGGCTTAAAGTAGACATGTCTCCAAAAAATATATACAAGTGGCCAATGAGTACATGAAAACATAAGTACATGCTCAACATAATTAACCATCGAGGAGATGCAAATCAAAACGACAATGAATACCACTTCACACACACTGAGACGGCTCTAATAACGTTTTTAAAAAGAAGAAAGAAAGTGTCGAATATTGGCGAGAACCGTGGAAATTAGAACCCTCATTCATTGCCCCGGAGAATGTAAAACAGTGTAGTCACTTTGGAAAACAGTTTGGCAGTTTCTCAAAATATTATATGTGGAGTTACCATAAAACCCAGCAATCCCACTCCTAGTTACATACCCAAGAGAAATGAAAACACCCATCCGTACAAGAATTATACATACATGTTTATAGTGGCATTATCCGTAAGAGCTAAAACTGGAAACAAACCAAATGTCCTTTGGCTAATAAATGGATAAATAAAGTGTAGTCTATTCACACAATGGAACATTATTTGGCAATAAAAAACAATGAAGTACTAATATGTGCTATAATACAATGCCCTTGAAAACATTATGCTAAGGGGAAGAAGCCAGTCACCCAAAAAACCCACATACAACATTTCGCATATTCCGTTTGTGTGAAATGTTCAGAATGGGCTCATCTCCAGACACAGACTAGAGATTAGCGGCTGCCTATGGCTGGAGGATTTGGGGGGAGATGTGGATTGACTGCTAATGGTTACGAGGTTTCTTACCCAGGTGATAAAAATGCTCAAAAGTTGGTTGGGGTGACGGTTGCACGATTCTGGGAAGGTACTAAAAACATTGAAATATACACTTTCAATGGATGGATTTTATGGCATACAAATCACAGCTCAATGAAGCAGGTTTTTTTCATATACTCTAAGCAGAAAGGAAAATATCTGAGTTGAAAGGCCCGAGACGCATAAAAGAATGGTGAACAAAGATGGGGGTAAATATGGGGTTACATTCAAAACACAATGACTGCATAACATAGAGCTAATGATGTCTAATTGGGGAGAGTCCAACGTGACAAGGTAGAACTTACGGAGTTTTGTCATCCTGAGGAAGAACGTGGGAATATTACGGGTAACAACCAAAAAAGTTAAGAAAACTGTGTAACTAGTAGAGAGGGAAATGGAACCCGGTACACGTGGAAATCTGAACATCTTACCCGTGGCCATTTAAGCAGATCACACAGCAGCTGTACCTATAGGCAGAGTTTCATAAAGAAGGCACAGCTTGCCACAAACCAGATAGACCATCGAGGGCGGGATATTGGGGTATAGGCAGGAACAGTACTTTTTGTTCCTATTTTTTGTTTTTTCCCCATTAGTATGTTTTTCAGGGGTGCCTGGGTAACTCAGTTAGCTGAGCGTCCCCCTCTTGATTTCAGCTGAGGCCATGATCTCACGGTTGGGAGATCAAGCCCCGAGCTGGGCTCTGTGAAGAACGGGGAGCCTACTTGGGATTCTTTCTTTTCCTCTCTCTCTCTGTTCCTCCCCCCTTCAAAATAAATAAATAAACTTAAAAAGATATGTTTTTCAGTGAGGGTCAAATCCATTCAAACCATTTAAGTGAGGGAAAGAAAGAAAGAGAGAGACAGAGATGGGGGGAGGAAGGAAGGAAGGAACGAACGAACGAACAAAGGAAGGAAGGAAGAAGGAAAGAAATAAAATAAAAGAAACAAACAGAAAAGCTGTACAAATAGCACAATACAATGGTGGGATAAACCCAATTATATCAGTAATCACAATCAATATGCATGGACTGAATGTTCTCATTAAAAGGCAAAGTTTTCAGGCTAAATTCAAAATTAAATGACAGCTCTAAGCTAAGTATCTTAATCTCAGAGCTTACCTTTGCTTGCACGTTTGTTTCTTTTTAAAAATTGCTCTTTTGGGCACCTCGGTGGCTCAGTCAGTTAAGCATCTGACTTGGCTCAGGTCATGATCTCACAGTTCGTGAATTTGAGTCTCACATTGGGCTCTGTGCTGACAGCTCTCTCTGCCCCTCCCCTACTCATGCTCTGTCTCGGTCTCTCTCAAAAATAAATAAACGTTAAAAAAAAAATTTAACAATTGCACTTTTATTGAAATATTGTTCACATACTCGACAATTCACCAATTTAAAGTTTATAGTTCTGGGGCATCTGGGGGGCTCTGTTGGTTGAGCATCCAACTTCGGCTCAGGTCATGATCTGTCAGGTTCATGAGTTTGAGCCCCCCACTGGGCTCGATGCTGTCAGCCCAGAGCCCGCTTCAGATCCTCTGTCCCCGCCTCTCTCTGCCTCTCCCCGACTTGTGCGCGTGCACTCTCTCTCTCTCTCTCTCTGAAAAGTAAATAAACGTGAAAAAAATAAAGTGCACAGGTTAATGGTTTTTAGCATATTCACATAGTGTGCAACCATCAATTTCAGAACCTCTCCATCACTCCAAGAAGTTACCCCCTGCGCACAACAGTCACTCCCTGTTTCCCTCAAAACTTTTCAGCCCTAGGCAGTCATTACTTTCTAATTTTTTTCTGTCAATCTCCCTATTCTGGACACTTCACTTCAATGGAATCACATAGTATGTGGTGTTTTGTGACTGGTTTATCTCACTCAGCATAATCCCTTCTAGGTTTGTCCATGTGGTAGCATGTTCAGTACTCCATTCCTGTTTATTGCCAAATAATATCCCACTGGATGGATATACATCTTGTCCGTCCATTCATCAGCCAAAGTACATTTGGGTTGTTTCCACTTTTTGGCTATTATGAATAATGCTGCTGTGAACATTCATGCGCAAGCTTTTGTGTGCACATACTTTATTTTTTGTTTTGTGTGGATATATGTTTTCTAGGACTGGAATTGTTGGGTTATATGAGGAACTGACAGATTTTCCCAAAGTGGCTGCAACGTTGTAGCTTCCCATTAGCAATATGTGAGGATTCCAATTTTTTTTTAATGTTTATTTCTGAGACAGAGAAGAGACAGAGCATGAGTGGGGGAGGGGCAGAGAGACAGGGAGACACAGAATCCAAAGCAGGCTCCAGGCTCGGAGTTGTCAGCACAGAACCCATCGCAGGGCTCAAACCCACGAACTGTGAGATCATGATCTGAGTCCAAGTCGGAGGCTTAACCAACCGAGCCACCCAGGCGCCCCAATCGGATTTTTTAATTATAACCATTAGACTGATTATGCATCATGGTCAAGTGGGATTTTATTATAGGAATGTAAGATTGAACATTCAAAAATCAATGAAAATATTCACCATATTGACAAACAAAAAAGAAAAGTCATTTGATCATCTGAATACAAGCAATAAAAGGATTTGTCAAATCCGATATCCATTCTTTATAAAAACTCTCAGAAATAGAATAGAATAGAATAGAATAGAATAGAATAGAATAGAATAGAACTTTCTCAACATGATAAATGGTAGCTATAAAAAAACCCTGTACAACTGGGGTGTCTGGGCGGCTGAGTCAGTTAAGCTTCTGACTTCAGCTCAGGTCATGATCGCATACCTTGTGGGTTCAAGCCCCACATCAGGCTCTGTGCTGACAGCTCAGAGCCTGGAACCTGCTTCAGATTCTGTGTCTCCCTCACTCTCTGCCCCTCCCCCACTCATGCTCTGTTTCACTCTCTCAAAAGAAACAAAACAAAACAAAACAAAAAAACAAACCTCTACAACTAACATCATAGTTAATGATCATAAAGCTGAATATTTTTCCTCCAAGATCAGGAATAAGTCAAAGATGTTTACTCTCACCATTTCAATTCAACATGCTACTGGAGGTTCTGGCTGGTGCATTCAGGCAAGAAAAAAAAAAAGACATCATCATTAGAAATAAAGAAGTAAAGCTGTCTTTAGTTTGCAGATGACATTATGATCTATGCAACAAATCCTCTGGAATTTACAAAAACACTGCTATAATTAAATGAATTAAGAAAAGTGGCAGGATATAAGATTAATATACAAAAACCAATTCTAGTTTTAGATTCTAGTCACAATAGGCAATTGAAACAAAATGCCATTTACAATCATATCAAAAGATATGAAATACTTAGGGATCAATCTGAGAAAAGATGTGAAAAACCTGTATACTGAAAACTATAAAATATTACTTAGAGATGGTAAAGAAGATCTAAATAAATGGAGAGATATACTCTGTTTATGGATTGGAAGGCTCCGTATTATTGAGATGTCAGTCCTCCCCGTATCGATCTGTAGATTCAACTGAATCCCAATCAAAATCCTGGCAAGCTGTCTTTGTAGAAATTATCAAGCTGATTCTAACATTCACTTGGACATACAAACAAGCTAGAATAACTGAAAACAATTTTGAAAAAGAACAAAGTTGGGGGAATTATACCACGTGGCCTCAAGTCTCAGTATAAAGCTATGGTGATCAAAACAGTGTGGTGTTAGCATCAGAATGAACAAATGGATCAATGGAACAAATGGTCTTGAACTAGACCCACACATAAATGGTTTGTTGATTTGGGACAAAGGTACAAGGCAATTCAGTGGAGAAGGGAGAGTTGCTGAGAGTTTAACTGCCTTACTCCATGGTATTGCTGCCTCATCATTGATGTCATTTGGCCTGCAGAGACCTTGAACTGACATTAGTCCCCTAGGGCAAGTATGTGCTCTAGATGACAGCCCACAGAGTCACATGCAAATCCTGATGTGACTTTTGCCACTGTCCTTGTGATGGTCAGTATGGTTGGTCTCTCTTGCCCCCCAGGGCCTTTCCCTTGCATGCCCCCAGATGAACTAAGACCCCCATGGAGTTCAGCAACACCCCACTCTTTTGATTTGAATTGACCATTCTATCTTAGCCTCCAATGCCTCCAATGCACTCCACCCGCTTCAAGAAAGGCAAGTGCCCCAGGTTTTGCCTTTCTCGCTCTGTCTACACCCTGCTTGGACCTCCCCTTGGGGCATGCCAGGTACCTCCTCCAGGACCTGTGAATAATAAATTGTCTCTATTTCTTTTTTTAAACTTTTTTTTAAAACATTTATTTATTTTTGAGACAGAGAGAGACAGAGCATGAACGGGGGAGGGTCAGAGAGAGAGAGGGAGACACAGAATCTGAAACAGGCTCCAGGCTCTGAGCTGTCAGCACAGAGCCCGACGTGGGACTTGAACTCACAGACCGCGAGATCATGACCTGAGCCGAAGTTGGACATTTAACCGACTGAGCCACCCAGGCGCCCCAAATTTCTTCTGTGGTTTGTTGTTGAATCTTGGCTCATCATCTGGCACCCTGTGCTCCACTTAAATGTTTATTTAACAAAGTCCTAACAGAAGTCTTGTCAACACATGGGGCTGGAACAATGGAATGTCCATATTTTAAAAACTAACTTTGATCCAAACCCCACACTGTATATAAAAACTTGCTCAAAATGGATAACAGACCTAAATGTAAAATATATAGAATTTTACCATTTCTGGAAAAAAACAACAGAAGATATGTGTGGCCTTGGGCTATTAAAGAAAAAACTGGAAAACTGGACTTCATCAAAATTAAGAACTTTTGGGGCACCAACTCAGTTGGTTAAGCACCCGACTCTTGGTTTCGGCTCAGGTCATGATCTCACAGTTCATGAGTTTGAGCCCCACGCTGGGCTCTATGCTGGGCACAGGGCCTGCTTGAGATTCTCTCTCTCTCCCCCTCTCTCTTTGCCCCTCCCCTGCTCGCTTGTGCTCTCTCTCTCTCTCTCTCTCAAAATAAATAAATAAACTTAAAAAAATTTTTTAAATTAAAGAACTTTTGCTCTTTAGAAGGCATTGTTAAGAGAATGAAAAGATAATTCACCAACAGGAAGAAAATGTTGGCTAATCACATATCTGAGAAAGGACGTCTATCTAGACTACATAGAGAATTCTTAAAACTCTACAAGTAAAAATTAGAAATGGGCAAAACATTTGAACAGATACTTCCCCAAGGGAAATATACAATACAGATGTCAAGTAGCAAATGAAAAGATGCCCAATGTCATTAGCCAAACAGGGAAATGTTAACCACAAGGGGATACCATTTTACACCTGTAAAATGTAAAAGACTGACCATACGAAGTGTTGGGGAGAATAGGTTAGAACTCTCATACGCTCCTGGCGGGAATGTAGAATGGGCCAACCACTCTGGAAAACAGTGTGACAGTTTACTTAAAAAGTTAACTACAGGGGCGCCTGGGTGGCTCAGTCGGTTAAGCATCCGACTTCGGCTCAGGTCATGATCTCGCGGTCCGTGAGTTCGAGCCCCGCGTCGAGCTCTGTGCTGACAGCTCAGAGCCTGGAGCCTGTTTCAGATTCTGTGTCTCCCTCTCTCTGACCTTCCCCCGTTCATGCTCTGTCTCTCTCTGTCTCAAAAATAAAAAAACGTTAAAAAAAAAAAGTTAACTACATACCAGCTCTACGACCCACCCAGCCTACTTCTATTTACCAGAAGTAAGGGCATATGTGTGATTCAAAAATGTATACATCAATGTTCATGGCTGCTTTGTTTATAGTAGCCCAAACTAGTAACAACCTAAATGTCCACTGAGAACTGAAAAGAGAAACAAATTCTGGTATGTTCATGCACTGGACTATTACTCAGCAATAAGAAAGAATAAATATTGATATGATAGCAAATTAGATGAACCTCCAAATAATTACGCTGAGTAAAAAGGTGTATATTGTGTGATCCCATTTCATAAAATTCTAGAAAATGCAAACGAATGTATAGGGACGTAAAGCAGGTCATTCGTTACCTGGAGGGAAGGTTGGGGAGGGGCAGGAAGCAATTATCAAAAGGTATGAGGAAACTTCTGGAAAATGAGAGATACGTTCACTGTCATGAAAGCAGTGATGGTTTCACGGATGTATATGTATCTCAAAACTCATCAAATTGTGTGTGTTGTATATGTAAAGTTAATTTATGTCCATTATATATCAATTAAGCCGCTAAAATAATCAGAAGATACTATCAACTTTCTCCAAATACATGAATGCTTAGAAAAATAAAACTTAAAATTTGACACCAGAAGAAATATGATGTAAAGTGGTGTCCTCTAGAGTTCACATGGGATCCCTAATTTTTTTTCTTAATGTTTATTTATTCTTGAGAGAGAGAGAGAGAGAGACAGAGCATGAGCAGGGGAGGAGCAGAGAGGGAGACACAGAATCTGAAGCAGGCTCCAGGCCCTGAGCTGTCAGCACAGAGCCCCACGAGGGGCTCGAACTCACAAACCACGAGATCATGGCCTGAGTCAAAGTCGGACGCTTAATGACTGATCCACCCAGGCGCCTCGACCCCTAATTTGAATAGTCCTAGAACCACAAAGGAAATCAAACCCAAAGTTTCAGATTCTCCACCGTGGAAAATACCAGGCTCAGTTACAGGCAAGTTCCACCAAACAGTCAAGTTTCAGATAATTCCAGTCTTACACAAAATATTCCAGGGGTCGGAAAAATGAAGATAATCCCCAGCTCATTTTTGTGAGAGGAGGAAAACCTGGAAACGCGAGCCGGATACAGCACAATGACAAAGCAAAGTACCTCACTAATGAACATAGAGGCCAAACTCCGGATAAAGTGCTAGCAAACCGAATCTTCTAAGGAACAAAAATGTCAACACCTCAGGTCATATTCAGCGTATCCCAGGAACGCAAAGTTGGTTTGACTTCGGAAACAAGATTAATGTAATGTAGCACATTACACGACAAGCTCCACGGATACAGAGACAGAACTCGATAACTTTCAACGTCCGTTTGTGAAAGAACTCTCAGAACAGTAGGAAGAGAAGAAATTTTTCTTTGGCCTATCACAAACCCTATCACCAATAAGAAGAATGTTGGAAGGGGGCGCCTGGGTGTCTCCGTCGGTTAAGCGTCCGACTCTTGGTTTCTCGGCTCAGTTCATGACCTCGTGGTTCGTGAGTTTGAGCCCCGCGCCGGGCTCTGTGCTGGCAGCGTGGAGCCTGCTTGGGATGCTCTCTCTCTCTCTCTCTCTCTCTCTCTCTCTGCCTCGCTCCTGCTCGTGCTGTCTCTGTGTCTCTCAAAATAAACAAATGAACTTCAGAACCAAAAAAAAGAATGACTGGAAACATTTGCTTTAAAATCGGGCAGAAGACAAACACGCTTGCTCATCTCACTTTTAGTTACTGCTACATTGGAGGTCCCAGCGAGCGCAGCAAGACAGAAAAGAAGGTAAAGGAAAAAATGTTTCGAGATGAAAGGATATAAACATTGGAAGCAAAGAAAAATAAGTATTTGCAAATGATGTGGCTGTTTCATGGACAGCCCCAAAGTATTCGCAGACACGGTGCAGTTGGGTTTTGTACCACACAGGGGCTCTGTGTCCCGGCCGCCCCTGCGGTCAAAAATCTGCATATAATTTTTGACTCCCCCTCCCCCCCCCAAAGTGAACTACTTACAGCTTACTGTTGACTGGAAGCCTTCCTGAGACCACAAACGGTCGATTCGCATATGTATTTTGTCTGGGATGTGCATTAAACACTGTATTTCTACAATAAAGTAAGCTGGAGGACAGATTATTGAGAAAATCGTAAGGAAGAGAAAATACGCTTACAGTCCTGCACTGTACTGATGGGAAAGAAAACAATCCGCGCCTAAGTGGACCCGCGCGGCTCAAACCCGTGTTGTTCAAAGGTCAACTGATTTAGGATTAACAAGAGACGTGAGCATATAAGATCAACATAGAAAGATCCATGACGTCTCCGTGTCCCAGGACTATTCGAAAATGTAAATCATAAGCACGGCGGTGTTTGCGGTGGGTGCCCCGTCCGGAAAAGGTGGACAGCAAGCCCTGAAGTCGCTGTGTTTGTGTCAGGATTAAGGGGTAAGCCCAGTACGAGCAAGCTCAGTAGTAAATTAGTAAACGTCGGTTCTCCTTGCTCCTCCCCAAGCCGCTGAGGTGGGTACCCTCTGGGGACCACACGGCAGGACTCGGCTCACATCTGGGCCTCAAGGGTTGCAGGAAGACAGGTGTGGCCCTCATCCAAACATCCATAAGGCAGAACCTGAGTGGGGCCGCAGGAGACAAGGTGCCACGGGGCCAGAGAGGCGGGGAGAGACGCTTTCCATCTGGAAGCACTTTATGGGGGAACTTGCAGGGGGCAGAACCGAGGAGAGATAGGAGGGGTCAGCGTGGACGAGGGCTGGAGGTGGGAGCATGGAGAGAGTGACAGGGGTCGGTGTGGGCTGCGGCCGGCATGTGGCCTCTCACCTCCTCCCACGCTCCTTCCTGTGCTTGCCTCTGAGCTCAGCAGGGTCATCCACTCCGTTCCCTGCCCCGCCCAGCCCTGGTGGCTCCCCTAGAGCTGGTGGCCTTCCGGCCCGTGAGGGTTAGAGAGAAGCCTCCTGTCCGCTGGAGGAAACCTCTGCGAGGTGTTTACTGCGGGGACCCAGGCGGCTGCGATCCGGGGCTGAGTGCTGACCAGGGACTTTGGAAGGAAGAGGGAAGGGGCTTGGATGTTTGAACAGCTGGGGTGGAACGGGGGGGGGGGGCTACCATCCTCCTTTCCCCTCTCCCCTCCCCTCCTTCCGGGCTCAGATGCCCCTTCCTACCTGGGCTTCTGGCTGTCAAACAGTTCATGGAGCTTCATGGCCGGAGGACATTTTCTGCCCTCAGACAGATTGGGGGCCGGGGGAGGGGGGCAGGGGACTCGGGACTCAGCAGGAGCGTCCCGGCACGATTGTGCTATGGGTGCCACAGAGAGCTGGGTTGGAGGCTCAGCCCAAACCAAAGACACTTACACGTGAGTCCATCAGAAATCACAGCTCACCTACAAGGGATGACATACAAAGGATACCTTCTCAACAGGGGATACCAGGCCTCCCATCCCCCTGTTCCCCGTGGAGACAGGCCCGGGACTCGTGGGGAGACCCCGGGGAGGGCTTTCTTAGCCCCGAGCTCCAATCACATCTGCCCCCAAAGCCAGCCTGAATCCCTTACAGGGCTGCGATAAACGGCCTTTCGGAAGCCATGGCTCCTGAATGTGGCACCCACTGAAACCTGTCACATGTATTGGGACCGCCAGCATCATCTTGGTCATCCTGCATGGATGTATTATAAGGACCGGGCACCTCCATAGGTGGTCACTCTGCAGCCGCCTGCCAGTGACCGTGGGCCTGAGTTCTCTCCCGCGTTGCAAAGCCTGGGAGGGGCTGACCTGGTGAAGTTCCACGTTGTCCACACAAAACTATGTGCTCAGAGAATCCCCTGCAGCGACCAGAGGGGCTTTCAGCGAGGGCCCCGGGTTGACACGAAATGGGATTCCCCAGGAAACCTCAGAGATGGTCCAGTAGAATCAGCCAGACCTCCTGGGCAGAGGGCTTTCATCGTAGGTGGCCGGGAACAAACAACAGAATCACTTTGAGGGAACTTGACAGAGCAACTTGCACCTGCCCCCCACCCCTGCCGCTGGGCGGGAGGCTCTGAAGGAGCACGCTCGGGTCCCAGCCGCACAGCTCGCCAGCTGTGCAATCTTGCCGGGCCTCGGTCTTCCCATCAGTCCAGTGGGGGGCAGTGACTCCTGCTCACAGGGCTGTCGTGAGACCAGACGAGACCTTCCGGGTCGGCTGACAGCCTCCCGGCCCTGGCCTGAGAGCTGGGGTTTCCTGCCTCCCAGCGGATGGCATCCCTGCCATTATTTTTCCAGGGCTTTCCTGCCCGGTGACTGCAGGCAGCCCGTGGGGAGGGGGAGGGGGTGGCTGTGGGGCTGGGGCGGGTGAGCCCGTGGATTTGCTGACTTTGCCTCCCTTCTGGGTCAGCGTGGGAGGAGAGACTCCAAAGGCAGGGAAACGGCCTCCGGCCTCCAGGTCTCGCCAGCCTTGTTTCCTTTCTTTTTCCCTGCCAGACGCTGCAGGGTCTAAGGGGGCAGAAAAGCATCTGGAGGTTGTGGAATAGAAGAAGCCACGAAAGCGAAGTCTCTGGGTCCCTCAGAAGAAACACAAATGCTGGGTCTCCGCTCTGTTTCTCCCTGGCTGCTTCCCTCCCCTCTCACCCTCTTCCCCCCAGAACTTCTCTCCTCTCCCCGTTCACGTCTGCAGACAGGCATGACGGCAATACTTTCTTGGGCCCACTCTGGGCAGGCCCTGGGCATGTGTCAATGCCTAAGCTGGGATTTCCTGATTCCTTCCAGTCCTCCTGGGGAAGGTGGCCACAGAAGCACGTTACTCTGATCAAGGACCTTGGGCCCCAAAGCCTGGCAGGGACAGTGGCTCCCGCTTGCCACGGCGGGGCCTCCTGATGAAGCTCGGGCCTTTAAGGACCGGGAGTCCCCCGGAAAAAGCCTGCATTTCTCTTCCATGCTGACCGAGGACTGCCCTCCTGGCCAGGGCCCTGGTGCCAGAACCTGTCCTGAGATCACCGGGCTCTGCCCGTGTGGTCGGGGGCACAGTGATTCACGAGAAACAGCAAAGGTAATGGAGGGAGCCAACACCACTGGAGTCAGGCCGCAGTTTGGCCGCTGCCCAGCCGTGCAACATGGCACAAGTCAGCCTCTCTGAGCCTCAGCTGTTTCATCTGTCAAATGGCCGTGACAATACTCAGTTTGGGAAACGGCACAGAACAGTACCAAGGAAGTGGACCCCACTGCCGTTGTCTCTGCTCTTATCCTAGGTGTTGAGGTCCCCAGAGGGCCAAACTTTCTTCTGTTGAAGAAGGTTTGACCAGAGGGCCAACCTTTCACCTATGCCCCGTTTCCCTCTTGGCCCACTCCAGAGCCACGGGCAGAAGAGTGGGCTATCTTGAGAGCGCTGGGTCCCAGGAACCCCGCTGCTGTATGCTCACTGGCTGGGAAGTCATGGGGGGAAGTTGTCACGTCTTCCGGGGCCTCATTTTCCTGTCTGCAAAACGGTGTGGGTGGTTTGGGTTGAACGAGATAGTGCAGGTCAAGTCCCAGCCCCTGAAGCACGTGGACCCCTCATCACACATTGGCTCTTATTTGACTCCCAGATCCTCCTTCTCCCTTACACATGCCTCTATGGCCTGGACAGGGCTGGTCCAGGCCAGGGAAGGCCAGGGAAGGAGGCGCCAGGTATGATCTGATCAGACCCGGGCTTCCCCAAGTTCACAGCCGGTGTCCTTCCCTCCAGCCGCCCCAGGAACTCAACACATCTCAGCCTCTTTTCCACGCTGAGGCAGAGATCAGGTCAGGAGGTGCTGGGAGAAAGGAGTTTGCAGACAGGGATGATGCTCTGTGGGTTCTTAGCTTTCCGACTGGTTCATTTCCCTGCTCTGCTGGCTGGTAAATTTACATGCTATCACCCCTAGTCATCGATCTGATTCAACGATATTGCTTGCCCACTGTACATGCTCTGGTATTAGGTTATATGTGTATGTTGGGGAGGGGCGGGTGGCAAGGCGACTCGGACGGCAGGTCCCCAACCCACTTAAGGAGCTCAGAGGGATAAAACAGACACACAGTCCCCTCACTCGACACATCTTCAGACAAGGAAGACAATGCAGTGTGTGTGAAAGGGGGTAGCAAAAAAAGTTTTGTGGGAAGAAAGGAAATGGTTAATTCTTTGCCGAAGGGGGTAGAGCTAGGCGTAATCTTGGAAGATCTCCTGAGGGAGGCATCCTTGGAGATGAATATTGGAGAGTGGGTAGGATTTCTTCTGGGAGAAGGAGACTAGAGTATTCCAGGGGAAGAAGCAGGGGCAAACACGTCAAGCCTTGTGGTGTGGTATTTGGTGGAGCACAGGATTTGCTGGAGGAGGGATTTCCAGTGAAACCAGAAAGGGCACCACAAGTTGGATCCCCAAAGTGGAACTGATGGTGGGGCCGAGGTGCACTCAGATTTCCTTCCTGCCCCAGAGCCTCTGGGCCTGGTTCCTTAGTTGATAGCATGGGGATAAATCTTATCATCCTCCCAGAACTGCAAAGAGGGAAAAAAGAGTGGGTCTGTAAGGCTCCTGGCTCACCGTAAGGACTCATGAAAGCTGGTCCTTCAGATGCTTCTCTTCTGTCCATCGGCTTCCCAAGCACAGACCACTCCCAACTGCAGAACTGGAGTTAGTTGTGGACTTCACTGTCATGGTAGGGTAAGCCCCAGAAGGCGGGGGCACCATTAGGTTCAGTCAGCAAACGCTTATTGGGATATCAAGTATGCAGCCTGCAGTGGTAGGGCCTGGTTCACGGAGAGCGCTCAATAAGCGGAGGGAGGGATGGAGAGGTGGACAGATGAGAGAAGGGGTGGAGGGGGAAAAGTGGATGGAGGGATAAGAGATGCAGAGATTGAGGGAGGCACAGAGAGGGGGTGGGTGGTTGGATGGATAGCAGATGGATGGTTGATTGGATGGCAGATGGACGGATGGATGGATGGATGGATGGATGGATGGATGGTTGATTGGATGGCAGATGGACGGATGGATGGTTGATTGGATGGTGGATGGACGGATGGATGGTTGATTGGATGGCGGATAGACGGATGGATGGATGGTTGATTGGATGGCGGATGGACGGATGGTTGATTGGATGGCAGATGGATGGACGGATGGTTGATTGGATGGCGGATGGATGGACGGATGGTTGATTGGATGGTGGATGGATGGATGGATGGATGGTTGATTGGATGGCGGCTGGGCGGCTGGATGGATGGTTGATTGGATGGCGGATGGACGGCTGGATGGATGGTTGATTGGATGGCAGATGGACGGATGGATGGATGGATGGTTGATTGGATGGCGGATGGACGGCTGGATGGATGGTTGATTGGATGGCGGATGGATGGATGGATGGATGGATGGTTGATTGGATGGTGGATGGACGGATGGATGGAAGGTTGATTGGATGGCGGATGGACGGATGAATGGATGGTTGATTGGATGGCAGATGGACGGATGGATGGATGGATGGATGGTTGATTGGATGGCAGATGGACGGATGGATGGATGGATGGATGGTGGATGGATGGATGGATGGTTGATTGGATGGCGGATGGATGGATGGATGGATGGTTGATTGGATGGCGGATGGACGGATGGTTGATTGGATGGCGGATGGATGGACAGATGGTTGATTGGATGGTGGATGGACGGATGGATGGTTGATTGGATGGCGGATAGACGGATGGATGGATGGTTGATTGGATGGCGGATGGACAGATGGTTGATTGGATGGCAGATGGATGGATGGATGGTTGATTGGATGGCGGATGGATGGACGGATGGTTGATTGGATGGTGGATGGATGGATGGATGGATGGTTGATTGGATGGCGGCTGGGCGGCTGGATGGATGGTTGATTGGATGGCGGATGGATGGATGGATGGATGGTTGATTGGATGGTGGATGGACGGATGGATGGATGATTGGATGGTGGATGGACGGATGAATGGATGGTTGATTGGATGGCGGATGGAAGGATGGATGGATGGTAAGACAGATGAGTAATGGCATGGAGGGAGAGAGGGAAAGACTCCTGATTGGCTGGATGAAGGGATAATGGGGTGGAATGATGAGTGGAAGGACTGAGGAGAGAAGGATGGATGAAGAGATGGAAAGATAGAGAGGGAAGGGAGGAATGGAGGGATAGAGAGATTGAGGAGGGATGCAGAGGTGGAGAGGGAGAGAGGGAGAGATGAATATAGAGAAGGATGGGTAAAGGGAAGGGAGAGGGATGCAAAAATGGAGAGATGGACGGATGGTGGGTGATGGGGTGGAGAAATGGATGGGGAGACGGACGTCTGGCCATTCTCTGAGGAGCTCACCTTTACCTGGCCCTGCAGGTACTGGCGAAGGATATGTGCCTGTTTGATTTCTGTTTGATTTTAGAGCGTGCGTGTTTGCTTAATCGAAACCAGTGCATGTGGACAAGCGTCGGAAAGTCAGGCGGCCCTGCAAATGCTAAAACATGCCATTTTATCTCCTTCTTGGTCGGGAGCGGGAGGTCCCCCGAGGAAGACAAAGGGCAGAGAGGCAGGGAAGTCTGCTGAGGGAACAAGGAGAAGCCAGCTCAGCTGTTCAGTGTAAACTTCCCACCCCGGTGGCATATGGGGACCATGTGGCCCTTTTCCTCCCGGCACCAGAGAAACGTCATGTCAGGAACGCTGGCAGCCGAGGGCACAGAGCATTCCCAGAGGGAACAGTTGGCAGTTGGGCAGGAGGCAAGAGTTTGAAGCCACAGCCTAGAGCCTGGCTCTGGGGTGGGGCCCGAGAGACTGCAGGAAGCTGAGGAGACGGGGGCCCCAGGCCCCCCATCCTCCAGGGCTCTCTGCAGTCACCCCTTGGCCTCCAACAGGCACCAGGGCCCCTCTCCCCAGGTCCTTGGAGCTCACCTAGCTTTAAGACATCAGCATCGTGGGGGCATCTGGGTGGCTCAGTCGGTTAAGTGTCCAGCTTTGGCTCAGGTCATGATCTCATAGTTCACGAGTTCAAGCCCCGCATCAGGCTCTCTGCTGTGAGCACAGAGACCACTTCGAATCCTCTGTCCCCTCTCTCTCTGCACCTCCCCCGCTCACTCACACACGCATGCACTCTCTCTCTCTCTCTCTCTCTCTCTGTCTCTCTCAAAAACAAATACACATTAAAAAAGAAGAAGTCATCCTTGTGGAAACAGCCCCAGATTTGGGGTCACTCTGCCATCCACTTACCATAGAACCTCGAACTCATCACTTCTTTCTGGGCCTCAGGTTGCACAGTTTCCACACCATTCCAAACACCACCTTGCCTACCGGCGCTGTTCTCCTACCGGAGCGACGAGGTCTTTGTCGCTGAGAAAGGAAAACTAGCCCTGTGGATGGAGATTTCCCGAGAGCGCAGTGCTTTCCATGGAGAGAACCCTCCACTATCTTGAGATCGGGCCCACCTTCCCCTTACATTTTCGGCACCGAAGAGTGCCGTTTCTTTTATGAAATAAGGCCTAACAATGGTAATCTTGTCAGACAACCTCCCTTTTATTGTAGGATACATTACTGGGTGTACGAAACCCTAGACTGTGAGCTGCTACACGAGGTAATTGCTAAAGGGTCTGCCAGAGGTGGGCACAGCTCTCAGGCGTACCTCCCCACCCGGGCTCTGATTTGGAACCTTGATGCCTACAACTTCCCTCTCGAACCTTCCACCTGTGCCCCAGGAGGAAGCAGTGGCCGTGGGGTTCAGGTGCAGGGGGCGGAGTGCTCTGGGCCAGGACTGAGTCTTGTTTTCAATAAGCCATCTGAGCCCCAACATTTGAGGGCTCAGCACAGCCTCCCTCCAACCCTCAACCCCTCAACCCAACTCGAGGGAGGGAGGGAGCCCTTCCCTTCTCCAGTGAGTGTGTGACCAGACTCCCAAGAGGCGACTGACGACTCCAGACAGCACGAGTGTGGGCTGCCGGCTCCTCCCTGTGAACCATGCTGCATCTGGAAAGAGCCAAGTTCAAGTTGAGCCAGGGAGCAGCCCAGCTGGGCTGGGTGGGCCAGACCACAGAGGACAGGGCTGCAGGCTCGCTGGCCTCCGTATGTGTGGACCGGCCGGTTTGGACCCAGAGTGCTCGCGAGCCTGCCAGACAGAGGGTGGGGGGGCCCATTAGAGGCAGCGGGGCACCCCCACTCTGCATGGTCTCTCCCTCTGGCAGACTGCAGGCACCTTGGGGGCCAGGGAGGCTGCAGACGGGCAGGGCCCAGCCGCCCTCTGGCTTCCTGGATCTGAGAGTTTGCACTCATTTATTATTTAGTAAATGTGTCTTAATCACTGACTAAGGGATGTGTAAAGCACCCCAGCGGGCGGGGCGGGAGTTATGTGTATGCGTCTGCATGCATATCTGTGTCTGTGGTTCTTGTGGGCTCTGTGTGTGTGTGTGTGTGTGTGTGTGTGTGTATGTCTATGTGTGTCTGTATATGCGTGTGTGTATGTATGTGCATGTCTTATGCATGTGCATCCATGTGTGTGGGAGCACATGCATGGCGTTGGGCGGGGAGGGGGCTGCTGAGATGCATCGAGTGGGGTCTCTGTGCTCCCAGGGGCCTGACTCCAGCAGGTCCGGGGTGGGGAGGCCGGCAAATCCACGTTCCCGGGAGCGAATGCAGAGGGTGACAGTGGAAACTCCTGCCATGTGCCAGGTCCTGAGTCAGCGTCACCCGCAAGGCAGGCTCCAGGAGAGTCATGAGCAGAATCACAGTCCCTAGAAGAAGGGACCATGTGGAAAGGCTTAAGTTTAATTTTTTTTTTAATTTAGGTTTTAATTGCTAGTATACACGGATAGAGAAATGTGGGTAATCTGGAAGGATGTCAGTGAGAAGTAAGCCTCCCACACCCCCCTTCCCCAGTTTCACCCTCCAAAGTCCCAGGCTCCCCTGAATCCGCACTCATAGGAAACGCCATCCTATCTCGTCCCAGGGGTACAGTTAGTAGCAAGGCACCCCATCCCATCCAGATGGGGAAACTGAGCCACAGATCCCGCAGGGCTTCAGGATTCTCTGGGTCAAACTCTTTCCTTCCACAGATGTGAGAGAGACGGAGGTGATGGGGCTTTGAACTGACAAAGCAGGTGGGGCTGGGGGGCGGGGGCCGGGTCTGGGACCCTTGACTCCTGACTCCCACCCGGCATTCTTTCTCCTGAGTGCGCTGCTCCCCTAGCTGCTGAGCAGGGGCAGATGGGACCCCTAAGAGGGCCTGGGACACGGGCAGTGCCAGCGCCCCCCCCCACCCCGGGCCACGGCCACACACTCAGCAAGACTTCTGATCAGTGGAGGCTCTGGGTCTGGGCTGCGGCAGGGGCCCGTGGCTGGGGCCCCCAGGCTGAGCGGCACCGGATGGTTGGGGGAGGCCTATCTCGTCATCCGCCTCCCGCTCACACCAGCCTCCTTGAGAGTGGGGAGGGACCGAAGGGGGGCCCCTCGCTCCAGCTGACTTGGCATTGCTGGCGGGTGGGGGTGCCCCGTCTGGGTGTTCCCTGTGTAGTCACTCACAAAGCTGGGACTCACAGACCAGCGGTGAGGAAGGGGTGACAGAGAGCCCGTACGTCACCCGCTGGCACAGGTGCACCCCTCCGTCTTCGAAGGAAGAGAAAAGTCGGAAGCAATTAGAGTATTCGAAGATTGTGGCGATTATCCCCACCTGTGCACCCAGACCAGTGCCTGACACGGAGGAGATGCTCCATGAAGGTTTATGGAAGGAAGGACGGAAGGAAGGACGGAAGGAAGGAAGGAAGGAAGGAAGGAGCAAATGAATGAAGCATTTCAACTTTGAGCTTGAATACCCTTCAGGGTCTCGGTAAGGCGCTGTGGGCTGTGCGAGGGAGCAGGTGGGAGGGCAGGAGTGAGCTTGCCCTGAAGAACGTTAGGGTCTGACAGGCATCGGGAAGGTCCTCAGCTCCGTCAAGGACCACGGGATGCATCCTGGGCAGAGAAGCTGAGGGAAGGGCTCCCAGTGTCTACTGTTTCCAGATGCTGGGAATGTGGCCGCCCCCTCCAGACCATGGCCTGGAGGTGAGGGTGGGCCCCAGAGGACCCTTTCCCCAGGACGCTGGGTCCCAAAGTCTGGGACATTCGTGGGAAGGCTCTCTGTCCTGTGTCCCTGGGCCCACTCACGGTCCTGTATTCTCTGTCGTCTGGCTGTCCCAGCCCCTGCCCCACCCCCTTAGCACAGACTGCTAGTTGTGGGTCTCCCCCGTCGCCTAAGGGCATGGGCAGGGGCTGATTGGTTTGCCCGGCCCTAACCCCAGCAGGGAGTGTCACGGGGACTCAGGGGATGTTGGAGGTGTGGGTGAAGGAAGGAAGGTAGGAATGCCCCGCCTCCCGGAGAAGGCAGCCTCAGCACCGGCCACCTCAGGGCTTGCCGTCTGCCTCCTGCACCTTGGCCACTCAAGGGCAGTCCCCCGGAAGCTCACGAAGGCCCATCTGTGGACACAGACCCTGCATCTTCGCCCCTCTCTTAACCCTCCCCACCCCCAGGATCAGTCTGGGCCCCTCTCCCTTCACCTCCCATTAGAATAAGCATCCATTTAAGGCGGGATTTCCTCAGGGTGCCTCCCCCTCCCAGGGCGGGGCCCCAACCTGGGCTTTGGAAAACTGCCTTCCCACCCCTGGGTTTTCTTTTAATTGTCCTTTCCCTTTGACTTGCAGGGGGGCGGGGGAGAGGGGGAAATACAGCTGGGCCGGCCCAGCTGTTTCCCCAGCAGCCTGTAGCTGCTTCGGAAATGAGGTGACAGCCAGCCCCCCACCCCTGCCCCCAGCTGGGCGAGGATTAAGTTAACAGGCTGCCAAATGTTCTGGGGCAGCCACCCGGGCCCTGGGCTGCTCCCTGCAGCCTGAGGGAGGGGGAAGATGGCAGAAGAGGGGCGTCTGCCCGGGTCCAGCGAGGTCCTGGCCCATCGGAGAGCTGAGATTCTTGGGCTTCTTTCCAACGGGCCCCCCACCCACCTCGCCCTTGATCTCGTTTCTGCTACAGCCTCAGCCGCCAGAGCTGCTCTGCTGTGTGACCCCGGCAGGCCTCTTAACCTCTCTGGCTTCCCATTTTTACCTTCTGGAAAGTGGGGTGGAAATGACAAGGCAGAGGGTGTGGGACGACCAGTACCATCACCACCCGTCCGTCCGGACGCCGGTCCATCCGTTCCTCGTGTCCACACGCAAAGGTTTTCTGGGCCTCAGGATGTGTCAGACTAAGTGCTGGGGATGGAGGGGGGGGGGGGTGGGTTACAAAGCACCGAGCCAGCCCTCAGGGAGCCAGATGGTGTGGTGGAAGGGGTGGGCCGGGAGAGACAGAGAAAATTGAGGTGAGCAGAGGGGAGGCAGAGCAAACAGAGGAGGGTACTGAGAGAGGTCAGGGAAGGCGGCAATCTGGAAGATACTCAGCGGTGGCCCGCTCAGTGGATGGGATGATTCCCACCCTCACTGGGGAGGGCATTGCTCTACTGACCGCACTGGTTCAAATGCCAGCTCTATCCAGAAATACCTGTATAGACTCACGCAGAAATAATGGTAACCAAATATTTGGGCAACCTGCTGCCAGCCAAACTGACTCCTAAAATTAACCATCACACCCTTCCATTTGCTTCCTTTCTGGTAACCGCCTTCTACCTCCCTTTCCTTCGGGATCCAACTTGGAATCTAATCTACCATGACCCACCATGTCAAAGACACTCTTGCCAATTCCTGAATTCCCCTCTTCCATCTATCTTTGGCACTTGCCGACAAAATTCCAGTCTTGGATGAGTTAGTTCCCGGCTTTCTCTTTACCTGCACCAGGAGAGCAGGAGGAGATCACCTCGCGGGGGTGGGGGGTGGGGTGGGGGGGGACTGGTCCCACTGGAAATTCAGGAGCCTCAGTGGGCCCTCAAAGTACTCACAATGCCCTTGTATACCTTGGGAGCTCCCAAGCCCCACAATGTCTATTCCAGTTCATGCTGCTGTGTAACAAAACGCCCAAGACTCACTGGCATAAAACAATATTTAACTCACAAATCTATAATCTAGCTCATCTTTGCTCCATCTGGGTGCTCGGGCAGCTCAGCTGACGACTGACTGATTCACTTCCAAGGGACTCAGTCACATGGCTGGCAAGCAGTATCTCTCTCAGCTGAGAACTTAGAAAAAAATTTTGTGTGCGGTGTGTGTTGGGAGAGTGGCGGGGAGATGATAGAACACATGGGGGGTGAAATGCTTACAGTAAGTGGATCTGGGCAAAGGGTATACGAGGTGCTTTTTTGTACAGTTTTATGTTTGCAACTTTTTTGTAAACTTAAAATTACTTTCAAATAAAAGTTAAGAAAGTCAAAGTGTATTACATAAATTCTAAACATTGGGAGTTCTGTGGCTATTGTCATCATGGGGGTCATGGCGGTCAAAGAGCAGACTGGACTCTTGTGTTCAATCTGTGGAAATTTGCTGAAACTTATTTTATGGCCCAAAAGAATCCTTCTGGAAAATTCCACGTGCCCTTGAAAATAATTCTGTCATTATTTGATGTATTTTTCTGTATGTCAGGCATTGCTTATTAATCGTGTTATTCGTATCACCTACATAATCACTGGCTCGGGGTTTTTTGTTTGTTTTTTTCTTTTTTGCCACCGTGTTCTAAAAGCTACTGGAGAAGGTGTGTTAAAACCTCCCACCAAGGGACACCTGGGTGGCTCAGTCGGTTGAGGGTTGGACTCTTGATTTCAGCGCAGGTCACGATCCCAGGGTTGTGAGATCGAGCCCCGCATTGGGCTCTGCACTGAGTGTGGAGTCTGCTTGGGATCCTCTCTCTCTCTCTCTCTCTCTCTCTCTCTCTCTCTGTCTCTCTCTCTCTCTCTCCCCACCCCCCCCCCGTCCCTTTCTCCCTCTAAAATACATCTTAAAAATATCTCTCACCAAGGTTGTTGACTTGTCTGTTTCTTTTTATAATTCTCTATCTTTTTGTTTACGTATTACTAGGTGGGTATAAAAACCAGACATCATCAGCGAAATAATCCACACAAAGCAACTTTCCTCCACTGTCCTCTCCTGCCTCCTTCCAGGCCAATCGTGCTTCTCAAAACACTTGTCTACATCTGGGCAGCTCAGTGTAGCGTGAGGACCAGCAGCCTGAGCAGCAGCTGTGAGCTTGGTGGAAAAGCAAGTTCTCTGCTCTACCCCAGGCCTTCTGAATTAAACCCCTGGGCTCAGGAATATGTTCTAACAAGACAGTTCCTAAAAATGCTACACATTGGAGAAGGACTGAACTTCATTGCTTGCCTCGTCCGTGCCTTTGATCTATTCCTCTACCCATCCGGTCTGGCTCCTGCCCCTCGCTCTTCCCAAGCGATGGCTCTCATCGGGCTCAAAAATGATTTTCTAGCTACTAAGTCAAATAGGAATTTTACCCCTTAGTAGTGTTCCACCTGTGGACCATTTTCTCCCTGGTCTTAGAGAACAATTTTTCATTTTCTGTAAAAATGCTCTACATGCTGATGTAAACGTTAATTACAGAACAATGGACCCAAATAATGCAAAACAAAAGCATCCCAAATTCTATCACTCAGAGGCAACTGTTACTAACATTTGGTTAATACAATTCCAGACATGCTTTTATGCATATACATGGATAGAAGAGTGGATAGATAGTAGAAAAATAAAGAGCTGTACTGTAATAATATGGGATAACAGATATTCTATTTTTAAGTAAAAAATATGGAATTTAATTTTACTTGACTTTAACTGTATAAAAATGAATCCAGTGGGGGGAAAAAAAATGGCCTAATTTTTTAAATAGTGTTTTGACTAGATACTAAAAAGCTAAAGAGGAAACATTGTACGTAGATACTCTGTTCTCGTTAATTTGTTTTCAGGGAGTCCAGGTGAACCGTTCTAAAACTACTTTACATGTATACTAGAGCTGAACAAATAAGTATGTATATTCTAGATTATCAGAGTCAGGGTTTCCACTGCCAGAGAAAGAAGTTACAAATCAGTAAGGTGGGGAGGCTGGAAAGAATGCTGTAATCCTAGATGACACTCCAGATGTCAGTATGAACACACGTTTATTATATGTATTCTACACGTGTAACTCGTGTGCGTTATACATATACATTATACACACACAGATAGATACAGAAATAAATATCGTTATGTGTGTATACATATATTTCCTAGTTCTGTCTGCTGAGGGGACCCGGAGGCAGTGCCACCCCAATAGCAATAATCACGCCTCGCACCCAGACCTTGATCTCTAAATACCATTCTCCCGTGAAAGGAGCCAGGGATCTCTGCAGGCATGGCTGCTTCTAAAGCTGAAACAGATGATACAAGATGAGCTTGGAGCATCATATAGTACCGGGAGGTAAGAAAGTACTTCCAGACAGAAAACAAAACCACCCCCAAACCGGAAGCACGTCAAGAGGACGCAGGATGTTCAATGCCACAAGTCATGAGGGAACTGACAATTAACACAATGATGAGATGCTGGGACACACACCTATCCGAGTGGCTAAACTCCGGGACGCTTGGACGGCTCGGTCCCTTAGGCATCCAACTCGTGATTTCAGCTCAGGTCACGATCTCACGGTTTTGTGAGATCGAGCCCCACGTCGGGCTCTGCGCTGACAGCATGGCCCCGGCTTGGGATTCTCTCACCCTCTCTCTCTCTCTCTCTCTCAAAAATAAATAAATAAATAAATAAATAAATAAATAAATAAATAAACTAACGAACTAAATAACTAACTAACTTAAAAAAAATATAAAAGGAATGGCTAAAAGCTAAGACGCTGTCAACACCAAATGCTGGTGAGGATTTCGAGTATCGGGGACTCCCGTTGCCGGTGGGAGTTCACAGGTTACAACCATCTCGGAAGACAGTGTCTTGTGGTTTCCAACAAAGCTAAACAGAGTCTGACCACATGACCCAGCAATTGTGTTCTTAAGCATTTACCCAATTTATTTGAAATTTGTGTCCACATAAAAACCCGCGCCCGAGTGTTTAGAGCGTGATCTGCAAAACTCGGAAGCAACCGATATGTTCTAATAGGTGACTGGATAGGGGGAAGGATAAAGAAACTGAGGCACAGCCAGACAGTGGGATGTTATTCAGTAATAAAAAGAGGTGAGCTAGCTCGCTACGAAGAGACGTATGGGAACCTTAAATGCGTGTTGCTAAGTGAGAGAAGCCAGTCTGAAAGGCTGTGTACTATATGGTTCCAGCCATCTGACATTCTGGACAAGGCATAACTATGGAGACAACAAAAAGGCCAGGGGTTGCCTGGGTCTGGGGGACGGAGGGTGAATAGGTGTAGCACACGGGGTTTTCAGGGCAGTGAAACTATCCTGCATGGTACTGTCACAGTACCTAAAAGAAAGAAAAGAAAAAGGACCCTGGAGCCACCCTGGTAAAGCTGCCAAATTCCAAGCCTGGAATGATTTGGGCAACAAAATAGATAATGATAGGATCGATTATAACCCAGAGAATAAAATAAATATTCATGAGTCCATACTGACATAAACAAATGATTGACTAGATAAATAAATGCAGGAGAAAGGACAAATCTTCCTCATCGAGAATGAAAAATAATAAATGTAGGATGAACGAGGGCAATTGGAAATTATCATGCGAACACAAGACTAATACTTAATGCAGATGAATGTCCCCGAAGTATCTCTCAAAAATATTTATTAATTACTGTGGTGGTTTTAGTATATTTCCACAAATTCTTCCATACTCTTTCCTCTAGAAGGTGGATGTTAATTCCTCTCCCCTTGAGTAAGGGCTGGACTGAGCGACCCACTTCTGTCAAAATAGAGTATGGAAGGGGAAAAACAGTTACTTTTCAGAGAAACCTGGCAGACCCCGCCTTAATCAAGTGATACGGTTAATGTCACCAGTCATAAGTCATGTTGCTCTCATGGACCTACTGATATGACATGAAAAAGGCGCTTGTACCTTTTTAGTATTTTTCCCCCAAATTTATCGTCTATTCTGATCACGAGAAAACATCAGACAAACTCAAATTGAAGGACAGTGTGCAAAACACCTGAGCATCACTCTTTAAAAATGCCAAGGTCATGAAAGACAAGGAAGGACTGGGAAACAGTCCCATATTGGAGGAGACTAAGGAGGCATGAGAACTAAACGGACTGTGCTTTTCTGGATTCGATCTGGGAGCAGAGAAAGGAGATTAGTAGGAAATTTGGTGAAGTCCAAATAAAAGAGGTGCTTTTGTTAACGGTCTTGTACCAATGTCAGTGTCAGCATCCACATTTGGACAAATATGGCATGGTTATGCAAGACATGAACATTAAGGAAAGCTGGGGGAAATGTATATTGCGACTTTTCTGTAAATCTGTGATTACTGCAAAAAAAAAAAAAGCTTAATCAGAAGTCGGAAAATTGAGACAGAAGAAACTGCTACATTTCAGATAAAATTATTTTTCATAGCTGGTGATATTAGTTTCTATCAGGTCTTTAAAGATAAGACACATGATTATATAAAATATTAATTATGAGATTAGAATGATTATATTATTTAAAAAATTTTTTTAATGTTTATTTTTGACAGAGAGAGAGAGAGAGAGAGAGAGAGAGAGACAGAGGATGAGTGGGGGAGGGGCAGAAAGAGAGGGAGACACAGAATCCGAAGCCGGCTCCAGGCTCCGAGCTGTCAGCACAGAGCCCGACGTGGGGCTCGAACTCACAGACCGCGAGATCATGACCTGAGCCAAAGTCGGACGCTCAACTGACTGAGCCACCCAAGCACCCCAACTATATTATTTTTTAAATGTCATTTTCCCAACTTTATTCTGAATATCTTTTGATTCTGGCTGTGAAAAATGAGGAAATCAGCACATTATACTTTCTCTTACTTTCTGCTTTCCATATCCCAATTTTTGTTAGTCATATTACTATTTATTGTTGATGTTTACAACATTTACACTGTGCTTAATACTCCAAATTTGCAAAGATTTCAATTTCTATATTTAAATGGATTCAGTGCTTATCACCAATATGTTTACCCTGCTTTCTCCATTCTGAACTATTTATTTTAAGAAATCCTTTGCTGGCTAGATTTTATTGCTCGGCTGTCTGTTTCAAGAAGGAGCAAGATGGGGGCACTTGGGTGGCTCAGTCGGTTAAGTGTCTGACTCTTGGTTTCGGCTCAGGTCGTGATCTCACAGTTCATGGGATTGAGCCCTACATCAGGTTCTATGCTAACAGTGTGGAGGCTGCTTGGAATTCTTTCTCTCCCTCTCTCTCTGCCCCACCCCTGCTTACAATCTCTTGTGCTCGCTCTCTCGCTCTCTCTCCCAAAATAAATAAATAAACTTACACACAAAAAAAAGAAGGAATAAGAGATACTCATTCCCAAAGCTCTTGGTTGCTTGGGAATGTCTGTCTATAGCCTTCCTAGTTGAAGGGAAGATATAGGAGTATAAATTCCTTGGGTCACAATTTCTGTCCTTCAGGACCCCGTAAATGTTGCTCACTGACCCTGGCACAGTATATGTCTGGAGAGGTCTGCAGCCAGCCTGATTTCTCCCATTGTGTGACTCAAGACTCAAGACAGGCTTTTGCCTGGAATCTCATATAATTCTCTTTGGCCTTGAAGTTCAGGAACTTCATTAGAAGTTAGAATATCATGCCTTATACGGATGGTCCCGAATCTATTTTGTACCTCTACATTCAGATTTTTATTTTGGGAAAATTTGTCCCCATTATATCTGAATATTTTTCATCTTTCTTCTGTTTGTTCCATTTCTCTTGTCAGAAACACCGCAAACGTTGTATCTCTCTGGTCTGTCCTCTATGTCTTTCAGTCTCTCTTATAACTACTTGTTATGGGCTGAGTTGTGTCTCCCCAAAGATATGTTGACGTCCTGAACCTTGGTACCTCAGAATGTGACTGTATTGGAAAATAGGGTTGTTGCAGATGCGATTAGTTAAAATGAGACCATATCGAACTAGAGCGGGCCCTTCATCCAACATGGCGTCCTTGTAAGAAGAGGGGACCCTGAGAGAAGAATACATGTGACAATGGAGGCAGCTGGGAGGGCTGCAGCCACAAGCCAGGGGTCGCCAAGCATCATGGGAGCTAAGAGAGAGCTGTGGAACAAATTCTCCTTCGGATCCCTCAGGAGGAGCCAAGACTGTTACCACCTAGACTTCGAACTTCTGGACTCCATAACAGAAAGAATACATTTCTGTTGCTTTAAGACATCCAGTTTGTAGGACTTCATGACAACAACCCTAGGAAAAATAGTATACTATTTTTATATGTTTATTGTTTCCTTTCCACTTATTTTGGTGGGGTTTTCTGCAGGTGTTCACTACGTGCCTCTCTCTGTTCTAGGTCTCTGTTTATTCTGAGTCAGGTTGTTTTCATTATGCTTTTTAATTTCCAAGTAGTTTTCTCTGTGGCTTCCAGTTCTTTCCCGAGTGCCACCAATTCAGTCTCTTTCTGCCCATGGCCTTGCAATCTCTTTAAGGAACCCTGGGCATCTCTTAGCTCAGTCGGAGAGCTCAAACCACCTGCAGTCTCTTAGAGTCCATGGAGAGCTGTGCGCTTGAACGTTCCCTCAGCTTTTGTTTTTCTTTATAATAATTCCTCCCGTGATGTAAGCTAGTTTTCCTTTTGCTTATGCTCTTTACCTCCACTTCCATTTTTTGGGTTTTTTTGTTTGTTTGTTTTTCAGTCCCCTGATGCTTCCTTTGTGATCATCGTTCACCTTGGAACAGACCCAGCCATTCGTTGAAGAATGATGCTAAGAAAGCGGGGCAGGGCTTCTGGGGAGTGACTGGGGTGCGTACTCGCCAACACACTCTTACTAAATCCTTCATTTCCTTTCCGGGCACATAGCCCCCCAGTTTCCATGCTCAGCTTTCCAAGACTCTCAGCAAAGACCTCTAGGCTGTGGGGCTCCAGAGCTACAATCTGCAATTTCTTTTTTTTTTTTTTTTTTTTTTTTTTAGTGTTTATTTATTTTTGAGAGAGAAACAGAGTGCAAGCAGGAGAGGGGCAGAGAGAGAGAGGGAGGCACAGAATCCGAAGCAGGCTCCAGACTCCGAGCCGTCAGCACAGAGCCCGACATGGGTCTCGAACTCACGAACCACGAGATCATAACCTGAGTCGAAGTCGGACGCTCAGCCGACTGAGCCACCCAGGCGTGCCTGCGATCTGCAATTTCTATCTGTCTCCCTCCCTCTCCGCCTGTGCTGGGCAGTGTGAGGTGCTGGGCGGAGAAGGAGGCGAGTCAGCAAACTCCCTCCCTGCCCCCACACTGCCCTGTGGCATTGCACCTGCCTCTGGGTGGTGACTGACGCCTCCACGGCCTGAACTCAGCCCAGACCCCTGTCATCCACAGGCCTCCCACTGTGCCAGCTGGAGGGACGCCCGCTTCCTCCTGCGACTGTTACGGCTCTTGTTTGAGATCCCATTTTATAGCATTTAGCAAGTATACTTTATGGTTTAATAAAAGATGGAGGTCTTGTTCTCTTTTTCTTCTTCTCCAAATTCATTGTCGTTCTCGGTGACCTTTGGGTTAAGGAGAGTAAATAGGCCTCCAGTCTGCTATTGAAAATCCCTGCGTTTTGGAAAACTCTCTTCCCTTGGCCTCTAGGGCCCGAAATACATGCCCCATTTTCCTCTTTTTTTGCAGGCCACCCCTTCTTGGTGTCCCTTGCCCCATCATCCATTCAGTGTAGACAGAAAGGCCACACAGCTGGTGAGGGGAGATGCCAACACCAGCACCGCAGGCACACTGGGATGGGCCTCTTGGTGTGAGTTAGCTACCACTGGGCACGGCCGCACCTGCCGGTCATGGAACGCCATGCCATCGTCACCCCCCTCCTCAGGTCAGAGTCCCAGTGGTAATAACCAGGGGCTCACGACGTGAAGACACCTGTCCCACTTCCTTCCTTCAGTGGCATGGCTGGGGAATTCTGTCGGCTTCCAGGAATCCTGGATATTGATTCAACCTGGAACATTACAGGGGTTGCCGTGAGAGGAGCATCAGTTTCTGATTATAAACAAGAGACCGTGCCTGCCATGCTCCCACGGAGAGATCCTGGAGCTCCTGACTGGTGCCACACACTCAGCCAAGGAGTAGATAACAGGGTCCGGTGGCAGCGAGGATGAGGAGTGAGCCCTAGTGCCTGGGACCTGCATTTAAGCCCATTGATTGGCCCATGGGGCACCTTGGGAACCACCACCCTCTCCAGCCTCGGTGTCTCCGTTTATGCAAGGGGTGGGGTGGCCTGGAAGAATCCATGAGTCCCTGCTGGCACTGGTGCTCCAAGGGTTCTGGGCTCCTCTCCAAGCCTGTCCAGCTCCCCATTCCTCCTGTAATCCAGCCTGGGCAGCTGGGTGGGGGTTATTCCGAGACTTCATTTGGGTGAGTCTGAGGAGGCCCCTCAGAGCCTGAGGCTAGGGCCAGCTGGGCGGCTCTGGGGCATTACTTTCTGAGACACTCAGGTCACCATGATCTTTGCTGTCAGTGAAAGAGGGGCTCAGCGCTTCTCTTCTGCAAGGAGAAGCTTTATGGCTCTGGGGGGGCCTTTCTGGTCAAGGGGAGTTTTCTGACCAGACAGTTTTCTGACCAGCATCCTTCAGATGCTCCAAAGGACATCTCTGCTTATTTCAGGGGCATAACCTTAAGTCAGCCTACAGGCAGGCAGTGGACGGCTAAGTTATTAAACCTAGTTGACATTTGGGCTATGGCCAAAGGCTTGGGTGACAGGCAGACTTTGAGTCTTGTCTCCAGTCACTAAGACCTTTGGATACTCCTGCCACTTTCTTGCTTCCTTTCCTCCATCCTTACTTAGGGAAGGAGAAGACAGACTTTTCACCCATCCATCCATCCATCCATTCATCCATCCTTCCATCCATCTTTCCATTCTAGGACCATCCATCCATCCTTTATATGACTTGATCAGAGAAATGCAAATCATGTTCAGTGTTTGGAGCACAGGAGCCAGGGGACAACCTGGGCAAGATGAGGCTTTCAAGAAAGGCCACCCTGAACCTAGGGGGTCATTAATGACATGGCCTGAGAAATAAATGCCCCAGTGCTGCCCAGCTGACATGATATATTTAGGCAGGGAAGAACACCAGATTGCAAGAGTCTATTCATTATCATCCCATTTTATGCTATAAAGTGCATGTATGTTTACAGAAAAAAAGACTGGAAGGATATCTAGAATCTTGGTGATGGAGATTCCTGGACAGTGGGATTTGGATTTGTTTTTGTTTGTTTTGTTTTCCTCTGTGCCTTCTCCACAATGAGCATGGTGGAAGGCACTAGGGCTGGGAGTCAGGAGACACTGGTTCTGTCTCCTTCTGTCCGTTGCCTTACTGGGAGAGCTTGAGCAAGTCCCTTCCCCTGTCCGGCTCTCTGCTTCCTCATCTGGAGAACGAGAATTGGCCCCCCTGTGCGCTTCAAGGTCCCATCTGGACTGGCTGCTTCAGATCGGGGTTTCCCAGACTGGAGCCTGGAAATGTATTCTTAGGAATCCTTGCATCCCACGAAATTTTTCAAAAAATGTCCACATGCTTGCGTTTTGATGATAAAATCTAAAAAATGAGTTCATACACATAAAATACTAAGGATTCTATCTGGCACGTAGTGAACCCCCTTACACATGAACAAGACTGTCTCCTTTTACAGCGATAATTTATGATGGAAAGACATTTTACCAGAGTAATATTTTAGACCTTGGGCCTCAATTTCTCAAATTGGGGCCTAAGGGCCTGTGAACCTCAGAGGTCCCCAAGACATGTTTTCTCCTATAAAAGGAGCCTACACACTAGTCAAATTTGAATAAGAAACACAGGGCCAGGGCCCCCAAAGAGCTTGGATATCTCTTGTCTGTTTTCACAGCTTCCTTTCAGCCACAGTGACTTGCTTTTTCCTGAGTTTGGCGGAGGCCTTGGAAACACACGTACCTTTCCCAGGAAAATGAGTCCCTGGGGAGGCCTCCCGGCCCGCAGGCTCACTCTAGCACCTGTGTTCTGTAACGTAGCCCTAATTGAAATCACATTAACATTATGATTCCATTATGGGGAACAAGAGGCTGGCTGCAGGAATGCGCCCCGTGGGGCCTAATCAGCTGGACCGGATCATTTATAAAGGACTGTGCATCTGCTTGGAGCTCAGTGTTAAGTAAGGCAGACAGGGGCCTATTCATTATTAACAAGGCTTTATGCGTTTGGCCAGGCAAGAGTACAAAGCTGGCCGCAAGGGGAGTCTGAGGGAGGAGAGGCATTAAGGCACTGATTGCATCTGCCTTGCCCATTGGTGGAGCCCAAGATGCCTTCACCCAGGTGGCGGTGACGCCCATCCCGAGCCTTGCCTGTGGCAACCGCTTCTGCTAACGGGAGAGGCTAAGTGACTTGCCTGAGGTCCCATAACTAATGTGGTAGAGTCAGAATGTGAACCCAGGCAAGCCGGGTCCAGAGCTCACATGCTCAGCCACCTTGCTATATACAGTCCACCCCTTGGCAGTTCACACGAATCCTAGGTTGTACTGCTGTACCACTCGGTGTTCCTGCAACCTCAGATCTTTGAGGTTGTGATGTAAAGGAGGAAGCCCTGGATATCAGCAAAGGAAGTTCGAGAAGGTGGCTGGATGCTCAGCTCCCCCGCTCTTCATTTATTTCGTTCATTGCTCCGAGTATCAACACTGTACTGGGCACTAGGCTGGGCTCCACAGCTAAAGAGGCAGTTGAAACCCAGTCTTTGCTCAAGAGGGGCTCAGAGATACTTGGAGAGTCCCCGTTCTTTGTAGGAACCATGTGCATTAAGCACCATATACACGGGATCTATTGAATCCTTAACTGCAACAAACAAAGCCTTAATTACAATGTAGTGGGTAAGAGCCATAAATGAGAAATTAATGACCTATAAGCACTCTACTATGAAATATAAGTACATTAAATTAAATACAAAGTTAATTAAATATGATTGAAGGCAGGGGTGCCTCAGTGGCTCAGTCGGTTGAGCGTTGGACTTAGGCTCAGGTCATGATCTCACGGTTCATGAGTTCGAGTCCCACATGGGGCTGGCTGCTGTCAGCACAGAGCCCGCTTCGGATCCTCTTTCCCCCTCTGTCTCTGCCCCTCTCCTACTCTCAATCTCTCTCTCTCTCTGGAAAATAAACATTTAAAACTATGATTGAAGGCAATATTATATGACAGATGTTCAGGCTCTGGAATCCAACAGACCTTATTCTAATCCTGGTTCTGCTGCCCAACTGTCGTGCTGACCCTGATCATGTCATTTCACCTCTCAGTGTCCACCCTTCTGCCTCGCTTTGTCCTGGGCATGGCATGAGGTAGCGGGACAAGCAGGACGGACATCTTGGAGGAAGGGCTGCGGCATCGTCACCAAATCAGCTTTGGAGTCGGGAAGAGAAAATGGTGGTCAGCAGAGTGTGGTGGTTGAGGGTGTGAACTCTGAAGACTCTGGAAGGTTCTCGGGAGCGGACTGGGCTCCAAGTCAGGGCTCTGCCCCAGTGGCTGGGTGACCTGGGCAAGTAACACTACAGTAGGATTTCAGCATCCACACCTATCAAACGGGGACAATAGTAACACTTCCCTTACGAGGCTATTATGAGAATCAAATCGGATGATGGATGGTCACGGTCTGAGACACTGTAAGCATTCAAAAACAAACAAAAAGCCCACACCACTTCAGCTAGCATTTCAGAGGACAGGACCATCCAAGGTGTGATGGGAGTCTGCTTATATCCCCACCAGCTGTGTGGCCCGAGACAAGTCGCCTGGGCCGGTTGAGTGGGTAAAATGGGGGTAGACTGAGGATTCGGGCTGTAGGGTTGAGAGGTGATAACGGGCGTGGATATGCTTTGTAAGCAGTAACACAATGCACAGATGTGCAACTGTCCTATGGAGCACCGATTGGATTCCACCAGTCCAGAACCCGGATACGGGAGATGGGGGGACGGAGACATGGTCTCCCGTCCTCCAGGGAACCCTGCCGGCTGGGAGAGGCATCGTGTAACAGCTCACACTACCCCACATGTGCGTCACCAACTAGGAAATGCAGGCCCTTGCAGGGGGGGAGGGGGGAGAGTGAGTCTGTTCCTCCCTCCCTATGGCATCTTGGGGCAGCGTGCCCACCGGGCCCGAGCACGACCCCTTGTGTGCCATGCTTTTCGCTCCCCCCTGTTCGTTCCAGTGAGGGCCTTTGAGTCCTAATCTCTCAGCAAGTTTCAATGATACGACACGGGATTCTCAACTGTAGCCACCGTGGTGTCCGTGAGCTCCTCAGACCTTCCTCATCGCACAGCTGAGACTCGTACCCTTGGCCCGACCTTGCCCTCTCTCCCCTACCCTCCCCAGGCCCTTGTCTACTTGTCTACTCCCTGTTTCCAGGAGTTTAACTTTTTTTAACTATTAATTTTTTTTTTAACGTTTATTTATTTTTGAGAGACAGAGTGCGAACAGGGAAGGGGGCAGAGACAGAGAGTGAGACAGAATCCGAAGCAGGCTCCAGGCTCTGAGCTGGCAGCACAGAGCCAGGTGCGGGGCTCGAACTCACAAACTGCGAGATCGTGACCTGAGCTGAAGTCGGATGCTGAACCGACGGGGCCACCCGGGCGCCCCAAGGAGTTTAACTTTTTTACATAAAAGATTCCAGAAGGAAGTGACAGCATGTGTATCTGTCTTTCTCCATCCGGCGTATTTCACTCACCAGCATGCCCTGCGGGTTCTTCCATCCACATGACCGAAGATGGGATTTCTTTCATCTCAGGGGCTGAATAATATTCCACTGTGTGTGTGTGCATGTGTGCGTGTGTGTGTGTGTGTCCAGCAGCCTCCTCCCCCGCTCAGACCCCGCTCTATAGCAGTGACTCTGGTTATTTGTTCTTTGGTCCCAATATTCCTGAGACAATGACAACAACCACAACCGCTGCCATCTGTCTAGCACTTACTATCGGTCTGGCGCCATCTGGGTATCGTGTCACCTAACCCTCGTGTCAGTTGCAGAGGGCGGACGCAGCCAAGCCGTGCATCCTACAGGCAAGGACACCGAAGCCTAGGCAGGCTCTGTAGAGCTGGGATGTGGACCCAGGCGGCCTTCCTCCCAAATTGCAGCTCAGCTCCCTTTCCCATCCGTGGGGCGCTTCCCCTGCAGGCGCTGTGTGCCGAGCCCGGCACAGACACGGCTGCATCGATGCCTCAGGAGTTGGTGCTACTGTTATCCCATTTCACAGAGGGGGCGACTGAGACGCGACAAGATTGAACAAGCTGCCCCCAAACACGTAACTTAAGCGCCAGAGCAGGAGCTTCAACACATCTCTTTCTGAGATCCGGATCCAGGGTCTCCACCTCTCTTGTCTCCACAGTGGGGGCTGCCGGTGACCTTTCCCGTGCTGGGGTTGGAGACGAGGGGCTCCCGGGGACAAGGCAAAAGCAGTCCCATAGGGAAGACACAGGCAGAGCCTTCTTCCCAAGCCACCCAAAGGAACCGGTTGTCTCTGCCCAACGGCCCCTGATTAAAAATAGAGCCTGCCCGCCTGGCTGTCCAGCAGCCAAGCTGAGATCAGAAACCGCTTCCGGCAAGGCTGGGTCTTTTAAGTTATTTATCTGCCTGCATTTTTCATCATTTGCCATTGATTCGCAAGGGCCCTTCCCGAGGACCCCTCCGGTGCCTGTCTGGCGGGGTCGCTGGCTCCTTGCCTCCCTCGCCCCTGGGGCTCTCCCTACTTTGCTGTAAGGCAGCCCAGCCTGCCCAGTGGCCTCCGAACTGGGATCCTGCATTATCAGAACCGACCAGGCTCGAGGGGCGTGGTCTCCCTCTGCTCCGCGGGGGAAGTTCTGGAACACGCGGAGGGAACTCCTGCCCGCCCCTCCCCCTGGCACCCCCCTCCACCCACGCTCTGCCCTCCATGCCTCAGGAGGCTGACCTCTAGGGATGTCATCCCAGGCTCCCGTATTCTTGATGATGGTCGGGAGAGGCTGAGAGGAGACCCAAATGGGAGGAGAGAGGGTTTGGGGTGTTTCCGCCTGGGTTCTGCTGCTTCAGCTCCTGCATTGGTGGCGGGGCCCCCACACCCCAGTCCTGGCGGGGCTCTCGCCCCTCACGCCTTCAGGATGAGGGCGGTCATGGCCTCCTGCTGTTATTCGTTCAAGGGTGCCTCAGGACACACTCCTTGTCTGCACCTCTGTGAGGCCCCTTCATTTGGTCTTCCTCCAAGTCCTAGCTGATAGGATTTCTGTTTCCTTCCGAGACCCCGAGGAATCCACAGCAACTCCTGGCTGCATAAACAGCAGACCATGGACAGCAATAGAAGCTCTCGGGGTAAAGCTGCCAGGGACCCAGCACAGACTCACGTTTGGTCCTGGTTAGAGGGCACATGTCACGGTCCCTCCACCGCTCACCTTGGGCGGAACGTCTTTTCGCGAGGGATAAACACCGAGGCTCTATTATAGGAAGACTTTCCCGACAGCCGCTTTGTCTAGAAAGGTCTGAGGCTGGATTTGCGCCTCCTGGCTGGAAGAGACAGAGCCTCCTGATGGAGAGGAGGCTGGGGTCCCACAGCAACCCACCGGGGCAATAGCCTTCCATCGTCTCTGGCCACGGTGTGGCTCCAGGCAACTGCATCGCAGACCTCACGGAGCTTCTCAACTGGCAAGCTTCGCCTGCATGTGGTAGAAAGACCAGAGAAAAGAGCTGGACCGGCAAGAAATGTATTGTCTCACCCGGAATGAGCAGTTGGAGAGTTGGCAAACTCGGTGGCTCCGTGGAAGTAGGGCTCTCGGCTGGCTTCTCAACTCTCCGCTTGGCTTTTGCCTCATGGTCACAAGATGGCTGCCACAGCTCCAGGAATGTTGCAGATTACCTGTGCCCCGGTTTTCAGCTGTGCTCTGAGGAACCCCTGGAGGTCAGAGGTGTGCAGCCAGAGCAACGATGCCATTTTTACCTGACTTACTAGGCTTTGGTTTCTGCGTCTATAAATTGCCAATAATAATAGTAACTATCCATGAGGTTATTTTTAGGGTCAAAGTAGGAAATTCACGTGAAGTGCTTAACACAGAGCCTGGCACATGGGAAGTGCCCAAACCTTGTTGGCTAGTGTTCTTGTTGTTTGTTACTGTATGTAAGATTTGAAAAAAGAGTTCAGTGGATAAAGCAATTTGAAACGACCGGTGCATTAGAACAGAGAGGGTCCCGGGGCCCAGATGCCTGGGACCTGGCAACCAGGTGCCCCGGGGCGAATCTCAGCCTCTTCCTGCAAAATGGACCTGCCCACCTGGTGCCCTCACGCCAAGTAGAAAAATGCCCCGGAAGTAGAAAAACCTGCGGCATGAAGCCAGGGCCTGTGACCGGGGTCTGTCGGCCCGGATCCCAGCGCCCCCCCCCCCGCTCCTCGAGAGTTGGGCACCCTCATGCAGTGCACATGCAGCCCATCTTTCAGGGCCTCAGTCTCCTGTCTGGTCAGGTGGGGGTCACACGGCACCCCGCTTGTCATATAGCGGTGAGGGAGCCAGGGTTTGGAGCCTGTCGTGTCCTTGTGCGGAGGGTGAAACCGTAGCTACAGTGAGTCTGGGAGTCCCGGGCAATGGGGGAGGGGGAGCTGGGGAGGGGGCAAGCAGGAGCCTGGGAAGGTCATCCGGGAAGAGCGTGACCCCAGGGAGAGGCGCGGGGAGGGTGCCGCCCTCCACCAGGCCTCACCTCAAGGCTGACAGACCCACTTGTCAGCCCCCCCCTTTTATTTTTTTCAAGTTCATTTATTAATTTCGAAAGAGAGAGAGAAAGTGTGAATCAAGGAGGGGCAGAGAGAGAGGGAGACAGAATCCCAAGCAGGTTCCGGGTTGCCAGCACGAGCCCAACACGGGGCTCAAACCCACAAACCGACCCACGAGATCATGATCTGAGGCTGAAGTCGGACGTTTAATCGACTGAGCCACCCAGGCGCCCTGTCGGGGCCTTTGAGATGAAGAGTTTGATCCCTCCTTCCATCCAGGCTGCTGGACGAAGGGGGCTCTGGGAAGGGAAGCAGGGATGAAAAGGCCCCCTACCTCCATAGGCCGGGCACGACCTCCCATCCACCCTCTCTGAGGTGTCGAGAGAGCGAGCCCTCCTCCCTCTGCCCTCCCTCCTCCCGCACGTCATGCAGTTTCAGAAACCACATGTTGCCATCTGGGTGCTTCCTAGTGCTCTCTGGGTAGGTTCCTTCCGCAGCCCTAGTGCAAGATTTTCCAGACACGCCTGATGGCAAGAACCACCTGGGGCCCTCGTCAAAAACACGGTTTCCAGAACCTCACCCCCCCCTTGCATTCTGATTTGGCGCGTCAAGGTGGGGCCCAGGAGCCTGCATTTTTACCAGCATCTCAAGTGATTTGCTGGACACTGAAGTTGGAGAGTCACAGGGCCCTTGAGATCAAGGGAGGGGAGCGGGCTATGGATCCCTAGAGGCTGTGTGGCCTCTGGCTAATGACTTAACCTCTCTGATTCCCCAAGACAAAATGGCAACAACCGAGTCCCTACCTCAGAGGGTTATTGTGAAGCCCAAGGCTAAGCAGAGGAAACTTATCACCTGCCCGGCAAGCATCAGTAGATGGCAACGACCATTATTCTTTCCGTTGTGGTTATTAACATCTCAGCTAACCCCTGCCTGAACTAGGACGTCGTGTCACTGAAGTGAAGGGGGTGGGGGCCCCACAGGGCACCCACACCAGCCCGCAGTCCTACATTTTGCCCCTGCCGCGGCCCTGTTTGCCCTTAGGGTCTGTTCATGCCATCGGCTCTCCCCACGCTTGACATCTCCCTTCCCCGGAGCCCCATTAGGCCGCCGTCTGCTTCTCCCGTCAGGCTGCCCCCCACCCCGTGCCGCCTCCTTTGGGGTGGGGGGAGCCAGTACCACCTCAGGCGATGAGTGGAGAGCTGCCCCAGGCTGGGAGCTGGGGCTTGGGGGCTGGGGATAGGGAGGAATTGGGCGGGGAGTAGGTGGGTGGGGGCTCAGCTTGGCTGGTCGCCAGCCGCAGGTGCTGGGCCAGCTGCTGAGTCCTGAACGGCCACCTGGGCTTTGCGGAGGTTGGGACGAGGTTGCTGAGGGAGGAGGGCAAGGTGGGGGGATAAAAAGATTCCCCTGCAAGCCTCCTCCCCTCCTCCCCTTGGCCTGAGGGTTGGGGGGGGGTCCCAAGATCCAGAAACCAGATGTCTTCGGGGCTCCACAGCGCACGCCGTGTCTTGCAAAGGAGTCGCCCCGCTGTCTGACCTCCGGTGGGATTTTCACAGGGAGGACAGCCGAGAGGCCGCAGGTCTGAGTTAGCCCTGGCCCTGCTGCTGGAGCACGTCCAGACTCACCTGGCCTCGACTCTCTCATCTGCAAAATGGGGTCTCGAAGCCCCGCATCGCAGATTCCTGGGAGGATGAATTCTGAGGCTGGATGATGGCACACGGCGGGCGCTGCACCCGGGGGGAGGCCTCCTCTCCATGCCGGCACCACACAGACCCCATTCGTGGCAAACAAACCGCGGTCCCAAGCCTCCCCCACCCTCCACAATCGCTGTCCTTGTTTTCCCTGGCCCTGCAATCCTTGTCCGCACTCAGATATAAAGTTTCCGGGTCCCCATTCGATATAGAGCGAGCGTTGCAGTCTGGATTCTTTTTTCGTTACTTAACCTCATACCATAAAATGTTTTCTGGTCACCAAAGCACGTCGCTCACTTCATTCAATTCAATAAAACACTTACGGAGTACCCCTCGTGTGCGAGGCCCTGGGTTATCATCTTTATCAACCTTTACTCATCACACTGGATGGGTTCCCTTGAGGCGACTACCTTTCTTATTCCCATTTGAAGACGCGAGGTGAAAGGGCTTGCCCACGGCTCCCAGGGTGACAGCAGTGTTGGAACTCGAACCCACAACCCAGGGCTGGCTGATGCCAAAGCCTGCTCTCGGCTGCCCACCCTGCCTTCGTGACACTGGACCTGGTCCCCTCCTATGAAGAGCTGCGAGGGTCGCCTGGGTGGCTCAGTGGGTTGAGGGTCCGACTCTTGATTTCAGCTCACGTCACGATCCCAGGGTCATGGGATCCACCCCTGCATCAGGCTCTGCATTGAGTGTGGAGCGTGCCTGAGATCGTCTCTCTCCCTCTGCCCCTCTTCTCCCTCTCGCTCTCTCTCTCTCTCTCTCTCTCTAGAAAACAAAACAAAACAAAAAACAAAAACGAAGCAAAAACAGAAGAAAACAAAACAAAACAACAACAACAACAAAACTGTAAGACTTGGGTTTTTAAAAGCTACCTGCCCTGCCTGTGAGCTCAGACCTGACCTCACCATTGCTCAAAGACAGGGTCTATGGGTCCTAGCCAGTTGATGTGTGTGTGTGTGTGTGTGTGTGTGTGTGTGTGTGTGCTACCATTATGATTTTCACGATTCTGAACTACTCCCACGATCTGGACCTCTTCCCTATGTTGGCGACGGGTCCTTGCGTCGAGAATTTCCAAGGTAAGGTGAAGGATCCGAGGGATGTGTCCTCTTTGCTCCCACCTCTGTCCCAGAGCTCCAAGCCCCCCACAGGGACAGCAGAGAAGAAGGGTGCCGGACCTTCCCTGAGCCCACAAACAACCGTTCCTGCCGTGTTTTTAGGATGCAGACGAGGCCGAGGGGAAGAGTGCTGCTGGGTCCGGGCCCTCAGACATCCGAGCCTCCCGTTGGACAGGGGCTGACAGCACGGGCAGAGCCAGCCTGCCTGGGTTCAAATCTCAGCTCTGCCACTTAACTGGCTGTGTGACCTTAGACGCTGCTTTAGTTTCCCCGTCTGTAGAACGGAGAAGACAGGGGCACTTCCCTCACAAAATGATTGTGACGGCTCATTGGATTGGCGCCCTGCACGGAGTGAATCGTGATCCACCGCCTGGTCCAGGGACAACAGACCCTCCGGCCATCTCTGGCCTGAGCAGAGGCTCCGCAGGTCCGACTGAGAAAAGCTGGTGGGTGTCCACGTGCCTCGTGGGGTCCCCAAGCCATCTGGAGGCCGCGCTGGCTTCCAAAGACTGTTTCTTATGCAGGATCAGGCATTGACCGGAGCCCAGGGAATTGCTTTCCCGCTTTTCCTCTCCGGGCTCAGAGTTTATTTTCTGCTTCCCGCCATCACCCTCTCGGAGGTAAAAAGAGTCCTGGGTTTGGACTCGAGTCTTGGCCTCCAAGCGGACTTCCTGACACCCCGGTTCGTTTTCTTCCTTCTCTACCATGCCGAGTCCGAACATCCGAGGCTGGGGCTCCCACTTCTTACCCCCGTGGGGTGGGCTTCTTCCCCGGAGCCCCCTTCCCACCATACTTTCGAGAAACCCCAAACTTAAACAGTTTGCTTTTTTTTCCGCCTCTCTGCCTCTGCTCATTTCTGGGACCCCCCCCCACCTTTCTCCCTTTGTGCCTTTGACCAGGGCCCACTCATCATCCTTCCAGACTTGCTCAGCTCGGGTCTCACCTCCTCTTTCAAACCTTTCCTGAACTGCGCCGAGAAGACATATGCTGAAGAAAATGCTCAGGATTCTGTCGATTGCCAGTGACAGCAAGGCACATCGAGCTGGATGAAGCAATAGCAGGGATCTCTTTACTCGTGTATTGAAAAGGTCAGCGTGTCGGGCTTCAGGCACAGCTGGACCCAGGCGTCGGGATTATGTTCTCTGCACGCAGTTCTGGCTGCTTCCCTCTGGGCTGGGGATTCTCACCCAAAGGCCAGAGAGCCCCTGGCAGGTCCCGGCTGACACCCTCTACTCTCGGCAATCTTGGTGGAAGGTGCAACTTCCCTTTTCTGAGTGAAATTCCAGGGGGGTTTGGTTTGTTTTTTGTTTGTTTGTTTTTTCCTACGTTGGACCTAGACCTGCAGGTCCAATTAGATTAGCCATAATCCTTCCTGCATGACACCCTCTTGTCATGGGGTCATGAATGATTCTCCTTTGTTTGTGTATTTATATAAATACTCAGGGCGTGATCACCCAAGAGAAGAGTCAGGACATTATTAAAACTTGCATCTGTCTGTGGGCTTGTCCCCTGTTCCAACTATCAGCCTCCCTCTATCCCAGAGAGCCACTATAGAGAAATTCACTTTTTATTGCTTTTGAAGCACATGCATGTATTTCCTCCAGGGGGGAAAAAAAAAGTTTAACAAAACGGTTCAAGGCCAAGTAAACAAAGATGCATCCACAAAATGACTGGTAGTTGCTTTGCATGTGCTGCCTTGGAAAGGTGTCCTCAACGCATTATCTGGCGTAAAAGCAAGTTGTAGAACAGGGGCGCCTGGGTGGCTCAGTTGGTTAAGCGTCTGGCTTTGGCTCAGGTGACGATCTCACGGTTTGTGAGCTCGAGCTCCGCTCCAGGCTCCCTGCTGTCGCACGGAAGCCTGCCTCGGATCCTCTGTCTCCCTCTCTGCCCTTCCCCAGCTTGTGTGTTCTCTCTCTTTCTCAAAAATAATAAAGTAAACGTTAAAAAAAAAAAATTGAGGAAGAGTAGCTGGGATACGATCTGGGTTTTGTAACAGAAACAAAACAAGCAGGTGGATTGGATGTTCAGCAAAAACACGGGGAAAGGCCCGTGCTACATTATTAACGATGCCAGAGGCCCGCTTCTGGTCAGGAAGAGAGAACAGGGAATTCCACAGTCCCGCACCGCTTGGAGCTCTCTTGACATCGTGTATCATCTAGAAGGAGAAAATGCGGAAATAAATGAGTGTGAAGCCAGTGTGATGGTTTTTATTCCCAGCAGGAAGGAGTAAGACACCGAGAACCTTGGTCTCCGCCCTTCCCTTCCCTTCCCTTCCCTTCTGCCTGGACCTGGGCAGGATTTCCCGCTCGCATCCCGGGAGGTTGTGAAAGCCCGAGGAGCTGGGCCAGAGGGCCTGATCCGTTTCTGGCTGGGCTGTCAAATCCAAGAGCCCTCTGTTCTGGGGTCCCGAAGACAAGGCTAATGTTATCCTGAGCAATTTCATGACCCACAGAGGAGCTGGCTCCCGGAACCAAAAAAAAAAGCCTTGTGCTCAGCTGGCTCCATGGAAGGTTCTGGAACTGAGAGCAGACAGGCCCAGGTGGGCCCGAGCAAGAGGTAACATGAGGGGTATCAGAGAGCCTCCCTCAACGACGTGTCTCTGGTCATCCATTCATTCATTCACCCCTCAAATGTGTGCTGAGCCCCTGGCAATATCGTCCAAATTCTCACAACTTCGTGCAACACTGGTTCTCAACCCCGTCATACCTGACACCTTCTTTTTATGTTAAAAATATGTCGTATCCTCGTTAATACTCTGAAATGACTCCCACGGATACCGTAACCTATCTACACAACGTAATTTTTTATTTTATTTTATTTTATTTATTTTTTTTTTTTAAAATTTTTTTCAACATTTATTTATTTTTGGGACAGAGAGAGACACAGCATGAACGGGGGAGGGGCAGAGAGAGAGGGAGACACAGAATCGGAAACAGGCTCCAGGCTCCGAGCCATCAGCCCAGAGCCCGACGCGGGGCTCGAACCCACGGACCGCGAGATCGTGACCTGGCTGAAGTCGGACGCTTAACCGACTGCGCCACCCAGGCGCCCCCACAACGTAATTTTTTAAATAGCCCTATGTAATGCCCCAACTAGAATATAAAGGAGAAGCATAAAGAACTTTGGATGAAATAAAATCTGCTTGAACATCCAAGTGCTCAGGGCCAGCTGTTCCAGGAGACATCACGAAGCGGTCACGAGCTCAAGGTGCCGCGCGGACCCACCACAAGGGTGACGGCCACAGACGCACAGGAGCGTGGGCCACAGAGCGGGGACCCCAATACTCCAGCGGTGTCACCGTCCAAACCTGCGAGCAGTTCTTGGCACGTTTTGAATAGAACTAAATGCAGACTTCTCTTGTTTTTGTCCTTAGTTAGCGACACCTCTGGAAAATTCAGTGTATATTCAACCTGTTCGGGGCGCCTGACTGGCTCATTCGGAGGAGCACGTGACCGTTCAGCTCAGGGTGGTGAGTTGGAGCCCCGCATTGGGTGTAGCAATCACTTAAATAAAAAAAATGTTGTTAGCTGTGCAAAAATGCTTTTCATTCTGCGTAAAGCAGAGTCAAAGTCGAGGCTCATATAATTATGCACATCTTTTCTCCCCTGCACGAATGCCCAGCAGGACATGTGGCAGTCATGCGGGTTATGGAACGGTTCCTCGCTGGGCACGACAGCCCCACTCTTTTCTCACGGCCTGCCTTCCCCAGTCCACTGCCCACTAAACACAGCCGGGCTCCCCACCTGCTCCCCTCGTCATGACAATCCAGAATGTCCCGGTCCATTTCCAAAACATCTCCAGGTGTGGTGCCACCCAATTAGGCCTGCCATTCAATCATCGCAGCAAACGGACATGAGAGATGCTGATATTGTTCCCATTTTACAGATAAGGAAACTGAGAACGTCCAGGGAGGAGCAGCTGAGCCAGGGCCCCTGGCTGGGTCTGTCTTAAGGCCACCCAGTTTGTACACTGCTTTCCCTCCGTCTGTCGGGCCGGAGCTGGCAGCGGGGACACAGAGATGAGAAGGGCACCCCTCCAGCGGGGGTACTGACCCCCTCCGTGTCTGCGCGTGGAGGAAATGCACAGAGGCGTGTGTGCGGTGCTGGGACCTGCAGTGCGGGGTGGTCACAGAGTCACGGCTCCACAGGAAATGAAGGTGAAGTGCGGGGGGTGGGGGGCGGGGGGGATGGCCTTCCAGGCCGGAGGACAAGGGAGCTTCATGTGCTTCTCGTGAGGGGCAAGGCGTGGTGGAAGGGACACGGGCTGGCACAGGGGGCCGTGATGTCACTACGACATGACCGAGAGAACCGGCTAAGCACAGTGGTTCTGGCTGGGTAGGCAACGGGGAGCCACGGGTGTATTTGGAGCAGGCTAGCTACCCAGAGTGTTGGTTCTGGAACAGTCCCTGGGATCAGGGAGGAGGATGGGGACAGGAGCTATAGGACCCGCCAACGCGCATCTCGCCATGCGGCAGAACCATTTCAGGGGCAGGACTCTCAGCCCCGTGACAGACGGGCTGGGAGGCCCGGGAGCAGCAGCCTCCAACGACCTGGGGCAGCAGGTGATGGCTAGAGGACAAGCCGAGTCAAGCAGACCCGGTCCGGATCCGGACATTCCGGTTGCAAACGTTTCCTCCTCACAGCACCTCTCCGCCTGGACCCGTCTCCCCCACTTTCACGGTGGCGGTAAAGGTCTCTTCCTGAGAGAGGCTGACACAGCCAGCACTTCTGCTCTATCCTGTCCCCTCCCCTGCTGCTCCTGGCCCCCGAGGGCGGCTGGTCCCTGTTGGGGTCTTCTCGGGACAAATGTCCCCCCGCTGCCTGAAGCCACCACGCGGGCTCCTTCATGGATGTCAGCCCTGCCACCTCCTCACCCCATGGTCCTTAAAGTCACAGCCGGGTTGGTCCCAGGCCCTTCTCTCCGAGGAAGGGGCGTATCAGGCTCTTAGCGGAAGCCCAGGATCGGGTGGGGTTGGGGGGTCTCTGTGCACCTTCCCCCGCCTGCTGCAAGAGGACCGTGGGAGGGAGCCCCTCCAACCCTGCTGTGTGTGCCCGTGTGTGTGTCTGTGTGTGCTTCTATGTGTGTGTGTGTGTGTGTGTGTGTGTGTGTTTGTCTCTGTATGTGTATCTCTGAGTGCATCTCTACGTGCCTGTATCTGTGTGGGTGGCCGGGGGAGGTGTTAGGGGTGGGAGTGGGGAGGGCGCCCAGGTCTTTCCGGGAAGCCAGAGGCGGGAGGCCAGAGGCAGGCCTTCCCAAGCCGTTCCCAGGCCCAGGGGAGGGAGCGCCAGACCTGAGCTCGGCAGGTTTGAGCTACACCCACTCTCCCACCAGACCCGTGCCCTGCCCGCGTCCTGCAGGCCTGGCCAGCACCCCCTTTCCTCGCCCCACAGAGCTCCTCAAAGGATTCTCAGTTTTAACACCACAAGGTAACCGTCCTCCCCTACGGTGACTTCCACTGTTTCCCTTAACCCCAGCTCTGGGACCTATTTCACAGATGGGGAAACTGAGGCTGAGGGAGGCTGTGACTCACTCAGAGATGCAGACTAGGCAGAGGCCACAGGCTTCGTCATCACCATCCTAGTCCCATGTGCAGGCGCCCCCCCCCCCGCCCCCACCTGGCTGCATGGGGACCCCTCTGGACCTGGGCAGTCCGCCCTACCCCGGGTCCCCCCAGAGCAGCCCCCAGAGGCTTGCCCCGCCCTGAAGCCCCCCAGAGCCTCACTCCCACTATCACAAACCTTCCCAGGAGGGCCTGCCTTTTGCTCCCTATCTCCTTGGGCAGGAAACCCGCCAGGAGGGAGATAAGAAGAATGGAGAGGAGGGCTGTGTGGACTGGGGGTTGTGGCCTCCCCCCACACAGGGCAGAAGAATGGAAGGAAATGGCCGCGGAGAGGCAAGTGTCTGCCTGGGGGTGAGGGCAGAAAGGTTATCATCTATAAATAACCCAACCTCCAGGATCCCCAGGAGAGGCACGGAAGGGGGTCAGGCCAAAGGGTCTGGTCCCTGTGGCCAGGGGTGGGGGCAGCGGTCATTAGTGTAGGCCTGTGATTCAGATCAAAGGGCCAGAGGATGATGGCCTGACCCAAGACCCGCCCCCTTGCCTCCTGCTAGAGGTAGCCGCTCTGACCCTATGGCTGGCCAGGCAGGTGGTGCATTCTCGAATCTTCCACGCATTCTTGGATCCATTGAGGCACCCACTCATGCACTCAGTCATGCCCCCATCCAACCATTCATTCACCACACTCACCCTCCCATCCATCCACCCACCCTGCCCTCCCTGCCTCTGAGCCTCTCCATTGATGGTTCCTTTGGTCCACCACACTGTTCCTTCCCTCTTCACCTTGCTAACTTGGCCCTTAAGTGCCAACCTAGCACAACATTCTCTAGGAAGCCTTGCCAGACCCCCAAGTCCAGGGTAAGGAATGTGCCCCGTGGACCCCCACAGCCCTGGTCTCGCCTTTCCATGGCACTTGATCGCAATTACATTTCCTACCGGCTTTCATTTCCCTAGCTCTCTGAGCGAGCTGGTCATTCTGTCCTGGGGAGCACCCAGCAAAAACCTGGCACATAAGAAACACTTAATAAATTCATTTGGCATCTTTATGTTCATATCTGCCTCCTCTGCCTCCTTCCTTCTCCCCACCTCCCTTTCAAGGCTTCCTGAACACCGACCTAAGCCAGGTCTGACGTTCTTCATTGCCCTTGAGGATGGCTGAGCCCGGTGTGGAAGCAGATGAGGGGGGAGGAGAGGGGAGTGTGGGCCTGCGCACAAATCACATGACACGAGATCGAAAGAGAGAGGTCAAATCCTGGGACTTCATGGGAGTCAGCTATCAGTTTCAGGGGAGGGGGTGAAGAGGTAACGAGGGTGGGCTTCATGGAGGAGGTGGCCCTTGAGCCAGGACTTGACCGTGTGGCGGTGGCAGTGGGCTGAGGGTGGTGGGAAAGCTCAGGGCAGTGTTAAGAAGCATGACACGTGTGGAGGGAGCCTTCCTGAAGCCAAGGAGGGCACGGGGAGAGTGATGAAGCAATAGCGGGGTGGAGGGGACCCAGACAGACAGAAATGCCCAGAGGAGAGGTGAGGGAGAGAGAGACGCAGAAACAGAGGCGTCTTGAGACGCTTTACCCGCCCAGGGGTGCGATGGGGAGGTCAGGGGATAGTGCAGACGCCTGGATATGGCATGTCCTGCCTCTGAGAGAGTGGACAGATGGCTGACTCGTGATGTCCTCAAGAGGAATGGTCATGGTCATGAGGCCTTTGGAGCCAGTGACTCAGGCTGGAGGCTGCCTCCTGCATGGGGAGTTGGGGGGGGCGGGCAGGGGAAACCCAGGCAGGACAGCCCTGCCTCCATGGACAAAATGCCGGAGCCAGGGTCAAGAGCCCCAGGGCCCGCTTGCTGCCTGGACGCCTCTGGCACGGAGGGGCTGCTCCCCAAAGGACAGGCCTGGCCGAGCCCACCCTTGAGCCTCTGTCTGCACTGGGCCCTCCTCTTGCCCACTAACCCCTTCCTCTCTGGGATTTGGGAAGGAGGTCGCTTCTCTAAGAAGGGTGGGCGTCTGGAGGTGCACACGGACAGCAAGAGTGCAAATCTTGAGGTCACTCTGAAGGCGAAGTGTGCAAACAAAGCCATGGCTCAGCACAGGCCCTGCCACGTCATGGACGTCAGGAGGCCCAGGACACCCTGCAGGGGCAGAGTGAACCAGCCAGGGACAGCCCTGACCTTGGAGCAGGTGGTCTACGCCTGGCCTTTCTAGTTCCACATCCTAGCAAGCCCCAGGCATTGCTCAGACCCTGCGTTCAGGGAGTGCAGCCTTCCCCTTTGCCCTCGGGGAGGGCTTTATTATTAAAGTGCAAACAGTTACTTTTAAAACTCACTTTGTGGGGCGCCTGGGTGGCTCAGTCGGCTAAGCGTCCGACTTTGGCTCAGGTCACGATCTCGCGGTCCGTGAGTTCGAGCCCCGCGTCGGGCTCTGTGCTGACAGCTCAGAGCCTGGAGCCTGTTTCAGATTCTGTGTCTCCCTCTCTCTGACCCTCCCCTGTTCATGCTCTGTCTCTCCCAGTCTCAAAAATAAATAAAACGTTAAAAAAAATTTTTTAATTTTTAAAAAAATTTTTTTTTAGGCTCCAGGCTCCAGGCTCTGAGCTGTCAGCACAGAGCCCGACACAGGGCTCGAACTCACGGACCGCGAGATCATGACCTGAGCCGAAGTCGGCCACTCAACCGACTGAGCCACCCAGGCACCCCAAAAAAATTTTTTTAAAAAAAAACTCACTTTGTGTCAGGCACGAGGTTACATGTCTTACACAAAACATTGGGTTTGGTTCCCTCAAATAACCATCGGTGGTAGGCACACGTATTGCCTGTTTTATTAGTTTATCTATTGCCATGTAACAAATTACTCCAAATCTTAGCAGCACATTTATTGTCCCACACCTTCTGTGGGTCAGGAACCTGGGCCTGGTTTTGCTGGACCCTCTGCTCCAAGGTCCCTCAGGCTGCAGCTAAGCTGTCTGCTGGGGCCGCAGTCTCATCTGAAGGCTCGGCCGTGTGAGGATCCACTTCCCAGCTCATCGGTAGCTGTTGGCAGAGGCGAGTTCTCCGTGGGCTGTGGCCAGAGGCCGTCCTCAGTTCTTTACCACGTAGGCCCATCCCACATGGCCACGGGCTTCATCAACGTTGGCAAGCCCAGAAGGCAAGAGAGTCTCCTCACAAGCTTTTGTAACCTAACCAGAGGAATGACGTCCCTCGATGTTGCTGTATTCTATTGGTTAGGAGCAAGTTACACAGCAGAGAGGTGTGCACGAGACCTCAAACACCAGGGGCAGGACCACGGGGGCCGACTTTGAGGCCATCTGCCACACCTCTATTTTATAGACGCCGAAAAGGAACCATGGGAAGTTAGTCACCCAGAGTCACAATGAATAAGTGATGGGGCCAAGACTTGGATGTGACTTTGCTGAATCTCCAATCCTTAGTGATGCTGAGACCAGGCTCTGGTAACAGACTGGCTCCACCGTGTGCTAGTGGTTGACCTTGGGCAAGTTAGTTACCACTCGAAGCCTCAGTTTCTTCTTCTGTAAAATGGGTAACAATAATATAGAAATTGTTATATATTATATATATTATAATTGTTATATATTATATATATATTAATATTATATATTGTACCCATATATAACAAAATATATAATATTATATATTGTACCATATATAACAAAATTATATATTGTACCCATATAAAATAAAAATACAATATTATATATTGTACCTATATATAATATTATATAATAATAATATATAGCCTCATACAGCACTTTCTATAAGTCTTTTTCAGAAGTTAATTCCCCTTTTCCTTGCAAGCTCTTACAGTCTGAGCCCTTCTGTTCTGCCCACGGCAAATCACACCATGGAATTCCCTTCCTCAAACTTCCCACCGGAGGTGAAAGCCAGAGCGTTCTTCCTGGCCTCAGAGGGCCTGCAGGATCTGTTGCCCCGCTCACTCCCTTCCAGCACACCAAACACATTCTTCTCCTGGGACCCCTGTATGCATGTTTCCCCCAGCCTGGACTCGCGTCCTCACGGACATGATGCTCTCTTGCCTCATGTGGGTCTCTGTTCAAGTGTCATCTCCCAGAGAGGTCCTCCTGGACTCCCATTAAACATTGTTTAATGTTTATTTATTTTTGGGGGGGGGTGGGGGAGCAAGATTGGGGGAGGGGCAGAGAGAGAGGGAGACACAGAATCCAAAGCAGGCTCCAGGCTCTGAGCTGTCAGCACAGAGCCCGATGCAGGGCTCGAACCCCCGGACTGCGAGATCATGACCTGAGCCAAAGTCAGATGTTTAACCGACTGAGCCACCCAGGTGCCCCAGGGACCTCCTGGTTTAATCACCACTCTCTCTCATTCTTTATCCCCTTACCCTGCTTCTCTTACCATCACAGCACCTGACATTACATTCTATAAATACTGGCTTGTGTATTTATTGTCTGTCTCCCTCCCTAGATGGGAAACTCCATGAGGTCAGGGACTTTGTTTTGTTATTCACCACCAGATCACTGTACCCAGAATAATGCCTGACCTACCTAAAGGCAGTCAATAACAACTTGTTGAAAGAAAGAAGGAAAAAAAGAGTGAGTGAGTGAATGAGTGAATGAATGAAAGCATTTGGCCAGCCAGGGGCGTGGCCCTGAAAGGCACCTCTGACCCTCCTGTTCGTCTGGGCTGCACCTCCCCTCCACCCTTTGCCTTCTCCCTCTGAGAGACGGATCAGGGTAAGCAGGAATCCTCTGGAAGGAAATAGCTGAAAAGAAACCCCCCTGTTTTGCTCAGAGCAGGGACCCAGCCTGCCCCCAAAGGGCAGAAACTGCTCTGGTGCCTTCCACCCATCAGCTGCTGTGCCTGATGCCCTCTGGCCCTCTGCCCACAGGAGGCAAGGGGGACACGGGACAGACCCGAGCCCAGAAGTGGATGTTCGATGGAAGCCGTCGCGGGCTCGGGGAGAGCCAGGACTTGACCAGAGTCAGGAGAGGCTAGCCATGGATGGGTGAGGCTGCCTGGGGCCGTGGAGGGGCCGTGAGCCTCAGCTTCCCGCGATGCACAATAGGAATGCTGTAGAGCCCACCTCTTCGGCCGGTTTTGAGGATGAACTGAGAAAAACGCAAAACGCTTAGAGCCGTGTCTGGCACACGGTGAGCCGCCCAGGTCTCAGTTATTACTGTTATTATTGCGACAATCAGTCTGTCTCCTCCGCGTCCTCCAGGCCCAATTTGGGCCCAGCCTCCGTCCTCGGGAACCAGCCGCCTGGGTGAAAATTGGCTTTGGAAATGCCTGTTAGTCCTTCAGTGACGGGACGTTGTCTCGGGTAGCAAAGCAGCTCCGTGGCGTTGCATATTGAAACCCAAGAGCCCCAGAGGCATGATCGGAACTGAGGGGAAGGGTCCCTGTGTTCCCCGGGGCCCACTTGCTTTCGGCTCACCAAGTCAGCCTGGCTGGCCGGGCCGTGGTTAGAAGAGGTGCGGCTGGCGATGGTGTCCCTCCCCCACAGCCACCGCTTGTCCAGCACCCGCCGCGCCTCGCCTCATTCACCAGGGCAGCCTTCCTGGGTGGGAGGTATCCTGTCCCAGAAGAGGAAACTGAGGTTCAGAGTGGCGCAGTCATTCTCCCACGGTAAGCGGCGTGGCCGTAAGCTACACCCGGAACTCTCTAGATTCAGAGCCTGCCCTGTTTCCACTCTCCGACGCACAATGGAAAGCCATCATCTCGGTTCTCCTCGAAGAATCCCGCTCACATGCCTCACACAGAAGATACTTTGGGGAAAGATCGGTCTAGACATGGGGAATGTGGAGGAGCGTCTATCTTGGGGCCTTCAGAACAAGCCCCCCCCCCAGAGGAGTCGACTTCCTCCCCCAGGAAGGCCTGGAGATAGCTGAGAACAAAATTGGATGGACTCCGGACCTCAAAAGGCTCAGAAGGGTGGGAGGTGCTCAAGTTCTGGGTTGGTAGATCTAGAGAGAGGAGGAGAGAGAAAAAGATGACCTCCACCCATGCTGCCAGCCGGAAAGAATTCTCCAGGCTGCGGGCGGGGAGACTAGGAGAGGACAGTGAGGGAGGTGACACAGGATGGGGCTGTGAGGGTTTGGGGCGGGGAGTGGAAAACTCTCTGAACCCTGAGCAGCAAGCGAATTAAAACAGGGAATTGGGCGTTGGCAAAATTGTGGGGAGGGCTCTTGGTCAGGGGGCGGCTGGGAACCTGGGATGGGAAGGCCGTAACCATCGCCGGGATTCAGACCTGCTGGCTGTCCCCACGGCTGCCACCCCTGTGAGGCTGGTGGCCAGTCACTTGGGTCACCAGGGCTGCAGCCGGGCGGCCACCTTTCTTGTTCTCTCCACCTGTCACGCAGGCACAGTGACCTGCAGAGCCTCATTCCCGAGAATCCCAGCCGCAAGGGAGTCTGGGAACATTATTTTTTAAGCTTTCCAACTTCCCTCCAAAGAGGGAGACAGAGAGGGCCCCTCTGAGAATGTGCCACATCAGTCGACAGGAGGTTAAGCCTGTAGGGGTTTACGCCTTTCACAAACCAGAATGTCTGGAGCGGGGGATGGCTGGTATTGGGTTAATGTCATGACAACATTATGGCAGTCAGAGACACCAGCCTCTCTGAGCCTCTTGACTTTCCCCTCACGGTGGCAAGACGGCAGTGGGGCACGATCCGGGGAAGCCGACCCACACTGCCTGCTGTAAGAACTGCGCTTAGAAAAATCTGGAATGTCTTCCATGTTTACCTGTGCCACCCCCAGCCTCTTGAATTCTTTAAAATCCCTTAAAGCCACCAAATCCTATGAACTTGAACTCCAAAATATTCCCCCAATTTATGCCCTGCTTGTCGTCCCTTCTGCGTGGCCTCTGTCTGGGCTGCAGGTGCCAGGACGGTTCTCCTGAATGGCGCCCCCCAGGCTCCTGTCAGTACCGTTTCAACAGATCCCAGGATGGGTGGGTCCAGCATGTTCTAGGCCCTTGGCATAGTTCAGGGAACAAAACAAGTCCTGTGTTCGTGGAGCTTCTATTCGCTTGGGGGTGGGGGTGGGGGGTAAATAACCACCACAGGTAAGTTATGCAGATGTGAGATGATGATCACCCCACATAAAACACATAAAGGGGTGCCTGGGTGGCTCAGTCAGTTAAGCGTCTGACTCTTGGTTTCCGCTCAGGTCATGATCTCGCCGTTTCATGGGTTCAAGCCCCATGCCGGGCTCTGAGCTGACAGCAGGGAGTCTGCTCTCTGTCTCTCTCAAAATAAATAAATAAACTTTAAAAAAAAAAAAAGGGACATAGGGGCGCCTGGGTGGCTCAGTCGGTTAGGCGGCCGACTTCGGCTCAGGTCACGATCTCGCAGTCCGTGAGTTTGAGCCCCGCGTCGGGCTCTGTGCTGACAGCTCAGAGCCTGGAGCCTGTTTCCGATTCTGTGTCTCCCTCTCTCTGACCCTCTCCCGTTCATGCTCTGTCTCTCTCCGTCTCAAAAATAAATAAACGTTAAAAAAAATTTTTTTTTTAAAAAAAGGACATATATAGAGACTGGATTGGGAAGATCAGAGAACAATTTTAAATTTGGGGGCTGTTATGGGTAGAATTGTGTCTCCCCCACAAATTTCATTTGCCAAAATTTGTGGGTACCCTGGTACCACAGAATGTGACCTCGCTGTGATTTGTTTAGTTCAAATGAGGTCGTCCTGGGGTAGAGTGGGGTGGGCCACCCCCACCCCCTCCCCTGCATCCTCATGGAAAGAGGAAATCTGGACCCAAGACATACACGTGGGGAGAACACCACGTGAAGAGGAAGCCAGAGAGCCACAAGCCAAGAATAGGGAAGATGGCCAACAAAGCACCCACAGCTAGAGATGACCACGGAACAAGGCTCTCCCTCCCGGCCCTCAGAAAAAACGAACCCTGCCAACACCTAGGTCTAGGACTTGTAGCTCCCAGAACTGGGAGACAACAGATTTCTGTTGTTTAAGCCACCTCGTTTGTGCCACTTTGTAGCGGGAGCCCCAGGAAACTAATACAGTGACCAGGCAGGGCTCACCGAGAAGATGACTTTTGAATGAAGATGTGCGGGGAGTGGTTGTGAAGGTAAGGAGGCCATCTGGGGGCAGAGTGTGCCAGGCAGTGGGAAGCGCCAGTGCAAAGGCCCTGAGGCAAGCAGTTGCCTGAAGTGTTTGAAGAAAAGTAAGGAGACCAGAGCGTAGTACGTGAGAGGGTGCAGACTTGTAGGAGAGGAAATCAGAGACGGGATGGGCTAGAGGGTAGATCCCTCAGGGCCCTTGGGCCAGGACAGACTTCAGCTTTTACCCAGCCTGAGACGGAGTCATCTCAGTTTTGAGCTAAAGAGTGACAAGGTCTGACTTACATTTTAACAGGATCGCTCTGGCTGCTGCACAAGAGGAGACTTAGGGTAGGGGGGAGGTAAGAAGAGGGGGAAATGGAAGGTTAGGGGCTGTCGAATATCCCAGACAAGAGGTGACGGTGTCTTGGACCGGGATGGTGGGGGTGGGGGTGGCGAGAAGTGGTTGGATTCCAGGCACGTTTTGCAAGTGCAGCTAACAGGATTTGTTGACATCTCAGATGCAGGGGTGACAGAAAGAGATGAGTCGAGCATGATGTCAGGGGTTTTGGCCTGACCAACTGGAAGGATGGAGTTGCCATCAACTGGAGAGAGAAGGCCATGGTTCCTCCTGCTTCGTGCAGCTTTAGTGGGGGCTGGAAGGGGGGGGGGAGGAAAATCAACAGTTCAGCCCTGGACGAGTCAACCTCACAACTTCAAACTCCCGTTTGTCTTGCAAACAGCTGCCAGAGTGATGGTGCTTTAAGAAGTAAACAAACAAACGAAGCCCCTAGCTGGCGGGGGCATGAAGTCCCAACTCTGTGGCCTGGGCAGAAGGGCCTTCGATAAAACCCGCCCCGAAACATCTGTCCAGTTCTTCTCCCCTGACCCCCTTCAAGCGCCTTGTGCTCCGGCCTCCAAGGAACCTCTTGCAGCTCGCTCATCCATTCACTCATCCATTCACTCATTCATTCACTCATTCATTCATTCTCTCCCTGAGCATTCGTGTACTTTTTATTCTGCCAGACACTGAATCAGGCACGGAGGCTACCGCCCTCATGGAGCTCACCGGGACCCGCACTGTGGCATTCTCGCCACCCCAGTGCCTTTGCACACGCTACACCATTTGTACTCAAATCCCAGTCATTCTCTTTCTCCTACCCCTATTCACCTTCTAGGGCGAACCATTACCCTGTCCTCTGGGGGACCTCTTAGATGCCCTAGACTCGGGCAGGTTGACGTTTCCGGAGTCCTCTGTCCCTGTCATCTGTGTGGGGTGCTCAAAGGTAGACACCTGTCTTTATCCAGCCCTGTACCTCCAGATATTTGAATGAATGAACGCGTGCATGGGTGAATGAGCGTTACCAGGGATTCAGCAGCTTTGATCCACATTTGGCTAACGGTGTCCTGGTCGTGAATCCAGCTGAAATGAGGGAGCTGTGGGTCTAACTTCTCTTTTTGAATGTACCGCCAGAAATGTCCTTTTGTACGGCCTCCCAGAGAATTATGGTGGGTTCTCCAGGCTGGAATCCCTTGGAAACAGGGAGAGAGGCCAGTTGAGGCGGGGCACGGGAGCCAGGGAGGTGTTTCTGGTCCCGGTTAACCCAAGCCACCAGCGCCAGCGGTCCCTTGTGGCCTCTGAGGAGAGCTGCGGTAACCATGGCAACCAGGCACTCCGGCCAGGAGCGGAGTAGAGCCAGGACCACGGCCAGGCCTGCAGCCAGGCTGGGCTCCGGGGCCACTCTGTGTGCACGTGCTGGGTGGAGGGACGGAGGGTGGCGAGGGGGTGTCCCAGAGACCAGAGTGACCTGTGGGGAAGGGGGGATGTGTAAGGCCCAGATTCAGGGTTCGGAATTGATTAACCGTCCTTGTGCTTCACATCAGGGTTCTCTGGGCCCCAGCCCCCACCCCTGGGAGATTCAGGAGAGGAAGATGGAGTGACAGGCATGGATACAGAGACTGACACCAGTAGAAGAGAGGGAGATGCACAGCCAAAATTCTGCGAGGAGGAGAGGGAGGGAAGGAGGGAGGAGGAAAGCAGGAGATGGGAGGGAGGAGGCGGGAGGGAGAGGGAAGGAGGGAGGGTAGGTGGGATTAGGGTGTTGGGAGGGAGGAAGGGGAGGGGAGAAGAGGGAGGACAGGGGTAGGAGAAAGGCACGGAGGGGAGGGAGGGGAGGGGGGAGGGGAGGGAGGGGAAAAGGGGGAGGGAGTAAGGGAAGAGGAGGAGAAGAAGTGGGGTGTGGAGGAGAGGGAGAGGGAGGGAAGGGGGAATGGAGGGGGGATAGGGAGGAAGGAGGGAGGGAAGCGAGGAAGGAAGGGGAGGAGGGAAAGAGGGGGAAAAGGGCAGGGGGGAAGAAGGGGGAGGAAGGGACGGAGGGAAGGACTGGGGCGGCTGGACGGAGAAACCAGAGAGGAGGAAAGGAAGGGAGTCAGTGTCAGGTCAGAGAAAGTACTCACAAAAGACAGAAGAACGGACACGGGCAGACTCACAGAGAGGGGGGTGGACAGACGAAGGGAAAGGGCCAGAAAGAGCCAGGAAGTAAGAGGAGGAGAAGCGAGGCAGATACGGGGAGAAACAGACACCACAGGACGACGACGACGGGCTGGTAGGACACAGATGGGGCCGAGTCCCCATCAGCACGACAGTAACACGGAGAGAGCTCCAGGTGACAGACACCGGCAGAGAAAGGGAGAAAACAATGAGAAGGACCCCGGAAAGGAAATAAAGAAACCGGAGTCAGTAAAGGCGAGCTGGGCAGGGGGGCAGGGGAGGGGAAGGGGGGAGGGGGAGGGAGGGGGCGGGCGGGGCTGAGCGGGAGGCGGACTCCCCGCCCCCTGCCCCTCCCGGTCCCGCCCCCCCCCCCCCCCCCCCCCAGGGACGCCTGTCCCCGGGCCGCGCGAAGGCCCTGGAGATGACCCTTGTCCGCTCCCGGAAAGGTCACCCCGACCCTGCCCCCGGTCTCCTTCGCAGGGCAGCCAGGCAGGATGTGGGTCTGGGCTGTGGGGTGGGGACCGCCAGGCGCGGCGGTGGCGGCGGCAGCAGGTTGGCGGCTGGGAGCGGTTCCCGGTGGCGGCTGCACCCCCGGGGTCTTCCATATGTCGTGTGCGTCTGTTTAGCAACCTGCCTCAAAACTCTGAGCCGCATTTACGCCCCGGGGCGGAAGACAGCGCGTCCCTGGGGAAAGGAGGCTGGGCGTGTTTTGCATTTCAAGGTGGCGTTGCCATCTTGCCAGGTTGGGATTCCCAGGCAACCCGCGCTCCAGCCTAGTGGCAAAATAAGGGATACTATTTTCCCGCCCAAAGATACATTTCTCCCAGACGATGGTGCCAGGAAAGAGATTTTTCTTTTTCAAAGGATTTGGTAATTCTCTCCCTGCCCCCCGCCCCAACCCCTGAGACAAATGAGAGCTATAGAACCCACTATCCCCCTTTTGCTTTGGCTGCTGGGAAGCTCAGACCTCAATGGCAACGATTAATACATTTATAAACCGTTTCTAATCCGGGAATTGTTAACCTGAAGTGCATGGGTGCCAAAGGCTTGGTAAAGCTCCTGAACTTGTATGCAAAATTATTGTCTTAGTCCGCTCGGGCAGCTATAACAAAATACCATCGACTGGGTGGCTTAAACAACGGAACGTTTATTTTTCACAGTTCTGGACGCTGGGAAGTCCAAGGTCAAGGTCCCCGCAGATTTGGCGTCTGGTGAGGACCCTCTTCCTGATTTGCAAATGGCTGCTTTTTCACTGTATCCTCACGTGGTGGAAAGAGGAAGCTCCGGGTCTCTTTCTCTTCTTGGAAGAGCACCAACCCCCTCACAGGGGTGCCACCCTCAAGACTTCACCCCCTAATTACCTCCCAAAGGCTCCCCTTCCGTTGGAAATGAGGGCTTCGGCATAGGCCTTTGGTGGGGAAGGGGAAGGGGACAGGGGTATTCAGTCCATCACAGTTACGTGTAGGCATATTTTTCTGGGGGGTGTTCTCAAGGTTCTCGAAGATGTCCATTACCTTTCAAAGGTTAAAAAGGGGGTCAGTCTGGATTCAGCTTACAGTCTCCTGCCTGTTGGGTCAAGCCCCATCCAGTATCCCCCTGTTGCAGAGGCTGCTGGTGGCTCCCCGAACCTGTGTCCTTTTCCTCCGTATGTTCGTGACTGCAGGTGGCTCCCGAGCTGGACTGCATTTCCCGTCCTTCTCTGCACCTGGACATGGCCGCTGAACGGGTTCTGACCAAAAGACGGTGAGTGGAAGGCATGGTGCTCCTCCCAGGTCCTCCTTGAAGGCCCTGGGTGGACCGTGTCCGTATTTGCCTGCCCCTTCCTCCTGGCTAGACCCCGACGATCCCGGGGACTCATTTTCAAATAGCAGTGACTTTGGTGGAAAAGCTTTAGAAGAAGCGTGTTCATGTTGGAGCTATCCCATGAGGGGGAAATGCATTTCCGTAGTATTTCACTGTAGTTGGGGGCCGGCCTGGCTTTACCCCGTCAAATGGGCCAACCCTAAGCTCCCGCAGCAACGGCACACATTGTGAACCCGAGCCACCTACTTCCTGGGGCCATTTAGCACGGTGGGAAGGTGTCCCTGTCCCTGTCGTGACCATCCACACGGCCTTTGCTCATGGCTGGACTTGGAAGCCTGCTAAGCCCCCCAGTACTTCCAGCTCTTTCTTTCCGCAGCAGCAGACTGCTACCAACCCACCTGGCCCTCTCTCACGTTCCCCCACCCTGAGATCCCTCTGAAGACCACGCTTTCCCGTCTCAAGGCAGCATAGTGGTTGAGGGCACAAGCTTTGGGTTCAGCCTGCCCCTGGCCAAGTCCTGACTGTTCTGCATGGACTCTGTGACCTCAGGGAGCACGTTTGACCCCTCTGAGCCTCTGTCTCCTTATCTTTAAGTAGAGGGTGACGAAGAATCCTCACTACACAGGGCTGTTATGGAGACGATACCAGTAAAGCAGGAGAAGCTCAGCAAGTGTATGCAACCACCCCCCCCCCCCCCCCCGCAGGAATCATCATCATCATAGTCCCTTTACATCCAACGCATCCACTCGAGGGACAGCCGTCCTCCATGGAGCCCCCTCCTCTGCCCTCCTCGCCCTAAGGTCCCGGGAGCATCTCCCTCCCAAGGCCAGCCCGCCCTCCGTTAATTATCCAGGGCTGCAAAAACAAATCAGCCCCACGGTTAGAGGCATAAAAGAATCTCTCACACAGTTCTGTGGGTCGGGGACTCATGATGTTTGGCCAGGTTGTTTGGTTTGGGGCATCTTGTGAACTTGTGGTCAAGAGGTCAGCTGGGGCTGTGGTCATCTGAAAGCGGGACTGAGGCTGGGGGACCTGTTTCCAAGATGGCAGACCCGTGTGGCTGTTGGCCTCAGTTCCTCACCACATGGACCTCTTCTCGTGCAAGCTGGCTTCCCAAGAGTGAGTCATGAGAGAGACCGACAGAGACAGACAGAGAGAGGAAGGAAAGAGGAAGCTGAAATGCCTTTCGTGATCTAGTCCCAGAAGTCACACGTAGTCACTTCTGTCACGTTCTATTTGTTACAAGGAATCACTAAGTCAGGCTCACGCTCCAAGGAAAGGGAATTAGGCTCTACCTTTGAAGGGACTTGGGGACATATTTTGAAACAACCACACGCACCTTGTCCATGAGCAGGCTCTGCTTATGCTGTGAGCAGGTGCACATAGATAGTCCCTGTCACACCTGCTACTAACCACCCGCTCCCACCCCAGACCCAGGCATGGGCCTTCTGTCCTGTCACAGAGTCATGGTCGAGGGCACTGTGCCCTGGACAAGTAACCCTCCCTTCAGAGCCATAGGGTCCTCTTCTGTGAAATGGACTGTAATCGTAGGAGTGGCTGATAAGAGCTGTCTGTGGATTCAGTGAGCTGACACGCATAGAGCTGGGAACAGAGCTCCTGGCTGAGACCATTGCTGGCGGTCGCACTCGTTCTCCGGGCCTGCCCTCTGACGTGACTTCTTAGGATGCTGCCCTGCATGCGCTAGGCACACGGTAAACATCTGCCCGCCTGCCTGCCTCTCGGGGGGCCTCTCCGTGTGTCCCCGGGAGGCTCAAACAGACCTCTGTAAACAAAAGATGAACGAGAGGAAATTGAAGCAAAAGGGCAGGCGGGAGATTTAAAGAAAATAAATCCCGTTTCTAAGTCCCGCTTGAAAATGAACCCTCCCACAGGGACACCTGGGGGGCTCAGTTGGTTAAGCGGCTGCCTTCAGATCAAATCACCATCTCGCGGTTTGTGGGTTCGAGCCCCACGTCGGGCTCTGAGCTGACGGCCCAGAGCCTGGAGCCTGTTTCGGGTTCTGTGTCTCCCTCTCTCTCTGCCCCTCCCCTGCTTGCGCTCTGTCTCTCTCTTTCTCTCTCTGTAAAAAATAAATAAACATTTAATAATAAGAAGAAAATGAACCTTCCCACAAACAAGCAAGCTTGCCTGTCCTGTCTTTTCTGTCCTGCGATTTACTGTCCTGGGGACTTGAGCCCAGGCAGGGAGAAGGGGCACTAGGAGGCGAGGGTCAGGTTGTCGTCCTCTGTGAGGAGCACCAGGGCCAGTGATGAACCTGAGCAGGGGAGAGGCGTTTGCCCTTGGTGATGGTCTCTGGAAGTCTACCCAGGTCCTAATGGGTCTCTCTTTTTGTCATTCCTTTGTAGGGGGTGGGCAGAGGAGTGGGTGCTTGGAGGAATAGGGCTCAAAGCTTCTATGCCATGTTTCATTTTCATGCCTAGAGAGGTGGGTAGAGGAATGAAGTTCGTTCATTCATTCATTCATTCATTCATTCATTCCATTAGCGGTCACCCATAGAACCTCTGCTGTGAGTCAGGATTTGAGCCAGCCACCTTTCCTATCTCCTAGAAGTGAGCTCCAAATGCAGGTCCCAGACGTGGGACTGTGCCTGTTCCATAGCAAACATTTTAAAAATGTTTGTTGAATGAATGAATGAATTCACTACCCGACTTGAGCCCCTGGCCTCCAAAACTCATAAAGCCAAATTCTTTAGCTTAGCACTCACGGGTTGCTACCTACTTCTCTGGCTTGGCTTCCCACGCCCTCTGCCATGGGCATCCCATGATTTCATCATTATGAATCCCTCGCAATCCCCAGAAGGTTCTCAGGCTGTTTCATACCCTCCTCCCTTTGACGCGGGACCTCATCCCCCTTTCATCTGCTGGCGGACTCCTATACATCCCTTAAAAGCCGATGAAGCGTCGCTTTTCATGCAAAGCCTTTCTTGGCTTCTCTGGTTGTATTTGGTATCAGGGTCTCCTCTTTGCTTCCTTGGCCTGCCTGGACTGTCCTTTGGTCTCCGCACAAGTCACCAAAGTGGTGTCTGTCCCCTCCATCAGTCTGTGGGCTCCCTGAGGGCAGCCCAGGCCCCTGAACCCAAGCCCCGCTCTGCCACCTGCCAACACTGAGACTTTGGGAAACCCACTTCAGTGTTCTGTGCCCCCTCTGGACGTGGGGCTGATATCAGGCCCCAGCACTGAGGGTAGTTGCAGCAATTAAATGGTTTCGTAAATCCAAAGCACTGAGAACAGCCCCTGGCCTTGTGAGTGCTGAATAACTGTGAGCTCCTGTCGTACTGATGGCAGCTCAGTGATGGAGCAGCTAACTGGCTTCCGGTGCCTAGCACTGGGCTTAGCACCGGGAAGTCCCCAGTCAGGGCCAACACTGCCTCGGCTCTCAATGAGCCCCAGTCCGAGGTAACCATCCGTTCGTTCATTCCCCATCCTGTGTCTTCTTTGTGCCGGGCATCGTTCCAGGTACAGGGATCTAGCAGTGAACAAAACAGTGACCTCCATCCACAACAAGCTTATCCGCTAACAGAATGAATGAACGCATGAGAGAGAACCTTAGAAGACTCCAAGTCCTATGAAAACGAGGGCAGGATTAGTGGTATTAGGATTCCAATTTTAAATGGGGTGGGCAGGGTAATCCTTGCTGCAAAGGTGACCTTTATGGGGAGCCTTGGGAGAGATGAGACTGTGAGTCATGTTGCTATCCAGGGCAAGCGTCCAGGGAGTGGGAACAGCGAGTGCAAAGGCCCTGGGGTGCAAACGTGTCTGGCATACTGGTGTTGGAGGAATGGCCAAGAGCCCCTATGGCTGTAGCATAGTAAGCAAGGTGGAAGATGGGAGATGATATAAGGCAATGGGTAGGGGAAGGATGAGGCTGGGCCTGGTAGGTCATTGTCTGAACTTTGGCTTTTACTCTGAAAACAGCAAGGGCAAACGCAGGCCTGACCTCTGACCAGTATTCCACCCTGGTTCCCAGGGGTCTGTGTAGGGGTGGGGTGCTCTGTGGGGAAACACCTCGTAGAAGTGGGCTCCCCTATGGATGACACAGAGAAAGAGCCTGGATCACCATCTCTGGCAAGCCACAGGAAGGCCAAGTGTGGAGAGGCAGGGTCTACCTGAGCCCCGTGCCCACCTGCTCCCCATAGACCACCGGCACTGGTATTTTGCCTTTTCACTTCTGGGCCTAATAACATAAGCTGCGGTCCCCTCCCAGCCTGGGGTCGGCCGAGTCTTTGTGCGCCCTGTGGCCAGTCCTTCTCCAGGAAGCTTGCTTTTGAGGGCGGGTGCACACTACTGAGAGTTACGCAGGACAACCCGGGCACATCATGATCCTAAGTGGAAGGACGCCAGGTGGAGGGGCAGGGAGGACAGGGAAAAGAGAGGCACTTCATAGAGCCGCAGAAGGTCTGAGCTGGAAGGGACTCAGGGCTCATCTCACGCAACCTCGACAACTCAGAAAGGGCAGGGGCTCGTCCAGGCCACGAGCGCATCACTGGCCCATCGCCAGCAAGGCTGGAAGTAGAATCTTGACTTGCTGATGTTCAGCGTGGTCAACCCCTGACCCCAGCCCCCCAGACGGCCTCCAGGTGTTGGGTGTACTCGGGGCTCCAGAGAGCTGTCCTGGGGCTTAACTGGTCCCTTGAGTTCTCGTTAGTTAGTTTGTTTTAGGGGCAGTGGCTCCGGACTATAGAAAATAGGGTATGGATTGTTCGGGGTTTTTTATCTCCGATAAACTGCAGTTCCTTTCCTCGGCTGGGCCCCTCAGGAGGGGAGAATTACCCACTGTTCCCATAAGTGGGGTCTCAGGGGTCTTTCCCTGCCTTGGGCTCACTTCTGTCTTCCCAGGGCAGCTGAATGCCTAGTAAATCCCAATGTAGACAGCCTTCCCCTGTGATCTGTGAGCGCCATAAAAGCAGGGCCACATCTGTCGGATTCACTATTATACGCCCAGTGTTTACCCAGCATAGTTGCTGGCACACAGGTGAAACTCTAAGGTATGGACTGGAAGGACAGAACCTCTACTTTGGGGGATCGTGCCCCCAAATGCAGCACAGTCTCTCTGGTAACAGGGAGCTCTGATCAGAATAACAAGATCTTTTTGGCCAGGGAGGATATGCTATTTGATAGTTTCTCCCTTCAGAGGATTTAATCTCCTCATTCTGTTTTGCTAAAGCTAACCCTTATTGATTATCTGATTCATGCCTTCATTCACTAGGTATTTATGGAGCCCCTACCAGGTGCCAGACCCTGAGCGCTAAACACCGGGCAAGGCTGTCCCAAAGTGGCTGGTTCGTGCACACTCAGTGGGGAGCCACCACCTGCGATGTTGCAATCATCTGAGCGGACCCAAGGTCTTGTAGCAAAGGTCAGCCTCTTAAAAAATGGAGCCACTAAGCAAACATTCTGGGGGAGCTTTACAGAGTTAAGCTGTTTGTACTGGGGAAGCATTTCTAAAAACTGCACATGGGGCCTTTTATCCACCTTATAATTGGCTCTGGTTCCTCTGTAACTGGGGATAAATCAGGCATCAGCCTGTCTGTAGGTTTATTAGAGACTTACATATTTGGAATAAAAAGCAAGGAATCAGGCAGGCAGTGGCGGAGAGGGAGGAAACCCGGGAAGAAGAAGACGAACTAGGAGAGACGTAGACAGCTGGACAAACGGGCCTTGGCCCCAGTTCCGCTGTAAATCAGCCGATGAACTTGGCTGAGCCACTGCCCCGCTGCCATCCGTGGGCTTCCTCGTCCGCAAAGACGGCCGGTGGGGTAAAATCACTTTTGATAAACTGTGCCACACTCTCCTCTGGCTCCCCTGTGGGGGTCCTTCTTCCCCATCTTCCCTCACGAGTTCTCACACCCCCCCCCCACCCCTTGTCAGAACGCTAGCCGAGGCCAGCAGGCATCGCTGTGCAAAACAAGCGATCCTCATCCAGGGCTTGTTAACTCAGGAACGAGATACGTTCCAAATTCTTTCGGCGGAAGGGGCTTGAGGGTCAGTTCTCATGTTGGCACATGAACTTGTTCTCATTAAATAAGTCAGTCGAGATGTGAACATTCATCTGGGTAAGTGAATGAATCAGCCTCACTCTGAAAAGAAAAATAGAGACGCCATTAATCAGCGTAGATATATACAAGCACACACATGCACACGCACACACCAACACTCACATCCCCTGACTCTCTCTCTCTCTCTCTCTCTCTCTCTCACCACACACACACACACACACACACACACACACACACACACACGTATAGATGTGGGTCCTGGAGCCAGATTCCTCAAGTTTGAATCTCAGCTCTGCCTCTTAGCTAAGCAACATTTGTCAAAGTCCTCAACCATTATGTCCTCAGTTTTCCCACCTGTGAAACGGGGATGATGACAGTAGTGAATCGTCAGAAAGTACTTAGCAGGTTACCTGGTGCGTGGCAAGTGCTCTGTAATATAAGGTATATAAGTCCCGGCCATCGCAGTGTATCTGGGATCTCCCCTACCCACCCACCCCCCACTCTTGCACGGCTCTGTGAGTCACTCCGAACCTGACTCAATCTGAACCTGACTTCGTCACTTTGCTCATCTGTAAAATGGGGACGATACCAATAACCTCAGGGTTATTTGAACGAACACAGAGATAATGGGCACGAGGTAGCATGACTCGGGATACAGAATCTTGGGCTCTGGAATATGCCTGCTGTAGGGTTCGCGCTCACCAGCAGAGTGACAAGTAATGACCTCTGAGCCTCAGGTTTCCCCTCTGTAAATGGGGACAGTAGCAGGTGCTTCCTCAAGGGGTTGTTGAGAGGAACTAACACAGACACCGTGCTGAGCAAGGCGCTGGGGACTTAGTGGGAGCTCAGTAGAGTTCTTGGCCTGCGGCCTTTGTAACTTTGCCTCCCCTGGAGCACACCGCAGGCTCTCCAAGCCTCATGTATGGGTGAGGCTTGGTCTGCAAGGGAGGTAGGTGCAACAGTCCTCCCCATGCTGTGTGCCCTCGGCAAGCGCTTTCCACGTGTTACTTCAATTAACCTTCCCGGTCCCCCCCGTGAGGCCGCTCTTATGTCCATTTCGCAGAGGAGGAAGCTGAGTCTCAGGCAGACTCGGTGACTTGCCCAGGGTCACGGTGAGCTGACCTTTCAGCCCAGGTTTGTCCATCCCAGAGTCCAAGGGCGGTGACGTTTGGGCACTGCAAGGAAGCTGAGTGGAACCTTTACTTTCATGGCTGGATTTAGCGACCCAGACAGGGCGTCTGCTGCTCCAGGGCAGGAGGGCCTTTGGCCGTGGACCCAACCCTATGGCTTCCCCCAGGGCAACTCCTGCAGGTATCCTGCCTTCCTGTTCCTCCTCTGTGGGGGTTGTTTGCACAAGAGCATAGAAGGGTGGGCCCAAGAGGCTTTGGGTTGGAGCAGAGAGGTAGGAACTAAGAGCTCACAGGGCAGAGGGGGTATCTTCCAGCGACCAAAGCTTGGAGCGCAAACAATGAGGCAAGACGTTTGGCCAGCAGAACACTGACTTGGGAAAAGCAGGACCCAAACTTCCCTAAACTCTAAAGGCAAACCGTGCTGGCAGATCTGGGACGGGTCGCCCCTGCCCAACCGCAGCTTGACCTCAGCACTTTTGTCTGTGGAGGAGGGTTGCACAAGCTGTCTTAAATTTAAAAATTTGCTGGTTGTATCGACTGCTCCCTGTCAATCGTCCAAATGAGGGCGGGGACCAACGCATTCTTTCTTCTTAAGCAGGTTTGGGCGCCCAGGTATGGAGGCAGTTCACAGATGTGATCTCAGCAGCTCTATGTGGATGATAAAGGTGATTCAAAAAATAAATAAATAAAATACATTGGGTATGTGCCGTGGGTTTTGTTTTTAAGAGAGAGAGAGAGAGAGAGAGAGAGAGAGAGAATCCCAAGCAGGTTCCATGCTCAGCACAGAGCCCGACACAGGGCTCAATCCAATCCCACAACCCTGGGATCGTGACCTGAGCCAAAATCAAGAGTCAGGTGCTCCACAGACTGAGCCGCAGGTGCCCCTGTGATGTGCTTTCTGGTTGCCAAAGCCTCCTTTGCAGACGTCCTCTCCTCCGGTGTTTATAGGTGACCCGGCGTGGCGGGGAACGGGGCGGGGGGGGGGGGGGGGAGGTAGGTGCTATCATTCCCCTTGAGAAGAGGAAGACGAGGAAGGCTCAGCTTGGCCAAGGCCACATGGCCGGAAAGTTCAATGCCAGGCTGGCCCCAGGACTTCTGAGCCTCACCCCAACCCACAGCTGGAGGCGAAAAGAGAAAGGAAGTGAAAGGAGAAAAGGCTTCAACTTCAGTTCTTTGTTTATTGGGTGATCTCGGGTGGATCTCTGGTTTCTGTCTCTGTAAAAACAGGCTCCCTAGCCACCCCTACCTAATGGAGTCCTTAGAAAGCTTAAGTGAGCCGTGTTCGAAAGTCCTTGTCACAGTGCTTGGCACGGTGCACTTTCCTCCTGTTAAAGATTAGGAGTCTAAAAGCACAGAGAGGGGAAGTGCCTTGCCCAAAGCCACACAGCTGATGAACCAAGAAACCAGGCCTGGAACCTGGGTTTACCTGCCCTCACAACCTGAGCTTCCACACTAGAAAACACTCCCGGATGGATGGTAATTATTAGTATTGTATATGACTATCATTTAATTAACAACAACAACAACAAAAAAAAATGAAGGCAGATGATGAGGGTTCAGCAGTCTCCCTATCTGGTGGGATCTATTCCAGGGAGCTGTTTTCTGGAAAGCCGGGCTAGGAAGCACCCAAGAAGCTCTGCCCCAGGTCCCTCCCAGCATAGCCATTTAGAATCTACGTCTTCCCCCCTCCCCACCCCCCCCCAGAGGGTGGTGAGGAGAGAGTCAGTACCCACTCCTTTCTTCTAGCTCCTAGCCAGCTGCATTCCTGGGGCGGGGGAAGGAGGACCTTGGCCTGGCAAGCCCTTGGCTGACGACACTCCTAGAGGCTGGCTGTGGCCTGGGGCAGCTTGTCGGAGGGATATTCTTCAACCCCCCAAAGGACGTTCCTAGGATTTTCAAATTTATTCTATGAAAATCATTGCAAAGAGAAACAAATTCAATCAGGCTCGGTGCAACATTTAATGAACTGTCATTTGGGGGGAAATGATTGCAGATTACATATGAGAAGAAACAATTCAGAAAAAAAAAAAACCTCAGGGGGGCAATGATTAAATATTTAAAATGCAGACTGCTTTGGAAATGCTGGGTTGTGAGATTGAAGATGCCTCCTGGGGAAAGCAACCGGGGCTTCCAGCATCCTCCATTCACCCATTTCCTACATTCGGCTGCCTTTTATTGAGCACTTATTATGTGCCAGGGGCTGTGCTGAGAGCTTTCCCTGAGAATCTCACCGCCATCCAATGCCAGAGATGTGGTTACAATTCCCATTTAAAAATGTATCAGCTGAGGCTCAGAGGGTCACAGTGGCTGGCCCAAGGTGGCATGGTTAGGAACTGGCTCCTAACATCCCTCTGAGCGCTGACTTTAAAAAGTCCTGGAGAGCCAGACGTGGACAAGGCAGGGTCCCTGTCCTTGAGAAGCTCAGAGTCTAACCGGCCGTAAATTTATAAAGGTTAGGAGCGAGAGGTCACCCCTTCTAGTGATTTCAAATTCTTTGTAAGTGAAGGACACTTTCTCCTTGAAGTCTCATGTGAGACACCATCATACAACACAGATGAAAAGGGAACGTGTTTCTGGTGAAAGCTGGGAGGGAGACCTCCCCCTCTCCGCCCAACACTCCTTAGGCACTTGGGACAGGACTGTAAGTCTAACTGGAAACCCACTGATCGCACCTAGATGTGTCATTTGACAAATGGGAACACGGAAGCCAGGGCCTGTGGACTCCTGGAACTTGGGCCTGTGGACTCCTGGTTTGGGGCTGTTTGCTCTGCATTAGTGTCCCCAGGGTGCAGGTGTGCGGATGCTTCGCTCCAGGAATCCCCTGTCCAGTGACATGGGCTGCCCAGCGCTGGCCGCACTCTGGCGACTTTGGGTCTTTCAAGCCAGCTCAACGTTTTTTCCAGATGTCAGAGAAAAACAAAGTCTAAGAGCCCCTTGGAGGAGAGCTGAATATGTTCAGAAGAACCATTTCTACTAGAACCCCAAATACGGCCGGGGGTGGGGGGGGGCGGGGAGAGTTGAAAGGGCCTTGGTTCGACACCCAGCTCTCCAACCATGACCAGGATCTAGTCTGTGGTTCTTCCTCAGTTTCTCCATCTGTAGCAGGAAGTGGTTGGATTACACTGGATTCTCTACAAGGCTCCTTCCAGAATGAGTAAATGGGGAATCTAGAACCTTCTAGGCTGGGCCACTTCTGGGTTTGTGAGACTCCAGTCAGTCAACAGTGGCCTTGACACCCCGTTCGCTCCCTCCTGAGGAGTGCTGACCCTCGTCCTTACCCCTCCTCAACATTTTCTCCCTCTCCGAGCCTCCTCCTCCCCACCTCCCTCCCCGGTGAAACTCTCTCCTTCTCCATTTCCTGATAAGCCGTGGCCTGGTTCCTGTTTTGCTCTCATCAAAGAGTAGCAAAGGGGATCCCAGAGACCATTTGTCCAAACCTCTCACTGTACAGGTGGAGACACTGAGGCCAGAGAAGGGAGTGGCTGCCCCAGGGTCACCCTATGGAGGAGAGGCCCACTTCTTACAAAACCAAGATCACCTCCTCTTGTCCGGAACTCAGCTCTTGGGGGTTCTTTGGCTAACAACTGCTTTTTGCCTGGACACTCAGGATCGTGTTTCCTGATGGTGGGGCATCAGAGGCCTTCGAGAAGACTGAAGGCGTTCATCCGTGGGCCTTCAACATCCCTGCTGGCCTGTGAGGAGCTGGAATTCTGTGTGTGCGCCCGGGAGGGGGGGGGGGGGTCCCTTTCCTGTTCTCTTTCAACCCTTTTGATCACAACTTGGAGTCTCAGTTTGTTGCTCATGTGTCTTTAACACCTTTCGAGCCCTTGTTAATCTCCCTTTACAAGAGAGTGGGGCCTTGGGCTCAGCACCTCCTCAGGCAGCAGTATTTTGTTGGAATTTTTTTTTGATGGCGGTTAAATATACATTGTTAGAATTTAATAACACTGTTTTATTTTCATTGTATTTATTTTTATGGGACCTTCTATTTCTAGTAATGCGATGCTGGCTTTCCATTTATGGTAATGGTATAACATTTCTTTGTAAAAACAAGCACATTTATGTAAAAACAAAATAACAAAACGAGAGTTGATTTAAAGAAAGCTATTAGGCAAACCGCCTTATCTGGTGCACAGATACTCCGTGCAGGCGGGAGCATGGCTGTGGTCTGGGAAACTCTCACTTGGGACTGGAGCTCTCCTCCCAGCTGGGTGTCTCAGTTGTCCAAGCGGCCGGCTCTGCCCTCACTGTTCTCTGCCTGCTTCTGCCAATCCCCCCAGACCCTCACACACTCTATCCATCCCTCCTGCTGTCTCTGGCCTGCACTTCCCAGGCCCCCGCACCCTCACTAGAGACTCAGCCTTTTTCCTCTTTAAATTTATGTGGCGCCTCGCGTCCAAGGAGGCCCACACAGACAGCCCCTTCCAACAGCATTCCATAAACGCAGAGCCTGTGGGGTTTCTCAGCACGAAGGGTCAGCCTCCCCCAACCCTGTTTTGGCAGCTGAAGGGGTGAACGTGGAGGCTGAATCCCTTTAGAGTTTTCCTTGTCTTTGTTTTACAGAAATTGGGCTATTAGAGATCTTCTCCCCTTGGGTTAAGCATTACTCACTCTGCGTCCCTTTGAAAAGGTGGATCCTGGTTTTATTTTCCCCAGTCGCACCTCTACTCTATTAGACCCTCGTCAGTCTTATCCAGAGACTTGGTGAACAGGTTGAAAGGACCAGACATCCTGGAAGTCCTTGGAGGGATGTATCCTTCTCCAGGGAAGTGGACGAGGAAAGACAGTGCTTTCCTGCCCCTGGAAACTCTGCCCCGTGGCCCAGCATTACCAACATTCATGTTCAAGACTGTAATAGGTTCAAAGCCTATCAGTCACGCACTCCTTAGGGGGAATCAGTTGACCAATGGGCTTCAGAGCTTACTCCAGGGCCCTCACGCCCCGAGTGCGAGTGCGGCAGCTTCAGAGTTGGAACTCAAAAAAGAGCTCCCCAGGGTAGAGGGGTGGGCATCCAGAGCCCCTCTCCTGGGGGCGGGGGTGGTTACCAAGCACTTTCACTTGGGTTGTCCCCTTTGATCTCCTTGCCTGCGCGTTTTGTCTGGGGCTGGGGGTGGGGGTGGGGGGGGTGCCGCTTCACCGGGGAGGTTCAGAGGTTAAGTGTCTCAGTGAAGTCATGTGTCAGGGGCTGCGGAGGGGCTGTGTGGCTGTGACCGCAGAACAAAGATGAAAAGATAAGTCCAGAGATCGGAGACACAGGTCTGGCCTCTCGCAATCAAGTCATTTGCATTGGGTCTGGGGTCAGCCCCGCCCCCTCCTCACCCCCGCCAGGGGCCTCCGTTATCTGCAACAGTCCAAAGCAGCCCTAGGGAGGGTGAATCCCCTTGGCTTTCAACAGGTACTCCAGGACAGCAGGAAGCCCAGGAGAAGCAGCAAGGTCCGGAGGGACAGTCATCCTGCCTCTAACCCTGCAGTCGGTTATGGGGGGCGGGGGGGGGGGGCAGCGTGCAAGTTTCCCCGGGGGAAAAATACAAAATACTCCGGGTCTGGCATGCCGCTCTCCCCACTTCCCCAGCCGATCTCCCGAATTCAGACGAAGCGAGGGCCCCTGAGCCGAGCGCGGAGGCGGGCAGGGGATGAAGGACCGGAGCGGGGTTGAGGGTGGCCCCTGGGGCGAGGCCTGGATGCTGCAACGCAGGCGGAGACCGAGGCAGGGAGGAGGCGAGGGGCAGCCCGCCTGAGGAGACGTGCCTTCTCGGCGGCCGCCACGGCAGCGGTGGCGGCGGCGACTGGAGACTGGCGGGGAGGAGGTTTGGGGAGGGGAGGGAGCGCGGGGGAGAGGGAGGGACGGAGCGGTGGCTGGGAGGTGGGGCCGGCGGGCGGGCGGGCGGCTGCAGCTGCCGCCGGCGTCTCGCGGGCTCCAGGCTGCGGGGTGGACGCAGCGCCGAGCGATCCGCAGCGGAGCCGTGCGAGGCCGCCGGAGCCCCGGCCCCGAGCCCCGAGCCAGCGCCACCGTCGCCGCGCGCCAGCCGGTCCCCGGACACGCCGCCGCCGCCGCCGCCGCCAGGAAGGCAGCCGGCGCCGAACAAGTTGCAAGCGCGCCTCTCCGCCCGGGGAAAGTTTCCCCCGCGGCCGCCGGCTGGAGTTGGCGTGGGGTCCCGCTGCGGCTGCTGGAAGGTAGGGAGGTCCGCACCTCCGTGCCCTCCGCGCGCCCCCCTGCTGCGCCCCCGGGGACTTGGAGACCCCACGCGCGCTCCCCGGGCGACTGTTGGGCACGGTCCGGGGTGGGGATGGCATGCGGGAGGGATCCCAGAACGGTCCGGGGGGAAGCCCAGAAACCAAGTTGTACTTCAACCAGCTTGGGGAGGAGACCGGGGAGACGTGCTCACCCCGATCCCCGCCCCGGATCCCTGCCCGGGAATCCGCGGACTAGAGGCTTCCCCCCCCCGGACAGGTGCAGCCCCAGTCGGCGCTGGGCGCTCTGGGTGGGTGAGTGGAGGGTGCCAGGAGGATGGGGGGGGGGGCGGGTGGCAGGTGTGATTAACAAGGTTGGGGGTCTCAGCGGGGGCTGCGTCCCGAGGGCGGGGGGGGGGGGTACGCGCCACGCCACTCGGTAGGAGATCAGGTGGGGACTGGGGATTAGGAGCGCGGACCGGGGCCGGGAAGATTGTCCGGCCCAGCCAGGGCACGGAGCACGAGCCGCCTTTGGGGTCCCAACAGCGGGGCGGGGCGGGGCGGGGGCTCCAAGCTTTCCTCCCGGGTCCCCCTCATCCGGTACGCGGTGTGCGCGGTTTGGGGGAAGCGAAGCACAGACTCGGTGGGGGCGCGGTGGGTCCGAGCCTCTGGCACATCCAGATTTAGGGGGGGGGGGGGGGGGTGCTAGGAATCCTCCGGGAGGGATTCTCGGCTCGGGCGGGCTCGCGCCAGCTTTGGATCCCCGCTGGATTGAAGTGAGGTGGCCCCCGCCAGGGGGAGCCATTCCCCGACCCTTTCGCCCACAGGAAGGCGAGAGTCCTGGTTCCTGCTAGACAAACGCACCGAAATCGGGGACCTGGAACCACAGACCCTCCAACACACCCGGGGGCCCGCGCGGAGGAGCACCCCGGGCCGGGCCAGGCGGCGGGGGAGAGGCCCGAGCGTGAAGCTGGGGTGCACCGTGTGCTGAAAAGCTCGGTGGTAGTCAGGAGGTGCGTGATCTTGGGGATCACGCAGGGTGTATGGGTGAAAAAAAAACATTCACCCCCAGAAAAACACAAACGGAGAGAAACTTTACACTAAGAGCGAATTGGTGTAGAGAAAGAGGAGAAGAGGGTAAACTTGTGAGGTTTCTTTGGAGTCAGAACCCCATATTGCTGAATGCACCCTTTTTGTAAAAGTTATACCTTTGTTTCCCGGATGCGGCCAGATCCCTCCCTGGTGTGGGCTGCCTGGGGGGTCTTATCCAGCCTCTCTGTGGGCGCAAGTAAGCCCGGTGGCACAGTACTGGGGTGATGAGGGCCCCTTAAAGATTTTAGCAGTCCGAGCTGAAGTGGGAATTTCTCAGCGGTGGACAGGAGTCCCTCTCGCCTGCGTCTGAGTCTACAGGCCACATTCATCTGGTCATTTCACAGTTGGTGGAAACCTGCTGGGTGTCCCGTTTTCTTACCTCAGGGCTCCTGTGTGTTGAGTCTGCGTATCTGTGCCCAGGCCACGGGAAGCGAGAAGGCTGCTGGCATCTGGGTCTCTGTCATGTGCGGGGCTGTTCCACATTGAAGGGACCCTGGAGGGACCGTTGCCTTATCTCTCTCTAATTTCCTGCCCCTTCTCTACACCTCAAGAGGGTACAAATGAGCAGATCAAAGAACTACAGTGGCCTAATACTGGCCATGGGACGTTTTCATTTTTCTCTTGGCTAGAAATGTGCGCGCATTGGACAGCCGCCTCCCCTCCCCTGTCCCCAGAGTCCCCTGCAAAGGTGATAGAGATGGGGCGGTCCCCGAAAGAGAGTTTAGTTGAGGTTCTTGCTTTCCATATAGCCCAGCCGGTGTTTTTGCTGGATGTTACCGAAATACCGTAGGACGGAGGTGCCGGAAAGAAAGATCAGCATGATTATTTTGAACAGACGGGGTGGGGGGAGGAGACAGAGGAAAGGGTGGAGAAGCCCATGTCTCTGGATATGTCTTCAAGACATTCCACGGGGCCAGAAAACAAAAGGAATTTTTCATTTTGTTTTGTTGTTAGTGGCTCTTGTTTTTCTGCAGAAGAAAGCCTGCCCACAGCGGCCCTGGCCTTGGGGCCCCCGGTTGGCCTGCAGCTCCTGTGTTGTCCCCCTTCTTTCTGTGCCCCACCCACAACCCACCCCACCTGCCCTAAGGAGAAGAGGGACTTGAGACTCCAAGGCTGCTTGCTGATGTTTGTGTTTGGATTTAGCATATCACGTGTGGACCCAGTGTAAACTCCAAGATCTCTGATTCAGCAAAATTGTAAGTCTTGGAAATCTGGTCTCCTTATCTCCCGGTCCCTAAATCCATTCAAACACTGCACCTCGGGACCTCTTTACCCAACCCGAGGCTGAAATGGCAGTCTATCAGGGCATTTTCTAGAAGCAGAAGTTCATCTGGAGTTGGAGGCAGGATACTTTGGGTCATCGAGGAAGTAAGTAGTCCCTCCACCTTTAAGAAAATTCCATGTCGGCCTGGAAAGAGCTACTGAGTATACTGAATGAGGTTTTAATGGTCTGAGGGTGGGCTGGAACACGGGGCGCTGGGAAGGGACAGGTGGGGAAGGGGGTGTCGAGGCAAGGGATGATGTCCCCCTGTGGGAGGGAGTAAGAAAGCGAGGAAGCAGCAAGGTTTGGGATCTCGGAGGGGGGCTGCTTTGAAATCCAACTTTTCTAGATCATCAGTGCTACTTTGGGCGAGTCACTTTCCCTCTCGAATGTGCTTTCCCGGTCTGTGAAATGAACGTGTGGGCCCAGGAGGCTCTGGGCTGGCTTACAGCTTAAAGGCAGGAGGGTGTAACCTTTTAGGGCAGAAGGCAGCTCATTGCCTTGCCTCCAGTCCAGTGGAGGGCATCTCTCCTGCTGTCTTGCCCCAGCCCTCCTCTCCCCTGCACGACACAACGAACCAGGCTCCCATCCTCCATCAGATTGCTGTTTTGGACAGAGAAGGTAATGCCAGTGACCTGTGCCTGCTGGGAGCCCCGAGTCTATCTGAGAGCTCACGTGTTGCCATTCTCCGGATGCTTGTCCAGCCCTCACTCCCCTTCCCTGAGAAGAGCAAATGTTGGTGGCTGGGCCGCCCCTTTTAGGGACCCCTCTTTCCAGAGGGCTTGCTCTTCTGGCCTATTTCATTAGTCAAGAGAAGGAAAATCAGGAACATTTGTTCGTGCTCAGCTGGTACACAGCGAAGGGAGGGGGCCTTGGAAACCAGCACTCTGGTCCCCCGGAGCAGATGATCGGTCGATCGAGTATTTCTGCAACCTGATCCCATTAGGCAAACCTGCCAGCTTGGGCTCCTCCTGCTGTACGAGCTGGCATCTTGGACCCAAATCCGGCGGGGGTGTGCAGATAATGAACGTCTTTTTAAAAAGAGAGAAAGGGATGGAGAGCCCCCATGTGCGCAGCTGGCGAAGTACGTCTTTCCCGTCCGCACTTATTTTCAGGTCAGCCCTGGCCCCTCGTCCGCTCCCAAGGTTGCTGGTGTAATTAGTGAATCGAACAACTCAGAGATGCGCAAAAAAACGTGTTCCCTGGTTGTGTGCACGCGGGCAGGTGCTGAGAGGCAACAGGGTGGTGTGGAAAGGTCACTGAACTGTAACTAGAGAGACTTGTGTTTGAGCCCTGATTCTGTTGCAAATGGAGCTGTGTGACCTCAGCGAGTCACTGCCCCTCTCTGAGCCTGTGTTGCCATCTCTTCAGAGGTAGCATTGCGTGGTGGTTGGGCTGCCCGGGTTTGAATGTTGGCTTTCTCCTAGTGATCAGCTGTGTGACCGTAGGCCGTTCAACCTTTGGTGCCTCAGTTTCCTGATCTGCAAAATGGGACTACTAATATCTCATCAGATTGTTGTGACGAGGCAATGAGATAAAACGTGTAGGAGACTTAGGACCGTGCCCTGCATGTGGTCACTGCTCAACAAATGTTCCCTGTCATCACTGTCCTTATGTGAAAGGGGAGGGGACAATGTTGATTCTTTCCAGCTCTGATATTCTGTGGCTTGGTGTATGTGTGTGTGTGTGTGAGAGAGAGAGAGTGTGTTCCGTCCCCATGGCAGGAAGCCCAGTTTGACGTCACTGAAAATATCCTGGTTTCTGGCACTTGAGGGATGATATTTCATCAGCTAGAATTTGCCCATCCCTTCCCTTCCATCCTTTGTTTCCCGCCCTCAGCCATAGTATGAAGACCATATGTGCAGATAATGAGTTTAAGCTGATAAACAACTCCCAGATTCACCCAAATCAAAGGCCATCTTGCTAGGAGACACTTTTGAATGTACAATAAATAATCTGGGCTTCTCTGCTATGTTGCATTAGGTCTGGCTGACCCTTCCCTCTTTGGATTCTGCCCCTTGGTCTGCTGTGGTGACACAGACCGGGCCGGGTGTGTGTCCCGGGCTTAATTAGCAGCCCTGGCGGGGGCAGCCTCCTCCACACGCCCCCTCGCCCCCTCCAGCGAAGCTGGTGCTCTGAGCCACCCCAGGGATGGTCTTCGTGGTGGCACACATTTTGGGAGAGACAACGCTTCGTCTCACCTCCACCCATGAGGTTGGGTTAGATATTGTCCCCGTTGTACAGATTACAAAGCAAGGCTCAGAAAAACCGAATGAGCAGGTGGTCGTGCTGAGATGTGAACCTACGTCGATCTGATTGCCCATCCAGCGCTCCGAACCACGGTGTGATACTTCGTCTTGTATCAGAACCTCCTGTGAGCTCCAAAGCCCCAGGAAAGCTACCTTTAAGATTCCTTCAGGCCCTCTCCTCCCTGCGTTTGCCCATCTTCCAGGCTCAGTGCCTTATGCGATTCCCTCTTTTCATCCTGTGTGGATTTCCCAACCAATCTAGGGACAGTGAGGGGGAGAAGCTTTGGGGGACAACTGCTGCTTACAAGAGGGCGATGACCTTACTAAGCAACAAAAGGTTCCTGGAAGAGGATGCGCGTTGGAGTCACAGATGTGAGTTTGAACCTTGCTTCTGACGCTTCCTGGCTCTATGGCTTTGGTTTCCTTATCTGTGAGAAGCAGCAGAGTAGGGACAATAACACCATTGAGCTAAGTATCAGCGGCTATAGCACAGGTACGATGCCAGACTCAGTGGCCTGACCCTGCAGGTGTAATTCCCTCTCATGTGCCTTGTGTGGCGCGGATCTCGGCTCCATGCGCTTACCCAGGCACCCAGGCTGATGGTGACTCCACTGTCTCTGTAGCCGCACCTTCTGGAATCTCTCGCATCCGTAGTTACTGCCCAGGGGAGGAGAGAAGTGGGAAAGGCACGCTGACGCCCAACTGCCTCAGCCAGAAGGTGACCCGTGTCACCTGTCGCGTGGCCCCGAACCAGCTGCAAGGGAGGCTCCGGATGCCAGCAAGTGGCCGGATATCGGCCGAGCACTAACTCCACATTCACGCTTCCCGAGGAGAGTGCTTTGAGGATTGAGATGACGCGTTGAAGGCTTTTAACAGACACCTAGCATGTAGTTGGCCCTCAAAACACGGAAGCTTCCGTTCCCTCGTTCGCGCCGCTCTTTATAGATTACAGATCGTGTGCATGGAAATGATCACAGGGCAGATCACAGAGTGCCCAGGATCCGCTGGAGGGAGGTCACGCCCAGAGAGGCCAAGGGACTTGCAAGGGAGTGTTCGGCAAGGGCACCAGGCTGGGGCCTTGATCTTTAATCAGCCCTGTGCTCCCATGGCCTCCTTCAGCTTACTGAAATCTCCTGCCCTGAGAACTCCTTCCAGGATCTTCCAGAACCTACCTTTGCTCCTGTCTCCTCCTCCCCTATGCTAATGGGGTGGGGTGGGGTGGAGTGGGGTGGGGTAGGGGGGCAAGACTGCAGGAACTATCTGGACGCTGAGGGAGAAGTGGCAGGGGGGCTTGAGGTGAGAGAAGTCATTGTTCTAGATATTCGTGGCGACGGCTGTAGACGTTTGGTCCCCGTATTGCTTTGGGAAGGCTGTGTAGGCAAGCTTTGAAGTCCCCCTTGACCGCCTCCCCCCCAACCCCCCGCCACCGCGTCCCCCATGGCACACAGGGTTACCTGTGGTTCCTGTCCCACCCGTGCTGGTCCTCTCGCTCCTTGTGGGATTGGGCAGGGAACGAGAGGGGGCTTCCAGCCCTGATTTTCTGCCAGCAGGAAGATGGCCAGACCCAGGTTTGAATCCTGCCTCTTCCACTTCGTGCTTCTTTATTTTTTCTGAGCCTCCATTTTTCTCCTCTGCAACACGGGCAGTATTTGAGAAGCCGCAAGCTAACCAGGCCGTGGCACGTAGTAGGGGGTCAACATGTTTGCATCTCTCTGATCTCCCGCTTGCGTGAGAAGGAAGAGTTGCCTTCGGCCAAGGGTCAGCACCTGAGGAGAGGCTAGAGGCCGGCCCAGCACCCCGGCCCGTGACCCCCCACTCCGGGATGTGCGGGCGCTGGGCTCCCACCCCCGGCGGCCTCAGCCTCTGCTCTCGTGTTGAACTAACACGGCTTCCATTGGAAATGGGAGAAGAATTTGGAGCTCTGGCCCTTGGACTTGGGCCCGTCTTTTGGAGACCAATTGCCTCGTGGGCGCCGGGTCTGGGGTGCCGCGGAGAGCCCCCTCCCGTGCTGCTGTCTCTCGGGCTGGGACGGATTGTGGCGCTCTCCCCGGCGGTGCTGTTCTCCCTGGCGGTGAACCTCAGCCTCCTGGGGAGCAGCCCCCCCCCACCACCACCTGGTGCCTGACATTTAGGGCCCCCTCCAGCAGAGCAGGCTCGGGCGCTCATGTGGGTTTTAGCCCGCAGGGGAATGAAGCACTTCTCCAGCCAAGACGTAAACACCTCCAGAATAATGGGGCTTAACTGTCCCCCTCAAAGGAATAGCTTTTGGGTGGGAAGAGAGTGGCTCCTCCAGACGGGATTCTGAGGGGGCCCGAGGACCCCCCGCCCCCGCAAGACACAGCGGAAACTTGCATCTGGGGGCTGAGGAGCGTGGCCTTCCGCCAAAGCAGCCACCAAGATGCTAGGGAGGCAGGCTGACCCCTGAGAGGCACTGGCAGGCATGAAGGCCACTTGGGCCTGGGAGTTGGGCTTTGCGAGGTTCCCCCCTCCCCCCCCCCGACACCTCATTAGCTCCCGTCCCTTGGCCTAGCGTCGACAGCCTCTCACCTGGGACACTTGGAGCAGGGCCTTGGACCAGCTCGGGAGTCCCGAGAGGCAGCTGGTTTCCTGGGGCTCCCGTGACAGGGTACCACAGATGGGAGCTTGAAGCAAACAGACAATTTATTCTCTCACAGCTCTGGGGGCTATAAGCCCCAAATTAAGGTATTGGCAGGGCTCTAGGGGGAGGGTCCTTTCTTGTTCCTACTTAGGTTCTGGTGGCTGTTGGCAATCTTTGGTGTCCCGTGGCTTATGGACACATCACCCAGTATGTCCCTGTCATCACGCAGTGTCCTCCTGTGCCTATCCTTTCTCTCCTTCTGAGGACACCGGCCATATTGGATTAGGGTCTAATGACCTCATCCTGACTTATTCACATCTGGAAAGACCCTATATTTCTGAATAAGGACGAATAAGGACTCATGTGCAGGTACCAGGGGTTAGGAACGTTATCTATTTTTCGGGTACCCCATCCACCCCATAATAGGTGGGTCCTACTATTGCCCCATTTGACAACCAAGAAAACCAACACAAAGAGGTTAAATAATTTGCCAAGGTTCCCACAACTATCCAACTGGCGAGCAGTTGGTAAATTGAGCTCGGTACTCAGCTCGGTATTTCAGCTTTCTTATCAATAAGGTGGGGATTTATAGCCGCCTCGCAGCCTAGTGGTGAGCACAGAGGAGGTCAGTGTTTGCATTAAAACACACTTTATTGGCAGACAAGCACCTGCCAGATGCCGTTGTCCGTTTGTCCTCCCTCCCTCCCTCCCTCCGGACAGGCCTGGAGGGGTGCCGGGTGTTCAGTCTGGACTCAAGGAACAGGGACGTATATCAATTGTAACCAGTCGCAGGCAGAATGTTTTCTAGAAAAAATGATTCGAAGTGGCTGAATGAGAAGCACCATCTATGTTCTTGCAGCCCACCTTTCTGGAGTTGCCTGTCTTTTCCAGGCCCTTCCAGGTTAAGAATATCTCGCGGAGATGAATTGTTCCCGCTTGGTATTTATCCTGGGCTCACTGGCAGCACCGGAAATCACTGTGACTTCTGCAAGCTGGGCTGTTCTCCCCAGGGGCAATGTCTGGGCATCTCTGCCTGAGGAGGGGGCCTGGGTGGGGGGTGGGGGGCGATGAGCGGACAGCTTTCTGCTCTGGAGCTGGTCCCACAGGAGCCCCAGAGGGTTTGGGGGCTCAGCTGATGTGGTCGAGGGTTCAGAGATGAAGCCTGTCCCTGTACAATGAAGGCAGAGGAAGCAACACCCCACCAAAGGTTCGGAGTACAGCTTCTGAACATAAGGGCCTGGGTTCAAATCCCAGTTCAGCCACGTGCCATGGCCTTTGACAAATTCCTTGACTTCTCTGTGCCACCATTGTACCGCGTAGAGTGTTATGAAGATGAGACTAAAATGCATGAAGTGTATCTCCTAGGATTGAATGTGACACTTGAACAGTATTCAGTGAATGTTAGGATTATTCTCATTATTTTATCATTGGTTTCCATCAGTGGAATAAAGGCAGAGGCCCCATAGAGTGTAGCTCGGTGCCTGGGGTTGAATAGATGCTCAGGATGTACATGCTGAATGAATGAGTGAATGATCACATCCTTCCTTGCAATGCACTGAGGCCTCTAGCCATAAGCCCCTCTTATGTGGGAGCACTGGGGGTGCCATGAGAATAAACCCAGTGAAGGGTCTTAGCTGCCAAGAAAAACTCAGGAAGGACATTTCTACCTGGGAGCAGGGGCAGCACAGCCCTCCTCATGGAGCTAGCACAAGTTAAGGCTTGGAGCATGCGGAAAGGGCAGGGCAGGGGAGCCTAGGAGGTTGTGGTCACCCCACGCTGTGTGATGGCCTGGTGGGGAGAGCCACATTTACGGTGTCAGGTGTTCCCATGGCCAGTGGACACACTGCCCCACTTCGCCATGTCCTCCCACCGCCCCTACCAAGCCAGTCCACCAGGACCTTTTTGCCAAGTAAACTCTTACTTCTTTGTTTTTATTTTATTTCTTTAACGTTTATTCATCTTTGAGAGACAGAGAGAGACAGAGCATGAGCAGGGAAGGGGCAGAGAGAGGGAGACACAGAATCTGAAGCAGGCTCCAGCCCCCGAGCCGTCAGCACAGAGCCCGACGCGGGGCTCGAACCCGCGAACCGCGAGATCGTGACCTGAGCCGAAGTCGGACGCTCAACCGACTGAGCCACCCAGGCGTCCCCCTCCAGTAAAGTCTACTTCTGACATGGGTCTCGAACTCACCACCCCGACATCAGGAATCAAATGTTCTACCAACTGAGCCAGCCAGGCACCCCTCCTTCAGGACTTTTACCGAACAGGTGCACCTCACTCGAGGCAGCCGGATCTATGAAAATGCCAGCTGGATCACAGGCCCCTCATTCAATTTACAGACAAATTAGCTCTCAGATTCCCATTGCTCCCTACTGCCTTAAAAATAAAACTCAATTTACGGAAGCCCGACTTCCACACTTTGTTAGGACAAACATCTGTTGTGTAATGTGATCATCTTAGCCACCTTGCTCATGCCCCTCCAGTGGATTCTCAATTGTGTTCAAAGGCTTTCTCACAGCCCTTGCTGCCTCGCTTCCTTTCCTTGTGCCCACTGGCACAGGGCTGCTCTTTATGTACCGCCACCCACCCCATCCCCCCCCACCCGCCATTGCTCAACGCTGCATCCCAGACACCTGGCCCCCGCCTGGGAACCTGGCAGGCGCTGAGGGGGTGCCTCCCTCCATGGCCTCCTCTGCAATCAGTCTCTTCCAGGTTGTTTTGGATGATGGGCACAGCTAACGTGTACGGATCACGTGCAGTGTGCCAGGCCCTTACGGGTCTGATCTCATCCAATAGAATAAGGGTTTACAGTCCCAGCTCTACCACTTACTAACTCTGCAGCCTTGGGGCACATAACTCAGCCTCTCTGTGCCTCATTTTCTCATCCGTAAAATGGGACCAAAAGTAACACCTAATTTATTGAGTTGTTGTGAGGACGAAATAAATTGATTCGTGTCAAACTTATTTTCTTACAGTTTTGGAGAGGCTAGAAGTTCACGACCCAGGAGTCAGCACGTTTGATGAGTTCTGAGGTCTCTCTCCTTGGCTTGCAGATGGCTGCCTACTTGGGTCCTCGGGTGGCCTTTCTCTGCGCATATGCACCTGCCGTCTCCTGGGTGTCCAAATCTCCCCTTCTCCCTAAGGGCACTAGTCAGATTGGATTAGGACCCACGGCGACAGCCTTATTTTAACTTCATTACCACTTTAAAGACCCCCCCCCCCCATCTCCAAATACAATCACGGTCAGAGGTATTGGGGGTTAGGGCCTCTACACATGAATTTGGGAGGGAACACGGTTTAGCCCATAATACCTTTTAATTCAGTACTAGGATTGTCCCCATTTTTGTGGCTGAGGAAACTGGGGCACTGAGAGGTTAAGTCACTTGCCCAAGGTCCCACAGCTGGTAAGCAGGGGTATAGAAGTGCAAACCCAGGTGGTCTGAACCTCAAGCCTCCCCTCAAGCGTTAGTGGGTCTGTCTACTGGCCGTGCTCCTCTGTGGGACACTGGGGTCTCCCCTGCTGGAACCAGCTTGTGTCTCCACAGCCCGAACGGGGAGAAAACCAGGATCCAGGGGTCTCAGAGGCCTCTCTCTTGGCCCTTGGTGCCTTCCAGCCCCGATCGCTTGTCCAGTGGCCACTGCCAACCCTATGAGGGGATCGGGACGTTTCATCCTGCACCGGGGCTAAGAAGGAGGCCGAGGCCACGGTGGGGCGTGAAGGAAGTAAGCAGGTCTCAGGAAGTGAGGGCGATGATCACTTCCAGGGTTTTCGCTCCTCCATAGTTCATGTATTTGATTTTCTAGGAGTTCTCAGAAGCTCTTTGAAAATAGTCATGTTTTACTGGTGAAAGACTGGGAAAAAAAAAATCAGAGTAAACATAATAAGAGAATAAGGGAACTACAATAAAAGTATATTCGATGGAAAGTAACTCTCAGGCTTAATCCAGTCTCCTCACCGAGGGACAACCAAAGTCACCAGCCTCTTGCCTCTCTCGAATTGTCCTCGAGGTAAATGAGCACATCTGTGTGCACGGCACCCTTCATTTTATGGTCCCGGTGGGGTTCTGTCCCTGATGCTCTGCGTCCTGCGTGTTTCCACTTGTTCTGTATCAGTGCGTGCACTTCTGCCTTGTTTTAGCTGGGTGTCCCTGAGCAAAGATTTGGGTGCAGTTCGTTTATGGGTGTATGAGGCTGGTCCCAGAAAGGGGAGGGGGCAGGGAGGGGAGGAGAGCTAATAAAAAAATGTACTGAGTAGCCTACTGCTGTGGGCAACCGGGGACCCTGCCAGTGACTGGGGGGGAGCACGCTCAGAATCATCCCAGTGAGTGGTCACCAGCTTCTGTTCTCTCATTGGTTGAGGGTTCCTCCTAGAACATCGGCGTCTGGATATTTCCAGCCTGCCTTCAGGCCAAGAGAGAGAAGGGGGTGCTTGAGGAGGGCCACCAGAGTGAACAGAACCGTCCCCTGAAGCTGTAGTGAGTCTCCAGGCTGGACCTTGGGGGTATGGGAGAGGCGCAGCTCTCACTGTGAGGGATGTCTTGGGTTCCACTGCATGGGCCGCCATGAATGTTTTTGCCTGATTCCCCACTGATGAACTGAAACGGTCCTCTCGCACCCCCCCCCCCCCCCTGCTTTCCTGACACCCTACCAAGCAGACAGTCTGTTGAGAACACCTGTTGCAGAGTGGCCAGCTGGGTCAATGGCTGTCTTCTCTCTCCCATAGTTGCTTGGCCCTCTCTGGCCTCTTTCTGCCTCCTGCCCACCCTCACTTGGTCCTCACAGATGTCACTGTGACCCTTTCATCTTACAGGGTCCAGGAGGCCAGGCTAGGCGGGGTCTGTGGAAGAGCCCTGGGCCCTTCGGACGGGACCTATAGGAGAGAGGCCAGCAGGTCATGACAGAGGGTGACCTCCACCTTCCGCCAGGGTTGGATGAGGCCATCCGTGGCAGATCAAAGGGCTTTTTGTTGTTGTTGTATTTTCTTTTCCAGTGGCTTCTTGCTGGGGAAGTGGGAGCCCGCTGCCTGCTGGCTCTTCCAGGGGCTAGATGAGCTGGAGGTCTCACTTCAGAGGGGCTAGAGCTGGGGCCACGGGTGGGAGCTGCCCAGGGCTCTTCCCCCGCCCCCCCCCCCCCCCCCCCCCCCCCGCCCAGAGCCCAGAGAGGGACACTGGGGGCCAAGTTCAGAGTCTGATGCATCTCAGGAGATGCATTGCCACGGAACCGGCATGCAGGTTCAGGGCACCAGGAACCTGGACTGAAGCCCAACCACCCATCCCCACTGTCCCCCAACGGGAGAGACCAGGAGAGCACTGGACTGGAAGTCCAGAGTCAGAGTCTGGGGTCTAGTCCTACTTTGGCTCTGACTGGCTCTCCTCCCACCGCGGACTCCTGACATCCCATCCACATTCTGGTGTGGGTGCTGCTTTATTTTTGGGTCTCCTTCTGACTCTACGTCCTCCCCTCAGAGTCTCCAGTGGGGAATATGACCAAAAGCCTCGAATCCCCTGGAGAAAAGCACTCAGGAAGCCGAGGCGTGGTTGTTGATAGAAGCGGGGTGTTGTTTAAATAAATGAAGAGTGCAAGAGGAAAATCCATCGGCATTCTTTTCAGCAGCTGGGATGATATGCATAACATTTCCTTCCCTTCATTTGATAATTCTTCCTTCTCCAAGTAGTTGGAAGAAAGAAAGTGTCTGACGATTTGCTAAACAATGAGCTCCAATAAAAATATTCTTTTAAAAAGGTGGTTGCTATGTAATTGAATTGAAATGATGGGCAATTTTTGTTTCTAAATAGCCCAACCCCTCGCAAAGGTCTACTCAAACCTGTTTGAGAGGTACACGTGTGTGCAAAGAGAGAAAGAGCTCCCTGACAGAACGTCTTTGGCAAAACAATAATAATGCTAATAATATATTTGAAGGTGTGTGCGTGAGTTCATGCATGTCTTTTGGGTCTAAATGTACGGGATTAAAATTAACCACTGTTTTGGAAGGTAGGGTTCCAAAGGCAGCCGTAGCATCCACGTGGCATTTGAACGGGAGCGGTGCGGAAGTGGCTTTCGGGTCCCGTAGATCTGAGTTCAAATCCTGGCTGTCGGCAGCTACGTGATCTTTGGCAAGCTGTTTGGCTTGTTTGTTTTTTGGATTTCCTTTATTCTTATTCTTCTTATTTTTATCCTAACTGAGCCTCTGTTTTGTCATCTGGAAAACAAGGACAGCACAGGCCGGATCAGGTGCTTCGCCTGGTGCCGGGTGTGGGGCGATCTGCCAGCTGGGTTTTCTTCCCTTCTCTTGTCTCTCCAGAAGCACAGCAGAATTTTTCCAAGTACGCACACTTCAAACGCTGTCATCCGAGGCCCAGCAAACCCCCATTTCATGGAAGGGAAGCCCGAGGGGCAGACATTATGGAATTGCCTAGATTTCCCAGGGGGCGGAGGAGGATATGAGAGACTGGAGGGTTTGTCTGCACCTTCCCTCGAGGCCTGGCCTTTCCCAAGCAAAGGGGGGTGTGGCGGTGAGGTCTGCAGAATGCAGAAAGTAGGCGTTCCTTCCTGCCTTCTGTCTTTTCTTGTCTGTGCACTGGAATTTTACTGAAGAGTTGAGACGGAGGGTAGGTAGCCACTTGGGCAGCTCTGAACAACAGAAACTCTAATAGGTCTTCCTCTTCTTTTTTTTAAGTTCATTTATTTACTCATTTATTTGGAGAGAGAAAGAGCACAAACAGGGGAGGGGCAGAGAGAGAGAGGGAAAGAGAGAATCCCCAGTAGGCTCTGTGCTGTCAGCATGGAGCCCGATAGTGGGGCTTAGACCCAGGAACTGTGAGATCACGACGCGAGCTGAAAGCAAAACTCAGATGCTTAACCGACAGAGCCACCCAGGTGCCCCTCTTCTGGGTCTTTAAGCCCCGAGCTGTAGCCACCACAAGGAACTCTCTGGCTGGGGCTGGGTCCTCTTGCCTAGTCCTTTCCTCTCCCCAGCTCCTCCCTAGGCTCAGGACCCCTCTGTCCGTCCTTCTGGGCACACAGGGTTTCTGCTCTCCTGGCCACACCCAGAGGACCCCTAACCCCTGGTACAGGTGACTCAGGTGTGGTCCCCCTCCACCAGAGAGTGGGGAAGGAAACAGCCTCTCCAGCGCCCAGCTCATCCTCCTTTCCTGCCATCAAACCCTCTCGGAGGCCCTTTCTTGCTGACCCTGGACATCCTGCCCTCACACTCCTAAGGCTACCTAATTCCCAGGAACCGACTCAGGCACTGATCCAGAGATGCTCCTTCGAAGACACTATTCTTATGAGAGCCTCCTGTAGGGAAGACAGGTCATCTTCTTAGCCCACATCTGTCTTCTTTGTCCCTCCTGTCAGTTAGCAGGAGGCTACGAACAGAAGCAGCCCCCCCCACCACCACCACCACCATGGGTTCCGCAGGGCCTGTACCTGTGCCTTACGGCATCGCGGAGGACTGGATGACTGTACCTTTGGGCTGAGGAGAAACAGGATTGGGGCCAGGCCTGTCCCCACCAGTTCGGTGGGTAATGGGAAGAGAGCCACGTGGAGCAATGTTTAGAGCTGGGGGCCTGGGGGCCTGGGGTCCAGCCCACCCTGGGTGGATCCTGGCCCTGCCACTTTCTGGTTTGTGAAGAACCAGGCGGGGCGAGCCCGATTCTTCCTTTTCCTTCCGTGGACCCGGAATAATAGCGGTGAGGTTGGCGGAAGGCGGAAGGAGCCCAGCGGACATGCGCAGTGCCGAGCAGAGCGCGGGACACGCCTCCCCGCGAGCATGTGCTTGCCGCCCGCCGGCAGCGAGTCCCCGGGAGTTTGGGAAGCGGTGAGCCAGACCGCCAAGGAAGGTGTTGGCCGAAGCTAGGGGGTGTCCGGCACGGCATCCATTTCTGGAGTCCCACCTTCACTTCCCGGACGCGGACGGGGTGCCGGCCTCTGCCGCCCCCGCCCCCCAACCCCCCAATCTCCATAGAAGGTAAAGACTAGAGGTGCAGACAGAGCTGTTCCCGAGGAAGTACTGTGTTGACACAAGCTGCGGACCCAGTTTCAGGCACATTTTGCTAAAAATGGCCTCAAAGGACAGATTTGCAGATGTTAAGGAACGTTTTAGTATTTTTTAGCCCCCACCCCCTGGCCCTTTGTTTTGAATTTTCGCGTGAGTGTTGGGGAAAGAACAGGAAGGAGCCACGTGGCCTAGTTGAGGGGAGAAAATGAGATTGCTTGGTTCTCATTTGCAGCCAAAGGCACTGTGAGTTCTTCTGCAAATGTTAATAAAGACGAAAGCAGTCAGACAAGGGAGGCCTCCTGGGCTGCGGGAAACACCGCCGCGCGGTAGCCCCTCCCTGGGTTTGTGTATTACCGCTTCGGAAAAGGGCAACTCTCGGCGAGGTCAGATCACCAGTCTCAGCAGCATTGGGGAAAATCTCTTTCTTATAGCCCAGGGACCAGCAGGAGAACAACGCCTGGCCTGCTCTTGGCCGAGGCTCTTGTCTGCGTGCTGAGATCCCTGCCGGCAGCCAGTCTGGGCACTGTCCCCACCGTTTACTGCTTAGCAGGTAAGAGCTGAAAGAGGTGACCGTCGTGCGTTTCTGCCTTTTCTGGTGGTTCCTACTTGTTTGGGAAAGGTCCCCTGGAGTAGAGAGAAAGAGCCCCACCCCCCAAGTTAGAAATGGGGAGGTGGTTCAAGTTCTAGCTTTGGCGCAGGCTCGCTGTGTGACCTCGGGCAAGGCACTAGCCCTCTCTGGGCTCGTCTGCCGTCTCTCAAACCCAGGGCGAGAACCAAAACCAAGCAAAACCACACTGGCCCAGAGACAAATTATTTTCACGGGTGGCTTAGCAGGGTTAGTGTGGGAATCAGATTCAAACAAGCCAAAGAATGAGGCCAGGGCTTTTGGGCTTGGGCTTTTCTGTTTCCCTAGAACCATCCTGAGTTGCAGGAAGGCTGAGCCACTTAAAGCAGCAAGGGTTCCCGAGGCCAGCCCTGAGTAGCAGGAGCGACATGATGTGTGGTCCCCGGATAGCAAAAAATTGTCATCCCAGATCCCAACTCTGACTGACTGGTGGGACCCGCTTGAGCCCTGTAGAAGGGTGGGGCTGGAAGGAGTGCCAGGATCCATTCTTGTCGGCTGTGATTGGAAACAGGCGGAATGCTGGCACACGGGGAGGTTTGGAGAACCCTGGGGGGCAGGAGAGAGCCTAGGAATCGGGGAACCTGGGCGCCCTGCTATCCTTAGCTTTGTTGCTGTGTGACCCAAGCCGCTGGTTCTCAGTTGGGCTAGATTTTAAAATAATTATTCCTGCGTGTGTCCGTGCTCAGCAAGTTGGGGTGGTACAGGGAGGCTGGACTAGTCCAGTCACCCGGCGTGTGTATTTTGAAGAGGCTGCTGACGGGACTTTAATGTGACTTCGTCCTGGTAGAGGAGGTCTCACTGATGGACAGCCGCGGACACACTCTTTAGGCCTCGTGTCACCCCTCAGTGTAGGGGGGTATTAGAATTTGCCCCCACTCTTACATTAATTTGTGAGGTGTCAGGATGCTGTGAAGGAGGATGGCCTGGCCAGTGGCTACAGTGAGCAAAGCACACAGACCAAAGGTGCAAAACAGTGGCCCTGTAGACCACAACTGAGCTGCGGGTGTGTTTTGCGTAAGGTGAACAATGTCTAAAACGCAGAATGGACCCAACATTGACATATTGGGAGGGGCGCCTGGATGGCTCAGTCGGTTGAGCATCTGACCCCGGCTCAGGTTCATGATCTCACTGTTCATGAGTTCGAGCCCCGCGTGGGGTCCTGTGCTGACAGCTCCGAGCCTGGAGCCTGCCTCGGATTCTGTGTCTCCCCCTCTCTCTCTCTCTCTGCCCCTCCCACCCACGCTCTGTTTCTCTCTCTCTCTCTCTCTCTCTCTCTCTCTCAAAAATAAACAGTTTTAAAAATTAAAAAAAAAAGACATATTGGGAAACGTAACCAAAGTTGAGTAGACACAGACTGTGTGACCCAACAATGCCACCCTTAGGCATCTATCCCATAGCAGTGCATATGAATGCTCCCCAAAGGTCGTGTATGAGAATGTTCACGACGTCCCCGTCCATGGCAGGCAATTCCCGGAAACATCCAGATGTCTACAGAAAGAATGAATATAGGCCCCCGGTGGAGTACGATGCAGCAGAAAATGGTCTCCTGCTGCTGACAGTCACTTGGAAGAATCTCAGAATCCCGGCGTGGAGGAAAAGACACCAGATGTGAAAGAGTCTACACGGCGCAGTTCTGTTTATATGAGGTTCAAGGTTGGCCAAGCGAAGCCCGTGGCGTTAGAAGGCACAATAGTGATGACCTTCGGGCAGCAGTTGGGGAGTGCCTGGAAGGGCACGAGGGCTTCTGGGTGCTTGTTGGTTTGTTCCCTTATTCTGGTTGGTACTCTTGTAGGTATGTGTAGTTTGTAGACGTTTATCGAGCTCTTTGCTTCAGATGGTGTGTACTTTTCTGTGTAGATGTTACATTGCAGTTTTATTTATGTCTTAAATATTTCTGCGCGCGTGTGTGCGCGAGTGGGGGAGGGGCAGAGAGAGAATCCCAAGCAGGCTCCGCGCTGTCAGCACGGAGCCCGATGTGGGGCTCAAACTCACGAACGGTGACATTAAGACCTGAGCCGAAGAGTCGGACGCTTAACCTACGGAGCCACCCCGGCGCCCCTCTGTTTCATTTTTGAGAATTCCGTTAACGCAACAGAAAACATGAGGATTCTAACGAGTTGAAGGAAGTACTGAGAGGTGGAGCATACAAGTCTAGGTTCTGCTTTCCTTGACGAGGGGGACTCTCGGAGAGTCTGCGCCCCTAGCTAGCAAGAGCGGGCTGCGGCGAGCAGGGTTTTGGCTGGGATTTGCATTTGGAACCCATGAGAAAATGCTGCCCTCTGGGCCTCCCAACCCCCCTCAGAGAGAAGAGCTTTGCAAGTGATGGGTGAGTTAGAAGGACCTGGTCGTGCTGGCATGCAATTCTGACTGTGTCTAAATTTACCATCTTGGTGACTTTTGGCTGTTACTTAGTCTCTCTGGGCCTCAATTTACCCCTTGGTAAAGCGGGAAGAGTAACACCCGCGTCTAAGGAATGTTCTGAGGTTAGGACAAGCGCATGGTTAGAGAATGCACGGCCCGCCTGGTGGCCACGGATGCTTACAGAGCCACATCTGTCCACGGCCCCAGCTGGCCTGGGGCCGTCCCCTCCTGCTGCTGGGAGGGGGGGCTTGGTGGACTCCAGGTGTGGCCACGGCGTTCCCTTTGCAGATGTTGGGCTGGGAGATGGGAAGATGGGAGATGGGCCGTTCTCTGGGGCCTTGGCATTGTCCTCCTGCCTGGCCCAGCGCCGTGCACCAGCTCCCCACTTGCTTGGAAGGGCAGGGCCTTCCTCCGGCCGGTCAGGGCCAGGCGCGCAGCGAGGTGCTGATCGCAGCAAATACTGCTGGGCGCTCTGGGACAGGCGGGCAACTGCTTTGCCTTGTGGGGCAGCTGGCGCCCAGAACATTCCGTCTTCGCTCGTTGCTCCTTCCTCGTCTGTCCGCCCGCGGCAGCCAGGGCAGCCCTTCCTCAGGGGCATGGGTCTCCCGGACTCTGCCGCCTCCCAGAAATCACCCGGGCAGCGGGGTGTGGGGACCAAGGGACTTGCGCTGTCCTGGCTTCAGGAGCCCTGTCTGGAAACTGGGCGTTAACCCTACCTGGCTCATCCCTAGGTTCGAGGATCCTAGCTATCCGGTTGGGCGTATTACCGGCGCTGCTTTTCTGGCCATGAGAAACCACCAAGTGGGCCATTTGGAGTTGACTTTAGTGTAAAGGATGTGGTTTGAAACGGCCTCATTGTCTCAGAACAGTCTGTTTTGATTTATTCGACTGTGGGAATTTGAAAATGGCCCAAATGTTTTCCCTCTTGTTCGCTCTCTCCAGCACGCCGATTTCCTCTTGCACACCCCCTCTCGCATCCCTCTCGCTCACTCAGCCTCGCGCACGCTTGTTCACGCTCTTCTCACAGCGACTTGAAGTGTCGGCGGGACTTCAGGTGGCCCAGAGGTTTCCCCCCCGGCCTCAGGGGCTCATGCTTTCTCAACTGTGTGCACTTGTACTCACACCCAGACTCCCCTGCCTCTGTGCCCCTCTCCGGCTCTCTCGCTCCCCCTCCCCCTGCACCCGCACCCCTGAGTGTCAGCAGAGCCATGAGGTCGGGAGACCTGGTTCTCACCCTGCCTGCCTCTTTTACCAACCGGCTCCGTGGCTGTGCGACAGGGGCCAAGTCGCTCAGCCTCTCTGGGCCTCGGTTTCCTGCCTCCCAGCAGAGGCAAGGCTACCGGTTTACTCTTAGAGAGATCATCATTTTTTAATGCCGTATTTCAGATGCTCTGAGATAAGGCTCTTTCCACATCTTCACTTCCCTGACTGTGCAGTTGAATGGATTCAGTCTCATTACCCAGACTGCGTGCTGACCTGAAATTACTTTGTAGCCTTTTCCTGGTACTGAAGAGACATCATTTTATTTTGAACTAGGAATTAACACAAGGTCAGGAGAAAATAGAAAGTTCAAGAGGATGATTCACTCTTGACTTAAGGGAGACATCATGTCGTGGCATCTCACTTGGACTTGTTCCTCTTAATTCTCCCAGATGTCCCCCCCGCAGAGGTGACTGAGGAAATGGGGGCAGTGGTTAGTTTGATGCTGCTAATGGGGGAGGGGTGGTGGGATCAGGACAGAGACCCTGTGTTTCCCGCTCGGAATCCACCCAGAGGATCCACTTTCAGGGGCGCCTGGTGGCTCATTTGGTTAAGCGTCCGACTCTCGATCTCAGCTCAGGTCTTGATCTCAGGGTGGTGAGCTCTGTGCTGGGCATGAAGCCTACTTAAAGGAAAAAAAAAAAAGAAAAGGGTCCATTTCATTCTGTGTCCTCTTCTGTCCCTGCCCCGGCTTCTATCGACAGAGAGCTAGAATTCATTGAGAACATACCACATACACACACTGTCCTACTGCACCCCTTGCAACAGCCCTGCAGGTCAAGTGTGAATGCCATGCCCGTTTTAGGGGCGCGACGAGCGGGGTGTCACAGGGTGTATGGGTGGCAGAGCAGGGTCTTGCACTCGAGCGAAGCTTTGACCACCAAGCCATGCTGTCCCGAGTGGCCTAACGGCAGAGTGGGCAGACGAGACTTCAGGAGGGAGTCTGAGTTTTAATCCTGCTTTGCCACCAACGCCTTGTTTGTACGTTAGTCGAGTCCCTTTACCCTCTCTGGGCCCCAGTCACCCATTCTAAAATGGATGCGAGGGACCAGTTGGTCCCCGGGTCCCCTTCCATTCTGTGGCTTTCTAAGTGATTAAGAGGCAGGGTGCTGTGGTTGAATCCTGCCTTAGGAGCCTGTGGGCCTGGACATGTTACCCAACTTCTCCGATGCTCAGGGTTCTCCCATGCAAAGTGGAGAGAAGATCAACCCCTATTGCATGAGGTTGCTATGGGGACTGAGCGAACAAAAGTACCTGGGACAATGCAAGCGCCCCTCTTCAGGCCCTGCCAGTTCTTATGGTGGTTTTAGGATCTGTCTTGGCAGACCCTTTGGCTAGGGATGGGGGCTCGTTGCCTGGCACAGAGGGTCCCCCGTTACAAAATTGGAGGCATTCTATCCCCAAGTGATGTTGCACATAGGTTGCCATGATGCCTTTACGTTAAAAAAAAAAAAAAAAAAAAAAAATTGGCTACCAGTATGGCTTGTACTTCCTTTCTTCTTTTAATGTTTACTTATTTTTGAGAGAGAGACAGAGCATGAGTGGGGGAGGGGCAGAGAGAGAGGAAGACACAGAATCAACGCGGGGCTGGAACTCACGAACCCTGAGATCATGACCTGAGCCGAAGTCGGATGCTTCACCAACTGAGCCACCCAGGCGCCCCTGCCTTGGGGTTCTTAACCAAGGTACCATCTTGGGCACTATAGATACTAAAGTGAAAAGGACCTGGGATGATTTAGTCTAGTGGCATTCAACTTGTAGCCGTAGAACTCAAAGAAAGTTCCACACGGAGCCTGCAAGAAATCACTCAGCATGGAACGGCCCTGTTGGAGGAGTCATAGGGGCTGTGCCATCCTCCCCAAGTTCTCTCTCCACGTTGGCAGCTTCTGATGCCCTGGGAAACCCATTTTGAGAATCACAGGCCATTGGGTGATAGATAATGAAACCGTAGAGCCTGAAAGGGATAGTAACTCATCCAGGAATCAGAAGTAACCACGTCTGCTAAAATTACTTTCGTTAGCAGAATCATTTTCTGTCTTTGTAAGAGCTCGCCTGTGTTTCTTTTGCTCATTGATCTTAATTAATCACCTAGAGACGTGTCTTTCAATATTGACACTTATTTAGCAGCTGACATTTCTGAATTATCCTCTCTCCTACCTTCCTCACAGCCATGGGTAAAGGCTGGATAGATATTTACTGTTAAATCAAGGAAAATGGGGCTTTTTATTTGGAAGCTTTGCAAACACAGTATTTACCCAAATAATCCTGCCTGAATTTGCAGGTGTTTGGACACCTAGGGAAACGATTTGACCTAAACAAACAAACTAACAAATTGTGACCATTCCGTGTCCACAGATGTGGTGGTTTTGGGGGTCTCTCAAGGGCCCTATTTAAATCTGTCCCCACTCCCTGCATTCTGCCTTTTGCAGCGCCCCCACCCCAGTTTGGTTTTCGGAGATCACATGGTGTTCCTCCCTCAAAACCTAATTTCCACACAGGCTTAGTCGGCAGTGACCTGCCACATGAAGAGCTTTAGTGAGAATCAGTAGGCGCGGGTCCCTGGTGTGGCTTCACGCCCACGGCATGTAAAACACCCCGGCGGCGAAAGCAAGACCTACGCTGGCCAAACATCTGGGGCATCAGAGCACAATGGGTCTCCCTGCCCCTTTTAAAGGCGATGTGATGTGGCCCAGGGAGGCTTGGTGACTTGCCCAAGGTCACGCGGTGACTTGGAGGCAGCACCCACGGCCTCCAGGTCTCCTAGAGGTCCTTTTCTACACAATGAACCCTGTCTTTGCTGAAGCGTGGCTGCCCTTCTGCCCTTCGCTTTATGATCTAGGTAACGAAGCTGTTCTGCAGCAACTGTGTGGGTGAAGAGAGCGATGGAGGGAACTGTTAATTAGCGGCTGTTAGAGCACAGAAACCGGTTTCACTGGAGGCCATGCTGTAGGGCAGGTTGAGAGGTGAGGGCTTTCATTTGCCCCGCCCCCAGTGTGCCCCTTCCCAAGACGATGGGAGGCCCAAGACCGGAGAAGACCGGTTCCCAGCCTGCAAGTGTGGGAGAGACACATGCGAATTCAATTCGAGGCTGGAGAGGCCTGCGCCCGGCTTCCCAGCACACTGCGAGCCCTGGGAGGGGGTGGGAGCACCGTCTTCTCCACGCCTGACCTCGACGGCCCGGCAGATGTGTTTATTCCTTCCTCTTCCCCTTGGGAGGCAGAGGTCTGGCAGGGTGGTTACACAGGCGGCCTCCGGGGCCTCGCTGCCTGGGGTTTAGATTGGCTCTTACTGCCTGTACCTGTGACCTGAGGCTAACTTCCTGTGTATCCATTTCCTCACATCTGTAGAATGGGGTCATAGTACCTTTCTCATAAGGCAGTGGGGAGGCCTTAGTGAGATAATCCACATAAAGCGCCTTAGGGCAAACGCTGTGCACCAGCTCCTGCTAGAGGAATCACAGACCGGTGGGTGTTTCTGCATTTTAAAAGTAACATCACTTTTTTTCTGATTATGGAACTCACTCGCGTACATATGCCAACGACCAAAAGATACCCATTGGTAAGATTTTGCTATATTTCTTTCCCGTTTTTTCCCTGTGCAGTGTGTGTGTGTGTGTGTGTTTAATTGGGTATGTACCATCAAAGTATAATTTTCTAAAATTCAGAAATCCTATGAGATCTCCTACAAATCTACAATAAAAATCATAACCTTTGGGGTTATCTTCTCTATCAGACCGAAAAAAAAAATCTAATCTATTACAAGTTCTCACACCGCTTTACATGAGTCAAGGTTACATTTCTCTACAATCCTCTAGGTCATTAAAGAATCCTTGGTGGGCCTACTAATCAATGCTTGAACAAAGACCCTCCTCTCCTCGCCTGGTTTCCAAGTTGGGGGTCATTTAGGTTAACAACATCTGTATGCTCTCTTGGACCACACTCTGGAAAACTGTGCATCTTGCCTTCTGCATAATAGTACCGCATATCTATTTTCAGAAGGAAGTTTTGAGGAAGGACCAGGAATGCCCCAGATTTGCCACCTCCTCAGGGCAGGTGCCAGGGCAGCTGGACTGGTCTCCCTGCACATTTTCTTGGATTTGTCAATTTCTCCCCGCCCACCCTCTCTCCTGAACTTCTTGAGATCAGGGATTTGCTGAGTTTCCTGTCTTCCTGATCCTTCTCCTCTAAGCACCTACTCTGTGGCACATTCTTCCGGGATGGGTGGTAAGAGGCCTGGCCTTTGTCAGTGGCGAGAGAGACTCATGTGCTGTTAGGAGTAAGCGGGACTTCTCTCCCGGGCTCGGCCGGAAGGACTCCACGCCTAAGCCGTGTCAGATCTTTTTCTCTGCCCTTATCGCCGATTCTGTGGAATCATTGTGTTTAGGGGGCTTTCCACGTTCAGTCTAGAAAACCGTCTTGTGTCTTCACTGTAGGACTGACTGACTTCCTAACTTTCTTCCCTAATCAAAAGGGGTAAAGAGTTCTGGGCCACCTCAAGCTGGGGAGGGAGAGGCCTGACCCGGATTAATTTCCACGCTATGAATTTTAAACCACTCTTGTTCCATGTGTTGGGGAAACCCATCAAAATGCTAATGGCTCTGTGGTCTTACCTCCCGCAGACACTTTTTCTGCATTAGAATGTATTTACATGGACTTGAGTCGGGGAGAATTACAGAGACGTGAGATGCCCTTTTCCCCAGATCCCACCGCAACCCAGTGGACTATAAAGTCTGAATTACGAGGCCCGGAGCCCCCGTGTTTCTCGGAGGAAAGCGGCTGCTGGTTGTGGGGCTGGCCCCTTCCCTCAGCTCCAGTTATGAGTTCTTAGCTTTTGGCTTCCTTACTAGCTGCAGGGTGGCCAGTTTGGAAACATCTCGATTACCGTCGTGTGGCTTTTTAAAACTGCTTCTCTCCGGGGCGGCATATCCTCGGACAGGCACTCCTGTGTGTGTGAGACCACACCGTGGACCCATGTCGAGTTCAAGGTCTGGAACATGTTGAGACACCATTCATAGCAAAGTCAACTTCAGCGCCAAGACGGCATCTGCTATTCTTGGGCCACGTACTAGAAGCACTGGGCTGTTTTGGAAATCTTTGAAAGCCCAGGTATCTTTGGCCTGAGAACGTCTCAGATGCGTCCTCGGGAGGACAGACCCCGTGGGGACAGCCCAGCGCAGGCTGGCCTCAGCCAGGGGGCTCCGGGGACTTTGGCTGCAAACAAAATCGTGGGCTCTCGTCTCCCCTTGGCCGGGTTCAGCTCTGTAGACAAACGGCTGGACCTCCCTGAGCATCATCTCCTTCCTTAGCTAGTGAGGAGGACACGAGCCGCTTGGTGGGAGAGTTATAAAGTTCACATCTTTCATTTCTCATTCATGCAGATGGCACAGTGGAACCGAGGCAGGCAGGCCGGGCTCCATCATCAGAGATGGGTCCCTTGAACCACTAGGTTCCTCCTCCGGGTCCCTTTGGCACCCAAATGGCCAGGTCCAGGATGCTGGGCGCTTGCCGGGAGGGTCTGTGGGGACCCCCTCGTGAGAACGGGTGAGCCTCACTTGGCAGACATTGTCGAGAGAATCGCTTACGCCTTCTGTTTTCCCGTCTCTGAACAATGCACCCATGTTCAGCCACATCAAGCCGCTGTGGCTCAGGCTCACTTTTCCCCATCTGAGAAATGGGAAGAGCGTAGGAGGAAGAGCGAAAATCAAAAGGAAAGAGAGCTGCGGTGGATGGACAGCTCTGGTCTTGCCTCCTTCCGGTGAAAAGAAGATGCTCCCTGACAGGACGAAGGGGTTCGCAAGTGCAAGGCTGTGGCCACTGGGGACAAGGGGTCTCAGGCTCCCGGAGGCCCCACATTCTTCATGCGCAGCTGAGCATCACAGAGGTGTCTGTCTCCCGCAGGTGCTCCTGGGGAGGGCACCGGAGACCCTGGTTGGCCCGTGCCGTCCGTCTTCAGGAACCCCCAGACCTGATGGGGACGTGGAGACAGAGGAGCCGGTTACTAGGGATGGTTGCACAGAGAATAAGCGGCTCAATGTGTTAATTTACGGGGTTGCACATGCCCTCCTCCCTGGTCCTACCACCGTCCCCAAGCCACCCAGAGCTAACGGGCTCCGATTGGGAGTCCCTCGCCCACCGGGCAGGCCCCCCAGAGACCCTCGCCAGCGGTGCCGGGGTCTACCGCTCTATGCCCAGTTTCACGCAAGATGGGGGCCCCCCCGCTCCCCAAGAAAAAAAAATCCCAATCTTTCTGAGGATGTCAGGGCTTGCCTCAGCCCCACTGTGACCCTGGGGCACAATTAGCAGGCCCATTCTGGGTCTCATTATGGGAACAGAGGGTGGTGGGGCCCAATGACAGGGCTGGTGGCACAGAGAAGCGGAAGCGCCCTCCCTCCCCCACGCTCTCCCTCCCCCACTCTCCCAGGGAGACGGGGGCAGGTGGGGAGGAGGTAGAGACCTAAGCTAAAGCGGGCAGGGCAGCTTCGTTAAGGGCTGTGGGCGGGTGGATCCTGGAGTCACAGGACCCAGCGGGAACTCATCCTGAACATGTCTTGGCTCCTCTCCCTCTCCCCCACCTCCACATCAACCCCCTGCATTGTTAATTTAAAACAAAGCAAAACAAAGCCCTGGCTTGGCTATGGAGCCATAAACTGCGGCGCTGTTATCTGTCAACAAGCGATGCATCTGGCTGGCAGTGGCCCAGCCTGGATCCTGTGGCCTGGCATCCGTGTGGGGAGAGGGGCCCCGGGCGGCCTCAGGGTCTCACTGAGGATGCTGCCCCTTCTTGGGGCACAAGACCAAAAGTCTTTGTGGTCCCAGGGCTCAGAAGGATGTCTGTTCCACCTAGGGGCCAGGTAGAGGTGTAGGGTGGCTAACATGGGGGGCAGGCAGAGGAAGAGAGAGGCAGAGAGGGGGTGGGGAGGGGGTTGGGAAGAAAGGGAAAGACGGTGAGCTGAGTACACAGCAAGGGAGAGAGGCATTGCTCTCCCTTGAAGCCAGAGAAAGACTCCTCTTTGGGCTGATCACCTCCCTCCCACCCTCCCTCCCTTCTTTCATTGCTTCTTCTTCCAGGAAGACATCCCAGCTTTCCACCTCCTCTAGAATCCTACTAACTTGGGATTCTAGGACGTCAACTCTGAATCAGCGATCTTCAACACGGGGGCTTAAGGTGTAAAACGTTAGCAAGTCCAGCTGCCGTGAGCTAAGCGTTAGGGTGGGTACGGTGCGTAGACTTCATCTGTTCTTTGTGCAGACCCCCGAGGGAGAGACGGGAGGGCCTGAAGAGCGTAACCTGGCACTACTTTTCACGGGCACTACCGTTTTACAGAAAGTGGCGGCAGATTCTGTATGACGTAATTCCCGGGTCCTCTGTGCGTCAAGCACTTACTTGCCTGGGCCGGGCACCGTGGGAATCGCTTACTCTTGGGAATCCGTTAACTCGTCTGATCCCCAGCTCAGGCCGGTGAGGTGGGACTCTGATGGTCCACACTTTTGCAGGCATGTAACCTGGGGTTTAGAGGGACGAGGAGCTTTTCCAAGGTCACCCGGGTGGCAAGTGGTGAAACAGATTCAAACCCGGGCCTGTGGGACATGAAAGCCTGATCTCTGGACCACCGAGGGCTCCCCACCTACCACCAGTCCTGCCCCTCGTTGCAGACAGACGGCAGGCTCTGGTGGCGGATTGGTTCCCACGGAAGCCCACTCACGGGTAAGGTAGCCCTCCAAATGCTGCTGTCCTGTCCGCTTAGCCCGGCCCTTCGGCCGTTTTAGGGTCCCCAAGTGGCAGCTTTGCAAAGGAGCAGGGTATCAGCAGCCGTCCATCCACTCCAAACCAAGCGGCTGGCCTATCACAGACCTGGCACACGGCGGGCACACCACCCGCCCTGCAGGCCGGGGCTGGGCTCAGACATCGGGAAGCTTTGATCTCCTTGTGACACTGGTCTTCACCACCTGGCTCAAGACCAAGGCAAGAGGTCACTCGGACCCCTCATTCCTGAGGCCTCACCTTGCGAGTCCACGGCTGGAGCGGTGAGGTGAGATGGGGAGGAGCTGGGGGCTGCCGGTGCCCACTGCTCTGATCCGTAAACTCTGGAGGACGAAAGCAAGGCACCGTCCATGGCTGCAAGAGGCTCAGCCCCTCAGGGTCCCGAGAAAGTGATACAAGCGGTGGACTCGTCCATTCCCCTTCTTCCTCCCATGAACACCGTTCTGTCTTCCCACGGTTTATTTAACCCATTCTTTTATGGATCCATCCACCTTCTACCTGCCCTTCTGTCTGTCCCTGTGTTCATCTGTCCTTGCTATCATCTATCCGTCCATGATGCGTCCATCTGTCCATTCGTCTTTCCATCCCTGCTAGTATCCATCCACCCCTGCAACCAACCATAACCTGGTTCCTCGTTCCCACTATTCAAGTGCTTTTTATAGATCCATTCTCTACTCATCCATCCATCCATCTATCCATCCTTCTGTCCATCCTAGCAGCTGTCCACCCATCCAGCTGTTATTTGCTGAGTCAGGAGCTGAGACCCCACAGGGAGTAAGATACTGTCCCCATCCTTAACTCATAGTCTGGTAGATGAGAAAAATCATACGGAACAAACTGTATACTGTGCTGCGTGTGATGCTGACTTCGACTTTACCGCCTCTACACATAAATGGTTATCAGAGCCCAGAGAGCAGTGACTAATTGTGCCGGTGGAGGTCTGGGAAGGTTTCTCCGAGGAGATACCGAAGGAAGGTTTTGAAGGATGAGTAGGAGTTTGCCAGGTGGTTTGGGGAGTGGGAGGGGAGGTGTACTTCAGGGTTATAAAAGGAAAAAGGGACTTCCAGGCAGAATGAAGAGCAGGGAGGTTGGTGGGGTGTGTGGGTCCAGGTGAGTTCAGTTTCACTGTGGGGTCTTGTGCATATTGGTGTGGACCCGCGGATGGGCCGGGAAAGGCAACTGGGGCTCAGATGAGCAAAGGCCCCATGTGTTGGCAAAGGGGAGCCAGGGGACCCACCAATGCAAGAGAGAGACGCATGAATGGGCTCAGTCTGACAGCAGGCCAGAGGGCAGGTTGGAGGGAACAAGGCCACATGCTAGTGGACCAGCCAGGAGCCCGTTTGCGGTAAGCAGATAGGCAGCGATAAGGCTCAGCCAGGCAGGGACAGGCAGGGGCAGTCAGGGGCAATGGCAGAGGAGGGTCACGGGCGACTTGGGAGACCTGGGATGGAAGAGAAACAATGGCGGGAAAATAGGAGTCTCTGATCTCAGTGTCGGTTATGCAAGGTGCTCCGTTTGTGAAAAGTCAGTAGGCTGTGTCCTCATGGCGCGTGCACCCGTGTGTATGTATGTTCCGTCTCAATTTAAAAATAGAGCGGGAGGGGCGCCTGGGTGGCGCAGTCGGTTAAGCGTCCGACTTCAGCCAGGTCACGATCTCACGGTCCGGGAGTTCGAGCCCCACGTCAGGCTCTGGGCTGATGGCTCAGAGCCTGGAGCCTGTTTCCGATTCTGTGTCTCCCTCTCTCTCTGCCCCTCCCCCATTCATGCTCTGTCTCTCTCTGTCCCAAAAATAAATAAATGTTGAAAAAAAAATAAAAAAAAAAATAAAAATAGAGCGGGAAACATCAAGGTAGATATTAAAGTCTCTTCATCCAGGACACTGGGTCTCATCGAGGACACTGAAGTAGCTCTCAGGCTTTTTCTTACAAATCGAGGGCTGGTTTCCCTCACGCAGAACAGCTTTGCTTTGTTTGGAAGAAAGAAGATCTGAGTTTTGAGCTAGACCTTAAGAGAGTGGGGGGAACTTGGCTAATAATATTATGTTCGCTGCCCTTGATTGAGCTCTGTATTTTGTGGATTTTATTTGATTTTTTATGTTTTAAGGTCTCTGAAACCAGGATGCATCATAGGAAAAGGGCCATGTTATGATTAACTAAATTAGGCAGTAAAATAATGGTGTGATTATAACTGGAGTCTTTTTTTTTGAGAGAGAGAGAGAGAGAGGGAGGGAGGGAGGGAGGGCGCCAGTGAGCAAGGGGCAGAGAGAGAATCCCATAAGGGGGGGAGAGAGAGAGAGAGAGAGAGAGAGAGAGAGAAAGCAGGGCTCACCCAAAGCAGGACTCGTGCTCACCCAAAGTAGGGCTTGAGTTCACCCCATGTGGGACTCAAACTCAGGAACCGTGAGATCATGACCTGAGCCCAAGTCAGATATGCTTAAGGACTGAGCCACCCAGGTGCCCCCGATGAGTCTTAATTCAGGAAGTAGGGTGCTGTGTGCCAGGATCTCTGGTGTCCCGTGGGTACATTTTCCGTGTAACCCTCACACCATCATATGAGGGGTCGGCTGTTGTTAGCTGTTTCCCGGATGAGGAGTTGCAGCCTGAAGTCGGGTGGTCACGTGCTCAAGGTGACGGAGCTAGTCAGAAGTGGACTCAGGATTTCAAGGCATCTTTGTTCAAAGAAGGAGCAAGTCTGGGGCCGGGAGGGTGGTGGCTTTTTCTTCCCAGAGCCTGAGACAGCCAGGTCAAGGGCGAGCACCAGCAACTTTCAACGCAGCCTCTTGTCACCCAGGCCCGTCCCCCTCTTGGCCCGAAACCATGGGATTCTTTCCCTGGTCCCAGGAGGGCTCCTGCTCTGACATCTGTGGTGACCCCCCCTCTCCTGTGGAGAGGAGGGGGATGGAATGAGATCTCAGGGGATGGAGGGGGGAAGAAATTCCAAGCCCAGCTGGTTTCCTTCACATAATGCAGATTTGCTTAAATGGGAATTAGGATTAGTGCTGGATTTTGCCTTTCCTGGCAGACTGGTAATAAACTAATCTCTTCTCAGACTGCAGGAAGGCAGAATTCCATCGGAGAGGGAGACAGCTTCAGGCTCAGGAGTGCAAAGCCCGTAAAGTAATTTTATTATTGACAGGCCCTGCCCACACTGCCTGACAGGCAGCCCGCAGCTTCTTCCTGATGGGGCTGCAGCCTTTAATTTCGTTAATGGGTGACATTCACCTGGGCTGCGTGGCTGATGGGCACACTTGACATTAATACGTGTTCCCCATGGTCCCCAGAGCTCATAAAAGCTCATTATCAGTTCTGAGCCCGTAAATGTAGTTCCCGGCTCAGGTGGGCGCGAGTTCCTCAGACATGTCCCCAGGCAGAGGAACAGTGGCCATCTGCGGGGGCCAAGAAATAAATTCCTCCCTTTGTCCAGGGTACTTGGCCTCCCAGCCATCTGGGAGGTGATGGGAAAAGAAACTCTACAGGCAGCAGAACCCTGGGTTCAAATCTGCATCCAAGAAAAGGAGCTCTTTCTGCCCTGCTATTGGAGGGGAGTTGATCCAGTGTTCGGGGAAGGCTGTTTGTCAGAATCGATTCAACATGTGGCCACGTCCAGAGCCCCGGCCCAGCCATCCCACGTCCAGGCGTCCGGGCTGCGGACTTGTACCAGCATTCCCACACGGTGATGTAAGCAGGCAAGGGATCACGGCCACAAGCTTGCAATGGCTGGAAATGGAAACATGCCCTATACGGAAGGTGGGGCAGGTAAAGAAGGTACTGTCCGCACCTGCTAAGAGACACTGAGCAGCTGTGAAGAAAACTCAGGAAGATCTAGATATCCTTAGAGCCATACGTAGACGTGGTGGTCCTGTTAGCGGGGGGGTGGAAACCGTGGGCGGCAAGGTCCCATGTGTGCAGGGTCCCGTGGGCCCACACGGGCGCATGCTCCCACACACTTGTGATTACAGGGAGTAAAGCCTACCAGGTCATGTTACAGACGTTTTGCAATGAACGGATAAGGAAGAACTTTCACTTTCGTAATTACAAGTGGAAAATATATGCATATACTTCCATATCCCTCCCCGTATGTCTGTGTCTGTGGACGTACATGTGTATGTGCATGCATACAGATCATGGATTCTTCCGATTGTAGCCTCGGTCTGGTCCATGATACGTGAGGTTCCCAGGGCCAACTCTGCCTGGGTGGGCATCTGAGGCAAAGATGGCCCAAATGAGGCCACATCCTCTGGCCAAGCCCTGTTCCCCATCAGTTCGCGGGGAGTTCTGGGAACCTCATCCATGCATGAGATGCATGGAGCTGGGATCTGTGGCGTAGACCCAGAATTCATTGCTCTCCCGCTATACCAGGTTTGACCTCCCATGGACCTGGCTTCTAGTCCTGGCTCTGCCCCGTCTCGCCCTTAAAACCTTGGCCAAGTTATCTGACTCCTCTGGGTTCATGGCCCTCGTCCCCAAAGTGGGGATACTGTCCCACAGGATTGTAGAGGGTTTCGGGATTGTTGTCATCATCTGAGACAACACGAAATTTGACCAGGCCTTCTACTGTGTGGGCTGGTCCTTGAGAGCGGAAGGAGTCTGGGAGGTTTGGGGGTCAGGGGGCTCGGCTATCCCGTCTCTGCTGTAAGTTTTGCTCTTTTGTTCCTCAGCCGTGCGTGTGCACAAGCCGGTCCCCGCCCCCCACCCCCCACCCACCCCCCCCCCCCCCGGGACTGGCCTCAGCCTTGGCTGGCAGGTATGTGGCCTGGACATGGCGAATTTGATCCTTGTCCTGTGACCTGGGGACTCTTCGTCAAACTGACAGAGGAAGTGGGGGAGAGGCCGGACTTCTGGCCCCTGCACGCTGGGGCTGAGTTGTTTTTTTTCACTACCAAAGACCTGTCCTCTCTATTATTTATCTCTTCACGGATCCCAGATCCTGAAAGTATTGGTCTGCCCCAAAAAGCCTGCATTCATTAAGCAGTGATTAATTGTCTCTCACGTTTTCAAAATTACTCAGAAAGCCTTTTTTTTTCTTTTTTTTTTTTTTTTTTCCGCCTGAGGAAAACGGAGTTTCCACAGCAGATTGGTAATGTAGCTAGGAGCAAAGAAATGCGATGCGATGTTGTGGTTAGCGTGTGTGATGTCCTCACGTGCCCGTTGTCCAGGCTCCTGGGCTGACTTTGGAAGGCCGAAAACGGGCTCCAGTCGGTAGGCTCTGGGGACGCCATCCTGGAAGCCTCGGTGGGGCTGAGTTCTGTCTCTCTGGCCACTTCTGTGCCTGCAGAGACAGAAGGGGTTGTTCACGGGGCTGTTCTGGGGAGAAGAGCAGGACCTCGGCGGCTACGTGCGCACCTGAACTGAGGCCGCCCCCAGCAGCCGCATGGCCCACGAGCCGTTGCCTTTTGAAAATTTAGGTCTCTCTCTTCTCCTTCCACAGTTCATCCCGAAGCCATCAGAGAGAGACCTCAAGAGGATCCCGACCCTCCTGGAAGGAACAGACACCAATTGGAAGAGGTACGATGTGGCAACATGGCGGCGTCTTACTCTCATGAGAGTCTGATCTTCTCTCCTCTGCTCTTCCCACCCCACAAACCCTCCACTGCTCAGTGAGAGAGCCTTCCGCTGATGCTGGGGTACAAGGGCAAGCAAAGGGCGGCTTCCCTCTTGTCCCCACCCCAGACATTTTTCAGGGTTGGGGAGGACACCTGAAGCGTGAGGAGAGAGAGGCAGGTGCTGAGGTGGGGTCTCACTGGGGCTGGCTGCTGCCCCATGAGGCGGCCACCCGTCACGGTTGCTCCTCGGGGTCGTCTGAGGAAGTGAGGGTTGAAGCATGGGAGGCAGTGAGCCCTCTAAGGGAAGGCATCATGATCTTGGGATTGTGAGAAGGAGAGAACTTTCTGGAATGACTCCCTCATCCCCACCGTCCATCTCAGGACTCTTGGATACAGTTCACCCTCCAGGAGGGAACTGAGAATGGAAGAGTCTTTGGTCTGCTTCTTGGTTTCTGGGAGCTTCTGGGGCTGCCCACGATCCCAGAACTGGTGATGGGCCGGGTGGCCTGATGGAAGGTTCCTGAATGAAGAGCCAGGACATCTGTCCTCTGGCCCAGTCTGTGCCGCCGTAGTGCCTCAAGGGCCCTGATAAGCCATTTCGTTCATGGGGCCTCATTTTCCCTCCAGTAAAATGGGCAGCAGTGGCTTGAAACTCTGTTCCAGCCCTCGCGGCCTCAGTTTCTGAGGCTCCCAGCCCAGGGCTGGACCTGAGGAAGTGATGGGTGTGGTGAAGCAGCAGAGAGGCAGAAAGGGAGTCGGGGGTTGGGAGGGCTGCGGAGAGGAAGGGCGTTGGAAAGCTCTGGGGAGATTTGACTGCCAGGTTTGGCCAAAGGATGTGCCTCAGACCCTCAGTGGAAAGACCACAGAGTCTGAGGTGCCACTGGACTGAGTTTGGGTCCCGGCCGATCGGAAGCGTCGTCAGATCAACAACGGAAGCCCTGACTGAGGGCTTCTGCCTGCCAGGCGCAGTGCTAAGCACCAGCATTCAGTCTCTCAGTGGCTCTGTGTTCTTGGCACTAAAATCACCTCCATCTTAGGGAGCAGAGAATCGGGCCTCAGAGACGTTAAGTGACTTGCTCAAAGTCACACAGCAGCGAGTGAGCTGTGGCTGAGATTTGGAGCCCTCTTCAAATACAATTCAACATACAATTCTTGTATGTTTTCCTTTGAGTGACTCTGTGACTTGAGTCTTAAGGTTAACAAAATCCTTTAAGCCAAATCACCCCTGGAAATTGGATTTCTTGAAAGGACATAAAAATGATTGGTTTCCTTAGCCTAGAGGGTTTTTGTTGTTGTTGTTGTGGTGGTGGTGGTGGTGGTGGTTTTTTTTGCTTTTAATCCTTGGGCTCATCATGAAGTCTCTGCAGGTCCTGTTTTTCTGATCTCTAAAAGGGGAGCATAACGTCTATCCATGGGGTTGTTCTGGGGAGAAGATGAAATGAGGGAGGTACGGAAGCCTCCCCTACACACCCCTCCCCCTGCCTTCACACCCCAAAGCTGCTGCGAGAGAGTCGATGGGGGGTACACCCTGGGGAGTCCTGCACCCAACCGTGTGATGGCATTTGCAATTCCAGCTGCTTCTGGTGCTGTGGTTGGGAAGCACTCGGCCACTTTCCTAGACACTGATCTGATATTCCGCTGGCCTCTGAGCTCACCCGATCACTTCTGGAGTGAGCCGCAGGCTGGCCGGGATGTTTCAGGCCAGGATCCAAGGCACGGTGGCTGGCTCCCAGAGGCAGATAAAGCCAGGTCAGGCGGGGCCCCAGACAACGGTGGCGTAGGAGCGGAAGTCCCGTGCGCCTTGCGGCCCACCCTGTCCTGCCAGCTGCCTGGGCCATAATCTCAACTGTGAGCCTCCTGGCAGCCTGCCCTGCCCCCCACAGGAAGCCATTGCCTTATCTCAGAGCCAGGATCCCGCACGCTTTTCTTAATCAGGAGAAGGCGCTGAAGCGAGTCGGAAAAAGCTTAACTTCCCCAGGACCTATCTGCTAGGGATGTTTCTCTATCAGGGGAAGCCATGGGGCTCCGTGTCTGAGAGGAGAGAATCTCTTTAAGTACAGAAAAAAGCAGCAGGGGTGCTTTTGTTCTTGGTTTACCTTCAAGAAGTTTGCAAGGGAGCAGAGTGATGTAGCCTTGCCCCCCTCGTTAGCTGGGAAACAGATACATGTTGTGGAGTCACAGGGAAAATACAAAGACGACCATAAGCAACGGGCAGACAGGTGTGTGCTGTTGTGGGAAGTGTCTGCTGGGGTTTGGGGCCAGACTGATGGAACCTGGGTCCCAGCTCCGCTCTTGGGTAGCTCTTTGACTCCGGGTGAGTGATTTTGTCTCCAGAGTCTCAGTTTTCTCATCTATAAAATGGGCAAATAGCATGCCCAGGAAACCGCCAGCAGGACACTCCTGCTTGCTTTGAACAGCAAGCCCCCTGGGATGGTGTGGCCTTCCAAGGTGACCTCCTTGAAGAGGCTCAGGCTCTTGGGACGTAAGAGCCCAGTGTTTGGGACCAAACAGTGAGGTTACCCTGGAGACACATACCTCTTTCTGCGCGTGGTCTAAAAAAGGGCCGAGAATGGGGCCTGGGTTGTGTCAGCTCTCTGTTCTGACACCCTGGGGGCGTGGGGCCACCTTGGGTGTGAACAGTTCTTCCTGAGCCTTTATCCCATGGTTTATACTTCACTCCTGGTGACATTTACTGGATGCTTTCTGTAGATAATCGTTGATCCCTCCTGTGCCCCAAGGGGCAGATATTAGTAAGCTTTATATAGGTGAGGATAGCTGGGATTCAGAGAAGTTGTAAATTACTCCAGGTTTCATGTCTAAAAAGCAGTCATATTAAGACCTAAGCACGGGGCCCCTGCCCCAAGGACGACGTGTTTGCCGCAGCACCCCACAGCACCCATGGTGCCCTCAAAGACACCCCATGCGGGACCCTTCCACACCAATAGAGGTCTACACCACACCCCACAGCACCACCGTGGCTTCCCAGGGTGCCACTGACAGCACCCGTACAACCTCTGTGTCTCCCCGTAGCACCCACAGAGGTACCCACAGCACCCACGAGGCACCCTGCACGACACGCAGCATCACCCCGTGGCGCTCACGGCGGTCCTCCTCCTGTGTTTTCCACCCAGCCTTGCACAGAGTTCAGAGCTCCGGGAGAACAGGAAGCCCACTGATGGTTTTTTTTGTTTTTTTTTGTTTTTTTTTAATTTTTTTTTTCAACGTTTATTTATTTTTGGGACAGAGAGAGACAGAGCATGAACGGGCGAGGGGCAGAGAGAGAGGGAGACACAGAATTGGAAACAGGCTCCAGGCTCTGAGCCATCAGCCCAGAGCCCGACGCAGGGCTCGAACTCACGGACCGCGAGATCGTGACCTGGCTGAAGTCGGATGCTTAACCGACTGCGCCACCCAGGCGCCCCCACTGATGGTTTTAATCTCCCCAGCCAGCCCTCTGCAGCAGGCTGAGGGAGCCAGTGAAGGCAATTGCTAGGAAGCATGGGGATCTGCCTCCTGCTGAGATCTGACAGCAGGAAGCAGGTGGCAGGGAGGGGGTGACATAAGCCTGGCTTCCCTAGGAGAACCTGTACCCGGACTCCAGTTTATCTGCTTTTTTTTTTTTTGTTGCTCATACTTTTGCTATCATACCTAAAAATCCAGTGCCACAGGCCATGACGATTCACCCCTGATTTTTCTTCTAGGAGTTTTATGGTTTTAGCTCTGATATTTATATTATATTTAGATCACTGATCCATTTTGAGTTAATTTGGGTACATAGTGTGAGGTAAGGGTCCAGCTCCATTCTTTGGCATGTGGTCATCCAGTTATCCCAGCACCACTTGTTGAAATGACTATTTCTTTCCCCATTGAATAGTCTCTGCACTCTCATTGAAAACCAGTTTGCCATAGATAGATAGGTTTGTTTCTCTTGGTTCTGTTCCATTGGTCAATGTGTCTGTCCTTAAACCTGTATCATGCTGTTTCGATTACTATAGCTTTTTAAAAAATTTTTTTTTTATGTTTTTATTTCTTTTTTAGAGAGAGAGACAGAGCGAGTGGGAGAGGGGCAGAGAGAGAGAGGGGGAAACACAGAATTCGAAGCAGGCTCCAGGCTCTGAGCTCTCACCACAGAGCCAGACATGGGGCTCAAACTCACAAGCCGTGAGATCATGACCTGAACCAAAGTCAGACACTCAACCGACTGAGCCACCCAGGTGCCCCACTATAGCTTTTTTTTTCCTTAAATTTCTTTATTTATTTTGAGAAAGAGCATGAGTCGGGGAGGGGCAGAGAGAGAGGAAGAGAGAGAATCCCAAGCAGGCTCTGAGCTGCCAGCTGAAGCAGGGCGCGATCTCACAGATCGTGAGATCTTGACCTGAGCCGTGACCAAGAGTCACATACTTAACTGACTGAGCCACCCGGGCGCCTGATCACTATATGTTTATGTGTAACTTTTGGAGGAGCCTTAGTATGTTCTTTCTTTTTTTTTTTTAATTTTTTTTTTTTAACGTTTATTTATTTTTGAGACAGAGAGAGACAGAGCATGAACGGGGAAGGGGCAGAGAGAGAGGGAGACACAGAATCTGAAACAGGCTCCAGGCTCTGAGCGGTCAGCACAGAGCCCGACACGGGGCTCGAACTCACGGATCACGAGATCATGACCTGAGCCGAAGTCGGCCGCTTAACCGACTGAACCACCCAGGCGCCCCGGGAGTCTTAGTATGTTCTAAGCTCCCTGGTGATTCTAATGCCCACCCTAGTGTCCCTGGTCTTTAGAGGAAGTTGAGGCATAGTTAGGGAGGCCAGTTGGGAGACTGCCAGAATGATGTAGGGCAGTGCAGGGTGGCCGGGATGCGGTCCAGACGCAAAGCCACAGTTATCGGGGTAAAGAGGTCATGATGGAATTGAGGGAAGTTGGTAAGGGAGATGTTCCCATCCTCCCCAGTCCTCGGAAGGTCTTGGAGAAGCCAAAGGTGAGAGTGGAAGCCAGTGGTCCAGGTGAGCTCCATTAACCTCCTGCCCACCCCCAGGGTGATTTTGGGGAAGATCTGGGTACTAGTCACAGCTCTGCTCCACTGTGTGACCCTGGACAAGTTGCAGGACCACACTAAACCTCTATAAGGAGGGTCAGTACCGTCTGCTGCGAGCGAGGGTCAACAGGTCAGCTCTGCAAAGGCTAGAAGGGGCTTAAAGGCGACTGAGTGCTTGGCAGAATCTGTACCCCAAAGTTCCTGGCAAGTGCTTATGAGAATCTGCCCAACTGTCTCTGGGGGATTGGGGCAAACGGCCTCCACCGTGGCCTCTGCTGCCTCGGGCTGCCCCGGGCCGGCTGTGATGGGTCAGAGTGTCTTTTTCTGCTGAGTTGAAATGTACTTTCTTGTACCCTTCATCTGCTTGCCCCTAATCTGCTTTGTGGGCCTGCAGAGAAGAAGCATCATCCCCTTCCCTCCAGGCTGCCGTCCCACATCCTTGTCCCTTGTCACACACCTCCCCTCTGCTGCCGAGAGGTCATGGCTACCTCTGCCTCCCTCTGAGGATGCAGGTCTTAGTGGACTCTTGACTTCTTGTTCCCTTGACCTTCCTCTGGGGGGGACTCTAGCCTGAACTTGGCACTTTTATAGTTCAGCCCTCAGAGCCAAGGCCGGAGCTCCGGCCGTGTTCTGACTCCAGCCAAGGTGGGCAGGACCATCACCTCCCTCAGTCCAGACCTTTTATTTCTATTCCCGCAGCCGAGATGGCATTGGGTCCAATGATTTCTGCATCCCGGTTGGATTCAAGCTCCCATCTTTTCGTTGACCAGGTAGAAAAGGGATGCGCTCTTGCCATCTACATCACATTTTCCATCTGGTATTTATAAATCATGGTGCAGTTTAATGCAGGAGGGAGAGCATAGCTTTGGCAGTAGATGAACTTGAGAGCTATTGTTTCGCTACTTACTGGCTTGGGCAAATGAACTCTATTACTCTCCTGTTATGTGAAGATAGTCATTGTAATTGCAGGCTTCATGGTCAAGATTAGAGGAGATGATGGCTATCAGGTACGTAGCCCACCCCCTGGGAAGGAGTCCACATTCCAGAAAGGGTGGGTATCATTACCGGTGCCATCTGAACCCCTGAACTGTTCATTTTTCTGCAGTTCTGACAGATGGGGTGCAAGCCTTGGGTTTCAGCCCAGGATGGGGCACCAGTCCCCATGCCTCTTCTCCCCCCGCTGGCTTCCCCCTCACTCTCTGGCTGGGACATGTATGTGAGGGGACAGGATGACAGGTTCTCACCACCCCAGCTTCCTGCTCACTCAGCCCAATGTCTGCCAGAACTTTCTGGCCCCAAGCCAGCCCTGTGTCCACATGTGACTCATGACAGCAACCTGGTCTTTTTCTGCCATCGAGGATACTTTCCATCCCAAACCTTTTCCTTCCTTTCTTTTTCAAGTTGTTTTAAATTTACACAGGAAGGTTCACCCCTGGGCCATACACAACTTCGTCCCTGAAAGGAGACAAAGCCAGGGAAGCCTCTCTCTGGGACGCGCTCCATACACGGTTGGCTACGAGAGCCGGGCCAGGCACACCATCCGCTCGGGGGGGGGGGGGGGGGGGGGGGGGGGCGACTGCTCCTTGACATCGTGGGGAGGTACTAACAAGTGTTTGTTTTCCTCATCTAAAGACGGAGCCAGTCTTTTCTGCTGCTTTTCTGTTCATGCAGCAAAACCGAGCAGAACATGCTCTTTAGGAGGATTTATTTATTTTTTTAATGACATAGACTCACATTGTGAATCACAGCTGAAGCGCTTTCAAATATCCAGGTGTGGTAAGGAGGGAGGAAGCAGGAACACCATTTTCAGACGCATGTCAGCAACAGAGGAAGGGAAATGACTTGCCCAAGGTCACACAGCTGTGGTGTGTTAGAGATGGGCCTGATCTGGTGATCTGCTGCTGCACCCAGCTGCCTCTTTTATTAGTTAAAAGCGTGAAATGATAGATTTTAATTAATGGCCTAAAAATAAAGGGAAGAGTCCAAATCGGCTGGCAGTGCCGTCTGTTAGCTGGGAGTCGTTTCACGACCTGTGCAGACAGAGCTGCTGATGCGAGAAGAAATGAATGATGCCATGCCCTGTGCTTTGGGGCCCGCCACAGTGTCCCCATTCCTGGGGAAGGGTAGGGTTGTGTTATGAAAGAAAGGCACAGTGGGATCGAGGAAGGAGATTGCACTCTGGACTCTGAAACCTTTTTTTTTTTTTTAACAGACTTTATCTTCTAGGGCAGTGTTAGGTTCACAGCAACATTGAGGGAAAGCACAGAGTTCTCATACTCCCCCTCTCTGCACACGTACAACCTCCCCACTACTGACAACCCCATACCGCAGTGGTACCTGCATTACACCGATGGACCTCCGTTGACACGTTATCATCACCCAAAGCCCATAGTTGGCATTACAGTTCTGCTGGTGTCATACATTCATTCTGTGGGTTTGGTCAAATGTAGAATGACACGTATCCACCACTGTGGTATCTTACGGAATGGCTTCACCGCCCTTCAGATCCTCTGTGCTCTGCCCATTCATCCTTCCTTCCCCACGAAGCCACTGATCTTTTTACGGTCTCCATAGTTTTGCCTTTTCCAGAATGTCCTACAGTTGGAATCATACAGGGTGTCGCCTTCTCAGATTGGCTTTTTTCACTCTGAAATACGCGTGTGAGCTTCCCCCATGTCTTCTCATGACTTGGTAGCTCATTCCCACCCCCCCCATTTTTTTTTTTTTATTTTGGTAAATACAGATAACATAAAATGTACTGTTTTGACCGTTTTGAAGTGTGCCCTTCAGTGGTATGAAATACATTCACACTGTCGTGCAGCCACCCCCACGATCCATCCCTTAACTCGTCTCATCCTTTGAAGCTGAAACTCTACACCCATTAAACACTAACTCCCCATTCCCCTTTCCTCCCAGCCCCTTGCTACCCCACTCTTCTTTCTGTCTCTGTGAGTTTGACTACTCTGAGGACCTTATTATGTGAATGGAATCATACAGCATTTGTCTTTTGGGGTTATTTTGGGTTTTGTGTGTCTGTGTGTGTCCCCAGCATATTTCACTTCACGTAATGTCCTCCGTGTTGTAGCGGGTGTCAGACTTTCCTTTGTAACGTTGAATAATATTTCAGTATCTGGATGCACCTGAGTTTATTTATCCATTCACCTCCTGAAGGACATTTGGTTGCTTCTGAGTTTTGGCAGTTATGAACAAAAGCTGCTCTGAGCCTCCGTATGTAGCTTTTGGTCACAGTTTTCTTTTCTTTGTCTGGTTTTGGTATTAGGTTACTGCTGGCTTCGTAGAATGAGTTAGCATGCATTCCGTCTGCTTTTATCTTCTAGAAGAAACTGTTGAGAACTGGTACAGTTCCTTCCTCATATGTTTGGTAGAATTCACCAGTGAATGCATCTGGCCTGTGTTCTGTTTTGGAAGGTTATTAATTCTGGATTCAATTTATTTAGTAGATATAGGCCTATTTAGGTGGTCTGTTCTTGTAGGAGTTTGGGCAGGTTGTGTCTTTCCAGGACTTGGTCTCTTTCATCTAAGTTACTGAATTTATGGACCCAGAATTATTAACTGTATTCTTTTCTTATCCTTCTAATGTTCATGGGAACTAAGGTGATGTCCCCTCTTCCATAATTTTATAATTTGTATCATCTCTCTTTTTTTCTTAGCCTGGCTAGAGGTTTGCCAATTTTATCGGTCTGCTCAGAGAACCAGCTCTTGGTTTTATTTTCTCTGTTGATTTCCTGTTCTGTGGAGCCCACATTTTGGTGGTGGATCTGTCGCTGTCTGAGGGATTGTGACGTAAACCCCGTCCGTTCTCTGATTCTCAGTTTCCATATCTGCAGAATGGCTATGGTGACAGCAATACCTGATGGCAAATGGCAAAGGTGAGCCCACATTCATTGACTCAACAAGTATGTATTGAGCCCCTATTGTGTACTTAGGTACTGCTCTACATGCTGGGAATATTGTAGTGAACAAAACAGCAAAGTCTCTGCCCTCATGGAGCTTGTTTTCCTTTTGGGGACAGAGAGAGAGAGAGAGACCAAACAAATAAACCGAATGTCAGGCAATATCAGGTGCAGGAAGGGACGGGGAGCGGCCAAGGGTTTGCTGTTTTGGCTAAGAGGCACTTGGAAGGCCTTTTCTGAGCAGATGTCATTTGAGCAGAGACCTGAAGGTAGTGAAGCCCTGATTTCGTCTGCAGGAAGAGCCTTCCTGGTGAAAGGAATGGCAAAAGTAAGGGCCATTAGGCATGTGGGAGTGTCGGCAAGGAGGCCAGGGTGCTGGAGTGAGGGTGGCATGGAAGGAGAGGAGCTGCCAGCCAGGGTGAGGGCTTTGGATTTTGATTCTAAGTGTGATGGGAAGCCAGTAAACACGGAAGAGACAGGGTGAAATTTACATGTTACCAAGACCACTCTGGCTGCTGGGTAGAGAACAGGCTGTAGGGGACAGGGAGACCAGCATGGAGGCTGATGTCAGAATCCAGGCACAAGATGAAGTGGTCGGGAAAGACCAAATGGTGCTTAGAAGCCCAAACATTCAGGATCCATTTTGAAAGTAGAGCTGGGGCTCCTGGGTGGCTCAGTTGGTTAAGCGTCCGACTTTGGCTCAGGTCATGATCTCACGGTTCATGGGTTCAAGCTTTGCGTCGGGCTCTGTGCTGACGGCTCAGAGCCTGGAGCCTGCTTCAGATTCCGTGTCTCCCTCTCTCTCTGCCCCTCCCCCACTCACACTCTGTGTCTCCCAAAAAAATAAATAAACATTAAAGAACACTAACAACAACAACAAAAAGCTGACAGAGTCACTAATGGGTTGGATGGGGTAGGGGAAGAGTCCAGGATGACCAGAGGCCAGATGCCTGTAGACAGGAGCCTGGGTGGGCTAGGCTTTGGTGGACAGGGAGGGAAACCTACTGAGTTCTGTTTTGGGGCATTTTAAGTTGAGATATTTAGTAGCCATCCAAAGGGAGTTGGCAGGAAGTGGGTGGATTTACAAACCTGAAGTTCAGGGGTGAGGTCAGGGTTGGAGAGACAAATTTGTAAATCATAGTTTATAGAGAGTATTTCAAACCCTGGGCCTTCACGAGATCATCTAGGGAGTGATGGAGTGTAGATGGAGAAGATGATGGGGGATGCAGGGTCTTTGGAGACCTGGGGAAGGTGCCCACTGGTGGCTACCTGGAGCTGCCCGGAGGCAGCCCATCCTGGACACTGGGGAAGACAGATCTTATTTTCACAGTGTGCTGGGAGCTGTTGAGTGGCACGGAATGAGGATGAGAAGCCAGCTCCAAGAGCAAGTCCTGGGTGCCTGCTCTGAAGGAAAGCACTGTAAAACTGTCAGTGCCTGACATAAAATATAACAGGTGCAGCAGGTCTGTTATATTTATATATTATAAGTTATAATATATATAATTATATAAAAATTATATAATAAAATTATAAAAAATTATATATAAAATTATAAAAATATATAATATATAATTATATATAAATTATAATATATAATTATAATATCATATATATTATAAGTATATATATTTATATATTAACAGGTGCAGCAGGTCTGCCTAGGGTACTTGACATTCAAGGAAGATGGTATTCTGATACCTGCCTCCTCTATGCAACGAAATTATTTTTGGCAATAATGATGAAATAAAATCAATTCTAACAATGGCCGGAAAAGAAACACAGATGGCAAAACTTACCTTTCACAGAACTTCATATGTGTAACCAAGCCAGTTGACAAACATCTTAGCACAGAAAAGGAAAAAGTAATGGGTTCACACTTTTTAGTTACATTAATGGGTATTTCGAAAAAAGAAAGAAATGCTTGAGGAAAGTTCCAAAAAAGTAAACTCCACACGGTTTGGAGAATGGCTTGGATTCTGAATCCTTATTCTTGAAATGAACATGCTTCGCGGAGTCCCATTTGCATTGGGTCTGGCTACACAAGTGGTATTCTTTGAACTAGCTTCCATGTAGTACAATGTTTATTAAACTTTAAGTAATAAAAGTTTGCTCTTGTGAAGCTTACATACATATTACTAAAACTCACCTAGGACACTGACAAAAGATATCGAAGGCGACACAAACAAATGGCAAGATATACCATGCTCATGGATTGGTAGAATTAATGTTATATGTCCATACTACCCAAGGCAGTCTACAGATTTAATGCAATCTCTATCAAAATACCAATAGTGTTTTTCACAGAACTAGAACAAATAATTCTAAAATTTGTATGGGACCACGAAAGACCCCAAACTGCCAAAGCAATCTTAGGAAAGAACAAACTGGAGGTATCACAATCCTAGGTTTCAAGGTATACCTTAAAACCATAGTCAAAAAAGTATGGTACTGGCACAAAAATAGACAAATAAATAGATCAATGGAACAGAATAGAGAGCCTGAAAATAAACCCACACTCATGTGGTCAATTAATCTATGACAAAGGAGGCAAGAATATACAATGGGAAAAAGACAGTCTCTTCAATAAATAATGCTGGGAAAACCGAACAATTACATGCAAAAGAATGAAACTGGGCCACTTTCTTATGCCACACACAAAGATAAATTCAAAAGGGATTAGAGACCTAAACGTGAGACCTGAAATCATAAAACTAGAGGAAAACATAGGCAGTGATCTCTCTGATATCAGCCTTACCAACTTTTTTATGGATATGTCTCCTCAGGCAGGGGGGAAAAAAAACAAAAATAGATTATTGGGACTACACGAAAATAAAAAGCTTTTGCACGGCAAAGAAAACCATCAGTAAAATGACAAGGCAACCTCCTGAATGAGAAAAGATATTTGCAGATTACATACAGTAAAACCTTGGATTGTGAGTAACTTGTTCTGCGAGAGTTCTGCAAGACGAGCAAACATTTATAACAAATTTTAACTTGATAAACGAGCGATGCCTTGCAGTACAAGTAGTACATGACGCCAGACGTCACATGATCACAAATGAGCCAATGGTTCTTGACATTCAGTTTGATATACAAGTGCCATGGATCATAAGCATGTTTCTGGAATGAATTATGCTCGCACACCAAGGTTTTACTGTATTTGATAAAGGGTTAATATCCAAAATATATAAAGAATTTATAAAAGTGGACACCAGAAAAGCAAATATTCTGGGCAGAGGACCTGAGCAGGCATTTTTCCAAAGAAGACATACAGGTGGCCAATGGACACATGGGGATATGGAGAAAAAGGGAACTCTCATGCACTATTGGTGGGAATGCAAACTGGTGCAGCCATTGTGGAAAACAGTATGGAGGTTCCTTAGAAAGTTATTAATAGAAATACCATGTGATCCAGTAATTCCGCTACTGTGTATTTGCCCAAAGAAAACACAACACTAACTTGAAAAGATATATGTATCTATGTTTATTGCAGCATTATTTACTATAGCCAAGGTATATATGGAGGCAACCCAAGTGTCTGCTGACTGACGAATGGATAAAGAGGATGTGGTGATATGTGTGTGTGTGTGTGTGTGTGTATGACATATATATATATGTCATACACACACACACGCGCGCGCACATACATACAATGGAATATCACTCAGCCATAAAAAGAATGAGATCTTGCCATCTGCAACAACATGGACGGACCTAGAGGATACCACGCTAAGTGCAATACGTCAGAGGGAGGTAAACACCGCATGGTCTCTCTTATATGCAGAGTCTAGAAGACAAAACAAATGAACGAACAAATAAACAAAAAACAGAAACAGACTCATAAATACAGAGAACAAACTAGAGATTGCCAGAAGGGAGGAGTTAGGGGGAATGGGCAAAATAGGTGAAGGGGATTTAGGGGTACAAATTTCCAATTATAAAAAAAAAAATAAGTTACGGGGATGAAAAGTAATGAGTAAAACTTCTTGGGAAAGAAAAGGAACTCAGCAGGACTGCCGCAGTTGTTTAGAACCTCAAAGACTTTTTTCCAAGGCAGAGCGATTTATCACTGACATTATTTAGAATGATCCGCTTTTAGTCAGTTTCATGTTTGTTTTTAAATACCCTACAGACAGCTCATCCCCTAATTGCCTACACCCTGCACCCACCTCTCCCACTGCCCCACCCCTGGGACACCATAGGGAGATGTTTCCAGAGAAGGTGTTGCAGGGTGTGGGGGTTGGGAGAGGCGGAGGAGACAGAACATTCTCAGAAGATCCTTTGGAGGAGACGCTGTGGCTGGTCCTGCTGTATGACCAGTAGTATCCAGGTGGGAGAGGGGCAGACAGGCCTTCTAATGTCCAGGATACGCTGAGGCGGGAGGCAGGACAGAACCTGGGTCCATAGGTTTATTTGGCTGGAGTTCTGAAAGCCATCCGGATCCTGAGAACTGTCTCTGTATGGTGTCTAGTGTGCGGGAGAGTTGGGCACCGAAAACTCCATCCTTATGGTGACAGGTTGCCCCGGTTGGATGTGAGCCTGCATCCCTCCTGGGGACATGGCCGGCCCTGCTCAGTGGGATCCCTGCCCTCCCTCCCTCACTCTCCTTCTCTTTCTCTCCCTCGGAGCAGTCTGTGGAGGCAGCCTTCTAATGAAAAATCTCGTAACTACCAAGAGATAAAAATCCGAGGCTTTTGGTTTTTATTTCTGCCGAGACTCCCCAGAGAGCCTTTTAGGTAGAAAATGTCCCTTTGGAGCTGCGATTTTCTCCCAGACTTCAAAGACAGGGCTTCTTAGGAACACAACATCTGCTTAAACTGAACTTGAACCAAGAGGCAAGTGTGTCCCACGAGAGAGCTGGGGCAGAGCCGGGGGTACAGAATCTGCTTTCTGTCTCTGGGAGAAGCTCCCCAGGCCTGTCTCCTGTGTGCTGCAGTGTGTCCCCATGCTGGGGAGCCAGAGACCTCAGACCAGAGGCCGGGCTTTGTGCTGCCTGCTGTCCAAACAGCACCCAGGCCTTCCCTGTGGAAACCTCCCCACCCAGGAGGTATCGAGAAGCCCTGGGGGCCGTAGAGCTGGCTCCTGTGGCCTGGGAGGTCCCCTGGCCCTCAGAAATCCTCCTCTCCTTCCCTCCCCTCATCACCTCTTTCCCTCCCTCTGTCATTCACTAAGCATCCACTCCAATATAGAGATGAAAAATTCCCAGCCCTCGGCTTCAGTGAGCTTGAAATCTGATCGAACCACCCGATTACTCTCAAAGATAAGAAAAGTCGAACGCTTTGTGTACACGCACATGCTGTTATTGTTAAGACAATAAAACAACGTTACAGAGCTTGGGAAAGGAGGGAAGAGAAATCATCCAGTCCCCCTCTCAGGGACAAGGGGTCCATTTGTTTCCTGCTTTTGTTCACGCTCAGGCGTGTGTTCAGCAGAGGGGCCTCCAGAAAGCCGGTCAGCTGGGCTTTCCTGCTTTTCTTCGCTCTCCATCGCCCTGCTGCACAACAGCTATGTGGACTTGTCCCTGGACAGCCCTGGGCTAGGGGCCCCTGGCTTGCTTCCACTGGCCTTGCTTCCACAGGAGCTGCATGCCTCCTGGAAGGGGTTCCTGGGTCTAGCAAATAAAGCGACAGGCTGCCCAGTTTCTTCGAACTTCCAATAGACAATGAAGAATTTTTTGGTTTAAGTTTATCCCATCAATAGTAGCCAAACGTAATATTTGGGGCATAAGCTAAAAAAGATTACTTGTTGTTTACGTGAAATTCAAACTTACCGGAGCACCCTGTATTTTATCTGCTGACTCTATACCTGGAGTGTCTTCGCGTGTACGTAGTCAATGCTGCTTTCTTTGATACAGACAGAACTATCTGGCTGGTATGTTTTCTTTCCCACTTCATGGAAAAGAAGCTTGAATCTGTCCCTTCTCTTGAGCACGCCTTCTGGCCAACTCTGGTCTCCACTGTTCTGTGGCTTAGCACCCTTGGAGCCCAAAGAATCCAGCCCCTGTAGTTCACTCTAAGAACATCCCTTCCCCAGCCTCTTTCTGGAAGCTTCCAATGACTGCAGATGTTTGGTTTGCTCTCAGTAGGGGGGAGAAGAGGAAGGTGGGAGGTGTGAGTTAGCACTCTCGCTTGGGCCCATGGAGCTGCTGCGACAGACCCTACCAATGTCTTCAGCAGTGATGCATATAAGCATTTCCTTCTCCCTGCCGTATCTGGGGAAGCAAATGGGGTTGAGGGTGTTGACCCAGGGCTGCAAACCCACACAGGTTTATGGCATCTTTCTCTCCATCAGCGAACTTATTTTTTATTCTGAGGCAGCTTCAGGGTGATAAAAATATAAATCTGAACGGCAGACAGTATAAAACACAAAGCGATTGACTGCAGAGTGGAAAGACCGTGTTGCCTTGTGGTTAAATGGATTTTCTGTTTAACTGAGGGTTAAGTAGAAAACTCGTTTTGATTCAACCTCTGTTGTTGCAAATCTTTCTAAAATGTATTAGCCTGCTCCCTGGTTTTCCTAAGTGCACCATAATGACCATAATTGAATTTCTTTGCTGGCAGAGCATCCTGTGGGGCGTCGGGACCCGCTGTTGTAAATGTCAGTCCTCCACTTGCAGCCAGTACTTGGGCTTCAGAGCCTGCGGTGTGGTTGTGTGCGCTGGTCCATCACGTCCACTGCCAACCCCTTCTTCCGGCCGCCTGGGCTGGGTGGGGCTCAGGAAGGCACCATTTTACAGATGTGGAAGTTGAGTCTGCCAGGTAAAGGACTTGGTCCAAGTCACTCCAGCTAGTGGAGGAGCTCGTCCTGGAGTCAGCAGAAATGGCTGTGATGAGTTGGCCCAGATTCGAATCCTGGCCTGGAAGAAGACCGTTAAGCTTCATGAGCCTCAGTTTCTTCATCTGTGAATTGGGCATAACAACCTTTCGTTGCAGAGCTGCTTTTGAGATTCAGTGAGTTAATGATGTAGGTGGGCTGCACACCAGGCCCTTATATATATATATATATATATATATATATATATATATATATATATATATATAAAATACAATATATATCAATATACAATAAATGTATCAATATAAATAAATATATTAATATAATATATAATAAATACAAACAAGTTATAATGAGTATAAATCAATAAAACAAACATAAGTATATAATATAATATATTTAATAAATATGTATGTATTTTTTAATGGCACATAAAATCCCCTCCTCTCAGATTATCAAACGTACCCGGATCCTGAGATCCCGCACCCAGCTTCTTTCTACTTTGCTGACCTCCCTCCTGGGTGCACTAGTGGTTTTGTGTGTAGACCCCAGGGCCGGAATGTCGGGTGGGACTCCTGACTCCGCCCCCATTCCCTATGAGACGATATATCTGGGCCTCCATTTTCCCATCTGTAAAATGGGGCTCATCATAGTCACGTGCCTCCTAGGGCTGCCAGGAAGATCAGAAGCAACGGAGCCCATCCCTCAGGCAAGTGCTAGGCAAAAGTTTGCCACTGTCATTCTGGGCCTTGGTTAGGTGAGTCCAGATTGACCGAGCCTTCCTGGGTTTGGTTCATAGCCCGAGCGTGTTAACAGGACTGGGCTTTGGGCCGCAGGAGTTTGCACTGTCCGTTGAGGAGGGAGAACCACTCCCCCCCGACACACACACCTTGAGCCTGCTTCCTGCCACTGTCTGTCCGCTTACCCTTCCCTGGGGTGCTCGGAAAAGATGCTGAGAGGGGACTGTGGGTACCTTACGAGGGGCCCTGGTTGTTGGACGGATGACTTCTACCCTGACAAGGACCCCTGCCCAGGGGACGCTGGCCCTTGAATAGCCTATCTGTCTGGGACCTTCTGTGCTCCCTCTCCATATGTCATACATTTCTAGCATTTCAAGGAGGCATTTGTCATCTCCTAGGCTCGGGATCCCCTTGGAGCACAGAGGCCTCTCTGTGTGTGACCTCTGGACCCTCCATGGGTGTTCGGGTGTTCAAGGTGGGGGAATGGGGAGGACCCTTTGTCAAGTCAAACCCTGCCTGGCCAATGCGGCCACCTGTTCTGGCCTCCGGGCTGCTGGATCAACAACCCTCAGGCCTTGTAGGCAAAGCCACTTCAGCTCTGGAGTGACCAGCCCCACCCCCTGCTGAGCCCTGCGCTTCCTCTTTGGGTCACCCGCTTCTGGGCACCCTCTGGACTGCTGTGTGCGGGGGGGTGGGGGTGGGGGGTGGAGGTGCAGCTAAATAAATAGTCACCCTGCTATTCTAGCACAGGAACGACAGCCTGTGTGCAGAGCCCCTGGGTAGGCTGGTTTATTTATGCATTTATCTTTAATGGGAAGCCTACGAGAACTTGCGTGGTTTGTGAATATTTACAGGCACATTACCTACAGAGAGGAAATGAATTCATTCTCTCTCCTCTCCGGCTGCTAACAGATCACGCTGTGGCTCCCCGCCGCCTGCCTCCCACAGCCCTCCTTTTTCTTTCTTGCAACTCCTTGTGGTCTTTCTGCGAGCTCCAGAAGAGGAGGTTGGGCAAAGGTGTCTGTGTAATTCACCGTGCATTTATTGAGCACGTACTGTATTTGAGCCCTGGTTGAGGTGCTGGGGGGGGGGGGGGCGGGGAGCACCATGTCTCCCCGTGAAGGAGGTGTGTGGACCAAGAACAATGGAGCTCTACTGGAGGAAGCAGTTGCTTTAAGACCTGCAGGGGGTTGGGGCATGGTGTATGAGGGGCTCTCTGGGAGCAGGCCGGGCATAGGGACTGCCACTCGTCCTGAGCCTTGAAGGAATTTGTCCCCCTGCAGAAACGGTAACCCAGGCAGAGGGAGGGGCACCAAGCCGAGCAGGTGTGAACCAAGGGACCTCCTGGTGGCATGGAGTCTTCTGGTGGGCTAGCGCTTAGCACTGCGGAAGGGGGAGGAGGAAGAGCTAGAACTGTGGGTTGGGCCATATCATTTCTGGTTTTGAGCCGGAGGAGGAGGCCACCACAGACAGAAGAGATGGCCCAGGGTCACCCAGGTGCCCTAGCTAGCTGGGCTGCGAGGCCTCCTGTGGTAAGGGACTGAGTGGGCAAACCATGGCCTCTCTTCAACGTTTATTTATTTTTTGGGGGACAGAGAGAGACAGAACATGAACGGGGGAGGGGCAGAGAGAGAGGGAGACACAGAATCGGAAGCAGGCTCCAGGCTCCGAGCCATCAGCCCAGAGCCCGACGCGGGGCTCGAACTCACGGACCGCGAGATCGTGACCCGGGCTGAAGTCGGACGCTCAACCGACTGCGCCACCCAGGCACCCCAAACCATGGCCTCTCTTACGGAGAGAGGGCACTTTCTCCCTCATCTCCTCTTTGCTTGAGGCCGGGAGGAGCGAACGTGAGGCAGATGCAGTCTCTCCTCCATCCCCTTTTCACGGCAGACATCACTGATCAACCGTGACACCTTCATGGGACCCCAGATCCAGGCGAGGTGGGCACTACCGATCAATGGAAACCAGCCCTCAGAAGGGAGGTGGGGGCCCTGCGGTGGATGGCCGGGCCTCGCGTCAGCCTCAGCAGTGTGTCTGTGATGAAAAACTCACATCTCCTCTCCGGGCCTCAGTTTTCTCACCTGTGGGACAGGGGAGAGGGAAGGCCCACTTGGTCTCTGAGGATGTTTTCCGTGCCAGCCGCCCAGCGTTTGTCAGTCCACTCCTTTGTTCACTCTTTTCCACGAAGCATCACCGTGCACCCCCTAGGAATCCACTGGGAATACATTCCTGGGAGTATACTGGCGAACCAGGCAGCTGAGACTTTCCCTCAGTCCTGTGGTCTGTGGTTCTCAGAATCCTCACTGCTGAGGTCAGCTTGACCAAGGGCAGGGCTGGTCTTGACTGTCCCAAAGAGATGGCAGTGGCCGCCTGTCCAGTGGCCAGAGGGCATGGGAGACACTTGGGGTCCCTGGGCCCACACACCAGACATCCTTGCAGAGGTCGACTGGATGCCATCAGGTCAAGTCTGGGCAGTGTGAGGCTCAGCCCAGGCTCCAGGTCCTTCTGAGCCAAGGGAGGACCTGGTCTGGCCACTGTGGGCCTTGCCGTGGCTGCAGACCGAGTGTGTCCGTCTTGGGAGCCCAGGGACTGACCCCTGGGCTCTTCTCGGCAGAGAGAAGCCTCCTTTGTGCTCACGTCGCTTCCAGCTTTGTTCCTCCTCAACCCTCTCCCTTCCCACCTCAGTGTCCCTTTTGGCTATGTCCTCAGTTTGCCCCAGCTCATGCGACGTAAGACCAGCCCTTTCCCCCCAGGATTCTGAAATGGGGTGAGGGAGAGAGTAGAAATTTCAGAACTGTCTAGAGCCTCCTCGGGCCTGGCCGTCCTAAGAAAAAGCACTGTGCCCTTTTTGTATTCGGTGAGGGCTCCTCTTTGACCTGCTGTGGGCAGGAGGGAATGGGCAAGCCAGCTGGGACAGATCCAGAGAAGGGTTAATGGAGGGCAGTGACCTTCCTAGGCTGGGAGCCTTTGGGATCAGGGCTGTGGCTACAATCAGTCCCCCTAGGGAGCGAATGGGGCACACCTCGTTAAGACCCAGACTGCCTTCAACAGCTTCAGAGGGCACATGCACGCCTCCTGCACCCTCGGCCTTCATGCTCACCTTCCCGTGCACCTGCCAACCCACCTACCTACTCACACGCCTGCACACGCCCATCCGTGCAACACTTTCACATCCCTGCACATACCTCCCCCCACACCCACCCCCGCTCCCACTTACCACCCACGTGTCCTTGCCTGTGCACACTCCTTCCTTCCTGCAGATTCCCTCACCCCAGCCGTGTCCTCCCTTCCTCTCCCCACCATTCCCCCCAAACCCCCACACACGCACACACACGCACACAGGGGCTGCAGCCAGACTTTTGGATGGTCTTGCTTATTCTTCAGCTCTAGGCCTGCAGAACCTGGATTATCTGGGACCCTTTCACCCAGATGCTGAACCCAGCAAGGGCTCCGGGGAGAGTGGGAAGGTTGAGTCAGGGAATAATCTTGAGCCCTGTGCCAATGCCCTCTGAAGCTGGGTGTGTTTCCTGACTCCTCCTGTTTCCTCCATGCATCCAGCCATCTACCCACCCATTCATTCATTCATTCATTCATTCCAACACATATTCATAGCAGCAAACCAGGCATTTCCTTTGTGATGCTATGGTTTGTTAAGGAGAAAATCACATGACGTGACATGACCTGGAATCCCGTTCTTGCCAAGTGGGAAGCTGTGCAGCCTTGATCACGTCATGTCATTTCTGAGTTTCAGTTTCCCCACTTGTAAAATGGGGACCACAATGCTTTTCTCTCCAGAAGGGCCCTTGTCCCTGCGGATGGCAGCCGTGAGCACCGGCTTGGGGACTTCTGTGTCCACCATCAAAACCCTCCTGTAGACGGGGGCGGGATGGGGTGAAATAAATCCCTGCAACCTGCCAGCGCCCTGGGGCTGGAATGAGAGTGGGGACATTGGTGAGGAGTCTCAAAGTACCTGTGGGTCCTTGAGCCTGTCTGGAATGCCTACTTTTTAGGGATGGTCGGTCAGTTTATTCCTTCTGTCCCTTTAAGGGAGAGCGGTTGACATAGGACAGGCTTATCACACACATGTAGGAAATGTGATGCTCTAGGGGTTTGTGCAAAGGGCAGCAAGAACAGCCAGAACCTGGTGGCTCAGTCATCGTGCATGCTGCGCCGGAAGCTCCAGCCGGCCGTGCCGTCTGCAGCGAAGGGTCCGTAAAGCCTGGCGAAGGCTTGGGGAACTGCTGGCGTCTGCATGTTGGACCTTGCTGGAGGCTGGCCCACGGCCACCAGAGTCCACCTAGAGACCCTTCCCTGCCTCACCTGGCTTGCACCACGGGGCCTCCTTGATGCAGGTGCAGATGTTGCAGCTGCCAAGGCCCTGGGGGAACCAAGAGGTAGACGAGTGGCTGCTGTTTGTTTGTTTAATATTTTTAATGTTTATTCATTTTTGAGAAGGAGAGAGACAGAGTGTAAACGGAGAGAGGGAGACACAGCATCTGAAGCAGGCTCCAGGCTCCGGGCTGTCAGCACAGAGCCCGATGTGGGGCTCAAACTCGTGGACTGAGAGATCAGGACCGGAGCCAAAGTTGGAGGCTTAACCAACTGAGCCACCCAGGCGCCCCATTTTTTTAAAATACTGTAACACTTTTTGTTGGTCATTGTAAAACATGAGGCTAATGTCTAGAGAAGTGAGACACACACACACACACACACACACACACACACACACAGGACTGTTGGCCCTTTGATGGATGGGACACTATCTTCTCCACCTTTGTTGTTCAGAGGCTGTAATAGCACACAGTAGGGGTCGACAGATCTTTGTTGGATGATGAATGAATGGAACCTTCCAGCAGCCTGTGCATGCCTGTCTCCTCCCACATCCCTGGCATGTTTGGTAACAACGCCAGACAGCAGAGCTTTTTATAAATGGAAGAATAGAAGAAATGTCATTTAAGGGTACAAACTTACAACTAGTAGACAAATAAATCCTGGAGATCTAATGCACAGAATAGTGAATATAGACAACAAGGTTGTATTATAATCCACAAACTGGCTAAGAGACTAGATCTTTCTTTTGTTTTAAGTTTATTTCGAGAGAGAGAGAGAGAGAGAAAGCATGAGCAGAGGAGGGGCAGAGAGAGAGGGAGACCCAGAATCCAAAGCAGGCTCCAGGCTCTGAGCTGTCAGCACAGAGCCTGACGCGGAGCTCGAACTCACGAACTGTGAGATCATGACCTGAGCCAAAGTCGGACGCTTAACTGACTGAGCCACCCAGGCACCCTTCAATTTTCCCATTAAAAAAATATTTTTTTAAAATATTTATTTATTTTGGACAGAGAGAGACAGAGCATGAGCAGGGGAGAGGCAAAGAGAGAGGGAGACAGAATCTGAATCAGGCTCCAGGCTCTGAGCTGTCAGCACAGAGCCCGACGCGGGGCTCGAACCCATGAACCGTGAGATCATGACCTGAGCTGAAGTCATCCAGATGCCCTGAGACTAGATCTTAATTATTCCCATTGCAAAAAAGAAATGATAATTATGTGACTGATAAAAGTGCTATTGGTAGAAAATAATCATATTATAGTATAAAATGTATTAGATCAACATGTTACATACTTTACATTTACACGATGTTATGTGTCAAATATGTTTCAACTAAATAAATAAATACACATCTTAAATAAAATAGTCAACATGCTTTTTTTTTTTTTTTTACAGATTTTATGTTAATTCCAGTTAGTTAACATACAGTCTATGTTAGTTGCAGGTATACAATATAGGGATTCAACACCTCCATATATCGCCTGGGTCGACGTACTTACGTGGACACATACAAACAATTATTTTTCTTTTTTCCCCAAAGAACTACAGACTTTATTGTGGTACAACTGATACGCAGATCGTAAGCGTCTACCCCGTTTTCATCACGTGTATACCCATGCAATCCACATTCCCAGCGATGTAGACAACGATTCCATTCGCCCAGTAAGTTCCCTCAGGCTCCTTCCCGGGCAACCGTGGATCTGCTTTGTCTCGCTATAGATTAGCTCTGCCTGTTCTAGAACTTCCTAAAAATGGACTGCGACTGCAGTGTGTACTCTTGTGTCTGGCTTCCTTCACTCAGCTTAATGTTTCTGAGATTAGGGGCGCCTGGGTGGCTCAGTCAGTTGAGCGTCCGGCTCTTGATTTTGGCTTAGGTCATGATTTCAGGTTTGTGAAATTGAGCGCCGGCTTGTGGGCTGGCTCCACGCTGAGTGTGGAGCTTGCTTAAGGTTCTCTCTCTCTCTCCATCTACTGCTTGCACTCTCTCTCTCTCTCTCTCTCAAATAATAATAATAATGATAATAATAATTCCAACATTCATCCATGTTGTTGCCTGCATGAATAGCTCCTGACTTTTCATGGCTGCATAGGGTTAGATCTTCTGCATATCTGTATACATACATATAAGGATTTGCTCATCCATTCATCCTTTGCTGGGCATTTGGATGTTCCCAATCTTGGGTTACTAGATGATCAGCTTACTATGAACATTTGAGTAAAGCCTTGGTGTGGACACATGCTTTTTTTTTTTCCTTTTGAATGAGTACCTAGGAGTGGAATGATGTGGAATGATCACATCATAGGGTAGGTATGTGTTTAACTTACAAGAAACTGCCAAGATGTTTTCTAAAATGGTCGTTCCCCCTTATATCTCCACCAGCCACGTGTGAGAGTCCTGGGTCTCCTGCAACTTGTTCAATATGTAGTATGGTCATGGGCAACTTTTTATTTTTATTTTTTATTTTTAAAAAGTTTTAATTTATTTTTTATTTTATTTTTTAATCTTTATTTAAAAATTTTTTAATGTTTATTTTTGACAGAGAGAGCAAGAGTGAGGGAGAGAGAGAGAGAAAGAGCAGGGGAGGGGCAGAGAAAGAGGGAGACACAGAATCTGAAGCAGGCTTCAGGCTCCAGGCTCTGAGCTGTCAGCACAGAACCTGACTCAGGGCTTGAACTCCTGGACCATGAGATCATGACCTGAGCCAAAGTTGGACACCCAACCAGGTGCCCCTATTTATATATATATATATATATATATATATATATATATATATATATTATATATATATATACACACACACACACACACACATATACATATATATATATATATATACGCACATACATATACATATATACATACATATATATATATATATATATATATATATTTTTTTTTTTTTAGAGAGAGAATGAGAAGGAGGGGCAATCTAAGACAACACAGGGCTCTATCCCATGACCCTGGATCATGACCTGAGCTGAAATCAAGAGTCGGGTGCTAAACCGTGACTGAGCCACTCAGGGGCCCCACTGGCAGCTTTTTAATTTTGGCCACTCTATAGCTGTGTGGTGTTATCTTATTACGGTTTTAATTCGCACTCGCTTACTGGGTGAAATTGAGCACCTTTCCGTGGGCTGATTGCCGTTCGAGTATCTTCTTTTGTGAGATATCCGTCCAGTCCTTTTGCCCCAGTTTTTGTCAGATTGTCTCTTTTTATTACTGAGTGAAGGGAATTCTTTATAATTTTTAGAAGAAAACTTCAGAGGATATTTTCGTGGCCTTGTGATAGGGAAAGATTTCTTAGACGGGACATTAACCACAGTAACCATAAAAGGAAATTTTGATACATGGGACTTCCCTAAATTGTAAAACTTTTGCTCGTCGATAGACACTGTTAAGAAAACGAACGGGAAGCCACAGACTGGAAAAAAGTAGTCACAGCCCATGTAGAGCCGGGAGGTAGCCTCGCCATTTCTGAGGACTTGCCCGATCCCACAATGCCCCGCTGAGGCCGCTCCCGTCTCGGCCAGAGCGCCCTCTGGGGCTTGCACCCCTGGTCCTGGCTCGCCCCTCTTTCGTTTCCAGCGCCCCCAGGGTGAATCCTGGCATCCTCCACGGGGCCTCAAGGTTCCGCCTCCTCCCGCTCGCAGTCTGGGCCAGCACTGTGTTCACTGGCTCCAAGCTCTTTCCCCTGCAGCTGCGGTCACGTAGGCTGTTCCTCGACAACACGCTTTTCCTGGCTGTTCAAGCAGCTACCTTGCCCCTCGGACCCCGAGCCATGGCCTGGCTCAGCTGCAGCGGCTTGGGTGGGAGAGCAGGGGTCAGGGCACAGCCTGCTTTGGTGGCTTGTGGGGAGAGATTGGGGTGCAGTTTAGGAACCCTGTCCTTGGCGTCAGGAGCACAAAGCCAACTCTTTAAGGACAAGTGGGTGCCTGCCCTGACCAGCCGGAGTGGACGGTGGTGGTCACACGGGGCCAGACGTCCTCCACCCTCGCTGCTGGGGCATGGGGTCGGGCTGGGGAGGCTGTGGGAAGACTCTGGAGCCCAGGGCAACAGCTGATCGCCAACCAGTGCCCGCATATGGCAGGATTTTGTCCCATGCATACTGGCGGGCTCGTGGTCCTGGCTCACGGTCTTGCTTTTACCCCATTTTCTCTGAAGCCTTTTTATTTCCTGTATTTACAACAATCGTGTCATGCCATTACCTTTCTAACAAGACCACAGATTATGAGAATGTGTTTAGGCATTCATGCCCCCAGCTCTGCCCCTCAAACCTGTTGAACCCCTTACCATCAGGTGTCTCGGGGACCCTGTGCTGTCACTTCTCATATTCATCTCTGTGTAGGAGGCACTACTGTGATTTTCTTTGTCCGCTCTCTCTATCCCTGGACAGCAGACTCTGTGAAGGCAGCCACTGCTTCTGCCGTGTCCACTGCCGGGTCCCCAGCCCTGAGGACTGTGCATGGCACACAGCAGTTGCTCAGTGAATACTTGGCTAGTCAATGAGGATAAACGAACAGCCACCTGACAAGATAGTCAACCCAAGTGTATTCTCCCATTTTTCCCAGTTGGAAAACCAAGGCTCTGGGAAGTGCAGTGGCTTCTTCAGGGTCTTGCAGCTGGTAAGAGGCAGAGTCATGAGTGAAGGGCAGATCTTCCGGTTTCTAGCATTTTCCGCCCCAGGACCGCTGCACTCGTTCTAAGTTTAAACCCAATAATGTGAGTAGTAAATAATATAAAAACGTGGAGTGCTGTATAAATAAAAGGTGCCGTTAAAAATATCTATGGTGAGGGCCACCTGGGTGGCTCAGTTGGTTGAGCGTCTGACTCCGGCTCAGGTCATAATCTCGCAGTTCATGGGTTCGAGCCCCGCGTCGGGCTCTGTGCTGACAGCTCCGAGCCTGGAGCCTGCTTTGGATTCTGTGTCTCCCTCTCTCTCTGCCCCTTCCCTGCTCATGCTCTGTCTCTCTCTGTCTCTCAAAAATGAATACACATTAAAAAAAAATTAAAAAAATATATATCTATGGTGATTTTAATCATCCCTAACCACGGTGATGAAACAAAGCACTAGTCTAAATATGGGCAAGGCTAGTGTACAAATCCAGATGTTCCGTAGGGGCTTGATATATTTCCTGTTGTGAATGTTTCTATGACAAGTTGACGAGATGCAAAAAGTTATGTATACAGTGATTGCAGGGAAATCACGATAATGATACATTGTATAGAGGAGTACCCACTGCTGAGACCCAGAAACACCAAAGACCCAGCAAGCACCCTGCCTGAGTGTGCCTCTTCCCACTCCAGACTTTGCGTTTCTCCTCTTCTCTGCTTTTTTTTTTTTTTTATGGCTTTTCCACATCCGTTCCTTTAATACGTTCTCTTCATTTATATATATTCATTCAGCAAATGCTTATAGAGCTTCCCACCCCCCTGCTGTCCTGCAGTTGTTGAAAGAGAAGAGAGATAGGAGATGTTCTATTTTCTCTCTGACATAAAAATTCTCCTGGTGGAATGTGCACTGCACCCTCCCCCCCCCCCCCCCGCCCCATCACCACTCCCTGAAAGCCAGCTTTTCCCCTCAAATGCCTCGTTTGCGTTTTGGCGCACACTGCCGCCCGCTTCGAGTCTTTTCCACAAGATATTTGTGGCTTTGGCAAGGTGGCTTCTACCATTACTAGTGTCCCTTTGTCCGGAGGTTCCCCCGCCCCGTCTCTGTTTCACTCTGTATGCATGGGGTCATCGCCTGGACCTGGCGAAGCAGAACTTGGCCCCCGGGGGTGTGTGGGTCTGCTGACCAGTGGTACCAGTGCTAAAGCACCGGGATGGTCGAGGTCAGCGGGCAGGGGCGGGCCAGCAGAGGACTCTGACAGACGGTTATCAACACTTGCTCTCTAAGACCTGCATGCCCTTGGGCAACTCATTCAACTCATATTCTCACCCCCTTGGAGAGCGAGGAAGGGCAAGGTGAGGGGGGCAGCGGGCTTGAGAGGTTGAGAGCCAGACTGACTGGCTTTGTTAGCTTCCCGGTGCCTCAGTTTTCTCATCCGAAAAATGGAAATAAATTTCCGATCTCATAGGGTCATTGTGAGGTTTAAAAGACACAACATGTAGCCTCTGGCCAAGTCCAAAGCATGCACTGGCTACATATTAGCAAGTGTGAATATCATCCTAGCCTCAGGGATCGGGCTGACCTCTCCTCCAGCTGCTTCGGGATGCTTTTGAGGTGATCAGTAATTGCCCCTTGTTTGCCCAGGCTACTCTCTGGAGCTCTCGGAAGCCCTCAGTGTCCCTGCTCACCCAATCTGCTGTCCCCGGGCAAGTCTTAAAGCCCCTGATGGTAGCACAGGGCAGGTGGTCACACTGGAGACCAACGAGGAGCCTCGTCCACACCCAGGTCTGTTCACCGACTCTTGCTGGCACGGAGCAGCCCATTTTACAGATGGAGAAAAGACAGAGAATCCAGGATATGAAAACGGGAGCTGGCTGGCTAGACTTTTCTCCTCTTTTCCCAGGAGTCTTGCGGGGGCCCAGAGACCCTCTCTGAACAGTTGGCAAGTCGAGGCTCTCGGAGAGCAGGGCAGCCAGGGATTAGCCTGAATCCCAGATGAACGTGATCACCGGAGGACCGTCTGTCACGGCTTCCTTGGCTCTGACAGCGGTGCTGGTCTGCGGAACGTTCCGCGAGGACAGAGACGTCCTGTACTTGTGCTGTCTAGCACGAGGGCCACTTGCCACCTTGAATACTTAAAGTGTGGCTAGTGTGGGGGGATCTGGGGGGGGGCTCAGTCGGTTAAGCATCTGACTCTTGGTTTCTGCTCAGGTCATGACCTCACAGTTCAAGCCCCATGTCGGGCTCTATGCTATCAGCGTGGAACCTGCTTGGGATTCTCTCTCTCTCTCTCTCTCTCTCTCTCTCTCTCTCTCCCTCTCCCTCTCCCTCTCCCTCTCCCTCTCCCTCTCCCTCTCCCTCTCCCTCTCCCTCTCTCTTTGCCCCTCCCCCGATCTCTCTCTCTCAAACCGATCTGTCTCTCTCAGAATGAATAAATACACTTAAAAAAAAGTGTGGCTAGTGTGGCAGAGGGTGACTGGCAATTTAATTTGTTTAATTTTATTAATTAAATTTAAATAGCCACACACGGCTAGTGACTGCCAGTTTGGAGAGCTGGTGGCACCTTCATGGTGGCTTTGTTTCTCCTGTACCTGAGGAAGGGGTATGGGATTAAGGTGGTCCTGTGTCAGGGTTGATTTTACACGCGTGACCTCGTCACTGCTCGGAGGAAGAGAGGGGCCAAGTCAAAGGAAGAACCCTTACGTCTGGCTGCCTTTGCATTTCTGCAGACAGGGCTGTGCAGGGCACCCGGGCACGGTGGGGGGGGGGGGGGGGGGGCAGACCATGGGAGCCACGCAGTCCCACGTGGCGGCGGGTCTTTCTCCTCAGCTTTCGGTTAGAGCCACGCGGGGCATCCGGAGTCGGGGAACAGCAAAGGAAGACAGACGTGCAGATTTCCCCCTTGCAGCAACCTTACAATAACACCCTCACGTCAGTCGCTGGGTTTCATTCACCCGGGGAGAAGGGAGTGTTGCGTGAGTTCATCAATGAATTCTTTTCACAGCTTGCAAATGTTTACACGAGGCAGAGCTGAGATCATCAGAGAAGCTGAGGTTCTCACTTCCCGGCAGAAATAAGTCACGGGCAAGGGGAATAAAGCAACGACCCCCAGTCAGATTTTATGGGGCTCTTCCCATCTTTAACCCACGCTGGGATTAAACTGTCCAAATTGGAGCCTTCTGGTAGGAACAGAGCTCAATTAGCTTTTCTGTCTGCTAAGGAAAAAGCTTTCCACGGTATAGATGCTCCTTCGTGAACTTGCTGTGTGGCCTACGACAAGTTACTCAACCTCTCTGAGCCTCAACCTCCTCGTGTGAGAAAGGCTGGCAACGATACCTCGCAGGGGGCCTGTAGGAATTCCGGGAGACAAAAGACAGGCTGGCCTTGGAAGCAGTGAAGGTCCGTGGGTCCTTCGGAGTGGTTGGCAGAGAAAGATGTGCTCTGCAGGAGGCTGCAAGATTAGTTATGCTGATCCGGGAGCCAGGCCTGGGTGGATTATGTGCCATCAACCCAGAACTGTGGTATTTGTGGAATGAAAAGAAGAAGGGACCCCAGATCAGTAGGAAATGAGTTTTTATTTTCGTAGTCGGTCAGCAGGACACCGCAAGCGTCGGAAGAGGAAATCAATAATAGTCTGTGCTCAGCCCGTAGCCCTGCCCACCTCCTTCCAATCCTTGTCTGTGTGGGGCTGTGCAGGGTCCATGGAACTGAAAGACTCCTTCTGGAGCCCTTGCCCCAGGCCCATGCCCCTTTCTGAGTGATCTGGGGGCCTGAGGGACGCTGGGTCATACACCAGGGAACAGGGTCTCTTGGGGTTTCCCAGGCTGTCAGAAGGACACCCATCGGAGGGCGTCTTCATTCCGTCCCTGAGCCCAAGACCTCCGACATCACAGACTCACAGCTTTTAGTCAGTCACCCAGGCAGTGACTTCACTGCTGGGCTCTGAGGGTCCCGGGAGGCTGTGTCTGTCTGCTGTGTGCACGCATGCTCACTCTGAGCTGTAGGAGAACAGAAAAGGAGATAGAATGATAGATGTCCAAGGAACCTGGTCCAGCAGAGTGAGATACCCCAAAAGGGGACCTCATGAGGTTTAGAATCCTGTGTCCTCTCTCTGTGAGCCTCAGCTTGCTCATCTGTAAAGTGGCACTGCGAATAGCTATTCACAGGGGGAGAGACCCTTCTCCAGGCTCTCAGAAAGTGAAGTCTACTCAGGTCCCTATTGCAGTAAATAAAGCCTGGTTTGAGGGGTGGCCTCTGAGAGACTCCAGCCTGGGTCTAGACTGTGAGCAGTGGGACTAAGTCACGTTTAGCCCCCGCTCTTCTCACGTTTGGGGGGCAAGAGGGACGTATGCCCGAAACACATCATAATGATTTCCATTCACACTTTTGCACAATTTGGCTCGTATGTTTCACCAATCAATAGTGGACGTGTTGGGTCCCTGAAGAGGTTGGAGAGCTTCTACCTGGACCCCAGCGTGGGGAGGCCAGAGGCCTCAGCAGAAATCGAGGAGCTGGTGTGTGGGTGTGTTTCTGTTCTGAATCTTTATGACCCATGATGCCCCCGGCCCCACCTCTTTCTCGTGGGCACCGAGAGGTGCTCAGAGGCGCCCCATCACCTCTTCTGTGGACCGTCTCCTCCTCGTGGTCCCCAGTACGTCCCAGCCACAGAGGAGCCAGTCACTGAGGTCTGGGCCTCTGCTCGGGGAAAGGGGACTGGCTCCGGAACAGCATGCAGGGCGTGGCATTGCCGGAGAAGGTTCAAGGTCAAGGCCAGCAGTCAGGCCCCCAGGGCTGTGGAGCTCAGGATGGTGTCCTCTGCTCTTGGCTGTGTGTGCAGCCTTGGGCGAGTCATTTCTCCCAAGGGAGCTTCAATTTGTGACAGTACTTACCTCGAAGGACGGTTTCTCAGCAGTTAGCGAGAGGCTGGCATTTTATGCATTCGTTCAGAAATATGCATCGAGCACTTACGATGTTCTGTGGACACCGTTCTGGGTCCTGGGGTACAGCAGTGGACAAGTCCCCCCCTGTGGACCTTTACACTCTAGTGGGAACAACAGACCTGGTACATAGTCAGTATGAACTGATTTATATGTTGTCTAAATATTATATATTTAATTGTATGCGTATAATTATGTATTTATCATTAGCTCATACAGTGATTATGTGTAAATAAAGACGTATTTAAGGGAGTGGGAAGATCGCTGAGCGATGGTGGGGGAAGCTGAGGGAGAAGCCAGAGAGATGTCTCTGAGGGGAACATGTAAGCAGAGACCGGAGGAAGGGAGGGCGCACGCCCAGAGCTCCTCTGGGGACCAGCTGCAGGCAGAGGGGAGCGTGGGCACGGAGCGTGGGCCCCGGGACTGGAGGAGACTCGGTGGGGGTGAGTGGAAGGAGGTGGGGAGGCAGCCAGGGGGATCGGGTCGGGCCCTGCGGGTAAGGACTGTGGGTTTGCTTGGCCGACTGCTTGGCACAGAGCCTTCATTCGCTCATGGGGTGTCTGTGAGCACCTCGTGACAGCCTCTGGTGGGTGGGGCGTGGGGGTGCGGGGACGGAAGCACAGGGCCTCAGAGGGTCTCAGCTGGCTCTGGGTTACGAGGCACACCCTCTCCGGAGTGGGGCTTTGGTGGAGCCTTGTGGGAGCCATGGAGACACAGTGACATCCCTGGGCCCCGCCGAGCCCCCTTCTGGTGGCTGGCACCTCAGCCAGCTCTGGAAGGACAAGTGGACCTCAATTTGGGGGAGCAGTCTGGGAAGGGGGCGTCGAACAGACTGTGGACGAAGAGCATGTGCCAAGGCCCTGAGGTTGCAGAAGGCGTGGCTGTGGGGAAAGGCAGTCTTCAAATGTGGCTGGCAGCCTGGGATTTATGGGGGGGGTGTGAAGTGAGGGGAGCCCAGCGCGGCCTGCTGTGTGACCTGAGGTCAGCTGTCGCAGGAGCAGAGCCTGCAGGGAGGATTCCGGACAAGTGACGCATTAAGGATCTGCTCCCAGGGTTGCCGCTAAGGGAGGCCAGTGTGCCAAGTCAGGGGCTCCCAGGAAAAGTCCCACAGAGGGTGGCTTCAGCTCAACTCCACGGGGGAGCTCAGAGCTCGCCCCCAGTCAAGGCAGGGGAACTGGGCTTTCCTGCTCCCCCACCTGCCAGCCCCTGGCTCGGGGCCACCGGTGGCTCAGAACACTTCCAGCTCTCTGCTGGCAGGCACAGTAGCTCCAGGGGCCCACGGGCATCTGCTGAAGAGGAGACCCAGGAGCAGGCATTGAAGCCAGTGCCCCCCGAAGGTGGGAGGCATGCCGGGTCTGTTGGGGAGATGAGTTGGGGAAATGGGGGAAGGTAAGGTGACCCACCCTCCCGGTTTGCAAGGGACAAGGGGTCTCCTGGCATGTGAGACTTTGAGGGGATTTTTTTGTTTGTTTGTTTTGGGAGAGAGGGCTTGAGTTGGGGAGGGGGCAGAAAGAGAGAGAGGAAAAACCTTTTATAAAAAGATTTTTTTTTAATGTTTATTTATTTTTGAGAGAGACAGAGACAGAGCGTGAGTGGGGAAGGGGAAGAGAGAGAGGGAGACCCAGAATCCGAAGCGGGCTCCAGGCTCCGAGCTGTCAGCACAGAGCCCCACACGGGGCTTGAACTCACGAGCCGTGAGATCATGACCTGAGCCGAAGTCGGACGCTCAACTGACTGAGCCACCCAGGCGCCCCGAGAGAGAGAAAATCTTAAGCAGGCTCCACACTCAGCACTCAGCCCAGAGCCCAACGTGGGGCTTGATCCCACGACTCTGTTTCGTGGCTTGAGTCGAAATCAAGAGTCAGGCGCACAACCGACTGAGCCACCCAGGTGTCCTGAGACTTTGAGTTCTAAACCCAGGATGAGGGGTCATGGAGCAGCAACAGAGTCCACTGCAGTGACCTCACCTCCGCAAGCCTCAGCTTTTTCTTCTGTAAAATGGAGGTCATCATTATATCAACTTTGTGGGGAAGCTGGTGAGATTCATCACAAAAAAACCCAAGCAGAGCCCCTTGCCTGGCCCAGAAGCCACTCGAAGAATGTTCTCCAGCTCCCCCGCAGCCCCTTCCCTTGCCAGGCATCAGTTGCTCTCAAGCCCTGGAAGGATGCGAGCCAACATTTCCGAAGCCAGGGTTCCTCCTAGTTCTTCGCCTCCCGCCCCCCCTCCCCGAGCATCTGACAACTGCTTGTGGACGGAGGCCCCAAGAGGAGGAGGAGGCTGTGTCTTTAAGGGTCCCGAACAGCGCTGAAATGTTATGACAGTGCATCTCACGGGGGATGCAGTTTCCACGGCAACCCCACACTAAGATAAGCAAGCCGCCTGTGTTTTTTCCCTGCAAGGTTCAGGAACAGGGTGGGGGGAGGAATTAGGCGATCTGTCAGCGGGTGGGACTCGAAAGCCGGAGCCACGTCCATTAATCCTTGAGCTCTGATTGCCTTATCCGGGAACGAACGTGAGCCGTTAGAGGAGGGAGAAGAGAGCCCCTGGCCCTGGCGCCCCGTCTTGTGGGCTTGAGCAGGAGCCGCCTCTGGATGCACAGTGAGAGGAAGAAAGAGGAAGAACGACAGTCAAGTTTTGTCTGAGACATTGCAGCCCTCTCCAGCTTCACCCCCCACTGAGTGTTTCCTAGAGTTAAAGCCCAAACAGCCGAGGGCTTCGTGTGTGTGTGTGTGTGTGTGTGTGTGTGTGTGTGTGTGTGTGAGTGTGTGTAGAGATCAGAGTAGGGGTTAGCATCAAAGACTCGGGATCTGCACTCAGGTAGATAGAGGGTTCAAATTGTGGTGCCGCCAGTGGCTGAAATATGGAGCTAGATAACCTGACGGAGCCTCAGTTTCCTTATCTGTAGAATGGGATACCGATGAACAAGGAGCAAACAGCCAGGGTCTGCCCCCCCCTTGGAAAGTTGTAGCTGAGATTACGTACTGTGCCAGGTGCTGTACTAGGCGCTTTTACACGCAGGAGGGAACTTAAAAACCCTTCACATCAAGCCTGAGAGGTCGCTTTCACCCCGCTAATTATAGCTAAGGTCACACAGTCACTCTGTAAAAGAGCAGGCCACAGACAGGTCTTCTGCTACAAACCAGCTCGCCACGGGAAGCTGTGCGGAATGGGGTGAGTGAGTGAGTGAGTGAGTGGATGAATGAATGGATGAATGAATGAATGAATGAATGAATGAATGAATGAATGAATAGAGCGTCCAAGCTGCCACAGTGGGGAGGAAACAAGGTGGCCATGGTGGCCCCACCAGAGCCTCTCCTCCTCCCACTCCTCCCCACTCACCCAGCCCCTCGGCCTCGCCTCTCCTCTCCTGTCTCCTGACACCCACCCCCAGCAGGCTCCAGCGGGGCTCGAATGTCCAGAATCTGGGTTGTGAACTCGCTGACGACGTGACTTCGGAGACGTGTCCTTTTGGAGCCGGCGGTTTCTTGTCTGTAAAATGGGCACCGTGAGCCTTGCTTCGTCTGCTGTCCCGTGTTGTTGGGAGCGATCAGATGGTGGCCGTGCCGTGTACTCAGTGGATGTGAGCGTTGTAAGGACAGACTCCTCGTGGCCTCGGGGAACGACTCCCTCCTGGGGTATCTGCATGGGAAGGCTGGAGGGTGATGCTTGGGCCCAGAGGAAGATTCTCCAGTGGCAGAATCGCAGGTCCGGCGATAACTGATGTGAGATACAGACGCTTAACCGACTGAGCCACCCCGGCGCCCCCAGGAATGTGCCTGTTAATAGATGCCCTGGTGTTGCTCTAACCTACCAGCCAGGGCAGGAGCGCAGGGGCAGACAGGAGGGGCAGGTGGGTTTTCGCCAGCTTGGGGGCCGAGGACTGTGGTATGCTTGTGGCTGTGTGACTGGGGATATCCCTGTCCTGCTCTGGTCATCATTCCCCTCATGTACACCACAAGGGGGCAAGACCAGTTGTCACCAACATTTCCCCTACCCTGACGTTCGGGGTTCCACCGTGGGCCCTGTGAGCAGGCCACACCCCAGAGACGGTGGCAGTGGAATCCAAGGAGGAATAGCCCAGCCAAGAACAGGGACCGTTGGCTTAGCCAACCCACAGGACGCCGAGCTCTGGGTTCTTGTTTTCTGTCCCCACGGTGTGAAAATAGAAGAATTCATCCGTGATGGTGGAGTAGCCCCCAGGCGTAGGGGTGGGGGCACAGGACCCTGACATCCATTTCCCACGAATCAGCCAAAAAAAAAACGTAAAAGCTGAAAACCAGTCTCTTACGCCGTGCCTTCTCGCTGCACAAAACACACACCTCTGGTCAGTTGCCAGTGAGCTCCGGAGCATGAGCATAAATAATTAAAATGAAATTACAGCTGTCAAAGCAAATTAGCAAAAACAAGGAGCCTCCGTTCTCTCCTCCTCCTTGCCATCCTGTGAGGTCTCAGTTGGCTGTCCTGTAAGAGCCGACAACGGCCAAGGGTGGCCCGGACACTGAGACAAGCGAGGGAGACGTGGTGCGATGCGGAAGAGGCAAGGGAGGGGCGCCTGAGGGGGTCGGAGGACATACAGGACTTACAGGTGCACGTGCAGCCACGGCTCCCTCCTGGGGTCTGCGTGGGCGGTGCCAGTAACAGGCTGTGGCTACGAATCCACCTGTGGCAGTCCAGGGGCAGGGGCTCCGCTCAGTCCCAGATCTCTCCAGACCACAGCAAGCTCCTGGAGCAAGTCTGCAGGGGGCTCAGGGCATGGAGGTGGCCCCACGCGGCCCCACCAAGAAAACAGGTGCATCCCACAGCCGCACATCCTAAGGCCCCAAGCCACCCGGGAACTAATCCGACTCCAGGAAGTGCAATGGGTTCTTCCAGGGCGTCTGGTAAGAGTCTGCCTTTCTCCCTGCTCCCAGAGCAAGAAATGGGGGCTCGGGCCCCAGGGACTAAGACAGCCAGAAGTGACAGGAGGAAGGAGGTGGCATTTGCTCAGTGTGAACTTTCCGGAGGTTTGGTGTATGTCGGATCTGCACCCCCGTGTGCCACAGGCGGCCACCGCCGTGAGTCGCGTGGGTGAGTGCCGTAGCCGCCTACCTGGTGTCCCACTGCTGCCCCTGCCCTCCTGTTTGGCAGAAGGAATGAATGAGTGGAGGCAGGACTATCATTATGCCCACGTTACGGAGGGGGAAGTCGAGGCTTAGAGAAATCACCGGGCTCCCATTTCTGGGGCGGGCAGTGGGACGCTGGATTTGAACTCAGGCGGAATGGCTTCGGGGCAGGCACCGTAAACATCATCTAATGCCAGCTTCAGGCCCAGGGGTCTGGGAGTGGCATCTGCTGGGTGATGTCAAGCCCTTTGCCCTGCAGTGGGCCAGCGAGGAAAGAGTGGTCCCAGCACAGAAGCAGCTGCTGTGAGGACAGAGACCGGCCCAAGGAGCCTAGGGAGGCCAGTGTGGCTGGAGCAGAGTGAGCAGGGGGGACGTGATGCCGGTGGGGTGGCAGGAGCCTGCCCGTGGTGAGGAGTTCAGATCTGACTTTAAGAGTGGTGGCCCTGGGGGTGACGGTCGGGGGGAGTGTTTTTCCGGTCCGACTAGTACGAAGAACCTTGGTGATGCCACGGCCCCGTGACTGTCCCCACCGCTCTCTACTGAACATTTCTCCTTCATTCCTCCTTCCAGAAAATATTTCCAGAACACCTACTAGGGATAGGCATCGTTCAGTAGAACAATACAGAGAAGAAGCCCTGGTCCTCATGGCGCTTTTTACCGTCCAGGGTGATGAGAGAGAAAATAAATGAGGAAACAAATGAAATACAAAACGTCTAAATGGAGGTAACGCTATGAAGGAAACAGGCAGGAAGTGTGCTCGTGACTGGTTGGGATGGGAGGAGCTACTGTGGGAAGGGTGATCAGGGAAGGCCTCACCGAAGAGGTGGACAGTTAAGCAGATTCCTGATATGTGTGGGAAGACCCAGGGGAAGGGTATTTCAGGCAGAGGGACCAGCAAGTGCAAAGGCCCTGGGGTGAGATCTGAAAGGGAAGCTGCATGGCTGGAGGATAGCGAGGAGCAGAGTGACTGGTGTGCAAGCCCGTGAAGGAGGGAGGCTTTAGAAGATGGAGCAAGGAGTTTGGCTCAGGTCTAAGTGTGAGAGGAAGCCGTCAGATAGTGTTAAGCAGGGGAGTGGCACGCCTGGTTATATTTAGCCCCACGGAGAAGAGACTCTGGTAGGGCAAGAGTAGAAGCGAGGAGATCCTTGAGGATGCCACTGCAGCATCCAGGAAAGAGATGATGGGGGCTGGGACCAGTGCAGTAGTCGTTAGAAACGGCGAGCAGTAGTTGGATTGGGGGCATAGCTTAGGGTAGGTCTGGTAGGACTTGCTAATGGATGTGACGGACGACGGACAAGAAGGATAGCGAGTAGGAGATTCTGGATCTGAGCATCTGAAAGAAATGAACATGGGGGACGGAGTGGCCACCCCTGCAGTGCCTCCCTGATGAGACTAAGGGTTATTGAGGACTGTTTCTGTGCCAGACTCATCACTTTATCAGCCTGTGCGTCGTTCAGGGCCTGACAGGATGAGGTTCTGAGGGAGGGTTTGTGGAGTGCAGATGTGAATGAAGGGGGGGATAGGGTTCAGGAAGGTAGGAGAGGGTAGATAACTGAGTGAGTATACTCCCATGCCTAGGGTGCAGTAACACGGGCCTTCCCCTAAGTGGCTGACTCAGAACGATAACCCTTGGCCCTAAACAGCTGTGCAGCAGAATGTTTTAGGGACCAGTGTGAATTTTTCTGGAGTTTCAAGATGTACACTGGGTCAAAGAAAGGCCCTGAAGAGGCCCGCACCAAGGACCCCATTTAACCTGGGTTAAGCCAGCATTTCCCAGACTTCGCTGATGACAGAGCCTTTTTTGCTGAGGTCTTTATTAACGTCTGAACACAGTTCTGGAAAGGCTTTTCAGGCCTGTGCTCAGTTGCTGGCCGGCACTGAAGAGGGTCAGAGGGGCATAGTTCCCTCCCCTACTGCGCTCTTGGGAAATCACTCCAGGGCTGAGGATTACTCCGAATATGGAGCCATCATTAGCATCATAATGATGGCTATCCCTTACTCAGTCCTCCAGCTGGGTCAGCCACTATTGTAAACAGTTTCCATGCATCTTCCATTTAAAGCTCCAAACAGCCTTTTGATAGGATACTCTCATCACTGTCCTCACTTTACAGATGGGGAAAGCAACACTGGAAAAGATTAGGTGGCTTGCCCACGGTCACGTGCCTGGAAAGTAGCAGAACAAGGATATAGTCTCAGGAAAGTTCCAGAACATCCCCTTCCCCAGCCTGACCACTGCTGTCTCCCTCCCCCATCCATCCCAAACCCTGGCCAAGCCACACTGGGGCCCTCAATTTGGTGTCCGCCTTACCGGGCTGGAGTCTGGACTCCCTTGGGCATCCGCCCTCCGCCCTGCCCCCAGCCATCCCGGAGCTGATGCTGAGCATCTCAGAAGCTCGTGGAATTGGAGAATTTTAAACAGGAAACTGGTATAATTTTGGTCAGGAGCTCAGGCAAGAGGGAGAAGCTCTGCCAGGCCCAGCCACATCCAAAAGAAATAAAGAAGGAGGGTTTAGGGTTTCAAGTTTGTGCGTTCAAGGGATATTAAGACAAATAAAGGACTTTTATTCAGCCCTGTCTGGGCTTGGCTGCCTTCTGCTTTTCCAGTCTCTCACACCCCTCCTGACTGAATTGAGTAGGGGGCCCGTGCAGTGAAGCCCACCTCCCACCCAGGCCTTTGTGACTTGGCACGTCCTGCCCTCCCCCCCCCCTTGGTCTCAGCCAGGGCCCGCCCCTCCTCACCCCTCCCCTCCCTTGGTTTTTGTTCTTGCCGAGCTCCCCAGGGCCTGGGCCACTGTGGGGGCTGGCCAGTGGGGACAGCATACAATGGAAGTCTTGTGAGACCGTAGACCCTGCTGCCCCCTCCCCAGGGGCCCTGTGGAGCATTCCCCAGCCTTGCCCCAGACCTCTCTGAACCCTTGTCCCCTTGGGAAACCACACTAAACTTGTCTGGTGGGCAGAAGGATTTTCTCAGTCCCAAGAGCCTGTCCCGCACCCCACCCCCCCTGCCCTTGCACGTCCCAAACCCATGGTCCAAACAGCACAACCACCGCACGGCACCAAGCTCCGCTTTAGCAGCTTTATTGGATCAGCCAGTTCGTTCTTCCCTTAGGGGTCCCCAACCCCCACTCTGTTTCGTTTCAATCCCATAGGTCCCCTCCACGCAATGGAGAACAGCGATGAATGAGCCACGGCTCCCCGGTGGGCCAGAGGCGCTGTAGTGGGGAACCCCAGAGATGACCGTTGCTACACGTGTCATCTGGAGTAGCATTGGTTGAGGGTTTATCATGTGCCAGCTATGATCTGTGTGGTCGCAACAACCCCACGACGTAGCTGCTGCTATTACTTCCTTCCTGCAGAAGAGGAAACCGAGGCAGGGAGACGATGAACCTTGCCCAAGGTCACAGTCAGCAAGTGGCAGGGTTAGGATGTGGACCCGGGCAGGCTGTTTTCAGAGCTGCTCTTAGCCACCCACTGCCCGTATCAGAATACTTAGCAGGTATGCTAATACTCCCCACATGGTCTTTCCCCGGGGCACATGCTTTAGGATTCATGGCCCATTTTTGGATCACCATCTTCAGGATGAACATGAAGGGATTGCGACGTTGGCCCATTTTCATGGAGGAGAAACTCAGGTGCAAAGAGGTAAGAGGAGTTGCCGGGGGCCCAGAGCTCATGGATCCGGCGGGTCTGGGATTGGAACCACCTCTGGCTCAGGTGAATTTCCTCTAAGCCTCCAGCTGAATACAAACGCTGTGAGAGCGAAAGCCCATCTAAGTCAAGAGACCAGGCGCGGAGGGCAGATGAGCCCTTCTGTTTGGGAGGACAGCCACCTGTCCAGGGCTTTTCCTGACCGAACTAAATCCCCTTGTATTTCTGCCGCGTTGGGAAGCTTGGCTCAAAGTGCCTTTGTGCTTGATTTTCCCAAGGAGCCTCTTCCCGGGCTGCCCAGCAGGATTCTCGGTGACACCTGTTTGTAGGTTTCTGGTGGGCCCGCCTGGGCCACGTATCCCGCAGGCCCCTCGTGGCCCCTCCCAGAGAGGGGTGATCCCCAGGGCTGGGCGTGGGGACAGGCAGGGACTTCTCAGGCCTTGATCATAAATCAAGGCTAATTACAGAGACCCCCCCCCCCCCCCCGCCATAGAGGCACAGTGTCTGCCCAGAAGGCTGTCTTCTGGGGGCAAAAGTAGACTTCCTGAAGGCCGTCGTGGCTCTCTGCCATGCGGGCACCCGGCCTGGGACGTGGGGGCCGTGGAGTCTGTAGGAGCCCGACCACAGCCCACGGTCACAGCGCCAGGCAAGGGTGGTGCCGGGGCCAGATCTTCTAACCCCACCCCCCATAGGACACTTTTTAAACTGCACGCGCTCATTTATTCATTTTAAAATAGCATCAAAATAGGAATGGCAGATTGTTGGGGCCCCGTGATTGGTACACGGGGGCTCATTGGGGTGTTGTATGTCTGACAGTTTCCAAATTATCAGCTGAAACGATCAACTGAATGTCACCTCCTCGGAAAGCCTTTTTCTGAACGAAAACAGCAGATTGCCATCCTTCCCTACAGCCCCCTTTTCGCTTCCTCCACAGAACTCGGGACAATTCACAGTCTTCTTACTAGTTGTCTGTTTACGTGTGTCTCCAGTGGGGTGTGAGCTCTCACGTTGGCCTTGTCGCCTTGTGTGTGTGAAGCCAGCACGGAGCCGGGCCTGCGGAAGGCATCCAGCAAATACCCGTGGAGTAAAATAGTGTACATGCGGCGTCTGGAGAAGGCACAGCGGCTTCAGGGGTGGGTGCGGGATGGCGGAGAAAACCAAGTGTCTCCATGAGTCGGGGGGCCTCAGGGTGGTGGCTGGGTGCAGAGGATGGGGGAGCTGGTTTGAGGCCCAGCTCCCGTTTCCCCGTGACCTTGGGGGAGTCTCTGACCTGCTCAAAGCCTCCGTTTCTCTCCCTGTAGAGTGGTCATCGGGGCGGTTCTAGTGTTAGAATGAGGCAGTCACACAGAGGCGCCCAAGGGCCCCGACTGCCCCCTGAGTGGCCGTGGGAGTGCCGTTTAACCTCCCTGGACCTTCTTGGCTGCCTTCAGGTAGCAGGGCTTTGGTGCCTTATTTATCTGAAGCAAGGAGCTGGGCCAGGCCACCTCCCGGGGTTCCAGGCTTTGGAGAATCCAGCTTTCCTCCCCACAGAAGGTTTTTACTTCTGGCGTGGCTCTGCGTGGAAAGGGCTCCCTCCCCTCTTCATGATAAGGCTTCAGAAGTCCCTGGCCACGAAGGGAAAGAGGTCTGTGGAGAGCCGAGCTGGGTTTGGAGCAGGTGGGACACCTCTCGAAGGTGCGTGCCAGGGGCCACCCGTGCCTGGGTTGGTGGACCAAAAAGCAGGAGGCTTCTGGATTGGAGGCCGGCTGGGCCCCTTCCTGCCACATGACCTGGGGCCAGAGCCCCCCGAACTCTTTCTAAGCAAGCCCGGTCTGCTAGGCCTTCTCTGGAGGCCGCAGTACTTGCTGAGTGCGTCTGGGGCCCTTCATGGGCAATGCCTCATTTATGAGGTCATGTTCATTCGTGCCCATCCAAAGATGAGCATCTGTCTTCGTTTCTATTTAGTACACGGGGAAACCAAGGCACAGAAAGATGGAGTAACTTGCCCAGATTACACAGCTAGTAAGAGGTCAAAGCGGGATCTGAACCCAGTCCCAGCAGCCAGCTTTAGATTCAAAAGCCCTAATGGTAATTCATTCTTGGCACCCGGTAAAGTGTTAAAGAAGGGTTCCCCCACTCCCTTCTTTTCTACTGAAATTCCCCTTTAGGTCTTGGAGCTGTCTCATTAGGAAGGGGGAAGGTCCCTCATGAGTAGAAAAGGCAAGAAAGGGAGTGTTTGGGAGCACGGGGTTGGGCAGACCCCCCTCCCAGAGAGGGAACAGCAAACACAAAGCTCTGAGTTGTGCTTAGGGACCAGGACAGCAAAGCTGGATGTGGCTGGGTGGGGACGGGGAGAACACTTAGGGGGTAAAGAACGCTGGGGTGGGGGCTGTAGGCCTTTGAAGAGTTCTGATTTTATTCTAAGTGCAATGAAAAAAAAAAAAAAAAAAAAACGTTCAGAGGGTTTTTAAGCCCGAGGAGCTCTAGGTTCTCATTTGCATTTTAAATAAGTCTCTGGCTGCTGCATGGAGAATGGATTACAGGGTGAAAGGGGGAGCCAGGAGACACAAGTCAGGACCGCTTCCCTGGAAGGACCTGTTTGGGGGTGGGCATTGGTCACACACACACACACACACACACACACACACACACACACACACACACGTCTTGCTTCGGTCAGGGTGGACTTGATCCTGGGGCCGGGTCGAGGTGGCTGGGGGTGTCTCCAGGTTGGCAGGGGGAACCCTAGGGCATCTCGTTGGGAGGTAGGAATCCTCAGTCGGTCCATACCAGTCCCCAAAATAATGGGAAGGAAGAGGAAATGAAGGCGGGCTGTGTGCACTGAGGGCTTTACTAGGGGAAATCCTTCCCCGAGTCTGCTCAAACCTGTTCATGTTTTTACTGTTGTTGTCCTATTATTTTCAGTATTATTTTAACATGAATATAAAACACTGTTCTGAATAATGTTGTTATTTTAACATTTTGAGTTGCTATGGTAAATGGGCACTCTAGCACCTTGATGGGAGGGGACGGTGTGGGGACAGGTTTGAGGAAAGAAACAGTAGAAGTGATTTTATTTAGCACCCACTAATGGAGTGCGCCCTGTTTTCCAGGCCCTGCTAGGCATTACCAGTGGTTTGCTGGTCTCTAAGACCACACTTCTGCCCCCTAGGGATTCAGCCTAAGAAAATAAAGGGAGTGAATACAGCCTGTAGCACGAAGTAGGTATGAATGGTGTCAGGAGCAAAATCCACAAGGAGAGGCTTTTAGGGGATAAAAGTGGGAGGGGGTGGAGAAAGGCTTTATGGAGGCAGAGTTAAGGACGGGGGGGGGGGGGGGGGGGGGGGGGGGGGGGGAGGCCAGACGTCCTTGAATGCCGAACTTGGATTTAATTGTTCAGCCTTAGGGAGGCTTTGACGGCTTTGAATCAGGTGGCCAGCGGTTAGGGGATTTTGCTATGATAGGGTGTAGAGGATGGACTGAAGGTTGTGAGAGACTGGAACAACTTGGCTACTGCAGCGGTCCAAGCAATAGAGGGTGCAGGCCTCAAGTGAGTCAGGGACACAGAGGTGGAGACCAGGGGCAGATATAGGAGGCAATGGGAAGATTCCGTAAGCCTTTGGAGTGAATTGGATGGTGCGAGGGCAGAAATGGCGATGCCTCTGAGTCTTGGAGCTGAGGTACCTAGGGGATTGTTGGGGCTGCTGAGAAAACTGATGGGAATTCAGAGGTTGGGGAAACAGCTAGCTAGAGGGGCCAGAGAAATGATGAACTCAGCTTTGGAAACAGAAGTTAGGATTCCTCCTCCGTCACCCTTCCTCCATCAGAATTCCTTTCCGACAGTATTCTCTCATCACTTAGATGGAAGTTTGACCTGCATTAATTAAGCCTTGAAAATAAGAATGAAATGTTGGCACCCCAGAGCCTGCTGTGCGGTCTTTATCAGATTACATTGTTGTTCATCTTCATGTGCCTCCTTGCCTCTTTCTGCTGCTAGATGTTAGCTTCACTTAGGGCCTCCAGGCAGGGGCCACATCGGTTCTTTTTTTTTTTTTTTTTCTTTTCTTTTTTTAATTCCTTTGGACCCAGAATACATCATAGTACCTGGCAATAGAAGAGCTCAACATGTATCTGTGGTTGGAAGGGAGGGAGGGAGGGAAGGAGGGAGGAAAGGAAGGCTTGCTCCAGTTCGGCGCTGAGCCTGGCCCTTCGCAGCCCCTGAACCGGCATTTGTGGGCCCGTGCGCAGCGGGTGAGTATCTTTCACAATCTGAACTTCCAGAACTCCCCTCCGGTAGCTCCTAGGCTTGCCGTGCTGTGTTTATCTTCACGCTTTGGATCGCAATTTTTCTTTTCAAGTCCAAAGGCGTTTAAAAGCCCCAGCCTAAAACAATAAGCGGACTGCATTTCTGAGGAAGGGGGTGAGCGGTGGGGGCAGGAGGGAGGGATGAGAACCTTGTCACTCCCCTCCCCTGATGATTTCTGGGACGGAGGTTAGAGCTAGCAGGGTGTTTAAGTGAGGTGGGCAACAAGCCCAGCCTTCGGGCTATGGAGAAATAATAGACCTTCTCCCGGCGGGCTGGGTTAGCAGCAAAACTGTGCTGCCCTGGGGGGTGTGCATCCGGAGCACCCGTCTGGCGTCTTGGTAGGGAGAACGGGTCCCCTGGATCACAGGCTGAGGCAGCCCGGCGTGGTCCATCCCAAAGAAATCATGCTTGTCTTAAAGGTTGGGTCTGATCAGTGCCTGGGTGGGGTGCCTTGGCAGGGTAGGAAGCCAGCTGTAAATGGGAGCCGCGGATGTGTGCATCTGTCTGGAAAGCCAGTGAGAACCTACCGAGAAACTTGCCTAATGGCAGGTGGCCTCTCTGGCTACTTTATACAGCTCTGTGCGAGGCACAAGTTAAAAAAAAAAGGAGAGTCGCTTCCACCGAGGCAAATAAGGTCTCAGGGATTTTCCCAGTGTTGAATCGGGGATGGTTTAGGGGAGGGATCTGGATGCCTCCCTGGTGTTCTGGCTGCTGTTTCTGAGAAGCTACTGGTCCCCCTAAGATAAGATCAACCCCCCCCCACTCCCTCCCCTACTCACCCCTCCCGGCCCCCCCCCCCCCCCCCCCCAGTCTGGAGATTAACTCCCTGTGGGACCTCAGCTCAGTGGCTTGGCCTCTCTGGACCTTGAGACTTGCCTTCTGTCTTAGTTTCCTAGGCCGCTGTAACAAATTACCCACAAACTGAGCGCCTTGGAACACCAGAAATGTGATCTGTTACACTTCTGGAGGCCAGAAGTCTGAAATCAAAGTGCCAGCAGGGCCATGCCCCCTCTAGGCTCTAGGGGAGACCCCTCCCTACCTCTTCCTGCTCCTGGCAGTTGCTGGCCATTCGGGGACCCCCCCCTGCCCCACACACCGCCCTCCTGAGACCACCTTCCTTCTGTGTCTATTTTCCTGTGTGTTCTCTCCTCTTATATGGATACAATCCTTGGATGTAGGGTCCTCCCTAAGCCAGTATGACCTCATCCTACTAAACTATATCTACAAAGACCCTTTTTCCAAATAAGGCCACGGTCTGAGGTTCCAATGAAGATCCTGAATTTTGAGGGGACAGTATTCAACCCAGTACACCTTCCTTCTTTAAAGCGTTGTTGCACTTTATGAAGTTCGACTTAGGTCGTTCATAAACAATTATTGAGTGCCTGTTGGATGTAGAGTGCTTATCTTATTTCAAGGAAAGTAGGACACCGTGTCGGATTTGCCTGCCTCGTTCATAACAGGCCCACGTCAGCTAAACCTGCACTAGGCCTGTTCCGGAGTCGGGGGTGGGTTTCCAAGAATCCAGAGCTTTTCCAAGACATGTAGCTGCTTAACCACACCTGGGATGCTCGCGTTAGGCAGCGTCCAACTTGCTTGGATGTCTCCAGAAACTTGTCCAAGCTATTCGTTTCATGCCACTTGTCCCACCGTAAAAATCCGTCTAACTTGTGTTGGGGCTGGAAGCACACTTTCTGGTTCCACAAAGTCTCCATCCAACACGTCTTGGAACATTGGCCACATCACCTAAGAAGTCTTTGGCAGATCTAAATCAAACATAACTTCGAGGGGCCGGTTCCTTCCACACTTCCAGAGTGAGAGGAAGTGCATCCGTGACTGGCGACATGTGACAAGCCAGATGATTTTGGGTGGAACTCATGTGAACTAGAATGCTTTTTATTTGAATGGCTTTATAGCAATTAAATGAGTATGCGATAACATATATTTAACACCTCAACCCCGTGATCTCCTAGTTAGTATTACTTAAGACAAAGTTAGCTTTAAAAAATGAGTTGGTAGGGCAGCTGGGTGGCTCAGTCGGTTGAGCGTCTGACTCTTGACTTTGGCTCAGGTCGTGATCCCAGGGTCACATGGGATGAAACCCCATGTTGGGCTCCACGCCGAGAGTGGAGCCTGTTTAAGATTCTTTCTCTCTCTCTTTCTCTCAAAAAAAAAAAAAAGAGTTTTAAAAAATTGGTTCAAGGGGCGCCTGGGTGGCTCAGTCGGTTGGGCGACCGACTTCAGCTCAGGTCATGATCTCACAGTCCGTGAGTTCGAGCCCCGCATCGGGCTCTGTGCTGACAGCTCGGAGCCTGGAGCCTGTTTCAGATTCTGTGTCTCCCTCTCTCTCTGCCCCTCCCCCGTTCATGCTCTGTCTCTCTCTGTCTCAAAAATAAATAAACGTCAAATAAAAAAAAATTAAAAAAAAATTGGTTCAAGTCATTTGAAAGAATAGGACTCAGTAACAAATCGTACAGGTGTGATATAGATTAAGGACAAATGAGCACTGGTCGTGTGCAAGGAGATATTTCAGATATTGTGAGTATCATGAGGGCACCATTGGGATGGCTCCTGTTCGCGGAACACAGGTTGAGTGGATGAGAGTGTTTGCATCTCGGCTACACCACCTACTGGCCGGGTGGTCCCAGGGGAGTCACTCAGTGCCTTGGAGCATCCGTTTCCCCGCCTGTAAATTGAGGGTGCTGGGACCCCTGGGGCACAGAGGGGAGCACCCCGTGGAGTGTAGAGCTGTGTGTGCCAAGGGAGGGCTGATGTGGGCTGGATGCGGCTATCGAATCTGAGGTGCCTCCAGTGGGATCCAGATTGGAAGACCCAGACTCCAGTTGCTCAAGAAGTGGGGGCAGTGTGGGGCTGTCTGGTTTCCAGAGCCGTGAGCTGGAGGTGTCCCCTAGATGCTTCACCCTGGGGTCTGGTCCTGGGAGGCAGCCTCCTGCAGGTCCGAAGCTGGAATGGGGCCAAGAGTAGACCTGTTTTGTAGGTTTCATTTTAGCAGTTCAGGAAACTTTGTTGGGATTTTTGCTTTTTAAGCTCCCACTACGTGCCAGGTGCTTTGCTTGAATTTTTACTGCTCCTGCAGAACACCCATGAGAAAAGCAATATTATTTCCATTGTACAGATGAGGGTACTGAGGCTCCGAGGGGTGAAGTAAATTGACCAAGGTCATACAGTTAGAAGAGGCAGAGGGAGGACTGCAAACCCCCACCGTCCTGCTTCGGCCCCCGGCTCCTCCTGCCCTAGGAGTGGGCATTCCTGAACCTGGATGCAGAGAAGAGCTGTGAAGGTGGGCAGACCCCATACAGGAGAGGAGACTGGAAATTGACCAGAAAATCCTACACCTTTTTATACATAAGGATCGCCTAGATAACAGCATCCCAGAGGCTTACTCTTCATTTCACCTGTCTTTCTAGAAAGGGGACGCCGTGGATCATTGCCTGATCTGTGGCTTTCACATTTTTCTGCAGCATAGAAGCAGGTGAAATTGTCCAAATGCATCCTCTGGAGACCACGGGGGCTGGGGGATGCAATCTCATGGGATTAAAAAGCAATTTGAACATGAAATTACTCCCTGGGGCCTGGCAACTACACAGGGAGGGGGCTATAACATTTCTTGGAAATTGATATTCTCACTTCCCAGTGGATCTGGGTCTGCGGACAGTCTTCTGGGTTACATCTTCCTCGCCATGGTTAGTGGTAATTGTAATTGCGTTTCTTCCTACAAGACTTGTATTTCCACATGGACTTTCACTTAGAAACAGGCCTGAGTTAGTTTGGCATTCGGAGCCGTTGTGGTGTCTTTCTTGAACTTCATGCCTTAACTGCTCCCCTGGCTGACACCCTACACTGGCAAGAGACTGATAACAATAAGAGCTGATGCTAATCACATAGCAGTTGCCATGTAGCAGGCCTTGTTCTCAGCACTTCACATGTTCATTTATGCTCAGTTATTTAATCCATAGCACAACCCTTTAAACCAGGTACAATTAGCCTCATTATACAAGTAAGGAACAGAGAGGTTAGGTGACTTGCCCAAGGTCACACAGCTCAGCTATGGTACAAGCACGATTTGAACCAGGTCTGCCTTCTTCTTTTTTTGATGTTTGTTGATTTATGAGAGAGAGAGAGAGAGAGAGAGAACATGAGGGAGGAGCAGAGAGAGAGAGAGAGAGAGAATCCCCAGCAAGCTCTGCACTAATGGATGCAGGGCTCTGTCTCACAAACCGTGAGATCATGTCCTGATTGAGAGTCAGATGTTCAACCCAGCCACCCAGGCGCCCCCAAGACCTACCTTCTTTTTTTTTTTTTTTCAGACCTACCCTCTTAACACTATGCCATGCTGCGTTTCCCATGAGCTCCTTTGACACACACCCAGCATACCCTGAGCAGACATCTATCACGGAGTTTATAATATTGAGAACACTTATTTATTTTCTCATTTATCTTCACGGCCAGTTCTTTGAAACTGGGGGCAAAAGTCTGTTCAGTTCTGTATTCCTAGAACCCATCATGGCAACTGGCACATGAAGAGTGTCTGATAATGGGGGCACCTGGGTGGCTCAGTCGGTTAAGCGTCCGACTTCGGCTCAGGTCACGATCTCCCGGTTCGTGGGTTCGAGCCCTGCATCGGGCTCTGTGCTGGCAGCTCAGAGCCTGGAGCCCGCTTCGGATTCTGTGTCTCCCTCGCTCTCTCTGCCCCTCCCCTGCTCACCCTCTGTCTCTCTCTCTCTCTCTCTCAAAAATAAATAAACATTAAAACAATTAAAAATAAAAAAGAGTGTCTGATCATTTGTTTTGGTAACAAAAGGACTTGAATATGAAGTTTGCTCTCAAGGAAATGCAAATCAGTGGATGCCAAGAAATAAGAAAGAAGCCATTTGAGAAGCAAAAAGCCCCGGGACCGTAGATGCGGCTGGTTGGTGAGATGTGGGGCAGAATGACCCAGCTCCTTGCTCTGTGTTGAACACTGGCGTGCAGCTGAGGGGGTTCGCTTCGCGGATCTGGAGTGGGTTGGTGCCTGGGGTCGTCTCGAGATGTGGCAAGTCCAGCATCCGCCAGCTGTCCTGAACCATTGGTGACAGTATGCTTCAGGGGGAGGCAGTGTGGTACTGTGCTTAGAGCAGGCAGGGCTTGAAATCTGGCTGTGTTTTAGTCTTTAAACCTCAGGCTTCTCTTCTGTAAAATGGGTTCCTTTTGAGGATTAAGTGAGATGAACAGAGAAAACTATACAGCACAGTAACTGGCCCGAGATTCCTCAATAAATGTCTACTTAGTACCATTAACATTTTCAAAATCACTGTCCTGACTAGCACCTGCTGGGCCTCACACAACCTGCCTAGGCTCAGTTCCAGAGGGGGAAACTGAGGCTGAGAGCACACAAAAGCGATAGCTTTGAGTCCCAGGATTCGAAGGGAGAGCAGACCCAGGCTCCTGAGTCGTAAATCAGTGCTTTGCTGCGTATCACGCGGCTTCCTTTTATCATCGGGAAAGCTCAGGCGTTTCCTGAAAAGATTTAAAGTACTAAAAAAAACCTTTTAAAGGAATTTACTGAGGTGAAATTCATATAACATAAAGTGAACCATTTTACTTTATTTTTTTTAAGGTTTTTGTTTTTAAGTAATCTCTACACCCCGAGTGGCGCTCGAAATTACAACCCCGAGACCGAGAGTCACATGCTCTGCCGACGGAGCCAGCCAGGCGCCTGTAACGTGAACCATTTTCAAGTGAAGGACTTGGTGCCATCCAGTTCATTCCCGGTGTTGTGCAAGCACCCGTCTGGTTCGCAAAACGTCCATCATTCCGAAGTCAGACCTCTTGCCCAGTAAAGCAGCTTCCCTCCATCCTGCTCTCCCCCAGCTCGTCGGTCAGTCTGCCTTCTCTCTCCAGGCACTGACCTATCCGGGATATTTCACATAAATGGAATCATGCAGGGGCGCCTGGCTGGCTCAGTTGGTAGAGCATGTGACTCTTTTTTTTTTTTTTTTTAATTTTAATGTTTATTTATTTTTGAGAGAGAAAGAGAGATGGAGTGCCAGCAGAGGGGCGGAGAGAGAGGGAGACACAGAATCCGAAGCAGGCTCCAGGCTCCGAGCCGTCAGCCCAGAGCCCGACGTGGGGCTCGAACCCACAGACCGCGAGATCATGACCTGAGCCGAAGTCGGATGCTCAACCGACTGAGCCACCCAGGTGCCCCTAGAGCGTGTGACTCTTAATCGCGGGGTGTGAGTTCAAGCCCCACGTTTGACATGAAGCTTACTTAAAGATTTTAAAAAATTAAGACAAGAAAAGGTGGGGGCAAAAATTGGTAAATACGTGTCTCATCCCTAAAAAAAATAACAGACCTTCTGTTCTATAAACCCAGTTAAGACGCCTCCACTTGCCGGGTCAGAAGTTGCAGTTTGAGCCACACACACAAGCGAGCACGCATGTGTCTGTGTCTCCTCCCTGGGTAGCTGCTGCTTTTCCACAGGCTACTGTCCCCCCGGGAGATTGTGTCTCTGTTGATGTTTCTTGACATAATCTGATGTTTTGGTTTTGCAACTGCCTCCATTAGGCACTCAGCACCATTCAAAGGGTGTGAGAAGAGCCTTGGAAATAGAATCAGAAATACAAGCACTGTTAGTCTGGGGATAAACCCCTGGAGGGCATGTTTGATGCGTTTTATACATTTTGTTTAATTTTTATAAGTTTTTTTAATGTCTCTTTATTTTTGAGGGGGGAGGGCGGAGGGGCAGAGAGAGAGGGAAACAGAGGATCCGAAGCGGGCTCTGTGCTGACAGCAGAGAGCCCAATGCGGGACTCAAACCCACGAACCGTGAGATCATGACCTGAGCCGAAATCGGACCCTTAACCGACTGAGCCGCCCGGGCCACCCCATATTTTGGCCACCCTGTATTTTATGCTTTTTATTTTTTTTTATTTTTTATTATTTTTTTTAACGTTTATTTATTTTTGAGACAGAGAGAGACAGAGTATGAACAGGGGAGGGGCAGAGAGAGAGGGAGACACAGAATCTGAAACAGGCTCCAGGCTCTGAGCTGTCAGCACAGAGCCCGACGCGGGGCTCGAACTCACGGACCGTGAGATCATGACCTGAGCCGAAGTCGGACGCTAACCAAGCCACCCAGGCGCCCCGATATTTTATGCTTTTTAAAAGACATTTCCTTGGGGCGCCTGGGTGGCTCAGTCGGGTAAGCGTCCAATTCTTGGTTTGGGCTCCGCTCTTGATCTCACAGTTCATGGGATCAAGCCCCACGTCTGGCTCTGTACTGACAGCCTGGAGCCTGCTTGGGATTCTCTCTCTCCCTGTCTCTCTCTGCCCCTTCCCCACTGGCTCTCTCTCAAAAATAAATCAATGGACTTAAAAAAACAAACCACATTCCCTTTAGTTCAGAGTAAAGTTGGGGATCTGCAAAGGTGTGCTGAGTGACGGGGTCACAGGACTGTGTGGGTGTGGTGACAGGCTCTTTAGTGAAGACGCTGCCGTTGGTAAAATCTGGAACCCCCAGAAGAGCATAGGAGGGTCAGCTGGCTTCCTCGGATGACAGCTGTCGCAGTGGAGCCCGTGAGTGGGCAGGCCGTCAACAGCATGTGTTGCCATCAGCCTCCTGCTCGGGGCCACTGCTCGGGGCCGTGCTTGGAGATGAGTCCCCTGCTCTCCCATATTAATCAAAACAAACGTCGCAGGTCTCCACCAGGCAGGCCTCCAGGCTGGGACGGCTTCTGTCCCCTGTGACCAGGCAGGCCTCACCAGCATGTCCTTTTGCAGATCTGCAGGCTTGCGTTCAGAGCTGGCCACTTCCTGGCCGGGTGACTTTAGACAGGTGGCGTCACCTCTCTGGGCCTCAGTGCCCCCAGGAGGTAACGGTAACCATGGAATGAGCTCCAGCTTGTAAGGGGCTTCGCCAGATGCCTGGCTCATATCGGGGGCTCAGTTCTGTGATCGCTGTTACTACGTCCTCTCCTTCCTTGCTGGGCATTTTCTGTTTCTGACGTACAGTAAAAGCCGTGGTGAAGCTAGAGGCCTCCTCCGCTCTCAGGGCAGACAGTCCAGTGGAGACGGTAAACATGCAGGTGAAATAAAAGGCATGTCACATGCTGCTGGGACACAGGGTGGGGCCGGGGGGGGGGGGGTGTGTGGACTGCCTTCACGGTGACGCCCTAATCTGGTTCCTGGAGGGTGGAGAGCAGATCTGGTGGAAAAGGTTCCCAGTGGGGGCCCAGAATGGGACGTGCTTCATAGGAGGTGAGCAGCGTGGCCTGACATGAGGTGTCCTGAAGGCAGGGGTGCGTGTGTGCGCGTGTGTGTGTGTGTGTGTGTGTGTGTGTGTGTGTGTGTGTGTGTGTTTAAGGTGGCATCTGAAGCCTACATACAGCCTAAGGTGAGTCATAAGTTAGGGTTGGAAGTTAGGATCTGTCTTTGGTGGGGTAGCAGTTACTTTGGCTTTCGTCCCCCTTCAGAACTAGCCAATCCCAGGTCACGGAAGGAGCTCCCAGAAGGAAGCCCCGCGGGGCCTGCGGAGCTCGGCAGGGAGCAGAATGGCTTCTCCCGCGGCCTGCCCACCAAGCCCATCCCTCGAAGGAAGGCAGGCGGCATTATCATTGGGCAGGTGCCAGGTTCATACAGTAGCCTCACCGGGCTGGAGGAGGGACTGATAGATCTAAGGGAGGGAGAGAGGTGCAGGCGGCCCCCAGCCCGGTGATCGTGCTGCTCCGGGCACCATGGGGCCTCTGGGGTTCCCAGGAGCGCCAGAACCTGTCAGCACACACACAGGACACAAATACCTTATTTTGCTCTGTGACGGAGATAAGTCCTCCGTGTGTGGGGGTTAATCAGTGAAATGACAGCACGGCCAGGCGGCCGCCTAGCCCCCCAGCACCAGGCCTGCCCTCTCAGATACCCCACAAACCCCTCACCTCATAGCAGCTGCTGTCCCCTTACTCTCTGAGTGGCCCTGAGATTTGCAGGTTTTCTGCAGCCCCTCCAGCCCGCTCCTGGCCTCCGCAGCCTGATGCTTTCTTCTTCTGCAAGACGGGCTCAGTCAAACTGTTTCCCGAGAGGTGACCCTGAGTAGAGAAAGGCCAGCTGAATGCCCTGTGGGCAGGGACCCAATGGCCGTGACTGGGGGGCCTACACAAAGGAAAGAGGCTGCACTTGGGGTGGATGTGGGCACCTTGCCCGTCTTGTCTGCCCAGGACTCCCTGCGTGATCACGGGCACTCACATAAGCTCTCTGAGCCTCAGTTTCCACAGGGGAATGTGGGGATCATCACACACGCTTGCATTTGTGGGGTTGCCCCAGTGCTCGACACCCAGGGATCAGGAGCGCAGGGTGAGTAAACTGGAGACAGGTTTAGGCTTCTCACATCCCAGGCAGGCTGCCGGAGGGTTCTTGAACTTTCTACCCAGCAGGCACTGCCGGGAGAAAAGACCTCTAAGAACTAGCTTTGCTTGCTGTGTGACCTTGAACAAGACACTGGGTCTTTCTGAATGAGGCTAAACGTGGGGCTTGTACAACTGCTCCCAGCACAGGCCTTAGTGCTTTTATTTTGCCCTTTTTTTTTTTTCTTTTTTGCAAAACGTGCGAAACCTGGCACCGAGAGGCTCAGGAAGGAGCGTGTGGGTGAGGGCACGGTGGCCCCTGACAGGCCACCACGGAAGGCCCCGCAGGGCAGAGCCATCCGGGGTCCTCAGGATCCGTCAGCCCAGCTCCGCATACCCGGGGCGCAGGCACACCCAGACCTGGAGAAGGGTCTGAGCAGAGCAGAGGCTGAGATGGGATGGGGCCTCGGAGACAGATCCTTCAGAGATCATCAAACTTTATAAAGCAGCAAAACCACTTTTTCAAAGGAAGCCCAAAATAGGAAACAGACAAAAGCAAAAGCAAGTCCTCGGGCGGTTTAATTCTTCTTTGTGTGGTGGAAAATGCCTCATTGTTTGTGGCAATCAGCAGAGCACCAGGGTGGAGGGTCCCAGACTTCATTTCCTTTACCAATAAAAAAAATTTTTTTTAAGTCAGGACTGACATCTGCATCTGGTTGATGGCCTCTTCCTGTTGGAGAGTGAGGATGTTAAAAAAAAAAAAAAAAGAAAGAAAGAAAAGAAAAGACAGCAACCATCTCCCATCCCATTATTTCATAGGATAAAGATTTGCCCCTTTCTCGGGCGGGACAGGACAGGAGGGACAGAGCTTTACCAGGAGGACACCCGGCTTCACGAAAACTCCGTTCCCTCGTCTTGAGTGTGCTCATTTGCCGATTTGAAACCCACAGCGGGAAAGGAGCAGGTGGGAGCCCCTTCCAGAGGGTTTCCAGTCACAGGGGTGGAAAAGCATTGATTTCTTCCAACGCCTCCTTTTACGAGTGTGGAAACTGAGGCCCTGAAGACAAGACAGCTCATTCATTGAATGATACTTCTTACGTGTCTGTTCCCCATGCCATTCACCAGGCCTGGGTTAGCACTGCAGCCTCCGAGAGAAGTTCCGCCTACGAGGACCAGATCCCACAGGGAGTCGTGGGTAGTATCATTTGTTCGTTCATTCGTTCGTTCGTTCGTTCATTCATTCACTCGTCAGAGCGACTACCGTGCACCCGCCAACTGGCGATATAGACTATGAAGAGGGCTTGCAAGGTACCGCCCGATGGAGTTTAAAGTCTGATGGGCAGAAACAAAAGAGGAAAATTAAAGGAAGCGACTAAGCAGGAAGATTTCAGGAAGTGAAAGTGATACAAGGGTAATGAAACAAGATAACAGGAGGTAAGGGGGGTGGTCAGGTGCATCTCTGATGAGGTGATGGTTGTGTGAAGGCCTGAACCATGACAAGAACCTGGCCGTGCAGAGAGCTGGCAGAAGAACATTCCAGACAGGAAATCAGGTCTGGGGTGGAACAGGGCCTGGTCGTGGGGGAGCAGTCACTCGTGCGGAGGTTCGGTGAGTAGGGAGTGAAGGGGAGAGAGGAGGTGAGAGCAGGCGCAGAGACTTCCTCTGCGGACCCTGAGGGGAGGAGGCCCAGGGCCAGAAGTGCTCAGCGGGCCTCACACTGGGGTCTGCCTGAGGTTGGGCCAGTGTGGAAATGGAAACCCACCTGGACCCTGGCCTGTGATGTCACAGCGGGGGGTTTCCAGGTGCCCGGCTAGGACGCACCTTCTACCCTGACACACGAACTGGGTGCACAGACCAGGGTGAGCCAAGGCCCGGGAGCATGCCTTCTGTCAGCTCGGTGTCCTTCTCAACCCACCTCAGGTCTGAAAACAGGTGAATCCCATCCCCGTTTCCAGAAGGTGACAGTGAATGAAGAGATGGAAAACCCAAAGGCGTAATTCCCCAGCAGCACTGCCGCCTCACCCCTCCCCAGGGGCTGCTGGGCTGGAGGGAGCACCCTCAGAACTAGGGTGTGGGGTCCAGAGGCCTGCCCAGCTGAGGCATCACCTCTGCTGTCATTGGTGTGCCTGTGTGTGTGTGAGTGAAAGGGGGTCTGGTCTGTTGAGGATGGATGGGAGTCCCTCCACAAATATTTACCGAGCACCTCCTCGATGCTGGAGATCGTTCGAGGCCTGAGGGTGCTGGGGTGATGATAAATACATACCTTAGATGAACACAGCTCATGGGAGGTGTGCTGAGGAAAATAGAGATTGATGACAGAGCAGCATGGTGGAGGGAGGGGTGTGCAGCCGCTTCAGACCGAGTCATCAGGGAGGACTTCTCCTTGAGGAGGCACAGTTGAGAGTGGAGCGTGAGAGCCGCCAGCCATGGATCAGGAGGAGGGGGAGTGCGCCAGGCAGATGGGCCAGCAGAGGCACCCAGGTGGGAATGGGATGGCATGTCCCAGGACCATCAAGGAGACAGGCGGCTGCAGCAGAGAAAAAAGGGCTGGACTAGAGCAGGAATGGCAAATAGGATTCCCTGTTAGTGCCGACTCCAACCCGTGATCGCACCTGCTAATGCACTGGGCTCACAGCCTCCCTTCTGGGTTGATCAGCAAAGAGTGCTGTAATTGATTAGTGATGTCTGCCGTGGGTGAGACTAAGAAGGGTTCCGTGCATGCCCTGCATTTCCCAGACCGAAATTGGCAAGAGACCATGCTGGGTATGTTTGGGCTTGTACCTGTCTTCGGCGCTTGTGTATCTTATCCTCTAGTTCATCGGAGTTGAGGGCGGTGTGTGCCCCCTGGCACAGCCCAACACCAGAGAATAATAGTAGGTGACGTGTTCCACCACCTTGAAGTTTATGCCAGGCCCTGGTGCTCATAACCCATGAAGCCTTCATAGCAACTCTGGGGATGGATCTTAAGTCCTTTCTCTTGATTTTGAGGCCCAAAGAACTCATTCACGGTCCTGCAGCCAGCAAGAGGCAGGGCCAGGACTGGAACCCATCTGACTGCCAACCCCCCCGTTCTTTCTGTGGCAACAGCTGCCTTCTCAGAGAGGGTGAGGGCCCCGCACACATTCGGAGACTCAGCCCTGACAGAGAATCACTTGGGGAATGAGTCTATGAGAAATCGATGCTGACTGCCTGCTTCTCCTGTCCCTTCCTGCTCTCCCTGAGCCTGCCGTCTCCAGTGAATTCTGCCTCCAAGTCAAAGTGAGCGTAGATTTACTGGAAGGATCTGGCTCTCAGGCTGCCTTGCTGTCTGGGTGCAGGGGCTGGGCCGGGCCAGCCAGAGCCTGGCAGCCTTCCCTTTCCACAGCTGTCCTCTTCTCCCATTTCTCCTCGGTTCTGTCCCTGCCCGGGAAGCATGAGAGTGCCCGGGCTCTGGTGTGGGTGACGTTTGGGGCAGGGATGCTGGTGCCAGAGCTGTGGTTAGCAGTCCCGGGCACAGTCTGAGGGGTCACTTTCAGGAAGGTCCCTCTGAGGGAGGTGTGAGGCCAGACGGGCAGGTGTCGGGGCCTGCGTGGCAACACTCGGGGCACCTGGTGAACCTCACTGTCTCAGCATACTGGAGAGGCAGCTAAGGGCACGCCCAAGGGGGCCGTCCCAGGTTTCCACCCTGGCTCTGCTGTCTCCCAGCAGTGTGAGCTTGAGCAAGTCCCGTCACCTCTGTCCCTCTCGTAGTAAAATGGGATTTGTATTACTTATCACCAAAATAGTGCCACAGAACAAAAGACCCCGAGCTCAGTGGCCTAAAGCAATGCTTATCCACGTGTTCTAGAGCCGCGGGTCAACTGCACCTTGGCTGGGCTGGCCCGGTCTCCAGGCTCCGGGCTCCGGCTGCAGGTTGAGTCTGAATCTACTCCATACGTGTCTCTCTTCCTCTTTGGAACAGCAGCTGCTGGGGCCTGTGGTCTCCTCGCCGTGTGGCTATTCTGGGGCCCAGGCTAAAGGGTCAGCGGCTACTGACACACGTCCTCACGGCAGTTGAACAGGGCGTTTAAGAGGGCCCTCCCAACCACACAGGGACAGTCCTGCCTCTGTTCTGACATCCCATTGGCCAAAGCGGGTCACCCTGTCAGACCTAAAGTCAGGGGCAGGCAGTCACTGCCTGCGGATGTGGATGAATAATTCTAACAGGGGAGGGAAGACTCGGGCAGTCTAAGGCTACCGCTGAGGTTTGGAAGGACTCCCACACCAACCACAGCGCGGCACTCTGTGCTAGAGGCCATGCAAGGTGCTTCAGGCGCGGCCCCTGTGGGGCGGCCGTTCCCTGCCCCCATCTACTTCACAGTTGGGCAATGAGGTGCGGGCGCTCTAGTCTACCCAGGCCACTGGCCCTGTGTCCGAACCCTTAGCCGCCACGGTCCCGGCACTTGCCCGGGGCGGCTTCCTTACATCCAGCCCGACAACGGTGCCCGGGGTGCCAGCAGTCACTCCTGCTATGTAGTTGGAAAGTCTGAGGCCAGAGAGGGACGTCCCATGGCTGAGATCACCCATCCGGGCAGCTGGAGAGTCTGGCTGCAGACGTCTGCTTGTTTCCATGCTGAGTGCCCGTAGTCGCTCTCTTCAGCCTCCAACATCTATTAGGCTAGGAGAGCGGAGAGCACTAGTCTGCAAGTCAGGATATCCAAATTTTGCCTCTGGCTAGGTGTGTGATGTGGGCAATGTCTCTTGTTTAACTTGGCTGCTACGGGACTGATGGTGAATGACAGGAAAGCCCGTTTCCCTCCGAGAGCCTGGCCCGTGCCGCCCTGCCCGTGCAGGAGACGCTATTTCTATACATCCTCCAGGACGAGGCCCTCCTGGGCCCTGACCCTGACCTTCCTCCAGCCCCGGCCCTGAGGCCAGGGAGAGCCTGGGGCCTGAGGGCCGGAGGATTTCCTGACTCAGCCCCACCAGCTGGCCACGGAGCATTCAGTGGGGCCCACACCCCAGCCCGGGTTCTCTGTTTCCAGCAGATCAGGGCGGGCATGGAGGTTGGCACTGATTCTGTTGAAAGGTGACTGGCCCCACGTTCCGTGTTTATCTCCGTCCTCGCTCCCTGCTTCTCTCCTCTGAGAAGCAACAGAGGAAGGAGGACCCTGCTCCTGAAGGCAAAAAAGATAAATCATTGATCCGGGCCTCACTTTCCCCACCTGTATGATATTAAGCCAGACCAAGCTAAGGGGCTTGAGGGAGCTTTGGCGGGGGCAGAACTGGAGAATCCACCCTCCGCCTCCACCCTCCATCCTTCTCTGATCCCGCGGGGCTGGGGAACACGGCAGCCAATGTCCACCTCTCATCCTCGCAGGGGAAGGGAGGAGGAAATTAACTGTTCTTTACTGACTTTCTTTCATGTGCCAGGTACTATATAACAGTAGTTATTTTATCTATATACTGTGTCCTTATTTGGCCTATAAGATCACTAGAAGAGCCCTGACTAGGGCTTGGGCCCTAGACCTGAGTCCTGGCCCTGCCGCTAAAAGCACGCTGCCCGCCTACCCTGAGCCTCAAGTCTCCCCATATGCCAAGTAGCCCAGTTGATCTCTTACACCACTCATGACCCTGATAGTCCACAGTTGGGCCTGACAGTTAAGGAAACACTGCAGGCCTTCCTTTGCCTGTCTGAACAGGAAGAATCATCATCTCAGACCCAAGGTTTATGGATTGTTCAGAACACTCACTGGTATCCAAGCCACCGATGCTTCTGGCTTCTAGATGTGAATCTGGTTCTGAGAGTGGAGTCCACTTGTCCTGAACCCTCATCCTTCAGTGTCGCCTTAAGACAGACTCTTCTCTTGAGTAGTTTGGGCCGATCTTTCCAGAAGCAGGGGCTGGACAAGATTACCCTTCAGGCTCCTGTTCTCTGCTTCTGGGTAGGAATTTGCACCCCATCAAGCGTCTTAGGGCTCATTAGAGACCTGGGAGGAGCTGGTAACTATAAGGAGTGAGGTTAGGGTATCTGGACTTCCGGGAGTGGGGGTGGGGCTGCAGAGACCTGCTACATTTCATGTCCCCCACAGGGGCTCAGGGAACTGGCTGTGTGTGTGTGTGTGTGTGTGTGTGTGTGTGTGTGTGTGTGTAGGGTTCTTTAAAACCGTTAATTGTCAGGGTAAAAATATTTTCACACATTTTCTCTCCAGGAGAACGTTATTACTGAGCATACTGACAGCCTCATTGAAGTCAAATGGCCGCAGTCAACATGGAAATCCTAATTAATAGACGTTCATGCTGCTCTTGGGTATGGCAGCGGAAGTAATTATCATGATTTAATTGACTTTTCTCCCCTCTGTTATGCACTCTGCCTTTTCCATTTTCTTGAGCTGGGAAGGTTTTTTTTGCTGTTGTTGTTTTTAACCTTCTATCTCCCCCCACCCCCTTTATACACACTGTCTCTCACACCACTGTTCTATTTGTCAAATCCTGTCACAGTAAATATTGTGACAGCACAAATCTCTGTATTACAGAAAAGTCCAGAGCCTGAGCCAATGGCGTACTTATTATGAGCGTATTGGTTTTGTAAAGGCACACTCAGACCCAGCAAAGGTGTCTGGAAGGAGAAGGCAAATCGATTTGCTCAGAGGTTCTGGTTTCAGCAAGTTCCTTGGGACTACGTGGGACAAAGGGCCACCTGAGCTTGCTGTCGGGAGACAGTCAGGGTTACAGGAACTCCAAGGGGCAAAAATGGGGTATCTCTGAGCTCCTGCAGCCAGAAGAGCATCCGTGGAATTCTCTGTCTGGTCCGGACCCCTCCAGGTGGCTCATTGCTCTCTGCTTTGACTAGCATCGTCTGCTAATTTATTGCCCATAACCATCAGGTGAGGGGACCCCGGAGTCCTCATGGGTTTCAGTTCAGCTCCACACGCCAGCCCCCCGAACCTCCCCACGCAAGCCTGAATGCCCTCCACGCCAGGCCATGCCTTACCCTCCAGAGGTCAAGCGTCGGGCTGGCTGCCCTGGGTGCAGGTGTCCTTTCTGGTCCAATCAGCTGTGGCGAACGGGCAAGGTCATGTGTCCGATGTCCGCTCCACAGGAGCTATGGACAGATGCACCTGTGGGAGGGGCCACAGTCCCCTGGAGAGCTACATGCTTGGTTTGAATCCTGGTTCGGCCACTCACTTGCTGGGCATCTTTGGGCAAAGTACTTAAACTTTCTGTGCCTTGGTATCCTCATCTATAAGATGATAACATGTGCTCCATAAGGCTGTGATGAAAGATCAACGACTTCAACCTTGTGACGCACTCCGTAACGTGGTAACTTTGTGGTAGGGTCAAGTGAAGGGGTGAGGCCGCTCCCAATGTATGGTAAGCAAGTGAGAATAAGAATATCCTAGGGTTACAGACAGTGAGGACTGCAGTGAGCCCAAGCGCTCATCTAGGTTAGCCCTCTAATTGTACACCCAGAGAGGGGCTGTAACTTTTGAAGGTCGAATAACTTTGACTAATATGATGTTGGACTATTCGGCATGGAGCTAAAATTAAGACCAAGATATTTCCTTAGGTCTCATTGGGGATTATTAAGATCACTTGACTTTTAATTAGAACATTACAGATAATACAATAAGGTGGAAGGGAAAATGAACCTAGGTTGTTTTCTTTCTTTTCTCTGTCCCCATATGGAAATTCTGAGTTAGGCACATATTAAGGCTTTAACCTTTTGAAGCACATTATCTTCATTGATCGTCTTTTTCAGATGATTCCTGCGTATTGGGTCAGTGGGCCAGCATCACCACTCAGCTGTGTTGTTTTGGACCCTTAGCTTCTCTGAGCCTTGGTTTCGTCATCCAAAAAATGGGATATACTACCCTACTGGACTGAGTGCTTCTCAAGGGCAGGAATGGTTTCTTCTTTGCCCCATCTTCTTCTGGAATGTTGTCTAGCACACAGTAGGTGTCTGCAGAAATTTCTAGAAATGAGGTGACTAATGATCCCCTCGAGGTAGTAGTGAGGGTCAGAATAAGTCAGGTGGGTATAGACGGGCTGTCCGGATGGCTGTGCTCCTGAAAGGTGAGACCATTTGATACAGGAACCAAGGTTCTGAGAAATCAAGAGACTCCAGTCTGCAACTGTAATAGAGAAATGGAGTTCAGAAGTGAGTGGAAGATGTGGAAATGGTGACAAGCAGAGGAGATGACCTTTGTTTTTTTTAGAGAAGTCTGGTTGTGAAAGGCAGGGAAGACACAAAGTCACAGCTGTGTGTTGCAGGGGGTATCGAGTGCTGGGGATACCAGGGAACTTTGGCATGTTGATGAGACAGGGCCAGGTAGAAGAGGTACTCGGTAAATGCCTTCCGGATGAAATGAACTTCTGTCTGAGCTCTGGGGGTTGCCAGAGTCTTCCCCAGCATTCTCAATGACAGTCGTGGATGAGACGGTTGGTAATAACTGAGAGCCCGAGACTAGTGTATTAGCTGGGGTATTGCTGGGTGTCACAGGAGGTAAACCACGAATTTCTTCAGCTTAACCCAGTGCACATTTATTTGTCACCCAGCAACTTTTCAGTGAAAGTGGAGGGCAGTTTCCACACAGTGTTTAGGGCCCCTACTTCTTTCCATCTTCAACATGTGTCTTCCAAGATCACCAGGGAAGGAAGAAGAGAAGCATGAGACGGCTCATCTGCTTCCTCCTCAAATAACTCCCACTCTTACTGGTGAGGAGTCACATGGCACATAGGGCAAAGCAGTATGGGAAATGTAGTTCTTGGCTGGCCAGCCCCTTCCTAGCCGCAGCCCTTCACTCTGGAAGGGGAGCAGGAGTGTGTGAGGGACAGCTACCTTCTCGGCTGTCTGAGGAGTACCTCCCAGCAGCCTGAGGAGACACAGCCCAACTGGGAAAATGTCAGGCCCGAAATGAAGACCAGGACCCTGCTCCCGAGAGCAGAGAGAGAAATCATTGGTCAGGGCCTCGGTTTCCCCCACTGGTTATATATACTATGTCCAGCCAGACCACGTTGAGGGGGTGGAAAGAGCTAAGGGTGGGCATGAGCAGGCAGAACTGAGTGTGAGCACCCACTCTTTCACCCCCTAGCTGTGTGACATCGGGCAGGTGTCTCACCTTTCTGAATCTCTGTGAAATCCTCCACGAGTTGCTGTTTGGGTTAGCGAGAGATCGTGGCGTAGCATTGGCCCCCAGGAAACGTGAACTTCTACTGTTAGTATCCTCTCCCCCTTCATTACGTCATCAGAAATGGAAGGTCACAACTTAGGTTTAAGGGCAAGATGAATAGAATTGATATTGCTGTGAGATATTTTTGTCTTCAGCATTTTTGTAAATGTTTATTTTTGGGGGGGGGGGCATGAGCGGGGGAGGGGCAGAGAGAGAGGGAAACCCGGAATCTGAAGCAGGCTCCAGGCTCTGAGCTGTCAGCACAGAGCCCCATATGGGGCTCAAACTCGTGAACCGTGAGATCATGACCTGAGCCGAAGTTGGACACTCAACCAACTGAGCCACCCAGGTGCCCCTGTCTTCAGCATTTTATTTCGCTCTCTGTGACCATTAGAGGAGCCCATTCGGGCCACGTAGCTGGAAAGGAGGACGAGAAAGGAGTCAGCCACTCTGGATCTTTCTCACATGGGGAGACCAGGATCGATGGGGCTCGTTTCTTTCCTGGCTCTAAGAACACAGTCTGGAATTCTGCTCTGTGGCGAGCCGCTATGAATGAGCTGAAACACTAAGTTTGGTACTGACCCCACCACCACCTTTCCAGGGTCTTCCCTCAGTGTCAAACCTGCCTCACCTTCAACAGGTGGGAGTCTGGAGTTAAGGCCTCTGGGTTTCTTTGAGTTTAGCTGAGTTCTAAGAAATCTCTAGGCTCTGGGTGCTTGTGCGTTCTCTCATTTGTGGCCTTCCCCCTCTGCTAGGGAGGGTTGGATCAGAGCCCCTCCTTCCTTGCCCCCTCTAGCTGTCATTATTTAGCATTCAAAATTTGTGGTCGTGGTGACTTATTCGGTGTGGAAATGTGTTGCCTACTCCCCACTTTGGCTTAGCTTTTGGCCTCTGGGGGGGAGCCTCTGACCACCAGCCAGCTGGGAAAGGGGGCAGGGACAGGAGCTATGTGGCTCTGAAGAAACCAAGCTGTGAGGGGCGGGTCCCTGGGAAAGATCTGAAAAGAATGTTCCCCCAGGAGGGGAATGGGTCATTCTACTCTACCTTGTGTCTTGGGGCAGTCCTGGCGGCTCTGTGACCTCCAAACAAAGCCAGCCTCTGGCCTGGGGCTGTGGGAAGCCAGGAGGGACAATGGGAGGAAGGAGAAAGCCCTGAGATAAAGCCCAGGGCCCAAGGGTCTGTGCCTGGGATTTGGAGGCCGGCTCCTCGCACCCACTGAGAGGAGGCTTCAGTGTAAACACGGGCTAGGCTTCCTGTAGGGTAGTTTTTATTGTGCTGTGATTCTTGAGATGATTGCTTCCTCTCAGGAGAAGCCTGCTCAGGGGCGAACTGTGCATCTGATGTTTCAATGGGGACACTGCTATCATTCATTCATTCATTCATTCATTCGTTCGTTCGTTCGTTCATGCCACAGACCACCTGGTGCCAAAGGCTATTCGTGGTGCTAGGAATAGAAAAATCAACATTGGGGGCGCCTGGGTGGCTCAGTTGGTTAAGCGTCCGACTTCTGCTCAGGTCGTGATCTCGCGGTCCATGAGTTCAAGCCCCACGTCGGGCTCTGCGCTGACAGCTCAGAGCCTGGAGCCTGCTTCGGATTCTGTGTCTCCCTCTCTCTCTGACCCTCCCCTGTTCATGCTCTGTCTCTCTGTCTTAAAAATAAGTAAACATTAAAAAAAAAATGTATAAAAAAAAAAAAGAAACATCAACATCTGCCTGCCCCTGTCCTTAATGACATCTTTTCTGGTCCTAGAGACAGGCACCAAGCACCTGTCGCCGTTCAGCAAGGCCAGGGAAACAGCAGAGTGTGCCCAAGCTCGAGAAGTGGTGCTGAGGGGGCCCCCGGTCGGGCCCCACGCTGGCAGGCCAGAGGTGTTGTGACCTGAGCGCCCTTGGTGCCTCCTGAGTATCAAAGGTGGGCCAAGAGTTCCCTGGTTTTAAGTCTCTGACTCCAAACCAAAGGAGTCTTTCAAGGTAGCCAGGTAGGTGCTGATGTTTTTCCAGCACCTTCCACGTGCCAGGAAACGGAGTTTTATGTGGAGGACTGCAGGACTCCATCACCTCCCCGCACTCCTCTCTCTGGGTCCTGTTGCCTCTCGTCACCCTTGCCATACTGCTGAGTTCTCAGGCACCAGCAGAGGCCGAACCCCTCCCAGCGCAAGGCTGGTCTTGCGTGACCTGATGCGGGCACACATGTGGGGGCCTCCTGATGTACGTGAACAGGAAACAGGAGTCAGGGGCTGGCTGTCTCGTTAAAGGTTTCCGGAACATCTCTGGATGGGCACTTGAGCCTGAGAGAAATACGTCAGAGTTCGTTGTCTGGGTTTGCATATCACCGGGGGCCTGGACTCTTGGCTTCTTTTACGAGGCCATTTTATGGACCCCCAGACTTCCCTGGTTTATACAACAGAGACCCTGAGGCTTGTTTTTCCAGTAATAAGCCTAGCATGGGGTGCTTGCTTGGCCTGTCATATAGTACACACAAGGCAAGGTGGCCTTGGAAATCAGGGTGTTTTCATTCTGGAGCAGGGAAAACAGAAAGAGAGAAAGAGAGAGAGAGAGAGAGAGAAAGAGAAAGAAGGAAAGAAAGAAAGAAAAAGAAAGAAAGGGAAGGAAGTAAGGAAGAAAAAGAAAGAAAGAAAGAAAGAAAGAAAGAAAGAAAGAAAGAAAGAAAGAAAGAAAGAGAAAGAAAGAAGAAAGAAAGAAAGAAAAGAGAGAAAGAAAGAAAGAAAGAAAGAAAGAAAGAAAGAAAGAAAGAAAGAAAGAAAGAAAGAAAAAGGAAGGAAGGAAGGAAGGAAGGAAGGAAGGAAGGAAGGAAGGAAGGAAGAAGAAAGGGAAAGTTTGCCTCCACTGGTACACGAATTGCAGGCATTCGGATTTGCCCGTGTGTCTGTTGCCTGCGAGAATCCCCAGTATTGGCCCCTAAGCTTGCTGTGTGCCCAACGGTGTGCTCAGAGCTTTGCCTGCCTCATCTCTCACTCTGTTTAGAGATGAGGAAACTGACGCACAGAGTGGTTAAGTAACTTACCCAAGGTCACACAGCTAAGCAGGCGGTAGAGCCAGGATTTAAACCAGAAATGCCTGACTCCGAAAGCCGGAGCTCGCTCTTCTTCGTGCCACAGGTCTGCCTCTTCATGTCTGCGTGGCCTGTGGCTGGACACACACAGGTCCTCGTATGCTGAGCAGAGCCGGAGTCAGCTGGAGCAGGAGGAGTTGCCCTGGGGGTCCAGGGGAAGGGCGCGATTTTACTCTCTGCATAGTGTCGTGCCTCCGGGATGCCTTTTCCCCTCCCTATCCCTTAGGCTCCTATGCCCAGCTGGCCCAAGCCTTACCTGGTTGGGAGGTTCTTTCTTCCACACCTGAAGATGCTTGGACTCTAGGGTGCACCCTGTCTGGCCCGCCCAGGAGCCTTTATTTGGTGAGGGCCCTGCCTGGGTGACCGGCCCCGTGGGCCCGGTGAGACTCCTCCCCGCAGGGCATTGCTCCCACTTAATCTTACCTGTCAACCTGATGCTTTCCCCGGCTGCCTGCCATCATCTGACCTCAGGCCCCCATCCTGGGACCTCCAGCCTCCGGGGCTGCTTTTCCAGATCCCCGAGATAACATAACACATGACAGGGATCCCAGTGTGGAAAGCCCATAGACTGACCAGGACCAGCAGCAGGCCTCGGGCATCATTGTCAAGTGATCTGAGGACTCAGGAGGGGCCTCACCCTTGGAGGGCTCCTGTCTTGAATGACTTCTGATGCTGAGCTCACGTTGGGGGGGACAGTGCTGGGGAGAGAAGGGAGCAGTGAGTTGGTATCTGAGATTTGGCCCTCGACTCTGTTCTGACAGGGAAGCTGTGTGACCCTAACGTGCCTTACTGCCCCCTGAGCCTCAGTCGCCTCATCTGTGAAATGGAGAGATGGGGTGGGAGGTTGAATTAGATGGTGAATGTCTTATGTGCCTTCGGTGTGCCCTGCTCGGAATCTCCAGAATTTGGGGGACAGACTCCTCAAGGGGAAGTAAGGGGAAATGAACTGAGGCAGAAACTAGGCCCAGTCTTCTGGGGATGTGGGATAATTTAGTCAGCGGGAAACAGACAAGGAATGAGGATAGAGGAGGCGTTAACCCACCCTGCTCTCTGTCCGGCCCTGCCTCTGTCGCCTGGCCAGCGTGCCAGCTTCTGGAAAGAATGGGTTCCTGATAGCTTGGCTAAAGGTTCACCCCCATCCGGGACCCCCACTCAGCTTGTCTTCCACTGCATTCGACCTGTCCAATCTCTGTCCCACCCCCTGGGTCATAGCCTCCCCTGGTCCTGCGGTCCCTCCCAAGTCCTGGACTCGCATGTCTGCGCTGGAACAAAGGAAGGGGTTCCTTTGTCACCTTTGTTCATCTTTATCACGGCCTCAGCCTGAACCTGGAGTCAAATGACCCACCTTTCAAAACCTGGTCTACTAGACCGCATGTGATTCAGAATATTCCCCTAGACGCCCATCTCCATGTTTCACAGCAAGACAAAAGGTACCTCGCCAGCTAGAAAACTCACATGTGTGCGTGAGACCCGGTGTGCGGGGGACTTGGAGACAGGTGCACGGAGGAAAGGGCATGTGGGCTCCTGCAAAAGAAGGTGGCAAAGAGCTGGGAGCCCCGCGACGGCCCTGCCGTGGGCTGGCTGGAGGGCCTTTGGCAATTCTGATTTGCCTGGGACGTCGTCTCCTATCTGTGGAGGGCTGGGGAGATCCGTGAGGCCTTGGCAGGGCTGAGGTCGCCAGGGGTAGATGTCAAGTGCCACGGCGCTGAGGAGGGGCCCCAGAAAGGCTGGCCGCATTGAACTCACAAACAGGAGCTCACTTCCATAGGAGGGAGATTCCCCGACTTTCCAGCTAGACCTATTGCCGAAACTCCAGACCCGCATCCCCAGTGTCTGGATTTTTCCACGGGCTCTTTGCTGGCTTCGAAGCTTCCGTCCGCCAATCCTGTTCCCCCTTCGGCAGCCCAACCGCCGTGGATGGAGCCTCAGTCCACCCACCGTCAAGGTCGTTGCCAGGGAATCTTCCTTGACTGGCTCCCTTCTTTATCCCCTCAGGCAGCCCGTCATCAGATCTTTGTGCATTTTACCTCCTAAATAACTCTCGGATCCACCCCCTCCTCTCCATCACCACCCTCCCGGAGGCCACCTCGATCTCCCCTGTGGACACCTGCTCTCCTCCTTCCATTCAGCCCCTCCCACTAACCCAGGCTCTCCACCTCAGCCGTTACGTGGGTAAAAACTTAATCAAAAAAAAAAAAAAAAAAAAGGAGAGAGCGTTCCTAAAATATGCACACACAGTTGGTCCTGTTACTTCCGTCTCACATTATTGTGGAGCATTTGTCATGATTGATGAACCAGAATTGATACGTTAATTAGCATCCACAGTTTACGTTAAAGTTCACTCCTGGTCTTGTACATCGTATGGTTTTGACGAGTGGATGCTGACACGTGTCCATCATTGCTGTATCACACAGAGTAGTTTCACTGCCCTAAAATTTCCTTGTGCTCCTCTGCTTTTCATTTCTCCCTGTCTTTCCAGCCAACCTAACCTCTGATCGTTTCTCTATCTCCATGGTGTTTCCTTTTCCAGAATGTTGTATAGCTGGAATCACACATTATGTGGCCTCTTTAGACTGGCTACTTTGACTCAGTGATAGGCATTCAAGGTTCTTGCCTGTCTCTTTCTGGCTTCATAGCTGGTTTTTTTTTTTTTTTTTTTAATTGCTGAATAATATTCCATTGTATGGGAGTGCTACAGTTTATCTTTGTTTGTCCTATGGAAGGACATCGTGGCTGCTTCCATTTTTTTTCGGTGGTGATGATCTTGGATAAAGCTCCTGTAAACATTTGTGTGCCCATTTTTGTGGGGACACACATTTTAAGTCATTTGAGAAACACCAAGGAACGTGATTTCTGGATTGTATGGTAAGAATAGGTTTCGTTTAAGGTTTTTTTTTTTTAATTTTTTTTAATGTTTATTTATTTTTGAGAGAGAGAGAGTGTGTGAACAGGGGAAAGGCAGAGAGAGAGAGAGAGAGAGAGAGAGAATCTGAAGCAGGCTTCAGGCTCTGAGCTGCAGCACAGAGCCCGACGCGGGGCTCAAACTCACAAACCACGAGATCATGACCTGAGCCGAAGTCGGCCACTTAACGGACTGAGCCACCCAGGCGCCCCCGAATAGGTTCAGTTTTGTAAGACACAACCAAGCCATCTTCGAAAGTGGCTGTACCAGTTTGCATTCCCATCAGCAATGGCTGGGAGTCTCTGTTGCCCTACATCCTCGCCAGCATTTGGTATTATCAGGGTTTTTTTTTGTTTTTTTTTTTTTTTGTATTTTAGCCATTTTCATAAGTTTATAGCAGTATCTTATTATTGTTGTATAGCCCAGACATTTTGAAAAAGGCGGTTTGAATCAACCATGCTTCTCCCCACATTTTGTGCTCCCACGGCACTAAGAATAAAAATCTCTACTCCTTCGATGATCTGCCTCTTTTCTCTTCACCAGGTCATATCATCCCCCATTTTCCTAGAATAGTGGGAGCCCTTTTCTGCATGGGGGCCACGCACCAGCTGTTCTTCTGTTTAGAGCACTTATCCAGCCTCTGCACCTGCCCCTCTCATCCCTCAGTGTTTAACTCAGACCCACCTCCCTGGGGACACCTTTCTCCCCTCACTCATTCCACTCCATTTATTGCCTTCACGGCACGTATTTCAAACTGGAATTACAGAATTGATTTGCCGGATTCCTTCTTTAATAATAGTTTGCGACTGCCACGGGGGGGCGGGACCATGTCCGTTTATTTACCACCGCATCCCGCTGTCTCGAATGGCACTTGGCATAAAGGTGTTACTCAACATTTATTTACTGATTGGAGAGTACGTGGCTGGGCCAATTTAGCTAGACAGGAAAGGGAAGGGGAAATATTGACTGAGCACCAGTTAGAGATACCAGCCATGGTCTGCAGTCACATTCATGTTCATCACCTTCTTTGATGTTAGCAGAGAACCACGAAATCATGACCTGAGCCGAAGTTGGACACTTAACCGACTGAGCCACCCGGACGCCCCTGAAGACTCAGATTTTTAAAGAGATGCTTCCCATTTGTTAAATGTTGCCAGCTAACTCACAATTAAGTTGTTTGTCGTTGTTGTTAAATGCCACCATACCCGGGGCGCCTGGGTGGCGCAGTCGGTTAAGCGGCCGACTTCAGCCAGGTCACGATCTCGCGGTCCGTGAGTTCGAGCCCCGCGTCGGGCTCTGGGCTGATGGCTCGGAGCCTGGAGCCTGTTTCCGATTCTGTGTCTCCCTCTCTCTCTGCCCCTCCCCCGTTCATGCTCTGTCTCTCTCTGTCCCAAAAATAAATAAAAAACGTTGAAAAAAAAATTAAAAAAAAAAAAAAAAAATAAATGCCACCATACTGTTGCCGTGTTAGGGTAACAGAGCTGTGGCCTACTGACGCCGGTTTGAGCGCTGGCTTAGAGCTGAAGCAGAAAAGCAGGAGAGGTCATCTGGGAATCCTGATCTGTCCCGCCCCATCAGACCTGTTGAAAGGCTGTCTCCTACCTCAGGACCTGATGAAAAGATAATGTGTGCTCAGGGCTCTGGACTCAGACAAAAGATGTGGCCCAGAGGAGAGAGATGTCAGGGCTTCATGGAACGCTAGAGCTGCTGAGTGTTGTTACGTTTCTTTGCCCTTTGCTTTCAGCGTCCCCCCTCCCCGCCCCGAGCCCTGACAGACCTGGGGAACTTGGCTTTGGGACAAGCAGGCCCACAGAGCTAGAGCTGGACGTCAGCTCGCTGATTTACACAGCCCGTTGACTGTCCCCCTGTCCTGGTGGAGAAATCTGGGTAGTCCGAGTGTCTGGGTCATTCGTTGACTCACTTATTCGTTCATGCACGAATGCATGTGGATGTCCGCTATGTGCTGGGCAATATTTTCTGTGCTGGGGAAACGGCGAACCGCGTTTCTGTTGTCGTGGAGCTTGTCCCAGCAGTGCCTGGGACAGTCTGGGCAGGCGTCTGGGAGGAGTGACATCTGAGCAGGGATCTGTAGGAAAGAGGGAGTGAGCTGAGTGAAGATCCGGGATAAGAGATTCAAAGCAGAGGGAGAGCCAGTGCCCAGGCTGCCCAGGCCACGTGAGGCGGAGCGGCCGGGAAAAGCCCACTGATCAAAGGGGGTGAGGGAGGAGGAGAGCAGGAGGAGCTCGCTCCCCTTACTGAGTTTGGTGGATGCCCGCCACCTGTCCAACCAAGCGCTTGACTTGTGTCACATGTATTCTTGCTCGACTTCCCACTTTACGACGCATGTGTCGTTATACTCACTTCTTCCGTGGTGGGAAGCGAGGCACAGAGAGGTCAAGTCACGTGCCCCAAGTTAGCACCCACCTTCAGTGGCCAGCACAAGGGATTTGAAGTCCGGCAGCCTGCCTCAGAGCTTCCCCCTTTCCCTCCACATATTTTCGGCCTTCTGTCAACTCTACGTACCCAGCACAACTCTTAGCACCTCTGTGTTACGAGTGTTACGAATGGATGGATGGGTGGATGGATGGTTCCTTCATTCCCTTTCTCTCTTTCTTTTTCCCTCCCTGCCTTCTGTTCCTGCTGTCCCTCCCCCGCCCAGCTTTTATTTCCAGTTCTCTACCCAAGGGATTGTCAAAGTCCACATCTCGAGTGTGACCAACCTCCAGTGCCAAAAGAGTCTCCCCACCCCTGAGCTGCTCTGTCCACATCGATGGCTGGATACGCCTGGAACATGCCTGTCATATTCCCCCAAACCACACTGTCCCAGAAAGCTCTGTTTCTCTCTGTAGCATCCTCTTTCTCTCAGGGACCCCGTCCTCTGGCCCCCCAGCCCGAGGCTGTTGGTCTGCTGTGGCCAGGCCTCCCGGAGCTGTGCTCCCTCACCGTCCCCGCTGCCTCGGGTCCTGGTCGCACCTGCTTTTCCCCGGCCCTGCGGCAGCCTGCGGCCCGTCTCCTCTTTCAGTGGACAGCCTCCACACCACCTCACTGGCTTCAGAGACGCTCACTTATCCTAAGAACCTCGGGGGCTTCCCAGTGCCAGTCTTCATGGCTATTTCGAGACCTTCTGCAGAGCATCGGCCTGAATATCCTGGATAATCTTAGGATTTTGCTTTCCAGCAATGCCCCCTTTGACATCTATCCAGTGAAGCTGTTCCCCAACACCATTCTGCACTCCCACTCTGTGCCTTCACCTACACAGTCCACTCTACCAGGAATGACCTTCCACCATTTTCTGCCTCCCAACGCTTCCGTGTTTGGAAGGTGCCTCCTCCAGGAAGCCTGCCTCTCCTGCTCCAAGAGAAACACTCTCTCCCAACTTTGAATTCTGTATAGCATGTTGCGTGTTCCTTTGTGTTCATTTCTGTGCCTGGCTGTCCATGACTCAGGGGACGGGGCGGGCTCCGGGCTGGACACGTGGACCTGGGTTCAAATCTTAACATTCTTTCCTATTGGCTTAGTGACCTTGGGCAAGTAACTTAACCTCTCTGAGCCCCATTCCTTCATCCGTAGAGCGAAATAATAGGACTACCTTGCTGGATTCATTTCGAGATTCGAGACAAAGGCCCCTGGGTCCATGCTGGCAGGCAGCAAACGATGGGGGGTGGATAATTACTCTTCCCCGCCTCTAGCAGCCTTGATGCCAAGGGGGTTACCTTCCTTCTCCAGGAAGCCCTCCCTGACCTCCGGGCCTTCGTCCCCCCTTCCTTCACCACCAGCGGTCCTTCCTTAATGACCGCTTTTGACTCCTGGGAGCAGTTGTTGAATGATCGTCTCTTCTGTGCTGGACTGGGCTCCTAAGGCTGAATAGCATCATCTTACCTCAAGGAGCTGGCCTGCAATGGCTAAATTCACTGTGGGTCATTGTCAGCCCAGCTGGGAGGTGCTGGCATCTCCGGCCTGCGTGCAAACCCCGGGTCTGTGACACGCCTCACTTGGGCCTCTGTTTCTCCTTCCTCGAAGTCACCCTGTGGGTCTCTGGGGAGATCTGGGGACGTGCAGGGGAATAAAGTCGCACCTCCCCCCGTTCCTGATCAGCCGCAGTGAAGTGCTCACACCCGTGTAGGAGGGAGGCTGCTTGCCCATGACCGGCCCAGATGGAGCCTGCTGGGCAGGTAAGTAACCGGGCAGAAAAGGAATTTATGGTGGCGGCTGGGAGGCCACTCACTCCTGCTGTCCCCTCTGCCTGGCCACGTGCGGCCCAGGGGTCGGCCTTTGTTTCCAAAGCTTAAACCCAGACAGGAACTGTGAGATGCCAGGAGCACAGGGAAGGGGGGGTGGTGGCTTTTTATGATTCCTTTTCCTCCTTTTCAGTAGGGCCCTTGGGGAGGTGGGGGTGCAGGGTGGGTTGGGGCACAGAACTGAGAGCCGTTGGCTCATCTCCAGCCTATACTTCACTGCTCTGGCACAAAGACCCGCCAGCCCCAGCGGCCCCTGGAGCCTCCCTCCTCCCCGGAGAAAACAGAACCCTGCCTGAGCTCCGAGGGAGAGAGGCACCGAGTTCCTTCTTGGGAGGGGAGGAAGCAGCCCCGGGGGGAGGCCCACAGATTGGTTTTCAGATCACACAGTATGTGCCCGAGTTGGCAGATGATGAATCCTTTTTTTTTTTTTTTTTTTTAAACTTTCATGAGATCCAAGGCCCCACAGGGTGTTTTCACCCATCATTCTTTAGTAAATGCGTCTCCCCAGCACCCCTTCCTTCATTTTCTCCAAAGAGTTGGGGATGTCATGGAGAGAGGAGTTCGGACACGCAGGCTTGGTGTGGGTTCAAATCCTGCTCAGCTGCTTATGTACTGTGTAACTCGGGCATATTGCTGACCGTCTCCGGCCTCGGTTTCCTCATCCGAGAAATGAGAATAATCACAGCACTCGCCTCACAGGGTTGCTGTTAAACGGGATAGCATAGGTATCATGGTCCAGATGCCCCAGAAGAAGACTGAGCCAAGCATTCGTGGATTAAGGGTTTATTAGGAGGGCTGAGTTCCAGAGGAAGCCGGTAAGAGGGTTGGGGCGTGGGGGCAGATGAGGAAGGAAAGGAAGCCAGGAAAGGCATCAATGCCAGGCGCAGTCCTGTGGAGGCTGCACCGGCCTGACCGCTCAGGGGAACTCGGGGGCGTAAGTTGCCTCGACTTGACAAAAGGGCTTTTCATCTTCCCACACCCTCTGACACTGGCTAAGGGCCACGCGAGTGTGGCCGGGAGAGAGGTGTGAGCTTCCAGGCACTTCTGGCGCCCGGTGCGCGGGACGGAGGGCTCCCGTGGGGGTGGTAGGTGCGGGCCTTCCGAGGAAGAAGGGGACCCCGGGCGGAGCCCCGACAGTGCCACTGCCGTATGTGAAGGCCCTAGCTAGCGCGCAGTAGGTGTGCGGCACGTGGCGCCTAGTCTCAGGGTCCGTTCACGAAGATCACTCGGGAAGGTGAGAATCACGGGGAAGTTAGGACCCGGGCCTGCAGGTGCCCAGTGCGCACAGCGTCCGGGCTGGAGTAGCCCGATTCTCTGTCAGATGTCGCCATTCTTTGGAGTTCTAAGCTGCATTCTTTTTATTCTTTCCTGCAAGTTGTTCTCGTGCTTTCCCTGGGAGGGTCCGGCCCGCTCTCAGGGACCTGATGCTGCTGGGAGAGTACTCTGTAGCCCGGGTGGGGTCAGGCCGTCTCGTCTCTTCTTGTGGCTGCGTCACACTCCCCCGGGTGGTGGCGGCACCGAAATGCGTCCACCTCACTACCGATGCGCATTTGGGTGGCCTCGTGGGCAGAGTAACAGGTCCCCCAAAGATGTCTACGTCCTCATCCCTGGGCCCTGGGAATGTATTTTCTCACGTGGCCAAAGGGACTTTGTGGACAGGATGGAGTGAAAGAACTTGAGTGGGGAGATCGTGCGGGTGGGCCGGTCTAATCCCATGGGTCCTTAAAAGAGGCAACGGGAGGGGCGCCTGAGTGGCGCCGTCGGTTAAGCGTCCGACTTCAGCCAGGTCACGATCTCGCGGTCCGTGAGTTCGAGCCCCGCGTTGGGCTCTGGGCTGATGGCTCGGAGCCTGGAGCCTGTTTCCGATCCTGTGTCTCCCTCTCTCTCTGCCCCTCCCCTGTTCATGCTCTGTCTCTCTCTGTCCCAAAAATAAATAAAACGTTGAAAAAAAATTTAAAAAAAAAATCATTTTGTGCAGGGGCGCCTGGGTGGCGCAGTCGGTTAAGCGTCCGACTTCAGCCGGGTCACGATCTCGCAGTCCGTGAGTTCGAGCCCCGTGTCAGGCTCTGGGCTGATGGCTCGGAGCCTGGAGCCTGTTTCCGATTCTGTGTCTCCCTCTCTCTCTGCCCCTCCCCCGTTCGTGCTCTGTCTCTCTCTGTCCCAAAAATAAAAAAAAAATCAAAAAACAAACAAAAAAAAAACGTTGAAAAAAAAGACGCAACGGGAGATTTGGTGACAGAACAGAAGTGTCAGGGTGATCCAGCCTGAGAAAGAGTGGAGGGGCCACTGCTGACCTTCAAGGAGGGATGGGCCGTGAGGCACACAGGTAGCCTCTCGGCTCTGGAGGAGGCAGAGAAAAGGAATCTCCCTAGAGTCTTCTCGAACTGTAAGATAATACGGGCGTGTTGCTTTAAGCCACGAAATTGGTGGTAATTCTCTACAGCAGCCACAGGCAATCGTATTAGGTGACCTGATGTGTCCGCTTAGCTAGGCTACGGCACCCAGTTGTCGGCCCAACCACCAACCCAGGCACTGCTGTGCGGGTGTTTGTGGACGTGGCTAACGTCCTTTTCAATCGGTTGGCTTTCAGTGTGGAGGAGGGCCTTGTCCAATCCGTTGAAGGGCCTTCAGAGCAAAAACTGAGGTTTTCCAGAAAAGAAAGGATCCTGCCTCCAGACTGCAGCATCGACTCCTGCCTGAGTCTTCAGCCCATTGGCCTGATTCCAGACTCGCCCGCCCAACGATCGCGTCCGCCGGTCCCTTAAAAGAGATCTCTTGATATACATATACATGTATCTCTCGTTGGTCTGTTGGTCCGGAGAACCCGGGACGACGGGTGGCTCCCAGTGCTTTTGGCTGCTAGGAACAGTACCGCCGTGAACCTTTTGGTGGACACACAGATACGGTTGTTCATTTTCCCTCGCTAAGGAGCTGCCCTGCTGTGCAGAGCGGTAGCACCTCAGACCCCGGTGTCCCGGCTCCCTGTCCTGTCCCCTCTCCGTGAAGGCTGCCTCCCTTGCCTCCTTCGAGGAGAAACCACTTCCCAGCCGCTCGCTGGAATAAGGCCAAATACGGGACCTATTTCCCTTCTCCTGGGGTCTCTGGCCCATCTCTTTCCCTCCCATGTGACCTCCCACGTGTGTCCCAGAGTCTCTGTCTCCCCCGCACGTCTTCTCTTGGATGCAAATCCCTTTACCCTTCCTCCCTCTCATTCAGCCTGCTTCTGCCTCTCCCAGCCTCCCTCTGTCCCCATCCCCTGGGGTCTCTCTGCCCCGAGAGTCCCCTTCTGTTACCCCTCCACCACCTGCCTTCTCTCCGTCCCGCTAATTTTGTCTAAGTGTCACGACCAGCACAGCCACAGAACTGAGCATGCAGGGAAAGGGGTGACAGGGTGATGGGGAGTCATTTCCAGGTTAGGGGGACCTTTACCGGGGGGGGGGAAGCAGCCAGAGGGCAGGCCAGGCCGGTGACTGTCTGTCTGGGGGGGCCAGGTGGGTATGATTCGTTTCTTCCTCGGTGATCTCTAGTCAGGATGGTTCTCCTGGGCCGAGAGTTGGCTCCTGTCCTCCCAAGCACCCTCCCTGTTCTGTGTGCCTGCTCCTGGGTGCCACACTCAGGGACAGTGGCCATCCTCGGCCCCTCGCAAAGCTGGGACCGGAACCTCTGGCCAGGACCTGCCCGGAGTGCATGGCTACCTCAAAAGTGAGTGTAATCCTTTAAAAAAAGGAGGGGCGGGGGGCACTTGGGTGGCTCAGTGGGCTAAGCATCCGACTCCAGCTCAGGTCATGATCTCACGGTTTGTGGGTTCGAGCCCCGCGTCGGACTCTGTGCTGACAGCTCAGAGCCTGGAGCCTGCTTCAGATTCTGTGTCTCCCTCTCTCTCTGCCCCTCCCCTGCGCTCGCTCTCGCTCTCTCTCTCTCACTCTCCCTTTCGCTTTCTCTCTCAAAAATAAACATGAAAAAAAAGAAGAAGAAAGTGAGTGTAGTCCCAAGTCAGCAGGGGTTTACTCTATAGGAAACAAAGGTGCTGCCTTGGCAAGTCCTCCAAGGGAAGAAAATTATGCCTCCACAGCCAGGGACCGTCGAGCAAGGTTACTCAGTCTCCCTGTCTATCAAGTGGGCTGATAGTGAAACAGGACTCAGTGCTAGCCTGCCTGCAGAGGGCGTCCTGCTGTGCCTGGCCTGTGGTGGGGGCTCCCTCTGCGGGCTGGGGGGGGGGGGGTAGTGCTGCCTTGAGTGTCCTTGCCGGGTTCGCCTGGGGGGTGCCTCTGTTTTCACCAGAGTGGTTGATAGAACGATAGCTAGGTGTCCTCAGACGTCAAAAGACGGGCAGCATTTGCGCAGTGCTTTGGATGGAATAAAGCCCTGTTTCTCGATGATCTTGCTTAACGCTCATAACAGTCCTGGGGGGAGGGGAGTCTTCCTTCTCAGTTTGTAGAGGGAAACACTGAAGTTCAAAGGAGTGAAATAAGGAAAGAAATAATGTGTGCGCCTGAGGGCTCCCAGCTCCGAGATGGGGGGTGGGGGGGTGGGGGGGTGGGGGGGGGTGGGGAGCAGGATCCCAGCCCAGGGCAGCTGGCTCCGGAAGGCGCCGGTTCACTCCTTGGCCGCCTCCCCGAGGGGCAGGCAGAGACTCCGGTGGAAGAAGCCGACCGTTTCGCGCCTCTTGACGTTAATTATCCTGCCTGGTCAGGCCACAGCTTGCATTTGGGGCAGGAGATCTTAGCCCCACTTTACAGACAAGGAAAGCACAGCCTGGAGAGATAGAGTCACATGCCAGCAGGTGGCCCACGGCCGGCTGTCTCCAAGCCCAGGCCTCCGGGGTCCCGGTGTGTGACCGCGGGCACATCTCTGCACCGCTCGGAGCCTCGGTTTCCCTACTCGTTCTGTCTCGAGGGTTGCAGTGAGAATTAAGTGACACGAGACTGCAGAGAGCCTGGTATGCCCCACGGTTCCTGAGGGGCCCCGAGTACCTAAGCGTTCTCTTCCCTTTGGGGAACTGACACGAGCCCCTGAGGGCCGCAGGAGCTCTGGAGCGCTGCCTCGGCGGATTAGGAAACTGCGCAGACATTTATCGAGCATCTACTGTGTATGGGCCAGAGGGTTTAATGGTGACAGACACCGTAGCCGCCTGCACGCAACTTAGAAGGGAGCCACAAATTCATCAAATGACTGCACGTTGTAATGAGTAGGAAGGTGGAAGAGGAAATAGCAGGGGAGAGAGGCTTGCTTTATCTGGTCAAGGAAGGCATCTGAGGAGGGGCCTCTGAGCTGGTGCCACAAAGCAGGGAAAGGCTGGCCAAGCAGAGCTGGGGAGAGGAGGGATCCGAGTTGAGAGGGCAAAGTGTGCAAAGGCCCTGGGGCACAAATGGGTTCATGTGTCGAAGGACAGAGAGAGGAGGGCTCGGTCATGAGTTTGGATTTTGTTCTAACTCTAATGTGAAGCCGTAGATAAGGTTGTAAGCAGGGAGACACATGATGCGATTTTTTTTTTAATATTTTTTTTTTACATTTCATTTATTTTTTTTTTTTAATTTTTTTTTCAACGTTTATTTATTTTGGGGACAGAGAGAGACAGAGCATGAACGGGGGAGGGGCAGAGAGAGAGGGAGACACAAAATCGGAAACAGGCTCCAGGCTCCGAGCCATCAGCCCAGAGCCTGACACGGGGCTCGAACTCACAGACCGCGAGATCATGACCTGAGCCGAAGCCAGACGCTCAACCAGCTGAGCCACCCAGGTGCCCCCACATGATGCGATGACTTTAAGAAGTAAGCAATTTAAGAAGGGCGCCTGGGTGGCTCAGCTGGTTGAGCGTCTGGCTTCGGCTCAGGTCATGATCTCGTGGTCTGTGAGTTCGAGCCCCGTGTCGGGCTCTGTGCTGACAGCTCGGAGCCTGGAGCCTGCTTCGGATTCTGTGTCTCCCTCTCTCTCTGCCCCTCCCCTGCTCGTGCTCTGTCTCTCTCTCTCCTTCAAAACTAAGTAAAACATTAAAAAAATTCGTTTTAAATAGAAAAAAAGAATTAAGCAATTTGTAAGTTCATAAACAGATAGAGTTGGAAGGTTTCTCAGTATGATCTAGCCCTCCCCTCGATTGTGAAATGGGGAAAGTGAGACCCAGAGGTGGGAAGCAGGTGGCCATTGTCACAGCACATGAGGGCAAAAGCAGCCTCCAGCCCAGGATCTTAGACTCCAGCTTCAATGCTCCTTCCTTTGAAGGGCTGGCAGAAACCCCAGGCTAGGCACCGCCTCTGTCTCCTTCAAGAATGAGCCCTGCACGGCTCTGGCCTGACAGCCTGAGGTACCACGCCAGCTTCCGTGCCTTCCCAGGTCAAACTCAGGGCTGTCCCTTTCCCATGATGACTTCTGCTCGATGGCCACTGTCTTAGATCCTTTCACGCCAAAGAAACGCACCGGGGCCAAGTCTGATTTGTAAACCACACCCTCGCCATTGTAACTACAATTCTGCCTGATTTGCAAAGATACATCTGCTAGCAATTCTGGGAATGCATTTAGCATGTTTGCTCTGTGATGCACAGAGCATTTTCCGTGTATGACCATGTTTCTCTACTTGGAGGGGAGTCCAGGCAGCATGACCCCCCCCTCCCTTTTTTTTTTTTTTTTTTTTTTTGCAGATGGGGTGATGAGGCCAGGAGTGGCTGACTGACTCATACAGGCAAGCCAGATGACTGTGAGGGGAAGAGAAAGGACAGTACAGCTGAATGGTTTTCTTCTTTTTAAAAAAATTTTTTTAAAGTTTTTAGAGAGAGCATGAGCCAGGGAGGGAGCAGAAGAGGGAGAGAATCTTTTTTTAATGTTTATTTATTTTTGAGAGAGAGACAGAGACAGAGACAAAGTGCAAGCGGCCAAGGGGCAGAGAGAGAGGGAGACACAGAATCCGAAGCGGGCTCCAGGCTCCGAGCTGTCAGCACAGAGCCGGACGCGGGGCTCGAACCCACGAGCGGCAAGATCATGACCCAAGCCTAAGTCGGACCTTCAACCGACTGAGCCACCCAGGTGCCCGTTGAGAGAGAGAGAATCTCAAGCAGCCTCCATTCTCAGTGCAGAGCCCAACGTGGGGCTCGATCCCACGACCCTGGAATCATGACTTGGGCAGAAATCAAGAGTTGGACGCTCAAGGTACTGAGCCACCCAGGCTCCCCAGCTCGGTGGTTTCCTTATGACACTGAGTGACCACCGTCTAGATTAGTTTTTTTTTATCCATTCCTACGTGGACGAGCACTGAGTGGTTTCCCACTCTGGGTGCTTATGAATAAGGCTACGACACACTTTTGGGGCCACATCTTTTTGTTTTTTTTTTATTATTTTTTTTTTCCAACGTTTATTTATTTTTGGGACAGAGAGAGACAGAGCATGAACGGGGGAGGGGCAGAGAGAGAGGGAGACACAGAATCGGAAACAGGCTCCAGGCTCCGAGCCATCAGCCCAGAGCCTGACGCGGGGCTCGAACTCACGGACCGCAAGATCGTGACCTGGCTGAAGTCAGACGCTTAACCGACTGCACCACCCAGGCGCCCCAGGGGCCACATCTTTTTGTAGGTACGTGGGTGCGTGACAGAGTGGATGTGCTGAAGTGGCATCGGGCGGGCACCAGTTTAGCTCTGTGGATGCTGCCGCCTGGCGTGGCCGTGCCATCCGATGGTCCTGCCCGCAGCGTAGGAACATTCTAGTTGCTCCGCCTCCTCCCCACAGTTGGTATCACCCGTCTGTCTGATTTTGGTCAACTGATAGCTCAATAGTGACGTTTCATTTTTTTTTTTATTATTATTTTTAAAAGATACTTATTTTGAGAGAGAGAGAGTGTGTGTGTGTGTGTGAGTGAGTGTGTGTGCACGCACACGTGAGCAGGGGAGGGGCAGAGAGAGAGGGAGAGGGAGAATCCCAAGCCCGACTTGGGACCCAGGCTCAAGACCCGTGAGCGCATGACCTGAGCTGGACTCAAAAGTCAGACGCTTAACTGACTGAGCCACCCGGGCACCCCTCGATAGTGACATCTTAGTGTGTTTTTAATTTGCATTTCTCTGGTGACTAATTATGCCGGAACCTCTCCATATGCTTATTGGCTATCTGGGGGCCTTCTGTCGGGAACTGTCCTCTCTCTTGCCCAGTTTACAACTGGGTTGTTTTATTGTTTTCGTATTGATTTGTATGAGTTCTTTACATATCCTGGATACAAGTCTTTTATCATACATTTGCATTGCAAGTACTTCTCCCAGTCTGTGGTGTGCTTTTTCACTGGTCCCAAAGCGCCCTCTTTCCATCCTTTGGGAAGGAAGAGAATGAGTGTTTATTGAGACCTCGTGCCCCGCCCGGTCCTCACGCCTGACCACCTCACCTTACATGATGGTCATCACCGCGCAGTGGGGCGGGCGTCATCACCCTCCACGTCTCTGTGCCCCCACACCTGACAGTAAGGGGTCTAAGGACCTGGCCCACGATCTCAGGGTTGGCAAATGACCAGACTGGATTCCTCTGATCCCAGAGCCCCCTCTTTCCACTCTGGGTGTCAGCGGGAGAAGGGCTTCCCATCCTTACCATGGCCCACCCTCTACAGCCAAGCAGAGAGGCGAGATCTGGGAAGTCCACATCTCTTTGCCTTCCCTGGTGTGGGGACTTCCTCATTTGGCCACCTAGTTTTTTTCTTTGAAGTGAATTTCTTGGCATCTTCGACGAATTCACATTCCATCTTCGACGAATTCACATTCCACTGCAGATTCGAAGGAGCTTCCAAAACGTGCTAAAAATGTTGGCGCTGTCTGGTGCGTGGAATTATTCTTACTGCTCATACCTTAAATGTATAATTCCCTTAGTTGATAAAGTGCTTCCGTGATGCTTGTCTTATTACATATTCATTAGTTGAAGCCAGGGAGGTCAGCAGGGCACCAATTACAAGACAGATCGTGTTTAGTTGAAGTTTGCGGAAGACTGACCCAGTCCTGGGCAGGCAGCCACAGTTGAATGAGTTGTATGCTTGGGCATTCTAAGCCTAGTGAATAATGCATAAGCCTCAGGTCAGTGTCCAGTGCAGGGGGTGCAGGAATAGAGACTCATTCCTAACTAGGTGAGTTCTTCCTACATGCCAGGCACTGTGCTGCGTGGACATTGCAGAGAACAAACCAGACGCATTCCCTGCCCTCAGAGAGGTTGCAGAGATAGAGTAAATGCAGTGGGAGCACAGCCCAGTAGCGGCCACCTTGCCCCAGGGGGGCCGGAGGCTTCGTATAGGGGGCAGCATGGGAATTGGGTCTTGAAGGATGAATAGGAGTTCGTGAGGCAGGATATGGCATTTCAAAGCAAGACAACTGCACGGACAGAAGCCTGGATCCGTGACTTACCCAGGGTCCCCTGGCCAGGAGATGGGTGAGCCTCTGTCTGAACCCAGGGCTTTTACTTCTCAGCCCTGTGCTCTTTCCGTCCACCATGCTGTCCCCCTTGACCCTCTGCGGGGCTCACGGTCCACACAGAAGTGAGTGAGTAACCATAGCCGGTGGCATTTCCACCTGTCAGGCTGAGCCCTCACCAGTGCCACACCCGGGGGCAGTTTGCCAAGCAGTGGCTGTTCTGAGTGTGTCTCATCTGGAACACACACTTGCTAGGAAGAGTAAAGCCTCCGCCCGGGGGTTCTGTGACTCTCGCAGACTCCTCCTGGTCTTCCTGTGCCTCGGTTGTTGCGTCTGTGAAATGGAAATGATAACACAAACTAGAACCGCTACGCTGAGGCAGCCTTTACTTTGTGCCAGGGGTGTAGGTCCTCTTAGTGTTCCCATTTTACAGATGAGGAAACTGAGGTTCAGAGGGATTACACGACCTGTCCAGCGCATCACAAAGCCAGGGAGCAGCAGGATCCGCATCCCTCCTGGTTCTGCGTGACTCCGTGACTCCCGCATTCCGGCTCAAAGCTCGCGGCTCTCCTGTTCACACCTGCGGCCCCAACCCCAGCTCAGGTGCCTGACGAGTATGTGGCTAATGAATGTCCGTGTCCCTGCCAGCTGGAATTTTGGCAACCGACCTGTGATTTGATGGGGAGAGCCTGTGGCAGGGGCCTGTGTCCCGGGAGGCTGGAACTTCTGATTTTTCTGGACCTGCCGAACCTGCTGATGGAGGTGCCTCGTGGAGGAAACCACCACGGCTCAGTCAGGGCTTGGCTGGTCCAAGGAGCCTCAGACATTTAACAGGAACAGCCGGCTCTGGGTGTGTGCCACAGCCAGCCTGGCCAAGGGGAGATGGGGTTGTGTTTATTATAAACTGTGAAACAAGACGGGCTGCCTGCCCTGCTGGAAAACAGTTAGGAAAGGGCCCTCTCGTCAGAGGGGTTTGTCTGCCTCTCCTCTTCCATTCCAGTCATTTGAGGAGTTCCCTCGGGAGCAGGGTCTGGGCCGGCGAAGCAGAGATGAATGAGCAGGCCCCAGCCCCTCAGGAGGGAGCCCGGCCCATTAACAACCCCCCGTTTATTGAGTGCTTACTGCACGCCGAGCACAGAGCGCAGAACTCTGTGGGCATTAATGTTGTTGAACCCTGACAAGGACCCTGTGAGTGTGGTTACTCTCTGAGGCTGGGGGGGGGGGGGCGAAGGAAAGGCCTGTGCGGTGCTAAGTCTAGCAGGGGGCCGAAGGGGGAGCTTGCGGCGGGAGGGGAACAGGGCTGCGGGGCTCCAAGGTGGAGAGAGGTCCAAGGAGATCGGGAAGGGTTTCGGGTACAGGAGTGGCTTTTAATCAAGGCCACTGAACAAGGGTAGGGTATAGACAGCAAAAACGGGGAGGGAGGGCCTTCCTGGCTGAGGCAACAACAAAGAAGCAAAGGCCCAGGGGTAGAAAAGTGCATGGCAGGCAAGGGAAGATGGCGGCTGAGGGCACAGGGCCTGCAGTCACAAAGACCCAAGTGTGAATCTGGACTCGCACTAACCAGCTCGTGACCCTGGCGCGTTACATCCTCTCTCCCCCCACTTTCCTTTTTGTTTTTTTCAATTAAGGTGAAATTCACATAATGTAGAATTAACTAGAGTGAACCCTTCAGTAGTATTTAGCCCACTCACATTGTCGTGCAGCCACCATTTCTGTCTAGCTCGAGAACCCAAGGAGCTTTCGAGCCCAAAAGTAAACACTGGGACCCCTCGTCCCAGCCCTTGGCAACCACTCACTTGCTTTCTGTCCATCTGGGTTTACCTATTCTAGATACTTCATATAAATGGAATCACGTAGTATTTGCCCTTTTGTGTCTGGGTTCTTTCACTTAGCGTCGTGTTCCGGAGGTACATTTACACCATAATAACACGCATCAATACTTTGCATTCCTTTTTCTGGCTGAATACTATTCCACTAGATGGATATACCACATTTGCCTGTTTATCCATTCATCCGTTGATGAACAGTCGGGCTTTTTCCACCTTCAGGCTGCTGTGAACGTATACGACAGGTCTGATCAGTCCGTCTTCATTCTTTTGGGCACGTACCTAGGAGTCGGATTGCGGGGTCATATGGTCATGCCATGTTGGACGTGTCGAGGATACATCACCTCTTTGAAACTCAGTTTTGACATCTGTGGAATGGGGATGATAATGATAATTCCTCTTGCAGGGAGGATGGGAAAGGATTGGAGGGTTAAATGGCACACAGTGCCCAGGGAAGCGGGGCCTCCAGATTCATTAGGGAGAGGCCGTGTTAAGAAAGGCTGACGGCTGTGGGAAGGAAGGCTGAGGGAGCAGGGGTCACCCGCACCTGGCTGGGCTCAGCTCTTCTCCTGAGCAGCGGGATCTTTGACATGTTCTGCCCTTTCCCCACCAAGAATGGGGTAGAGTGAGCAGGTGGCTGGTGCCCTGGGAACCAGATGCCCTTCCTGCTTTGGGGTCCAGCCAGGTTGGCTCCCCTGGCCCCATTGGACCACCGCCCCCCCAGGGAAGCCCCCTAGCAACTGCTTATGTGGTTTTCCCCATTTGCTGCGTATTCCTGTCTCCCCTCCTCCTTTCTGAGCCTGCTGTGGGGCTGCTTAGGCTTGGCAAACAGCAGGGGCTCAGGAATCAAATTAACAGGTAAAACTCCCCATCCCCGCCTGGCTGAGCCGCAAAGCCTGGGACATAATGGGACTTGGGGGTGGGGGACGCGGGATGAGCCAGCGGCAATGAGAATCATTTGAGAGGGAGAGAGCCTCCAGGCTGGGGATGTAGGAGAGGGTCCTGATGGCACGAGGCAAGCATCACTCATCTCTTGCTTGTCCAGAAAACTAATGTCAACTCCACAGCTATGTCTGTGTGTGGCTCAGGGGTGGTCAGAAAAGTCCCCCTTCACGGCTGGGGCTGTTGCTAGGGCCCGGGGAGGGCGTCACACCATCTCGGTGAGGACCAGGATGAAGGTCAGCCACTTCCCAGGGTCCCTGCCAATGGGATGGCACAGAGGACCGAAGAAACCGCCTGGCTGGGGGTTCCCCAGGATGTGGTTGGAGCTAAAATCGTAATACTAATAATACCTTCTCAGGGCTCGCTCGGCCCCAGACGCCGTGCTGGGCAATCTCCTTGTGTCTTCTCGATTCACTCTGGGAGTGACAACTGTCACTGTCCCCACTGTACAGATGAGGAAACTGAGGCTCAGAGATGTTCACACAAGGCGTCAAGGTCACGTAATGAGTGGCGTTCGAATTCAGCCTTCCCTGTCGAGAGCATGAGTTCGTGCACGTGTGTGAGTGAAGGGCCAGATCGTGGCAGGGGGAGCGGGCGTGGGAGGCCCACGGAACGTGGAAGGAAGCTTCTCTCCCCTGTTGCCTTCATCACAGACCGCCCGCGTGCCCGCCGGCAGAGGAGAGGCGGCACCTTGGTGGCCTCGGCGGGAAAACAGCTGCGTCCTGGCAGTGCGCCCCTCCCTGCGTCTACCTGGAACGGGCAGGCTGCCTGTCTTCCGTCTGGGCTGGTCCTGCATCCAGTGCCACCCAGAGGTTGGTGGCTAGACCGCTGTGCCTGTGCCTTTGCCTTGTGGCTGAGCAGGGACCTTTATGTAAATCCCGGGCAAGAGAAATAGATGATGCCACACTCCCTGGAAACCTTTTCATCAGCTTCCCAGGAGGGGCCTTCAGACTCCCAATACCAAGGCTTGAACTTCAGACAGAGGAGGAAAACCCGGGACTTGGATGGTCCCCATTGCCCCCTCCATGAATTTCCGTCGGCTCCCTGTTGGCCCAGGCTTCTGTCGTGGCACCTGGGTGCACACCCGCCTCCACTCTCTCTTCCCGCCAGGGCCGAGCATAGCCCGTTTGCTGTGGCCCACACCTGCCACGCTCGTGGAAGTCCCCGTGCCAATGCCTTGGCTGTGCCCTCGGTTTGGAGCGCCTTTCCTCCTCGTCTCCACCACTCGTGAAACTGATCCCTCCCATCCAGGTGCTACCTCCCCCTCCCCCATCTCCACCCGCTGCCCATTCGTCCAGCATCCAGGTGTGACAGGCAACTGAGGCTTCGGGCATATAGCCGGGAGTGGGTTAGATCTTTCCCCGCCTCTGCCCTCTCCCAGGGCAGAGCCGCACTCAGCCTCGCCAGAGTCCCTCTGCCTTCCCCAGTGCCTAACACAGCAACTTACACGGTAGGCATTCAGTGAGTGTTGGCTGAGTGAATGAATGAATGAATGAATGATAAACAAATATCACTTTACTGCCTTCCATTGAAATGTTTCTGCAGGCCTTCCTCCACCTGCTGATCGCGTACTCTGATGCCATATTCTGCTTTGGGAATGGAGTTTTTATACCCCCGGGGTTTATTATTCTTATTAATAATAATGACAAAATGGCTAACATTGGTCTGGCTCTTCCTGTATGCCAGGCACTGAGCAAAGTGTGCCTTACATCTACAGCAATGCTATCAGTAGGAGCTAGGATAGCCCCATTCTAATTTTTTTTAATGTTTATTTATTTTTGAGAGAGAGAGACAGTGCAAGCAGGGGAGTTGCAGAGAGAGAGGAGACACAGAATTAGAAGCAGGCTTCAGACTCCGAGCTGTCAGCACGGAGCCCCATGCAGGGCTCGAACTCATGAACGGTGAGACTATGACCTGAGCCAAAGTCGGATGCTTAACCGACTGAGCCACCCAGGCACCCCTAGAATAGCCCCATTGTATGATTAAGAACTGAGGTCTCAAAGAAGTGAAGGCATTCGCCCAGAGTCACGCAGCTTAGTCAGAGACAGGATTCTGTCACCAGTGTTCGGACTCCAGAACCCAGTATCCTACGTTTATTGAGTGATTGAGGGAATGACCCACGTATTTAATATTTTGGTAACTGAAAGAGTCGATGCACACTCAGAAGTAGCTACACCAGCCCCACTTGTGCCACCATGTACACAACACGCCCACACACGCACACACACACGCACACCTCCCTTGTCTCTTCCTCCAACGTGCGCCATCCATGATCAGGGCTATCACCATCCCCCCTTACGCTCATCTCTCAAATGGACCGCACGCTAGTCCTGCATCGCGGGTCCTTACATAGTCTTTTTGCTTAGCGAGACATGCCGTTACTGTGTCCTAAGAGATCAACCGTTTCTAAATGCAGCTGGGTTTAGGGAGGACATTTGTCAAGGCAAGTAGGAGACCAGGATGGTGTAGAAATGAACAGTGAAGGCTGTGGAGTCTGTGGAGATAACGCAGGCTTACAAAATGTTCTAGGACATCCCAGCTTAGTGGACACAGGTACCTCTAAAATCTAGCAAGACATTCATTCATTCTTCATCAGAAATTTAGGTGCTATGCTGTGCTAACGCCCTAAGAAATGAAGGGGGAATTTGGGTCGTTAGTGATCTTCTGGGTCCTAAAACGCCAGAGGAGGAAGTGGACCTTGCTGCATAGGCAATGGGGAGCTATAGAAGGCTGTTGAGTGGGAGAGTGGCCTGGTCTGAGCTCCACCTCTGAAGATCTGTCTCCCTCCCCAGGGGAGGATGGAATGGGGTGGGGGCAGCAGGGAGACCTTGTGGAGGCTATGGCTGCAGGCCAGATGAGAGAACCAAGGATTGGATTAAGGAAGTGAAGTCCCTCGAGGTAGCAGTAGTGGGAAAGGGCCAATGTGAGGAGCTGTGTCTAGGTAGCTTGGACTGAGCTGTTGGGGGAGGGGAGGGAGAGAGAGTGGAATCCAAAACTCTGAATGTTTGGGGGACCCTGTGATTGGGAAGATTTGTGGAGGGCCCATTTCTGGGTAAATGATAACAATAATGGGTGTTACCAAAGTCTTCCTCTGGCAGGTGCTGTGCTAAGTGCTTTATGCCTGTATCACATTCAGTACTCAAACCCCAAGGTAATTACTGTTACCCTCTCCACCTTACATGTAGGGAAACTGAGGCACAGTTAATGTGATGGGGTCACACAGCCGGTAGCTAACTGGTCGAACTAGGATTCAACTCTAGGCAGCTGCCTGCAGAGCCCCTACCCCCCAGGTTATCCCCAGGTAACCCCCGCCCCGGCTGCAGGCCTGCAGGAGGCCATCGCCATTTCTGGAAAGGATACGCATTTCCATGCTGGGGGCGCTGAGAGGAAAGGACCAGGACGATTTAGGGTTCCCATTAAAATGAACGTGATTGCCGCAACCTGCCTCAGCTCCCTGTTCCGTGGACATCAGCCCGGGAGATTAACGTGAGGGCAGGGGAGGCAGAGAAGGGAGGGAAGGAAGGAAGAAAAATTGCTGCCCGTTATACCTGTCCTTTGGCAAGGCCAGGTAATTAGCAAACCCTCAGCAATAAAATATTTCGTTTTGGTGTAATTGCAAAGTAATTATGTGGTATGGGTTGTGTATTAATCGTGTTGATTAATAACACCCAGGTAGTAATTAAACATCTGCTTCATAATTGTGTGCGGGCTGAAGCTTAACACACACGCGCACACACACATGCACACATGCCCGAGCCACAGGCAAAGCTCCCTGGTTCTGGTTGTGCTCATTCGCGCGCGCGCGCGCGCGTGTGTGTGTGTGTGTGTGTGAAAGTCCCTGGTTCTGGTTGTGCTCATTCACGTGTGTGTGTGTGTCTGTGTGTGTGAGAAAGAGAGAGAGGCAGAGAGCCAGGCTAGGTTAAGAGACCCCTCCTGTCCCCACCATACAGTGAGATCTTTGTGCCCCGGCCTCCCCTCGACATAGTGGGGAACTGCCGTGGGCCTGAGGCTCTGTGGCCCCTCTCGAGACAGAACCCGAGGCCCCCAGTATGTGTCTGCTTCCCTGCTGAAGCTGGGTTGGCACAGGGGCTCGAGGGTTCTGTACGTGTCAATACTCACAGTGCCTTAGCACTTACATTGCTGTCAGTGTTAGCCTGGGTTTGAGGGTCCTTTACTCCAGCAGCCGGGAGAAAGTTCTTATGGTAGGAGCCCCCTGGGCTGAGGCCATGGTAACACCCAGCACACCTGAAAGGTCTGGATTTAATGATCTGATCCCAGAGACTGCAGGGACCAGAGCAGGATGCTGACCGGGGTACCAGGAGTCCTGATTCTAACTTGGCTCCTACCCCACTTGCTGCGTTATCTTGGACAAGTCACTTCTCCTCTGTCCCTTGGATTCCAGGTCTGTAAAACAAAAAAAAACTGAGCTCAGAGGCCTCCAAGGGCCTTTTCAGTTCTTCTGTACTTAGATTCTAATTTGGTTTGTACTAATTAGGAATCGGAGATGATTTAAATTCAATACATATGATCCTTAGTGAGTAAACAATTTGAAATAATTCCTTCCTTTATGACTTTTCAAAGACTCACTCATGAGCAATGAGAACCCAAGCTAAAATCAATAGCTTTTATTTTCCAGAGAGAGAAATTGCCGCTTCCTTGAGCTGCTGGGCATTGCAATTCATTCTTGTATTTTAAAATTTTATGTTTATGTTTATGGACTGCCATTAGGTAATATGGATTCGTCCTGAAGGTTGATTTTTTTCATTAACTTAACTCATTTCACTTATTAGTTCACGTTTATAGCTTGGGTTTAATAAGCGCACGGTGCAGAAGTCATAAAGCGGCCCTTTTCTTTAGCAATATTTTAAAATCAAGACTCTTCTCTGAGTCACCCAGGTTTATTTGCTCATAACTTGCTTCTCCTGTGATTCAAGGCCCAGTACTGTCGATTCTAGCCAACCATTGGACTTTGAGCTTCAGCGTCCTTACAGGGGAGAGGCACCACTCATTAACAAAAGCCACAAATGCTTAAGTTTTAGAAAGCATGCGTCCCACCATCACTTTCTGTGCCTAAAGCGCTTCTCATGTTATCAAGTTGAATCCTACGTCTCTGTGAAGTGGCTCGATGTTTTTTACTTTATAGAGAAGGAAGCAGGCCCCGAGAGGTTAAATGACCTGCCTGAGGCCACAAGTTGGTGGCAGTGGTAGAGCTGGGAGACAAACCCTACGGGTGGAGATCCGCCTTTCCTCCCACACCTGTCTCCCTGGCCTGTCAGCTTCGGGGCCCCCAACCGCACCTCCCTCATACCTTTACCCTCCCACCACCTCTACAGGTCTCTGCCCGTCGTCCGTCCATCGCCTCACCATCTGTTTCCACTGCCTGGGCCCCTTCCTGCTTTTCATCTACCTGAAGCACACCTCTGCTCTATGACCATCAGTGGCTCCCCATTGCCTGTGGACAAATTTCACCTTCTTTGGCCTGGCGTTCAAAGACCTTACCCGTGGAGCCCCTGCTTTCCCTTCCCGCTTCATTTCCCACTCTGGCCCAACAGGAAGCCTTGGCTCATGGTCCTGAATACCCAGCCCACGCTTGGGTACCCCCATGCCTTTGCTCACCCTGACCCCTTTGCCCACAGCACCCTCCTGTCATCTTATATTTAAATCTGCCCCCTCCTCCAGGAAGCCTTCCCTGGGGCCCACGTAGGGAGGGACCTCTCCTGCCTCTGAACTCAGAGCTATGTGATGAGCCCTCCTTGTCACCTTGAACCATGAAGACAAGGGCATTGACTTCTCTTCCTGATAACCGTGAGCCTCTTTGAAGGTGTAGTCTGTGCCTCAGTCATCTCTGGCACCCCTGGAGTCCCAGGTACACGGCAGGTGTTCCTTAATGCTCACCAAATGAGTGAATGCTCCTGTTGCTTGTGGCCTCAGGAAAGACAATCCTTGCGTCTTCTCTGTGACTTCCGGGGCCAGCCCAGCGCAAACTGAGGGAAAGACTCTGCCCAGTTTCTATCACCTGTCGACAGCTCCGCCTCCCTTCCTTCCCACAAGCTTCCTTCTGTCTTCCCAGATTTGTTCCATTCCTTCCAGGTCACCCTTCCCTTCCATCAAAATGTACCCGTCCCGGGCCCCGCGTACTCAGCTGACTGCTGCGTGAATGGCCTTCTGGCTTCTGGCAAATGAAATCCGGATACGCTGTTAATTGCAATCGTGGCAAAGGAGGCTAGACCCCAGGGGGCTGTAGACCACTCCGTATCTGAGCTGCAGGACCCTCAGTTTTACATGTGAGGAAACTGAGGCCCAGGAGAGGAAAGAAGGGGAGTTACACAAAGGCGTTGGCTGGATTCTCAGTCAAGCCTCCCTTAGGGACTCTCTATTACTTCCTGGGTTATCTTGGCCACTGGGCTTAGAACCACAACCCCATTGGTGGGCACAGCACTTTACCGTTTGCATGCACCTGCCCGTAGGTGGTCATCTCTGCAGCTCAGCGGAATTTCCCTGAGGCTCAGAGAGGCAGGCCACATGTCCCAATCACAAGGCCAGTGGCTAGTGACAGGGCCAGGGCTGGAAAACAGGGCTGACCTGCTGTCAGCTGGTGTGGTTGCCGGCTTCCCTACCTGCTGGCGGCAGCCCCTTGTGTATCCCGGGCTCCATCTGTAGGCCCTGTGCCCCCGGCCCGAGCAGGCAGCCTGAGCCAAGGGAGAGGCAGCCAAGGGCCGGATGTACCACTGTCCGTGGCGGCAGGGGGTCGGCCTCTGGGCCTGTGGAAGCCAGGGGAAGTGATGCAGGTCAGGCCCAGCTCACAGCCTGGAGAGCAGGGCTTCCTGGGCTGCTGTGGGATGGCCTGGGCCTTCGAGTTACCCATTCCCCAGCCCCGATGGCCCCTCTGCCACGTCCCGCCCCTCTGGCATTTCTGGGCCTGGACTCAGGGCTGGAGCATCACTTAACAAAGACACACACAAGGACAGCGTGTGCACGTTCATACACGGAGCTTCCTTCCCCTCGCCCCAGCCACAATATTGCTCCCCCGCGGGTGCCACCGCGAGCTCGTCTGCATGGGTTCACGACACCCATGATCCTACATTTCTCTAGTTCACATTCCATTTTAAACGGTCTAGACGGCGGGTGGCGGCCCGCGGCGATCAAGGATCCACCCTCCTTTGTCGCGGTCAGACTTGCAGCCCGGGTGCAGGTCAGGGATCTGCCACAAGCCGTCAAAATGAGCTGCTCTGAAATTAGCTGTGGGTTCAAATCTAATCTGTGCTATTTAACAGTCATGTGTCTGCCAAGGTACTGAACCGCTCACCGGTGAAACGGTAAAATGCGAATGAGAGCGCAGTTAGGATCAAATGGGGACATGCACAGGAAGCAATGACCCCAGACCCCAGGACTTTTCCGTCTCATCTCCCGTTCCGCCCTGACAGGCAGCGCTGGCTCAAGGCTCCCCACTTGGGTATCTCGACGCCCTTGCTCACCCCGCCCCACTGCCCACAGCACCCTGTTCTCAATTCCACACACACACACACACACACACACACACACACCTGCCCCCTCCTCCAGGAAGGCTTCATGTGCCTGCTGGAGTCGTCCGTGCATTGTCGTCAGGACATTAGAGGAGCAGCCTTACTTTGGCAGCTCCGCCCAGAAGTTACTAGAGCCGGGCTTTCCAGCTGACCGTGAGAGATTGTAGGGACTGCCAGTGGGCCCAACAGCCCGTTTCACAGATGGGGAAACCAAGGCCCCACAAAGGGGAGCATGTGCCTGGGCGTAGCTAGTGTGGCATTGGAACCGGAGCCCAGGAACCCTGCCTGCAAGACTCAGGGCAGGGGGGTGGAGGGTCCACTGCAGCTGCGTCCTCCTGGGGGTGAAGACCGCCCCCCCCACCCCGCCCCACCAGGGGTCTGTTCATTGGGTGGGTGGTCTGCTTCTTTCAACACGTTTGAGGGGGGGTGGGTTGGGGTGGAAATGAAACGTAGAGGCTGGGGGTCCCCCAGATGAGCCTCGTCCTCAAGTATGTGTGGCGAAGAGGCCCAGAGAGGCTGGGACACACCGATCATCCCGATGGGGACTGAAGCAGGGCCCGCAGGCGCCACGTGAGTCCACGAGGAAGACCTCGCTGCGCCTCATGCTGCTAAAACAGTCTCCGTTGTTTCTTGAGGCCAGTTATTTGTTTCTTTACCGTACCCCTTTTGGAGAAAGCCGGGACGCCACCCCTCCTGGGGAGTTCGCTCCCCCACCCCTGAACGCTCCCCAGTTCTCTCGAGAGCAGAGCGGGCTGCCGCCGGGGGCGTTAGCACTCACCAGCTTGCAGAGCGCTAATGACATTTGCATTTTGCTCGCTGTTGAAATGTGGGCTGGGTGGTGGGGATCCCCCGGGGGCACGCGGGGAGCTTGCAGCCCACCCGGAGAGGCAGATATGCGGGGCTGGGGCCCCGAGCTGCTCTGTGAGAGGCAGTGAAGAGGGAGGAAGGTGGGGACAGAAGGAATGAATGACCGGGTGTAACTGAGAGTTTTGTCTGAAGACTCGCCAGGGGGACAGAGCAAGCCCCAGTCCGGTGCTCCACCTTGCTGTGCAGCCCCTGACAATATTCTCCTCTGCATCACATCCCTAGCATTTGTTGAGCGAATGCTCTGCATGGCCTTCACAGACTTGTTAACTGCCTGCAATCCTCGGAGAGAGATGCTATTATTATCCCTGTTTTATAGGCGAGGAGACTGATGCTCTGAGTGGACACCTAACTTACCCAGGGTCCACTTCTGGAAAAAGATTGCCCCAGCATGTGGCGATGATCTACCTGCCTCCAAAGACCATGCTTCTGACCACTGTGGGCATTGACTCTTGCACCTTGTCGGGGTTTGAACACAGCCAGGAAACAATTCTCTGCCCTGGCCTGTGACCAGCATCCGCCTGACGGCATGTGGCCGATCCCTGCCCTGTACCCGGGCTGCAAGTCTGACCGCGACAAAGGAGGGTGGATCCTTGCAGAGAACACCCAGCGGCGAGTCAGGAGAGACGCAGGGTTTAGGCCCCACTCTGCCACCAACTTGCCATGTGACCCTGCACTAGTCCCCGCCCTTCTCTGGATGTCAGTCTCCTCGTTGGTAAAATGAGGCCATTGGTCTGGCTGGATGGAGCATCCCAAGAATGCATTTTCACATGAGGAAGGATCTTGCCTCCAATGCACTCACACTCTTGTGGAGTTCCCACCCACTCACTCCAGCATATACATTTATGTTTCACATCAAAGCAAACCGCGAAACATTTGTCGAGCTTCCCCACTCTGCAAAGGGCACGGTGCTAGACACAGTGGGTGTGATGCTTATGTATTTTTATGCAGGGCATACACACACAGGCATATGCATATCTTTGTGTCTCAGTCTCGCTTCCAGGCAAGTTCAGCTGGGACCTCTATCCTGACGCATGACCCCAGGTTCCTGCTGTCTTTGCCCCATCCCACAGCCCCCTTGGGATCCAGAGAGCATCTCAAACAAAAAGACACGTCCGGCAGTGGGAGCTGATGAGATCTCCCCGGACCAGGCAGTTAGGATTGATGTGCTTGTCTCTGACAGGTGGGCATCTCCTGGACAGCCCGAGCTTGCAGTGGCCGGGGCTTCTGACACCGTCATCAGAGCAACTTGAAACCCTTGACTTTGGCGTCTAGACACGGGCCCAGTACTTTTCCAGGCCTCCCAACGCCTGCCACCCAGGTAAGGGAGTTCAGGCTTGCTCAGCACCGGGTTCTACGCTGCGCCTGTTGTCGTCGCTAATAGAAACCATGAGCAGGGGCACCTGGTCATTCTTTATCACCAGTGTCCTCTTTTATACCCTTCCAGAGCAGGAGAGCCCAGTGGCTCAGGCTCTAAAGTCCAGCAGACCTGGGTTCGAATTCTGACACCACCAATTACTGGCTGCGTGGACCTTGGGCAGGTGTCTCGCCAACCTTTCTGTGTCTCAGTTTCCCCATCGGTCAAACCAGGAAGGAAGAGCACCCACATTCTGGGTTTGTGAAGATGAAATATAGGAAAAGGGCCTAGAACAGGATGGACACAGAGTAAGCTCCGAATTCAAGAGACGGTAACTGTTCCTAAGGGTACTCCTGTGCTCATGACGATCCGTAAAGAGTTCGTTATCGTCTGTCTCCTGCCAGAAGGTGGAGTCCATGAGGGCAGGGGTTTGTCTGCCTCATTCTTAATTGAATCCCCAGGTCCCAGCACTGTAAACTGCCCCCCGCTTTTTTTCAAGTTTATTTATTTTTAAGAGAGAAATAGAGAAGCAGAGAGAGAATCCCAAGCAGGCTCCACACTGTCCATGTGGAGCCCAACGCGGGGCTCAAACTCATGAACCCTGAGATCATGACCTGAGCCAAAATCAAGAGTCAGATGCTTAACCGACTGAGCCACCCAGGCATCCCTGGCCTTTATTTGTTGAATGGATGAATGTATGAAGGTGTTTTGCCTGTTTTATACAGAACCCACAGGACAAGTCCTTGAAGGTCCTTGCATTAGTCTGGATATGAGTTTGGTTGTGTGTGACAAAACCCCTAATGATAGTTCCTTCAATGAGAAAGAGGTTGATTTTCCTCTGAGTAAAATTGTTTGTTTTTTTTTTTTCATTTTTTTAAATGCCTATTTATTTTTGAGAGAGAGAGGGACAGACCAAGAGCAGGGGATGGGTGGAGAGAGAGGGAGACACAGAAACCGAAGCAGGCTCCAGGCTCTGAGCTGTCAGCACAGAGCCCGAAGCAGTCTCGAACTCATGAACTGTGAGATCATGATCTGATCTGAAGTCAGATGCTCAACAACCTGAACCACCCAGGCACCCCGTCTAAGTGAAATTCTGAGCTAAGAAGATTTTTCCACACAAAATTGTTAGAGGCCCAGCTTCCTCTGTCTTGTGGTTTCACCATTGCTGGTCTATGTAATCCACGATGGCCCATGACAGCTTCTTTGTTCTACTCAGCAAGAAGGAGGAAACCACAGAAGGAGAGGGTGCCACTTCCTTTAAGAGGGTGCCCATGTCGCTTCCATTCACGCCCCATCGGCCGGAGTGCAGTCATTCTACAGCACGCTTTGCTGCAAAGGAGGCTGGGAATTACAGGCTTCATTCTGGGTGGCCATCTGCCCAATTGCCATTCTATTTCGAAGGAAGAAGGGCAACATGGATACTGGGGGACCCTCCACCTTGCCCGATAAGATGACCCACCCCTTTTTTCCCCCTTCCTCTCTGCTCCCTCCCTCTGGCAACCGGTGATCTTTTGAGCATCCCCAGACTTTTGCCTTTTCCGGAACATCATAGAATCGGAATCATAAGGTAGCTTTTCAGATTGGCTTCTTTCACTTAGCAATATGCATTTGAATTTCCTCCATGTCTTTTCATGATTTGATGGCTCGTTTGTTTTTATTGCTGAATAACATTCCATTGAATGTACCCTAGTTTGTATATGCATTCACTTACTGAAGGTTGTCCCGGTTGCTTCTGATTTTAGGCAATTATGAACAAAGGTGCTATACATTCATATGCAGGTTTTTGTATGGGCCTAAGCTGTACCCAGTTGGGTAAACACCTAGGAGCATGTTGGCTGAACTGTATGGTTGAGAACATATGTGGCTTTTTAAAAGACCACCAAACTGCCTTCCAAAGTGGCTGCAGCATTTCGCATTCCCCGCAGCCTCTGCCCAGGGCAGGTCTCCCTGAGACTGTGGACCAAAGCCCCGGGGTGACTCTTCCTGCTCCAAGATCAGGGGTGGCTGCATTCCGGGACCCTCATTCATCGTGTAGGGTGTGTCTCCCCTACAAGAACCCAAGGTCAGCGAGGCAGAACAATGAGGAGAGGGGACAAAGCGAGTGGATCTGGGCCAACGTTAGATCAGCCAAAACACAGCCCAAGGGGGAGTCAGGGGGCTGGAGAGGCTGGGGTGCAGACGGCCTGTGGCCGTCTGAGGGCCCATGAGCTCAACTGGGGAAGGTGGGAGCTGCTGCCCAGGTCAGCAAGAACCAGTGATGGGCCAGAAATGATGGTTGGCTGCAGGGGAGACCAGGGCAAAGGCTGAACCGAGGTCAGATGCCACATCAGTTGGGAGCCAATCCTCAACTCCAAACCTGATTAGGCGAGACAGAGCGATTTATTAGCTTTTTATTGGTTTCCAATATATTGACAGTTTGGGGCGTGTTTATGGGTGTCCAAGGCAGAGCCAAATCCAAGGTTCAAATGATGCCCATGTCTGTGCCTTCTGCTTTCTTCCTTGTGGGTTTCCATCCCTGGCACCCGGGCCCGGTGGGGTGGCAGGGCAGTGATGAACAGACAGCTCAGGACTGACATCCCACTCATTTCCAAGCTGTGGAAGGAGAGTTTCTTTTTCCCAGGATGTCCAGCCGAAGTTCCAGAGTTGAAGCTTATTGGCTGGTCTCAGGTCACGTGCCCGTCTCTGACCAATTACTGAAACCGGGGTGGGGGCGGGTGGGAAGAGAGAATGTGCTGATTGGCCAGACTAGGTCAGAGTCGATGGCCGGTGGGGCAGCATGTGTTATCAGTTGGGGGGGCGGGGGGGGGGGTGGGTGGGTGGCGGGCCTTGGCCTGAAATTGGGAGAGGGCTGGAACCCCAAAGGGAAAACCCGGGTGCTGTTTTCAGAAGGAGGAAGGAATGCTAGGGGGACAAAACAAGAGGTGAGCCTACTGGTGCCATGGCAGGGCCTGGGGGACATGGAGGAAACAGGAATGCTGATTTGTCCCAAATGGTCCCTCCTGTAGTTTACAGGAGGAGGGTGGCCTTGCTCTGACAGGTGCACCTGGGTTTCTGTGGATCTGGTATCTGAAAGCCTGATTTATGCACCTGCAGTCCCACACTCACACGCACTCACATACACAGTGTACTTCCAGGTGATGCTTCGTGTTCCAGAAGGATTGGCCCCGAACATCCCTCCCATATGGAGTTGCTGTGCACTGGAGAAGCCACCCCACTCTTTCAGCCACCCCATATCTTGCTGCCTTGGTTTCCCCTCTACTTGCTGGGAGGACCTTTTCCTTCCTCCCCCGACTCCCTCGTGGCTGGGGAAAGTTTCTTGAGCCACTTTAGGGTTTATTTGCCCCAAATGGGCTCCCAGAAGCCCTGGGCCTATGAAGACCCCCTTCTCAGAACAACTGCAGCCCAGCCCTCAGATGCACTGAGGCGTCTCAGCGGAGAGGCAGGGCTGACTGAGCAAGGACCCCATCTCTGTGGAACCCAGGGGCCTCCGTGGGGCTCCAGGGAACATGGGAGCAGGCCGGCCTCTTGGCTTTCGCTGACGTCCACCGTGGCAGCTCTGTTATGCATTTAGGGTGCGGTGTATGATCTCATTTGAAAGAAGATTGTTCTGTAGGAAAAAGATTGAAAACCACAGCATATGATGCCGCCTCCCAGACAACTGTGGCCAAGTGCTTTTTGTGTTCTATCCTTTGCTTGATTTTGGTCAACCACAAACCTCCTTGCCCTTCACCAGTGTGTGTGTGTGTGTGTGTGTGTGTGTGTGTGTGTGTGTGTGTGTGTGTGTCTCTCTCTCTCTCTCTCTCTTCTCCGTCTCTTGCCTGTGGATTCTGCAGCTCTGACTCACCACATAGACCAGCTCAGTGTTCAGCACTATCCTGCCTTATATGGTGTGCTCAGTGCTGCTGGGTCAATGAGTGTTAATTCATTTCTTCAGCCAGTGACTATTGTGTTCTCATCATGTGCCGGACCTGCTCTACTTGCCAGGGATAGAGACTGAGCAAAGCTGAAAGGTCCCCGCCCTCCCCTCTGGGAGAGCCCCTGAGGGCAGGACCCTTCCTCCCGGTATCTTCCCCCCCATCCCCCCCACACCCCTTGTCCAGGGTTTCGTTCAGTGCTGAGCCATAGTTGAACTTGGTGAAAGTCTACGAGTTGAATTATTTTCCACGCTATTTTCCAAAGCCCCCACCGACGCTGCAGAGATTCTAGAATGGCTTGGTCCTCACCCGGTAGGACTTACAAGACACAGCTTGCCATAGGTCCTGGAGAGGGACAGGGGTGACGGTTAGAGATCTGTGTGCAGACCCAGTGGGGGGAGGTGCACAAGTAACCGGAAGGAATTGGCCAGCCTTCACTCTGGTTGTACCTTGCTCATTCAGCCTCTCAAGGGGCTCCCGGCCAGTCATAAGGAGAGAGACATGAGAGCAAAGACATTCAAAGTAGAGAATAAGAGAGTCCAGAGCAGAATTATAAAAGAAGGCTTGTAGGTTCCAAGGCCAGTGATCCAGAGGTCACTTCCGGGTGGGGACGGTGGTGAGGAGTCCGGGAATGCAGAGCATTCCAGCTGGGCTTCGAAAATTGGGGTACCGGACAGGCAAGGATGCCAGGAAGGAGCAAACAGTGAGAGCGAAAGCCTGGAGGTGGGAGCCTAGGGCTTGGAAGACTGTGCCAGGCAGGAAACAGGATGGACGCGGACAGCTTCTTCCCTGCTGGCCTCCAGGCTTGGCTGCGTGCAGGTCCGTGGCCATCCTCAAATCCGCCTTTAAACGACAGCCCGGGTTTGGAGTCAAGTGGCTCTTCCATTTTCCTTTTTTCCCCTCCATCCTCAGGAAGGGGAGTTGCGGAGGGGCCGTTCAGAAGAAGGGACCCAAAGTAATGAATCCCCCCAACTCCAAGGTTCTTAATGGAACAGAGAAACCGTGTTCACCTGTAACTTCTCAACGTTTTTATTTATTTATGGGACAGACAGAGACAGAGCATGAACGGGGGAGGGGCAGAGAGAGAGGGAGACACAGAATCGGAAACAGGCTCCAGGCTCCGAGCCATCAGCCCAGAGCCTGACGCGGGGCTCGAACTCACGGACCGTGAGATCGTGACCTGGCTGAAGTCAGACGCTTAACCGACTGCGCCACCCAGGCGCCCCATTCACCTGTAACTTCTCAAGTCACGACAGAGCCTGGGCTGGAAGTCAGAAGACTTGGGTTCCTGTCCCAGCCCTGCCACGGATGTCCTCAGCTTCCCTGTCCTGTACTTTGTCGTTTGTGAAATGCGTGGGGGGGGGGGGGGGGGCTCCCAGCCTTAGACCTTTAATTCTAAGTCAGACCTCGGTGCAGATCCCAGCTCTGCCAGTAGTATGGCCTTGGCCCTCTGAGCCTCGGTTTTCTCATCTGTAAATTGGGGATAATGACACTACGCATCTCACAGGACGGATGTGGAGATTCCATGAGGTCACTAAAGGAGATAAAGCGCTCACCAGCTTGTCCACCAGAGGGTCAGTACTGAGTGATAGCACTCATGCTGTGGGTGTTCTTATTATTTAGATTTTCAGTTTTATGACTCTGGGAGGAATCCTCAGTAGAGTCTTTGGTATGTAGGTGCCTTTGGGCAGCTTAAGTCCATGTCCCCCAGATACAGTGATCAGGACAAGTCACACCCCTCCCGTAGGGGAGAGCTGCCTTCCTCAAAATTACATTTATTCACTCAAATATTTCCTGAACACCTGCTGTGTGCCTGGGCCTCTGAGAGCTGAACGGGACACCCAAGCTCCCTGCTCTCAGCAGCTCAGGCTGCCGCACCTCCAGCTGGCCCCGCCGACACCGTTGGCCAAGGGACCTCACGCCGAGCATGGTGCCCTCAGCTCTGCAGGCTGGAACCCTGGGAGAGATCCCACCTGTCTCCCCGGCTCCCGGATCTTTCCTACCTTCTCCCTTTCCATCTTGGGGCAAAGGCTTGGGTGAAACGCCAGAGAACCCAGTGCAGTTAACTGGCCTGGTAACACACGTGGACCGGAGAGACCGCTGGGATTGCCAAGCCCTGGTTCAGCGTTATGCAAACTAAGTGCTTTGGAGAAGAAGAGTGGCTTGCCACCAGGCACGGATTGCAGGGTTGTGTCTCATTCATTCCCCTGTTGATGTCTGTTTGGATCTCCGACTGCAAGAGCTTTTGGAAATTTGCAGAGGAAGCAGAGCCTACAGATTGGAAGGCCCTGAGGGGTCCAATCTGCCCTGTGCTCACCTGGTCCTTTCTGGGTGGTCGTGGGCCTCTCGCCCACGTGGGTCCTCGGTTGCCAGGATCCGGCAGAGAGCCGGGCACGCAGCGCCTTCAGTCAGTGGCTGGTGAGTGGACGGACAGATGGACAGGCGGCAGTGGGCTCCCCGTCATACATGCTTTCTTAGCCTCGGTCCAAGTTTCCAAGGTGGTTGGAGACACCAGGCTCTGGCTTTGTTTTTGATTTTGGTTCCTGGGCAGTCGCAGTGGTTTTCAAGTCACAGAGTGGACTCCAAACAAATGGTTTTTGAGCTTGTCAATCTCTCAGTTGCAGTTTCAGGAGGCAGCACGGCGCGCGCACCCTGATCTAGGGTGGAGCTTGCTCCCTGACACTCGAGAGTTTAGAGCCCTGCTCCAGGGCTGGGTGACCTCGGGCATGTTACTTAGTCTCTCGCAAATTCAGTGTCCTCATCTAGAAAATGATAGCACTAATAGCATCCAACACAGAGGGCTGTGATGAGCTTAGATTAAATAATGGGGATAAAAACACAGAGCCGAGCTCTGGGCACATGGTAAATGTACCAGAAGGATGATGGTGATGTATTTAATGACCCCTTAGGCTATTTGTTGCATAGACTTCTCTCTTCCAAACCGATTTTTGCATACTGCTTTGCATTTTTCAGACAAAAAATTATTTTTAAAAGCTATCGTTACAGAAGTAATATGTGCTCCTTAAAAATTCAAATGATCCAGGAGGATTTAAATTAAAAAGCAAATGCCTCATCCACCGCCAGCCAGTTCCTTCCCTTGCCTAGTGTGCAGCTTCCCAAGTCTGGAACTCTCCTCCCTTTTTTTTCTCCCCAGGAGCAGGGGACAAGTGTGCAGTCAGGTGAGGACAGCCATCAGGTGGCTGTTGTGTTGAATTGCCGTCCAGGCCAGAAGTCCAGGCCTCAGTGGTCCCACTGGAGCAGGGGATAGCCTGGCATCCTGGCTGCAGTTTGCTCTCTGTCTTGAGGGTCTCCAGCGTTCCGGGTCCTGGAGTCCTGGCAGGTGGCCTGGGGCAGGCCACCTTCAGGCCAGGCTTGGAGGGACAGACTCACCGACACTGTGTCTGGCCGCATGCAGGCCTGGCTCCCTCTTCTGTCAGGGAGCCCCAGGCTCAGTCCAACCCGAGCTTACATGCTCCTGGCAAGACATTCGCTCATTCCTGTCCGCCTCCTGAGAGTCTGCACGTCCGCAGCTTGCCCTCTGGTGCCACACTCCTTCCCTCCATCAGGAACAGCCCCGGACCTAGCATGGGGCCTGGTGCATCACTGGCACTAAGTGGACCCACAGCAGGTTTGAATTTTAGCATCACGATGGTGCCAAATGTGTCATGTGCCTTTACTTCTTTAGCTCTGACCATCTGCCACGGAGCCCCCGCTACCCATTTGAAGGACATTCCATCCCAGGCATATTGGGGAGGGAGGATTCTTGCCCCCAGGGCATGTTACTTAGCCTCTGTCAAATTCAGTGTTGTCATTTAGAAAACGATAGCGCTAATAGCGTCCTGTAGGGGTCTTGGTGGCGCCTGTGTGGCCCAGAACACTTAGGGTAGGCTCCTTTGGCGAGCCTTGAGGTCCAGGGAGGGCGAGCGGGCCGTGGCCATTTCCACGCCATCCTGGGCCCAAGAGTGGAGTTTGGCTGCAACTCCAAGCGGTGAGTTTGGGTGTATAGCCTTCCAGCCTTGCCCGGGCTTCTCAGGGTGGCCCCGTGGAAGTCCTGCCACCTGGTGGGAGGGCTCTTCCAGCACTCGGGCCTGTCGTTCTCGGATCCCCCCACTTCTTGCTGATATCCAGAGATGCTCAACAACCCTCTCCCCGGGCCTGCTGCCTCTGCCTGCCCCCCTGCCCAGGCTTACACGCCTCCACCTTCATAGGCTCCAGCCTATGCCCCGCCGAGAAGTTTCCAGGGCCCAGAGGGTGGACGGTCTTCCTAGCCCAGCAACCTCTGTGCCTGGCCTTGGGAGCCAGCAGCCCCCAAGACATGGGATCCAAAGACTTGGCCGCCATCTTGGGAAAAGGGAGAGAGAGAGAGAGCTCCCACAGCAGAGCAAACAAATCAGGAAAATTTGTCTCAGTAAATTCTCCTGCCGTCCACACTGGCTACCACAGATAGACCGGGACCTTTCGTGCATTTGGGTACCGAACGCCAACTCTAAACCAGATTGGTTCAGAGACTGGAAATGAAAGAAAAATCAGACAAGATCGAGCTCAGAGGGCTCAGATGTGGTCCTCAGACAAGCAAGCTCAGCATTGCCTGGGGACTTGCTAGAATGCAGATCTCAGACGCCCTCCCCAGACCTCATGAATCAGAGATTTGCGGGTGAGATCCAGCAGTCTAGACTTTGACAGGCTCCCCCGGGGCTGGAGATGCAAGCTGAAGTTCAAGGCTCACTGAGCAACAGGCAGGTGGCAAGTGGTCCAGGGCCCTGTGATGCAGTGGCACGTAGACAGGGTGACACAGCCCACGGTGACACAGTCCACGTAGATAGGGATTATGAATGACTTACTTAGAGGTGGACAAAGAAATCTGTGTGTGACTTGGGGGAGGGGAGTGGATTCCCGGCGGAGGGATCAGCACATGCAAAGTCCCTGAGGCATGATAGAACAGAAGCGTTCAGGACCTGTAAGTGGTATTGCTGGGGCAGAGTGGGGGAGGAGCATGGGGGGGAGGGGAGGGCTCAGCAATGGGCTTCTTGTGCTCTGAGTTGGGTTTTCCCCAGGAGTGCTGGAGAGCCGTGAAAAGGTTTATGCAGGGGGGAGGGAAGACTTGCACCCTGGGAAGACAGGTGGTTGAGGTGAAGGGTCTCTGGACCACAGCAGGTATCGGGCTGTCTTCTGGAGGGCAGGGATGAGCCTGTGGTGGATGGGGAGTAGGAAGCAGGGTGGGGCGGGGATACCCTGGGTCCTGGAGGAGTCCTGCCCTGTTGCCAGAACACGAACACCGGGGAGCCACTACTGAATGCTGGAGCCCGGGTGGCCCTCTTCTGTCCGTCTCTTTGTACCTCGGGAACACTCTGTCTTGCACTGTGATTAGTCTGGGCTTCATGCCTTCCACTCCAGAGTGTCCGTTTGCCATCTCTGAGGGAGAGGAGACCACGGTTCTGTCCGCACGGCTAGGTCCCAGACCTGGTGGCCGCACCAAGAAACGCAGCAGCATGCCTAGAGCCCCTCTGACGGTGGAGCTGGGTGGAGGCTGGGAGCGCCTGAGAGGGGCCCAGGCCGATGGTGGGCTGGGTCAGGAGGCGCCTGGCCTCCGCCCCTCAGGGCTGGCGTGCCAGCACCTTGGAGAGGAGGTGGCGGGAGAAACCCCCAGCCCGGCCTTCTCCTTGGAGGCCCAGCCTCCCTCACTGCCTTCCTAGGGCCAGGCCAGGCAGGCACAGGAAAGGGAGCCGGGGCCTCTCCCAGGCCTGGGGCTCCCCTTTGGGAAGGGGCCTCTGATGAGCTCATCCTGCGGTGAGTCTGGGGCTGAGCGGGGGGAACCTGCAGACTGCCGCCAGGATCCTGAGTCCCTGGGGAGGCCAGAAGTGGGGAGAGGCAAGGCCCCTGCATGCCTGACGGTGGGCAAGTATGAAACCCGCGTCTGGCTGGAGGGCCAGACAGGGCCCCATTCGACCGGCTTACCAGCAGCTCTGGGCCGGCAGCCTCTGCTTCCCTTGCCCCCGCCTCTGGCGTAGTTCAGGCCCCAGTGCATTCGCTTGGAGCCCTGAGCTGCCTGGCCTGGCCTGTGTGTATTCAAGGATCACGTTAGCCCAAACCAGCAATCAGTGCGGGTGTGTGGTGAGCGCTGGGAGGAGGTGCGGTCCTGGTAGAGGAGGTGCCAGGCCCCCTCCCTCAGGATGGCTCAGGCCTTTCCGCTTCGCTCTGAGTGCAGATTTAACTCTTGAGGGAAGCGACCGGCAAGGATTCCTGGCCTCCCCAACTTGCCGGACCAGGAGGGGTTTCAAAGTCCTCTGTTTCGACTCCTTGAGAGGTGTTCATTGAATTCTGCTTACATACTACTGGCGACGGAGAGCTCGCTATCAGTGCAGACAGCAGTGCTCAGATGGCCTTGAAAGTTGTTTTCCTGCTTTGCACAGGAGCAACCGTGAGCAAGTCGGATCTCTCCTCAGTGTGCGGACCCCGAGCGGAGACCGGTCTTCTCTGCTCATCTGCAGGCCCGAGGGTGTCACATCCCCAGGAGAGATGTCAGCCCTTCCCCGGCAGATAGCAGTGCCCAGCACGTGATTGGTTCTGTCCCCACGTCCCTCAAGTGGACCCACCAGTGCCTTACAGACCAGGCCAAGCCACGCCTTCGGCTTTCCTCCTAACTTAGAGACCCCAAACTTTAAGATGCCCCGAGCCGCCCTCCAGCACTGATCTGCGGAGGCTTCTGGGAGGCCTGTCTCCTGGAGGCCTCCTCCCTCATGCTGCCCCCTTCCAGGTTCCCCATCCTTCTGCAGAAGCTGCCTCCCCGTATCACTGGGGCTTCACTTCGGGGTGTTAGTGAGGCCAGCTGGTGGGTGGGTAGTAGTTTCTCCCACGGGGTAAGGAATAACCAGAGGGCGCCACTGTGAACCCACCGGTGGAGAAGGAGTCCCCAGACCGGCGGTGACCTCAGGCCTCAGCTGCCACTGCTTCCCACAGGGTGTGGGCATCACCCCCAACCGTGCGTCGGCCCCTCTGGACTTTGTTGCTGGTGTCACTGTTTGGGGTTTCTTAACAGGTTTACGGAAGTATAATTTTCACTGCTGTGAAATTCGCTCATTTTAAAGGCATGATTCACTGACTTGTAGTAACCGTAAGAAGTTGTGCAACATCGCTACAAGGTCCTTTGAGAGTATTTCCATCACCCCCCGAAAAAGAAACCTGGTATCTCACTTGCCATCAGATCCTGTTCCCACCCCCAGCCCCAGGCTCGCGCCGTTTCCTCTCTGCCTCTGGAGATTTTGCCGTTTCTGGACATCTCATATAAATGGAAGCACATACCACGTGTGGATGCCTGTTTTTTATATCCTGGCAGAGGCGCGAGGAGACGGTGCCCACTCACTGATACGCCCACCTTTCCACAGCCGGCTGAGGCCACGTCCTGGTGCGTTTTCTTAGAGCTGGGAGATCTCCTGGAGACACTGAGTGCAATCTTTAGTCTAGTGCAGGAAGGAAATCCTGTGTGCCCAACGTTACACGAGGACCCTCTGACATCTGCTTGAATACGAGTGGCGACAGCCAGCTCGCTAACCCCGGGACTAAAAGAAACTTGCTTGTCCTGATCACATGGTAAGTGCCAGGCTTGCTGATGTCATTTGATCCTTGGGTTCGTCCTCCAAGATGGAATCATTTTACAGCCGACGAAATTGTAGTTCAGAGGGGTTGAGGCGCTTACCCCGGGTCACACAGGTAGGAAGTGGGTGAAGCCAGATTTAAACCCTGGGCCTGTCTGATTTCAAATCCAACTTAAAAAAAACTTTTTTTTAAATGTTTATTTATTTTTTGAGAGAGAGAGAGAGAGAGAGAGAGCATGAGTGGGAGAGGGGCAGAGAGGGAAACAGAATCCGAAGCAGGCTCCAGGCTCTGAGCTGTCAGCACGGAGCCCGATGCAGGGCTTGAACCCACACACCGTGAGATCATGACCTGAGCCGAAGTCAGACGCTCAACCAACTGAGCTGCGTGGCACCCCTTTGTAATCGGGGCAAACTTCGTATTCCTGTAACTTGCACCCATTGTTTCTAGTTTTGCCAACAAGACCCACGCAGACCACCCGCCTGGACGTGGGTCCTTCGGGTCTACGTCCGCCCGACCAGCGCTTTTCGGTGGACAGCCACGTGGGGAGGATGCGAGACAGGGGTTGGCCAGGGGCCGATCTGACCCAGGCTGGCTCCTTGGACCTTTTGAGGATCCCTTCAACAGCCTGCAGCAGCATGGAGTCTGCTGGAACTTCTCGCCATCTAGAGGGCCCCCCCTTAGAGAAACCTGGGGCACGGGGAGGCTCAGGGCCTCTGGTCTGAATGAGTTCTTCCCATGCTTCAAAGGAAGAGGCAGGAAGAAACAGACGTGGTGTAACTGGAGGAGAAGGATGGGCCTGGCAGCCCACCGATCCCCGTGTTACTTTTCTAGCCAAATGGGACTCAGCATGAAACAGGAGGCCACGATTCACTTCCCCTACCCGCACTGTAGCTCGATCTGCCCTGGGGCGCAGAAGGGGAATGTGCCCCAGGCTGCCTTCTCTCCCTTGGACACCCCCCCCCCCCCCCCCCCCGCCCGGCCAACCCAGCGTGGGCTTGGAAAGCCGGACGGCCCAGCCCAGAGCCAGCCTCTCTGATGCCACTGCCAAATACCAGACCACTTATCGGGCTTTCCCAGAGATCTGGTGGTTCCCCCGGCAAAGCTGCAAACCTGCAGTTAGGAAAGCAGCGAAGGGCTTAACTTGCTGCGGGCTGTGGGCTTTTCGGTGGGAAAGATAAGCTTGGTCTGGATTAAGCTGGAGGGTAAAATAATATTTACTCTCAAATAATACTCTCTGGCTAGGAGCAATCTGGGCCCTGGGGTTTCCAGGGGTAGGATCTGCTGGGGCGGGGCAGGGCGGGGGGTTGTTGGGGGAGGGGGTCTGCCCTGCCTGCCTATCGACTCTTGGCCGGGCCAGGTCACCGCAGTGCTGGCTCTCATTATGAAATGAAAATGAGGCAAGCTGTAATGTTCGACGCGTTATTATCTGTGGAACGCTTAGCCTGTGCAATTATCTCATCCAATCCATATAACTATCTTGGGAGCCAGGCTTATAACCCCCACATAGGTCCAGACTTAAGTCCCAGCTCAGTCACCTCAAGCTCTTGACCCTGGGGGAGTGGCCTCATTTCCCATGAGCCTCACATTTCCCATGGGAAATGGGAGTGGTAACAGGTGACTGAAAGGGTAAGCAGTCATGCGGATGAGCCATGGGGTATATAAAGCCCCTGACCAGGGATGCTGGGGGGGGGGGGGGGGGCGGGGAGCTCAGTCGGTTAAGCATCCGACTCTTGGCTTCAGCCCAGGTCATGATCTCACGGTTCATGAGTTCAAGTGCTGCATCGGGCTCTGCGATGAAAGTGTGGAGCCTGCTTGGGATTCTCTCTCTCCCTCTCTCTCTGCCCCTCCTACACCGTCTCTCTCTCTCTCTCAAAATAAATAAATAAACTTAACAACAACAACACCTAACCAGTGCCCTGGCTCCGAATAATGCTGAATACATGGTAGGTTGTCTTATGAAATACTAGTATTTCTGGTAATCTGTAAGGCTCGGGTATGTGAAACGGCCGCTCTTCAGGGGCACAGCTGAGAGTCAGGCTCAGGGGGCGTGGCCTCCAGCGGCTCAGCCAGGGAGAGGCCAGGGCAGGGGCTGGGTGGGCAGGGAGGCCTGGCCCTTGCAGGGGTGGCCATTCAGACAGCCTTGAGCTCCAGAGAGGGAGGAAGGGTCCCAAGTGCTTCCTGTCCACACGTCCCTTTGTGGAACAACAACCAGGCCATTCTCTGTTCATCCCATGCCTCACTGATTTGTGCCCCTGGGGGCACACAGAGAGGAGCATCCTGGCTCATTCCTGAGGAGAACAAAGATGGAGGTCAAGGCTGTCTCCCGACAGGGCAGGCGCTGGCTCCAGGGAAGGAAGGGGGTATTGAGAATCAAGGGGGGCGGGGTGTGTGCCAACCTCCCCCCAACCCCTGGAGGCTGTAAAGAAAAGCCCTTCTGGATTCCACCGTAGCCCTCACCACCCATGACCTAGCTGTGAGGCCTGGCGAGGCCCTTGCCCCCTCCCTGGGCCTTGTTTTCTGATCTCCAAACTGAGGAACTAAGCAGAAGGAAACACTGCCTCGGCTGGAGAAATCAGGGAGGGCTTCACGGCTGAGGAAATCTGAAGCTGGGCATTGAAGGGTGAGAAGAAGTACTCTAGGCTGACCACAGGGGCAAAGGTATTCCGGCCCCACCTTGCAGCACCTGCAGAGACCTGGTGGCATCAGAGTGGGAGGGCCTGAGTGGCCCTTTCGCGATGCTTTGTGAATGAATAATACCAAATAATGCATGTTCCTTATGAGAAAAAGGATAGAAGTCAGCTGAGTATAAAGCATAAAAGAAACAGCACCCAAAGTCAGCATTTGAAACCATTTGAGCCCTTTTTAACATGATTAAGAAAATAGCCTTTCAGCTCTGTAATACATGGAGAATCTCAGATTCTGGGCAGACAGCAAAGAACAAAGAGCTGTCTTCTGGAAGCAGAGCCAGGCCCCAAGTGCTAGACGGACGGACAGCGCTTCCTGGGGGTGGGGGCTGGGAGATCACGCCAGTGGGGGCAGACGCAGGGGACCGCCGGGACAGCGCTGGCGCCTGCTTCCCCACAGGCCTTTGCAGAGCCTGCGGCAGGACCGCCAGAGCTGAGGGGGGTGGCCCAGGGGGAGGGTCTTTGTAGGCGTGAATGAGGCCTCTCGGGAAGGGCCGCAGGGCTGCTTCTGGGAAGTCCCTGCGCCTGTCAGCTGGCAGAAGTGGCCATCTCGCTGGCGAGCAGCTGAGGGATCCTCATGATGGCTTAACTGTGGTTTCCTAAGGCGTCTGGCTTCAGGGTGCAGCAGGCTGGGGGGGGGGGGGGGTTGCTGATGACACCGTGAAGTCACTGCTGCGGTCTTGCCAGCTCTTTGGTGCCACCTTTAAAATACGGCTCATCTTAACGGACAGGGGCTAAGAGGGTGGCCTGAGGCCTGGAGTGGTCTGTCTGCTCCTTGACCTCCAGACTCAAAGCTTAAGGCTCATGTGGCATGTGTCCATGCCCTCCTTGGGCTCCTAACTCTATTTCCCCAGCCCCCACAGAGTGAGTTTTCCCCACAAGGGCGCCCCTTCCCCCCCCACCTCTGCCTCCCGGGCAGTCTGAACACCCAGCACCCCCTGGGGGAATCCCCGTGCCTTGTGGGTGGTGGTGGGGGGGTGCCCACCTGAACCATCATCACCTTGGCTGTGAAAACAGGACAGGGGTGTTCCATTTCCTTCGCGGCCCCTGTGAAGTCTGTTAACAGTAATTATGAAGTTATGGGGAATTCCCAGGCCTCCTAATTAGTGTTAATAGGGGCTGGGTGAGCCATTCCTGGGAAAATAGATGTCTTTGTTTGCGTTCTCGAAATTAGACCGCTGTGTTCTGCCTTTAGGTGTGATAGAGCTGCTGCGTTCCCTTCCCTCCCCGCCTCCGCACAGTCCTGCACCCCTGCACACCCCTATCCCACGCACACGGTTGCCCATATCCGCTGGCCACCGTATTCACCGCTCACACACACATGCACACACATACACCCTCATACACACACATACACGTAGAAACACACATGCGCACACACAGCCGCACAATGGACTTCAAGCCTTTGGATGCTGGATTAAGATGTCATTTTGCAAGGCAGGTGCCGAACACCAAAGTGCGTTTCAGCCACTCTCCCAGCCCTCTTTGCCAATACCATTAGGGGCTCCCCTCCCCCACACCGTACCCCGACCCCAGAGACCCCAGTGCGCCAGCCTCCCCAAATTAGACTATATTAACAAAGCATTACGTGTTCCAGTTAGCGTGGCAAGTGAACCTGGCTGGCTGAGCAGGCTCATAACACGCTCCCCTCCCGCTAACAGGCCGAGGCCCATTTCCCCAGGAGGAGCGAGCCTCGCCCGGGTTCCCCTCTGTCTCTGTTGGAATAATGAGGTCCGGCGTCTCCGTGCAGGCCTGTGGGAGGCTCCCTGCCATCTGGGTCTGTGGCCACCCCCAGGAGGTTTCCCTTGGACCAAGCAGGAGGGAGGGAATGAATGAAGGCACGAAGCTAGCATTTTTGGGGCGGTACTGGGTGTCGAGCCTGTGCTGGGGTCTTCTACTTTGGATGATGCTCTTTCGACTGAGTGGTAGGTACCTGCAGGGCCTGGGGCATTCTTCCCCGAGTCGGGGGTACCCAGACTCTCAGGATCAGCCCAGTATGTCCTAAGAGAATACCAATACTCCTCAAAGACTTGGAGAACAATACCTTATTTTCATATTAAAACAACTGTGGAGGGGCGCCTGGGTGGCTCAGTCGGTTGAGCGTCTGACTTCAGCTCAGGTCATGATCTCGCGGTTTGTGAGTTCGAGCCCCGCGTCGGGCTCTGTGCTGACGGCTCAGAGCCTGGAGCCTGCTTCGGATTCTGTGTCTCGCTCTCTCTCTGCCCCTCCCCTGCTCATGCGCTCTCTCTCTCTGTCTCAAAAATAAATAAAATGTTAAAAAATTTTTAAAAAAACAACTGTGGAAATATTTTGAAATAAAATGACATATATATGTATGTGATATGACATATATATGTATATGATATATATATATCATGAACCTGTGAGGTAACAGATTTCTAGGCAATTTTGCTCTCTCACTTTCTTCTCTGGGCTGGGTCCCCAGATTTCCAGGTGTGTGTGGATAATAAGATTTCTTCTGCAGCCAATGCAAGAACAGAGAAGCAGGAGTTTGTGTGAGGTCCTAAGCCGTAGCATAATGCTGTGTGATGTTGGACAAACCCTACACCATTGTGATCCTCTTATCTCTGAATGGCACAGTGGCAATGGTAATAACACATCCCCAAGGCCAGGGTCACAGTATGCAATCTGGGCAGTTGCTGGGGGAAGGGGCTATACTTAAAAAGACCCCACACTTGGCTTAATGCTCTGCTGTTGCCATCTTGAAAAAAATTTTTTTTTAATTTTTATGAGAGAGCGTGTGAGGGAGGGGCAGAGAGAGAGAGGGAGACAAAGGATCTGAAGCAGACTCTGCACTGAGAGTGCAGAGCCTGATGTGGGGCTTGAACTCATGAACCTCAAGATCATGACCTGAGCCGAAATCAAGAGTTGGATGCTTAACCAACTGAGCCACCCAGGTGCCCCACCGTCTTGAAATTCTTCACTTTTGAATAAGAGATTCCTCATTTTTACTGGGTCCCACAAATTATAGCTGGTGCTTCATCTTTCGATAGATTTTAACAAGGGTTAAATCAGAAATTTATAAGAGGCCCACACAGAGATTCATTCTTCTCTCCCTTCTTTCCTTCCTTCCCCAAATATCCACTGAGAACTCACACTGTGGCAGGTGCTGTACCGGACATTGGGATTCAGCAATGAACCAGGCAGAACAAAGTCACTGCCCCCCCCCCCCCGCCCCCCGCATTCAGAGGAAGGGGAGAGAAGATAAATAACAGGAAGAAAACATTGTTGGAGATAAGCGTCAACAACAAAGGGTCGGATAGTGACTAGAGGGAGAGACTATTTTAGGCTGGTGGGGAGGTGGGGGTGGGAGTGGTCAGCGATGGACGTCCTAAGGAATCTGATCGGAGACCTGAATGAAATGAGGGATTATGCCATGTGGAAAAGAGAGTCCCAGGCAGAAGGACCAGTAGGTGCAAAGGCCCTGAGGTAGGAATGTGCTTGCCGTGTGGAAGAGACCAGTATGGCTGTAGTGGGTTGAGGGAGAAGGAGGGTGGGTGGAGATGAGCTCAGTGATGGGGGAGGGGGCTTATAAATGTTGACGGGAGGGGCGCCTGGGTGGCGCAGTCGGTTAAGCGTCCGACTTCAGCCAGGTCACGATCTCGCGGTCCGTGAGTTCGAGCCCCGCGTCAGGCTCTGGGCGGATGGCTCGGAGCCTGGAGCCTGTTTCCGATTCTGTGTCTCCCTCTCTCTCTGCCCCTCCCCCGTTCATGCTCTGTCTCTCTCTGTCCCAAAAATAAAAAAAATAAACGCTGAAAAAAAAAAAAATTTAAAAAAAAAAAAAAAATGTTGACGGGAATAAGTAAACAAGGGGGTAGAGGATTCCTTCAGCCACAGCTCTTGACTCTGGGTCAAGTTGTCTCTGGGCAAGGGACGAGTGGCAGCCTCAGGCCCAGGCTCTCTACTATTGGTAAGGGATGGCTTGTCACCTAGCTCTGTGTCTCCTCTGACTGGACAACAGCTGACCGCCTCCCCCTCCATCCTGGCCCAGTCAGCCGAGCCTCGCTGATGGGGGAGAAGCTGGGAAAAAGATGGGCGGTAGAGGGAGAAGCAGCCTACCGTTCTTGGGGATGAACTTGAACCCTTGCCACTGCCGGGGAGGGCCAGTCCCCTCTGGGAGTAGCCGGTCATCTGTAACCGCATGACCAGGACAGGGCGACCTGGGAAGAAAGATTTCTGTGAGCATCACTGGTGAAATTGGGCCAAGGATCCCTAAATCCATGTTTCAGAGAGAGACATGACCTTAAAATGGTGTGAGGTCATTGAAAAGTAGCAGAGAGAAGGGTGGAAAAGAAAAAAGCCTGGGGATTTCCAGTTCACACAGGTCAGCTGTAATCCTGTAAGGCTCTCTCACCGTTGAAGGGCTTTGTCCTAGTTTCGTGGTCTGGGAACCCAGAAGGTTGTGGAAGGCTTCACTGGGGTACATGTGAACAGGCAGACATTTCCGGCCGCCTGGAGCCCAGCAATGCGAGTGGACCTTCCCGGAGCCCCCGCTATATGCCGAGCCTGGTTCTGGGTGCACCCACGTTGCATCACCCCGATTACCCATCACTGGGGAGGCGCTGCGGCCCCACGGTACACAGCGAGGAGGTGGTTCGGCCCCACCCCTCTCGCCCCTGCTCACTCACATAACGGGATCCAGGTTCTCTTTGGGGTTTGTCTCTTACTGGAACATCTATCTACCCTAGAAAGTCTGATATGATGCCTCACGTAAGACTGTTTCCCACGGAGTCTCTTCTCCAACAGCATTTGCTATTCAGAATTACACCAAGGAAGGAAGCACCTGGTGGTGGGGAGGATGGGGGAGGTTAATGGCCTCAAGCAAAGTTCAGAGTCATTCCCCCAACACACGTGATAGCTACAGCATAGCCCTGCTGCGTGCGTCCCCCTGGACGTGACCCAGCTCTACACACGTGGTCAGGGCCTGGTGGCTCAGACACGAAGTGACTTGCTCAAGGTCACGCTGGAGCCTAGGACAGCCTCCTTCTAAAGCCTGCTCTGTGTCCCCCCCACCCCCAATCCCCATGTGGTCACTGCCCCATGAACTGGCTGAGTCTTCCTTTCATAATTACCGGGCAGCCAGGGGGAAATGAAACACCTGCCAGGTTCTTCCTTTTCCCAGCAAGGAGGCGCCCCAGGACCCCCTCCTCCCAGCAGGGCCCGGGCAGACCTGAGGTTGCCTTGGGCAAGCCAGCTTTGTAGAAGGGCTCACACATGCGGAGCCTCTAAATTAACTGCGGCCACCGCCTGCTGGGGGTCACAGTTCCAGGGCTGGGCTAAGGGATTTATGTCCAGGCCCCCAGCGAGGTGTGCTTTCAAAGAAGCGTTTCAGCTGACGTAAGCAGGTAGCCTTCCGCCTCCCCAGGAAATGGGCTGTGTGTGTGTGTGTGTGTGTGTGTGTGTGTGCGCGCGTGCACATGAGGTCACTTCTAGACGGGAGAGAGAGCAGACAGTGGCAGAGACAAGACTCTAAGATGGAGGATGGAGAGGCACAGGCTGGCCATAAAGTTGCAATCTGAACCCTGATCACCGGACTAAAGACAATACCTTTTATCCTTACGTCTCAGGAATTGCAAAAAAGGTGCCAGTGTGCCTTTGACTTGAGCCAGGCCCGAAGCCCTTTCCCATAGCCCTTTTCTGAGTATTGTCACCCCGGCCTCGCAGGGGACACATGGGTGGCTGGCACCTCTCCTGTCTGTGCTCTGCGGGGCAATTCCAGTGTCCTCGAGTGGGTGCGTGGCCTTCACTGCCAAACTCAGGTACACTCCATGCACCTTGTGATCCAGTGCCCGCCGGGGTGAGACCCACCTTCCTTTGCCCCCAGAGTTCTTGTTTCATTGAGCCTTCTGGAGCCCTGACTTCTTTATTCCCTGGGCATTTGTTAGCTCTGGAGGCTACAGATTGAGCTGTGTTTACACGTTTAAAGGATGGCGTCTGCTCGTCAAATATTCAGACCACCATTTCCATTCCTGAAAGGACAATACCTGAATCCTTTCCACCCAGAAATGGAACCGAGGACACCTGGAGGTTTGCTCAGTGTTGGCAGTGGGAGCCGTGAGCCTGGCTCAGGGCCCGGGATGGATGAGCAAAAGGTATGGCTTCCGAATGGATGATGGTGCAGCTCCAGCTTCTTGAATGCTTTCCCGTGTCTTGGGCAGAGTGGTCTCTTCGATGTTCACATACACAAGATGACAAGGTACACAGAGGCTCAGAGAAGCCGAAGCCACACAGGTAGTGAGCGGGAGAGATGGTCACTCTGATGCGTTTGGCCACTCCCCATGCTGCCTCCCCAGAGCAGCCCAAGGAGGACAAGAAACTTGTTCAAGGTCATGCTGTTGGCTGTTGGCAAAGCAAAGACTAGTTCCCAAGCCTCCCCCCCGCCACCCCCCCCCCCCATGCCATACCCTCTTTTCTGGTGTATTTCTTAATTCTGGAGAATTCCATGGTCTGCCCCACTAGCTCTGAGACCTTTTAGACACCCTCTGAGCCCAGATGCTGGAACTAACTGCTTGGGTTCTAAATGCCGGCCTAGTAGCTGTGCAGCTCTGGGCAAGTTACTTCACATCTCTGTGCCTCCATTTCCCCATACTAATCGTGCCCGCTTCATAGCTTATTGCAAAAATTAAATGAGTTGCAGTAGGGTCCGGCCGTGGTATCAGAGGGGGACCAGCTCCAGCTCCTTCAGCGCCTCCTGCTGGAAAGCTCCCCCCAGTGCTGTTCAGACCCTTGCATGCCCCACTCGGAACTCTTAAGTGGGCCTCACCCGCTGCCAGGGCCACAGCCGGAGCCCTGCCTGCTGCAGTGAAGTTAGTCTCCCAGCCGGGCTTTGCTAATTGCGGAGGGCACTGCCCACCACCCCCCACGGGGCTCCTCAGACCCTCTCGATAACCTGGGGAGGTGCTTCCGTCTTTGTCCTTGCGGGCACAGAGAAGCTGCTGAGGCTCAGAGAGGTGCTGGGAGTTGGCAGGGGCTGCACAGCCTGCACCCAGGGCTAGAAGCCAGTTCTCTGGGACCTGGTTCTGTTCTCTCTCCCATTCTCTGCCCCCTGAGCCACAGGGGAACCACATCGACTTGTAATCTGCAGCTTTAACCCAAGGTGAGTCCCTAAATATTCCTTAGGGTCAGTCAGGGCTCCGCAAACCACAGTTGGTGAGCCAAATCCTGCCTGGTCTTTTTTTTTTTTTTTTTTTTTTTTGTAAATAAACTTGTATTGGCCCACAGCCATGTCCATTCCTTTCCATGCTCTCTGTGGCTGCTTTCTCGAACAAAGCAGGGTTGAATCATTGTGACAGACACAATAGGTCTGCAAAGCCTAAAATATTTACTGCCTGGCCCTCTAAGGGAAAAGTAGCCACCTCCGCTCTAGGTGAGCACCTGGCAGATCCTTCCCTTGGTTCCTCCCATCCTGCCCAGCACCAGCTCATGGGAAGGGCAAGGTGGGGACTTCTGTCCCATTGCACAGATGGAGAAACCAGGACCTGACGTTTTGTTTTTTTATGATTACCATACTGTCAGGAGGAAGTAGAAATTTTCTCCTGGCACGCTCTAAGATTGAATACTTGCTCATCCCCAAGGCTTCCGGCCAGGACTGCCAGCACCTTTTCTGGCCTGGAAATCATGATGTTTGGTGGGAATTGGTGGCCAGGCTTCTGTGGAGGGATGGACTATGTCTTCATTCCCCTTTGTCTGAGCACCTCCCCCACCCCCCTACCTGTCTCCACTCTAGCCCAGCCCTTTCCCTCCCCCACCCCTGACCCGCATCTTTCTTTAGGGCTCCTAGGAGCCGCTGGGTTGATTTTTTTATGGGGAGGGAAGAAAACAGGGCTCTCTGACTCCTGCCTGTCTGCTCAGGCCCTGCCCCAGATTTTCCTTTGATTCATTTCCTCACAGGCTTTTCTCAGTCAGGCAGGAGCTCTGTCTTTTCTTGGCCCTCCAGAACTTGAGCTGCAAATACCTGTAGTCATTCCTCTTATGGGAAGGGGTTGTGGCCTCTTTAATTCGGGCCAGGTGACTGGAATCAGTTGCAGTTGCCCTGGGAAGACCCAGTGCCTCTAATATTTATTACCAAGCAAATGTAACTTGGGCAGTGACCCCCAAAGACAGGAGGTTGGCGGGGAGGAGGCAGGCATGGTTTCTGCTCCAGCAACAGTTCCTGGGCCCTGGGGGCGGCGAGGGGGGCGGTGGAGAGGGGAGGGGTAGTTCAGGGATCCCACCCTGGTGGGTGAGGAGGGGTAAGCCTCACCCATCTGCCCCAGCACATCTCAGGGTGTGGGGTTTTGGGGTAACCCAGCTTTGAGGGACCTCCCCTCCATGCTATACCAGGCATCATGTAGACAGCAGGGAGGTGAGCCAGGGCCAGAGAAGTCCCCTCACTGAACACAGGCTGAGCTTATCTCAATGCAGAGAGGAGCACAGTGAAATTGACAGGACATTGATAGCAGCCTGGCCTCCTTGAAACAAGGGTCAAATCGGCAGCCAAATAGAAGGCACAACACCTAGGTGGGAAGCCCGCCTTAAACAGTAGCTGTGTCGTCCCAGGCAAGCTCCTTGACGACTCTGGGCCCTACTCCTGATAAATTCAAATCATCTCTGCCCTGCCTGCCTGGCTGGATGGTTGTGGGGATTAAGCAAGAGTGTGAAAACAGAAGGGAGCTGTAAAGCAGGGTATTAATGGAAAGAATTGTGTTGTGGTTAATGTAAAGCAGGATGGAATTTGCTGAGATGCCAGGAGGAACTTCCCTACTTGAGGAGACATCAGAATGAAATGGCGGGGTTTATTTAGCCTCCTTACTGAAGAACTTTAAGAGGAAGATCAAATTGGTTTGCCCCTTTCCAGTATTCTTGACGTGGGCAGAGGTGTGGGCCAGATGACTTTGGATGTCTTTTTCATGACACTATGGCTAATTCAATTAGGCAGGAAAGTGACCAGTGGCCATATCTATGAGTGTGTATGTGTGTGTGTGTCTGTATATGTCAGTACATTTGTGTGCACGTGTCTGTGCGTGAGTGTATGTGTGCGTGCCTCTGTCTGCGTTTGCTGTCTGTGTGGGTTTGTGTACATGTGTCTTGTGTGTAGAGCAAGCCAGTGGAGGCAGACCTCAAGCTGACTCATCTTTATCACTAAGTTGTTGGGAGAATTTCCTCTTGCCATCCTAGCCAGCTTTGGAGGGTGTGGACAGAGCACCAGGGTAAAAAGATCTTAAGTTTGATCTTAACGAACTAATTTGTTGTTTTTGTTACACACCCTTCTAAATGCGGGGTAAGGAGACCTGGATGAAGAGTATCAGCTCCGGAGTGGATTGTGGAGGCCTGAATCCGGGCTCCTCTGCTTGCTTACCTGTGGTCCTGGTGTCTTACTTACTTCCCCTCTTGGGGCCTCAGTTGTCACATCTGCAAAATGGGGGTAACAGTGCCGGCCTTCCAGTGCCGTTGGAAGGGTTAAGTGAGCTAGAAGATGTAAAGCCCTGGGGCACCTGCGTGGCTCAGTCGGTTGAGCATCCAGCTTCAGTTCAGGTCATGATCTTGTGGTCTGTGGGTTTGAGACCCGCGTCGGGCTCTGTGCTGACAGCTCAGAGCCTGGAGCCTGCTTCAGATTCTGTGTCTCCCTCTCTCTCTGCCCCTCCCCCACTCATTTTCTCTCTCTCTCTCTCTCTCTCTCTCTCTCTCTCTCTCTCTCTCAAAAATAAATAAACATTAAAAAAATAATTAAAAAAAAGAAGATGTAAAGCCCTTAGCACAGTGCCTGGCCCATAGAATGGGCTTCATACATGAGAGCTGTTACTGTTTCTGGCCTGGCTTCTGGTAGATGTAGCAGAAGAAAGCAGTGGCTTTGGAGCCCACGGCCTTGGGTTCAAGTCCGCCACTTAATAGCTGTGTGGCCTTGGGCAAGTCACTGCGTCTTTCTGATCCCAGCTGTCTCAGCTGTATTGGGAATAATAACAGGCTGCCCCCTAGGATTACAGTGAGGCTCAAAGGAGAGAAGGCAAGGACTTTACACAGTGCCAACCGCATAGTATGCAAAAAAAGTCAGTTTCTCTTGTCCACCTGCAAAAGAGAACCCCCACTCCGGCACCTACCCTCTTCACCCCAGCAGTGGAATTCTGGGTCTCACCCACTACTTGGGTCCCAGCCACAATCTGCCCTATCCTGTCGGACACTAAAGACAGCTACAGAGCCAGGAGCCCTCAGCACCCTTCTCTGCACGGGAGGGGGGAGGGGGGGAGGCGTAGGGGGGCTTCTCTGACAGGAGTTGCCAGGGTTCCCCCACCCCTTCACCCCAGCTCAGACCTGTGCCCTTTCCCGCCCGGTTCCCAGGCCCCCTTAATACCCGAGAAGCCATTAAATATTTAAATCTGGCAGCGTGGCAAGCCAGGTTGCCCCAGCAACAGCCCTGCATATTTTGGGATCGATTTCCAAGTCTTTCAAAGGGTCTCTTGCAGCTCCCAGCCCTGAGGGGCGATGAAATGTGGGAAGGGAGGGATGAGGGCTCACGCCCCCCCACTTGGCTTAGAGATGCAGTGGCCTTGGGAAACAGGAAGGATACCAGGGTTAGAGAGAGGGCAGGCTGTGCAGAGTTTTCTGGACTTGAACCCAGGACTCTTGCCTGCCGGTTCCTTCTCTTTGCCACTCGCTCTGCCTTGTGTAGTCAAACAGAAGATGCCCTAGCACTTAGCACTGTGCCTTCTGGGGTCTGAAGCCGGTTCTGCCCCTTGCCAGCCGGGCCACTGTGGGAAGCTCACTCACTTTTTCTGAGCCTTGGTGTAATTCAGGAATAGTTCCCCCATCGTACATGATGTTGGAACAGTGCTCAGCATGGTCTCTGGTGCATGTGAAGCAGGAGCAGTTATTATGTCGACAGTGTTCCATCCAGTATCCTCTTGTCCCCTGAAAGGACTCAAGGGAAGTGGGAGACACAGCTCCGGCCACTGAGGCCTTATGTCTGGGGGGAAAGGTCCAACAACAACGGTACGTTCATAGGACACATCCAGTGCTCCACTTCGCTGTCCCTTCCAGTCATGGAGGCAGTGTCGTGTGGCTCCTGCCATCTCCACATTCACCCTTCCCGTAGGCTTTCCCCAGGTGGGGTTTTGAGGCCACCCCCAGCATATGCCCAGGCTGCCCCCCAGTGTGGCAGGGAGCACCCAGGCTGGGGGTCTGGATGATGTCATGCAGCCCTGACTGTGCTGTGTGCCCTTGGGGGGACCTCTTCCCCTGGATGCTAGTGTCTTTGGCTATTAGATGGGGGTGACCTCCTTTGTGTAGAGCCCTCCCTCTCCCGATGGCACAGATGTGCTAGAAAACCATAAGGATGGTGGGGCGCCTGGGTGACCCAGTCGGTTAAGTGTCTGACTCTTGATTTCAGTTCCGGTCATGATCTCAAGGTTCGTGAGTTCGAGCCCCACATTAGGCTCTCTGCTGGTGGTGTGGAGCCTGCTTGGGATTCTCTCTCTCTCTCTCTCTCTCTCTCTCTCTGCCCCTCCCTCACTCGTTCTCTCTCTCTCTCTCTCTTTCTCTCTCTCAAAATAAATAAACTAAAAAAAAGAAAAAAAACCCTAAGGATGGGTTCTTCCCCCAACACTGTCCTGTGGGTGCCCCTCAAGAAGTGAGCCCAATGGGAGGACCCCAGACCTGCAGGCCCCTCCTGGTCTCTCTGGTCCTGGAAGGTGACTCAGGGCTGGGGTGGGTGGCGAAGGACCCAGAGCGCCCGCTCCTGACAAGGGGACACCGGGGCTCATCCTCTCCTGGATTCAGTTTTCATCTCCGACCTCCAAGGGAGGCAGAAAAGATGCTGCCCCCACCCCCACCCCAGCCCCAGGCTCTCTCCAAAGGCAGGAGGTTTCCAGAGAGTTAAAATCTCCTGTCTGCTCACCGCTGGAAGGCTGGCTTTCTTCCTCATCCCCTTGGTAGCCACACCATCTCCTAGAACCTGAGTATCCCTGCCACAACCCGGAAGGTTGTGCATGCAGCCCAAGGACCGGGAACCTCCTTGTTGGCTCGGAAAGTCTTACCCTCTCCTTTCCTCCTCATACGCCTACCTTTGCCTGGATCACTGGATCACTGGATCACTGCCAGTGGCTGGCTGTCAGAGAAACTTTGCCGGGGGCTCAGAGGGACCTGAGGACACGGGAGCTCTGGGGGGAGGGCCGGTGTCCTCACTCTGCCCTGCCCTACTCCCTCCCAGCCTTTGGACTCTGGTGTCCTGAGGCCAAATCCTGGGCCTGATACAGAGTAGCCACTTCTCTCTGCTCATGCCCAAGTTCAAATTGGTTGCCTTGCCTTCAGCACCTTGACGGTGGCAAATGAAAGTCCCTGTGGGAGAGTACAGAGCCTGTGTCCCCGGAGGCCTTTGCAAACAGGTGGTCTCCGGGCAAAGGCGGGAGGATGGGGCCGTAGGCCTGGGTCTGGGGTGAGCACCTTCAGTCCAGCCGGGGCCCATGGAAGGAATGGGAGGCATGCATTGTGGCAAGGGTCACTCTGGGTGGCCGCAGCCCAAAGCTCCCAGGGCCACACCTCTGGAAGCCAGCCTGCGCAGAAGGACAAGGAATCTTGCTTTGTCCTAACGATTCCTCCAACCTACCGTGTGACTTTGGGCCAGCGATTTCATCTCTCTAAGCCTCAGTTTCCTCTTTTGTAGAGCAGGAGTGCCCATCTCCCGGGGGGTTGGGAGGGTTCAGGAGGTAGTGTGTGCCCCATCCTTTCCGAAGCCAAAATAAGTTAACATGTCGGTCTTAGGAGGCTGCCCGCGTGGGGGAAGAGCTTAAAATCGGGAGCTCCTGCCTCCTCCAGCTGTGCTGTGTGACTTTGGGCAAGACCCTGCCCTGCTCTGGGCTTCAGCATCCAATGTGAAAAGAGGGATTTGGAGGTAACGCTTACTGAGGCACTTCGGTCTGTGAAGGGTCTCTGATGGAAACAGCCCCGCGGGAGGTCCGGGACAGAGGAAGGGGTTGTGGCAGGGACCAGGCGTCCAGACCAGAGCTGGTTCGACTCACACCCTGGAGACGGGGCCTTCCCAGACGGTGCAGATCAGACGCTCCGTCCCCTCGGCATTTACAGATTCAGTGAGTCTGGGGGCAGGGAAGGCTGTTATATAGAATCCCTCTGCATCCATGGCAGGCTCGGCCTGGTTAACCTTCGCGGTGCCGCCCCCAGGAGCCTAATTAGATTTTATCCCCCGCTCAGCTGTGTCCATGTCCCCACGTCCGTGCCATCACCAGGCACGCCAGGATTGCGGGCCAATTGCTTGTTTATGAGACCGTCTGTCTTGGGAGGAGGCCCAGCAGGCCCAGCCAGCGAGCAAATAAATCCTCCCCCCTCGGCTTTGAACCTGATGGCAAGAATCGTCATTATCCTGACAAGCCTCTGCCCCACGTCCTGATGAAGGAAAACAAACACGGGTCTTAGAGTCGGGCAGACGTGGTGCCGGTTCTGGCTCTGGGACCTTCCTGAGGCCCCTTGGAGCCTCAGTTTGCCCGTCCGTGAAAGGGGACTGACGGCAGGGTTGTCTGTTTTGCAGGGCTTTTCGTGATGGGGTGTGTGTGGGTCAGGTGAGATCGCTGTAGGTGAACAAATGACACAGCGCATCACCGCTGCCCTGTGCTCCCCGCCCAGAGCACTTGGTGCGGCTGTGAACACGCCTCTCCGAGGGCGGGGTTATTGGTTGGCACTAGATTTGAGTGGGTCCTGGAGGGAGGAGAGCCACCGGTGTCTGTGCCTTGGACCCAGCCCAGGGCTGGCACTGGCAGGGGCCCGGCCTGCAGGAAGGGACTGGTTGTACAGCCACCAAAGTGCTTCAGCTCCAGCAGTCCCCTCCCCCGCCCACCCCCCACCCCCAACATGGTCGCCATGGCTCTGAGGACCCCCATCTTACGGGTGAGGAGCCGGGGAGGCTCGGGAGGTGAGCCCTCAGCAGAGCCCTGCTGGTTGGAAGCCAGGCTGCTGGAGGTGCGGTGGCTCCCGGGGGACCCTGAGGCTCCGCCCTGGACCACAGAGCCCTCACCTGGCCGGGGTGCTTGCACGATGACATTTCTCGGCTCTACACCAGCCCGGACCCGCCTGTGCCTCCTCCCGTGGGGCTTCCCTCCGTTCCACCTGCCTCCTCCTCTCTCTCCAGAAAGTATGCCCGGGGGCTGGGGGCAGTGAAAGTAAAAGTGATTTATGAACTGAGCTGTTCTTAATCAGAGAGCCCCTCCCAGGCCCGCCCGCTCTGTGCAGATGGAATTGAGCTGCCATCTGGGGCGGTGGGAGGGACAAGGTTAATAAAGCTGTCTGGCCCAGGCAGGGGCCTGCACAGGAGAACCCCGAGGCGCTGGGTGACCTCACCCGTCTCTGCCCCTCTCTGGGCCTCAGGGCCTCCATCTGTCAAGAGATGGCAGGATTGGGTCGTCCCCAGGAGGCTTCCAGCTGGCACAGGGGAGGGTGCTAGCTGGCTCCCCGGGAGTCTGCCTGGTTGCCTGATTCAGGATAGAGCAGCCCTGGATTGGAAATTTTGGAGCCTAAGGCATAGAACTTCCTCTTCCTGGTGTTCTCTCCATGGGCTGGTACCTTGTCAGGAGCTCTGATTTGGAGTCCAGCTTGGACCTGAATCATGGCCATGTCTTACTAGCCATGTGAAGAAACTCAAGCCGGTTATTTATATTCTGGGTCTCAGCTTCCTCATATATAAAATGGGATAATAATGGTACCTACCAGGGCACCTGGGTGGCTCAGTCAGTTAAGCAACCGACACTTGGTTTTGACTCAGGTCATGATCTCACTGTTCAAGATGGAGCCTCTGTGCTGACAGCGTGGAGCCTGCTTGGGACTCTCTCTCTCCTTCTGTCTCTCTGCCCCTCCTCCTCTTTCTCTCTGAAAGAAAGAAAGAAAGAAAGAAAGAAAGAAAGAAAGAAAGAAAGAAAAGAAAGAAAGGAGGGAGGAAGGAAAGAAAGAGAGGAAGAAAGAGGGAAAGAAAGAGAAGGAAAGAAGGAGGAAGGAAAGAAAGAAAGAAAGAAAGAAAGGAAGGGAGGGGGAGGAAAGAAATAACGAAAGAAAGAAAACAAAGAAAGAGAGAAGGAAGGAATAAAAGGAGGAAGGGAGGAAGGAAGGAAAGAGAGAAAGAAAGAAGTAAGAAAGGAGGAAAGAGAAAGAAAGAAAGGAGGGAGGGAGGAAGGAAAGAAAAAAAGAAAGGGAAGGAAGGAAGAAAGAAAGGAGGAAGGGAGGAAAGAAGGAAAGAGAAAGAAAGAAGAAAGGAGGAAAGAGAAAGAGAAGAAAGGAGGGAGGGAGGAAGGAAAGAAAGAAAGAGAAGGAAGGAAGGAGGAGGGGAGGAAGGAAGGAAGGAAGGAAGGAAAGAGAAAGAAAGAAAGGAGGGAAGAAAGAAAGAAAGAAAGAAAGAAAGAAAGAAAGAAAGAAAGAAAGAAAAAGAAAGAAAGAAAGAAAGAAAGAAAAGGAAGGAAAGAAAGAAAAAGAAAGAAAGAAAAAGCAGGAAGAAAGGGAGGGAGGAAGAAAAGGAAAGAAAGAAAGAAAGAAAGAAAGAAAGAAAGAAAGAAAGAAAGAAAGAAAGAAAGAAAGAAAGAAAAGGAAGGAAAGAAAGAAAAAGAAAGAAAGAAAAAGCAGGAAGAAAGGGAGGGAGGAAGAAAAGGAAAGAAAGAAAGGGAAGAAAGAAAGAAAAGAAAGAAAGAAAGAAGAAAGGAGGGAGGGAGGAAGGAAAGAAAGAAAGAGAAGGAAGGAAGGAAGGAAAGAGAAAGAAAGGAGGAAAGAAAAGAAAGAAAGAAAGAAAGAAAGAAAGAAAGAAAGAAAGAAAGAAAGAAAGAAAAGGAAGGAAAGAAAGAAAGAAAAAGCAGGAAGAAAGGGAGGGAGGAAGAAAAGGAAAGAAAGAAAGAAAGAAAGAAAGAAAGAAAGAAAGAAAGAAAGAAAGAAAGAAAGAAAAGGAAGGAAAGAAAGAAAAAGAAAGAAAGAAAAAGCAGGAAGAAAGGGAGGGAGGAAGAAAAGGAAAGAAAGAAAGGGAAGAAAGAAAGAAAAGAAAGAAAGAAAGAAGAAAGGAGGGAGGGAGGAAGGAAAGAAAGAAAGAGAAGGAAGGAAGGAGGAGGGGAGGAAGGAAGGAAGGAAGGAAAGAGAAAGAAAGGAGGAAAGAAAAGAAAGAAAGAAAGAAAGAAAGAAAGAAAGAAAGAAAGAAAAGGAAGGAAAGAAAGAAAGAAAAAGCAGGAAGAAAGGGAGGGAGGAAGAAAAGGAAAGAAAGAAAGAAAGAAAAAGAAAGAAAGAAAGAAAGAAAGAAAGAAAGAAAGAAAGAAAGAAAGAAAGAAAGAAAGAAAAAAAAGAAACATAGTGGTGCCTCCCCCTAGATGGGGGTACACAAGAAAATGCAGGAGAAATGCTGAACAGAGCCTGCTACATGGATAACACTCAATATTAGTTATTGTTAGGTCGGTCATCACAAAATTGTAGCAGTTATTTTGAATTTGAGGCCACTTAGGGGAGAGATGTTTATATCCGTCCTGACCGAGCCATATGCCCATGGTTCTCCCCCATGCCCACCCCCACTGATAACTGGGGGATGTGGTTTGGGCATCCTCTTATTTCCAATATGTGATGCTGCCGATAATAACAGCCCCCCGTGGGAAGAGCGCTTTGCAGGTTTCCAAATCCTATCAATTAATTTCATGCACTTCATATCATGAATTCTTACAACCACCTTTGGCTTCAAACTTGAGGAGCGCGGTTTTCAGAGGAGAGCCTGGCGTCTCAGCGAGGGTAGTGACTTTCTGAAGGTCTCAAGGGAGCTGTCCAAGGCAGGTGCCGTCCCGGCAGCGATGGGGTGCGTGTGGAAGTCATCGCCTCGGCTGCCCTTTGCCAGCTTCCCCTTAATGCAGCTCGTTGCTGTGTCCGAAAACAGGAGCCAGGCCAGGGGCTGGGGGAGCAAGAAGGACAAAGACAGGAGGTTGTTCAGAGCGGTTGGAACTCGAAAGAGGGGTAAGCCCGTTTCAGCCCAGGAGCCGGCGTACGATGGGTGGGGATATCCAGTGGAGAAGAGGTGGGGAGATGCCAAACGGAGTTCAGTGCCTCCTCCTTGTCGCTGGGTGGGCCTTGTGTGTCAGCCGGGGGTCTCGTCCCAGCCTCAGTGTCCAGAGGAAGATGAGCTCAGGGCAGCTGCCAGCCTGGGAGGCTGGGCAGGAATGGTGATGGTGGGGGACCAGGGCTGGTCTGGGGCAGGGGAGAAACAAGGGGAGGGGAAGATTGACTCCTCCCCCATGTCCCTGAGCCCCAGGGCCAGGCCTGCATTATAGCCCCTCTCCCCAGGACCGCAGAGACCCTAGCTCTAGAAAGGAGCCTGCGTTGGCTTTATCTTGCCCAGTGACCCATCCCTCCACAAAGTTCCAGAGCTTCTTGGACCTTGCCTGGCCTTGGGGGGCTTCTCCCTGCCCCCTGCCAGCCCTCTTGTGTCCACCCTGCTGGTAGCGTCCTGCCGGCTAGGGGGCAGAGTACACAGAACCTTCCCTCACCCCCATGGCCGATTTCAGGGGATTCATCACCGTTTAGGCCAGATGGGGCTGGGCTTCTGCCCCTCCCCTCCCTGGCCCCCCCGCACGGCTTTTCTGACATCTTGCCTGGAATCTCCTGGGATCTCGGGAGGATGCTCAGCTTTGCCACTTACGTCTGTACATCTCAGTTTCCTTCTGTAAATGGGCCAGTAGTCCTCTTAGCACGGCTGCTATGAGGCTTCAGTGTTCTCACACGTGGGCGGATACAGTACTTTCTCCCAGCCCTGGGTCCGATCCTGACTCCTGGGTCTGCATGCGGGCTCCCTCCCTTCCTAGCTGTGTGATGCTGGACAAGCCGTTTCTTCTCCAGGCCTTGGCTTCCTCTCGGCAAATGGCGATGCTGGTGTGATCGCTCCTTCCGGGTGTTGGGAGCACCCAGTGAGCTCATGCATGTGAGCGTGTAGCCCACAGCTTCGCGGCAGACACAGAGGCAGGCAGTGGATGAGCCTGCCGCGTGGGTGTGTGTTTAGGCCAAACAGGGGCACCAGGGGGCTCTCGGGAGGGAGGCCCCTCCTCTTGCCTTTCCTCCGTCTGCCCAGCCTCACCTCCACACTTCCTCAAGACTTGCTCACCCGCGCCACCCTTTCCCCGTGAAACCTCCCTACTGCCCCCAGTGGAGTTATGCCAATGGGCAGTTAGCTCACCTTCCTGCGGGTCCCCAGCCCCATCGTCATCCCTTTCTCTGTGTCCTCTGATCTCCTCCTCCGAACACAGGGGCGAGCTTACCAGTCTCTCCATTCCCTAACGCCATCCCGTGATGAGGGTGAGCTTACCTGCAACCCCGTTTCCTAACACGGCACCCAGCACGTGGTAGGTGCCAATCCGTGTCTCCTGAGCAGGTGCACGGATGGATGGAGAGGAATCTTGCAACCACCACCCCATATGAACGGGATGGAATCTGAACTGGCGCCTGAGACCCCCCCCCCCGAATCTCCCCCTTCCTCCCCGCGAGAACGCCCACCGAGGCCCAAGCTTCCCCGGCCTCGTTTTTCTGCATCCTCCTTGGGCAGGACCCGGCCGGGGAGGTGCCCACAGGTGTGGTAGAACACGAGCCTCCATCCGGGCCCATTTGGCTACTGAAACCAAACCCTCGTTTCCACTGCTGGGATGTGGCTCTCTAAAGGAGCCTTCTGGCAAATCCTTATGTGAGGCTAAGGTACTCTTTCCGGCATCAGATTTCTCTCTCGGGAGTTCGGATTTCTGGGGAGGGAGTTTGATGAACAGGGCCCTGCCGGCAGTCTCTGCTGAGACATCACCGCAGGTGCCCAGGTGGCATCCGTGTGGCATCCAGGCGTGTGGGCCACCACACCCACTGCCTCCTCTCAGCTCATCAGCCACACGCAGTACATCCGCATAGACGAAGCCCATGCCGGAAACTGAAAGGCTCTTAAAGATGTGGTCCCCCATACAGCTCCTGTGGGGACCCGGGAGCTGCCGTCTGGGCAGAGGGCGGGCACCCCGTGCGGGCCTCCCCAGCTGGAGTGGGCCCGGATGCCGAGAGCTTTTCATTAGCGCTGATGGGCCCGGATTAGCAAGGCGCTCGCCCTGTGTGCGTCCTTAGGGCAGGTTTTCATAAACAGCTTCTTGAACGCGGCTGCTGCTTATTGACTTCCTATAGTAATTGAATATTTTCTCTTCTAGGACGAGCTGGGCCAATAAAAGAACACACCAGAACCCCTCTGACCGGAGACTCTGACCTGCTGACGCCGAAAGACCTGCCCAGGTGACAAGTCAGTACCTGATGCTCCCTCTGTGGGCACCTCTGCCCTGTCCCCCCGACACTGGCCCCCGTCTGTCCCCCCTCCAGCTCTTCCTCAGTCTGTCTCTTCCTGTGTCACTTCTCGCTGTCTTTCTCCATCTTTCCCTCTTTCTGACTCGTCTTGGTCTGCTTCTCTGATTTGCAGATCTGTACCGGTCTCTGCCTTTTCTTTTTCCCTCTATTCATTCCTTCCGACGTACTAATTGAGGCCCCACTATGCGCCAGGCCAGGCCCAGCTCTGGATACTAGGAATATGGCAGTGAACAAAACAAGCCTAAGCCTTTATATATATATTTTTTAACATTTATTTATTTTTTTTTTAAATTTTTTTTTTCAACGTTTATTTATTTTTGGGATAGAGAGAGACAGAGCATGAACAGGGGAGGGGCAGAGAGAGAGAGGGAGACACAGAATCGGAAACAGGCTCCAGGCTCTGAGCCATCAGCCCAGAGCCCGACGCGGGGCTCGAACTCACGGACCGCGAGATCGTGACCTGGCTGAAGTCGGACGCTTAACCGACTGCGCCACCCAGGCGCCCCATGACCGAGCACTTCTTTATGGAAATGCCGGTGACATAAATTATTCCAGCCCCAGATTCTAAAGCAGTGGTGACACAAGGGGGAGTCTCGGAGCAAAGTTTCCGACCGGTCGGAAAGGTCTGACACACCAGGTTTCGTCGCACAGGAAACAGTCGGTTGCCTCTGGGGGTCGTGTTGAATGATAACACGCCTGTCTGTAAGCCCAGAGCCCTCAGCTGGCCAGGCGAGGGGGCACCGTGACAGGCGCCACCGTGACCTGAGATCCAGGGCAGCAGGCTCCCCACCCATGCTCACCCTGGGGGCAGACCCCTGAGCCGGCCCCGGGGTGAGGGGTGATTCCTGAGGTGTTCATGGAAACCCTGAAAATAGCTTTAAGAGAGTGCTAGCCCCGGGGAACCCAGTTTGGGAACCGTTCTCCCCGTTCAGAAACCCTCCGCATCAGGACCCTCCCGTGTCCTGAGAACTCGGTGTATTGGCGTCTGGGAGGGTCAGCGAGAGGAGCCGCCTCGCGGCTGCGCAGCAGGGAGGAGATAAGGGGCAGAGCCACGGAGCGTCAGGCATGGCATAAAGAGCTCTCTCTAGAATACCGTTCAGTCTTCAGGCCGCGCAGTTTCTTGACGACGTCAGCATTTCTGGCCCCATTTTGCCGACGTGAACGCAAAGGCCCAGAGAAGTTACGCGACGTGTCCGAGGTCCATGAGGCTGGAAAGCGGAAGGACCAAGCCCGGTCTGACCCCACAGCCCCCACCCACACTGGTGCTCTGCCCTCCCGGTCCCCGTCCCCTCCGTGGAATGGGGAAACGTCAGTGGGCCTGTCAGCCCTGGCCCCAGGGAGGGTGCGTCATTTCCCTTCAGCAGAGGGACCCCCGGTCTCCTTCATAAGTGCCTTTTGAACATCAGTTAAGCCCTGGGACTTCATAGGCTCAAGATTCTTCTCAGCCCCCCCCCCCCTTCTAGAAACTATGTGCCCCACCCTCCTTTGAGGCAAGTTAGGGAACTGGGCTATGATGCGCTTAACTTCCAAAAGGCTCTGTGGGTGAGTGGAGCTAACAGCCAGGTCCGGGCGGGGACTGGAGGCTCCCTGGTCCGCCCCTCGTGTCCGGCCAGTTGGCTAAGGAGGTGTGTCCCACATTCAGAAACCCCTCGTGGCAGGTGGAGCTGGCAGGCAGTGGCCTTTTGACTTCAGCCTGGCGGCGGATGATGGCCCCAAAGGCTGATTGCCCTGAGCGGTAGGACCTGAGGTGGCGCAGGAGGTGTGAAATGATGTTGGAGAGTTGTGGCTCCAGATTAAAGAGGGACCTGGGTCCGCGTCCTGGCTCGGGCGCTTGTGCGCTTTGTGACCTTGGATGAGTGATGGCACCCGTCTGAGCCTCAGCTCCCTCACCTGATAAATGGAGATGGCATTACCTCTGTCCTGGAGCTTCCCGAGGCTTGAGACTGTGCGTGGTCCTTGGCACACGCTAAGAATTTGAGCTGCTCCAGCTGTTACCAGCCCCTGCTATCTTAGCCCCCATGTGTCGAATCCTGCACTCAGCATTTTCCATGTGTTGTGAGGGAAGCATTGTGTTTATACTGATTTTATTTATTTATTTATTTTTTTAAATGTTTATTTATTTTTGGGACAGAGAGAGACAGAGCATGAACGGGGGAGGGGCAGAGAGAGAGGGAGACACGGAATCGGAAACAGGCTCCAGGCTCCGAGCCATCAGCCCAGAGCCTGACGTGGGGCTCGAACTCACGGACCGCGAGATCGTGACCTGGCTGAAGTCGGACGCTTAACCGACTGCGCCACCCAGGCGCCCCTATACTGATTTTAAAGACGAGGGAATTTAGATGCATGCAGTTTAGGAACTTGCCCCGGGGCACCCGCTAAGCCTGGCAGGGCCGGGCTTCTGATCCTTGGTCAGGCACCAAGGCCGTCTCTCCGGCCACATACCCTGCCCTGGACCTGGGTCTCTGTATCTCTGTCTGCTCTCCGGCGCACGTCATCTATTTTCCTACCTGCCTCACCTTCAAGGTTGTCAGAGGCTCTTCCCAGGAGACACGCTCCCTTCATTGCATTTGTTTGGGAGCCCTGCACTCCGCAAGCTACCCAGTAGACGTGATCTGTACCAAATGTCGTACGTAATAAATACAGGTAGTCTGTTTATGAGCTGCCATATTTATTATGCCCCTTAATTGCTAAAAAGCCAGAGCCAGCCGAAGCCAGATCCCGCCCTGGAGAGCAGCGTTGCCTGGGTGGGCCAGGGAGGGGCTGCTGGAACCTGGCCTCCTGCAGACTTTCAGCATTTTAGTGGGATCGCTCCTTCTGCCCTCCAAAGGCCCATCCAGTTCAAGCCTGACGGAGGGAACTGATGAGTCATCAACCTCCTGTTCCATCGTTTCGCAGAGGAAGATGCTGAGGCCAGAGAAAGGAAGTGACTTGCAGAACAGGAGATTGGGACTCTGGACTCCTAGTCCAGGGCTCCTTCTGCCCCTCTCCCTATCTGAAAGCTGCCCCTGGACCAGGCGGAACACAGGATCTGGAGTGGGCTGAGTGGCGTGCGTATAAGCTCTGGGATGTCGGGCAGGTCACTTCACTTCCCTGAGCCCCGGTGCCCTCGTCTTTGCGCTCCCCGCATCACGGGGCTGTTGAGTCAGGGCAGCCACCGCGTGGACGTGGCATGTGGCTGGCAAGGAGTCAGTGCTGAACAAATACTATTTTCTGTCCCCTTGCCCCTTTTCAAAGAGCACAGGGTCTCAGCACATGTGCAGGGTTGAGTCAGCCTAGTGCCGAAGGGAGAGGGGGTTGGACCGCAGTGCCTAGGGTTCAGGTCATTGTCCCGGGGATCCTGGGGTCAGGAGTAACAGCGGCCCGGTGGTCACGTCCAGCTGCAGAGCTGGGGTGGTCATGGTGAGAGCAGTCCACTCTGCCCCGGGCCAGGTGCAGTGGGGAGCCCTTTCACGGGACTTCTCACTTAACTCTCACAACATGCCACGATGCAGGTCCTACATGCCCATTTTTGCAGATGAGGAAACTGAGGCTCCCGGAGGGTAGGTCACTTACCAGAGACACAGAGGTAGAAAGATGAAGAGCCAGGACTGGAGCCCAGGTGTGTTTGACTCCAGAGGCCACTATGTTTAGATGCGGGTTAGATGCTGCTTCTAGACGGCTGGAGATGGAGGAGGGGCGTGGCTGGTGAGTTGGCCTGGAGATGGCATCCTGGAGAACTGCTCTGGAGGCAGGGATGATGGAAGTGACAAAAACGACCCACAGTCAAGGATGATGATCAAGACCTTCGGCAGCTGGCAGGCACTGGCATGGACCGGTCAGAAGGCAGGCTGGCTAAGCAGCCTTCTGGGCTTTCTGGCCTCAAGAAGATCTAGAGAGAAAGGCGAGCAAATGGGGCATCAAAAGAAGTCACATGGGGACTGTCCTCACTCTGGAGAGGGCACAGCAGAGAGAGGAAAGGAGGTGCAGGAGTTGGGAGCCCGCTGCTGTGTGAGTCCTCACGCCCCCTCTTTCTAAATATCGGGGGTAGAGAGGACACAGCGACCCCACGCACGCAAAGCCCTTAGCCCAGCACCAAGCTTCCTGCACGTGCTGTTTAATCAACGTTTGCTCTGTGGCGGGTTTTCATGCAGTCCAAACCATGTACCAATCCCTGCTGTGTCCCAGGAGGAGGGCACGGCTGCTGTCCCATGCCTCTGGGAGCTCACAGGAACATTGGCTGATGACATGATGGCACACAGCATGGTGGGGGCAGGGGTGGAGGTCAGCAGAGACCATGGGAGCTCCTGCGAAAGCAGGGACAGGATGGGGAGAATCAGGGAAGGCTTCCTAAAGGAGGTGATGCCTTGAGAGATGAACAGGGATTAAGCGGGAAGGGACAAGGTGGAAAAGCGGTTCCAACAGAAGAGATCGGCGTGAGTGGAGGCACTAAGTGAGCTTTGGGGACGCTCCTTTGATTGTTGGCGACGGGGCAGTCAAGGGAGAACCAAAAGTGGCCTTGGGAGCCTTGGAGGACCTTGCAGTCCGTAGTTAGGGGGTGGCTGGTCTCCTGGAGAGGCCAGGTCCTTCGCAGGGGCGTGGTGTGGCTAGATGTGCCTTGTGGAAAGGTCCCTCTGGAGGCAACTGGCTGGAAGGGGAGTGGCTGGAGGTAGGGAGCCGGGGCCAAGACTGACAGCATCTGACTGAGAGAGGATGAGGCCAGGAGTAGGACTGACGCTGGAGGCACTTGAAAGATGCACAGAATAGAGTGGATGGTGTCACCGGATTCCAGCTTGGGAGGCAGATGACACTGCATAAACTCAGGCCACAGCTCAGTGAAGTAAAGAAGAATCATCCCCCCTCCCACGCACATGCACACACACACTCCATCCAAATTGGACTGCCGGGGTTCAAATCTTGGCTTCACCACTCACTAGCTGCAATCTCAGGCAAGTCACCTAGCCTCTCTATGCTCTCAGTTTCCCTCTCTCAGTTTCCCATCATTAGGGTGATGATCGTACTTGTTTCGTACGTTGTTGTGAGTTCATACACGTCCAGTGCTTAGGGTGGAGCTTTGCACATACTAAATGCTCAGTAATGTCATTATTCGCAGCGGTAGAGACTGGCCAGGTGACCCCAGGAACCCTGTGTTTCCCTTTTCCTCTCACCCAATCTAAGAAAAGCCCTTGGAGCGCCTTTGGAAGGACAAAGGCTTTGAGCCTGGAGGTTCACTCCCTGATTTTTCTCTTGGAGTGGCCATGGGCTTATCGTTGTGTGACCTGATGTGTTGGTTTCTGCCGCCCAGTAAAGTAAGAAGGCACGTCTGGTTCTGATGCTCAGTGCCCTGCCTGTGTGTCCCCTGCTCAGTTCTGTCTTTTATCTGGCACAATAGGCCGAGCAGTTCAGCCAGCAGGAGGTGGGCCATTTCAGCCGGGAAGCCGTAGGGCTCCAGGGCTCATGCCCGCCCAATCCAGCACCTTCCTCACGGGCTCCCAGGTGCCTGAGTGGTGCCATGGCCACTGCTCAGCCGAGATCAAACACTTGGCACGTCAGCAGAAACCACGAGAAGAGAGGCGAGGCGCCACCCTTTCCTGTATGCCCTTCCCCAGCAGAGGGTTCCCCCTGTGCTTTGGTCTCCATGGATTCAAATGCACTTTAAAAACCCTCTGGCCTAAAGCAAAATGCAGCTTGGGGCATGGTCTTGTGGTCACCAAGAGGAATGGGCCGCATGGCCCTGGCCACTTTGTTCCTTGGACTGTGAGGGTGTTGGCCTTCCTTGCTGGGGAGGGCGTTGGATTGTGGTCTGGGGCAGCGAGGGGGCAGGTTTGCTGGGCGCCCACCGTGCGCCAGGCACCATGCACGGGCTCTGGCGTTAGATCTTAGCATTGCCTCCTACAAGCTGCGTGGCCTTGGGCAAATCCCTTAATCTCTCTGATAATTACATACATACACCTTGCCAGGTAATGTGAAAGTTTGCCCTAACCAATGCGCACACCTCATTGGTTGTTACAAGAATTAAATGAGATAATATATGTGAAACGCTTGGCCATATTAGCACACAGCGGGCGCTCCCCAATGGTGATTACTATTATTAATATGATTCATCATAGACCTCGCAGTAACCACTTAAGACAGGAATTGTCAACCTTACTTTGTGGGTGAGGAAAAGTGACCCTGGCTCTCTCCGCAGGGAAGATGGGAAACCGTTGAAAGTAACGAAGCACCATCTTCCCCGTATTCGTCCACGTCCAACACATACTCCCAGGATCCTTTGCACCAAGTCATGTTGTACAAGCACAGACCGCCTGCCGGGGTCACCTGAACAGGGACTCTGGACTGGCTCAGCTCCAGCCCTGCCCCTTACCAGCTGGGGGACGTTGGACCTGCTATTTCCATTGCGAGCCTAGTTTCCTCACCTGTCACTTGGACCTCTAATCCCTGCCCCGGGGGAATCAGAGTCTCTCCCTGGGGCTGTCGTGAAGAAAGTGTGGCAATATTGAATACAGGTCTGACCCATGACAGCAGATGCTTCTCCCCTCGGGGATGTGGAAGGGCTACATCTTGTGGCTTTCAAGCCCCAGTGCCTGGCACACAGTCGATGCACAATTAATGCTGGCTGAACAGAATTGTACTCAGAGACTCGCTGCCAGGGCCATACCTTTAGGTAGGGCTAGGGAAGGCTCCTTAGGTAGGTGGGATGCTGTAGGTGTCGGGTTGGAAATAGTCAGGGTGTGGGGAGGGTTTGGCCCCAGGAACAGGGCTTGGGCCCCCAGGTATGTGCCCACATCCCTTTGCCCCTGTGATACCCCTCCTCACTGGCACCATGAAACAGCCCTGGGCAGTCCTTCGGGCTGGAGGGTGTATGGGGTGGTAGGAGGTTTATGCGGCCTGGATTTGTATCCTGCTCACAATACTGCTGGGAGGAAGCTTCTGGTTTTAATCTCCGTTGTCAGGTTGGAAAGAACAAGACTCAGAAAGGTAGAGTGATTTGCCCAAGACCACAGAGCAAATAAATGGTGGCATCAGGCTTAAGCCCAGGCGGGCTGGCTTCTCCAAGGTCTCACTCCTAACTCTGGCCCCAGCAGCCTCTGAGAGAGGAAGTCGTTACCAGTCTCCCTCTTCCTCCACCTGCTGCAAGGGCAGGGCTGACCACTGGAAACCCCCATGGGGAAGGGACAGGGGTGGGTTCCCCCAGTGGGAAAACTGAGGGGCCTTGCTGTTTTGTAGGTAGAACACCATGGAAGGCGACTGTCTGAGCTGCATGAAGTATCTGATGTTTGTTTTCAATTTCTTCATATTTGTAAGTATTGCTAGAACATGCCTGGGATCTCCCTGGGCCTCTGCTGGATGGAAGGAACAGACGACTGATTTGAAGTAGTCACACGGGACTGAGTCCTGGGGGCAGGCACAGGGGCCAGTGCTGGAAGCAAATCTACCTGCCCAGCCAGAACTTCCTGGCTGAGAAGCCCCCAGTAGTGCCCACCCCACTGCAAAGAGCCCACCGGCCCAGGAGGGATGTTGTGCCCATGACCCCCGGGATGGTTCAGGTCTCTGACAAAGGCTTGGGGCCTCAGCCCTGACTCCCGCCCTGGGATCCGACCCCTGTGGAGAGTCAGGGAGAAGGAGGAGATGGGGGTGATCAGAGGGCAGGCCAGAGAGCCCCCGCTCCACCCTGACCCCCAAAGGCTCAGTGGCGGACATCCGGGCTGGATGCGCTGGGCTGATGTAACCACCTGATGTAATTTGAAACCTCTCTGGGCCTGGGGTTCCAAGCTGGCTCCGCATCTTACCAGCTGTGGGGTCAGAAGCACACTTCACCTCTCTGAACTTCAGTATCTTAATTCCCTGCCCCAACAGGCGTTTGGTGAAAATTAAGCACGATTAGTTTAGAAAGTGCCTGGAATGTGCCAGCGCTCCATAGCTTAGCTCCGTCCTTAGCATCCAGCCTATGGATTCTCTACTTTAAGGCACAGAGAGGCCCGGAGTGCTCAGGTGGCCAACCCAGCACCTTGTAGCCCCGCCCACCTGCTGGCAGCCCCCCAGGGCTGCGCTCAGGCCTCTGGCTTCTCCCAGGAGCAGAGCCACACCCTGGGACCAGAGGTTCCCCAGAGCCACGTGTGAGCTTGGAAGGTGGGCCCGGAATTCAAGTCTGTAGGCTTGTTTCCTGCTCCTCAGGATTATGGGCAAGGGAGGGAACCCAGGAGAGTTGCTGACATGGCTACAAAATGGAGAGAGAGGAGAGAAAGAGTCAGACTTGACCGGAAAGGAAGCTCTCTTTCACAGTGACCCTGCCCTGGACGGCACCAGTGGACTTTCACTCATCCGGGTCTTGGCAGGGTTAGGACAACCTGCGGGGGCTCAGGGTGTGGCTCTGCTCTTGGGAGAAGCCAGAGGCCTGAGCAGAGCCCTGGGGGGCTGCCAGCAGGTGGGCGGGGCTACAAGGTGCCCTCTTGGAATCAGAGGGTTGGACTAGAGGACCTCGTTATCCAGCAGTTCTGACATTCAAGGGCAATGTAAAAAGTGGCAAATAAATTCTATGTGACATGGTCCTCAGCAGCCTGTGTCGGGGCGTGGGTCAGAGATTGGGTTTAGAGGATGTACTAACGGTCTGGTCATCCAGGAAAACGCAAACGAGAGAAAGGCATTGCTGGGACACTGGTTCGCGCAGCAAATGGGGCTCCCGCCTGGTTCTCTGGGGCTCACTGGGGCTCACCGGCTCCACCCTGGGGCCTGGCTCAGAGGGATGGTGTATGTTTGGAGTGTCTAACCTCCGTGTCTGCCTGTTTCTTCTCTTCCCTCCTGACTGGCCCTGAGGGCAGCTGGGTGGGGCCTGCCTGCTGGGCATCGGCATCTGGGTCATGGTGGACCCCACCGGCTTCCGGGAGATCGTGGCCGCCAACCCCCTGCTAATCACGGGCGCCTACATCCTCCTGGCCATGGGGGGCCTGCTTTTTCTGCTCGGCTTCCTGGGCTGCTGCGGGGCCGTCCGTGAGAACAAGTGTCTGCTGCTGTTTGTGAGTAGCCCCATCCCCCACCCCACCCGCGGGTGCCCTGGGGCAGAGCGTGGGGGGCCCTGTGTCTACACTGCAGAGGACTCGGAGGTCACACCCAGGTCCGAGCCTAGGAGGCTGTCCTCCAGGAGTGGGAAGGCCACCAACCTGTTCTGTTCGCACTGGTGGCCCCAGCTTTCGGAGCCTGGTCCTTGCGACGGGCCCATGCCTGCCGTGTGGGCCGGCTGTCCTCAGATGGAGCGTGGCCTTGGCCTCCAGGTCTGAACAGCCAGGTTTCTCCAAGGCATAGTCAACTGAGAACATTAACCATGATGCTTCCGAGAACTCACATATATAACTCCTTGGTGAAAGAGGAGAGATACCTACTGGATGAGTCTCTTGCCGTTTGCATTTCCGCTTTTAAAACAGAGGTGATATGATCTCTGAAGTCTCTTTATTCGTTAAATAAATGGTCCCTGAACGGCTATTGCAGGCCACACAGGGGCAGGCAGGCAGGCAGGCATGTGGCCGGCCGTGCGGCGGGCCTGGGTTTGAGCGCACACCCTGCTCAGACCCCTCACTAATGATGTGACTCGGGCCTAGTTTCTAAGCCTCTCTGAGCTTTAATGCCTTCGCTTGCTCATCAGGGGGCGGCTTAGCTATAGGTTGGAGCCAAATGAGGCGAGCAGTGGACGTTCTGTTTCTCTGACCTTCCGTGTTCCCGTGGGCGGGGGGTCCTTTGGGCCTGCACCTACTTTCCTGGCCTTCCTCCCCGGTGAAGTCCAGTGGGCGCCCAGGCCTGGAGAGCTTCTAGTTTGAGCCCAGTCCTTCTCCATGAGGCTTGTGTGTGGATGGGTCAGCGTGCAGGTGCCCCTCGTGGGTGAGTGGATGGAGGGGTCAGGAGTCCGGCGACGGGGAGGCGCGGCTGGTCGGCAGAAGGGCTTCCTTGCAAGGTTATCTGCTCCTGCCGCTTTGGCGAGCAGAGATTTGCCACAATGCCTCCTCTCCAGACCAGAACAGATGGGGTGGCCTCTATTCATGTCACGGTGACATTCCCCATATCCCAGACAGGAAGTGAAATCAGCAGTGAAATGTGTGATTTGGGAGCCCTGGGTCCCTTTGGCCTACAGCAGCCTGAACACCGCAAACTTTTCGTTTGGAGAGAAACAAAGAAACCTGCGGGCGCCCCCTGGCGGGCCACCTTCTCCAGTGCCAGCCGGGGCCAATGTTGGCTTGGTTAGCCCAAGGGGACTTTAAAAGGAGCTGGGATATGGGTGCCTGGTGAGGCCCACCTCCCTTTCCCCCCTCACCTCAGCCCCTGGGGCTCATCCTTGACCTCAAGACAGGGGACCAGGCCAGGGTGCTGGACTGGAGCAGGCTGGGGCCCTCAAAAGTCCTCCCATGAAGTGGCAGCCTCTGAGCCTGCCAGTGAATGGATACATCAGTCCCCGGCGCTTAAGGGGGAAGACCAAGCCCAGAGACCAACTGAGGTGCACTCCAAGTCCCCCAAGGAAGAGCTGAGTCCTAGCTGTGGCCAGAGCCTGGTCTTTGGAACCTTAAATTAGCCCCTTCCACCCCTCTCCTCTGCCACCTTCTCCTTCCTTCCTTTTCTGTCTACATTCCTCTCTTTCTTTTCTTGATCTTTCTCTGCCTCCGTCTCTCTGCTTCTTAATCTCTTGCTTTCTATTCCTGCTGCCTTTCCTTATCCCTCTCCTAGTCTCTGCCCCTCTCTCCTTACTTCCCCTGTGTCCCCTTCCCTTCCCTCCTATCTTCCAATCCTCCCCTCCCCTCCCTTCTTCCCCACTCCCCCTCCCTTCCCATCCCCCCTCCTCCTCCTCTCTCTGAAGCCCAGCACCTATTAGCTTGAGGCCACAGTGCAAGTCAGAAGCAGGATACTCTTCCCCCTACCCCCAAAGAGACAGAGTGCTAGCGGGGGAGAGGCAAAAGACGAAGGAGACACAGAATCCAAAACGGGCTCCAGGCTCCGCGCTGTCAGCACAGGGCCCGACACAGGGCTCGAACCCATGAAGCATGAGATCACAACCTGAGCCGAAATCGGACGCTTAACCGACTGAGCCACCCAGGCACCCCAAAAGAAGCAGGGTCCTCTTGGACCCATGGGGGAGGTCCCCTGTCTCTCAGACCAGGGCTAGTCGAAGGGCCCCTCACCTAAAATGGACTCCCATGTCTGAAATTCACCAAAAATTATGTACAAAATATTAGGTTAGGGCTTTGTGTGCGTGTACATATGTGCCGTGTGTGTGTGTGTGTGTGTGTGTGTTGTATGCACATGCATGTTTCTGGGGACAGACCCCACAGCTTCAGGAAGGTTTTCAAATAGATTGACGACCTCATGACCTAAAAATTAAGAAGAGCCACTTCTGTTTTCTAACCTGGACCGGCCATGCGGTGGCTCCCGCTGAAGAGGGGCACAGAGTCTCTCTACAGGTAGCCACTCGGGTCCCTCGAGAATCCTGAGACCCCCGCTCCTCCACCTTCAGGAAGGGAGGCAAGACTTGTCACGAACAGGACCAAGAGGAAGTGATGTCAGCCACCACAGCAGAGGAGGAGGCCGGGGGTGGGGGTAACTGAGCTGCCCCTCCCCCACTGCTCTGAGTCTGAAACCCCAGGGCCCCATCACCCCCCCCCCCCGGCCGACCCACGAACCTAATGACGGCGTCACCCACTGATCAATTTCTCTAAAGATACAGTTTCCAGTCGCTCCCGTTGATCAATTCCACAGCATTTCCACATACAACGGGACAGTTTCCGCCTGTAATGGACATCTTGTGGCATCCCTTTTCCGTAGTGGCTTACCTAGGAGTCGTTTGCGGACGGTTCTTCACCAATTTATTTAATGATTCAGAAATTTTTTAAAATATTTTCTGACCAAGGCTTGCTAAATTTTAGGAAAGGAGCACAGCGAAAAGAAATCAGTGTATTTAGAAGAGATAAATGAGCTGAATGGCACATCAAGCGTGTAAATTTGGTCAGCATAACTGAGAGTAGACGGGCCAGTAGGCAGATGGGCTAGAAAACCCCGGCAGTGCTCGCGGGTAGGCAAAATTGCCACTTCCGTCCCTCGGTTAGTGTTTCCAAAATCCTAAGCAAAGTGGTGTACATTTGATGCTCAGGAATTACTGGCAAATGTGTCTTTAGGCAAATGGGATGAGGTGAGATTAACTCAGAAGCCCTGGGAAAGGCCTCGCCCCCAGATGGGAAGCCCCGGAGAGGCGTCAGGACAAGCCCCGTGGCCAGGTCCAGGGGAAGGCCCTCCAGATGGGAACTCTATTCAGCAAGAGGAAGCTACTTCATGCCGGGGAAGGCAGAGTGGCAGAAGTGGCACCACAGCCCTTGCTTTGCTTCAGGTGACCTGCTCACACACACTCAAATCACCCCTCGGTCCCTGCGCTTGATGAAACCCTGCTCCAGGCAAGGAGATATGCAGGCCCCCTTCCTCCTTCAAGTTACTAGGTTCATTCTTAAATTCCATCTCATGAGTCATGAACCTTGGCTCAACGTTCACTGCAGGAAGTTGGGGGCCACATCTGCCTTCTGCATAGTGGTTTGCTAGTACCTCGCATCGTGCCTGGCACAAAGCAGGTGCTCAGTGAATAGCCCCGGAATGAAGGGACAGAGAGGAAGTGGTCTTAGAGGTCTGATAAGAGCATGGGCTTTGGAGTCAGAAAAGTCTACCTTCCAGTGTCTGCTCTGCTACTTCCTGGCTGTGTGACCTGAGGGCAGTTACTTAACGTCTCTGAACCTAGACTCCTCCTATGTAACATGAAGGGGAGGGTACCTCTTTCCCAGCCATGGTGTTGTGAAAATGAGCATCTTGCTTCACTCTGTTCCCAGCACACGCAACCACTGGATAAATGTGAAACTCAAAGAATTGGGTTGTCCACAAGAGACCCTACAGGCAATCTGAAAAGTCCTAAAAATTTTTTTTGCTGTGTATTTTTGAGAGGGAGAGAGAGTGCAAGCAGGGGAGGGGCAGAGAGAGAGGGAGACGCAGAATCAAGAAACAGGCTCCAGGCTCCGAGCTGTCAGCACAGAGCCCGATGCGGGACTCGAACCCACAAACTGCGAGATCATGACCTGAGCCGAAGCCGGATGCTCGACCAACTGAGTCACCCAGGCGCCCCAGCAATCTGTCAAGTCTTAAGACCTAGAGGCTCTTACAGGGTCTGTGGTGACACGGTGTTCAGAGGCTGTGTTCTAGAATCAGAGTTCCCACGCTTATCCAGGTGCACCGCCTACCAGCTGGGCCAGCTTGGTCACAGTACTACCCCCTCGGGGTCCCAGTCTCCCCCCTCGGTAAGCCGGAGGTGTGGACAGTCACAGCATCTGCTTCCCCAGGCTGCCGAGAGCATCCAAAGAAATGAGTCACGTAAGATCCGCGGCGCCTAGGCGGTGAGCTGTCAATAGGTGGTAGCGACTATTATTTTTTCAGAACTCGCCCACACGTGTCCTCAGGAAGGCCGTGCCTGCCTCTTGGTTCTGAGCCACCATCTGAGCATCCGTACGCTGTGCCTGCACCAGCTAAGCAAGGTCCTGCTAAGTCATCCGGGAAGGCAGCACACTCCCAGCGCGATGGGCACACGGCATGCGCGATGCTCGAGCTCGGTCTCATCCATACTTTATAACTGTCTAAGCTGTGATCGATAGCCAGGGCCAGCTCAGTCGCCTCGCCGAGGATGGAAACCGTTTCTGGGGCTACTTCTTGCCAGCTTGAGAACTTCCAGCAACTCCACCAAGAGGGCAGGGGCTCTCGCGGTGGCCACGAGAAATAGAGCCGGATGGCCGTGCGTCTCCAGCCAAATGGAAGTGCCAGGAGCCCCGCCAGGGCCCTCTGTCACTGTCACGGGGCTGCAGAGCCTCTGGTGGAAGTGGGGGCTGTGGGGCTGCAGAATGGACCGTGGCTGTCGCAGCCTGGGGCACAAGAGGCCCTCTGTGACTCTCCCCTCCGGTTAGGGAACTCTGCCCCCCAGACCCCAGCAAGCCTGCCGCTGACCTTCCGGAAGCAGACCCCCAGGGTTCGGGAGAATCCCTCAGGCCAGTCCTGAAGCATGCCCTCCAGCAGAGAGAGAAGACGTCGTGTGGTGCCCAGAAGGCACAGCTGAGTGAAGAGGAAGGGTTTGCTCTGGCATTCTCGAGCTGAGTCTCCGTGGGCACTGGGGGCTGGGTCCTCTGCTGGTGGCCTCTAGGTGGGTTGACAACGGCAGGACTACACTGTGTGATCACAGACTGGAAATGCCAAGGGTGCCAGCAATGCCGAGCAACGGAGGCAAAGTCATTTCCCGTTTCTTCCGCCAGCAGCCTTCTGCCAAAACGGTGCCCGTAATGGCCGGGGTCTGAGATGTAGCAGATAACAAGGTCATTATGGTGAGTGGGTCACTCACGGACGTGTTCGTTCATCCGATAGCCATGCTCCCACACCTGTGCTGGCGGGCATCGGGAACGCAACACGCGAAGTCACAGCCTGTGCTGCTGATGTTAGTGGAGGGGTGGGGGGTGGGGGTGGCCGCTGCTGTGCACATACGTCCACGGGGCCCTGTGATGTCAGGGAGGCAGGAGACAGGGGAGGCTTCTCACCGGCGAGGGGCTGGGCTCCACCTGGTCTGGAAAATGAGGAGCTGGTGGGCGAGGAAGGGAGGGGCCTTCCCGGGACAGGGAGTGCAGGGGGTGAGGGCCCGAGACAAGAGGCATTATGGATACTTTGGGGAACATCGAGAAATACAAGGAGTAGAGCAGAGAAGGGTCCGTCAGACTTCCACCTCCCGCTCTGGGTTCTCGGATGTTGACGGACGCATCACCTCGCCTCCCATCTCGCTCCTTTATCATGGCTGAAGATCCCTATCACCTCCCCTCTGCCCCTGGGAACGAGAGACCGCAAGGCAGGGAGAGGGGGTGCTGGGGCTGGCAGGGTGTGGAGAGCCGGTCCGGGGTCCCCCGGGAACCCAGGGTTTCCACAGCGTGTACCATGTGGGTGGTACAGGGCCCCACCAGGTCAGCACGGACCGCCTTCCGGGGCTACCCGGTGCCATCGCTCACACTGAACGCTGAACAAGGGATATCGTCGAAGCGGTGCTGTTGGCGCAGAAGGCATATTTGTTTGCTTACTTTTCGGTATTTGTGTTGCAGCCTTGCTGACCCCAAAGATGGATTGTGGGCATGCTTATTACGAAAAAATGTCGCACCTATGGCGGTGAAGTTCCTTAGTCTTATAAAACCGGTGCATTTCGTCAGTTGTGTAACAAGCGGAAGGGGGCATCCGCCAGCGGCCGCCGGGGCCCCTCCCCACGGCCCTCAGGGCTCACGAGCCTGCCTCTTGTCTTTGCAGTTCTTCCTGTTCATCCTCATCATCTTCTTGGCGGAGCTCTCGGCGGCCATCCTGGCCTTCATCTTCAGGGAAAACGTACGTCCGGGCCCACGTGCCCCGGCCCTGCTTCGCGGCCCCACAACCCCAGTGACCCTCTTCCTGCAAGAGTTTTTCCAGAGGGAAGAATCGGAGGGTCCTTAAGAGTCTCCGCCCTTCCGAAGCACCTGATACAACCCCACACCTGATTCTGGAACCTTCCATTCCACACCGTACCCAGCAGTAGTCATTTGACAGTCTGAGGACAGTCAGAGAGGCTGTCCCCCAGGTCCAGTGATGTGCAGGAGAACAGAGCACTTTCGCTGGAGGCCTGGCCAGTATCCAGTTTGGACAAACTGCCCCCACCAGCCACCTTATTCCAGGGACTCCAACCACCAGGGGCACCAGCTCCCTCCCCTGAGTCTATAGGACCAGCCACTGCAGCCAAAGGGGGCCTGGAAAGGAGGGGGTTAGGGGCTAAGAGACGCAAGCCGGCCTGGGGGAGGGGAGGAGGCAAGCAGGGGACAGACAGGAGGAGGAGGCAGCCATGTGGGCAGGGAAGGGAGCCTCCGACTGGGCACCACGCAGGGCCCTGCCCCTTCACTGCAGCAAGAAGGAGGGTAGTTAGACCCCAGGAGAATATTTTGAGGGCAGGAGCAACTTCCAAGGACACCTCTGGAAACTGGATTTGCAGACTCCCTGCTCCACACTGTGGTGTCTTCAGGGGCTGGGACCCCGGGGCTGGGACCCAGGGGATCCCCCGGCTCTGGGGGACAGCTCAGGATGGCAAGCTGCCCATCGTGGATAAACTCTGCATCTGAGAAATGACCGCAGGGCTGAGAGAGGTTCCCAGCATGCCCTGGCCTCGGGCTCGCTGAGGGGTGTGTGGGGAGGCTTCCCTTTCGTGCCAGTGAGCCGATACGGGGAGGCCACAGGCCCTGGAGTGGGGACTAAGGGGCCACCCCAAGTTAGGAGAATCCCCTGCACTGGGCCCTCAGGCCTTCCCTCCCCTCCGGAAGCAGCTGAAGAGACCTGAACGGGTGGGGCTGCACTGCGCTGCTGGGCGGGGGTCTTAGCCTGCCCTCTGCCTCTTCCCCCAGCTCACCCGAGAGTTCTTCACCAAGGAGCTCACCAAGCACTACCAGGGCAACAACGACACAGACGTCTTCTCTGCCACCTGGAACTCCGTCATGATCACGGTGAGTGACTCCCCCAGGGATGCCGTGAGCATTCAGAGCCACGATGCCCAGGGCGGCCAGTGTCTGGCCTCCAGAGCCCACTTTGCTCAAGTGCCTGCATCCGTGATCAGTCAGGGCCGGCCCACTGAGCCCGGCTTGGCCTGGGACTCAGCATCCGTACAGCATTCTGGGCCCTTACTAACGGCCCAGCAAATGCAGTCCAGGCTCCGGCTGAAACCTGTTTGCTACCCCTGACCTGAGTCCTCAGACAACTGTAATTGTCAGAGACGGTAATCGCAGCAGGAGTTTATTGGGTGCTGATGCCTCGTGAGGTAGGGGTTGTTATTGCCACCTCCACCTCTGCTTGACACATGAGGGCGCTGAAGGCTCAGAGAAGTCGAGTGACTTTCCCAGGGTCACACAGGAGGAGCAGATAGAACCCAAGCTGGTCTTGACCCTCTCTACCGCCCTGCCTGATGGTGGCCTTGGGAGTGGCTGTCTGCCCATCTCTGCCCCTGGATCCAGCCCCCACCCACCAGACCTGTCCCTGTGCTCTCCTCCTAGTTTGGTTGCTGTGGGGTCAACGGGCCTGAAGATTTCAGGTTCGCATCGGTTTTCCGACTGCTGACTTTGGACAGTGCCGAGGTCCCGGAGGCCTGCTGCCGGAGAGAGCCCCAGACTCGGGACGGGGTCCTGCTGAGCAGGGAGGAGTGCCTTCTGGGAAGAGACCTGTTCCTGAACAAGCAGGTACCGGGCCCTGCTCCCCGAGGCAGGGGCTGCGATGGCCAGAGCCGGGCAGGTGGCCGCATCGGCACAGAGGGTCTGAAGTCGTCCCAGAAATCCTCTGGAAGTGTCGGCTGCCATGTGCAACTCCCGAATGGGGGCTGATGAAGCTCCATCCAAGCCCCTGGGGCCCAACCAAAGTAGAGGAAGGACGACGAGGGGAACAGATGGGCCAGCGATAGCAGAGGCCGGAGGGGTGGGCGTTTTGTCTGGGGTTAAAGGGTGAGTAGGAATTTTCCAGTGTTCTAGGCAGAGCACTCCCCGAGCTTCCGATAATGCAGGTCGGGAGTCAGCCCCTGAATTACATAGTGGGGGCCCCTCCTTAGCCCTGATTCTGGGGGAAACTCACATGTGCTGTCTAGAAGCACCTCCCGACCCCGAGAGAGCAAGGCTCCTCCCCCCCCCCCATCCCCAAGGTCAGGGAAACTACCAGACTCTGCTTCTCTTGCAACCCAAGGACTTGATCTCAGTCTGGGAAGAAACCCTTTCCTCTTCTTCCAGGAAGAAGAGGCTTCTCTGGCCCCGCTTTGCCCCACCTCCCCCTGCCCCCCCCCCCCCCCCCCCCCCCCGCACTGTGAGACGGACAGTGCCCTTGTACTTGATTCCTCCTTCCCTCCGAGTGCTCTCCCCCCACCGGGCCCCCAGCCCCTGGGGTGTGTGTGTGAGACCAGGCAAGGCAGGGGTGGGGTGGGGGTGGGAGACGGGAGCAGGGACGAACCAGGTGCCTGCCCCATGCCCCTCCCTTGGTTAGGCTTTTGATGAGGATCTCCTGGGAGAGTTGCAGATGCAGGGGACACAGCAGGGTACAGGAGACAAGGCCCCTGTCCCTGTGGGGCTCACAGTCTAGCAAACTAAGTCGTACTTTCACATGGTAATGATTGCTATAAAGAAAATAAAACCTAGACAGGAGCTAGAAGGGACTGGGGTGGGGGCCTCAGGGCAAGCTTCTTAGAGCCTCAACGAAGGGGCCTGACTGAGGCCTGACCCTGGCCGACCCAGGAGGCCATTCAGCTTGGAGCTCAGCACCTCAGCTCCTGTCCCCTGCACATGCCTGTGCCATGTCAGAGGATTCACAAGGGCCCTGGGGGTCAGGCCACTGTGAGCTTGGAGTAGCGAGGGCCCCCGAGAGGCTGGGTCTCAGCCTCGAGGGGAGGCTTTAGGATGTGGAGGGGGGCCTGGGGGAGGTTTTCAGGCTTTGATGTCAGGCGGGCCTGGATTGCCGCCTGCTGTGACACCCTCTCTGGACCTCAGATTCCTCATGCTGTGGCACACACTGCTGGCCCTTCTCCCCGGAAAGACGGGGTCTATTAGACCCCATAACCACCAGGGAAAGGCAGCACATCCTACTGCCCTGCAGCTGGGCCAAGGGACCTCGCAGCAGCCAAGGGCAGGCGAGCAGAAGTGATGTGTACATCTTGTGTTAGGTCCTTAAGAGGAGGCACTGTGCCCACCCCTACTCCCCTCTGGCTGGAATGGAGCTCTGGTGACAGCCATCTGGGACCTGGCAGCAGAGGGTGGCCCCCCAGGATGTCAGAGCATCACAAGAGGAGCCCGGGCCCCTGACCACTCCGTGGAGCAGACGGGCCACCAGAGCTTGGGATTTAATATGAAAGGCAAATGAACTTCTGGCCGGTTGAAGGCACTGCTGTTTGGGCCTCCTGGTGCCCACAGCCAAACCTGTGTCCTAAGGCCACTTGTCAGTTATTCAGGGAGGCTTTTGCTGGGGCCTGTTCCTTTCGGGCTTTATCCTCAGAGGCTGCCCATTTGTGGACTCATCCTTGATCATGACACCTTCTTCCATCTCCTGGGCATGGCTTTGGAATCAGCTCATCGGGGAGGTCCCTGTGCAGCTGCATTAGCCCTTTATGTTGACTCTTCTCTGTGCTTCATAAGGATCCCCCGAGATTGACTTCTGGGATCCTTTTCTGAGATGCTCATATCCCTCCTGGGCATTCTTCCTTTCAAAAGCCTCTGTGGAAGGACTCCTTCGTAAAGCCCGGTGTGCATTTCTGACTTTGCCTTGCACCCCATCACAGTCGGTGAGCAAAACGTCTGAATGCACGGACTTGAAATCCCAACTAAAGAGGCTTATGCAAATTCCCTTTGTGTTTTACACACAGCAAGAGTTCTGGAAGTTGGTGGCTTTGTCGTGTCAGTCAAAGCCTGGTCTCTGTGATCTTTGTGGCCTTTCTTTGTACATATCAGTCCACGGTGGCAAAATGGCTGTCATAGCTCCAGGTACCCCACCCATGTTTAAGACACAGAGCAGGGGAAAGTGGGGCACGCCATCCTTCCAGAAAGCCCCGGTAGACATCTGCATAGATCTTGATGGCCGGGACTCAGTTACGTGGCCACCAGAGGCCAAGGCAGAAGGCCCCTGTCTGTGGACGTTGAATTAGCCAACCGCCATTGACCATTGAGCTCCAATGAAAAGAAATGAAGAAATCCCGAAAGAAGGTGACCTGTGAGGAGTGCTCAGATTCCCCCACTGGGATGAGTCAGACCCTCCAAGGCGGCTTCTCCAGCTCATTCCTCAGCCTCCCCTGGGTCAAGATGGCCCCCCAAGCAAGTCAAGAACGTGTTCCCCTGCTGGAAACAAATTGGGGGGCTTCCCAGTAGATGATGACCTTGCTAGAACGCGACTCCAGGCCAGAGTGGTGACCACCAATAGGAAGTCGTACATACTCCCCATCTGTCGGGGTGATACTAAGTCTTCTCTCCTCACAGCATCACTGTTTCTCTGCTTTATCCCCAGCGCTCCCTACCTGCTTCCTGGCAGGTTGTGAGTGTGGGTGCTGCTGTGACTCTTGACATAAAGTGCTACACCCTCATCCTCCTGGCATGGGAAAAGTGTTCCAAGCCAGAGAGTGAGAGCAGCACGTGCAAAGGCCCTGGGGTGGGCTGGAGCACAGTGAGGACCCGAGGCGAGGGCGTCAGCAGGACCACACCCACGTTCTCCGTGTGTCTGTATCCACCTCTATCCCAGTTCGTGTATGCCCAGGACTGCTTGCGAAAGCATTCATCCGTTTAGAGGGGACCTCGAGGGTCGCGAGGGTCTCCGGTGTATTGCTGCCAGATTGCTGTTGGGAGGCCTCCTGCCTCCCACCCCCTCCCACCCCCCACCCCCACCAAACGGTGGATTGCTGCTGCCTGAGCCGTGGGGCCGGTCACGTGCCAGTTCCCAGGCTTCGTACCTCGGTCCTGATTCTGCACTGTCTCTCCGGCTGTGGCTTCACCTCTGGTCCTTCCCTCCCAGGGCTGTTACACCGTGATCCTCAACACCTTTGAAACCTACGTCTACCTGGCTGGAGCCCTCGCCATAGGGGTGCTGGCCATAGAGGTAAGTAGAGGCCCCCACTTCCGCGGGTCCCCCGGAAGCAAGGCACACGCGGGGTCTTGGGGAGATCCCCCGTGCCCTGCACCGCCCCCCCCCCCCCAGCCTACCTCTGCCTCCACATCCTAAATCTGGGACCAAATTGGCTCCCTGCTGTAGGGACAGTATAGGCCCCGCTGTGCCTGTCTGCTGCCCGAGTCGCTGTTGGACTCTGGCAAGTCTCCAGCAGTGAGTGGGCAGGCTCCGAGAGTCACCCCCCCCCCATCCTCCTCCCACTGCCCCCCTCGCGGTTCCTCTCTGCCTAATCCTCCCCCAAGGTCCCCCAAGGTCCAGAGTGAACTCGTAACTGAGAATCAACACCGCTGCCTTGAGGAAAGGGCTGCGGCTTGTGCTTCTAGATCAGGCTCTTTGTTGGGGGGGGGGGGGGTTCGGGACCTGTGAGGCCTTGTCCACCTCCCAAGGGCGGTCTTGATTAACCCCTTCGCGCCAGTCCCGGAACCCCCGTCAAAAGGCAGGCAGCTGCAGACTCCGGCCGCCGCCACCAGGGGGCACCTCAGCCGAGGAGCGGAGCTGCCCCTCCCTTCTCCCCGCCCCCTTCCTGGGTCTCAAGCCCACGATACTGCTGGAGTTTGGACTGACCGCGTATAGCCCACGCTTGGCCATCTGCAGGAAGGACCGCTCCCGGGCCTCGGCCAGCGGGGAAACGAAGTCAGGCGGCCGGAGCCCCAGCCTCCCCGTCCCTCCTTTCGGGGACGTCTCGAATGCCCGGCACCATGAGCAGCTTCCAGGGTGGGGGATGGGGGAGCGGGAGGGGTCCTTCATTCATTCATCCGTTCATTCAGCAAGCCTAGATTGAGCCCCTGCTTGCCAGCAGCGCTCCAGGGGAAGTTCTCTCGCGGGAGGACACAGTGAGCGAGAAGCAGATAAATCTGCGCTGGGACTGCGGAAATGGCGGGGGTGTGCCCCGCGCAGGAAGGACTCTTTTCAACTCCCGGCTCTGCCTCTCCCCACACAGGGCCTCTGAGCCACAGATTACTTCTCTGCAAGATGGCGCTGCTAACCGTGTCCCCGTCCCCCCCCCCCCCCCCCCCCCCCGGGCCGTCCTTCCTCCTTGCTCCTGGCGTTGTGGAGGTTGCGGAGGATGGGGACTGCTTGCCTGGGGGGGGGGTGCGGGGGGCTCGTTAGACAATGTCTGCATTCTTGATCCGCCGTCCTCCTCATCCCCAGCCCCCAAGCCCAGCTGTGACCCCCTATGGGAGGCAGGACCCTGCTCCGGGAGGAGGGACCTTAACTGTATCCCTGTCCCAGCCTCGCTTCCCCTCCCGGAGATCTGGCCATGAGCCTGGGCTCTAGGGACTGTCCCTTGTGCAACTTGCAAGAGCCCTGACCGTGGGGGCATCGGCCATTCTGGTCAGAGGGGCATCCCTGAATCTGGGTCTCTGCCTGCCCCCAACACCCCAGGGCCCTTAGGTAGGTGTTCCGTGACTGTGCTCTCAATTCTGGGAAGGGCTACATCGCCCTTGCCTATTAATAATGATCCTGGTAACTTTCTACTAATCATCTACTAGAGAACAGGCCTCGTTGGGTCATTGATCACCTTCTATTTCATCTTACCACCCTCCTGTAAGCTAGAAGGTGGAGTGTGTGGGACTTGGGAGCATAGGCTGTGGGGTCAGAATGCCTAGACTCAAACCCCAGCTCCCTCACTTGCAGCTGTGTGACCTTAGGTGAGTTGCATGACCTCTCTGTGTCTTGCCTCCTGCTCTGTAAAAGGTGTTTGGGAAAGCACTTGGAAATGTGCCCGGCACGTGGTAAGCTCCAGTACATGCTCAGGCCAGAGAAGGGACATGTTGGGCCCAAGGTTGCTGCTGGCAAATAGGGGAGCTGGATTTGAACCCATGTCCAAAGCTCCCTTCTTTCCGTGACTACACTGCACAAAGGGGACCATGCAGAGGGCTTGCCCCCAAGGAGTGTCAGGAACCCCTACTGCGGGAGGGTGCTGAGTGATGGGTGGGCCCCCTTCCTGTCCCACGGCCGATGGCTGCTTCCCGTCGGGGTGGGACAGCCCAGCGCAGGGCTGGGAGGCCAGCCTGACAAGCCAACTTCGACTTCCTCTGCAGCTTTTCGCCATGATCTTTGCCATGTGTCTCTTCCGGGGCATCCAGTAGAGGGCGTGACCTGGAGCCTGAAGCCTCACCCGCCACCACTGCCCGGCACCCAACACCCTCCCCTCCCCGGTGTCCTTGCCCTCTTGCCCCCAGGGGAGGAGGTGAAGCCATCCTGAGTGGCCAGAGGAAGGGGCAGAGGAAAATAGCTATTTTTTTAACAAAACAAAATGAAGACAAGAAAATGGACTGACGTACCCCGCCTGGACTCCGGGCTCTCTGCGAGGGCCCCGGCGCTTGAACCCAGGGAGCACTCTGGACTAGAGACCAAAGGAACCCCAAGCCCAGGTTCCCTCCTCAGCCCCGCCAGCCCCTAGCAGCCCCGGGCCTGGGCCTTCTCCTCAGCTCCAGGTGCCAAGAACGGGAGGATCGAGGCAACAAAGAGGCAGAAGCAACTCTCAGATCGACAAAGCCCAGGGGCCCCCTGGGAGACTCGGGCACCGTGTCCCCGAGGACTTGGAACCTACACTGAAGCCCTGGTCTTCTGAGGATGGAGTTGCCCCTGCCTCGGGCTGGGGCCAAGAGTGGGCTACAGACGCTGGATCTGAAAATGGCCTAGCTGGCAGGGTCCTCGCTTCCCCCATCTGTTGGATCGAATAATCCGGAAAGCCCAGAGAGGGGCAGTTTGTCATTCACAGTCACACAGCACGTGCGTGACAATTGTGAACTGGAACCCACTCATCCCTAGGCTGCCTCTCGCCGCTTCCAGGGCTCTGTCAGTCTCAGCGTCCTGGTTTCCCGAGACAGAGAGAGCAGACTGGTCAGGAACTTCCCAGGCCCACAGCTGAGAAAATTACGGACTATTGCCCCTGCTCTCCTCCCACCCCACCCCCCATACTTCTTTCTAAGCCTGCAGGGACACACACACACACAAACACACACTACCGTCCCTTTGCCACACTGCCCACCTCTGCCCACAAGCCTAACCCCTTCCCTGTTCACCAACTCTGTGGTTCCCCGGCTGGAAGGAACCCCCAGGATCATCTGGTTCTCCTCTCCCCACCCAGAACTGAGGCTTGGACGTCTTCCCCAAGCTCTCTGCCAAGACTTTGCCACCGTCTTCTTGCATACCTCCAAGGACGGGGAGCTTACTACCTCCCAAGACAGCCTTCTGCCTTTGGACTGCTCTGCCTTTTTAGCATCAGCTCACTGCACATTAGGGTTCTCTGTTTCTCTTTGGCTGCATCCATGGCATCCCACGTTCTCTTTCTCCTTCCCAAAGTGTTAAGGCCACACATCGTCTTCCCCCAGATGCGTTTTCTGCAGGCTACAGAGCTCCAAGGCATCTCGTTCCAGCTGTGACATGCTTTCCTGTCCCTTCACTGTCCGTAGCACATTTCTGTGTGTTTCTTCCAGGCTTGGGCAGGGAGAGGTTGTCCCCTAGACTCACTCACGCCTACTCAGGCGCCCACCGATCAGTTCCTCGCATACAGGCCTTACATCCTAGACCGCTGTCGGCGACCGTATTACAAGATCCCTCGACCCCAGTGAATCAGGAGTGACCGCCGGAGGCTGGTCAGAGGATCTGGGGTTTGGCCTGGGGTCCGAGGGAAAGGACAGCGTAATCCTAGTTGGTGTCTGCCCGACAACTTACGCTTGATTGGTGATGTCTGCCGCGGGCTTGGCAAGGGGAGGGGCGGCGTGGCGCCTGACCTCCTCTCCACGTCCCTCTTCAGGGTCTGGGAAGGGCCTGTTCTGACTCCCAGGCCCTGCGTCAGCTTCCAGCCTCCCTTCCAGCTTTCCAGCCAGTGGGAGAGAGACAGCTGTGGCCTGGAGCCCTGTGCTTCTCTGCTCTGCCACCTGCCCCCTTCAGAGATGCAGCCCCAGTTCTGTGCCTGCTGTAAAGATTGGCTTTGATCCTCCTCTTGTCTCTCCCCTTCCCCCTCCCATCCTCCTGCTGTCCCCTCTAGTCCCAGGTCCCCCTCGTGGTCTCCGAGCTGGGGCTTGCCATAGAGTCCCTGTAGCAGCCTGTCCTGGCAATTCCACACATGATGCCGTGGGCTCCCTAGCGATGGGCGTCCCCGGGACCCTGCAGCTGGAACCCCAGCCCAGCCCGAGGGGGGCCTTGGGCATGCCCCTCTCCAGCCCCGCCCACCCACGTGCTTGGCTCCAGCAGAGGCAAATGGCCTGTCTAAGGTTGACAAAAAGAGCTGGCTGGGCGGGACTCGGGGTCTGACTGGGCAACTGTGCGGCTCTAGGCCAGGGGCATCCCAGACTTCCGGGCCCCATCTGGTCCGCAGCACCCAGGAGAATCCGGGGCCTTCAAGGTAAGGAGGGCCTGGCATCTATCTGGCACTCACCCCCCTCCTCCTGTCCAGTCCATCCCCTCAGGGGGAGGAAGGGTGGGTCCTGGAGGAACATCTGGCTGAGGCAGGTTCAAGGGCGGATATGAGACTCATCCCTAACGGCTTTCCAGAAGGGGGCCAAGGAGCCCCTTATCTGTCTACTGCCCACACTGGGGCCGGAAAGACAAAGCAGGCAGTCCGTAGCATTGACCCAGGCTGGTCGTTATTTGCAAGGCTGCCTGCAGCCATTCTGAAGCATGAAAAGGCAAGGTCCGTGCCAGTCTGGCTCGACCGAGCCTTTCCCAGGCACTGAGGTCTAACTGGGCTGGTCCACGTACGGCCGATAAACCCTACCCTGTTGGTCACACAACCCCAGACTGAAAGCCACCTTCCGGCTCCGAAGCTGCCGCCTCTTAGAAAAGGGAACCCATCTGAGGGGTTACGAAGCTCTTGTCCCTCCTTTCCATACCTAAGGGACCCGGCCAGGATACCCTGAACCAGCTGAGGCCCCGGCACCCCCATCTCCCAGAAGCCCCCTCTTCCCTTTCCCCATGGGTCCCGTGTCGAAAGTCTATTTTGAAACCTGTAAATGTTCCTTCCAGTAGATAGCAGAGCTAATTTATCATGTTTATTTCCTGTGAACCCCCCCTTTTATATTCTATATCAAGAGGAGTTTTTGTAATATAAAACAGGACGCCCACACTGATGGTTTTGCACTGGTTTTTGTGACTGTTTCTTACAAAAAGAAAAAGGAACGAAGAATAAATAGTGGCTGTGAAGAAGGTGGTCTTGCTTGGGTGGGGGTGGGGCAGAAGGGGGGAGCTGAGGCACGGAGGGCGCGGGGCTCCAGGGGCAAAGGTAAAGGGTGGTGGGTGGAGCGGGGGCGGGGGGTGTCTTCCCAAACCTTTAGGATGGGGAGCCGGGCCGACACTGGGCCTTCTTCAGGAGATGTGTGGGTCCCCCTCCCTGTTTGTCACTGCCTCCCTCCCAGCGATGGCTCCTTGCCTTAATCCCCCCGCTACATCCCCGGACCGGGTCTGCCGGGCTCTGCTAGGTCCCTCTGGGCCCAGCTCCGATGTCCAAGCAGCACAGAATTTCACGACAGCACCATCCCAGCAGGCCCTCATTACCACCCAAGGGACAAGGCCAGGCCGCCCTCCGGCTCGCCCCACCCCCACCCCGGCTGAGGCTGAGGCAGCTTGGCCAGCCCGGCAGGTGCCTCACCCAGGCTGCAAAGCCCATGCTTTCTATTCCCCTGTGCCCCTGGGTGGGGGGAGGAGCACTGATCCACCACACCCACCGGTGACTAGGACAAACCACCCATCACCCTCCAGAGGATCAGCCCAGCCTTAAAAGGCCTGGGTCAGATACAGGACGCGACAGGGCCCCAGGGCACTGAGGGCACTGCCCACTGGCCATCCACCTGACTCCCCAAGGTGGCGGTGGGCGTCCAACCCGTCAGGCCCCTCCCCTCCGCGTGGAACAGTAGTTACAGCTGGGCTTCGGGGACAGCCGGGCCCGGTGTGGGCAGGGCAGGGGGCCCAGGCAGAGGTTCACTTGGAAGCAGCCAGAGCTGGGCTGCACCTGCCCGCCCCCCCGTCCTACCCAACACTATCCCAAGACGAGAAACGTGTCTGGGGCCTGGGCTGCCTTTCTCTACCCCTGTCCCCAGACCGTGAGGGCCACCACTTCTGTGCACATTTGCGGCCTACAGGGAAGGAGAGCACTGGGAGTGAGGGCTAAAGGGGGGCACACGAGCAGGGGCAGGGAGGGTGTCCTCAGCTCTGAGGGAACCGCGTGTTAGCCTCCTCCAGGGCACTTGGGGTGGGGACGACATTAGAGGAGTGGCCTGCTGAAATATTTCTATTTATTTCCCCTGCTGAGTTTGAAGGGCACCCAGTCCTACCCCGCTGGGTCTTGGGGGCAGCACCCCGGGGAGAAGGCGAGGGTGCGCGAAGGGACTGAACTGGGCAGACCGAAGGGACGAGGAAACGCCACTGCGTCTCTCTCTTCTTCACCTCCAAACCCCATCACGGGGGTTCCACCTCTCTCTGCGTCCACTGTCAGGGCCGGCCTGGGGGTGAGGCTGGACCCAGGCCAGTTGGGGGAAGGGGACTCCTAGGGGCGTCCGGGAGCCGGGTGGAGGCACGGCAGCCTAGAGTAAGGCCCTAGGAGAGCCTGCGGTGGCCGGGCTTGGGGCTGGGGACCGGGCTCTGGCGACAGGTGGCCCACTGCAGAGGGAGGCTGAAGGGAGGCACCGGCTCAGAGACCACCACCCCTGCCGGTCCGCCCGTAGCTGGGCTGTGGGAAGGGCAGGCGTGTGCGGTTAGGGGGCAGGGGCAGCTCCCATGGGTGGGGAGGGATAGGGGCACGGGGTCAAATTCTTGGATTTTTCCAGGCATACACGGAAGCCAAGGTCAGTCACACGGGCACTAGAGTGGCCGGGGGTGTAGGGAGGACCGGGGGACAGTGCTCAGCCTGTCTCAAACCAGAGAAGGGCCTCCCGGCAGAAGGGGCGAGAGCCCCATCTCAGGCCAAAACCCCACGACTCAAGCTCTCCAGTGAGTGTCTGTCCAGGGGATCCGGAGGCCAAGAGACCCACGAAAAGGAGGCGTTCCTGTGTGGGGCGAGGGCCAGAGGTTCAAGAGGCCCCGTCCCTCCCCAAACAAGCCCAGGAGATCACAGCATTTGGGGGTGCCCGGGAGGAAAGGAAGGCGGTCAGCCCCGCCTGCCTGGGGGCAGGCCCGGCACAGGGCAGGCTCCTTCCTGCCTTCCAGCAGCCAGAGGGAAACTGAGGCCCCGGGGCCTCCCCGCCACACAGGGGCCCCTGGCCCAGCGAGTGGCTAGACTTTCTTGGGTTTTCGGCCCACTTGGTAATAGTAGTAAATGCTGATGACGACAAAAAGGAGGCGGCTGGCCAAGAGCAGCAGGATCCCCAGGGACGCGAGGCCGGTCTCTGCGAGCGTGGCACTGATCACTGTGGGAGAAAGACCGGGAAGGGACAGACGTCAGCGGAGGGGTGTGCCTCACCCTCAACCCGGGGCGACATACTGACGGGCGCCCAGGCGGCTCAGTCAAGTGGCCAACCCTTGGTTTCGGCTCAGGTCGTGATCTCACCGTTCATGAGTTCGATCCCCGAACTGGGCTCTGTGCTGCCGGTGCAGAGCCTGCTTGGGATTCTCTCTCTCTCTCTCTCTCTCTCTCTCTCTCTCTCTCTCCCCCTCCCACGCTCGCTCTCAGAATAAATACATAAACTTAAAAAAGGAAAAAGATGGCATGCTGAGCTGGGGGGGGTCCTTCCAGCTGCTGGCCCTCACGGACATGTCTGTTGTGATGTCCCCCACGTGGCAGGTACTGGGGCAAGGGCAAACATGCCATCACACCTGCTCTGGGTACACAAGTGAGCGATGGGTTATGGGAGGCGGCAGGTGCACGTACACGGGGGAGGCTGTGGCTCTGTGTGTGTGTGTGTGTGTGTGTGTGTATTCAAGAAGGTACAGGTGTGTGTGGGTAGGTGAGCACAGGGGCACAGACACACAGGTAGACACGGCCACGTGAGCCCCTCCCCCTCGGATGGATTTTGTCACTTCCTGGAAACCAGGCAGCAAGAGCTGGAAAGCCAGGGGCCACGCCACCCTGCCCACACCTCCCACCCCGTCAGCCTCCCTGTCTCACTGCCCACCTCCAGACTCACCCAAGAACTGGACCCCAAAGTAACAGGCTTCGGTGAGCAGAGTCCATCGGATGATCACTTTCTCAGCCGTGTAGAGAGCATTCCACATGATCAGGGAGATGCCTGGGGCAGAGGGGACAAAGAGCAGACTGGGGAAGGCGTCTTGAGCCCTAGCCCCTTGGGGCAGGGGTCCGTTCCTCCTCCATTGGGCAGACTTGCCAGGAACCCAGACTTCCACTTTCCCCACCCCCATTCACACTCCCCAAATTAAAGCCATCCGCCATCCCACCGAACCCCATAACCCTAGCTCTCCCACTGCATGGGTGATGTCCTTGAAGCCACCCCGACCTCCACCAGCCCCTGCCCCTGCCCCCTGGCACTGGTGCAGACCCTTGAAGGATGACTACAAGTGCAATCAGCACAAGGTTGGGGGAAACTGCATGTGCAAAGGCACGGAGGCTTTCTGAAACGGGGGACTGGGCATCGCGAGATGCGGCCGGAGCCCAGGGCCCACGGTGGGATATGGGGGAGGCGGGTCTGGGAAGGTAGGCTGGATCCACCCCGCGGACCACCCCGAATGCCAGGTGGAGGGGCTGGGCCTCTATTCTGCAGGTAAAAGGGACCGCGGGATGTTTTAGAGAAGAGGAGGGACGCTCCTGTGCTAGGCTTTAAAGGCTGTTAACTCAGCTTCCGGCCAGGCACGGGGTGTGACAAATTCGGAAACAGAATGGTTCTAAGGAGAGGCCCGAGGGTGGGAGGGGTTTTGCAGACCCGTGTCGATTTGGTCTCCCGCGCTAGGCCGTGAGGTCCTGGAGGGCAGGGCCCGAGCCTCATTCACCTCTGTACCTGGATGACCAGGTGGGGAGCTACACACAGTAAGTATTCGGTGTTTGCCCGTGTCCACCGGGTGCATTCCAGCAGTGGCCACGAGATGGCGGCACACACCCAGCAGAGACAGACTCAGCTGAAGGGAGGGACAGCAGGTGCTTAGAGGGGGAGCCCACGCACAAAGAAAGGCTTCCCCGTGCTCCTCTCAGTCCCCGTTGGTCCCCGGCTGCCCATCACGTCCCTCGGAGTCTGCCCTAGCAATACTCACTGAGGAGGGCACCGCCATAGAGGCGGATGGGGGTCTTGCTGGTCACCTGGGCTCCATCAAAGACCGCATCATAGAGCTGGTCAGGGAAGGCGAGGGCCTGTGGACATTGGTGGGAAGTTCATGGGCAAAGTTGGTGGGGGTCGCTGTTGAAACATCCTCTGGACATGTCCCTCCTTCCCCCCAGAAGCAGGGCTGAGATCCCTGGGGCAGTCCACTGTCAGAACCTTGATTGGCCCCAAGCCTTCCGTGTCAGGACAGAAGGCTCTGGGTTTCTAGGGGCAACGAGTCAGGAATGTGGACCACGGGATCTAGGATGTGCCAGAGCAGGCGGGTACAGGTGGGAATGAGTGTCGGGAGCTGGGACTGTGGAGGGAGCTAGAGGGCTTCAGCATGATGACCATGTGGGTAGAGGCAGCGGGGCCCCCAGGGTAGAGGAGGAAACCCCAGCAGAGGTTCAGAGGCAGGACACAGGGAGCCGGACCCAGGGCCGGGGGCGGGGGGGTGGGGCTCACCATGATGGCGATGCCGGAGAAGAGCACAGCAGAAGCAAACTGCCAGACCCTGGCAGAGACGGGGAGAGACGGGTCACAGGCAGGCCCCTTGCTGCTGCGCCCAGGCCCCAGGGGACCCTCCCCTCTCCAGCCAAGATGTCCAGGGATGGCTGGCGTTAGGGGGAGGGAACGAGACGGGATGGAACCACAGGCACGAGGGCACCGGGGCAGAGCTGATGCGGCAGGGTCTTGCACGGCCCTTCCCCATAACCCTGCCCCCGGCCCAAGCTCACGCTCAAGTGCTCACCTCAGCCCCAGAGGCTCCCGAACAGCAAACTTGATTTCATTGCCCAAGACCTGGCTGATCTGTGGACAAACAGGGGTCAGGGCCATGCCCAGCCCACTCACTCCCCTCCCGGAGCCCCCTGGTGTGTCCGGGCACCCACCGGGGTACTTCTGCTCAGCCAGAAGGTCACCCAGGCTGGGAAGGTCACACTGAAGCCACCCCCCCTCTGCCTCTCCTTGACACCGGGGCTTACACAGGAAGCTGAAAATACGGTGGGTGAGAACAAAAGCTCAGCGGTCGGCTAGACACGGGCTTGAAGCCTGGCTCTGCCACTTACTGGTAATGGCCTTGGGCAAGTCCTGGCCCTCTCTGGGCCTCAGTTTCCTCCTCTATCAAATGGATTAATAACCATCCCCCAGCCCTTTAGTGAGATTAAATAATGCTTATAAAGCGATCGGTGCAGTAGCTGGCACATAATAAGTGCGAAATTCATTCTAGCGATCTGTCTTCATTTTTGTTACGATTCCCCGGACATCTCCGTTACGTTCCTAGAGAAAATGAGCTAAGTCCTGGGGTAGCCACAGCTACTCTTCTCCCAGATGGCAGGCCGGACCCGCCTCCCCAAAGGGGTGTTGAGGTGGGCCCCCGGGTGTGGCCAGCCGAAGGCCCCCCCACCCCGGCCCACCTTGGAGCGGTGCACCTCCCCGTCGTCGTCCTCCCCGCCCACGCCGAGGATCTTGCGGGTCTTCAGGCGGCTCACGAGGTCCGTCTGGCTGTGCTTCTTCATGAGAGGCGGGGGCTGCTTGGCCGCCATCTCGTCCTGGAGCCGCTGTCTACGGAGGCCCAGGGGAGACACCAGCCTCAGCCACAGGTCCTGCCCGGCCCCCAGACGTCAGGGGCACCCAGTTCGGACCTCGGGGCCTGGCCAGGCCTCCCCGTCAGCGTGGGGCAGCAGGGGGAGCACCAACAAGAAATCTGAGGGCCCAGGCTTGGTAGTCGGCTCCTTAACTACCCGGCTGCGTGAGGAAAGGGGCAAGTGTCTCCCTTTCCTGGCCTCGGCTTCCTCGTTCATAAAATGGGCGGGGGAGGATGTTCCTAAAGCCCTTCCCGCTCTGTGAGCCTCTCGGGCCTAAAGGCACACGGTACACCCCAGGTCACCAGGCCGGACGGAGCCTTTCAGAGCGTGTGCGCCCGGGAAAGGCGTTCGGGCCCAGATGAGACCACATCCGGGAGGTGGGGGGCCATCGGGAGTCTGGGTCAGTCTTGCCAGACGAGGGGTGATCTGCCCGAGTCCTGGGGTCCAGGTCCCCCACGGAACTGTGGCCCAGACAACCCCTCCGCCTAGCCAGACTCCCTCCCTGTCTCCCACACGACCTCCTTCAAGCCGCCAGGGCTGAAAGAAGGGGAGTGGGGTGACCCCGGGACCCAGCGGCGCCAGGGGAAGGACGGCCGGGATTGCTGGTGGAAGCCCGTGTGCCTCCCTGCCAGGGGCACGCACTGCCAGCCTCTTCCCCTCCCCGTGTCTGCTCGCCATCCTCCACGGCCCCCCCCCGCCCCCGCCCCCGGCCAGGTCTTGAGCGCCTACCGTCTACCAGGCGCTGGTCCGGGAGACACGGAGATGACTTGGCCGCCGGTCCTCCGGTTCAATCAGCACCACACCTATGCAAAGGAGATAGAGGTGTAGACCCCGGTGAGGCAAAGGCCTCCGAAGGCTGGCACTGGGCTGGGAACCGCCAGCGTGCAATGGGGGCTGCTTACGCCCATTCTACAGATGAGGAGCTCGAGCTCAGCAAAGTTCAACAGAGACAGGCTGAGTGACTTCAGCACCCCCCCCCACCCCCCACCCCACCTTATTCCAGCCCACAACTACCCTCTGGCAAGGCCGCAAAACCACTCTCACAGATGTTGCCTGCCCCTCTGCTGGGCTTGCTGGACCTCCCTGACCAGGCCTCAGACCTGGGTCCCAGTCTGGCTGCCAGCGGAGGGGTGTGTGTGTGGGACCAGCCAAGTCTCCCCCTCCCGGCCCCGGTCGGGGCCGCCAGGGGCAGAGCCGTCCTCAGCGTCCTAAAATAAAGCACCCGGACAAAGCAACATCAGAACGGAATCCAAGTGTGGGGCGTGTGGATATCGTGGCTTCAGACTCGGGTAAAGGAGGGAAATGGCAGAGTACCTCAAGTTTGGAGCTAACCACACAAGTTGGTACCGATGGCCTCCGGTGAGTGACATTCAAGGCCAAGGGCCCGCCCAACCCCCCGGCCTTACAGCTATGCCGTCCCCTCCCTCCACACTCACCCTGGGGCAGGGGAGGGGCGCGGAGGTGGCCGCTGGTGGCCAGGAAGGCCCTCTGGCGGAGAGGTGACCAGCCCCGCCCGAGAAAGCAGGGTTTAGCCACACTGCTCCTCAGGGGCCGGGCACTGTCCCCACACCTCAACGCTGGCCACCACTTCTCGTGACCCCAGAGGCTACAATCAGCCCGGTGTCCCTCCCGCTGCCAGGTGGACCCGCTCGAGACAGCCTGCAAGGGCCGGCCAGCCGCCGCTGGTGGCAGCCGGGGCTCGCCCCCCCCTCACCCGTCCTCGGCCCAGGAAGCACCGGGGGGCCCCGCCCTCACCCCTTCTTTGCCTTCCGGCCTCCCCTCTGGCCTTTCTTTCTTCACTTTACATACTGCAGAACTGACATTTTTTGTCGTTTGCAGTTCCATAGATTTTTAGGACGTGTGTCGATTCACACATCTACCACCGGGAAGTCAGGACCCCTGCCCGCGTCATGCTCTCCCCTCACCCCCTAGCCCCTGGCCACCACGGATCCGTTGTTGGCCGTCACCCCGGCTCTGTTCTTCTTTTTCCCAGTGTGTTATATACGTAGAATCGTAGCAACTAGAACCATTTGAGACCGGCCCCTTTCATTCAGCATAATGAATGAGATGCCTTTGAGGTCCATCCAAGCTGCTGGGCCAGTCAACGGTCTTCTCCTCTTTATGGCAGAGTAATATTCCATGGGATAGACGTGCCGGCTTGGCAAGCCAGCCATTTGCTGAAGGACCGCCGGGCCGTTCGCAGAGTCTGACAATTATGAACGGACCTCAGTCCCGCGCCATAGGGCCGGCCCTCGGGCCAAGCCCACCAGGCCTGGGCTGCATCAGTGACCCCAGCTCAGAGCGACAGCTGCCTTCCTCCGCCCGGTGACCCCTCACCACCAAAGCGTGCACGACGCTCCCCTCCGCGCGGCAGGCCTGAACCTGTGAGGCAGGGGCCGTGGAGCGTGGCGGGGCCAGCCCGCAGGGACTGGGTACAGAAAGGGGACCGTGGTGTCCCGGGCTCCATTTGACATCAGCACCGCTCTTGGGGGGGGCCGGCTTTATCCACAGGCACCGCCATCAGGTACCCGGGCTGGTGGGACCCGCTGTGGCCTCCCCCCAGCCCAGCCCCCAGCAAGGAGCTCATCACCAACAAAGGGCCCTAGGGCCTCCCAGGGACAGGGAAATCTCCAGGGAGAAGAATCCCCTGCACCTGCCTCTGCACAGCTAACTCCTCTGAGCACTAAGTTCTGTTCCTTCTTCACCCACAGCACAGGGCCCTGCCTGGGGAGGGCAGGTGGGGGGCTGTATCACTCCCATACACCCGCCAGCCCCTCCACAGGCCCTACCCCCCCAAGGCAAGCCACGTACACGGCCCCCTCAGATCTGCCCTTGAACTTGCTTCCCTTCCCACTCCAGGTGTTTTTCAGCCTGGCCTCACCTTTTTTTTTAAATGTTGATTTTATTTATTTTGAGACAGACAGAGGAAGAAAAAGAGAGAGAGGCAGAGCGAGAGGGAGAGAGAGAAAATCCCAAGCACGCTCCGTGCGGTCAGCATGGTGCCCGACATGGGGCTCGATCCCACGAACCGTGAGACCATGACCTGAGCCAAAATCAAGAGTCGGAGGCTTAACCGACCGAGCCACCCAGGCGCCCCCAGCCTGGTCTCATTTTAACCTAAGTGAGGACAGAAGGCACCTTCCTTTGCCGTACCCCCTGCATCGCGTCTGAACCAGATGTGCGTTCGAATCCCGATTCTGCCCTCTTACCTGCTGTAGGGCTTGGGGCAGCTGGCTCACTGCAGCTCTCCCAGCCTCAGTGTCTGCCCCTGGGAAATGGGGGCCATGAGAACACTGGCTCCGTGCATGCGCTGGAGGATAGGGCAAGGGAACTCAGACCCCTCTGAGTCCCTGGGGGCCTGGGGCAAAGTGCCCTGCCCGCCCACACTCCCACTTCGCTCTCTTCCTTCAGCCATTCAGCCGTGCACAATGGAAAAAGCCTGCCCCATAGGGCGGTTGCTTCCTTCCCAGGGCCAGCTGCCTTTGAAGGGCCCCCAGGGCTTCCCCCAGGTGAGGCCAGCTGCCCGAGGGAGGCTGAGGGAAGGGGCAGCGTGGAGAACAACCAGCCAAGCAAGGAACAGGTGCAGGGACATTGCAGCCTGCAGTCCCCTAGAGCCTGAGTTCAGGACCCTCTACATTCTACCCCTGGCTGGCCTCTCTGACCTCAGTTCCCAATAAAGCCAGCAAGTCGCTGTCCTTCTGAACAGTGGTTCCCATTTCTGAACCACTGCCCCCGGGAGGGTCCCCCCTGCTCTCGGTCCCCCCACCCCGACACTCCTGGTTCTTTAAAGCCGCACGGCCCCTCCCTCCGGGCAGCTTTCTGGGACACAGCCCCTCCCGACTTCCGTGGGTCTCAGTGTGGGCGGCCCCTGGTCACTTCCAGCCCATAGGCCTAGTCACGTCATGGGCACCTGGGCTCCTGGAGAGCCGGTGATCTGAAGGCAGGGTTGTTATCTCGTCCAAGCATCTTCCCGCTAGGCCTCGGCACGCGGGCAGGCCCTTCATCGGCACAGGAGTGACAGTTGGGCTGCGGGAAGCAGGCCTCCCGAACCCCACCCAGAACACCCAAGATCACGCTATGTTAGACGTGGCAGGGCCCAAGCGGGGGCTCTGTTCCAAACACACACTGGACAGGGCAGAAAGCTGAGGCCCAGAGACGGCAGGGTCTGCCTCGGGCCACACAGGAGCTGGTGGCAGAGGAGTACAGGAAAGGGGTTTCGCGGTCAGGCAGGGCTGGGTTTGAATCTGACACCTCCTCCTGGCTGGTGGTCTCGGACAAGCGGGTCCAGGGTGCCGAGGACACAGGAGAGTGGGTGCCAATGTCTCGGCGAAGGGCCCGGCCCATGGGGTGCCCGGGAAGCGGCGGGGGTCAGGACAGGCGGGGAGACCTCACGATGGCCGCCTCCACCTCCACGAAAGCTGCAGCCACCGCTAGACGGCCAGCGCCGCGGGCCGGGGCTTTCTGTAGGTCTGGCTCGCGGGGCTTGGGACACTTCCGGGCATGGGAGGGGCTCCGCAAATATTTGCGACCGAGTAGTGAGCTGGGGAAGGGTTTGAGAGACCCCCACTGCTGGCCAAGCTCTGACTCCCTGCAGAACACACACACCCCCACGCATCAAGTGCAGGGACGTCTTGAGGCCAGGAAGAACATCCCTAAGAGCTCCCAGTGGCGGTAAGACAGAGAGGTCATGACTACACGGAGGCCGGGAAGGGAGAGGTCTGTCAGGGGTACAAAGTGCCAGGGGAGAATGGGAGGGGGGGCGGGGAATATACGGCACGATTAGGCCAACTTGGGCTCAAACCTCAACTCTTTCTCTTACTTGTCTGTGACCTCAGGAAACTTTCCCAACCCCGCTGAGCTTTCATCTCGTCCTTGGTGAAACCACACTGCTACTTCTGAGCTCACAGGGTTGTGAGGAGACGCTGAGCACAGGCACTCAAGGGGCCTGGCACCTGCTGTGAGCTCCATACAGGACAGCAATTAATGACATTGCTTATGGGGCGGCTGCCAAGGCCCTGCCCTGGCGGCAGGTCAGACGGGCCTGGGGCGTCACTCCCGTGCTGGTCCAAAAGGACCTCTCCCAACCCCCCTACGGCCTCCCCAAGAAGCCTGCCTGGTTTCCATAGAAACGGCCGGACTGCAGAGCTGTCCCTGGCGTGGAGACTGTGCCCATGAGGGCTGGCTTAGAAACCTGACCGGCAGGGGGAGGGGAGAGGAGAGGAGAGGAAGGGCGCCTGGGGCCCGGAACACCCACCGGCTGATTCGGGGCAGTTGCTGCTGAGTCTCAGAGCCAAGAACCACTTCCTTTTCGAACAAGACCCTCTGCTAAAGAGACAGTACACCTGTCCCTCCCCCATCTGGGAGGAACTGCCCCGGAGAGCACCCACCCCAGGGCTGGAGGCAGGGGACGAGGACTTCCAGACCAGGAATTCTCTGCAATCCCCATGACAACCCTAGGAGGACGGCTGTATCGTCACCCCCATTCTACAGACGAGGAAACCAAGTGACTTATTCAAGCGTCTCGGGGTAAGTGGCAGAGTTGAAACTTGAACCGAGGTAACCGCACTTCAAACAGACATCCCGCGAGTCGCGAGGAGCTGGGGTGTGTGGGCAGGGCCAGTGGTGATGTCTGGAGAACCTGACCTCCAGGAAGAACTACGCTGTAAGCCATCTTCCTCCTCACACCTCCCTTTGAAAGTCTCTGGCAGGTTGCCAGCATCCGAACTCCTTCCTTCCTGGGGTCCAGCCTCCCCTGGGTGAAGGCGCTGTGGCTCTGGCGGGACCGGGGCAGGGCCGCGGGGAGGCCCATTGTTCTGTTATCACACGGGTGCAAAATAGCTGGAAACAGGGGCTGGGACAGGGCAGTGCCAGGGGAGGGGGCAGTGAGAGGCGGAGCCTCCAGGCCCTGCTCAGAGAGAAGCGGAGGTGAGGAGGGAGCCCCAGCAAAGAGCCCATTCATCCACCCCATCGTCCCTTCCTGGGACAGTCCACCAGCCCCTTGGCCAAGATGGGGTCGAAAGACCCCCCAACCCAGAGCCCCCAGCCTGGGTCTTCAGGCGGAGTGAATCTCACATCTCAAGGGCCGTACGGGAGAGGCTTGGGGATGAAGGGACCCATGTTCCTTACTAGCCCCTACGCCTTTGGGCAGATTAACCTCTCCTGCACTGGATATGGGGGTCATGAGGCCCGACTTACCAGCTTGTCCGCAAAGTTACAGCAAAACTAAGAAGCCCCAGGACACAAAGGGGGCTTGGCTAATGCCGGCTGTCCTACGGACATCATCACAGTGACTGCTAAGGTGCAGGTGCGGTCCTCGTGGGTCTCGGGGCCTTTGGGCTAAGGCACAAAGCCAAGCCGACTACGGGCAGCGCGTCCCTTGAGGGTGTAGTTATTCTAAAGGCCGAGCCGGCCTGAGGCAGTCAGCCTCGCCTGTCAAGTGGCTGGTGAGCCATTCGAGGGCAGGGCCGTATCATCTCTCTGGCGCATGTCCCACATCACCCCTGGGCTCAGCACTGGGCTCAGCGCGGATGCAAGGGAGCAGGGTGACAGGTAGAACCGGTGGGGGGGGGGGTGGGGTGGGGGTGGGGAGCATGATGCAAATCCCGCCACGGTGACAGGCCTAGATCCTGAGTCAAGAAAGGGATTCCACGTCCCATTTCCAAGAACCTCCAGGAACGTGGGAGCTGCCAACGGAGCCCTGAGTCACTGGCGGGGAGACAGGACAGCTGAGGTCACCAAAGACTGTGCCACCGCGGGAAAACCAGGGCCCAACTGTGAGATTCGGTTAATTCATTCAAAAAAAAAAGGGAGCGTGGTCTCTGGGGCCCTCCCGGCTGTGACAGTCATGATTTGGCTTCTAAATCCACACTCCAGCGGCACACGAGGCCCGAGCTCCCGCTGCCTGGGGGCCTCTTGGGGACACGCATATTTTATCCACGAGTTCTCTTTGTTTTGAAGGTGCCTGATTTCCAGAATTATAGAGGAAAGCCCCAACTTTCATCATAAACAAACATCTGCAAATCGTCAGGGACGAAAAAAGTAATAGACATTCCCCGCAGTGTCGGAAAGGGTGGGAGAGCAGAGGACAGGGAGGGGGCATCCCTGGGCCTCACCCCAGGGCCTGAGAGGGCTGCTGTGTGCAAGCGGGATTCAGCCCTTGCCGGCCATCCATCCGGCCACCCATCGTCACTCAGAAGTCGCTGAGAGGGTCTTCCCTGTCCCTACCGTCACTCACAAAGGGCAGAGCACGTGGGGAATTTCTGTCCTCTCAAGCCGGGAATGGGCCTGCCTCCCCCACAGCCTGGCGACCGCGTCAGGGCCCTCAAAGGCAGCTAGTGCTTCTGGATCCCACGGGACCATGATCCTAGGGACGGCCTGGCTTCCGGCTGCCATGGGGCCAGAGCTCTTGAGAGGGGGCAGTGGACATACGTCAATACCCCACCGCCCCTCCCACCCCTCTCCAAACCTCTACGAGGGGAGGACAACAGAGGCAAAAGTAACTTCCCTGCAGGGATGCCAACTTTTCCAGAAGCGAGAGGTGATTTGCCCTCTGGGTGGCTTGGGGGAGGCAGGCAGAAGGGTCCCTGTACTTTTCCCGGGATGCGGATGGGCCAGCCAGGACTGCCCATCTCCCCCAGGTTTGGGGGCTCTGGCTTAGTGTCAAAGGAGTGGGTTAAGACTCAAAAGGCTTGTGTACCTGCATGGCGTTGGGCCAGTGACACTACCTCTCTAGGCCTCCGTTTCCTCATCTGTTAAATGGGTGTAATCAGGCCACCTACCATCCACTGATGGGGAGGCGCACAAAAACACCCAGAACAGTACCTGTTCCATAGTGAGCGCTTAGTAATGTTGCTGCTGTTATTTTGAGACTAGGAGACTCAGCTTCTTTGCCTCAGTTTCTCCCTTCACCATACCAGCTTCAGAACAGTCCCCTTCAAGGGGCTACATGTGGATACAGAATGGGGTGTTTACAAGGGACGGCCAAAGAAGGAAATTGGAAGGGAACAGGGACTCCCTCTGGGTCCGGAGGCAGATGCGGCCCGGAGGCACTCACGACAGACGAGCAGGGAGAATCTGGAGAGGGTTTGGCAATGGATTGCAGGGATATGGAGCCCCTTGAGCTACTAAGCCTGGGTGGCTCCCCTCCATGTTTCCAGCTCTTGGCCAGGCCTGACCCTGGCCGGGACACAAACCAGTGTGGCCAATGAGTAGCTGAGCTGCAGGATGAAGTGAAAATATTATAGGCCGGGAGTCAGAACATCGGGCACCCCGCCCTGCTGCCACCGCTACATGTCCTGGGGTAACTTCAGAGCCATCTGAGCATCACTTCCCTCCTCTGCGAAATGGACAGGCGTCATTCCTTTTCAGCCAGCCTTGCCTCCTATCTCTTCCCCACCCCGCTCTCTCCACCCCAGTCACGCTGGCTCCTTATGGTTTCTCAAATACGGCAGATACATTCCTGCCTCAGGGCCTTTGCACAGGCTGATCTCTGCAGGATCTTTATTTACCCAAGCTATTCCCACAGTTCACTCTTTCAAAGCCTTGACTCACAAGTCACCTCCTCAGGGAGGCCTCCTTGACCACCTTTATGTAAAACAGCACCCCCACCCCTCGCCTCGACACCCCCTGACACTCAACTTTTCCCCCTTCACCTCCCAATACGCCGTCTAATTTATTTTATCATTTGTTCCTCTACCCTTTAAGTGTCAGCTCTGTGAGGGAAAGAATCTTCATTTTGTTCTCAGCTACCTCTTAGTGCCTGGGACTGTGTCTGGCACTTCGTTCACTAAATCACCGTTGGTGTCAGGCCCACAATTTGTTCAGTAAGTGAAAGCACGGAAGAGTCTAGAACTGTGTATGTCTAGGGGTCACTGCTAATTTCATGGCTCTCCTACCCGGCACACCGGCGAGGGGGAGGGCCTTTCTCCAGAGGGGCAGGAGGGTTGTCCGTGGCTGAGTATAGAGTTGGAGAAGTTACTGCGGGGCCTGGGGGCAGGGATCCAGCAAAAGTGTTGACAGCTAGACAATGGTGAGGGACTTTGGGTCTCAGCCCTCCACTCCAAATCTGGAAGGATTGATAAAACCTACAGCATGTGGGCGGGAAAAAAAGACGCCAGGGCTGCTGATCCCCAGGGTACTGGAGCCAGAGGGGACCTCAGGGACCGGACGGCCCCTTTTATAGATGGGATAACAGAGACCTGGAGAACACACAGTGCCTTATTTCCTAACAGCCCAAGGAGAAACACCTTTCCTCCTCCTGGGCTGAGGGTGAGGCTTCCGCTGAGGAAGGCACAGTGTCCCCTCCTGGCACTCCACCAACGCCCCCCACCCCAACCCACTCTCCGTCCCTGCGCTCTTTGGGCGGCAGGAAGAGAGGGTCTGCAGAGGGCCGTGGCCTTCTCCACACAGGCCACCAGACGTGTAGGTCCAAGAGGCCGCACAGTTGGGGTGGGCATCCCTGCGGCCCTGATGCGTTCTCCCCGCAGGACTGTCCCACCAGGAAAAGTTTGTCTGAAGGAAATCAACCAGGAAGCGCGGGGCGGTGGTGGGACCGCCGACTCGGCCTTGGCCATGGGCGCTGGGCTCTGGAGGAGCCGCGGGGTTCCCGGCCTCCGCCCTGCTCCTGCCCCCGCCCACCTAGCTCCGGCGGCGGCGGAGAAACTGGCTCCCCCGGGGCCGCGAGGGGGCGGCGGGAGCCCGGGACTGGGTGGGGGCGGGGAGGGCGGAGCGAGGGGACGCAAAGCAGGCGCCGGATACTGCGGGGCGCGCCGGGGATGCGCGCGGGATTCTGGCGGTTCCTCGACAGACCCCCTGGATGGGTGCGAGTATTTTGTCCGCGGCAGGAGCCCCAGCCCACGCAGAGCCAGGCCGATGGCCCCACAGTGCCCCCTTCCTGCTGAGCGCGCGACTTAGGGGAGACCGGGGGGGGGGGGGGGGGGCGACGTCTCCACCTGTGCTTTCCTGACCCTCCCACCCAACCACTGGGGCTTAGGCGCGGCTTCGGTTTCGGCCTCCTCCCCCTCCCCCCTCCCCCTACCTACCTCCCCGGCCGGGAGTCGGGGGTCTCTCCCGGTCTGGCTCCTTCCTCCTCCAACGTGTCCTTTATCTCCGGCTCCAGACACTCACCCACTTTCGGAGACCCGGGCCTGAGAGCTGGGGACCCCAGGCGGGGAGCTCCGGGCTGTTGGGCGTCCCCACGGCCGGCCGAACCAGTAGGACCCGCCAGCGGGAACTCCGCCACCGCGATCAGCGGCCCTGCGGGGGCGAAGACAGAAGGAGGGGCACTCGCAAGTTTGTGCCGCGCACTCCTCGGACCGGGGAACAATGGCGATGGGGGGGAGGGGACAGAGAACCGAGCGCGGGGACAACAGTCAGACCTCAGGGAGACAGAAACTGCTTTTCGCTCTTTCTCTCTTGCTCCGAAGCACAGGAGGGAGGTAAGGGCGAAATACACAGTCCAACGGAGCAGACACAGCGGAGGGAGAAAACCAGGGGAGACAGGGAAACCGAGGCAGAGGGAAGGAACCGAAGGGGCTGGAGGACTGCGCCTCGTGGGGGGGGGGGGGGCGGGAGGGGATCCCTGGAGTCGCGGCAGAATCTGCCGGGGCCGAGAGGTCCTGGGGCGTCCAGGTCGCGCGCCCGGGGCCCCCATGACCCTGCGGCCGCAGAAGCCCCGCTGGGCTGGGCTGGGCTGGGCTGCGCTGCGCAGGTACCGGCCGGCGGCGGGAGGGGAACGTGCCAGGCTCGGAGGCGGCGGCGGGGGACAGAACTTACGTTCCTAGCGCATGCTGGCGCCGGCGCTGCGCGGGGCTGGCGAGCCAGGGGACGCTTGGGCCCTCGGGAGCCTCACATCGCGCCGCCCGCGCGGGGCAGGGCAGGGCAGGGCAGGGCCGGGCGGGACTGCGCGCGGCGTCCTGCGCGGCCGGGGTTTGCCCGAGTCTGGCGGCCCGCGCTGGTCCCTCCTCTCGGTCCCGCGCGCAAGCCAATGGCGCGCCGTCCCCTCCCACGCGCCGGCTGCCTCGCCCCCGAGGGTGGCCGCCGGGCGGGAGGGGGAGAGGGGTTGGGGCGACTGGGCTCCGGGGCTCCCCAGCCGAGGCTTTCCTAGGGACTGCCTGCGGGGGGCGCGCTCACGCCCCGGGAGAAGGCGCCGGAGAATGAAAGCGGAGGGCCCGCGGCGCCCAGGAAGACTTTTCTGGCAAGTTTCTGAAGCCGGCGCCCCTTTCGTGAGACTATCAACACCCCCACGGGTTGGCAGACCACGCTGTCTTAAATATCCTTGGGGTATCCCCTGGGGCCTAGGCCAGTGTCTAAAATGGAAGGGACTGCTTTGTCTGGTAGATACCCAAGTGTGTAGGGAACACAGTGACAACAATGGTCACCATCTGCTGAGCGCCCGCTCCCTGCCAGGCACCGTGTGCGCAAGGAGTTACAAGCCTTAACTCAGTTGATGCTCACAACAGCCTATACCAGCCGCGTGATTCATCCCATTTTACAGATGATGATCATTGACTTCGGATTTGGGCTTCCAGCCTAGACCCCCCCCCCCAAATGACACCCACCCCTCCACATATACCTCTACCTTTTTCATCCTAAAGCCCGGCCTCAGCCATGTCGCTGTAAGCCGCACTGTCACAGGACTAAGATCTTATCTGGGGCTCCTGGACCCGTCCTGGGGGGCACAGTTGTCAGACCTTGTATCTCTGCGCATCCTGTGGGGGGTAAGGGAGGGTGAGGGGGGTGGTTTGGGGTCTGTGGGAGCCTGTCAGCTTAAAAGAACCAGGCTCCTACAAACAACGCTCCCCCCCACCCCAATTTCTGGCTCATTTCAACCCCCTGTGACCAGTAATGTGCCTCCCACCCCAGGTCTCACCACCCTGCAGCCTTCTAAGAAAAATGCCTGGATCTCTTCATTTTAATCTGATGGGAGTGGGGGTGGGAACAGAAAGGCAAGGTTGATGACACATTCCATTTCATGAGATAAGTAAATAGAGCAGGCAGAGGTGAGTGGTTGCCTCAGGTCTCTAGCTAGGTGGGCATTTTGACTCCAGGTCTGAGCTCTTTCTGCACCAGGTCCTGAAGGGTTAATCAGGCAGGCCCTGGGAGTACCCTGCCGGGGTTCAAACCCTGGCTCAGCCATCTGGCAAGTTATTCAACCTCTACATGGCTTATTTCCTCCGCCTCCGAAATGGGGGTGACCAATACCGGGCACTGCCCGGGTTGTTGTGGAACAGCAACAGCACACACTTATTGAGCGCCAACTGTTTGCCAAGCAGACTCTCACCTGTCTCCCCGGAGCTGGGAATGGGCGGGAGAGGCTGTGCCCTTTGCACGGAAGTAAATGGAACGGGGCCTGGTTTATAGAGAGCTCCCAGTGACAGTGAGCTGTCCTGATTACCAAGGGAACGACTCTGATCCGGAGCCACCTTTGTGGCCCACGGTGCCACCATCCCTGCACCCAGCCGGTGATGGCCAATAATGAATAGGTAAGTGAGTGAACGAATGGACAGAACTACAGATCGAGATTGTTCCTAAGTGTGTTGGGTGAAGTACAGACCCAAGGTCCACCCGACTTGAGGCTCGACAGGCGTCTTTCCAACAACTCAGTCTCAACTCGCTGCCTTAACAGAGCTGGCTGAAGCTGGGATGATGAATTCATTTGTTGCCTCTTCTGTCTTCCCAGCATGCAAGGCTCTGGGTCGCCACAGGGAGGGTACCCGCCTTGCTAGTGTGCAGTGTCACCTCTGATTGTCCCCCCCTTGACACGGAGACACTACCAGTGCTGCCCTTGGTGTGATCACTGTTATATCCAAGGGCCTTACATCAATAGGAGATTTTGTAACAATCACCCAAGATCTCCAACATGGAAGGTGCTGCCTGAGTGGTAGTGAGCACCCCGTCACTGGAAGCATACAAGCAGAAGCCAGGGAAGGATTAATGAGGGGTGCTAGGGAAGGGATTCGCACCTTCGGTGGCACAGGATGTGGATAACCTTTGAGCCCTGGGTGTCTTGATTCTGTCTTCCGATTCCCAAGCCCATCAGTGGGGAGCCTAGGAGCACAGGCTGTCCCCCCATCCTCACGAAGGGGGCAGTGTTGACTGGGCTCTTCCTGTGTGCCGGGCAAGGTGCCGGGTGCTGGGGCTCTGGGGGTAACCAGGACCCAGTCACTGTCCTTGGGGAGCTCATAGCTCTCGGGAGTCAGACGCACACACAGCAGCAACGGAGACAGTTCACAGTGACCAGCAAAGGGCTTGATGGGCAGGAGGAGAAAGAAGAAGCTATCCATGACCCCAGGCATCTGCAGTCCTTAAAGCGCCCATTAGAAACTCTTGCTGTCTTCCTTCCTACTAAAGTGACTTGCATCTAGTTCAGGAATGTTCCCTTCGACTGGCATTCTGCTCTTAACTTCTCTGTCACCTCATCTTTACACTGGGCGTAAAACACAATTCACTTTGCTGGGCTGTTGTGAGACAGGAACTGAACGTTCGTAAAGTGCTCCCCAAATCTAGGCACGAACAGGTGCTTTGGCCTGCTGACAAGGAGGTGTCCTCTTTATTCGCAGTGCAGGAGGAGGAGCATTGCCAGAGAGGATGAGAAAAGGGGGTTAGGGCCCTGGCTCTACTCCTACCTAGCTGTCTGACCCTCTGCGGCACCTGAGAAGCGGGGACATAAAAATACCCGCCTCTAGGAGCTCATCAAGTGTGGCATTAGAGGAGAAAGGTTTGCAGGCTGGAAATGCTGATTCCTATTACTCTCATGCTTACTGTGATTTTCATTGTGAAACTGTCCCTCAGAGCCCCAGGAGGGTGGGGGAGGGTGTGCGTGAAGGTGGAACCCCCACCCTCCCCCCCCCCCGGGAGGCCGGGGGGATAGGGGGGGAGAGCCAGCTGGGGGAGGGTCACTCCCCTCCAGCCTCCCACTGGAGCCTGGGCGCAGCTGGGTCTCAGGTTGCCTGCCCCGGTCACCCTCAGCAGGGGTGACAGCACCTTCATGGTGCCTGTGTCCGTGTAGGTACACGCACTGTGACCCGTGCAGCTGGGTGGCACGTGGGTGAGGGTGTGCCTGGAGGGTGGCGTGGGCACAGGAAATGCCTGTACCTGCGGCCAGAAATCACTTGTGGATTGTGAATCCCTCGGGAGGAACGTGCAGGCAACTGGATTTCAAAGACTCGGCAGAGGGACTAGGGCGGGCATCCGGGGAGGAAGAGGAGGAGAGGGGCTAGGGGAATGCCCACTGGGCCTAGTCTTTGGGGCCGAGGCCTGGCGACTGGGTTCACAGTGATCCCCCTCCCTGGGGACAGCGGGCGGGGTACAGAGAGGAAGAGACTGTCGTCAGAGGCCCTTGTGGTTGAGGACAGGGGTGTTAGAGCTGACAGACCTGGGTTCAAATCCTAGGTATGGGTCACTGGCCAGTGCTTTCATTTCTGTGAGCCTCAGTTCCCTGGTGTGTAAAATAGAGACCAGGGTAGAGCCTACTTCCTAGGGGTTTCTGGGAGTTAAGCCCCTTGGCAAGGACTAGGCATTATTGTTGATATTATTGGTAGCAGCCCAGCAGAAGAGAGGGAGAGGGCCTCTGCAGGTGCTGGTGTTTTGTAAACTGTAAAAGGGAGCTCTGAGATACGAAAACTGTCGAGCCACGGTTAGCTAAAGCTGCCATGAGGAGCGCCATTTTGGTCCAAGATGGGAGGGCCGTTGTCCCAGGGAGTGAGGCAGAGGAGTTAGGCTTTCGTAACGCCTACCGGTTTCCCTTCCTGGTTCCCCTCACTTCCTCCAGATTTTCCTTCCTGGTTACAGAGCCTGTCTGGCAAGAAGACCTCCGGGGGCTTCCTCTCCGCTGCTGGTCGCCGGCTGAGCGCCCCTTTGGGGACCGTGAGGAGCAGCTGCGGGATCAGGCAGGCCTCCCCCACACTGCCTGCCCCCCGCCCCCAGCCTGGGGAGACTGGCCAGGCCTCCTTCCCTCCACCCCATTCCCTGGAGGCCGCCCTCCCTCCTATGAATCATCCTCACAGCCACCAGCCACACCGTTGGCTGTGGCAGCTCCTCACCTGTGGGAGAGACAGCCCTTCAGGATGGGGGTGGAAGCGATGGGATTCAGCGATGGGGCCTAAAGTAAGGGTGGGACCGCTTGGGGGCCCCGAGGACCACAGCCAGCCCTCTCCTGCTTCCAGGGGGCCGAGGCTCCAGAGGCCAGGTCTGAGCAGGACTTGGGAGTTACACCATCCTAGATGTAGGCACAAGACCCTGGTCCTCTGCTAACTAGCTCTGGGGTCTTATGCAAGTTTCTTGGCTTCTCTGAGCTTCCGTGTCTTCATCTGTCAGACGGAAAGAGGAAAATCACGACGACCTTCAGGGTACTTGGAGGATTAGGTGAGCGTCTACGTGTTAAGTCCTGAGCTCAGGGCCTGGTTCACAGTAAGTGCTCAATAAATGCTCATGGACATAAGCACTGAATGAACACGTGGAAATGGCGGGGGGCTGGAGTGGGGGGCGGTACATGTGGCTGTCTGCAGGAAAGTCATCCTCCACCAGCTGGGGGAGTGAGGGGGATGTCCGGGGGCCTTGTCTCCTAGGCCCAGGACACCCAAAAACTCAGGAGGGACTATCCCTTGCGGGCACAGCCGACACTTTTGCAAGCCAAAGGAGAGCTTCAGGCCGGGTCAGACTCTCAAAGTGCTGAGCCCTGCCGGAAAAAAGAACTGCTCTGTGGATAGGGGGCAGCAGATTGGAGACCCCAGGACTGTCGCAGTGAGAATCTACAGCAGCCACTCTGGGCTGGAAGGTCAGGGCCTTGGGTGTCTAGCTAGGGCTGGGGCCAGCGCCTCCCCTGCCTGCAGCCCAAGGGGATGCTGGGCCACCTGGGTTGCATACCCCCAGAAGGCTTTATCATCATCTCAATAGATAGCCTTTTGAGCACTGACTGTGTGCCAGGCACTGGTCTGGGCACATTATATGTACTTAATAAATCTCAGGAGGTTGGCACCATTATTAGCCCCATTTTAGATGAGGAAACTGAGGCCCACTGAGCTACATAATTTGCCCGAGGCCACACCTTAGAAAGCGCTGAGGTCAGGATTAGAACCCCAGGTAGTCCAGCCCAGCGCCCCAAATGGCTCTGACCTTGCTGCTGACCGGGGCGGGCAAGGATGGCCCCCGGACTCCTGCAAAGCAGTGCGCCACCCCATCCCCAATGCAGTCCTTCAAGTTTGGGACCAGGGCATCAAGGGCCAACGGGTTCTAATTCATAAAAATCCCTCCGGAGAAATGGTTCTCAAAGCAGGGCTACAAGGAACGTGTTAGAAACGCAACTTCTCGGTCCCACCTCGGACAGCAAACTCCGGAGGGAGGGAGTCCCCGGGGCGGCAATCTGCATTCCCGCAGGTGGATTCCGACCGACCGACCGACCGACCGGAGCTAAAGTCTGAGAACCAAGGCTCTAGAGTTTGCAAAGTGTATTCTCAGAAACCGACGCTTCGGGAGTGTTCGGCTTGTCCAGGTAGAGCGAACTAACGAGTCTCCCTTTGCCAGAGTTCGCATCCGGGAAGCGGACGAGATGGGCCCGGAACCCACGGCGGTCGGTTCGGGAACAATTTTGCCGGCGTCCTTGGGGCCAGAGCGCCCAACCTGGGGGGGGCGACGGAGGGGCTCTGAGCTGAGGGGCTGCGGGGGCGGGGCGGGGCGGGGCCGGGTGGGGTGGGGGTTGGGCCAAAGGGGCGGGCCGTGTGTATTGTTCCCCGGGAAGGGCCCCAGCCCCAAGCTACGCGAATAAAGCCCGGCCTGCCATTTTGAGTGATCGGTTTATTCATACTCGCGGGGCCGCTGCCGAGGCGGATCGCAGCAGCCTGGCGGCCGCGCGGCATCGTTACGTAACCGCTCCGGGGAGCGGCGCAGGGCAGGCGCCTGGCCGCGAGCTAAGGCGGGCTGGGGGTTCCGGGCGGGCGGAGGAAGCACCTGCCGCGGAGTCCGCACCCAGCGCGCCCCTTCTCCCGCGCCCGCGGTGCGTTAACCCCTGCGTGGCTGGCCGCAGCCCTCCGCTCCCGGTGGAGGGGCTCTCAGAGGCGGATCCCCTGTCCTCGGGGATTCCCCCCCCCTCCCCCGCCCCGCCGCCCGGAGGTTGAGCCAGGGCTTCCCCTCCCCCAGTCACCACCGCCTCCCCCTCGTCCCACGCTCACTCTGAGCTGAGAGAGGGAAAAAGGCCGACACGTAGGGCGGCCTGTGGGTGCAAGACGCCTGGTTTGCGCATCCAGCTCACCTCTGCGAGGTGACCCATTTTACAGATGGAGCTTTGAGGCTCCGAAAGGGTTGGCTTCAGGCGCCAAGAATTCCAGCCCACGAGGGTGTCGGCCCCAAAGCCCACGTTTCGGCCCTCCCTCGCACCCCACACCAGATCTTTGTAACCTCCGTGGGTCGGTTGGTGCCTCGCCTTTTCCATCTGGGGTCCCAGTGCCAGGATGCTATTGACGGGGTGGAAAGGACTGTGTGCGTCCTTGGCCTCAGGGCTGGGAGAAGGGGTTTGGCTCAGGCAGCACTGGAGCTGGAGTCGGCCGAGCACACGGTGCCAAGGACATGCCACGGCTGTTTGGGTTGGTGGGGGTCAGCATGCCAGGCCTGGCCTCCACATTCCCCACCATGCCCAGACCCTGAGAACCAGCCCGTGCCACACCCCACACGCTTGGGTGCTCAGCCCTCGTAGACTTTGCCCAGGCTGGGCCGTCTGCCAGAAATGCCCTCCTCCCACCCACCGTGCAGTGTGCCAACTCTGGGAAGTCTGTCCCGGCACCCCCACTCCACCCCGCCCCCTACATCAGTGACCCCTCAAGGCTGTCTCTTCCAGCCCTCGGAGCACCTGGTGACAGCTCCTAACACATTGCGTTATGGGGGCTCTTGTTACCTGTCTGCCCCCATTAGGCCATGTCCTTTGGGATGGCGGCTCTGTGTCTGCTCATCCTAGAACTCGCCCCACCAGGCCTAGGACACACTGGGCCTCTCCCAGCACTAGGTAAATTTGAGATGACGAGTACAGCCCTCAGGTACATTTACTGCTTGGTGACAGTCTTCGGACCCAGACCACAGAACGCCACACATCTGCCAGTGGCTCTGTGAACTCCTAGCTGTGTGGTCTTAATTAACTTTCAGAGCCTCTCTGGGCCTCTGTTTGCCCGTTCGTCACAGGGGTAACAGCAACCCCAGGCTCGCCAGGTTCGGTAGCATTTATTGAGCACCTGCTATACGCAAGAGACTTCGTGCACAGTACACAGCAGCCATGAGGACGTAGGGGCTGTTACCGTCTCCGCTTTAGAGATGAGCTCTCACCAAACGGCTAGCTGATAAGGGGCAGAGCCTGGATTCAAACCCTGGTCCATATCTCCTAGGTTTCTCATCTCCAATTCACGGGATTAGTCTGACGATTCGATGAGAAATAATTAAGGACCGGCATACAGTAGGCGCTCAAGGATATCTCTGCACCTTCGCTTGCAGGGTCCCAGGGCAGCTCTCCTTTGGCCCCTCAGTGCCCCACCCCCCCTCCACCATCCTCAGACCCCAGGGCATTCTGGGAGCCCCTCGCTGGGGGAGGGGGTGGGGCCGGAGGAGGGGCTTGCAGGAAGCCTTGGCAGAAGACAACGCGCTGGCTTCTGAGCGTAAATAAATTATTGTTTTACGTCCTCATATAAGAAAAGGGTACAGTGTGCGTTTGCCAATCTAAGCATGTTAGGCTGCGGCTTCCCTGTGTTTTGCCAATTGCTGACATGTGTTTTCAGCCCCAGGCAGTAAACAGAAGCCCACTGTGCCGGGCTGCTCCCGCCGCCCGCGGTGGGGAAGGGCCTCCGACCCGGCCAGAGTAGGGGCCAGTGGGGAGGCTGAGGCAGGGACAGAGTTCCCGCGGGCTTCCTCCAGGCCATGGGAACTCAGCGGGACGCCTCGCCTCTCTGTGCCTCAGTTTACACCGCTGACGCTGGGCGGATTACCAGCGCCCTGTCTGCTTCACACGGTGAGAAACGGTGCTGCGGAAATGCTTCGCACCGACAATAATAACATTTGTTGTCATCATTCTGGATCTTGAGGGCGGGAAGAGCACCGCACTCCATTTTGCCCCTCCTGGACCTCTTCCCCTCGGCTGCTGCCACCTGCCCTAACATGCCACCCAGCCAACCTAACCCAAGCCATTGTCACCTCCCCCGGGGACAGCCGTCCTTCCTCCTTACTGGTCCCCCCAGCTCTCTGCTGTGCCCCCTGCAAGTCAGTCTTTCCAGGAGAGCTTTGAAAAAGTTGACCGCTGATTGGGAAACGTGGCTTAGGAGCTCGCTTAGGATAAAATCCAGACTCGTCGCTGTAGATGGTGTGGCCCTGCTTGTGCTGGCTCTCCCTTTTCTCCTGGTGCTCTGGCCGCACCGAGTCCACCTTCCTAGTCCTTGTATCCCCTGAACATTTCTACCCGCCTGCCCCTTGAGGGCAGAGACTTTATCTATCTCACTCACCACTGTATTCCCAGCACCTTACTCCAGGCGTATTGCAGAAGCTGAGGCAGGGGCAGAATAATTACTGCTAACTAATGACATGTAGAGCAGGGCCACTCCTATTTCAGAGGGAGCCTTGCAGTACACAGCCTGTGCAACAGTCCATGGCGGCCAAGGGTAAAGGCCATCCTAGATCTGCCACTTTATTTTGCAAGATTCGTAATAAACTTTAAATTGTTGCAGCCAACAACAATGAAGGAATGAATGCATGCAGATGCACATACACACATAAAACGAGTGAAAAGCGGAACTCCATTTTTGCCTCAGAGAAACTTGCCATCTGGTGGAGAAGACAGACCGAGCCAGATTCTACTCCCAGTTGCCTTCTTGTGCATCACTCTGTCCCCTACCTGGGCTTGTCCTGTGTGCTGTTGCCTCTTCCAGGACTTTCTCCCCCTATCATGCCCCAATCCTCATGTGCTGGCTCTCTCTTATGCTTTTCCCACCTCGGTTCATTTCGTCTCGAAACCTTTCCCAACCGCCCTACGTGCCTCCCCCCCCATCTCTAACTCAAGGCTGGGCCACACAGAACCCCCCACCCCTTCCCAGCCAGCTGACCCCAGCAGTGCCCTTCAGGACATTATGGCGGATTTGGATTGGGCAGCTAGGTTCCAAGTGCCCAGGGCTGGCTGAGAGTTACTTCCAGACAAGACTGTGTCTGTTGGCTGTATCTTTGTGCCTAGCACAGTGCTGGCCCGTGGTGGGAGTCTAGAAGTGTGGGGGAGTCAGGGAGAGACTGAGAGCAGAGGTGGGCGTGGCTGCCCTGGCCCTGAATTAGAACCCCTCCCCCCATGCCTCTAACCTCTGAACTACTCCCCCCCCCCACCACCACCCTCCTGCCTCCTGCCCCCACCCTGCTTTCCCTGCCCCATCAGAGGTCCAGGGCTGCCTGGAAGATGGCGAGAAATCCCACAGCCACCCTGGCCTCTCCTCTGTCCAGCCTTCCTGCTCCCTCTCCTTTGCTGTCTTTTCCTTCTACTTTGCCTCAAGCTCAGTCCCCTCCCCCAAGCTGGTGAATGCCAACCGCGAAGAGGGGGGAAAAAAAAAAAAAGGCCACTTGGCACCATCAACAGTGAACAATAACCAATTTAAGGAGTAATCACTGCTGTAATGATTGTCGGAGCCCTCATCACTGCAGAAAATCAGGCTGAGGCTCTGAGACTCCCAGGCTCCCCGAGCTGTGTTGTGTGGGTTGTTTAATAGCCAGGACCTCAGTGTCTCCATCTGTAAAGTGGAGGGAGTACCATCAGCCCAAGAGAACTGACCAAGTGTCACCTTAGTCTCACGGTTCTCCCTGGGGCTGCAAACCAGAGGTGGAGGTGATACGACCTGTGTGGGGCCCCTCCCGGGACATGTTCTTCCTGTGTGGGGCCAGTGGGAGGAATGCAGTCCCAGAGGTGGGCCTGGAGGGGTGACCAGTAGGTTCACAGCTTAGTGGGGGTGGGGGTGGTCTCAGGAAAGTCTTCCTAGAAACGCTGACATTTCACTGAGTCAGGAAGGACGCGCATAGGAGCTATGGAAAGTGATGGAGTGATGGAAAGTCAGAGGCGTCATCTGGTCCCAGCCTCTCATTTTACACGTAGGGAAACTGAGGCTCCCAGAGGGCTACCGGATTTGTTCAAAGCCACCCACACACATCAGTCGCAGAGCCCGAATTGGAATCTGAGTGGCTCGATTCCTGTCCCAGTGCTCTTTCTTATGATGTCAAACTAGCTCATAGCGACAATACGGACGGGGTGTTGAATTCTGCCTGAGAGTCAGGCTCTGTGCTAAATGCCTTACTCGTGTATATGCTGTTTCTTTTCCTCGTTGGATAATCCTGGATAAAGGGAGATTAGGATCTAGTTCCTGTTTTACCTGAGTGAGGTCCAGGGAGGTTAAATGCCTTACAAGGCACCCAGCGTGGCTGGCTTTTTGTAGCCTCTGCAGTCCCGCCCGGCTTCTCGGCTTCTGTTTTTCAGCACCATCTAACACCAGTGTCCCCAGAGCAGAGAATGGCTTCTGCGCTGCATCGCCGGGTGGCCTGTGTTTCTCTCTCCTCTCTAAAGAGGGCTAGGCAGGGGCCCCTTCCCCAGAGGGGTGAGGAGGGAGGCTTGGGCTTTTCTTCAAAGCAACCCCCCACTTCCAGGAAGGGAAGCCGTGCGGTCAAGGAGAGAAGAGGTACACATTTCAAGTCCCCGTTCACAAGTCTGCCTCTCTAGGGCCCCTCCTGGAAATGCAGTCCCCCACCCCCCCACCCCCCACCCCCCCGGCGGGTGCCTTCCAGCTTTGAGGGAGGAAATCTGGAGGCACAGAAGGAGCCAGGGTGGGCCCAGGCCCAGGGAAGAGAGGGGACTCTCAGCAGCCAACGGGCTCCTGGCCCAGACTCCACACTGGGTGGGGCACAGGGACACAGAGCTATCTCAGGAAATGGGGATATTGCTCTGGGCACCACAGAAGCAGGGCCACAAATCAAATGAATTCCAAGAATGCAATCTTTTTTTAAATGCACCGAAGGGCTGTTGTCATTATCAGATTTCCTCACGGTTATTTTAGCGTCTAGTGCTGATTTTATTTAGGGTTGCGCTGGGGACAAGGGGAGACATCATCATCTCTCCAGGACTGGGGGCCTTTAAGTGTTATAACTGGGGGGCGGGGGAGGCGGAGATGATCTCAGGGCCATTCCTGCCCTCCCCTGGGGAGATGGCAGGGGACTGTTGTCTGGAAGCCACCAACTAAGGAGCCATGCGTACTCAGCACCAGGCCCGGCTGTCTGTGAAATTTACCTGGCGAAATTGCACGCTTTTGGGTCCTCAGTGTCGTCACCGGTAGAATGGGGATAATTAGTCCTGTCTTGCCTGAGTCTCAGACCTTGAACTGCCATTCAGGCTCAAAGCATAGGACAGAATGGCAGCCCCTGGGAGACCTGGGCATTTCCTGGAAGGTTGACCGAGAATGCAGATTCCGGGGCCCTTCCCCAGACCTCCTGGGCCAGAATCTAACCACCCCCCACCCAGCCCCTCAAGAGACCCCTGTGCTCTTACAACGTGGAGACTCAGTGGGCACTCACCGGGAGCCGGCGATATGGGTCCCAGTCACGCTTGTCCTCTGTGGAGCTGTGAGGCCTCAGGCTGGGGTCTGGTGACTCAGCCTGGGCCCAGAGGACTGGCTTGGTGCCGTCTGAGGGCCTAGCCCTCTCTGAATGGTTGGAGGAGGGTTGGGCCGGGCAGCGTGAGGTGGGAGGGTGCTGTGCGTAGCAACAGGGGCCCCGTGAGGGTGCTGACCAATTCTGTAAGAGAAGGGCAGACCCCGCCATCCCCAGCTTCCAGCTGGGCCTCAGGACTCCCCAGTCTGCATGGAGGGGTGGCCACCGGGCCATCTGCTCAGACGGGGGTGGGGGCAGGGGGTAGGCACAGGCAGGGAGTGCTGAATGGCCTCTCTGTTGGGACCCAGCCTGGAACAGATGGCCTGGGGGCCGCTGGCAGGTGAGGGGGCCGAAGGAGGCCAGACCGTCCCCCCCACCCCCCCTGCCCCATGCCAAGTCCCTGTTCCTGGGAGAGGAGGACCCCACAAGACTCTCATGGTGACAGCAGCCAGGAAGAAACCGGTTTAAGGGGATTAGTGGGCCCAAGAGAACAGCAAGCAGCGGGAGGGCCCTGAGAAATGTGGTGGTACCAGCAACCTCCGCTGGAGCCAGGACGGCCACTGCCCAGGGGGGAAGGAAGGTGCTGAAGGAGCCCCGGGAGCTCAGGGGCCACCCTGTCTAAACCCTTCCCATCCATTTTGCCGATGGGGAAACTGAGGCCTAGGAAGGGGTAGAGACCTCACATCAGCCAGCAAGTCAGTGACAGAGCTGGGAGGTGTCCAGGTGTCCCTGGTGCCCTGGGGCTCTTCCCACGACACCCCCTGCCTCCCTCCCCTCGGAACGGCCTCCTTCTCCTCCCTTCTCAGCCTGCTTCCCTGGCCTTGGCCCTGGCCAGTGCCGCCCCCCCCCCCCGCCCCCCCCCAAGCCACCCTGGCTGCTCCTATCCTTCTTCCTGCCAAGACCCAGACCAAGCACCCACCTTCTGGAAATCTTGTAGCCCATCCGCAGAGCCTAAGCCTCCTGATTGGGAGGCCCGTCCACTGCTGGCTTAGGCTCGATCCCTTCACTGTAAAGACGTAACTGTGACCCAAAGAGGGAAGGGCGTTTAGAAACGGTCCCCACCATCTCCTCCCATCTCCATCCCCCGGAAAACCACTCGGGGCTGTCTCTGAGCACCTGAGACAGGTACCCCCGGCCTCCCTGCTGTAAGGGGGGCTGGAGAGGTCCATTCTCCCGGGCTTCAGTTTTCCTTAAAAATATATTAAAAACACCTTCACCGTCAAGGAATCTAGTAAAACAAGGGTCCCTTTGGGCCCCTTTCTGCAAAGGAGATATTTTCTCCCGCTTGCTCTCCAGTCTTTTCCCACAGGGTCACATTTCGGAAACAGGCACTGAGCAGGAGAGGCCGGGCGGTGGCCACAAGCGGCCACACCTGCAGACACTTGGTGAGACACCCGGTGAGACTGGTGATTGCTTCCCTGTGTGCCGGCTAATCACAAGGGGACCGCTCTGCAGATTGCCTCAGGGCTGCTGAAGCAGGGGGGACCTGCGGGGAGGTGTGGGGAGGGGGAACAGGGGAGGGGAAGGAGAGGGAAGCAGGGGGAGGGCAGAAGAGCTCTCCTTGTGCAGGAGAGACCCCGGTGTGATCCCAGCTCCGCTGTTCACTACCTGTGTGAGCTCAGACCAGTCTCTGAGCCACCCTGTGTCCGTGTCTCCCTGACCAGGCTGTGGGGACGTCCCAAGAGGATCATATGAGCACAGACTCTTGTACCCAGAGAGGGTGAAGTCGGGCCTTAGCCCTACCCCTCACAGAGGCCCAGCCCAGGTGACAGCACCCCTGCTCTCAACAACAGCTCCCTGGGCAGCGCAGTCCATTTAATCAAGAGAACCCCCATTTGTCTCTTCACCTGTGTTCCTGGCGGGGCTCTCTGTCCTGACTTCCTGTGTGTCTTTAGGTATAACCCTAGCCCTCTCTGATGCTCTAGGTTCCCAGCCCTCAAAGAGAAAGGTGGACATCTCACTCTCCATTGGCTTTTCCACCCCCCCACCCCTCCCAGAAAACCACTCGGGGCTGTCTCTGAGCACCTTAGACCGGTACCCCCGGCCTCCCTGCCGTAAGGAGGGGGGGTTGCTGGAGAGGTCCAAGACCCGGGAGGTGGGAGGCTGCTTCCCCATAACCAGGATCTTCTAGCTCTGGCCAAGAGATGCGTCTAGTCCAAGAAAGCATTTATAGATCCTTTCGTATCTGATTCATTCATTTCATTATTCATTCACTTATTGAGCACCTACAATATACCAGGCTCCGGGCATACAGCAGTGATAGAAGCAGACATGGGTCCTCCCTGGTGGTCTCCAAGCTCATCATCGAGCGGAGGAGACGGCAGAGTCCACAAACAGATTTACATAGTGACGAAATACGATTAAGGCTTTCGGGGGCACTGAGACAGGGGATAATGGGGGGAAGGGGATGCTTTTTAGATGAGGGGCCGGCCCCGGCCTCTCTGAGCGGTGACACTAGAACTGAGACCCGAAGGATAAGAGGAAGCGAGCCACGAGTCATACTGGGCAGAGGTGCATGACTGGGGCACGGAGTTCAGGAGGTCCCCCCTGGCTGACGCAGAGTGAGACAGGAGGAGGGGAGGGCTGGGGACAGAGGAGGTGGGAGAAGCAGCCAGACCAAGTAAGAAGCTTTATTTTTCCCCAAAGACCCATGGGAAGCAAGGGAGGGGCAGTGGCTTGATCACACCCACATTTTCCCATTGTCATAAGCTCCTACTGGCCACTGTTTGCAGTGGAGATCGGTTAAGAGGTGAGGGGGACAGTGAGGACCTTGACACAGAAGTCTCCAAAGCGGTGCGTCATCAGGTGTGCAAGGTAGCTCTCGGAGGGGAAAGAAACACTACAAAATTGTTATTTCTATTTCCATTGTATCCAAAACAAAGGGACGGGGCATTAAATTGTAGCCGTATTTATAGATTGACGCTGATGTCCATATTTGGTCTATATGTCAAATGTGACTCCAGGGACCACACAGAGAGGCTTGCTGCCCGGCCTTTGTCCTTGCTTTTAGCATTTTGAAGAATTTTTCTCTTCATGTGAGTCCAGTTCAGCAGCTTTATGGATTATAATACCGTTCAACTGACTTTTCGGCAGACGAGGGACTTAAAAAGCAGGGAATGAAGGGGAAAAAAGGAAAGTAGGAAAACACTGAACGACACGTAAGCGGAACAAGGTGCCCTGTGGGTGCTTCACTCCCCCGTGGCATCCGCTCAGACAGCCGCAGGTGAAGCAAAGGCAAAGACCGGGTCTAGTAAGAAAGAGGTCCCCATGTTTCACAAAGGAGCAAGAAGGCGATTTGAACTAAGAATTTATATCTACCATTATAACTAATGAGCCTAACCTTAAGTATAGCTTTTCGCTTTGAGATCTGAGCTAACGATGGCATAAAACCATTCACCATCATCAAAACATTCAAGGGGCGCCTGGGTAGCTCGGCTGGTTGAGCCTCCGACTCTGGCTCAGGTCACCATCTCGTGGTTTGTGACATTGAGCCCCGAGTCGGGGTCCGTGCTGGCAGAGCGGAGCCTGCTTGGGATTCTCTCTGTCTCTCCCTCTCTCTCTGCCCCTCCCCAGCTCATGCATGTGCCTCTTTCTCAAAAATAAATAAACATTGAAAAAAATTTTTAAATACTATTTTATACTCTAATGTAATTTGCTGTTTAATTCATATGTGTGTGTGTGTGTGTTTGATAACATTCATAATATGTTATGTAATAATACATGCTTATTAGTTGTGAAGGAATGATCATATTAATATATAGATTGGATAAAGTGTATACTGAATAAATGCATTTACACATATTGTCCCAAGGGCCTGGGCGCACTGAGTGAAGACGCCCGCCTGTGCGGTGCTGGCTTCCTGCGCGAGGTGACTGTCCGGGAGCTGCCTGCCGTGGGGGAGGGGAAGGGAGCCTCTCCTGGGAGTCCTCAGGTTCCCACCCCATCCACGCCATCTACGCCATCTGTCTAGCTCACTCCAGGATGGAGACTGGGAGAAACACTCTCCCCCAATCCAGGCTCTTGTCTGGGGAGGCTTTTTTTTTTTTTTTTTTTTTAACTCCCCAGATGAAACCCAAGTTCATTCCCTTAAAGGGTAAACGGCGGATCCTGGCAAGGCTTTCCGATTATTTACTCACTGGCCAGTAATAGAAGAGAACACACATCCTGGCTGGAAGAGAGGGCTTTTCTGGTGCCTGCACCCGGGGCTGAGCCCTGGGTGCCTGGAGCTCGCCCCCTGCAAGGTTGTCTGCCAGTGACTTCTACACAAAGACCCACTTTTCTGGCCTGTGCTTCTTGGGCACATCATTTCTGAGTATTTCTCTTCACCACATCCTGCAAAGGTGCTGATAATGCTCACCGTGGGTACTGAGGGTCTGCTGTGCGCCTGGCCCTGGGCGCCCTGCACTTCCTACATGTGATCGGGACTCTCTCCTACGGAGCCCAGCATCAGGCCGCCAGCCCCTCTGGGGCAGGTGCCTCGCTGCCCCTCCCGTTGCTTTGGGGTTTAAGGTCGTGGGCAGGCTGCCACTTAGCCTGTCCCTCCCCATGCACCCGGGGGCTGGCTGGCCCGGGAGGGAGGATGCGTCTGGCTGCGGGCCAAGCAAGTCTCCCAGCCCCAAGTGGCTCTGAGTCCTCTGACTGGAGGGTCAGGGCACCAGGCTCCTTCACATCTCGTTCCTCTCGACAATCCTTTCCCCAAAAAGGTCTTCACAACCCCGAGAGGTCCTTGAATGCCCTGAGAGGCCCTAAATTGGGCCATCCGGCTGCCCGCCTCCCTTCTCCCCATAGATCCCTGTCTGCTTCCCATGTCGCCAGCATCCAGCCAGAAAACTCCCCAGAGCACGTTCCCACCCCTGTTCCCAGGCAGCAGCTTCCATGATGTTGGCACCAGTATGCATTTATTAATAAAATGATCAAAGTAACTAAATGCTCTGGCAGCTCCTGAAGTTTGCCAGAGGCTCCCTGAATGCCCGGTGGCACCAGAGGGCGGGGACCAGCCCTGGAGAGGAAGTCTGGGGGGAGAGCCAACGGGGCGTGTGTCCCTGGCTGTTGGTGAGAACTTCCAGAATCCACAAAGCGCTGTGGTGGCTCGGGTGGCTTGGGGGAAAGGAAGCCGCAATGCGTGGGGGTGGCCTGAAATGGTTGCTTAGAGGACCTTGCTCAAGAGAGCGCCCCCAGCCTTCCTCCCTGGACAGAGGGTGGGGTGAGACCGCCCCAAGCCCTAGGGGGCAGAGGAGAGGGGGAGACGTTGTTTGTGCAAACAACGCTAGTTCAGGGACCCACGTCTGCGGTCAAATCCTGCCTCTGCCCATGACTGGCTGGGGGACCTTGGCCAAATCACCTGACCCAGGTCCCCACCTCTGAATCGCCTGGGATGCTACACTGCAAATGCGTCACTGGGCTGGCTCATCCTGAACTCACGGAGCCACACTCTGTGGACTCGGGCCCAGGAACCTGATGTATCACATGTCGTCTACACGCACTTGCCTGTGGTCAGGTCAGCACTCAGGGGCCACTAATTTCGTGTCTGGGTTTTCCTTTTCCAGCCTCCCCCCTTCCCCCCCCCTCCCCCCGCCGCCCTCACCCCACAACCAGGAGTGAGATGAGGAAGACGGCAATCGTTCCTGCCTTTCAGGGTCAGCGTGAAGTTTAAACTGACGAACATACACCATTCGTACCCACGTCCAGCTAACATTCGCTGAGACCGCGACTGTCTTGTATGAGCTCATTTAAACCTCATCAGAATCCTAGGAGGCAGGCACATCGTGAAAACCATTGCACAGATGAGGAGAATGAAGCCCAGAGATGTTAAGTAATTTGCCCAAGGCTGCACAGAGGGCGGTGGCCAGGATTGATGTGAACTGTGTGGCACAGTGCCCAGGGCATAATAAGTACTCGTTAATTGGTGGTGTGTTTAAAAAGAAAAAAAAAAAAAAAAATGGTGGGGGTGGGGGTGGGGTTCCGATCTGTTGCTCAGTCTTTGGGAGAGGGATGTTATCCCTGTCCGGTAACCCAGAACATTCTGCCTCACCCCTGGTTCACCCAACCAAAAGGATCTCCTTGCAGACGGGTCCCAACTGCCCAGATGCGTGGCCAGCCCCATTGGCCGCTGCCCCATTAACTGCAATCTCCAGGCCCCGAGAGAATTCTGGAAGCAGAAGCTAGTACAATCCCTCTGGCAGCAAAAGTACACCCACTCAGCACACGACTGTTTTACCCCGAAGCCCGTGGGGGCTCTGTCACCGGGGAGAGAGGGAAAGTGCTCTATGCTTCCTCAGTGCACGCCTGTGCGTTCAAGTTCTCAAGCGGTGCTTTTCTTAGACCGGCACGTCACGTAAGCTACAAGCGTAGATTTGACATGAGAGAGGAAGGAAAGAACGCATGTGGAGCCAGTCACCTGGATACGGAGGACCTGGGCGTGTTTTCTTGTTTGCTCTTCCCGATGGCCTTGTTCGCGACACCTCTCGGACATCACCCCTCTTTTGCAGTTGAGGAAATTGAGGCCCGTAGGTTTAGCGACGTTGGCAACCTTGACGGTAGGAAACAACGCGCGCAGTTATCGGGTGCTTCCTCGCCGTGATGGTCACGTGCATCCACTGACGCCTTCAAGCCTCTGAAGGACGCTCTGAGGCACTGCTGTCGTCCTCACCTAGGCAGTGACAGAGCCAGGATTCAAACACAGTTCTGGGTGGACCCCAGACACTTCTCTCTGCCTCTAACGGTCAGTGTTTCAGTATCCGTGATCTCTTCTGGACACGGGAAACCTGTCTCCAGGTTTGACCCGAACCCCTTCCTCCCGGGCCTCTTGGGTTTGCAGCAAGGACCACTGACTGCGTTCGAGTCTCCACTTGCTGTGTGACATTGGACAACTCGCCCCACCTCTCTGTGCTTTGGTTTCTTCCTCTGGAAACGAGGCAGAGTGATTCTTGTCACCATCCCTGACTTGTGGGGGACCTACCTGCCCGGAGAGAAACTACAGGCACAGACGGGGGAGGATTTGGTCCCATTCGGCCACAGCAGCCTAAAACCGCTCTCCTCCTGCTCTGGGCCACCTTTATTTGCTGTTTCAGGTCAACTCAACACAGCCAGTGCCAGGGGCAGCTGCGTGTGCTTCACAGGGGGGGAGCAGGAAGTAAGACCCGCCGGGACCTGTTCCCTGCCCACCCGCCCAAGCGTCGGCTCCTGACTTTGCTCTGCAGTCAGCCCAGGCCACCCAGCCGGCTCCCCACGGCCCTGCCCCAACCCTCCCTCCCAACTGCCCCTCTGCCATCCGGATCTGACTCATCCTCTGAGACCCAAGTTCGCCCCGTCCAGGAAACCCATGGTCCCTCTCTTGCGAACCCCTCCAGCCAGGCCACAGCCTCACATTATCAGTCCTGGCCCTGAGATTCTCGTCGGGCGGGGGCGGGCCTGCCTAACGAACCAGAAGCTTCACTGCTCCGCATCCCGGCAGCCTCCAGGGCGACACCGGCACGTGGCTTCACCTGTCTGTCCTTCGGCTTCTTATTCTTGGCTCATTATTACCAAAATAAAGGTGTCTGCTTCGCAGCGTCATTGTAAAGATTAAATGAGGTAGTGAGGGCAGTGCCTAGAGTATAGGAAAAAAAACCTCAACAGATAGCAGACAATAATGATAATCCTAAGGGTGAAAATATCATGTTGGGGCGGAGCTTTCACTGGTGCCTTACAGATTGCTTGAGACTGGGGGTCAGTGGAACGTTAAGGAGGTGCGGGCATTCGGCAGGGGCGCGGGTGGGGAGGAGAGACGATGAGAGGCGGACGCCGAGGCAGGCCGCCGGCCGTGGCTGCTTTGGGGGAGCCAAAGACCCCTCCGAACCATACTTCTTCCCCGCGCCCTGGCTGTGGTGATTAGACAGGTTGGCTACGTGACCCAGTCTGGCCCGTCCATTCTCTCCCCCAAACATTTGGATCTGGGAAGGGGAGGAGAGGGAAGGACCCAGCCATTTGGCCTCTCCCGTGGCTGGGCCAGAGCCAGAAGAGTGGACTCAGTTGCTCGGGGCAGCCACGGCCTCCGAGGAACAGAAGGCCCCGCTTGGCAAAGAGAGAGAGTCGAACGAAGCCAGCTGGCAGAGCGGCGGCCGGATGAGGAGAGAGAGCCAGCGCCGGTGGCCCCCGGCCCCACCTCCAGTCTCCCCAGACCTGGCCCTTCCTGCCAGCCCAGGGTGGGCAATCCTGAAACCTCATAGATAAGTCCCCGCTGTTTGCTGAACCCAGCTTGCGTGGGTTTCTCTGGTTCCAAACTCTGGGGCCCAGCGAGTACAGCCCCACCTCCCCCCCGGGCCAGAGCACGTCTCAGCGGGGACCCCCATCCTCCAGGGCTCGCTCGTCAGAAAGGCTTTGAAAGGGGGAAACGCTGAGACTGGAGTGTTGCGTCTCCCCAGATTCTGGGGGCAGAACTGGGGCTCTGGAGCCCGGGGGTCAGCTGCCGAGGTCAGGGGCTGCTCCCTGACTGCCTGAGTACAGGGCAGTGGCCTGAGTTCATGCTGGTTTTTTTTGTTTGTTTGTTTTGTTTTTTTCCAACGTTTATTTATTTTTGGGACAGAGAGAGACAGAGCATGAACAGGGGAGGGGCAGAGAGAGAGGGAGACACAGAATCGGAAACAGGCTCCAGGCTCTGAGCCATCAGCCCAGAGCCCGACGCGGGGCTCGAACTCACGGACCACGAGATCGTGACCTGGCTGAAGTCACCCAGGCGCCCCATGCTGGTTTTTGATCTGCGGCTTTTCGGGTCATTTCCGGAAACGTGAGCCCTCACTACAGATGCTTAATAATAACCTAACCACGGTTGATGTTTCTTCTGCTCTTTTTTGTCTGTTTGTTTTCTTGGTGATTATTTATTTTTGAGACAGAGGGAAAGCACAAGCTGGGGAGGGGCAGAGAGAGAGAGGGAGGCAGGAACCGAAGCGGGCTCTACGCTGACAGCCGAGAGCCCGATGCGGGGGCTCGAATTCCCGAACCACGAGATGGTGACCAGAGCCCAAGTCGGACGCTTAGCCGACTGAGCCACCCAGGCGCCCCTGATGGCGCTCTTTGGCCGTGCGGATTGCCTTGTGACCAGTCTGGCGGCCTTTCCTGGATCTCCCCATCGGGCCACACGGCTCTTCTGCTGAGGCTGTCTTGCTCTAAGTAGGTCATGTATGAGGGCAGTGCACATGCTTCAGAGTAAGGTCGCTGCCACCTTGTCCCCCTTTGTAAAAGGCAGGCGGGACATCTTGGGGACGTTTTGAGGAAGGGTCTTGTGATCCTTGGCAGTGGAAGAGCTCCGCACAAAGCCGGGCATGTAGTGAAATCCCAAACAGCGCTTGTTACTGGGAGTTGGTTTGTTTTACGCGCGCCTGTCTTCCCCACCGGACTGTGCTTTGGAGAGAGAGGCAAGAACCGTTTTACGGCCGCAGCCCCATGTCTACAGGGCCCGGCATAAATACCTCCTCAGTCCCTGACTGTGCCTCTTGGACCCATGAGTTTCTCGAAGTGTCCCAATAATGGACGGCGTTGACAGGGCCTGCCTGGGCCCCGAGTGGGATTAGAACCCACATCTAGCTGCGTCTCAGCCCAGGCCAGTCCCCATCTTCCCAGTTTGTCTTTCTGCTCAAGATGCGATTAATCCTCATTGGATGCGATTAATCGCCTCATTGGAAATGAGGCGAGCCTCGGACCTGGTGAACTTGCACGTGACCCAGCAGGGGCTGGGGTTTCTCAGTCTGGCCCTGAACAGGCGACAGGGAAAGGGGGGAACACGGAGGCCTTTCCTGGAGGCAGCCCGGACCTGGCCCCTCGTCCCAACTGGCCCACAAGTGCTTTGCTGAGTTGTGGGAGTTCAGTGCACAACATTTTAGACATGTCTGGGCCTCCAAGGTCCTCAAAATCCTTCACCCACATGTGTCCCCAGCTCAGGTCTCAGGGTCCCACTCCATCCCCAGCCTGGGCCTGACCCTGCGTAGGTCTGTTTAGGCTGGGATTTTGGCCCCTTTGGGGCCCTGCCATCCCTCTAGCTCAATCCTGAGCCTGATTTTCGGCACCAGGTTCCCTCTGGCTGTAGGAGGAGGGGGTCTCTTTAAACAGTGCTTTATTGGATTTGGGTCTTCGTGATGGGCCCAGAAATGACATGTGACGGATCTGAGCATGATATTTTCTTTCTTTAAGACTGTGAGAGGGGCGCCTGGGTGGCGCAGTCGGTTAAGCGTCCGACTTCAGCCAGGTCACGATCTCGTGGTCCGTGAGTTCGAGCCCCGCGTCAGGCTCTGGGCTGATGGCTCGGAGCCTGGAGCCTGTTTCCGATTCTGTGTCTCCCTCTCTCTCTGCCCCTCCCCCGTTCATGCTCTGTCTCTCTCTGTCCCAAAAATAAATAAAAACGTTGAAAAAAAAAAAAAATTAAGACTGTGAGAGCCATTAACAGAAGCCAGCCGACCCCACAACCCTTATAATTACCCCTGTCCCCATGTCGTTCGTATGCTAAAGCTTGTCACCGTCTCCCGTCCCACCACAACAGGGTCCTCACTGCCCCTCACCATGGCTTCCAGTTCCAGAATGCCACTCTGTGGTGTTGCTCTTAGCACGACTCTGTCGCCAACGGCCTTGGCCTGGAGTTCCCTCATCAGGGGAACCCGATGCAAGGATGTGTGTGAAGGCAGTTTATTTTAGAGGTGATCCCAGGGAGCAGAAACAGGGGACCGACACAACTGAAAAAAGCCAACATCACAGAGCATCCTTAGGTCAGTGCCGCGGGTGACTGGGGCTCAGTGCCTCCAGGCCCCTCTGAACGGTGTACAGAAGGATCCTTGGGCTTGTCAGCCAGATGACAGATTGACGGAAGCATCCCTCCACCGGCTCCCACGCCCCACGGGTGAGAGGTTGTTGGCCCAGTGGAAGCTAACTGCCCCCAGCACGTCCCCATGCTGAGCATGCTCCTGCCGGCAGTCCGTGTCGGGCACTGCACAAGCCCCAGGGCAGAAAAAGAAAAAGGCCTTGTGCTCGCGTGAGGCAAGATGCCGGCAGCGCAAAGTGAGTTGAAGCCCGCGTCGAACTGTTTGGCCCAGCACGGCTGGAAACAGAGGTGCCGCTGAGCGCCAGGGAGGCTGTGGGGACGCTCTCGAGCCAGACTGGGTTCTAATCCTTTCTCTGTGTGTCATTTTCCTCCACTTCCAAAAGGGAGGGTTCTAAAAGGAAAACACGCTTTACCGGGTTGTCACGAGGCAAATGAGAAAGCCCACAGCGCCTGGCACATAATAATCCCTCAATGAAGAGTGACTTCTATTATCCCCATTTTACGGTTGAAGACACTGAGATGTAATTTTGAAGGGATGAGAGAGGGGAACAAGTGGGGGAGGGAGACTTCATTTAGGCTCCACTCACACCTCCAGAGAAGGCTTGGTAAGCAGCTCAGAGAAAAACCTGGTATTTCTGGGGAGAGACCCTCTCCCGCTTCGCCCTTCTACGCCCACTTCCCCTACCACGTGAGGGGCCTCAGGAGCGTTTTCTGCCCCTAAATGAGTAGTCACGCTTCCTCTGTCGCGGGGAAAGGGTCTGTAGGTGCCTTGTGATGTCACAGCTGGTTGCTATGGAGATCAGGTTGCTGTAAATGTCAGTCTGGGTCCACCAGGAGCACAGTGATCAGCATCCCAGCCTGGCGCAGGGAGAGAGGAAAATGAGGCACCCTGGGGGCTCTCCTAAGTGCCTCTCCCCGCCCCAAACACGCGGACGCACACAGCGCAGCCAGCAGGCCCCGCGAACGTCCCCTGGCCCGCCCCGCGCGTGGCAATATGTGTCTGGGGAGAAACAACCCTGGCAGCCGAGAGCAGGGTGACACATGGTCCGCATCAGTCACTGTCCCCTCCCGCTCCTTCTGGAAGAAAGGTGCTGCTCAGCAGGTGGCAGTGGCATCCGGGGCGTCCCCATGGCAACACTGACTGAGGTCAGACCTCATCACTGCGCTGACCTCACTCGGGGGGCCACTGGACCCGGGCTGGGCTGTCGCTGCCACGGGGGGAAATGGAAAAGCTGGGAAGAGGCTTTCCAGAAAAACGAATCTGCCCTCTCAGGGTCATGGCTTCTCCCGGTGAGTCCACTGCGGCCCTCCTCTGGTTTAAAGTGAAGACGGAGGCTGCTGGGTCTGGCCTGGTGTTTCAAAGGGCACAGTTGGGCCCCCAGGAAGTGGCTTTCCTGCCTCTGAAAACAGCCGACAGCCTCCCCGGAGACGGGTCCTGTCACCCTCTAGCCACGGGTTCCAGGGCAGGTGACTCTGAGACCTGTACGTGGGGAGAGTCTTCTGGGAGGGGATCCGCACCCCCCTCCCATACCCGGCTGGGCCCTGCCCCCTCCCAGGACAGAGCCCCCCGCCCCGCTGCTGGTTCACTCCACCTGCTGTCCCTTTCCTAACAAGGCCCCTCCTCCTTCCTCAGCCCAGGGCCCCAGCTCGCTGCACCTTTGTAGGAAACACTTACTCCTTACCTGGACCTTGACTCTGTAGCTGACGCCCTTCATCCCGCTGAAGGGCAACCTGATGGGGAACCACAAAACCATCCTGGGGGCACAGCCCGTTGCCTCCTGATACCCAAGCCCAAACCACCCAGGCCTGTAATGGACTCACTCTTTTCTCGACTTCTCTGAGACTCTTGTTTTCTCAGGGTTGTTGGCAAGATTAGCTGGCCCATGAGTGTTCACATCCCTCTTTCCGATTCTCCCCACCTGGACCCCCAGAGACCCCTGTGCTTTTGGGCACCTGCTAAGCCACCTGCTGCCTCGCCCGGGCCCCTCCCCCATCCCCCCAAGGCTGGTGGTATTTCTACACCTTCTCTTGCTGGCTCAGCGGACGTGTCTAACTCAAGTCACTCCCGACCCCTCTCCACCGACACCTTCCAGAGAGGAGGACCACCGAGAGCCCATGGCTGGCTCCGTGTTAGGATCTGTGATGGGCACTTCGCCCCCATTATTCTGCCGAATGCTGCCAGGGGGGTATCACCGGTCCACTGCAGGGACAAAAAACACAGAGGCCCGTTTGAGGCCACATGGTAATGACCGTTATTGCTTATTAAAAGCATTTCCTTTCGGTTGAGTTTTATACTAAAATGCTTTATACACACTATGTCAGCATAGAAGAGGAAGTTAAGAGCGTGAACCCTGGGGCCAGGCTGCCTGGGACGGATTCCTGCCTCTGCCTCTTAAAAGCTGCGTGCAAGATGCTGTTATACGTCAATTATATTTCACTTTGTTTCAAAAGGCTGTGTGACCTTGGGCGAATTCTGTAACCCTTTCTGTGCCCCCCGAGGGCTCCTCTGTAAAATAAGAGGTTGAGGGTGCCTCCCTCACAGGATAGTTATGACGATTAAATTAGCAATAGAAGTGCTTACAACCGTGCCTGGCACAGACTAAGAACTGTATAAATAGCGCTCCCTGAAAATGAAAAATGAGAAACAGCAAAGGAGGTGTGGGGTAAGGAAAGCTTTACGTCGCCTTTTCGGGGGGCGGGGGGAGTTAGCAGGTGCATAGTTGCATCTTAGGAGGTAGACAGGCTCAGAAAGGTGAGTTAATGTATTTGGAGTCACACAGGATTAAAGCCTGGGGGTCCTGCCAGTCCGCTGCTGGAGCGGACAGTACAGAGGAGGCTAGAAAAAGTAGGGTCCCTGGGGACTGGGCACCAGGAGGAAGGGCTGCCCTGAGTCCGAGGGGGTGACCCAGGAACTCGGCTGAGGTTCTCCTGGGTCAGGGCAGGAGAACTCAGGGGCTGCTGGAGGAGGACGGGGAAGGGGCAGTGGCAGAGCCTAGCAGAACCCCAGCATGCCCAGCTCCTTCTCCCGCTGAGTCCAAGAGATGGGACCGTGGCCCGGCCGGGGCACTGAGGGAGTTGGGCTCTGGGCCACGCCCACAGGCACCTGCTTCTTGCCTACATTGAACCTGAGCCCTTGCAAATCCTTAAATTTACTGTAGTCCCTGGGGCAAAGCCCTCGGAAAGCTAGAAGCGTCCCAGTGGACAAATCACTTCCCTTCTCTGTGTATCCGTTTCTTCATCTCTAAAAGGGGAACAGTATTATTAGTTATTAGCGCCTAAACTTTTGCTGTGCTTTGGAAGGGTCCAGTGGTATCACATATATAATGTGGATTGGCTTTCAGCCCAGCAGAGAATCCATTAAATAACTGAAGCTGTTTTTTCTAACTCTGTGACCTTACACAAGGAACTTGACCTTTCCGGACTCTGTGTTCACCGCCATTGCTCGGAATAAGTAAGTTAACAATGCGAAGCTCCCAGTGCAGTGCCTGAACAGGGTAGGAAAAAGGAGATATGGAGGGCTCTTCCCCCAGCTCGATGCCTAGGGACCACAGTTGGCCCTGAGTCAGCAGAGATTGTCCAGAAGAATCCCCGTGTGCCCAGATGGACACTTATGCGTCTGTGTGGCTATCCTAAGTAGAGAAACAGAGGTGCAAAAATGTTTTTGCTGTTTCCTTGGAGTCTCTTAGAAGGGGAAATCTGGCTTTAAGAAAGAACTATAGGCCAGCCAGCCAGCATAAATACAACTGGGTGTTCACCTGTTCTTCCTGCAAAGTCATATTAGAAATGACAACCAGTCTCTGCTCGGTGGGGGGGACCCAAGGGTAAGGGGCTCCGGCCAAGCTGGAAGGGATTGTGTTGACCACAGTGACCACAAGACAGAGCAGCTGAGTGAGACCCCCGGGGAGGGGGGTGGAGAGATGAGATTCTGTGCGATGTGGCAGGAGCTTCTCAGTCACGTGCATGCACACACACAGCCCTTGACACACTCATGCCTGCAGCGTGCTGCGTCACCCCGTCCCTGGGGGGCCCCTTCCACCGGCCAGCGTCACAAGTCCTGCAAAACCGCAAACCTTCCCTCTCAAGTTCCTGACTTCAAAGGGGCAGCAAAGGCTCCCTGTGGCGGTCTGGGGGCTCCGTCTGAAAGTGCGCACACATTATCTCATTTAATCTCATTAGCGGGAGATGCCTTTGAAGCCTCCGGTTTGAGCTTAAACGCTCCGGAGCAGGAGCGTTTTAGCCCTTTTGCTAAAGCCGAGCTTCTTTGAATTCGAAACAAGACCGGGCAATCTGTCATCAGGGCAATGACGACACCTTCAGGGTGCACACCTAGCTGGGTCTCTAGGTTGGCAGGGGAGGAGGGTGGGGGGGACCAGTGGGGACATTCGGGTAACAGAAGGGGATACAAGGAGGGTGGTGGGGTACTTCGGGTGGGGAAGGAGGGGTGGGGGGCAGGGTCTAGGAGAGAGGACCCGGGAGCCATTGAGTCTGGGGGCTGCTTCCGGGAGGAGGAGAGGAAAGGCGGGACCCTGCCCCTTAGGGGAGAGCTGGCAAAAGTCACAGCGTCGCAGGGGGTCCCGTAGGGAAGGGGGTGTGCTGGGGGGTGCGTGGCTCTCAGCAGCAGGACGCCCTCAGCCAGACCTCACCGTGTATCTGGGCACCCTGGGGGCTGCATGCCCCCTCCCCTGGCAGGGCGCCTCGGGCCCCTTCCGTGGAACTGGAGCCCCTTCGGTCTCTCTTCCCCACAGCCTGTGATAGTCCCAGGGGTGGGGACGTGTGGCTGTGTCCCCGAGTCCAGGCATAGCCCAGGCCCGGGACTTTCGGGCCCTTTCAACATGGCCTAAACTCCACCCACGCGACCTGAGCCCGGCCGAGCTGCATGCGGTGCATTTGGACGTTTTCACTCTGTTTGTTTTCTGGGTTGGTTTTGTTTAACAAAGGAGGTGGTTAGGGTTCAGACTCAAATCCTCCCCTTCCCAGTTTCGGTTTTGCCTGGAAAACGGATGGGCCTAGCCCCTGCTCGGGTTGGCCCAGTGCCCGGCCGAGTTCCTGGGTGCACGGGAAGCAATGAAGGGCTTCTGGCCTGGCCGCTGGCTCCCCTGATGGGAGGGAGGATAAGGCCAGGCTGGCTGCTGAGAGGCCAGGGGCCGAAGCCGCCCCCCTCTCTGGGCAGTCGGTCCAACTCTGGGCTGCTCTGTCTGTCCTGGGCATTTGAGCCTCAGCAGGGGAGGCTGTTTCGTCCAGAAAAAGAAAGGGAAAAGCCCCCACAGCTGCTGTTCTCATTACAGGAGGCATCAGACAGAGATTCTGGAAGCTGCTTTTCCCCACTTAGGCAGGAACGTGTCAACACCAGCACACGGAGGCCCGGGAGCTGGAGAGGCCTTTGCAGGACCCCTCGGGGAACTTCTTGCCCCACCCCCACCCCCCCCAGCATGGACTGCCACGTCAGACTGCTCTCTGGGGAGAAGAGGGGTCCCAGGGGCTGGCGGGCTCCTCAGGTGCCGGGCCCCGCAATCTCAGGAGCTGTGGGAAGGGAGACCAGTCGGGGAAGGATCGCACACCCACGCAGCCTCGGCCTCGGCTCTCTCCTGAGTCACCGCCAATTAGCTGAGGCAGGTGGGGAGCGAGGCGGGTGAAGGAGGGGCCCTTAGGTGCGGAGAGAAGAGGTTGGAAGGGGTGCGTTTGCAGGGAGAGCTGGAGGCATGAACGGGCCCCCAGAGGTGGAGGGGACACCCAGGGCCTGTGTTCTGTGCAGTCAACCCCATCCAACCGACCTGAGCACAGCAGCCAGCCTGCAGGGCCTGCGCCTGAAGCCAGAGGGCCGCGGGGGGTGCGTGGAGGTGACCTTCCTCACTACAGGGGCCAGGGAGCTCCGATAACAGGACGGCCACCGTTTACTGAGCACTAACAACATGCCAGGCGCGGGCCAAGCCCTTCACTCAGTGGTAACAGCACTTACTTTGTGCAGGACTTCCACCTGTTCTCCCTCACACAGTTCTTACTAAGCAGATGAGGAAAAGGGGGCCCAGAGAGGTTAAGTGACTAGTCCCAGGTCACCCAGGATTGGGACTCCAGAGCCCGTGCCCCGGAACCTTCACGGCAGCTCTGGGGATAGAGTCGTTCTTCGCTATGGCTGCACTGCAATATCATTATCCCCATTTTACAAATGAAGAAACTGAGGCTCAGAGAGATTATCTGAGCAGGAAGGAGCCCCCACTGTGCCCAATTCTGTCCTGGCCAAGTTCCCGTCTGTTGTTTGTCTCATCCTGGCCACGGGGTTATTATCCCCGTCTCACAGGGGAGGAAACAAGGGGAGAGGGGGTAAGTCAGGATTCGCCAGGATTTGACTCAAGAATCAACGTGAGGCCGGTGTGATTTTCCACAATGGGTGGCCTCAGGGAGCCGTGGCTCTGACATCCACATTGGAGAGCCCAGACCTCCCCATACCCCACTATTCCATTGTGGGGACCTAGGCTGGGGCCGGAAGTATGAGATGGGCAGCGACCCAGGAGGATTATCTCTGACAGAGCCCAGCTCCTTGCCCCAATCACGTCCTGCCCCCAGGAATTATAGATGATTATCCCCAAGGGGTAGAGGAGGAGGAGCCCAGGGGACGTCCAGGAGGTGGTAGAATTCAGGGATTAAAAGCACTGTCTTGGGCCACCTGGGTGGCTCAGTGGGTTAAGAGTCCCACTCTTGATTTCGACTCAGGTCTTGATCTCATAGTTTGTGAGTTCGAGCCCTTCTTTGGGCTCTGTGCTGACAGCGTGGAGCCTGCACAGGATTCTCTGTCTCCCTCTCTCTCTACCCCACCCCCCCCACCCCCTTGCTCACTCTCTCTCTCAAACATGAATAAATAGACATTTAAAAAAAAGATAGCACTGTCTCCTGTGTCTGGATCCAGATTCCGGCTTGACCCCTTACAGTTGTGAGCCGGTCAGAGTCTCAGTTTCTTTGCAAAATGAGATTCAGTATACTACCCTCCTTGGGGCATAATTGTGGGCACCAGATAGAGAAGTCTCCTCGGGCCGATCCCTGAGACTAGGGTTCATGCAATGGGTCCATCAAAGACATGCTCCCAGGGGAACCAGAGGGAATGGGGGAGGAGGGGGCAGGGCAAAGCAGGGGAGGAGCAGAGCCAGAGTGCAATGCCAGGCGAGTTGGTGGGGGGTGGTGGGGGAGGCTCTCCAGTGTGGGTTACCGCTCCGAGTTGGTCAGACTCAAGGCAAGGCCATCTGTCTGTCACTACCTGAAGTGGTTTCTGGCTCTCTGTACCCAAGGTCAAAGCTGCTCCAGGCCTGAGGGCTGTTAGAGGCTAAAGCACGGGGCAGCTGGGGGTGGGGCAGGGCGCTCCGAATTGGTGAGAGGATCCGAGGGAGGGATTGGGGTCACCTGTGCAACATACAGAAGGTGCTCGTTAAGCAGAAACAGTGATCGTTTGAGCCACAGAGCCTGGACCCCTGAGCCTGGGACAGGTTGTGTTGGTTTCCTACTGCTGCCCTAAAATTAGCACTCACTCAGTGGCTTGAAACCACACAAGCGTCTTCTTTCACAGTTCTGGAGATCAGAAGTTGCAAATCAAGGTGTCATTGGACAGAGTGACTTCTGGCGACCTTTGGGGAGAATCCATTTCCTCGCTTCTTCCGGCTGCTGGCCTCGTCCTCACCTCCCCCCTCCCCCCGCCCCTTGCTCCCATTGTCACCCTCCCCCAATCACTGACTCTGACCCTCTTGTCTCCCCTTATAAGGACTCAGATAACCCAGAATAATCTCCAGTCTCAACAACCTTACCTGCGAAGTCCCTTTTTACCTAGAAGGTAACAGGTTCTGGGGTTGAGGATGTGGGGGTATCTTTGGGGGGGGGTCGTTATTCAGTTTCCTGGAGCAGGGAAAGAATGGGACACGTGCTTCCCCCAAGACAGGTGCAAAAGCTATCTTTTTTTGTTGGCCTGTTCTCAAGGGGAACAGCTCTTAGGTGCTCCCTATGGGATCCAACTGTACCCACAGCCTTGCTGGCTTCTGCCCCACCTGTTCCGTATCCTTTACTCCTCTCCAGGTCCCCTCTAATGAATCCTCGTCTCAGGCTCTGCTTCCAGAGAATCTGCCCTTAGGCACTGGGTCCCGTTATCCCCATTGTATAGATGAGGGAGCCGTAGTGATGGCTATCACTGTCTCCAGGTCACATAGCTAGTGGTGACAGAACTGGCTTGGACCCCAGTCTCCACATTCCAGGTCCTGGGCTCTCCGTTCCTCACTGCTTACTCTCCAGCTCTCTGGAGGGGGTTGTTTAAGGGCCGGTGGGGGTGGGGGTGGGGGTGGGGTGTGGTTCTGTGGCAGCTCAGATCGGCTGTCGCCTCTTCCCGTAGCCCCCCCCTGCTGACCAACGCCTTTGTCCTCCTACCTTCTCTCAGCGCTTTGTCGCAGAGAGGGCTTTGAAGAGCTAGCTGGCCTTGGCTTTGAATTTCCCCGGCAGCTTTTTGCCCCAGATTCTGACAGCGTGGTTCGTGGTGTGGTTCGGGGAGCACAGACTCTTGCCCCCCTGTGCAGGGATGGTGTGGGAGGGTTCTGCTTCTCCGGGGACAGAGGCAGGCGGCCCCAGGGCCTGGATCCTCTTTGGAAGAGCAGTGACAGTCACGGCTAATACAATGAACTCAGTACTGTGCTGCTTGAGTTTCTGTCTCTCCCCATCCCTCCCCTGCTCTGCTCCGTGCCTCTGGCCTCTGGTTGGGCTTCAGCCAGTGGGAGGCAGGGGCAGGAGGAGAGAGGTCGCTTTTTATCCCCCCCCCCCCCCACTCTAGTTCCCTTCCTGATGCCTACTCCCACGGCCACGTGTGGTTGGCTGGATCGTGGCCCCCAAGGTGTCCATACCCCAAGCCCCGGACTCTGTGAATGTGTTACCTGAAAAGGCCAAAGGGACTTGGCAGAGGTGACTACGTTAAGGATCTTGAGACGGGGAGATTGTTCTGGATTGCCTGGGTGGGCCCAATAATGCAACCATCAGGGCCCCCGGAAGAGGGAGTCGGGAGGGCCAGGGAGATGTGATGATGGAAACAGAGGTTGGGATGATTTAGCCAGGAGCCGGCGAAAGCCCTCAGCCTCCAGAAGCGGAAAGAGTCAAGGAGTGGATCCCCCACGCCATGGAGCCTCCGGAAGGAACCAACATGCTGGACTTCTACCCTCCAGAACCAGAGCGCACAATTTGTGTTGTTTCCAGCACGGAAGGTTGTGAGAATCCGCTCCAGCAGCAGGAGGAAGGTGCTAGAGCTCGCCTCGGTAAGGACGCTTCACCAGCTTCTCTTCACTTCAACCCTCGCGTCTGCCGTCCGTTTCCTGCGGAATCCCGACCGAAACAACCCAAATGTGTCAAACTGGGACTAATGATTTTATTTACCTCTCAGAAAGTGGTGGTGTCTTACTGGATCCCTGTCTACCCTCAATTTCCTCTTCTGTAAAATAAAAATAAAAGTGCCCACCTGGCACGCTGGGATTGTGAAAACTGACAAAACAAAGAATGCGTGAGAAATGTTTAGCATATGGTAATTACCCTCCCCTCCCCCCACCATGGTGAGTGTTCTGATTTGAGCGCCTACTGTGTACAAGACACAGACCTAGGTACTGGGGATAAAACGGAGAACAAAACAAACCCCACACCTTCATGGAGGTTCGTTTTGGTGAAGTGAGACAGATAATACAGAAATCAGTAAATTATCAGTAGATCAGAAGTTGATAGGGGCGCCTGGGCGGCTCAGTCGGTTAAGCGTTCGACTTTTGCTCAGGTCATGATCTCACGGTTCATGGGTTCGAACCCTGCGCTGGGCTCTGTGCTGATGTCTCAGAGCCTGGAGCCTGCTTCGGATTCTGTGTCTCCCTCTCTCTCTGCCCCCCTCCCACTTGTGCTCTGTCTGTCTCTCTCTCTCAAAAATAAATAAACATTGAAAAAAATGAAAAAAAGAGAAGAAGATCAAGGTGATAGATCAGGGTGGGGCGCCGGAAAAGGGTGCTGAGAGCTTACACAGGGTGGTGGGGGACAGCCCTGGGGAGAAAGGGTCATTGGTCTCTGAGCTTCCCCTCCCAACACCCTGTGTTGATGGTGTCTTCGGACTTGCCTCAATAAAACCGGTGCCAAACTGTGACCGAGTCTCGAACCCCAGGCGAGATACGTATGAAGGCTGAGCGTGCATCTGTGCACGTGAGCCCGTGTGCGCGTGCAAAGGGAAACACCTGCTCATCCCTCAGGGGGTGGAACGTGGAGACGCAGAGAAGAATGTTCTTGTCCTGCCCTGGCTCAGTCTCCTCTCCGGTGGCTTCACGCCTCCCTTCTCCCCCCTGCCTGCCTCCATCATCCTACCTTCTGGACCAATTCCTCTGCGCCCTCGGTTCTGTTCTGCCACCTCCTTCCACCCTTGTCTCCTGGGCTTTCCCTTCACCCTCCGGCGTTCGGTGACTCCAAGCTTTGGCTCACGCTGTGCCTTCTACCCAGACTGCCCGCTTCCCCTAGACAGACACCTGCCCAGCCAGCGAGTCCTCAAGGCCCCTCTCGTGTTGCCCTTGGTGGCCTCCCTTCCTTGGGAAGCATGCGTGGCCCCCTTCTCTGCATCCGCACAGCCCTTCGTTCCAGTCTCCGTCACCGCGCTTCCTGGGCGGGGCAGGTGCACAGCTCTCTCACGTGTGTGTGTCCCCCTCCCTCACCACACACCGTCCAACATGAGAAGGGACAGCATCTCATTTGCCCTCACGTCCAGAACGGGCTCCTGACAGCCTGGTCCCTTAGCCTTTCAGAGACTCAGTTTCCTCAGCAGGAACCCTGTCCAAACACCGCCGTAGAAGCTCAGAGCCATCGGGGGCTTCCTGCGTGACAGGCGCTGTGATCGCCGCTGTGCTGCATGGTCTAGTCCCCTGTCACAGCCCGAGCCAGGTGCTGGTAACCTCCCTGTTGTTACAGAAGAGAAAACTGAGGCACGGAGGGGCTACGTAATAGGCTCAAGACTCACGCTCGGACCCAGGGAGTCTGACTGCAGAACAGGGCTTCTTTCATTTTAAATCGTCAACTCAGGCGTGGTACAAAATTCAAAAGATTCAAACAGTGAAGCAGCGAAGACCCAATCTCCCTCCCCACCCGGATCTCTCCCAGAAAGTATCTGCCACAGAGATTTGCTTCCTGAGTACCCTTCCAGAGAGAGTCTGTGCACTGACACACATGTATTTAAAACGTATGGTTTACCCGAATGGGAGGATAGCACACTGTGCCCCCCGTTCTCGTCTTGACGGTGGCTCTGTATCCATGCAGCCTCTCCCCCACCGCTCTCTGCTGTCCCAGGGAGCACAGAGCAGGGGTTACACCGCGGGGCCGGAGAGCTGAGCTCGTGGCTCAAAGCGTGCACACAGCACTGAGTGGGCAATGCGTGTCTTGTAGCCTTGGCCTCCCCAGAGCCATAGCAGAAAGGACCTGGAAGGTCACTGTGACCCCAGCAGAGCCCAAAGACAGCACTGCCTTTCCTGCCCTCCTGTCCCCCACCCCTCCCCCCCTCCCCCTCCGCTACCCTTGCAAACACGACCAGTCAGAGCGAAGCTGGCTGGCTGTTCCAGGAAGTGTTTGTTGGAACAGCAGAGGAGAACATATGTCTACGAGTCTCCTCTGAGACAGAGACTCCTGGGAGACCAGCCCAGGCCCCAAATAGCTCCAAAGCAAAAGCTCGTGTAGAGTAAGGACACTCAGAGGCTACGTTGGGGTCACGTTGGGTCATCCGCCTGGAACAGGCGGTTAAACCCAATGTGCAACCAACATTCCTTAGACTGTGGCCTCTGTGAACTCTCTTCCCCTCTCACCCCTCTCCCTCTGGGTCCTAATTTCTGGTCTCTGGGCCTCTAGGGCACAGACCCGGCTCTATGCAGTCCTTGCTCATGCCTTCGGGAGTTAGTCACTCTTCGGCACGCACAGTCCCGCCATCAGCTATGGGCTGTGTCACAGAATCACCACGTCAAAAACCCCTAAGAGGTGCCCTCCACCAGCCCTTGCTTGAGACGTGAGTCTCTCTCCTGTCCAGTCCACTGGCCTTCTAGCGTTTTTTCCTTGAATACCTCCAGTGATGGGGATCTCACAACCTCTCAAAGGCAGTTTGGAGAACTCTTCTCCTCCGAGGATCAGAACTTCAAGGGATCGTCAGAATCTCGAAGCCCACCCAGCCATTTTTCTTGACCGCACTGTTTCCTGTCCTGTACTTTATCCAGTGTGGACCAAAGCTCCCTTTTCCCGGCTGGCTTCTTGACCACCGAGGTGTAGGGAAGGTCCTCTTTCTTGAAGCGATTTCAGGGAAACCACCACAGAAGAAAAGTAAAGACCAATCCGTGCTTTCTGCCCGAGCTGCCCCCTGCAGCCCCGCCCGGCCGGGGTGAGAAGTGCCTGCTCTGTGTGCTGCCGGCCCAGCCTCTCCACCCTCGGCCTCGGCAGTGGCCTCGGCCTTGCCAATCGCTGGCCGCACTCAGATCCAGGCTTAGAATCCTTCTCCACACGGTGCTCTAAACAGCTACTCCAACGGGAATTGGCATATAAGACGACACCCTTTGGCATCCCGGCTCTTCTCAACGAGGCAGCCTTGCAGACGGGAGCTTTTCCAAACCCGTCCTGACGAGCAGCGTTCCAGTCCCGGCAAACCAAAGGCGTCTCTTAGCCCTCGAGTCTCATCAGCAGTGGGCTGCAGCTCGGTCCCGCCACCCCGCTGCGTGAGCCTCTCCCAGCCTCTGGTCTCCTTCATGGCACCCCGTTTCCCAAACTCCGGGCCCCACCCCAATCTCCAAGATGTCGTTCTGCCTCTTCTCAGCCTGGGACTCCCTCCCTGGACCTTTCTGGGTTTCTGAATCTTCCCGTCCTCAGAGGAGGGCGGGGGAGACCCAACCACCAAGTGTCCCAGGAACCCTTCCCCAGCTGCTCCTGACATCAGTGAAACCACCCTCGCGGAGAGCGGCTCTTGGTCCTGGCTGGACATTGGATTCCCCGGGGGGGAGGTTTAAAGGCTGTTGACGCCAGATGCACCCTCAGAGATCGGGTTATTTCATTAACGTGGGGTGTGGCCCGGGGACCCAGATGATCCTAACACTCAGCTGAAGTTGAACCACTGCTAAGTGAACCATAGAACTTTCCACACACCCCCCCTCGGTTCATGCCGTGGCGAGATCCTCTTACAAGTGCTTTCGTGGATTTATTTATTCGTTGTCCACACTTACTAAGAGCTTCAGTGCTGAGTCAGAGAGTTGACCACGGGCTGGGCACTGTGCTGAGAGCTTTACTCGCTGCTGCTTCTCATTAAATCTCCATGATACTCCTGAGGAGTGGGTATTCTTATGATAATCCCGATTTTCGGAAAAATCGAGGCTCCAAGTATGAAGGGCTTATCGCGTTTACGCAGCTGGTCAGTGATCCCCCCAGGATCTCAATCCCAGCCTGCCCCCCCCACCCCAGAGCCTGAATGGGTAGTCCCTTGGCTCCACAGCTGCCCCCATCTGGCCCAGCTCCCCCCACACCCACCTTCTCCTGTCATCTCCTGCTCATGCTTTCGATCTCAGTTCTAGAAGGGCCTCCCTGACCTTTGATAAATAAAGCCCAGCAGACATTCCCCCAGCCACACATGCCAGCCACCTGGCACTGTTCACATTTCCACTTATTTGTGTCATTATTTGATTAGTTTTCTCTTTCTGCTCCCTTCCCCACACCATAAGCTCCGTGGGGGCCAGGTTGCACCTGCCTTGACCGCATTTCTTGGGGCTTACTTAGCACAGCGGCTGGCACATTTTTGTCAGATAGGTGGACAGACGGAGAGAAGGATGAATGGATGAATGAACGAACAAATGGATAAATGAAAGAAGCCAGATACAAAATACAGATCCCAGTTTCCCGGCCACCCAGCTGCAATTGTAGCGACAGGAGACCTGCCTTCTGCTTCTTCCAGCAGCAGGGATCCTAAGGAAAAGACAGCAGCCACAGAAGCATCTTCTACTTCCTGGCTGTGTGTCTGTGGGCAAATGCTGCACGTCTCTGAACTCCACCTGCCAAGTGGAGACAGCAGTCCTCACTTCTAGGAGTGTAGCGAAGATGAAATGAACTCATGATGGCGGGGGGGGGGGAGCCCTGTAAACAAGGAGGATGGGCTCAGTCAGCCTTGCTGGGCTGGCTCTCTCTGCCCCGCCTACCCCACCTTCTGTGGGCCACCGGCCTTGGCAGTGGGGTCAGGCATCGTGTGCAAATCCCGGAGAGAGGAACTCTGGGAATGGACTTAGGAGTAGACTCTTGCCATGAACCCATTCTCCCCAGCTGGACCTTTTCAAAGACCACTAAGACTATGGTAGAAGAGAGTCAATCACGCAGTAGGAAATATGGGACTGGAGTCTCAGTGCTCGGCCTGGGAGGTGCACGGAGGGGACAGTCAAGGGCAAAGTGTCTTGTGAAAGCTCTGTCTTCCTCCGCCCGAAGCCACCCAGCCAGCACTCGCTGGTCTCTACCCCTGGGCTCCAGCCTCCTTTAAGGAGCTCTTGACCGCGGTCCTGAATTTTAAAAAACTGTCTCAGAATGGGTCCGCAGGCTTCACCAGGCAACCGGTGGGGTCCAAGGCACAGAGCTCTCGTGAGACCCCCCGCTTGCCTCCTGCCCAGGCCAGCAAGTCACAGTGGGACTGTTAATGGCCCTTAGCTGGCTTTCAGGGCCAGGCTTGTGGCCCTGTGTAGGTGACAAGGTAGCAAGGCGGCCCTGAGTTTGTTTGAGGGGCCTCCCTAAGGCTGCAGGGCTCAATGCGTGAAGCGAGGTGACCCCTAGGGTCGGGCTCTGGACCTTCCTTCCTCTGGGCCAGGACCAGCCTTCCTAACCTCTCATCATCCAGGGACAGGCAGCTTTGTTCATAGGTCCTTCCAGAACTCTCTTGAGTCTTGGTCTTCTCGTCAGTAAAATGAGGATAATAAGGCCCAGTGCGTAGGCTGACCCATGCCCCACGGTCGGCAGGGAAAGATCACGAAACAGTGAAGTGTTGTCCACCCGTCCTCTCCTCCTGCTCCGGTACCCAGGCAACCCCAAGCCGGCATCCCTGCAGCGACACTAGGTGAGGGGTCCTCGCTGGCAGCTCAGGGCCTCTCAAATCCTGCAGGGCCGGCCCTTCACAAATGCTGTGCGGCCGGGTGCTCGACTCAGCCCTGCAATCTTGCTGGAGTTCAGGAGTCAGTGTGGACAGAGGTCCTGGTCAGCCGGGGAGACAGCTGGCCCCGAGGACACACCTGGCCCAGGGCCACCTTCAGGCCTACCTCCTGTTGCCTCCTGCTGACAGCTTGTGGCCGACACCTGAGTACTCTTTGGACAGCTGGCCTGGGACGTGACAGACAGCTAACGTGTGTTAACTCAGTCTTCAGACAGACTTGCTTAAGAGGAAGGGACCACGTCGTCGGCCCCATTCCACAGCTAGAAAAACAGAGGTGCGAGGAAGCGAGGTGACCTTCGACGGAGGCGGCGCTGGCTGCAGGGCTCGGTCACCTTGACACTGCTCTCCATGAAAGGTCTGCACTCGGGAGCGCACAGCAGAGTCGCCCCCACGGAGCCGAGGACCACAGCACTGGCATTTCCTTGGCGGCTCAGAGCTCGGGGACCGACCCCGTCAGCGAGATTCCCAGGGGACCGTGCCGCAGGGTCAAAAGCTCTGCTCTAAACCTGCCAGGGACAGAGACCCTCTCCTCCCAGAGCTCAGATGCCAGGGGGAGGGGGGACAGAAACAAGCAAATAAACAAATCAGATGACAGTGTGGAAGGAAACAAAACTGGACCGTGAGAAGCGGGACATTTCAGGAAGAGTGATCAGGGAGGGCCTCCTCTTTGGAGGTGAGACCTGAAGAGCAGGAGGAACCAGACCTTGAGGGATGGGGGACGGGGCAACAGAGGCCCTCCCGTGTGGGGGCCCGGCTGGGTGCTGGGCTGGGTGCCGGGCCAGGCCCTCTCCTGTAGACTGGCTAGATGCCCGTGGTGGCGCTTAAGAAAGGCAGAAGGGGGTCGTTAGGCACTGGAGGTTCAGACGTGGCTGAGATCCCGGCTCCACCCTCTAGGAGCTCAGAGTAAGGCCCGAGCAGAGCAGCGGAATTAGAAAACAAAGCCGAGAGGCCAAGTCAAAGAAGGGCCGAGATAAAGGGCTGCAGAAAGTAAACGCTCCAGGCCTTGATTACTCACTGGGCGCCAGGCACCGGGCGCTGGGGGCTTTCTCACACGCGCACAGGTAGGGCCGCACAGCCACCCACACACGTACCTGCACATACACACGCTTATCACCCCGTCATCGGGGGCAGATAGCTGGAGCCGTGCTGCCCTTGTACAGCCCCTTCTTGGCTGCTGATGGGACCTGCAGCCTGTGCCTTCGTTTCTCCCTGCCTTGGTTCTCTCTCCACGGACGGGGCCCGCCGAGAGCACCGACCTTCGCAAACCGTTTCAAGCAGCGCTTGGCGCCCAGTGCGTGCGGCGTGCGTGAAAGCTGCCGCCGTTACCCTCTAGGCCTGTGATCCTCCGAGGTACTGGACCAGCGTCCCCATTTTGTGGATAGGGAAGGTGAGGCCTCAGAGAGGTTCAGCCACCGGCCCAATCAGAATCCCTGTCGGTGTGAGCCGTAGTTCAGAAGAAGCAAGGTCACGTCCAGCAGGGCTGGGCCGCTGAGGCTCGATGGGGAGGCATCTGAGCTCGGGCACGTGGGCTGGAGAGGAGTTGGCCCCCAAAACATTAGGACGGGAGGGTGGGAGGCTTGGGTGAGTGGAGGACAAAGTTCCTGGAGGAGGGAACAGAGTGAGCAAACACTCAGAGGGAGGGGGTTCGGGGAGCAGAAGAAGAACAGGAAATGGCACCATTTGGTCCTGAACATGAACGCAGCTAAGGGTGAGATGTGGCTGGATCAAATCGAGGGGTGGGGGTGGGGGGCAAAGGACAGGAACTTGAGAGCTGGTTCTGTCAATGGAGCCATAGAAGGTTCTATCCCAGCCACCACATTCCGAGCCACTGTGGAGTCACTCACTGGGCTTCTGCAGACAAAAGTAACCTCGGTTTCAATGGCCACATGCATTCCCCCTTTTTTAAAAAAAGTTTATCTTGAGAGAGACAGAGAGAGTGCGAGTGGGGGAGGGGCAGAGAAAGAGGGAGAATCTCAAGCTGACTCCACGCTATCAGCAGAGCCCACGCAGGGCTCGAACTAACAAAACTGAGATCTTTTTTAAAAAGTTTTTTAACGTTTATTCATTTTTGAGAGAGAGAGAGAGAGAGAGAGAGAGAGACAGAGCATGAACAGGGGAGGGGCAGAGAGAGAAGGAGACACAGAATCCGAAGCAGGCTCCAGGCTCTGTGCTGTCAGCACAGAGCCCGACACGGGGCTCGAACCCACAAATGGTGAGATCATGACCTGAGCCAAAGTCGGATGCCCAACCGACTGAGCCATCCAGGCGCCCCACAGAACTGTGGGATCTTGACCTGAGCCGAAATTGAGAGCCAGACGCTTAATTGACTGAGCCACCCAGGCGCCCCATCATTCCCACTTTAGAAGGCCTGGCATTGGCCTCAGTTCTCAGCTGGGCCTGAAGCCACAGGCCCCGGAATGAGGTCACAACCCACAGCCTGACCTCACTCTCCTGGGCCGAGCCTTCCAGGAAAGACAGAGGAACTCAGCAGCAGGGCAAACTCTGAGGGCAGCCATGTGACAACAGCTGCGGGGTTCAAGGTTTTCAGCCTGGCTGCCAGGCTCCAGGGAAGGCCTGCCAGAGACAGTGTTCTGCTCCTTGGTTAACTGTTGAAGGATGCAGAGAGCTCTCTCCTCGGCCCCCAGCCAGCTAGACCGGGCATTTCCAGGGAACTGGCACCTGCAGGGACAGCTGGCCTTCTGGGCCCAGGAAGGCCCGCATCCACAGGCTAGAGGAAGGTTGGAGGTGGCTCCCAGCCTCAAGGTGCCAAACAGTGTTTGCATCTCCAATTTGCTGCGTGATCTTGGGCGAGCCGCTTTCCCATCCTGGGCCTTGGTTCCTCAATCTCTGAAATGGAACTTTTTCTGGCCTGTGTTTCATTCACTTATCATTGGATCCGTGTACTTCCGGGGTTCACGCTGGCTGGGGCACTGCATGGAGACAAGGAGCACAGGTCTCGTGTCACCTAGTGCATTGGCACACGGTTATCGATAAGCGGAGTGACTACTTTGAAGGTCCAACAAGACAGTGAGGCCCCAGTCTCAGCACATGAGAGGAGCAAGGGGACAAGAAAACACGGGGACAAGAAAACACAGATAGGAATGAGATGTGTTGAAAAGGGAGACAAAAATGATAATAATTTGCTGACAAGGTGATTTTTCCACCCCGAAAAATCCAAACAGCTCTGACGGGGGGCCGGCCAAGCAGCTCTGGCAAAGAATCTTTGCTCAGAGAACCCGATATGAGAATTGGGTGGAAGCGAATTGCCCTCACCTCCAGTCACCGTGCTTCCTTTCCAAGCGTTCGAGAAAAGATCTCACGCATAACAGCACCAAAAGGCTGAAAAACTTCCTCAGAATCTGCTCAACACGAAGCATTGCCAGGGCTATCGAGAGAAATCTACAAACGCCTTGGTGCAGGGGGAAAAAGAACCCAAGAGGATCTGAAGAAACAGAAGCGCATTCACGTTTCTAGAAAGGAAGTCCATACGAATAAACACAGCACAGTGTGATGGCCGAGAAGGGAGCGGAGGGAATGTGGCGTCCATTCAGAAGGGTAATTGCCTGAGAATAGCTGTGAAAATTCTGGATGTCAGTAATGATGGGAGAGTGACGAAATTTACCTTCCCTGATAGCAAGACGTTGCATGAAGTGGCAGAAGTTAAAAGCGAGCGGGTTTCACAGGGAGGACCTGGTTCAGCCTCCCCGGCCCCCTCCCCGGCTGTGGGGCCTTGGCTTCTCTCCTTAGGTTCACTAAGTTTATGTCAGCAAAACACGGCTGATAGCGGCCCCGGAGCTGACGAGGGAACCCAGTGAGCTGAAGCGTCAGTAGTACTTAGCAAGGCATCTAAAGTCTCGATAGACGGTATGATTTTATTAACCGAAAACAAGAATACAGTTTGGCTCACGGGCCCAGGAAAATCCGGTTCCGTTGACCACTTACTGATTGCAGCGATCCTGATACAATTTCCAATTTGAGCCTGTGCTGGGCAAGCAGGACGCGGGGCGGGATCATCCGGGTATTGAACTTGAATGCACTTCCTTCTGCCCTCGGCGCATCTTCTGGGTGGTTCTCTGGCGTGGTGGCGGTCGTTTTTCCTGACTGCGGTTCACAAGGCCTTCCTCCCCGCTGCCTTCGTGGGTCGGACTCGCGGAAGCGGGAACCTGGGTGCCAGGGGCCACCCGCACTTTATCCTGTGGGGGCGAGGCCTCCGTCTTTGGTGGTCCAGTGCCCAGGCTGTCCCCTCCCAAAGGCCAAGGCCACCGTACTGTTTGTCCGTGGTTCCCAGCGCTCCCTAGAGGTGCCCTCGCACTGGGAGGACGGAGCGCGTGGGGCCACTCAGGCCGAGGCAGAATGCGGCCCATGTGACAGCTAACGTTTCAGAGGGCCACTGCATGCAGCTCCCAAGGGTCTCACCCCCTCTGGCTGACCCTTGGACACCGAAGGCACAAGGTCGGTGGACATCAGTGGAGACGGGCCTCAGAGAGTGACCAGGGTTAGGGGGTCAGTCAACCGGGGCCGATGCCGCCTGTGGCCTGTGGAGGAGGCGGGGGCTGTTGTCACTCAGTTTGCCGCTGAGTTGGTTTGTCTCCTTCCAGGCAACAGGTTCCAACTCGCATGTTTCCCCATGGCTGTCAATGGCACTCCGTCCCCAACTCCCCAGGCTACAAAGCTAGGGGGCATCCGCTTCCTCCTCTTCCCTGACCACCCAGTCCTATCCATCATCAGGCTTGTCGGCTCTGCCCCCAGGGATCCCAGGCTCACCTACTTCCGTCCATGTCAGCACGGAGACCATAGCCCAAGCCATCCGAGGGCCGGACGGGGCACCGGGCGCCTGGCTGGGTGGTGAGTGCTGCTGATTCCGGGGCTCAGCATCAGGGAGCTCATTTTCGCGGGGAGAGAAGCTACGTCTCCCGCCATCCGCCCTCTCAGTACTGAGGGTAACCTCTTTGTCTGGTTTCTCAATGGGTTCGGAACTCAGGGAAGCGAGGAGACCTTCATCAGCCCCCTCAAAACCATCAACACTCTTTTCCCGCCCTCAGGTCGGCGTCTTCCTTGCTCTCAGTGCTTTGGGTCACAGCTGACTGTCGGGAATTGAGCGCCCGGATGGCGAGAACCTCATCCAGCCTCCCCGACGCCATTCCCAGAGGCCACACAGCGGCCGTCACCCACCGATCCCCGTTCATTCTCACTGGGCCCAGAGATGGCTTCAGAATCCATTTGCCCTGTCTGATTCCCTTTAGGTCACCTTGCAGAACAGACAACGTGGAACCGTGGCAGCTTCTGGTGGTGGTGGCCAGACTGGAAGCCATCATGGCGGTGGTGACAAATGTTCCATATTTTTATTGCAGCGTTTGTGATGCCTGTGTGTCGGTGTGTTAACAGTTACTAAATTATACTTCAATAATTTAGTATCTAAATTATACTTCAATAATGAAAGAGAGAGAGAGAGAGAGAGAGAGACAGCAAAGCTCTGAAAGGAAAACCATTTGCATGAACACAACAGAAGTCGGCCCTTCCCACACTGCCATTGGAAGGACTTCCTCCTGGGGATGACGGTGGTGGGGCCAAATGCTCAGACAGGTCTCATTTCCCCAGCCCCGTGGCGATGCGACTGTCTGGGGGTAAAGTCCTCGCCCTGCCGCTTACTACCGGGGTGCCCTCGGACAAGTTGTGAAATCTTTCGGCCTCAGTTTCCTCAGCTGTAAAAGCGGCACGACACCAGCGCCTGTCTCCTAGGGCACTAAATGGCGTTAATCCGGCGAAGGGCTTAGAATCACATTGCCTGGTGCGTGGTACGTGCTCAATAAATCTTAGCTGCGATGGTGGCTGTGGTTCTTTTTCTTCTCCCTGATTCCCACGGCTAACAGCTGCTGTCCGTCCCCCTTGTCATTCTGGTACCAGGATGTGCACCGACGCTTCTGCCAGCAGCCCTGAAACTCGGGATATTTAAGAAGACCAGACGCTCCGGGAGGAAGACAGGGAAATGAACACTAAGCCGCTTCCCCACACTGGTCTCCACCTCCCAGAGCAAGCTCTGCCCAGGGCCCCATCTGTCTGCTGGGTTCCCCGCATGCCCCCTCCTGGACTGTCTGCTTCCCAGCCCTGGCGTGATCTCTGTGCGGATGATGCCATCCCGGCACTCACCACTGCCTGGGCATTTCACCAGCGTGGGCAAGATGGCAGTGCTCGCAGGCCCTTTGCCGTCCGTCCGCATCCTTTTCTCCCCGTTCTTTTCTCACAGTCTGAGTCCTTTTCTCACAGTCTGAGGAGCTGTGAGTTTGCACCGGTCACTGTCCCCGGGAATGACCCCAGCTGTAAGGTGCAGTCCTGCTTCCTCCTTGCTGTGGGGTTCAGTCCCCCGCACAGGGCGCTGCAAAGGAAAGGAGGCACTGTTTCTCTCTGAGAATGGGGCCGTGACAGCACTAGGGGAGATCTGGTTGAACCAGGGGGGGGAAACGAGCTGCTGGGGGAGAAAAGAGGAAGGGTGGAGTCGGTGGGGTTCACGTAGCTCTCGCCATACAAAGAGCAAAGGGAGTGGGTGTTCGAGAACCTGTCGGGGCTGGAGCCAGCCTATGAGGTGAAGCAGGTTCAAGGCTGAGATGCAGGGGCAGCTGCCCCAACTGAGGCAGCCGGAGCAGGAGGGGCCGAGGCAGGGGGCACACGTGTTTCACGGGCCGTCTTAGAATGTACGGCCAGGCCAACAATTCTCTAACCCGCTGGCAGCTTTCAGAGGACCAAGCAGCAGCTAAGGCATGGGGAGCTTGAAGGCTTGTGCCAGGAAGATCTGTTGGTCCTTCCTTCGATACCTCCGTCTGTCCATCCACCCGTCCATCCACCCAGTAATTTATTATCATTGCCAGCGTGTGCCAGGCATCGGGCTGACCTCTGGGGGGGCACGGGTAAGTATGCAATTTGCTTGTGCTCTCAAAGTGCTCGTGTTCTATTTTCAGACACGAGAAAACAGTACGGTAGGATACAGGGAAGGACAGAGGTGCTGGATACACATAGGAGGGACGTCTAATCCCCGTACTTGGAGACTCCGGGCAGGCTTCCTGGAGGAGGAGGCAACATTTCACTTGACATCTGAAGGATGAGGGGAAGCCAGCCAGAGAAGGTGGAGCTGGCTAGTTGTCTTTCAAAATGTACACCCCCCGCTCTGATGGCGGAGAGCTGTCATTGGAAAGGGACTATATCTTCCAGCCCACCCTCTCCTCCCTGGTGTGGGTTGGCAGTGAAAGATCGCCGATGGAATGTCAGGGGAAGTTATGTGTGCCGTCGCCCGGCTAAGGCTTTTAAGAAGCGGGTGTGTCCTTCTCCAGCATCTGGACGCAGAGGCTGGCGGGATGGTGGAGCCACGGACAGAAGGAGGCTGGATCTCCGAGTCTGCAGAGGAGAGCTGCCCGAGCCCCAGGAGCACCTGCTCTGTACTGCTCCGAGAACAATAAATACACTTCTGTTACCTGAAGCTGTGGATGTGTGGAGTTCATCTGTTCTAGCCGTGAGTGTCTGTTAAAGGGAAATAAAGAATGCACCCCACGAAGAGAGGAAAGGGAGGTGAGCATCGCAGAAGAAATCTCAAGCACAAAGGTCCTGGCGAGGAAGGGGGGGGCAGGTGAGGCAGGGGGTGGGGGGTAGACTGAGGCCCGGTTAGCCTTGCTAAGCAGTGGCGACTGGCTCCTAAGGAAATAGGCCATGGCCAGGCCAGACAGCCCCAGGCGTGCCCCTCTCTGCCCTCAGGGTCAGAGAAGATGGGTGGCTTCCTGGAGGTCATCTGATCAGTGAACGCAGAGCTGGACTCGAGCCCAGGTCTTGCTGCCACGGCTCCCTAAGCGGTCATCCCTATGCTCCCAACACAATGTTCCAACAGAGACACTCCGACGTGCGTCTCCTAGGAACTCTATGGGAGTCGCCTGTGTGGGCTCTTTCTCCGGTTTTCTGGGACCGACTCCAACCGAGAATGCGGTCTCCTGGCAACAGGCCCAGGCCAACGCGTGGAACGGTCACCGCACCCTGACGGGGGCTCTGCATCCCCGGACTAACCAAATGAGTGTCCCGCCTGGTGTGGCCAGGCCCACTGTCTGGGGGGAGTCCACAAAAGCCCATCAGCCATGAGTGACCTGGGCCCTGCCGACCAGCTCCCACCCTTGTCTGAGCCACAGACAGGACGCAGTAGGGGGCAGAGGATGCTTAGTTACTTGCTCCCCTCTGCGCTCCCTGGGCTGAGTTTCAGAGAAGCCCAGCTTCCCCATCTGTACATCCCCAGGAGAGCGAGAAGCAGACATCGCTGAGCTCCCCTGGGCCCCTCTTAGCTGGCCGGCCCTTGCAAGCCCAATAAGCAGTGCTATTTGATGGGGGCAGGGAAGCCTAAGGGTTTGGCTCTTGGCTGGCTAAGACTTCCCGTTTCTTTGCCACCCCTCCTCAATAGGTCCTTGTTTCTGAAACCGGCATGTTCTGGATCACCCTTGCCCAAGGCCTTCCTTGGTTTTACAAAGTTGTCGCTCGTGCTCTTACAGAGAATGAGGGTGAGGTGCAGGGGCAAAGCTTCTGGTACCCTGTCCGCCTATTTCCCCATCCTCTTTTCCCCCTTTATTATGATTAACTCTCCTCATTAGGTAGTGTTTGAAGACAGAACGTCACTACCAAAACAAGTTTGAAAACAACTGTTCAAGTCCAGCCCTCTAATTTTCTAGATGGAGAGCCTGAAGCTCAGCAAGCTCAGCAGTACATTTTTTGAAAACTCATGCATAAGTTACAGCAAAAGGTCTGCTTGCCTATTTGTGTCTATGTCACCATCCATCCAACTATCTATCTACCCATCCATCCATACATACATCTGTCCATCCATCCATCCACACACACACACACATCCATCCATCCATCCATCCACACACACACACACATCCATCCATCCATCCATCCACACACATCCATCCAACCATCCATCCATCCATCCACACACACACACACATCCATCCATCCATCCATCCATCCACACAACCATCCAACCAACAATCCAACCATCCATCCATCCATCCATCCATCCATACACACATCCATCCATCCATCCATCCATCCATCCATCCATCCATACACACATCCATCCATCCATCCACACACACACATCCATCCATCCATCCATCCACACACATATCCATCCATCCATCCATCCATCCACACACATCCATCCATCCATCCATCCACACACATCCATCCATCCATCCATCCACACACACATCCATCCACACATCCATCCATCCATCATCCACACTACATCCATCCATCCACCCATCCGTCCATACACATGCATCCAACCAACCATCCAACCATCCATCCATCCATCCATCCATCCACACACACATCCATCCATCCACCCATCCACACATCCATCCATCCATCCACACATCCATCCACACATCCGTGCATCCATCCATCCACACACATCCATCCAACCAAGCATCCAAACATCCATCCATTCATCCATCCATCCACATACACATCCATCCACACATCCATTCATCCATCCATTGATCCATCCATCCATCCATCCATCCATCCGGTCAACAGGTACTGATGGCTTAGGATGCTCTGGCCTTCTTGCCTTGCAGCCTGTGTAATTCCTTCTAAAGTTCTTTGTCTTCTTGGCACCATGGAATACAAAGAACCTGGATTCTGCATTGATTTGGGCTCAAGCTCTTTTTTTTGCCACCTTCCAGGCTTAATTTCAGTTTCCTCAATTACAAACTGCAATCAGCATTTTCTACCTCCTGAATCCTGCAGGGATTTAATGAAACAGCGTGTACAACCCCTGATGGAGTGCCTAGAACAAAGTAGGGCCTCGATACCTGCTTGATGTCTAGAAGTTCTCTGAGTGCTCCATGCCTGGGGGAGAGCACAGAGCCCTGGGTCTGCTGTCATGTGGAAGTGCTCAAGGCCACCAGGAAAAGAAGTCTCTCCACTGTCCTTGCAGAAAGCCTGGCCCTTGCTCAGTTATGACCTAATCTGGGTCTGGCCAGAGTCAATGTCTTCCTTTTCCCCTCATTGTCTTGGAGGCCTCAAGTGAACTTGGCCAGGACGGTTTCCGCAAGAATGGTACGTTCACCCAGCAGGGCACACTGTGTGCATCCCCAACCCCCATGCTCTCTTGCCCACTATCCCGCCTGCAGCTTCTGGGGTACCTCCCCCCAGGTATCCCCACCACTCACTCCCTAGCTTCCTACACATCATCCCATCGATTGCCACCTCCTGAAAGAGGCCATTTCTGACTCTCCACCCTCTCCCTCCCCTTACCCTTATTTTTCATCGCACTGTTGGAAATTATATGATGTACTTATCATTCCCTTTATAGTCTGTCTCATCCTAGCAGGATGCAAGCTCCATTATTTTGTTCATCGCTGTTTTCCCAGCCCTGTCACATGGTTGGTACTTACACAGATTTGTTGAATGAGTCACTTGATGAGAAATTGGGAAACCCTAAATTGCCCTACCCTAAAATTCACCATATTCACTGAGATCACCCACCCCTGTGCCACAAGTGTCTAGGTGTCTGGGTCGAGATGGGATGACATGGGGCAAGGTCCTGGCAGGAGCATTAGAACGTCTCCCAAAAGTGGTGGTGTAAAGTTAAAACTCACCTAGCTACGCGTGAGGGGCTGCATACAGATTACACCTGCCCTCCTAGGAGCGGGCAGGGGAGTGACTGCACACAGGAAACTTGGGAGGCCTGCCTTGGAAGTCACACAGACCTGGGTTGCAAATCCTGACTCTACCGCTTTCTAGAGGTCGGCTAGTCCCTCTCTGAGCCTCGATTTCTTTTGTATGTACAGTGGAATAAATGTATAGGTCACTTACATGTATGTTTCATTTCTCTTGGGTACCTAACAAAACAGTTGCTGGATGGTAACGTACTCATATGTTTAATTATTGTAACAAATTACTGTAAGAGCTAATTATAATCCTCTGGTGTTTCTTGACTACTTTTTGGCCCAGCACATGGTCTGCCTCGGTAACTATTCCACAAGCACTTAAAATAAAATGTACGTTCTTTAGTTACTGAGAGAAGAGTATTGATTTCCTGACAAATATTACGATTTTCCTTAGTTCCCCCTCTGGCTTTGTCAATTTCTGCTACACCTATTTTGAAGTTCTGTCTCTAGGTAACCCTCATTTAGGGTCAGTCTGTCTTTTCGATAACTGGCCATTTCATCATTAAGAACGACTCTGCTATGGCGCGCCTGGGTGGCTCAGTTGGCTAAGCGTCCAACTCGATTTCGGCTCAGGTCACGATCTCATGGTTCGTGAGATCGAACCCCAAAGCCTACTTGGGATTCTCTCTCTTTCTCTCTCTGCCTCTCTCTCTCCCTTTCTCAAAACAAATAAATAAACATTAAAAAAAAGAAAAGAAATGCCCTGCTAATATTTCCTATATGCCAAACACATGTCTTATGTTCTACTTTGTCAGCTTTTAATACGGCCACATCAGCATCCTTCTGCAGCGTATTTTGTGGTGTACCATTTCTCAGCTTCTTACTTTCACCTTATTTGTCTTTGTATTTCCAATAAACTTCTTTGGACAGAATCTAGTGGGTCTCGCTTCTTCTTTGTGCATTCTGATAACCTCTGCTTCTAATGGAGCACCGAGCCCATGTATTTAACATAATTATAATGTTTGATAAATTGAGTTAAATCCCTCATCTTACTATTTGTTTTCTCTTTGTAATCATGTTATTTTTAGGATCCCATGTTATCTCTTCTATTGGCCTGTGAGCTGTATATTTTTGTTTTGTTTATTTTTAGGGGCATCTCCAGGGCTTAGAATGTGCATCCTTAATTACCATAGGCTACCTTGAGTTAATATTAGACACTTTCAGGTCCAGTGTAAGGTTTTGAAACATTCTGCTTCCATTTTACCTTCTTTCAATCCATTGTGTTCTTGTCAAACATTTCATTTCCCTGTATCATTACCCTACAGCACATAGTTATTATTTTGGATTAGAATAGTCCATTTTCACGGCGTTATTGAGGCTCGCTGACACAGCATAAAACCTAGCCAGTGAAAGTGAACAACTGAATGATTTTCGGGAAATCTACAGAGTTGTTCAACCATTGCCATGATACAATTTTAGAAAATTCCCATCACTCCAGAAAGGTGCCTGTTTCAGGCACTCACCAGAGTGCCCTCCCTCCTGGCCTCAGGAAACCTCTAATGTACTTTGTGCATCCGTGGCTTTGTCTTCCCTGGACATTTCACATAAATGGAATTGTACCATATGTAGTATTCTGCATCTGACTTCTCTCACTCAGTGTCATGTTTCTGAGGTTCATCCATGTGTCATTTTCAACGAGCTTGTGTCAAAGCTCATTCCATTTGATCGCCGAGTAATAGTCCATTACATGGGTATAGCGCCATTTTTGTTTACCCATCCATCCATTGATGGGCATCTGGATTATTTCTACTATGGGGACATTATGCACATTCCTGTAGAAACCTCCGTGTGGACAATTGGTTCACTTCTCTCGGGTACTATCCTAGGAGTGGAATTGTTTGTTGTCACAACGGGGGTGCGGTGGGGTAACGACATCTAGGGGGTAGAGGCCAGGGTTGCTGCTAAATCACTGGACAGCTCCCCACCACCGAGAACCATCCTGCCCAGACGGCAAAAATGCCAAAGTGACAAATTTTGCTCTAGGCTCAGGAGGTAAGAATGTCATGATGTATGAGCAACGTCTGGGAGGAGGTGTTCTGTATTTGCAGATTACAATCTGTTTTTTTTTTAAGTAATCTCTACACCCACCATGGGATTTGAACTCATGACCCCAAGATCAAGAGTCACATGCTCTTTCTTCCTACTGAGCCAGCCAGGCACCCTGAAGATTCCAGTCTTTGAGCTTTGATTTCCATCTGTCCTTTAAGATTCCCATTAAGTGGAGTGAGGAGGCATAGTCACCCCCACTGGCCAAATGGGGGACTTACAGGCTCAGGAAAGCACCGTGAGATCCCACACTTGGTGCCCCTGCACCCGGGGACATGTGGCTGGGCTCAAAGGGGCTTGCTCCATTTGGGGGTTTGAGCTCCCTCTCTGGCCTGGTTAACTCTGAGAAGCCTCTCCTCTTCCTTGGAGATTCAATCTAGGCGAGTCTGGGGACAGCAGTGAAGGAAAAAATGGACACATCCTGCTAGGCTCCTGAGGGGGAGGACAGGGGGCAGAAGGATGTCCTGGAGGGGAAAGGGAAGCCAGAGAAAGTGTTGAGGAAGCTGTTAAACACTCCCAGATCTTCTCCCCAGTTCCACGCTGTGGGGTGACTGCCCTCCCCACTCAACACGGGATGCCATGTGTATTCGCTGGTGACTATGACCCGGGAGTGCCTGCCCTGGAGACCTCCGAACACCGGGGAGGCTAGAACACCATCCTGAAAATAGGGGGTTAAGTGAATGTATCATCAGGGGCATTAGCAGCCAGACCTCTAGACAGGGGAATGGAAAGGTCTTCTCTGGAGAGTTGACACATCAAGTGGAAAGATCTCAGGACATCCCCCCACCCCCACACTGATGCTTAACACTCCTCGTCACTATTGTGTCTGGCTCTTTATCGAGAACAGACAATGAAGGATCATCGGAGGCATTGCCGAAAGCCTCTAATGTGAACTCAGAGACCTAAGTAGGCACACAGACCACAGGAAATGGCATGGAAAAGAGAGCACGCGTTAAGAAAAATCATAAAAAATTATCATAATAAAAACAAACCCCTCTGAATTCAAAGAGAGATAACAGAAGACATTGCATCCATGAAAAAAGAACATGAAGCCATAAAAAAGGAACACAGGGAATAAGAAGAGGTCTCAGGGGAAAAATATGATAGCAGAGTTATAAAACTCCATGGAAGATTTGAGAGAGAACACTGAGGACATTTCTCAAGAATGTAGAGCAAAATACATCACTGAAAATGGGAGAAGGATAAGAAAATCAGAAGGCTGGTACAGGAGTTCTAATACTCCAGTCATAGGCATTCTAGAAAGAGAAAGAAAATGGCATGTGTGGGGGGCGGGAGGGTGGAATATCAATAAAATAGTTAAGGGAAATTTCGCAAATGTTGAAAGACATAAATCTCAAGACCAAAAGGATGCACGAGAGCTTAGCCCGTGTCTGAAGCCAGATTTCTATCAGGGAAGGTCAGGGGGAAATTTCAGGACATAGTGGCACAGAGAAGAGTCTATGAACTTCCAGAGAGGTCGAAATGGAATCAGAGTGGCTTTAAAACTTCTCAGAGCAATGCTGAACACCCAAGGACAGAGGAACAAGCCTCCACAGTTTTGAAAGGAAAGTATCTCTAACCCAGAGTTCTAGGTCAGGCAAAAAATATAAAATACAACGAAATAAAATATAAAATAAAATAAAGATAGCCTTCACCATGGGAGGTCTTGAGAAATTTACCTCCAACCTCCTCCACTGGAAATTGCCAGAAGCTGTGTCTGCTGCCACAGGAGTGAGCCAGGAACAGAAAGATGTAGAGACCAGGAAGCAGGAAATCTGACTCGAGAGAGAGAGGGGTCCAAGGGGCCCTCGCACTGGTGGGAGGTGGAGAGCCCAGAATGCCCCCTTCAGAGGGCACCAAGTCCCGTTTGGGCCCAGAATGGCCACTGCAGAGGGCACCAAGTCCCGTTTGGAAATGCCAGAAGGTTCCGGAGAGGCTTCTTTCGAGATGATGGAATTGATAAAAAGTCAGATGTGAATGAAAGCACATGGAAAGCTTTGGGCAATTGGCAAAGCGTTTGAGGTTTAAAAAAAAAAAAAACGATTAGTGATGAGTGCACAGAAAACTAAGCAAATGAAAAAATCATAACACTGAGTGCAGAACGGTCAGCCCAAGGAATTAAAAGTGGCTGCTTCTGGAGAAGCGGTCGTGAAGGAGAGAAGCGTTGGAAACGCGGCTCGTCTTAACTAACTTCTTAACCACTGACTCTCTCAGCTAGGAGCTTGGTTGACGGATAAAAATTGGAAAGTAAAAACAATACCATTGGAATACATGTTAAAACCAGTGACACCTGAGTCAAGTCTGTCTCCGAGTTAATAATGTGACAACAGCAGGTCCCTGATTTTGACCAAGTCCTTTTAGGGGTTACTTTAGGGGAAGCTGGGAGAAAGCTGTCCGGGAATTCTGAACTAATGTGAGTCTTAAGATCAGCCTTGCCCTCCAGAAGCCGGCGTTCCAGTGGGGGGGGGCGGCAATAAACATGAACGAGAGAGGGGTCAGCTGACCGGCATGTTGAGCACTTTGTGAACGGGAGTTACCAGGTGAGGCGCCATCACGGGGGGACCCCAGCGAATCCCTGGGTAGGAGGGGTTGGGGGAGGGGAGGGTGGGCAGGGGACACTGGGGGCTGGATTCCGGTGTCCCGACTCCTGGAATGGCTGGGAGGGACAAGGGCGGCCTTGGGGATGAGCCCAAGGCAGGTCCTTGGCTGAGCGAGCTGCAGGCTATTGCCGTTGATTGAATGTTGGTATCCCTCTAAAATGTGTGATGTTGAAAACCTAAGGTGCCGTGATTAGGTCACGAGAGTAGAGCCCTCCTAAATTAGTGCCCTTATAAAGAGGCCCCAGAAAGATCCCTGGCCCCTCTTCCACGTGAGGACACAGCAAGAAGTGGACAGGCTGCTGCCCAGAGGACAGCCCTCTCTGGCACCTGACCGCACTGGCACCCGATCTCTGACTTCCGGAACTGTGGGAAAGAAACGTCTGTTGTTTCTAAGCCCCCCCGCTGTGATGTTCTGTTACAGCAGCCTGGAAAAACTAAGACAACTAGAGAGGTCAGGAAACTGACTCCTCCTTCTTCCCAGACCCCCGAGGGGATTGCAGGGGCCTTGGGGACAGTTCCTGACGTGCCTATGGGCATCTGGCCTGTGGGGTCCCTCCTTCCAGTCGCTGCTTTCTGGCCCAGCGAGAGGCACTGGACTAGGAAAGCAGCCCCCCTTCCGCTGCTCCCTCGCTGTGTGACACGGGTGAGTGCCTGCCCCTCTCTGAGCCTCAGTCTCATCTGAACAACTAGGAGGTGGGAACTGGTGAAGTCTAAGGGGTAGCTCTGGTGGTAACGCGTTGGCATCTTCAAACCCTCAAGCCTTTGGAGAAACATCCACTTCTCCGGCGATCAGAGACTGCTTGCTATGGATCGGAACTGAGTTAGAAGGAAGAACAACACAGATAGGGCTCCTAACCTCGGGGAGCTTACGGAGGGACACAGGGACAGAACGACCGAGAGGCCATTAGGATATGTCTGTGCAGGAGGAGGGAAGCAGTGCATGTAGGTGGCCGTTTCCATCGGTGGAGTTCATGAGGCTGGGTGACCGTGGGCCACAGTGGATGGCGGTCAAGTAAACCCGAGGACGGCCGAGGAGATGGGCCAGCAGGCACCCATATGGGTCGGCGGACTGGATGGTGCTTGCATCCAAGGCCCCCCACACCAGGAGCAGCGGCTGGAAGAGGTGACCCCTTAGGATGTCCTTCAGCCCAGTGCGGTTCACAGCAAGGGCGACTGTGGCTTCTCACCATGGTTTTGGACCCTGGGCACTAAGAAAACGGCTGAGTGACCTTGTGCCTCGATCTCCCTGGGCCCCGCTTACCAAGTTTGTAAAGCAAGGCTGATGGGATGCGCTTCGCAGCCTGGTTGGAAACACTGAGGCGACACGCCAGAATCGCCTGGGACACAAGGGTTCGGTAAGTGGCGGCTACTGTCAATCGGCCTCAACCTCCATTTCGGACCTTCTTCCATCCTGCCGTCCAAGACGCACTTTTAAAAACACAGACTTGGGGCGCCTGGGTGGCGCAGTCGGTTAAGCGTCCGACTTCAGCCAGGTCACGATCTCGCGGTCCGTGAGTTCGAGCCCCGCGTCAGGCTCTGGGCTGATGGCTCAGAACCTGGAGCCTGTTTCCGATTCTGTGTCTCCCTCTCTCTCTGCCCCTCCCCCGTTCATGCTCTGTCTCTCTCTGTCCCAAAAATAAATAAACGTTGAAAAAAAAATTTTTTTTTAAATAAAAATAAAAAAAAATAAAATAAAATAAAAACACAGACTTCTCATGCCGCTCCCCCCTTCAAATGTTTGCCACTGTAGCTGGTGGAAAAGCAGCCCCCTTGCCGTGGCCTGCACAGCCACACCGGCTGCGGTACTGTTCCTCAGATGTGCCAAACACATTCCAACCTCAGGGCCTTTGCACTTGCTGTTGCTCCTGCCTGCAACATTACTCCCCCTATCCCTACCTGGTAAACTCCTACTTAACTTTTCAAGCCTCAGCTTAGAGAGCACTTCATAGTGGAGGTTCCCCGCGGGCTGCTAACCCTATTAGCAGCTCTCATAACATCCCTCGCATTTCCTTCAAATCACATAGCTGTTCTTTTGTCGTGCGTTTAATGCGCGTCTGCCCCACGTGACTAGGAGTTGTAAAAGGACAGGGGCCCTCTTCTTTGTTCATAAACCATGTAGCATGCCTGGTACATCGTGCTCGATGGTGCATAATAAATAGTGTGTAACTGAAGGATTTTATGAATGAATGAATGAACGAATAGCAGTTTTTCATCCCGCTTCCTGTTTTCCCCAGGACGAGGGCCTAGGGTTGCCCTCCGGGACACCCAGGAGGCTCAGGGGAGGAGCGTCACCTGCACGTCTATAAGGGGCCCGAGGCCTCTGGAGGAGGGGCCAGCTGCGGACTGCAGCCCAGGGTGCCACGCTGGGACCAAGATGCCTCCTGCCTGAAAATCGGCAGCCAAGGGAAGGTCTGCTGTTTGTCTTCACGAGCGACCTTGGCAGAAGGGAAGAATTTGGAGTCGGAGGCCCCAGAGGATCATGGGCTCTGATGACCCAACAGGGTGAGACCCTGGGGAAGTCTTGGGAGAAGGTGAGTGTGTTTTGCATGTAGAGTAATACTTATGGTCAAATGGAGGCGCTATGGAGGATTAAAAATGAAGTTTGGTAGCATGTCACTTCAAGAGGCAGAGTCCAGGGGCGCCTGGGAGGCTCAGTCGGTTAAGCGTCCGACTCTTGGTCTCGGCTCGGGTCACGATCTCACGGTTCGTGAGTTTGAGCCCCGCATCAGGCTCTGCGACGACAGTGTAGAGCCTGCTTGGGGTTCTCTCTCTCCCCCTTTCTCTCTGCCCCTCCCCCAATCGTTCTCTCTGTCTCTGTCTCTCTCCCAAAATAACTAAACTTAAAAAAGTAAAAAAGAGGTAGAGTGTAATTCACCACCCCTCTGGAATCTGGGCAGGACTTGTGAGTTGCCTCCATCCGTCAAATGTGTCAGAAGTGATGTATGACTTCCTAAGAGGCTTGCAGCCTTCACTCTTGCTGACTTGGAGACTAGCTGCCACACGGGGAAGCTGGAGCTAGCCCGCTAGAGAGGCCGTGTGGAGGTAAACTGAGGCACCCATCTGACAGCCCCAGCCAATTGCCAGACATGTGAGGAAGCCATCCGGGACCAGCCGGCCTCCAACCGACCTGTCAGCTTGACCTTTCTTCTTGCCTAAACTTCGTCCAGCCAATACCACAGGGAGCAGAGGGGAGCCATCCCGGCTGAACTTACCCAAATTACCAAACCCTAAATCAGGAGTCATCAGGGGCTGTTGTTTCAAGCCACCGGGTCTTGGGGTGGTTTTTTTCACAGCAACAGATAATCGGCACACCTTTTTGTCGGTCTGTCTGCCTGTCTGTCGCTCTGTCTCCTTGACCAGACTTCTCTTACTCTTCCAGTCTCCTGATCACGACAGCACAAAGTATGAAGATCATGCCGCAGCATCTCGTAGACCTAGATAAAAATCTTATTCCTCCCACGTACTAGCTGTGTGACTAGAGACGGGTTTCCTAACCTCTCTGAACTTTACTGTCTTTTGTCGGGGAGATGGGGATACTCATTTGCACAGTGTGTTATTGTGGGTTATTGTGCGGCTGAAATGAGATTATAATATTCAGTGCCCGGCACATAGCAGGTGTTCAATAAATTTTATCAAGCTGCCAATAAATATTTATTAAACATCTACCAGATGTGGCCCTGATCCTGGAATCATGGGGCTGGATAAGACAGACAGGGGCTCTGCCCTCACAGAGCTTATAGTCAGGCAGGAGAAACATCCGCAAGGACACGGGGGTAGAGGGTCGTACAGGGTCTGGAGACCCTGAAGTCAGAAGAAAGAGAACAGCCCCTGCAAAGGCTTGAGGTGGGTGCGAATCGGGAACCCAGGGGGGGGTCTGCGAGATGGGGGAGGGGTCTGCGCCCCTGGGATACAGAGATGGGGGCTGCTTTATCGCCAGCGGTGGCGCTATTGACATCCGGCCAGGTTCAAGACCGACGCAGGGCAGACGTTCAGTTCACGCTGGCCACGTGGCTGAGGAGGGAGGAGTCGAGGCCTCCGCTGTTCCCGCCGTGCTCCCGGTGGGTAAGTAGAGCCCGTCCCAAGGTCTCACATCCTCTGGTCCTGGCTGGCCCGAGCTGATAATGCTGCTGCTTGAGCCCCTGGGGGGAGACTCACTTCCTCTTCCTCTGCAGCTCGCCGGAGCCCCAGCTGTCAGGGAGGCCACACGGGAGTGTGGGCTGGTGCGCGCACGCATGCACGGACAAGCCAAGCCACAGGGGCCCCGGGGGGCCGCGGCCAGGCCCACGTCACTGCCCGGCCCGGGGGTGGGGGGTGTGGGGTTGCAGCTGCGGGAGGAAGCGCCTCGGCCGATGAGCGTGGGGAGCGGCCAGTCCCTGCCGGGGACAAAGGGGCTGGGCTGAGGAGCGGTCCTCTTGCGGTTCCATCCAGCGACAAGTGCCTGTGCGGCCCCAGGACGGAGCCCTGCGGCCCCACGCGACAGCTGAGGCGATGGGCCGCAGAGGCGGGGCCGGCCTGCTGTGGGAGCCTGGGGGACTGAGAGCCAGACTTCACCCTGCATTTGGGCCTGTGTGGGCACACGCGCGCGCACACACGCGCGCGCACACACCTGGGGAAGGCAGATCCCGACATAACATGCGCCGTTATGAATCAGACGGAGGGACACGCAGGCACACAGACGCACGGACGTGCGGCGCCGGCGCGGACACGTCCAGCAGCAGGACGCTGCCCCCTGGGAGGACGCGGCAGGCCACCGTGCGCGGCCAGCCCCACTCCGCACACCCAGCGCCCGCGCCTCACGGCAAACACGCGAAGCTCAGGCGCATCCATGGATGCCCCTGCCCGCACCTCCCAGGGAATTGCACCAGAGCAGAGAAGCACCGGCTCCCCGCCAGCCCACTGGCATCCTGCTGCCCGAGCGGCTGCCGGCCCTAGTGGCCTTTGTGATGGGCCCCAGGGGGGCACCTGGTCCGGCCTCTCTTTCCCTCCTCCTTCTCTAGCCCCTAGAATGACTCCCCACCTCGCTGTCCTACAGGATCCTTCTTGGGCTGGTGGCCCACTTGTGTGGGTGCCAGGATGAAACTCTTGCAGGAATTTGAGGCCTGGATCAAGAGATTGCCAAGGAATTCCCGGTTCCCCGATTGAAGGACGCTTGAAGGACTTCGATCAGCCACGGACCTGAGTGGTCGATGGCGCCAGCCGCTTACTGCCTAGTGCGAGGGCTAAACTCAGTCCCTTTGGCCTGAGGGAAGCTCAGTTTCCCCTACTTGCCGTCCGGGGCTTGGGTCCTCGGCTGTCCCCCTGCACACGTGGGCCTCTCTGCCACTCTGACCTTCTGGCTCTTCTTGCGACCCACCAAACTCGTGCCTGCCTCAGGGCCTTTGCACCTACTCCGTTCTCTGTCTGAAACCCGCCCCCCGCCCCCACCTCGCCCAGGTCTTTGCCTGGCTCCCTCCTCACCATTCAGACCTCTGCTCACATGTCACCTCCTCAGAGCGGCCTGTCCTGATCTGCCTAGCTAAAATATCTCCTCCAAGTGGGCCCTCAATCCTGGCTACTTGACAGAATCACCCGGGGAGCTTTAGAAACTTATCCGATGTCAGGCCCTGTGTAAGCTATCAAGGAAGAATCTCCAGGGTGTGGGTCCCCGGGGCCAGGGTTTTAAAAAAGTCCCCGCGTTCTAATGTGCATCCAGGACTGAGAACTCTTGGCCTGGAGACGTTGCAGCTAGTAAGACGAACGGCTGCGTTTTGCATCCCCTCAGGCCCCTCACCTCATTGCTGCTGTTTGTTGAGCGCCAACTATATGCCAGGCCTGCCGTGGATATATTCAGTAGGGTCTCAGCACACCCTTGCACAGTACTTCCTCCCCAGAGTACTGTTCAAAGGGCTCCGCACAGTACCACGCATCCCTCCCCCCAATGGCTCTATGATGTGGGAATTCTCATTATCCCCATTTGATGGGCGAGGAAACTGAGGCCCAGAGGGAGAATGCAGCCTACCCCCAGGTCATGCAGCTGGCAAACAGTCTAGAACGGGGACTGTAACGCAAGCGGCACGGTTCCAGAGCCTGGCTCTTAACCCTGACCCTGTTATGTTCAGCTGCCTTTGTTTTGTTTAGTCCTCAAACCGCTTTGTGACACGACAATTTAAAGGTGAGGAAACTATGCCTCAGAGAGTCAGGAGGTTGACCGAGGTCACCCGCAGCCAGGATTCCAACCCAGGTCAGTCTGAGCCTAGAGTATGGGGTGCAGGCTCCAGGGTGGGGACCCCTGCACAACCCTTATTCCCCCACCTCCCAGAAACCAGCCTTAGGGGCAGTGAGGCCCATGGGAGATCGGAGCCAACACGGGTCAGCCCGCTTGCTGCCTATGAATTAATTTAATAATCGTAAGAGCTGACATAGACATCATAGCTGTTATTACTGTTTGACATACGTTGGTTCATGTGACCCTCCCTTTACAGAAGAGGAAACAGGTGCATGCAGAGTTAAGAGTTGGGCCCAGGGTGCCACGGCTGGTGGGTGTGCAGCTGAGACTTGCGTTCCCGGCAGGCTGGTTCCAGCCTGCCTGCTCTTAACCCCTACGCCGTAATCCCCTTGCCTATTTAAGCTGCTAAAAACTCACTCGTCTCCTCTACGAAATGGGTACCACGAGTGCCCACCTCAGTCGGAAAATCGGAGGAGCGGACGAGAGCACAAAGGTGTGGCGGGGCCCGGGCACAGGGACCTCGCACGAGCGATGCGGCGGGAGAGGTCGCTGCACAGAGTGACAGAGCCACACCTGCAGCAATGACCTTGGAGTCTCGCCCACCATCAGGGCTGAACTAGTACGGGCCATGGATGCAGCTGGTGACGTTTGGAGGCCTCCAGTCCGCGGTTCCCCCAGAGAGGCAGGGGGCCTCTGCAGCCCCTGGGGACCCTGAGGGATGGGGGAAGGTTCCGCAAAAGAAGTCACACTGGAGCTCAACACGGTCATCTTCAAGCGCCCGGAAAGCCCCTGCGTGCGTCACCGCTGACCGTCTGTTGACGACGATTTGCGATTGCTACTGTGGCTGCGTGCTCTGGGGTGAGGTTTACAGCAGAGCAGGAAACAGCAGGCGGCAGGCGTGGTAGAGACGGGACGGGGAGAGGGCTGGGAGCCCTGAGGCTCCTCACAAGCACGTCCTGGAAACGCCGGCTCCATTTCCTGGGACCCCGTGAAAATCCGTCCCTGGAACGGGCCGTCCTGGGATTAAAGACTTCTTCGTGAGTGTCTGTGACGTTCTCCCCGTGTGCGCAGTAGCATCGAAATCTGTGAGCGTCATCAAAGACGTCCTGTCTGGAGGGCGTGAAGGCAGCCTTTAGAAGGTTCTAGCTGTCTCTCCCGGCCCCGGACCCTGTGGCACCTCACCAGGGGTGCTGTTCATCACTCTAGCCCTTCGGAGAGATCTCCAAATGCGCGGACAACCAACCGTGTGCCGAGGCCCCCTCCAGCGCCGTTGTGCCCCCCAAAGATGTCGTAGGACTTAGCAAACAAGGGCACCGCGCCTCACGTGTGCCATATTTTCTCCCGTGTTCCTGCCTCTGGACCGGCTGTTCCCTTTGCTGTGCAGCCAGCCTGGCGAATTTCTCCTGGTCCCCCCAAGACTCAGCGCAAGCATTCCTTGTTTTGTGAAACCTTCTTCCACCCGCAGCCCCGCAAAGGCCCTGTGCCCCCCCCCCCCCCCCCCCCCCCGCTCTGAGTTCTCCCACCAGAAGCGGGGCTGGACCTCCTTCAGTTCTCTTCCTCCCCGTCTGCTTCCCAGGATCCACTTTGGGGCCATCATAAAGCAGCTTATGCTCCAGAGAAGCGGTTCCCAAAGTCCCTGACCCAGCAGCATCCTCCTCGGCATCCCCGGGGACCCTGCTGGAAATGCAGATCCTCAGCCTCGCTCCAGACCTACTGAATCAGAGACTCCGGAGGGGGGCCCAGGAGTCTTTCAAGCAGCCCCCCGGGCTTCTGACTTACGCACGCTTAAGTTTGCGAACCGTTGCGGTAGGGAGATAGGGCAAATTCACGAATGTCTGATCCAGAACAAATAAGATAGCAACCACAACAGACAGCACCCGGAGGACTGTGTGTCAGACTCAGGCTAGCACTTGACCTGCATTAATTCTCCACAGCAACGTGTGAGGACTGTATTAATATACCCATTATGTGGAAGACGAAACAAGGGCTCAGACGGTCACTCCCTTTGTCGAAACAACGACTAAGTGGGGTGGGTCCCAGTTGCAAACCAACCACGCTGGCCCCTCTGGCTACGGACCCCGTGTGGTACCTGCAGAGAGTGTCACTTGGGGGTCTAAAAGAGGGAGAAACTACACTGAGGTCAGGTTTTCCCTAAATTTTGTGTTTTCAAAATAGAATTAAAAAAATTAAATAGTGGGGCACCTGGGTGGCTCAGTCGGTTAAGCATCCGACTTCAGCTCAGGGCACGATCTCACGGTTCGTGAGTTCGAGCCCCGCGTCGGGCTCTGTGCTGACAGCTCAGGGCCTGGAGCCTGCTTGGGATTCTGTGTCTCTGTCTTTCTCTGCCCCTCCCCTGCTCATGCTCTCTCTCTCTCTCTCTCTCTCTCTCTCTCTCTCTCAAAAGTAAATAAACACTAAAAAAAAAAAAAAAAAAAAGATTAAATAGTGCATCTTTTTAAAATAAAAAAAAAAGCAAATTCTTGATCCCTCTTACCCATCTCTCATCCCAGCTCTCAGAAGCAACTACTCTTGACTCTTTTGGTTGCTTTTTTGGGTATTTACTTCCATACTTTAAAATATTTGCATCATGTATTATCTCTTGTTTCGTCCCTATTAGACGCCCCCCCCCCTTGACTTATGCTGGATAAGGACTTTTGCTCACATACACCCCTGTCCCAGGACCCCTCCTGCCCCTGCCCCGACACCTCTAGGAGGCCTTATTGATTTGTTTGTTTAATTTTAGAGAGAGAGCGTGCACTCACAAGTGGGGGAAAGGGGCAGAGAGAGAAGGCGAGAAAGAGAATATTTTTTTTAATGTTTATTTTGTTTATTTTGAGAGAGAGAGAGAGAGAGAGAGAGCAGGGCCAAGCAGGCTGCCAGCACGGAGCCCCACGCAGGGCTCGATCTCACAACCCTGGGATCACAACCTGAGCCGAAATCAAGAGGGCTGACGCTCAACAGACTGAGCCACCCAGGTGCCTCCTAGGAGGTCTCATTTACATCGTAAGCATTATAGATTTGTACACTTCTTTTGACAGTTTTCCTTCTAGTAGTGGTGAAGCTAGTTGAGGACAGGGCCTGTTTCTCTAATTGCCCAGAGGTACTCTAACTAAGGGCAGCTCTGATCCCCTTTTCCGCTTCGGACATTGCCACCAATATAATTAATCCCCATTAATATGGACTAAAACCCACAGAGCCGTGTTTGAGAATTGTGATCAAATAAATACTATTCCCTGCTGAACCAAGTAGAGTTTTAAGGTCGTATTTCCTTTCTGGGACTTTTTGCTTTTTCCTGAGGCTAATAATTGTCGTGGCCCTTGCTTCTTGGCCCCTGTGGTGCCCCTTTTCTTAGTTTGCCTCCTTATGGAATGCTCTAGAATTATCTTGAGTTCCATTATTCCACAGTATGCTCTCCCTGAAGATTCCCCAGTTCCTGAGCTCTTCTGGTGACTGTATGAGCCACCCGAGCATCTTCCACAAAACCATATGATCAATTTAGATCATATTCAACTTTAAGTAGCTTAAATAAGAGAAGTTCCCGGTTGCTTGTTTGTTTTTGGTTTTTCTCAAGTCACAAAAATCTAGACGCAAATCCGGGACAGGCACAGAAGACCCACGGTCATCAAAGATCCAGGCTCTTTCCACCTTGTTGCTCCACTACCCTTAATACAGAGCTCCCAACTCACGGTTCAAGATGGCTGCTTGAGCTCCGAACATCATGTCTGCATTCCAGCCATTAGAAAGAAGGCCTCTTTCACTCTATGTCAAGACACTTCCTGAAAGTGGCACCCTCCATTTCTGGTCACACTCCCATGTTTACAACTTAGCCACATGGCTACATACCTAGTTGGGAGGGAAGTTGGGAAATGTAGTCTTTATTCTGAGTGGTTACATGTCCAACAGAAAAATTGAAGTTCTGAGTTTAGGTAAGAGAAAGAAAATTGAGAGTGGGCACACCTGGACGGCTTGGCCATACTTTTTTTTTTTTTTTTTCCTCTCCCCTAAACATCTGAACTGTCATTCTAGTCCTCATACCGTTGCAGAGAACACACAGCAGCCCCATCCTGCCTCCCCAGCGTCGTCTCTCCTCTTTTTGTGCTCTGGACATCCCAGACTCCTCCTTGCCTTGGGGCCCTCCCACACACTGTGCCTGGGCTGGTGGTGTCTCCCTGAGAGCCCACCCCATCCCTGATGTGACAAGCTCCTACTTCCCCCCAGTTCTCAGGTGAGGTGACAGCTCCTTGGAGATCCCCACCAGGTCAGAGCCGGCCAGGCCATCCCGCAGCCTCCGGGGCATCCTTTGCCACTGTAATTAGATACTGACTCGGGTGATTATGCTCACTTACTGTCGCCCTTGCTAGGCTGTGAGCTCCTGGAGACAGGACCACCTCTGTCATGCCCTTCAGCCCGACACACAATAAACCTTTGTGGCATGAACAAAACCTATTCTTAGAAAGCCCTCCTCCTGAATCGCATGTCTGAAACTTCCTACCCTTCCGGAACCAACTAAAATGTCCCCTCTTCCAGGAAGCCTCCCTGTGCTCCCTCTGACACAAATAGCCCTCCCTCCCGAATGCTCCCAGACCTCTTAGTCACGGTCACTCTCTGCCACACGGCACTGGCTTTGGGGAGGTTCCCCTGTGAACCTGTGAGGACCCACACGTGATTCTTCTGTGGCTCTCGCACACACGTACAGGGACAACCTGGGAGATTCTCCGGTCCTTCGCAGAACTGCTGGCCCAGAAGCAGGACTCCTGATGTGGCCTCTGGCTCACCTCATGTGACACCTGGCAATGGCCTCACTTTCCCCCACCTGGACTTTCTGGGTCCTTCCCTAGCTGACATTCTCTGCTTTGCCCCCCCCCCCAATTGCTGCATGCAGCTCAGGGGATGCTGACCTTGACCCAGCAGGCCTCCCTCCACGGGTGATGCATTCAGGGTCCTCGGGGTTTTGTTTTCCAGCTAGAGATCAAAGGAATGGACACTAGGCTCACAGGCAAAACAAAACAGAACAAACCTACCGGAGTGGAGAAACTTTTATTAACTTAACAGCTGGCCCCAGAGTGCCCCATAGGGGGAAACGTAACACCGTTGGGAAAAAAATATTTTGACAAGTGCTGGCGAGGAAGGTAAGAACTCCACCAGGGGCCAAAGCCTCAGAGCAAGGGAGGACACTCCCCTGGGAGAAGGAAGACGTCACAGCTCCCGGGACATCCAGGACAGCAGCAGGGAGACCCCGCAAAGAATAGTAGAATCGGAGCTTAATATTTATGGATTCCTGGGTCTGCACTAAGGAATGTGTATACCTTGTGCTTCACAGATTGCGGCAATCGAGGTGGTTGATTGCAAAACTGAACAGAAGGAAGAGAAAAGGGGAGAAAGAAAGAAAAGGGAGGCAAGGCAGAGAACAGTCAGAAAAGTACAGAAAAGAAGAGACGAGGAAAGCATCTCTGGCTAGCTGAGGCCGGGCGGGCAATCTACGGAGGTCAGAGGTAACAGTGGCTCAGATAAGGCAGGAATCTCTTTCTTTCCTGGGAAGTCGCTGAAATGTCCTGGAGGTTCTGCTCTGTGAATTTCTCAGTCCCTCAGCACGTGACGCGTGAAGGTTTACTGGCACGTGGGCATCGCAGCTGGCGGGAAGGGACGCAGGGGAAGGGAGTTCTGGGTCTTCCCTGAAGGGTTGCTCCCTGGAAGGTGCACACATCCCTTCTGCTCACACCCCGTCCTCCGGAGCCTGCTCGCCCATCGCACCTGTTGCGAGGGGGGCTGGACGGTACAGCTGGATTCTGAGCAGCCATCGGCCCAGCCGAATGTGCTGTTACTAGAGGAGCCACAAATGTCTGCCGCACACAGAGATAGGGGTGGGGGGGGGGGGCGGTGCAAATAGGACTAGTGGGAAGCCTGGGGCATCCGGCTCGGAAAGCTGGTAGGAGCCAACAGTGGCCATGGGGCAGGACCCGCAGCCCCGGCCATGCTAAGGGACAGGCTGGCTGGGGCATGTCCCCACTGCCACCCCAGGGGAGGAGTGCACATCTGTTCCTACATCTTTGCATCAGGATCCAGGGGGGAGGCATTCCAGGATCCAGCTGGTGGAGGCAAAGTCACGAGCCCCGGTCCTCCCGCGCCACGGGGACGGAGGATTCCTCTCCACGTGTCCACCACGCATGGGATGCCGGTGCGCCCTTCTCATAGCCACCCTTTGAGATGAGAACAATGACACATCCCATAGGACGTGAAGGGTAACATTCACTGGCCCCGCTGCCGGACTTCTGTGAGCGAAGCATTGCTCTAAGTGCTTTCCAACGATCAACCCTTTTAATTTGTCTTGGCCCCAGAACAGCCATCTAGGGCAGGCACCTCCGTACCCCTCCCTTACAGCGACACTGGGAGGCAAGGAAGGTGCTCCCGTCTGGGCAGCTGGTAAGTAGCGGCAAAGCTGGGATCGCAACCCGGGCAGTCTGGCTCCAAATCCGCGTTGGTGACCCATGCGCTGCGCGGTCCGCGCAAGGGAGGAGCAGCGGGGAAAGGCGTGGGGCTGCGCGTTCCGGGATGAGACTCACCCCACCCCGCCCCCCACCCCACCCCCAGGTTTTCCAAACAATATTCAGGAGAAGATGCTGGATTCGTCTTTCGTAAATGTGCGGTGTTGCTGCTGTTCTCCGGATCAAGCCAATTTCACGGCAGGGTGAGTGAGGGACGGGTTCCGAGGCGGCACTTGCAGGAAGTGGGGGCGGGGGTGGGGTGGGGCGGGGAGGGAGAGCATCCCAGCGCCCGCTCCCCCTGGGAATTAGCCGAAGCGTAGGGGGAACCCCGGAACTGCATCAGGTCTCCGAACAAAGGACGTAAAGACCACCTCATTTAGGCCCGCTGAGCCACCCAAACTCTAGAGCAGCAAGCGAGCGGCTCGGCTTCCTGCCCGGCTGCACACACAGCCACCTGCCACCGCTTCCATGTCAGCTGCTGCCTGGGAACCGGATTTACAGATTTGAATTTCACCTGACCCCGTCCTGACCCCATGTTCCGACAGGTGCTCCAAGCAGGCTGCAGCCACGGAGCAGAAAGCCGAGAGAGAGAAAACAGCTGCGAGAGCCTTCCGTGTGCCATCTGTCCCCAGATTCACCCCGAGCATCCCAGGACGTACCCTAGGCTGCTGGGCCCTGCGCCTCCCGAGCGTAACCTCGAGAGTAAGTGGGAAAACCCTTGGGGAGCCCAATGGGGAGACATTGCTGGAACCCTCTCTAAGCACCCTGCACCCCAGGCCATGGCAGATTGACGCACTGGAACGGTGAGTCAGAGGTCCCCAGGGGCCTGCCGTCCACCCCCCCACACACACACCTACACCACCCCCCACCCCCCACCCCCCCACCCCCCGCATCAAGAAGGCCCAAAGTTGCCACTTGGCTGAGTCACCAGGGCTGAGGGGGTCCTCCTCTTCTGCAGGCAGCGAGAGATTCATCCTCTCAAAACTCAAAGGCCAAGAGAGTTTCGTTATTAGTAATACATGTTACTCATTATCGTCATTATCGTTATTGTTAGTCGGCCGTCATTGCTTAGTATTTCCAGAACCAAAAACTATATTAGGCACTTGACATTTGCTACCTTTGACCCCCCCCCCGGTGCCTGAGGTGGGGACCCCGCACCCATCCTGCAGATGGAGAAATGGAGGGCCGGGAAGATGAACCGATGGCCCTGCCTGTCACAAAAGGGAGACTCTGCCCCGTGCTGGACAGAGAGCAACTCCAACGAGAATAGGTAGCGGCCTGAGGTCCCCTTACCTTGGTCTCCAGAAGGCAGGCTGGGGGCGGGGGGGTTCTCACTGGGTCCGGGGACCGATTCCCAGTAGCCTGCTGCCCCCGGGGAACTCCCTCCCAGCTGCAGAGGTGCACCCGAGAAGCCGTTTTTGTACTGTGTCTTTATTGACGTGGGTAACTGAGGGCGCAAGGAATGGGTGGCTAGCCCAGGGGAGCCAGCTCACTTCGGGACAGGGACCCATGTTTTCTTTCATAAAAATACGAGCCGTGAGACAAAGTCTCTGGTTAACAAGGGGTGCGATCTGGGTCTGTACGGGCCTGTGGAATCGGAGCCAGCCTGGACACCACATAAGGTAAAATTAGCAACGTTCTCTGGGGCGCCCCCTCTCCCCGCAGACCAGCAGACTCCTGCTTGCGTGCCTTGGACCAAAATTGCAGGGAGGAAAGAAGCCACAAGGACACAGAGTAAGTAAGTGGACAGGAGAAGGAGAAGGAGAAGGGAAGGAGGAGGAGGAGGAGATGGAGGAGGAAGAGGAGGAGGGGGAGGAGAAGGAGGAGCTGAGTCCCAGCCAAAGGAAGAGGCTGTTCCCCCATTCCCTCGAAGCTAGGCTGGCCTCGAGACAACAGAATCAGGCTGCAGTGAGCTGTGTGCGTGAGTTTAGGAGCCCGGGCCTTGAGAGGCCCTTCAGCTTCTGCCTCTGTCCTCCTGGGACTCTGTCCGGAGCCCACCACGTACAGAAGCCCGGGCTGGCCTCCTGGAGGATTAGAGACCACGCGGAGGGCGCGGCACCCAGCCCACGGCCAGCACCACCGCCGGCCGCGTGAGTGAGCGAGCGCCCAGGCCCTTCCAACCCCGCCGATCTCGCAGCCAACGACAGCCACGTGGGTGAGCCCAGGAGACACAGCAGAGAAACCCCCCAGACGATCATGGGATATCCCAGATCATTGTTTTAAATCACTAAATCGGGGCAAGGTTTTTTTTACGCGGATAAACTGATAGTTACAGACATCAGCACTGGTGTCTGGGCGGTTTTCCGTAATCCGGAGCTAATTCGTGGGCGCTGGCGGCTGGAAGGACAGTGACGGGATGGTCACCGGGAATTGGCCCAACTTGGAGGCTGGAGGAAGGGGACCTGCTGTATTGTGGCAGAACAGTTCCAAGACTATCGCCTACAGATACTTGGAAGATAGGAAATGTACCAAATGACCCTAGCTGGCTGACCCGGGAGCTTGCCAGGCAGAATGTGGAGACAGCCAGTGGACTTCCTTTGCCGTGTGCAATAGGTACGCGAAAGAAACGAGCTTAAAAGAGCTCCATTCGGTTTAGAGGTAATAGGAAACCAGCAAGAACACACCGAGTTGAAAACTAAAACCGTTTCTTATCTCGAGTCTCTCCTGGCAAAGGATTCTCAGAGTACAAAATGGCCGCAGGGTAAACATAAAAGCAATTTATGTGGCCGTAAGACCCTTTATTAAGACCTCAAAATGATCTAAGGCAGTGCCTTGTAGTCTTCTCAGCTGTAGAGAAGAGTTTGTAAGAATCTTACAAGTGCTGAACAATGGCACACCCAAGGTAGAGAGAGATCTGTCTCAAAAAAAAACCCAAAAAGGTGTGGCTTTCAGGGCCTTGAGCATCCCCAGATATGATTCATAAGAAGCCCATAACATTTGAGAGAATTGTATTAACCAGAGCACCATGAGTTTGGACTAAAAGGGACTGAGACAGTTCAAAATGAAAAGAGCCCTCTGAATTTTACAAATGGGAAGCAGGGCAAGAAAGCTATTCTGTGCAAGTGTTTCTTCTGGAAAAGGAGAATCTCCCAGACAGCAGAGCCCAGAGCCCAAAGGGCACAGCCAAGAGTGTAAGGGACCCATGGGCTCAGGGCCACCTCCAGGGGCAGAGTCAGGCCCGAATCAAGGAGTGTCTTCCATCCCCAGAGCAGAGAAAGTTGACCACAAGCACCTGCAGGGGCCTGGGTGGCTCAGTCGGTTGAGCATCAGACTTCGGCTCAGGTCATGATCTCACGGCTTGTGGGTTTGAGCCCCATGTCAGGCTCTGTGTTGACAGTTCAGAGCCTGGAGTCTCCTTCTGATTCTGTGTCTCTCTCTCTCACTCTGCCCCTCCCCAACTCATGCCCCATCTCTCAAAAATAAATAAATGTTTAAAAAAGCTAAACAAAACAAAACAAAAAACAGATTTCAGAATTGTGATGGACCAGTGATCGTCACGCATCTACTGGGCCTCTCTTTTAAAAATGAAATCGTCGGGGTGCCTGGCTGGCTCAGTCGGTTGGGCGTCCGACTTTGGCTCAGGTCATGATCTCTTGGTCCGTGAGTTTGAGCCTTGCATCGGGCTCTGTGCTGATGGCTCAGAGCCTGGAGCCTGCTTCGGATTCTGTGTCTCCCACTCTTTCTGCCCCACCCCCACTCATGCTCTGTCTCTCTCTCTCTCACTCTCAAAAATGAATAAATGTTAAAAAAAAAATTTTTTTTTAATGAAATCATCCATATTGTCTTGCTATTTCATACCGGGTGTCTGAGGTTAGATAAGCTGCCTGGAGTGAAGAAGAGCACCATCCACATCTGGGCCTGAGGAACGTGAACAATCTGTGACCAGAAGGCAGACGCGGGCGTTCTTTAAAGGCTGCAAATTCCTTCCATGCCAGCGTGCCCACCCCTCTCCACGACCGCACTGTCTCCCAGCCGGGGGTAGAGACAGTTTCGCCATCCACCTGCATCTAAGCCGACCTTGTGACTTGCTTCGGCCAACAGAATCTAGCAGAAGGGTAGTTAGATGAGTCTAAGAGCCTGGGTCTCGAGAGGCCTTCGAGCCTCCGTCTGTGCCCTCTTGGGGCTGTGCCCTTGAGCCTGCCATGCTGTGAAGAAGTCTGGGCTGAAAGACTGCGTGGAGAGAGGAGGACCCAGCGACACAGCTGTCCCAGCTGGGCCCAGGCCCCAGCTGACCTTCTACTGAACACAGACCCAGCCAGCAGTGGTACTCCCCCGTCAATTACAGAATCGGGGAAAAATAAATCGTCGTTCTAAGCTACCAAGACTTGGTGTGGTTTGTTACGCAGCAGAGTCTGACTAAAACAATCGCCTCAGTGCTCTGGCAGCCCACGGTGGCTGGGCTGCAGGCTCCCACTGTGGCCCAGCCAGGAGGGGGATCTCAGGAACCGGGCTCGCCGAAGGTCGGGAGCCTGGGGCTCGCTCATCACTCCTGGTCTAACGTAAAAAAGAGGGAGAGAAACACCAATTCTGGGTTTTCCAGCGGGAACCAGACATTTTTTTTTTTCCAATGAAGCGATTTTGTAGCGTTTTGTTTATACCCAGCCCTCTGAGACGGTGGAGACCAGTTCCAAAAGTAATCATGCACCTTGCCAAACGGCAACAGCTGAATTTCCTGTCATTCTGGGTTTCTGTGATGAAAATTAATTCATTTAATAGAGAAGACTGGCAGAGAAGGGGGAAACTGGGCATTCTAGGCAGAGAAAAAGCTTTCAGCCAAAGCTCAGAGATGTGGGGTCGGTGAGATTTGCACGTAGATGTAAGTAAACAGGTTCCCGATTAACAAGGCGCTTAGGCCAGGGCTTCCTAACCTTCGAGGTGCATCAGAATCACTCAGATAGTTTGTTGAAAACCCAGACTGCTCAGAGTTTTTGACTGAGCAGGTCTCGCTGGTGGGAGAAGGGCAAGAATTTGCTCTTCTGACAAGTTCCTACGTGATCCTGCTGATGCTGGTCAAGCGGGTACCACACTTTGAGAACCATTGGCCCCCTAAACAAAAGGGGGAGGAGGTGGGTGGGTACGGTGACTGAAGGATGGCCTCAACGATGCCATCAGGAACCCAGAATCCCAATCTGGCTTCTTGGACATCCTTAACTTATTGGTTTGCATTGCTGGGTGTGAGGTCTCCTGGGCACAAGATGGCTGCTGCAGCTCCAGAACTCAAGTCGGCATTCCAAGAAGGAAGAGAGTAGAGGCTGATCTGTGAACTAGTGGAGTCTGAACCCTTTACCAGGAATTCAAAGCCTTCCTTGCAAGGCCAGTCCTCTTCCCACTACTCCTTGTCCCAACTCCCCCCACACGGTTGTCAGATGCATCCCTAGTTATGAGAGAGGTAGGCGATGCAGCGTGTAGCTTACTCACTTCTATAGCAGAGGCACGCATGGGAAAGGGGCTGGGAAACGAAGCCACGGTGTTCGTCGTAGATGTGAAGGTGACCCAAAAGGCTGGAGGCCAGTCCTTGCCAGAATCAAGTGGGGGACATACCGGGCCCCCACTAAATGCTCATGTCTGAATGCATGCTGGGAGGGGGTGTGGGAAGAACAGCAGAATCGGACCTCTTCTGCCTCCTGAAGGTTGGATGACCTTGAACAAGTCGTTCTACCTCTCTGAATCTCAGTTTCTCTTTCTGTGACAAAATCCAATTGCGGCCTTTGACCCCGAGCAGTGGGATGGAATCAGGGGTGTGCGACCCTAGGGGCGCCTGGGTGGCTCAGTCGGTTAAGCGTCGGGCTCTTGATTTCTGCTCAGGTCATGATCTCACAGTTCGTGGGTTCGAGCCCCATGGCTGACAGCTATGGAGCCAGCTTGGGGTTCTCTGTCTCCCTCTCTCTCTGCCCCTCCCCTGCTCATGCTCTCTCTCTCTCAAAATAAATAAGAAACTTGAAAAAATAAAAGGAGTGTGCATCCCCACAGTAGAATTCCCATTCTTCAGATGTGACACCCGAACAGGATGAGGCTTTTCACACCACGAGCTGCTAAGCAGAGAGCAAGGTCTGTGGGGCTCCAAGCGTGCACCCTTAAGCCCTTCTCTAGGTCGCTTTTGCAGAAAAACGAACCAATCCAGAGCCTCCAACAGCACAAGCTCAGGGGACGCCCTTGCCTGTCCTGCCCTCACTGGGTTAGTGACTCAGGACAAGCCAGGCTCACCCGGGCTGTCCCCACCCCTTGGCTGGAGGTGGCCTGCAGGAGCCAGGCAGGGCCAGCCTCCCCCACTCCCCCCACCCCGCCCCCGGACTGCTGCCCCCAGCAGGAGTGGAGTCCTGCCTGGCCGCCTGGCTTCCAATTAGACCCGGTCTCCCGCCCCGGCGGGAGTCAGAAAGCAGGCGGGGCCTGGCGGGGAGCAGGCAGTTAGAGGGTAATTAGATGTGGATGTGGAACCGCTCCCTTAATGAGGAGGTTGCTCTGGGCAAGGGACACTTAGCAGGAGTGTCACTCCAGGCACCTGCTTCCCACCGGCATCTTGCCCTGGGCACGATGAGGACGGAGGAAGCAACCGACACTCTTTGTGGCCCCGGCCCCGCGTGGCCTCAACTGCGTAGATGAGGATACTGGGACTCAGAGCCAGAATAACCTCCCCGGGGGTACACAGCTAGGGAAGTGGCAGAGAAGGAGGTCGAAAGGCCGGAGTCCCCGGTCTGTGCTCTTTCCCCTCTAGCGCACCAGCGGCCCCCTGCCCTTCGTCCGCTCACGTCTTCTGATGCTACAGATCTGATGGGTACGGCTGGTCGACACCGAGGAGGGACATCAGACTTACTTGCCAACTGCTGTGCCGGGGCTGTGAAATGAAAGGCTTTCCATTTGAGTAACCGACGTTAGCAGCTGATGCATCACGGCAGAACCCTAGCTACTACTGGCTCTGCCTTTAGGGCGGTGGCGTTCCCTTCCGAGGTCTCAGGGGGTGTAGCCAGAGAGGCTGCTCGGGCCCTCCCCCTGCACACACACCCTTCGCTGCACCCCAGAGCTGGCACCCAGAGCCCCGAGATGGGTGACTCACACCTTCTCCCAAGAGCAGGCAACAGACTTCCCAGAAAGGAGAAGCCGGCTCAGGGAAGCCCCCATCTGGCTGAGGCAATCTGTCCGTCTGGAAGAGGGTAGGGTACACGAAACACTACAGCAGCTGTGCCCAAAGCCAGTTCTGCAAATCGGAAAGACTGTCCTCGGGAAAGAGGGTGCCCTGAAGAAACGTGTTTGGGAATCGCCGTGTTTCACTTTGCTCTGGGAGAGTCACAGCCCATGTTGCTGTAGTAAAGGAAGGGTCTCTGCTGGGGTACCCTGACGTCTTCTAGGCATTTTTAGCCACAAGGCTATTCTTTGCTTAACCCCCAGGCTCTGAGGACATGAGTTTTCCTTGGGATACGGCTTTGGAAATACAGTTACGTACAAATCCCTCCCCTGATCCCAGCAGCCTGGACGTCCCCACTCGGCCACAGCTGACGCTGGGGATGATGGGTGAAGTGGATCAGGGGAAAGGGAGTGGGGTCTGGGGGGGTGGGAGCTGGTCTGCCTTCCAGAGGGCCTTTATTCACCCATGGATGCTTTTCTCCATCAAATCATCCATCCACAGGCAGGGCGGGGGCCCAGCACTCCTCTCAAGGTGGGAGAAAGTTTAAAGCTGCAGCTCGGCCCCTGCCTTCCAGGAAACGAGTTCCTCAGTGCCAAAGACTCTGGACTAGAACAGACAGGGTTTGAACACCAGCTCCACCTCTGGCTGGCTGTGTGGCCTGGGGCAAGTCAACCCCTCCGAACCTCAGTTTCCATCTGAACGCTTGGATTGGCAATGCTTAGACCACAGCGTTACGGCGATAAAGACTTGATAATTACCACAGTACAGTTAAATTTATTTTTGAGAGAGGGACAGAGAGAGACACACACAGAACCCGAAGCATCCCAACGTGGGGCTCGAACCCACGCACCGGGAGATCGTGACCTGAGGTGAACGCTTAACCGACCGAGCCACCCTTGTGCTGTGTGCCCTGCGTAGCTCTCAGCACCTTACCTATGTTAACATCACTTCCCTGATAATCCTATGAGGGGAGGTATTGTCCCCGTGTTATAAGAGAGGACACTGGGGCACAGATTAGTTGTGGCTTGCCCAAAGTTCTGGCAGGGCCAGAACTCAAACCCAGGGAGTCTGGCTCCTAAGTCCACGTGGCACTCCCCAGCTTGATATCTGCTAATGATTTCCCACCACGCACACCTAAGTCCCTCCCATGGCCGGCAGGGCCCCAGAGGATATGACCCCAAGCTCCTGACAGGTCTCATCTCCTGTCACTCTTCTCCAGGTTAACCCCTCTAGCTGCCCCCGCTCCCCATCTCCTTCGGCTTCCAACCACACTCCTAGCTGAGGGCCTTCACGTTCTCTGTTCCCTCTGCCGGGAACAGTCATCTCCCAGCTTTCCATAGGGAGCGCTCCTCGGCACTGCTGGACCTTTGCTCAGATATTTCCTTCCCCGACCCCTGTGGCTCAAGAAGCACCACTTGCTGTGCTGCACCTGTCATCACGCCCCCCTGAAGGCATGTGACATGTCAGTCTCCTTGCGCCCTTGAAATGTGGCCATCGGAACAGAGGAACTGAATTTTCCATTTTATTTCATTTTCTTTATATTTAATTTTTTTAATATTTATTTTATTTTTGAGAGAGAGAGAGAGAGTGTGCATGTGCACAAATGGGGGAGGGGCAGAGAGAGAGAGAGAGAATCCAGAGCCGCCTCCGGTCTCCTCAAGCTGTCAGCGCAGAGCCCTTGCGGGGCTCGAACTCACGAACCGTGAGATCAATCATGCCCTGAGCCGAAGTCAGAGGCTTAACCAATTGAGCCACCCAGGCGCCCCTTTACTTTACATTTAAATAGCCACATGTGCCAGTGGTTTCCGCCGTGGGCAGTGTGGGTCCATAGGCTCAGTCTCCGCTAAAAGAATGTAAGTGTATATGATGGAACAGCCTTGTCCCTTTTGTTCGTGGATAGATCCCAGAGCTTAGAACGTTTTCTAGCACCCGTAGTAAGTGCTCAAAAAAACCCTCATGAGTGAATGCTTCTCTTATCACAGAGTTACATTCTCTCCCTCCCATTCACACGAACGAGGACGCTGAGGCCCAGAGAGGGTAAGCATTCAGCAAGTGACACACAGCGAGTCCACGCCCTCGGAATCCGACTTCCCCCCACGGCGGCAGGGAACGGATTAAAACCAATCAGCCTGATTAACCCCAGAGAGTCCGAGATGCTAAACTCCAGGTGGCACGGGCACAGCCTGGGACTGTCAATGAGCCAAGGCAGAGGCCCTGTCACGGGCTGGGGAGGGAAGACCGGGATCCGTGTGGGGTGCGCTAGTCAGAGGCCAGTTGCCCTAGATGATAGAAGCCCACAAGCCCAAGAGACGGCAGACTATTGTCTTTTATTTTTTAATTTTTTTTTAACGTTTATTTATTTTTGAGACAGAGAGAGACAGAGCATGAATGGGGGAGGGGCAGAGAAAGACAGAGACACAGAATCGGAAGCAGGCTCCAGGCTCTGAGCCGTCAGCCCAGAGCCCGACGCGGGGCTCAAACTCGCGGACCGCGAGATCGTGACCTGAGCCGGAGTCGGACGCTCAACCGACTGCGCCACCCAGGTGCCCCATTACTATTGTCTTTTAAATCAAGAATGCCTTATGGGTTCTGCTTCGACCAGCCTCAGGAACCAGGAGTCAAAGAAAAACCAAGTTGGAAATTTTAAAAGGAAACAGGAAACCTCGCTTCCTGCTGGCTTGAGCAGGAAGTAGGTTTATAATTGGAACACGAAAGGTGGGGAGGGGGAGCTTGGGGTCCGCGTGGCCCTGAAAACGCTATCGGCAGGAACAGCCCGTGCCCCGGAGGTTAGCGCTGCCCTGGCGCTCTGGGAGCGAGCCGGGCTGGCAGTCGTGAGGCCTCACAGCGGCCGCCCCAGTCTGCATCCTTGTCGAGCCTCGGCTCTCTGAGCCTCGGCTTTCCCGTTTGTACAATGAGGAGAGAGGAGCCCACCCCACGGGTGATGTGACGATGACACATGAACTGTCCAGCACAATCAGTGCGTAGCAAATGGCAGCTGATCTTGTCATCGCAGTCTCCCAGTGCTGTGACACATGGGGACAAGCTGGGCCTTTGACAAGCAGGTGCGGTGAGGACAGAGGGCCAGGCAGAGAGGGGACAGCCAGGACGAAGGCCCCGAGAGGCCACCGTAGGGACGTATTTGGGCCCCATAACTGGCAGGCCCCAATTCTCTCCCTGCTCCTGACTGTGACTTCAGGAGGCCATTTGTCTGTCCTGCCTCGTCCCCAGGGTCCCCTCAGTGGGACGCCCGGGGAGCAGGATGGAGCGGGGCAGGGGAAGGAGAGCGGAACAAAAGGCAAGGGTGGCCGCAGGCAGGCTGTTGTCTGGTTAATCAGCCTGAGAGGTGACAATGGCGGCCCGGGGAGGGGCAGGCATGTCCTCCACCTCCCCACTCACGGTTGCTGGATTTAACAAAGACACGGAAAACAAAACCGGATACCTAGTTAAATTTAAATCTCAGATAAACAGCAAATCATTTCCTAGTGTCAGCACGGAGAATCGAGGACACACTTCTGAAAAAGGATCCATTGTTTAGCTGAAACTCGAGTGTAACCGGCTTCCCGCGTGCAGGGCTTGAGAGGCCTTGAGCTGGCCCCCGTCGCTCCCCATGAAGTTCAAGGGCCGGGGGGGGGGGGCCAGACCCACCCACCTCCCAGCTCCACCCAGTATCACTCACGCAGCCTCTTATTATCTGACCCTCTTGCTCCAGCCTCCAGACCTTTGCCCTCGTGGTGGTGGCCCGAGCTGAGCTGAGCCGAGCCGGGAGTGTGCTTTTCCTCAGCGGCCCTCCTGCTAAGGCTCGCTTCTGTCGTCCTGTCCCCGCTCCCACCAGGAGCCAGTTGGCTCCGTTACCATCTTTCCCAGCCCCTGAACCTTTCCTTCAAAACGACATCTACTTGCGAGATGCCTCAGCTTCTGCCTGCCCTGCAGCTTTGGCTCGCCGTCGTCGTACCCCAGCGTCTGGCCCCCATCCCCAAGTTAGCGGGCGCTGCCACCATCTGTGCCTCGTGGATGAATAGAAACTATTCCGGGAAGTGGGGAGAAGGCAGAGAAGGAAGGTCTGAGGCACCCACGTGCTCACACCACCCCTGGGGGAAAAGACCATTTGCAAACCTGGCCTTCAGCCTCCAGACGGGACAGGAGCCCACGGCCAGGGTCAAGTGGCCAGGAGTCTCTCAAGAGCTCTGCACGCCCAGCCGCCTGCGTTGAACAACCCTCTCCTCCTCCCTGAAGTCCTATGGGCCCCCCCCCCCGCCCCCCACAAATGGCGCCCGACACCCCTCCCGACTCAGCTTCACGGCGAGGCTTGTCGCCGAAGCGTCAGGGGCTCCCGAGAGGGGCGCTGGCCTCTCCTCCCCCAGCTAGACTGGGGTCTTGGCTCCCAGGGCCAGTCTGCGACGTCCTGTCCCTGTCCCCGTACCTCACAGTGCCTGTACACACAGTACCAGCTCCACAATGGCCCGTAGGGTGAATGAATGAGTAAATGGCCCTTTTCCTCCATGCCGCGTTGAGTTTTGCGGGGACTTGGTGGGGGGAGGGGGAGAGCAACAGATGGCCAGTGGGACCGGGAATGAAGGCTAAAAAAGGGAACATGATGCAGAGGAAGGGGGCTGGAGCCACAGGCACGCTTCTCCACGTTGATGTCATCTTGGACCCAGCCCAGCGGGGCCGGGCCGGGTTATCACAAATTATGTCTCCCCAGGCTAGCGTTAGCATCTGATTTCGAGCAAATTGCAGAATTAAGGGTGGGGTGGGCCAGGCCTGTTCTATATTTGGTGCTGGCATATCAGCAGCGCCAGCGAGAGCCTGCTGGGACTGTGCTCAAAAACCTGATTTAAGGTTGGTTTCGGGCCGGAACGTCGCCTGCTCCCCCAGACGGCCAACGATCTCACAGGCAGGAGGTGGAGCCTGGAGAAACGGGTCAGCCCCCAGTCACTCGTTCCCATTGACTCAGATAATATAGCCACGGCTAGGGTAGGGGTGGCAGCTGGCAGATGCTGTGTGCCAGAAGGTGTTACTGGCACCTCTGATGGGGACGAGATTACCCGCCCAGCATCCAGGGAGGTTGGGAACGTGTGCAGAGAGGAACCAACGAGGCGAGAATGAGTACATATTGTTGGAGCAGGAGGGGGAGGCTGGGGAGGGACAGGAAAAGTTGGGGAGTGGCAGTATGAATTAGAGGAGGGCCGATCTCTGCAGCCTTAGCTCTTGCTACCTGTAGAGGATGCCTGGTGTTTTTTGCCTGCTTAACATTCATTTCCCTCTTTCTGGACACATCATCCTGGCTTTCCTTTGACGAACTGCCCATCCCCCCACTCCCGGCCATCTTGTCCAGGCAGGGCTGACGCCTTCCCACTCCTGAGATCTAGGGGTGGGTCCAAGCCCAAGGCCAGACAGTAGCCCTGAGCTTCCCATGGCTCAGGAATGGCTTGATGTGGAAGCTGGGTCAATCAGGGTCAGCCCTGGGACTTTGGTTGGATTTGCCGGGAACAAAGTGTTCTTCCCCAACTAAAGTTGAAGCAGGAGGGCAGGAAGCCCTGAGCTATCCATTTAGGTCAGAAGGAAGCTAGTGCGAGGGAAGCGGGACGGGAGATAGAATAAGAAAGACTGAATGCTGGATCCAGCTGTACCTGAAGCCCATCTCCCACACTATTCTGATGATAACAGGAGAAAAAAATCCCTTTGAGCCAAGTTTCTGTGATTTGCAAATCAAAGAGCTGATTAATTATCTTCAGTCCTCCCCTCCAGCCACATGAGCCTGGAGCCTCCTTGCTAGTTCTCAGAACAGATCAGACACCCCCGCCCCCAGATTCTTACTCAAACTATAACCTCTAGCAGGAATGACAGTGGCACCTCAAGACCTCCTGTTGAAACCCTTCTCTACCTTCACACAAATCGCACCTACTTCACGGAGCATCCTGAGAGGTTTCAGTCACATTACTTCTTTGTCACTCCCACAGAGGACAGCGGGAACTCTTGTTACAGGGCCCATGTGGTGACACCGAATCTGCACCATTTTTGTGTATATTTAACTCTGCCCTGAAGCCCAGCACCAAGCTGGCAGCATGATCTCATTTCATCTCCACACTTGCCCCTTGAGGTGATATGTTTACAATCTCTGTCCCGCAGGGTGGCATTGACTCGGAGAGGCTGAGACCTGCTTCCTGTCCAAGGTAAGAAGCCGGGTCAGCCCCCCACCCCTTCCTCCTCCCGAGTTCCATTTCTGGCCAGCTGTGCTGGACTGGCCACTGGCTGGTTTGCCAGCCAGGGTCTCTCTCCCGCCCTCACCGCAGTGGCTCAGGGGAAAAGCGCAGGGTCCAGAAGTCAACACAGCCGCCGCTCTGTGTGGGCTCACATCTAAGCTTCCCTTCCTAGCGGTTGTTGTGTCTTTGGGCAGATCACCCCGCCGGGGTTTCGCCTCATCTGTTTGTTACTATCACTGTGGTGAGACACGCCTACCGTGAAACGTACCAGCTCAGCCACTGCTGGGTGTACGTTTCCGTGGCATTAAGTACACTCGCGGCATCGGGCCGCCGGCGCTCTTTTCATCGTGTGCGATTTCAACTCAGCTCCCATTAGACACTAAGTCCCGTTCCCTCCTCCCCCGGCTCCTGGCAACAGCTCCTCCTTTCTGCCTGTGTGACTCTGACTGCTAGGCTACTTCACGTAAGTGGAGTCATGAGGCGTTTATCCCTTTGTGACCGGCTTACTTCGCTGAGCTTAACGTCCTCAAGGTCCATCCCCGTTGTCGCACGTGTGGGAGTTTCCTTCCTTTTTTAAAAGCTAATATTCCGTTCTACGTATCCTACCTTCTTCTTCTTCTTTTTTTTAATTTTTATTATTTTTTTAATGTTTATTTACTTTTGAGAGAAAGAGAGAGACAGAGACGGAGCATGAGCAGGGGAGGGGCAGAAAGAGAGGGAGACACAGAATTTGAAGCAGGCTCCAGGCTCTGAGCTGTCAGCACAGAGCCCGACGCGGGGCTCGAACCCACGCACTGTGAGATCATGACCTGAGCCAAAGTCGGATGCCCAACCAACTGAGCCACTCAGGCGCCCCTAATGTCTATTTATTTTTGAGAGAGAGGCAGAGAGAGAACGAGCGGAGGGAGGGGCAGAGAGAGGAGGACGGAGGATCCCAAGCAGACTCTGTGCACTGACAGCAGACAGCCGGATGTAGGGCTCGAACTCAGGAACCCTGCGATCATGACCTAGGCTGAGGCGTAAAGGACTAAGCCACCTGGGTGCCCTCCCCCCCTCCCGCCCCCACTTTAAATGGAGGGTAGACTCTATGTCCACATTAACACTGGTGCCGTGGCCAGCCCACGCCCTCCACAGCCAGCCGGACAGGGAATATACGGGGTGTCTCAGGGGCTGAGGGGGGCATGCTCCCACCTGAGCCTGGACGATGGCAGGTCGGTGCTGAGGCCCCCCCATCAGCACTATCCCCCTCTGAACTCATTGTCTACCGTGGAGAAAAAGATGGGAAAGGACTGGAAGTGTCTCCATAACTTCTCCGGCCTGTGCTGGGAGCCGAAGTGTCCCTTCCGTGAGACCGTATTCTTGACCCCAATTCCTCTCCAGTCCGGGGACCAGACAGGAGACCAGTCAGGAGCCCCCACTGCTTCTCGCCAGCTCTCATCCCAGCTGCCAAGGAGATGCCCATCATTGGGATGGCAGAGCAGGAGAGGGGGAGAAAAGTACGGGTCCAGAAACCCTTGGCTGAGCCCCCAACGGAAAGGTGATGTTTCAACTTTCCCCAAGGATCTGCAAGGCATCAATACTGTGGAGAAAGGAAATTAAACACTTAGTGCCAGTTCAGGGGAGCTGCCTGGGAAAACTCTGGGGAGGGAGCAATGCTGCCAGCTGATACTTTGGCCCCAAAGACCAGCTTCGAGGAAGGACTCCTTTGGGACGGCGCTGCCCATCTGGATCCCGGACTCCCTTGGGCGGTTGCCTGGGCTGAGCCAGGCTCAGGGCTGGGCGCATGGGAAGGCGGGGTGGGCAGAGGAGAGCGATAAGCTATGAATCACCCCTGGCCTGTTGGCCATGCTTGAGATCCTGCAGCCTCAAGGACCATCCAGAATGCTCCCTCCCTCCTTGGAAAATTCTAAGAATTAGGATCAAAATGACCACTCAGTTCCCAAGTCCAGCCCGGTGAAGGGCTGGCGAGGTCAGGGGCCGGGGACAGTCACACCAGCTGTAAATGATGGGGCTGGGAAGCTGCTGGCAACGTGACCCCCCTCCCCCCGACCCCCATGTAATGAACATACCACGCCCTGCTGTGGAAGATTGGAGGAATCTTTCGGCTCTCCACTCCCTGCCCAGTACAGAATTCTGCATCCACGTCTTCCTTATCCAATGGGGATTAAAAAGTATGCATATCAAGGGCGCCTGGGTGGCTCAGTCCATTAAGCATCCGACTTCAGCTCAGGTCATGATCTCGCGGTTCGTGAGTTCGAGCCCCGCGTCGGGCCCTGTGCTGACAGCTCAGAGCCTGGAGCCTGCTTCTGATTCTGTGTCTCCCTCTCTCTCTGCCACTACCCCACTCACACTCTGTCTCTGTCTCTCTCTCAAAAATAAGTAAACATTTAAAAAAGGGTACATTTACCGTGATGAGTACCGAGCGATGTATAGAATTGTTGAACTGCTGTATCGAACCCCTGAAACTAACATAACACTGTATTTTTTTTTTAAGAAATCCTTTTGGATTGTTTTTAAAAGTTTATTTATTTATTTTGCGAGAGAGAGAGAGTGAGCGTGAACAGGAGAGGGGCAGGGAGAGAGAGAGAGAGAGAGAGAGAGAGAGAGAGAGAATCCCAAGCAGTGCAGAGCCCTCTACGTACGGGGCTTGATCTCACACACCATGAGATCATAACCTGAGCTGAAATCAAGAGTCAGAGGCTCAACCGACTGAGCCACCCAGGTGCCCCATAACACTGTTTGTTAACTATACCGGAATTAAAATTAAAAATTTAATAAAAAAAAAAAAAAAGAATTCTGTATCCACACCCTTTGCCATGTGACTTGGCCACAGCCTCCCGATGGGGAAATATACTTCTCTGCCCCAGGAGGTTGGGCCTGGCCACATGACTTGCTCGGGCCAATGGCATGGGACAGGACACAGTGGGGGGGTTTGACAGTGCTTACATCGTTTGGCTCGGTCTCCCGCACTTCTGCCATCTGCCACACGAAGAACATGCCCGAAGCCCTACCAGTCCAAGTAAAAAGAGAAAACCAGCGGATCTGGCCTGAACCCAGTGCCCGGCCCGGAGCCACAACTGACCAAGCGTAGAGGAGCTCTGACTGCAGACCCAGATGTGAGGAGATGAATCCCTAGCTCCTGCACGCCCCGGGATGTTGCCGTTTGTTCCTGAGCATGATCACAGCACCGGCTGACTTATAAACCCCCCCCCCAACCCACACACACACGTATCCAGACAAGACACATGCAAGCTCATCCATGAACATATGCGGGATGTGTCCTATACACGTCATAAACACTCGAACACAAACTGAAATCCACATACAAGCCCCCCGCCCCGCCCCTTCATTGGTGGAGATTGGGAGAGGCAGTGCCTGAGTCACTGGTCGTGTTTGCAGCCCTCACTGGGCCTTACTTGCAACCTGAGGCTGGGGACCAGTGCCCCCTTTCTTCAAGCGGAAGCCTGGGGGCGGGGGGCGTGACAGCAGCGTGTCCACACCTCTATGTCCCATGGGGACCAGCCCGGGGTGTGGCACACCTACTCAAATGCTCAGTTTGAGTTCGCTGAATAGACACAATCCAATAGAGTGCTGGGCATCTTCTCTGGGGGCTCTGGGGACTCTTGGGGGCCCTGGAATTCTGGGATTCTCCTGAGCCACACAGATGGGCCGGCAGGCCACCTTGCCAGTGGAGGGAGCCTACTGGGAAGAGAGGAGGCCGCTGGGGTGTGGGAGACTGGGGCCCCGGACCCAGCTGTGGCAGTCACTGTGGCCCTGCCTCTGAGCCCAACCTACCCTGGGCATGGGGAGCCCTGCGGGCCTCCACTCACCTTAGCCCCAGGGTCCAACTGGGAACTGGGAACCAATGACATCTGGTGGTGACAGAACCGGGCTCTGGTGTCCAACGATGCGGGTTTGGTCCCTGCTCTGCCCCTGCTCACTGTGCATCCTTGGGCAAGTCCCTTCACGTCTCCAGGCCTCAGTTTCTTTCTCTGTAGCCTGTTGAAGGCCAACCCCCGATCTGAGCCTCACACAAGGCCCCTCTCACCCACTAAACACACTGCTTTACCAATTCTTCCCCCGCTCCCTCTGCGTCATCAATTTCTTCCTCTGTCGTCCTCAGCAGCATATCAAGGTGCTTGAATTTCTCCCACCTGAAAACAGACAACCACGAAAACCCTCTCCGTGTCCTCTCCCCCCTGCACATCTATTTTCTCAGTCACCCTTTAGAACAAAGCTTCTTGAAAGAGCTGCCAGACCACATCTGTGAAGGCAGGCGGACCCTGTTCCACTCTCCCTGTGCTCTCCCGAGCCAACTTCGGTCAGATTTTGTCCCCCATTATTCTACCATAACCGCTCTCTTCAGGGTCAGGACGGTCTCCGTGTTGCTAAATCCATAGTCGTCTCTCGGGCTCCTCTTCCTGGGCTCACATCACAAGCCGATCGCTCCCCCTGTGGGTTCTCCACGCTCCTGGCTCTCTCCCTGCCTCCTGGCGGTGGCCCTCCTCCTCTGCTACCGCTCCCCTCACCTGCCAGCCTCTAAGCCCTGAGGGCCCTGTCCCCGTCTCTTCTGTCCACACCCGCCTCCTTGGCGATCATAGACACAAATACCATGTGTACTGTGGCCATCACCACCCAGACTTGTGCCTTGACCCCCAGCCTCGTACCCAACTGCTTACTGGCTATCTCCACCCCGCAGCTGGTAAGCATCTAATCTCCAAACGCCCTCATCTCAGCAAATGGGAACGCCCCCTTCCCATCGCTCACCCCAATACCTGGAGCGACCCTTGACCTTCCTCTGGTGTTCCCTCCAGTCCTTCAGCACTTCCTGTCTGTTCCTGCGCCTCCAGGATGCGTCCCCAATCTGATCGCTCCTTGCTTCCTCCCTTCCAGAGTGATCCCTGCATGTCAAATACCGCCCCTTAGGAGGTTCCATCTCACTCAAGGTAAAAGCCCAGGTCCCTGCCCTGAACCACAGGTCCCAGGCTCTGTGGACCCCCAGGTGTCTACCACATACAACTTGAGAAGGCCCGCCGGAGGGCCCTGAGCATAACTGATCTGTCACTGCCGCCCTCGCTCACCCTACTGTAGTTGCACTGATCCCACACCGCTCCTCAGACACTCAGTAGGTGCACCCCCCACCCCAAGGCCTTCACAGTAGCCGTTCCCTCTGCCAGGAGCACTTGGCCCAGGTACGCACATGGCTATTCAAGTCTGTGCTCAGATCTGGCCTTCTCCTGACGCCTTTCCTGAGTACCTACCTGATTCTCCATCGTGAGTCCTCTCACCAGCCCCTTCCCTTTGATCTTCCTTTGTCGTGCTTGTATGTGATTTTTATTGTTTTCACTGTAGATTGTAAGCTCCATGAGAGCAAAGATTGCTGTGCTTTTCGTGGTACCTAGAAGATGATAGGAGATCAGTAAATACCTGTTAATGAATCAGGAGCAAATGAGGGCAATTCTGCACACGGCTCCCTGGGGTTTGGGTTCAGTGAGAGAGCACAGGTTGGTTGCTCAAGCGGGGCATGTGGGCCGACACAAAAAAGTTGGCCATATTGTTATTGTCATGGCTACCATCACCACCACTGCCCCTACTACCATCATCACCATCATCACCACCATCACCATCATCGTCTTCACCATCATCATCATCACTATCATCATCATCACCACCATCACCATCATCATCATCACCATCGTCATCATCATCTTGACCATCATCATCATCATCTGCACCACCATCATCATCATCTTCACCATCATCATCATCTTCTTCACCATCACCATCATCATCACCATCATCACCATCACCATCACCACCATCATCATCACCATCATCATCTTCACCATCATCATCATCACTATCACCATCATCACCACCATCACCATCATCATCATCACCATCATCTTGACCATCATCACCATCATCTTGACCATCATCATCATCATCTGCACCACCATCATCATCTTTGCCATCATCATCATCTTTGCCATCATCATCATCTTTGCCATCATCACCATCTTCTTCACCATCATTATCATCACCACCATCACCATCACCATCACCACCATCATCATCACCATCATCATCTTCATCATCATCATCATCATCACCACCACCATCACCATCGTCATCATCACCATCATCATCTTCATCATCATCATCATCATCATCACCATCACCATCATCATCTTCATCATCATTATCATCACCATCACCATCACCACCATCATCATCACCATCATCATCTTCATCATCATCATTATCACCACCATCACCATCATCATCTTCACCATCATCATCTTCTTCACCATCATCATCATCTTCTTCACCATCATCATCACCATCATCATCATCACCATCACCATCATCACCACAACCATCACCACCACCATCATCACCATCATCATCTTCTTCATCATCATCATCATCACCATCACCATCATCACCATCACCATCATCACCACCATCATCTTCTTCACCATCATCATCATCTTCACCATCATCATCTTCATCATCATCATCTCCTTTTTTTCTCCAATGCAGAGAGTAGAGGTCCAGATCACAGAGCATGGCCATAGCCGACCAGGCCACCTAGATGAATCCTCTCAATGACAGGAAGGCCACCACTCTGCAATGAGACCCCCAAACCTCAAGGTGGGATTTCAAAATTCTAGAGCTGGGATAGACGCTAAATATACTCTATGTCGTTTCAAATTCTTTTTTCACTTTTTCCTTTTGCCCGAGAGCCTTTGCCCAACCCAAAGTGGAAACAGGAAAGAGGGAAGAAGCTGTTCTGGCTGAACTGGAGGTGTCTGCCCGGAGTTCTGCCCAGCCCCACGCCTCCGTGGACCCAGGGCTTTGCCAAGTGCCATTTGAGAGCCAACCAGAGGTTCCCTTTTCCTCTCTCTGGTCTGCAGAGGAGGAAACGGGGCAAAGCTAGGTTAAGACCCTTCCCCAAGGAGGCTGGGGAGGGTGGATCCCCGGAAGCCGGGCCGAGCCCCTCCTCCTGGCCCTGCACCCTCAGGCCTCCATTTTCATAAGTTCCACGTTCCTCCAAGTGCCACACTCCATCCAGCCCATGTAATTGAAGCCAATTATTTAGTACAAAAGAACAGAGAACGCATCAGTTCATGCCTTTGTCTCCACAATGGGGCCTCGAACAAGGAGCTCCAGCTGATGCTCATTAGGGACCAGCTGAGCTCAGCCTCCCAGGGCAGGACCGGGCCTGCCAGGGGCAAGCTGTGGTGGCCAGAGCAATTCCCTGAGGACTTCTGGGGCAGGGGCCCAGCTGGGGGTGCGGAGTTCCTGACACGGGACAGAGAGCTTCCGGGGACCTTGCAGCCATGGGGTGCAAGAGTCGGGGTGTCTGGGGACCTTGGGAATGTCATTCTCCCCGCAAGTGTTGGGGTCCTGACTTGTGGGGGGTGGCAAACCATGGGAGCTGTAAGTTATCCCTGTAGACGATTTAGCACAGTACCTGGAGTGTGGTGCATGCTGATGTGAGCTGTTTTTACCCAGTTGGTGATGGTGACGATGTTACTGTCACTAAAACAGTACTGTCGGCTTTGGAATCAGCAGACCTAGGTTTGAACCTGGCCCTGCCGCGTACCCGCTGTGTGACCTTGAACATCTCACATAACCTCGCTACATAACCGTAGAATGTTGTATCATGTTGTGCAGTTTACAGGCCTCAAAGCCCTGTCGGGAGGACGCCAGACTGGAATGCAGCCCGGGCAGTCCACGTACGAGACAGCCAGCTCTGCACCAGGCGTTTCAAAGTAACAGTTTTAAGCCTGTCATCGGCCAGGGCAGCCCAGGAAAGGGAAGCGTTCACCTCTGATTTCTGCAGATGGCAGGCAGCTCCACTTCCTGGTTGGGTGACCTTGGCCGGCCGCTCACCCTCCCTGGGCCTCAGTTCCTCCTCTGGAGAGCGGGGACAATGATGGCACCCACAGAAAGACAAAGCTCCAAGAGCAGTGCCTGGTCCCTAGTCACTGCATACTAAGGGTTACTTCTGATGATTTCATCCATCCTACCGTGTGCTAAGTTGTGCGAATGCATTCTATTTTATTTTGTTTTTGTTTTTGTTTTATTCCACATTTGAGAGAGACAGAGTGTGAACAGGGAGGGGCAGAGAGACGGAGACAGAAGCTGAAGCAGGTTCCAGGCTCCACGCTGTCAGCACAGAGCCCGACGCGGGGCTCGAACTCACGGACCGCGGGATCGTGACCCAAGCTGAAGTCTGACACTTAACCGGCTGAGCCACCCAGGCGCCCCTGTGCAAATGCATTTTAATTTTTTTTTTTTCAACGTTTTATTTATTTTTGGGACAGAGAGAGACAGAGCATGAACGGGGGAGGGGCAGAGAGAGAGGGAGACACAGAATCGGAAACAGGCTCCAGGCTCTGAGCCATCAGCCCAGAGCCCAACGCGGGGCTCGAACTCACGGACCGCGAGATCGTGACCTGGCTGAAGTCGGACGCTTAACCGACTGCGCCACCCAGGCGCCCCGTGCAAATGCATTTTAATGCATTGACTCTTCCCAGCAACACTCGACTGAGCCCCATTTCGGGTCTATAGAAACTGAGTTCAGCAAGTTTAAAGCAATGTGTCTAATACTGACTAAGAAACAAACAGCAAAAAATAGGATGTCAGCCCAGCTGCACTGAACCCAAGTCTGTGCATTGAACCCCGACGCCTTACTGCTCTCTGCCCCCCTCCAGCCCGAAAGCAATTCCCTACTTCTACCCAGTGAAGGAAAAGAACTCACGGATGTTGGCACAGTTAGAGAAAATCAGGGCGGGCTTCCCTGAGGCAGTGGCATTTAAGTCTTGAGGGATGGGTCCTATTACATCAGGTAGAAATTGGGGAAGAAAAGTCCCAGGAACAGCATGAAAAAGGCACTGAGGACCAAAGTGTAGGACAGGCACGGAGGATAGTCCATGATTCCTCTGGTATGGCAGGGTAGGGTAGGAATGGGGTAAGAGCGTCACCAAAACTAGGAGGCCCAACAAGCCTGGGCCCCTGAAGCCTTATCTAGAACAAGCTTAGAAGTTACCCCTCCAGCGCCCTCCCTGCTTTGTGTCAGCTGTCACAGACAGCACCTCTGTTTGTGCCAGGCCCCTCTCCTTATCAGGACCTTGACTGCTGCCCAAGGCCCCTGACCTACTGAGACAAAGCCCTCCCTTACTCCAGGGAGGGCTCCCTCAACCTTGGCGCTATTGATGTTCGGGGCAAGAAAATTCTTTGCTGTGGAAGGCTCTCTGTCTTGTGCACAGCACCGTGTCCCCAGTGTGACAGCCAAAAATGTCTCCAGACTTTGCCAAACGTCCCTAACGGGAGTAAAATCACCCCCAGTGAAGAACCGTTGCTCCGGGACCCCCCTCCCTGGGCCTAGGTGTGGGCCTCCTCGGATTCTTTATAAGCATGGACCAGCGTCCTCACGTGCTCGCAGAGGGCAGCCCTCCTCCCTCCTTCTGGCTGCTTCTGGGGATGGACGGGCAGAGCTGCCTCCTGGGCTAACATGATCACCCAGGAAGAGCCGGTCCCCACCAGGAAATGGATCCTAATTGCCTCGCTGCAGCACGTGAGAAGACGGATGTACCGGCCTCCACGCCTGGCACCCACTGCCACCCCCATCCATTACTGTGCAAGACAAACACGCACCTCCTCAGGACCGGAGGCATCAGTTTTTTAATAATGACAAATCTCCGTGATTTTCCAGAAGGTCAGCCGGCCTGGGGCAGAGAGGTAACTTGGCCGTTACACTCTGATAAATCATCCTTGTGATAAATCATCAGCCCGTGGGGGGGAACAAAGCGTTTCTGTTTTTTTTTTTGTTTTGTTTTTTTGTTTTTTTTTTTTGGTCTCAGTTTTTATTATAAAGGCAGCAACAGCACAGAAAGTTTAGGAAGTAGAGAACAGAACGTCAGTCGTCTTGCCACCGAGACTGTATTTCTGCCCCATATCTGGTCGGGCACAGGCTGAGTCCTCTGTAATTACAGCGGAGGGTATACGCCTTGGGGATATTCTGGCTTCTTCTGTGTTTTTATTTCAAATTGTGTCTAATGCCAAGAACATCTCGGTTTGATGCTCCACGAGGTCCATCATTCCAGGCCGGTGATGTTTATCCAAAGTGCGGCTTTGGATAGCAAGGGGCCTATCTTCCTGGAAGGTCTGTGGCCTCATAAACAGGAGGATGTGGTGTTTATTCAAATGTGGGCCTGAGGAGGGCGGTCGGATCCTTGGGCGGACCGTGAAATCCTGCGGCTTCATAATTATAAAACTATGGCACCCACCTAAAAGAGGGTTTTGGAGCCCGAGAGGACGATCCGTTCCTTGGGTGGAGCCCTTGAGATGCTAAGATTTCAAAATCACAAGGATGTGCGATTTGAGGTCACAGAGCCCAGTGGTTTCTAAATTTGAGAATGTGTGTTCTCCCACAGGGAGAGGTCAGCTTCTTGGGCAAGGCCACGGGACGCCGTGGCTGCAAAGGTCTTGGGTATCAGCGCTTGGATGTCAAGTCTTCCTGATCAGAAACATGCCTCCTGGGGCCTGAAGAAGGGGTCGAGTGTCTGCAGCACAAGGGTCAGTGCAGAGCCCGCTCGGCGGGGAGACGCTCTGCGGGGACGGGGTCTGCGGGCCACGCGGGCGGCCACGTGAGCAAAGACGAACTCTGGCCCTTGAGCTGGGCCCAGGGACACAAGGAATCATCTCTCACGGTGTAAGCTGAGAGGCAGGGAGGAAACTGCCAGATGGGCCCTGCAGGAGAAATCATTGAGGGGCGGGATCCTCATTAAGGCAGGGTGGTCGGAAGGAGGACAAGACAAAGTGAAGCGCCCTGAGGTGGGGACGAGGGGACCAGTGTGGCTGGAGACAGGCGAGTGGCCGAGAGGGCACGGGTTACGCGGAGGCGTCCACAGAGGCAGGCCAACGAGGGCCTCCCAGGCTGCAGTGAGGGGTTTGCACTTAAGTCCCGCGGGAACCGCAGAGCGGAGGGTTTGATCTTCCAGAAGGACGACTCCGACTGCCGAGCGGGAAGCATGTGATGGAGGTGGGGGCGTCAGTTGTGCAAACGGGGAGACAGGTCAGGAGGAGGCTCCACCTTCCTCCAGGAATGAGATGCGGTGGCCCCGGGGGGAAGAGACAGAGCGGAGATATTTAGTGGTTCCTCATCATTCCCGAGTTCGTATTTGTGAACTCGCCTCCTTGCTAAAATTTATTTGTAAGTCCCAGACCAATGCTTGTGGTGCTTTTATGGTCATTTTGTGGACATGTGCGGAGCAGAGATGTTCAAGTTGCCCGCGTGCGTGCTCCCAGCTGAGGCCAAATGAGGTGATGATCTGGCCCCTCCGGTCAGCTTGTACTATAAGCAAGTGTCCTTTCTGCAGTCTATTTAGTGCTGCTTTTTTTCCCCTTTGTGCTTTTGGTTGGTGATCTTGTTCTTTAAAATCATCTCTGGGCACCTGGCTGGCTTAGTCGGTTAAGTGCCAGACTGGCTCAGGTCAAGATCTCATGGTTTGTGGGTTCGAGCCCCGCGTCGGGCTCTGTGCTGACAGCTCAGAGCCTGGAGCCTGCTTTGGATTCTGTGTCTCCCTCTGTCTCTGCCCCTCCCCACTCCCACTCTGTCTCTCTCTCTCCCTCTCTCAAAAATAAATAAACATTAAAAAAAATTTTTTTTTAACTTAAATCATCTCCAACTGGGGGCACCTGGGTGGTTCAGCTGGTTAAGCATCTGACTTTGGCTCAGATCATGATCTCGCAGTTCATGGGTTCGAGCCCCACGTTGGCTCTATGCTGATTAGCTGGGAACCTAGATCCTGCCTCTGATTCTGTCTCTCCCTCTCTCTCTCTGCCCCTCCCCAACTCGTGTTTTTTCTCTCTCTCTCTATCTCAAAAATAAAAATAAACATTTAGAAAAAAGAATAAACTAAAATCAACTTAAAAAAAATTTTTTTAAAAATCGTCTCCAATTGTAGTGCTAAAGTGCTATCTAGTGTTCCTAAGCACAAGGAAGCTGTGACGTGTCTCACGAAGAAAATATTTGTGTTAGATAAGCTTTTTAAAAAAGAAAAAGTGTTTATATATTTTTGAGAGAGAGACGGAACAGAGTGGGGGAGGGACAGGGAGAGAGGGAGACGGAGAATCCCCAGCAGGATCCACATCATCAGCGCAGAGCCCAATGTGGGGCTCGAACTCACGAGCTGTGAGCTCATGACCTGAGCCGAAACCAAGAGTCGGATGCTTAACCGACTGAGCCACGCAGGTGCCCCTAGATAAGCTTTATGCAGGTATAGTGCTATTGGCTATGAGTTCAATCTTAATGAACATATATATACATTAAGTAAGATATCTTTAAAGAGAAACACACATAAAACAAAGTTGTGTGCAGAACGTTGATGAAAATGTCGTGACCAGAGACTCACCGGAACCTAACCCTGTGTTTCTCCCAGGAGCAAGGGTGACAGTATTCCCTTAATTCAGTGTTTGCGCAACTTTATAGAACAGAGTTGCTGTGAATAATGAGCATCGGTGGTATTTGAAGGTGGAATCAGTGGGGCCTGCTGATGGAATTAGACGTGGGGGAGGAGGAACCAGAGAGGTCCCTGTATTCCTGCCCTGGCTTCCAGGCACCAATGGAAGCTCCTAGAGATCAAAGCCCCTTCCCCCCACCCCGCTTTCTCTTATCACCTCGGGCTCTGTCTCGCGTTGCAAGGAGCCCACACACATGCACATCCAAGCAACGTTCACACATCCCAACAGACAGTCCACCCCTTGGCTGCCCTGGGCCAGGACAGCCGGAGGGCGGGGTTGGGGAAGAAGCCCCGGAAGCCAGCTTGAGCCGATGTCCAGAGGATTCCGGTCCTATGCACCTAGGGTCTGGTCTAGAAACGGGGGTTGTGAACTCCAAGCGGCTGCGTCCTTTGGTTCTGGGGACTCCCCACCCCATGAGACAGGGGCAACAGGAGGAGGGCCAGGGAGGACCCTCGAATCCCACACTGTCCACTTCAGCAGCCACTTGCCACGTTGACCATTTCAGATGTGCCTGGTGCAAACTGAGATGAGCTGGAGGGTCAGACGCACACTGGGTTCTGAAGCCTTGGGACGTAAAAAACACGCCTCAGTCATAATTTTTATCTTGATTTCTGGTTGAAGTGATTAGTACCGTAAACCTATTAAGTTGCCTAAATCATAGTTTTGAAATTAATTTCACCTGCCTCTTTTTATTTTCCTAGTTTAAAAAAAATTTTTTTATGTTTATTTATTTTTGAGATAGAGAGAGACAGAGCATGAGGGGGGAGGGGCAGAGAGAGAGGGAGACACAGAATCCAAAACAGGCTCCAGGCTCTGAGCCATCAGCACAGAGCCCAACGCGGGGCTCGAACTCACAGACCGTGAGATCGTGACCTGAGCCGAAGTCGGACGCTCGACCAACTGAGCTACCCAGGTGCCCCTATTTTTTTAGTTTTTTTAATGTGGCCTCTAGAAAATGCAAAACTACCCGCATGGCTCACGTGGGCTTGCTACCCCACGGCGCTGCTCGCAAGCACGGGGCCGGGGCTCCGCGGGGCTGTGAAAGCTGGGCCAGCGGGGCGAAGATGTGGGTGCAGAGCGTCCTGCTGTAAATGCTGGACTCTGTGTTCACCAGCCTGCTGACCGCTGTCCTCTCACAATTGACATTTATCAAGATTCTGCCACATTTGCCTCCTCTGGGGTTCATTTTAGCGATGGTTGAGATTTCCCCAGGTATCTCTTAGACGGGCAGAGATGGCCACAAATTCTTTCCCCACCACGGAGAGGTGGAGAGCATTTCTGCGCCCCTCGATACGGCTGGCCACGCCACTTGCCTTGGCCAATAGGACTTGAGTAAACATGACACAAGCAGAGGCTTGGAAAGTACTTGGACATCCGAGCTGGCCCATTCTTGCTGCCTAGTTCTCCCCACTAAGGCCATCGGAGAGCAGTCATACTCCCAGCTGAGCTACGGATGACAGGTTCACAGGCAAGCCCAGCAAAGATCAGCCAAATCGCGTCCAGAGCAGTGGAACTTCCCGGCCAATCTGCAGACTCGGGAGCTAAATACATACTTGTTGCACTAAGGTATTAAATTCGGGGTTGTTTGTTTTGCGGCAAGAGCTGCCTGATACAGTGATGCAGACACAGATGAGATTTGAACTCCAGTCTGTCAGGCCCGATTCCAAAGTGAAAGGTATTAACGTCACACCCTGTCAATTACATCCAAATTCTGCTGACACCCAGAGCTTTGAGGAGTGGAAGATCGCTAATGATGTGGGAGCTGTTCCCTTCCCTATAAGCAACGAGAACGGCTGCCCCATGCTGTGCCACCTTCAAAAAACACACCATCTGAACTTTTGGTCACCGGATGAAAGATTAATAAGGAGGTTCTGCTGTCCTTGGGGGTGACAATTACCCTTTAGACACCGACTCTGGTTATCTTCCTCATTAGAGATTATTAACCTCCTCTTCCCACGCCTATTGTTAGGACCCAGGAAGGGGCTGCTTTGTAGCTCCTGTTCTGCGTCAATAATTACCCATCGTGGGAGAGGAGCACCTGTAACGGAAATCTTCTTAATTTCCAGCATTTGCCAAGCACTTTATATTTGCAAACTCCCAAAAACCTCTATTCACCGAGTTCATTAGATTCGCTTTTCTGGGTGAATCCAAAAGCCACTTTGATGATATAATCATTATACTTTGCATTAGTGCTTTTCTCCAGGATATCAGAACAATTTCTCGCTATTTATCCAATCCACTTCGCTTGTGAGACCAGAGGCCGGGCGTCATGGCAGAAAGAAAGAAGCCTGGATTTTTATTGTCTCTGCCTCACCAAAACTGGAACTTCTGGAGAGGTTACGGTTTCTACCGCTGTATAACGACCAGAGCTTTCCCACCCTGCACACATTTGTCATCTGTAGGTCGGAAGTCTGGACACGGCTTAGCTGGGTCCTCTGCTTTGGGTGTCCCCAGGCTGCGATCCAGCCGGGGTCAGGGCTGCGGGCTCATCAGAGGCTCAGCTGGGGAAAGGTCTGCATCAGGCTCCTTCCGGTTGTTGGCGGAGGTCATCTCTTTGTATCTCAAGGACTGAGATGACCATTTCCTTGCTGGCTGTCAGCCAGGGGCCACTTTCAGCTCCCAAAGGCCACCGATGCTTCTTTGCTTACAAGCCTTCTCACAACATACCAGCTTACTCCTCCGAAGCAGAAAACCTCTCTCTTTGTTTTTTTCTGCAGCCTGCGGAGACAGAATTTTATATAGTGAAATAGAACCATGGGCGCGACATCCCATCACCTTTGCCACATTCTATTGTTCAGAAGCAAGGCACCGGTCCTGCTCACCCTCGAGGGGAGGGGATGGCACGAAGGTGTGGACACCTGGAGGCGGGCTATCACTGGGGATCGCCTCAGGGTCTGTCCGTCCCATTAAGCAGAGAACCCAAGGTCACAGTAATTGGTAATTCAGAGCTCTGGCCAGTGTGTCCAGAACCTTCAACGTCTGTGCTCATGTCCCAGGGTGGTGCCTTTCTGCCTCAGTGCCCACGTGTGTGCACACGCTCGTCTCTCCTCGTGCACCCACGCCACCTGGCACACGGCACCACCCCCAGCATTGCCCATGACCCACGGCCTCCCGTCTTCCATCAGAAGAGGTGTATCAGTACAGGCGAGGCTGGAGTTGGGGGTCCGGCTCGGGGGGGGGGGGGGTGGGGTGCAAGCGTGACACTTCATACTAAGCAACAGACATTGAGTCAATGAGTCGCACACTTGGAAGAGAACTTGGCACCCTGCAAGAGCTGAATCCAGGCTTTCTATTTCTGCCATCCCTGAAAAGGAACTTGTAAGTCAAAGTTAGACCAACCTGGCTTCAAGCACACAAGAGGCATATACACCAAAGACTGTGAATGTGGGGGTGACTTTTCTTAAATAGAAATAGATTCATAAAGCAAAGCCTCACTCCTTTATTTATTTATTTATTTATGTTTCTTTGTTTCTTTTGTGTTTTTGTATCAGGGCACTTGGCCGAATGCTTCCCTAGAGTATGACATTTCATCCTCACAGTGACTTTTCTAGAGACTGAGTTTTATTTGCCACATTTTCCAAAGCAGGACTTCAGGTGACCCAAGAGGTTAAGGGACTTGCTAAGGCCATACAGGTTGCGGGTGGCCACCCGTGACCCCCAACTCCATATTTTGAAACATTCAAGCACGCTGCCTCTTCCTTTCTTCACCCACAATTTTTCAGATTTTGCCTGAACCCGTCGCACTGGATCCTACGTCTGATCGTCCAGCTTCTTCCACAGCCTTGTTGCATGACTGGGGGACACGAGCCATACCCTCAAAGAGTATTAGGATCCAGATTCTGTCTCGGATTCTGTGACACACGCGCGTGCGCACACACACACACACACACACACACACACTCATACTTCCAGACACAGCCTCTCTTAGAGGAAACAGACCAGGGGCGCCTGGGTGGCTCAGTCAGTTAAGCTTCTGACTTTGGCTCAGGTCATGATCTCACGGTTCATGGGTTCGAGCCCCTCGTCGGGCTCTGTGCTGACAGCTCGGAGCCTGGAGCCTGCTTCCGATTCTGTGTCTCCCTCTGTCTGCCTCTCCCCTGCTCACATTCTGTCTCTCAAAAATAAATAGAAAACATTAAAAAAAAAAAAAAAGAAAGGAAGAAAACAGATCAAAAAATAAAGTAAAATAAACAAACAGTGTTTGTTCTACTGAGCACTCTGAACGAAGTCTATTCAATCAGCAACCCGTTTCATTTCTCTCCCATCACTGCCCCAGCCTGCTTTGCCTACTCTGTGTTCAATGCTTCAATGGCATCCAGGCAGGTCTCAGAGCCTTCCAGAAACTTTACGAAGATATAAGGCCGGGTCCAGAGTGACACGAGTTTGATCTTAATGTCTGTCCCAGGAGATATGAAGGGAGAGAGAAAAGTCACCTCTTCTCCCTCTCCTCTTTCCTGGGTTGGGGGGAGGGGAAGCAGGAGACTCCTCCCTGGGGATACCTCACCTCTTGCCCCAGGGACCCCCTCATTGGAGGATTCAACTGGATGGCTCAGGCCGAGGGCCCACTCCAAGCCCCTGCATCCTTGCCACCCCGACTGAAGGGCACGGACGCGGCCATCCCCCCAGTCCCCGGACACCTCTCTTGCTGGGCAGTCTCTGATCCTCACCTCTGCCTGGATTAGAATAAGCACCACAGTCACCCAGAGAAAGCCTCTTAGGCACCCCTGTTCCCTATTGTCCTCTTGGACCCGCCTCACCGTCTTGGTGGAAGGACCACCGGTGGGAGGGACTGGAACGGCCCCATGCGTGACTACCCTGGCAGGCAACATCTTTCCCAGAACTCCCCCTGAATCCCAAGGCCTCAGTTTATACGGGCTTGGTGGTGTCCACATACACGCGTGTGTTGGGGCCGGTGGTGTTTTGCCTCCTCTCGGTGAATCCGCAGCTCTCTCCTCCGAATGTGGGACCATCGTTTTGAGCTTCGTCCCCGGAGCCGCAACCCCAAGGCCACAGAAAAGCCCCAGGGGGCAGCGGCCACCCGCCACTGCGCCCTGGCTCTCCGCGGCTCAGAGGGCCCCAAGGAGCATACGGAGCTCCTCTCTTCTCACCAGGCAGACGCTAAAAGCCGCGATGATTACATCTTGCCTTGGAAGAAGCCTGATCTCGCTGTGAGCAGTTTACCGGAGGCAAGATTGCGACGCCCTGCTGCTGGCCCGGAACCGGCCATCTCCAGGCTGAATCCGTCAGCGGCCCCGTGTGAGGGCACAGCTGGGAAGTCAAGTGAGACGGCGGGCACGGGGCAGCTGCTGCGATCTACGAGGCTGGTGGGCCCTGGGGGTCTGGTCCTGCCTCGGGGTGGCCCCCAGCCCTGCCGTGAACCTCTGGACTCTGCGTGGGGTTTTAAGCCACCGTTTACTTCTCCTGCCGAAGGCGCTGGGCTGTGCCAGCCGCTCTGGCAGGTACCGTGCCTTTGAGTCTCGCTGACAGCTCTGGGGAGGGAGGATTCACTTCTCCTCTTTTACAGAAAAAGAGACAGAAGTTCAGAGTAACTCTCCCAAAGTCAGGCAGAGCAGGCAGGGTGGTAATGATGAAGCCAGGATGCGAAGCAAGGCCAGTTGCAAACTCCGTGCAACGAACACACTCTGCCTGTGATCTCCGCGGTAGAGACCTCGGCTCTGGAGCTGACGATTTGAAGCCCGACTTGGCCACTACCTCGCTGTTCTAACAGCAAGATTGTTACACATTCTCTCTGAGGTCCCTCTTATTTCCTCATCTATAAAATAGGCATCCTGGTGGCACCACCCTCATAGGGCTGTGGTGAGAAACAACTGAGACAAAGCAGGCAAAGTGCTCATAGTACCACGGTGCGTGGGCGTTCACGCCGGGCACTGCACAGCTCTACGCAGCTGAGCAGTGCACAACTTCCACAGCTGTGCTTGGCAGCCCTGCTTAGCACGGTGCTTGAGTTACTGCTCAGTAAAAGGGAGCTCTCGATTCCTGGGAACCACTCACCACAAGCGGAGAAGCGGGTAACAGGAAATGTCCCCTGGCTCTTCTCTCCTCCCAGGCCCCAGGCAGCCTGGAGTCTGGAGCTCACTCCGCAGCTCCCTGAGACAGCACTGCCCTGGGAATCTCCAGGAGACAGCTGTGAAGAGGAAGCAGGGGGAACAGTGCTCAGAGTGGGCACGGGCGGCCTAGGTCTGCTGCAGAAGCAGGGGGTTCAAAGGTCTTCGGGCTCCGTGCCATGGTTCTAAGCCCCCTCAGAGGAGCTGGTGAGAGGGGCCCGGGGGGGATGGACTCACACACACCATGAGACCTCAGACGAGAAAGCATCAGGCAGGTGTTTCCTCCGGAGTCAGGAGCTCCCCTTGGCACAGCTCCAGAAGCAGATCTGAAACGTTTGCTCGCCCGCTTGGGGGCCCTGGGCGAGAACTCTGAGACAGACCAGGCACCAAGCACTTTGCATCTCTGAAGGTGCGGGAGGCTCAGAAAGCGGAGTTAGTGGGAGGCAAAGTTCAGCGTGCTCAAGAAATAATTTCTTTTTTTTTTAAAGTTTATATATTTATCTTGAGAGAGGGAGAGCATGGGGAAAGGGCAGAGGGGGAGAGAGAAAGGGAGAGAGGGAATCCCGAGCCAGCTCCCCACTATCAATGCAGAGCCCGAGGTGGGGCTCAAACTCATGAACCATGAGATCGTGACCCGAGCCAAAGTCAGACGCTTCACCAACTGAGCCACCCAGGCACCCCAAGAAATACTTTCTAAGAGACAGAGTGTTTTCCCAGGCGATACGCTAGCCTGAAAGGTGGTGAGTTCCCCATCCTTGGAGGTGTGCTAGCAGAGATATTGCAGAAGGGGTTGAAGTGTCAGGTGAGCAGTTTGGCCCGGGCGGCTTTCCAAACCCGAGTTTTGACTCTCATCCCGACCTCTCCAACCTCCAACCTACCACGTCAGCATATCAGCTATAGCCTGGGCAATGGCTGGGCCGCAGCGGAGGCACCTTGCTTTCGGGCGCCGCCGGTGGGAGACCACAGAAGACCGCTCGGCAGGTGGACAGACGGGCAGGGAGGCTGACGTGGCTCTTGGCTGCTTCCTGGGCGCCTGGAGCCTTCCGGGACTTGGGAGCTCACGTGCCCCGACTCTAGCTAAGGAAACACCAGCTCTGGCCAGAGGAGCAAGGTTTAGATCTGTTCCTTGTCCCGCACCCGGTTCCCACCCCCAGATGCCAGTGCCCAGGCCTGTGCGACCAGCCACACTAGGTCAGATGTGCAGGCCCACAGACCCACCGTGGCTCCCAGCACCTGAAATAAAACCTGATCCTTAGGTTGGCCTCCCAGCTCCACCACGACTTCCCCACCCGCACCCCCGACCATCTCATCTCTCTCTCCCGACTTTTCCTTGCAGCATCTGCTTTCCCGAGACATCCACAGGCTTGCCTCCCCCAGTGTATTCAGGCCTCTCTGGAGGGTCAACAACTCCGACAGGCCTTCCCTGACCGTCCTGTCCCAAGGGCCCCTCCCTGGCCCTTCTGCCCCTTCCCTGGCTCTACGTTTCCTCCTGGCATCTTTTGACACAAGACGGTATATGTTGTTTATTGTCTGGCCTCTACTGGGATGTACCCTCCAAGATGCCAGGAACCCAGTTTCTTCACTGCCGTGTCCCTAGCACCTAAAATAGGGCCTCCGCGCTTTACCAGTGGATACTCAAAAGCACTTGTTGGAGAGATGAAGGGAAAAAGGAATAAGTGAGAAATACTCACTGAATGCCTTCCCTGAGCCAGGCAGCATGACCCCTGTGGTTAGGAACAGGGCCTCTGGAACTAGACGGCCGGGGGTTCAAATGCCCAATCTGCTTCATTCCCACATCTGTAGAATGGTGATTGCAGTATTTTCCTCATAGAGTTGATTCTTGGATCAAATGCGCTAACTTGCATACAGTAAGCGCCTAATGAATGTCAGCTCTGGGGCGTCAGAGGTGTTTAAAACTGATGCAGATCCTGCGAGCTTGCAGTCTAGTGAGGGGAGGTCAACTCGTACCAAATAGCAGCCCAGGTACGTAAACGGCATCGTGGTAGATGCTAGAAACAGTTAGGAGCTGGGGTGCTCTATATCGGATGCTCGGAGGAGGGGTAGTTGGCAGACCCGATCCGCTCCATGGAGTCGACAGTCTTCCCTAAGAAGACATTTAATCTGATGGATGGGAGTAGGCTACACAGGGGTGAGGAAAGAGTGTTCCTGATACAAAGTATGGCATGAGCAAAGGCCCTGAGGTGGTGGGAGCAGAGCACATTTCAGAGGGTCTGAATAAGACCCGTGAGCCTAGAGCACTGGGCAGGGAAAGTGGACGGAGGGGACTGAAGACATAGGCCGGACCACACTGAGATTCGGTCCACACTCGGGAGCAGGGGGAAGCCCCTGAGGTGTGGATGGTCCAAGCTTCGTGAACTGCACGTGCTGCAGCTTGAATCCCTCTGTCAGGCTCTGCACGGAGAGCTAGACGAGCAGGGGAGGAACGGAAAGCTGTCCTCCCCATCCCAGAACACAGGAAAGATCAAAAACTGCTTACGAAAAGGAAGGAAGGAGGGCTGGAAGGAAAAGAAGGAAAGGAGGAAATCGCGCCCTCTTTCCGTAGAAGGAGGTGCTCACGCCACAAAATGTCGGTCAAATGCCACCTCCTTCAAGAAGTCTTCTTTGACTGCAGGGGTAGGCTTGCTCCCAAAGCACAATGCAAGAAACCCTATTGCGTCACTGCCCGCTGATACCGATGAGAACAGCTCTTGTTTATTGAGCAGATGCTAGGTGCCCGCCCTGGCCTCCCGGCTTCGAGTCTGCCGGCCGCCAGGCATTCACCTCGCCCGGTCTCCTCTGCGGCCTTCTCTGCTGCGCAGTCTTTTTCATCCCGACCCGAATGCGGGACGCGGAAAGTTCCAGCGCTCTGTCTCCGGCCCTCTACACTCACTGCCACAAGGCCCTCAACGCGTCCGTGTCTCTACACGCCCCCTGCCCGCTGAAAACTCTCACCTGTGCCCCCTGTCCTGACTTGTCCCCTGCTGCTCCTGGTGCCGTGCTTCAGCTTCCTCTTGGGCGTCTCCACTTTCGGGAGTCTCGCGTGCTCTGTGAAAACCCTCCACCGGCCCCAAGCCTTCCCCACTTCAGCAGAAGACGGCACCGTCCACTCGTTTGCTTTGTGAGAACACAAACCCTCTCTCCGCCACACCCGCGTCCAACCCCACGGCCAGTCCTGTCGACCCAACTTCTGGGACAAATCTCAAAGCCTACCTTCCGCTCCCGGCCCCGTTGCACACCATGCTGAGGCCCCTGCCCTTGGGGGCCTGTACTGTTGTGGCCACAGCCCCCCAGCCGGCCTCCCTGCCTCCCCCCGGGCCCCCCAGTAATTCATCCCGGGCACGCCACCAAAGCACGATCCCTAAAGCTAAAAACTGGCCTCATCACTCCCGCTCCAAGCCCGCCAGCGGCACCCCCCGTGTTGTGACTCGCATGAAATGCACACGCCCCACAGTGGCCAACGAGGCCCGTGTGATGGTCCCCTGTACCCTCTGTCGGGATGCTGGCAGTCCAGTGGCCCTCCTGACCCGTTCGCCTCTGAGAGCTGTGTCCTCGCTGCTCCCCCACGGTGTGGCTGGACCCTGCTCAGCCTTCAGGCCCATCAAAGGCAGCCTCCTCTGAGCGTGCCTCCCTGCCTCCCCACCTCCCGGCTAGGGCAGTGCTTCCTGTGAGCACTCCTGCCGGGCCCCACGGTAGTGCTCCATCCACGAAACTGCTGTATGGACGTGCGAGTCTGTTCTGTCCCCCCAGGATGAAAGCATCTTGAACCCCAGGTCTCTGTCCTGCTCCCTTATGACTGCAGGTGCGTGCCGGCCACGTAGGAGGAGCGGGTGACAACATGGGGACTAACTGCCCCGGGGCGGATGAGCTGTCGGGGACCTACACAATCCTGGCTGCAGCATCGTGGGGCGGGTCCCCGCTGCACAGGTGAGAAAAACCCAGAAGGGCTTCATAACTTGCCGGAGGCCAAACAGCTAAGGAGCAGAGCAGGTGTGGGACCCCTGGCTGGCCCACCTTCAGTCTGCACTCACACCACTGGGCCACCCTCCCCTGGGCTGATTTTACTTTGTGTGAGCCTGTGTCTCCCGCCAGTGGGGTTGAACCCATTTTCTGGTGTCGGGCCAGGGTCTGCGTGGGCTTAGCCAAGGGGAGGCAAGAGCTTTCTGTGCAGGTCTCTGAGCAAGAAGCTCTTATCTGCGTGCTTCTGCAGGCCCGTCTGGAAGGGCTGGAGCGGGAGAAGAGGGGACAGTGTGGAATCAGCATTCTGAGGCACGAAGACACTAATCGCAGATAATCACGGTCCCCAAACTCGTCTGGGGCCAGAGGGCGATTACAGCCCAATTATGGGCCAGAACAACTAATGACAGCTCCGGGCTCAGAGGGTGACATCTGAGACTGCGGTTCTTACCCCTACCCCCCACCTCCACCGACCCCGGGGCCCCTTGGATTGGGCTGCTCCCCAGTCCGAGTCTCCGAGGCCTCTTTGCGCTCCGGGGCGGGGGCTCTCCAGCTATAGAAACACAGTCCACTGCAGGGCTGGGAGACATCACCCTTAGCCACGCCTGCCAGACAGCCGTGCACCAGGCCAGCCGGCCAGGCTCAGATTCACCATGCAGCCCAGGGTCCTTTCTCCCCTCCACACGGAGGAATCTAGGTGAAATCTCCACCTTTCAAATGAGGAAACAGAGGCTCAGAGAGGTTAAGTGCCTTGCCCAAAGTTACCCAGCTAGTGAGTCCAAGGGACCAGTTTGAAACCCAGGTCTTTCTGCCCCCAAACCCGTGTTCTTTTCAGAATCTTGGATTCTGCAATGTCCTTAAGGGTTGAGGAATGCTCCCAGAACCTGGAGAGAGCAAAGATGAAGAAGGGCAGAGCCGGAGCCCCATCCGAATGGGTTCAAATGCCCCAGTTCCCGCTGAGACCTTGGAAATATAGTTGTTGTGGACAAAGTGACCCCTGAGGTTAGGAAGGAAGTGGCAGGATGGGCGGTCACTGGATAAGCTGCTTGTGTGAGAGGCAGGGAGGAGGGGCCCTCTGTCCACCGTCACCTCCCAGAGCCAGGATCTAAGATCCGGGAGCACCTGGGTGCTGGGAAAGGTGCCAGACAGGAGGCAAAGGTGGGGTGAGCGGGGAGCCTACTTCTTGTGCCGGAGGGGCGTTGGGCACAAATAAAAAGCCTTTTAATCACCTTCCCTACTGTTCGCAGATCGTTTGGTTGACAGCCGTCTTCTTGCAAAGACCCTAACAAGCAGCGTATTTACATATTACCTTTGACCAGTGTTCCGAAAATAGCACCCACTTCGGCCTACCTTTTTCCTCCATCCAGCTGCCTTCCTCGTACGATGAGAGCTGTTTTCCTCCAAGTAACCAATTGCTAGCGTCACGACGTTGATTGTCTGGCTGGCTCAGAGGACAAGGAGACCAGCAGATGGGTGCGGATGTGAAGACAATGCAGGCCTCCCTGCCGGCTGGGGACCGGGGCTCAGCTGGGGGAAGGAAGCCATTAGAACGTCTGAGGGCGTCAGAGTGGAAGGAGTCCTCTGAGGGTCAGGTGCCGGGGCTGCCCGCTCAAGGACAGGCTGCTCCTGCTGCAGTCTGGAATGTTCTGGAAGCTTCTGGGGATTTTTAGTGGGGGTGCTGGCAGGGGCTTTACTGTGGCTGGGGTGGGGGGGAGGGGGGGAAACTGCCTGGAGGGAGTTTGAGGGTTTAGACCAAAAGGAGATGTTTTCTTCAGGCCCCAGTTCGAGCCGTTCTGTTGGAGGCAAGAAGCAGGAAGTAAAGAAAAGGGCAGCGTCCATGAAGGCTGAGCGTGGGTCCCAGAGAATTAAATTATGAAATGTATGTATGACCAGCTTATACCCAATTTGGGCCTAGAGAGCTCCGCACTCAGGGTGAAGGAAAGGGAGAGAGGGAGGGAGAAGGAAGGAAGGAAGGAAGGAAGGAAGGAAGGAAGGAAGGAAGGAAGGGGAGAAGGGAGGGGGGAAGGGAGGGAGGGAGGAAGGAAGGAAGGGAGGGGGGAAGGGAGGGAGGAAGGAAGGGAGTGGGGTGAGGTAGAGAGGCACAGTGCCAAAGAGCTATTTTCAAAAGGACCTCCAAGGAGCACTTTGGAGAGAAGTCACTGACCCTTCAAGCCAACCTGGATGCTGTCCCTGAGATGCGCACATATAGGGAGCTAGGCTGTGCAAAGCTTGCCTTCAAGTAGAGGACAGGACAGAACGTCTCACGGGAGCCCCAGACCCTACCGTAAGGAAGAGAAATTCCCACCCCAACCCAGACTTTCAGGTCCTGGGTGGGACTGGCCAGGGCTGAGGCCAAGAGCCCCCGGGTAGGTTTTCACAGAGTCTGAAACCATCGCATCCCGCTGCCGGGCTTTTCTGCTGAACCAACGAAGTCATCCACAAATATTGGACGCACTTCCGTAAATATCCACAGCTTCTTACAAGTAGAGGGACAGCGGCCCTCCCCACCTCCTGCCCCACAACCTGGCCACCCGGGGGGAGTTACAATGAAAGGGAGTCTCGCACCAAATTTGGCCACACGGGTACACGATTATTAGCAAGTACGCATCGTGTGTTAGCAGGCGGGCCCCCAAACTGTCAGCCATGTAACTCCACAAAGTCCCAGGTCTCTGGTTAGATGTGCCTTCCTTGAAAGATCTATCCAAGGCAGGTGCAACAGTATTCTAGTGTGAGCTCAGCTGAGATTCTAGAAGGAGGCAGGCAACCAAATTCTCCACTGACAGGCATGAACAAGTGCCTGGAAATTTGGAACCTACTGCCCTTTCTGAAGGCTGTAGGACGCATGGGTTTCTAAGACCCTGTTCCTGCAGGAGGGACTGTGCTTAGATAGTATTTCCGATCCACGTGTTGCTTACAGCCCTGAGCCCACTAAGGAAAAGTCATTCTTCACCCATCATACAAAGGAACAAGCCTTCTGGTGCTGACTGGGGACAAGGCAGCTGAAATCCTGTACAGTGGCCCTTTGGGCAACATGAGTTTGAACTGCGTGGGTCTACTTATACGTGGGTTGTTTTTTTTTTTTTAATTTTTTTTTTAACGTTATTTTTATTTTTGAGACAGGGAGAGACAGAGCATGAACGCGGGAGGGTCAGAGAGAGAGGGAGACACAGAATCTGAAACAGGCTCCAGGCTCCGAGCTGGCAGCACAGAGCCCGACGTGGGGCTCGAACTCACGGACCGCGAGATCATGACCTGAGCCGAAGTCGGACGCTTAACCGACTGAGCCACCCAGGCGCCCCAGGGGTTTTTTGGAAAATACAGAAAAGGACTGTAAATGTGTTTTCCTTACAGTTTTAATAACATTCTCTTTAGCTTGCTTTAAGAATATAGTATATAAAACAGATAGCATACAAAAATGTGTTAATTGACTGTTTATGTTGTTGGTAAGGCTTCCCCGGCCCAGGCTATTAGTGAAGTGCTGATGGAGTGAAAAGTTATGGGTGGATGTTTGCCTGTGCAAGGGGCCGGAGGCGTGCCCCTAACGCCCTTGTGGTTCGAGAATCAGCTGTACTACCCCTGTGACTTGTGGGCTTCCGATTTGTCTTTCGAATGCTGACCACCCATCCCCAGTCTGTACTTCCGTTTGCTTTCACTAACTGCCCTACAGTACAGTTTAAAAGTAACATAAAAGATACGCCCCGTCATCTGTCTGAAGCACTTTGGAGCAAATCATGGACAATTTAATGTCATTTCAAGAAGACAGCGAGATCTTTGGAAGCCAGCCTTGGGTACTGGGGATGTGCCCTCCACCTAAGGAAAGTCACCGGGCACGATGCATACTTTGAGGGAAAATTCCTTCAGGACTTGGGACTATTGACTTTGAACCAGACATTAGCAAGTTCATGGAAGCTTTGTCATGGTGTTTCAAGGGGTTGGTCGTGCCCAAAAAAGACAATGTACTCCTAGGTTTACTTGGAGTTAAATAACTAGAGTTCACTTTTTTAAACTGAAATTCCTTAACCCTGCTTCTCTCTGAAGGCTTTAAGTCTGCTTAGGAATCTTTCTGTTTGTATCGAGTGGGTTTTAGCAACCGCTTCTCGAAGAAGCCTTTGAATGGCTCAGTCCCGTTTACAAATTTAAGTACTTACACAATCCATGTCGTGTTTGTAAACTTAATGTTTTGAGTGAATGGCTTCCCCTGGAGGGGGTGAGACCGGAAGGGGTGGAGTGGGGCAGGGATGCCCCTCCCCCACACCCAGGGTCTAGCACCGGGAGGTTTCTCCATTGGTTTCTGGCTCCCTGGGATGTGGGCACTTTTTTGACTGTATGGGATAGCTTGAAAAGAGTCTTAGCCTCATCAGTTAGATTTCCTTTTTATAATTTTAGATTTTTTTAAGGTTTATTTATTTGAGAGAGAGAGAGAGAGAGCGCGCGCGCGCGCGCGCGCGTGCACGAGCATGGGGGCGGGGCACAGAGAGAGGGGGACAGAGGATCTGAAGTGGGCTCTGTGCTGACAGCAGAGAGCCCAATGTGGGGCTCAAACCCACAAACCATGAGATCATGACCTGAGCCGAAGTTGGACACTTAAACCGACTGAACCACCCTGGTGCCCCTATATTTCCTTTTTAATTCATATGCCTGTTTTTCAGGAAATCTCCATTGGCACTCAATTCTTTTCCGTCTAGTGAGTTCAATGCGTATAGGTGGTGAACCTAAGATTCTCTTAAATATTCTACCACCAAGCATGAGCTTACACAGATTTCTGCTGCAACTCATGCACTGAAGTTAATTACTCAATTACATTTTAAACGAGACTGATTAGACTCGTTTTAATGGGCCAAACTATCCTAGCATTGCATGTAAGCATGTAACAGAAAATAGAGTACTATGGTTTTGATTCCCATAAGTTCGTCTACATGTAACCCCAATTCCTGCTGGAGTTCAAAGATATGCATCCACTAAAGAAAACCATTATCCTAGTTAACTGGGGCTTGCCTACCCCCCAGGGGGCAGTTACCAGCTTTTGGTTGAGGTTGCTTAGAGTAGGAAATTTCTCCTGGGATGTTATTGGATTCTTAGTGCCTCCGAGGGTCTCCCTGAACCCTGTTCCCTGGTTCTGTGTCATGGGCTTAAAACAAACAATAAAAAAACCAGAGGCCCCTGGGTGGCTCAGTCAGTTAAGTATCTGATTCTTGGTTTTGGCTCAGGTCATGATCTCACAGTTTGTGGGATCGAGCCCCGTGCTGGGCTCTGCACAGACAGCTGCGGAGCCAGCGTGGGGTTCTCTGTCTCCCTCTCTCTCTGCCCCTCCCCCACTTGCTTTTATCTCTCTCTCTCTCAAAATAAATAAATAAATATGAAACACACAAAAACACACACACAAAAAAAACCAGAGCTTGTCTCCCCGGCTTCTTAGCCCAAACTATGGACTCTGGTAATACATGTGCCCCTAATTCATCCAGCTGTGCTCACACAAGGTCGATGGCATGGTGACATTTGCATGTTTCAGTTGTGACCAGATGTACATATATTTACCCTTTTTAAAAAATTGTTTATGTATTTTTTTTCACGTTTGTTTATTTTCGAGAGAGACAGCGCACGAGCGGGGGAGGGGCAGAGAGAGAGGGAGACACCGAACCCGAAGCAGAGGCTCCAGGCCCCGAGCCGTCAGCCCAGAGCCCGACGCGGGGCTCGAACCCACGAACCGCGAGATCGCCACCTGAGCCGAAGTCGGACGCTTAACCGACTGAGGCACCCAGGCGCCCCGTTATGTACCTTTTAAGTCAGGATTTTTGAAGTAGACGGAATATTCCTTCTCCTGCGCTCTTAGATACCTACGCGAAACGCTGTGGGGCTGAATTTTCTCTTCTAATCGGTCATGGTAAGTAAGAACACTTTCCTGAGGAGGGCGAGGAGAGGGAAGGGAGAAGAGGGAGGGAGCGGGGAGGACGAGGAGGACAGGGGAAGAAGTTGAAGCCTCCAGGGCTCAGGCCGGTTTGCGGGCTTGGTCTTCTCCTCTCTCTGCTGAGTCCGGCTCTACCTGCTGTGCTCTGCTCCACCCCTGCTCCTTTGGAGGAGCCCCGTCCCTGCCGAGCCCAGCCCCCCACCAACGGGCTCACTGGATGTGGCCCTGTGCCCGGGGCCTGGAGTGTGCAAGGCATCAGCAAAAGGCTCATTCCGTGACAACCTGTAGGCCCACCACGCTGGAGACATCCAGGCAGGCTCTCCCTGGACGCCTCATCTCTCGCCTTTCCGTGGCAGCTTCTGTTGTGACCACGCACTCACATGGAGCCTTCTCTGTTACTCACTCCTACGGTTTCCGGCACGACTGGTCCAGGCGGGGAGACAGCTCCTGTTGAAGTTACGAAAACAGATCCAATAGCCCCTTGGCTTTAACCTGAAGAACGGCAACATGTTGATTGGGTGCTTAGGAGGTGCTAAGTGTTTTATACACATTGGCTCATTTCATCTTTCCAAGAGCCCGGTGATGTCGGTTCCTTAGTCTTCCTTTATGGGGGAGGAAGCTGAAGCACAGAGAGCTTAAGTGATTTGTCCCAGATCACACAGCCAGTGAATAGCAACCAGATTTGGAGCACAGGTGTTTATTTTTAAACACGGCACATGTTTAAAAATAAAGTCCTAAAAATATAGGCAGCCCAATCAGGGGAGGGATCGGGCTCAGCCCAAGACCAAGTTGCTGGCGGGAGAGGCTCGGCTAGACGCTGGGCCAAATGGAGCGATCCGGTTGTCTGCAGGGTGCCGTCATGGTAGAACAGGAAGGTGAGAAGGGAGTCAGCCCGAAGATGATCCAGGGAGGACTCAGAGGGATGTGCCGTCTCCTCACGGCCACCAGAGCTGACCTCCTGCCAGGCATTACGCTGAGCCCCTTCATCCTGGACTTGCCCAGGCCTCAGACCTCATGCAGTCTTCCAGCGAAGCAAACCTCTCTCTGTTTTTGCGCTCTTTGAAATCCCCTAAAAGGAGATATTGCAATTAACAATGAATAAAAGGGGGAAATCAGTGCTTTGTTGATGAAATACGCATCCCCTCAACCCGTCCTCGACCTCGAGCGGCCATCCAGACAGCCCTGCCCCAGCCTGTCATCTGATCCTCCCCTCCCCCACCCCAATGAGGCTGGAGATCTGCCCACTCCAGAGAGAGGACGCTGATATGTACAGGACAGAGCTCGCACCCCGTGGAAGTCTGTGACCCCAAATCACAGGGTTTCTGACCATGACCTACACTGCCTGTTGGGTCCATATCAGACCTTCAGCTGAGGGTCTGCTCAGATGAGCACAAAGCCACATCCCTTACTTCGTGCCGGGCAAACTTGGTTTAAGTCTGCCATTTTCCAAGGCGTATATATGGGGGAAAGGACAGGAGCGGGGAAAATGACCCAGAGAGGCTAAGGGACTTACCCGAGGCCACACGGCGAGAGCAGGGCGGCCTCAGGACCAGAGCTCAAGTCCAGCTTGCCCCTGCCCCTTTCCCGCCCCTCCAGCCTCGCCGTGCACACCCTACACCTCTGAGACGCCCAGCCCGGGGCCTGCCGCACAAGCGCGTGCAGCCTGGATTTAGATGACTGTGTTTCGCTTTGCCTGGCAGGCTGCTCGGTGATTGTTCTAAAGCCGCGTGTGGGCTTCTCCACTCCCCCAGTCTTCTATTTCTTTCTACGCCCCCAAACAGTCCCCCCATCCCCCCACCCTCCCCCCTCCAGCGCCCAGCACGGCAAGCCACGCTCAGCAGGTGCTAAGAACGCTTGCCGAGTGAGTAAGGCATCGGACCATCTGCAGGGGCCAGAGTGGGTGTCAGACTCCTCCGCCCCCACCCCAGCGCCAGCTCCGGGGCCTGGGATGGGTGTCCCTCTGCAGGTGAGCCTGACGGTATCCGGGCCACCACTTGGGGATGGAGGGAAAAGCCGGGGACTTCCAGGAGAAGGGGGCTAGGAGGCCCTCACTGTGTGGGGAAGTCAGAGGCATCCTCTAGGCCAGGAAACCCCACAGCCCCAGCCCACGCAGGGCCCTCGGGGGCCTTCCTCGTCCCCTGCCTGCAAGCCCCAGAAGCGTGGGAGCCCAGACTCCTCCCCGCTGGGCAGCCTCCTCCGGGGGCGCGGCGCCCAGGGGAAGGGAGTTGACACACAGCTTCAACGGCCCCATTTTGAATTTAGAAACTGCGGGGACGTGTGAGCAAGTAGGCAGCTGGGGAGAAGAGAAGGCTCAGGCTCGGGCTTGCTCATCCAAACAAACCGACTCCAGGGCGCCGAATGAGGCGCGGACAATAACTGGGACTCCCGATACTGAGGGCTCCCCGTCCTGTGTCGCCCCTGGAGCACGGGCTTCTCCAACTTGAGTGTGCTGAACCCACCTGGGGGGGGGGCTTGCCACCACGCGGGGTCCCGGTCCCCCAGCCCCCCCCCCCCCAGACTCGAAAGCACTAGGGCTCATGCAACCCCACCCCCAAGTGATTCTGCTGCCGGTGGTCTCTGAACCATAGTTTGGGACCACTTCCTTGGGTCTCCTCCCACCAGCGTGGATCTGGAAGTTCTAATTCCCCTGTCTTTCCCAAGGCCCCTCAGACCCAGGTCATCTGGCTCCAGAGGGTCTCTGAAGGCTGGTGCAGGCTGCTGGAATGTTCCCACCCAGAGCCCGGAGTGGGTCCCCCCGAGGGGTCACGAGATCTTCCCTGAGAAGCCCCAGACCCCAGGCTGGGGCTCGAACTCCTGGGAAGGGCTGGAAGTAAGGGCCCAGGACAGCCTGGGGAGGAGCTCTGCAGCAGATTCCAGACGCATGTGTCCCAGGAGAAGGGAGACCGCGCTGGAGACGAGGGGGTATTGGCTGTTCCCCATCCCCAGGGCTGACTCCCCTGGGGCTTGGGTGACAGTCACAGCCAGCAGAGCCGGGAGGGCCTGGAGATCAGCCAACACTTTCACAGACGGGACCTAGGAGTTTCCATCTTGCTGCAAAGCAGCGAGCTCTGGGCTCCCACTCAGGGACCCGTGAACCCCAGCTCTGCTAAGTCCCTGAGACCTTGAGAAGCACTTCCTGTCTCCTGCACTCACTTTCCCCATCTACAGCGAAGAGGGTGGGTTAAACCAGGTAAAGCAACAACCGATGGACAGTGGCTGCCTCGAGCATCATATGGAAAGACACTGGGGTGGGGGTGCAGGCTAGTGGGGGGCCGTGCCTGGTCCTAGCTCACTTAACCCCACAACAACACCAGGATAGGTATTCGTATCACCTCCACTGCGGAGAAAGGTGAGCAGCCTCGTGCCAGGATTCACAGCGTCTGCTCGGGGCCCAGCACGGCAGGGACAGAAGAGCCTCACACATCTCAGTCTGTGGTCTACGGTCTGTCACGTCTCCGGTCTACGGTTCTGTCACCTGTAAAACAAGCTCACACGGAGGGGAAGGGAACAGAACAAGGGCACAGAACACATCGGGGAAGTTTGGAGCCCAGGCCTGGCACCAGGTGCTCCCATCCTGGTTCCCCGCACCACTTCGTGCCTCCCCGGACTGGCCTGTGTTTGGGTCCAAAGCTGCTTACCCTTCTTTGAAAAATCCTTCGCCTATTCCCACCTCCGGGCCTTGGCACCTGCCGATCTCTTCCTCGGCAACGTCGTTCCTTCTGCAGAGTGCATCTCGGGTATCACCTTCTCCGCGAAGCTTTTTCAGTTTCTCCTCCACGCAGCCCGAGCCTGCCCTTCCTCTGCAGCCCCAAGCCGGGGCCTGAATCCCATCCTGACTCTGGGATCCCACCGCGGGCCCCAGTTTCCTGCCCCGGCCGGTGCCGCCCAGATCCTGGTACACAACAGGTGCTCGATAAGAGACAGAGGCACGAAGTGAAATTCAAAGCCTTTGGAATTCTGCCTCATTTGGCATCTCATTTATTCTATCGAGTTTTTTTTTTTTTTTTTTCCTGAAATCAAAAAAGCAAATTCTAGGCCTGTCTCTGAATACGGATTTATTTTTTTTTATTTTATTTTTTTTAAACGTTTTTTATTTATTTTTGGGACAGAGAGAGACAGAGCATGAACGGGGGAGGGGCAGAGAGAGAGGGAGACACAGAATCGGAAACAGGCTCCAGGCTCTGAGCCATCAGCCCAGAGCCCGACGCGGGGCTCGAACTCCCGGACCGCGAGATCGTGACCTGGCTGAAGTCAGATGCTTAACCGACTGCGCCACCCAGGCGCCCCTCTGAATACGGATTTAAAGTCCTATTAGTCGCAGGAGCCTGATCTTTTCTCTCCCAGAGCCTGGCCTGCTGACCGGCTGCCTTTGTCAACCACGTCGGGTTTTTGGTCCACACTGGCTGAAGAATTTAAATTTCTTTTTTTTTAATGTTTATTTATTACTGAGAGACAGAGAGAGACAGAGCATGAGCAGGGGAGGGGCAGAGAGAGAGAGGGAGACACAGAATCGGAAACAGGCTCCAGGCTCTGAGCTGTCAGCACAGAGCCCGACGCGGGGCTCGAACTCACAAACGGCAAGATGGCGACCTGAGCTAAAGTCGGACGCTCAACCGACTGAGCCACCGAGGCGCCCCCATACTGGCTGAAGAATTTGCAAGTCAGTGCAGCCTGACTGACCTTCCTGAACCTTCTGCGACCCCACACCTGCTGGGGAGTAGAGGCAGGTGGAGATCATGACAAACGCTCCTTTGCCTTCCAGGAACTGCCAGGCTAACAACCAGGCTGGCCATGCACAAACAAGTCGACACCCGTGCGCCCACCGCTCCAGGGGCAGGGGGGACCCCGGGCTTAAGGAAGAAAGCTTCAGGAGCCTTCTCCATTTTCTTGTCCTTGGCGCCTTCTCACTTCTCCTTGGTTAGAACAGTCCTCTTCTCTGCAGGGCCCTGCTGGGGAGAGTGGACAGAGGGAATGAGGCAGGGGACAGCAAAGGTGGGGGGTTCAGCACAGGGAGGAGAGGCAGGGAGCCCTGCCTGGAGGCTCACGGCAGCCTCAGCCCGTCTGGCTGTGCAGGAAAGCCATCCCAGGCCAGATGATTGTCCTGGGGCTCGGCGGGGATGGCCCCTCCTCTGGGAAACTGCTCTGACCCCCAACCATACGAGGGGTCCCTCCTTTGTGCTCCCGCACCCCCTGTCATAGAGCTGATTGCGCACTTCTGTGACTGTGGATCGCGTGTCTCCCCCCAGGAGAATGGGTGCTCCGGGAGGGAGGAGACTTGTCAGATGCTGAGCAACCTGCACGGGCCCCGCGGAATTAGCATGGGCACATCAGTGAGCGAGGAATGAATGAATGGAGTTGACCCTGGGGATGGGCTCTGGAGAGCGCGTGGGGCTCTGTTGGGAATACCTGGGCATCCTTGCTCTTTGCACGCGGCATTTGACAACCACAACTGCTGTGTTTTCTCCTCCCTCCTACTTCATCTTCTAAGCCCTGATGCAACACCACACCTACACACGCTCACACATCTAGGCACACACCTCCGCACAAACCACAGACACACAGACGCACGCAGACTTACCCGCAGACTCTAGACAAACAACCCGCACAATAGTACAATGATCCCCATACACTATGCACCGTGATGTACCCATGCGCTCCCAAGCGGACCACACCAACGTTCGTACACGCCTGGACACACAGTCCCGCAAGTGACCCGCAGGTACACACATGCGGACGTAAGTTCACGGACAAGCAGACAGACCCACCCGCCGCCTTAAGGACAGACGCTGAGTGATCTGTTCATGTTCTTTTCCATCTAAGGATTCGTTTCCTTGCCTTTCCTTTCCCTTAGATCTTGCTTTACAAACAGCAACGCACTCTCCTTTGTTCACCTACCTGCCAACCCCTGTTGAAGACCTCCTCTCTGCTAAGTCATCCGTACGAAGACGAACGGAACTCCGACCTGCCCTCGGGAGGCCCCCAGTCTAGTGGAGGAAACAGACGCAGAAAATGGCAACCAAAAGGCCGCTGTGACCGTTGGATTCCAGAACTATTTCTTGAGTGCTTCCTGGGGGTTGGACTGTGCCGGGCTTTGACATTAGAGAGATAAGTAAGGTCTAGTCTCCTCGGCCTCAAGGAGGCTCCAGACTGGAGGAGCGGGGGAGGGGGCGGGGGGGGGGCAATTTAATTTAATATAATTTAATATCATTTAATATAATTTAATTTAATATAATTTAAACAATTATAACTGTTATAATATAATGGAACTCCAGAAAAGGGAGTGAGTGATTAATTCTGTCGGGAGTTAATCATGGAGGGCTTCACAGAGAAGGTCGTATGGGGTTTTGTAGGACAAAGAGCCGCTCTCTCTGAAGACTTGCGCCTGGAACAGGTTGGCATTTAATGCAGAACGTAGGCAGAGACCTCAGAGAGGTCGGCCACCAGTGCTGAGGGTCTGGATCGAGTATCTGCGGTGGGGGTGGGGTGAGGGCAGGGGAGAGGCCCCGGATAGAAGGTGAGTCTTGAGCAGACACACAGCGGGCAGAGAGGGACCTCTCCGTTTTATCGCTCAGGGAGGCGAACGTGGCTGGCTCCGACCTCTGTTGGGCTCTCCTGTTAGGGCCAGCCGCAAACCCCGTAGCCCATTCTCTCCAAATGAAACAAGGCTGCTTGCTCGGAGCTGAACACATGAAAAGCTCAGAGCGGGTGGGAGGCATTATTATTGGTCATGCTGATTATTCTCCAAAGTCCAGCTTGTCAGATGATCAGCATCTCAGTAGGCCCCAGTCTGGGGCGATCTGGGCCTTTGAGGCTGAGCGGCTCCCAGGCCCCCTGCCCAGGAGCTGGTTGGGGGCTATGGGTCAGCTGAATCCCTGAGCCTGAGCACGTCCCCCCCCTCCCTGCCGGGGCCGCCTCATTGTCCCCCTGCTGGTTCTTAACAGGACGTGTCTATCCCACAATAGCGGCGCTTGTCCAGCCCACCGACCGCCCACCACCAATTAGTTTTCATCAGGCAATTAGCGCTTCCCTGCTCCTCCTGGGTTTCTCCTTCCCTCAGTCCGGGTGCTGGAAGGGGCTGAGTCATTTTCTTGAAGGGAATGCCGCCTGAGGAAGCGGCCTGCTCCCCTCCCCCCCACCGCTGTGTGATCTCAGGCCAGCTACTTCACCTCTCTGAGACTCAGTTTCCTCGCCTATGAAAGAAACGAGGGTGTTAACCCAAATGGATTATAACCCCAAGGGGCTCACGTGTGGACAAGTCCTTGGGCCCCAGTTTCCCCCTTGTGAAATGTGGGGGATGGGTGAAGTCAGAGGTCAGAACCTAGCGGTGACGGAAGGACCAATTCGGCCAGCCATTGCTTTTCACCAACATCTTACTTTCAACATAATTGCAATTCGGCAGACAGTCTCTCCTTTGCTGTCCTGCCCTGTGGCTCCCTCACAGGGTATTCAGTAAACCAGAAAGAAAGAAAGAGAGAAAGAGAGAAAGAGAGAAAGAAAGAAGAAAGAAGAAAGAAAGAAAGAAAGAAAGAAAGAAAGAAAGAAAGAAAGAAAGAAAGAGGGAGGGAGGGAGGGAGGGAGGGAGGAAGGAAGGAAGGAAGAAAGAAATTGCAACTCGAGGGTGCACCCCAGTTTGTCTGGGTCCTACCATTTCCTACTGTCTCACCCCAGCTACCTCCCATGGCTCCTGAGGGCCCCTGAGTTTGAGACCCCTGGATGAGCAAGTCTCGGAGTTTCCGCAGAGTTCTTCTCTAAGTTTCTGTGCTCATGGGTTACGGGACGGGCCAGCAACAGGCAGCTGGTCTGGCACAAGAGGCCACGTGGCCCAGGATGCCAGCCCAGCACAGGACGGCTCACCCATAGGCCTCCCTTCCCTGATCCAGAGCCCCCTTCTCTCCCTCGGACCTTTGTCACAGCCTCCTCCTGCCCTCCAGCCCCGGCCGCCCCAGAAAGGAGGCTGGGCACGGTTAGCAAGTGGTCAGCAAAGGTTTGCTTCGGAAACCAACAACGAAGATGTGCGGGATGCATTGCCGGCTCCCACCGCGACTCATTTAAAGTGGAAGAGGGGAGACGTGGACGCCATGAAGTCCCCTGCCTCGGAATAATGATCCCTCCCTCCCCCTGCTTCCTAAGACTTTACCATTGGCAAAGCACTCGGACATCCTTGTCACCAATCTCCTGCAGAGAGGAGAATCTGTGATGTGTCATCTCCGCCCTGCACTTCGGCCCAGAAAAGCACGATGCTCGATGCTCGCTAGCGACCTCGATGCCCGGAGCCCCCACCTCCCTGGAGACACTGCCCCTGTCGCCTGCCCCGCCCGCTGCCCCCCTCTGCTGGGGTGGCTGCCTGTCTCTTTCCCTTGTCGCTCAAATAGGAATATAAATCCATCTGTTTGCCTTTCTGCGTCTTTGTCTTTTTGTGCTTCCCTCACTCTTACCTCATTTATTTATTTCTGTCTTTCTTTCTGCAGGCCCCCACTCTTTTGTGTCGCTGATCCCTGCCTCTCTAGGTCTCTGGCCCTCTCTGCCTCTCTCTCTGTTTCCTTCCCCTTTTCCTTCTCCTGAGCTGTCTCGGTCCGCCTTTCTCTCCATAATTAGCCTCACTTCTAGCTTTTACTCTTAGGTCCCACGGGTGGTGGGGGTGGGCAGCAGGACAAGGAGGGAAACATCTTTCCAGCATGCAGAAAATGGGCCAATTAAAGCCACAAGGCTGCTCAGGCAGCCGAACAAGGAGGAAGCAGAAATAGCCCCAGGCGGGTTTAGCTGGAAAGATAAATAGAGAAACAGGGAGAAAGGGCAAAATGAACGCACAGTCCAAAGTCACGGTCCTTCTTGGCCAATGACGTGAGGAGGTGGCTCCTTCCCGCCCAGGCCTGAGGGTTGGATTCTGGCTGCTGCTTGGAGGGGTGTCTTAGCCTCACCCTCTACCCCTGCTGGACCGGAGGCAGCCGCAAAGCCTGCCAGACCTCCCAGGGCCTCCGCCCAAGTGCACCTGTCCCTCCTCACACCTTCCGGCTGGACCGTGATGCTGGCTGTCCCTCCTCACCACATGGCCTCCCCCAGACTGTGGGGACACAGGGAGCTGGGAGTCGGAGGGGGAGGCACCCGCCCGCCCCCATCTAAGGCCGTCTTATCTCCTGCCCCTAGAGCCCCAGGAATCTGGGGACTGCTCCACATTGGGCACCCCGGGGCTAGGGATGGGATGGCCACAGAACAGCGAGCCCCGAAAACGGTCTCTCTTCCTGGGAGCTCACGGTCCAGTGGGGGAGTCAGCTAAATGACATGTGTGGTCATGTGGGAGGGGCCCTTAACACAGCCTGGGACGTGGGGGAAAGGGTCCCTAAGGAATCGATATCTGTCCCTAACCTGCTGGGTCTGCAGAGGACCTGCACAGATTAGGACAGTGGGGGCTGAAGGCTGTTGCAAGCCGAGGAAAATGTAGGAGCCATTCAAGGAAATGAAAGCGGCTTCATGAAGCCTCGGAAGAGTGGAGGGAGTAAAGTGTGTGTGTGTGTGTGTGTGTGTGTGTGTGTGTGTGCGCACGCGCGCGCGCGCACACGCGCGGGGAGCTTGGAGTCCAAGACAAGGAGCCTGGAACCTAGGCTCAGGACCGAGGGAGCCATGGAGAGCTATAGGCAAGGGAGGGGGCCATGATATGCTCCTTTATGGAGATTCTGCTGCCTACGGGGGAGGGGCCAGACAAAGCTGCAGGTGAAGCGAGCCCCTCAGACCATCAGGAGAAAGGCAATAGGCCCTAAAGAGGCCGTGCAAGTGGTCAAAACAAAACAAAACAAAACAAAACAACCTTGCAAGGCGAATCAGTTACCCAATCTGTTGTTTCTCAGCCGGCCTCCAAGGCAGGGGCTGTGATCTGGCCCAAGCCCCTTCCTTAACCTCCCCACTCACTCCCCCTCCTCTTCCCACTGCCTTCCCCCCAGACTGCTGGATTCCCTGGACCTGCCTGGGTTTATCCCACCCCTGGGCCCTTGCTCTGTTGATTTCTTCCTTCTAGAATACTCTCCCCTCTTACTCACGTATCTAAATCCCGCCCATCCATCAAATGTCCCCTCCTCCATGCAGCCTCTCTCTTTCTCTCCTCCCTCCAGGTGCTCAGGAAACGTTATCTGGGCCTCTTTTTGGCACAGGCCACTTAGTGCCTTCTGTCTCTTTTTGTTGTTGGTGTGTGTGTGTGTGTGTGTGTGTGTGTGTGTGTGTGCCTGTCCTAGCACTCCCTATCAATTCAGAGCATCTTCAGGGCTAAAATCTGGGTCTGATTCAACAGTCCTCAGAATAGGGCATGACTCACAAAGAGGTCTCCATGAAGGTTTGGGGAAGGACAGAAGAAAGGAAGGAAGGGAGGAAGGAAGGAAGGAAGGAAGGAAGGAAGGAAGGAAGGAAGGAAGGAAAGGTGGGTAGATAATTGAGTGGGCAGATGGAATGAATGACCAAATTAAAAACTAAGGAAGAGGAAGAGAGAGAGAGGGAGAGCGAGAGGGAGAGCAAGAATGATAAGTTGTAAGGGCCGTGATACCAGCATTTGGTGATATCACTCAAATTCTGCCCATGTATTCATTCACTGACTTGGCACTCACTGAGCACCTGCCATGTGCCAAACATCGCGGAAGGCCCTAGCGATCCAGCTGTGAGCAAAAGACACGGCGCCTGTCCTCACAGAGCTTACAGTCTAGTGAAGGAGACAGACAAACTGAGCCATGCCAAGAGACTATGGCAGGACAAGCATTATGATAGAGAACACGTGGGACTCTGTGGGAAGCTATCTGAGCAAAGAGGGGCAGCGTGCATCATTCACTCATTCGGGAGTGTCAGGGAGGGCTTCCTGGAAGAAGCGACCTTTAAGCTACGAAAGGGAAAGACTGATGAGCCGCGGGTAGGGAGGGTGAGCAAGCCAGGCAGAGGGAACGGCATGTGCAAAGTGCTAGGCGGGAGAGGGCACAGGGCAGATTTTGTTTGGGTAACCAGAGAAGTTGAAACAATAGGAACACCGTGCTGGGGTCAGCATGTGAGTAAAGAAGGAGGATGGAAACCAGGCCTGTCAGGGTTTGTGGGCTCAGGCTTTATTCTTTTTTTTTTTTTTTTTCAAAATTTTTTTCAACGTTTATTTATTTTTGGGACAGAGAGAGACAGAGCATGAACGGGGGAGGGACAGAGAGAGAGGGAGACACAGAACCGGAAACAGGCTCCAGGCTCCGAGCCATCAGCCCAGAGCCCGACGCGGGGCTCGAACTCCCGGACCGCGAGATCGTGACCTGGCTGAAGTCGGACGCTTAACCGACTGCGCCACCCAGGCGCCCCCGCTCAGGCTTTATTCTAAGAGCACGGGGTCGGGGTGGAATCCCTTGAAAAGTTCAAGCAGGGAGAAATCTGACCAGGAATACAAGACTATTCACTGCGTGACGTCTTTCAAAATTCCTTCTGTTAATGCAGAAAGATGATTTTCCTCTGATGTTTTCCCATAAATAGTGTTGTTGCCAACTCTATAAATCATCTGGGAGATTAAAAAGCAAGAGACCTTGTACTGCTTTTCTTGGCAATGAAAAACCAAGGAAATGAAAAGAGGACTAACCTCATACTCCCAAATTTCAGTTTCTTACTGACCACGTTGACATTGTTCTATTTCTGTTTTACTGCTTCAAGTGGGTAAAAAGGTTACAAGTTTAAGGTTTAAAAGTCCCAAAGTTTAAACGTTCAGACACCCAAACGAATGCTTGGTAAAATAAGTCTAAGCTTTACTGAAGGAGAAGAACCAGAAAGCCAAGGCTTAATTCTTTCGGTTAAACGGTACATCTTCTGGCTTGGTTACATTTCAGAAATCGTTCTCAAGTGTTCACGACGGCTAGGATTAAGCTATCTGAGTTCACATGCTCACCAAAGTGACTGCCTCAAATAGCTTGGGTAAATGCAATTGTAAACGTACTATTGGATTTTCTGATGTGGCTGCAAAAGTAAACAGAAAACAGAAATTGTTATTTGAAGATACTAAATGCCTGTCAGGATGAAAGCTGTGCTGATCTATTCTGCAATCCGCATACCTCGCGGATTCGCCCGGACGGCGTGGTAAATAAGAACCAGGGGCGTGGAGAGGGGGTGCCTCCTTCCGGCGGCCGTGAGTAAGGAAGGCTGCGTTCAGAAGGTGGTTTTCAGACCTGAAGAATGAATGAGGTCCAACATGAGAAGAACCAAAAAACAAACAGGGTGGTCCTATGCAGGAGGCATATCAGAGGCAGGAAAATACTCAAGGGAGATAAAAACAGACAAGCAGCTTGGAATCCCCACAATGTCACGTGGATGCCCCTGGGGTGCTCCCCACTGCTCCCTGTGTGCTCTGTGCCTCCTGCCTGTGTCTCGCCTCTTCCTTCTTGAAGTCGGGGCAGAGGGGGTCCCAAGGCTGTTCCAGACCTGCCTCCTTGGTCTTCTGGCCCAGCTGTTCTCCCCCACCTCCTGTCCGGACTGTCCTCTGGCTGCTGATGCCCAGACCTTTGGAGACATGAAGTCAGCTTCAGGCACATACATTTTTTAATAAATCCAGCCATGTAAGGACATGATGTCTCTAAATAAACACTCAAAGCCCCCCTTCTTCTCCCCAAAGGATATGGAGCCAGGGCCTGGGTCAAAGATTCTGGGTGAGTGGGGTGGGTCCTGAATTGGGGGGAAGGGCAGTTTGCTGGACTGGGTCCCCTCCCTCCAGGGTCACACCCCCAGGCCCCAGGAACCTGCCCCCAGGCCCTGAGAACCAGCCGCAGCTCTTCAGGACCTACGTTGCTCTGCTGGTCTCAGCCCAATTGCTACCGCGAATAGGTCCAGGGTCAATCCCTGGGCATTAAGGAATTGGCTTCTGTTTTCTTTTTTATATTGACTCTCCAATTTGTACTTTTTATTGTGAGACATATGATACGCGTATAAAATAATGCATATAACATATGCACAGTTTAAAGAATAAAATGTTTACTTATTTAAAAATAAACTGGGGCGCCTGGGTGGCTCAGTCAGTTAAGCGTTCGACTTCGGCTCCAGTCAGGTCGTGATCTCGTGGTTCATGAGTTCGAGCCCCGCATCGGGCTCTGCGCTGACAGCTCGGAGCCTGGAGCCTGCTTCGGATTCTGTGTCTCCCTCTCTCTCTCTGCCCCTCCCCTGCTCATGCTCTGTCTCTCTGTCTCTCTCAAAAATAAACATTAAAAAATAATAATAAATAAAAATAAAAATAAGCAAGTTAAGTCCTGATATTCAGTTTCAGTCCCAAGAAGCCACCTTTTGCCAGAGGCTTCCAAGCCCCCGCCCCGTGTGCCCTGCCCTGTGCACCCAACGGTCCTCCCCACCCTCCCACCCAAGTTAACCACTGGGCTGAATGCTGTGCTGAAGCCGACCCACCCAAGACCAGGAAGATGCTCGCGGTAGGACAATGTTAGGTTTCTTAAGCTCGTAGCCACACGGGAGCACACGGCTGGGGAAACTCAGGGGCGCCTCTGTAAGGGGGATCTGAAAAAGCCCCCCCAGGGTCTGGGCTTGTGCTGGGTGAACGCAAGGAGGATTAGAGAAGCGAGCCCAGGTCTGGACAGAGTGCTGCCCGAAGACTAGGCACCTAATCGCTCCGACCTAGGCGACCAGAGGGTGACAGCAGGGATGGCATTGTCACCGCGAGGAGCCGCAGGCAGGCAGAAAGGCAGTGAGGAGGGAGTCGTATCGCACGAGGGTCCAGTGCAGCCTGGCGCCGGTCTCATCTGAGCACGTTTTAGAAACACCGTCTATTCATCGGCAACCCACTGTCATCGTTCAGTGCTGTCTCTCAGCCTCTATGACAACTGAGGGGCTGGGACCCACAGGGGCTCAACAGCAAGGCTCCGACCCACCTTGCTCTGGCTCTCGGCATTTACTGTGTGACTTCTAACAACCCTGCTCCTGTGAGCCTCAGTTTCCCCACCTGTAAAGTGGGACTAATCGTCACCAGCCTCAGCGATCTGTGGTGACATGAGCAGATTGAAGTGGCGAGCAGGGAGGTGGAGCTCAGTGAACAGAGGCCCTTGTTCCCGTCTGGGGGAGGGGGCTGGAGTCACAGGTCAGCCGGTGGCCACACGGTCCCTGGATGCAGGAGCCGGAGGGGGCCGGAGGCTTCTGGGAAGGCCCAGGGCCAATGTCATCTTCCATCCAGGCCGCTCCTGAATGCGCTAGGTCCCAGCCCCGCCCCAGCGGCATAGAGTGGGGCACCCGGCAGGGGGTGGGCGGCCTAGAGGGAGGTAAAAGGCTGGAAGGAAGGAAATGCTGGAAGAAGAAAGTAATGAAGGGGAGGAGGGGGGAAGGGAGAGGACAGAAAGACTCTGGTGAAAAGGAGAAAATGACAGAGCAAGGGAGAGGGGAAGGGAGGCCTGGAGGAGAAGTAGAGGCAGGGAGGCCGAGAGGGAGGCCAACAGAGGAAAATGTTCAGTGTGGGACAGAAGGAGGGAATCCCCCAGTGAGGACCACAGGCTAGTCCTGCCCCTGTCCAGACCTGGGGCGGGGGAGGGGGAGCACTACGTGGGGGTGAGGGTGGGGCAGGCTGCCCCTGTCCAGGACTGGCGCAGGGGTGGGGTGGGCAGGCTGGCCTTGCCAGCTGCTTTTAACCACCTCCCTCCACCCCCCACCTGCTGCCACAGTGGGATCCCACCAACCCGCCGCTCTGTCCACTGGGAACAATGGGGAGCTGTTGGGAGCTGTGTCACCAGCTGCCTCCCCAAAAGGAAGCGACAGCAATGTCTCCCTGCCCTGGGCCTCAGGGCCCACTTCCAGCCCGGTGGAAAGCAACGGGGGAGGGACCCATCCCTTTGTGATGTCTCCTCCCCTACTTCCTCCAGGCCACTCTTCACAGAGGTTCCCCTACATCTGGCTGTGATTTGCTCCTCATGGTCCGGGGCAGGCTGGGGGAAAGGGCAGGGTACGGAACACGAGGGCGTCAGGACCTGTGGGTGTCAGTCTCCCCTTAGTCACTGTGACAGAGATGGCCAGCTGTCTGCTCTCCCCTTCTTCCTGATGAATGGCAGCCCAAACTCCGGGCTGGGTACATAGCTGCCCCGAGTAAAGACTACAGGTGCAGCCTTCTCTGCTGTACAAGGTGTGGCCACAAGACTAAGTTCTGGCAGATGCAATATACTTGCAACACCCGGGGCACGTCCTTTCTGGGAAGGGCAGGTTCTTGTTCAACCCTTCTATTTTTCTGCTCCGGAATGTAGACAGGATGGCTGCACCTGGGGCAGCCATCTTGGGTCACGAGGTGAAGTCACATGTTGGGGATGGGAGAGCAAATTAGGAGCAGCCTAGGTCCCTGGTGGTCATGGAGCTGCTGTGCCAGCCTGGAACGCTTCCCTCTCCTTGTTTATTGGAGACAGAACTGAACTTTTTGAAGCTACTGATTGGGGGGTTTTCTTGTTGGTTATAGAGGTATATAATCATAATTGGTAGAGTCTGTAACTTACGGTAGGACCTCAAGCAAGCCATTTTCTGCCACTGGGCCTCAGTTGATCCACTGGGACAAAAAGTTTTGAACTTGTAGAGTATCTCCAAGGACCTTTCTTATTCTGTCGTTTTAAAAAAATGTTTAAAAATGTTTAAAAAATGTTATTTGTGTTTGAGAGAAAGAGAGAGAGAGAGAGAGAGAGACAGAAGAGAACGTGAGCAGGGGAGGGGCAGAGAGAGAGGGAGACAAAGAACTTGAAGCAGGTTCCAGGCTCTGAGCCATCAGCACAGAACCCGATGCAGGGCTGGAACCCATGAACCGTGAGATCATGACCTGGGCAGAAGTTGGATGCCCAACCTACTGAGCCACCCAGGTGCCCCACTTGCTCTGTCTTTTAAGGTCAGAATCTAGGGCAGAGGTCCAATGCTAAGGTTAAAGTCCCTCTTAGTGAACTGACTCTATAGCCTAACAACAGACTGAAAAGCAGAAATGTTTCCAAGAGCTGAAGGGCCATCAAGACTGGGAGATGCTTATAAGTAAGTGTCTCACTGGGGCCCACAAGGTCCTACCTGATCAGGACCCTGCCTGTCTTTCCTACCTCATTTTCTGTGACCCTCTGTCTTGCTGCCTACACTCCAGTCATACTGGCCTCCTTTTCAGGGCACCAAGCTTCTGCCCACCTCAGGACCTTTGCCCTAGCTGTTCTCTCTGCCTAGAATGCTCTCCCCTTCAGATCTTTATTCGGGCCTCAGCTCATTGCCATCTCCTCAGAAGGGCCCACCCCAACTCTCCTATCTAACATCACCACCTTCCACTCCCTATCAAAATAAAGCTCGATGTTCTTTACAGCACTTACCGAGAGCTAATGTTTCTTCCTTATCATTTGCTTCTTTTTTTTTTTCTGACTTCTCTAGTAAAACACAAATTCCATGAGAACAGGCACCTAGCACGTTAACTGCCAGATCGTCAGGATTCAGAATAGCACCTGGCGCATAGTAAGTGCTCAATAATAAACACTTGACGAATAAATACAGAATTAACAAGGCCATTGACATTTATTGAGCACCTGCTCTGTGCCAGGCACTGTGCTGCATGCTTTATGTGGGTCACCTCATTCACTCGTTCTTAACACGCTCACGTGTTTCAGATCTGGAACTGAGAGTCTAAGATCACAGGTGACTCAAACTCCGATCCCAGAGCTCTGAGTCGTGGGGCTTGGATTTGAGCCCAGGTGCGCTGGATCAAGTCCGGTGGGTTTTTGTTATTCTGGCCAGGCCTGGCCGCAGGCTCTCAGGAGATAAGAGGTATCCTCGGATGTCCTTGATGCCTCCCAGGCAGCCACTTCACCAGCTTTGATTTCCATCGACTTTCCCATTATCTTCCCAGGAGGATGTGCTTGGAGGCTGTGGAATCACAGAGGCGCTGGGTGGCGTGAACAGAGATGCTTCTTCCCACTCTGAAATGTGAGGACTGTTTCCTTCAGGGGAGGAAAGAAAATGGTATGATTTCCAAGTACATCCTCTGCCAGGCCTGCTCCAGGAACTCCGCTCCTGCCTGCACGCCTCACACAATCTTCACGCCAACCCTGGCGGGGAGGCAGCTCACAGTTGGTCTCCTCGCCCCCAGGCCTCTGTTTTCTCATCTGGAAAATGGGGATAATGACAATACCATCCTTGAACAGGGTGATTGAGAGGTCAGTGGGATGACCAGGGCATTTGCTTTTAAGGCTTAAATCAAGGACATTTCCTTCAGCTAAATAGAAACACTCTGACCTCCATCCTGTGGGCGACCCCATACCTCTGACTACAGCCTCCTGGTGTCATAACATATCAATAGCTCATGAATTTGAACATCCCCTCCATCCTGAGTTCTCTCCCTTCCTGGCCATGTGATTTTAAACAAATCCCTTCACCGGGCTGAGCCTCGGTTTCCTTGTATGTCAGCCGAAATTCTAAAACTTCTTTAGCGAAGAAAAGTCATATTCCAGTCCCTTTAAAATAGGTCTCCGGGTGATGCGCCCAAGTTTGGAGGTGCCTACAGTTGCGGGAGAGGATGGTGGGGAATATGACGGTTCTCCAAGGAATTTGGAAGGCAGAGGAAAGAGCCGCACAGGAAACATCACGTCACTGGCAAAGGTGCCAAGGAAATGTCAGAACAAAATGTGCTGGCTGAGATTTGGAGATGAAAAATCCATTCCTGGCTGCCCTGAAGCAAATCCCCTCCACTTCCCAGCATCCATCTCAGACAGAGGAATTAGTCACTTGTCAGTTCTCTTCAGCACCGTGGATAGCGCCCCCAGAGTTCCCCTTTCCAGGTTCCCACCCAGGCCCCCGTGTACCACGCACTGTGACTGGCACCACCGCGAAAGGAAGGGACGGCCTTGCTCCCCCTTATCCCTGAGAACTTACCGTCTGGTTCAAGGGAGACGAGTTACACGCAAGGAAAACTCCCTCACATGGTGCTGGGTGTTCACTTGGGCTGTGGAAGGACCCTCCCAGCCAACGTTGGACTCGATTTCCATTTATGCGTTTGGCTGCTATGGAGCAGCTGCTGTGTGCCTGGTTCTGCACCAGACATCGTGGAGGGAAAATACAGATGAATGAAGACCGTGCTGGCCTTGAAAAGCGTGGGGTTAGAAGACGAGAAACCAACAATGATAAGACAGATCAGCAAAATGGCTCCCACTAATCGGGTGCCCACTGTGTGCCAAGCATGGCCCCAGGGCATTCACACATGATGACGTAAACAAGCTAGCTACTGAGTGTAGTCCCGCTTGACAGGTGGCAACCAGGTCAGGTGACTTGCCCAAGGTCACATGGTGACGAAGAGCAGAGCTAGGATTTGAGCAGGTGGTCAGGCTCCAGAGTCCGTGATGTGAGCCGCTACCACAGTCTATGACGTGGTGTGTGGAGGCAAGTGGATAAACCCAGAGGGGGCAACGGAGGATTCCCAGAGGAGGTGAGACCTGGGCTGTATTTTCCCAGGTGAGGAAGCGGGGAAAGAGAAGACAGAACAACTAGCGTGAAGACAGAAGAGAAGACTAGAGAAGACAGAACAACTAGCACATTGGTTCCTTGTGGCTACAGCAAAGGGGGTGGGGACAGGGGAGTGTTAGAAGGAGAGGCTACGGGGTCCCCAGAGGAGGGCTCTTGAGAAAGGTACTAAGCTAGGGCGTTGGGCTTTCTCCTGAAAAGAGAAAGCAAAGGGTTTCAAGCCTTGAGAGGTGTTCACATTTGTCTTCTGGGAAGTGGCTGACAGTGCTTTGAGGGGTGGACTGGGCAGGACCGTTGGTAAGTGGGATGTCTAGCCAGGGGGCGGCTGAAGAACACCGGGCGAAGGAGGGCAAGGGGAGGCTGGGAGGAAGCAATGGAGTGGAGAGTGTGACCACAAGAGCCCTCGAGAAGGACATGACCTTGTGGGTAAGACCACAGGCCCTGGCTGCACGCCCCAGGGTGCATTCCAACACCAGGAGCGAGCGAGCCACTGTCAACTTCAAAGCTCACGCACTTTGCTCATAAGCCCCTCTTGCTCGAGACCTAGTTGCTTTTACTTCACATACAACTCTGACAGGGTGGAGGGTCTGATTCCCAAGCGCACAGCGGATTAGAGGTGGGAAGTTTTACAGGACGGGGAACTGTGAAGAGATGGACACACTGATAGCAATGAGGGATACTGGCTGACGTTAAGAGACCAAAACTTTTTTTTAAAGCATAACAAAGTGGTCTCAGTAAATTTTAAAAGCATCACTACAACGTATCTTAAAGGATACTCCAAGAAAGCAGGGAAATAGTTCATATTTTTAAAAAAAATATCACCATCCAAAGGCTAAAATATAATTTGAAAGCTTGAGTTACTAAAAGAGCAAACCCTCAGGGGTGCCTGGGTGGCTCAGTCGGTTAAGCGATCGACTCTAGCTCAGGTCATGATCTCACGGTCTGTGAGTTTGAGCCCCGTGTCAGGCTCTATGCTGACTCCTCCGAGGCTGGAGCCTGCTTCGGATTCTGTGTCTCCCTCTCTCTCTGCCCCTCCCCCACTCACACTCTGTCTCTCAAAAATATGAATAAATGTTTAAAAAAAAATTTGTTTTAAAGAGAGCAAACCCTCAGCTCTATGGGTTGACTAGTTGTCCCTAGGATCCAGGGGACCAAGACTTTTTGTGCCTTGCCTGTTCGGAGCACCTTTCAGAACCCTGTCCTACCCATCAGCTCGCCTGACCCTCACACCCACTCCAGGAAGAAAATAGGTAGAGGGGACACCCTTATATCACAGGTGAAGAAACTCATGCTCCTCTGTTCAGAACCTGTCCAAACAGTTCTTCATCCTCAGCGTCAGGCCCGGAGCCCAGGTCTGCTGATCGGCAACTGAAACGCCCAGTCCTCCCAGTCCGCCTCCCGGCTCATCCCTCCCTTCCGGGACAGGCCACACCCACCCACAGGTGCTCAAAACCTGCTGCTGCTCATTGGCTGGTGAGATGGCACAGACGTCATTTGCATACCCATCAGCCAATCAACACCCAGTCCTCCTGCAGACGCTCCAGGTTTCTAGTCTCACTGGGACTGAGTTCTGACAACCGGGACAATTAACTAACTGCCTTCTAGGGGACATTTACCGAGGCCAGGTTGCTCCACGAGCTTTGCCTGAGTTCTCCCACGGAATGGGCACAATTGGCTGAGGTGGGAACTGTTTTTATTCCCATTCCTCCGATTAAAGGACTTCCGAAGTTTAACTTCCTCGCCTTCCGTGAGGGTAATCTGGATACGGTATCTGTCACCCTACAGATCACCAGGGTCGACCCGGCCAATCTGGCTGGCTAGTCAGTGTCCCCTTCCTCCCTCACTGCTCCACATGCTTCCCTCCCCCCTCCCCCCACCCCAGGCTGCCCTCAGTTAAGACGACCTGACCAGAAAGAGGATCGTTTTTTTGCTCAAGGGTATACAACTAACTGCGCTCCCTTGCTGGAACATCCAGCTCTCAAGGTCCATTTGTAGAAGAACGTAGAGTAGTCATGTTTCCAAGACTTCAGACACATCCAGATGACGCACTGCGTGTGGCAGTCTCTGGGAAGGGAAGAAGGAAGGAAGGGAGGAAGGAAGGGATGGCAGGAGGGAGGGAGGGAGGAAGGAAGGAAACTTCCAAAGTTTAAGGATTTGGCCAAGGTTACGCAGATAAGTGGTAGAGAAGAAATTTGAATCCAAGAGTGTCTGACTCCAAATACTGGGCTCTTAACAGCCCTGGTGTGTTCCAACAGGGGTACAAGGGGGCCCACAGGACTTTAGCCTGAGAAGGTAGTTTCTTCAGCCCCCTTTCCCCACTGCTCGCACATCCATTCGTACTTTCTGGCTAAGAGGAGCCCTGCTCTCCACCCCCCCCCCCCCCCCCCGCCGTGTGTCTGCTCCATCAGGGGAGGGGACTGGCAAGGAACTTCCAGCCAGGGAGGGCAGGTGGGCAGGTCCTTAGACTTGGGAGACCACCTGTAGAGTTTTCTGGGGAGCCCTGAGCTGAGGACCCAAGGTAGGACTGGGCCAAGGTCTTGAGCACCAAGGTGCTGGGTGACCTGGGCCACTGTGTGATTAATGAGCTCTGAAGGCTCTTCCTGACCTGTTTTCTTCGAGGAGGCTGACCTTCCGGTGGCTGGAGATGCACATGCCAGCTGGACACAGATGAGGGAAGACACAAGACCGGCCTCTCAGAGCCCCCCTCGCCTGCATAAGGTGAAGCACCCCAGCTGGGGCCCAGGCATATCCACGGCCCCCTTTAATCCGGCCGCTCCCGGGAAGAGGGTTGGAAGACCACCAACAGCCTCAGGTTGAGTCCCCCTCTCGCTTAGTCATCGCACAGGGGACAGCTGAGGTCATCAATGCATCGACTATGGGTCAGAGAAGCCTTCCTGCGGGGGAGGGGGAGAGGGTGGGGGAGGGGTGGCAATGAGCTGCTTAGCTGGCTGGCTGAATGGGCAGACAGGCCTGGAGAGTATGCCAAGAGAAGGCAGAACAAATGCAGAGGCAGAGGTGGGACCGAGTTGACCTTACAGGTGGAGGAGACCACCCACTGAGATAGGGCACACAGGTGACTCAGAGTCCGTGACAGAAATAGCACTAGAACCTGGGTTTCTTGGCTTCCAGCCCAGCGTTCACCTCAGTCTGAGCCCCAGCCTGCATTTCTATCCTTTTGTCTGGGTGTCAGTGGACTGGGGCGGGGTTGGGGTCGCCTCGGCCATGTCCGCTGGCCAGGGCCAAGGACGACCGCCAGCAACTTCCCTCCTGCCTCCCAACAAAAGCCCAGAAACCCTGACCACTCAGCCGGCCCCTCACCTCCAGGTCCTTAGAGACCAGCCTCAATTCTGCATCTAGTCCTTTGGCTCCATCTGGTGGTAAATTTATGAAATGACCGTAGGTAGCCCTGAAGAGGAGGGAAAGTGGAAGAAAACACAGAGGAGGACGGAGAGGACAGTGAGAGGGGGGTGGAAAAGGAAGAAGAAATAACTGCCTTCTAGCTTATATGGATCACCATATGCTTTGGTAAGAGACAGACTAATCTCAGTCCTACCCATTAGCAGCTGTGCGCAGCTCCTCCCTGTGCCCCTGTTTACTCATCTGTGAAATGGGCATACGTAACCCCGACTTTATAGTTATTTTTTTTTAAGTATTTTTTTTAACCAATCTCTACATCCAACATGGGGTTCGAACTCACGACCCCGAGATCAAGAGTCGCGTGTTCTGACTGAGCTGGCCAGGCGCCCCTATAGTGTTAACGTTTGGTGGGGTATTGACTGAGGGGCTTGAGGGGGCCTTCAACGGTGCTGGTTACACAGTTGTAGATAGACACTGAGCTGTACGCGTAAGGCTTGTGCACTTTGTATGTTTTATTGTATGTTCAGTAAAGAGGAAACAATAATAATACTGACCTTATAGGGCTTTTGTGAGGACCCTGTAAAACCATGTAAGGAAGGGACTTAGCTCAGAGCCTGGCACGCAGTAAGGATGCCATGAGGGCGACCATTGTCACTGCCGCCACCAGTTTCTTTCACATATAGCTTCACTTCCAGCTTTACAATTCTGTGAGTTGACCTACATTTTCCAGCCGAGGAATTGAACTTGGTGAGAAGTGCTCCGGATTGTCTCCTTCTATGCGCTAGCCTTTTTCTCCCTGGCCTTGCCCTCCAGCCAGCATGGGCTGAGCAGGCCCGGGCCATCAGAGCTGTCGGGGCCATTCCAGGAGCCACTGTGCCCAGCAAAGCCCCGGGTCATGGTGTTGGCCGCGGGTTCCCGGGAAACCCGGGTCTTTTGGACCACGAGGCACCAGAAGTTCCCGTCAGGCAGAGCGAGGGGGAAAGGGCCGGGCGGCCCACCGCAGGAGGGTGACGAGGGCCGCGTGGGAGTGTGGGGTAGGCGAGGGACCCAGGGCAGGTCTGGGTCTCCATCCAGGTTCTGCTGGGTGACCAGAGACAAATGGTTTCTCATCCATGGGCATCGGATTCCTCATCTGCAAAATGGGGGTGAGGGTACGTGTCCTTCCTGCTGCTCGGGGTTGCCATGACAACTGAGGGCCGTTGTGGGTGTGAAGATACCGAGGTCCTCCCGCTGACCTTGCTGGGCCAGAAGAGATGAGGAGACTGAGGCTTAAGTGTCGCAGACCCTACCCAGCTCCCACCGAGACCTCAGCCCCAAGGTGAACCGTGGCTCAAACACAGCCCAGGAAAGGAACAGGAACGAAGGTCTGGAAGCCAGCCCAGAAAACTGCTACAGATTAAATGGGAAGATGGGTGTGGCCGAAGGGATGGGAGGGCAGGGCATCCTAGAACACAGGACAACCCTTTGGTTAACTCAGATCAGCTCACACAGCCCGGGCCTCCAAAGCTGTGGCTGACCCCGCGGCCCCTCCTCCCAGCCATAGTGACGCCAGAGCTCGCGGAGGAAAACGGGGTTCCTGGTCTCAGGTCGGTCTGGGGTGGCCTGTCAGGGATCCCGTGTGGCTCCGGTCCGCCATCTAGCGGCCAGAGTGAAAACTGCCAGGAGAAGGCACCCGCTGGGGTCCTGCCTTCCCCTTCACTGGGGTGTGGGTGAGTCCCTGCTTGAAGAGGGGCAAGGACCTCACGGCTGAACCCGGAAACCCTCTGGTCCGGAGGTGGGGGGAAGCATCTCTGAGCCCCCTGCAAAGTGCCTGTCGCTAGGCCCCAGTGCTACAGAGTGAGCCCAACAGAGGTCTCCTGGGGTCCGGGTCCCGGCATCTCTGAGACCACGAGGTCACGCGGGCTTGGGACAAAACATTCTAACGAAATTTCCTCGGGGCAACATAGAGCCCATGGCACTGGCAGGATCGTCCCCCAGAAACTCAGATGTGCAGGCAATGACCCATTTCAAGCTTCCTTCCAAGTTTTCTTCTGAGTTCCGCCGCCTCCTGGTCTTACCCCTCGCCTAGGATCCCACAGAACAGAGGTTTCTGCAGCCCCAAGGATGGGACAAGGGCCTCTGGGGTCATCAAGGCCCGAGACCGCCTGGTCCGTGGAGGCAGGAGTCTCCGCCCAGTTTGGAAGCTCCAGCTTGGGGTGTCCCTTGGTATCCCGTGACGTTATTCCTCCTCGGAGGCCTTGGCAATCCTTTGGGTGCCCCACAGTACAGGGACTGGCTTCCAGCTACCCTCTGGTCCCGCTGCCTCTGACCCCTTAGCAGTCTGGGGCAACTTCTGTTGCTAACAAACCCCAGACTGTCTGCATGAGACGTTTCATTACGACCATGGTTCTCTGGGTTAGAAATCCGCACAAGGCACAGCCTGTCTTTGCTCCCTCGTGCCCAGGGCCTCGGCTGGGAGGCCTGGAGGCTGGGGGCGACCCACAGCAGAGGTGGGGGTCATCGGAGACAGCTCCTTCACTCACGGATCCGGTGGCCGACACTGGCTACGGGCTGTGGGTGCTGGAGGGTCCTCTCCACGAGGTCTCTCTGCGTGTGTTTGGGCTTCTCCACAGCGTGGTGGCTGGACTCCAAGAGCGTCTGGAGAGAATGAGGCAGGGTCCCCCAAGTCACGCGGCATCTTCTCCCGCACTCCCCCGGGGTGAGGCGGTCGCAAAGTTCCGCGCAGGTCACAGGGAGGGGCACTGGCGCCACCCCTCGACGGCGGCGGTGTCCGGGTCATGGTGCAAAAAGAACACGTGGACAGGAGGGACTGCAGCCGCCTTTGGGAAGTCTGTCTGCCCCACCCGAGCGGACGCTCGCAGAGAACAACAGACAGGCTGCTTTCTGCAACCCTGAACTCCCAGAAGCGAGGCAGCCGGCGGGGGGGGGGGGGGGGGGGGGGGGGGGGGCTGGGCTGTCTGCTGGGCCTGTGGGAGGGGACACCCCACAGTCAGAGATGGAAAGTCGAGCTCCGAGTGGAAAGCTTTACCGCAAGCAGGGAAGCCCTTCCAGAGCAGAGTCCGGGGCCTGGGAATGAGCTTCCAGGGAGGGGACGTGGAGCAGGTTGGTTAAAAGCCAAAACACAGAACTGCTTCTGTCCCAGAGCAGGAGGGTACAGTCACTGAGTGGGGCTGGTTGGCCGGCCCTGCCTGGGCAGGTCAGTCGTGCAAGTGCGAGGCTGGCTGAAGGCAGTTCTGTGTGGGCACCCACCTGGGGTTAGGGGACCCAGGAGCCGCAGCGGGGCGTGTGACGTACAAACGTGAACACCAAGTTGGAATTGTGGCCCTCGGTCAGCTCTGCCCCAGGGCCGCCAGGCCATCCGGGCTTTGTCGGGACGCAGATGACTATCCTCGTGAATGACAGCACTCAAAGTCCAGGCGCTGCTGGGGGGGCTCGGCACAAGGACACAGGGGCAGACACCCCTGGCCTGACCCGGGTCTGCGCCATCCGTGTGACCTTGGATGACACCTCCAAGCCCCACTTTCTCACCTCCAAAATGGGGATAATTATAGCTCGTGGGGCATAGCCTATTTCCAGGCAAGGTCCCAGTCGGTCAGGCAAAACCTGAGTACAGACACAACGACCCTCGAAAGCCCCTTAATTGTCCCCACCCCCCCCCCCCAAAACATGTATGTATACACATGGCTTGGGATGTCCAACCATGAGGAGTGATTCTAATGCAAACCGAGCTTGGGGAACCGATGAGCTAGAACAGAGAAGGGCCGAGGGGCGGCCAGGAGCTGATGGCAGGGCTCTCGCAGCATCTGCCCTTGGGAGAATGTCCAAGCCCTAGCGGGATGGGGGATGGGGAGGGGGTGTGCATGGGATTCTACCCTCGGGTTTGCTGCCTGGCTCCTCCCTCTTCTGCTCCCATATTAGTCCTCTCTAACGTGGGGACGTCGGGTTCTCGTGCTCTCGTGGACACTAAGCTAGATGGCGTGCGTGAAGGCTCTCAGCACAGTTCCTGGTGCACATAGGTGCTCAGTAAACTTGACCTGGCTTCGAGGCTTCATCTCGCTCTCTCGGACCCACGATACAGCTTCGTTTTCAGCCAGGACAGCTGGCCCGGTGGTTAAGATATCCAAACACATCCACGCCAGTTGGTAAAAAATTGCTGTCCTATTCCCCCGGTGCACCCCCACTCTCCTAGCTTCCCTGGGACCCCCCACATCTCCCCATGATCCATAACCTTGAGGGGTGACCCTGGTCCTGTGGGTCCCTCAGGCACCAGGCTGAGGTCGGTTCCAAATAGTTGGTTCCGTGAGCTTCCAGGGTTAAATATTTCAGGGAACGCCCCGCCTCCGGGCCCGCTGCTCCTCAAAAAGCCACGAGAAGGAGAAGGCACCTGCTTCCTGCTCTTCTCACAGCATGTCCTGCGGGGTCCCGCAGATCCCTCACCTGCCTTGCCCTCGGGGCCGGGTTCGAGAACCAGTTATGTCCTCCTGGTGGAGGTGGGCAGGACGACGAGCTGACGCCAGCGGGAGCACAGAGCTGCGCATCGCCACCGCCCTTCAGGAGCAGCGGTCTCTGAAGCGACCCGCCTCCTCCCTCGCCTGCCCTGCAGCTACGTGGAGACCCAGGCCCAGTGCCCAGACCGCGGGTCCCAGGGCCTCTCTTCCGGCACTTTCTTAACTCCACCCCCCCCCCCCCCCTTGAAATGCCTGCTAGTGCAAGAATGAACAAGTTTACCTGGCAGGCCTGGCCACCAGCCCGGAGTAGATGACGCAAGTGTGACATTTCTTTGAAGTCTTGGGTTTTGACTCAAAATGATACACAGATTCTGCACTCTGCTCCATGGTGCTTCCAGTTTTGTTTAATCTAAAAACAGTGCTTTAAATTACTTCCACTGAAGAAAATCAACTCTCCAAGAAGGTGCCAGGCTCATCCTGTGGCTTTGTAGACACCCCAGGCTCCTGGCCATGGACCTCAGGGCACCCGGGGCTAGAAATTTGAGAATGTTGGCCCCCCACCCCTCAGGTGGACTGGATCTCTGAGCCTTTCACCTCTGACCGGTGCCTGGACATCCTCCTTGAGCCACCTCCAATTTCAGTCGCTCTGAAACTGTAGCTAACCCTGACCAGTGCCCTAGGGCCATCAGAAGAGGTGGCCTCTTTCTGCTGCGGGCAGGATGGAGTGAAGGCAGCTTGGAAAAGGGATGCCCAGACATCAACGGCACCCTGATGGCACCGTTCGCTCTCCAGGAGCCAGTGGCACCCGGCCCTCCCAGGGGAGGTGCCCACAAATCCCTGTTGTTTTACCTAAGCTGGTAAGAGCTCAGCTTTAGCACTTGCACCGGAAAGAGTCCTAATTAATCAAACTTCCATAGAGAGGGGACCACTCGGGGGACCTGCTCCTTCTCCTCAAACACTTGGAGGCCATTCTGGGGAGGAGGAAGCCCTCACCAGATCCAAGACGCAGATACAGGAGATGGAATGAGGCAGATTAAGGATGGAGAAAGAAGCACTTTGAGTTGGAACCTTCTAGAAACAGCAGGGCCTGCTTCATCAGATAGTGAGCTCCCCGTCACTGTGGGCATGTAACCATGAGCCGAGGACCTCCTGGTAGGGAAAGGGTAGAGGGATGGGGAGGGATGAGCTCTTTGTCCGTAAAGCGGCTTCCCTTCCTGAATCTCGGATTCCACGACACTCTAAGCCCTGTCCGGGGACGTCCCCTTCTTGCTCCAGTGACGAGCCCCGCCCAAAGTCACCATTCCTCTCTTGGCTGGAAGCACGATGGGGTCCGCAGGCAGGTGCATGGACCCTGTGAGACCTGTTCTCAGCAGGAAGGGGGTGGTGGTGGCTACCGTAATGGGTCAGAATTCCAGAAAATAGGAAAGCTCAGAGACCCTTGTGGGCAGCTCTCCAACTGCTGCTGAGGTTCATGCCCCTCGTGTGCAGGCATCGCTGGAGGGGCAGTGCATACGACCTTGGCAATGCTGAGTTCAGCGTGAAGAATTTCTCCGTGGCTACCCCACCAGCCCACCACAGGGCTCACGGGCTGTAGGGGTGTTATTTCGGGTTGCCAGCAGAGGGCGGTAGAGCGCTCCCAGAAGAGGCGCCTGTTTCTGGTGAGCCGAGACCATCCAGCTCCTTAGGCTGCAGAAGTCTTGGAAATTGCAACTCTCCAGGCTGAAACTTAAGAGAAAGATTCCTTTCCGTATTTACATGGCTTTAACTTTAGTCAAAGCAATACATCACCTTTGTTTTCAATGTCCAGGGCTTCTTTCGGACTTGTAACAAAATCCAGCAGTCTCCCCTCCCGCTCGCCTCACCCGATGCCCCCTGCACGCAACCACGTGCAACCGCGCTCCGTGAGTTTGTTCCTTGTGTCGTTTAATCTCTGTATCTCTAAATAGCCTGCTTACAGTTCTAGTGCTTGATTTCTTCATTGCAGCCATCATCTTTGACTGCCACTGATGGAAGATGAAGATTTATCTTTGCATCATCTACCCCAAGCTGCCCTTCATACACACACACACATACTCTCTCTCTCTCTCCTCTCTCCCGGTGTAATTATCTCACTATTTTTTTTTTATTATTAAACCAAGATTCTTCATATTTATAGATTTCTGTCATCTCCAGACAGAGGGCGCGCCTTATTTGTCACCATGATTTTCTACCCAATGTTGCTCCTGACCGAGATATTCATCGCAGAGCAAAACAGTGGCAATGGACTTCGATCCATGGAAATCAGTAGCCTTACCACATTCTCCATCATTCGGAGGCTGGGAGCCTAACTGGAAAGTGGCATGGCCTCGGAAGACTCAGTTGTGGTTGTACTCTAGAGACAACACCCTGGAAAGTTGAGGCTCCGTTTTAGGATTAAGAATATGCTCTCGCACAGCCTATGCTATTCCACCTGATAACACCCTGCAGGATTTCTGTTTCTGAACCCCACGACTTTGAACTCTGCTGATTTGGAGATCTCTGTTCCCAGCGGGGGGAATGCTTCCACTGTGGAGCACAGCAACGGGCGCCTTAGTTAGTTGATGAGACCGGAAACTCCGAGTTCCTCCTGCCATGGAACCGACAGGCCCAAGAGGAGGGTTACTCTACTGCCTGGTGTGGTTGATCCTGGTTATCACATCAGGCCTCTGTTCTACAATGGATGGACTGTGTCCGAAACCCAGAGGCCTTTCCGGGTCCACCTCATAGCCCTTCCACATCCAATAATAAAAGCTAGTGTAGAGCGATCGCAAGCAATAAAGGCAGGAGCACTGAAAACTCAGACTGTTGCAGGGGCGCCTGGGTGGCTCAGTCGGCTGAGCGTCTGACTTCAGCTCGGGGCATGATTTCACCGTGTGTGAATTTGAGCCCCGAGTCAGGCTCTGAGCTGTCAGCGCAGATTCTGTGTCTCCCTCTCCCTCTGCCCCTCCCCTGCTCACACTCTGTCTCTCTCTCTCCCAAAAATAAATAAACATAAACTTTTTTTTTTTTAAATCAGACTCTTGCAGAATGAAGAGCTGGACCTCCACAACCATCTAAAGAATATGGAATGTTGGGGCACCTGGGTGGCGCAGTCGGTTAAGCGTCCGACTTCAGCCAGGTCACGATCTCGCGGTACGTGAGTTCGAGCCTCGCGTCGGGCTCTGGGCTGATGGCTCGGAGCCTGGAGCCTGTTTCCGATTCTGTGTCTCCCTCTCTCTCTGCCCCTCCCCCGTTCATGCTCTGTCTCTCTCTGTCCCAAAAATAAATAAAACGTTGAAAAAAAAACATTTAAGAATATGGAATGTGGCATGGGCGGTAGAAGGGATTTATAAAGATCAGCTCTGCCCCGGTGACCAGTAAGGGAAGCAAGGACTATTGCAATCACATGCCTCTTCTCCTCACTTATTACCTGCGTTTGTGTGTTTATATTTGCACATATTGCTAATTTCCTTTTCACCATCCCCTCCTTTCCCCTTAGGGTTTCATTACAGGATTGCTGATGACGGTTGGTTTTACAATTCGGTCTCTAGGTCACAGGAGAGGCAGGAGAGAGTGTGATTCAGCTTGCGGAGTAATTAATATCACCCACAGATGAACACTAGGATTGTCACCCCGGGGGCTGGAAACAACGAATGTTAGGATGCCGTCTCCCCTTCTGAGACAGCTCCGCGCGCACTCTTCTGTGCTCTGCTCTGTGAGGCTGGGCTCAATCTGAACATTTCTCTTGTCACTTGCCGGCTGGCTGGCTGCCATGTGAGGGCGACTAGCAGAAGGGCAGAGGCAGGAGAGGGGGAGAAGGAACTCGCACCCCTTCCTTCTTGCTCGCATCCCTTCCCATCGGTATAACCCCAGCAATGGCCGTTGACCCTCCGGCTGGCTCTGGAGGACATTCAGCAGTCCCAGCGCTAGCCTCCCTGCGTCCCCTTGGAGGTGCCAGTGACAGCTGAGAAGTGCCCCTTGCTTAAGGATCGGAGTCTCACCTACATGACACTCTCCTCTGAGATCTAGAGGTACAACTAGAAGCCCACAGCACCTTCACCCCAGAAGTCTAAGTGACAGCTGTGCAGAACCGCTCCTAGAGACGCTGGGACGGGCCAGGCAGAGCCCTCCAGAGAGGTCAGAGTCCCAGCCCCACGAAACACCTCCTCCAAAAACACTCTTCGCCTCCTCCCCTAGCCCTGGGGCGCTAGATGCTTCCCAAAGCTACTATCTCTGTTTCCTCAGGGTCTGTGTCCCCTCCTTTTAGTGTTCCGGTACCTGATTAAACAATTCTCTCTGCATTCTTCTTTCTGCGGGAAACCGGTGTGCTTTCCGCTTTCATAACTGGGTCCCAACTGATAACAGCCACAGCAAGTAAATATGGCCCATCCGATTTCTAGTACTTGGAAAGGAAGAAGAAAGATTGTGCTCAAGTCCTTACAAAAAAATGTTTTTGATTACCAAATAGTGAGGAGCATAAAACAGAACCTGAACCAATGGAGACATATACTGTTATAGGAAGAAGGTACCAATATTATAAGAATATCAAGCAATAACTGTCCATATAAATCTACAAATGTAATCGAATTCCATTCAATATCCCTCAGGGTTTTTTTTTTTTTTTTTTGAAGCATAACCAAATATGTCTAAAGTTCATCTGGAGGAATGAATCATCAATGATCACTAAGGTTTTCAAAAGAAAGAGAATCCGCATGACAGTTATTAAGATATAATACGGGGCACCTGGGCGGCTCAGTCGGTTAAGTGTCCGACTTTAGCTCAGGTCATGATCTTGCCGTTTGTGAGTTCAAGCCCGCAGCAGGCTCTGTGCTGACAGCTCAGAGCCTGGAGCCTGCTTTGGATTCTGTCTCTCTCTCTGCCCCTCCCCTGGTTGTGCTCAGTCTCTTTCTCCCTCTCTCTCTCTCTCTCTCTCAAAAATAAATAAACGTTAAAAAAAAATTTAAACACAGTACAAAAATACAGCTATTAAAATAGTGTGAACTGGACCCATGTCCAGTAATAGTGAAATAGCTTTAATTGAATTAAACCTTCCTTCAGACAGTAATTATACATGCTGAACAAAATATAAAATCACAACTATTTTGAAGTACTAAAGAGTGACCAAACGTCAGAAATTAGAGCTATTGAGCATCAAAAGAAGGGAAACATGTTTAAAAATCATGTTTGTTTTGGGGCACCCGGGTGGCTCAGTCAGTTGAGTGTCTGACTCCTGATTTCGGCTCAGGTCATGACCCCAGGGTTGTCAGTTCGAGCCCCATGTCGAGTTCCACGCGAAGTGTAGAGCCTGCTTAGGATCCTCTCTCTCTCCCCTCCTCTGCTCATTCACTCTCTTTCTATAAATAAATAAATAAATATCGTGTTTGTTTTTCACCCGAGAGCACTCCACGGTCTATGCAGTCTGGGTTGGCTCAAACTGAAGCAGAAAAGTCTCACTGGCTGAAGGAGTCATATGAGAGAATTCAGGGCAGCAAAGGCAAATAGAATATGATGGTGAATCCCAGAAAGGACGAAACCATAAAAGGGGGAACCAACAAACTGGGTATAAACTCTACAAAATCCTGGGCTGACCCCAGAGATTCCGGGGGTCCTGGTGAAAGGCAAGCGTGAGCAGGAAGTCTGACAGAAGTAATGGAAGATTTCAGCTGCTGCCCTTTGGCGAGGAAACAGTTTGAGTTTCAGTTCAGCCAAGTTAACCGATTGCTGGAGCAAATATCAATGCTCTTCATGGAAAGACAATAGACTCGACACTCTCTCAACACATCAATCACAATGTCTGGGACACAATAAAAACATTACAAGACATGTGTGAAGAAACAGGACAATACGACCCAGGGTTCCGGGAAAAATAATGAATAGAAACCAACATGTGTATGACCAAGATGTTAGCATCAGCACAAGGAATTTGAAGCAGATATAAAAAAAAAAAAAATCCTGAACGACTTCAAGGAAAAATGCTCATAATGAATAAGCAGAAAACTACAGCAGAGAAATAGAGACTTCAGAGACGAATGAGTCAGAAGTCCTGAAATTGAAAAGTACAATATAGGAAATGAAAAATTCACACCACGACAGATTAGAGCTGGCAGATGGGTCAGCAAATGTGAGCCTGATAAACAGAAATTATTCCATCCGAAGGGGAAAGAGTAGAAAGTAAACAACACGGGGCCTTAGACATCTGTGGGACATTATCGAGTGGCCTAACATGTGAGTAATTAAAGTCTCAGAAAGAAAGGAAATGGATCCCGGAGAGCAGAAAAAGTATTTGGACCAACTACTGGCTAAAAATGCCCCAAATGAGATGAAAAACATAATTTACATACCCAGTAAGCTCACTGAATCCCAAGGAAAGTAAAAACAGAAGGAAGTTATACTCAGGCCCATCGAAGAGCAAGAGGAAATCTTGAAAGCAGCTAGTGAAAACCAAGGAAGAAAAGACATATTACACACAGAGGGTTACATAGGAACAACAGATGACGCATCGTCAGAGACAATGGAAGCCAGAACACAATGGACTGATGTCTTTAACGCGCCAAGAGGAAAAAAGGAATCCAGAAAAAAAAAATACCCTTCAAAAGAGACACTGCAAATAAGTGAAAGCCGAGAGAACACATCGCCAGCAGACCTGCTCTATAAGAAATACTCAAAGAAGTTCTTCAGGCTGCCGGGAAATTACAGCTGAAGGAAAGTCAGATTTACAGGAAGGAAGTCTAAAAATGGTAAACATGGAAGTACTTATTGACAAAAATGGTCATTCTCTTAATTTAACTTAAACATAATTGAATATATAATATATATATATACTGAATATACATAATATAATTGAAGTAAAAACATCACAATACTGTATTACGGAGTTTATAACGTATGTAGTCGTAATGTATCTGAAAAATGTAACACAAATAAACAAGAGATTGTTACAAAGGTCTTACCTTTGACGTGAAGTGATAAAATATCTCTGCTAAACTCTGGATACATACTGAAATACCTAGAACAAATACTACAAGATAACACAAAAAGGTTTAGCTGAAAGGTCAATAGAGAAAAGGTTGTTTTGTAAATGTTTGGTTAATTCAAAACAACACAGGAAAAGAGGGACAGAGGAACAAAAGATTCATGGGACACATGGAAAATAAATAGGAAAATTGCTAGGCCTACATTCAACAATATCAGTGATTATGTCAAATGCAAATGAATTAAACATTCCAGTTAAAAAGCAGAGCTCATCAGACTGGCTAAAAGAGCGAGAATCTTTATGATGTTCCTTTTTTAGTTTTAATGTTTATGTTTTAGACACAGAGATAGAGCACGAGCTGGGGAGGGGCAGAGACAGAGGGAGACACAGAATCCGAAGCGGGCTCCAGGCTCCGAGCTGTCAGCACAGAGCCCGATGCGGGGGCTCGAACTCATGAGCTGTGAGATCATGACCTGAGCTGAAGTCGGATGCTCAACTGACTGAGCCACCTAGGCACCCCTCCTTACCATTTTTCTTTTGATTTTCTTTTCCCTGGCTTACTTTATTGAAAGAAGACAGGATATAATACATATAACAAAAAATATGGGGTAATCAACTTTTCTTTATCAGGTTTCTGGTGAATGGTAGGCTATTACTGGTTACATTTTGGGGGAGTCAGAAGTTCGATGCAGACTTTCGCCTGCATGGGAGTTAGTGCCTCTAACCCTCCTCATTGTTCAAGGGTCAACTGTACTTCGATCTCATTTCCATTTATAGAGGACCACACCAAACTACTGCTATACATATTCTTTGCAAGTTCATATATTCATATTCTTGCAAGTTCTATCTCGCCAAGATAGAGCATTTGGTAGCCCATAAAATAAGCCCCAAAAATTTTCAATCTTATGAAGTCTGTTCTCTGTGGCCAACAGAATTAAGTTGGATGTTAACAATAAGGTAGCTAGAAAATCCTCAAATAATTAGAAGTTGAACAACGTGTCTTTAAGCAACTCATTGGCCAAAGAAGTAATCAGAGAAGCAATTAGAAAATATTTAGGGCTGAATAATAATGAAAATACTACATCTACAAATGTGTGGAACGCAGCTAAAGCAGTACTTAGAAATTTATGCCATTAACTGCTTATATTAGACAGTAACAATTCAAATTCAGTGGTGAAGAAACTAGGAAAAGATGACCAACTAAACTCTGTGTAAACTATAGCCTTCGGGTAATAATACATTATCGATATTGGCTCATTAACTGTAACTGATGTATCATAGTAACGGGACATGGGATAATAAGGAGACTGAGTGAGGGGCATGGGAACTCTGTACTATCTTTCCAATTTTTCTATAAAGCTAAACCTTCAGGGGCGCCTGGGTGGCGCAGTCGGTTAAGCGTCCGACTTCAGCCAGGTCACGATCTCGCCGTCCGTGAGTTCGAGCCCCGCGTCGGGCTCTGGGCTGATGGCTCGGAGCCTGGAGCCTGTTTCTGATTCTGTGTCTCCCTCTCTCTCTGCCCCTCCCCCGTTCATGCTCTGTCTCTCTCTGTCCCAAAAATAAATAAACGTTGAAAAAAAAAAAAAAAGCTAAACCTTCAAAAGTAAAATCTATTAAAAGGAAAAAATTCGCAGCAGGTATAATGCAGCCACACATAAAGGTGATGATGCGTCATGACCAAGTAAGGTTCTTTCCGGGAATGTGAATTTATTTTAACGTTCCAAGATCAATCAGTATGATTCCCCTGCTTCCAGGTTATTGTGTTAACAGAACTTGACAGAATTCAATACCCATTCGTGATTTGTAAACATTTCAACAAATTAGCAGTAGATGGGAACTTCTTCCACCTGATAAAGGAGAGAAAGATAGATAGATAGATAGATAGATAGATAGATGATAGATAGATGACAGATAGATAGACAGATAGATAGACAGATAGATAGATAGATTATAGATAAATAGGTAGATGATAGATAGATGATAGATAGATAGACAGATTATAGATAGATAGATAGACAGATGATAGATAGATAGATAGATAGATAGATAGATAGATAGATAGACAGATTATAGGTAGATAGATAGATGATAGATAGATGATAGATAGATAGATAGATAGATAGATAGATAGATAGATAGATTGATGATAGATAGATGACAGATAGACAGATGATAGATAGATAGATAGATAGATAGATAGATAGATAGATAAATAGATGATAGATAGATAGATAGCCTTTAGTTAATATTATACTGATGAATGACCAGATGTTTTTCCTCCAAAATCAGCAATCAGACAATATCTACTCTTGTTATTTCTACCCAACATTGTACAGAGAGATTGAGCTAGTACAATAAGGAAAGAAGAGAAGGAATACATAAAGATTGAAAGGGAGGAAGAAAAGTGTCAGAGTTTGTATGGGATTGAAATGATCAGTTTTGAGCATGGGATGAGAATCTGGCTTGGCCCAAGGAGAGGGACTCTGGTGAGGGAAAGAGATACTGTCACCCATTTTGGTGGTTGCCTGGGTCGGGTGTTCTATTTTATAAACTAAAGGAGTTGAAAACGCAAGGCCAGTGTCCCTCCACGGGAGATTTGCTGTGCTCCAAGGAAGCACAGGAAGCTAAGGTGATGAGCTGTAGACAGAGCGAAAACTCTTGGCTTAGGTGGTTGAGAGACCAAATCATGCTAGAGGAGGGTCCTGTGAGAACCACAGACTAGTTTCTTTCTCAAGACACACGTTATATTTTGGACCTATATGGAGTGGGAGAGGAAAGATCTAAGCACAAAACACCCAAAGAACAGGGGAGACAGGTATCTTTCAGGTTCTTAACCAAAACCCGAGATGGTCCCAGCTGAAGAATAGGGATGAACCAGATATGGGCTGAATACTATTAAAATAGCAATGCATCCAATGCATAGCTTTACACAGATTGAGATGATCGGCCTCTCCCCCTGTTTTCCAACAGAAAAAAAGAAATATTTGCTACTGAAAGACATAATTTATATAGTCTCTACAGTCCTTTTATACCCAAATGTCTGGTGGTGACAATTTAAAAAGTGGTAGACACACAAAGAGGAAGGAGAAGGTCACCAAAAAATAGGAGACGCATTGATGATCCAGATGCTGGAGGTAGCAGCCAGTACATAAAAAGAATCATAATTAATACATGAAAATAAATGGAGAGATGGGGCACCTGGGTGGCTCAGTCAGTTAAGCACCCGACTCTTGATTTCGGCTCAGGTCACGATCTCACAGTAGCGTGGGTTCGAGCCCCGTGTCAGGCTCCAAGCTGACAGTGCAGAGCCTGTTTGGGATTCTCTCTCTCCCTCTCTCTTTGCCATTCCCTCAAAAATAAATAAATAAACTTAAAAAAAATAATTGGAGAGAAAGATGCACTAAATGAATCAAAGATAGTGAATTCTAGTAAAATATTAAATATTTTTAAAAATCTAATGACCACTGTAGAATTGGAAAAAAAAAAATCAGAATTGAAAACCCGGAATGGATATAATAGCAGATTGGACACAGTATGTGACTGGATCAGTGAATTCAAATGAACTCAATAGAAAATACCCACACCAAAGTATGCAGAAAAAAATATATAGGGCTAAAAGGTACAGAGCAGAGCAGAAAGAAGGATAAATGTGTGAGCACATTCAAAAGTTCTAACACACATACAACTGGAGTGCTAGAAAGAAGATAGAAGAATAAGGCACAACCAGTATCTGAGAAATAATGCTTGAGAATTTCCAAACACTTCAGATTCAGTTATATTCAGTTATATAAAGCACAGCAAACTCCAAGCAGAATAAATATAAAGTAAACCACACGAAGGCTTATAATAAACAGCTGAAAACCCAAGAGAAACCATAAAAGCAGTCAGAGGTGAAAGGAAGCATTACCTTGAAAGAAGTAACAGAGAAACTGACGAACTGATTTTTACGAGAATCTACGGAAGTTGGAGGACAATAGAATAACATCTGAACATTTAAGGAGCTGAGAGAAAAAGTTGCCAACTTAGAGTTCTATACCTACCAAAAATGTCCTTTAAAATTAGACGCGCGGGACTCCTGGTGGCTCAGTCGGTTGAGCCTCCGACTTCCGCTCAGGTCAAGATCTCACGGTTCGTGAGTTTCAGCCCCGCGTCGGGCTGGCTGCTGTCAGTGCAGAGTCCGCTTCAGATCCTCTGTCCCCCTCTCTGCCCCCACCCCCACCCTCTCTCTTTCTCAAAAATAAACAAACATTAAAAAAAAATAAAATAAAATTAGAGGTGAAATAAACATTTTCATACGAGCAAAACCAGAATGGTGACCAGCAAACCCGTATCAAAAGAAATCCTTCGGCGTGAAAGACAATAGTCCCAGAGGGAAGGACAGAGCTGCAGGAAGGAAAGAATAGTACCAAAAAAAAAAAAAAAAAAAAGTAGGTAAGTATCAATATTCATTACTTAAACCAGCACTAATGATACCGTATAATGTATCCTGAGCTTAGAACAGATTATGAACACAAATACACAACTACACTGGCACAAAGGACCAGAAGAGGCGAAATTGGAAGTGTTGAAGGTCCTTGGTTGGAAGTTCTTGCCTTGTCCAAGAAGTAAAAGTATGATCTTAAGGTAGACTTAAGGGCTGTGACTGAGCTCCACTAAAAAGAAAAAAAACTAGATCTCTAACCAACATGCAGGACAAGAAGGAAGTATGAAACCTAACCATGTTGGTAATTAGATTAATTATAAATGGATAAATAGTCCCCATTAAAATTTTAAATTGTCACTCCCAGTTTAAAAGCCTCAAATCTTTAAAACAAAAATAATAGGCTTTTTAGAAAGGAATGGAAAAATTCAAAATCAGAGTTATAGATTTTAACATACTTCTCAGTAAATGACAAGTAAGCAAACACTAAGTAGCAAAGTAGGGACTATTTATTTAATTTAAACAATATGATTAACCAGCTTGACCTAGCTAGCAAATGTATAGAACATCTATTCATTAACTTCAGAGTGAATATTCTTTTTAAATGCTTGTGCAAGGGGCGCCTGGGTGGCTCAGTCGGTTGAGCGTCCGACTACGGCTCAGGTCATGATCTCGCGGTCCGTGAGTTCGAGCCCCGCGTCGGGCTCTGTGCTGACAGCTCAGAGCCTGGAGCCCGTTTCAGATTCTGTGTCTCCCTCTCTCTGCCCCTCCCCCATTCATGCTCTGTCTCTCTCTGTCTCAAAAATAAATAAACGTTGAAAAAAAATTTTAAATGCTTGTGGAACATTTACCAAAACTGACTATATGATGGGCCATACGGCAAATAACAAAAATTTTTCAAAAGGCTAAAATTATACAGACTATGCTCTCTACTGGGGTGAAATTCGATTAAAAAATCTATACGAAAAGATAACTAGAAAATCTCCAAGTGTTTGGAAATTAAGCAACACATTGCTAAATAGTCCATAGGTCAGAGAAGTAATCACAATAACAATTAGAAAATATTTTGAACTAAAGGCTAATGAAAGCCTCTGAGAAGCATCTAAAAGTAGTGATTACAGAGATTTATAGCTTTAAATGCAATTATTAGGGAAAAAGACACATGGAAAATCAGCTTTTCTGTTATTTTTTTTATTGTTTATTTAATTTTGAGAGACAGAAAGAACACAAGCAAGGGAGGGGCAAAGAGAGGGGGACAAAGGATCAGAAACGGGCTCCGTGTTGACAGAAGAGAGCCCCACGCGGGGCTCGAACTCACAAACCGTGAGTTCATGACCTGAGCTGATTGGAGGCTTAACCGACTGCCCTGAAAATCAACTTTTCTAAAGTTCTATCTCAGCAAATGACACCTAAAGAGAGTAGAAGAAAAGAATAAAGATGAAAGAAGAAATCAAATGATAGAAAAAATAGACAATAAAGTCAACATAGATAAAACGTAGGCTTTTAAATAAGTAAATAAAAGCCAGCAACCCCTAGCGACACAGATCAGGAAAAGAGAAAGAGAGAGAGAGAGGGAGAGAGAGAAGAGAGAAGAGAGAAAGAAAGCATAGATTATATCACTGAGAAAAGAAATTATCACTACAGATTCTACAAATACTAAAAAAGATATGGTGACCTCAAGCACCATTTATGTATGCCGATAAATTTGACAATTTAGATCAAATGGGCAAATTCCTTGAAAACATAACTTACCATGCAAGAAAAAGGAGAAATACTACAGTCTGATATTCATTTAAAAAATTGAACCTTTAATTTGAAATCCTCCCTCCAGGAAACCTCCAGGGCCAGATGGCTTCACTGATGAATTCTTTCAAATATTTAAGGAAGAAACAATGCCAACCATATACAATTTCTTTCAGAAACAGAGACAGAGAAAACACCTCCGAACCTGTTTCATAAAGCTAACATAACTCTGATAACCAATTCTGACATTTTTATTATTATATATTGTAAGAAAGGAAAGGAAAACTATACGCCAATATCTCTCATACATATAAATGTAAAAATCTCAAGTAAAATAGTGAAGAAAATCTAGTGACGTATGAAAAGGGGAAATAAATCATGACCAAGTGGTTTAGTCCAAGACTGCAAGGTTACTGTAACATTCTTTCAATGCAATTCACCGTATTAATAAAGAAGAAAAATTATATAATCGTCTCAATAGATATGGAATTATTCTTTGACAAAATTCAACATTTGTTCATAATAAACTACCAGAAAACTGAAAATAGAAAGGAACTCCCTTAATATAATAAATAGTACCCACGGGGCGCCTGGGTGGCTCAGTCGGTTAGGCAGCCGACTTCGGCTCAGGTCATGATCTCGCGGTCTGTGAGTTCAAGCCCCGCGTCCGTCTCTGTGCTGACTGCTCAGAGCCTGGAGCCCGTTTCGGATTCTGTGTCTCCCCCTCTCTCTGCCCCTCCCCCGCTCTCTCTCAAAAATAAATAAACCTTAAAAAACATTTTTTAAAAATAAAAAAATAGAATGCTAGGCAAGGAAAGCTGATGACAATGTGGGGGGATGAACGTCCACATACTTCTCTGGAATAGTGATAAATCAATACAAAGTTTTGGAGGGAAAATTAAAGAAAAACCTTTAAAAAATACAATTTACCCGGTAATTTCATTCCTAGAAACTTATACCTGGGACCAGACACACAGGTAGAGATGTGCACGAGGGCTGTATCACACCCTTGTTCACAATGTCAAGAAAATTGGACGACACCCGATGTCTCATGACATGTTGAATGCCGTGCAGCTATTAAAAATCCTGTTACAGGGGCTCCTGGGTGGCTTGGTCAGTTGAGCCTTTGACTCTTGACTTCAGCTCAGGTCATGATCCCAGGGTCGTGGGATCGAGCCCCCGCGTCGGGCTCTGTGTTGAGCATGAAGCCTGCTTGAGATTCTCTCTCCCCCTCTGCCCCTCCCCCCGTTCACGCTTTCTCTCTGTCTCTCTCCCCCCAAAAAGTAAAAATAAAATATTGAAAAATCCTGTCACAGACCAGAAGTTACACGGACTTGTGAAGATGTTCCCGCTAAATGAAATGGTCGTTTGACTCTTGGCTTCTCAGGGAAGGTATCCTTTCCTCCAGCTGCCTTCCATCTGCTACATTGTGATCACAGATTTGAGACACTGTCTCCTTTCACCGGAGGCGGGTTTTGCGTGTTCTGTTTTTTCTGCTTGTTTGAGGCTGATCTTCAAGGAAATCTCTTCAGCTCGCCTTAACGTGGCAGACACCCATAATCTTGGGAGGGACTGTCCTATTATCACCCAGTTATTATTTCAGGTAATATTTAGAATAAAGTCAAAAGTTTCCCCTTCTGTCGTCTGCCTCTCTCAAAAATGTCCCATTGAGATTTTTTTTTAATGGGCTTTATTATTTTGAAAATCCTCTTATTTATTTATTTTTATTTTTTATTTTGGGGGGGAGGGGCAGAGAGAGAGGGCAAGAGAGAGACCATCTTAAGCAGGCTCCACACTGAGATCCTGACGGGGGGGGCTAGATCTCAGAACCCCGAGATCACGAGCTGAAATCAAAAGTCAGACAGTCAAACCCCGCTGAGCCCCCCCCCAGGCACCCCATATTTTTTAAAAAATACTTTTGGGGCGCCTGGGTGGCTCAGTCGGTTGGGCGGCCGACTTCGGCTCAGGTCACGATCTCGCGGTCCGTGAGTTCGAGCCCCGCGTCGGGCTCTGTGCTGACAGCTCAGAGCCTGGAGCCTGATTCAGATTCTGTGTCTCCCTCTCTCTGACCCTCCCCCGTTCATGCTCTGTCTCTCTCTGTCTCAAAAATAAATAAACGTTAAAAAAAATTAAAAATAAATAAAAATAAAAATACTTTTAAATTTGCAGAAAAATTGCAAAGGTATTACAGAGAGTTCCCCTATACCCCTCACCAAGTTTCCCAAGTTATCAACATTAGTATGATACATTGGTTACAGTTAATGGACCAATGTTGATACACTGTTATTAACTGAAGTCAGTAGTTTATTCAGATTCCCTTAGTTTTCACCTAAAGATGTTTCCGCTGTGGGATCCCGTCCAGGATGTGACCGGGATGTTCAGTCATCATGCCTCCTTGGCTCCTTTTGGCTTTGCCAGTGTCTCTGACTTTCCTTCTTTTTGATGACCTCAACTTTGAGGAGTATTGGTCAGGTATTCTGTACAATGCCCTTCTATGGTGGTTTACCTGATGTTTCTCTCGTGGCTGGATGGGGGCCATGGGTCTGGGGGAGAAAGCCATTGGGAGTTTGATGGGATGCCATTACATTTATAGGACGATTCGAGGAGAATTGACATTTCCACACACCGAGGGTTCCTTCAGGGATGTGATACATTTCTCCATCATGCTCAAGTCTTCTTTTACAATCCTCAGTGAAGTTTTATAGTTTGTTTCTTGTGGACCTAACATATTTCTTGTTAGGTTTATTTCAAGGTATTTTATAGCTTTTGTGGCTATTGTGGGTAGGAGCTTTTCAATTACATTTGTTTCTCAATTGTCCTTGCTGGTTTATTGGAAAGCCATTGGTTTTTGTAAATTTATATTCTGACTAGCTACCCTCTTAAATTCACACGTAGTTTATGATCGTTCTGATTGAGTCTCATCATTTTTTGATAGATAAGAATATCTTATGCAAATAATTATGTTGCCTCTTTCTTTTAAACACGTATGCCTCTTAATTTTCTTATCACATTCGTCAGAAGCTTCAAAGCAATGGCGACTAGGATTGGAGACAGCAGGCATCTTTGTGATTTTACTGATGCCAGCCTTTCACTTGGTTTTATGAGGTTTCCTGTGGGTTTCTGATAATCTCTTAACATTTCGGAAATGTCCTATTCCTATTTTAGTAGGAGTTAATATTAGGAATGAAAATTGAACTCTATCAATGCCTTTCTTTTGGTATGTGAGAATTAGCACCTTTTTTTTTAATATTATCTTCTTAGTACAATAATTAATAATTATTGCTCTGTTTTGTTTCCCTTCATGGTGCCAATTTGCAATTTGCTTCCTGGTCCGGGCACCCTCAAGGGAACTTCTCTGCCAGCCTCCGCCCTCTGCGGCTGGGATGAATCTCACCTAAGACTCCTAACCCCTCTGGCCACCTCAGAACAGTGGCAAACAGTGACCCACCTACACAATTGCTAACAAAGCCCACATCTACTGCTGATGGTGAGGGCCCAATGGGAGCGGGGGCGGGGGGATGCATGAGAAAGAAGAAAGCCAGTCTGCCCACCCAGAACCTCAGGAAAGGCACAGGGATAGCAGGGACCAGGTCTCTCAGAAGGTTGAGGTAAAGCCTGTGGCTGAAAATACAGGAATATTTTTTTAAAACCCATGCGAGAAGCAGTGAGACTTCCAGATAGCCCATCCCAACCCCACCCCTGGCCATCAAGGAGTTGTCCCTATCTTGTACCTGCAGACCACTAGAGATATCTTTTCTAGAGAACACAGAGAATCTTCTGACTTGATTTCACCAGGTGTTGAAGAGGGTGAGAAAGGGTTGAATTAAAACTAGATGCTGGGGCACCTGGGTGGCTCCGTTGGTTAAGCATCCGACTCTTGATTTTGGCTCAGGTCACGATCTCACGAGCCCCAAGTTGGGCTCTGTGCTGACAGTACAGAGGCTGCTTGGGAGTCTCTCCCTTTCTCTCTCTCTGCCCCTCCCTTGTTTGTGAGTGCGTGCTCTCTCTCTCTCTCTCTCTCTCTCTCTCTCTCAATAAACAAGCAAAAAACAGATGCTTAAGCAGAAGTCAGAAATCTGCAGTTTCCTCCCCACTGAAGTCCAAAATTAGAGGTCCTTCTGACCTGGCATCAGTTTGAAGTCACTCAGGACTAGACTCAGTACCCCAACCCCCTCGCCACCCCCCACATACAGAGAGGATAGAGTGGAGGATCACTGATTGTCAAAGAAGGAAAACCCTGCACCACACAGAGGAATCAGCCCACTGTAGCCTCCAGTGAGCCCTGTCTACAAATCCCACCCACTCGGGTGCACAGAGCCCATTTAGTGCCCCACTCTCAAAAAGGAAAAGGCAGCCAAGGATCACTGGACATTGGAAGAAAACCCCAACATGAGAAAGAACCCAATACATAGTGGGGGAAAGAACTTGAAGGGAGCAAATCAAACAGAGGATGGTGGGGGTGGGGAGCAATATTCCTAGAGAAGAGAAAACGTTGTATCCGTTAAAAATAAAGGAAGTTCTAAGAAACAGAGAGCAAGAAGCCTTGTTTCTTGATAAAGATTTAAAATATGGGAATTGAAAAAAATTTTAAGAGTCTCTATGTTGAAAGATAAGGTCACGGAAATCTCCCAGAAAGTACAATAAAAAGGCAGAAATCTTGGGATATTGATGGAATGAAATGTTACTCAACACTAAAAATTAACAAACTTTTGCTGGTTCAAGCAACAACACGAATGAGTATTGTAAAAAAAAAAAAAAAAAAAAATACAGCAAGGGGCGCCTGAGTGGCTCAGTCAGTGAAGCCTCTCACTTCAGCTCAGGTCATGATCTCAGGGTTCATGAGTTCGAGCCCCCCATCGTGCTCTTTGCTGACAGCTCAGAGCCTGGAGCCTGCTTCGGATTCTGTTTCCCCTCTCTTTCTGCCCCTCCCCCACTTGTGCTCTGTCTTTCTCTCTCAAAAATAAAGAAACATTAAAAAAAAGTTTAATAAGAAAATACAACAAAATAAAAACCAAAAGCCAAAATAACAAGAATATGTGACAGAAGCCACAGGCATCCCACGGAGCCTATAGTATTCACTGTCTGAGTTTTCAGAATGTTTGCTGAGCACTGCTAGTGGGAAAAAATGTCTCCAGGGAAAAAACAAACGCTCTCGTATATAATCTAACAGGTTTGAGGATATTGAAAATTATAATGAAAGCCATTCTACTATGTTGGAGGGTATATATAAAATCTCAGCTATAAAAAAAATAAGTAAATGAAAAAAGATGAGTCTATTATGAACTCTAGGAAAAACAAAAAGCTGTAAAATAAAGGAAATTTAATTATAGTGTGTCTTTGGCTCAGCAGTTCACAATATTCGTGTGGTCATTATAATGAAAACACTGAGTAGGAACACAATCCAACATTGAGATCTGACCACATTGAGCCTATGGTGGTGGTAAATTGCGGCAGGGGATGGACATCAGGGAAAAGAAAGTGTAAATGAATTTAAGAGTCTCATCTACCATGTCAGAAAAATCAACAGATAACATCTAAAACTGATTAATCAAAAGTTAGCAATATAAGCATACAATTTAGGAATGCAGAGGCAAATACTAGCCGTACCAAAATAAATTCCAGATGGATCAAATATTTAAACAAAATATTAAAAGTAAATTAGAAGAAAATTGAGGACAATGTTTTTACAATTTCCTGAAGGAGGTCTTTCTAACCATGCCCACAAAGCCATAAATAAAGGGAAAACAGAAAACATTTGAATTTCCGTATAGTAAAAGACATCATAAATAAGCTTACGAAAACCTTCTGAAGTGAGGAAATAAATTGCATCGTATATTTCAAAGGCTTTCGCTATCCTTAATACGTAAACTACATTTATAAATCAATAAAAAGACGCAAGGTTCCCAATTTAAAAGGCACAAAGGATACGATCAAGCACTTCACAAAAGAAGTACAAAAGATTCATAAGCACGGGAAAATATGCTCATCTTGCTAACAAAATCGTGTCACTTACAACAGCAATGAGCTATGTCACTTGCACATCAGACTATTGAAGATGAAGCACATTGGTGATGTTCAGTTTGCAAACACCTAGTCTAGTGATTCCCATGTTTCTTAACTTCATGGACTAGTAGACATTCCAGAAACCTGAGGCAACCAATTACTAACTGTTTGATAACTTTTTGTTTTGCCAAGTAAGGTCACTGGGGGGGAAGAAACCCCCCCCCCAAAACTGCCTGCATTGTTTACACGTGCTGTTACCAACAGTTGGTAAGGGAAAGAACATTTAAACACCAGAATAATAGAGGACCCATAATCTCAAGTAGAAGATTCTTTAAGATGCATAGGTCTGGCTGTATGAAATAATCCTCACTGCTTCATGGTTTGTATCTTCTCCACAACCGGGGAGAAGTTCCTCTCTGACACAGGTGTCTCTGTGCATGGGCATGTGAAAACTGGTCCTTCATTTTACAGATTGTGAGACTGAGGCTCTGAACAGATGTAGGACCCGACTCTAGTCCCCCCAGATGCCGAACCGCAGGAGGAGGACCAGAACCCACATCTCCTGGCTCCCGGCCCAGAGCTGTCTTCACGACAGGACCTGTGACCTGGCAACGTGGTTGCACTTTCCTAGAATCAAGCATATTCCCCTGTGGTGGACACTTTGGAACTCATCAAACCTGAGATCTGACCTGGGGATAAATCATCTCCGCAAGAGGCCCTAGCTCACAGGGAGCTCTCTATGTGCAATGGCAGCCCCTTTGTTGTGGGAGTGGCTCCATTTCTTCCCTCCCCACTTCCCCTCCCCACCCCCCTCCCCACCAGCCAAAATCTGTCTCTATGTGGTTCCACCCAGCAGTCCTGAATCTGCTCCCGCATCTGCATGGGGTCCTGCTCGCTTAGAAATGTGTAGCATTCAGGAGCCTTATCCCAGAGTTTGCAGGGACTGGAAAACAGCTCTGTGATACCTCAGTCTCCATCCCACCCACCACCCCCTTCTTATCCCTAATGAACAAAAAGAAAAAGACAACACTAGGGACATATTTCAACATTTCAATGATGATTGTTGCCAACACTCCCAACCCAATTTAGAGATGAGGAGACGGAGACTCAGAGACTGAGAGAGAGACCTCTGTAGAAGCCACCTGTGCCAACACAGCACACAGTGAAGTCCCCCCGAGGTGCAGGGGGTCACCCGGGTCCTCAGATCAATGTTTCCACCTTCTCTGCCTTCACCAGTCTGCCAAGGCCCTGCGCGTTATACACAACAGAAAACTGTTTCTTATAGCTCTTGAGGCTGGAAGTCCAAGATCAAGGTGCCGGCAGACTCAGGGTCTGGTGGGAACCCACTTCCTGGCTCAAAGAGGGCTGTCTTCTTTCTGTCTCCTCACAGGGCAGAAGGCCCAAGGGATCTCTCTGGAACCTCGTGTGTAAGGGCGCTGATCCCGTTCACGGGGGCCCCACCCTCAGGATCTAAGCTCCTCCCAAAGGCCCCACCTCCTGATGTCATCACATTGGGGATCAGGTTTCAACATATGAATTCGGGAGCGGGGCACAGACATCTGGTCTACTGCACTGGAGAGGGAGTTTTGGTGTTTTCAGCTTCTCCGGCGGGGCGCCGCGGGGGTCACGCCCTGCCTCTCCCCAAGGTCAGAAGGTGGGAAGTTCCCCGGTCACCGGAAGGGAGGTCAGACGCTGGGCAGCCAGAAAAAAAAAGACAAGTGTGCACGTCAGTCTCATCTCTAATGCGGGGATAATTAAGCAAGATGGTTTCCGAACGTGCCGACCTACTCACCCGGCACTCGAGGTGGTTGGTGAAACATGAATCAATTCCCCCGTCTCCCAAGCTTGCAGCTTGCCAGTGATTTCTGCTACATTTCAAATAAGTCCAAACTGGGGGAAAGTGTGGCCCAGATCCCTGCACATCTGCCCCTCATCGCCTTCCCTTGCCCACCACCCCCCCCGCCCCCACCGAGGCCCACTCTGGGCGCAGTGACCTTCTGCCACCTCAGCCAGGTCCTGTTTCGGGGCCCCTGCACCGGCAACTCTTGGTGGGTCTGTTTCCTGCTGTGCCTCGACGGGAGGAACTAACGGGGGCTACTCCGAGGCTGGTGGTCTGTGCTTCCTGGGGAGCTGGCAGGAGAGAGGCAAGCTGTATGTCAGTTGAGCAAAAAATAGCAATGATGATCTGACCCGGGGCATTAGGCCTTAGCCACCATGGGCAGCTGGGCGAGGAATCCCTCGGTCTTAAGCCAGTCCCTCCTTCCTTCCAAGAGAGGGATCCCTCAGCTGTTGGGCAAGTGAACAAGACAAGACCAGAAGGGGACCGTGCCTGGCTGAACACAAGGCCCAGAGAATCCGGGTTCCTTCAGAAACTCTTCCAAATGTGGACTCATTTTAAATATTTATTTCTTGCCGTTAACAAGGGGGGACGGTCATCTTTAATAAAAGACAGATGAAACAAAGCTGAGTCCGCAGGATTAGAAGTGAGAAAGAGGGAATGAGGAGGAAGCAACTGCCAAAGCTGTCGGGAACGGGGGCGGGATTTGGCTCTGAGCTTCCTGGCAGCCTATGCAAAAAGGGAAACCTGATCGGTTATGGAGCTCTTCTTATTAGCAAGGGACATGCTTGCCAGTTCCCCGGGTGCAATGCCGTTGATTTTCTGTTCTTGTTTTTTCCAGGCACTAAATCTCGAATGAAATTTCTCACTTGAGGGTTTAGGAGGGATCATCAGTTGATGGCATGAACAACATCCTTGTTTTATAGCAAATGTGGAAGTGAATGACTAGTGAGCCAGGAGGCATTTAGCTTGTATCATTGGATGCATATTTTGCTGTATCATTATTATTAGTGGGTAAGAAAGGCCTCAGATTAGCTTTTCTTTCCAGAGAGCTGAGCTTGGGTCACTTAGAGCCCTTATTGTCCTCACAGGGACCTGGAGGGGGCTCAGATCGTTAGTACATTTTTTGCGGGGGGAGGTCTTAAAGTCCCCGACCTCACATTCCAAAATTCTAGTCTCCTCGTTTTGTGTGATATGCCCAAGAGAGAAACTTGGGAAATGTTTTACCTTAGGTTGAAAAGCTGCATTATGGGGGCGCCTGGGTGGCTCAGTCGGTTAAGCGTCCGACTTCGGCCAGGTCGCGATCTCGCGGTCTGTGAGTTCGAGCCCCGCGTCGGGCTCTGTGCTGACAGCTCAGAGCCTGGAGCCTGCTTCGGATTCTGTGTCTCCCTCTCTCTCTGACCCTCCCCCTTCATGCTCTGTCTCTCTCTGTCTCAAAAAAATAAATAAACGTTAAAAAAAAAAAAAGAAAGGAAAGCTGCATGATGGAGAAGGACAATGAACCGGAAGTGTCCAAGAGCGGAAGATATTGAGCAAGGGAGTCAGGCAGACCTGGGTTGGAATGTTGTGCCACCTCTAACTAGCTGTGTGGCCTCAGGCAAATTTCTTAACCTCTCTGAGCAGGGTTTCTTCTCTGTAAAAATGGTGATGATGATTTCTGCCTCGGATTGAGTCAAAATGGTAACGTCCCCAAAAGTGTGTGCAGCCTGTTGTGTTCATTTCCATCCCCTTTCCCCCCTCCCCTGCTAGTTTCAGGGAATTCAAGCGGAGCGCCCCCCCCCCACTCCCCACCCCCCGCCCCTACCTCCACTCACAGAGCTGAAGTGAGCTTATCTTCCGTGGCGATTACCTTCAGGCCCTCAAGTCACTTGCTGCCCACACTAACCCGGACCACCTGTGCCGGCCCCTGGTGGCCACGGGCTCCCTTTGGACATGGTTCCAGCCACTCTCCCAGCTTGGTTTCAGATTCCTCCCTGTGCCTTGGTCTTGATTATCGGCTATGCGGCCGCTTCCCGAGGGCAGAACGTGAGACCCCCGCCCCGAACTCTTCACATCACGCAGGAGGACACTGGAGCCCGCACAGTCCCCCTCTCCAAGTCACACAGCGTGAGCTATGCCTCAGACCCGGGTCTCTGTCCCGTGGAGCATCTCTCTGCTCTCCGAGGGTGACAGCTGAGGTGCCAGCTCCCCAGCCCGCGGTGCCTGAGGACCCGGCCCCGCTCCGCAGGTGCAGCCCCCAGGACCCCGGCGTTCCTCGCCAAGGGAAGCCGGACTGGGCCAAATGGGTGGGGAGATTCAAACAGAAAACCAGCACCGCAAGGAAAAATTCCCTCTTTGCCTCACTTACCAGCTCTTTCATTCTCTTAAAAGACCGCTCTTTGGCTCTTCGGAGGCGGTGACCACACTCTCTCTTTATCCGCTTGGCTTTCTGGCCTCATCCCTAGTCCCTCCGCCCACCCGCTCTCTCCTCCAGGCGCAGCTGACCACACGTCAGACACCCCGGGCACTTCAACACCTCTAGATCTCTGCTCGGGCTGTTGGCCTTCCTGAAATGCCATCTTACCACTGCTGAAAATTCCAGCCTCCGCAAGGGCCCCCCTCTGACATCACTTCCTCGGTGTGCCATGCTCCTTGAAGGCAGCGAATGTTCCTTCCTCAGTGCCCTTCCCCTGCCTAGCCGCTTGGCCCCCAGCATAAAGCTTAGGGAAGCTGGGCGTGCATTCATTACTGAATTATTTCGAGTTAGCTGTGAGTGCCTCCATGGAGGCCAGATGGAGACGTCCTTGAAGGATCCCGTTTGACTAATCTTGGTACTTCCCTGTACCCCACACTCTGCCTGGTGTGGACCAGATGGACACTCCAGGAACTTTTATCATTGTATTGGATGCCGTATAATTATGGCATTAGCTACTGTTACTGTGACCAGCCTGGCAATGGGCCCCTTTATTTATTTATTTTTTTAACGTTTATTTATTTTTGAGACAGAGAGAGACAGAGCATGAACGGGAGAGGGCCAGAGAGAGAGGGAGACACAGAATCGGAAGCAGGCTCCAGGCTCTGAGCTGTCAGCCCAGAGCCCGACGCGGGGCTCGAACTCACGGACCACGAGATCGTGACCTGAGCTGAAGTCGGCCGCTTAACCGACTGAGCCACCCAGGCGCCCCGCGGCGATGGGCCCCTTTAAATACAATTCTCATGGCCCCTCACGCAGAGCTGGCAGGACACGTGGGTTATTTAGTGTGCCTCACTTTGCAGATGAGGAAACTGAGGCTCAGAGAGGGAAAGTCACTTACTCAAGATCACACAGCTAGAAACAGACACTGGCTCCGAAGAAGCTGCGTTTTTGATGTCAAAGTTAAGGGGAAAAGATGATGTGGTACATGAAGTTTTTCACCCTTCACCCCGCCCCAACATCCAGACTCCAAGAGCCATCAGCACGTCCTGGGACCTGACCATGGACGCCCATCTCCCGACCAGGCTCCCCGCCAGCAGCGAGGTCGACAAGGAACTTCATTCCCTTGGGAGGACGAATCCCTAGGGTAGTACCCACCGGAGGCTGCCTGTGCCAGCTCTTGCCGGCTCAGATGGACTTTTGAGGGGGGGGGGAGGGATGAGGCGCCCCTCAGTGGGCAGCGCCCCACCTAGGCACCTTGGTGGGATCGAATCCCTCCAGGCAACTTCTGAGTGAGGGTTATGGCTCGCGTTTTAGAGGCAGCGCAGCACAGCCTCCCCAGGCAGGAGACCTTGCAGTTCAGCCTCAAGCCTCGCAGACAATGCCAAGAGAAAGGGGTTATTTTGGGAATGGTTGCCCTGGTTACGCCATCCCGCGGTGTCCTCTGCCCCATCACAACCCCTCCGGGTCTTCTGGGCGCTGAAGGAAGCCTTTCAGACTTTTAAACACTTTGCCTTAACGAAAATTCCGCCCCATCTTTTCTTGGCTACTTTGTGACATTGAATCCCATTCACAGACGGAGAAACTGAGGAACCGAGCAAGTGAGCGAGGCGTAAACGTCCTTTCCAGGTCGGCCAGGGACCAGCCTGTCCGATTCTCAGAATCTCGAACCCTGTGACAAATTTCGATTTGAACAACACGTGCGATTCCCGACCTAAAACCGCAGCCCACCATAAACAGTTAACATTTCAAGCGAACCCCCAAATCCCTTACCCTCAGCTTGTAGCTGGTCTCCTGTGTTTTACGACTTTAGTTTGTATCTCCAAACTGCTGGGCATTCAAAGGGTTAAAAGGGGCCAGGAGGGGGCCTGCGGCGCGCGGCGGGGCCTCGAATGGGTTAAAAATATAAACGCATTAATTCCCCCTGACTATTTGGATCAAAACGGGCAGCCAAGGGGCCAGGAGAGCTAGGGAGCACACCCCCCCCACCCCCGCCACGGAATGCCTTTTTAAAATTCTAGAACTTTTAATTCCGACCAAAAAAAAAAAAAAAGTGTCCCAGTTCGAAAGTTCTCTTCACCTTTTCTTTTTTCATTTCATTTCTTTTTTTTTTTTTTTTTTTTTTCTCGATTTCTCCGCGGGCTGGGTTATAAAACTCGCCCTCTCCTTTTGGGTTCGAGGAGCTGGGTTCCCCCCTCCGAGCAGCGCGCGGGGCGGGGGCCGAAGGGGCCCCGGGAGTTTTTCTCCGGGGCCGGGTTGGGACGCGGCTGGTGAGTCCCGGCTCCGGCCCCTGAATTGGGGGGTCCGCGTCTGCCCCAAACGCCGCTTTCTTCCGTTTTCCATGTCATTTCCTGTACTAATAAGATGGTGGTCAAAGCAGGGGAGGAGAGCAGCAGCGAGTCGCCGCCGCCGCCGCGCCGAGGCTGGCGCTGAAACTTTGCCTCGCCGGGGACCAGCGCGCCCGCAGCGCGGCCGCTCCCGCCGCGGGGGCCGCCAGCCGGGGCCGCGCCGCCTCCGCCGAGCCGCCCGCCGGGCCGCCCGCGCCGCCCGGGCCCCGCGGCTGCCGCAGCATTCCCGGGAAGGTGAGTCAGCCCCGGTAGCCAATGTGGCCATTGAAAATGGCTTCGGAAAGCGCTCGGCAGTTTGCCAGCGAGCGCGGGGGCCGCCGGTGCAGGGGCTGCGAGCGGCTGCGGGGGGCGCGGGCGGCAGGGGGCCCGCGCGGGAGGAGCGGGGGGCCCGGGCGGCGCGGGCGCGGGCCGGAGGGGGGGGCGGCTCGTCCCGGCCCCGAGGTGGGTTAACCCTCGGCAGGTAGCTGCCGCCGCCGCCGCCGCCGCCGCCGCTGCTGCGGGATTCGGGGGCCGCCCCTCCGCCTCCTTCCTCCCCGCTCGCTCCTCGCTCGCTCGCCTTGTTACAATGTAGCCTTTTCTCTGCGCCGACGTTCCGCCCGCTGACGGACGTGGCCGCCGACCAATGGGAGCGGCCGCCCGGGCCGAGCGTTCGGAATGAGAACGCGGTGACACGGGCGGGGCGGGGCGCGGAATGCTGGAGGGCTCGGTGCGGCCGCTGGCCTAGTTCTCGGGGGGCACTTTCGGCTCGGCGCCTGGGGCAGATGTGGGGGGCTCGGGCCCTTCGGGAGGCGGTGGGGCCTCTTCCAAAGCAGCCCACGACTTCCCGCTATATGTGGCCGAGCCGGAGGCCGTTTCTTTAATACGTTTGAAATCTTGGTTGCGGTGTAGACTCTTCGGGAAATCTCTCTGGAGTGTAGCCTCCTCCATCCCCCCACTCGCAGTCCCCAAGGTGCTCGCACACGCGGAAACTGCAGAAACTTAGCGGCCGGTGACCTTTCTCCGGTCAAGGCCAGCACGCCCTAGGCAAGTCGCTGCAAGGGGAATGCACATTTCTTGAACGCTGGGCGACGCCGGTTGAAAAGTTGCTTCTGTCTTGAACTGGGTTGGGCAATACAGGCTTGACCCCCGGGATGGGCCGGGACTTAGGAGAGAAAAATGTTAAATCTCTCTTCTTAGACGTTTGCTTCATGTGGAGAAAGGCCGTGGTATATAATTTAGAGTGGCTGAAAGGAAGCACGCCCAGCCCTTTGTGCGCGGGGACAGGAGGCAATAATGAGAGATTGCTCTTGATGGCTGGAAACCCTATAAACTTAGGGGTTTTTGTCTGGGCTGGGCGAACGAATTTTCCGTGGAGCTTGATGCCTGTGGCACTCAAGCTTCCTTTGTCCACAGTACCCCTTGAGAGGCATTGGGAGTGTGGGGTGTGTGGCCAGGAAGCTGGCCAAGTGGGGCATGGTCTTCACCCACCAGCTCTCCGGGAGGTGCACGCAGGGTGCTGTGTGGGCACAAGTCTGAACACCTTCTGGGAAGAGCCCGAGGCGGCTGCTTGAGTTTAATGACAAGGGGTTTCTCTGTTGGAGTCCTTCCCCCTCCGCCGCATAACTCGCGTGACTTTGAATTTGGCACAGTTACCTTTGGCCTCTCTGAACCCTGCTTGTCCATCCCTAAAATGGGGCCAACAGAGCCTGTCTGGCAAGGCAGTTGTGAGATTAAAGCCGATAGGGATAAGATGCCTCGTCTACGCCCTGCTGCTGATTTCAGAAGCGTTGTTCTCTCTCAGGGATTACTGCTAACCGCGCTATCCCAGGGAATATCAGCATGACCTGGCAGGCCCCACCCAGAACCACGCAGTTCCAAACTGACAGGGCCTCCAAGGAGCCGCTGGGGCAGGGTCTCGTTCTCTTCTCTAATGACATTCTCAAGGATGAGGGGCTCCCCTCTCTTGTCCCAGGAGCCCTTGATCCACCATCACAACCGTCCCTCATATACTCTACCGGCACGAGTTATGGTTCTGTCTTCTAGGTCCCTTGGATTGATGCGTTTCATGAATTTATTCTCCTTGGGGTCAAGTAAGACTTCTATCACCTGAATCTTTCCTCGCCCAGACGGGCGGGGGTGGGGAGGCAAGGTTTTCGCGGTTCTAGGTCACTGGCGAGTGTGAAGGAAGTAAAGACCCCTGGACTACGAGTCAGGAGTCGTACTTGTTTATTCAGCTGCCTCCGTGGCCTGTCTTCTTAGCTATGTCACAGTCATGACCAACGCATGGTATCCAAGGCTGTCCCTTAATCTGCTCCCTAAGCCTCCCCGAGGGCTCTGATCTTGGCCAAAGCTGCCACCTTCTTGCCAGTCCTTAAGGCAGAAACGTTGGTGTCTCGGTTCCCTCATCCCAGTCCACATCCTTCCCCAGGTCTAGAGAACTTGAGCCTGTAGAGTGTATCCATCCACCTCTCTCCATCTCTCCTCCTCTCCAGCATCCTAGTCTCTCCCCAGGACAACGTTCAGAGCCTCCTAAGTGCCCACCTGCAACCTTCCTCCCATGCCAGACTCCACGGTGCAGTCTGTCAGATCTGTTCCAAAAAAGATCACATCAGGCCTCCCATTTCTCACTTAAAACAGTGAAAAGCCTTGTCGGTGCTTCTGGGATAAAGAACCAAATTGTCACCACGACCTGAAAGCCCTGGAGTGATCTGGCCTCTGCCCTCTCCTTGGCCCCATCTCCTACCCTCTCCTCGATCTCGCCACGCTCCATGTGTTGTTTTCTCCTGCGCGTGCTTGGCCCTCCTCCGGAATACGAACGGTTGAGATCTAAGGAATGAGTTAAGGCTGCCAAAGGGCAAGATGGAGTGGGAGGGTGTCTGGTGGTCCTCATTACAGTCCCCTACAGTTCCCAGTTCACCCGGGCACACGGTAGGACGGAGTCTAGGCCCCCCCGTGTTTGGGTGGGGCTGTGTGGCTGGCCAGTGAGTTGTGAACTTAAAGTGACGCAGGTCGCATTGGGCCAAAGCGTTGAATGGCTGGCACAAGCCCGTCCAGAGTGCCCTTTGCCTGTGGCAACTAGCAGTAGGTGGGATGGTGGCTGCTTTTGCTTTTGCTTGTGTCACTCTGTGGGATGGAGCCCCAAGACCTTTGTTGTCTTAAACCACTGAGATTTGGGGGGGTGTTTGTTCCTACAGCATAACCTGGCCTGACCTGACCGATACGGGGACTAGAGGAGCACTCCAGGCACAGATGAGTAGACACACGCAGACTCGGGGAGGCTCATCCTTAGCAGCCAGGGCGACCCTGTTGACAAACAAATCTGAGGCCATCAATCCCTGCCTGAAAACCCCTTCAGGGACTCCCACTGCTGTTAGGAGAAAGATAGAAATCCTTTAGCTGCCCTCCAGACCCTATGGGGACACCATTTTGCATCCCTCCATTTGCTGTGTTCCACCTGACATGACACTTGCCTCATATTGTCCCCTCTGCCCTGTCCCCTCCGTCCCCTCATATTGCGCATTGCACTCCCGCCTGCTTAGGCATCCTCATCCTTCAGCTTCCGCATCACCTCTTCAGGGAAGCCCTCCCTGATTAGGTCGAATCCCCCATTACAACCTCTCATGGCCCCGTGTACCTCCCCTTTGCTGCATTGCCAGGTAGCAATTTTTACATTTGTGGGCGTGGTTATTGGTTGTGGTCTCCCCCTTTCGTCAGACCACCGGGAGCTCTGTGGGGGGCGGTGCCTGGGTTGGCTTGTGTGTGTGTGTGTGTGTGTGTGTGTGTGTGTGCACTCGCCTCTGTATTTCCAGTGTCTGCCCGCAAGGGCTGCTCGATAGATACCTTCTGAAGGATCCCTGAGCACTGACTGCAGGCTCACTATATGCTGGAGGTGAAGGACAGGATGAGTGAATGCTGTCTCCTGGGCGTAAGGGCAGGTGGGTGCAGCCGGAAGGAGGTGTCAGCCATGACCGGCCTGTAGAGTACAGAAACTAAGCTCCCCGTACTTATAGGAGTCCATGCTGCAGAAGGGCTGTGTTTCTGGGATGTTTGAGAGGCGATTCCAGGAGGGCAAGAGGGTGAGATGTTTGCAAACCCTTGCTGATCTGCTGAGCGAGAGAGTGTATGATTCAGCGAAGGGGCCACAGAGTAGGAGAACCGGGGATGATGGAGATAATGACGATGAAGGCAGCAAATGTTTTTTGAGGGCTCATGGCGTGCCAGGTATGGTCCTAAGCACGTCGCTCTGCGGAAAACAACTCCACAGAGTGCGTGCTGTTATTTCCATTTCACAGATGGGTAAATTGAGGCCCCAAAAGGTGAAGTAAAGGATCCAGGGTTACACGGTAGCATGGCCTGGATTGGGACCCTGGCATTCGGATGCCGCCTCCCTAGGGATGCCCTCTTAGAATGAAGGCAGAGAACCCCAGACCCCCCCAAGGAGAAGCCCCTTTAGAAACGTCACACAGGGTTAGAAAACCCTTATTGGGGGGTAAGTTTCCAGGAGGAAATACCCACCTAATATTGGGGTTTGTGCAAGCGGGTTTCTGGCTCAGAGCCGCTTGGTGGCCTTGGTGCCCAAGGCTGGTCTAGAACCATCTGGTGCATCTCCACCCCTGCTGGGGCCTAAGAGTCTTTGGAGGCCCCAGAGCCCCATGTTCTCAGAGTGGGGCCTGCAGCTGGCCCAGGGGCTGCGCCGGAAAAATAAGCCGCGCAGAAAGAAAAAAAACAATGAAGAAAAAAGAAAAATGTGCTGTTATTTTTAAAAAGCCTGTTTCCTATTGCAGATTTGTATCTGCGCTGCAAAGTCCAGTGTTCACACAGGGCAGCCACCCTCGTGCTGATGGCTCTGGCTGAGGCTCTGGAAGAGGGGAGGCCTGGGGCATCCCTCAGTCCCTCCTTCATTCATCAGGTGGTCAGGATGCTTGTGCCGTCCCTGTCCCAGGCACCGTGCTGGGCTGGGGGGTGAGGTGTGGGAGCCCAGTCTTGGCCCCTGCAGACCTCACAGGCCAGTGCGAGAGGTGAGCGATTCACCAAGCAGTTACGGGGTCTAGCAGAAGGGTGCGAGGCACGGATTCTAAGTCGAGGAAAGCTTCCCTGAGGAGGAGGCAGGCTTTGAACTGCGTTTTGAAGGACGAGGAGGATTTGGGCAGCAAAGAGGCATTCTGGTATGGGGTGTGGCTTCTGCAAAGGCATGGGCCCACAGAAGGGCTCCGGTAGTTCGCTTGGCTGGGAACTATGTATAAGGGAGGAGGTGGAGGGAGATGAGGCTGGAAAGGGAATAATAGTAATAATAATATGAGTAACACACCAGCCCCGATCCTGCCTCAGGGCCTTTGCACTGGTTGTTCCTGCTCCCTAGAGCACTCCTATCTGTTATCTCCAGGGCAAGCCCCTTCACCTCCGGCAGGATTTGCTCAGATAGCACCTTCTCATGGGCACCTTCCTGTCTTAAATTCCCTACCCCCTGGTCCCTCCACGTCCCGGCCTTTTTTCTTAGTGTGGAACACATGGAATGGGCCCTGTGTGGGCCTTACTTATCTTGGTTTTGGCCATCTTGTAACTCTAATGCCAGTTCCCAGAGAGCTGGGATTCTCGTCAGTTTTGCTCTTTGCTGTATGAACAGTGCATAGCACGTAGTAGGGCCTCAGATGTCTGTAAAATGAGGGAATGAATTGAGCACTTACTCTGTGCAAAGTGCTTTACATGCATTTTCTCACGTAATCTTCCCAGCAGCACCCTGATATTGGTACGATTATCTTTCCATTCTTTAGGGGAAATGGAAAACCCAGGCTCCTAGAGGTGGAGTAGCTTGCCCAAGGTCTCCTGGCGGGGATTCACATCGAGGCCATCAGGCTCCCGAGCCCTCCCGCCCTAACCCCCGATGCTTTGCCCCAGCTGCTGAGCTGAGGAGTTTACCTTCTGTCTGTGGGGCCGCAGGGAGGAGGCAGCCAACCCGGAGATCAGATCCAGGTCCCAGATTGCTGCAGCAGGTTAGGTGTGAGGTTGGAGGCAGGGAGGCCAATTAGGAGGCTGTGGCAGTCATTGAGGCAAGCGGGGATAAGGACGAGGGCCTGGGGGTGGCCATCCCAAGGTGGAAGGTGGGCTGGCGGGGACTTGACCCTCCATACTGGGGCTCGGAGTGGGTGGGTTGGGGCACAGTTCTGTTTCTGGGTAGCTAGGACACCCCTAGTTAGGACCCAGCAAGTTGGGCTGGCCTCCTGGCAGGGAGGGGGGCACCGAGAGGGAGCCAGGGGAGCTGGTCGGGGGCACAGTGCTGGGCCACGGGAAGGGACATGAGCCTCGGGTTCAGTCCTGCTTCTGCCCCAGGGAGACCTGGGTGAGGGGCTGCTGCTCTTGTGGTTGTGTTTCCTCATCAGCAAAGTGGGATGATGATAGTGCTGGCCTCATGGAGGCTCTAGAAAAAGAAGCACGGGGCACCTGTGCGTGGCATAAGGCCAGCTTGGGGGTCGCCACCTTGGGTGTGAGGTCATGACCGCAGGGAGGCATGCCTGGGGTGCGGAAATAATCGTGTGCCCCTTGCTGGGGACAGCAGGGCCTGGGTATGAGAGACTAAGCGTGGCATGGTGGCCTCCTGCTTAAAATTGACCTGACTACGTTTTCAGACACCCATCCCACCCCATCCCGCCCATGGGCTTGTGTTCAAGGCCTGCCATGTCTTGGCCTCAGTTTCCCTTTCTGTTAACGGAGACATTAGTGGCGCGCCTGGGTGGCTCCGTCGGTTGAGCGTCCCACTTCGGCTCAGGTCGTGATCTCACCGTTCGTGAGTTGGAGCCCCGCGTCGGGCTCTGTGCTGACAGCTCGGAGCCTGGAGCCTGCTTCGGATTCTGTGTCTCCCTCTCTCTCTGCCCCTCCCCCGCTCATGCTCTGTCTCTCTCTGTCTCAAAAATAAATAAACTTAAAAAAAAAAATTAAATGGAGACATTGGTATCAGTCCCGTGCTACGTTCTCTGGAAGAAAACTTTTTCCTCCGTTTTCTCGTGACCAAATTTAAGAGGAACACATATGATGCCCCACGAGGTTGCTTCTACATCCATTTATGGATGGGGGAAGCTCAGTCAAGTTCAGGGGGGTTAAGTGACTCTCTCCAGGTCACACAGCTATAACCTAATCTTTCCAATTACCTCAGGAAACCCACATTTATAAAGGAAGCCTCAGGGGTCACCTGCCTGTGTTACATAATAATTCCCTGCAGGTCTCCTGGGTGCTTTAAATGCGGGGTTTATTTATAAGCTCTTGGTTTACACAGCTGGTTTCAGGACCCTCTCCCCACCTGGGAACCTCATGAGTGAGAACTCGCAGGCATATCTGGACAGGCCAAGAACCTCCACGAAGAAATGACGCTGGGCGAGGGGAGAAGGGAGGAGGACAGAAGGGCTGCTGGCTGTCCTGCTCCCCGGTATCGACCTCAGATCCCGGGTGGGTGCCGAGGGGTAGGGACCCTGTGTGCAAAGGCACACCTGGGCCTCTGGAGCCTTCAGTGGCTTCTAGGGCTTTCTCCTCCACCCTTCTCTCTAACCTACCCAACCCGACCCGTAAGGCCAGCGGGGACGCTTCCCAACTTTGCCTTCTTCCAGATCCCTTGTGAATACCCCAGCTCTCGTGACCCCCCATTTGGGAGCTGAGAAAATAGAGCCTCGTAGCGGGAGAGCGGTGCGCTGGGGCTCACACTGTTTAGGGAGCGACCAAGCTCAACCCCAAATCTGGCACCCCTTCCTGGCCACCCACCATCCTGCCGTCATCAGAGCAGGGTGGGCCTATGGCCCAGTCTCTGCGCCCTGCTCTCCCGAAGGAGAGGCTGTCGGGTCCTGCTTGACTACCTGCTGTGGCAGCGGCTCACCCCTTCCTGAGGGGACGGGGGGGGGGGGGGGGGGGGCAGTGGCCCCCGGGAATGTGCGTCCGCGAAGGAGCTGGGGTGGGGAGGGCCAACGGGGCTTCTCCTGGGCTAATGGCGGGGTTGGGGGCCCGAGTGGGACCAGGAGAGGAGACGAGCAGCTTGACCTGGGCACTGAGCTGGGCTGCTATGGACGTCACCAAGCAAGTAAATATGGAACCACCCCCACAGTGTCAGCTTTCCCAGAGTGGCTTCTCCCACTATCTGTCACTTTCCCCAAGGGAAAGGGGTGAAGACTGGGAAGGGATCCTGCTGCCCGATGCTCGGGGGATAGAGATGGACGGCCTGGGAGGCTCTGGGGCGGCTGAGGGGCATGGGGAGTGGCCCACTGGACCCTCCCCCCCAGCAGGGAGTGAGCCTCTCGTGAGGGCAGCTGACTGGGACCCGGCCCAGGTCGACTCAGCATTGTCATGGCCCAAGGTACGGGGAAGTTGGGCTCTGGTGGGCGGAGGCAGGGGGAGGTGGGGGGAGGCATTTGCAAGGTGGGACCCCGTCCGCGACCTCTCCGCAGCCGGGCCATTCATTGCCCCAACCCACCAGGGCAGCATTTTCCCAGGGTGGTGCAAGGCACCTCCCCAGACAGCTGCACCCTAGAGAAAAGGCCAGAGCAGCCAGAGTGGCTCGTGTTTAGAGAGGAGGTGAAGAGGTCAGAGGCTCAAGGTGTCCCAGGGACGGGGGCAGGGTCCTTAGACTGCGGGAGGGGAGGCCAGAGGGGTGAAATCTTCAAAGGAAATCCGCCAACTTAGCATCCAGGGGAAGAATTTACCCCCCAGAAAGGACCTGGGGTCTTGGGTGGAGGAAACGCAGAAAGGGAGGAGCCAGGGCCAAGTTTCAGGCTGGGTGATCCCGGGGCCTCTGTAAACACCAGCAACAGCCAAACTTGAACGAAGCCTGTAAGTGTGGCCGGGCCCTTCCTGAAGCAGTGTGCCACCTGATCATGCCGGTGTTATTCGCCGCCACTAACAGAGAAGAAAGTGAGGCCCCGAGACGTGAAGTGACTTACCCAAGGCCACACAGCTGTGAAAGGCAGAGCTAGGACTTGAACCCAGGTCTGTCTGATTCCGGAGGCTGAGCTCTTCTCTACTGCGTGGGGCTGCGTCGCTGTTACTCCACGGGAACTGCTCTTGGCGGCTGTGCTGGGAAGGAGGGTCGGCTGGAAAAGTTCCTGGGCCCAAGCACCTGCCCCTGTGATGCTGGGTAGTCCTGAGAAAGTACAGCGTTGGCCAGGCCGCTCATCCTCTCTGTGCCTCTGTGTGCTCGTCTGAGAAATGGGGCCGCATAGCACGGGTGCTGCCCATGTTACAGGGTTGTTGGGCCCTTCCCGGCCAATATTTGGGACAGCAGATCGGGGAGTGCCCCTTGGGCTCTGGAGGACCAAACATAAACACATGATTCGATGGGCCCCGAACCCAAAGAGAGGGTGGTCTGCTAGACCTCTCCCCATCTCTGGGCTGTGTGTTACTGGTGTGCAGCGAGGTAGGTACAACATTGAGAGTAAGTGATGAAAAACTCCTACTGCAACTTGACATTGCTGTGTCATTCTTTATTGTAACTTACAAAAGCATCAGTTGGCAACAGATTGGAAAACTTAAAAAAAAAAAAAAAATCTCTTTCACAAATAGCGTGAGGAGCTCTGGCCCAGATCGTAACTGTGATTGAAAGTGGGAAGTGCCCTACTTGCTCAGGGATGTGGCGGGGAGGGGAGGGGTGGGAGAGGGCGAGCCCGTTAGGCTTCCTGGAAGAAGCGACATAGAGCTGGACCTCGAAGGGAGAGTAGAAGTTTGCCAGGTGGAGGAAGAAGGCAGGAAAGTTCGGTCCCTGGGAACAGTATGTGCAAAGGCAGACGACCTGAGGATCGGGTGGTTCAGGGACGTGGTCTTGGGTGTTTGCGAAAAGGTAGAGGAGATAGTTCTGGGAGCCCGACCAGGAGGGCCTTGAATGCCAGGCTGAGTCAGGACTTGAAGACTATTCTGGAGGCGGAGGTCCTGAGGTGGGAGATAAAGTCACAGCTTAGGAGGTGCTTTAAACGACCGAAGGGGCCATCCAAGTGGTGTTTCCTTTCGGTCTTCAGCCTCCAGGAAGGCAGTTTCTTGGTGCCCAGTGGGGTAAGTTGTTGGTGAGCCGGCCTATCCTTGTCCCAGTTGAGGCAGCCAGCCCCATGATTCTGCTGGTGCCTGGTGGCCCCTGGGTCCCTTCTGGCTGGACGGGCAGGCAATCAATCCTCAGGTGTGAGCAGCAGGCCTTCCCAGGCTGCTCCGGTCAGTGGGTTGGCACCTGTCGTGGCTGGCTGGCCATGATGGAGCCTTCGTGTCCCTGCTGCCTGATGCTACCGTGCTATGAACTGTCAAAGGGGGTGTCCCGGCCGCCCCCAAGGAGTCCAGAGCCATGCCAGGGAATGTGGGCAGGAGGAGGGAAGGCCGAGGTCTGAGGCTGAGGTGGGGGGTTGACCAGGCACTGGGCGCGATGGCGTGGGGTCCGAACAGGAGGTGAACAGTGGACAGCCGCCTGAAGTGGCTTCCTGCACCCACCCTCTGCTGGGTCAGGGCTGAGGCCTGCGGGTGTGGCTTGAGGAGTGAACTCTTGGTTGAGGCGATGACGGACGGTGGGTGTCCCATCCGGGGCTAGCCAGGTGAGTGTCGCTGCGGTGGTCTCAGCCTGGGGAGGAGAGGAGCCAGCCCGCCCTGTCTGGGGGCTGCTGGGAACAGCCCGTGGTGTGCCCGGGCCTGCGTGTGGCCACAGGTCCAGGGAGAAGGCTGGCCTGTGGGGAGGAGAGAGAGCTGTGGGAGGCCCCTCTCCTGCCCGCCCCACCTACACCCTCTTCTGGGGCCCCCCGTTCAGAGAGGCCCAGCCTCCTGCTCCCTCCCTGCAGCTCCCTGTAGGCTGGGCCCCCAAGCCAGCGGCAGGCAGGACTGTCTGGCTGCCATTTAGCGGGGAGTCCAGCTGCCCCGGATCCTGCGGGATGGGGCCGGGGAAGGGGGGGTGCGGGGATTTGCAGCCTGCCTAGGTGCTGGCTGTAGGACCAGGAGTCCCTGAGGGGCTCTGGTTTTGACAGTGGCCTTGGTTGTATCTGGAGGCTTAAGGCCTGAGTCCTTGGACCTCTGTGGCTCTCTCTGCCTTGGGCTGGTCCCACACTGGACTCAATACTTGCCACGGCCCTAGGGTCCCCCTGGGGTGGCAGAGGGAGACTCTGGGGCAGCCCTCCCTCAGGCTTCATGCTGCTGCCAGCCTTGCCCAGAGCTGGCGCTTTTCACTGTGAGCACCAGGTGGGACCTCCTTGCTTCTCAGTGGCCCCTCTCCCAGACCAGATCCTCCAAGGCTATGCCCCGGGCCCAAGGGCAAGTCCGGCCCTTTGGCCCACTGCAGCCGGTCATGGCTGCTCTGTGACTGAGCTTTGCTCTTCCTCCTTTGGTTTCCTTTTGCGGATCTGTCACCTGCCTCTGCCCCAGTTCCCTGGCTATCGGTGAGGCAAGGACTCACTGGCCTGGCTCCTGGAGTCCCCTCCCCCAGTTTCAGGTAGAAACTGCACTCTTCCTTGGCACCTGCCAGTGGCTCCCTGCCCTCTCGGAGCACCCTGGCCCTTGGCCCAGGACAGTGGCCAAGAAAGGCTCCTCTGCTCTTTCAGACTTACTCCTGTCTCCTCGCGCGTCCTTGTCTCTGTCCGCCTGGAGGATCCTTCTGTGTGTTCCTTCCTGGTCCCTGCCTGGGGCCACAAACGGGCCCCTTTCTGGCTGCCTCTGGGCTTCAGATTTGCAGCAAGTCTAGCTGCTTTTGGAGCTCCGTCGTGGCCACCTTCGTTCCTCAGTGCCCTGTATCCGTGGCCTGGATGGGGCCGTACGTTTTGTGGGAGCCCACAAAGAGACTATGTGGACGATGTCTCATTTGAGCTACGCAGCCGGCTTGGGAGTTAGCCACCCTCCGCCCATTGTGCAGAGGAGAGGGTTGAGGTGCCATGGGGCTCAGTGACTTTGTCAGGGTCTCTTAGGAGAAGTCAAGGGCAGGTGCTGGGACTCAGACCCATGTCTCTTGGCTCTTGTCTCGATCTCACTGCTGTCTTGCCAGGTGAGGTAAGAGCTTCATTGACCTTTGCTTTTTATATTGTCGGGGGTCAGAGGCTGGCTGGGGCTGGGGCTCAGCCTGTTGTGGATTAGGGCTCACCATGTGGCCACGGCCATGGCCATGGCTTGGGCTCGGTGTCACAGGGGCAGTCAGCTTTATGAGCATTTCTTCTCCTCCTTCTGTCCTGAATTCTTGTCCCCAGCGTGAGGTCCTCCCAGAGACACAGCCCCTACGCTGGGAGTCTGAGGCTAACACTAGGCATGCTGGCCGGTGGCTGGGGGCTGCTGGGACTGAGAGCCTAGAGCTAGGAGTCCCTGGGAGGGAAGGGGGGTGGAGAGACTGGCCTGTGCGTCTCTGCCCAAGTCACAGTGAGGGTCCACGGCCTCTCCCTCCTCTAGCGTCCGATGCTCTGTGCTTCCTTAAAGCCACTCTTGGTGCAGGAAGAATAAGGGCTTTGCTCCTACTGCCCTGATAAGGCTCTGAGGTTCCGAAGGGCCAGCTAACCCACCTACCCTTGTTTTCTTCACGGTTTTTCGAATCCCTCCACCCCAGTGTGGATGCTTTCATACTTCCAGGGACAGGGAGTTCACTGGTTCCCCAGGCAGCCCACCGTGTCTTTTCTTATATTGTTTTACTAAGTTTTAATCGTGTATGGAATATACAAAAGTACCTTTTCGTTGCAAAAACGTCAAATATTATTTAAACAGCTAAGTATTCTCTCCCTGGATAACCACAACATTCCAGCCTCCTCTGCAGGGTTAATCATCACTGTTAGTACTTTGGCATATAGCCTTCTGGATATTTTTCTATGCATCGACACACAGAACCTGTAGGAATATGTGCCATTGTAATGGGTACGTGTGTGTGTGTGTGTGTGTGTGTGTGTGTGTGTGTGTGTGTTCAAACAAATGGTTACGGATCATTCGGTCAATGCTTTTCTCACTTAACATTGGATCTAGGAAATCTAGTCATGGTTTTGCATAGTAAACTACTGTAATTGTTTTTTCCTCCCTCCCTCCCTCCCTTCCTTCCTTCCTACCGTTCATTCTTCCTTCCTTCCTTCCTCTCTTCCTTCTCTCTTGCTACATTCTCTTAATGAAAGGCATTTAGGTTAATTCTGATTTTATTCTTCTGCCTTCCTGGGCTTACCTAGAGTAGCTATACTGCTGGGTACGGGAGCCTGTTGCATTTAAAAAAAATTTTTTTTTAACGTTTTATTTATTTTTGAGACAGGGAGAGACAGAGCATGAACAGGGGAGGGTCAGAGAGAGGGAGACACAGAATCGGAAGCAGGCTCCAGGCTCCGAGCCGTCAGCACAGAGCCCGGCGCGGGGCTCGAACTCACGGACGCGAGATCATGACCTGCGCCGAAGTCGGCCGCTTAACCGACTGAGCCACCCAGGCGCCCCGCCTGTTGCATTTTTTAAATGCTTATTGCACGATATTTAAAGTCTGTCCACTGAGACTTTGCACAGAACCAAATGTCACCCTGTAGTTCCCAAACTATTCCCGTGTCTCTTCTTTAGAGCCGGGGGAAAGGGCTGCTCTCCTGTCCCCTGCCAAGTCCCCAGAGAGCTGCCGACGGTAGCCACGGGCCCTGGACACTTTTCTCCTTCACACTTGGGTTTTTCTACCCTTACTCAAAGGACGCGTTTTTGAGTGACCCGTCTCTTGGGTGGCTGTTGTGGCAAGTGGGCTCTTGGTGGCCTTCAAATCTTGGTGGTTCTGGGAAATCTCCTTCACCTCTCTGTGCCTCAGTTCCAGCCTCTGTAAAATAGAGGTGACAATTGCATCTGCGTCACGGGGCTTCTGTGAGGACAAAGAGGCGAACACAGGTAAAACGCAAAGTGTTGTGTCAGGCACCCAGCAAAATCCCAACAGTGCTCTATCCCGAGGTCTCGCCTGTATAGCTGCGTTCCTCACCCCTGCGGACGGGGGCCTGTGCTCCCGGTGGGCAGCCTGGGATGACTCCAGCCTTTGCAAAGGTCTCATCCCCCTGTCCACTCGCTGATTTCCCAGAGGAGGCTGCTGCCTGGGAATGCAGCGGGTAATTGGATTTCTTCCCAGCTTGGCCCTGCAGGTCCTGGACCGGGGCCTACGGGGAGGGAAGGAGGTCAGCCTGACCCTTCGCTCAGTGGTGGTGGCCGGGAGCCTGGTAACGTAACCCCACACCTCGGGCAGATTTACCGGCTCTCAATGGGGCCCGTTGTGGCTGGGGATTTGATCTCCCTTAGCCTGCAGGGTGGGCAGGAGAAGAAAGCAGCTTGGGGCCAGCCTCTCCCCGGAGAGCCCTGGGGCCCCTCTGGGCCACACTGGCTGGTCCAGGCATGGGTCTGCCTTTCAGCTCCCAGGGCAAATCTCTGCAGGTGATTTATACTTAGCGTTGGAAATATGGCGCGTTTGCTTTTTCCTCACCTCCTCCCCAGCCTTCAAGGTCTAAACCACCTCCGATGCCATCATCTAATCAGCTCGTCACAGCCACCCGTGAAACGGGTAGCCCGGCCAAGGCCATTTCACGGATGCAGACACCGAGGCTCAGAGAGGTTAAGTGACTTTCCCAAAGCCGCACAGGTAGCCGCCGCTGGAGTTGAGACTATACCCAGGCTGTCTGGCTTCTTGTTCAGTTCTTTTTCGTGAGGCCACCCAATGTGACAGTCTTGGCAGAAGGTGCCTAGCTGGGCAGGCCTGCTTGACCTCTTCCCCTTCGGTCAGTGGCATGTGCGGTCAGTGAGCACAGAGGGTTGGGATTATTTCCTAAGAAGCGAGAAGCACCGTAGCTGGCCCGGGGCCCGGCCCTTCCCCAGCACCAGGCACAAACCCTCTCCGTCGCTAGAGGTGCAGGGGGACAGAGTGTGGCTGCGTCAGCTGTGGCCATCTGTCCCGCTGGGGCGGGGGCTTGCTCTCTGAGCCTGTCCTGTGGGGTGTGGGCAGGGGGCCACAGCAACCCTCGGGACGTTGGGTGCTCCTGCCAGGGAGGCAGGAGAACAGCCATCATCGGGCCCATTTTAAGACCGGAGAAAGCAAGGCTCGGAGAGGCCCGGGGGCTGCTCTGAGCTGGCAGCTGGCAGAGGGGAAACTCGAACCCCACCTCCTGATTCTAGCTGTAGAACCCTTACCAGTCACGCTTTTGGGTCACACCAAAGGCACTGAGCTGGCCTAGCTCTGAATTACGAGCGTGGCTGATGTGGGCTTGGGTCCTGGGTCATGAATGACTTCGTATTTATTGAGCACTTACTATGTGCCTGGTGCTATTCCACGTGTCGACCTGTAACATTTCACTCAATCTTCAGACCAACCCCATGGGGTAGATACCATTATTATCGTCCACTGACAGAGGAAACCGAGGCCCAGAGAGGTTACGTGACTCCCCAGAGTCATATGGGGGTGAACCTGGGATTTGAATCCCAGCGGTGTGGCTCCAGAGGTTGTGTGCGAACCACCACAATGCTTCTTGTGGCCAGGAGGACCCCCAGGGCAAAATACACCTGCCTGGCTCTTGGTGGTGCCGATGTACAGCACGGCAGGCGCTTGGTAAAAATATGTCAAGTGAATGACTCCATGAATGACTGAGGCTTTAGACAAGCAACTCAGTCTTCCTGGATGTCAGTGAAGTGAATACCAAGCCGCCGTTCTTCCAGCATCGAGGGGAAGGGCCCACTTAGCATGTTGATATTTGAAAGTGCTGACGAGCTCAGGGCTTGGGCCGTGGCAGCTCTGGTCCCTCTGAGGGGGGACAGTGCCGCTGAGCTGCTCTGAACCGTGTCCTGGGAGTGAGAGGTGCTGCCCTGAGCTGTCGCACTTGCCCTCAGCTGCCTGCCCCGGGGGGCTCAGCTGCATGGGTGGTGGTGGGGTGTCACCTGTGACGGGCCTTGGGCTTCCTCTGGGCCAAGCCAGGGGCCAGAGGGGCTGAGGGTGAGCACTGTGACTGCGTCCGTGCGGGACCCTTGCATTCCTAACGAACACTCACAGCCTGCTGGGTGATTCATGTGCACGCGCGCGCGCGCGCGCACACACACATACACACACACACACGTCTTCTTGTCAATTTCCCAGGCCCGTTTCTTCCCCAGGCTCCCGAGGCGAGGTGACCCCTCCTGGGTTCCCACAGGTCTGGAGCAGGATTCTGCCTTCTGAGGAGCCTCTCCAGGTGCTCACATGTTCCCTGTAGGTTCCAGAAGTGTGGGCGGATATCAAACATAACCAGATCAGGGGCCCCAGGAGGTCTCCGGGGTGACTTCCGCCTCGGTGCCCCTGCAGGTAGGGAATCCCCCTCCCACTCAGATTTGCTGTCTTTGTAAATAGTTTTGACAGCAGATTCCCTGCAGTGGGACTCGGGAGATGAAGTTTCATCCTAAGCTCTGCCACTGGTTTGCTGTGTGGCCTTGAGTAAGTCCCTTCCCCTCTCTGGGCCTTGGTGCACAGCCCTGTAAAGGGAGACCATGGGGCTCGCTTTTGTCTGCTGTTCTGTTCCTCCATTACGGGGTATGATTTTATGCCGCATTTTCTCAACCCCTTTTTAAGACACTAGGATATTGGGGACCCTCCACCTTGCCACGCAGGGACAGCGGGGCTTGGTTCTGGTATTGACTAGTCGTGAGACGGTGAAGAGCATGTGGTAGGACTTGCCAGGGAATCCCCGCTGGGTCCACTGCCCTCGGGCCACCCTGAGAACTCCAAGTTGGGCAGGCAACACCCAGCTGGGGGGGGGGGGGGGGCGGGAAGTGCAGCTTTTGGAGTTCATGAGATCGGGGTTGGAATTCTGGCTTCGCCCCGGACCTTTGGCCACCTACCTGAGCTCTCAGCACATTCATTCCTCACCTGGGAAGGCTTGGGGTTGACAGGATGAAATGCTTGAACTTCTCCCCAGCAGGCCCCCGGCACTTAGCAGGTCCCCAGCGGCAGCCATGTGGGTCTGTGGAGTGTGGTGAGGCGGGGGTCAGCGATGGTTCCGGAAGGCCTGCCAACGGCCCTGGAGGCTGAGTCCAGAAATAGAAGACCCCAGAGACAGAGGCTCCTGATGGCCAGGCTGGCCTCTGCCAGCCCCTGGGAGGCCACACTGAGCTGGCAGCGTGGGCCTTCCCTCCCTCCTGGCCCTGTTGGCTGCATAAATTACTCGGCAGCCTTTGGGCTAATTTTACCTTCTTGGTTTTCATGAATCATTTCCCATCCGGGGGCGTGTGAGAGAAATGGAAGCAGCTCTGCCAGCTGGATGCCCCAGCGCCAGCCGCAGTGCAGCGCCTGTGGTGAGACCTCTGCTTGCGTGCTTGCAGGGGTGAGGACGGGACCCCTGGGGACCCCGCCAGGGGCCCCCGAGGGCTCGCTCCTTCCAGCCGTGTCCCTGTACCTTCGGGGTATCATGATTTGGAGTAAAGGAGCCCCAGCTGGTCCCGGAGCTGGAGCTGGGGCTGAATGGAAAGGAATTTGGCGTTGAGTGACCTTGCCGTGACGGCCATCGAAGGTCTGTTTGGACCTCAGCAGAGAGGTGGTTAACAGAGAGCCCCCGGTGGCCCCGGGGGCCTGTTTGTGATGAGCTCCAGGAGTTCGCCCAAATGCCGACTTTTCCTAGTGACAGAATACCAGAGCTGACAGGTCCTGACAAAGTCAAACCTAACCACCTTGGATGAACTGGGGCCCGGACCGGGGGAAGGAATTTGTCGAAAGTCTGTCCACCGGTGGAAGAGGTCAGGCTAATGGTTATTTGCGGACAGCTTACCCCTTCGCTCACGAAACCCTGTTTGACTATTATTATTCCCATCTTCCGGAGGGGTAGCTGAAGGCACAGAAGGGAACGTAACTCCCCACCCCCCACAATGATACACTTGTGAGCGGTGGGTAATAGTTCATGCCGAGCCGTCTCACCCCAGAGCTCACGTCCCGACTTCCAGACCACGCTGCCTCTCGGAGTGGGGTTGCTGGGTGGCTCACACACACTCGTTTGCTTCTTCCACTCTGCAAGTGTGTGTTGAGCCCCTGCCAGGTACCAGGAACGGGGGACTTGGGAGCAGCCCGAGTGGACAGAGCCTGGGCGGCTGGTGAGAGCCCACCCCTGCGCCCCATCTCACCCGAGTCTGGGTTCTCAGAGGACAGCGTCCGCCCAGCACTGCGGTCCCAGCCACGTGGCCGTGAACTCGGATGCCGGGCCGGGCAGGGAACACGGCCGGCTGGGGCCGTGGAGAGTAGGCATTGGAGCCCATCGGAGCAGGGCCCCCACCACCCAGCTCCGGCAAATTCTCGCCATGTGGAACCACCTGCCTGCTGTTGCCAGTCCTTCTGATTTTCCAGCAAAGCTGAACATCGTGTTTTTACAGGAGATCTTCCGTTTCTTCAGAGCTGGCAACTGGAACAAAAATACAAATTAAGAAAAAAAAACCTCAGAAAACAAGAACGAGCCACCGGTTTGTAACCTGCGGATCCTTTCTTCTGCTGCCTTTCTAGAGGCCGGTTTCCGGTTGGATCAGGTTCTGATTATCCCGCCAGGGCCACCTCTCCCAGGAAGCCTCTTCACTACCTGCCATGGAAGACCATACCCCACCCCCTGACTGTAGGGTGTCACCCCCATGCTGGACTGCCACCTGGGCGTAGTGGAAATCGCATGGGCTTCGACTTGGATAGATTCCAGACGGCTGCTGTGCGGCCTTGATCAAGGCGCTGGCCCTCTCGGAGCCTCTGTTTCCCGTCTGGAAAACAAGTGAAGTAAAACTGTACTCACTAGGTTTTTGAAAGGACTAAACACAGTAAGACAGAAGCTCAAGTCAATCAGGACTAGGCCAAAATGGAATTTACGGGCCTAGCAAAGTGCAGAGTCCAGGATCGTGCACGGCTTCAGGAACGGTTGGATCCAGGGCTCGCACGGTGTCCTCGGCGCTTGGTCTGTTCATCTTAACTCTGCACTCCTTTGCGCTGGCTCCTTTTTCAGAGGCAGCCTAGTGTTTGTGGTGCCACAGTGGCTGCTGCCAACAGATCCGTAGTAACTCGGTTCTTTGAGCACTCGCCCTTTTCCCCGCAGGTTCCTCCAACGCCCCCAAACGGCCACTCCTGAATGGCTGGCCCTTTACCCTTCCCTGCACCATTCACTATGACTGGCAGATACGCATTCTCCGAAATCGTCTCGCCCTTTGCTCCTTTGTTGCCTGTGCCCGGATAATTGATGTCTGTCACTGTTTCGAGACTGAGCTACGTGCCTTAGTAAATGGCCACAGGGGACACACACGGAGACCCCCAAGACGTGCCTACGCACGCACACACGTAGGTCGGCGAGAACCCCACGCTTCTGGCCAAGACTCTACGAATCAGCAGGACACGTGACTGCAGCCCAGCGAACGGCAGGGTCATTACATGGTGGCATTGGTCACTGCACCCCCCCAGTCCCGTGGGGTGACACAATGGGCCCAGACGGTGACCGTGCAGGCGGTGGGGTACCTAGCGCGAGAAGAACTCGGGGCTAAGGGCCCAGCACCTTCACACACACACACACACACACACACACACACACACGTCTTACTTGTCCGAAACTGGGGTGCTGGCCTGGGCCACCAGCAGTTCAGACGGGCGCTCTCCAAACTTACACGCGTGTGCCCGTCACCTGGGGCTGTCTCTGATGCAGGAAGTCTGGGGTGGAGTGTGGGACTCTGCCTTTCTCCTTCTTCTTCTTCTTCTTCTTTTTTTAATGTTTACTTATTTATTTTGGGGAGTGGGACGGGCAGAGAGAGGGGAGGCAGAATCCCAGGCGGGCTCCGCGCTGTCAGAGGAGAGCCGGACTCAGGGCTCAAACTCACGAACCACGAGATCACGACCTGAGCTGAAATCAAGAGTCGGACGCTGAACCGACTGAGCCGCCCCGGGCACCCTGGGACTCTGCATTTGTAATAAGCGCCGGGTGATGCCCTTAGGGTTGGTCTGCGGACCACACATTGAGAAGTAAGGATTTAGGTGACTTTTGAGGTTTCTTTGAATTTTGAGATTCGGGGCAAGACCGGGAGAAGAGAATAAAGAGCCAGTGAGAGGGGCAGGGGCAGGAGGGAGCAGCGAGGGGGGAGGAGGAGAAGACTGCTGAGGAAGTAAAGGCCGGGTGCCAGGCTTACAGGGCCCTCCCACCCATATTCCCCCAGCGTCTCCCTCCACAGACCTTCCCCTCCGGTCTCACCGTGCACTGGGACCCCTTTCCTTGGAGCCAGAACGCCACGTGCTGTTTCCCCGGGGTCCTACCTCCCTAAATGGAGCCTCCAGCCCCGCAGGCGGGGGAAGTGTGGGTTTGAGAATACACAGGACACCCTGGACAGGGGCCGGAGCAGGGAGGGCTGGGTGAGGGGCTGCCCGGCATAGACCCGTGGCAGTGGGCTCTTATCTCCCGCCACCGTCCTCCTGGAGGCTTTGAGCAGGTCAGTCCCACCTGGGCCTGACTTTTCGAGCCAGGAAAGGAGGGCCCTGGACCCAGTGGTCTGGGTGCAGGCTTTCAGCTCCCACGGCCTGCTGGAGGCAGTGGGATGGGAGAGCTCACTTTCTCCAGCCCTACTCCTTTTTTTTTTTTTTTTTTTTTTTTTTTAATTTTTTTTTTCAAACTTTATTTATTTTTGGGACAGAGAGAGACAGAGCATGAACGGGGGAGGGGCAGAGAGAGGGGGAGACACAGAATCGGAAACAGGCTCCAGGCTCCGAGCCATCAGCCCAGAGCCTGACGCGGGGCTCGAACTCACGGACCGCGAGATCGTGACCTGGCTGAAGTCGGACGCTTAACCGACTGCGCCACCCAGGCGCCCCTCTCCAGCCCTACTCCTTAAAAGCCACAGGGGACCTGGGTGCAGATGGCTTAAACTCCCCGCCTTCCTCATTAGCATCACGGGGGAGGGGGCGCAAGTCCCCTACCAGGGGACAGCAGGTGGTGGAGGGGAGCCCTCTCTGCCCACCCCCCTCCATCAGCAGAGGCCTCCCCTTCTGCTTCTGCCCGTTTTTGCTGGTTGCTCCCTGCCCGGGAGGTGGCAGAGCAGCCTGCGGGTTATTTTTTAAACCATCATTACCAACACGCCTTTTAAAACTTTTTGTTAGATAGAAGAGTGTAAGAAACTTCCGTGTACCTGTCACGCAGCCTCAACAATCAATAACTCATAGGCGTTCCTAATCTATTTTTTTTTTTAATGTTTAGTTTTATATTTAGAGAGAGAGAGAGCAAGGAGGCGTACAGAGGGCGGGAGAGAGAGAATCCCAAGTAGGCTCCACGCTGTCAGCACAGGGCCCGACGCGGGGCTCAAACTCATGAACTGCGGGATTATGACCTGAGCCAAAATCAAGAGTTGGATGCTTAACAGACTGAGCCATCCAGGTGCCTCTACTAATCTATTTTTTAAATCCAAAATGCACGAATCCGGTGTAAAACTCTGTTGGATGTAAGACCCTTTCCTCCTCTCACCCTCTGGCCCGGGAGCAGAGGCAACCACAGATTAAGAATATTCTCGGGCGCCTGGGTGGTGCAGTCGGTTAAGCGTCCGACTTCAGCCAGGTCACGATCTCGCGGTCCGTGAGTTCGAGCCCCGCGTCGGGCTCTGGGCTGATGGCTCAGAGCCTGGAGCCTGTTTCCGATTCTGTGTCTCCCTCTCTCTCTGCCCCTCCCCCGTTCATGCTCTGTCTCTCTCTCTCCCAAAAATAAAATAAACGTTGAAAAAAAAAAAAAAAAAAAAAGAATATTCTCTGCATCCGTGGGCCCATGTAAATGTGTGTGTCCTTTTTATTTGTTAAAACGGGGCCTGTTTATTTTATATAAAACTTACACAGCTTACTCGCTTCGTGTCAGTTGCCATTCTAAGTATATTACAAATATGAACTCATTTGGGGCGCCTGGGTGGCGCAGTCGATTAAGCGTCCGACTTCAGCCAGGTCACGATCTCGCGGTCCGTGGGTTCGAGCCCCGCGTCAGGCTTTGGGCTGATGGCTCAGAGCCTGGAGCCTGTTTCCGATTCTGTGTCTCCCTCTCTCTCTGCCCCTCCCCCGTTCATGCTCTGTCTCTCTGTCCCAAAAATAAATAAACGTTGAAAAAAAAATTTAAAAAAAAAAAAAATATGAACTCATTTAATCCTAACAGCCTTACCAGGTAGGTGCCCCCAAGCACAGAGAGGTTAAGGAACCGCCCCCAACATCACACAGTGCTAAGTGAAGCAGCTGGGAGTCGAATCTAGGCAGCCGAGGACCAGAATCTGTTCTCTTAACCACCATTTTCTGCGGCCTCTCAACTTAGGCTATCTTGCCCTGGGTTTTGTTTTCACCACCGATTCCCTAACCCATTCAACAAACGTTTATCGTGTGCTCACTTTGCACCAGGCACGGTTCCCCTTGCGGGGGATCCGGCACTAAACGGAAGGTCAACATCTCTCTGCCCTCCTGGAGTTTACATTCTGGCTGGGGAGACAGAGAGCAAATAATATAAACGGGCACCATGTCGATTTGGTGGTGAGTGGTGCTCAGGGCAAAAATCCAACAGGGGAGGCGGGGTAGGACCGGTCAGGAGCCGGCAACTTTACGTAGGTGGCAGAGAATGGGACACTGAGTAGAGAAAGGCCCCGACGGGAGTGAGGGAGCCCCGCGGGTCTCTGGAGGAGGAGCATTCCAGGCAGAGGGAACAGCCGGTGCAAAAGGCAAGACAGGAGCATGGGGTGCTGCAGGCCGAGCGAGGCAGCCCTCTGGCTGGGGTGGGAGGGAGGGGGCACCCCGTAGGCGCGGAGGGCGCAGAGGGCAACGGCATCTTGTCTGGAGAGCTTTGCTGTTTGCCACGTGTGACACGGGTCTCCGCGGAGGGTTTGATCCGACAGGTTGTAACAGGCTCACCCGGCTGGCCGCGGGCTGGAGGATGGACAGCAGGTCAGAGTGGAAGCCGGGAGACAGTCAGGCTGCCCCTGCAGCCCTTCAGGCCGGAGGGAGACGTGGCCCCGACCACGGTGGTAGCCACGGTGGGAGCCGGACGGTTGTCCCATCACCTCCCGCCCTGAAACAGCCGCCCGTGGGCCCTGTCATTTACTCAACCAGCCTCCAGACAACTCGTTGGTTATTTCCGGTCTTTTGCTGTTCTAGACCGCGCTGCGGTGAATACTCTCGCACGTGTATCTCAGTGAAATTCCTAGAAGTGAAATCGCCGGACAGAAGGTCATATGCATGTTTTTTAAAGGTTCCCGGCATATACTGCCCTTCACAGATACACCAGCAGTGCGTGGGAGAGAGTGCTCAGGTGATAGCTGCCGGCCGTGGGCTTGGGGGACCGGGGTGCCAGCGGGGAGATGTCGTGGGCGCTCCTCGTTTGCCCCTTGGGAGGCCAAGGCGCCAAGGCAGAGTCTTTTTTTTTTTTTTAAGTTTATTTTGAGAGAGAGAGAGAGAGAGAGAGAGAGAGAGAGAGAGCATGGGGGTGGGACAGAGAGAGAGAGGGAGACAGAGAATCCGAAGCAGGCTCTGGCTGTCAGCGCCGAGCACGACGCCGGGGGCTCCCAACTGTGAGATGGTGACCTGAGCCGAAATCAAGCGCTTACCTGAGCGAGCCACCCAGGCACCCCAAAGCAGCGTCTTTACAGAGGCACAGCCAGAATAGGTAGGCAGGTGCCTCGACCTGTGGTCGGGCAAGTACCAGGGGGGATGGTGACAGCTGCACAGAATAGAGACCCGCCCTAGGGGGCTCGAGTAACAAAGAGGCATAACAGGGGTTGCACAAGTAGGCCGATTGCAGGAGCAGTTGACTCCCTTGTCCGCTGATGTCCCCGTCCCTGAGATGTTTTCCAACACCAGCCCGTTCTTTGGTTCTCTAACACCAGCTAGGTGTCCCAACGGCTCAATTCAGTTCTAAAGCCACCCAGAGTTAGCCCTGGTCCCCACAGATTGAAGACTCAGTCCCACGAGACCGTCCCCACTTCAGGGGGAGCTGGGGGGGGGTGCTCCGTCAGTGAAGCGTCTGATTCTTCATTTCAGCTCAGGTCCCTGAATTCGAGCCCCGCATCTGGCTCCGTGCTGACAGCACGGAGCCTGCCTGGGATTCTCTGTCTCCCTCTCTCTCTGCTCGAGACCGGCTGCAGGTCCTGGGGCACCTGTGTTCCTTCTCCTCAGCTTCTATCATTTGGTAGAATGACTCACAGGGTTGAGGAAAGTGCTTTACTTACAGTCACCGGTTTATTATAAAGGATACAACTCAGGAATAGCCAGATGGAAGAGACCTCGCACAGGGTTAAGTACGTGGGAAGGAGTGTGGAGCCTCCGCCTCCCGGCATCTCACGTGCTCGCTGACCAGGAAGCCCTCTGAATCTCGTTCGAGAATTGTTGAGGCCACTTCCTGAGTGAGAGAGCATATTTGCAGATCGTGTATCTGATAAGGGATTAATATCCGAAAGATGCAAAGAACTCATGCCATTCGATAGCAAAAAACCCAAACAATCCTATTAAAAGGTGGGCAGAGGATGTGCCCGCAGAGCACACAGGTGAATGTGGATGCAAAAATTCTCAGCGAGATACTAGCCAACCGGATCCAACGAGACATTAAAAGGATTATTCACCACGATCGAGTGGGATTTATATCTGGGATGCAAGGCTGGTTCAATATCCACAAATCAATCAGTGTGATACATCACATTAATAGAACGGCTATCGTCAGAAGGGCAACAGGTAGCGAGTGATGGCCAGGATGCGGAGAAAAGGGAACCCGGGCACTGCTCTGGGGCTGTAAGTTGGTGCCGCCACCGTGGAAGACGATATGAAGGTTCCTCAAAAAACTAAAAGTAGAAACACCATATGATCCAACATTTCCACTTCTGGGCATTTATCCAAAGAACGAAAACGCAGTTGTGAAAAGATCCCTGCACTCCCATGTTTATGACAGCCAGGGCATGGAAACCACCGAAGTGTCCACGGACAGGTGATTGGGGAAAGAAGATGTGATATAGATACACGACGGAATACCATTTACCCGTATAAAAGAATGAATTCTTGCCGTTTGTGACAGCATGGGTGGACCTCGAGGGCATTGTGCTAAGTCACGTAAGTCAGACGCAGACAAATACTGTACGGTCTCGGGGCGCCTGGGTGGCTCAGTCGGTTAAGCGTCCGACTTCAGCTCAGGTCACGATCTCGCGGTCTGTGAATTCGAGCCCCGCGTCGGGCTCTGGGCTGATGGCTCAGAGCCTGGAGCCTGCTTCCGATTCTGTGTCTCCCTCTCTCTCTGCCCCTCCCCTGTTCATGGTCTGTCTCTCTCTGTCTCAAAAATAAATAAACGTTAAAAAAAAATTAAAAAAAAAAAAACTGTACGGTCTCCCTTCTCCATGGGATCGAAACCAAAGCAGACCAAGCTCAGAGACACGGAGAACAGATTGGTGGTTGCCAGAGGGGTGGGGGAGGGGGGAGGCGAAAAGGATGAAGGGAGACAGAAGAGACAAACTCGTAGGTGTAAAAGAAACAAGTTCTGGGGGTGAAATGCACAGCGAGGTGACCATAGTTACTAATACTGTATTGCATATTTGAAAGGTGCCAAGGAAGTAGATCTTAAGTGTTTTCATCACAAGAAAAAGGCATTCTGTAACTACGATGAATGCTACCTGCACCTGCTGTGACGATCATTTCGCAGTGTAGACAAATACCAAGTCATTACCTTGTAGACCCAACACTAATGTAATGTTGTAAGTCAACTATGCCTCAATTTAAAAACCTAAGAATCTTTGTAGATCTCAATCTCCAGCCCCCCTGACCTCCCAGGAGGTCAGTGGGTGGGGGCTGGAAGTTCTGACTTTCTAAACACTGGGTCTCCGGGACCCTCCCCATTTTGAGGCTATGTAGGGACCCCACTGGAAGTCACTCATTAGCAAAAACTCAGGTGTGCTAGAAAGGGGCTCCTCATGAATAACAAAAGACGCTTCTATTACTTGGGAAGTTCCAAGGGTTTCAGGTGTTCTTTGCCAGGAACTGGGGACAAAGAACAGATATATTACTTACTATACCACACCTTCCCTCTGCTCTGCCTACCAGCTTCCTTCTAAAGGGTGCTTCCCGAGGAACGTGGCTGCTTTTTGTAGCAATGGCTGCATCCTTTCTTATTCAAGTCCTGAGATCAAAGTCCTTTTCTTCCTTTGACGGGCCTGAGTTGGTCAGGTGTCTGACCTTGACCTCCTCCGGAGGGGAATGTCAGGTGCTGATGAAAGGCCAGGTCCATGATCCAGTAATTGGGGACGGGGGTGGTATTGCCATAATCAGCTTAGATTCATCTGAGCCCATGCCTGGAGCTGACGGTAGGCTCAGCTTCTGAATCTTATAGGTCCTGGGAGGGAGGTGTCGCACCTGAACAGTGTTCGGTTCTGTTAGTGGGGAAGAAAGGGGGAAGGGGATCCAGGTACCATCAGTGTCCCCTGTCAGAAGCAAACACATAAAAAGGTGTCACTCTTGGGAACGCCTGGGTGGCCCCGTCGGTTTAGTGTCTGACTTTGGCTCAAGTCATGATCTCACAGCTCGTGAGTTCAAGCCCCGCGTCGGGCTCTGTGCTGACAGCTCGGAGCCTGGAGCCTGCTTCGGATTCTGTGTCTCCCTCTCCGTCCCTCCCGCACTCATGCTCTGTCTCTCTCCGTCTCTCTCTGTCTCAAAAAATAAACATAACACATTTTTTTCAAAAAAAAGGTGCCACTCTTGACCGCCTTCCCCACTTGACTCAAGAAAGTTTACAGTGCTTCTCCCAACCTACTTCTTTTTACGTTTTATTTTGAGAGAGAGAGAGAGAGCACGCGCGTGCAAGCTAATGAGTGGGGGAGGGGCGGAGAGAGAGAGAGAGGGAGAGAGAGAATCCCAAGCAAGCTCTCGCCTCTTTGCTGTCTGTGCTGAGCCCAGCTGGGGGCTTGACCCCAGGATCCGAGAGACCGTGACCTGAGCAGAAACCAAGAGTCGGATGCCTAACCAACTGAGCCACCCAGGCACCCCTCTCCCAACCTCTTTTTATCAAAATCTTATCCATGGTGGAGTCAACCTGTTACCTTTAAAAGGTTCAGCAGGAGGGACCTCCTGGGGAGAATGTGCTCACCTGCCCCCCAGCCAGCTGTACCACTGATGCTCTCCCAGAAACCGCTCTGCAGACAAAGCCTGGAACCCAATCGGGAGCCTCACTGGCCGGACCCCAGTTCCTCCAGCGGCAAAATCACGGGCTGGACTGGGTTAGTTTCCCCCATGGAAGTTCTTTGCTCTTCCTCTTCAGCGCCGACTTAAAAAATAGAGCGTTACCAACATCGTCTAAGCCCCTTCCTTATCCCTTTCCAGTTATGCCCAGAGATTATCCCTGACGCGTCTTCTTTTTTTTTTTTTTTTTTAATGTTTATTTTTGAGTGAGCGCAGGGGAGGGGCAGGGAGAGAGGGAGACACAGAATCCGCACCAGGCTCCAGGCTCGGAGCTGTCAGCACAGAGCCCCACACAGGGCTTGAACTCATGAACCCCGAGATAACGACCTGAGCCAAAGTCGAACGCTTAACCGACTGAGCCACCCAGGCGCCCGTGCCACTAACGGGCTTCTAACACTGCAGTTTTGCCTGCTTTTTAAACTTTATAGAAATGAAATTATACAGTATGTACCCTTTGGGGCTCGTTTCTTTCCTCGGCCTTGTGACTACATACTATAGCGTTGTAGTTGTGGTTTGTTTATTCTCATTTCTACATAGTAATCTACCCGCTGAGCTATTTTGTAAACATAAAAAGTTTAATGAATGTTGTACGGTTCTCTGTAATCAGCAGGACAAATGAATGAGCACGCCAGATTTCTCCGCTTTTGCCTGGGATGATAGCGGCTAACCGGTTTACCCTGGTTAATCCTGGTTATCGCACACCGGTGTATATGGGAAAAACTAGGAAAATGAACGAGTCATTACACAGTGCGTGCAGGCTTTTTGGCAGATAAAATCTTTCGAAATGGGAATCGTAGAGAAAAACACAAATAGAAGTCTTCATGATCGAAATATCAGGGCCCTTACTGGCCAATCAGTCGATTTGCATTCATTCATGAAATATACAGCAAGTGCCACTTATATGCCTGGTATTCAGTCTCTAATTTTGTTTTTTGTTTTTTGTTTAATTTTTTTTTTTAATGCTTATTTATTTTTGAGACAGAGAGAGACAGAGCATGAACGGGGGCGGGTCAGAGAGAGGGAGACACAGAATCCGAAACAGGCTCCAGGCTCCGAGCTGTCAGCACAGAGCCCGACGCGGGGCTCGAACTCACGGACTGCGAGATGGTGACCTGAGCCGAAGTCGGCCGCTCAACCGTTCAGTCTCTAATTTTGAAGCCTCCTTCCTCCCGACCAATTGGTCGGGTCTCAGCATCCGGTGACGAAGTCGGTGAGGGTGGCAGAACCTGAGACATTATTATCTTTGCTAGCAGTTCTTAAATTTAATGAGTATAAAGAGTATAAATGAGCTTTAAAGAGTTAAGTGACTTTTTTTTTTTTAAGTTTTTAAATTTATTTGGAGAGAGGGAGATAGAGAGTGCATACACCTGTGAGTAAGAGTGGGGGAGGGGCAGAGAGAGAAGGAGAGAGAGTCCCAGGCTGCTCAGTGTAGAGCCCGACTCCGGGCTTCGTCTCACGAATCATGAGACCCTGACCGGAACTGAAATCCAGAGTTAGAAGCTTAACACACTGACCCACCCAGGTGCTCTGAGACTTTCTTTTTTCTCATAAGCGAAAGGAAGAAAAGAGAAACACTTTCCCTTTAACACTGCTTCAACTAACCACATGGGATCTGCCAGAATATATTCTCCTAGGCCTGTGTGTGCAAATCCATGTTTCTTTTTTTATATATGTATTTTAATGTTTATTTATTTTTGAGAGAGAGAGAGAATGAGCCGGGGAGGGGCAGACAGAGAGGGGGACAGAGGATCCAAAGCAGGCTCAGGCTCTCTCAGCAGAGAGCCCGATGTGGGGCTCGAATTCACTAACTGTGAGATCATGACCTGAGCCAAAGTCGGACGCTTAACCGAGTCACCCAGGTGTCCCAATCCATATATATTTCTAAAATGGAATTATTTTATATCTATCTTTCCACAACTTTCTTTTTTTTTTAATTTTTTACTGTTTATGTATTTTTTTAATTTTTTTTTAACGTTTATTTACCCTTGAGATAGACAGAGCATGAACGGGGGAGGGCCAGAGAGAGGGAGACACAGAATCCGAAACAGGCTCCAGGCTCCGAGCTGTCAGCAGAGCCCGACGCGGGGCTCGAACTCATGGACCGCGAGATCACGACCCGAGCCGAAGTCGGCCGCCCAACCGACCGAGCCACCCAGGCGCCCCCTGTTTATATATTTTTGAGAGACAGAGTGTGTGGGGGGGAGGGGCAGAGAGAGGGAGACAGAATCCAAAGCAGACTCCAGGCTCTGAGCTGTCGACACAGAGCCCGATGCAGGACTCGAACCCATGAACTGGGAGATCACAACCTGAGTTGAAGTTGGACGCCTAACCGACTAAGCCACCCAGGCGTCCCAACAACCTTCATCTTTAAAAATATATTTTATTTTCTGGAGAAGTTCTAGATTCACAATAAAACTGAGGGGAATGTGCGGAGAGCTTTCATATTCTCCCTGTCTCCGCACACCGGCCATCTCCCGGACTCCGGGAGTGCTACATTTGTTGCAACCGATGAACTTGCCTTGACACGTCATCATCACCCAAAGTCCGTGGTTTACATTCAGGCTTCCTGTTGGCGTTGTACATTCTAGGGGTTTGGACAGAGGTACAATGACATGTATGCACCATTATAGTTGTCCCACAGAGTAGTTTCACTGCCCTACAAATCCTCTGTGCTCTGCCTGTTCATCCGTCCCTCCTGCTAACTCCTGGAAACCACTGAACTTTTTACTGCCTACATAGTTTTGCCTTTTCCGGAATGTCATATAGTGGGAATCATACAGCAGGGGGCCTTGCCAATTATCTTCTTTCACTTAGTAGCTTTCATTTTTCACTAACAGTATGTTGAGCATGTGTTTCCATGTCAATAAATATTCTTCGGAAGCATTGTTAATTGCTGTCTAATATTTCACCGTATGCTACATGTTAACTTCTCTCCTGTTTCCAAGGTTTACTTTTATTCTTCGGTGGTTTTTGTTTGTTTGTTTTGTTTTTGTGTGGTTCTTTTTTTTTTTTTTTTTTGCTACTAAAAATAGTGTTGCAGAGGACAACCTTATGGGTAAATCTCTGAACACAACTTAATGATGCCCTTAGGAGAAATTCCTAGGTTTGGGGTTGCTCCTACAAAGGTTTTCTCATTTCAAGTCTTTTGATATGTGTTGCCAAGTTGCCCTCCAAAAAGGTCATACCAATTTATATTCCAACCAGGAGGGTGTGTAGGGTATATCCCCCACGCTCTCGCCAACCTGGAATAGGATAGAGATTTTTAATGTTCGCCAACCTAACAGAGGTAAAATGGTGTTTGTTTTCATTTATATTTATTTGGGTATTAAAGTGTTGTGGCTTTTTCATAAAGCATATCGGCCATTTGTCTTTCTTCTTTTGCAAATTGCTTTTTTAATGCTATTTCCCATTTTTCTACTGGGATGAGCATCTTTATAGTATAGACTTATTAAACGTGTTTCTCTCTTAAGGGGGTCGTAACTGCTTGTAAAGCCCCTTTTTTTAACGTCAAAAAATTTTTTCATCGACGTGCCCCCCTGATGTCTGCTATACCTTTAAAATACTAAATAAATGAATGATAATAACTAATTATTTATAGAGTGCTTGTTGTATGCCAGATACTATGCTATGTAAAACGGCCCTAGGAGATGGGTCCTGACATCAGTCCCGTTGGACAGGGAAAGGAAGGTAGGAGTGGTTAATTTCTCCAAGGTTACATAGCTTGTAAGTGGCTGTGCTGGAATCAGTTGGTGAATAAAACACATGGTGACATTCGGCTTCTCCGAATTCAGTAACATTTTAATATAAACTTATCATTTGTTCATCGTAAAAGTATGTATATACATTTACAAATCTGTCTCACGTGCAAGTTCAAGACGTATCATTTATTCTCTCTATAGGCAGTGCTTGCTGGGCATTTAATTCAACAACTCCCTTAAGAATTCCATGCTCTCCCCCCATTGCCCCCGTGATTTACCGTTAAGAACCATGTTGGACCTTTTATTTCTCGAGAAAGGGAAACTGAGTCTCGGGGCAAGGCAGGAACTTGCTCAAGGTCACCTAAAAAGTTTATGGCACAGCCAGGACTGAAGCTCAGAGCCGGGGTGGGGGAGGGGGGACCCAGCCCAGGTCACCGCATGACTGGGGCCAGCCCTCTAATGGCCTGTCCCTTTGTTATGGGACGGAACAACACAGGATGCTGTCAGACCTGGACAGCAGACCTGTCAGATTCTCGTGGTGCCAGCCTCTAGGGAAACCAAGTGGGCACAGATTCCCAGTCCTCAGGCCACGCTGGCTGCCGGGCATTCCAGGACCCTGGCACGCCGCCAAGGGTGAAAACAGAGCTGCTGCCTCCTGAGTTGCATTCTGCCCCCTCCTCTTGGGTTTGCATCTCATTGCTGGGTTTGCAACATGCCTAATCTCTGCGTGTGCAGACTCAGAGGAGCCAGCTGAGAGGGACCACTGCCAGCAGCGTGGAGTCCTCCGTGAGGCCTGCTGACCACCCCTCCCCCAAGCCCCTCACTGGGCAAGCGGGTCCACAGCAGACGGCGGAAACAGTTGCTGGACCTTCCACCGGTTGCAGGCTTTACAGCGCCCGCTGAGATGGGCCCAGTGAAGGACACCAACCTGTGGTGTTCTCTCTCTCTTCCCAAATGGACGGCCTGCCGCACGCCATCCTCTCCCTCCCCCACCCCACTCCCACGGCCTCCGCTCCAGACACAGAAGGGACTTGTAATGCACCTCAGTCACGCAAGTGAGGCTCGGTTTTGGTCCACCAGGCGGCTGGACTCCTCTAAGAATGGAAAGAACTTAATCGTGCACTGAATAAATCAGTGTCAAATAACGAGTGCTCTGTAACCCATCACGTTTTTTTTTTTTTTTTTTTTTTTTGCCGTAGCTGCCAGGAGGCTCAGAACCGAATGCGCAGCTGGATCGCTGGCCATCTTATGATAGATTCTTGGTAGAACTGGCCTCAGTCGTTCTCCATGAAATCTCTGTCCTGTTTGAGTATGTGTTTGTGTTATAAATCACGATTCTTTTCCCTGATGAAGGTGGGATGTAAATGAAAAGTAAGACATCCCAGGAAATGGCTAGAAGACCTCTCTACTTGGAGAGACAAATGAATGTTTTCCTCAGAGGGGATAGTTTTCCATTCAAGATGCAGAAAAATGTCTGCATGTCTCTTCCTCCCCACCCCCATGCTTGCTTTCCTCTCTTCTCTCCCTCTTCCCCTCCATCCTTGATTCTCTTACTATTGCCTTTTCCCTCCTTCCCCACCCCCTTTCTGGCCTGTCTTCCCCCCATCCCCCCTCTCTCTTCTTCCTGCTCACCCTTTGCCTCTGGGTGGCCAGTTAAATACTAATACCCTTTACAAACCCGTAGCACTTGGCCCCTCCCAAGGTCTTGCCCCAGCCTTTCTCTCATTCATTCCTTATGGGGATAACCTGGCAATTATGATGATTTCCATTTTACCAAGGAAGACGCCAAGGCCTGGTGCGTTTAAGTGATGTTCCCATGCTCACCGCATAAACACCTATGACTTCCTATCAGGTTCGGGTCCAGGACTCAGGAGTCCAATTCCATTCCTACTCTCCACTGTACCTACCTCACTGCCTCTCAACGCCAGCCTCACCCATCGGACCACCCACCTTGCCTAGCAGAGATCACTGAGGGAGCACCCCAAAGAGACGAGGATTCAAGACAATAACCCACCCGCCCTGTCTTCGCTTCTCAGATCTCTTTCAGAGTTGAGATTCTCCAGGGGGCCAGCAGGACATATGAGAGGGGGCTGGTGAATCGCGACATGGGTCGCCGGTCGTCAATTCCTTTGGCAAATACTGAGAATACGCTGTGTGTTGGGCAAGGCTGAGGCCAGGATAAGGCAAGCCAGGCACCCAGGGCGCCAGATTCGAGGACACGCTCATTTTCAGGTGCCGTTCCTGCAAGTGCATGATCCTGAGGGTGGGTGCCTCCTTAAAGTTTATGCCTTAGCACGTTGCTGGTCTTTCCCTAGCTCTTCCCTGGTGCCAGACACGGTGACGAGTGCTGGCAATTCACTGGAGAGCAAAAGTGCCTGCCCGTGTGGAACGTACCATCTGTTAGTGGGAAGGAGGTATTAATTAAATAATGCTGCTGGCAAAAGACTGTTCTAAGGGTGACAAGTGCCCTAAGGAAAAGAACATGAAGCTGGAGAGGGTATTAAGTCGGTGAGGGGGCGACAGTGAGGGCTGAAGGATGGGTAGGAGGTTTCCAGGTGTCCGGCAAGCGGAGGACCCAAGTTCACAGGCCCCATGGCAGGGTGGAGGTGGCATACAGGTGGGGCTGGCGGAGGACGGAAGGGCCGGAGCAGGAGAAATGCAAAACGGTCCCAAGCGGTCTGTTTCTAATAGAGGGCCAGACTCTGCAAATGATTGACTTAAACAACAACAACAACAACAACCCAACCCAATAGAGGGAATTCAAAGCCACCCCTTAATGAGGTCAGTCAATACCCCCCTTCCCCATCAGCTTTCTTCATGAGCAGATACGCAGGGACTGCGCCTGGCCCCCTCCAAACTCATCTTTGTCCATTTCATACAGCAACGTCTGGGACGGAATCTAACACGGGCCACATTTTCCAGGGGAACAAATGGGCACACAGGGGAGTTGGATAACCTGCTGTCTCAGTCTATTCAGGCTGCCGTAACACAATGCCATAGACGGGGTGGCCTAAAGCACCAGACATTTATTTCTCGGGTTCGGAGGCTGAGAAGTCCAAAATCAAGGTGCAAGCCGATCAGGTTCCTAGGGAGAATTCTCTTCCTGGTTTGCACACTGGTGCCTTCTCGCTGTCGTCACCTGGTGGAGAGAGAGAGAGAGAGAGAGCACACTCTGGTGTCTCTCCCTCTTCTTATAAGGGTACCAGCCCTATTAGATTCGGGCTCCACCCTTAGGACCTCATTTAACCTTTATCATCTCGCAGGCCCAGTCTCCAAATATAGTCACGTGAAAGGCCATGGCATCAACCCATGAATTGGGGTAGGGGAGCATACAAACTTTCAGTCCCTTACACCTGCCCAGGGTCACATAGCCAGTCGGCGGGGCTTGAACACAGGCAGTGCCCCTTTGGGGACCCAGGCATCTGTCTAACCACCAGACTTCACTACCGCGCGGTGTGTTGTGTGTGAATATCGCCCATCCGAGTGAGAAGTGCTCCTCAGGGCAGAAGTGCTCAGTGAACCTTTACCAATCCATAGGACCTTGCCCCTACCTGGCAGCTGGACTTGTGGGCTGCCTTAACCCATCCCAGGGTGATCCCGGTGATCCTTCTGGAAGAGGCTGGGCAGAGCCCTAAACATAACGCTTGGATCTGGGGGTTCTCCTGTTTCCCAGTTACTCAGCAGGCCCCAGGCTCCAGTCTAGATTCCATCAGGAATGGGCCGGGCGACCTTGGGCAAGTCCCTTGGCATCTTCCCGCCCTAGGTTCCTGCCCCGTGACGGGTGGCTGAGGGCCCGCCACCAGGCATGGAGCCCCCCCCCCCGCCCCCCCGCAGGCGCCGGGTCCCCACCCTAGGCCGCGCAGGTGGGGAAGGGGCGGCGTGCAGGGATCTGTGTCGCTCGCTCGGTTCGCCGCAGGCCGCGCCGCAGCCGCGCGGAGTCCGCGGCGGCCGCAGGGAAGGCGCGCGGGGGGCCGCCCGCGCCGGTCGCCCACCCGCTTCGCTCGCCCGCCACCTCCGCTCCCGGCCACCCCGGACGCCCGCCCGGCGTCCCCCAGCCCGCCGGGCGCTGCACCCCCTGCCGGGCGGGCCCCCGGCCGTCGCCCCTCCCGGGCGCCCGCTGCCTCCCGCTCCCCGCGCGCCCCCCTCCCGGCCGCCAGCCAACTGCGTGCCCCCGGGGCCGGCAAGAAGCCACATGCCCCCGCAAGGAATGCCGGGCCTGGCGGGCGGGGGGCGGCGCTGGGCAGGGCCGGGCCGGGCAGGGCAGGGAGCTCCCCGCCGGGAAGGTTGGTGAGAGGGAGAGAGCGGCCCGCGCCCTCCCCGGCCCCCCGCGCCGCCCCTGCGCCCGGCCGCGGGACCTCACACTTTCCCCGCCGGACACGCGGGAGGGACGCCGCGCGGGGCCGCGGCGGCGGGCGGGGGTGGGGGGGCGGCCTGGGGGCCGGGACGGGGCGGCTCGGCCCGCCCGGGCAGCCCCCGCCCCCTCGGCGCGCCCCCCCGGCCCCGCCGGCTCTGGAGGAGGGGGCAGGCCGTCGTGTTTCCCCGCACCCCTCCCAGCAGCCGCCGGCTTTGGGGCCCCGGTGGGGAGCAGGGGGCTGATTAGCGGAGGAGCAGGGGTGTGGCCAGCGGGGCCCCGGGTAGTGAGTCACACAAGCCGCTTGCCCAGTCCCGGGCCGCGAGCGCGGTCCCAGCCTGAGCCGCGCACCGCCCTGGCCCGAAGAGTGTCCCCGGGCTTGGCATGAGGACCCAGGGGTGCCGAGGGAGGGGCTGAAGCCCGGCGCGGTGGTGGAGGAGGGCGGTAAGCGGCGGGCTGGGGCGACTTCCCTGGAGAGAGCGGGTGGGGCTCGGAGTCAGGGCTGGCTCGCCGGCCCACACCGGGACCCCCAGGCCCCGCCTGTACCTGCTCTGAGCTGGCAAAGCGGGCCTGGCTGCATTCCCTGGCAGCCTCTGGGTGAGGGGCCGCACAGCCAGGCGCTGGGGGCCCGGTTCATCCTCCAGCCCCGCTTGGCCCCAGCTGGACTTGAGTCGATCCCTCCCCTGCCCCCCAGTGCAGACTTTTGTGCGGAGGCTCCTTCCTGTGGATTCCCCATACCCTCTGCCCCTTGGCCTTGGGGTCCGGGCTGCGCTCTCCAGTCCTGCCCCCTGGCCTGAGCTGCCCCTCGTCCTCTGACCCCATGGGGCTGGTGGCTCCAGTCTTCCCCAGGACCAGCCCGGGATAGAAATGGCATTTCCTCTTGGCCGAGCTACAGCTGTTTTTGTTGTCTGTGTTCTCCAGCGCTTCCTCTGGGGATGGCAGGGAGGGTAACCAGACTCCACGGGACCCCCCGCTTGCCCTCTGTGACACTCACCCTTCTTCCCCTGTCTCTTTGATCTTCTTCCTGTGCTGGTCCCGCCTTCGCGTCCCCAGGACAGAATGACTGAGAACATGAAGGAGTGCCTGGCGCAGACCAAGGCGGCCGTGGGGGATATGGTGACCGTGGTGAAGACAGAGGTCTGCTCCCCACTCCGCGACCAGGAGTATGGCCAGCCCTGGTGAGGCCCTGGTGTGGGGACAGGAGAGGGAGAAGTGGGGAGTCGTTGGGCTGGGTTGGTTGGAGGCCCTGGGGAAGAGTTCCCACTCCTGGCCCACCTTCCTGAGCCTGCTCTGGGCAGCTCCTTGGAGCAGAGGGGAGAGCGCAGGCTCTAGAAGGCACGCAAGCAGGGACCCTAGAAGGCCTGGCTGGGTCCAGGTCTCAGATCCTACCTTTTCGCTGTCCCTGCACTGAATGGGCAGCCTGGCTGGGGTTCCTTGGCCCATCCCGCATCCCCGTGGCCTCCTGGCCAGGTCCACGGCTTCTCTGCCCCCCAGCCTCCCGCTCTCTGATGGCTTCTTTGCTTTCTCCACTGGCCCCTGGTCTGGCCAGCTCTAGGAGACCAGACCCCTCGTCCATGGAAGTGGAGCCCAAGAAACTGAAGGGGAAGCGTGAGCTCATCATGCCCAAAAGCTTCCAGCAAGTGGACTTCTGGTGTAAGTGGAGTTCGAGGCTGTTCCTGGGTTGCTCCTCCCTCCCCACCGACTCCCACCCTCCACCCCAGCTCTGCTCAGGGAGTTTGCAGCCGTAACTGACCATAGGCGTTCGCCTGTCACGTATCAGACACGGGTCCCGGATTCAGTTTAGCCTCACCATTAACCACTGAGGTGGCTGTTATGGGTCCCATTTTCCAGGTGAGGACCCCAGGGCTTGGTGAGGGTTAAGCACCCTGCCTCGGGTCCCACAGGCCACAGAGGCATGGTTGCAGTTCAAACCCAGACCCATCTGACTCCAAAGCTGTGCTTGAAACTTGATACAAAGGGAGCTACTGGCTTCCTGCGCACTGGCAGGCGTGTCCTTTGAGCCCCCGGGGAGGGGAATGGGTTATTACCGCTGAAGACTCTGGGGCCCGTGGCTGGCTGGGGCGGAGCCAGGGCCGGGACTCCCGAGTCCCCTGCGGTGGGCTTTTCACGGCCCTGTGCCGTCCTCAGGGTGGGCTTCCCATCAGCCCCTCAGCCTCTGCCATGGAGGTCCTGCCTCCCTGCAGCAACTGAGGCTCTCTTCGCTCTTTCCGTCCCTTCAGTCTGCGAGTCCTGCCAGGAGTACTTTGTGGATGAGTGTCCGAACCACGGTCCCCCAGTGTTTGTGTCCGACACGCCGGTGCCCGTGGGCATCCCAGACAGGGCTGCCCTCACCATCCCACAGGGCATGGAGGTGGTCAAGGAAGCCAGTGGGGAGAATGACGTGCGATGCATAAATGAGGTCATCCCCAAGGGTCACATCTTCGGCCCCTATGAGGGGCAGATCTCCACCCAGGACAAATCGGCTGGCTTCTTCTCGTGGCTGGTGAGTGTCCCCTGGGCTGTGCAGTGGGAGAGGGTGCTAATGAACATGGAAGGAAGCCAGCAGGGGGAGCCATACGCTGGCCCAGCCAGGCCCAAGGGCTTTTTTTCTGCCATCACTCCGGGATGCGTGCATGATGGATCTTGCTACCCCCTGGCCCCGGCTGAGTGGTTGTGCTCCTTGGTGGCCGAGGGCCATGCTAAGGAGCCCGTCAGGCGGTAGTCCGCAGAATCAGTGGTAGGGCTCTAGGGAGCCCGTGGGACCAGCCAGCCGGAGAGAATTCAGGGTGATTTTCTCATGATTCTTCATGTGTGGGTCTGGTAGACCGTTCTGTGAAATGGACCAAGGGTTCACCTCAAGCCCTCCTCCGGAGTGGGTGACTTGGGTCTGGGGGCTGTGGGAATGCAGAGCACGACATTCAGCTAAAAAAGCAGTGATGCCAGGGGCTGGACCGGGTGCCCGAGGCAACGTGGTCCCTGCCCTCGGGGAGTGGACGGTCTGGTGGGGGAGGGACAGGGATTGAACAGGTACGGGCACATGTGATCATTGCTTCTGAAGGAGGGAAGATGAGACATTGTAGTTGCAGAGGGAGACGGTGGAGTTCATGGTGCTGATGGATTTGGGGCCTGGAGCCCAAGTTCATTACGCCAGCCAGCTTTGCTATTTCCTATCTGGTGTGACCTTGGATGAATCATTTCACTTCTCTGTGCCTGTCCTGTAACAGAATAATCATAGTTGACGGTGCGACACGATGGGTCAATACTATAGAGTTCTTAGGACCGCGCCTGCCTTTAGGAAGCATGCAGTGAATATCAGCTATTATTATTGTTGTTGTTGGCCTACTCGAGGGGTTTGGGCGGGATTTCCTCTAGCTGGAGACTTGAAGCATGAGTAGTAGTTAGTGGAAGGGGGGTGGGAGGATGCTGTGTTCACACAGGTCGGCTGAGCGAGAGACGCATCTGGCAGGTCCGTGTGGCGACAGCAATGAGCCTGACAGGCAGAGTGGCAGGAAATCAGCAGGAGAGGGAGTCAGGGGCCAGATCACCCTACATTTCATAAGCCAGGGTAAGCGCATGCTCCTTCTGCGGGCCATGGGAACCTCTGAAGATTGTCGGGCAGAGGCGTTACAGGATGGTTAGGTCAGGTTGCAGAACACAGAATCCGGATGGGTAGGGGCCTTGCTGGGGAGGGGGGGGGGTTTCAGGTCAGAAAAGATGCTGGTTTCAACTTAGGTGCTACACCAGGCACATTTGAGAGAGACTTAGGAGGGAGAATCTCCAGGATTTATTGATGGATGGGATGTGGAGGTAAGGAGGAGGGTATGTAAAGATCTGAAGTGGAAGGGATTATTAGGGACGCCTCTCGAGCGTCCAGCTTGAGCAGAGTTGGAGGAAGGTGGGACCGGTAGAGAAGAGCAGGCTACGGAGTAGGAAGATCGTTTATCAGTCATGAAATAAACCTTTCTCATGGGTCTCGTTTGTGCTAAGCCCTGAACTGGCCTCAGGGATCCAGTGATGGGCCAGATCAGACATCAGTTCTGCCCTCATAGAGCTTATTGTGGGGAAGCCGGAATGAATCAGATAATAAGGTAAATAAATGTAAAGTTATGGCTCAGGTGATGAAGAGGCAGTGAGGCTAGGAGAGAAGGGAACAACCAGAGGAAGTGATGTGGCCAGAGGTCAAGGAAGGCTTCCTGATAGTTGAGGTGTGATTGAAGAAAGAGAATGCCCACCAGATGAACAGGACAGCATGTGTAAAGGCCCTGTGGCGGGCGAGAGTATGGCATGTTTGCGCAACTAGGTCATTGTGCCCGGAGTGGAGCGAACACAGGGGCCTGGAGGGGGAGACGGTCTTGGATGTATAGGGCCCGCTGAGCCAAATTGGGACTTTTGTTCTTTATTTTAAGAACAATGAGAAGTTTATTTATGTTTTGAAAGGGTGACTTTGGCTGCAGGCTGGAGAACAGATTGGGAGCAGGGGGCATGGGTCAAGAATGGATCATTGTCTGAGTCGGGGATGGTGGAGGCTTGGGTTAGGGTGGGGCAGCAACATGAAGAAAGGGTGAACTCGTTTGTGAACTATTTATTTCGGAGATGAGCAGGGTTGACTTGGAAATTGATTGATTGGCCTAAGTAAGGGAGAGGGAATTGGCGAAAACGAGCCCTTCAGTGTCCTGCTCTCAGCAGGTTGGGAAGGTGTCCGTCTCTGAGAAATGGAATATAGGCGGGGCCCGGGTGGAGGGCAAGAGGCAGTTTTAGACTCGATGACTTTGGAGTGACATCAAGGCACCCAGTGGCCATGGCGACTAGGCAGTTAGCGATACGGGTTCGGAGCTTGGAAAGGAGATTCGGAGATGTCACTTCCCGCACCACCTGCACACAGGTATCAGCGGGGCTGGGAGTGCGGAGGGCCGCCCCCAAGGAGAACCGATGGACGAGAGGCGGAGAGGGCCTAGAATGAGCTTTGAGGAACTTCGGTGGTTCAGCCGTCCAGAAGGGGAGCACGATCCTTGCAAGGGAGACTGAGGAAGTGCACCCTGAGAGGCGGGAAGGCCAGAACGGTCAACGCGGTCAAGTGTTTCTGAGAAGCCAGGCAAGAGAAGGACTTGAAATGGTCCACTGGGCTTAGTGCCAGGGAAGTCACCGGCCACTTTAGCAAGACCTGGTACTCCAAGACCGAGGTTCCCGACCTGGGGCGGTTTGCTCCCTTCCTCCCTGCCCTCCCCCCGCCCCCCACCCGGAGGGCATTTGGTAACGTCTGGACACATTTTGGGCCGTCACAGCTTGGGATGGGGGCTATGCTCCTGGCATCTAGAAGGTAGGGGTCAAGGGTGCTGCTAAACCTTTCGTAATGCAGAAGACAGCCTCCTACAACAAAGAGCGATCTGGTCTCGGGGGTCCAGAGTGCTGTGGTGGAGAAGCCCCGTCAGAGCACCACCTGAAGGGAACCTTGTGAGAAGCCGGGTGACCAGCATAGGCACTTCTTAGAAGCTTGATTAGAGATAAGACAAGTGGAAGAGAGACAGGAGATACGAGGGTTGGCTGCCGGCAGGCACGGGGGGCGGGGGACTTTGTTAAGAGAGAGACGTGAACGTCTTTGAAAATCCTGGTGGGAGGGTCCCCCTGAAGAGACGGTTGAATATCGAGCAGAGGTGAGGCGTGATGGACAAGCTCTCCTATCGCCCGAGAACGTTCAGATGGAGACGTTGCATATGGAGGGGCGATGGGTCAACATGTCTTCTGTCACTGGAGGGGTACCCTAGAGGCTCGGAGCAGACGGAGGGAAGTGAGTATAGTAGGCCAAATAACGGCCCCCTCAAGATGGCCGCATCCTCATCCCCGGATCCTGTACGGATGTCATTTTAGAGGCCAAAAGGGACTTTCCAGGCGTAATTCAATTAAGGCGCTTGAGGTGGGGAGATTATCTTGGTTTATCGGGGTGGGCCTCGTGGAATTACAAGCATTTTTATGGGAGGGAGGCAGGAGAGTCAGAGTCAGAAAGACAAGATTGGAAGATGTTATCCTGCTGGCCTTGAAGATAGAAGAAGGAGCCAGGAGCCAAGGGACTGCAGACAGCTTCTAGAAGCTACAAAAGGCAAGGAAGTAGATTCTTCCCTCAAGCCTCCAGAAGGAACTCAGCCCGCTGCCGACGCCTCGATCTTAGGACTTGTGACCTCTGGAACCGTGAGATAATAAACGTGTGGTGTTCGAGAACCACCGTGTCGTGGCAGTTTATTAAGCAGCGCTAGGAACTGAGTGCAGTGTCTGGGGGACGTCTGCTAACACGTGCGGAGCTGTGGAGAGAGCTGGCCTGAGACGGGAGAGCGGCGAAGGTGAGTTCGGGGTGGGGGGGGGGGGTGAGTCGAGCCGGAGATGCCCGTGAGGTGCTCAGGTGAGCCATCCTGGGGCGCACCGACGCACATGGGTCAGCCGAGGACAGAGGCCTGGGTGTAGGGGACACCAAGCGTGTAAACGGACGCAGCTGAGGCCCCGGGAAGGGACAGGCGGCGGGGGACAGGGCTGCAGGGAAGCGTGAGGCCTGAGAGCCGCTGTGTTCGGGCAGCACGGGGGTCTTCGTGTCCTGGGCACAGGCAGTTTGACGGCAGAAGCCACGCTGCTGGGGCCCGAGGCGTGAGTGGGAAGTGAGGAGACGGAGCCAGCAAGGGGGGCTGGCTTGTTTTCAGAAGTCTGGCCGCCTGTGAGCAACGATGGTGCTTAGAGTCTCTAAAGGAGGCAGCTTCCCCAGGTTTGTGGCCTGGCCTGGGTCTAGGGTGTGGAGAAAAGGGGGAAGAAGAGGCAGCCCTGGAGTTTGCAGCCTTGTCTTAGACCAGCTCTAGCAGTCAGGAGTGGGCGTGGCCTGCAGCTCAGGGACCAGGGGCCAGCAGTGTTGCTCCCTTGGATGTTCCTAAGGCCTGGGAGCCTCGAGCTGTGGCATATGGATGGGTGCGGGGAGGGAGTGGTTGGAGGCCGTGGGGCCATGCGGAGGCTTTGTGATCCAGTGAGGTGAGAGGTGTCGAAGGCTTGGGGAGAACAGACGTGCAAAATGGCTCAAGAAAGCAGGACCTGTGTGTGTGTGTGTGTGTGTGTGTGTGTGTGTGTGTGCGCGCGTGCGTGTGTGTCCTCAGTCGGGGCCTCAGTCAGGGAAAAGCCGGAGTGAGGAACAACTGCCAGCTCAGTTGATGGGTTGGTTGAACGGAGGGAGGGCGGAAAAGTGGGGTGAACCACAGCACTGATTTTGGACCAGGATCTGGAAGCCCCACATCCTAAATAAACCGCATTCATTTGTCAAATCCTGTCTCAAAGCCGTACTTGATGTCCTTTCTTGACCTTCTGCCCGCCTTCAGAAGCTCTGGCCCTCATCCAACACAACGCATTTCCGTCCACGACTCCTCAGTGTGTGCAGTGTATTCTGGTAGAAGTAACGATGGGGCTCGTGATGAGCGTGGCTGTTTGCGTTTCTTGAGCACCTATGATGTTTCTGGGCCTGTGCTCAGCACTTTACAGCAGACCTCATTTGATGCTAACGTTACCCCTTGTGAAGTGGGTATTCTACCCATTGTACCAACTGAGAAAACTGAGGCCTGGAGAGGAGAAGTTCTCCTGCACAAAACTAAACAGCTGGTGAGCGGCTGAGCTGGGCTTCCAAGCCAGTAGTCTGGGCTCCGGAACCCACCCTCTTGTTCTTCCGCCTGGCCCTTCTCCGCCTTCCTTATCTCACCTGTTCCTACCTGCTGGCCTTGGTTGACTTTCTTCTCATCCTTTCTGCCCATCACTGGTTCCCTCTCCTTCTCCCCTCAACACAGAGCAAAGCTGGTCCCACCGTGCCCCGTGTGGGGACAGGGCCTGCATTCAGATGGACCCAACGTTCATTTCCACTTTGCATCTCTCCATGGCCCGGCCTCCTCTGCAGGAGTCTTGCCATCACTTCTGGCCGTTTGGGAAAGAACTGCCCTCGTCCTCTGCTTTCTCATCTCACTGGAGACGAGAAACTCCATAAATCATTGCCAGGGTTTCCAGGCTGCCCTCAGACACCGAAGGCCGGAGACGATGCTGCACGTGTGAGGTGTTTGGGAGTGCCGTGCAGCCGTGTGGTTTGGTAAAAGGCCGAAGAAAGAGGAAGCCAGCACAGCGTTTTTATTTACATTTTTCACTTAGAGCCAGTCTTGTTCCAGAAGGGATTTAAGGTAGCCTAGCAGGATACATAAAATATACCATTATAGCATGTTAAAACTGGGAGAGACAGAAGAAAGAAAAACAAGGGTGGAGACCCTCGGCGGAGCCAGGAAGGAGGCTAAAAATGCATACCACAATGACCCGTATATGCACTTTTAGCTATATGGGGTCCGAATCTGGCAGCCGCTGGGAAAAGGCAAGCCTGGTCTGCCACCAGGGCATTCTTTCCATGTCATGAACAGTCCCCAGATAGTTCCTGGGGAGGTCCCCCTTCTGGGTACTGGTACTGGACGGAAGGTTTCCTGGCGGCCCTTAAAGAGAGGACACTGTTTGGTGACATTGCTCACCTGCTGTCATGCAGCCTTTCCACCTGCCAGACCCCTACTGTACTGGCTGGGTGGGGGGGAGCAGAGGTGAAAGGGTATTTCAAGTGTTTTCCGCTTCAAGTTCCATCATAAAATGGAGATTTATTTTGAAACTTGAAATTGGATGTGCAAAAGCTCGTGACACAGCCTCCAAAACAGAATCCGAAAAGCCCTGAGTGATTGGGACAGATGGAAGCGGAAGCAGACGGTTGCAGTGCCTCGAGATGTCAGCGGGAGCAGGCAGGTGTTACCAAGTTTGGGGGAGCTCAGAGAAGGAAAGAATAATGGGCTTGTCCAGGAAGACAAGAAGGGACATTTGAGACAGGTTGCCTTGCGCGTGTGTGTGTGCGCGCGCGCGTGTGTGTATGAGCAGATGCTTTTCATGCTTGTTTGTTAATTTCTATTAACTCTTTATTTTGAAATGTTCAAGCTCTGTAGAAAAGCTGTAAGAATAGTATAATAAACACCCACACACCCAGCATCTAATTCATCCATTGCTAACATTTAATAACAATTGCTTGAATCTCTCTCTCTGTATGCCTACAGGCACACGCACACACATACACACACATTCTGTGTTGTTTTGTTTTGTTTTTCTGACCTTTTTGAGATACGGCTATAGACCTCAGGCTTTTGGGCCATGCATTCCGCATCTCTGCCACTCAACTCCGCCACTGCAGGGCGAAAGCTGCCGTAAACGGTACATAAATGAATGTGTCTGTGCACCAATAAAACTTTATTGATGAACACTGAATGTGCATGTCGTACAATTTCCCTGAAATTGGAATTTCATATAAATTTCCTATAAATGAAATGACATGAAAGAACTTTTTTCAATCATTGAAAAATGCAAAAACCATGCTTAGCTCACAACTGTCTAGAAATGGGGCTGGGGGGCGCCTGGGTGGCTCACTCGGTTAAGCACCTGATTCTTGATCCCAACTCAGATCTTGATCTCAGCTCAGGTCTTGATCTTGGGGTCGTGAGTTCAAGCGCAGCATGGAGCCTACTTAAACAAAACAAAACAAAACAAACAGGTAGGGGGCTGCATTTGAACTACAATCAGTGGTTTGCCAACAGACCCCTGCCCTACATAACCACAATATAATTGTTACATTCAGGAAATTTAACCATGGATACGATACAACACTCTGTCAACTGCAATCCTTATTCAGATTTTCCCAATTGCCCTGGAGAAATGGCCTTTACAGTTTGTCCCCCATCTAGGACCCACTCATGCATTTAATTGTCATGTCTCATTAGTCTCCTTTATTCTATAACAGTTCCCCTGCGTTTTTTTCTTTCAGGATATTGACACTTTTGAGAAGTTCTGGACAGTTGTCAGCAGAATGTTGCACAGTTTAGATGTGTCTGATTGTTTCCTCATGATAGATTCAGATTATAGATTTTTGGCATGAAGGATGTTGTGTCTTTCTCCCTGTAGATAGCAGGAAGCTTGTGAGGTCAGTTTGTCTTATCTTTTACCCGGTGGTTTTAGCGACTGTTGATGATTCTTGCCTTTATTAATTATTATTTTTCTTTTTAATCTTTATTTATTTTGAGAGAGAGACAGAGTGTGAGCAGGGGAGGAGCTGAGGGGAGGGAGACACAGAATCCGAAGCAGGCTCCAGGCCCTGAGCTGTCAGCACAGAGCCCGATGCGGGGCTCGAACTCACGAACCGTGAGATCATGACCTGAGCCGAAGTCGGACACTTAACCGACTGAGCCACCCAGGTGCCCCGCCTTTATCAATTATTCTCCATGGTTTAAAATGATTTGCATCCTACATTCTTTATTTACTATGTGACATCCTTCTGCAAAAAGAAAAAAAAAAGTATTCAACTTTCTCCTCCACCCCATCGCTTGTTTTGGTTATTTTTAGTACTGGTATGGACTCATGAATCCTTTTTTTTTTTTTTTCCTTCAGTGTGTTCCAGTCCATTCCTGTCATTCATTTTGATGTTTCAATTGCCCTAGATTTGGCCAGCGGGAGCCCGTGCAGACGGGCTCCTTTTTCCTATTTTAGTACTTCCCTTACTTTCCAGTGCAAAAAGATGTTCTGGCCATCTCTCCTAAGAGCCCTAATTTGTTTTAGTGGAAATCGTGTTCAGAAATCAAGATCCCTGGGCACTAAGCGCGTGTGTTGCTACTGGGGTCTCCTTGCTTCTAAGCCTGAGCTAGGATTAGAGGAGTGAGTTGCAGGGAGTCAGGGACTGAGGCGACACAGAATCGCCAGCCGCGGGCACAACATGTGCAGAGGTCCAAGGGCACGGGTCATGTGGAGGGGAAAAGGTAACAGGTTAGAGCCGAAGTACAGAGCGTGCTTAGAAGGAAAAGTGGAAGATGATGCCAGAGAGAAGTTGCTTTGCTCATGTTCTGAGATGCTATGCATCTTAAAACACTATCCATTCGGGGCGCCTGGGTGGCGCAGTCGGTTAAGCGTCCGACTTCAGCCAGGTCACGATCTCCCGGTCTGTGAGTTCGAGCCCCGCGTCGGGCTCTGGGCTGATGGCTCAGAGCCTGGAGCCTGTTTCTGATTCTGTGTCTCCCTCTCTCTCTGCCCCTCCCCGGTTCATGCTCTGTCTCTCTCTGTCCCAAAAAAAATAAACGTTAAAAAAAAAAAAAAAAAAATTAAAAAAAAAAAAAACACTATCCATTCAGTATCAGCTTTTCCAGGAATAAAAGTGTGCACCTCAGTCTTAAGATTCCTCTTACTATCAGAAGCGTTAAATGGGCTTGCCTTGTATAACTTTTATAGATGTTGGTTGTTTGGTTATCGAACCACAAAGCAAACCAAAGATTCCCGCCCCCCCCCCCCAAATATGTGATCTGCCGGTGAACCCGCTTTGGCTGGAACTGTCTGTAATTCTCAAGATCTATTATTTTGGGATAAAAGTAGAACATGGAACACTGCTCTGAATAATGCACTGAAGGGCCGCCCGTGTTATTCCAAGTGGCAAGATCTCATTTCTTCTTGTGGATGAGTAATATCCCGTCGTATATCCACACCACATCGTCTTGAGCCCCTTATCTGTCGATGGCCACTTGGGGTCCTTCCACGTCTTGTCTCTTGTAAATCATGCGGCAACTATCTCTTCACATCAGGTGTTTTCATTTCCTTCTGGTAAATGCCCAGGAGTGGGATTGCTGGACCACGGGGTAGTTCTCTTTTTAAGTTTTTGACGACCCTCCATGCTGTTTTTCCATGTTGGCTGCACCTCTGTCCATTCCCAAAGCAATGCACGGGCTCCCTTTTCTCGACTTCCTGGCCAGTCCTTGTCACCTCTCGTCTTTTTGAGCACAGTCCTTCCAACAGGCGTGAGGGGATATCACATTGTGGTTTTGATTTGCATGTCCCCGATGGCTGGTGAAGTCGAGTACCTTTTCCTGTACCTGTCGGTCAGGTGACATTTAATGTTCGTGGGGTCCCAATGTGACCTTAATTTCACTCTAATGTTGTTTAAAAAGGTTTAAGCAGAGAGCTAGAGGAAACATTTCTTACAAGCTTTGAAACAGCTGTAAATCCAACACAGACTTGCAAATATCAAATGAACAGACCTATGCAAACATGCGTAACTCAAATGAGTGAAATCGTCGTTATATGTGCAATGATGTTGTTTATTGAACCGAAATTGCTGTTTCCAGGGTGACCGTGGTAATGACTATAAACACCCAGGTTCTTTGGCGTTTGGTATGTCTGTGCTTTCGTGGGCTGTGTGACAGCTTTATTGTCTTTCTTCGTCTCTGCTTGAAACAGTGGGGAATCCTTCAGTGCAGTTTGATGCCTTGATGTTTCTTACTCTTTTCTTTACCAGAATGCATCCTGTGCTCATCAAGTTGGTGCCTGTTCTTTTCTCACTAGCTCATGGCCAATAGTAATGATCGATGCTACCTGCTCGCCTGTTACAGTGTAGCAGGCTACCTCCAAATTCGGTGTCAGAGAACTGGGGTTGCACCCTTTTTGCGTCAAGCGCCAGACCGTAAATATTTTAGGCTTTGTGGACCTCACGGTGTTTGCCACAGCCACTCGGTTCTGTCACCGTAGCCGGAGAACAGTCAGAGGTGGGGGGTATGCTAGCAGAACTTGTCACGGACACCAAAATTTGAATTCCGGACAACTTTCGCGTGATGAAATCTTCTTTTGATTTATTTTCAACCACTGAGAAGTGGACCGTTCTTAGCTGGTGGGCCATCCAAAACAGGTGGCGGACTGGACTTAGCCTGCAGGGCCAAAGTCTGCCGACCTGTGGCGTAGAACAGCCATCATTTATCCTCGCTCAGGTATCCTGGCTGAACTGTGGGGTCTCATTTATTCTGGCGTGTCTGCCGGTGGACCGTGGGCAGGCTGATTTAGTTGGGCGAGGCTGGTCCTCTCTGCCGCAAGCCACTGGGCCAGATCGTCTCCTCAAGGGGAGCCAGGTCTGCTCCAGGCGTGTTTGTTCTGGGCCCAGACTGAAGGAGCAGGTGCTCTCTGGAGAAGCTCTCCTCCTGGTGAAGGCAGAGGTGGTCCCAGAGGCAAGCCCCACCCCCACCCCCACCCCCCACCTTTCGTAAGCACATTCCCGGTCTTTGCTTGGTGTGCGGTAACATCCCACCGGCCAAATAAGTCATACAGCTGAAGCCAAGGTCAAGGAGCGAAGAAGGACAGGCCACCTGTAAGAGAGAGCCTAGTGCGGAATCACATGGCCAAGGACGATCGAGAAGGACGGAACCGGGGCCAAGAATTCAGTCTACCACAGGTGCCCACCCAGTTACATGCACGGCAGTCTTTGGGCTGGAAATCTCATGGCGATTCCCGTATGTTGATTTTTTGAATGAAAACATTGAATTAAACATTCTTAGAACTTTTAGATCCTGAGAGCGTATCCAAAGACCCTTGTTTGAGAGAGATGAATTTCTAGTAAACCCCCTGACTTTAATAATAGGGAACGTAGGGTTTTTTGGTGTTTGAAAATTCCTTTAGGAGCGGTCTTGTTGGAGCCTGATTCAGCACCCTTAAGCCCCAGTGGGTCCTCAGCAAAAGTTGTGAGGGAGGGTTGGGTGGATAGCAATACCTCTGACAACCCCCGCAACAGGTGCTGTTCTTCGGGCACTAAAGAATTTGTGTGACCTCATTCTGTGCCCTCACAACCTTGCTGTCAGATAAGTACGCTTCAGCCCCCTTTCTACACATTGGGAAACTGGGGCTTCAAGGGCTAAATTCCTGGTCCAAGGCCATACAGCTAATCATGGGGCCAGGACTTCAACACTGGATCTTTTTCTTTTTTTTCTTTTTATTTTTTTACATTTTATTTATTTTTGAGAGAGAGAGAGAGAGACAGAGCACTAGTGGGGGAGGGGCAGAGAGAGAGGGAGACACAGGATCGGAAGCAGGCTCCAGGCTCCGAGCCGTCGGCACAGAGCCCGGCGCAGGGCTCCAACCCACAAACCACGAGATCATGACCTGAGCCAGAGTAGGACGTTCGACCGACTGAGCCACCCAGGCGCCCCCCAGGGAGTACTTTTCAAGCAGATGATATAAGGTGGTTTTCTTTATCTTGTCTGATGGCTGCCCGTGAGCATTTGGTGGACTTCTTACAACCGCGTCATTGAGATACGAGCACATACCGTGCAGCTCGCCCACCCAAAGTGTGTCATTTAATGGTCTTTAGTAATTAACCACTGTTTGCCTCCACTACCGCCAAGAGTTGTGCAACACTCTCATCGCCTCATAGAAGAAACTCCATCTTTAACTGTTACCCCATCTCCTCCTCTCCCACCCCCCCCCCCCCTCCAGCCCTCACTAGTTTACTCTGTCTCTACGGATGTCCCTCTGTCTCTACAGATGTCCCTATTCTGGACCTTCGTATGAACGTGGTCTTTTGTGACTGGCTTCTTGCGCATAGCGTCATGTTTTCAGGGTGCCTCCGGGTTGGGGCAGATTATCACTGCATAGCATGATCCTTCCTTTCACTGGCCTTTCCCCCCCCCCCCCCCCATTGCGCGGATAGGCCACATTTTGTTCATCCGCTCCCCTGTCGATGGACAGTTGGGTCGTTTCCATCGTTGGGCTGTTATGAATGATGCTACCCTAAACATGTGTGCACAAGTCTCTGTGTAGACCTACGTTTTCATGTCCCTTGGGTAATACGTAGGAATGGGACTGCTGGGTCACACGGTAACCCTATGTTTAATCCTTTGAGGATCTGCCGGACCACTTTCCAGAGCAGCAGGACCATTTTACATTCCCACCGGCAGGGTGCGAGGGCTGATTTCTCCACATCCTTGCCCACACTTGCTGTTAGCTGACTTTTTGACTCCAGCCATCCTCATGGGGGTGAAGTGCTCTCTCATGGCAGAGCTTTGGTTTGTTCTCTGCTTTTTTTCTTCCTACCTCTCGTTCATGTCTCTGGTTATTGGGGGGCGAGCCGCCCATGACGGCCGTGCTGGTTGTGCTGTGGACGACCCGGTGGGTGCTTTCAGCTTCCCTCTGCCACGTTAACCTGGAAGATCCTTCACATCTGTAGCGTATTTAAAGTTTGTTTCTGTTGTTTCTATTGAATCTCTCTGGGTGCAGACCCATTCCAATGTGCATTTTTGCTGCCTCCAGGTTGAGCAGATTCTGGGGGGGGGGGGTGGGCTCTCTCCCACTCTTGCCCCAGAGCCCCTCAAGTTAAGGCATAACTAACAGGATTCAGGCCAGCCTCCCGAGGCTGTCAGTCCTTGCCCGAGGGCTCAACCCACTGGTTTTGCCGATAGCCAGATATTATCAAGAAGAGTGAGGCCAAGTGTGTTCAGGGGGTAGTTGGTCCTGAGGCTGGTAACAGGGCCAGGGGGACTTTTACAGGCCGAGCTGAAGGACTTGGGTGGGGACGAGCTTTCTGGGTTGGTTACGGGGCTCCAGACTCCGTCATTTTTCCTTGAGGGTCGTGCATCTTTGGGCTGGAGGCTTGTTGTCTCCGAGCGCTGGTTTTCTTATGCATAAAGTGGGGATGCTGGTTTTCTTATGCATAAAATGGGGATGCACGGTCTATCGGAACATGACCTTATGCGTTGTGAGCCTTGATGCCTGTTGCGTGCAGGTGCACAGCAGGCGAAGAGCAGTTCACAGCTCTATTATCTCCAGTAGCGCCTCGGGGTTCGTGGGGGCGGTGAGTGGAACCATAGTATGTAAAACCTGGATGTGGAATTCGAGATTGTATGTAAACATGCCCCATTTACCACATCTGGGGCCTTTTCTGAAATTTGATAAAAGAGAGTTTTCGAACAAGAAAAGGAAGCACTAATGCTACTATCAGTTAAAAGGGGATGGGGGCAGGTTAGATCCTGGTTCTTGTCCAGCCTGACTTAGGGAGTTGTACTCATGTGTACACCAATATTCACGGAATGCTGTGCCCATTTTAAGGAATCTCCCCTTCCTCTTGCCAAAGTCCATCCGTAGGCACCAGGTTTGGAAGCCGGGGACTGAATAATCTCAGAGGCCTCCTTGCAGCCGAAGTAGTCAGGTCAAGTTCGGGTTCAGTCTGGCCTCTTTTTCACTCTGCCATTTCAGTTTGCTAGACTGGGAAGCAGCTGGAGAAGAGAGCCGACGCTGTCTGCCTCCTGGGGTTCGGGGAGGAGCATCTGAGATGGGCGGAGTGCCTTGTCAACTGTGAATAGCTTCATAAATCATTTTTGTAACCACTTTGCTCTAAGGAGGTGCGGGGCTGAAAATCAGAATGTTTTATGGGTTCCATGGGTTCCTGGAAAGTTGCAAGCAAATCAGGTTTTTGAAAATCTAATCTGGGCAGCAGCCGGTGATGGCACCACTCAGAGGAGCCCAGCAGTGAACCCTTGACTGCGGCAGACCTTCTGCCACCAAGCAGAGTGCTCCCCTCTAGTAAAATGCAGATCTTCACTGGGCAAAGCTGCTCAAACCAGCAGCAACACTGGAAATTCAGAGGGAGCCCCCAGGACATTCCTGGCGGATTCTGATGAGGTCATTAGAGGGCATGAGGTCCATCTCGGTGCGTAAGAGGCGGGCTGTTGTTTGTTTGAATGCGTAAGAGGCGGGCTGTTGTTTGTTTGAATGAACTCCGGCTTCCCCACACATTTCCTTTGTGGCCACAGGCAAATTGCCTGTGAAACGGAACCTCGGTTCCCCGGTCTGCAAATTCCCCGGTCTGCAAAATGGGGGTGATGATCGTAGTAGCTACTTCACAGAGTTGTGAGAACCCATGAAAAGGTGGGGCAAGGGTCCTTTGCACAGTGAAATTGCTTTCTGAATGACAGCCCCTGGCGTTGCGTTGCTGATGTCTTTGTTAATCGTTACCATAGTCAGAAATAGCACTCTGATCCATATCGACCATGCTTGCCCCAGGGGGCCCAAACTCTGGTTTTGTATTATTTTCTGAGGATCTGTCCGCATAGAATCATACAGGCTGAGTTTTAGACGTAATTTTATTTATTTATCTATCTATTTATTTTATTTATTTTTGAGAGAGAGAGAGACAGAGAGAGAGACAGAGAGACAGAGAGTGTGAATGGGGTAGGGGCAGAGAGAGAGGGAGACACAGAATCCGAAGCAGGCTCCAGGCTCTGAGCTGTCAGCACAGAGCCCGACGCGGGGCTCGAACTCACGGACCGTGAGATCATGACCCGAGCTGAAGTTGGATGCTTAACCAAGACGCCCCTAGGCAGAATTTTAGAAGCCGTTTAGGCTAGACTTCCACTCTGGGGAAAATCCTTTCTTTAGTCTTCCTAGTGGTGGGTCATCCATCTTCTCAAATACTTCTGGTAACAAGAGGTTCACCACCTCACGAGGGCGCTCGTTCTGTTGCAGGACTGTCCTGCCTGCATATTCCTTGTGCCCCGTTCAGGCTTGTGCCCCTCCAAGTTGTCCTGGCCCTGCTCCCTCCAAGTGGTGGTCTTTCCCACGTTTGATGATCGCTCTTTCTCTGGCTTCTTCTTTTCCAGGCTAAGGAACCCTCTCACCATGCCGGTCACCCTTCTCTGGTCAGGTCTAGGCTACCAGGGTCCTTCTCATATCACAGTGTTCAGAGCCCGGGTGGTTCCAGGAAGTGCTGGGTTCAGAAGGGCCAAGGAGTTGACCTTGTGGGATAAGGCGAGGGAGGACATTGGGGGACCAGCCTCCTCGGGGGTTGGTCCTGAGCATCTGGCCCTGGCTGGCCATTCCTGGACCATCTCAGTGTCGGCCTGCTCTCTACTGAGGGTGGCCTGGGCTGCTCAGTGACATGTGACACGGTCCACAAATGCTGTGTGACCCTGCCCGCTCCTGCTCCTTCTGCCTAGGACACCCTCACCTGAACAGGGGAGGGGCAGAGAGAGAGGGAGACACAGAATCGGAAACAGGCTCCAGGCTCTGAGCCATCCGCCCAGAGCCCGACGCGGGGCTCGAACTCACGGACCGCGAGATCGTGACCTGGCTGAAGTCGGCTGCTTAACCGACTGCGCCACCCAGGCGCCCCAGTGATATTTGTTAAATGAATGAATGAATGCTTGGTTGGAGAAAACCCTGACTGGTGGCAAAGAGAATGCCGGAAACATCCCTCAGCAAACCTCCAGATCTGAAGCCAGCCTGAGGGGGCCTCCGGCAGTCCCCTCATCCCTCAAAGCTCCCTCCGGGGGCCTCTCTGCCCAATTGAAGGCAGATCACAACAACTCCACGTTAACCCGAAGACCTCTGCAGGCCGAGAAGTAATGGTCACTAACAGTTGGGCTCTTCATTCGGACACCAGAGACGGTGACGACAGTCACGACCGAAATGCTAATAGCGACCCTTTACTGAGTACCTCCCACATCAGCCATTACAGCAGTGCTGCAGGGTTGGGTTGTACCCCATTTTACAGATGTGGAAACTGAGGCAAAGCCAGTAGAGTTGCCTGCCCAAGACCACTCACTTGTAAATGATGAAGCTGAGATTCTAGCTGATCCCTCTGGCTCCAGGGCTCTCACGGCCCACTGGTGCCCCCGTTACTGGCTGCAAGGGCCTTGAGATGCTTTTCTTTTTCCCCCAGGAGGGAGAGGCGAGTCAGAAAATGATAACGTAGGGGGATGAGTACTATGATCACGGGCAGGGTTCTAAGAAATTCCAGGGGGAGGTCCCTGAGGACCGGGGCACCATCTGGGGAGACTCTGGGGGGCGGGGCAGGGAGGGGGAAGCCTGATCTGCGCCTTTTCTCTTTTCGTCTATCTGAGGATTTTAAACCACAAAGGCGGTCCAGTCTCATAGAGAAATAAAGCAAAAGCCTCATCCTGCTTTCCTCTTTTGTCTCCTCTAGAGGTAACCAGAGCTGAGAGCTTGAAATGTATTTCCCAGACTTTCCGTGCACACGCAAACACACGCGCGTGGTGTGCGCTGGGTAACGTGGGGGCAGTTGTGGTCAGGTGGGGGGAGGGGGGAACGTGTGCCGATCTCCACGGTGCAAATGCTCCCACCGTGGCTGCTTTCAAGGTACCGACGTGAAGTCGCTGAACCAGGAGGTGGAAAGAGACGCAGTAGATGTCCGTTTCCCTCAAGAACCCAGGTTATGGTGAAACATAAAAATGATTAGGAAGTGGCAAGCCTTGAATATTTATTACCTTCAAAATAATATTTATCGAAGTGTACATTTCTATCGCTTAATTTCTAACAATGGCTGTGGTTCACGACTGGTTCGTGAAATTCTGGAAAGTCGGTACAAGCCAGCTCCGACACAGCACTCATTCCCTTTTTACTAAAATACTGACATTATATACTTTTTTTTTTCCTTTAATTCACTTTTTAGTTAAAAGGCCCTTCATCCAGGGGCACCTGGGTAGCTCAGTCGGTTGAGCGTCCGACTTCGGCCGAGGTCATGATCTCACGGTTCGTGAGTTCGAGCCCCGCGTCGGGCTCTGTGCTGACAGCTCCGGGCCTGGAGCCTGCTTTGGATTCTGTGTCTCCCTCTCTCTCTGCCCCCGCCCCTGCTCGTGCTCTATCTCTCTCTCTCTCAAAAATAAATAAACATAAAAATTTTTTTTTTTTAAAAGGCTCTTCATCCAATCATTCATTCATTCAACGAATATTCTGCTACGTGCCATGTGCGGTGTTAGCATGTGGGGCCAGGCCACCATTAGGAACGAGATAGCCGTGGGCTTTGTCTTCATTAGCTTGTGGTCTAGCGAGGGACAGAGTTCATAGCCATGCTGACACATAAACGCCGTCGATAACAAAACCGCACCCGGCAATCAGGTCTTTAAAAGGAAGTGACAGGTGAGGTCATAGAATTAGTGCTGTGAGGGACAGGCCTGTGGAGGTCAGGAAGTGGCAGGGGAGAACCTACTTCAGGTTCAGGTCAGGAAAGGCTTCTTCGGAGGAGGTGACAGAAACTGAGACCCAAAGGATAAGAAGGGGCCAGTCGTGCAAAAATCAGTGGGAAAAAGGTACGAAAGAGTATGTTCCTTGGGTGCCATATCTGTAAACTTCACAAACATGCAAAACGGCTCTGTGCGTTGTTTCTAGAAAACTCCTTGTGTAGTGAAAATGGCAAGGCTCCCTACGCGCTTCGGGACGGCGGTTAACCTTGGAGGGTGAATAAGTTGGAGGCAGAGACGGTCTTCAGCTACATCAGGTGTTTTCTTGAAGTGAACCAAGTGGGGACAGATGCGGCTGGGGGTCACTTAGGTTGTCTCCAGCCGACGGGCACGCGGTTTTCAGCTGTGTTCCTCATTATAATTTCCGAATGCTTGAAAAATTTCATGAGTATTAATTTTTTAAGAGTAGGCGGTGAACCCTACCAGTGTCAAGGCTCACTGTGGCTGCAGCTCTTGAAGGGAAGAGGGAGGCCCATGCTGGGGAGGTAGGCGGGGACCAGGTTATACGGGTCTCGAAGACCGTGGCCACGAGTGCAAATCTTAATGTAAGTGTTTACGTGTGTGATACCCGCTGAGTGACGTGATGGGATTTACATCCACAAAGATTGCAGTGGCTGCTCTGAGGAGAAGTAGTGGAGAGTCGAGTCAAGGACGGCATCAGGGAGATTAGTTAGGATCTCCTGTAGCTGTCTGGAAGAGAGCTCATGTCTCCCACCAGCACGGCCATGGGACGCCATAGAGTCAGAGGGGCGGTCTTGACATCTGCTGCCAGGATTTGCTGAGGGATTGGATGGGGGGGCATTGAGAGAGCAAGAGGTGAAAGGTGACTTTCTTTGTCCTTTTTTTTTTTTTTTTTAAACACCGTTTTCAAGGTCTAATTCACACACCATACAGTGTACCATTCACTGTTTTTTGGTGGGAATCGCTTTCTTTTTGAAACCCGCGTGGATGGTGGTTTCAAACACAGCAAAACCTCGGATGGCAAGTAGCTTGTTCTGCGAGTATTCCTCAAGATCGGCAAATGTTCCTAATTCGTTTTAACTTGATAAACAGATGATGTCTGGCGATACGAGTCATATGTGACACGGAACGTCCCATGATCACAACTGAGCCAGTGTTCCTGAAATTCGCTTTGATGTACGAGTGCTTTGGCTTACGAGCATGTTTCTGGAACGAATTATGCTTGTGAACCAAGATTTAGTTGCTGCGATGAGGAAAATAGGGGAGGAACGGGTTTGGGGGTGGGGTCTGGGGGGAGGGTACCTTGGGGGAGGTAAATTTGAGGTGCCTAGGAGATAGGAGATATCCAAGGAAGGGAAGTCACATGGGAAGTCAGGTATTCACACCTGGGTCTTGAGATAAAAATTGTGTGTAGTGAACAAATGAGAGTCTGGAGATAGATGTGAGTATCCAGAGTGAGAGTGTAGGTGAAGAAGGTGTGTGCGGAAGGGGCCGGGGGACTTCTAGTCAGATGCACTGAGAATTCACACTTTGACCAGCCCGACCCTTTTTTCCCCCAAACACTACAACGAGAGTCTAAGAAAAACAAAAAAAGATGAACCCCTCCCCAAGACTAAAGCTCCAAAACGAATGAAGCAATGTTAAAAAGGCAGCCTCTGAATAACCAATGAAGTCACACTAAAATAAAAATTATAGAGTATTCTGAAAATGAATTTAAAATGACCGTTTAGGGACGCCTGGGTGGCTCAGTCGGTGGAGCATCCAACTTCAGCTCAGGTCATGATCTCACGGTTCGTGAGTGTGAACCCCACATCGGGCTCTGTACTGACAGCTCAGAGCCCGGATCCAGCGTCAGATTCTGTGTCTCCCTCGCTCTCTGCCCCTCTCCCACTCACGCTCTCTCTCTCTCAATCTCTCAAAAATAAATAAACATTAAAAAAGATTTAAAAAGAAAGAAAGAATAAAATAACCATTTAGGATTTGTATCAGGAATAGGCTTGACTCTGAGTAACTGAGATTCAAAATAACAGCAGCTCAAGCAAAATACGAGTTACATTTTTCTACTATGAGTACATTGAATACATTTTGGGGCCGATGCGGTGGCTCTGCCTCAGTAAGTCCCCGGGGAACCAAGCTTGATCCCAGCTCATCACTATCTCAGTGTTTGGATTATCCTCATAGTCTGGTGAGTTGGTAGCTAGAACTCCAGCCATTACGTCTGCATTCCAGGCAGTAGGATGGTGGAAAGGCACGTATCAGCTGTTTTTTGAAGAAGTTTTCAAGAAGCTGACACATGACACTTCCAACTATATCCTATTGGCCAGAACTTAATTAATGGAGAAGCCAAGAAACGTATTCTGTTATTACACGTAGCCAAGTGCCCAGTTAGAATCCAGGGGTTCTGTTACTGCGGACGAAGGAGGCAACAGATAATGAGGGATAATGAGCAGTCTCAGCCTTCGGATCCTTGAGGAAATGAAGGATAACACCCACTAAAAAGAACAAAACAGTGGATTTTTGTTTGTGTGTTTGAATTTCAAACCTCTGCTCTTCGAAAGATATCATTAAGAGGATGAATAAACAAGCCTTCGATTAGGAGAAAACAATTTGTAGGTCATATGTCTGATGATGGACTTGATCCAAAGTATATTTTCAAAAAACCCTCAAAACTCAATAATAAGGAAAAAACAACCAATTTCAAAAATGGGCAAAGATTCAAATATCTTCACCGGAGAAGATATGCAGCTGACAAGTAAGTGCACAAAATGATGTTCAACATCATTAGTCATCAGAGAAATAAAATTAAAACCACAAGGAGATACTGCTTCATACCTATTAGAATGGCTGAAATAAAAAAGACTGTTCATGCCAAGTATTGGCAAGCATTGGACCAGCTGGTGGGTCCATAGGCTGGTGTATGGAAATATAAAATGTTGCAGCCACTTTGGAAAACACGTCAGCAATTTCTTAAAAGTTAAACGTATACTTTCCACGTGACCCAGCCATTCCACTGCTAGGTATCTGCCCACAGGAAATGTGCATGTCTACAGAGAGATTTGTAACTGGATTCTCATAGCAGATTTATTTGTAATAGCTGAAAACTAGACACAACCCAAATGTCCATCATTAAGTAGATACAAAGGCAAATTGTGGCACATCCAAACAATGAAATACTACTTACCAGTACAAAGGCGTGAACTCGGATGCGCCCATCAATATGGACAAATCTCAGAATTGTGCTGAGCGAAAGAAGCCAGACATGGCTTCTATTTGATTTCATTTGTGTAAAATCCTAGAGAACACAGAGTAATTTTTAGCGACAAGAAGTAGCTTGCTGGTTGCCTGTGGACTGGGGATGGGAGGTATGGAAGGGGGCAGGAGGGGAGGTTCTGGAGCACAGAGACACTTAGGGGTGATGGATATGTTTGTTTTCTTGATTGTGGCAGTGGGTGTATACATTTGTCAAAATGTATCAAATGGGTACATTATATGTCAATTATACTTCAATAAAACCGTTAGGAAAGGAGAAAAGGAATGTGGCATTATGAAACAGAGTGGAATGAACAAAAGGTGGCTATGAAGATGCTGGGAATGAAAAATACTCATTGCATTAAAAGTTCTCATTTAGAAAGGAAGACCACAAAGAAAGGAAGAAGCTTAATATGTGGATAAATTCTCAACTAGACACAGTCAAAGAGAGAATTAGTGAATTGGAGGAGAGTTCTAAGGAATAGTCCCAGAGCACTGCCAAAAAGAGAGAGAGAGAGAAACAGAGAAAGGTAGTTAAAAGACATGAGGAATACTCCTAAATATGTTTCCTAGAAATCCTACACGAAGAAACTGGAGACAGTGACTCAGAAGCTGTATTCGTGAACGTAAGAGTTTTTCAAAATTTTCGAGAATTCAGGAAGTAGGTTTTCATCAAGTAATTAGCTCCTCGAGTAATGAGAATTCTAAGAAAATAAATCTCCACTTCAAAACCACAGAGGGAAATTGCAGAAAATCAAAAATGAAGGGCAAGTCTCACATTTTACCATAGATGGCCGACCCACAAAGGAACAACAATACGTTGCTGAACAGCCTAGGGGCAGCCTTTTGGGCGATCTTCCAGGTGCCGAAAGAAAATAAAACAACCTGCTTAGAATTCCAGACCCAGCCGAACTCTGATTCAAACGTGATGAGGAAATAGGACATTTTCCAGGAGAAAAGAGCCCGGCCCAACCCTGAGGCTGTTGAGGATTTAGAGGCTGGCAAGAGGAGGAGCCCTCTCACATCACAGGTGCTCCGTCATCCGGTGCTGGCCTCTGTGCCTCACAGAAGCTAGAAGAGAGAAGGGGGGCTGGATCCAACTTTCATGGTGGCCGTGCGTGGCTACTGGAAATGCTGCTCATTGGCCCCGTTGCTGGGTCTGTTATCAGCACAGGAGAGGAAGATGGGATTCCTGGCCCTACCTAGGGTTTCATCCTACAGCAGTGGGGGCATTGTAGCAGGAGGGCAAGAGGAGGGGAGGGGAGGTAGCAGACGGGCCAGGCCCCTGACCCTGGTGTGGGGAGGAGCCCAGGGACACGAGAGCCTCTGCAGGGCGGCCCCTTCTAGACTCTCTCTCTGTCTTCCAGATTGTGGACAAGAATAACCGCTACAAGTCCATAGATGGGTCAGACGAGACTAAAGCCAACTGGATGAGGTGAGTCCTGCTCTCTGCTGCTGATTTCCCGGGAGCCTTGCCCAAACTCTGGAGAGGAAGCCAAAGGAGTGTGCTGGGCCTCTGCGGTCCCCAGCGGCGGAAGCCCCTGAAGGCCCTGGGACTGCCGTTTGCAGGGTTTGGGATGTGTCTAGTTCTGGGGGACCCTCTTGCTTCCCCGGCCTTCCATCGGGGGGCTCCGGAAGAGGCCGGTGGGTTACAAGGACCCCTAGAGGCTTCACATTTGTCCCTGTGTCTGGAGTACCCAGGGCCCCCAGCTCCGGGCAGCATTCCCACCAAGGAGGGGCCCCCCTCCACCCAGGATCCCTCTCAGAGGGCAGACTCCTGACATAGGGGTGCAGGGCTGATCCCACTACAGCTGCCAACAGTTGTTTAAATGGCCTCCGTGGGAAAGGAGGCTCCCAGCACAGTCTCAGCTCAGTTTTGGATGGCCCTTGCTGCCCAGGCGTGAGTACTTTCAAGAGTGGTTTTACAGCGGTCTGGTGTTGGGGACGGAAGTTTGTGCCAGAAGGATCCTTAATGGCCAGAGAGAGCAGGAGACTGGCCCAGGGTCACCCAGGGGTGGCTGCGCTGAGCCTCTGGAACCGAGGACCCAGCTCACGGCTCTCCTTTTGGTTCCATGCCATTGGCCTGTGCGGTGTGCCGGGGCCCGGCCCAGAGGGGTCTGCGGGCCGTGTGAGGGGTCAGACTGGTGTTGGTGCCTTGCCCAGGAATGGTGACAGGATCTGGGTTGGGAGGGAAGGGAGGTCTCGGATGGCCACACGCGGGGACACCGTGGATCGGGCCTCTGTCGGCGTTTGCGCAGTTGTGTGACCCGTGGCGGCTGGGGGGTGCAGGAGAGGTTGTGTTTGGAGGGAGGGCAGTCAGAGACCTCCTGAGAGGGAGTTTGCCATATTTAAACTCTGACACCTTCTAAGCAAACAGGGAGAGAAGGTGCTTTGCACTGGGGAGTCTATGGTGAGGTCTGCTGTCCCCTTCCCTGGAGCCTTACTGCCCCGCCCACCTGTGCTCCCCACCCGGGAGCCATCGATGGCAGATGCAGGGAGGATGGCGAGAGGGGCTGCGGTTTACCCTCTTCGGAGCACAGTAGATTTGTTCTCTTATTGTCGGAGGAGCTATTCTCATTGCCACTTAACAGGTGCAGAAGCAGAGGTGCCCCGGGGACAGGTGAGCCCCTGTATCATAGTATAGGGATGCACACTCCCTCCCTCCAGCCCCCTTTCACGTAATCGGGTCAGCCACTGCCCTGAAAGTGGCTCCAAGAAAGCCCTGGACACCCTTCTAACTCCTTCTCCCTGACCACTGGGCACCGATCAGCTCGGCACTTGCATAGCAGACCCCGTAACTGGGTGCCCTCGATGGATTTGCCCTCCCAGTCCTCCCAGGACTCACACCTTCCACCGTGGAGATTGGTTTTTCCTAATAAAGTTGTTGAATGAAGAAGGCACAGACAATATGGTGCGAGGGCCCAGACCAAAGAGGAGGGGGCCTTGGAGATGGGCCTTCAGAGGGGCCACGTTTTCATTTGAGGGCACTGTGACCAGAGACACGGAAGTGGGGACCAGACCCCTGGCCTGGGCTCCTATTCCCTATTGCTGCGTCTGGCTCTAGACAAGCAAAGGAGAGGGTGTCTGGGCGCAGTCTAGTGCCAGGCCTTTCTGCACCGCTGCTTTCGAGACTCTAGAAGCTTTGCCGACGAGCTGGTTCTGTTCCACACTCCCCCCCCCCACCACTCTGATCTTTCAGCCTGGGGGCAAGGCTTTCCCACAAGCCCCAAAGAAAGACACCATCTGAACTAACTGAGCGACCATCTGATGCCCCTGAGATTCTGACTTAATTGGGCTGGGGAGGAGCCCACAGTTATCGGTCTTTTTTAAAGCTCTCCATGGGGATTCTGATGTGATGTGCCGCTAGGGTGGAGAACCACTACCCTGTACTGATCTTCATGCTACAGTGGTAAACTGAGGCCCGGGGCAGGGCGAGATCTTACTCAAGATCACGAGGACGCTGGCAGAACCAGGACTTGAATCCGCCCCTGGACTTCTGGGCCGGTGTTCTTTGTGCTCGCGCACAGGGCCCAGCCAAAGCATGGCCTCCTGGACTCCGTGTGGGGTGGGTTCAGCTACTGCTGCCTTGCCGGCATGGGGTCTGTCCGATTCCCATTCTGTCCCAGCTGCCAGCCCTGTTCCAATGCATGATGGTGCCAGGGTAGCTACAGGTGGTGCCCCCCCCCACCCCCGCCCATCTCATCTAAGACTCAAGGTGTAGGTTGAGGTTGGGTACGCGGTTTGTTGCCGTGGAGATGTCCCTCTGGTGGTGGTTGGAGGGGAAAGCCGGTTCATCCTGGGAACCTGCCTTCCCCCTTAGGGTATAGCTTCCTTCCGCTGTATAGCTCATTCCGCTTTGCAGACGCTTTCACTTGTACGGTTACAACCTAGGGGCTCGTGGATGATTGAATGGAGTTGGTTAGTGTTTTGAAACACTTAAGTGGTGGGCCGGGGAGAGAACGGGCGTCAACGTAATGAGGGTTGACTTGGTGGCCTCCCTACGCCAGGTGCTCTACATCCGTGTCATCGGTGGTCTGAAACCGGGGGCTGTTTTGCTTGGGGGCACTTTGGGGTTGTCACATCAAGCCAGGGAGGCTGATACACATCCTAACTACCCAGGATGTCCGTCCCACTCACCCACAAAGAATTTTCTAGCCCCAACTGCGAATAGTGGTGAGACTGAAAAACCCCCATGACTTCCTCCTGGCTGCCCTGGGAGGTGGCGCTAAAATCACGAGCCTCATTGTCTAGACGGGGAAGGGGGTGGGCACCAGAGGCTCAGCCCCTAATTCCAGGTCTGTCTGAGTGCAAGGCCCGGACCACGGTCCCTATCTTGGCCGGGTAACAAAGCCCCGACCTTCCTTTCGCCTGAGCCGTGGCGTTCTGGGTAGGTGACACGGAGAGGTAAAGGCTGAAGGATCTCTGTGCCCCTAGCCCCCTGCTGTGGTTTTGGGGGCGGCTGGAGGAGTGAACGGGGCTCCAGTTTCCCCTCCATGTGTTGGGTTCCTCTCTTGGGTTGCTCTTGCTCAAGCGGCCCCTGGCTCCTCTGTTCACGTGGAAGCCAAGGTCACCCCTGGTCTCCATCAAAAGGGAACTTGTCTCCCGGTGGCTGCTCACGGAGCGCTCGCGTCCTACCCACGAGCTGCCCAAAGGTCACCGCAGCTCGCCCCGAAACGAGCTGACCCCAGCTGGAGGGGAGCCTACACCCACATCCGGCGGAAGGCGGGGACGGGGCCTGGGGAGGACTTGGAGGCCGGGGAATGAGACAAAGAGAGCCGCAGGGCAGAAAACGCTTTCTGTGACCACACCCTAATCGCTGGCATCGCCCGGCGAGGAGATTGAAACATCCCCCTGTTTCAGTACTCTTCCTGTGAGCCATCTGTAACGACCTTGGCCCGGTCCGAACCCCAGTAAGGACCCTTTTTCCCTCTTCGGGGCTTTAACACTCTTCGTCACTCTGCTTTCCCCTCTCTGGTGACAGCCCCGAAGGTGGGGTGGTTGTCCCTCCTGACCCGGCTGGGGAGAGAGGCCGGGAGGGGCTGAGCCAAGCGCCCCGGCTGCCGGGGCCAGCCAGGGCCACCCAGGGCCACGGCAGGGCCCGACACCGGGCCGTCCGGCGCGGGCCGCGTTTCCACCCACTCCGCCGCACCTCTGCTGCCCGCCTGCCCTCTGAGGAGTAGTGGAAGGGGCCTCTCGCTAGGAGGAGGGTGTGGTGGTGGTGAGCAGGCCAGGGTGCCCGGGTGCCTCCTGGCTCCCCAGCTGGGGGCCGGCAATTAGGAAGGAGGAGGACCGCCCGCGCTGACGGTCATTTACCCAATTGTGCTTTGTGGGATATTCAACCCAAGGAATGTGGCGCCCCTGGCTGAGCGCAAGAGGAAGCCCAAGTTCTCCAAGGAGGAGCTGGACATTCTGGTCACGGAGGTGACCCACCACGAAGCGGTTCTCTTTGGGAGGGAGACCATGCGGCTGTCCCATGCCGACAGGGACAAGATTTGGGAAGGCATAGCTCGGAAAATCACCTCCGTCAGCCAGGTGCCCCGCTCCGTCAAGGACATTAAGCACAGATGGGATGACATGAAACGGAGGACCAAGGACAAGCTGGCCTTCATGCAGCAGTCTCTGTCGGGCCCCGGGGCCGGGGGCCGGGCCCCCGCCATCGTGCTCACTGCCCACGAGAGGGCCATCGAGTCAGCGCTGCTCACGGCCCGTTCTGGGCACAGCTTCCCCAGGGCGGAACTGGACGGCACCGACAGCCCCTCGACCAGCTGTGAGTACCACCTGCCTCCCTCCCCGGGCTCCCGCTGCCCAGCCTCCTCCTCCCCTGCCGTCCCCCCCTTCCCTGGCCTTCTCCTGTCTCTGTCCCTCTCCGTCTCGTCCAGTCTTCCCATGCACCCTTCCCTCCTTCCCCCGCTCTGTCTTCTCCACCCCTTTCCGTTCATTCATTCTAGAATATTTCCTGAACTCTGTGCCAGGAGCTGTGCTAGGAGCTGGGAAGACAGCGTTGTATATAAATCCTACACGGGCCCCGCTCTGGGGTTGTCCCTAGACTCGTGGGAATAAACAAGCTTTAAGTCATTGTACAAGGACAGTTGTAATGAAGGGATGAAGGGCGAACGCCGGAAGTCCTGAGAGCGGGGCTGACGACCCGGGCCACCTGCGCAGTGTCCCTGGGGCCCTGCACGTGCAAGGGCACCGTGCGGGGGGTTCATGCTCTGCTGTTGGCCTCCTGAAATTCACACTGGGTTTTGAACACGGTGCCCTGTATTCAAGTGTTGCATTTGGCCGTGCCAGTTATGTAGCAGCCCTGCCTGAGAGCAAGGGGGCCGGGGAGCTGGCTGTCCTCGGGGGCCGGGGAGGGCCTCCCAGGAGTGACAGTTGCACTGACTTGCGAAGGGTGAGTAAGAGTTAACCAGGCCTCGGCATGGGGCGCCGGGAGGGGAGCGGGGAGCCTCCAGGCTGAGAACTGCATGTACGAGGCCCCCGCATCAGGAAGGCGCTTGGCACGTTCCAGGACAGAGAGGAACCAGGGAAGCCCAGTGTAGCAGGCGTGGGGGAGGGGGTGCGGGAGGAAGCCAGCCAAGTCTTCAGGGCCCAGGCCACGGAGGGGGTGGGGGGGAAGATGAGTTCCTGCTCTCTCTCTTCCTAACCTCTTCATTTCTGTGTTCTTTTCTGTGCTTCTGCGCCCACTCCTCTCTGCCCTCTGCCTCTTTCTCCCCCCTTCTAAGGCTCTCTCTCAGATCTCTCCGTCTCACCAGGTTCCCTCCCTGTCCTTACCGCCCCTGTGCCCTTCTCCACCCCTCTTCTGCTTTATTCACCTCTGCTTCCCGTGACCCAGGATGGACTTGGATGCAGGGGCCTGACTGTGGAATCTCCTGGCCCAGCAGGCTGCGTAGTTGGGGCTGTGGTTCCATCTGGGACTCCCCCGAATGGGGAGCGGTCGAGACCCTTCTGTGGTGGGACTGCACCCCCTTCTCCCCACACATCCCCCCACCTTCGGCCCACGGTCCCAACGGGAGTCTGGCCTACGATAGACGGAGCAGGGCAGGAGGACTGCAAGTCAGCGGCTGGCCAGCCCGGGGAAGGTGGTTCACAAGGACCCCGTCTTCCCTCCCGCGGCCCTCTGCTGTTGGGATGGGGATCGCACTAATTTCCTGTTTGGCTGGGGCTCCTGACAGGTGGCCCCTCAGAGTCCGTTCTTCAGGACTGGGAAAGGAACGGAGGCCGTCTACTCTGACTCCCTTGCTATGTAGATGAGGCAGATAAGTTCCAGAAACAGAGGTGCCCCCCCCCCCCCCCCAGCTAGATTCAGAACCAGGACTCAAGCCCAGGTCTGCCAGCTCCCTACGAATTGGCGTTGTGCTAAGCTTCAGGGTGATTCCACCCACTTAGGAGAAAAAGACGGGGGCCTGACAGCCAGGGCCGTCCGTTCCCTAAATCCTGCCCTGCTCTCTCTTCCATCTCCCCAAGAAGGTAATGAGGTTACCAAATGTGACCTGGGCTGGGCAGGGGGCCCGGGACCCCTCCACCGCAGACTTGGCCGGGCCCCCCTTTCCCGGCCGGTCGACCAGCTGTTACAGCACGAGGCCAGGGGCTCTGTGGAAGGAGGCCCTGGAAGGGGGGTCAGGGGGAAGCACCATCGCCTCGGCCCCGCTCACTCCTTCTAGCCCTGCCACGCCAGAACGGGTGTCCTGGGATCCCCGGGGGGCTGGCAGCTATCCCACCAAGCGCGGTTATGAATCACTGGGCTCTTCTCGTGCTAGCCCAAAGGGAGGCCCTGGGACCCTGGGGAGGCATGCATGTGTGCGGCTGGGGACGAGATGAGTCAGTCTTCTCGGTCACCTCCCCTGGGGGGGTGGTTCTGAATTTAGCCCCTCTGGTGCAGGCAGGGAACCTGCATACTTTTTATTCCTGCCGTGGGAATCAGCTCATAACCTTGCTCACAAGAGAGCCAAGGTCTGGGTGTTGCAGGGGCCCGGCCCCTCCCTGTGACTGGCCGTCTGTGTGGTGGTGCCTCGCAAGCCTTCAGACGCTCCCGGGTGAGAGCCTTGCTTCTTCCCTGGGCGGCCCGCCTTGGGGGTCTCGGGGGACATCAGGACCCGCTGCAGAGGTGGCTCTCCTGCTCTGTGCCCTCCAGCCGCGTCACTCCTTTCCTATCCCTTGCCTCCCGACTCCAGACTGCCCCGGGGCCTGTCCCCCTCCCCGTGACTTAAAACTGCAGATTCTAGCAAGGCCACGAGGTGGCCCAAGCGAGTCAGACAGAACTCCGAGTGCCTTTTGGCGGGTGTCACTCTTCCGGCTTTGCCAAGCTCCTTCGTGTCCGTTCTCTTGTTTAATTTTCTTGACAACCCTGTTAGGCGGGCAAGCGGCTGGGTAGATCAAGACAGAGAGGTTGTGATCTTTGCTCTGCAGAAACTGAGTCACAGAGGGACGAAGTGAGCGAGCCGGTTGACTTGCTGTCACTGGGACTGGTGTCTCCAAGTCCCCCGACCTGGGCCCTCCCGCAAGCGTGTTGCTGTTCCCGTGAAAGGAAGGGGGCCTGGGCAGCGCTCACCCTTGTCCCCCGGGGTGCCGGGCCTGCACACCTTCAGGGATTTGGGGAGCAGGTGTTTGTGGGTCGGTGCAGGGGAGCAGGCAGGTGCTGAATTAGGCTCGGGGGTGGCCGGGCAGGGGGATTATAGGGCGACTTGGGGGGGGGGCAAAGCCCAGAGCCGCCCCCTTTCTCTCTGTTGTAATCATTTGCCCTTCTTTGTTTCTATCCCGCAAGATGATGAAGATGAGGAGGCCCCGGGGCCCTCGAGGCAGCCTCTGCGGGTGCCCCGGCAGCGGTCACCAGAGGAAGAGGCCCACCTGGCCAGGCCTACCCTGCTCCGCTCATCGTCCTCCTCAGACCAGTCCGAGATGGTGGGCCCCAAGCCAGAGGCCCTATCCCGGCCCTCACCGCAGGCCCAGGCTGCCTGCAGGACCCCTCGGCCGCACCCCAGCCCGCCCGGCACGGGCCTTGACTGGCAACTCCTCCATGCCTACGTCCGGCAGACCGAGGTCCTCCAGCAGTTCTGCCAGGAGCTGGTGACCGTGCACCGGGACATGGCGAACAGCATGCGTTCCATCGGCCAGACCGTGGCGGAGCTGACCGGCCGCGTCGGTCAGGTGTGCCAGACGCTGACGGAGATCCGAGACGGGGTCCAGGCATCTCAGCGGGGGCCAGACGGGGTAGCCCCCGCGGGCTCTACCCCTCAGGTCGAGGCCCCCCCGGCAGAGCCCCCGCAGGCTCCCCCGGCGCCAGCCCCCGCACGGACTACCAGGTCTCGGAAGAGAAAGCACAACTTCTGACCCGGCCGGTCTCCAGTAGGAGGAAGAGAGACGGGGGTGGGGGGACGGGTGCCTGGCCTTGCGACGGGAGCCAGTCTCCCGTGTCCGGGACCAATGACCCTTGTAGGATGCTGGGGAGGCGGCCACCTCCTCCCCGAGTGCAGGCCAGCTGCCCTGGGCTCCAACGGAGTGTGTACTGAGCCCCGCTCCCTCGTCTTCGGCAGATGCTGAAGATGCAGGGAAAGCGACCTACCCGATGCTTGCTTGCCCCGGGGCGTCAGCCTCCTCTTGGTCCGCACCCACGGCGGCGAGCCTTGCGGGGAAGAGGGGAGCAAGAGGGGGGAGCGCCTGAATGGACTCCTGCTTGCCGACCGCAGGGCTGCCACGGCTGCCTCCCACGCCCTGATTCCGCTGCTTCCGAAGGGGGCGAAGCTTGAGGACGGGCAGGGGGAGCTCAGCCCTTCCGGGAGGGGTGCGTCCTCCCCTTCCCCAGGGCTCTGAGTGCGGCGGGTGGTGCCCCTGCCTTGGCCTTCCGCTTGCCCTTGCGGTGCGTGTGCTCAGCTGCTGTGCTTGCCTTTTGTGGAAGGGGATGGCGTCGGAGGAAGGCGAAGAAGACTCCCCGGAGTTCTTAGAGAGAGCACCTTATGCTATGCTTTCCCTGCATTTGCAGGTGTGTGGTCTCAGTGGGTTCTCAGGACAGCCGGAGAGGCAGCCAAGCCGGGTATCGTTGTCACCGTTATTACTGCCATCACCTGCATTTCCTAGATGATCAGTGACACGACAGTTAGTTGGCGGGGCGGGGTCGGGGGGGCGCCAGGACTGGAAGCCAGGTCTGCGGATTTGTCCAGCTCCCCTGTCAGAGGCCAGATCGGGAGTCGGGAGGGGTACCGCGCCTCGCCTGCCCACGCCTCGGCTCTCCTGGGTGCCGGTGGGAGGCAACGGCAGCCTCCGGGCGGTGAATCCACCCACCCGGCTCTGGCACTAAGGCTAACGGCCGGGGTGGGGGGGGCGGCTGGGGAGAGGCAGGGCCCAAGCCTCAGCACCCACAAGGTGACTCCTCTTCTGGCGTCTATAAGAACCCAGCAAGGCTCCCGTGCCACCCAAGTTCCAGCATGCCTCGCCTCCGCTTGCTTGGGCTGCAAATGCATTAGCTACACATATCTCTAGCTTCACGTTTCATTTCAGAGTGTGGGGGGAGAGCCGGGTTCCTCGAGTCCCGGAGGGAGGTGGGGGAGGTAGTCACAAGCTTAGCTCTGACCCAGGTTGTAGCTCGGCTCTGTGTCCTCTTTGCTCCCTGGCCTGAGGCTGACCCTAGCAGAAGCTCCCCTCCCCCGGCCGGCCCTCCATCTATCTCCCCCACGCCTGCCCCATAGAGCCCGAGTGGGGGCTGGGAGGACTGCCGTACCCAGTGCCTGCTGTGGCTGTTCCTGGAGTGCTGCTTCTGAACCCAGACCGAGCTTGGTCCCAGGGAGAGAGCTCGGAGGGCAAACCGCTAGGTCCCCGTGTCCTCAGCCTCCATCGCCCCACTCTGTGGTCCTCTGGGGGTTCCTGCCACCCCAAACTGAACAGTCCCCAGTCCGACAGCCCAGTGGCTTGATTATTGCCTGGCATTCCCCTGCCCTCCCAATGCTGGAATCAAAGATTGCCTTCCCAAGTATTTTTGTTAAGACGGCAATAAAAAGAAATTGATCTCACACTTGGAACACACCCAGTCTCCAGGATCTTTCTTTGGTGTATATTCTCGTTCTTCGCTTCCTGTGAAAACCTCAAGGCCCCCAGAGCAGGGGTTAGATGATGGAGGGAAAGCATGCTGGCTACAGGGGCTCGAGTGCCCCTGCCATTTCCGGGATTCCGGAAGCACTCAGGTGCCCCGTACTCGGCACCAGGCTAGCCCTGTAAGGAAAAGAAAGGAACCCGTGAGCTGAGCGAGATGAACAGCCACGTCTGAAACCACTGAGCTGTATTTTATTAAAGTCTTTGCACAGTGAGAGTGAGATGTTGCTAAGTGAATTTTTACCTTTTGTTCCCTGGAAGAAGTTAGGGGTCCTGGGGGGGGGGGGGGGGGAATCACTATTTCCGGCAGGAGGCTCCAGATGGTCAGGGGCTATCCATTCGCCAAGTGAACTTCAGGGACCACTCTGAGGCGTGACCTTTTTTTTTGGACACCTCCCCACAGATCCTAGTATCCGTCTGTCACAGGCAAGACCCTGCCCACAGAGATCTGAGGCTTTCAAAGTAACCAGAGTGGCTCCTCTGGGTCCCTTTGGGAGTCTCCTTAGAAGACAAGGGCCTCCTAACCTGTGAGTTGCCCTGGCTTACTGCCAGTCACACAGAGAGCTTCTCCCAAGCAGGAAACCCCCACGTCCTGACCAGGGATCTGTCCCCTCTCTGGAAAGTTCCAGCCTGCCTTTGACCTCTTGGAATCCAGGTCCTCCTCTTCTGTTCTCGGCCGAAAAGGATGGCCATGGAAATCAAAATTACTCGATTTCCACAAGAGGCAAAGATCCTGTGAAACCAGGCCCAGGATCTTCTCCAGCAAGGTGTAGGTACTGACTGGCCTTTCCCTCTGGTCCTGGGGAGGGAAGAGATCAAGTTGGAAGCAAAGGGGACAGAGAGACGAAGAGCCTATGAACTTCAGATGGAATTTCATTAGAGTCTTTTTCTAGGCTTCAGTGGGGGACTGTGGGTCTAGCACATCAAAACAGGAAGGGGAAACTGAGGCCAGTGGACGGAAGGCAACGGGCAACCAATTTCAGCTTGAGATGGGGAAGTCCCGCCTAAGAATCCGAGGCCTCCAGCCGCACTCAAGGCTGGCTGCGTGACGTTCTGTCAGCGTTTGGGTGGGTGGGTGCATGACCCAAAGACCCGCCCAGCTCAGAGACCTAAATGCACGGGAGAAAACAGAGCCCTGCCTCTTCTCGGTCAGTCTTTCCCATTCCTGCCTCCGTGAGTGGCACATCTTCCTCTCGGTCAGAGACCTACCCCCTGAGCAGGAATGTCTGAGCCTGGCCTTTGTCTGCCCCCACTCCAAAAAAATGGATGCCCCGTGGGTTATTTTCTCTCTTCCGTTGAAACCCATAGTCATTTCCTGTCCCAGCTAGAAAATCTGGTGCATTTGATAAGGCACAGTGGGTGAGGTCGAATAAGTGGTCTCTTAGTGCCTGTCTATCCAATTCCCAAAGCCAGCAAGGAGCTCAGAATAAAAATAATCCATTATCATCATGAAAACTTCAGTCCAGAGAGCAGCTCCCGCTCCCACCCACCCCCTCGATTGCTTCAAAGGTTGTCACCTCTGTGGGTCTGATTTGAAAAGCTATCAGATGAGCTCTTGCGTTCGTAGAGTGCCCTGTGCCAGCCATTGTCCACCCTCCTTCCGGCATACTCTGTGCCTTCTCTCCAACGAGGTAGTGACCTGGAGACTCAACAGATCCAGGGACCTTCACTCCCTAGAAGCTTTGTCTTCCAGGGAGGGCTCTTGCTTGTCTGCAGCCATGAGATGGGACAGGCGTGGTTCTTCATGAAGGGATTGTTGTACCGGAACGGGATTCTGGGAGTGGATTAAACCCCTGGGTGTCACTGCAAAGTACTTAAAAGAGGGAGAGCGAATTCCAGGTAATTGGTGTTGAGACTTAGCTGCCTCCATTGAACACCTCGGGGGAGTGGGTTGTTACCATTTGCTGAGAGGTGCCATAGATATTATATTTCAAAACGACCAAATACAACCAGGTGCTGAACAAATTTTGATCTGTTTTGGGAGACTGTGATTGATGCCAGAGAAAGTAATTCTCGCTTTTAGAGCTTGATGATTGTTTGCACGGCCAAACCAGAGAAGAGCGTGTCTTTCCTTGTGCTCTGTGATCCAGGTGATTCTTGTGAGGAGACAGGCGAATGAGCAGTTTGCCTTCTGAATCCAGGAGTAGGAAAGTTTGGGTCTCCCCCAGTTCTGTTCGATGCTAGCCACAAGTCTGATTAATTTTGGATGTCGAACCCCAGGCTCTCACTAAACTGGGGACTGGAAAGTATTTTGCACATTCAGAAGGAATATCAGATCCAGAGAAGAGCAGACCCCTGCAGCTGGAGAGCTGCAACTCAGAAGGGTCCGTGTGGAAAGACCGCCCTGGGCCAGGGGTCCTCTTCTTCTCCCCACCCCCAAGTTCTTGGTTTGCGGCACGCCTGGGCGTCGCGGATATCACGGTATTGTCTTCACGGCTCAGGGAGACCGATGCTCATGTCCGATGCTGACAAGCACACAGATGCGTTGATTTAGTCTCTGGACACAAGCAGGTTCTGGGGATCTAAGCGCCATGCATCCTGCCCGTGTGACCCTGGCAGGGTGGAGTTCACGACTGCTTCTCTCAGAGCGGGTGAGGCAGCAGGCGCTCATGTTTGCACTGCTGCCTCCCTTGGCCTTAGCCCCGCAACCCCGGGGTCTGTGCTGCAGCCTGTTGTCAGGTGGATTGGTCCCTGGACTTAGTGGTTCCCCTTATAAGGTCACGGCCTCCTCCAGGGCCGAGTAGAACGGAGGCTACAGGGGACTATCCTTGCGAGTAGAAAGAACGGAGGCTACAGGGGACTATCCGTGACAACGGGCACGACATGCTCCAGGGGTGCTCTGCCCGAGGGGCCAGGAATGTAGACTCACAATGCAGGCGGCCACCGCGACCGCCACCAGTACTGAAAGTGGAGTTCGTGTGTCTTTTCTTGGGGGGGGGGGAGGGGTAACTGTAATAATTGCTTAATAAGGAAAACTTGGAAATTACAGAAAAACTTACAAAGTAGATCCACCTGTAATGGCCAATCACTGTTAAAGCATTGGTATATTTCCTTCAACTAGTTTACCAAGCCTTGTTTTTAGAGCATGGTTGGAACTATAGAATAGATAGCTTTCAGCCCTCCTGTTCTCGCGTTGCATCCTATCAGGGCCCTTTTTCCGAGTCACGAAAGATCCCTTGAAAACACTTTTCTATAGATGAGCCATTCCATCGTACGAATATGCCGCGGTTCGCTAAGCTGTTGCCCCGGTATCGGACGTTTCGGTGTTTTTTGCTTTCGCGTTATTGTAAACGATGCTACAGCCAGGGCGGTGGTATGCCGAGTCGTCCACTCGGTCTGCATCTTATGGTCCTTTTTAAAATTTTTCAAAAATTGCCACAGGATGCACATACCATAAAATTTACCATTGTAACCATTTTTTGAAGTATGCAATTCAGCAGCATCAATTTCACTCGCGTTGCGGGGTCGTGACCACCATCCATCTCAAGACCCTTTTCGCCTTCCCCCACTGAAACTATATACCCATTACACGCGAACTCCCCGTCCCCCCACTCCCCACCCTGGCCCCTGGCAACCCCCGTTCTCCTTTCTGTCTCTGAATTTGTCTGTTCCTGCAAGGACCTCATATAAATGGGATCCTACCGTATGTGTCCTTTTGTGATCGGCTCACTTCGCTTGGTATGTGTCTTCAGGGCTCATTCGCGGTACAGCGTATATCGGAATTTCCTTCCTTTTTAAAGCCAGGTAATAGCCATCGTATATGTATTCCACATTCCTTTTATCCACGTATCCATCAGCGGGCATGGGTCGCTCCCACCTGCAGACGGTTGTGAATAATGCTGCTGTGAACACGGGTGTACGAGGCCATATTGCCAATTTGCTTCCCCAAGGCTTGTGCCCATTTATTCTCCACCAGTAGTCTGGGATACACTTTTCTAGCCAATGTGGATATTATCATTACAAACGGAGAGAGGGAGAGAGGGAGAGAAATCTGTGCCAAAGAGACAACGTGCTACTTGCCGTTTCTTTCCTTTGGAGTGATGCTGAGTGCTTTTCATTTGCTCGTGACCCATTGGGATTTTCCCCCGTGAATGATTGCGTACCCTGGACTGCTCCAAATACCGTTCTCTGGGCGATGCCGGTCAGTCCGACTTTGATTCCTATCCTGGCTTTTGAGACAAACCATAGCATGAGGAAAAGAAGTTTATTTTTTATGACGAATTTCCTGGATGCTCGCGTGGTGTGGATCCTTAAGACTCCAGTTTCCTCTTGTCCTTTTGATCTCTCCGCCTCTGCTTCTCTGTAGGTGTTACATCATCTCAGCTTTGGAAGGGGGCAGGTTGGATGTTGGAAATGTCATTTCAGGGAGCGGGGGTAAGGGAGAGATTCTGAGGGTTTGGCAGAACTTTAAAGGTTATCTGGGCATGGCTGGTGCTTTACATGCCCACAGAGGAGCCGTGAGATCTAGTGGGAAAGACACAGACCTCAAAGCTCCATCTCCCATTTATTCGCTGTGTGACCTCAGGCGAGTCACTTAGCGTCTCTGAGTCTTAGTTTCCAGTCGTTGCTAACCTTCTCTTGGGTCTTATTTCCCTTCGTCTCCTGTCAGCATCGGGCACCCACTTTTTAAAGACATTGATCTTCAGCATTTGTTAATTGGCCTTCGGGGCGCCGTTGTCACATGGGTTGTTTCTTCTAGGCTTCGTGAAATCCTGGAAACAGTCCAGGAATCCCACACTTAGCGCCATCGGAGGCCTGCAGGTGTCTGGGGGTCCCTGCGGTTAAAATTTAGCCAAGAGCGAACGACATGGCCTTTCGGTTTGGTAATCGTTTTTATATCTGGTGTTGAATTTTTGTGCTTACCAGTACATGGGAGGTAGGCAGGGCGGCTGTCATCCCTAGTCTCAGAAAACAGAGACCCTCAGAGGGTCGGAGGCTTGCTCGAGGTCGCACAAAACTGTGACGTTGGGACGAGGGACCGGCTCTAGCTGGGGTCCCGATCCCGGACAGGCAGCTGTCCTTCGACTTTTGCGCACGCCCCTTGCCTGTGGACCTCTGACCTCCACCGAGTGGCCCGTGCATTCTCACCTGTCCCCCTCGCCCCCAGGTACGTGGTCATCTCCCGGGAAGAGAGGGAGCAGAACCTGCTGGCGTTCCAGCACAGCGAGCACATCTACTTCCGAGCCTGCCGGGACATCCGGCCCGGGGAGCGGCTCCGGGTCTGGTACAGCAAGGAATACATGAAGCGTCTGCACAGCATGTCCCAGGAGACCATCCACCGCAATCTGGCCAGAGGTGAGTCCCCACCCGAGGTGAGGGCCACGCCCGCCACCAAACACAGGGGAGGCCAGGAGTGCTTCTCTGGGAGCTTCCTGAGAAGACTGTTGGGGAATGCAGTCCAGTGGCGACGGGGAAACCCAGAGGGACGCGGGGCGGGGGACGGACTGTCTGCGTGTGAGCGGCGGCTCTGGGCGGGGCCGCAGACCCTCCAGGGTGCTGTCCTCCCTCAGAAACCCTGGCGCAGGCATCGGAGAGTATCCGGGAGAGAGACAGGGCCCCAAAGCCACGCGCATAAGTGTAATCAAAGTTGGTCCTCTTTCTCCGACTCAAACCGATGGGAAGGTGCTACAACCCGTCCCTGTCGCAGTGATACTAACATTTGCTAAGTGCTTACCACGTGCCCAGCGGCGGTTCTGCGGTGTTCACCTACCTCGTAAGGGTGCGGTGGGAATTAGCTAGGTAATGCGCCCATTTAGAGCAATGCCCACCTTGACCACTGTAAGCCCTCAGTTGGAAACTTTTGAGGCTGACCATCCCGTGTGGCTGATCATCCCCCAGCTCACCAGTGTAGAAACTGAGCATCGGATGAATACAGCGACTCACCCGGGGTCCCGGGGCTAGGAAGGGCACTGCTGGGTTTCTCATCCACATCTGTCCAGGGTCCTAGTCCAGGGTCTCAGCTCTAACCTACGATGGTATACGGCCTCCCAGACCAAACTTGTTTCTTCCCAGCTTCCTCCTGGCCTCATTCCTGAAAGTCCTGATCACACGCTGTGAATGAACCATCCCTATTAGAAGAAGGCAGTTCTTCTCAGGGAGGGAGGTGGGAAGGTGACCTTAGGTGTGGGTGGTGGCCTGGTGGGGAAGATGTCCATCCAGCTCCATTTAAATGCGTCATTTGAAAGTGGCTTAAAATACTCCCCAACCCCTAGCCCTTTGCCTCTCTATTCCAGCCTCAGCCTGGCCCAGGCAAACTGGTGAATCCAGCTCCTCTCAGGGGGATATTTCTTGCATTAAGGAAAAGCATTCAAAGACCCAGAGTCCATCTGGTCTCAGGAACCAGGACTATACCCAAGCCCCGCCATGTCACGCTCCTGACCGACCTACTTATTGGAAATAAATCTTCACATGGAGTATGAGTGGAGAAGAGGGAAAGGGGGCAGGGTGGCCCATTGCAATTAAGCTATGTTCATTTTTTTTAAGTTTATTTATTTTGAGGGAGAGTGAGAGAGAGAGAGAGCGAGCAGTAGCAGAGAGGGGCAGAGAGAGGGAGAGAATCCCAAGCAGGTTCCGTGCTGAGCCCAGCACGGGGCTTGATCTCATGACCACGAGACATGACCGAGCCGAAATCAAGAGTCAGACGCTCCACCAGCTGAGCCACCCAGGCGCCCCAAGGCTGTTCTTAAAAACAAAACAGAACAAAGCGGGTTGTGGACCTTGAATGCACAGCTGCTGCCTGACTTGGTAAAAGGTATCTGTGATTGGGGGGGCGGTGGGGAGACCCAGCCGACATGCTCACCTCTTGTCTTCTTCGGAACCGGGGGTTGGCCACGTGCCGATCTCACTCGGGAAGGCAGGTTTCTATGACGAGATTCCCATGGTTTCCGTTTGACCTCCGAAGAGACCTTGTGTAACCGTGCCTGATGCGCAATACATCTTTGTTGAGTGGATAAGGGAAGACACGAATGAAGACGGCCAAGAAGTCTCCAAAAGAATCGTCCTATCACCAGAAGAAAAGAAAACCAAGAGAAGTCCTATCTGAGGACACAGGTTCCATCCCTTGGCCATAATCTTCTGAAATTCTGGATTTGTGATATCCTCCCCCACCCCCACCCCCACCCCCACCCCCACCCCCACCCCCACCCCAGTGTCTTCTCCAAAGCACATCAAGCTGCGGTCATCCTCAGAGAGCCCCGAGATCCGAGGGGAACGCTCGGAGGAGGGAGTGACCTTTCGGGAGTGGTTCAAAGGAGGCGTAGCAGAGAGGCTTGAGATGGGATACGTGAAGATTTGTGAAGATACAGGAGGAAGAAGTGGCTGTTCCTGGCCAGGCTGAGCAGTAGGAAACAGGAAGGAGACTGAAAGGCACCGTGGGGCCGGGCCAGAGCAGCGGGTGGGCTTGATCCTGAAGCCCTCGGGAACAGTCATGAGCTCAGTGGCCTTTCTGTGTAGACGTCTCTGTAGCCTGCAGCTTTGGCAGGCTCTGAATACAGTTTAGTGGCATCTTAGATCGGTGGGCCAGCCCTGCTCCGGGAAGGGGATCCCGACACTCAGTCACCGAGGGTCTTGCGTGGAAGGAAGTTTCTTTGTAATTGGGGGCTGGAGCCCTGAGAAAGGCCAGAGCATGAATTACTGGTCCTTCTTAAGTAGGGACGTTACCTGAAGCCCAGAAACTTCTTCCTGCAGACAGCGTAAAGTATGCCTTCGTGGTGATCTTTTAAGAACGGGATGCTTCGGATAGGTGTATTCAAAAAAAACCTTGTGTCATTTGATCCACTTTGAGCCACTGATTCACTCTGTGGTGTTTCCCCCCATATTTAATGGAGGCTTTGAAATCAATTCCACGATGCTGAAAGGTCCTTCTCGGCCTTTAGATTTTTCTGAGCGCCTTGAGTCCGAAGAAGTCCCCCACGCATCCTAGGAGATTTGAATGACCTTGTCTTTAAGCAGAGACGCATGAGGACTCCCTGCTGATGTATAGCCTTGAGCTCCCGACATAAGCTGTTTGCTGCCTGACTGGTCTGTGAGAAGTGAAAGCATGGCCCTTGACGTTTGGAGATTCTAAATGGGCAAGTGTCATAGCTGATCTGTACCGCGAACGTGTTAGTGTTCACGTCCACCCTTTCTGCTCCTCGGTCGTTATAAAAATATAGGCTGTGAGAGCCACCTGACTTTCAGGGGCCCTGAACATAACGTTCAGGCATTCATTCGTGCGAGGACAGAAGAGGGGTGTCCTGATTAGGTTACCCCCTTTTGTGCTGTTACCCGTCGGAAGCCTGGATTCACACACGGGCCGGGGCACGGCACCCCTTGCCGGCTGCGGGGAGCCAGTGCTCGGGCATAGCATGGATCTTCTGGATTGTTCCCAGAGATCCTTTGGCCTCCGCTCCACTCAGAGGTTTTTAGCAAACACGGCTTTTGGAAATCCATCCGCAACATACATTCAGGTCAAGCCACTGCTCGGAGTCCGCTCCCAGGGCCCCGCCTCTATCTAGGAAGCCCTTTGAGATTCCCCGGCCCCACAGGCCGCCGTCAGGACCTTCTGAGGGTCCCCTGTGGCGTCTGCACCCCCGGGGAGCATACGCCCTTCTATAGCAATTTATGAGACTGTGGCGGCCGTTTCAAAGGATCAGGCTAAAATTCTTGTTGGGAGCTCAGCAACGTCTTTGAAGCCAGTCACGTGATGGAAAGAGCTAGAAAAGGGAGCGTTCTTTGTATCATCAGGTAAGGAGACACAGCTATATTTCAAGAATGCTTTGGGTCAGTGGGGTCACGCCCCTCTTTGTCATGCTGGAGGCTGCCCGCCCGGAGCCGTCAGCCACTGCGGGGGGGCCCCCCGTCTTCCCGTTCCCCCCGTTCCCCCTTGCCTCGGTTGTGGGAGAACCACGGACGTTCAGGTCACGCTCTCTCCCGTGCACCTCGTCCTCTGATCACTGGGAGAGTTAGAAAGGATGGTTGGCTGTGGGTCGGTCTTTGCCCCGAGGGGCCGTCTCGGGGCAGCCAGGGAGCCGGAAGGAGAGGACTCCGTGTTTCGTGTGTACCTTTTACCAAGTCGAAGCAGCCGTCTTCCAATTGCCAGGACTGGACGAGAAGCCTGGAGGGCGGGGAGCCACACGCACTGAGCTCTGAGGTGCGCGCCCACCCGCCCGGTTTGATCGGTGGGGGTGTCATCTTCTAGGGCTACCGAACTTCCCGCTGCCCTCCCCTATAGCATTCTCTCCACTTGTAAATGTGCCGCGTGTATACTTAAGGCTCCCGCGCAACGCGTGGTCTTTTTAGAGAGTTCTGCCCACGTTTCGGGATCCCACTCTAGACCCCGTGATCCGCTGAGTGACCCGCCTCTCTCTCCCTGTCGTGTCACACCTGCCCCACAAGGCCAGATCCAGAGGGATGTGTCAAGTGACTTTCCTGATAGGAGGCGTGCCTTGTTTTCTGTTGGTTTCTCCACGTCGGGGCTTTTCCCCCCTTCCTCACGCCCTGGTTTTCCTTCCTAGGAGAGAAGAGGTTGCAGAAGGAGAAGTCTGAACAGGCTCTGGATAACCCAGAAGACCTGAGGGGTCCCCTTCCGCTCCCCGTGTTGAGACAGGGCAAAAGTCCCTACAAGCGTGGCTTTGACGAGGGGGATGTGCACCCCCAGGCCAAGAAGAAGAAGATTGACCTCATTTTCAAGGACGTGCTGGAGGCCTCCCTGGAATCCGCGAAGGCGGAAGCGCACCAGCTGGCACTGAGCACCTCGCTGGTCATCAGGAAAGTCCCCAAGTACCAGGACGAGGCCTACAGTCGGTGCGCCATGACCGTGTCACATGGCGTGCAGAATGTCGGCCGGACCCAGGGGGAAGGGGACTGGAAGATCCCCCAGGGGGTTTCCAAGGAACCAGGCCCGTTGGAGGATGAAGAAGAAGAACCTTCGTCCTTCAAGGCCGACAGCCCCGCCGAGGCCTCCCTTGCGTCCGACCCTCACGAGCTCCCCACCACCTCCTTTTGCCCTAACTGTATTCGTCTAAAGAAGAAAGTCCGGGAGCTCCAGGCCGAACTAGATATGCTTAAGTCTGGGAAGCTTCCTGAACCCCCCGTGCTCCCCGCACAGGCCCTGGAGCTCCCGGAGCTCTCGGACCCCGCAGGTAAGTTGGCGTGGATGAGACCGTGGCCGGAGGGACGGGCGCCCGGTGGGCAGGGTGAGGGTGGCCCGGCGCTCTCTGCTGGAGCCACCTTCCCCGGGGGGACCTGAGGCGTGTCACGAGGGGGGCGGACTCCGGTCGCGGCCCTTGCCCGCAGGTGCCTGCCCCCGACAGGCTGCTTCTCAGCTCCAGCGGGACGCCTCGCGTCGTGCCCTTGTATCCTCCCCGTCAATAAAGGAAGTTCCACTGCTGGAGGGGTGTGTGCTGTGTTCTTGACCCGCTGCCTCTCTCTAGTGGGCCTACCGGTGTCTCAGCCCCACGCTCAACTTCTAAACCCAATCTCTCTCTCTCCCCAGTCCCAAGCAGGGCATCCCGTGGGGGAGAGCTCCCGGCCTTGTTGACCTCAGTCCCGGAACACAGCCTCGTTCTTCTCTTCCCGAATCGCGCTTCTGCCGCACGCGGTCCTATCTCCCCTGCCCGGAGTGTTCTAGAAGGACTGGGATGCGGGGGCGTGTGGCTGCACGCCTCGGTGCTTTTCTGTCGGCCGCTGGGATCTTTAGACACGGTCGACAACCGGCAAGGTTTTTTCGGAACACAGCTGCAGCTGAGTCCAGCATTTACGTAGCGTTTCCTATTTTAACCTCATCCCGTAGCGCAGAGTGAGGCGTTTCAGATACTCGAAGCATGCGTCTTGACCAAGCTGCATTCTGATCCTGAAATAGCCCGGGGCCGTGGCAAGCTGCCTTCCCGCGAGGGCCGCACGCCGGCCCCGACCACGCTGGCCGCTGGGATAAGCGAGCCCCCGCGTCCTCGCCCCGGGGGACTCGGGGACGCTCGACGTGCTTCGTTCTCTCCGCCAGGTCGGCTCTCGTGGTCGTGCCGCTCAGTCGATGGGAAAGATGAGGTTCCGTGAGCACCCGCTGGTGGAGGGTGAGGGCCGGCGGCCCGGCGCGGGGCGGCCACCGGGGGGCGACCCCCCTCCCCCCACCCCACCCCCCCAGCCAGAGAGGAGAAGCCACACGCGGATAGCGAGAGTGCCTGTAAAACAAATCGTAGGCCGGGGTTCGGTCCGTCGTCGCAGGTGGCTCGCGGGTCACGCAGCGCGGCGCCTTTGTTTGGGGCAGCGTGCCCGGTCGCTTTGGAGAAGTCGCTGTGTTCGCCCCCGGGCCTTCAAATGTCTCCTTCCCGTTTGTCTTGCAGCCTCTGAGAGCATGGTGTCCGGCCCCGCCATCCTGGAGGACGACGACCAGGAGGTCGACTCGGCCGACGAATCCGTCTCCAACGACATGATGACCGCCGCCGACGAGCCCTCCAAGATGTCGTCCGCCACCGGGCGCCGGATCCGGCGCTTTAAGCAGGAGTGGTTGAAGAAGTTCTGGTTCCTGCGGTACTCCCCCACCCTCAACGAGATGTGGTGCCACGTCTGCCGCCAGTACACGGTGCAGTCGTCCCGCACGTCGGCCTTCATCATCGGCTCCAAGCAGTTCAAGATCCACACCATCAAGCTGCACAGCCAGAGCAACCTGCACAAGAAGTGCCTGCAGCTGTACAAGCTGCGCATGCACCCCGAGAAGACGGAGGAGATGTGCCGCAACATGACCCTGCTCTTCAACACCGCCTACCACCTGGCCCTCGAGGGCAGGCCCTACCTGGACTTCCGGCCCCTGGCCGAGCTCCTGCGGAAGTGCGAGCTCAAGGTGGTGGACCAGTACATGAACGAGGGCGACTGCCAGATCCTCATTCACCACATCGCCCGCGCGCTGCGCGAGGATCTGGTGGAGCGCATCCGCCAGTCGCCCTGCCTCAGCATCATCCTGGACGGGCAGAGCGACGACCTGCTGGCCGACACGGTGGCCGTCTACGTCCAGTACACCAGCAGCGACGGGCCCCCGGCCACGGAGTTCCTGTCCCTGCAGGAGCTGGGCTTCTCCGGCACGGAGAGCTACCTGCAGGCCCTCGACCGGGCCTTTTCTGCCCTGGGCATCCGGCTGCAGGACGAGAAGCCCACCGTCGGCCTGGGCATAGACGGGGCCAACGTCACGGCCAGCCTGCGCGCCAGCATGTTCATGACTATCCGCAAGACGCTGCCCTGGCTGCTGTGCCTGCCCTTCATGGTGCACCGGCCCCACCTGGAGATCCTGGACGCCATCAGCGGGAAGGAGCTCCCCTGCCTGGAGGAGCTCGAGAACAACCTGAAGCAGCTGCTCAGCTTCTACCGCTACTCGCCGCGCCTCATGTGCGAGCTGCGGTCCACGGCGGCCACCCTGTGCGAGGAGACGGAGTTCCTGGGGGACATCCGCGCCGTGAGGTGGATCATCGGGGAGCAGAACGTCCTCAACGCCCTCATCAAAGACTACCTGGAGGTGGTGGCCCACCTCAAGGACGTCAGCAGCCAGACCCAGCGGGCGGACGCGTCCGCCATCGCGCTGGCCCTGCTGCAGTTCCTCATGGACTACCAGTCGGTCAAGCTCATCTACTTCCTCCTGGACGTGATCGCCGTGCTCTCACGCCTGGCCTACGTCTTCCAGGGCGAGTACCTGCTGGTGTCCCAGGTGGACGACAAGATCGAGGAGGCCATCCAGGAGATCAGCCGGCTGGCCGACTCCCCGGGGGAGTACCTGCAGGAGTTCGAGGAGAACTTCCGGGAGAGCTTCAACGGGATCGCGATGAAGAACCTCAGGGTGGCCGAAGCCAAGTTCCAGTCCGTCCGGGAGAAGATCTGTCAGAAGACCCAGGTGATCCTGGCCCAGAGGTTTGATTCCCGCAGCCGGATCTTCGTGAAAGCCTGCCAGGTGTTCGACCTGGCCGCCTGGCCCAGGAACAGCGAGGAGCTCGTGAGCTACGGCAAGGAGGACATGGTGCAGATATTCGAGCACCTGGAGGCCATCCCCACCTTTTCCCGGGACGTCTGCAGGGAGGGGCTGGACCCCCGGGGCAGCCTGTTGATGGAGTGGCGGGAGCTCAAGGCCGACTACTACACCAAAAACGGCTTCAAAGACCTGATCGGCCACATCTGCAAGTACAAACAGAGGTTCCCGCTCCTGAACAAGGTCATCCAGGTCCTCAAGGTCCTCCCCACTTCCACCGCCTGCTGCGAGAAAGGCCGCAACGCCCTGCAGCGAGTTCGCAAAAACCACCGCTCCCGCCTGACCCTGGAGCAGCTCAGCGACCTGTTGACGATCGCCGTGAACGGCCCGCCCATCGCCAGCTTCGATGCCAAGCGAGCCCTGGACAGCTGGTTTGAGGAGAAGTCTGGCAACAGTTACGCGCTGTCGGCCGAGGTCCTCAGCAGGATGTCCGCGCTGGAACAGAAGCCGGTGCTGCAGACCGTGGACCACGGGTCAGAGTTTTACCCGGACATCTAGGGGGCCGGTGTCACAGAGTTCACTAAGCTGTTGAATATTTTTTTAATCTATACTCATAAGCTTTGATATATTATATAAATATATATTATATTATATATATATATATACATACATATATATATATATATATATATATATATATATATATATAAAAACCCACACTGAAAATTTTTAAGAACCGAGGTGACGCATCCACCAGAAGCCACTGGGAGCTTTCACAAAGGAACGATGTTGGAAACCGACTCTTGTCTACAAGATCCCGCAGCCGTTTTCACTCACGGAAGCATGTGCTGGGGCCACACGCGTTCCCGCCTAACAGCCAACCAACAGCCTAAGCTAAAACGACGGGTCTCTGTCATCACCTTTAGGTGGTTTGTTTCGTTTTATGTTTTCGTTTGGGGGGGTTGAGGGATTGGGGTTTGGGTTTCTGTCTTGCCTTTTCTTTTCCCGTTTGGTTTACGACGGGGGTTCTTGGCCTCTTCGCTGCCATGCTGGTGTAGCTGAGACCCGTCTCTGATTTTGGAGGGGGGCAGGTGGTGTATCCGGATTGGGGTGTGTGTGTGTGTGACTTTCTCCCTTGTCCCGCCTGATTTCAGCCTGAGAGGTTTGTACTTGTTTCCTGTTGAGCGTTCCTTCACTGTCTTAGAAACAAACGTGTCGGTCAAACTGTGACACCCACCACTCCCCACCTCTGTCGCCTCTCCCGTCTCTGGGTTCTGGATTCCCTCCTTCCATCCAGCCCCCTGGATCCTGAAGATATTACCTGTTGTACTGAAGGCAAAACTGCCTTACAACCGAGCTTGAAATCGTGGGGAAGGGACAAGGTGTGTGTTGGGGGGCGGGAGGGGGGGGGTGGGAATTTTTTTTTTGCATTCCTGTTCTCCCGTGGTGTGGGGTAAAATAATATAATCCCATTCAGATCCAGGACTTTGGGGGAAATGAAGAGCCGGGAAGTCCAGACCCTCATAGGGCAGCGATTTTTGGCTAAAAGCAAGTCCGATGGAGAGTGTGGATTCAATTTACATGAATTATTTATGCTCTGTCTTTATAATCATATGATGTGTTGGGGGTATTTTTTTTGTGCATTTAATAATCAAATGCCTGCTATAGTTCAGTGGCAGGAGATGTCAATGCAAGTTGTGCCCTGGGTTGTGCGTGACTCCAAGGAGGGTCTCTAGAGATGGAGGCCTTCTTTGGTGACAAGGCTGATAATAAACCCTTCAGCCTGGCAGGAGGCAGTGGGGAGCCAGGCCTTGCATCCATGCCTGTGAATGCCTCCTTTTTTGAACAGGGTAGAGATGTCCTAAAGAAAAGGAATAAACAAGAGGTCAGACAGGACTCTCAAGGCAGCAGCCTACATACACACACACACACACACACACACACACGCACACAGACGCACACACACGCACGTACACACACACACACACACACAACCACAGTATAAGCTTTAGAAATAGCCACTTGCCTATTCCCTGGGGCAAGTAATGGTTTTAAGCTAGAGGAGTCTGATCGATGCTCTTTTGTTCATTTAACTACCAGTATACCTCGCAAGGGAGTTTTTTTAAACAAAATGTGCGTGAGCTGTTACAAACTTCTGTTCATGTTTCCACATCTGATTTATGCATATCTGATATGCAGAGATCCTACATTGTGGGTGCAGGTTGTGTTTGGGGGAGGAAGGAAGATCTGCGTTGTCCGTGGTCAGGTCCTCTCACTCGGCAGAGGGTGGGCAGAGGACGGCGTGATCGGGCCACAGGCCAGGCCCCCGTGTCTCCAACCTGCTCGGCTCAGACGTAGAACTGTGGTGGCTTCCTTCCTTCTTGGTTTAGCTTGATCTCCGAGGCCTCGTGCCACTGTTGAGAACCGTAGTGGAAATGTCATCAACACTGAACATGTCATTCCCCTTTCCTTGTCCTGCCCGTACCTTCACTCCCCACACGTCCCCTCCCCCCACCCCTATGGTCTTGGTGCTAAGATAACTTTAGAATCATTGCTGCTAGTTGATAGCTTTTCATTATATAAATATATTATATATATATATATATATTATATATTATTTTTGAAACTTTTTCGTTTGTTTTCAACAGTGATGTAGCATGTTAAAAAAAAAAAAAAAAAACAAGAAACAAAAAAAAAAACCACCCGGTTTTCTCCAACTGTCCCACTGCCAGGCCTCATATGCTGCCTTGTTCAACAAATCAATGCACCCCTGCCTGGTGACATTCACCACCCACCCCCCCTCCTGGCCCCCTTCCCAGTCCCTTGTACTCCCCCACCCTCCTCTGAACAAGGAGAGAGCAGAAACTAGCAAGGAAACACCCAAAGCTCTTTCTGAGGCTTCGGAATTCCCAGCCTCAAACCATGTCCGTACTTCAAGCTGATGTGTTCCCTACCCCCCCCCCCCCGCCCCGCCCCGCCCCCCGCCCGCCCTCCGCCGCTCCTCCCATCCGGGTCAGTATTTGTGGTCAAGCGGGATGCCCTTGCAAAGCACAAGGTTCCACCCTACCCTCCCGGACATTCTGTCCGCCACACACAAAAACTATCATGCCTGTGGGAGCTTTCTTGGAACATCACACGGACCAAGTGAGGTGGGTTGGGGGCAGAGAAGGCTGGCAAGGGGAACCTTGGTGGGGGCCGGCAAAAGTAGGTTGGGATCCTTTCTTCGAGCCACCAGTTGCCTTAGACCTTCTCCTTTCCCCTTCTGCTCCTCTCCTCCCGCTACCCTGGGAGCCATCCCCTGGACCACTCATTTGAAAACCGGGAAGAGAGAATCACTGATGTCTGCCTGAGGACTGGTCAGGGCCGTGACTGTTTCAAGAGGCCATGGCCCGAATTAGCTCCGACGGGGAAAAAGATCCTTCGGGCCTACGCCAGCATCTGCCGTGAGCTGGTGACATGCCTCTGGGCTAGGAGCATGAGCGCGAGCTAGCAGCACGGGGACTGCGGGTGGTCTCCTGCCGGGCCAGCCTCCACGCCCGGGGCAGGTTGAGCTCTCTCGGGGGCAGGGGGTGCTCGAAGTTTGGCAAGGCGCTCTAAAACTCCGGGTGCTCATGGCTTCTGTTGAATCCAGCCAGGCCTGGGTGGTGTGAGGCACTCTGAAGGCCGCTTTACCTTGGGACCGGAAGTAACCAGGGCACAATTTGGGTGACACGCCCACTGCAATTTACACAGGGTCTTTTTTTCAATCCGGATGCTCCCAGGAGGCTCAGTGCTCCCAGCCTGTGAATGTCGCGCGTGATTTCTAACACGGGAGTTGCCACTCTCCCGCCTCCTCGTGAAAGACTTTCGGGAGAACGGGCCCCCACAGGGTCTCGCCCAGGGAACCACAGGCTTAGCTAGCCTGATCTCCCTTTGATGGGTGTAAAAAGCTGTGGCCGGGCAGTCCTTGTATCCCAAATATGGTCACTTCAGATGAGACAGAGCCCTTGAGCTCAGCCACTGGCTTAGAATGACATGTTTGTCTCCGGGGTTGAGACGTGTCCTAATTGGGCTGACCGATGAGTGATTTTCTTTGGCTCATAGAGGAGGGTGGGAAGTGAGTTCAGGTTCATGGCCGTGTGTGCCCAGGAGATACACTGCACAGCCTGGGCGCCACAAGCCCTTGTGATTAACATGGTTCGCTTCCTCTGTTGGAGGACAAAGACACCCCCTGCCATCCGGTATCTGTGGAAGCTGAGGGTAGCCCAGCCCCGTCTACAGCTCTCGCCACATCAGAATCCCCACGTTTTGCCCACCCGGTCGGGCAGGAGAGTCCAGGCATCCAAAACACCAGGTTTTTATTTTTATTTTTACTTTGTCCACGACCGCCTACGACATTCTTGTCTCCTCATCCTCACTGGAGAATGAGAGCGGGCTTGGGCTGCCGGGCATCTGCTTGGGCGGCCGCGGTGCTGGGCCCTGAACCCAGGGCAGGTGGGGGTCTCGCCCCAGCCCCGCTACCTGTTTCCATGTTGAGTTGTCTTGCTCAGCCCCCTGTCCTTGACTTGCTTATGTCAACCCTCTCATTTGGAGGAAGGACCTTGTAATTACTTAAGGTAACGTTTAAATAGCTGCCATTTGTTTGGACGTGATACCGAGAAGGAGGAAACAGGGAAGGACGCGTAGAATGCCGAACGTGGTCGCGGCGAGACAGAAATGGCTTATGGGATTGGCCCACCTGGGCTGTGGGGCTGCTGTTCTCCGGAGCCCCGTGGCGTCCAGGAGGCGGCCTGGGGTTGAAGTAGAACTTCTTTTCTAGATTCCTCCCCGTGTGTTTTCCCTCCCATCCCCTCTAGGGATAGGAATTCTGGATCTGGATCTGGTGATGGCATATGGTCTGGGTTGATTTCCGACTAGAATTTGTGTTTTTCTAGGTCCTATGCCCAGTTTGTGCAGAGGGTTCCGGGGACACTGGACCTCACGCCCCCCTCACCCCTTCGAGTGGCCACCCTAGCCAGGTCAGCCTGGGACAGCCAAAGCAGGGAGGCCAGGCCTCCTTAGGTGAGAAAGGCGTGTTTGGACAGCAGGGGACCCTGGGACGGTCCCATTGCAGACACCAGCCTCCTGGGAGTGGTCATGGGTTCTGTGCTGGGTCGTGGGTTCTGGCCTTGTTTCCTCCTCATATCTTGAGGAAGGAAGATTTCCTCCAGAGACACGTGGGGCCCTTCTGCTTGGAGGGAGACCTCTCTCCTGGTCTCTGCTCACAGGGTCCTTTCGCTGAGTGGATGGAGCTGTGATATTTTAAGAAGCCTTTGAGGTGATCCTTGTGTGTTAGCCAGAGGGAGAAAAAAAAGTGCCCTTTTGGGAGGAATATGGTACAGCCCTCCTCTTCCATATCTGGCTTTCCCCCCTCCGCCCTGTCCCCACACCCCCCCCCATCCCTTCAAGTGGTGTTGCCCTGGAAATACCTATGCAATCCAGTCTCCCCAGGAGAGCGCATGGAAGCAGGGGGTATGTGCAGTGTATCATACAAATGCTACAGCATATATATTGTATATATGGACATATGCCGTACGTATACACACAGAGTAAGAGATTAAATCACGTCTATATATCTATAAATAATATCCTATATATTTATACATTTCTATGTTTTAAATAGATATAAAAATAGAGTCTATAGAGAGCTGGGAGAGCAACGGGAAAGCCTGTCGCTATGTTGTGCAAAGAGGGAGGAGGCAGGGCCTCTGCAGGGGGAGATGTGGAAGCCAGGAGGGCACTGTCTGCCGGGAGTGGGGTCTCCTGCCCACAGTGCAGGACAGGAGAGTCCCCGGGCCTCTGCCCTCTCCGCGCACTTTCTCTCCTTTACCGCAGGCTTGGGCTGAGGTGGAAGGAGATACTCGCCCTCTGAGCTCCAGCCGAAGTGCCCCCCTCGTCCCCCCTCACCCCCTGCAGTCCGACGCTTAGGTGGTCACTGCTGCTTGGCCCTGGGACGTGGTCTCTGGGCCCTGGTGGAGGGACCACTGCACAGTTTCCCCTAATGCCCTCCCCCTACAAGAATGAGCAGCGCTGGCGGCAACCGGAAAGGTGCACATTGGACCCAGAGGGGCCCGGGGAGGATGCCCTCCTTCCCCCCTTAGGTGCTTCTGCTGACCCCTAGAGGCCAAGCCTCTGAAGTGCGGCTGCCCCCCCGCCCCCCCCCCACCCCCCCCCGCCTCCTTCACCCCCTCCACCGCTGTCTGCCAGGGCGCTGCAGGGGTGAAGCAGGCGGCGCGAACATCACCAGCCAGTGCTGCCCGCTACGTGGAGGCTTTCCGGCCAGGGCAGGGGGCGCCGGAGAAGGGCGGGAGCGGCAGACACCCCCCCTCCCCCCCCCCGCACCCAGGGCTTCAGTGAAAACTCAAGTTCACAAGCAGGGCTTCGGCTCAGCCCGGTTTGCACAGCTGCTGTTGCTGGCTGTACTCAGGACAACGCTCTCCCCTCCCCCGCGTGGAGGCCCGTGACCCCTCCGCCCACCGCCACCCTAACAGGCAGGTTTAGTTCACGTACACTGTTCCGATTCTGTGACTCGAGGCAGCGGCTGAGCCGGATGCCCCGAGCTTATCCGCTTCCACCAGGGAGGACGCCTTCCCTGGCTTTTATCCCTGCTCCTGCCCCAGGCTGGGAAGGTGTGTCTGGGGCGTCTGGGGAGGCCGCTGGTGCAGCCGGCAGTGCCACCGAGGGCTTGCGTGGCCCCGACCAAACCAGGAGCCCGTTAGCTTCCGGGTTTCTCTCCACCGTTTCGTTTCCCTGGAGGTAGGAGAGGAGGGGCCGACAGGGCTGCAGGTGATAGGAGACAGCCAGCGGCTGCCCCCTCTCCTCCAGACCAGCCTAGGCCTTTCGGCTCTCCAAAGGCACTTACCTCTGTCCCCGAGCCTCCTCTGACCCCACGTCCTCCTCTTCCCTGCCATCTACCAACGTACCTCAGTCTCCAGCAGACCCAACCTCTACACCTATGGTCTGGGGCAGGTCTGTTTCGCCAATGCCCACCTCTTCGCCCCTCCACGTCTGCCTGGGTCTCCTTGAGCCACAGCTGGCTGCCCACTGGGTCTCGGAATCCCTTCCAGTGCCTCCAGAAAGACCAGGGCGGCCCGAGCCTTCCTGCCGCGGTGGTGGGTCAGACCCGTGGCCAGGGGTGGGCATCCCCGGGTAGCAATCCACGATGCACTGTACCTCAGAGAGAGAGCATACCATGGGCCTCATGGGCACCGTGCCCTCCGTCCAGGCGAGGACAGCCGGTTACAGTAAAATACTGCTTGCAAGGAGACAAGGGCCAGGCTGCCCTCAGGCGCCCCTGCGTCTTCACTTTGGTCTCTCGGGAAGAGCCAGCAGGTCTGATTTGCTCTTTTTCAGCCCTGTCTCTCTCCTTCTCTCCACCCCCACGCTGCTGAACCGATTCATTTCAATCACAAAGGAAAACTAAGGTGGGGGGGGATACTTAGTCTATTATCACACACATATTAATATGTTAATACTTTCTTTCTTAAAAAAAAAAAAAAACCTCTTGACGTTATTATTTTGCAGACTACGCTTTATAGTACCTGTGTGACGGGACCTAGAACACTGGATACAAATAGAGCTATGTTGGTTTATCATAATATGTACGCAGAAACTTTCCTTTTGTCATATTATCCTTGTAATGTAAGAAGATTGTTAATAAAAGCATTTAAATTTACTCACCAAGGTCGAATCTCTGCCTCCTTGCCTCCATCCCAGGCCTGGGCCCTGGGCAATCCAGAATGGGTCCTATTTCAAAGGCTCCGGGGTCAGGATAGGAGCCTGCCTGCCGCTGCCAGGTTGGAAGGTACTAGAAGAGACCTCTAAGCCCCTTCCTGCCTCTCTCGCTTTTCCCCCAGTCAAGTCCATTTCCAGCAGGTAACCTACATGCCTCACCCACCTATCTGGCCAAAAGGAGGTGTAAAACCGAAACCATTTAAAATAAACCTACCTGCCCCCGCATGCATTTATCTATCCCACAGAGACTCTCGGAGGAAGCACACCCAGAGCGGTTGCGGACAGACTGTTGTTCTGATGCTCTCTCCAACTGCCTTGCACAGTTCTCCACCTGCACACCTGGTCCCTGGGGAGGGTCTTCCCCCACTGGTTCACTAACGGCACTGGCATGGGGACGGGTGTAAGCGATGCTTTGCCCAAATTGTTCTAGAGAAAAGATGGGCATAAATTCAGTAAAGACATAGATAAAGTGTTTGTATTTCTTCTAAAGAGGATCTAAGCTCTCCTACTCTCAGCTTCGGCTCCCCGCTAATTGGCTTCCTTTCAGGGGCTGTCCTTCTCCCCTTTCCTTAATCTCTGCCATCTTCCTCCCAGGCTGTGACCCTCAGGTCACTCAGGTCCCCTCAGTTGGTCACTCAGAGGCTTCCTGTTGTGAAAGCCACCCCACAGTGCCCATGGAATGTTCTGGTTCTCTTCTTTTCCCAGAAGATGGGGGATAGGAGAGGAAGGAGCAAAGGGCCACAGCTGTCCATGACTATCCAGCCCAGGGGAACCAGCATCAGCCCACACTCCGTTGCTGGCCATCTGGATTTGACTTTCATTGGCGGTCTTATCTGGAGCCTATTAATGATTTCATCACTGGAGAGCAAGGAATGGAAAGATCCTCCACCTGCACTTGGCCGTGAGATCGGTCTCCCCAGAGCCGGGCTTGGAGGATGTGGTAAGACAATGAAGTCTAGCCCACTCCCTTCCTTCCCCCTTCTCTCCAGTTGCTCCCTAGCTTTCCTCTCCAAGAATCAAAGGACAAGTTCCATTCACATCAGAGAGATGACGCAGGACACTGACTAGTGGCCCAAAGACCCGAGGGGATGCTATGTGACAACGTCTACAATGACCTTTTGAAAACACACAAGTCTAGTCGTGGCGTCTTCTCTGCTTAAAACTCTCCGGTGTTTCCCATTGCCCTTGAAGTTCAATCCAAGGGCCTGAGCATGACCATCGCCCTGCACAATCTAGCCCCTGCCTACCTCCTGGCCTCAGCCTGTGACCTCGTCTGCCCCGGGGCTCCAGGCACACCTCCCTTCTCTGTTCCTCAGGCTCACCAAGCTTTTTTCTGCCTCAGGACCTCCCATTACCCCGGGGCCCTCTGCCTGGGATGGTTTCCCCCAGGATGGTTGTATGGCTGAGCTCTTCTCCTCTTTTAGAATCAGCTAAAGTGCCACCTGCTCAGAGAGGTCTTCTGTCTCTAAATAGCCACCCTCGAGGCACTGCCCATTGTCCCTCCCGTAATTATTTTCTTTCAAGACCCTTATCTCTGTTTGCCACTGTGTCTGGGGGTGGGGGTGGCCGTGTGTGTCTGTGTGTGATTTTTCTATGTCTCGTCTTCCCCCTCTAGGTTGTAAAGCCCACAAGAAAAAGTGGAGACTTTCTAATATCACATAGTAGGCATTTAATCAATGTTTATTGAAATGATTTCACGCAGCACCTGATAAAAGTATAATCCCATTAATGCTGTATTGGTCACAGGGGAAGTCCTGGATGCTTCCACTTCGTCTGTCCCTGTATGAGTTTCTCCATTTAATCAGGATGACTCTGCACCTGACCCCCGGCTATCTCCGGCCTTGACTCAGCCTCTTCTTTATACAAAGCTGGACGTGGCCCCTGAGGTGCCTACTTGAAGTACCCTCCACTCCCACCGGCTCTTGTCCCTTGAATAATGGTCTCTTCCAATCCAGGCAGGTGTCCCCTCTTTCCCCGAGCAAAGAGAACTTCCCAGCGCCTTTCAGCTTGGTAATTCTCAGGCCGTGGTTCCAGGTAGCATTTTAAAGCCACGGTGTGCGTATCTAAGTTACCTTTCCAATAAAGACGCTTGGCCACTGGCTGTATGTCAGAGCCTGGACTTTAGGGTTAGAGGACACCACATTGGATCCCCGCGCCCCGCCCCCCCCGCCCCCACCCCCCCGCCTCTTATAAGCTGTGAGACTTTAGGTAGGTCACTTATCTGAGTCTGTGCCTTCAGCGCTTAGCACAGAGCAGTGGTCCACGGCATGCTGTTTATCGTCATTATCGTCAGATCAGGATGACATAGGTGCTAGAAGGGTGTGTGCTTCCCCACTGCCATCACCTTTCACCCGGAATTACTGGGGCCACCTTGGATGAGGACAGCTGGCACGGACTCCTCTGCCTGAATGGGGGTCACCTCTTCCTTTCCAGTCTAGAGAGCCTCAGGGAAGATTCTCCTGTTTCAAGAGCTCACCCTACCTGGCTCTCAAAGGAAAAAAGGCTGCAGAGAGATTTTGTTTGTTTGGGGCTGGAAAAATGAGTTTCTCTTTGCTTGTCCCTGGCTTGGGCGCCTGGGTTTCTGAAGCAGGATTTCTGCCATCCCCCGGTTGCCACTGAGCTGTCCTGAAACACCAAGAAGGAGCTCCGGTCTGGGCTGCTTGAGGGGAGACCACACCCGACCGAAGAAGTACCATCTCAGGGCCCTGAGCACATGGTGGCCACCACTGGACCGGTTTCCGTGGCAACGCCTGGCTTCCGGCCCCAAGACCGCCTTCCTCCCACCTCCTCCCAGGCAGGTGTCTGCCTCCATTTCTAGCTTGGGGATGCTTCTGAGGTTCCTGCCAAGGAACTCAGGTGCTGGCTCACCTGCAGGAGGGAAAGGAGGGGAGGATGGGGGCAGTTTTTCAACACTGGCAACAAGAAAATGCCCAACCCCCTAAATCTATCCATAGCACATCCTGTGGCTCTAGCCTTGCCAGGTGTCTGCCCTGGAAGGGAGACAGAACAGATGCTAGGGTTCTGAGCTTCTGGAATAGTGGTGCTTCCGACTGGCTCCAAAAAAAATAGAAAGTCTTGGGTGGAAAATTACCACCAGCACATGAGAAGAGGCTGACTCGGGAGCCTCAGGTGACATCGTATATCGTCTCGAGGAGTGGGTGGATGTCAGGAGGGACCGTTAGACGATGCTAGGCATGGGGCAGAGAAGGCAGGTACACAGGTACATGGGTTTAGCCTGTTTTATGTATGATATGGAAGACCAAAGATGTGTGTGAAAGGTACGTTGTCGCCAGTTTCAATCACAGGATCATAAAACCTTAAAGTTAGTGATCGTTTGGTCCAAATTCATTTTACAGATGGGGACACTGAGGCACGAAGGCAAGTGACTTACCCAAGGCCGCAAAGTGACATAGCCATGCTGGGTTGCTGGTTCTTAGCTCCTAAATGCAGGGCTCTAGACTTGAGTCCCTCTGCAGGGACAGAGCTTATACTTAAGGCAAGGCGGTTCAGTGGAAAGCCCCGTATAAGGCTTGTTTAACTCTATAGAACTCTATAAGCCCTGTATAACTCTTCTTCCCTCTTCCAGACTCTCAAATATTCGTTTGGGGCTCTAGTGGGCCATATTCATAGTTACCTGGGAAACAGTCTATCTTTGGCTCTGTGGGGTAGGACCTACTTCTCCTACTCTATTACGAAAATAAACATCCAGGTTGTCATTAAAATATAATAAATATGTGTATAATATAAAATAAGGAATTATATGCGCAGCCTTAGAAAGCAAAGACATCTCATGGTTTTCTTCATGGATCATTTATCCTGTATAAGAGCTTTGCTTTTAATCAGCCCTGGCTGATTCCCTACTGACTGTGAAATTCAAGTCCCAGCCTTTGCCTGATGCCAGAGGCTCTTCCTCCAGAGGCCAGGGCCGCAGTGGCCACCAGGAGGCCTTATGGTGACGGGCCTCCGGGAGTCCTCTTGTCCCTGCCCACCTTCTGGAGCACAAGAGAACTATTGGCTGCTGCACTGATCTTCCAATGATGGGAGTGTTTCTTTTGGGGATGTTAGGGAAAGAATTCTCTAGTTCCTACCTCATTTTTTTTCTTCTCAAGAATGAAGTCAGAGTCCCGAGAGGCCAGTTCCCCTGCTTGCGTGTAGCCCCTTTGATTCAATGCTCAAGCAAAGCCATCAAGGCACACACATACACACACACACACACACACACACACACACATGCACACACAGAGAGCACTTTATGATTCAGCATTCTACTCACTCCTAGGTACATATCTTAGAGAAACGTGTGTATGTGAACAAGGGGATATGCACAGGCATGTCCACAGCAATCTTGTAATAGGAAAAAAAAGGAAACATCTAAACGTACGTCAGTAAGAGGATGGGATTCTGGCATCTCCATACGATGGAATGTTATGCAGCAGCAAATGCATGAATGAATGAGCCAGTGAACGAGTGAATGAATGAACTACAGCCACATGGGTCTGCATGGATCAAGCTCAAAATTTTAACGTGGGCGGGGGGCAGCGCCTGGATGGCTCAGTCGGTTAAGCATCCGACTCCTGATTTTGGCCCAGGTTATGATCTTGCGGCTCATGAGATGAAACCCCACGTCGGGCTCTGCATTAACAGTGCGAAGGCCGCCTGGGAGTCTCTCTCTCCCTCTCTGTCTCTCTGCTCCTCCCTTGCTCACTCTTTTTCTCTCTCTCAAAATAAGTAAATAAAAACCAAAACAAAACTTAAAACGATTTGGATGGGGGGCAATAGCGGGATGCGATTTAAACAAAGTTTAAAACACGCAAACACACTCTGACGCTGCTCAGGGTTTACCTACACGCGTAGCGAAAGGATGAAGAAATGCTTGGGGGGAGAAACATGGCGGTCTCCTGAGTGAAGGACTTGAGAGGACTTTGACTACCTTGGTCGAGTTTTATAAAACTCGGCAGCGGCTTATGAGTGTTTACCAGATTGTTTTTTGTGCATATAGGTCTAAAATGTTAAGTGAAAAGAAAGAAACAAGACACCAGGCACCTGACCTGGTTGGAAATTATTTATTTACCATTGAAAGGTCGGTGTTCCCCAATGTGACACCAGACGTATGACTACAACGTCTCATGCGTCTTTTTGTACTTCAGTTCATGACTGCGAAACAGACACACGCTTAGCACTGACAACAGCAAACACAGGCGGCAGAAACAAATCACGAAGACTAGGTCTGTCTTTGGGGGGGTCCTCGCCTCGATCTGGCTCGGGCTGGGACTACCTCCCTCCAGGACTCCTTTACACCCCAAGGAACTGCCCCCGGGGAGCCTCTCTTCCAACCCCACCCTCTCTATCCAGCGTCATATGTCACTTAACCCACACCCAGAGTCATATCTCAAATTGAAATGGACGGACACGCACAAGGACTCGAGCAATAGACACTCAGCAAATACACACTGATTTGATGTAAGAGGCAGAGTCACAGATGAACGCGGGCGGACTCCCATCGCCATCCAGGTCACCTTGGGGGCCACAGGCCGGTCTGCGATGGGTTCTTGCCTTATTTCCATCTCGCTCCATGCCCTTCTTCGAAAATGCTCCCTGGCCAAGCACAAGGTGTTCCTTTCAGAAATGATCGGCTGAAGTCACACGGGCCCAATTACTCTAATGGGGGTGGGGGGGGTTGAGTTGCACGTGTGTCTGCTACAAGGTACGCGGAGGCGAAGATCACCGAAGTCTGTCGATATGGTGGTCTGGGACCTCTGGGCGATTGAAAATGCACCAAGACGGAATTTTGTTGGAAAAGCACGGCCGTTACAGTCTCTTCTGTCACTAGGTACATGTACAGGTGGCTGGGATTTGTCATTAGGTGATGGTAGCACTTACATGTGAATGTTCAGGCCGACGGCTGAGGTGTCTGCTGCTTTTGCCATTGAGAACTCAGGACAGACGGACTTTTGTGCCACTCGCTGTGTCTCTTCCTGCCAACCCCCTATCCATCCTTCATTCATTAATTCACGCAACAGACACTCATCGGGGGCCCGTGAGCTAGCTTCATTCTGGGTCCTCGGAACACACAGGTGAAAAACCTCCCGCAAAAACCCATCTCGTTCTGCGCAGGCCTGCTCCATGAGGTGGTGGGTGACACTATGATGTGCTACGGTGGCGTCTGACTCTTACTGGGGCAGCCTTTGGATTGGATTCTGGAAAGCGCAACGCTTGAGGTACAAAGAACGGATGCCTCGTGATGGAACGACCAGAGGCAGAGTTGATCTTTCTGGCGTCCGAGGCCCTCTCCGGCCCACCTCAAACATCCTTCAGTGCGACTGTGAGGCAGGTGCATAGATTTATAAGGAAGTAGAACCCGTGTTTCCTGATTTTAAGTCTAGAATCCAGAGTGTTGTCCGTTGGAGTAGCGGATGTTGCCAAGAAGAGAATACTGGTCAGCTCGTGTAGGAAATGTTTTGTTTCCTTGTGGCTATGCCAACCCCAACAGGCAGACCAGGGCGTGAGGGGAGCCTCAACAACGTGTTAATAGGAAATCGCTAGCAAATGCTTTGCCTAAAAAGCACTTGGCAGGGGGGTGGTCCACCTTAATGAACAAGACCTCCAATTCTGAAAGCCTTTCCAATTAAACAGGGATTTGATATTTTTTTCTGTTTCTTCAGATGCTTTTCTACTTCTGCACGGGACGGGCAGATCGTGACAGAAGGTGATAAGGCCCCTGCTCAGATTCTCAGGGAGAGGCCAAGCATGGCGGGAAAGAAGCACGGCCCTTACCCATCTCGCCTCGGGGTCCCTTGTGGGTCATAGGACCGGGTGACATTTGAAAGCCCAGAGTTTGGATGTCCCGTAGCAGAGTTCAGATGCAGAATGCATGGTTCTGGAAGTGCCTGGGATGGTTCTGGCGCTTTCCAGTCATGGTCAGCTGCCATCTTGAAGCGTCAAGATGATCTGTGGGTGGCCTGAGCGTTTGTTTTTTTGGCCAGAGAATGCCGACGGCTTCGGAGCACGATTTCATCTACCACCTCATTCACAGATACAGAACTGCCATGTTGCTGGTCCTGTTTTACAGATGGCCAACCACGGAACCCAGGGATCCTGGTTCACGGGCAAATATCCCACCCCCTCGGCAAGACGCATCCTTTAACTGACGATGTGGACAGCTATTTGGAATAAGAAGGTAGGGATTTGAAACCCAGGCTGCTGGTTACTTACTGATTCAAGCGACAGGCCCTGAAAATTCAGGAAGGGAGGCACACTCTCAAAAAACTCTCTCCTCTTTCAAGTTACCTTCCTTCTCCACATCTACGGAGCTAAACATAATAGACTAAGTTAATATGTGCCCCCACCCCTCCCCACCCCCCCCGAATTCCTCCTGGAAGGGCTGACATGCTGAGAGATGCATCTGTCTCAGAGGGTCACTTGGGTGATGTCGGTGGATGTGACAACTAGTGCCTCGTGACGAACAGGCTCGTCACGGAAGATCTCCCCAAGTATAACGTGAACCGAGTTTGAGATAAAACGATGGGGAGTTATTGAACAAAAAGCACAGAATTCAGCCCCAGAACAGGATCTGAAGGGCACAGATGAAAATATTAAGCATTAAAATAGTCAAATGAAAGAAACGGACAGGCCTCCCACATTTCACACTGCCCGCTGAAATGTCCTGCACTGGAACTGGCTGCCCCTGGGGACTGTAGCCCCAACAAGGACTGCGAAAAACCTGTCCGGAATGCCGTAGAAGGGATTTCTCCAAATGCGGTGCTCCAACCTCGGCATCAAAACCCCTCGGTGCTGGTTAAAAATGCAGGTGCCTGGGTTTCGGCCGGGAAGATCGACTTGGAATGTCGACGGGTGGGCCCGGGGAATGTGCTGGTGATTCTTTACACACGAAGGTTTGAGAACTGCTGGGTTCCTGCCGCGACCGGGTCGGGGGCGTGATTTAATGCCGATTTCATCCCACCCCGACAATCCCGGATTCTCCGAGTTGATCCAGGATACTTTATTTCCTCCATCATTTTTGCAACGCCTCTTTTTAAAGAGCCACCTTCTGCACGCACGTTATTCCCCACCTTAAGCTCTCTCTGCATCCGGCCGGACCCCACCGGCCAAACCTGCCCGTGGGCTGTATCTGACAGGCATCTCTTCAACAGCACAGAGGAGCCAAACGCATTCCTCAGTGGGACCCAAATGTCCCGTGTCCACCCCCGGCCCTGCCTCGCTCATGTTTTAGAAATGAGAGTGTAAGAAGAGAGGGGCGGGGTCCTGGCCTTTGCAAACACATCTGTCCCCCGGGTGTCGGGATGAGGATGGGGCACAAAGAAGACGTCGCGGAGGACAGCGGGGCTGGAGGGGCGGGGCTGTGCCCGACAAGGGAGGAGCCCAGGCAGCTGGCTACAGACGCAGCTGGTGCCACATGGCGATCTGCCTCCGGGGGTTTTTGAGCATTTCCTCCCAGTGGTTGCGCTCGGAGCCCGAGGCGTGCAGGCCCAGGCTGCAGCGGCCAAGCGCACAGCTCTGCCCCTCCTCGTCCTGGCCCAGCACCTCCAGCTCCACACTGGAGGCCTGCAACAGGCCATCCGGCAGCTCGAACATGATCATCTCGTTCCACACGGGGTTGATCTTGTGCTTGGCCCGTTTGGTCTGCTTCTTCTTCAGCTTCTGAGCCTGGTGCTTTAAGGTGACCTTGACAGAGACATCTGGGGGAAAGAGAGAGACAGAAGGGTAAGCTGGTGGGGGGGGGGGGGGCGGGTAGCGGGCCCAGGATGAGGCTCCCCCTCGGGGCTGGAGAGACGGGGTCTCCGGCTCAAGATGTGCATCGAGGCTCCCTCTGGGCACGCCCCGCTCTCACCGGGCCCTGCGCTCATTCAGTTGTTAAATGGCCCCCGTGTGGCACTAGACCGGGGGATACGGCAGAAGTTCCTGCCTCCACAGAACTTAGGCTGTGGTGTGGAAAGCACCCAATAGCATAGTACATCCAGGGTGGTCGTCTGGTGGCCCAGGCTTGGGTCAAGCTAGAACCACCACCTGCCCTGAGCCCTTCCACGCGTCTTCAGGTCCCACGTCAAACCGGGCCCAGGATAATGGCTCAGCTTGATTTTTAAACTCGGACTAGAAAAACTAAGCCACCCCCATGGCTTCACCCCATTGGTCTGTCCATGCGAGCGTTCTGGCTGATTATGAAGATAGAAGGTCTTCTCCTCCGTTGTTTTATAAATTTCACTTGAGGGCCCCGGCTTCACGTGGAGGACGAGGGCACACTGCCTTGGCCCCCCAGGGGCACTGCACCGATGGAACCCAAGACAGCAGCACAGGTCACTGGACAAGCTCTCACGGAACATCACAAGGCTCAGGACCCGGACGATGTTTTCATTTGTCAAGGTTCCCGAAGCTAATGTGAGAATAATTGTTACTCGGTATTCATTGCTATAATTATCATCCCCGGGTGGCTAGTTTGTTATTTCAGCCGATAGATTTGAGAGACAAAGTGTTGTGCTGTGATTGTCCTGACAGGAGGTGTAAAAATAAATAAATAAATAAATAAATAAATAAATAAATAAATACAAATAAAAAAAGAGTAGGGGGCAAAGAATTGTCTGGAGGGGAGGAGAGGAAGCACTGAACTCTGGCCTTTGGCTCAGGAATCTGTCGGCGAAACCAGTTCTGATTTCTTTTGCCCCAAATCGTTTGCTCAAAGGTAATGAATGCGGTGGCAATTCTCAGTTTGTGTCCTGCTATAAATATCTATTTATTTATCCCCTGCTATGAGCACTTGGCTCTGGGTCCAAGCCGCATACTGCTACGTTTCCGGCCCTGACAAGAGAGCCCGTTTCGGTCCCCAGACTCGGGGTCTGTGCTGGGGTATCCAGAAGCAAAACCTGAGGCTTCCAGAACGTTGAAGAGATGCTTATTTGGGTATATGGGGCACAGATGCCCGAAGCTTCAGGCCGCCTCAGCCCAGGCACCCACACACCTTCTGCCAGCATCCGCACTCCGCTGATGTGGGGGTGGCAGGTTGACAAAGACTGAGAAGAGAGAAGAGGCTGGGGGGGGGGTGGGCGTGGGGCACACGGTGACGGCCAGCTGAGACAGGAGGACCTAGCCTTCCAGACAGCAGTTGGTGAGATGAGTCCAGCTGGGTGTGGGTGATGGGCTAAGCTAAGCATCTTCTTAGCCCAGATGCTCCAGTCCGTGGCTCCGGTCCTATCCTTGGCTTCTTCTGACCCGTGGGTAAGACGGGTTCCTCTCATGGATGGATCTGGAAGGTAGGAAGCTCCAGGCAGCTCACACCTGGGCCCGATGGAGGGATCGGCCCAGGAGTAAACGGATATGAGTTTAAAGAAGGGAGTGTGTTCTCACTCACCCTTCCCCAGGAGCGCCTTGGGCTGGTTGGAGTGGAGGTTCTTGGCCTTAATGAGCACGACCAGGAGGCGGTTGGCAGCTGGGAGATAGCTGATGGATAGAAGGACCTCTCCAGTTCCTGCAGATGGTTCCTGAAACAGAAGAGAGGATACAGGAGGGGAACCCATCAACTAAATGCTCAGCCTGGGGTCACACTGGACCTGTATCCAATAGGCATCCTAGAAACCATGTACCCATCGAGGCTGCTTTCTTACAGAGGGAGGAGGGCACCGAGGAATTCTAAGTCGCGTGTGCCTCCATAAGAATTTTTCAGTTGCCGCAAATTGTGATTTTCCAAATTATCATATGTTCAAACCCAACTTCTAAAACACATCAAAGAGATGCCACTTCGGATGTGGCAGGAGCAGAGGGTCAGGACCCCTTCTCAGCCTTCGCCATCCCCCACAAGCTCTTGGGGTATCTTTATAGAACACTAGGGTTCTCGGGGACGCAGTTTGAGAACTGCTGCATCGACCCGTCAGGTTCCTGCGGCAGTGGGGAGTTGCGATTCCTTACTCTGTTTGAAAAGATAATTCCTTCCAGCCCCTGGAGGGCTGAGAGTCAATAATATGATGTACGAATGCGGAGCAGGGCCTTGCCTGGTCAACAGAACAGCCAACTGTGTCAACAAAAAAGCCGGGCATGCGATGTTAGGAGGGGCACCAGAGACCTCCGGCAATAACCTTGCTTTGCAGGAGGTGCTGACGCCCCCTGTCAAACAGCCAGCACGCCTTTCCTCCGTCTGTGGCTCTACAGAGTGTCTCCGCTGAAATTCCTACAAGAATCTGTTTGGAATTTCAACAAATCAACTGAGGGACAAAAATGACCCAAAAAAGGCCCCCACAGGAGGCAGACAGACGCGTGCCATGGTCAAAAGGTGGCGTGACAGATTTCAGCACCAGACCATCCGGGGCTGAGCACCATTTACTAGCTGGGTGCCCTCCAGTCCATCATTTCACTCCCCACACCTCTGTTTCCTCATCTGTGGAATGGGAACCGTTGGCTGGGGTTATCGCCACCGGTCATCCAGGAAGGACAGCCACCACTTTTTGAGATTGTGAAGCAGGCATATTGTTTCTGGACGAAGAGGAGACAGTTTGGGCTTTGGGAGTGAGGCTGGAGGAGGCTGGCTGGGCCCTCTGCCCCCGTCACCCCTTTCCTCCGGGAAAAATGTCTTTGACGTGACTGCATCGATTCCACCAGCCCTAAGTAACCAGTCACACGACAGAATGATTTGGGAGCTGCCAGGAACGTTGGCAATGACATGAGTAACCGCAGCGAGGACTAATTAAACACTTATTATGGGCGAGGCGCGATTACGTTATCTATCCCACTAGGATGCAAGGTCCGTAAAGCGGCTCCCAGGACCCGGCCTACGGTTGACACACTGTCAACTATTTGTGAGTGCAAGAAGTAAGAGAGAGGGTTCATTTTCAGAAATGCCAGATGAAAGCTGTGCCGTCTCGTTAACAGTAGGTCTACAACCTATTGGAAATATGTATGAACCCCAGCCCCCCACAGTGGAGCCCCAAACGCTTAGACACTTCACTTCCTGGTTCTTCTTCCCCTCTCCGTGTCTCGGGCTTATTTTCGCGGGCTTTGCGATGAGCGTGTGCCAAAGAACAAAGGGAGGAGGGACTGAGAGTCTCTGCGTCACCTCAGGGAATGTACATCTGCTCCAATGAGACTGATTTTTGCCTTACATGGGCATAGATGTCGTCTGAGTGAGGCTGTAACCTCTGTAGTCCTCAGCCAATGAGGAACCAGGGGCGGGACTTCACGCTAGGAGATAAATCGTCTGCTGTAACTGCCCCGGGTGTGCCTGTCCCTCAGACACCCACTCTTGCAAGAACGTTGATTAAAGCCTCACTCCACTGTACTCTGAGTTTCGGTGTCCCTCCTCTGATGGGGCCGGTGGACTTATTTCTCACAGTGAGATAGAAGGGTGAGATGTCTTACTGAATCTTGACAACAGTCCTAGAGATACCAATCTTGTATCCATTAAAAAAAATTTTTTTTGTAACATTTATTCATTTTGGAGAGACAGAGAGAGACAGAGCATGAGCGGGGGAGGGGCAGAGAGAGAGGGAGACACAGAATCCGAAGCGGGCTCCAGGCTCCGAGCTGTCGGCGCAGAGCCCGACGTGGGGCTCGAACCCACGAACTGCGAGATCGTGACCTGAGCCGAAGTCGGACGCTCAACCGACTGAGCCACCCAGGCGAATCTTGTCCCCATTTTAAGCATAAGATCTTGATGCTTCAGAGAGCACGTCCCCACCTGAGGTCATGTAGCCAAAGTAAGAGAAGTAGCAAAACTGAGGTCTGGTCTGATACCGAAGACCAGGTCCTAAGCCAGGGCTCTTCAGACCTCTTGTTCCACAGCGAAGGAGCCGGGCCCAGGGACTTGTCCGGGCACCCAGAGGGGCAGCAACAGACTAGGGTGGACCACAGCCTCCCGATTCAAGGCTGCTTCTTGGAGGCCCATGGGTGACCTGTGCTGTAGCCACAGGATGATCCGGCTTAAACATCCTGCTCCCCTTGGACCAGGCAAGAGGAGCTTGGTCCCATCAGCTCATGAAGGGCTCGTCACCTTTGTATAGGGTGCCAAGGCCCTGGATGAGCCCGGCCGGCTGCACCCCAGCCAGACAATTTTAGCAGCACCTGCCAGCTCAACTCTGCGGCTCCAAGTACCTGCTGACAAAAATAACCTTCTTCACCCACACCCTGCCCCCCATCTTTCTCTTGGGCTCTCAGCGAATCATTCGAGATGCCCTCGGAGTGGGTTGCTCTATGATCCCTGATGACGCACACGCCACATTCGGGCTGAATGTCTTCCGGCAAGAACTGGCTGGCCCCTCCGTTAACCCGTTCTAGCCCACAGAGGAGCGAAGCAGCCGCTGAAGGCTCTGCCCGCCTTGTTCACGTCAGCGCACACCCTCGAGCTGGGGCCAGGGCCACCCTCACCTGCCGCGGGGCGCCAGCTCCTAGGTCGGACGGCATGCTGCAGTCATTGTTCACGTGTGTGGAAGCAGGCCAGGGGGCCACGAGGATGTGACAGTGTCCTTGAGGCACAGTGGCCCCTCTGAGCATGATGAGGATTAGAATGCGTGCACTGTGAGGGCAGGGCCTGGTCCTAATTTCTGCTGTGTCCCCAGCTCCTGGCGCTGTGCCTGGCACAGGCTGGAAACCGGGCAGGGTGTTTGTGGGATGAATGAACGTGTCTTGCTCTGCTAGGGGGAAGGCTAGAAGGTCTGAGACTTCCAGAGAGATAGGCTCCCTCGGCCCTGGCGGCACCGAAGTCTCCAAAGCCCTAGGGGAGCCCCTCCACCTCCAGAGAAAGCTGCTCTACCAGCCGAATAAACCAAAGTGTGCGATCTTCTTCCCAGGCCCCCCGGGCTGTGATTCCGCACAAATCCCAAACCACGCGCTAATTAGGGACTGTGCTTCAGAACAGCCTGGTTCCAGCTGAGAGTGGCTGCAAATTTTTGTCCATTTTCTGAGGCTGGGAAAGAAAGAAAAATAAGGCAAGGAAGAGATTATAGCAAAAAGGGAGGCAGGTGGGGACTGAAGGCGTCCGTCAGGGAAGGCTCTAGCTGATGGAGCCTCATACACCATCGGGCACTCAGACAGCATTTACATGGCACAGTGGTGAGGGGACAGCACAGGACTCACAGCCAGACCAACCCGGTCCCGAGGTCCCGCTTGTAATGTCCCAGCTGGGTGACCCTGTAAGGGTCACCCAGCTACTCTAAGCCCCAGGCTCCACGTCTGTAAATGAGTCACAGTGTCACCTTTACCAGGCTGCTCCGGGAAAGAACTGGGATAGAGTTCCAAGCAGAGCAGCCGATAGATAAGTACCCCCAAATGAATGCGCTTTGTTAGTATTTTATCACTCTAGCATGGGAGTCAGCAAACTTCTGTAAAGTCAGGTAGTAAATACTTAGGACTCTGTAGGCCACCCAGTCTCCCCGAGAAGGCACCGGCCAGCAGGTTGAGACTGGTCTTCTAGAAGGTTCTCTCTAGGCTCCACTGTGGCAGCCCTTGGATAAGGCCTTGACCCCAGAGCCTAAATAATCACACACCGTCCTACAGCCCTGATGTCTCCGACCCCTCGCTGCCCTGACCTGGGAGGATCGAGAGACCCCTCTCTGAGCAGTGCAGCCTTTCAGCAGACCTTCCTCTCACACCCTCGGCTCCCCTGACAGCAGAGGGCTGGGGAGAACCATGCCAGGGCTGGTGACAACAGAGAGCACCGGGCTCTGGGGCTGTCCCTAGCCCAGTCCATCCTCCAAATCCCAGTACAAATGCCATTTCGCACCAGGCCTTCTAGAACTCTCCATCAGAGTTAGGTTAGGCCTTTCTTCCATGTCTTAGGATTCAATGCATGTCCAATATCATCGTTGTCCTTGTCAATGTCACTCGTCTGCTCCAGTTTATGCCTCTGGCCTGTAAGTTCTAGGTAGAAGGATTCCACACGGTGCTCATCTCCCCAGCAGTGCCTGGCACACAGCAGGGACACAGGGAATATACGTGAATATAAATGGGGCCATTACTGGGGCGCCTGGAGGGCTCAGTTGGTTGAGCATCTGCCTCCTGATTTCAGCTCAGGTCACGATCTCACGGTCATGAGATCGAGTCCCATGTCGGGCTCCATGCTGGGTGTGGAGCCTGCTTTGGATTCTCTCTCTCTCCCCCCTCTGCTCCTCCCCCACTTACTCTCCCCCCTCCCCCCGAGCATCAGAGCCAAATCACACATAATGTGTTTTCCATGATGGCAGGGGGATCTTACATGGCAAGCTAGAAGCAAAACCAGACTCCAGAAATTCCATAGGCTGGGCTGAGTCCACTCCAGCCCTCCACCCTGTTCACGACACCGAGCGTCCTCTCACACACGCACACGCACACGCACACGCACACCCGGGGAAGGTCCGCTTGTTTCGAGAGCCCTGGCCCAGTCCTGCCGCCGCATGCTCCCCTAACAGGCTTCAACTTTCCTGGTGCGAGGTCACCCTACCTTAACTGAAGTCTTCAGCTCACCCCACTGGGCGGCCCCCAGAGGCACAGACACCCCGTCCAGGCCCAGGCGGAGCTCCCCGACCACGCTGTGGCGGGAGAAGCGGTCGCAGGTCCGCAGGGTCAGCAGCAGGGTGGCTGTGGGGAGCTCTTCCTCCGCCAGGGGGAGCGCCAGGCCTTCCTCCCACATGGTGTGCAGCTGCCGCTTCTTCAGGGCCGTCTGGGCCTCTGCGGTGCCCGTCCTGTTGGCCACGCTGCCTTGGACATAGCAGTCACAGCCTCCATCGTGGCCACTGGTCACAGCTGCAGCCAAGGAGATAGCAACACGGACGTGGGACTTTCTCAAGGGCAAGGGTAGAGGAGAAACACAGGCCTGCTTTGAGCTGCCGCAGCCAGCTGAATGGCCATGACCTCAGGGGTACGAAAGCCCCAGGGCTGACCACCTTGGCTTTGCGGAATCCCCTTTCAGTAAGACACTCTGCAATGGGAGAGCCTCCGAGGTGGCCAATGTCAGCACACGCTGGTCTTCCCCTGGAGAACAGGGACGTGACTGGCTGCTTCCCGGAGCCCTTCCCACCTCATGACTCTGAGGTTTCCCCAAGATGCCGGGGCCCGCAAACTGCTGAGGGCTTTTATGCTCTGATACTGTAATTTTTAAATTTTTTTTTAACTTTTATCTTATTTTTGAGGCAGAGTGCAAGTGCGGGAGGGGCAGAGAGAGAGGGAGCCACAGAATGGCCCATTGTCAGCCCCAACTCCTTTGCAAAGTCTTAGCTCTGTTTGCTGATGGCAAAATTGTTGGGGCAGAGAAACCAGGGGCATCCTGACCCCTTGGACCAGTTCTTGGATTATAGAAATTTTGCTGACCATTCAGAACACCCTCTTTATCCCCCACAAAGCCCCGTTCAATGTCAAAGGCACCTGTGGCAGAGACAGCTAGCTGTTCACCAAAAACCCGTTTCCTCTTTTTGCTGAGCACCTGCTAAGCCACATTTCCCATGCTCCTTTGCATTCAGTGGCCATGTGACTGGGTTACAGCCAATGGGGTCTGAGCAGGAGTGATGCATGTTCTGTGTGGTCATGGCTTTTAAGGGGTGGTTGTGCTCCCTCCCTCTTCTCCCTCTCTCTCCACCTGCTAGATACAGATGACAAGGGGGCCTGAGAGGATAACGGGGACCCTGATGGAAGGAACCTGGTCCCTGAATCACCATTTGGAGGAAAGAGGTTTGAATCACCATTTGGAAGAGAAAGAGGCCAACCAGGATTCTCCACTTTGAATGTTATATGGGAGGGGAGTGGATTCCGCCCCCCACCCCCCACCACACACACACTTCAGGGTCCGTTCTTTACCGAGTGCTAATCCAGCACTGAGTGCTCCCTCCAGCCTCAGGTGCTCCCATTCCTCCTATACAGCTCCTCCAGGGGAGACGCACCCACGGAAGCCCATGAAAGTCAAATACAAGTAATACCTTCCAGGCGAGTCACAAACAGTTCCGCCTTCTGCTGGTCATAGTCCAAGCGGTAGTGGAGTTTGGGGGCTTGGTTCCAACTGGCGGCCTTCTCCGGGTTCCAGGCCTCTATGACACACACATCCTCTACCACACCTGTCCAGAGAGGTAAGGCCGTCACTGCCACCCGCACTATGGTCCTTGTTTTTCTAGATCCTCTCTTTCCCATGTGCTACCCATGCCACGAATGGAAACCAAAAGCGCTCTAGCCGGGGGCCAAGTCATGGTGGCCACCCCAGGGTGACACCTGCGGTCCTGGGATTACATGTTAAGGGACCATCACAGCCCAGTGCTCAAGACATGGCCTTTGGTGTCACACAGGAGCTGCCACTTAAGAGTTATGTGACCTTGGACAAGCTACTTGACTTCTTCGAACCTCAGTTTCCTCATCTTTGTAATGGGAATGATAACAGTGTCTCCTTCCTAGAGTTACTTGCATTAAATGATTCAGAAGTTCCCCCCAAACCACAAATATCGCTCACTCTGCCCCTCATTGGAACAGGAGTCAAACATCTGGAAGATTCTCGTTAGTCAAACATAATACGAGAATTAAAGGATCCAGCAGCTGTAGCCGACTCCACTTCGAGCAAATTGGAACTGAAAAAGTTTTGATTCTCAGAACAACTTTAGAGGGTAGAAATTTAAAGGCCTATTTAATTTCCAAAATGGCTTGTTGTGGGGTTCCTGCGCGTGGGGAAAAATTCCTCTGGTGCGTGTAAGTAAGGAACAGACTGACCACGATGTGAGCAATGCGTAAATCGAGACCGTCCTGAACACAGGACTCAGGTGGCTCCCAGGGGCACCACAGAGATGATCACAGCAGGGTCAGTGCCAGAAGGGTCCTGCCTGGCACCCACAGCTCTCCCCTCTCAGGCTACCCTCAGCCTTCGAATTCAAAACCAAATCAAAGCCAGACCAAAGCTGGCACGGCTTGGCAATGCAAGAATAGATTCTGCTTCCAGAAACAGAATTCTGAGCTCCCCGGGGGGCTGAGGATCATCACTGGTGGGAGCAGGACACGTTGGCCATCACGGGAACAGTGTCCGATGAATTTGGCATCCTCGTCGCCTGCACTCCCTTGCCTCTGGTCAATATTTGCTGAAGAATCAACTCCTGATAGATGTCTATGGAACCAGCGTTCTGGGGGGGTGGGGAACAATGACGAACGATGGCAAAGAGAAGACAAACTAATGTGTTCCGAATTCTTTAAAGTTCCAGGCTCTGACACACTGCCCTGTTCTTCCTGGTGGGCAGCATCCAATCCTGGCTCCCCCCGAGCTTTGGGAAACCTGGGGTTCCCGAGAAAGGGGAGCCCTCTTGTGATTATGATTACTACCCCCAACGCTCCACGTGCAAGCTCTTCCTCACCCTCGGATCTTAAGCTGTCGGGTCCTCAGTGGGTCTATTTGACATCTTTTTAAAATGCGGGGCTAAGACCTGGGCAGATGCGTTCCTGCCACAGGCACCTTGCAAATTGTTCTTGAAGAAACGCCAGGCTAATCGCTGTGGTTCTGGGTGGGGGGCGGGGGCACCGGCTCACCGGCCAGCATGCGCTCCAGTTGGACCCAGGCCAGGAGATGCGTAAAAATTGGGGTCAACGTCGGAGCCAGTTACGCTGCCTCCCCTTGTCCCGTCTGCCTCTCCGACCACACAAATAAAACCCCAGACCACACAAGAATCCGTTCTCCTGGATGTGTTTCTTGCCTCCTTAGGACAGCCTGCACGCTCTTTGGGGTAGGGGCTGTGCCTGCTTCGCGTATCTGCCCCAGCGCCCAGCACGGCCCTGTACCGCGAAAGGTTGCTGCATCTCGAAGTGGACGCTGATGAGAAGCAGGATAGAAACAACAGTGATAACAACACGCTTTGGTTACACCTTTGCTGCCACGCCCTGGGCTAAGCACTTTATATGCATTATTTTATTTACACTTTGCAACAGCCCTCCCGGGAAGACAACAGCAGAATCCCATTTCCGGTACGAGGAAACTGAGGTCCGGAGAGGTTAGCCACATGACCAAGGCCCCACGAGGAGTACGTCAAAGGGCAGAGAATTGGCCCCGGGACTCTGGAAGCCCACGCTTCAATCATGGCCCCTCCACGTGAGTTGAAAAGGACTCTCCACTCCCCAGTCGGAAGCTGGAGGCCTCAGAGAGAAGCCGGGTAGCAATAGGTCCACAGGAATAAAGGACTGTAATTCCCAGGCCCTGTGCCCCCGTGCTTGCCCAGCGTCAAATGCTGGGGCTGGCCATGAGACGCCGTGAGCCCCCCTGAGTACTGCCCGTGGAAGAACGAGGGGCAGGAGACCCCTACCATTCTGAGGAAGGATGAACAGTTCCTCTGTGACCTGCCTCTTGAGGCGGCTGTCATTCGGGGCCTGGGGGCTGGCAGGTGCAACAGGTTCCTCCGTGGTCCTCAGGGTATAGTCCGCATAGTTGATGACCTCCGGGGCTGTCACAGCCGGCCTGGGTCCGTAGATGTCTGGCAACTTGAGGAGGGCTCGGGGCTGGACGGGCTCCGTGGACTTTTTAACATTGAACTGCAAACACACGTCACTCTGATTAGTCCACGAGAAGACCTCCCGCCTGTTTTCTACCCACAGAAAGGAGAAGCCATGACCCGCCCTTTCACGGGAGGCAGAGGGAGGGCTGGGGTCCCTTTATGCTCCGAGAGGCACCACCCAAGCAGCCAGAATGTCACTTTCAAACACAGCAGAATCCACAACACTGCGGCTGCGATGACATCTGGGCCCTGTTCATCCTCCCCCTTCCTCCCCCTGTCCAGTGGTCTTCTGCTGTGTCCCCTGGGGTTATCCAGGCCCATCACCTGTGCCACCTGCTTCTTGTTCTCTCACCGCCCCTCCCCCCCCCTCAAGAGACCTACAAGCACTTGCCCAACCCAGCCCTACTCACCTTTCTGACATTGTTCTAGAATCTTCCCTTTGCACGGCTCCCGTCACTGGGCTCCCTGCTTCTCAAACAGGGCTGAACTCTTTCTGAGTCTGATTTCTGGACCCCAACCCCTCCCCCCAAACCACCCCCCACCTCCACCTGCTGTAAATTAAGTCCCTCCCCCAAGCCTGTCCCTCCCTTTCACCACATCCTGCTCTTTGCTTTATAGCTTTGAGCTCGCCCCTATATTGTTATTTTTTTTTCATAGGTTGGCCTGTTTGTGTCCAGTCTTGTGTGAGCTCCATAAGCACAGGGATTATGTCTTATCTTGCTCCTTCTGTATCCATGGTGCCTGCACAGCGTCTGCTCACAGGGAGGATGCAATATAAACCCGTGGCTAGGGCTGCCATGTTCAGTTGTATGGTTTGTGCACTGCACAAAGGAGCCCCGATGAGGGGCAAGTGAGGGTTGAAATGCAGTGTGTGCACCACATGCCCAGCTGTGTGCCCTGAGGTAGGGTCTTAGTCCACCTGGAGGAAAGGGCATCTTTTTCTCTACACAAAGGCCTGCTTGCTTGTGAAGCTTTAAGTATGCAGGGCTGCGTCACACAGACCAGTGGAATCTTCTGTCTTTCCCTCCACTAGGGACTGAGATCTCTTCTACCTAAGGGATTCCAACTCATATACCAGGCAGCAATATCAGGGGTCTGCCTAGTCCCCCGGAAGTCAGGGACTGATGGCCAGACCTAGAACTCAAAATGCTGGGTGGGTAGCCCATAAAATAACCCTCAAATTGGGGCAGGTGCAGACCCACAATAGAGTCCCCCAAGCAGCCTCCTGCCCTCCTCGCTGGCCCTGCTGTCTCTCCCTTCTCTGTGGCTGCTGGAGGGGCTGGCCAGGGGTCAAGGCTGCTCTGTGACCCAGGGACTGGGGAGTGTCGGGCAGGGGTGGCAGTGGGGGTGATGCAGTCCTGGAGGGGGGACAGCACTCAGAAGTTCACGTGGTTTCCAAGTGCGTGTTTAGAGTGTTTGCACAGTCTACGTTTCACTCTCCCGGGATAAATCCCGGACATTCTGCTCTCCTTGACCCTCTGTCTCCGACCGTCCCCGAGGGAGGCTGGACCTCGGTGACCTTAATTATCCAGGAATGCACTGGGGCTCAAAGGGGCCACAGGCGGCCGCCGTGCAGGTGGCCTGCTGCTGCTTTACCTCCTCTTCTTCTCAAGTCCCTAAAGGGCTTAGAGGGGATAAAACACTTCCTTCCTCTCTCGGAAACACCGCCCAGCAGACTGCAGCGCAACCGAGACTGTCCCGGTCTCTGCTGAGTGTGCCCGGCTCGCACAGGCTGGAAAAGCACTTCTGACTTAAATGGAACACAGCCGCCCAGGAGCAGACAGCGGGGTGGCTGCACACTTACATCTAGATCGGCCTGACCCCAAAGCCCGCTGCCACCGTGGCTCCCGACGCCCTTCCCACCTTCAAGCCTTTGCCTGGCACAACACCCACTCATCAGAAACGTTTGTCACCGCTACGCACAGCAACCACCCGCAGAGGGACCTGTGCGATTTGCACACTCAGGTCCCCTCTGCGCCCTCACTCCATCGACGGTGTCCCCGGGCATCGAGGGACCTGGCCTCTAATACTGACCGTGCCACCGGAGCTGAGCAACTTTTGGCAGGTCATTGCACCTCTCTGAGTGTGTCACCTCAAGTGACACGTGATTTTCAAGGCTTGCTCCACTCCTGCATTCTGAGCTACAGAGAGGTGAGAGACACAGCTCTTTATCTGCAGGTACAGGGGAGCTGGGGAGTCAATCACACGCCGGAGAGTAAACAGCAGGCATATTTGGCAGTTTGGGGCCGCAGTACAGAAGCAGGCATCGGGCAGTCTGTATGAACAGCCCTGGGGGGAGAGCGGATGGTGTGTGCAGGGGGCAAGCAGGAGTCTGGGAGGGCCTCGGGGAGGGGCCAGGGCGTGAGCCAGACCTTGAAGGAGGGGTGGATGAGAAAGCGGGGCAGCGAGCTGGGGGAGGAAGGCTGTGCCCCTGACTGGAGCCCGGGGCCCCCAACGGACACACACATAGACAGGAATGACATGTCTCCACGTCTTTTTATCCTCCACAAAGTGGTGCCCACCTCCGATATTTCACCCAAGCCCGAGTTACAATTATTACACTATCGGGGCGCCTGCGTGGCTCAGGGCGTTAAGTGTCTGACCCTTGATTTCGGCTCAGGTCTTGATCTCATGGTTCATGAGATCGAGCCCCACGTCGGGCTCTGCACTGACAGCGTGGAGCCCGCTTGGGGTTCTCTCTCTCCCCCGATCTCTGCCCCTCCCCTGCTCGCACGCACGCACACACACACACCTTCTCTCTCTGTCAAAATAAATAAATTAAAAAAAAAAAACATTACGTTTATTATATTATCACAGGAGGAATCAGAAGCTCGAGCAAGTTGAAGGTCATACAACTGACAAGTGATATATAACTGAGCCTTCAGACATTCTGACTCCAAATTTGTGTCATTTCCATTGCCCTGCACCTGCTTCTCAAAAACACAGTCCCTGTTTGTCTGGGATGCTGGACGCAAAGAGAGAACGACGGGGCTCAGTTCTGAGTGAGGTTCACTCCGTGTTGCTTCAAGCCTCCACAGAGCCTGGGTCAGCACTCCTTCCTGCTCGCTGGCTCTGAATTTGTGAGCCCCTTGATAAGCTCAAGAGCCTGTGACAAGAGCTTAAAATGCATCGCCACAGCACAAAGTTGGGGTGTTCCTGGTTGTCCTCCAACATCCGTTCCCTCTCTATTCTGCCTTTCCTCCAGATCCCCTGGCTTTCGGGATCCCTCCCCGGCCCCAGCTCTGGGTTGGGGCAGGGGGACCTGCTTAACGTGATCCCATGGGCTCCTGGGTACTGTTTTTAGCACAGGGGTGGGCACCTGTCCCGGAAAGCGAACCCAGACAGGCATGGCACGGAAGTAGAAGAGATCCTCTCCCCTGCTGGACAGGTAGCCTGTGGCCCCATCTGGTGACTGCAAGACGAGCCAGTCTTGGGACAAAGTTGACATGGCGGACAGGAGGGTGGGGACAACAAAGGAAGCTGTGTTCTCTGGTCACAGTGTTATGGAGCCTCCGAATCAACCAAGCCCGGTATCCCCGCTCGGCACTTCTGAGTCGCACGAGCCATGTGGTCCTTCCTGTGCGAGCCGGTTTGGGTTGGGGTCTTTGTGGTTGGCAGCGGGGGCATCCTGAACTGAGACACTGCCTTTGTCATGAGCACACAGGATGCCATGACTGGTGGAGAGAAACTGCCTGGGGTGAGACGCCTCTCCCACCTCCTGAACGTCTCCGCATCCAGCCGAAGGCATCCTCATTTGCGGTCTATCCTTGCCCTGCCCTGCCCTGGTAAGGTCCTGTGTGGCAATGGTTCCCTGAGGTGGAGAGCGATTTGTCGCCCTTCACTGGGGGCAGGGTCTGATGCCTGCTACACTACTCCCTTGCAAAAGCAGCTGCTGGTTCCCTGTCTCGTTCTCTTGTACAACCGTATTTATTGCATTTCAAAACCCTGGTTCCACCGCATCTTTCTTTTTTTTTTTTTTTTTAACGTTTATTTATTTTTGAGACAGAGAGACAGAGCATGAACGGGGGAGGGGCAGAGAGAGAGGGAGACACAGAATCGGAAACAGGCTCCAGGCTCTGAGCGGTCAGCCCAGAGCCCGACGCGGGGCTCGAACTCACGGACCGCGAGATCGTGACCTGAGCCGAAGTCGGCCGCTTAACCGACTGAGCCACCCAGGCACCCCACCACTGCATCTTTCAAACGCATCTCTGTTTCCACTTAAACGACTGGAACTTCAGTGCCCCAGGAGCAGAAAAGAGGTTTGGGAGTGGGGGGGGGGGCTGGGAAAGAATTATGAGTGGGGCACAAGCGAGAGCATCTCGGAGGAGGGAGGCACCAGGGGAGCGGACCCCTGGAGAAGGACCTGAGCTCCAGCCTAGCACCGCAGTGTGCGAGGGGTGGGATTTGGAAGTGGGGACTGTCTCTCCAAATGTCCCTTGAACCCAGGGGAAGGGCCTGGCAATGTCGATGCAGAAGGAGTCAGGGAAGGTTCCCGGTGGGGCGGACATTCAACGATTAAGGCACCCCCAATTGTGCTGGCATGGCAGGTACAGAGAGGGGAGACCCCTCTGTTGAGTCTCTGCAGATTGTCCCTGCCTCTCACCTGTCCCCTTGGGCCCCTGGCTCCTGCCGAGAGTGTGGACCCCGAGCAGCTTCATGTGGCACAGCCCCACGGCGCCTTGGGTCACGCCCCTCCCCTCTTGCCACCTGCCCGGGGGCTTCTCAGTGGCTGCTGAGGTGCGTGGGACATCCAGGGTCACTGTGGGTCGGCCCAAGGGCAACCCAGATGTGCCAAGACTTAACACTCCACGGGATGGGGGGGGGGGGGGGGAGGGACTTGACCACTGTCAGCTGGAAGCCAGACCTGAATTCTTCTCCTTTCCTCCTTCCTACCCGTCCCCAAAGTATCTTCAGTCACCCCTTGGAAGATGACACCTCCAGCAACTGTCCTTGGTGCCAGGTGGTGGCCGGCTCAGTAACACCTCTGTGTGTCCCCCCCCCCCCCCTTCCCCGCTGCATCCCATCCCAAGATGGCACTTCCTGCCTAAGAGCAGCTCAGTGGCCTCAGGGTGGGCTCAGCCTTCCCCAACCCAGGCTGAGACAGATGGCATGGGGGGAGGGACAACCCTTCAGCTAACGAACAAATATTTATTGAGCCCTACTAGAGGCCAGGTCCTATGCTAAGTGTTAGGAACACAGAAGTGAACAAGACAGATGCTGCCCTTCCCTTAGGGGGCTGGTGTCGGAAAAAGAGAAATTAATTATGCGGCTAATGATCTGTAAACAAACGCTTAACCTTACCAGAGGCGTCAGGCGACCCCTAACGTCACAAACGTGATTAAGTTTTTCACCTAAAGACTGTTTATTAAATTGGGCTCTCGTGCTCGGGCATCCATATTAAAGCATCACGTCACCCTGGGAGCTGCGGAGGAGCCAAGCAGACTCGGCTGGAAAGGGGGACAGATGGCTTTATCCCTTATACTTGACCTTTCGAAAGCAGAGGGCAGAGGAGAGAGATTCAAACACAGAGTGTTTGGATGATGTCAAGCACAGGCCACTGCAGCTAAGCTCAGCGAAGCACCCCCCTCGGCGGGGAGCTGGGCTGGAGCAAGGGACCTGCCAGCTTCTGTCACTCTGGACTCCAGTACCCGTAACCACGCACACCAACTCGCGTACAAGAGTTTGAAATGTAGCCCGGTGGTCAGGCGTTCAAAGTCCGGAACAAGACAGCGTGGTTGGAGTCCAGGTTCCGCCAATTACGTGCTGTGTGATCTTGGGACCGGTTAATTAACCTCTCTGTGCCCCCCAGTTTCTCCATTTGCAAATGCTAACAACACCTCTTTCCTGGGCTTGGATTGAGGATGAGCTAAGCAAACCAGCGTCAAGCCCTTGGTACCAAGGCTAGCATGACAAACCCTCAACAAATGTTGGAAATACTTGTTTGAACCTGAGGTCTAGAGCAGTGCTGTGCAAAGTGGGGTCCGTGCATTGAGTTCCTGTCCGCGAATTTGCGTGTGAGAAGGTACGTAGATGCTAAAGCCAAACCGAACAGGTTTTTTTCTCCCACGGATGGTGTGAGAAGCTCTGGGGTAGACCGCACTTCTCCCACAAGAGCTGCTGGGGCAGGTGGTTCTTCAATGGCTCCCAGGGCCCCTCACCTCCTGGCGTGCACCCCTTTGTGTAATTCTCTTCCCCTGAGTGTGGGCTGGACCTCGTGACTTGCTCCCGATGAAAAGAATACGCGATGAGCTGTCACTTGTGCGATTAGATTACAAAAGAATTAGATTTCATCTTGTCCGCTCCCTCTGGCAAGCAGCCTGTGATGTTGAGGGTGCCCTACGGGGGGACCCGTGTGACAAGGGAGGGAGGGCAGCCCATGGGGAACCGAATCCTGCCCATAACTTGGCAGTAAATCCTTCCCCAGTCACGCCTCAAGATGACCACAGCCCTGGACAGCACGACCCTGAGCCGGAGGACCCAGCTATGCTAAGACCAGATTCCTGACCCCCAGAAACAGAGAGCTCGTGTTATTTTAAGCCACCAATTTTGGGGAGAATTTGTTACGCGGCACTATATAACTAATACATCTGTTCAGGAGAATTAAAGTATGAAAAACATAGAAACTACCACGCATGCACCGGAATGGCTAAAACTAAAAAGAATGACAACATTGGGGCAGCTGGGTGGCTCAGACGGGTAAGCGACTGCCTCTTGATGTTGGCTCAGGTCATGAAGTCGTGGTTTGCAAGATCGAGCCCCGAGTCGGGCTCTGCGCTGATAGCGTGAAGCCTGCTTGGAATTCTCTCTCTCCCTCTCTCTCTCTCTGCCCCTCCCCCACTCGCTCACGCACACCCTCCCTTTCTCTCTCTCTCTCTCTGTCAAAATAAACAAACATTTTATTTTTTTATTTTTTTTTTCAACGTTTATTTATTTTTGGGACAGAGAGAGACAGAGCACGAACGGGGGAGGGGCAGAGAGAGAGAGGGAGACACAGGATCGGAAACAGGCTCCAGGCTCCGAGCCGTCAGCCCAGAGCCCGACGCGGGGCTCGAACTCCCGGACCGCGAGATCGTGACCTGAGCTGAAGCCGGCCGCTTAACCGACTGCGCCACCCAGGCACCCCTAGACACACATTTTTAAAATAAAGAACGACAACCGTAAGTGTCGGCAAGGACGGGAAACAATGGGGAGGTTCATACGTTGCTTGGAAGGGAAAATAGTAAACCACTTTGGACAAGTGGTACTTTCTTACAAGTTAAACTTCTGTCTACCCTATGGCCCAGCAGTTGCACTCCTGGGCATCCAGCCAAGGAAAATGAAAATACGCGTTTACACAAAGACTCACCCATGAATACTGATGGTAACTTTACTCATAGTAGCTCCCCACTGGGAGCCACCCAGGTGTCCATCAACAGGAAAATGAATAAATAAATGGTGGCTTCTTTTCATGACGGAATACTCCTCAAAAGTGAAAAGAAATGAATGACGGGTACACCGACAGCACAGAAAAAAATCACAAAAACGTGCTGAGCAAGAGAAGGCACGATGCAGAAGAACATATCCTGCAGCATTCAACGGATATCTTAACTCAGGGGACATCTGCAAGGTCGGGAGACATTTTGCTGGCGGGCGGAGGCTGTTCCTTGGGTAGAGGCCGGGGATGCCGCTAACCATCCTCCAGTGCACAGGCCAGCTCCCTGCAACAAAGAATTATCCAACCCAGAATGGCAGCGGTGCAGAGGTTGAGAAACATCGATTTGCATGTGGTTTTTAGAACATGGAAAATGCATCGCTGGGGATGGAAATCAAAACAGTGGTTGCCTCTGGGGGAACGGCATGGTCAGAGGCATGTCAGAGGGTGCGGTTACAGACTATGGTATAAATATTTGTCAAAATTAATTAAGCTATACGCTTAGAATATGTGCATTTCACTGCATGCAAACTGTACCCCACTAATAATTTAGATAGAAAGACCGAGATGGATATAGATACACACACACACACACACACACACACACACACACACACACGCTCTCCCCTAGTAGACATTAGGGTCCCTAATGTCTGGACAACGGGCAGTAAGTCCATTAGGTCAAGCTAGAAGTTAATGGGCAGCAATAGTCTTTTTGTCTCCAGGAAAGGACTACTCCTAGAGGCTGAGTCGGTGAGTGGGAATGGCCCTCTGTCTGGGCTTTCCTTCCAATCATATAGAGAACTCTCCCAGAGAGAATTTGGGGTGCAGCCACAGAGGCTCTTCACCAACCCAAAGGCTTGATCCCCACAGCCCATTCCCTGCAGAGGGCATCCTTGCACACACCCACAACTGGTTGAAGCTTCACGGCTGACGGGCTACTTGTTACCAGCCCTGTATTAGTCAGGCAAGGCCGACTGCCGTGTAACAAACAGGCCCCACACATAAATGGCTGAACATAACAAAAGCTGATTTCTTACAGTCTTAAAGGGTCTACTAGCTCTTCTCCAAACCTGGAGTCCCAGCCTCTTCCACCTTGTGGTTGTGCCCACCTGCGCCCGGCACTGTTCAGATATGAGCTCACTGAGTCCCCATATAACCTTATTAGGAAGTGCTACTAGGATCAATCCCATTTTCCAGATGAGGTTGCACTGACAACTAGTGAGCCCTGGGGGCTTGATTCAAACCCAGAGTGACTCACTCCAGAGCCCGGCGCTGAGCCGCTCTGCCCTGCTTCCAGCCCCTTTCTCCATCTCCTCGCATCTCCAGCCATACTTTACTGCTCACTGGTGTCTTCCTGCCACATAGACTCATGCCCAGGCCACTGGATGGCCCCACTACGCAGCCCCTTCCCCCGCCCCTGCCCCTGCGTACCCTTCAGTCAGAGGAATGGGGTTGTTACGACTGCTTCCCACACTTGGGTGCATCTAATTCCCACCTGCGGAAGTAAAAAATTCAGATTTTTCTGAAACCCCAAGGCCCAGAGGTTTGGCTGAGAGGTCTTAGGTAGAGCCTGGGGAACATGCATGTCTAACAAGCTCCCCAGCCTGACTGCGATGTGGGGGGGCGTCCCTGTGGCCCCTGGGGGGACACCCCGGTTTTGGAACCCCCCCAGAGATCCAGGTAGGATGGGTATAGTAATGTCCTCCTGTGCGGTGAGCTGCTCCCTGGGCACAAACTCCCCGTTTCTCAGCGAGGTCCCTCGGCGCCCACAGTTACTTGTGGTAGATCTCCCGCTCCACGAAAACCGCTGATACCAAATCTCTACGTCTTAGAGGCTTACGGGCAAGTCCACAGGGTCGGGCCCCGGGGGAGCGTGTACTTCCAAGCTGCAAAGTTGAAATTCACTTTGAAGCAGCAGCTTGTCTTCCGGTCCAGGCGCCACACAGCGTTTCCATGGTGACCCAGCCACTTCTGGTCTCTCATTATCCCTTCCAATACATCCTCTTCGGTGCCCCAATCCCTTTTCAAATCCCCTTCCCTTGGGACTCGCCCGCTACCTTTCTTTCCCCTCCTTTGTTATTTTAAAATCAAGAAAGCTTAGTTTGTGGTTAACGGGGACACTCCCTGTCTCCTCCCTGGTATCTAAGGCAACAGACCAGGAGGTTTGTCCCGGAACCAGCCTTGCCGTCAGTTGGGTAAATGTGCCTCTCAACCGGGGAAGAATGAGACATAACTGAAAATAGCAGCCAGCCCTGGGCAAACCCTGTCTCTGCTGGTGGTCACTCATTCAGTCATTTGTTAAATCTCTAGATGCCGGTCAACTGCAGGAACAACACCATCCAGTCATTTCCCTTGTAGAGTGAGCGTCGCCAGCGAGGCAGAAAGCAAGAAACCATTAGATGCGGAAAAAAGCAATCTCAGGGACAGATGGTGAGGGGGGGTGGGTGGGAGGGGAAGTGGTGTCCACTAAAAATGTGAGGGTCAGGAAAGGTTTTCTGAGCTAAAATTTGGGGGCAAAAATCGTATCGAACGTTAGTCATGTGCTGGATAGAGGTGTAAGCATTTTACCTCCATTTAAACCCCACAACCTCATGAAGGAGGGGCTGTTATTATACCCACTCTACAGAGGAGGACACTGAGGCACAGAGGACTTACGGCTGAAGTCACACAGTTAACTGGATACAGAGCTGGGATTCGAACCCAAGCGCATGCCCACCTCTGCCCTCTGACGCCAGCTATCCATTCATTCATTCGACCAATCGCTATCTCGGGGTGGGTTGTGTGCATTGAAGGGAGATTTTCAGGAAGATGCAGAGGCTCTGACTTTGAGTTGGGCGCTCCCTGAAGTAGGGACAGCAGTTTGATGGAGGAGAGATGGGAGAAGGGCATTCCGGACCAAGGCTGTGGCTTGAAAGTCTGAGTGTGGTCAGAGACCAGTGGATACAGCTAAGGCTTAAAACCCCGCGAGAAGAGGAGGGACAATGACTTCTGCCAATCTCCCAACATCTCCAGAGTAAACAGAATTCACAAAACAAAACCAATCGGTGGGACTGGAAGCCGCCACATGGCAAGCTCCTGCCCAGAGATGTACTTCTCACGGGTGGTCCTGCATTGGCTTCATTAGTCACATCACGATGCCCGAAAGGGCAATATGGCTGCCGCCTCTTGACCATTGCCTATGTACCAGATGCTTCTCGAAGCACTACAGACCTCACTGTAGTTGAGCCTCACACAACCCTATAGGGAAGTGCCCAATAGTTTCTCTATTCTACACCCGAATTTTAATAAATAAAAACAGCCCAGTTCTTTACAAAGGAGGAAACTGGGGCTCAGAGAATTCGCAACTTGTCCAGGATCCTATAGCCAGTATACGACCGCCCTGGACTTGGAAGCCAAGTGCACCCAAAGCCAGTGCTGCTATCACGACACTACATGACATGGTTCCCTGGGGGCTGTCTTTGGATGCCACCCATCAACAGGTGGAAGTGGAAATGCCCAGCCTAGTTGCTTTTGATTTGCCGGCACATTCCCTATCGTTAGACTGATAATAACCCCACTCCCATCCCCACGCGGTTGTCTGGGTTTTTTTTTAATGAACCGTCTGGACGTTTGGGCATCCGCTTTGTTACTGCTCTCAGTTTTGAGTCTGGGCTTGACATTCTTTGCACAGAAAATGTGTTTCATTTGTGCCATGAGCCAAGACAACACCAAGACTATGTTGTAACCTCATGTAATCGACATCGGTCATAAGTGTTATTTCAAAGTCAGGATGTTTTAAAGGTCAGAGAAAAGCCCTCTAGTCTGGGGCTCAAACTCAGTCTTGCCACCCCATCCACTCCATCCTATCCTCTATTTTGCAGCCGCCATAGCAGGGCTGTTGGCAATGGGTTTGACTCAGAGCACAATCTCAGCCGGCCTTTATCTTTCAGAATTTCCACCTGCTCCCCCACCACTGTATTGGTTTCCCAGGGGCTTCAGCGGCCAACTTTGGCTCAGGTCATGATCTCATGGTTCGTGAGTTTGGGCCCCACCTCGGGCTCTGTGCTGACAGCTCAGAGCCTGGAGCCTGCTTCAGCTTCTGTCTCCCTCTCTCTCTCTGCCCCTCCCATCCTCATGCTCTCTCTCTCTCTCTCTCTCTCTCTCTCTCTTTCTCTCTCTCAAAAATAAATAAACATTAAAAAAAATTTTTTTAAGTCTGAGAAATCTGGTTATATGCAATTTCTTGACATTGAATTCAAAATCTTCTTTGTGAACAGCAATAGGATGTTTTGATTCTATAATGCTTGACAATTGATGAAACTATGGACAAAGGCAACAATTTTTAACCTTGTCGTTAAGCCAATATATTACAAACAAAAGCTAAGGTACTAAAATTTGATGCTAGTTTTTTTTTTTTTAACCCATTTAAAAAATCAGAGCACATTCAAGGTTATTCTTATAATGATACCTCCTTCACGCATCTGCATTCTTATAAGCTTTTCTTAGTGGGAGAGAAAGGAGGTAAATTCGGTAGAACCCCTGAGCATGTGAATATCATCCATCAAAAGTGATACAGCGTGGAATAGAAGTAGAGAGAGCCACTAACTGAAGACATCCACCCACTTCTGTGCAGACACTTGGAAAGCACATCATTTTCCAACCTGGTAGTTTAAACGACAGCCAAGTTTTAAAGTGTGCCTTCAAAACAGGACAGGGACCGTTTTACTAGATTATCCTTATATTTTGGTTTTAAGCCCAAACCCTCCAATTTCTACCCAATAAAGCAGAAATCAGCACACACCTGTCACCCACTATGTATTTACCCACCCTTAAAACCATGGAAGATCCACGAATAAGTCCCTGCCCTCAGGAAGTTTACCATGCCATGGTGGAGATGAGATATTCCATAAACAGGAATATGAATTGCTTATCCTAGAAGAACTCAGGAGAGAGTTCAGCAGACATGACTAATCAGTTAAAGCATTATTTCCTGCTCTGCTCAGGGCTCTAGGAAGCGACTACAAATTAGTAGAAATTGGTATACGAGGGGAAAGCTATATGCTTTCCCTGACGCATAGTTATACAAAGAAAACTAAGTATAAAAGGTAATCTTAAAGGGCCATATGTCTAGACTATGTGCTATATAAAAGACTATGGAAGAGGTCCTTATCATTAGTGAGGCCAGAGAAGGCTTCCTGAAGGAGGGACAGTCATGGATAGGAGAGGCAGGGGGAGTTCAAACAGAGCAGAGCAGCAGGCACAGAGGGGTGCACACTCGAGGCATGGGGTATCTAGCAAACCAGCCAAAGAGAAACACTGGGATTGGAGAAATGGATTTGCAAAGGAATGGTGAGGCCAGGTCATGAAGGGTCTCGAATACCCGGCAAAAGATTCCGAATCCTAGTTTATAAACAGTGGAGAGACTCGGGCAGCTTGTGAACAGGACAAGGACAGGAGCATTATTTTCAGTAAATCAGAGGAGCAGGGGCATGCGGGAGGGACCGGAGGCGAGAAGGCCAGCTCGGAGCCACGTGAGAGGAAGCGAGGGGCCGGGCCAGGGTATACCTGTCTCAAGGGAAAAATGAAAGCAGCACGCGGGACAAGTCCCCAAGGAAGATTCCACAGTCCTCCCTGGTGGAGCCACGTGTAGGGACGAGGAGTCTAAGAGAGCTGCGGAAAGGGGAAGGTACGTCCATCACTGCCTCTCGGGTCTCCTTTCTTTTTTTTCAACGTTTTTTTTATTTTTGGGACAGAGAGAGACAGAGCATGAACGGGGGAGGGGCAGAGAGAGAGGGAGACACAGAATCGGAAACAGGCTCCAGGCTCCGAGCCATCAGCCCAGAGCCCGACGCGGGGCTCGAGCTCACGGACCGCGAGATCGTGACCTGGCTGAAGTCGACGCTTAACCGACTGCGCCACCCAGGCGCCCCTCGGGTCTCCTTTCTTAAAAGGGCATCGTTCCTGAGCGTCACTGAATATCCACAGCCGTGGAAGTGTTTAGGCAACAGGTTGACTCTCCTGTGCGACTTTTGTGAGAGATGGCAAAGGACAGGGCGAGAGGGCTGCTTCTGACATTGCTCTCCCCGCGGTCATCCGGGCAGACTCCAAGCCGGGGAGTATCAGCCGCAGCCGTTAACTTTCAAACGGGACGCTAACCTATTGGCCCTCCCTCCGGTGTCACATGGGCCCACATTCCAGCGATCTACCAATGGTCACGAAAATATGATTGGACCGTGGAAGGTCAGTGATATCAGATATTTGGCTCTAAGTTACTACACACGTCAAACAGTTTTGCTCAGCTCGTTGCAAGCTTTTGGAAATGAGAAAAACAGCTGAACTTTCCTACCCACGGATGTGTCTGTTTGACCAAGCACGTCTCAGACGCCTCAAGATGTGCAGAGCACCCTGCTGGAGGGTGGACCAAAGGGAAACCCTGCTAGAGGCTGGACCAAATGGAAATCATGCTAGAGTCTAGACCAAATGGAAAACCTGCTGGAGGCTGGACCAAAGGGAAACCACACTAGAAGCTGGACCAAAGGGAAACCATGCTGGAGGCTGGACCAAATGGAAACCATGCTGGAGGCTGGACCCAACGGAAATCATGCTGGAGGCTGGGCCAAAGGGAACCATGCTGGAGGCTGGACCAAAGGGAAATCATGCTGGAGGCTGGACCAAAGGGAAACCCTGCTAGAGGCTAATGAAAGCAGTTTCTAAACATCAAGCCTTGTGCAAACCGGGCTTTATCATCATTGCCCCTGACCTTCGCCCATTTGTACACCCTCCCTCTGATGCAGACTCTACCTCTCTTCTTATTAATTACTAGGTTCGGTAATAATAGCAAACGTTTACTGAGTACCTTATCAGTAAGGGTTTGGGCGGGAACAGAAGTCACGAACTAGGTCATCGAGGAGAGTGTGGGAGTTTAAGGAAAACACCTTGGGATGGAGAATATGCTGGAGCCAGGAGTAGCCGGGCATGGGAGGGGAGGTTGGGAAATGGGGGCGGGTTTGGGCGGGAGTGGCAGGTAGGGGAGGAGGGTGCGGAGAGTGGTCCGGATGCAAAGGGATGATTTCCAGGCCGGCACTTCAGTTCCGGGCACTGCCTTACCTGGATTATGTGATTTAATCCCCACAATTCAGTGACAATGACACAGTTAACAGATGGCCACACTGAGGCACAGACAGGCGAGGTCAGGAGCGTGCCATCCCACAGCAGGCCAGGGGCGGACTGGATCTGGAAGCCCAGCACTTCCTGTCCTCACTCATCTAGCAAGTGACATCAAATATTTTACTAGAGTCATTTCAACGACAACTGAATTATTAATACCCCTTGTTCATCCAAGAGTCATTTCGTGCACTGTTGCAACTCGTGCAGCCCCCCCAAAGGCTGCCTGGTGGAGTTATAGGAGCTTGGTTTCCAGTGGTGGCCACAGTCAGAGTCACCATCCTCCTCTGTTCCCGAGGAAGCGGGGGGCCCCGATGTGACTCCGCCGGGGACAACCTGTGCAGCTGTGTTCATTGCCTGGAGCTCACGCAGTGGCCCAGGGAACTACAAACACAGCAGCGGCCTCAACCCTGCCTTCCGGACACCAAGCCACAGGTTCAGCTCACCGCGGCAAGTGCCCTGCCCGGTCCCTCCGGTGGCCCTTCGAGGTAATGGATTCGAGGCGCGCCTTTCTTAGAGTCTCACGTTTTCCCGAAGTGAAGAACTCCAGAAACACCACAGGGCAGGCAACTGCTGACTTCACCAGGTGCCGACTCGTGGGTCTTCTTAACAATTGAAGGCCATCAATGACTCACTCTACCACTTGGCCCTCATCGGCCCCCTGCTGGCCTCGTGAGGGCACTAAGGATCCCTCTGGCACCTTTGACCCTGTTGGGCACATGGCCCTCACTCTCCAACCTTCCCAATTTGATTCTGTGGTCCATCATTTCAACAACACCTTTTGGAGTCTAAAGACCCCCCGCCCCCCATCTTCCCGTCCTTCCCTGATGCCGTGTGGTAAAACCCCACCATTGGTGAACTCGCTACAGCACAATGCCTGCCCCCAACCGTCCTGCACCTGGGGAGGTTCCATGAACAATTCATGGTCAACAACCTCAAAATGGCTCCCGGCCCCGCCTGGCAATCCTACTGTTTCCCTAACTCCTGCCCCGAGCCCACATTTTGGAATCTCTCTGTTGCCTCGGGCTTCTTCTACCGACAAAAAGGAAGCCAAGAGAATGGAGATCCATTCACGTAAACCCTGGCTGGACACAGCCCAGGCTGTGGCTTCCCTGTCCTGTTATGCCTTGGGAGGTGCACCCCTCGCTCTCCCCCTCCAAGACCAGTCCTTCCTTCCGAGCCTTGCCCCCGTCCCCGTGCTATTTGCGGGAGCCCGGCCTCAGCTATTTTCCGTCTCTCTCTCCTCCTCTCTCTTGAATGCTCACCTTTCTCTTTCAGCCTGCCCCTCCCCGCCTGTTTTTTTTTTTTTTTTTAATGTTTATTTATTTTTGAGACAGAGAGAGACAGAGCATGAACGGGGGAGGGTCAGAGAGAGAGGGAGACACAGAATCGGAAACAGGCCCCAGGCTCTGAGCTGTCAGCACAGAGCCCGACGCGGGGCTCGAACTCCCGGACCGCGAGATCGTGACCTGGCTGAAGTCGGACGCTTAACCGACTGAGCCACCCAGGCGCCCCTCCCCACCTGTTTTTAAATGTGCTCAACACTGCACTGACTTCTTGTCCCCTGATCAGCCACTGTCCTCACCCTCTCTGCCCGGCCAGGCGTCTCAAAAGAATCGCCTGTGCTTGGTACTCTCCTCATTTGCTCACTCTCCATCCATGCAGCAAGCCACTCCCAAAGGGACCCATCAGCCACTGAAGGTCACTGTTAGTCTCCGAGGTCACTGATGACCTTCACCCTCTGATTCCTATGGATTTTTTCAGTCTTATCTGACTTGACTTTCCGGTGGCAGGTTCTCCGTGGGTGATTCCCTTCCTCTTAAAAAGCTTTTTCTCTTGTTCTTCTTCTTCTGACATTCCATTCTCCAGGCTCTCCTCCTTCCTCTCTGGCCACTCCTCTGGCAAATGAAATGCTGATGTCCGTCAGGACTTCCCAGGCGCTTTTCCCCCTCATTCTGCTCTCTTCCTGGGTGGTCTCAACCATGCTCCTGGCTGTGATTGCTGCTTACGACAGACGACTCCCCAGCACACATCTTCAGCTCCCCCGTATACGTCACAGCCGTACTGTGAGCTCCGGACGTGCCCAGCCACTGGCACCATGGACATCTCCGTGCAGAAAGCACAAAGACTCCTGGTGCTCTCCCTGCACACAAGTGAGCTCGTGACTTCAAGCCCATGACCTCATTTTTGTTGAGGGTTCCCTGTTTCGCTAATTGCTACCACCACCCAGTGGGGTAAGTGAAAACCTCAGGTGTCACCACAAACTCCTCCCTCTTCCTGAAACCCACACCCAACCGATAGGCAAAGCCTGTCGATCTATTTCCTAAACATCTGCCACCATCATAGCGGCCCAAACCAACGTAGTTTTTCTCCAAGGCTTCCCTTGGTCTCTGTTTCCACTCTTTCCCATCTGGAAGGATAGTTTCACAGCCCTAATATGGCCATTAGGCCATATTCACCTTACTGAAGATCTTTCCATAGCTTCCACTGCTCTTGGTATAAACATCCAAACAGTCCTGGTGGCCCAGAAGACCCTGGGTAGCCCTGCCTTAGTCTGACTGCCTCCTTCACTCTACTCCCTCCCGTGACCTTTACACTCTACCCACTTCGACCTTCATCCAGTCCCTCCTGAGTGGTATTTCTTCTTTCCACAGGGCCTTTGCACATGCCCCATGCCTAGAAGACTTCAAATGTCATCCCCAACACCTTCACCTCGTAAAAATACCACTACCTGTCACAGGGATGTGCAAGACCGTTCATTTGGGGTGTGCGGAGAAAATAACAGAATTTCATTTCATAATTTATTTTTATTTCATTGTTTTGAAAGGTCCATCTTGTGCATGTTTTATTAGGCACATGATATGTTGGTAGAGTAACATATGTTTAAGTATATATATGCTTATAAAGAATTAGATATGCACGTATAATGTACACGCTCAAAATTTTTTTTTTACTGAAAGGAGTCCAAAAATCTTGACGATCAGAGCAGTAATCAGCTCTCACTTCTTGGGAAGACTCCTGCCACCCCTGGCACGCCTAACACAGCTGTAGACAACTGGTGTGATGAACATCTCTACTGCTAGAATCCGAGCTACAGGTCAAGGACGTTGTCTGTCTGGTTCCTGCAGTGTCGTCCCCAGGGCTCAGTGCCTTATGTATAGTGAGTGATCCAGAGGTATGTTTAGAATGAATGAGAGTATCCTAGAAGTGGAATGTTCGTGCTCTCCTTCCCATCCTCACAGAAGCCTTTTCATGTCTCACATCTGGAATGTTTTTAACGGACTCTGTCTTTCCTACATGGTAAGCCTACACTCCAGTCACTGCTTTCGCAAAAGATAAATAAGAAAATGACTTGGAGATGCTTAAAATATACCCTGAGTAGCTCCAGGTGCTCAGTCTGTCGGGTGCTTTCAAAAGTCATCTCATTTAGTCTTGAATATGACCTGAGAGAACCTTATCACCATCCCTGCTTGTCGAGGAGAAAAGCGGGAATCAGGACGGTCGAGGCCATTGAGCCCAAAAAATGGTGGAGGAGGAATTCAAATTCAGGTTTGGGGTCTCTGCCTAATCGGCTGCCTATTGTATCTCAGCAGCTTGCTCATAAAGTGAACATTTTGATCCGAAGAGGCAATTTCCTCTTTCAAGTGATCTCAAAACCCTGGATCGTTACGAAGCCCGCTAATTCCGGTGGCCATCCAGAATCAAACGCAAGTCTACCGTGGAGCGGTTCTGCGGACGTTCATTCCTTTCTGTTCTCTGTTTCCGCGTGTTTGGCGATGAGGCTGTCGAACAAAGGGCAGCTCAAGTCACGGTGCTACTTAAAGGGTCCGTCCACTTGCAAGGTAAGAGCCGTGCTCGTTTCTCTTCATAATTTTTTTAGCAGCACGTCCAAAACTGTGGTATATGATGCTTTTTCAGGTAAAACGCTGTCTTCGTGGGCATTAGCCCATTGGCTTCGCAGCTGAAGGTTTTTAAACTGTCTCCGATATTAGCCAAGAGAATGGAGGCCATCCATCCATCCATCCATCCATCCTCTGACTCAGGCAGCCATTCAACATTTCTCCTCACATCTCTGGCCATCTGCCAGTCCTGCTCAGTTTTCTCTACAAAGAAACAGTCCATCTGGGACTTAATGAATGGGGGGCAGGGAGTGGGGCGCCCATGAAATACATCAAAGTACCCTGACGTCTACGCCAGTCGGAGGGAGATTCAACTTCGCAAAATTCCCATAGGCTGCTCCTCCCCTTTGTACCTATTCATATTCAACGTTTTTTATTTTTATTTTTGGGACAGGGAGAGAGACAGAGCATGAACGGGGGAGGGGCAGAGAGAGAGGGAGACACAGAATCGGAAACAGGCTCCAGGCTCCGAGCCATCAGCCCAGAGCCCGACGCGGGGCTCGAACTCACGGACCGCGAGATCGTGACCTGGCTGAAGTCGGATGCTCAACCGACTGCGCCACCCAGGCGCCCCAGTATCTATTCATATTCGTATTCATGTATGCAACGACTAGCTATTTGACTCTAATCTGTTCATGAAAACACGCTGGCCAGCCATTTTCAGAGAGCAGTCACTCGTACTCTGTTAAATGAGACAAGTTTTAATGCATTCCAAATCCACCCAAAAACCTCAATCCACGTCCCAAAATACCACTCTAACACCCTTAAACATCATGTAAAAAAAAAAAAAAAATCTCTCAGGAATTTTCTATACTATAAATCAATTAAAACACCCTTCACTTAATTAGCACTCAGGAAACGCCTCGGTGGGAAGGTTTGCACATGTGTGTAGCCAATTAATACCGTAGGGGACCAAGGCCCCTCCTCCTGGAATCGCACTGGCCTTGATAACGTGAATACATAAGGAGATGATATGGAAAGATAGTAAATAGCACCTCGATTGGACCTGGGTTTGTAGGACCCCCCAGGTACGTGAGTGAAGCCGACTGGGACCCATGAAGGGCTAAAGTTCCGGGGGGGAGAGGGTGAGGAGCACGACAGTGATCACACGCAGTGTATTTAAAGGGTGGGGCAGCAGGTGCAAACAGGCTAGTACAAGAAGGGAGCCAAGGGCTGCCACACCCAGCACTCCTCGCAGAAGACTCATGAGCAACGAAATGTTTTTATAGGTGTGCCCTTGTAGGTTCACTGTAATGGCCATTCCACACAGAGAGGGCCAGGCGTCCACCAGCTGGGGATATCCATATCACGGGACATTATTCAGCCACAAAAAATAAGGTTCTGATACAGGTCACAACATGGATGAACCTTGAGCACATTATACGAAGTGAAAAAAGCCAGACACAAAGGGTCGCATGTTTGAACAATTCTAAATATGTCAGACGTCCCAAATAGGTGAATGCCTGAAGACAGAAAGCAGATTGGTGGTTGCCAGGGACTGGAGAAGAGAGAGAAATAGAGAGCGTGTCTGCTTAATGGGTGCAGAGTTTTCTTCAGGGGCGAGGAAGATGCTTTAGAGCTGGATGAAGGTGAGAACAACGTTGATAGTGTGATTTGTACTCTTTAAACTAGTTCGTGAATTGCACCTCTATTTTTAAAAAAAAAGCTTTGAAAACGACTGTAACGTTCCTATCACCAGCGCCCCTCACATGGGCATTGATCACTGTTTGATATACGAATGAATAAATGAAAGAGTGAACCCTGGTCTTTAGTGCCCTGCTTGCCTCAGGCCACTCTCCAGCCTCATTGTACATCAGGCCCCACCCTGCTCTCGCTTTTTGGGCACCCTGACCTTTTGCTAGGTCCTCCTAAGCACTAAGTAAGGTTTCTGTCACAGGACCTTTGCACGGCTGCATTCTTCCGGAGCCCCTCACCTCCCTCCCCATTGCCCTGATTAACTTCCTTTCTAGTCCAGCTCTCAGCTTGGCCATTACTCTCTCCAGAAAAGCCTTCCCTGACCTTCCTGACTGGGTCAGTTCCACCTTACCCTCTCCTAGCACTAGAAGTTTCTCTTCAGGTCACTTGCCACAACCACATCTTCATTTATCTGGGCTCTTCTTCTAACTCCGGTCTCCTTTACCACAACATAAATTTCATGAGGGATAAGAATGGGTCACTGTGTTGTTGAGGAGGGAGCAGCTACCACTGTATCCCCATCTCCAAGCACGGTACCTGGCACATAGTATGTGTTCAGTAAACATAATCAAGGGAGGGAGAGAAGGATGGAGGCAAGAGGGAGGAATATATCCACCCTTTTCATCTGTTTTCCTTTAGAAACCTACAAACACCGGACAGCCTGGGCGGCTCAGTCAGTTGAGCGTCTGACTCTTGATTTCATCTCAGGTCACGATCTCACGGTTTGTGAGATCGAGCCCCGCATCCGTGTCTGTGCTGACACCACATTTCCTGCTTGGGATTCTCTCTCTCCCTCTCCCTCTCTTTTTCCCTCTCTCAAAATAAAGACAGAAACTTAAAAAGAAAAGAAATTTACTAAGACTTGATTTCTTAACAGATTGGCTACAAAGAGCCCTTTGTATGCAAGTGTATGTTGATTCTGACATGTCCCTATAGAATCCCTTAGTTCTTAAAACCTATCCCTGTGAAGCTATTCTCCTCCACCTCAAAGCAACGTTTCCCAGTGTTTGTTAGCAAGAAATCAGCTGTGGACACAGTGAATGCAGTAACACTGGGGAAGAAGTGAGAGACGAACTGTTAGCGGTCACTGGGAGATTGGAAGGTCAAATAGCGTGGATCGTCTATGGGATTCAGATTTCTCCTGCCGGTCTCCGACTCTGGGACGGCCAGTCACCCTTGATCTTGCCTCCTCTTTGTCTTCTGGCTCTGCTGCTTTCCCATCTGACCGGTCCCTCCTCTTCCTTCTGACTTTGCCTTACACCCCTCCGAGTTTTCATTTGGCTGTTTCTTCCACGGGGTTCTGATGGCCTGTCTATTCCCCTTCTTACAACCCAGGTACTCGATGGTAACCGGGGCCAGTGTCTGAAAACCTGAAAATGTCTAAAGATACAGCAATCTTCACTCCTGGAGTTAACGCAAAGAGAAGAGCCGGGCACCTGAATTATTTATACGCTCGGGCAGAGGAGAAATGAGGAAGGGAGGGGGATGGGATGGTCTGGGACCTGACCCCAGGGAAGGGATTGGGGACAGAGACCTAGGGTCCACATCGTATCAGGAAGGGCCTGGTGTCTCCGGTGGCTGTGTGCTCATCTCTCTCAAATAATCTATGCTAATTTCTTGATGAAAGATTCATCCTGTCTTCCATGTTGCTAAGCAACCAGCCCAAACATGTTTACTGTGTAAATCTCTCTGGAGGGCCCTGGGCTGCACCCAGTGCCTGAAGCGTGATGGACGTAAGAGGAGACAAAGCCGCCCAAGGCTCGGGGAAAGGTTTCTCAAGCTGACCTGCAAAAATGCGTATTTTTGACACTTTTATGCCATATCTGGGGAAACACAGTGGCCCAAGTATAACTGTGACTAGCCCTTTTCTGCTAATCTCCAGCCTCCTGCTCAAAAGTGTGGGCTCAGGAGCCAGGCTTCCTAAATTTGATTCCCAACTCTGCCACCAAGTGTGACTTCAGAGTGCTGTGTTCTGTTTTTCCCATCTGTAAAATGGAAATAATAATGACGCATATTTCCCAGGGCTACGGTGAGGACAAAATTAACATGACTCAAGAGGGCCCGGCACGCACCCAAAGAGCCCGCAAAACGTTGGTTATGCCATCGTTAGTGCTTACTCCTCTAGGGAGATGCTTCTAAGTTTTTTGTCTGTGTACTGACACGAACTGGAGAGTCTGCCAGACAGGAGATCAGCTGAGAAACAAATCCTTTAAAAGGGTGAGAATGCATGGGGGGCAGACCGTGGAGCAGCCCGGAATCACACCGGTTCACGGGGCCTCTTCTGACCACCGAGGCACAGGGGAGACCTTGCCAAGGCAGTGAGCCAGAACAGGAGAAAGCTCTTTGGGCTGAAGGTGGGGATGCCCCTCTCCCAGGGCTTCCCAAGCCCCTGCACCTGCCTATCCCGACAGAAGCGTAACACGATTCATGGCGATTTGCTGGCTGGCTTCGTTGTCTGTCTCCTCACTTATCAGGAAGAGCACACACCTGTCTCCTCCTTGCTGTATCCCAGGGCCTAGCGTGTGCTCATTAACTTTTAATGAATGAACTTATTAGCTAATGAATGCAGCATATGGGTTCTGGTTCATCCTCGCTCTCAATAAGTATTAATTTAGATTCGGGATCTGAGAGGACTTGCTCTGGTGGTCTAAGGAAGAGGAGGGCAAGACAGGAGGGTTGACATGGCCACACCGATGGTCTCGAGGCCCCAGTCCCAAGGAGGAGGCGGCCACAGGAGTAACAGCAGAAAACAGATGGGGCCAGGGAGGTAGTATCTGACGGATCACAAGAAAAGGAGGGCCGTGCCTCTTGTTCACAGCCTGGAAGTCCTCCTGGTGATGAAAATTGTGACTTGATACTAAATGTTTACAAACTGTGTATGACAACGTGAAAACTTTTAACGACAACTTTACCAGAGTGTAACCATACAAAGAAAAGTGCATAAATCAGAAAAGGAGTGGGGCGCCTGGGTGGCTCAGTCAGTTAAAGCATCCTACTCCAGCTCACGTCATGACCTTGCGTTCACGAGTTCGATCCCCGCGTCGGGCTCTGTGCTGACAGCTCAGAGCCTGGAGCCTGCTTCGGACTCTGTGTCTCCCTCTCTCTCTCTCTGCCCCTCCCCCACACATGTTCTCTCTCTCTCTCTCTCTCTCTCTCTCTCTCAAAAATAAATAAACATTTAAAAAATGGTTTTAAAGAATGCAACAAGGCAAGCACCATGTGGGGAGCAAAATCAGACACTAAAACCAAAGTTTTCTAAAAACAGGACCCCAACTCCTGCTAAGTGACAGGTGTCCGGGGTTCTGAGCTGTGGTAGAAGGCGCTTCTCCCTGCTCACTCTTTATTACTTAGGTTAACCAAAAACAGGGTTTCCTCTGAAGGGACCCAGAAGTAAGGGGGAGTGAAAGCCTGTGCAGACCAGCGTGAGGAGGAAACTCAGGGGGAGGGAACCAAGGGGTCTGGCCACCTTTCACTGAGTAGATTCTGAAGCAGCGGTGAAGGGAAGATACGCACACGCGCACACGCGCGCACACACACACGCGCGCGTGCACACGCACACACACGCACCGCTCGCCACTCTGTCTCCTCACGCAAGCTGCCGGGTCACTGCGTAATCACCAACCTTCGGAAGCTGGGCTGACAACAGTGAGGGAGGTCCCCGGGTGACCCTGCCAGACCACGAGCGGACAATGTAGTGAGACTGAACCTCCCGCGTCCCCCAAAGGACTCCACCCGGGGGGGGGGGGGGGGAAGGGGAGGGATTGTCTCAGGAGGCAGGACAAAGGGTCCAGAGTGTGTATTTTGGAAAAGCGAAGAAAAACCATGAATTGAAGCCAGCTGGAGGCATGAAAGGTGATGACTGAGGGTTTCTGCCCTCCCTCTCCTCCCACTCAGCAGAGATTCGGGGCCTTTTTTGTTCCATGGATTCCTTCAGCTCTCCAGAGAGGCCCCGTGGACACTTCCTCAGAATGTGTGCAAATAGGGGCGCCTGGGTGGCGCAGTCGGTTAAGCGTCCGACTTCAGCCAGGTCACGATCTCACGGTCCGTGAGTTCGAGCCCCGCGTCAGGCTCTGGGCTGATGGCTCAGAGCCTGGAGCCTGTTTCCGATTCTGTGTCTCCCTCTCTCTCTGCCCCTCCCCCATTCATGCTCTGTCTCTCTCTGTCCCAAAAAATAAATAAACGTTGAAAAAAAAAAAAATTTAAAAAAAAAAAAAAAAGAATGTGTGCAAATAAAAGACATCGGACCACAGAGGAACGTCTAACCACATCGGCTCGTGAAACGGCTGTACGGGTGCCTCTTCGTCCACTCATTCACTAAGGGGATCTGGCAGGGGGTTTAATAAGCACCCTGATTTAGACCTGGCGATAAACGTACATGATGCTACAGCTGTAGTTGCCTTGAAACTACCTGTGATTTCCCTCGGGGACCAAGTCACAGATATCGTTAACACTCCTGTAGAGTGTTGCCAATATTCCTACTAAGGGGAGATGCTACGTGTCTGTCACCGAGGTTAGTTAGAAAATGAAGATGTACTTTTTTCCTGTCCGAGACCATGAACCTCTGAATGTCTCTCCACAGACCCCGTGGGGAGGTCTGGGGAGCCTCAGGTTAAGAACCCCCAGGGGAAAACATCCAAGTTCTTCTCAAAATCGCTACAAACTCCAACTTCATCCAACCATTCGGAGCCCAACCGTCCAAGAGACTTTTCCGGCAACCACAACCAGTGACTTACGGAGTCACGGGCAGTCCCTCCGCATCCTACAGACATCCGGTTCAGTGTATGGGCGTCTGGAGCCCAGTTCCCCAGCCCTGCGCCCTCCTTTCAAAGAACGCCTTCCAAGAGCCTTCCCCAACTCCGCCCCTCCTTGTCAACGTGTGCCACTTTGATCACCCCGCTGTCATCTGTCACCCCTCACACCACCTCCTTCACTTATTTGGAAATGTCAATTGTGCCGTGTTTTCTCTGTTGACTATCTGGGTCAGTGCTGAATCTGAGCACAACGGCAGCCAAACCAACGTCGTGAGATGCCTCCTGCGCCACATCCGGCTTGCCCAAATCCTTGTCACCGAGAGAACCAGATGAGGGAATGTGGAGGAAGGGGTCTCGTGTGTCAGTAAATGTTTACTGTGCCCCTACAGAGTGAGCGCAGGGTTACAAAGGCACGGTGCATATGCACTCACATGTGCAGAAATGACTCAAGCGAGAGTCCCAAGTCGCTGGACACGGCGATACCTTTGTTTGTCCACCGTTTCTTACTGGACACCTAGTCGGTTCTAGTCACTGAGCAGGTGCTGGGAATAAATAACATACAAGTAAGCGGGTATTGGGGCGCCTGGGTGGCTCAGTTGGTTAAGCGTCCGACTTCGGCTCAGGTCATGATCTCGCGGTCCGTGAGTTCGAGCCCCGTGTCGGGCTCTGTGCTGACCGCTCAGAGCCTGGAGCCTGTTTCAGATTCTGTGTCTCCCTCTCTCTCAGCCCCTCCCCTGTTCATGCTCTGTGTCTCTCTGTCTCAAAAATAAATAAACGTTAAAAAAAAAAAAAAAGTAAGCGGGTATGAAAGATCACACCCAGTTATAACAAGAGCTATGAAAGAATTGGAAGGAACAATAGGGAAGAGGGTAATGGGGGGGAGGTACTCCGTTACATGTGGCAGGAGATAAAATCCTCCCGAGAAGGTGAAATTTAAACAGAAAGAAGCCTGGGGGTGCCTGGGTGGCTCAGTCGGTTGAGTGTCTGATTTCGGTTCAGGTCATGATCTCACGGGCTGTGAGTTCGAGCCCTGCATTGGGCTCTGTGCTGACAGCTCAGAGCCCGGAGCCTGCTTCCGATTGTGTGTCTGTCTCTCTCTCTGCCCCTTCCCTGCTTGCTTTCTCTCTCTCTCTCTCTCAAAAATAATAAACAATAAAAAAAAATTTTAAACAGAAAGAAGCCTGAGGGATGGGGAGGAGCTCTGTGTGAAAAGCCAGAGGAAAATGGCCATGGGGGCTGGGGCGGGGGGGTCTTTAAGAAGGATCAGAAATCCAGGGAGGGTCAGATTTCAGATGATTGGGAGAAGGGCATGAACCTTGGCCTGGAGAGGGAGACATCTGCCAGGTCAAGCACGTGAGGGAGTTGAGTGGCTAAAAGCACGGATTCCAGAAGCAGACCAGCTTGGCTAGAATCCATCCAGCTCTAAAACTTCTCTAGCTGTGTGGCCACAGGCAAGTCACTTAGCCTCTCTGAGCCTTAGCTTCCTCATCTTTAAGTAGGGATCATCAAATACGTCCTTCATTGAGCCGTTCAATGCATTAAGAATAGAGCACTTAGCACGGTGCCTGACACAGAGCACATGTCAGGTAATGCTTTGCTATGACTTGTTCCATGCTCGTTGAGAAGTTGTGGGGGGGTTTGAGCCAAGGAGACGGTTGTCTTTAACAGGTTCTTGGCCATTGTATGGGCTACTGGTCATGACTAAAACAGAGTTGGAAGGGATCCCAAAGGTCATTTACACCCAGTCCTTCTCCAGTGCTTTTCTCTGGGGAGGTGAGGGGACAGCGCCTGAAGAGCCACCTCTGTGACAGGCAGAATGGTCTTCCCCTAACGCTGGGTGGGAGAGAAGGTTGAGAGGCAGCCGGCTACAACTTCTGAAGGGTTCCCCCACCCCCTCAACTCCCGGTGGGTGGAGAGCCCACTACTCCCACCTCAGATGGTTCTGGGTCTCATGTCTCGATGCCCAGCTGGCTCCCATTCCTGCCAGTGTCAATGTCACTTTTCTTGGATTGTAAGTGCCTCAAGGACAGCAGCCATTTCCTTCCATTCTCACTAGCCGGTGACTGACACAAGGCCCCGGAGCAAGCGCTGAGTCTCAGAGCTTTTGAATAATTGATTGGAAAAAGGAAGGTGGAACCATAGCATTCTTGTGCCTCTCCCAGACCTACAAGCTCTATGAAGAATCTACAGGGCCTTGGGAAGTCATCGAGACAAGCCCCTGACCCAGGGCCAGCCTCCCTCAAACACCCAGCAGGACTTTCTCTGGTTCTCTCCAGAGGGCATTTTGCACTCCCCACCACGGCGAATGCTTCCTGGAGTGCACAGCCCGTCTGGGGCTCCTTCCAAACCTCTTCCCTAGACCCCCTGGGTCACACTGTACAATGGGGACACCACCCATTTCCTGCCCAAAGGGCTCTGGGTACAAGCCAATGCATGGGATAAAGCCCTCCTGGGTCCAGGGCCATCTTCGGAGCTATCCTAGGGGAGGGCACAGCAAAGCCCCCCTGGCTGGCTGGCTGGAGCTGAGGGCTGCTGCGAGGGGGCCCCTCCAGATTCACCAGCCTCTCCCCAGACCCCAGGCACCCCCGCCGACTCCCACGGGTCCAGCAACCACCTCCCCTCTCGTTTTCCCGTGGCTTTCCCCCTTCTCAGCTAAACCGGTGCTTTTCCAGACACCCCCCCCCCCCCACCACACACACACACTTCTCTCTCCGGTCCCCATTTCTCCCCCCCCCCCAATTCTGCACGCTTCTAACCCTCCAGCCCCCTCCCGCGGTTGCCTCCCAGCCGCTCCACTCTCCTCCCGGCCCCTGTTCCAACCCAAGTCCCCTCCCCATTCCGTCCCCACCCCTCCCCTTTAGCGCTAGGCTCCCCATTCCTCTCGCGCCCCCACCCAGCCTGCCTCCCCTAACTATTCTCCCCGACCCTTCCCCCCGCGCCCAAGCCTTCCGGACCCCTAACCGGGTGCTCCAGCACGTCCTCCGCCCTCCTCCCCGCCACGCTCGGTGGCGCAAAGAAGGCGACCGCTCCCCCCCTCCTCCCCAACCCGTTCCCCCGCGGCTTCGGCCGCCGAGACCCCGCCGCGCCCGGGAGAGGCCGAGGCGCCGCCCCCCTCACCTGTTGTGCGGACCGGAGCACGCCGGGTCTCGCCTTCTCCGGATCCGGGTCCCGCTCCCGCTGCACCCCCTTCTTGGGATGCATGTGCCGGCACAGGCAGGTGACCCCGCACAGCGCGAGGATGCTGGTGGCCGTGCCCAGCGTGGCGCCCAGCGCGATCACGGGCACCGACAGCACCATGGTGCCCGCGTCCCCGCCGCCGCCACCGCCGCCGCCGCCGCGGCCGCCGCGCACCTACCCCGGCCGGGCCCGCCGCCCGCCGCCGCCCGGGCCGCTCCTGGGATCGGGGCGCGCCGGCTGCTCTCCCGCCGCCGGAGGTGGGGGGGGGGGCGGGGAGGGGGGACGGCTGCGAGGACGTCAGAGGAGGAGGCCGGCCCGGAGCAGGCTGGTGCGCCCGCACTCAGCTCCACGTCAACCCGCACCCCCTCCCGCCGGCACGTGACCGGACCCCCACCCCAACCGCAGCCCAGCGTCCAGAGGGATGCGAGCTTAGGGTTGTGCCAGGCCAGTCTTCACGCTTTCTGTTGGCGGGCACTTGCCCCGATAAGGGCGGGAGCTCCCGGAGGCCACACCGTGTGAGCTGGCGAACCAGGGCTCCATCTGGGTACAGATTTTGCCAGACTACCAGCCCTTCCTTCCCCACCTTCTCTGGCCCAGCAGGCTGTGAACTTGGGTCCTCCAGGAGGTTTTCAAACACACAAAAGCTGGAGATTTCCGGTCTGCCGAATTTGCCAGGTGTTGGCTATGCGGTGAGGGTGAGGGGCAGGCGACGGGGAGAAGGGAATTGGTCTCTGTCTGGCGTGGAGACTGCGCCCGTGTCCTGGCGAAGGGGACCGCCACAATTCTGCTGCTTTCCGCATCTCCTTTAGGGTTCCCTATGACCTCATCTGATCTGCGGCTCTCCGCTTGCAGATGAGGAAGCTGTGGCTGGCAGGGGATGGGGGGCAGCTAGAAAAATCCGGTCATCCCGAGCCCAGACTCAGACTGGCAGATTCCAAGTCCATGTGTCACACTCAGAGAAAGAACTTATCTTGGATGAACAAAGACTGTCACCTGCAGTAGCCAGGAGCCCACAGCTGGTCTGGAGAGGGGGGGAATAAAAACACTGTGCTTGGAGTGAAGGGAAATTAGAATTCCAGGCATGAGGAAGACCGTCTTAGAGCAGAAAACAACGGTTTTCAGTGCGTTGCATTGTGTGGAGTGTTTCGTTGAATTCAGCAAGCGTTTGCCGTGTCTGCAGTTCTCTATGCGTGCTGGGCACGTGTGACAAGGAGTGGGGACGATTTCGTCCACAACCGGGCCCTCAAATTCCCGTGGCGCCGATGACTCCTAAATCTATGATGGCTCTGGCCAGGCCTTCTGTGCTGACCTGCAGAAGTGACCACCGCCTGGGGTGTGGCTTATCTCCCCCGTGTAACAAACCGCCCATGACTCAGTGGTTGCTTCTCATGATCTTGCAGGTTGACTGGGCTCAGCTGGGTGTACTTCCTGCTCCAAGGGATGTCTCCCGCGACTGCACTCGGCTGGGCCGGGCCGTGCAAGATGGCATACCACATGGCACTGGCTGCCGCGGGGGGCACAGCTGGCTGTCCCCCAGGGGGGTGCCCTTTGGTTCTCCCCCACGTGGCTGGAGCTGCACGGCAGCCAGGTTCCAAGAGGAAGGAAGCGGGAGCGGCCACTTCTCTTTAGGCCTGGCTTCAGAAGTTCTAGAACGTTGCTTCTTTGGTCAAGCAATAGTCTCCCTCTAGTTCTTTCCCTACAAGGCATTAGAAAGGATGTTTCTGAAATGCAGCGCTGATCGTGTCACTCACATGCATAAAAGCCTTCAGAGTTTCTCCAGTGATGAACCCAGAGACTCCAGTTAGATCCAAAGTCCTAGTGGCGCCTGGGTGGCTCAGTTGGTTAAGTGCCTGACTCTTGTTTTCAGCTCAGGACACGATCTCGAGGTTGGCGAATTCTAGCCCCGAGTCTGCTCTGCCCATCCTGTCTCTGCCCGTCCCCCGCTTGCTCTCTCTCTCTTTAAAAAAAAAAAAAAGAAAAAAAATCCAAAGCCCTTTGTGATGTGGTTCCTGCCAATCCCTTCAGACTCACCTCTGTACACTTCCCAACATGTCTTTGAGCCCCCGATACTCTCGGGAACTTGGGATTCATTCGGCAAGCTAATCTCTTTGGAGCCTTCATACCATCACCCATGGGTGCAAACAGCAGGTGCTCAGTAACTGTTGAAAGAGGGAACGGTTCACCTGATCATCTCATGTAGGACTTCCAGTGGCTTGGAGGGAATCCCATTTGCTAAATGAGCTCCATGTGATTAAACTGACTCTTCCACAAATATTTATTTTGTGCCTGCTGTATGCCAGGCACATTTTCCTACTGAGCTCCATTCGCTGCCAATCGCGGAGCTCAAGTCCCTCCGGGAGACTCGGTATTCTCTCTCATAAGAGCTTCCCTGGGAGGTTTTCTTGGCTCCTGGACCTGGCAACGCAAAATGTTCTGGGGAAATCAAAGGTTTAATTAATGATGTTAGCCCAGATCTCCCATGCCTGAGCCGCTCCCCTGGGAGACCCTTAACACCATCTAGCAGGATCTGGGGTGGGGGCAGAGGGGAAGGATGAGCACTTAATTTTAGACATTGTCTGATGGAGATCGTACACCTGTCATGTGGTTCATTGTTACTATGGTTACCGGGATGACAGCAGCTGCAGTGACCTTCATTTTCAATGGGAAGAGGGACCCCAGCCTGAGAACTGCTTGTCTTTGGCTTCTTTCGCACACAGGGAACCCGTGGCAGGGCTAGGGTAGACCTCAGGGAATTTGAAACCCAGTGATCAGAACTCCGTGTCACCTTTGCTACATCCCGCCCAGGATGCGATTTTGGCTTCTCGGTTCCTGATACCCAGGCAGTAGCCTTTAGCGACAACTTTCTTTTTCTTTTCTTTTTTTTTTTAACGTTTATTTATTTCTGAGACAGAGAGAGTCAGAGCATGAACGGGGGAGGGGCAGAGAGAGAGGGAGACACAGAATCGGAAGCAGGCTCCAGGCGCTGAGCCGTCAGCCCAGAGCCCGACGCGGGGCTCGAACTCGCGGACCGCGAGATCGTGACCTGAGCTGAAGTCAGACGCTTAACCGACTGAGCCACCCAGGCGCCCCAGCGACAACTTTCTAAGAAAAGGCATTAGTGGATTCCTTTGAAAAATGGGGCCATGTCTGTTGAGAAAGGCGGTTGAGATGGTCAGCCAGGTGGGGCAGTTGAGATGGTCTAAGGAGGAGATCCACAAATAATTGGAGATTCTGGGGCCGCCAGACTGCCAAGAACAGGGCAAGATGCTCGGGGGTTGGAGGGAGCTTCTGGAAGGCCGAGGCGTAGATCTCAGGAGGTTCCCTAGCCTCTTGATGAAATGTCACCATTGTTATTTTGATCGATATTTTACTCATTGGATGATTAAATATTCTGAGCATCCACTCTGAATCTCTAAGGTATTAAAATGCTTTTATCTGGGAAGAAAGGCTTTCAAATATAGAAGGTTCTCTTCCTGGCAAGCATTTGTTTTGTCTGCATATAGTGCTGAGCAGGACGGAGGAAAATAAACAGGCAGAACAACCGAATTTTAACATTGGAAGGATAGCAGGGATCCCCTTGTGGAATCCTTCCATTGGACCAGTAAGGAAACCGAGGCCCAGAGAGATTGTGGCTTGCCATAGGGGAGTTACTGACAGAGCTGAGGTCTTTTAGGTCAGGGTAGGTTAGGTCCTGCTGTAGCAACAAATGACCTCAAAACCTCAGGGATTAACACAACAAAGTTACCCCTTGCTCCTATCATAGTTCAAGGTGGGTCAGGCGCCTCAAGCAGGAAGTACATCTCCAGGCAGTGACTCGGGAGTCTGGGCTCTTGCTTCCCACCATGCAGATGGAGGAAAGAGACCACTGGGGACCGCGTGTGCCATTTGCAGAGGCCACGGCTGGAAACGGAGTCCATAGCTCTCACCGCATTGCATTGGTCAGGATCTGGTAACGCGACAAAGCTAACAACAGAAGAGACTGGGAAATACAGACGGGGCAGCGACAGTAAGGAAAATCAGGCATGGTCCTTCTCACCGTGGCGTTTACATTCATGTGGAGAAGATGAACATTATGATTCATCGCACGAATACCTGTGAAATTACAACTATACTACGAGCTCAGAAGGACAGGTTCGAGGTTGGGACTTGACTTGTTCTGAGACACTTGTGGAAGCCTTCCCAGAGGAAGTGACAGTTGGACCGAGGCCTGAAAGAGTAAAGTTAACTCAGCAAAGAAGGAAGAGGGGGTGTTCCGGGCAGAGACGCGGACGGGGCAAGGACCCCGTGGTGGAACCGCACAGTGGGCATGGGCAGTGTGCCCGTCAGCCAGGGCTCCGGGGCAAAATCGATGCTCAGCGTTTGTTGATTTCTCTGGTGTAAAAGAAACCCACTATCGTGAGGTTCCGGCTACCAACGAAGTCCTGAATATTTCCCAGCTGGCTCTGTGAACGGTGGGAGCCAGCTCCAGGGCAGACCCGGGGAAAATCCTGAAAGGAGATGGGGCGCCTGGGTGGCGCAGGTCGTGATCTCACGGTTTGTGGGTTCGAGCCCTGTGTCCGGCCCTGTGCTGGCAGCTTGGAGCCTGGAACCTGTTTCGGATTCTGTGTCTCCCTCTCTCTTTCTCTCTCTCTCTCTGCCCCTCCCCTATTCACGCTCTGTCTCTTTCTCTCAAACATAAAATAAACATTAAAAAAAGAAAGAAATCCTGAAAGGAGAGGCAGGGGCCAGACATCAGGGCTGGTAGGCCACCCTGGAAGGCCATTGGGTATTTTTAGGCAGAGGAGTGTGATATGAGCAGATCCGTGTTTTGAAAAGATCCTTCTGGCTGCAGTATTCAGAACAGAGCAGAGAGGGACAAAGTGAATGCTGGTGGGCAGACATGTTGCCATAGCGGGCATCCAGGAGAGGGATGCTAAGCTTCCCCAGGACGTGTGTAGTCATTTGGTGGGCTGAAGTTGTTGATGGTGTGAGGAGAGGGCAGTATGGTGGGCAAGTCCCTTTTCTACTGGTCCCACTTTACTCTCTTCTCTGATGACTGTGGTTCTCCATGCTGGACGGCAGCTACTTCGAGGCTCCCCGGCCCTGGGGCCTGATGAAGGTGGGATGTGCAGGAGGAAACTGCCTGGGACAAGGGCGTGGAGATCCTGGGCCCCACCGCAGGGTAATGCAAAATCTGCAGAGCTGACCGGCAGCCGGGCGAGAAGGTAAGGCGCTCTGTCGAGGCTCAGGAGTGGGTCCACTCCCAGGACTCCTGCTCCGGCCCCGAGCAATTCTGGGGCCACATCTTAAGGCAGAAGGGAAAAAAGGGGTTGGGCCTGGGATCCCCTGATACAGAAATCCAAGTCCGTAAAAGGTAGAAGAATATTCTAGAGTTGGAGCAAATTGCAGCACGCTAGTGACCACGGCTAGTGACCGCCAGCCCGGCAGATCATCTCCAACAACCCGGCGTACGTTCACACGGCTGATGCCATCTCAACACCAGTGGAGGCGACACATTCCGATTCTCAGAGCTCCTCAATTCCATCTGATTTTTCTTGGGCCTCGCCTAAAGACTCCCTTTCTCTCTATGTTTCTAGAATATGCAAAGATTATGGGACTTTGTCTGAAGGGTTTCGCCTGCCTCGTTGGGAGGAAGTATAGCACCCATGCAGAGATGCGGTGCTTAACTTCGCGGGGGACACAGAGCCCTCTGAGAAGCTAACGACAGCTGTTTCCTTTTTTTTTTTTTTTTCCAGAAAAATGCTTGAGTGCAATATTTTTGGAATTTTGTATATAAGCCTAGATGGTTCAAGGGCCATGTGACACCTTCTAGAAGTTCGTGGGCCCCAGATCGGTAGTCTTTTATGTGATGGAAAGAAGAGTGGGCCTGAAGTCAGAAGAAATAGGTTCGAATCCCTGTGTTTTTTTTTTTTAATTTTTTTTCAACGTTTTTTATTTATTTTTGGGACAGAGAGAGACAGAGCATGAACGGGGGAGGGGCAGAGAGAGAGGGAGACACAGAATCGGAAACAGGCTCCAGGCTCCGAGCCATCAGCCCAGAGCCTGACGTGGGGCTCGAAGTCACGGACCGCGAGATCGTGACCTGGCTGAAGTCGGACGCTTAACCGACTGCGCCACCCAGGCGCCCCTTGAATCCCTGTCTTTAGGTGCACTAGGGTTGCGTGATGCATCGGCGAGTGACCTTTCTTGAGCCTTAATTTCCTTATCTGTAAAATGGGGATGATCATCTCTACTTTGTGGAGGTGCTGTGAGGATGACCCGAAGCCTAGTGCTGTATAAATAAGAGAGGATGCTCGACTCATTGTAATCTGAGAATTAAAATGATCATTTGCTCCAGACCCTTTAATTTCTTAATTAAGCCACTTAGCCCAGGGAAAGAGTGCATATTGAAGTCCCACGGGTGTGTGTTATTCTAGCTCTGTTGCTTATTAGCTGAGAGACCCTGGGTAGATTAGTCAGCCTAACCCGCTTGAACCTTAGTGTCTTCGTGTATAAAGCCTCAGGTATATTGTTTGCAAAGATGGTTACAATTATTCCCCCGCCTGTGCCCTTACCCTTTTGCAATACAACTTTGCAAAAAAGTGGCCGTCTATCGCTTCACTCCTTAATCTGGGCTAGCTTCGTGAGTTGACCTGGCTGATAGATTATGCTGGAAATGACATCGTGCCAGTTCTAAGCCTCGGCTTCAAGAGACCTCGGAAGCTTCCTCTCTCTGTCGTGGGCCCCTGCCCAGTCCCCAGGTGGAGAAGCCCGGGCTAGTCTGCTGGAAGGTGAGACACCAAGTGGCCCAGGGGTCTCTGTCACCCCAGCCTGCAGCTAGCCGGTTCCCAGGAGCAGAGCTCCACACAAACACGTGACTGAGACCGGCTGAAATTCGAAGAGCGACCCAGCCGAGCCCCCACAAAGTGCCAGTCACAGAATTACAAACTAAATTCAGATTGGGTTATGTTAAGCTGCTGCTAAGTTTTTCAGTGTTTCTGACACATCAAGATCGACAGATCCAGCCTGGGTGGCTCAGTCGATAAAGCGTCTGACTCTTGATTTCGGCTCAGGTCATGATCTCCCAGTGGTGGGATCGAGCCCCGCGTTCGGCGCTGCCCTGGGCACGGAGCCTGCTTGAAATTCTCTCTCTCCCTCTCCCTCTGCTCCTCCCTGCCTGCACTTTCTCTCTCTCTCAAGAAAAATAAATAAATAAATAAATAAATAAATAAATAAATAAATAAGTAAACAGATTCAAGTGTTAAATGATATCTAACCCTCGTAAGATTACTGTCAGGGTAGGTAAGGCACGAAGCACAGGGCCTGCTACACAGTGCATGGCTGTGATTATTACTCCAGCTTCCCCAAGGCAGCCTGACCGAATACTTCCAGTAACGCTCAGTGGGTGCACCAGGCTAATAGTCATTGTGTAAGAATCGATCTCGGGGACCCCGACACTTAAGAAGGGGGCAACAGTAGCCCTCCGACTCAACCTCCCCTGGACCAACTTTCCAGATTGGCCCAGGCCCTCCACTCCTTCTGGAGCTCTTGCTGTCTGATGCCCACTGATACAAGTCTCACGGCCGGCAGTCCCCTCTCTACTTGACCTCAGCCTTCTCTCCCCTTCCAACTGGGTTGTATACTCACTCGGGGTTAGTTGTGCTTGTCTCCAAATCCTTTAACGCCAGCTGACCTCATTTTTGAATTATATACTTTAACTAATATGTCAACGACTGAAATAGAAGTATGAAGGAGAGTTAGTTCCACGAAAACCAAGGTGAGTCCTTTGGAAAGACCCATGAAGCTACGTGCCGTTTACAAGTTCTCTTGAAATAGGTACGGGCGAGTTACCTGGGAAAGGTGGGGAAACATCATAAAACTCTGGGATTCTGCCATTAGACTTCTAGGCAAGTTTTTCTAAGTTCTTCCTCCACCGCAAAGAGAGCAAGACTGGACTCACAGAGGAAGCATTGCGGCGTGTACGAAAGGAAATGGTGTTAACAAATACGAAAAGCTTCCTGCATGTCAGGCCTGGGTCTGAACATCTTATCTGTTCCAATGTATTTGCTAAACTGTTGGGGGCGCTTGGGTGGCTCAGTCGGTTGAGCATCCGACTCTTGGTTTTGGCTCAGGTCATGATGCTAAGGTCGTGGGATCGAGCCCCCTGTCAGGCTCTGCACTGAGCGTGGGGCCTGCCTGGGATTCTCTCTTCTCTCTCCCTCTCCCTCTTCCCCCTGCTTGTGCTCTCTCTCTCTCTCTAAAATAAAAAAAATAAAAATGAAGAAATAAATAATAAACTTTAAAAATGATGGCATAGAGCGCTAATCAGCAAGGGATGCACAAAATAATTAAAACTATGATTTGGTTGAGAAGCAAATGCTTGAGCTGTGTGTGTGTCATGTTTAGCTTTGTTGAAGTGTAACCCTAGGCAGTTAGTGCACAGATCACAACCTAGTGGATTTTTGCAACGTGAACACATCTGTCTATCCGGCACCCAGATCAAGGAACAGAACATACTCACATCCCAGGGATTGTTCATGTATGGTTTTCCAGAATTCGTCATTTTAACCAGAATTTGTAGATGGCGGGCCCAGCAGCCCTGGCTCCCACAGCGTCAGACTCAAGCAGGTTTCCGAGGGGATACTCCCCGGGGCTGGGAAGGCTCCGTCTATGCTGCCACATGGATGGGGGGATGCTGCCCCCTAGAGGATGTAGGGGGAAGTGGACCCTCCCCTCCAGGTTTTTACTTCCTGCTTCCTTCCCAGCATCACCTTCCCTAAGAGGCCTTCTCTGCCCACCTTATGTGAAATGACCAGCATTCTGTCCTTCACCTCATCACTCCCCGTTCCCCCTTTCTGCCTTACTTTTAACATTAAGAGTCCATATAATCTAATCTTCCTTGCCTGTCATGTTTGCCTTGCTGATGGCCTGAGTCTCCCTTTTAGAATATAGGCTCCAGGAAGGCAGGGATATGGATCTGTGTGACCCCCAGCCCTAGAATAGTGCCTGATACATAATAGCACCTCAGTAAGTGTGTTGAGTGGACAGAGAGGAGCCCTGTCCCTGCCCACCACCCACCCCTAGTCCCACCCAACAGGGGAGCCTGGAAACACCAGAGCTGGGGAGAAAGAGCAGCTGTGACCGGGACGCCCGGTCATAGCCTGGGCCAGTGAGTGGCCAGATGAGCTGGAGAGTTGTACTATGTGGTGGTCCAGCCGGAGGGCTGTGGCACCAGTCTGCCCCGGGTGAATCCAGGTTCTAGCCGGGGAACCGAACGGGTGGCCTCAGGCAAAGCACTTCATCTTAGTGAGGTTCCCTGACCGTGACTTCTATAAATGGAGAGAATAAAGTAATACTAATGGGTGTGAACGGCTTGGCCCAACGCCTGACACGTGGGTAATGCTGGGCTGTGGGAAATGATTAGCATTACATCAAAATGTGAGGACGGACAGGAAAACTAGAGGTCATACGGTCCAGGAGAAACATTGTTTATTGCTGTTATTGAAGACACCCCCCCCCCTTCCCTATAGTTTTTTGTGGACATTCAACTTGTAAACAGAAGACAAGCCGTTCTGGTGGAGGGATGAGGAGAATCACCTGCGACCCCTCATCACCAGGCCTCCCTCTCCCCATCTGACACACCCACAAGGCGTTTCAAAGCCACTCCTGTGAAGTCTTTGACGGTAGTCGACACCTTCCTTTTACAGCCAGGGACACGAGGTCCAGAGAGAAGGAGGCCTTGCCCAGGCCACACCTGTTTTAGCTAAGCTGGGCCGAGCTCCCAGACTTTCTGACTCCACGACCAGGGTTCACTCCAGGCTCTCTGCGATCCCCTAAACCTCCCAACGTTTTTTCTAGGCTGGTCAGTAAAGCTCCCCAGGGGATCTCAGGAGGGGTGATCTCCCTTCCCCTCATTTACATCACAGCTTCCAGTGGAGCGGGAGGAATTTGGGAGGTTTTTGAAGAAGATTTGATGGCGTGCGAGAGAGGAAGTCTCAGAAGCAAAAGCAAGTTGGTGGATTTGAGAGGCTCTGCAGGCGAAGCCAGGGTCAATCTGGTGTCAGGGAGCAAAGACACCAGAGGAGGCTGGGGGATGATTATGAAAACAGAATCGAAGCATCAGCGACAAGTACTTTGTAGATTGCTCAGTGCTAAGTAAATGACAAGATGTTTATTGTCATCAATATCATCATTACCCTTCACGTTAATCAACAGGCCTGCAAGTGATTCTAATTAGCAGGAGAAGAATTAACGCCTGGATGAAAGTTACAAAATGCCAATTTCTGGGCCCCACCTGGAGAGAGGCTGATTCGGGGTCACTGGTAGGCGTGGTGTTGGAGAGCAATGAGATCTGTGCCCCACATCCCTGCTCCTAAGTAAAATCCCTTCCTTCCTTTGCCCCATTTCTTAGGGTTCAGAGTTACTCGTTGATTTCTTAGAACACTAATTACATCCCAGGTCTCACTCTCAAAATGGGAAGGGTTCATAATTAACAAAAGTATCTCAGAAACCAATGAAAGTGATGACCCCTCTTCTATACCTATTATTAGGGCAAGGTCTTTTTTTTTTTTTTTTTTATTCCAAATAATCTGATTTGATGCTCTGTGAAATTGAGATCATTCGTGAGAATATCAGTCTTGGTGGGATGTGGTTGATAATCTCCAAAGATGCCCATCGATTCCTTTCCTCCCCATAAATGTGCAAATGCGTGCATTTCCCACACCGTAGAAGCAGGCTGGTCTTGGTCGTTTGCTGCACAACAGAATGCACAGAAGTGGCGCCCAGCGCTAAACCTCCCAGCTTCTGCCTGGGCCTCTTGGAACACTCACAGGTGATGGGCTTCCAAAGTCTGGGAGGACCAAGGACATGGGCCACCAGACTTCAACGCGATTGCTGCCGCGTCCTGCGGAAATAACCTTTAAGAGAGAAACCTGCCATTTGGACCAGCCGTTTCTCTGGTGGTAAGGCTGTGATGGGCGTCTCTGTATTTGCAAAGAGCATAAATATTTGTCAGATGCTCTTGCTATTGGGCGTTCTTCTTCTCCCACATATACAATGGGGACAAAATAAAAGCCCATGATTCCATTAGATTTCTTATTTTAATAAGTAAGTGAAGAGTCCTTTGTCATTTAAATTCACATGGGAAGTACTGTACATATCTCTCAAGTCCTCATATATGGCACTGGGGTGGGTGGTGCGCGGACAATAATTTGGGAGACATCATGACCTTGGCTGTGCCTCAGGGGCAGAGCAGGGCTTTGGGTTCTTTTTTGTTGTCTCCCTACATGCCACCAACTTTCTAGTTACATCTTCGCACACCACGCTGGGGAGCTGCCTGCATCTTTCTCCAGCCTTTTACAACCCGCCCCTAAGGAAACTCACCTGGGTTCAGGAGAGAATCAAGGACCAGATTCACCTCTCCCCACCCCCCCAACTGCCTGCTGCTACCACTGCCCTTGGCTCAATTCCGGGCATCTTACCACGCTGTCTATCCATAGCCACCTGCTGAACTCAGAGCCTGAACTAGCCCTGTCTCTGTGGGTCAGTCTCACTGTGGGACCTCAGGCAAAGTCATTTCTCCTCTCCAAGCCCTTTCCTTAGTCAACCCCACAGCGCTTTACAGCGCTTTTTAAAAAGAAACATAGTATTTTATTCATAGTTAAATAACTACAATCACACAGTCATGAGACATGTGTATCTGTTGGACACTGCACAATTGCTTAACCCTCATTTCTTTTTTACAGCATAATTGAGGTATAATTGATATACAAAAAAACTTGCATGAATTTAATGGGCTCTGTTAAGGATTAAATGAATTAACACAAGTAAAGGGCAGTCACTGCTACGAAGGGGCTCATGAATACTAGCTGTTACGGCTATTGTTGTTATGATTATGAATCAGCGTTTCTCCAGCTTTCCCCCCATACCTAGTATCGGCCTGAAGGACGGAATAGCAGCAAACATGCATTTTCTTGGAAGCCTTTATAGTTTTACCATAAAAAAGTTATGTGCTTTTGCATTCTTGTCCACCGTAGATTTTTATTGGCTCTGAAATAAAGTGTTTTGCATTGCACCAGAAGGAGAAACAAAAGTTGGCCCCAGGTTCCTTCTGTCATGGCTAGCCCGGCCCCCTAATTTGAAAAGCTCAGCTTTGCCTTGCACCTCGCTCCCTAACATTTTCCCTATGCTTTCTTACCCGTGATGTCCTTGCAGCTTCTCGGTGTCCTGGGGCCGCCGCTCAGGCGAACACGCCGCTATTTACAGAGTGTCTGGAGCTTAACGAGGTCAGTGTGGAGTCAGACTGCCAGGGTCAAATCTCAGCGGCTCCGCTTAAGAGCCATGACTAGGTGCTTACCTACGTTTAAGCCTCAGTTTCCTCATGTGTAGTGTGGGGGGAGGATGGTTAATATGGGGGTTGTCATGTCGTAAGAAACAGATTAGGTAATCCTCTGTATGGTGAGCCTCATGCTAGATGTATTGTTAGGGGTGGGTGGGTGTGTGTGTGTGTGTGTGTGTGTGTGTGTGTGTGTGTGTGTTTCCAACTCAGTGGTTCTCAACTGGAACGATTTTGCCCTCCAGGGGACATTTGGCAGAGTCTGGGGACATTTTTGGTGGTTGCAGTTGGGAGGGGCAGGGAGAGTGGCTACTGTCATCTAATTGGTGGCAACGGGGCTGAACAGCCTACAATGCACAGGACAGCCCCCACTCTCCAACAAACTTCCTGTGCCCAAAATGTCAAAAGTGCCTAAGTTGAGGAACCCCGTCCCAGTTAGAATCTAAGCTCCATGTGGGCACAGACTGCTGCTTGTGCTCAACTGCTGTATCCCCACACCACAGCAGACAACTTGGTCCTCAATAAATACTCGTTGAATGAATGGGTGACAGTCAAGTTTCTCAGGGGGCGGAGTGTCTGTGGAGTTGGATGGACTCATGTTTGGGTGCAGACCTGTTTCCCCGCCTGAGGAGTCTCCAAACTCCCGAAAAGGATCCCAAGGCTGGGAGGGGGGTGGAGGGCAGGGTGGAGGGGCCGGTAGATGGAAGGTTCTTTAGTCCACCTCAGGCATCCCATTCCAGAAAAGCAGTCAGAAGACACACACACAGTGGCCATCCTGAACAGTGATTTCCCTCAGGGCTCATGGAAGCCTTCTGGGCTGCAGACCCCTAGGAGCCCTCAGCAGTTTTGGGTTGGCCTAGTGGGGGCTGGAGATGGTGCGAGGGCAGCTTTGCAAAGCACTTAGGGTAAATCCTCTGGAGTCTGCTGATTCCAGCGGTTCCCTGGTTCTTCTTTTTCTTTTCTTCTTTTTTTTTTTTAATGTAGTGATTACTTCCTGCCCTGGAAAGTGCTACCTCCCTGGTATTTCTGCAATTTTAAAAGAAGAAAAGAATCCACATCAGCAAATTCCAGCAATCCCCTAACTCTGGCCTAGCATCCCTTTCATGGATCCAAGCCGGCAGAGAGCCTGGGGTGCTCCCTCTCTCAACTTCTCCCTTTGATGCTGACTGTTCCTTCTCACAGGGCAGTGAAACCCAGAACGCGGGGAGGGTGCAGGGCAGAGGCCCGGGGTGCTGTCCTTGGAAAGCACCTCCATGAACCTCCTCGTGAGCCCACAGTGCAGCGACTGATGGAGAGGCCTTGGAAGTGGAGCCCAGAGCATGGTCCAGCCAAGCCATGGCTGACAGATTTCCATGTTGCTAATGGGGTCCCACTCGGGCTTTCCCAGGGTGCAGGTCTGCGCTGGTCCTTACTTCCAGGCTCTGGGAAAGGCAAAGTAAGCTTTGCCATCAAGCTATGCACTCATTTAAAGACCTGTCAAGTGCTACATTTCATTTTACTCGAATTTAACAAAAGAAAAGGAAATGTATCTGAAGTGCAGATATTCTGAACTTCAGATACATGCTCTTCTCTAGAAGATACTAATTTAAACTATTCTTTTTGGTGAAAAAATAGAGTGTGGAAAATTTAGGAGATTAGAGTCATTATAGTTGTTGTGGGTTTAACATAAATTTTTGTTTTAATGTTTATTTATTTTTGATAAAGAGAGAGGCAGAGTGTGAGCCAGGGAGGGGCAGAGAGAGAAGAGAGGGAGACACTGAATCTGAAGCAGGCTCCAGGCTCTAAGCTGTCAGCACAGAGCCCGACGCGGGGCTCGAACTCACGAACCGTGAGATCATGACCTGAGCCGAAGTCGGACGCTCAACCGACTGAGCCACCCAGGCGCCCCTATAGTTGTTTTTTAACACCATGTTTTTATTTGGAGCAGCAGACTGGTGCCCTGCTAAGAAAGAGGAAGAAATTAATAACCCTTGATAATGTTCCCACCTTCCTTCCTCATCGCTGAATACCGTTATTATTTACTTTGTCCAAGTTTATAGCACTGACGTTGTGTTCTGGCGCCGCAAAACCTTTTGCAACACAAGCCGTTGCTCTGCCTTTGTTCCCACACACGGACGGACTACAGTCCCCAGCCTCCTCTGCGACCAGACGCGCCTGCGCTCTAGAGGATGGTCCGGGAGGCGCAGAGCGGAGTGCCGCTGGCTGGCGTGGCCGGTGAAAACCTCCGTGGGCCATCCTGTGTGCTCCTTCCCGTCCCGCTGGCTGGATGCGTGGGAACCCGGTACACGTGAGTACTGACCGGCCACAGGATGACAGACCCGTGGAGCCCTGACTCCCCGCTGAGAGGAGAGCTGCCTGCCAATCAGAAAACAACTATGTTGGCGTTAAATGACCCAGAAATAATGTTGCATCACGTTTGAGCCCTTATATATTTGGGGTGTGCTTGTTAAGGTAGTTAGCATGACCTCAGTCAGTATCTGTTTTTTCCCCTACAATTAAATGGACGCCATAATCACTACAGTGTTTCCACTTCTGTGGGTTTGTTTTTTTTTTTAACGGTTAGTTTTATCCACAAGTAGACTGTTTCAGAAAAGCCCACAATAATAACGGCTAAGATCTACTGAGCTCTTGCTATGTGACAGACACGTCGCTAATTGCTCTGCGTGTATTAATCCATGTAATTTTTGCAACAATCCAAAAATGCATTAATGTCATCCCCATTATACAGATGAGTAAGCTGAGGCACAGAGAGGTTATGTAAGATCACACAACTGAGAGGTTCCAGACTGGATTTTACAAGTTCAGACAGTCTGGCTCTGAGCTCGTTTGCCTCTGGTCTATATTAAACATCTCAGGGTTTTATATTCCTAAAGTTTTTAATTTTTTTCATGTTTATTTATTTATTTTGAGAGAGAGAGAGAGAGAGGCAGAGAAAGAGGGAGAAAGAATCTGAAGCAGGCTCTACACCGTCCGTGCAGAGCCAGACTTGGGGCTTGATCTCATCAACCCTGAGTTCATGACCTGAGCCAAATAAAGAGTCGGACGCTTAACCGACTCAGCCACCCAGGTGCCCCTATTCCTAAAGTTCATTGCCTTACTTCTTACTGTATACTGATTACTTGTCATATTCTCTTTGATGTGGCACCAAATTCTCGGGATATATACAATCTCTCCAATCCCTGCTTTTCCAGGTACCTGAACTTCCTCTCATCCCTCTTGTAGTTCATGCACCACATTTTCTCCTTTCTTTGTTTAGTCCGAGAAAGAGGACGCAATTTGCTGGAGCACATCCTCTAAGTAACTTCCTCAGAAAAATATGTGTGGGAGCCTCAAGGTCAGAGTCCTGGTAAATCTGAAAATGTCTTTTTTTATTTTGTTGTTTTAACTTCCGACTCTGTTAAACTCTGCTGATAACTTGGACTTGGAATTCCAGATCGAAAGTCATTTTCTCTCCCATTTTCTCTCCCATTTTATTCGTAGCGTTCAGGTTTTTGATGCTAGTCTGAGTTTCATTCCTTTTTGTTTGTTTCTCTCTAGAAGTTTTCCAGGGTGGACTCTTTTTACCTGGTGTTTGGAAATTTCACCACAACACGTGTGGGTCTCTTTCCACTCACTCTGCTGGCCATTCTAGGGGCACTTACAATCTAAATACTTGTGTCCTTAGGGGCGCCTGGGTGGCTCAGTCATTTGAGCTTCCTACTTTGGCTCAGGTCATGATCTCATGGTTCATGGGTCCGAGCCCCACATCGGGCTCTGTGCTGACAGCTCAGAGCCTAGAGCCTGCTTCAGATTCTGTGTCTCCCTCTCTCTCTGCCCCTCCCCTGCTCACGCTCTCTCTCTCAAAAGTAAATACACATTCAAAAAAAAAAAGTACATACTTGTGTCCTTAGCCCTGGGGAACGCTTTTATTCTCTTCACTTGTCCAGTTCTCCTTCTGGAACTCTTATCGGTCAGATGTTATACTTCTTCCATCAGTCTTTCATGTCTGTTATTTTTCTCGTATTTTCCATCTCTGTTTTTTGGTGCTATCTTCTGGGAGATTCTCTTGATCCAATGTACAAAATTTTCTCTCTTTTCTCCCTGAGGGCTTACTCATTTTTTTTTTTTATTAAAAAAAATTTTTTTTAATGTTTACTTAGTTTTGAGAGAGAGGGAGAGGAAGAGAGAGGGTGAGCAGGGCAGGGGCAGAGAGAGAGGGAGACACAGACTCCGAAGTGGGCTCCAGGCTCCGAGCTGTCAGCACAGAGCCCAGTGCGGGGCTCGAACCCAAGAACCTCAAGATTATGACCCGAGCCAAAGTCGGACGCTTAACCGACTGAACCACCCAGGTACCCCAGGGCTTACTCGCTTTTTAGGATGAAGCAACTCTTGAGGAGCTATATACATAACTTATTGATGGGTGAACCTGGTCTCACTGTCATAGATCGAGGACCTTCGGCAAATCCCTCCACCTTTTACAACCCAGTCTCCCCATCTGTAAAATGAGGCTGATGAGTTCCTCAAGGGTACCGATGAGGGGCTGAGGGTGATGACCCCATGAAACACTGTAAAATCCTATAAAATGTAAGCAATCGTAATGATTCATCCTTTTATTTGAACCTTGTGGTGGGGTAGGGGTTTCTTTTTCTTTTCGAAGCAAAAGCATCGCGTGATCTTTGTTTCTTTGGGAAACAAAAACGAACCGAACCTAACTAAACCGACTCGAGCCTTCCGGCTCCCACGGGAAGGCTTAGCCTCAGAGAACTTGGCAGAGGTGTTTTTTCTAGGTGGGAGGTAGAACACATGACTTTCTTGCTTAGCATTTGTCTAGTGCTTCAGACCCGTGAAGGGCCATGGAGTTTCTGAGATTAATCGCTATTGATGCTTAGTGAACCATAAAACCCCAATTTCCTGCCTGCACCCCCAGCCACAAAATGACTTTTACCGCAACCTGTAAACAACCCTTGGTCACCAGACACCCTCCCCCCCCCCATGCCTGTGGGCTGGTTAATGAGCATAAAGCCAGGGCCTCCAGGAGGGCATTTCCCTCCCCTCCATCCTCCCTCACGGCTCCTCTGACTTGCCCCCAGGTTGTGGAGTAGGAGGGGAGCTCCAACTGGATGCAGGCCGCCATGCTGACCAGAGGTCTCTCTATCACTTGCCCATGGGCAGGCCAGAGTGGGGGTTTTTCTTTCTTGGCTTGGCTTGGCTTGGATTTCTTTCTTCCTTCCTTTCTTTCTCTTCCTTCCTTCCTTTCTTCCTTCCTTTCCTTCTTTCTTTCTTTCTTTCTTTCTTTCTTTCTTTCTTTCTCTCTCCCTTCCTTTCTCTTAATTTTTCTTTCTTTCTTTCTTTCTTTCTTTCTTTCTTTCTTTCTTTCTTCCTTCCTTTCTTCCTTCCTTCCTTCCTTCTTTCTTTCTTTCTTTCTTTCTCTCTCCCTTTCTTTCTTTCTCTTTCTCTTTCTTTCTTCTTTCTTTCTTTCTTTCTTTCTCTCTCCCTTTCTTTCTTTCTCTTTCTTTTTCTTTCTTTCTTTCTTTCTTTCTCTCTCCCTTTCTTTCTTTCTCTTTCTTTTTCTTTCTTTCTTTCTTTCTTTCTTTCTTTCTTTCTTTCTTTTTCTTTTTCTTTCTTTCTCTTTCTCTCTTTTTCTCTTTCTTTCTTTCTTTCTTTCTTTCTTTCTTTCTTTCTCTCTTTCTTTCCCCTTCCCTCCCTTCTTTCCTTCCTCCCTCCCCTTCCTTCCTTCCTTCCTTTTTACATTCTTATTTATTTACAAAATCCCCCCCTTTTAGCATCCAGTTCTACCTATGGGTTTTGATAGAGGCATGCATTTGTATAGCCACTCTCACAATCGAGATAAAGAACATCCCCATCACGCCAACCCCTGGAGATCCCCAGTCTACTTTCCGTCCCTATAGTTTTGCCTTCCCCGGGATGTTAAATGAGTGGAATCGTACAGAATGAAGTCCTTTGCATCTGGCTTCTTTCACTCAACAAAGTACGATTGCGATGTATCTGTATAGTCACATAGACCAGTAGTCTATTCCTTTAATTTTGCTTATTGTGTTCTACGTATGTCCCACAGATTGTTTGTCCAGTCATCCTCTGAGGGACATTTGAGTTGTTAGCCATTACGACTAACACGTTCATGTACGGGATTTTGTGTGAGCATAAGCTTTCATTTGTCTTGGGTGATACATGGCAAGTGTATACTGAACTTGACAGGACCCCGCCAAGCTGTCTTCCAGAGTGGCTGTGCCATTTAGCCTTCCCAACACCGATGCAGGAGGGTTCTAGGTGCCCTGGATCCTGGCCAGCATGAACCTGTAAAGGTGCCAATCTGGTGATTTCAGCATGATTTAATTTTTTTTATTATTATTATTGCTTTTAGGCTAAAGATCTTTACATATCCCAGGAGACCTCGCATGGTCTTGCTCTGGCCCTTCTCTTCCTGTCGCCCCTGCCCTCTTCTGGGCAAAACCTCCACCTCTCCCTTCCCCCACCATCTCCAGGTGCTTCCTCCTGCCTGGAGCCTTCTGCCTAGGATCCTCGACGCTGCTCTTTACTGGGCTAACTCCTTCTCAAGTCTCACATTCTCAGCTCTAATGTCCCTCCCTCAGCAAATTTTCCTGACTCCCAACCCGGATCTGCATCCCTTCTCAGGCTTTCTCCGAGCACTCCATGGTTTTCCTTCATGGCACTTGACTTAACTTCCCTGCTCACTAGCCGAAGGCTCATCTCCTCCCCTCCAGCCTGTCACCTTGATGGCAAAAACTGTGCTCCTTTCAGTTGCTATTTGTTTCCCCGCCTCCTGGGTCACAAAGTGAACGGTGAATGACGTTGCCTCCAATGTTTGCTATAATAAATGATGTTGAACTGAGCGTTCTTGTGTGTTTTCCTTCTGCACATGAGTTTCTCTAGAACGCGCCCAAGAGTGGATGGCACTCTGCTGTAAGACACGCACACCTTACGTTGTTGTGCAGTGCGGTCTGACGGGCTTGTCCCCACTAGCAGTGAATGGGCTTCTGCAGCTCTAAATGCTCGCCATCGCTTGGTGTTAGCGGAGTCTTTATTTATTTATGAGAGAGAGAGGGAGAGAGAGAGAGACAGAGCATGAGTAAGGGAGGGGCAGGGAGAGAGGGAGACACAGAATCCGAAGCAGGCTCCAGGCTCTGAGCCGTCAGCACAGAGCCCGACGCGGGGCTCGAACCCATGAACCATGAGCCAAAGTCGGACGCTTAACTGACTGCGCCACCCTGTGCGCCTGGCTGTTACCCGAGTCTTAATTTTCACTAATAGGGGGAGTAAAATGGGAACTCGTAGTTAGACTTAGTTTGTATTTCCTTAACTGTCAAAGAGACTGATCGCCTTTTCGTAGGTGACTCTTATGATTCATTTGAGAAATGCCTTGTTTTGGATTTTTGCCCATTTTATTGTTGGATTTGTCTTTTTTTTTTCCCTTCCTATTTCATAGTTGTTTTATATGTCTCTGATCCCGATTCTGTGTCTGTTATGTATATGGCACTTTTCCTCTCCCAATTAGTGACCATCTTTTCATTTTATCTATGGTGGCTTTTGGTACACAAACATTTTTAATGTGAAGATGGTCAAATTTATCCATTTTTTCTTTCGTGGCTTGTACCTTTGGTGTTTTGTCGAAGAAAACCTTTCCTACTCTGAAATAATAAAGACCTTTTTCTATATTTTACTCTAGAAGTTTTAAACGATTTCCCCCACACACATTTAAGTCATGAATCCACCTGGGATTTTATTTATGTGTTTGGTGGGAGGGGAGGATCTAATTTGATTTTTTCCACTAAGATCGTTGATTAATTGGCTAGCCCATCCTTTTCATATTGATTTGCAATGCCCCCTCTGGCAAGTATAAAGTTTCCATATTCAGGCAGGAATAGAAAGTTCTGGATACCTTTCTGGGTTTGCCATTCTGTCCCATTGATCCATGCTTCTATCCATTTCTATTCATGCTCCCACACCACACTATCTTAATGACACTGGTTTTACATTAAGTCTTAATTTTTTTTTAATGTTTATTTATTTTTGAGAGAGAAAGCAAGAGAGAGAAAGAGAGATCATGGGAGGTGCAGAGAAAGAGGTTGACACAGAATCTGAAGCAGGCTCCAGGCTCCGAGCTGTCAACACAGAGCCCGATGCGGGACTCAAACCCACAAACTGGGAGATCATGACCTGAGCCCAAGTTGAATGCTCAACCGACTGAGCTACCCAGGCGCCCCTGCATTAAATCTTAATACCTGCCAGGACAAACTCCACTAACTTGGAAATTATCTTGGCTTCCTCCTCCATATATATATATATATATATATATATATATATATATATATATATATATTTAGAATCTATTTGTCAAGTACAATGAAAAATCTTTTGGAGATTCTGGTTGGAATTGAATTTAGAAACTAATTGGAGAAAACTGACATCTTTATACTGTTGAATCTTACCATCCATGAACACAGCTTACCTCTCCATTACTGTGGCCCTCTCCAGTGCTTTCTAATCAAGTCTTACCGGTTGCTACATAAAGATCTCGTAAAGCTTTTGTTAGATTTATTTTGTGTTTACTTATTTTTGTAGCTATTATAAATGGAATCTTAAAATTACTTTTTCTAGCTCAGTGGTGCTAGGACATAGAAATGAATTTTATTTTTGCTTATTGATCTTATACACAACAATCTTTGCCAAACGCTTAGTTCTAATAATTTGTCTATGGATTCTCTTGGGGTTTTCTATGTAAATGATTTTGTTTCTTCCTGTTCAATCTTTATTTCGTTTCTCTTTCTTTTATTACTGCATGACTAGAACCTCCAACTGAGTATTGAATAAAGATACTCTTCTCTACGGATGCAATTTCTTTTTAGGTTATAACCATAAAAAGTCTGTTTGGATTCTCTATTTCCTTTTTCTTTCTTTATGTTTTATATTACACATTTTCTGTAACTGGCATGTGTTGCATTCACTTTTCCTTTTATTTTCTTTAGACAAAACGCAAACTTCTAGAAAAGTTAAAAGAACAGTACAATCAGTACCCACGTACCTTTTACCTAGCTTCAACTATTAACATGTTGCCACACTGGTTCCACCTGTATGTATATAAATACACACACACACACACACACACACACACACACACACTTTCCTTTTACCAAACTATTCAAAAGTGAGCCGCAAACATCGAGGTATTCACCTCTCAAACTGCAGCGTGCATATCCCAAGAATAAGAGTTTTTCAATACAACCTCATCTAAAAACATTGATATTGGGGCGCCTGAGTGGCTCAGTCGGTTGGGCATGGGTTCGTGAGTTCGAGCCCCCCGTCGGGCTCTGTGCTGCCAGCTCGGAGCCTGGAGCCTGCTTCGGATTCTGTGTCTTCTGTGTCTCTCTCTCTGCCCCTCCCCTACTCATGCTCTGTCTGTCTCTATCAAAAATAAATAAATGTAAAGAAAAAATTTTAAAAAGAACATTGATATTAATTCAGTAACTTCATGCAACATACAGTCCCTACTCCAAAGTCTCCAATATCCTCAAAACATACTATATATATTATATATATATAATTTTACATAATATATGCACATATTATATATACATACATAATAATTTTTTTAAATCTGGAATTCAATCAGATTCCACCCACTGGATTAGGCTATTATGTCTCTTTTGCCTCCCCTAGTCTACAATAGTTTTCCTTATCTTCCTCGGTTCTTGACTTGGCTTCTCTCATTGATCAGCATGTTGTGAACTTCAACTATCCCATTTCATGTAGCAAGAGTTCGTTTACCCTTATTGCCTTGTCGTGTTCTATAGCACATGGATCTTTCACAATCTTTTCACCCATTTTAATGGTGGGCCCTTGGGTGATTTCCAGTATTTTGCTATTATTAACAGTATTGCTAATAATATCCCGGTACATGTCTCTTGGTGGACAGATACATATACCTAGGAAGGGAATTTCTTATTTATAATCTAGATATTTTTTAATAGTTATTTTTTTTTTTTTGATGGAGAGAGAGAGACAGACAGACAGAGAGGCAGAGAGGGGAGGACCAAAGGATCCCCGGAGGATGCGGGGCTCAAACGAACCGCAAGATCACGACCTAAACGTTCTGACTTCTATATTGAAGGTATGCTCTAGCCCACACCTTCCTTTCTGGAATTTTGGCTTCATGTGGGGTCTCTAACATGACATCTCTCCTGCTTGGGTTCCAGGTCCCGTGTATTGTTTTTGTTATTTCCTGGTCTCTTAAAACCCAGTCTCTAGCCACCAAGGATGAAAAGATACCTTTTCAAAAAGGTTTTTTTTTTTTTTTTTTTAATTTTTTTTTCCAACGTTTATTTATTTTTGGGACAGAGAGAGACAGAGCATGAACGGGCGAGGGGCAGAGAGAGAGGGAGACACAGAATGGGAAACAGGCTCCAGGCTCTGAGCCATCAGCCCAGAGCCCGACGCGGGGCTCGAACTCACGGACCGCGAGATCGTGACCTGGCTGAAGTCGGACGCTTAACCGACTGCGCCACCCAGGCGCCCCTCAACAAGGTTTTTAATGTGGGGCACCTGGGTGGCTTAGTTGGTTGAGCGTCTGACTCTTGGTTTCGGCTCAGGTCATGATCTCATAGTTCCACGGGTTGAAGCCCGGCATCGGGCCCTGTGCTGACCGTGTGGAGCCTGCTTGGAATTTTCTCTCCCTCTCTCTTTCTCTGCCCCTCCCCTGCTCGCGCTGCCTCTGTCTCTTTCAAATAAATAAGACTTAAAAAAAATTTTAATTTGGTATAAAAAATGTTTTTTACATTTTTATTTATTTTTGAGAGACAGAGAGAGACAGAGCACAAGTGGTGGAGGGGCAGAGAGGGAGGGAGACACAGAATCTGAAGCAGGTCCAGGCTCTGAGCTGTCAGCACAGAGCCCGATGTGGGGCTCGAACTCACAAACTGAGAGATCATGACCTGAGCCGAAGTCAGACACTTAACCGACTGAGCCACCCAGGCACCCCTTTAATGTGATTTTTAAAGCCATGTTATTGATGTGTAATTGACACACAAAAGTTGTACGTAATTAATCTATACAACTCGATGAGTTTGGACATAAATATATACCCATGAAAACATCACCACCATCTATGCCATAAATACTCCAACACTTGCAAAAGTTTCCTCCCACCCTCTTTATTTATTATTATTAATTACTATTTTTTGTGATAAGAACATGACAAAAGGTCTACTGTCTTAGCTAACTTAGTTTATTATTTTATTTTATTTTATTTTATTTTATTTTATTTTATTTTATTTTATTTTTTTTTATTTATTTATTTATTTATTTATTTATTTTGAAAGAGAGAAAGAGAGTGCTTGCACACAAGCAGGGGAGGACCAGAGGGAGAGGGAGAGAGAGAATGCTAAGGACGCTCCATGCCTAGTGTGGAACCTGACGTGGGGCTGGATCCCACGACCCTGGGATCATGACCTGAGCCAAAACCCAGAGTTGGGTGCTCAACCGGCTGAGCCACCCAGGCGCCCCTCTTAGCAGATTTCTAAACAAACAAAAAAAAACATTGTTAAACTATAGAAACTCTGCTGTGCAGGAGATCTCTAGAACTTACTCATCTCGTATAACTGAAACTTTGTACCCTTTGACTAACACCACCCCATTTCCCCTTCCCCAGGGCCTGGCAACCGTTATTCTACTGCCTGCTTCTTGGAGTTTGACGATTTAAGACTCCTCACATGAGTGTTTTGTGTAGCTTTTGTCCTAGCGTGCCTTTTTTCACTCAGCATAATGTCTGTTAGACTGATCCATGTTGTCATAAATGGCAGAACTTCCCTCTTTTTGCAGGCTGAATAATATTCCGCTGCATATAGATACCATAGTTCCTTTACTTAGTCATCTGTCTACTGACACCTAGGTCAATTCCACGCCTCGGGTTGTTGGGAATAATGCTGCAGAGAACACGGGGTGCCGAGATCTCTTGGAGACCCTGATGCCGGTCCTTGGGAGCATATATCCAGAGTAGGACTGCTGAATCAAATGGAAGTTCTAGTTTCCAGTTTTCGAGGAACATTTTTTGAAGACTCCAGCATTTGTTTACCCTCTGGTTAGCATTTTCTTGTCGTTCCTGCCCTCTGGTGGTTTCCCTGACTTTTCCTGCCAGCTAAATCATGCTTTCAAAAATATTTTACTTACGATGTCTCAAGCACTTTTAGGTCTTTGTGTCCCGAGAAGTGGTGTTTTTGTTTTTGTTTTTGTTTTTGTTTTTGTTTTGATACTTGTTCCAGAACATTTATGAAAATGGAAGTTTCTTCTTCCTCTTGTCCCCAACTGGGCTATTTGTCACTTTCCTATCATTTTGTAGGAAATCTCTACAAATCACTCTTTTAACTAGCATACATATTATCAACTTACCCTCCCAAGCACCGTCTTTGTCTTTCAACTCTGTGCTGTTATTATTTACAGCGAAAAATTGAGGACTTCCAAAACTATATCGGTCTGCCTTATCTTTGCGGCTCCCGGGTGTCCATACCTTACCTAATTAGGTACTATCCACACCTACTTTTAATTTAATTTTTAAAAGCTTTAGATGGTTACATTAAGTTTTTAACCTGCGTGGAATTTATTATTGCAGACAGTAGACAGAAAGGATCTAACTTTATTCAATGCAGGTGTAGAACCATTTATGCTGGCACCACTTGGTAAATAAACTACTCGGCCCAGTGAGCTGAAATGTCACCTTTATTATGCATTATGTGCTCATGTACCCTTGGGTCTATTTGTGGACTCTAGATTTTGAGCCAATGATATATTTGTGTGTTTTGGTGCCCAAATCAGACTTACTTTTTCGTGAGTTTTATTATTTCCTAAGTTTTATTATTTCCTCGGGTGAGGTCCTCCTTACTATTACCTTTCAAAATTTTTCTTGGCATTCTTGAATATTTATTCTTCCATCTGAGTTTTTAAATTACTTCTCCTGTTCCAAAGAATGATTATATTATATTGTTATATTTTTGAATTATATTTTATCCTAAATTGGGAGGGATTTTTCCTTCCATGCCCTCCTTTAGACTTTTTTGACCTGCTCATATAGTTCAGTTGCAGAATTAATATGCTCTGTACATGTAATAATGTGATTCTTCTGTACACAGTCTTATGTAATCTCACTACAATCCTTGGGAAGGGAGTATTGGTATCCCCATTTTAGGTTAAGAAAGAGAAGGACAGACAAATGAAGCGATGTGCCCAAGATCACTAGTTAAGAAGGCGCAGGGTATTCAGCCCTGGGATTCTGTGTAACGTGCTCCCAAGGTGATGTGGGCATCTGAGAATTCATTCCCGGTGGTTCCGAATTTATTCTCAGGCTCACATCTTCTTGTTCCAATGCTTGTGTTTTTAAACGAGTAAGAGTCAAAAATCCACTTTGTATACAATAAAAGATCTGCTTGGCCACACCTCTTGGGACATAGATTTCATCGTATTCTGCAAAGCCATCATGATTCTCTGTGTAGTTCACATCTAACCAGATATTAACTGCGAATGAACGAATGAGCGAAATCAGCCACACAGCAGGCTAAGGAGCAAGAACGATGAAAGCGGTCTAGTTCACACGTCAGCGTAAAACAATTCTCTCAGTTGGAAAAAGAAACCCAAATAGGAACACGCCCAACTGAGATCAGTTCTGTAAAATCATCATTGAAATAAGGAAGGGCCTTTTACAACAATGTTCTTATGAAAATGAAAGCAGGTGACCTTCTGGGACACTAGGCAGAAACAAAGGTGGCTCTTTCTCTCCTTCTCTTGTCCAGACTCCTGACTGAGAAGGGGACATGGTGTGGCAGGGAGCCAGGAAAGGACCTGGGACGTGTGGGCTGGGCTTTGCTCTGCCCGAGCTGGGCTGGGCGTCTCCTTCCACCTGCTGGCGGGCTCTGCACTGATGTTTATCCTGGTTTCAACTGGCCATTGATCTTAAAACAAGTTCTTTGGAACCGAGATGTTATCCCCTCATGTTGGACTCTCGATTTCCAAAACTATGATGTTTAAAGCTTAATAGGCATTTAGCAATCACCTCATTCATAACTTCCCAGAGTAGTCTGTCAAAGATTATATTCCTCAAGATCTTAATTGATTTCCCACAAAATAGGGAGGGTACTGTTCTGAGGTCAAAATAGCTTGGAGATAACAGATGAAAGAAACTAAAGAGGTTTCTTTACTGTGGGCTTTTTAGAGTTCCTAATACCCTAATGTGCACTTGAATTGCAAAGACAGGCCACTGTCAGAATTTCCACAACTGACCCTGGACCTTTTCCCCTAAATTTCCCCATCTTGTTGGGACATAGCGTCCCACAGAGCCCAGTGCAGCAAACTCTGATCTAATCCAATCCTCCCATTTTACAGCGGAAAGATCTGAGCCTTCGAGCAGGAGACGGCTTGCTCAACATTCCCTGTTAACTGGTAGCCAATTCTGGAATCCTGACCCTGATTCTGGAGTTCTTCCAATTAAATCGACCCTTTCCTCCGTGGCTCGCCGCGGACAGAACCGTGGCGCTGGGAGTGGGTCTCGCCGCTGGGCGGCGCTGTGAGCCATAGAGGAAGGCGGACACAGCGGCACCGGGCGCTTGTGAGGCTCCCCGGGGGATACCGCCCGTGCAAGCACTTAGGAAATGGCACAGCACTGTATACGACAGTCTCACTCTTACCCGCAATGACCTTTTTACCCGGCATGCTAATTCCTGGGGCTCTTGGTCCCACGCGAAAGGACGAGTCTTCCCGGGCCTCCTTTAAGACCCCTTTGCTCCTGCCTTCATGGGGTCACATGGACTCCCGCCTGCAGAGCTTGTCCAGAAGAAGCCGGGGTGGCACTCGGCCTGCTTTCTGTTAGGGAGAGATGGGTCCCCTCCCCTCCCTTTCTCCTGATCCTTTTCCTAGCTTGACCTACAGAATCCCAGTGCCCAAGTGAAGGGGGTTGGGGGAGGGGGTGTCTCTGGAGGGAAGCCACAGGGAAGGGGGCGAGACAGAAGACTCTAGGCTGAGGTGTGAAAAGTGTACTGAGAGCTCCGGGTGGAGGGCGATGTGACCCCTGCCAGGCCCTCCTGTCCCGTTCTGATCCCGGCCACAGCCGCTGTCTCCTGCAGCCACCAGGTCAAGCCCAGGCTGAGCGCAGCTCTCTGCAGCAGCTGCCCCGAGATTGCCGGAGATCTTGGCTGCCAGGCATGCGACAGTGAGCCATCTGCTGTTTGGGAGCCTGTAATGAGGCTGCCCCTGCGGTGACCCGGGGGGGGGGGGGGGGAGGCACCCGCAGCTCCTCAGCCCCAGCCTCCTCACTTCTGGCCTCCCCCTTCCCCCCTTCCAGCTTCCCTCTGCCACTTTTCTTGCTCATCTACCACGTGGAAGGCCTCCTCCTCCGAAGCCCTTCCGGCTCAGGCCCCGTACCCCTCACCCCCCAAGCCCTGACTCCCCCCAGCCCCCAACGCTACACTCAGATCCTAGAGCCTGTGTCCCAACCTGAACCCACCATCACCTCATTTGCCGATCACCTGCCCCCCACCAACCCTCTCTACTCCCCACCGCCAGACCCCACTCACCGAGGCTGCCCCCCTGCCCCCCCCTCCGGCCCGCACACTGGCCCACAAGAGCACAGCCCCAGACAGCTCCTGCAGGCGGGCCTCCCTGGCTGGAAAATCCCAGGCAGGGACCACTCACATCTGCTGTTATTAATTCTATTCTCTTACTCTCTGTATCCTTGATGCTCTGGCATCTGGGGCCTCACTGACGGGGAGAGAGGCCCCTCTCAGGCTAGCCAGGTCTTTGAGATAGCGAATCTGTTGCCTAGGAGGGCGCCTCTCATCTGCACACTAACCAAGGAACTAACAAAGAGCCCTTACCCGCCAATACCTCCCTCAAGGAGCTGTCACAGGGTGAACCACCGATGTTCTCTTGTCCTAGTCACTCCAGGGCCGGGTACCAGACCGACCACTCAGGACAGCCCCTACACCGCGGAGCGCACTGGAATTACTCAAACTACTCAGTCCTAAACCTGTTGAGCTTGGCTACCTGGCTTCGGCCCCCTCTTCCAGCAAAAACCACGGCGAAGGCTCTTGCCCAACTTCCCCCTCCCACCTTCTGTCTCCTGACCAGCCCTGGTTCCTCCCCATGCAATCCACGTGGTATGCCACGGCCCCTGTTTCTAGGGGCCTGTGACAGTCATTTCTGTGCCTGTGTGTCTTAACGTACCCGAATAAAACAAATCCCAGGTATGTTTTACTTATTTATTTATTTTATTTTACTTAAAAAAAGATTTTTTTTTTTAATGTGTATTTTTGAGGGAGAGACAGAGACAGAGCGCAAGCAGGAAAGGGGCAGAAGAGGGAGGGAGACATAGAATCGGAAGCAGGCTCCAGGTTCTGAGCTGTCAGCACGGAGCCCGACACGGGGCTGGAACCCACAAACCGTGAGATCGTGACTTGAGCTGAAGTCGGTCGTTTGACCGACTGAGCCACCCAAGTGCCCCTTTATTTTACTTTTTTTTAAGTTTTTATTTATTTGGAGAGAGAGAGCAGGGGAGGAGCAGAAAGAGAGAATCCCAAGCACGTTCCACACGGTCAGTACACCCCCCGACCTGGGGCTTGAACTCACAAACCGTGAGATCGTAACCTGAGCTGAAATCAAGAGTCAGTCACTTAACTGACGGCCACCCAGGTACCCCCACCCCCATCCCCATCCCCAGGTTCTTTTTTTTTTAAACGTTTATTTATTTTTGAGACAGAGAGAGACAGAGCATGAACGGGGGAGGGGCAGAGAGAGAGGGAGACACAGAATCTGAAACAGGCTCCATGCTCTGAGCTGTCAGCACTGGGCCCGATGTGGGGCTCGAACTCACGGACCTCAGGATCATGATCTGAGCCGAGGTCAGCCACTTAACTGACTGAGCCATCCAGGCGCCAACCCCCTGCCCCCCGCCCTCCACCCTCCGCCCAGGTACATTTTAAAAGGTCTATCCTTGTTGGCCTTCTCCTGGTGTGGGCATCTGCCAAGGACACATCCCTTGTGATCTTCCTGTGTTTTGCTTTCTCTCTGTCCATGAGAGGCCTCTCTCTGGGGACAGGGTGTGGCCAGGCAGCTCAGCCCTGGTGTCCAGGAGCTCCTGGAAATACGAGTCACAAAGAGAGCGGGTTTTCACATTCGGGGAAAAGAAAGAAAAAAGAGCAGGACCACTTCCAAAAACCAGAAACTGAAACCAGAGTACAGACAGGACCCTGGGACTACCTTAGAGTCACTTGCTGATGAGTACGACAACGGAATCCCTCAGTGCTTCTGGAGCAAACCCAAGAAGCTGCCCCAAGTCCCAAGACCTCGGGGAGCCATTTGCCACAGATACGGACTTATTCCTCTGGGGATTCCTCTCTGTGCAGCAGGCCCCCGGTGGCTGCTGTCATGGTTTCTAGTAGCAATTCCCCACCAGACTATTCGTGGATTCTTCCCAGTCCAATTTCAGGCTAATGAATCCTTGGCCCCAGCCTCTGCACCACCCCAGGGCCCATTCCCAGCCCTTGCCCGGAGCCTTGTGCCAATCACAGCCCTGTTCCAGGCCCATGTCCAGTCCAGGGCCACCTTCAGTCCCTTCTCTCACTCCTACCATTCTCTCCTTCACCCCAGATCAGGGCCAGTGGAATGGCCTTCCTTGCGGGTCCAGAAGGAATTAGTGTCTGTCACCGGGACCAAAATTCGGTGCCTGTAATGGCTGGCAGGTTTGGGGGTTTCGCCCTCTGTGGCCTCAAGGGTTCAGCAAGGCCACTGTGCTCTACTCCCAACCTTCCCCAGAGCAGCCTGGCCTCTGCCTTTAGAGGGTTGTTTCTTCTGCTCCACCAGAAAGTTCTCCTCCATTCCTTCCCAGGGCAAAAGTTTCCAAGAAAAGGTGTCCATCTACTTAGAGGAAAATCTATTGGTCTCCTACATCTCTGAAAAGGGGGGGTGGGGGGGGCTCTTTCTTTCTCTTTCTCTTACGTGGTTATTTTCTTCTCACAGGAGAATGGTGTCTTCTAAATGTGCCTGGGTGGTATATAGGTTTGTAGTATCCCAGAAGCTTGGGCTTAGAGAAATTTAGAGCCTAGCTTTGGCTCTTGTTCGGTGTCCGCTTTGGTTTCGAAAAACCGGCCAAGGTCACGAGGGAGTCTGCACTGGGTTTCTTCATTTGCACCTGCTCTATCTTTGCGTTCTATTTAAATGGCTATTTTTAAATGTCCTGTTTTAAAAATAGTCAAATTTTACACAATATAGGCATTGAAAAAGAGACAAAAGAGAAAAATAATGTACACGCGCCCGCTTGTCAAAGTGAGAGAGCCCAGTGGACCCAAACCCAAGACTGTCTTACCCAGGGATTCCTTCGCAAACTGGAGAGCTGTAAGGGTGGGTAGGTTTGCGTAAGAAAAATAGGAGGAACACTTGGTTGATGGTCATAAATTTAGGGTATGCAATACTTCTTGGAATTCGCTGTTAATAATATCTAGTTTGCAAATTTAATTCACTTGGCCATAGTTTTGAAACTGGTATGCTTTTGTTTCAGAGTCGTATCTTTCCTCTAAAAGACACTAGCCAGTAATGTCAACATAGATGCATATAATACAGCAAAATTCCTTTATTGGAAAACATTTTTGGTGGTAAAATAAATATACAAAAATGTATCATTTTAACCCTTTTTTTTGTTGTTGTTAACTTTTATTCACTTTTTGAGAGACAGCGACAGAGTGTGAGCAGGGCAGGGGGCAGAAAGAGAGGGAGACACAGAATCGGAAGCAGGCTCCCAGCTCTGAGCGGTCAGCACAGAGCCTGACGCGGGGCTCGAACTCACGAACTGCGAGGTGATGACCTGAGCTGAAGTCGGACGCTTAACCGACTGAGCCACCCAGGCGCCCCCATCATTTTAACCATTTTAAAAGGGTACAGTTGGGTGGCATTAAGCATATTCACAATGTTGCGCAGCCTTCACAACTACCTAGTTCCAGAACGTCTTCTTTTCCCTAAAACAAAATTCCATGCCCATGAAACAGTCTCTTCTAATGCCTCCCACCCTCCTGACCCAGCGCCTGATATCTACTCATCTGCTTTCTGTCTCTATCGAGTTTTCTACTCTGGCTATTTCACATGAATGGAATTATCAAATATATGGCCTTTTGCGTTTGGCTTCTTTCATTTAGCATAATGGCTTCAGGGCTCGTGTTGTAGCATGTATCAGTACGTCATTCCTTTTTATGGATGAGTGATTTTCCATTGTTTGGATGCCCTCCATTTTTAGTCACTCATCCGTTGATGGATATTTGGGTTGCTTCTACCTTTTTGCTATCCTCAAAAGTCCTGCTATGAAGTTTGTGCACAGGTTTTGTTTGAACACCTGCTATCCACTCTTCTGGGTCTATTCCTAGGAGTGGGATCGCCGAACCATATGGTAATTCTGCGTTCAACTTTTTGTGGAGCCGCTAAACTCTTTCCCACAGGCCACACCATTTTACAGTCTAGCCAGCCAGGTGTGAGGGCTCCAACCTCTCCATATCTTCTCCATTGCTTGGTACTTTCTGTTTTGTTGATTTTAGCCATCCCAGTGGGTACAAAGTGATATCTCACGGCAGTTTTGATTTGCATTTCCCAAATGACTAAGGACTGCATCTTTTCATGTGCCCGTTGGCCTTTTGCAGATCTTCTTTGGTGAAATGCCTATTCAAGTCCTTTGCTCATTTTTAAGTTGGGTTGTCTTTTTTTTTTTTTTTTTTTTTTTTTGAGTTGTAAGTGTTCTTAACATATTTTGGGTGCTAGACCCTCTTGTCGGGATTTGTCACAAGTTTCCCATTCTGTAACAAGTTGCACTCTCTTGACAGCGTCCTTTGATGCACAAAAGGTTTCAATTTTGACAAGGTCCAGTTAATCTCTTTCTTGGGCTCTTTTTTGCTTATGCTCTTGCTATCATGTCTAAGAAACCATTGCAAAGTCAAAAGTCATAAAGACGTACTCCTGTGTTTTCTTCCAAGAGTTTTTACAGTGTCAGCTGTCGCTGTTGGGTTTGATCTATTTTGAGCCCATTTCTGTATGTGGTGGGCAATGAGAGTGCAGCTCCACTGTCTCACACATGGGTATCAGTTGTCCTAACACCATTTGTTGAAGAGATTATTCTTTCCCCCCGTTGAATCATCTCGGCATTTTCCTTGCATAAGTCAGTTTACCTTATGGGGTTAGTTTGTTTCTAGTTCTCACTTCTATTCCATTGATCTCTATGCCCATCCTAATGGCAGTATCACACCGCTTGTGTTATTGTAGCTTTGTAGCAAGTTTTGCAATCAAGAAGTAAGCGTCCTCTGACTCTGTGCTTTTCCAAAATTGACTATTTGGGGGCCCTTGCAATTCCGTACGAATTTCCAGATAAGTTCTTGCATTTCTGCCAGAAAGGCAGCTGGGATGTTGATAGAGATCCTATAGGATCTGTAGGTCCCTTGGGATCATTGCCATCGTGTAATACCAAGTCTTCCGATCTATTTTCTTCCCATGTATTTAAATCTCCTTTAATATAGTTCAGCAATTTTTTTCTTCGGTGTGAAAAATAGAAGATAAAGAAATCTTTTTAACTCGGGACATGAGACCAATATTATCCTGACATCAAAGCCAGACAGAGACATCAAAAGACAAGGAACTACAGATCAATATCCCTTATGAGTATAGATGCAGAAATAGCAAGCCAAATCCAATAGCATATTAAAAGGAATATACAGCCGGGGCACCGGGGTGGCTCAGTCGATTAAGCATCTGATTTCGGCTCAGGTCATGATCTCTCAGTTTGTGAGCTCAGGCCCTGCATCGGGCTCTGTGTTGACAGCTCAGAGCCTGGAGCCTGCTTTGGATTCTGTGTCTCCCCCTCTCTCTGCCTCTCTCCCACTCGCACTCTGTGTCTCTTTCTCTCTCAAAAATAAATAAACATAAAAAAAGGAATATACACCCGTGACCGAATGAGATTTATCCTAGCAATTCAAGGATGGTTCAACATACACAAAGCAATGTAATACACCCCATTAACAGACTGAAGGAAAAAAAAAATACCTGGATTAATGCCAAAAGTGTTTAATAAAATCTAACACAACTTTCATCATAAAAACACTCAACAACTAGGAATGGAATTGCTCAACCTGAGAAGGGCACTAATGGAGAGCCCACAACTAACATCATACTCAATGGTGAAAAACTGGGAGTTTTTCCCTGACGATCAGGTATAAGACAAGGATGCCTGCTCTCACCACTGCTATTCAATAATGTACTAAAAATACTAGCTAGAGCAATTAGGCAAGAAAACATAATAAAGGCATCCAAATCAGCAAGGAAGAAGTGAAAGTATCTGTATTCTTTTGACAGGGGGGGTCTGTTAATATCCAGGGTTGTCTTGTGATTTTCTGCTTTTGAACTTGACAAATCATTTCACTGCTTGTGAAACTCTAGGTTGACAGTCTCTCTCGGCACTTTTATGACCCTGCCTTATCATCTTCTGACTTCCATTAAGGTTGTAGAGAAGTTGGATGTCAATTTAATTGTCTTTCTTGTGTAACAGTCTTGTCTCCCCTATTGCTTCAAGATATTATCTTTGTGTTTGGTGTTCTGCAGGTTCACTACCACGGATCTAAAGGGTGGCTGGGAGGGTCACCTGTATTTCTCAACTTTAAGAGACAATAATGACATTGGGGCCAATGCGCCGTTTTCCAGGAAAGGGAACTACCATAGTCATTCTGAACCCACGGCACCAAAGAAAGGCTTGCCAAAATCGTACTTCCTTCTCAAGATTCTCCCGTCAGCCATGTGAGCAGCTTTCTCTACAATAAAGCCCACATCTGTCAAGGTAGGCCTCAGGAGGAAGAGGGTCCCAGAAGCTGGTGTGGTAAGGAGAAGGGGGTGTGAACGTTCCTGTCTGTAGTTCAGTTCTGTGAAGGGCTAAGGAATAGTGAGTAAATGTGCTCCAACATTGGGTGACTGCCTGGCTCCATCGGCCCGGGGACGATGACACCATATTGACATCGCTGTGCGCATGGCTGCTCTGGCAACGACCTTGGCCGCTAGTTACTCTGGGGGGCGGGGGGTGGGGGTGGGGCTCTCTAGGGGAAAAGATTGGGTCACACAACAGTCATGAAATACGACTCTTTTGGTGTTACCTCCAGTCCTCAAACTGGCTCTGGGAAAGAAGGTGCTTTACGGGCTCAAGGACTGGCCCTCCCAGCTAGCACAGAGGCCTCCCCTTATGCTCTCCACGCTATGGAAGCAGCCTTTCTGCTCCTTTTCCATCCCAGACCACAGGCAGGCGTAGCTCGGAGCTCAGGTCTTTCTACTGCCCTAGAATGAACCAGTCACCCCCACAGCGCCTCCACCATCCACTATTTTTTGTCCTGGTCGTAGTGGGCGTAACGACAGAAACCAGTTAGCAACACCTGTGTATCCACAGAGGCGTCCCTACGGGGTATTCCCTGCTATGATACCCATTGGACAGCTGGGAACACTGAGGCTCTGACCAGTCACGTGGCCCTTCAGGTTTGGAAGCAGCGTAGCCGTCCTTTCTCTTTGTACTTTACCACAGTAGAGTCAGGACCCCAGACTCACCTCCACGGGCCTTTCTTGGCCTCCCTCATCAGGCCCAGGCCATTCTTTTTTTCCTGTTCTTCCTGCGACCAGATGTACCCCTGATGCTCACCCCCGTGGCTCACCACACCCGGGTCAGCCACGGAACTGACTGCTCGGGTGAAACCAGTCTCCTTTTTTTTTTTCCCAGTGAAAAACTACCTTGACCTTTAAACCCGATGTCCATTATTACCTGACGAGGCCAAGCTGGCTCTGGCCTGAGACCAAACAAGACGGTGACCCATCAAGTGGGTCACTTCTTTGCTGGCCATTTCTCCTGCCCGGTGGTCTCTTTCGTAACTTGCTCTCCTCCGGCCCACGGTCACCTCAAGACTGATTTTAGTGAATAAAACTACACACTTGGCGACAGTTGGTGGTTTCTGCAAAAAGCTTGTTTAGAACAGAGAGAATCCGGGGAATCCAAGGCCCAGACGAGTTTGGTCAGGTTAGAAAATGCAGCGTGGCAAGTCGGGCCGCCAGCCCTAGAGGCCTGCAGGGAAAGGGCGACCCATCTTTCTACATCTGGCTTGCTTTCTTGTGTTGGACAAGTCTGCACAGTTCAACCCCAGACACAACCTCTGGGTGCATAACAGTAATCGTCCCTGCCAACTGAGTGCTTACGGGGCTCCTGGTGCCGTGCTGAGCACTTTACACACATCCGTTCTGGGCTGTAGCGGGGTAAGCCGTGGCCCCCAAAAGACGTGTCCACACCCCAGTCCCTGGAACCCGTGAATACGACCGAGCTTGGAAAACACGACTTTGCAGATGCAATTAAGGATCTCAAGATCTTGCTGAATTATCCAGGTGGGCCCTACGTGCAATGCCGAGAGTCCTTGGGACTGATGCAACCACGAGCCAGGGCACGCCTGCAGCCACCAGGGGCTGGAAGAGGCAAAGAGGGCTTCTCTTCTAGAGCCTTCGAAAGGAGCACGGCCCTGCCGATTTTGGTCTTGGATTTCTGGCCTCCAGAATGGTGAAAAAATTTCTTGTTGTAAGCCACCCAGTTTAAGGCAAACCGTTGCAGCAGCCCCAGGTACCTTAATGAGTTCTGCAATGGCCCTAGGAAATAGGGACTGTCACCACCTCCCATTTCATAGATGAGGAAACTGAGGCACAGAGCTCAGGCAACTCGTCCAGGGTCCCAAAGGCAGGAGAAAGGCAGCGGCAAGATGAAAAACCGGGCAGAACGACCGCACGCAGAGACCAAGCTGCTAGCAGCTGTCCGCACCTGTTCTGCTGGAATGTACCTGAAATAAATCGGCATTCTACCTGCGATTTGCAGAAGGGAGAAATGAGACAACCATGGGGGAGTTATTGGGGGAACAAAGCGCGTACGGCACATTCAAATTTACAAGCAGCTCCTGTATGCGTTACTCTGCTTCCTGTTCGCAGCCGGCTGGAGCAATGGCTGTGTGATGCTGATTCTCCTGATGCAGGCATTGATACGGGGGGGGTGGGGGGGAGACATTGCTCCTCTGAGCTAGCCCCCAGCCTGGCTGAGAGCAGCTCTGGGGGTGTGGTGACATGGCCAAGGCCACGCGGCCTGCCCAAGTGAGGCTGGGACTCAAGCCTCGGTTTTCTTTTCTTTAATATTTACTAATTTATTTTGAGAGGGCGCGCATGCACCCGCATGTGAGCGCAGGGAGGGGCAGAGACAGGGAGGGAGAGAATCCCAAACAGGCTCCGTGCGGCCAGTGCAGAGCCGGGTGCAGGGATGGATCTCACGGTTCATGAGGTCGTGACCTGAGTCGAAATCAAGAGCCAGACGCTTACCCAGCTGAGCCACCCAGGCGCCCCAGGCCTTGGTTTTCTAACTCCAAGGGCTGTGTTTCTGTCCCGCAGAACAAGAATTTAGCTCTGTTGTGCAGATCATAAAAGAGGATGGGCAGAGGGCAGGAGACACCGCGAGCCCTGGAGAAAGTGTTGGCGGCAGCTTTGGGACAATGGGGCTGGTGCTTTGAAGGCTGGAAGAGTTTCGACAGGTGGAGCTGGGGCAGAAGAGACAGACTGGCTCCCCGTGTGGTGTAGCAAGGGCCGGGGGACAGGAAGGAGGCCGAGAGCCAGGCTGGGGAAGGAGACCCAGCTCTGTTCTGCAGCGTCCCTTCTCTCGAAGCCCTCTCCCCATTGACAACACCGCAGACCTGAGCCATCAAAGACACGCCGGGCAGTTCCAGGGCTTTCTTCATTCATCAAAAGTCAGACGGGAACTCTGCAAGGCAGATCTGTAATTGGGGTGGGTCACGCCAGCGCCCACAATTTTATACATTTGTGGGCTCAGGGTCAAAGGCTGGCTGACTTTCTAGGCTTCGAGGCAGCGTTCATGGACACGAGGCATCCTTCTGTTGGTTCTCAGGAGTCTGTTTCTGTGTTCCGAGAGCTGTGTGTTCTTGTAAGCACTGTTTTTGAAAGGGAACGATTGCTGGTGTGAGTTCTGAGAATTCTCTTCTGGACCTTTAATAATCTCTTTCTAGAAAAGCTTTTCCTTTCTATTGTTTAAGGTCTGCCTTCACCCCTGCCTCCCTGCCCAGGGTTGACAGTAAAGGCAGGCTTTCCTGAGATGCAAGGGGGAAACACTGTGGGGACGGTCCCGGCCGGGGGACGAGATCTCGGGGTTCTAGTCTTTGTTCTGTCTTTGTTTGGGATAGTGAGGATGAACGTTGGTGCTGGAGTCGAACAGACCTTGGTGCAGATCCCAGCAAGGCTCCTGCTGGTCTGTGTGGCCTTGGGCCAAGTGGCTTAACCTCTCTGAGGCTATATATATTTTTTTAACGTTTATTTATTTTTGAGACAGAGAGAGACAGAGCATGAACAGGGGAGGGGCAGAGAGAGAGGGAGACACAGAATCTGAAGCAGGCTCCAGGCTCTGAGCGGTCAGCACAGAGCCCGACGAGGGGCTCGAACTCACGGACCATGAGATCATGACCTGAGCCGAAGTCGGCTGCTTAGCCGACTGACCCACCCAGGCGCCCCTCTCTGAGGCTATAAAAATAGGAATAATAATAGTATGTAAGCCATGGACTTGTGGTGGTTATGCAGTGAGACAATGGACCCAACACAGTGCCTGGCACCTAGTGAATGTTCAGTACACGGTCATTACCATAGCACTCTCCTTCCTTCTCCAGCTCCACTCAGCCACACCGCCCGGCTAGCACAAGTGCAACCCTCTTCTCTTGTGGGTCCTTATTTCCAGAATTCTTGTCCCTTGGTTCCTTCAAAGCCTGGCTGCTTTTCATCCGCAGATTGGAGGAAATGTCACTTCTACACAGCGCTGGTTCCTGACCCTTCCTCTCTACGCCCCTCCCCCACAGTCGCTGACAATGTAGTTGGTTCAGTCACCTCTTACTGTCCATGTGCTCCTCCGGGCAGGCAGGCACCCCGCTTTTCCACCCCTGTTGCACCTCCGCCGCCCACGCAGGAATTGTGGCGTTATAACAGTTGTGGCAATGAATATTCAATTACTTGCTGGTTTAACGTTACCGATGTCTGATGCTCGTAAAAGAAGCAGGCCCCTCTGAGGTTGATTTTTCCATCAGAAAAATGAGGATGTTGGAATAAAAGACTGAAACATATTCTTCCCCAAGTTTCCCATAAACTTGGGAATGAACTCCGTGGAACTAGGGAGAAAAGGCAAGGAGCTGTTTCAGAAACATAGCCTGTTGCTGCCCTCTAGTGGCCAAGATGATGAGTGTAACCGCATCATTTCCTCCTTCCCTCCCCCCGCCCCCCACCGGCCCCTCCCCCGTTGGTTTTCTAGTTCCACCCAGAACTGGGAAAAGCATCCCACTCTCAGAATGAAATTTCACAAAGAGGGGGAAAAGAATCTTTGAATGCTCTGCTAGGGCTCTCTTGGGCAAAGAGAAGGGGCCACCATTTCTTCATTAGGGTACACGCAGTGCTCAGCCCCGGAGCCTGAGAGGAAGCAAGATATGGCAGGGAGGGCGGGGTCACACTGGAGCCCCCATCTGCTCTTGGGTGAGCCAGGGCGTGGTTGGCTCTCTTAGGCTTAATTATCTCTACCCCACACTTGTACGATTAAATAACGTAAAGTGCCTGGCATGTGATAGGTCCTCAGTAGAAGTGCCCGCTTGGCCCTTGATTTATTTTGTGTGAATGAAATGCAATTACATACATAAAGGAAAATGTCACAGCCCAGAAAAAAGCCAGCCATAAACGGTGTCTAAATGCACAGGAAGCAGTGTTGTATCTTAGGGACCATCCTGGACTTGCCAAGAATTTTAGGATCTAGATTTATTAGCCTTGACACAGACTAGCTGGGCATCCCCACTCTCGACCTCAGCTTTGTTACCTGTGAAATGGAAAGTCGGATGCTAGAATCCTCTAGAAGGCATTCAGCTTCCAGTAACTGAAAACCCACTGATTAATGCCTCAACCCAGGGATTAAATCCGGCTTGCCACCTGCTTTGGTGCAGCCCATGACCTGAGAATATCTTTACAGTTTAAACAGTTTTAAAAAACCCAAAAAGGAAATATTTCAGGACATTTGAAAACTATATGAAATTCAAAGTCCGGTTTCATCAAGTTCTGTTGAAAGCCAGTCACACTCCCTCGTTTACATATTGCTCATATGTGCTTTCCCACTACAACGGAAAGGTTGAGTCGTTGACTTGAAAAGCTGAAAGTATTTACTGGCTGGCCATTTACAGAAAAAAAATTTCCCACTCCCGTCATAACCAGTAAAGATATTTAATGATCTCACATAAGAAGAAACTCAAAAGGACACGACTCTCGGGCTCCATCCCTGAAGTTCTCTTGGCCTTTTCCTCCTGGTCACCAGATGGCAGCTTCAGTTCAATGAGTTACCATCTACATCGAATACAGTAAAGAACATGGAGAAAAGACTTGCTACGGCTTTTTTGGCCAGGAAAAAAACAAAAACAAAAACAAAAACCCTTATGGCACCTTCCCTTTTCCCATTGGCCAGAGCTAGGTCACATGACAAACCCTGGGTCCCTCACTGGGAGGGGCCAAACTGTGGTAGCCCAATGGCGCTGCAAAGGGCTCACTTTTCTCGAGAAGTGGGGACAAGGGCCATTTACACGAAGCCAGCGTCCTGGTCGCACAGAAGAAAGAGGGCAAAGGGCATGGTGTCAGCCCGAGTCACAAAGACGCCTTGCACCTCTGGGTAGACGCAGGATCCTTTTTATTTTATTTTTTTTTTTTTAATTTTTTTTTTTCAACGTTTATTTTTTTTTGGGACAGAGAGAGACAGAGCATGAATGGGGGAGGGGCAGAGAGAGAGGGAGACACAGAATCGGAAACAGGCTCCAGGCTCTGAGCCATCAGCCCAGAGCCTGACGCGGGGCTCGAACTCACTGACCGCGAGATCTTGACCTGGCCGAAGTCGGACGCTTAACCGACTGCGCCACCCAGGCGCCCCTGGATCCTTTTTAGAACTCAAATCTGAGCGCTCTTTGTTGTCTTGAATCCACTCCGGGAACGCAGGGTGTGTTTGTGAGTGACTTCCTACATTTAGGATTGTTTGACCTTCCCTTCCTCCTTTAAGTTTTGCTTGGTTGGTTTGGGGCATTGCTATGAATGATGTTTCCCGATGAAAGTCCTTCCCTGAGGCCCCACCTGTGCCTCCAGGTAGGAGAAGGTCGAGGAGTAGGCTGGTCACCGTCCAGCCAGCTCACAGCTGAACCCAAACAGAGGGAGCGCTCCCCAGGACGGTTAGACTGAAGTCCTGCCCAGCCCCGGAGAGAAGGGGCGAACGCCTGAACTGTTTTGTAGAAATGCATCCTGCAATGCGGCTACTGTTCTACAGAGCCAGGGGGAGAGGAAGCAGAGCTTCAAGTATCAAAAGGGAACAATTTTGAAGGTGAGTCGAGAGGCAATTTCATAAGGACTTCAATCTGAAATCATAGCCTCCTTGTTGTTAGATAAGGAGTTGCAGTTACAGACACAAAGGGAAACATCAAAGAAATGGAAGGGAAACTGAAAGAACTCGGGCAGCAAATAAAAATTGGGCCAGAGGTCCCAAGAGAGGAGCCGGCAGGAGAAGGCAGGTGGTGGCTTAGAGAGAAAACTCAGGAGAGATGGGATATTACCGTGGTCCCGAGAAGGAGCAATGTCCTTGAGCTATGACCTCTTCTTGATTTGGGGGTGGGTTTTCTGAGGGAGGATGCTTTTGAACATGCCGCACCTGGGGGCTTTTATGTGCTAAGGGAAAACAGTGAAACAATTCAAGTTCTTCTAAACCAGGAGGAGTGGGGCTCCTTCCTGACCATCAAGACTCAAGGAGAATCAAAAGACTCAATCAGAAGACTCAGCTTCTTCATCTGGAAAATGCAAATGTTATCGCACGCACAGCTGACTCAGCATCTATCCCGATTCCTTTCCAGGCTTCCTGCCTGTACTGTGGCATCTGGAAAGCTGGAAAGCCAGTTCCCTGGACTCCTCTGCATCGGGGACCCACGAATCCATTGTGTTCACTCGGGACTCAGAGGTGGACATGACCTGTGGAAGAAGGTGGCCGCAGGCTGGGAGAGTGGCCTTTTTGAAAAGCACAGAGACAATGTATCTGGTCTTGGGTCTTCCAGGGAAATACAGGATTTTTGCACATTCAGTCTCAAACCCCATGGGTGGCAATTTGCAGCTGTGAGCAACAGAGGGCTTTCTGTAAACACAGTGGGCTGGAGCATTTGGGGGTTCTGTTGACTCGAGGGTTGTCCAGTACTCTCCTGGGTCTGAGTAGCATTCAAGCTTGGTTCTTTGGTCATGTCCAAAAGTCCGTAAGGAACCCAATAAATAAACTTGAATAGATGCCTTTCGGTGTGAGTTTGCTAATGTGGATTCTGTTGCCTGCAACGAAGGACCTGGACCTAAATCCCAAGCAAAATATTAGATCGGCGCAGGGCCCCTGGCAAATTCTCACCACACATTAGCGAACATTCTGTGTTACTTGAATGTCATGTGGAGAGAATGACCTGTCTGCTCTGGCTCAGCAGCACATGTGTGAGAGGCCAATGACTTCTCTCCAACGGAACTGAACTCTCCAAACCCCTCTGTCCTGGGAGTGAAACTGAATCTTGCCAGTCTGAGATGAACCGTCAAGGTCATGTTTTCTCAAGCTCAGTCAGCTAAGACTTCTTCTCCTCTCCCCTCTGACATGCTCTCCCGTCATCCATGGCCTGGGGGGCACCCATTTCTCCTCCTCCTCCGGTTCCATCCGATGGGGTGTGCAAGGCTGGTGTAAGGTGCCTGGTCTGTGTGCTAACCCCTGCCACGTAATTCTGCACTCACTGCTGTGACACCTGCCCCACTCTGCTTCCTTAGGTCCCCAGACATCACTCTGTATCCCCTCCTCCTATTGCCAGGCCTCTCCGGGTTCCCCAACCTGCCTGATATTTGTCCCCCCCCCACACTGGGATCCCAGAAAGCTCTTTCTTGCCACTCCAGAGCAGGCGTTCGGGAAGGGAGGCATCTTTGCCATTGAGGCACTTTGCCGGGCGCAGAGACCCCAGGAAGGGGTTGCACGTTCTCTATGCTCTAGGGTCTCCAGCCCTACGCCACCAGGCCTCGCTGCGGGTCCTCTGGTGTCATCCACAACTCTCCCTCCCACCTCCTCAGCTTGAACTTTTATCTTCTTTTGAGCAAGAGCATAGCTCTTTGACCATGGAACATTCTTTCCCACCCTACAGTGTATCATATAAAAACCTCTGTTCTGAGTTCTCCAGACTCTTAACTTGATGGATCTTTGAGAACGATGTTTTCTTTCCGTGAAAAAGTTCTGTTTTTTTTTTTCCTAAACGTATTCAAGAGTTTCTTCACCAAATATTTGCGGAACATTCACTGGGGTCAGGACTTTGGGGGGTGGGGCGGGGTGGGGATGGGAAGGCAGAGTGGACAGACAGACAGCTTGCGTTCTAGCTGAGGGAGATGAGCAGCAGACACATGCATAGGTCAATTGCGTGTTTATTCCCAGCAGTGACCATGCTCTGCAGAAAGCAAAAAGCGGTGATGAGACAGGGTGGCTGGGCAGTGGGGACAGAGTGGTACCACGCAGGCACTTGCACTGGGACCTGAAAGCCAAGAGGAATCCCTCCAGGAGAGAGGGTCAAGTCGAGGCCCCTGAATGGAGGGACAGCATGTGCAAAAGCCCTGAGGCCAAGGGATGAACTTGGCCGTGGTCAAGGATAAGAAAGAAGGCCAGCGGGTCTCTGGAATGGTGGGAAGACTGAACGGGCCGCTGGGCCAGATCCTTGGGCCTTGTGGAAGCTGTGCGGTTTTCCCTTAAACCTTAGAGGGTCTAAGTAGAAAAGTGATTTGCATGTTAAGAAGACCGTTCTAATTGCTATAGGAAAATAGTCAGTTGCAAGAGGCTGAGGGAGGTCGGGGCAGCAGGGAGAAAGTGGCTGCAAGAACCCGAGTCCTGGTCTGGACTCAGATGAAGATTGGCAAGATGTGGGCGGATTCTGGAGGAATTCCGGAGGGAGGCTGTGGGGCTGATTGCATGGGGCTGGGATGCAGAGGCAGGGGGACCGAGGATGAGGCCCGCATATGAGACCTAGACCCTGGAGAGCCCCTGGGATGACTGGAAGTTTTGCAGAAAAGGCAACACTTAGGAACTAACCCAATGTACTTCTTACAGAAGAGCTGTGTGTGTGTGTGTGTGTGTGTGTGTGTGTGTGTGTGTGTGTGTGTTGGCTGTACAAGGCAGACCTCCTCTGTCTCACTAGCTCGCCCCATTGCCCAGCGGGTTGAGCAGGGAGCAGAGGGTAGCACTCAACACCAGCCGGATTCCCCGGGCTTGGCCACTGCAGCCACTTCCTGCCCTTACCACGCGCTCACCACACATCAGTTCAAAGCTGCACCAATCTTAAAACAGAGTAATTCTCAAAACAACCCTATGAGATAAACACTGTTAAGAATCCTCATTTTAGGAGCGCCGGGTGGCTCAGTCGGTTGAGCGTCTGACTTCGGCTCAGGTCACCATCTCACAGTTCGCGGGTTCGAGCCCCGGGTCGGGCTCTGTGCTGACAGCTCAGAGCCTGGAGCCTGCTTCCCATTCTGTGTCTCCCTCTCTCTCTGCTCCTGGACACCCCCCCCCCTCAAAAATAAATAAACATTAAAAAAAAAAAAAGAATCCTCATTTTATACAGGGGGAAACCGAGGTTCAAAAAGCTGAGGTGGGGGAGGGGGCGCCCGGGTGGGTCAGTTGGTTAAGCATCGACCCTCAATTTCAACTCAGGTCATGATCTCAGGGTTGCGAGAACAAGGGCCACGTCGGGCTCTGTGCTGGGCGATCTCAGGGTTGTGAGAACAAGGGCCACGTCGGGCTCTGTGCTGGGCGTCAGGCCTGCTTAAGATTCTCTCTCCCACTCCCTCTGCCCCTCCGCCCCACTCACGCACATGCTCGCACTCCCTGTCTCTCATAAATAAATAAATAAATAAATAAATAAATAAATAAAGCTCAAGATCACACAGCTGATGGGTGGCAAAGCCAGGACTCGAACTCAGGCCATCTGATGTCAGAGTCTAGGCTTATTACCCACCTATTCTACCTACGGTAAGAGAAAGCACGGGCAGAGAGTCACCTAGCTTGTGTTCTTTTCAGTGCCTCGAAATATAAGGGCCCTTAGCAAAGTGCTGGCGCATAGTAAGTGCTCAATAAATTATGATAAATTATTCTTATGAGCAGCCAGGAACCAGCTAGGCTATGGCCTGCCTGAGCCCCCAGCAAAGGCTCTGCGGGAGGCAGAAGATGCATGTTCGGGAAGAAAATTGATTTACGTCAGATGCCAAGCAGTCAGAAATAACTGGCAGCAGAGGAAAGACCAGACAGAATGTGTAAGTCTCTCTGTTTCTCTTTACTTGTCACACTATTATAGTTAAAGAGAGAAAACTTAGCAGGAAAAAGAGCATACATCTGCCTACATTTTTCTAGATTTACATTTTTTTCACTTATTGGAAAAGGAAAAAAAAAAAAAAAGACCAAATGTTAAAGACACGAAAAAAAATCAAAGGCAAGAAATATAGAGGAGGGGGGCGGGAATCAGGCTGGCAGCTATGTGAAAACCGGAAAATGCAAAAGCAAGGAGCTGGTTTTAATTATCTGACACCCCTGTGCTGGAATTGATTACTGCTGTTGGGAGGAGAAACTGGGATGAAAGAAATCTTCAGAGTGTCATCCTCAAAAGTTTGGGGGGCGGGAATTCAACACGAAGTGAGCCGGTGAGGTGGGCGGGGAGGCGGACAACGTGGGAACCCCCTGGAGAAGACAGGCTGGCAAGCAAGCATTCCTGCCTGCAGGGGTGATGTCCCTGCAGTAACACAGATTCACCTTCAGGGGGCGATCGACTCCCCACACGGGGAAGCCCGGGCTGCTGGGCGATGTGGGAGATGGGGTGATGCTAGGCTGGCCTCACAGGGAGGAGGCAGAACAGATCCGCAACCCCAAAGGCAGGAGAGTTCAGGCTGCCCCAGCAGCTCTCTCTCGGGTCAGGAGGACCTTGAGCGAGGCCGGCTGGAGTCAAAACCAGGCCGTGAAAGAGTGACGCACCAAAAGCCAAGTGGCCACTTGGGCCAGAATTTGACACACTTCAACCCAGCGACCCCAGAAGGGACTATTTGATCGTGATCCTTGCCCATGAAAATTGCTTTTCGGGGGAAATGACAGGCCCAGTAAGGAGGGAATGGCGATGATGCCCTAAATCAGAGGTCGGTAAACTTCTTTGGAAAGGGACAATTGGTAAATATTTTCGGCTTTGCAGGCTCTTGGGCTCTGTCGCAACTGTGTTGATATAGTGTGAAATTAGCCACAGACAATGGGTGAGCCAACGGACATGCCTGTGTTTCACTAAAATTTTATTTATGGACATTCAAATGTGAATTTCATTGTTAAAAGAATGGAAAGAAGAGCCACAGACTGGGAGAAAATATTCGCAAAATACGTCCGATGAAGGAACTGGTACCCAAAAAATATATAAAGAACTCTCAAAACTCAACGGTAAGAAAAACAGACAGCCCTGTTAAAAAAATGAGCATAAGATCCGTGCAAACACCTCACCAAAGAAGATGTACAGAGAGCGGGCAAGCAGACAGAAAAATAGTCAACATCCTAAGCCGTTGGGGAATTGCAAATTAAAACAACAAGAAGATACCACTGCACACCTATTAGAATGGCTAACATCCAAACCGCTGACAACACCGAATGCTGGTGAGGACAGGGAGCCACAGGGATTCCCATTCTTGGCTCGTGGGGTTGCAAAATGGTACAGCCACCTTGGAAGACGTTTTGGCGGTCTCCAACAAAACTAATCATACTTTTATCATCCAATCCAGCAGTTGTGTTCCTTGGTGTTTGCCCCATGAGTTGAAAATTTATGTCCACATAAAACCTGCGCGCGGATGTTGATAGCAGCTTTTTTCATAATCGCCAAAATTTGGAAACAACCACGATGTCCTTCAGTAGGTGAACAGATAAATCAGCCGTGGGACATCCAGACAATAGAATCTCATTCAGCTCTAAAGAGAAGCGAGCTCACAAGCCATGAAAAGAGTGGAGGAAAGTTACATGTCTGTTACTAAGTGAAAGAAGGCGTTCTGAAAGGGTTACATGCTACACAATTCCAGCTACATGACGTTCTAGGAAAGGCAAGACTATGGAGACAGTAAAAAGGTCTGCGGATGCCAGGGATTTGGGGGGAAGGAGAGAGGGACGAATAAGTGAAGGCTATGTCCACATGCAAAGGATTTGTAAGGCAGTGAAACTACTCTGTGTGATACTGTAACGGTGGATACATGCCGTTAATTTGCCCAACCCCCTGGAACCTACACCATCGAGTGAACCCTCGTGATTAACTTTAGTTAATGATAATGTGTCTATATTGGCTCATCTGTTGTAACAAATGTACCCCACTAGCGCAAGGTGATAGTCATGGGAGAACCTGGAGTGGTGGTAATTCTGTGCTTCCTGGGCAGTTTTTCTTCAAACTTAACGCAGATCCGAAGAACACAGGCTATTTAGAAACAAAGAAAAGTTGGGTTTCCTGTCATTTTCACGTGTCAAAACACATTCTTCTTCTTTGGATTGCGTCCCAATCACTTGAAAATGTTAAGACTCGCTTATAGCTTGTGGACCACATGAGGATAGGGGGCAGGGGATTTGGCCCACAGAAGGTATTTTGCCAACCTCTGCCCTCCGTGGTCATATTGGTGCAGATAAAATGCCTCTGAGAACTCGGGGAGAGTTGGAGGGCAGGGGAGGGAGCCGCTCCTTGACAGCCCATTTTACGCATGTCCCCCCTCCACCGTCACAGCCAACCCACAGGCTGGGAGTCGGTCCCCCACGTGAGGGGGTTGCAGACTCAGTGTGACCCTGGAGGCCAGAGGTAGAACAGGTGTGAGCAGGGATTCCGGAACGAGCATGCCTGGGTTTCACCTCCAGCTCTGCCATTGGCTGGCTCTGTGACCTCCCGCTGATGAGTGGATGTCCACATCTGGAGAACGGAGAGGACAGCGGTGAATGTCTCACACGGCGCATGTGTGAAGATCACACGTGGACTGTATAAGATCTCCAGTCCCGGGCACGGTTCCTGGCACATGGTCGCTGCCCAGATGGTTTTGGAAGGGAAGGAGAAAGGAAGAGGAGAAGAGACCGTGTAAGTCAGCTATTTCTACAATGTGGCGTAACAAAACTCCGTGGCTTAAAATCATAATCCTTTATTCTCATGCTCAAGGTCAGTGGGTCAGTTGCAGCCTAGCTGGGTTGGGCTGAACCCCGGGCTCCAGGCACCACCTTGTCCAGGCTGCAGGTTGGATTCCGATCCCCTTGATATGCCCTTCATGTTCCTTGGGCCAGTGGCTACTTGATGCGGGCAGTCTACTCTATGTGTCTCCCCCGCCAGAGCCCAAGTTGAAGAGTGGCGTCTACTTGGGGCACGACTTCTCATAGCATAAGAAGACGGGCCCAATGCCCGGGCACAGTTCAAGGGTGTGATCATGTCATGTCCACGAATTACCGTCATGTCCTGTCCGTTGACCGCAGCAAGTCGTGAGGCCAGGCCCATATTCATTGTCCCCGGTAGGTACTACAGAGCCAGGATCTTGTATCCCAGAGCCGATCTTGTCTCTGTCCCCTGTGGGCTCAGCGTTCCTAAGGTTCAGGGACTGTCTTTTATCTTGGACCCTGCCTAGCAGACCGGGTCTGGGAGGCCAGAGTCACACACCAAGGTGCTAGACTTCTTGTTGCGGAAGGGAAAACAGACTCAGATTTGGCCAAGCCAGCGTCCAGCTGGCTGTTCTGCACCGAGGAAGAAGGAGGACACGGCTCTCTGAAGCCAGGACAGAAAGCCACGGGCGGGGCAGAAAGGGTCAGATGAGGGAGGACAAGAGGGTCACAGCAAAGCACAGACAGGGCACCTGGAGTGGCTCCTTGCACACTGAATGTCCACCACAATGTGTCCCTCTGGGCAGCCTGCTGTCCTGCACGGCTCACGGACAGACTTTCTAATTTATTGTTCATCTAAAATAACTTACGTAGAATGTTCAGATTTCGAAAGCAACACCTAGTCTCTGGAGGAAAGTTAGAAAATGCGAGTAAGCAAAGCAGAGAGAAGGGAATTAAAACCCACTTATGATCCTACCGCTCAAAGACTCTTTATACTTGCTCAATTTCCCTCTGTCCTTTTCCCGAAGAGTGGGACTCCATCACGTTCCCATTTACAAAAATGGAATCATCCACTACATCCTGACTATAGCCTTTTCTTTCCTTCTGTGGCAACATATAATTGATTCCTTCCCTGTCACTAATCTACAATCTCCTTCTTTTTTTTTTTTTCAGTTTATTTATTTATTTTGAGAGAGAGTGTGTGTGTAAGCAGGGGAGGGACAGAGAGAGAGGGAGAGAGAGAGAATCCCAAGGCTAGTGCACAGCCTAGTGCAGAGCCTGACGCGGGGCCTGAACCCACGAACCGCCAGATCACGACCTGAGCTGAAACCAAGAGTTGGACGCTTAACCAACTGAGCCACCCAGGCATGCCTACAATCTCACTCTAAATTTTTTTTTTTTCAACGTTTATTTATTTTTGGGACAGAGAGAGACAGAGCATGAATGGGGGAGGGTCAGAGAGAGAGGGAGACACAGAATCGGAAACAGGCTCCAGGCTCTGAGCCATCAGCCCAGAGCCTGACGCGGGGCTCGAACTCATGGACCGCAAGATCGTGACCTGACTGAAGTCGGACGCCTAACTGACTGCGCCACCCAGGTGTATATGGCTCTAAATATACTCTAAATGGCTGTATAATATTCCATTGCGTGACCATACAGGAGCCTTAATTTCGCAATCCTTTACTATTGAACCTTTAGGCTGTTTCCCAACTTTCATTATTCTAAACAACTCTGATTTTTGACTAAACATTTACCCACGTCTTCGGTCACTTACCTACATTATAGTTTTAAAGATAGGGTTACCTAATTAAAGGATATGCCCCCTTTTTAAGGCTTTGATGTACAATGCTTAACTAACCCCAAGAAAAGTAGTAGTAAATTATACCTCAGGGATAGATATTTAAGGGTACCGCGGTTATCTTTATACACAGAGTCTAGAACAAAGCTTTGCACATAGCAGGAGCTTAATTAATATGCATGGATTGTCATTTGAGCACAATAAATCCGGACCCTCCCAAGCACACAATCAGCACTTCTGCTGCTACCTTGTGAGCTCTCAGACACAAAGCAAACGTTTACTCATAAAAAATGAAAGAAAGGTCAGAGATCACGAGGAGGAAGAGGGACCACGCGTCAGGGGAGTCGCTAGTTAATAACATCCTTGGTCTTTACAGAGCACTTTCACGGAAACAGAAGTGTTAATGGTCCAGTTGCGAATCTATTTATTCCAATATAAATCAGAGTCTAAATTATTTAAAACGGCCCAATGTCACTATGCCGGGCAAAACTCATGGACATAGAAGTACCGGGCTCAGAGGGTAAAGACCATGCGGTAAGGAATTGTTGCAATATCCAACCTCAGAAGAAACCTGATGGAATTAGCACTGAGGAATACATACTCCCTCTTCAAGATCCAACGTAACCAGCCTGTGGAAAGCACTTCACAAAAGTGTGGGTGCAAAGATATGATCTGAGCTCACCCTCTAAGCTTTGATTTCTTCTTCTTTTTTTTTTCCCCCTTACTTATTTATTTATTTTTTTTTACAAATCCTGAGACTAGAGGGCTTGGTTCATTTTGACAGAAAAAGATAATCATTGAAAAACAGAAGGAGGTTTGATTCAGCCTTATAATGGTGTCTGTGTTAAGCCTCACAAATGAGAGTCATATTAAACTGGATTTATACAGCCCTGACATCAAAGAAAGGAGAATGAAAGAGAAAAATGTATTAAAGCATGCAAAAATAATCTTTCTATACAGCATGACATTATGAACATAACTCCAAAAAATACCTTAAAATTAATCTGTGGATTAAAGCAATCTGAAATGCACGGGAAGAATACACGGACGAAGGGGGTGGGGGACAAACAAAATGAAACGTATTGACATTCTAAAGTCTCTTTTCATTTGACAACAAGTATTTTCAAAGAACACAAGGCTTTGTCAGTTATTAACAATTCATTTTTTACAAGCTATGTTCAATTTTGATCGTACACAATAATATGAAGAATCCTCTTTAGGATTACCTGCACAAAATTGCACAGAAAAAAAACCATAAGATCCTATGACAGTTTCAAAGCAGAATTACAAATGTGTGCACCCAAGAGCAGATAAAAATGAGGGAGAAGGGAATGATTAAGTTTTCAATTTCCCCACAAGGACTTGATGTTAATTTCAACTCACTTATGTGCTGCTTTGTAGAGGATTATTAAAGACAACAAATAACCTGATGGTTTGATGATATGAAGGCTGTGGGAAATTATTTCCCCGGAAGATTGTCGCTTAGAAGCGGGGTCAGTTCCCAGTCACTCAGAGCCTCAGTTTCTCATCTGAAAACTGACAAATGACCATGACACCCTCCCCCGTGGGATTAATGTGAGGATTTCAGTACATGATGAAATTTGAGTGCTGAGCACGCGGTAGGGATTCCCCCCCCCAAAAAAGAGTGATTTTTATTGACACAAGCATGGGAAAACTTTACTCATGAAGTGCCTGTAATAAAGATCATCAACAAGCCTAATATAATATACTTTTCTAGACTTTGTCTTTCCTTTTAATCTTTTCATGTCTACAATGCAACCAGTAATAAATTCTGTTCGATGTGTTCTAAGATGGGAGGCATCAACAAATAATAATTTTTATTGAGCATTTACTATGTGCAAGGTGCACTATATTATCTTAAGCAGTCTCCACAACAATCCTACAGAGGAAGCACTATTATTCATTATGAGTTTGACAGTGAAAAAAAAAAAATGGAAACCTAGAGAAGTTAAGCAATTTTCCAAATTACCGGAAGTGGCAAAAGGGTTAAGATTATGGGATCTGGAGCCAGTTTGCCTCAACTTCCCCATTGAGGGAAATTAGGATAGGTGGTGGGCTGTAGCCTATATGTGTATATATGGGGTGTGTGTGTGTGTGTGTGTGTGTGTGTGTGTGTGTATGTGACAGACAGAGATTGATTTTAAAGACGTGGCTCATGTGATTATGGGGGGCTGGAAAATGCAAAATTTGCAGGACTGGCTGGCAAGCTGAAAATGTAGTCAGTGCTTCAGCGTTGAGTCCAAAGGCAATCTGGAGACAGAATTCCTTCCTCTCTGGAGGACCTCAGTCTTTTCTCCTAAGTCCTTCATTTGATCAGGTAAGAAAGACGACCCACCTTTTGGAGGGTGATCAGCTTACTCGGTCTATTCAATGGTTATCATATCTAAAAAAAAAAAAAAAAAAAAAAAAAAAAAAAAAAAAAAAAGGCCTTCACAGCAACATCTAGACTGGTGTTTAACCAAGCACTTGGGCACGACAGCCAAGCCAACTTCATCTATAAAATGAAAAACCACAGTGAGAATATTACCTTCTTCATAAGGCTTTGGGAGGACTGAATGAGACAGTGCAGGCATCGAACTTGGACATGTCCTCGTGGACAGAGCCTGGCATGGAAGCAGAGTCCATGGATGTTCACTAGTGTCCTTAAGCGCCAGAGTCTTATTGGAACCGCGGTCACCTGCCTCCAGAGCTCATTGTCAACGTCTCCACCTGTTTTTTGTCCAATATGATAGCTACCAGACAGATGTGGCTACTAAGCACTTGTAATGCAGCGAGTGTGACTAAAATTCAAATTTAAAAACCAAGGCAGGGAAAATGTTTAAATATTGGAACGATCCAGATTCCAGGATACAGCGAGTGAAACACAACATGCCACCGAAGTTAACTTCACCGGTTACTTTTTTTCTTTAATGTGGCTTCTAGAAAAATTTAAATGACACAAGTGGCTTGCATTATATTTTTAATGGACATGTGCCTTCCTAGACCCTACCCGGGACAGGCCGAGCAGAACTAACACCACGCCGATGCATCTTAATTTCAGTGAGGCTGTCCAAATTCTTTCTTAAAAAATCTTAACGGTAGCACTAACCACGAAGGAAAAAAAAACAAAACAAAACAAAACTGGACTTTATTTCAGTTAAGACCTTTTGCTCATTAAGAGACACAGTTAACAGAGTAAAAAGGCGAACCACAGATTTGGAAAAGAGATTTGCAACTCATACACCTGACAAAAGAAGGTTATCATATTGTTATATATAACGGTTTATATGTATATAAATTTATATAACGAATTCCTGCAAGTCAATAAGGAAAAGGCATGCAACCCAAGAGAAAAACGTGTGGAAGATTGAACAGGCATTTTAAAAAGAGGATGTCCAGATGACCAATTAACACATGGAATGCAAATGCGAACATAATGGCTAAAATAAAAGTGACAGGAAACACCAAATGGCAAGAAAGACGCGGCACTGAAACCCTCACATGCCGCTGCTGGGATATAAATTAGTACAACCGTGTTGGAGGATTTTTTTTTCTTATCCCTGTTTTCTAATTTTCCCACTGGGAGCAAGCATGCGTCCCTCTCTGCCACCAAAAAAAAAAAAAAAGGCAGTAAAATTGATCTTTAACTTAAAAAGTCAGCATTTCAAAATATATAAAATAATGAGGCAGAGAGAAGAGGGCCCTGGGCCCTGCCACGCTGGAAGGAATTGTCAGCAGTTAATTGAGCCGCAGGGAGACTTTTGAGAGCGGGATTGCAAACACGGTGAGCTTCACAAACGACAAAACGCAGTGCCTGATCTGTTTAAAGCAGACCCCGTGGGCTCCCTGCAAACTGCGGGGCGTTCTTTGAGGCCAGGAACCGGAGGGGCCCTGCCAGGGGCTTTGGTGAAAGCAGGGGTTTCCTGGGGGGCTACTTTCGCATGAAGTCATCAAGTGATTCTCTTTGGAGAAAAACGTGTCTGTAACAAATGCCCCACAAATTGAGATCACTGAAAGCTGACATTTGCAAAGCTTTGCTCAGGCCTTTGATATCATGCTGTACCTTAAATCTAAGAGTTAAGAGTATTCTTGCCGGGCATCTGTGTTTGAAGTTCCTTGGCATGTTAAGCAGGGCATGAGGCCCCTCTGTAGCTCTTGATCGGGGGAAAAGGAGAAATGATTGTCGTTAACATAAAACTCGGGGCACCGGGCTCAGCTCTCTGTCTGCCTTCAAAGCCTGCCGCTTCCAAGCTCCTCCAGTCTGTGGTTCTGCTCTATGGTGATGTGCGAGCCTAGGGAGTTTTATCCTGGGTTCCACAGACCCCTACCATGTTTGTTGAGGGAGTTCAGGGGGTTCTTTGAACTCAGATGGGGGGAAAAAACCCAAAAAACATATTTATGGTCACTGACCTCCAACCAAAATTTTAGCACTTCAGTTTGAAAAGCAGCAACAGGGGCGCCTGGGTGGCGCAGTCGGTTGAGCGTCCGACTTCAGCCAGGTCACGATCTCGCGGTCCGTGAGTTCGAGCCCCGCGTCGGGCTCTGGGCTGATGGCTCGGAGCCTGGAGCCTGTTTCCGTTTCTGTGCCTCCCTCTCTCTCTGCCCCTCCCCCGTTCATGCTCTGTCTCTCTCTGTCCCAAAAATAAATGAACGTTGAAAAAAAATTAAAAAAAATATATATATAAAAAAAAGAAAAGCAGCAACAAATTACGGTGATATTACCAGTCCCTATTGTCATCCATAGAAATCAGGTATTTTCATATCACAGTTCCTGCATTTATTTTGAAATAAAGTCTATACTCTCGCTCATTCAAAATCAGCTATTAAACCTGCTGCTAGAATTTGCTTTGTAAGGCATTAGCCAAGAAGCATACATATTACTCTATCACAATTTCTAAAATATTTTGATAATGGTATCTCAATATAACTGTAATCTTATGTATCACCAGCCTTTCTAAGTATTATTTGGAGATGCCCGCAGGCTTCACTAGACTGCCAAAGGGATTTGCAGTGTGACAGCAAACCCCTACCAGGGTTCGGAACCCCTACCAGGACCAGAAGAGGTGGGATTGCTTAGGGCAGGGACAACCATGTCAAAGGAGCTACACAGGGCAAAGGGGCTGGGCTTTGATTCTGGCACAGGTATGGTTAGATATGGCAAGGAGAGGCTCAACCCAACCTGAGTGCCAGGCAAACGGGAGAGTCCAGAATAGCCCAGGGGGGCGCCCCTTCCTGCAGTAGCACAAGGCACAGTCAAGGGAGCCCCAGAGGGAAAGCACCCTGCCCTTTAGGGAACCTGTGGTCATTTTTTGAAGATCCGACTTTGATTTTGGTCAGACCCGGCTTAATCCTGCCTCCATCACTCACTCTGGGCAACTTGCCTAATCTATCATGAACCTCAGGGTCTCCAACTGTAAAATAGTAATAATAATACTTGCCCAAACATTCTGTTAAATAATTTATTTGTAAACATAAAGTTACGGAATGACGGGTGTTTCATTTATGAAAAATGTTAAGTGATGCCAAACAATGTTATATTATGTTTACAGGTAAAGACTTTAGGTAGTAAAACAGAAAACCATGCAGGAGAATGCTGCATCTCAAATTCAAGTTGCTAGTGCTTAGTTTGGGGAGTGGAGGGAAATAGGTTTGGGAGGCATACAGGTGAGGGGGGAAGAATCAGAAACGAATCCATATGGCACTGGTTAAGACTTGCTGAAGTTCAGCAGTGGGTTCTTTTTAGAGCTTTAAGTGATCTATAATAACCTGAAAGTACAAAAATGTCCAACTTGGTTTTGATGTGCACGTTCCCTAATGAAACCATCATCACCACCATCAAGATCATGAACGTATCCGCCATCTTGAAAGTTTCCTCGTGCCCCTGTGGAATCTCTCCATCCTGCCTCTTCCCCATTTTCCACTCCCAGGTGATCGATGATCTGGTTTCCATCTCTACTGATTAGCTGGAGTCTTCTAGACTTGTTATATCATTGGAATCAACCGGTATGTACTTTTTTCCCCCTCATTTGGATTCTTTCTCTCAGAATAATTATTTTGAGACCCACTTATGTTGCGGTTGTGTCCATACTGGATTCCTTTTTATTACTGAATAGTAGCCCATTATATGGATAGTCTGTAATTGGTAGATCCCTTCCCCCAATTTACGGTCATTTGCTTGGGGCTCTTAAACGGGCTGCGAACATTTGTGTGCAAGTCTTTTATTTTTCTTGGGTAAACCTCTAGGAATGGAATGGCTAGGTTACGTGGTAGCTGTGTGTTTGGCTTTTCCAGAAACTGCCAAAATGTTTTCCGTTTTGCGCCACTGGAAATGTACCATTTACCATTCCCACCAGAAACGAGAGTTCTAATTATTCCACGTGCTTTCCAGAACTTGGTATGATCGGCCTCTTTAATTTTAGTCAGTCCAGGATGTGTGTGGTCCTAGCTCATTGTGGGTCCTAATTTGCATTTCCCTAATGAATAAAGATATGATGCGTCTGTTCACACACTCGTCTGTCGTCCATGTGTCTTCTTTGGTGAAGTTTGCCCATTTTTAATTCAGTTACTTGTCTTGTTGAGTTGTAAGGGGTTTTGTCGTTGTTTTTGTTATGGTTGTTTTTTGTTTTAGTTTATTTTGAGAGAGAGAGAGAGAGAGAGAGAGAGAGAGAGAGGGTGTGCATGTGTGCGCACGAGCGAGAGATGGGCAGAGAGGGAGAGACAATCTCAAGCAGGTTCTGAGCTGTCAGAGCGGAGTCTGATGGGGACTCCATCCCACAAGCCACGAGCTCGTGACCTGAGCTGAAGTCAAGAGTTGGACGCTCAACCGACTGAGCCGCCCAGGCGCCCCGAGTTGTAAACTTTTAAAAATATATTTTAGGTAGAAGTCTTTTGTCAGACACATGTTCTGCAACCATTGGCTCCCAGTCTGTGGCTTGCCTTTTCATTTTCTGTGTGGTGCTTTCTGAAGAGCAAAAGACACAAATGAATCCCAATTTATTGATTTTTTCCCAGTGTTTCATAGTTTTTGTGTTGCACTCAGGAAATATTTACCAAACTCAAACACGCTAAAAATGTCTCCTGTGGTTTTCTTCTGTAAGTTTTATAGCTTTAGCCCTTATATTTAAAAATTTTTTTAAGTTTATTCATTTTTGAGAGAGAGTGTGAGTGGGGGAGGGGCAGAGAGAGAGGGAGACACAGAATCCGAAGCAGGCTCCAGGCTCTGAGCTGTCGGCACAGAGCGTGATCCGGGGCTCGAACCCACGAACCGCGAGATCATGACCTGAGCCGAAGTCGGGACACCTCACTGACTGAGCCCCCCAGGCGCCTTAGCCCTTATATTTTGATCTATGATTAATTTTGTTTTATGGTTGAGATAAGGGCCAATGTTCTTTTCTCTCTTTCTTCTTCTTTTTGCATATGGCTGTCTAATTGTCCCAACATCTTCTGTTAAACATTTACCCTCTCCCTTTGAAATGCGTTGTAATATTCATCAATTTACTAAGTCTATGTGAGTCTATTTCTAGGTACACTATTCTTCCCACTCATATATTTGCATATATTTATGAAAACACCACACTGTCTTGTTTAGCACAGCACTGTAACATAGTCTATAATGTCACAGTCTTATGCTTGTTTTATATATGATGTTCAGGGTTTTTAGTTGTACTTTGAGGGAGAATGAGGGGAAAGTATATCTACTCCATCTTCTTGGAAGTCCTGATGCATTTTTAAAAGCTGGCCTCTGGTTCCACTTTCACACACACACACACACACACACACACCCCAAAAAATCAAAAACAAAAACAAAAACCCAAAACATAATAAAACAAACAAAAACAAAACAAAACAACAACACATTTCCCTATGGAACAAGGGCAGCATCCCAGGGTCCGTCAAAAGAAATGGAAAGCACGTTTGCAGTAGGAGACAGGAGGATCAGCAAGGTTTAGACTATCCCAAATCTGCCTGCTGAGACGTTATACCAGGGGCCAAAAGCTACCTCTGTTTGCTAGAAGTGCAAGATAGCTAGAAAAGAACACTGGTGCTACAGACATATTTGGGATCTAAATGTCTAAAATCTGCTTGTTCTTCTCTGCCTTCCCCCCAACTCCAACAACCATGCAGGTCTCCACTGCTCACAAACCTTGCGGAGACTTGATTCCCTTCCTTCAATGATTTCACCTCCTCTTCCTAGGCAGAATACACCCAGTGGAAGGAAGTACCTCAACTCCCAGAACCAAATTTCCACTACCAATGGTTGTTGTGGCCACTTGGTGAATTAAAAAGAATCACCCTTTCCTCGGAGCTCTTCACTGTCAACTGCCCCAAAACAGTCCTGGTTAGGATGACACTACAGTCAATACTGCCCCGTGGATTTGTGAAATGAACAACCTGCTCAACAGCACAGATCCAGTGACTCTACCTGTGCCCACCCCCTCCCCACCCTCACCCCCCACCTTCTTTCCCAGGGTTACTACCCGAGATCGGTCCCTCCACCTGTGTTCTGCACACCCCTCTCCTCCCATCCTGTCGTCTTTGCCCTCATAAACTATTCTTGGGTGTGTGTCCATTTGGTCATGGGCTGACCAACGTTAAAAATCTCTGGCTCCTCTTCATCAATGTTTGAACAAACAGGTTTCTCCAATCTTTTAAAATAAAATTAGCATCCTCTTTCCAGCATCCTTCTCATTTCCTGGAGGGCAACTTCTTGGAAGATTGGTCTATGCTTATTTGTCTCCATTTCCTCATTATCACCCTCACCTGCTCAACTCACTCCTACCATTTAAGAAACCTGCTTTCGCTAACAGTGATACCTGTTTAGGGATGGCATTCCTTAGTCTTTGCCTCACTAATTTCTCAAGAAAACTGACCCAGTTTACAACCCTCCCCACAAGTGCTCTTCCCTTGCCTTCCGCAAGGCCACAGTCTCCTGGGTTTTCTCCTAAGGCTACCTGCTCCTCTTCTGCCTCTCCAAGTAGAGGAGCTTTGGGGGGCTGTCCTGAGTCTTTCCCAAATGGTATTCTCTCCACCAGGCAACCCCCTCCATGCTCCATTCTCACCCCCCCCCCCCTCCATGCACGAACCTAGGACACAGACTTTCAGCTGAGGCTTTCATTTGGAGATCCAAACAGGCACCTCCCACGATCTGCTGAGCTTCTCCACGAGACTGTCCCACAGGCTCAACAGGTCTAAAACCACACTATTTCCCCAAATCTGCTTCTCCCGTGTTCCCTTCCATTATGTGGTTCCCTACCATTCACCTAGCTGTCAGCCCAGAAGCCTGGGAATCACCCAACTCCGCATATTCCACACACCCAACCCACCACCTTCCAAGTGTCTCTCTATCCCTCCCTCCTCTGGGCACCATGCCCAGGCCCTAACCCAAGTAACCAACGTCGAACAAGCCTCCGAAGATGCGGAAGACCAGCTGCGCCCAGGTACTAAGTGCTTCGTACTCCAGAGGCCTCCGCTTCGGTGTCCATCACTAGCTTTGGATGGAAAAGCGCCAGGTCGGTCCTGTTTACTGGCTCCTGGCGCATCCACAGTGCCTGGCACCAGTGAGGTCGGTAAATACGCGTTAGAACAAGAGAAAGACAACCAGAGAGAGGGTTCACCCACTCTGCGGGGCCGCGGGAGCGCGTAGCCTGACAGGTGTGAGCCCCATCCGCCACACACAACATGGCGGCGACATACACCTGCGTCCCACTTCCGCTTCCGCTGCCGAGACACGTCACTTCCTCCCCGGTTGCCCTGGAGCCCTGTGGAAGCTAAGAATGCGAGGGGTCTCTGCTCCTTTCCCCTTCCGGATTTTTGCTTCAGCTGCGGCGCAGTCTGACCGAGCAGCTTCGAGGGTCTTCCTCCGGCGGCTTGTTGGTGAGAGGGGGACCGCAGGGACGGCCTTGTGGGTGCGGGAGGGTTGTCTGGGGGGCGAGGAGGGACGGAGCCGGGGAGGTGGCTGGGAGGCAGGTCAAGAAAGTGTATGTGGCAAACCCATCCCCGAACCCTTTATTATTGGAAGTGGCAGATGCAATACAGGGGCAGAGACGATGCTTAGCAGCTAGGACTTCATCGCGGTAAAATGTGTGTGGGGGGGGGGGGGGGAGGGCCTCAACGGCCTGGAAACAGTTTTCTTCTCCTTTAAGGCTTATTTATTAAATGGGCCCAGCCACCAGCTACACCTGCTGTCTGGTAACCTGTCCTCCTGTTTCCGAGGTCATGTCCAGCATGGGAAGGATACTTAATTGGTCTTCATCGGTGGCAGGCACCATTCTTCACACTTCTCACCCTTTATTGAAATGGCAGTGAAAACCCACCTGCGGAAAGCACTGTTAAGGGACCGAAAAGGTTACAGGAGACCAGAGCTATTGACTTTTATTATTATTTTTAAAATTTTTTTTAACATTTATTTATTTTTGAGACAGAGAGCCAGAGCATGAGCGGGGGAAGAGCAGAGAGAGAGGGAGACAGAATTTGAAGCAGGCTCCAGGCTCCGAGCTGTCAGCACAGAGCCCGATGCCGAGCTCGAACTCACAAACGGGGAGATCATGACCTGAGCCAAAGTCGGACGCTCAACCGACTGAGCCACCCAGGCGCCCCTGACTTTTGTTTTTAAAATGAAGATCTCTTTGGGGCGCCTGGGTGGCTCAGTCGGTTAAGCGCCCGACTTCGGCTCAGGTCGTGATCTCACGGTTCCTGAGTTCCAGCCCAGGGTCGGACTCTGTGCTGACAGCTCAGAGCCTGGGGCCTGCTTCGGATTCTGTGCCTCCCTCTCTTTCTGCCCCTTGTCCGCTCACACTCTGTCTCTCAAAAATAAATAAACGTTGAAAAAAAATTAAAATAAAATAAAATGAAGATCTCTTTTACTTGAAGAAACTGAAGGATCTTGGCATCCTAGGATGTGCTGTGAGCTGGAAAACAGTAGAATTTTTGCCAGGGACTGGAAGAAAGATGGTCACCAAATAAGTATTCCCTGACTTGCAGACCGAGTGAGCACAGCCAGGATCTTCTTCAGCAGCCGCCTTGGCATTGGAACAGGCTGCGGTTCGCCACTCTTCAACCCAGTCCTCCTCTCTCCACATTCAGTTTTGCTTCGTTGCTTAGGCGGTTTCTGGCCTGATCGGTTTTGGGTTTTGTTTTTGGCAGGTGCAGTGGAATCCCCCAGGGAGCTGAGCAGTTCGTGGAATCTTCTTACCGGTACAGCTTTCACTGTTGCTTGTGTTACAGTGTGAGGTAAAGGCGAGAAGACATGTCTCGAGCGCGCTGCTTACCTGCAACTTGACTCCTGAAGGTCAAGAGAGGCAGGTTTGCCCAGTTGTTGTGCGCAGCATAGGGAGGACGTTTCATCTGACAACAGGAATGTAGCTTTTATGCTAATAAAATGCTTTTAAAATTAGGGCGTGGTTTTTAGTAATTAGCATAGAATTTTAGTGATCTGTTGGTTTATAACCAACAGGCTACTTAGGTACCCCCCTGAGTCATTTATCCAAATGGATGTTCTGCTAAATTGTATTTGTGGGCATTGATCAGAGCTAATGGGAGAAAGAGATTAAGATGAAAATCATGGGATTAAATTTTTAATTAGTTGGCCCCCCCGAACAGTTGTTCGGGGCGACACAGTGGCTGACTGGCGACGTGTGCCCACCCAGGAAGGATGTGGCCCTACACCCAACCTTCTGAACGTAAGAGTGTTTTACAAAAGACTGAATATTTTGTTCAGTTATCTTCCTCTTTATTCCTGCTTAGCAAGGAATTGAAAAGGAAGGCCATGTGTGGGATCTCACGGTCCTTTGTCCAGTGATAGATAGATATATATATATATATATATATAGAGAGAGAGAGAGAGAGAGAGAGAGAATGGGATGAGGGCTTCAGTCAGCTCATTAATAAATATCTCAAACTTCTGCCAAGTTTGGGCCGGCCTTCGGGCCTTTGCACTAGTCATTCCCTTCGCCTGGAACCCTCAGGTGTTTGCAGGGCTGGATCGCCCTTGTCTACATCCAAGCTTAAAAGTTACCTCCTCAGGAAGGTCCTGCCTTCACCACCCGGACAACGGTAACCTCCCATCACTCCCGTTCACACCATCCTGATTTGCTTTCATCACAACACTCCTCATTATTGCTGTTTTCTTGTATCTTTGTTTGCTGATTGTCTCCCTCTACTAATACGTGAATTCCGTGAAAGCAAAGCTCTTGTCTTTGTTGTGTGTAATTGTATCCCCAGAGCCGCGTTCGTCTCCAATGCCTGAATGAATGCGTGAATGAATGGATTCTGTCCATTACCCTCTCATCTCAGATGCACGGAGGCAGGAAGACTGGGAAGGGTCAGGGGACTAAACAGCACATAGAAGAGACCCTAAGACATGAGACACGGGCAGGGACACAGGACGGAGAGAGGCCGGAGAAAATGGGTGGGGTGGGAAGCAAGGGGACCGGAAACGATGTCGCGCAAATCTACAGACACATTCTAGAAATCCCAACACTTGCACAAGCGCGCACACACACTCACACACACAGTCCGGCCTGAAAGAATAGTGGCTCTCAATGTTTGCTCTGTACCTGACTCTCACAGAACACTCTTCCGGGTAGAGGTGCTCAGGCTTCAGCGTCAGCAGCGTGTGATTCGGAACTCTCGGTGGAGCCCCCGTGTCTGCTGCTGCGTAATCCTCATAAGCCGGTCTCAGTCTTGGTCAGGACAGTAAGGGTGCGGTAAATGCTAGCAGCTTGGAGGAGGCAGCGTGGCCTCCTGTGGCGGTTCTGTGAACCTCACTCCACGGGCTGAGCCTGAGCCCCGGCATTCTACCACTATAAGGTGGAAGCCTTCCTCGGACTCCAGTATAACTTGGAGACTCCCACTTACCTGAAGTCGGGCACGTGGGGTCCCCTCCTCCCTGAGGAGCGAGGGGCCCCTTTTGTACCTTGAAACCTTGCACCTGAGGCCTACATCCCGGTATGGCAGCTCTACTGACATGCCATATTTTGTCTGAAAAAGCACTGTGCCATATTATGCTGCCGAATGTTTATCTTGCTAACCAGCGAAACTGCCAGGAGCAAATTCCGCTGCTGTGAGACTGAGCCGAGGTGGCTCAGACCCTATTCCCTTACTGTAGGTTGAATTTGAGGGGATGGAGGGGGCAGGAGAGAAAGTGGCTGTACCCTGGGTGCTCAGGTTTAAAAAAGATGGGCAGAAACGGGGCCCAGACTTTAATCCTTCCATAAATCTTTCTCACCCCCAGGTGGTCGGTAGAATTCTTGGGACTGGCCTTCTCTCTTCATGCACCCCTCGAGGGGTCAGACCTTTTGTGAATCCTTTTCCCCTTTGACTTTTTTTTTTTTTTTTTTTGGCTGAAACGCAAGCTTAATGAGATGCATCCAGGGTCCCGCGCCGCATGTAGATTTCGTGTCTCCTTAGCCTCCTCTAGTCTGTGACCGCTCCTCGTTATTTCCTCGTCTTGCACGACCTTGACACTTCTGAAGAGTTCCCGCCAGTTGTTTTGTAGACTGTCCTTTGATTTGGATTTGTCTGATGTTTCCTCACGATTAGCCTAAGGTTTTGAAGTTTCTGCAAGAAAACCACCGAAGTGATATGTCCTCCTCAGGGTACCATGTCAGGTGCCGTGTGTAATGCGGATGCGTTTTATTTCTGGTGAGGTTAATCTTGATCACTTGCTTAGAGGTGGTGTCTCTCAGGCTTCTCACTCTGGAGAATTCCAGTTGTAGTTCATATACTTTGGCGGGTGGCGGGTGGCGGGGGGGGAGATGCTGTAAGATTCCCTTGACGTTGTTCGTAACCAGATTTTCCTTCTGTGTGTATGTCGGCACGGAGGTGGGGCCAGGCAGTGTGTTTTGTTCGGTGTATGTCCCAAGAACAGATCGGAGCTTGCCACGATTATGCGGCATGAAATCGGAGCCGAAGAAATCGTTGCCCCTATAAGAAAGCGGTGTGGCTACATCCTGATATACACGAAGGAAGATGTGATATGGCGTATTTCTGTTGTGTATGGGAATGTGCGTGTGGTGTTGATTAAATGGAGTCCTTTTCGCCCCCGAGTTCATTCAGCAAATGTGCATTAATAAAGGCTCACATTTGTCAAGTGTCTCCCGTTTGCCAGGCGCTGTACTAGGCTGAGCATCCGTTCCCTTGGTTCATACTCACAACATTTTAATAGATGTTATTACCGAGCTTACAGGAAAGGAGACAGAGGCTTAAGGAAATGACTTGCTCAAAGGCAAGTGGCAGAACTGGGACTTGAGCCCAGGCCTGTCTAACTCAGAAGCGTGTGCCATTTCCATAGCACCAAACTTGCCCTCCCTACAATGCGCCGGGCACCGCGATCGGTGCCGAGGGTACAGAGTGTCAGATACAAGTTTGAGAAGAGCTCCTCCTGTTGCATGGGGGGGCCTTTGGGAGAGGCTCGCTCGAAGGCCTGGGGACGAATCTTTGCTCACGGAAGTCGTCCGTTCGTGCTGAGCGGCAGCGCCTCTGCCTTGAGAGTCGCCAAGCCTTTTCGCCGGGTCTTTACTGAGACCTTCGGCTACAAGTAGTTAACCAGAGAAGGGAACTGAGGCTGGTGGCCGGCTTGCTCTGCGTGTTGCCGGCCATTGTGTCACCTCAGCCACTGTATTATCTCCACTGAGCTCATGAGAAAACCAAGGCTCAAAGGGGCTACACAGGATGCCAGTGTCTCCAGCTAGTAAGTAGCTAGCCCGGAGTTGGATCCCGGATCCGACTGATTCTAAAGCATATGCTTGGTCTCCAGTACCCTTTGATGTTCCAGGGAGTGCAGATTCGGGCATCCTCACCGATGATGGCACTTTGCGCCTGCTGTCTTCTCATCTGTAGAAAGGATGATCATGTTTATGTCATGCCTGATGGATGCTCACAGCAGTTCATTTGTAGCAAGTGTCAGGGTTTTGTTTTTTGGGTTTTTTTTTTGTTTTTTGGTTTTTTTTGGTTTTGGGGTTTTTTTTTTGTTTTTGTTTTTGTTTTTTGTTTTGCCTCAAACCAAAAGATCTTTGCACAGCTTTTGCTTTTTTTAACCGCCTCCTCCCACCGTCAATCCATGTCAACAGAAGGAAATTGGAAAGTGACGATTCTGAATCATTTGCGACCTCTAAAAACGCTACCGTAGAAACAAGCGTGCTTCCCTAAGAGATACGGCATATGGCAAGTCAAGTCTCCCGTTCCCTGGCTTTTGATGAGAGAGTTCGGTTCCTTCTGGAGTCAATGCTTAACAAATGGCATTTGATGCTGCTGCTAATAGTCCGTGGCCGTCATGTCATAGGGCATTCGCCGAACTGCCCGGTGAAGGAGGCGACGGAAAAGGTCTGTCATTCTCTCCGGCCTCTTCCATTTTGCCACCTCCCTGGCTCTGGACCATTGTTCTTTCTGTTCCTTGTTGGTTTTGAAAATATAAAAGCAAAGCAAAGCTGCCCTCAGTGCCTAAAAAGAAAAGGAAGACTGATACTCTGGTTTATTACAATTACTCCATTTTGTCCCCGCTCTATGTGACTGAGGCTCATTGATCGTCTTGACTCTGCTACTGTTGTTTTAGAGGTAGTGAGAAGCACCAGAAAAGGAGACTAGCAGTGGCTGTGAAGAAGAGTGGGTAGAAGGAATTGGAAGATGTTCTCGTTTATCCCATCTTAGTTTGGACGGCCCCAGAAACCTGAGGCAAGGTTTCGAGTGTAAGTAATGCTCTTGGGAGGTACTGGAACCAGCAGTAGGGAATTAGGGAGAATGAGCTGGGATGGGGAAAAGGCCAACAAAGGGTGTTATCAAGCTGGCGGGTACTATGGGAGACTGGAGCTTAAAAATCCCACTGGTGAAGCCTAGCAAACCGTGGTGTAAAAGCACACGTCAGAATTATCCAGTGTTCCCCCGCTCCACTCAGAGGAGGGAGCTGGGGCGTTTATTCACCAACTTCGCTTTGTCAGGGATCGAGGGCGGCTCCCATGAGCTGTGCTGGGCACACCAAGTGGTTTCTGCAGCTTGGGAGGAAGCTCTCAGGCAAAGAGAGCTGCAGACGATGACCACTGGAGGTCAGCCCGTGTGCCCTGATGTGGTAAGACCAGAGTGGGAAGGCTGGGTCAATGGCATCTCTAACATCCCCCTAAAACAAAACAGAACAAAATACCCACTGCTCCCCGAGTGTCCCCCATATCATTAAGTAGCACCACCATTTACCCAGTTTCCCATGCCCAAGACCTTGGATTTTTCCTTGACTCTTTCTTTCTTTCTTTCTTTCTTTCTTTCTTTCTTTCTTTCTTTCTTTCTTTCTTTCTTTCTTTCTTTCTTTTTCCCTTCCTTCCTTCCTTCCTTCCTTCCTTCCTTCCTTCCTTCCCCCTTTCCTTTCCTTTCCTTTCCTTTCCTTTCCCTCCCCTCTCTTCCGCCCTCCCTTCTTCCCCTTCCTTCCTTCCTTCCTTCCTTCCTTCCTTCCTTCCTTCCTTCCTTCCTTCCTCTCTCTCTCCTTTCTCCCTCTCTCTCTCTCTCTTTCTTTCTCTCTCTCTCTTTTCTCCCTTCCTTCCTTTCTCCATTTCTCTCTCTCCCTCACTTCACATTCAGTCTATCTCCAAATCTTCCAAACCCCTTTTTCAAAATATGTCTTGAATCTTACTACTTCTCATCTTCACCATCCCCTCTCAATAGATTCCTGCAGTAACGTCCTGGCCCAAATTCTTGTTTATGTTCTTACCCCCCACGTGGTAGCCAGAATACTCTTTTTAGACCTAAATCACATCATGTTACTCCCCATTTCAAGACATCTAGTGATCTCTTATTCCTAGAATAAACTCTGAAGTCCTCACCATATCCTAAAAGGCCCTGGGCGATCTGGCTCCCGGTTACATCCCTGACTTCAGTTTCTACCCACTCTCTTCCTTGTTCACGGTGCTCCCGCTGGATTGGTGTTCTTGCTGCACTCCTGCCTCAGGGCCTTTGCACTTGTTCTTTCAACATAGAACGCTACTGTAGATATTCATGGCACTCGATCCGTTTATTCAGGGTTTTGCTCAAATATCACTTCTTTAGGGAGGACTTCTTGGAATCCTCAGCCTAGAAAAGAGCCTTTGTCACCCTCTTCCCTGAGTCTGTTCTACTTATTTTTTCCACAGCAGTGATTGATTGTAGTTTATGTTTTTATTTGTTGCACTAGAATGTACATGCCCTCGGGGGGAGGACTTTGATTCACTGTGTTACCCCTAGCTTCTAGAATAGCACTGACACATAGTCGGTATCCAATAACTATCTGTTGAATGAATGGATTAATAACTGTTTAACAGTCCTGCTGCGAGCAGCCATCAGTCAAGAACTTTCAGGACAGACGGCAGAAATTGCAAACTTCAGCTCGATACCTGCCTGGCTGCATCTTTCCCCAGAGCTGCCTCTCAGGAGGAACACATGCTCTTAGCAGAATCTGTTGGGGGTCCTGGGCTACTTCCCGTATGTCCTTTCTTGACATCCGTTGCAAATTTCAACTTACTCATTTTTCTTTTTGTTTGCCTTTCTGAGAATAGGGGGGAGATCCAGGTAATCGATGTGCTCCAAGTCACGTGTAATGAGGGGGACCAAGCGTCGTCTTATTTTTTTTTTTTTTTTAATTTTTTTTTCAACGTTTATTTATTTTTGGGACAGAGAGAGACAGAGCATGAACGGGGGAGGGGCAGAGAGAGAGGGAGACACAGAATCGGAAACAGGCTCCAGGCTCTGAGCCATCAGCCCAGAGCCTGACGCGGGGCTCGAACTCACGGACCGCGAGATCGTGACCTGGCTGAAGTCGGCCGCTTAACTGACTGCGCCACCCAGGCGCCCCTGTCTTATTTTTTAATAAGCTGGAATGTGAGGTTGGTCACTTCCCCTACTGCCAGGCACACAGTAGGTGCATACTGCATGCTGAGCGAACCGACAGTGTCATCTTTTGGACGTTACTGGGTTTTCTTTGTGTGTCAGTTGTTCTGCTAAAGGCGTTGCACCCCGTGGCCCACACTGCGAAAGACAACAGGCAATGAGGGGGTTTTCTCCATTACTCTCCCTTCCCAACCCAGACGACCCTTAGCCTTATGCACTCCTGTCCCTTCTCATACATGCCATCGCATGATCCTAAAAATAGCCAGGCGCGTCAGCTCTGTCTTCTGCGCGGTTTAAGACTATTTAATTTATTCCACTACGAAAGTAACGCAGGCTGATTTTAGCAAATGTACAAACTACAGAAAAGTAAAAGAGAAGAAGAAGAAAGCCACATGGCTCCACCACCTGGAGAGAACGCTGTTGATATGTTGGTGTATTTATTTCCAGTGTTCTCTGGGTACATTTTTACATCATTTTAATATACAATTTTAAATCTCTTTTTACTTAGCATCGTAAGTAAATATTCCTAATATAAAGTTAGTATTCTTAATATCCAACACTCTGTGTCTTTTTTAATAGTTGTGTCGTAGTACCTACATCTCCCTGTTGTAGATCTCTTCACTTGTTTTCCTTTTTCCAAAATTTCACATGATGCCGGGATAAACATCCTTTTGCCTGTATCTTTACGGGCACTGCTGGGTATTTCTTTAGAGTAGAGTCCCGGAAATGGAATAACTAGTTCTAAAAGATACACTTTGTGAGATTTCATTTTGATTTCTAAAACTGTTCAGATGTGACTTCCATAAAAGAGCTCTAGGAAAGCAGATTGCCTCGAAGAATTTACTTCCAGTCTCGAAACGTTTCAGACCCAGAGTGTTTTAGCATTCAGTTTAAATGAGCACAGAAATCTGCTGTAGCCTGTCTCCACTTCAGGCCTCTCTCCTCCCTCATAAAATGCAGCAATGGCATTATAAAAATCCTTCTTTGGTAAACAACGTCTTTTTGTGTTCTTGAGGATTAAATCTTTCTGGCAGGTGTCGGGTTTATGCCTACAATTATGTGTAGTATTTTTGCTTTGCATGCCTATTTATGACGTCTTAAGGCTTTAGTTATGCTTTCTGTTTTCTTCGTTGCCAAAAGGAAGTCCAGATTTCATGGCAGTGAAACCTGCATTTACACATCCAAGACCTGCCTGAATGCCCAGAACTGGATGTCCGCAGGCACTGCTCTTAGAAACACTGTATGGCTAAGGAGTTCTGTTTCTGAGGCTGGGCCAGCCTGGAAAGGGCCTTGCCAAATTTGGACAATTTATAAATGGAGGGAGACCATGGCATTCATAGGTACGAGGGGTCGGGCACGATATAATATCATGATATCCGGGAGAGTCAAGGTTGTTGGACCGTTGGCAAAGTTACGGTGCACTCATCCTGCATAATGTCATGTACGCAACATTATTAAAAAGAATGAGCCCGACATCTCTCTGTCGTCATGAAGAGTTGTCCATGCTATTTTGTTAATTCTAAATAGCAAGCTGTACAGAAACACGTATGGTTTGATGCCACATTTGTGAAAAAGGCAAAAATTGTCTTTAATATCTACACGAACCAAAAAACATACGTGTAAGGACACACACTCGACCGTCGACAACTCTGGCTCAGTCGGGAACACGGAACTGAGTTGGGGAAGAATGAAGAAAACTTCCCTTTTACAACTCTGTCGGGCAACATGTTACAATGAGCATGTGCTACTTTTATAACTTTAAAAAAGGGAGGAAAGCCAATAAATGAGAGTACTGGAGACGGGACTAGAATGAGGAATGAGGCGGAGGAACTAGTCTATGGGGGTGAGGGGAGGGACCCTGTGCAGGGCTGGGGTCTCTTTCTAGGCAAGGCTGGCGCCTGCTCCTTAGGAAAGCCCAACTTTGTAGAAGAGTAGGGCCGGGCAGGCACGTCCCTCCCCTGGCAGCTGTTAGGAAAACCTCATGTGTTGGTTCCCCTGCGGTATCACACACTAGGAAAGGCTTCTGGAAAAAAAAAAAAAAAAAAAAAACAATTAGAACGCTCCCAATGGAGTCAGGAGTTGCTATCCTTCCTCTGAGGGCTTGAGAGAGGCCGATCAAGAGGGGAGAGAAGAACCTCCTTTAAAAGCCCCAGAATGGACAAGCTGGATTGGCCCTTCCTGGCCATCTGCGAGGCCGGCCCCGGGCCCGTTGCCCTTCTTCCCCGGGGAGCGAGGGCTGAGGTGTGTGTGTCATTGCAGAGCGATGGCGCAGAAGCTCCCTGGCTTTCAAATGTGATTTGTTTTATATCCTATTTGTGAATTAGGGTGTGTTTACAGTGAAGGGATGATTTAGACGGTGACAGGTCTGCTGGAAATATAAAGGGATAATTGAATCTCAGAGTCTATTAAAGGCTGTTGTCTTACATCTTGTGGGATGACATTTTATTACAGGGGCCCGCTTGGCTCTTGTATTCAGTTTCCTCTCTTCCCTTCCTCCTTTTCTTCATTATCTTTCAAAAATTAGATTTTCCCTTGCCCCATCAGAAGTCGCAAAAAAAAAAAACCCGCCTCCACGGAGAGTCAGGATGTCTGAGAGGAGTCCCCGGGGGAGGTGGCATTGCGCTGGCCTCTCACCGCGAAGCCAAGCCTCAGTTTCCTCATCTGTCACGTGTGACGGTGTTTGCTTCTTAGTTGTTAGGACGCACGGGGCCCCTTCGCATAGTGCCTGGCATTTGAGGTGAGTGCCCGCCAGCTGTATTTTTTTTGAAACTTTATTTTTTTTTAAGTTTATTTATTTTGAGAGAGAGAGAGAGAGAGAGGGAGAGAGCGGAAGGGGGCAGAAAGGGAGAGAGAGAATCCCAAGCTGTCAGGGCAGAACCCGTTTCGGGACTTGAACTCTCGAACCGTGAGACCACGACCTGAGCCGATCCCGAGTCCGGCGCTGAACGGACGGAGCCGCCCAGGCGCCCCCTTCAGAGGGTCCCAGCGGCTCTCGCCAGAGCTTCTGTCACTCCCTGTTCTGCCAAGGACCTGCTCTGTTTCCTCAGGCAAATCAGTTCATTTCCTGGGGCCCCCTTGCTTCTCCTCCGCCAGTGGAACGCTTGACACTTAATAGCTCCAGTGACGCCCACGAAAAGCAACAAAAGCAGCTGAACGGCAGCGAAAATAATCAGCGTAACCCACCCCAATCCCTCTGGAGAAGGATAATGTCGTGTCACGGGGGACCGCTTTCCCCAGGAAGTGCAGCTTTTCTCCTCCCAAGAGCTTGGAATCTGCTCCTCAGGGCCGCTAAGACTAGCCTCGTTCGGCGGTCTGATCTGCTGGTGACCTATGTCCACGCACTTCTGAAACTGGCCAGGGGCCCTGGCACAGTCCCGCCGCACAGCCCGCCAAGTCGCAAGGCCCTCTCTTTTGAGCAAATATCGTTGCACACGTGGCCATCAAAAAATGAAAGCATTCACAGTGGCCTGGCATCCGGCTTCTCTCCGTGGCCTTTTGAAACGATTCTGTGACCAGAGAATGGCAGGAGACAAAGGTCTTTCTATCGGCTCCGCTCGCCGGGCCGTCGTCGGATTGTGGGGGGCCTGTTTTCGTCTTTCCCCGGTACCACATGGATGGTTATCACCGTGTCGTCTCTCTCTTTGAGCGGGACCAGGCAGGCAGGCAGGCAGAGGGATATATTTCAACTGCCCTTGACTCTGTTTATAATCACAAACATGAAAGGAAGGGAAAGAGATTGAGTTTGTAGGACTGGTTCTTTGTGTAGCCTAATTTATCTCTCTCAGGCAGCAGTGGGCTGAGCGAGTTTCCTTTTTGTTTCCGATGCAGGAAACTGAAATATGAATCTATGTTGATGGGAGAATAAAGGAATTGAAAGAGGCATAAATCTTATCTTCTCGCAACCCTAGAAGATCAGCTTCTTGTGAAGAAGGGGATTATACTTCTGTAATTAACTGCTTTGCAGCTCCTGGCGATGGCTCAGAGCTGAATAATAGCACCCAGCAAAGTTGGATGAAAGGCAGGCAGGCGGGTGCAGTGACTGATTATGAACCACGGTCTCGGGGCTTGACATCCCTTCCCAGCGCCCGGCGCGCGGAGAGTCGAGCCAGGAGTCATTTGTCCCAGTCTGTCAACATTCACAGCAGAGACAATAGAATTCCAGAAGAAACAGCTCACACAGACCTGTTCCTCCGTGGGCCGGTAGCTGCCAGGAGGTGCCTTGAAAGCCCAAGCCAGGTTTTCCACCCCCTTTGTGTTCTAGCCAGTGCTTGGTACCCGTCAGGCGCTTGTGAAATGCTTGTTGGCAGCGACAGCCCCTTACCAGCTGTGAGATCTTGGGAAAGTTGTCCAATTTCTCTGATCTTCAGTGTTACCGTCCACACAATGTGGGGGGGGGGGGGGGAGGGACGGAAGGGGGGTCTTGTAGAATTCTCACGAGGAAGAAATTAGATCGTGAGTGTAAACAAATTACTTATGACAGTGGCCGGCACATGGCAGGTGATCGATAAATGATAGCTATTATCATTACCTTGTGGAATTAGAATCGATTGTAAACTCATCGCCACGATAAAAGTCGGGTCTGTGAGGCTTACCATGCACGCGTACCGTGCACGCGAGTGCGCGAAAGCCCCCATTTCGTGGGTAACAAAACAGGCTCAGGGTAGTAAGGGGCAGCGGTGGCGACCAGAAGCCAGGTCTTCGTTCCTCTGTCCCCGTCCCTGTCCCTCGCCTCTCAGAGCCGGGCTCCCCTCTGCTCATCCTGCTTCTCTACGTGGGTCCCTCACCTCCCCGGGGTCAAACCTCCCGGCCATCTCTGCTTCCCCTTTTTCTCTCTGCCACTTGCTGGCAGCACTGAGTCCCAGAGATTCTTCCCAGATGTTTCTAGAATCTCTCCCTTCTCAATCCCGCTGCCACTCATGCTGGCCCAGACCCTCATCTCCTGACATGCAGGGCCAGGTTCTCTTTCCGTCACCCCACACCAGTGCCAGGTGCACCGGCCCGGTGCCCTTCTGCCTCTCCTTCCCCATCGGGGAGCATGACCCTTCCCCTCTGTGTCAGATCAGTCCCGTGTTCCTTCCCTGGTGTTTCTTCAGCTGATCCACCCAAACTTGTCTTCTTCTAACCCCCTGCTTCAGCTGAGCCTGCCTCAGTGTCCCCCACCCACTTGAGGGCTCAGCGGATTCAATCCTTCATAAAGACACAAGTGCCTGACATAGGCTGCCCCATTCAATGCACAGGAAATGCTTGACTGAGCCACGGGACGTTGAGATCATCTACAGGAAATGCTTGGCTGAGCCACGGGACACAGAGATCATCTATTCCCTCTGCGCACCCATTCTTCAGATGGAACCTGCAGCCCAGAGAAATTTCAGAACCAAGTCTCACACCTAAGTCTTCCAGTTTAGGATCAGTCCTTTTCTGTCTGACCCAGAGACCATACCACCCTCTCTGATGCCTAGCGGCCCTGGCTGGGGGCGGGGCACAGGCAGCTGTGTATTAAGTACTCAGTCTACATGTGGGCCTTGAACTTGTGTCATTGACCAAAGGGACAGCCTGAAAGCCTGTTCAGGGAAAAAGACTGTTAGACACTGGGAGCAGGGGTGTGGTGGGCAGGGGCTAGGTTTTGGAGATTGAGATGTAGGGGGATCATCATGGAACTCAGCACCTGGAAGGCAGGTGGAAAAGGGGGCTGAGTACCAGTCCCAGCAACTAACTGACAGGAGACGGGATCCGGGAGGGCTCTAGGGAAGAAGTGGCCAGCGACCCGGGCCTGAAGAACCACAAGATGGCACCCAGGGGCAAGGCATTCTCGATCGGGGGCACAGCACGGACAGGAGCAGGGGGGCCAGACAGCCTGGGGTGCACGTGGAGAACAGCACAGCTAGCAGCGAAGGCACATGGAGCAAGCAGAGAAATGTGGATTCAAGTCCTGACTTTCTGCGTCCAGTCTGACTAACTCAGGATTCGGGCAACTCGCTTTATCTTCCTGGATCTTGGTCTTCTTTTAAGTGAAATGGGGACAACCATATCACTTGTTTCCTAGGGTTGTTGTAAGGCTAAACCAAAACGGTAAGGCACCAACTATAAGGCCTGGCGCATCGTAGGCGCTCAGCAAAAGGTCCAGCATGGCTGGAGCTTAGGTACTGTTGGACCACAGGGGCAAGCAGAGGTTTGGGGTGAGGCTCTGTGCTTTCTTTCGCCTTCCCGTGGGCTCTTTCTCCGTCTTCCAGGACCTCACCAGCTGGCCTGGGAGGGCCGCCTGCCCACTCGTGGTCTCGCGGTTGCCAGGATGCTGGCCATTCCCCGGTCCAGAACGATCCTCCGGTGTTGTCATAATCCTTGAGCCCTTTCCAGCCCGAACACAACCGGTGCTAGTGTTCCAGGTCTGGTAACATTTGCTGGCAGAGCCCGTGTTTGGGAGCCAGAGCTGTATTTAGGTAGAAACAGACGCTGAAAACAGCTGCTGGCTTCTCTGGCTTGGTAAACACAGAGCAAGCCCTGCCCCTGTGGGCTTTGCAAGGGAGCAGGGAACACAAGGCGGGTGCTCCTCACTGCGGCTTGTGGGGTAAGGAAGGCTGTTTGGGGAATGTGCCAGCCTCCTCAGGCTGGGGATGGGGTTGGGGGTTGAGGGATGGGGGGAGTTAGGGACCCTCCCTCCCTTCCCTCTGGCCCTTTAGGTGTTTGAAGACTCTACAGGCACTTTCTGCCATGTAGTACCTGTGGGACTTTGGTCAATTTTTCAAGCTCTCTGGATGGGCCGGTCAGTGAAGGCAGTTCCTGGCATGCCCCTGTATGCCATTCCTCTTTAGTGAATTCTTGCCAAAGGTACCCAGGCATCAGGGTCACTTGGGTGGGGCTAGTTAAAAATTTAAGATTCCCAGGCCCTACCCCAAACTCACTGAGTCAGAATCTCTGAGGCAGGGCCCAGGAATCTGCATTTTAACAAACTCCCCAGAGGATTTTGGTACCGGTATCCCAGGAACTACATCTTGAGAACCACTGTCTCATTTCCAACATGTTTCCTGGGAAACCAGGAGAAGGAGGTAGGCGAAAGGAGGGGGTGGATGATGATGCCAGCCTGTTCCTTCCCTTCACATGCACATCTGCATTTATGCTTTTTGACTTTGGCTTGGAAACAGATGCTCTTAGATGTATGTCTCCTTAGAACAGATGCCATCCCTGTTCAATGACATGAAGAGTGGGTACCCTATCCCCTAGATTTACCTCATTTGCCATCTATCCACCCATCATCCATCCACCTACCCATCCATCTATCCATCCATCCATCCATCCATCCATCCATCCATCCATCCGTCCATCCATCCATCCATCGGTCCTCATTTTCGACATACCTACTGCTCTGTGCCTGCTGTGGCTAGTCTTTGGAGACACAGGGAAGAATAAGGTCTAGTTTTCCTGGCCAGAGTTACCCATCTGGACAAGTAGACATATAAGTCATCATAACAGAGGGGGATCCATCCAATGATGTCTCAAGTAGATACGGTGATGGCACAAGGTACCATGGGCTCCACTGGCATGGAGAAAAGGTCAAAGAAGTCCTCACAAGACAGCAGCTGTTCGTGAGTGGGTCATGAAGGGGGATGTTTCGTCTGATGGAGAGGGTGAGTGTGAGGATGTGCAGGGAGGTCGGTGATCCTGTAAATGAAGTCCCATCACATCCATTGTGAGAAGCCTCTCCTCAGGTCCCATGGAGCCCAAGTTGTGCTGCACGTCTGCAACTGTAACCTCTAAACTTAGCCCCATATCCTGGCGTTTCTGAGTGAGAAGGAACCACTCCTTACTGTGTGTGTTGCAGGTTCATGGTGGTTGTCTCTTGCACCGTAAACTTATTATGGCGTTGACAGGTGAACAGCCATCCAAATCAAGAGCTATCCCAATCTCATCCGATGCTTCGGGAGCTCGGGTTCAGGTACTAGCTCTGCCTGCACCTCACTATGTAACTGGAGTTACTGGCCCTGTGGTCTCTGGCCCTCAGTTTTCCCATCCCCAAGACTGCCGATTGGCTTCCTGCTCTGCCAGTTTCCCGCCTGGGACACCGCCCTCCCACCCTGGCTGCAGTATGCTTGTTATCAACGACCTTTTTCTCCCCCCGAAGCTCATCTGCTGGAGCACGTCAGCAATACAACACCTCACGGGTTTGATGGGTTTGCTTTGAACCCCCAGCAACATCGCCTGTAGCCCGAAGAGACACTTTTGTAGGGAAAATGCACGGTGGGCGTGAGCCTGAAGGTGGCGCTGTGGCTCCAGTTGTGGAGCTGCTCTCTGGAGCAGGACGGTGTTTTCAGAGTATCTGTGGAAACTGGGCAGGGCTGATGGCAGGTTTTGTTCCATCGTGGAGCCCTCACAGTTCAGCAAGCCCTGCTTATTTGCAAGAAGCAGCCAGGCCAACCCACTCGGGCCTCCCCACCTCCTGGGCCCCTTCACACATCTTCAGAGCTCTCGGGTTCCCTTTGGGCCTTCCCTTCCGGAGAGGAGGAGGAAGAAAGCCCGTTGCCAATGGCACGTAGGTGGAGCAGGGATCCGCACCTGGGGTTCCGGGGAGCCGCGTTTTCTGGCGCCCGTCGCAGGCAGGGGGCCCTTGGCACGGAGCTGCCGTCGAGCCCGTGCCGTGATGCGACATGATGACGTGTTTGGGTCACAGGACTGCTTGACCCCCCCCACTGTGGACCCCGTACTTGGTGACTCGCTTGATGTTTTCAGAATACTCCCTGCCCTTCCTGCTGCCTTCTCTCCATTCATTTGGGTTCCGTTCTTAGTTGAGCCACCTAATAAAGAACCCGGGGGAGAGAAGGAGGGGGGGCCAAGAAGAAGGAGAGAGGAAAGTACTGACATTTATTAAGTGCCCACTGCATACCAAGCACTTCCACAGGAGCTAGAATAGCTATTTTTATACTTTCTTTCAGCTGCATATCCCTTTCCTTCCCCCAGAATCACCGGTGAACCCAGCCACGTAAACCAAACATCAGGGCAGCTGCCCTGGGGGGTCGGGGTGGGTCCTGGGCCCCTGGCCCTTCCCGCTGCCCCCTTTCCAGCAGCCCCTTTGACGCTATCACAAAACCTGGATCTGAAGCACTATGTTCGCTAATCTGCATATACCTGTTCGAGGAAATGTTATTTCCACTTTCCACATGTAAAAACTGAAGCCCAGTGAGGTGAGGCGACTTGCCACGATCACGTGATTAACACAGGGCAGAGAACCAGGCAGCAGAACCAGGCTTGTCCCACTCCAAAGCCCCCAACTCTGGGAGGCAGTGGGTTCTCTGCTTCCTAAGGAGGGGCGGGAAGAGGCCGTGGCTCCTCGAGGACCAGGCTGGTTACACGTGAGCACGGTTGGTACTTGGACGTCTGGTAAACTGCCTGCAGGGAGGCAGCCCAGATAGGACAGGAGAAGCGTGGAAGATGGGAAACACATGGGGAGTGGATCCTGTGCCATCAGGGCAATGATCACTCAGCCCCCAGGCAGGCTCCAGCCTGGCCGACTTCAGAAGACACCGGCCAGCCATGTGCTGGAGATTGGGCGAGCTTTCCAGGCCCCGATTAGACTTCTTTTTGTTCCAGAACAGCCAGGGTCCGGGACTGTAATATATGAACCGGCTCTTGGTTCCTGCTTTGCAGGTGGGGGAAAAACTGTGTGAAGAGCAGCTCCTGAAAGGCAGGCGGGATGCTTTAAAAAGAACAGAAAGGCGAAGCCGTTTGTTTGCCTGGAATTGTTTGCTTGCTCAGGATCTTGTAACAAGCATCGACTGGGAGTCAGAAATACCTGGCTCCAAAGGTCTTGTCTACCGGCTCAACCTGCCTTCTTCGAGTCTCAGTTGCCTCCTTTGTGAAATGGCATCGCAAGCAGGCCCCGTGTCACCGGGCTGCTGTAAGGATTAAACGAGCTCTTGTGCGTAGGAGCACCAAGCCTGGAGCGTGCAAAGTAAACAGTGATGCTCTCCCTGCTCTTTGAATTTATGGTATGTGCTAAATGGATGTGCTTCCAAGGGGCACTTAACGGATGGGTTATCACTTCTCATTGCAGTCAACTGGCTGAAACACTCACTTTTTCATCTTAATATGTGAGATGTGACACCCTGATCCTCGGAATTGTAAACTGAGAGCCTCAGAGAACTCAGGATGGTTAAATCCAACTCTCCCATTTTAGAGATGGGAGCAGTGACTTGCCCAAGGTCACCCACTGGGCTGGTGGCAGAGCCCGGGGCGAGGACCCAGGCCGCCTCCCAGCCCACTGCTTTTGTCATGCCCGGTGAGAAGGAGCCACAGAAGGGAAGGCCACGAGGATACTTCCTTGATCCAACCTGGCCCTTGATTCCCACGTCTGAGAGGGGAGGATAGAGAGAGGGTCTCGCCAAGGGGGGCCCACTCTGCTACATGGAGCCCATCCTGGGAGGGTCACGTGTTGGGGGTGGACGGGGCTCCCTTTCAGGACCGAGATCTCAGGAGCCAGGACCAGAGGTGGAGCTGGCTCCTACCGCAGGCGTCAAGGCGTAAGGAGATAGTCCAACCTGGCGTTGATCCCTGCTTCTTACCAGCTGTGTGACCCGAGCAGGCGATTGCTGTCCCTGAACCTGTTTCCTTATCTGAGGACCAAGAAGAATAAAAGTGTACCTCGTAGGTTACCGCAAAGATGAAATAAGTCAAGAAAATAATAATCATGACCAACATTAACGAACATATACCGCATGCCGGGTTGGGTTCTCAACTCTTTATATCCATTTACTCACTAATCTTCATACAACTTGTATTTTGTTGCTGAAGAAACAGAGGCTCGGGATGGTTAAGCAAGGACCCAAAATTAGAGAGGACAACGCCAGGCTTTGAACCCAGTAGACCAGCTTTGGCGTCCTGTGCTTACCCACTCTGCTCTAGTTTAAGCTAAACCCAGGTGCTCCCAAAATGTCCATCCCTCCCCTTCGCTCGATTTCCCGTACCTTCCTCGCCTACGTCCTTTTGTCCTAAAGCGTGGATTCCACAAACCGTGTGCTGTATGTAGTTTCTCAGATGCCGGAAGTCCGTGCAACTTGACCGATTCACCTTGAATTATTTTTCTTCTCTGTTTTGTTGTTGGCTTCGTTTTTTTTACTCTTTGTTCCTTAATCAAAAGCACGACTGAATTGCCAGCATGGCAGTTCTCTTGCTCCCGTGCTCATGGGCACAGGCGAGCCTCCACGCACGGCTAAGCTCCTGATGCCAGTCGACGAAGGGGCACAATTGCCTGGCTTCTCATTGCCCGTGGGCATGTGAAAGCCCCAGCCCACGAGCCAGCTTCCTGAATACGACTGACCAGTTTGGGAGAAAATACGCCTTCTTGTTTGTGGGTTTCTGGCAACACTCCTTCAAGTTCCTGGTTACTATAGAGACCTTGTCAACACGTCCAAATACGCTTCTTAGTACAGAAACTGGTCTTCCACCGGCTTTCACGTGGTCCCCAAGAACAGAGGGGCTCAGGAAGCAGCAGGAAAGGCTCAACCGCTGGGTCTCCCTGAGCCCCGACTGCCCCCCCCACCCCCCACCGAGGCTCTGGTTCCCTTCCAGCCACGTGGAGGCCTTGGGCCCACAGAGGACCAAGCCGCACAACAAACGAAGGTGCATCAGAACAATGGAGAATCTGGCCAGTGGATCCAAACATTTCTGTTTCCAGTGGCCTAAAGGAAAGGCCGTCTGCCCTTGGGATCTGGATCGTCTGGTGTCACGGTTGGAAGGGACCGGATGCTACGGCCGGGTCTCAGGCCTGCTTCGGAGTCTTCAATGCCGGTGTCTGCATCGCATTCGCACAGACAGAGCCCCCAAGCTGCCTCTTGGCCTCCCCATCTCAGCCCGTTGACACCCTACTCATGCTTTGGGACCCCTCTCCAAGGCCACCACTTCCAGAGAGACTTAGAGCCAGCTCCCTCTCTCCGCCTGGTGCCTCCCATCACAGTCTCATTTCTTACCCCCTTCTACCTGGCATGATGGCTGCTCACACACCCGCCTTCATTCCAGAGACACGCATCGAGCTCTAATTATGTAGCAGGCCCACGGCTAGTCACCAGCAAGGAGAAAGACACGATCCGTGTTCTCACATAAAGAGCTCGCACGCTCACCGTCCCAGCAGAGACAGACGAGTCGACACATGATTAAAACACAGCGTGGAGAAATGGGCAGGCCGCCTCGGATGCTGGGGACGGGGGGATCCGGGAAGACTTGTCAGAGGCACTAAGGCTGGCTTCTATCTTAAAGGGTGAACCCCCCAGACGTGCAAGCGGACGGGGAGAGGGGGCGATGTAGGGTGCAGCACGTGCACCTCCAGCTGGGGGTGGAAGAGGAGGCTTCGGGGAAGGAGCCCCGGGGAGCTGGGATGGCTGGAGGCGAGAACGTCCAGGAGGACAGTGGCAGGAGATGGGATCTAGCAAGCGGGGAACTGGCAGGTCACAGAGGGCCTAATAAGCACTGGTTAGCAATCTGGGCTTTCTCCTACAGGCCAATGGAGAGCCACGGAAAGGTTTTCAGGAGGCAAGGGCCGTGGCCAGATCTGTATTTTAAAAAGCTGACACGGGCAGCTGAGTGAGAAATGGATGGTTGGGAGGCAAGAGGTGAAGCAGGGAGACCATTAGTCCAGGCGAGGGGTGATGGTCTGGACCCGGCGGTGGCAGCAGAGGGATGAGAAGTGGAGGGATCTGGGGTCCTTCCAGCAGCTGGAATTGGGAGCACAGAGTTGTTGACGAGAAAGGTGGCGGGGGGAGTTCGGAGGTGACTTCCAGAACTGCAACGCCAACGGCCAAGGTGGAGGGTCAGGTCTGCGGAGGCAAGGTTTGCTGATCTGAGGAGTCTGGCTGCTTTTCCAGGGACATCTGGCAGCTCTTCCCCCCCCCCACACACACTTTTCCCTGCACCCCAGGCCTGCCCTCCCTGTGGACCTTCCTCAGACCCACAGCCTAAACCTAGCCTGAAGTTAGGCCATTTTTTTTTTTTCACTCCCACACGCCGGAGACATCTGAAAAAAAGTCACCAGGTAGATGCACCCCTACTAAAGGCGTCTGAACTGGATCCCAGGGTGCTCTGTCTCCCTGGGGAGTTCGTGCTTCAAAGAGAAAGCCGGGAGAAGGACACAAAAGGTGGTGTCCAGGGTCGTCAGAGAGAGTTGGCAAGAATCTGTCTCCAGGCCCCAAGAACACACTGACTGGGGTTGGTGGGCCAGCCAGCTGGGGCTTCTCCTCTGCTGTCCTCTCCTGTTTGCCCCCTGGGCCAGCTCTGCGGCCCTCAGTGGCGGACCCTGCACCCAATCCCCACCCGTCCCCCCAACAAACACTTCCACATTGAGTCCAAACGGCCAGCCGCCAGACCCTGGGAAGTTCTTTGTCCTTCCCGGGCCTGCTTCCTTAGCCATGAAATGGGAGGATTATATTCTTTCCTTTCCCCTCCGCCCACTTTTCTTCTTCTTTCCTTGGCGGTTAAGATCAAGGACTTTGGAATCAGGCCGATCTGGGTATGATGTTCAGTTTTGCTACTTTCTACCTGCACAAAGTACTCCATCAAGTACCTTAGCTTCCTCCTGGGTAAACTGGGCCTAGTAGTTGTACCCAGTGGACATTGTCATCGTCCATATTCAGTGGGATGATGCCCAGCAAACTCCTAGCTCGGTGCCTGGCACCCAGTAGGTGCTCTGAACCTGCTCAGGTCAAGGGCATTGTGGTCATCAGGACTCTCCCCTCCCCGCTCCCTCTTCCCCTCCCTGATAGTCTTTGCAAATACTCCCAATATGAGGACCACTTTTGCCTGGGCTTGTAGCCTCTTCAGTCTGGAGGCAGAGGACTGGACTGGATGACCCTTAGGTGTCTTTGACTCAGGAGTCTGGGATCTCAAAGGCTTGGGAACGTTCCCCGTGAACTTTCCTCACTTTGGTTCACCTGGTGATTTGGGAGCTGTCCCTCCGTGGGTCTCTGCCTCTATTTAGTTTTTCCGAGTTCTCTGGAGGCTCCCTCCCTCCACCCCTAACTTTTCGCATCCCCTCTGTGTCCAGACAGGCCATGGTGTGCGCTCTCAATCAGCCGTCATGGCCCACCCGCTGGCTCCCCAATTACCGAGTTTCTGGCTTGGCCTGTCTCTGCATTTCCCGACAGTGTTCTGAGGAACTCCGTGTACATCTCCCCTCCTGCCCGCGCTCTGCGTTTCTGAAGCCGACTTCAGAGCAGAGGGAAACGGCTTTGGCAGAATGAGCTTTCATATTGTCTGTGCCTCCTTTATTATGCCTGGCACTTCCTGGTGCCCACAGAGCTGGGCTTCATGCAATTCCTCTATTGATCGCCTTGGTCCATTTCCCTGTGTATTAATTCTGGTTCTCCAGACAAACAGGACCGAAAGGGTATGTGCGTAGGTGTGTCGTGTGTGCATAAAGAGGTTTATTTTAAGGACTTGACTCACACAGTTATAGGGGCTGGTAAGCCCAGGTTCTAGAGGGTCGGCCAGCTATAGCTAAAGTCCAAAGGCTTCTGCTGCAGAATGGCCTCTTGCCCTGGGAAGGTTAGTAGTTTGTTCTATTTAGACCATCAACCATTTGGACTAAACCCACCCACGTTATGGAGGGCATTCTGCTTTATCCAAAGTCTACAGATTTAAGTGTTAATATCATCCAAAATACCTGCACGGAAGCATCCAGAGTGATGTCTGACCACATATCTGGGCACTACGGCCCAGCCAAGTTGACACATAAATTAACTGTGACTCCCTGTTATTAGCCAGGCCTTAGGGATGCCTCTCCCCACCCTGTCATCCAGGCCAGATAATATCAAGACTTGGTTCCTGCTTCCCCAGAGGAGCATGCTGGAAAGGGACCAGCCACAAAGCATTTCCGTGTCATTGGTGTATTGCCATAGGAAAGTCTTAGCCAATCCAGGCCTCCGGGTCTGCAGCAGTTGAGGCCTGGGCCTGCCCCTGGACATGAGGGGCTGAGTAGGAGGCACCCAGCATCTCGGCAGCGGGGGGTGGGAGGCCTGGTTCAGGGATGTCACCGCCCCCATGACCTCACAGACGGTGAGTTTCAAACCTGGTTGTGTATCGGAATCATCTTTAATGCAGATTCCCAGACCCCACTGTCGTGGGGCGGAAATGCCCCATTCAGAAGACGGGGCGTCTGAGCTCTCAGCACATAAATGACACGCTGCCACGGGGGGTTTCAGGACAACAGGGAAGCTGGGAGTGTCTCTGGGGCCGGAAGTTCTTGCTCTTGTCAGTTTTACATGCGAGGCACCGGGCCCCGCCCGGCGCTTCCTGCTGAATCTCCCTTGTACCATCTCCCCCCACTGACTCCTTGATGGAGGCCTTACTCCCTTTGAGGGAGCCCCTTATGTCCTAAGAAGAGAGACGTGAAGTCTGTCTTCCCACACTTTCCAGCTGCTGGTCCTTGCTCTGGCTCTTAGAACCAGAAGGAATCTAATCGCTCATCCACTGGAGAGCCCTGGAGGTCTTGATGACAGTTTTCATTTGCTGCTGCATCTTCTCTGGGCTCAGAATCCCCAGCCCCCCTCACCAGGAACCGTCTCTCTCAGTGGGAGGTCCCAGGAGTGGCCCCCGCTCAGACTGTTGTTTGGCCCATGCAAGGCCTAGCTGAGTAAGCACCTCCCTCCCCCTGGACGGGCCAGCCCCATTGATGTGGCCTTTGGCCTTGTGGGTTAGCCCCATCGCCCTGTGGATGGAACCTCCCAGGTCTGACCCCGCAGCCCGGATCCTTATTCTCTTCCCTCTTGACTTAACTGTTCCACGGGGGGGGGAAGAGGTGCTCCTTCCAGGACCTGGGGACATTCCCCGCCACCCCCCCCACCCCCGCCACCGCCCAGAGCTTTCTCCACCAGTTTGAGAAACACAGGCTCCAGGATGTTTCTGTAGGCACCTGAGCAAACATAGGGTTTGCTGCCCTTTCGGACCGGCCACCTCTGTGGCCACCACCTGCCGCAGACCCCGGTGCCTGTCCTGGAGGAGTCACCACGGTGTGGAGGAAAGCTCATCGCCTTTGGGCCTGGCAGGGGCTTGGGTTCAAATGTCAGCTCTACCAGTTATGGGGCCGGGGGCAACTGAGCCTCAGCTCCCGCACCTGTAAGTAGTGCCTCCCTCCTAGGGCTGTGCTTGGAAGCAGCAAAGCAGCTGGCCCGGGGCCTGGCACATAGTAGGTACGCCTGGCACGTAGTAGGTACACACCACAAGTCTAAATTCTCGTCTTGAGGATCTTAGCTGCCTTCTCCCTCCTTCTCTCCCCACCAAACCCCCCAATTCCAGCTCCCGATGCTGAAGAGGCTTATTAGGTAAACATCCCAGAGGCTCTCGTCCCCTCTCGGGGCCTGGGGAGGAACGTGCCCGCGAGGGACTCGTGCCGCCTCTGGTCTTGGGTCCCTCATCTCACACCTGAGAAGGGCAGAGCAGGAAGCCACTCGAAAACCCCTTGTAGCCCTGCCCATCAGGCCTCCCCGAAAACTTGAGTCCTCTGGGCCACTGGGTCCTGGAAGGGAGGCAGGCAGATGTGAAAAGCTCTGATAAGCTCTGTAAGGCAAGGGTGAGCCACTCAGCCTGGGCTCATCCCTCAAGTGTCCCTCACACACCCACCGGCCCTTCCTCTGCTGGAAGGCACTGGGGATGTGGAGATGAAAAATAAGGCGTCTCAAGATGCCGACAGGCCAGCAGGGAGGACAGACAAGTAAGCCAGGCTGCTAGGAGCTGTCCCCGAGACGGAATAGTGGCAAAGTGTGGGGGAGCACAGAGTAAGAAACACACTATGCCTCCAGGAAAAGGATGCGTGGCGGTTCTGGAAGGCTGGTGAGAAACAGGCATCTGAGTGCAGGCTCCAAAAGCAACTGGGAGTCTGCCTGGTGGACGAGGCAGGGGGGTGCGCTCCAGGCCAAGGGCACAGCACAGGCAAAGAGGTTGGAAGGTCCAATCAGTTTGAAATGACCTAAGAGTTCAGCAGAGTGTGAAGCAGTGGCTGGGAGACCGGAGTGGAGGCAGAGGGGCCAGCTGGGAGTCCGCCGCGGTGATGCGGACTAGAGGCCATGGGGACATGAGCTAGGACAGTGCCCCAGTCCACACGAGGCGAGGTGGGGCCGCAAAGACCGGCCAGACACGGATCCTCCTCTTCGGGGACAGACCCGCCATTCGCTCACCAGTAAATATTTACTGAGCGTCCATACTGTGCCAGATACTGTGTTAAGCAGGGAACTTTCTCCGGGAGAGAAAAGAGGTCTGAACGCTTTGTGTGAGTTTCCTAGGACCTGCTGTAAGAAAGAACCATGAAGCGAGTGGACTAAAACAACAGAAACTTTCTCGCTGTTCTGGAAGCTGGAGTCTGGACACCTCCAGGTGTCAGGAGGGCCGCACTCCCTCTGAGGCTCTGGGTGGGATCCTCCCTCGCCCCTCCTCGCCTCTGCCGGTGGCCCGTGTTCCGCCGCATTCCTTGGCTCGCAGCCACGTCCCTGCTCTCTCTGCCTCTCTCGTCACGCGGTGTTCTCCCGGTGCGTCCACCTCTATGTCTCTTCTGTTCTCACGAAGTCACCAGCCTCGTTGCGTGAGCAACCCCCCCGCCCCCCGGGAATGACCACCTCTTAACGAGTTACATCTACACAGACCCAATTTGCAAGTAAGACCACGTTCCCAGGAACTGGGGGTGGGACTTCACCATACCCTTTTGAGAAGGGATACAATGCGGCCCACAAGGTCAAGTAACCACAACACACGGTGGCAACTGCCTTAGAGGAACCGAGGACGGGATGTGGGAATTCAGACTAACGAGAGCTCTTGCCAAGCAGGGGAATCCAGGGAGGCTTGCTGGAGGAAGTGGCCCCTTGGCCATCCATTGACAGGATTTGGACACGCAGCTATGAGAAGGAAAGGCATCCTGGGCGGAGGGGGCTACGTGAGTGAAAGCAGGGAGGAGGGAACAGCCGGGCGGGAACTGTCTCACACCGGTTATAAGCAGTACTCAGAAAGTTCTCCCTCTCGCACCCTTCTGCCTGCCCTCCTCCGCATCTTGTGCAGCCCAGGCTCACTCCAGCTCCATCCCATCTTGCTGTTGGGCCTGGCGGGCTCTGGAAGAACGCTGCTCCCCAGGATCGTCAGGACACCCCTACTCATGTCCAGACCTGGATTTGTTTTTCCTGAGCTGCAGTTAAGACAAATAATAATAATAAACTCTATTTATCAAGCAGCACGCCAGTAGGAAATTATAACCCTTTAAAATAAATATGTATCTAATTATAGGAAAGCAAGCTGACTTTTGCAGCAGGGCCAGGATTTCCCTTGCTAGCCGGGCCTGCAGATCCTGTCCCCACCTCCCACCCCACCCCCAAGTCTCACTGGGCATTAACCTCAAAACTACGGTGTCTGCTGGGCTCTCAGCCGTGAGCCAGGCTGTGCTGAAATGCCCCAGCGGGCTTGAGAGGAACCTGGCTCCCTGGGTTTTCCTGGGCCCTTGATTACCTCCCAACCACGACGCCGCAGCCCCCACCTCCTCCTAGACTGTCTGGCCTGCCCGCAGGCCTTTGCCCAGCGTGCATTTCTGTGGTTGGCAGTTGTCTCCCTTACAGAAACCCCAGAAGTCCCGGAGAGGGCAGAACTGAGCCATCGTGGGGGAGGAGCTCAGCCCCAGGGCTCCCGGCAGCCCCCCACGCCTGCCCTCCAGTTAGTGGTGCGGGAGGCCTTGTCCACACACCCTGGGAAGAAGGAGCAAACGGCTGTGAACGTGTTAGTGGGGACACGTGGTAACCGACATCACTTAGGAACTGCGTGCAATTACCACCTGCCAGGTGAGTCCTGGAATTAGTTCGTCCTTTCAGCAAATGTTTATTGAGCATCTATGACGTGCCAGGTATGCTAGTCGACGGGCTCACTTCGGGTCTTTGCTAGAATGTCCCCTTCTCACGGAGGCCTGCCCTGTGTGATTCCTGTCCCGTTCCTAGCCCACGCCTGGCTTGCCCACCTTCCCTGACTCTGCTCAACGTTTTCCCTACCACTTGTCACCATCTAGTATTCTAGGTGACTTACCTTTTGTCCACTGTTTTTGTCTGTTGCCCCAAAGGGAATGTAAGCTCTGATGCCGTGGGGTGGATTGGGGTTTTCTTTGCTACTGTAGACCCACTAGGTCGAGGCTGGGCACATAGTAGGTGCTCAGTTAGTATTTGCTGAATTGCACTGAACTAAGGTCATTGTTTTTGGAGCCAGACAAATCAGGTTAAATTCCCACTCCTTACTGGCTGTGTGAAGTTGAACTGTGACATAACCCTCACTGAGCCTCATTCTCCCCTTCTGGAAAGTGGCGCGTCCCTGGGGATCCCAGGAGACATGAGGCTCGAGGAGCCCAGAACAGTGCCTAGCCCAAAGACACATCTCAAACACCAGGAGGGAGGCTTCTCGGGGTCAGGTTTGGGGCGGGAATTCCAAGGTCCATGGAGGCCTCGAGTGTCAGGCAGGCAGGATTCGAATTCTGACACTGACCCTTCCTAGCTTCGTGACCTTAAGCAAATCACTCAACCTCCCCGAGCCTCAGTTGTCTCTTGTAAAACGGGACTCAAACAGCACTCCCCCTGGCTCAGAGGTGGCATGAGGCTGTGTCCATCAAGGAAGGCACAGTGCCTGGCATGTCGTAGGCAGCCACGGCTGACCGGTTCCTCTTTTCCCTCCTCCCAGAGGAGCTGTTGGGGGCTGAGGAACAGGAGCCTACGAGGGGGCAGAGGCCTGCGGCAGGGGCAGGGGCACTCTGTCAGGCAGAAGAGCCCCTGGCCCCTCTTCCCCTGGCCATGCGTCCCCTCCTCCTCCAATTACCCAGCCTGGGCTTGTAAGATGTGGTCCTCGAGGACGTTCCCACCTCCCCAAGTCCACCCTGTCCTTGGCTCCTTGGCTCCCCCGAGGCCCTCTCTCTCTGCTCACTTTGGCACTAGTGGGGTCCCACAGCCTCCAAGATGAGATGATGGCTCCCCCCGGGGCCTCCAGCAAATGCTGGAGGAAGAGGGGGTCTCCTGGGAAATGGAGGGCTCCCCCAGGGTCAGGGGTGGGCGTGCTGCCTCCCAGGGGCCTGCGGATGGCTTTGTGTCAACAAGCAGAGGAGGACAGGGAGGGACTGATGCCAGTTCTGCAGCTGCCGGTCAAGAACAGGGCGGGTTTGGACCTGGTGGGAAGCAGGACAGGGAGGTGGCCATGGCAACCTTGTCTGGCACTCCAGACTGGGTGATGCCCCTCCACCTTCTGTGTCTAGATGAGGGCCAGAGAGGGCCAGCCCTCCCCAATGGGGCTGACTCTTTTGAGGACCGTCCCAGCCCCACATCACTAGCACAGAGTTGGGGTGAGGTCTGATGCCCGCCCGTGAGGCTCCTCAGTAGACACGGGGAGAGGGAGAGGAGGGGAGGTCATTGCACGTGCCATGTGAGAGCCGGGAACGTATTTGTCGTCCTAAAGGTGGCACTTCCCCCAAGGCAGGGACGTGCCAGCTGCCAGACAGACCTGTTCTGGCTTCCCCATCGCAGCGGCTTGGCAGGCACTGACCTGGAAGGGTCCTGGAGCAGCCCCAGTTGTGGACACGATGTGCTCCAGAGTTCCAGGGCCTCCTTAGCCTGGGCGATGGCAGGAAGCAACAGAGGCCAGGACAATAGATACACATGAGACAGACAACGAGCATGGGACAGACAGAAGACGCGTATAGGACAGAAGATTGAGTGTCCTGAGCATTCGAGGTCTGGCGGGGGACGTGGGCTTCGCGTCTGCCTGTCATGCTGTGTGGCCTGGGCTGGGTGCCAAAGCATCAGGTTCATTCCTGAGGTTTCTACAGGTTACCGTGTATTGAGCTCCGGGCGTGCTGTTAGGCACTTTGCCTGCCTGATCTCATCCGAGCCCCAGAACAGCCTGTGAGGAAGGTACTCTAGTCTCCAGCCAGTAAACTGAGGCCAGGTCACTTTCCAGAGGCACACGCAAGCACCAGAGCAGGTTTTGAAGCCGGCTCTGCCCGCCTCCAAAGCCCATTTTGCAGACGAAGAAACCAAGGTCAGGAGAGGCCAAAGCCACCCAGCTAGTAAATATCAGAGCTGTCAGGCTCTGAGGCCGGGCTCCTTGACTGAGAGTCTGTGAACTTGGGTGGGAAAGAAATACACCTTGATGTCGCCTCACCTCTCAAGGAAATGTAACACGTCCCTCCCGCGTGAACGTACGCCCCACCCCACGGTTATCCTAGCGCGCCTGTGACTCTGTCACCAAGCCAAATCACAGATCTTTCCATGCCATGCCGCCATGGTGGCAGATATCTTGAAACATCGTCTGTGTTCATCCCTACTTTGACATTACAGGAGTCACCAGGCTGGACGTTAGGGGTTGTAATGTAACGCACTAGTAAAGAAGCATCCGTTGCAATAGCCCAATTTAAAAATTTTTGATAACTTTTTTCTCAGATATAATTGGCTTGTTTTGCAACCAGACATATTTTATGCAGTTAAAAACATTGTTCTGAAAAGACTGCACGGTGTTTATCAGTCACTGAGGTCATGGTACAGGAACGATGAAGGCCCCGTGCTCCCCAGGCTGTGCCTGAACCCCGACTCGCCTTTCTCGCAGGTACTCAGCCCTAACGTGCCACCCTTCCCTCTCCCAAGCAAAGCCCAGTAGCCAGCCTGAACTAGCCTGGGGGCTCGGCACATCGCGGGGGGATGTGCCCCCCTCCTTGTCTGACTCGCCCCTCCCCCAGATCCCTCGGCCACTGAAGAGTTAAAATGCCAAGTTCTCTGGAGAAGCCACTCTTCCCTTTTACAACCAAGTCAGGTTTGTGCTGATTTCCAGGCACCAATTACGGGCCAGCTCTCTTGGACCAATTAAAATGTGCAGGTGCAATAGTGTCGACATCAACAGTCTGGGGTTATCTCAGCAGATATTTTTGCATGAAATATTTATAAGAGACTCTGGGAATTTTAACCCCTTCTGTGGCTATGCTTCCCCTTCCTGGCAGGGTCCTCGCTGGTGGTGTGGGAGCTAGCAAAGAGTGAAGGCAGAGAGGCGTGCAGAATCCTGCAGAGGAGGGGGCTGGAGGGCTGGGCAAGCTCAGGAGTGGGTCAGGGGGAGCAGTTCCACGTTTTTCTTTCTTTCTTTTTTTTTTTTTTAAAGAATCTATGAAATTAGACTAATTAAGAATCTGGTGTTCTGGAAAGAGCCCGTGTGGATTTCAGAAGTCCCAGGTTTAAGCCCGGTTCGTGCTGTGCCCTGGCTGTGTGACTTCGGGCAAGCGAGGTGGCTGGCCTCTCTGGGCCTCAGTGTCGTAATTTGTAAATGGAAGGAAATGCCCTCTCCCTGCCCACTTCCCGTGGCCATGGTGGGGATTAAATGGCAGCGTGAGTGGGAGAGGCTTTGGAAAGGGTTGCTGCCTGTGGAGAGGGTTGGGGGTTTTGCAAGGGGGTCTGGCTGCAGAAACAGATAACTTAGGCTCTCTGGCTACCAGACGTGGGGTGTGGATCAGCCCGACAGCCCCAGCATCTGGCACCGTGCCTGGTACAAAGTGAGCACGCGTGAAGTGTTTGTGGAATGAATGTATGCACGGACCTGAGCACTTTCTAGCTTTGTGACTAGCTGTTCATGTCAGCGTCAGGCTCGTCACCTGTAACTGTGGCTCCTGGCCTCAGCCTCGCAGATGCCAGACAGACCTCTGGATCCCTGGGTGAGGGGCTACACCCTTCCCTTCCAGAATCCCCGAGGTACCTCTGTGCGACTATGATTGCATTCCGTCTCTCCGGACCTCCCCTTCGAGAATCTTGCCCTCACCCCAGGCTCACCGGGTGCGTTCGGGAGGTGGAGTTCTCGCCAACTTATGTATTTAGTCACTCGTTTGCCCAGTGCTTCGCTACTGGAAGCCAGCTCCGCCCCCTTGCCCCCTCTTCTTTCCAGAAAGTTACTTTCAGAGTTTGCAAAGGAGGCTGGAAACGTGTTACAGCTTGAGGAAGGTCCAACACACAATTTAAAACCAACAGCAAGAACACTGCAGCGATAATATTAAAGAACACTGTGGGAAAGATCCACCCATAAAGCAGCCTTCATGTGGGTCGGTTCCCTTCCACGGGTGGGGGTGGGGGTGGGTAGACTATTAAAGAGGCGTAGCCAGAATGAGGGCACCATTTTGCTGTCTGCTTTGTTCCCTCATTATCCGACCCTAAGCATTTTCCTTGTTGCCGTGCACTAAACAATGCTGCATCCACCAGTAGAATTTGAGACCGTCCCGAAAAAGCGATTGTTACAAAGACCAGATTGTTTCTTGGAATGCAGTGATGAGGCAGCATCCTTTCTCATTCTGTGGCTTGTAAAAATGGCACACGGGCTCTCAGGCTCCAGATGGTCCCTCGAGCTTCTGAGGACAGAGGAAGGTACAGATCGGCTCGAAATGGGCTGGGCCAGGTGATTTGGGTGCCGGGTGTGCCCTGCCCCCGATCCAAGCAAAGGGCCTATGCCCAGGTCTTCCTCCGGCTAATGTTGGGGTTGCTGCCGTCTCTGCTGCTGATCCCGGGGCCATCCCTCTCCTAGAACCTAAGGGCCCAGAGGCGGGAGGCGGTTCCCAGGACCCTGCCTTCTTCCTCTTGTGCTGTGGTTCGCATGAAAGGTGGAGACGGCGGTGTGTGATCTTTGCAGCAGGAAACAGTGTCAGGTGAAGCGCTTGGCGACCCTCGCACGCGAGTCAGGATCCCAGGCCCCTCACTGACCAGCTTGCTTCCGTGCTCTTGACCTTGACTTAATGCGTAACGTCATCCCATTTGATCTCCGCGACGTGCCTCGAGCCGGCGGAATCAGCCTCGTCATCCCTGCTTTTGAAGTCCAAGAAACTGAGGCCCGTGTTAAGTAGCTGCTTCGGATACAATATAAAGAAACCGGATTCGGACCCCGGCCTCGACCACCTGCTGCCTGACCTTGGGAGGTTTTGCAGCCTCTCTGAGTTTCCACGTCCTCACGGAACCAGGACCCTGCAAACGCTTAATAAATTCCAGCCATTCATCCCTCCCCGCGTGCTGCGAGCAAGTAAGTGCTTAGCCAAGGGGCTGCCCGGACTCTGGCGGGAGTAGCTTGGCCTGAGTCACTTGTCCGAGGTGGGCCCACCACAGGGGGGCGGTCAGGGTGGGCCTCTGAGGTTTCTTCCCTCACCCTGCATTTCTTTCTGCCTTTCTCCAAACCAGCCCCACCGTGGCTCTGAAGAACGAGCCCAGCTTCCTGCCTCGTGCCTTCTGGCTACCAGCCTCCCAGCCTCAGTAGATTCCCCACCCAAAACAAGCTCACAGCCGCAGGTCTGCCCTCAGCCCTTCGTTGCTGACAGCCAGACTAGAGGCAGGGAGGCCACTTAGGAGCCCTTGATGGGAAGTTCTCCAGGAGAGGGTGATGAAGGCGGGAGAGGGTGATGGGACCAGGTGACCGGGCCAGGAGAGGGTGATGGCAGTGTGATGGAACGCAGACTGAGAGCAGTAAAGGAACAGAGTCCAGAACTCTCCAGCAGATTGGAGACGGGAAATGGGGATGAGAGAGGAGCCTCTAAGGGTCCCTAAAGCTCAGTCTTGGCTCATGGAGGACCAGGTTTGGGTGGAGATGTTGAATTTGATTTCTGCAGAGAAGAGCAGAAGAGACAGGTGGGGATCCAATTTCCAGAGCCTCCTCTGCCAGGTGGTGCCTGGAGGTGGAGAGGCTGGGGGTTGGGGAGGAGACAGGCCGGGTCCGGAGAACACTGGGGGGGGAGGGGGTCCTCTGTTCTCTCCTGTAGCCGCCAGGTCACTGCAGCTCCTAGGGCTGGCGCGGATGGGACAGCGCAACCCTCAGTGACTGTGCAGTCAAGGCCTCTTGCCTCACAGCCTCCTTTGGCCAGAGATCTCCTTAGCCTGGTTACCCATCCTGACCTTCAGCTCATCAAAGGCAGACGATTTGGGTTTCGGAAACTGCTCATTTGCTTTTCTGCTTGCTGAGGCAGCAAAGCTTTAAGAGGCCCGTCCAGATGTGGGCTCAAGCAATCAACCCCCTAATCAGGACTGAGCATGTCAGAAGGAGGCAGCAGCTCTTGGGGCCTGAGTGCCAGGCCCACAGGCCAGGTCTGTTTCTCTTGATAGGATGTTCAAGGCAGGAATCTTGAGGACTCTTAACCCTTCTGGCTGACCTGGGGTTGGCAGCATCAGCCCTAGGGATGTGACTTTCCTTCCAGCAGGAAGACAGAGTTTGCTGTTGGGGCAAGGGGGTCAGGGGGGTCAGGGGGAATAAAAGTGTCCTGGAAAACTACTGAGCTAGGAGCTCTGAGTTGCTGTGTTCTTCTCGAACCTCTCCCCCGCTGAACCTTCACGGCATCGTTCGCTGCTCTGCAGAATTCACACAACAAATATTTTTTAAGCGACTCCAGGTGACAGGTGTACCTTAGGTGCTGGGCACGCGGCAGGTGAGAGAATCCTGTCCGCCTGGAAATTTATTTCAATGCAGAAAAAAAACAGGCATAACACTGCCTGCCTTTCTTACCTAGAAGCCCCCTGAGATCTTGTCCAACTGCCTCATTTTGCAGAGAAGCACATCCAGAGGGCGAAGGGACTCGCCGAGGGTCACGCAGCAAGAACCCCCAGCCCGGGCATCTAGGGTGCCACCCAGCAGGGCTCCCATTACCCCTAGCTGCTCATAGGAGTTAAAGTAGGTCACCTCTGCGTCATGGTTGTTAATCTTGTAATTGGAGGAAAGAGGTAGGTTTGGAAACCCGGCCATGACTGCTGGCTGCCTCCTTCGGCCCAGAGCCTGACAAGGGGCTGTTGGGGTCCCTGGCCCCTCCCATCACTGATAGTGGGGGCCAGGTGGGGCCTGGAGGTGATAGAAAACATGGGGATGGGGACACTGCCCTCGAACTATGCAGACTCTACCAGGAGGCAAAGACGGGGACTTAAAGGGAGACCTAGCCTTCCGGAGCCACCTCTCTAGGCTGAGGCTGAGCCTGGGTGTCTTTCAGGCCCTGGTGGGAACATCCCAGGCCAGCTGCTGGACGGCCTCACTTACAACCCGGGGAGCTGATCTCGGAGGCTCTGCAGAGGCCATTAGCATCACTTTTTTCCTGCTATTGGATTTTTACAGCCCCCAGCTCCTCTGGATAGCATTTTCCCTGTTAACTCAGATGTTTTGGGGGGAAAAAAAAATAAGAAAAGAAAAAAAATGAATCATAAGCCTAACCATAAATCCTAAGTCACGTTACTGTAAGCGGAGGGCTTCGTGGGATCTATGGATCAGAGGGAGTGTGTGGGAAAGCTCGGGAAAGCTCGCTATAATGAGGCAGCAAGGGAGGCCAGGTCTTCCCAGGGGATGTCCTCCACCAGCCTGATATTTCACACAGCCTGGCTTCCCGATGACTTCAACCTCAGGGACGGGCAGCACATTTATCAGGAGGCTGGGGGCGGGCGGGGGAGGGAGCCAATAGGGAAAAGGGAATCTCCAGCAGAGAATGACATAGGTGGCCCCAAACCCTGGTTGATGATTCTGGAAGAGGCGAAGTGCCATCCAGGACACCCCTACCTTTCCCACCCTGCCCGGGTTTCCAGAAAGTTCAGAGTCCTTTTCCAGGATGCCACCAAGGGCCTGTTGGTACCAAGAAGGCGTGTGTTCCCTGGCCTATCACTCTTGCTTAGGAGTCAGAATCCTTTATGGATGAGAGAACTCACGTGGGCAGGTGCGGGGGTTGCTCCCAGCACCTCTGTGATCCAACCAGCTTTCCTCTGAGCATAAACAAACCAACTGCAGGAGGATTTGGAGAAACTCAAAGAGGGGAGTTTAAAAGAAGGCTCTGGATAAACATAAAATATAAAGCGTGCTTGCACTTGGGAGAGGCTTGGCTCTGAGGGAGGGGCGAACAGGATAGTTAAAGGTTTATGAGCAAATGTTTATGTGGCGGTTCTTACTACTCAGATGTCAGGAAGAGGAAAGGAGCACAGAGAGGTTCAGAGACTTGCCCTAGGCCACACAGCAACCCCAGGTCCAAAGGCTCCTCATTCAGGCTTGGGATCATTTGTCCTAATGGCTCAGCCAACGGGAAGCATTGAGCACTGCTAGGGACCAGGCCCTGATGGCGGGGGGAGAGGGGGGGATATAGAGAATGAAGCCCTCGGAAGTTCATGAGACAGCAAGGGAGAAAGGCACAGTAACGATTAGGATGCCCGGTAAAGAGATCCATGGTTAATTTCAGATTTATTGCCATGGTTCATTCCCCCGAGAGATTTGAGGCAACAGCCAGAAGTGCCATATATCAGAAGCAGGAACAAAGACTCTGGGGGCAGTAGTGGGAGAGATGGTCTCTGTGTGTGCTGGGGGGCAGGGGGAGGGGTAGTAGAGGGGGGATGAAGGAAACCCTCTCTTTAATCGTGCTTCAGCCTGATCTTGAAACACGGGAGTTTACCTGGAACAGAGGACTCAGAAGGGTGCCCCAGGTAGAGGGAAAAGTCTACGCAAAGGCCCAGAGGTAGGAAAAAGCAGGGTACATGCCTGACTGTGAATGCTCAAGTGCAGAGGAGTGAGGAGGCCAGCCGGGGGAAGTCAGCAGGGTCCAGGCTGGAAAGGGCTTCGATGCCACAGAGTCTGGACTTCATCCCACAGGCAGTGAGGAGGCACAGACGGATCCAAGGAGGGAGAAGTGTCAAAGTGAGGTGGGCGTTCTGGAAAGATCCCTCCCACTGTGGTGACGCTGATGAAGGCGGGAGGCCGGCCAGGGGGCTGGAAATGAGGAAGTGTTTGGCACTTCTGGAACAGAGGTCGGAGGGAGGGAAGGTTTGATATAGACGTTTGGAGGATGGAAGGGATTGACCGGGCTTTTGGGGGGTGAGAAAGGCAGGGTTCCCGACTGCTTCTGAGGTTCCAGCTTAGAGAGAACCCAGCTGAGCGGCCACAGCGTCAGTTTTTGAGCGTCCTGACTTCCGGCCTGGTCCACTCTCTCGTTAGGAAACCCAGCAGATGTAGCTTCTGATCCCAATCCCTCCTCTATCAGCCTTGCCGCCTCAGAAAAGGCCCTTCCCCTCTCTGGGCTTCTAGGCTCCAGTTTCCTTATCTGGAAATGGGATAACCAGAGGCAGGGCTGTGTGTTTCAGGTGGGTCCCAGCAGGAAACAGACTGATCGCTCACACTGGATGACTTAAAAGAGAGTTTGATAAAGGGACCGTCTACAGAGATCTGGGTGGGATGTAGGGAAATCTCAAGGGACAGTGCTGTGCCCCAGGTGACAGTGGTCCCCGCTACCACCCCCAGGCCGGTGTGGGGAAGGCTGCCTGGCAGGAGCCGTGAATGCCGGCCGCCCCTTCATTGCCATCCTGAGCCCTGGGCCTGGGGCCTTGGGCAGTGTGTGCCCTGGGGACGGAGTGTGTGACAGTCAGCCTATGCAAAGGTCAGCATGGATTCACACCCCTGACCCCAGCCGTCCCGGATGGAGAGGCCAAGGCAAGCTGCTGATACAAAATCAAATTTATCCCAAGTTCACCAGCAGGACCTCAGATGATCTTTTTCCCTTTCTGCGCCCCATCCCTCTGCACCTCTCATTTTCTTTCTGCCACCTCTTTCCCTCTCCCCCCACCTTTCTCCTCTTCCTCCTCCTTCCTCCTCTCTCCTCTCTCTGTCCTGGCCCAGACCCCCACTTTCAACCTCCCTCAACACCTAACACTTTCAAAGAACTACTCCCCAGTCAGAATGCCCACTCTTTTGACTTAACGTTTCCGGAGAAGGAGGGAGGGGAGGGAGGTGTGGAGTTAGTTGTTTAGTTAGTTGGGGCCCCAGCCACCCTGGGAACTGAGTCTAATGAACAGGGGCTCTCAGGGGCTCTCAGGGGCTCCCGCGGGTGGACAGGCTTCGCATTCCGTGAATGCCCGGGGTTCCTGGCCATCCGGAGCAATTGGCCCACCTGCCCGGCAGCCGGGACCGTCCAGGGAGGTGGTGGTCAGTCCTGAGGGTGACCGGCTGCTCTGGGTGTGTGCTGAGGGACAGGGGGTCGGCCAGAGCATCGGCACTATTTCGGGTGACCGGTGAGGGACCAGGAAAGACAGGAACCAACGAGATGGGATTGGCGTGTGCTAGGCACTGGGCAAAGGGCTTTCACCTGCATGAATTCTCACGTTGGCCAGCCACAGCACTCACCATTATAGATCAGGAAAGCGATACAGGGGGGGCCAGCTGAGAGCTCGTGTCTGTGGAGGGTCCTGTGAGGAGCAGGAAGCAAGTAGAGTGCAGGCCAGTAACCCTGTGGGTTGGGTGCCTACCGCGCGCCAGGCACGGGGCTGTTCTCAGGAGGACTGTTGTCGTCTCGTACGATTCCAGAAGGGAGTGGATGTGGCTGGTGGTCAAAAACCTGGGATGTCAGGGCTGGATGTCAGGCATCTTCTAGAAGCCCAAACGCTCCGTTGAACAGATGGGCCACTGAGTCCCGGAGGGAGGAGGTGGCTTCCCCAAGCGCATGGGGGGTCTTCACCTTCTACCTCACTGCAGTATTTCTCCAGGACGTGTGTCCTGCTTCCAGTCTCCCCTGTGTCGAAGTTGATTTTTATTCCCCTCCTCAAACAATTAAGCTTTAATATACCAAAAACCTAAGGTTGAAAAAGAAGATTCCTCTCTGTGACACAAGCCATCAGCTACCTTCTGGGGTTTCCTCACTTCCTTCTTCTCGAAAGGGCTCAGGTTGGAAGTTGCAGAGGACCCAGCCATCAGGGGTGCTGGCCAAAGCCGCCACCCCGGAGCAGGCGATGGGGAGCCAGAAATGCTCCAGGAAGGGAGGGGAAGGGTGCTGAGGTTGTCTACCGGGGGTCGGGCAGGCGTTGAGAGTTCTCTCTGGGGGTGTTGGTTTGGTGCTGACAGCACTGGAACATTCCTTTCCTCGCTGCTCCCTGAGGCACATCCCTGCACTGGTAGAATAAAGATTCCACGACAGCCCCCTGCCCCCCCAGGGACAATGGGTGCTCGAATCAACTGTAGTGCATGTAAATTCTTCCCAGAGAAGATCTCTTAAGGGGTCCAGGAGCCTCAGCAATGCAATGGAATGTTTGGATGTTTTTTAATTGTTCTGGAAGTAGGATCCATAGAGTTCATTGGATTATTTATTTATGTCGATGTATTTATTTACATGTTTTTAAAATTTATTTTCAAGGGAGCGCACGGGGGTGGGGGGAGGGGCAGAGAGAGAGAGGGAGACACAGAATCCGAAACAGGCTCCAGGCTCCCAGCCGTCAGCTCTAGAGCCCGACGCGGGGCTCGAACCCGCGGACCGCGAGATCATGACCTGAGCTGAAGTCGGACGCTTAACCGACTGAGCCACCCAGGCGCCTCTAGATTTATTTTTAAATGGCAAAAAGAAGGTGGATTTATTTGTATGCTTATTTTGTTATGAAATGTACATAAAGAAGAGTTGTGAAGTGTATTGCGTAACGTAAAGGATGATGAGACAGACACGGACCAATCATCCAGCTCGAGAAACAAGACACACTGGCACCGTCTCAGACACCCCCGGGGGCCCCTCCCAGATCGCATCTCCCTCCTTCCCCCTCACGACGACTACTCTCCTGAGTTCTTAAAAATTTATCATCCCCTTGCTTTCTCTATAGTTTTCCCACCTATGAACTCATTCCTAAACGACGTATTGTTTGGGCTATGCCCATTTTTGAACTTTTATTTTTTTATTTTTTTTTTCAACGTTTATTTATTTTTGGGACAGAGAGAGACAGAGCATGAACGGGGGAGGGGCAGAGAGAGAGGGAGACACAGAATCGGAAACAGGCTCCAGGCTCTGAGCCATCAGCCCAGAGCCCGACGCGGGGCTCGAACTCACGGACCGCGAGATCGTGACCTGGCTGAAGTCGGACGCTTAACCGACTGCGCCACGCAGGCGCCCTGATTTTTGAACTTTTAAACTGCAAAAGTTTATACTATACAAGGATTTATACTAGAAATACGCAGACTTGCTTTTCAAGCGCCACATTCCGTTGTTTCTGAGACCCATCCCTGTCGATGTGTGAACCTGAGGTCCGTTCCTTTTCTCTGCTCCATAGTCTGCCTTTAAGTAGCTCAACCACAGCTCGGCAGGCCCTGGACATTCGGGGTGTTTCCAGGATCTGAGACTCACGGACGGCGTTCTGTAGACATTCTCTTATACGTGTGTAAGGGTCTCTCTGGGGAAAACAACCAACGGGGTTGGGTTGGGTCGGATGGCTGGGTCACGGGTATGTGCATATCAGCTTTAGCCAAACCATCTCAAGAGTGTTCCCACCAATTTACATGCCCATCGGCCTTGAAGGAGAGTTCCAGTCTCCCTGCACCCCGCAGGTGCTGATGTTGTCAGGCATTTTTGGTTTTGTCAATCTGGCGAGTGTTTGGGGTGGGGGAGGGGTTGGTAATGTTATTTAATTTGCATTTCTTTAGCGTTTCATAAGACTGAGCACTTTTTACACATCCCTTGGCCACTGGGTTTCCTCCCTGTAGAGGACAGCTCCGATCTATCACCCACTTTTCTACTGAGTTGTAGGTTTTGTTATTGATTGATCCGTATAAGGTTTTTTGTTTGTTTCGCTTTTACATTCTAGACATCAATCCTTTGCCGTTATATGAATTGCAAATACCTTCTCACACCATGGTTTTTCTTTTGATTTGCGTTACCGTGTTTCCAAAGGGTCTATGACCCCAGAAAAGATTGATAACCACTTACATTAAGGTTCTGTAAACAGGAGGCATGTGAGCTAGAAAACCTCATACTTTTGTTAAGCCGAGTGGCATTACAGTGAATTGAACGGGAAATCAAAAATGTTGCCTTACGGGCACCTGGGAGGCTCAGTCGGTTGGGTGTCCCACTTCGGCTCAGGTCACGATCTTGCGGTTCGTGGGTTCGAGCCCCGCGTCGGGCTCTGTGCTGACAGCTCAGAGCCTGGAGCCTGCTTCAGATTCTGTGTCTCCCTCTCTCTCTGCCCCTCCCCTACTCACGTTCTGTCCCTCTCTCTCAAAAATAAATAAACGTTAAAAAAAAGTGTCACGGGAGCGCCTGGGTGGCTCAGTCGGTTAAGCATCTGACTTCAGCTCAGGTCACGATCTCGCGGTCCGTGAGTTCGAGCCCCACGTCAGGCTCTGGGCTGATGGCTCAGAGCCTGGAGCCTGCTTCCGATTCTGTGTCTCCCTCTCTCTCTGCCCCTCCCCCATTCATGCTCTGTCTCTCTCTGTCTCAAAAATAAATAAATGTTAAAAAAAAATTAAAAAAAAAAAAAGTGTCACCTTAAAAGTCAAGATTCTAGCTTCTTTTGAAATACCAGACTAGCCGGGCCTGTGGCTCCTGCATAGTGGGGGCCGCGAGTGGACACAGGGCCGGTGCTGTCCGTTACCCAAGTCCCTGTGGCTTCCCAGACGCCGAGGGTCCACTGCCACTTATCACCCTCGGGCGGCTTGGAGATTCCCTTCCACTGGCCTTTTCCAGTTGCGTATGTCATTTGTGGGCCTTCTCATGTGGTCAGCTCGCTGTCCCTCTGCACCCATCACCTGACACTACTCCATCTACTCCTGTGGCTGTCATTTCTGCTGTCACGTGGATGCGTCCGGTAGGACCACGACTTAGAACTGATCTCCGTCCTGAGTCCTGAGCAAGAGGAAATTTCACCTCATCTACGGAGCTGGTTTGATCAAGGCCTTTCCATAAGGACCTGGCTCCTTAAGGAGCGCGGAGAGGGAAGAAGGGCCCCAGAATCAGGTGCCATCGTCTGTTTGGGAGGACTGGTGGTGACCAATCAGACCGAGCCCATCGCCTTGATCCCCAGAAGAAGGAGAAGAGAGGGCTATGGCAGAGATACCTGGTTTCCTGTTTATCTGGGGACACCTCGATTCATATCGCATTTATATCCATTAGCGTGCTGAGCCTCGAAGGCCCAGACTCTGGGTGTCTGAGATAGAATGAAGTTATACAACCTGCTCCAGCTGGCTTTACACCCAATCTGGGAGGTTCGACAGGCCTGCAGCCAAGGGGCTCTTGAGCGCGGCTCATTTCTTGCACACTTACTCTGTACCAGCTGCTGTGCTGGGAGCTTTATGTGCAGCCTTATCGTCGCATCGACACAATTCCGCGTGGTGTAGCAACCCAGTCCTCATTTTCAGATGCAGAGATGGAAACCGTCAGGTGACCTAGCATCACGGAATACCGTAGGGGTCCCCCACTCAGGCGTTGGGAGTTCGACCTGTCTGGGTCCCAGCCCTGGCCCCGTTGTCTGGGTGTTCCCGGACAAATTACTGTTCCGGAGCCTCGACTTCCCCGCCGATCAAATGGGAATAATAACACACTTACGGCTCAAGGTTTGTGTGAGAAGCCGGTGAACGGTGTCGTGGAACATTTGGCACGGGACTCCCACAGAACAGGGATGAGAAGGAGCTGGGGTGCAAAGTCTAGTTCTCGCATCCCTGGCTTTCACCGTACCTTCTGCGAAAGCCCCCGCTCTCCCGTTCGCCACAGTCACAAAATGCCCGTTTCTTGCCCTGAACTGCCGACCCCTCCTCCCCACCCTTCTTCAGAGTCCTACTGTCCTGTGTAGGACACACAGACAGCTGTGGCTGGGCGGGCCCTGTGTCCATTCTGTGGGGCTGTGGGCTGTGGGAGGTTCTTTGGGGGAGCAGGGGGTGGATTTTTCTCCTGGGGTTAGTCCCTGCCCATCTTCACTGGAGAAAAACCGGGCGGGGCAGAAACATTCCAATTTCTCTTGGCATTTTCCGTTACTGTTTTCCTTCTCTCTCTGAGTGGCTATCCCATCAACCCCAGGCCATCAGCGAAGACGTGGATGGCCGCGTTCCCATGACCAGTCGGAGCGTATAGGACGTGAGCTACAGGCCTGCGGCGTGACGTGGAACTTGCTGTGTCGTCCTGGACAGATCTAGAAACTGGTCGTAGCAAAGCCCTTTCTGGCCTTTCCCCATTTGCTCTGAAGTCTGACCGGCCCACTGAGGTTGGCTGAGTTGATTTCAGCCCCCTGCGCCTCCCTCTTGAGTTGCACCTTCTACAGAAGCCTTCCCCGCCTCCCCAGAACAGTGTGGGAATGAAGAGTGGGCCTTAGGGGTCCGGCCGCCTGGGCTTGAACCCTAGTTCTGCCCCTCACTGGCTGTGTGTCCTGGGGAAAGTTACTGAACTTCTCTGTGTTTACGTCCTTATCTTAGGATGTCCTTATCTCAGGACAGAGCCCTGTGCAGGGCGGGCATTCTGTCTTGGCTGTCACTCTCGTCAGAGTCAGGCTTGTGCAAGAAGCATAGGCTTTCCCTGGGTCCTTCCACTAGCTTGCCCTGTGACTCTAGGTGTCTCTTGTAATCTCGCCAAGCCTGGTCTGGGTTGCCCCCCGGGAGAGCGGTTGCAGGACCCGCTTCGGGGGCATGAGATCCGTGTGTCTCGCAGGCCTCGTGCTCAGAAGGGCCTCCTGCTTGGCTATTCTCCACTATTGCCCTCCTGAAATGCCCAATAACTTTTAAGCCTTTAGCACCAGGTCCTGCATATCATGGCTTGCGTTACTCTCTCCTGTCTTGTGCCTCACCTTGGCTGGACTGGGCAGCAAGGCCCGTGGCTGGTCCGACAGGGGCCACCATGCACAGAATTCTGGAGGCTCCTGCTGGCTGTCGCTCCCCAGCCGTGGCTGATTCACCAGGCTCTGGGCCTCTACGGGCACAAGGGCCACTGTCCCCCGCCAGGTGACATGTGAGCTGTTTTCAGTGGAAACTTTTTAGCTTGGGATTCTGACCTCGGAGTGGGTTGATTTAGGCTATCTGCCGCCGTGGAACTGACCATAAATTTTCTGTGTATTAGGTGATTTCAAGGAAAAAAAAATCAATTTTAATAGCAGCGATCAAAACTGTAGAAACCCACAACTGCCATCATGGTGCTGCTTTACATCTGGGTTTGCAGGGCAGGAAGGCAGAGAGCCAGAGGGCCCCCAGCGCCCTGCTGGGGCAGGGGTGGGGGCGCGAGGGGGAGGGGTGGGGGGAGGGGACCCATCAGACTGGACCAAAGCCTCCTTGATAGCGGCTCTCCAGACGTAACATTTTGTGTTACCGCTGGTTAATCTTTAAGCCGGAATGTATTCTTTATTCAATGATAATTATGAATTGTTTCATAGCTAATTCATTCTCATGATTGAAACCCCAAAACCACAAAAGGATAGAGGGAGAAAAGTCTCCCTCCTGCCCTCCTTCCTGGAGGCAGCCCGTGTTCTCCGGGCTCTTGTGTGCTTCCGAGAGAGTTTATTTGTATTCGAGAAAAAAAAAAATTATGTATTTACACTCCTATATTTCACCCAGTTTAATACAAATGGTCAGATACAATGTCCACGGTCTGCACCTTGCTTTTTTGTGATGTATCTTGGAGACAGTTCTTCATTCGCTCAAGCTGAGTTTCTTTGTTCTTTTATATGGCTGCACGGTGGTCTGTTTAAAGAGCCCTACATTTATTTAACCGGTCTCCCTGGTTATGATGGATGGCAGGCTGTTTCCATTCTTTAGAGCTGTGTGTCTTGAACAAATTCTGTTCCCCCTCAGCTCACCGCTGACACCTGTTTAAGGGGCAAATGGCGCCTTTCCCTTTGTCGAGCCTTCCTTACACGCCGCCTGTTACAGCTCCAGCCGATTTCCAGGCGCGCTCCCTGGAGACACGGGCCCTCCTCTCTACCCTTCCTTTCCCTCTCCCAGCAACCTCCAGGAGTCCACGCTGAACCTCCATGTTCTACCCTCACCTCTCAGACACCCCTCTTTCCCTCCCCACCGCCACCTCCTGAGACCCAGGCTTCACTGTGTTGGGCTTGGACCGTTGCAGTACCTCTCCCTCCCGCTGATGGAAACCGCATCAGGTCACTCTCCCCCCCGCTTCCATGGGCGGATGCCCAGGAGATAAACCCCCAGCCTCCCCCCACCTCCTGCCGTCGTCTCCCATGCGTTATCCCACAACCACACTCCGAGCTCTTTCCGGTCTCCGATTATATGCACGTACTGCGCCTTCTGCCTACGACACCATACCCACGTCAGTACATTCCTTCACCTTCCTGACGCCCACTCCCTTGAAATCTCAGCTTCCTGGGCGCTCTTCCCCAGAGAGGCCTGCTCTGAGGTCCCACCGACAAGCAGTCGTCCACCAAGGTGGCCGCACGGCACCCTGTTCATTTCCTCACCTCATCCGTCCCTGTACGTAATGATACATTTGCGGTGTGTGCGTTTGGTTAGGGTCTGGTCCCCCCGCTATCATGTGATCTGTCTGCGGGCAGGGATGTGTGTCTTGTTCACAACTTTGTCTCTTGTCCTTAGTGTGGGACCTCAGCAGTGTTCGTCAAGTGAATGCACGGTTCTGAGCCCTCCGTCTTTGCCAGCCCTGCACTCAGCATTGGACCCCCCAAGTTTCCTAAACCAGAGGGGTGTGCACCTTCCTGGTAATATGACCCGATGAGGAAGGGCTAACTCTGCCACAGAGGAAGCCTGGAGGGATGAGGACCATTCCACGGGTGACAGAGAAGGGAAAGGGCTTTCAGGCAGAGGGTATAGCCTGAGCAAAGGTGCAGAGACATTAACGCTCACAGCCCGTCCGGGGAGAGGGTGTCTCCCAGCAGGGACACAGGTATGTGGTGAGAGGGGACAAGGCAAGCTAGGAAATTTCCCTGAGGTCCTGCCGTGGTGGGTCAAGGAGTTTGAATATTTTTGTTGTGTTTTATTTCTTTGCATCCCTAGCCCTTCTCTTGTGCTGGACAATACGGTGGGCGTGTAACGAAAAATCCCGGATGTAAACTGGTAACCCACGGTGTTACCTCTGTTTTACAAAAGGGGAGACCAATGGTCCCAGATTCCAAAGCGACTCGCCTTGCACCTGCTTACTCTCCTCGGTCGTATTTATTGGAAGCTCCTTGTATTCGTGAGGGGAACCCACGTTGCCGTAACAAAGAGACTTTCATTCCCCCCCCTCCCCGCCCCCACCCCACCGCCCAAATCCGGTAACGTAAAGAACAAAGACCTTACCTTTGGGTGAGTGGATCCCGTCACTCAGTCGTTTGGTGACTCAGGTTCTTCCCATCTCGTTTCTCCACCATTCCCTCGGGTGTTGTAAACATCTACGGGGTGAAGCTGGGTCTCAGCCATGTCCTGTTTGTAGACGGAAGGGAGGTGACAAGAGATCGAGGAGGAAACGTGCCCACTGTCTTAGAGGCTCCGTCTCAGATGGAGCACGCACCACTTTTGCTGACATAAAGTGCAAGGCAAGAACTCTGCCAACTGCAAAAAAGGCCAGGAAGTGTAGTCTAGCTGGGCGGCTGGGTGCCCACCTACAATCCCACTACTCGGGAGGAAGACGACAATGTGTCTGGTGGACGATTAGCCGAGGAACCTGCCATAGCAGACCCCAGGTCACCAGGAGCAGGTGGCTGGAGGCTTGGCTGGTGGGTGACGCCAGGTCCCTGTGCTCTCGTCACTCAGGGCATAGAGCCATGAGCTTTGCCCCTGCCTCCTGCCGGGGAGAGGACCTTGGGGTTCCCCTGGCTGTGTCTGCCCATTTCTCTGCACGGTACTCTCAGTGGTCCGACCCGGCCTCAGCCCCTCTGCTATCTTTCATTCTTGGCTGGCAATGGCTCTGAGCCAGACCTAGACCTTGGCCTTGCTACTCAGTAAAGAGACGTGCTCGGCAAGTTAAGCATCAGGGTCCATAGTCTAATGGTTCGTTGGGACTATGTGACAGGAGAAACACTTTTAAACACTTAGAAGCAAATTCTGAAATACAAGCCATTAATTACAAATCATTATTATCCGGTGATTAACATGGGCCCCAGCTATGGACTGGAATGTTTGCGTCCCCCCGACCAAATTTATAAACTGCATCTTAAGGCCCGCGATGGTGGGATTAGGAGGTGGGGCCTTTGGGAGATGATTCGGTCGTTAGGGGGAGCCCTTGTGAATGAGATTAGCGCCCTTGTTATAAAGGAGGCAGGAAAGATCCCTGGCCCTTCCCCCACTGGTGGTTGAAGCTAGAAAGCACCGGTCCATGAACCAGAGGCAGGCAGGCCCTCACCAGACACTGAATCTGCTGGTGCCTCGAGCTTGGACCTCCAGAACTGAGAGAAATATATTTCTGTTATTTATAAGCCATTCAGGCTACGGGATACTGTCACAACAGCCCGAGTGGGCTAAGACCAGTCCCCCAAAGACTTTCTTGCTAATATTGTAGTAGCCAAATAGGGGTCACTGTACGCACCCCAAAGTGATACACTTGCGTTCGAAAGTTCTGTAATATAAGTCCAAATGGACTTTGATCGCCAATAGTATAAAACCTCATTGATATTAAAATTAGCAATAGCTGATATTTATTGAGCACTTACCGCGTCTGGCGCTCTGTAGCACCTTGTATAGCGTCGTCTCCCATTTACTCATTACCACGCCTGAATGGAGCACTGTCATTAGCCCCGTTTTCAGACAAAGGTGCGGGGAGTTCGAGTGGTCACCTGACCAAGGCTGCGTAATCGGCACAGAGCAAAGCTAAGGTTTGATTGCAGCTCACCTCCAGAACCTTGGCTCCTAAGAAGCTGCTAGCCAAGGATCACGGAAGTAACTTTCCCTGAAGACCTACAAGGTGCTACCCGGCTTCTTGAACCTGGTGGCGCCCCGGGTCTGTCTCTCTCCCCATTTCAGCTGAAGAGATGGAGATACGGGAGGTCAAGTACACGCAGCTAGGGAGTTCTCTTGTTGGCCTCCCTCCCCTGCAGAGAACAGACGTTATGTGTGCCCTTGGTGGGGGGCTGGGGGGGGGGGGGTGACCCTCCTACATGGGCGACCCTTGGGATGCTCCACATTGCTGGGAAGGGAAACCTTGGCTCCTCTCCCCCTGAGAAAAGCCAGCAGGCCCTGAGATGGCCAGCAAATCTCCCCTCCGGCTCCTCTCCACGTCCACAACCACCTGCCTTGTCCTTCCCGCCTCCTCTTGTGGATCCAAGGGCTGAAGATTTCCTCCTCATTCTCTCCCTCCCACCCCTCCCCTTGCCCCTCCCACTCCAGCCTCTTCAAGCAGCCCCCCATCTTTCTGAAATGTTAGCAAACCAGGTAACGTCACCTTCTGCCTAGAACCCTCTCACGTGCCCAGTACCCTCGCAGTAAAGCCGCTGCTGGGCACCGGAGACTCTGCATGACCTGGCTTTGCCTCCGTTCCAGGCTGTTCCCATCTCCTCGTCTGTCACCCCCCTCCCCAGCCCCACGGGTGCTCCGCCGGCTGCAAATAAAAGGGGGGCGGGTGGAGCAAGGGCCTGCGAACAAATCAACTTGGAAAATTCCGTGTTCTCTATGCGTTCTTGGAAATCAGCCTGGTCTTCCCCAGATTTCTTTGATCGTGGCCGAAGGAATGTCCTGCACATCAGCTCCTTTGAGTCTGCTCCTGCGGCTGGATGGGCTCCCTTCCCTGCCCCGTACTTGCCCGCCTCCACACCTTTGCCCCTGCTCCCTTCGCCCACCACACCCCTGCCCAGAACACCCTCTCTGACCCCCCTCCCCCCAGGGAAACGTTTCAAGGTCCAACTCAAAAGCCGTATTCCCCACGAACCTTCCTGATTTCACTCCACTTGCGTTCCTCAACCTGTAGCGTTAGCCTGGGCCTCTCCCTGACCTTGAATTGTAAAGCCAGCCAGGATGTAGGGTCACCTGTGGTCTGACTCTGACTCCTCCCTGAACTATGAGTTTTTTAAGGCAAGGGACTGACGCTTAGCGTCCTTTCGTATCTCATATGGGGCCTGGCACGTTACAGGTGCTCTGCAAACATTCCTTGAGCAAGAACTGAGAAAGGAGACGCAAGGTGTGAAGAGCAAAGACCCTGCCCAGCCCCAGCTCTGGTTCCCACGGCAACCACCAGGGAGGGACACCAGGGAGGCTCTGAGGCCCCGGGGTCACCTGGCCTGACTCTGGGCATGGCGGACAGACCGAGAGGCTTCCCTGGCAGCTCAGGAGCAGGTGACGGGGACTCCAGTGCCGTCATGACAGGCTCTACGTGTCCGGTCTGGGCGTCCTTGGAGAAACGTGTCATCTGTCATCTGCAGATTGGCAGCAACGGAAGGACCCAGGGTAAGACTGCCTCACTTATAGCAGGTTGTATCCATCCTTTCCTGAGTCCAGAAATTGCACAGATTTGGGCCAGGACCCAAAGGAACATATTCTGGGGGCCACGGGCATGTGCCAGAACCAGGTCGCAAGCCCTGGGGCTCGCGTGGCCAGGCGGGCAGTGGGAATGACAGAAGTAGGCAGGGCAGAGTTCGAGCTCCTCTGGGAGAGCCCGGCCCTGCCTGGAGGGGGCGCCCTGCTCAGTGCCAGCCTGTGAAACCAACAGAGAATAGGCACCCGGAAAAGCCAGACCTTCTGATTTGTATGTGGATCTCCTGATTTAAAAAAAAAAAACTGCTTTGGGGCACCTGGGTGGCTCAGTTGGTTAGACGTCCAACATTGGCTCAGGTCATGATTTTGCGGTTCGTGAGTTCAAGCTTCACGTCGGGCTCTGTGCCGACAGCTCAGAGCCTGGAGCCTGCTTCGGATTCTGTGTCTCCCCCTCTCTCTGTCCCTCCCCTGCTCATGCTCTGACTCTCTCTCTCTCTCTCTCTCTCTCTCAAAAATAAATAAACATTAAAAATGTTTTTAAAAACATAAACATAGTATAATTATATACTATGTAAGAGTGTCCGACTTCGGCTCAGGTCATGATCTCGCGGTGTGTGGGTTCGAGCCCCGCGTCGGGCTCTGTGCTGACGGCTCGGAGCCTGGAGTCCGCTTCCGATTCTGTGTCTCCCGCTCTCTCTGCCCCTCCCCCGCCGCTCACAAATAAATACACATTTAAAACAGTTAAAACACTGGCTCAGAAACGCTAACATAGGTGAAAGCTGCGTATCAGTCCTGGGTTCAGCAAACGGTGCCGAATGTCAGCAGCACGTACCTGAGTTTTGTTCTAACGAGCACGTCAGAGTTGGGGCTCACGTTGGAAGTGGATGTCAGACGTGCACAGCAGCCACATATTCTACCCGAGGGGCTCTGAGCAGAGAGCCACGCGGCGGGTGCTGTGATGTGACACAAATATCTCGGTCCTGTGTCCACTCACACGTTGGTGTCAGCAGCCCGCCCTGCTGACCTGCCTGGCTCCAGCCCCTCCCCTGGCACGCTGCACCTGCCTGGCAGGGAAGGGTCGCGTTCTTTCTCTCAGAGCCCGGTGGCCCCACGGAAGCCTTTCCGCCCGCAGCCAATGGGTTGGGGACGCACGTATGTCCTAGCCCAGGCGTAGAGGTGTGCAGCTCTAAGTCAGGGGCCGTGGCACCCACTGCCCGAGTCCCTGCCCACCAAGACCCCCTCCCACACTCAGCCCCGCTCCCTGGAGAAGACACCTGTCACAGTCTCCTTCTCCAGCGGGCAGAGGCGGGGCCGAGAGAGGCCTGCTGCTATTGCGCGCATGACCCTTCACCAGGTGGTGTGGGGTGCAGGAGGGAGGCGGCGTGGCTGCTGTGTGGTCCCCCTCTGTCATTTGTGTCCTCGTCTCCTGGTGGCAGGCACGGCTCCCAACCAACCTTGGAACTGAGTGGACTGGGTGACGTGTCCCCTCCCCCTGACCACCCTGCCCCCGCCTCCATGCTTGGAGAGAGAGAGGGAGAGAGAGGGGAGAGAGACAGACAGACACAGAGACAGCGCCCCGGGGTCATGGAAAATAGAGGGGCCCCGGCCCGGCCACTTACTAGCTGTGTGAGCACAAGCCAAGCGTACAACATCTCTGTGCCTCAGTTGCCTTCTCTGCAAAATGAGGTGGGGGGGGCCTGGGAAGGGGAGGGGAGTTCACATGTGTGGGCGCAGCAAGGCGGGTGTAGGGCAGGCCCCGTGAGCGCCCCCTCCTGCCCTTCCTGGTCTGATGCCCTTGCAGGGAGCGGTCCACAGGTCAGCACTCCAGGGAGGGGAGAGTGGGGGGGAGTGTGGAGAAGCCGGGTCTCCTCCCTGTCACCCCCCCTGTCTTTCCCTCCCCCCTCTCATTGCTCCCCAGGGCAACGGAATGTTCCCGTTTCTCAGAAGGGACAAGGGCACAAGGAGCCCCCGTTGCTGACCTGCCCCTACAGGGCACACTCGGGTGGACGGGTCTCCGGCAGGCCACCACTCTCCCGTGCCATCAGCCGCCTCCTCCCCGCCCCCCCATCCCTCCGTCTTTCCACCCTTAGGCTCAGACTAGCTGTGTCCTCACCTGGTCGCCTTTACCCCGAACCTACCAAGGTCCAAGCTTCCACCTGCGACAATAAATACTCCCAGACGAATCAGCCCCGCTTCTGCCAGCGGGGTGTGCCGGACCCGTTCCATGGCCTGTCTGAACCTCATTCATCTTTAAGCTGAGAATCATACCCCTCGCGGGGCTGGTACAGGTTGAAGCGAAATGCTTGTTCTTCACCCCCATACATGTTTCCTCTCCGTGCAAAGCCACTTCAGAGCCTCCAGACCTCACCGGGACATCAGACCTGCTTCCTCCTGCGGGGATGGTGGCCTCACTGGTGGTCCAGCCCTGGTAGCAGACTGTCCGGCCCTTAGGGAATAGTCTCGCCCTTCCCGCAGCTCTAGCCACTGTTACCAGGCCCAGGAGGGACAGGATTTCATTGATTTTCTCACCCACACCCTACGCCCTCCCTGCCCTTTCTCTCCACGGGGAACCCACTGTGTCGCAGAGAGAGCGAGCGAGAGACAGAGAGAGAGAGAGAGAGAGAGAGCACGCACGTACCAGATGTTCAAGTCGTGTTCCCTTCTTACACATTCAGCCCGTTGGGGTGTTTGATCTCTGGCTTAACAAGTTCGGCCATCTTTCTTAAGAGAATAAAAGAGATTCAGACAGAGAAAGAGGGAAGGAGACAAAGAATGAGCGAGACAATGAGATACAATGAGCCAGACTCAAAGGAAGGTAGAGGAAGACAAAGCCAAAGCCGGAGCAGAGAGGGAGAGACAGACAGGCAAGACCTTCTCTTGGAACCCCCCCTCTCGCCTCCCCTGGGGTCCTCGCCCCTGCCCCCCCTTCCCCCCTTCCCGCTCCCCTCCTTTGTCTCTGGGTCTTCGATTTCCTATTTGAGAACAGTTCCAGCCCATGCCCCTGCTGAAATCCCAGCCTCTGTAACCAGCGAAGGCTGTTTGGAGCCTGTGAGTCAGAGACCAGCGCTGGTTTTTATTAAAGGCAGAAAGAAAATAATCTGATTTTACAAAAGCAAAGCACCTCCTTATAAGCCAAGGCGGCCGTGAGACATCTAACCGCCTGTGATATTTTAAACCATGCATGCGTGCACAATAGCCCCCAACCCCTTCCCGGCCTCTGGTGGGAGCGTCAAACCTGCGTGGGTTTTATTATTATTTTTTTTTTCTGGCTAAATGTTTTTGGGTCACTTCCATCCACCCCCACTGCGCGCTCCTATGCAGGAAACGCCATGAATTCCATTCCAGCCCCGGAACCTCCACAATTAATGGGATCACTGGAAATGCACCAGGAAGGATGCTGGGGGCGAGGGGGTCTCTGTCTCCTTGGTCTCCGGGCGGAGAAGCTTCTCGCCAGATGAGAAGCGGAGCCCCTCCAGGCCCTGCGGCCCTTCAGCTGCAGACGCTGATCCCGGGTCCCCGGGGAGCCCACCTGGGGCGGGCAGCCCGGACCCTCTTTCTGCTCTGCCCCACCACCCTCTGGAGCTGTCTCTTCCTAGAATTCTCTTCTCGTCCAGTCTATTAGCGTTCTCCGGCAGGCTCTGCCCAGTTCAGCCGCATCTCCTTGTCTCGTTTATATTAGAAGAGAAAGCTCTGGCGTGGTTTCCCCTCACCTGAGGAAAGAGATGCTTCTCTTTTTCAAGACACTCAGAGCCTTTGATGAAGCCCAAGAAAGACTTAAATTATAATGAAATTCAGTCTTTTAGAGATGAGATTGCCCAAGCGCGCTTCTAACTGCCTCGTGAAAAGGGCTTGGCTCTCCAGCAGTCAGCAGCTGGGCACCGGGGCCTGCCCTGCATGCCCGCAGGCGGGTCTGCAGCTCGGCTCCTGCCTGTTTCTCCCCCACCCCCCCCCCCGCACCCCCCACCCCTGCAAGGGCTATTACAGTAGCCGGCCCAGCAGCAGCCTCCCGCCTGGTCTCCCTGACACCCCTTCTCCCTCCCCTGCTCCGACCACATCCCTCCTCCTCCGAGGCCTTCAGTGGATCCAAACCCCCAGCGCAAGCACCCCCTCCCCTCCTTCCCCAGCCTTCCCAAACCTTCCGGGGGGGGGGTGGACTGTACCATCTATCGGACCTCCGCACAACCGTGTCTGTAGCCCGGTAAAAAAAAACCACTTCTGGGGCGCCTGGGTGGCTCGGTGGGTTCAGAGTCCGACTTCGGCTCAGGTCATGATCTCACGGTTCATGATATCGAGCCCCCGTGTAGGGCTCTGTGCTGACAGCACAGAGCCTGCTTGGGATTCTCTCTCTCCCTCTCTCTGCCCCTCCCCGTGCACTCTCTCTCTCTCTCTCTCTCTCTCTCTCAAAAACAAACCAATAAATAAACATTAAAGAATGGGTACTAAGTGCCAGGCTCCACGCCAGGGGATAGACACGTAGCACAGGGCTGACCAGAAGAAAAGGTCCCCCAGCACCAGGGAGCTCAAACTCATTCATTCGTTCCTCTTTACCACCAAACACCCGGAAAAGTTGTCTCTGCGGGTGTCCCCAGGTTCCCTGCCCCCACTTTGTTTAATCGCAAGCCAGCCACTTCCATCCTGTCCCTCCACTGAACCTCCCTCATCTAAGACGCCGAGACCTCCAAGACCCCACGGGTTGCTCTGCGTGCATCCCACCTGACCCAGCTGTGGCATGGCCCGTAACTGGCCACCGCCTCCCTTTTAAATCACTCTTTGGTTTCTGCAGGTGCCACTTTCTGCTGGCTTTCTTGCCACCTCACCGGTCACTCCTGTCCCCCTCCTCTGTGGGTTCCCTCTTCGATCTTGTAATGTTGGGGTATCCTTGGTAAAGTCATTCTCGGGGCCTCTTCTCTGCAGTCACTCCCATCAGGACCTCGTCTGCCCTTTGGATTTTAAATTTTTTTTTCAACGTTTTTTATTTATTTTTGGGACAGAGAGAGACAGAGCATGAACGGGGGAGGGGCAGAGAGAGAGGGAGACACAGAATCGGAAACAGGCTCCAGGCTCCGAGCCACCAGCCCAGAGCCTGATGCGGGGCTCGGACTCACGGACCGCGAGATCGTGACCTGGCTGAAGTCGGACGCTTAACCGACTGTGCCACCCAGGCGCCCCTGCCCTTTGGATTTTAAACGGTGTCTCTAGGGGGCGCCTGGGTGGCGCGGTCGGTTAAGCGTCCGACTTCAGCCAGGTCACGATCTCGCGGTCCGTGGGTTCGAGCCCCGCGTGGGGCTCTGGGCTGGTGGCTCGGAGCCTGGAGCCTGTTTCCGGTTCTGTGTCTCCCTCTCTCTCTGCCCCTCCCCCGTTCATGCTCTGTCTCTCTCTGTCCCAAAAATAAATAAAAACGTTGAAAAAAAAATTTAAAAAATAAACGGTGTCTCTAGGCTCACAACCCCCACCTTTGTATCTCTAGCTCAGACCTTGCCCCAAACCCCGGACTCAAATATCCAACTGCCCAGCCAGCATTTCCTCCTCCTCTTCCCCCTCCTCCCCCCTCCTCCTCCTCCTTCTCTTAAGATTTTATTTTTAGGTAATCTCTATACCCGGCCTGGGGCTCGAACTCACAACTTGGAGACCAAGAGCTGCAGGCTCTACCGACTGAGCCAGTCAGGCACCCCCTGCCCCGAGTCAGCATTTCTTCTTAATTGACGTCTCATGCCCAACTTGTCCAAAATGTGATTCCTAAGCTTTCCCATAATTCTGTCCGTCATGCAGCCTCCATCAACGTGGTCAGAAGCAAGTGCGCGCTTTGGGTTCCTCAGGCCAAAACACCCAGCTGTTGTACGGGGTTCCTCCCTTTTGCTCACATTTCACACCCATCAGAAATCTTGCTGACCCTGCCTTCAAAGCGCACCCAGAATTCTCACCAATGCTCCATTTCCACTGGCGCCATGGCGGTCCAAGCCAGCATCCCCTGTCTGGATCTGGTAGCTTCCTCCTTGCTGGTCTGCGCCCAGCAGGTGACGCGCCCCTGCTGTATTCACCTCTGCTGGAAACCTTCCCATGGCTCCCATCTTGCTCAGAGCAAGAGCCTGCAGGAACCTTGCAGACGGGGGCCCCACCCCTGCCCGGACTCCCCTCCTCCCTCTCTTCCCCATGCTTGATTCTTTCCAGGCATGCTTCTTCTTCGGCCTCTTTAACTTGCTGGTCTTTCTCCCTGGGACACTTCTCGCTCTGAAACTTACATGGCTTTTTCCGTCACCGCCTTCACATCTGTGCTCAGATGTTACCTTCCCAGTGACGCCTCCCCTGAGCATCCCGCTCAGAACCGCCCTGCCCGCTCTGCAGGCTCTGTCCTCTTCCCTCCCTTCTTCTGCCTTCGGCACAGCACTCGTCACCGTCTAACGTCTTCATTTGCCTTCACTAGAATGTGGGTCAGGGGAGTGGGTTGAATTGCGTCCCCCCAAAAAGACACGTCCGAGTCCTGAACCGCGGTGGCTGTGTTTTCGCCTTACCTGGACTTAGTCTTTGCAGATAAAATTAAGTCAGGGATCTGGAGATAAGAGCATCCTGGATTTAGGGTGGACCCCCCAAATCCAATGGCTGTTGCCCTATAAGAGAAGACAGGGAGAGGCTTGAGACACAGAGACAAGGGGAAGATGGCACGTGAAGATGGGGACAGACAGCGGATGATGCAGACACGAACCAAGGATCGCCAGGAGCTGCCAGGAGCAAGCAAGAGTCTCCTCCAGAGCCTCCCGAGGTAGCGAAGCCCTATCCACACCTTGAATTTGGACTGCTGGCCTCCGATCTGGGAGATAACACCTTTCTCTTGCTCTAAGCTGCCAAGGTGGTGGTGTTGCCTCAGTCCTAGGAAACCAAGGCAGGAGGATCCTGGTTCTGTTTTCCCCTGCGGCCCAAGCTCCAGCATGCCGCCAGGCAGTGTGGTCACGCAGCACGCGACCGGACGAGTATCCTTCCCCACAACCCGGTGCCCCGTGCTGTCAGGGAACAAAGGGGGACAGGCATGGTCTGCCCCCACCCTCAGCTCTGGGAGCAGCACAGAGCCAAGAGCCCTGGGGACCCTGAGCAGCTGGCACGTGTACCCCCCGGCCCCACTCCCTCATTTGCAAAATGAAAGGGAAAGTTCTGCATCCTGTGGAGGTCCTGGTCGAGGGGATCAGATGGTACGCTGAGTCCGTGCCCCCCCCCCACCGCACACTGTCCTCCTCTCCGAACTCCGGGAAGCCCCCATGCTTGTCTGCCTCGGAGAGCCACTCTTCATGGTTTTTTATTCAACGGCCCTTAACGATATGGGAAGTATCCGTGCTGTATCATTAAGTGGGAAAAGGCTGGTTACAAAATTGCATGTGCATTAGCTCTGCTTGCAAAAAGTGGGCATGAAAGCACCGCCCGTGACCAGAAGGAAACTCTAACTCAAGTGCCCAGAGCCCAGAATCTGAACCGTTCTTTGCGTTCCCATTGGGTGTTGCTCAGAGCCCATCCAGCGTGGGCAGCGGGGAGGCCCCTCTTGCCTGCCTTCGCCCCCTCCTTCTCATCTCCCATCCTGCCCTCAGTTTCCGGAGTTTTCTTGTATTTCCTTCTGTAATGCTTTGTGAGTTTCTCCATAAAAGTCAAGCACCTCTTTTGCTCGGTTTATTATGAGGTACCTTTCAGGGTTGTCTTGAGGTTTTGAAAGGAGTCTTTTTTCTCCTGTACAGTTTTTATTTGTTTGAGTGGCGCCTCGTTCCGGACACACCTTCTATGTTGGCGCCTCCTTGGAGCAGTCCCTGACTCCCCTTCCCGGCACCCTGAGCGTCCCCTTTACGCCTCTCCCAGGTTTTTATTTTTCTTTGCTTAATTTCTTTACTTGTGTGCATTTCGCTAATGCAAATTATCCATTCATGGCTGTCTTCTCTCCAGGACTGTGACGTTTAAGAGAGGAGGGATAGGGTCTGTCTTTTTTTTTTTTTTTTTAAGTTTATTTATTTTGAGAGAGAGAGAGAGCCGCATGAGTGGGGGAGGGACAGAGAGACAAAGGGAGAAAGAGAGAATCCCAAGCAGGCTTTGCACTGTGCTGTCAGCACAGAGCTCAACATGGGGCTCGATCTCATGAACTGTGAGATCATGACCTGAGCCGAAATCACAAGTCAGATGCTTAACCGACTAAGCCACCCAGGCACCCCAGGGTCTGTCTCAATCCCAAGTACAATGCCAGGATTTAGTGTAGAGCCTGGCACCCAGTGGGTGTGCAGGAGGGTGTGGAATGAGTCTCAGGCACACACCCAGGGGCGTAGGTAGGTGTGTGTGTAATCCAGGCTCGGCTGCTCCTGCTTGTAGGGATCTGGGTTCATCACTTCACTGTTTTGTGCTTTAGCTTCTCCAGTGACAAAGGGCGTGGCTTCTGGGTGCCCTTACAATGCTAACACCCTTTGGTTCCATGAAGAGAGGGCGAGAAAGGGTCAGAAGCAAGTTGCTTTCCGCAAGGCAGGCTCCCACATGTAAGCAAAAACTGACGGAGGGTTTCCAAGTCGCCAGCTGGCAGTTATGTTAAAAAGCTAAGCCATGATAAAGAACACGTGGAACCTGTCTGTCTGTCTATCCATTTATCTATATAATGGAATATTCCTCAGCCATAAAAAAAAGAATGAGTTCTAGCCATTGGCAACAACACGGACGGACCTAGAAGGTACAATTTTTTTTTTAATTTTTTTTAATGTTTATTTATTTTTGAAGGAGAGAGAGACAGCGTGTAAGTGGGGGAGGGGCAGAGAGAGAGGGAGACACAGAATGCGAAGCAGGCTCCAGGCTCCAAGCTGTCAGCACAGAGCCCGACGTGGGGCTCGAACTCACGAACTGTGAGATCATGACCGGAGCCGAAGTCGGACGCTCAACCGACTGAGCCACCCAGACGCCCCTAGAAGACATAATCTCAAGTGAAATAAGTCAGACAGACAAAGACAAATACCATATGATTTCACTCGTATGTGGAATTTAAGGAACAAAACGAACACACAAAGAAAAAAAAAGAAACAAAACAACAGACTCTTAACAGAGAACAAACTGGTAGTTGCCAAAGGAGAGGTGGATGGGGACATGGGTGAAATAGATGACCTTGATGAGCCCTGAGAAGTGTATACAATTGTTGACTCCTACTGTGCATCTGAAACTAATGCAACACGATGTTAAACATACTTCCAAAAAAAAAGATTTACCACGTCTTTTTCCCTGACTGACCGCCTTCAGATGCCCTCACACCTTCTGCGGGGGTAGAGCCCTCCACTGGGAATGGAGATTCCTGGCCAACACCCAAGGGGAGGTTCAGCATTCCACAACAGCTGAGCAGCTATTCCCCAGGAAGGGTACCAGGGGAAAGTAATAATGGCGACTGCATCATCGACGCTGGACTTGGTCTTTGGCCGAACCGTCTTCTCATCTTTTCTATCTGGGGCTCTGCCCTCCAGCCTCCAAGTCCCCCACCCCATTAAGAGGAGTTTTGAACTGATTACTAAGAATGAATAGCAACACAACTGAGACCTAGATACTGAGCTTGTATTACAGCGAATGTTCTTACTCATTCTAGAAGACTGTAGATTCTTGGGCAATTTCTATATAGCAATGCAAATGAAGTCAGTTTTACTTCTTTTGAATTCTTACACGATTTACTCATTTCTTCTTTCCTCATTGTGTTGATTAGGTCTTCAGTTCAATGTGGAGCAGCGTCAATGATAGAGGGTATCCGACCTCACTCCTGACTTAAAGGAACTAGGCCTAACGCCTCATCCTTGAGTGAAATATCTGCTTAAATTTCTTCATAGATACACTTCATCAGATTAGGGATGTTCCCTTTCCCCTTATTTCACCGAGAGTTTCTGTTTTAATCACGGATATGTGTTCCATGATATTAAGTCTCTTTTCTGCATGTTTTGAGATGACGCTCTGATCTTTCTCCGTTCGTCTGTTCGTGTGCCGCGTCGTAGAATAAATTTTCCAATATCGAGCTAAGCCTACATTCCTGGGTTAAACTTTACGTGATCGTGATGTACTTTAAAATGTGAATTGCTGAATTCCATCAGCTAATATTTTATTCAGAGTTTCCTGTCCCATTTCATAAGTGGGATTGGTCTGTAATTTCTTTTTCTTGTACTGGAGCTATTTTGGGGATCCTATGACAAGGTACTTTGAACATCAGGTAGCACTGGAAAATTTTAGATATTTAGCGATCCGCGCAGAAGGCCTCCCGTCTGGCTCAGGGGGGAGATACACCTGTGCAAGTGGGTCGGCCTGCCCACACAGGAGAGTTGGAGAGGCTCCTGGGGGGCGCGATTCAGGATTCATCCATGATTTTGAAGGCTCTTGGTTCTCAGGAGTCCCATTTAAGACACAAGGAGCCCTGAGAGTGGATCACAAGCTGATTTCAGGATTAGCTGCCAACCCATGAGACGGGCAGAAAAGGGCTGTTCCACCTGTCTGACCAGTACCGGGACCATTCCTGCTGGGGAGATATCACATTAGATTGTGGTATCCTTGGCGACCAAAGGAGTCCATGTCTATGTTCTTCACCGGCATATGGAGTAAGGTTGGGGGCGGGGGGGCAATGGTTGAACTCTTTGAACCAACAGGTCTTCTTCTAGCCAAGTTGTTCTAACATAAGATCAATAAGAAATATTTTATTCCTAGAAGGCGTTTTGGGGGAGTCCAGAATCCTGGCATAGTCCCAGCTTTGTCCCCAAGCAACAGTTTGCGTGCCCCCTGGAAATGGGATGGGATCCTCTTCTGAGGCCCCCAAGAATGTTGAGGTTGTAGAAAGAGCCTTGGTGTCTGGAGTGGGAGACTGGGATCAAGTCCTGATTCCACTTGCTCTCCGTGACTCTGAGTTCTCGACCTCATGTGTGAGACACGGATGATTACACTCCACCTTCTAGGATTGTAATACTGATTAAATATGACAAAAAGCGCCGAGGGTCGGTCTGGTACGCAGTCGCTGCTCAGTCCATTCCCTCAGTTTCCTGGGAGGCTGAGGGCAATTACACAGCATAAAAGGAGTCACAGGGGCAGAGCTGTGTCCTGCTGCCTCAGGTGGAGCACTGAGCTCCCCAGTGCAGACTTGAAGTCCCAGCAGATTCGGACCAGGGCCATCTGGGAGGAGAGCCCGCCTGGCCCTGGGCATGGCTCTGTGACAGGGAGGACAGGGACTGCGTGACCAGCTGCTGAGCGCCACGAGAGGCTCAGAGAACAGCTTGGCTTGTAAACTGTCAGGAGCCAGAGGAGGAGCAGACCTAGGTGTTGGGGAGGGACGACTCCGATAGGATTTCCCGTCGGGAGTGCGGCAGGTAGCAGACTCTGACGCCTTGGGGGTGAGTTCAGAGCAGGGTTCCCTGCGATCGCTCCACCTGCTGCCCTTCCCACGGAGCATCCATTCTGGTGTCCAACCCCCCATCCTCTCCCTTCCTCTCCTCCCCCCACCCTCCACTCATCTGTGTGTGCATTAGGTTGTCCCCCCACTCATTCCCTCGTCACGCCGCCATCCGTCTGCCCATCCATCCGTCTGCACGTCCAGCCGTCCTTCCACACATCTGTTGACTTGTCTCTCAATAGGTACGGTGATAATAATAAAAATTACAGTGGCTGATGTTTCTTCAGGCCTCCTTCGTGTCAGCCACGGTTTTAAGTGTTTCCCAGGTATGCCTTAGCCCTGGCAACAAGCTAAAAGGGAAGTTCTAGTATTATTTCCATTTTAAAGGTAATAAAACTAAGGCCCGAAGAGAATGATTCGTTTGCCCACCGTCACACAGCCAGAAGACAAGGGGATACTAGAGCTTAGGTGGAACCCAAGACATCTGGCTCCAGAGCCCTCGCTGCTAACCACAGTGCTAAATGGCCTTCCAGATACCACCCAACACCATCCAGCCAGCCTCCTGTCTTTTTAGCCATCCTTCCACCCATTGACCCCCCAGCCCCAACCTCTTTATATGTCCCCACCTATCCTCTCCGCTCTTACCCACCTTCATCCCCAACCAGTCTCTCCATTTCCTCATCTGCTGTGCCGTATACCCACAAATCCACCCGTCCACTCGCCAAGTCTTTTTTTTTTTTTGCACTACCTACCCGCCCGTCCACCCAACAGCCCTTTACTAAGTCCCTTCTCTGCTAGTGATGATGTCTAGAGATGCTTAGTCTCCGACATCAAAGGGCTCAGTTACTCTTTGGGGAGGCACACTGAGATAAAACAGTGGGGTGACCCAATGGGATACGTGCTAAGGGAGAAGGAAGCCCAGGAAGCTAAGGTGCACAGGGAAAAGGTCCCTGCCTGGAAAAATCCAGGAAGAATCCCCGAGGATCTGGAGACTGATTTGGATGGGTCACAATGATCCAGGTGGGAGAGATGAGAAATGGCCTTCCAGGCAGAAGGCTCCTTCTCTGCAAAGGACGATAGTCACCTGGTAGATGGTTCCAGTAGATCGCAGGAGACAGTGCTTGCCCAGCCCTGGGCAGCCCCCTCTGAGTTCGTCAGTGGGATGAGGACAGGTCTAGTCAGGGGCCGGCCACAGTAGGGCTGTGGGCCAACATCCGAGCTGAGACTCGGGGCAGCTCTCTGGAAGAGAAATCCCAAGTCCAGGGTTCCTTTAAGACCCACTTGCTGTCTGGCTTCCCCCAGAGCCATCCCGCATTTGCTATTCTGCGCACTTTCTGTGTATTTGCAAGTTCTGATTGAACAAACACTAGCTGGGGCACAGTGAACCCAAATAATTGTGTGCCTGTCAACGGTACATGTTAATTGGAGAGTTGTAGAGTCCGCGGGACGGGTCACAAGGGAGCAGCCAATTACTCCGTGTACCTATTTGAAAGGCTCCCGCTCCCGGAATCCTGACTGGCATTAGAACACTCGTATTGGTCCGTGCTATTGATTTTCCTCCCGCCTCAGTTGATGGGCTCGTTAATTGACAATTACCTTTTTCCCTGTGTTGGGAGAATTGACCACAGGGACCTGAAGTGTTCAGTTTCGTTGGAGCTGAGCTGAGCCTGTACCTGTTTAACCTGTAACGAGTCCCAACAGCCAACTCTGGGGAGCTGGGGCCTCCCAGGAGGAAACAGGATGTTGGGCGGGGGTGAACCTGGGTCCTAATGGGAGCAGACTCTGACGTCGAGCCTGCTGGGGCCTGGACAACAAGGGCTCACGGAGCGAGGGTGGACCTGGGTGAGACTGGGCCGAGCCTGGGGCTAATATGCAAAGCTCCCAATGGGACGACCGATTCACATCTGGCTCCAGTGGGCAGTGAAGGAAGGAACTACTGTTTGCTGAGCAACTACTATGTTCCAGGCACTTTTTTTCTAATCGGAGCCCCCCCCACCCCGCATCAACTTTTAATACTACAGATATGCTATACATCTGTTTATATATTGTATGAGTGCTTTATACATTAAAAAGTAAGATTTTTTTGTAACCCCCCCCCCCCCGGAAGCAATTGTTGTGCCCTGAGTGGGGGGGGGGACATTGTCTCCCTGAAAATGTATGGTACAGAGAAACTAAGGCAGGAGCCTTGGTAGGGGTGGGGTCCCACTACTCCAGATACTTTGGGTCTGGATAATGAACCGTGATCAAGGGTGAAGTCTTAGGCACTAAACTGGGTTCACATCTCTGCTCTGCCACTTACCGTTTGACTTAACTTCTCTGAATCTCAGTCTTTTTTTTTTTTTTTAATTTTTTTTTTCAACGTTTTTTATTTATTTTGGGGACAGAGAGAGACAGAGCATGAACAGGGGAGGGGCAGAGAGAGAGGGAGACACAGAATCGGAAACAGGCTCCAGGCTCCGAGCCATCAGCCCAGAGCCTGACGCGGGGCTCGAACTCACGGACCGCGAGATTGTGACCTGGCTGAAGTCGGACGCTTAACCGACTGCGCCACCCAGGCACCCCTCTCAGTCTTTTTATATGTTAAATGGAGCAATAGGACTTCTCCGACATGAATGAGGTAATGAATGCACGTGAAGCGCTTAGCACATAGTAAGTTCTCAACAAATTGTAGCATCTGTTGTAGTCATTACCTCCAGAACCTCGCTGGCTAGGGGGACAGAAGTTCCCGGCGTGTCCTTTGCTCATCAGGGGCATGGGCCATGTCTTACTGGTCACAGTGACCCCAGCCCTGGCCCTTGCTCCCGTGTGGACTGTCAAACAGGTTCACTCTGGCTCTGAGCAGGCCGAGCCGCAGGAAGCCGGTCAGGGACACAACAGCCGAGGCCGATCAGCACCTGGGGGCCACGTGTTCCTCTGGGAACACCATGTCCCGCCACCAAGAGGAAATTGCTGTTTTAGCCTCTGCAGATGTCTGAGCGACTTCAGAGACTTCCTTAAACTCCTGCCTCTCTTAAGTGGCCCTGCCAGCCCCTGCCCGAGGCTGACCCGAGGTGCCCAGGTCTGACGTGTTTTGCTTGGATGAGGGAAAACCTCCCAGACCGGCCTGGAGGTCAGAGTCGCTGGCGGGGCATCAGGAGCAGACCTTCCTAGCGGGCCACGCCCCTCAGGCCAGGCCAGGCCCACATCTTACAAAACCTTCCCCGGGGTTTTGCCGCTGGGAGGTAGCACGGTGGGTCTTGCCCGTTTTTTTTGTTTTTTTGTTTTTTTTGTTTTTTTGTTTTTTTTTTTTAAGGGCTAAGGATTTTAAATTCAAATTCAGCGAAGAGGCACCGCCCCCCACCACTCCCGCTGGCGGCTCCAAGGCTCTCCAGTCTCTTCTAGGTTTGTGAGTTTCGTGTTTCCCCACGGCCTGCACGGAAACCCACCTTATCACACGCCGATCCGCCAGGCACGAGCCCCGGACTTTGCTTGGTCTGGTGCGCTGGTTTCCATTTGTTTTTAAGCTGTTTATCCCTTTCTTCAAAGGAAAACTATGCGGAAGCCCAAGTGATATGGCAGAGGAACAACTACCTGCAACAGGGAACAGAAACAGAAGTTAGCCCACGAGTGAATGTCCCCGATCTCTTCCCCTCCCACGCTCCTTGCCTTCTAGACAGCCCTTCAGGTGCTCTGCTCTGGGCCGGCCATCCCTGTAGCTGGTGAGAGAGAGAGACAGAAAAGCAGAAAAAGCCCGAAACCTGGTCGCTCTCCTCCCTTCCCGCCCGCCCCCCCCCAATCCGGAAGCCCCAGGGCACAAAGGGAAATTTACCAGTTGGTGGTGAGAGGGGTTCAGACCCCAGCCCAGCACTCGCTAGCTGGGTGACCAGGGACAACTGTCTTCACCTCTCTGAGACTCCTCCGCTTAGTCATCTAGAAAACAAGGAAGAGAACCATGGCCGCCCGCCTCTCGGCTTTGCTGGGAGAACAGGATGAATTTGTGAACATAAAAACAAACCCCGAAAGGCTGTCCCAAGAATTGGAAAAACACCTCGAGGAGTTTTGTGTCTTTTTTTTTTTTTTAAATGTTACAAATAGCAGAAGCAGCCCCTCCATGAACTGTTAAGGAAGGCAAGCCGGAAAATCCAAACGACTTACGTTTTACTTAGCGGCGGGGGGGGGGGGGAGGGGAGGGGAGAGGGGGAAGCACTAGTGTCCGTCCCCACCCCCAGCCCCCCCTCCGTGGAGCAGACCTTGCTCTGTGCTCTCCTCTGAACATTTAGTTCTCTGGGCCTAAAATCACTGAGTTTTCAAACTGTTCCTGTTCTGGTTTGGTCTGTGAAGGCTGATTCTGCAGAAGAGCGGTTTCAGCCCCTGGGTCTGCAGCGCTGAAGCCCCTCAGAAGCTTTGGTGGGGGTCGGGACGGGATGGGGGGAGGGCACACAACTACCACCAGCACCAGGTTTCGGTATTGCCCGAGGGCATCCTCCCCTGGAGGCCCTTCCGTGACACCAGCCTTCCCGGGGGAGGTGACAGTGGGGAGGCAAAGGGCCCTCATTGTGCTGAGGGGGAGGGATTGACGTCCCCCTGGCAAGGGTCCTGGGAGACCCGTATGAGGCCTGGCTTTGTTCTCATGCCATCACCGTGAAGGAGGCGGGGAGAAGGGCCCTGCGGGGTAACCCTGGAGCCCCCGCACTGCCTAGGAACCAGCAGAAGGACGCCAGCGGGGCCAGAAGGAAGCACTTTGTTTTTGCGATTTTGGAAGGGAGGATCCCAACAGGAAACCAGTGACTGTAGGAGTCTCCTGTTGCCAGGGCCTGTGCGAGGCTCCTTCAATGGCAGCTCACTGTATCCTCGAATGACTCTGTAAGGCAGGCACTACGGACCCCTTCTCCAGATGGGGCAGCTGAGGCTCAGAGGAGTTAAGTGAGCCACCTAAGACCTTCCCCCACCCAGTTAACGACCGTGGTGGAGGCAGGATGGTCAGCAGCATAGAGTGAGCTGGTGGGGAGAGGGCAGAGGGAAGGAGACTTCCCAGGAGCTGTGCAGGCCTCAGAATTCATGTGGCCCACCGGGTCAAGGTGATGTGCGCCAGTTGGCTGATCTGTCTAGCGGGGGGCACCATCCAGCCAGCCGACCCTGGCTTACCGGGCACATGCTGGGGGGATGGCTTGGCGAAGACCGAGATGAATAAGACTGGACCTGATCTTCAAGCCCAGCACGGTCTGCACGACCAAGCAGGCCACGGGGCTTAAGCGTAAGGCAGAGTGACCACTGTCATTATAGAGGGGTGTGTGGGAAGGGCTGTGGGCCGGAGGACGGTCACCAGCGGGATCAGAGGAGGGCGCTGGAGCCCGGCCATGAGAAAGAAGGGGAGAAGGAGTGCTGCTTTGCTCTAGCAGAGCTCCAGCCCACGGGATCGTGGGCCACATGGTATGTTACTGCTTGCGTTTCACACGGGCCCTGCTAGATGGGAGGTTTCCAGCTGGTTCTTTCTTCTTTCAGTCTGCTCTCGGCCACGGTGTGGTCTTTTCCTTCATGCCGCCACCATCACTCTAGACGCCTAGGGCCCCCCACCTTCTGGTTGGGGGAAGGTTGGGACTCGGAGTTATCCACCCATCCAGGTAGGTTGGAGAAGGGCTGGGCAGTGTCTGGGCACAAGGGCATCACTCCGGACCAGATGCTTGGTCAGTGACCTCTGAGCCCGTCCTCGGTGGTTCACACAGACAGTGATGGGAAAGGAAACTCGGGGCTCATGTGACCTCCCCGAGGCCCCCTGATGCTGATGACAGCCTCCCTGCTCCCGCTGGGGCTCAGGGTGTCTCCATAACCCAGTCTCCTTGGTCGTTCCTTTCTCCTTCCTGTCTCTTCTCACCTCACTCTGCAAGGATGCATCCCAAAGCGGTAAAGAGCCAGGACTCTGGAGCCCAGCCCCTGGGCTCTGAACTAGAGCTGTTTGCCTTGAGGCAAGTGACTTAACCTCCGCCTCGATTTCCTCATCTGTAAAGTGGGGATAAGAATAGGGCTTACCTCTTTGGCTCGCTGGGAGGATTCGTGCCAAAGCACATGCTTTTTCTGAGACTCCACACTGGCCTCCAGGAGATGAAATGCCACACCGGTTATCCTCAGGGAATCCTAAGCGGGGGTGGGTGGGGGGGAGTGACGGTGTGATTCAGGCAGACGATGGTCACTGCCAAGTAGGGGTCCAGGACGCAGGTGAGGTGAACGGTCAAGAGGAGAGAGCAGTCCTGTTGGAGAGTTTGAAACCTAAATTCTGGAATGGAGAAGCAGCAAAGAGAAAAAAGTGAGGGGTAAATGTAGCATCTAACCCGGCATCAGGGCAAATAATGTGGGATCGGACAGGGAGCGATGGACGATGAGGGAAGGCACTCCAGGTGGAGGGTCCTGGCTGGGCGAAAGCACGGCGGCAGGGAGGCATGAGGTGATACACGGTGGATGTCGAGAGCGGGTCTGTGAAGGGACATCCGTGAAGCCAGACGCCTCGCCGGGGGCCCGCAGGGCTGATCTCAGGCGGTCCTTACACTAACCCCGTGAGTCCTGTTATTATCTGTGTTTTATAGATGAGGAAACTGAGGAAGCTCGAGGTGGGGAGCTCTTTGCCCAAGATCACTCGTTAAATGGTGTCTCTGCACCCTGAGTTCATCCATCTGTCTGCAGAGTTGGGAACTTGCCCAGTGCCCCACGCTGTTACCCAGGCAATGGGAGAAGAGTCACGGAGAAGCTGGTTCAAGGCCAGGAGGAGGTCCTGGACAGCTCCACATGGGGGTTTCAGCTTCACCCTCCTTAGGAAGGCCGGTCACCCACAGGGGCCTCACACGTGTAGGGGTGTCCCCAGACACCTAGATTCTCAGCCGTGGGCTTTTTATATTTCTGGTTTTATGCTCCAAGACTTTGTCAGAGGCTGAATTCTGTGTTCTACTCAGCTCCCAGTTCCTACCTGCCAGGAGGAAATTTTTCCGTGGGCCCGTGTTCTCATCTGCACAGCTCACTGTCAGCATGGCGGGTATCATCCTGGTGACTCCAGCATAAATCAAGGCTTCCCTATGTTCCAGATGTCCGCTTTCTCTTCTTCGGTGGGTCCACAATATTTCAGAGGAGCAGTTTTCAACCCCGGGTGCCAGTGAGAATTAACCGAGAGCTTTAAAAAATTCCAATGCCCTGGGCTTGCGGTCTATACGAAGGCCCAGGGGTGAGGCATTTTCAAAGCTCCTCAAGGTTGAAAAGCCCTGCTTTGGAGAAATCTGCCGGAAAAGTCTGCGGCCCCTCTCAGCACGGCTGGGGGTTTCCTCCGCTCACATCAGCATAATCCACCTTATTAAAGCCTGCGAAACACAAATCAAAAGGTTCCTGCTGGCCAGAGAATGGGTCTTTGGAAAACGGAGCTGAGGTGTCCTGGGGCGAGTTCTAACTGTGCCCGGGGCCAGTCCAGCCATTGTGACTTCAGAGCCACCCTGTACCCGCGCGTAGTTCAACGCCCGTTCGGCCGGGATAGCCAAGGCCCCGCGGAGATTTTTATTGTCCATTTTATATTGTCGAACGGCAGCCTTAGATGCTTGTGGTCATAATTTTGAAATATTAAATTACACTGAGCATTAAGGGCTATGTTTTCTGTTAGAAGACAAGTTAATTGGCGCTCTTAATCTTTAATTTTGAGATTTAAGCCAGTTTCCCATTTAGCTCTAATTGGTAGTGTTCCGACAGCCCTCGCTGACCCCAGAAGCCTTTGATATGCTTTAGAAATCCTTTTATGGAAGCCCCTTTTTCTTCTGCCCTGCACATTTAATAGATTTGTATTTCCTCCGTCATCTTTCCTTCTGTGGAGATATTTTAAAATCGCACCGTGTGTCTGCAGGGAATAAATGCCTCCTCTCCAGCAAATGTTTTTTTATAGTGATCGGCAAAAGAGGATTAATTGCCCCCATTCACACACACACCTCTTACTCGCTGCGTTCCATTTTCATACGGAGATGTTTAATCCTTTCTTCCACAGCCAGGCTGGATTTGTCGGTAAATGCTTGTGCTCTCCAAGTGATGTTTCTGGAATAGACCTTAAGAGAGCATCTACTCCAATCACTCTATTTTACAGATAATAATCTCACCATAATAATGCTTTATGTGTCAGGGGAGAGCACTCATTGTGAGGATACGGATGAGGGTGGTAATGAGCCCTTCGTCCCTGGAGGTGTTCAAGCACAGTTTGGAAGCAGCTTGTCAGGCGTATTTTAGAGGCGAATACAGCATAAGAACTGAGAGGTTTTAGCGTCTTCTGACTTGGGTTTAAATCCCTGCTGCTTACTGGTCCCGTGGCCTTGGGCGGCTTATCAGCCATTCTGAACCTCTCTTTCCTACTCTATAAAATGGAGTTAATAACAATACTTAGCACATAAAGTTACAGTAGAACCGAGTGAAATAATACCTGGCCCTTAGTGAGCACTTAATAAGTGTGGGTTACTGTTATTAAGTGTTATAGATGGCAGCCGGACTTCAGGAGTGGGAGAGCAGCGAGAACAGGGAAGCAATTGTCATAAAGACCTTTCCATCATCCTCAATCCCCAGAACTCAGTCACCCACTAGCCTTTCCAAAGTGCCGTCACATCTGGAACCTCGGTGTACCCTCAACGGCCGTCCTTTATCCAGACTACATAACAGTGTCGGGAACGGGAGGCTCAGAAAGGTGTATTGAGTTGCCTAAGGTCACGCAGCATAAGGATAGAGCCCCCGGAATCCCAACTCGTCCGTACCCCTCTCCACCCCCTGCTTCCACGGAGACAATGCTCTTGTCTGTCGGTTCCGTTATCCCTCTGGTTTATCATAAGGACGTATCTTAATATCGCAGGACGTTCCTGAGCGGGGTGGGCATGCTTCTGGCCTGCCCAGATTCTCACCGTGAGGGTGCCGCGCGCCAATTCAAATGCAAGACTTGGAACTGTTTCTTTTACTCCCAAGTATGTAGGGCAATCAAGCAGTCCGGTAATAATCATACATAATGTCGGATACTCCTAATGTACTTGTTTCGTGTGGCACTCTTAGAATTTTAATTTGATACAAGGAACATTATTACTCCATATTCATTAAGTCGCGTGTTAACCTCTTTTAAAAACCCCTTTTCCAGCAATAATAGAAGACAATTTTACATGAGGAAAGTCATTTGGGAAAGAAGATCCGCTCGATAGGCTTTCCCCGAGCCTCGCCACAGCCTGGCCTGACCCCGCTGCGTTCTTCCACACGGTTCCGGTCTCCCTGCGCCGCGGTTTAACAATATGAAGTAACAAAGGCCGTTTACACCGCGGGCCCATGGACCCATCTCGTAGGAGGGGGTTCCACCGGCTCAGCTCACTGCTCAGCTCCCGAGAGCGTCCCCTGGCAGAGGCCCTGTGTAGTCAGCCTTTTGCATCAATGTTATGTTCCCAGGAAGCCTCAAGGCTCCCAATCATGACAGTGAGAATCAGAGGAAAGAAGGGAACAGGTTGGGGTGGGGAGATCCCGACTCTCCTTAAAGATGTACACACTCTAAGAGTTGGGCTGGAGAAGTTGGAACATGGATGAAAGCGGGCTACCTTACCTTACGAGGTAGCCCGTCTAGAGACGCCGAAATCCACCAACAGCCCCCCCAGCCACACACACACACCTTCCGTTGTAACTCCTCACACCAAAGGAGACGGGTCTGCAGGGCTACACCGGCCCTTACTCTCTCGTGCTGACCTCCAGCTAAACCAGCTGTTCCAGCTGACTTCAAGCAGTGCCCCAAGAGCTCCTGGGGGTGGGGGGGTGGGGGTCCCACCCTGTCTCTACACTGGGCAGCCCCCGGTTTTGTTTTCCGAGTTGACTCTGCACAGAACTTTCATGTGAAGAAGGCACTTGGAGCCCAGGCATCCTGAACCTGTCTTACCCCCCGTGTTTTGCGGATCAGGAAACCAAGGTCCAGGGAAGGACGGGGTTTTATTCCAGCCGTGTGGCTGAGTTGGCATGAGAATTGAATTCTAACCCGGCTGCGGCACACGCTCTCGATTGCATTTGCCCTGCAGTAACACCAACACCGTAACATCCTTCCCCTGATCTTGGGGGGCCGATACTATTTACTGCATCCTGACGGCATGCCAGAAACTTGTTCTGGACAGCACGCACCCTCCCTTGTAAGGCTGACGGCAATTCCACACGGCATCTATAGCTGTCCCCGTCCTGTGGGTGAGGTCACTGGGCTCTGGGAGGTGAAGCTCTCGTGCGTGGTCAGCCAGGGCGTGGCTGAGCCGCGCTTGAATCCAGGCCACTGCTGGGATCCCAGCCTCTGCCCTTCATCCCTGTGCTTTACTGCCTGGAACCAATCGCCTGGAGCCTCCATTTACTACTCTGTGAAAGCAAGTGCCTCATTCCCGTCCAGCCCAATTTACACTCGAGGTTCAAGTCGAAGGGATATAAAAATTCTTGGCCACGTCAAAAGTGCTGTAAAAATGCACAACTCGATACTGATGCCATTATAAAATGTGGACAAATTATTTGGTTTGGGGCCTTTTTGTTAATGCATTAAAGATTCTGGCAGGAAAAAGGGGTCTTTGCTCAACAGTGTATGATGCATTATGGGTTTATTCATTCAAAAACTTCTATTTAGAACCCTTTCTGGGTTCAACATTGGCTCAGGCACCAGGGTTTCAGAGACCAATAAAACCAGTCCCAAGCATCTTGAGGGTTGGGTACATATGCCCAACCAAGATGCCCAAGCATCTTGAGGGTTGGGCATCTTGAGGGTCCTTGGAGTTTGCCAAGAGATAAAGCAGTGATTACATTCCAGCGAGGAATGCTCTGGAAGCCTACAAGGGCACCGAGGGGGCCTAGACCAAGTGTGCTGGCCAAGAACGCAGGCTCTGCTCTAGATTGCCATGAATCCACATCCTTGTTCTTCACTTACTGTGTACCCTTGGGCCGTATCCTTGACCTCCCTGTGCCCGAGCTTTATCTTCTGTAAAATGGGAATTATGAGGGGCGCCTGGGTGGCACAGTCGGTTAAGCGTCCGACTTCAGCCAGGTCACGATCTCGCAGTCCGTGAGTTCGAGCCCTGCATCAGGCTCTGGGCTGATGGCTCAGAGCCTGGAGCCTGTTTCCAATTCTGTGTCTCCCTCTCTCTCTGCCCCTCCCCCGTTCATGCTCTGTCTCTCTCTGTCCCAAAAAAAAAAAAAAAAAAAAAAAAAAAACTTTAAAATAAATAAATAAAATGGGAATTATGAGAGGCGATAACAGAGTCCTACCTCAAAGGATGGCTATAAATATTTCATGAGCCAGGGACTCTTTGGAAGTCTGATAAAGACTAGAGACTCCTGGGAATATTGTTTTTCAATGCATCCAATAAAAATGTATTGGATTAGAAGGTGCACTAACTACATTAAAAATAGTACCAAAATATTAAAACCACAAATTTATAATTTAGCACGATATGTGCTTCTTTATTAAAGCATTCAATAATAAGATCTAGAGGCAGGTCTAATAAGCACCATAATTTCGACGCAGTGATAGGCATAAGTGGTATCTCAAGGCACCTGCACCTATACAACGTGAGAGGCATTTATATGTGATTTCTAGAGGTGACGCACAACTAAAGGAAATACCCAACTCAGTCGACATCAGTGAACGCAGAGCTGTGATTTTTTCTGATTCCCTTCCAAGTTCTCTGACCCCCTGAATTCTATCCAGATGATCCTCTGGAGGCCCGTGGACCCGGGTGGCTAAGTCCTGCCCCTAGGGAGACCCTCTGGTGAAGGGAAGGACGGGGCATGAGGCTGATGGGCTGGGCAGGAGCAGCCGCGGTGGGCTCAGGAAGGAGACCTGCCCTCGCGAAGCTGCCGTGTAGGTGGGGAGCCCTGAGGTCAAAGCGGTTGCCCCGTGCGGTGTCTTGGAATTGAGTCGCGCCGGTTGAGTAATGACGTGCCAAGACTAAGCTTGGGCGTTTCCAGAAACTCATGCACCTGCGTCATCCTCAGCTTGTAAGAACTACGTGCTGGTTAAAGGCGGGCTCTGCCAGGGGCGCCTGCGTGGCTCAGCCTGCTGAGCTTCCGACTCTCGATTTCGGCTCAGGCCACGATCTCACGGTTTGTGGGTTCGAGCACCCAAGCCTCAGCCAGGTGCACTCACGGGGTAAGTGCTCTGCGAGCATCAGGTACTCTTGTCCTTGTCATTTGCGACAGCACAGTTAGCACTGTAAAATGCCATCAGGTTGGGAACCCAGAATGAGCCCCTCGTAGACGGTATAGCCCCGAGGTTCAGACACAGGCTGGGGCTCGAGACCACCTGCTTGAAACCAGGCTCTGCCTCTAACTGGCTGTGTAACTGTGAACGGTGTTCAGCCTCTCTGGGCCTCAGTGTCTGTCCTCCGTAGAACCAGAAAAATAATATCATCAACTTCACAGTGTGGTTGCCAAGACTGAAGGATGTATGTAAAAGGCTTAGAGGGGCGCCTGGCTGGCTCCGTCGGTTAAGCGTCAGACTTCAGCTCAGGTCATGATCTCGCGGTTTGCGGGTTCGAGCCCCGCGTCGGGCTCTGTGCTGACAGCTCGGAGCCTGGAGCCTGCTTCGGATTCTGTGTCTCCTTCTCTCTCTGCCCCTCCCCTGCTTGTGCTCTGTCTCTCTCTTTCTCCCTCAAGATAAATAAGCATTAAAAAATGGGCTTTTTTACTTAAAAAATAAAAATAAAAAATAAAATGCTTAGAATGATCGCAGGCTCATGTTAGATGCTCATCTGTTAGCCCCATTATTAGCATTGATACTTATTGCCCAGTGAGTGAACCTAGCAGCCCCTAGCACCTATACTTTGCTATTTCCTAAAATCCGATAAACTTCGTTAAAAGTCTAGGAAGGCACTTAACAAGCTCAGTTACTTCTTCTATGGAATAATTTATCGGCCAGAGCCACGGTCACAGATCAGAGAACCTGAGAAGGTTTTTGGAGCAGTGAAAAACCCACGTATACTATGCCCGTCATATACCACTTACGTTCCCTTATTCGATCCTCACCGGGGCCTCTCCGAAGAGTTCCCATAATCCCCATGTTACCGATGAACAAATTGGAGGTTCAGAGAGGAGAGGAGATGAGCCCAGGTTTGAATCGCTGAGTGACAGAGCTAGAATTGGAACCCAGTCCCGTCCTACCCCCCCCCCCCCCCCCGGGAGTCTCAGCGGCAAGGACTATTTCCTGCTGAGCCGGAAGGGTGAGGCCCGTCCGCCTGAAGCCAGCCTCCTTGATCCCCACGCTGTGGTCCCTGTGGGTCCAACAAAGCTGACAGCAGCCAGCATGTTTGCTCTGTGCAAACGAGCTGTGTGCGTTTATCTCATGGGCACTGAGCTGTAGCCTTCCTGCTTGATGCCTGAATTTGTAATGCGTCACGGCCCTCCGGGAAGAGCGCGGCTCCCCTTCAGGAGTTAGGGATGGCGGACGGAGCTTCAGCAGCTGCCAGGCATTGTACCCAGAGCCGCCATCGTGACCCTGGATCACGTGTCCACAGGCCCCATGGCTGGAACAAAGACCCGCTGCCTGTTTCTCTTCCACTCCTCTTCCGTGGCAGTCGGGCGTGAGAGAAATGGGTGCTAGGCGCACAAGAGCGTCCCTGAGTTCTGGGAACCCAGACATCCACCCGTTCATTCCCTGAATGCACGTGCAGAGCACCTGCCGTGTTCTGGGCCCTGCAGATAAAGGGATGATAAGCAGTTCCTGGATACAAGAGCTGCCACTCGGGGAGACACACGTGTACGCGTCACCGTGGCCCTGGGACATAGGTGGGGGTGTTGCAGAGGGCCACGGGAGCCGAAGGAAGGGAGTGGCTACTTCTCCCTGGGGTGAGGCTTGGACGGAACCAGGGAAAACCTTCAAAGGATATGCCATAGAAAGCCACGTAGGTGTGCACCAGGCAGAGACGTGGAGGCGGCCGAGGATGGAGTGGACCAGGACCGCCACTTAGCGGTCACCTCCCAGTGCCGGGCGGGCTCTCCATCAGGCACCTGACCTGCTGTCTCTCACCTCATCGCCACAGCCATCTGATGGGGGCAGGCCTCAGCGTCCTCATCAACCGTGGAGGGAATGAGGCTCGGAGATGTGGAGGTACTTGCCCAAGGTCATGGCGCTGGGAGTGAGGGGTGGAGCCGGGGTGCCCCACTCCAGGCTGACTCCAGGGCTTGTGTCGTTCATACTGAGCCCTGCCAAAGGTGACCCACGGGCAAAGGCCCAAAGGAGGGAAAGGGTCTGAAACACTCAGAGAAGGAAGCCGGAGCGTAGAAGCTCACCAGGATGGTGAAAGGGTATTGGAACCAGAGGACAGGGCCTTGAGTGTCGAATCCTAGAGAATGTCCTGTGTTGCTGGGGTCAGTCGTAACGAATGGTCGCTGATGAATCCCTTCTCCCCGTACCCACATCCTTGGTGTGGATTCTTCGAAGAGATGAAGTCTATTTCCCCACCCCTTGAATGCGGGTTGACCGGTGACTGCTCTGGCTAATAGAATATGGCGGCAGTGATCTTGTGGGAGTCCCAGAGCCTTCAAGAGGTACGCAGCTTCCCATTACGGCCTCTGCTGCCCACAGACTCCACTCGAGGAAGCCGGGGTTGGGCTCCTTGAGGACTAGAGGCCACGTGGAGAGAGACGCCCTCCCCCTGCCACCTCAGCCATCTCAACCGAAGCACCTTGAGTCACTGGACACGTCCAAGAGCCCATCCTGGATCTTGGTCCCAAACCATCGTATGAATGCAGCCACGCAAGAATGACTCCAGATGACCTTTGGTAGAGCCACTGCGCCCAGCCCAGACTGCGGGATCACGAGCAAATATATGGCTGGCTACCCCTGAATTCAGCACAACGACCTGAACTCCTCCCAGCCCAGCGATCTTGGAAACATCCCGCTATGTGGAGGGCAAGCATGCGAAGGCCGGATCTGAACCTAGGGACCCATCACATCTCAACCGCAGGGACAGCTGGGTTCTCCTTTGGAAGCTGGAACCAAACGGCCTCCCCTCCTTGGCTGATCATTTGTTTTACTGCCATTTCTGCCTCCATACTGATGGCGGAGGCAGCTGCCAAAATAAACTAGGGCAGGCCTCACAGCCAGAAAACACCAACTGCCTGGATGTCTTTGCTTGTCTGTTTGCATACCTTTCTTTTTATTCGTGTAGACTCTCCCCTTGGGGACTCAGGGTCACTGGGGAGTGGAGTCTGTCTCAGAGACAGGCGCCGAGCCCTTAATATACACCAGGCACTTTGATGGACACCATGATGATGATGCAGCTACTATTATTTATGGATTCCGACTGTGCGCCTGAGACGTTACCTACTGTACCTTTAATCCTCGTAGTGATGCTGAAGGACTGGTGCTGTTGCCTCGTTTCACTCGGGAGCTGTGAAATCCAGGGGGGCTAAGTGATTTGCCGGTAGGTGGCAAAGCTGGACTTTGGACCCACATCGTCCAGCCCCAGAGCAAGAGCTATTCCATGCCACACGCCGTTTCCTTTCCAAGAAAGGAAAAATCTGGCAACCGAGAGACCAAGCGACGGGAATATCAGGCTTGACTGAACGTGACTGAGCAGGAAAAGGACACAGAGTGAGTAGTCTGTGTATTGCAAAAGATGACTCTCTTTTCGGGGCACCTGGGTGGCTCAGTCGGTTAAGCGTCCGACTTCGGCTCAGTCGGCTTCGTGATCTCGCAGTTTGCGAGTTCAAGCCCCGCATCGGGCTCTGTGCTGACAGCTCGGAGCCTGGAGCCTGCTTCGGATTCTGTGTCTCCCTCTCTCGCTGCCCCTCCCCTGACTCACACTCTGTCTCTCTCCCTCTCAAAAATAAATAAACATTAAGAAATAAATTAATAAAAAAACTTTTTTAAAAAGATGACTCTCGTTTCACTCAACTGGTAACCAAAGGGTCCCAACGTTTACCCTATGGTGTCCTGCAGTGACAGAGGATTCATGGGGTCCGGGTCCCTCCACTTTCTCCCTACCAGCCCCTATTTCCACACAAGTGTTCCAGGAGGAGCTCCTCACCCTGCACTATCCTTGGGCACTACCTGTGTCAGGAAGGACCTAGAAGGAGTGTGCCAGAGGGACATCCCATGCCTTGGGCAGGCCTGAGCAGAAACCCCGCTTCCCAGGTTGGGGAGAGGAACCCAGAGCTCTCTAAACAGCTGTGGTTTCAGGTACCACCTGTCATGGCAAGGTCCTGGGGTCCGGGCCGTCCACCTGGGCACTGCCTGAGGATGAACCATCCAGGAGAGAGACCAAGTCTGGGCCATGAGCACCAGCAAAGGAGGAGGACACCTACAAAATGCTTTTTATGTTAAAAAAAGGTCGATGAAATAGACTCCACGAGGGAACATCGGAATGTTGTTTAACTTTCTTATACCTGTTTTACAGGCCATTTTATACTGTCATTTGGAATCATTATGAGGAAGGAGGCCCTTTAAAGGTATCGATTTCATCCAAGTGCCCCTCTCTGGACCTCAGTTTCCCCATCCACATAACACAACAATTGTTCCCATTTGTGTTCCCAAAACTGACTGGATGTCGAGCCGCCTGTGGAGTTGGGGGGCGTGTCCCAATTTGGGGCTGTGGCCCTAGTGATTCTGAAGGAGGAGGTGGGTCCAGGGATCTGTATCTTAACAAATGTCCCGTGGCGATTCTTCTCACAAGGGAAGGTCTGTGAAACCTGGACGTGAGGACCTTCACCCCTGGAGTACCGATCGTCCTAGGTGGCTCGGGACTGAGAGGTTTCCTGGAACGTGGGACGCTCGGTGCTACAACCAGGAATACTCCAGATCCACTGGGACAACTCGGTTATCTCAACTGTACAAGATGACTACCCAGGGGCCCTCTGGCTCGAACTTGCTGGGACTGTGCCATGGCAATCGTCTGCAATTTTCCCTGAGAGCGGCTGAAGTTCAATGTCTTGTTTCTAAGGCATCTAGAGAGGAGAAGCCGTCCCAAGTCGAGGCGGTGTGAGGCCTCTGGAGTAGCGTCCAGCTGAAAGCCACAGAGTAGAATCCCCAGGGATGGAAATCTTCGCTTCCGGCACACCCCCCTCCAGCCGGACTCTGTCTCCCCGGGGAGCTCTGCCTCAAGAGTTTTCACTGATCGCTCCGTGTGCACGGGGCGCAGGGACAGGAGGCAAAATGAGTGGGTCCCCTTCACCTCTGTTTGGGTTTTAATTTTATCTTTTCAGAAAACGGGTCACTAGGCTATCCCACTTAGTCCTCACGACAACCCTGCCGGTAGGATTTGTTGTTTTTTTTTTTTATCTTATAAATAACAAATCGAAGACCCACTTGCAGCGGATATTTGGTTCCTCTGCATCAGCGCCATCCGGGAGGAAAACAGTGCAGGCCCCATATGTAATGTGGTATTTTCTATCGGCCGTACCAAAAAAGTTCAAACTGACACATATGACCTCGATTTGCTGATATTTTATTTAACCCGATACACCCAAAATGCGATCGTTTCCGCAAACGGTCCACATGAAAAGCGCTCATGAGATATTTCACTTTCTTTCTTTCTTTCTTTCTTTCTTTCTTTCTTTCTTTCTTTCTTTCTTTCTTTCTTTCTTTCTTTCTTTCTTTCTTTCTTTCGTTTGTTTTAACCAGTCTTTGGGATCTGGTATTTATATCTCCTTCTTTCAGCACATCTCAACTCGCCTCATTTCAAGTGCTCAAAAGCCACATATGGTGAGTGGCTACCAAAACCGACAGCTTTTTGATGCACTGGATCTGTCCAGTGCTGAAAAGGGCGGGCTCAAGATCTCCCACTTCAATTGTATCTTAGGGGCAATTCTCCATCCGTCTCAAGTGCGTGTGGCCCTTGTATTCGCTGCTGTGTTGTCTGTGACCATAACGTCTTCTCTGCAAACTATGCCCTGCGTCGCCTGACGTGCCTCTTTGCACGGATGTGTGCTTTTAATCTTGCATTTTACTTTGCCTGCTGATAACCATTACGCCACCTTCTTTCTGGTTGGCACACTTGCTTTTGCTCCCTCTTGCACGGGCTAACGTCGCGTGCTTTCCTTCCAAGGCTTCTCTCCACTCGACTGAGTCAGCTACGCTCTTTATGGGTCTGTTTCTCCCTTCACGACCTGGCGTCTTCACCTTCAACTCTTTTTCCTATCTCGAGGTATCTGGTGATTTCTGGGCTCTGTTGCCTTATGACTTTGGCTCCTCGTGACCTCTCAGAACCCAGGCAACCTCCGCGCTTTGCCTACGCATCATTTATATCATACACCGAACCCCCCCCCCCCCCGCACCTGCTGGGAGTAAATGTTAAAGATACTGATTCTCCAGCGCCCTTCCCTGGAGATTCTATTCTCAAGGGCAGAGCATAACACTCTGTATTTTAGCAATCAACCCCAGTGGTTCTTGTGACCCGGCGACTGCAGGGGGGCGGGGGGGGGTGGTGCCAGTTCCCGAGTCACTTCCTTTCCACCAAATGGAATAGTCTTCCTGGCACCAAATCAGACTGGCAGACGATCTGAGGAGCACTAAGGAGCAAAGAAGGGTGATCCCACTGTGTTAGATGGTTTCGATTAGTTCCACTGCTCAGTGACTTATAGCAGAAGGTGACAGATGTGTTTTTCCTGATAAAATCCCTATACGTACAAATGTCTTTTCCCCCCACAGCCCGCCCATCTCTGCTTAAGAGTTATTTTATTTTTGTTTTTGTTTTTAGATCGTAATATTGGCTTCTTTGCTTTTTTGGGTGGGAAGGCAATAAGGCTCTGTTTGCTAAAGAAATGGAGGGAAATGTTTCCAGTTCTCTTTAATTGAAATGATCTCATATGCAAACAGCAAAAAATTACGCCTCGGATGCGCCTCTGCAGAATTGAGGGGTAATGACCCCAGCTTAAGATAGAAGGCGATGATCCGTTTCATTGTCTAAAGCCGTAAGCATCTGTCATGTGTGGAAGGTTCGCTGCGGGAGCTGCCAGAGCGGGGAGAGGGGCTCTCTTCCTCCTTCCTTCCCTCTGCCTGTGCTCCATTGCCTCTCTTTTGTCAGAGAGGAAAAAGGCCAAAAGTGGGTGGGGCGGGAAGAGGCGGGGGGCGTGTCCTGAGGATGCCCTGGCCCCACTCCAAGGGGGGCCTGGGTGGCTCAGGCGGTTGAGCATCTGACAGCTCAGGTCATGATCTCGTGGTTGACGAGTTCGAGCCCCGCATCGGGCTCTGTGCTGACAGCTCGGAGCCTGGAGCCCGCTTCGGATTCTGTGTCTCCCTCTCTTTCTGCCCCTCCCCCGCTCATGCTCTGTCTCTGTCTCAGAAATAAATATAAACATAAAAAACAAAAAAAAAGAAGGAAGGAAATCCCTGCCGACCCCAGGCCCTTGCCTCCTGCTCCTGCGGGCATGGCCCACTCAGCAGCTCCGCCTCCAGAGGGGTTGAGTGTGTGTGGCATGAAGTCACCTGTGTCCCAAAGTGGAGGGCACTGTGGTTCCTCGTGTCCAGTGGGGATGCTTAGACGGGAGAGAGCTTGGCCCAGAGGGGGAGCACAGAAGGAGACGGCATGGGCTGAAGGGACAGGTGGTCACCTTCTCAAGGGTTTGCTCCTACAGGTACCCCCTTGCCCATCAGCACCAGCAACCCTTCTCTCGCCTCGTGTGAATAAAGTTTGCTGAGAACCCAGCTTGCCCACTTGTTGGTGCGCTGCCTAATGGCCACCCTCACGCCAGTCCGCAGGGTTTGGGCGCCTACCTCTTAAGTTCTCGTGTACTTTGGAGAGCAGACAGAGAGCCCTGTAGGGGAGTCTTTCTCTTAAGGCGGGATTCTGCCTCCAGAGTGTGGGCACAAGCTTAGAGGAGGCGTGGCCACCGGGGACCATATGGCTCTCCACCCCCCAAATCTTTACTATCTGGGCCCTTCAAAGTTGGCCAACCTCCGTCTTAGACTAAACAGCCCGAGTTGGGGATGAAGACAGAGGAGCATCCAAACGAGGACAGGCTTCTGTCACATAAAGGGGGGTGGGCGGGAGAAATGACCGCCAGCACCAAGAACATCCGAAGCAACAGCCCTGTGCGACCAGGCCTCCCGGACTTCTCACTCGCCCCGTCTCGGAGCCTTCTCATTTCTCACCAGGCTCCTCCACCCAGGCCACGACTCTGCCCATCAAACACAACACCTCGTTCCTACCCCGGGGCCCTTGCCCTTGCTTTTGCTCTTACCTGGAATATTCTTTTTCCCAGCTACCCCTGTTCTTGGGTCTTCCTTGTCACTCAGAGAGCTTCGCCCAGAAAGGTTCCACCCCAAACAGGACTTTCCCTTGTCCTCAGGCCTCCCTCAATTGCTTTGTTCTCACCCTTCCGCTCTCTGAAGGCTTTTGTCTGCTCGTTGGTGGTCGTCATCCCCCACTGGGAGACAAACAGGTTCAAATCGAGAGAGTTCAAGGCTGAGTGTATAGGTCTACCCCTTATCTACTTCCATATGGTGGGGAAAGAAAAGGAAAACAGAAGGAGAAAGCGTATCACCTCAGCAGCAAGACCGCGTAGATTATTGAAGGAACGAGTGAATGAACGCATCCCAGGACACTGGGTGAGGCTCTGGGCTTTGGCGTCAGGCTTCCTGCATTAAAACCCCAGCCGTATACTTGGTAGCTGTGTGACCTTGGGCAAGTTACTTGACCTCTGAGGGCCTCAGTTTCTTCGTCTGTAAAATGGGAGTCATACCCTTGCCTACCTCATGGCCTTGTAGGGAGGATTAAGTGAAATGACACTGCAAAATGCTGAATCCTTGAATCCTCGGGGCGCCTGGGTGGCTCAGTCGGTGAAGTATCCGACTTCGGCTCGGGTCCTGATCCCACGGTTCGTGCGTTCGAGCCCCGTATCGGGCTCTGTGCTGACAGCTCAGAGCCTGGAGCCTGCTTCGGATTCTGCGTCTCGGTCCGTCTGGCCCTCCCCCGCTCGACGCTGTCTCTCTCTCAAAAATATATAACCATGAAAAAAAAATTTTTTCTTTTAGAAAAGAAAAATGCTGAATCCGTGTCAACTCTTACATTTACGTCGTGGAAAGGGTTAACTAAGATGCTGCATACGCCACAGGGCGCCCGAGCATCTCAGTCACTTAAACAACCAACTTCGGCCCAGGTCGCCATCTCAAGGTTCATGAGTTCAAGCCCCACATCAGGCTCTCTGCAGTCAGCCCACTTTGGATCCTCTGTCGCTCCCCCCCCCCCCACCCCCCCGCCCCCACCACCTCTCTCTCTCTCTCTCGGTCTCAAAAAGAAATATTTAAAATAAATTTAAGAAAATAAGATGACATGTATATTTCAAACACAGTAGACACCCAGCTCATGGTGGAGCTGTGATTTCTTACCCCCAACATCAGGTCTGCTGCCAAGTTCCGCTCTGGGCAAGACACTGGTGAGCTATGGGAGGCCGGACAAGTCAGTTAACCTCCCCACGCCTGGGGTCCTGCTCTGAAAGACGGAACCCGTTCCTGTTCCCCCACAGGGCTGCTCTGAGAACCAGATGAAGCCACATGCCCAGCCATGCTCTGGGAGACACGGTTCACTGCCCAAAGCACAGGCTTAGGACGTGTTGAGGATGAGAGTGGGTCACAGATAAGGGGGCAGACTCTGGAGTCAGGCAGACAACCTATTAGCTATGAGGCTTCAGCCAGCTTCCTCAGTGCTCGGAGCCTCAGTCTCCTCGTCGAGAGAATGGGGGCAATGATAGTCACTTCAGAGCGTCACTGAGATGATTTACTGTCACCACTATGGTTGCTGGCACAAAACAATGTTCATTCCACGGTGGCCTCTGTTTTTCCTGCCTTGCGGGATTTCATAAAAGCAAAATGTACCACACGAATGCGGATCCCGAGGGGATATGTTTATCCTTGTTCATTGCATCTGTGCAGGAACGCCACAAAGATTTAAAGCTGTGGCCCAGAGGGGATGTGAATTGAATCCATTTTTTTTTCACTGTCAGCCCAACCTCCTGTTTATAACTCCTAATCACAGCTAATTTGCTTTGTGACCTTGGGTAAATCGCTCGCCCTCTCTGGGTCTTAGTTTTCCTTTCTCTAGAAGGCAGTTCATAACACTTGCCTCCTGTGATGTGCCCACTTGGCTGGGCCAAAGTGCCCAGCTATTCGGTAAAACAGCATTCTGGATGTTTCTGTGAGGGTGTTTTTGGGTGAGATGAACATTTAAATCAGTGGACTTCGATGAAAGCAGAATGCTCCCCATAAGATGGGTGGGCCTCATCCAATCAGTTGAAGGTCTGAATAGAACAGAGGACTGACCTCCCCTGAGCAAGAGGGAATCCTAGCGGGTGATCTTCAGACTTGAATCACAATATCAGCTCTTTCCTGGGTCTCCTGTCTGTCAGCCCATCCTGCAGCTTTTGAACTTGTCAGCCTCCCTAATCAAATGAGCCAATTCCTTAAAATAAATCTCCTCTCTCTCTCCCTATATCTATATAGTATAGGTATACATATGTACATATATACGTATATACATGCACATTCTACTGGTTCTGCTTCCTTGGAAAACCCTGACTCACACGCCCAGCCTACCCCCAGGGTCTCAGGAGATCCAGTTAGAAACTAGAGTCTTCCGGGGAGCCTGGGTGGCTCAGTCGGTTAAGCGTCCGACTTCGGCTCAGGTCATGATCTCACGATCTTTGGGTCTGAGCCCCGCATCGGGCTCTGTGCTGGCAGCTCGGAGCCTGGAGCCTGCTTTGGACTCTGTGTCTCCCCCTCTCTCTGCCCTTCCCCCACTCACGCTGTCTCTCTCTGTCTCTCAAAAATCAATACATGTAAAAAAGAAAAGAACAAGAAACTAGACTCTTCCATGCACTGGCAGATCCAAACGGGTCCCTGTGTCTCAGGGTCTGGGGCGGGGTGGGGGGTGGAATCTAAAGGGTATAAAGTTCTCTCCGGCCTCGGGCAAAGGGGTACCGCAGTCAGGGAGAGGGGCCCGGGTGAGCTTTTCCTCGGGCCTCCTGGAGCCTGGAGGCGTGAGTCTCCTGGGGGGCTGAGTGCTGACACCCTTCCCCGCCCCTCCTATTCCTCTTACCTTCCTTTCTTCCGGCCGCCTAGACAAATAACATCGACTGGACGGCCTCAAACAACAGGAACTTTTTCTTTCACGGTCCTGGAGGTTAGAAGTCCAAAATGCAGGTGCTGTCGGGATGGGTTCCTTCTGGAGCCTGGGGCAGAATGTGTCCCACCACCGCCCTCTCCCAGCTTCTGGGGTGCGCTGGCGATCCACGACACACCCTGGCTTGTAGACACATCACCCCAGTCTGCCTGCGCCCTCGCTTGGCTTCTCCCTGCGTGTGCCTCTGTCGTTTTTTACGAGGACACCAGTGATACTGGATGTAGAGCCCACCTTACACCAGTACGACGTCCTCCTAACCACCTGCGTTGGCAAAGAGCCTGTTTTCAAAAAAGGTCACGTTCTGAGGTGCTGGGTTGACATCGGTTCGGAGGGGAGGGGATCCGTTCAACCCAATACACCTGTGTTGGGAGTTTGGGGGCAGTTTAGTCCCAGGGCAAACGGAGAGCAATCCTTCACCCTGTTAAAAAGCAAACTGAAGGCCCCAAGTGGCATCACATAGGTTAAGACCCCAAGTCGGTAAACCGAGACTTCATACCTAAACTAACTGCGGTTTCAACCCCCCAGGAATGTAATCTTTAACCAGTCAACGTGGGAATTCCCTGGCCAGCACCAGGAAATTTATTTTAGACCCGTTCTGTGCCCTCTAGGGGGGCAACCTGCCTGGCCTCAAAGAGTGGATTCTTTGCTAACCATTTCCTTTCCTCCGCTCCTTCTCTACCTCCGAAAACCTTTCATCTTCTGTTCCCTCTACTTGCTAGATGGGCCGCTGCCGGATTCGTGAATCGATTAATGAAGCCAATTAGATCTTTAAAACGTACTCGGTTGAGTTTTTGTTATTTAACCGACTTCAGCAGCTCCATTTATCCTGCTCTCTTCCAGGCTGGCCTGGGCACTGGTGTGAAGACCGCAGCCCTCGCTGCAGGGGGGCCCAGGGAGCCGGAAAATCAGTTGCAGCACGCGTGTCTGTGATGCTCCCCTTTCCTGAGGTGTGTGAGATTTTTTTTTTTTTGAATTACGTTAGTAAGGGGCGCCTGGGTGGCACAGTCGGTTAAGCGTCCGACTTCAGCCAGGTCACGATCTCGCGGTCCGTGAGTTCGAGCCCCGCGTCAGGCTCTGGGCTGATGGCTCGGAGCCTGGAGCCTGTTTCCGATTCTGTGTCTCCCTCTCTCTCTGCCCCTCCCCCGTTCATGCTCTGTCTCTCTCTGTCCCAAAAATAAATAAACGTTGAATTACGTTAGTAATCCAACTCTACTCGATAACATTTGCAAACAATAGTCATTCCAAACAGAGAGAGAGAGAGAGAGAGAGAGAGAGAGAGAGAGCAGCAGCTAGAGAGCCATAGTAGCCTAGGACCTGGATGCTTAAGGTAGAGTCTCCCAGCATCGAGGCCCTCAGGGTGAACCCACCTGTCCATCTGCCCGTGATCTTGGGATTTCAACAAGGAGAGAGTGGGACACAGAGCATGTTTCCTAGAGCACGGGGAGAGTGGAAAATTGGACCTGGAATATTAGAAAACTTTTCATTCCTGGAGCGAACACTCCTCCTCCACGGGGGCTGGGGTGGGGGGCATTTAAGATTCCACCCCCCCCCCGCCCCATCCATCAGACACCAGATACTGTAGGCGCCCAGCGCTGATCCTGTTACCTTTTACCCCGTTTATGGGGGCAAGGGGACCCGGAAGTGGGTGCTGGGCTTCAGTGTGCGCTCTCCCTTCCAGCAGCCAGTGCCCGTGTCTCTTTTCTTGAGGACTGTCCTGCCCTCCAGCTCTGCCCCTTTGCTACGAGGCCAGAAACCTGAAATCCCTGGGATTTACATCCTGCAGCCCCTCCCTGGGCTGCACTTCGCTAGTGACTAATGGGTCCGGCATCTGAAAGTTCCAGCCGCCTTACCTCGGGGCATCACTTACACCCCCAGATGTCCCTGCCAGCTGAAGCTGCCCCTGCCCCCACTGTGATGGGACCTGAGGTCACATCCTTGCCGGCCTTCTTCAGCTTTCCTTCCTGTTGTCCCAACTGCCCGGCGGCTTCCTCGGGGGAGCACTTGCTTGATAAATCACTCCCGTGGGAAACCTCGGGTCAGGTCGGCGCCTGGGGGCTCTGGCCTAAGACGCCCCACCTCTGCAGTGTCATTTGAAGCCCACCTGGAAGACAGACCTTCTGTACCCATGATGCTGACAGCCACCTCTGGGGTGTGATTTGAAGGACCCGGGGCCCCATAATCTCCTCCCCAAGGCCTCTCTCCCTTGTCTGAAATCTCACCATTGCAGATTCAGTCCCGTGGAATGTGTCCCTCACTCCCCTTAAAGTGGAGCTGCTTCTGGGACTACAGCTTCATCACTGGCGTTAATACTGCTCCTTGGAGCGGGGCTCCCTGTAAATCAGAGCCTTTGCTGCCGTGGCTGTTGGTGGGGCCCCAGTCGGCCTGTTCCTCCTGCTGGAGTCGGGCTTAAACAAAATGGTGAAGGCAGAAGTCTGGGCCTCTGCCATGGCCTGCCTCACACCTCGGCTCCCTGCTCCCCACTCCCCGCTCCTTCTGGCTCCTTCCGCTGCCCCATCCGGAGGGCTTTTCCTGCCCCCGGCTGCAGGGAGGCCCCTCCACTCAAGGTTTGAAATAATGGTGACCAGGATAATGAAAATGATAAGGCATCATTATTTTTAGGGTGTTAGTGTTCCGGAGGATGTTTCACTTTAAGTGGGATTTTTGGAACATCAAGAATGACCGTGGGGCCCAAGGGGAAGCTTAAATGGTGGAATTCAGGCACTGCGGCCTCCAGATGAAAGTAGTTTGGAGTCCTGCCCTGTACGTTTCCAATTACGGCCAGGGCATACCGGGCTGCTGGGTAGGTGAATTAGAATGGCAACTCCTGGGGACAGACAAGAGTTCCAAGGGTCCACAGCTTGGCGGGGGGTGAATACAGGCTGCATTTCAGCCCCACTTATTCCTGCTGAGTACCTTTGTGCAGTGTGCAAACCGCCCAGCCGTATAAGGAAGCCCCAAAAACCCTGACTAGTGTTAAAAAGAAAACCACCAGGGGCGCCTGGGTGGCGCAGTCGGTTAAGCGTCCGACTTCAGCCAGGTCACGATCTCGCGGTCCGTGAGTTCGAGCCCCGCGTCGGGCTCTGGGCTGATGGCTCAGAGCCTGGAGCCTGTTTCCGATTCTGTGTCTCCCTCTCTCTCTGCCCCTCCCCCGTTCATGCTCTGTCTCTCTCTGTCCCAAAAATAAATAAACTTTAAAAAAAAAAAAAAAAAAAAAGAAAACCACCAGCATAAGATAGAGTCACTTATGGGAGGCCTGGTCATCAAACCCAGGCTTAATACCTAACCTAACTGTAGTTTCAACCTCCCCCCGAAATGTAGTTCTTAACCAGTCAGTCGGGAAATTTCTGGGCATTGCCAATGAGGTAATCTATCACAGGGCCCTCGCTATGTCCCCCACCTCCTTCGGCCCAGATGAGGTAATCTGCATGATAAGATCCTCTCTGCTTTTCCCCCCCCCGAACAGAAAGCCACCTTGCCTGAAACAATGGCTTCTTTCTTTTGCTAGTAACTTCTTGCCCCGCTGACCTTCCTCTAAAAAGCATCCATTTTATACAACTCCTTGGAGCTCCCCTCTACTTGCTAGGTGGGACGCTGCCTGATTCATGAATCGCCTAATAAAGCCAATTAGATCTTCACATTCAAGCATTGGATGTTTTGTCCATTGAGACCAGGAACAGTAACGGTCAGCATTGAGTTTACCCTGTGCCCCCACTCTGCTCAATACACTGCGCTGTCGTATGTCCCACATCTATCTCGCGAGGTCAGTTACAATTTGCAGCGTCCCCATTTCATAGATGGGGAAGCCGAGGCTCGAAGAAGTTGCAAATCACCCCAAGTCACATGGAAAATAAATAAAAGCTCCAAGGGGTGAGCTCCCATGACTGGGCGTCACGGGAAATGCTTCCCAGAAGCATTTCAGAAGGGAGAAGGTTGGCAGAGGGCAATTCAACCTTGTCGGCAAGTCCAGTTCGCACAGAGGAGGAAGCACCTTGGCTGGGGGGCTGTGGAATGAGGCAGAGTGGGCCAGTGGGGAGGCAGAAGGTCTAAATTTGAGTTTCAAGCCTGCCTTTTATCAGCTGTGTGTCCCCGGACAAGTCACTTAACCATTCTGGGCCTCACCGTCCTCATTTGTGAAAATAAGAGTCGGGGGGGGGGGGGCAGTTGTCCAAGGATCCTTGTAGGCTCTCTCAGATTGCCACTCCTACTAACTCCCCAAGAGCGGCTGCAGAGGGGTGATGAGCGGGCTGCCCCGTCCCCAGCGCCCTGGGTTGGAGGGGGCAGGGGCCCTGCATCCTTAGCCCAGCCTGGACTCTGTGCTCCTAACCTTCCTTGTGGGCTTTTCCATCCTGACTCAGGTCTGCAGCTGCCGCCCGGAGGAGATCTAGCAGAGCCATTTATCAAACACACACAATTAAGGCCGAGATCTATTCCAGGAGCGGAGCGGAGCAGAGCCTGGGGGTGAGGAGGGGAGGGCAGGGGAGGAGAAGGGGGAGGGCGTGAGCTCTGAGCTGTGTGGTTAAGGAAGGGCTGGAGGAGCCCTGCAGCAGGAAGCTTGGGAAGCCCTGACCCTGCCAGGGGGTCTACGCGGCGTCTTACCAGGGCACTCCAGTGCGTGTTACTCCCTTTTGCAGGTGGGGCAGGTGGGGCAAGTGACGCAAGTGACGCAAGACGGATCGTCCAATCGGACCAAGGTCCTCCAGTGAGGGCGGAGCGAGCGTTGGATCCTGGGTGGTCAAATTTAGGCCCTGTGCTTCAGACCGCGCCTGGACAACCAGATACGAAAATAGAGATTTTTGGCTGAGCGTTGGCCTGGGAGACACCGAGAGTAGATATTAGCAGAGAGAAGGAGGCCAGTTATCATGGGAAGAGTTTACCAAAGACAATTTCGAGAGCTGGTTCCGCGATTCCCCGGCTCCACGGCCAGATCAAAGGTATAAAAAATGGAGCGGAGGGAGATCAGTTCGTGGAAATTTCTCCGGGGAGGGTATGAAACTGGTGAAGCAGGCCTTTCGCACTCATCCCGGGGGCTCCAGACCTCTCCTTAGTCCCGCCCAGAGCTGCGCCCACCCCTGCCATCCCTGGGCAGGGAGGCAGCCTTCCTGGCAGGGCCCCTCTGCCTCCTCCCCTCCTGGGAGGGCTAAGCCCCGGGAGAGGCTGAGAAACCCAGCCAGGCTTGTGGGTGCAGGTGCGTGTTCGCCGGAGGGGAGTAGATGCCGTGATGCTGCCCAAATCTGGGATCACCACTCATCCAGCGACCAGCCAGTCCACCTCTAGAGACCACCCTGGGCTGGAGACAGCCACCTCTGGCACACAGGTGCCCAGAGACCGGTCCACGCGGGGATAGGAAGGCCCAGCCCCTTCACCTCAGTTCTGGACTTCTCTGAAGGGCCGCCCCAGCTCCAGAGCTCCCCGGGGATGGCGCGGCTGCGGTCGTGACGCCCCCCGGCCCAATTCCTCCTTCTGCTTGGTCCTGCTTCGCTCACCCACTTGCGGGGGGTTGAACCCGTGCGCAGGCAGATGAGTGAAGTGGGAACACACGTGACTGTGTATGTGAGCCTTCGTGTGAAGGCAGACGTGTGAACGCGTGTGAGCGGGATCGCGTGTGCATACACGCCTATGTGCGCACACGTGCGGAGGTCGTGTTCCCTGCAGCCCTGCAGAGCCGGGGGGGGGGGGGGGGCGGGGGTGACACGTGGGCCCGCCTGGTTCCCCAGCTTCTCCCTCTCTCTCACTCGCTGGCCCGTGTGATGCACGCCTGCAGGAGGTGACGTCCGCTCTGTGAGTGTGGTGTCCACGAAGCCCCGTAGCATGGCCCGGGCAGATTCTGCCTGTCTCTCTGCCCTTGTCCCTTCTGCCTGTCCTCCCCACTGCCTGACCAAAGAGCATCTCTTACCATGGGGAAGGCCCCCGTGGAAACCAAGGCTGAGTCTGGACAGAGGAGGGGAGGGACTCTGGGCTCCTGTGGTCCAGTCTCCCACTTGGACAACACTGAGGCCACCTGGCTTCTACTCGCTCCCCCGTGATGGAAGCTTAAGCTGTGGCCACCGCCCAAGCAGCCACAGAGGAACTCCCCTCCCCTCAGCAACCCCAAACCCGCCACCCCATCCCTTCTCCCCACTGGACTTGGCTCCTCCCTCCTCCCCGGTCCGGTCCCAGATGGCCCACGACAGCCCCGTTGTCCCTGCCCGGCTTCCTGTCCTGTCCCACGCTGCTTCCCCAATAGTTCCCCTGTAGTCCCCACACAAGGACATTAGGTCCTGCTGCCCCCTCCTGGACCTCCCCTCTGGACACTGTTTCTATAAAGTGCGGGGTCCAGATTTGAACCCACAGCGCCACAGAAGGGAACTCGCCCCACTCCCAGGGCCCCCATTAAGCTAGGAACAGTCCACGGTTTTAGCAGCCACATCACATTGTCTGTGCTCACACTGACTTGAGGGGTCAGATACAAATGACCGGATCATTTCCAGTGGAATTTTGCCAAGCCGGCCCCATCCACCCACCCTGGGCTTGTTCCTTGGGACCATTGATTTTTTTTTTTTTCCTCTGAAAGTACCAGATTTTACATTGATTACTGTTAAATTTCTTCTTGTTGATTTTGGCCCAGCATCCCGCCTGGGAAGAGAGCTTTGGATCATAAATCAGCTGTATCAGAATAACTTGTGCTTTCGAGGTTTGGATGAACACATCTTTTGTGTCTTCATCCAAGTCTTTGGCAAAATTACTAGACAGGTTTGAGCTGGGCAATGTGCTCTGTGTCCTACGGTCTGCTATCCAGTCATCCTGTGAAAGGGGGGCAATGTTTAACTAGGGGACACCTGACTTTGATGAGGCCCGTCTGGCCCTTGGATCACGCCATGTTCTTTTCCAGATGCTCTGGACTTTCTGTCTAGTCAACCAGTCTAAACCTTTTTTGTGGTGATCAGAATCCACCCTTCTACCCTCCCTGCTTTTTGGTAAACCAAGGAACTTGTCCCCTCTGCAGTCTCCTTGCGATTTTTCTCTTCTGCCTGATCCTTGGACCCTCCACAGGATCTTGGAAGTCTTTGCTATATGGAGTGACCATATGATTTTCAGCCAAAGGAGATAACTTTGAGAGTGTATCAGTTATCAAGTGCTGGGTAACAAATTACCCTAAAACGTAAGACCACAAGTAATTGGCATCTCACAGTTTCTGCAGGTGAGACGTTGGGGAGTGGCTTAGCCGGGAGGGTCTGGGTTAGGGTCTCTCCGGAAGTTGCATCCAAGATGTTGGCCAAGCTGCTGTCATCTGAAGGCTTGGCTGGGCTGGAGGATGCATTTCCAAGATGGCTGACGTGGCTGTTGGTAGGAAGCCTCAGTTTCTTACCATGTGGGCCTCTGTAGGAGTGTTTGACTTTCCTTACGATGTGGCAGCAGACTTTTGCCAGTATGAGTGATCCAAGCAAGTGCAAGGAAGAGGCCACAATATCTTTATGACATAGTCCTAAAAGTGACATCTTGCCACTTCCGCCATATTTTATTTGCTAGAAACCAGTCGTTAAGTCTTACCCACACTCAGAGGAGAATTAGGCCTCGCATTTTGAAGGCAAGAGTATCCAAAAAAGGAGTGCTGACATATTTTTAAATCACCACATGGGTGAAGGGAGGTGTTTTATAATTATGCCAGAATGATGGGTTTGAACCAGGACCGTCCTGCACAAAGCATATTTGGTCACCCGACTCCTTCACAGTCTCTCAAATGTTTGGACCATGAGCTACAGTTAAGAATCAATTATGACCTGGGGTGCCTGGGTGACTCAGTTGGTTGAACGTCCGGCTTTGGCTCAGGTCGTGATCTCACAGTTGATGAGTTCGAGCCCCACGTCGGGCTCTGTGCTGACCGCTCGGAGCCTGGAGCCTGCTTCGGATTCTGCATCTCCCTCTCTCTCTGCCCCTCCCTCGCTCATGCTCTGTCTCTCTCTGTCTCAGAAATAAATAAACATTAAAAAAAAATTTTTTTTTTAAATCAATTATGACCTTCACATATACATATGTAACTGAAACAAAAGTTCACGGAACGGCATTTAACCTTACCATCTACATTTGTAGGGGAGGAAACAGTTCTCCTTGACCCTCTTAGGGTCCCTGCCTGGATCTGAAAATTAAATTGACAAAGATAGATGAACAGGAGAAGACCACGCAAACTTATTTAATGTACGTTTTCTGTGACACAGGAGCCTCCACAAGGAAGTGAAGTCCCAGAGGAACGGACCCGTGTATGTTTGCATGACGTTTGAGGAGGAGCGGACAGCTGTGGAGGAACGTGATACCGTGAGGTACGTGTTGTAAACTGCGGGCATCCAGAGAAGGCTGTTTGTTAGCGTTCTTCTGGGTGATTCCCTGGTCTTCAGAGAGAAGGACGTTCCTCTCCTCCAGGTCTAAAGAGGGCGCCACTCACATGATCTGCTTCACGAAAGAAGGGTGGAGGGGCCGGTGCTCCGACTTAGCCTTCTGACCTGCCGTCCTCTCAAACTCCTTCAATGTAAAATACTCAGTATGCCAAGGTGCCATACTTAGGGGGGAGTGGGTCTTAGACCCCGTCTGAGGAAACAAACCAGTATCCTGGGGTGTGCTTTCTGTGGGCACTGAAGCTGCTAAGCCTCTCCATTTATTTTGGAGCTCTCCATGGGTCTGACCCAAGCTTCGGAACCTACTTTTCTTATCTTTCCTACCCCCTCCTTCCTCGACACACACACACTCTCAACCTTTAGCTCTTTGGAGTCATAGAATTATGAAATGTCAGACTATGAAAGAGGCTCTGGGCCCGAAACGACACACACCTTCCTGACGATGCTCAAGACAGACGTTACCAATGCATCATGGTAATGTCCCATGAAGCTCAGTGTCTACCTCAGAATCCTTCCCAACCCAGCATTCCAGGTATCCAGTTTTTTTTGTGAGACAAAGTCTAGTTTACAGATGCTTTCTTTGAAGCTTTAAAAGTCAACTCTGAATCCCAGAGAAATGAAGTCGCTCTTCCAAGGTCACACGGCCGGTTGGTGACTAGGGGAAGATGGGCAACAGGCTCTCCTGCCCGGGCCTTTGCTCTCTCTCTCTCTCCTGAGCCAGGGTTTCTGAGACTTTGCCCATTTATTCACTGTCTTCTCGGACCTCGTTCTCTTGACCGGCGATCTCTCGCCATCTCATTCTTCATCCACCGCCCACGGACTACCAGGTGATTTACAAGACCCCAGACCCTTCTCAGAGAGAATCTTAGCGAGTGGCTGATCCACACGGAGCCACGGCCAAGAGAAGCAGCTTTGTTTGGGATGCGATCCACATCGGGAAAGAATGCACTCATCCTGTGGTCCAGATCTCTCCCCAACGGCTGGAATCGAGGGCCCGGAGTCCCCGCGGCCATCCATTACCACTGAGACGGCCCAGGCTGGGAGCCCGTGTTGTTTTATATGACGGCTTATCCTGCCGTGAGCCGTTCTGTGCCCCTCGCTGGCCGCTCACCTTCTGGTGCAGGCATCGGCTCAGCGATGAAGAAATGCACAAGCCCGTGGGCCATCACCGGCAAATGTCCGGTTTTCATGCTGCCTGGAGGGTGCGGTTTCTGGGGCAGTCCAGGGTACCCCAGGTGCACCAAGGGCTGACGGGGAACCCACAGGAAGGGACACCTGATAAGCCAGGAGAAGGTTCAGAAGGATGGAAAGGTTGCTCTGTAGCGAGGGAACGGCAGCAACGAACGCACAGAGGCGTAAGGGAGCGGTGAGTTTAGGAGCAATACAGACATTTCCGATTGTTGGGGGTATGCTGTGAGGCTGGGGCAAGTGGCAGGTGACGGAATGGAGAGAGAGAAAAAGGAAACAAGCAAGCGAGCAAAAAGTATCCGTAACATGCCACACGGTAATAGGAGCAAAGGCAAAAGTCAAGCAGAGGTGGGGACAGAGCTGGGGATGCTGTAGGTAGGTGGGTGGTCAGGGAGGGCTTCTCTGAGGAAGGGACATTTGAGCCGCCGCGTGAGCTGTGCAAGGGTCCTCTCCCACCTGATCTCATCTGGTCCTCATGACCGCGTGAAAGGAAGGCCGCAGACAAGGACCCTACCGCCCCAGGGCTGGGCCTGGGCTGGGGAGTGAGTTTGAGGCAGAGCGGGGCCCAGGATCCGGCGCTCCAGACACCCAAGGCAGGGGTCCTTTGAGCTCAGAGTGGCCTCCTCCGCCAAATGTGGGCTTTGGCCCAGCCCAGGACCTCTCCTCGGTCTCTGCAGCCTTGTCACCCACGACCCTACCCAGCAGCAAGATGAGGTTAAGACGGGCTCTGACATCAGACAGGTGCAGCTCTAATTCCAGTCTCTCCTATTAGCTGCTTCATCTGGAGCAAGGAAGCCTCAGTGTCTTCCCCCGTGAAAGGGGGTAATCGAGCATCTTTCTCGTGGAACACCGGACGGTGCAAGCAAAGCCCTTAGCACCGCGCCCGGCACACGTAGACGGGGCTTATGGAACGCGAGTTACCGGCCATCTTGGCGCACAGGGCCCCCCGCCTCCTCGAGCCATCTGAGTGATGACCACAAGGCCGCTGCCCTCGGCTGGGCCATGGCGGGCTTGGCTCGGTGCGACAGGGCGGGCTGTTGTAGAGCGACCCGGCCCCCTTGTCTCGAGGTGGGACCCGCTGTGTCCCTTCTATGCCCTGTCACATCTGATGCACCCTCCTCGCCTTCCCTTCTGTTTGCCCGGTGCTTCCTGCTTTCAGACCTGCTCACTTTGCTCCCTAATATGCATCGCTGACAGACATTATGTTTATTTCCTTGTTCCCTTACGGCCGTCTCCCCTGACAGAAGTTGGACACCCCGATGACGGAGATTCGGGGCGCTCTGTGTGCAGCTGCAGGTCTGGCGCCCAGAACGTGACCGACTCCCAGTAGGTCCTGGAAACATGTTGGTTGAACGGGTGGATGAAGAAATGGAACAAATGTGCCGTGGATGTCCGTGGCCACGGGCCATCTCCCCAGACAGCCTGTGTTATTTTCTTTCAGGCCACGGCTGCAGAAGGTCAAGGGTCTGGTCCATTTCCTTAGCCATCCTGACCTTGGCCCGAAGGCACTCGGCCCTTGGCATGGGAGGGCCTCCTTCCATGCACCCGTGTTCCCTCCAAGCCGGCGCAAGGGGGACCCTGTCTTTCTTCCTAGCTCTCAGGTCAGGTCCATGAGGAGACAACAGGAGGGGAAGACGGATAAGCCTATGAGGCCTCTGGGGACCCAGAAGGGCCCACGTCTGCACCTGTCACCCCTACTGCACGGCCCTGCTCCTCACTCCATCACCACTTCAGTCTCCGTTAGGAAGCTGGCGGTGGAGTCCGAATCCCCAGGGGTTTGGACTCGTGGGCGCCACGTGCAGCGATGATCCCGCCAGCCTCAAAATCAGGCCCATGGAGCCCCACCCGCGGGTGCAGGAGGCGGGGAGAGTGGGACAGGGGGCAATATGGGCCGGTGCGACTCAGTCTAGGGGCCGCAGCCCAAACAGCAGCTGTTTCCGTGATTCAGCAAAGAGCCGGGTGGGGGTGCTGACGGCTGGGGTGGGCCGGGACTGGAGCTGAGTGAGAGGAGTCAGGGAAGGGGGGGGGGGGGGGGACACGGGTCACCCTGCACGGAGGCCCGCAGCCACTACTTTTGGGTCCTGCCCCCGCATCACCTTAGCCCCGTGGGCCTGCCTTCACCCCCGTGGCCTGTTGCCACATGTAGGTTTCACTGTTACCCAGGTATGGTGAGGCCAGCAGATCGGGGCATAGTCTGCCGCCCACAGATCCCAAGAGGAGGGGACCGTCACATCATGGGGAGCCACGCAGGGAAGGAGCAGGCGGGTCAGGACGCAGCGCGAGTGGGAGGGAAGCATAGGGGCAAGACCCTGTATTGTGGTTTCCGCAGGGAAGAGTGGGTGGGCAGGTAAGCAGGCGAGTTTGAGTAATTTCATTGGGCTCTGGGGCCCAGGAACTGTCGCTAGTTGTCTGGTATCTGGCCCCAGGGTGATCAGGGCAGGTGGGTAGCGGCCCAGATATGAGGGAAAAATGAGGTGGTTGTAATACGTCTCTGTTTGGGTTGCCCCTAACAGGCACACTCACAGGCCAGTGGTTTGCGCTCTCAAGGAACTGGCCAGCCCGGGGCGGGGTCGTCCCTCCAGGGTCACAAAGGCCCCAGATGTCAGAGCATCAGAAACGCATGGGTAATACACACCCCCTACCCCGTTCGCCAGGGGTGATGCCTGGGGGCGGCACTCAGGCCACGGTTGAGCCCCAGCACCGGTCCGATGACTGGGGGGAGGGGGGGCTCTTGGCAAATGGTGGATGAGGGGCCACCATGGACCAGGCACGGTGCCGGGCACTGGGGGACAGAACAGTGAACAAGAAGGCAAGATCTCTCCTCTCAAGGATTTTATGCCCTGGAGGCACGGCGGACCCCGAAACAGTAAACAAACAGATAAACGAGGGGGCCTCGGTTACTGGGAAGTGTGATGGCGAAATAAAACGCCAAGATGTTACGGCCTCCGGGCAGGATGGAAGGAGAGGGGCTCCATCGGGAAGGGCGGTCAGCGTAGCCTCTCGGAGGAGGTGACCGTTGGGCTGAGACCTGAATCTTGACAAGGAGCCACGCAAAGATTTGGGGGCAGAATATTTTAGCGGGGGGAAGACGCGAAGGAACGAATAAATGAAAGACCAAATCCGTTTCTCGGTCTGGGTCTGGATTGCCCACCTCCTTACAGCTGGCGGCAGGGTATTTTGAGGCCTGAATGACATCCGGGTCAGAATCTCACATATTCACATCGCTTCTATCACGGTCTCCGTCACGAAGGGAGACATTCCACAGGGTGACCTGGGCCCTGTGAGCAGGCCTCGGGTCAAGACACCCTTTTAACCATCCACGTTCTCTGACCCCCTGCTTCCAGGCAGACAGGCTCTAAGTAGTTGTAACGGGCGTCTCTCCCGCGCTGGGGGCTGGAGCAGACACCTTGAGACGCTCGTCTCGCTGGCTCGCAAGGCTGTCATGGCAGCCGTGTGCACCCCCCTGCAGGCTGGGGGCCCCGCACACCGCATCTGTCCCAGCCACGTGGGTCCCTGCTCCCCCCTGGGGAGGCCCCTGCCGCCAGGCTGGGTTCCAGAGGGGATTCACCACCGGCCCAGGAAAGCGGATCATGTCCAAAGATCGGGTGTGAGAGGAGGTCGGGAAAGGCAGGAAAGCAACCTTCCCTGAGCGCCTACTTTCTGCTCGGGGAAAGGGAGTGACTTCCCCAAGGTCCGGCCATCTCCGTTTCATTCATTCATCCGCTGGTCCAGGTTTCAAATATTTCTTGGATCCCCTAGGGGGTGGGCAAAACACGGATTTCAGAGCCCAGACACCCCCGGTCCAGAGCCTTTCCTTCCATTTCCTAGGAAGGGGGCCTAAGGCAAACTTGTCTGCCTCAGTTTCCTTATTAGTAAACCAAAAGATAATGGCACCGGCGCCTGATGAGGCTCCCCGAAGCATCAGCAGGAATGCCTATGGGTCACCCCGGCCCACAGGTGGTCCTCACTCACGTCCGGCACTGGCTTAGGGATTGCGGACCGACGGACAGGACGCCACAAGCCTGGCCTTCAAAATGCTCAAAGACTGGGGCGCCTGGGTGGCTCAGTCAGTGAGGCATCCAACTCTTGATTTCGGCTCCGGTCATGATCTCGCTGTTCGTGAGATCGAGCCCCATGTGGGGCTCCGGGCTGACGGTGTGGAGCCTGCTCGGGATTCTCCTGTCGCCCTCTCTCTCTGCCCCTCCCCCTCTTGGGTGCTCACCATGCACGCACGTGCTTACACGCCCTCTGTCTCTCAAAGTAAAGAAATAAGCATGAAAAAAAAATGTTTTAATGCTCAGAGACTAATGAGGGACAGACATGTCACAGCGGCTCATGCCAGTAGGCAAGGTTGGAGTGGGTGCCACATAAAAGCGTGAGGGACGTGTTACGGGTGGTTACGTTTGGGTGCAGTGAGGGGGAGTTTTCAAGGAACATATGGCACCTGAGTCTCATGAGAGGGAGAGGAGAGGGTACATCCAGGTGGAGGGGATAGCCTCAGCAAGGCTTGGAGAGAGACCTAAAGGCTGTTCGGGGACAGTGGGGACAGAGTAGATCAATGTCGCTTGGGCAAGGGGACCAAGGGAGAGATTGGCAAGGTGTGGTTGGTGGATTAAGCTGAATGGCTTTGACTGTGACAGTAACGAACTTGAACTTCATCCTCTGGGCAGAACTTGAACTTCCCTCTGGGGAAGGCCATAACATACCCTGGCGGGGTCTTAGGGAGAGATTTTCTGGGACCTTGTGGAGAACGAATTAGCAGGGCTGAGACCGGGGGCAGAGAGCAGCTCTGAGGTCCTGCAAGTCCAGCCGCGAGATGGAGAACAGACGGATCTGGATGAAAAGGAGACCGATCTATCGAGCACTTACCATGTTCCGGACACGCCCCGTACATTTGCTCACTCGCCTCTCAACAGTGCTCTGAGTGGGTGCTCTCGTTCCCATTTTACAGATGAGAACACTGAGGTACAAGGAGGTTAAGTAACTTGCTCAGGGTCACGCAGCCAGCGACGTGGAGCCCTGGGATTCTGATTCTGGTCCATCTGAATCCAAAGCCCTGATACTTCCCAGACCCAGATGCCCACAGGGAGAGAAGGCCCAAAGGTGAAGAGATGCACGCAGTGGAAACTTAGCAGATCCCGACAGCTTCTTCCTTCGTCAGCCTCCCTGAGCTGGGCATCTTCCACTGGCTCCTCCAGACCCTCAACCCACCCCCCTCTTTCTCCCCCTACTCCGTGTCCTGGGAGGCTGGTGGCATGGGAGGCGTCCACAGGCTCCCTGGTCCTCACCCATTAGCTTCTGGCTGGGTTCCATCAATGGGACAGGAGAGCCGAGGGAAGGAGGAGAGTGAGTGAGCTTGCTGCTTCCCCCTCCGATGGGCTCTGTCCCCCCACTGACGCCCCAGCTCCTCCAGGTGGCCCTCTCCACACAGCGCGCTGCCCCATCGGGCAGCTCCTCTCTCTCCTGCCCTTTCAAGCCTGGGGGTGGTGACAGTCACTCCTGCTTTTCATATGGGTCTGTCTGTGACGTTGGCCCTCAGGAGAGAGGGCAGCAGACAGCAGCTTCTAATGCTGGTCCCTGACGTCATGGGGGTGGCTGAGCTTGCCAGGGAGTGTGCAGAGGATGACGCTCAGGGACCAAGCTGGGAAGGAGGGGGGGACGCTGACATTTAGTCCCCAGAGGGTGGGAGCCAATCAGACAGCTGGGGCTGGGTGGGGCTGGAGCCTCCCTTGCTGGTAATTGTTACTGCGATCCCCACTCCCTTTGGCAGAGGGAGAGGGGCTGTGCCAGGAGGTCTGTCATCTGGGAGACCGCCCTTGGCCCCTCTGGAGGGGAAGCCCACCAGTTCTGCCCTGCCCCCCGCCCCCTGCCCCCTGGGACTTTTCAGCCCAGCTTTTGGCGGCTGGCTCGGGGTTCTCAGAGGGCTGATGAGGGCACGTGGGGCTACCTTCAGGGTTACCGGGGGAGTCTCTGTCTGGGAACGGGGTGACCTTTTTTTGAAAAGCCTGTTCATCCCCAGGGCCCTGGTTGGCTGAGCCTTCTGGAGCCAGCCCCGGTGAGGGGGGCCTTTCCAAGAATCAGGATCCCATCTGCCCCCTTTCCCCCGCCCTCCCTCCACCTACCCGCCTGCCCTCTGGCCTGTGTCAAGCTCCAGAAAGGCACTGCCGTCCCCAGCAGCCAGCTAGCGGGGGGGGGGGGGGGGGGGGGGATATGCCTAGTGGCAGGGGAAGAGGAGGGATGGAACCAATCACATATGTCTAAGGCCAGAGGGGGAAGAAAGATAGTTACAAAAATCCACCTGTGAACAAAGGTAGGTCCATTTAGAGCCACAAGGCGTGAGAGCTAGGAAGGGTCTTCCAGAACCCCACCTTGCTGCACAGACGAGGACACTGGGGTCTAGAGAGGGGACGCTGCTCAAAGGCCTTGAAGACTGGCCTGGCTCAGCCTGGCACTCGTAGCCACCACCCATGTCCCTGCGGCTCTCACCTGTCAGACTCCACACCCCAGGACCAAGAATACTTTTCCATGCGTCGGCATCCATGTGCCTGCAAAGGGTCCTGATCCAGATTTCTACCCCACCTTTGTGCCCCTCCTCCACGGTGGAAGCAGCTGGCTGGCCCCACGGCGGGGGCTGCCTGGGTGCGAGACGACCGTGTTTTCACAGGGCGGAAATTAGATCTGCTTCTCGGGGAGAAGTGTTGGGAGCTGAAATGCCAGCCAGTTGGGTGTGGCGGGGCCTCCTCGTTCTGTGCTCCGCAGAAGCCAGCCACATGGAGGGAGGGACAGGGAGGATGGGCCGCCACCGGGCAGGGCCGTAGGAAGGGGTCAGGGACAATGTGCAGGTGGAGAATGGAGGTTTTAAGAACAGAGGGCTCACCCAGGGGCAGGCAGCGAAAACAACACCCCGTACTTAGACCTCACCTCCTCTACAGCCTCCTTTCCCAGCCCGGGCTTACCCCTTGACTCCACACTCGAACCCTGGAGGGCAAAAGGACCCGAGCCAGCAGTGGCCAAGATGGGCCTCTCCCTACTTGAACATTCTAGTTGGGGTCTTCCAGCCACGACAGATCGGATTATGACTCAGCAAGTACTTATCACCCTCCTCGGCCGCCGAGCACAGTGTATACCCCCCTGCACGCTGAAGTTGGGCTTGTCCGTGTCACTGGCTTTGACGAGAAGTATCAGAAGATGTGGCAGAGCAGAGGCTTGACATGTTGACATGTGCTTATGTGGACTGAGCTGCTCCCTTGCGTGCCGGTGCTGTCTGTACAAAGAGGTTCCCCTGGGCAGCTGTCGCCCGTCAGCTGGAGTCGTAGAATGAACGTGTGTGGAGGGACCCGAGCCCGCCTCGCAGTCTGAAAGAGCGCCCGGCTGAGCCCAGCCTAGATCGGGAAAACCGTGGTCAACCTGCAGGCCCACGCGTGTGAGAATTACTGCTCACTGCTGTCACTCACTGACTTTGGGGATGGTTTGTTTCGTAGCATTATTACGGTAATCGCTGACCGATACACAGGCCCAAAGCTGGAGCCAGAGAAGAGGCCAACGGCTGGGACGTGGAAGATCCGGGCTCTCCACGTCCCTCCCCTGCCACAGCCGTGAGAGAGCGGTGGATAGAGAGGATGCTCTGGATGTTCTGAGTCAACTCAACGAGGAGTTGCATACCCATGCAGGGAGGGCCCAGCGCCTCTGCTGGTACTAACTACATCTCTGTGAGAAAACTGAGGCTCCTAGGGAGATCTCCCCAAGGCCGCGGAGCTAGAAAATGGCAGAGCTGAGGCCAGAACCAGGTCTCCCGGCTCCAGTTTCCAATCTACCAGTCAGCCCAACCCTGAGCCAGTTGAGCAGTGAGCCCCATGAGGACCAGAACCACTGGCCTGGCCAGCCACAGGCGAAAGAGGGAAGGCAGAGCTCCGCCCCCCCGCCCTGGGTGCCGTGCCGTCAAGGCTTCGGGAGTGTCTCCCACTGCTCCAGAAGCTTCTGCTGCTGAGAAGATAAGGCTGGGTTCAAAGCCTGCTTGCCCTTGGGCAACTTTCTTAACCTCTCTGTGCCTCAGTTTGCCCATCTGTAAACAGGGGAAGACTAGAACAGTTCCTACTTAGCTCAGAGGGTGCTTGTGAGGATTAAATGAACTACAGTCCCTGCATTAAATGGACTAAGTGTATAATCCCTTCACCTAATAAATGCACCACTAATGTTTGTTAAATAGACGCTAAGTAGCTCCACCCACCTCAACCTGCTAAGACGCGGCTGAACACAGCTAATTTTGACTTGGGGAGAACTCACTCTGAATCAGACACTGTCCCAAATGTTTTTCGTGTGCATCAACCAAGTTAGTCCTCACCGAAGTCTTGGAAGAGATATGGGCGGTATCCTTATCCCTCCCGTTTCGCAGATGGAGAAACTGAGGCACAGAACAGGTTCCTAATGGTCACACTCTGGAGCTCCAGCTGGGTGGAAGGCAGAGGTGCAGAGATCACCGGTCCCAGGCCTGGTGGCTCTGACCAGCTGTGTGGTTGGGGGCAAGGACCACCTACCCCACGGGGTTGTCGTCAAGATTAAACGAGATCACGCAGGTGGCCTGCCTAGCATGACTGCCGACCTATGACAGGGCTCAGGAAGTAGGGAAAGTTATTTAAAAATGGGAAAAGGCGGGGCGCCTGGGTGACTTCGTCTGTTAAGCGTCCGACTTCGGCTCCGGTCAGGGTCTTATGGGTTCGTGAGTTCAAGCCGCACGTTGGAGCCCCACATCGGGCTCGCTGCCGTCAGCACTGAGCCGGCCTCGGATCCTCCGTCCCCCTCTCTCGCTGCCCCTCCACTCCCCTCTCAAAAATAAAGCAACATCTAAAAAATTTGTAGCTGTAAACAATAAAATAAAAACCGGAAAAGGGACCGGGCAGACGTCCTAACGCCAGAACAGCTCCGGGGCAGCCGGGACCCTGACAGCCTCCCTCAGCTCCACGGTGAGAATTTGGGGGGAAAACACCTTCCCCCTTCCCACCCCCGCTCAGAGCTCCGGGGACTCGTCACGGGGCAGGTCTCCTGGGAGTCAGCTGGCCCCGGGTCCCACTTACAAGCTCTGTGTCCTTGGGCAATCCCTGCTGTCTCCAGGCGCGGTTTTCACATCTGTGCCGGGGGCAGCCACCACGCTTTGGTGAGGGGGGGGGATGAGACCACTTAGCTCAGGTTCAGGAGGTCCTTGCCACGTGCTAGCCACTCATGCACGCCTGTCACACTCTCCTCTGTAGTGGGCCCTGTTGTTATCCGCATTTTACAGAGACGGAAACTGAGGCTCAGACAGGTCAGGGAAACTGAGTCAGCTCCCATGGCACCTGAGTGGTAGAAGACAGCTGTCAGCCCAGCAGGGCGACAGAGCCCTTGGCCTGTGGCTTTGCTTCTAGGGATTTGTCTCCAGCTCCCTGGATTTAAAACCAAGGAAACATGGGTTGCGTCCTGACTTCATGGCCTGAGCTCAGAGGTCCCTGGCTGTTTGTGAAACGCAGGCCTGGGGTTCCAGACAGGCCGACACGATTCCCTGCCCAGGCCCACTGCCCAGTCTTCCCAGGACCCAGGCCACACACGGCGCGGCCAGGCCTTCCTGCCTCCGCCTTCCTCCTGGCTTGGCGGTGAACGTGACCTCTCCTCGGCCAGTTCCTTCGCGTTCCTGTCGCTCCGGTTGGCGACTCCTCGGGCCCAGGACAAATCGCTCCTTCGCTCTGCCTGCAGCCAGGAACATGCCGCTGCGCGAAACCCTTTTGCCCCCAAGGGGCTCCCCGTCTAGGCCTGTGGCTCCAGCGGGAGGCTGGCCCAGCCCAAGTCATCTCTCCGGGGCCGGAAGGGCTGCTGGGATCAGCCGGTCCACCTCCCCCTTGTCACAGAGCAGGAGAGAGAAATGCAGACGCGGGCAGGACTCCGTCCAAATACACCCGAGCTTAAAACAGGGTCAGCGCAACCTTGAAAACAGCCACCGCTCGAGTCTCAGGACGTGCAAAGAGCTGCACTGGTTGCTTATCTTTTCATCCAGTGCTCAGTCCCGCTCGGCAAGGTGGGTGCTATTGCTGCCATTTCCAGAGGGAACTGAGGCACAGAGAGGTTAAGCTGTTTACCTAAGACCACACAGAAAGCGATGGTCTAGGGATTTTTTTTTTTTTTAAATTTTAATGTTTATTTTTGAGAGAGACAGAGACAGAATGCGAGTGGGTTAGGGGCAGAGAGAGAGGCAGACACAGAATCCGAAGCAGGCTCCAGGCTCTGAGCCGTCAGTCAGCACGGAGCCCGACGAGGGGCTTGAACTCACGAGCTGTGAGATTGTGACCTGAGCCGAAGTCGGACGGGTTGGGTAGGACGGTCTGCTTATCAATCTGGGCTGCTTCTCTGGTGCTCCAGCCCTGACCCGATCTTTTTTCCAGAAGGGTTCACAACCATGTCAAGCTGCCAGTGATAACAGAGAGAAAGGTGCCCTCCCCGGCCCCTGTCTCCTCCCTGCCTCCCCCTCCCCTCCCCTGTTCTTCTTACACTAGGGTCACACTGGTCCTTCCTCATCCACCCCTCCAGATGCTTCCTTGCCTCATCCCCACCTGTCAGAACCCTGCCTACGTGCAGGTAGAGGAAGATCAAATCCCTCCGCACCTCGTATGAGCTGTGTGATGTTGAGTAAGCCACTGATGCTTCCTGAGCCTCCGGTTCCTTCTTTACAAATGGGGTGATAATAACAGCTTTTGGGGGGGGCGGATATTGGAGGATCGCACGTAAAGCAGTCGAGTGCTGCACTGAGTGGTATTGGTGGCAGGGGGTGGGGGTGGCTACTCACGAGGCCCAGGGCGGGATGGGCCGTACCGCTTGGATTCCCGAGAGAGGACTCCCAGTGGTGGCCAGACCATGTCTGAGTGAGACCAAATAGCAGGGCGTTCTGCCCGGGGAGCAGCACTTGATGCCCCAGAGGAAGTGGCCACGCACGCCACTGGGCGGATGGGGCCCAGCCTGGGGCACCCGGCAGGTGGGCAGCGGGCACCACACCAGGCCCGATCACCAGGCTGAGGTTTGGGGGAAAGACTGGCAACGGGCCTCCGAGCATCTGTCTCCCGCCTTTACCGATGTGGGCAGCAAGGCACAGAAAGGGGAAGCAACTTTCCCAAGATCGCCCAGCAGGAGAGCAGCAAATCCAGAATTAGAACCCGAGCGGTCCGTTCCTCAAACACTCGCCGCGCCAACCCACTGTGGGTCTGAGCTGCAGGAATGCCGTGCCATCGTTTGCTCTTCTCCTGAACCTCGAATGAGCCAGAATATAGACACATTCCCAAGGGGAGCGGGAAAACCAGGCCGAGGGCCAGCCAGCCTCTTCCATCCCAGGCAGCCAAATTCTTCCTCCCTCCGACCCATCCCGGGGCGAGCAGAAAGAGGACAGGCTCCAAAGACAATTTCTGACAATTAAAAACTAAAGAGAGGAAACAATTAAATGAGAGCAGGAGGGGCCCTGGGCCCTGGAACTCGTGGGGGGCAGACTGGCACTGGGCCCCAATCACCCCCATGCTCAAGCTCCCTTATTAAAATAGACCATGGAGCCGTGGTTCCTGGGCAGCCTGTAAAGGGGCCAAGTTGGCACCAACAGCCAAGAATGTGCTGCGGGGGGTCCCAGAGCCCTGCCTGGGTCCGTGAGTCTGGACACTGTGGCCTTTTCTGGCCAGTGAGAGCTGTCCTACTGCGAAAGGGGAGAAGAGAGGCCACCCCAGACCCCAGACGCTTCCTTGGCTGGCTGGATTCTTTCCCTTCCTCTTCCTGGCACGACAGGCTAAGCCTCCCTCTCGCCCCATGGCTGGGCTCACCAGCTCTGTTCACCCTGCCTTCACCCCTAGAGACTTCCATGCCTCCTCCCAAGATGGCCGCCAGGGCTCTTCCTGAGGGCCCGGCTCCAGGCTCCCTTCTCAGGAGGAACAGCCTTCCTCTCTCTAAAGTGGGGCCTAAAGACCCTCGGTGAGAAAATCCCACGGAGGGGCCGCCTCCGCCACAGTCTGTGTGCATTATTTCATTTCATTGTCGCCCACATCTACGGGCGGGGCCGTGGTTTTCTCCTCCTAAAAGATGGGGAAACCGAGGCCCGGAGCAGAGCCAGGATTGAAGGTGGGGAGTCTAATCCCATCCACGTGCTTTCCCTCCATGCTCTCCCACCTCTCCTGCTAGGCATGGCTGAGGGGGCACAGGCTGCACAGGCCAGTTGGAGAGAGCGTTGAACTAACAGGGCTCGCATCTCCCCACCCCCACCCCACGTGGGAGCTGGCAGCCAGAAGGACCTGTCACCCCCCCCACCCCCACCCCCACCCCAGGGAAGCCTCTTTGTGTGGAGGGAGGGCACACCTACACCCTTGGCCTCCACCCCCTAAAACCCTTCAACCCCCCCACCCCCGTCCCCGGGGAAGCCCTCTCTGTTCCCCTCCACTTTCCTTCAGGCCCCTTCCCCCGCCCCCCACCCCTCCCGCAGAGGATTTATGGTTTTAATAATGCAGACTTTCTCCACCAGCCTCCCTTGCTGTTTAGTCCCCTCTAAAGATCCTTAAAATTAAAACACTAATCAGGAATTTATTTTCTCATCAATCCTGCCCTTCGGGTTATGAGGCCCGGGTGTTTTCACAGCCCGCTGGCTGGCCATGGGGAGGGACCCTCCAGAGGAGGAGCTGGGCACAGGACAGACTTGGGGGGGGAGAGAGCCAGCAGAGGCAGGCCGTCAGGGGGAGACAAGGGAGGGGGGCGGACAGAGAGAGGGATGGAGAATGGAGAGAGCTGCTGGAGTCCGGGATAGAGAGACGTGGGGGGGCCAGGGAGCAGACGGTAGGAGATAAAGAGAAGCTAAGCAGACTGGGGCAGGCAGAACAGGAGGGGCGGGGAGAAAATGCCAGAAAACAGATGAGCTGGGAGCTGGAGAAGCCTGCACCCTTCCTAGGTGGGGCTGGCACTCCTGAAGTTTTATGTGTATGGGGAGAGGGGATTTGAGGGGCAGACCCGAAGCTGCATGAGGACGAGAGCCTAGGTTTTTCCCTTTTGGTGCCGGCTGACATGAACTTGGAGGACTGATTTCTGCCTCTAGGCTCCTGCTGGTTCTGAGACCCTTCGAGGAGCTCCATGAAGGCCCTGAGAGGCCTTCCCGAAGCCTTCTCTCTCCCCTTGAGCCGCAGAAAAGCTTGCTGGTTCCCAGGCCCTGCTCCTGCCCCTCCTTTCAGTAGAGGCAGCTCTGAGAAGGAGGCGTCCCCTCTCTTCCTGTCACCACCCCCAGGCGCGCTTGGCAAAGCGTGTTTCTCCTGGCTCATTACCATTCCCTATACGGGAAACCTTTGAGATCAGTCGGGTCGTTGAGCACCGAGCAAGGAATCTCCTGTCTGTTTTGCCTCTGACTGGGTGATGGTGAGCAAGTCGCTGGCCCTCTCTAAGCCTTGGTCTCTTCGTCTGTATGATAAGGGGTTTGGATGGTCTATACAGCCTCATCTTGTTCCAATGGGCTCCGGTCTTTGAAGCCACCACTGTTAAAGTCCCAAAACTTGAGTGAAGAAATGGGAAATCCACACTTGGTTCAAAAATTCTTTTGACGGCAAGAGCGGAGGCCCGCTACTGGGGAAGGTGTTACGCCAGGCATCGAGGAAGTCACCCGGAAGAGCCCTGAACCTGATCTCGGTTCATGGTGAAGTCGTCCCCTCCTGCAGCCTCCGTCTGTTCATCCCGAAAATGGGCATCCATCCCGCCTCAGAACGTTACTGTTCGGGAAAGGCTGTTGCCAAACGAGGTTGGGCATCCGAAAGAGACATCAGGCGTCAGAATGGCCCGGCAATTCCGCCAGGAACTCGTGGTCTCCACCAGCTCTGAGGTCTCCCGGGCCCTGTATGTTCCGTCCGACTCAGGTTGCACTGGTGCAGGGGCAGGCGTGAGCCTCACAGACCGTCCGCCCCGGGAAGCCGGGAAGAATGGGGAGGTTAAGGTAGAGTCCGAGACCTGAGCTGGCCTCCCAGCCTCAGCTCCCGCAAGGTCAGTACCTTGGGTAAGTCCCTTATTCGCCCCAGGGTCCCAGATGCATCTTTCAAGGAGGATGAACCTCCGTGAGATGTGAGAATTGAGTGAGGTAATGCAGGTGGAAGTCTAGACACGCGGCAGGTGTTCCGAAAACGCTGCTCAGGGCAGGATGTAAGCCAACAAAGCGCCAAGGACAAGAGTACCAGGTGTCCTGTTACCCACTCGAGGAGGAGCTGGGGGGATTGTGGCAGAGCCCACGGCAGGGAGGCAATGGGGGGCGCTCCAGGCTCTGGGCCAAATGAGGCCTTTCCCCGGGCCAGCATTAGCATTTTCCGAGATGATTCAGCAAAACCAGGGGGCTTAGCCAGGCCTCCCCTTTATGCTGAGAGGCTTGTTCATGCCACAGCCCAGCTTGTCTGCCTGATAGGAAATCAATGTGTTTATGATCCAAGGCTTCTTGCACAAAAAGAGGAGGGAATAATTGCTCTTCTGAGGTCTGAATAGCAGCGTGCCCCATCTACTGATTTGACTCGCCCGGCACCTCCCCAACCCGGAATCTTTTCCGCTCTTCAGGTCCAAGTATCCAAGAACTGTAGAACCCAGGACGGGAATCAAAGGACTTCTACCCGCATCCCGAGGGATAGGCGGGTCCCCTTGGGGGATCCCTCTCCCTGGAAACCAGTATCTGTCACATCACACAGCCCTTGGTAGCCAGGGGACAGAGGGGGTTCAGGGCAGCTCCATCCAGCCTGGCAGTGTTGTTTGTGGGCCCCAGTGAGACTGACGATTCGCACTTGGTCTTGGGGAGCCCCCCTGCAGGGTGCCGCTGTGCAGGCGGGTTATGTAGCAGGGAAACGCCTGCATGACCAGAAAAATAAGAAAATACCTAAACTGAGACTCCTCCCCAGTGGGGAGGTGTTCCATGGGATGCCCTTAGAGAAGGAGGACGGTAGGAGCCCGCACCTGTCCTCTCCAGAGCCCCCGTTGTGAAGTTCACTCTGGCCTCCGTGCAGTCACTGCGTATATCCTTTCTCTGTAACAAACTGTGGACTTGGGAGCAGTGTCATTTGCGGTCCTGTGAGTTTTCTTTAGCAATTGAATCCGACTTAACTCCCACTATTTAAAATCTTTCTAGTTTTTAATTTTTTTTAATGTTTATTTTTGAGAGAGAGAGAGAGAGCACCGAGCAGGGGAGGGGCAGAGAGAGAGGGAGACAGGGAATCCTGAGCAGGCTCTGTGCCTTCAGCGCAAAGCCCTACATGGGGCTCAAACCCACGAACCGTGAGATCGTGACCTGAACTGAAGTCGGACGCTCAACCAAATGGGCCCCCCCAGGCGCTCCTTATCTGCCACTATTAAACGTTAAAAGTCTATCTTGTATATTTTATAGAAGGAGCGACCGAAAGCCAGAGAGGGGAAATGGCTTAGCCACAGTCATGCGGCAGGTAGGTAGTCGATCCCAGATTGGCACCCAAGACTCAGCTCTCAGCCTGAAGATCTTAGTCTGCTTTTTCCGGCTCCTTGGAGGTTAAGCGGTCACTTCCCAGGAGGCCTGGAAGAACCAGAGAGGAGCACCGACCACTAGCATTGTCGTCAGGGTAGCAGGACACTTATCCCCGGGATGAGGTGGGCTTGGAAACCGGAAAACAGATGGCAAAGCCTGAGGCTCGGTGAGAGGAGGAGGTTGAGAAAGAGACTCAGGAGCGAGTCTGTGAAGGGAAAGTGTATCAGTCAGTGTAAGGTAGCTGCCGTAACAAACATCTCCGAATCTCAGTCACTGAATTCCTGAGGATTCAGTCATGTCCTCAGTCCAAAACAGATCAGCAGAAGAGAGCGAGTGCTGTCCCACGGGAGACTCAGGGACCCAGGGTCTCTCCACCTTGTAGCTCTGCTCCCCTCGAGGTACTTGGAGTCCTCGCCCTCCAGAGGGGAGTCGGGGAAGGAAAGAACACTGATGTTGTCATTAGAGGCCAACCCAGCAGTCACCTCTTTTATGAGGCGGTCTGCATGCCAGGCTAAAGGATTCGGGCCAGAGGGCTGCCCTCCTTTCTTGCTGATGGCTGGCGGAGAAGGGGCCAGAGCCAGCCTACAACCTCACTCGTTGGAGTCCCCAGAGGCTCTCCTGACATCCTGATGTTCCGCATAAAGTGAGACAACCCCAAACAGGCAGCCACTCCCGAGAAGGCCAAGGCCCCACTTGAGCTCTCTGAACCCACAATCCAAGTTCATCCAATAACACCCTCGGAGGAGCATTTCCAGGGTCCTGTAGCTCACCTGCCATCCATGTAGCCTGCGAGTAAGTCACAGTAGGATATGGATCGTGGTTTGTTCTTCCCCACTTGTATTCATGGCAGAGATCCTGCTGAAAGTTGATTTCGGTAGCTTAAAAACGGCAAGAAGTGGTCCTCTGTGTATTCCCCAAGAGATAACCCTGTGGTGGAATTTTCCACCAGGGTTGGCAGTTGGAAGCAGCGGGGCACAGGGTGGGGACCGAAGCAGAGACTGGCTCAGCATCCAGCTGGGAGGAGCACAGGCCTTGGGCTGAGATTGATCTGGCCTCTACTCCATGGTCCAGTGCTGTGTGACTGCGGGCAAGTCAGCTCACCTCTCTGGGCTTTGTTTTCTCATCTGTAAAATGGCTCTGATCGTAGTGCCTTTCTCACAGGATGCCGTGAGGCTGAAGGAAGTAATACATTAAAGCACGGTGCTCGATACCCAGGCGGCCTGCAGGGGCTGAGCTTCACCGGGCCTCCCTCCAGCCCTCCTGAGCACTTGGGGAGAGGGGGAGCCCAGAGCCTTTGTAGGTAAGCCTTAAATCAGTAGAAAGAGTCCTACAGGACCACACTGTCCTCCTGGGAGCTGAGGATGTTACTTGGCTGCACGAGGGTGGGACGTGAAACTTCTCCGCCTGGTTCTGGGGGCCAATGCCAGGAACTGAGCAGGGCTGGGAGCTCAGGTCCCTAGGGAGCGCCTCCATTTCTGAACGACTTTGTGCACCCAGCTTGGGAGAGCCCGGGCTTGTAAAATGCATTTATTAGTCGAAATGATCTAAATCTAATCCAATTCTCCCGTGGAAACGATGTAATGATGTTCCTCACTAAAGACCTGATGCTTAACATTTTATAAAATGACCACAAACATCTTTGTTAATCACGTTTAAACAGCGTACCTGTGCTCTGGGCAACGGCAAGCTTTCAGAAGTGCTTCTAAATCAATTAAACAGGGCGACATCGTAAGCACTCATATAAAACACCGTTTAATATGAAACAGAGTCGTAGTGAAAGGTACGAGAGGTCCTCGTCAGAGTTCTTGTTAATTTTCGCCTCGTTTTCTCTGCAGTGAATAATAACACCTAACATTTATTGGGTGCTTACAAAGTGCCAAGACGCCGTTCCAAGCTCTTTACGGACGCCACGTCACTAAATCGAACCCAAACACCGAAAAGAAGCCTGGGGCCCAGAGAGGGTAAGGAGCCTTCCTACGGACACATGAGGAGGGAGGGACAGAGCCAGGCTTTGAACCCGAGTGACGGGATTCTAGAACCAAGGCTCTTAAGGCAAGTCAGGGATTGCAGGAAATCTATCAAAAGGCTCATCTTTCCGAACACCTTCTCTGGCCACTTTGGGGGAGATAGAGGCGTCCACGGAGGCACGAGGATTGGGAGGCATGAGCGTGCCATTTGGTGTGGCTAAAGCAAGAAGCCTAGACTGTAGGGGTGGAGAAGAGTGATGTGGAACTACCGTTCCGAGTCATGCGGAGCTTTGCAGGCCATTCCTAGAAGCCTGGCTTCCCTCCCCCAGAAGACAGAAATTGTATTCGTTGTATAGTCGCCAAGGATAGAAACACAATTTAAGTGGCTTTAGACCAGAGCGCCTGGGTGGCTCAGTCGGTTAAGCATCCAGCTTCGGCTCAAGTCACAAACCCAAGTCATGATGTCACGGTTGGTGAGCTTGAGCCTCCCATCAGGCTCTCCACTGTTAGCCAAAGATCCTCTGTCACCTCTCTCTCTGCCCCTCCCCTGCTCGTGCCCTCTCTCTCTCTCTCTTAAAAATAAATAAGCATTAAAAAAAAAAATCTTTAAATAGTCTTGGACTTGAAAAGTTTTGACTTTTCATGTAACCAAGGCCACCGGTGTTCACCGCATTCAGGCATGGCTGGATCCAGGTGCTCAAATGATATCCTCCGGAGTCGTCTCTGTCCATGTATTTGCTCTGGTTCCTCTGGCTTCACTCTCAGGTCACTCTGCCCAGCTGATGACAAAGGTGAGCTCCAGCCGGTCTCGCATTACATCTTGCCAGCTGGGCAGCCTCAAGGGGAACAAAACGTATCTTGTTTCTCGTAATTCCAGTCCGCGTCCTGGGGCAGATGCTACTTGGCTCTAACTACCTACGTGAACATCCTGCGCTGTCATTGAGGAATAAAGCCCAGATGTCAAGAGGCCCTGGGGCCCAATTCCAGCCCCGATATTTAACTAAGTAGAAGGGTGATCCCTTCTACTCTCTGGGTCTTGCTCTCCTCCTCTGGGAAGAAGCCGACTTGAGAATCTCTAAGGCCTCTTGGAGGTCTTCCCTTTCAATCCTGCATATGGCCCGCCTGCTCGGAGCGCCGCTTGGTGGCATGATAGTGTCTGCAGCGGGCAGATGTGCCACAGGGCAGAACCTTGGTTCTAGAATCCCGCAGGGGAATGGGCTTGCCGGGCACCCTCCACGCCTCCTTGCTCTCCCCTCCCTCCGTAACCCAATAGCAGAAGATGATCAGAGGCTTGACTGATGGGCAGGGGTCAAGCAGGCAGAGCCAGCCCTTCCCGGGGAACCTGAGAAAAGGGGCCCGGAGACAGGCGGCACCGTGTGTCACCCACCCGCTGCCAGCTTGGGGACCCGCAGACGAGAGCTTGCCCAAATGCAGGGCGATTTAAGAATGACTTCGCCGGAAAGCACGGCTGCTTAATCCTTAAGTTAAATTTTATGTGAATTTTTCTCCCCTTGAATTCTCACGGGACTTCATTCCAGTGCTAATCTGGGACCCCGACTCTGATTTGTGATCTGGGTCACAGTCGTGTGTTACCAGGCAGCAGTGAGGCCGCTCACACAGGCCCTCGGTGGCCGCAGCCGTTCTCCTCAGCGTCAGGCGCCTTCCTGCCGGGGGCCCGCTCTTTCCCCCGCTCACCGGACGTCTGTCTTCTTCAGACTCTAATCTTTCTTGTCCTCAATTTGGCCTTTGGTCAGGCCCAGCCTGACCATTATCTGGCCCTCCCCAGTGCACATGACGTGCAAGGGCGTCTGTCCTCATTTGTCACCCTTGTTCTCAGGGTCGGGGAGGGGAGAGAGTCTCAGTTGGAGAGCAATTGCCAATGATGGGCCGCACCCAGATGCTGCCTTTGGAGGGTAAAGAGAGATGTCTGTTCCCTACCTGTTCTTGTTCCCACTGCCCCCCTTCCCTGGGCCAGGGACAAGATGCTTTGCTGGTTTCAAAGCGCGACCTGGCAACTTGGCAAGAGTTTCAGGACCTGGGCACTCTTTTTCTTATTTTCCCTTTCTTCCCTCCCTCCCTCCTTTCTCCCTCCCTTTCTTCCATCCTCCCTCCCTTGTATCCTTCTTTCCTGCCCCTCTCCCTTCCTTCCTCCCTCCCTCTCACTTTCTCTTTTCCCCTTTCTTTTCCTAGCGTTCACTCAAACATTTATTGAGCACATAACCGTGTGCTGGGCTTTGGGCCAGGTGCTGGGGATTCCGTGAGCAAGGCAGTTGTGACCTCTGCCCTCCCAAGGCTCCAACGCAGCGGGGACAGAAGACAGCCATGTGAATCAGCCCTTGTTGCTGTGAAGGTGCCAACCGGGCACACGTTACCCTGAGGTGGTGACATTTGAGCTATGACTTAAATGACCAGAAGATGGGAAAGCAGGGAAAAGGCATTCCAGGCAGACAGGGAGCCAGCGCACGAACCTGGGGCAGGAGAGTACTTGGTCCGTGTGAGGAACAGAGGGAGGCTTGTGCTGCCCAGGCGGTGAGGTCGGCAGGCTGGGGCCAGGCGAGGAGTGTGGTGTTGGCCTCTGAAAGGACAAGGACAAGTGTATGGGAGGTCTTAAGCACAGGCAGAGGGAACAGCAGGCGTAAAAGCCTGGAGGCTGGGGGCCGTATTGGGGAAATTCCAGCAGTTCATTCTGGTCCATGGTGGCCCCACAAGGAAAGCTGCTTTCTGGGCTTTGAGGACAATGAGGGGTACAGATGGAGAGGGAGAGGGAGAAGGGGAAAATGCTGGGGCAGGGGCAGGAGGTGGGCATCGGGCAATAGGCCTGAGCTCCTGAGAGCTGGGGAAATTGTTCCAGAAGCTGCCTCCCTGGCCCTGACCCTGAGGATTCCCTCTGGGCTCATCTGGCAAGGGAGCAGGGCCCTGGATCCGAAAGGCACACGCACTCCGGCTCTGAGCCCCTCACCTACAGCGTGGAGGGCAGGACCTGGGACTCCAGATCCAAGCTGGGTCTTGCCAGGGCCACTCCCTGGCTGAGCCACCTTAGTCATGCTACCGAAACTTGTTGTTCTTTACCTTCTCCACTGAACAAATAGGGAGATCAAGCTACTTCAAAAGACTATTGGATTTATGAGCTCATCTACGTAAAAGGCTCCGTCTGGCACACACCAAGCGCTCAGCAAATGTTATTATCAATAGGCCAGCAGGTGGATAAGGCAAATACGGCTCCTCGGGGCAGGACCACAGAGCCATCTGGGCTATGTAATGAGGGAACGAACTGAGTGGCGAAGGAGAGGGGGGACGTCGTTAACTCTGACTTGGGGGCCCTGGATTGGGATCGGGGGGTCAAGAAAGGCTTCCTGGAGGAAGTGACGTGGTGAGTCCTTGAAGGCTGAGCAGAATCTCGTCTGCAGAAGGGGAGCGGCCTGCGGCCTGAGGAAGGGGCAGAGTGAGATGTTTTGGGGGAGGAGTGAAGGGTCCAACAGGGTCGTGGCTGCCGGGGAGGGCTGGGCAGGGTGACAGGGTGAGGCGGAAAGTAGGCCGGGCCGCAGAGTTCAGCCCTGAATGTCATCCCAAGGAGGCTGACTGTATCCTTAGAGCAGGAAGAGTGTTCTTTCTTCCCAAAGCCGGGACGTGAGTGACATAATGAGATCAGATCTGAGTTTTCAAAGCTCTCCTGGCAGCTACTTTGTGGGACGGGAGCCACGTGAAGGAGGCTGTGGCTGCCTCCAGACGCCAAAGGAGGAAATTGCCAGAAACCCGGCGCGCAGGCCTTGCTCGGGACGGCAAACGCTTCCCCAGGAGAGGACGCCCTGGGCCCCGGGCCCGGCTGCGTCATCAGTTTTCTGGGTGACCTTGGGCAAGTCACTTCCTCTCTCTGGGCCTCGGCGTCCTCATGTGTAAAACGGGTGCACTGGCTTGAGTCCCTACCAGGCCACGATGACGGGGGCTGTACAGGGAACGAGCAGGAAATGCAAATGAGAGAAGGAGCAGAGGAGCATGGGAGAGGTGGGACCGGCAGGAAAGCAGAAAACACCCGCCCTGTTCAGAGAGGGGGCTGCTTCTCTGCCCCAGTGCCCCCCCCCCACCCGCCCTGTTGCAAGGGGGCCGCGTGTGCCGATAGTGGGGTTGCTGGAGAGCCTTTTGATATTTTTAAAGGGAAGGTACAAATCCAATTTTTTAAATAAGAGATCATCTGACTTTTAAACGTTGGCTCAATTCTTTAAAAAAAAAAAATCACTATTTGGGTCATCCCATCTCGTCTATAGGCCAGAACCCACCCACGTTCCCCCCCCCCCGCATTTGAGACCCTTGTTGCAGTGTTTCTGGAAAGGGGAGACAGAGTAGATAAAGAGGGGGAACTGACTGAAAGGCTCTTGGGGGCCCCCCAAGATTGAGGACAGCCCGGCGCCTCCTTGCAGGGAAGCGTCCCCTCCCGCTGCTCTCAGCCCCGCGCCTCTTCAGAGCTCCCTGGGAACCGGAGTCTGTTTTCATTAGAGGCGGAGAGCTGAACTGGCCCCCGAGGCATGTAAACAAGCTCCCCTGTCCGGGAGGCTTTTAAATCTATCTTGTAAACTTGCCTTTCAGACCTGACGGGAGGCAGCCTTGTCAGGAGAGAGGCGGGTGAGCGGAAGCCAGCAGCCCCTATCCATCATCAGGCACTGGGGGGAGGAGGGGTCGGGAGGACTCCGGGGTGGGGGTGGGAGGAGGCGGGATTGGCCCTCCTGGGGCGGCGGCAAGGGCAGAGACCTGAGTCCGGAGGCTGGTGTCACTTTGAGCAAGTCACCGAACCCCCTGAGGCTTTGCTTCTTCCACTGACGGCAGGGATACTAACATCACCTTGCCGGGGCTGGGTGCAGGGCTCCGTGGGGTTGGTCACCACTGGCATCTCAATTTCATACAAGAGCGAACTCGGGTTCTGAAACTGCGGAGGGGGGCGGGGGTCGACACATCCAGTGAAGTCAGAGGGGGGCCTTGAATCCAGGTGGCCCCGCTCCAGGCCCACACCCTCTGGATGACCCAGACGACCTCCTACGCTAATTCTGGCTGATGGGACAGAAATGAGAAGGGTGTTTCGACCAACAGCCACTGGGTGGTCTTGGAAAGCCCCTTCCCCTCTCTGGGCTTCCAAATGGGGTTGGCTACTTGACCTCTGGGACCCTCCAGCTCTGATGCCTATTTATTCGATGAGTACTCAGCACCTGTTCAGGGTCAAGGCGTTGGTCAGAGAGCAGGGAACAGGACAGACAGATGAAGTCCTGAGCTCTGAGAGCTTACATCTGGACACCGGGATGGGGCGGGGGGGGGGGGGGTAGAAGTGGAAAGATAGGGACCCAAGACAAGGGATGTTTCCTAGAGACGGGTGTGTTTTGAAGCAAACAAAGCAGGTGAGAGGGTGATGCGGGTGGGCCTGGGGAGCTGCCCGGGGGAGCTCGTCCATAAGCCCTCACGTGGATGGCGAGAAGGAGTCAGCCACGTAAAGACCTACAGGGCAGCCGGTCCAGGCAGCGGGGGACGGCGGAAGCAGAGGCCTCCAGGAGGGAGTACGCGCCGTGCTTTCAGGGACGGAGAAAAGTCTGCCAGCCCTTCCTGCCTTCCTCTGCCTTCTCTGGAGGACAAGGGGCAGGCAGCCGAAGGGAGGGAGGGGAGAGGCGGTGCTGACCTTGAGAGCCCATAAACCTGGAGGACTGGCCCTTTAATGATCCCGGGTGGGCGCTCAACGCAACCGCAATTCGGAGATCCCAGCTTGCTCAGTACAAGTGGAAAATTACCTTCGCATCTTTCCTCTATTGCTTTTTGATCCCGATTTCATCATTCAGACGTACAGCAGTGCATTTTCAACGGGTACAATTTAATTAGGCTCAATTTGTATTAGACTAAATTTTATTAAAGACTCATTTGAAAAGAGCTTCATGTCCAAGGTTCACCGGGCTCCGCCGTTTGCTCAGAAACATATTTGGAATAGAGCCTGCTGACGCCCCTGGATCCCGGAGAGCTGTCCTCCTCTGCCTCCAGCACACCAGCCTGGCTTGCCATTTAATTTCCATCTCATTTAATAGAACGTCTTTGGACATCTCTGGGTCTCGGAGCCTCTGACAGGTGTCTCCTGTAATTACACAGAGACTCCTCATATGCTCCTTCAGCCGGTCATCGAACATTCGTGGGGAACATTACAGGAGTGAGATCCTAAGCCCGCGGCTTAGCGCAGGAATAACAAGGTACGAAGCCTGTAGACACACACCTTGTAGCCTCAAGAAAGGGGTGGGGAGGGAGAAAACTCACAATCCTCTTTTCATCCCCGTGGATAATCCTGTGGGGCGGGCAGTGAGGGACCGTCAGCCCCGTCAGACGGCAAGCCTCGGTCCTCATTCTCAATTCGACAAGTTGCTGGCTGAGTCGGGACTTGGACCCAGGGTTCTGGACTGGTTCTGCCTCATCAGTATCTTTTGTCCCTTGTGGGTGAGGGGCAAGGATATGCGCCACGGCAGAGATGGAGACAGGGAAGGGATCGGGTCAGGCCGGGGACTCTGGAAGGACACCTGGGGACAGACTCTTTGCAGGTGTCAGACCTGGAGGCCCAGGGGCCTCTGAGTCACTGAACCCGAGGGGGCAGAGGGAGGGTGTGTTAGTCAGGATTCTCCAGAGAAACAGAAGCAGTGGGATGGATATATACATACCCAGCTGCCCCTTGAATAATATAAGTTTTAACTGTGTGGGTCCACTTATATGCAAATTTTTTACAGTACAGTCTTGTATGTATTTTATTTTTCCCATGATTTTCTTTCTTTTCTCAAGTTTACTTTGCGGTAAGAACACAGTATGTAATACATACAACATACAAAATACGAGGTGATTGACTTTTTGTTATCAGTAAGGCTTCTGGTCAATAGTAGCCTATCAGTAGTTAAGGTTGGGGAGAATCCAAAGTTATAGGTGGATCTTCAACTGTGTGGGGGGCTGACTGCAGAAAGAGATTCATTGTACGGAATTGGCTTATGAGGTTACGGAGGCTGCAGGGTCCTAAGTCTGCAGGTAGCAGAATGGAAACCCAGGAGAGCCAGTGATGTAAATTCTACTCTGAAAACCAGCAGGCTTGAGACCCAAGAAGAGGCAACGTTCCAGTTCAAGTCTGAAGGCCAGAAAAGACCAGCGTCCCGGCTCAAGGCAGTCAGGCAGGACGGTTTCCCTCTTCCTCAACCTTTTTGTTCTATTCAGGCCTTCAACTGATTAGATAAGGCCCACTCACATTAGGGAGGGTAATCTGCTTTACCCAGTCTACCCATTCAAACGTTAGTCTCATCAAGAAACATCCTCACAGAGCCAATATGTTTGGCCAAATGTCTGGGTAGCCCATGGCCCAAACTGACATAAAATTAACCATCACAGAGGGAGAGAGGGGGAGGGAGACAGACATCGTGAGCTATAGACCAAATGGTGGCAGGAGAGGAAAGGAAACTCCTATCTCATTTTACCCTCACAGCCACACTGTGGGATCAGGATCCCTACTCGCATTTGAGAGATGAGGAGATTGAGGCTATGATACCTGACCTACCCAGGGACACACAGCCGGTGATGCCACGCCTCCTTGTCCCTGGGCAATATTTGCATCCATGGATGCCTCTTCCGCTCTTCCAATGCCGTCAGAATCTGACCGAACTGTTGAGTCGCCTGTCTTTTGCTACTGCAAATATTGAGGGAAGGTGGTAGGCATTGTCAGCTCCGTGGTCAATGGAGTCTTCAAGGTTCCCATAATCCTCTGCTTCAAACGTGTTGAGACCCCCGGAGCAAGTCTCAGGACCCCTGCCCTGCCTCTGAGTCGCTGCGTGGACGTGGATATATCCCTTCCCCTCTGTGGACCTCCTCAGTAGAACAACAAGGAAGCACTGGGGGTTGTCTAAAACCTACTGGAACGTCCTGAGAGGGTTCATGGCTCTGATCTGAGTCTGTCCTTTGCTGGAGTCCCTTCAACTCCTGGGATTCCCAAGTCCTGCAGGGGCTGCTCCGGCGAGGCTTCCAACCAAAAGGGTCCACACTCCTCCCTGAAGGACATCGACGCTGGGACCCCCGGCCCACCCCAGGGCCACATGCAGGGCCATGGGCAGGGAGACACTGGCTCTGATGTTGGTGAGGAGGCGGTCTCACACACGCCCCTGGGCCCATTTCCCACGCCATCGTCAGCCTGGGGAACGTGCACGGCCACAGCAGCACGTGTTCAAGGACAAAGGGTTCTCCTCTCTCGCCTACCCCCTGACGAATATTCTGCGTAAGGAAAACCCCACTCTTCCTGGGTGCTTCTCCTTACCCTCACACTACTATCATATAATGCTTCTAGCATCGCTTGGTGTTGGGGGGGAGGGGCGATTCTGTGGCACCCGCTGGGTATCCTATAATTTAACTCAATTCTGACACTCTCTACCCGGAGATAAGCTCACATCCCACAGGTTAAGGGCTCAGTCCCACAAGGCTGTCCACCCCCAATTCAGATGCCGATCTGTGATAGGTCCCCAAGTTACCCACAACTTCTTGTCGTTCCCCTGACCTCCTCCCCCTTGGATTTGGTTATTTGCTAGAACTGCTCAGAGAACTCACGGAAACACTTGTGTTTACCAGTTGATTATGTGATAAAGGACATGATAAAGGGTACGAATGAATTGCCAGACGAAGACCTACAGAGGGCAAGGTCCGGAAGGGACCCAAGTGCAGAAGCTTCTGTCCCCTGGGGGTTGGGGCACATCACCCTCCTGGTACATAGATGTGCTCCCCAATGTGGGAGCTCTCTGAACCCGTACCAATGGGATTTTTAGAGAGGCTTAATTACACAGGCATAATTAATTATTAACTTCATTTCCAGCCCTCTCCCCTCTCTGGAGAACAGGGCGGGGGTGGGGGGGGGCAGCGCTGAAAATCTGAAATTTCTAATTACGGTTTGGTCTTTCTGGGGACCAGCCCCCACTCAGGAGCCAGCCAGGGTCACCTCTTTCGAAGAAAAGACACTCCTATCACCCAGGAAATTCCAAGGGACTTAGGAGCCCGGTGTCAGGAACCAGAGTCACAACAGAACAGTAGTGTTCCTACCATTTTTATCACTGAGAAAATTACAAAAGCTTTAGGAGCTCTGTGCCAGTAACTGAGGCCAAAGACTAAATATCAGAGCAAAAGATTATCTTAGCATCCCTATTTACAAGGGTTTCAGGAGCCCTTTCGTCAGGAACTAGGGCCAGGGACCAATATATGGATTTCTTCTTACTTCACAAGTCTTCAGTGACCCACCTCAAGTCACTGCATCTAGGGCTGAGGACGGAGGAAGAGAAGTCAGGTAGATGACCTGTGAGTCGAAAGAGGGAAATTGGGAGAAGCTTGAGGCCTCCAGGCCTGATGGGAACCAGTGAAAGAGCTGTGCACTGAGAATAGGCTCTCGGGACCCAGTCCCAGTCCTGCTTCCAATGCACTGTGTGACCTTGAGCAAGTCACTGCCCTTCGGATGTTTCATCTATAAAATAGAGAAGGGAGTAGGTCAAGATGATCTTTAACATTTCTACGAGTTTGCCTTCTTACCACAGGGCCTTTGCACATGCTATCCCCCCTCAGCCAGGAAGCTTCGTATCTGGCTACTTCCTGCTCCTACTTCCCGTCTCAGTGTAAATACCATTTCCACCAGAAAGCCTTCTCAGAATCCCCAAACTAAACTAGTTTCTCTTATAATAGCTCCTCCCCCTCTCCCCTAAATTTCTCCTTGTAACTCTTGTCCCGTTTGCAGTGAAAACAGCATGTGTTAATTTCCACTTCTAGACCGTCAGCTTAAGGGGAGCAGGAGCCACACCTCACCTGTTCACTTCTGTGTCCCCAATACCCAGCACAGGGCTAGGCACCTAGGAGATGTTCAGTAAATGTTCGCTCACTGATGGCCGGGATGCTTAAATGCTTTAATAGTATGAGATCTTGGGAATAATGAAGAAAAAGATAAATCATGCAGAAACCACACCCATCTTCTCTGAGCATTATGAACACTTGGCCATCCGGCAGACCACGTCGCCAAATCACCCAATCCCACCGCTGAAAACGGGAGAGCAAGTGGGGTTATATCCTGTCTCCCTCGCACCTGCTTCCTGCTGTGGGAGTAGCTGGAGAAAGGGCCCACGCTGAGGAGGGCTTCTGCTGTGTTCCTCCCACCTGAAGCCCTCCCCCCAAGCTCTGCCACCCTCCGTGGTTGCTCTGGAAACCCCTGTGGCATCACTGATGGGGGATGAGGACTTCACGTGAGCGCTCAGCCCTGGCCATGGACTTGCAGACTTCAAACCCCTGGGCTGTTCCCCCCCGCAAATGCTCGCAGTGCAGAGAGCAGAAGAAAAGACAAGCCATCCAAGCTGTCAGCAAATCCACATAAGCAGCTTCGTTCCTGAAGAGGGTCTTCTTTTTCCTCCAGATCTCCCCTGGCTGTGGCCCACACGCTGCGGGGAGCTGTCAGCTCTGCGGAGAGATTGGGAGAATTAAGAATAAAAATTGACTTTCCGAGAACAAAATCAGACCTGACAACTCAAGTCATTCAAACCAGCCATGGTTAGCAGATTGAAAATGTGTTTGTCAAAAGAGGGTGGCAGGGAGGGCGTGGGGGAAACGGTCTCAGGGAGGAGCTCTGGGAAGGTGCTCCCTCTCCTTTGGAGACGGGGGTTTCCAACAGCCGCCCCGTCCCGCCTTGGCCCCTGCTTCTCTCTCAGCCCCGTCCTGGTCTGGGACGGTGCCAGCGGGTTGCACTTGAGCCGCGAAGTGCCGTCGGTCACCGTTATTAGCAGGTTCCATATTTGTGAATTCGCCTACTTGCTAGAACCTCACCCCCAAAATCAATACCGTCTCATTCACAGACACGCACGGAGTGGTGAACCTTATGAAAATATCTGTGTGAGAGAAGTTCCATTAAGACACGAATACTAGCGTTGTTGGCCGTGAGTTCCATTGTAGTGAACCAACAATCCCTGTGAAGGCGTCTTTAAACAGAAACATGCATAAAACAAGGTCATGTACTGATTGGTTGACAAAAGTATTGTGACTGGAAGCCTGCAGGAAACTAACACTGTATTTTCACTAGGAGCAACAGTTCAGTATTCCCTAATTCGGTGTCACAATGGCTTTATAGAGAATAGCTCCTTTAAATAATGAAAAGCAGCTGCATCTGACCCACTGAGTTGAACTGCTTCTGTATCCGAGTCTCCCCGTGCTCCGCCCCCAACCTATCACATGCTGGATGGCAGAGATGGGACCTGACTCAACTCTATATCCCCAGCACCCCTAGAGGTATAGTAGGTCCTCCGTGGGTGTTTTCTCCGTGTACGTCCTGCTATGAAGGACATCGAGGACATTCATTCATACCCTCTAATATTTATTACGAGCACCTAATTGTGTTCCAAGCACTGTTCTAGATGTTGGAGATACAACAGTACAAAAACAGACAAAAATCCCTACCTTCATGGAGCTTTTGCTCTACTTAGGGAAGACACATAACAAATGAAGTGCATGTCAGGGTTCCCCAGAGAAACAGAACCAAAAGAATGTACATATTAAGTGTTGGCTCATGCAGTCAGAGAGATTGAGAAGTCCCACGATTTACAGTCTGCAAACTGGACCCCCCCAGAAGCCTGGTGGTGTAATTCAAGGGCCAGAGAGGCAGAGAGCTGATGGTGTAGAAGCCAGTCTGGGTCTGAAGGCCTGAGAGCCAGGAGCTCCAAAGCAGGAGAAGATCCACGTCCCAGCTCATCAGTCAGAAACAGAATTTAACTTTTCCTTTGCTTTTTTGCTCGATCCAAGCCCTCAAAGATTGGGATGGTGCCCCCCCCCCCCCGCACACCGGGGACCTCTGCTTTTCCCAACCCACCAATTCAAATGCTAACGTCTTCTGGAAACACCCTCACAGACACTCCCAGAAATAAAGTTTAATGGCTCTCTGTGCATTCTGTGGCCCAGTCAAGTTGACGTGTAAGATCCACCATCGCACAAAATAAATAAAACGTACAGTGTGTTGGATGGTAGTAAATGCTGGAGATAAACAGTGAAGTAGGAAAAGAGGCTAGAAATCATCAGGGGTGGGAGAGAAAGAGAAAGAGAGAAAGGTTTTAGATAGGGAAGTCAGGAAAGCCTCATGGAGAAGGCAGCTTTTGAGAAAAGGAAATGAGGGAGCTAGACATGTGGTTGCCTAGAAGAAAAGTCGTTCAGGCAAAGGAACAGCATGTATGATGGCTCTGAGGCAGGATCATGCCTGGGTGTTTGTGGAACAGCAGGAGGCCACGTGACTGGAGTAGAGCAAACTGAGGGAGAACAATAGGAGGTTGGGTCCAAGAGGTAATAGAAAACCCCTGGGGCCATGTGGAATTGATTTTTCTCTGAGCTTGGGTTTATTCCAGGAATGCAAGGTTGGTTTAATATTCAGCCTTTACAACTGACAGCATTAACAGAACAAAGAAGAAAACTCCTCGATCGCCTCAGTTGATGCATTCTTGGAATAAACCTAACTTGGTGGTGCTGTATGATTCATTTTATGAATCGCTGGATTTGATTTGCAACGTCCTTATCGGATTTGGGTATCCAAGTTATGTTGGCATCATAAAACAAGCTGAAAAACGCTCTCTTTCTTCGGTTCCCTGGAAGAATTCGTCATTTCGTCCTTAAAGGTTTGGAAGAATTTGCTGGTGGAGCCATGGGAGCCTGTAGTTTTGCTGATGAAAACATTCTAAATTATGGATTCAACCTTCAATAGATACGGTACCATTCAGATTTTGGGGGGTCCTTTTGGTAAGTTGTGCTTTTCATGGAATTGTCCATCTGCTTAAAATGTTTTCATTCTTTGGCATTAATTACATGGCCATAATATCCTCTTATTGTTAGTCTGTAAGGTGATCAGTGGTGTCCTTTTTTCATTTCAGATGGTAGTAATATGTGCTCTCTTATTCAGTGTTGCTAGGGGGCCATCGATTTTAATAACCTTTTCAAAGAACTAGCTTTCGTCGGTCATTGTTGTAGGCCCTAGGAACCAAAGTTGGACGTAACGGTGTCACTGCTTCCTTGGTTTTTACATATGAGAGGGAGAAACGAATCAATAAACAAGCCAACATAATTTTTCAAAACATAATTTCAGCAAGCAGCAAGTTTCGGTAAGTTGCAGTAAGCAGTAAGAAGAAAACGGGGTGACTGATTGCTTACTCTAAGGTGGAGATATCTGGGCAGAGACATTGGAGCAGACTAGAAAGAGTCAACCACGCACAATCTGAGAACAGAGATTTCTAGGTCGAGAGAACAGACTGTACAAAGGCTTGAGGTGGGAGTAACATTGATTAATGTTCTCAAGAGCTAAAGAGAATGTTCCATGGGCAAGACACCATGTGGCAAGGAGCAGGACTGGCAGGTGGGCAGCAGGGACCCAGGCCATGTAGAGTTTGGACTTAGTACAAATACAACGGCAAATGCATTCATCAGCTCGTGTTGCCATAAGGCTCCATTGCAAGCAACGCTCAAAATCTCAGTGGATCTTGACAAGTTATTTTCTCTCTCACCGGTGTGCAAGGCAGCTGGCGTGTCTGGTGGTTCCCACTAATGGGTGGTTTTAGGTCTTTTCTATGGTTCTCGTTCTGGTTACCGAGGTATGTTCTTCTCATGGAAGATGATAGCTACGTAAAAGTCCAAGCAAACGACACAAGCTCGTTTAAAGTCACTGCTTGCATCCTGTGCAGTAACATCCCCTTGGACAAATTAAGGCACATGGCTGAGCCCATCAGCAGCCGGACCAGGAAATATACTGTGTCTACTCTGATAGGAGGCACTAGGGTGTACGATTGTGAAGGCTGTACAATTCTTACAGGGAGGAAATGCAAGGCTGGGAGCAATCATCCAATTTATCACTAACTGACCAGTAAGATCGCTCCGGCTGTTGTATGGAGGGTGAATGGAAGGGGAGGGAGAGTGGAGGAAAGACTGGTCCAGGTGAGGGGATGGCGGCTTTAATTCAGGTGATGGCGCTAGAGGCAGAGCAAAACGGAAAGATCTAGGATGTGTGTTATAGGCACGGCCCGCTGGAGCTGATGATGGATTAGACAGACAACACCTTCCTCGCTCGCTTCATTCCAGCCACGCTGACCTTCTTGCTGCTTCACAAACACTCCAGGCATGCTGTGATTCCAGGGTCTTTGCCATTGCTAGTCCCTCTACCTGAAACACTGTTCCCTTAGGTCCCGGGTTGGACCATTTCTTCAATTAATTCAGGCCCCGCTCAGATGTCAGCTCCTGAGTGAGACCATCCCCGGCCACGCCGTTAAGAACCACAGTACCCTCCCCCAACCACCCTGGTCTATTTTCTTCCATAGACCTTGTGACAACTAACAGATGCTGATTTGTTTCTCAATGCTTCCCCCTCTCCCTCGCTACGGGAGAAGTGGCTTGCATGCAGGAATTTGTTGTATGTTCGGTTCACTGCTGTATATTTGCAGCTTGAATACTGCTTGGCACATGTCGACACAACCAGAAATAATGTGTAACCAGCTCTCTGTGCATTCTATGGCTCACTCAAGTCGACATGCAAAATCTACCACAGTGTGTGTCCGCTACTCAGTAAGTTGTTGCATTAATAAATGAGTTCCCATAGACCGCCCGGGGCATACGGCAACTCCTGGGGACCATTCGCCCTTGACCTGGCCTTCAGACCACAGAGTCCAGCCCAGCTCCTCTTGAGAAGGCCTCCCACTCCCCCAGGAAACTGACACCAACGGGCAAGGGGCTGTTTGATGCCTGGGACTGTGGGAGAGCCTTCCAGCCTGTTACAAGTCATTAGAAAGCCCACCCGGGGAAATTCTGGAAAATTGGCTTACATGGTTTCTGATGGGTATCTACCCACAGTCTCGCGGCCCTGCACTTTCTCTCTCTACTGCAGCTAAGCAGGCGGGGGCTCCAGAGACCGGGCTCGCGTCCCTCTCAAGCTCCGAGACCCTGGAGCAGGGGCCAGGGCAAGAGTGATGGCTCCTGTGGCCTCCCTTGGCCCCGAGACTCAGCTCCGGGAGCAGAGGCTGACATCTGTGGGCAGATACGAGTTGAAAGGGAGAGAAAGAGACTCCCCCAGACATTTGTTAGCAGGGATAAGTAAACCAAGGCACCGGTTGCTTTTTCAAAGGAATACATAGCTTCTGATTGAAATGGGAAACTAATTGATTCTACGCCCTGGCTTTTCACAAGACAACGTCTGCCAAGAAGGGAGTTTGTAGGGAAAACCACAGCCTAGGAATGGCATGGGGAAGAGGGCGGAGAGAGCTACACCGCGTACAGGCAGAGGAGTGCTCTGGTGTGGGGGGGGGAAGAGCCCACGGCGGGGTACAGGACCGGGAATGCTGTGATGTTTCCGGAGGGACCAGTGCCGTGCTGGAGGACTCTGTAAGGGACACGGGCAGGGGAGGACCTTGCCGAGTCCACACGCTGCTGGGCGTTTGCCCAAAACGTTCTAACCTACCTGCTCTGGGGAGGAACACACAAAACACCAACAGCGAGAGGGCAAGGGCAAGGGTTCAGCTGTAATCCATACCCCAGGGGAGGGACAACGGTTGGGTACCTGCAAATGGGATGATTGCACACCGCTAAGAGAACCGCTGTCACCACGAAAGGACACCTGCCCGGATAATACCGCTGGGCATCCAGGCAGACCTGCCTCAGCTGTGCAAGGCGTGGCATTGGGCTGGGAGGTTATGAGCGAGGGTTAAATCTGCTCCCCAGCGGGCACTTTTCACTGATCGATCCGCCCATAGGCTGTCTCTTTTCCTAATGGGTCAGTCCAGAGGAAGTGCCTTTTTTCTAACTGGTTCACTCAGAAGGATGACTTTTTTTTTTTTTTCTAACTGGCACAAAGGTGCCATCGAGCGAACAACACCGTCCAGTGTTGGGCAGTGTCTCCTCTCCCATGTGACCAGCCTTGTCCCCACTCCCCTCCCTCATGGCCTATTCCCCTGTGCTCTAGCCAGACAGATGCCTTGTCCCCCTCCTTTCATGCCCCGCCTGGGACTTTCCTGAAGCTCCCCGCCCCATCCACATTCCTGGTCACTTTCACTTCCTCTCAAATGGGGGTGGTTAGACTAGCTAATCTCCAAGATGTCTTCCAGATTCACCATCATAGAATTTTTTCAATCAGTGTGGTTGAGGTATGGTGAGCAAACAATAACATGCACCAATTTCCAGCGTCCAGTTTGATGCATTTAACAAATATAGTCCTATAACTACTGTTGCTGAAGTCAAGATCGTTTTCATTACCTCCACATGTCTTCTCCTGCTCCTTTACAGTCATTTCCTCCCCGAGTCCAATCCACGGCAACCACTGATCTATTCCTACAGTTTTGCCTTTTTCTGAATATCATATGAATGAAAGCACACAGTCAATACCCTTTCGTGACCGACTCCTTTCTCTTAGCATATTTTAGCATTCATCTATGCTGTTGTATATATCAGTTCCTTTTCTTTTTTTTAATACTTTTTAATTTTTTTTATTTGAGAGAGAGAGAGAGAGTGCATGCCAGCCATGAAGAGGGGCAGAGGGAGAGAGGGGGTGGGGAGAGGGAGAGGGAGAGGGAGAGGGAGAAGGAGGAGGAGAGGGAGAGGGAGAAGGAAGGAGAATCCCAAGCAGGCTCTGCACTCTCAGCACAGAGCCCCGTTCGGGGCTTGAACTCATGAACCATGAGATCAAGACCTGAGCTGAGATCAAGAGTTGAACTGGGCTACCCAGGCGTCCCTTCCCTTTTTTTATTTTTAAAATTTTTTTTTAACATTTATTTATTTTTTTGAGACAGAGAGAGAGCATGAACAGGGGAGGGTCAAAGAGAGAGGGAGACACAGAATCTGAAACAGGCTCCAGGCTCTGAGCTGTCAGCACAGAGCCCGACGCGGGGCTCGAACTCACGGACTGCGAGATCATGACCTGAGCCGAAGTCGGATGCTCAACCGACTGAGCCACCCAGGCACCCCACCTTCCCTTTTTTTAAATTAAACTTTTAATTTGGGGACAATTGTACATTCACATGCAGTGTGAAGAAATAATACAGAGATCCCGTGTCCCCTCTGCTCAGTTTCTCTCAGTGCTAACATCTTGTACAACTACAGTGCAATTTCACAACCTGGACAACAGCATCGATACAGTCAAGATACGGAACACCAGGATCCCTCCTGTTGCCCTATTACAGCCACACCTACGTCCCTCCCATACGCATCCCTTCCTTAGCCCTTGTTTCCCAATTCCATGATTTTCTTATTTCAAGAACGCCATATAAATGGAATCATAGAATATGCATTGTTTGTTAGGTTCCCCGCCCCTCCCCCCCCACACACACACTCAGCATAATCCTCTAGAGATTCATCTCAGATTGTTGCACATACCGATAGCTTGTTCCTTTTTTGTGGTTGAGAAGTATCCCATGATGTAGGGGATGCCACCTGTTGAAGGACACTTAGGTTGTTCCCTGGGATACAAATCCTACTTTTCCGGATGTATCATCTTTTTAATGTGTTGCTGGATTCCGTATGATAGGGTTATTTTTGCATCTGACTTAATGAGACATACCAGTCAGCAGTTTTCATTTTTTTGTGATGTCTTCATCTGGCTTTGGTACCAGGGTCGTGCTGGCTTCACAAAAAGAATGGAAAGTCTTCCCTCCTATTCAATTTTCTGGAAGAGTTTGTGCAGAATTAGTATTCCTTCTTCCTTAAATGTTTGGTAGCATTCATCAGTGAACTCCAGCTAAAGATTTCTTTATAAGAAAGTCAGTCTCTAACTGTAAATTCAATTTTTTAATCACTACAGGGATATTTGGGCTACTTGGCTATAGATTTTTGAGTGAACTTCAATAATTTATGTCTTTCAAAGAATTTGTCCATTTCATTTAAGTTGCCAAATATTGTTCATAAAATCCCCTCATTATCCTTTTAATGTATATAAGATCTGTAATGATGTCTCCTTTCTCATTTCTAATATTGGCAAATTGAGCCCCCTGTCTACTTTCTTTTTTTTTTTTTAATGTATGAAATTTATTGTCAAACTGGTTTCCATACAACACCCAGTGCTCATCCCAAAAGATGCCCTCTTCAATAGCCATCACCCACCCTCCCTTCCCTCCCACCCCCCATCAGCCCTCAGTTTGTCCTCATATTTTAAGAGTCTCTTACTTTCTGTGTGTCTTATCTGTCTGGCTAAAAGTTTGTCATTTTTTTAACCTGTTCAGTGCAATGATTTGCTCTGCTGTCTTCTTCAATTTCTTCGATTTCTGCTCTTATCCTTATTATTTTCTACCATTTGCCTTTTATGTTCTTTTTTTTTTTTGCTCTTTTTTTTTTCTAGTTTCTTAACCTGGAAGCTTAGATCCCTGATTTGAGACCTTTCTCATTCTGTAACATAAACATTTATTGCTTAAATTTCACTCAAAGTTTTGCTCTAGCTACGTTCCACAAATATTGACATTATGTGTTTTCATTTCCATTCAGTTTTAAATATTTTTAAATTTTGCTTGTGATTTCTTTTTTGATCTGTGGATTATTTAGAAAATTTTTGTAATTTCTTAATAGTTGAAGATTTTTCTAAATATTTGTTACTGATTTCTAATTTTTTTTTAATTTTCTCAACATTTATTTATTTTTCAGACACAGAGAGACAGAATGTGAATGGGGGAGGGGCAGAGAGAGAGGGAGACACAAAATCTGAAGCAGGCTCCAGGCTCCCAGCTGTCAGCACAGAGCCCAACATGGGACTCGAACCCATGAGCCATGAGATATGACCTGAACTGAAGTCGGACACCTAACTGACTGAGCCACACAGGTGCCCCGATTTCTAATTTAAATCTGTTGTAGTTGTGGTCAGGGGGAATACTTTATATGATATGAATCCTCTTAATTTTATTGGGACTTGTTTTATGGCCTGGTATGTGGTTGAGCTTGGTGAACATTCTATGTTCACTTGTAATGAATCTGTATCGTGTTGTTCTTGAGTGGTGTATTCTATGAATGTCAACTAAGTCCATTTTTAATAGTCTTGTTCAGGTCTTCTATATCTTTACTGATTTTGTGTTTACTTGCTCTATCAATTACTTAGAGAGCAGTATAGAAATCTTTAGCTGTAAGTGTAGATTTTTTTGTTTCCCCTTTCAATCCCATCAATTTTGGCTTCAGGTATTTTGAGGCTTTCTTATTACATGCTTCTACAGGATTAGCATGTCTTCTTGATGAATTGGCCTGTTACTATTCCTCATTCTGAAGTCTACTTTGTCTAATACTGATAGATCTGTTCCAGCTTTCTCGTGGTAAGTGTTCATATAGTAGATCTTTTCCCATTCTTTTACTTTTAATCTATCCAAGTCTCTATATTTAAAATGAATTCCTTGTAGGCAGCATATAACTTGAGTTTTGATTGTCTAGCCAACACGATCATCTCTCCATTTAATTGGGGCATTAGGCCATTTACAGTTAATGTAATTACTAATGTGTTTGGATTTAAATCTGCCATCCTGGTGTTTGTTTTCCATTTCCACCCCTCTTCCCTCTTCTTCTGGGACTCTTAACTACATAAAAAAAGTTAGATCACTTGATACTGTCCCACAGGTCACTGATCTGTCTCTCTCTCTCTTAAATCCTGTAAAATCTTTGCTATATTTTGGAGTTTGTATTGCTTTGTCTTCAAGTTCACCAATCTTTTCTTCTTCACTTTCCATTCTGTTCTTAATCACACCCATTGAATTGTTCAATTCATACACTGTATTTTTTATCTTTGGAGGTTTCGTTTGGGTCTTTTTGTATTTTTCATGTCTCTCCTTATCGTATTCAATTTTTCATCTACATTCCTGAACATATGGAGCATATTTGTAATACCTGTTTTAACACCATCACCTGCTAATTCCATTATCTCTATTGTTTTCAGATCTGTTTCAATTGATTAATTTTTCTTTTGGGCTCTGGATCATATCGAATGTTGAACACAAGTTCATTTCTTTAATGTTTATTTATCTTTGAGAGGAAGAGGGAGACAGGTGTGAGTGGGGGAGGGACAGAGAGAGAGGGAGACACAGAATCCAAAGCAGGCTCCAGGCCCTGAGCTGTCAGCACAGGGCCCGACACAGGGCTCGAACTCACAAACCATGAGATCATGACCTGAGCCGAAGTCAGATGCTTAACTGACCTGAGCCACCCAGGTGCCCCAGAACACAAGTTAACTTTAGGTTTGGGGGTCCTGGGTTTTGTTGTATTTCTTTAAAGATATCGGGGCATGTAATTAAATCATTTGAGATCAGTTGGATCCTTCGGAGTCTTGCTTTTCAAGATTTGTTAGGACAGATCCAAAGTAGCATTAAGTCTAAGGCTAATGTAGCTCTGTTATTAAGGATTTCTAGGACTCTATCTGATGCCCCACGTATTTTGAGGTCCAGCCACCCTGGGAACAGAAACTATTCCCAGTCTTCTGTGAGCTGTGGGAACTTCTCTGCCTACTGGTTTCCCAGGTGAACTTATTCGAGCCCATAGAGTGTTCAGCCAAATATGTGACAGCATACCTCTGCATATAGCTAGGTCTGTCTGTCTGTCTCTCTCTCTCTCCCCATCATGTTCAACAAGCTCTAGTTGCCTCACCCTCTACAAACCTCGATCTTGGTCTCTGCAAGTCGGCGAGACTGCTGAGTTCTGTCCAGATTTCCTCTCCCTGTCTGCAGCCTGGAAACTGCCTTCAGGCATTTAACTGGGGGCAATCACAGGGCTCACCTCATTTGTTTCCTTTCTGTCGGGGTTCACAGTCCTACACTGCCTGTTGTCCAAAGTTCGAAAAACAGTTGTTTCCTATATTTTGTCCAATTTTTTTTTTTTTTTTTTTTTTTTTTTTTTTATGTCTTCAGCCTGAGGGCAACTCTGGACTCTCTTGCTCTCTCTTGGCTAGAAATGGAAGTCTCCCGCCATGCTAGGGCTTTAAAATTAGCCTGAGAGGGGCTTCCAGAAGCATAAGGGCTATAGTTCTTGGAGAGGTGGAGAGGACACCGTTCCCGCTTCTTTCTGGCCCTACCTTTTGCCCTAACATTAGGAAGCAAAAGCAGTGTTGCTTAGACGCGTGCAGTGGAGGCGCCCAGGAAGTTTTAGGGACTCTGAGCGAGCAGAAGAGGCTTGAATAAAGAGACATTTGAGGAGGGACTGCAGGCAATGGATTTAGCAGCACTCCTGAGCTGTGGGTTGCTAGGGTCTGTCTCCAAGGGGGGGGGGGGAGGGGGAAGCCATCAACAACCACAAAAAAGAATAAGAGAGAAAATACATAAGTACAGTGACAAAACCCTTTTCCAGCTGGGACTTGTGAAGGTTTGGGTTTTCCGCCCCCCCCCCCCCCCCCCCGCACACACACACACAAGTGGCCGTGAAAACCTTTATTACACTCAGTTTCCCAGACCCTCTTTTTTTTTTTTCTTTTATGCTGCGTAACGTGTTTGCAAGTTTCTGTTCCTTGCCGAGTCTCCCTGTGCTTTGTCCTGTGTGAAACCACCGGTTTCCACGGCAACTGGACGGCCAGCACAGGGAGCCGGATAGAGGGACAGAGGTTCTGAAGTGCATATCCGGGGGACTAGCAGAGACCTGGGCCCCAGGGGAAAAGGGATGTGGGATCAGTACACAAGGGTCTCTCCACAAGCCACAGCTGCCCCTCGGTCTGCACCCTGGGGCGACTGCCCACTGCCTCCACAGGCTGGCGCCCCTCGGGGCACTTCACCCACCATCGAGCTCCTTCGATCGCCGATATTTGTAGGGCAGTCCCTGGGCCAGGAGCCAGGACCCAGAGATGAATAGGACACAGTCCCTGCTCCCAAAGGGCAAGCAGCCTGTGGAGAGAGCGAGAGAGACGATGGTAGAGGGTGTCCAGAAGGAACGTCTATTGAGGGCCAATTAGATGTCAGGCACTGTTACAGGAATTACATACCTTAACTTTTAATCCTCCCCCAAACCCAGTGATTTAGTTCTATCCAAGTTCAGACAAGTAGTAAAAAGGGAAGCCGGGATTCACACCCAGGTACGTATCACCTCAGGCTCTAACTCCACGCACGACTTCCCACCTATCGGTCTCCCTGCCTCTCTTTCTCATATCTGCCCCTCATGTCTTGCTCAGCTCTGGCTCTGGCTCATTCTGTTTCTTCTCTCATTCTGCAGATAAATCTGTTATTAGCCGAAACCCCTGGAACGTGAGTTACACCTAGGAACGAATCCCAACGTGGTCTCTGAGCCCAACGCAGCGGGGTGAAAGCATTCCTGAAGGGTCACACGGTCACCTCCCTGTTTAATATTCAGAAATCCCACCCGGCTTGCCGAGACAGCGGGAGATCGGGGAGGGGTGGACAGTCGCCATCAGAAAGCTGGAAGGCCCTCGGGGAGACAGAAGCTATTTGAAAACAGCGGTCTTTCAACCGGGGAACTCGAGCTTGTAAAGCTAAACGCTGTGTCGTCACGTCACCAAGGTCGGGGTGGGCTGACAAAGCCAGCTGTGGCTGAATTCATCAGTGCATGCTGTCACGGGCCCAGATTTTCCCCTTCAGACACACCACAGGCGCTGGCCTGCTCAGGCCCACGCAGCTCGGAGGCCGCATGGACCCTGGATCACACCGTCTGATCCTTTGTTTTATAAACAGGAAACCAAGGCCAAGAGAGAAGCAGTCACACGGCAACTCAGAAATGGGGCGAGGCCTCAAACCCAGGTCTGACTCACAGCCCGGGGCCCACGGCCTGTGGGGCAGTCAGCGCCTCGGGCCCAGACTCCCGCCAACCTGTGAGGAGAAGAGAGTCCCAGCTCCTGGGGCCCCGGAGACTCTGGGAGGACAGCCTCACCGAAGCGGATGTGCCAGAGGGGGTGGAAATACTGCCCCGGGGCTTGGGAGAGGGCCCGCGGGATCTGAGACATGGGGCCCGATGCGGATCAAAGCCGAAGGGGATGAGAGGACCTCTGGGTACCAGGATCCTCTAGGCCCCCAGCCCCTGCAGTGGTCATGATGGGCTGGCGGTATAGCCATTGACCTTGGGCAAGGCACCTAACCCCTGTTACCTCCTCTATGAGATGGGGGAGCAGGCGTACCCACACGCTTTAGAATCTTCATTCAACTTTAGTGAAGTATAATTTGTATACAACAAAACTCATTTTTTTTTCCTTTTATTCCGCTTTATTGAGGTATAAGTGACAAAATTCTAAGATAATTAAAAGTTAATTGGATCTGGGTATACATTGTGAAAAGGATTCTCCCCACCTAGTTAATTATCACATCACCTCCCACGTTTGTGGGTGGTTGCGTGTGTGTGCGCGCGTGTGTGTGAGAACATTAATTTCTACTCTCTTAGCAAATTTCAATTATACGCCACAGGGTAATCAACAATAATCACCATGTTTTACATCCGATCCTCAGACCTTACTCATCTTCTAGCTAAAAGTTTGTATCCTTTTATCAACCTCTCTCTGTTTCTGTTACCCACCCCGACGCCAGGCCCTGGCAACCGCTTTTCTACTCGCCGCTTTGGTGAGTTTCACTTTTTTTTTTTTTTTTTTTTAGATTCTCCACGTAAGTGATACTATGTGGTATTTATCCTTCTCTGTCTGGCTTATTTCACTCAGCACGATGCCTTCAAGATGCATCTGTGTTGCCGCAAACAGGATTTCCTTCTTTCTCCTGGCTGAATAATATTCCATTGCATGTCTATACCACATCTTCTTTATCCGTTCGTCCGTCGATGGGCATTTAGGTTGTTTCTACGTTATGGCTATTGTGAATAATACTGCAACGAACGTGGGCGTATAGCTATCTCTTTGATGGACTGCTTTCGCTTCCTTTGGGTAAATACCCAGGAGAGAAATTGCCGCATCGTATGGAAGTTCTAGTTGAAATTTTTTGAGGAACCCCCATACTGTTTTCCAAAGTAGTTGCCCCGATTTCCACTCTCACCAGCCGTGCCCAAAGGTTCTTTTCTCTTCATCTCTCCAACACGTGTTACTTCTCATCTTTTCGAGGATAACCTTTCTAAAAGATGTGAGATGATATCCCATTGTGACTTTGACTTGCATTTCCCTGATGACCGATAGAAGCAATCTGCAGAAGTGCGATCCCTAGCAAGATGGCATTTTTCACAGAAAAAAAAAAAAAAATCCTAAAATTTGTTTGGGATCAGGAAAGACCCTGGATAACCAAAGCAGTTTTGAGAAAGAAGAACAACGTCGGAGATATTACATTTCCTGATTTCAAACTACATTACAAAGCTATAGTAGCCAAAATAGTACGGTATTGGCATAAAAACAGACACACAGGTCAATGGGACATAACTGAGATCCCAGAAATAAACCCGTGCGTATATGATTATGGATTTACGACAAAGGAGCAAAGGAGGTACCGTTGTCTCTTTGATAAACGGTGCGGGGGAAATTGGCTCTCCACACACAAAGGAACAAAACTGGACCCCTACCTTACACCATACACAAAAATCAACTCAAAACAGGTTGAAGACTTAAACGTAAGATCTGAAACTGTGAAACCTCCAGAAAACAAACATAAGGAGTACTCTCCTTGAAATAATCAGCAGTGAGTTTTTGGGTTTGACATGGAAAGCAAGCGCAAAAAAACAAAACCAAAAAACACCAGTGGGACTCTATGAAACTAAAATTCTGCACAGCAAAGCAAGCCTTCCGCAGAAAGGCAATCTACAGAATGAGAGAAAATACTTGCAAGTTATAGGTCTGATAAGGGGTTCATAGCCAAGAAGTACTCCTGTATTTTCTCCTAAGAGTTTCGTAACTCGAGCTATCACATTTAGGTCTATGATTCATTTTGAGTCAATTTTTGTCTACGATACGAGGAAAAGATCCAACTTCATTCTTTTGTATGTGCATATTCCAGTGGTCCTGACACCAAACGCACCCCCTTTCAAGGGTACAAATCAATGAGTTTAATAAATGCATTCTCCTCGGTCTCATTCCATCATCCCCCAAATTTGCAGTTCCTTCTCCCAGCTCCAGCCTGGGCTACCACAGATCTACTTTCGGTCACTATAGATTAGGTTTGCTTTTTCTAGAATCTTCTATAAATGGAATCCCACAGTCTGTACTTTTTGTGTCGGGCATCGGCCACAATAGTCTTATCATTTAATTCCTCTGTGTTAGGGTTCTCCAAGAGAAACAGAAGCAACAGGGTGTGTGTGTGTGTGTGTGTGTGTGCAGAGAAAGAGATTTTAAGGAATTGGCTCACATGATTGTGGGGGGCTGGCAAGCCCCACATCAAAATCCGAAGGATGGGGGCGCCTGGGTGGCGCAGTCGGTTAAGCATCCGACTTCAGCCAGGTCACGATCTCGCGGTCCGTGAGTTCGAGCCCCGCGTTAGGCTCTGGGCTGATGGCTCAGAACCTGGAGCCTGTTTCCGATTCTGTGTCTCCCTCTCTCTCTGCCCCTCCCCCGTTCATGCTCTGTCTCTCTCTGTCCCAAAAATAAATAAACGTTGAAAAAAAAAATTAAAAAAAAAAAAATCCGAAGGATGGGCTAGCAGCCTAGGCCAGAGACCCAGGAAAGAGTTGATGTTGCAGCTCAAGTCCAAAGGCAGTCTGCTGGGAGTATTCCCTCCTCACTGGGGGAGGTCAACCCTTGGCTATTAAGGCCTTCAACTGATTAGGTGAGGCCCACCCCCATTATGGAGCGTCACCTGCTGTATTCAAAGTCCACTGATTGAAACATTAATCTCATCTACAAAATACCTTCACAGCAACATCTAGATGGGTACTGGGCCAGATGTCAGTCGTGGCCCAGCCAAATTGATACATAAAATTAACCATCATGCCTCCCTGCCACCTGTGAGGTGTGCATTATCATTCCTATTTTGTAGATGAGGGAACCGAGGCCCAGAGAGGTTAAGCGATGGGTCCTGCGCTCATAAGAGACAGAACGGAGACTCAGGCTAGTGCTGTTTCTGCATCTTTATGGTCCCCTCTCCCCAGTTCTGATCTGTTAGTGGAACAAGGATTTGCGATGTCTGTACTTAGTCAGACCTGAAGACCTTTCTCCTGGGGTTTGCAGGAGAAACCCCTGTGCCCCGTCCCTTTCCCCTGTCATGTGCCCCGTCCCTTTCCCCTGTCATGGAGCACGACTCAGGGGAGGAGGGTTACACCACCCAGCACCCCCACCCCTGCAGGCCCCCTAACCTGGCCCACTTGTTTTCATGCCCAGCTAGCCTCTTTCTTCCTCCGGCCACCAGACCTGCCTTTCCACACGCTCCTCATAGTGCCTGCCTCATCTTCTGGGCTACAGTTCCCCAGGTGCAAAGAGAGACAGGGGCTCTCCCTCCCCTTCACCGGTGACCTGTGCTCCTCCCCAGACTCTGACGGGCTGGCTCTCTTTATTTCCTTCCCAGTGGGCAGCAGCTTCTCCCCTAATCCCTCCCGGCCTCCTGCTGGGTTGCCACCCCACTGTCCTTTTTATAATTCTGCCAGAAAACAAAGTCTCTAGGCTGTTACTTCTCCAAGCTCAGACACCTAGGAAGGAACAGTGAAATAAGTTGCCCAATGATAAATATTTTCTTTTTAATTCTCAGATCAAACCTAAAAAGGAAGCATCAGGAAAGTTCCAAAGGCTTCCAGAAGCAAGCAAAAATGGTCAGGCCCTCTAAGAGACTCTCTGAGCGACCAAAGGAAACAGAGCCCCTTTCCCCCATTTGGGAAATAAAAACACATGGCAAGGTCAGCCCTCCGATCCTCCTGACCCGACCTCTCTGCCTTTGTTCAGATACCAGAATATTCTGGATTTATATTCGATGTAACCTAGATAAATGTAAATTCTCATCCTTCCGATCAAAGAGCCAACTGTCCAAGTTTAGAAGAGACTGGTGTGTCTTATTTTTTTAATTTTTTTTAAGTTTATTTATTTTTGACAGAGAGAGACAGACAGAGCGAGCACGAGTGGGGGAGGGGCAGAGAGAGGGAGACACAGAATCCGAAGCAGGCTCCAGGCTCTGAGCTGTCAGCACAGAGCCCAACACGGGGCTCGAGCTCACAGACTGTGAGATCATGACCTGAGCCGAAGTCGGAGGCTCGACCGACTGAGCCACCCAGGCGCCCCAAGACTGGTTGTGTCTTAGCCCAGCTTTCTCCAAAGAGGAGCCCAAGACAAAGGCAAGTACAAGAGGTTTATTTGAGAAATGGTCCCAGGGATGCAAAGAACAGGACAGGGAGAGTGAAATGAGAGGGAGGGAAATTCAGGATAAGGGCGTGTCATGAAATTGACCCTCCGAGGGGCCTTAAGGAATGCGTGTCAGAACTGTCCAGGGAAACATGACCCATCAGCCCCCAACCTTCATTGATCCAGGGTGCCCCGTCAGCATGAACCCCCATATTTGGAGTTGATCAGGCGTCAGAAGGCTCCCGTAGGCGTCTCCCAAAGGAGCGACAGGATAGGAAGTGAGAGGCACGTGCCGGGGCTTGAAGGCAGGGCCGTCTGATCATATCTGCACAAAGCCCGTGTGGAACTGGTCACTGCAGCAGTGGCTGGAGTAAGAGGTGAGGTCAGGAGGACTCAAGTCATGTCCAAGAGGTGACCGATGCAGGGCAGGGGTTGGAAGGAGGATGCTTTGTAGGGAAACACCAGTGAAGAAATCTGCCCGTCCCGGTAACCGTACCCCCACGTGGTCACACAAACTGTGCAGTCGGTCCCAGTGGGTGCTCGGTCCTGAGTGCAGGACTCCAGGTGGCCTATGCAGACAGGACAGAGGGTGCCCACACACACAAACTGCCCCATGATGAGACGCGGTCGAGGCAGCTAAGGCTGTTTGCTAAGAGAAGGGCAGACACAAATCTGCGGGGTTCTCTTTTCGAAGATTTGAAGGCGACTTCCAAATCCACATCTACAAAACTGACCCTATCTCCCACCCAGCACCGAGACGTGGCTCCCTCCTTCCGTGCAGCCCCTTCTCCACGCGCACGCTGTCCCCAGACCCGACCCAGTTGTCCCAGCCAGAAACCTGAGCATAGACTCGATTCCCCTCTTAGCCACCGCATCCCGTCCACTCCACCTCCTAAATCATCTTGACTCTCTGCCTGCTCCCTCCACCCCTCCTACGTCTGCAAGCCTCCCCCTGCACTGAGGCCATCCTCCCGGAAACCAGAGTTGGCTACACCCGCCACCTGCCTCAGCCTTGGGCTCCCCGCTGACCTCAAGCCAGAGTCTATCCCCAGCACCCGAGGAGACCCTGCCCCCGGGACAGGTATGCAGGCGATTCCCTCTACAAGGGCGTCAGCCAAGGTGAGGTGTCTTTTTAAAGGTCAGCCTGGGGGCGCCTGGGTGGCGCAGTCGGTTAAGCGTCCGACTTCAGCCAGGTCACGATCTCGCGGTCTGTGAGTTCGAGCCCCGCGTCGGGCTCTGGGCTGATGGCTCAGAGCCTGGAGCCTGTTTCCGATTCTGTGTCTCCCTCTCTCTCTGCCCCTCCCCCGTTCATGCTCTGTCTCTCTCTGTCCCAAAAATAAATAAACGTTGAAAAAAAAAAATTAAAAAAAAAAATAAATAAAAAAAAAAATAAAGGTCAGCCTGCCCTATATTGGCTGAGAAGTCCCTTTTCCCCCTTTTCCCAGTCCACACCAGGACGCTTTCGCTCGTCCCCACCTAGAGGAAGGGCAATGCTTCCCCAACGTGCACAGTCATTGAGCGGACACCCATCAGTTCAAAAGGAGAAACAGGGCACGTTGTGGGGCAAGGTCACAGGTTATGGAACAGACAGATGTGGGTTCGAATCCCGACCCTGCTGCTTGCTGGGCAAGTGACTTCAACTCTGTCTTTGGAACGTGTGGGCGATGGGTGGCCAGCTCAGAGCGCAGCTGTGAGAGGGAAGTGATGTTGTACAAGAAGCATCCTTAGCACACTGCGGGGCACGCGGTAGGTGTTCAACGTACGGTGCCTACTGGTATTGTTCACCCCGAGCCTTATCACGCCCACCCTGCCCCACATCGGCCCCCTCCCATGGCAGTGCCCTCGTTATCCGTTATCCTTAACAACCCCGCCCCCTGTGCCTCTGTCCTACCTTCCCCTGGTCCGTGGTTCTTCTCCCCACCCCTGCCCCGGCTTGGTCAGGTGTTTCTGCCGTGACGAAGAAGCATCGCGGCAGATGCTCAGCGTATGTTTGCTGCCTGAATGTGTGGGTGGATGGCGGAAAGAACGGCACCCGGGGACAACCTGACTTGTGTCTAGCGTCTCAGGGTCTCCCCACTCCCTGGCTCCAACCCAAAGAGCCTAACTCCAGACAGCCAGAGCCTAGGCATTCCCAGGAAGGAGAAGCCACTGGGCTGGTCTGGGGGCAACTTAGACAGTGTCGTTTGTTGGAAAAAGCATGAGCCTTTCAATCAGGGGTAGGTGTTCAAATCCTGTCTTAGTTGGGTGACTTCAGGCGGCCCTATTTCCCCTCCAGCGTCAGTCTCCTTGTCTGGAACACGACAGCTGTGACAACAGCAAGGACGGCTGCACCCCCTTCTTTATGGAAATGTTGTGTGCATTAAATGAGATAGTTGATGTAATTGGCTGGAGGCAGGGAGGATGCCCCACAAAGGGGGTCACTTTTTTCCACATCTGTCAGGACGCTGCAGCAACGAACTGACCGCCACAGGAGCTAATTTCTCACACGCACAAAGGTCAGTCGGGAGCTCTGGCCTTGTCGTTCTCCCCGAGGAACCCAGGCTAGTGGAGCAGCCGTCCTCTCACCGCTTGCTGGCTGAAATGGCAGAGGGAGAGAATGTTCTGGAAGACCCAAACCCGTAACTAAATAGTAGAGCCTGGAAGTGACCCACGTCACCTCAGCCCCCAATGCAGTGGTCAGAATAGCCACCTGACCCCACCCAACGGCAGGGGGGGTCCAATCCTACCACGTGCTCAGAAGGCAGCCAGCCAGAAATACTTGGCGACCAGCCCTGGCGACCACCGCCATCATTCACCTCCATCTCCGTGGAGCAAAATGGGACGGTGACATGGGTGGGGTTCATCGCTTCTGTCCTGTACTTGACTGGAAGGTGGGGTCTGCACAGTCCATGCAGGCTGCTGGGGGCGGAGCTCTCACGGGGTCCCGGACCTTGAACTGCTCTTCTAAAGCTCCTGGGTCCTGCGCAGGGCTGGGCTGCCGGGGTTTGGGCAGAGGCGGGGGCAGGGTTGGGGGGGGAGGCGGTCTCTGGCAGGGGTTGCGAGGTGGTAAAGCCCTCATTCTCCAACATTCATCCCCAGGGAGGTTGTGTCCGAAACTTCCAGGCATCCTCGCGTTGAAGTGCAACATATACCAGAAATTAACGTTTGCTTTTAACCAGTTAATGCCTTTGCCACCTACCCACAGTCCAGTGACCGCTGTAAAACCTTGTTGGAAACGAACTCTTAAAGGCGGAGTGTGATGGCCTTCGTGAGCCTGACACTTGCCTCGGAGGAGGAGGGAGAAGCAGTTTGGTTTTCAGACTTCTGGGAAGGTTTCCCCTGTGGGCTCCAGCCTCGTCTTACAGGAAGCTCGCAGTGGCTTCAGTCTCACGTTCCGGGGTCAATTCAGCCCTCGAGGCGACACCACTTTATGTTCGAAGTCTGGGACTGCTCAAGCTGGGCCAGGCACACAGCTGTGAGTGAAGCTGCCATCTCCCCGCGGGCCTCTCACTCTGCCTGTCACTCCCCATTAGCAGATCAGTCATTCCTCCGGGACAAGACCCCCGGTTTCAGGGAAGAGGGCTGATAACAGAGAAATATAGGCTGGGACCCGCAATGGGTCCCAGAAGTCCTTGACACTTTAGGTAGAATTAGCTTACCATAAAAGCTTCTGGCCACCCTGGGGGTCTGGAGGGCTCCTTGCAGGGACCCAGGCTGAGCGTCTGTAGGTTCCATCTTGTTCTCTCGTCTTCCACTTCTCCCCTCCATTGTTGACCCCTCCTGAGCCCTCTCCAAGGCTTTTGCTGGTTCTCCTACCTTTGCTCTGTGCATCTCTGGTTAAGTCCAGCCACAGACAGAAACACCCTTCATTTATTCATTCGTGCACGCACGCACGCACGCACGCATTCACTAATTGATTCAAATGTATTCAGAATTTACTGAGTGCTGACTATATATCTGTCGCTATGCTGGGCTCTGGATCCTCGTCTATAACTGTGAGCAGAGCAGACAGTGGTCCTACCCTCAGAGACCTCCCAGCCTCAGAAGGGGGAAGGAGCTTGAGATCGCAACTGCCACAACCCAATTTAGAAATAGTAAAAAATAAATTAAGATCTTAAAAGTTAAAATACCAATAACGATAACGAACATCTGAACAGACCCTTCGCCAGAGCAGATCTACGGAGGGCACACAAGCAAACGAAAAGACGCTCCCCATCGGCACTCATTAGGGAAATATTAATTAAAAGCACAGCGAGATACTGCCCTACACCTATTTGCACGGCTCCAACGAGAAAGATCGCCCGCCCCGAGCGTCAGCAGGAAGTCGCTAGACCGGAACTCATCTACGTTGTCAGCAGAAGTGTTAAATGGCACGTCCCCTTCAACGCACAGTTTGGCAATCTCTCCAAAAGTGAAACATACACTTATTGCCCAGGTATCTACTCGAGAGAGACCAAGAGGTGCGTCCCGACGAAGACCTGTACGCGAATCTCAATTGCAGCTTTATTTATAACAACCAAACCCTGGAAACAACGCAGGTATCCGTCAACAGGTGACTGAGGATACAAATGGTGAGCCATCCAGGCCAGGAAAGACTCTTCTTCCATAAGAAAGCACCGCGGATCCCCGCAAGAGTGTGGACGAATCTCGACACCGTGTTGAGGGCAAGGAGCCGGACAACACGCGTTTCTACTACAGGGCTGCCCAATGATTCTAGAAAATACGAACCGGAAAGCAGATCAGTGGCTGGCTAGATGGGGGCAAGGGTCGGGGGGGAGGGAAGGGAATACAGGGACCAGGAGGTAACCTTTTGGGGAAGACAGGTGTGCTTACCATCCTGATGGCAGCGATGGTTTGCGAGTGAAAATTTACGTCAAGAGGTATCGAATTTTACACTTTAAACGTGCACAGGCCAAGAAAGCTATTTAAGAAATTGCAAGTGCACGATGAATCATTTAATTGCAGGTGAGCTAGAGAGCTCCAAGCGAGGCATTACAGGACGCACTGAGCATGTGCGGCAGAAGGAGCTGACTCAGTCTGGGGGTTGAGAGCTACCCCCTGGGGGGGGGCAGGGAGAAGGAAGATGGGGTTCAGGCTGGGATGGGAAACACTGGAAAGGAACCGGCACAGGGGGGCGGGCTCTGGGGGAGGGACGAACAATCTTGGCAGAGGAAGCCAGGTGCGTCAGGGCCCTGAGGGGGGGTGGAGGGGTGGGCGACAAGGGGACAGCACAGCGAGGGGAGCTGGGGAAGTCAGAGGACGCAGTTCTCAGCGCCCCACGCCTCCGTCTGATCTGGGCCAGGTGTCCGGTTGTCCCGGGCAACAGTGGCTTCCCACGGGGACCTCCAGCCTCTTCACCGCTCTGGCTGGGCCCGAGCTCGTAACATGACTGAGCCCCCGCTGCCTTCTCGGGGGCTCCCCCATTCTAAGTCTGGAAGCAAGGTCTATGCAGTCTCCACCCTGAGCCCTGAACGTCCCCCAGGCCTGTGCCGGCCCCCGAGGCGCGGTTTCCCCTCTCTGGCTGCCAGGGCTGGCAGTCTGACCCCTTGCACTCTTCCAGTGTTCACAGCAGTGGGCTACCCCTCCTTCTGGAACCTGCGTTCAAATCCCAGCTCAGTCGCCCCCCAGGCGTGCAAACTCCCCGGGCCTCAGTCTCCTCATCTGTAAATTGGAGACGATAATGACAGCAGTTCTCTGGATTATTGTGAGTAAAGGAGCCGGCTGGCATTCACAAAGCACTGGGACGAGTGCCTTGTGCCAAAATTCTGTTATATCCAGTAAATGCCAGGAAGGGCTCTGAGGAGGGCGGTGCTGGGTCAGGGAGGAGGTGATGGGTCGGGTAGCAGTGGGGACACCTCGCCTGACCTCTTTGGGCTTGAGGGCAGCGTGTCCCTTCCAGCTCAGACTCCGGTTCTGTGACTTCAGGCGACTTTGGCATCAAAGGCCTCAGGGCTCCTCCCGCGTGGCGTGAGTTCCCCGCTGAGATTTCGCTGGCTGCACCAAGCTCCTGGATCGCCCAGAACCTCCCAGCGCCCCTTGTCACGTGCACGCATGCCTCTGCTCGGGAATGCCGCGACCACAGAGCGAGAGATTCTCTCTGTCCCGCTCTCTGTTTTCTTCTTTGTTTCCCTCCGTCTCAAAAGACAAGGAGCAAAATGCCTCTGCTCAGGCGGCTGTCCCGTCCACGCTGACGCAAGTTACCTTCCTCTCCTTCGCTAGTGGGAGACAATCCAGCCTTCCAGCTGGGAGCTCCCAACAGGAGAACGTGGGTGCCAGCGGACCCTCGGCACGCTTGTGCCTCTAGCAGAGCCTGGCCCGTGCTGCAGATGAGGAAACCGAGGCTCAGAGAGCTAGAGGTGCTTGTGCCGGGTCAGAGGACCTGGGGTAAAGACTCGCCGTCAACTCCCTGACACGTTACGTAGGCTCAGGCTTTGCCGTTTACAGAGGACCTTCACATGTAGACGTATGTCGGAGCCTCGAAAAACCCCTACAGGGTAAAGTAGGGCAGCTATCATCATTCCCCATGTACAGACGGGAAAACAAAGGCTTAGAGGATTGGAGGTATTTCCCACGGTCCATGGCTAGTGGCTTCAGTTGAATTGGCCAAGCATTTATTAGGCACCTCTGATGTGTCAGCCCCTGTTCTAGGCCTTGGGCAACGAAAGAGAATCAGACAAGGCACCCTGCCCTTGAGAAGCTAATTTGGGGACCATGCGGGAGGTGCCATGAGGATGGGTACTCAGAGGACTCTAGGGCAGCACCCAGAAGAGGGGGTTCTGGGAAGGCTTCCTGGGAGAGGTGGCATCTGAGCTGAATCTTGAAGGCTGGGGAGGAATTGGCCAGATAAGTAACAACGGGAAAAGGGGCGCCTGGGTGGCTCAGTTGGTTGGGCATCCGACTCTTGATTTTGGCTCAGGTCATGATCTCATGGTTTGCGAGTTCGAGCCCTGCGTCAGGCTCCGCGCCGACAACACAGAGCCCGCTTGGGATTCCCTCTCTCCCTCTCTCCCTGCCCCTTCCCTGTGCCTTCTCTCCTTCCCTCTCTCTCTGTCTCAAAAGGGAATAAACATTTTAAAACCATTTAAAAAATTAAGGGGCGCCTGGGTGGCTCAGCCGGTTGAACGTCCGACTTCGGCTCAGGTCACGAGCTCGCGGTTCGTGGGTTCGAGCCCCGCATGAGGCTCTGCGCTGACCGCCCGGAGCCTGGAGCCCGCTTCGGATTCTGTGTCTCCCTCTCTCTCTCTGCCCCTCCCCCACATGGGCGCTTTCTCTCTCTCTCTCTCTCTCTCTCTCTCAAAAAGAAATAAGCATTAAAAACATAAATAAAAAGAAACTCAAAACTTAAAAAAAAATAATAAAATGAGCAGAACGTTTGGAATTGAAAGATAAGCCTGGGGTAAGCACAGGGCATGAGTCCCAGTTGTATGGGCACCACGGGTAGAATAGACAGTTTGGAGCCCGGTCTCCTAACTGCTATTGCCTCGGCCACTGCAGCAGGGCTGGAGAAGGACCTCCCAACACACACACGTGTGTATACGTGTGATGCGTGTGCGTGTGTGTGGTGTCACGTGCATACACACACGCGCAGACCGCGTGGTGGCAAGATCCCATGTTTGGCAGATCGCGGGGGGCAAAGTATAGTCTATGAAATCAGACACCCGAGGCCTAATCCTGTCTCCCTTGCCTTTAGCTATATGACCTGGGACACATCATAAAGCATCCCCGTGCCTCAGTTTTCCCCGTCTGTAAGTTGGGATCGTGATCGTGCCCATTTCGAGGCATTGCTGAGAGGATTCTCTCAGACGGTACAGGACAGGCTCCTTCCAACGGCGTTTGGCATATGGAAAACAGTCAACGGTCGTGTCGTTATTTCGCCAACGCCAACAGTCAGAACTCCCCAAACCCATTCCTCAAAGGATTTCTGAGAACTCGAGCTGGGAAAGAATCACAAGGTCATTGGGCTCCGGGTGCTGTCCATCATAGCTGCTCTGCAAATAACCCGAGAGTGAGGTATGTCCTCAGACTAGAAAGTGACCTCGGGAGACAGAGGGCACAGAACGAGAGGCAGCAAAGGCTCAGAGGGAAGAAAGTACGTTCAGGGTATGTTCGGGAAGCAGCAAGTCCAGAGGTTTTTATTTGGGGGAAAGGCTATGATATGAAAGGGGACAGAGTTACCCCATTTGACTCTTGCTCCAGAAGCCAGATGAGGGGCAAAATGGACGAGTGGCGGGAAGTTTTAGCCTTTGGCAGAATAATGGCATGGGCTGCCTTAAAGGTAGTGAGCTCCCCCTCACTCGTGCTTCCTGTTTTGGGGGATTTCAAGCAGAAGCTAGAGGACCACCCATCCTACTATGCATGGCTGGGATCATCTCTGAAGCTCCAATGAGCCACTGAGCTACCTGGTATGGGAGAACCAAAAACGCACAAGATGGGGAAACTGGGAGGAGCTAAAAACTGAGTATGTACTAAGGCATCAGGCTAGAGGTGGGCACTGAACTGCCCTCGGTTGGCCGTTAAGTTTCATCCCTTTGCATTACAGACTGTCCGTCAGAGAAATGTAAAGAATGACGGAGAGTCCTATCAGCCATTTTCACTTTAGTATAAATTAGATGCCTTGATCCTTTTTTTCCATGACAACTGACTGATGATAGAAGACAGAAGTTACCAAATAAAAAGCGACAAGGACATGGAGAGTAAAGTGGGCAGGGCTCTAAGGTGAACTTCATTCATCTCAATTTTGCCAAGCAGAAGCCCTGACAACAACCTGGGAGGAAAGAAAATACTCAGTGGCAAGATGTCGCTATCACATATTCATTTCAGCAACCAGCTACGGAGTACCAACTATGTACTGTGCTGTGTGCAGGGCACTGGGGACACTAGATGAACTGGACACAGCTCCGGGCCTCTCGGGCATCTAGACAGACATGGAAATCTTGACATAAGCCGGCATGACTGGTGCTGTGATAGAAGGGTGAGCTTGAGCGGTAGATGATCCTTCCCATCAGCAGCTCCCCAGGCCTCTCTGTCTCTCTCTCTCTCTCATTCAGAGCCACCTCCGCGGGCCAGCTTGCACACTGCCCTCCTTCCTTCCTCTGCTCCCTCTCCAGGGCAAGGAAGACAGACGACTGTCACACGAGGGCCTGTCTGGGGCTCTGGGCGGGTGGATAATTAGACTCTGAGAGAAGCCATCTGCTTCAGGCCCCCAGGGGTCTCGGGCAGGCCGAGGCAGTGCAGCTGCTCCCGACCCGACCACGCAGCAGCTCTCACGGTGAAGTTCCTACGTGCAAAGGGTTTAAACGTTCTCCAGCCTGTGAGAAGGCTGTGTCCCCAGCAGCAGGGCCCAGGGTGAGGGGCTAGGGACTTGATCACGTCTCTATTTCCATGTCTGCGTGCTTTCTTGGAGCCCTGGCACCGAGCTGCAGGGATGGGGGCAAGCAGGGGCAGGGCGGGGGCGGGAGGTGGGGGGAATAGGGGAGGCCCAGGCTCCCGAGGGCAATCGTTAAAGCTGCAGAGATGAGAGAGATATAGGCCAGCGCCGCATCTCCAGAAGGGCTAACAGAGGCCCCGGGAAAGGGAGGGAGCGGGCCAAGGCCTCACAGTGAGAAACCATCTTCAAAGGTCAGCTCATCCCTTGCTGGCGACAGGAGGGGCAGTGAGGGTGGGGATGGGAGGGTCGGGCCAAGTGGCCCATCAGCCCTCAGCTCATAGGGAAAGCCTACCCCGCCACACAAAGAACTTCACCCCCAGGAGCGGGTCTTACCCTGGCAACCTCTAAGGTTGGTATTGTGATGCCCAGTGCACAGACGAAGATACTAAGACATAGAGAGCCTACGTCACTTGCCCCAGGCCACGCGGCTAGGAAGGAGAACAAGGCTTTGCATTCAAGTCCATCACTGAACTCACAGCTGCACTCTTACCCACACAAGGGGCAAAGCAGAGCCGTGGTAAAGCACACGAGTGCCAGGGCCGGACTGCTGTCTGGACTCCAACCCAGCCCTATCACTTTGGGGCTGTGTGAACCTGCGTAGATTGTCGTTTGGAGCCTCACTTGTCCCCCTCTTTAAAATGGGGATAATAACACCCACCTTATGGTATTCAGAAGATTAAATGAGTCGAAAAGGGGAAAGGACTCGATCACGCGAGCTGCCGTTGTCGACACGTCAGCCAGGGGAATCCTTTGACGATACTAAGTCCGATCACTTCACCTCACTGTTTAAAACAATCCAATGGCTTCCTCTCCACTCAGAGCAAAGGCTCAAGTCCCAGCCGTGGTCTCCATCTGGGCTCTGTCACCTCCCTATCCTCACCTCCCCCCATTCCACCTGCTCCTGACATGGCAGTCTCCTACCTCAGGGCCTTTGCCTTTACTCTTACCTGTGCCTGGAACACTGTACCCCCGCGTATTAGCCTGGCGCCTCCTTCAAACACCTGCTCTCATGTCGTCTTCTCTGCGAGGTCCGCCCTGACACTCTTCAAAATTGTCACCACCACCCACTTCCCTGCTTGATTTTCTCTGTAGCATTCATTGTCAGCAGATACTCCAAAACATAGCCTATTTAGTTATTATTACTACTGTGTCTCTCTCTCCCCACCTTGGAAAATAGCTCTTGAAAGCAGGGATGCTTGTCCTGCTCTGGCTGGCACAAAGCGGGACTCCAGGAACTGTGAATCGAGTGAATGAATGAGTGAGTGAATGACTATATCGGTCTGCCTCCACACTTGAAAGCCAAGGAGTCAAACACCAAGGAGACCAAGTCCCAAGGGCCACAAGCAGCTTGGAGGGGAGGCTCGGAGACTTGGTGGTCAGGGCAAGGCAATGACAGACAGAGGAGAGGAGAGTGACAGCCCTCCCAGCTCTTACCCTGCAGCCTGAACCCCACACGCAGCACCCAGCATATGGTGGGCACCCAAAGAATGCTTGTGGGCAGAATGGCAGGGAAGAGGGAGGGAGGGGCATTTACCGAACACATACCAGGCCCTAGAAAACAATCAACCAAAATATCCGTTCACTCATTCACAGATGAGACGTTGAAGACAGCCCTGTAGCAGTCAGGCACTGTCCTAGGGTCTCCAGGAGCTTACACTCTGGAGGGGGCAGGGAGGCGTGTAGTTCGTGATCCCTGCACCCTTGGACATCGCGATCTTGCGAATAACAGACATTAACCAGCTCCGCATGTTGCATATCAATACCATACCCATTTTACATACGAGGAAACTGAGGCTTGGGGTATTTAGGTGTTTGGGCCACTAGGTGGCAGAGCCGGGCCTAGAACCAGCTGGGTCTGCCTGGTTCCCAACTTCCTTCCTCCTCCCAAATGAGTGTGGCTTGCGTCCCGTGCTCAGAGGAGGGTGCGGCCTCAGGACTGGGACAGCAGGAAGACAGGAGGAACAGCCTGAGCTGCAATGCGGGGTTGGAACCCAGGGAGTCAGGTCCCAGGGCCAGGGAGAAAGTCATCTGAAGGTGGAGTAGCAGAAAGGGGCATCCCAGAGCGGGAGGAAAGCCACAGCAGAGCCTGCGGGCTGGCGGTTTCCAGTTTCTCCTTCAGGCACTTGGGAGCCAGTGAAGGTTTGGGAGCGCAGGGCCTCTTGAAGAGCAGCCTGGCAGCAAGTGCAGGAAAAGAGAAGCACGCAGAACCCCTGGCAAGATGGAGGCCTGGCCAGAGGCTACCCCAGTGACCTAGGAAGCAGGTGTAAGGCCATCAAAGGCCATACACAGATGCCAGGGAAGCCTGCACCGGTGAGGTCTAGATATTTAGTGTTCTGAAGGCAGTGCCCCGGGGGTGCCTGGGTGGCTCAGCTGGTTAAGCACTGACTTCGGCTCAGGTCACGATCTCGCGGTTTGTGGGTTCGAGCCCCGCATCAGGCTCTGTGCTGACAGCTCGGAGCCTGGAGCCTGCTTCGGATTCTGTGTCTCCCTGTCTCTCTCTCTCTCTCTCTCTCTCTCTCTCTCTCTCCCCTCCCCTGCGCATGCTCTGTCTCTCTCTGGCTCTCAATCATAAATAAACGTTAAAAAAAAAAAAAAAAAAAAGGCATCACCCCAGATGAAAACCAGAACTCACAAGCTGTTTGGCCCCAGTCATTGAAACCATCCGGAGTCAAAGACAGCTCTGAAGAAGGACAACGGTTAACACCTGGGGTGTGCTGGGGACGGTCACGGGCACCACCAGTGTGCTGTCTTCTGCACGTTCCAGCACCGTCCCGTGCAAACGTGATGTTTTTACGACGCTATGGAGGAGTAGCCTACATATCAGAAAATCTACCCACAACGCAATGGTCTTTCGTAAACTTACCAGAAGAGTGCGACCCCCATCATCAGTTTTAGAACATTTTCATCACCTCAGAAAGATCCCTCCGGCCCATTTGATGCTCATCCCCGACCTACCCCCTGCCTGCCCCCGGCAAGGGCTAACCTTCCTTCCGCCTCTATGGATTTGCTTTCTCTAGACGGTCTGTGTAAATGGAATCCTACGCTCCGGGGCCTCTTGTTTCTGGCCTCTTCCACACGGCATGACGTGTTGAGGCTCATCCATCTACTGGTGTATACAGTCGTTTGTTTCTTTTTAAGGCTTGGACAGTATTCCACTGCAGGCATATACGGTGGACATTTGTGTTTGTGATTTGGGGCTGTTCTGAAGCACGAATAATCCGGCTGCGGACATTCCTGTGTGAGTCCTTGAGTGACACAGGTTTTCAGTGCCTCGCGGATAGATGGGTAGAAGTGGCATGGCTGTGCACAAGGCATTTGTTTTGTGCGGGCGTCAGCCTATCCATAGCGCTAAGACCAGCTGAGAATGCCCGGAGGCCACCCCTGGGCCCCAGGCTACTTGTGGTGACCGCAGCCATTTCCCTGAAGGCAGCCAATGTCACGGCTGCACCAGCCCTTGGGGTTCTTTCTGCGATTGCAAGATTCCCCTCAGCAACAACCACCAGGGAACCCTGAAAACAAGGTTCATTACTTACAAGCCCTGGAGGGCACATCGTGTGCCCAGAGCCACATAGCAGAGTCATAGGAAGAGGGACAGTGCGAGCGTGTAGACCTGGCCTTTATTGGGGTTGAGGGTGGGGTGCCTAGGGCTTTGTGGGTTCACTCTTTATTGGTGAACTTAAAACCTAAGAGCAGAGGGGCGCCTGGGTGGCTCAGTCACTTAAGCCTCCGACTTCGGCTCAGGTCATGATCTCACAGCTTGTGAGTTCAAGCCCCACATCGGGCTCTGTGCTGACGGCTCAGAGCCTGGAGCCTGCTTTGGATTCTAAGTGTCTCTCTCTCTCTGCCGCTCCCCTGCTCGCTCTCTGTCTCTCATAAAAAAAAAAAAAAAAAAGTAAATGTTAAAAAAAAATTCTTTTTTAATGAATAAATAAAACCTAAAAGCGTAAATGAAAGCATCAGGAGGAAAACACAAGTCCCCTCCAGCAGTCAGCTCTGTAGGTCACCCAGGGCTTTCCAGAAGGGAGACTTCATGGTGTCGAGGCGGGGGCGGGGGGTGCGCGGAGCAGGGCTGGTTCTTTATCTAGTTGTGTTTATTCTAGATGGATGTCTTTGAAATGATTGCCTCTGCAATCAAAAGCTTAATGTCAGGCACTTACATTGCAATCAGGAAAAACTAATGGCCGGGCACTCTACCGCAGTACTGTTATCATCATTTTTCATGCGAGGGCACTGGAGTTCAGAGAGGTCAAGTGAATTGCCCCGTGACACCGGGTCATAGCGGAGTAAGGGAAGTAGATTGACTGTAACACAAATCATGGGCTGTATGTGTCTCTTGGTAGACCTCGCTTTCCGAAAGGAACTTTCCCACGGACCTCTTTACGGTCACGTGCCTATCATTCCACCACCAGCCCGTCTTTCTGTCATGTCGGGAGCCGCTTCCCTTCGTTCTCATTTGCAAGGTGAATTCTCTGGCCGTGGCGAAGTGTTAATTCCCAACAGCTTCCTGTAAAGGGTCTCCAGCCAGCGAGTCTGGGCCCTGCAAAGGGAAGAGGTAAGGGAGACAAGAAAGGTGTAGAGAGGGCCTGGAAAAGAAGCCAAGATGGCCTTGGTCCCGCCATGTTGGCCCTGGCTGGTGCTAACCCCCGGATGGGCTCAGCTCCCTCCATTCACACTCACTGGGGGTCTCCCCTGGGCCAGGCCCTGTGCTGGACACCGAGAGGGAGACGGGGTGAATCAGGCCTGACTCTGCTCAGAAGGTCACAGCCCACTGGGCCAAGGACTTTCACCATGACACGCCAGAGAGGTGCCACCTGGGGGCAGGCACCAAGAGCTCCAAAAGCCAGCACAGGGAGAGATGAATCCCTACTGGGGAGACAGGAGATTCTTCCTGGGTGAGGTGGCATTTCAACAGAGCCTTGAATGGTGCTTCCGGATTCCATGTAAGGAAAGGCTTTCCAGGCAGAGGGCTCAGCATGAGCAAAGGGGTGTTGGAAGGGGCGGGATTCAGAGTTGACCTTTGGATAAGAGTTGACCCCTACAGATAAGGCCTAGGTCAGAGCCCCGCACACTCCAATGCCTCAGGGGGCTCCACGGCCACACTGATGGGTGAATCAGACCACCCCGGAGATGTCATGAACTGGGGGCACAAACATCCTGTTCAAATGGTGGCTGCGGTTCAGCCTGAGCCAGTTGTCCGCGGTGTGAGAACACAGGCCCGGTACTGCCAGATCTTTGATGTTTCAAAAGAAACCGGAAAACCTAAATATTTATGCGACATGCTCAGATTTGGCAGTGTCCGAAATGCATGTCATATTCTGGAAGCTCATGTGTAGGCGGGCCACCGTCTGGGGGTCAACCTCTGGCCGATGTGCCCAGTGTCCAGAGAGGCCCCGCCCTCTCGAGAGCAGGACCCAGAGGGGGCTGCCCCTCCTGCCCTCCCCCTCCGCCGCCCCGCCCCGCCCCGCCCCTGACCTTCCTTCTGCTCCAAAGGGATTGGCTGGCCACAAGAGCCAATCAGAACACAGAAACTCGGCGCAGGGCGGGAGCTCCTGCCCAGCACGTGGGTGAGCGGTCATCAAACCCCACCAGCAGCAAGTGTGTGGCATTGACGGATTTTAATTACATCTCGTTCTAATCCTTAACATTTATCTAAAAAGTGACTGGGGCGGGCACGAGGGCGGGTCATGAGCGTGCTCAGCCCCAGGATTGCCGTGCGTCTAATTAGAAGTTTTCTCCCTCTTGATCACCTAAAGTCAAATTCATTTACTCTGCTCGAATTGAGGGTTTAATTGGATTCCTGTTTTTCCTCCTCCTCCCGTCTTCTCCCCCAACTCCTCTGCCTGCCAAAGGGCCCCTCTCTGTGCGGGAAGCGGGCCGCAGCATCTCATTAAGGGATGGAGCGTGGCTTTAAGGATTCACGTTCACGACCGTTCGTGCCAGCCTGCGGCGGCAGCAACACGCCCCGGGATCACAACTATTATTGGGGCCATCATGACTTAGGGCCCTGTGATGATGTCTGAAGGGAACCCAGGCTGGCCGGGTGACAGAGGTGGGGCCTCCTCCTCCGGGCAGGCCCTGGGGCTTCCGCATCCTTTCAATCCTTGTGTGGCTGAACGGGTTTAATATTCTGGTTCCAGAAGAAAAGTGAAGAACAACAATTAGAAGCCCGAGTCAGCTACATCTGAAGGCATTGTGTAGGCACTAAAATCGCTCATTCTTTTGCCGGGTAATGAGGTTTTCTCCCTTTCTTGTGGGCGCGCTCTCTCCTGGTCAGTTAACGCCAAGCGCGGCAGCCGGTCCCTGGCTTCTTTCTGGTGGGTGATCGGAGGGTGGAGAAGGCAGGAGGCAGCTACTCGCCCACGGGAAAAGCTCCCTCTTCCCTGCCAGACATGCTGTGGAGGCTGGAAAGGGGAAGAGGAAGCGCAGACACGGGTACAAAGATCGAGGCTCCAGTCCTGGCGGTGCACTGGCTTGAGGCAGCATCACGCAGGGCCAGCCACGCTGAGCCTCAGTCCGCTTATCGTCACGCAGGCTTAGCATAAGGTTGCCATGAAAAGTCAATGTGCCTGACGTGTGGCAAGAAGTCATTAGCCAACAGGTGGCAGAATGCTGTGTTCTCTGGTAAGCACTCAGCTCAGCACCTGGCACCCAGTAAGCACCCAATAAATAATAAGCACCGTTGTGATCATTGGACCTCCGGCAAGTCGGCTAACGTCTCTGGGCCTTGGATTTCCCCATCTGTAAAATGGGCACAGTCACCGCCCCTTCCTATCTCATAGGAGCAAACGCAGAAATTCACAGTTAGAGAACAACATCTGACGCGGACTTAGGGTTCCCTGTCTGTTGGTGACTTTTCTAGTTTTAAAAAAAATAAAAATTTAATGTTTATGTCTTTGAGAGAGAGCGCAAGAGGGGGAGGGGTCAGAGAGAGGGAGACAGAGGATCAGAGCGGCATCCTGCTGACAGCTGAGAGCTTGAGGCGGGGCTTGAACTCAGAAACCGTGCGATCACGGACCAGAGACGACCTGACCTGAAGTCAGTCGCTTAACGGACTGAGCCACCCAGGTGCCCTGGCGACGATTTTTCTAGTAGCTCTCTGAGCTAGAGCAAGTCACTTAACTGCTCCGGGGCCTCAGTTCTCTCATCGGCAAAAAAATAAGCAAATAAAAGATAAGAAAATAACACCATCTGTCGTGCCTACTTCAAAGGGTCTTTGTGATCATTAAATGAGATAGTGTTGATAAAAGCATTTGGTGATCCATCAGTGCTCTCCAAGTGTTAACGTTAGCGTCACGCCATCAAAAGGTAATTCGCTGGTAAATAAAAAGAAAGAACCACGCGTCTATCCCCTCTTTCCCATACAAACCATGCCGCTGGGTGCCAAAATTGTAGAGGAGGGACGTCCCCCTTTACAGAAGTATCTCAGCTAATAAAGGCGGAAGGGATGATCGGGTTAGCACTCGCCGTTCTGCAGCCCCTCACGGATGAAGGCATCTGGATACTGAACGTGCACAGCTGCTAACAAACCCAAACTTGGGGCCAGCGGCCCTGCGTGCCTTCTGAAGGAAACACAAAGCCCCATGAGCTTGCCTTGCCAGGTACATCGTAGGTGCTCAGTAAATTGTTGTTGAATGAACGAATGAGTGAATGAACGAGCCAGTGGCTTATTGGGTGGCAGCGGGCACCGACAAGCTCCCCAGGGAGCAAGTCTGGTGCTACGCCCTGGCACATAGCAGATGCCTGGGGTCTGGAGTCTCAGTCCTCAATCTGGGAAAACATTTCAGATACTGGCTAAGGGCTCAGAGGTCCCCGGGAGGGCTGTGGACACCATCCTGCCTCCGTCTGCTGCTCGTGTGGCCTCCCTGCCTCCCTGGCAGGCGGCCAGCCAGGTTCTCTGAGCCCTGCAGGGACAGACCCCTCCCTGCAGGCGCCCCCTCCTTGTTTTATAGAAATAGTATTAATGCGTAGAACGTGATGGGGATCTGCTTACAAGAGCCATAGATGTCCTTAAACATTTTGGGAACCGCAAGAAAGCATAAAGAAGTGAAAATAAGCTATCACCACACGTACATATTACTTTTCTTTTTTTCTGTCTTTCTTTCTTTTTTTTATTCCCCCCCAAATGGAGACCAGATGGTGCATCCTATGCTATAACCTGCTATATTCTTAACTCTATACTGGAAAAGATTCCCATGCCATGAGACATTTTTTTTCTAGAATGCCATTTTAGACAGTTCTTATTGTCTTATATTCCAGAATCAAACAAAACCACAGTAGGATATTTAACTGTTCACCTTTTGCCTCCCTGACACCGAGAAGATATGTGGTGCCTTTTCCGACACCGCTTCTCCGACTCTGACACGCTGGGTGTCGGACGACTGAATTCGATTCCGACGCTGTCGATGCGGAGTTAGCAGCAGATCCCATAAGTGCCAGGGCTCAGTTCCACAAGACTGCCTGCTCCTCAGACACCAAGGGCCAGTCCTGAGCCACCGGGACTTCTGACCAGCTAGCTATAAATCGGGCATCCCGTGACCCCCTTCTCAAGTTTGGTAATTTGCTAGGGTGGCTCACGGGGCTCAGGAAAACCCTTATGTTTACCAGTTTATTAGAAAGGGTGTAATAAACACCCCCAGGAATAACCAAATGGAAGAAACGCACAGGGGCAAGGTATTGAGGGGAGCAGGGCAGTTGGGGGGGGGGGTGCAGAGTTTCTATGCCCCCTCTAGGAGCATCATCCTCCCAGTCCCCGGATGTGCTCACCAACCAGAAAGCTCTCCAGACTCCATCACTTAGAGGTCTTCATGGAGGGCTCATTACATAGGCATGATGGATTAAATCATTGGACATTGGTGATTGACTCAATCAACCTCCCCAGAGGTTGGGGTTGGGGCCAAAAGTTCCAGGCTTCTAATCAAGGCTTGGTCTTTCTGGTAACCAGCCCACGTCCTTAAGCTGTCTAGGGACCTGCCAAGAGTTGCTTCGTGGAACAAAAGACACCCCTATGATCTTACACTCAAAAAATTACAAGGGACTTCAGAGCTGTGGCAGGAAGCAGGGACAAAGAGCAAATACCTTCCTGCGATGCCCCATCCACCAACCCCCTTTGGTCAGACATTTAGGTAGCTTCAGATGTTTCTTTCTTGGAGGCTGTGCCGCAGTGAGCATATGAGGTCCAGCATCCTAGCACCCCTCTGATTGTTCCCTCTCTAGTCGAGTCCAGGCAGGTGAAGGACGTGGTGGTTCTGTTTTATTCCATTTGCTCCAGACGGCTTGGAGGGGACTTCACAGGCCCCCAAGTGTTCCCCTGTCCTCACCACAGGCCTTCCCCAGGACCTGCACTTTTCAGAGCTAGGATATTCCATTTGGAGAAGTTCTGACATCCTCAGAAAGCCCTTTTTGGAGATGCAAACACCTTTGTCCAAAAGCTACGCGTAGCGTTTGACGTTGTACGCAAGTCAGTGCAGTGACTAGGATGCCATGAGATCTTAAGCAAGTCCTTTCCTCTCTCGGAGCTTCAAATCTCCTTTTGTGTCCGTGGAGGAGATAGTCTCACAGGCGCTTTGGGCCCCCACCTGCCAGCAAAGCTCTGTAAATGCCCTACAGGGTGAAAAGGGCGTGGAGCTCGGGCTCTGAAATCTGACAGCGGCCAGGGACATCCCAGCTTTGCCAAATACTGTGTGACCTTCCTTGAGCTCTCTAGCCTCAGTGTCCTTATCTAAATGGTGGGGATAACAGCCGTGTCCACCTCAAGGGGACGTGGGAGGGATGAATACAATAACCCAGGCTGGCTGTGACCACAGTGCCCGGCTCTTAGCCCAGGAACCGCTCTGCCATCTCTTTGCCTTACTGTGACGATAAGCCTTGGCCTTCCAGCGTTTGCCTCACTCAGCCACCCTGCCCGCATTCCAGTCTTTCCAATGAGGAAACAGGCGTGGGGAAGACAGCTCAGCTTGTGCCCATCATATAGGGGCGTGGCCAGTCTTATCCCCGCCCTGCTTCCGGGCTCTCCCTGCACCCACAAGGCAGGCCCCAGTGGGTGGCCCAGCCAGCAGTGGCTCCAGGACTGGGGCGATGCTGTGGCTGAGAATCAAGCCAATGGTTCCTCTGCTCCCTCCTCATATGTGACAATTCCCCCGGCCCCCCCAGGTCCCACACTGAGGCTCCTCTTTCAGAGAATGAGCGTGGGTAGGTAGGGAGGTCAGAAAACAATACCAGGTGCTGTCCAGCTCAAGGAGCCAGGGTGACAAATATACTTGTGCTGAAAAAAAAAAATCGTCACACTCAGAGGAACTTTTTTCACCCCAAAACAAAAGAAGCACAACTCATGTGGTAAAGCAGGTAAGGGCCTAGCAGCAGGGGGAGGTGGGAGGGTTGGCTACCCCTGCTCTTAGGGTGACCCTCAGCTGGGGGGGTGGGAAAGCTGGCCCTGCCCCCAGGAGAGTCAAGGTTGCCTTGAGACTCTGTGCTCTGAATCACCACGTAGTCTGGGCTACACTGGATCAGAGAACAGTCTGAGGTCTTTCCACCTCCCCAAGCTTTACCCTGGGGATGGCGACACAAGTCCTCTCCATTCCCAGGCCCTCCAACCCTGTTTGGGTGGGCACAGGAAGGAGTCAGAGCAAGCATGTGGCCCATCTTCAATGTCAAACCCAGCAGGCCTCCTCCCCACACTGCCGCCCACAGCCTCTGAGCTGAGGCCTTGGAGCATCCCACACTTTCCAAATCTTTGGTCCTCTCTGTCCTCCCTGCACCCCCCCACACCCATGCACACCCAAGCTTCTATTTTGACCCTGACTCCTGACTTCTGCCTGGTCATTCCTTCCCTGCGGCAGTGAATGTCCTGAGTCCCACTGCCCTATGAAACAAGATTAATTCTTCAGAAAGAAAACCATCTGGCCATACAATTTTACATTTATCCTTGTGATCAATGAATCTGTTTCCCTTAGACCATAAATTCCGTGAGGGAAGGACCCCCATCTGAGTTGGCTTACTGTCCTATCTCCAGCGTCTGGGACAGGGCCTGACACACAGGGGAGAACAAAGACTAGATGAATGAGAAACGGCCTTTCACCTTCCTGGGGCTCCCTGGCGAGCTCAGAAAGGACCCCCTTAAGGGCTACCTGGGAGGTTCAGTCTGTTAAGAATCTGACTCTTTATCTCAGCTTAGGTCTTGATGTCAGGGTCGTGAGTTTAAGCCCTGTAGTGGGCTCCACACAGGCATAGAGCCTACAAGGAAAGGAAAGGAAAGGAAAGGAAAGGAAAGGAAAGGAAAGGAAAGAGAGGAGAGGAGAGGAGAAAAGAAGAGAAAAGAAGAAAAGAAAAAAAGGAAAGAAAAGAAAGGAAAAAAAAGAAAAGAAAAGAAAAGAAAAGAAAAGAAAAGAAAAGAAAAGAAAAATAGACCCCTAGAATCATGGAGTGAGCCAGGTTTGTGGTTGCCAAGGTGGGATCTGTGAAGGCAGCTGTGTAAATCCTGTTTTCAAGATTTTAGAAAAGTCTAGTGAAGTCGTCTCCCTCCCCCTACCTGAGGACGGCTTACACAAGCGTGCCAAGATGGAAGCCCCTTTGGTTTTGCCCAGAGTGGTAACAACTGTCCAAAGGACTTTGCTTGGCTGTTGGTGGCATCACAGATCCCCAACCCCAATTCCAGATCACATGCCCAGTATTTCTAGTCTCTACCTTGCACCCAGCAGGCATGTGAAGGTCATTTGCTATCCTGCAAATGTGGACTGTGGCAGAGAAAATATTTCAGAGTGCGTGATGCGTAGGGTTCCCTGGTGATCCACGCGAGCTTTGATGGGAGAAGGTTTAGGATCCCAGTTTAACACTTGCCGGAAGTCCCTCCCAGAACAAACCACTTACAGGTGAGCACATGCCCAGACCACTTTCTTCCTGAGCCCAGTGGGGAGAGGAGAGAAGGGAAGTGGGAGGAGCAAATGCATTCTTTTGGGTTTGGGGGAGGACCCCAGGACCAGCTCTGGAGGGTGCAAAGCCCAAATCTCTATCCAGAGCTGCAAAGAGCACCCTTTTCCCTCCAGCCAGGGAATTAAGGCACTACCTTGGGTTGTGTCCTTCCACCCTGGCATAGGGCTTGCCCGTGTGACTTCCTTTGGCCAATGAGGAGCAAGCACGATGCTCCAGAGACCTGAGGAGGGCTTACGCACTGGGGCTGGCTCTCTTGCTGCTTTCCAAGAATTTAGCCATCCTGAGAACAAGCCCAGGCCAGCCTGCTGAGGCTGAGACCTCGTGGAGAGAGGCCCTGTAGCTCCAGTCATCCTAGGTGAGGCCAAATTAACCAGGGGCACCACCAAGTGACAGCAGGAACTTGAGAGGGCCCCAGCCAGGATCGGCTGAGCCCTACCCTGAGCGGAAGGCCATCTCAGCAGGTCCCTGTTAAAACTGCTCACCGCCTAACCATGAGCTAAATAAATGGTCGTTGCACTGAGCCACTGAGTTGTGGGGTATTTGTTACACAGCAAAAGCACCTGACACAGAGGTGAAGTCATTTGGTCAAGGTCAAAGAGTAGGGCTAAGATTCAAGTTCAGCCTTTCTGGCTATAGAGCCCATGGTCTTAGCCGCTAAAGCTTCACTGTTTACAAAGCACATTTCGCTTTATTGCAGGCCCCTAGTGAGCCCATAAACCAATCAGAACAGAAGCCCAGAGGTAGCAAGGAACCTATGGAAGGTCACACGGCTCGTCGGAGCTGGAGGGGGACATCCAGTCCAGCTCTGACTCCACATTCATGCTGTTCCCGTCACTCTGTGAACGCTGGGCAACAGCCAGAGCCGGGGGCACTGGTTTATGAAATGGCCTCTCCATCAGCACCTCGGAGGTCCCCCGCGGCCTCCTCATGTTTCACGAAAGGCCTCATCTTCTCCCTCCCGCCCCCCATCCCCACCCCCGAGATCCTCAGACAGAACAGGTGGCCTCCCAGCCGGGAAGCTTTGGCTGCCGAGCTGACCCTGCCTGTCCCCGCCCCGTTCTCCCCTCACTGCCCACTAGGAGCTGTCGGTCGTCTTGGAGACGGCAGGTGATGGGAAAGGATGGCCAGCGAGGTCACAGTGGGAACTGGGCAAGGCTGTGGACAGGGAGAGACCGTGCCCTTTGACCTTGCCGGACGGCCGGTTCAGCCATGCCCAGCCAGCGTAGGAGACCCGAGGTCGCCGGTAGGTCGTCAGGAGGAAAAAGGAAGGGCTTGGAGTAGGGGGAGGCCAAGGCAGCGGCCCACGCCCCCCCCCCCCCCAGGGCTAACGATAAGGGCATCAGGGAGCAAATGTCACGCCCCCACGTGGAGTGTCAGGGGTGGAAGCGGCCAGTGGAGAGCCCAGCTGAGGCCTGCCCTCACTGAGCATCCACAGAACGAGGATGGAGAGGTCTGACTCCCAGAGGCGGGCTGTGACGAGGCCCCTCTCTGCGCCCCCCCCCCCCCCACGAAGAAATGCACGAGAAAGAGGCACCTGTCCGCTTTGGACTCTGTCTCCGTCTCTCTGCCCCTCCCCCACTGGCGCCTGCGCTCTCTCTCAAAAATAAATAAATACTAAAGAGAAAGAGGGGACTGTGCCATGAGGAAAGAAGATGCCCCGAAGTCCTTTGGACCCCGAATTGAATCCCACATGCCCCGCCTACTAGGTGTGTGACTTTGGGCAGGCTTCTTCATCTCTCCGAGCCCTCGGTTCCCATCTGGAAAATGGGGGTGGTCGCAAGGGCTGTTGTGAGGCGTTAAGTGAGAAAATGCAGTGAGAGCTTCTTTTTTTTTTTTTTTTAATTTGGGATCACGTTTATTCATTTTTGAGAGAGAGAGAGAGAGAGAGAGAGAACAAGCGGGGGAGGGGCAGAGAGAGAGGGAGACACAGGATCCGAAGCGGGCTCCAGGCTCTGAGCTGTCAGCACAGAGCCTGAAGCGGGGCTCGAACTCGTGAACTGCGAGATCACGACCTGAGCCGAAGTCGGACCTTCAATCGACTGAGCCACACAGGCGCCCCAGGAGCTTCTTATAAACCACAGATGTGTAGGCAGAGGTGACGAGGGCACCCCATGGCCCTCCTGTCCATCGGCGCCTCCAGCACCCATGTTCCTCCAGGTCCTGGATGAAACCCCATCGGCTCCACCCCTCAGGGTGCGAAGGGCCCGTTAGAAGCGGTCTAGGCCCAAGCGGCCTGACTCCGCAGACGGGGAAAGTAAGAGCCAAAGAGGAGGGCTTTGCCCGGACACGACAGCTGGTGAGTGTGCGGCTGGCCCTGGAAGTGAGGCTCTGACTCGGCTTCTTTGTGGCCCATTGTGTGTGTGGTCAAAACCCTCCCCCACCCCCTGCGCCCCGTTCCTCTCTGGCCTGTGACGGGTGCAGGTGAATCTGGAGGACCCCTCCTTGCTCCCTTCCTGGCCAGTCCCCTCCCCCTCCTGGCTGAGGCGACGCCGGGATTACACCAGGAGGCCGGACCTCCCCGAGGAGGCAGCTCCATAATATCTGTGCGCAAAGGAACTTCCAGTCCCCGAGGAAGCCCCTGTGGGAGGCATCTGAGATGTGAAAGCCCTTGGTCCCTCCGGTCACATCAGCAGCTGCCTTTGTCCTGGTGGGATTCACTGGTGGCTTTGCCACATCCTGAAAGGACTCCCCTAGCCCCACCCTGGCCATCGGAGGAATATTAACTTCTTTCACATTCTAGGCAGAATCCCAAGTCCTCCCTCTTGTTACCAGGGCTGAGCGGAGCCCTTGTCACTCTCAGACTGCTCCTCTGGGGCGTCCCATGCCTCCCCGCCCCTTCTGTCTTAGCACCCACCTCCCAGAGCCCTCTCTGCCATCTGCTACCTACTGGGGGAGAAGAGTGGAGGGCTCAGTCTGCCTCAGAGTCCCTCTTTGGAGCTGTCCTTAGATATCGCCCTCCCTGGAGGTATCTGCCAACCCCATTCCCAAAGGAAGAACCAAGCTCCTCGCTCTCCTCATCTTTCCCAGGGGGCCCCACACCCCAGGCCAGCCCACAAGATGCCCAGCGCAGCACCGCCACTCCAGCCAGCCAGGCCCAGACCTCCCTCCCGGCCTCGTCGCCAGGGCCAGCAGGTAAGGCCCGTCAGGGTAATGATGAGGCCACTCCCCACCTTCCTTGGGCCTAAAGATCGCCTCGGCCCTGACCTCTCCCGTGCATCTCTGACCCTCACTTTGTCACACCCTTCCATGTCAACGTCTGCAGGGTTGGTCTTTTAATTGTGATTTTATTCCTTCTTTGAAATAGGAAACATATACTTGGACAAAATTCAAAAAGGCATAAAGGGGTAAAGACAGGGGAAAGTAAGTCCCTCCCTTTCCTGTCTCCCAGTCACCCGGTTCCCCTCTCGAAAGGGCAGCCACCGCCCCCAGATTCAAGTGATCTAGTGATCCAGGGATAGTCTACACGTTTTTTTTTTAATTGTTTTTTTTATGTTTATTTATTTTTGAGAGACAGAGTGAGACAAAATGAGAGCGGGGGAGGGGCAGAGAGAGAGGGAGACACAGAATCTGAAACAGGCTCCAGGCTCTGAGCGGTCAGCACAGAGCCCGACGCGGGGCTCGAACCCGCAGACCGTGAGATCGTGACCTGAGCCGACGGCGGATGCTCAACCGACTGAACCACCCAGGCGCCCCTAGTCTACACCTTTATAAGCAAAAACGCACGTGTGTTTATGCAGTCTTTTCTATTCCACATCAATAGCAGCATCCTATACACCTCGTTCTGGACTTTGCTTTGTCTTCTCCCAAGAACGGTCTGCCCTCATTAAGCCATAGAGAGCTGCCTCTTCCTTTTTTGTGGCTGTATAGTATTCCACCACCTGACTCTACCATCATTATTTCCCGGCTTCCTAGTCATGGGCTCTCCTGCTGTTGCCCATCCAGCTGGAATAGTGCCACGATAAATCCTCGTGTCATCTGTCGGAGAAGCTCCAGGCAGCTGAATCTCTACGTCAAACGACATGGGTGTTTATAACTTGGATCCGTGATTGCCAAAACACCCTCCATGCAAGTAGTACCAACATACTTCGAGAGTGCCTGCTTCTTCATACCAATCTCCACTGAGTCTAGAATATTTACGAACTTGCCCAATCTGATAGATAAAAATCGTATCTCTGCCCGCTTTTTAAAAAAGCTTATTTATTTTGAGAGAGAGAGTGCAAGCAGGGGAGGAGCAGAGAGAGAGAGAGAGAGAGAGAGAGAGAATCCCAAGCAGGCTCTGCACTGCCAGCTCAGAGCCCCGGGGGCTTGAACTCATGAGCCGTGAGATCACGACCTGAACCAAAATCAAGAGTCGGATGCTTAACTGACTAAGCCACCCAGGAGCCCCTCTTCCCACTTTTAATTTGCATTTTTCTTACTATGGGAGAAAATGAGCAACTTTGCATATGCCAAAGAGCCATTTCTAGTCCTCTTCCTACAAACTGTCCGTTCCTAACCTTCCCCAGATTTTCTTATGTATTTCTTTTCCTTATTGATTTATGGGAACTCTTTACATATTAAGATGTAGCCTCTATCTGTGATATAGGCGTCAGCATTTTCCCCAGTTTTTTTCTTCATTTTTAAATTTTTGACTTATTTCCATGGAGATTTCTTTAAATGATCTGGAGTTTCTGGAGTTTCTAGGGTTGGTCATACTTAGAAACCCTCTGAATTTCAAACCTTGACCCACACTAACTCCTCACGTCGGTCTATCGGCCGGACTTTTTCCTTTGTGGAAATGCCAACGCTGGAACCTGTTTTCCGCATCCAACCTCTGGACGGCTCCAACTGGCTTTGGCTCTCCCCCTCCTCCCTGCCCTGTCCCGCAGCAGTTTGGCCCTGGGTTTCTGCAGCCACCAACTTCTGTGTCTGTCCAGCTCCTTCCCAGCCTGCTCCAAGCTGTGTGTCTGGTCTCTTCTCAGCACCCCTCCAGATGAAGCAATGCCTTAATCGCTCCTTCCTCATTTCCTACCTCTCCACTGTAGGCCACACTAGTCCAGCCACCCAAGCCCCCCTGCTCCTTCTAGAACGCAACCACACATAGGAACTTGACGCCGAAACTCTGACTCCTTGGCTCAAGCCGGAAGGGAAGGGCATCCGCCGACGATATGGCGGGTACCAGGGGGCAGAGCAGGAGGCAGGAAGGAGTTTCCCCAAACCTCTGCTAGCAAATCCCAACCTGGCTTCCTCCTTCGCAGCAACTTAGCTGAATTTCTATCTTTATTAATCAAATAACAAATCTAATTAATTACCTCAAATTGCTCTAATTGAATGTAGAACGAGAGCATGGACAAAATCCTAGGAAGTAATGAACCCAGGCCTTTGCAGCATCTGGAGTCGAAATGATCTTTAATTTCAATTTGGGTGCAAAAATAATGTGACTACGGTCACCCCCTCGCCTCCCAGCCTGCTCCCTGACAGCTTCGTTACCACCCACAGCGCTGACGGGGGCTCAGCGTTCTGTCCTCCCTTCTTAGCAGCGATGTGCTTTCTGCCTCAACTTGTCTCAACCGAGAAATGGGTGCAAACCCCACCTGCGAGTGTTCGCTAAGTACTGGCTGGAGTCCATCAGTGCTTGGAGTGTGTACAGGAACAGACCCACTAGAGGCACAAATAATGAGATAGCAGGCAAGACCTCAGAAGCTAGGTCCATCCAAGTCTCAGCTCTTTCCTCCTGCTGTGCCCTCTGCCAGGAACGCCTCTTCCCTACCATTTTCCCCGGTGTTTGCATCCCTGCCTTCAAGGCCAGTTCAAATGCCCTCTTCAAAGGAAAGCTACCCCCATTGTCTGCAGAAAGCGGCTGGAGGGACTGAGATGCTCTCCCCGCAGCTGCCTTCCAAGAAGTAACCGTGGGCCGGAGAGAGGAACAATATAACAGAATTTTCTTTTCTTTTCTTTTCTTTTCTTTTCTTTTCTTTTCTTTTCTTTTCTTTTCTCTTCTCTTCTTTTCTTTTCTCTTCTTTTCATTTTTTTTTTTTTTTTTTTAGGTGGGGGCAGTGGATGTATTCTCTGGATGTTACAGATGAGGAAACAGAAGCTCAGAGACATGAAGTCCTTTTCCCATGATCACACAGCAGGGTAGTAGCTGCTGTGCTTAAGCCTAAGCCTAGGCTGATGTGCTTGTCCTTCTGGCCCTGCCTGGACATTGGTAGAAAAAGCCATACCCCAAGTTTCCCTTCAAGCTCATCTACCCGTCTTCTCTCCGTGCCGAGCCACCTGATCTCATCAGTCCCCTCTCTCCCTGCTCCCCCAACACCTTCTCCTTTCCTTCACTCTACCCAGTCTTGCCTCCCAGCCCCTCCCCACCCCAGCCATGCTTCTGTTTCAGCCTTACCTCCAGGGGCCCTCAGATGAAGAAACAAGGATGCTAAGACAGCCAAGGTACTCCTGAGCCTTTCGTTCTTCTTCTTATGGTTATTATTGTGTATTGGTATTTTATGACTAGTCTTGCACTCAGCTGTCAGGTCTCGGTCAGCATCGCCTTTGTTGTGCCACGCTCCTGTTCAGACATCGACAATGGCTCCCTATTACCTATGGCCTTAAGTCCAAACGTCTCTTCCTGGCTCTCAAAAGCCTCCAAACCTTGCCTGCGTGGGTCTGGCAGCTCCCACCAACAGGCTCTGTGGGAAATTTACTTAACTCTTTTGAGCCTCCATTTTCGCTTCCATAAAATGGGCATCGCAGTCCCTGTCTTGTAAGACTATGACAAGGACACAGTGCGAAGAGACAGGTGAAGGCTGGCACCACAAGAACCCACAGGAAATAGCCACATCCACAGCCCCTACCTTCCCCCCTCCCCCCAGCCTTGCCTCCCAATGAGCTACACACACATTCTCCACGCTACCCAGGATGGGAGGTCTTCACTTCTCTAGAAACGCTTTTTTTTATTATTGTTATTCGTACCTCCACACCTTTGTTCCACACTGTTCCCTCTGCCTGCCCATCCTTCGAGGCCAACGCAAGCTTGCCCCCCTACCACCACCACGTCATGATTAATTTGAACACCAGGCACAACCCAGAGTCCTCCGCCATCCATAAGTGGGATTTGGCATAAAACCGTCCCGAGAGCTGGAGCCTAATTCCACTCTCCAGGGCTAAGGATAAGCAATTCCCCACCAGCCAGGATGTCTGAGCATCAGGCTCAGGCTTAGAGCCTCCCACCCATCCAACACGTGATGACACCCACCAGTATCCCTCCTCCCCACATCCACGAATATCCCTTCTCTTTCCATCCTCTGTGAGATTAACAACCTGCTCTTTAGCAAAGTCACCCTAAGAGGCTCTTTGGGTACAAAGCACACCATACCCTTCTTTTCCTTCTAGATAAAAGTTGCATCTCCCTGAAATCTCAGAGGCCAGATCCTCCTGCCAAGAACATTCCACGTTAGCCCAACCCCATGATGCAGAGAAACTCTGAGGGGCCACCTCCTGTCCCTCACTGTCCTTTTGACTCCAGGACGTGTGCGAGGGAGCTGACCCCCTCCACTGACTGACGGGGAAACTGGGTCCCGGATGGAACAAAATGCTCACCCGAGGCCCCAGGAAGAGTTGGTGCAGGGGGGGATAAAATAGAAGATCTCTGAGCAGCAAGGTCGTCCAGGACTGCAGGGAAGACCAGCACAATCGATGGTGCGCCTGCAGTCATATGTCACAGGGAGTCAGCCGGCCATCAGCACCCGCTCCTCTCTTCCCTCAGCCCAGGGCTGGCCCTACAACCCTAGCACCTTAGGGCAGGAAGTGTGCCTTGATCACCCTAGCCCTGCACCCCTCCCACTCCTTTCACCCCAAAGACCACCAACTCCCTTCCCCAGACCCCAGACCACCTGCCAAGCTCCAGCCAACTTCCTGCCTCCTGTGTTACTTTCCTAGGCCTGCAGTAACAAATTACCACTGACAGGCTTAACGACCCCGACCCCGGATGTGTGCTCCCTCACAGCTCCGGAAGCCAGCAGCCCAAAATGCAAGCGCCAAAGGGGCCACGTTCCCTCTGAAGGATCTGAGAGATCCTTCCCTGCCTCTTCCAACCTCCAGGGGCTCCTGGTGTTCCTTGGCTCATGAATACATAACTCCAGCCTCTGCCTTTGCCTCCGGTCTCCTTTGGGTCTATGCGTCTCAAATTTCTCTCTCCTTTATCACATTAAGCACCAGTAATTGGATTTAGGGCCCACCCTAAATCCGGGATGATCTCATCTCCAGATCCTGAACTTCATTATATCTGCAAAGACTCTACTTCCAAATAAAATCACATTCACAGGTGCTGGGAACTAGAACTTGGACATACCTTTTTAGGGGACGCGATTTAACCCCCGGGGTCACTGATCCCTGCCCACCACGCCCCAAGCCGAACTGCCTCTGGGACAGAATCATTTAGGTTTTCCTAAAAACCTCAAAGGGGTTTCAGGGACTTTAGCAGCCTGAGCCTGGGGAGCTGCCCACTCGCCCCAGCCCTCTGACCCTCTGGAACATGGCCTAGCTACCCTCAGGCCCTCCACGATGAGCCATGGAGGGGCCCTTGGACGTCTCTGTGGGCAAAGCATGGTGTGAGTGCAGAAGCCAAGCCCCAGTGCCAGGAAGATGGGGTTCAGTTGTGCTCTGCCACTTGCCAAACCTATGACATTAGATGACGCTCTGTGCCTCAGTTTCGCCACCTGTAAAATGAAGAAGGTAATGTCCTTGTGGAGGAATCCTTGTGCTAGAAATAACACAGTAACAGCCCTGGAAGGGTATGCAGTACGTATTCCACAAGCAGCGGCCATGACTGTCCCCTTCCATCACTCTTTTCTTCCCAGGGAAGCCTCTCCCTGGCAGTTCCCCCCGACGAGGACACTCCAACTTTTCCCTCCGTCTCCAGAAAGTCAGGAAACTTGGTTTTCGTCATAGCATTTCCCAAAGGAAATACTGTTATTCCCATTTTGCAAATAAGGAAACACACAAGAGGGGACCCAATTTGCCCCAAGGACAACGCACTGTGAGTGAGGGGGCTGAATGAAGCCCCACGCCCGGGACCCGTTCATTGTTTTGAAGCCCCTCTATCTTGACTCCCTCGACCCTCCGACCCTTTACAGGGGCATGTCGCTTCCCCGGGTCACACCCTGACAAGGCTGTCATTGGAACGAACACTTGAAAGGCTTTATGGTTTGGTTTTTTCCCCATTTCCACCTCGCAACAAGCCCTGGAAGAAGTAGGACGGATGTCATTGACATTGTCGTGCCCATCATGCTGATGATGAAACTGAGGCTTAGGGAGGAGGAACTTAGGGCCCAACATCACACTGCTCTGGGCTGACAGCGGCAGAACTCAGGTCTCCTGACTCGTAATTCAGTGTTCCATCCATTTCGCTACACAGTCCAGAACTCAGTCATTCATTAAACAGTGAAAAATATAATGATAGGTAATATGCAACGTTATTACAACCGTGAGAGGTAGATAACCCTTCATCCCTCTCTGGCAAGTGAGAAAACGCCAAGTGCAGGGTCGGGATTTGAACCTACATCTCTGGCCCGGCTCCAAACTGCCCCCAAGCCAGCTCTAAACCCACCGCGCTGCAAATATCTGCTCCTGCAGGATCCCGAGAGCCGTACGTCAGGGGATAAAAGCACCAGTCGTGGTCCCTGCCCTCAAGAGGCTTCCAGTCTCACAGGGGAAGTAAGCCCAGGTGGCCAGAGGCCGGCTGCGCAAGAGAAACGGATACCGCGGCCTGTTCAGAGGGGTGGGCCAGCCTCACCCCTCCCAAAGGAGCCGCCCTCTCCTTTCCAGAAGCTGGGTTTGGAAGGGGGCTGGACAAGGGAGCTGCCACTCTGAGTAGAGCATCATCCCCCACGCCCAGGCCCATCCCTGAGATGGTCCATTTGAGGCAGAGAGGTGGTACTGGTGGGGCTCACTGGGAGCTGGTGGGCTGGGACCTTTGGGGCCCCTCCAGTCAGAATGACAGGGCTGGGAGAGGCATGGCTGGCCACCCGGACAGAGGGAGCAGGTGTCTCAGCCTCTCCCCGTTCCCTGGCAAACCTCCTCTTTTATAAATTGTTGTCTTTGCAGGGAGCCAGAGTGAGTTGGGGCTTCGGCATCTCTGAATGACAGCCTGGCAGAGCCAGGCCCATCTGCCCGGGGCCATGCAGGCTCTCATAGCATCCCCGCCCCACCAGCAGCCCACCCGCCCACGAGAACGCCATTGCACCCAGGACACACAGCATCCTGGCAGGTGCTGGCTCTACATAGCTGATGGCATGTGGGTTGTGTGGGCTTTTGGGCAAAGTCGCCAAAGAATCAGAAGGACTTTGGAACAGACTGCTTCTGGAGGTAGTGAGTTCCTCATCCCTGGAGGGGTTCCAGGGGGAGCTAAATGACCATGTGACGAGCATACAACAGCCAAGCTGCACGCTCTGAAGCATGGTGGGGGCATAGAGGAGGCTGGATCAGGTGATCCCAAAGTTCTCTGGGTTCCCGTGTTACACCTGGGGTTACATAGACTGGGAAATCTTAGCACCGTGGTGGCTTCCCAAGACCATGACCTCTGTCTCCAGCTCTCCTTTGCCAGGAAACTCACCTGCGTGGGCTCCAGGAACTCTCCCGCTCGGGCCTCAGCCCAACTTCTCTGGATGCAAGAAACAGCCAGGAAAGGCTCCGCCCACATTCATGGACCGCGTTCCTCAGTAACTGTTTGCTCCTCACTGAGCATATAGGTGGCTCCTTCAAGATGCACTGCTGAGGCTGCTGGCTCCCTGGGCTTTCCAAGAAGTGACACCCCTCTGATCCCTGGGGAACCTCTGTTAGGATAGGGACCCTGTGAACTTCCTCAATCTTGGAAACTCCCCATTTTCTAAAGCTGACAGTTTATGAAACAGTTGACTTTTGGGATCAGAAGTGGGAGTTTCACATCACAAGCTCCATGATGGCAGGGACCCGGTCTCTTCTTGCCCATGGTGGCACTTAAATAGTTAGGGATCAAATGAACAAATATCTAAGTAAACAAATGATATAAAGGTCAGCTCATCCACGTTTCTTGCAGTCACCTGTGGAATATCACCTCTGTCCTGTCTCTGAGGAGCTAAAGGAAGAGTATGACATTCTGGAAGGCACATCACCTCCGGGGTCAGAGTACCTGGGTCCTAGTGCTGCTTCGTCAACCACCCTGCTTCATTAGCTGCAAAATGAGGATAATACTTCCTACTTCAGAAAGATGGATGCCAGGGGCGCCTGGGTGGCTCAATCTGTTAAGCATCTGACTTCGGCTCAGGTCATGATCCCTGGGTTCTGGGTTCGAGCCCTGCGTCAGGCTCTGTCCTGACAGCTCAGAGCCTAGAGCCTGCTTTGGATTGATTCTCTCTCTCTCCCTCTCTCTCTCTCTCTCTGCCCCTCCCCCACTTGCTCTCTGCCTCTCTGTCTCTCTGTCTCTCTCTGTCTCTCTCTCTCAAAAATAAAAACAAACAAAAAGAAAGATGCCAGGACGACGCTCTGAGACATTCTTAAATTGCCTGGCATACAGTAGGCACTCAGTAAATGAAGCTTGCAGTAGTTACTAAAGTCATTAGTTCCCCAAATGTCTGCAGTTATCCTTCCAAGCACATGGCAGGATCCTACTTCTCCCCTCCTTGAGATTGGATGTGGCATATAATTTGCTTGGACCAATGAAATGAGACCTAGAAGTGGTGTATTACCCTTGAGGGAGACTTTAAAAGCACATGTGCACCTCACCATGCTCTCTTTCTCCGGCCTCCACAGTTATGGCAGCAATAAGGTAGAGCCACATAGCCCGGGTCCTGGAATGAGGAAGACATGGGCAGATTCCTCCAGCTGACCCATGATGCAGGAACATGTGGCAGATTATAAAGACGGATGCAATATTCCTCCCGTCCCCGTGTGTGCTTTCCTTTGCAATATGACTTTGCTATTCCCCCCATCCAGAGATGGAGCCTATTTCTATATCCCTTCCCTGCTCAGCTGTGTGACTTCCTTTGGCCAGTGGAATATTAGAAAATGTGATGCAGAGACTTGCGAAGTGCTTGCACACTGAAGCTTACTCTCTTTTGTGGCTTGGAACTCAGCCACCGTGTAAATGAGTCAGGGCTAGCCTTCTGGAGGAAGCGAGACCTCACAGAGAAAGGCCCCCGCTGTCCCAGTTGAAGCCCCAAACATGTGAGTGGCTTCTATCTAGCTCCATTTCGATTGCCACACTCCACAAGAGCTACCCAGCCAACCCTGGTTTTTGGAGTGGTTTGCTACTCAACAAAGGCTAACTGATACCACGTAGCATGAATGTAAAATAAAGCTCAGAGTATTAAGCCACTGACCTCTAGGGATGTTCATTACCACAGGATAACTTAACCCATTTTGATTGATATATTTCCTTCCCCTTTCCCTCTAGGAAAGGAAGAACTTCCCAATTAAGTTGCAGTGGGCTTTGCCCTTCACAGTTGCCCTCCTGTTCAACCATTTCCTTCCACGAAGCCCACTCTCTGCTTCTTCTGAGGTAGGACCTTCTGCCATTGACCGTTTCCCTAGGATGAGTTATTCACTGGGCACATCATGGAGCCTTCTCCTCACCTCCCATGTGTGGACCAACCTCTCTGGGGTTGACTGGGCCTTAGAGACGATATATGCCCATGTTGTGACACCTGTCTTCATGATGGACTCTGAGGCAAGGCAGGTTAGTCCCAGTCCACTGTCAGCGTTCGACCACCCCCTTCACCTATATCATCTGGTTGCAAAATACAGTGAAAAGGACATGGCTTTTTTTTCAGCATCACGCACACCTTCAATTCTGGCTTCCCCATTTGCCTTTTATTTTTTTATTTAAAAAATTTTTTTTAACGTTTTTATTTATTTTTGAGACAGAGAGAGACACAGCATGAACGGGGGAGGGTCAGAGAGAGAGGGAGACACAGAATCGGAAGCAGGCTCCAGGCTCTGAGCCATCAGCCCAGAGCCCGACGCGGGGCTCGAACTCACGGACCGCGAGATCGTGACCTGAGCTGAAGTCGGACGCTCAACCGACTGAGCCACCCAGGCGCCACTCCCCCATTTGCCTTTTAATCTTGGCTGTGTCATCTCTTAGTTGTGTGGCCTTGGGAAATTTTTTTAACTTCACTGAACTTCAGTTTCCTTCTCTGTGAATTGGAGGTTAAAATTCCCTGTTCACATGCCTATAAGAATTATAAATATATTAAGTGTCCAGCACAGTGCCTGACACATAGTAGACACAGAATAAACAATAACTGATCATGATCCTTTGGAGCCAGAGGATCAGTTCTCAAATCCAGCTCTGCCATTGACTGGCAGTGTGTCCTTGGAAAAGTCACTTGGCTTCATGAGCCTTAGTTTCCTTCTCTGTAAAATGGGAGTTACAAGGATTGTTTTGGCATGGTCAATTCAAGGATTAAAAAAAGAAGTTGTATCATGAAATGCATGGCATGTAGTAAGTTCTGGAGAAGACAGTTCTTTCTTTCCTTCTAATTATCAAATTCCTTTGAGGGCAGAGCTTGTGTTTTATCTCTGTACCCCGCCCCCTACTCTCTCTCTCTCTCTCTCTCTCTCTCTCTCTCTCTCTCTCTCTCACACACACACACACACACACACACACACACCAGGGAATAGATCCCCAGTGACCCAGGCTCCTCCAGTCCAGAGATACCTGTGCACACTTACCTTCAAGAAAGATTTCTCAGCCCAGATAGCCTGGTCCCATCATGCATCAACTAAACCAAAAGAACAAACAGAGCCGAGGTAGTATGGAGACCCCTCTGTGCATCTCACTCCAACACCATCCTCATCCTCCCCCCACCTCCGTCCTCTTGCCTCACCCTCTCCCACAAGCATGCTCCATAACTGCTCGAGAGCAGTTTCCATGGTGATAGCATTTTAAAGTTTTCTAGGAGCAGAACAAGAATAATTTTCCACCCTCTCCTCCTCCTCCGTGGCAATCCGGGAAAAGGGAGCTTATTACAGATAAAGGGTGGGGTGAGGGGCAACGAGGGAAGAAGCAGCTCTTTCTTTCATCACCTGATTGGATGAGAAGAAATTCCTTACTCCCAGTGCCCCTCCAGCTCCCACCATCATCCCCTGGGCTCCTAGGCCACTTGGTCCTCACCCACCGCTGTGTGGATGAAGGGATGAGATGGGTGAGGGTAATAAAAGAAAGAGATAAAAGAGAAAAAGGGCTGACTGATAGGTTCCTAATCACATGCACACACATACTTACAAACACAGTGGCTACAGTCACTAATCCCACTTTGGGAAGTGATACTTATTAATAGAGAAGAGCAGATTATAAATGGAGACTTCTATATAGCCTAGTTGGGACCCATAACTGAAGTGGAATCTATATGCTACAACCACCTTGCAGGTATCTTTGCAACCTGCCATCCTAAAAGAGGTCCACATACACTGTGAAAGAGTGTTGTGGTCATGCTGCCCTCTGATGACAGTGAACACCAGGCTGAATGAAGTGTGGGTGGGTAGTCAACATTTCATTCATTTCCTATTATTTGCCTCCACAGTCTTCTTCTTCCAGCCTCCAGCAGGGTTCCTTCACACTCATTCTCCAGTCTTTGAAGGTTCTTTGGTCCAGATTGTGGGCCCCCATCCAGTATGCCTATGAATTCCTGGCCAGAGCCCCTGAGGCTGACACCACTCAGGAAGAGTAGAAGGTGGGAATGGGCTGTGAATGGTTTACCTCCCTTACCCTCATGGCATGACAGTAAAGAGGGCAACTGTCCAAGGCCCGGTGAGTCGGGATCCCCAGGAGGGACTAAGAAGCTAGCTGAAGCGTAAGGTAGAGGCACAGGTTCAGATGGAGGGATGTCCAGTCAAGTAGAGGTCTGAAACCAGCAAGATTCCTTCCCCATTTTGTCCCTAGATTCAGGGACATCAGAATCAGGAGAAAAAAGAGCTAGATTCAATTCCTGATTCTACCAGTCACTAGCTGGGTGACCTTAATAAAGTCACTTGATATCTCTGAATCTTTCCTACGTCTATTTTCCTAAGGGTTATTTTAAAAATTCAAAGTGAAAGCATCTTGCAAATTAGCATATACCACAAACTTGTAAGATATTTCTTTCCATTACTTTAGCAGAGTTAGTGACCAATACAAGCTTCAAGTCTGGTCTTAAACAACATTTTAGCTGAACCCAGGAGATAAGAAAAATTCAAATGTCAATCTAGAAATGCAAAGTCCTCAAGCAATCAAGTTAATAATAAGGTAACTCTGGTTTCACAGGGACCTGCTATATGACATTGGACAAGTCACTTGTCCTCTCAGGGCTTTGTCTTTCTTTACCAAAAGAAGCTTTTACGGGTCCTTCAATGCTGGAATCTAAGCGAGATAGGAGGCTAAGTCAAGCTAGAGAGTGTGGAGCCAGGGTCAGCACCAGGGACAGCTCCCTGGAATAGGGAAACCAACGTGACTCCCAGTTACCAGAGACCTGGGTTCAAGTTCTGACTGTGGCCCAAACACAGTGTTACCTTGAACTGGTATACAGGCCTCTCTGAGCCTCAGTGTCATCATCTGTACATTTAGCCCCACGGACCCACTGAGATGAGTATCATGCCCACGCCATAAGTAGGGCTTTGATTGTGTATCCTGACTCTGATGTCTACTAGCTGTGTGTCCTAGGGCAAACAGATTCCTCTCTCTGAGCCTCAGTTGTCTCCTCTGTAATATGGGAACTAAATAATGCCTCTCTCACACCACTCATATGAGATTTAGATGAGAATTTAAATGTAGGCTTATATATAGCCTTCAGTACATGCCGGTCCCATAGTAAGTGCCCAGTTAAAGCCAATTCCTCACCAACCCTCCCTTCTTGAATTGCGGTGTCTCTTGTTTTAGGAAACCTCCAGCTGGGACATCTCTGGCTGGGTCATTTGGCACAAGAAAGACCATGGGCAAGGGGCCAGATGCCATTTAGTTGAATGTTGTTTTTAAAGGGAAATGGCACATATCCCTATAAAGCTGAACCCTGATTAAGGCCTCTCTGACAGGGTTGGCCCCTCTCTCTTTGGTTGACCTCCCAAACCTGGAGCCCTGGCTGGTCAAACAGTGCAATGCTAAGTAATAAAGGCACTGGGAGGGCAGCTAGAGCTCAGAGAAAAGGACAAGCCCCTTTTCCAGCTCCAGGCTTCTATCCTACTTGTCTTATGTTGTTGACTGGGGGCAGGAGGTGCAAACATGCAGCCTATAGGGTTTGCAAAGATCTAGTTTTGTCCCAACTTGGCAAACAATTTGCTGCGTGACTCGGGTTGACTCCCTTCCCATCTCTGGACCGCAGTCTCCATCTCTCAAAACCGAGGAGCTTAGAGTAGGTGCTGTCTAGAGATGCCAGGAGCCCCCATGTCTCCCCTTAGGCCTGTGCTGTGGCTGCAATGAGGACTCAGGATGCCATCGACTTCTCTGCACCCAGCCCAGCCTATAACCTGCTGGGCCCTTACCTAGACTCACCCAGATTTCTGTCTGGGCTATCATCCACAGACACCCAGGCTGCCCTGTAAAGCCTTCTCACAAGTCATTGGGAAGATGATCCAGAAGCCTCTAGGGCTTTGTGACCCAGAGACTGAGGTCTTGAGATCTTCCAGGAGAAGGGATACGCTATTTTATCCTGAGCTTCATGGGGATGGTGGGAGAGCCACCATTTTGACTTTCAGCCTGATTCCCTCAGGGCCCAGGAGAGCAAGGCTATTTTGTAGGCAGTTAGGCAAAAAGGTTAATGCATTAGGAGGGAGAAATCCACCAGCTTAGAGCCCAGAGTGTGGCTCTTCTACCCAGAGATCTCCCCAGAAGTTGCACATCTTTGCTCCCGGGGTAGGACTAGGGAGAGAGGACCACACCGTCAGCTGCTCATGGGCCCCAGAGCCTCCTTTGTGAGTAGAATGTCCTCATAGAGCTGAGTCTTTAAGACACACTCATGGTGCAGAAGGCCTGGGATGCTTTGGGTTAATATTATAAATGCTCATGGTCCTTCTAGAGAGGCAATGTGGTACAATAGTCAAGAGCAGAGAGATTGGAACCAAGCTGCCTGGACTACCCAGTCTCAGATAAGTTACTCAACCTCTTTGTGTTTGTGTTTCCTCATCAATAAAATGGAAAGACTATTGTTTGCTTCCTAACAAGCATTCCAAAAACCCCAGTTTTTGTTGTTACTCCTGTCTGGTGGAGTACAGTATTACACTGTTCAGGAGAGAGGCCCCTCAGTCATTTTTATAATGCTCTGTGAGGGTAACATGCAAGGCACTATTATCCTCATTATGTGGATGAGTACACTGAGGCCCAGAGAACACAAAGGACTGGCCCAAGGGAGAGAGTCAGGCCCAAAACCCAGGCCTCTTGAATCCAAGTTCTCTGCCCTTCCATAAAATACTCTCAGGAATTATATCCATAGCTTCACTGAGCCAGGAACCTTTCCATATACCATCTCACCTAACCCCCTTTACAAACCCCTAGCTTAGGCATTATTATCCCTACTTTTCAAACAAGAAAACTGAGCCTAAGAAAGGGACACCATGGAGCCCATTGCCTTTTCCATTCTACAGTGCCTCAGTCATGAGGAAGACAGCTCCAGCCCTGCCCTCCCAGAAGGCGGCAAGACCTTGGGTTGGACCTTTCTGGGTCCCCTTCTGGGTTGGACCAGAGTTACAGCCTCCAAGCATTTTTATTCCACACCCCTCTGTGGAACCTTGACCTTGGAGTACTAGACTTGGAGCCGGGAACCCTTCAGAGTCCAGGCCCACCCTGGCTCTTGGTCTCTCAAGGCCAACAGGCAGATTTCCCTGCTCGGAGTTCATTCTGAGCCAGTTCTTCCTCAAAGAGCCCTGGACGATGTGGCTCTGCTGTTTGGCAACAAGTTTTCTTTTTTTCTTTTTAATTTTTTTAAAGTTTACTTATTTATTTTGAGAGAGAGAGAGCAAGTGGGGGAGAAGCAGAGAGAGAAGGAGAGAGAGAATCCCAAGCAGGCTCTGCACTGTCAGTGTAAAAGCCCAGCGCGGGGCTCAAACTCACAAACCGTGAGATCATGACCTGAGCCAAAGTTGAATGCTTAACTGACAGCCACCCAGTCAGTTTTTCTTTTTTTAATGGATTTTTCTTTTTTTAATAAAAAATTATTTTGATAAAGCATTCTTATAAGTCATGGATGTCAGCCCAGACACCGTAGAAAAGTATCAGCATAGACTCAATGTATGACTTGGTGTTTTAATTCTAGCAACATCCCTTAGCTCTGTCACCAGTGCCAGCCCTGCCCACCCCGCCCTCATGGTAAGGCTGGAGAGGTCTGTATGGCCTGGAGCTGTCCCCCAAGAACCCAGGCCAGCCTCATCATCAGGATGAGTTGGGTCCCAACATGCCCCAAACAGAATTTCCAAGGTCAAGGTCTCACAGCCCCCTAGAGTATAACATTCCTGAAAGTCAGAGATGAGAAGAAATTCAGATACCACCATATCCAACCCACTCACTTACAGGTTGGAAAACCAAGGAATTGTCAAATTATACTGCATTTATCAGGCCTCTTTTGTCATGTTATATAACTAACCTTGTAGAGAAGGGGCAAGAAGAGATGTGACAGGCACCTTGCCTGGGCAAGGTGAGTGTGGAAAGACCCAGAGACACAGACTGGGAGGAGAAACGAGCTGTTATGTACTAAGCACTATTATGTGCCAGCTGCTGGGCTCATCACTTTTATAGATGATGTCATTCAGTCATCCCCACCTTACAGATGTGAAAACTGAGGATCCAGAAAGATTAAGTGACTTACCCAGGGTCACACAGCCAGGATGTGGACCCAGGTCTTTTAGACCCCAAATCCTGGGCTCTTCCCATTGAAGGTGGCTATGTAGCAGCAAAAGCCTGGAGTCAAATCTACTTTGTTCTCTACTCTTCCTGACTTGTTTGCTGGGATCAGGGACTCAGTTGCCTTCTATTTTCATCAAATAAAAGAGTCCTCCTGGGCCTAACCTGCTCTCTGTTGGCTTAGAAGTCTCACCTTTCCCATAAGTGATAGGTACACTTTCCACCATTTTGGGTGTCTTTTGACCTACTGATATCAAATGACCCAATCAATACCCTTGCTTCCATCATGTCAAGTCAATCCCAGATATACCCGGAAATGTTTCAGGATGCATGGGCCAGTCACCAGAGGGAGATGAGATTATTAGGCGAGACACAAAAGGCAAACCTCTTCAAGTTGGGGGTGGAAAGGACACTGGAGGGCTTGCTCACCCTGATTCTGTCTATAAAGCACTTGCCACTTGTCCTGGCCACGTAGTGATGAGGGTTGAGAAACATTGCAGTGGAGGGGGCTTTTTTGACCGATAGTAGCCTAAACCTCAACTTTATATTCTCAACAAATTCCTCTGCACTAATTTGAAACACCCCTGGCCTGCTCCCAAAATGCCGGCAGCATCCTGGTGTCAATCACATGTCTATAGATGCTGTGAACTCAATCAGTCTCTATCTATATTTCATTGCTCTGGGGTCCCAAATAATTGGTTACAAATGTGGGAGGATAGCAGGTGGCCATCACACCTTCTATTATGGCTGATGCCCTGTGGGGACCACCTCATGCCCAGCTGAAACATCCCCCACCAGGCCACACAGGCCGCTCAAAGTTTCACATGGGCAAATGGCTACCGTTATGGGCGGAAATGACTCAGCCTGCCCCCAAACGTGTGTGTGGAAATCCTAACACCAGTACCTCAGAATGTGACTGTATTTGGAGATAGGGTCTTCAAAGAGGTAATTAAGCTAAAATGAGGTGATGAGGGTGGGCCCTAATCCAGGATGACCGGTGTCCTTATACGAAGAGGAGACAGGGACATAGACTACACAGAGGGAAGGCCATGTGTGGACGCAGCAAGAAGGTGGCCATCTGTAACCCAAGGAGGGAGGCCACGTTTTGATCTTGGACTTCTAGCCTCCAGAAAATAAATGTCTGTTGTTTAAGGCCCCCAGTCTGTGGCATTTGTTAAGGCAGCCCTAGGAAATCGATACAGCTGCCCCCTTGCCTTCTTCTCTGCAACTTACCTAGCTGTCTCCTCCCTCCTTTCCCACCCCCTCCCCCTGCATTGTTTACCCACGTTAAAAAGTGCATTCTGGGAGGGAGAGGTTGGGATGGGCATTTTCATATTTTTAGGGCTAGGGTAGGGAAGGATGAGGTCAGATTGAGGCCTTTCTTTTCCTCCAAGCAGCTCACCTCTCTGATGCCAAAGGCATTTTGAGATTATAAGAAGCTAAATTGATAAGCCGTGTCCACCCCAGTCAGTGAATAAGCCAGGTGTCTGGGACCCAGGGAGCATTTTCCATAGAAAACATATTCGTAAAGGCAGACTCGTTCCCAGGCTAGCCCGCAAAAGCCTGCTCGGGCAATCCTGGAGCTCCGAAACAAACTCTCTCTTTCTTAGAGAACATAAGGTGCCACACAGCCTCAAAAATCATCTTTAAACCCTACAGGAAAACAGTGACGTCCACCACAAAGTTGGGGGGGAGGGTGTGTTTTCCTGTGGGATGGTGGTGCCTGGAGGAAAGCAGATGGGTTAGGGGAGGCCCAGGAGGTAAACGAAGCCTGTGGTGGCGATTCTGAAGTGGGCTTCTGGGATTTCTCAAGGGCTTTTGAGGCTGAGCACTCTTGTTCTTTATTACGGCTAATTTCACTTCAGAACGCAGGGTCCCCTTTGTATCCTCACAATTGAGCTGATCAGCCGTGATTGGGACCATTTGCGGGGGGGGGGGGGGGAAGCAGGTAAGAGAGAGGGACAGAGAGCCGGGAGAGGGGATGTGATTGTGCAGGAAATAGCAATGGGAAGAGGGCCACAGGGGGGCCATTACTGGGAGAGAGGGACTGGCAGATGGGTGCAAGCTGGGCACGTGAACTCTGTCTTTCCTCCACCTTCCAGCGGGCACCAGGCCACAGGGAAGGGCTCCGGAGTCACGTGTTCTGGCTTGCATCCCGCTTCTACCACGCACCGGCTGCATGACCCTGAGCAAGTGACGCAGCCTCTCTGTGCTTCAGTCTCTGCCCCTGTGAAATGGAATGATAATAGTACCCAGCTCACTGGGTTCTTGTGAAGCCGTCAATATTCACACTGAATGCTTGCAAAGTGCCTGGTGCGTAAGCACCTGGTAAGAGTCGGTTGTGAAGTCGTTGTCGATACCCATGTCCCAACCTCACTATCAGCCTAACTCTGAGGAACAGAAATAGACAAGTAGGCTGGGCCAGCAGAGGTGCCTCTGTCTCTGTCGTAAAGGGCCACCAAGTGCCTATGGCATGGATCGGGCCAACTGCCCTCCCCCCAGCCCCCCGCGACCACTGCTGGCATTCTCTCCTGACCTTGACCTGCCCGTGGCCACTCAGTAAGAAGCCCTCAATGCCATGGCCTCTCCCACAGGGGGACAGGACCTGGATGTCCCTCTGCAGGCTTCACAGGGAGTCTGAGGGGTGGGCGCGGGAGGGGGGACTGTGGATTCCCCCCCCCCCCCCAGAGGAGCTGCTCCAAGGAGCCAAAGCTGGCGTTTTCATTCCAATTAATTATCCTTTTAGAGCAGTTCAGGCTGCTGGATAGCAACGAGGACAGATCCATTTATATTAAAATCAGCCCCAGCCCTTCTTACCAAGCTTCTAGCCTAGGTGTGGATACAATAGGCCTAAACTGGGGAGACTGAGAGACAGCGTAATCCCGCTGCCTGGGCTCCCCAAAGAGGCGGACCCCCAGGACGGCACAGAAGCCCGCAGACTTCTGAGAAGGCCTCTGTCCTGCAGAGGCTGATAAATTAAGTGCTGCTGACAGAGACCCGGCCACCAGTTTTAAAGAATGTGCTTTGAGGGGTGCCTGGATGACTCAGTCCATCAAGCATCTAAGTCTTGATTTCGGCTCAGGATTTCGGCTCTCATGGCTCGTGGGTTCGAGCCCTGCATCAGGCTCCGTGCTGACAGCTCAGAGCCAGCTTGGGATTCTCCCTCTCCCTCTCTCTCTCTCTGCCTCTTCCCTGCTGGCTCTCTAAATAAATAAATACATAAATACACTTTTAAAAAAATTTTTTTTCAACGTTTTTATTTATTTTTGGGACAGAGAGAGACAGAGCATGAACGGGGGAGGGGCAGAGAGAGAGGGAGACACAGAATCGGAAACAGGCTCCAGGCTCCGAGCCACCAGCCCAGAGCCCGACGCGGGGCTCGAACTCACGGACCGCGAGATCGTGACCTGGCTGAAGTCAGACGCTTAACCGACTGCGCCACCCAGGCGCCCCAATAAATACACTTTTTTAAAAAGGTGGTTTGCAAAACTGGTTTCTTCATGGAGAAGCTACTTGGAGAGGCTGGTGGCTTGTCTCCATTCACCGCTCCACAGAGCCCAGGTCCAGCCTGAGCCTGACCGCCCCCCACCGCCCGAACTGTCCCCTGCAAAGGCACGCTCCAGTCCACACGCATTTTCTGAGTATGGTCTCAATCCGTACTCCAGCTTGATGGTCAAGGAAGACTTCCAGGAGGAAGCAGAGCCATGAGATTTCCTGATGGATTCGGGTGTGGAGTATGGAAGAAAGAGCACAGTCAAGGGGAGGGCAGAACTTTGGGACTGGACCCCCTGGGGAAGGAGTCTTGCCTTCACCTGAGATGGAGATGGCTATGGGAGGATCAGGTTTGGGGTGGGGGGATGACCCCAGGAGTGTGGTGGGAGACAAGTCAGGTTTGAGATGCCTGTTCGAGGTCCCTGGGATCCTCACCTCTGAGCTCGGGAGCCAGGCTGGCCACTTTTATCTCTGCTCATTTTATCTGGACTTCGGGCCACTCGCGTCAAGAGACCAAGAGATCACACAGCAGAGTCACGTTCTCTGACTCCTAGTCCAGTGCTCCCACTTCTTCCCCAGCTGGCTTCTCCAAAGGGTCAGGTGTGAGGTGGGGGTTCATGGTCTCTGGTGCCCTTTCCTTCTGGACACCAGGTTCTGTCTCCCGATCACCCCTCCTCAAACCTGCACTCATGACTAATCTATTGGAAAATGTATTATTACCTATTTCATACTAACGTGAAAATGGCCAACGAGAAGGAAGAGCCTTGGAGGCCACTGAGAAGCAGGGAACAATCAATAATGATGAGAATAATACTGGGGCGCCCGGGGGGGGGGGGCTCAGTGGGTATGATGTCTGACTCCTGATTTCAGCTCAGGTCATGATCTCATGGTTCGTGAGATTGAGTCCCTTAGCAGGCTCTGTGCTGACAGCACGGAGCCTGCTTGGGATTCTCTTTTTCCCCTGTCTCTCTGCCCCTCTTCTGCTCTCTCTCTCTCAAAATAAATAAATAAACTTAAAAAAAAGAAAAGAAAAAAATTATGAGAATAATAGTAATGCTCATAATAATATAGTATCTAACATTAATATATCACTTATTATGTGCCAGGCACTATAATAAGCACTTTATGTATGTGTGTGTTTTATTGTTGTTTCCTACCCATAACTCTTTGAGAAAAGTGGGTTTTTTTGGGTTTTTTGTACAGAAGAGAGGACACTGAGGCACAAACCCAGGGTTATATAGCTAGGACATGGTCGGCTCAGGATTTGAACTCAAACAGTCTGGCTCTAGAGCTCCCTGTCTGAATCACCACCGTCTGTCACCTGTCTATACAGTCTTGTTGGTCCTGACATCAAGCCTGTGAGTGTAATAGTTCATCCCCACTGTGCAGGAGGGAACACAGACATGAGAGAGGAAGCAAGCTGCCCAATGTCACACGGCTGGCACCAGTGGGGCCTACATAGGGCTACCAAGTGAAAGACAGGATGCCCAGTTAAATTCTAATCTCAGAGCAACAGAATTTCTTGCGTATAAGTATATCTCACTCAATATTTGGGATATACTTACACTTAAAAAGTATTTGTTCTTTATCTCAAATTCAAATTGAACCGGGCGTTCTGTATTTTTATTTGTTGAGTCTGGCAACCTTAGGCCCAGGGGAGGATCTGCCCCAGCTCGGCCCAGCTTTCTCAGTCTCCCAGGCTGAGCCCATCTCCTCAAACCCAGAGGGACCAAGGAAACCAGGTGGCCCCCTGGCTGCCCTCAGCCCTGACATCCCACCTCCCAACAGCCTGTAGGGCCTCCCAGTGCTGCAGCCGTCACCGGGAAATCCCTGAGATCCTTCCCTAGTCGTCCCTCCCAGAGCGGTTGGGTGAGGTGCTGGGCCCACTGAGCCAGCATCCAGGCACCCCTAAACACCAGGCTTAGAAACTTCCGGCCCACAGCCCCTGAGCGAGCACACCCATACATCACAGGCAGGTGGAAGTCGAAACTCATTCCTCACGCCAATGTACTAGGGGGATCAGTCGCCTGATTTGGGCAAAGCTGCAATACATTGGGCATTTGCCAGCCCCATACCCACACTCAGACACGCACCGCGCATGCACTGGAACAGAACCATTCCCAAATTTCCACTGCAGGGTAAAAACTTATAGCTATAAAGGCCCAGCCCCTTGGGCAATAACCAGTTGTTTTTTAGGGCTCTACTACACTCAAGACCTATGCCAGGCTGTGGGCCATACAGACAGGTCTAATAATTGCTGTTCTAACCAGACGAATAATTGCTAACAACTACTTCCCTGACAAAGTTAAGAACCTTCTGTGTGTTTGTTCGTTTAATCTACAGACCAGGCCTTGAGGGAAAGAATGTTGTCCCAATTATACAAGTGAGAAACTGAGGCACAGAAAAAGTTAAATGACGTGTTTGAAGTCACATAGCTAGAAGTGGCTGTTCAAAGATTGAAATCAAGGCCCCTGACGCCAGGTTCAGGATCTCCCCTCCTCTCTTGGCGTCTTGATGTGAGATACAGGCTCAGCACCCCCAGCAGCGCTGTCCCATGGAGCATCTGGAGGCCATTAGGTCCAGCCCCCTGCTTTGGCATAAAATGCTACAGCTTGAAGGGGCTGGGGCAGACAGAGTGGAGTTAGGAGCCCAAGGTCCAAGATCTGGTGGGGAGACCTTGATTTTTGTGTTGAGAGGACAGGAAGGACTGCTGAGAACCACAGACCCCAAGTGAGGCATCTCAGGGTTGTATATACTAAGTGCCCCAGAGACCTGGGTTCTGGTCTCAAATTGGCTGGTGCCCCTCTCTGTAACCTGGAAAATTCCCTTTCCTTTTCTTTCTTTTTTTTTTTAATTTTATTTTTTATTTTTTAAAATTTATATCCAAATTAGTTACCATATAGTGAAACAATGATTTCAGGAGTAGATTCCTTAATCCCCTTACCCATTTGGCCCATCCCTCCTCCCATACCCTCTCCAGTAACCCTCTATTTGTTCTCTGTATTTAAGAATTTCTTATGTTTTGTCTCCCTCCCTGTTTTTATATTATTTTTGCTTCCCTTCCCTTATGTTCATCTGTTTTGTCTCTTAAAGTCCTCATATGAGTGAAGTCATATGATTTTTGTCTTTCTCCAACTAATTTCACTTAGCATAACCCCCTCCAGTTCCATCCACATAGTTGCAAATGGCAAGATTTCATTCTTTTTGATTGCCGAGTAATACTCCATTGTGTATGTGTATGTGTGTGTGTATGTGTATATATATATACATATATATATACCATATCTTCTTTATCCATTCATCCATCGATAGACATTTGGGCTCTTTCCATACTTTGGCTATTGTTGATAGTGCTGCTATAAACATGGGGGTGCATGTGCCCCTTTGAATCAGCACTCCTGTATCCTTTGAATAAATACCTAGTAGTGCAATTTCTGGGTCATAGGGTAGTTCTATTTTTAATTCTTTTTGGAAACTCCATCCTGTTTTCCAGAGTGGCTGCACCAGCTTGCGTTCCCACCAGCAGTGCAAAAAGGGTTCCCCTTTCTCTGCATCCTTGCCAACATCTGTTGTTGCCAGAGTTGTTAATTTTAGCATCCTGACAGGTGTGAGGTGGTATCTCCTTGTGGTTTTGATTTGTATTTCCCTGATGATGAGTGATGTTGAGCATTTTTTCATGTGTCAGTTGGCCATCTGGATGTCTTCCTTGGAGAAATGTCTATTCATGTCTTTCGCCCATTTCTTCACTAGATTGTTTTTTGGGTGTGGAGTTTAATAAGTTCTTTATAGATTTTGGATACCAACCCTTTATCTGATATGTCATTTGCAAATATCTTCTCCCATTCTGTCGGTTGCCTTTTAGTTTTGCTGATTATTTCCTTCGCTGTGCAGAAGCCTTTTATTTTGATGAGGTCCCAGTAGTTCATTTTTGCTTTTGTTTCCCTTGCCTCCAGAGACGTGTTGAGTGAGAAGTTGCTGCAGGCAAGATCAAAGAGGTTTTTGCCTGCTCTCTCCTCAAGGATTGTGATGGCTTCCCGTCTTACATTGAGGTCTTTGATCCATTTTGAGTTTATTTTTGTGTGTGGTGTAAGAAAGCGGTCCAGGTTCATTCTTCTGCATGTCGCTGTCCAGTTTTCCAGCACCACTTGCTGAAGAGACTGACTTTATCCCATTGGATATTCTTCCCTGCTTTGTCAAAGATTAGTTCGCCATACGTTTGTGGGTCCATTTCTGGGTTCTCTAGTCTGTTCCATTGATCTGAGTGTCTGTTCTTGTGCCAGCACCTGATTACAGCTTTGTAATATAGCTTGAAGTCTGGGATTGTGATGCCTCCTGCTTTGGTTTTCTTTTTCAAGATTGCTTTGGCTATTCAGGGTCTTTTCTGGTTCCATACAAATTTTAGGATTATTTGTTCTAGCTCTGTGAAGAATGCTGGTGTTACTTTGATAGGCATTGCCTTGAATATGTAGATTGCTTTGGGTAGTATCGACAGTCCCTTTCCTTTTCTGAGCCCCAGTTTCCCCCTTGAGTAACCGATCTTCAACTTGCTCAGTCAGCCTTGGTATTCATGGGTGAACCCCGTGCAACTGTAGTCAAGCTCCTGTCCTGACCTCAGGGACTTCAGAAGCTGTCTCAGCTTCTCTGGACCGGATGTGGAGCCTGGTGTGGTTAAAGGGACAAGAGCAAGCCCCAAGGCAGCCTGAAGCAAGCTTTCTCCTTTGGGGCCAATTTTAAGACTCAGCCACGTTTCAAACCTCTTCCTGCCACCAGGATGCAGACTACATCCATCACCCGCACCCTCCGTGGATTAGCTGGGCCATGTCACAGACTCTTTAGAGGAGTCCCTAAGCTCCAGATCCTTAGGGGGGTCTCTAAATGCACCCTCTCCTCAACTCAGGAGGAGTCAGAGATATCTGCAGGCCTTGTCAGTACCTGTGGGATATGCGTGCATAACTGGCTGTGTGAACACCTGTGGGGGTGTTCCGTGTGCCCACGGGCATGTGCTTCTGTGTGCACATGGGTGCAGGTGTTTCCACACATGTACGCACGGGCAAGGGAGTACAGCCGACCCTCGAACAACACGGTCTGAAGGGCATGGACCACTCCTACGTGGATTGTTTACAGTGCAGGACTGTGAATGCATTTTCTCCTCCTTATGATGTTCGCAGTAACGTTTTCTCTCCTCTAGCTCACTTTATTGTAAGAAGACAGTATATCATACAGATAACATACAAAATAGGTGCTAATTGACTGCTCGTGTTATCGGTAAGGCTTCTGGTCAATAGTAGGCTATTAGCAGTTCGGATTTTGAGGAGTCAGGACTTCTGTGTGGCTTTCCGGCATCACTACCCCATGGTTGTTCAAGGATCAACTGTATGAGCCATGTCCTTCTCATCTCTGCTCCTGGGCTTCCATTCAGGTCCATCAGTGGCCCGGACACAGCGCCGGGAATCTGACTCTGCATTCTGGTGGCTCGAGGATCCCTTGGGCTCGTGCACGCACATATACAAACACACTGTCACCACCTACACGGTTTCCTTTACTCCCTTATGGTCTGTTTATATAAGTGGCCTTCATCCTCACGGATTACGAGCATCTTGAGGACAGTGCCCGGCCCAGCCCTTCTCTGCGTTTGCCATCCCTAAATCCCACCCAGCACTTAGCACAGGAATCAGAGCAAGGGGCATGCTCAATATTGTTAGACATTCTTTTTTTTAATTATTTTTTTAATGTCGATTTATTTTCGAGAGACAGAGCATGAGCGGGGTTGGGGCAGACAGAGAGGGAGACACAGGATCTGAAGCAGGCTCCAGGCTCCGAGCTGTCAGCACAGAGGCTGATGCGGGGCTCGAATTCACAAACCCTGTGATCATGACCTGAGCCAAAGTCGGAAGCTTAACCGACTGAGCCACCCAGGCACCCCTCGCATTCTTAAATTTTACACACACGTGTGCACAAGACCACTAAGGGTGTGGCTAGCTTGTATGAGTCTCCCTGTGTGTGCTGGTATGTGCCACATACTCCCAGGTTCAAATGCACATGCATGCATAGATGGGCACATCAACCCCAGTGACCACAAAACACCTGTGCACCCCTCTCCTTGTGCACGTCTGTGGGCCGGTGTCCATGGGTATGTGTATGCATCTAACATATGCATGGAAAAGGACACGGTTCGTCCCCATGCACTTTGCACGTACACGTCCACGGGCCACACAAGTAACTCCATTCCTTTAATCACTCATTTAGTTACCCTTGGACAGATGTTTAGGTAGCACCTTCCATGCACCAGGCACTATTCCAGCTTTGGGAACAAAACAAAGTGCCTCCCTTGACCTCCTCGTAAAGCAAGAGAACTCTGGCTTGATTGGTTAAGCGTCCGACTTCAGCTCAGATCGTGATCCCATGGTTCGTGAGTTCCAGTCCTGCATCGGGCTTTCCGCTGACAGCGCAGGGTCGGCTTGGGATCCTCTGTTCCCCCACTCTCTGCCCCTCCCCCTGCACGAGCTCGCTCTTGCTCTCTCTCTCTCTCTCAAAAACAAACACTAAAAAAACAAAAATAAATACTAGAAAGAGAACTCTGGCTCTTCACCCGACTGCATGCCTGGGCCAGCTCACCTGTGGGGGGGAGGGGACATTAGGTACCAGGTGACCTCATTGTCCCCACCCTGGCCTGGACCTCGTTCCATCTGTGAGCAAACCCGTGGGTCAGCCAAGGTCGCTCTTCCAGGCTGACGGACACAGAGGACTTTCAAGGGCTGAGGGGCAGACCGGAGGCACAGGCAGGCCTCATGGTGCCCTCCTGGGCTCTCAAAGAAAATGCAAGCCGAGGCAGAGCCATCATCCGCCTGTGTGTATTCCAAGATCACCATGACAGCCAATGGCGTCAGGAGGGGCGATGCCACTCCTCCAGCTTGACCGTGTAGGGGAAGAAAGGGAGGGGACAGGAGATAGGTCAGAGTGCCCCCAGCCAGGTGGACCTAGCCTGCCTCCAGACCTTGCTGCTCAGGCCGGAGGTGGGTGGCAGCAGGAAGAGAACACAGGAGATAGGAGGCCCGACTTTAACCTTGGCCATGGCCGTGCCCGGCCTTGCTATACAGCCTCGGCAGAGCCCTTGCCCCCTCTGAGCTAGGTGAGGCGGGAGGACTGGATGACCTCGGAGGCCCCCCTTTCAGGAAGTCCCCCTCCATGACTCACGTCATCACGGGATTTGGGCCACAGGGGTGGGGTGAGGCCTGAGTCCAGGCTCTGATGGCCGCAAACACTCAGGAGGACAAGAAACTAGGTCAGAGGGTTCCTGTAGGAGAACCAGGCCTTCGTCCCAGGGCCCGGTCCAAAGTACAAGGGGTTGCTGCGCCTCTGTTCATGCTGGTCCCTCTGCCTGGTGGACCCTCTCCACCCGGAGCTGAATTTTTAAATCTCCCGATTAAGAACACTGACTCTTAACAGCAGGGAATGCAGAATACAAAGCCTTACCATCATCGAGGTCCTGATTTGGGGCATCCACATCCAGCCCCAGCCCCACCTCCAGAGCCTGTTTCTCCAACACGCGCCGCCCCCCACTCCCCCTGCCCGGAAATGCTGCCCCAAGTCAGTTTTGCTGCTGATCAGATCCGAGGGGGCAGGGACCAGGTCCGTCTTGTTCTCACACGGTTCCCAGAGCCCAGAACAAGCGTCTGGCTGATGGGAGGCACACAATAAACATTTGTTGAGCAAAGAATTAAATGCACTGAGCTGCCAGCAATGGATATTCAGGGTAGGGAAACGTCAGATCATTTTTATCTTGTTCTTTATACTTGTGTTGATTTCATAACCAGAAGCTCCCCGCTCTCCCCCCCCCCCCACTAAATTTTCTAAAAACGGAACAAAGCAAAACTTCTTCTCTTGACTCATGGCCCTGCTGCCCAGACCCCCTTCGCTGAGAGCCTGCCCTCCCCAGGGCTTCCTCAGCACCTGGCCATGGGAGTAGCCCGGGTGACCCAGCAAGTTAGGGACCCAGCACCAGCTGTCCCGGCCCTCGGCGGGAGCGCCTTTCACTGTTCCATCATTTCATATCTGTTCTCAGCTGCCTCCGTTTTGTTTGGTTTTAAGGTCTAAGTCCCCTCTCTGCCATCCACTACCTCTGTGCTTTCGGGTGAGTGACTCAACACCTCAGTGCCTCCGTTTTCCCATCTGTAAAATGGAAATAATGCTAGTAACTGCCCCAGGCAGTGGGTGATAGAAAGAAGTGCCCATGAATCACTTAGCAGCATGCATAGTACAGGGTGGGGATCAGTAAAGTGTTATTTTGGATCGTAAGCCCTTCTCACAAGCCAAGCTGAGCACTCTGCACGTATCCTCTGGCTCAGTCTTCCCGACAGCAAGAGCAGGTCAGACTGGAGATGATACCCATTTACAAACGAGACACCGGAGGCTCAGGGGTGAGGTCACTTTACCCAAAGTCACTCAGCAAGGAAGCCCCAGAGGTGGGAGTTGCTCCTGACCCAGTGCTCCTAACGTTCAAAAATTGGATGGACCATCCATGAGGAGAGGTATGAGCAAGCCCAGGCTCCAGAACCAGCCCCTGTGCCTAAGAAGGGCAGGGATCCAGGGCAGGACACTGGAAAGAGAGAAGAAGGAGCCAGAACTCCTAGGCACACCAGCGACCTTCTAGGCACAGCAGCCATGGGGTGGGGAGGGCTCCCTGGGCCGGGCCTCCTCCTTCCCTTAGCAGACCAGGGTTCAAATCCCAGAATGAGACATCCTGTCCTTCTCTTTATCCATTTGTTCATTCATTCATTCATTCAGTCCTTTATCCAGCCGTTCTTTATTGAATACCTACTATGTGCCAGGTGCCACTGGGGCAGTGGAGACACTGCGGTGAACAAAACAGATAAAAAGTCCAGCTTTCTTGGAATTACATTCCAGTCCGGGAAGACGGACAATAACCACATTCCTGAGTCAATATTTCTTTACTTATGGAGTAGGTAAGGGGAAGAGGCCGTGCCCGGTGGGTGTCCCATTTCCTATGGGTGGTCAGGACAAACCTCCTGAGCAGGCGGCCTCTGAGCAGAGGTCTGTAGAAAGTGAGGAGTCATGTGCCCATCTGGGGAGGCGGATTCCAGGCAGAGGGGGCGGCACCCACTGTCTCCCCTCGTCTGTCTGTCCATCACCCTTCTTCCACCCTTCCTTTCTTTTGAGAAGTTACCCTGGAGTCCCAGCTCTGGGAGAGGCCCAGAACGAGGACCAGAACTCTGGGGCCAGACAGCCAGCCCCAACCTCCCCACCAGCCGCGGGACCCTGGGCTTAATCCCCCGCACCCGCACACACTCTCCCCATTGTGAAAGCGAGGGGTGGGGGAAGCGAAGGAAAGGAAAGGGGCGTGGGTTGGAAGGGAATGAGGTAAAGAAGGCTCAGATGTGAGCCCGCACTTCTCAGACTTTGCGAAGCCTCCGTTGCCCGAAGTTCATGCAGCGTGGGGAGATGTGGGGAGGGGGGGGAATGCTTACCCCATAAGACAGATGAGGAAACTGAGGCCCAGCCCATGTGTACATTCACGTGAACGTAGACACTTCCTCCAGAGCAAGAGGACCCATTAGTTGAGATTCCGGCTTTCCTGGGGGAGGTCCAGGAGAGCTTAAGACCCATCACAGACTTGGGGCTGCGGGGACCAGAAAGGCTCAGTCTTTCTTGTCGCTGCTGCGGGAGGGTCCGTGGTACTGGGGCAGAGAGGTGAGGGTACAGACCCTGAAGGAGCCCGGGCAAGCCGTGGTCAGCCTCATGCCGGCAGCACCCGGGATTGGCTGGAACACAGCCCTCGGTCCGCAGGGACAAGAGGGAGTCCCCGACCCAGCCTACATCCTCATTCTCACCACGGCAAGAATGGTGTCTCAGCCTCAGTGTCACCTCCTCCAAGAGACCTGCCATGATCTTCCTACCTGAACCACATGTCCCTAGCTCGCTGTGCTCCTTCATAGTTTGTAAAATACATTTCTCTGTGTGGTGACTGGGCTAGCACCTGTCTCTCCCCCTGCACGGCCAGCTTCGAGACTCCACGTCTGCTCTGTGGACCTTCTATCACCAGGCGCAATGGCAGCTTAACACGTGTTTGTTGAATGAGTCATGAATGGACGCACGGACAGATGATGGTAGCTGGCATCCACCGGGACCCTCAGCCGGCACCTGCAGAGAGCAGCAAGGAAAGAGTTAGACAAGCAGCTTCTTGCTTTGAAAGAAAGTGTCCCCGAAGGGGCCCGAGCAGAAGAGAGGTGACCGGTAGGCAGGAGATCATTACCACACGGCACATCTGAGGAGCCCTTTACAGTTTACAAAGTGCTTTCACTGCTAGTGCCTCATTTAACCCTTGACTCAGCCCTGCAAGGGCAACGTTATTATCTCAAGTTTACTGATGAAGACAAGAAGGGATCAGAGAGGCAAAGCGACTTGCCCGGGGTCACGCGGCTTATGAAACTTGGAGCTGGAATTTAAGCTCGGTTCTCTCTGGCTTCACATGATAACAGCTTATTTATGGGGCGTCTGCTACTATCTACAAATACGATCTCTAATTTTCACATCTCCCCTCCACGTAAGTATCTAGGATTTCCCTTTCCATCGTGGGAATCGGAGGCTCAGAGAGGCCACATGACTTTTCCACGGCCGCCGGAAGGTGAGCAGCCCAGGTCTATCCATCCAGAGCCGCTCGCCTCCCCCGCCCTGCCCCACCGCTTCACGAGGCCTCTGAGGCCCCAACCAGCCCAGAAAGTCGGGAATCCAGGGACCTGCACCAAGAGGACAGAGCCAGGACTAGGAGGCAGTAGGGCTGCAGTGACGAGGGAGGATTCTGGAGCCGGATGGCGTTGGTCCTTATCCCAGCTCTAGCTGCGTGATGTCTCCATTCCCGGCTCTGATAAATGAGGGTGATAACAGTACTATTTCCACAGTTGTCGTAAGGAATAATTAACCTGCGTAAAGGTTTTAGGACAGAGCCTGATAAATGTGATATAAGTATTAGCGGGAGTAGGTTCTGTGATGGGTTGGGGCCAGGGGAGCTCGGAGTTCAGCAGCCCAGGGATTTGGGGGCTGGGCAGTGACAACCTCCTGCGTCAGCCCAGGACTCTAGCCCACACTGGGTCCTCTGTCTCAGGAGAACTCTGATCCTCCCCTGTCCTTGGCTGACCAGAGGCGAGGCGCCTGGGCGCGGCGCTAGGAGAGGGTTCCCGATGGCTGGGGCCCAGCGTGGGAAGGGGAGGGGCAGCGAGGAGCTCCCTCGCTAACAGAGCCCAGTGTTGTTCAGAGGCCGGGAAAGGCTGAGCCCCTCCTAGCCCCAGGGAGTGAATCACTATCGGTCTAAGCCAGTCCCAGTAACCCCGGTGAGTGTGCTTTGCTGGGGAGCAGAGGGCATGCGGTGCCATTCTGGCCGGGAAAACAAGAAAGGGATGCTGCCGGGGACTTCTGGGAAAGGTCTCCTCGCTCTTAAGAAGAAATGAGCAACAGGAAGCAGGTCATTTGCTGCCTCTGGTTACAGCTGTGTGAGGCTGTGAGGCTCAGAACAGACACAGCCACCTCGCGACCATGAGGGAATGGCCCACTTTGCAGCCGGAGGAGTGAGACAAGGGAAAGAATCTTGGCCTTGGGGAATTCGTGGCCTTGGGTGGTGTTGCTGAGTCACCGAATGGAGGGACTCCTTATTATCTCGTAACATCCTTTCTTTATTGTTTATACTCGAGATAGCTGGGTCTTCTGCTGCTTGTTAAGGAAAGCATCCCAGCTGACTCGGTTTCTCAGCCTAACCTGCCCCCCCCCCCCCCGCCCCCGGGCTTGGGCAGATGTGGGTCAGTGATGGGGCTGGACCAGACCAGGGCTCTCTCCTCCACATCCAAGGGGCTGGAAGCAGGTGGGAAGACCACCACCCCTCCAAGATCTCAGATCCCCAGGATGAGTGCTGGGCAGGTGTGGAGTCTAGGAAAATCACTCCCCTGAGCCAGAGAGGGGCTGGAGATGCCTCCTTTGTGCAGCGGTCTAGAAGGTTCTGATTCTCACCCTTGAATCTTTGGGGACTAGAAGCTCACGAACCAGCCCCACTCTATCAAGGCAGTCATGCTGGCCTTGAACAGACCGTGCCTCAGTGCCCGGGAACCAAACAGGCCAGGAGGGGAGTGGGGAGGTGCCAGGGGGGCTCACACCCTCAGCTGCTGGTGGGAGGGGAGTCACAACCAAGGGCTGGCCTCGTCAAGGGATGGGCCTGAGGGGCCCCAGGATCCCCTTCCGCTGAAGTCTGAGAATAAATGGCACACAAAGGGCTCCTTGTAAAGCGCTGGTCACCTGTCTAGTGTCCATGGTAACGTGACCCTGGCACCTGATACATGGCAGGTGCTTGATGGATAGTTGCTGGTTCTGTGAATGAACAAATGAATGGGTGAGTGGATGCATGGATGGTTGAGTAAGGATCAGGTCATGAATGAACGAACGAACGAATGAGTGAGCCCTGTTGCTATTACTATCATGGGATGTCTTTGTAATTACCCCCAAACTTAGCAGCTTATAACAGCACACGGTTACTGTCTCACGGTCCTGATGGTATGGGAGTCCAGGCACAGTTTAAGCAGGCGCTCTAGCTCGGGTCTGTCTGTGGCTGCACTCAAGGTGCGTCGGCTTGGGCTGCAGTCTCCAAGGTTCCACTGGACAAGGGCCCAGGGCACCCACAGAGATCTGGCTCTGCCTAGCTTTCCTGGGGCAAAGGCGTGGGGTCCTTCCAGGGAACTGTGGGGACTAAGGGTTTGTGTTCACACCCGCAGTGTCTCCTCCTTTCTCAGCCCTCTAAGCCCTGCATCAGCCACCCCCACCCCGCTCCCCCCAACTACCCATAGTTCCCTGCACCCACCCGCCGCACCTGGAATCCCCTGCTGAAGGCCCATGAGGAGCTGGCCTTGAGCCCAGGCATCAGGTGGAAACCCCCGCCCCTCCACAGCTCTTCTAGACACAGCCAGCTTCATGGGCATGCGACCCTACGGTCCCCAGGGACCAGGCTTGGTTTAATGCTCTGCTGGTGCGGTCTTGAGATGCCTTGATGCTTCGTTGCCAAGAGTTTTGACTTTCCATTTGGCACTGGGTCCTCCTTCTAGCCATCACTTCCAGGGGTCCTCATGGCCAACGTTTGAGGTCCCAACAGCGGACACTATGAGCTCCATTTGCAGATGAGAAAACCGAGGCCCCAGATTTGAAGGCCAAAGAGAACGCAGCATCATACCCCAGACCCTCCTTCAATCCTTCGCCACACTGTGGGGCATCAACCTCAGACTCGAGGCCTGAACCTTGGGAGGGGATACCTGGGAGGAAGTGGTGCCCAGGGGTCCTTCTGATATTTCCAAAGGGGTAAGAGACACCCTGGGGGCTCTTGACCCCCAGCTTATTTCCCTCAAGGTCTCGTCTTTCATCACTTAACCAGAGGCTGATGGGGTGAGATTGGGGATGGCCCTCAGGGGAATAATGACTCAGAGGCATTTCTTTCACTACTGCTTCCCCTCCTTCCCCTACACCCTCACATTGCCCCCATTGTGTCCCTGCTCTGGTGCCTTTTCCCAGCAGAGTGAGGTCCCAAACCTGCTCCCTTCTACCCTCTGGCTCTAGAGACAGCAGGGGATCTTGAGGTAGAGAGCAAAGTCTGGGAAGAGCCCCTTGGCAGGTGTTGCTCCTGGGGGGGGGGGGGGAGCTAGGTATGGGTGTAAGAAAAAAATCAGGGGCACTTGGGTGGCTCAATCAGTTGAGCATCCGACTCTTGATATCAGCTCAGGTCACGATTCCAGAGTCGTGGGAGTGGAGCCTGCTTGGGATTCTCTCTCTCTCTCTCTCTCTCTCTCCCTCTCCCCTCTCCCCTGCTCATGCACTCCCCCCCCCCTAAAATAAATGAAATGAAAAAAAAAAATTTTTTTTAAATCAGCATCTAGAGTCAGGCAGCATTGGCCAGAGTTGAATCCTGGCTCTGCCACTACACAATTGTGTGGCCTTAAGCATATTTTGCAATCCCTCGGGGCCTCAATTTCCACCTCTGTAAAATGGGAGCCACAAAACCTAGCTATGGGGTTGCTGCGACAAGCACCGGGGATACCGGAGATGCAAATGCTTTGCAAGCTGCCTGACACGTTGGAGGGATGACTCAGAACCTCTTCTGCTCACCGCGAGCTAGGCTGTGCCTCTCCACGGGGCCCAGGGTACCCAGGGCGTGGCTCTATCCCCGTCCCTAGCACTTTGCCTGGTTCTGACTCTGCCTCCCCATCGGTCTGAGAATGTCTGGAGGGCAGGGAGGGTGGCTTTTCCGCCTGCTCCGGAGCACCAGAGCTGGGCTCCGAGTTGGCAGCTCGACACCCGGTTTTAAGAGGCTGCCTTTCAGGTGAGCGTCCCAGCTGGGCTGCTTGTCACCTGTGGGGTGATCCTCACCCGGGGGGGGGGGGGGTCTTACCCTCCAAAGAGGAGGGAATAGAGGAAATGAGGCAGATGAGGCACGCAGAATGCCCAGCACACCTTCGGGCTCTGGCACCCAGTAGGCGCTCGTCAAGGTGCCAAATCAGTGTCTGCTAGAAAGTTCCCAAGGGTGAGGAGAAGGCCTGCGCCAATCACCTGCTACCAGGTTTATAAACACGCACGCGCACGCGCACGCACACGCACGGGCTGGTATTCCAGGGCGCATCCCCACCCCCAGCCCCGGCCCCAGCCCCACCCCCAGTCTGAAGCCCAACTTGCACCAACAGCTGTTTCCGCGTCCCGAGGACTCTGCTCTCCCCTCAGAACATCTGGAACATTCTGCCAAAATTGCGCTGGGGGACTCGGCCGCCTCCCTCCCCCACTTCCTGGCTGTGGGAAAGCGTATACAGAACTCGCTGGCGTCCCTGGAGTTTCTCCTTCCGAAGCCCCTTCTCCCTCAAGGCCAGTGGTCCCCCAAGGCCAGTGATCCCTCAAGGCCAGTGGTCCCCCAAGGCCAGTGATCCCCCAAGGCCAGTGATCCCTCAAGGCCGGTGGTCCAGCTGCGGCAGCATCCCCTCCCCCCTCCCCGCCCCGGCCCCTCGCCTTTCCCCTCCGCCCACTCCCTTCCCTCCCTCTCTCTTCCCCTCACACTCATACCTCATCTGTCCCCCAGCATCCACCCCCACCCACCTCTCACTTTGCATGTGGGGAAACTGAGGCTCCCGCAGAGGATTCACCACAGAACCCGCTTCCAAAGAGGGACGCATTGGGCAGCGAGGCTGTGCGCACCAAGAGCCTGGTCTGGTACCTGCTGGGCACTCGGCTTCTATCCAGTCTCTTCCCCTGCTCCTTCCTTCTCTGCTCTCCAGCTCCACGGCTCAGGCCTGGGGTGGGCGAGGGCAGGGGGCGGCGGGCTGGGAGCGCTGGGCCCCGGGGTGGGCAGGGGGCATGGGAGGCAGGGAGCTGTCAGGCATCCCCTCCTGGCCTCCAACCTCTGCTCCCGGCCGGGACATGGTCAGCCACCAGCCTGTCACTTGGTCTCCCCGCCTCCTATATGAATAACAGCCCTTTAATTAGTATATTATAGGAAGTGGGGCCGGTGGCAGCTTCTTACTCAAGATGCCAGCAGCAATTCTGGAACCGCTTGGAGATGGACAGATCCTGTATTACACCCTGCACAGCAGCCTCCCTGCCACGGAGAGTGCCTCCAAATGAGATTTCTTTCTCCCAGAAGAAAACAATTTGGTCTCACTCTCTTCTCTTTCTTTCTTTCTTCTTCTTTTTTTTTTTTTTTTTTTTTCCCTCCTCTGATTGTCACGATTGGAAACACTTCCAGAGGCTGGTTCATTGTTTTCAGATTCAATTGGGCCCGAGGAGCTGGGGAGGGCCGGCCCCAGCCGTGGGGGGCAGGGCTCAGCTCCGGGGGGGCCCTTTTAGTCGTGACGGTGACGTTGCCGTTGGCCGTGACAGTGACATTGGCCTGAACTAGCATTTCCTCAACGCTCACCTGGGTTAGCTCATTCGGCCCGCACACAGCCCTACAAGGATATCAGGATCCCGGTTTTAAGGTGGGGAAACTGAGGTCCAGAGAGGTTAGTAACGTTCCCCAAGAGCCGGGAAGCTGGCGGCTGGAGCAGCCGGGATGAAAACCAGGAGTCGGGGATTACTCGCCTATTACTCAACACTGCCTGCGTTCCCAGAAGACGTCCGAGCAGTCTGAGAAACGATGAGGCCCCTGACCTCAGTTTCCTCATCTTCAAAATGGGAATAATCACCTCTCACCTGCCCTATGACACCGGTGGTTTCTGTAGTCATTCCCAGGCCAGAAAGAAAAGGCAAATGCCCTATGAAACTCCCAAGCCAGGGGCGGGCAGAGTAAGGGGTGAAGCCTCAACACCCGCCCCCAACCGGTGACTGGAGACGAGATCGCGCCCAGTACGTTCACGGGCTTCTCTTTTGTTTCTTTCTCGCCAAGTGTCGCAGATGCGGTTAGGACAAAGAAACACGGATTTCTCTTTAGACGTGGCCGAATCCCTCGAAGCTTTAGTCACTGGATGTTTTCTCCATCGGTGGACTTTGAATTATGACCACGGTCACCATGGGGAAGACAGGGTGGGGAGCATGTGCTACCTAGGTTGTGAACGGCTGGCTTCTCAAATCCAAGGCCTTCTGCACAGGGTTTTATGGCCTGAGGTGATTCCTCCAACACCGGCGGGGAGCCGTGGGCTTACTCCATGGGCTTCTGTCAGTCAACCCGAGGAAGAAACACCCCATCAGGCCGAACCCACACAGAACACTCAGGTGGGGGCCTGAGAGCAGCCCTCCATGCCTTAGCTCACACTGCCCCCCCCCCCCGTGTCCCTTCATCACGTGTCCCTCGGCAAACCTCTACTCACCCCTCAAGGCCTGCAGCAGAGGGTTGAGGTGTCCCGTGTCACCGCCCCCAGACCTCCTGATTTCGGTGTAGTTGTGGAAGACACTCTGCTTGTCTTGCCTCAAGTCTCCATGGTGCCTCTCCGCCTTCCCGCCTCGGTGCCCTCTCCGAGGCCACCCAGTCCAAGCACAGATCCAGCAGGAAGCGTGTCCCCGGCTCAACCTTCAACCAAAGCGGGCAGTGGTCTCTAGGTAAATGCCCAGCCACCTGCCCTCCAAAGGGAAATTCTGAGGTGCATTCCACACTGTCCTTCAAAGAGCCCCAGCAGGACTGAGCCCCAGTCACCCAAAGCAGGACCAACCAGCTCAATCGCTCATCCTCAAATTGGGCCTCCCTCCTCCCCCCCCATCCCACCCCCCACCTCCTGCTTCCCAGGCTCGCCTCCCCGGAGAAACACCCTCACTCAAGTCCTTGTCTGAGGCTAAGACAGGACGCAGCCCAGATGTTCCCTGCTCTGGGAAGCTTTCCGAGCCACACCTTACCTGACTGGCCACGTGACTGAAGCCGGTTGACATCAGCTCCCCGTGCCTCAGTTTTCTCACCAGGATCGACTCTGCTAATTATGCATAAAGTACTTATGACAGCAGCTGGCACGTAGTAAGTGCTCCATAAATGTTGACAGTCACTAACACTATAAGCACTTTCATTGCTATTCTCTTCTCTGTAGTCCCACAGTGCTTTGTATAGTCCGGAAGGGGGAAGAGGGTCTGGGCGAGAATATTAAAACTCAGATTTTAGAGTGCTCCAGGCAAAAGGAACAACACATACAAAGGCCCTGAGGCAGGACCCAGCTGGAGGGTTCGAAGAACTGGGAAGAGGCCAGCACAGCTGGAGGGCAGTGAGCACAAGAAGGCACCAGCCGGCCCAGGAAGGGGCTCTTTAAACAGATTTTATTCTAAATGTAAAAAAGAACCACGACAGGTTTGAAGCAGAGAAGTCACCTGGCCTGATTTGTTCTTAAAAGATAACTTGGGCTGGGCGAGTGGTGGGGGGCGGGGGGGTGGGAGTTACATCAGGGGGAGACGAAAAGGGGAAGTGATGGGGCCGTGGATGGAAATTCAAAGAACCAGACAGAATCAAGACAAATGGAGGAGGGGAATTACTTGATAATAAACTAAACCTGGGGATTAAGAGACGAGGGAATCGAGTGACCGCCAGGTTCGGACTCAGGTAGCTGAGTGAACAGGTGCCACGGGAGAGCCCGGAGGGCAGAGGTGAGCACGTGGCTTGTGTCCAGAGCAACGATCTGGTGGAGGTCAGTTTGCAGAGTCCGGTGAGGCTTCCGGGTCAAGGCATCCGTAGGCGGGCGTCGGGGTCTGGAGCTCCAGAGAGCAGGGCACACAGGCAGGCAGCACAGGGACCCAGGCTCAGACAGCCCCATTCTTTGTCTAATGTTCTGGCATTTGCCGTCTTGAAATTCTCGATGTTTCATTCGGGACTGGGCTCTGCAATCATATGGTTGATGCGGTGGGGGAGAGAAGGGTCAGGACTGGTGATACAAATGCGGGTGTCCCCAGCACAAAGGTGGTATTTAGTGAGCCCCCCTAAGGAAAGTTACAGCCCTCCCCACTTTACAGGTGAGAAAACTGAGGCTCTGCACACTGAGGTGGCTTTTCCCAAGGTGTTAAACAGTCCCCTCTGCCTGGAATTCCCTCCTCGTCAGCTCCTCAAAGTTTTCTGACTTAAAGCCCACTTCCTTCCGATTAGGAGAGACAATTTGGAGGGAGTCAGAAGAGGGAACAGTGACTGGGAGCTGGGACTCCTGGCTTCTCACCACTGATTTGCCAGGAGGCCTTGAACCCACCCTGTTCCCTCCTCTGTTCATTGGAGTCTGCGGGGCTCACGATATCTAAGCCCCCTCCTCGGATTCGGTTTCTCACATCAGCCTGCATCTGTAAGCCTGGTCTCAGGGACCATAAACAGACCCTCAGAGGGCCGGAAGCAGAGATCTTGTTCCCCTTTATGGAGTGAACTTAACCCAGAGACCCTCAGGGAGGCAAACACACAAGCAGTCGGTGTGTGGGTGGAGCCTGGGTTCCAGCCCAGGCGCTGCCTGCCTTCCACTTGCTGTTTGACCTCAGGCAAATCTCTCACCCTCTCTGGCTCTCAGGGCTCCAGCTGCAACCAGAAAGTGGAAGCTCTAAACGTGTAAGATCCTGGGCTTCCAGCCCCAACCCTTGCCTGGCTGGAGAGAGGGGTGGGAGCCTGGGAGGAAACATGGAAATCTCAGAGAGGGGTCCAGAATCTCCCCCCCAAGCCCCTGGTGACCTTGACCCATCTCATCCAAAGGGCACCGTGGGCTAGTCCCACACCAGGGCTGCTGGGTTTGGGGAGCAGCAGCCCCATCGCAGACCTCGACACAGTGACTGCTCCCCAGCAGCCAGACGGCGCACAGACTCATTGCCGTTGTGGCTGGGACGTGGGCTTTGAAATCTAAATGAAAGACACACAACAGAGGCCCCGCCCCCGCACCGCACCTTGGCACCAGGATTTACCGCTTTCATTTTAATAGGTTAATTGCTTAGACAGGTAGGTGTCCGGAAGCCGTCCTTCTCAGCACAGGGCGACCACGGGGTGACCAGGCTTTTCCCAGCAACCTCGCGGTGAGCATAGGGGGAGGTGGGGCCGGGTTGGCTTTAATTACCCGAGGCGTGCACTAATAGCCCAAAGATGCTCCCCTCGGAGCAGAGTGCTTTGTAGGGCTGGGAAAATACAGATCATCCCTGGGCAGCCGGACTGGATTTACGGCAGACAAACAGCGCTCTGCCTCTCCCGCTCCATTAGCGTTTTCCACCTTGGTGTTTATGGACGGGACGCATCTCCTCTGACGGACGACGAGCTCCTGGGGGGCAAGGCTGCGCTGAGGCTGGGGTCCACTCCCACTCACTCATTCAACTGATCTTTATTGAGCACCAACTATACGGCAGGCCCTGTGCTGAGCACTGAGCACAGAGCAGTAAACAAAAGAGTTCAGTATCTCTTCCCATACGTTCTAGCGGGAAGAGACAGATAAGAGAAACACGTAGCACTCTGTTTTCACTTTTTATTGCTGTGGCTTCAAACAACGCACACTAATCATCTCACAGTTTCCATGGACGAAGAGTCCAGGCACAAGGGTGTTGCAGTCCCTCGTGGCTGAAATCAGGCTGGGGGCTGGGCAACGTTCCCCTCTGGAGTTCAGGGTCCCCTTTCAAGTTCATACGGAGGCTGGAGGAGCTGAGTTCCTCGCTGGCTATCGGCAGGGGGTTACCCTTCACTCTTAGAGGTCACTTCCAGGTCTTAGCCATGTGACTCCCTCCATCTTCAAAGCCCACAACTTTTCACCCATAGAAACCCCCTCGTCTCTGAATCTCCCTCGCCAGGGGAAGCGCAGTCCCTTTGAAGGGCTCATCTAATCCAGGTTAGGCCCCTGGAGGATAATCTCCCTTTTAATAAAGTCAACGAATGATTTGGGACCTTAATTCCTTCTGCAAAATCCCTTCACAGCAGCATTTAGATTCGTGTCTGATTGAACACCCAGGAGAAAGTGTATGCTGGCCAGGGAGCTGGAGTCTCTGGGGGTTTTCAGCTCTGCCCACCACGGTATGTTGGAAGGTGCCAGGTGATAAGAAGAAATTGAGCAGGAATGGGGCCGGGCCGGGGGGACACCTCCTTAGCAGGTGGTCAGGGAAAGCAGCACCGAGAAGCAGCATTCGAGCAGAGACACAAAAGATGAGAGAGTGGGCCGCAGAGCTCTCTGGGGAGCAGGCACCAGGCTGAGGGAACAGCGAGGACCAGCGAGAGTCACAGGGGATGAGGTCAGACGCTATAGGGCCCTGTAGGCCATGGAGAGGACGCAGGCTTTCTGCTGAGCGACATGGGGGTCGTCACAGGATTTTGAGCAGACGGGTGACGCGATTTAACTTAATTTCTAAAAAATCTCTTGGGCTGTGGGGTTGAGAACAGATTGCACAGGGCAAGGGCAGAGCAGGGAGACCAATTAGGAGGGCCTTGCAATTTCCCAGGGGAAGGGCTGTGGTGCCTCAGCCCTGGATATGTTCTGAAGGCAGAGCCGACAGGATTTCCTGACAGATCGGGATGTGCTGTGGGGGGAAAGCATGGGCCTGCCCCAAGGCTCCACGCACAGCCTCAGCCCCCAGACACCCTCAAGAGGCATCTCTGGACAGCTGTATGAAAGCAATAGGCACCTTCTGGATTGTCTTTTCACATGAGAAGACAGGAGGCCTCCTCGGGGGCTGGGGATGGAGGGGCATTGATCCAACCTTTCAACAATACCCTAGCGTCCTAATTAAATTCTCCTATTCACAGGCACCAAAGTCCGCACCTCGCTCACCAAGACCTGTCAGCGGGAGCCCCGGTAGGGGTGGGAGGTCCCGATTTCATGCCTCTAACTAACCTGTGCTGGCACCCGGCAATCCACTCACATTGTTGTAGCAATGGCCGCCCCCAAACGCGAGTTACGATACGTCCGTTGCTTCTTCACAAGTGGCTTCCATAGATCATTACTTCTGCAAGATATGCCATATGGCCTCGATTCTAAGAGACTGTCAATTATGAGAAGCCCTACTGATTGATTAAATAAATAAATAAATAAATAAATAATAAACAGCGTTTAGGGAATTGAAAGTAACCCTATCTTCCACGTGCATATCGGTTATAAGACACTCCCCATCTCATAAATATGGAAATATTCACCCTACAGTTGTAACTGTTTTTTGGTGAGGGGAGAGGTTTCATTTTTTTTTTTTTTATTTAAAAAAAAATTTTTTTTTCAACGTTTATTTATTTATTTTTGGGACAGAGAGAGACAGAGCATGAACGGGGGAGGGGCAGAGAGAGAGGGAGACACAGAGTTGGAAACAGGCTCCAGGCTCCGAGCCATCAGCCCAGAGCCTGACGCGGGGCTCGAACTCACGGACCACAAGATCGTGACCTGGCTGAAGTCGGACGCTTAACCGACTGCGCCACCCAGGCGCCCCAAGGAGGTGGGGGGGGAGAGGTTTTATAGTCAACACTCACTGAACCTAAGATTCTGCCACTGCGGGACTTGTCAGAGCCTTGGAATGATCACCTGTGCTGAGCTTCTTCCAGAGGGTCTTAGAAAATCCATCTATTTTCCATCCATCTATTAGAATAGAATCGAATCTATTTTCTATTTAGCCTCTCATCCACTCGGTCTTTTCTTCTGGCAGAGCATCTGTGACGACCGGTGTTCCCCATGAAACACTTTGGAGACTGAATATTAAATGTCTCAGCTAGAGGGGCGCCCGGGTGGCTCAGTCGGTTAAGCATCCGACTGCGGCTCAGGTCATGATCTCGCGGTTTGTGAGTTCAAGCCCCACATTGGGCTCTGTGCTCCGAGCCTGGTGCCTGCTTTGGATTCTGTGTCTCCCTCTCTCTCTGCCACTCCCCTGCTCACACTCTGTCTCTCTCTCTCTCTCTCTCTCAAAAATAAATAAACATTAAAAAAAATTTAAATGTCTCAGCTAGATACTCAAGGCCCCCGTGGTCTGGCGCTGGCCCACCTTTCCTAATCCAGCCTCTGTTGTGGGGCTCTTACACTCCGTTCACTACACACTGCCTGTTCAGATCTGGAACTTCTGCTTCTGTTATAATTTCAGGCAGGATTGCCCAACCCAACCTAATCCTTACCTATTCCTCACTCCATTAGTCAAATAATATTAACTGAGCCTCTAAATGTACCCGGAACTCTTCCGGCCATAAGCCAGAGCATGGTGAATAAGACAGGCATGGCTCCCGGCCTTGTGGAGTATACAAACATTCACATACACGCGTGCATGTGCACGTACCTGACTGCAAGTCATGTACGCCATGAAGAATAAAAACAAGGTACTTGTTAGGCACCATGAAGAATGAAAACAAGGTACTGTGGGAGAGCGTAGCAGGGACTGGTTGCATTGAGAGCAGTCCTCGTTGAGCTGAGACATGGAAGATGAGTAGGAACCCATCAGGTGAAGAACTAGGACAGAGAGAGAGAGAGAGAGCCAGGCAGAGGCTATGCTGTATGGGAAATCTCTGAACTAGCAAAGAGCCATGTTTGAAAAACTGAGTAGAAGTCAGCATGACTGGATTATAATGAATAAGACTGAGAAAGAGGCTGGGTCCAGATCATGCTGGGCCTCATGGGCCATGTTAAGGATTTGGGGATCTATCCCTAGGTCAGTGGGCAGTCATTAAAGGGTTTTACAGTCTATAGCAAGAAAAACATTTGCGGGGAGGCACAGGGGAGAGGATGTGGGGAGATTCTAAGAAGCTACATCATTCTTTTGATCGCAAATGTCAGAAAATGCAACCGAAAGTGGTTCAAGTAAAAACAGAATTTATTAACGAGCATAGTTGAAAGCCCAAGGACAGGGAAGGGATTCAGGCAAGGCTTGATCAAGGTTCAAACAATGTTGCCATGACCCGGTTTCTTTCCTTCCATCTCTTGCCTCGCCTTCCTTTTGCTGGCTCCATTTTCCCCTAGGATCACACTGCATGGGGGACAAGGTGGCTGGCCTAGCTCCAGTCCCACACTTGCTCTTGTCCAGACATAGCCAGAAAAGAGTTGAGTCTATTTCCCTAGCAGCACAATCAAGTCCTGGAATCAAATCCCATTGACTCTTATTGGCCTGGCCTCAGTCTTGTGCTCATCCCTGAACCAATCACCTCGGCCAGAGGAATGGAAAGAGCAAGTGGCCTGACCTGGGCCACATGCTGTCCCCATGGAGCTAGAGGTGGAGACAGCTTCCTTGAAACTACGTGCCTCGGAGGGGAAGAGGTCCATCCCAGATGAAAACCAGGATCTCCTCTGGAAAACGTGGGCAGAGGGAGCCAGGTGGGCCTACATGACGAATGTCCACTAGAGAAAACACTGCGACATTCAGGCAAGCGTTGAGGGTGCCATGGGCCAGGGCAGTGTCAGAAGTGGAGAAAAGGGGACAGATTTGACATATATTTTGATGGCGGAATCCCCAGGACTTGGTGCCGGGTTGGATGCTGGTGACGAGTCCCTCGGGGTTCTGGCTTGGACGCGGCAGGTGGCAGAGCCGCTGAGTTAAGATGAGGAGGACAGAAGGTGAAGCAAGTTCGGAGCCTCCGAGGGGAGATCAGCCGATACCTCTCTGCCTTTCGTGGCCTCGCTCATACATCATGTCCTCTGTGATACCTTCCCAGACACTTCCCGGTCAGAATTCACCCCTCTGTCCTCTACACTGCCGCCCCTTGAGACCTTCTTTGCCCTCTGCTTGTGCCCAACGTTATCACTCACGGTTTCCCCGCTCAGCCCCACTCCAGACTGTGAGCTGCGTGGGGACGAGGACGGGGCCCTATTCATCGTAATCCCTCCTGCAGGCTGGGCACGAAGTAGACATTCAGTGAAGAGCTGTGTAACAACATCAAGTAAACCCTCAAAAGGAAGGGGACCCTCCTCGATGCCTCGTGAGGTCCCAAATCTGGGCCAAGTTTTCAGAAACACGTTCCCAATTACCTGTGTGGTCCAACAGGTTAACCCCGCGTCTGGTGTTTCCCCGCAGAAAAGGCCACGCCTTCCCAGAGAGCCCCTTGTTGATGTATAAAGACGCATCTGCTTCTCTGCAATCCTGCTTTACCAGCTTCTGCCTGATCAGGCTGTGCAGTCGTTTAAAAGAAGATGCCGAGGCCCGCAATAAAAATCTATATTGTATTTCCAAACTATAAAACAGTGATAGAATTTGTTGGGCCTCCTAATGTCTCCAGGAGTGGAAATCATTCTAACCTTCCAATAAAATGCCAACGCCCTAATTAAAGTCTCTAAGCTGTGGTCTCTGGGCCGAGCCCCTCTCCCCAGAGGGGCCTCTTTCCTTGGTTGGGGCTGGGAGGCATGGGAAGCTGCCGAGTTCATCTACAGCCCTTGAGGACTCTGGAGAAGAGAAGATTCCCAGGGGACCCACTAAGGTCCAGTTCAATCTCCCCGAGGAGCCTGCGGGTCGCTCCGGGGACCCCTTTGGGCATTAATTCTGGTTTTTCTTTTCTTTTTCTTTTTTCCATAACTCCTCTCCTCCTAGAGTTTAGAAAGAAGGGGCTGGCGGGGCGGGGCGGGGGGGGACGGGATGGTAAAGTGGGGAGTTTCATAACGAGTCCGGCCCAGGGCGGAAGGGACCTCAGGGGCCCTTCCCCTTCAAAAGATAGCAAGCGTCGGAACGAGCTTCAAGTGAGATTTTTCAGGAACGGAAAACGTCAGAGTGAAAACAGCGGTGTTGTCTGTCTCCCCTCCTGCCTCTGCTCTCAGGGGCTTGTGCTCATGCCCAGATGGATGACGCTAGAAGAGGCGGAGGCTGGGTCCTCTCTTCCAGGCGGCCCACTGAGGAAGAAGGGATAGGGCCGGGCTGAGCAGGAGGAAGAGAGATGTGGTGGTCGAGCTTCAAGCAGCGTGACTGTCCACTGGACTCAAGAGAAGTCCCAGGTGGGGAGGCCCAGGGCTACGCCTTCCATCCCGTCTGGCCCTGCAGACTTGGGTAGCCCGATTGACAACTGCACCAGGGTAGGATTAAGGGAAGGGGAGCAGGATTGTGCAGCTCCCAAAAAGCGAATGTGTTCTTAGGCTGCATTAACAGAAGTATGAGGTTCAAAAGAGGGGAGGGGATCATCTCCTCCCGCTCCCGTTGTTATAAACCCGGCAGCGTGTCCAGGTCTGGCCCCTGCCACCTTCTCTATCACAAAAGGAAGACCGGTCTGTCCACGACCCGTCAGTCAGTCAAATACAGGTACATGAAGACCCCCGCTTCCTACCTCTCCACCTCTCTTTGGACACTCTCCTGTAGTGTTTCCCTCAACCGCATCTGGTGCCATTGTTGGCTGGGGTTTGGAGATTGCGGGGAGGAGCTCTAAGTCCTGGAGGGCAGTGGGGGAGGAGAAGGAAAGGGGTGGGTGATTTCCTCCGTGTGGCCTGGATTCAGCCTCCCTCTGGTCTTTCCCGACTGCCATCCTGCTGAAAGAGCATTTACCTCCTTCTGCCCGGAGCTCGTTGCTACTCTAGCTTCCGGATGAACCAGCCCAGGAAGGGGAAGGAAGTCAAGACGACCCCCTACACCCCAGCCTGGAGCTCTTTAGATGAGCGTGACAAGCGGGCCAGGGGCGCAAGCCCTGGCGAGGGGAGCCGTGAAGGGCCTGGGACCCCTCTAGGGTGTGGTAAGTGTCTGCGGACAGCTGCGGGTCTGTCGGGATCATCTGATCGCACGGACTCAGGAAGACAGCTCCAGCTCCGAGGTGGGGAGACCAAAGGGTGAGTACAAGTCCACAGAAGGGAGAGGTTTATAAGCGTCCAAGCTAGTCCGGGAAAGGGCTACCGAAGAAATAATCCCCTTCCTGGAAGGCATTCGAGGCACAGGATGGGTGCCCTTGCTGGGCTCAAAAGAGGGAAACAAGGGCTCGACTTGATCTTGACTCGTTCCAAACAGATCGTAGAACCTGCTCACTAAGCCATTAGCTTACCAGGGCTTTCGTTGTGCCGCCCTGCCCACCTAGGCCTCTTTTCCCAAGTCAGCGCAAGGAAGAGGTCACCTTGACCCGTGAGAGCGTGTGCCATCCTGGCCCAGGGGCTGCCCGAGAGCCTCTGGAGGATCCTCCAGGCATGTGCCCTCCAGGCTCCGCACTGAGCCCAGCGCCAAAGCCAGCAGAGTGCGCCCGCGTGGCGCATGAGCGTGTGCGTGGGCAAGGATGATAGCACGAGCCCAGGCTGCCTGTGCCTGGCCCGGCTGTGTGACTCAAGGCAGGTCACTTCACTGCTCCGTGCTTCAGCCTTCGCCTCCTGCCACACAGAGATACCAAGGACGGCCACCTTGCACAGGCGTCTGAAGGCTAAATGAGATGCGTGGCAGGTGCCGAGGACAGCGCCTGGCACCCGGCACGTGCTGGATAAATGCGAGCTACCAGCGTAATTACATGAGCGTCCGATCAGCCCCCTCCCGGGCACCGGTCTGTACCTGATGCTCCTGGAGACCCAGAGAACCCTGGGAGGCAGTCTGGGGGTCCCGTTTCACAAGAAGGAAACTGAGGCCCAAGGAGATCGGGTGACTCGGAGACAAGAGGGCCCACTCAGATAGCCACCCTGCTATTTCTGGGGCCACAAACCACCACAGGGCCCTCCACAGGGACCTGAAGCAAACTGGGTTCCCTCCGTCCTGAGCTGGGCATCTCAGATGGGTGGGACATCTCCAGGGAGTCTGCCAGGCTCTATGGGATTGGTGAGAGGAGGAACAGCCCACGGTACCACGGAGGTGGATCATGGCCACAGCTCTCCACAAGCCTCTGGGACTTCTACCCCTACCCCACCTGGTGGCCAAGGCCTTGGTGGCCTCTGCCTCCGTGTCCCCTGCTCCCCTCCACACACCCAGCTTCTAGTCGCCAGGAACTGCCTGGTGCCTTTTCTACACGTGCTGGTTTCCTTCCCCAAGGACTTTGCTGAAGCTGTTCCACCATCTGGAATGCCTTTCCCCCTCCCTGATTTTCCAAATCTTGCACACCCTGGTTAGTGCAGCAGTCACACTGAGCTACGTGTCCCCTTTGGGTCTCTATAGCCTCATCTGTAACAAGAGAGAGTTGGCCTTGCTGATCTCTAAGGTCTTTTCCAAGGCCTGATTTAAATGCCACCTCCTCCAGGAAGCCCACACTCACCACCCAGATGAAAGCAGTCACCTGTCCTCTGAAACCGCACAGTGTTCTGTGTGAGCCTTCTCATGGCACGGGTCGTTCGCTACCCCGGCTCGGTCACGTGGGTTCACATCTGATCTCCCCTTCCAGATGCTGTTTCTAGAAGGCGAGTGGGCTTTGTGTTATGTTCATTTCTATTTCCCTTCAGCGGGTGCTGGATGGACAGGTAGATGGACCGACGGACAAGCAGAACTGGGCAGCCTCCCAGGGGCATCTGTGTCTTCCGACAGGACCCTGGAGCCCAGAAGAAGCTTCTTTCACCCCCAAGGAATGACATGCTGATTGATGGCTGAACCGCAACATCCTCTAGCAGACAGAGTGAGATATCGGGGCAGAGGACAAAGAGTTTCCAAAGTCAAGCCGCCTGCACGTGGTCCTTCTCAGCCTCTGCCCGTTTCCTCTCCTACCTTCCACCCCAGCTCTGCGCCTTCTTGGGTTCCACAATCTCTTCACCTCCCAGCAAGGCTGCTCTGCTCTGACATCATTTGTGAGACCCCCCCCCATAGAAGATAAAGTGGGATGACCTGTCCACAGTCACACGGCTCAACCCCGCCATCAAGAGGACCAGAACCCTGGACTTCCGGTGCCCATCTTGGCTCCCCCGCTCCCCATCAATGCCCCTCCAGGTCCTCCAGGCCATCCCAACAGTCGGTTGGTTCAGAGGTGAGGGTGTCTGAGCCACACGTGGTGAGCTAAACCCTCCCCCGACCCCCAGCCCTCACCAAAGTCCCCTCTACCAGCCCCCCACCGCTGGCTCTGGGATTTCGATCTGGAGCCCCAGAGGGAGAGGTTTGCTATGACTTTGCCGTTTCTGCTCTCCCCTGTCCTGTGCCCGCAGCACGCCTTTCCCCAGCAAAGCCACTAAATCACTTTTATAGGATTCGAGGTTCTTTCTACCCGGCGAGTTGCCTGCCAATACAAAATGTCTTCCAGGATCTGGGGAAGACAGGTTGGCTTGAACGGCTGTTCATTAGAGGAAGATTAATGGGGCCACTGATCCCATTAATGTGTTATTGACCCTTCCCTTAATATAATCGGCCAAACAGTTCAACCTCTGGCTCAAGGCAGAGTTTACTCAGAACTCAGGTCCCATTTGGGTGGAAAGCAAGCTCCATTGGCTCGGGCGCATCCCCACTGCCTGAGGGGTAGCACATGAGCCCCTCTCCCATCTCGGAGAGTGGGAACGCTCGCTTCTGGTCCCCCAGGCTAACCATACACCAGCTAACATTGATGGAGTGCTTGCTATGTGCCGGGCGCTCTGCTAAAGCGCTTTACAGGCACGATTTCCTTTAAACCCCTTAGTCCCACTTTACAAAGGGGAAAACTGAGGTCTGGAGAAGTTAAACAGCCTTCACGAGACCATCCGGGCCTCGAAGCCAGCAGCTGATGCTAACGGCAGCAGAGACTGCCTTAGCCCCCTGCTGCATGTCTAGCGCCCTTGTGGATCAGCGCTGACCAGGAGAACTAGAAGGTAAGCCATGCATGCAACCTCAGTTTTCTGGTAGCCACGGTAAAGACAGTAAAACGAAAGATGTGAAATTACTTTTGATATGTTTAATAAAACCCGATATATCCAGAAGATTATCATTTCGACACGTAGTCCACCTAAAAATTATTAGATGTGCCGCTATTTTTCTTGTGCTGAGCCTTCTAAATCTAGTGTTATTCTCCTCTGACAGCACGTCTCAGTTTGGAGGAGCCACATTTCAAAGTGCTCGAGAGTCGCATGAACCAAGTGGGCGTCCTATCAGTGCAGGTGTGGCTGCGTTAGGTACATTCGTTCAGCGTCTGTTAACGTCACACGAGGTGGCTGTCCTTAGCGTCGCCGGCCCCGTCTTATTTCTTTTTTTTCAGCGTTTGTTTCTTTATTTTTGAGAGGGAGAGGGCGTGGGGGAGGGGCAGGGAGCAAGAGGGAGGCAGAGAATCCGAAGTAGGCTCCACGCCATCCACGCAGAGCCCGACTCACGAACCGTGAGATCCTGACCTGAGCCGAAGTCAGATGCTTAACTGGCTGAGCCACCCAGGCACCCCTCATCGGCCCCCATTGTATTTTATTTATTTATTTTTTTCAACGTTTATTTATTTTTGGGACAGAGAGAGACAGAGCATGAACGGGGGACGGGCAGAGAGAGAGGGAGACACAGAATCGGAAACAGGCTCCAGGCTCCGAGCCATCAGCCCAGAGCCCGACGCGGGGCTCGAACTCACGGACCGCGAGATCGTGACCTGGCTGAAGTCGGACGCTTAACCGACTGCGCCACCCAGGCGCCCCTCATCGGCCCCCATTTTAAACATGACATACCTGAGACTCAGAGAGGGGAGGTGATTGGCCTAAGGCTGCACAGCAGGTAAGCGGCGGGACCGGAAGCCAGGCCGGCTGCAGCGCCTATGCCCTTACCCCCTGTGCTGCACGATAACATCCTGCCAGGTTGGCAGGACAGCTCTCCTCACACTGGAGCCTGTAGGGCTCCAGGACAGTCTCCAGCTCCCAAGTCCTCTCCCCGCTCTAGGGTACGAGGCCCTGAGGGACCTTGAAGACACGAGGCCTATGGCCGCTGTCTCAGCACGGCCCCCAGAAACAGCTTCCGCAGTAAGGTTGCACCTCCCTGAGAACTTCGGGGACAATCGCGGCCACCACCGTGGTGGTGGGGGCTTGCAACAGTCAGGGCCAGTACCAAGCATTTCACAGTGGTTTCCTCACTGACTCCCTTGTGGCAACCCTATGACAGGGGTCAGTCATCCCCATTATACCTCAAGGACACGGGGGCTCAGAGAGGTCAAGTATCTTATCCAAAGTCACACAGCCATCGGTGGCAGAGCTGGGAGCGGCACCTGTGACTATCAGACTCTAAACCCCAGGCCCTGACCCTTTAATAGCCAAGCAGCCCTCAAGGCTGATCTGAGAGCCCGCCTTCCAGCCAGCCGCACTCCCCCAGGCCAGGAGCCCAGCTTTTTGCCTGGACAGTGGCACTTGGTGCACCTTCCAGCACCTCCTCCAGGAAACATGCCCATCTCTATCACCTTCTGTCACCGTCCTTGTTCTCCAGCCATGGCTGTCACTGACGCAGCCTGCGTGGCCCCACTCCCCTGCCCTCCGTGCTCCTGTTTCCCTCCCTAGGTAACCCCTAGGTCGAGAATCTCCCGTTCTGAAATAAAACGGAGCAGATGCCCCTGCAAGACGCCATCAGTCAAACACTCCTCGTGAGGTTTCCTTTGGGTAATCTCTGCCCCTCCCAGAGGCCCACTTTCAGGAAATAGGAGTTTAATGTGGACAGAAATAAAGAATTAACTTCAATCGGAGTTGCATGGTCCTATGGCAATCATCCCGTCCAGGCCCTTCGTTTCACGTGCGGGAGGGCTGAGACGCAGAGCAGCGGGTGACCCAAGATTGCACAAGGGGGCAGAGGACTCGCATCCGGGGCCGTGACTCCAAAGGCAGTATGCCTCACCAGGTGCCACGCTTCCTCTTACGACTGGCGAAGTGGCTTCATTGGGAAGAGGGGTCCGTTTGCCCTGCCCTCAGATCTTCCTTCCAGGTAGAGGCACCGGGGCTCAAAGGTCTTGGCAAAAACTGTGCTCTCAAGCTTGGGGGTAAAAACCCAGGAAGGCAGCTGACACCACCCACCTTCCCCTCCAGGTCTGAAGCGTTCCCTCCCCCAGCCGACACGCATGGGGCCCACAGAAAAGCAACAGTCTTCGCCCTCCAGCCCCACGAGGTAGGGGTGGTGACCATGCCCATATCACAGCTGAGGCAACTGAGGTTCAGAAAGATGAATGGCCACACAGCTTGGGCTGCTCTTAACCCCAAATCCTGGGTTCCCACCACTGCCCCAGATTGAGGACTAAGGACTCCCAGCTCAGTGCTCCCTCTACAATCCCATGCTGCCTCCATCAGGCTGACCTCCCCCCACCCTGCCGTGAGCTCTTTTATTGATACCAGCTGCCGCCTGGGCCCCTGCTGAGTGGAGCCAGGCAGCACAGCCAGCCTGCCCCATGTAATTTGGTGCCAATTAGGAAAAAGTGGGAACCATCAGTGTATTTAATTCCCAGGCTCTGGGAAGCCAAGCTTCAACTGAGTTGCCTCCCCGCAAGCTACCCCAGACACTGCCTTTTTTTTTTTTAATGTTTATTTATTTCTGAGAGAGAGAGAGAGAGAGAGGGAGGGAGACAGACAGACAGACAGACAGAGAGAGTACAAGCTGGGGAAGGGCGGAGAGAAAGGGAGACACAGAATCCGAAGCAGGCTCCAGGCTCTGAGCTCTCAGCAGAGCCCGACGTGTGGGGCTCGAACCCACGAACCACGAGATCATGACCTGAGCCGAAGTTGGATGCTCAGCTGACTGAGCCACCCAAGTGCCCCAACACTCCCTTTTGTTTAAATCACCGAGCCTCCCATCACTGACAGGAGCCATCCACACACACTTGCAGAATTTTTCTACAGACCCAAAGGGGTCCAGATGAGAATTAAATATGACCCCTGCCCCTAGGCTCTCCCAGGAAGAACAGATCACTGGAAACAGATCACTGAGGTAGCTGCCAAAGCCCTTGTCGCCAAAGACTCAGCTTCCTCATCTTTAAAATGGGGATAAGAATGGTCGACACCTCATCAGGTTGTTGTAATGAGTCATCTTTTAATTCATTCCACAAGCTCTTTTGATCTCCTACTCCGTGCCAGCCAGGACCCCAGACACTGAAGACACAGGAAAATCAAGTCCTGCCCTCATGGAGCCTTCACTCTGATAGGAGGGGTGAACAGCAGACAGTAAAATCATAAATAAAAAATACTATTGCAGATACTATAAAAATAAAGCAATGTAACGAGATAGAGAAGGACCCAAGGGGGTGGTGGGTAAATGGTAGTCCTTATTGTTTTCATTACTATTATATTATTTGTTCATCCGAGTCTGGAAAGCCAAGTGGGAGTCATCAGGCAGACAGGCACAAGGGAAGAGAATTTCAGGTGGAGGAAACATCAGGCACAAAGGCAGGAAGGGATTGAAGAGTTCCTGCAGCTGGTGTTCAGAGAGGCTGCGGTGGGCATAAGATACATGGGGCCCCCAGCGAAGCTAGAGAGGCGGAGATTCTGGCCTCAAAGGGCTTTGAATGCAGCGCTCAGGTTCCAGAACCTTATCCCCCGGGCATCACCAGGGAGCCATCAAAGGGATCTCAATAAGGGAGTCAAATGTCAAGGCTGATGTTCCCGAAGGTCTGTTTTGGCTGCAGCACAGTGTGCTGGGGTGGGAGGGAGGCTGCCCGCAGAGGCAGTCAATGCTCAGAGGCTGTGGCACAATCCCATAGAGAGGCTGGGGGAAGCTGGGGGCAGGGAGGGAGAGGGGCCGTGAGGAGAAGTGTTTGGAAGGCAAATGAGAACAGGGCTTGGTGACTGATGGGACGTAGGAGGCAAGCAATGGCTTGAGGACTATGAATAACAGTGTCTTCTCGCAAGTTGTGTGGGGTGCAGCCTACCATGCCGGCAACCCAGCCCCCTGATGGAAAGTGGCTTTAAAGGCCCTTGGGGAGACCCCGGCGGCTCTGCATTTCCCAAGTCACCAACAAGCATGGCTTCTTGGCCTCCAGGCTTTTGTGCCCACTCCCTCTGCCTGGAGGGCTCCTTTGGACTGGTCCCAGTTCAATACCAACTCCTCTGGGAAGCCTTCCTTCACTACCCCACAGAATTAGTCACTCCCAGCTCCCCGATGGGTTTCATCAGCCTCCAATTCACAGATGTATTAGTCCTTCCCCCGGCTGGGGAGGGGCAGATAAAGACCTTGTCCCTTTCTTGGTCTGTCTCCCCAAATAATCCACAAACTGCCCAAGGGCAGGAGTCCCCCTCTCTTGTTGTTATCCTAGCACATGGTACAGTGCCTGGCATTCAAAGGGCACCCACACACGTTTGCTGAATGAATGAGTGAAGGAGGGTGGGGCCGCCCGCCAAGATGTGGAATCCAGGGAAAGAAAGCGGTGAGTCAATCTGGGTCCCGCCGGGCTTGAAGAGCCTGAGGCACGTCCATGCGGATGTATAAGCAGCTGGACAGAAGGACTGGACGCCCTGGGAGGGGATCTGCCGGATCATCAGCCCCCCTCCCCACCCCCTCGCTGGGCCCCTGCCTGGCCTCACTCGTGTCCCAGCCCTGAGAGCCTGGAGGTCTCCTGTCTGTAGAGAGGAAGTGAGAGAGTACTGGAATCTGGCCCTGTCCATCTTTCTCCTTGGGGAAGCTCCTCTGGGGGCCATTTGGGATTCAATTTCCATAAACAAATGAGGTTTGGGGTTAACTGCACCTTCATTGGCGTGCGGGGGGCACGTGCGTGAATCCTTCCTTCCTCCCTGCTCATCCTGGCCAGAAAAATGAGAGCAGACCCATTACCAGCAATCCACCCTCCACCACTCTTGGGGGAAGAAGAAATGACATTTTCCCTTTACATTGGAAATACTTAAAAGTCCCAAGAATAGATTTATAGGAATATTTTAACCTTTTCTTTGATCCTTGAAATGTCATTGTTCTGTGGGCTGAATCGCCAAATGTGACCTTTTCCAGTAGCTATGGGGCGGGGGAACCCCCACCGGCTCGGCTCTCTGGCTCATTGAAAGCAGCTTCAGAAGTTCCCCCTGTGGCTTGACCAGCACCCCACCCCCACCCTGAAGCTCTGAGTCAGGAGAAGGATTGGGGAATGGGAGAGGCACACAGGGGCCAGTGGGGAAAGACAAGCAACTCTCTTCTTACCTTATCAAATAAGGATGAGTTAGGCGTGGGTTTGTCACTAGGCAACTCACTCTGTGGCCTTCCGTGAGGCATTTCCTCTCTTTAGGCCTCAGTTTCCTTAAAGTGGGAAAAAACGTGGTGCCGACTTCATAGAGTTGTTGCAAAGACTGAATAAAGGCAATGCACACTGTATTAGTTCTTACAGAACAAGGCTGAAAAACAGATGACCCCAAAATTCAGTAGCTGCCAACAGGCGTTTATTCTTGGACTCACCGGTCTGTGGGGTGACCAAGGTGTAGATCCAGACTGGGTTCTGCTAGGTGGCCCTGCTTCAGGCTGTGGTCTGGGCGTGGCTCTGCCCTGTGAATGTTCACACCGGGCCCAGGTCTTCTCCTGGTGGATCCCACTGCTGTGCAAGGGGACGAGTAGAAATACACCACGCCTCTTAACTGGACCACGGTCCCTTCCACCCAGCTCCTACTGGCCAAACCAAATTACAAGACCGAGGCCAACATAAGGGGGTGAGGGAAAGGCACTGCCCCAAAGGAGAGGGGAGTGAACATTTGAATATTTGATGAAGAGTAATCCAATCTATCACAGCGTGTAAAGCCCCTGGCACTGTGCCTGGTGCTGTGATAGAAACTCAGACGATGAATTCCTTTCCGTACCATGTTGCATTATTATTATAGTTTACCACTCAGATTAATTCATTATAATTCATTATAATAGGATGAGTCTTTCTGGCTAAGAGTACAGTAAGGTATCTTATTGTCCAACGTAAGTGGGCAGTGAACTGTTACATATGAGCGAATTCTCCACACAACAGAAACTTACACCTTCAAGCCTTTTTACCTTATTTTGATGGGAATGTTTCTAGAGGATGTTTCAGACCTTCCCACCTTCTTAAACGGAGACTCTCAAACGCCGTTTAATCCGTAAGATTGATGCCCTGGGACCGCTGGGACGGGCATCAGCACAGCTGGGTGCTGGTCTCTCGGGCCAAGGAGATGTTTGGCCCATTTGCCCCTCAGCTGAATGGCCCATAGGGAGGGTTCTTCTCCAACCTCTTCGGTGCAGCCCTCAGACATCAGATTCCCCATGGGTCAGCGTCTCCCCGTCAGAAATGAAGGGTCACAGATTCATGCTAAATCCACCACACGTCCTGAGTCTTTGGGGCACTCACTGAAATCTTTGCTGATTGTGGCATCAGGGAAACCATCGTCATCATCGACTGTTACAATGCTTCCCAATCAGAGTATAGAGTTTCTGAAGCTTTGAGCATAAAAAGAAGTTGGAGAACACCGAAAAGTGGTTCATCTAGGAACATTTAAGAAGGAATCCTACCAAGCAGCCTGGGACCCATGCCAATGTCAGGAAAAGGAGGGGAAATGTAGTGATACTGTAAGACTTACAGAAGTGCCCTCTATCCTTCCTGGACTCTCTTCCCCCTTCTTTTCTGTGTGCTTCTAGCTCTTCTCTGTGGATCCCTTAGTTTTCCTCTCTGATTCTCATCCTGCCTCCTTGCATCTTCCCTTCTCCTTTCACCTACTGGCTATAATGTGGAGGGGAGGGAGTGTGCATGATCATTCTTCAAACATTTCAAAAATCATTTCATCTCTTCGTGTGTTATTATGCTTCTTAACCTCAAAGGGTTTTTTTTTGGTTTCTGAAAGCCCGAATAGCCACACAGTTCTACAAAATTAAGTCAGGTTGTGCTTCAGTGAACACTTGGATTCTTTTTTTTTTTTTTCCAGAAAATCAGTGACTCCATTAAAAAACCACTGCCCATCCCACTGGAGACCAGTCTTGTGATCATAAGATTCTGTGGATCCTGGGCTCCAGCGCCTAAGTAACTGCCCTCTGTGGAACTGTCCCAAGTGCTGAAATGGTGTCTGGTTCAGCCCACGTCCTGGGTTCCCTGTTTCTTCCCTTGAGAGCTCTGCCCCACCCCGAGCATATTTGTTGTTGTTTTTTTTTTTTCTGCCTGGGTGTTCTAAGCCATTTCTAAGTGGGATGCCTGATGAGTGAGTCCCACAGCCTCCTCATTATAGCCCATGACAGATGCCCGTCTGCTCAGCTGGCCAAGATTTTTTGGAAAGTGTTTAGACCAAGAACATATCATAACAGTTGTCCGTGAAAATAACCTCCAGGCTATGACAATGAACCTTCTTGTGCTGGGTCCCAAATTGGCCACACCAGAGGGCTAATTGCTAACTATGAACCCACCCCCTCCAGGACCTGGCTTCCAGCCAAAATATCTGGGTTCTAGCCCATTCTCACTACTTGCTAGTCATAGAGAATTGGGCAGCTTCCTCCGCCTTTCTGGGCCTCAGTTTTCCCATCTGTGTGACACAATCTCTAAGACTTCAACAAACTCTGACACTCTGGGATTTCATGATTATGTGGCCCAGGAGGTGGTAAAGTGGAGTGGAGGAGAAAGAACCCTCAGCAAGGAGTCAGGAGTCCTGGGTCCCCGCACTGCCACCATAAGCAGTGTGACCCTAGGCCAGACCCTCAACCTCTCTGAGCCTCATCTATAAAACTAGAACTATACCACTGTCCTTGCCATCTCCTAATGTCATGGGGAGGCTCAGGTGAGATGGGGAAGCACTTGGTAAAGCAGGGAGAACTACGTGGCACTGGGAATGGTTTATGACAGGAGAGCATCAAAGAGCTACACTCTTTAGAGGGAACTCAGGTTTCAGTACCCCTGAGAAGCAAAAGATACAGTCTCTTTCCCTTCCTCATCCACAGTTTCCTAGCCTGAAGGAGTTGATGAGCCAGGGTGATATAGTCTCCACTGCTGATGAAACACACCAATGCTGGGTCTATTCATTTCTTCATTTAATAAATAATTACTGAACATCTTTCATGTGCTGAGCAGGTAATCAGAGGCAGACATGGCCCCTGCCTTCAGGGACTTGAGAGGGCAGTTTGCACATGACGCACTTAGCCTGGTGCTGGGCACATGATAAGTGTTCATTGATACAGTGTGATGGGTAATGCTAGAGAATGCCCTGGTTCCTAAGGGAGTACACAGAAGGGGTCATAGGGACCGGAGTGTGATACCAGAGATAATTAGGAGGGAGCCCAGAAGACTGGTGATAGAGTATTCCAGGCAAGGACTACAGCAGGAGCCAGTGGGCAGGGCACGTGGTAAGGAGGAAAGAAGACGCCTCACCCCAAGTACTTCCTGCCCCTCTGCCATCCCAGCATCTGAAATCCAGAACCTGGGGCTCACTCCCATGCCTCAGCAGAAATCTTCACTTGGAGGGACCGGTAGAGGTAGGGTAGGATAGCTTCTGGCAGCCCCCTTTCCTGTTGTCCAAGGTTGCTGGGCACCAAGGTGGCCCAGAAAGCAGGAGGGAGGTCAACCCCATGTTATTAAAATCTGTCTTTGGCTTTATCATCATCATCATCATCACCACCACCACCAATATTATTTACAGAGCCCTTACATACCTCAAGAACTTTGTGTGCAACCCTTACAATCCTCACATTGATGAGATAGGTATGTTTAGACCTATTTTACAGATGAGGAAACTGAGGCTCAGAGAGCTTACATGGTTTGCTCAAGGACACACAGCCAGTGGCAAGCCTAGAGTCAGATTACTGTTAAGCTGTCAAGACAGCTGAGATTTCACTGAGTACCAACTTTCTATGTATGCCAGGGACCCTGCAAGGCACTTTTGGGGCACCGGCCTACTCACTCATCCTATAGTCCCATGAACTGAGCACTACTATTAGCCCCATGTTGTGATTAAAAAGCTGAGTCCAAAGAAGGTAAGTAACCTAGTCAAGGTCACACAGCTAGATGGTGTCAGTGTCAGGATTCTCACCCAGATCTGCCCAACACCTCCCCGTGCCAGAAGCCCCTTTCCTTCAACAAGGCCCAGGAGGCAGAGGCAGGTGCCTCCTCCCTCTCCCTCCCAATGCTGGCTTCTGATGACTCCAGCCCCACAGTGGCAGCAACCCCAGGGCACCAGGATGGCACAGAGGCACTCCTGGGGCAGGGTGAGGAGCCGTGGCCAGGATGACCTTGAAATCCCATGGTCCCACCAGACAGTAAATATCCCCATGCTAAGTGTTTCAGCTCTTCCAGAAAAAGCCGCATTGGAGGGGATTCCATGTCTCAGGCTGGAAAGCACCACTGGGCAGATTTATTCCTGCAAGAGGTCAGACAGCCACTGTATTTCACCATCAGGCCAACAGGGGCCCTCAATTCTCTGGAATTATATTTCTATCAAATATTCATTTGTCTGGTTTATGGGCTACTGAAAACTTGGGCTCACTGGGTCCTACCAGCCACATGCTTGCCTGGCTGTGCCAATGCCCATCTTCCACTCTTTGCTCATAGCCCACTGTATGGCAGGATGTCACTCCAATTGTCCCCCCCTCCAACAGGGAAAGGCCCTGAGCCCTCCCTTGGGTCTATTCCTTCACCAGGCCAACACAATGCATAAGACTGGAAGCCACAGCAGTGGGAGAAAATTGCTACCATTTCCCCAAAGCAGGGGGGCTTCCGGTAGATGCCGCTGGTGCCCCCTCCCCCCCACCCTAGGTTGTGGATGCTCATACCCACACCATTTTCTAAAGGATTGTCCTGGGGTATGTGAGCTGCCTTGTGCAGAAATGGTGCGGAGATTACCTCCTTCCAGCCCGGAGGTGGCCCATAGCCAATGACCACCTGATGTGGGGGTCTAACAGGGAAGCCCTCTTGCCATTGAATGGGACAAAAAATATGACGCAACTCCCGCTCCAGAGCTTCCAGTGGGATCAGGCTGCAACTTCTCCAGAAACCACATCTCTGCCTGGCTTCTTCTGCCATATCCTGCTTCTCTCCCTTCCTTACAGGTTTCTCCGCAGAGTCCTCCTTCAATAAAACACATGCCTAAGAAGCCCCATCTCAGGCTCTAGTTCTAGGGAACCCACCCAAGACAGGGCCTTAAGCCCCACGGCTCCTTACGTTGCAACTTGGAACTGATCTCCTGAAAAGCTTCTCACTTGCTGCGGGGAAATGGAAGGACTCTCACCAATTAGACTGTGGGGAGAGTCTGCCCCCCAAGTTTGCAGAAGGCAGCAAGACAGACCGCCCCCCACCTCACTGCCTATCTTATAGGCAAGGAAACAAAGGCAGAGTGACTTATCCAAGGTCATGTAGCTAGTCTAAGGGAGAACCAGGAATCAAGCCCAGGTCTCTCTGACTCCAGATCCTAGAGTTTTCCTTAGAAAAAGGCTCTGGACACCCTGAAAGAATGCCTTGAGCCTCATGCTTTGCCCATCTCATCTTTCAAGGTGCTATTAAAATGCCACCTTGTCCAAGTAGCCTTCCCTGCTTACCCATCAGAGTTCATCACATTTCCTTCTAGATGCATCACATGTGCTTTGATAAAGCCCCTACCTCATTCTACTCTCAGTGAGACTAAGGAGTTTCTCCACTTTCTCCCCAATCAGCATGGGAATCCCTTGAACCACAAACCACAAACATATATTTAGGGCCACAGAGGGACCAGGAAGGCCATTTTCCTTTAAAAAGACAAGGATAGGCTGGAAGAAAGCCTCCCCAAGGAGGTGAGCCCCACCTGAGCCCTTCTCTGCCCCGTGTTGCACCTTCCTTTGAGGCCTCTGTTTGGTCACTTCTGATGATGCCTGGGATACAGTGGGTGCTCAGGAATGCATGTAGAGTAGGGCGGGGCTGAGAGGGATGTGGAAGAAGTGGGGGAGGCTGTTATTGAACAGTCAGGCATCTGGCTTGAATCTGTGAATTTCTAGTACAACAAAAGCTGATTCTTATTTATTTCTTTTTCTTTTTTTTTTTTTTTTAGAAAGTAAAGTGGGCTTTCTTTGTGCTTGAATGGAAAACACATACCCTTAGCACCCTATTGTGGAAAAAATCAGGCTTTATTGTAAAAACAATTATGCCACATTTAAAGCAGGGATTAAAATTGAGGCATGTTAAGTGTGATCGTTAATACATCAGGCTTTTTCTTCCAATCAGGAAGGAAGCTATTCTGGTCTGCCCGCTGCTCACCTTCCTTGGGCTAAGGCAGACGGATGCTCAGCAAGGTAGATGGGGGTCTCTGAATCCCAGGAACTAGAGCATACCAGGCATGACAACATGAAAAGCATGGGAACCTGACTTGCAAACAGAAAAAGAAGACCTATGGCCTGTTGAGGGATCTTTTTATTCTTATCTGTAAAAACGTTTATAGGCAAAGGCTCACAAATTTATATATTTTAAATCACCTATTGTTATGGATTTAGAAAATCTCCTCTATTTAATATGAATATGTAAAATTGGGGTGCTCCTGGAAATAGGGCTGACCAGCATAGCTCCCACCCTCCCCCCGACTTTGCCTGTGTTTTCTTCTCCAAGAATGGAGGTGCAGCAGCCGTCGTCATGGCTCTCCAGCATCTCTCATATCTGCAATCCTTGCATGGGCCTTCTGAGATTGAGTTCCTCATTTTACTGTGGCATAAAGAGGATGGGTCACCTCCCCAATGTCACATAGCAAAGAAGCAATGGAAACAGGATTTGAACCAGATGTGATTCCAAAGTCCACATTCCTAACAAGACATTCCCCTGCCTCCCAGGACGTAGCTCTGGGACAGAAGGCCAGAACTGTGGTGCCCAAGACTAGGGGGAAGGCACCGAGGGGAAAAGGGAATGAAACAAAATGTACGTGTTTTGAGTATGTCTTGTTTTGGGCCAGGTCCTAAGTGCTGAAAATTCTGAAGTAGAATTGTAACCCTTTCCACGAGAAACACTCAGGCCATCTTCAGAAATGCTGGGACGAATTTCTAAGCCTATGTGAGGCCATATGTTATATTCACAGGAGGTGGCCCACCATCAGTAGGAAGAAAAGAAAGGAAGAAAACAGACAGACAGGATAGGGGCTTATCAAAAAGACATAGGAATCCACCTGAAAGAGATCCCAATGACCCAAGTTGGGGCAATTTGAACCAAATGGTAGATCACAATAGTATTGGATTCTAACCCAAAGAATAAAGTACCTACCCAAAAGTCCATACAGATATAAATAACTGGACGGAAAGATATAACTCCGCCTTCCAGAAGAGTTCCAAGTAATACGTGTAGAAGGAATGAGGGAAATGGAGCACCGCTGTAATAATTGCTGCAGACAAGATCCATCAATGGATGCTAAAATTAGCAGGCAAGAATTTAAGCAGAAACAGCGTATGTGCATAGTCTCAGAGTATCTCTTCTCAAATAATGAGTAATCATAAAGAGAAAAACAGTAAGTTTAGAGTGGAGAATCTTAGCAGACACCTTAACCATGTGTTGAAGTTACACTAGTTACACGAACACACACCAACACCATGTACCCCCAGTATGATCACTGGGGAAGCATATCCTTCTGAGGCATCCCTCTCAGGATGCATAACCTCAATATAGTCACGAGAAAACATGAGACAAACACACATTGAAGAATATTCACGAAATAGCTGCCCAGGACCCTTTGCGAGTGTCAAGGTCGTAAGAGACAATGAAAGACAGGAAATGTCACAGATCAGAGATGAAGGAGACATGACAGCTAAGTGCAATGTGGGATCCTGGACCGGATCCTGAGCCAAGAAGAGGGTGTTAGTGGGAAAACTGGTCAAATCCAAGTAAGCTCAGAAATTTAGCAAATAATATTGTAATGGGACGAGTCTCTTAATTTTGATAAATGTTCCATGATTATGTAAGATCATCATAAGAGGGAACTGGGTGGACTCTTTGTACTACTTTTACAACTGTTCCGTAAGACTAAAATTATCTCCAAAAAAATTTTATGATATGCTAGGCTAAACAATGGTCCTCCAAAAGATATTCATGCCCTAGTCCCTGGAACATGTGAATATTCCCCTATATGGCAAAAACAAATATAGGACTTTGTAAATATGATTAAGCATCTTGACATGGGCAGATTATCCTAGATTATCCAGGTGGGCTTTCGGTGGAATCACATGTATCCTTAGAAGAAAGATGGAGACAGAGGGAGTTGGACACAGACAGAAGGAGAGGAGCCATGTGACCACAGAGACAGCAATTGAAAAGATTTTCAGCCACAAGCCAAGGTAGGTGGGCAGCCCCCAGGAGCTGGAAGAGACAAGGACCAGATTCTTCCCCTGGAGCCTCGAGAGGGAGCACAGCCCTGCTGACACCTTTATTTCTGCCAATTATACAGATTTTGGACCTCTGGCCTCCAAACTCATGAGAGAATAAATCTGTACTGGTATAAAACACCAAGTTTGTCAGTATGGAGGTTCCTCAAAAATTAAAAATAGAACTGCTCTATGACCCAGCAATTGCACTACCAGGTATTTACCCAAGGGATACAGGTGTGCTGTTTCGAAGGGACACATGCACCCCCATGTTTATAGCAGCACTATTGACAATAGCCAAACTATGGAAAGACCCCAAGTGTCCATTGACTGATGAATGGATAAAGAAGCTGTAGTATATATAGACAATGGAGTATCACTCGGCCATCAAAAAGAATGAAACCTTACCATTTGCAACAACATGGATGGAACTAGAGTGTATTATGCTAAGTGAAATTATTCCATCATAGAAAGACATTCCATCATATGACTTCACTCATATGTGGACTGTAAGATACAAAACAGATGAACATAAGGGAAGGGAAAGCAAAAGAAAATAAAAACAGGAAGGGGGACAAAGCATAAGAGACTCTTAAATATAGAGAACAAACTAAGGGTTGCTGGAGGGTTGTGGGTGGGGGGATAAGCTAAATGGGGAAGGGGCATTGAGGAAGACACTTGTTGGGATGAGCACTGGGTGTTATATGTAGGGGATGAATCACTGGATTCTGCTCCTGAAATCATCATTGCACTATATGCTAACTAACTGGGATGTAAATTAAAAATAAACATAAATAATTTAAAAAATAATAACGTTACTCAATAGGGAAAAAAAACACTAAGTTTGTGGTAATTTTTTTACAGCAGCAATAAAAAACTAATAAAAAGGTAAAAAAACAACAACAACTGATGACGTTGGCCTGCACAACCCCAAGCCTCCTGCCAGCTGTGACCCTGTTGCTGTTTCAGTGCTGCATGGCAGGACTGCCTGACCCTTGGCCCCTAAGAGAGGCTCCGTGCACCTGCCCCAGAGCCTGCTGGGAACTGCCAATCCGATGAGGCTGTCTGGGGGAGGTTGTGTTTCTCTTTTTTCAGCTGGCTCAGTACTGCCTCCAAGTCTCCTGCCTAACATTCTTTGGGTCTGTCCAGCCTGAGGTCAAAGGGCAGAGCTATGCTCCACCTACTCTCCCAAAGATGGAAGAGCTCAGCTGTCCACCAGCTGAGGACCCCACGAGGCTTGTCCCAAAATAGCAGAAACAATCATTACAGCTCTCATTCATTGAGGGCCTATTATATGGCAGGCTCATTACTGATCATTTTCCATGCACCAGCTCGCTTAGTCCCCATAACCTCCCCAGGGTGGCTCAGAGAGGTTATGGGGCAGGCTCAAGGTCGCACAGCTATCCAGCAGCTGACTCAGAGTTCCAGCCCAGGTGTCTGTGACTCAGAAAGCCCATGTCCCCAACAACCAAGTCGCCCTGCCCATTCAGCATCTGCTACCCCCACTTCCTCAGCTGTGTCCTCTCCCTGGCAAACCTCAGCTACAGAGGGAAATCCAGAGTTGCCCTTCCTGGGCCGCTAGACTGCAAAGCATCCAGGCTGCAGCTGCCTTCGAGAACACAGAGAGATTCGGGGGTGAGAAAAATCTTCGGCTTTGAGACCCACTGAGGGAGTTTAGAGAAAGTCTCACTTCTCACAGGTGTGTGATTAGCCCCATTCTTTGTCCCCAGGCATTCGGAGGTGGCCGGCCACATCCACTGTAGCTGTTGCAGCCTGCAGAGAAGGGGGACCAGGGGCAGACCTGGGGCTCCAGGATGAGCAGAGAACTGCTCCAGATCATTCTGGGCTGCGGAAGTGGGTCCGTGAGCTTGGCCATCCATCAGCCAGCAATTCCCCTTCCATAGGGAGGGGAGTCTGGGCATTCTGCCAAAGGGGGTCTGAGAATTAGGAGTCACAGCTCCCTCACTGGAGGAGGGGTGGCGAAAGAGGGGCCACTCTACCACCTCTTTGGCCAGCCCAAGAGCCTTAGACCCTAGGCTAACAAAGCTCCCCCAGGACCCAGTCTCAACACAATTTCTAGAGACTTTAGGGTCAAATGGTCCAGCCTTCACATGGGGCTTGAATCCATTTCAGACCAAGAAAGACTCCCTCCATGCCATCTACTCCAACTCCGTGATTTCACAGATTCTGATCATCTTTCATCCAGGACCTGGATTTTCTTCATCCACACTCAGGTTGCCCCGATGGCTTATGAGTTTAGGATTGGAGCCACACAGCATCCCTGAGTGCCGGCTGGATGCCCCAACTTCACAAAAACAAGCAGCCACAAAGCTAATGTGGGCCTCCATGTGCCGAGATGGAGCCGGGCACTGTCCTATACATCAGCCTTGCTCCCCACAATACAGAAACTGAGGCTCAGTTGAAGTAAGTTAAAACCGGGAGCAACCCGGAGCTCCCCAAATAAACAATAATAGTAATAGCTATTCTTACCATTGCTTCCTATGTGTCAAGCACCATTTAATCCAGACATCAACTCTAGGAGGAAGGTAGTACTGTTATTCCTATTTTACAGATGGGCTGCCGCACAGAGAAGTAAAGAGACTTGGCCAAGGTCATGGAGTTAGTAAGTGCCTTCAAGTTCACGGCAGAGCTGGGAATGACTCTCAGCCTCTATGTTCCCCACCTAGTTTCCCAGATTCTGCTCACCTGTTCCCAGAGGATGGTAAGCCCTGCCTCTTTGGCTACACCCACTCTGGAGGCCAAAGCACCTTGACCATATCTCTTCTTAGCACCTGCTACCAGGAAACTGTGCATAAGCACAACTACCCCCCACTACTCTGAGAGCCCCCGGTGGGAGAAAGAAGTCATGGTCACACGCATATCCCACCACCCAGCCCGGGCCAGGCCACAGGGGAAGCGCTCAGTGATTACACTGTTGAATAAATTAAAGCCCAAGTGATTGGAAGAAGAGATTAATAAAGCGCCTCTTTCTAGGAAGAGAGGCAGCCCATCCATACCAGCCTCTCTGCTCTGGCTACTCCAGTTACTCCATTTCTACCCCTTAATAGGATGCCCAGCTCAGCCTGATCCGCTCCTGGCTCAGGCTCCTCCTCGGGTTTGTCTCTGCAGTGGGGATTGCAAAGTCATATTGGATTAAGACCTGCTCCAGCTGTCACCTGTGGTGGAAAGCTCCCCTATCACGCAGCCCAGAAGGGCCGTGGTATCTAATGGAGATTTGCTAATAAGATCTGAGTTGGTGAGCTTTGCATCCTATTAACACAGGGGAGTGCAGGCCTGTCTGTATGCGGGAAAATCGCAAACACAATAGAAAAGTCGCTTATGAATATTAATGGGACTGGAAACAATGCCAAAAGAAATTTTTGACGTGATTGGGAAGCTGCGAGGGGGCTGTGGGGCTGGAGCAGCCTCCCTTCCCTCCTGCCCCTGCCTGTCCCTCCAGAGCTGCCTGGAAGTGAGAGGTCTGGGTAGCTGTCACGGCTAGATCAAAAGTGATCTGAGTGATGACCGAGAAGGGAGAACTGAGCCTGACTGAGGGCTCGGACTCGCTTCCCCAGATCCATGCAGGCCAGTCCAATGGCACTTTGGGAGGGGACATGGCAAGGTGTCTGAGAAGGAACTTGGGCGCCCCACTCTTCTACACCTGGACTTCTCAGATGAGACAAGCATTCCTCTTGGACTCTTTCCTGAACCAACACTTGTCTAGAGCAGTTTCCATCACAGAAGGCCACAAGCTCTGGAATTCACAGGAAGACCAGCGTAAACAGTCAACCAGGAGTTGACTTAGCATAGCCTAGGGAATGTTAAAGTCCAAAAACTCCCTCAGTGAGCAACCCACCCCCACTGCAGTTCCAAAACTCTGAGCTGGGGAACGCTAGGGGTCAGGTGCCCCAGGGGACAGCAGAGAGGCCAAGAAGGCTAGGCATTGGGTTGCAGATTCAAGACAGAATTTCAGACCTCCTAACACCCCCCTCCCCCCAATCCATTCCAAAGCTTCGATAGAACCTAGGGAGCCAAAAGTGAGTAAGACATAATCCTTGTCCTACTAGGAATTCTTGGTCAGATGGGGAAGGGAGACATTCAGTCACAGGCACTTCTCATTACAGATCCCCTACAGCTGACTATGGCTGTGTATTTTTTATCCTACTAGTCAATAAAGAAAAGGCACAGACCCCAACAGGAAAAGGGACAACGGCCACAAGCAGACAGCCTGCAGGATCTGAGCGAGCATGGAGGGACACAGTACAGTACATGGGCTGGCTACGCATACCGAAGCCAGAGGCCCTTTTGTTCAATGCCAGCTACAAAGCACAGCCTTTTCTCCACCAGCCGGGCAATCTCAGGTGAGTACCGGGCTCCTGAGCGCCCCAGTTTCTTCTTCTGTAACCTGGCTGTAGAATACCTACCTCCTGGGATTACAGAATAAAATCATGAATGTACAGGGTACAGACCACACTGGCATACAGGAGCCAGCCAATACATCTCTAGTTTTCTCCTTTCTGCCCGGCATCCTTTGTGGGGTGGGGTCTGCCCAGCATCCATTCACCCCTCTCCTCTGAAATGCCCCTCCCCAGCTTTCAGTCCCTCGGGTCTTGCAGGAGTTGACCCCGCCCCCTGAGGGAGGGCTGGTGAGCAAGGCCTGGCCAATCAGAGTGTGGTATCACCCGGCCACAGTGATTGGTTCAGAGATGGGAGTGTGTCCCGACTGGGCCAATCAGAGCCAAACGGATTCAACTTCAGGACTTTGGTATTTTCGGAAGGCTCTTGCCTGCCGCTTTTTGCTAAGGCTGCTGAGGGGGGCCGGTAAGTGCTCATTGCCGGTGACAGCCATTTTATCCCAAGAGACGTGTGACCTCTGGAAAAGAGCTGGGAAGAAAGCTGAGCTGGGAAATGGATTAAAAAAAGATTTCTGAAGGCATCATTTGAGCCCCTCAATACGGCTGTGCCTGAACCCAGAACTACCTCCTAGGCTTTGTCGTTGTGACACAAACCAAAATATTCCTTTTTATTTTTAAGCCAGTTGAGTTTGTATCCCTCGCAACTAAACCGCTTGGAACTAACCCATCCAGCTGCCTGGGGTTGGGACACTCCCCAACTTGGACTTGAAACTCTACAACCATCCCTTTCCTTCCTTCCTCACACCTACCACCTACCTTCCCAGCTCCTGGATCCAACTGTCTGGAAAAGCTCAGGACTTGGGAAAACCTCAGGCTCAGTTTCCAAGGTGCATTCATTGTCGGTCCCCGAGTTCCACCCTGGCGTCCGCTCCATTTGCTTCTCAGCGCGTCGCTGGAATACAGAGGTGCAGACAGTCCCCGGCTCTGGGGAGGGAGGTCCCAAACTGGGTGGCCCACAGCCAGATCCAACGTGCAACATGCTTCATTTGCCCGGTCTCTGTTTAATTTTTTTTTTTTTTAATTTTTTTTTCAACGTTTTTTATTTATTTTTGGGACAGAGAGAGACAGAGCATGAACGGGGGAGGGGCAGAGAGAGAGGGAGACACAGACTCGGAAACAGGCTCCAGGCTCCGAGCCATCAGCCCAGAGCCTGACGCGGGGCTCGAACTCACGGACCGCGAGATCGTGACCTGGCTGAAGTCGGACGCTTAACCGACGGCGCCACCCAGGCGCCCCTTTTTTTTTCTTTTTCAATTCAAAAGTCTTTAGGTGAGAAATGCATCTTCAGGCTTAACCAAGGGCCCACAATTCCATTTTTTCTACACCTCTGAAGCTCCACACGTGTATATTACACGAGGGACACCCCCCCCCCCCAAGGCATTCCAGCGTACAACCCCTGGTTGAGACCTTCCAGCTGCCTTTCCCGTGGAGGGACTGGTTGATATGGTTGATGATTTCTGGTTCACAGTATTACATGGGAGAAACTGGGGGGGGGGGGGGGGGGAGACGAGTAATTATCATTCATATCCTTAAGCCCCAGTGGGATATGTTACCTCTGTTGCCTCTGTTGCCTTTTCTTGCTCTAACACTGCAGGTCTGGACCAGAGGCCTGTCCAGACCCTCTGTGGGTATGCTCCGTGCTGGTCTTTGTCTGAATTCCAAGGGTCCTCCCTCATCCTACTCACCTGTTCTCCCACAGGCACTGGACCATTCCACCCTGCCCCAGGCCCAGGGAGGAACAGCTCCAGGCATGGGGGGGGGGGGGGGTGCTGCAGGCGTCTCTGTGAGTTTGCATTGTATTTGTGGGATAATTACTAATGACACAGATCATTTTTATTAGCTGAGCTGTCTGCATTAGAATGATAGATTTTTTTTTATTAAAAACATCCGAGGGAGCTGCCATCACAGTAGGAGAAGGATAATTTTCCGTTTAGTTTAAGAGCAGATGGTTACCGAAATGTTCAATGTAAATAAATTGAGACTCAGCCTAAGCTTTGGGTAAACATATTGGAAATTTCTGGCCCGCTTCGAGTCTCCTGTCCTCTTTGGCTCTCCCAGCCCCTCCGTCAGGCCTGAACCTAGCCCCATCCTACCAGGAAGGAAACTCCCCCAGGCCACCTGGGAAAATCCAGGACTCCTGGTGTGGTGGGCCGATTGATGAGTAATGGTCGGCCACGACCCATCCCGGAACTCTGGGTGCCACTGATGCTGTTACAGAAGCCGAAGCTCAGGAGGTCAAGAAGCAGGTGGAGAGAGGTGAAGAATGTATTGTGCCACAGAGCGTGGTCAGGGCGGGGAGTCGACAGGCCAGGTGCCTGGCCTTGGGAAAGTCGTCTCCCCTCTCCGGACCTCAGCCTTCCATCTGAGCAGCGAGGGCCTTGGACCAGCCACAGCTCCCAAAATGGGTTCAAGGGGAAAGGGGAGGGAGTTTCACTTAAAAAAAAAAAATGTTTTAACTACCAAAGTGATTGGAACCATTGAGCTGACCAGGTTTCTTTCTTGTAGGATTTCTCAGAACATTAACTATGTTACTATGCATTATATTTCTCCAAAGGTGATCATAATAAACAGTAGGCTTCATGTCCACGAAACCCTTTTTTCCAAGAGGCGTGGTACAATTTGGGACACACTGGAAGAGAGGGATTTTTTAAGGGCTCACTCAGCTCCAGCCTTCTCTGCTCCGTGAATGTTACCTGAAGACAGAAATTTCCTGCTCACTGAGTCACTCCACACGTCTTCCAGGACCACAAACCATCCGCGTCTGAGCCACTGGGCTGCAGGCAGAGTACGCAGAGGTGCACGAAATACAGATGCTGTGAGTCCCCACCCTACGCCCTCACTTCCCATGTATCCCTACCTATTCCCACCTCGCCTTGCCTGAACGCGTTTTCCAATTATGGGAGCACGTTCTCCCCAGCCAGAGGCCAGCATTAACACCCCAGGCATAACCCTCAACTAACAAGGCATGCGAGCTGATGAATAAACATCCTGGCTGCCTTGCTTTTAGGGAAAATTTAGGGAGAGTTCTGCAAACTCTCGGAGGATCCCCAACGAGACTGAGGTCCAAGCTGCCCACAGCAGTCACCCCCTGACTAACGGATGCTTGGCTGACTTTCCTCCCTTCCCGACTCCCTCAGTACAGTCATTCTGGGATCACCTCCCCAATAAAATATTTGCACAAAAGTCCTTGTCTCAGGCTCTACCTTTGGGGGAAACCCAAGCTAAGACAGCCCTGACTCTCATAGATCTTACAGGCTGGTGGCAGAGACAGCAGGAAATGAACCCTTGAGGACACAGATGTATGATCCCAACTTGTAAATCGAGATATGTAGTGACAAAACAGTGGCGAGGCACAATGTGAGGTGAAGAGAGCTAATCCAGGGAGCCTCTCGTGATGTTCACTTCGGCCCAGCCACTGGGGATTGAAGACTCAGCAACTCAGCCTCATGAACGTGGCAGACATTTAAATTCTGCTGCACTGTGAAAGAAGCAATAACAGAGGAAAGGGGAACAGAAGAATAGAGGAAGGATCACCCAGGATGGTGATTCTGGGACATAGGATAGCCCACTGCCTGAGACGTCATCCCACCGCAAGGAAGATCAAAGGACCTCGTTCATACTAATGTGTAAATGACTAATATCATCTGGGATCTTTAACTTTCTGCAAGGATGTGTGTCTCTCTCTGCACTGGCCCCTGGAGAGAGCTGGGATTTTCCTCCCACGGGATCTCTCCAGTGACTTTCAAGGTATTTTATTTTATGCCTGCTTCACCAATGTGGATGTCCTTTGCCCACCGACTCCTGCCGGACTGGATTATGGCATTAGAAGACTTTCTCCTCTTAGCCTCCAATTTCAGATCTCTGCCTCTGCAGAAAGAGGGACGTACAAGCCCTACGTGCCCAGGCCCTGAAACACTGAGCGTGGCTTCCGCAAGAACTGAAGAGGAAATCAGAGTGTTTTTTCCACCTGTAAGTTGGGTCTCTCTCTGGAAAATTTGGAAGGGGAAGAGGACCAAGGACAGGACTAGGGTCCTGATTGAAAACTGGGCTTGCCGACAGAAACACTGAGAGACAGAGAGGAAGAGAGGAAAAGGAGTGACTCACGGAAATTGATGTGCTTGGATGGGATTATCTATGAATTTTACTTATTTCTTAGTGACTTTCTGTTTACCAAATTTTCTCCGTTGAGCATGTGCCAGTGTTCCTTTTGAACAAACGTACTATCTCAGACAGACTCAACTGGCCTGGCATAGTCACTCAATAGTGTTTTAGTAAATAATAAATGTTGATCTTTTTTCCGAAAATGGGGGTCACAGTGCCCCCAGACTCTCAGCTCCTGCGCAGGTGCCTAAGTTTTGGAATGTTGGGGGTGGGGCAGGCAGGGAGGAGTTTGAGAAGGCACCTGTGTCCCTAAAGCTACCACACTTTTTCAGCCTTTGATTTCCTCAAACCAAACCTTCCTCAGAAGCCCAGCGAAGAGAAGAATAGGTCTGGGTAAATTCGAGGAAGGGAGAGGAAGTAGGGGCTCCCCGATGCCCTGAGACCCCACCTTGCTATTCCATGACCTCCGTGTGAAAATTGCAGTCTTGCTCCCATCCGATCCCCCGGGACATACGTTTTTCAAATTTGGACTCAGGAGGCTCAGGCTGAAACAATGGGCCCAAGAGCACACAGTACATTGGAGGCCAAACGAAATTACAGCCAGAACTTGCCCCAGAGTGGCCTCCCTTTGGCCTTGACCGACCTGACCGTCCATCACGAACAAATCGTTGTGGCCATGGGAGGGGGGATGGCTGATTACCTGAAGTCCATCAGGGCCCGCCCTTGACGCCGGGGGTCGGTGAGCCTCTGGGGGTCAGTGACATTCTGACACAATGTCAGTGGACTGTTGGTTATGGAGGGGAAAGAGGCACCAGAGGGAGAGGTGACCGAGCCAGGACTATAGTCCTAGAAGCTCCTGTTAGTTCTATTGGACCAACGTCCCTGCGTCTCCGCAGCCATATCTACAATGTGGAGGTGAAGCAGACCCTCTACCATGGCCTCTCCCACCCTGGGGTCAGCAGGTGGCACAGGAAAGCCAGGAGACGAAGCTCTGCCACTTAGCTGTGTGCCTTTGGGCAAGTCACTTCACCTCTCTGGGCTGCAGTTTGCCCAATCTGAGGAAGTAAGACTAGATCAGGGATGGCAAAGAGGTTTACTCGCCTGTCAATAGTAGGCGATTGGTGGAGACTGCCTGGAGAGATTGCTGAAAAGGATACTGAGACTACATCTGAGCTCCCCGGGAAGGTGACGCGGCTATACCTTTCCCCAGATCTATAGCACATAGAGTTATGTGGACGATAAGAATCAGTGGCACTGGCTCAGGGGACTCGTGTGAACCCCCTGGAAGTGCCAGGACCTCTCAGAAGACCTCCCTCTCCCCTGCAGATGTCCCCCCCCCCACCCCTGCCGGCATCTGCCTGACCGGGAGGCTCAGGATCATCCAGTCAGAACACAAAGAGAGGGAGCTCTTGAGTGGAAGGGCCTCAAACGGTCACCTGTAGACGATCCCAAAGCTGCCCCAGGCCCTGTGCCAAGATGCAGGGGAGAATGGAAAGGAGAGTGTTGCTCACAGGTTGACCTTACTCTGTACGGTAAGTGTGTGTTCCTGAGAAAATTGCACTCAAATTGAATTTTTATAAATGGAATCCTATTTCGGCAATGATTTACAACACTATTTCTGAGATACTTTATCTTCATTTTGAAGTAATGTTCCTAACATTTTAGTTTTAGAACTGCCCTTCCTTTTGTAAGCACTAAGAATGTTCCAGTTAGATGGAGCCACGGAAACCACCAAGTCCTACCTTTGCCACTTCTGGGAAACTGAGGCTCGGAGAGGGAAGAAGACTAACATTTGTCAAGTGCCTGCAAGGTCTCATGTGCCATTTTTTAGTTCTTTATATGCGTTGTGTTGGCCGATACTCCAATACCATGAAATGGCCTTGGCATCACCCCACTTTGCAGATGAAGAAACTAAGGCTCAGGCAGATTAAATAGCTGACACAGAGACACCCAGCTGGTAAGTGGCTGCTTCAAATCCTCCGAGGAGTTCCACTGCCTACCTTATTATGACCTATGAGGGTCTGCATGGCCCAGCCTCTCACTCACACCCCTCTCTCCAACCTCATCGGCTCCCTTTTTGTCCTCCAACCACACCCCGGGGCCTTTGCATTTGCTGTTCCCTCTGCTTTCTCACTCGTTTTGTCCTAGCTGGAATCTCCTTCATTCAGGTATCACTCCTAACTCCCAAGGGATCCTGCCTCCCCAACCATCCACACACCCTCCATTCCATTATTTTCCTTTATTTCCTTCGTAAACTTTCCACTATGCCCAATGATTTATTTAGTTTACTGTTTATTTATTTACTGTCTCCTCCACCAGAATAGAAGCTCCATGAAAACAAGATGACGTGCCTGTTGTTTCCTGCTGCATCTCTAATCCCTACAGGATCCGGGATCCTCAGTAAACACTTGTAGAACAAAAGAATGCAGTGTCTACACAACTCTGAAGCCCAGAAATCTTGTCATTGCACCAGAAATGTCCTTCTTCCCGTATTTGTAAAATTGTTATTATTGGCAAATAATTTCTCAATAGAAAAGTCCTTTTGTAAAAAAAAAAAAAAAAACTTTTTTAACGTTTATTTATTATTTTTGAGAGACAGAGACAGAGCACGAGAGGGGGAAGGGCAGAGAGAGAGGGAGACCCAGAATCTGAAGCAGGCTCCAGGCTCTAAGCTGTCAGCACAGACCCTGATGCGGGGCTCGAACCCGCAGACCGTGAGATCACGACCTGAGTCGAAGTCGGATGCTTAACCGACTGAGCCACGCAGGCGCCCCGATAGAAAAGTCCTTTGAAGTTGTCTTAAAATTTAGTTCTTTGGGGTTTTGTTTCTTACCACATATCTGGGCCATCGCAGAGGAGAAATTCTTGCTCAAATGAAAAAAAAAATCCAAGTCCAGAGGTAACCATTGAGTCTTGAAAACCCAAGAGACTGACTCCATGTCCCTTGCAAGGACCTCAGAGAAAGCAAATGACTTATCCCCTAAACTGTTCCTGTGACCAGCTACTCACAAGCCTTGCCCACACTGCCAGGAATTGCTTGGATCATAACTCACCAGCCTGGGCTCCCACTAGCTGTAGAAGAGCCTCCTTCTAGAATCAATGAAAAGTCCACGGAGTCAGCAACCCTTTTTCATGCGCCAGAGGGTGACGGCTGGCGTAAATAATCGTCAAGCGGCCCAGGGTGGGAGGCCTGAGAAGGAGAAGGGACTGTGCCCTGGGGAAGGGGTGGGCGCCACCCCGGGACTCATGTGTAACAGTAAGAACTGTGGAGATCACGCGACACCAGGCACACGCTCTGGGAGCTTTATACCAGTGTTGACTCTGCAAGGAAGGCAATCCATTTTACGGAAGAGGAAACTGAGGCTCAGAGAAGCTAAGAGAATGGCTCCAAGTCATCCAACTGGAAAAGCAGAGTTGAGAATCAAACCATTATCGTTATAAAATGTCCCTCTTTCATCCCCGGTAATATTCTTCCTTCTGACTTTGAATGAGTTATCTACTTGACCTGATGTTAATATAGCCATTCCAACATTCTTACAATTAGTTTTTGCGCGGCACCCCGTCTTTCATCCTTTGCCTTTTATCCTGTGTCTTTTTACCGAAAATAATGTTTTCGTACGCAGCGCATTGTTTGGTCTTGCTTTTCCATCCAGTCTCTGAAATGCTGAGTGAAATGTTCGTCCGTTCTTTATTCCTCCTTCCTCTTTTCTCGCCTTCTTTCGGATTAGGTGAGCGTTTTTCTATTCCATCGTATCTCCATTGGCTGATTAGCTGTACCTCTTTGTTTTATTTTTAGTGGTTGCTCTCAGGTGTAAAATGTATAGCTTTCCATTTGTGTAAGAAAGCTTGAAACAATACACTTTCATTTCTCCCTCTGTCCTTTAGGATGTTGTTGAAAACGCTTTATTTCTATCTGTACTATAAACGCCCCGATATGAACTATCCTCTGAAGAAATTGTAAAATGAGAAAAAAAAAACCCTTATATTTACCCATATTTTAAACATTTTTAATTTTTTTTAATGTTTATTATTTATGTTTAAGAGAGTGAAAGACAGAGAGAGAAAGAGAGAGAGAGAGTGCAAGCAGGGGAGGGGCAGAGCGAGAGAGGGACACAGAATCTGAAGTAGGCTCCAGGCTCTGAGCTGTCAGCACAGAGCCCGACACGGGGCTCGAACTCACAAACCGTGAGATCGCGACCCAAGCCGAAGTCGGACACTCAACCGACTGAGCCACCCAGGAGCCCCTCCCATATTGTTACCACTTCTGACACTTTTGGTTCCTTTATGTGGCTCAGCTTTGCCATCATTTTTCTTGCACCTGAAGAACTTTCTATCACATTTCTCATTGTGCAGGTTGTCCATAGACAAATTCCCTCAGCTTTTGTACCTCGGGAAAAGACTTTTTTGTGCCTCCGTTTCTGAAGAATGTTTTCAATGGCTGTACAACTCTTAGGTAACGCAATTCCCATTGTCTTCTGACTTGCATAGTTTCTGGCCAGAAGTCTGTGATCGTTTTTATCATGTTCCTCTGTTTTCTTGTTCTCTGGCCGCTGTGAAGATTTTCTTTTTAACACTGGTTTTGACAAATTTGATAACGATATACCAATAAGTGTGTGTGTGTGTGTGTGTGTGTGTGTGTGTGCACGCACATGTGTGTGTCTTGTTTGGATTTATCGTACTGCTTGGATGTACGGATATGTACTTTTCATCACATTTGGAAGGTCTGGGGCCATAGCTTCTGATGCTTTTCTCCCTTCCTCCCTATCCTGTGGAATCCAAATGACGCGTGGGGGTTCTCAGCCAGGCCGCCTTGCTCCTGCCGCAATGCTTCCTGCCCATAGCGGTGTGGGTCCTGTCGGCAGGTGAAATGGGAGGCATCCGCAGAACCTCCACACAGACCAACCACAGGCCAGCAGCCCCCACACCCACATCCTGATGACAGCCCCGTCCACCTGCAGGCACCAGGGTAGGAGGACTGATCTGCGACACCGGCCAGGAAATCGTCCTTCAAGTCAGACTTCGAGGCTTGGAACACAGTTATCTGAATAGAGGTTTTTCACGCGGGGCTTTCTTTGCAAAGCAACTTTTCTTGCTCCCCGTGGAAAAAGAAGACACCGTCGTGCTGAGCACAGAAAATTGGCGACGCATTTCATTCCCAGAAGAACTCTGACACAGATATTGTTGACTACGTGACATAGATGGGGAAACCGGGCTCGGGAGAAGGAGCTCCCCCAAAGTCATGCAGCAGGTCAACGGTGGGGTCTGGACTCCGGTCCGGAACTATCCGACGCCAAACCCATGGTCTCTATTACCTGGATCTTGGAAAGAGGGCTGGGCGAAGGCTCTGCTCTCACACCTGCCGTGACTGTGCCGGGCCCTCCTTGGCTTAAGGGTCGATACAAGAGGGGCCAAATAGAAGCAGTCCAAGATGGGAGAGGAAGAAACTTTCATTAGCATTTTTTTCCTGATTCTAAAGGTAAACACGTTTACCTTAGACGACTGAGAAAGTACAGAATGATGCACAGGAGAAAGTGAAGGTCACCCCCACACCCCCCTCCCTGGGGGATGATGATGTTGGGAGGGCAGAGCTGGCCCCGTGCTCCCCAAACACCTCCCCACCCACCCGCCCCCAAGATTGCTGTTTGCCCTGGGTGATCATTCCTCCACCACAAAGCCCATCTGGGCCTCTCTTAGAACACGAAGGCTTCGTATTCTAGTCTGACAACAGCTCATTGGGACCTGTGGTGAGGGCAAACCCCTGCTTGAGACTCACAAGTGTCCAGAGGGAAACTGGAAAGCTCACAGGTGGGGCCCAGGTCCTTGCCATGGGGGGTGGAACCCGTCTGCTCCCCGGGAGGGGGAGGAGGGGGAGAAGGACGCCTGCCCCGTGACAGTGTCAGGACGAGCTGGACCGAGGGCAGGAATGGAAGGGGAGCGGGTGGCTCTTGGGAGAAAATGAGCCTCAGAGCAGCCCTCTGTGGGTGGATGGCAGATGCGGGGGCGGGCGGCTGGGGGTGGGGATGGCCAGAGCCCAGACAGGCCTGAGGCAGGAAGGAGAGAAGCCAGAACAAAGCCAGCCAGCCCCAGGGAGGAGTTCAGACCACCCGGCACTCCTTTCTCAGTGCCAGAGGAGCTGGGGGCAGCAGGGACAGAGCCTGGATTCAGGGAAGAAGCCCCCTTGGTCCATGGATCCGTGTGTCCCACCCCAGAACTCCCCAGGCCTGCTCACAATATCTTGTCCAGGTAGCGAGGGGGGAAATGTGGGCTGCCCCTCCCAGCAGGACCCTAAGGCAGTCGAAGGGAAGAGGCGGGAGAGATGGGAAACAAAGCCTCCCTCCCCCTGTTCCCTTCCTCCCTTCTTCCCTCCCTCTCGTCCTTCCCTCCCTCCGATACCCTCCCCTTCTCTCCCTCCCTCCCTGTGTCCTCTCTCTTTCTTGGCCTCTTAGGGGCGAATCTTTTTCTCCCAAGAGCTGGGAAGCCACCCTTGTGTCTCTCACTTTTGCCTCCTCCCTCAGGCAGGCCCCTGTCTCTGCTAGCCTCTAACGCGGGTGGACTGTTCACCGGCTCTTTATTTCCTCTCCCAGGTCTCAACTGCCCAGGCACACAGGCAATCCCGGGGCACACACGACTTCACGGTCTGCTTTTTCACGTTACCCCAGCATTCTGCCATGTGTCTGCATCGTCATAGCTACGATCTCCTGGGCTCCTTTTCCCTTTGGCACAATCATCGCATAATTCTCCATGGAGAGGACAGACCCAGCTGGCTGACCCAATGCCCAAAGGCCCGATGTTTAAATGGTTTCCAGTTTCTTCACTGGTGTAGGGGACCCAGCTGTCTAGGATCTCGTGTGAGTTTTTCTCTGAAGCCTGATGAGCTGACACTGTCAGAGCGGCCACTTCCCAGCCTCCCCTCCGGCCTCTGGGGGCGCCATACTCTGCCCATGTCACCACCTCCCCCAGAAGACTCAAGTGAGACTTGAGTCCCACCATTGGCCCAGGACAGATGGGGGCCTCATTCATTCGCTCATTCATTCCACAGCTCCTCCTGTGCCCAGACCCGAGCCACACACCGAAGGTGCGGTGCCCCCCGAGGGAGAAGGCAACAAGTCAAGGGGCAATTCTATCCTAGGATGATACATACCCTGATGAGAAGACCGTGTGCAGGGAGCAAAGAGGGGCTCCGGATCCTTCCATGAGCTTCCCAGGGAGCACACCATCTAGGCTAAGAAAAGAGGAGTGAGTGGAAGGCGGCCAGGTAAGTACACAGAGATGTCCAGGAAGAGAGAACTAGCACAGGCCAAGGCCCAGGGGTGAGTGTGTACCCCTCAGGGGCACTAAGACTCTTGGTATGGACAGAGTCCAGGGGGTGAGGTGAGAAATGGCAGGACAGGAGACGAGGGAGTAGAAGGGAGCAGGTGCCAAGAGTCTGTAAGCAGTGATAAAGGGTTGGCTATTATCCTGAGGGCACTAGGGAGCCATTGAAGGTTTCTAATAGAGGAGACACCTGATCAAATTTGAATTTGAGTAAACTCATTCCTCCCACATTCTTTCCCTGGCAGCATCTTGGGCACGAGGGCAGTTCGGAAGGCCTCCGGGAGCATCCTGAGTCAGAGTTGCTGTGGAGGAAACACAGGGAAATCATTGCGAGGTCTGAGAACAGAGCAGGGACCCGGGAGGAAGGACAGATCACAGCCAGGCTCCTGGTGAGAGACCTGTGAAGGACGAGAGCCAGGCAGCCGGGACACCCCGGCAGCAACGAGGACAGAGGTCCCGGGCCTCGGGAAAGCTGGGTCGTCCCTGAGCACCCTGGCCCTTCGCCTCACCCCCCCCCCACCCCCCCACCCCACAGCTGGCTCAGGCACCGCAAACCAGACCGCAGCGCTGCCTTGGAAACTCAGGCCTCCCAGCTCCAATTGAGGCCCGCCCTGCTCCTCCCTGGGCAGCGTTGCCATGGTAACCATTAGAGGTGGCGGAGATTCTCGCTGAGGCTGCAGAATGACATTAATCCTGCCTGAGCGTGGGCGGGAGGGTGGGAATGTATCCTGGCATTCCCCATTCGGATGGAGAGTCCTGGCCCCACTCACCTCTCAGGACAAAAGGCCGAGGGCCCACGGGCTTGTGACGAGCGTGATGGGATAGGGGTTGGGGTGCAGAGAATGAGCTCTGTTGGGTCCATGACCCTGCCCCTTCTCTAGGCCACAGGCCCACCCCCTAACCCTGGCTGTCTGCTAAGAGGGGCAAGAATCACTGTGACCCTTCTCAAATGCCTGAGACGCATACCTGACAGTCCTCCTGGGGATAATCTTAGGGCAATAATAACGATGCCTATGACGTGGTGAGCACTCACCGAGCACCGCGCTTGGTGCTTCATATGCAGTCTCCCGGAGCACTCCCTGCAGGGCCAGGAAATACATTCTTCTTTATCCCCATTGCACGGGTGTGGAAATCAAGGCTTTGAGGAGACAGACCCCTGCCCCAGGTCACACAATCAGCAAATAGTGTGCCCAAGGAGGGCCCCCCTCCGTTAAGAGTCGCTGAGGGATGTTTATCCGACAGCTACTGCTGAACGCTGTCTCTGATGGAGAGCTCACTGCCTGAAGGAGCAGCCTTTTGCATTGTGGGGGAACCGAGAGACAGAAAGTCCTTCCTGACAGTGAGCAGAAGCCGGCATCCCTGAACATGCCTTCCCTGGACCCAGGTGTGCCACCTGGGACTTCATGGAGCCTGGCACGGTGCCTGCTGGGCTGCAGCCCCAAGGAGATGCCTTCATCCTCCATCATCCTGGAATAGGACTCAGCAGCTCTAGAAGTTCTGCCACATACAGCTGTCAGAGGGCTGATTAATTGATTGATTGGTATTTGGGGCTCATTCTGCAGCCAGACCCAGGGCTCAGTCTGTGCTCAGGGTTAAGGCTCAGCTGACGGCAGAGCTCAGGGGCTGTGTACCTGGCCAAGGTCAAGGTTACCATCTGTGCCTGGGTCAGAGATCTGTGAACAGACTTTCTGCATGTAAAGCTTCCAGGCCCTTCCAGGGGTCATGCTGCAACCTTGGCCTCATTAGCACGCGACTCTCACCAACCAGCTGAGCCCATCTGGTTTCTTATTAATCTAAAAGTGAGATGTAGCAAGCAGCCTTCTGGGGAGCAGGCAGCTTTGGATAAAACGGCCTGCCCAGTATGTCATCGCTTCCTCTTCCCTGCAGCCAGGAGAGTGTCCTGCCCTCCTCTTGACGGTGGCCTCCAAGCCCTTCCCCCATGGCGAGACCACAAAGCACTGGCTGGTGACCGAGCCATGTTTCCTGTGGGTACAAAGGGGAGGCAGGTGGGAGGAAGAGCTGGGAGCAAAGGAAGGGCTCTGTGAGGGAGAGGCACAGTGGGGAGCAGAGGAAGTGGACATCATGAGGTCACCCAAGGTCCAGCTGCACCCAGCTGTCATACCTGCCTCTTCCCTCTGGGGAGATAATTCTCACTTTGCACACTACACTCCTTTGCACAGACTATTCCTGTTACATAAAAAGCCACTTTTGTTTCAATTCCTCGTAACCAAATTCCATTTCCCACCACCCATCCCTCATGGCCTATCTCAGGTGCTACCACCTCCATGAAGTTTTCCCTGATCCTCTCAGCCTGAATAGACCCCTCCTCCTACTGATTTCCTTGTTGGAACTATTGGTGGATGGATCCAACCATTCCTATTAGACTGTGAGCTCTGAAGAGTAGGACCCATGTTTGAGTCATGTCTGTATCCTGTATAACTCCATACAGATAGCAAGTTCAAGGTAAATGCTTATTGACTGGATAGAAGGACATGTGGGTGGAGGAATGCATCTATCCTAGGCTGAGCTCCCCAGGAAGTAGACCCTGAGGCAGAGTTGAATGTGCAGGATGTTTATTAAAGCATGCCTCAAGGATCCACACCTGTGGAAAGAAGGTAAAGGAAGCAGGACTGGGCAGAAGGGAAGTCAAGCTGCAACGCAGGCCCCCCAAAATAGCTTTGGTTGACACATGAGGAGGCCTGAAGCAAGAACTCGTGGTTATTCTGATGGGCCAGGATGGTGAGCCTTTAATACCCATGCATCCATCAGTCATTGAATGTGAGCTGCCCTGGGAGGGGACGTGACCTTCGGCAAGGCAGCTGTCTGTAGCTGAGATAATCCTCGAAGGAAATGACCTCTAAAGGCTCCTTAACACCAGCACTGCTAGCAGTTGAGGCAACAAGTCCCTCACTGCAGGGGGATCTGGGCAGCACATCACACTGTCCACCACAGCTGGACGTGACGGATGATGGGTAGTGGATAAATACATAGTTTGGTAGATCAATGATTGGATGGATAGAGGATGGGTTCGTAGATGGCATGTGAATGGATGACTGGATGAATTAACACGTAGGTGCTGGCTGGCTGGCTGGATGGATGGATGAAGAATGGATAGATGGACGGAAAGATGGATGGATGGATAGTTGAGTGAATGGGTATCTGGATGATGGATGGATGAATAAATGGATGGGTGGATACACAGATGCGTGGATGATGGATGGATGAATTCATAAATACATGAACTTGTGGATGATGAATGGTTGGGTAGATTATTGGCAAGGGATGCATGAATAGATGATGTTTTCTCAACATTTCGTGTCCTTTAAGTAACGGGATCCTCCCAGTTATTCACCTGTTTCTTCCTCTTCCCTTGGGCAGATTTAAGGAGGAAGCCCAAATAGCAACCTTAGCAAGTGACATGATCTAGAGGGTGAAGGAGAACGCTCCAGCATCACCACACAATGTGAGAGGCTCTTGGGGACTGTTGCCTGGATCTACAGACAATGCCTGTAACTTATTAAGACAGATGTGATCACTGGCCCATGACAAGCATGAAGGTGGGGAGATCAGCAAGTGAGCAGTCGGCAGCAACACGGACACCAGGGGTCTGCTGTGAAAGGCAAGTCCCTGCACTGCCAAGAGGAAAGACAAGTCTGACTAATACCAGGAGGGATTGGGGGGAGCGAAGGGGGAGGGCTTCCTCCTTCTACTGAAAGCTTCTACTGGCTTGTTGTCCATTGCAGCACAAAGCCAATCTTTATACTAAGGGCTTCTGCAACTAATCCCCACCCCGCTGCCCCTGTCTGTGACCCAGGCAGTGAGGAAAACTCTAGGGTAGACTTAGGCCTCAGACAGCAATTGGGGGCCAAAGATCAGGGCCATCTATCAAGAACTGGTGACAAGACACTGACCAAAGAAGCTTGTTGCTCTACATCTTTGGAGGTGGGGGAGAAAGGGTGGAGGGGGCAGTGTTCATGCACAGCAGAACAGAACCCACAGGTATTTGAAGTAGGGGACAAACCCATGGCTGGATACAGGAGCCCCAAGGACGGTTGTCTTTTCCCCTCCCCCTGGGCCACACTCCCCCTAGCTTAAGGTTCTTTCCTCCCCCTGTAGGATCCTCTTCCAACGCTAGGAGTGTTTCCTTACAGGGCTGTGAGCCTGGAGATGATGGAAGGTGAGGATCAGAGAGAAGCATAGAAGTCATCTTGCTGAATTCCCCATACGTGTGTGAGCCCTCTGCACAGCCTCCCAGCCTCAGCTCACATGCAGCCCCAGTGACTACATGCCCAGAAATTACCTGGGTAAGCTTTCCATCCTAGAAGTGCTCTAATAGTTGAACAGTTCTTCCTTTTACCCCGCCTTCCTGCCTCTCACCTCTGGGGCTTGTGTGCAGAAGCAGGCTGGCTTCCTCTTAAAAACAGAAGCAGTTCTAGTATCGCCCACGACCTCTTCTCTGAGCCACGTACCTCACGCACCCTCTTTCATTCTCTATGACAATGTTTCCTATCTCCTGGCCATCCTAGGCCCCTCCTTTAAATACGTTCCAGTTCATCTCCTTTCTGGAAGGCAGTAGGACTCCCAGAGAGGCAGACAAGACTGGAGGCAAGCACAACTCTCTCCCCCTATCCTGCTGTAATACAGGCCCAGACCATGGAGGCAGCTTTGCCAGCCATATCATACTATTGATTCATTATGACCCTGCTGACTGCAAAAACCTTAGGTCATTTTTATATTTGCTACTGATGATCTAGCTATCCTCCTATTTAGTACTGCAATTTCAGGACCCCTCATTGATTCTGTTAAATTTTATCCTGTTTGGTTTAATGCCATAAAGGTCTTTTCAGATCCTGGTTCTGTTATGAATGGAATTCATCATGTCTCCCAGCACTGTCTTCCCCCAATCTGATGGGCCTGCCATATGCTTTAAGGGCTCCAGAGGAGGCATATCATCTCCCCATTGCCTACTAACTGCCTGTCGTAGCCAATCTCCAAAATAGCCCCCACTGATCCCCACCTCTTAGTATCCACACCCTTGTATAGTCCCCTCCTGCATTGTATCAGGATTGGTCTGTGTGACCAATAGAATACAGCAGAGTGACAATATTTCACTTCCAAGATTCCATCTGGGGCTCTCTCTCTCTCTCTCTCGCCCCATCAGTCCCATGGAAAGGCCCACAGTGCAAGTAACCAAAACCTTTATCAACAGTCAAGTGGGTAAATATAGATGGAAGTAGACCCTCCAGCCCCAGTCAAGCCTCAAGGGATGGCAACCCCAGCTCACATCTTGACCATGACTTTGTGAGAGAACCAGAAATACCCAGCCAAGCCATTCCTAGATTCCTGCCCCTCAGAAACTGTGAAATAATACAAGTTTGTTGTTTCAGGCCACTACATTTGGGGTAATTTTGTTACATAGCACTGAGTAACTAATACACTTGCATATAGAGAGGAGGAGTTGACAATCAGGTTGCAGGTCCCAAAACATGAGCACAATGCATTTTAAAAGATTACTCACAGGGGATTAGTTCTTTTCTCTTCCTTTTCAGTCACGTATCTGCGCAGTTAGCCTAGGGTCTTCCCCTCCTGCCTGCCCTCACCCTAGCCTCACTATGGGAGGGGGCCAGACCCTCTAGCTCTGTCTTTGGGGCTCTCCTCTCCTCCCACTTGTGCTACAGAAGCAAGAGGTTATAACCCTCTCTTTCATGGGAGGAGGTTTAGTCCCTAGGTATGTTTTAGAACTCGGGCACATTTTGGATCTGGTTTCAGGTGACTTCCTAGTTTGGGGTTAAAAAAGAGGGAAAGCTCCTTACCCACTCCACTTAAGCCTTGAGTTTACTCCATGATAACGTGAGCCCCAGCCCAAATTGTCAGAGAGCTCTTCACTGGAAGTTCAGACACCAACACAGCAAATAATAAAGTGATAATTTGACTACCCATTTGCTTTCCTCCCTGGGACCCTCAGGCGGGGAGGCTGGCTGTGATGTGAGGCAGATTTCTGGCCAATAAGCACCTCTTTAGACCAGAGCTTCCAAGCTGGTGAGCTGTGAGTAAGTTTTGGGTGTGTCTGGCAAATCGATCCCCTCAGGCCTTGAGGTATTGATCCCCTCAGTCCTCAGAGCAGCAGAGCCCAGGACGGCCAGATTCCAGGCCAGCCCCCTGAGGCTGTGAGCAATCTCCCAGGGTTTCCCTAGCAGACTGTACAAATATTAACAATTTCCATCAGTGTCATGATGGGGAGGGTGGGGGGAGTGGGGAAGTCTGCAATGCTGCCCTCAACAAAAAGCTTTGAATGACTTCCACATACTCTGTCTTCATTCAAGTCATTAGTAAAAATGCTAAATAGTTCAGGGTCAAGGACAAAAACTCAACCACCAGAAACTTCCCTCTAGGTGGGCATTGAGCCCTTCATCAACACTGCAGGTGTTCATCTGACTATTACCCCACCCAGAGAGCTTTCCATCTATTCTCTATCTCTCCATCTGGGCCACAGAGATATCCTGACATATCTTGTCAAATACTAGGCTGACCTTGTAATCCCAAATGAACTCATGGATTAAGGTAATCATTATCAACAACTGATAACATATAAAAGAGAATCGTCCAAGCATTATATACCTCCTGATGAATACATAACACGGCCTATGCAGAAGGATGCTAGTTATTCAGCCATAATCTCTCAGCTCCAAGCCCCTTCCCTCCCAGCTCTGAGAAGCCGGCACTGGATCTCTGGGAATCACCTTTCTTCTTTACAGGTTGACTTTATGTTCAGCTCTGCCCGTGCGGACACTGAAAGAGACTGGAATGCAGGATAAGGGAGAGAGAATTTAGTACTCCTTGCTGGCCTGCTGCATTCTAACACCATCGCTCCGGCACTAACCGTTCATTGTCCCCCCTCAGAGGACACAGCAGCAGCAGTTGGGTGGTGGCCCCCGGGAAATCAGAGCCCCAGCTCTGCAGATCTAGATTCTGTCATCCCAATCTCTTCTCCTTGCTCCTTCTCCCTAGGGACGGTGACTGCATCCTACAATTATTACTTCTGCTGAAGTGCCCGGTGTGGTTTCTGTTTTCCCTAATGGACCCCTAAATGGTACGGGACTTTGCCAAACTTGATCTTAAAAAAAAGAAAAAAAAAAAAAAAGAAAATTGAACCTGAATCTGATCAAGTCTCTATATCTAACCGTCACTTAAGCCACGACATTTCATGGTGTTGTGTTATATGCAGCAATAGACAACTGTGACAGTGTTATGGTTATGGTTTTCTGGGGGACACTGAAATATTTATACAGGGTCTAAGATTTGCTTCAAAATAATAAGGGTGGAGGGAAAGAGTGTGGTGGGAGTGAAATAAGATGGGCCACATGTAGAAATTGTTGAAGCTGGGGGATGGATATGTTAGGTTCATTATGCTATTCTCTTTTTATATGTTTTCTGATTGTTAACAATTGAAGTTTAAAAAAAAACTTGCCCAAGTCCCATAGAGTTGTCAGGTGGAGAAATTATGTTATTTGACAAGATCTGTTCTCAGTGAACCCATGTTGGGTCCCAATGATGCTCACTTCCTTTTCCAGATACAAACCACAGATGTAATAATCCATCTTCAGATCTGCCATGAAGAAAAGCCTATCGGTCTGCAGTTTCAGAGTCCACATTACTCCCGCCTTTGAAAGACAGAATGGTATACACCCCTCGCCCATCTTCAGAAACACTGGCTACTCTGATTTCCCAAGGACAGAGACGGTGGCTCCGTGATCTCCTCCGCCAGTGTTCTAGGACCATGAGTTCTCTGCTCAGCCCAGAACATGGAACCAGAGTAGCCCGGTGAGTCTGAGTAACTCTGTCACCTGTCTCATGCCTCCATTCCATGTTTGTATTGCCAAAGAGAAGGGATGGGAGCAAACAGGAGACAGAGAGCTCTGTTTCGTCCATCCCCAAAAGACATTATACTATCTTCCCAAGCTCCACGAAATCTAGAGCAGAAATATATCAGAGAAATGGAGCCCCAAAGAAAGAAAAAGGCAATATGGAACATGGACAGTGTAAAACTCGAGGCAAGGTGCATTAAATAGGGCAAAGAGAGTCATTTGATATTGATAAAAGTTATGATCAATAATGAAATCATAGTCCGGTCCATGAACTTTAATGGACCGGAGAACATAGTATTGAAATATATTAAGCATAAACTTTTAGAAGTGTGAATAGAAATTGACAGAAACTCAATTGCAGTGGAAGACTTTAGCATACTTGTCACAATTCATGTAAGATCAAGAAGGCAAACTTAATAAAGCAATAAGAGATTCAAACTGTATCATTAATACCTGAATGTCTAATTAATAGCTAATGTCTATTAAGACATTGAACTTACGTCCTGCACACAGACTGTATCTTTTTATCAAGTATCTATTTGTGCAACATTTACAAAATTGATTATATACCATGTCAGAGATCAAACTCTAGTAAATTCCAAAGAGCTGGAAGCATACAGATTGCTTTCATGTAGAAAACTAGAAACAAATAATAAAAGTTTAAAAAACAAATTTTAAACGTCACCATTTAGAAATACTTTTAAATATATCGTTTTAACTCAAGGAGTAGATCATTTATTCCTGATTCTCTTTTTTGCTGTAAATTTCACAAAAATTCCTTTCTGTTATCCTTGATGTTTTTTAGAAAGACTTAGATCATTTGGTCTTCTGTTTCCTAAAACTGTCCCCTCACACCTACAGAGCGAGCATTTGATTCTTGGACCACCTTGTATCCATTTTGCCTTCTTTTGGTAATGGTGCTTAATTTTCTTCTGGGGGGGCCACCTTTCCCCACTCTCGCTTCATGGAGAGGGCTGGTGTTGACCTCACCCTGTCCCCATCCCCGGGGTGGGCATGGGATGCCCAACCTGGTCAATAAAAGCATTGCATTCCCTGACCACAGTGATCCTTTCAGGAATGGCTACAAAAACCAATCCAGGACTGCTGGTCTCCATATCCTGCTGAACTTGAGCCTAGGAGCCTGTAAGTCTGGAACTGTTGCTGCCTTCTGGCCATCATAAAAGAAGTTCCTATGTGACAATGGAGCCAACACAGACTTCTATGCTGTGCCCCATGACATCATTTGAGCTCCTGAATCCAGCCATCCCTGAACCCAGAATACCTCTTCACTTTTTGGCAAAGTCCCTTTTCCTTTAATCCAGCTTGAAGAGGGTTTTCTGTTTACTTGTATCTTTTCTCCCCAATTTGAACTTGACCGCTCAAGCGTAATGTCTGTAGACATCCTTATTTTTCAACTTCATTGAATTATGTGGAATCGAATGGCCTAAAGTGTGTTTTGCTTAGTTTTTAGAACTTCAAAACCCTTTTTTTGAGCACTTTTCCCTTCAGGATCTAATGCCATGAATCATTTGTATCATTCACCAAATTTGTCTATCATTCGCATCTTTTTCAGAACGTTTAAAATCTTTCTAAATCAGTGTTTTTCCTCTGTGGATTGACTCAGGGTGGCTCTTCTGCAGCTGTTTGTTTCTCTGAGAGACAGACAGACAGAGAATAGATCAGAATACAAATAGTTGGCCAGGCTTCCTTGACCAGGAAATTCTGCCAGGTACATATGTCATTACACTTGATCTTATAATAACCCCATCAGAGAAATATTTAAATGTCCATCTTACAGGTTAAGACAGTAAGTCATTCGCCTCAAGATCACTCCAAAGATAAGATAGGGAGCCAGAGATCAAAAGCAAGTCTGCCCAACTCCAAAACCTTCTCCATTCTTTTTAGTACACTAAACCTTCCCCTCTGGGCTACTAAAAGCTGCTGCCTGCTTTACCCCCACCCCTACCTGTCTCCACACCTGGGACCCGGCCATGTGAGAAACTTCCCACCCTGGATGGATATCACTCCCTTACTTCCATTCCCACCCAGAGAGCCAAAGCTCTTGGTTGGCCATTCCCAGAAGTAGGACAGAGATCACCTTCCAGCCACGGGCCCAGAACCCAAAGTCCAGCTCCTCACTGTCCTGTTCAAATAGGGCCTCTGAGAAAAGCACCCAAGATACCCTTTGTTAGAGCGAGAGGGCTGTCTTGTTTTTTTGTTTTGTTTTGTTTTGTTTTTTTACTTAATGACAATCAAAGTTGAAGCTTAACAATGAACAATTTGTTCTGTTAGTCCCAGGATGCCTTTGTCAGCCAAGGGTAACACATCCAGAATGCCCAAGGCAGACAGGCCCCGGACCCTCTTGTCTGTCCCAACCTCTCCTCCTCCCCCTGAAACACTGCATCCAGGCCCCCACCAAAAGAAGCCTCTCTTACCACGCTCATGCCAATAACCATAAAATAACTACCTTCTTTGGACATCTATTACACCAGGCAGTTTACATACATTATCTTTAATGCCAACACCAGCCTTTAAATGGGGCAGGGGAGGCAGGATGGGGGGGGGGGCGGTGACGGTTCTCATTTTTACATATGAAGAACCTGAGGCTCAGGGAAATTAAGAAATTCCAAATCATATGGGTAATGAGTAAGAAACTTGAGACTTGGTTCCAGGCTGGCTGACCTTCCCTTTTCCACTGTCCCGCATCACCGCTGGAGAGGTCACAGATGCGCTCTCTGTCATACCAACCAGGTCACTGGAGCCGGGCAAAAACATGCAGTGGATGGACGGGTGGTCCATGCCCCCGGAAGCCCCTCCATTCACCTGCTGTGTTACTTATGCAGATGTTTGCCCCACCAGACAGTGAGCACCTCCAAGAGCTGGGTCTAACCCCCCTCCCATGCCATGCCCCCACATTCCCTACATGATGCTTTGGGTAGGGACACAGGGTCATCTGCCTTCTTTGTGGTCGTGCCCCTGCATCCTCTGCAAAGCTTTTCGTCTGGGCAAATTCCGTCTCAGTTCTGTCTTCCCCAGTATATTTCAGAACTAAGTTCCCGGGCTCCCTTGGAGCAAGGAAGAAGGCACGTGGCCTGGGCTCTGCCCTGAAAGTCCCTAGTTCAGAACTGAAGCCTGGGCAGAAACTTCTGTTTTATGGCCCAGCTTTCCGGGTGGTCTTAGTTATAAGGTCACCTTCTGGTGGCAGAAGAGATCGTGGTTGCAGTGAAATCGGCTCCCGGCCCGCAGCTGCCCTCATTTCTCCCATCGAGCCAGCTCTGCCGCGTAATTCTGGGTCTCTCTGGGAGCCTCGCCTCAAGTCTGTTACTCCTGCCCTCCCAGTGACTCTGTGCGTTATTTCATACAGTTTCATAAATCCCCTTTCTGCTTAAGCTAGCCCCAGTGGGTTCCAATATTTGCAACTCAGTAAATTCTTGGAAAAAAGAAAAAAATTTTAAAAATCACCTCTCACGCTCGAGGCTGGAGAGGAGTTTCCTCTGTGTAGGGTCTTGGCCCCTCCGCCTCTCTCTGCCTCGTCGCTAGATGCCTGAGTCCCTCGACAGCCTCCACCAATGCAAGCAGGACACAGCCCAAGGCATTGTGGCACCTGGCACATGATAGGCGCAAGGAAATAGTTATTGATTGTTTCATTTCTCCCCCTCGCCTGCATCCCAGGATCCCTTGAGCTGCTTTTTGATTTTCCCATCCATCACATCCTTTTCGTGTGCCAGATGCTGCTAGAGGGCTTTACGACCATTGGCTCATCTAACCTTCACAGTACCTTGTGAAGTGGGTAATAGCGTTTATCATCTTGCAGGTGAGTAAACTGAGGCTTGGAGACGTGAAGCAGCTTGTCCAAGGTCACAGTCTGAAGCAGCAGGGTCAGGCTCGTCCCCAGGACCGTCTGACTCCAGAACTTGAACATCCTACCTGCTTCACTCTGCTGTGCGAAGCGTGGCTGGGAGGTGGGCATCTGGCCTTAGGAAGTCCAGATGCCAGCAGGGAAACATGGCCAACTCCTGTAAGCCCTCCTGGAGATGTAGGGATTAATAGCCACACAGGCTGGAGCCCCAGATGCTCTGATTGAAAACAGGGAGACTTAAAGCTAATAGTCTTTTCTCTTCTAAAAAGCAAATGTTACAGGGGCACCTGGGTGGCTCAGCCGGTTAAGCGTCCAACTTCGGCTCAGGTCACGAACTCGCGGTTCATGGGTTCGAGCCCCTGGTTCAGACTCTGTGCTGACAGCTCAGAGCCTGGAGCCTGCTTCAGATTTTGTCTGCCTCTCTCTCTCTCTCTCTCTCTCAATCTCAAAAATAAATGAAGATTTAAAAAAATATTTTTAATATAATTAAAAAAAAGAGAGAACGTTACAAAGAATTTCTGAACACCTGCAGCTCTTATGTAAGACCACACAATGGTTTGGACATTTCCCACTACTATCAAGGGCTCTTTCAAACTCAAGAGGTTCAGAGCCACAGTGATCTTTATTTTTGCTGGAGGGCCAGGGGCAAGCACCAGGGGTCCTTATTAAGGACGGACTGTGTCCCTCCCAAAAGTGCATATATTGAAATTGAATGCCCAGTGTGATGGTCTTTGGAGGTGATTAAGTCAAGAGCGTGAAGCCCTCAGGAATGGGATCGGTGTCCTCGTAGCAACAGGCCAGAGAGCTAGCTTACCCCCTTTCTCTGCCGCGCGAGGACACAGCCCGAGGGGGGCAGTCTCTCCAGAATCCGACCGTGTTGGCACCCTGATCTCGGACTTCCGGTCTCCTGAACTGGGAGAAATAAATTTCTGTTATTTGCAAACATTGATGGCATTTTGTTATAGCACCCCAAATCAAGACAGCTCGCCCGTCCCCGGGTCTTCTCCCCTCCACCTTCATCGTCTGGAGGAGGGGCTGGCGGCAGGAAGCTGCGGCTGTCGAGGGCAGCACAGGTAGGGAGCACCCCCCACCCCGGCCCAGATAAACCCCATCTCTTCTGACAGCTGCTGGTCCCAGAAGACTGGGGCTGGAGAGAGAGGTAAGGTCAGCTGGGCCACGAACGTTCTTCCTCACGACACACAGAACCTGTGTGTGTGGCCTCTGACACAGGGACTGTTGGAAGAAGGGCCAAAGCTTTGCTCAAGGCTGGTTAGTGTGAATGCAGACTCTGCCCTGGAGAGACAAAGGAGATGTCAGGAATGCGTGCCCTCTGCGTGCAAAGGCCAAGGTGAAGGCTACTTCAGGTCTGGGCTTCTGATTCACAGTTTATAAACCGGAGACCATGGGCTGAATCCATTTTCTGTGCTTTGTTTGGCTGGCAAGGAGCTTTGCCGGGGAAAAAAAAAAATTAAATTATTTTCTAGCATCTTCTAATTAAGAGATTTCAAGGTCTAGTGAGCCCCGGGGCTTGGTGAGTACTTGGTCCTTTCAGAGTGGGAAGTGGGAGTCTATTTAGGCAAATTAAGCATGCATACATACCTTTACCAGAAACTCCCCCCTGGATATAGATTCAAGAGAGATGGTCACGCAGATCTGGAAGGAGAGGATGAGAGTCTCTGCTGTGGGGCTTTTTGAGGCAGGGGATGGGGAAAGAGGAGGCAAACTAGGCCTCCATTGCTGAGGGATGGATAAATGCGGTGTAGATACAGCAATTAGAAGCCACAATCTTGAGGTGTATACAGCAGCTTGGATAGATCTCTAAAAACATAAAATGCTGAGGGGGGTGGGGAATAGAATTAGGTTTTTAGCACAATGCTATCTACATAAATTAAAACCCATGCACATGAAACAGTATAGGTTTCGTAAAGTCATAAAAATAAAAGCAATTAGGCCCAGCATACCGGGTGCAGAGGAAGGAGCCAGCAGTGGAACGGGGAAAGAAGAGAGAAATCCACTCAGATCTCCTTGCACGGGCCGACGATGCACACCAGGAACCGAGAAGCAGGCTTAAATCACTTCTGAGGTTCCTGAGACCGAAGCCCCGGAAGCCTGGAAGTTCATCCCTTAGGAGCAAGGGAGAGGGACCAAGGACTAAAAGAGGAAAGGCCCTGTTATCCCTCTCCAGGAGTGCCCAACGATGCGCCCAGATGCCGTGCGCCACTTAAGGGTCTTAACTAGGTCTGTGTACTCCTTCCTTCCTAAGGATAGGACCTCCCAACACAGCTGTCGCGTTCACTGTCCCTGCTTTTTGGCAAACTCGGGGCCTGATGGGGAGTCTGGAAAGCAACCAGGCCTCAGGGCACACATACAGGAGCATCTAATGCAGCCCAGAGGGTCAGTGAGGCTTGCTGGAGGAAATGACATCCAGGCAGAGACCCAAACAAGGGGCACAGGCTGGCTGAGTGATTCTGCCCCCTCCCAGGGACTTTTGGCAGGTCCCTTCCCAACCTGAGCTCATTTGCTAATCAGTGGAAGAAGAAGGTTGAGCTCTAATTTGGGGGGAGGGGAAGGCTGCTAAATCGGGGCTTCCATGAATGTGCCTGAGGAGCCTCTACACTATCCAGAGTGACCCAGCAAGGCTCCAGGCCCCCATCCCAGCCTCAGTTTACTTTTTGTGATGAACACAGACATGTGCAGTCCAGGCCCTCCTCCAAGGAAGGGTGTGGTGTCCCTGATGCCCCTTGAGCATTCCCTTCAGCTGCAAAGAGCCATCATGCGAGGACACGCCCCTCCCAGGGTGGCCACACCCAATGCCTGACCAAAGAGGCTGGTGGGGGAAAGTCTTGGCCATCCTGGCCCCTTGAGATAGCTCTGATGGGCCACCATCAGCTACAGAGCCCCCCTCGGGGGTGGGCCTGGGCTGTCCCAGCCTGACCTCTCCCTCTGCTGCTTCCTGCTTCCTCCCCTCCTTCCCCAACGGTTCTCATCCCACAGACCTTCCCTGATAAACACCCTGCACACGAAACTTGTCTCAGAGCCCCACGTCCTGGAGGAGCCAGCGGGCGCTATTTGATCATTAAAACTGGCCTAGAAAGTACCAAGAACAATAACATCAACGTTATTTGTTATCGGTCAGTTATTATTAGTCCGCGGCCAAAAAATAACACACGTCAGAACTAACAGACTAAAATTCCCCTGTAGCCACAGCAGTCGGTGAGAACAGCCAGGGTCAGCCATGAAATGCCCCTGACCGACCGAGCACAGCTTCAAACCCTTGAGTACACCCGGGCGTGTGCAGCTCTGAACGTTAGATAATAGGTTTAGTGTTATTTTCTGTAATAAGCTCTCTTGGGTATTTCCCAGTGGTTTCATTTATTAATTACTCTCACTTTGTGCAGAATTATTGATTTAGGTGCACAAAGTTTGATTTTCTTTTTTTTTTTTTCTGCTTCGGGATACTGTTTTCTTTGAGAGTCAGGTTTACACAAAGAGGTAAAGAGGTCACAGCCACCTGAACCTCAGGTGTCTGGCAGGATTTGATGTAAAGAAAATAAATAAATAGAAGAGAAGAGAAATGCAAGCAAGACGGAGGCTCAGTATAGGTTTTTTTTTTTTTAATGCTTATTTATTTAAAAAATATTTTTTAATGTTTATTTTTGAGAGAGAGAGACAGAGCACAAGTTGGGGAGGGGCACAGAGCGAGGGAGACACAGAATCCGAAGCAGGCTCCAGGCTGTCAGCACAGAGCCAGACTCGGGGCTCGAGATCACAAATGGCGAGATCATGGCCTGAGCCGAAGTCAGAGGCTTAACTGACTGAGCCACCCAGGCGCCCCTGAGGCTCGGTATAGGGAAGTGACTTGCCCAATCTCCCAGATCTCGAAAGTGGCAGAGCCAGGACTTGAACCCACATCCTTCTGACTCCAAAGCCTGGACACAAGCCCCACACCACCCACACGGGTCAAGTCACACGACAAAACTCTGGAGACCAGACTCAGGTTCTAGCTGCTAACTGTGCGAGAGGTGAGGTCAGATGTACCTTGCTTGAGGCCCTAGAAGAAATGCCAGTTGAAACCAGTTGTGATCAGAGAGTGTGGCCTTAGGATGGCTTAACCTTTGGAGAGACCCTGAGGCTTTATGTCAAGTGTGAGAACCGGGGGTCTGAGGGACCCCAAGGAAGGGCGTGTCCCCAGCTGCTCTGAGGGCAGAGGTCCCACGATCCAGAAGACTGGGTCAGCCCCTGAGTGCCCTGACCCCATCTACCCACCATCATAATTCTGCCCCCAAAAGGAGGGACAGCTGTATCATTGCAGCCCAGCCCCCAGTCAGGACAGCCCTGCTCCAGCCAGCCCTAGGGTTGCCATAGCAACCACTTGAGGCGGCTGGATTTCCACTAAAGAAGAAAAGGGAGGAAGGTGGCAGCGGGGAGAGGTGAGGAAGCAAAGTCTTGGAGGGTGTGGTGATTCACCTTGTTGTCACCCCCAGTGAGGGGGAGAGGGGCCCCAGTCACTTCGGAGAACTGGAAACACAGAGGGTTACTTCAAGTCTTCCCAGATGCCTCACGCTTCGGCACACAGAGAAGGTGGTCAAATTTGCACCGGGTCCTGGGGCAAACGGGAGGTAACTTGCAAGCATCTATAGGGAACGAGGTGGAAAAAACTATTACTTTTTTTTCTGTTATATAATTTTGATAAAAGTACGATGGAATAGGGGGAATGTTAAATATTGGATATGTATAAAACTTCCCAATAAATCCTTTGCAAAAAATTTAATGAGAACCTACGCTTTCTTCCATGAACATAGTTTGGTTTCTTTGTTGTTGTTGGTTTTTTTTTTTTAAATATCAGGCTTTACACACGAAATGGCCATACATAATTCTTGATGGGGCTTTTTAATGAGGATCTCTTGAAATTCTCGGAAGTCACTATCGACAGGAAACTTTTGTTCGCACGGTACCTAATAAAAAATGTAAAAGCATTTTATAACCATTCAAAAATGTGTAACACTTGAAATTATATTAAAAGAATCTAACAGCTCTTCCTTTTCTTCCTTTGACAAATGGAATGTTGGAATTTCTTGTGATAATGTGACTGGATTGCGAATACAATCAAACGTTTCATACCCAGTATTTCAAAATAATGATGAAGTTCTAATTTGCAGAATGTGCATGTATTGTTAGAACTCTCTCCTTGCAGCTAATGTGGATGCCAGTGAAAGGGCACCTTACCAGCAAATAGGCTTAAGCGACGACCTTACATAAAGACAGGGGTTTGGAACCTTCTTCCCAGAGCAGCTCCACCCTGGAGATCCTGCCCAACTTCCTGATCGCCCCCTTCATATCTTGGCCCGCACTGGACTAGACACTGGGCTTCTAGGACACAGGGATGTGAACTTCTCTTGTGAGTCCAAGGACCCCTTGTCCATCATGGGAATCACAGTGCTCTGCAGCTGGCTGCTGATACAGGTGTGCAGGTGACAAAATACTTCTTAAGCCATGCCCGGCCCAACATGGTGCCAGATGTCACTCCTCAGTGTGCAGCCTACCGGAACCGCAGGGCCCTTCTCTGCTTCCCTCTGGGAGACCAGGGTGCCCTGTCTGGTAAGGGGACCAACCATCCCAGTTTGCCTGGGACTGAGATGTTTCCAGGGATGTCGTTTCTTCAGTGCAAAAATTGGGAAAGCCCCAGGCAATCCGAAAGGAGCTGGTCATCCTGCAGAGCTACCTGAAGGCTGTAACAATCAGTTCTTCACTGCCTTATTATAAACCATTCTCTGTGCACATGCACACACACGCACACACACGTTGCAGAGTTCTGGGTAAGAGAAATGTCTGTGCATATAAATAACATGGGGATCTTATTGCAAATGAAGATTCCGAATCAGCAGTCTGGGTAGGGTTTAAGATCTACGTTTCCTTTTTTTTTTCTTTTTTTTTTTTTTAAGATTTTATTTTTAAGTAATCTCTACACCCAACGTGGGGTTTGAACTCACCACCCCGAGATCAAGAGTCACATGCTTCACTGACAGAGGCAGCCAGGTGCCTATATTGTTCAAAATATTTTGAACAAATGCCTGGGTGATATAGATGCCATTGGTGCGTGGGTCACCCTTTGAGCTTCAAGGGCTTGGGTCACAACACTGAAATCAAAGACGATTCCATCACTGTGAGCGGATGTTTGCGGACAGCAGCCCCAGAAGAACCGGCAAGAGAGAAGAGAAGGGCCACTGAGGGGCACCTGGGTGGCTTGTTAGGTTAAGCATCCAACTCTTGATTTCAGGTCAGGTCATAATCTCACAGTTCATGAGATTGAGCCCCATATCAGACCCTGCATTGACAATGCAGAACCTGCTTGGGATTCTGTCTCTCTCCCTCTCTCTGCCCCCTCCCCTGCTCACAGTCTCTCTCAAAATAAAACAAACATGTAGGAAAAAAAAATCTTCTGAGTATTTCAGCCCTTTAAAAAGAAGAAGAAGAAGAAGGGCCACTGAAACCCTTCCCCTCCATTTGAAAACCAACCATTCCTGGGGCACCTGAGTGGCTCAGTGGGTTGGGCATCTGACTTCGGCTCAAGTCATGATCTCGCAGTCTGTGAGTTCAAGCCCCATGTGGGGCTCTGCGCTGACAGCTCAGAGCCTGGTGCCTGCTTCAGATTCTGTCTCCCTCTCTCTCTGTCCCTCCCCCACTCGCACTCTGTCTCTTTCTCTCTCAAAAATAAAATAAAAACATAAAAAAAGAAAAAAAGAAAACTATTCCCAAAGGCCCATGGATTTGGAAAATTGCTCTCTGTATTAGGCAAATGTCACTTATGAGGATGCATCTCCCATTACCCCTAGGTGGCTCTGTGTCAAAATCAGTTGACATCAAATGGACCCTGGCATGAGTCATTACAGAAAGTTTTAGGCAATGGTGAACTCATCAGGCAAGGTCCCTGACCTCCTGGTGTTTCTAAGCTGACTAACAGTTCATACAACCAAAGTGTGTGCATATGTCTTCATTCGTTCCCTTGTTCATTCATTTATTTGCCAAATAATGCCCGAGAACCTGTGTTCTAGGTACTAAGGAAGGATGCTAAGGGTAACCTCAGCACTGCAGTTTGGGGTGATACAAAGTACTAAATACCTGGGATGACCCTCACATTGAAAACAACCAAAATATCTGTTATAAAATAGGAAAAATTTTCTTGAATGTAAAATAAGCTGGCAAGAAAATAAATAATGCACAAGACAAAAAATGCAGGGAATGAAGGCAAGAATCAAAACAGATAAGGAGAGTCGCAGCTGTGTTTACCCAGAGGGCATTCACTGAACCCTGAGAAACATAGCTTTGGTTTCTCTGGTGTCCCAGAGCTAAGCTGACAAAGCCCAGGGACTGCCCAAGGTGCAGAGTCTGATAGGGGTTTCTCCCCTCAAATAGCTGAGGTTTCAAAAGGCTACCCTCTCAGGTTAAGGACAAAGGAGAAATACCAACAATCCCCTCCATGGGGACTGCAAGAAGAATGGATTGTCTTAAAACTGAGCACTCAGTAGAAAATAGAAAAAAATAACTACTGAGAATTTGGAAGCTTCAGTCATTCCTTACACAAGTTTGTAACCTGAATTCACACAACCTGGGTGGTCCCCAAACTCCACAAACCAAGAATTTTATTTACAATGGTTTCTGCCAGTAAGTGCCCCCAGTGGCCTGGCAGATGCCAAAAAATGAAAACAAACATTCTTTGGAAAAACGTTCTGCAATCCCAGGTCTCACAAATTTCCATAAATAGAAATCCAAGGAAAATGAGCAAACCACAGTATAAAACTAACCAAATACACAAGGAAACAAGGCATCATGACTGAGAACCAACAGAAACAACTGGCAAAAGAACAAACTTGCAAGGGTTGTAGGTACTGAACTTATCATAGAATTTGTAAAATAATTATGTGTGCTATTTTTTCAAGAAATAAAAAAACAATCTTGAAAATATGTGCAAGGAACAAGAAACAGTAAGGAACAACTAAGCAGATTTGAGGAAGAAACAAAGATAATGTCTAGAGATAAAAACTATTACAACTGAAATGAAGTACTTAAACTGCAAATTAGACACAGCTGAAGAGAGAATTGGTGAACTGGAAAATAATTACCAAAAAAATAGCCACGATTAAACACAACATGCAAAAAGATGTAATATTAAAGGGAAAAAAAGAATGAAGGACAGGGTAAGTAAGTGTAATGTGTGGCTAATTAGAATTCCAGAAAGAGAAATGTAAGAGAATGAAGCAGAGGCAATATATTTAAAACTGATAGCTGAGAACTTTTCAGAACTGATGAAAGATACCAGGTTCAAAAGCCCAGTGAATCCAAGCAGATTAAATAAAAAGAAGCCTACACTTAGGCTCATTAGTAAACCTTCAAACTCCCAAGTTAATGAGAAGATTTTTTTAAAAGCCAGAAAGAAAATACTGATTGCCCTTGAAAGGAGCACCACTTGATGATGGCTGATTCTCATCAGCATCCATGGAAAACCAGAAGAAGACAGAATGTTATTTTTCAACATGCTGAGAAAATAAATAAATGTCAACTCAAAATTCCATACCCAGAGAAGATATCTTGAAAGATCAAGGGTTAGATAGAGACATTTTCAAATATACAAAAATTGAGAGTTTGCCACTAGCAGACCCTTACTGAAAGTTGTATAACAGGAGAAAATGAAAAGGAATTCCAGAAGTTCTGCGAGGAAAGAAAAAACTGTGTGGGTAAATCTAATCAAATACTGACTACCCTAAAACATATAAAAGGTAATGTATCAAGAAATTTTTTTAAAGACAGAATTAAAATACATGATACAGAAAGGGGCTTCTGCTTCTGCTCATGGAGGATTAAACTGCTTCAGGGTTTTCTCCATCACCATAAACGATTAGGAAAATATACCAAAAGAGGGGGAAAAGAGAGAGAAAGAAAGAGAGAAACAACTGTTTTCAGACATTGGAACAGCACAGAACTGTGCCCTGAAAGAAGATAAACAAATGAGATATATGCCCCGTGACTGTCCCAGCAAACTGCCTGGAGACAGTTTCCAGACTGCAGTTTGGGGACAGGTATTGCAAACAAAGCTCAGTGGTCTCACTGAGTTGAATAGAGGGATATCAGGGTTTAAGAAGATAAGTGAGGTTAAAATTTATGAAGCAGACTGCCAGAGAAAAGGGACATGCACAGAGAGAGAGAGAGAGAGACAGATTCAGGGAAATGTAGAGAGGTCTCTTTGAATCTTTGAATGAGTACTGATCTGCACATGCACAGAATGAAACTCTGGAAGGTCAAGAAAGAACCACTGGAAAGTAGCAGACCAAAGGAGCCCACACAGAGAGGAGAAGAGTTCATGTTCTCATTATCCAGAGTGGTGACACCTCACAATACATGAGATATTGGATAGGGTCCTTGGAAGGGTCACATTTTTGTAGTGGCACTAAAATAGCTGTGCCTTGGGCCCACCATAACAAAGCTTAAAATTAAGCCCTGAAAGGATCAGAAGGATCCCCACTAACTTAACTGTGTGCCAGAAGAAAATCCAATACTCTATAAAAGTATCCACCCAAATCCAGCATTCAACAACAGAAAACACATAATGTCCATATGCCAGGTTATTGCTTCTTGGCTCTAAATGCACCCTTCTTTGCCCTGCTTTGTGACACTGGAGCTGGGAATTGAATACTTGGTGCTATGTGAAACTTGGTCTTTAAAGGTGCTGAGGCAAGTGGGGAGGTTTCACTGCAAGATCATTGCTGCAGAAGAAGTTTCTCTTCCTGGCCCTGGTGTATTTTATCTCCACACATGTCAGTGTTGTTTAGGAGGCCTAGTGGCACTCATTCTCCAAGTCGTCCAAACACCTAATAGACCGCTTCCTGAACCAGCACCGGCCCACTGGCACCCTGGCATATTGGCTACCTGACAGGTAGACCCTGCAGACCACCTAGGACCTATCTGCATCCTCTAATGGATGTCTCAGCCATCAGGTAAGTTGTTGCAATGGAAGTCTGTGGCCCAACCCTCTGGCAAGTTTCTTCTCCACTGGCAAGGCTGTGTGTTCATATGGCAGCCACACCCTCTCCAACAAGGTCTGCATTGAAGGGGCAGGGGTGGAGTTGTCTCTTTCAAGCTCTTAATTCCTTCCTGTCTAATTTCCCTCAGCCCTAGAGGAAGAACGGCTTCCTGTATTCGTTATTCCTGTATTCCTTAGAGGTCTCCTGTAACCCTTATAGTAGTTAACCACATTTGACTTGTTAATAATTACTTATATCAAATTGACCCTGTTCAAATTACTGATGAGATTTCTGTCTTTGCCTGGCCCTTGGCTGATATATCCAGCATCCAATCAAAAGTTACTCAGCATACAAAAAAAAAAAGCTAGCATTGAGTAAATAGGACTCATAACCAGGAGAAAAAGAAATTAGTTAATAAAAAGAGACCCAGCAGTGGCTGAGAGGATAGAATTAGACATCAAGGGTTTTAAAACATTTTAAATCTTATACAAATGTTCAAAGACGTAAAGGAAAACATGAATACAATGAGGATATAAAATGGAATTTATAAAATAAAAGGACCCAAGGGCCACGTATAAAGATGAAAAATACAAATGTGAAATGCAAAAAATATGCTGGATGGGATTACCAATAGATTAGATACTGCAGGAAACAAGATTAGATAGCTTGAGAATATAGCATTAGAAACTATCCAAAGAGAGGCACAGAGAGGAAAAAAGCTAGGGGAAAAAAATGAACAAATATCAGTCATCCATGGGGCAATGTCAGGGTGGCTTGCATATGTATTATCAGAGTCTCAGAAAGGAGAGGAAAGAAAAAAATTTTTTTGAAGAAACAAAAGGCTGAAACCTTTCCAGGTTTGATGAAGATTATATACCCACAAATCAAGAAGCTCCATGAACCCCAAGCAGAATAAAGAAAAACATACCAAAGCACATCATGATCAAAGTTGCTGAAAACCAGTGATAAAGAGAAAGTCTTAAAGGAAGCAGCCAGAGAAAAGAGATATTATATGCAAAGGAGAAAAAAATTAAGAATTATGGAAGACTTCTCACAGAAACAATACAAAGCAGGAGACAATGGGTCAAACTCTTTGAGGGACGCCTGGGTGGCTCAGTCAGTTAAGCATTAGACTCTTGATTTCGGCTCAGGTCATGATGTCACAGTCTGTGATTGAGCCCTGCATCATGGAGCTGAGCGTGGAGCCCACTTAAGATTCTCTCCCCCTGCACTCTCTGCCCCTCCCCCACGCGCACGGACGCTCTCTATCAAAATAAATAACTAAACATTTTTTCAAGATCTTGGAATTGGTGAAATGAGAACTACCCACTTGGAATTCTAAAGCCGATGCAAATTATCTTTCAAAAATGAAGGCAAAAATACTTTCAGACAAAATCTGGGAGAATTTCCCCATTAGCCTCCAGTGCAAAGAAAAAAGAGTGTTAAATAAAAAGGTCTTCAGGCTGAAAGAAAATGATACCAGGTGGAAATTTGGATTTGTACAAGGGGGTGAAGAATGTTCAACAATGAAGAGCAGTAGACCGCTGGTACGTTCAACATGAATGACTCTCAAGTGTCACCTAAGTGAAAGAAGCCAGTCGCAAAAGGCTGCATACTGTATGATTCCATTTACATAAAATCCTAGAAAAGGTAAAAAAAAAAACTGTGATGACAGCAATCAGTTCAATGGTTACCAAGGGCTGGGAACAGAGGAAGTAAACTGGCTACAAGAGGGCACAAGGGAACTTTTGGGTTGATGGAGAAGTTTGGGATATTGTGATTGTGGTTGCCTAACTACACATTTGTCAAAACTTCTCAAGCAGTATACTTAAAATGAGTGAAGTTTATTGTTGTAAATGATAACCTAATAAAGTGGATTATTTACATCAGTACAGAAAACCGTATGTAATGCTTTCGTTTTAAAAAACGCATCACAGGGGCACCTGGGTGGCTCAGTCGGTTGAGCATCCGACTTTGGCTCGGGTCATGATCTCGCGGTCCGTGAGTTCGAGCCCCGCGTCGGGCTCTGGGCTGACGGCTCGGAGCCTGGAGCCTGTTTCGGATTCTGTGTCTCCCTCTCTCTCTGACCCTCCCTCATTCATGCTCTGTCTCTCTCTGTCTCAAAAATAAATAAACGTTAAAAAAAAATTTTTTTTTAAACATGCATCACAACAACCACAGAGAAGTTAAAAAGAGGGCCAATGGAATTAAAGGGTATTAAGGGATTAAGTGTGTTTTTCAAGAAAAGGGTAAAGATATTGATTAACTTCAGATTTGGATAAACTGAGAAAAGAATTTGTTATTTCTAAAGTTACCACTGAAAGAATAGAAACAGATATGTATTTTTCTACTCAGAGGAGGGGAAGAGATAAAATAGATACAAAATATATATATACTGAATCAAAAGTAGGGGTAAAAAACCCCCACACATAATGGGTGAGACAAACAGGAAGCATGAAATAAGTTGGTAGCTATAAATTCAAACATATCAGCAACTGCAAGACATGTATATGAGCCAAAAGTTGGAATCGCAGATTAAACAAATTCTAACCAAAGAAGTCATGCGTTGCTCTCTTGACATCAGACAAAATGGACTTCAAAGCAAAAGCATTGCCTGGTAAACAGGAACACTTCATAATGATAAAAGGTTCAGATCGCCAGAAATGCATAACAATTTGAGAATTGTAAACATCTAAAGATGCAATCTAAAAATCATAAAGAAAGAAAAATGACAGAACTTACGTGGAAATAGATAAATCCACAATCATAGGGTAAAATCATTAACCTTTCTCAGTAATCACTAGTATAAACAGTTTTTTGGTGTTTTTTTTGTTTTTTTTTTTTTAGTCAAGAAAGATATTTGGCCAATATGTTTAACTTGACCGGATGGACATATGTAATCCACATTGTCAATTACTGCAGAAGCCACGTTCTTTTTGATCATTGTGCTCAGGCTATAGCTGGGACACTGAGGCTCAGAGTAAATTTCTGATTTGTCCAGCAAAGCAAGATGCAGTGCAACAAGGTCTCAAGTTGAGTCTCCTGTCCCTGAATCCTTAATTTTCTGCTTTTCCTGGATGGTTCTAAATGCCTCCTGCTCCCCCCCACCCCGCCCCCCATGCAAGGGCTTTGTCCCAAAGCCATATCCGGCTTCCCAAAGCCAGCTCAAGGCCAGGGTGACATTGCTGAAGGCTGAGGTGTTACCAAGGAAGGAAGAAAGCAGGAAGCAATGCCTTAAGAAGGTATTGTTGCCTGCGGCTGTGATACTATCGTTTGCCAGAGGAGGAAGCCTCCAACAGCTGGGTGTGGTGGTCAGGCTGTTCCCAGACCCCCTCCAGGAAGCTTGAATATTCAGGTTTAAGAAAACTCTATATCCTTTATCACTGGCGACCGTGGGCTTCCCTGGGCCTTCCAGAGAAAGAAAATATTCTGGGTCCCCATGCTAATAATGGCCCTTTGTGAATGGAAAAAGTGCATGGATGCAGAGACCTTAAATGGGGGCAGAAAGGCCAAGTCCATCTGACCTAGAGGTGGTGGCTGAGCAGCTGGCTTGGGGTCATCCCCAGGAAGCCATTTTCCCAGGAATTTAGATGATCTTGGGAATACAGCCCAAGATGGTGGGGCAACTCACCCAACTTCTACTCCGGAGGGTCACTCCTCCAAGGGCGCCCAGAGTCTTCTGGTACCGCCTTGTGGGTAGGCCAGTTGTCCCTGTGCTTAGCGGCCGTTCTGTGGGCATTTCTGGTTATCCCTCACTTCTCTCCCTGGAATCAGCCCTCAGTTCCAGGCCTTGGCTGGTAAGAGGACAGCTTTGGCTCCCAAGACATGTTATTAAAGTGTAACTTTGTGCATTGGTTGGTAGCAGTTCAAATTAGAAGACCTTACCAAAAAAAAAAATTGCCCAACAAGTGTTCATTGAGCAGCTATTGTATTCCAGGCACCTTGCTGGGAACTGTGGGCAAAATGGTAATGATGGTGACGATCGATGGTGAAGATTAGATGCCTTAACGGCCAGCATTTCTTGGGCACTCCCTTTATGTCAAAGCACCAGGCTCTGCACTTGAATGCATTACCTTATGCAATCTCTACCTTATGCAATCTCCCCGATAGTCCTGTGAGGCAGGTATTGCAATGATTATCTCTGTATAGATAAGGACACGGAGGCTCAGAAGGTTAAGCGATGTGTTAAGGTCACACAGCAAGTAGGGGCAAAGATGGGACTGGAACCTAGAACCACGCTTTTTATCACAATGGTCCCCAAGGTGAGTACCACCCAACAGCAAATACAAGTCACCAGCAGGTGGCAATTCCCGGATGCAAACAGTGACATCAGAGGGGGAGACAGTGACAGATCAGTGACAGAGGGGGAGACAGGCAGGTTGGCAGAACTGAAGTTTCGATGGAGCGCTTTGGGGCTCTGTGAAGCCTTGCTAGTTGTCTGCGTGTGCCCCGAGCAGGCAGACTGCAGGCCCCCACCCCAGCCGGGTCCTCAACTTGGGCATTAGTTCCCCAGTCTTACCTACATGTACACATGAAGCCCAGTCTGCCCCAGTGGCCGCTCAGCCCACAGCTTCAGCCAGACTCCCTGATGGGTCCCAACCTTGGCCACCTGCCCATGAGGCTTTGATGCCAACCTCTTTTCCAGCCCACAGGACACCGAAACGCGTGTGCGTTCCCAATATGTCTGTGAATGTGCTTCCTCCACATCTTTCCCTTCCCGACAAGGGAAGTCATTCAGCAGGGAGAAATTCCTCCCCAGGGAGGGGACGAGCCAGGAAGGGCAGGTTTCTCCTAGACAGTTCCCTCTGGGATGATAAGTGGAGCCCAGGGTGCTCCCAAGAGCACCTGCTGTTGGCGAGAAGAGAAACGAGTGAGCAGGTGGGAACACCCAAACAGAGGCGAGCCGTGATGAAAAGAATCCACGAGACAAGCCCCCTAGAGCCGCAGGGAAGTGGGGGCCCTGAGCATGGGGACGAGACCAGGAAGTAACTCCTTAGGACCAAAGCCATCAAAGCGCTACGCGCAGAAGAGGTGGGGCAGGGCCAGTCCTGCCTACGCGGTGCTCTGAGCACCCTTTCCTGGGTAGGAAAGCGTGCCTCTGCGTCAGCAGGAAACAGTGCTGTAGAGATGTGTCTAGTAGGAAGGGAAGCACGCTTTGTAAAGCGTCAACTTCTGTGCACATGTTTGTTCACTGTTCTCCTCCTTAGGAGCTGTTTACCTTGGAAATTGTAACAGGTGGCCGGGCAGGCGAGGCACCCCAACAAAGAAACAGGAAAGTCAACGTCCAGCTAGAAAGAATTGCTGACCAGGGTTGGGGCCCGGGGGGTGGGGGGAGGGAGAAAGGTTGGACGTGGACTCCTGGAACAAAACTCGGCTCAACCTCCCCCCCGCCATAACTTTTCTCCACCTGCCACACAGATCCCTCGGAAGCCTTGCTCACTGCTTCATGAAGGACCCCGGGCAAGCAAGTAAGTGGGGAGCACCTACCTCGTTCATTCTTTTATTCACTCAACCAGTGTTTATTCGACACCTGTTGTGTGCCAGGTCGCGTCGTAAAAGGCGTGATTACAACTGTGGTAAACACCGCACAGAAGCACAGAGCGCCGTGAGGGCTAGAATCAGGATAGACAAACATGAGATATATAGTCAGTTACATACCGGCCTCTACTCCAGACAGCAGAACTGATCCGGTCAAACCAAGCAAGGGCCGGTAACTAAGCTGAGATGCAAAGGATGGGTGGGCATTAATTAGGAAAACAGGGGACCAGGAGTGACCCAGGCTAAGGAGAGGTCTGTGCAAACGTCACAGTGAGACAGAGACCGGCGTTCACTCTTACTGCATAGAGAGTCCCTCCAAAACTTAGTGGCTTAACAACAACCACTTTTTTTTTTTTCTTTTTTTAAACCCACCGTCTTGTGGGTCAGAAATCCGGGCTGAGTTCAGCCAGACGGTTCCGACGATCCAGGTCATCGAGTGGCTGATCTTGGCGAGGACTGCCTCGTGCAGCTGAGTCAGCGGCCAAGCCACTGAGGAACTGACAGGCCTTGCCCGGGAAGCTGTGGTTCTTCCCTCCGTGGTCTGCGCTCCCCAGCAAGCTATGCTGGGCCTTCCTTCGCGTGCAGCGAAAGGCTCCCACCGGGCAGCCAAAACGGACAGATACGTTCCATGTCTCTGTTCCCATCACGGTTGCTATCATTGTCTCATTGGCCAAAGCGAGGGACGCGGCTAAGCCCAGAGTCGGGTGTGAACAAATTAGGGGCTATAACCGCAACCATCTACCTCAGTGTGTTCAAGGAATTGAAATAAAGAGGAAGAGCGGAGAGTGAAGGAGGGCATGGTGGGGGGGGGGGGGGGTGGCGCGGAGGTGAAGCTGGGGTGGGGGAGCCAGGACCCGCAGAACCTCCCGGAGCCCTGGAGGAGTTTGGTCTTTTCCCTGAAAGCAGGCGAGCCCTCTGTTTCCTGATTCTCTGTCGTGTGTATTTGGTCATCATAAATAAATCCCCCGAAGCCTATATTGCCCTGGGTGAACTAGTAAAATGGATTTTCCAAGCCTGAGAAGCTGAGGACAGGATGTGGAGCGCCGTCTACCCCCCCACATCTCCGCCCGCAGCCCACACTGCGGTAAATGCCTCATCCCATCTCACCTCTGGGCCTTTGCACCTGCTCCTCCCTCAGCTGGAAATGATCTTCTCACACCCTGAGTCGGGCCGGTGCCTGCCTCTCCAAGACTCGCTTCAGGTAACACCACCTCAAAGAAACCTTCCTTGACTTCTCTAAGTCCCCAAGACCCAATACACATCAAATGACACCATAAGGCCTAGGGAATAAGCCTGTCAGTACAGTGGCCTGGTGGTTTCTAGGACCAAGTGTGTATGGGGCCCAGGCCTGCCTGCGGGGCACACGCCTGGGGGCACAATGCTTTACCAATGCTGGAGCCATCTTTTTATGTGCGTGCCCCCCACTAGCCTGTCTTTCTTGAAGGAATACCCACAACCCTGGGGCCCGTACACAGAAGAGTCAGAAATACTCGAATGAATGAGCGATTCTGTCACCAAACAGGACTTTCCTCTAAAGCCCCGGTCAGCGTTATGAAAGTCTTGTCACAGCAGTTGAGGGGAAAGGTTCTCCAACGAGGCCAGCAGCTCTGGTGTCTTCCAGTTCCTCCAGGAAACCACCCTTCCAGAAGAGAGAAACCTCCCAGCTCTAGGACAATCCAAGGCAGGGTGGTGGGAAAGTAAAGGGCAGGGACCTCCTTGGGAGAAAAGTGCCACAGCGCCATTTACTGTAACTGAGAAAGAACCAGCCGGCCATGGCCTCCATTGGAGCAGGCCTTCCCCGGGTGCTAGAACAGCTGGCCGGGGGCCCTGAGGGAGGTACTGATCACCCGAGCACTGATGCCCGGAAGCCAATTCATAGGTTGGCTCACTCACCACAGATTGGAGAAGCAGAGCCTGTGAACCAGGGGCTGAAAAGCGGGCCTCAAAAGCTCCAGGCCCCGCCCACCAGTGCTGACAGACTTTTCCAAACTAGCCTACTGTTCGTGGAGCCTGAGAGTGTAAATCACACTGTCTCCCTTTTGCAGGGAGGAAACTTGAAGCCCAGGGAGATAAGCCTTTGACTCATCGGCCCCTTTCAGAAGTCACAGCCGCCCAGAGAGCTGACTACCCTTCCCAGCCTCCCTCGTGGCTACAGGCGGCCATGCTGACCAAGCTCTAGCCAATGAGACGTAAGGCAAAGTGATGTCTATGACTTTGGGGGTTTGCTCCCAAATGGCAGAGCTGTGCCCTCCTTTCTTGTTCTTCTCCTTCCGAGGCCTAGCGAGCCATCTTGGACAACACAGACGAGGGCAACACCTCAGAAAAATGGAGAAGCAACAACATGGAAAGAGCCTGGGCCCCTCATATCTGGGCGCACGGCCTGGGGCCACCCTATCAGCCCTGACCGGCTTATGCTGCACACACTGTTGATAAAACAGCCCGTCTCGCTGAGGCTACTATTACCTAAGCTATTTGCTGCAGCCACTGAATCCGTATCCTCCTGACTCACCACATAGCCCAGGAGTGAGTTTCCTCAGGAAGCCCAGGACCACTGGGACTGCCCAACCCCAGGGGCTCTCATTGTCCCAGGACAACAGAGCTGTGACCTCCACCCCAGGGCCCAGCTGTTTTCTTGAAGTAAGAGCTGGGGAAGTTGCTCAGAGGAAGCTGCTAGATTGCCAAGGATAGGAAGAAAAATAAACACAGCTGATATTCCACCAGCATAGACACCAGCACACCTGCACGACTTGTTAAAACGCTGAAATTCTTCCAGGCCAGCTGATAAGCAGCCCCGGCCCTGAGCCACCCCACCCCTGGAAGGGTCCCCTTCCCCGGCTATCCAGGCCCCAGACCCAGAAGCTAAAGGGGCAACGCCCGGCCCGGAAAGGGGTCACCAGGACCTCATCCTGACCCCTGGACGTCGATTCGGCAAGCCCTACTGCTTGTTAAATGGTTTGAACCTGACCCCTGGCCACCAGGTGCCTGGTCTGAACTGACTGCATGGAAATGAACCATCGAAGTCAGCACTGAGGGTGACGAGGGTGGCAGGAGATCTGAAAGCCGGACACTGGCCGCTGAGTCCCCTCCTCCACCTCCCTGCGTCCCTCCCTGCCTCTCCTCCCCCAAACCAGAAACACTTGGCCCACCAAGGCCTGCCCTTGCCGATTCAGAATGTGCCACAATCACGCCCAGATATTATTGCACACTTTTATTTACAGAAAACACAGATAAAGCATTTCAATGTTCATTTAGCAAACTGATCCACTCTTTTTTTTTTTTCTTTTTGGCACAAAGAAATATCACTGATGGACCCCAAGATCAATCGGAAACCCCTAAGATTTATCAGCCGTCACTGGTCCAGGGGCAGCCACGAGACTCAGACAGACAAACAGACAGCATCGCCACAGACTGGAAAATAATAAACAAGGTCCACATTCACCTCACAGTAAAAACCTGCTCACCGACAGGCAAGGGCGGGCAGGAGGGGGCAGTTTCTCTGCTCCCAGGGGGGCAGCGGGCACTGGGGGCAGGCAGCAGGGTGGGGAGGGATTAGACACCATTCATAAATTAGAGAGAGGTGGCCTTTTTTGTTTTTAACCTCTTACCTTGTGGAAGTAAGACAGTGCAAAAACTACCATACCCGGACCACTCGTCCGTTGGAGAAGCTTCCGAAGTTCTGTGGTTTGGGGCACGTATCTCTCCTCGTGGGCGCCCGTGTGTGTGTGTGTGTGTGTGTGTGTGTGTGTGTGTGTGTGCGCGCGCGCGCGCATGCGCTCATGTGAATGTGTGAGTGTCGTGCTTGTAAACATTGTCACTATCCACGCAGAGACCCAGCATCCGTGTGTCTGAATGGGGTGGGGTAGGGGCTCACCCCACTTCACGTCCCCTCTGCCCCAGTGATTCCTGTCCAAGACATAGTGCAAATTTCAGAGACGAAAAGGGGGGCAGAAGGAAGTGGAGGGTGGGCAGGGGACAGGAAGGACACAAAGGCAGGGTGGGGGCGGGAGGGGGAAATAAGGCAACAGTTAGAAACGGTCCATTTTATCAAAACCGACGCCACGTGCCCCTCACCCCCACCCACGGCGCCCTCGTCACGAGAAAGGGCGGAAGTCCCGCTCCTCCACCAGACTGATGGAGGGGTTCTTGAGCTCCTCCTCCGACGTGGCCATCTTGTAGCCCAGCTGCGCCAGCACCCGCTGGCAGGCGTTCTGGGCAAAGGCCACGATGTCGTAGGAGAGGCGGAAGCGCCACTTCTCGGCCGTGGCCGCCGAGTTTCGCACGGTGCCGTATTTGTGCTTGCCCAAGGTGGGGTCGCCCCGCGTGTTGTTCTGGATCCAGCGGGCCACGTGGCTGTCCAGGGGGATCCCCAGGAAGCCGTAGATCTCCTCGGTCTTCTTCATGGGGTTCCTGGCCAGGTCCTCGTAGCGCACCAACATGTACTTGCCCTTGAGCCACGCGGGTCGCGTGAGGCCGGTGGACACGGAGTTGGAGAAGTCCTCGCACACCGTGGTCAGCTGCGTCACGTCCAGGTTGTAGGGCTTCCTCCCGGTGCCGTACCAGAGGCGCCAGAGCCGGTACGTGTCGCGGAAGGTCTCGCTGCGGGAGGCCAGAATGCCACGCGGGTCCCGGACCAGCTGGATGACCTTGAGGTTCAACCGGGGGTCCTCAACCAAGGCCCGAAGGTCGTTGACCTCGGGCACCCGCACGGTCTTGATGGCCACGTGGCTGCGCTCCCGACAGGCCTCGGCGGCCACCGTCAAGTTCAGCACGCCGCACTTGCGCACGCAGTCCCCCTCCTCCAGCACCAGGTCGGCGGAGCCCGGGGGGTCACACACGGGGCGAGAGCACAGCACCCTGCTGGCCCCGCGGCGGAAGATCCTGTCAGTGGTGTGGTTGACGGGCGGCGGCTTGATGTAGTTCTCCAGGAAGTAGAGGTCACAGTCATAGAGGCTCCTCAGGAGGTCGCGGCTGGCGCCCAGCATGACCCGCCGGTCCGCGGGGCTCTTGCCCTGGGTGAAGCGGGGGATGAGCGTGTTCTGCACGTGGTAGAGGGGCTCGAACAGGTAGAAGACGTCCAGGTGCTGGTTGAAGAGCTGGCCCACGAAGGAGGAGCCGCTGCGCGTGGTGGCCAGAATGAGGATGTGGGTCTTGCGGGAGAGGTTGTAGGCGAAGGTGGGGCCCTCCTCGCACAGCCGCTCGGCCAGCCCTGCCTCTGCCAGCCCCGGGCAGGTGTGGAAGGACTTGGCGGTGAAGGTGCGGATGGCCGTGTACTGGATGGCGATTGAGGCCAGGGCAAGGAGGAGGACAGCCTTCCAGGAACATTGCATGGCTGGGCACCTTCATGGGGCTGCTTCTCCACCATGCGGGGTCTGCGGGCAAAGGTGGGCAGCCCTCAGGAAGCAGCCAGGCGTGGGTGCCTCGCTCGGCGCCCTTAGAAGGGCTGGCCTCCGGGGGGGCCCTGGCACCTACCTGATTCCCTCTGCCCCGTGCTCACACACACACCTAAGGGCTGAGCAGCTTCCAGGCTAGACTTTCCAAACTCGGGACTCCTGGGAGTTTCTGGGCACTGAACAAACGGACTCCCCCCACCCCCGGGGACTCCCATTGGGACCCTTGAGTTCCTTAATGGGGCTCCGCGGTGCAAGAAGCTGACTTCCCCGGCTCACACACTCAGGAGCCCACCACTCCCTGCCTCCAGCCATTCTCTGCCACTGCCTGTCACCCCTGCCAGCACCTCCTGGGCCCGCCTGCATCTTCCACCCCCCGTGAGCAGGCACCTGGTCCCCCCACGTGGGCATCTTTCCTCCAGCCCCTGCCCACCCCTAGGAGGAAAAAGAGCTCATGTCAGAGGCTTCCTCCTGCGTCTAAGGGACCCCTGTACGCCCTACGTATCCACTCACCTCTGCCCCCTGGGCCCAGGAAAGGGGGACAAATGTGTCAAGCCCACCTCCCCAACTTAGGGATGTAGGTGACTAGTTTACTCTAGCTGAGGACTCCTGGGATCCCCCGGGTTAGGAGAGCCAACTGGCCCAGAACAGGACAGTTCCAGGGCTGCTGAATAGCATCCCTTACCCAGGCCCCAGCACACTCCAGGTTTGTTTCTGGCCACAGGGGCAAGGGAGGGGTCCGGGCAGAGGGTAGATGACCCCCACTGACAGCAGGGTGAACCGGCTCTTCCGGGCCCCCCATCCCAGCCAATCCTCAAGGACCTCCGCCATTAGGCTCTCAGCCCTTCTGTCCACAGGGGGAGCTCAGAGGCCCCACTGTGACCCAGCAATGGCCCCAGAGAACCAGGCAGGACAGAGAGGAGAGGAAGGGGTGGAACAGAAGGGACACCTGAAGGAATGAGAAAGTGGGTGGGGTGGGGACAGGAGAGCAGGGAAAATGAAGGGTGTGTCACAGGTCTGGAGGGAGGTACCAGCCTGAGCATCTGGAAGTCCCCCCCAAGAGAGGCTGGCTCAGCTCCCAGGCCCTGGGGGAGGGCTGGGGCTGCTCCAAGAGCGAATGCAGGGACGGCTCCACCACTCACCAAAGAGGGGCTGCTCCGAGCTAGGGAGTCCACAGCTGCCGGGGCTCCTGGCCTAGCCGGCGGTCCCAGCCTGTGCAGATGCCCTGTGGCCAGCAGACTGCAGAGAGAGAGAGGTAGGGGAGGAGTTCTGGGGGGGGGGGTTGATCTGTCAGCACCGCCCTTCCCACCCCTTCTGTCCTGTGCCCCCACAGACTACCTTCCAAGGCCATGGGACAAGGGCCCTGGCTGCTCTCCCAGATCACTGACTCAGGCCTCCAAATATCCTAGAGCCATCTTTTATCTCCTAGATCTGGCCCTGAGTCCTGGGCCCTCCACCCACGTCCCCACCCCCTAGCCATCCTCTCCTAGCAAGTCACTGTCCCTCACACCACGACCCGATGGGCAGGCCTCCATCACCAGCTGACCAAGAGCTGGTGCCCCACATGGGGAACCACCCCAGGGAGGACCCCCAAACTCATCACCCAAGGCAGCTGCAAAGAAATCCACTGGCCACAAATACCCCGAGGCCTAGCTAGCTCTGTTCAGCTCTGGTGGCCAGACTGACCCACCAGACAGATGCCCGGCACCCGAGAATGGAACGGCAACAGAGTCAAAGCTGTCCCAGAGAATTAGGCCGGAGCACAGCCCCAGCTGGTTCTGCATTTTATTTATTTATTTATTTTTTTATTTATTTTCTGAAGGAGAGAGAGAGAGAGAGACAGAGCATGAGCGGGGGAGGAGCAGAGAGAGAGAGGGAGACACAGAATCCGAAGCAGGCTCCAGGCTCTGAGCTGTCAGCACAGAGCCCGATGCGGGGCTCGAACTCACGGACCATGAGATCACGACCTGAGCCGAAGTCGGATGCTTCACCGACGGAGCCACCCAGGCGTCCCTCATTCTGCATTTTAAATTGACAGAACCACCTGACCCTTCAAAGTCTGACTCGTTCAGTGACTCCCCAAGAGAGGTTTAGAGAAGTCAACAGGGCCGCCAGGGGGCTCACCTCAGACCTCCCGGTGGAAATGGCAGCTCTGTCTAGACAGCCCAGACGCCGAGGCCCGCACGGAAGGGACAGCCGGGGAGGGAGGTTCTTCTTCCAGCCACAGCGGAGAGGAGAGCGGCTACCTACAACTCAAAGCAGAAGTGGACCAGGGAGCATCCCTGACCTTGACGCTGCTCGCGGATTCTAAGTTAAAACGTCAACACCGTGGCGAGCGTTGTTTCGGTTAGCATCTTCGGAGTACTTCCTAAGTGCTAAGCCTTTGACCTGCATCCGCTCGTTTATTCCTCACAGGAACTTCACGTGGAAGCCAGTTCTCAGCTCCGTTTCACACTGGAGAAGGCTGAGGCACAGAGAGGCGGAGTCACCCCCCTGAGCTCGCGTGCCTGGCTTAACGCACATCTAGCAGGTTCCCAAAGCCCTCGCTCTTTCCCTCTGAGGAGATTTGACCTTGTTCCTCCAGCTTACGCGCACTTGGCCTTCAAACATGCATTCGATTAATGTCCCCAGCCCACTTGTGAATCGGCAAGAGAGAGACGGGGCCTAAGAAGGGTACAGACGATCCGTAAGACTTACGGCATGTTCCTTCCCTTCGCTGTCTGGTCTTGTTGATCTACTGGCTCGTGGCTGAGGGGGTGAACTTGTGCCTTGTGAATATTCTGCCCACATCCCGCTATTTGGCATGACTCCTTTGGGGGAGGGGTTCGCGGATCCTCACGTCCCAAACCTGCCGTGCTGCCTGGCTCGGCCAACTCTGAACACTATGCGGTCCCTTACAGCCCCCTTTGGGAGGGCAGGGTCTTCACTGCCATTGTTTAGATGGAGAAACTCAGGCTCAAAGACTAAGCAAATGGGCATGGGCAAACAAGGAGTAGCAGAGACTCGAATCCCCGTGTCAGACTCTTAAGCCAGTGCTTTGAACCCTTTACCATCAGCTTAGCGGAGTAGAAACAGACCTAAAGAGTCTGGGTGCCTCAGGGAGGGGCACAGAAGCGGGGCTGAGGTGACGGTGGGCCATCTGAGGCTCTGGGGGTACTTAGTACGTACAGGGAATAGTACCGCGTCACCAGGTGGCAGTAAATAGGAGAAGAACACAGTCTAGATTCTTGCGAACCCCCAATGTGATCAGAGAAAAACCACACCCCCCATCCCTCCCCCCCCCCCCCCCCCGACTCCTCGGCAGTAGAGAATGCTGACTCCATCAACAGGGTTGGGTGAGGTGCCCAGCAGAACCGCCTCTCTGCGTTAAATTAGATCCTCCTACAAAATGCAGGCCCACCCTGCCTGAGTGCCGCAAGACAAATGCCTTTAAAGAACAGGTAGGGAATACCATTAATAACAGTGCTCGTAATATTTTCTTAATGTCTTTTTTAAACTTATTTTTGAGAAAGAGAGTGTGTGCAAGCAGGGGAGGGGCAGAGAGAGGGGGGACAGGGAGAGAGGGGGACAGAGGATCTGAAGCAGGCTCCGTGCTGACAGCAGCGAGCCCGATGCGGGCCCCGAACTCACACATGGTGAGATCGTGACCTGAGCCAAAGTCAGAGGCTTCACCAACTGAGCCGCCCAGGCGCCCCTGCTCGGTCCGAGTTTTAAGTTATTTAAGGGTCTGCAGTTGCAATGCCATTGCATTAGGTGGCACTGCCTTTGCTCTTAACCCGTGAAGATCTGCCCAGATATGCAGCATGACCCGGGCTCTGTTCTAGGAATCACGGAGGGGAGAAAGCATGAAGGCAAGCACTTCCTGGGCATTCACGATGTTTATTCCAGGCAAATGCTCCTCGCACCTTCACGCCAACCCTGTGTGGTTGACGTTGCCATATCCCCATTTTACAGATAAGGAAGCGGGGGGCTCTGCAAGGTTACGTAACTTTCCCAAGCTTACACTCCGAGTAAGGAGCAAAGCCAGGATTCTAGCCCAGGCACTACTCCCTGGAGCCCACACTCGAATCCTCCTCCCTGACCCATGACGTTAGACCCCTGGGGTCCCCACCGAGACAGGAAACAGACGTCTTGAAGAGATTTCACTTAACTCTAAGATTCTGGCACCAGAAGGAGAGGTCACCCATAGAGGGGACCATTTAAGTTTCTCCCCTCACAACTTCCCCCCTACTCCACCCCAGAGAAACTTAAGGCCAGGATTAGCAACTGCTGCCTTGGCTAATAAATCAGAAGTAACTGAAGCATCCCGACGCTACAAATCCCTAAGAAAGGGGGACTCAGTGTCGCAGGTATAGCACCAGCAAGGGAATGCGTTCAAAGTCCCAGCCCCAGGCCATTCCCCTGTCTCCCAGGAGGGCAAAGCTAGGGCATGGGAACAGGAAGATGAAGAAAGTCAGACCCTCCTAGAAAGGCCCCTGCTCTGCCAGCCTGGCAGAAGTGGGCTCAGGGCTGGCCAAGCTTCCTTGGTATGCTGGAGGCATCTGCCCTGGAAACCAGAGGCCCCAGGGCCAGGTCCCACTGTTCCCAGGGGAGCCCTCGCCACTGCAAGGAACTCTCCAACGCCCTTGTCCTCCAAGCCAGACTGTGAGCCCCACGGCCCCTCCCTGGGCTTGGAGCAGGGCCTTCCTCCACCCCAGGTTAGTCACAATCCAGACAAACCCTAGACACAGGAGCCCAGAGTCTGTAACCTCTGTTGGAAGGCAGGGGAGCGGATGAACTCCCAGCAGGAAGCTCAGATGTCAATGTCAGCCACCGTCAGATTAGGGCACAGATAAGGGCACACGGTGGAAGTGAAAAATGCGTCTACATCAGACAACTGTAATCCAGAGCTCAGAGCTCAAGCCACAGAATCACACCCGTCTGGATTATCACGTAGCAGGTGTGTGGACCGGGAATCACTAGCTTTTTCTGGGCCTCAGTGTCCCTACCCATAAAGTGGGCATAGCCATACTAGTGACTGTAAGAATCCAAGCATTGAGTCAATGCCAGGCGTAGAATAACGACCTCATGCTTGGGACACGGGCTCTGGCATGAGCCCCATTGGCGGCCAGGTTTCTTAACCTCTCTGGGCCTCTGTTTTCTCCCCCAAAGAATGGGGACAATTGTAACAAGGCTGTTGTCAGGACTAATTGGTTAACACAGTGCCTGGCATAAAGTAAGCCCTCAATAAATAACGATACCCGTATCATGAAATGTCTTGTTTGCTTTTTGTCTCAGCTGAGCACCTCAGAACAGATCTCACGGACTCTGAGAGTGAGGTAGACACTCTCCCTGACTGCGGTGTCCGGACCTCTGCCAGGCAGGCCTCTGCCCACGTGGCCCCTTCTTCCCTCCTCTCCTCGCCCAGCCTGAGAACTTTCTGCCGCGGAGCCGCCGCAGTGGCTTGCCTGCTGCCCTCTAGTGGCCACATCCTGTAGTGCAGCCCCTTAGCGCCGCGTCCTTGCTGTGTGTGTTCAGAACTCCTGGCCGGCTGATGCAGCTTTATGGGAGGATTCAGCCCGCGGGAGGTGATGTTGCAGGGTGCAGCGAGGTGCGATGATGACACCCCCACCTGAGCTGTGGCCTCTGCTCTGTGCATCCTCTCTTCCTCACCCTCACCCCGAGACAAGCAGCAACAAGCGGCCTCACCTCATCCAGAGGGCCTCTCCTCATGCCTCTCTGGCAGGGGAAGGAACGCTGAACTTAATATCACAGGCGGGAACGGCCTCTGCTTTCCCTGGTTGGGAGACCTTGGACTTATCCCCTGGCCTCTCTGTGCCTCGATTCTTCCACAGATCCAGCGACTCTAAGGGCCTCCCAGCTCTGATCCTAGGAAGGCCTGGCGCTCCATTTTCAGAGTCAGGGCCACCCTGGCTGCAGGCAGAGGGATGCTCCTTTGGGAGCCGGAAAGCCCCAGTCATCTTCCAAGAGGATATCAGGGCTGGCAGCTGGGCCCCATCCCCCTCAGCTTGGTCCACGGCAGCCCCAGCGGGGGCTAAGAGCCAAGGGGCTCTGCCCTCTGGTGAGTTCGCCCCCGGCCTCCTGCTCTGTGAAATCCCATGCAACCCAGAGCTGTGGCATTTGCCTCTTCTGGGCCACAGGCCCCTTGGAGAGACACAGTCCCTCTTTCCAGAAAGATTCCTTCGTATCCACAATTTTACACACACAAGCAGAAGGCTCCAGGACCCCCTAAAGCCCACCCATGGGCCCCTTAGAGGCTTCACCCCCTCTATGAGCAGCATTCTCCCCTGCCCCAGGATCTTCTTCCCAGCTGACCATACCAGAGAAGCCTCCACAGATATGTATATACTGATGTGGGGCTATCACCCAAGATAAAGAAGCTAGAGCCAGAAAACACATGTGCAACAGTATATACTACGGCTTGTTTGTAAAAAGGGGATGAGGTGGGGGGAAGGTATTTATACACATGCGTATACAACCACTGAAAAAACTCTCGCTGAACTGGTAAACTGTAGATGCCCCTGCCGGAGGGACTAGGAGACCGGAGCGGGAGGAAGGCAGTTCACGCTGAGCCTCTCAGTTCCATCTGAGTTTATTAACTTTCTGGGCTAGGGCAAAGCCACGCCAGGCAAGACCTGGAGGGGTGGGACACTGAAGTCAGCACTGGTAACTCCCTGCACCTTCTGTTCTGCCCCCAGGGCACTGCCTGCCAGCTCCCCCCCTCCCCCACTGCCAAGGCAGCGGGGTCAAAGTCACTACCTTTTGGCTCTGTCTGTTCAGGCAGGCCGCAAAGGGGAGCAGTCAGCTGGTGCTGCTGAGACAGGGCAGGCGCTGAAAACGAGGGAGACCTCCAGGGGGACCCGGGGCTGCGGGGAGCAACCGAAGCCTGAGTTGGGGAAAGGACTCCCCTCCCAGCTTTTTCTTCCCAAAAACAGTTTGCAAAGCTCCGAGGAGATCGGGAGAGCAAAGAATAAAGATCCTGAACATCGTATTTCTGACCAGCCCCGGGAGCCAGGATGGAGGGGCCCAAGGCTCTGAGGCCCCAGGAACTGGAGCAAGGGGCTGGGGGGGAACTGGACAGGGAGGGAGGAAGTTGGCACACAGACCTCTGGGAGAGCCTGCAGAAAGGAAGTGCTTAATCCCTGGGTCTGCGGTAGCCAGCGCTGACCCACCATCGATGTTTGTTTAGTTAAGACGAAAACATATAAAAGAGCAAGGTTGGTTTTTTTTTTTTCTTCCTTAAAAGAGTGAGGTGATGAAACGAGCAAGTGGAAAAACAAGGGTACAAACGAACGTCTGAAAGAACCAGAAGCCAGATTAGCATACAAGAGCCAAGACACTTCTGGGCCGGCCATGGGGATCAGGGCTACCCGGCAGCCAATGGGAAAAGGGAAATATTTCATTTCAGGTTTCATAGGAGCCATGAGATGAAAATGAAGACATCTGCTCAAGAGATGCCTGACTACTCCTGACATTGACTCTCCTAGAGAACCCTGAGCACAGCCTGCCATTCTCAAGACCTCGTACCTGCTAAGCCTGAGGACAAGTTTCTTGGGGCTGTGTTCTAGAACATCCTTCAAGGTGAGCAGCATGCCAACCCATAATTCAGCCAGGGCAGCCTCCCAGGGGGAGGAGATTTGTTGGGGTCCAGAATCAGCCCCTGTGGTCTGGGTCAGCCCAAGGGAGATCGGAGGCTCTTCTCTTTGCGGTCAGGCCTCCTCGAGTTGAAACACCGGGAGGCACTGGACCTTGTCCCCAGAATCTGCACCAACACAGACAGGGTGTTTGTACACAGTCCTTAGAGTCCCTGGGCCCCATAGCTATCCACAGACCCCACAGGCAGCACGCGTGCATTGTCAGGCACCTTGACAATGTCAAGTTCTTGCAGCCAAGGTTCCAGACAGTGAGTGCCCACCAACTGTTCACCCTCAGCAGAGACACTCAGCTGCCTTTTATGAGCTCTCGTATCTCCGGAGCAGGTCACTCCAATGTCCGTACATAATGACACGGGGGGACACCCATCAGTGTCTCAAGCCTCCTCGAAAAGTTACCCACAGGGGTGCCTGGGTGGCTCAGTCGGTTAAGCGCCCGCCTCCTGATTTCGGCTCAGGTCATGAGCTCACGGTTCGAGATCGAGCCCCGTGTCGGGCTCTGTGCCGATAGCACAACCTGCTTGGGATTCTCTCTCTCTCTCTCTCTCTCTCTCTCTCTCTCCCTTTCTCTCTCTCTCTCTCTCTCTCTACCCCCCCCCACTCATGCTCTCTCTGTCTCTCTCATAATAAATAAACTTAAAAAGAAGAAACAGCTATGAGAACCTGAGCAAGACACTTAACCTCTCTAGACCTCAGTTGTCCTCATCTACAAAATGGGAAAGACGGTAGCAGAACCTTCCAAATAGTCGGGTTGTGAGACAGCACGCCGATAAATACCCAGAGCCTAGCACAGCCCGGGCACAGAGCAACTATTCACTCCACTCGCTAAGTAAGAACCGTGAGTGTGATGTGCGGGGACAACTCAAACCTACAGGCCGGCTGTAATGGCCCGACAAATGTGGAAAGAAGTCCGAACAGATGCCACAGCCTCCTCCCCTGAAGCTCCCACGGCCTGTGTGGTTGAAGACACTTGCTGTGGGGGCTGCAGAGACTGCCTCCCGGTACTTCTGTGGGCCCGGCGGGTTGGCGGGGTCCTGGCCCGTCCTGAGGAAAGTTTTCTCCGGCGGTGGGGAGAGTGACTGACCTCCTGGCACAAGGCTCCAGTGTGCCCAGCGCCTCACGGGGGAAGGATGAGTCAGAAGGGCCCAGTTCCCTCAGGCCGGTCCTACCACAGCCCAGCCTGTGGTAGGCGGACCCTTCTGCCCCGACATTGGGCGGAAAGGCCCCGGTTTCCTGTCCCCCCCCCCAACCCCTCCCCAACAGCCACAGGCAGAGAAGGAACAGTACCGAGGCCCCACCCCCTGGACACCGGGCTCTGGCCCTTCCCCCCAGCTTCAAGGACGGAAACATCCAGCAGAGGCTAAAGCACCAGCAGCTGCTGCTGGAGGGGCTGGCAGGGGGCGCCACCCGTCCCCAGATCCGGGAATCTCCAGCCTGGACCCCGGCTGGCCCCTGAGGATGAGGGCTGGGCATGGGACAGGCTCCCCTGAGTCTCTGACACAGGATGGAGGGGCCGCAGGAGCAGACACCCAGAGGTGACCCCAGCCCTGGCTCACATCAAGTGGGTGCTATAAGCCATCCTTCCCACGTGAGGAGCAGCGAGGCACAGGCAAGTGAGGGCGTTCATCTAGGTATGCGAAGCTGGTCTGTGCTGGGGTCAGGGTTTGAGCTCAGCTCTGAGGACCCTTACCACAAAACAGAAGGCCCCAGGCCTCGCCCGAGAGTAAGAGCATCACCCAGTACCTGGAGACTACAGGGCAGGGGCAGGGAGTGCTGGGGCCAAGGTGGCCCCCAGGGACCCAGGCATTCACCCTGACCCAGACAGGGGCTCATCCAACACCTACTGACCATCTCTAAGGATCAGGTCCCTGGGGTGTCAGCTGGAGGGATGGGGCTGCCTATGGCCCTGCCTGCCTGATCCCCAAGCACAGCAAACAGGTCTGTGCCATCTTGCCACTTCCTGCAGGGGGGGGGGGGGGCAGCTCTCCCTCCCCAGACGAATAACGAAAGGACGATTATCAGGAAGATTGGAAGAGATGATGGGTGTGGACATGCCTGGTGCAGCGTGGCACCTGAGAGAGAGCAGGTGCCACAGACACTCTGGCTAGGCAAGGAGAGGGAGGTGTGAGTGTGTCCTGGGCCCAAAAGCTCAGGACTATCCAAATCCCGTGCAGCCAAGAGGACACCAAAGGTTGTCTTTATTACTACCTGGCCTGAGATGGTCTGGAATGGAACTTACGGTTTGGGCTCCAGACCAGGATAAGGTCTCCCTGCTCCCTAATCCCAGAACTCACTACCAGCCCACAGTTGGTTACATGGACACCCCCCCCCCCCACCGAAGAAGGGCCCCGCCCCCTTCTCATCCACGTCTCCTGGATGAGAAGTGTTAGGGAGAGCCACCCACTGGGAACGTGAAATCGGATGAGTGTCTCTGCCCCCACATCGACAGGGGCCTCAACAAGACACAATGGCTGCTCGCTGAGGGTCTACCGTTATGTTATGAGCCTTTCACGCACCACTTTATCTGACCCTCTCCCCAAGCTTGGGAGTCAGGACTACAGCCGCATCCGTATCACCGTGACAGACAGAGGCTCACAGAGGTTGAGTGACTTGCTCCTACAGCTCAGAAGCGGCAGGATGGGGAACTGGATTCAGCCTTCAGGGCTCATTGTGTGTGAGGTCCTCACCTCTCCCAGGTTCTCCCTGAGGGCTTCCCCTCCTGCCCTCTCTGACCTCCTAAAACCCTGTCTGAACCAACCCACTTAGCTCTCCTGACCCTAGACTCACGCCAACACGGCAGAAGGCGAAACCCAGACCTTGGGCCCTGGACAGGCTTACCGTCCCTGAGCCCCAGGTACCCGGGGAGGGGAGCCCACACCCACCTCCCAGGGCAGGTGAGGGGCTTAAATGAGATCCTAGTATTGTGCCTGGTTCCAGGCAATCACTCAATTAACGATACCTTCAGAACGTTGGCTTCAGACTTGTCTGCCTCCCTCATCCGCCTGCAGAATCCCTGAGGGAGAGCCCCAGGCCCTCTGTCAATCCCCACCCTCGGTGCCCAGCCAGGGCCCGCAGCACGTGGCAAGGACTTGATGGGGCACTAAACAAGCCGCTGGCCCCCCGCAGAGACCCGGAGGAGAGAGCTGTGCCCCGTTCCCCATCCCAGAGCAGGAGATGAGCTCTCCCTCCAATTCCCAGCTCACAGCCTTCCAGCTCTAATCAAGGAGCAAACACAAAGAGGGAATCTCTAAACATTTAGAAAACGCGGGAACTCTGTGCCCCACGTGGCACCATGGGGATTTATAAAGAACAAATCATGCCTGACAAACTTGATGGAATTACAAGACCGGTAGATGAAGGAAATGCAGGCAGGGTAATATATCTTGATTTTTAGCAAAGCATTTGATACAGCGCCGCGAGTAATCTTACAAAATTAATTCAAACAGACTTGGCCCTAAGCACTTGTCATGGGGCCGAAAGCAGGAGGGGGCAGGTCCCAAGGGTCCTGAGTGGAGGAGGCGACCCCAGGGGGAAGGGGCCGAGGGATGGGGTCTGGGAGTGGGGGCAGGGCTGCCCAGACCCAGCACTGGGTCAGATCTTATCTGACATCTTCATTAATGATCCTGAGAGAGGGAGTAAACAGTCCGTTAATGAAATTTGCAGAGGATATTAAATTGGAAGGTGTTGTGAACACCAATGAGGACAGCAAAGTGGTCCAGAGAGACCTGGGTGGGGGAAGAACCTTGGCAGGAAACTGCGATTTTGGCGGGGGCTGGGGGCAGGGTGCTGGACCTGTGGGCTGGGCAGCATCTGGGGCTACCTAGAGAGCCAGAGAAGAGGGGAAGGCATCCCCGGGGCTGGTGTGGAGCTGGCAGTGATGAGATATGAGAGAGGGAGTGCCTTTAGGGAGCTTGGAGCTGAAGCCCACCTTACAGGAGGGAAGGAGGGGCTGTCTGCAGGCCAGGGAGAAGAGGGTGGCAACGGAGAGAAGGGCTGGCTGGTGAGGGAGACGCTGGCTGAGCCATCACCGGTGCCCAAAATGTCCCCGAGGCGCCGCTCTGACACTGCCGAGGCCGAGGCCGGTGCTGCAGGGTAAGGACAGGCCCCTCTCCCAGCCAGCTGGGCAGTAACACATCAGCTGGTGGCTCAGGCTGGAGCCCCTAGCTGTCCAGACTTGGAGGGTGTGCTGGGAGCACTTCACCAATAGAAGATCTAACCTGGGGGCAGGAAGAGGAGGGCAGGGTCCGTTATCTTTCTGGAGAGTTCCCGATCCCTCTTTCATCAGGAGAGAGAGGCCCCTCCAGGATCTGGAAAAGTTGCCCCACCCCAATCTCTTCTCACAGTCCTCGGAGCCTGGACCTGTCCTGTCCCTCTCCCTCTGGCCCAATCCCAAGGAGGCTGAGGCAGAAAGCTGCCCATCCATCTGGACTTGGAGGATTTGTTCCCACAAGGCTCCTAGACAGGTGGGGTTTGAACAGGAGCCAGGGCTCCCTAGCACGGGGACGGGCCCTCAGCAATCTAAATAAATGCTTTGTGGGAGGAAGAAATGGATGGCTGGTTCCCAGCTGGGGCGGCTGGGGGAGGCTCTTCCAAAGCAAGAGGCCAGCCCTACCAGATGTCAAGATCACCTGCACAGAGGATAGACCCAGGTGACCACACAGGGGGTGCTCCTTCCGACCCCCAGAATTAATAATAAGGACACTTCCTGAACAGTTCCGCTGGTTCCATTGCAAGTGCATTCCCCGTATTAACATATTTGACCTTCAAGGCAACCCTGCTGACAGGTGCCCTTTTCTCCCCATTGCACAGAGGACGAAACAGAGGCACAGCGATGAGCCTTGGCACTGACTCAGGAGGCCCAAGGGAGAAGGAGCAGTCGGCCAAGAGCCTCAAGGAAAGCCGGGCAGCTCCTGATGGGAGGACTGCAGGGGGTGGGGAGAGGCAGCCCCTCCTATAGGGACCCTAGAGCCTCGCCCAGCCTCTCCCCACCCCCATCAAAGGGAGTTGGCCCAACTCCTGCCACACTTGTGGAGCCCGATTTTACTATATGTTTCCCTTCTCCCCCACCACCGCCGCGCTACACCGAGTCCTCAGAACAAGTCTGTTTCCATGGAAACCATACAGTGACTCAGGGCTTCGGGACCTTCTCTGAACCAGATTATGAATATCAAATGCTCCCTCCCCGCACCAATGCAGAGTGAGTTAGAAAAGTAAAGAGAGAGCCACGGTGGGCAAGGGAAGGAGACAGAGGCGTGGGCAAGGGGAACTCGGGGGGGGGGGGTACAAGTCTGTTCCCCCACCCCCCCACCCCCGCCCATGAGAGCCTGGCTCCTGGGCCCCTCTGCAGACTCAGTGGAGCACAGATGTATACCTCTGTGCGTCTGCAGCCAGCACACATGCAGCCCCTACATCAGCAGCATGAGCACCACCCTTTCTCCGGAACTAGGATCCTGTGGGTGGGGGCAGGGAGGTAAGGGGGATCTGCATCGTCCCTACTCGGGCCCTGAATATGGCAGAGGGGGCTGAGAGGCCAGGAAGGAGGAAAGCTGCCTGCAAGAGGAGCTCGACTTCCAACGCCGGGGAGGAAACCTCTGGCCAAAAGCATTGTAATGTTTAGCAAAGAGGGAAATTTGGATTTTAGGGGGGGAAATGTGTTTCTGCTTTAAGATGAGGAGGCCGTGTTAAGTATATGTGCCCGGGGCGGTGGCGGCGGGGGGCGGTGCATGACTATTATTTCAAAGGCCCCAGCAGGGCTGGGGTGATCATTAGCAGAAACTTCCTCTCAAAAGCCCCCCACCCTGGCCTGGCTTAGGGCAGCTCACCTGCCCTAATGGAGACAGTATCCGGGAAATCAAAGTTTACAGAGCAGGCTCCTGGCCTCCCACAGGGGGCTGAGACCCAAAGGCAAATCCGCCCCCTCCTTTCCCCAGCAGCTCCCTGAAGACCCAGGAGGGAGGGGGAAGAGAACAGGTTGGAGGCTTGATACCTCCCTGGTGAATCCAATGTGTGAGTCATGACGGTGAGAACACTTGGAAAAAGAAACAGGGTCATGGTGATGCCTTTGAGCGTCCCCGCTTGCTGAGGACTGGAGCCTGGGAACCGCCTGCCCAGGTAAGGTCTCTGCCTAAGGCAGCTGGCCCCATCAATCGTCAATCGAAAGGGGTTGAGAAAGCCCTGAAGGCGGATACCTGGGACCTTAGTCCCCACCTGCTTGCCTCTCAATACCTACACTTTCCGGGGCGCCTGGGTGGCGCAGTCGGTTAAGCGTCCGACTTCAGCCAGGTCACGATCTCGCGGTCCGGGAGTTCGAGCCCCGCGTCGGGCTCTGGGCTGATGGCTCAGAGCCTGGAGCCTGTTTCCGATTCTGTGTCTCCCTCTCTGCCCCTCCCCCCGTTCATGCTCTGTCTCTCTCTGTCCCAAAAATAAATAAACGTTGAAAAAAAAAAAAAAAAAACCTACACTTTCCTTTGGCTTGCCAAAGCAACTACTTTCCCAACCAGAGTGCCTGCTCCCCTGCCCCTAATCCTAGGTCCCTTCTCTGCTCTCTGCCCTACGAGCCATCCAAAAGATGCCAGGCTCAAGTCTGTCCTGCTTAGGAGCAGTGTTTAAGTCCATCGGTGGGAAACGTGCACCAGAGGTGAGGTACCTAATCCTGGGAAACGGCAGGCTTGGGATGGGGGGAGGGGGCACCCTGTGGCATGGCAAATCAGGCCAAGGTGCCACCCTAGGATGATCCTCAGGTCTTACATTTTAACCCCTAGCTTCCCAGCCAGGGCCACTCTCGGCTGTTAACTGTGAAAACAAGCATTGGGTTCCTGGAGCCTGGGAGAGGCTGTGCCCGGGGTCCTACCCAGAGAAGAGCGAGAGGGTGGTTCTGCCTTCCCATGGGGGCGGAGGGGGGGGGAGGGCTCTGCACCATCCGGCGGCCGGGGCCCTACGGGGACCCGGCTCATCACAGGGTGATCGGTGCAGGTTCGGAGCCAAGCCGGGGAGGGGGGGGGGGGGCGCAGGAAGCAGGGGGCACCCCCCTGCCTCTGGATGCAGCTCTGGTTTGGAAAGTTGGTGCAGGCGTGGGACCTCGGGGTCTCGAGGCGTCTCAGCAGCCCGGAGCCGGGCAGGTTGTGGGACGGTAAACCCGGGGCAGCCCCCGAGTGCGCTCCGCAGCCGCGGGGAGCTAGGCGCCTCGGGGCCGCCGCGCGTCTCAAGTTTGCTGCCCTCCCCGAATGGGGGCGGGGAGGGCTGGGGTGGTCGCGGCGCTCGCCCGCCGCCGGCCCGGGGAGCCCTTCCTGCGCCCAACGCGCTGCCGTCCTTCCCGCCGCCCCCGGCCCGCACCGCCGGTAGCGACTGTCCTCGAGCGGAGGGGCGTCTCCCACCGCGCCCGCGCCCCTCCCGCTGCTGCGGCGAGGGTCCGCTCCCGCCCGCCCGGGGCCCGCCGCGCCCGGCCGATACCTGGTGGGGGGGCGCACCGGGAGCCGCTGCAGCGCCCAGCGCCGGCTCCATCCTCGGGTCTGGAGTCAGGCTCGCCGGGGGCCGGCGGGCGGCGGCGGCGGCGGCATCGGCGGCGGCATCCTCCGCCTTCCGCGCCCTCCTCCTCGGCCTCCCTCCTCCCTCCTCTTCCACCGCCTCCGCGCGCCCCTCACGGGCCCCTCTGCATGGCCTGGGGGCGCGAGCCCGGGGCGGCCCGGCCAGCGCAGAGCGTTCTCCCGGGCAGGGGCGCGGGACCAGGGACGGGGTCGCGAGGGCCCGAGGGGCGCCGGGCCAGGGGCCGGGACCCAGCGCGCCGCAGCCCCGGGCGCCGGAGGAGAGCAGCAGCCGCAGGCGCCGGAGCCTCGCGGAGCGCCCGCCCGCCCGCCCGCCTCTCGAGCCGAGCCGGGAGCAGCGGCGGCGGCGGCGGCTATAGCGCCGAGCGAGCGGCGGGCGCTGCGGTCCGGGCTCCACCCCCCCGAAGCCGCCCGCCCCTCGGCGGCCGCCCGCCCCCTTCTCCTCCCCACCCCGCCAGCGCGCGCCCTCCCGCTCCCCGCGCCGCCCCGCGCTGCCCCAGCCTCCGGCGCCCCGGACGCCCCCTCCGCCGGCCGGCTCGCGTGCCAGCCCCCACCCACTCCCCTGGAGGGAGCCACACCCACACCCCGGGGTTGAGGGGGTCAGCGAGGGCGCAGACTGCCCACTGGCACCTCTTCCCATACCCTCCCGGCCCTCCCACCGAGGGCGCGCTCATCGAGGGCCTTCAACCGGAGTGCCGCCCGCCCCCCCAAGAAGTCCGCCGGAGCCGCCTGGCCCCGAGCCCACATGTCCTCTACCCCTTCCCCGGCCAGCGCAAAGGAGGGGCTCCAGAACCCCGAACGGGAGCCAACCACCTTTAGGGACCAGTACCCCCAACACACCCCTAGCCCGTTGCCCCCCAGCTTTACTTCTCAGATGTGGAAAGGAATCATTTGCCCTGTTCCAGTTGTGTCTCTTGGGCGGGGGGAGGGCACCCCTAGGTGGATTTGCTGGGGACCGTCTCCAGGCCAGTCCCACCCCCTTCCCACCAGCCTACCACTGGCACTCCTAGGTGGCCACGTGCAGCCACTGCCGCCCATCGGGAGGGGAGATCTGCTCTCACGGCCAGAGCCGCAGGCCAAGCACCTCAGTCGTTCTTTGCACAAATATTGACGGAGCATCTCCCGCAAGCCAGGCCTACATGGGCACCAGGGACTCACTGGTGACAAGACAAACGGACCCCTGGCCTCTCCGAGTGGAATGGAGCAGCACGGTAAGCAGGCAGGAGTACCACGTGATCAGCGGCCCCTGGGCGGAAGAGGACCGCAGAGACTCCCTGCTCCGCCGCCACGGCCACCGGGTCTGACGGTGCCAGGGCAGGTCACCACCGAGGCCTGTTTCCTTATCTGCAGAGGGTAGGTGGTTGCGGTGCCCGAACTCCTGCTGCTCCTCAGCTCTGACCAAACAATTATGTTCTCAGGCCAGGAAAAGCAGTCAGCTTCCACCTGCACCCATATCTGAACCTCCGGTTTCCGGCCCAAGCCTCCCCATCACTCCTGGCCCGAGAGCCCAGGGAGGACTTGTAAGCTTCAGGTACCCTGAGAAAGGCTTTGGGCCTGTCTTCATCCCGAAGTCAGAGATACTGGTCCTCACTTCTCCGGGCCGCTGTGGAACACCAGATGGTAAAATGCATGTAAATGCACTCAGCACAGGGGCTGCTGGCACTTGGTAAGTGCTTAATAATTGCACCGTGTTGTTACTGGTATTGGCGGGTTGGTGTTCAGGGCAGCCATCACTCCCTCATCCAGAGGATAATGTGGGTCCTGTACTTCTCCGGGGGACTCAGGACTCAGACCATCAAGAAACTCTCTCCACCTAGAACCAGATGGTTAGGAAGGCCCCTCCCCCCACCCCGGGGCCCCACCAGACCAAATGGTCACTTATCTTGGTCACAACTGCAAATTCTTCATTGTAAACTCCCCTGCCCCACCTCGAACCTGGCAGCGGATCCCCATCAAGCCAGGGTGGGACCCGGTGTGGTCCGAGATCACCTCTAAGTGGGTTTTCCCGCCCTGCCTCTGCCCGGCCTGCCCTCCACCCCTGGCAGCCAGGGCAGCACCAATCCTCCGTCGTGATTTCAAGGTGACCAGATCCGTTTCCCAGCCTGCCCCCCACGGAGTGGCAGTGCTGGGGGATGCCTGACAAGAGTGCTGACCTTCTAGAAGCAAGGACTTCGTGTTTCAGAATCCCATTTGTCCCTCCGTAGAAAACCAACCTCTAACACCCCAGAGCTGAGCCATCAGAACCTTCCCTTTCGCCCAGAGCTAATCCCTCCCCAAGACTTCGGCCTGACAAGAATAGTCAGGGTTTAGAGAACACCTTCTCTATCTTACACTTCCAGATCCAGTGCCTCATTTTTCAAATTCTGGTGTATTTTGGGTAGAAAGGAGGGAAATGTACATCTGGCTGACGTGAAAAGATTGGTGTGGTTGTAATGTAAAGATGGAGTGGAATTTGAATTTGGTTTTTTTTTGAAGAATATTTAAGCTCTAAAAATAGACATAGGTCTTGGTCTCAGGACCACCGGGATTCTGTTTCCAGTTTCCCGAAATGTCCCAGCTGATAACAAGCATGACTGTTTCATGAGCACCTACTGTGTGCACTGTACTGTGGCGAGTGCAGTAGGGGGAAAAGAAGAGGGCGAAAACTAAAGCAGAGGCCTTTGCTCAGGGAATTTGGATCCCACACAGTGAAGTGGGGAAAGAGCCATTGCCGCAAATGAGATCAAGTACAGAATAGGTAGCCTTGAAAGCCGGAGGAGGATGAAGCCTTGGAGAGTTGTTCAGGGAGGGCTTCCTGGAGGAGGTGGCAGTCAAACCGAGGCTTGAGGGATGGATAGGGTGTAAAAAGGCAAAGACCAGGGGAGCCTGTGAGCAGAGGCCGCCGCCAAATTGAGCTGATTTGTGTGATAATAGGAAGGTTAATATTAACGACTAATGTTTGAGGTCTTACCTCCGTGCCAGGCACTGTGCTGTTTGCTTTGGGTGGATTGTTTTGTCTCACCTGCAAAACAACCCTATGAAAGGGGTGTTCTCAGTCCCGTTTTACAGATAAGGAAACTGAGGGCCAAAGAGCTTAAGCAGCTCGCCCCGGGGCCGCAGAGCTGAACAGCAATGCAGCCAGCACTTGAGCGAGCAGTTCTGGCTAGGCACACTAACCGCTCTGCTGTGCCACATTCCGTGAGTCTGGCTGGTGGGGGTGCCTGCAGGGGAGAGCAGGAGGTCTAGTGGGCCAGGGAGGAGGCCCTTCAGAAGCCCCCAGGTGGGGGGGGGATGGTTCCTGAAATAGAGCCCCCAGACCCTCCTGGAGGACTCTAATAAGAAGCATGCCCTTTCCTCTCCCCAGCGTGCGGGCCCCTGGGGTGTTTGGAAATTGGTTAAGGGATTTGGGGGCTCAAGATTCCAGTTTTTTAATATCGCTTGCCTGTCCATCCAGTGGCAGTCTGGGCCACCCACCTTGTGATTTCAGTCTGTTCTGGGAGATTGATGGCCCGGGCTTTGATTTAAGATGTACCGCTGTGGTCCTCAATTTCCCCCGTCTCGCCAGTGACTCTGACAAGGCAGCGAGCTCAGAGAGGATGGCTCCTGGCTCTTCCCCGGACAGCAGGCCTGGGAGCCCACAGCACCTGTAGAGAAAGTTCTGACGAGAAGATTTGGGCAGAGGTAGACGGGCCTGGTGGACCTGTCCTCTGCAGCCTTGGTTTCCCCTACAGATCACGTGGAAACCCTCCTGCTGAGGAGGCCCATTCAAGAGAGAGGGGGAGGAGCCCTCCGAGGCAAGCGTACCCAACCCCTTCATTTCATAGATGAGCAAACTGAGACTCAGAGAAGTGGAGAGACTCCCCCAAGGCCACACAGGAAATGAGCTGCGCCTTCGGTTGGGTCTCCCCACTTTTCAAGAAAAAGGCCTCTTATCCCCCACTGTTGCCCTGTTCTGGATGAATCCCTCTTCTGGATAAATCAAGGGACCTGGACTTCTTTGTGGTTGAAATGAAACAAATATTTGAGGACCTTACCTCAGGCCAGATGCTGGACTGGTCCCTCAGCTACATATGACCGACCCATTTCTTCCTCATAAGATCCCCGTGGGTCAATGAGCCCAGATGTTGCCAGGCCTTACCAGCTCCTGGATGCAAAAGACCACCTTATTGTGGCAAAACCTCAAAATTCCTGCTCTTGCCTTTTCCTGCCCAATCAAGTCCTTAGCCGAAGCCCCTAGGAAAAGCCACCACCCCCCGCTGGCCTCCCCTTCCAGGGTTTCTGTAAATCCCTCAAAAAGATGTCGTGTTGCTCCCAAACCAGCCTACCTGCTGCAGTCACCACTGGCCTGTTTGCCTGCTCTCGCTCTAGAACTTGCCAGAGGCCATGAGGCTGCTCAAAAGAACGCCCCACCCCCTGCCATACCTCCCTGACGATAACCCTGGTGGGGAAGCTAATGTCCAGGCCAGCGGGTGACTCCTGATGCACCCCCAACCCCAGACATTGGGCTGTCAGAGGCTGGGAAAGCAGCGTCTTCCCAACACAGGGGCCCTCGGTCCCCAGGGCCCTGACGCATATCTGCTTGGGCCTCAGGACCTCCCAACAGAGAAGCTGTCCTGCTGGTGTCCCACTCACCACTGGCCTTGAATGCAGGCCGAGGGGCCGGGGAAGAGGGCACCGTTCCCTCCTTACTCCTTCTCTTGTTGGAAACGCTCCCAGCAGACAGTCCCTTTCCTTCTCCAGTTACAGAACAAAATGCCCCAAGTAAATTAGAGGATGTCAACAAATCTTGGTGGAGGGGAGGAAACAGGGAAACGAAGTGATTTACTTCTGGTAAGTAGCCAAAAGCCACAAAACACCTGCTGCCCAGACCACCCTCGCCTGCCCAGGGCTCCGGGCCTTCTGGGCCTGGCGGGTGGGAGGCAGGAGTGGTCTGTGTTGGTCCTCGGCCAGTTCCCCCAGGCTTCGTCGTCCTTCCTCTGGCTTCATGTGGTCCAGCCCAGGTCTTGCCAAGGCCAGTCTCATCCAAGTCTCCCAAAGTTTCCTGGAGGAAGGAGAGGTCAGAGAAGGCCAGATGTCCATTTCCTGCTGAGGGAGGAGCCTGCCCCAGCTGCCCTCTGAGGAAGAAGAGGTCCAGTATAGATGTTGACCTTTCCCTAAGCCACTCTGCTGGCCACTGCCACGCTCAACCCTGGAGGCCCAGGCTGGGGGAGACTCAGGTGGTGCTTTGGAGATCCCGCGCTTGCCCCGGTGCTTCCCAGAGCCTGCCTGCTGGGGGAGCAGAGACACGGCCACAGGGCCCATGCTCATCTGCAAACTTCCGCCTCAGGCTCCCCGCCCAAGGGCACCCCACCCAAGACACTCGGCCACAGAACTACGAGGAGACGGACAGACTGACCAAAGGCAAACAAGGCCTAAGGAGGGCTGCGGACCCTGTGTCTGATCTAAAAATAGGGCACAGGGAATATCTCACAGGCCCTGGGGCTAGGACGGTGGTGGGAGTCGGGGGCGGGTTGAACAGGATCATGGGCTGCAATTAAAACTCCCATCCTGGGTAATTCCCAGGCCTCTCTTGGGCTGTTTCCATGGCAAGGGAGGCTGGCCCAGAGAAGACAGGATCTTGGCAGGGTTGGGCTCCCTCCTCTGCTCCTGCCCGCAGAAGCCTCAGCCCTTGGATCAGACGGTTCAGACGAGGGTGCATGGTCCAGCTGAGACCTGGCAAGGCACAGGTAGAGGCCCAAGCCCTGTGAGGCAGGTGTCTGGGCCCAGGAAGCAACTGATGGCATGTGCTGGGACTTTGGGAGACCGCCAGGAACCTGGCCCAGACTCTAGGGACGAGGGCTGCCTAGAACATACCCAGGAACTCCAGTGTGGTCTCTTAACTGAGACAGGAAGAAATCAAGCCCCCAGGAAGCCTGGATCCTTGTCTGGTGAACCCTTGCCCCCACCCTCCAGGTCCCCCCACCCCCACCCCGCTCCCTCACTTGCCTCCAGGCCAGCCCCTCCCTGTTCTGCCTTCTATCCTCATAACCCTCACCTGCCCTCTTCCTGCAGCCCCCATTACCTCTTCCTTATGGGGGTTCCCTTCATGTTGGCCCCCAAGGCAACCCCTTCCCCAACCCTAGCTGGTGCTGAGAAAGTAGGAAGCCCTTCTGGCACATTCCCTGCGGGCAGATGGTGATAAGCAGAGAGAGAGTGGGCCTTACGCTGGATCTCACAGGTGGGCATTAACAGGCATGAGGTCAAAAGATAGATGCCAAGACTGTCCCTAAGCCAAGACTGCCACCTCTGTGGAATCTAGGAGAAGCCCAGCAGGTAGGTGTACAGATTCATCTTTCACACCAGCACACAGAAGTCCTACACCGGGAAGTCTGGTTCAAAGGCAGCCACAAGTCCTGCCTCCTGGACCAGTTCTTGGGGTGTGAGCCACCTGGCAGGGGAGGCCTGCCTCCTAGGTGGTTCCCTATGGGCCAGTTCATCCCCCAGACCCTCAGGGTGCCCACATTCACGCTCACCAAGAAGGGAAAAGGGGCAAGTGAGCATTCAATGTCCACTTCCCTTTTCTCACCTTGTCCCCATCCCTCATCTGCTGCCCCCACCTCATGGAGCCAAGGTGCCAGCTCAGAATGTACATCGGCAGGTGCCCCAGGCGCTGGCATTCCAGAGCCAGGAAGCCAAGCAGAGAATGGGAGGCATCCTCTAGGCTCCCCCTGACCAGCGGTAGATCAAACTGAGGTTCTTTCCCTCCTCCCTCTGGCGAAGGAGGGGAAGTGGGTGTCCTGCCAGGTGTGGTCAGCCCTTGGTCGGGGGCCCATGGGCACCTCCCACTGGACAGCCCAGCCCTGGTCAGTGCCGTACCGGCTGGCTCTGGGAACTCAGACCTGGAACAATGGAGCCATTCACATAGCCTGGACTTTGCACAATGACCCTCTCGGTCTGTTTCTGTGGCTAGACGACGTGTGAGTGTGTGAGTGAGTGAGGGAGTGAGTGAGTGAGTGAGTATGAGAGAGAGAGAGAGAGAGAATCTGAAGGTAACTGGAGAGCCCATGCAGAGATGAGAGAAAGAATCCCTACCTGACATCCTTCCTTTGTTGGACAATTACCATGTGCCAGGCAAGTTCCAACATCAAGCCCATTTTAAAGATGAGGAAACTGGGGTGAGTTGAGGAGTTAGAAGTCAGAATAATGGGGACTTCTTGGGGGGAGGTACTGACTGAGAAGGGGCCCAAGGGAACTGTCAGGACAACGGAAAGTACTCTGGGTGGTGATCACACGGGTGTAGACGTAGGCAAACATTCGTTGCGCTGTGTCCGCTGAAGATTTGTGCAGTTTGCTGTATGTAAGTTATATTTCATTTTTTTTAATGGAAGTACATCCATAGAATGGAATATTACCCACTGTAACTAAAGACCAAGGAAGCTCTTTGTATACCAATATAGATTGCCAAGATACGCCGTTGAATGAAAAATTGCAAAGGGCAAAACAATGTTTCCCAGATAGTACGCAAGCATGTTTTAAAATGCTCTCTATACATATCCATTTGTGTGTGTTTAGATCATCTCTGGAGACACACAGAAACCACGGCTGCCCCGGGAAGAGGAGTCACACTGCTGGACACATAGGCTGGAGGAAGACCTTTCGCAATAAACCCTTTTCTTACCCCTCGGGAGTGTATTACTTACTCAAAAAGCGAGAGAAATTAAGTGGCGTAAGAGCGCCAGAGTTGCTGATTACGTCCATTGCTTCGGTGCATTTAATTCCAAAGTCAAACGGCCCTGTCTCCGGCCTGTCTCCACTCCTCCAACTCTGCCAGACTGCAGCCGGCTGTGGCTGCCCAGCTGGGGAAAGTTCATGGCTGGGCTCCACCATGGACTGTGCAAAACCCGCTGTGGCCTGCGAGTCAGGAGGCTGGCCCCACAGGGCCGCAGAGTGGCAGCTGACATCACAGAGGCCAGCTCCCCGCTGGCCACTGAACGAGGTCGGGTGCTGTAGGCCTGCCCTCCAACTGAGGGCTCCTGTCCAGACCCCCCCCCCCCCGGCCCCGGCCCTGTCTCCTCCCTCTGCTGTCGCTGCCTCGTATGTTCTCCAGGGAAACCCAGGAAGGCCCCTGCCCAAGGAGGCCAACAGGTGCACCCAGGTCATCTGCCCAACTTGGCCGCAAGAAGGCAGCGACAGGCAGCCCTCTGTGAAGTGCAAGGCTGTGGCTCACTGCCACTGATCAGTGCCGGCTCCAAAAGTGCCTGGGTTCAAATCCCAGCTCTGCCATTTCCTGGACGTGGGACCTCAGGCAAGTCATTTCATCGCTCTGTGTTTCAGTTTCCTCATCTTCGAAATGGAACACGATTAGGCATCCTGGCCTCCAGGATGATTGTGGGGGGAATGAGGTGCGGAGGTGCTGAAGCCCTGAGCCTGGGGAGAACTCCTCACCTCCACTGAGTGGCATCATCCAAGCAGAGCCGTATAAAAAACTATCAAGTGCCTCCCAGAAAGGGGTGACCCAGAGGGAGGATGTAGAGGGGCTCGGAAAACTGGTTTCCAGATCTCAGTGCCAACAGGTAGGAAGGCTCATGGGGCGCTGGGGCCACCTTCAGGTCTCCAAGGGTCACCACAAGGAAGAAAAGGCAGGACAGGTGTCAGTGTGGTGTCTCAGCAGTGTCACCCACTTGATTTTCCCTGTCTTACCTGATCCTTTGCGCTCCGGGTTTTCGGGCGCTGCTCACCCTCCCCCCCCCCCCCCCCACCGCATTAGACCCCTGAGGCTGGGACGGACCTGGGCAGGTCTAGACCGAAAGCTCAGTGGCTTTGGGAAAGTCACTGGATCTCTGAACCCCATCTTTCCTATCTGTAAAGGATCACACAGGTGTCCCGCCTCCCTCGCTCCTGGATCTAATCCCTGTAAGAGGTGAAGTTCGTTGCCCACTGCAGCCTTCACTGGGCAACATTAAGGACCGGTCACCTCCACGTCCCTTGTCCAGGGTGTATGCCAGGTGCAGGGGAGGCAGCCACAGGCAGGGGGCAGCCCTGCCCTGAACAAGCTCCCCTAAACGACGGGGACAAGCCAGAAAGTGACAGACCAGGCCACACGGTGATCAAAAGTGGAACACGGAGGAACGAGGTTCATTCTGCTAAGAAAAGGGGTCCCCAAGTTCCCTGGCGCAGGTCTGCTCTGAGTGTCAAATCAATGGCTTCTGTCATCTCCGGGAGCCACAAGAGGAGGCAGGATGGAGGGCCAAAGAGTAACACCTCTGTTTTATAAGTAAGCACCCCACGACTCCAAGAGGGAGCTCATCACAGAGATGGGTGCCCAGAGCCCCCACTCCCAGGACAGGCTGCTCCCCAGCACTTGGTACATCCCCACCCCAGGATGCCCCCCCCTTGCATCCCCCCAACTGTCACTGGCCAGGCCCTGCCTCCTTTGTATGGGTAAGAACTTCCCACCATCTGAGGTCATTCCTTGGCAGGTGAGAGCCGTAGGGGGTCCCTTCGCAGGGGTGAGTCTCCCCAGGCCGTAAAACAGCCCCACTTCTCATCTTTACCCACCCCCTGCTCAACTCCACACTAGAAATGCTGTCTCCAAAAGACCCCTGTTATGATTATCATCAAGCTTCACTGAGTGCCTAGCCCCTGGGGAGGCTCTCTCTCACTAGGTCTAAGCAGCCCCCTAGAGTCCGAGAGGCAGGGGGAGCAGTGAACACCCAGGGTTATTGCAGCCAGCTCACCTGGTTTTCTGGATATTCCAGAAAAAAAATCTCCCCTGGAGGTGAGTTATCTCTGCCCTTCTCCGAAGTGGTTCAACTTTGCTCAACCAGTCTCTGAGCAAGCCCAGAACCCATCTGTCCCTAGAAGGGTCTCTTCATATTCATGATTGCCTCCTCACCCTCTCAAAGACAGACATCTTTTTAAAGGGCAAACCCTTCCAACCGCAGCCCGCGGGGCCCTAAGCCAGGCTGTAGAAACAGCAGAGAGGCACCCACTCTGGGGTACAGAGTGCCCCAGCAGCTCCCCGCCCCAGTCCTCGGGCCAGAGAGCAGGCACTGCTGGCCTCCTGGCCAGCCCGTGAGTGTGGAGGGGACGGGGCACCCCAGGCCTGGGATCCAGCTCCCGCCGCAGAGGGAGGACATCGGGGCCAAGGGGCGACCCCAAGGAAGAGCGTTGAGGTAGGGTCCCCGGGAAAGATTTCTGAGGTACAGACCCCTGCTTCCACCCACTGAGCAGGTGGGGACCGAAGTCAAGAACCTGTTAACGGAAAAAAGTGCTGTCCCTCCTTCCAGTGGCCAACTCAGGCCCTGCTGGCACTCCGGGAACATACTGGGAGGCGGGAGAAGGGTGTCAGGCCACAAGAACAACCTTCCGACAGGGACCGAGAACAAGACACCAAAAAGGAGTGAAGAAACAGCTTTTACACAAGACCCTTCGGCCTGGTCCAGAGCGCTCCCCAGCAGGTTTTCCCGGGGCAGTCCTGGCTACAGGCAGAGGGAGGCCCTCGCGGGCCTTCAGAGAGCGCTCCCCTGCGCGAGGAAGCAGGTAGACAGCTCGCTCTTCTCACCCCGTCTGGGCCCCCATTTTAAATGGGGTGGTAATAGTATATACCTCCTTGGGTTGTTGGGAGGAGTAAAGGAAGTAAGTGTATTAAATAAAGCATGCAACAAAGTAGCAAACACAGGGCAGATACTCAAGAAACGCCAGTTATTATCATTATGAGCTTTATTATTTAGCTTCCGGACTGCCTGAGAAGCATCTCTCAGCCACCTCCTTCCCCACTTCCTCCCAATTATTGACACCCATCCCCCCACCAGTGACATGTCTGCTCAACCTTGCAAACAAACAAACGAACAAACAAGAAATCTGGGCCTCTGGGATGGGGATTTCAGGCCTTGCGTGGAGATGAGCAAGGCCTTTGGAGCCAAAAGCGGAGAGTGGAGGAGAGGGGGTTGGGAAAGAGGGAGGCTGGGTCCCCAGGGACCGCTGCAGGCAGCAGATAAGGGCCAGCGTCCAGCATGGCAGGAGCTGGGTGAGCAGCGCGGGGCTCAGACAGGTGTATGGGAGAGAGATGGCCACAAAATTAGAAGACCAGTCAAAGCCAGGTCCGAGGAGGCGCACACAAAGGCGCGCTCCAGCGCGGCCAGTGGAGGCCTTGGCTTCAAGTCTGTCCCGCGGGGAGGGGAAAGAAAAGAAGTGAGCCTTGACAAGGGAGGAGCGTGTTATGGTCATGCAGAGAGAATTGTGAGCACCTGCTGCGGACGGCCAGAGAACGAGGGGCCTGGTGACAGGGACCTTCCTGGAGCCTCCCAGCCAAGCCCAGCTCTCATCGCTCCCTCAACAACGTCTGGAGGAGGCAGGGGGGGAAACCCCTCAGGGCACACTCCTTAAGGCAGGATGAGCTGCCTCCCGTCTGGTTTGCTCGAATTCTGGTGCTCTGGGACAGCACAGGGACCCCAGGGCCCGTTGCTAGGCTACCGTCCCCCAGAAGGCCAAATCCTAAGTCCCATTTCACCTGCTAAGCAGCCCAGGGACCAGAATAAACGACAGGCAAGCCCTCATGCTCCATCTGCCTCTTTAAAATACGAGCTTGAGCACTCTGGCTTTCAGTAGTGACCCTGGCACCTGTTCTGACCCCGGACTAACCCTGACACAGCCCCCAGGGCTGTCCTTGGCTCAGGGCTGAGTCTGGGCTGGCCCACTGCTCTTCTACACCGCCTCCTGCTCCAGGCCACCCCTGCCTTGTGTCAACCCAGGCCCTGCAGCCTGGCCTGGTAACTTCCCTGCTGTGTCTACCTCTCCCTCATCCATCTGGAGAGCAGCTACTCAGCTTTGATATCTCACTTCGGGTCACCTCCCCTTCCAGGCTTTTGCCCCAGCTCCCTCCTGAGTAGCATTCATTGTACCTTGCACACCCTCCTGTTACCATTTTGCCCCTTTCGATGTCTGGGCACCTGCCTCTCCCACTAGACTAAGAGCATCTGGAGGTCAGGGCCCTTATTTCTCATCTCTGGAAACCCCAGGCCCAGTTCAGGACCGGGCTCATGGTAGGCAGGCGCTAACCCACCAAGTGACCTGGAGCATGACCTCAGAATGAGAGGTCCACGTGACCTGGTAAGTGAGACCTTCCAACTGACCCCAAAGCAGAACACTGGGAACTCAAGCCCTGGTCCGAACCAGCACACCCTGCCATCTGTCCATCCTTCGGGGCACTGAGAGTCCCAGCCTGACACTTGCTGCGGGAGAAACCCTCCTGTCCCAGGGACAGAACCCTGCACCCAGGACTGCAAACAAGCACGTCTGTTATTCACCACGCCGACCACTGCCTCCTTCATTTCAGGGATACAGAAAAGGTACAGACCCAAATGCCAGCGTCTGTGTTGCTGTCCTTCTGAGGCCCCAGCGACCCCCGCGGAGGCTCCAGTTCTCCAAACGGCACTCACTCACCCACACTGCCACCCTCCCTGCACGGGCTGAGCCTGCCAGGCTGGCCTCTGACCCACCTGCGGAGCGGGAGGTGGGCTAGGGGCTGGGTGACTAGCTGCCCTGTGCTGACCTTGGGTCATACCCTTTGCCCAGAAACAGAAACCAGCAGGAGGAGGCAGGGAGGGAGAGGGGACAAGGCTCCTACAAGGTGGGGGTTTCCGAGGGCAAGATGGGGGAATAAGGTTTCCGAGGGCAAGAGAAAACACAAGCGTGGCCCCCAAGTTCACAGACTGCTTCCCTAAGAAGAGCCCCAGCTGGTGGCTCTGGGATTCCCAGGGCTGACAAATTGAGAAGGACCCTGTGTTCGGGCAGGAAGTGGGCACTGTGTTTTCAGGATGAATCATTCACACATTCGACACAGAGGAAGTGCCCAAAGGGGGGTCACAATCCCGGCCCTGGGTCATTGTCCAAGGGGACAGGCACAGTCTTAGAGGTGAGCAGCTTGTGCTTCCGGAGGGCAGCAGCTGGGACCTGAATCTCGCTATGCTTTTCGGCAAAGCATGCACAGACACTTGAGGCTGCCTCTGGTCAGAGGCGGAGACCAGGGTTTTCCAGGGACTGATGTCAAGTAGGAGGAAGACTCTGAAAGAAGAAAAGAAAGAAGTTCATTTTTACCGAACACCTGTAATGGCCAAGCGTCAACATTTCATCCGCATGGGAACCCTCTAAGGTGGCTTCCTCCATTCCCCGGCCAGGGGAATTGACAAGCTGCCTTTCTTTTACTGAAGTTTAGAAAGTGCTGTATGCACCTATCACTGCATTCACTCTCACTAGATCTCTGCGAGGAAGGCCCCAGTCTCCCTTATTTTCAAGATTAATAAACTAAGGCTCTGTGAGGCATAAAGTAGCTTCTCCAAGACCAAACTGTCTGGTGTCACATCCAGGATTCTTTGCTGCCCTCTCTTACGTCGCGATGGACGGCCAGGCTGAGGCCGTGGAGGAACCAGACAGGGAGGGAACAGTGGGCTGACCATCGTAAGTCACCAGGGTAAAGTGGGCTCCTGCCCTTGCATTCAAAATGCCAACAGCGGGCACCCTGGGAAGGGCCAGGCAGACATTACCCTAAAGAAGCCTGGAGCCCAGGTTGGCTTTAAGTGCTGATTGGTCAATAAGGGGGTCTAGCAGAGGTCTGCTTGGCCTTTATGCACTCAAAGAAACATATCAGGAAAGATGTGAGACCATCCACTCCTTCTCTCTAGGGGCAGATCGCACGGCCGGTCCTGGGTTCACTTCCGGAGTCACAAAGTGAGCACGACCCCTATCATCCAACAGGTGCCTCGGTCAGGCACTCAAAGGACAGGACAGGGTGGGCGGGACCTTGTAGGGGAGGGATTGAACAGTGGGATCAAGGGCAAGGAGGTGGCAGGAAAGGCTGACTTCTCATAGCACCCCAGCCACAGGTCCAGGCAGGAGGTGAAAGAAAGAAATTCTAGCTATGACTGGAGTGATAAAGACAGGAGCAGAGGAGAGCAGAGGAGAGAATGACCCCTAAGACGTGTCTAACAGCTCCCAAGAGAATGACGGACGATGACCAAGCATGCTCAGCACACGGGGCAGTGGCGGGGGGCGGGGGGGGGCAGATGGGGTGGGAGCAGGGGGTGGGAGCAGTGCATGAGATCAGGGGCCACAGCGAGACACTCGGGGCCAGCAAGCTGGACCCGGACCTCCCCTCCATTGCCCCAGGATGGCTTGGTCTCACCTCCACTGGCCTGCTGTCCATCTTAAGTCTCCTGACTTCTTCCAGGTCACTCTGTCCAGCTCCACGGTGAGCCCTCCCTGCTCTTGCCCCTTCTAAAGGAGCCAGAGAAAACAGCTACAGCCTCTGCCCTGAGGTCGTACGAGGGTGCCCAAGGGAGCAAGGGAGAGAAGCCCAGCAAGGGGAGTGGGCGTCGCTTAAACTCGAGAGGTGAAAAATCCAGAATAACACAGACAATAAACCAGACCAACATTCCCACTGTTCCACGCGACAGGTGTTACCAGAAATAAAGGATTCTATAGCCAAAGAAGTTTCAGAAAAGGCAGAATTAAGCAGGTTTCTATAGCAGGACTTCCCAGAGCTTTCCGTGCGCTCATGTGCGTGGCAAGTCTCCAAGGGGAAGGGACCGTACGCAGCATTTCTCAAACTGGTTTGATCAAGGAACCTTTCATCACAGAGATTTCTCAGCACCAATGGTCTGCGGAACATGCTTTGGAAAACACCAAATAGAACTAAGCGATCCAGTCTCCCAGCTGAGCGTTTCATCTCACGAGGAATTCAGTGATCAGGTGAGAGAGACAGAGACTTCCCACCAAAAAGCAGACGAGAGGCAGAAGGTGTAGCTCTCTGGGGTCACTTCTCAGCCCTCCCTGCCATCACCGGGACTCTTCCGAGGATCAAAGGAAATATGTAAAGCCCCTTTCAAACTACAGCGCTACAAACTACGGGGCCTAAAGAGCAAACTCCCCTAGGGGGAGGGAAGGTGCACTTTATAGCGTGATTTGATGTGGAAATCTCGCTTCACAGACAACGTTTAGAAGAACCTGTGTGTTGTAGAAAGCAAGATACACCTACATGAGATAAAGACGAGGCGAGGTAAGAAAAGCAAAGGTGGCGGGTACAGCCAAGGGCAGGAAAGAAGGCTAGCAGGGGCCAGGAGCCCTGGGTCTGGAGCCCGTCTGCCCCTCACCTGCTGTGGGGTCGCAGTCAAGTCCCTCCTCTTCTTCTGTACACGAGGGTGGGGAGAGAGACAATCTCTGAGGCCCTCCCAGCCCTCGGGTCAGAACTGAAGTCCCCAACACTGCTTTGGGGGAGCCCAGCCCCAGGTGAGCCCCTGTAAGGCGTCGAGGGGAAGGACAAAACCGGGCCCAGCGCAGAAGCCCCACGGGACTAGCCAGAGAAGCCAAATCTGTGCCCACATATGAACCTGGCCGTGAAACTGGAAGGGAAGCTACAAATCAGCAACCAGGCAAATGCGGAGAGTGCCAGAGAAGACCCTCTGCCCACGTCTGCGATTTCCAGCCCCACCTGTTCAAGCTTTCGCGTCTGGCTACAGGACGGAGGTCTGGCGAAGGTAAAGGGCCACGGAGGGGCCACGTCTCGGCCAGGTTTGCTGGGAGGAGCCCTTTGAGGGAAACAGGTCCCCGGAGTACGAGATGTGGCAGTGGCGGGCTTGACGGATGAGGGAGCAAACGGCGGGCTCTCAGAGTCCACGGAGCAGAGGGATGTCGCACGCGTGCTCGTGCGGAGGGCTCGGCCCCGCTTGTGCTGCTTTTTCCTATTCTTCACGAGAAGGTTCATTTTCCATTTGCTGCAGGTCCTACAATGAACTGCTCAGGAGGCGGAGGGACAGTCACGAAGAGCGCTCCATCTGTCTTTACACAGCGAAGCAGCGGTCTGGACTCGAGCCCTGTGCTGAAGCGTGTTTGTGTGTGGGCACGTGCACGTGCATACACACCTGTGCACACGCATGCACAAGCGCGTGTGGTAGACGGACCGATTTCGCAGCCCGAGGTTTATAGCAGGAGGGTGAGCGTGTAAAGAGGTCAGGAGATAGGCTGCGATTGTCTGGCACTTGGTGACCGTGTCTGGGGACTTAGGGGGTGCTGCCAGGGTTTATTACTCTGAAAGCGTGCAGACTCTATCCGGCCACACAGGATGTGACAGGGTCTCCAGGGATGTGGGGACACGCTTCCCTGTACGGCGAGTATGAACGGGAGACTGGGAGAGTGTGCTTGTGATCCAGGGGTGTATATATCTGTCCCCGCAGCTCCTCGAAGGGTGCCAGATTCGTGGTGTGTAAGAGCCTTCTGTGAATCCATGAGCCGTGAAGGGGGTGTGCGAAGATGCATACGCGCGCGCGCGCGCGCACACACATGCATATTTGAGGGCGTGGGTGACAGGCAGCAGCCTAGGATTCTGCGTCCACCTCTATACGGACTCACCCCTGAATGGGAGGGGTGGACCAGACTGCTGGAGCCCTGCAGCCTGATCCCACGAAGTGGGGGTGGAGGCGGGGGAATGCCCAGCCCCTGTCATAACAGCCTCCCCTAGCAGCGAGAACCCCAGCCGTCCCAGGGAGGAGCAGAGCTCTGGGAGATTTCGTCAATTGCCCATGAAATGTTCGGCACAAACACGGCCCTCATCCGCTCAGTCCCAGCAAAGGGGACTGGGAATGGGTGGGGGAGGGTGGGGTTGACATTTTGGAGCCACAGTCCTGGCCCAAGACCTGGGATCGGCTCCCCCAGCACCATATCCAGCTCCTGGCGGTGTCTGATGGGCAAGTGGCCCAGTTCCAGGCCGGTTTCCTGGCTACAGGGCGTTAACCCCACGCCAGCCAGGAGAGCAGACGTGGCTCCCGGAGCTGAGTACCTGCACCTCCCACACGCTGGACCACCTGCCTCGGGAGCTGGAGAAGGTTCCAAGCTGTGAAAGAAGGCTCAACTACAAGCATCCTGAGCTCCCCTCCAACCGGCCCTCAGTTGAGGCTGTGACGGAGAGGGTGTCCTCCAATGGACACTTCTCTTCAACTACACTTCCTTCTCTCCCTCTCTCTCTCTCTCTCTGTCTCTCAGTCACAAAGACTTTAATTGAGTCTCCATAGGGAGATGCAGCTCCATCTAATTCAGCTCTTAATTAACCCAGCACACCCCAAAGAGGCTGCAGAACTACTCATAAATTAAATATGAAAAGCATTATTTATCTAGGAACAGCCTTCTAACGGCTCTGACTCTGACGTTTATGGTTACTAATGAAGATGTATTTGGAGGGAGAGAAGGTGGGGAGGAGGGACACGACTGCCCTGGGAGAAAGCGAAGCCCAGGGGCCCCGCGAGGGTCTTTCAGGGCATGGGGAGAGGAGCCAGCTCAGCCCAAGGGAATGTGCCCCACCCCCAGGCTCAGCTTCTCCAGATTTCGGGGGGGGGGGGGGGGGCAGGGGAGGATCAGGACAGGCTCAGGGGTCCTGTGGGGCTGCTGGGACCGGGCCCTCTTCCACTAGCTGCCAGACCGCTCTTGCTGCCCCATTTTTCACTCCCAGCCTAATGACCTTGGCCTTGGCTCAACCTGAACCACCGCTGAGCCGCTCTACTCCTTGTTCCAACCCTGTCTCCATCCTATCCCTTCAGGCAGACCCCTGGGTGCTGGGCCCCTGGAAATGGCTGGCGGAGGCCACATCTCCGGTATGTGAGTCCCCCCCCCCCCTTCCACATGGCCACAGGTAACTATCCGGGGCCTCTCCCCTTGGCTTTCAAGGAGCAAAGTGATGCCTCTTTCTCTGTGTATTTGCGTAGAGCCAAAGGAGGAGCCGAAAGTCATCCGGAGCTCAGAGGGTTTGGAACAGAGAGCTGTACTTTGGGTGCCGCCTCTCTGCCGTCGCCCCCAACCCCATAAATCACGGAAGAGTGAGCCTTGGGCATCACGCCTTGCTCATCTCTATGACCCAAGTCCCAATGCCTGGCATGTAAGTGCCACAAATGTTTTACGGCATTGTTGTTTCTCAAGAGCAGAGGAGGGGAAAGAAGAAAGAGCAACTGAAACCTAGACAAACAAGTGAGAAATATCGTAATGACCCTTGCTGTTGTGATCACATCAATTCTTCCAGAAAGGCAGCTCTGGGAATTCTCTTCCGTCTCAGGCACCGCCCCCCCTTCTCCCAGAAGAGCCCCACCCCCCACACAGTCTCCATGGTCCCAATTCAGTCCAGGAGTAGAAATCCAACTTCTCATTCTTGGAAAACAGCCAGAAAGAGAGTTCCAGTTTGGGATTTGCTCTCTCGGAGTGTTATCTTCATCCTCCTTACCGATGAGTCTGTCTTCCTTTCAGCCCCTGTGGCCTCCAGAGGAGGAGGAGGGACGGCAATTGCTCAGCTCTGCCAGATTAACAGGTTAAGATCCCTTCAGTCCATACCCAGCTGCTAATTTAAAGGGCATCTGCTGTGCCAGCTGCAACAATAGACACCATGAGGAACACCACACGCAGCTTCTGTTCTCGAAGCTTCCAGATCAATCAAGGAGAACTTCTGGGAAAGAAGAAAAGCCCACCGACAAGTCCCACGGTTGTCCGTGATGCGTGTTCTATTTCCCCGCAACGAGTCAGGAAACCCAACTTTGTATGCTGGGGACAGGGTATTAACTCAAATAGAGGTTCCGATGAGATTCAGCTGAAGCACTCACTGCCTTGGCCCAGGATCCCGGACTCCATAATAGGGCATACCGCTAGGACTCCTGGTCTCACCCCAGGTGAGGTCCCACTTAAGCAACCTCTGTGTGACCTGCACACCAGGAGGCCCGGGGTGCTGGGATTCTGAAATAGCTGGACAAAAACAGCCTTGGAGCCTTAAAAGACCTTATCAAGTACTGTTAACAACTAACACAGCAGGAAAATGCCAAGCTGTTGGTCACCGGCTTTGCGTTTCCCAACTACAAAGACAGACGTCACCAAACCACTGGGCAACTAATCTATTCCATCGGAAGACGTCCCATTGAGGGTTCTTATGAAACCTCAAGAAAAAGCTGCCTGCAGAAAAGGGAGAGCTTCTGCCTAGACGACAGAAGGGCTGCGGACCAGAGAAGTGGTGAATTTCCACCTGAGACACCAAGAGAGATTAATTCTGATTCTTCAGCGCCATTTTTCTTTCCCTCTACCCCTAACCTCGTCTGGGACTATACTTTGACACTCTCTACTAACTAACTAACTAATTAAAAGACATCTCAACAAGGCCTCCCTATCTAAATCCTCTTACTTTTGACCCCCTGAGGTCTTCTGCCCCTGAAGAAAAAAATAAAACTCTCTCGTGTGGTCCTCAGCCCGTAATTCCTGCTGATGATAGATAACAATTAATAACTGTTCCTTTAAATACTACAGAAGGTAGATTTTCTTCTACAAGTCCTTCCAATACTCATATAATTAATCCCAAACTTAGATTTTTTTTTTTTTTAATCAGACCTTGACCCCGACCAGGAATACCCTTCTGTTTAGGTCGTTACAGCACCATCAGAAATGGAAACTAGTATCGGGCATGTTTTTGCTGCAACAGTTTGTTCTCTCCAGAGACACTCCATCCTGCTTTGCAAAAGCTGTTTAACTCCACTCAGGAAAGCTTCCCACCCTGAGGGCAAAAAAAAATACGTGGCTGTCTCCCGTTGGGATAAAAGGCATTGCCAATATGGTCGGTGCCCCACTGGGACATTACTTTTTATGTGGACATCAGGCTTACACCACCTGCCACACACTAAGTTTTCTTGTTTCCAGACAAAGTTTAGAGGCTTTCAGATGTTTAAAATCACCAGCCTTCCAGTGGATCATGTTCCCCGAAAAGAAATGTCCAGAAACTTCCAAAGACAGACGAACACAAACTACCTGGGAGAACTGCAGGAAGAGACAACAGACTCGCTCTCCTCGCGTACTGTGCGCACCGCGATCCCCACAGTAGGGGTGGTTCAGCTGGAAAAGATGGGTCTGAAACCTACCCTGACCCCACTGGGTGTCATCAGTTATACACCCTCTGCTCTGGAAACCAAAGCAACCATTTTAAACTTAAAGGTATTAGCCACAGTTGCCATGGTCATCACACAGCCCTCAATTTCTCCTTTGATAGCCCAGGGGAATCTACACTACAGCAAACCCGCTGGCTGCACCTATATAAACGCTACAGGCTCAAGTAGAACACTCTAGAAGTAGGTTAAAAGAAAAAGCCACCCAGATACCTAGGGAAAAAAAAAAAACAGTTGGGTTTGGGACACATTTGCATTGCCTGGATTTGATAATCCAGGCCCCCTGTCCTCGGGGCCAATTACAAGAACCAACAGCAAGTTTTGTTTCCAGTCACTGCCTGTCGCACAGCTGCCCGGTGTATTCTGTGCAGTCTTCAAAGCTCCTATGCGGTCTTTGTCACATCAGAAGATTAAGAAACTCTCCCTGCCACCAAGGAGTAGGAGAGACTAACTCTTGTCCAACCACAGAGTACATTCTCTAAACAGCCTCCTAATCAGCAAAATCTTGGCAATGGTGAAGACTTGAAGATCATAGATGAGTGTCTCACAAACTTCCTTTGCCCTTGGTCAAAAGAGAGGACTAAGGAAGGGCAGAGCAGCCCCTGACAGCTCCTGTCTTGGCAACATCACTTAGCCCTTTGTATTCTCCAAGCCACAGCAGTGACCAGACATCCTCCTGTGGCTGATACGAGTGAGTGCTGCGTCTGCCCCAATTATGGTCCGAATCTCACTTCATTCCCCCTGCCTTCTAGATCAGGTTTAATAAGACACCAATCATAGAATTAACGTCTCTTCCAACAGCATCAAATGCAAAGCAAAGCGCCCCCCCCACCCCGCTCCGTGAACCCTCCTCCCCACATCTCTTAAACAAGCCCAAATCCTATAATAAGTCCTTTCTAACATCTTCTTACTGAAACTGCCCTGATTCCCCATAAGGCGCATCTCTCCTTTGCGGCAGAGTGAGTCAATAAACCAAGTTGGTTCCACCAGAGGTGTGCTTCTGGTGACCTTTGGCTGGAGGACAGGGACACTGTCAGTGTATAAATAAGCAACTGACAAGAGACAGAAGCCGGTACAAGCTATAAGACACAGCTTCGCCCAAGGGGAAATGTTATTGATATAGAGAGGAGTCCTTAAGTACTGTGTATGAAAAAGGTATCTCGTAAGCATTTCTGGATATGATCACTCATGCTGGGGCAGGAGGAAGTTGCGTTTTGTCTTGTTTTGTTTTGTTTAGAAGTGGGAGACGAGACTGAGCTACCTGAGCACAATCCAGACAGCCAAGAAAACATGTCTTGATCAGCAAGATAATTAGGGAACTAGAAATGAGGAAGAGGAAGACATTGTCAGCGTTGACATTCTTGGCAGTGAGTGAGAGGGAGCCTAGGGCAGTGCTTGGAAGGAATCTGGACAGAGGGCAATGCCTGGGATGCCTTGGGGAGGGGCTGGGGTCAAACGGATGACGCGTACATGGAGCCTGAGGGCTCAGGGAATTCAGGGCCAAGCAGGACTGCCTTCTGCTCTCCTCCTGGTCTGACCAGTCCCCTCGGATCCGCTAGCTCGTCTTGCAGATGAGCGTGGCAGCCCATCGGCCTCCTCGGCTGCCCCTCTGCCCCTGGCTACTGCCAGAGAGGGGCACTCCACCGGCACAGGGACTGACAGGGAGTGAGGCTGCAGGGCTGCGCGCTTGAGAAGCAGGAGGTAACAAGGTTACCAGAAGCATGCAGGGGCGCAGAGGAGAGAGCACGTTTGAAAAGAACGGAAAAAACCGTTATCACGATGACAGCACGTTGAACACATTTGGGGGGTGCGGCCGGGGGGGGGGCGGGAATAATGCCTCCCGCGGTGTCAAGAGAACAAGTCAAAATCAACCAAACAAAGAGTTCTCCTCTGCAGAAAGAGCCAAGACACTGCACAACTCACTGGCCACCCAAGTGCCACGAGGCACTTGACCCAGCGAGACGCCCTCGCTGACCTGCCCACCTCATGTGTCATCCGGTTTTCATCTTCACCTTGACAAACACTACAAATGCTGCAGATCCTACAGCACTCTTGCACTTGATCGTCGAATGACCTTGAAGCAGAAGGCGCCTTCGTCTTTTACAAGCGGTTGTCTCACAAATGGGGAAACTGAGGCCTAGCGACGCGAGCCCACGGGCGACATCTGGAACGTCCAGTCTGGGCTCTCTAACTCCAGATCCCCCGTTTGTGTGTCTGTTCCTATCTATCAGCTGCACTACAGGTTCTAAAACCTGCAGGTTGGAAACCACTGGCTTTAAAAAAAAAAAAAAACAAAAAACGCGGGTTAAAGCCTAGGTAAGCAGTCTACAGTGTGTCCAACGCCTTTGCTATTAAGAAACATGTCAGAGGCGGCGCCCAGCTTACACCGACCTAGACTATTACAGTCCAGGACCCCGGCCACCTCTTTCCCTTCCTATAACATGCATTATGGATACGTAATTACGGTAATCAAGAAACTAAATCATTGGGTGGGCCAGAACCCTTCTCCAGGGATTCTGAGAGTTCTGTTCATTCACGCCTTACAGGCATTTAAGCCTTCATTAAAGCCACACGCCAGCCGGATTTTTCTCACACCGCAGCACTATTTCAGGTACCTTTGATAGCCAGTGACCACCTAGGTTCTAGAATGTCTTTTCCAACGCTCTCAGACTACCGCAGGGTGCTGAGGCATCCCTTTGAAATTCCCGACTCTTGTGGCGGTGGATGGTCGGGGAACCATTGTGTTTTTCATCCCCAGATTGTCTTTCGGGAGGTATCTGACCAACCTCAGGTTGCATTTCTACATGGTTGTTTCAAAAGCTCAAACTTGTCCTTTTTATTGCTGTGCCTAGGGCCAGACAGAGCTAAAGGGCCGTGGGGACTTTCTGTTAAAGTCACCTGTTAAAGTTGAGTTTGGGCCTCACTCTTAGAAGAAGGAAGATTGGATGGTACCTTCATGGCATCACCAGGTGAGCAACGTCAGTGTTATCCAACCCCCTGCTTCCTGTGACCCTGCCTAACACGGACTCCTACCCACTTAATAGGATGAGGCCTGTCTCTTTTTCAAGAACCAGAGAGGAGGCGGCCCTCAGATGCAAAGTCACCAGTGGGTAGATTCAACCTCCAGATCCAGCCAGCACACTGTCGTGGGCCCCGTGCGATGCCAGCAGCCATTTCTCTTCTTAACCTTGGCTGAAGCATGTCCTTTGACCGAACCTCCATTTTCCCCATCTGTGTAATGGGAGAAGAATTGGTCCACATGGCCCCCAGCTTCCCTTCTGTCTCTATGATACTACGACTTGGATTAGGAGGTAGGACGAGAGGCTCCAAAGAGGAGGCAGCTCTGCAGAGCCTTTCTGTCAGACTGACTCCTGCCATCGGGCCCCTCCTAGCCCCTCCCTGCCCCCAGTTGAAGGTGGTTCAAACCCTCATCATGTCTGGCCTCGATGGCTAGAGTGGGCCACTAAGAAGCCTGGACTGGATGAACTTCCAGAACCCCCACCCGACACCCAACTGAAGACGCCCCTTCACGAGCTCCCACTGCCTTCAGAACCTGAGCTCTGGGGAAGGAAGACGCGCCCTTAAGAATGTGGTCCCTCCTCGCCTCTTTGGGTTCATTGTTTGCCACGGTCATTTAGAAGCCATGCTCCAGACATCTGCCATTCCTTTTTGATGCCCTCCCTCTCTCTCTCACCCCCTCCCCCCATGCCTCTGAATATTCCATTGGGCTACCAAGCCCCCGCCCCTTGCCTGCTGCCCCACCTGGGCAGTCCCCATGCTTTTTTCCAGGTGAGCCCTGCTCCAACATCTCCCCTTCGAGACTTCCGTCAACACCACCACACGCCTCAGCCTCCGCCACCCTTCCCGTCCCACGCGCCCCCTTGCAGGGCACCGGTCAACATGCTACTTTCTAATTCGCTGCGTGCCCGTCATCGTTTCGAGATGAGACCTACTCCTCGAGCACAAGGAGGCATTTTTCACAGAGCACCCTGCCTGGCACCCAGGAAAGACTCGATACGTGTTTGTCAAGGCAAGGAATAAGAAAATGAATCAATAGGTTTCCAACTTCCTCGGCAACCTCGAAGAGACAATTATAGATTACAGAGTAGAAAGGTGCCAAACCAGTGAAACAGACAGTAAGTGTTTCAGAAGTTCAGTGTCAGGCACCATGAACCAGAACAGGTTATTTTTGTTTTGCTTTCGCAAGGAATCGAAAACATTTTGGTGTACGTGGGGGAGTGGGGGGAGGTTCATCATAAAAGCAGGGCTTTGAGACGAACCTGGTAGTGGTGCACAGGATAGATTTGCAGAGTAAACTCAGAAGCAGTCGGAAGGTCCCTTATTGCACCAACACACGTCCCGGGTGAGAAAAAGCTTTTGAGGGTCCCGCGGGCACTGGGCTCCTGACCCCACCCTCACTCCACACCTTGACCTCCCTCCCATCTTCCCGTTATCCCCTCCGCATGCCTCCCCACCAGAGCCCCAAGGCACGAGCCTTACAGGGGTAGGGAGAGTGTGGCACAAGGCTAAAGCTGGAGGCCTTGGCTCAAGACTGGCATGTCAGAAGGAAAATCTCCAAGTCCTTTTTTTCCTTTTCTTTTTCCTCTTTAGGCCCCTGATCAGGAGGTGAGACTCCTGGGAGAAAGCATCTCACCTTTCCAACCCTCCCGAGCCAGTCGCCGGAGCCCCTCACACGCGAGCTCCCAAAGCGCACCTCCAAGCTTGCGTGTGGGGCCCGTCTTCTTCAGGAAGGGGAAAGGGGGCCCGAGCTTCCCTCTTAGTACTACTTGTTTTGTTCAAATGTTTTTAGTGGAAGAAACGAAGCCCCCTAGAGGTCAAACGACCTGCCCAAGGTCACACGGCTAGTTAGTAGCCAAGAGCAGTCTTCAAACCCAAATCACCTGTTAGGGCTCTTTGTCGGAACTCAACTCAGAACGGGAGGATGAGCTGACTTCTCTGGTTGCTGTGGGGTCCGCCCCAGGCCCAGGCTCCCCCCGCCCCCCGCCTGGCCCCAGCCACCCCTAACAAGTTCTCCTGCCCCTAGGGATGTTAGGAGCAGGGCGTTTGTTACCTCCTTGTTGCCCTAATAAGGTACTGACTGAGTGACCAAGGCTCTTCTGGAAGGTGAGCAAGAGGCTCCAGATAGCCAAGAGGAAAATGTCACTGTCCCCTTCTCCACAGACATCTGCACAGCTGCCTGGGACCGCGGACAGGAGGGAGGAAGTGAGCAGCCCAGCTCTTTACCACTGAGGCCCACTCTCCCTCGCTCATGCATATTCCACCTAGAGACTGTGGATTCCCAGGGTGTGAAGCATGAGGCATGAATTTTCTAGAGTTCCCAGTGAACCACTGAGGATGAATTGGGGCGAGAAGCAGTGGGGGAGGGGTGGATGTCTCAGGCAGAGAAGAAAGTTGCTTGTGATCTCAGAGTCACAAGCAGCGCGGGGTGGGGGTAGGGGTGGGGGTGGGGGCAACACCTGTTCCAGGCCACCTGTTCTCGTCACCACCAATAAACAAGAGAGACCAAGATCTCTCTTCAGATTCTATTAAAAAGTCATTCAGCAAAGGCTGGGTGGCACTTGTCCTATACCAGGTACTACCAGGCGGTTCAAAGAAGTCTAACATCGCTGGAATCCCTCCGCTATAGCCCAATGCCCCAGCGTGTGGGCATCTACAATCAGTCCCTAAAGTAGCCATCACCCCCCTGGCCCGTCCTCCATGATAATTTAAAAAACGCTCACACTTGATCCATCTTACACGCAAGACGAAGGTCTCGAAGCCCTTTTAATCCTATCTTTTCCTTACCGAAATTCCTTGAGAGATTTCTCAGGAGTGGGTTTGGAGTCTAGTAACTAGCTGTGTGACCTTGGGCAAGTCACTTGACCTCCATGGGACTTAGTCTGACCTCTCTGAGCCTCCCACAGAACAAAGCCTCAACTCCTCAGCCCCGCAGCCCGGGCTTCCCCGAGCAGGTCCCTCCGGTGCCTCCACACTGCCCCCCCTCCCCAACACTCTGCCCTAAGCCCCGTCATTGTCGGTCCATCTCTGACAGCACTTATCCCATTCTAAGTCACACTCAAGTAACTTGGTCCTGGTCTGTCCTCACAGTGTATCTCCAAACTCCTTGGGGGCAGAGCAGGAAACCCAGGGTCAACAAACGTTAGATCGTCCATGAGATGTTGAATAAACACCCATCATTCCTTCCAATCAGCTGCCTGCTGCCCTCCCCCAAAGAGTCTGTCCGACACTACAGATTCCAGAAGCAGGCTTCTCAAATGTGGTCCATGGACCACTGGCCGCAGAAATACCCAGCAAGCTCGTTAAAGATGCAGGTTTCCAGACTCCACCCCAGACCTGTGGAATCAGAACCCCTGGGCACCTCTAATTCCAGGGGGCTCCCATGTTCTGGCCTCGAACTCCACAGACTCTGGAGCAGGGGCCCTTTTGCAACAAAGAATATTGCGGCGGCTCCCCTGAGCAGCCTGGGGTGAAGACGGGTGGGGGCGTGGGGAGCCATAACAATACGTGCTAACCGTCCCTGCCCGTCCTTGGCACTCATCTCCAACTTCCTGTGAGCACATCACGATGCCAGAGGAGCCACGGTCCATCCTGGCCACACCCCCACAACCTGGCACTTCCCTTTTGGCCTCTCCTCCTGCCTGCCCTCATGCTAAGGTGCCTTATAAACCCGACATGAGGAGCATTTTCAGTGGCCCACTTTACCTAATTAAACCTCTGCTTGTTACCCAGGCAGCCTCCTTCCAACCCGAGGCCTCCGACCCGCAGTGCCCCATGGCACCTCTGATGCCAAGGGTCTGCGGTTGTGGGAGGAGGGCACCATCAAGGGACTAAGAACCCAAAGGCCTAGAGCAGCAAAAGCCCCAGGGCTGACTGGGCATCTCTGGGGAAGTCATGTCCCCATCTTCTTCTCTGCAGACCACAGAATTTGGACAGATAACCTTAGGGAAACCTTTGGGTCTAAGAGTCTGGAATTAGGAGAACCTCACTCTCTGATGCAGCAGTTCAGGACAGAGGGCTTCAGGGTGAAAGGAGCTCCAGCCACAAGGGCAAGGGCAAGGCCCCGCGGGAATCAGTCACCTTGACGGTGGCTATTGGGTCTCAGTTTCACATAGAGCTGGAAAAACCTGAGGGTATTTCCACAAGAAGCAAAGCACTCAGCCAGAGTAGGGAAGTCACAGCAAACGCTCACACATTTACTCCGGGGCAGGCAACGCCGTTCTGAGCGCCCTGCACACATTAGCTCGTTTAATCTTTGCACGCATCCAATAGGTAGGTGCTATTATCCCCATTTTACAGATAAGGAAACAGATGCAGGGAGGCGAAATAATTTGCCCACAGAGCTGGCAGGGTGGTGGAGCCAGGATTCAAACTCAAGCCAAGTGCACAAAACCACGCTCTCGGCCGCAGTGGTCTCAACCCCGTCCCCTCGGAGAAGACACCCTCCCAGACCGTGCGGTTCACCCCACCTTGCCCTCCCACGGGGCAAGCAATACTAATTCTATGGAAGGCACATCGAGACTGTCATTTCTCCGAGGTCTCCAGAATCAAGTGGTGTGGCCTTTGTTCGATGAGACTGAACGTGGGCTGGCACATGTTTCCAGGACAGATACCGTAGGGCCTCAGCCCTTGGCAACATCGTCACGTGCGGAAAAAGCTTTTTGGTGTCCTCCCCTTTCCTCCCTTCCTCTCTCTTCGTGGACCCTGCTCTCACCTCCTCTCTCCCACCCACCTGCCCTGGGTGTAAAGAGCACGGCGTTCAGAAAGTCACCTGCTGGGACCTTAATTCTCCTGGCTTCTCCGAGCGTGTTTTTCCCAACCGGATCGAGAGGCACTACCGTGGAAGGACCTGCGTGTGGGCCTGAGAAGCCACCTGGGTCCACCTGTGAGACCGTGTCCCTCAAGCCCTGGCTTCCCCACGTGTGAAGCGGGGCTCGGGTGGGTCGCCGGAAGGACTCGAGGTGACACCCAGAAAGCCCCCGGGGCCCCCCCACCCCCGCCAGAGCACCTTGGCTCGTGCCTTGGCCCATACCACCTGGAATGCCTGTTCTCATACCTCTTCAACTCAAACCCCTGCTCCTGCTTCAGGCCCTACTGTAATCCAGATGCTTTCTCAACAGAAGAAACTCCCCCCATCCCCCATCAAGCTGGAAAGAACCACCCGCTCCCACGAACCCCCATGGTTATCTCGTGGTTCTACCTGAGGAATCTGTGTGCCTCCCACTCCCCCATCCAACTGTCTGCTTCTTCAAGAGAAACCAGGTCATATGCTTTTCCTAAACCTGCTCATAATCTAGCCCGGGGCCAGGATGCAGAGTAGTCACTCCATATATGTTTGATGAATGAATGGGAAAGAGCAAAAGAATAGGCACAGAGATAGGAAAACAGCAACGTTTTATTTCCCTGATGAACCCGGACCCAGCGTTTCTCTGCACCAAGGACTCCTGACTCCCAGACCCTTCCACAGCACCCCGGGACAGGGCGGTGTCCATGCTCCCCTTTAGATCTGGACCCCAAGCCTCTTGCTAACAATGTATATATCTCTCTCCCCAGTAGACAATAAGCCCCTCCCGGTTGACCTGTAACCCAGGGTCCGCTAGAGGCAACTGTGGGGCTTTGCTCCATCGGCAGCTCCTCAGGAGGACCGGGAAAGAGCCTCCCCCTGCAGCATGGGATGCGAGTGAAGACTGTGGCCTTTGCCTCACTGTGGTCCATCAGTTCAGCTACACAGAAGACTTTGGGGCCTGGTCAGGGCCCGAGGCAGATGGGTCATAGTTAATATAACCAACCCACCTTAAACAGAATGAGAGCCAAGAGAACCGACCTCAACCAAAAGTCAAAAAGCTTTTGATTTTGTTGGGTTGGGTTTTTTTGGGGTGGGGGTGAGGGGCGGGGGGCCATAGTTGGTGCTCTAAGAACCCCCTCTCCCAAGGGTCTCCTTGGCTCCTTGCTGAAGGAAGGACAGGTCACAGGAAAGCACTAGATACTCTTGGCAGTTTTGTCCAGAGCTAGACTTGTAGGTGGCTGTCCAGATTAGCATTTACCCTCAGTTAGGTAGAAACACTTCCCAGGCAAAAATGAATGGAGGGAATAATTATCCAAAATACAGAGAGTCATGTACTACGAGGCTCATCACAGTGTAATTTACAGTGATGAAAAACTGTCAAAATGTACTAACTGCCTGCTAAAAGTTGGATGATCGAATAAACAGTGGCAACTCCTTAGGATAGGTTATTATTGATAATCTATTTGAGGAACCTTTAATGGCAGAGGGAAATGCACACGCTACTAAGAGAAAAGGCTTGATGCACTACCACATACCCAGTGTAGACAAGCTTCAGGGTGTAAAACACCAGATCAGGGAAAGGAAACCAGATCAAAGTGCGGTGTTGTCTCTGCACAGGGAGCTTCTGCATTTGTTCTCTTAGGCATTTTTTTTGTGTGAGAGCTTTCCCAAGTTTCCTATAACCACTTTACATTCCTTTTATAACATAGAAATCATATAAAAAGGAAGCAAAGGAGAGAAGTAGGGAAGGGAGGGTCCTTGTTAGAGGGAAGAATGGGCAGAGGGAGGCCGAACGGAGTGCTGTGATGAGAAATAACCAGGGTGCCTTCACGACCCCACTCAGCTGGTGCAGGTGGAGGTGGAGGTGGAGGTGGAGGTGGAGGTGGAGGTGGAGGTGGAGGTGGGTGGGGGACTAGACTACCAAGCTGAGCACAAGGATGTGCTGAATCACAGGTGAGGGCGGGAAGATGGTAGCCAGGGCCTATTCCCAAGTCTAGAGGGAAGCTGAAGGGAGAGGGCAACAGGAGAAGATTCAGACCCCACTTCTGCAGCATTTGTGCCCCAGCATCTATTCCCCTTTGTGACATGCTAGGACAAGAATGCCATCCGTCACCAAGACCCAGTGCCCAGCTGCGCAGAGCACATCCCTAAGGAGAAGCTCTTCACACACTCATACACACACACACACACACACACACACACACACACACGTGCACACGCAGCCGTTTTACAGCCCGGTGGTCTCATCTCTAGCCCCTCCTCCTCAGGCTGCAAAAGGGGGAATTGGCTGGGCAGTTAAGGCAGCTTGCTGTCTGGCAAGTAAGCAGCTTCCGGTCCAGAAAGCTTGCAACCTCGTCTCTCCCTCTCTCCTCCTCCGCCCGAGTCTCCACCCTCAGGTCCTTGGGTCTGGTTTCTTTTTTTTTTTTTTTTTTTTTTTTCCTGCCCTGGGTCCAGTTCCCAGCAGACCGTTCCTGGTCTAGTGGATCTGCTATCTCTCAGCACCACCTGCTGCCCATTCTGGCCTCCACCAGTGTCCCCTTTCAATTTCTAGAGTCTCCAGGGCCTGACTCCTTATCACGCTGTGTGCATCCAGTGCCTGTCTTTGGAAAGGAGGAACTGAAGAGACAGTGTATAGACTTTGCCCTTCTCTCTAGCCTTTTTCTAAAAACCCCAAAACGGTTACAGTCAGAAGAAACCCCAGTAGACATCTAGGCCAGCCCCCTTTGCCTGCCCCCCACCTCCAGCCCTGCTCCCCACCCCCCCCCCACCAAGATCCTGGGGCAGAGATAGCAACCACAGCCCTCCTCCTGCCCCCACAGGATCCAGCCTGCTCTTTCTACACAAGATCCAAGGTCCAGAGTGCTCCGGGAGGGCACACAGGACCATCCACTCTGTGCAGGTAAGTCACAAGGATGGCCACAGAGGGTTAAATAGTCCTAGAGCCCAGGCTGAGACTCAAGTTGCCAACCTGACCCATAAGCCAGTCCCCTCTGGACATGCCTCCATCCCCAAGTCACCAGGGCCACCTGAAGCTCTCATCCTCTCCCATTACTTCCCTTTGAAGTCCATCACCCTTCCCAAAGGAATAAGAAAGCTTAACTCCAATTCTAACTTAACTCTCTTGGCTGGCACTAAAGGATAGTCGCACTACAAATGTTTGAGTGTCCTAGAAAATCCCCAAACTCCAAAGAATCACAAATGGCATAAGTGCACCTACTTTAAGGCAGGGTTGCCGCTGCCTGGCCTTTGCATCCTCTTGCTCAGGAGACCACCTAGCGTCCCTCAATAGGAGTAGGAGTCCCAAGGAAGGAGAGATGTCCCAGAGAGGAGAGGGGCTCAGGGGTCTTCCTATCAGCACCCATTCCATCCTTCCAGCCCTCCACCCCCATGCGGACACTGATTCCTCCCCACCTTTCCTCTGCTTTGTCTTCAGTTGGCCCCAGAGGAGCCACATCACTGATGGGACCTTAGTCCAAGTGGCGCAGTGAACCCAATGAGAAGACGAAGCTATGTTTCCTGGGCTCTCCGGCCTGGGTGTGGCTGCAGGAGTGACAGCCCTGGCGTCACTGAGACAAGCTGTCACTATAGTTAAACCCAGGCCCTGCCATCCCTCACTGACAACCCAGCAGTTTAAGATTAATGACTGAGAAGAACAGGCTTACCAAACTCCAGTGGATCGCCTGGAATTTGAAATGCCTATCCTACTCTCAAGTCCCCCCAGGCCCGGTAAAAATTAGGAGGAGAGGATAAAGAGAAGGAAGATGGGCAAGATGGAAAATAGGGCCGTGGGTTCCCAGAGCAAGGTCGCCGTCCATAATGTCACATCTGCTGGCAGTGTGCGTCCCGGGGCTCAGAGGGCAGCTTCCTCTCTCCCCACCCTCAGGGATGCAGCGGCGTGGAAAGCGGAAAGAGCTTTAGGTCTGGACATCCTGGACTCCAGTCCCGATTCCATTGCTTCCTAGCTGTGTGATCTTGAGCAAATTACTTACAAGCCTCCATTTTGCCATCTGTAAACGGGAGGGATTGACACCTGAAAGCATTATGTGAAAGCTAAAAGAGAGAAGATGTAAGTCGAATCCTGAAACGCTTTCTGGCTTGTAGCGGATGTCTAGTACAAAGTAGTTAGTTCTGGGGCGCCTGGGTGGCTCAGTCAGTTAAGCCTCCGACTTCAGCTCAGGTCATGATCTCACAGTCCGTGGGTTCAAGCCCCGCATCGGGCTCTGTGCTGACAGCTCAGAGCCTGGAGCCTGCTTCGGATTCTGTGTCTCCCTCTCTCTCTGACCCTCCCCCACTCACGTTCTGTCAATCTCTGTCTCTCAAAAATATATCAACATTAAAAAAAAATCTTTATTTCAAAAAAAAAGTAGTTAGGTCTCCTTAAATTGCATAAAAATACAGGATCTTCTCGGACCACAGATCTTTGTTCCCTTTATTTCAAATAATCATTCTTACAGACAAAGGGGTTATGAGGACAGTTCACTCACTCAGTCAGTCCGTTTATTCAACAATTATTCCTGAGTGCCCCCTACGTGTCATGACATGGAATAACGGTGAACAAAAGGAGATAACTGCTTTCATTCTCACTGCAGAGGGGAGCAGAGGAGAGACAACAAACAGGTGGAAACACTAAACAGGGATAAGTGCTATTAAAATAATAATAATAATAATAATAATAATAATAATAATAATAGAGGCGCCTGGGTGCCTCAGTTGGTTAAGCATCCTATTTCAGCTCAAGTCATGATCTCATGGTTCGTGAGTTCAAGCTCACGGGTCGGGCTCTGGGCTGATAGCTCAGAGCCTGGAGCCTGTTTCGGATTCTGTGCCTCCCTCTCTCTCTGCCCCTCCCTAACTTGTGCTCTGCCTCTCTCTCTCAGAAATAAATAAACATTTAAAAAAATAATAAAATAAAATAAAATAAAATAAAGCACAGCGTGGAGAGAGAGAATGGCTGGTTTACGTACAATGGTTAGGGAAGGCATCACACTCCACTGAGACATCTATAGGCATCTGAAGAAGTGAAGTGGCCAGTTGTGTGGCTACCTGGGAGAGAAGCACTCCATGGGGTGGTGGGGGTAGGGGGAACAGTGAGTACAAAGGCCCTGGGGCAGTAGCATATCCAGGTTAAGGGAAGCACACACCAACTCCTAATGGAATTAGTTCAGAAGAAGGAGCACCTCTATCTACCGGGCAAAACAATGAAAGGTTCCCGGAGACCAAGGCATGGAGATTGAGCTTCAAGCATGGCTGGTATTTTGACAGCCACAGATGGGAGAAGGAGAGATTTCCAAGCAGAGAGCTTCCGCCTTTCATGTTTTGGGAGTCTAGCTCCATTCCCTGCCCTGGTGTTCACAGGAAAGGAAACCGAAGCCCACAGAAGGGCTTGCTGAAGTGACACCACCGGTTAGTAGTGAAGTCAGAACAAGAACCTGTCCTCTTGACTTCTGGTCAAGGGCTTTATCACCAGACTTGACCTTATTGTTCAGAATACGTACAAGCCAGCTCCCCCGGGGAGGCTCTCTGGGGCAGAAGTCCACTTCCTACCGGTCTTGGTACTCTCACGGCGCCTAGCCCGGGCGTAAGGGGACCGCTGGGGAATTTTGACTGACCCCTGCTCCGTCTTCATCGGTGTGTTTTGGGCATACCAACCGCCAGGGCAGCCGGGCGCCGTATTGCAACTCTGCAGAAGTGCCACACACGGTGATTAATACCCTATCTCCTAGCAAGTAATTATAATTAATGCAGAATATCAAATCAGGAAATCAGGCATTATTAGGAGGAATTAGCTCTTTATTTTCATTGTACGCTCTGCTCCCCCAGCCCACCTCCCACGTCCCCTGCTCCCTCCCGGTGCCTCAGACCCAGGTGGAGAAGAGGAAGAATTCAGCTAAACAGGAGAACTCATTCCCTAAATGCGTTCTGGGCTCTGAGTTAGGTCGCAGGGAGACGAGCGTCACCACAGCTCCTGGGCTCAGGGAGCCTACAGTCTAGTGAAAGCCACAGAGCCTCAGGCAGTTGCAGCAATGGGAGTAAACGTGAGCTACCGAGGCAGGGAGCCCAGGAGAAGGAGTGCGGAGCTCTGCCCAAGAGAGCCAACGAGGGCTTCCGGAGGAGGTAACATTTGAGCTGGGCCTGGAAGAGGCGGCAGCCGTTTGCAAGGTGAGCAAGCAGGGGCAAAGGCATTCCAGAAGCAGCTCGAAGACACAAGAGAAAGTGGTCAGAGAGCAAACGGTGTGAAAGGAGGAACAGGCAGTGAGATGATCATATTCCCAAGCAGCCCCAGGAGGTGAGCCCCAGGGGCAAATGTCTGGGGATCAGGAAAGATGAAGACAAGTCCAAGAGCATGAGTGGCGGGGCGGGGGGGGGGGCGACATGCCAAGACACTCGGGTCTGAAGTGGCCGCAGACATGGCAGTGGTTTTGCCTCCAATACTCCTGCCTCCGGAGGCTCAAGGGCAACCCACGAGGCTCCTGACCACAGGAGCGACGGTTGGGGATATTGCACCTGAAGGCAAGAAGAAAAGCGGAATCAGAATCAAGAGAAGGTCGTTAATTAGCCTGTAAGCTCCAGGAGACCAAAGCTGGCGGACTCAGTGTGCACTCAATGGTTATTTGATGATGGATATTTGCTGGAATAAACAAATTCGGGCAGCAACGTGGAGAATCCGCAGGCAGATGAGACAAAGGTAGGAGGAAGACCCAAGCAGAGACCCCTGACCCTGATTACAGAGAGGATGCCTGGGTCCTTCCTGGGGAGGAAAGGATTTGGGTAAGAATCTGGAAGAAGAATCAGCAGCAGAAAGCCCCAGAAAACAAATCAGAAAGCTCCCAAATGTCCAGAGTCCTCACCCCTGCTGCTTTGTCTCAAAAAAGTACCAACAGGAGAGTTGCTTCCCCAAGGGCCAGCCCAATTGCCTTCCGGGGGAGAATGCAGTTTTTCGATTCCCTTAATTCCAGTCGTGGCCGAGTTAAGAAGCATAATCCAGCAAGCTGGCTTCGGGCACCTGGACTCGGGTGAAGGAGTGTCCTGAGAATGGGGAAGTGTGTGACAAACCTGGAGGGTAGCATCAGGGTCTAATAAGGACTATGGGTTGATGGGGCAGATGCCCCAGAAGCCTGACGTCATAACATCGGCGTGGCCGCTACATCAGAAGATTCTGATGTCTTAGCAGCCAAAACTCTACGGGTCCAAACAGCTTCCTCCCAGCTTGGAGGCTCATTATATCCCCAGGAACTCAGGACAAAGGACTCAGAAATCTTCCTCGTGGCGGATGTCGACCCCTTAAGGTCGTATGCCAGACTTGATTATGAGGATTCCTGACACTAAGCCGCCATGGGATTGCCACCCCAGGATACCCAGCCTGAGATGCAGCCTTCAACACAGACCCTGGAGTCAGAGTTAGGGCGGTTCATAAACTAGTCTGCCTCCAGTCTCAACAGCAACTTAGGCCAGTCCACTTGAGTGCAGCTTAACTACTGTTATCATTCCATTAGTGAGCATCTAAGACCTTATTTCACAGATACATAGCTCTATCCCTGAAAGAAAAGTATGATCCCCATTTTCCAAATGAAGAAGCAAGCTCAGAGAAGTGAAATGACTCTGTCCAGGGGTCACATAGCAGCACAAAGGGCTCAAACCCCAATCTGACTGACTCCCCAAGTTCTGACACCGGATGCCTTTGTCTGGTCCTGTCTACCTTAGTCGGGATGTAAGGAGCAAAGACAGCACAAACTCTATTGTGAATGAAAAGTGCATGGTCGATTTTGGATTGGCTATGGTTTTGCCCCACCAAAAAGGATATTAGCTTTTCTTGAGTTACTCCCACATGCCAAAACACTGCCTTTCAGTATGCTTTGTTTTGTGTTAAGTCTCTGCATTCTGCATGCCTCTCAGCCTTTGGGTCCAGCCCATTTTGGACCCAAGTCCATCCTTCCCCCATCTTCCCCTCCAAGACTCATGAAAGTCTGTTTTCTCAGATCCACTCTGTTCCTCCAACCAGACCGATCTGGAGCTGTCCCTGAGAACCACCTCCCCACCTGCCACTCTCAGCTGCACCTTCAGCTACAAAGAAAAGAATGACTCCATGTGCTCCTACAGCAGCCTCTGTTCCAGGCCCAAGATGAGCTATACAATGAGTCCCAGCAAGATACTAACCTCCTCTTACACTGGTGCTCCCACAAGGGATCCTGGCTTGTTCTCCTGTCTACGATTTTCTCTTAAGAATTAACACTATTCATTACCCCGGCAATAGAGAGGAAGACCGTCACCCAGCCAGTGACACAAGACAGAATGAAATCACATATGTACAAACTCCACCCCCAACACACACACACACACACACACACACACACACACACACACACACACACAAAGAAAAGAAGCCAATAGAGGGAGTGTGACCAAGAGAGGGAAGGCCAAAGGGTTAACTGGTCTAGAAGTCCTCCCAAATAGTCAGGAACCCCCTCCCCAGGACCTGTTGAGTCAATTAAGCACAAAAGAACCTTTCCTGTAAAAAGCTGGCTCCCAACTGAAAACCCCAAGCCAGTCAGCCCCCTTGGAGAATGAATGACTTGGCTTAGCAACCAGAAAGAGACACTATACCCAAAATGCTGCTGTGTGTAAAATGGGGCAGCTCATTTAGGTCGACTGAGCCTTAAATTCCTCATCCCTACACTCAAAATAATAATCTCAGCCCTGCCTACCTTACAGGGTTATTTTGAGGATCCAGTGAGATCTTAAGATACAAAAATGCTTTGGATGTTGGGAGAGGAAGATGGGAAGGAGGAAAGCAGTAGGATATATAAATCAATAGAGGCCATATTTGAGCTCAGGCAAGACCATGTGGTGCCCCTCCAATCCTGCCGGGTGGTATTCCTTCTGAAAATGGATAGGGTAGTGGCTGTGCCTTAGAGCAGAGGGCCAGCATGGGGAAGTGGTGTTCCAGACTGCATTCTTTGACACTGGTGGGGTTATATGCAAACAGGGCCAGCCCACCCCTCAATACTACCAGAAGAATAAGCGGTAGGACTTGAAAGAGCGTAAGCTCTGAAGACAAAGACTTAAAGTCTTAGCTATGGCCCTTCCTTACCTTTTTGACTTCTCTGAGTCTCTGTCTCCTTGTATGTAAAATGGGGACAAGATACCTCACTCATAGGGTTATTGCCAATTTGTAAGGATTATGTTAAATAACTATGTAAAGTGCTTGGCATAAATGGTAGTTAATAATAATTCCCCCTTTGCTGCTGCCTCATCCCTAAAGGTAAGGAGGAAGCACTGAATGGCTATTAATGAGAAATCCACAATCCACCTTACAATAGGCAACCAGTGGGCCCTCAACAAGCTCACTAAGCATGAAATTGAGCAAGAATATTTATGTGTCTACTTGAATGTTAATGAGGCTCTAACTAGGAAAGAAAGGATATCTGTGGGCTTCCCATGTTGATGGTGGGGATGGCAGTTCAGAAAAGCAGGTGGAGAGAGGAAGGGCAGCAGACAAGCTAATGCTCAGGCCCCAAAAGCCAATGGCTTGCACCTGGCCATGTCTCTGCAGGCACATTCTGTGAGCCCATCAGGCACTCCTTTCCAGCCCAGGATGAAATGCTCAAGATACTCCGGCTTGGCCATTTCCAAAGCCAGAAGCATTACGATCCCGGATTCTAGGTTTCAGTGAATGGGAATAGTTGACTCCAGTAATCCTAAAAGATGGTCACCATGATCTGGAGTGTCCATCTCAGTGGGACAGCTAGGGAGTAGTAGTAATAAGGAGGGTCTCAAGGTGGAACTTGACAAGGAAGAAGGAAGGGAAGGGGGAAAGGTTGGCATCGATTGACAACAGTTTTAGCAGATGGGGAAGCCTGAAGGAAAAAGGGACCGTAAGAGGAAAAATTCCAACGGGTATCAGAACTGAAAGGTAGCTGAGTTCCTGACTGCATGCATAAAGGCAGACAGGAAAAGACGGGCAACAACATTTCTTAAGCACCTGCTGTATGCTGGGTGCTAGGTGTGTTTTTTTTTTTTTTAATTTTTTTTAAAGTTCATTTATTTTTGAGAGAGAGAGAGAGAGAGCACAAATTGGGGAGGGGTAGAGAGAAACAGAGACACAGAACATGAAACAGGCTCCAGACTCTGAAATTTCAGCACAGAGCCTGATGCAGGGCTTGAACCCACAAACTGTGAGATCATGACCTGAGTTAAAGTTGGTGCTTAACTAACTGAACCACCCAGGCGCCCCTGGGTGCTAGGTGTTTTACAGATATTATCTCATCTAATCTTCACATTGTCCTTGTCAGGGTGACAACTTTTGTCACCATCTCACCATTTCACAGATGAGACTCGGGAGATGTGAGCCATCGCGTAACTTACTCCATTAACCTTTTTTCTTTTTTCCGTTATCTTTTGAACAAAGCAACCATACCAGCTCTGACATTTAGATACTCTGACACCTGTAAGGAAAAACTCCATAGCTATGTGACCCAGTGTGGTGGCTTTTCCCCTTCTGTTCCAGATGTTGGTTCCTCTCTTCTTTAGCCCTTCTCATGTATCCAGGAATGTCCCACTTCTTGTTAAAAAGACATGTTCTTATCAAAATACTTAAATGCAAGGGTAGACATCACATAACCCTTATTTTTAAAACTATATAAACATATGTTTTACGCATTTAAATGCCTAGGTTACAAAATTCAGTACCGTTCTCAAGAATCCTAAACTCTTCATCAGCTCACCCTGAATTTTTGTTTGGAGACAGAAGCTGATGATGCCATTGTCTTGATCCTGACCTTCATAAAGCCACCCACCCCACCCACCCCTGCTCCTCCTCCGGGCTGCTCCTCTCTCAGTGACCCCTCTCTGTCCCCAACTATTTAGTCCCCCATGCTGAGGCTGTCAGTTAGTCAATTAGAGGGAAAGTCTTAATGTGTCCTTAAACCTTCAGATTTCCAGAACTCCTGAATTCTTTCCCCTCGCAGAGCAGGAGACAGCAGGAGTGTGGAGAAGTCTGTACCTGACCCGCCAACCATGAAGGTTCCTCTGTGAGGCTATCTCTATTTAGCTGTCTGGAGATGATGTCTCTCCTGACTTAGTCTTAGCCTGTGCCAGGCAGGGCCTTCCCACTCCACAAATCTCCACACCCTGAAATGTCACCCCTAGTGCAAGACTGAGCTTAACTGAATGCCACCTTGTCCAAAATGTCTTCCTGGATCTTCCCACTGCCTCCACCCCAAGTCTGAAGAACCTCTCTTCCCTGAATTACTGTGGCATTAGCAGAGCCTGTTAGCACTTTTGCCTTGCAGTACAAGTAGCTATCGTCTGTCCTTCCTTCCAGACTACAGGTTCCTTAAGGGTAAGACCTAAGTCTACCCTGGAGGAAATTCAGATATGCTCTCCAGGCTCAATGTTAACAGTATCAGCCCTTTATCTTTTTCAGGTGTCCCATAATCAACATTGAGCATCCCCCAAAGAAGGATCTTCACTGGGAATGAACCTCATGAGGACAGGACCCTTGCATCTTATTCACAGACATCTCCAGCCACTAGCAGAGAGCCTCCTCAGAGTGGGCTCTCAGTAACTCTGTGTTTCACAAATAAGGTCTCCAGATTGGGATTTCCTAAGATGATTCATCACCCTCAACCTCCATGTTAGTGCTTCTCTAGGATCTCATATCCCCCTGTAATTGGGATCAGATTTCTGATAAGAAGCCTTCTTCATTGACTAATATAGCCAGCCCCTTTTTTATCTGCTATGCAATTTCTTTAGTTAGGACTAAAGAGGCAATGCTATCTGTGTGCAGTGCCGGTCCCCTTCTCTGGTGGCCTGTTACTACCAGCAATGCCTTCAGACATAGGGGAGAGAAAGATTTTTTTTTTCAGAATTACTTTATTAACGGTTCTAGATCCCTTATGTGAGATAACATCGTGTGAAAACATTGCTTAAGATATAAAGGGTACTTGATAAATCCTTCCTCTTCTTCTTACAGAACACACAAAACATAATTTAAATAAAGTTTTCTGTGGAGATTTAAGATCTTTCCCATCTGTGCCAAGTGCAGGTATGTCTGGGGGCAGAGGGTCGCCTGGAAAGGTAAGGATACAAGTAAGGACACACTTGGGTAAAGTGACATGCATGAGTGAGGAAGACGCCATAGCTGACGGGAAAATTTAGGTTCTCCAAGTTAAGTCTGACCTGAAGTGAAACGGTTTGAATGGAGACAGGAGCCACAAGTGGGGTAAATTGCCTAATAAACGTGCAGTCCCAGTCAGTTTCATTTATATGTTATTAGCACATTTTAAGCCCTATGATCTTTATAACAACACTGAGGACATTGATTTGCATATCTTTCTGCATATTTTTCACCTCCTACCAAGCCAGACCCAAAAACAAACTCTAAAGGATGCTTAATTTTTAGCTTTTCTGCTTCCTGAGACTGTTATGATATGGTTAACATGCAAAAATCGTTAAAGGCATTGGAGTAAGAAGTAAAACTCCTGGGAGGCTATTAACCACTTAGCAGGTTCAGCTCATGAGCGTGGGTCAATTCATAGCTGGCCTTTTTATTTAGTGAGGGTAAGTTAATTCCACCCGGAAAGGAGAGATGGTGGTCACCTTGATTGAGACTTTGTTACTGAGAAAATGTAGATGTTACATGACCATGGGTTGTGAAAGAAGACAAATGGACCTCTACAAAGGCACTGTTTTGCAGAGACATCGCCAATGCATTCAACATTCACTCATCCAACACTCAACAATTCAGCGAATTCATCCAGCTACTGACTGAGCAATTACCAGGTGCCAGATGCTGGGGATACAATGGAATATTTGAAAGACCATGTTCCTGCTTTTAGGTAACCTGCTTGTCAGTGGGGAACGCGGACAGTAATCAAGGAAGTAAGTAAGATAATTTCAGATAGTGATGTGTGCTATGAAAACAAGGTGGAGGGCCACGACAGAGAGTCCTGCAGCAGAGGCGGTATTAGGTACATGACACAGGGAAACTTCTCTGAAGAGGCAACATTGGAACTAAGACCTACCGAAGATCAGAGGAAAGAAAGTTCCAGACAGAAGCAACAGTTAGGCAAAGATTCTGACAGACCAATGATACATTTGGAGTTTTTAGAGGCTAGAATGCAAGGGGCAGAGATAGAGGCAGATGGTGAGGCCCAAGAGGTAGGCTGGGGTGAGTGAACTCTGCATCTTGCAGGCAACGGCAAGGAGGTTGGATTTTATTCCAGGTGCAAAGGACAACCAGAGAAAGGTTTTAACTAAGGCAGAAGTGATTTACGTTTGTAAATGATCACTCCGCTGTTGTACACAGAGTAGAACTTAGGAGCAGAGCAAAAGCAGTTAGGAGGCTGTCCTGACCAATCATCTAGGCTGGCAATGATGGTGGCCTTGCCTGAGGGTGGTCACAGTGGAGCTAATGAAGAAGCAGGCAAGCTGGGAACATTATTTTAGAGGAAGCATTAACAGGACTTGATAATGACTTGGACGTGGAGGTATAAAGAAAGCAGACAAATCAACCATAAACCCAGTCTTAGCCCTCTGAACAAACACAGGTCCCATTATTACTACAGAGGAGATGTAGTAAGAACAATTTGAGGGTGGGATTGGAAAAGAAAATCAAGGGTTTTGTTTCAGACATGATGTGTATGGAACTCCTGCTAGATACCCAAACAGTTTAAAGTTCAATCTGGACCTCATGAGATATAAACTTGGGGAGTCGTTGGCATATAATCCAAAATCACGAGTCTGGCTGAGATTAGAAGAGTATGGAAAGGAAAAAAAAAAAAAAAAAGCAGAACACAGATCAACTGACAAAGAAAGTTAAAGCTAAACACAATAGTTGGAACCCTTCTGTTTCATGTGCAGATCAGCAGATCTTTAAACATAGGCTGCGACACAACCTAAGGGTTATTGAACTTGTATTCTATTCAACTTCTAAGAGGCTTCAAGTCTGGCACATAAGACTTGCAAGAGACAGACTGCCAGCTGCCCAATGGCATTTAGTGTCCCCAGCAAAACACTCTGAGTGTTGACAGAAGAGAAAGAAGAGGATCATACGTGATATTTCCCTTTATCCCTTAACACAAGTGTGCGGGGTAAATCCTTTCAGACTGGTGGTAGTCTCAAAGGAGCAATCCTTGAGGCTCACTGGGATTGGATTCAGGCGGTCACTACTGAATTTTCTTCATAATAGTAACGGGGTGGGGTGGAATTTGTGCAGTAAGTTGTGGACGTATTTCTAATATAGTTTAGAGATCATCACCCTTCGGCCAACCACCCCCTTCACCCTGCCTCTCCTGATCCTCTGCCCCTGAGCTCCTGCAGAAGCCCCACCAGTCATCGCAACACAAGGAACCCTCAAGGTCTAAAGAAATGACCCGATGTTGCACACTTAACACCGCCTCTGGCAAAGCAGCTTACGTGAAAAAGCTCGTGCGAGATTGGGTACACGTGGAGGGCTAGGGCTTTCTGAGGTTCTCTGAATCTAAAAGTAGCATCTCACCGTGGTGAGGTAGTTATTTGATCAACAAAAAGCAAGGGGGGTGGAATGCTGATAAGTGGTGCTGTCCCTATTGTAGCCCTGTTGGATTTGTTAACCAGATAGACAAAGCAGTACTAAATCAAGAGCCGGGGAGAGTAGAAGGACTGAGGAAGCCTGTACAGGGAACAGGAGAGCAGAGAAGAAAAACTAGGAGGGCATGAGGACCATATGTGGCATTAGGAGCGAACTCGTACCAGGATTTCTTTCAGATATTATTAATTTTTGTGTTGTGGCTTTTCGTATTCCTGCCTCTCCCTCCAGTTTCAACCTGGTAACCTTCGGCTTTTAAATCCTTGCGGCAGGGACGTTGTCGTGGCAGAAAGCTGAAGCAAACTTAAATGAACTCTTTGGTTTTGGTGAAAGCCCCCATCCACTCAGTCAATTGTAATGGAAGGAGGAGGGATGCCTGTGAGAAGCAAGAAAGTGACAAAGGACATTTTCCATGTCTAGAAAGGGGCAAGGTCTGATGTTCTCTCAAGCAAATAGGGATCAGACCCTGCTCCCCAGCAAGACACTAAGAAAGGGGCAAAAGCCAAGAAAGGAACAAGAAATCTTATTCCCTTTCCTTCCCAAGCATGAGATAGAAGAATGGCCAGTGGTCCTAACCTGGAAAACTTTGTGACTGACGAGTCACAATGCCTTGACCTGCTAAGCCCTTAGAACCATGCGATAGTAGGGAGCTGCAAGAGTGACTGAGGTTGAATTTCAAAAGTAAAGTCTCAAACATAAGCTATTACCCCCTGACCTAAGAAACTAGTTAGTAGCATATCCTGAATAGACAACATTCTTACTGGACTTTATAAACCTACATAACTCCACTAAAAGCCTCATGGCCACCTATGATACAGCAAACTGACAAATTGACTGTGGCAGGATTGGGGCCGGGGTGGGGGATGGAGTGAGGGGGACTTCCCTTTTAACCCTTCTTAGAATCTAGGAGGGTTAAGGGATAAATAATAAAGAACACCAAAGGACAGCAGACTTCTCTTTTCTCACCCTTCCAGGTAGCTTTCCCTAATCCCTACCATATAACCTACAAGCGATTTCTGTCATCTAAATTCCGGTTGGCAAAAAATAAAATAGAATGAAAATAAATTCTGGTTGGCTTGTTTAGGCTGAACTTCCCTGGACAGCCACCCTTTGATGGAACCACTGAGTCTCAGGATTTGCAGAATATGTATTACAAACTTGATTGTATCATTTCCTCAGTCAGGCTCCAGTGAACAGATTCACACTCATCAAGTTCCTAAGAAACAGATTTTAATGACTACTTAATCGTTTTGCAATAATCAGTTTGCCAGCCTGAGGTCTCTACGTGGGACATGTCCTTCTTGGAAAGGCAGCACAATGAAAAGATCACAGTAGAATATTACTGGTAAACACCGAAATAGAAAGGAGAAAATAGTGTCTTGCTCAAAGGATATTAGTGTCAAATATATAGAGAGACTGGCATTCTCCCTCTCTAGTCCAGGACAACTGTCAGTGTAAAACTATCACAGGCTCACTGATACCAAGTCATGCTACACTAATCAAATTTCCCATTTTTGATAGGGTGACTAAGATTAAGAACAGGAGGAAACGACAGAAACATTATACACCTTGGCCAGTAAAGTGTCTGACAAAGTGTCTCATAATATCTACATCAGCCAGGCAGGAGATATGTGTACAGGATGACAGGACAAGTAGGTGAACCCATCACTGTCTGATTCACCATAGTCGTACTCTGCATGGCTCCATTATCTGCTCAACATGTTTTAAAATTATGGAAACAAAAGACATAAATATGCCAATATATGCCAATATCACAGAATAGAGAGGTATAGCTAATATCGCTTGACTGAACTAAGACTCAGAACTATCTCAACAGATAGGACATTAATCCAAAAAAAAAAGAAATTTACCAAGGATAGTTGGTAGATCCTGCACTTAAATCAGTTGTGCTGAGTGTAAAATGGAGAACCTGGCTTAACAGTGGTTCAAATTTTAAGAAAAATGGGGAAGATAACAGAGATCAGGACTTTTATCATCTGCAACCTCCTCCAGCTGTATTAATAGAGTTACAATATCCAGGGAATGATTTAACTCTACGTTCTGTGCCCAGCTATGTACCAGCTGCAGTACCACACTTAAGATGGACGTTGGGGCACCTGAGTGGCTCAGTCAGTTAAGTGTCCAACTTCAGCTCAGGTCATGATCTCACAGTTCATGAGTTTGAGCCTTGCATCGGGCTCTGTGCTGCCAGCTCAGAGACTGGAACCTGCTTCAAATTCTGTGTCTCCTTCTCTCCCTGCCCCTCCCCTGCTCACGCTCTGTCTCTCTTTCAAAAAAATAAATAAACATTAAAAAAAATTAAAAAAGAAAAATCCCGTTTAAAAGAAAAAAGAGGGACTGAGAAGGGTGAGCAGGACTTAAAAATATATTGTATGAAGAATTATAGGGAGGCAGGGGGGAAGAAAAAGAATGAAGTAGCCAATAAGGTTTATAATAAACAGTGGAGACATCGTTTGCTTTCTTCAGATATTTACGTAGACAAGAGATTTTGGACTTTCACAGGATACTAAAGGCTGAAGTAGAACCAGTGGGTCCTAGTTATACGGAAGGCAGATTTCAGATCAACAAAAATAACTTTAAAAATAATTGCAATTATCCTGCATCAAAATAAACTACCCTATGAAGCTGAGAGTTCCCCAGTACTGTTACTACCTGCCAAGAAGCACACCAGTCCCCCATCTCCAACTCAGAGACCGAGGGCAGTTTCGTAACAAAACTATTAAGAATCCTCCAGTGGTGTTGGATCAAGTCAAATTGCTGGTGGTCTTGCTCTGACCCAGGAATCTGGGTTCTAGCATCTGGGCCTTTGACACTATTCATGATGAACATGTCATTTCCTCAATAGCTGAAGTCACTGTTTTGCCTCTTGGTCCTCAAGAGCAAGCTGGTATCTTGTTTTTCCCATTCTGTCCACTATTTCTTAAGCTGGAATCTTATGTCTGAACCCCAACGTCTATAGGTAGGTCTCCAAGACCACTCTCAAGGGAATGGCTGTCAAACCCTCAAGGCATCAAATCAAATAGCTGCTGGTCTGGATGAATGCTTTATCTACTGCCAAGAGACCTGTTACCAGGCCTGACCATCAATTTGAGAGCAACTAACAGAACTCCCTGCCATCAGCTCCTGAAGACTTGGACTTTAAGTCACCTGCTATATGTCAGGCACTGAGGATACAAAAAATAAATGCCCCTTTCCCCCAAAGAGCCCCCAGTCTAGCAAGGAAATCATCGTCTTAGCACACCATCCATGCCATGAATAGAGCATATGAATGAAAACTTAGAATGTATGGAACTACTGAAATACAGAGAAGCAGTCAAAAATCCCTTCCTGATGTGGCAGTAGAGATATGACACTTGAGCTGGTTGTGAAGGAGGAGTAGGATTTTGCCACTTGGAAAATGGGAAGGAGAGGAAGGTAGAGATTCCCTACTGATGACAGAGCATAAAAACAGCCAGAGGCATGAAACTCCCCAGCATACGCAGGAAGTGAGGACTAACTAGTCCAGAGTGATTAGAAGCAATGGTGGCTGTGGCTGGCATCTCTATCAACTTCCCAGCCTCCCTCCAGGAGTCCGTTTTGTCCCAGGTACGAGCCATTCAAGTTGGCCCACCCTGCTGTCAGCGGGAAGGCAGCACAGTGGAGAAATAAATTGGCTCAAGATTTCTCAGCCCCAGTGGTGGCCAGTCTGTTTCCAGAAATGCATCTGGGAACCAGTGTTTGTTCTGAGATTATATCCTTCCTATTTTTTGTGGAGTTAAAAGAGCCTTTCTTTTGTAAACTGAAAAACTGTAGATCATGTTTAGATTTTCACCATCCTGACAAACTGCTAGCCCCCCAAATTTTGCAGGGGAAATTTTGCTATTTGTGAATCCAGGCCTGGGAACTGCCAGGAGAGAAGGCTTTCGAGGTACTTTCCAACACATATGTTTCCAGGAACCGGGACCTGCATTCCAGACTCCTAGTTCCCTCTTTTCTGTGGGTCAGAGGCAGGGTTTCCTGGCCAACTCCCCTTTTTCTGCAGTCATGACCAAACCACCTCCCAGGAACCCATGGTATGTCCCAGATGACAGATTGCTGTGGAGTAACATTGAGGCTGTTGGGTCCCTGATGAACTCGAGAGGCCTCTTCATGACACTTACGACATGTAACAAATCAGCTCTGAGCAAAGGGGTCAATCCGAAGAGATTTTACAGATGGCGAATCTCATATGCTGCTGGCAATACTAGTTATCTTTCATTTAAGTAGGAATTCTCGCTTGCACCCCTATTTTAACTCTTCCTGGGTCCACCATTACACCCCCAACTTCAACTCTCCCCCTGCCCTGGGGAGTTATCCTCCTCCCCTCTCTCTCCCTCCCAAGTGCTAGGGAATGGTAGTCTCTGGCTATGCTGTGTTCTCTAGTTGGGTCCAGGCATCCTACTTGCCAGAACTACAACTGACAGGAAAGACTCAAGACTTAAGGACTTTCTGAGGAAGAAGTATACACAGGTCCCAAAGCAACAAAGCCCTTGCACTAGGCTACCTCAGCTATGCCCTTCCCTTTTCTTCTCTCCTCTGCCTCCTTTTCCTCTCTCCCTTTTTCAATATCCATTCTATCCAATTCTGATTAGTGGTCATTTGGGATATACTCTGCTTCTCTCTTTTGGATTTCCAAATTCAGACCATCTTATGCTCTACCCTCTACCTCTATGGTCCCTTGTTCCACGGCAGGAGCTCATTTTGTGTATTTACCCACGTGGAAACTCAACAAATGATTCATTTCAATTCTGTAAATACCTATTTATTGAGCTCTTGCAATATGCTAGACATTCAGGACACAGAGATAAAAAGAGCCTGCTCTCTGCCATGAGGGAGTCAGGGAACCAAGGGAAGAAGAAGTCTTCTACCTGGCTGTGACTCCAATTCTCTCCATTTTCTACCCCTCTTCTCACACACCAACCTGAGTCCCATGGGTAATTGATGGGATGAGTAATAGATTTTCACCAAGATGGTGCCTCTTGCAAGCTTAGAAAGTTTAGTAAAAGCGGCTTTGTATCGTTCTAGTTGTTTTTTCCCCCTTTCTGACATGGTAAATATAACTTTGGATCAGCAGAATCCTTTTGAAGGGCAGCTGGTATAGGAGGGGTAACTTGGAAGACTTGACAGCTGGGCAGATATAGTCCTTTCTGGATTTCTGCCTTTCAGTCACTATTTGGTTTTCTCTTTCTGTGTCTCTCCTTCAACTCATCTGATTCTTTTGCCGCCTCAAGATGGAAATGAACCTTGGGAAGCTCCAAAAAGCACAAGCAACCTGCCACCACCCACCGATGAGGGAAGGCTTGAGAGAGTAGAAGAGCCACCCTGACCATATTATGCTTCACCTGGAGATCCTGCTTCTGAATCTACACCTTTCAGAAGAGGTTTTCCCGATTCATCAGAAACTCTCCAATGTAGCATCTCTGGAGAATGACCCAGGCCCATCCATGTCACCCAATCTGCATAATGTCCTCACCCATGACCTCACTTAACTAACCCAAGGACCTACCGTGCCCTCGTACACTCACCTTAGATTCTGACCTGTCAAAGGAGAGCATTTACCATTCTTCCTCCAGCCGCCCTCTGCCATATTTAGTAATTTTTCACCAGTGTAGTTATTAGACACCAACTAAGTCGAATTGGAAGATTCATACCCCCAAAGCTCTCCTCACCCCACAAAAGCCACCTCTGTCTTTTGCTACCATCTGCATTGGTTTTGCCAAACCCACCATTCTTCTAACACCACTCATCTGAGGAGAGGGCTAACGAGAGAAAAACAGAGCTGGGATGGCAAAGAGATCAGGAAGGAGCTAGCAAAGGAGAGATGGTTGTGCCTACCTTCTCTCAGAACTACAAAAAGGCGGGGGACACTATACCTGAACACCATTCCTGGGCAACTCCCTTGTGATTATGTCCACCATGTCCCCAGACACTGCAGTGGGACGTTCCCACCAGGATCAAGGCACAGTGAAGACAACTCATATAAGAATGAATTATAAGTGACGTGGGAAGAGCCTAACTCTCTCCCTCCTCTGCTCACCTCCCATTCCTTGTCCCTCTCCCCCTGCCCACCACCCCCCCCCCGCCCACTCTGGTCCCTGACATCCTCCCCCACACTGGTGATCAGACTAGGGCTGACTCAGAGGGGTACAACTGTTCCCTTCCTTCCTCTCCACACTCACACTCAACTCCTGACCCAGCCTTTCCCACACTCAAGCCCTCTGTCCTTCACAACCTTCTTTTCTGGGCTCCCCACAAAAGTGCAGGGGCTGTCTTTGTTATGTTAGACTCCAGGAAGAGAGGCAAAGGAGGAGGCGGCTAGCAGGAGGGAGCTCTCCCTCCCCACACTCTCAATCGCCCCTTTCCTGTCCCCCCCCCCATCTCCCCGAGCAGACTGGAAACCAGAAGTAATGAATCCTGACCAGGTTTCAGTCCTGCTTCTGTGAAAGTGAACACCTCTGAGTTGGAAAGATTTATCTGAGATGCACAGTGCAAATCAACAGTTCTTCCTGAGGCTCGCAGTGATCTGGGAAAGCTCTCCCCATGCTCTGCCAATTAGCTGAACTATTTTTGATGGAACACAAAAACTTGGTGGACACTTTTTCCTAGACTGTCTGTCTCTATCTAAATTAACTTCGTTCCATGGTTCTTTCTCTCTCCTCTGGTCTCACTGTTTTCATCCCACCCAGCCCCCCATCTGGCATTTTTCCCCCCTCAAGAGAGCTGGGATAGCCAAGGAAGTGTGGATGGCAGTGGAGATTCAGAAGAGCTTCACCAGTCCCTTAGCCTCAGGTGTCCATGCACAGTTCAGGCCCACCCTGGTAAGCCCCTTCCAACACTCTTCTAGCAAACTCTAGAGGCCTACCAGGTCCATTATAGCAGCCAAACATAGGCACCTTAGACTCCAGCCTGCTGAGAGCCACCATGATCCTGCCCTTCCCGCTGCCTTACTAAGGGTCATCTAGCCTGTCGATGTTCTCAGTGGTTCCATTTAAAGTTCTGGACAGGAAGGTTTAGTGTCCGTCAGTGAAGCTGTCTCTTTCCTCACTATCTCCCTTGCTGGCTACTTGACCTCACCTAACCCAATAATCAGGGAGGAGCCAAAGGATGGAAGGGAAGAGTTGGAAACTCTCTGGAGACTAGAGAAATCAAATCAAGAAGATGAGAAGCAGAAAGTGTCCACTTACTTCCTCAAGCATGCCGAGGAACAAAGATGCTAGTCCCTCTTGCTTGCTCAACCTCCCTAAAAAGGTAACTTGTATCTGGGAACATGATCTATTTATTTCTTCAGTAAATTACCCCGAACCACCATCAAGGCTCATTCTATCAAGACACAGTGACTTGACAATAAACTGTGTTGGTCTAGAAGTTTCTGCCCCACAGTGCTGTTAACAGTGGGACGCTTGGTCTTCTGGGGTGGGGGGGGGAGGTTCCCAGGTTCCCCCTGGTACTCCTGCCACCAACCCAGGACACACTCAAGCTACTTCAAGAGGTATGCCATTCTCCACCTTTCTCCTCTCCACTTCCAGGAAGTTTTCTTTGAAGCACATTGTGAAGTGCTCACACCCACAGACACTCAGTTCTCGGTCTTTTCACGGAAGCCTCCCTCAGGCAGACTGACCCTCATCAGTCACAGAGTATGTTAGCTACCCTGGAGTCCCAGAGCCCTCACCCACTGTCCTGGAAGGACACCCTGAGGCCCTGGCCACCTGCCCATAAGCCTGCCAAAGTTCAAGATGACTCCTGAACAGACAACTAGACTCCAGAGCTTGCTGAATGCAGCCCCTGCTCTGCCCCACCCTTCTCTTACCACCTGCTTGCCTGCCATGTTCGCACTTGCACAAATTCATTCTTTTATTTATAGATACTATTAACATAAATAATGTGTACTTCTAGATTAAATATGGTATATTTTCATATTTTCTTTGAGATTTGATTTGTAGTATTAGACTCCGAGCCCATCTTTCCTGGGAAGAAATGACCCTTCTTTTCCTTTGAGAATAATTCGTTCGACAGTACTTGTATTTTCAGTGTTAATTTTGGAAAACTGTGAAAACTAGCTTCTGCAAGCACTGGGGGGAATGGGAACGTGCATTGGAGGCAAAGGGTTTTAGCAGTCTTCAAAAAGAGAACAAAGATGGAAATGTGAACTTTGGACAGCATTTGCTTTGACCTGACGTCTGTGCTCTGCCTGTCACACTGACAGCCTAACTCCCATCCCCCTGCCAAAACAGCCCCTCCACAGGTTAGAACTGAAGGATAACAGGGCTTTGCACCCCCAACTAGTTGGCAAAGAGAAGTCTAGGCTAGAGCCCAAGATCCCAAAAAGCAGAGGGGCCATCGAGAATCAGATCAAGGAGACAGGAAGTAAAAAACTATATAAAGATCAGCTTTCTGGGCAGACGAGGGAAGGCTGGCCCCACCCAAGAAGGGCAAAGGAGACACTACAGTGGCAGAGACAAGCCCCGGGGTCTGGGAAGAATCCATTTCCTGAGCACAGGTTTGGAATCCAATAGAGCCAAACGCGGCGTAAGATCACGGTGGGTTGCAAAAGATCAAAAAGATCTCGTCTTCCATCTTTCACGTTTTCTTACTTGCGTTGGTTTTTGTTTGTCTGTTTTACTTTTTATTTCCCTGAAAAAGTTCCTGCTGAAAAATTTCAGTCTTTTCAAAGGCTGCTCTGGTGAAAGAGTTCTACTCACTCCCGTGGCAGCAATCACACTGCAGCCAACTTGGCATCGTAGAAGTCCTGCACTCCCTCTCCTGCCTGCTGTGCACTTCTCAGAAGAGAGGCTTTGGGGGAGGAAAGAGCTGGACAGAGAAGGACAATAGTAAGCAAATGCCTCCCAAGGACAGGGAGTTTTCATTTCCTTTGAGACTTACAACATATTAAACGGTATTCCTCTCATCCTCAAATAGGAAAACAATTCACCCAAAACAGCACTCCTGGATGCTAAAAGCATCCAGTACCCAGCTCTGTATCTGTGGCCTTGGGGGAGATTTCATAACACAACCACCGAAAGAGCAAAGTGACACGTGACAGCCCTTCGCCCATACCCTGTCCACATTCCAATTTGATTTTCATCACCCCTTCTATCTGCTCCCATCCACCCCTCCTCTCCTCTCCTCTCCTCTCCTCTCCCCTCCCCTCCCCTCCCCTCCCCTCCCCTCCTCTCCTCTCCTCTCCTCTCCTCTCCCCCAACCAGATTATTCCAACAGATTTAGGGGGAAGGTCTCGCAGCTCCTTCCTGCCCCTTACTCCACCTTTTACCCCCCATCCTATCTTTCTCCATATTTGCCCATGTGGAAGGGAAAGGTGGCGGTTGGCATGATTTGTCCCCCAGAAATGCTCTTCATTGTTGGGAAACTAGTACCAGCCACAGTCTCTGAATCACTTCAACTCCTCGTTAAGCCAAGCAACCATTATTTAACATGTAGAGGCCTCCCGCTCCCCCTGCAAATTTAGCTCAGTAAGTATTATGGTCAGAGCACAGGGCTCTGAAGTCCTGATCAAAGAGGTAAATATCTCTTGAGAACAAGCATAACCAGTATGATGGAAAGCACTAGCGGAGATGCAGAGTGTCTGTTACTATTTCAGTGGTATCTGTCTTCCCATCTCTGTGTGTGATGTCATCATGGCTCAGTCTCTTCCCAGCCCTGTCTCTCCTGTCCTTTCCTCCCCACCCTCCCTCCCTGCTCCTCATTTTACTGTAAGACGTACTGTAAGATGCATGATAGGTAGCCAGCAAAGAGGCCGAGAAGGATGGGAAGTCAAGAGTCACAGATAGGCCAGCAGCAGGACATGGCCTGGGAAGGACAGGGAAGGGAGGGGATTTGTGTGCCTGTCTGCCTACCAGTCCATAGACTGTGTCTCTCCTTCAAATTAAGTCCTCTCTGCCTACCTGACTTCCCCTTCAGTTCCTCACAACCTCCTCACCACCATCAGACCCCATCACTACTTCCTGTGGTAGGAGGGATTCCTTGGTTAAGATATGTGAGATTGGGGATAATTAGCTCCTCCTGGCCAGCCAACCAGCCCCCCTCCTCTTGGACACTTCCCGCATTTGGGAGTGCACGAGGCCACTGCTCAGGGACAGTGCTCGCCCTCCCAACCAAAAACCCAGTTTCCGATGTGTACAGACTTCCCCCACACTGAGAGGGTTTAGCCGAAGTGTGTACTACAGAAGATGAAGGTCATTTTCTGAAGCCCAGAAGACCCTGGGCCCATTCTAAACATTCGCAGGGTTGTATTAGCACCATCTGGGAGCAAGGAGCAAAAAGAGACCTTAGATACCCCCAGAGAAGCAGCAGCTTGATGGGGTCCTGCCCCTCTTGGCATTTTCTAGCACGTTGGTTTGCCTCTTGCCCCTCTGTTGATTTCCTCTTCTCCATCTCTGAACTGTTCCTGACCCTCTGTGGCCTGTTTGGTTTCCCTCTGAGGGGAGGGGAGAACACCTTCCCCTACCAGCAGCAGCTGGCTTCGGGGCCCTGTTTAGTAGCTGTGTCCCTCTTGCCCAGGCCTCGCTTCTGGCCCAACGTCTTGCCTGGGTCCCAACTCAGTTCATCAGGAGCATTTCTAGTCACTGAGTATGGGCAAACCACCCAAGATCATCAGAAACAAGCCTTCAGTGAGGGCCAGTCTAATGCTTATCCACCTCCACCCCACTCCTGGGCCAAGAACCCTCTCATGATGGGCACTAAATCACTTAGTGCCCCCACTGCGATGCCACTACCTTGTCACACCCCAGCATGATAAACATCACTGCTCCAAAGCAGCTCATTCCACTCCACCCATTCCACCGTTTAACGTTTAGCTCTGGATCCACGGAGGTGAAAAATGAAAGCAGCTTCCAGAAGTTTGATTTCCTGGATCTGGCTCTTACAAGTACCCCATCACGTATCTCATTTGCCCAGATTTGAACACCACGATAAGATCATCAGGAGTGGCCTGTGAGCATCAGTAAGATTCTGAAGCATTTATACTAAATGGGTATAAGTTCGTAAATGCAGTGCTTTCTGGAATCTTGAGGGAGACACTGAGAACTCTATAAATTTTCTTTGTAAATTAGTAGAACCATATTCAGTGGAAATCGAGCTAAAAAAGACTTTGAAGACTTGGCAGCTAAGTTAGCTAAGCTCTTTTCAGGGCTGTCTCTCTTAGCTCGCTCAGTCCTGGCTCAGTACCTATTGCCACCGGGTCTCCATTTTGCCTCAGTCCTTCTCATCATTGCCTTTTTGTCTTCTTCTCTGTAGCTCCTCGTACCTCCTCCTATATCTCTCCTACCCTTTTTTCTCCCCAGACACTATGGACCAGAGCCCCTTCACTCGGGTGGGTAGTCCAGGTGTCTTGGTACTTCAATTGTGAGCCAGCAGGTTCCCCCACCCTTCAGCACACTAGAGGTAATTTGGGGACTCAAAAGCATCCTTCACTCTTCTTCCAACATCACCTTCTCTTAGCTACCTCAGCGCTGCCCACGCTGCACCTCCCCCTGCCCCCAGCTAATGCCTCTGATTCAATGGCTTGATAAAGGGGAACACGGAAACTTGTACGGCTAGGAAAAGACCAAAAGAAATGGAGTGCTTCCTTTTCTCTGTTCAGAACCTTTAGGAATGGCACCATGTACTCTCCAGAGTATTCAGCAGCCTCCAGTGATGGGCACCCTTCCTGTCAAATAGAAAATGGTTTTCTTGTCTCAGGACCTCTTTGGGGAGCCTCACCCCCTCAGCCCGCAAAGACCAGGGGTCCTTGAGAAAGTGGACCCTTGTGATAATGATGGATGGGAATTTCTAATGGAGTCTTGAGTCTTACCACCATTGCCTTTGCCCAGGAGAGATGACTAGGCGCGTTGCTCCCCCAGCCCTGCCCCCAGCAACCACAACAGCTGTAATGCAATGAGCTGTCATCTCACCCAGTGCCTGCCCACACTGCTTCCCATTCTCCCTCTCACCTGCATGTCCCTCTCTCAGACCTCACTTCCATCAGGCCTTATTTAAGATCGATTGGGGAAGGATAATCTCTCCTCACTCCTACAGCCCATCCTTTGGGCTCCCGGCTCCAGCACTTACCAACACCCTTATTCTTTAGTTCAATCCTCCCTTCTCATCCCCCAGGGGAGGGGTAGCTTGTGCAATTCTCATAATTACAGGGGAGCCAGAGAAAGTAGCTGGAATGGCCTATTTTCCTGGCTCCTTTTTCCTTCTCTCAGTTCTGATTCCATGTGAACGACTGGATTCAAGCAGCCTCTCGCTCGGCCTTCCAAGAGGGGCAGTAATAATAGCTAGCACTTACTGAGGGACAACTATATGGCAAGCATGTATTTGCTCGGCGTTTCTGGGATGCCAGCTATAAATCCCTTCCACAGACTCTCTTTTATTTTGCCACATTTTCCATCTCTTTTAACTCCCTGTCTCTCTCTTCACCTCTGACTCCCCCTCTTCTAAAAAGCTACGTGGTGACCCACTGCCACTCTTCCAGAGGCCATATCTTCTGTGGTTGTACCTTTAAAGGATGGGCCATTCCATCCTGAGCTCCAACCAACCCTACATACTCTAAGGAGTCATTTCACAGTCCAGGCCTCCATTTTACCATCCAAGCCAACTCTTACGTCCAAGCCTTTGCAGAGAGACCATTTCCATGTGCAGTAACAGTACAGCCTCATATGCCTGCCAGCCTGGTCCCTATCCCCTGGGCCTTTAGGGTCCCCAGCAGTGACCCCCTCATTTCACCTAGGTCCCAGAACCTATCCAGGCCACAGGAATAGCCTCAGCTTTTCACATTCTACAAAAGCTGCAAAAGACACCTTAAACCCTGGCTTTCTGAGGGCTACCAGTGTCCTCACTCCCAGCCACCTTTCCTCCCTCTGACCCGCTCACTTTCCCACCAATTTGTTAACTAATCAAGTCCCCCTTTACTAAAGTGACTCATTCGCTATGGCAAAACCACATTCTTTTGGAAGATTCATTTTGGATTTTTAGACCCCCAAGTACATTCCTTCTTTTGAGGGAGAAAATTGCCTCTCACTCTACTAAAACGACGCTGGATTTTGAGCATGAAAAATGGCTTAACCGGTATTGCAGCAACCGTTCCCCTACAGTCTCCGGATGAGGGAACTGGCGGGTAACTGCCACCGGCCCTACCCAGACTCATCATTCATTGGGTTACTGATCTGTCAATCACTTCTGCTGGGCCAATGAGCAGCACTGCCGCACAGGAAACAGATTGGAGGGCAGGCGAGTGGTTTCCCTGGCTGTTAGAGCCTATGGAGATCACCCTGTTCCTTTCACATGCTGCCCTGGCTGCTGGGAGCTGTGGAACGTGAGCAAGCAGGCAGTGGGGAGGGGGCAGTCAAGTCTGCCTAGACCTACATGCAGGTTCGGGCCCTTGGAAGAAGAAGGGAAACAAGCTTAGCCTCAACTGAATGCTGGGGTTTAGTAATAGTGATAGTATTAGAGAGGCTGCACTGGCTAGATTCTGCCCCACCCCTGGCATTGCCTCACGGTGTGACCTAGGGTCAGTCTCCCCGTGGTCCTGGTCCTCAGCTGCTTTTTCACAAAGGGTTGGTTGGTTCTCCATGCTCTCTCAGATCCTTTTTTCTTTTTTATGTGTTGGAAAGCAAATTGCCGCAAGAAAGGGAGAGCCTGTCCTAACCACAGTCCAGTTAATTGAACATGAGGGAAGGCGGTGGGTCAGAGGTGAAGAAGCGCTTCCACGATCCAGAGCCAAGGCACTACTCAAAAGGAATGAAGGAGGGATGCCCTCCAGGCTAGGGATACTTTTCGGCCCTGGCACAGGAAGGGGGGGTGGGGGGTGGGGGGTGAATTAGGGTCCGTGGCAGTTGCTTTACTACAAGGTTCTCTGAGTGTGGACTCAAAAGAAAGGACGTATTTTTGTCTAGCGTCTACTCAAGCAGGGTTGGGGGTGAATCTAAAGGAGATTGAAGAATCTCCCCTAACCCCGACCCCGTGTATGGGTTGTTTTGTTTCTTTCCTGCAGTTCCCATAATCGGTCCTTTTGAAAACTTCCCACTGGCCATATCGAACAAGCATCTGTACCCACAATAAGAGTGAGTTGCCTGCATTTGCCATCTTGTCTCAACTAACACCGCCTACAGAAGTTGACAATGACTGTTGGGCTTTTCCAGTGGATGCCGGAACCGATTTCTTGCAGCCTGGGGGGGGAGGCAGAATAACTGGCAGCAGGAGGTGAGTGTGGGTAAGGAAAGTGGAACTCCTCCTTCAGCCAGCCTCCTCACTCCTCTTCTTGTCCCCAGATCCTTCTGTCCAGCCTTTCCCTCCTCCCACCTGCTGACTCTAATCCACTCCACTTTCCACCTTTCACTCCCTCCCCTAGAAACTCAGGAGGTCTTAAGGCATGTTTCAGGAAGCGCTGTTCCCTGGCATGGGCTCTCCATTGTCTACTCCACTGAGAAGCTTCCAGAAAGTTTGAGAAACTGCTTTTCAGCAAGAGGGCGGGCACCCCAGTCAGTTTAGGGTGATAGTCTCTAGTGAGTACAGTTGGCAAAGCCGTTTCTCTGCCCCACAGGGTGTGAGTACTTGACATTGGCCCTTGTGAGTTAGAAATTGTTAGCTATGGAGGTGTAATAAGTTTGTCCAGACCCACAGTAACTCTTGCTGCTTAAGCTTCTACCAAAAAGGTTTCTACTTGTCAAACCATCGGTCTCCCCACAGAGGGTGTCTCATTTTCCCTCTGTCTCATTTTTCTTGTTTTTACTCTGTTATCCTCACTGTCTCTTCTCTTGTGTCTTTCTTTCTGGTTTGATCTTTTCTCCCCTTTTGTTTTCTGAGGCTAAACAGGAACCTGGAGAAGATGTGGGGATGGTGGTAATCCAAAGAAGGAGCCTTAACTTGAGCACCTGTCTTAGGAGGCAGACCCCCCCCTACCCTAGTGGGAGTGAATGTTGCCCCGCAACCTGGGTCCTCAGATGCTCTCTTAGGCAACCCCTTTGGTTTCAGATGTGTCCTCCAGACCTACCACAGATGGATGCCCCACACTCTAACCCAATATCCCCAAGGATTAGAACCCTGAACTCCTTTCTCCCATGCCCACACAGAAGCAAAACATGGTCACCTTTAGACTCTGGCATACCGAGGCCAGGCCCTGACCCTGTCGGCCTCACCTTCCTGCCAGTTGATTACTCAATAAAAATATTGTTAAATAGAATTCTTGTGTCTAAATACCATTTCAGTATTTATTGTTTCAAAATATACCATTAAATTGCATTTTCCCCTCCTTCTCCTCCTCTTCCCCCATCATATCCTTCCTGGGACCGAAATGATAGGGACAGGTCGAGAGTGAAGGGAAAGTTGGGGAAAGCATGACTGTGTCAATTTCTCAGTAGAGAGCAACCATGAAGTGTGCTACACACTCATGGGCAGAGGCCCCTGCTCCCCTAACAGAAGACAGTTTCGCTGAGCACAGGACACAGCACTCGGGTAGGGGGACATATCCCCTGCTTTGTAGGACATCACGTAACAAAGATTTACAGGTAAGAAGGATCATTGTGTTACTTGTAATAGTAAAAACCCTAACATAGTTACATTTCAGTTGGTCCTTATAGTCAACTATTAAGCAGCTGTTAAAAGCGCATTTGAAAACATTTTTTTCAGAGTGCCTGGGTGGTTCAGTCAGTTGAGTGTCCAACTTCTTCTCAGGTCATGATCTCACAGTTTGTGAGTTCAAGCTCTGCTGTCAGTGCAGAGTCTGCCTCTGATCCTCTGTCCCCCTCTCTCTCTGCCCCTGCTTCCTGCTCATGCTGTCTCTTTTTCAAAAATAAACAAACAAACAAAAAGAGAAAACATTTTTTCATGACAAGAGGAAAAAGGGAATTCTGAAACTGTATGTGCACTATGTTCATAATTTATATAAAGCATCTGTGTGCGTAGAACTGATCACAAGGATAAATACCAAAAATTCCTGAAAAGGTGGAAATTATGGCTGATTTTTACTTTGTTATACCTTTCTTGTTTTCTACAATGAACATGTATTATAATCAGGAAAAAAAAACTGCAAAAGTAGTTGGCTCTGCTCGGTCGTAAATGAAGAAAGGATTGGCACTGAGCCATTGAGGAAGCCGATAAGGCTGGTGGTCCCCGCCATGACACCTTGGGCCAGTGGGGGTGGAAGTTCCTAATGGGAGCCAGGATCCTACAATCCTGCAGGTTCGCAGGAAGACACAGATTTAGATCTGATGGAGGACAAGACAAGAGGCATTCTACCTTATCTCATCCCCCTTCACTCTTCCTTTCTCTTACCCTTTCTCTGTGCCACAGTGATAAACACTCCATGCTTAAAGCCCAAAGACGCGGGTTCAGATCCCAACCCTGGCACCTCCCAGCTGGGTAACTGGGCAAGTTCTTCAATCCTCCAGAACCTCAGCCTATTAATCAAACAAAGGTCACTTGTACCTCCAGAGCCTTTGCCATTGCTTTTCCCTGTTTCTGGAACACCGTGCCCCCAGATCCTCATGTTTTGTTTCCTGCTGGCTTTTGGGTCTCCACAAAAATGGCATGCCCTCAGAGAGGTCCCCTCAGTCACTTTCCATAACATTTTTTTCTCTTTTATTTTCTCTGAGCACCTAATTAAACTTACATATTTGTTTTATTGCTTATTGTCTCCAAGAAATTAAATTCCTTGGGAGCAGGAATCTTGTCTTGAGTGCTGCTGTGTCACCATTGCCTGACATTAAATGAGCCAAGTACCAGGCACAGTTCAAGGGCAGGGAGCATCAAGAGCCAAGTCTCTGAGTCCAGAAAGTTCGAAATAGTGAAAAAGACTGACGTGGGTATGGTCATGGGGAGTAATGGGAGTACATGGTGGAAAGAGCCAGAGAGGGGCTTGGTTGCAATTCAGGAGCTTGAGGCTGTTTCACGAAGGACCTGAGCAACACACAGTCTCTTTCGTTCATTCCATAAATAGGAATCGAACACCTCCTGTGGGCTTTAAGAGATACAGAACAGGGGCGCCTGGGTGGCGCAGTCGGTTGGGCGTCCGACTTCAGCCAGGTCACGATCTCGCGGTCCGTGAGTTCGAGCCCCGCGTCAGGCTCTGGGCTGATGGCTCGGAGCCTGGAGCCTGTTTCCGATCCTGTGTCTCCCTCTCTCTCTGCCCCTCCCCCGTTCATGCTCTGTCTCTCTCTGTCCCAAAAATAAATAAACGTTGAAAAAAAAAAAAAAATTAAAAAAAAAAAAAAAGAGATACAGAACATCCCTGGAATGGGCAGTCCCCCATCCTTAACTGAACACCTACTGTGAGCTCTACATGGCTCAGGACCCATCTAGGCCGGGCGGTTCTTGTCCTTGCCTTCTCGGTGTCTGGGGTACTGCCTCAAGCCCACTGGGTGTCTGGTTAGCAGGGGTTACCTGCCCTGAGCAGAGACAGATGGGAGATTTCAGTCATCATTAAAGCTTTATTGACCAGCACGGCTGGAATTTCCCAGAGAGAGGAATTAATCTTGCTACCGACTGAGAGCAGACATCCTGCTGGGAGTAGTTACATAAATTCTGTTGCTCAAATTAATTAGGATTGTGATTCATTTGTTTAATGAGGAAGAATCTCATGGTGGCAAGAGGCAAGCCGTCGAGGCCTTGCAGAACCCAGGCCATCCCGGGTGACCCTGTGGCAGGTGGGGGGACTGGCCCAGTAGGAACAGAGATCTGACACGGTGGAAGGAGGTGGTCGATCAGTAAGAAGAATAAACCGAGGCAGGCTGAGACAGCCAATCAGAATACGGTGCTGGTTTAGAAGGGGGGTCAGAGGCTCTGGGGCCTCCCAAAGTTCATGCCGCGCCAGCTCCTGGGCATGGAAGGGCTTCTCAGTGGCATCCAATCTTCCACCCTCCTCTTTTGTCCAAGCTGTGGAGAAAAAATGCTAACGGCTGAAATCATGTCAGCGGCGCTCCGGGGACCCATCCAGCCATTTCCTCCCATCCCCCTAAATGTCAGATTATATTATTCACAGGAGGAAGGATTGTTTCAATAAAGCACAGACCTATTGCCTGAAGCATATAGAAATCTTTTTCTCTTACTCCCACCCCTACTTAGAAAGGGACCTCCCCCCCGCCCCCTTCTACCCGGAATGCCCCTACTGCCTGTTTAAGGTAAATCCCCAAACCTCACCGGCATCCTTCACTCTTGCTGTGAGGGCCCTCCTGGCCTGGGCCTTCCCTTGCATAAGGCCTAGGTCTCAGCTGCAGAAATACAGTGAGAGGGTGGCGGCCGGGCCAGGGTGACAGCAGTGCAGGTGGAAAGAGGCAGGACCTCTGTGCAACTCCAAAGGGCATCTCACATTCTGGTCCAGGTGGATGATGCCCTTTGGACTAGAACAGAAATGGTGTTTCCTGAAGGTGTGCTTCCTGGTGGCCCTGGAGAAAAGTGACCAGAGTCAAGAAATGGTTTGAGGGAGAGTCAAAAGGACCTGTTGCAAAGACGGGGAGAAGAAAGGAGAAGAATGTAATCCTTAGGACCTCCTCACTCATGCCTGCGTCTACAGAAGTCCCTCCGGAGCCTTGTTCTCTTTTTAGGCGCCCCCATCCCTTAATACAACTGACCAGGAAAGCACAGCCTGGATGATCCACGAGGCGGTGCCATGGGGTTTTCCACAAAGCAGGAACACGGTTAAGAGCATGTGTTTGGCTCCCCAGGAAGTGTTGCCCTCTTCCCAGGTGAGGCTGAGATGCTCTTCCTGGAGCTCCATCGGTCCACCTTACTTAGAGAATGGGTAGCCACAAAGGAAAACTATCTAGGAGCCCAAAGTGTGAAAACTTGCGACTGAGGAAAAGTCTTGTGAGCTCTCTCGGTATCAGTGCCCTCGTCCTTGGGAGGCGCCTGTCTCCTGCTCTGGAAGAACAAGAGCTTCTGTGCTTGCACCCTGCAGACTGTCCCCTCTTCAACAGACATAGAGACCTTTTTAAAATGTATGTCAGATCTGGGGCACCTGGGTGGCTCAGTCAGCTAAGCGTCCACCTCTTGATTCCAGTTCAGGTCATGATCTCGTGGTTTGTGAGATCAAGCCCCCCATCCGGCTCTGTGCTGACAGTGCAGAGCCTGCTTGGGATTCTCTCTCTCTCTCTCTCTCTCTCTCTCTCTCTCTCTTCCCCTCCCCCCACTCATGTGCTCTCTCTCTCTCCCAAAATAAACATTTTTAAAAAAATGTAAGTCAGATCTTGTCATTTCCCATGTTTTCCCTCCAAAGGCTTTCCAACACATTCAGAATTTACTTTTTTTTTAATGTTTATTTGGGGGGGGGAGGGGCACATGCAAGCCTGGGAGGGGCAGACAGGGAGACAATGGATCTGAAGGGGGCTCTGCACTGACAACACAGAGCCTGATGTGGGGCTCAAACTCACAAAGGGCAAGATCATGACCTGAGCCGAAGTCGGAAGCTCAACCACCTGAGCCATCCAGGCACCCCGACACATTCAGAATCAAAAACAAACAAAAAAAAAGTCCGATGGCTAAGAAGGTCCACACGCTCTAGCCCCTGCCTTGACCTCATGGTCTACAGCACCCCTCCCTTCCTCCACAAGGCCTTTGCACTGGCTGGTACCTTTCCCTGAAACGTTCCTCCCCGGCTGTTTGCGTGGGTGGGAAACTTAGCCTTTCTCTCTCTGTTTATGTGTCACCTTGGAGAGCCCTTCCCTGGCTACCCAATCGAAAACAGCCCAGGCTCCCTGCATTGCCCTGCCTTCTTTGTCATCACAATACCTTTTGCCATTTGCCCTTTCACCGGTTTGTTCTCTGCCTTCCCCAACTTGGTTTGAGGCCTGCAGACCAGGGATCTTCCCCACTGCATCAATCAGGGTCCAGTTAAGAAAACAGGAATTGTGCTAGATACTTCAATGGTGATAATTCACCGAAAGACATCAGTTAAAGACCTATAAGAAGGAGAGAAAATGTAAAGGGAGCACTGAGGAGGTAGCAACCACAAGAAACGGTGGGATTATGGGATTCCAGGAGCTCGGAGGAGGAGCCTGCAGAGTTGAGGCCCCGCCCCTCTAGCAAGGCACCGACCAGCTGCTGCCACCAGGACAAAGGGCCAACGCGAGGGCAATCCTGATGGGATCCAGCTGCCAAACGAGGATGGGGCAGGTCCCTACTTCCGCCTCCTGCCTTCCGCCTCCCTCTAGTGCCACTGCTGGCAGAAAAAGGAAGCCCCGCGACAAAGGAGAAACGGTTCGTAGGGTGCCCACCCAGTGTCACACAGCAGAGTGTAACAGGTAGACTTGGAGCTGGGAGGCAACAGCTCAATGACTAGAACACCTGTCTTGTACAGTCCCTAACCCCCATGCCAGAGGAGTGCTTGGCTTATAGCAGGCACTCAACATTTGTTGAATGGATGAACGAATGATGGATGATGTACCATGTAGGGAATTAGTAGCTGGGGGTGCAGATATGACGGGCAGACTCTGATCACACTCTAATAAGAGAGACAGACACCATTTATGGTTCAGGATAAGTGTAATAGCAGAAACACCCTCAATGGGCTAGAAGCACAGGGATGGGGCCCTGCTCACACTGGCCTTCAGGGAAGACCTCCGGGGGGAGGGGGGACTACCATGCTTCAGTTGGATGCTCGAGAGCAAAGAGGATTTGTGAGGCACAGAGGGACACTGAGGACCAACGATGTAAGGATGCAGGGTGCTTCGGGTCTGGGAACAGCTCGTGCAAAAGCAGAGAGCTTGGCAAGAGTGACTCAAGAAGTTCCCTGTGGCCAGAACATCCATGGGCAGTGGTGGTGGCCGAGCCTGGAGCATTCCAGTCCAGGTCATGAAGGCCTCGTATGTTACTCAAAAGAGGTTGGGCTTGGCCTCAAGGCACAGAAGTGCCAGTCAAGGTTCATGAGCCGTGAGTGACATATGTGACCCGAGGACTGTGATTTCACAGGCATGAGAATGAAGGCTGGAGGCCAGCTGGAGACAGACCTGAGCCACAAGGATGGGCACCCATCTAACTGCCCCCAGTGGGTGCAGGGCAGTGCACATAGCTTACTCTGCAATGAAGCTGCATGAAGATGAGAAGCATATGATGGGGATCTGAGCTGAGGCCCAGGTTGCTGAGGCTGGAGGAAGAGAAGGAAAAGCTTTGGAGGAGCTGGGATGCCTCAGCCTGAGCGCCCCTCCCACCCCCATCACAGGAGAACCCACATTGAGGGGCCCTGAGAGTCAGCCAGATCCTAGCATCTTCCCCCTCACGAGCCCATCAGATTTTGGAGTTGGATGGGGCCTTGAGAGGCTGCGTCAGTGTCCCTGCAGGAAACAGATCCTAACTCAAATGGGTCACCTGAAGAGACTTTAGTGAGGAGGGACTACTTACAGAGAGATGGGCAGGATGAAAGAACCCAGGAAGGGGTGCTAGACACTCCTGAGGCTGCAAACAGCTCCCCTCTCCCCTCCCACCCTCCAATCCGCTCTGCCAGTGGCCAGACCAGACTGGAGCCAACTGGCAAGGGCGCCCATTGATTTGTTTCACAGGGGTCAGCCTCCTGAGGCACAGAGCAGGTCAAAGAAGGGGAGACCCTACATCAGAAGGGACAGAGAATAACAGCCTGATCGGTCTCAGTTTCCACCCTACTGTTCTTCCCACAAGAACAGAGAGAGGAGGCAACTTGGCCAAGGTCAGGTAGCAAGTGAGGAAAAGGCCCCTCTCCTTTGGGGTCTGGGTTCGTTGCCGACTGGGCCTGCGCTGAAGACAGCCAAGTGAGGACAGCCCATCATCCTGGAGCTGCTGCCGCAAATCCAAATTAACCAGAGGAAGGCAGCAGGCAGCACCAGGGAGGATAAGCACCCAAGGGCCGGCCATGCACCCTCCATGTCCAGAAGGTAATAGACACCTGCTTCCTTGTCTCTTTGTGCCTGCCCCCTGGCCCCCCGTTTTCCTCTCTTGAGTCCTCCCCAGGTGTGGAGACAGGAGCACAGCCTTGGGATTGGCAGGGACAAGGGGAGGAGACTGTGCTTTTCTGGTAGCCAGCCTTGCTCATCGATTCCCTAGAGCTGCTCACTGATCCAGCACAAGATGGTTTAATTGAAGTCATTACAATAAATGGTGCAGAAAAGCAACACCCTTAGTCTGCCAGGAGCCTCAGAGAAGCAGGGGAGGGCACTGGGAAACCCAGCGGAAGCAGCTGAAGTTAGCTCACAGTTGCTGTGGTGGAAAAGGGACTGGGCTGAGAAAGCAGGTAGTCCTGAGTTCAAATCCTGACTGGGTCGCTAGCAAGCTGTGCACCCTTAGTAAAGTTTCTTTATCTTCCTGAGCTGCTGTGTTCCTGTCTCCAGGAAGCCTTCCCTCCTTCATCCCCCATTTCTCCTTCCCCCACACACCGTTAGCACTTGCTAACTTTGACACTGATTTGGCTTCCAGCACTCTCTGTCTGCTTAGCAATCTTTTCCCTCCGTAGTTTGTCTTCTCATCTAGATAACAAGCAGGAACTGTATCTTCTCTTTCTCACCCTTATGTGTCTATCACATGCCTAACATTGTCATTGTACCCAGGGGGGTGGGGGAGGGGAGGGGAGTGGCAAGGTGGAGTGAGGGGCAGAGATTCAGAACCCGGGGGTGGGCACAGAAAGAATGCAGCAGGGGCTGGTAGATGACAATCTACCCTGAGCTCCCTTCCCAGATAATTGGAACGATGCAGCCATTATATTCGTACACCTTTAGCATGAGACACAGCCCCCTCTGTGCCCAGGCCCAGCTGGCTCTCTGCTCGGCATCATGAACTATCTCATTCAGTAGCAGAGGACAGAGGATCCAGGTCATGAAATCATCAAATTCTAGCATCAAAAGACAAAATCATGCAGCAAAAGTGATATCTTGGTACTTCCAAGTCTAAATCCTAAGGAGCCTTGCAGCTTCCACGTGGGGTGTCTTGGAACACCTGATCTTGGAATGTTCCCTCTCAGAACTCAGACATCACACCATGAGAAGCCCAAACCACGTGGAGAAGCCAGGTCGAGGTACTCCATTTGCCAGGGCCAGCCGAGTTCCCAGCTCATAGCATCAACTGCGAGCCCTGAGAGTGCGCCATCTTGGACATCCAGCCCCATGGAGCCTGCAGGTGACTCCAGCTCTAACCACGACCTGATGCAACCACTTGAGAAATCCCAAGAAAGAATCTCCCAGATGAGCCCAGTCAACCCATGGAACTGTAAGAAATAACAAATTCTTATTTTATGCTTCTAAAAATATATTTGTAAATAAATCTTACAGAACTGTCATTTTACTAGAGCTCAGAGATTCCGTGTGATGTATCCAAGGTCACACAATGAGGCAGAGCCCGGTGCATTTAACTGTGGCCACCCTATCGCCACCACCAGAGAAGATAAAGAGAAGTGAGCTATCCAGGGCAGGAGTGAAGAGGGAGAGAGGAAAAGAGCTGGATTTTATAGAAAATGTCCCAAGTTAATTCTGTTTAGGAAAAAAATTATTCCTTGAATGTGTATGATTTTTTTTTTTAATTTTCAGTGAGCATCTCACAACTTCTAAGAGTTTACAGAGTTAATGGCCCTGAATTTCAACCTTGGGTTGGTTTTATTTTTCTTTCCCCCTTGAGATAATTAGCCATGAGCTTAGCTGAGTACATTTGTCATGTCGGTTAGACAATGGCTTCAAAGGAAGGGAAAGGGCTCAGAAAAGAAGGCCAAGCGACAAAGCAAAACCTCCTAGGGAAATATTCACATTTCTTGAATGATCTGTCATCAAAACTGCGTGTACAGGTGGGAGGGCACGAGCGAGCATCAGGGCAAACTTTACCAGGTGGGCCTCTGCACCCACTAGTGCTTTGAGTTGATCTGAACCAAACCCATCCCCAGGGCAAAAGCAACACCCCTTTCCCATCTCACTACCCTCTGTTTGGCTAACCCACAGGCCCAAAGGAAAATGTTAGATTGGCCTTTCATTTTCAGTGCCCTCAATTTAAGTAATTTTTTTTTTTTTTTTTTTTTTTTTTTTTTTTTACATCCTGTGCTGCTCAATATACTGCAATGGAGGATTCAGGGAAGATGCACGTCATTGTCAGGAAAGCACCAAGCCATCTGGCCTTCGTTTTACCTTTGAGTTGATGTGAAATTTCCGGCTTCACATTTGGACAGTCCTTGATCTGAGCACCAGAGCCCCAGAGGTGATTGGGAGCATCACTGTGAGAAGTCACCATTTTTTGGACACCAACTACGATCCACAGTGTCCCAAGGGCTTTATTTATTTTAATCTTGTGTTTAATCTTCCAGTTTAATCTTGTGTTGAATCTCGTGTTTAATCTTCCAGTAACCCTATGAGGGCAGGACCAATACCTCATTTTAAGGATCAGAAAATTTAGTCTCAAAAAGAAATGCATGCCAAATTGCAGAGCTGCAATTCAAACCTAGGCCTGCCCAATTCCTAGGATCTGCTCTTTCCTGTATGCCAATTCGATCAGTTATATATTGCTACAATAACATCGTGAAACAATCATGAAACCTCAGCGGTATACAATAATAAGCACCTATTGCTTACCCATCTGGGATGGTTAGCTAAGTGGTTCTGCTGATTATGGCAAGGCTCACTAACATGCCTACACTTTGGTTGGCCTTTGAGTGATGGAGGCTGTCTCAGCTGGGACAGTTGGGGCCACTCAGCTCCACTCCACATGTCGCTCATTCTCCATTAGGCCAGCCCAGGCATGTCCCCATGGCAGTGGCAGAGTACAAGAAAGAAAGCAAACCAGACTGATGGCACAAGTACTTTTCAAGCTTTTTCTTACATCACATTTGCCTTTATCCCATGGGCCTGAGCAAGGTACATTGCCAAGCCCAGAGTCAGAGAAGATGAACATTGCAGATGACGTGGCAAAAGGTGGGGTGCAGGGAGAGATAAAGATTTGTGACCACTTCTGCATCTATCCACTAACCTTGGGCAAGTTAGAGCCCCCTCTTAGAGCCTCTGTTCCTGCATTTTTTTAAATGTTTATTTATTTATTTTGAGAGAGACAGAGAGCAGGAGAGGGGCAGAGAGAGAGGAAGACAGAGAATCCCAAGCAGGCTCCTCACTTGTCAGCACAGAGCCCGACACATGGCTCGAACTTGAGAACTGTGGGATCATGACCTGTGCCAAAATCAAGAGTCAGACACTTAGCCAACTGAGCCACCCATGCACCCAATATTTTATTTTTAAGTAATCTCTACACCTAACATGGGGCTTGAGCTCACAACCCCGAAATCGAGTTGGACGCTCAACTGATTGAGCCACCCAGGCACCCCTGTTCCTGCAGTTTTTTAATGGGGTTATATCCACTTTGTGGGATGGCTCAGAGCATTCAGTAAGATAATTTCTATGAAATACTAACAAAGTCAAAAGTATTCTTTCTCCTGATGCATATCATGTATACCAGCCTGGGGGTGCATGTACACATTATGAGAGGTACGTGAAAAACTCGGTTTCTATTTCCAGGATCCAAAGGGTTTACACAAGTCTCCGAGGTGAGACAGCCCAATCACTGAGACAACAAACAAGAATTGTGAAGAAGGGAATAAATCAAGGGAAAAAAAGAAAACAATAAGTAAATGATGTAATTAAAGTTACTGTTGAAGAAACTATCAAGGAGAGAATGAGTCAGCGACAAGTTTAAGCGATGAATCAGACACAATGTCATGTTTCTAGAATTCTTGTCTATTTCAAGAAAGCCTGATGTCCCAGTTAAAAGAGCACCTTGAGCCTGTAGCAACAACATCTGGAAGGAAACACGCTTGTAATTTTAATTTCTCCTCTGCATCACCACTAACGACAGGGGCAATGCCGAGTGCTGGGCACAGAGTAGGCGCTCCATAAAATCCCATGTGGGAGGGACCCATAACTGCATCATCTCTTCAGATGTATTCAAGGAGATTTCAAATTACTTTTGCAAAAGAGCTCCCCGTACAACATGCCATTTGCTTGCTAAAACAAGGCTGTGGATCCCGTGCGGGATGGTATTAATTGCTCTGTTCAACGAATGAGGAGACCAAGGCTTGTGTGGCCCTCTGGTTGGTGACGAGGCTGGGATTCGAATGCAGCCCTCCAACGTGCTCTCTCCCAAACTAACCAAGAACCATATTCCTGCTATTGGTAACCGAGTTCAGGGTTTTTTTTAATCTGTAAGAAACGACATCGACATTTCATTGAATGCTCACAAGCAGGGCGGCTCGTGTCATCTTCACCCCAGACTTCGAGGTTGGAATATGAAGGATTCCATTTTACAGATAAGGGAAATTTGGAGCCCAGAGACCGAACCCACCTGCCAGAGGCTTCATAGCCCATAAATGGTGAGATGATTCACACTCAGGTATGTGCAACACCCCAACCCCCCTGACCCCCCCACACACACCATGTTCCACACTGCCCTTGCATTTTTTCAAATTGGGCTGTCACCTGCATTGAAGCCTGGAGAATTAAAAGCAATTGTATGCATAAACCTGCACACACACACACACACACGCGCGCGCACACACTTTTGCCTCAGTTATTCAGAGAGCACGTTTTCTGATCTGTATTTTCCACTTCAGTTTTCTGATCTGTATTTTCCACTTCAGTTTGCCTACCTGGCTTCTGCCTCTACAAACACAACTCAAGGCAGAGGGGCAAGTGATATTGGTTCAGGAAACCTGAGCTGTGACCCTGAGCTGCTGACAGAACGTCTGATATTTATAGCAACTCAGAGTCGAGTACCAAGGAAAGAGTGTTCTGGATTGTTGCAGATGTCCTCAGGGGGAAAGAAAACATCTCTGTGAAAAATTGTGTGGGATGCTTAACTGATGGAACATCCAACATGAAAGGACAACTCAGTGGGTTTGCATCCCAGTTAAAAAATAATAATAATAAAAGGACGGCCCAGCCAGTCTCTGTGGATAACATTCTTCAAACACTTAGGATGTAGCCATGGGAGAGACCACATCACCAGTTGAATTTATAAACTGCCACTCTACACTTTAATTTATTTATGCATTTATATATTGATTTAGATCTGTCCCAGTCCACAAAGAATTTGACACTAATTGTTTAATTGTGAAAACTATGGTAGATTGATTATATTAATGGCCAAGATTTTCTACGCTTCCCTGTATCCTTACCCCTGGGTAGTGTCCTCCACATCGACTCTGGCCCTAAGATGTGCTTTGGCTAATGAAACAGCAGCAAACTTGTTGCAAGCACAACTTGAAAATCATGCTGGTCCTGGCCCAGATTAGCAGAATGGCCAGCAAACCCACAAGAAAGAACAGACTGTTGTTTAAAGCCATTGGGTTTGGAGCAATTTGTTACACAGCAGTCACTAACTGATATGGAGACTAAAAAGAAACACCATTAATTAATCAACAAGCTTATATTGAGTAGCCATGCTCAGTTCTTGTCGTAGGTTCTGGGATATACAAAAAAAAAAAACAAACAAACAAACACATAAGACATAGTTCCTACCTGCTTGGAGACTCATATTTATTTCTGGAAAGACAAAATAAAAATACCAGCAAGATCTGCTTAAACCATGTGGAAATCGCTTATATCTTATTCTCTCTACAGGGCCAAGCTCAAATGCCACCTTCCTTTCGTAACATTTCCTTCCCCATCTCCTTGCCAAGCTGAACTATTAAGCTCTGCCTCCGCTGGGATACTGCAGACTTTTGTTTAAAGCTCTCTCGTGATGCTTTTCATGTTACATTTGGGGTTATAGTTGGATGGGAATACGTCCATTGTGCCCACTGATTATAAAGCTGGGTCTTGCTTATTGTTCTATGGGCCTCCAACACCAGGTACCATGACTTACATGAATATAAGGAATCTTGGAAAATGTTAAATGAATGAATGTTACAGGTTGGGGGCGCCTGGGTGGCTCAGTCGGTTAAGTGTCTGCTCTTGATTTCAGCTCAGATCATGATCTCGTGGTTCGTGGGATGGAACCCGGAGTCGGGCTCTGTGCTGACATTGCAGAGCCTGCTTGGGGTTCTCTCTCTCACTCTCTCTCTCTCTCCTTCTGCTCCTCCCTGCTCTCTGTCTCTTTCAAAATAAATAAACTCTAAAAAAATGAATGAATGTTGTAAGAGTTCAGCATGAGGGAAAACTCGAATAGAAGTGTGATAGTCAAAGGGATGATCATACGGGAAGAAGGAGTTGAGGTTCTCAGCTGGGGCCCACAGTAAGAGCTCACAGTAAGAACTCATGGAATCCACAGTCAGAATTCTGGGGACCTGGGAACCTGGATAAGGAAAAATTACATCTCTGTGTTTACTAATCTCTAAGTGAAACTTAGCATTGCCTTCCATTATAAACATGGGCTACACAACACAGAAGTAGATGTAACAGATATTTTCCTATCATATCTACTATTGCAGACATCTCAAAGTATCACTTATGTTCATCACTGCTTTGAAATTATAGTGGTTATTTAATGTGTTAGCAAAGAATCAGAGTATTGCTATATCACAATTTGTTGCTTTAATATTTTAATAACCACGTCACAATCCGTTTCCTTCATAATTCTTTTTATGTATTTAAAATCATATTTTTTGAGAAGGAGTCTATAGTTTACATCAGATCGCCAAGGGGTCCATGACACAAAAGTGACTGGGACCTCCTCCTTACCTTGGAGAATAGGTAGATTGTACCTACGTAAATGGAACAGAAGTAGATAGACGTCCCAAGGAGATGACCCACATAAAAGAAGGTAGGGTAGGGATGAATGTGAGATGAGAGGCAGGGAAGGATATGCATCCCCTCCCCATTCTTGAGGAGACAGTCTCCTTGGCAAGATTAAGTAAAAAGGCAGGGACTTTGTTAGCATAATAATGCATCAGAGAAAGTGAGAGAATAACTGATTTGTCTTAGACATGCTCTAAGAATTTGGAGAATTTAAATTCTTAAGGACCTAACACCTCCCCTGCAGGGTGGAACCAGGAGTAGGGACAGAGCTGAACTCTGAACTTCAAACCTCACAGAACCACTTCCCACACACACACACACACACACACACACACACGCACACATCTCTATTCCAGTAAATGCCAAGAAGAGGCCACGAGCTTGTCCCTCAGGGACAGAGCCTCTGTACAGCGATGAGGCCACACACTGTCTGTGACTCGGTTTGGGGAACTGGTAAACTTCGTCATTGGGACAAGATGCTTTGCGACATCCTTGGGCTCCGAGGGAATATATAATTGGCCCATTAAGACTTGTAGAAAAAAGCAGCTGTGTTGGTGTGCCCTCCCAGATGTTATTATAGGCATTATTACACGCATTACAGAGGAGTGACCACATGTTTGGGACAGTGTGGAGGCCTCCCTGATTAGATCAGAGGGCTGGCTTAAGAAGTAAGGCTGAAGGGGGCAGTTGGCAGGGAGGAATGAAGAAGAGAGAAGCAGAGAATGACACTAGGATTTCAAGAGCCTCTGACTCAGACAAGGAAGTGAGAAGGTGGGACAGATGGGAGGGTCTGTCTTAGAGGTGACATCCCAGGGAAAATGTCCAGGAGGCCACTGGAGATTCAAGAGTAGAACTCCAGGGAGGGACTGGAATGGAAAGGGGGGAGCTAAGGGAACACCCCACATACATACAGGTGATCATTAGTCCCGAGAATAAAGGCCATAGAGTAACAGGACTGGATGTTAGGGAATGATCACTGAATCAAGAGTAACGATACACATATCTTACTAAGTAAATAAGAGGACTCCTTCCTTGTTCCTAGCCCAGGTAGGAGAATGTTTGGAGAAGGGGGGGTTAAACATAGAAGGAACTTGCGGAAGCTCTCTCACTGTGGCCAGTGGGAGGAGCTTGGGGGTTTCTGAGCCAGCAGTTCCCACGGAGGGAAGGGAGGGATGGATGGAGGCCCACTGCCTGCTGAGTGGGTGGGTGGAGCCAAGAGGGAGGCCAGAGACTGTTGGAGCCAAGGAAACGAAGAGGGAAGCTAGGACACATGCAGGGCAACAGCATCGAATTAAGTTTCTTTCTTCCCAGATGATCCAGAATTTCATTAGGGAAAGAGCGAAACTTCAAATCCAGGGTATTTAAAGGTCATGTGAAAATCATGGAAACCTCAACTTGAATCTGTTCCCACCTAAGTAATTTTTGTTTAGAAATCAGACAAAACCACTGAATCCATCTCAGCACAGCTCCCAAAATGGAATGACTCAGATGTCCCTGAAAGCGCGTAGATACTCTGAACCGCTCTGCTGATACATGGTCTGTCCACCCAGCCCAGTGTCCAGGGCGTGTAACGCAATGGCTGGAGTTTCCTGGAGGTTCTGTAAGGATAGGAATTCAGGAAGTGGGGTCAAGGAAAAAGCCACTGTCCCTGAATATCCTGCAGCTTATGAAAACCAACCACCATTCAGCCAGCACCTACTGTGTGCTAGGCACTTTGCCTATATTTCCTAATCCTTAAGAACAAGTATTTTTTGTCTCCATTATTCTCCCCACTGTTCAGATGGGAAAACCAAGGTTCAGGGAGGTGAAGTAACTTGCCTCAAGCTCACAGCTAGCGAATGGTGGAGATAGTGTTGGGGCCCAGATGTATCTATCTCTATTCCCCCTCCCCCTACTGTTTTTACTTTTAAGCAATCTCTACATCCAACGTGGGGCTCCAACTCATGACCCTGAGTTGAAGAGCCGTGCATTCTACTGACTGAGCCAAACAGGCACCTCGATGGGTCTGTGTCTAAATCCCAATCAGTTCCCATCCAGCCTGTGACCTTGACCAACCCCACCCCACCCCCAGAAGTGAAAAGAAAAAAAAAATGTGTCATTACCATCTGAGACAGCCAATGAAAGACAAACCTTTCTCACTGTTAGTGTGGCTTCCCTAGTTTACCCTCTTCAAACGTTTTTCTTTTTTTTTTTTTTTTTTAATTCTTCTGAACTTAACCAATGTATTTGAAAGAATTAATTCACTTACTCTTCAAGAATCCTTTCCAAGCCACTGCTATATGTCAGTGCTGGAGACACAAGCTCTAATGCTCAAGCGGCTCCCAGAGGGAAGAGGCTAAAAAGACTTACAGAGGAATAACAGAAATAACAGGAACCAAACCTGTTTTTCCACATTGTTTTGTTTCAATCAAAGTATTACTTATAAATCTTTGGAAAAGCCAAGTAAGTGTAAGAAAGACTTACAAGTAAATTAGCAGCCCCCCCCCCACCCCATCTTCCTCACCTTCTTCTCTTGAAAGCTGTTTCTTCTTTACCACTCCATTTTGTAAATAACACTATTCTTAGATTGCTTGAGTCATCATCTTAAACATCCATCGACGTCTTAATGTGGTAGACAAGAAGTTTTTCTTCCGTTCCCTCTTCCCCTCCCCCAATCCTCCCCAAATACTTACATCTTTTTTTTTTTTTATCTCAATTCTTATTCTACATTTCCACAATTATGACCATGAATCTAGATTTTATTCCTCGGTCAAGTAGTCGACTATGACCCTGCTTCTTTTCTTTTTTGTTTTTCCTGTTAATCACTACCTCAGTTTTCATCAACTTAGGTTTGTTTTTTTAAAAACAATTGACTAAAACTTTCCATGCCCTCAGTATAATTTTCCACACGACCAAACCTGTTGGATAATTTGTCAGTCCCATTTATTTTCCCCGGGGACAAACTCCCTCCCCGCCTAGAGCCTTTTGACTTCCTGCTGATCGGGTCTGGTTGCTCTCTGGCAAAGCTGTCCTCCCAATATTCCTTTAGCCATTACCCAAGGAATTCCCTTTCTTCCTGTCTCCTGTGCTGAGGTCTCCATTTCTGCACCCCACACCTTCTTTATTTGCTCCCTGGTTTTAATTGAGTACATCCTTCAGTAGCTTTGTAAGAGAAGGTACACAGGAGGGTAAGTTATTTTCAGACACTCTATGTCCAGAAAGGTCTTTATTTCACCCCCATATCTAACTGATAGTCTGAGTTGTATAAAATGCTAGGAAGACAAACACTTCCAGTCAGAATTTTTCAAGGCACTGGTTCCACCGTCTTTAAACTTTCAACATTGCTATTGAGAAGTTTGAAAGCATTGTTGTTCCCAATCCTTCCTGTGCCAGGGCAGGGACCAGGGTGAGGTGAGTGAAGCGCTGGCTTCCAGAGGAAAATTTAAGGGAGCATCAAATTTCAGGAGCACCAAAAATGTGATGATCAAGGTATATTTAGTGCATATTTTTAAAAATCAAACTTAATGCAAAAAAATCCTGATGAACAAAATATCAGTCTTAAATAAACACAGAAACCTCGCTTGCCTCACCCAAATCCCAATCCTGCTGGATCTTGACTTTATTTTAAATTTTACTATTTTATTCATCATTAATTATTCTGTACTTTTTTTTAAGGAGTGCATTAATTTTTTTAGTCTTGATTACTACTTTTGGTGCCCTCTTAAAATTTGCACACAAGGCAAGCAGCTCGCATACTTCATTCTAATCCTGTTTCCTCTCCAGAACCTTTGAATAACCACTCTTGATCTCTGCATTTGGAATATAAGGAGCTTAGATGTGGCATTTTTTTTTTTTTTCATTCAGTTAAGTTGGATACTCTGTGGACCTTACCATCTGGAAACTCGTGTCCTTTGATTCTGGAAATTTTTCTTATATTATTTCTTCGACAATTTCATTCCCTCCTTTCTCTATTTCTAGAACTCCTGTTAGCTGAATGTTAGCCCCCAGGATTGATCCCCCAAGTTCTTATGCTTCCTCTCTAGCCCATCTCTATATATTTCCAGAGAAAGTTTTTTGACTTCATCTTCCAACTCTTGATATTTTTTTAAATTTTGCTGTCAGAGTTTTGACTTCTTCTTTTTTTTTTTTTAACATTTATTCATTTTTGAGAGGCAGAGCACAAGCGGGGGAAAGGCAGAGACAGAGGGAGACACAGAATCCAAAGCAGGCTCCAGGCTCCGAGTTGTCAGCACAGAGCACGACTTGGGGCTAGAACCCATGAACTGTGAGATCACGACCTAAGCTGAAGTCAGAGGCTCAACTGACTGAGCCACCCAGGCACCCCAGAGAGTTTTGACTTCTAAGAGAGTTCTTTCTTGCTCTCTGATCCTTCCTTTTAATTCCATTCCATTAATTTTCCATGGATGCAGCATGTTCTTTTATCTCCCTAAAGATATTAATTATGGTTTCTTTGACCTTATGTCCTGCTCACTACATAATCTCCATTTCTTTTTGGTTCATGTTTCCTCAGGGAAAAATGAGGGAAAGCTTCCCTCATATCAGTGATCTTTGGCTGTGTGTTCACATTTAAAAGTATAACACCAAAAAGCCAATCAGAGAATTTAAGTGCTTGAATTTGACATGTTGGTGGGATAAGCTCTATCCTAGGACATTCGATTGCTCCCACAAGCTTATCTGCTGTAGACCCCTAAATATAAGCATCTATTGGTCATTTCTTTGGGGCTGTTTAGTGCCTCCAAGAAAATATTCTTCTCTCTGCTTAGCGGGGGGAGGGGATGGAGTACAAATATAAGCCTGATTCTGGCGCTCTGTAGTTGGGTGGGGGATAGGACTAGGAGTCTCTCAGTTTTTCTGTAGACCCAATTCCCCTGGTTTTGGTAGGACTCCTCACCCCTTCCCCTTATAAATCTTTTTTTATAAGATTCAACAGACTTTCAAAACTAACCCCTTGTTGTCAGCTCCTATCTCTATCCCACTTTCTGTGGCACTTGGTACCTCTAATTCATAACCCTCTTTGGGCTACTGTACAAGAAATCAGCTTCCTTTCCCTACCCGTAAATCCAGAGTTTTGATCTTCCACCTCTCTGCTAAGTCATTTATCCTTCCACTAGCAGCTTTCCCCTGCACGTATTAAGATTTGGAAGCACAGTTCCCTCAAAGACAGAATTTAGCCTTTTGTTCCTCTTCTCCTGGTGGTTTCTGTATAGATTTTAGGAGGAAAATGGAGTGGAAACCTCTTTGTTCCACATCTTGAAAAGTCTTGAGCTAAATCTCAAAGGTGGACAGAAGCTGACCAGGCAGGTAAGGCAAGGAAGGGTATTCCTGGCAGAGAGAACTGCGTGTTCATAGGCAAGAAGAATAAAGAAAACTGCTTACAATGTTGCATGGCTGGAAGCAAGGTTCAAGGGAGAAGAGGCTGGGTGGGCGCTGAGGAAGTGAAGGACTCGAGTATGCCAAGAATTTTGTCTTTGGTCTGGGAGCAAATGGGGAGCATGAGGCAGAGGAGTCACATGACCAGATTTGCCACTCAGGGAGCAGCATAGCGGATGTGGGAGGAAGTAGGGCCGACACACCTGAGAGGAGGGAAACTCACTGGGGAATAGGACAGTGGTTTCCACGTGAGAAATGGCAAAGAGATAAACTCAAGGCCGTCACCATGTCAGGGGGAATAAACATGAAAACTACTCAAAGACAGAATCACCAGGACTTGTCACTAATAAGAATTGGGCATGAGGGCAGTGGGAGGAGCCTAGTTTGAATCCCAAGTTTCTAGTTTGGGCAACAGAGCAGGTGTCAAGACTGTTCACAGAGAGGGGGGAACGCTGGAGGAGAGGCGAGTGTGGAGAAACTATATTTGCATTTATATTGCATTCCTCCAAATTCCAGTCTCTGAGAAGTCCATACTGGCATTATGTAGTTGCAGTCAATATCCACATAGCTATTTGGGTCCTGCTTTTTTCTCTTAGCAGTACTTTCCAAGTGTCAACAGAATCCTCCAAAGCCCTTTAATTTGGATGCAAAGTATTCCATCATGTTAATAAATGCACCATGTTTCACTTCCTCAGGCCTCTCTATTCCAAGCATTCTAATGGGGACCTCGATAAACTCCAAGGTGCTCTTGGCAGGACCTGTGAGTGGCCTCATGGTCCAGGCCTCCTGCTCCCTCCAAGGCTGAAGACCCCTGGTGGGCCCAAGACAGTGGTGTCCACTCTGCTCTGTCACCTAAAATGGGAATATTGAGGAAGCATGCTCGGCTACACAGCCCCAGGAACTTGTTGACCTCCCAAGCCACCCCTGAGCCCCATCTTCTAGTCACCAGGCAACAGTGACTCTACTGGACTTGGAAGGAGCAAGTCCTTCCCTCTTCCCTCACCTGGGCCCTCCCTCTCCCCTTCACAGTGACGATGCTGCTTTCTGCTACCACCCCTCCCCAGGAGTGACCCACCTCAGATCTCCTCTCAAGAGGACCTCAGTGTGCATGGGTCAAGTGGTATTGAGGTTGTTCCAGACCTGAGAACAGTGGCACCCCCACAGGGAAGATGGAGCCTCTGTGGCAGAGTTGAGGGAAGAGGAGTGAACCAGTGGTTGTTATGGCAACCAGGGCTCCCAAGATGGAGGGAAGAGAAAAGGGGGCCTTACTCAAGAGTTGCCATGACAACCAAGATCCTTGAGGCCAGCTATGAAGACAAAAACCACACACTCCACGCTATCAAAGAAGTACCCAGGACTCCTTAGATTCTTTTTGCAATCCAGAGAGCCGAATAGAATGGTCAAGTTCTCCTGGTCCCACAGTTGACTTCACAGACTTTTTAGAGACAAAGGGGCATCCACTTTTCTTTGAAAAGAGGTCCAGGGCTTGGCAACCCATTGACTGACTCAAGAAACATTTACCGGGCTTACTATGGGCCAGGGACACTACAATAAATAAGACTCCGGCTTTGTTCTCAAGTGAAGGAGACAGACATTGAAACATCAGTGCAAGACTGTTGCCGGGAGGGGTAAATAGTTCAACGTTTCCCGAAGACAGTTTGGCAGTAGCCATTACAATTTTGAGTGTGCGTACTCTGTGATCCAGTGATCCCACTTTTAAGACTTTACCTGCAGAAATATTTGCATCTGAAATGGTCATTGCAGTGATATTTGTAGCAGTGAGGAATGGGAAAGAGTGGAAGCCAGTTAAACAGATTTGGGGGCATCCGTAGATGCTGACTATACAGATGAATACATGGGGAATAACCACAAGAAATATTAGTAGTAGTAGCAAAATTGACAGTAGGAACAGAAAGGGGGGAATTTCACTTTCACTTCTGAACCATTAGGATATGTTGCAAGAGCATGTATTATTTTTATAATTTAAAGAAAACACTAAATACCGGGGACTGTGTAGGATGGCTGACACTATAATGAGCTTTATGGAGGCAAAAAGTGTGTAGACATCTGTTTAGAATGCAGTGTGACCACACCGGAGAGGCATTTATAACAGGAGCACTAGGGAGGTGAAGAAAGGAAAAGAGGGTGGGAAGAAGCAGGGTCTTGAAGGTCACCCACAATTTCATCATAAGGAGAAAGAAGAAGGCATCTTGGGCCCAAGGGACAGCACGGGAAGCATGGGAATTCAGGTGGCTTAGAGTAATGCCAAATGGTGCAGAGGTGGCAGAAATGGGCTGGAGCCACTGACTTTTCCCCGGGGCAATAGGAAGCCATCCCCATATTGAAAGCAGGAGAAGGAAAAGAGGAGAACAGAACCCAGACAGATCTCTCTGGCTCCAGCGTGGTGGGTAGACAAGTACCAGAGGCAGGGAGACACCCCAGGAAGCTGCTAGAATCCCACAGGGGAGATACGATGAGGACCCCATTGTAGGGCAGACGGTAGGAAAGGGAATTAAGGAGATATTTCATAAATAAGAAGATTATGATGTCTATCAATCCATAGACTTATGTTTTGCCAGAGCTAGATGGGACTCCTCAACTTACAAGTGGGGAAACTGAGGCCTGGATAGGAGAAATGAGGGATTCCAGGCCACTGGTTTTATGACTGAGTTTTCTCTGGGCCTCTTGGAGGAGGTGTCTCTGTCCTTCTAGAATGTGGCCTTATTTAGCTTCTAATTCAGACGATACCCATTGAGGGGGGATGGGGAAGAAGAGTGGGAGGGAGAGGATAACCCCTTTGATGTCTGGGCAGCAAAGGTCTCACTCAGAGATCTGGGCCTCCTTATGGGGAGTGTTCGAGGCCACAGACTCAAACATGGTTGGTCTGCAGGAGGCTAGGGCAGTGCTGGGCACTGGGAAGGACGACTGGTTGGTGGCCATGGTGGCCCCGAGAGCTGGTCCAGGAGGCGCCTCTGTCACTGGCTCTCTGCTGCCCTGCCCCATGCCAGCAGACGGGCATCACGGTGGCTCAGACAGAGCTCTGGACTCAGGAGTCAAGCCCCGGAATCTAGTGCCTTCCTGTCCTGCCATTCAGTAAGCTGGCCCTGAGCTCATCACGGGACGACCCCATGTAAGAAGGCTACTGAAGGCTCAGAACTCACATGGAGAAATGCTGCGTTAAACATGGCCCTCTTCCTGGAGACGGAAGTGGAAAAGCCCCCGGGGGAGCATTATCGCCAAGCTGCCAAAGTGTCTACTGTTATTAGATTAGCTAAAAGAAGAAACCGTGCTGATCGTTATCATCCCTGAAATGTGTGCAAGTGTGCAGTTCAAGATGTGCTTCTACACATGATGTCCTCTCACTTGATCTAAAAAATAAATACCCAGGGCAGGTGCAGCTATTCCATTTTATAGATGCAAGAAACCGGTTCAAAAAGATTGGGATTCAACCCATATGCATTGAGTGTCTACCTCCTACCAGGCCCTGGACAGTGGTACCAGCAGCTGCTAGGCTAGAGTAAGCTCTGTTAACACTGGCCCGGACATTTCTGCACGAGGAAAGGGTTACTCATCAAACAAATTTGGGAAATACTACAAACTCTGTCTCCCTTTTGCAAAATCACATAATTTGCTTCTTAAACTATCAAAGGCTCTGAGAAGTCCTGCAGTCATTCCGTTTCACACAGCATTTCGTGAACGTGGCCATGAAGCGCCCCTTCGCAGAAAACTTACTGACAGTCTGCAGAACTCGGGGTCCATGAAACGCATTTTGGCAAATACTGGTGTGACCAATAGAAACAGCACTAAAGGTGGGATTAGAGACATTCAAACGAAGGATAGTTTCTTGGGCAGGTTTCCGACTGTTCTTCAAATCACAACAGAAGCATCTGCCTCCTTCCCAGCCTCAGAACAGAGAATGCTGATGAGGCCAAGGTCCGTGGGACTCCTGGCTGGCAAACGGAGGGCCAAACCTTGGCTGCAGCAAAGCTTGTCTGTGGCTCTGGGACCAGTCGTTTTTAGGTGGGCGGAGGGGTCAGGCATCTGGAACAGCCAACAGATGTTCCAGCCGCTGTTGGATCCCAGCCTGGGCTCCTGCTCTGCCTAATTCCAATATTTGGCTGCTGCTCCCACCTAATTCATATTCCAATGTCAACACTGCATAATCTCCCCCAAACACTGACAGCCTTGGACTGGGAAAGGGGAAGGGACAGCTGATGAGCGGGGGCAGAGAGACCAAGGGGGAGAGGAAGAGGAGGTGAGAGAGAAGCCCTCAAAAGCTCCCAGCAGGCCTCCATAGGAGCCTTCAGCCGGGCCACTAGGACCTGAAATACCCCCCTGGCGAGACAAGACTGTGGTGCCAGAGGCACCAAGCATCCATGCCATGCAATTAGTGACACAGGCCTCCTGTGCTCCGAGAAGGGGAACCGGAGCCCCCCAAAGTTGTCAGGCTGGGCCGCCTAAGAAGGTGGGTCTTGAATGATGTGCGAGCAAGAAAACACGACCAGAGTCCAGACACCGGAGTCCGGCTCTGGCTGTGCCTCTGACAGGCTGAATGACCTCAGGTAAGTCCCCCAACCACTCTGGGCTTCATTTCGTTTATAAAAGGAAGAGGTTTCCTGTCTCCGGGGAGGGGACAGTAGAGCGAGGTGAGGCACAGCACAGCCCCAGGCGCAAAGCTGACTCCGCCCTTGCTCTCGGCCTCGCCGGACTCCAGCATCATCTGGAAAATGGGAGCGCCGGGGTGTGTCCACCCAGGGAGCTCATCGGGATTAAATGGAGAGAGGGCATGTGGAGCATGGGTTTCCAAGCTGGGCTGTGAAGGTTCTGGAGAAGCTATTACAAGTCACGCTTGCTGCCTATCTTCCCTCCCAGGCCTCACTGCTCCTTGTCTTATGCAATCCTCATGAGACTGTTATTAACCCATTTTATAGAAGAGGAAACTGAGGCTAAGTAACTGGCCCACAGTCACCCGGCTGGAGGTGATACACAGCTGGAGGCAAAGGAGATTTTCCTGAGGCCAAGCCCCAGGGCCCGTTCCAGCATCCCACACTGTCTTTCTAAGCTTCAGGAATGGCGAAGGGGTGGCCTGGGACCCAGGAGTAGCCCCACCGCTGCTGGCTGATGGAGGGGGCAGGGGACTGCGAGCCACCCCCGGCCACGGCCACGGCGGCGGCTGGTGCCTTCCCTCAGGTCTCCTTCCTCCCACAGGATTCTGTCTCCACCCTGAGTGGCCTCCTCCCATGCCCCCACCACCCACCGCCACCTCCACTCCCCCATGGAGATCCCAGCCCCCACCCTCCTCACCGCCACTATTTCTGCCCGCCGCCACCTTTCCCCTGTGCCCTCCGTCCACGCTGTTCCCAGGCAACTGCTCCCCTGATTCAGACCACAAACTCCCTGCAATTCAGTGACCTCCACCCAAATTTTCCCCAGGGCCCCATCCAGGCAGACTTCCCGCAGAGGGCTGGCTGCTAATAAATATGCGTGAGATTTGCATGCCATTTGCATACACTTATAAGGACCTGGAAGGCAATTTTCAAGTGAAGGATTATCAAAACTGCCTTCCCCTCCTTATCTCTCTGTTTCTTCCTGTTCTTTTGAGCCCACCCCCAGGCACTGGCCCTGCCTTCCTATTTCTGAATGTGGGAACCAAAGCAGGACGAATAATATTTTTTTAAATAACAATTGCCATTTATTGAGCACCTACAATGTACTAGGCCCTGCCCCTCACAATAACTTCCAAGGAATTGCTGTCTGAGGGGGCCTGAGGGGACTCCGTAAAGAGAAACCCTCTAGGGGCTCCTGGGTGGCTCAGTCAGTTCAGCGTCCGACTTTGGCTCCGGTCATGATCTTGCAGTCCATGAGTTCGAGCCCCACGTCAAGCTCTGTGCTGACAGCTCAGAGCCTAGAGCCTGCTTCAGATTCTGAGTCTCCCTCTGTCTCTTCCCCTCCCTGGCTCCCACTCTGTCTCTCTCTGTCTCAAAAATAAACAGTAAAAATAAATAAATAAAAAAATAAATAAATGTCAAGTGTTTTTTTAAAAAAGAAAGAGAGAGAGAGAACCCCTCTTCCCAGCCCCTGCTCAGAACCAACAGAAAGACTGACACAGGCAGATGAATGGCCTCTTCACTACAGGTAAAGCTCATTTGGGGGTAATATGTCTTAGGTCTGTAGTTTCCTAATTCTGAACACACTCATTCCCAGACTGTGGACACCCCATCACTCAGCCTCCCCTGGTGAAGACAGGGCTGGCCCCTGTAAAACTTGAGGCACAGAAGAACATGCGGTGGGGGCAGCTGAGTGGCTCAGTCAGTTAAGCCACCAACTCTTGATTTCGGCTCAGGTCATGATCTCATGGTTCGTGAGATCAAGCCTCACATCAGACACTGCACTGACAGCTCAGAGCCTGCTTGGGACTTTCTCTCTCCCTCTCTCTCTTCCTCTTTCCCACTTGCTCTCTCTCTCTCTCTCTCTCAAAATAAATAAACTGAAGAAGAAGAAGAAGAAGAAGAAGAAGAAGAAGAAGAAGAAGAACAGGAGAAGGAAGAGGAGGAGGAGGAGGAGAAGGAGAGGAAGGGGAAGGAGAAGGAGAAGGAGAAGGAGGAGCATGCAGAAGACCCATGCTCTCTACAGATGGGCAGACCCCCAAAGAGAAAGGCAGGAGCCCCACGCAGCAGGAACTTTGTCCCCTCTGCACTGGTTGTATGTCACCCCTCCTCCCTGGGGGAGACTGGGGTGGGATAAGAGAAGCCCAGAATGTTACTCTAATGGATGCTTCCTCTATAGGCAGGGAAACATTAGGAGTGGGTAAGAAGTATTCTCCCCATTTTACAGATGTGAAAACAGGGGTTACCTACCAGAAAGGTTACATAGCTCGCCCAAGATCGACTGGTAAGGAAACAATGGGGTTGGCCCCGAAACCCAGGGCTAACTCCAGAGCCTGTGGGCCCTCTATATCACTGCAGTCATCTTTTCGAGAAAAGCACATGGCCAAGGGAATGGGAACAAAGAGAGAGCGTGGGGAAGAGGACAGAGGGAAAGCTGAGAGGCACCCAACGGTGGGTCAAGGGCAGCTGGAGAAAATGTACTGTCTCAGAGCGAGAGCCGGGAGGGTTTCAGGCACCGTGGAGTTCAGGGGCCACGCTCTTACATGCCCACACGAGTGAGGCAGCCTGTGAATGAGTTGATGGGGTAGAAGAAAACAGGGGGTGGGGGAGACGGTGATTACGGGGCGGGGGCAGACCCAACCCAACCCCAGCTCACCAGGTCATTCGCCTTTTCAAGAAATCCCGGAAATCAAGTTATCACATGAAATCTTCCTATTTGTATGTGTTGGCTCAACGTTCAAGAGAACGAACAAACATCGCTCAGGCAAGCTAGAGCTTCTTGGCTCTAGCCCACTGACCACAGTCAGCAACCTCTAAAAATCCAATCCCGTCACTTCATAAATGTGCTCATTGAGCTCCAGGACCGGCTGCATTCTTGTCCCCTGCCGCCTCCCCACTCAGCACAGTAAGTGCTCAATCAGTTGTAGGGAACATCCATGGACGTCCATACCAGTGCCCATCACACCAGTGCCAATCAAGTGGAGTGCCAGGTGTCCTGAGCCCCAGTTCAGTGCCCCTTCCACAAGCTCCCAGTTATTCTCATTGTCTTCTATTCCGGGAGATGCTTGTAGAAATGCAGTCAGAATGTCTGTGTGTAAAGGTTGGGAATCTGCATTTTTAACAAGCCACCCAGGGAATTCTTAAGCACACTAACGTGTGGGAACCATCACAGGGAGATTGAGTGCAAAGATGGACACGTTCAAGCACGCGTTTGTATTCTGGCTCTGTCGGGGTCAGCAATGTGACTGGAAGAGACTTACCCTCTCTGAGCCTCAGTTTCCTCATCTGCAAAACAGACACTATCGCCTGCCCCACACACTTGCCTTGAGGAGAAAATGAAGTCAGATATACAAGAGCACTTTGTAAACCCTTGAACAGTAGTTTTTCAAACTGCAGGTCTCAGCCAATAAATGGGATGCGAGATCAATTTAGTGGGTCCTGACCAGCATTATTTTTAACAAAATAGAATGGAATAGAAAGAATATTGTTTTATGAAATTTTTATGAAACATGAAATATATATGTGTGTATGAGAATATATGCACTTATGGGAGTTCTGGGTCGCAATACATGCTGTTTTCTTCCCATGAGTGGTGGTTAAAAAAGTTGTATTAAAAAGTACGCATAGGTTTCAGGGCTCCTGGGTGGCTCAGTGCGTTAAGCATCCAACTTCTGCTCAGGTCATGATCTCAAGGTTCGTGGGTTTGAGCCCCACATCGGGCTCTGTGCTGACAGCTCAGAGCCTGGAGCCTGCTTTGGATTCTGTGTCTCCCCCTGTCTCTGCCCCTCCCCTGCTCATGCTCTCTCTCCCATTCTCTCTCTAAAATAAACATTAAAAAAATTTCTTTTAAGTACACTGTTCTAAGAGACAAACCAAAAAACAGACTCTGAACTATACAGAACACACTGGTGGTTACCAGAGGGGAGTGGGCGAGGGGATGGGGGAACTAAGGAATGGGGATTAAGGAGTGCACTTGTCATGATGAGCCCCAGGTGATGTATGGAAGTGTTGAATCATTGCATTGGACACCCGAAACTAATATGACACAGCATGTTAACTCACTGGAATTCAAATGAAAACTTTTTTTGAAAAAGTGCACTCTCTAAATATAGTCGCAAATCTTCATGACCTTGAATTAGGCAATGTTTTCTTAGCTATGATGCTGAAAGCACAAGCAACAAAAGAAAAAAATAGATAAATTGGACTTCATCAAAATTTTAAACTCTTGCGTCTCTAAGGGCATTATTAAGAAAGTGAAAAGGCAAACCACAGAACAGGAGAAAATGGTTGCAAATCATGCATCTGACAACAGTCTAGTTTCCAGAATATATAAAGAACTGTTACAACTCAACAACAAAATGACAGCCCAATTTAAAAATGGGCAAAAGTCTCGAACAGGCATTTCTCCAGAGAAGACACGCAAATGGCCAGCAAGCACATGAAAAGATGCTCGACATCGTTAGTCATTAGAGAAATGCATATCAAAACCGCAATGAGCTATGACTTCACACCCACTAGGATGCTTACGATCAAAAAAACAAACAATAACAGGTGTTGACAAGGATGTGGGGAAACCAGAACTCATCCATTGCTGGTGGGAAGGTAAAATGGTGCAGCCACTTTGGAAACAGGCAGTTCCTCAAAAAGTTAAACAAAATTACCATATGACCCAGTACTTTTTCTCCTAGGTATATATATATATATATATATATATATATATATATATATATATATACCCATGAGGAATTAAAATACATGTCTACACGAAAACTTGTACACGGATGTTCATAGCAGCATTATTCACAATAGCCAAAGGTGTAAACAATCCAATGTCCATCAGCTGATAAATACACAAAATGTGGTATCGCCATGCATGAGAATATTATGCAGTCATAAAAAGGAATGAAATCTTGATTCAGGCGATGATATGAATGAACCTCGCAAATATTATGCTAAATGAAAAGAAGCCAGTCATCAAAGGCCACATATTGTGTGACTCCATTTACATGTCCAGCACAGACAAATTCATAGAGGCAGAAAATATATTAGTGTTTGCCATGGGCTAGAGGCAGGAGGCTATAGAGAGTGACTGCTAAAGGGGATGGGATTTCTTTCCTAGAGTGTGAAACTATTCTGGAACTAAACAATGGTGATGATTGCATAACCTTGTAAATACATGAAAAACCACTAAATTGTATTCAGGGCGCCTGGGTGGCTCAGTCAGTTAGGAGTCCGACTTCGGCTCAGGTCATGATCTCACAGTTTGTGGGTTCGAGCCCCGCGTCGGGCTCTGTGCTGACAGCTCAGAGCCTGGAGCCTGCTTTGGATTCTGTGTCTCCCCCTCTCTCTGCCCCTCCCATGCTCGTGCTCTGTCTCTCAGTAATGAATAAATGTTAAAAGAATTTTTTAATAAAAAAAACACTACATTGTACTCTTTAAGAGTGAATTTTATATGAATTTTATCTCAAAAAAAGATGCGGTCCTGAAACATTGTACACATGGAATTTATTCGTGCTAAAGAAGATGAGACAGGAGAAGCAATAAAGCCCCCAGGAGGAGGGAGCTAAGATTGTTACGGGTCTGGGCAAGCCATCTGAATGAATGAATGAGTGAACGCATGAATGAATGAATGAATGAGTGAACGCATGAATGAATGAATGAATGAGTGAACGTATGAATGAATGAATGAATGAATGATTTTCAGGCACTGTGGGTGGTATTGTTACCTGGTACAATCTCTTTGAGGGGCAATGTGGCAATATCTATTAGAAACTAAAAGTAATCATACCCCTGACCTCACACTTTCTGTTTTGGGAATTGTAGCCTTCAAAGAGACTCCCAGAAGGGGTGCCTGGGTGGCTCATCCAGTTCAGCACCTGACTCTTGACTTTGGCTCGGGTCATGATCTCACTGTTTGTAAAATGGATCCCCACATCAGGCTCTACGCTGGCAGCACAGAGCCTGTCTGGGACTCTCTCTCTCTGCCTCCCGCCCTCCCCCCTTCACGTGTGTGCGCGTGCTCTCTCTCAAAATAAATCAACATTAAAAAAAAAAAATGCTTCCAGAAAGGGAGGGGGGGTCGCAATAAATACAAGTACACTCATTACAATGTGGTTTGTAATTGAGAGAAAATGAGTAAATAATACCTAGCAATTGAGAAACAATTAAGCAATAATCATGATTGAGTCGCACATGGAATACTGGGCAAATGGCGGTATCCAAGAGTCAGTATGACTGTGCAGCCACAGCGTGAATGGGGGAGAAAACATAACTTCTTTGTGACAGGAGAAGTCCAGCTAATAAATTGTCTAGTCTCAAAGTATCTCCCCCACCCACCCCACCCCCCACCGCCAAGATATTTATGCATTTCAAAGGGGAAGAGAGTAAGTTTACAGGACAGAATTCCAGCAGATAACCACCCAAACCAAGCGATCAAGGTTAACGACACCTGTGATATGACCCGTGGGTATCGTGTACCCCCTGGGAAAGGCACATTCTTTCAGAGTATTCCTGCCGAACAGGCACAATCTCAATCCAGGCATGAAAAAAAAAAAACAAAAACCAGCAGACAAAATCAAATGGAACAATGTTCTAGAAAATAAGTGATGAGTACTCTTCAAAAGTGTTAAGGTTGTGAGCAACAAAGAAGAACTAAGACACTTGCCCAGACCAGAGGAGTCTAAGGTGACCTGACAGCTCAGTGCAGTGTGAATCCTGGATTAGGTCCCGGAACAGAAAAAAGGTTATTAATAGAAAAACCAGAGAAATCTGAATAAAGTGTGTAGGTTACCTAATAGTATTATACCAATGCTACTTTCCTAGTTTTGATAATTGCATTATGGTTATGCAAGACGTTAACATGAAGGAAGGCGAAGTGAAGGATATTAAGGGTACTCTGTACTATTTTTGCAACTTGTCTGTAAGTCTATAATTATTTCAAAATAAAAAAAATTGAACAGAATGGATCTTATAATCCTATTTTTGTGTAAAGGAATTATAATCTTGGGTGAGCGTTTGCCGATTGTTTTCTGTACTAAGCTGAATAGTGTTCTTCCAAAAATTCATATCCATCTGGAACCTCAGAATGTGACTTTGGAAACAGGTTCTTTGCAAATGTGGTTCGTGAAGTGAGGTCACAGCACATTGCATCTCCCCAGCCTCGAAGAATGGTTCGGGGATTGGGTGTGTGACCCAATGTGAGGCGGTGAGACTTGAGGAGACAATTGCTTCCAGCTCCCAGGAAAGAAGCTTCCTCGCTTCCAGCAGGAACCCTCTCTCCTATTAGACCTGAACGAGGAAGCCGTCATGCTATGTAAGAAGGGGAACCAGCATCCAGGTGAAACGAACCCACCAGGAAACAGAACGGAGAGACAGAGACACTGGTTCGTCAGTGGGCTACTGGATCAAACCCCACCTGAAACCTGCCCAGCTTTGAACTTTTGCATTACGTGAGCCACTAAGTCCCTCTCTGGTTTAGGTCAGTGGACTAAGCAGTCTCGACTAACTCAAGTAAGGCCACATCCCCCAAAACAAAGGCTGTCGTCATTATTAGGATCTTCATTCTCGCTTAGTTTTGTTTCCCTCAGTGCTGGTTTCACTGTTAGTCAGGCCCTGCCCTCCTGGCCCAGATTCAGCTCAGCAACTCTGTGGAAAGAAAGCGTCTCCTTTGTGTCAGTCACCTGTCTGCTGCAATGATGCCGTCTAAGAGGCCACACTGAAAATCTCAGTTGCTTACGGTAGCAACCATTCATCTCAAACTCATCATGCTGCAGGTTAGCTGGGGGGTGGCTAGTATCAGCTGGGTTAGGCTGGACTCCGGTCTTCAGGCTGGGTCCCCTTTGTTCCACACTCTCCACGCTGGGACTGCAGATGAAGGTCATGGCCATCTCGGGGTATGCCTTTCTCATGGTGGAGGTCAGGAGTTCAAGAGTGGCGAGTGGAAACATGAGGTACCCCTTTAAGGCCTGGCTGGAAACGGGGCACGTCGTCACTTCTACTCACATTCCTTTGACCACGGCCTTTGACCTTTGGCCTTTGACCAAGGCCACCATCGCTTGGGTGGGAAGAATACTGGCCCACAGCGAGCCGTGGCAGGCACAGGGAGGGAAGAAAGACGGTCACCAGGTAATTTGATCAGACGTATCTCCCTCAACAGTGCCTCAGAAAGCTTGGAACTGACTCACTGGCCTGGTGTGGGGTCACGGCACCTCCCTAAAGCAACTTCTGTGGCCTGGTGTTGGGGGGGGGGGATGGTGCGGGGAAGCTTGTTTCCCAAAGGAAAATCAAGGTGCTGCTACCACAGTAAGAAACAGTGGATCCCCCGTAGGCAAAATAAATAAATAAGTGAACAACCCAGCTCTCCGTTGTTCTCAAGCTATGCCAAGCACATGGGCCACCTGGGAATCTTCTTAAAATGAACATCCTGATTCAATAGGTCCTGGGTGGGGCCTGAGAGTCCGCTTTTCCAAAAGGTCGCAGGTGATGCTGGTAAGGCCCCGGAGTAATGATCAAGAATGAAAGTGGGGGGCGCCTGGGTGGCTCTGTCGCTTACACGTCCGACTTCGGCCCTGGTCATGAGCTTACAGTTCGTGGGTTCGAGCCCCGCGTCGGGCTCTGTGCTGACGGCCCGGAGCCTGGAGCCCGCTTCGGATTCTGTGTCTCCCTCTCTCTCTCTCTCTGCCCCTCCCCTGCTCGTGCTCTCTCTCTGTCTCTCAAAAATGAGTAAGTGTTAAAAACAAAAAAGGTAAAAATTTAAAAAAAAATGAAATGGGGAAAATCTCAACCTTCCTACACCGTCTTCTCATTTATAAAATGACAAGTTCACCTGCCATGCGGACATTTCCCGGCAAAGAATACAGTGCCCTCCGGGAGTAAGGGGATGTGATATCTGTGTTAGTTCTCACCCTCTTCGCCCCCAGGACTCCCCAAGCCCCCACGAAAGGGCTCACAATAGGGCCAGCAGGGAGATAAGAAGCAAATATCACAATGCGGGTACAGCTTCCCATTAACTGCTTTAAGTGCCTCCTGCAATAATGTTGGTGTAATCCATAAGATTCAATTATGGTTATCAGGCAATTAGGCACACCACAGAGAGGTTATTGCATAATTAATGCTCAGCCCCCATCCAGCAGCTTCAGAAAGTGGTGCAGGTAACGTGCCTCTCCCACCCCCACTCCAGGGAGGAGCAAGGATGCCAGACAGAGGCTGCCCCCACCTGGGGCCCTGAGGAGAACGTTCTTAGGAAAGGAGCCCCAGAGACGTGGGAGGGGACGGTGTGCCCCAGAAAGAGTTGGAGCCAGTGACGGTGGGGAAGTCCTCACAGGGGGCCACTGTGCTTGAGCTGTCAGGCTTTAACCTCCCGACACGGTTCAGATCCTGCCTCGGCTTCTGACGGGCCTCACGTACGTACAGCGTCAGGCACCCACCCAATGTGAAAGCCTCAGTTTCCCTGTCTGCTAAAGAAGGGAATTGATAACAACTGCCTCGTCGGGTGTCATGAAAACTGGATAAGAGAGCTTGCCTATTGCTTCGAGAGCTACTCCGGGGCTATTTTTATTATCTCCTTGTCTGGGCCTCAGTGTCCTCATCTGTAAAATGGGGATGAGTCCCGCCTTGCCTAGGCTTGAAGGATCATCGAGTAAGTCAAACAAGATGACACACGCGTGCGTGGGGAATTCAGAGCGTTTTGTTAACATGCCATCGCGCCTTAGCTACCCGTGCCTGGCTTTCTGCTGAACCCTCCAGGACTCCACAGCACTCAAGTCCCCAGGCGTCTACTACCCTGCAGTAGGGCCGTGGGTGGTCGACCCCACTCAAGGGGTGCAAATCGAATGGTCTGAGTGGGTAGAACAGAAAGGAATTATTCCTTGAGCCATGATGTGTGACATTCAAATGAGCCTCAAGTGATACAAAAGAGAAAAACCGTCAAAGAAGTCGGCTGACACAGTGCAGGGGGAGAAGTGAGGGAGGAGACCAAGATCCCAGAAGGGGAGAAGTCAGCGGCTGGTACAGGGGGCACAGAGGGGAGGAGGAAGCTGGCTGCGGGGAGAGTGGTTAGGACTTTGTGAGAAAGCCTGAGAGCTTTTCATATCATCCTTGTGTGACCCAGCTGCTGAAATGCACATCGTCACCAACATGTACACACATACACAGACACGCGCGGGTGCGTGCACGCATGCGTATGCAAATACAGCACGCTTTGAAAGACACAGACACGTGCAAGCTCAGTGATGCCTTAGAATCGACCACCCTCCTGGTTTGTTTTTGGTTTTTTTTTTTTTTTTTTGTACATCCAACGTGGGGCTCGAACTCATAACCCCGAGATCAAGAGCAGAATGCTCTTCCAACCTATTCAGCCGGGGGGGGGCGGCGTCTCTTGGAAATTGGCCCGAGACCCTTTTCCCACCATCCTCTCCAACTGAGCATGTGCTTCCAAACCTGTCCACAAGAGGGCGCTCGGGAACTAGAATTCTGGAGTCGCTGGTGAGCTGATTCTGTAGAATCCGGAGCTTAGAGGTTTGGGGAACCCTGCATCTGATAACTGAGAAAGCCGAGGCCCAGAGGAGGAAATGACTTGTTCCGGCTCACAGCCAATGACCCCTTCCCGGTCCCGCTACGGAGTTGATGGTCAGGGATGGGGAGTGGCGGAGAACCTGTTGTCACCCGGAGAGGTGGGTTGGAGAGGAAGGGTCAAGGAAAGGTAGCGATATAGAAAGTAAATTCTCAGGTTTTGTCAGACGCTGACAAAATGTACCGTGACCCCGAATAAGTCCTCTGTCCTTCTGTTTTCTCTTCTGTGAGGGAGCTGCTCAGGACCCTTCCAGGTCTCAGTTCAGCTGTCACTTCCCCACACAGGCCTCCCCTGATGGCACCCCACCCTATCACTATTTTATCTGCACCAAAATATTGCCACGTATGATTATTTAAAACTGTCTCCTTTACTAATGTGCTTAAGGGGCACCTGGCTGGCTCAGTCGGTGGAGCGTGCGACTCTTGATCTCGGGGTTGTGGGTTCAAGCCCCACATAGGGTGTAGAGACTACCTTAAAAAAAACCTAAATCTTTAGGGGAAAAAAAAGAAAGGACTTAAGAGTTCATTTTGTCTCCTCCAGGAGAATGTAAACCTCATAGGAGCAGGGACCTGGGGTGTCCTGTTCCCCAACCCTCCTCCCAGCCTCCCCAGCATGGCCACCCCTCTGGGTAGCCTGGGCCTGGCGGGCGGCCCAGAGTGGAATGTAGGCCCTCCCTGCACCTCAATGGAGAGAGGCTGTCTCAGCCGTGTGCTGGTGCTGCCCTCTGGTGGCGGTGGGTCGCCATTGCACCTGGCTCTCTCCTCACCAGTGGGCCTTCTAACCTTCCACCCGTCACCAGGGCCCCTGTCTGTGGAACTCTGCGGGTGGAAGTAAAGCGATCTTGTCTCCAGCCAGCCTCACAATTCATAAAGATGATGTTGATTGTCAGCTCCATCTTGGAAGAGACACTTTCAGGACAAACATAACGAGGGTGCCTCTCTCTACAAAGTCTAATAGAGTCAGATAAACCAGTCCAACTCTTCCATTTCAAAGATGGAGTCACCGAGGCAAAAGCCAGGGCCACAGGATAAAGTCGACTGGCGTAAGAAAACCCTAGGGTAACTGTCACCCATTATACCACCCACTGATAAGCAACAGGGCGGTCTTACCTTGGCAAAAGCGCGTGCTCCTGAAGACCTTGCAAAATCCAAAACGTGCATATTTCCAGACTGCGCCGTGGAAAGGAATGCATAGTAGAAAGGAGGTGTTGCATAAATCTGCCCCCTCGTGGCATCTTTTTGCTTTCACGCTGCTTTTTATTTTCCTGGCATGAGCTCTAATACTTCACGGAGCCCTCTCTGCGAGATTAACAGCACAACATTTCCCGCCGGTGGTTTGGCCCTTCTTCATAGCATGTTATCCCATCTCACTTCCTTTCCCAACGTTATTGATTTTCGGGTGCGTGTCGCAGCACCGCCGCTTAAAGAACGCTTGGCTGGCACGGCTTTAGGATACAGATAAAAGATTTAAAGTTATAATAACCGTGAATGTTGGGGAAACGGCACAATTGTCTCCAGAATCCCCCACAGAAATTAGAAGAGACGCGAGTGCGTGCGAACAGTGCGTGCATGTAGATTCTATTTAATAACCAAAGCAACGTTGCCGTGTGGCTGGTTTACAGTTCCCAGGTAACAACTCACTTACCTTCTCCGACTCCAGGAAACTGTGTGATTCTGACACTCGGTTTTAACTGAGCGGCTTTGCATTATTTCCAGCTTCGTGCATAAACATTTATTAGCACTTTTTTAAGTTTACTTATTTTTAAGAGGGAGAGAGAGAAAGCGCAAGTGGGGGAGGGGCAGAGAGAGAGAGAAGGAGAGAGAGAATCCCGAGCAGGCTCCGTGCTGTCAGCGCAGAGCTCGATGCAGGGGCTGAAACCCTCGAACCCGGAACAGTGAGATCGTGGCCTGAGCCAAAGCTTAACTGACTGAGTGAGCGACCCAGGCGTCCCCTTAGCATTTTCATGTTGCCTCTTTCCAAAGCCGCATAGTTGAAATTCTTCTAACTGTGACTTCACCCTGCGTGATCTCCCTTGCTAGGTCCTGAACCCCAGAAGGGTGGTAATGAATGACCACACCCAACAGTCACAGCTGTGGATTTCAGAAATTCCAGCCCCTCACCTCATACTCACGCAGGGCCCCTTTGGAGGCACCATCGGCAGAGGCCTAGTTGGGTGCCCCCCCCCACCCCGCACCCAGCCACCCACCATATCTACTTCTCTTGAAGTCTGGAAAAGGGGGCTTCCCTGGGAGGAGCCCTCTTGTCTCTGGAGGGCCAGTGTCAGAATCTGGGAAATCCCACCCCTCAGAGAATTGATGGCCCCAAGTGAGATAATGACCCAGCCAGGAAGACCCTTCCCACTAATTCACAAGTTCATCATTTCCATTGCTCTGCTGATAGAAAGCAGGGGGTCCCCGCTCTGGCTTTACACACATGTCTGCCAAGTCATTCTGCCTCTGGACTGTTTCTAAGACTTAAAGGACCTGGACAGGAGCCTGGGGGCCTCTCAGCCCAGACCAGCCCCTCCCCACCTCCCACAGGGCCTGCCCTCCCCCTCCACCACCCCCTCCCCCACTCTCTCCAACCCCCACACACATACCCCCACAACCCTCGCCACCCTACCCGACGCCCCCCAACCCCCACCCCCGGCCCAGCCAGCAAATCTGCAAATTTGCCTGGTGAGTAAGTCGGGGGGACTCAAAACCACATTCCTCCTACCCTTCAGGAGATGGTGGAGTCACCAGGCCCACGGGCAATGGTCCCAGCCTGGACTCCCGCCCACTCCCAGGAAGCTCCCTTTTCTTCCATGGAACCCATATTACACTCGGTGGACAATCTCTTGCTCTCTCTGGGCCTCCGCTTTCCCCTCTGAAAAACGGGCAGCCTGGGCTTCTCCGGCTCCTCCAGCGAAGCCTCCTCAGAATGTAGGAATTCAACCTCCACCCTCTACTCCCCACCCCCACTCCAGGACCTTGCCTCACCCCTCCTCCTTGGTCCCTCTCTCTCTCTCTTTCTCTCTCCTCCGCTGCCCTGGGTGCTGCGGAGGGCGGGGACACTGAGGCCACTGTTGGCTGAGCTCCCAGGCACCAGAGCGGGGACCCCACAGAACAGTAGGTGAAGGAAGAGGGGAGGGTCTTGAGGAGGAGAGAGTGTGACGGCCCCGCTCCGTCGTGCCCAGCCCCGGGTTAACTAGGTTAGCTCTGCGACACTCCCGGCCCATTTTTGCCCTGCTCCTGCTATGTTTGAACCATCAATCCGCATTCTTATCTCCTAGCAGGCAAGGGGGCTCCTGAGGACCAGGGGCACCCAGGGCTTTCCGCTCTGTGTCCCCAGCACCTGCAAGCCGGGACCTGTTTCCTGACTGGATTGGGTGTTCCCGGTGCAGGTGCCATGATGGTAACAGGGTCCCAGCCTGCAGCCTGCTCATCATGTCCCAAGTGTCCATGCACGACTGAACGGTGTCACCAAGAAAGGAGCAGCACTGGGCTCTCCCCTGGCTCTCTCTTCCTTCTCTTTTCAGCTTCGCGGCCTTTTAATCTCTTACCTCCCTCCCCTTGCTACCAAGACCCCATCCGGTTGTGTCCAGCCTCCCCGCTGGAGAGCCGGTCCCTTCAGGCTCTTTCTGAGTTGCTATGGAACAGGGATAGGGAAGGGAGGGCAGGAATTTGGCATCATGAGGGTACAGGAAAGAAGGCAGGATCTTCACGGTGGTCTGGCTTCTGGGCACGGTGTCTAAGAATCATTCCGAACTTTCTCCTCAGGGAAATTCACGTGCTTGCCCATTTTCATATCCAATTCTGCCCCAAGAATATATGCGTCCTCCCCCACCTCTAGTTACGTTTCTAAAGACTGTCTTTCGTTACTTGCGTCATGAGAAGCGCCAGGTTCCAGTAAGCGTGCCCGAGGAGAAGAGACGGAGCTGAGGAGAGAAACACCTGCCGTGCCAGTGACAGTAAAGTGTGGTTTCCTTGAACCCAGATCCTGGTGTCAGCCCTCAACTTCCTCCTCCTCCAGGAAGCCCTTCCGGGCTGGGAGGGAGTAAGTCCCGCAATACAAGAAGCGGCACCGGATGTTTCCCAGATACGTCTCTTGTTCTCTGGCTCTGCACTCTGCCACCTTACGAGTCCTTCCTCCCTCGGTGTCCAAATGCTCCGCATCTGTCACTGCCAGCTCTCAATGCCACGACTTCCCAGGTGAAAGCGTCTGCTCCCCTGTTAGAGCTGCCCCAAAAACACTTTGTGCCACAGGCTGCCCGGATCACAGGAGGCATGGGTCAGCCTGGGGCCCAGGGACAGCTCCCACCTGATTTTGCTCAGCTGTCTTTCAAGTCACTTTCAGCTTTGGGACCTCCTCTTCTACCTGGAGGCTGGCCATGAGCTTAGAGGCCATTTAGGCCAACCCACTCTGGGTGTCACCTCCCCGCTGGCCTGTGAGCCAGACGCCAGGCCTACATTCACGGGACACTGAGGAGTCAGTGGGTTTGTTGAGTGACTAAAATGACTAAATTCAGAACTCGGGGACGTGAGCTGTAAGGCATTCTCAGAATTAAGCCTCTCCGCCCCCTCGGTGCCGCAACTGCCTTTCCTTTTCCTCCACCAACCCAGTAACAACGTCACCTTCTAAGCCACCAGCCAGCCAGCTGCACGCTCAGCATGACCCTGGGTGGAATAATAAAAAATGTTAACACTAGGTCCACTCACTTATTTTTCCCAATGTAATTGGATACCATGGAAGTAATAACAATAATAATAACTGCAAATTTTGATGAAATGCCTATTCTTCCTGGCCATGGGCTCTAGGCTTTCCCATGAAGGATCTCTTGTAAGCCCCGTGATAATCCACGAGGTAAATTCCGTTGTTAGCCCAACTCTTCGGGCCAGCAAGCGAAGCTGAAAGAGGTTGTTGAACTTGCCCAAGGTCACAAAGCAAGCTAGTGACAGTAGTTGGGAACTTCATGAAACCACTTTTTATGCATTCGTGTTGCAATATTTTTGCATTTTTATAGCCCTCTTTCAGACCTTGGATTTGTGTTTGTTAATTTAATGTCCTAATCTCTTTTCGGTTCATGATGTCTGCTCTTTTTGTTTCGTGAGCTGTCAATTCTGTCTTCCTCTCTAAGAGAGTAGAAATGTTCTGTGGAATTTGTGAAAACAGAGCTAAATAGGTAAAATGGACATGGATGACTGAAAATAAATTTTTTTAATGGAACAACCTAAAAAGCAGACAGAAATGCTTTCAAAATGCGTATGGAAATTGCAAAATCTCCCCGGGGTGCAACGACCTTATCAAGACATGATCTAATGGCTGTAAACATTCATTTCCAACCGAACTCCTTTCTGTTGATTTACTCGAACCTAAGGAAAAAAACTTTACAATTTGTTATAACTTTGTCAGACAAATGCATAATTGCTGGAAAATTATTTAGAAATTAAAATCCCAAAAGACTGGAGGTGGCGATGGAACATAAAGAGATACCGACAAAAGCTAAAATATACTTTTAAAGTTTCAGGTCTACCCCATGGTGCATAAAAATTAATACTTAAAAAACAGGCCAGAAATACTGTTTCAGCCAACCTTTTTTGTATCTGCTTTATTGAAGTGTAATTGCATATGATAAAATGCACAGGTTTTTTTGAGTGCAAGAGTTTAAGTTCTGACAAATATATATACCCATATAACAACCATATGGTCAAGGTGCTGTTCAATATTGACACTGATAAGAGACTGAACACATCCATTATCCCAGAAAGTTCCCTTATGCCTCTTTGCAATCAACCCACCCACTCCCAGTCAGCCAATGACCTACTCCCTATAATCACAGTTTATGTCTGTCTGTTCTGGAATTTCCTATAAATGGACTCATATGGTACATATCCTTTTATGTCTATCTTCTTTCACTCAGTACAATGTTTTTGAGAGTTATCCACTTTGTTGTATGAACCAAGCAGTTCTTTCATTTTTATTGAGTAGTATTCCATTGTATAAAACTACCACACTGTGTTTATCCATTTATCTCTTGATTGATTTTTGGATTGTCTCCAATTTTTTGCTCCTATGAATAAAGCTTCTATGAAGATTTTTGCATAGGTCTTAGTCTGAATGTAATTATTAATTCCCCTTGGGTAAATACCTAACAGTGAGGTTCCTGGGTCATGTGGGGAAATGTCTGTTTAACTATGTAAGAAATTTCCAAACTATTTTCCAAAGTGACTGTACCATTTTACTTTCCCCCAGTAGTGTATAAAAGTCTCATTTACTCTCCATCCTGGCAAATGTCTTACACTGTCAGCTTTTTAATTTGTTGTTGTTGTTGTTGTTGTTCTGAGTGGTAAGTTGTATCTCCTTGTTCAACCAAATTGCTTTTTATCCAACAGTCTGCTTGCTTCTCAACATCAAATGTGTGCACACACGTGCACACACACACACACACACACAGCACTCCTGCCACCTCCTATGTGAAGAATGCCCTGAATGAGAAAACATGGATGGACTTTGGCTCTTGTACAGGCACTGACTGACCCGGAGCAGATCACTTCAAACCTGTTTTTTCAATAATCAAATGTGGATAGGAATCCCTGTTCACCAAAACCAGAACACCAAAAGCACACTCATGAATGAAAAATTGATAATTTGGACTCCACTCAAATTTAAAACTTCTATTCTGCCAAATAGATTGTTAAGAAACTAAAAAGATAAGCCACAGACTGGAAGGAAATATTTGCAAAACACCCATCTGATAAAAGACTTCTATCCAAAATATACAAAGAATTTTTTAATGTTTTTTAATGTTTATTTATTTTTTAGAGAGAGAGACACAGAATGTGAGCAGGGGAGGGGCAGAGAGAGAGGGAGACACAGAATCCAAAGCAGGCTCCAGACTCTGAGCTGTCAGCACAGAGCCTGATGCAAGACTCATGAACCGTGAGATCGTGACCTGAGCCAAAGTCAGACACTTAATCAACTGAACCACCCAGGTGCCCCCAAAATATACAAAGAAATTTTAAAAGACAATAAAAACCAAACAACCCAACCTAAAAACAGGCAAAAAATTTAAACAGCTACTCCACCAAAGAGGATACACAGATGGCAAATAAGCATATGAAAAGAATACTCAGCATCATATGTCATTAGGGAACTGCAAATTAAAACAACAATGAGATACCACATCCATAACAAGCAGGAACAGCAAACTCCAGCGAGAGTGAGAATGTGACTTCCAGAGTTGCTACATTATACTCTTCAAACTATCCAGTTTTCAACCAAAAATACAATGAAACAGCTAAAGAAATAAGAAACTATGCCCCCTTCAGAGGAAAGAAATTAATGAAAACTATTCTTGAGAAAATCCAGCCATTAGAAAAAGACTTTCAGTCAATTGTCTTAAACTTGTTCAGACAGCTAAGAAAAATCATAGGCAAAGAAAAAAAGGAAGCCAGAATGATGTATTGCAAAAGAGATAATACAAATAAAGAGACAGGAATTACAAAAAGGAACCAAATAAAAATTTGGAGGCTGAAAAAAATACAATAACTGAGATGAAGAATCCACTAGAGAGATTCAAGAGTAGATTTGAAAAGGCAGAAGAAAAGAATTAATGAACTTAAAGATAGTTCAATTAAAATTATTCAGTCTGAAGAGCAGAAAAAGAAGAGAATCAAGAGAGACGAACAGAGTCTAAGACCTGTGGGACCCCATCAAGCATATCAATACATGCATAATGGAAGTCCCAAGGGAAAGACAGAGAGAGAGAGAGAGAGAGAGAGAGAGAGAGAGAAAGGAGCAGAGATAATATTTGAAGAAATACTGGCTGAAAAACTTTCTAAATTTGATGAAAGATATGAATCTACAAACCTTAGAATCTACTGAACTCTAAGCAGGAAAATCAAAGGCATCCACATCAAGACACATTATAGCAATCCCTATCAAAATAACACCAGCATTCTTCACAGAGCTCGAATAAACAATTCTAAAATTTGTATGCAACCACAAAAGACCCCAAATAGCCAAAGTAATGTCAAAAAAGAAAATCAAAGCTGGAGGCATCACAATTCCGGACTTCAAGTTGTATTACAAATCTGTAATCATCAAGACAGTATGGTACTGGCACAAAAACACACATAGATCAATGGAACAGAATAGAGAACCCAAAAATGGACCCACAGACATATGGCCAACTAATCTTTGACAAAGCAGGAAAGAATATCCCATGGAAAAAAGACAGTCTCTTCCACAAATGGTGTTGGGAAAACTGGACCAGACAGTGACATGCAGAAGAAAAAATCTAGACCACTTTCTTATACCATACACAAAAATAAACTCAAAATGGATGAAAGACCTAAATGTAAGACAGGAAGCCATTAAAAATCCTAGAGGAGAAAACAGGCAATAACCTCTTTGACCTCGGCTGCAGCAACTTCTTACTCAACATGTCTCCAGAGGCAAGGGAAACAAAAGCAAAACCGAACTATTGGAACCTCATCAATATAAAAAGCTTCTGCACAGCAAAGGAAACAATCAGCAAAACTAAAAGGCAACCAATAAAATGGGAGAAGATATTTGCAAATGACATACCAGATAAAGGGTTGGTATGCAAAATCTATAAAGTATCAAACTCAACACCCCAAAAACACAAACAATCCAGTGAAGAAATGGGCAAAAGACACGAATAGACACTTTTCCAAAGAAGACATCGAGATGGCTAACAGACCCATGAAAAGATGCTCAACATCACTCATCATCTGGGAAATACAAATCAAAACCACAATGAGATACCACCTCACACTCGTCAGAATGGCTAAAATTAGCAACTCAGGAAATACAACTGGGATGGCTATATTAATATTATACAAAATAGACTTTAAGACAAAAACTGTTAACAAGGGACAAAGAAGGACTTTACGTTTTGATAAGAGTCAATCCTGGGGCGCCTGGGTGGCGCAGTCGGTTAAGCGTCCGACTTCAGCCAGGTCACGATCTCGCGGCCCGTGAGTTCGAGCCCCGTGTCAGGCTCTGGGCTGATGGCTCAGAGCCTGGAGCCTGTTTCCGATTCTGTGTCTCCCTCTCTCTCTGCCCCTCCCCTGTTCATGCTCTGTCTCTCTCTGTCCCAAAAATAAATAAAAAACGTTGAAAAATAAAACTTAAAAAAAAAAAAAAGAGTCAATCCATCATGAAGGTATGGCAATTATAAACATATATGTGTCTAACAACAGGGCCCCAAATATATCAAGCAAAACTGACTGGATTAAAAGGAGAAATAGGGGCGCCTGGGTGGCGCAGTCGGTTAGGCGTCCGACTTCAGCCAGGTCACGATCTCGCGGTCCGTGAGTTCGAGCCCCGCGTCGGGCTCTGGGCTGATGGCTCAGAGCCTGGAGCCTGTTTCCGATTCTGTGTCTCCCTCTCTCTCTGCCCCTCCCCCGTTCATGCTCTGTCTCTCTCTGTCCCAAAAATAAATAAACGTTGAAAAAAAAAATTTAAAAAGGAGAAATAGCTGTATTAGTCTGCTCAGGCTGCTATAACAAAATGCTTCAGATTGGGTGGCTTAAACCGCAAAAATTTATTTCTCATAATAATGGAGGCTGGGGAGTCCAAAATCAAGATGCCAGCAAAGTAGGTTTCATTTTGAAGCCTACTCTCATGGCTCATAGGCAGCTGCCATCTCATTATATGTTCACATGACCTCTTTGTGTGCATCCAGAGAGAGAGAGAGAGGGAGCGCTCCAGTGTCTTCGTAAAATGACACTAATCCTACCAGATCAGGGCCCTACTCTTATTACCCTTTTAACCTTTATTACTTTCTTAGAGGGCCCATCTTCAAATACAGCCATAATGGGAAGGCGGGGGTGGGAGGGGGGGTAAGTCTTCAAAATATTGATATGGAGGGGAGGACACATTCAGTCCATAGTATCAGTTCTATAATAATAGTTGGAGACTTTGATATTCCACTATCAAATTGGATAGAGCAACTAGACAGAAGATTAATAAGGGAGTCAATACTTATCTAACACCATATACCAATTGGATATAACTGAATTATGTGAACACTCCACCCAACTGCAGAAATTGAAACATATGTCCACACAAAAACTGAACACCAATGTCCATAGCAGCCTGATTTATAATATCAAACATTGTGCATTCACTGATGAGTGGATAAATAAAATGTGCATTCACTGATGAGTGGATACATTGAAATATATCCATACATTGAAATATTATTCAGCCTCTGATGGCAATTTGACTGGCCACAAGATGTCCAGTTAAAACATTATTTCTAGATGTGTCTGTGAGGCTGTTTCCAGATGAGATTAGCCTTTGAGTTGGCCAACTCAGTAAAGTAGATCACCCTCCCTAGTGTGGATGAGCTGCGTCTAATCCATTGAGGCATACAACAAAAGATGGAGAAAGGAAGAATTTACCCCCTTTTTAAAATTTTTATTACTGAACTATAGCATCATACAATGTTATATTAGTTGCACAACATAGTGATTCAACAATTCTAGGTGCACCTGGCTGGCTCAGTCAGCAGAGCATGTGACTCTTGATCTCAGGGTCATGAGCTCAAGCCTCATATTGGGTATAGAGCCTACTTTAAAAAAATAGTGACTCAACTATTCTATATATTATGTAATACTTGCCATGGTAAGTGTAGTTACCATCCATCACTATACAACATTATTACAAAATTATTGACTATATTTCCTACGTTGTATTTTTTCATCTCCATGACTTATTTATTATATAATTGGAAGTTTGTACTGCTTAAATCCCTTCATCTATTTTGCCCATCCCCCCACCCCTGATCTCTAGCAACCACCGGTTTGCTCTCTGTATTTATGAATCTGTTTCTATTTGTTTATTCATTTGTTTTATTTTTTATCTTCCATATATAGGTAAAATCATATCTTTCTTTGTCTGGCTTATTTCACTTAGTGTAATACCCTCTAGGTCCATCCATGTTGTCACAAATGGCAAGATCTCATTATTTTCATGGCTAAGTAATATTCGTGTGTGTGTGTGTGTGTGTGTGTGTGTGTGTGTGTGTGTGTGTGCATTACACCTTTTTTATCCATTCATCTATTGACGGACATTTAGGTTGCTTCCACATCTTGGCTATTGTAAATAATGCTACAATGAACATAGGGGTGCATACATCTTTTTAAATTAGTGTTTTTGTTTTCTTTGGGTATATACCCAGTAGTGGAATTACTGGATTTTATGGTATTTTTACCTTTAATTTTTTGAGGAACCTCTATACCGATTTCCACAGTCATCTTCTGTCTTCAGACTGAGATTTACACCATCAACTTCTCTGATTCTCAGGCCTTCACACTCAGACTGAATTGCACCAACAGCTTTCCTGAATCTCCAGTTTGCAAATGGCAAACCATGGGACTTCTCAGCCTCAACAATTACGTGAACCAACTCCTCATAATAAATCTCCTTTCATATGTATGAAACACACACACACACACACAACACCCTATAGGTTCTGTTTCTCTTGGGAACGCTGACTAATACACAGCCATAAAAAGAAAATGAAGTACTGATACATGCTACAACATGCATAAGCTTTGAAAAGATTATCCTCAATAAAAGAAGCCAATCACAAAAGACCACATATTGTATGAATTCATTTATATGAAATGCCCAGAATAAGCAAGTCTATACAGAAAGAAGATAGATTATTGTCTGCTTAGGATGGAGGGGGTGGGGGAAAATGACTGTTAAGGAATGTGAGGGGTTCTTTTTTTTTATTTTTTTTCAATGTTTATTATTTTTCAAAGAGAGAGAGAGAGAGAAAGAGAGAGAGCAAGGAGAGGAGGGGCAGAGAGAGAGGGAGACACAGAATCCAAAGCAGGCTCCAGGCTCGGAGCTGTCAGCACAGAGCCCGACCCGGGGCTCAAACTCACAGATCGCAAGACCATGACCTGAGCTGAAGTGGTGCTTAACCGACTGACCCATCCAGCGCCCCCAGGGGCTCTTGATGGGGGGATGAAAATTCTCTAAAATGATCATGGTGAGGGTTGCACAACTCTGTAAATATATTAAAAACCATTGAATTGTACACTCTAAGTGGGTAGATAGTATGGTGTGTGATTTATATCTCAAAAATGCCATTTTTTAAAAGCTATTAAAGCTTCTAAGTGAGTTAAGCAAGATTGCAGAAAACAAGATCAATATACAAAAATCAATTGTATTCTATATAGAAAAATAAATAAGTGAAAATTGAGGGTTTTTTTTAAGTACCACTTACAATAGTAACAGAAAACCTGAAACAATCAGAGATAAATTTAACAAAATATGCGCAAGGCTTCTATGTTAAAAACCATAAAACATTGATGAGACAAAGACCTAAATAAATGAAAAAAATCTGTGCTGGTCATGGATCAAAAGGCTTAAAATTGTTAAAATGTCAGTTCCCTCCAAACTTATCTATGTATTGAATACAATCCATAAAATGCCAGCAAATTTTTTTTGTAGAAATTGGCAAGCTGATTCTAAACTTTATGGAAAAGTAAAGGATGTAGGCGAGTCAAGCCTTGTTTAAAAAGAAGACAAAATTGGAGGGTTCACAGTACCTGACTTCAAGATTTAATATTAAGCTACAGAAATAAGCTTTATAGTATTTATTTATTATAAATATAATTATATTATTATTATTTATATTTATGGTAAAAGGATAGATATAGGTCAATGGAACAGAAGAGAGTTTAGAAATACACCAACATATCAATTGGTCAATTGGTTTTCAACACACATGCCAGGGTAGTTCAAAGAAGAAAGATTGTATTTTCAATAAATGATGCTAAAACATTTCAACATACCTATGTAAAAAACAACAAACAGAAAAACCAAAAAGAACCTTGACTCACACCTCTCACCATATACAAAATTAACTCAAAATGGATCATAGATCTAAATGGAAAGCCTTAAGTTACAAAACTTCTAGAAGAATACAAAGGAGAAAACATGTTTGATTGCAGATTAGGCAAAAATTTTTTTAAGTAGGATACAAAGGCACAAATCACAAAAGAAACTATTATTAAGTTGGATGATCAAATTTTAAAATATGAGATACTGTTAAGAAAATGTAAAGGCAAGTCAAAGACTAGGCGGAAATACTTGTTATGCACATATCTGATAAAGGATTTTTATGTGGAAATATAAAGAACTCTCACAACTCAGTAGTGAAAAGCAAACAACCAATTAAAAAATGGGCAAAACATGAGAACAGACATTTTGCCAAAAATGGAATATGAATGGCACATAAGTACGTAAGAAAAACAAACATCACTAGCCATTGAAACAATGCAAATTAAAACCACAATAAGCGATCACAACACATTTATTAGAATAGATGATAATGTTTAACTGACAATATCAAGTACTGATAAAGATATAGGAACAACTAGAATTCTCATACATCTCTGGTGGACACAGTCATTTCGGAAAACAAACTGGTACAGCCTCTTGAAGAAGTTAAACATACACTTTCCACACACTCTAACAATTCCAGGGGTGCCTGGCTGGCTCAGTTGGTTAAGCATCCGACTTCAACTCAGGTCATCATCTCACAGTTCATGAGTTCGAGCCCCACATTGGGCTCTGTACTGACAGCTCGGGGCCTGGAGTCTGCATCAGATTCTATGTCTCCCTCTCTCTCTGCCCCTCGCCTGCTCACACTCTCTCTCTTTCTCAAAAATAAATTAACATTAATAAATCAATCAATACATCAATCAATCAATAAAGCCCATGCTGTGGCAAAGAGGCTACACTTTAAAAAAAGAAAGGTCTAGGGGCGCCTGGGTGGCGCAGTCGGTTAAGCATCCGACTTCAGCCAGGTCACGATCTCGCGGTCCGTGAGTTCAAGCCCCGCGTCGGGCTCTGGGCTGATGGCTCAGAGCCTGGAGCCTGTTTCCAATTCTGTGTCTCCCTCTCTCTCTGCCCCTCCCCCGTTCATGCTCTGTCTCTCTCTGTCCCAAAAATAAATAAATGTTAAAAAAAAAAAATTTTTTTTAAAAAAAGAAAGGTCTAACAATTCCACTCCTAGGCACTTCCCCACGAGGAATGAAAACAGACCTCCAACAAAGATTTATGATAAAACTTGATAGAAGTTTTATTAATAGCCCCCTCCAAACTGGAAACAACCCAGAAGCCCGTCATCTGGTGACTGGATAAACAGATCATGGCACACAATAAAAGGAACAAGCTGACTGATACAAACAACACGGAGGAATCTTAAAAGCATTATGCTAAGTGGAAGAAGTCAGACCCAAAAGGCTGTTTACGATGTGATTTCATTTATATGACACTCGGGAAAACACAAAACGATAGGGAAGATATCAGTTCGCGGATGACCAGAGGGAACTTTCTGGGACGATAGAACTGTTCTCTATCTCGATCACTGTGGTGGTTACCCAAGTGTATGCATTTGTCACATTCATAGAACCGTACACCGAAAATGATAGATTTTTCTGAATGTGATGCACACCTTCATAAAGGCAACTTTCGAGAAATTTGATATTACCTGCAGGATTTCTACTTTGTACCATCAGCAGTTACATGGCTTTCCCAATTATACCCTGCACAGTTGCTACACTAAGTAGTCTCTCATTTTCAACTGAGGTTAACAGAAGAGCAAGACATTTGCATTTACAAAAGAGGGGGATATCTCCTTATTTTTTAGAATATTCTATTTATTTTTGAGAGACAGAGAAAGAGACAGAGTATGGCGGGGGGGGGGCAGTGAGAGAGGGAGACACAGAATCTTGAGCCTGACGTGGGGCTTGAACTCGTGAACCACAAGAACCACCTGAGCCGAAGTGGGACACTTAAGCAACTGCCACCTAGGTGTCCCAATAGCTCCTTATTTTTAACCACCTTCCTTTCTCCTCTACACTTTTTATATTCTTTATCATGTCTGAATGGAAATTGATCTTATTGTATTTGATTTCAGACTTTTTCTTGCAAAACTTTGAGGTGGCAAAACAGACATTTTGATTTTAATTGATGCCATAAATATGAATAATTCCCAAATTGACATTTTCTTGAAAGAGTAATAGTCTAAGTGGAATTAAATAACTACAAATGAAATACAGCTCTTAGAAGTTACTTTATTTAATGTGAAAAATGCTATTCTGCCAAACAATTCCATAAAGACTGGAATTATAAAAGATAATTGAATCTCTATTATTCTGCCTACTCCTCTTATTCAAATTTGTATAAACATTTATTGGTTCCAAAAGAATAAAATGTTCCTAAAGTTATCTAGCTAACGCATCTCTTAATATGCACATGAGTCTATTTTCCTATTTATTTAAATAATTTGAAACTTAGCAATTATTTTGCATGTAAAATTAACAGCTATAAATTATCATTAGTTACTGTACTATTTTGCCCTAGAATAATACATATATGCATATATACAAACTGATGGAAATAATTTCAATATATAAAGCACAAAAGATTTTTTGTCTGAGTTACTTCGAAAATGCTTACGTATGTTTGAAAATGTTCAGCTATTAATAATAAATTCAAATGGCCCGCCTTTTTGTCCTCCTGCTGTAATTACATTGGCTAAATACGATGGCTGTCTCCTGATCACAGGAACATTGGTCATGCACAGGCTCAGAGATCTCAGGAGTGACACTAAAATAGGCATTCAACTACATGACCTTCCAAAGGCTGAAGCCCAGATTAAATAGGAGTTTGGCTGAGTGGCAAGGCTGAAACCAAACTTCGGTGCTCACTGACTTACCATGGTTCTCATAGGAACTGGGACGTCTCTTACAGGAAGTTCTACAGCCCAGCAATTCATTCATTCAGTCAACGCACCTTTATTGAACACCACCACATGCCAAGCTCTGTGCCAGGCACCAGGGATCCGGTGGCAAACGAGAGTCTGGTGAGGGAGAGAGAAGGAACGTGTTACACTGTAGTGTGCAGGATGGATGTGACGACATCAGTGCCCCAGTTGTGCCATCAGCCTACCAGCATAAAGTGTCTCATAAATCATATGAACTGAAGAGTGAGTCCAGCCAACAGAAGAGAACAAAGGACTCAGGGAGCACCTGGGTGCCTCAGTCACTTAAGCGTCTGACTCTTGCTTTCAGCTCAGGTCATGGTCTCTCGGTTCAAGCCCTGCATTGGGCTCTGCTCTGACAGTGCGGAGGATTCTCTCTCTTTCTCTCTCTCTCCCTCTCTCTGCCCCTCCCCTGTTTGCATTCTCTCTCTCTCTCTCTCTCTCTCTCTCTCTCTCTCCTCTCAAATAAATACATAAACTTAAAGGGGGGGGGGGCTTATCCACAAAGACCATTCAGAAGATGTTTGTTAAACCAATTTCAAATTCCATGGTATCCACACCAGCCCACTTCACCACTGCGATGTACCCGCTGCCAGGTTCACAGCGAAGACCAGAGAAAGAAGCCAATCTTGACTACATCCACCTGCTGGCAGCCCTTCTGAAAACACACCAGTATTTACACATCCTGGTCTACACTTCCTGCTGCCCTGCCCTTTTCCTTTCTCCGCCCTGCTCTGGCAACCCCAGCACTTGGAGAGAAATCGGGCTGTGGAAACTAGATTTATTCCCTGGAGCTGGCTGGTTCCTACCCTGACTACTTTTCTTGGACAGAAGGAAATGCCCACAGTAGCACCTAGGGTTCTCTGAATGCAAGCAACAGATACAGACTCCAGCCAATTCAGGTACAAAGGTCGTTGCAAGAGTCCAAGTGTTGCTTGCAGAGCCAAAAAAAAAAAAAAAAGCAGAACAGAGTTGGAAAGGAACAGCAAGCTGGGCAGCTCTGAGGCAGAAAATAGGCTTTCTGGACATTGTTGTGACCGTGAATCAGCCGCGGCCAATTTTAAGGTTTGTTGTGGCGGTGGCTGTTTCTGCTCCAGATTTCATTTCAGATGGGAAAAAAAGTAATCAGTAGCCTCATTGGCCTGGCCTGTGTCATGTACCCACACCCCTTTGGCTGGGGGAAGCAACCATGTGGATTGATGGCTCCCCAAAGACTGCAAAAGCTGATGCGGGGGGGTGGAGACACTCCTAAAAAGAGACTGGGACATACTTACACGAAAAGAGACTCACTGCTTGCTGTGTCTACACTCTTCACATCTCACTGACAAAGGGAAGCGGTAGGAGTGCATATCAGGGAGACCTAATCTAACTGGAGGGTGCCCTGGACGTCATGTCTGCACTGAGTTCTGAAGGACAGGAAGCTAGCCAGGTTTAGGGGTGAATGTGGGAGAGCACCGGACAAAGCGGAACCACAACAGCAAACGAGGAGGGAAGAGGTCCATGCAACCTTCCAGATACCCTCTCCCCCGTCCAAGACAGGCCCCTCACAGTGGGCGTTGGTCATTTGCCGGCATCCATCCCCCTTCTTCTGACAAATACCTCCTAAATTTCATTTCCAAAGCATCCCTTTCCCCACATTCACATCACCCCCTCTGGGTCCAGGGGCAGAGCTTGCAATGCAGGGGTGAAGCCAGAGGCTGGGTTTATTCAACTGACCACAATGATTGGTCAAGAGTGATTATATGACCTGAGCCAAACCACTCAGAGTAAACCTCAAGGCTTCAGAGAGTGATTTTTTTTTCCCCACCAAACTAAAACACCTGAATGGGGGTGGGGAGGGAGATGTATAGGAAATCTCTGTACCTTTTGCTCAGTTTTGCTGTCAACCTAAAACTGCTCTAAAAAAAATTGTCTATTTAAAAACAAAAAAACAGGGGTGCCTGAGTGGACTCAGTCGGTTGAGCGCCCAAGTCTTGATTTCGGCTCATGATCTCACAGTCCATGGGATTGAGTCCCGCGTTCGGTTCCAGGCTGTGAGCACAGGATTCTCCCTGCTTGGGATTCTCTCTCTCCCTTCTCTTTGCCCCTGCCTGCTCATGCACTCGCATTCGCCCTCTCTCTCTCTCTGAAAATAAATAAACATTGGAAAACAAACAAACAACCACAAAACCCTGAATAGTGTAAGGTCTGGAATGCTTGAAGCCATTTTGTTATCAAATGGAGCCTGAGGAACAAAGCCAATGCTTAGAGAAGAGCCCAGACCAGGATTTGTTTGATGACATTCTTTGAGCTGCTGGGTCAAGCTGCACCTAAAGCCAGAGCTCTCCCTGGACTTTTCAGTGACATGAGCCAGTAAATACCACTGCTTCAACAAGCTCTCCCCTGCCACTCCATACACCATCTGGGATGAGAATCAGAGCCTTTTTTACCTTTGAGACCAGAAGGGTCACTTCAGAGGCCCAGGGACCCAGACGACCAACTGGAAGACCTGGGCTCAGGATGAGCTGAACCCATGCAACAGGACGAACTTTAGGTCGGCAGTCAAACTGGTTCTCACCTCCTCACTGAGTGGCCTGGGGCTAGTGACTCAACATCTCTGGGGTCTCAATGTCCTCATCTGTAAAATAAGGATTATAATGAAACTGCCCCTCACAGCATGATCGCAAGCACTGACAAGTTATAAATAAAACATCTGGCCTGAAGCCATCCTCCAACACCCGTGTTAGTTGTTAGTAACATGCTTCTGCCAAGAGGGATTGACACAGTTACTCAATCCCTACAGATTCGCTGCTAATCTGGGGTAAACACTGTTCCTGCTCATAGATTATCTAGATGCATTTTACAGGGGCTATTCTAGATCTCACAAAAACCAAAAGAGCTGCACAGTCCAGGGCTAGGTGCTTTACAGAAGCCAGACCAGGAGATAAAGGTGAGGTCTCTGCTAACATAAACACTTTGCTAAAGAGCAGCTAGCTCTTTGCTAATCCTCTGCTGTTTTCCCACTCTTTCCCCCCATTGGGACTCCTTTTTTGCTAACAAGCCTTTGTCCCTGGCCATGCACGCCATGTTTTGGGATCTGCCCATCCGGACATTGGCTCTCCCCACCCCACCTCCTCCTCTGCAGCTAGAGTTCACTTCCTGATAATTGTATCCCCTACATTGCTGGCTCAGATCCGGTCCCAGCCAGTCCCAAGCCTTCCTGGAACCCTACGCATGAGTTCCAGCAACAATGAATTACCCATTAGAGCACTGTCTCAATTGGGACTGTGGTTGCCTACAAAAAATAGAATACCACTATGCAATGGCTTCTCCTGATAGGGGTTTATTCATCTCCTACAGTAAGGAATAGGCAGCCAAGGGCTGTGATGACAGCTCATCTCCAGGCTTCTGCTCTGTCATCCTAAGCTTTCCTCCTCATATCTTTTGTCTCACGGTTACAAGATGGCTGCTGCCCTTCCAGACCTCAGATGTGCATTGAAGACAGAATATATAAGATAAAGAAGCAATATGGGGCGCCTGGGTGGCGCAGTCGGTTAAGCGTCCGACTTCAGCCAGGTCACGATCTCGCGGTCCGTGAGTTCGAGCCCCGCGTCAGGCTCTGGGCTGATGGCTCAGAGCCTGGAGCCTGTTTCCCATTCTGTGTCTCCCTCTCTCTCTGCCCCTCCCCCGTTCATGCTCTGTCTCTCTCTGTCCCAAAAATAAATAAACGTTGAAAAAAAAATAAAAATAAAATAAAAAAAAAATAAAAGATAAAGAAGCAATAAAGACTATCTTTATATCAAGACAGTAAAGCTTTCCCAGAAATCCTCGGCTTATGACTCACTGGCTAAAAGTATGTCACGTGGTCACATCCAGCCACAAGGGAGTCTGGGGAGTAAGTATTTGTAGGGGGACACATTGACATACAAATAAAATACGGGTAATGTTAGTAAGAAAGAAGGATAGATTAATACAGGGTAAAACAGGGGTCAACAAACTACAAGCAGCAAACTCAACCTGGCCCACGGCCTGCCTTTATAAATAAAGTTTTACTGAAACACAGCTGCACACATTTGTTTTCAACACTACAACAGCAATGTTGAGTAGTTGCTACAGAAGCCATATGGCCCACAGAGTCTAAAATACCCACTTTTTGGTCATTTACAGAAAAAGGTTGCCAACTCCTGAGATAGACAATTAGTAGTGTCTACCACAAGTACCAACAAAGGAAAGACCTAATTTTTTTTTTTTTCTGGAAAGAATGTATTATTTTCCAAAGAACATCCCAATCTTCACAAGAAAAATTAGAATACTTTTTTTTCTCTGCTTACATTTATTTTACAGTTTTGTGATCATTTTTATTCTGAACTACATAGGGGATAAATAAGAAGCCTCATAAACTTTCAGGGCATAGGGCCTTAAATTGGCCTTTATTTTCAAGCACTTCTTCTGGTGGTCTTGTTGTAGAAGTGAATAAAGTATGCCCAAGATGGCCGATGGGTCTAAAACAAACTCTGGTCTCTAGCTTGGATACCCCTCCTCCATATTCTTCTTCCTTTATTTGTTGCGTGCCCCCCACAGATATGGAAGCTGATGATTATAAATTACCTTCCCCACTTGCATTTGGCGCTCAGATCTTTGGAGAAACGGTCTCCTCTGAGCCCACTGGTGTTAAATAAATCTCTGATCCACCAAGATCTCCGAGTGCCGCTTAGTTTTTCCGCCAGCGTCCCAGCCTAGTTCCATAACAAATTTGGTTCCCTGACTGGGAAACCCAACCCCGCTGGCCCATTGTGGCCACCAGTTTGGGAGAAGGGCAAGGTGGTGAAGGGGAGAGGGATCGCAAGGGAGAAGGCGTGCCCCCTGCCTGAATTTCAACAGTCTTCTTCTCAGTTGCCTGAGAAGGCCCCACTCCGTTGTTCCGGCCGGACTCAAAGAGACCTGGTAGGTGAGGACCTGGACCCAACGTGGGAACCAGTAAGGCCAGGGCCCCAAAGAAGTGAGGCCCACCCAACAGGGTGGAAGGGGGACACGATCAATCTCCAGAGAGGCCTTAATGGTCTCACAGGTAGAAAATTTTGCGGGAGGGAATGTAATAGACTCTGGTGTGTGTGTGTGTGTGTGTGTGTGTGTGTGTGTGTGTGTGTGTGAATGTGTGGCTCAGCCAGGCTTGCCAGTTGAGTTTGAGTTTGTGGCTCCATGGATGGGCACCTTTAAGGTCCCCAAAAGTCTATGGAGTCTGAATGGGCTCTCCTGTGTCGTCGTGAGAGTATAAGGTCTAGAGCAGTATCGGATCAGATTCTGATCACAAGTCACAAAGCTGAGTCCCCTACGGCCAAGCCTCCCCTAAAGTTTCCCTCAGGAATGTGACCAGTGGAGTATCTGATTGGTCCTCTCATCCAAAAGGATACCCTCCCTTTGTCTGTCTCCCCAAAACACAAACACAAGAAAGGAATTAATAATGTGATCAACACAGAGTAAGCCTACGATTTTAGAGGACGTGTTCAAATATTTTAAAAATGGATTTTCAGGTGATTACAGGGTGAAAATGACACCCAGGAAGTTAAGGACTTTTTGTGAACTAGGATGGCCCATATTCAATGTAGGATGGCCCCAGAAGGGACATTAGATGCTCAAATAGTGCAGCAGGTTTGGCTAATAGTCACTGGGAACCCAGGCCACCCTGGTCAATTTCCATACATTGACTCCTGGCTTGAAATTGCCCGAAACCCCCCGCCTTGGGTGCAATTCATCCATAGCAAGCAGAGTCAGGCAAACGTTTTAGCCACTTTATCCGGAGACTCACCCAGGGAGCCAAAGAAGCAACCCACCGCTCCTCTAATATTTAAAGGAGACATGGAGGAAGATATTGTCTTTCTGCCTCCTTATGACTCATCAAGCTCCCTCCCCCCTCCCCCTGAGCTTGAAACACCTCCCCCATCTGTCTCTAAGACTCCACAGTCACCACTGCCCATCTCCCTGCCCCTCTCAGACCCAGAGAACCCTACCCCCCAGGGGCCAGCAGCCAGACTGTGCCCCAGACCCAGACCTAACGCTCTCCAAATGCCTGTAAGGGAGACGAGAGAGCCTGAAAGACAGAATGAGGACAGAACAGTCCAGCCCAGCCATTCCTTGATGTATTATCAAACTTTCTCCACAACCGACCTCCTCAATTGGAAACACAACACTCCATCATACTCTAAAAAGCCACAAGCAATGGTCAACTTGATGGAGTCCCTCTTCCAGACCGACTTGGGAAGACTGTCAACAGTTACTCTGTACTCTGTTTAATACAGAGGAAAAAATAATAATAATGAGAGAAACACGACAGTACCTAGAAGATCACGCACCTCCGCGGATCAATGACCCTGCTGTCTGGGCTTAAGCTGCCGCGCCTAAAAAACGCCCAACATAGGATTTCACCACAAAAGAAGGACAGGCCCACATCCAACGATATGAGGAAGCCTTCCTTCGGGGAGTCCAAGCTGGAGCCAAAAAGCCCATGAACATGACTAAAATATCATCAGTCAAACAGCACCCTGGGGAATCTCCGGGAGACTACTATGAAAGATTATGTGAAGCATACCGTATATATACCCCGTTTGACCCCGAGGCACTAGAAAGTCAACAGATGGTAAATACCTCTTTTGTAGCACAGGCTGCCCCAGATATCAAAAGAAAACTCCAGAAGTTGGAGGGCTTTGCCAGGATGAATATCACTCAGCTGATAGAGGTCGCCAATAAAGTTTTCATGAGCAGAGAAGTCACAGCCGAAAGAGAAGTGGAGAGAAGACTAAAAGAGAAGGCCACCCTTCTCGCAGCACTAAAAGAAACAGACGCTGCAAAGACAGGAAGACCCCATCCGCCAAAAAGGGGGAAGCCCAGAGCCCCCTTAGCAAAGGACCAATGTACATGCTGCAAAGAGAAGGGACACTGGAAGAATGAATGTCCGAATCGGAAGGGGCCCTCAAAACCCAGCCGATATCGGGAGGAACCTCGAGGCAAGAACCTCATTGGTCTGGCCGGGATAGAATTGGACTAAGGGGGACCAGGCTCTTTTCATTCTTGGCCCCCATGAGCCCACGGTCGAAATAAAGGTAGGGGGCCGAACAATAACTTTCATGGTTGACACTGGGGCTGAATACTCTGTTATTACTTCCCCAGTGGCACCCTTCAGCCAAAAGATGGCAACCATACTTGGGGCTGCTGGGACACGGGTGATGCAGCAGCCCTTCTGTCAAGCTCGACAATGTGAACTTGGGGGTCACAAGGTGCAGCATGAGTTCCTTGAGTTACCTGACTGCCCAATTCCTCTCCTGGGCTGGGATCTGCTCTCCAAACTTGGGGCCCAGATAACTTTTGAACCCACTGGACACACTAGCCTCCAATTAAACCCAAGGCAGAAGGAAACCCTGGTCTTGGTGATTACCCTGCCAAGGGAGGAAGAATGGAGACTATTCTGCACCCGGGCCCTACCCTGTAGCCCCTCAGAATTCAGGCTTATGTTTTCCTCTGTATGGGCTGAAGATAACCCACCTAGACTAGCTTGGAGTCAGGCCCCCATCATTGTTGACCTGATCCCTGGAGCCCAACCTCAGAGACAAAGGCAGTACCCCCTTCCACTCAAGGCTAGAATGGGTACACAAGAGCACCTGACCAAGCTCAGAGAAGCAGGTATTCTAATCAGGTGCCAATCGGCTTGGAATATCCCGCTCTTGCTAGTCAAGAAGCCAGGAGGAGGATACTGACCAGTACAGGATTTAAGGACCATTAACAAAGTGACTGTTTCCTTACACCCACTGGTCCCGAACCCGTAGACTCTCCTCAGCCAAATTCCAGGGTCAGCCAGATGGTTTACACACCTCGACCTAAAGGATGCTTTCTTCTGCAGCCGCCTGGCTCCTCAAAGTCAACCATCGTTTGCCTTTGAATGGATTGAGCCCATTACAGGGCGCCAGATGCAGCTGACCCGGACACGACTTCCCCAAGGTTTCAAGAACTCGCCCACTCTTTTTGGGGAAGCACTAGCTGCAGACCTCACCGACTTTCCCAGGAAACCACAGGGTGTGTCCTCCTCCAATATGTAGATGACCTCCTCCTTGCCAGCGACACCCAAGAAGACTGTATGAAAGTTACCAAGGCCCTCCTGCAGCTCCTGTCCTACTCGGGGTACCGGTCCTCTTGGAAAAAGGCACAGATTTGTCAGCAGCAGGTCCGATACTTAGGCTTCCTCCTCACAAAAGGAAAAAGAGAACTAGGACCGGAAAGGAAGAAGGTTATCGACACACTGCCACAGCCCCAAACAAAACGAGGTTTACATGAAGTTTTAGGGGCCGCAGGGTTCTGTCGCATATGGATTCCCAGATTCTCAGCCATAGCAAGGCCCCTCTATGACCTGTTGGGAGGGCCAGACCGGGAGCCCCTCGCATGGACTGAGGAGGCAAGGGCCGCTTTCACAGAAATGAAGTCGGCTCCGGGACGAGCCCCAGCCCTGGGTTTGCCTGACACAGAAAGGCCCTTTAACCTCTTCGTGCATGAAAAGGACAAAATAGCCCTTGGAGTGCTCACTCAGAGCATGGGGCCTTGGCAACGGCCAGAAGCCTACCTGTCAAAAAAACTTGATCCTGTGGCTACAGGATGGCCACCATGCCTCAGAGCGCTGACAGCCACAGTCCTGTTCATCAGGGAGGCAGACAAACTCACACTGGGACAAACACTTAATATTCAGGTCCCAAAGGCGGTCATGTCCCTCATGAACACCCAAAGATATCATTTCCTCCGCAATTCTTGGCTGACACAATACCAAGGCCTTCTCTATGGAAACCCAAGGGTCACTCTTGAAACAGTAAGAACACTAAACCCGGCCACCTTCCTTCCCACAGAGGAGGGAGAACCCAACCATGATTGTTCCGGAGTAGTGGATGAAGTCTACGCCAACCGCCGGGACCTCCAAGACCAGGCTATAACAAGCCCGGAGATCACCCCGTTCAGCGAGGGGAGCAGCTATTTACAAGAGGGCAGCCGAAGAGCAGGATATGCGGTAACCACAACCACCGAATTTCCGGAAGCCAAGGCCTTGCCGGAAAGATGGTCGGCACTATGAGCTGAACTGTATGCCTTAACCAGAGCCTTCATCCATAGCAAAGGTAAATGAGTTACCATCTACACTGATTCCCGGTATGCCTTCACTACTGTGCATGTACACGGGGCCATCTATAAAGCAAGAGGCCTCCTTACTGCTGCAGGGAAAGCCATCCAAAACAAGGAAGAAATACTAAAGCTTCTTGAGGCCGTATGGCTGCCAGACAAGGTGGCTAGCCTACACTGTAAGGGGCATCAGAAAGGAGACGACCCCATAACTCAAGGAAATCGTCTGGCCGACAAAACGGCCAGAGCAGCCACCTGTGGTGACCCAGGCGAAGCTCCTACCTAGCTATGACTCTTGTGCCCCAGAGGGAAGCCTTCCCCGCCCCCCACCCCACCCCCAGTACACAAGTGAAGAAGGAAGTTGGACCTCAACAGAAGGGGGCACACTAAGCAAAGAGGGATGGTGGGTCATGCCAGATGGGAACATCTTTGTCCCGTCGTCTATGGAAAAACACCTAGTGAAGGAATATCACCAACTCACTCACCTAGGGAAAAATGCACTAGAGGCCCTCCCCGAAAAGAACTACCAGATCAGCCAGCTGCCGGCATTATGCCGAGCTGTCAGTGAACAATGTGTAACGTGTGCCAAACACAATGCTTGGTCTGCCCCACAGCCCCCGCCCGGCACACAAAGGATGGGGGGGCCACCCTTTTCGAAGACTTAGAGCTGGACTTTACCAACATACAACTAAATAAAGGGTTCAGGTACCTCTTGTAATAATCTGCATGTATTCAGGAGGGTCGAAGCCTTCCCAACCAGAACGGAACGAAGTCGCGAGGTGGTCAAAGCTCTTCTATGGGAGATTGTGCCTCTGTTTGGTCTACCCTTAACCACACACAGTGATAACGGACCTGCATTTGTGGCAGACATTACACAAACCCTGACAAAGTCCCTCAGCATTCCCTGGAAACTGCACGCTGCTTACCGACCCCAGAGCTCAGGGAAAGTAGAGCGGATGAATCGCACCCTCAAGGAAACCCTGGCTAAGTTCCACCAAGAGACTAATCTCCCATGGCCAGATTTACTACCGCTGGCCCTCCTGCGTGCCCGATGTATGCCTGGGGCACTAGGATTCTCCCCTTTGGAGTTATTATATGGGCGACCCTCCCCCACCCCATGTTCAGGAAAACTCCCAGGAGACCTACACCAGATTGGAGACAAGAGAATAAGAGAAAAGCTCCAGATCTTGGGGGCAGTCCTAAATAAGTTGCAGAAATACACCATAGAGAGGGCTCCGATTTCCTTAGGGACCCCCGTTAATCCCTTTCAGCCAGGAGACTCTGTGTGGGTCAAAGATTGGAAGAGGGAACCTCTTAAACCACATTGGACTGGGCCTCATACTGTTATTCTAACAACTCCTACAGCCCTTAAAGTTTCCGGTATCACCCCATGGGTCCATCACTCCATAGTGAAGAAGGCCAACTCAGAAGAACCCACAACCTGGCGAAGTGATCCAGATCCAGCCAACCCACTTAAACTGACCCTCAAAAGGGACACTGGCCCCTGAGACCTCCAGCCCTGCTCCAGCCACACCCCAGAAGCTGGCTGGCCTGCGCATGGCAGATGCTTAAGGAATTAATGCGTGAACCAAGCCCAGGGGTTTGGATGTAACTCTGCCAGCCCTTGCCCCTTACTGATGTCATAGCCCTGATCTTACTTCTTACTGTTGGGCTGATAGAGACTGCACCAACGAGCTGGACATGGGACAAAAGATGCATGCTGGGTCTCACATGCCTCCTCTGGATGAGAGGATGATTAAGTATTGCCTGTTATGATAACCTCTCTCACCTTCATAACTGCCGCTTACCCACTTTGCCCCCAGGATTGTTATATGACAATAAGGGGGTCAAGGGTGTTCAGTGCCTTCACCTCCCTCCACAAAGATTGCTGCAAGGGAGAAACACCCACTCTCTGCCAGTCACCCGGTGCCCCAAGGACTAAGTATCGGACCATAGAGATAACCCAAAATGTCAGGAACCCATATCACAACAAGAGCCTCCAGAGAGGGAAGCGAGCATGCTACACTTACCTTCCTCAATGAGGGATCTCAGATGGGGGAGGGGTGCAAGACAGGGCCCTTCAAAAAGTTATAAAGGATACCCAGGATAGGGTAATACAAGCCATAAGCGACCACTCCCCCAGAAGCCTACCAGGGTTTGAACCTTTCAGCCCTGAATCAGATGCTTACCAATTCCCCACTCCAGCGTTGGGCCAACACTACTCTACAAGTCCTCCATAAAATAGATAATCACACCCAAACCTGCTGGATGTGCTTGCCCCTCAGCCAGAGGGCTTACTTAGCCACTCCCATCCCTTTGACCTAGAAAGCTCCTGAAAATCTCAAAACCAACACCTCTGTCTTAATTGGACCCCTGGCCACTGGGGTCCATCTCACAAATGCCAATAATCTAATCTGTAAAGTCCTTGAAGGTATGAACGGTACCTCTCTATGCGGAAGAAATAGAACCTTAAAGAGGAATGCAACCCTGTGTTCAACCCCTGGGGTGTTCTATCTGGGTTCTAATTCGGCCTACCGATGCTTAGAGGCCAACTGGACTCAGATATGTTATTCCATTCTCCTAACCCCAGAGATATCCATATACACCGAAGATCAGTTCCTAACAGCCTTTAGCCCCAAGTCCCGGGCTAAACGGGCAATCCTGCTACCCGTTCTGATAGGCGCAGGAATTGCGACAGGAATAGGAACCGGATTAGGGGGCATAGGTTCATCTGTAGGACTATACAATAGACTATCTCAAGAGCTAAATGAAGACATGGAATTAGTGGCAGATGGTCTGGTAACCTTACAAAACCAAATAAAGTATCTGGCGGCAGTGAGCCTCCAAAATAGGTGAGCCCTGGACCTCCTCACTTCAGAAAAAGGAGGGATTTGTATCTTTCTTGGGGGAGGAATTGTTGCTATTTCGTAAACCAGTCAGGAATAGTTACAACTAAGGGTAAGGAACTCAAGGAAAGAATTCAACATAGACAACAGGAAAGTATCAATCAATAAAAAGTATGGGATCTCATAGATTGGGCATCCTGGCTTCCTTCCCTGGTGGGGCCCCTCCTCTCCATAATTTTACTTGTATCCATCGGCCCCTGTATATTGAACGCCATGGTACGTTTTATTGAAAACACTGTTGCTGGCCAAACTACTGCACGTATCTTAGCCTTCCAAGAGTACCAACCTGTAAAACTAAAAGTTGATGCCTACTAAAAGTTTTTTTAAAAGGCATCAAAGGGGGGAAAGTTGGAGAAGTGAATAAAGTATGCCGAAGATGACTGATGGGGCTAAAACAAACTCTGGTCTCTAGCACAGAGACCCCTCCTCCATGTTCTTCTTCCTTTGTTTGCCGTGCGCGAAAGCCCCCACAGATATGGCAGCTGACAACTATAATAATTACCCTCCCCGCTTGCATTCGGCGCTCAGACCTTTGGAGAAATGGTCTCCTCTGAGCCCACCGTTGTTAAATAAATCTCTGATCCATCCAGATTTCCGAGTGCCGCTTGGTGTTTCCACCAGCATTTCAGCCTGGTTCCATAACAGTCTGACTTCCGTTCATTCTACAAATTGGTACTGAGCATCTACTGTGGTGGGTATGTGTTAGGTCCTGGATAAGGACAGGATGGATGAATGGATGGATGGATGAATGGATGGGTGGATGGATGGATGGATGGATGGATAGATCACAAACTGAGAGAGATCAAGAGACAGATCAGAATAATTATGCCATGCCTTCTCAATCTTGCCTAGAGAATGTGTATGTGAAAAGAAGGGTATATACACTACAGTGGGTATGTGGTAGGGTGTAGCCACTGTAACAAAGATCCCTTTCTAACTACATGGGTACATAAAGAACATGAGTTGCTCTCCCTCTTACATAACAGCTTCCAAGTAGGCAGTCCACGCTGGCAAGTGTCTCTGTTCCACACAATCGGGGACCCTGGCTCTTTCCATCATACTGCTCCCATAGCCCCTAAGACATTTACCTTGCTTGCAAGGCCACAGCTGGGTCACGGACACATTTGGGTCCCAGGTGATGGGAAGAAGAGACAAGAGCATGTTAGAGCACACACCTGAAGTTGTACAGCCCGGATCGGGAAGGAAGCATGCATCACCTCCTTTTATCATCCATTGAGTCACATGGTTCACCTACCCACAAGGGAGGCTGGGAAAGGTAGTCTCTGGCTGAGCAACCACATGATGAGCTACCATCCAATGATTTGGGACAAATGGGAGATTGAATTTGGGTAGACAACGAGTAGTGTCCACCATGCAAAGTAGGTTCATGAGTCCTTGTTGAACTCAGAGGTGAGATAGTTGACCTCTCTGAGTGCCCCGAAACTCGGGCCCTACTAGTACAGATCCACTGCCCCCTATACCTGGGAGGTCAGTTTTGTTCACTCTGTCTCATAGGGATCGCCTTCTGACGTCATCAGTGGCTCCCGGCCAAGGCAAGAACAGAACCACACCCATAAAGGGCCCTCCTTCCTGGATTATTACAGCCTTCCACCTGCCAGGATGATGACCTTGTGTTCTGCCCCACATCAAGTTCACACACTAGGTAATTACTCTTGACGAGACCTAAAACCCCACCCTTGATGAATGCTTTAAACAACTAAGATTCCTTAAGAAAAATTCAAAAGCAAACCGATTGTGCAAAGTGCACACCTCCTGAGGCCTTAGACCCCTTAGAAACACATCCCTCCCCCTTTCCCTCATGCGGAACAAAAAGGATTAGAATCTGGGAAACTGTTACCACCTTAATGCAGGGGAGTGAAGCTAATGGTGGAATTTCAGGTACAATGGAAGGGGAGCGTTTGGAGACAGGAATACATTTCGGTCACCTGTGGAGAGCCCAGACTGTGCCCCCACGTACCCAGCATGGACTGCCCTTGGTCTCTCTCAGCGAAGGGCATCTGGCCTATATACAGCACATATTGCTTCCCTAGGGGTGCAAAGTGGCAGCACATTCATTAGATAAATTAATTCTGTTTATGTGCCAAGGAGCAGGGCCCTTCCAGGAAACCAGGGCCTCTTACAGACAAGTTTGCCCTGTTTGTCATTAAATTATTTGTCAAAGTGGAATATCAGGCCCAAGAGCAAATAGCCATTGCCCTTAACAAACTGAAACCCACAGCCTTCAAAGTTCGGCCCTGGAACGAGACTCTCCAAGTAAGACTCTGATGACCACAGCTCAGTTCCTTTAAGTCTTTCTGTTCTCAAAAGGGTAATTTGATCCCCAAGGCGACAAGGTGATCAGGTGGCATTCTCCAGTTGGAGACTACCCCATAACTAAGTAGCAGGAAGTCCCCTCTCCGGAGGAAGGAGGAGTGCATGTACCTCAGAGCAAAGGCCAGAGGGCTGGTGGAAAAGAATAGGCCTGGGGTGGAGCTCACTCCTGGAAATTTGCACCTGCCTAGGGGGTTATTAACCCTTCCGGTTCCACATAGCCCACCAAGGGCTGTGTTAAGCTGGGGTCAGGGTTTTGCCGCTAGCATGTGAAACTTTAAATGTACTCCATAGAGGGGCGCCTGGGTGGCTTGGTCGGTTAAGCGTCCGACTTCGGCTCAGGTCATGATCTCTCGGTCCGTGAGTTCGAGCCCCGCGTCGGGCTCTGGGCTGACGGCTCGGAGCCTGGAGCCTGTTTCCGATTCTGTGTCTCCCTCTCTCTCTGCCCCTCCCCTGTTCATGCTCTGTCTCTCTCTGTCTCAAAAATAAATAAATGTTAAAATAATAAAGTAAATGTACTCCATAGATTATACCCTTTTATTATGGAAAATTTCAAACGTACACAAAAGCAAAATGACTTTTATAACCCCCGTGTATCTATGCCCAGCCTCAACAATTATCAACATTTTGCCTATCTAATTTTACCTAGCTACCCACCTGTTTTTTGTTTTTTTTTTTCTCTTTGGTAAGTATTCTGAGTATTTTAAAGCAAATCTAAGACATCTCACCTGTACAGTAAACGGTACTAATTAAACAGTGTTTGAAATACTACAGATGGCAGTCCCTACTTTCAACCATACCAGCTAGAGTAATGAGCAAGAAGGTTGGGACCCCCTGGTATAGTCCCGCCAACCCCCTTCTTTTTTTTTTTTTTTTTTTTTTTTTTACAACAAAGAACTCAGAAGTGAGACGCCAACCACTGGCGACCAGAGTGGTGCCAGAGCACAAACCAGGGAGAAGTCGGCCCTCCAGGCTGCCTGATGAGAGACAGACTCGGGCTGGTGACTGACTGCCCAGGCCCGGTCCCTGGGAGAGAGCGGATTAACCCCCCTCCGCCGCTCACTACCAGCAGGAAGAATCCGGGCTGTTCTCAAACGCACTTCTGTTAGCTCCGGAGGGGTGCGCGGTGGGCCAGGGATGAAGCCGGGTCCCTGGACGTGCAGGAGGCGGTAACTGGAGCGAGGGATCCCGGGCGGGCCGGGGCGGGGTACCAGGGCCGGGGTGGCCTTGGAAACAGAAAGATGCTTGCTCCCACGAGGGGCGGGACAACCCAGGGCCAAGGTCAGGCTGGGTCCCGGGTGGCTTGCCGCCGCCTCCGGGCTCCACGTGGGGAGCGGGCCAGCGAGGTTGGCTAGGCATCCACGCCCGGGGCTGGGAGCAGGAAGTAGTCTTCCGTGGGCGCGGCCCTAGGCGCGGTGCTGCAGGTGCGGCGCTAGGTAGCTCTAGCGGACGGCCAGTGCAAAGGAGGAGGTGAGCGCGGGGTCGCCACCGAGGCCCCGGGGCTGGAGCTAGCGGCTGGGCCTGGCTTGAGGAGGAGGCGTTTTGGAAGGGGGAAGGAGCCCGAGGGGTGAGCGTGGTTGTTGCCTTGAGGCTCGGATCCGGCTGTGCCCAAATGAGGGTGGGGGGCAGATCGCGAGGGTTGATTGAAATCCAGACGGGATAGTGTGGCCTCGGGCCTCAGGGAGCGTCGCGGATCGTCTCCGGCTTGGAAGAGAGATGGGGGAGCTGGAAATGGGGGAGATAGGAAGGGACTGCATCATGGGAGAGTGAGGTGGGGCCAGCAGAGGGAGGGAGGGCTCGTAGGGGGTCTCTGGACGCCAAGGGATGCGGGGCGCCGCCAAGGCTCTGGGGCTGGGTCGGGCCCGGGATGAGGGGCGCAGAGGACGTACGGAGTCGGGGACAGTTAGCTTCTCGACAAGACAGAACTGGGCAGGGGTGGGGGAGGGGGGCTTGCAAAAAGGGGGCCGAGGCTCAAGCACCTATAGGAACCTTCCGCGGGGGCCGATTCCTGCCCCACCCCCCGCCCCACTATCCCCGGGCGGGGAGCGCACCGGAGCGGAGAGGAGGCGGGGACACAGACGCAAGCCTGACTCGGAAGGATGTTTCTGGCCCGCTGTGGCTTTAAGGGTGACGCCGGGCGTGCGGGCCCTTTAAGGAGGGGTCGGGGGCGTGTCAGGAAATGAGTCCTGGGCCCGCCTCGCGGGGGAGAACGGCCTCGGCTGTCCGGAGGCACCGGGGCTGAACGGCAGCCTATGCGCCGAAGGGCTACGCGCCGCGGGCTTGGGCAGGCCCGGCCTCCTCCCGCGCCCTTTGGGCCCCCGCCGCGAGCACCTCTGAGCTTCCCTGCACCCCTCTTTCCAAACCCCTCGCACGCCTTCCCTCCGTTCATCTTACTGCACGCCTCCCCTTTCCCCCTGCAAACCCTTTTCGCCCATGCCTCCCTCTCCCGGCGTCTCTTCCCCGCGCTGTCCTCCGCCCTTCAGCACCTTCGCCCTGCCTTCCTCCCCCTCCCCCTCTCCTTCCTTTCCTCTCCCCTCCCTTCTTCCTGAGACCCATCCCTACAAGGCCTCTTCTGTCCAACCTTAGCCTGTCCCTCACCGCTTCCCTGTGTCTCGTCTCATGAGCCACCTCAGAGTGGGGGCAGATTGTGAGGCTCCCCCCACAGCAGAACCTCTCCGTGGAGAGGCCTCTAGGCCATCCCCCATGTGACAGTTGAGGGCTGCGGCTTGCAGAAAGCAGACAGGGGCTGATTGCCCTGTACTCCAGTTCTGGCTGTAGAGTGACCCAGTTCCTCTGCTACCATGAACAGGGCCCCTTTGAAGCGGTCCAGGATCCTGCACATGGCACTGATGGGGGCTTCCGACCCCTCCGGAGAGGCAGAGGCCAGCAAGGAGAAGCCCTTTCTGCTGCGGGCGTTGCAGATCACGCTGGTCGTGTCTCTCTACTGGGTCACCTCCATCTCCATGGTGTTCCTGAACAAGTACCTGCTGGACAGCCCCTCCCTACAGCTGGACACCCCCATCTTCGTCACCTTCTACCAGTGCCTGGTGACCACGCTGCTGTGCAAGAGCCTCAGCATACTGGCGGCCTGCTGCCCCGGTGCCATGGACTTTCCCACCCTGCGTCTGGACCTCAGGGTGACCCGCAGCGTCCTGCCCCTGTCCGTCGTCTTCATCGGCATGATCACCTTCAATAACCTCTGCCTCAAGTACGTCGGCGTGGCCTTCTACAACGTGGGCCGCTCACTCACCACTGTCTTCAATGTGCTGCTGTCCTACTTGCTGCTCAAGCAAACCACCTCCTTCTATGCCTTGCTCACCTGCGGCATCATCATCGGTGAGTGGCCAGCCAGGGCCACGGGGGGTGGAGGGTGGGGGGTGGGGCGCAGGGACCCAAACCCCAAAGATCAACCCTGCCAGGCGTCGTTGGATTTTATCTGTCCCAGCTCCCTTGGGGAAGAGCCTGGGGCCCAGAGACAGTAAGCTCCCCGAGGTCACCCAGCAAGTCAGGGGCCCACCCAGGGCCCCTCAAAACAAGATCGGATTAGATCTACCTTTCACAGAGGGGAAAAAACCAAGGTACAGAGAAGCTAAATAATTTGTTGAAAATCACACAGCTAATAAGTGGCAGAGCTGGGATCTGATCTCAAGCAGTCTGGCTCCCCATGCTTGACCACTGTATTGCTTCTCAAGAGCTCAAGTGTCCTGACTCTCCATCCAGTGCTATTTCCAGAGAATGCATCTTGTAATAAATATACCATCACCCTCTGACCTTGTAGGCTCGTAGTGATGGCTAAGACAGTGGCAAGAAATAAGCTTTGAGAGGTCTTAGCTGTCTTCCCACGCTTGACCCTTAGAAAATAAGAATTATTGATGGGGACCTGGTGCGAAGCATTCACATTTAGCATCTCCTTTGTTCCCCAGAGGTCCCCTGGGAGGTAGCATCACCTTGATCAGCTCCATACAAACCAGGAAACTGAAGCTCAGAGAGGTTAAGCGACTTGCCCCGGGCCACACAGCTAGGAAGTCGCCAAGCTGGGTCACAAACCCAGATTGGCCAGACTCTCGGGTCTATGCTTTTAACCCCCCTGCTCTCCTCTTGTCGCCTAGAGATTATAGCTGCACTGTCCAACACAGTAGCCACCAACCACGTGTCTATTTCCATTTCCATTCATTCAGATTCAATGACATTTTAAAAATTCAGTTCCTCAGTTGCAGGTGTTAACAACCCGATTCTGTAGCCACATGTCAGGTGCTCAGTAGCCACATGTGACCAGTGGCTACTATATTGGACAGCGCAGATGATAGAACATTTCCATCATCACAGAAGGGGTGTTTGCGACACTCTGGGTAAGAGTGCACCCACTTCCCTCAGAATCCTCGCAGGGCTCTGTCATCCAGGAATGTGGTCTTTCTTTGAACCTGTTCAGGTTTTTCCTGGGGCTGTAAAGTTCGTGTTGGTTGACCTACATATTCTTCGCTGGTGTCTCCGAGTCCCAGGCCCAGTCTCACTGGTTGCAGGGGAGGGGCCCATCCCATGCCGCCTGTCCTAGAAAATGTTACTCTCATTGAGCAACTGCTGGATATAGGGCTGCTCAGTCCAGGCCCAAGATGGGAGACGGGAGAAGGCCAAGGTTAGAGGAGAAGGAGCTGCTGAGACCCCTGGTGGATTTTCAGCTGCCCCCTCGCCCCACCCCACCTCACCGCTGCCCAGAGCTGATGCAGAGTCCCAGGCCTCACTTAGCCAAACGCCTCAGGGGTCTCCACTTCAGCCTCACTGGACCCTATGAAGGGGGGAGGGGGAGCAGGGAGAGGGGAGCCTCCTGATGCGAGAATTTGCACGAAGAAAGGTGAAGTCGCTAGGGAAACTGGGCCCAAGTCCTAAAAGTAATCAAAGTGTCTGATAGTGTGATAGCGTCAGAGAAAGTGCCTTCACTGGCCACACTGATGGGGCAGGGGCCCAGGCCCCCTCTCTGCTTCGCTTCCCCTTAAGATGGGTCTCAGGTGACTATTACGGGGCCCTTCCTCCTTTCCCAGTATTGGGTGTGAGTTCCCTCTAGGGTGTGGAGCCTTGGGGTGGGGGTCCCTTCTGGACTTGGGAGGTCACGAGCCGGATGACTGGGGGCGCTCTGGCTAACCCTCCACACCCCCAGAGCAGGTCTACAGATACCTGTTTGCAAAGGCCCTGCCAAGACCCAGAATGTGCCTGCAACATAGGAGGGGCCTTATCTCCTTCAACCCTCAAAGCCACCTCCAGAACAACCTGCGTTCATGCATTCTTTCAGGCAGCCAACACATAAGAACGGATGGCCAGGCACGTGCCAGAGACTGGGCCAAACTTTGGGGATACAAATTCGGCCAAAGGGGACGGGGCTCCTGGGCTCCCGGAGGGCATGGTGATGATGCAGGGCAGTAAGTGAGTTATGTCGCAGGAGTGAAGCTACTATTGGGGTAATAGAAGGTGCTACAGGAAGCCTGGTGGGGGTGGGGAGGGAAGCAAAGTTGGAAATGGGGTAATCTAAGCAGGTGTGCCGGAGGAAGTGCTAGATGGGTATAAGGGAGGGGTGAGGAGACAGTGTTCTAGGCAGAGGAAAGTACCTGTGTGTTTCTTCATGCTCGGGCCATCGGGGGCCTTGCCCAAGTTAAGTGAGTCTGGAATGTTTCCCGAAGGTAGTAGGTGAGGAGGGGCTTTCAGCCAGGACAGGACCTGAGCAGATCTATCCGTACTTTAGGAAGATCATTCTAGTTGCAAGGTGGAGGGTAGTGTGGTTGGAGTTAGGGGGTCGAGAAAGTGACCCAGGTCTCTATAGATGAAGGAAATGGGAGCTCAGAAAAGTCAAGTCACCTTTCCTCAGGCCATGCAGCCTCTAAATGGCAGAACCCTGGGGCGCCTGGGTGGCGCAGTCGGTTAAGCGTCCAACTTCAGCCAGGTCACGATCTCGCGGTCCGTGAGTTTGAGCCCCGCGTCGGGCTCTGGGCTGACGGCTCAGAGCCTGGAGCCTGTTTCCGATTCTGTGTCTCCCTCTCTCTCTGCCCCTCCCCCGTTCATGCTCTATCTCTCTCTGTCCCAAAAATAAAATAAACGTTGAAAAAAAAAATTAAAAAAAAAAAAAATAAATAAAAATAAATGGCAGAACCCAATTGGAGCCCAAATCTCTCTGACACCAAAACTTCTCCTACTCCCCCATGTTACCAGGTGCTGTCGCACGAGGTACAGCACGTGTAAGATTCAGCCCCTGCCTCCTGGGAAGGTGGGGTGTAGCCAAAGAGATGGGACAGTCCCCATGGGCAGGTGACAGGCAAGGGGTCTTGCAGGGACCATGGAGGCTGTGTGAGCAGGAGGTGACACAAGATGAGGGTGTCAGAAAGAGTGACTGTCCGAAAAGACCTCAGGCCACAAGTGATTCTAACTCATTATAGGCTCCCATTTTACAGACGAGGAAGCCAAGGCTCTGAGACCTTAAATCACTTGCCCAAGGTCACCTTAACCACTAAGCACTCAGCCCTTCGGAGCTCATTTCTACCACTACTTTCCAGATGCCCCAGGCCAACACAGTCGCCCTGGTTATGGGTGCTCACAGCATGCTGCATTGTTTTATGGCCCTCATTACAATTGTAATTAAAGAAATAACTGCGAAATGAATCGTCTTAACGTCGTTCTCCTCTGCTAGAATGTAAGCTCCCGAGAAAGCATTCATGTCCTGGGCCACTTCCCCAGCCTTTGTATGGTGCCTTGCATGTAATAGAGAGTTTGGACATATTTATTGCAGAGGGGGCCGGGAGGACGGGACAGTGAGGGCAGCATTACCGTCTGTGACCTTCGGTGGCAAAACTCTCTGTCCTTCTTCCTCCCCGTCGTCATCCTCTTTGCCCCTCTCCTCTCTCCACCGCAGGTGGCTTCTGGCTTGGCGTGGACCAGGAGGGGGCAGAGGGCACCCTGTCTTGGACAGGCACCCTCTTTGGCGTGCTCGCCAGCCTCTGTGTCTCGCTCAACGCCATCTACACCAAGAAGGTGCTCCCGGCCGTGGATGGCAGCATCTGGCGTCTGACCTTCTACAACAACGTCAATGCCTGCGTCCTCTTCCTGCCCTTGTTCCTGCTGCTCGGGGAGCTTCAGACCCTCCGTGACTTTTCCCAGCTGGGGAGCGCCCACTTCTGGGGCATGATGACCCTGGGCGGCCTGTTCGGCTTTGCCATCGGCTACGTGACGGGACTACAGATCAAGTTCACCAGCCCCCTGACCCATAACGTGTCCGGCACCACCAAAGCCTGTGCCCAGACGGTGCTGGCTGTGCTCTACTACGAGGAGACCAAGAGCTTCCTCTGGTGGACAAGCAACATGATGGTGCTGGGGGGCTCCTCTGCCTACACCTGGGTCAGGGGCTGGGAGATGAAGAAGATTCAGGAGGAACCCAGCCCCAAAGAGGACGAGAAGAGCAGCATGGGGGTGTGAGCTCCTTCAGGGACCCGGGGATGGCCCAGTGGGGGAGAATGCCCAGGGCAGCTCTCTGGACCCTGAGAGGTAGTCTGGAGGGGGTATTGTTTACAAACCTGCTCACAAATCGGGTGGTTGAAATAGAGCCAGTGTTTTCAAGTGATGTCGGAAAGTTGCCAAACCTATCTCGACCGCCTTTCCTGTTTCTGAGTTTTGTCCTCCCCTAGGGAGGCAGGACCCCCTGGGAACAGCCAATGAGTTTCTCTGGAAGAGCACTCGCTTTTGGGGAGTAGGAGAAGGGCAGCACCCCATCCTGTCCCCCTTCCGGGGCCTTCTACCTCCACATGACCTTTGGGGTTGGGGACGGGCCACAACTTTGAGGGACAGTAGTAAGACTTCACTTATACTCAGGGGAGATGGGGGTATGACCCCACCACAGGCCAAATGAAGCGGTTTGGGAAACCTCACGTCTCTGGGTCCCAGGACAGGCAGCGAAGCTTTGACCCCGCAAATCAGCCTCCCTCCGGAGGAAAGTGTGGGCTGGGCTGAGGGGCGACACAGACAAGCGTCCCCTCTTGGTCTTCTGCGCCAAGACCACCAGTCCCCAGGGAAGGGCACGAAAGATCATTTGCACCCAAGCCTGGCTCTGGAATCCCCAAGGACTGCTGGGAATTGGCCCACATCGTGGGAAAGTGCCCTTTCCCACCATCTGCACCCTACGCTCCCAGCTTTTGGACATGGGGGAGCCACACAGCTTTTACAGGTTAAGCAGGGTCATTAACACCCTCCCCCGGTCCCTGACACTCAGAAGCTCATTCCTCCCCTCCTGAGGAGCCGCTAGCCCTCTGGTTTCCCGGCACCTGACTCAGGTAAGACCTCCCAGAGGTGCAGCCAGGCCACCCTCCTAACTCTGGCTTCCCAGAGCGTCATCCCCAAGAGGACTGGTAGAGCCAGGGTCCTGGCTCAGAACCTTCCCCCTCAGCGGTGCTGTGCCTTCCCCTGAGCCAGATCCCTGCCTGGGTGTTGGAACCTGACTCTGATGAAGGTGATAAAGTAACAATTACGTTTCTTCCCTGAGGTTAGGGCTGAAAGAACCTTCTCTTCCCCTTACCAACGCCCTGCCCCCACACCCACCCCCACCCCCGTGGGCTTAGGACGGCCTTCACAAACCCTGTCTCTTCGGCTGTGCATTCTGCCCCACCCATCTCCTTGGGATAATTCCTCCTGTTTTGTCCCCATCAGGAAAGGTTGGGGAGAGTGGGTCTTCTCATCCGCAATGGTTTCTAAGGAAGTTATTCTGGCCTGATGCTCTGAACTGTGTGTGAGTTCATTAAAAATGGAAATAAGACCTTGTAGTGGAAACCCTGACAGTTGGGGTTCTTTTCTTTCTTGCAAGGCTAGTGCCTGACTAAACTTTGATTGCGGAAGCATCCGCTTCAGAGATTGCCGGACACACAACCAGGCTGCCTCCCCATCTGAGACCCCTTCATTTTAAAGAACCTGATTGATTTCAGTAACCGATCACTTGGGCCACTTCTTTTCTTCTCTTCCTACACTTTAAATTTCCACTCCTATGTTTTGAATTCACCAATAAAGAGCGAGCCTGCAAAGCCTTGACCCCAATAAAAGCAGATCCCCAGGCCTGTGTGTGCTCTCATTCTCTCTCTCTCTCCCTCCCTCTCCGGTCTCCCCCCACCACCCCCACATTGCTGTGTGGCCCCAGGTGTGCTGTGTAATTTCCAGATCCTGTAAGTAATAAACCTTTATTTTTTCAAAGTTTCCTGATGGTTATTGCTGAAGGGTGTCTTGCAATTGTTAAGAACCACAAGGACCGTCCGCATTGCTTATCGACAGGCGGGGACCAGCACCAAACAATCAGTGTAGTTGGCAGAACTGCATGATGGCCCTTACAGTTAACCAAGGGGAACGCCCTTATTACCTGCGACTGGCTTACGAACCACCTAAGTCAGGTGGGTGACACCATCTGGAAAAGGAACACAGCTTGCTGGGGGTCTGTCGCACTGCTCTGTGCTTTTGTATATGGCGTCTGTGGTATGTTGCCTGAGGGATCCCACCCAAAAGCTCACAGCTGCTGTGATTATCCAATGATCTCCCCAGAGCAACATGATCAAGACCATATGGTCTAATGAGACAATTAGACCACTAATTACAAAGGCCTTCATTGACTATTCATGTGCATAAGGGTCCTCAAGGCCAAGGAGAGCTAAGGAGGGTAGATTGGGTAGCTAGGCTATTGTCATACCCAAGGAGTGGCTTTGGGCTACACACTAGGAAAACATTCCTGCAGGTGAGGAGGACTGGTGACCACTAAGTCTGTGGGTCATGCGTGGACTGCGAGCTGTAACCCAGAAGAGTGCGATAGCCTTGCAACCAGAAATCAATGGCACCACTGGAGGGAAAATGCAATTGACGCCTATGGTGTCTATGTCACCAGTTCACTCAACTCTGTCACTCTTCATCCCCTGATCTGTTGGGATATTCTGGGTCCAATCCCCGGTGTGATGTTACTAAAAACAATAATGGACCGATAAATGATCTCAACATCTGGTTCCAGTGCCTCCTAAGAGCCCTGAGGAGGTACCCCAGCTCCTTGACAAATGCAGAACTTCATGGATGCTAGATATTCTATTCTCTTCAGTGCCATGTGAGCCAGCAAGCAAGACTGCCATTGGGCTCCTGAGGCCTGAGGGCTTTTCCCAAAGACCTGGTGTATATTGTGCCAGTGGAGGCAGATCTTAATCCTGGAGAGGTCTCTTGGGACACCCTGGAAAGGAAAGTGGCCACCTACAAAAAGGGTTCATTGTGACACCATCCAAAATTTTCCAGCAACGACAAGTAAGGTCAAGGGCATAGGAGAAAAACAAGAAGCAGAAACTGAGATCAAAAGCTATACCTTAACTGAAATTCAAACCTTGATCTTAAAGATTTTATGCAAAAGGAGAGAGGGGAACTGATTGGTTCCTGTGGGTTTTCTGATTTGTTTGCAATAGGCTCCAAACTATGACTCATAGCAGTCAAAATGTGTCAACTGGCTGATATCTCTAAAAACCCAAAAATCCATAGCTTTCTTCAAGAGCCATCTTGGCTGTATGTTTGTTTCTTCTGCGACACCAGAGATCCTGAGCCCCCTCAGCTTTCCCCTGAACTGGGCAGGGCTAAAAGCATGCCTCGCGAGGTGTCGCCACCACCAAGGGGAGAGCTGGCAGGGTTATCGGGGCCCCTAGTGAGGAGGAAGAGAGAATGGGAAGGCAAAGGCCCCAAAAGCTACCATTTTTGGGCCAGGACCCTCTTCTCACTTAGATATTGATGGCCTGGTGTCAGGCTCATCCTTCTATCACACTAATCCCTGTTAAGGCTCCCAATGCGTGGAAAATATTGAGATGATGCCATCTCCTGCCACACAAAACTGGCATGATCCAATGGGTTTATCATTTCCGTGACCGCAATGGCCCAAATGACTCCCTCTTCCATTTCCAACCCTAAAGAGGCCCTATTTGACCTTGAGTCCATAGAGGATTTTAGTTTAATATTTACCCATCCATTTTGAAAGAGAGAGAGAGAGAGAGAGAGAGAGAATCCCAAGCAGACTCAGCACTGTCAGCATAGAGACTGATATGGGGCTCGAACTTATGTGAGAACATGACCTGAGCCAAAATCAAGAGTTGGATGCTCAATCAACTGAGCCACCCAGGTGCCCAAGATGTATTTTTTTTTTTTTAATTTTTATGTATTTACTTTGAGAGAGAAAGAGAGAAAGAGGCAGGAGCAGAGAGAGAGGGAGAGAGAGAATCCCAAGCAGGCTCCATGCTGAGCAGGGCTCAATCCCACCAGCATGAGACCATGACCTGAGCTGAAATCAGGAGTTGGATGCTTAACCTACTGAGCCACCCAGGTGCCCCCAGAGAATGATTTTTACAGGGTGCTCCCCTAATTATAGGGAAGCACTGCTACTTTTTCCTGGGACTGTGGTAACCATCCAAAGGTGCAAAATCTCTTAGAAGAAAACTTACCTTCTCTCTCTGTCCCTTGAAGTAAATCTTACCATGCCTTTGACATGTAAACACAAATCTTAAATATCCTCTCCACAAATATTAGTAAAAAGCTTTAGCCCTCTGAGCAGGTGAACACTTACTCCAACTGCCAAACAAAATTTGGATCCAAGCGGTTCTTTTATAAACTCATGAGTTTTGCTTTATTATACTCACCTCAACGATTAAAAATTTAAAACACGTGCTATAAGGTCTCTGTGTCTATAGATCTATATATGTTGTAAATGTGAGATATATTTCTACCTCTATTGGTATTGCTAAAATTAATTTGTAAAGGGATCTATTCGGTTGGCTAAAAAACAAGTGTTTATATGAATTAGGGATTCTGAAAACTCTCAGAAATATAAGAGAAATTAACCCAAATGTTCTCAACTTCTTGTGATCTAGGATAATATTTGGTAAAGAAAACCTAGTTCAAGTTTTTTTACTTAATTAAAACAGATATGTCTTGAGAGTTATCAGCATTAAATACTATATTTTTATTCTCACTAGGTTTACTAAAGGTCCAATAAGTTCAGGTTATCTCTTGCAAAACTTGCAAGAAAAGTAGCTTGGGATGATGTCTGACTTTGTCTAGTATCTAATGAAGTTTTTTGTGGGTTGTGAAACATAATTGTTGGAAGAAAGATTTTGATATATGTAAGTGGGATACAAGGGTTTAGGTTAACTTTCCAGCAATAATCATGTATTACAGTGTGTTTACTAAAAAATAGTTGCCCAAATCTTTGGTGGCTTTTATCCTTAGAATTTTGCTAAGTTAAATTAAATGATGGGAATTCATTTAAAGTCTAGATCATTTCCAAGCAAGATAAAATACTGAAACATTAATCATTAATTCCTAACCAACCCTAAGTTTACCTACTTTTGGCTTGTTATTCCAGAGGCACTGAAGATATTTGAGTCTGTTGGTAAACCTGTCTTGTGCCACATTGAAAAACTGTTGTGAGGAAATGTTGGTTTCTAGACATTATGAAATGTATTCACAAAATTGCCATCTAAAGAACGCTGGTGTAACAATTGACAATGAAAACCTTCTTAGTTTTCCTTGGACAAAGCTACTAAGGGTTAAGAATTCTAATTAATATTTGTAATTCAAGCTACTAGAAATAATAGGAGAAACTTCAGGAAGAGGAGGAAGTGTTTTTGGCTAAGAGACAGTATGAAATAGGGAGACGCATTTTTGTTAAGAGAAAAGAAAGTAAATTTGTCCTAAAGTAAAACTGTTTATTTCTGGAGGAGGAAGAGGAAAATAAAGGACAAAATGGTACAAAAAACTTGGGGAGAGATGGGGCACCTGGGTGGCTCAGTCTGTTGGGCATCGGACTCTTGATTTCGGCCCAGGTCATGATCTCACGGTTTGTGAGTTCAAGCCCCACGTTGGGCTCTGTGCTGACAGCCCAGAGCCTGCTTGGGATTCTCTCTCTCCCTCTCCTGCCCCTTCCCGAACAAACAGGGGAAGGGCAGAGAGAGACACACAATCTGAAGCAGGCTCCAGGCTCTGTGCTGTCAGCACAGAATCCACAAACCGTGAGATCATGACCTGAGCTGAAGTCGGAAGCTCAACCAACTGAGCTACCCAGGCGCCCCAAGGGAGAGAGAGAATCTTACCCTATATAGTCAAGTTGGCTGAAATTGAATTTATCACAAGGATTTATCACAAGGATTATAAAATTGAGATTCAAAATCAGCAGCATACCTATGTAAAACTAAAACTCAGTTTTCCTTCATCTGTTTTTTTTAATGTTTATTTTTGAGAGAGTGAGTGGGGGAGGGGCAGAGAGCCTGGGACAGAGGATCCAAAGCAGGCTCTGGGCTGACAGCCGTAACGGAGCCTGATGTGGGGCTTGGGAGATCACGACCTGAGTGGAAGTCAGCCGCTCAACTGACCTAGCCACCCAGGTGTCCCTCCTTCATCTGTTAAAGCGACAAAGTTTTCTTGACCTGCTCCTGATAAGAGGTTATAAAAATTTTTTCCTTTACCTTTTAAGCCATCTGTCTAGAAAGCTAAGATTTTCTGTCTTATCAAAATAATCTCCTGTATTTCATGTCCTCTTTATCAACAGGTCCTTGGTTACTCGGGAAAACTGAGTCATCTTAATATTAAAAGAGCTGAGTTTGGGGTGCCTGGGTGGCTCAGTCAGGTAAGCACCTGACTTCCCCTTAGGTCATGATCTCAGGCTCGTGGGTTTGAGCCCCACGTCGGGCTCTGTGCTGACAGCTCAGAGCCTGGAGCCCACTTCGGATTCTGTGTCTCCCTCTCTCTTTACCCCTCCTCTGCTCATGTTCTGTCTCTGTCTCTGTCTCTCTCTCTCTCTCTCTCTCTCAGAAACACACAAGCGTTATAAAAGAGTCAAGTTTCACTCACAAATGTATAACCTTCCATACTTGCCTTTAAAATCTTTTATTGTCGGGGCGCCTGGGTGGCGCAGTCGGTTAAGCGTCCGACTTCAGCCAGGTCACGATCTCGCGGTCCGTGAGTTCGAGCCCCGCGTCGGGCTCTGGGCTGATGGCTCAGAGCCTGGAGCCTGTTTCCGATTCTGTGTCTCCCTCTCTCTCTGCCCCTCCCCCGTTCATGCTCTGTCTCTCTCTGTCCCAAAAATAAATAAACGTTGAAAAAAAAAATAAAATAAAAAATAAAAAATAAAAAAAAAAAATCTTTTATTGTCAATTTGGTTAAACAAATAACCAAGGATTGTTTCATAATAACCTGTGATCCTATTTAGGCAAGTATACGAAGTATTTTTATATTTTAAACAAACTTTCCCAAATCAAATTCTATACAAAGTCTTTCCGGCCTGGAATGCAATGGTCAACCTAAACGTGACCCTATCAATTTCTAAGCCACCGCCAGGTTCCTTAAACAGAAGGGACACGGTGATTTCCGCATCCTTTGTATGATCAAAACATTAAGACATTCTTAATATTACTTGTACTTTCTTAGACAAAAATCAAGGGAAATTTTACTTTAACTTTTACCCCAGATTTTGCAGCGCACATTAAAAGGTTCATGGCCTCTGACTTCGTCTCAAGTATCAAACTAATTCACAAGTTAAAAAAAAGTTTTCAGGGGAACCCCAACTCTCGGCACAAATTGAACAGCCCGCCTCACTGTACAACATCCCACACACGCATGCACAAAGTGTGTGTAGATGGGCTTGGAGGCACACGCGGCCACAGACCCCGACCTGGATGCAGATGAAGCCCAGGCAAGTCTTCCAGTGTCCCACCCCACCACCCCCACCACCCCCACCACCCCCAGCTCATCTCTATGGTATTTAAAGGGAACGGAACAGCCTCCAGGAATGTGTCCCCTGCAAGAAGGCAGGGGACACGCCAGCATCCCAAAGCCCAGACTGTCCCCCTTCCTTCTCATCCCTCTCTGAAGACAGGGATGTTGAAGTTGGACTTCCCAGGAAAACACTGGCAGGTGAAGTTGGAAAATTGAGAAACGGTGAGCTGGCCCGATGCTTCCGGGCCTCGCTGTTCCTATCCGAGATCCGGGATACCCCTGTCCTTCCTGCCCCACGACATGGTGGTGAATGACTGCTCAGCATAGTCCCGGGAATACAGTGAGTTATCACTCTTATTACATGAGATTCAATCAAGTGAATGGGAAGATCTGACTGGCTTTATTAAATGATGCACGAATCGGAGCTGGGGCACCTGGGTGACTCAGTCAGTTAAGTGTCCAACTCATGATTTTGGCTCAGGTCATGATCTCACGGTTCTTGGGTTGGAGCCCCACATCGGGCTCTGTGCTGACAGTGTGGAGCCTGCTTGGGATTCTCTCTCTCCCTCTCTCTCTCTGCCCCTCCCTCAGTCGCATGCTCACTTGCCTCTCTCTCTCTCAAAATAAAGAAACTCAAAAAATAAAAAATAAATAAATTTTAAAAAATGATTCATGAATCGGGCAGCACATCATCTAGCAAATAGAGAGGCACTCCAAGGAGCTGTATTTTATGGACTTGATTTATATGTTAAGAAATCCCAGGTGGGGGGATTGGGCGGAATAGGTAAAGTTTTTATAGGAAAGTTTTGAGAGATGGAGGGTGGGGCAAGAAAGTTATTAGCAAAGGAAAAGGATTATTCCAGAGGAAGCTGTTTGCTAAGGGGAAAGCAAAGTGTCCTATCGTGCAGATAACCTTTCTTCTTTGGGATCTGGAGAGGACCCAGAGACTAATTGGCACTAACAGAAAGAACAGTTTCCTGACTGACTGGTTAAGGCTACATTTCCGTGGGGGGGGGGGGGGGAGGCCGGGGCGGGGGGGGGGGGGGGGCGGGGAAATGCAGTTAGATCGGGACACCATTTGGGGCCTGTGGTTTTCTTTTTTTAACACTATTATCAACATCAACAGACGACCGTCTCCTTTATTGAGTGCTAACTCTGCCCCACACACTAGGGAGACAAGCAGTGGAAAAGACACCGTAAACAATCAGATCCATGCAGTGCAGTAAGAACGATGAAGAATACAAAAAAAAAAAAAAAAAAGTCAAAATGGAGAATAGCAGAAGGGAAGCTTCTAGATAGAATAGTCAGAGAAGGCCTCCGATGAGTACACCTTTGAACCTCAGACCCAAGTGATAGGAAGGAGCCGGCCACAGGAAAAGTTGGGGAAATGGTGCTCAGACAGAGCTTATGGAGCTTGCAAACAACCTGAGGAGGGAAAAGAGCTGGGCGCAGTCGAGAACCCGAGTGAAGGCCAAGGTGACAGGAACAGAGTTGGGTAACCCAGCTTCTTATTCCCACTGGGTTCCTCCTCACAGGGGAAGACATAATCCCAGAAATAGGAAACGGGGTAGAGACAGATTTAACAACTTCCTGACATTAGTTGGAAACCGGGTTCCTTTTGGTTCCACTCACCAAGGGGAGGAGTAGGGAGAGGAGTCAGAGGCCAAGTTCCAGCCAGGGAGCATTATACTGACCACAGCAAGGTTAGATTTATTCTCAGTGCCATAGTCAGCCACCGAGGGGTGCCATGACCTGATTTATATCTTGAGAAATCCCGGGTGGGGGGATGGGCGAAATAGGTGAAAGAGATTAAGAGTACGCTTACCATGATGAGCACTGAGTAGCATATAGAGTTGTTGAATCACTATATTGTACCCCTGAAACTAATATAACACTGTATGTTAACTATACCAGAGTTAAAATTAAAAATATTAAAATACTAGATAGATGATTAGATAGATAGATAGATAGATAGATAGATAGATAGGACTTAGAAAATATCCCTCTGGCTATTGTGAGAATGGATGGGCACGAAAGGTGAGGGTGGCCAGCCAGGAGGCTGTAATGGTGGCCAGACAAGAAATGACAATGGCTTAGATCATGGTGGTGGCTGAAGAGATGGGGAGAGAATGCGTTTCAGAGGTAAAGCCAATCGACTTTCAGAGGGATTGAATGTGATGTTGAGAGAAAAGGAGAATTCCAGGACAATGCCCAGACCCTGGCTTACAGAACTTGGGAAGGAGGTGCCATTTATTGGACAGAGAAGACTAAGGGGTGAGAGTTTAAGATGTTGGATGGTTGGTTGGAACAAGACATCTTCCAGTAGGCATGTCAAGTAGAGTCTGGGACATTAGGACTCTGGAAGTTTCTGTGAAGAGGAAAGCACGAAAGAAACAGCCTATTCCATTCACTACTGATCTGTACATGGCCTCTCCAGCGTGATGGTCACAGGGTAGTTGGCCCCCTTACCTGTTATTGGCTTCCACCAGAGTTCAGGTCCCAAGAAGAGTAGGTAGATGCTAGCTGCCCTTTTCTGACCTGGTCACCTAGTGTCACTTCTGCCTTTCTCCATTGGTTCAAGCAATTACAAGCCCACTCAGGATCAAGGGTAGGAGAGAGTTCCCACTTCCCATGGGAGGAGAGTCTAAGACCTTTGGGAATATGTATTACCACCACACAGCACTTCTTATGGCTGTCCATTGATAACAGCTCCTTGCTAAGCCATGTGGTGTAGGAAATACAAATGACACACATATGGGTTTATTCCTTGTAGCTCAGTGAGGAACCCCATTTGATCATAGGTAAAATGAATGCCCAAGACCCATCCTTCACAGAACTCCCAGTGTGTCCTCTCAGTAGTAATAGCTAGGTGTTTATATTATGCCTTTAGATTTTCAAAGCACTTTAATAGTGCTTATAGTCACGGACTAGCAGAACTGGAAAGGATTATAGTGATTGAGATTACCCAGCCTAGGTATGAGCTCCCTGCATCACTTCCTGGAATCATTTGTGATGGCACTTAAGCTGCCCCTAATCACAACTTTTTGAATATTAATAGTATGATATCTAAAAAACATGAAATTCATTCTTTCAGTAAAGATTTGAGTACCTACCGTGAGCCAGGCATATATCAGAGATTCAGACAGACCACAGTCCTTGCATTCTTGGAGCTTACGGAGAAAAGAACAACAGTAAACAAAAAGACAACACATAAATAATACATAGAATGTGCCACAAAGAAGATAAGGCCCAATTAGGGGACTGGCAGCATCAGGCATAGGACTAGTTCGGGAATCAGGACCTCTCTAAGTAAAAATGTGAGTAAAGATCTAAATGTAACAAAGGAGAGGTCAGGAGAAGCTCTGGGGTCAGAATGTGCCAGGCAGAGGGATCCACAAGTGCAAAGGCCCTGGGGTGGGAGAGTGGTTGGTGAGTGAGGAAAGGCAAGACCTGGGTGGCTGGGAGGTGGTGAGAAATGAAATCAGAGGTGCTAGGTGGAAGAGATCTATTATTGGGGTTGGGGGGGGGGGTTGTGTGTGTCCGTGTCTGCCACCAAGAAATCCACTGAAACTCGCTGTGGTATTTGCACACCCAGCACCTTCCATTCCTCTCACCCCCAATGCACATACTGCATTTCCCATCAGGAGGTGGGGTTTACTGAATCCCTGAATCAGGGCCAACCTTGTGACTTACTCTAACCAAGAAAATACAGAAAAGGCAATATTCTGGGGCTTCTGAGGCCAGGTATTGGATGGACTTCTGTTTCTCCCCCTAGCATCCCTGAGAACCCCCTCAGGAAGCCTAAGCTAGCCATACGGGAAGGCCACAGGGAAGAGAACCAAGGCACCTCAGCCAACAGCCCCTGCCCACTGCCCAGGTGAGTACAGCCACATGAGTGACCCTGGGGCAGGCCAACAGAAGGGCCACCCAGTCAACCCGCGGAATCTAGAGAAACAGGAAATTGGTTTTTTAAGCCTCTAAATTATGGGGTGGTTGACCATGCAGCAATAGATAACTAATACATTAGCCTAAGTAAATGGGGGAGGGGCTGATATTGAAGGAAACTAGGGTTTCAGGAATTCAAGAGAGGCCAAGCCTCGGAAAGAGTAGGAACCACAACCCTGTGGCTACCTGAGCCAGGTTCATGACCTTCCTGCCTGAGCGCTACCTGTGATACAGCTCAGACTCCCTTTGGGGTCCGCTTCCCCAATTCCTGGGAGGAGGGTATGATTGGGTCCAGGAAAGTCACGTATGTCACCCAGACCATTGCTACGGGGCCTATGGGTGGTCCCCAGGAGCGCTGGGACAGACAGCAGCCCAGGCACTGGGCTGGCACTGGAATATTCTCCCTGATAGACTGAAAGAGATAAGAAAATGTGACCCAGAAAGTTTTGGGTTTTTTTTTCCCAACTTTATTTTTGTTCAAAAAATGCTGCTCATCAATGAACTTGTCCAAGCCCCTTATTGTGTAGCTGAGGAAGCTAAGGCATAGAAAGGTTAAAGGAAGTCTCTGAGGGCACAGAGAATATTAGTAGTTGAGCCCAAAGTGGAACACGAGTCTCCTGGTCCTAATCCAAAGTTTGTTGTTGTTGTTGTTGTTTTTAACATGCTTGAAATCATGCACCTGATTGGTAGGGAAGCTATTTTATTAATTCAGCAACAGTTCAATAAATTTTACTAAATGTCACATGCTGCTGAAAGTGCTTTACACATATTAATTATTTAATCCTCATAACAACTCTACGTGGGTACAATATCATCTCGCTGATGAGAAAAGCTGAGGCCCAGGGAGGTTAAGCAATTTGTCTGAGGTCACACAGCTAATTAGCAGCAGAATATAATTGAGACCCAGGCAGTCTGTCTCTCAACCATAAAATCATGCTTTTATCTTTCATCTAAAAATAAAAGGAGACTACATATTGAGATTAAAAGATGACTCAAATCACATGCTAGTCGTGTGGGCTTAGCTAAATCACTTAACCTCTCTGATCCTTTCCTCATATGAAAGAAAAGAAGGCTGGTTTTTTTTTCTAATGTTTTATTTCTTTATTTTGAGAGAGAGAGGGAGAGAGAGAGCGCGCGCCAGGGGCGTGCGCGTGCACACAGCAGGGGAGGAGCAGAGAGGGAGAGAGGGAGAGAGAGTCCCAAGCAGGCTCCATGCTGTCAGCTCCTCCAAGTCCATTGTGGGGCTGGATCTCACCAACCATGAGATCATGACCTGAATCGAAATCAAGAGTCGGACGATTAACCGATTGAGTCACCCAGGCGCCCTGAAAACTGTTTTCATTTAAGAGATAGCTTGATTTAAGGAGTCAACCTACATGAAATTCAGTTACACTAGACGAGAAAACTGAGGCCCCCAAGGGTCAAATGATTTGCCTGCGCCAATGACAAGATCGAGCGTGGCTCTCAGCCCTCCTGACCCTGCTTGCTTCCCACAGTACCAGTCAGCAGGGGGGAAGCCGCCTCCCCAGACACAGCCCTCACCCTCGCCCTCCCCCCACCACAAACTGCAGCTTCCTCAGAAGGGCTAAATTTAGGGTCTGAAACCAGCTGAAACGGGGACAGTGGAGCCTGCTGTGCTGGAGGCCCTGGGCCAGGTGTGCTGGGAGCTTAAATGGAGGAAGGCTGAGTGTGGGTGTGGGGGAGGGGGGTCCTGCTTGGCGGGGGAGGGGGCAACAGCAGCTGTCACTGAGCCCCCCCGTGGGGAATTTATAATGGAAATCAGAGTCCAGCTCCAGATTTCAGACAAGCCTGTGACTCAGAAAGCGTGACTGATTTGCCCAAGGTCACAGTGTCACGGGGCAGAACCCAGGCCAGTGCCCTTTCCACTAAGAACCACCATATTAATTTTTAAAGAATGACCATTATTATTATCATCAGTAATAGTAACATTTGTTGGATACTCGCCACATGCCAGGTGCTCTTCTAAACACTTCACATATATTAACATCTGAGACAGGTATGGTGAGCATCCCCATTTCACGGATGGGGAAACCGAGGCATGGAGCATCATGGTCATGGAGCTGAACCTGAACTCGAACAATATTTCATTGAGCTCTGCCCTCAACTCCCATAACGCCTAGTGGGGTGGGGTCAGCAAAGGCAAGCACGGACCTCCAGCTCTGTGCTAGAACCAGGAGCTCAAAGTCGTCTGAGCTGGACTCCAGGAAGGAAGGCAAGAGGACATGGAAAGGACATGAAGGTTGTCACCTTCTCCGGAGGCCCGGCAAGTAACAAGCATGAGGGGAGAAGCCAGGGTGTGAGTCAACAGGTATTGGTGGGAGCTGTGGCAAACTGGGGACCAGGAAGCCCAGCCAAGGGCAGAAAATTCCTCATTTCCAAAAATACTGCTGGGCCACCAGGGCCACCAGCTTTCAACTTCTAGTCTTTGGAGTCTATTGGACCTGAGCTGGAGTCCCGGCTCTGCCGTCTGTTGGCTGTGTGCCTTCACCTGAGTGAGTTAGCTTTGCAGAAACCTCGATTTCCGGTCCACACCCAGCTGTGTGACCCTAGGCAACTGACTTGACGTCCCTGAGCCTTGCTGGCCTCATGTGGAATGAAGACGATAACAGTGGCTACTCCAGAGGGCACGACGATAATTGGATGAGATCATGCAGAGTACATGGTTAGCACGCCGTCTAGGACAGACGCAGCAGATGTGATCGCTAGAGGGAAGCTCACGGCAGAAACAAGGGCGGGACTTTGTCCCCTCTGCCTGTGGGGTCAGCTCCGAGGCCCGGCCCAGAGCAGCCTTCCTGCCTGCTGGGTGGGAGAGAGCTGCCCCAGCAGGAGTTAGAGATGCCAGGAATCTGTGCTGCCCCCATCCCTGCCGCTCTCATCTGCTAAATGGATCTCTGCTCCTTCCCTCCTGCTGTGTTTGCAGGGAAGATGAAAACCCTTTTTTTTTTTATCACAGGAGTGAACTCCTCAGAAAAACACCAACAGGGAAAACCAGGAACAGAAAGGAGGAAGGTGAGCTGGAGGGGGGCTGTGGTGAACTGAACAGGGATTCACAACTAAGTTCCCATCATTCTTTGCCATTTGGGGGTGTATTGCTAGGATGTCTAATTTTGCTGAAGCAGCCGGAAATCCGAACCTTTATGGGCAATCTCCCGCTTTTTAAACAGTGGCTCAGATTTTATAAAATACCTCTGTGGCTGCTGCATGGACCAGACTCAGCCTCAGGCCATCTTTCACAACTTCTTTCTTGGAGTATAACTTGTTTCAGCGGCCTGTCACGTCTGTGAGAGGTTGATAGGACGCAAAATCCACGGGCCAAGATGGCGGTATCCCTGTGAACCGGAGCTAATGGGATTGCCCCTTTGCCTGTCCCAGTGAAATCATCCTTCTCGGGGCACCTGAGTGGCTCAGTCAGTTGAACTGGTCTGGGCAAGAGCACGTGTGCAATTCTGGCCAGTGAGACCCGAGGGGAGGTCTGACAGGGCGCTTCACTAAAGACCTCTCTCTCTGTTACATAAGGTGTGTGGAGCTGCTGTAGCCATTTTGCCACCATGAGGAAAGCAGCCAACATCTGAGGACAGATGAGGAGAAAGACCCGGGAACCTGGGTGCTCGATCTGGGACTTATTTCACTTAGCATCTAATCTTTCAGTTCCTCAAGCGCTCACTGCTCCACCCACCTCAGGACCCCTGTACATGCTATTCCCTCTACTGTCTGCAACACTATTCTTTCTTTCTTCATAAAGTTGCACCTGCTACCCCCTCAGGTCTCAGCTCAAACATCGTCCAACAAAAACAAATCTGGACAAAGATAAGGAGGCACTTAGAAATTAGAAAGAGACTATTGCAGAAGAGATAAGGCTTTTGTCTCAGAAATCTGTGAGCATCTCAATATGCAGCAGAAAAAGATTTTTCTTTTACAGGATAAAAGGAGGAGGCCAGCAGAGTCTCCAGACGGGCAGCCAGACAGGCAATGGGAAATGACCAGAGGGGTCAGATAGGAGCAGGGTCTTGGCTCTGATCAGAAGGGGGGCACATTCCAGACAAACAGAGTTCACGGGTCTGTAGGCAAAAGAAGCCTGACTAAAGTTTGGTCAAGATAAAGCCGAGCGCAAGAAATGGGCAACCGTGAGCTTGCTCGACATCAGTTCCTCAGAGAAGCCCTCCTTTACCACCTAACTTGGATGCTGGGGCCGGACTGCCTGGATTAAATCCCAGCTCTGCCTAGCCGTGCAATCTTCCATGAGTTCCTTAACCTTTCTGTGCCTCGGTTTCCTGATCTGTAAAACAGTGATAATAAAACGATCTCACAAATTGTCATGGGGATCAAGGGAGTTGAGCAGGTCCCTGGTACACAGTTAGCACTTAATAAACGTTAGCTATTGTGACATGATCTCTGAGCCCCTATTCACTTTCATGCCTGGATCCCCAGTCCTAGGAAAGCAGCTGCCGCATGGGGCGCCTGGGTGGCTTAGTGGGTTGAGTGCCCGACTTCTGTTCAGGTCATGATCTCACGGCTCGAGAGTTCGAGCCCCACGTCGGGCTCTGTGCTGATAGCTCAGAGACTGGAGCTTACTTCCGATTCTGTGTCTCCCTCTCTCTCTCTGCTCCTAACCCACTCACATTCTGTCTCTGTCGCTCTCAAAAATAAACAAACATTAAAATATATATATATATTAGGGGCACCTGGGTGGCTCAGTCGGTTAAGCGTCCGGCTTCAGCTCAGGTCACGATCTCACAGTCCGTGAGTTCGAGCCCCGCGTTGGGCTCTGGGCTGATGGCTCAGAGCCTGGAGCCTGTTTCCGATTCTGTGTCTCCCTCTCTCTCTGCCCCTCCCCCGTTCATGCTCTGTCTCTCTCTGTCTCAAAAATAAATAAACGTTAAAAAAGAAAATTAAAAATAAATATATATATATTTTTAAAAATGAAAAAAAAAATAAGGCTCTTAGTAAATGTTTAAATGAACACCAGCCTGCAAGCAGCTGATAGCATCAGAGGCAGAAGATAAGAGAGCATGAGGCACAGGCCCCAGGGAATCGTTTGCTTTCTCTGGATCTTCCAAATTTTGCCCCCATATCGAGCGTCTTCTCCAGAGAGCCGCCTCCCTGGCTTCAGCATCTGGGGCCCACAGCAGCTTTTGCCCCTAACAGAGCCTTCACTCACTTTCACGGGGAAGGCCAATGCAGTTCCCCTGACATGCCTCTCCCCTGTAGTTTGAGGCCCCAAGGTGATCATCACCTGGTAGAAAAGGCCGTTTCTCCCACTGAGGTGGCTGGCCTCCCGGTCCCCAGGCCATGAGGGTTTGCCTGCCTGTGTTTCCCTGCCTGGCTGGCTGGGAGGCTGCACTACAGTTTGGGCCCAAGAGGGGTGGGTTTTGTTGACCTGGGTTCTTGGCATCAGTCTCTCCTCTCTTTGTGCTCCTCCCCCCACCCCACCCCCCCAAAACACACAACTAACAACAAAACCAAAACACAAACTCAAAGGGCCTAGGTCAGGAGGCTGCAAACTTTTCCTACAAAGGGCCGGACAATACGTTTGGCTTTTCTGGCCATAGTGTCTGTGGCAACTCTGCCTTTGTGGCTCAAAGCAGCCGCTGACCCTATGTCATCAAGTGAGCAGGGCTGGGTTCTAATAAAATTTTACTTTTGCTAAATAAAAGAAGCCACGTACAAGAGACCACATCACGTATGATTCCATTTATGTGAAATGCCCAGAATGGGTAAATCTCTAGGGACAGAAAAGTGATTAGTGGCTGCCTAGGGCTGGGGTCGGGGGCGAGGGAATGGGTTTGGGGGCTTCTTTTTGGAGTCAGTCAGAAAAAGATTCTAAAATTAGACGGTGGTAGTAGATGTGTACTCTGTAAATTTAATAAGAAGCATTGAATTGTACACTTAAATGGGTGTACTTTTTGGTATGCAAGTTATATCTCAATAAAATTGCTTAAAAGGGGGGCACCTGGGTGGCTCAGTCGGTTAAGTGTCAGACTCCTGATTTTGGCTCGGGTCACGATCTCATGGTTTGTGAGACTGAGCCCCACGATGGGCTCTGCACTGACAATGGGGAGCCTGCTTGGGATTCTCTCTTGCTCGCTCTCTCTGCCCCTCCCCCACTTTGCACATGGTCTTTGTCTAAATAAATAAATAAATGAACTTAAAGCATTTTTTTGTTGTTGAAAAAAGAAGAGTACTCCAGTGTCCAGAACAGCATTATTCACAATAGCCAGAAGGTGGAAACAACCCAAGGGTCCATGGACAAATGAATGGGCACACAAAACGTGGTGTGGATGGATGCAACGGAGAAGTATTCAGCTTTAAAAAGGGAAAGAAATTCCGACGCATGCTTCAACATGGGTGAACCTTAGAAACATGATGCTAAGTGAAATAAACCAGACACAAAAGGACACATATTGCTTGATTCCACTCAAATAGGATTCCTTAGAAAAGGCAAATTGATAAGAGACACAGAGAGTAGAATACAGGTAACCCGGGACTGGTGAGATGGAATGGGAGTTATTGCTTCCGGGTGCAGAGTTTCTGCTTGGGATGCTTTTTAAAGTACTGGAAAGGGACAGTGGTGGTGATGGTCACACAACATTGTGAAGGTCCCTCATGGCTCTGAATTGTACACTTAAAAATCAAAGAATGCTATATTTATGTTATGTTTATCTTACCCCGGTTTAAAAAAAAAAAAAAAAAAACTAAAACAAGAAAAGAAAATGAAACAGTAAACAGAACACTAGAGTGGCCGGTGCACAGAAAGCAAGCAAGGGCGTGGGAAGAGGAGGGCAAGGGGGCTGGGGCAATGCGAGCAAGACCTCCAAGACGGAGAGAAATGGGCAGATTCCAGAAAGATCCAGGTCCAGGAGAGCCAGGGCCAGGATGCTACACAGACCCTCCAAGGGAGGGGCTGCTGGAAGAGGCCAACGGGCCCCAGCGGCCCACAGAGACACCCCCAGGACCTCCAGCACCTGGACAGTGCCTGCATACAGTGAGCACTCAATAAATGTTTCTGAATGAAGAGAAGGAACAAACATTTCAGACTCCCTTGTGAAATGCTGGGGTTACTTGAGATCTTCATTTCATGGAAAGTGGACTTTCTAAATTGTCTAAAACGTACTTGTATCCTTTCATAGCTGGAAAAACAAAATTCTGTTAAACAAAGAAAGGTGCAGCAGTTGGCTCTACCACCCCTAGGGGTTTCTGGCCCCTTCTGCTCAGAGCCCACCCCTTCTGTGCTCAGCTGGGGTCCCCCAGTGATGGTTTGGACTACTGATTTTATCATTATTGGCTCAGGCACATGCTCTGCTCAACCTTGCCCGGTGGTTCTCAGCCGGGGGGGGGGGGGGGGGGGGAGGGGGATAGTGCCTTTCAGGGGACATGTGGCTGTCACAACTGACGAGTTGTTATAGCAACTAGTGGACAGCAGCCAGGAATGTTGCTAAACATCCTGCAGTGTTCAGGACAGCCCCCACAACAAAGCATTATCTGGTTCAAAAGGCCAAGGTTGAGCAAAGCATGTGCCTGAGCCAATAATGATAAAATCAGTAGTCGAAACCATCGCTGGGTGCTAGTCTTCTGTTTGAAGGGCACTGTACAGGGTGCCTTCCAGGACTTAGCAGACATAATCCTTGCAGTTGCCCTGAGAGGGAAGGACGATTATTATATCTGTTTTATAGATAAGGAAACTGCAGTCCGGAGAAGTTAAGTAACTTGCCCCAGGTCACACAGCAGGTATCTGAGTTGGGATTAGAATCTAGGTCTACCTGACTCCAAATCCCATTAAAGGCCCCAAAGGCCCCAAAGGCCCCAGGCTCATCCCATGAGTTCTCCCTACCAGCAAATGGTCATATCACACTGTGGTTGGGCTAGGATCTCTCTGGCACTTGAAGAAGACAGATTCTAATAATGATCACCAACACGCGTGTATCATCTTCCTCAGGGGTTGGAATCCAGCTATATCACGAATGGACCAGCTCCTGGAGCCCCGGCTGCCAGGGGACATCTAACTACCCCTGGCAGGACTAGTCTTAGTGCTATGGCTCGTTTCCCTGGGTCAGACAGATTTAGGTTCAAATGCTGGCTCTGCCACTGGCTGACCCTGGGCAAATTATTCAACCTTTCTGAACCCCAGCCTCCTCCTCTATAAGGAAGAGATAATAATATCAACTTCATGAGTTTTTCTAAGAATAAGTAAGATCTTAAATACATTCACATATGTTGCTTAGCTGAGGAACTTGCATAGAACAAGCCCCATGTGTTATGATGCTTTCTCATTACTGTGGTCACCTTCCCCAGCCATGCCCCAAGCCAGAGTGAGAGCACTCTCCTGGGTGCTGACTTCCCCTCCCTCAGGTCCCAGTGTGTCTCCTCCTGAGTGTCAGTGTTCTGGTGGGGGCGGGAATGGCGGTGGGATCAAAAGAGGCCCTGGGAAATGCAATAGCCCCCCAATGTGATTTGCTTGTCCCCCCTCACTTGACGGAGGGGTCTCAGAGCCCTGGGACCCAGAATGCCCCACCCATGGCTTAGGGCAGTATTTTCCAGAGTGTGGTCCCTGCAGAACCACCCGCATCTTAGGGCTGCATGCCTAACCTTAGGGCTCCTAGCCCAACCGTGGTTCTAAATGCAAATCCCCCAGACCTCCTGAGTCAAGACTCTGCAGAGAATCTGCATTTTCAACACCGAGGAACACTTGGCATTTGAGAACCTCCACTCGAGAGGCTGGCATCTTGTTTCTGGACTCCACCCAATTGCTGACGGGTCTGGGAAGGGCCTTATCACTGCCCTCTCTCTTCTCTCTCGGCAAAAGGAGGCAGGGCCATGGGGCTTCTGGGAGTAAGGCGGTGGGGAGCAGAGGAAGGCAAAGTCCTCATCCCTTGATAAGAAGTCTTTCGCCAAGGATGTTAACTTTGCATGAGGACTAAGCAAGGACATTGTCTTTGGCATTTTTTCTTTCTTTCTTTTTTTTTTTTTTTTTTTGAGCTAATTTGTTAACTTAATATCTTTTGAAAAAAAATTATTAATTAACCACAAATCGAATGATGCATATTTTAAAAATTCAAATGGTACAGAAACATATAGGGTCAATCTTCCCTCTACCCCATCCCTCCCCTGCCTCAGTAGCCCGTCACAGAGAACATAATTATGTCACTCTCCCCAATCTTGACTCCTATTACCTTTTAGTTTTAAAGCTTTTACAATTTATTTTAAAAGACAGCGTGCAAGTGGGGAGGGACAGAGAGAGAGGAAGAGATCCCAAGAATGCTCTGTGCTGTGTCAGTGCAGAGCCCAACCGGGGAGGGGCGGGGGGGGGGGGGTGGGGTGGGTAGTGCTCAATCCCAGTAACCGCAAGATCGTGACCTGAGCCGAAATCAAGAGTCTGACACTCAACCGACTGAGCCACCCAGGCGCCCCAACTCCTATAACCTTTTTGGTTTTTTTAAATTTTTAAATGTTTATTTATTTTTGAGAGAGACAGAGACAGAGTGCAAGCAGGGGAGGGGCAGGGAGAGAGGGAGACACAGAATCCAAAGCAGGCTCCAGGCTCTGAGCTGTCAGCACACAGCCCGACGAGGGGCTCGAACTCACGGACCGCGAGATCATGGCCTGAGCTGAAGTCAGATGCTTAACTGACTGAGCCACTCAGGTGCCCCTATTTCTTTGTTTTTACAAATTTAGAGACACATGTAACCCTTTTCCCAACAAATATGTAAATAAGATAGGATCATCCTGAACATATTATTTCATAGCTTGCTCTTTTTACAATTTAAATTTAAAGTAGTTTCATCCTATTTTTTTTACTGAAATATGATTGACGTATGATTCCTTGGTATGTTCTAAAATCTCTGCTGATGAAGTGAGAACACCTTAGGCTCTGTGCTCAGATAGATCTGCATTGGAATCCCTGCTCCCCACTTCCTGGCTGTCACTTAGGGGGTGCTCAGCCCCTCCAAGCCTGTTTCCTCATCGGCAAATGGAGATAATTGCTAAAATAAGGGTGACTATAACAGACCCTACTTTATAAAGTTATGTCAAGGCTTAAAAGAACAATGGCTAGCACAGAGCAAAGCTCAACACATTTTACTCTTAACATTCTTCTGTGTTCTTATGATCCTAGTTTGCACAAAACTCTATTACTGTACTTCTCGTGAAACTTAAAACAAGACAAGATGCTAATATGCTTGTTTTCTTCACTATATTGTAAGTTTCTCAAAGGGCAAGAATTACGTCTAACTCAGCCCTGCATTTTCTTTCAACGTTTATGTATTTTTGGGACAGAGAGAGACAGAGCATGAACGGGGGAGGGGCAGAGAGAGAGGGAGACACAGAATCGGAAACAGGCTCCAGGCTCTGAGCCATCAGCCCAGAGCCTGACGCGGGGCTCAAACTCACGGACCGAGAGATCGTGACCTGGCTGAAGTCGGACGCTTAACCGACTGCGCCACCCAGGCGCCCCAGCCCTGCATTTTCAAGAACCTTCTTGGAGACTGGCCCAGAAGGCACTTGATCAGCTTTGCTCAGCGAACGATTAACACCCTCATAAGCAAGTGCAATGTTCCCAAAGCATAATTAAAGTCTGCTTAGCACACAGTCCTTCATCTCCAAGACCCCCCCTCACTCATGGGAGTGTGCCCTCACTCCACTTCTGGACCACAGGTTCTTGTCCCCTGCACCTGCTGACTAGACCAATGTCCTAGGCGCATCGCCATTCCTGAATCAGGATCAGAGAGGTACTGGTAGAATTTACAGGGACCGTGTTTGGCCTTGTACATATACCCACAGCCCGCAGAGAAAACTGGTCTTCAGAGAAAGAAAATGGAGAAAATTCCAAAGAGAAGCAAACGGGAGACCACGGGATCCCAGAGACAGAGGGAAACAGAGGGAGGATGGCTGCCCTGTATCCAGTGGCTCTAATGACTGTACTTTGAATTCTGGTGAAGCAGGATGCCTGTGAGGCCCTGGGGTCCCACGAAATGTTCCAATGTATGTTTGGTTTTTGCTTAAGCTAGCTCAAAGGTTTTGGTTTCCTGACACCAGGACGAGTTGGACCAAGGTCATATACGCACAGTTTCCCAGCGTGACTCATGGGACGAAGGGGCCTGGGGCACAGACGGCAGCTATTTGAGCTCCTTCCCCCACCCTGCGTCCCACCCTCATTGGAAAGTATATCCCATCACACATAAGGCAAGCATTCACTGAGGCTTCTTTCACGGAAGGGAGCCAATCTCCAATGTCCTCAAGAAGGAAGTTTCCATTTCTAGCACTTTATTCTTCTAAATTTAAAAATGTACTTACCAGAGGGGCACCTGGGTGGCTCAGTCAGTTAAGTCAGTCCAACTTCGGCTCAGGTCACGATCTCACAGTCCATGAGTTCCAGCCCTGCGTCAGGCTCTGCACTGACAGCTCAGAGCCTGGAGCCTGCTTCGGATTCTGTGTGTGTCTCCCTCTCTGCCCCTCCTCTTCTCTCTCTCTCTCTCTCAAAAATAAATAAACATTAAAAAAGATTTTCTAGTGCTTACCAGAACGGAGGGGAGGGAGAAAAAGTGCTCATATCTCAGAGAAGACCATGATTCTACATTAGTGGCCAAAGTCTCGCTCTTGGGGATGGCAGTGCTTGGGGCTCCACGTCTCCAGCAGAGGCTTATAATTAAGGGCAAGCTGAGGCAAGTCCCTTGCCAATCTGTCACCTCAAATACATCATCTCTCCCTGGGCCCCAGAGATAGTTTAGCGGAAAAAGGCTCAGAAGTGAGGTCACTTTCCTGGTGGCTGAGGGGCTCAGGTCACATGTGCACTTTGTCCCTTTCATCCCTGCCACAGGCAGACCTGCAAACACATGCACCACACTTCCTTCCCTTGAGCCCAAACGGTGGCTGCTTGTTCTCTTGAGCAAGAACCTACGAAATTTCAGTTTTGAAGTTAAACAAAGTTACACACCCCCTTTCTCTTGGTTGGAGCCCTTCCTCCTGGTTTTTCTTTCTTGCGTTTGCTCTTTCTTACTGGGTGGTCCAACATCTAGGCTGGGACCTTGCCTCTCTGGGGGAGAATGGGGTGCAGATTTCCTGAGTGTTGGCGGCGACTGAGATCTCAGCCCCGGGAGAGCTGAGCATAGCTACCTGTCCATCCCCCACCGGCCACTGGCCCAAGGACCACACCTCAACTTGAACGTCTTGAATGCTCTTGGTCAGCTGTGGGAAAGATCAGAAGAGCACTCGCTCGCCCATTTCCTTGGCCCTTTGCTCAAGGTTACAAGTCTCTGGGGTGGCTAGCAGGAAGTTAAGCCCAACTTGTCCCTTGGCATTTGACAAATGGTGAGGCCTCAGTAGGACTTAACAAAAAGATGATACTGGCTGTTTCCTGCTCAGGTAGAAACTCGGGTATGTCTGTAAGAACTCGGGTCCTGCCGGTCCAGCTCCCTCAACTCCTTTGACCAGCAGAGCAGTCTGGAAAGGCTCTGATGGAAATACAAATAGAACATTATCAGCACCCCAGAAACTCCCCTAGGTTCTCCCATTTCTATCCCTCCCTGCTAGTCAACGGTCAGCACGATCGTGATGTGTTATTACCTAACACCATGAATTAGGTTAGTTTTTGGTTTTGTTTTTAATTTATGAACTGAAGATCTTTTTAATAGGACACCAATCCACTCATCTGTTTAAAACACTCTACATGTTAATCCAATGTATACATTCAGTTAAATAAAAGACACCATAACATCAATGAAAAACTCGTACTTCTATATGCAAATTTGATATGAACAACGCTTTTTTACTTTGGCATTTCCACGTAGAATAGCTGTCTTTTAAAAGTTCCATTCTGGGGCGCCTGGGTGGTGCAGTCGGTTAAGCGTCCGACTTCAGCCAGGTCACGATCTCGCGGTCCGGGAGTTCGAGCCCCGAGTCGGGCTCTGGGCTGATGGCCCAGATGGGTTTCCGATTCTGTGTCTCCCTCTCTCTCTGCCCCTCCCCCGTTCATGCTCTGTCTCTCTCTGTCCCAAAAATAAATAAACGTTGAAAAAAAAATTTTTTTAATAAATAAATAAAAGTTCCATTCTGTCAAGAATAAATAAACATTAAAAGAGAGAGAGAGAGAGAAATGAACTCTTTAAAAAAAAAAGAGAATAAAAATAAACGTTCCACTCTGGGGCTGAGGCTTATTTTCCTTTTAATTTACAATGCTCTATAATTTTTCTTTTTTAATGATAGCTTTGCAGAGATACACTTCACGTGCCGTGGAATTCACCCATTGTTGAATTCAGGGTTGTGTGACCATCATCAGAACCAGTTGTAAAACATTTTCATCACCCACCCCCCCCAAAAAAAATTCAGTATCCATTAGGCTGTTATTCCCCATTTCTCCCCAGCCCGCTCAGCCCTAGAAAACCATTTTCTGTCTCTATGGGTTTGCCTGTTGTGTTCATTTCATAGAAATATAATCCCACAGGTCGCCTGGGTGGCTCAGTTGGTTAAGCGCTGGACTCTTGTTCCAGCTCAGGCCATGATCTCGCAGTTGTGAGCTGGAGCCCCGTGTCAGGATCCACGCTGGGCATGGAGACTGCTTAAGATTCTCTCTCTCCCTCTGCCCCTGTCCCCCGCTAACACTCTTAAATAAATAAATAAATAAATAAATAAATAAATAAATAAATAAATAAATAAAATCCTACAATAGGTGGTACTTAGTAACTAGCATATTTCACTTAGCAAGATGTTTTCAGGGTTCATCGACGGTGAAATCTGTCAGTACTCCCCCCCCCCTTTTTTTTTAAGTTTACATGCAAATTACTTAGCATCTAGTGCAACAATGATTTCAGAAGTGGATTCCTTAGTGCCCCTGACCCATTTGGCCCATCCCCCCTCCCACAACCCCTCCAATAACCCTCCAGATTTATGAGTCTCTTCTGTTTTGTCCCCCTCCTCGTTTTTATATTACTTTTGTTTCCCTTCCCTTAGGTTCATCTGTTTTGTCTCTTCAAGTCCTCATGTCAGGGAAGTCATACGATTTTTGTCTTTCTCTGACTGACGAATTTCACTTAGCACAATACCCTCCAGTTCCATCCACGTAGTTGCAAATGGCAAGATTTCATTCTTTTTGATTGCCGAGCACTCCCTTTTTTTGAGAGAGAGTGTGTGTGCATGCATGTGCGTGAACAGGGAGGAGCAGAAGGAGAGGGAGAGAGAGAGAGAGGGAGAAAATCTTAAGCAGGCTCCACCCCCAGCTCTGAGCTGGACACAGGGCTCCATCTCATGACTGTGAGATAGTGACAAGAGTCCAACAGACTCTTAGCCAGCTTAACTAAGTTCAGCTTAACCAACTGAGCCACCCAAGCTCCCCTCTACTCCCTTCTTTCAAGTGACATGCCACTGTACGGATATACCACATTTGTTTACCCATCCATCAGATGACGGACATCTGGGTTGTTTCTATTTCTTTGGCTGCTAACGTCACATGTTAGTTTTGCCAGGTTCTGAACTTTTTATGGTGGATATTTTTGTGTCCAGCTTCTTTTGTTCAGTATTCAACTTGTGAGATTGGTGGCACGTAACTGGCTTAGTCAGTAGAGTCAACTCTTGATCTCGGGGTTGTTATGTTTGAGCCCCACGTTGGGCGTAGAGATTACTTAAAAATAAAGTCTTTTAAAAACTGGTGTTAGATTCCTCCCTGTTGTTGCATGTAGCTATGTTTTCTTCATTGTGATTGTCGGGCAGTATTCCTTTGTTTGAATGCACCATCATTCATTTATCCATTCTACTGCTTACAGAGATTTGATTTGTTGTTGGTTTAGGACTGTTACTAATAACACTCCTACCATGCATATTTCTGCGTGTGGTGTTAAAATCGAGGACAGACAGAGATCAGCCTTGAAGGTTCCCTGAGCATGACAGAACCAGTTTAGTCATGCAGATGAAACTTAATTTAGCTTATTTTGCACTCACATGACCTGGATTGTGTCTTGCTTCTGCCTCTGGAAGTGATTAGCAAAACTAGCACTGGTTCCCAAGGTCAATACGGGGTAACCACTGAAAATTGTCATGTTGTAACCAATCACCGAGAATAAACAGTCACTGCTTTCTCACTGTCTAAACTGCTTTATGACAATACACCCCAGAGCCTCATTCCATGTTCTGTTCTGACTGCTCTGGTTTACAAGCTGTCTTTTTGTTGTATGCACAATAAATTTTTACTAATTACTACTTCAGTGATTCATTGGTTTTACTTTGGCTATTTTGAACCCTTGACAATGTGTTTTGGTGTACGGGTGCCCAAATTTCTGCTAGATACGTGCTAGGAATTAAATTTTTTTTTAATGTTTACTTATTTTTGAGAGAGAGAGAGGCAGAGAGTGAGTGAGGGGGCAGGGGGGACAGAGAGAGATACAGAGTGTGAAGCAGGCTCCAAGCTCTGAGCTGTTAGCACAGAGCCCAACCCGGGGCTCGAACTCACCAGCCATGAGATCATGACCTGAACTGAAGTCAGACGCTCAACCGACTAAGTCACTCAGGTGCCCCAGTATGTGCTAGGAATTAAATTGCTAAGTCACAGGGGCACCTGCGTGGCTCAGTCGGTTGAGCGTCTGACTTCAGCTCAGGTCAGGATCTCATGGTTTGTGAGTTCGAGCCCTGTGTCCGGCTCTCGGCTGTCAGAGCAGAGCCTGCTTCAGATCCTCTGTCCCCCTCTCTCTCTGCCCCTCCTCTGCTCATTCTCTCTTTCTCAAAAAAAAAAAAAAAAAGTAATAAACTTAAAAAAAAAGAATGCTGGGTCATAGGGTATATTGTTTGCAATCCACAGGGTATTTGGTTTTTCAAATTTAGTGTGTAACATCACACAGTTTTCCAAAGTGATTGTATCAGTTTACACTCGCAACAGCAGCGTATGAGCGTTTCAATTGCTCACATCTTCCCCCAAGCTTGGTTTTGTCAGTCCTTTTAACTTTATCCATTTTAGTGGGTTTATAGTGTTATCTTATGGTTTTTATCTGTATTTCCCCAATGAACGAATGCAGGTGAGCACCTTCTCACGTGTTCATTGGCTAATTGCATGTCCCTTGTAGGGGAGAAGGCACCTGTTCAAGTCTGACTTAGTTTCATGTTGGGTTGCCTGTCTCTTTTTTTCTTTTTTATTCTGGATCTGAATTCTCTTTAAGAATTTTAAGTGTTACCAAAAAAAAAAAATAATAATAATTTTAAGTATCACAATAATCTTGTCTCAGTCTGTGGCTTGCCTTTTCACTCTCTAAATAATGTTTTTTGATAAAGAGAAGTTCATAACAAAGCAAACAGACAGACAAAACCAGAAACAGACCTCATAAATACAGAGACCAAACTGGTGATTGCCAGAGCAGAGGGTGATGGGGTCGGTGGACAAAACAGGTGAAGGGAATTAAGAGGCTAAATTTCCAGTTATACAATAAATAAGTATAGATGAAAAGTACAGCATAGGGAATATAATCAAGAATACTGTAGTAACTTTGTATGGTGACAGATGGGAACTACATGTTCTGTGGTGAGCACTGCCTGATGGGCAGAATTGTCAAATCACTTTGCTATACACCTGAAACTAAATATAACATTGCACGTCAACTATGCTTCAACTAAGAAAAAATGACCACAAAAGAAGTTCATAATTTTAATGCAGTTCAATCTATCAATCTTTTCATTTGTGGTTGACATATCCCATGTCTTATTTAAGAGTTCTTTGACTTCTCGGTCTACAAGTCTCTGGAAGTTTTACAGGTGCTCCAGATGAAGGGTTCAAAGAACACCAAAGTAGGCTTTGTGCGGCCGCTGCACACTGCATGGGTCCCCGCAACTGAAGGGAGGAAGGTAGGATCCTGATGCTCCCTGGTCAGCCTGGACACTGAACAGCCGCTTCTTTCCCAGTCCCACCACTAGAGGGCGCGGGTAACTTAAACTCGCCGGGCCCGTCCCCTCCCGCCCCTAGTTACCTTTCCACCAATCATCAAATATTTACACAAAGCGCAGTCCAAGAGAATATAAAAAGTTGCCCAAACCAGTCTCCATGCAAGACTACAACAACAAAACAAACCCAGGACTCATTTCTGTCTTCTTAAATATCTTCAGTGAAGGGGCGCCTGGGTGGCGCAGTCGGTTAAGCGTCCGACTTCAGCCAGGTCACGATCTCGCGGTCCGTGAGTTCGAGCCCCGCGTCGGGCTCTGGGCTGATGGCTCAGAGCCTGGAGCCTGTTTCCGATTCTGTGTCTCCCTCTCTCTCTGCCCCTGCCCCGTTCATGCTCTGTCTCTCTCTGTCCCAAAAAATAAATAAACGGTGAAAAAAAAATTAAAAAAAAAAAAAGTCTTCAGTGAAGAAACCTCCACTACCTAATTTGTCTCATTCCTAAACCACTATGTATACTAAAGCCCCTCCTTAAATCTCTTACTCTTCCTTGCATAAACTAGATTCTTTTTTTTTCTTTTAACTAGATTCTTTCGTTCTATCCCTAATGGAAACAAGGAGCAACTGTTTGGCATCCTCAGGGCAACCACGCTCAGAGATGCTTGTAAATTACCAGGTGGATAGCTATGAGGGGAAGCTTCCGTTCTCATCTCTCTCAAAGATACAATAGTACAAGATTACATTTCACCTCCCTAGCAATTTACAGGTTTCTTTAGTCTCTCTTCAGTTTCTCCAAGTGCCTGTTAAAGTGTAAAATCCAAAAGCGGACTTTGCACTCCACTATTCTATGCCAGAGTTACTTCCTGATTGATTCTTGAATGTTACCGTGTTATTATACTCGAACCATATGCAATCATTCAATAAAACATTTCCTCTTTATCAATTTGATGGATTATATAGTCATTAAAATAACAAACACAAGGACACCGACATAGCAATATAGAATATACTTAACATTTTGTTTCAAAATGTATCCACACTGCCCCTCTGCTTTGATTACTTAAAAAAAAAATGTTTATGGACAAAGTCTAGAAGGCAACATGAAGATCTAAAAAAATTGATTTGTTTGGTTTGGGGGATTGGTAACAAATTTCTTTTTTGGTTTGTTTTTCATTACTGGCATAATTTTGAGGTCTTTTTAAAACCGGTTAAAATCTTCTATTCACTCAGCAACTTACAGAGTGCTCATCATATGTAAGACCAAGAGCCACGTGATGCAAGGAAGACAAAAGCAGACACAGATCCTGCTTTTCAGAAAAAAAAAATGTAGCTAATTCTTATTAAATGCTTACTATAGCCTCAATATTATTGTCGCCCCTATTGTATACGTTAAGAAAGTGGGGAACAGGGAGATCAGCTAGTTTACTCAAGGTCACAGAGAGGAAAAGCAGAACCAGAATTTGAACTCAGCCACCCCAAATGTGCAAGATGTTGGGCTTAACCATTATACTACACTCTGTCATGATAGCCTAATAGATAGAGGTAAATGACATTCAATCATTCTTCAAATATTTACTGAGCAACTACCACACATCAGAGCCCAGAATGGTGCTGGGAACACACTGACGAACAAGAAAAGCACAGTCCCTGACCTCATGGACCCACAGTATACAGAAAGTATCACAGGAATTCAGAGGAGAAAAAGAGGGTAGGGGGAAGAACTATCTCCTTACACTCTCTGGGACAAGGTCAGGACTGGATAGATCTTTAAGGTTTCTGCCAACTGAGACTAGTTGCTGTTCAACTTTTACTCAAGTTATCCTCAACCATTCGAATCACTGAGTGCCAAACACCGAGCTAAACTCTGAAAATTCAACTGTAAATAAGCGATGGCCCCTGCCCTCCAGGAGTGTATAGTCTAATGGCACAGAAAGACAAGTAAGAAATTCCAGTACTATGTACTAAAGCCAGAGTGACCATAAGAAGGTACGTAATGAGATAGGCACCATACAAGCTGGGCCCAGACAGCAAGAAAGCGACATCTATACTGAGAAGTATAGTATAACAGGACAAGCTGGAGTTGAAGTATTCAGGCTTGGGGGAACAGCTTATGCAAAGCCCTAGAAATGAGAACCTAGGATTGCAACGACTCTGTGGTTTGTAGAGTTGTGCCAATTAATGCCACGAAATTGCTGAATTATCTCATTGCTCATTCCCAAATTCAGGAAGGGACGTGAGTATGGGCACAACCTAGCACCAAATTCAAACAAACTCTTCACTTGATAACCACAGAGCCCCAGCCTAATTAGACTATCTTAGCCCATCATCAACACTTCACTGCAGGTGTTCATATGCTTCTCTTGCCACTCATCAGTCTATCATCAAGGTCAGCGCTAGACCCCAGAAGAATAAGAGGGCTCCACTTGGCTCCCCAGGGGAGGAATGGGGACAGTGTCTTCCATATCTCTGAATCCCACACCGAATCCAGTTCAGTGCTTTGTGAGCACAAGAGGGACCATTGTTCTCTGTTCTACTAAACAGAACCAAAAGAAAAATTCATCTCATGGCATAATTACTATCTCAATCCACATCCTCCACACTGCCAGTCCCTACTCTCAATCCCTCCACTGCTGCACATCAGGGCACTCCTCCTCCCTCTTTAGAGTCTGTCACTTGCAAATGCCAAAGAGCTCCACAAAGATAAAAGTAGGGCTTTGTGGATAAAAGGAGAAGCTTCGGATTCAGAATAATCTGGGTGGGATCCTTTTATTAGCTTTATGATACAAGCAAGTGACTCCACTGTGGCAGCCTCAGATTTCTCTGCCTCTAAATTGAGAATAATAGCAGCTCATTCACTGAGGTCTGTTGAGTGAACACAACCGGGCTGCGTTAAGAATAGTGAATGAGATAGTCTATGTAAGGATATTATCACGTTGCTTGGTATATAAAATGGACTCAATAAATGGTCGCTGTAGTGGAATGTTGCAGATGATGTAACAGAGGTGGAAGCAGATGATTCTGGTTAAGTCACTGGCTGGAGTCATAGCAATTCCCCACCAGCCCAGACCGCTTCCAGCGGCAGGTTTAGAACAGGACGCATGTGAGAAATCCGCTGTGCCTCGAGACTCCTTCCAAGCCCAGACCTCTACAGGGATCTCCAGCCTGCGTCACCAGCCCAGCCCGCCACCTCCAAAGCAGCCGACCGACACATGGTGGGAACGTGAGGGGGCGGTGCCGGACTCGGCGTCGCTGGGCCAATCGCCCGGCGGGAGGCGCCCAACCAATGGCAGAGGGACTCTAGGGCCTCGGGGGGCGGGGTCACGGTGAGGAGCGGCGACGTCATAGGTCACTGGGCGGGCCGGAGGTGGGGCCCGCGGCGCCGACGGGGGCGGAGCGGCGGAGGCCTGAGCAGTCTGAGCAGTGATGGCGGCGGCTGTGGTGACGGCGGCGGCTGCGGCCCCGGCGCCGGCAGCCGGAGCGGATGGCGCCTCCTCAGTGCACTGGTTCCGCAAAGGGCTGCGGCTCCACGACAACCCCGCGCTGCTGGCGGCCGTGCGCGGGGCGCGCTGCGTACGCTGCGTTTACATCCTGGACCCTTGGTTCGCGGCCTCCTCCTCAGTGGGGATCAATCGTTGGAGGTAAGGGGGTCCAGAGCCGGGTCGCGGGGCCCGGGGGGCAGCGGCCTGGCTCCGAGGGCGCCCGCGAACAGCCCGGGTCGCCTCCGCCCCATAGACAGGGAGGCTCTGCCCCTCAGTCCCCACGGCCGGAAGACCCCGGCCTGCGGGAGGTGGGACAGGGAGACGGAACCGCGTTTCCAGAAGGGAGAAGCCAGGGCTGGGCAAGCAATTCGTCATCTCAGTAATGGCCTGGGTGGGCCAGGGCTCGACCTCTGACGGCCGCGTTCGCACTGTGTGTTAGCGCCCTTGGGGCCCCACAGCATTCCCGCGGGACAGAGATCGTGCTCTCTCTCCGTTGATCAGGGACTCCTGAGGCCTAGAGACACAAGTTGGCCTGCCCAAAGACTTGGCAGCCAGAGAGTGGCAGAGCAGGGACTCCTGGTCTAGGGCTCTTAGGGGTGTGCTCTGGGAGGGGAAGAAAGGAGATACTGTGATGTGAGGGCAAGGACGGGTTTCTGAGTCCTAGTGCACCAGGTGCTCTGGCCTTCTTCAAGTAAAGAGCCCATTGCTGGGCTCCTGAAGGTCATCTCTAAGCTGGCTTGCTTGTATTCCCTCCACCAAAACCTTCCTGCCTCTGGAGGTCTCTAGAGACTCTGGCTTAGCATTAGATAAGGCAGGTGCAGTTTACCCTTTATGATAAAAACACCAAGGGCTTGTCCAGGTGGAGGCACTTTGTGTCCTGAGCTAGAGAGCCTGGCAGATTTTAGGCCCTCATCAAATCACTGTTCGATTAATATCTACATTCCTACACGGCCTTTGACTTCAGGATTTAACTCGGGCATGCGAGCTACCACATTCCAAATGCTCTGGCTTAACATTAGATAAATGCTAACCCATTTTGGAGAATTCCCTCAGCCGCTAGCTATGAGCTTGCTAGGATTTAAAAAAAAGGAAGGAGGGAAGGAAGGAAGGAAGGTAGGAAGGAAGGAAAGAAAGGAAAGGAAAGAAAGAAAGAAGAAAGAAAGAGAAAGAGGAACCAAAGTGTCACTTGCTTCCTCCTCTTCTCATGAGATTAATTTTAACGTTTATTTATTTTTGAGACAGAGAGAGACACAGCATGAATGGGGGAGGGGCAGAGAGAGAGGGAGACACAGAATCGGAAGCAGGCTCCAGGCTCTGAGCCATCAGCCCATAGCCCGACGCGGGGCTCGAACTCGCGGACCGCGAGATCGTGACCTGAGCTGAAGTCGGACGCTCAACCGACTGAGCCACCCAGGCGCCCCTAATTTTAAAGGACAGTTGAGCCTCTATACATTAGATTTTTATCCACTGATGCGCTGAGGTTAGGGACCAGGATAGCTGTGATATCAAGGAGACCCCTCTTTGATGATTCCCAGGAAGCTGCAGTCGACAGAATCATGGGGAACGATTAACAGATAGGTAGCTGATGTCTTTTCTCTGTAACCAGGGTTTAAAACCAAGAGGTTTGGAGACATCGTGTACCCATCTCTCTTTAAAACACCCCGCAGCTGTCCCTTGGTTTGTTTGCGTTGCTCTGGGGAATGTTTGCCTGTGGCCTTGTTGCAACGGGTGGGCAGCGTTATCCCCAAGATACAGTGGCTGTCAGCTCACCATTCTTTTCCTCTCCAAGGCATGTGCCCTGCTAGGAGAGTGAGTGCCCCTAGCAGTGGGTCTATTAAATGCCCCCTCCTGCCCCATTTATATAGAGAGAACAACTAAAGATAGTCCTGTGGAGAGCCTGCCCACACAGTTTTCAGGGCTGTTCTATTGCTCTGCCTCTGCTCCAGTTTCTATAGATAGGAGGTTGGGTTTGACAAACATCCTCAAATGACTGTCCCTAGTATGGACGTTAAACAAGGCCTCAGACTTTGCCCCTCTCCTTATGGCAGTGTGCCGATTAGAGCATAGTAAATACGGTCTGACCGCCTGCTTGTTGCATGGTCGTGAAAGAGGTTTTGTTTTGTTTCGTTTCGTTTTGCCGGATATTGGGGGACATCGCATAAGACTGCTGACACGTATGTGGTAGTGGAGATTAAAACTCAACACCAAAACCGCTGTTGCTGTTTATTTTTAAAAAAAATTTTTTTTTAAACGTTTATTTATTTTTGAGACAGAGAGAGACAGAGCATGAACAGGGGAGGGTCAGAGAGAGAGGGAGACACAGAATCGGAAACAGGCTCCAGGCTCTGAGCAGTCAGCACAGAGCCCGACGCGGGGCTTGAACTCACGGACTGCGAGATCGTGACCTGAGCCTAAGTTGGACGCTTAACCGACTGAGCCACCCAGGCGCCCTTCACTGTTGCTGTTTAAATGCAGGTTTGCTAGGATCTAGGTGTGTATGGATTTTTGTGGGTCACTCTTTTGTGATTGTGCTTTTGAACAAGTGAAGGAGAAGAGGAACGTGGCAGCTCGCATACCCGAGTTAAATCCTGAAGTCAAAGGCCGTGTAGGCATGTAGATATTAATCGAACAGTGATTTAATGAGGGCCTAAAATCTGCCAGGCGCCGCTCTGGGTGCTGCTGGGACATAGTAACGAACAAGCCGTTGTGGTGTCCAGAGCTTCTGGAGCCTACATTTTAGTGAAGGAGGACAAGTAAACAATCGTGATTCAGGAGAACTGAATGCCACGAAATAAATAAAATAGGGGGACGGACCAGAGCAGCATCTGTCTTGCTGAACATGGGAATCACTAAAAGATCTTTAACAGATGCCTGGACTTCCTTCTCCCCCAATTCTGATTTAATGGTTCTGGGTTATGGCCTGGGCATCAGGGTTTTTAAAGCTCTCATGTGCAGTGAAGCCTGAGAACCACAGGCTCAAGCCCGACAGCTTGGGAGATGTGTTGCAGTGCATTGGCAGGGAGGCTAATTAGCTTTGGCATTCAGAAGGAAGAGGTGAAAAAACACAAGACAGATCGAATACGATAACTGCTCCTGGACCTGGAAGCAGTCGCACTGCTGCCACCCCCATCGTCCACTTTGCTCCCGTGGTCAGATCCAGGGCAGAGCTGAGGGACTGTTTTACACACTCGGTTGGGGGTTGGGAGAGTGATGGAGCCAGCCGTACCTCTGCATAACTTCAATATGTGTAATCTTCCAGCGGCTGTTTCTGGCTCTGGGAGTCGTCTGGGAGAACTGTGCTGCAGCATAACATCCAGGCTCTGCAGATACTTCAGTTGCTGCCTCAGAGAAGCCTCCCGAGAAAGGGTGGGCCGTGGGCCATCTGCAAGAGGTGGGGGGAATCGAGATCTGAGATTCTGTTCTCTTCCTGCACTTCCTACACTTACTCCCGCATAGCATTTTCGGCAGATGAATCAGATTAAAATAACCATGAATGGCACTTTCTAAGAGTAAAACAGGACAGAGAAAGGCAACCAAGAAATCTGTATATTTATTAGCATAGCAGAAGGGCTAGCATACTCCTCGCCTTGGTGGTAGTGGGAAGTTGATGGGCTAATTGTAGCTCAGTAAGCCTCAGGACTTTTTTTTCGTCAAGCGCTAGTTGGCTTAATCCTTTGCCATTTTCCCCAGCCCTGCCTTCCCCAAATTTGCTGCATTTGGAAGGAGGTTCTGCAGTGAGGACCACCCAAAAAAAGGGGGGGGGGGCGTGGTAATCAGCTTCTGGATTTAAAAATGGGTATTGCCTTCCTCTTGCTTCTGCAACTTAGATTGGGTGTTGGCAACAATTCACTAAAACCTTTATTTAAATCATTTTCTCCCTAGCTCTGTGCTGCAGGTGCATTCAGGAGCTTCTGGGACAGGGGGAGTTGGTAGAAATACGATATAAGCCTGTATAGTTCAGAATTAATAAGTGAGGTGAACTGGAACCTCCCCAGCATGCCTGATGAGAACAAGTGTGTCTCATCCCAGTGCTGGGAGCTAGTCACTCTGAGACTGTCGATTTAGCTGGTTCTTCCCTGGAACTCGGTCAGCAAGCAGGGGATTGAGCATTGTAGTCTACTGGGGGAGAAATGTGAGTTTCTCTGAGCTCTTCACACTGGTATCCAAGCGAGTCACATTACTGTTCTGCTGCTGAGGAAATGTTTCCATTTGCCGGAAAAGGGATAAAAACCTTCATCTTTCTCTCAGATAAAAATATATTTATTCTTTCCTAATTTCAGAGTGATGGTGAGAGATCAATCCCTGCTATGGATTGTGGATTTAGGTTATCCTTTTCCATGGGACTTACACTCTCTGACTTAGGATAAATTAATTTCTATTAATATCCTAGGTAGTCAGTCTGGGCAGGCCTATGATATCATCATGTAGTTAGATAACCTTGGGTTGAAGCAGAGGAATTTGGTCAAGGGCAATCTGGACCCAAAAAAAAGTTCACTGTCATCCTCCCTCCTCCTATTAACAGCAAATAAAATATTCCTCAACACAGAATCTTCCATCTCTGGTGAAGGTCTTCTCTAAAAATCTGCCTGTCTTATTCTAAAACGCTAGCCGCATGGAGTCCCTGAATTACAGTCCTTTCTGTATTTTTGGAAGTCCCTGTTTGGCCTTTTCCAGTTCTGTCTGCCTCTAGCTCCAGAGCACTTACGTAATATAATTCAGTTGCACGTGTTGTCTAATCCTAAGGGTGAGCTTTAACTGCTCACATAGGACCGTGTGCTCTAAATTTCGGCCATGTGAGCTCAGCTTAGAGCTGCCAAGGGTGAGCTGCCAGCCCCAAACACTGGTATCTCCAGTGCACAGGCCAGTGTTCTTTAGAGTCCACCCTTATTGGAGTAAAGAGAGACTGGCCATGTGGAGAGGAGGGCTCTAAAGGAGGGCAAAAGGCCCAAAATTCTCTCCAGTGAAAGAATGCACACACCGGCCCCAGTGAACCTTTGCCCAGTAGCAGTGCAGCTCCCTGTTTCTTTGGTGTTACGCAAAGCTGTCACCTGGCAGGTGAGGTGAGCCACCATAGCAGTGGCTTCTCTTTCTCTGGCTGCCTGGAGGCTGGGGCTCCAGGGGGGGCCTGTTGCCTCTTATAGGGGCCATCCTGAAACCTCCTTCCTGGAGAAGCCCTGTAGGGCTGGACTCAGGGGGGAAGTTGGAAGTAACAAAGCATATCTAGAGCACCAAAGAAGAGGCAGAAACCAGGATCTCAAAGAAAGTTTAGTAGAAACAAATTAGAAGCAAAGAAAGGCAACTTGTAAACACAAGCTAGAAGTGAAGTTCAGCTTTCTAGAACAGTGCTTGTGAAACTTTAGTGTGCAAAGGAATCACCAGGGGCTCTTGCTAAAATGCAGATTCTGATCCTGGAGGTCTGTCTGGGATTCTGCATTTCATCAAGCTTCTGGGAGATTCACAGCCATTGATCCTCAGAGGAGCAAGGATCTGGTAGCAAAGTTGTTGGCTGTGGTTCTCCTTGGTGGCTGCGTCTTGAACAGCACAGCCTCAGCACTCACATCATAAGTCCTGGTCAAGAAGCAGTGGAGCCTGGCGGCCTGGTTTGAATTCTGGCCACTCTGTGCCTCGGTTTCCTCATCTATAAAATGGGAATAATGTTTCCTCATCTATAAAATGGGAATAATGATAGTGTCTACCTCATAGGTCAGTTTGAGAATTAAATGAGATAATGTGTGTAAAATAAGTAGACTGGTGCTGGGTTCATTGTAAATGCTCATCAAATGTTAGTTGTTGCTGTTACCATTATTATCATTTGGTTGCTGAGTTCAGAATTGGGCTTTCTGCTTCCTGCTTCAGCTGTAGACATCTCATGTCAAAGAAGAAAAGGGTTCTCGTGGGGTTATCTTACTTGAGAGCCGCTGCAAGGAATCTCTCCTTTCAGTAAATGAGGTCTGGAAATAAAGTTCTGTAGAAACAGCTGGAAGCTAGCTTTCGTGTGCATGTCAGCCTTATTTATAGCTTCAGATTGAAAGCCTGTGCAGCCTGGGGGACTGTGAGGGAGGAGGCCACCGAAGTGCATGGCAAGGACATTCCTGGGAGCCGCAGATGAAGGACCTTCTACCCTGAGGTTGTGGAATTTAGGTCTCCAGTCACCTGCAGCATTCTCGCTGGCAGGGCCCAGGTTTCAGGTGGCATGAGGCTATTTACATGGGTCTCTCCTATTTTCATCTTGAGAGGAATGGTGCAGCCTGGGAGGAGGCCGACACAAGTGCGTCACTCCCGGCTTAGCTTTCCTTTTTTAAGGGCGTCAGTTTTTCAAAAACAGAAATTCACAGAGGCGGAGCTTTGGGTTTGCATGAAGCAACAGTCTCCATTCCCATCGCCTTGGAGAGTCTCTGCTGGCTGGCATGATGCTTTGGGCTGAGCCCAGGACTCTGCTCATGCTGAAATGTGGGTCTGTGGCATTCGCTGCCATGGGAGTGTCATGTCGCAGACGTCAGACTCAGCAGTGGGGACTGGTTCTAGTTGGCAGCCTGGGAACGGTGGCTGCTTCTCTAAGTCTGCAGTCGTCAGGGGATGTGATGTGTGCTGCGGAAGAGGCACAGGGTTTCGTTGCGTTCAAAAAAAAACCTAGTGATTTCCGTCATTGACAGAGATGGGTGGGAGATACCAAAATATAGATAGCAGTGGTATCTGCGAACCAGGCTGACCTGTCAGGGCTTAGTTCCTGAGGAAGATCAGAGTGTCAGTGAGTTGCCTATAGTCAGGTTTGTGTTTGTCAGAGAGATTCCAAACACATGAGGTCTGGCAGCATCTCAGCCCCTGGAAGAGTGTCGGGCGTGTCACTAAAAGGCTTTAGAAATGGGGCACAGGTTCCTATCCCAGCCTTGTCACTTAACGATTATGATCTTAAGCAAGTTAATTATCTTCTCAGTGTCTCATTTTCCTCATCTATAAAATGAAGATATTTCCCTTCAAAATGTATTGAGAGAATTAAAAAGAAAACACGTCAAAAAGCATAACGGATATATAATAACACAATGACATTGTTTGTCTCTGTGGAGGGGAATTAAATCCCTCATGGACAAAGGGGAGACTTTTTACCATGTAAACTTTTTACAACTTGAATTTTGAATTACATAGTTATCTTTAAAATGTTGATTTCATTTAATTTAAAAATAAAACACATGTCAGGGGTGCCTGGCTGGCATGCGACTCTTGATCTTGGGGTTGTGAGTTCAAGCCCCATGTTGGGCATAGAGATTACTAAATAAATTAAATAAACTTAAAAAAAAAAAACACGTCATAAAAAGGTATTGATAGATTTCTCAGAAAGGTGGTTGTGCCTAACCGAACAGTAAATGAATGTTTGCGGTCACATCATAATAATAAATAGAACACCGAAGGCACTTAGCAAATGCTTTTTCCTTCCCCGTGGTGATCCAGCTCTCAAGACTAGGTCTCTTGAGTATCTGGGATCCCCACCCCCAAAAGCATGTGAGGGTATCCTATAGAGAAGTACCCTCTAAGGCCTTCTCTCTCTTAGGGTGAGAATCTGGCAGCTGGAGGCCTGGAGAATGAACCACCTGCCAAACAAAACCCTGAGAACTGGGGACCCGCCCAGGCTATAGGCGTGCGGAGGTAGACAGGTGCAGCCCAGAGCGTGAATGCACAAGGCAGGGGTCCGATGGGCTCGGGGAGGTAGGGTTTGCCAGGGCTCTCGCAGTCTTGTTCCTCTCTGGTAAGACCTCAGGCTTCCACACAATATTGCTCTTATTTTTCAGATGGCTTTCTCCCCTGTTCTCCCTTTTGATTTTCACAGCAGCCTTACAATGGGTGAATATTCATACACAGGGCCCGAGGCTGCAAGGGAATAAGTGACTTCCCTCAGATCCACAGAGAAACAGCCCGAGGAGGAGCAGCTCACATCTGTCCCAGCCTTTCTATAAGCCAGGCACTGCACTAAATGTTTTTCACGCATTATTTGATTTTCTTTTCTTAGCAATTTTAGGAGCTCGGTACCGACATCAGCTCCATGTTCCAGATGAGAAGAAAAAAGCTAAACAGGTTAAGTAATGGCTGGAGTAGTGCCCGGGTCTCTCTGGTCCTGGTACTAATGATGCTGCTTGTTCAGCATAGTGTAAGCTTCCCCCTGCTTTGCTAGGAAAAAGAATGCCTCTTCATTATGTCACCTCTAAAAGGCCTGTGTGGGTTCTGCAGGTTCCTACTTCAGTCTCTGGAAGATTTGGATACAAGTCTGAGGAAACTGAACTCTCGCCTGTTTGTGGTCCGGGGACAGCCCGCTGACGTGTTCCCAAGGCTATTCAAGGTACGTGTGCGGAGTCCTAGAGAAGACGGTGAGATTCTGTTCTCCAGAGTGTCCCCGCAGACTAAATGAGGTGATGTTCTGACTGAGAGAATGGAACCGGTCAGCGTGCTCTGACTGCTGCCTCTAGGGAAGTTGGGAGCAAAGCCAATCAGCTTGCCGACAGAATGGAAACTGTGTTAAAGGAAAAATTCTGTGAAACCACTGTCTTGTTGGAAAGTTCCCAGCTCAATCCAGACAAGGGATGTGGCAAGTTATTCCACCCCGGATGCCACTGGCTTCCTTAGATGTTTTCTTGGCTTAAGCCAGCAAGATTTATTAGGGCTCTTCCTATGCCAGGAGTTTGAAGACAAGTTTTCCTTTTTATTTAGCACAGGGTGTTTCCTGTCTTGCTATGTTCTTGTTGGGAACAAAATCAGCCCTTTTGAGGGAGCTCCCTGCCTCCCCTGGGGCAAATGATTGATACAAATCTTCACTTGGGTACCATGTAGGCCTCTGTCTGCTCTATCAGGTAGCCAGTCCACTTGCCCCCACCCCCAGCCCCTTTCTTTTTAAAGCACATTTCAAGGTCCAAACAGAGGCAAATGTACTCACGGACAGAGAGCTCTGGGACAGTCTGTCCTCATCCACAGCAGTGCAGGATTGTTTTTATTCCCCTTTCCACCCCAGCTCCCTTCCCTATTCTTCCTGGGGGGAAAGACCAGAGGAGAGGTCTCATGTCAAGACAAGCAGCTTACTAAATACCTTCTCGTTCACTTCACCTCCCCACATCCCACACTCGTACACACACAAATCACATAGTGCTGAAAACAGCCAGCGTTCATTGAGGGCAGACTATGAGTCAAACAGCATTCTAAGTGTTTTACGTGTATTAATTCACATAGCCGCCTAAGAGTATCTGCTGCTGTCCCTGTTCTATAGATGAGGGAACAATAACTTCATGGTCATGCAGCTAAGTGGTGATCTAAGACTTGAGCCCTGCTCTCAGACTCCAGATTTGTGTTCTTAACCCCCACACCGTTAAACACATGTGCCTCGCTTCTTGCTCTGCATTGTGTCCCCTGTCTCCTCTCCTCCTAGCACCTCAGAGGCCAACCCAGCAATAGCCCAGAAATTCAGATAGATCATTCGTTCAGCCATTCAGCATATAATAGTCCTCCTTCCCCTTATCTGCAGTTTTAGTTGCTCACTGTCAACTGTAGTCTGGAAGCAGATGATCTGACTATATGTCAGACGGTCAATTAGTCGCCTAACACATCATTCACCTCACTCCATCTCATGCAGACATTTTGTCATCTCACACATCATCACAAAGAGAGGGGTGGGTACAGTACAATAAGGTATTTTAAGAGAGCGACCACATTTACATAACTTTGATTACAGTATATTTTCTGATTGTTCTTTTATTATTAGTTACAGTTGTGTTAACCTACTGTGCCTAACTTACAAATTAAACTCTATCATAGGTAAGTACGTGTCGGAAAAAAACGGTACTATATGTAGGGTTTAGTACTATCTGCAGTTTCAGGCATCCGCTGGTGGTCTTGGAACACATCCCCTTCAGATCAGAGGTGACTACTGTATATTTATTGAGCTTCTAGTATGTCCTAGACCCCCTGCTAGGTACTAGGGTAATGAATGAGACAGCATTCTTGCTCTGAGAGTTCACACGCTAATGTGGGAAATAGACAAGTAATGGGCAGCTTCATTGTCATATGGTAAATGCTGTGATGGAAAAAGTGCCAGGTGCGGGAAAATCCTATTGAAAGAGAAGGTCAAGGAAAGCTTCTTGGAGAAGGTGGCATCTAATAATATTTTATTACTATCCACAGAGTTATGAGTATTTAGCAATGTCATCTATATGAATTGCTAAACATGGTACCTGGCTCATGGTAAAGGCTCAATAAACGTTTAGTCCTGTTATCCTAGATGAGGGATAGTCAGCCCTCTCAGGACCCACACCACAGACAGAGCCGAGTCAGGTCCCTTATGGAAAGGGCATTTGCCCTGGGGGGTTAGAGTTTTAAGGGACCATGGCCAGAGACTTTGGTTGGAAGATGGATTTCTTCTTGACAGTCATGTTCTAGGGCTTTCTGTGAGTTATCTGTACATCTTTTACTGGGCCAGCTTTCTCCCAGTATTGCAAAGAAATCTAGAAAATTCTACTAGAAAACACTAAAGACTTAGAAAAGAATTCCTTTATTTTTTAGCATGTGGCCCCTCTGGTCTGATTTCTCTGACCTCTGGACTAAGAATTGCGCCTCCTTCCCCGACTTGCTGAGAGAGCTAGGTAGAGCCTGTGAGCTCTGTTTGCTACTGGCCTCAGGACTGTTGCCGTGGAAACCATTAGGACACTTCACATAGCACAAGTCTGCCAAGAAAACCAAGGCAGAAGTTTGCAGGGCCCTGAGGAGCTCCGGGAAAGGCATGCTGGGCGCTGTCTCCACCAGTAGGCCTCCCCTGGGAGCGTTGTATTTATAGCCACTTGCTGCAGTCTCCTGCCCCCAGGGCCCAGCAAGCATACAGGACTACCCACCTCTCTCTTGACTCCACCAGTCTCGCACTCCACTGTCGCCATGCTGTTGGCCTCACCTCAAAGACCTGCTCTCCTCAAACCTGTGAACCTCAGATTGTTGGCTTTCCAGTTCAAATCTTTGTCCCTAGTTTGTTCTGCAGCCCACTCTGACAGGTCTCCAGATTCGTTTCCTGTAAGGAAGGAGCAGAGTTCTCTGCTTCATTTTCCTCCCCAAACAGTGTTTAGCATAACAGATTCTCTCCCCACAGGAATGGGGGGTGACCCGCTTGACCTTTGAATACGACTCTGAACCTTTTGGGAAAGAACGTGATGCAGCCATCATGAAGATGGCCAAGGAGGCCGGTGTGGAGGTGGTGACTGAGAACTCTCACACTCTCTATGACCTGGACAGGTGAGAAATGGGTCCCTGGGCTCAGCTTGCCAATTATGGGAGTTGGTGGTTCTGGCCCCTGCTGAGCAGAACTCTGGGAGGTTTACCGATAGAGCCACCTGGCACATGAGGTATGGCATTTTCTAGAATCTGGAAGAGAATGGGTCCGAGTTGGGGCCTGTGGAACAGATCACAAAGAGCTGTACCCAATTTGGGTGCAAAGAGGCTCACTAAGGCCGAGGGATGGAAGCAGTGAGGATCCCCATGCAAGGTCTTCACAGATCTGCCCCTAATCTGTTGTCCCGTCCACTCGCACTCCCACTGTGTCCTGCTCCTGAAAGGCTGCCGTCTGACCTCAGTGGACCCTACCTGGTAACCTTCCTGACAGAGCTCTATTCTCATATACCCAATTTCTGTATCTAATGTGAGTTCCCCGGGCTCCCCTGGCTATCTGGGTTTCCAGGCCATGTATTTAGATGTTGTGCAGGAGGCTCTAGAGATCCCTGCGGGGGGCTGATAACTACAGAGCAGCCTCCTTCCCTAGGGACAGGCCTGTGTGCTTTCAGAGTGTCTAGGAGGAAACCCTCCCCTCCCCTCCCCTTCCCTGGCAGAGCTGTCACCCTCCTGCTGCTGCCGCTGCTTTTGCTGCCAAGCCAGCAGCCATCCCTTCTCCCTGCCCCCCCCCCCCCCCCCCACAAGCTAGTGGTGGCTGCCAGGAGGCCAGGTCACACATCTCTGCACGTGAGCTAGCTCTCAGGAGGAGCGGCTGGGTGTGGAGCTCCTCCTCCTGCCACGTGCCAGCCGAAGGGGAGGTGACTGCAGGGGCAGCAGCCAACCTCACATCCCCAGCGAACCTACCCAGCCAGCCAGTTCTTGCGTAAGCTGCTTCTTGGCCAACAGGAAGAGCCCGGGGAATCTGGCTCCAGGCCACCCCAATGCATTCTGTATAAACGGCCTCAGTTTTCCTCAGTCCTGTATCTTCTTTCCTTAACCTGAGTTTGTCTCTGTTTCCCTTGCTCGTGAAAACAACAACAACAAAAACCTTTGAGAACTGCCAGACGCCCTTTAAATAGTTACTGCTATTGACCGCAGCCCCGATCTCTGATTTAGGAAAGATAGTCTGTTCTCCATGTCTCTGTTCTAACAAATTGGGACCAAGAAGGGAATGATTTTTCAACAGAAGAACATGCTTGCAGTTCTTGTCAAAGGACTTCCTGAAGGCTTATGCCGGGAAAGACAGGAAGGGCCGTGGGGATTCCCATGGCGTGGACACACAGGCTGAGTACCAAGAAGGCTAGCGGGGATTTTTCTGTGATTAGAGAGATACGGTCAGTCTCTGTCTTTAGGAGGCTCCACGTCGACACCAGGGAACCTGGAATTGAGTCCCACCTTTGGCCCCACCTTGCTCCATTACCTGAGGCACCTGCTCCAGCTCTCTGGGCTTCATTTTCCCTCTCGATAAAATGGAGATGTAGCCTCCCTTGCCCCTTCCTTTCCACTTAGGGGTGGGACCTGTGAGTGGATGAGGAAAGCCACCCTCCAAGCCTTCCAAGTCTGGGCCGTTTTCTGGGAGGGCAGGGACCTGAAGTGAAAGGCCTCATGCGTGACATCAGGTGTGCCTTGGGATTCCCAGGATTATCGACCTGAACGGGCAGAAGCCACCCCTTACCTACAAGCGCTTTCAGGCCATCATCAGCCGCATGGAGCTGCCCAAGAAGCCTGTGGGCTCCGTGACAAGCCAGCAGATGGAGAGCTGCAGGGCCGAGATCCAGGAGAACCATGATGAAGCCTATGGCGTGCCCTCCCTGGAGGAGCTGGGTGCGTACCTCCTGACCCAAACCTCCTCTTTTTTGTAAGATAACTTATTGGGTTTTTTCTCCTTTGTCAAAGTAATGCATGTTATTACAGATGTTATAGAAGGAACAGTGAAACAAAAATGGAAATAACAATCACTGTTACCCCCCTGCCCAGAGATGACCACTACTGATTTTGGAGCATGTCCTTCCAGTCTTTTTTTCTGTTCTTACTCGTATACATCATCCTATGTTATGCTCCTGTTTTTGTACTTTTCTCTCCCAGAACATACAGGCACAGTCTAGTGCTGGCATCAGTGGGGCTCCCCGACACCAAGATAACTAGTATTGTTTCCATTGAAAGGGGGTCTGTCAGCCCCTCAGGTCACTGACTGTACCCTTTCTCCCCTTCCTCCCCCATCCCGCGTTTTTTGATCCGAACAAAATTAGCCTTTCTCACCTGAAAACCACAGTCATTTCCAGCCAACCTGATAGGGCAAACTGTACAGGATTGTTCTCATCTGTCTTGAATGAAGAGTGGCCAGGATAGGGAAGGCAAGGGAAAGGAGATAAAAACGTGACAGTGGAAAGAGAACCAGGATGACCTGGCACATGTTGAAATGTTAGGATGATGTCAGCGCCAGCAGCACCTAGAACACATAGTTCAGTTCCCACAAGGTTCAAAGAACACAACGTGTCGAGACTTGTTGAGCTATCACTGAAACGGCCTGACCTCTGGTTCCATGACCTGCTCCTCCTCTTGTAGGGTTCCCCACTGAAGGACTAGGCCCGGCTGTTTGGCAAGGAGGAGAGACAGAAGCTCTGGCCCGCCTGGATAAGCATTTGGAACGGAAGGTATGGCCCCCGTTTCTGTGACACACAACTTCGGATGCCAGGATCCAGGCAGCAGAGGATATGAGAGTCAGCTTCATGTCCCTTAGTGCTTCTTCCCTCAGAGTGGTTGAAAATGAGAAATATTCCGAGGCACCTGGCTGGCTCAGTCAGTGGACCATGTGACTTGTGATCTCGGGGTTGTGAGTTTGAGCCCCCCGTGGGGTCTAGAGATTACTTAAAAGTATATATCTTTAGGGGCTTGTGGGTGGCTCAGTCGGTTAAGCGTCAGACTCTTGATTTCAGCTCAGGTCATGATCTCATGGTCTGAAGATCCATGCTCAGTGGGGAGCCTGCTTCAGATTGTCTCCCTCTGCCCCTCCCCAGCTTGTGCGCATGGGCGCTCCCTCCCTCTCCCTCCCTCTCTCTCTCTCTGTCATTCTCTCTCTCTCTCTCTCTCTCTCAATAAATAAATTTTTTAAAAATTTAAAAACTAAAAATCTTTAGGGCTCCTGGGTGGCTCAGTCGGTTAAGCGTCCAACTTCGGCCCAGGTCATGACCCTGCACTTCGTGGGTTTGAGCCCTGCGTCAAGCTCTGCGCTGACAGCTTGGAGCCTGGAGCCTGCTTCAGATTCTGTGTTTCCCTTTCTTCCTGCTTCTCCCCTGCTTGCACTCCGTCTCTCCTTCTCCCAAAAATAAATAAACAGTAAAAAAAAATTGTTTTAATAAAAATCTTTAAAAATTTCGAAAAGAAAAAGAAAAATCTTCCTGATGGCAGTAACAACAATAATAACGACTACCATTTAGTGAGTGTTTACCACATGCTGGTCACTGGGCTGAGCTTTTCTGAGTTAAGTATCTGCTTGCATTATTTCCTATTTTCTTTTCAACATCCCTGCAAGGTAGGTGTTAAGCTCTCCATTTTACAGATTAGGAGATTAAGGTTTAGAGAGGATAAGTAACTTGCCTGAGGTCACACAGTTAACAAGTTGTAGAGTGAGATCTTGTTCTACGTGATTCCAAAACTTAGACTAGATTGCTTTTCTTTCATCTTTGTACAGGTTCCCCTTACTGAGAGGGTGTCTGGTCAGTGAAGTCCAGAAGATTAATTACTTTGTGTTTCTGTGTCCCATCCTCACCTTTTGCTGGGCCCCCTCAGCATTGATTTCCGTATGTTTGGACACAGAGAACAAATGGTCCACCTCCCAATAAAGTGGGAATTGGCAAGGGGAAGGAAAGAAGTGGAGGCCTCAAAGGCACTCCTTAATAATGTCACATGGCTTCCATGACCCTAGGACTAGAGGAGCAGAGACAGTTCTCATGATTGAGTCAGCTCCTGGTTTCCTGTCCACCATGGCTGTTTTATAGACTGATAGACTGGCTCTCAACTTTTTGTATTCTCAGATGGGTGGGCATTTGGCCCAGCAGCCAGGTGATAACAATGGAACAAGGAGACTAAGGCAGACCTACAAGGGAAGAAAGCTTCCCAGCCCTGGAGGTGCCTCACCAGCAGTGAAAATGTGCCACAGAACCCACCTCCCTTGGGATGGCCCTATCTTCATGTTACCATCAGCCACCCCAGCCAGCCCCACCAACTTAAAAGGATAAGACTGATGTCCAAGGGCTATGGGGAGGACCAGCTGTCCCTGTCCACATAAGGAGCTTTACCCAAAGATCCTTGGGTACACAAGAACACAGGCTGGGCTCAGGGGGCAGAGCAGTAGAGATCACAAATGGGATGGCAGGACTAGAATAAGACTGACAAGTATAAAGAGCTAACTTAATGATCTCATGGATTATCATCACCTTAAAAGCATTTTGTGGAGGGCTGTCCCCTTAGATCATGAAGTCAGGGTCCTTTTCCACATGCCCCTGGAGGGTGTGGTCTGTCATGAGGCCTTGTGTCAGGACCCTTCAGACTCCATGGTGGTCAGAGGGAACACCGTGTCCTACATTCTAGGAGAAGAGAAGGTGCCTGTGAGCAGGGTGTGACCTTGTCTCAGGAGGTTTATTTCAGTCTTCAGTTCTCCAAATCTGAGGTGAACATCTGCTTGTGTCAGGATGGCCTAGCTACTAAAAAGACTGCCCAATGAGGCAAGCGTAGAGTCCGCTTCCAGAACTAGTCTATTGTAGATGATAGACATGAAACGAGGAATTACAGGGTACTCTGAGGGTTAGGAAAAGAGCAGTTCAGAGTGTTAGGGGAACAAAGAGGAAGAGAGTTTTATTAATCAGTTTGTATTTGCAAGTTGGCTTTTGAAAAAGGGAGTTTTTGAACTCAGTTAACTAGGAGTCCAAGGTGTAGCCTTTAGGTGGATCCAGGTGCCCAAGTAATGCTGCCAGGAATACATTCTCCATCTCTGAGCCCTGAGGTAGGCTTTCCTTGAGCAGTGGCAAAGTGGTCACCAGAAGCTTATTTTCGGTCTGCTAAGCACACCAGAGGAAGTAGTGTGCCTCTTTTCTAAAAGCTCTGGGAAAAGTCCCAAGGAGTGTTTTCATTTCACTCTGGATCGGGTCGTGTGACAGTCCCTGACTCAATCACCACGGCCGAGGAAGGGGTGTCTCCCTGTCAAACTTGTATTGCCAAACTACTCCCAGAGTCAGAAGGTGAGCTCGGCTCCACTTTACCCAGTTGGACTGAGATTAGGGCAGGTTGGATCACTGCAAGGAAACTAGGTGCTGTCACCAAAAAGGGGAGACAGTGTATGATCTTTGACCCTGGTTCCCCAAAATAGTAGATGAGGGCAAGCATCTCTTTATAAAAGTATCCCTATTTTTATTTTATTTTATTATTTTATTTAATGTTTATTTTTGAGAGAGAGAAATAGAGTGCGAGTGGGGGAGGGGCAGAGAGAGAGGGAGACAGAATCTGAAGTAGCTCCAGGCTCTGAGCCGTCAGCACAGAGCCTGACGCAGGTCTTGAACCCATGAACCGTGAGATCATGACCTGAGCCGAAATCAGACGTTTAACCGACTGAGCCACCCAGGTGCCCCTCAGTATCCCTATTTTTATTTATTTTTATTTATTTATTTTTTTTTCAATGTTTATTTTTGGGACAGAGAGACAGAGCATGAACGGGGGAGGGGCAGAGAGAGAGGGAGACACAGAATCGGAAACAGGCTCCAGGCTCTGAGCCATCAGCCCAGAGCCTGACGAGGGGCTCGAACTCACGGACCGCGAGATCGTGACCTGGCTGAAGTCAGACGCTTAACTGACTGCACCACCCAGGCACCCCTAGTATCCCTATTTTTAAATGAGAATGGAATGATGGAACATTTTGCAACCTTCAGTGATGACGCATTGTGCATCAATGACTGCTAACCCCCATAAAGAGAGACAGTCAGGCATTATGTCCCCCTGCAGTCTTGCCAAAGAAGTCAAACCTGAGTCCAACCCAGTCTCTGGTACCGGCCACCAGTTTGCAGCAATATACTGTGCGTGTGCAATCAGCAAAATGTAGACTGTGGGAATCAGTACAAGTCAAACGACCTGGGTTCTTCGCAGAAAACTTTAAAGGGAAAGAAAGAAATGACAGGAACTATGTAGACTAAAAAAAACTTAAATAACAGTGACTCTGCCCCCAGTGTGGAGATGGGATTAGAGGGCGACCAGAGTAGATGCAGGGAGATCAATTGGGAGCCTGTCACAGTCGTCGAGTCTACATCTTAGCCTGATCCAGGTTGGTGGCAAGAGTGATGGGAAGAAAAGGACAGATTTGAGGAATCTTTGAACAGTAGAATTGACAGGACTTGGCCACAAAGAAGTCACAGGTGATGGCCAGGCCTTGGCATGGACACCCAGGTGGATGACGGTGCATTTTCTGAGATAAGGATGCCCGTGGAAGGGTGGTTTGAAGAAAAGAGTTGTTACACTTCGAGGGGCCTGGAGGGCAGTCAAGTAGAGATCCTGGCAGGGAGGTGGATGGAGTGATCTGGGAATCCAGCTAAGCAGCAGCTAAGCATCCTGGGCTGGAGCCACTGACATGCCGATCCTCCGTAAAGAAGTGGTGTTGGGAGCCACGGGACTGGACGCTCTCCCCCAGGAACACAGTTGAGTAGGGGACCCAGCACAGAGCCCTGAGATGCCAGCACTGAAGGGGTTGGGAGGGGAGGCAGCCAGGAGTGTGTGGAGTCCAAAGGCCAACAGAACAGAGGGTTATGGAGACGGGAGCAGGGTGAGATGTGCCGAGAGGTCCAAAACTATGACAGGAAGTGCCTGCAGGACTCAGTGGCATGGAAACCACAGAGACTTTGGTGGGAGGCAGCTTGGTGGGAGTGGGTGAGGGCAGGAGCCAGACTCGAGTGGGCTGAAAAGTGAAGGTGGGTGGGGGGAAATGGGCTGTGAAGAGAGGAAAGAGGACCCAAGAGTAGAGGTCTGCAGGGTTGCTAGAAGTTACTAGGAGTCCTTCATTTTTTTTTCTTTGGTTTGCAAAAAAGTGAGATGACTTCCCCAATATTCTTGGAGTAGAAACTGGAGAGAAAGATACGGAACATGCAAGAGAGGGAAGAGGGGTGGGCTCCAGAGCCAGGCAGAGGCCTTGGCCTTGGGCAGGGTCACAAGAGGGGGTAGGTGTAGATGCAGGCGAGTTTGTAGATTCGGTGGCTAAAGGTTGAGGAGCTTTTCTCCTGAGGGCTTCCATTTCCTTATTGTCGGGAAGGAAAGTCGTCTGCTGGAGGGTGGCGGGGAAGTGTGGCGTAGGGGGTCTAAAGAGGGTGGGAAGTTTGTGAAAGAGTCATCAAGAAGAGAAAGAGGGTTCTAGGAGTGGAGCAAGAGAAAAGAGTTACTGGATGTAGGTGGAGTCTGGAGTCAGAAGCTAAGTGCCCCCCAGCCCTGTCTCTTACCGGCTCTGTAACCCCAGAAGAGGCACATCACCCTTTGGGCTTCATTGTTCGTTTTCAAAAGGAGGTGCTGAGAAATGCCGCCTCAGAGGATGGTTCAGATCAGATGGGAGGACGTGTATGACAGCGGGCTCTGAAGTCACGCTCTGTGCCGGCGCCTCGGGGTTTTTTTCTCTAACATCCAGGCCTTTCCTTTCTTCGCCTTCTCTTCCCACTGCAGGCTTGGGTCGCCAACTATGAGAGGCCCCGAATGAACGCCAACTCCCTGCTGGCCAGCCCCACGGGCCTCAGCCCCTACCTGCGCTTTGGCTGCCTCTCGTGCCGCCTCTTCTACTACCGCCTGTGGGACCTGTACAAAAAGGTGAGGGGCGGGGAGGGCAGTGCACCCTGCGCCCGGTCACGGCCAAGCAGAACGGGGCTTCCGGGCCAGTCAAGGGCCTGGGCTTTCAGCCTGTGGGCACGCTGGACCACTGCTAGGGCACAGTCCCGCCACACGTCTAGGGGGTTTGGAGCCACCACGTTCGTGGCAGCTCCAGATTCCCTTGTGGGGGAGGCCTGAGCGACATGGTGCTGAGAGCTGGGTGGGTATTTGCATCCACATGCTACCCCCAACCCCAGGTGAAGCGGAACAGCACGCCCCCCCTCTCCCTGTTTGGGCAACTCCTGTGGCGAGAGTTCTTCTACACGGCAGCCACCAACAACCCCAGGTTTGACCGCATGGAGGGGAACCCCATCTGCATCCAGATCCCCTGGGACCGCAACCCTGAGGCCCTGGCCAAGTGGGCCGAGGGCAAGACAGGCTTCCCTTGGATTGACGCCATCATGACCCAGCTGAGGCAGGAGGGCTGGATCCACCATCTGGCCCGGCACGCTGTGGCCTGCTTCCTCACCCGCGGAGACCTCTGGGTCAGCTGGGAGAGCGGGGTCCGGGTGAGTGCTCTCTCGGGGGAAGCTGGCCTGTTCCTTCTTGTCAGGCCCAGCAGGGGCAGCCCTCTTCTGGGCTGGGGCATGGGGTAGGATCCCTGGATCCTGGGCATCCCCTCCAAATCCTCTCTGGTTTGCCCTCCGCAGAAGGGCTTTGGCTCTCCTCCATGGGGAGATGTATGGTAACTTGGGGAGAATCATGGCAGGAGGTCCTCAAGGTGGCTGATTGTCCCACACTCTCCCCATCTAGGTATTTGATGAGCTGCTCCTGGATGCAGATTTCAGCGTGAACGCGGGCAGCTGGATGTGGCTGTCCTGCAGTGCTTTCTTCCAACAGTTCTTTCACTGCTACTGCCCTGTAGGCTTTGGCCGCCGCACAGACCCCAGTGGAGACTACATCAGGTGAGGATGCGGTCCAGGCTCTCTGCTCTGGCTGCTGTGGCCTGCTCCTAGGATGAGATACCCTTGGCCCTTTGAAGGAGAGTGCCAGTGTGCTGACCGGTTGTCCGATGTATGTGTTTCAGGCGATACCTGCCCATATTGAAAGGATTCCCCTCTCGATACATCTATGAGCCCTGGAATGCCCCAGAGTCCATTCAGAAGGCAGCCAAATGCATCATTGGTGTGGACTATCCCCGGCCCATTGTCAACCATGCTGAGACCAGCCGACTCAACATTGAGCGAATGAAGCAGATTTATCAGCAGCTCTCCCGCTACCGGGGACTCTGTAAGGAGCCGCCACTCCCGCCACCATCCCCTAGCTCACTAGGGGCAGGACAGCACCTACCTGCGGGCTCAGAGGGGGTTTCCAGATATTTGCAAAGGGAGACTGAGTGCTCTCTTTTGAGCTGTTGAGTTGACTTGACTTCCCAGGGCACAGGGCACTGTAGGCCAGGCTGGACGGGGCCTCTCTTCGTCGTGGCCACAGCGGGAAGCGATGGAGCCCCAGTGTCATGGCCCAGCACCCCCTTTCCCACCACCGCATCTTGTTTTCAACCGCCTGGTGGCCCTCTAGAGTCCTGAGAGATTACATTCTGATCGTATCCCTGCCTCTCTCCCAGGTCTGCTGGCTTCTGTCCCTTCCTGTGTGGAAGACCTCAGCAACCCGGTGGCAGAGCCCAGCTCGAGCCAGACTGGGAATGTGAGCAGTGCAGGTGAGTAGCAGCTGGCCTCCTGGGGCCCGTGTCCACCCGGAGGACACTGCAGAACTACCACCAGTTCAGTCATTGAGGGCTGAGGACAGAGGCCGGAATGAATCTGTGCCCTTATAGAGAGCTTATATTCCTCTTGGCAGAGACAAACAGTAAAGGAACTGTGTAAGAGCATTTTTCATAACAAGTGCTTTGGGGGAAAATAAAATTGAATGACCTGGTAAGAGAGGGGCTGGGGAAGGGGGATTCCTTCAGGCTCTTTAGACAGAATTAGTCAGGAAACCCCTTTCTGAGCAGGACCCTGGTAACAAGGAGAACCAGCCTTTCCAAGAACTGGGGGAAGAACATTCCAGGCAAGGGGAATAGCAGGGAAAGACCCAGAGACGAACGAGTTTAGCCCATTCGAGGCACAGAGGAAGGGAAGCCGGTGCTGCTTGGCGTACCCCGAGGGAGGAGCTAGAGTGAGCTGGGGACCAGGTGTGGCAGGAGCTGTGTCACATGGGCCCGCCCCCCTCCCCCCCCCCCCCCCACCCCGAGGAGGAGTAGGTTTGTGTCATCAGCGCACTGAGGAGGCACTGAGGGGTGGTCAGTATGGTGAAGGTGTGTGACCTGACCTGTGTTTTCAAAAGCTCCCTCCGCCTGCTGTGTGGAAGGGACAGTGCGGTGCGGGCAGGCCCAAGGACAGGGAGACTAGAAAGGAGGCAACCGTGGTGGTCCAGGCAGGAGGGGGCAGCACAGTCCGGTGGTGGCAGCAAAGAGAGGTCAGACAGTCTTGCCGAATTCTTCACCTCCTCCCTTCAGCTCTGGGATCGATGTCAGTAAGATGAGACCAGCAAGAGCGCCAGGGGTTTTTCTAGTTTGCCAAGCCAGGCTAGCTCCACAGATGAGGGTGCTGCTTGTTCTGCTTCAGGAGGCTGATCCAGCGTCTCCGAGGGAACGCCTGACCTTCAGAGCAAGGGCAGCAGACACGCCAGAGCAGTCTGTGGCCTGGAGCCCGTGGGATTTGGGGCCCAGAAGCTGGCCCTGCCTCCAGCAGGCCTGGTCATGCCCTCCTTAGACATTTCCAGGCAAGGTCACTGCCAAGAGAAGACCGAGGGGCAGACCTGAGGAGCAACTCGTTGGCATGGCTTTGAGGCAGGCTCCCTGCCCCCTGGAAGAGCTGCCGTTGCACAGTGTCGGGTCCTCTTGGCTCAATGCAGGGTCCTTGTGACACTTTGACCTGCTTCTCTACAGGCCCAAGAGCGCTACCGAGTGGCCCAGCATCCCCGAAACGCAAGCTGGAAGCAGCCGAGGAGCCACCGGGCGAAGAACTCAGCAAACGGGCGAGGGTGGCAGGGTTGCCCGCCCCAGAGCTGCCGAGCAGGGACGTCTGAGGGTGAGTGACAGCGCAGATTCAGCTGGAGGAAGGAGGTGGGAGAGGTGGACAGGGGTCTGGAAAACTACTGCCCTGCCAGCTGAAGGCTAAAACCCAGCAAACCAGATGAAAACCTGGTGGCAACTGCATGATTTTTTCTAGGATTTCAGCTCTAAATTTCTTCCATTCTGACTTCTATGCCTCTTAAATTTTAAAAAGAAATTTAAAAGTAAAGCGTTTTTCTTTCTTTACCAGCTAAGGAAAAACCTTTCTTTCCCCCTCCCCCCCCCCCCACCTTTGGCTCTTTCTACCTATCAAAGTGAGGCAAATCCCACAAAAAGAAAGCAGAGACCCGGAGAGGAAGCTGTAGGAGAAATGGCCCCATGGCAGGATCTGAGGATGCTCCTGGACCTTCTGCCCTCGTGGACGGGCTGTGTTCCATAGGCAGGCCAGTGGAGGGCAGCACTGACCTTCAGAAGACAAGCAGAGGGCTGGGCACTGCTGGCCAGGCCCAGCCCTGCCTGAGGACCAGTAGAGTCTGGCTGCCCATGGTCTCTGCCTCTTGAAGCCACTCCTCTGTTCTCACCTTCCTCCTGGCCTTGGCTCTGCACTTCCCTGTCAGCACTCAGCTTTCTTGGAAGCCCCCTGAATGTCATTTACAAAATAAAAATTGGCTCCCTCCCCAGAGCAGGAAAGGACTTTTATGCCTTTCTTGGGGAAATATAAATTACTCTTCTCTTTGAGTCATCATCCCAGGCTGTTCTTTATGTGCCATGTCTGCGTCATTAGATTGGAGAGGATGCTTTTTCTCTATGGAGCCCATGGATTCTTTTTTCCACACCCTTCCATTTCAGGGCCAGGTGAGGCCATCTGATTTGAGCGGCTAAGCTTGAGTGCTGGGTGAGACAACGATTGTTTGATGCTTGTGCCCTCTACCCTATGAGGCTCTTGGTCATAGACGTCACTGATAGATTTGTGCTGGCTTGTTCCAGAAGCACTGGCAGGCTTAGATACTACTCTCTTAGTTATCTCTTAGCTCTTTGATACTAAGCAAAGTTCATTCTGCCTTACAAATCTGGACCTGGCCAGGCTGTCACTCCCGACTTTCAGGTGAGAAGATCAAAGAATAGAGAGGTTAAATGTCTGGATCAAGGTTGCTCAGTAAGCTAATGGCATCCAATTCAGCATGAAATTATTGCCAGGAGCTATGTGAGGTAGGGGAGTATATGCATATAAGATAATGTGATGATGCCCACCCACAAGCATTTAACAGTCTGCTTAGAAAAAGAGGGCAAATAACTTCTAGTTCCTAGACAGATGATATAGACTCTACATGCTTGTCATAAGCCAGCGGTTGGTGGGCTGGAGTGATCAGGGAATACAGTACAGAAGTTTACACTTGGGGCTAAAAGGTAAGTTGGATTTAAACCACAAGGAGGGCATTTTGGAGAAGAAAAGTAGCTTAATGATTATGTGATCTTGTACAAGTTAGTTAACTGGTATGAGACTTCGTTTCCTTACCTATAAAGTAGGTTGTTACAAAGGCTAAATTGTTACATTTATGTGTCTGATAGGAGCGCGCGGCACTGCTAGGAGTAGGAAAGCTGTCTGCTCTGGCTCCAGCAGACAGGGGTTTGTTTTTCTCACCTAACAGGAGGCCCTAATGCGCGCCTTGCTGGTTTTGAGTTGGCTCAACTATGTCAGAGCCAGTTTCTCTGAGATTCTCTTGTTCTGTGGTGTCAAGGTGGCTGCCACAGCCTCAGCCATCAATTTCTCATCCAAAGCAAGAAAGAAGAGACCACTGTGCTCATTTATCAGTAAACACACACCAAGTCAACACAGTTTGCCAGACACTTTTGTGCACATGAGGATACTGAGACGTGCTGAACAAGACTGACAAAGGCCCTTCCCTCTTGGGTGCATCTTGGTGGGAGGAGACAGATGGTAAACAAGTAGATATAGTGGAGAGGCTCTACGTGGTATGAAGAAAAAAAATAACGTTGGTAAGAAGATAGAAAGTAAAGGTTGGCCCACAGTGGGGGGTTGCAATTTTAAGATTGGAGAAGAACAAACAAACAAAAAGATTGGGAGGGGATGCCTCTCTCCCTTTTCATCAAGAAAATAAAAGCTTTCCCAGAATACCCTTCTCCCGGCTTTTCATGTTGGTCTCATGAGCCCACACTGAGTCACAAGGCCACCTCCAGTGTGGGAAGTAGGGATCCAGGTTATTAGGATTGGTTTAGACCATTGGTTTTCCAACTTGAGTGAGAAACAGAATCCCCTGGAGGATTTGTGAAACCACAGATTGCTGGGCCCCACCCCCAGAACTTCTGATCCTGTAGGTCTGGGGTGGGGCCTGAGAATTTGCATTTCTTTTTTTTTTTTTTTTAATGTTTTTAATTTTGAGACTGAGAGCATGAGCAGGGGAGGGTCAGAGAGAGAGGGAGACAGAGAATCCAAAGCAGGCTCCAGCCTCTGGGCTGTCAGCACAGAGCCCGATGTGGGGCTCAAACCCACAGACTGTGAGATCATGACCTGAGCTGAAGTCGGACACTTAACCGACTGAGCCACCCAGGCGCCCCGAGAATTTGCATTTCTAACAAGTTCCCAGCAGCCGATGATGCTGCTGTTCTGGGACTGTACTTTGAGACTCACTGACTTAGACCAATCATGATCCATTGTCTGTGCCGGTCTGTGACCCACTGAACAAAATCAGGGTTTTGGTAGCTAGGAAGTGTGGGTACTGGTAAGACAGCTAACAGCGTCTAGGTAATAGGCAAGGCAGTTAGCCCAATGCCTGGCTCATAAGTATCCAGTAAATGGTAGCTATTATTATAGATATCATCACTATTATTTTAGAAGAACATAAGGCTACTGTTGGGTTGGAGCCTGCAGGGTCTTAAATGTCAGGCAGGTGAGTCCTTGTACTCTGGACACTAAGGACCATTTTGGAACAGGAGAGTGAACTGATCAAACAGGCGTTTTTGGAAGGCATTGGGCTGGGGTCTGCAGAGGAAATGATGGCAGTGGGGGAGCCAGCTTAGACGCGATAGCAGTGACTCCAAGTAAAAACATTACAAGGGTGCGGACTTCAGCCTGTCTCTGGCCTGGCCACCCAGGAGATTATCCGTTGGTCAACTGGGATCTTAAGGACTGATTCTCAAGATTTACTATGCTCTTAATCATGGCTAATTGCTTGGAAGTGGGGGGCTAGGAGGTCAGAGGACAAGACAGACTGGGGAAGAATGCACGTGTTCTTTGAAAACCCTGAGAGAAGAGAGTATACTTGGGTTTCACTGGGTGCTGGTGGTAGTGCCTGGCCCCCAAGACATTCAGCATCCTTATCTGTAAAACAGTGATAATAGCACCTTGTCCCCTGCCCTGCCAATCGAGCACACGTTAGGGAAAGAAAATGAAAACCCGTATGTGCAAAAAAGCCTTTGAACAAGGTCAAATGCACCATGGAGACGAAATCACATTACCATCTTGTACATGCTTCTCAGGGTGTCTTGAATTGTGTTATTGTTACTTTAGCCAGAGGCAGCCCTCCGGGCTAAGTGGACCACAGAGCTGTGGCCACGTGGCCAGAGTTGACACGGGACACTGAGAAGCAGGAGACTTACCCTTCTCCCCTCTTCTCTTGGTCAGCATTAGTTGTGTGACTTGGGGCAGGATACCTGGCCTTTCTGAGACTGCATCTATAAGGTGTGACTAATCATTCTTTACCAGCCTGAAGGCTCCATCCTGAATCTTCTGAGGCCCCATTTAGCTCTGAGCTCTGTGGCTTTGTGATTCCATTATTTCTAATGCCTCAGAGCTATGGCAGTTCACAGGACAGACAACAATTTACAGTGTAAAACATGCCTTGATATCAGTAGGTTTCATGCTTACCTAAAACCCACACCAGTGTCTGTTCTGCATTTGGTGGTATTGTACAATGTTCACTAAACTGAAAAATAAGCCAGTCTCCAAATAGCTATCATTTCAGAGGCTTCCCTATAATCCCTAAAGCTGCTGACTGCTCAGGATTCCATTAGCCTCGAATTGTGTACAGATTTTTCTTATTGGTCCAATTGCTTTGTCATGGGGGAGCAGCGCACATGATCCATTTGCCCATCGGCTGGCACACAGTGGTTGTTGAGAGAAGCCCCAATTGAATACAGAAGTCTCCTGGCCAAGGGTCACCTCTTCCCCTCCCCTGCCCACAGGTCACCAAGCTTGGTTAGCCCTGGGGCTTCACTGCAGAAAACCTGACGTCTGGAATCTCTTCCTTGTCGTTTTAGCACTTCTGTTGTGTGTCCCTCATGTGAAACAACGTATGGGAAAGGCAGCGGGTGACCTAAAATGCTACACAGTAGATGTGGAGACAGTGGGACTCTGGTCTTACGCTCAGACCAGTGTCTGCATTGCCATCCTGCGCTCACTGCCTGGGAGCCTTCACCTGAGTTGCCTCACCTCTCCTCACCTCTCCACTTCTCACTTCCTGACCTGGAAACGAGAAGTTGGGACTCAGTGTCCCTTTGCACTTTCCCAACCAAGTAGCTGTTGGCTGGCTGACATCCCCTCCCCTTGCTGTAGGATTTATATGGTGCAGGAAGGGAAAGGGTGTCACGGACATGAGAAATGAGACGGAGCTGAGAGCCCTGCTTTGTAGCCCATCTCAGCCCATCCAAGCCCGGCTGTGCCTCTGTTCCTCCTTCCTCCTAACTTGCGAGCTGGTGGCAAACCCTCTGCCCCTTTCAAGCTCCTGGGCACCGAGACCTGGTTGCAGGCTCCAAAGTTTCTGCCAACCTTGAGCTGTTGGGGTATCCTCTGCTGATGTAAGCTCCTGCGTGCACGTCATCCACACGCCCCTTCTGGGCTGGGGTCAGGGGAAGGGTAGACTCACAGACTTGGATTTCTTGTTAGCATCTGGCTCACAGGTAGCCTGGGGGTAATTCGAACAGTGGGTGCACTGAGGGAGGCGGTCATTAACTTACTTTGTGTTCAGCTGCTGCTTCTGTGTTTCTTACATTTAATGACAGGTTGAAAGAGTTGGACGATTGAGAGATTGATTTTTCAGTGCATGTTTTATGAGTTGATTTTTCCCTTGGTGCCTCCCCCTACCTGTTCTTCCCTTTCTTTTAATGCTGCAGTTGTCATTTTCTTGCAGGGCCTCCTTTGATTTCCCCAGTCCACGTTTTTTTCTGCAGACTTATGCCCTGGCTTGAGAACAAGAGCACAGGAACTACCTAGTTACCTGCTGATCAAGGAGCTTGAGTAACTAGTTGACCAGGCCTTTGACTGATTTCGTGGACAAGCATATCCTGGTTCTTCCAAACCTTGGTTTTCTGTATTTGTGTTTTTGAACCCATCACAGAGGGACTTGGGTCACAGGGGCTTATCTGAGGCCCACACACTGCCATCTCCCTTCCTGAGCCTGCCCCATAGCGAAGTCACACCCAAGTCTACATAGGTCTGAAGTGCTAGCATTGTAGCCACCTGACTGCTTATATTCTAGGCATTGGTTCTTTTTATTGTTGCTTTCCTTTGGAAAATGTTTAATTGTGATGCAGAATAATTGAGGAGCTGACAAATACATTGCTCGGATTTTAGATGTGCAGGCAACAGGACATATCTTATGCTGTCACAGCAGACTGGAATACCCACTCACTGCCAGTGTGCACCAGATGCAGACAGGAAATGTTGCACGTTAAATAACATATCCTCTTGATTACTGTACTTTATGTGAGATTTATTATAAGCCTAATTCTAATTCAGTGAATGCCATCCACAGATTGTATGGTGGGTCATTGTCACTGTGGGGCGTAAGGCAATCATTAAGAAGCTTGACAGGCAAAGCATATTAGAAAATAATTTTATAAATTTGATTAAAGATACTTGCAAAGTCACATTAATTCCAAAATAATGTTTTCTATACATATGGTGACTTGGGAAGTCTTAGGCCATCCCCTGAGAAAACATAATGAAGATAAGCAGCTAAAAAAAAGAGAGAGAAAGGATTTTGATACTTTGCAATGAAAAGACAGTTTAAGCATTTGAATTAGACCTGTCACTGAAAAGTGCATTTTTTTTTAAGTTTTATTTATTTATTTTAAGAGAGAGAGAGTATAAGCAAGGGAGGGGCAGAGAGAGGGGGGAAGAGAGAATCCCAAGCAGACTGGTCTTGAACTCATGAACTATGACATCATGACCTGAGCCAAAATCAAGAGTCCGACACTTGGGGGTGCCTGGGTGGCTCAGTCAGTTAAGCATCCAACTTCGGCTCAGGTCATGATCTCACAGTTCATGGGTTCAAGCCCCACATCGGACTCTGTGCTGACAGCTTGGAGCCTGGAGCCTGCTTCTGATTCTGTGTCTCCCTCTCTCTCTGCCCCTCTTCCACTCACACTTTGCCTCTGTCTCTGTCTCTCTCTTTCAAAAATAAATAAATGTTAAAAAAAATTTTTTTTTAAAGAATCAACACTTAACCAACTGAGCCACCCAGGCACCTGAAAAGGGCTTTTTTAACCAAAAGCAAGTCAATGCTGTTAGCAAGTACATGGATCCATTCATTATTCAGGTGATCTCAGGAGTGAAGGCAAGGCTCTTGTCTACTCTTCCATAAAGGCCCCATAGACCCTGGACAACCGCTATGGAGTGCCATTGCCCATTGAAAATAAGGGCATGTCTCCTCCCTTAGGTCAAGATGGAGAGGGAGCCTGGAAATCCTTAGTCCCGTAATACATACCCCAAATCCTCTAAGGCACTCAGTCATCTTCTATTGCTAAGCCCTAGCTCTGTAAGCAACAATCATAAGTACTTAGAGACAAGTTTGCCAGAAGCTGTGAAGATCACTGGTTACAATTAAGCATTTGCTTACACAATTACGCTGCCTAGTGTTCGATCAGAGAATCTGGAAAAGACGGGGGTTTCTGTCTCCCCGTTACAAAGATTTCATTGCTTCAAACTCTAGAACAGTCCTGTCAGATATACAATGCATGCCACAAGTATAATTTTAAATTTCTAGTAACCACATTAAAAAGTAAAAAGAAAAAGTGAAATTAATTTAATGAAAATATTTTTTTTCCCAACCATATATAGGCATTGGTTCGTAAACCCTTTTTTGGGTTACCCGTGCTTTGGAGAGTCTGATAAAGGATGGATCCTCCCCAGGGGCACCAGCGTGGCTCAGTCAGTTAAGTGTCTGACTTCAGCTCAGGTCATGATCTCATGGTCCGTGAGTTCGAGCCCCGCGTTGGACTCTGTGCTGACAGCTTGGAGCCTAGAGCCTGCTTCAGAGTCTGTGTTTCTCCCTCTCTCTCTGTCTCTCCCCCACTCGCACTCTGTCTCCCTCTCTCTCTGCAGAATACAATAAAAACGTTTAAAAATTCAAACAAACAAAAAAAAGGATAGATTCTCCCCAGAAACTTGTAGCAATTCATACACACAGAAAAATGTGCACAGAACTTCAGGGTCCTCATGGACTGCCCCTTAATCCTATCCTTGGACCACAAAGGGGCCAAGAACCCCAGAGTTAGAGCCCATATTCTAAGGAATCTTCATGCACTCTTTATCCTCCCCCATCCCTTAAAGGTGGAGAAAACAAGATAAAAAGAGGTATTGGGTAAGAGGACCTGTATGGTACACTCTCCATTCCATTCAGGAAAAATCCCGAGTTTTTCAGTTTCAGAAGAAAAGTCATCTCTGGCTTAACAGGAGCCACAGAGAGACCTGTGTGTAAAACATATACCACAGCATGTTTCAATAAACATGTATACTTCAGAAACAAATACATTTACTTTTAGGAAAATATGGCTAGGTCATTTTGGTACAAGCTTAAAGGAAAAATTGAAAATAATGTATATTTTAAAGAATGAGGTACTCAGACCATCTGGGTGGCTCAGTCAGTTAGGTGTCTGACTCTTGATTTCAGCTCAAGTCATGATCTCACAGTTCATGAGATTGAGCCCCACATCGGGCTCCTGTGCTGACAGCACAGAGCCTGCTTGGGATTCTCTCTCCCTCTCTCTCTGCCCCTCCCCTGCTTACACTCATGCTCTCTCTCTCTCTCTCTCTCAAAAATAAGTAAGTAAAACTTAAAAAAAGAGTGGGGTACTCAGTACTGACTCATTCAGGTATCACTCTTACATTTGCTCTTTATTTCGCCCAGCTTCTGGATAACGTATCATCATCTGGATAAAATCTTCAGATTTAACATTTGTCTTAAAAGGGTTGCATGTGTCAGAAGACTGATTCTGAATCTTTGACTCTTCAGAGCATTTTCCCTCTTCCGTTAAATTCTAAACTTCCATTTATATTGCTTGGATGTATATTAGTCTCCATGCTCCCATGTTGAATTTCTTTTTATAGTCTCTAAAAGTCTTGACGAGCAATACTAGAACATAGAGATTACTTAATGGCAAAAATACAGGTGTCAGCATCAGACCTGGGTTTCATGGTTTGGCCCTGCCACTTTTGATGCTATCGTCCTAGGCAACTTATCCTGTCTATCTTCTGTTTTCTCATTTGTAAAAATGGAGGCCATGTCTTCAGGATTAACAGGATCATGGGGAGCCTGGGTGGCTCAGTTGGTTGAGCGTCCAACTTCGGCCCTGACGGCACAGAGCCCAATGTAGGGCTTGAACTCACAAACCATGAGATCATGGCCTGAGCCAAAGTTGGATGCTCAACCCACCCAGGCTCCCCAAAACTGTACAAACTTTTAATGGAACCCTGTATGTCTCTGTGCACTCTCAAGTTCACTGGACCCATTCAAATAGGCAGCCCAGCACTAAGACAGGCTTACCCTGTCCTCTGTTAGCAGACATGAGTCCGTTTCTTCTCTCTGCCCCAGATTCAGAATGTCATAAATATTTAAAATGATTCTTCCTGGTGTCTCCACCCCCACCCCCCCCATCTTCTAGCACTTTGCCAGAGTTCTTTTATCTATATGTGGAAATTTGTTCACTGGCTGATTCTAAACTCAGTCTTTGTCTTCATCTTCAAATTACTGGTCCCAGCTGGCTTCTCTTCCAGCCATATTTTTCTGAATATCTCTGGCAGCAGCCATTGTGCCTTGCTGTGAAAACTGCCCTTGTCCTATCAGAGCAAGTGTCATCCAAGGCCTCGGTTGAGTCTCATAGAGCGTTCTCCTCCTCCTTTCCTGCCCTGAGCCAAGGAGGCCCAGAGGGTCTGCAGGGGATAGCTGGTTCTGTGTCGCCACTTCAGAGGGGCAGTGTTCAGGCACTCGGTGGCATCCCAGCAACAGCCTTGTCCCCAGGCCTGTGCAGTTCACTCTAGGCTCTTCTCAGTTCCCAGCCTGAGTGTCCCCCGAGAAGCAGACAGAGGAGTTTGTGTCCCTGGGCAACTAAGCGGCCTCCTGAATGCTCCTTTTTGCATTTGTTTTTCTCTTTCAGCTGCAGCGCTGTAGCTCCACGAGCGAAGCCTGGGTGCCCGAACAGCCACCGTGGCAGCAGAGTGCAACCTGCAGAAAAGCTGATCACCGACAGAGATTGAGAGAGCGAGTGTGCATGTGTGTACGCGTGCGCGGAGGAAGGAGTGGTGTGCCTGTTTGCGTGTGCATGCCTCTGTTTACACTCTTGTGATTTCGAACGCTGCTGGGGCTGGAGGAATACATGTAGCAGCTTCACCTCAGCCTCCAGACACCAGGCTAGAGGTCATGGCGGTGACTTTCAGCCAAACCTGTCCCTGTGAGCCAGCTCCCTTGTCTGAATAGAAGAGTAGAAGGACCCTAGCTGGGATTCTGGCCTCTGCCCCCACCCTAACCCTGAGCCCTCCCTCCCTCTCTCGTCACATCAGACTGAGGAGCGAGTGGGAGGGCAACATGGCTGGCTCTGGTCCAGAGCATGGGATTCTAGAAGCAGCCCTGCTGAGTTCCTGCTTTATGACCCTGGAGGCTGGGCAGGCTGGAGGGGACAGATGCTGTCCAGACACAGTCACCTGGCCCGGCTTCTTTCTTATTTTAAGATTTCCTGCCACTGGCTCCTCAAGACCCCTCCTTGGGCATCTGGGACTGAGCATGAGGCTGTAAACAGATCTGAAAACTTGATGTCATCATGGGGAAGTACAACCAGCTACCTGACTGGTGTGCCATATACATAGTACTGTAGACGGTAGCCTAAAAAGCGCATCTGCCTTTCTGGGGCTGAAAACCTAAGGTTCGGAACGGAATCCCAGCTTTTACTCTTCCTTCCTCAGAAGCTGAGAGCCAGCCCGAGTGCTGACTGTGGAGTCAGCGCCTCCACCAGGAGGAAGCCAGGTTCCTGGTGATAGAAGGCCCCCTGGCTCCCTGGCTGTACCGCAGTGCTGCCTGAGGTCAGCTGACAGCCAGGAAAGCCATTCTGTCCTGTGGTCTGTAGGCTTCTGGGGCCTGCCTGGGGCTGGTCAGCATCCAAGTGCTGTGTCAGCTCTCCCAGTAGCTGGATGCCAAGGACCCCGGCAGGTAGACTCAGGTGGGAACTGCCAGGGACTGTTGGGAAATGTCCAGGTAGAGACCCCACCCAGCACACCAACCCTTCCAGAAGCAGCAGGTGGGAGGTTTGACCCCGAGAAGCCAAGGCCTTGCATTCCAGAAGTGGCCTGGCCTCCCACCTCAACCCTCCCACTGTTGAAGGCCTGTGGAGAAAGACATAATGAAAAGGACTGTGTGGTCAGCTGGAGCAAGTCTTCCTTCCACCCTGTGGCCTGCACTTGAGCCACAAAGTGAGAGTGTGTGTGTGTGTGCGCGCGCGCATGTGTGTGTCTGTGTGTGTATAGGTGCGTGCGTAACTGAGAGGCTAATTCCTCTATGGATTTGTGTCCTCACCTGTAACATTAGGCTGGCCTCTGGGCCTTTTCCTCTCTACCTCCCCTGTGACCTTTCCTAGCCTCATAGCTGTTAACTCCCTTGGCCCTAGCCCTGTCCCTCACTGTCCTCCTCTGTCCTCGGACCAGAACCCTGGAGTCAGGCTTCTGTCTCCTACAGCTGTCCGGCACATTGACAGGCTTCTTCCTGAGATGTCCTCAGGTTTTCTCAGCCAGAGAGCTGCCTTTAGAGTCCGACTGTTGTATGTCTGTCACCCTCACTACAAATGTCCCGTAATCCTGTGGGGGAAGCAAGGTACAGGCGATGGTGTATATTCACAGCATTGGGTTGGGGTCTTCTCTGTTCCCCAGCCCCAACCAGGAGGAAAGAGAATGAGGGGTTGTTGTCAGAAGGGGAGTAGAGCGAGCCTTGGAAGGCTGTTTTGAGAACTTGAGGAGGCCGGAGTCAGTATTTATTTAGCAGCACATTCAAATATCAGGATGATTCCCTTTTCCTGCCTGTTAGATGATGGCTCTCTTCCCCCTACTTCACCATCCCTGGCAAGCTGGCCCATCCCCAGTGGAATAGAGTGGTCCACTCTTGGAGCTGGGAGGGTCAGGGTGAGGATAGGGTGCGTCTGATGGCCCCGAGCTCCGTGATGGCTTCATGCCTTCCCTCTTCTGGCCTAGGTGTTCACAGGGCTGCCACAGCATATTGCCCCAAATCCCGATCCAAGGGCCAGCATGGGGGAGAGATGGTCGCAGGCAAAATGCACTTTATACAGAGATTTTATTCTTACTGAGAAGGTGTGTTTCTCCCACATTTTGTGAATATTCACTTGTTTCATAAATGTCTGATACTGTCTGAGCAAAGCTGTGTTGTTGTCAATCTTGTGGGAGGTCTGGTAACCAGGAATCTGTGAGGCTGAGCCTGAATGAAGCCTTAGGCCAGACCATCTTGGTTGTGCTGGAACCAGGAGCTTCTCACCCTGCCTGAGACTTGGCAAGAGGGAGAGGGATGGGTAGAGATGGAGGAAGTGGGAGGTCCCTAGGTGAGTGGCCAGAGCAGACTAGTGGCAGTTTCACAGCTTGGCCAAGTTGGGGGGTCAGTCACCTAGAAGGGTATAGAGCACTCTAGGCCCAGGATTTTATCTTGCGGTGACTCAGCCTCTTGGCCCACCTAAAACCCCCAGGGCTGAGGATCAGTCCATCCAGTTAGGGCTCTCTCCAGGCCCTCAGTCCATCCTTTATCTTGACTCAGCCACTTAAGCACTGTGTGGTGTGAAGGGGACACAGGCAGCAAGAACTCTGATCTAACCAGGTGATCAGCATCTGCCCGGCTTTTTTGCCTCATGCCATCTGGCCAGAGAGTGGCCCCTCTCTGCAGTGTGTGTGGGCTTTCCTATGATGACTTCTAGCCTTGGATCACTGGAAGAGTTTTGTTAGCCCACACCACACACCAGCTTCTTGTGGGCAGGGGCTCAGGCAGGGCCCAAGAATACACAAGCTGTCCCGCACAGAGAAAGTGGAAAAGGGGAGAAACTTGGCCCCGGGTTTCATCTCATTCTTAACTCTGCTTTGAAACTCCTTCCCACCAAGACCTGGACCTGTCCCTCCCTCTCTCCCGTCTCCTGGCTTCTCTCTAATGTGTCTCTGGCTTGGCCTCAGGAGCTAAGATACCTTTGTTCTTGAGCAAAAGATTCTGGAAGATGGAATTGTCTGACACATGCACACTCCTGACCTGAGGACGCTCTTAGTTGAGGCAAGCACACGCTCTTAAGCAACAATTATTAGCCATTATGACATGACTGCTTTCCTGGGAGCAAAAGCCAGGCATCTGAGCAGCAGGTGGTTGCTGTTTGGTCCTATGAAAGGAGGCTGAGCTAAGATAGCAGGAAAGGTAAAGTGGCCGCTCCTCTAGGCCCAAAGGCAGGGAAAAGACCTTTGGCACTAGGTAACGGGATGTTCTCGATGCTGGAGGGGGAGTTGTTTCCTGCAGAGCTTTCTGGGAGCTACATTAAAGGAAAAGGGGCTAATTTGACCAGTTGGCCGTCCAGATTTGCAAATAGGATCCCACAAGTTGTGAAATAGTTTGCCCCTTTTTCAAAGAGAGGTAAGGACGGGTAGAGGACAGGACCTCTGCAGTTCTCAGGAGACCAGAGAAACCAGTGAGGTTTGGTCAGAGCCTCTGTGACCTACCAAAGCTGGGGCCCTAGCCTTGGCCAGCAGTTTGTCCAGCAGTCCATGCTCTGTAAAATAACTCACAGGCTTAGACTTCTTAGGGGAGAGACCGGGAGGGAGCCATGGCCTGAAGTTAGCAGGGGTAGAGGTGCTGGAGGGAACAGAGGAACCATTAGAAGAATCCCAAGAAGTCAATTATGGCAGCAGGAGGAAAGGCCAGCTCCTAGTCTTAGAATGTGAGAAATCAGGGGTGCCTGGATGGCTCAGTCAGTTGAGTGTTTTGACTATTGATCTCAGTTCAGATCTTCATCCAAGGGTCATGAGTTCAAACCCTGCATTGGGCTCCACGCTGGGCAAGCCTGCTTTAAAAAAAAAAAAAAAATTAAAAATAAAGAATGTGAGAAGCCAGCTATGGCGTGCAAGAGAGAGGTGTTCTGCAGGAAATGAAATTGGGATGACAAGTGAGAAGGAGAGAAATCTGAGAAAGTCCCAATGTGAGGGAGGAGAAACAGAAAAACCAGGAGGAAAGGTTCAGTTCACCATAAATAGCTGTTTGGGGCTAAAGGTGGGGCTTGGGTCAATCTTTGAAGAGAAGACCCTCTAGGGAGAGTCCATGAGAGGTAAGGGGACAGGGTTGGGTAAGACCCGGATCCTAGCGAGGAGGTGGGGTGTTCCCTGCCTCTGGTGACAACATATTTGTATTACTTTTCATCCTCACAACAACCATGAGAGGGACCATTATTGTCCCCATTTCACAGACGAGAAAACCAAACTTAGGACTGTAAAAGCACTGATGCAAGGCCACACCACCTATTCACTTAGGAAGCCAGGCTGTGATTTCATGCCATCTGACTCCAAACCTGCCTTGCTCTAGGAGCCCACACCCAAAAGCATCTCACCGTTCTCTGCCTTCCTCCACGGCCCTCTTTTCCTGTCCGCCTTCTTTGTCTGCTGCTGGGGACCAACTAGGGCCCTGGGGACCAGGGTCCCGCCATTAGTTCCCTGATACCCAAGCGCTAGAGCCACCCGAAGGGCAGAGCCCCCACGGGCACGAAGATTTTGAAGAAGGGGGAAGAGGGCAGAAGAGTCAGTGTGGGACTCAGCCCGGCTGAGCCGAGCCCAGGGGCCACGGGGGCCGCGATTTCAGCACCTCGGAGAGCGCCGGAGGGGCGGGACCGTGGGCGGGGCGGGGCGGGGCGCACGAGACCCTAGCCTGGGCCCGGGGGCGCGCGGCGGCGCTCGCGCCAGTCCCGAGAGCGGCGCGCGGTCCAGAGCCGCGCCCTGCCCTGCGCAGGTGCGCCCGCCGCACCCGCCCCAGCTGGAGCCCCGCGGCGGCGGCGGCCTCTCGCCGCGCCCCCGCCTCCTTCCCATCCGCCGCCGCCGCCTTCGCCGCCGCCGCCGCCGCCGCCGCCTCTGCGCCGCGCTCCGCCCGGATGGCCAGGGCTGTGCCGGAGAATGGCGGAGCGAGAGAGCGGCGGCCTGGGCGGGGGGGCCGCGTCCCCGCCTGCCGCCTCCCCGTTCCTGGGGCTACACATCGCGTCGCCGCCCAATTTCAGGTGAGAGTCCCCGGCCGCCGCGCCCCGCCCTTCAGCCGGGGCTGAGGAGCCCGGGCTTCCCCCACCCCCACCCCCATCCCCCAGCACTGACACCCCGACCCCTGGAACGGGAGGGCGGCGTGGTGATGGGGTTCCCTCCCTGGACAGGGTCCGCAGAAAACCCCTCAGCCTCAAGTCCAGGCTGATAGCTGCTGCATAGCCGTGGTGCAGCTCCCTCCGCCATTCCATGCCCTAGGCTAGGAGATTCAGAACTGAAATTGGAGGAGGGGGCGCTCAGGCCGCCTTCTCCCCCACTTTGGTACTGCGGCAGGGCCTGGGGTCTGGACTGAGATCCCAGAGGAGGCAGGCAGGCTAGGGCTTTGCCTATGCCCAGTCGGAAAGCTTCCGAATAGAGATGGGAGCAGGCTGGGGCGCCCCGTGGGTCCCAGTTTCTTGGGGCAACTGGCAACCTTGGTGCTGGAAGGAGGAAGCCGTGGGCCCTTCCCCCAGCCCTGCCCGGACAGAGGGGCCTAACTCCTCGTCCTGGCGTGGCCAGGACCCTCTGTAGAATTAGGCAAGCACTGACCTGGCCAGGTGCGTGCACGTGCAGAAGGCTTAGAGACACTACGCCCAGCTGTAGTTGGGGGAGGTCTGGGTTGAGCATACCTGGAGTAGCCAAGGACATTGGGTGGAAGGTGTCCCTGCTGGAGCAAGTACCCAGGTCTGTGATCTGAGTCCCCCTTCACCCCTCTCTCTGCCCACTATCTGGTGTTAGGCAATTGGGAGATGGATTCTAGATAAGTGGACAGCGGGTGTTATGGGGAAGGGGTGGATGTCCTTCCACCATAATCCTGGGCCCATTTGGCGAGGGGGAAGCAGAGGGTGTAACTGCTCCAGAGCCTAGGAGGAGGCCTACATATACCCCATTGTTTCTTTATCTAATGAGCTGGCGCCTTCCCTTCTCCTGCCCCCCACCCCACCCCAGCCAGGCCCCAGCTGGGCTCTGGCGCCAGCCTCTCTCTGACCAAGGGGTTGCTGGCTCCCTGGCCCTCAGGTGTGTAGAGAACCCTGGGGATCTCTAATGGCATCATCAGCACTAGAAACCTCCCCGGAGGCCCTCAGCTCAGAAACCGGGAAGACCAGAGGGAGGGGACCAGATGGAGGAGGCCAAGCGTGAGGGCTCCAGGGCGGGGGCTTCCGTGGGTAGTGCCTCTGGGTAATGGCTGAGGTCCCAGACCAATTCCACCTGGTATAACACGTCCAGCCAGGGGGCAAATACTGCCTTCCTACCAGGAGGCCCCTCCACAGTGGAACAGCTTAGAGGAACCTGGGTTCAAATCTGAGCCCCACCACTTTCTAGCTGGCTGACCTGACAATCCCATCTATTAGGCGAGCTAATTAATATTGATTCCTTAGTGTGCATGAAGTCGGTGTTCAACAAGTGTCCACCCTCCATGCTGTCCGTCCTCCGTATGGCTCCTTACTGTTCAAAGCATTCCTAGGGCAGGCTCATTTACCCTCACGGGCATGGGTATTGGTCTGCCCATTTTATAGATAACAAGATTGAGGTTCAGGAAGGCAGTGGCTTGCCTGAGGACCCTGAGGAAGTCAGAGCCTGGGGCCCTGTGTGTGTGTTCAGTCCACGCTGCCTCCAGGCCCTGTCTTTGGCCCAGAGAACAGTTTTGCCTCCCTCTACCTGCTTCCAGATCCCCGGGTGACAGTGCCCTCCACCCCACCCTGCCCCCGGCAGACAGGTTAGCATGGATGCTTTAGTGAGAGGAACTGACGAGGTGGATGCCAGCCAGCGAGTGTCCAGTCCCGGCCAGGTGGGCGAGAATGGCAGTGTGCCAAGGCTGAGGCGTGGGCTGGCCCTCCAGGACACTGTGGCCTGGCTGTGGGGACAAGGCCAGCACGTGGGAATAATAAAGGCAGTGTCTCCGGCCCCACATGGTCTGCCCTGCCTGCTCCAGCAGCCCCTCCTGACCTTTCCCTTGTTCTGCCTTGCATAACCCTTCGCCCAGCTCGGGTTAACCCTGGATGGTCGCCGCTCTCTCACGGCTCTTTGGTGGGGTCATGGATCCAGCCGGTCTGGGTTTGCAGTGTGGCCCAGCCTTTTTAGCTGCGTGCCCCAAGACTGGGCACTTCACTCCCAGAGCCTCTGTTTCTTCTTCTCCACGATGCCAGTGTTGGCTCCTGCTCAGGGTGGTCCTGAGGTGGACCACTCAGGCGGACCCGAATGGGACAACACGCGTTGACTGTTTCAGGGGCTGCGGGGAGCTGCTTTCATGCAGGGCTGGTGTTGTTACTAGATGTGTGCCCCCAGCACCACTGTCAGCTTCCAGAAGGCATAAGGAGTCAACACCTGAACTTTGGTTTGCCCGCTGCCCAGTATAGAGTAGGTGCTCAGTAATGCCTTCTTGGTTGATTATTAAGGGTAAGTTGTGTGCTGTCCTCCTGGAGCTCAGAGAAGAACATGTTGTCAGAGAATCACGGTGGGACATGCTGAGCCCCCTGGGAGGCCCTCCCTTTGCCCAGCCCTGTTCTACCTGCTTTCTGCGTGAGAGCGTTTCATGCTCGCCAGAGCCATAGAAGCAGAGCGATAGTATTATCCCCACGTTGCAGATGAAGAAACTGAGGCATAAAGAGACTAGGTAAATGGCAGATCTGGGGTTTGAGTTCAGGACGTCTGATTTCAGAGCCACCCTGAAAAGAGAGAGCCCTGAGGGCAGAGAGAGAGCATGTGCAGGGAGAAAGCATGGTGTGGACATGGGAGAGGTGGAGAGCGTTTGTTTGTTGGTAGTTGGTTTAAATAAGTGTTCTGTTTGGTTTTTTTTTTTTTTTCCTTCTGATTATAGAAATGCTCCAAGCAGTTACTAGTAGTTACCTCTGGATGTGGTATCAGAGGAGGAATTGTCACTGATGTCACATACTTCAGTTATTATTGGACTTCTCATTTCTACAAGCAGCCTAGGTTACTTCTGTAACTTACAACATTAGAAAAGAGAATTTAAAATTAAAGTGGCTCGTGTTCATTCTAGGGGAAACTCTAGAAAAGAGACTTTAGAAAAATGCCCAGTGGCTACACGGAGCTGCGTAGGTGGGATAGAGGAGAGGGACAGAGGGACAGTCCATGTGGGAGAGACAAAGGGTGCTTATGAAAAGTACAGCGAGCGGCCCACCCTGGGTATGTGGGAGCAGAGCTGGGGGTGAGGGGCCTCAAAACTCAGCTCATCCAAACCCCCTTCCCTTTTACTGAGGAGGAGACCAGAGAGTGTGAGTGGCTTCCCTGAGAAGAGCAGGTGAGTGGCAGAACCCAGGCCTCATGACTGTCTGGATGCCGTGGTTTTTACCTCACCACGCCGCCTTGGGGATGACAGATACGGCCACCTGAGAGGTGCAGAGGCCTCCTCATTTATCTCTCACTCAACAAACATTTGCGCTTTGGCGGGCTCCCTGGGGAGACGCTCCAGAGGCACAGACACGGGCCTGGGCATCACGCAGGTGACCGTGTAGAGGGGAGACAGACAAGGTCTTACCAGACGGTGTGATGGTGGCTGAGGTCAGAGGCCCAGGGCTGCCGGGGCCAGCGGGTCAGTGCGAAGCGGCAAAGGTTTAGCAGGAACCACAGCGTTGGGTCGCTGTCTGGGGACGGTCACTCAGGCTGCTGGGTAGAGAGCGGACAGGGAGGCAGGGAGACCACTGGGAGACTGGCCATCCTGTGTGTGACAAGGAGGGGCTGGAGAGGACATGAGGAAGATTTCGGGGGCGGGTTAGCTCACTTGGTGAGGTATCTGGTATAAGGGGTGGGGGAGGCAGGAACCCAGGATGACGCTGGGCCCCCTGGAGATGGGGTGCCCTGTGGGAGATGAGAGGCTCGGTGGGCAGGGAGGCGAAATTAGTAGGAGGCCTACTGAGCTTGAGGTCGGTGACCACTGGGGACCCAGCTGGAGCATTCAGACAGGCAGTTGTTTTTAGGCCTGGCATCACTAGAGAGGATTGGGCTGGGGCCAGAGACCCTGGGAGTCTCAAGAGAGAAGGCCACTGAAGCCTCAGAGAGAACATCACTACCCAAGGGGCAGCAGAGAGCAGGGAGATGGCCCAGGGCCCCGGAGCCTGGCCTGTTCCGGCAGACGTTTCCGTGGGAGGAGGGAAACCGGAACAGCTGCTGCTGCTGGAGCCACCCTCCCCCAGCCCTAAGGCCTGGGCAGCCTCCCCCCCAACCCTGGCTCGGCTCCTAGCGAACCCCCAATGTGGGGGGCAGACAATGGCCACGGCAGGGTTTCACCCCCACTTCTTTGATGGCAGAGCCTTAAAGTTGGTCTCTGAGTTCTTGGCATGAGCCCCTCCATGGATCCCACAAAGTGGGGTCACTGCCGCCATCCGCACTTAGGGGTTCTTACCCATTCTAGGATGTCACCTCTGTCCCGTGGCCCTACCCTTGTATTCATTCAAAAAGATCTCTACCAACATTAACTGTAGGCCCTGCCGTGTTCTGGCGCCCAGAGCTGCCGGCGCCGTGGCACTTCCTTCAGTAGACGTTCATTTAGTACCTACGGTGTACGAGGTCTTGGGCTCTGTGCATGGATTAGAACAGGGGTAGGGAGTTGGTGCCCGTTGAACACGATGACCCCCCTGCCCTCAGGAAACCGCTCCATGGCAAGGCCAGCAGCCCCGGAGCCAGGAGCAAGAGCCTGGCGCTAGGCTGGTCTGACCCAGTACAGAAAATTTATCCAGGGGAGCGGAGGAGAAAAGATCTCCCCAGATGCCACCGTGTCCATGGCTGCGTCCGTGGTAGTGTTTCTTCCTGCGTGTGAGTCCTCATGTGAAGCCACGAGGTCATTATGCTCCGTTTGCTCATTAGAGTAGTTGCCATTTTCTGCATTCACACACAGACTCCGTAATATCGGACAAAAAGACCGCATAATATCCCGTGCCCTGGGTGGGCACGGTTTAACCAGCCCGCTGGTGCTGAGCTATTAGTTGTTTTCAGTGGTTTGCTGTTAGGAGAAATACGCATCCTTGTGTACACGCACCCTTTTCCGCATGCGGGGTTGTTTTCTCAGGGTGGCTTTTCAAAAGTCAAATCACCAGATCCCAGAGTCCCGGCTACGTATCAGCACCGAGAGCTTCAAACAGATCGGACACATTCTAACCCCATACTTCGGGACTGTCCCGTAGGACTTGTTTCCCGGGGTGGACTCCGTTTTTCACCGGTGTCCACAGTGTGGACACGGTCAGGGAGGGAATTAGAGACGAGAGAAACAAAGCTAGCCTGGCTCCAGTGTCCCCCCCCCGCCCCCCACCCCCCCAGAGCTGGTGGTGGCATGGGGTGGGAGTTCTGAGGATGCTGGGCTGGCTCCCCCCACCCCACCACCGTTTCAGCCAGCACCTCCCTGGGGGCCTGCACATTCTGCCCCAGATCCTGACGTCGGTGGGCCACAGGAAGTTGAGTTGAAAGGGCACCTGACTTAGAGAATTTTAAGGAGAAAACCCAAACAGGCCAGTGGTTCATTCAGCCAACGTTTATTAAGTACCTATCAGGCACCACGTCATTGATCAAGACAGACACGGTCCTGCCCTTGTGGACCAACAGCCCCTAAGGGGAGCCCTCCCCCGCCGCCCCGTAGAGCCCCCCCACCCCACCCCACTGATCGCAGAAACCAAAGGTCTAATCGCCGTGATCCAGAACCACCAGTAAGTGGGCCTGAGAAAGCCAGGAGCAGGGCTGTTTGGCCTAGTCAGGGAGGTCAGGGAAGGCTTCCTCGAGGGACCCGGGTGGGGGGGGCAATGATACCCTAGAGTTCGGGGAGGCCCTAAGGAGCCTCAGGCCACAGGGAATTTTGGCCCCTTTCCCTAAGTGCCAGGGGGAAGCTATTAAGGGATTCTGAGCTGGGGAGGGGTTTCAAGACCAGGTTTGCGTGTCACGTGCTGGTTTGGGTTGCCCAGTGGAGAATGGCCTGTAGGGGAGCCAGAGGGAAATGGGAAACCAGCCTAACTGAGAACTACTGGAAACCGGCTAGTTGCCCAGCACACACAGGGCGGCAGAGGGACAGGCTGGGCGCTTGAACCGCAGATGCTCTGTGTTGTGAGAGGGGCCCGTGGGGCACCATGGCCAGGACGCAAGGTCACTCCGCTGGCATCCCTCCCTCACTTCCAGAGAGCCAGGAAGGGGAAGACAGGAATGGCCTCCGGACAGCCACATGCCTGGCTCGGGTTTGGCCTTGCCCAGCTAAAGCCTCAGCACTTTGCCACTTAACCCTTACTTTGCACACACTCCTGACTCAGCCTGCTGCCGGGCTGAGACGGCAAACGGGAGAGGGCTAGGCTGCCATCGGTGGGATGAGGAGAGCAGGAGACAAGATGGCACGTGGAAGGGAGAGGGCCATGTAATAAGCACCAGAGCACAAAGACATGCTTGTTCATTTGGGGGAGAGCACTACAGGAAGAGGGGGCCCTCAGATATATAGACTCCAAAGGTCAGGGAGGTCTCCGGAGAGCAAACCCACGACACGGGGTCACCAAATGTTAACGTGGATGGGACCTCAGCAACCATCTCACCCGAATGGGCAAAGCAGGCCTGACTGGTCAAGAGCAGCTGCCTCCGGAGGGAAGCCGCCAAGGCCGCCGGATCTGGGGGCCCACTTCCTTCTCCTCTTCCCTCCTCCCCTCCAGCTTTTCCTTCCATCTCCCTTCCTCCCGACAATTGCCTTCCTTGAGCCTGGAGGACTCAAGGGTCCGTTAAGCTTTCCCTCCACAAAGGGCCTCCTCTGGAGACCCAGGACATGGGTGCCCGGAGGAGCGGGAGCTAAGGGCAGGGGCTGGGGGTGACTCACCAAGGGGCCTGCTCGACCTGTCTGTCCCCCCGTTCCTTGGTCGTGACCTCCTCACAGCGCTCTGCAATCCACACGCTCCACTGTGTTCAACCTCAGCAGCACCTTTGAGGTCGGGGCGGGGGCGGGGGGGGGGGGTTGCTCATTTTACATGTGGGGAAACTAGATTTTCGGCGCCCTCCGTGTGCGCCCCAGGGTTCCTCATCTGGAAAAGGGGCAAAATAAAACCCTCTCCCAAGGTTGCAGTGAGGATTCGGGGAGATGCAGGGCACGAAGAGGGTTGGCGGCCCCGAGCCTCATCAGTGACGGAGTCAGGACCTGGTCTCGCGCCTCCTGTCTCCAAGCCTGCTGTGGTGACCATTCTGCCATCCTGCCTCGTGAGGAGGAAGAGGTCAGATAAGCAGCTCCCTTCACCCCCCCCCCCCCCCCCCCCCCACCGCAGCAGGACACCAGTGCAGGCTTTCGAGCCCGGCCCGGTGCTCTTTCCCCCCGTGTCCCACAGCTGGCCTCACGGCTGGGCCTGCCTGCCCCCAGACCCGCCGTCCCCAGAAGTGGGATACAGTGGGACGCCGGGGGGGTGCAGAGATGAGCTGCGGGCCTGCCCTGAACACTCTGGCCTGAGAGAAGCAGGTGGACGCTAAGGATGTCCCTCGACAAACATGTGGCAGGCGTGTCCTGAGGGCCTTGTGTGTGCCAGGTGACCTCACGAGCTCTACCCTCCAGGAGCATACAGTCCAGATGGAGCGGGGAGGGTGGGGACCTGTGTGCCATCACCTGCTCGGCACAAGGGTGGGCGATGTGAGCTCCATCCACCTCTGGAGCAGCCTGGCGGGCTGTCTGAGGGAGGCCTGGTCCTGTCTGTCCCGCCACACCACCTTGCATCCATGCAGGTGGCGACACCAGGCACAGGTGAGGGGTGACGGGGGACCGGGAGGGCTTCCCAGAAGAGTGGGCTTAACCGAGCCTTCTCCCAGCAAGCACAGGTTGAGAAGCCTGCCTGCCAGGTGCTCCATCCGAGCACTGGACTAGACCCCTGGGGAGGCAAGTGCGGGAGGTACAGGCAGTCACACGCGGAACTGGAGACCTTGAATGCCAAGCCAAGGGGCCTGCCACTAGCAGGGAACCTTAGGGGGCTTTGAGTAGGGGGCAGAAGGGTGGTGTTTCTGGCAGCTTCGCCTGATGGTCGGTGGGGTGGAGCGCTCCCGGCATGGGGACACTGAGGCAAGCAGGCCAGTGGGGAGGTCTGGAGCTGCGGAGGCAGGAGCTGGGCTGGGACCCGGCAGCGAGGAGGAGATGCGGATGTGTGCAAGGATTACTGGCAGAGCAGGGCGCCTGAGGGCACCTCTGGGTCAGATGCCCAGGCGCCCTGCAGCTCTCTGATGCTGGCCGAGTCGCAGGAGTGGGTCTTCTCTGTGACTTTCCAGGCAGCCGATGCGTCTTGACCACTTACTTAGCGCCGGCCACTGGGTTCTCGTCCCGAGGCCCGAGGTGTCGCGCCGCACTGGTCAGACAACGGGGCTGCCGTGGCTTCTGGGCCGGACCATCGTCCGCAGCCTACCCCCACCTCCACACCACACCATCCCCCAGCCCTGAGAGCCTACCACCCTCAGGCTCCAGGTCAGAAGAAGCCTTAAAGAGCACCTTGTCTGTCCAGCTCCCTTGTCCTGGTCAGAACCCCTCTCTGCCGTCCCCTCCAGCGCCTACCAGCCTCTGTTTATGGCACTCCGCAGTGGCAGAAAGCTCATTACCTTCCAGCCCCCCCGGGAGGGGTCCATACAGGGTCTGCCTTTAGCCCTGGCTGTGGAACCTCCTGTACCCATAGGCCCCTCCTGAGTGCTGAAAGATGAAACCCCGGGAGGTGACAGAGTTCTCTCCTGCATCCAGGTTGTCAATAGAGGCGGCCCGGACCCACCTCGGGCAGCACTGTCTGGATGCTGCCTGGCCCCACGGAAGCCTCTCTGATGAGGTGTGAGGGCTGAGCGCCTTGCTGTGTGGGTGGGGGCGTCCATTCATGGAGAATTTCAGAAGCACCCCCCCACCCCCACCCCATCTCACCACCAGGTGCCCTGAGTGTGGCGCTGGCCCTTTAAAGCAGATCAGGGTTTGCTTTTGGGGGGAGACATCCCAGATTTCTGCCATCTGCTTACAAGCCTGGTCCAAGGAGGGGGGCCATCCCAGCCCCCGACAGGGGCATTGGAAGGGCAGGTGGCATCGATTGCAGTAACCTGATCCGATCCCGAGGGGGAGGCGGCAACGCAGCGGCTTCAGCGCAACTGCAACTGCCGGGCCAGGCCGGGAAGGAAGCCGCCTGCAGCTGAGGGCTGGGCTGGGAAGCGCTGGGGCTGGGGCCTGGGTCTGCAGCCACTGCCTCTCCTCCTGGCCCATCTATTTTTAATGAGCTCCCCAGGCTTCTGCTGCGGGCAGGACGCAGAAAGGCAGGCCCCGGCAGTGGAGGCCCGAGGCCCCAGCCCTGCCCTGAGCCCTAGCCCCCCAACCCTGCTGGGCATGAGAGGGTGGCCCTGGGGCCCTGCAGCCCCCCGGCCGGGCAGGGCTCTCCATGAAGCTGGTGCCGAAGATGGATTCGAGCCCAGACAATGACAGCTGGTTGGAGGACCAGTGGGAGCGCTGGTAGGGGGTAGAGGGGTTGGTGGGGCGGGGGGGGGGGGGGGGGCATTTAGGGGGCAGCTCCATGGAGCTCTGGGTTTCTGTTTGGTCTGACAGAGGCAAGAGGCAGGGGATGTGGGCCTGGGGCTGGGGCTGGGGCTGGGGGCTGGGCCACCACCTCTCCTGGTTGACCTTGGACTCCTGGGTCTCCCTTGCTCTGTGCCTCAATCTCCCTGTCTTACTTAGGAAAAGGCTCAGAATTCTCCCCAACTTCCACAACAGAATTCTCTCACATGTCCCACCCACACCAAGCCATGTAGAGTGCCCAGGGCTAGGGGTGAGCCAGTGTAGGGGACAAGCGGACAGTCACTACAGTGGGGTGGGGGCTGGCCTGGGGGTAGAGGGTTCTAGCACAGCCAGTTAAGAGTTGTGCTCTGGTCTGTCTCCTGAGCTCATGACACCTCCAGCCCCAGCCCCAGGCCTTCCTTGACCCTCTGCAGCCTTCTGTTCAGGATCCGTGTGCTGGGCAAGGCGATTTTGTGGTTGAAGAGATGAGATGAAGAACACCGAATGGGGGTGTAGTTTCTCCTGGAACAGGCTGAAACTAGCCACATTGACACCAGATCTCCCTTCACCTGCTCCCGGGGCTCACGAGGCATCGGTCTTCCTGGGCTGGGGGCATGGAGCACTCCTCTGAGGCTGGGGAGGGGCCTCTGCCAGCACCTCAGGTTTTGTCACTGCAGGGATTGCACGGGGAGCCCTCCTACTCCAGGCATCCCTTGTCACTTCTCACCTCTGCATTCTCCATGGGTGAATTGGCCTTGGCACCTGCCTTGACCCTGGGAGGCATTTCTCTGGCAGAGCTGAGGCTCTGACCAGCTGGGCCTTCTAGGCACTGCCTCCTGGTTGGCAACCAAATGGAATAAGCTGGAGTAGCCTGGAGCCTCCCCTCTCCCTGCCTGTTACCCCTTGTCTTGGCTCGTGTGGATAAGTCCCATGCTCTGGGGGCTGTGATTTGCCTTCGAGGGACTGCCCCTTGGAAGAGGTACTAGGGAGACATCAGTGGACTAAGTAGTCCTCCTGGGTTGGTAACTTTGGCTTCCTGTCCTCACCAGGCTCACCCACGACATCAGCTTGGAGGAGTTTGAGGATGAAGACCTCTCAGAGATCACCGAGGAGTGTGGCATCAGCCTGCAGTGCAAAGACACCCTGTCCTTGCGGGTAAGAGTGGGCTTTCAGGAGCCCCTGAGTGGGATGGCAGGATGGGTAGGGACAGGAGTGAAGGCATCCCCACACCTACAAAAGGACTTTCAGGGTCTGTATGGCATGCTCATTAAATGAAATGACATCCAAGAAACACATCCACTACAATGCGTGGCACATCTTGGGTGCTCGATCAGAATTTTTTTTTTTTTTGGGCCAGGGGCTAAGGCAAGAGGCAGCTCCTTCCACTGCTCACAAGAAGGGAGAGGACAGGAGGTCTTCAGATGTAGGGCAGTAGCAGTTAGGGCTAGAGTTAAGGGAAGGATCAGCACTACCCTAAACTGTTTCCAGAGCAGCCTTGGCAGAGGGCCTGAGGCAGAGCAGGGTGGAGTCTGTTAGAGTCTGCAGTGCTTTGGGACAGGAAAAAAGAGCCAAGGCACTCCCTCGGCTGCCATTGCACCAAATCACACCACATAGCCCCACAGACCCTCCCTGGACTGCAGTTCTAAAGGATCCTCTGGAGGGTTACCCTAGCATTGCTGCTGCTTTTGGCCTCCTGGCTTTGTCATAGGACAGATGGCTCTCTCCATTCCCTAAGTTCTGAATCCTGCCAGGGGGTCCTCAGCATGCGGGTAATTTGGGTCAGATAGGGATCCCCCTAGGTCTTTTCAGAACAGGAAGAAAGGAACCATTGGCCAGGAAATAGGAGGCAAAGCACGGGACTAGGTTGCAGAGTCCAGAGCTTCTGTCAGCACCCAGGAGGATGGGTGGCTAAAGTGGACATGGTATTAGAGGAGAATGGTTAGCAAAGGAGAGCTGCGGTGTGAGCTGGGTGGGGTGCCTGTCTCTGGGTTGAACTCCTGTTGCCTGTTACAGAGATTCTGTAAGCTCTGCCAGGCAAGGGGAAACCAAGGGATGAGGATAACCCTCCAGTACCCCCACGGCCAGGCCAGCAAGGGTGAGGAATGGTCCCAGGGCCTTGACATAGCTTCCCTAAGGTCATACACCTGTTCCGGAATCCAACACCACCCTTTCACCTAACATGCACCAGCAGAGTTTGGGAGAGGGTGGTCCCTGCCACCAGCCAGGGCCCTGAGGCAGTACTAGCTAGAGGTGTACCCTGTGGGGACTTAGACAAGTTCTAGGGGGCTTTCACACACTCTTGCCAGTAAGCCCTCACCTCTCTGGGAAGCTGGGAGACAGTTAACTGGAGAGGGAATTGAAGGGTCAGGGGATCTGTCCAAGGTGCCAGGGAGTTAGTGGCAGAGCTGAAACTAGACTGGGGCTCTGAATGATCAAGGTTAGGATGGCCCGAGAGAAAACCCAGGTTAGAGGGTCCTCGGACTGGGACTGTCGAGAGGTGCCGCGTGCCGGTGCCCCCACCTGCCCTTCCCCCCTCCCTCCCCACCCCCCCCCCCCCCCCCACCCCCTGCATCCCTCTTCTGTTTGCACTGCGGCCCTTCCTCCATCCTTCGCCTGGCTGGGACTGGTTTCCCAGTTTTCGTCACTGCCCCCTTCAAACACTAACCTCCCCCTCCTCCATCCCTTGTGGGGCCCGAACTCCTTGGCGACCCTGCGTCCCCATGGCAACAGCGGTGACCTCACTCTGGGCTCGGCTTACAACCCCGGTGAGGTCACCGGCCGTTGCCAAGGGAACGGGAGGGTGCAGAGAGTCAGGAAAGGGGGCAGCGCGGGGAGGGGGGCGGCATAGACCGCCAAAGGCGCCGACTAGCTTGGGGAGGAGTCGGCCTCGCGAGTCCTCGCGAGGGGCGAGGGGCGGGAGGGCGCGGCCCCCTCTCGCCGGCCACCTGCCCCTGTCCCCTTCCCTCCCCCTTTGCGGCCGCGGAATGGACTCGCCCGGGCGGTGGGGCGGTGCGCGGCGGCCTCGGCCCCGCCCCGACGCGGCCCCGCCCCCTGACGCCCCTCCGTCCGTGCGGCGCAGCCCCCGCGCGCCGGGCTGCTGTCTGGGGGCGGCGGCAGCGCGGGGAGCCGGCTGCAGGCCGAGATGCTGCAGATGGACCTGATCGACGCGGCGGGGGACACTCCCGGAGCCGAGGACGACGACGAGGAGGAGGAGCGCGCGGCGCGGCGGCCGGGAGCGGGGCCGCCTGAGGCCGAGCCCCGCCAAGAGCCGGCGCCCCGCGGCCAGGGCCAGGGCCAGGGCAGTGGGGACACATATCGGCCCAAGCGGCCCACCACGCTCAACCTCTTCCCGCAGGTGCCGCGGTCTCAGGTGAGGCGCGAGCAGCGTGGGGCGGGGCTGAAGGGGTGGTGCCCCGGGGACTGGGCGCGCGAGGCGTAGGGGGCGCAGAGCAACTCGCGGAGGAGGAGGGTGGGCAGGCCGGCAGGCTGGAGGCGCGAAGAGAGGCTGCGGGAGAGGGACCTGCTGGCCGGCACTGGGAGAAGTCGGCCTGGTGAGACTTCCCAAGTGGGAGGTCCCAGGGGAGGTGGTCTCGGTGGGCAGGTGGGATCTGCCCTAAAGGAGAGGAGCCAGGTGGGGCCGACAGGGTTTGGAGCCTCGTAGAGGGTTGAAGGAATGAAGGAGCCGAGGGGGACAGTGGAAGGATCTGGGTAAGGAGAGCAGTGGGGGCTTAGGAGAACAGAACAGTGCTTTGAGGGGTCGCAGGGATTTGGAGCTTTGGACCTCAGGCTGGAGCAGGGTTTCCCTTTTAGGGTGTGGGGCTCCTGGTGAAGGGCAGAAGCAGGGCCTGGAGAAGAGAGCAGCTAAAGTGGTCGTTTCCGGGAAAGGTCATGGGGAATTGTGAAGAGGTGGGGATGGGGAGCTCAGAAGCAGCCGCCAGTTTGAGATGTGGGCAGCTGGGAATTCCCAGAAGGCAGGGAAGAGACATGGGAGGTGGAGCTGCTTGGCTGAGTTGGGGGCCTGGGGCCCCTGGGCTGGGTGGCTGGATGCCAAGGAGGGTTGAATAGGGTGGGGGAGAGCCGGCTGTGGCCCTTTGTCTTCCAGGCCCCGGCTGGAGAGGTGTAGAGGAGGGGCCCAGGGAGGTGGGGCTGTTGGTGGAGGGTGCAGGGGGTGCAGGGAAAGGGACAGGGAAAGGATTGGTCCCTTTCCCAGAATCCTCTGGGGTGGATTTTGGCAGCCAGACTCATGAATGTGAGGGCCTATGAGAGTGTTCCCAGGGGAGAAGGCCTAAATAGTTCGTGGGGAGCCTCGTTGGCAGGCATTGTGGAGAGGGGTTCCAGGGCACCAATGATGTGGGATGGGCAGCCCTGGAGATCCAGGAAGGAAGGCCGCTGACAGCTACATCTGTCATAACTCAGTCATGTGCTCCTGGAGGGGTCTGGGAACCATGTTACTGATTCATCATTTGCATGATTCATCCCAGTTCCCCAGGCCAGCTGCTGGGAGACCCTTCCTCATCCTTTTTCCAGCTTCTACTAGAATGTCCCTGTCCCTTCCCTAAGCTATAGCTTGCTGAGCTCCAGGACTTGGCTGGAAGTGAGCATCTATATGTATAGCCTCAGTGTCTGGGACTGGGGGTCTGGCTCTGTCCCCAGATGGCTCCTGCTTCTCCTCCACTCCTCCCCCACTCACCACCACACATATTGGCCATCACTACCTTTGTTGAGGCTGATAAGAGCATCTCCCCCGAGGGCCAGCTTCCCTGAGCCAGGAGGGAGAGCCGTCTAGAGCCAGTAGGTCTGGCTGGGAGGGCTGGGACTTGGCCACCCCTCCTGCCTGCTCGAGGAGGGTTGGGGGTGCGTGCGCAGCAAATGGCCTAGGGATGGCCTGATGGGGGCAGGGCCGGGGCCTCCCTGTGCCGGGCACTGTTGACTGCTTCTGTCACAAGGGCCTTTTGTTTTCTGCACAGGACACACTGAATAATAATTCTCTGGGCAAGAAGCACAGTTGGCAGGATCGGGTGTCTCGATCATCCTCACCCCTGAAGACAGGTAAGTCAGGACCCTTTCCCGTACCTGGACCGCCACCTACCCTGTCTCACTTCCCCCTCTAGAGAGCCAGCCTGGCAGTTTCCGTCTTGCTGAGTTGAGGTGAACTGCCTGTCCCGTAGCCCTGAGCGGGCCCATCTGAAGTCAGCTGGGGTGGCAGTGAGAGAACTGGCCCCAGAGTCCACCGTGGCCTCGTGCCGGGGAGCCTTCACCTTGGTTTCTGTGTCCCGCATGCTGAGTGGAGGGGGCAGGTGGCCTGGGAGTCAGGGGCGAAGCTCCCCGCTTTTACCGCCGACACTGACCCACCTGCCCTCCAGGGGAGCAGACGCCACCACATGAACACATCTGCCTGAGCGATGAGCTGCCGCCCCCCAGCAGCCCCGCCACCACCAAGGATCGAGGCACCTCCACCGACAGCCCTTGCCGCCGCAGCGCCGCCACACAGATGGCACCTCCCGGTGGCCCCCCCGCTGCCCCACCGAGCAGCCGCGGCCACTCGCATCGAGACCGCATCCACTACCAGGCGGACGTGCGGCTAGAGGCCACCGAGGAGATCTACCTGACGCCGGTGCAGAGGCCCCCGGACCCTGCAGAGCCCACCTCCGCCTTCCTGCCGCCGGCTGAGAGCCGGATGTCGGTCAGCTCCGATCCAGACCCTGCCACCTACCCCTCCACTGCAGGGCGGCCGCACCCCTCCATCAGTGAGGAGGACGAGGGCTTCGACTGCTTGTCGTCTCCAGAGCGGGCCGAACCCCCGGGCGGAGGGTGGCGGGGGAGCCTGGGGGAGCCACCGCCGCCTCCGCGGGCCTCGCTGAGCTCGGACACCAGCGCCCTGTCCTACGACTCGGTCAAGTACACGCTGGTGGTGGACGAGCACGCGCAGCTGGAGCTGGTGAGCCTGCGGCCGTGCTTCGGAGACTACAGCGACGAGAGCGACTCGGCCACCGTCTATGACAACTGCGCCTCTGCCTCCTCGCCCTATGAGTCAGCCATTGGGGAGGAATATGAGGAGGCCCCCCGGCCGCGGCCCGCTGCCTGCCTCTCCGAGGACTCCACGCCCGACGAGCCCGACGTCCACTTCTCCAAGAAGTTCCTGAACGTCTTCATGAGTGGCCGCTCTCGCTCCTCCAGTGAGTCTGCAGCAGGAGCGGTGGGGGGCCTGGGAGGGGGAGAGGCGAATCGAGGGTGTTCCTGGAGGTGGCCTCACCCATCTGCTTCAAGGCACCAGGACCAAGAGCTTGCCACCTGCCCCCTAAACCTCGGCTAGAGGTGGGACCGTTCTCCTCCAGCCCATCCCCCTCACCTGCAGGTGCGGAGTCCTTCGGGCTCTTCTCCTGTGTCATCAACGGGGAGGAGCAGGAGCAGACACACCGGGCCATATTCAGGTAAGAGCAGCGGGGTCGGGCTGGCCAGGCGGCAGCGGGGACGCCCCCTCCCTGCTCTGCCATCACTGTGTGGCCTAGACCCAGCCCCTGGAGCTGGCGTTCAGCCCTCCGCTCGGCCCCAGGGGGATGGCGTCCACCGTGTCGGAACTCCCGAGCAGGGTGATGGTGCGATGGGTTTGTACGGCGTGGCCCTCCGCAGTGCTGCGCTGCCAGGCCCGGGGACGGAGCACCTAGTCTGGCTGGGGGGGCAGGAGCCCAGGAAGGTGCCCAGCAGAGACCATGCCTGACCGTACACAGGGCGCACCCCCCAGCCTCCTCCACAGAGAAGTGCTCACTTCCTGTTCCCTCTGTTTTACCAATGGCTCTGGGCACTTCCTCCCTCAGCCCACAAGTTCCTCGATGGCAGGTGTGTGTCTGCATGACCTCGCTCTTCCGCAGGGACCAGCACCGTTAACAGGCGCTCAGGAGACTTTGCACATGTTTATTGAATTAATGCTGCTCTTGCGGCGCCTGACCCCAGAGCGGGGTGGGGAGTAGACGGTTGGCCCGGCTGGGGAGGCCCTGGTGGTGAATTCCTCACGTGCCCTTGCCGGGGACAGGTTTGTGCCTCGACATGAAGACGAACTTGAGCTGGAGGTGGATGACCCGTTGCTGGTGGAGCTGCAGGCCGAGGACTACTGGTATGAGGCCTACAATATGCGCACAGGCGCCCGGGGCGTCTTTCCCGCCTACTATGCCATCGAGGTCACCAAGGAGCCTGAACACATGGCAGGTAGCGTCCTTTCCCCTACTCGGTGCCACCAGGCCCCGCCTCCGCCCTGGCCTCATGTGACCCACCGGGGAGGGCCCTCGCGGAGGTGACATTAGGTCCCTTTCACAACGGGAGAAGAGCGAGGCCCAGCTGAGCTGGGACGTCCGCGGACTGTGGCACCCTCTGCTGGCTCTGCCACTCCTCACTTCCCGCTTGCTTTCCAGCCCTGACCAAAAACAGCGACTGGGTGGACCAGTTCCGGGTGAAGTTCCTGGGCTCGGTACAGGTCCCCTATCACAAGGGCAACGACGTGCTCTGTGCTGCTATGCAAAAGGTGCCTGTTCCCCGCTCCCTTCGGATGGGCGCCCATCCCCAGCCCGGTCCCCGTCCTCTCCTGGGGAGAGGGACATCCAGCGCCTGATTTTCATCCCTCGCCCACAGATCGCCACCACCCGCCGGCTCACCGTGCACTTTAACCCGCCATCCAGCTGCGTCCTGGAGATCAGCGTGCGGGGTGTGAAGATAGGCGTCAAGGCTGATGACTCCCAGGAGGCCAAGGTGACCTCCCGGGTCCCAGCCCCCAGGCCCCCCCACCAGATGTCTGTAGCACCTGCATGCCACTGACCCCTGCTTCTCTTCTCCCTTCTGTAGGGGAATAAATGTAGCCACTTTTTCCAGTTAAAAAACATCTCTTTCTGTGGATACCATCCAAAGAACAACAAGTAAGTGGGAAGGGACAGAGATTGAAATGTCAAGGGGTGGCCTGGAGCTATCATGGTAGGACTTGGGCCTGCGAGTATGTGGGGGGAGGGGGGCTGAGCCCACGTCCTGTCCTCCCACAGGTACTTTGGGTTCATCACCAAGCACCCTGCTGACCACCGGTTTGCCTGCCACGTCTTTGTGTCCGAGGAGTCCACCAAAGCCCTGGCGGAATCCGTGGGGTATGTCCGCGTGTATGGATCCTGCCAAGCACCCGGCCCCAGAGCGCGCCCCTCATGCTTGGCCCACCCCAGTCCCCGCTGCCCTGCACACCTCGCGGCCTGGAGTCAGGGCTGGGTGGTGTCGAGGAGTGGCTCCCACACTTTTTGGCGGTTGGACCCTTCCTTGAATTGAAGCGGCACCCGGGAAGCTCAGTGTGTAGACGACAGAGCAGAGCAGCTCTGCCGGGGGAACTGGATCCCTACCCGGGGACCCCGAGGCTCCAGCCTGAAAACCTTGGGTGGAGATCCTGTTCGTCCCGTCACCTGTGTGTCTGCCTGCTTCCCAGGAGAGCGTTCCAGCAGTTCTACAAGCAGTTCGTGGAGTACACCTGCCCCACGGAAGACATCTACCTGGAGTAGCGGCGCTGCCCTGCCCTCTACATCCCCGGGCCCTCGGGCCAGCACCGGGCCAGCTGGCTGCTGACGGGACTCGGCACTGCTCGAGGAGGGGGGCCCATCACCACCAGAGGGTGGGGAAGTGGGGGCCTTTGGCGGAGGGGGGGGGAGGGCGGGGTTTATGGGGAGAGACGAACGCAGTTTATTGTAATATATGGGACTAGATTCATCTATGGAGGACGGAGCAGGCTGCCCGGGGATTGGGGAGGGGCGGGGCTGGAGGGGTGTCAGGCCTCTAGCCAAGAAGGATGCCCACGGTAGGAGCAGAGGGCTCTGTCCCGTCCTTGGCGTCACTTCCTTTGCCGGGGCCTCTGGCTCTCTGGCCGTGACTCCTGCCTCGACAAAGCCCACGTGCCACCTGCTGGTGCCCGCCCCGTCCCATCCCCAACTCCCAGCCCCAACCGAAGGCCCTGAGCTCAGGCTGAGCCCAACCACCTCCCGAGGACTTCGCAGTAAGGAAACGGCAGCAGGTGGGGGTGCAGTCCCTGTTCCCAGCTCCGTCACTTGTGTGGCCTCCGGGTGGCTGTCATGCTGGCCCCTGGCACGTGTGGGACCTCACCAGGGAAGGAGAGAGCTGCAGCGGGGCCCCGTCCCAGCAGGAAGAGGAGGCTTCTGGACCGGCCCGGGCCAGCCGGGGCCTCTTGGCTGCCCCAGCTGTAGCCCCACCTTGGTCCCGTCACCCTGGCCACAACTATTAAAGTGCCATTTCCTGTCTGGACCGCAGTGGGTGTGTCTGCCTGGGCCCCTCCCGCGCCCAGGTGGTGTCCATCCCAGGAAAGGCCGAGCCTTTGCTGCCCAGAATAGCTTTATAAGGGGCTCCCGTCACAGGTGTGCGTCGTAGTAATACTCTGCCATGTCTGGCCCGTCCCGCTTGCGCTGCTGGGCCTGGGAGAGCAGGGGTCGAGGCCCCCGTGGCCAGGGGTGCTTGGGTCGAATCCCATAGTCTGAGAAAAGAGGGTGTGCGTGGTAGGAGGACTCCACTGAAGTCCCCCCAACCCCCCGCCCCGGAACAGAGCTGTTCGGGCGGGATGAGAGGACCTAGAGGAGGGACCCGGGTGCCCCTCCCCTAGGGCATGTGTCCTGCATGGGGTGGGGGGAGGGGCGGGGCAGGGCAGGGCTGAGAGATACTACCATCCACCAGGCCGGAAAATGGCTGCGAGAGTTCTAGAGGGCCTGAAAATTCTTCAGGAACAGATCGCTGAGGCCTGTGGGAGATGTTGGGGTGCTCAGCGCTGGCCCTAAAGGCCACTACCACCTCCCCTGTCAAGGCCCAGGGTAGGGGACAGGGTGAGCCTCGACGCCCAGCATAATGGCACCAGCCTGTCCTCAGGGGAGGGGAGAGGGAGGCAGCATGGCAGAGCCACCCACCTTCCAGGCCCCCGGCCCTGTGGACCCCCGACCCTTTGACCCCGGGAGATACCTCGGTGGCTGGGGGCCGAGGAGTGCGGCTGCCAAGACGAGGTCCAGGAGGAAGAGGCTCAGCCCGGCCCTGGGGTACAGAGCCCCCAGCATGGCGAGAACCATCTCCTCAGGTCCCTGACCCTGGCTTCTGCCTGCCCCTCCCCCAGCAGGACGGAACCACTGCCAACTCCCAGGGCCACCTCACAAAGGGCATTAGTTCCAGGGCTCGGTGTCACTGCCCAAGAGTTCAAGGGCACAAACCTTTGGAGTCTGATCTCGGTTCAAACCCCAGCCTTGCCTCTTGCTAGGTGGACGTCACATTCGCGGGCCTCAGTTTCCTCATCTGTGAGGTGTACATACGTATGTGCCCAACGTGTGGCACACGGGGAGGTCACGCAGAGCCCCAGCCGTCCCCACCTGCTCTCCCTCAGCGATGCCAGGACTGTCTGCCAGAGCAGGCCGCTCGACCTGCTCAGAGATGCCACTGGCAGTGAGCCCGCTCCGAGGGACCTCCCCACTGTTCCCCAAAGCTTTCAGTGCCGTGGCCCCAGGGCTCCACGGGTCCTGCCACCGCTCCCGAGGCGGGGCAGGGAGGGTCCAAGTTTGGTGGCAAAGCCTGCCACCTGCGCCCCGGAGTGGAAGCTTGCCAAGGGTAGGAACTGGTTTTGTTCACTGCAGGACCCCCAACCACCACCGGCGGACGTTCAATAAATGTGTTGAATGAACCAATGCAGTGTGACAGCATGCAGACAGGCTCTTCTCAGGCTGAGAGCCCGCTATGGGGCCCTTTCTTTGACTCCCGCTCAGCCCCGTTAGTGCCACGCAGACCCGGCTCACTTCGGAATCTCAGAGACTTTAAACACGAGACCCTCGGCCCCACTCCAGACCCGTGGAATCAGACCCCGAGGGCCGAGTGGGGCTCTGCACTTTGGAAACACGGCCGCTTCTAAGACGGCGACCTACTGGGGGTCCAGCCCCACCCTGGTAACTGCCAAGGTGCCCAAGGCCCAGAGAGGGACGGCCCGGGCTCCTGGTCCTCAGTGCCCCAAGGCTGACAAGCCCTGGTGTCTCAGTCCAGACTGTCCTCGTGTGCTGAGCCCACACACTAAGCTCCCCGTGGTCATCTCCCTTTCTGCATCTTGCACACAACTGTCCCTCACAAACCTGTGCCGGGACCCTCCGTCCTCACCACAGTTCGCCACCGCTGGGAACCACGGGTTCTGGACACTGCCCAACTCAGTCCCTCGTCGCGCACCCTCCTTGCCTCTGAGATGCTAGTCTTCCCCTCTATCCACAACGGGTCCCAAGGCATGCCTGGGTTCCACCTACACCCTGCCATCGCCCTGCCACGACCTTAGTCCGGCCCCATTCTGCCGCCAGGGTCACCGTGCTCCCCCTCCAGCATGGTCTGCCACCAGCACCCCTGCACCAGGCCACTGGGTCTGTTCGGGGTTTCTTTAATGTTTCTTTTTTGGGGCTCCTGGGTGGCTCAAGTCAGCGAAGCGTCCGACTTCGGCCCAGTTCACCATCTCACAGTTTGTGAGTTTGAGCCCCGTGTCGGTCTCTCTGCTGTCAGCGCGGGGCCTGCTTCAGACTCTGTCCCCCTCTCTCTGCCCCTCCCCTACAGGTCCTCTCTCTCCATATATGTAAACTTAAAAAAAAAAAAAAAAGTTTATTGTTGAGAGAGAGCGGGGTGGGGGGTGGCAACGGGGATCAGAAGTGGGCCCACACTGACAGTAGTGAGCCTGACGCGGGGCTTGACTCCCAAACCGCAAGATCATGACCGGAGCCGAAGTTGGTCGCTCAACCAACTGAGCCACCCAGGTGCCCCCGGGATGAGGTTCAGAGTGGCCCCTTCCCCACTCTCCCCCCCCCCCACCCCCCCCACCCCCCGCCTTCCGGAGGCAGGTCCGAGCTTCTCACCCGGCCTGCGATGGCTTGTTGGATTTGGCCCTGCCTTTCCCCTCCCGCTCATCCCTTCTGCTCCCGCCCTCCCGTCCCTTCCACCCCAGGAGCGGCTCACACGGCTGTGACTGTGACGTGTTACCGCTTTGAAAGCCTGCTTGAAGGGAGGCTTCCTCGACCAATCGCTCTCCGCAGGCGCCAGTCTAGGCAGCAAGCATCCCCCACTCGCCCACCTCCGACCTAGACTCTCACGACCTAGACTCGCACGTCCACACGCCCACCTATCCTGGCACGCCGCATGCACTTACACGTGTCTCCGCCGGTCCTTGAGAGCCGGCCGACAAGGAGACCTGTACTTACTCCCTGCGGAATGCACAGCACCAGGCCCAGGGCCGCTACAGGGCAAGTGCCCGGCCACAGTCATTCTACGCAACACGAGGTCGAGGGCCTCAAGCTGTGACTACCTGAAGACTGGTCCCTTCGCTTTCCAGCCCAGGACCCGGGTGTGCCTTTCCCAGAAGCATCTGGGGGGGTGGGGGGGAGCAGAGGCAGGCTGGCCCCTCCTACAGTGGCTCCCCCCAGGGTGTCAGAGGAGGTGAGGCAGGGCGGACACTGGTGCAGATGGAACCTTCAGAACTTAAAGGGCCGCTCATCTGGCTAGAAATCGGCAGGAGGGTATGGTCCGTTCACAGGGCAAAGGGGACGGGAGCGGAGGCTGAGGCTGGGGACGGAACACGCACAAAGACCAGGCTTCAGTCGCTCAGTCTGGGTCCCTGCACCCCCTCCAGCAGCGAGTGTGGGCCTGGGAAACTCGGCCCGGAGGGAGCTGGCAGGGAGAGTGTGAGGAGACCCCAGCTCACACCCCCTTAACCCGAACCCGGCTTTCCCCCAGAGCCTCTCAGGCTCCCAGCATCAGCCCCAGTGCCGGCTGGCGGCTGACCTACTTTGCCTATGGGAGAAGCCCGCTGCCGCCAACTGGGGGTTCAGGGCTTGAGGTACCCCTCTGCGGCAAGCCGGGCCCACCACTTGTCAGGCTCCAGCACAGAGGCTGACGGGCGGCCACCGCCAAGGGCAGCGGGAGCAACACGGCCCTGCGGGGAAGGGACACACAGAGGCTCTGGCCAGAAGACACGGGGGCCGATGTCATCCACCGCCCAGGTTCGGCCTTGTTTGCTGTCAACACGGACCGGTGACAGGGAAGCGGAGTTGACTTCTGCAGCTGCCAGCAAGCGGCTCCCTATACGCGATGGGGCTAAACCCCAGCTTTCTGTGGCCGGAGGAGAGCGGGGCCCAGTCCCAGCAGAGGCTTCTCGGCCCGGTGATGAGGTACGGGCTGCAGCGGCTCCATCACCGAAGAGGGAAGGGTTGAGAGGATGTTAGGGGGGTGCCCTGGTGGCCGGGCGGTGAGCCGGGCCTGGCCACGTGGGAGTGCCAGGTGCCCTGGGCAATGGGCATGAAGAGGCCACGTGCTCGGACACCGCCGGAGTCAGTTTTATTATAGCAGAGGGGCCCCGGGGGACTGAAGGGCCGAGGCACCCCCTGCCCCCAACAGCAGGGCGCGCCACCCCGCCCCTCCCTGCACCCGCTCCCGGGGTGTGTCAGCCCCAACTGTAGAAATAAATTTTCTGCCAGGTGGGCAAGTAATCCATGAGCGGCCCTGCAATGAGAGAGAGTTCGGGGCTGAGAGCCAGACTCCAGCCTGACTCTGCTCTACCTGAGGCCTGTCTCGGCCACTGCTGCCCCAATACAGCTGCCCACAGCTGCCCAGCCAGGAGCCCAACTAACTCTCCCACCTGTCAGCCCATAGGGAAGCAGCATCGCGGTGACCCCCGTCCCCCTTAACAAAGATTCTCAGGCTCAGAGAAGCCATGTGGCTTGTCCAGCTATGGATGGCGACAGCCCGCCTGCTGAGGTACGAGCTCCAGTCTAGTGGCCTTCAGCCCGGCCATATAATCCCCAGAGAAGCCAGGGTCATATCGCCCCGGGATGCTGAGGCAAGACTAAGGCTGACAGCCCAATGTGGCCTGACGCTCCTCCCACGACAGGACGCCCTCTTCCAGCCACCCCTGAGGCTCTACAGGCCAGCCTGGCCCACACCCAGGAGCTGTCACCCACCCAATCCGACCTCTGGGCTCTCTCTCTCCTGTCAAGAATCAGACTGCAAGGAGATACAGAGAAAACAGTCAGGGATGCGGGGCCACTCACAAGATCTGTGATACCCAGTCATCACCATCCCACCATCCCACACTTACTCGCGACCAGGCCAACTCCTGGGACATGGTCTGTCAGTAGCTGGAGAAGGAAGTGGATCCTTGCCCTGCAAAGAGAAGATAAACAAGGAGCAGGCTGAGGAGGGGGTCTGGGTGCCTGCAGACCCCGATACAAAAGGATGACAGCTCTGGGCCACAGGCCTGGGCCGCCCACAGCTCAGCCGCGGACGGGTGGCATATTCCCAGCACCCCACAGACACCGCCTCCCACCCCTCTCTCTCCCTCGTCTTGCCCTTCCTTCTCCTGAGCCCACAAACACTCATGGAGCCCCAAGCAGGGACAGAGAGGGCCCAGAGGGAAGGACAGTCCCACCCTACCTTCGAGAAGCCCCCAGTAAGCCAGAAGAGCTGAGCCACACTGAAACCTCACAGGCCCACGCTGAGAGTGACCAGGCCCCAAGGGGGCATGCAGTCTGAGGGGGGCACACTCAGAGGAAGGGACAAGGGCTGAAGCCCTATTTTTTTTATTTATTTATTTATTTTTTTTCAACGTTTTTATTTATTTTTGGGACAGAGAGAGACAGAGCATGAACGGGGGAGGGGCAGAGAGAGAGGGAGACACAGACTCGGAAACAGGCTCCAGGCTCCGAGCCATCAGCCCAGAGCCCGACGCGGGGCTCGAACCCACGGACCGTGAGATCGTGACCTGGCTGAAGTCGGACGCTTAACCGACTGCGCCACCCAGGCGCCCCCGAAGCCCTATTTTTTAAGAGACAGGGCTTCCCCACAGGAGAACCTGGGGTGAGGCGATGGTGTTGGGGATGATAATAAGAAATGATAAGGGGCGCCTGGGTGGCTCAGTCGGTTAAACGTCCGACTTCGGCTCAGGTCATGATCTCGCGGTTTGTGAGTTCGAGCCCCGCATCGGGCTCTGTGCTGACAGCTCGAAGCCCAGAGCCTGCTTTGGATTCTGTGTCTCCTTCTCTCTCTGCCCCTCCCCTGCTTGCGTTCTGCCTCTCTCTCCTTCAAGAATAAATAAACACTTAAAAAAAAAGAAAAGAAAAGAAAAGAAAAAGAAGTGATAAGATTCCCGGCACTCACTAAGTGCTTACTATATACCAGGCATAAGTTTCTAGACCTTTCTCAGTCTGGGCCACTGCCATGAGGGTGCGAGGCTGGTCTGGTCTCTGCAGGAATGCACGCCACACTAGAGGCACGCAGCCTGGGGAGCCCCCTCTGCCGTGACTGTTGCCCCAAAATGCCTCGGTTCCTGGGGGGCTACGCTTTCTCTGCAAAGTGCAGACGATCTGGGAGCGGGGGAGGGGGAGGGGGGAGGTCACACGGTCCACATAAGTCTCTGGAATATTTCTCTAGAGCAAGGAATACGACTTGGCTTTAGAACCTCATGAGCTTCCAAACTTATCTGAAAATAGCAATTGCCAGGCCAAGCTATTTTCGCCAAGGTGGTATTAAGTTTGGCCCAAACCTGCTTCCTGTTGCCTCAAAAACACACCAAGCCAAACCAGAGCCGGAGGTTGTGGGGCCATAATGTTAAATGTAATTCTAGTTACTAGTTCAGTCTTCCTTGTTAAGATGTAGAGACAGAGGGGGTCCGGGGAGCCTCCGGTCCGTCTCATGGCCCCAGTCGTTGTACAAGGGCCTCGGATCTCAGTATGACCTGGGGCAGTCGCCTGGCAGGCCCTGGGGAGCGTGGCCCCAAGCCACCCCCTACTTGCTGCCAGGGAGCCCTGTGTCCAGCTGAGGACGCTCACAGGTGATGGCACAGAGGCTGGGCGAGGTAGGGGCAGGCTAAGAGACAGCACGGAGGTGGCACCCGGCTCTGCCACTGGCCAGCTGGGTGGCTCTGTTTAAGGTGCCCGGCTTCTTTGACTCTCAAAGGCTTCTTCTGACAAGTGGGGACCCAAACTACTCAACCATCGCGCCCACACCCGCCACCATCCCAGTGGCCCTGCCCTTGGCGTGCTAACACCCCTTAACTCCTGCGCGCTTGGGCTGATGGCTCTGAGGCAGGGCTGGGCGGGCCGCCATCTATCTGATGAGGAAGTGGCCGCACCCAGGACGGCACACAGTGGGTGCTCGCTCTGGATGGAGGAAGGAGGGAGCAGGGGAGAAGACGTGCTCGGGGGTTGGGACACCAGTGCCCTGCTGCCCTCCCCTCCACGCGGCCGAGGGTGGGCCTTGCCACTTGTGGTGGCCGGTCCTCACTCGGAGAAGCGGTCATAGAATGGGGAGCGCAGCAGGTAGTAGAGCAGCAAGATGGTCCGGCGCCGCAGCTCCAGCCGCTCCCTCCGGGTCAGGCCCTTCCTGTCACTCAGGAGGCTCAGGCTGGGGGCAGGAGGGGACACGGTCAGGGGCGGCAAGAGAAGCAGACGGCTCGGGTGAGGACAGGCCTGCAGCCCAGAGCCCGGCAGAGGGGGTGGAGCCCCCAGGAGGGCCCAGGCTCACCTGGTCACATCCACGACACCAGACAGGAGCCAGGGCGTCCACGACCGCTGACCCCACAGGCCCAGGCTGAGCACTGACGGCCAAGGTGTCAAGGATGTCTCCAGCACGTGGCCCGCCCGCCCACTCCCCATCCAGCCCACCCCGCAGCGCCGGCCAGCCCCGTGCTAAGGATACGGTGCAGCAGGGGCCGGGCGATATACAAGGACTCTGCGATGGTCTCTTGCAGCCCCAGCGGGGTGGGGGGGACACTCAGCTCCTCGTGCTGCTGCCGCTGCTGTCGTCCCTCCCGCTGCTGGGGGGCTCCCCAGTGCCTCGAGTGCAGGGACGGAGCTAGAACACAGGGGGGACAGATGAGCAGTCAGGCCCAGGCTGACCTGAGCACTGAGGTTCCCAGTCCAGCTACATCCTACACTTACTGTTCTGGAGGGTTCGTACCACTCGGTTTGACCGCTTCCCAACGTATGACTGCTCCTGGCTGCCGGGGCTCTGGTCACAATCTAGCACGGACAGACAGAAGGCCGTACTGTCAGAGGGACGTGTTTCCAGGAGGGCATGCAAAGAACAGGTGCACAGTGAATGCTCGCGGGCTGAGGGGAGAACGGATGAGCACGGATAAGCGTGTACTAAGGCCGTGGCTGAGGCAAGGACACCGTAGCCAGGCACTGTGGCTCAACATTCTCCCTGGCCTGGGCGAAAGGTCAGCATCACCCGTGGCAGGCGAGCCAGCCAAGAACCCAGGCTTCCCAGGGACTAGAGTGGCCCAACCACAATTGTGGGGACTGCAGCACCAGAACGACCATGTCTTCTCAGTCCGTGGCTTTCAGTAGGACCACAAGGAGAAGCAAAGAGCTGTCCCCACTCAAGGCCAGGAGAGTCAGGCCTGGAGGCCAACCGGTGAGGAGTCCAAAGCCCTGAAGGGACAGATCTGCCAGGTACCCTGCCTCATGAAGCTGTGCCTCTTGATAGATAGAACGAGGCCCAAAGACATGGTTGGCAGGACCTCTGTCTCCTACTCAAGGCGTCCCCTGTTCCTGCTGCCCACCAAAAAGAAGGAGGACTCTGGCGCCAGAAGCCCTGAGTTCAAGTTCTGATTCTGCCCCTAGCCTAACCTTTCTTCTTTTCCTCTGTACAATACACGGTGGCGAGAGCAAACTGAGCTGATAGGGACAGATGTGCTCCATAAACAGACAACACTCGGGGTGCCTGGGTGGCTCAGTTCGTTGGGCGACTGACTTCGGCTCAGGTCACGATCTCGCAGTTTGTGAGTTCGAGCCCCGCGTCGGGCTCTGTGCTAACGGCTCAGAGCCTGGAGCCTACTTGGGATTCTGTGCCTCCCCCTCTCTCTACCCCTCCCCTGCTCATGCTCTGTGTCTGTCTCTCAATAATAAACAAAAGTTAAAAAAATTTTGTTTTAAACAGACAACACTCCACTCATGCTGGCCGCTTCTAAACCCACAAATGAATCCCGTGTCCCAAGCCACTCCAGAGCATGGAAGCACCTTACCCGGGGAATGTGCCTGGGTCTCCCTGTCCAGCGGAATGATGGGGGGTGAGGTCTGGAGGCCAGCCTTGAACCAGATCAGCAGGAACATCCGTAGGACAGCCCTAGGTTGGGAGTATGGCAGGGCTGCGGGGGAGGTGGCTAGCCGGCAGGGGGTCAGGGGTGCTCTGCTGAACCCCATACGAACCGCTGGCCTGAGATGCCCCCACCCAGGCCCTGCCCTCCTCAGTCCCGACATACTTGGCCAGCTGGATGAGGGCAATGACGAGCCAACGGCCCACTTCACCCCACACCTTGGCGGCCCCCATCTCCATGAACACCTCCACGCACTCGAGCACACTCAGCCACGTCAGCAGCTTCTGCTGGGTCAGCGACTGCAGGAACCCCAGGCCAAGAGGTCAGGGAGGAGCCCCAATCCAGGCCCTCCCCCTAGAGGATTCCTCTGACAGGAGATATGGATTTTCCCCTAAGGCTGCACACGTAGGCCTGCGTTCTCCACGGGAGACAGGCTACCCTATGTCTCTGGAACTCAGAGAGGGGGACGCTAACAGCTCGACCCTGCGCCTTACAAGGCGGCTTAAAGCTCATACTCTGAGACCAAAACACCTGCCACCCACGCGGGCTGGTTGTTACCACTTTACTCCCAAATCCCGACACTTCCCGCCCTGGGCTCCTGACAGAATCCTCACCACAGGCAACTTTTTCCGAAGCTCCTTCCGCAGGATCCCGTCATTGAGCAGCACAAGCAGGTTAGAGGCGGAATACACTGAGGGGTAGAGCGCAGCCTTGAGGGGCTGGTGTGGCAGCCTCCAGGCCCTCCCCTTCTCTCCAGAGCCGCGGGGCTCACCTGTCACCTGCTGGGCTCCACCAACCACACACTCTGTGGAAACCAACCTGCCTCCCCCACCCACTTCCTCAGAGCTCCACACTCCCCAGTATGACCTCGTGGGGGCGGTTGGAACAAGAAAGGATAGTTTGATCTCGTGACAAACCCTGCTGGACAGCACTGGTCATCCAGCCGCCCAGAACTGCCCATCGCTCTCAGCAGCCATGGATGTGTGGTCTCACCTCCTGGCCTTAGTTCTCTGCAGCCCGTCCCTGAAAGTCTGCTCCACCTCTACCGTTCACTACCTCCAGTGCTCCCTGGGCAAACACTACTGAGGCAGTTACAGTCTGGGGATCCTAGAATGTGGGAAATCCAGGTTTGAATCCTGGTTCTGGGATCATCAGTAGCCGTTCCCTAACCTCACTGCCTTTCTGTTCCCTCAACTGGACACTGAGAGCGGTAGCGGTACCCACCTCATAAGACTAGAGGGGAGGATTAACTGGGCAAAGGCAGGAAAAGTGCTTGGGCCAGCCGCCTGACCAGTCAAGGTCCCCAGATTTGTCTCTCGACTATGGGGACATGGAGGGCCCAAGACGGTGAACGCTGGACCTCTGTCCGATTCAGTCACAGCACAGGACGATCTAATGGAAAACCTAGGGGTGGTCACCTCTCTCGGAAGCCCCGCCGCCCCCCACCCTCCCCAGAGCCCCGCTCACCCAGCTCTGACAGCTCATGCGAATCCGCGAAACGACCTGGAGAGAAGGCACAGGAGGCGACGGTAAGGGTTTGACTCAGCCTGCGGCTTCGGGCCCTGGACGTCCCCTCCCTATGCCCTATGGGAACCTGAAAGGAACTTCTCAAGCACAGCGACCACCACCCTGACTCCGAAGGGACGGGGCTAGTGGGGTCAGAGCCTCGAAGGGATCGGGCATAGATAGGTCAGGGTGGCACCTGCCAGCAGGTAACTGAGGCCCCGCACTGCCGTCTCCAGCTGGGCCGTGGCGGCCGGGTGGCGAGTCACGTACTCCTGGTAGCGGAGGCTCAGAAGCCGCAGTTTCTCCATCCTGCCCTCGGAACCGACAGACTCACGCACCGACAGTACGACAAGCTGCGGCGCCCTGCTTCCTGCGCCCTCCTTCCTGCTTCCGGTCCTAGGCCCGCCTCTTGGTTGCTTAACTTCCGCGGGCCCGAAGGATGTTGACGTGAAGGGCCATTGGGACTACCCTTCACCCCATTTCTTAAATCACCACCCACTAGACTAGCGCTTAGCAACGGAGGGCCTAAACCTGCCCTCCCTGATCCTTCAGGTCATTGGTTAACACACTCTCCGCCCCCGACCCGCCCAACAAGTTGGGGCCCGGTTCTTCCGCCTTCCGGGTGGGCTGCCCTCGCGCCTGCGCAGTTAGCAGTTCCAGGAAGGCTCCCGCGGTAGTCTTAGCAGTTCATTCTAGAGAATGGACCAGGACCCTGGAGTCTTTCCAATAGAACGCCGAGAGGCTCGAGCTGGAGGACCGGATTTTAAAGGGCTGGGAGGTAGCTCGCTAAAGGAACTTCCATCAGACTTGGGAGCCGCGGGGAGAGTCTTGGCAGGTGCGCGTTTGACCAGTTGCCTCGTCTGCCGTCCTCCCCGAGGTAGTGCGGGGGAAACCGAGGCAAGGAAGAGTACAGCCTTCCACGCAGTCTGGATTCCCTGGTCAGCACTGTTAGTGCTGGGCTTCGGCCACAGCTCCCGCATCGACTGTGCGGACCTTCACTCCCATCTTCGCAGAGAAAACTGTTTCGGACTTCTGCTATTGGCTCGGGGTGACCTGATCGAGTGTTTCCCTTTTCTGGATCTCGAGTTTCCCCATCTGTAAAATGGTTTAAGGAAAGACTTGGTCCTTGAACTCGGGCGCAATCTCAGAGCTCTTTTCGGCCCTCGGATGCACCTCCCGGTCCTCAGCTGCACCCCAAGGGATGGGGGAGACTCCTGGGAATCTCCTCCCAAATGGGGCAGCCTCCCTGAAAGGGGCTGTGGTGGGAGACGAGCGGCCAGAGGTTGATGCTCCGGGGAGGCCGCCACTAATTGGCTGTGGGGAAGGGGGCGGGGCATGGGTGGGGTCGCGCGGCTGAGCCCTTGGGGACCTGGCCAGTCCGTTTACCCTGAGAGTAGCAATACAGTATTTTACCCAATTCCCTCTGCCGGTTATTATCTGCAGGCGAGGAAAGGATCTACTTAAGAATGCCGAGTCACATCTGAATCTTGGTCTAGTCTGACCACAGAATCTAGGCGGTTTAAGCAACACACCTCACTTGCCCTCCTTGCACTACCCCCTCCCTCACCCTCCTCTCCAGCTTAGTTTTTTTCTATATCAAGTGGGGAATCAGAGCTGCCCTCCCGACTCATGCCAAGCAACGATGACTCGGGGAGATGTGTCCAGGGGCCTCAGGAGAGGCTAAAGGTCTTGGAGAACGGAGGGGGTCGTGGGCATTCTCAACATTTCTCACCACCTCCTGGGAGCCAGGCTCACTCATACGCCACTTCTCCTGGCAACCTGGCCAGCTCGGTATGAGCTCTTTTTCACAGATGGGGAATTAGAGACCCAAGTAGGGAAAAGGACTTTGTCCCAGGTCACGTGGCATGGCATTGGCCAGATGGGCCGCCATGTGTGCCTCCCACAGCACTGTCCTCTCCCCTGCTGCCCATAGCCCAGGAAGGGTGGTGCATCGAGACCACTTGGTCTTGACTCAAATTGGCAGCTGGGTTTAAAACTAGGACTCAGGGTATTCAGTACGGGGCTCTTTCTCCCTGCACCCCGCCATCTTAAGGAACTTGTTCCCCCAACCTCACCAGTGGGCACTCCTCCGGTCTCTCCCTCTGCAGCTGTGGAGAGAGTGAGGGTGGAGTGTGTGAGGTTCCTTTGATACTCCCAGGGCTGATGGTCCTGTGGTTCTGGGGAGGAACAAAGTGTGGAGAACAGAGCCACTGCCTCCCCCGGACAGAATGAAGGGCACTGGGGCTGGCGCCTGCTTCTCCTCCTTCCCTTCAGGACTGGGAGGGGCGCATGGGCTCAGCCAGTTGCTGCCTGAATTTCCTCTCCAGATCGCTGCCCGATTAGATCCCAGAAACAAAGAGTGGCCGTGAGTGCAGGAGCCACCCAGGACAGCCCCTCCCTGCTGGGTCCCTGCCTGGAATTGGTCACCCGGTTGGGCTGGAAGGGCCTCTGGGCAAGTTGGGCCAGAACCTCCCTCCCTCTAGTCTGCCCCGAGCCACAGGAGAAGAGAGCTAGACTAGTCTAGCAAGTACAGAGGAAGACACTGAGGCCCAGAAAGGGGGCCTGACTAGGCTAAGGTCACACAGCAAAGTCTTGGGCAGAGATGGGCCAAACCAGCTCTCAGGCCTAGAAGACCAGTAACCTTTCATATGCCCATACCTGTCTCCCATGCCCCCTGGATGTCCCAGAACAACCTCTTGGAGGCCTGGCAAGCATCTCATCAGACAGGTTTCTCTGAACAGTAAGGTTAAGAGAGGGGTGCGGCCAGCACTGTGACTAGCCACAGTAAGTTCTACGGCCCCAGGTCCCCCACAAGCTCCCTGGACAGGCCCTGACTGTGTGCTTTACCCTCTCCCTCACATTTATACTGTCCCCCCCTCCTGCCGCCTGCCCTGTGGCTACTGAGGGTGTTGGGGAGGGATTTGCCCAACCCCACTCCTGCTCCAGGCTAGGGATGAAGGTGGGAGGGGGGTGTGGAGGCTCAAAGCTTCAGACGCCAGAATGGCCCCTGCATCACCTCTTAATTCCCAGATGTGCAGGGAGCCACCGTAAGTCTCCATGGCAACCACCGCCCCTGGCCTCCAAAACTGGACCTTCCTGGAAGACCCTCATCTCTCAGAGAAAGGCCTCTTGAAGGAGGACACTTGAGGGGTCTCAGCCTGGGCTGCTTTCCACAGCTTCTTTGGGGGTTAGGGTCTCTCAGCCCTCACTTTTTATAGGTGAAGTTGGGCTAAAGGACCCGTGTCACGGAGAGGCCTGGTGCATCCCATCCACTATCCCCATGAGCAGCCTTCTTCCAGGGGGGCGACCGGCTATACACAAGTCAGCAAGGTCAGTTTTATAGGAATAAAATAAACCAAGGGATGTAGAGGAGGAGCTGGCCTTGTGCGAATCTGGCAGAATGCAGGCAGAAGGAATATCAAGGGCAAGACCTCAGGCAGGAAACCCTTAGAGAAGAGTAGCAGGAAACTTTGCCTTCGGGGAAGAGCCTGGAAGGGACCTGGGAAAAGGGTGGGAGAGTGTTCTAACAGGTCACTTCAATTCTCAGACGAGAAGAATGCGTGTGTGTGTCACAGGCTGGGGGTAGGGGTGACTGAGAAGAGGCTTGTCAAACCTCAGCACGGGGCCTGGCGCGCAGAATAAGCGCTCAGTCCACCGTGGTGGTTCAGGGGGCCAGGCTGCGGCCTGCTGTGGGATGCAAGGTGGGGCATAATTAGAAATCCAGCCCCAGCCCCGGTTCACAATGCGCGGGTCTAGGCAATGGTGGCGGTTCCTGGCGTCGGTGAGGCCCCCTTGCCAGCTCCGGGGCAGGAGTAGACCTGGAGGCGGCTTTGTCTGGGCCGCGCCGCCAGAACTGCGGGGGGGGGGGGGGGGGGGGGGAAGCCCGGGAGCAGGAAGAAAAGCTGGAGCTCCAGGTGCTCCGCGGCTCCCGGGCAGGTCTCCGCCGGCCCGGCCTCCAGTCCCCAGAGCAGGTGTCCCTGACCCTCGAGGCCCCGCATTCCACTTCTTCCTCCTCACCCCCGCCGTCCCTTTGATCCGGGGCCGGGGGTCACGGGCCCCTCCCAACGGTGGAAGGTTAAGGGGAAGAGATGGGGCCCCAGAGCTGGGAAGAGGGGGATGGGCTCAGGGCAGGTAGCGGGGACTAGGCCTTCCTGGGTGGCTGCCCCGGCTCCCTCCAGCCATCCGGCTCGTTCCCAGGGCTGGGGGAGCCTTTGGATGCCGAGGCAGGGGAGGGGCCAGGTCCCCAAGGGTCTCCCCGCCCCTACGGGCTCCGCCGAGCAGAGGTGAAACCTGAACCTAGGTTGGGGGCGGGGCTGGCTCCTGCTCCTCACGGGGCTGGCCTGCGCCTCCACCCCCTTTCCCTCCAGCCGGCTTCTGGAAGAGGAAAGTCTGGGTCCCCGAGCCCCTGGAGCAGGTGAGGTGGCGACTCAGTGCGGGAGGGAGGATCGGGCAGCCGTCGGGCCCCGCCGCCCGAGGCTGATCCTCCTGCCTCCCTCCCGGGTCCGCAGGGACCGCGATGGAGCCCGCAGCCCGGGGTCGCTCCCCGCCCTGAGCGCCCCCGCAGGCGGCCATGCTGCCCCGAGGGCGCCCCCGGGCGCTGGGGGCCGCGGCGCTGCTGCTCCTGCTGCTTCTGATCGGATTTTTCCTGTTCGGCGGGGACCTGGAGTGTAAGCGCGGCGAGCGAGGAGGCGAGCGGGGGGGAGGGGGGGGGCCGGGATCCTTCCTCTGCCCGCTGACGCCACGTGTCCCTCCAGACGAGAGGCCGCGGGGAGCTGCTGCCCTCGACGGAGACCCGCCGGCGGACCGCGGGGGCCACAACCTCTCGGACTGCGTCCCGCCGCGGCCGCTGCCGCCCAAGTGCGAGGTAGGCGCGCGCGGCCCCTGGCGGCGGGAATCTCCGGGGCTCCGCGCCCCAGCCGGGCCACCCGGGCACCTGTGGGAATCACGACACCTGGCGTGGGCCGGGACACTGACCACCCAGCCGGGGACGACGCGTCCCCGGGCTCCCGCCTCGGTTTCTCCATTTGTGAAATAGAGGTGAACTCCTACTCCACATCCCCCCACCCCATTCTTCCTTAGCTCTTGTTGCCGGGTGGGGCTACACTACCCTAGGCCAGGCCAGGCCAGTCGTGGGCTCTCACCTTCGAGTGGGGGAGGGGCTGCTGCCCACCTCTGCGCCTCCTCCCCAGCTCTTGCACGTGGCCATCGTGTGCGCGGGACATAACTCCAGCCGAGACCTCAACACCCTGGTGAAATCTGTGCTCTTCTACAGGTATAACCAGCTGTCAGGGTGGGGGTGGGGAGGCAGGAGTGGGGAGCCACGGAACAAAGTCTTGGGCAGGATCTCAGAGCTCCAGTTCCCCCATCTGCGCCACAGGGACAGTGTCCCTTCCTCCCTTGAAGGTGGTTCTAAGAATATCCTAAGCCGGGTATGGAACGGCTCTTTGCAGAAGTTAGTGCTGCCACTTCTGGGCCCCTCCAGTGGGTCTTGTCCCGTGTTCTCCCTTCTCGGGCCTATCAGCTTTCCTCACTTGTCCTTCCCCAAGGAAAAATCCACTGCATTTCCATTTGGTGACTGATGCTGTGGCCAGGAACATTCTGGAGATGCTCTTCCACACGTGGATGGTGCCTGCTGTCGGGGTCAGCTTCTATGACTTGGAAGAGCTCAAGGCAGGAGCCCTGGCCCTTCTGCACTCCTTTCTGGCTGCGCACAGCCCTTTCCTCCCTCCCAGGGCATCGGGGTGAGGGTGTGGGGGAGAGGCTAGAGCTGCCTGGGACACCCCCCCCCCCCCGCCCCCGTCCCATCACAACTACAGAAGCTCAAATCCCTCACCCCTCCTGGGTGCGTTCTGGCACTCACAGGCCCTTCTCTGCCAGGTTCATGCCCTGTCCTTCCCCCCTCCTCCGCAGCCCCAGGTCTCCTGGATCCCCAACAAGCACTACTCTGGCCTGTATGGCCTAATGAAGCTAGTGCTGCCCGGTGCCCTGCCCCCTGACCTGGCCCGTGTCATTGTGCTGGACACAGATGTCACCTTCGCCTCTGATATCGCAGAGCTCTGGGCGCTCTTTGCTCACTTTTCTGGTGAGAGGTCTGGGACCCAGCCCCAGCCAGCCCCCCTCCCTGGCCTGTCCAGGCCCCGCTGTGGCCTAGCCCTGAGCCGAGGTCCTGTGGCAGCCTCAGGCAGCTGCCTCGTGCCCTCCCCTCCCAGACAAGCAAGTGATCGGTCTTGTGGAGAACCAGAGCGACTGGTACCTGGGCAACCTCTGGAGGAATCACAGGCCCTGGCCTGCCTTGGGCCGGGGATTTAACACAGGTGGGACAGTGGTGGGGGGAGGCAGGAGGGGTGGCCACTTGTCCTCAGGCCCCAGGGACTGGGCAGGGCACAGAATGCTAGGAACCCCCCCCCCCCCCCCCCAGGAGGAATAGTGCTGTGGAAAGAACACTGGGAGAAGAGCCAGAAAACAGATCCGACCATGGCTGTTTGTGTTGGATGACTTTGGCCAAGCCACTTGGTCCCTCTGGGCCTCAGTTTTCTCATCCATTAAATGGGGATGATTTTATCAGCCCTGGGATCACTGAGCGTGAGAAGATGGCTGTGGAGGTGCTCTGTAAGCTGTGCAGCGCGTCCCCTTTACCCCCAAGAGGAATGATTATTGACCGAGGTGGTCCACGCTATGTCTGAACAGACAGAAAAAAACCAATGGGTCAAAAAATAAACATTCAAAAGACGCCTTCATGACCCCTGGAGCCAGGAGCTGGATTAGCCCAGGTGGGCATGACAGCCTTTCCCCTGGGCAGGTGTGATCCTCCTGCGGCTGGACAGGCTCCGGCAGGCCGGCTGGGGGCAGATGTGGAAGCTGACCGCCACTCGCGAGCTCCTCACCCTGCCCGCCACCTCACTGGCAGACCAGGTCTATGGGAGCTTTTGAAAGGGGGGTGGGTGGGGCAGGCTCTGGGCTGGGACGTGATGGCCATCTCCGCCCAGGACATCTTCAATGCCGTAATCAAGGAGCACCCGGGCTTGGTGCAGCCCCTGCCCTGCGTCTGGAACGTTCAGCTGTCAGACCACACGCTGGCTGAGCGCTGCTACTCGGAGGCATCTGATCTCAAGGTGAATGGGGTGGGGGCTGAGCGGTGGGCTTCTGTTCCCTGCTCCTAGCCCCGCAACAAAAACCTCTTGGGTTCCAGGTGATCCACTGGAACTCACCAAAGAAGCTGCGTGTGAAGAACAAGCACGTGGAATACTTCCGAAACCTCTACCTGACCTTCCTGGAGTATGATGGGAACCTGCTGCGGAGAGAGCTCTTCGGGTGCCCCAGCCCGCCCCCTCCGGGGACCGAGCAGGTGAGAGGGAGCCGCCTTCCCTTGCCTTGGGGAGGCTCTGCCCCTCTCTGCTCTGGGGGGACCTGGCCTTGCCTGGGGACCTATCCTCCTGCCCCAGCCCCGGTCCTTCTCTCCCCTCAATGTCCCCAGTTGCAGCGGGCCCTGGCACAACTGGACGAGGAAGATGCCTGCTTTGAGTTCCGGCAGCAACAGCTCACCGTGCACCGGGTGCACATCTCCTTCCTGCCCCATGAGCCGCTGCCTCCCCGGCCCCACGACGTCACCCTGGTGGCCCAGCTCTCCATGGACCGGTGAGAGTGCAAGGACCGCACCAGGGAGCAAGGCCTGGGAATTTCCAGAAACCTCCTCCAGAGAGGACGGTTTCAATGGGTGGAGGGGAGAGCTCTCGTTGCCTGATGCTTGAGGAGTTTCCGGATTTGGAGACACTGGCTGTGGTTAAGAGCTTGGGTTTTGGGGATCGTGTAGGTGCCTGGAAATGCCCTCTGTAGCTGTGGGACCACGGGCAAGTCTTAGTATCTCTGGCCTTTGGTGTTCTTGTTCTGTGAGAAAGGACCCACCTTGTGGGGTAGTTGTGAAGATTAAGACCAGCTTAAAGAGCATTGGGAAGGTGCTTAATAAGTCACTTGAAGGGGGTGTTTGCAGCGGCTGACCTGGGGGGGGGGGCGGTGGTTCCAGCCGTCCTTGGGCTGACCACCCCCCTTATCCCAGGCTGCAGATGCTGGAAGCCCTGTGCAGACACTGGCCAGGCCCCATGAGCCTGGCCTTGTACCTCACAGATGCAGAGGCCCAGCAGTTCCTGCGTTTCGTCGAGGCCTCGGCAGTGCTCTCCGCCCGGCAGGACGTGGCCTACCACGTGGTGTATCGTGAGGGTCCCCTCTACCCTGTCAACGAGCTTCGTAACGTGGCCTTGGCCCAAGCCCTCACGCCTTACGTCTTCCTCAGCGACATTGACTTTCTGCCTGCTTATTCCCTCTACGACTACCTCAGGTGGGCCTGAGGAGGGAGGGAGAGGGACGGTGTATGGGTGGGTGTGGATGGCGGGGGGGGGGGTACCCGCAGGACCCCGGGCAAGTATGTCGTCGCCCGGGAGACGTCTGGGCCTCAGTTTCCTCCGTAAGAGGGGTTTGTATTGGGGCAGGGCGCCACCTCGTTTCTCTGGGCTGCCGTAGGAGAGCGCGGGAGGCTGGGGCCCGCTTCCCATGGCAGCTCCATTTCCGTCTGTCTCCTGCGGGGCGTCTGGGCGAGCCAGCTTTGGGGCCTGCGGCTAAGAAAAGGAAGGGAATCGCTGGGCCCAGAGGCTTCCCTCTTCTCTGTTCACGGGTGCTCCCCCGACAGGGCCTCCATCGAGCAGCTGAAGCTGGACAGTGAGCGCAAAGTGGCCCTGGTGGTGCCGGCATTCGAGACCCTGCACTACCGCTTCAGCTTCCCCAGTTCCAAGGCCGACCTGCTGGCCTTGCTGGACTCGGGCTCTCTCTACACCTTCAGGTGGGTGAGGCCACTGCTCTGCTCGGCTCTGTTCTCCCTCGCTCCCCCTACCCCCTCACTGAGCTCCTGGTTTCAGCTTGGCTCTCTGCCCCCCTCTCCTGCTCCGCAGGTACCACGAGTGGCCCCGGGGCCACGCACCCACAGACTATGCCCGCTGGCGAGAGGCTCAGACCCCGTACCGTGTGCAGTGGGCAGCTGACTATGAGCCCTACGTGGTGGTGCCTCGTGACTGTCCCCGCTACGACCCCCGATTTGTGGGGTTCGGCTGGAACAAGGTGGCCCACATCGTGGAGCTGGATGCACAGGTGAGGGCGTGCCTTGCTGCCTCTGGTTTCAATTTGAATGCCTCCAGGCCCAGGGAGCTCACTACGCCTCAGCGCGGCAAGCACGCCATTAGGCAGTACTGTTAGAAATTCCACCTTTAGGGGCGCCTGGGTGGCGCAGTAGGTTAAGCGTCTGACTTCAGCCAGGTCACGATCTCGCAGTCCGTGAGTTCGAGCCCCGCGTCAGGCTCTGGGCTGATGGCTCAGAGCCTGGAGCCTGTTTCCGAATCTGTGTCTCCCTCTCTCTCTGCCCCTCCCCCGTTCATGCTCTGTCTCTCTCTGTCCCAAAAAAAAATAAATAAACGTTGGAAAAAAAAAAAAAAAGAAATTCCACCTTTGGGTAGAACTCAAATCGTCTGCCCTTCGACCCTTCCTTTGGCCGTAAAGGGCTATTGAATAAGCCTGCCCCCCCCCCCCCGTCCCCCCAGAACTGTAATCTTCCCCTCAGCCCAGAATGTCCATCTGCCTCCCACCACTGCAGGAATATGAGCTCCTGGTGCTGCCCGAGGCCTTCACCATCCACCTGCCACATGCCCCGAGCCTGGACATCTCTCGCTTCCGCTCCAGCCCCGCCTATCGTGACTGCCTCCAGGCCCTGAAGGACGAGTTCCACCAGGACTTGTCCCGTCACTACGGGGCTGCTGCCCTCAAATACCTCACTGCCCTGCAGCAACCCCCGGGCCCCGCCTGACCCCCCCAGGCTGGGCCTGCAGTGGCTCCCCCCTGCCTCCCCCCCCCCCCCCACCTTGGCTCTCACACGCTCCCTGCAGACACTGGAGCAGCCTTGCCAGCCATCCCACCCTCCCTGCTATTTAAATTATTGAAGGTCTCAGTGGAAAGGGCTTCAGTTGGAGCACCTGTGGGGTGGGTCCTGGGGGCCTCCCCGTGCTGCTATGGCTGGGGTCTAGTCTCACTCTGCCCCAGTGGTTTGGGGGCTGGTTCCCCTAGCTTCATCTGTACATCTCTTTTTCGTAATTAAAAGGTTTTAAAGCCCTTTTGCACGTTCCTTCTGGTTTGGGGGCATGAGGGTGTGGGTCAGCCGGGAAGGTGCGGAGTCTCCCTGGAGTCGCAGTGGGGCCCGGACCCTCCCCCGGAGGCCCACCCTCCCCTGCCCCAGACCCAACACCATGAGGCTGAGAGACTTTATTTGGCTTTATTTAGTAAAATGTTAAAATAAATAAATACAAATTGATCAGCTGCTCTGGATCCCCCCCCACCCCCTCAAAACAAAAATGAAACAAACAAAAACAAAAACTTTGAAGCACAAAACTCCAAATACAAGTTCTACCAAGACTGAAATCACAAAGGGCGTGGACAAGAGACAGGATTGGGGGCTGGCTGGCTCTTTTCTGCTCGGAGCTTGCTGACCTCTGGCTGCCCATCCTGTCCTGCCTGACTGCAGCTTACCCTGGGCTGAGGACCCAACGACACAGAGGTGCAGGGGCCAGAGACTGCTGTGGGGGATGGCGGAGTCCTCAGGGAGGAAGGGCTTCTGGGAGGGGGGAGCAAAGTGGAATTTGTGAGCCCTGCCCTTCCTCTACGAGGGCTATTTTTAAGAGTTCCACCCTGGCTCTCTGGAGGGGGCGACCCCCAGCTTCCTCCCCTTCACTGTTGCCAGAGGGCCAGAGGAATCTTCTCAGGGGCCGCCCCCTCCCTTGGAGAGGAGCTGGCACTGAGGACGGCTGTAAGTCAAGGTGAAAATGGGTCTCCTGTTTCCTGCCAAGGGTGCCCAGCTGAGGGGTGGGGGTGAGGCCCACAGTCATTTACGCAGAGCAGAGTTGCCCCCATCCAGCGGAAGCCGTGGAATCTGGAGAACTCAGGGCCTGGAAAACACCTGGGCCCACCGTCCATCCTACTACCCAGAAGAGCCTTTTACCCCTGGGGTAAAAGTCTCCTAAATTAAGCCCTTTGGATAAATAAGAAAGACCACACCCCAGAAGGGAGTGGAGGGAGGAAACCGCGTAGAGATTGGGAGCGAGAGCCCAGAGGGGCTCCACTGGTCCCAAGAGGAAGTATCAGAGATGGCTGGAGGGGCAGCTGTACACGCAGACTGGGTGAGCTGGACACAGTCACCCTCCTTTACGGGGAGGCCTGGGGGCGGCAGTTGTGCCCGTTCATGCTGCCTGTCGAGCCTGAGCCAAGAAGAAGCAGGGACAGGCAGGCCCTGCAGGGCAACCGGGCACTCGGGACGGTGCCAGCTGGGGGCTGCGGCCGCCGTGTGGCAGCCCCACACAGGGATGGCCCCACCAGGGGCTGCCCCCAGCCCGGCTGCCCCCAAGGGCCTGATAAGGAAGGGAGAAACAGAACTCTGGATGAGCTCAGCAGAGGTGAGACAAGACCCAGCAGGCCCCATGAAAGAAGAAGGCCCCGCGGGCGGCACTGGCAAGACTGGGAGGTGGGAAATGACAGCAACATGACCTCATTGCCTCCGGGGTGCAGTGCCCATGCCACCGGGGCCGGCCAGGGCCAACGGCTCGAGGGCAGCCTCCTCCCAGTCCCAGACCAGCCACTCCCTGGCCCCTGAAGTGATTGCAAAGCCAGCTGGTCTGAGATGTGTCTTGTGAGCAGCTAAACCCGGTCATGGGGAACGAGCGGCAGAGGGAAGGAGAAAGAGGGAAGTGGAGACACAGCCCAGGTGAGGCGGTCATGACCGTGTGTCTCAGGTCGTCACAAGCACCCACAGGTCTGGGGGACACAGACACATTGTCTCTTGGCAGGACAATAAAGGAAAAGGAGATGGGGTGACCGGGGCCTTTTGATGGCAGTAAGTAGAGTTTTGGAATTTGAGTCTAGACTGTGGGTTTGGGGGCAGGGTTGCATTTTGTACTCCACACTGACAGCTCCTAGCTGCACTTTAGGAAGAATCCATACCCCAACCCCGGACGAGGCGAGGGCGTGAGTACTCACAACAGGCAAAATACTGGCCGATTCCTAGCTCTACCCTCACCGCTGTCCCCCCTGCCACCCCGACAATTCTCAGGCGGCTCCTTTCTGAGCAAAGGCCCCTAGTGATGATCGTTTCCGAACTTCTTTCAAGAAAAGATAGGTATCGTGTGGCCCGGGCAAGTCAAATGCGAGAGCTTAAGAGCGGGCGCACAGCCTGCTGCTGGGCTCTGAACCTCCGCCAACTATTCCTCCAACTAGTCCAGGCATCTCCAAAGCTCCCTGACTAGTCGTAGCACCTTGGTTTCTGCAGGAGAAAAGGGAGCTCCTCTGTCCCCCTCAGGCAACTTTGCAGCCAGGGTCGGACTCTGAGGCCTGTGTAGCCACCCTTCACCCCCTAACACTCCTGGAAAGATGAAATGGCCAGTAGGGATGAGGCATATTTGACCTAAGAAGTGTCTCTTTCTCTTGCATTTGCTTTCAGGTTTCTAACTGGGATTTCTGGGCCTAAGTGGGTGAGGGAGAAAGTAACATGGCCTCGTCCACCCCTCCTAGACCCTGGCCATTATGGAGTAGGGGGCGGGCTTGAGAGAAGAGGTCCAGGGAGGGCTGGGGCACAGAGCGCCTGCCTTCCTTCTGTGGGCCCAGGCATGCGACGGGGCCAAGATCTCCGGCGGGAGCACACACGTGACAAATTTACTTCCCACGAGGCAAGATGACAGACATGATCCAAGTCTTTCAGAACCCTGGTTTTCTCAAGGAGACCGGCCGAGCCAAGGCAAGCACAGGGATTCCAGCCACAGGTCACCCAGGAAGCTTGTGAATGTGCAAAGGGCAGTAAACTCCGTCTCCTGTACCCGAAGCCAGCAGGCAGAGAATTCGGCTGGAGATTCAGACCTCTCCAAAGGCAAGACAGACACAAAGGCCACCCTGGGGCTCTTTGTCTCAGAGACACCACACACCCTCAAGACTTCTTGCTCCTTTGTTCATTCTAAGCACCAAGGGCTGATGCAGCCAGCCTGCCCCCTGCACCCTCCCTCGCCAAGGCTAGCAGTCACTGGCCAAGTCCTTCAAAGTTGTCCCCCAGGCACTCACAATGCTGGTGGCTGAAAGACTGAAAGCAGCACCAAAGGAAGGGATCTTATTTAGGCACCAGCCTTTTGCTCTAGCAAAATCCGAGGAGACAAATGGGTAGGGTAGGGCCCTGATACCGTCCACACTCCAGCTGAGCTTTGAAAACAGAAGCCCAGACCCCTGCTCCAAGAAGGGAGGACAGTCCTTTCCAAGGAGGGGAGAGTGGTGGGAGGGCTCGTGCTGCCCCTCAAGGCCGCAGCGTCCAGAGGACAGAAGTCATGGAGACTAGCCCACCAGTCTTGAGACACAAACACAGCAAAATGTCATCATGATCAGCAGGTTCTGTGCTAAAAAATTATAACTACACAGCATTTTCTCCAGTTCTGACACCTTTTTAATAGAAATCACTGTTTTTAGGAAACAAATAGCACTTTTGTAATTTTTTTTTACAATGTTTCTTACCTTGATCTTAATTTAAGTAACACTAGGAAGACCTCAATATCTTTTATTTTCCTTTTTAATTTAAAAAAAAGTTGTTGTTGTTTTTCCCCAGATACAAAGATTTTTGCCCTTGCATAAAAACAGTGCCCCGAACGATGACACAGGACTCACACGGACTCACTGGACCTCACTGACACTATGATTCCTATTCTACCATGCACGGCCTCGACTACCCTTAATTGACTGTCAGCCTGAAAAACAGCTTTTCTATTCCTTATTTTAGTTTTTGTTACCAAAAAAGTAAAGTAAACAACAAAATAAAACTTTTTCTTAAAGAAAAACAAAAGCAACAACAAAAACTTAAAAAAAGAGGAAAGAAACATCTCCATTCAATTCACACACACCTGGGTCGCGTGCTGCTTCGCTCAGAATCTTCTCTTCTTATAAATATAGAAAAGGGATGGAGCTTGTTTTCAAGTAAAAATCACTGATCCACCTTTTTTCCTTCCTCGACACACACACCCTTCTTCCCTGCCCGGGCAATGGCCAAGCCGAGGCCGGGCCTGCTCTGCTCGTTCTTGGAGAGGGAAGGTAACCGGATCATCCACGGGGATGCGCGCCAATTTGCCAAAGCAGGGAAGGAACGCGGGGAGCGGTGGGGGCGCCCCCGGAAGGAAGCAGAGCGCGCGGGAGAAGAACCTTGTTCTTGCGGTCCACCTCTCCGTGTACCGTGCCCCTCCCCAGGCGATAGGAAATACTGCTTACTTGATATATTTTTCCCACCCTGGCTCCCTCCCATTCCCTCCCATCCCTCCTCTGGGCACTGGGGTTGGTTAAATCTCGATTTCCTTTTTTTTTTTTTTTTTTTGGTTTTATAGTAGTGAAAGTTTAGAAACAGGAAAGCCCACACACTCTTTGGACTCGTCTTCTCTACCTAAACAAACGGCTCCGCAAATAAGGGTCTGAAACCTGCTCTCCTCCCTCCGCCCGTCCCTGCTCCCCACCCAACAAAACAGAAACAAACCCATGGTGGCTGTGGAGGCTGCTGCAGGCACACACTGGTGTATAATAGAGAGAGTAAATATATTATTTCACTTGGCATGATGCTGGCAAAGAACCTCCAGCTGGCACTATTTCATGTAACATGGTCCAATCTTTGCATGTACACACAGAACAAGAAGGATCAATTGGCAAACTCTGGTGCCACCTGGCACAAGCATCTTCTCTCTCTCTGGAACCAAAGAACCAAAAGAATTCTGTACTTTCCAGAAGAAATCCGGCTTTGCTTTTCTAGAGTCTTCAGTGTTTTTGCTCTCCTTGCCGCCGGGATCCCGTGGCTTCTCCTCGCGGGGCTCTGTTATTTAGTCTCATCCCCCTGGGTACAGTTCGCTGTGCAGCTCTGGGAGGAGGGGGAGTGGGCCGGCGTGGAGGTGGCGGCAATGGCAGGGGGGGTGCAGTCCGGGCCGTTGGACACGGCCCCCACAGTGGCCTCAGAGTCTACGGGTTTGGAGAGGTCGATGCCGTGGATGAGGCGGATCAGCTGTTTTACCTTCTCCAGGGAGCTGTGCATCTCCTTCTGCCGGGCCAGGATGGTGTTCTTCATTTCCATGCATTTCTGCAGCAAATGAGAAGGGCAGTGGCGCTGAGCCTCTGTGGCTGTTCCGACAGGCCCGGCAGCCCTCTCCGGGTAAAAGAACCTGCTGGCTTGGGCGCAGCCCCTGCCCCTTGCTCTGCGCTGCACTGGAGGGGCCTCTGAAGCCACGCCACCCGCCACCCACGGGGAGGAGGAGGCCCCACAGGCGGGAGGGAGAGGGCAAGTGAGTGGTTTAGAAGCCAACCAACCCTGCTTGACACTAGGACTTAAAACCCCATGTGAATTGCCACTCTAGGACTACAAAATAAAAGTCATTTAAAACAACATTCCCAGAGCTGCGCTGAAGCTGGTTTGGGCAGGTTTTGTTTGGTATGCAAATGGGTGCTAATACGTTCAGGACGTTCAGGACGGGACTGAGCTATCCAGGACAGGGAACGAAGGAGCCAATGGTGGTGTCCGGATCCAATGTGAGGGCCTATTGAGGATCGCCCGGTCAGCAAGAATTCAGAGGCAGGGCCTGGGGTAGCGCGGTGATGTTTGGGAGAATCAAAGACTACAGCCAACAGAAACCCTTCGGCTCGGTCACGGACTTGTGGTTTTTTGTCCTTTTGCCCAAGGTCTCCCACAGCTGCTGGCTTCTGTTCTGGGCAGGGAAAGGGATGTGAAAGCTACATGCCATGGGTAGTATGGTGAAGAGGGGAAAGCAGCTGAATGGGACAGCTCAACTGTCACCAAGTTCAGGGTACTACCTGGTGTCCGTGAGGGCTGAAGCTACCTCGCTCCAACAAGGGGAGGGCGACCTACTCATTGAGAAATAAAACTTGCTTTGGAGGGGCCTCAGAATCTCCGCTGCAAATACACCCCTGGTTCCCACCTGGACAGGCCAGGCTGGGCAATATTTATTTCCAGTACTTGTCTCCAGGATCCTCTCTTCCTCAGGCAGGTCAGCAACACCTGGAGACGCAATCAGCAGGGTGTGGAAGAAAGGACGGGATGGGAGGGCCATGCGGAAAGACCACTAACTAGGACAGTGAGAAAGGCTTCTACGCAGGGACCGGATCTGTGTCGGCCCGGCGTCGGGAGAGGCTCCATACCCCTCCCAAACCCCTTCGGCTCGGGAACACACAGGGCTGATGGCCACACTGCGGGAGCTGCTGCTTCGCATCTTCAGCCCTGAGACTGAAAATCCACTCTCCGATCAAAGCCCACAGGAGGTTCCAGGGCACCATCTACCAACCGGCTACCTGTCCTCAGGGCCAAAACTGTAACTGGAGGCAAACTTGGTGTCTGCCCAAGTTAACTGTGGCGATAAGCTGGAGGGCCTTGAAAGGGCCCTGGGGAGCCCCAAGTCCTGTCATGCGGGTGAAAGGGACCGTATCTGCGCCCACCGCCAAAGGGATGAGCTTACTTTACTTACACTTATAGAATTGCTGAGCTGTTTCACCTTCTGCTCTAGTTGTTCTCGCTCTTGTTTTAAGTCTGAACTCCATTTAAGTAATTTCTGTTTCTCTTCTTCTTTTGCTGGAAAAAAAAAAAAAGGAATTGTTTTTAACAATACATTCTTTGAAAAGGCCACTGTGTTCAAAATGCTGACCAAAGAAGGTATTTTGCCCAAAGCTCCCCCTGACCTCCACAGTCACTGTGCAGAACATGCCCACCTAGACCTTGCCTTTAAAAAAAAAAAAAAGTTTATTTATTTTGAGAGAAATAGAGAAAGTGTGTGCACAAGCTGGGGAGAAGCAGACAGAGAATCCTAAGCAGGATCCATCTGTCAGCACAGAGCCCGACACAGGGCTCGAACCCACAAACCACAAGATCATGACCTGAGCCAAAATCAAGAGCCAGATGCTCAACAGACTGAGCCACCCAGGCACCCCCAGACCTTCCTTTTTATGCGTACAGGTATGCTAAGACAGATCGCAGTGGTGTGGGCTTGGCTGTACATAAATAAGATGTGGCTTTCTCATTTTTCCTCCCCAAGAAAAGTACTATATAAGCTTTTCATTTTTTTCAGTAAAAGCTTTTCACTTTTAACCTCAAATTTCCTTCTGAAAACAAAACAAACGCTGCCTTCTAGTACATTTTTTTAAGCAAGGGGAGGCTTACCACAAAAGAGGATGTGGATGATTCTTTACCTGCTTTGTAGGCGATATAGGAATGAACAATTGCTAAAGTTCCGGGCCATGGAATTGCTTCTTCCTTCTTCAGCATCTGAAATGAAGTTTAGAATTTTACCTTGAAAGGAGGTATAAACACACATCCCCTGTGCAGCAACAAGCAACATGTCTGTAGCAATTGGCAGACAAAATCCAGGAAGGATTTATGGTGACAGGCTTGCAAAACCCCTGAAGTTCCAGATACCAGTCTGACAGAATGAGGTTCAATGGTGGGAAGAAGTCAAGCCACCCGAGCCCCAGTTTAAAAAGAGGCTGGGACGTGGCTGGGCATTCCTATCTCCTCATATGTGCCACATAACACCCAAGTGCTCTGACAACCAGAACCACCAGCATATAAGCTACAAGCCTGCACCATGGCAGCAGCCACTGGCAGTTTCGGCCTTGATCCGCCTGTCTCAATTTCAATTTTTTTGTTAATGTTTATTTATTTTTGAGAGGGAGAGAGAGAGAGAGAGAGAGAGAGATACAGAGGCGGGGGGCGGGGGGGGGGGGAGGGGGACAGAGCATCTGAAGCAGGCTCCTTGCTGACAGCAGAGAGCCCGACATGGGACTCGAACTTACGAACCCTGAGATCATGACCTGAGCTGAAGTCGGATGTTCAACCGACTGAGCCACCCAGGTGCCCCTCCTGTCTCAATTTTAGTTTCATATTTCCCTCAAAGGCAGGCTGACCAAAGAAATTACATATCAGTTCCAAATAGTTAAGTATAATCTAGATCTTGTGTAAAAAATTATCAGAGGGTCACAGAGCAGTGTCAGGAAGAGAACAAAAGAGAACGGTCTCCACCACGTCATGAAGACAGGAGGAGGAGGACCAAGATTAAAGGCGGGAAACCAGGATTCTCCCAAACAGGATTCCAAAGAACCAAGAAGCATCCCAAAGCTCGCTGAGCTTTCGGGCCTATTCGTTATTTATACTTTGCCGACTTCCAAAACAGGCTGAGACAGCTTATAATAAAAACATAAAGGTACATGGATAGTTGAGAGAAAGAGACCGGAAACTAAGCAGAGAAGAAAGGAAGAGGCTAGGACAGTTAATGTTTGCTTTCAAGTCCATGCAATAGCCACTCTACGGTGAGTTCTCTTATCCTGGTGACAACACAGGTGAAAGGTGAAACTGTTGTTATTTGAATTAAACAATCAATTGGGGACTTTCCTGTAAGGGTTTTACTTCTAAAAGAAGAGTCTCAAAACCACATTCTTAGAGAAAGGGGCAGAAAGTCATGGCATTGACGGGGCAAGGTCATGAGAAGATAAGTCACTTCGAACAAAGGGAAGCAGTTAGGGTCTTTCCACCCATACAAGAATCACCACCTCAGTACAGGACAGAGATCCTTGAGAGGATGGACACCGTGTGGGTGGGTGCGGTGCCATGAACAGGCCAGAGGTGGCCTGCGGAACTACCAGGAGAGGGAAGAGACTCTGCCACGCCCCCCACAGCAGAGGGGAACAGAGGTCCTCCTGACCGCACTGTCTCTTCCTCAGCCCGTCTCTCTGACTGACCCACCCAGAGTCCATACCTGGTCCTGACATCTGGGACAGATCCACATGCCCTTGGGAATCGTTTTCAGAGGAGGGTCTAAGCAGTCCAGATGATACACACGGGAACACGTGTCACACATAAGCAACTGGCCACTTTTTCTGCAAACGCTGCAAAAATCCTCATGGATATCACCCTAGGAAATTGAGAGGAAAGGTAAGAGAAAGGACAAAAAAGGTAAAATTTGCAGGTTAACATGCACATTCTGGATACATGTGTTTTAGGACAATCAGCTGTGCCCCCTCCAACATGTTACCAAAATATTCAAGGAAAGTAGGAATTACTAATGACTCAGCTCCCACCTACTCCATATAGCTGAGGTTCCCTGACAGGGACGGGGTTCTTAGAGTTTACAGAAAAGCTGTGTAAATCACCTAGGCCCAAATTAACGTTACAGGTGATAGCTCAGCATTTATTATGTTTTGATAGAATCCGACCCACAAATCATAAAGTTTGAAGACACTGAAATCCATTCATCAAAGTGTTCCACGATATGATACAAACAATTCTCATTACCCACCATTTTTCAGGGGAGTTTAGGATTGGGAAAGAGGACAGACAAGGAACGGAATACGGAATTTTAATAAACTCTTTGCTTGCTCAGGGAGGAAAACTACAGTGCAAGTTCAATGGGAAAAGATTAAGTCAGGAACAAATTAAACTCGCGTGAGCTTTCTAACATGAATTTAAAAAGCCAAAGCAACAGCTGACAATGTTCTCTTAAAACCAGTATTTGCACTTGGTGTTCAACGGACCATTCTATTCTGGGAGGCTTTATTTCTCCCTATAAAATATGTCATCACATGGGAATAGATGAGCAGCCCCCAGTGCACGCTGCCTGTCTCCCCTCCCCCACCATGGAGAGTTCTGGTATTCAGGTAAGTCTGCTAGAGCCCTCTGAACAGAAGGCACCATCAGAAAAAAAGCAGATCTACTTAAATTGGAGAGGAGAACACTAGGGGGGAAAAAGGCATTTAGGTAAAAAGTATTTTTCAGCAGGTCAATCCCTGGCCTGTTCTGAGAACGGGATGGATAAAGACAGGAGGGAAGAGAACACCGAAGAAGGGATGTGCTGGAGGTTAGCCAGCAGAGCAGCGCCATAGCCTGGAGCAGACCCCTTTTCACTTTCAGTGTGTTGGTTTAGATTTCTAGGCTATTCTGCCAGCAGGCCTAACACAGAAAATCCACACAGGAAGCAATGACATAGACAGCAATGCTCACTTCTTCTTTTCTATGATGTGTAACCCCCTCAACCACCACTGTTGAAGGCACATATCTTCCCAGGCCTACAATTTCTCTCTCAAGAAAAGGAAACTTTCTCTATAATTCACTAGGGTATCCATAGCCTAGAAAACTGGCTGCAATAGATGGGAAGATAATCGGTGTGGGCAGATTTTAAATTTTTCTTTGTAAAAAAAAATGTTAACTCTGGGCAAAAAAACAAAAACAAAAAACCCCTCAGTATACGAGCAAAAATACTGCATGAGAATGCACCCTCACAGTTCAGCTTTGAGGCAGCAAAAGAGGTTAAGGTCCCATCCCTCGATTAACGGTAACTTTCTTCTTTCTTTTTTTTTTTTAAAAATTTTCTTTTATGTTTATTTATTTTTGAGACAGAGAGAGACAGAGCATGAATGGGGGAGGGTCAGAGAGAGAGGGAGACACAGAATCCGAAGCAGGCTCCAGGCTCCGAGCTGTCAGCACAGAGCCCGACGCGGGGCTCGAACTCAGACTGTGAGATCATGACCTGAGTTGAAGTCGGACACCCAACCGACTGAGCCATCCAGGCACCCCCTTTCTTCTCTCATTCTTAAAATCAAGCTGAAGGACACTCTTCTCTAGAGAAGCGGTCTTTCTTGAACCTTAGTCCTGTGTCAATCTGCATCTTTATGAAGTGTATAAAAATTTTAAGGCTTCAGAGACTGTTTTAGGTAAATCCCAGATACACCATGAGTGATGAAGTAAGCAAAACACACTGGACATCTCATTCTGTCGGGTAAAGAGTCTGCTCACTTCCCTTTGCTCTCGAGCAAGGAGCATGTCAAGGAGTGGACAGCAGAGAGTATGTAAATAATCTCCAGGAAAAGAACCTCTGATCCCATTTCCATGTTCTAGAGCAGCACTTCTCAGTCTGTCTGCTGTGAGGACCCCGTTACACTCTGAAAATTACTAAGGACCTCAAAGAGCTTTTGTTTATGTGAATTGTATTTGTTGATATTTAATATATTAGAAATTCTAAAACTTTCAAATTTTGAAATAATTATAGAATGACAGCACGTTACAAAACTAGGATGCTGAAAAATTATAAAGCCCCAGAACACACAAGTGCACACTCCACAAGCCATCAGAGTTATGACATAGTTACATGTCATATATTATCTGGAAAATTCCACCGGTTACTCTTGAGAGAAGGAGAATGAAGATGGCACAGAGTATTTCAATATTATCATGAAAATAGTTTTGACCCCCGAGGAGTCTCAGGGACCACACTTCGAGAACTACTGCCCATAGAAATGAATAATAAAATGCCAACGTACAGACTTTATCTACCCAGAATTGGTTCTCTGCTTAGCTTAAAGAGAGCAGGGGATTCCCATGGAGGTGCTGCCCTAGGTAAAAAGGCTCAGGCTCTGGTGACTGAACTACTACCATAAACCCAACGTTAAACTGAAAGCTGGCTGACCCAGGGCACTCTGCTGGGAGCTGAGGATGTATGGTGTTTGGAAACACCCTGGCTAGATCAATTGCAACTCCGTCACTTGCTAAAAGAATTTTCCAACTAAGTCAACACATCTTCCCTGCTCCTAAAATGATAGTGGCAACAAGGTATATCCTGAGGATTAGTGCCTGGCTGGGTTTTGTACTCCAAGTCCTTCTAGACGGTTATTGATCCTCAGGAAATGCTTGCCTCTCAACTGTGATTGTTTAATTAATGTTGTTGGGGCTTGTGCTACCCAGCAGCAAACATACAGAGTCCAGTGTGTTGATTTTAATCACTGCCACTGTTGGGATATGACAAAAGTAGGAGTCAATTATCTTTAAAAAAATCCATTCCACTAGGTTTAACTTAGAAAATTCTAACATATTTAGTGGTTTAAGAAAAGCTTTCTTTTACCTCTGGATTTCTCAAAAGAACAGTGTTTGCGTTTTAAGACGAAACCTGGCAGAAGCTTTTCCTTTGTGATTTCATGAGTAGATCCTTTGGGTTCAGTCTCTCAAAGAACGCCATAAACCCCCACCAGCCAAAAAGCACAAAAACCAAAACAACGTTTAGGAAAGAGACTCACAGGCAGAACCACAAAATCCTCTGTCCTCCAGCATTTGTACACCACCCCGTGGGAGACCCCTACCAGGAGCTTATGAGCTGGCAATCCCTTTGGCAATGCTTCAGCTGAAGAAGAGCTGGGACAATCGTTGGTGCCAGCAAACAAGGTTTCTGACAGGGACTCCTGGGACTCATGAGGCAGGACAGGCAGAACACCTTTACCCATTACTAATCCAAAAAGTCGGGCAGGCTGGATGAAATGCTGAATGTCGAGAGCAAGAATGAGCCTGTAGTCACCATTTAGGTCCAAGGAAGGAAGCCTGCCAAGGAACAGAACTCCAGTATGACCCGGTCCTCCAAAGAGGACTCTTCCTTTGCTGCTTCTGGAATTTCCACTCAGAACGTGCATATGGTATTCTTTTGTTCTTTGGCAAAGGGAAGACCTTTAGTAAGCACTGAGAACCTTCCAGTTCAAGGGGCATTTTACCTGAAGATGACCCTAAAGACAAGCTCTGTAATCCACACAAGAAATGGGACATGTACAAAATGAAACTCTGGCTTTCCCTCCTCAAACCTGCCCCTCTTGGCATCTCCAGTAAAGGACAGTTTCATCTTAGTTCTAGTTGCTTAGGCCAGAAACTTTGGCTTCACCCTTGACTATTCTCTTCTTCTCATACCCATCATCTAATCCTGCTGGCTCTTCGAAATACATGCAGACTCGGCCATGTGTCTCCATCTCTCCTTCTAGCACCCTATCAGGCCAAGCCGTCCTCGGCTCTTCCTGGATGACTGCCCCAGCCTCCTCACTGGTCTCCCTGCTCCCACCCTATCCTTTCCACAGTCTCTTCTCCAAGTTTCAGACACAGTGGTCCTTTTAAAATCCAAGCTGGTTTTTTAAACACCTTAAAAATAGTAAATGCGGGCAAGAACCATCAAAGGATGGTAAAACCACCGGGTTAACAGTTTGTTGGAGAACTGGATGTTTTTGAGACTCAAAGCTATCTCTGCCAGAGAAAATAAGCACCTTTACAAGTGGAGAAATTTCATGTGATCTATCTTAATTAAGAGATAAAAGCTAACATCACCAACAATGGGACAGACTGACCGACAACACACGCCGCTTGTGATGCATGGAGGACTCACCACCACGTACTTAGTGTTCCTACAAAAATGTAAACCTTGAATCTACTCCTGAGGAAACAATCCCATCCTAATGGAGGGACACTACAGAGCTGTCCTACCTTTTAAGAAATGTCAGTGTCATGAAAGACAAAGAAAGGCCGAGAAACTGTTCCAGAGTAAGGAGAAGAAAGAGACAATACCATGACAACAAATATCAAGAGGGATCTTAAACTGGATTCTGGAGCAGAAAAAACAAAGTGCCATTTAAGCAATTATTGAACAACCGCAGAAATCTGTATACAGACTGTATATTATATAATAATATTTACTTAATATTAAATGTCCTCAATTTGACAACTGTGACTATATCAGAGAATACCTTTGTTCTGAGAAGATATATGCTGAAGGTTTTTAAGACGAAGATTTAGGATGTCTGCAACTTCTTAACTAATTCAGCAAAGAAGTGTGTGTGGGGGGGGGGGCATATGTGGCAAAACGGTAACAGTGAATCTACGTGAAAGGTATGTATTTATCTTTTGTATTTTACTGCAACTTCTCGTAGGTTTGAAAAATTACATCACTCCTCTCCTCAAAACGCCTCCAGCGGTCTCCCATTTCACTGTGAGCAAAAGCCCCAAGGCCCTGCACCCTTTACTCTGTCACCTCTGGGATCTCCTCTCCCGCCATCTCACCGCTCCCTCTTTCCAGCCGTCCTGGCCCTCTTGGGCCTTCTTGCTTTGGCTCACCACCACGTACACGCCCACCTCAGGGCTTCTGCGAGGCTGTTCCCTCTGCAGGGAATGCTCCCCCAGACACAGTTCACTTCCTGTTGGAGAGGCCTTCTCTTCCCACTCTCCGTAAAATAGGAACCTGCTGCTACAACTCCTTATCCCCCTTATTCTGTCCCAGTTTTCTTTAGAGCACTTATCACTACCTTTGATATGTTCATTTGCTTATCACCTGCCCATAATATGTATAACATAATACGAGCTCCCTGAGGGCAGGGAGATGTTCTATCCCTAGCCTCAATAATAGCACTTGCGCAGCAAAGTACTAGTGCTCAGTATTTGCTGAGTGAATGCACTGCTTTCTAAATGTTCATTTAAAATCTTAGGGCACTTTATGGGGCGCCTGGATGGCTCAGTCGGTTAAGTGTCCGACTTCAGCTCAGGTCACGATTTCACAGCTCTTGAGTTTGAGCTCCATGTCGGGCTCTGTGCTGACAGCTCAGAGCCTGGAGCCTGCTTCGGATTCTGTGTCTCCCTCTCTCTGCCCCACTCTGCTTACGCTCTGTCTCTGTCTCTCAAAAATGACTAAACATTAAAAAAAAAATTTTTTTTTTAAAATCTTAGGGCACTTTATAGAGAACTAATGGTTGCCAGAGGGGATGTGGGGGGGGTTGGGGAATGGGTGAAACAGATGAAGGGGATTAAGGGTACACTTATCTTGAGCACTGAGTAATGTATAGAAGTGTTGAATCATAGACTATATTGTACATTTGAAACTAATATAACAGTGCATGTGAACTATGCTGGAATTGAAATTTAAAACCTAAAAATAAATAAATAAAAACAAGAAACAAAAAAATAAAATCTTAGGGCACTAGTTTACAATTCTGTACTATCTGCATGATGAGCTACTAAATATCCGACACTTTTTCAGGAACGTGTTTGATCAAACCTGATGAATAAAGTTACTTGAAAGAAAAGTTTTCCACTTCTTGAATTCTACCTGAAGCAGGAAACAAGGACTGCTAGGGGAACGTACGCCTTGTTCATTTTCCTCATCCCAAAACACGGACGATGGAAAACTGAGCACCTTTCAATTTTATGAGCTGACTTCCCACCCCATCCCCCTTCCTGAGAGCTCATTCACAGCAGATCAAATCCACATTTTTAAAAACCGATTGAGCCTCCTCATGTTGTACATGATTCTCAAGGACATGGCAGGACCTTACATGATATACCGTGTCCTGTCGGGATTACTGCTGTTCCAGGGTTAGTCAAGGAGATGCAGCTGGTAAGGAGACAACATATGACAACGGTTTCCCCAATTTAAACTCTCAGGAAGACAGCGTGCTTTTCCCAAGTTACTTACGTCTGTGGAGGTGGGGCTGGGCAGGGACACAGGCTGAACAGGTGCAGGGAAAGTGAATGTGGTCTCTGTCTTTTCATTTTCAGGGGAGTCAGGATGACTGGATGGGGGGGATGTTGGGGTAAGGGCTCCAAACCCCAGTACTGCATTGTATTTTGGAGGACGACCTATATACCAAGAGAAGGGAACAAAAGGGAAAAAGGGGGAGGGAAAGAAAGGGGGAAAAATGATCTTACATACCTTTGGCCAGTGTTCCTCATTGGCTAGCATGGAAAAGGAAGTGAGGTAGCAGACAGAGGTTAATACAACAGTCCCAAAGAGAGGAAGGGAAGCAAAGATTTAAATGTCATTAGAAACAACTGCATGAGTCTCAAAAGAAAGGAGGATAAGAGAGCCTTGGAGAATGACAGGAGTGGCTGCGTCATGTTAAAGGGCCTCGCCTGGGGCAGATCATGGTGACGTCCTGGACTATTACAATTTGAGATTTCTGATGTGAGAACAAGATGTCAAAGTTCAACGGGGGTCAAAGCTAGGAATACGAATTTGTTTTTCCACACCTTCTAAATATTGGTCTCCAAAGTTTCTCTGTAACCATCATTCTCACAATCATTAGTGATTCCCAGTTCCCATAGATATATTTAAGATTTCTGTTTTTCCTTTTCTCTCCTATCTATATTTTGGTCATTTCACTGACTGTGAGGGTGGAGAAAGGCAAACAGGAGGCAAAATTCAAGTTAACTATTCTTACCCCTTGCTGGCCGAGCTAGCGGGAAAGATATTCTGGGACTAGCTGGAACCTAAGAGCTAAAAAGATGTTCTGAGCTTAACAGTGATTTTAAGTGTGTCTGGAGTCAGATACCATCCCCGGTTGATCAAAAACTGTCTCCCCGCTTCCATCACAAACATTCTGGTAAACTACATGTCTAAGGACCTGGGTCTATTACCAAAGCTCAGAAAAGGCCCTGCCATCAGCAACACTGCTGAAAGACGGATTTGAGCCAGGGCATTGGGAATCAAGCCTCATGGCTCCAGAGGATCTATAAACGGACCCTACTGGCTATGGCAAGACTGGTCAACTACTCCTGCCTTATGGTACATCCAAGCCAGGATCCTTGTCAGAAGGGCCAGGAGCAGAGCTTCTAAGCTTTGGGTGATCAAAAGTATATGCTCAGCACACCAAAGGGAAAAGAGGAGGAAAAAAAAAATGCCAGAGAGGCTCACAACTGCCTACGAGCACTGGTGAATGGTGCAGAGGATCAGAACCTTACCAACAGTTATAAATTATATCAGGACTACGCATCAGAGCCACGGTTCTGTCAGACATTACACGAATATTACCTATCTGTGTTAAACTGGTGATGTCTGCAGTACAAAGATCACACAGGCTGTCTTTCCTAGGGAATCAGGGCTGCCCAAAAGGGAAGTAAAAGATGAATGTTCTTTGTTTACCCTCAGAAGCACATCCTAGGCATTGTGAATACAGGCTTTCATCCTCTGACCTTGGCAAGCAATGCCAAGGTCTTTCTGGCTTGTTTAACCCCCGTCCTCTTAGCAGATACTCCCCACCGGCAGACCAATTAACTGAGGCTTCGGACTGAGGGCTCCTTTCTGAGAACCGGGTCAGAGGTCACTAAAAATTGCCAAAATTAAAACCACAAAAAATAACCCACGGCACTGGTTACTGTGACCCAGGAATCGACAGGAGGCAATGACTTGGGGTTTCCCTTGGAAATATTTTTGGCTACTTAAAGGACAGGGCTAATGAAACGTTAGAATGGGTCACTGAGGGTGGGTACGCTATCTCTTTCGGGTAAGGACGTGGTAATGGTACAGCTGTAGCCTTGACTAAGGAAGACAAAAGAAAAGAGTGTGGATGACCTCCTAAGTTTCCAACCGCTCCTGAGACAGTGTGTGCATATGCAAAAATTAGTATGCTACTCCACTCACTCTGCAACCTTTCTAGCCTGGAACTATAATTCAGGGACACATTATCATGTGGAGAAAGGGACCTTGGGATGTATTACTGACATCAAAGTACAATTTCAGAACCTTGTTTATGAGCTCAAACTCTGAGCTATTAAGACCTATTTAGACCTGCATGGAGGGTGTTGTGGCCTCTGCCCACGAATTAAGGTGCAATGCCCACCCTGGGAGGTCTGAAATATGGGGATGGAGCTCTTTAGGAACTTCTGCCTCGGGGAGCCAGTTTTGACAACGACCTTCTCTTCCTTAGCTGGAGATGCCCTCAACTCCTAGATCCTAAGTTCTTGGTGTGGCCACCTCTCTCCTTCCTGGAAAGTCTGCGGCTCACGGAAACTTGAGTCATGCTCTGGTCTCACTGGCAGCAGGATGACCTAGACGCTACTAAGAACACCTTGGCAACAGCAGTGCTCTGTTATGCTCAATGATGCTAAAATGCTTCCTTTCGCACAATGTTCTGTTCCCTGTGCTATTCAAGGACAGCCTGGTGGGCCTGGGGCAGAAATGCTGTATTAAGCCACCTCCTTGAGTCAGCCTTGCCAGAATCCAAGGAAAGGCAACTTTTGATTCAGTATACAGAACACTAATAAGAAATCTCACTGTCTTCCCCCCACCCATTTTCAGAGAATGACAATAACAAAACTATTTTCAAGGGATTTAGGAGTTAGGCTCTAGGACAAAGGGGAGGAAGGGGCGGGGGGGTGGGGAGAAACACAACACAGAAAGCAGAAGCAACAGCAAGGGAGAGCTACAAAAAGGTACTCACCTCTCTTCCGGGTCCCAGGATGCATTGTACTGTTCAGGTATGTGACTGCACTCTTCTTACGCTTTGAGGATTGAAGAAGGAAAGGTAACTGGTTGAATAGCACGGTTACTACCGATACTGGCACAAGCTATAGACCAGGCGTAGCACGCCTGTCAACATGCCAACGAGTTAGTGCTAGTCAACCCAAGGTCTCAGTGCTAAATGGGCTTTATTATATATACTTGGCTCTGAGAGAATATTCCAGAGAGGTCTGCCTCTGCTTCAGATGACGGCTGAGTTGAAGCCAAGAGGAGTGACATTTTTAAGGTGGGTCTGTATTTGCTCAAACTTAGGAAAAAAACTAAGGGGAAAGCAGTGAATAATAAAAATGAAACAGGATGATCAGCTGGAGAAAAACCTATCATTTCACAAAGCGGGCCAAGTACAATCAGGGTACTGCTCTTCAGCAGGTTTTCAGATGGGAGGTGATGGAAAAAATCATAAACAAAACTAGAACAGGAAGGGCCAAGCTCTGGCCAGGAATACCTCTGGCTCAAAGACTGCTCCACTGTATACTGGATTGGCTGTTGTTCTTCTTTTTCGCTCTTGCCTCTTGCTTTGGATTTCTTGGGAAAGCAAAAGGTCTGAATTAGAAAAGAGATATGGAGAGCCTCAAAAATTTAACTTCATTTTTTATCTTTTGGCTTTCCCAGGACAAATCAGAAATGGGACAAATCTCTTTGTTTCACTGCAGCCTCAGCAGAGGCAAGCATACCACTGGGAGCAAATAATGCAGGACCATCTATGCTCACCTCTCAGAAAGCGAGACCATGCTGTCGTATAATGTGGCTCTCTGTGACCAAGAGCTTAACGGTGGACAGCGTGTGTAAATAAGCTATCCTCATCTATTTTTAGATCACTTTAATATAGGGGTGGATGAACTTCATCCATAGACCTGGACTGAATAACCATAGTTCACCATTCTTGAATTAAATGACTAGGACAGGTATAGCCTTGTAACTGTTCTTAGGATTCTGATAACCTAGCGTGACTGAAAAATACAGACAGAGACTTGTCAGAGGGGCATTTGATACTCCATGCGGTCAGGAAAAAAAAAAAGTCGCTTTAATCCAGGCAAGTGGGGAGTCTCCCCTGGACAGCAGCGTGGATCACCACAGGGAGGGGAAGGGATGAATATTAGATAGAGGAAAGGCATGTTTGACTCCAAAGGAAATAAAGTCCACACTAGTTGAATCATACTCTGTTGGCGTTTCAGTGTTCTATATATCTTAGCAATAAAGTCAACCCCATTTTCTTTCTTTCTTTTTTTTTTTTTTTAAGTCAACCCCATTTTCAAGAATAAAGCTCTGGGCCAGAAATAAGGCAGCACCACAAATATCTTCTCTTACCTTCTAGATGGTCATGTGTTACCAATCCTAGAGACACCATGAAGGCAAGTTTCTGTGCCAGAGAAACAAGAATGTGTTTCAGTTTGGGTTCTCACAAAGCCAACTGCATGTTCCTAGTTAGATTCCTAGGCAAAGCCAGTCCAACAGGCTGATCACTTGAAGGAGGCCGAGATCAGGTGACCAAAGAACAAACACCTTCTAGAGCCACTCTGGAGGCTTTCTGGTCTTACGGGGATCAAAAGAGAAGGACTGGGACCTGCATGTTCCACTTTCTCAATGACAGAGATCAGTATCTTTGAGTGACCTAAGTTTTTTTGTTGTTGTTGTTGTAGTTGTTGTTTTCCAAAAAGCCTCTTAGATAGGAAGACGATATCACACTCAAAAACATGCAGAGGGTTACAAAGAGCTTCCCATACAACAAGCTCCAAATTCCAAGTACTTCACTTGTCCTAACAGGTCAAGGGTTCTAACATTTTTACTACCAATGACCGGACAGTGCTAACTTCAGGCTAAATGAGTTTTAGGAACAACAGCAGATGGTTCTGCTTAATACTATGATTTTTAAATGAAACGTGGACCTAAAAATTACAGAGCAGTCTCTCTTTGGAGACCACTCTCAGGGCTCCATCAGAAGTTAAATTGATTAGAATACTGAACCCCAAAGCTGGAGCATTAGACGCTTAAAGTTGGAGGGAGCAACATACTGATTCCTGTTTTGCTCTGTGGTTACATGTGGTCTAGAAAGCACATCTTTGCCTGTGGTTGCTATCTATGCCAAATAATACATCATCAATTTCTCTCACAGATAACAGAGAACATCAGCAGTTGTTAGGAGACATATTCCTGTACAGTTGTTTATATCATAGTTTGGTCTTTAAAAATCCCGACCTATTCAACAGCAACAGGATCTATTCAACCCTCAACATTCAATACAAATGATATTTTGGCCTGAAGTGACAGGTTCAAGCTATTTAAGATACTGAGTGTTTTAGGAAGAAACAGTCCCTGAACGAGGCACTTGAGAACACAGAAGTGTCCTTTAGTGGTATCCTCAGAGTTCTGAAGAAATGTTTTTATTTTATTTCTTATTTAAAAAACAGGTGGGCACCTATCCCCCTGACAGCCAGGGTACGTCAGCAAGGAAAAGCACTCTTGGGACTTGCTGCCATGCTGAAATAGCATACATTTTGTGATTGCCAATTAACTACATTCCTGCTTTCCATGAATATTCTTCACAACCTAATCAAGATTAGAAGGCTGTCTGCCAACTGTTCTCTGTTAATAAAACAGTATGTGGACTGACATTCAGAGGCAGCTTCTTTTGATCAAGTAACAGTACTCGTCTTGGCCAGTCACATCCAACTCATCTTTGCCAGTCTAGATCAAGCTCACAAAAAATTATTAAGTGAAAAAAAAAAAAAATCTCCTCTCGTCTGGAACAGATTTTCAGTGATAAAGAGAATAAAAAGTTGTCAAGAACTTTTGCCTCATCTATGTATCACACGTGTGCCAAGAACTAATTTATTCTCTTTATGGCAGTGATTTCACCAGTCAGAAGGTGAAATATACATGACTACACATGGTGGTACTTGCTTGCCCACACTGGGCAACTAACATAAGATATCCTTTGGTTTCCTTTGATAATTTTCTGGATGACTTCGTAAGTTCCTCAGCAATTTGCATCACTGGTCCTTCTTTCTGGCTCAAGTTTTGGTCTCTTTTTCAAAGATATATTAAAAATTAATCCATTTCATATCAGAAAGAATTATAATTTATACTTGTTTTAGAAAAACCTGCACCCAATAAATCACTGCTTTTAAAAAAAGGACATGAAGCTTTGATGGCTTCCTGCCACGATCTGAATGGTTTCATTAAAAAGAATGCACTGAGGATACAGGGAAATAGAGTGCTGGTCTAATAAAATCCAACTATTATATCTTCATCATCGTATTACCTGCACACATTTTTCTTTTAGAGCTGCTTATGCAAAAGCCAAACTAAAAAATTCTCTCGTCTAAGGGGACACGTGAATTTACATTCTGTATTTGTACCAGTCCTGTTTACTATGTGACTCTGTAATTCTATCCTAAGTTATGGTACATATGTTACTATTTTCATCCTTACTTTTATGCTTCAATGAACTCCTTTTAGGCTACTGGTTTATCTGGGATTTGAGAATCTGGTGCAATATAACAGTAGTAACAAAAGTGCACATGTTAACAACTATAATCAATAACATAAGCAGACCTCAGCTGAGTGAACTGTATGGACCTCTTAGAAATGCTGGCTGAGACAACACATAATTATCATGAGGAATGCAATCGGATACCTGGGAAAATGATCACTAATCTCACATTTCAAATTTGTAACACGTGCATGAAATGTCTGTATGCCAGCTCAGGGACACGCCAGGACCCACTCAATCTACCTTAGGCCAAACTGACTTGGCAATAACATTACTGAGTCGTGTGGAAGCACAAGAAAAGGAAAATCAAGTGATTCGGAGGGCAGGTGTCTCTCCTGGTTTATGAGAATAAGTCACATCTCATAGACTGAGCCATGCCTTTGGAGGGCTAAGCCTACCTGAGGGTTCTCCTCCCGTTTTGGTTTGGGTGCAGCAGGTGGAGTGATGGTACGGCTCTCTGTTTGTTTCTCATCTGTTTCCGTGTGGGATTTAATCGTCTAAGAAAGGAAAAGTAAATGAAAATTCAGAATTCACTTTTCATTAAAAAAATGAAAACATAGTTTGTAGACAACAAAGAAGGAGAAAAGAACATACTCAAATTGGAAACATATTAATAAAAGAGATAATATGGACTATATTTTGGAAGGGCAAAAAGTAAAATTTAAGGCCCTAGTTGAAATAATTAAATTGTATAACTAGAGTAGATATGAATCTATAACTGTAATAGTCTAAACTACACAAAAAGAAAAATCCACAGTTTAATTCCTCTGTATAAAAATGAGTATAGGCTGCTCTGATTTCAATGTATTTTAGGATGTAGGGACAGTTTTCCAGAGCAAGCCCATTCTTATTACACATAGGTCAAGCTCCAGTCCACTGCAAGCTTAAGATCTGAATAACGTAAAAAAGAAAAAAAAATCTTGCGTACACATTCTTCTCTTTCCAATTCCAATCATCACCTAAGAGAAGAGGCAGAATTACCCTCACTTGGGATATTTAACACCTGCCTGTAGCATCCATTAGAGGAGAGATGCGCTTGCCAAGAAAAGGTCATCTTGTAAGAGGCTAACAATCCGATTACCCCCAACTCTGTCTTCCAGATGCATCCATTCCGACAAAAGAACACCAGTATCGTTGTCATCTTTAAGAACAAATGGCACCTAGAAACTGGTAGGCTCAGTTTGCATTACTATTCTTATTATGATCCAATGGCTAATTCATTTTATGAACCCCTCTGGAAATACTGAAATGATATTAGAAAAGTGGATACAAAAACTGTGAACACAAACCTACTTTACTTTTTCAAATAAAAAACACACGGATGCTAATGGTCTTTTTGTATGGTAACAAGAAATTAAATGAGGGTAAAACTGTGTGATTACTAATGAGTAGGATTCTGTCCTGTGAGCAGGACAGCAAAAGTTCTCAAAAATCATTATGTCGTGAATTATGTTACTAGATCTGAAGAACACATACAATCTCAAAGATCTTTCACTTTCTTTCCTAGCCACTTCCACATTTTCCTTCTGCTTCTCATATTTATTATTTTAGGAGAATGTAAGCATCTGCCATTATCAATACTGTGGCAACCACTGTTCTGGGGCAAATGCTGCCTGATTTTTTTTTTTAATGTTTACTTATTTATTTTTGAGAGAGAGAGAAGGAGCAAGGACATGTGTGAGCAGGGAGGGGCAGAGAGAGGGAGACAGAGAATCCCAAGCGGGCTCTGTGCTGTCAGTGCAGAGCCCGATGCAGGGCTCGAACCCACAAACCGTGAGATCATGACCTGAGCCCAAACCAAGAGCTGGAAGGTTAACCGAATGAACCACCCAGGTGCCCCATGATATTTTATATTTTACCAATGCCCTATTCTATTTCCTTCTCTATATGATAAGCTACTTGAGAGAAGACACTGTTCTATACACATTTGCAGTCCTCTGTGCCTACCTAGTACAATGCCTTCCAGAAGAATCACGTACTTCTCTCTCACATTTTTTTTTAACCAAAAAGGACACATTTCCTCCATACAACAAACCACCAAATACATCTATAAGGGTACACGATGGGGAAGTAGGTTATAGTGTCATCTTTAAGGGCCTGGATGTCCAGAAAGCTTATTTTCATAGCTTTCTGAGTGAGGAAGGGCAGGAAGTCTGAGGGAGGGGAGATAAGAGAAGGTCACCTGGAAGGGTCTGCTAATCCACTCCAAGGTTGTGTGAAATTTTTCGGGGTCTCCTGGTTCTACCTCTAAGGCTGAGTGACACACACAGTGGCAATGCCTCTGGGAAAGGACAAGCCAATTCCTCTCCACTAAGAGTTGGGAGTTGAATTCAACCCAGTTGAATCTGGGTTCAAATTTGCTCTCTCATTCAAGAAGAGTACAATTATCTCAGGGTTGTATAAAAAACACCAAAAGCATCCAAAAAAAAAAAAATTAAAACAATAAAAAACACTGGGGAGACATCTTTCTCTCATGGAGCTCCTGCTCGGGGGAAACCAGGCCATGCTGTGAATAGCACTGCGCAGAGGCCTGTGCGGTAAAGGAACGAAGCTCCAGCCAGCAGCCAGCGGGCAGTGAGGCCTGCCAACAACCACGGGACTGAGCTGGGAAGTGAATTATCCAGCCCCAGTGGAGCCTTGAGATGACTACAGCCCTGGCTTACAAGTTTGAAAGCAAACTTGTGAGGGACCTTGAGACAGAACCACCCAGCTAAGAGGCAAACTGATTCCTGACCCTCACAAGCTATAGGGAATAATAAAATATTTGTTGTTTTAAGCTGCTGAAAGCAAACCAAAAACATTAGGGCTGGGGGAGTGACAGAAATGGCAGAACAGGGAGCTCTAAGAATTAGTCCTTCCACTGAAGCAATCATTAAGCTGGCAAAAACAGAATCCACTTTTTAGAATTCTGGAATCTAATAAAAAGCTTATAGCAACCAGGGGGACACTGACTGAAGAAAGAAATTGCTAAATTTCACTAAGAAAGCATTTTTTCCTTACCTATCTACAAATCCCCATTCCACAGCTTGGGCAGAGGCTCTGCAGATGGCAACCTGTGTTCCCAGCATGGCTTGCCGGTGCTAAGGGAAACAATACGGACCTTCTAAAACACCCGTGGTTGTGCGTTTTGATCTGTGTGGTGGTTCCCTGAGGACTGGTACAGAGGCTGACCTTTGTGTTGCCCACCTTATTAGGCCAAAGTGGCTTTCGGGGTGACATCTGATGAAAGCATCTAAAGATATATGTTACCCATAGTCACCTGGTGTAAGGGAGATGGTGGATGGAATATACAGCAGACAGACCTAAAGGCCTGGGAAGGAAGAGGCTGAAGAAGACGACTCCTGGAAGAGTGATGGCTTTCAAGGGCTATCACATATACTGGGGCATCCAGAAGGTACTGCACATTCCCAGGGCTAGATGCATGTTTAGAAAAGATGTGAGAGAACTCTAGGTTTGCACTGCTGGCTGATCTTTGAGCTGTACCCAAGGAAGAGGTGAAGGCTAAGGCAGAGTTACAGATGGCCTGGCTTAGAACGGACGAAGTAACCCTGCTCAGAGCCAATGTGCAAGGACTGGGAAAGTTGTTTTGTGTCTTTTTAAAAAAAATTTAGTTGTTGTTGTTGTTATTATTATTATTATTATTATTATTGTTTTTTTTGGCTCCAGTTGTTTAAGAAAATCCGTCAGGTCACTAGCTGACCACTGAGACAACAGAACAGAGAGTTCAGTGACTACACATGACAAGAAATAACAGTTTTTGCAAAAACAGTTTGGTAAAGGCACTAAACAGATAACTGCAGTCCTCAACCAAACCCTGGGGTGGGAGGAGAATCTAATCTCCAGAGTTATCATACTGTAATTTCAAAATGAAGAGTTTTCAACAAGAAATTGGAAGGCATACAAAGAAAACAGGAAGGTATGGCCCATTTGTAGGGAAACAAAATCAACAAAAACTGGCCTTAAGGAAGCCCAGTCCAGCCCTGGACTCTCTAGAAAAAAAAACTAATTAAATATGCTCAAAGAGCTAATGGAAACTATGGACAAAGAACTGAAATAAACCAGGAGAACAATTTCTCACCAAAAAAGACACTACCCATAAAGAGATAGAAATTACTGAAAGGAACCAAATAGAAACTCTGGAGCTGAAAAGTATGCAAGTTGAGATGAAAAATTCTCTAGAAGGGTTCAGGCAAAAGAAATAATCAGTGAAGTCCAAGACAGGACAACTGAAATTGTCCAGTCTGAGGAACAGAAAGGAAAAACATGAAGAAAAATGAACGGAGCCTAAGGGACTTGTGGGATATCATCAACATACGCATTATGGACTCCCGGGGGGACAGGACAAGCAGAGAGAGAGAGAGCAGCAGAGATAATACCTGAAGGATTAATAGCTCAAAACTTCCCACACTGGATGAAAGACAGAAATCTACACATCCAAGAAGCTCAGTGACATCCACGTAGAATAAACTCAAAAGACATTCACAGTCTGTGGGAAAATGGCAGAGCAGGAGGCCCCTGAGTTCTCCCTGTCCCCACATTTACAACCAGATTTTAACTACATCCAAGTCAATAAGCAGGAATGCAATCTGAAGACTGGAGCAACACATTCTATAACTAAATATAGAGAAGAAGCTGCATCTGAAAGGTCAGGAAGGTCAGAAAGGCAGAGGGAGGCTGCCGGCAGGAGGGAGAGAGCTGTGTGCAGGAGAGAGAAAAATGGGCCCTCGTACCAGGGAGCTCACATGTCGAAGAATGATCCCCATAACATTTGGCTTTAAAAACAGGGCTGAATTCCATGAGTTTTAAAACCAGTGGGACTTGGAGCCTGAAGCTTTAAAAGTCAGCTGACTCAACACTGGGTGAGCCAGGGTGAGGGTGAATGAAAGCTGGGTCGCCATCCTTAAAGAGAGCAGGCTGAGCCAAGAAAACATAAAAACGGCAATTTTCACAACACAACACTGGGGGCAAATGGGAGACAGATCCGTTCACATTGATTTTGAAGTGTGTTGGGGGACTTCCCTGAAAACAAGGGAGCTGGCAGATGCCATTCTCTCCACGCCCCTCCCCACTGCCACCAACCTGCAGCATAAACAGAGCCACCTGCGGGAGGCAGCACTGCATAGACACTTGCTACCTAACCAGCTGGCAGGGGCACCACACCCACGAGCTCTCCAGAGGACTCATCCACTCTAAGCCTGCTAGCCATGGCCTTAGGGCAAATTTTGTTAGTGTACATGCCCGCCCAGCCACTGAGTGCACAGCTGCCACAGCATGCCCTTGCCATCGTGCACCAGGCCCAGCTGTGCCCACCTCACTCCCCTGGCCAGCCTGGCACACAGTCCCCAAATGCTTTGGGAGATTCCCCATAGGACAGGGCTAGTGGCCCAGCGCAAATTGTGCTAACACTACCATCCCCCTCACGAGTTCCCCAGAGGGCACGACCCCTCAGATGTCTGCATGGGTCCCACTAACACCACAGACAGCAAGCACAGCCCACAACAGGCGGAGAGTCAGTACAGATGACTGCAGTGAAAGGAAAAGTGACTCAGACACAACAGCAGGGCGTAAGCAACACACAGGATACTCTCCTGAAGTGCCAGGTTCTGGTGAACAGGGGACACTGCACTGCAGAGGGCATTCCAGGACCTCTTCTTCATAAAGTCACTACTTTCAAGAGCAGAAGACACAGCTGACTTTCTTACACACAGAAACAGAAAAAGAGAGGCAAAGTGAGAGACATTTATCTATCTGAAATGAAAGAACAGGACAAGGCCATGGTCAGAGATGTAAGCAAAACAGATATAAGTAACATGTCTGATAAAGAATTTAAAGCAATGATTATTAGGATACGCACTGAACTTGAGAAAAGAGTGGAAGACCCTTAACATGGAGATAAGGAATAACACAGCAGACATAAAGGGCTCAGTAAATGAAAAATAAGTTGATGGAATGAAGAGAGGGCTAGAAGAAGCAGAAGAATGAATTAATGACCTAGAACACAGAGTAATGGAAAATAATCAAGCTGAACAAAAGAAAGAAAAAAGAACTAGGCAAAATGAGAATACACTTAGAGAACTCAGTGACTCCATCAAATATAATAACAGTCATAGTATAGGAGTCCCAGAAAAAGAAGAAAGAGAAAAGGGGGCAGAAAACTTATTTGAGGAAAAAGTATTTGAAAACATCCCTGATCTGGGGAAAGAAACCAATATCCAGATCCAGGAGGCACAGAGAACTCCCATCAAAATCAAAAGAAGTCTTAAAAGAAGTCAGTAACTTACAAGGGAAAACCCATAAAGCTTTCAGGAGATTTTCCAAAGAAACTTTGCAAGACAGAATGGAGTGGCATGATATACTCAAAGTGCTGAACGGGAAAATTCTACAGCCCAAAATACTCTATCCAGCAAGGCTATCATTCAGAATAGAGAGATGAAGAGTTTCCTAAAAAAACAAAACCAAAGGAGTTCATGACCACTAAACCAGCCCTGCAAGAAATATTAAAGGGGACTCTTTGAGTAGAAGGAGAGACCACAAGTGACAGTACAGAGGTAGGAAACACAAAAGAAGTAAAAATGAATATTTCTATTAAAAAAAATCAGTCAAGGAACTCACAAAAAAAGGATGTAAAATATAATGACATATACCTAAAATGTGGGTAGGAGAGTAGAAAAGAATGGGTTCAAACTTAAACAATCATCAATTAAAACAGACTGCTATATGCTGAAGAGGTTATATACAAATCTAATGGTAACCATATATCAAATACCACTAATAAATATGCAAAGAATAAAGACAAAGAAATCCAAATATATCACTAAAGAAAATCAGCAAAAGAAATACAAGAGGGGATCAGAGAAAATCTTCAGAAATAACCACAAGACAGGTAATAAAATGGCAATAAATATCTATTGATCAATAATTACTTTGAATATAAATGCAGTAAACACTCCAATCAAAAGAAACAGGGTGACAGAGTAGATTTAAAAAACAAGGACCATCTATATGCTGACTATGAGAGACTCATTTTAGGCCTAAAGACACAGACTGGAAGTGAGGGTATGGAGAAACATCTATCATGCAAATGAAATGGATGTCAAAAGAAAGCCAGAGTACTAATACTTATATCAAATAAAATAGACTTTATTTTTTAAAATTTATTTATGTACTTTGAGAGAGCAAGCAGAGGAGGGGCAGAGAGAGAAGGAGGGAAAGAGAATCCCAAGCAGGCTCTGCACTGTCAGAGTGGAACTTGATGTGGGGCTCGAACTCATGAACTGCAAGATCATGACCTGAGCCAAAACCAAGAGTCAGACGCTTAACTGACTGAGCCACCCAGGCACCCCTAAAATAGATTTTTAAAACAAAGACTGTAACAAGAGATAAAGAAGGACACTATATAATAATAATAATAATAATAATAATAATAAGGGTACTATCTAACAAGAAGATATAACAGCTGTAAATATTTATGCACCCAACAGAGAAGCACCCAAATCTATAAAACAGTAACAAACATAAAGGAACTAATCAATAATAATACAATAATAATAGGGGACTTTAACACCTCACTTACATTGACAGATCATCCAAACAGAAATCAACAAGGAAACAGTGGCTTTGAATGACACACTGGAACAGATGGATTTAACAGATATATTCAGAACATTACATCTTAAAACAGCAGAATACACACTCTTTTCAAGTGCACACAGAACATTCTCCAGAATGACCATATATTAGCCCACAAAACAAGCTTCAACAAATTCAAGAAGATCAAAGATATACCACTCATCTTATCTGACCACAACTTTATGAAACCAGAAATCAACCAACAAGAAAAAACCTGGAAAGATCACAAATACATGGAAGTTAAATAATGTGCTACTAAACAATGAATGGGTTAACTAGGAAATAAAAGAAGAAACAAAACAGTACACGGAAACAAATGAAAAAGAAAACAATGGTGCAAAACCTCTGGGATGCAGCAAAACAGATTCTAAGAGGAAAGTTTATAGCAATACAGGCCTACCTCAAGAAACAAGAAAAATCTCAAATGAACAACCCGGCCTTACACCTAAAGGAGCCAGAAAAAGAACAACAAACAAAACCTAAAACCAGTAGAAGGAAGGAAATAATAAAGATTAAGCAGTAATAAATGATATAGAAACTATAAAAAACAATAGAACAGATCAATGAAATCAGGAGCTGGTTCTTTGAAAAAAAAATCAATAAAATTGATAAACCCTTAGCCAGACTTACCAAGAAAAAAAGAGAAAGGACCCAAATAAATAAAATCACAAATGAGAGAGGATAAATAACCACCAACATCACAGAAATACAAAGTTATAAGAGAATATTGTGGAAAGCTATATGGCAACAAATTGCATAACCTAGAAGAAATGGATAAATTCCTAGAAAAATATAAGCTACAAAAACTGAAACAGGAAGAAACAGAAAATTTGAACAGACTAATAACCAGCAAAGAAATTGAATTAGTAATCAAAAAACTCCCAATATACAAAAGTCCAGGACCAGATGGGCTTCATGGGTTAATCCTATCAAACATTTAAAGAAGAGTTAATACCTCTTCTTCTCAAACTATTCCAAAAAATAGAAAAGGAAGGAAAACTTCCAAATGAGGCCAGCATTATCCTGATACCAAAACTGGATAAAGACACCACTAAAAAACAAACAAACAAACAAACAAACAAACCATAGGCCAATATCCATGATGAAACTAGATGTAAAAATCCTCAACAAAGAAATAGCAAAGCGAATTCAACCATACTTAAAAAAAAATCATTCACCACAACCAAGTGGGATTTATTCCTAGGTTGCAAGGGTGGTGCAATATTCACAAATTAATCAGTGTAATACATCACATCATAAGAGAAAGGGTAAGAACCATAAGATCATTTCAGTAGATGCAGAGAAAGCATCTGACAAAGTACAACATCCATTCATGATAAAAACCCTCAACAAAGTAGGTTTAGAAGAAACATACCTCAACACAATAAAAGCCATATATGAAAAAGAGAGCTTTTTCCCCAAGGTCAGGAACCAGACAAGGATGTGCACTCTCACCACTTTTATTCAACATAGTACTGGTAGTCCTAGCCATAGCAATCAGACAACAAAAAGTAGTAAAAGTCATTCAAATTGATAAGGAAGAAGTAAGCCTTTCACTATTTGCAAATGATAAAGGATTATCTGATAAAGGACTGGTATCCAAAATATATAAATAACTTATAAAAGTCAACATCCAAAAAATAAATAATCCAATTAAAAATGGGCAGAAGATATGAAGAGACATTTCCCCAAAGACGACTTTCAGATGGCCAACACATTACAAGAAAAGATATTCATCATCACTTACCATTGGGGAAATGCAAATCAAAACTACAATGAGGTATCTGCTCACACCTAGCAGAAAAGCTAAAATCAATAACACAAGAAACAACAGGTGTTGGCGAAGACGTGGAGTAAAAGGAACCCTCTTGCACTTTTGGTGGGAATGCAAACTGGTGCAGTTGCTCTGGAAAACAGTATGGAGGTTCCTCAAAAAGTTAAAAATAGAATTACCCTACAATCCAGTGATCACACTGCTGGGTATTTACCCAAAGAACACAAAAACACTAATTCAAAGGGATACATACACCCCTATGTTGGATAAGTGGACAAAGAAGATATGGTGTGTACATACACACACACACACACACACACACACACACACACACACAGACAATGGAATATCATTTCGCCATAAGAATGAAATCTTGCTATTTTCAATGACATGTATGGATCTAGAGAATATAATGCTAAGTGAAATAAGTCAGACAAATACCATATGATTTCACTTATGTGTGGCATTTAAGAAACAAAGCAAATGAGCAAAGGGAAAAAAAGAGACAAATGAAGAACCAGACTCTTAATTATAGAGAACAAATTGATGGATACTAGAGGGGAGGTGGGTGGGGGATGGGTGAAATAGGTGAAAGGGGTTAAGGAGTGTACTTGTGGTGAGCAACAGGTGATGTATGGAACTGTTGACTCACTCACTATATTGTACACCTAAAACTAATATAACACTGTATGTTAACTAGCTGGAATTAAAATAAAAGCTTAAAAAATAAAATAATTAAAATTTTAAAAATAAAAAAATAAAATTTGTGTTCCCATAAAAATGATTAAAAATAAATAAATGAGATTCACAGGGAGACACATTGTAGTCACACTGTTGAAAGACAAAAGCAAAGAGAGAGTCTTGAAAGCAGTAAGACAGAAGTGATGCATCACACAGAAAAGGTCCTCAATGGGGTTGGTTAGCAGCCAACTTCTCCCCAGAAACAAGAGACCAGCAGCAGGGGGATTACATAAAGTGCTGAAAGAAAATCACTATCAACCAAGAATGCTATATCCTGCAAAAACCTAAGGAAGTTCATTGCTAGTAGATCTGCCCTAAAAGAAATGCTAAAGGAGTTCTTCAGGCTGAAATAAGAAGACACTAGACAGTAACTTCAAGTCATACAAAGAGATAAGAATTCCAGTAAAGGAAACTACACAGGTAAAAACAGAATCCAGTATTTTTGTATCTTTGATTTGTAACTTCTCTTTTAGTTTTCTGTATGAGTTAGAAAAGAGATGCATAAAGCAATAATTATAAATCTGTATTAGTGGGCATACAATGTACAAAAGATGTAAATCTGTGACAACAGAAAGGAGGGGCAGAGCTGTATAGAACAGAGTTTTTGTATACTATTTCAGCTAAGCTTGTATCAATTCAAACTACACAGTTAAAGATTTATGAATGTTAACTGCAATCCCCATGGTAACCACTGAGAAAATAACTAAAATGTACACAGAAAAGAAAATGAGGGCATCAAAAGTATGCACTAGAAAGAAAATCCAAACACAAAAGAAGGCAGTATTGGAGTAACTGAGGAACAAAAAAGACATAAGACATATAGAAAACAAATAGCAAAACGGCATAAGTCCTTTCCTATCAGCACTTTAATTTTTTTTTTTTTTTCAACGTTTATTTATTTTTGGGACAGAGAGAGACAGAGCATGAACGGGGGAGGGGCAGAGAGAGAGGGAGACACAGAATCGGAAACAGGCTCCAGGCTCTGAGCCATGAGCCCAGAGCCTGACGCGGGGCTCGAACTCACGGACCGCGAGATCGTGACCTGGCTGAAGTCGGACGCTTAACCGACTGCGCCACCCAGGCGCCCCCCTATCAGCACTTTAAACGTAACTGAGTTCAACCCACAAATTAAAAGACAGACAATGGCAGAATGGATTAACAAAACATGATCCAAAATATATGCTATCTATAATAGACTCATCTCAAAGCCAAAGATACAAAAAAGTTGAAAGTCAAAGGATGAAAAAAGATATTTCATGCAAACAGTAACCGAAAGAGTACAGGGATAGCTATACTAATTGTTTGCCTTAAGTCAAAAAACTGTTACAGGAGACAAAGAAGGTCATTATATATTGATAAAAGGGTCAGTTCATTAAGAAGACATGATACATTTTAAATATATATGCACCAAACAACAGAGTCTTAAAATATGAAACAAATATTGACAGAACTGAATGAAGAAATAAAATAGTTCTATAATAATAATAATTGGAGACTTTAATACCTCACTTTAAAGAATGGAAAGAAGGGGCACCTGGCTGGCTCAGTTGGTAGAGCATGAAACTCTTGATTTCCGGGTCATGAGTTCGAGCCCCACGCCGGGTGTAGATTACTTAAAAATCTTTTAGGAAGGAAGGAAGGAAGGAAGGAAGGAAGGAAGGAAGGAAGGAAGGAAGGAAGGGAAGGAGGGAGGAGGGAAAAAGAAAAAAGAAAAGAACACGTAGACAGAAGATCAATAAGGAAATGGAGGACGTGAACAACACTATAAACCAACTAGATCTAACATACATCTAAAGCACAGTCCACTCAACAACAGAATACACATTCTTCTCAAGTATAATACATGACACATTCTCTGGAACAGATCATGTTTGAGGTCACAAAACAAATCCTAATAAATTTCAGAAGACTTAACATAGAAAGTATCTTATCTTCTCTGACCACAAGAGAAAGAAGCTGGAAATCAGTAATAAAGGAAAACTAGAAAACTTAAAAACGTGTGGAAATTAAACACACACTCTTACATAACCAATGGGTCAAAGAAGGAATCACCAGGGAAATTAGAAAATACTTTGAGAGGAATGAAAATGAAAACATAATATACCAAAACTGATGTGATAGTGTGAAAGCAGTGCTCGGGAGGAAATTTATAGCTCTAACAGTTTACTTAAAAAAAAAAAAAAAGATCTCAAACCAATAACCTAACTTTAAATGTTAAAGAACTAAAAAAACCTTAAGAAACCAGAAAAAAAAAAACAACTAAAGCCAAAGCTAGCAGAAGGAAGAAAATAATAAAAGTTACAGTGGAAATAAATGAAATAGAGAACACAAAAACAATAGAATTAATGAAATCAAAAGTTTATTCCTTTTTCTTTGTTTTCTTTTTGAGAGAGAGAGAGTGTGTGTGAAAGCGAGTGGGGGAGGGACAGAGAGAGAGGGGACACAAGATCCGAAGCAGGCTCTAGCTGACAGCAGCGAGCCCGACGCGGGGCCTGAACTCACAAATCCTGAGATCATGGCCTGAATCGCAGTTGGATGCTCAACCAACTGAGCCACCCAGGTGCCCTAAAAGTTTATTCTTTGAAGAGATCAACAAAATTGAGAAACCTTTAGTTGGACAGACTAAATAAACAGAAAATGCAAATAACAAAAATCATAAACACAAGTGGGAACGTTGGGTGTAGATTACTTAAAATTCTTTTAGGAAGGAAGGAAGGAAGGGAGGGAGGAGAGAGGGAGGGAGGGAGGAAGGAAAAATAAAAGTTAAGAAGAAAGAAAAGAACATGTAGACAGAAGATCAATAAGGAAATGGAGAACATGAACAACACGATAAACCAACAAGATCTAACATACATATAAAGCACAATCCACTCAACAACCACAGAATACACATTCTACCTATCTTACAGAAGAAAAAAAAAGGATTAGAAGAGAGTACAATGAAGAATTACCAACAAATTAAATAATATAGATGCAATGGACAAATTCCTATAAATATAAAAATTACCAAAATTGACTCGAGCACTGGAAAATCTCAACAGACCTGTTATAGCTAAAGAAATTGAAACAGTAATCAAAATCCTCTCCAAAAAGAAAAGCTCAGAATCAGCTTCACTGGTGAATTCTACCAAACATTTAAAGAACTAACACTGATCCTTCTCAAACTCTTCCAAAAAATAGGAGGAAAACATTTCCTAACTTGTTCTATGAAGCCAGCCCTACCTTGATACTAATGCCAAAGACACCACAAAAAGAGAAAATTACAGACCAATGCCCCTTATGAATATAGTGAAACATTCTTTCAAATTTTTTTAATGTCTCTAATTTTGAGAAAGAGAGAGAATGTGAGCAGGGGAGGGACAGAGAGGGGGAGAGAGAGAATCCCAAGCAGGCTCCACACTATCAGCACACAGCCAGATACAGGGCTCGATCCCACAAACCGTGAGATCATGACCTGAGCAGAAATCAAGAGTCGGACGCTTAACCGCTGAACTACCTAGGCGCTCCGCCCTACAGTCAAAAATTTTTAATAAAATACTAGCAAACTGAATCTAACAGTATATTCAAAAGATACACCATGACAAAGCAGAACTTATCCCAGGAACGAAAGATGTAAGAAAACCAATGTAATATACCACATTAATGAATGAGGGCAACTCTTCCCCAACACATGATCATCTCAATAAATGTAGAAAAAAGCATTTGTCAAAATCCAACATTCATTCATGATAAAACACTCAGAAATCTAGAAATAGAAGGAAATGTCCTCAACTTTATAAATACAGGGTATGTATGAGAAACCACAGCTAACATCATACTTAACAGTGAGAGACTGAATGCTTTCGCTCCGAGATCGGGAACAATAGAAGTATGCCCACTTTCACCATGACTATTCAACATTGTGGTGGTAGTTCTAGTCAGAACAATTAGGAAAGAAAAGACATAAAAGGAATCAAAATTGGAAAGGATGATGTAAATCTATCTCTATTTGCAGAGGATCCTACATATAGAAATTCCAAGAATCCACAAAACAACTACTAGAGCTAATAAAAAAATTCGGCAAAGTTGCAAGGTACAAGATAAATGAGCTGTATTTCTACATAACAGTAATGAACAATTGCAATAGGAAATTAAGAAAACAATTACATTTATAATAGCATCCCAAAGAATAAAATACCTAGGAATAAATTTAACTAAGGAGACAAAAGACTTGTGCACTACAAATTATAAAGCACTGCTGAAAGACACAAAACTAAATAAATGGAAAGACATCCATGTTCAAGAACTGAAAATTCCAACAGCTTTTTCTTGTCGGAAGAATTGGCTTTTCCAATTCTCAAAATCACGCAGGAATTGCAAGGACCCCTGAATGGCCAAAACAATATTGAAAAAGAAAAACGTTGGACGACTCACACTTTCCAATGTCAAAACTTACTACAAAATTACAGTAATTAAGAGAGTGTGGTAGGTACTGGCACAAAGACAGAGCTACAGACCAAAAGAATAGGATTGAGAGTCCAGAAATAAATCCATACATCAATTGCCAATTGGTTTTCAACAATGGTGTCATGATCATTCAAATGGGGAGAGAACAGTATCTTCAACAAATAGTGCTGGAACTGCATATCCACATGTGAAATAATTAAGCTGGACCCTTTATCTCATACTACATACAAAAATTAAGTCAAAATGAACTACTAACTTAAATATAAGAGCTAAAACCGTACAACTTCTTAGAAGAAAAATTAGGTTATGGTAAATCTTCATTATCTTAGATGTCAGCATGGATTCCTAGATAGGACACCAAAAATACAAGCAACAAAAGAAAAAAACAGATAAACTGGACTTCATCAAAATTAAAACGTTTTGGGCATCAAAGTACATTATCCATAAAATGAAGAAAACACAGGCTTCCAGAAAAGAAAAAGTGAAAAGATGACCTACAGAATGGAAGAAAATACCTGCAAATCATATATCTGATAAGAGTCTAGTATCCAGATTATACAAAGAACCCTCACAACTCAACAACAAAAAGACAAACAACCCAATATAGAAACTGGCAAAGAACTTGGATATTTCTCTAAAGAAAATATACAAATGGCCAAAAAGCACATGAAATATGTCGAACAACAACATTAATCATTAACAAAATGCAAATCAAACTCACAATGAAATACCACTTCACACCTACTAGGATGGCTATAATTTTTAAAAAGGGAAAACAGTAAGCATTACCAAGGATGTGGAGCAAACAGCATGCTCACACATTGCTGGTGGGAATGGAAAATGATTCAGCTGCTGTGGAAACAGTGTGGCAGTTCCTCAAAAAGTTAAACCCAGAATTGTCACATGATCCAGTAATTGTACTCTTAGGTATGTATATACCCCCAAAGAATGGAAAGCAGGTATTCAAACAAATGTTTGTACATAAATATTCTGTGCATATATTCATAATATTCATAGGCGCACCATTCCCAATAGCCAAAAGGTAGAAATAACCCAAATGTCCATCAATGGATGAACAGATAAACAAGTTACGGTATATACATACTATGGACTATTATTCAGCCATTAAAAGGATATGAAGTACTGATACCTGTTATAATGTGGATGAATCTGGAAAACACTATGCTAACTGAAAGAGGCCAGACACAAAAGGTCACATATTATATGATTCCATCCAAATGAAATACCCAGAGTAGGTAAATCTAGAGAGACAAACAAGCAGACTGGCAGCTGCCAGTGGGAGGGAGAGGAGTGGATGGAGAGTAATTATTGACTAGATACTGGTTTTTATTTTAGGGTAATAAAAAGGTTTTGGAACTAGACAGAGGTGGTGGTTGCACAACACTGTGGATGTACTACATGCCACTGAATTGTTCATTTCAATGTTCATTTTTATGTGGTATGAATTTCACCTCAGTTAAAAAAAAATTGGGGAAAACCAAAACCAAAAAACAAAAAACCAAAAATGGAGTAAGCTAAAAGTCTGGTCTCTATCAGAGATTACAAACTATTGTCCAGAGATGAAGTTGCCCTGCAGATATTTTTTTGCTTTACATAGTGTTTAAACAGTTATCAGTATTTTTAAAACTAGGTGGCTTCTCAAAACATCGGGATTTCTGGCCATTCTTGGAAATATTTCTGTAGGATAAAAACTGGCTATTATCAAGCAGTAGTTGCCCCGAGACGGTATTACTTTCCCATTTACTACAGTCTCTTCCACATTCTATGGTCTTCCTGATACCAAGGCCAAATTTAAATTTTGTCATGCTTGCCTCACTACTTTAAACAGAAACTAAGAATAAAAGTGGGATATCTCTTATACTCATGCTCCCACTGAAAATGGAAAAATAAAAGTCCATGTGTTTACTTCCAGCCTGCTTTACTCATTTGTATTTACTGCCTCACACTCGTGACTATTTGAATTTAGAAATCCGGTTCTTTTTGGTTACAAAGATAGAAATCAAACACTCCGAATAAGATTAGAATTAGGTTAACCACTTACACCCTGAATTCCAAATTCACCTTCTGAGACTTGGCTGCATGAATAATCAAAGTTTGTCACTTGCAAATAAATACATGTCCAAATGGTTTCACCAATCGAGGTTGAATAAATTTGGATTGAAGGCAAAGCAAAATCCATCTCTGGTCACTCGGACCTCTTTTCCCTGCTAGAGCACCAGTGTTAAAATGGAAGGTGAAGAGTTACCAGCTCACGTTTACTAAGAGGGAAGAATGGAAGTTGAGGAGAATACATTGGATACTATTCTCATCTTGGAAGCACTGTTTAGATCCTGTTTAGAGGATCTCGTGTAGGTTCCTATCCAAGACACACAGGGAACCCAGCACTTTTTTCTCAGTAGCTTAGCCTTGGGGACATACACAGAGGTCTTTGTTGCAGGGGTGGGTGTGGTGGATTAAGAAATGAACGTAATTCCTGAGAACTAACTGCATCAGGCGCAGTCTAATGGACTTTAAATGCTTTAGCTCGTTCCATCATTAACAGGTGTTTAGCCCCATTTTGTAGAGTGCCAGAGAGGACAGGGACATAAAAGTCAGCGGTATGGGGGCTGTAAGTCTGTCTGGTTCCATCTACTTTTCTGCCTAGAACATGTTTCCAGCCTCAAAGCTCCTCAAACTCTAGCACTCATTTTCTCAGAGTCGCAGTGTAATGTGGCTTCTAATGAGGGTAAGACAGGGAGCTCTCATCTGGGCTGAAGGAAGTTGGCAATGCCTGACAGGGGAAGAAGTGAGGCACTATTGTTGTAACTGACACTCCCTTCTTCCTTTTCTATGCCAAGGTGGGAGGCCTTTGAAACTATACAACTTGCCACGCTTCCTCCCCTGGAGGCACAGCCTCCATACCTGTTCGAAATGCACTACAGATTGAGCTCTGTGAGGGTAGAGGCCTTCATTTATCCACCCTTGTATTTAGGCATCACACTCGGCATAGCAACTGGCACGTAATCAACGTATTTTTACTAAATGAATGTTATCACCCTGAAAGAAACAGAAGAAAGCAGAAAGGAACCCATCTAGCCTTGTCACATAGAGAATGCTGGACGCAGGTTCTGGTAACTCTGTGAGCAGACTCTGAGTAGTACTTCTGTGGCTACATATTTACATTGCTTTACTCTTTAGCCCATCTCTGAGATCCCCTAATGGCTAGAAATGTGATACTGGAAATGAAACACAGAAGAGAAAAGAAGGATAGCAGAAAGATCTAAAGTAAGAAAATTCTGAGAATGGAGTCCAGTCTAAAGAGCACCCCTGCTGACTGAGCTTGCTAACCTGCAAGCCCGTTATGCCAGGTGGTCTGCGAAACTGAAATAGCAACGGCTGATTCCTCTATTAGATGAACAAAAAGAGAGACCATGGAATTTACTGCTTAGAAAAGCTTTTTTAAGATTTCCTGAAAACCTTTTCACAGCATTAAAATTAAAATTAAAAACTCTATTAACATATAAGTCCAAAACATGAAAAGATATTCAACATCTAACATGAAAAAAAGCAAGTTACAAAATATAGATTGTTTTTTTGCTTTAAAAATGTATTATAGAAAATATGGAGGAAGATAATCTGAACTGTTCATACTGTTCAAGAGTCAGGAGTTAGGATTATGGGGAAGTTTACTCTTTCCACACATTACGGGGTGGATGCACTTTGTACATTATATAGTTCTATAATGTTAGAATTTTCTTTCATAATTAATATGTATTACCTGAGATGTGATCAGAAAAAATAAGAAATGCAAAAATAAAAGGAAACTGAAAAAAAATGTCTCCTAAAAGTATCTATATCGAAAGAGAGGTCAAAGAAAAATACTATTTAGTAATCTAAAGGAGTGCTTTGAAACCACCTTCTTTGGAGCTCTAAGGCCCCTCACGTTCTTTGAGAGCCAGCACAGGGCACGAGGGGAGATGATCTCCAGACATGCCCCTACGCAAACTTCTCAGCTTCAGTATTTTACTTTTATGTTTTAATAATGAAGTTCTGCCGATAATGCGTTTAAAAGCTCATTATCTAACACGGTGTATCTAAAAAGGTGTAACTATTTCTGAAATGTTCCTCAAAGCACTTTCTGGGGTCTGAGTAAGCTTTCCAGGAAAACAGATGTGTTTTCCCTTGTGTTTTCTGAGCACAAGATTTTAATACCTAGCTTTTTAGTGGAAGGTCTGCTGCATTTATGAGCTGTCTGGATAGAAAGCCGGGTGCTCTATGCATAAGGATCCTCTGTTCAAGAAGGCCAAGGCAGCAGGAAGCCTCTCATACCCCACCATCTGGCCAGCCTCTCTGAATCATGGTCAGCCATCCAGAAGCAGAAGATTCAGGATCACTAGAGACTATTTTCAGATGAATGAGAACTCAAGCCTGAGCAATTAGAAATAGGTCAATGACTTTTTAAAGCAACTTTCTTAAAAGACGATGCTTTTCTTTGCAAAATTCTTTTCTCATCACTGGTCTTTCTTTAAATAGAATATGGTAACTGCCTATAAATCCTTTTTCTTGTTTTTAGAAGTCTTCTGTTACAGAACTCATAAGTATTTTTGGAGGTTACTTGTATTTCTCTAGCCTTGAATTCTTAAGAGAAAATCTGACTTTAGAAATATAAATGAGAGGCTTCAACATCTGAGCTAAAATAAAATGTCTGTATTCTCTAGAGTTAAAAAATGCTTTTTAGAAATTTTAATTTTTTCATTTGGCTCTTCATTATCTGTAATAACCAGAGGAAATCTTTCAAATGAAATCCTTTCCCTTGTTTTGTTTACTCTTCTTGACTTTCACAGCCGTATCTTCATCTGGATTCTTATTGGGCCGAAACTAATAAGGCATTTTCTGTGCATTATATCTCTGTGCTTCCTGACTGAGACCAGCAGAACCTATCTGTGAATTTCTGCTTCGGAACCAGCAGGGGGAGCTCACTCACACGGGAATCTGAATCCCTCTGCGCAGGGATGGTGGGAAAAACAACCCAACTTTCTTCAGTAAGACTGGCCCTTTTGCATTATGGATAAACCATCACATGATAAGCAACAGGTTACGGACAATGGTGCTGAGATAAAGAGAAGAGTTCTTGAGAGAATGTATTTAGAGACAGCCTGGCCTCAATGGCAAGGCCACTGTCCCCAAGCAGATGCACACTCTGCCTGTACCTGTTTTTCAAGGCTTGGCTTGCTAAGCTGTACAGTCTGAGGTCCAGCGAGTCTGGTCCCTGGAGTAGCTATCACAATGCTGGTGAGCTGGGCCATAGGGAACGTTTTGGCTATGGTTGCAGTCTGCCCATTGACGACACGGACGGGATGGATGGAATTCTGGGAGGTAGGGAGGGTCGTGGGGGTGAACTTGGTCAGCATGACAGGCCTCTGGATAAGTTGAGGAGCTGCAAGCATGGGAGGAGGTGCTGGGGCAATAGGAATGTTATTCTGGGCCACAGGCTTGGGTCGAACCTATGGGGAAAGAGAGAACAATTACTGTATTACTTCAAGAAATTTCATAAGCCTTGTAAGTCTAAAACATTGCCAGGTCTTTTATACTATATATGTGAAATGGTATTGAGTACCAATATTTATTAATATTCATTTTGGTGTTATTAGTCCTATACATATCAGGATATATAATCTTATAGAAGACTCATCAGCTCTTAACGGTGTCCAAACGCTACCCTACAACATGGTTCTTCTGGATCCAAACCTTAGCTCCTTCTCCCATACCATGCTGCTTCCTCAGGTTGAGATCAAATGCCTAATCCAGAGACTGGTCTCACCCAGAACTTGTGCCCAGTATGGTAATAACGCGGCCATCGATCTTAATTCACATTCTAAATTTCTTCATGTCCGTGAATTCACTTCAGCCCAGCTCCTAACTCCCTGTTCTCGGCCGCTCCCTCTCTAAGTCACATTTGTGGACTTCCTCTTCCTCTGCCCAATCCTAAACATTAAGTGTTTCTCAGAGTTTTGTTCTGGAACCTCTTTTTTTCCCCAATCTTCTCACTCTTCCTGGGGTTTTTCACCCATCCCATGGCTTCAATTACCATCTATGTACTGAAGACGTCCATCCACACTTGCATCTCAGGACCAGACATTTCCGAATATACTCAACTTCCTGTCATGTATCTCTACTTGGAAATCTCATAAGAAATTAAAAATCAGCATGTCTAGGGGTACCTGGCTGGCTCAGTCAGTGGAGCATGAGACTCTTGATCTCAGGGTTGTTAAGTCCTAGCCCCATCCATGTTGGGTGTAGAGATTACTTAAAAATAAAATCTTTCAAAACAACATCAACAACAAAATCAACATGTCTAAAACTCACCTGTTCGTTCCTCTAACCCTCTCTTCCTCCTATTACCATCACCTTGGTAAATGGCTTTCTTGCTAAATACACTTCAGAACCATTCTTGATGCTTCCTACTTCACCTCTACTTCCTAAATCCTTCTCAATTATGGCTACTTCCTAGGTCCTTACTGCCACTTATGTTTGGCTTACTGAAACGGTAACAAAAATTACAATGAAAAACACGAGGTCAGCCTTGCTTGGGTTCAAATCCTGGTTCCTCCCACTTACTAGCCAGGTAGCCTCAGTAACATACCTGATTTAAGCCAGCATTTTTCAAATTTTCTATACAGTGACCCTATGGGCAAAATCCTTTCCCCCAATGCATGAAATTTTGACCTTCAGTTAACGCTCCAGCTCTGTTCCCCTGGGAACCTGATTAAGGGTAAGAATGTCAACTATGTTACCAGGCAACATCGCTTACGGTAAAAATGATCCCTCACTGCTAAACTGAATCCGAACTGAATCTGAACAGGGAGCATTATAAATACTTGATGGGATGCTCTGCTTTGGGCTTCATGCAGTGGGGTGACTCTTGTAACCGGGCATGTCCACTGGGAGGACCCTGAAAGCCATGCCTACAGAGTTGTTACAAGACGCACTGGCTCTTGTGAAGCATAAGACTATTGTGCCAGGCTGGCTCTACCACGGTCTTCTTCAGGATCTCACGTCCCCGCATCTCAGCAATCACTAGACGGCTGCAGAGACTGCTATACGGGCTGAAGCAAAATGTCTTGACGCTGTCTTGCTGGTAAGCTCTGGTTTCTGTCTCACGTTGTTCCAAGTACACTGGTACCAAGTGTGGGCCTGGACAGTCTTGTGAGTCTGAGTATTTAGCTGAATTTAAGATGCCCCGGTGGTGTGGGGCACTTCGGTGGCTCAGTCAGTTGAGTGTCGGGCTCCTGATTTCTCCTCAGGCCACGATTTTGCAGTCGGTGGGTTTGAGCCCCGCGTCGGGCTCCGCGCTGACAACGTAGAGCCTGCTTGGGATTCTCTGCCTCCCTCTCTCCGCCCCTCCCCCGCGTGCGCATGCTCTCTCTCTCAAAATAAATAAACTTTAAAGAAAAAAAGAAGAGCCGGTGGTGGCTGCTGCCGACACACAGTAGGGAATACATTTCATACTGTAACCAGCACACACACATAGACATATGTCTGTATCTCTACAAAACAAAAACTTCACGAAACATTACATGTGTGCTAGGTACTCTACCATTTCACATTCTGTTTTGCTGATGTTATTTAAAAACTCTGGTTACAATACATTATACTGATTTCACACAGCCTACTAATGGGTCATGACCCACCGTCTGGAAAACATGGGCTAAGCCCTACGTTCCTTGTCTAAAAAAAAGTAATACCTAACTTTCAAAAGGCTATTGTGAAGATTAAAATAGATAACCCATAAAAAGTGCCCAACACAGTAGGTGGCACATAGCGGGAGTCTCTAAACATTAGCTGCTGTTATTGTTGATGATGTCCTAACTATACCTCCTGCCCACAGTCTTGATCATCTTCAATCCATTCTCCACACAGTGGCAAGAGGGAATTTTCTAAAACAAAGATCTGATCATTTCAAGCATTTGTTTAAAAATGCTTTCATGGATCCCCATTGCTCCTGGGTTTGTCCCAGGGCCTTTTGCCCAAACTCCTACACAGCCTAGAAGGCCACAAGATCTGGCACAATGGACCTCTCCAGCTTCACCTCTTGCCTTAGCCTGAGTCAGCCACATGGCCCACTATGCCTAGCCACACCAAATCTCCTTTGGTTCCTTAAGCTTACATGTATCTCTCCATCCTGGATTTGCATATATGCTCTACCCTCTGCCTGGGACATTTTTGTTCTTCCCCCCAAGTTTGGACAGGCTAACTTTACTAGGATTTTAAGTCTCAGACTGAATGCCAACTCTTCCATGAAACTTTCTATAAAACTTAAGAATGAGTTGGGTGTCCCTCCCACATGTGGTCAGACTAAACTGTACTTCCCATAATGGACACTGTAATTGTCTGAACACATGTCTGAAGCTCTCTGAGGACAGAGAACAGTCTATCTTGAAAACTGGCATATCCACAGTGCTTAGTGCCTTTTTTGATATGCAAGGTATTTATTAAGGATCTACCTGATAAATGACTGAAATCACCTTCTCTCACATTAGCAATGCCCATCCCTACCACACAGGCAATTCAGAAATCACTTATGGCCACTGAACACAAATTTCTTTTCTCTTCTCTCTTTGCCTGCCACATGGGGCCTCAGATGGGAACTCCTAGCCTTTCTACCTGGCAAGTCAAGTCCCCTCAAAACCCAGACTGGGGCAATCCTGACACTCTGTAATGAGAATGGTGAGTTCAGTCCGATTATCAGGAGAATATGGGCAAGCAGAGCTGCTTGAGCCCAGGTAGAAAGTTCCCTGTGTAGACCCCTAGTCTAAACCTCTATAGGCAAGGCTTTGTGTTTAAGTATGATGCTTAATGCCATCACCTATCACAGTAAAACTAAATGGTTTCTACGAGTTAGTTTGGCTATTGTTTCCTTCCCTACTCTCTTTGGCATCTAGGGAAAAAAAAAGTAGTAATTATATTCCTTCCCCACTGGTAGGCAGGTTTGGTTAAATTTCCAGTAAGTTAACATTGTAAGGTTTATAGTGGTGCTATCTTAAATTTTCCTTTTCTTCTCATCCCTCTGCTACTGCCTTTGGTCATTGCCTAGAAACCCTGGTGATAAAATACGCCTCTTCATGGTACAGAAATCAGCAGGTAGAATCTTCAGCCAAGTCAGATCTGAACACAGCTGAGCTGATAAGCACACTTCAGGCTGCTTAGAAAGGGCCCATGAGGACTTTTGTCTCGGCTAACCCGTCACTGGGCTTAGTCACTAATTTACTCACCTGTGGAAGAAAGTTTGGACGTGGAGTGAGTCGAGGAGGGGGGATAAACTGTGGTACTTTGATGGGCTGAGGAGGTGTTGCCTGAACCTGCTAAAAAATGGGAAACATAAATAAACCAGAGGACAATAATTGTTCAATAACAAAGCTTAGGCGTTCTTCAAGTAATTTTAGCATCGCTATTATCTGGGTCAGATGATCCTTTCTAAAAGTTTTCATTGTAGAATTACCCATCTGAATTGACTCTGCCTCGAGAAAACTGTCTTACTCTCTCACCTGCACGCTCCAGCCTACAAAATGAACCAACCGCATTTCATTTTCCTTACCTGCCTCATGTAAAACACAGCAGGCTCAGCAATCTTAGACAATTTCCTTTGACATTCAAGAACTCTTGCATGTACGTATTATAAAAATCAAGACTGGATCCAAAGTAAAATCAAACTTGCTGCCTGGCCAAATGGGCTTCTTCCTAATAGAAGAGCTTTCTCTAGCGGTGAATAGCTTTGTTCCTGTAGAGAACTCTCTAACTCTCAGCATTTGGCTGAGATAGCTGGTTGCTTCTCTCAAGATTCCTGGTAAGTGCTGAAGCGTCACTTCACTGCTATCTAGTTTCACTCGTCACTGGTCATCATTCAAAAACCACCAAGAGCTCTTAGCTGGCATTTTAAGAAAGGACTTTTCCAAACCACAATTTGGTTCTATTTCCCCCAAGCTTCAGAGAGCATCAGTTTCTAAATGGTTTTACCCTAGACTCTCATCAACAATTTTGGTTCAAGTACTTCTTCTTCAAGGGATCTTTTTCCTGATGGACCTTGGACACGGACATTGTTAATTTTTGGATTTCTCGAATATTTGTAGAGCACCTCAGCTTGCTCTGGGACTTCCTGGGTGCAGCCCATTTCAACTAAACTAAATTTGAGCTAAAGGAATTCAGCAGGGAGTTTTCCCCAAATCGGTAATATAGAACCAGAGAGTGTAAGCATTCGAGTATCACAGGAAGGTTTGCGAACAGGATGGAGAGAGATACATGAAACAGTGTGCATGCTGCTATGAAGGACGTTCCCCCACAAGCCAGGTCATAACTTTGACCTCAGGTAACGCACTGCATGCGTTTTGGTCCTTGGTGTCGAGGACACTTCTACAGCTGTTTGAGCATCCGGCAGGAATGCCATACTCCCTTGTCAGCCCCAAAGGCAAAACTTGGTATGGTTGAATGACAGAGACTAAAAAAATCCAGCAGGGGCATAAAATGGATATACTCTACAAATGCATATCCTGAACCCTCTCATGTGGGCACACATGAGTAGCAGCTGCTGGCTTACCAGAGTGACTGTGTTTTTTGCCACAATTTGGACAGCCTCTGCCCCAGGCCCAGTGACCTTACTAGACGTCTGGAGGTTGACCGGTGTGGTCTGCACATCAGTGCTGAGCACAGCCTTCTGACTGTTGATGGCGGTCACCATAGCAATGGTAGGTCTCTGGCCCACAACAGAGGCAGGCATGGTCGCAGTTGCTGCTTTCAAGACGAGAGGTAGTGTCTTTGTGGTAATCATAGAAGCTGTAGTTACAGTCTTCTAGGAGACATGGAGAACAGATATTAGGACACTGAAGTGTGACCCCGCTAAACAATATGCTGCTAATCCCCAGAAGAAAACAATGCAACGATTCTCATGATCAAGTTTCTCACTAGAACATTTCTTATGGGTACGCACAGCACACTTCTTACTATAGGGAAGGATAATCTCTAGTTTGTGCCAGGGTTTTCAAAGTTAGCTTCCAGTTCATAGTAATAACTACAGACAGATATGGGCACAGGACTTTCAACAATGAATGGGGTGGGTTTACAGATAAAGAATATGAGTATACCTATTTAGTCTGGTTTTTTATTCTTTTCTTGCTCTCAATTAATTTAAACTCTGTAGAAGTTGCAAATCAATGAGGTACACACCATCACTATCTTTAATTGCTACAACCTCATCAATATGAAGAAAGCCATCATATAATTCTGGTTATCTGCCTCCTGTGACACAAAAGCTGGGATGAAAGGACAGTGTCTTTTCATTCGAGTGTCACCCTAGAGAGGAGGAAGGGAAACTCGCGTGAGGATTTGCACCATTGTTGCCTCAGAGGCAGTAAATCCCAACCTCTAGATAGTAAAACCTATTGACCGACTAGTTTTGTAAACACCGGCTCTCGATATCAAAGGGATGTGAGTCACTAACTACCATTTCTTCTCCGGAGGACTGCTGCAGAAGCGATCAAAGATCCAGTGAGATATGACAAGGTGGAAACAAACACCTGCGCTTCAAAAAGGCTTATAGATCAGAGGATGAACAGAGGTGGCGGGGCTGAATGATGCTCCCCGAAGTGCCACTGTGGCTCTGTAGCCGCAGTTTCCAGACTTCTGACTAGAGAAATTAAAGGGGCCAGCTATGAAACAAGAAAACGCTAACAACCTTGCTACGTGGCATACACGCCTCTCTCGTGCCGCTGCTCACTCCGGATCCAAACGTTTCAGGGACGTGAAAGTTTATCTGGTTCAATATGCTCGTTCTGATTTTGACACGACTCCACCTTTTTCTTCTTATTCTACACTTGCACTGTCCAATTTGGTAGCTACCGGCCACACATGGCTATTTAAATTCAAATTAAAACAGAATAAAATTAAAACATCAGTTCCTCAGTCACACTGTCTGCATTTCAAGTGTTCAAGAGCCACTTGTGGTTAGTGGCTACCAGAGTGGACAGTGAAGATTTCTAACACCGCGGAAAGTTCTACTGGACAGCACTGCTCCAGACCAGTGAAAAGGACCCCGCTGTCCCCTTTGCATCTGGACAAATCCCCTTGTGCATTTCTATTTCAGTGACTGTGTCAGAACTTGTGTATTAAGTTGTTTTTTTCTAGGTAATGATTTCTATGTTCTGCCATAAACACACACGTACGTGATCTTTTAACCTCTTTATTTTCTTTCAATGAAAACAATTAATGACCTCGCCTCATCTAACCCATCGTAGCCTATGAGCAATCCTTATTAATGCTTGTAATTAAAATCACCCAAATCTTTGTTTCCTCTTCTCTAGTCAACAACACAGGCGCATCTCATTGTCCTTGCCACCGCCTCCTCAAAGGTGAAATGGGAGTAAGAGGGGAATGCTGATATTTATCCTGGGAAGTAGTGGCTCATCTGCTATCTATCCAGGATAAAAACCAAACCAAAGCTAAATGCTACATGTCATTAGAAATATCACGGGAGGAGGGGCGCCTGGGTGGCGCAGTCGGTTGAGCGTCCGACTTCAGCCGGGTCACGATCTCGCGGTCCGTGAGTTCGAGCCCCGCGTCAGGCTCTGGGCTGATGGTTCAGAGCCTGGAGCCTGTTTCCGATTCTGTGTCTCCCTCTCTCTCTGCCCCTTCCCCGTCTCTCTCTGTCCCAAAAATAAATAAACGTTGAAAAAAAAAAAATTAAAAAAAAAAAAAAAAGAAATATCATGGGAGGGGTGCCTGGGTGGCTCAGTTGGTTGGGTGTCAGATTTCAGCTCAGGTCATGATCTCGCGGTTCGTGAGTTCAAGCCCCGCATCAGGCTCTGTGCCAACAGCTCACAGCCTGGAGCCTGCTTTGGATTCCGTGTCTCCCTTTCTCTCTGCCCCTCCTCTGCTCATTCTCTGTCTCTCCCTCTCTCTCAAAAATAAATAAACATTAAAATATTTTTTTTAAAAAAGAAGTATTACGGGAGTGTAGCAGGAAGGACCGACTTTACATTGCCAGCTATTTATAATAAGTGTTTTTATTTTTTATTTTATTTTTTTATTAAAAATTTTTTTTAAACGTTTATTTATTTTTGAGACAGAGAGAGACAGAGCATAACCTGGTGTGATATCAACCCTATCTTTCAGTTTAAGACATTAAAACACAAAGAACTTTTCAAGCGGTAAGCAAGTCACACAGATGGCATTCCATCTTGTTCCCAGCACAGGTTATGGAAGTAAAAGCTCTAATCAGCAGAACTCACTGACATGGGTTTTAAAAAAATGGTGGTGCATACTGTCGCTGCTTTGAAAGAGGTCATGTAATTTTGTTTGAGGCGTCCTTGGTTCACATAAATTATCACCAATATTTTGAATAATCCTAAAGTGATTATGCTAAAAAACGGAGTAAAACCTCAAACTCACCTGAATTATAATACTTACCATTAACCGCAACACTTAAAAAACCCTGAAAGCTAACAAATTTGTTCGCATCTTAGGTTAGCATTTTATTCTAGTTTATATTTATTTGTAGCCAATTTCACAACATGTATTCTAGCATCTACATAATCCTCTGTATACACAGGCACAAGACCTGGTGCTATATTCACCAATGAAAACTTTCTGAAAAATGTATTTATGGGGCGCGCCTAGATGGCTCAGTCGGTTAAACGTCTTACTCTTGATTTCAGCTCAGGTCTTGATCTCACAGCCCCTGAGTTCGAGCCCCACATCGGGCTCTACGCTGGCAGTGCAAGGCCTGCTTGGGATTCTCTCTCTCCCTCCACCCCTCTGTCTCTCTCTCTCAAAATAAATAAATAAACTTAAAAAAAATAAAAATATATTCACTAACTAGTTATTGACACCAGGTATTAACACAGGTATTGCTTAAATCTCTACCCCTGTTCTGGTGCTTACTGTATTCTAAGTACCTGGAAATATAAACACCACTCTTGGGAGTGTTAGAGTTTAGATGACAAAGAGAATCCGGAATTTTGAAATCCAAACCTAACGAAAACCTCTGACCTTTTTGGCAACAAGAAGAGAAGTCACAGAGAGGAAAGGTGTCCAACAACAAATAAAATTATTTTTCTGGAAGCTGTGGTTAGTGTCTGGCTGGCTGATGCCACCCAATTGTGATCAGCTTCAAGATAAGATAGCAGTTTCCACATGGTTTCATGAAGAGGTTACTTTTGACAAAACCCAAAGTGCACCAACTAGAAGTTAATGCCGAAATACAGGCCAAGAAGCACTAGAAGCAAAATCCTTTTTATTTATTTATTTTTTACCAAGTTATTATTGTTGTTTACCTGCAGAACATGAGGTTCTGACTTAAAACAGACAGGCTCTAATGAACAAATGAGAAGTTAGAGGGATTATTACTATGGGCTCTAATGAACTTCCATACCTATTTTAGACTCTTTTCGTTTAATTCTGAGTGGAAGGTAACTGTTTCACACTCAGACGACTGCAAATAGAACCACCCCAACCCCCTTTTTGTCCCTAAGGGTTTATTTTCTATTTGGTTTTTTTAACTGCATGCTTCTTTCCATTTGTATTACATCGTTAAAAATGACAGGGTTGTGAGAATAGAAGTTGAAGGGTATACCTGCATTCAACTCTTCCTATTTTTTTCTATTTTCCTTCTTTTCTTTTTTTTCTATAGATTGAAAAAATGTCAAAATCTACATACAAGGATGAGCTTGAGTTAACTGAGTAAAGGGAGCTGGTCCCCCCACTCCCCATGCCTTGGTCCACGCTAGAATAAAAAACTTTCTCTTCCTAGCATCTCCTCTTTGTCTGCCTTAATTGCTACTTAATAGCCATTCCTTTCTGAACCTAGATATTTAGTATAGGACGTATGCAACCTCCCATTCATTTGTCCTCGAGTTCACGAACCTTTTTTTTTTTTTTTTTTTTTAGTTTTTTTTTTTCAACGTTTATTTATTTTTGGGACAGAGAGAGACAGAGCATGAACGGGGGAGGGGCAGAGAGAGAGGGAGACACAGAATCGGAAACAGGCTCCAGGCTCTGAGCCATCAGCCCAGAGCCCGACGCGGGGCTCGAACCCACGGACCGCGAGATCGTGACCTGGCTGAAGTCGGACGCTTAACCGGCTGCGCCACCCAGGCGCCCCAGAGGCACGAACCGTTAATGACTCCCTATGACTGCCCCAAACCCCAAAGGTTCTGTCCGCATTGGAGGGCTTCTACAAGCTAGCCTCTTTCTCCCTTTCTCTCCCAGAGTCCATGCTGCAGCACATCAGCCTCCTTGATGTTCTTCGGGCACGCATTTACTGTTGTGACTCCATGCTTTTGTCCGCACTGTCCTCTACATCTGTGATGCTCTCCCCCCTCTGCCCCCTCACTGAAATTGCATTCATCTGTCCACATCGTGCTCAAATGCCACCTCATTTATGAAGCATCTCTGATCCGTCTAGTTAAAATTACTCTGTCCTGTGGTCTTTTCACAGATCCTCACTGGTACTTTCATTGTATTCTTCGTTGTTAGTGGTTTACAGTTTCCTCTCCTCTAAACTTTCAAAATTCTCGAAGACAGAGATTCTGTCTTATTTGTGAATCTACCTTCCACATTGCCTAGTACGGTGTTTGCATATAATAGAGACCCAGTAAATATTTACAGAATGAATGAAAATGATGGTAATAGACTAGATTCTAGGCAGGGACCAGGACCACCAGAATCTAGCACACCGAGAGCATCCAACAAATATTGACGGTTTACTGTAAAGACAGAAACCAAAAACTTGAGGGTCTTTTGGCTTTTAACATTAAAGGTCTGCATTTCACAAAACAATAATATAAAACAAGCTTAGCTAAATCTATTAAATATATCAGGTCCCCTGGCCCCCTTACCGTCACTCACCATCCCAAAGCAGCACAGAACTGAGATTACTAGGGAAGGGAACAGCTATCGGAAGTATTCCATAAGTATTTCCTCTGATTTGTAGGACAGGGAGTGTTACTTGAACAGAAAGTTCCCGGGTTAAGAGAGAAAACTCCCACATACTAGGAAACAATGAATTCTACCACACTCCTTCCATGTAAACACTTTCTGATCAAACTGTATTTTTCCAAGAGAACAAACTAATCAACTCCAACAAAAGTAATCTGATAAGCAGTCCTTCGGAAGAAATACAAATCCTGGCCAGGGGGTTTTAAAAGTGGGTCTGGATGCCTCGTTTTCAAATAGCCTTGAAGTGGAGATGATGGTAAAATTTATACTCTAGCTATCTGATTTACAAAGGAATTACTCTTTTTCTTACTTTGGCATTTTCTATAACATTGGCATTTCTTTTTTTGGTATTATAGGGCAGTACAGAAGAGCAATGGATGGACAGACTTTTTCACCGGAACATCTGGGTTCAAATCTTGGCTCTACCACATACACCACCTCTATGACTTTCGGTAATTAATCTCTCTATGCCTTGGTTTTCTTTTCTCAAAAATATAATAATAATAATAATAATAATAATAATAATAATAATAATAGCCTTTTTAGGGTTCAGGTAAGGACTGTGTATGTTATTTACGTAAAGCACTCAGGAGAGTGGCAGTAAATAGCAACCTCCACTAAATGTTACTTCTCTTTAATAATCTTTAGTATTTTTAGAAGTAATGTACTCTTCACTTGCAAAATGTTACAGATGAACCAGCCCAATGTCCGTACACAGTGAATAACCGGGTAAACTATAATCTTTTTCTCCACATATAAAGATATAGTGAAGACTTGATACTGGTGGGTGAGAGGTACTCATGCTTAGGCTTCAGAACATCCCAATGTCCTCGAAATCATGTGCAAAAATGAGTGTATTAGGTGTGAATGTGTATCATTCTGGAGAGAGGACCCACAGCTTTCAACGAAGTCTTAAAGGGGTCATGACCCCTACGAAGCAGGAGCCACTGCTCGACCGTCCCACTTTAAAAGGTAAGCCCACATTACACGTAGGTGTGTGGAGATCAAGCCTGAGTAGTGTTCTTAACCGAACCTTGTTCGCAAATAGGTCCCTTTTGTGTATCTCGATTGCCTTTCTATCCTTATAGTCTAGTTTAAATGGCCTTTTCAGTACAAACATCTGCAGGGCTGTACCAAGTTAGAATGTGAGTAAGCCTCCAGTTCTTAGTTCTAGTTTAGACCTACAGCATCCATTTCAGATTTCCTTCAGATTCATATGCTCATTTTGTTTCTCTGAATAATGGAAATGTATCACCCTTCTTCTGAATGTCTTTCTACCTGATTCCAAAGGCGCCGCTCCTGGAATTCCCACATCTCACTGCTAAGAATTCCAGAAAAACCATTCTAGAAGAGGCAGAGTCACACGGACTTTTAGAACAAGTGCAAAAAAAAAAAAAAAAAAATACTTCCAGAAATTCAAAGTAAGACCGTAGTTCTGTTCTAATTCAGAGAAGTGGTTTTCCTCTGCCACTGACTACGCTCCCCCTCTTCTTTAGGCAGGTGGGCAATCAGGTGACTCCTGCGCCTTAGTAACACCATTCCCTTCCGCCAATGAATTTCAAGTGATTTTGGCCCCGGTTCATAGTATAAAAAAAAGTAACCAAAGCAACTTCTGTCTAGTCCTAGTGGGGCTCAGTGTTGTCTTACACAGACCCCAGCTCTACATGACCAAGAGGAGATGAGCCCACCACAGGAAGCCCGCGGTACCCCACCCACACTTTTACCTGTGAAGCGGTCAGGTTGGGAGAGGGTGCAGCTGACTGGGCGTGGTGGTGGTGGTACTGCTGTTGTTGCTGTAGCTGCTGCAGTGGTTGCTGCTGTGCTGTTTGTAGTTTGTTTTCCGATTGTGGCAATGGCTGTATTTGGAACTTGTCTGGTTGTTCTTGCTTTACTATCAGGTTCTTCCGTAGCTGTTCAACTACTCTTTTCTACCCAACGAAGACAAAAAGAAACAATATCTATCAGGATACTGTCTTGTCAGCCCTAAAAACGTGCAGCAACTATACGCCTCTGACGTCTTTCTGTAACCAGCTTAATCTAGAACTTGTTACATCTAAAATTTACAGAGTCGACATACGAGGAACTGATGGCATGAGAAACAGTTTACGTATGGAGGGAAACTGAGCCACACGGATGAGAAGGAAAGATAATGGAGATCACAGAGCAGAGCTCGGATTCCTTGACTGTTATTACCTTGGCATGCTAGTCTGGAAAGGCAATACAGCACAGCACTGAAGACATGACTCTGGAGATACAAATTTGCTTTTGCAAGTTTTGCTACTTACCAGTTCTATGTTCGTCAAGTTACTTAACCTATCTGTGTCTCAATTTCCTGTTCCGTAAAATGTGGTGATAAACAATATCCGTAGGGTTCTTATGAGTACCAAACAAGCTGCTGGGTGTAAAGTACTCACAACTGTGACTGGTACATTTTTGGTCATTTTACTTTTTATATCTGATAAAACAGACACCGGCCATACTCATTTCCGTTATTCAAACAGACATCAAGTTTCTATCTCAGTTTCAAACATTAAGCAGACTTTTAAACAGAGAAAACTTGATCCCGGAAATATGCAACACGAACAACAGTCATTCTAAATTACTTAAATGTGTAACGCGTGAGCAGCACCTCTTTGCTGGGATAGGATCTGTGAAAACACATGTTTGTTTAGGCAGAGGAGCAATTTACTTACATGGGATGAAAAACTTAAACCTAAGGTTTTTTTGAATTTTCTAGACCCTGTTCCAACCCCAGAAAAATGCGTATTTGGATACTTTCATTACTCTAATATATTTCAACAGAACGTAGGCTCCATGAAGCAAGGGCATTTTGTTCACAACTATACTCTGGGCTAGGATTATGCGGCTAAGTAAATGTCTCTTCACAGGATGTATAAAGTGACGGGACCAGAGACCAGCAAATGACTCCGAGAACATGTAATATAAAACCAAAACCAAAACCAAAACACAACCATTTGGGGCCAGACTTGGACTGCTTCTCTTGCCCTAATGGCTGGAAGGAGGTATAAACAGCACTCCTCACATGGTCAAGTGAGCTCACCAGCTGAGATTTGCTATTTCTGATCAAAGAGACTGCCATTTTCTAATACAGATTATGAATGGAGAAAAATAAGCAAGTGAAGATCTTTAAATAAAGGATTAAGTAAAACCATATGGCCAGGTTGATTTTCAAATTCCTGCTTATGATTCTAACCAATTTCACTGCACATATTCTCCCAAGAATTCAAACTTGTAAGGTTATTTGCTTAACATATTTGAATATTAAAATATTTACAAAATGGATTTTTAAAAACTTTAGGTCAGTACAAAATACATCCTTTTTTTTTAATGTTTATTTATTATTGAGAGAGCGAAAGAGCACGTGCGTGCGTGCTTGGCCGCACACACAAACAGGGGAGAGGCAGAAAGAGAGGCAGACAGAGGATCCTAAGCAGGCTCTGTGTTGTGCTGTCAGCAGAGAGTCTGATGTGGGCTTCAAGCTCATGAGCTGGGAGATCATGACCCAAGCTGAACTTGGACACTCGACTGACGGAGACACCCAGGAACCCCAGTACAAAATACATCCTTGAGAGACTTTTTTTTTTTTATACTTTTATCACACTTTTTAGACAATGAAAATATCATATAAAGGTCACTTTTGGTAGGGGAAGTCTAAACTTTATACTCTGCTGTCACTGCCTCTTTGAGTAGTTAAATATTACAAAGGAAAAAAAAAAGGATGCAGAGTCCAAAGTCTTTGCAGGAGCCGTCTGCAGAATAATAGAAATGCAAATTAATAAAAATATCAAATTCTTATAAAAAATTAACTTTCAAGTCTTCAAAATCCTATTTCTCCAGTATAAAAGACAGAGTAATTGAACGGATACAGTTTAGAAGGAAAAGTGGTAGGGATGGTGCTACAGATAATTTTGAGTATCACGTGTAGATCTGCGGTGACTGCCAGAACAGTAAGACACGTAACAATTAAATAATTATTTACAGTTGCTTTCAGTTCCCCTCCCTAACATATAACCAGCATTAAAGAAACACAGTAACAAATAAGCTGAATTGGTAGCAGAACCTCTACAAAACAAGGAAAGGAAAGGAAAGGAAAAGAAAGGAAAGGAAAGGAAGAAAAAAAGAGAAGAAAAAGAAAAAGAAAAAATAGCTTAATTCAGGGGAAGGAGAGAAACCATGAGGAAGTAATATAATACAAATGTGACACCTGCCAAAAAATAAACTTTGAACAGAAACAGCACAGGAAACGAAGTAATTACTATACCAGGCACAAAAGGAAAGGGTATTTTTTCCTCTACGGCCACCCTTGGGAAACACAGTGCACCCTCCTACTTACTGCCTAACTGGGGTAAACCAGAAGCAAGAGACAAAGCCCGGAACCCACTCCCAGTGTTGTGTACAACAGAAGGGAACAGTAGGGAAAGAACGAGAAAGGGATGCAGGCTAGAGTACTAGGCAGCCATATGGCTAGAACAAGGTGACGACCAATCAGAACCAGAATCACGAAAGTGGGAGTCAGTGAGTCACAGTACATTCACAACTGTTCCTCCCCCAGGGCTTGAAACAAAGCCTGTAGAACCAGTGGGGAGGCATAGGGATCAAAATACTTGCAAACTTAGATTAGCCGTGCAGATTGGACACAGGTCAGGTCGTACGAACTGGGCAAAATTTTCTTTGAAAGAAGATTCTGGTATATTTCAGAGTGCCACACAGAAAATGCATTGCTCCTGCACTCCTTGCTATGTTCACATTAGAGGAATACCAAGTGTGGAGTTGTGTATGCCTATGAAATTTTGTAAAAAAAATCAAGGTCTGAGGGAAGCACTGACGCCTTCTGTCACTTAAACATCTATCACCGCATTTTGAAAACCAACAATCTAAAGTTAGGTGAGCTCTAGCAGTGGAGGCATTCAGGTGTGCAGAAGCCCTGTATACTCTTTTAAGGACTAGCTAATAAAGGGAGAGTTGTTGTGCACTTTAGCTGGCTTCTCTAAGTTCCACAGTCCAGTCTTGTTCTAGAGCTTAGTCCTGCAGTGCTGGCAAACACACCAGTCACTTTAACTCCAGCAGGACCCTGACCTGGAGGAGTACTAGTTCTGGGTGGCAGTGAGAGCATACTGCTACCAAATTTCGTAAATTTTAGCTACATGCTGTACCAAACAAAGTTCTTAAGCATCCTCTCATCTCTACAGGAAAGGAGCCTATACTTTTATTATTATGTGTTTTTTTTTCAACGTTTATTTATTTTTGGGACAGAGAGAGACAGAGCATGAACGGGGGAGGGGCAGAGAGAGAGGGAGACACAGAATCGGAAACAGGCTCCAGGCTCTGAGCCATCAGCCCAGAGCCCGACGCGGGGCTCGAACCCACGGACCGCGAGATCGTGACCTGGCTGAAGTCGGACGCTTAACCGGCTGCGCCACCCAGGCGCCCCTATTATTATGTGTTTTAAACAAAGAAATCATGACTTCTGATTCGGCAAGGACTTCTGCTGGTCATTAGTGAAGGTTATACAAAATAAACAATTTGGTACTTTCAATGCTATTCACATATAAAGGAGACCTTGAAATGCAGCTAATTATCTTGGAACATTAACCTGAAGCTTTGAAAAAAGGCTAAGTGTCACAAACTGGCCATTTGTCACTGACTAGTAAGTTAATGAAAGTTAAAAAGAAAAGGGAGCAGGGAGAGAAGGCAATGAGGAAGGAAAAACTGCAAAGAATGAAGGCAGAAGGGAGGGAGAAAAGTCAGTAACTTATCATCTTCTTTCCTTAATATATTTTCTGTAACAATAGGCCCGTGGGCCCGGTGTCCAGAATGGCTAGGACCGCCCCCTCCAATCAATTCATCTGTCAAGAACTGCTCCATAAACCCAGCATGTAATTCCAAGCCTCAGATTCCCTTGACATTCTCATCACTAGGTTTTATCAAGGCTTGTTCAGGCAGAAGAGTTCACAGAGCCTGTAACACTTCAAGTCACAGTTTCTGAGACAGGTAGTCACGGTGATCAATATTGTGACATTCAGCGATACTATCAACGTGTTCCCACAACAGCAAGACGGATCCCAAAGAAAAATGCAGAAGTCTGTAGGTCCAACTCAACAGAAACTCGGGTTCGTGTTTCAGCTACATAAGTCAATCATTCCAAGTCCCATGGCACCAGTCAATACAGAAGGGAGATGGAGAGATGGCAGGACAGCCCCCACGCCTCCAATCAAGCCACCACTTTATTTCCATCAAATTGTCACACAAATTTTAGAAAGCTTCTCTCAAAAGGAACTCCAGGTGCAGGGCCCTGCCCTCCATAATTGCATGTCAGTGATCAGTCACTCAACTTGTCTGTGTTCCATTCTGCATTATCTGTTTTATATCAATTATGAGAGGGCCACACCCACTCAGACATCTTACGCGGTACTGCCTTAAAAATGCATCCATTGTCCCCTCCATGAATCAGTCATACAATATGAAAACAGAACCTCCACCCTTCATGCCAGAGACAGAAACTTTTCACAAATACAGAAAGTCAAGAACAAATCTTACCTATCTTCCTACCTAAAATGCAGTGAAAAAATTTTGCAGGTACCAATTGCTCAGGGAACAAGGGCTACTTAATTTTTGTGTATAGAAAAACTAACACGGAGAAACTTACATCTGTTGAAGTCAGAATTTACTTGGACACACACACACGTTTTCTACTGTCTGAAATTCAACCACTGCATTTATTAGTAACACCAATATACATCAACACTGAAGTCACAGGAAGCAGATTATGCTCTGAAGAATAGTGTATGTGTTACTGACATAAAATTAATGACAAAATCAAATCCAGGGTAAAAAGTGTGTTTAATAAAAGAAAATAGGAAAAAAAAACCCACCCAGAACTCTGAGTGAAGGGTCTACCTACCATTTTATGAACAAGAACACAAGGAAAGGACAATAAACTCCCTTTTCTAATGCACTAAGTGAAATTCAAGGAAAGAATATGCACTGAAGTTATTAGAGGGAATATTCAGGGGAGACATGTAGGACAGGATTTTGACAGAGGAGGAGGAGGAATATTGGCAGCAGCAGATATAAAAATATACTCAACTAAAAATAACTGCATTTTATTTGTTTTGTAAGGCACTAGAAAGTTTTCCCCAAACTCTCCGATACTCAGTTTCGGGGTTAAAATTAAACAGTTTCTAACCTATTAAAACACCTTTTAAAAAGGGATATGCCCTTTAAGCATACCACCTGTTTGACAGAAGCAGTAGCTACAACCATCTCATCTTATACACCGAACTGTTTACGCTGTCGACTAAAGAGGGTCTGCTTGGTCTTCGAGAGTTGCGAACACTGATACTCATTTTATAGTTCTGCAAAGTGTCACGGAACTAGGAGAGTACAATATACATGAATTAAGAAACAGCAGCTGTTGGAATTACCAGTTTTTTCAATAAAGTTCAAAATTCTCTACATGGATGCTTAACAGATGGTGGAGAGTACACATGTCTTGGTACTGATTAGACTTTGGCTTACTTTTTTAATTAAAAAAAATTCTTTGGGGTTTACTTTTCCTTCAAAACACACACACAGACATTTACATCAGTAGGTTTTTACGTCCTATCTCCAGAGGAGATTAGACCTTTTATTCATATCAATGGGATTTATATTCCATCTCCATAGGGGATTAGACCCTTTATTTGAGAGCCTGATTGAAATGCAGTTTACATTTTTCTTACTTAGTCCATTCATGCTCTAACAGATAAACTCCACCCCTTCTTATGCGTGACTATAAAAGACTAAGACTGCTGTAGTCAAACTTTGCCTAAATCGAGGGACCCTTCTAAGAACTTGGGAACTGCCTTTATTTGCACCAAATAAGAAAAAATGTAGCTGCTGTACTCTAGAGAGATGTGGCCCCCCGGAGCACTACGGTTCTCCAATATGTAACACACCCAGATGTGAGGGCAAAATAGTATAAACACAGAGACAGACTAAAAAGAGCCCTGCATGCTGGGAATGGTGGCGGTAAGATAGTTCTCTACAATAAAAGACGAAGGAAGCCAAAATCAGAACCCATTTGGTTTACATTTAAGTTCTCCATGTTTCTTGAAGCCTTAAGCTATACTGTCCTGCCTACTTCGGAAAAATACTGAGGATCAACCGAATTAATGGAAGGGAATGCTTTAGAAAACTATTGAGGGCAATGTGAAAATAAGGGATGCGTAACCAGTGAATAACAGAGTTTGTCTAGTATGAATTTTTAACTCAGAGCAACAGCTAACTAAATGTGACTTTCTCTTCCAATGTCAATTGTATTTCAATCACTTGATTTTTAACATCTAATCAAATATTTTTGTTAGTTTTTTAATGACAATCACCCAAAAAAGTACAGGATTAAGAAACAGAATGCTACTTGTCGCCTTTTTATCTCAAAAATCAAACACATTAGGGAATATTTCCCTGTATATACCCCTGTACAGAAATCTAGGTACCAGCCCAGATTTCTTATACCTCTACAGCAGTTCAGGGCCATATTCTGAATGCATAAAATAGATGTCCAATTTAAATGCAACCTGACCCAGCAAACACTCTAGATGCAGTAATGAGAATAGCAGAAAAACAAAACACATGAGAACCATTTATAATCTGCACAATTTCGCTGCTTTGCCAATATAAGAAAGAGCCTGAATCTATGTGTTTGTACCACAACGAGATATGACATGGAGGCTATTAATTTGCAAATTAGGCTCCAGTTTATCAAAATGCATGCCCCTCTGTACCTATGTGTTACAGATCTCCACACACCAGCAGACTGTCATTCATCATTCCCTGGCTCTCTCCCCCAACTTAGAAGGCAGCATTGCCTTGTTAGTGTCAGAGTTGTTCCACACACTGTAGAAATTCTCTTTGGTCTGTCCTGAAGCTGCTCTGGTTGGTTTTCCTCACAGGAGAATTATGATTGGAGGCTGCTGTGTAGTAGCTGTCCCTGACAAGTTGGATATGAAAATACAATTTAAGTACAGTAATGATCCTTACGTGGGCAGAGGGAAAAGGAGGAACAAAACCCCAAACCTCTACCATTTTATGGGACACTGCTCAGTTAAAAGATGGCTTTGCCTCTGTGCAAGCCCTGGGTACAACGAGAGAGGAATTCCTCTTTCCACAAAAACACAAGATAGAATAAGATGCTGGAAGAGGTAAATATAACAGATAACCAAATTCTACGCAGAATGCATGTACCAGGACACAAATCAATCACGGGTAAAGGCGGGGATCTTTTAACAATCCTTAATTCTGCAGGTTTTTTTTTTTTCTTAAAAGAGAGAAAAAGACAAAAGTATTATAACAATACACTATGTCAGGATACATCAAGTAGAAAATATTTTCTGAGGATATGTAATATTTTCCTTACATGCGATAAAAGGAAGTCCTACCAATCACTAAACACTGACATTTTGAATTGGGAAATCTCTTAACAAAAGTATATCCTGAACAACACTCTAGATGTTTAAAAACAACTGTTATCATCTGCCATGACAGCATTAAACACACGGGTTAAAAGAAAATTCCAAAGCTACTTACTGTCTCTGAATTTCACAAAGTAGTCGCTATTTCAGTAGTTTAACTTATCACTAAGTATTTGTTACAATCACGTGAAGAGAAAAACGAAGAGCGTTAACGAATTTGCTTTCTGACAAGACCCCACGCGAAACAACGCAGAGGAAGCAACGCCACGACCTACGGAGGCCGCCAAGATGAGAGACGGTAACTCCAAGGGACTGGATCTTCCAAGACTCGTGACAAAGGGGGAGTTGCCCTACTCTGGGTTTAGTCTGACTTTTCTGCATCAGGGACAGAAGAAACTTGAACTCCTCTTTCGGAATTTCCAAGCAGGTTTGCCTTTTTTTTGTTTTAACTTGTCAGTACTAGAAATTTTGCTAAAGAGAGCTAGAGATTCAGCAACATGGGAGAAAAGCATGAATAATCTCTGAATGAATAAAAAGCATTTGGTTAAAGAACTTAAGTATTTTATTAAATCCTAAGTGTGAAGAAAAACAGTTTTCACAGGCTATGAAAACCACTAAATCCAACTCTATACGAATATTTAGTTTTTACACACACACACTCTCTCTCTCTCCAAGGTTTAGAAAAGATGGAATGGCTGCAGTAAAAATGATTTGCTGCTCTTATCTTCTTTCAGCATGCTTCTTAGTACGAAAGGTGGAGCTCACCCTTCTTACCTCTACTGTTCTCCAGTTTCCACATCCAACAAAGTTACTGAGGTGCAGGGTCAGAAGACAGGAGAACATGTACTGAACATAAGATCAGTCCCTTGATTTTTAGAAAAACACACTTTAGTTTTTAGAGCAGTTTTAAATTCATAGTGAAATTGAGTAGAAAGTACAGATAATTCCCATATACACTCTGTACCCCCTCCCCCTTGCTATCAATATCCCCATCAGAACGGTACATTTGTTAAAACTGATAAACCTAAACTGACGCATCACTATCACCCCAAATCCATAGTTGATGCTAGGATTCACTCTTTAAATTTTTTTTTAACGTTTATTTATTTTTGAGACAGAGAGAGACAGAGCATGAATGGGGGAGGGTCAGAGAGAGAGGGAGACACAGAATCCGAAACAGGCTCCAGGCTCTGAGCTGTCAGCACAGAGCCTGATGCGGGGCTCGAACTCACGGACTGCGAGATCATGACCTGAGCCGAAGTCGGCCGCTTAACCGACTGAGCCACCCAGGCGCCCCGGATTCACTCTTAATGTACATTCATTCTATGGGTTTTGACCAATGTATAATGACATTTATCCACCATTATAGCAACCTATGGAATAGCTTCACTGCCTTAAAAAAACTCTCTGAGCTCGGTCTATTCATCCCTCCCTCCTGCTAACCCCTGGCAACCACTGATCATTTTACTGTCCCCATAATTTTGCCTTTTCCAGAATGCCATGTAGTTGAAATCATGTAGCAGGCAGCCTTTTCAGATTGGCTTCTTTCACTTACTAATATGCATCTACATTTTCTCCATGTCTTTTTGTGGCTTGATAGCTCATTCTTTTAAGCACTGAATAATATTCCATTGTCTGGATGTACCAGAGCAGTTTCTTGACTTTTAGATACAGTCTAATGTGGCACTGGCGAGTTCTATCATGGTTACAATAAAAGCAACAATCTTATCAGATAGATATTGCCTGCCAGGTAGGACACACTAAGGTTCTGAGCATCTATGTGACTAGTCCTAAGTCTCAAGCCAGGGCTAGAGTCAGACTTAATAAACACTTCTTGTTCCTCATATCTAGTTCCACACCCAACCCGCATGCCCCCTAATTATTTTACTTGTTTGTAAGGACTTGGAGCCCTCACATCTATATACTACCTGGTATAGCAAGCCACAAAAGCACCTCGTAAATATTTTGTGTACACACACACACACACACACACACACACACACACACACACACACACATTTACTTATTCTTAGGCTCAGCTTTTCCACTCAGTCTCCAACATCCTCTTCTGCTTAAAATTCTACGAATCTCTGAATGGCAAGAATACAATCTCTTGATCTATACTTTCTATAAGTGCCATACACAGAAAACTAATGCTCATAATGATGATCTTGACACACTACAAAGAAGCTAAATCATTAAAAAATGTTCCAATCTGGGATTGAAAACTCACAGGCAGGTAAATGTCTATGAACGAACCAGGCCAGCTATGAGATAATAAGGAGTGATAGGGACTAAGGTCAACTTGAGAGGGAGAGCCCTGTAAAGGCACTAATGTAAGAACTGCTTTTAATGCTGTTCAGGCAAACAAAGTATCTCTGCCGGTTAGATTAAGCCCAGGGGCTACCGGTTTTCAATCCCTTAACAGTAATTACATTCACTGAAACTGTAGCTACTAGGAGAGAAATCAGCCATTACTCAGAAAAATGTTCAACAATAGGAGGGGAGTCAAAAAGGATTTCAGATAACCAGAAAATTAAAATGACTTTCTGGTTAATTAAAATCTTACCCCTTAAAAGGGCTGGGGTGTGATGTTTGTGGGAAGAGGTGCAGACATACGAAGCAAGTAATCAATGGGCACTGAGAAGAATATGGTTAAGAGAAAATATCTGAAGACAGAAGAGAGACAAACGATGTTGCAAAATATAAAAGAATGAAAAATTTAGTAATGATGTGTTCCATAAATGTGCTAACTTTATCACAACAGCTTAAAGGACCTTACAGATAATTTAAGCCTCTCCCCATCATGTGACACTGACCTAAGAATGCACTGGAATCAGTTTCTCTACCACCCAGTTGGGGCTGTCTCCAGGGCTGAAGAAAGCAGCTGCTTCAAACAGCCACATTGCAGAGGTCAGAAAAATGAAAACTACCTTGTTGAAGCTGTCCAGGGAATTATCGTAAGCAAAACATCATCACTTGGATTTGGTATCTGGAATCCAACCAGAACACGAGAAACGTCTCCTACATTGACTGGTTCTTGTTTTTGAGTACCGAGACTTTTCAAAATCATTTAATTTATGTGATTAAGAAAAGAGGAATTCATGTTATCAACATACGGATTATTTAATAAACTTTCAAGAATTTAACTTTCTGAGTGAACCCTAGATGAAAAATGATGGTACCGCTTTCCACAATTTTCCTAATGGTGTGATATTTTTAGCTTAAGTAATCATTCATGCATGTACATAACACTTTACACTTGTAAATCTTCTTACCCTCTTATCAAATAAGATTTTCACAACTGTGTAGGGTAGGGTGGATTTGAGCAAGCGTCATGGACTCAGACAGAGAAACTAAGGCATATGGTGAGCAATGGCTCACCAGAAGTTACACAGTTACCTAATAGTAAAACAGGCACTAGAATATGGAATCCTTATCCTCTGGAAACTAGTCTGAATGAAGCTCTGTTCACTGAACAAAGAGCTGGAGCTCATTTGTCTGAGCCAACACTTCTGGGGCTGACAGGAGGTTGGGTGATATCCAAGTGGACTGAATGTAGAATATACTGGTGTGGGGAGATGAGCCAAGGGGGAGAGATGTCCTTTGCTGGACATCAGTCTCTAGATACAGGAAACTGCCAGGAAACAATGACAGGCTGTTGAAAGCCAAGGAAGTAAGCTGTGCAACAAACTGAGGCGCCAAGCAGGAGAGAAGCCGTAGGATGCAGTCAAGGTTGGAAATGTGACCGCCAGAGGTGAGGCACGGACAGCTCAAGAGATCGGTCTGGAGCAAATTACACGGACTGTGCCCACTCTGAGGCACATTTCCTATAAACTGCCCGCGGCACTTGGAAAGGCTGGGAATGTTCTTAAACGAGCTGGGCAGTGCTGGATAACTTGCTCCAAAATGCCAGAGATTGTATTGCTATCATCAAAGATATTCTCTCTGGCAGTGGAGCATACACTGGATACACGCTGAAGCCAAACCAACAAGAATAATACGCTTCCTCACCTATGGAGTATGATGGACAATTTTAAGATTCTATTGCTAACCTTCTTTCCACCTCAAGCCAAAGCTTCACTTCTGGACCAATGACTTCAATTTAATAAACGGAATGGAAACTGGCAACATTTAAACTGGTTAAATGTTGGGTTCCAGTGGGTTTTTAAAGGAGTATATCACAGCAAACTTTACCCCTCAGCCACTAATACAAAGCTGGATTTAAAATTTTTATTCACTAGCAGATTTATCATACTGCCATAAAAACCATACAGCTATTCTGCTTTTAAAACAGAGCACAGATGATCAAAACCCAGATGCAAAGGGACTGGGGAAACAGCATTATAAACCACACAGAGAGGTTTTAAAATCAGCCTTCCCGCTTTCAGGGCTGCTACGAGGAATCCCGGATGCTCCTCCCCCACCCATCATGTAAGACCAGGGCTCAGTCAATAAGACTGCTGTGCAAGTGACACAGCCATCACTTCTGCTTAGTCTCCACAGGCCTAATGGACGTGATGCTGCATTTGCTTATTTCAGTAGGCAGCACAGCCTCGCCAAGAGTAGGTTGTGCTTCAGACTTGGTAAGAACAAGGTGTCAGGGGTTTTGTGTTGTTGCATCGTTCCGCAACACCTTATTTCAACTCTGTGCTGAGCTGGCAAAAGCACTAAATCAACCCAGCTCTGCAATCCGCTCCGCTTACCCTTCAGCTGTTCCAGTAGCAGGACGACTTTGCAACGTTCACTGGCAATGTGACACACGAGTAACACAGATCTGTCTAGTCATCACACCCTTTGAATGTCTTCTTGGTCCTTCTCTGTCCTTGTTTCTCCCAGCTGCAATTTTCCTTACTAAATATTTCCTGTGAAATATTTTCAACGGAAGGACATAAGGATCTAACTCCATCTCGAGCCTGTAGAAATGTGTGTAATCTCTCTACCACACATAGATCCTCGGAGAAAGACCTGTCAGGTGGTACTTGAACTTCTTATAGCCTACTCTGTTTGGGAGCTGAGAGTGAGGAGAGATGACTGCTCCCATCTCCTTTAAAAGAACCCAGTTGTGGGGCGCCTGGGTGGCTCAGTCGGTTGAGCGTCCGACTTCAGCTCAGGTCACGATCTCACGGCCCGTGAGTTCGAGCCCGGCATCGGGCTCTGGGCTGATGGCTCAGAGCCTGGAGCCTGCTTCCGATTCTGTGTCTCCTTCTCTCTCTGCCCCTCCCCCATTCATGCTCTGTCTCTCTCTGTCTCAAAAATAAATAAAAATGTTAAAAAAAAAATTAAAAAAAAAAAAAAAGAACCCAGTTGTTTTAAGGGTGGTTGTGAGGGCAGGTAAGATGGGCCTTCTTGGAGAAAGCAAGGGTATTTGTTGTCTGATGGATACAGTGGAATGGACCTACTCGTGTACAGGCTGTCAGCCTTGCCACTAATCAGAGGGGAGAAGGCATATTTAGGAAAGGAAAATGGAACAAATTGACTGGAAAAGAAGAAGTGACACAAAAGTACAATGTTTAACATGCAGCTTTTCTTGGTGGCTGAAGGTGCTCCTTTCCTAAGTGAGACACCCTGTAACAGGAAGGAATCATTCCCACACAGGGGTGCATGCCTATACTTCACAGGGTGTTTGTTTGTGTGACAGTTATACTGTCATAATTTTAGATAGTTAAACCTCTGCTCCCGGGTTTACAAAAGATCAGAGCACTTGTCACTCTTGGTGCAGGTAGAGTGAGATAGAGTGGTTGAGCAGTTCATTTTTCTTTATAATTACACTCCATTAACCTTCCACATGAGAGCTCCCCTGTGCTTTCATACCAGCAGCACCAACTGGCTGCATTTGATAAGGCTCTACAGAGTCTGCAAGACCAGCACACGCAACAAAAGAAACACTTTAATGCTGCAGACTTAAGCAGAAGCTCAAGGCAGCTCCACGGCTCCTTTACTTATCGGCACACATACTCAGCTCAATTATACACGTGTGGACAAAAACAAGCTGAACATGTAAAGCCCGAAACCAGCAAACAGATAATGGGAACTGATTTAAACCAAAAGTGATGTGAAAATCCTCTGGTAATCTTTACAATATTACAACTCCAAGTTTATTATTGTTGTTTTTCTAACCTCTGATAACGTGGGATCCTGTAAGAAACGTACTCGGTGTAATAAAGCTTACAGGGTGACACAATTAACAGGGTGATGTATATTACAATTAGATCACACTGGTGTCTACAAAGCTGCACGTTGTGAAGGTAATATACGTGCGAAGGTATTTCTCCTTACGTATTCCCCACTAACTCATTTAAAAAAAAAACTGGTTAAGAACTAGCACTAAGTCTATCTCTATCCTTCTTGACAGTGGCCACATAAATGATTTCCCTTTTTGAGAGAGAGAAAGAAAGAGACCTATTCCATTAATAATTCATTCTCCTGTAGTTTTTAATGCAGCACCCGGAACGCTACTTTCCATATGCAAAAAGGTAGATTAGTGCGTGAGCAAAGGCTACGTGTTACATGCTTGAGCAGATAAACCGAAAGCCAATTGGGGAAGTAGGTGCTGGCACAATTAATCTTGAATAGGATCCCAATTATTTGGGAAACAAAAGGTAGCTATATTTATACCTCTGCCTTAACTAATGGCATCCACAGTCCTCACACATCTCAGAATAAGGTTTCCATCATGATAGTTTCTTTCTGGGTACATCCCTAGCCACAGTGACCTAAGGAAGGTCAATGATGCTATTCACTACTACCTCGCTTTCTGTGGCAAGTGTATACAACTGAAGATTGGTTTATGGTAAGTGTAACATGATAACGAGAGAATTAAAGCATAGGAACTCAAGTGGTACAGTATTTCCTTCATCAAATCTTACACTGAAAACACTGTTCTAGAGCTATAAAACTACAGCAGAATCTTGTTTTTGAAAATTAATGAGATGCTTAGTACTTCTGAAAATGTCTGGCAGAGAAATGATTGTTTATATTTACATTTTGAAGATGGATGATTAGATCTGGGAATTCTACTATACCTCTTCCTTTTTTCTATGCTTTATGTTTGAAACTAAACGTTTTTTTCCATTAATATTTTCCTTTTGCCTAATACCATTACAAACTTACATCACTGTATGTTTTTTGAAGATACTTACAGTATTACAGTATTCTTTTTAAAAATGCTTTTCTTGGGGCGCCTGAGTGGCTCAGTCGGTTAAGCGGCCGACTTCGGCTCAGGTCATGATCTCGCAGTCCGTGAGTTCGAGCCCCGCGTCAGGCTCTGTGCTGACAGCTCAGAGCCTGGAGCCTGTTTCAGATTCTGTGTCTCCCTCTCTTTGACCCTCTCCCGTTCATGCTTTGTCTCTCTCTCTGTCTCAAAAATAAATAAACGTTAAAAAAAAATTATAAAAATGCTTTTCTTGGGGCGCCTGAGTGGCTCAGTCGGTTGAGTGCCCGCCTTCGACTCAGGTCATGAATTCATGGTTCATGAGTTTGAGCCCCGCGTCGGGCTCTGTGCTGACAGCTCAGAGCCTGGAGCCTGCTTCAGATTCTGTGTCTCCCTCTCTCTCTGCCCCTCCCCCACTCGCACTCTGTCTCTGTCTCTAAGATAAATAACCATTTAAATTTTTAAAAAAAAATGCTTTTCTTAACACAGGTATCAGATTTGTGCTTCCAACTAAAGTTCATAATTCCTTAAAACCCAATATCTAAGGTACAGTTTTAATGTTTTCTTGCTGCACATTACATGCTGAAGCATTCAGCATAATGATGGTGAATATGCCAAAAGATAAAGCAAACCTAGTCCTAAGGCAGCAGCTCCTGAAAACGTTGGTTTTTCAATGTCCAGATCCAGTGACAATCAGATTTCTTCTCTGCCTACTAATGCATATTTTCCATTTCCCAGTGAATAAAATTTCATTCACTAAGTACTTTTTTTCAGTTTTGAGAGTGGCAGACAAATTAAAGTTCCCTTCTCTATAACCATGTTAAGGATCAGGTGAAAGCCAATGTATCTGCTCAGGATCTGTCGCTCTGACTCATTGTTGGGCCATCTGTTTACGTGTGCTGCTCGTTGCCCGGTGGAAATCAACCTGCCGCTGGGCAGACCTGCCTCACGCTGTAAACTCATTCTGCAATTTCAACCTCCCTCACCAGCAATAGGTCCTCTTATTGGAATCTAAAACTACCACTTCAATCAACTAGAGTCACACCTTATTCTTCTGCTCTCGTACAAAAAAAATGATACACCACAGGCCCACGTGCAAACAGGTCATCTCTGAACGCTGGGCCCGTGAGGAAGGTGGCAGCGCATTTCTGCTTCTATCAAAACATTTTAGTACCATCAGCAGCAATCAGGCTGCTACTCAGGAATATACATGTACTACTGTGGCGAGAGGCTAAAAAGATTACTGAATCACAGAGGACAAGGGCATGAACTGCAAATACAAACCATTCTAGCCTTCCTTGTTTTAAAGATTGGCAACTTACTCGTAGATGGGTTTCCATCTGTGTGATTAGCACACACATTTAAAAAGTGTTAGAAAAGGTTCTCAGAACATCCTTTGAATCAAACACAACTAACAATTTGCTTGCTGTTTTGTATTTACTTTGCTAATCACTCGTTCATCTTAGATCTGAAACGATGTTAGGGCTATGAATGGGATGGTGAGGAGTATAAGGTTTGAGGACAAGATTTATTGAACTTACCTACAGAGTATATAGGACTGTATCTGCTGATGTGGTATAATATTAAAGTTGTATTCTTTAAAAGTTTACACAGTGTTTCAGGAAATAGAAGATGTATGTGCAAAAGAACTATAACATTTCTTATGGAATATTAATAAGCAAAATTATTGGAAGATTTTTTAAAAATATGTAAACAGAGAGCAAGCAACAGAAGAAGTGGAGCCACGGGCAGAGGACAAGATCAAACCCGGGACAGTGTACATTTTGAGCAATGCTAACTCCAAGGAAATCTTGGGGGAAGAAAAAAAATTAAAATAAAATAAAACAAAAAAATTAAAATAAAATAAAATAAAAACAATTAAAACAAATAAAATCCAGGGGCACCTGGATGGCTCAGTTGGTTAAGTGTCTGACTTCGGCTCAGGTCATGATCTCGCAGTTCATGAGTTTGAGCCCCACGTCAGGCTCTGTGCTGACAGCTTGGAGCCTGGAGCCTGTTTCAGATTCTGTGTCTCCCTCTCTCTCTACCCCTGCCCTGCTCACACTCTGTCTCTATCTCTCAAAAAATAAACGTTAAACTTTTTTTTTAATTTTAAAATAGGCTATCAATAATAATTAAAACTATTACTTTGGAGAAATGGACTAAGGCAAACATAGATGCTAGTGACTGATTATAGGCCCCTCATTATGAAGATAAACAAATATGGACCCAATGAAAGGCATATATATCCACTTCCACTGGGCCCTATTCTTTACATTTTAGAAGACTGCTCTTTAAGAATCAAATATAGAATTAACCTATCTTGTTTCTAATACTTGTACTTGAAAAATGGAGGTCTATTTTTAGAAAGGAAATTTTAAAATGTATCTGTGCAGGACCCGAAAGAAAAATATGTAATGTAAAAAGAGCTGAACAGCTACTAGACTGGTGGTTAAGAGATGGGAGAACTGCGCAAAAATACACCTAAAAACACAGATCAGACAAAAGCAAGTATTATGTTGCTCATTAGCAACCAATAACTGGTGATGACAAAGCAGAGGGATGAGAGAGAGGAGAGACTGATACCTACATGAGAATTTCTGCCTCTTAGTGAATAAGAAATTCATCACATTTCATTTCATTCAAGGCCCTACTGTCTCCTATGTACAAAAACATCTTAACTTTTCTCCTGAGGATGAGTCATAGTCGTGGTGAATAGAAATGCCTGTCCCATTCCTTTGTGCTAAGGCAAAGTCACAACCTTCTGCAAGGCTGGTGGTAATGTGACATTTACTAAACAACCGGCAACATCCCTAGTCTTGTGTTGTTGTTGTTGTTGTTGTTTTTAACAGATACTGATAAATGGAAATAATGATTGAGGGAAGATTCTAATTTTTAAATTGACTGGAGAGTTGAGGCTAGCATATTAACACTTCCAACCACTTCCTACTTGCAAAAAGACAAAAACAAAACCAAAAAACAAATGGCATCATCAAATCATAAGCAAAGACTGTAAACTTTAAAGAAGAAAGCAACATGCTTAACAAGAAGAAACTGCTACTTCATTTCCCACTCTATGCTATGAAAACAAATTATTCACTTCCACGCTATACGCCAAGGAATACAGCGTTATTTGGAAACTACATTCTCTTACCTTTTTTTTCATTTTGTTTGTTTGTTTATTTATTTACTTAGAGAGAATGGGGAGGAGCAGACCGAGAGGGAGAGAGAGAAAGCATTTCAAGCAGGCTCCACACTATCAGTGCAGAGCCGACACAGGGCTTGAACTCATGAACTGTGAGAGCATGACCTGAGCCGAAATCAAGAGTGAGATGCGTAATGACTGAAGCACTCAGGCGCCCCTACATCCTCTTACCTTCAGACAGAATAGCCACTAACCCCCTACCTCTTACGTATACTCTTCTAGGAGTTGCTGGGTGTCTTTCATCAATATATGACAATACTCATAACACTTCTGAATTCACTGTTAAAAATTACCATTAGTTGAGATGTGGGACTAAAAATAAGAAAGTACACAATGACCAGAAACTAGCTAACAGTCCAATTGTATGTTAAGGACTTCAATGTTTTCCTTTTGAAAACAAGTAGATTTAAAACGGACCAAAAACTTACCCATTGCAACTAATTATTTTAGTCCAACCTTTCTGCAACACTCCTACTAGGATACACATTTGGATGCCAGTTTTTCATTGTTTGTTTCACAGTCAGAGGTCACTATTTGTGTCATTTTCTAAATTCAAAACCTATGTCAAAATAAGAATCTGACACTCTAAACTCTGAGTAATGCCACACCAACAGTTCAACATCTCTTTGGCCATCAGACCCAGATATTTTGCTAACACAACTGAAATCACACACTAGAATTTATTAACACAGCTGTTTAGGAGCAAAACATCACAGAAGTCACGTTCTGCTCTGATACAGAAGCTGAAGGGAACGCAGAAGTTGACAAACCATCAAAGGCAAGGATTCTGTGACTACCCAGGTGGCGGAAACGGGGCTCCACGATATTTTAGTAGCAGGTCCAACGACAGGCCATTACAGCTGCCGTTTCAACAAATTTCTGCTCTAATAAATTACTGCCATGTAGTTAACCAATGGGCCTGTAGGTTCTAATGAGAGAAAACCACATTCACCTGACCTGAGAAATAAATAACAAGCCTGATAATGAAAGCCGCAGTTGTGGTGACTAATCCGTGCTTCCGCCACGTGTCCCACAGCTTCAACAGACCAGCTAATAACACAGAGAAGAAAACAAAAACATTGCCAGCCAACACTGCATTTTTGTCTAAGAAAAGAGCAGGAAGAGGATTAGCTGCATTCTTGTTCCCCCCCTGATGCTTACATTTTAAAAATTCCATTAGTATCTTGCCAGATTTTCAAGAGAAAAGCTGCGCATCGGAGTTAACCGGTACGATAGGCCATGGGAGAATAAAACCAATAAGAAACCTTTCTGTTCTGCACTTCACAGGGCTGTCACTCGTACTAGAAAAACGTCACTTTGAAGCCCTGTTTGCATTCCATTTTTAACTAGAGGGAAGAGGATGGAGGTCTTTGGTTTCTATGACAACCCAGATGGGCCATAATACACGATACTTACAAATGTTCAATTGCAGGGATGCCAAATCAAATTAAGGCAGAGTTAGCACTACTTCATAAAAACTAGATGGGGGAGAAAACAAAATACTTATGGCAAAATGATGCCATTTCTAGAAGTGGTTCTGAAAGATTCCATGAGCAAATATAAAGAAAAGAGTGACTATTTTTAGTAAAAACAAATAAAACAGTAAAGCTAATATATAAAAATAAAGCTCCAATTTACATGAGTAAATGTTTTCATTAAATTTGACTACTGGAAAATTACTACCACACTTAATGTTAAAAAAAAAACAAACCCTCTCAAATAACATGAATTTCATTAGTGATTTAAATCATTACAATCTGGCACACTGGCTGGGTTTTAATGGTGAGTTGAGCTCCTTGGAGTGACTTTTTCCTTTGCTCCAGCCTCAAGATTTGTTTCTATATTTGGCTTTTATAACTAGAGTACTTAGTCCTCAAAAATAATTGTGAAGTGGCTAATGTTTCAGAAAGGAACCAATTTGTAACTCGTACTTACTACAACTTGTGAAGTTTATTAACTTTCCGACAGAATGCAAGAGTAATCTACCATATCTCTTTCCATTTATAAATTATGATCTATTTGAGAACAATCCCCAGCAAACACTTCTGGCTTTTAAAGCACCGTTTTGAAGAAAAGTATTCATATGTGGCCCTCTTCATTTGAAGGGGAAAATAAAATGTTTTATATTCCAACCTTATATAAGGACTGATTTAGATCATGGATCTTACCACTAGGGAGAGGGAGTATGTCTCACTTACCCTTTTGAGATCATAATGAAGAACTAAAGAACCTGCCCTGCCCCCCCAAATGTTTTGCACATATTTCAGGGAGTTTAGAGCCCTCCCCCGAATGCCCTCCGTAGCTCCTAGCTCACATCCTGGTTCAGGTCCCCTCTTCCCCAAAGCCAAAATTCCATACTTGTAATAAGTGAAGTCTCCAAAAAACAAACAAACAAAAAAAAAACCTTAACATTTTCAACATTAAGTAGACTGATGGTACCTTTTGACTTAAAACAGAGGTCAAATTTAATTAATTAAAATAAAATAAATTAGTTTAATAAGTAGGTATCTGCTGCAGCAATGTTACTAAAGCTTGAATACTGTGAGTTCCAACTCTTTTGGACTTGCACAATCAGGTAAGTTTGTTTCTGTGAATTTTTCTTCTCCTCCCAAATGGCATAAACCAATTTAAAAATTATTTTGAGAGATTCTGAGATCGGAGATAGTTGTAAAAACAGGGCCAGAACAATTTCCTTGGTCAAACCTTTTTATAACTCAGATGTTTCTTGTTTTGAAAAGAAAATCTGTATATAAAGAGTTCCATTTAAACAAGAATAGCCCGGAACACATTGTACCTCTACCGTTGTACAAGGAAAGAACTTGCGCTAAAGGCTAAAAAACTTTACAAACCAGGATGTTGGTTTTCCTTTCCCCCCATCTATGTGACTCCAGTCTTCACTCAGCCTCTCTTCGGCATTAGCTTCCTCTGTTACAAAATGAGAATACCACCTCTCTACCCCTGACCACACTTAGAGAAAAAGGAGAAAAATCTTTCATAAAATTAGAGTTATAAAATATTCAGTATTCCTAGTCCTAATAATGACACTAAATAATAAACCGATGGTCTAAAAATGCTGATGAACTTGATTTTGAAAACACCATAAAGCTGCCCTGCTGCTTTATTATAATGACATATTCACAAAGGGCAGAACGAGAAAAGGCTGCAATTCTCACTAGGATGATGACTAGTACTTATAGAAGATTAAAAATAAGAATGATAGATTATGTAGAACAGAAGCAAAGATGGAAGTATACGCATGGCGCAGCACACTACGGAGCATACGATATTTAATTTGAGAGGTATTGGCGAGGCCTTGCGTGCAGGCCCACACAAGTGCCTTTAAAAGCATCATTAGACTCTGGATATTTGCCCTTCATCAATTGCTTCCCATGCCAGGATTTCCTTTTTGAGTGTTGCAACCTAATATTCTTCACCCAGGCAACCACAAGCCTGTTTTGGAAAGGTTCCCTATTTCAGAAGCCTCAGTGCTATTTCCATTTGGAAATACATCTTTATGAAAATATGTATCATCCCCAGAACTAAAATGCTTAGATATATTAAGTTTCAGCTGTAAGTGGTATTTTTAGAAAAGTGGTAATTTCAGAATCTCTACTTCAAAATTACAGAGTTGGTTTCTTTTTTTAATGGAGTCACAAAGTAGAAAATTAAAAAGACATACCAAAGATTAACGTTCTCCCTTCCCTGTTTCACTTAAAATTTTAAAAATGTATTTTCCTTAAAATCTTAAAATCACCAAATTATTCATACGGTAAGAAATTTCATCAGATTTTATCTTCATAAAAATCAAATAACTCAGTGCAAAAGAGCTTGTAACAACAGTCAATATTCTCAGAAATGGTCTGACTTCATGGATGGTGGTGCTGTACAACTGAGTGATTCAATCTGAGATGCCTTGGACACAGCAAAAAATTTGTATTTTTAACTAAAGGAAAAGGACTTTACTTTTAATAGGCAAGAAATAAGAAATTAATGTTATCTGTCAGTTGTACTTCACTAAAAAGAAAAAAAAAAGAAAAGAGACATTAAGGGCGAGGGGCAGAGGAAAAGGAAGGAAATCCTTGTTCTAAGATTACATTAAACGCTACTTAAAACATGTAAGTGATGACATTTCATGAACTAAAACATTTGATCAGTGGCTGTAACGGAACATCTTCTATCTTTTCCTTCAACATTACAGTTTTAAAGAATTGTGTTCAGTTGACCTCTTACCCAACAGAAATTCATTTTCCTTCACACTGGTTTGCAGGGCACAGGAGGATGTATTTTGTTTTAGTACTTAAGTTCTACTGTGGATTGGTGCTACATCCTGCCAGGGCTGGAGAGCATTCCATTAAACTGTCTCCTCAAGACTAAGGGACTTACCACCCAGAAATCTGTTTGTAAAACAGTTACTGTCTCTAAAAAGATGACTGCTCCCTCTTTTCACCACTCTCATACACCTGCATATACAAAATTTATTCCTCTTCTTTCTCATGTCTCCTCCCAAAGAGAAACACAGGCAAGGAGATAAACTCAAGTGCCACGCAACAATGTTTATTTACTTTTCCCCTTTTTTTTTTTATTTTTTTTATTTTATTTTTTTTTAACGTTTATTTATTTTTGGGACAGAGAGAGACAGAGCATGAACGGGCAAGGGGCAGAGAGAGAGGGAGACACAGAATCGGAAACAGGCTCCAGGCTCTGAGCCATCAGCCCAGAGCCCGACGCGGGGCTCGAACTCACGGACCGCGAGATCGTGACCTGGCTGAAGTCGGACGCCTAACTGACTGCGCCACCCAGGCGCCCCTTACTTTTCCCCTTTACAACAGTATTCCTCAGTCGTGAGAAACTTCTCTGAATATGGGAAATGAGATTATGCAGTTCAATTTTTTATGCAGTTCAATTTTAATACATGCCTGTGCCACATCTGTGAGTCCAAATATGTGCATAAAGTATGATTAGAAGGAAATGAACTTATTTTTATAAGTCACAAAAAAAATCAGTCACAAAATAGGCCACGTATATACTACATTCCTAAGAGAACCTTAAGCAGTTGCTATTTTTTGGTTAAAGCTTCTCAGATCCTAAGAAAAAGCAAAATCCTCACTTGAGCTATTAATTTCATTAATGGGCACCAAATATTCAGACCTTCCTGTTCTGACTTACCAAACAGGTTATTTTCACTGTATTGGCAAAAGCCCCGGATTGTTCACAGCTTTTTATTACAACCAGTGAATGAAACTATCGGCAATCTTTTTACTAAGAAATCTGAACTGCCTCACACTGGAATATTTAACTAAACATTAAGGGAACAATCAGCAGCAACCACTTACTCCCCATGAGCAATGAATAAAATAATAATATCTGCAGCACAATTAAGCTTCTGGCTCAAGATAGATCATCCTGTCAATTTTGAAACAATTTTACTCTAGCTATATAAATCTGAGCATAAAGAAAAAAAATAACTTCTAATGATATGTGGAACAACTTTTTTGCACGTGAAATATATCCATCATTTCCTTAAAAAATTTCACTTCAAAACGCTCAAGAACAGAAAGAAAATAAAACATACAAATAAAATAGCTTTATTAGGGGCACCTGGGAGGCTCAGTCGGTTGGGTGTCCCACTTCGGCTCAGGTCACGATCTCGCAGTTCGTGAGTCTGAGCCCCGCGTCGGGCTCTGTGCTGACAGCTCAGAGCCTGGAACCTGCTTCGGATTCTGTGTCTCCCTCTCTCTCTCTGCCCCTCCTCTGCTCACGCTCTGTCTCTGCCTCTCAAAAATGAATAAATGTTAAAAAAAATTTTTTTAAATAGCTTCATTATTTAGAGCCTACAAGTGCCTGCAGTAGAGCACAGTTTTTAAACTTTGAAAATGGACTAATGTGTAGTAGAAAATGGGTCTTTATAGATAATAAATAACTCAAATTCAAACAAGAAAGAAAGAATTAAAAGAACTGGGATGTTCATTTTGTTTGCATTTATGACTAAAGAACCAGAATAACCTACACATGGGTCATTGTTGATCCAATCCTATAAATTAGAATCAAATGACCTTAAAAATTAAATCTGTTATGAACTATGAGCTTTAAGAAGTATCTGCTTCCCGTTTTCAATTGTTCTCCAATGTTTCCAGAAGCTCAAACTAGAAGTATGATAATAGGGTAATAAACTATGAGAGAACAGTAAGTTCAGAATCTTTCAGCAGGATATACAATTAGGGCAAAGGCTAAGTCAAAGCTAGAATTAACACAAGCATCTAACAAAATATTGTAGATTACGGTTTTTTAGTTTGAATAAATCTGCTCTCAGCCTTCCGATCTTCCTAATATTTCCGAATAACCTCCACAAATCACTCTACACAAACAGCAAGAAGTCTAAGAATGTACTGCTACACTCAGCCTCTAAAAATACTCAAAACCAGTTCAACCACAGAGGAGGCTGTCTGCCTCAGCCAGAGGATGAAGTTATCACTTAATGAATTAACGCCATCTAGTGGGATCAGTGAGATTTCAACTGAATCTAGTTTACTCCAGGTTACCACAATCTACTCAGTTGGTCAAATATCTTGTTTTAAAAATATGCACTTGTATTAACAAGTGTACTATCTTGAATGCCTGCTATAAGAATGTGGTAAGCTTGCCTACAATAAAAATGGCACAAAAAATATTTTAAGATCGGCAATCCTCACTTAGAAGGGAGTAATATTTCTATTCTTTCCTTCAAAGTCACAAAATGTTAATCAATATGTACTACTGATATATATTCTCAAAGATCTCAGAAAAAAAAGCAAAGCCAAATTCAAAACAACATCCAGTCAATAAAAATTAAAAAAAATACCTATTATTTATGTATTATGTGCTTAGCAATATGCCAGGCACTTCACAAAGTTTTCATCTTTAAAGCTATCTTGCAATGTTGCTCTACGGATGATTCCCTGTTACGATAACACTTGAATCTGAAGTGACTAATCCAAAAAGTGATTTTTCTTCATATGACTATGATGTGAATGTCTCATCTATCAACACTAACTCACTGTATACTTACCATGTGCCCAGAAACATGTCAAGTGATGATGAGGTTCTAAGAGATGAAGAAGGGACCTGGCCTTTCAAGGATCCCAGGCAGAGAGAGCTCTGGAGCCAGGAATTGGTAGCACCTTACAGAGGATACTTACAACTACCTTTTATCACAGTTTTACTGTTAATTTTCTTCACATTAAAAATGAACTGCTAACATGAATATTAAATCCATTATAATTTTGATTTACATAATTTAAACCAAAAATTGATGAGAAAAAAAGATGTGTACCCTTCATAACCTAACAATGGAAATACCCTTTCTTTAATTTCCACAAATATGATTTATTTTTATCGTTTGCAAATCTTACGAAAATGGACTTCTCCACTTTGCTCCTCAGTGGAATGTCAGACTCTCTCATAAGGCAGAGGCCCTGGCACAGTGATCAGTGTTACCACGTGTTACTTACCCTCCTAATAGTGTATCTGTTTATACCAGTTGTTTTGAACTTCTGGGGATTACCATGCTCCAGGTAAGCACATAAAAGGACTTCAAGTAAAGTGCGTTCATTGTTTCCCTACTCGCTGGTAGGTAGGAATTAATATAAAGTAATGTTCAGGAAACTATTCCATTTTACAAGTGCAAATGTTAACTTTTTAAGATTTCAGCATCTTCCCCTACACTGTGTATTTGTTTACACATCTCCCCCATATACTCTACCACGTCAAATATTAGACTAATAATATATAATAATGCTTACATGATAATTCAATTACATTTGGCAACATTTGTGGGATCTTCAAGGACATGGAAATTCTGTGTGCTGTGTGTGTGTGCGTGCCCGCGCGCGTGTGTGTATGCATGTGTGTCCTTATTAAAGAAAGTTATAGAGTGAATTCCATACTGTAAAGCATATCTGGGCCACTATGAACCTTATATTGCCTGGGTTCTAAAAAGATTAGCTAAATTTAATCTAAACTCTCTTCTTTTCCTGATGGAGTCACGAAAAGGGTGATAACACATCTCATATTGACCTAGATTTGCTTCACTAGAAAAATGCCAATGGCCTGAAAGATACTCCATGGGTCAAAGGTAGAAGATGGGGAAAGTGTCGACCTTGACTGGCTAGGTTGCCTGTCAAATCTACATGTACACCTACTAAAGGGAGAGATGATGAAATGGGGCTGGGTCTGGAGTATGAAAATCTTAAGCTGCTGGACAAGGTTATATCTCTCGTATCTATATACCTATATTTATTTGTGTATCTGGTTGTAAAATAAGAACAGTAACAATAACATAATGTATATGTCTCTAACATATATCTGAATAAGAGTTAAATTTAAGTGAATAAACATAAATGCAAACTGAAAAATGCGATTTTCAGCGTAATAACCTTGTCTACCTTATCTACTCTCATTCCACCACTGAAATGACCAATATTCTCCCTCCATCTTAATTAGGTCCTTCAATAAGATCCGTCTCTTCCCAGCTCAAGTGAACTTCACAAATTGGCTCCCATGTTGAAGCTTTTGTTGATGATGGTCCCTGGGCCCGAAGTACCTTTCTTTCACTCCTCTGCCTCTGTGTGTCCATCCATCCTTGAGGGTTCTGTCTGTAAGTCCCATCTCCTCCATAAAACTTTCCTTCTCTCTGCCTGCCTAGAAGGATCAGACACCAAGTATCTGAACCATACAAATTTGACACCTAAGCATATGACAGTAACAGAAGCTGAAAACAGCTGTATGATGCTTACTGGAAGGCACAGTTCTCTAAGCACACTATATATTACATATATGTGTATTACAGAATTAATCTGTAAAGCGAATCTTAAAAAATTGGTAAAATGTTAGTATCTCATTTTACAGATAGAGAAACTGAAGCACAGAAAAGTTAAGTAACTTCCCAAGGTCCCAAAGGTAGTAAGTGGCAGAGCCAGAAAGCAGGATTCTAACTCTAAGCAGTCTGGTTCCAGAGCCCACACTCTTATCTACCATACATTACATGTTTTAAACACATGCTTTTGTCTTTTGACCCAGAATGCGTGATCCCCGAGGATAAGGGCATTACATCTAGTGTAACTCTTTTACCACCTTGTGTTTTTCTGGGCTATACAATTAGGTACTCAGGGTTTCCTTGAAAGTCGGGATGGACCATCAGTCACTATAATCTGGGGAAAGAAGTTCAACTTTACAGTGCATTTCAGACGCCAGCATTTTCATTAAATAAATATCCTAGTTTGGTCAGCTTCCAATAAAAGATCATTCCTACTTCTAGTCCAGAATAAAAAACTTTGGAGATATCTGAGGAACATTCATGTAGTCACTTAACAATAAATTACTTTTTAAAATGGCAAAAAAAACGTGCCTGGTTTGAGAGTTAGTTGCAGGAATAAGAATAATCTCTGAAAGACAGAAACTAAAGCTCTCTCTAGATTTATATGCATATCCACAAAGCAAACTCTTGAGTATCTGCAAAGAAAATTAATAATGGAGATTTAATAATTCCATGATTAAGTCCTCTGGGACCAGGTACAGTACAAGTCCAAGATATACAACTATTTTAAAAATGTCAGCATCCTGTAAATATGACTGACACTACAGTTTACAAAGCCTTTTCTTTTAAATACATGTTATCTGTACCTCACAACAATCCTGGGAAGATACTTATTTTAAAGATGACTAAAATGAAGCTCAAGGAGATTTAGTGATTTGTCCAAAATGACACTGCTACATGACAGAAACAGGACCCAAGTCTTCGTTTTCTGATTCTAATGCCGACATTCCTTTCTGCTTTACAACAGTGCTGGGAATAGTGGTGTGGATAACTCAAAATTAAATTATATTTGACTTTGGGGTATGCTTTTTTGGGTCTCATCTTTTGGTAATTTATAGTACTGCAAGTCAGCAATAATCGTAAAACAAAAATAAAAATACTCTTGGCTCTGGAAGAAACAAATAGCAAATTTCCTAAGCTAGTGTGCAAAGCCTTGGGCCACAGAATTAGAGAACGAGAAGTCAAAATAAATGTTATGTTTGCACCTCTCTTTTCCCTTTACTTTGGAAGTTTACTGTCCCCTCCCCTAACTAACCTCCCACTCTAACCCAATGGACAGAGGGGTAATAACGATTAGCTGATCTGTAAGGCTAGCAGGCCAGCTGCACTAGAGCAAGCAAGGTAGTCAGACAGTGAACAGTATCTCCTCACTGACTCCATCCCCTCCAACTCTAAATAAGCATGTTCAATCTCCTTTACATCAAAAAACTCTCCCTCTCTCTTTCTCGCTCTGTCTGCTGTTCTTTCTCCTCTTTCCAGAGAGGTGAAAATGAAATACGCAATCAGCAGAGTGCCTAAAAAAAAAAAATGGGTGCCCACTAAATTATAGTGCTCATTCCCCATCATCGCTAAATTTCTTTTTTGTTTTTATTAGAAAAGCATGGGATTGCTGTCTTGGATTATATAATCACTGAAGTTGAAAACCACGTGGCCTGAGGATATCACTTAAAATATGGGGTTTTTTTTTTTCATTCATTTAACAAATATTTGAGTACCTTCACGAAATTTCTTAATGGAGTTAGTGGGCTCTTTGAACCTTCCCCTGGACTTTGAGCTCCTTGAGGATAAGAATGAACTGTTTTAACTGGCAACTTCACTTTTTAGCCTGGCTAGTGATAGTGTTTAAGAAGCGTTCAATGAACCAATTGTTGAAGTAAGAAGACTGGCGATTTCTAAGATATCTTCTGGCTCTTGAAGTCGAGTATTTCATGACATCTCCCACTTGGTACTAAACATTGCTTTTCATTCCTAAATTCATGAAAGAGTTTTGGCTGAGATCCTTTTTCTTCTCTGACTTCTGCAGAATAGAGATGTTATTTCAGGCAATGTCTTTAGCTAACAAAATTTCCCCAAAGCAAAAAATGTGGATGTCCATGAGTTTGGCAGAGGGGGGTTTTAGAGCAGTTTTTATTTACTGACTGGCTTCAAAAGTAAAGGAATTACTATTAGTACTTGCCTTCTTTTAATTTTAAAGCTGTATATGCAATACATCAAAACAGAAAGACCAAAAGCTTCTTTAGTATAACATTACTTTTTAAACTTTATGCACAAAAATTAGAAGCAAACTGCACACTCCAGGTCCTTCACCTTATGTAGACTTCCAGACTAGGGGCCAGTCGCAGCTTCAGGACCTCCTATGCATCCTGGGACCCGTGGTAACATACTTCCATTATGCCCTCCCTTTCACCAGACTTCCTCTTCCTTTTGACCCTGATAATCCCTACTCCTGAGCTGCTCATTACTTCTGGAGCCTGCGTTCATGTCATCTTTACCCCTACCTTCTACTTGCCCTTATGTGATCACCTATCAATTTCCCTCAAACGCTATGCAAATCTCTTTCTGGACCTCTTTGTGCAACATGCTCTTCCTGGAACCCTCTCTCATTTGTCATTATTTTCTTGATTCCCTTTCCCGTGGCACTGAAAGCTCCTTTAAATTTAGATCTTATAATCAGATGCTTTTCAAGTTTCTAGCCTGGGCCTCTTTCTTTCCTTCTCTATATTTATTCATTGGGTAACTACGTTCAATCTCAATGCTTCAAGTATCTCCGTGGAACAATGGAAGACCACATACCTTGGAAAGAATTCTGGCCTGGATGACCAGCTGGCTTCATGTAAGTTAATAAACTTCAGTCTCAGTTTACTCACCTCTTAAAGGGGGATAACAGTATGTACTTCATAGGGCTGCTGTGAAGGTTAAAAAGAGGTAACACTATATAAAGTGCCTAGCACAGTGCCTGGGAATAGTAGAGGTCAATAAATCTGGATCTCCAGCTCTGGCCTCTCTCAAAACCCCCTTCTAATTGTAAGACAGACATTTCTATCTTAATGTCTCACCAACACCTCAAATCTGGCCTGGCCTGTTCAAAACCACACACATCACATTCTTCCCCTCTTGCAGTTTCCTATCTTAATTAACACTCTAATAGCTCAAGCTGGGAATCCTAGGCATGTTCACTTCATCCTCCCACTCACTGTAATTAGTCTTTGCACGGTTCTGTACTTCTGTCCCACTATTGTAATTCAGGCCTCTTACTAGGACAATTGATAATATCTTCCTAAATGGCATCTCTCCCATCTAAGAGTAGATAGATCCTTTTGCTGACAGAACAGTCTTTCTCAAAAAAAGGGATCTGTCATTTCTCTGCTTAAAATTTCCCATGTCTTCTCCCTAGTAACTATGGAATAAAGCCTAAACTCCTAGGTGAGGCATTAAAGACCCTTAACAATTGTATTTTATCTCCCACTATATCCATTCCTTCAACCACTCTGAATTATTCAAGATTTCTGGAACCTGAAATGCCTTTTCTTGAGTCTGCACCTTTGCTTAACTTATTCCCTCCCTCCCAGCCAACACCTCTCCTACCTGCCTAATCCCATCCATTCTTGAAGATCCAGAACAAACATGATTTTTTTTTTTTTTTACATAAGTCCTTCTCTTATCCCCTACTCAGGATTAATATCTCCTTTCTCCATATCTGCAGAACACCCTGCTTATAACTCTATGATGGTATGTATCGTGATTTATTTTATGCTTCAATGTGTAGTTAAATTTTTTTAATGTTTATTTATCTTTGAGACAGAGGGAGACAGAACATGAGTGGAGAAGGGGCAGAGAGAGAGGGAGACACAGAATCTGAAACAGGCTCCAGGCTCTGAGCTGTCAGCACAGAGCAGGATGAGGGGCTCGAACCCACGAACCGTGAGATCATGACCTGAGCCGAAGTCAGATGCTTAACCGACTGAGCCACCCAGGCGCCCCTCAATTTGTAGTTTAAACATCTGTCTCCTCTATGCTGCCTGTGCCTTGAGAACAACGGAGTCTAGGTCTTACTCATTTTTGTAGTCCGTTGCCTGGAACTTGGTAGCCCTCCCAGATGTTTGTTAAACTGAACAGAGCAGTTACATGATTCTATCACCTAGAATGCAGACCCACAGCACTTAAAAAAACTAAGTAAACAGACACTATTCCAACCAATGATCAATGATCACGAATGACTACCAAGGTAAATGGACATGTTGTGCCCTGCTGTGAAGAAGGCACAATGTACCCTAAGCAGTACTCCTACCAAAAAAAACATTGAATGTGGATTTAATCATGAAGAAACAACCAGATAAAACTGCAGGGCATTCAGTACTGCAGCTGGCCTGGACTCTTCAAAAATGTCAACAAATGAAACATTCTCATCCATCACCCCCACCTTCTGCCCCCAAAAAGGCCATGAAACTGTGGTAGGTTAAAGATCAAGAAATGGCAACCAAATGCAATGTGTGATCCTTGAGGGGATCCTGGATTAAAAATAAAAAGGCATAATGGTCGCCTACCAGGAAAATGTAAATATGAGATTAGAGCTACTCAAAAGTATATTCCATGAACACATGCTGATCTGTAAACTGTTACTGATATGCAGTGAGTTAAGTACAAAAATTGAGGGTAAACATTTAGAAACTTTTATAGAAATGTGGCAAAATAATTTTATATCTGTTAAACTTAATAATAAGATGCTTTGTACATATGCTATTTTTTTTAGTTTCTTTTTTATAGTATTGCATTTTAACGGATTTTACAAAAGTATAAACAATGGATGGGAAATTTTTTTTAAAGTAGGCTGCTTGCCCAATGTGGGACTTGAACCCATGACTCTGAGATCAAGAGTTGCATGTTCCACCAACTGAGCCAGTCAGGGGCCCCTGGTTTGGAAATTTAAAAACAGATCGTTTACCACAAGCAGTTTGAGAAGTACTCTATTAGAGAATAGTACTGCACCAATCTTAAGTTTCCTGTGTGTGATACTGTGGTTATGCTGGAGATAAATGCTGAAGTATTTACTCAGGGTGGAAATACCATGATGCCTACAAAAATCAGCAAAAATAAAATTAAGTAAACAGAAATATGTAGAGAAAAATAAATTAATATTTCAATCAATGAAGTGTATACTTGTTAATTTTTGCAGAATACATCTGCTATCTTCTCATACTTCTAGTACAGTGAAAAATGAGACTTTTTTTTTTTTTTTTTTTTTTTTTAGCAAGACTCAGAATGAGTGAAGATACAGGAGATGCCGGAGGATACTAAAAGCTAATGGGAATGCAGACCATTCCTTGCTGACAGTACCTGGATATGCTCTTTTCTTGCCTGTGAATGGGACATAGGATAGCCTGTCTATCTGCATGGAGGCAGGCCTCCATGAAGCTATTTGGTAAGCTAAAATTCCTGACTATGAAGAACTCTAGATTTATAAGTAACACTTCAGGATTTGCTCTTAAAAAGAACACCAAACTGAGAAAAGGAGCATTATCATCCTTACTCAATATAATGCTTTTTTCATAATTTCTATAAAATTAAGAAATATCACACAAATCAGAATGCCAATAGTTTTGTCCCTGAAAATTGTTAATTATAAATATGCAGACCGGTAGGAAAAACTAATCCTTTCCTTAAAAACAAGCCAGGGTTCAACAGAAAAGACTATCCAGTAGCAAAGTGCAATGCAATCAGCTGCCTGAATTGCATATTATACTTTTCCTTTCCAATTTTGTAATCTCAACTGGTGCAAAAAGGAAAATTTGCTACTTTGGTTAGTTAAATTCACTTCTCTAACTGTAGGGGTTAAAAAATGTGTCTGTCCTATGCTCCAAAAGCTCCCTTAGGAAAGTATCAAAATCTACTTCCCCAGAATGCCCTAATGACCTGATAGTTGGGCATCCTCAAGGTCTGGGCTCAAGCTTATCATCACCTTCAGAAGAACACATACTATCACCATTTAGCCTCTGATGTACTGGGCCAGCTGCGCAATCTATATGAAAAAAAAATCTTCTAAAATTGAAAGAAAATTGCCTGAGGACTTGATCTCTTGTCAATTCAGAGAAAACACCTATCCTGAAATAGCTGTCTGCGCATAATTTAGTTTACGTGTCCACTCAAACTCCTTTAAAATCTCACTAACCTATTTGACTCATTTTCTTATGGAAGGGATTCCATACAATTACAAGTATATATCACACAATTTGGAAATAGACAGTTTGGCAAATATGAACAAGATCCTGAAATGGCCACCAAATTGTATTAGAAAAAGAAAAAGACAACAATTGATGCTTGTAGGAAAAAAACAACGTTGCTGTGTTGAGAATGACTGCAGGTAGGAGCAGATGGCAATAACCCGCTTAATGACACTGCTTACTGCATACCACGACACACTCTCACAGATGCACATCACCAATTTCTAAAATAACATCTCAGAGCGATGCAACCCGGTGCAAGACTTCTTATGACAAAATCAACGTATCATCACTGTAAGCAGCAAGAACACACAAATCATGTAAGAGGCTAAAATTGTATTTAAAGACAAACTCATTTGATCAAAAAGAAGGCAAGAAAAAGAAGAATAAAATAAGCCCTTCCCATTCTGGAAACTTAGTCTACTTTGGCGTTTTGTTTTTGTTTTTGTTTTTAATTTGGAGCCTTTGCAACTCACATACTCTATTTTCAAACTTTTGTGGAGGCTAACTTCTCAGTTACTGGTTTTTGCTTTATCTCCTTTGAAGAGGAAAAGAAAGAACTGCTTTTTAAGGCTTTCTAGGAGACAGAAGAAAAGACTGTCAGCTTTGAACTTGGCAGTAAAAGCACTTTTTGATGAATTTGGGCTCTGAGTTTCTAATCAAGTCATATCAAAATTAAGCATCACACCAAATCAATCTTCATTTTTTTCATTTGAGACCTAGATTAGCCTAGAAGCTAACTTTTATTGGTAAATATTCATGTCATGCCAAAAGGTTAGATGGCCTTTATAAACTAAGTAGGATTAACCCAGGCTCACACAGCACCCGTAGATGGCCAATCCAGGCAAAGTCTGCTCAGAGTAGGGATCAGAGGAATTTAAAGACACTCTGCCATACTCCTCAATAAGTTCTGGAGTTGGTATCACAAAGTATTGTGTTCTTACTGATGCTATAAATTGCACTCAATCCACTTGAAACAAACTTTTTAGAGACTTAAATGCTTCGCTCTTGAATTAACTTAGGCAGTTAGACTACATTCCAATCTTAGCAATGAAATTGAGTCTGATCAGTCTGTTTGGATTTGACTGGCTCCTTTGTTTTTGTATTTCTGCTTGAGAGTTAAGCAGCAGCTATGCTCTAGAAATGATAGCACAACATTGAAATACAGAAGCAAGTGAGAGTTATACCTCCTAGGCAGAAAAGGACCGTGTAACCATAAGCAGCAAAAAACCCAGCATGCCTGACTTTCAGGGTTCCTAATAATCTTAGCTCTCATGTCATAGCATCTCAAATCCTTTCCTTCAAAGGCACAGCAGCATTCTCAATGTTTTAACTCCCTTTTTTTGACCATCAATTTGAAGACGTTGCTTAACATGAATGACAGGAACTTAGGCCAACTCTTGAAAAGCAAAGATACTCTAGTGAAAGCAGTGTTTTCCATTACTCTATTTTATTTACCCTGGCTGTTTATTACCAGTCAACGGGCAACTCTGCCCCTCAAAAATACTCTGATCAGCAATATGATTACTTTTTCTTGGATCTGGTCTCCATTTTGTGGCCATCAGTGGAGTCATTTCCTAATGTCTTCTTTTGTTCCCTGTTGACATTCTCAGACATGGCATTTCATTCACACATATTGCATCTGCAGAGTAAGATCCTGTGACATGTTTGGGGACAATACTAGAATTCCCTTAAGTGGCTGCTGATATCCTGCAGCAAACCAATTTTTCATTAGAACTGCCACGAAGGAACAGGAGAGCTGGCTCTGACATTGTTCGATTGGGCTTCATGCAGCAGCAGGAAGGAAGTACCTCGTACATATGCAGTGGGCGAGAGTCTCACGAGGCATGTGTATTACTACCATGTCTTTTCAAGCAGGCCCTCAACACAACTGGCTCCCACCTTCACTTTTTCTGTCCCCCTTGTTTCTAACACCGTCCGATGATCGAGAATATAAAATCATACTCTCTTTGGTCCTATTTACCTCCAGAAGTTATGAAATTTCTAATATGAACATGACTCCTATGACTCCTAGCTCCCTATATCTTATGTTATGTCTTAGGACCTGCACCCAAATTCAAAGGTAACCTGATTTGAATGCTGATGTGCCAAACGCATGGTAGTCATAATTTAAAAAGATTATCCCTAAACAAAGCATTTCAAATACACGAAAGGAACCACTAGATTTTTAAAACACCTTCACCAAATTTTTAACTATTAGCAAGTATATACCACCACTTCCATCAGTGTCATGAATCTGGGAACGGTGTCATGTGGGGCCATGCATCACAGAAGGTGCCAAAGAAAACAGTCAAAAGACAGAGACCTTTATCTTTTTTGAGCTCACATTTCAAGAATTCCTCAGGAGGGGCAGAATAATTCACTTCTGCAAGGGAAAAAAACCAGCACAAGAAAATAAAATAAATGCAGGCATCATACTAAGATGGAATGAAAAAGACCCGTGTGTGCATGTGGGGTGTGCTAGTGAAACAGATTAATTGTAAGTCAATGATATCTTCTTTAGAGAGACACAAATGCTATAAGGAGAGAAACAAATGAGAAAATGACATAAAAGGGGTGCCTGGGTGGCTCAGTTGGTTGAGGATTCGACTTTAGCTCAGGTCATGATCTACAGTTCGTGGGTTTGAGTCCCACGTCAGGCTCTGCGCTCACAGCGCAGAGCCTGCTTCAGATTCTCTGTCTCCCTCTCTCTCTCTCTGCCCCTCTCCTGTTTGTGCTCTCTCTTAAAAATAAATAAACTTAGGGGCGCCTGGGTGGCGCAGTCGGTTAAGCGGCCGACTTCAGCCAGGTCACGATCTCGCGGTCCGTGAGTTCGAGCCCCGCGTCGGGCTCTGGGCTGATGGCTCAGAGCCTGGAGCCTGTTTCCGATTCTGTGTCTCCCTCTCTCTCTGCCCCTCCCCTGTTCATGCTCTGTCTCTCTCTGTCCCAAAAAAATAAATAAACGTTAAAAAAAATTTTTTTAAATAAATAAATAAATAAATAAACTTAAAAAAAAAAAGAAAATGACATAAAAGAAGTAAAAATTTATCATATGTATAGGATTCTGTAATGGTTCTATTACGCAACAAAACCATGTTCTGTTAGTTTCTATTACAGTTTATCTAGGCTGAATTTGTATTATCTGTATTATTTGGCCTGGGAAAGAAAGAAGTGACTTAAGAAAGGACACAGTGTAAGCACAAGCGTCAGTTTCCAAGCCTTCTGTAAAGCCAGACGGTGGCTGATACTCAGGTCCCTCCCACTCTGAACAGCGTGTGAGTCTGTCTTGCACAAGGCTATTCTGCACAGAGGAAGGGGACCCAAGCAGAAGGAATTTAGGCAACATGTCAGAAACTAGACTAACGTTTGGGAAGTGCCAAAATCCACTTCCAAAACAGGTGAAGAAATTAAGAAGGAAGACTGCATGCACGCAAGCACACGCTTGCTCTCTCTCACTCTCTAAAAGGGTTAGGTCAGCATTCCCAAACTACGTAATGAGAAACAGTGGTGTCCCTTGAGATATGAGGTGTGTGTTCCTGAAAAAGAAGTTAGTAGGGGGCGCTTGGGGGGCTCAGTAGGTTGAGCGACCGACTTCAGCTCAGGTCACGATCTCACGGTCTGTGGGTTCGAGCCCTGCGTCGGGCTCTGTGCTAACAGCTCTGAGCCTGGAGCCTGCTTCGGATTCTGTGCCTCCCTCTCTCTCTCTGCCCCTCCCCCACTCATGCTCTGTCTCTCTCTGTCTCAGAAATAAATAAACATAAAAAGAAAAAAAAAGTTTGCCAATATCAAGTTAAGCACAATTATACAATTTTTTTTAATTTTTTAAAGTTTATTTATTTATTTTGAGAGAGAGAGAGAGAGAGAGAGAGAGAGAGAGAGAGAGGCAGCAGGAAAGGGAAGAGAGAGAGGGAGATAGAATCCTAAACAGGCTTTCCACCAGCAGCGCTGAGCCCGACACAGGGCTTGAACTCACAAACTGTGAGATCACGATCTGAGCTAAAACCAAGAGTCAGATGTTTAACCGACTAAGCCACCCACCCAAGTGCCCCAACAATTTATTACAGAATTCCAGAGTCTTCAATTGATAATGTGAGTTAAGAATCTCTGAAAGGCAGACAGTATGTAACATTTCTTAAAATTTTCTAATTACAGAATGCTTTTTGCGTGGAAACCTGTTAACATTGTTACAACACTAATGTACCAAAGGAACACAGTTTGGGAAATGCTGGTTTAGGTACACCTGAATGTGAAAGGAAGACAAGGACAAGGTGGTGTCTGGGGATGTGTCCCAACTTTATGATTTTACATATATTGGGCCAACTGAGATGCTGACTGCTTTCTTTTTCTCTTTCTTCTCTTTTTTATGCCTGGATCCAGGCATAAATCTACCTCCCATTAAATTATGATCTTCTCCGATTTTCCTAATTCTCCCACTTACTCATCTAGGCTCTCAAAACCTTCCCCTCTCTCCTCACATCCCTTTCTTCCTTCCACCTCCCCCTTTTTCTTATTAGTCCTCTTTCTCCCATAAAAGTGCTTTCCATTTATGAATAAGCAACATCACTTTTCTTCCATTAAACAATGTTTGTCATTGCTTTTTACTTCATATTAAATTTCTCTCTGATGTAATCATCTAAGTTCAGATTCTCCTCTGTTTTTTTTTTACTCTACACTTTAATTTATGTGTATAAGACTTGGGGACTTCTCTAAGACTGAACCCGCTGCTCTGATGGCTCTTTAATTTCCCTGTTCTCTGCCATCATGACTTCCTACCTCCAGGCTGGTCTATAAAGCCACCATCCCTTATTATTGAACATTCATCCCTTCCAGTAAATAACTCCTCACAAGAAGCTACTCAAGAGGAGCATGATGATGTGGTGTGCCCTTCCTGCTTCTGAGTCCTGTCACCACCAGACAGCACTAACCAGCTTTGTCGTGGTTCTAGACACTTTACGCAAGTAAGTATACACTGCCTACCCACAAGGAGTTTTCTCTGAAAGGGAGAACACTGGCATGGGTATGCTGAAGGGAAAGAATTTTCTCTTAGTCACACATATAAAGTTTATTTTTTAAAACTCTTCTCCATCTCCCAATAGATTAAACAAAGGGGGGGGGGGAGTTTGTATAGCTTATCACCACTTATTTCTTGGCCCAAACTCACGGTGTCCCCTTCGCACATGACCGATAGGCAGGTGAATACTACAGTTGGTTTTTAGGTACAAGTCAAATTCTTGCTGATGGAACACATATATTCGCTTTATTCTTGTTTTAGCACTAAGTTTACACCTTCCATAATAGGTTAAGTTAGCAGTGATATCATCCTCCTAATAAGACAATACACCCCTCACCATTTATACATAATTCTGAACTACAAAAATCCTTTTATTTGAGAAGGAGTGATTCTCTGGTATCCTGAGAATGTTCTGATTTGATTATGTTTTTCTTTTTCTTTCATATATATATATATATATATATATATATACATATACATATATATATACATATATATATAGAGAGAGAGAGAGAGAGGGAGAGGGAGAGGGAGAGAGAGAGAAAGGGCTCAAGTGAGCGAGGGGCAGAGAGAGAGAGAGAATCCTATGAGGGGCAGAGAGAGAAAGGGAGAGAGAGAGGGGGGCAGGCTCACCCAAAGCAGGGCTCGTACTCACGAGCCATGAGATCATGACCTCAGCTGAAGTCAGACACTTAACCGACTGAGCCACCCAGGAGCCCTTGATTATGTTTTTCTTATAATCTCAATTTATTTTTTCTTTAAAATTTTCATTTTGACATAATTTTTGACTTACAAAAAAAAAAAAAAAAACGATAAGAATGGCACAGAGTTCCTGTATACCTTTCACCCAGACTTCCCAAATATTAACTCTGCCATATTTGTTTTATTCTCTTCTCTCTTCCCCCACCACCCACACACACTTTTATTTTCCCTGAGCCTTTTGCGAGTAAGTTGCAGGTATGATATGTGTTTACTACTATTTTGCTAATACAGAAATAAGATGGGATTCAAAGACACGTGTGACGGAACAACTACAGGTAACAGGCATCAACTGTTTAGATGTTCATTATAAACTTCTCTCGACTTTATGTTTGGAATTTTTTCATAATGAAATGTTAGGGAAAAAACAGAAACATCAACACTGATACAATACTATTATCCACAGACTTTATTCAAATAGATTTTGCCAATGGCCCAATAATGTCCTTTAAGCAAAAGAAAATCCCAGATGATGCCGGGTACGTTATTTAAATGTATCCTGCTTTCTCTATTTCTCTGATAGGGCATCAGAAAAAGTCAGCTTTCTGATTATTCATGATCGTGTCAGCAAACTGGACTAAGGATAAACCACAATATCAGAATATCCAAAATTCTTTTATATTTGGCTTCTAAATGGTCAGTGCTTTCGGGGTCAGCTGTACCTATATAATTGTGTTTTGCCCGAGTTTTAAAATTAAAATTCCATTAGAGTGTTCTGAAACACCCAAGCTCTGTGGCATCGGATGTGTTTTTGTAGTAGAGTGTGCCTCAGGGAAAACGGCCCTGGGTGGAAAATTCAGTTGCAGACAATCCATGATGCAGCTAGCACACACAGGTGCCTGAAAGCTGACACTACGTGTATTTAAGAACGTCATCCCGAAGCTTCACGATCCTTTGCAGAAACACCTGTCGAGGTTATTTTTATTAATATACCTCTTTTTGGCCTTTTAAAATAAGACCTGAGGAAGAGTACTGAGGAACGTTTATCCCTTTCTCAGAATAAAAACAGGGAAAAGCTTTAGCTACCTCTTCTATACCCTGTTTGCCCCTCAAACAAGTTTATGTGGTAAACTGTCTCCATACTGAATGGCTGACTGCCTTTTATAATCTGAATTAGAAAATGCAAAAAAAAAAAAAAATCCTTTAAAGTCAAACAGTGGAATTAACATATGAGCAGTGCTCCTGTGGGCATTTAAATCCGTAATTAAAAAACCTGAGACACGTTGGCTTGGCAATCGTTATTGTCTAACGTGCACAGATAGCCAAAAGGTACTGAAATGCGACATTCTGTCCCACATGACTCACTCAGCAGAGGCAGCCTCATGAAGAATGCTGAGAAGGCCTTACATCTTGAAATGCCTAGCCCACCAAAGGTCTTTCCCCCAGCACTGATAAATGCCCAAGAGGTCTTGGGGAGAGACTGCTGAGTGTTTGGAACTCAGAAAATCTGCTTTTGCTAGCCATGCTCCATTTCTATGCAGAAAAAGGAAGCCTTTCCTGAAAAATTAAAAGTCTGAGAGTAGGAACACACACATATATGCACGCAAATCATCATTCCTATCTGATGTGTGAGAGCACAGCACACAGCACAGCAATCTAGCTACGCGCCTCCCAGATTATAAATAGGCTGCCAATCCAAGCAGCAGCTGCCTCACATCGCTCTGCTTTTTCTCCTTGATTTTATTATATTTCAAAGATGATGCGCAGATTGCTACAAGTTTTCTCCGTGCTAACAGGTACAACATGCACGGGCCAAGGAAATTTGTTTTTAAGATTATTCACATCAAACAATATTCCATGCTAATCTGCCATTGTTTACCTTATTTATACATGTATAAGAGGTTTAACAGGTTTGCACTCCTGCATTTTCTGTTATAAATTAGGCCCTCAGTATTACAATTCGGCACTCAATCGCAGTCAACCAAGAAATTGCCTTTATAAAGGCAACTGAGCACCCTGCCCTTTCTAGGCTTGGGAAAGAGTACTACCTACACCTGAATGCAGACGCCTGTACAGAAAACACACAAAATACAATGCAATTTGATGAAGTCTTTAATGCATACAACTCTTTCGAGAATGAGGCAAACCAATCAACTAAATGTACTGCTTAAGATCTTTAAAATACCCAGGTGCTAAAGACATTCCCAATTCATCTTCCATCACATAAGGACTAACAGCCAAAGCTATGAGGAGACATCTTTTGTTCCCAGATGGAAAAGCTACCTTCTCAGAAATCAGTATGCAGGGGACACCTTTTAAAAAATTATTCCGTTCCTCTCGTTATCCTGCTTTCAGCATATAATTCACATTGGGAAGATACTTGATAAGCAAAGTGGCCAATATATTACTTTCTTGTTTATAGTAAGTACATTAAGAAATCCCATTTGGCTACCACAAAAATGTCAATTCCTATCCATGACAGACCCTATATTATGCTGAAGGAAAGCAGCCTAAACTACCATTTTCCTTGTCAATAAGGAATTTAGTTCACTTCAGCCTAATGACACAAACAGGATAACAGTTACTATAGCTGGAAGTATTTAATGGGCAGGTATTTAATTCTCTAAATGCTTGAGATGGGAAATCTCAGGGGACAAATTTTGTTTTGAAGGGTGGGCTTTGAGGGTTGTAACAAAAAAGGATTTGAAAAAGTTGTACAAAAGTATACTTGTTTCTTAATTATCAAGAAAATGTCAACTTTCCAGCATTTGTTTGGTGTCAGGATACAAGATTATTTCAATTTTCAAGTACATGCACACACAGTTGACTCTGAACTTTTAACTGTAAAGTCTTGGTTCTTTCAGAATAATCTCACATTAATTTTGATAAAAATAATAATATAACCAACAAAATATTAACAGTTGAGTGCTGAGCCTATAGGCAATTTTTGCTTTGCTGAATTAGTTGAAGGTTTACAATAAAAATATGTTGTTTTCGTAATTAGAATAGTAATGACACTATTTACTTTTGGTAAAAAAGAAAATCTTTTCCCTCCTTATACTTTAAGACTTCCTATAATGCTCATGTTAAAAGTCTATATGCTAAAATATTTTCTTTATACCCCGAAAGCGTGTCTTTTAAAGGTGTTTTAAATTTGTCATTAGCTTGAAGTGGGTATGACTACACCCCTGAAGGACACACAAACAGAGGATGACTGCAGACCATTAGATGCACTTTCAATCCTATTGGATCTCCAAACTGAACCAAAGTCCAAAACTGATGTGATCATGGTTTATTAATCTGAACTTTATCCTTTCAAAACATAATGGAGCTCCTAAAGAAGTGTGTCTGCCATGATGGATGAAACTTTGGGGAAATCGAAGCATTAACTCAAAAAGGTAATGTTAACTTCTTGTCCCAGAATCTTTAGCAAGTTTTTTGCACTTAATGTTCTGAGGTTCTCTTTCACTGATTAATTCCGCTTGATACTTACTGAGCTCTGCAAAGTCTAACAATTTCTTGAGTTGAATTTTTCCTCACATAATGGGTTCCCAAAACAATATTCTATTGTATTCAGACACCCAACTAAGTAACTGTTCTGAAAATGGACTGTTTTTGTCCTACATGTCCCTTTAAGGTTCAAAAAGTTCTTCACTGTCTTCACTGTTAAACTGTATTTCTTTAAATATAACCTAAAAGCCTAGCAATAAATTCCACGTCATTTCCAATAGTGTACCTGGAAAAAAAAACAACAAATCACCACTGAAATGCTTTTTTAGTTAAAAGTATTTTAACTTTAGTCCACCTTACCTATCCTGCGGTTACACAGTAAAAATAACAAGAAAGGCATAAAAGTAAATAGGAATGTGAATCCCTAAATTGGGGAGGGGGAGACAGACAAAATACTCTTAATTATGAAAGCGTTTTTAAAAGACTTTGGATGGTGTTTTATGACTTGATCTGGTAATTATCCTTCTCACTGAAACTTATTCTCAAAACTGAAATGTTAACACACTACCTTCTGCTGCAAGAAGAAAGCCCTGACATATACAACCAATACAGTCAGTTGTTGTTCATTACAGGCTCTGGACAAAGAATCAACTACTGAACAATAGGGCACACTGCTGACTCTATCTGGAGAACATCTTGCTAATGCATTAAAAGCTAGTGCAGGTTAAGAATCTCAGCCTCTGAAATGAACTATCCAGAGAGTACAACCAAGCTACGTTTTAGTTTCTATTCTCTGACTTCTCTGAGTGTCAAACAACCAAAAAAAAAAAAAAAAAAAAAATTAGTCTTCTCTCCTTAAGATCTCTTGCTTCAATCAAGAATGCTTCTTTCATTAGAAGAGGACACTGCACAGTCTTTTATCCTAATTATATGATTTGCCCAGATTTTAAACATTTGTCTAACAATCATGAGGTTCCTCTCTGAACCAACCAGTGTGAACCAAAATCTGATTTCAATACTAGCACTTAACAAAATAAGAATCTGAAAAAAACAAACGATGGAGAGAGTACTCTTTTTGTATCAATAAGCTACTTTTCTCGTTAGTCTACTCTCTGAATGTTACTAAAACTTAACTTTTAAGGGTGTCGGGGTGGCTAAGCGTCCAAGTTCGGCTTAGGTTATGATCTTGTGGTGAGTTTGAGCCCTGCTTCGGGCTCTGTGCTGACAGCTCAGAGCCTGGAGCCTGCTTCAGATTCTGTGTCTCCCTCTCTCTCTGCCCCTCCCTTGCTTGTTCTCTGTCTCTCTCTCAAAAATGAGTAAACACTAAAAAAAATGTCTTTAATTAACTTTTAAACAACCTTGGATTCAAAACTCAGAAAGATCTTTTAACCTTCAAAGACATTCTTCTTAGATCTTTTAAAGAAACAATTGCATCATAAACATAATAAACCAATTTTTTCACTAAATCTCAAATTTGCTTTCAAGTAATATTTTATGCTCTCATTCAACTATTTCTGCTTACATTTCTTACACTTGCAATTTTCCGACTTTGAATATCATTTCTTTTGAGCCACATTTTGCACGTGCATGTGCGTGTGTGTGTGTGTGTGTGTGTGTGTGTGTATGTGTTTCTGTTAGCAATTTCTGCTATTTTGGGGTGGAATGGGAGGACTGACCAGAAAAAGCACAGCAGCATCCATCCATATTTGCTCACAAGTAAATAAATGTCTTAAATAGCAAATAATGCAGAACCCTAGGAGCTAGAGACTGTATCAGTGAGAAGTTCTACCGAGAAATTTATGCACGGGGCAGCACTAAAACAAGTGCTCTTGAGCCACACGCCACACATTTTTAGCTTTCCAAGCTCAAAGTCCCACAATCATCTCATTCCTTCCCCCTCTGCCTTGTGGCCCAGTTTCAATCAATTACTAATCCTGTAGATTCTTGTCTTGTACCTGCAGTACCATTTATTCTAACCTTCCCTCTTCATAACCCGCTGCCCCTTACTTACTTGTCAGAAATAACCTCCTTACCCCTAAACTGCAAGAATAGAATTCTAAGTATACTTCAGCACCCCATTTTTCCCTGTCCATATACAGCTGCCAAATTAATTTCATGAAAGCATAACTCAGATTGATTATATCACTTCTTGCTTAAAAAATAAAACAAGAATTATATAGACTGTTACAGTTGGAAGGAGCCCTGGTGGTCCCTGAAACCATCTGCTGAGAGACAGGGAAAAGGAAGGTAATGGAACTGAAGCCTAGAAACAGGAACTCAAAGGCAGTCTCAGGACCCAATGAGGCAGAGGTCTCGTAGGATTTAATGTAATTGCTCATGCAGACTATACAAATTCATTATCTTTCTAAAAAGTTTATGATAAACATGATAACAAGGCAACATATATTTTTTATTTTATTTTATTATTTTTTTTAATATGAAATTTATTGTCAAACTGGTTTCCATATAACACCCAGTGCTCATCCCAACATGTGCCCTCCTCAATGCCCATCACCTACCCACCCCTCCCTCCCACCCCCCACCAACCCTCAGATTGTTCTTAGTTTTCAAGAATCTCTTATGGTTTGGCGCCCTCCCTAACTTTTCTTTTTTTTCCTTCCCCTCCCCCATGGTCTTCTGTTAAGTTTCTCAGGATCCACATAGGCAACATATATTTTAGATTGTTTAGTTAGCAGATCCTTTTCTCTTTAGATTATCAGGCCCTCTGAAGCAGGTCAAATCAAAAGGATTTGGCTGGGACTCTTCCTCTGGTTTTGTCTGCAAGGCCTAAGAGTGTCCAGAAAAGAAAGCAATAATCTTTATTTTTTTTCCCCCAGAGACTTTATTAACACTATACTCAAAAGCTGAAATTATTCTTAAGTATTCAGGAGTGACACTTACTCAGAGAGTGTGGAAATGGGGTGAGACACAAATGTTTGATTAAAGTTAGCAGCACCATTATGGGTCCAAGGTCCCAAATTGGATTGGGTGACACAGTTACACAATTTTTGCCAATGCACATCTTTCTCTCTCTTCTCCCACACCAAAATGAAAATCATAGTTCTACTGGCTGATAGCTTAAATCAAAATCACAAGCCAAATGTTAAATGCTGCTTTAAAAAGAAAACACTCCTCCAATAAAAAAACTATTAGAAGTAATAAATGAATTCAAGCAAAGCTGCAGGATACAAAATTAATATACAGAAATCTGTTGAGTTTCTAAACACTAATAAAGTAGCAGAAAGAGAAATTAAGAAAACAATTCCATTTATAATCGTATCAAAATGAATAAAATACCTAGTAATGAACTTAGAAAGGCATATACCGGGAAAACTATAAAACACTGATGAAAGAAACTGAAGACAACACAAATGGAAAAGTATACTATGCTCATGGACTAGAGTATTTAATATTGCTAAAATGCTCTTCTACCCAAAGCAAACTACAGATTCAAGGCACTCTCTACCAAAATACTAGTATCACAGAACTAGAACAAATAATCCTAAAAATTATATAGAACCACAAAAGATCCCAAACAGCCAAAGCGATCTTGAGAAAGAACAAAGCTAGAGGTACCACAATCCCAGATTTCAAGATATACTACACAAAACTGTAATAATCAAAACAGTATGGTAAGAGCACAAAACATAGATCAATGAACAGAATAGAGAGTGGAGAAATAAACCCACACTTATATGGTCAACTAATCAACAAAGGGGGCAAAAATATACAGTGGAGAAAAGATGGGTCTCTTCAAAAAATGGTGCTGGGGAAACCGGACAGCTTTAAGAGTAAAACTGAACTACTGTCTTACACCACACACAAAAATAAACTCAAAATGGATTAAAGACCTAAAAGTAAGACATGAAAAACCATTAAACTCTTAGAAGAAAACACAGGCAATAATATCCTTGACATCAGCCTTAGCAACATTTTTCTAGATAAGTCTCCTCAGGCAAGGGAAACAAAAGCAAAAATAAAGTATTAGGACGACACTGAAATAAAAAGCTTTTGCACAGTGAAAGAAACCATCAGCAAAAACAACAAGGCAACCTAGTGAATGGGAGAAAACATTTGCAAATGATATATCCAATAAGTTAATAGTCAAAATATATAAAGAACTTATACAACTCAATACCAAAACAAATCCGATTTAAAAATGGTCAGAGCACCTGAACAGACATTCTCCCAAAGAAGACATAAAGACACAAGAAAAGATGTTCAATGTTACTAATCATCAGGCAAATGCAAATCAAAACCACGGTGAGATATTAACTTACATATGTCAGAACGGCTAGAATCAAAAGGACAAGAAATAAGCAAAGTTGGTGAGGATGTGGAGAAAAAGGAACCCTCATGCACTGTGGGTGGGAATATAAATTGGTGCAGCCACTGTGGAAAACAGTATGGATTTTCTTCAATAAATTAAAAATAGAAATATAATCCAGTAATTCCACTACTGGATATTTACCCAAAGAAAATGGAAATACTAATTCAAAATGATATATGCACCTTTATGTTTACTGCAGCATTATTTACAATAGGCAGCATATGGAAGCAACGTAAGTGTCCATCCACGGATGAAAGGATAAAGATGTGGTATGCGTATACACACACACACGCACGCACACAATGAAATATTACTCAACCATAAAAAATAAGATCTTGCCATTTCTGATAACACGGATGTACCTAGAGGATATAATGCTAAGTGAAATAAATCCGAGGAAGACAAATACCATGATTTCACATATATGTGGAATTTAAGAAACAAAATAAATGAACAAACAAAAAAAAGTGACAAAAATCAGACTCAAATACGAAGGGGAGGGGGGCTGAAGGCTGTGCAAAATGAGGGAAGGAGAGTGGGAGGCACAGGCTTCCAGTTATGGAATGAGTAAGTCACAGGGATGTAAGGTATAGTAGAGGGAATATACAGTCAACGTCATCGTAAGAGCCATGTATGGTAACAGATGGTAACTGCACTTGCGGTAAGCATAGCGTGACACAACATATACAGCTGTCGATCACTATGTTGTACACCTGGAAACTAACGTAACACTGTGTGTCAACTGTACTTCAATAAAAATACATTTTTTTTTAATTTTTTTTTTTCAACGTTTTTTATTTATTTTTGGGACAGAGAGAGACAGAGCATGAACGGGGGAGGGGCAGAGAGAGAGGGAGACACAGAATCGGAAACAGGCTCCAGGCTCCGAGCCATCAGCCCAGAGCCTGACGCGGGGCTCGAACTCACGGACCGCGAGATCGTGACCTGGCTGAAGTCGGACGCTTAACCGACTGCGCCACCCAGGCGCCCCAAAAATACATTTTTTAAAAAGAAAGAAAATTATCTTAAATCTACACATTTCTCAAAAGGAAAGGCATCAAAGTTTGATTTCGATCAGTCCAGAGCAATATCCAGTATCCTTAGCATCCTACTGCACAAAATGATGCCAATCTCATAAGATAAAGATATCCTTTGATTTCCTATTTATAAATGTAGTAAATTTTACTTGGAATTTTTCAAAAAATTAAAATGCCGTGTAATTATCCAACTGCCTCAGGGACAAGCACTGTTGTTTCATTTTTCCAATTTTATATAACAGCGTTAGGATTATATACTGAACAGTGACTGTTCTGCCCTTATTTTGTTTATTTAACAACGTGTCATGGACATGTTTCCACATCAGTACATGTATCATCTACTTCTTTTTCTTAACATACACTCATGAATACACTATACTTAATTTAACCAATCCCCTACAATGAATGTTTTCAATTTTCCTCTATTATTTTAAAAAGCTTTAATGAATGTCTTTGTAAATATATCTTTATTCATTACTGAATCTCTCCTAAGAATATATTCTTAGAAGTTAAGTTGCTGGGCTAACGGGTAATCCAATTTAGAACTTGTATTCCTATTCCAAAACTGCTCTCCAGAGGGGCTGTGTATTATCATCAATCGTGTGTGAACTGCCTACTAGTCTATCCCTTGTAAGTACTTGGATTTGACACCTTTAGAAATTTTTACCAGTTTGATAAGGAAAAAAATATTTCATTATTGTACTAACTTATAATTCTTTGATTAGTGAAACTGAGGATCACTTCATATTTACTGGCCATTAATGATTCTAATACGGCCAATGATTTACAGGAGTGTGAGTGCATGTGTCTACATGAACACATGCATACACGTATGTATATGTGCATACATACATCTCTAATAAACAGGCTGTTATCTGCATTGTTGCAGCCCTGTGAGCCCTTCTCTGACTGTATCCCTCTCCTACTCAAGAGGTAGTTACTATTCTGAACTTTATCATTCTTTTTTTCTTTATAACTTTACCGTTTATATATCTATCCATACACAATGTTTTACTGGTTTTTACGTATTCTTCTGCGACCTGTATTTCTTTTTTTACCCAGTATTGTGAAATCCTCCACAGTATGTATATGTTGATATGTATATCTGTAGTTCATTCATTTTTTTTTTAAGTATAGTATTTCACTGTGGGAATTTACTGTAATTTATCGATCTTGTCAAAGGACATCTAAATAGGTTCCATTTGTGTTATTACTAACAAGGCTGCTATAAATACACTACTATAAGAGTGTCTCTAGAGCTGCATTGCCCAATACAGTACCCACTAGCCACATATGGCTATTGAGCACTTGAAATGTGGCTCTTTCAGAGCTGAGATGTGTTGTCCACGTAAAATATAAAAACCAGATTTCAAAGGAAGGTAAAACATTTTAATACTGATTATATGTTGAAATGATAATATTTTAGATATATTTATATCTAAATAAAATGTATAGTTAATAAAATATAATTAAAATTAATTATTATAATTATAACTAATTTCACCTACTCACTTTTTTGTAACACAGGTACTAGAAATATTTAAATCACATATGCGGCTTCTGCTCTATTTCTATTGGTTTGTGCTTCTCTAGCGTATACATCTAAGAGTAGAACTTTTGGGTCATAATGTATGCTTATCTTCTAATTTGATAGAAAATACAAAATTGTTTTTAAATGTTTATTTTTGAAAGACACACACACACACACACACACACACACACACACACACACACACACACGGCGTGAGTGGGGGAGGGGCAGAGAGAGAGGGAGACATAATCAAAGCAGACATCAGGCTCTGAGCAGTCAGCACAGAGCCCGATGCGGGGCTCAAACCTATGAACCATGAGATCATGACCTGAGCCAAAGACGGACACTTAACCAACTGAGCCACCCAGGCGCTCCCAAAATTGCTTTCCATAGCAGTGGAACCGTTTTACATTTCATCCAGCAACGTACACAGTTTTTTCCTGATCTATCCTTGCCAACTGTTGTTGTTGTTGGATATTGTAATTTTTGCCAATCTGGCAGACGCTAAATGGTATCTCACTAGCCTTTGAATCTCATTTCCCTAAATACTAATAACTCTGATGAAGTTTCACATATTTGTTCATTGATGTTTCCTTCTCTGTGACATACAAGAACATTTTCACTTCTTTTGTGAATTGACCGTTAATGTCCCTTGCCTACTTTTCCCTTGGGATGCTCGTCCTTTTCTTAGAGGTTCATAAGAACTCTTTATATGAAGACTAAAAACTCTTTGTCAGACGTGTTGAAAATATTTTTCTCGGTTTTTTTTATTGTTGTTCTCGCAATTTTTACTGCTTTTGCCTTAAGGTTTTTCTTCTTTTTTTCCCCCTTCATGTTAAGTCTTTCCCTGTGTAGGTTCTGGTCTTCTTATCATGCTAAAGAAGGTCTTTTAAAGTCTAAAACTTTTTAAAAACACTAAAACTCTGTCTATTCTAGTATTTTTATAATTTTATATTTTATCTCCAATCTACTTAAAAAATTTTTTTAATGTTTACTTACCTTTAAGAGAGAGAGAAAGAAAGAAAGCTTGAATGGCAGAGGGGCAAAGAGAGAGCGAGGTATAGACTCTGAAGCGGGCTCCAGGCTCTGAGCTGTCAGCACACAGGCTGACACAGGGCCCGAACCCACGAACTATGAGATCATGACCTGAGCCGAGGTCTGACGCTTAACCGACTGAGCCACCCACCAGCCCCATCTCTAATCCACTTTTAATGTATTTTTTGAGCATGATGTGAAATAAGAGCAGATAAAACCTAACACCGACTCATCAACTTATCACAAGTCCCTAGTGGCTATGGCTGTGCTACCCGCCTCCTTTTCTTAGGAGGCTTTCTTGTCACCATGATCTTCTCCACGATGCACACACTCACATGCCCCCAGAGAAACCGACACCAGTCAAGGCAGGGGCTTACCCCACCCTGTCTCCTTGGACACAGGGATTGCTCTACGCCTCAGATGAGGCTGGTGGGCAAACGTGTGACCCAGCCATACAAATCAAAGTACTTCCTCAGGGATTTTCAACATGGAGGTAAAAGTGGAGAGCACTTTCCTTCAAAAGGTGACAGTTCTGGTCCTGAAAACTGCTGTAGGTTACATCCCCTGCCACACAGAGTTAGTCTACAGTAGGAGAAAATGAAGCTGAGAACATCAGACAGAAGATGTAAGAGAAATAATATTTTCGCAGCATTCGAGTCTGTGAGGACTGAAGAAGTTTGCTGCTTCTTGCACTCCTGAAGCTTAGTTGTTCAGCTATTCCTTCCTTTCACGGATATTTTTAAATTCTTCCAATAAATCCTCTTTTTGGCTTAAGCTAGTTTGAGTTGAGTTTGTAATGTGCAATCAAAACAGTTCTGACGGTGTAGAAATCTCACTTGATATTTTTCCTAAAGTGGAGAGCCAACTGTTCTAACACCACTTATTAAATAATCCATCTTCCTCTATCTCATTAAATTCCCATTTATATGGAAGTTTCAGTTTTGAGTTGGTTTTGTTCTGCTGATTTGCGTGTTCCTGCCAGCATCACACACTGTTTCACCGATTGTAACTTGCTAGTATGTTTGGACTCTGGCCACTAATGCGCTCGCTACACATATTTACTAAATATATTACATTGTGCTAGGCGTGGAGAATATCCCCTTGAATAAACAGATGATATCCTGACTCTCATGGAGTTTAAAACCTAGAAGAAAAGATGCAAAGTGACATTAAAATATAATGAATATAAGGTTAAAAGGAAAATAGGAGGCCCTAGGTGGACATCCAACAGCTGGACCTAACCTGATCTAGAGGTCAGGGAAGGCCTCCAGGAGGATGTGGGGTTTTGTTTGTTTTTGTGGGTTTTTTTAAATGTTTATCTTTATTTTTGAGACAGACAGAGACAGAGCATGAGCAGGGGAGAGGCAGAGAGAGAGAGAGAGACACACACACAGAATCCGAAGCAGGCTCCAGGCTCTCAGATGTCAGCACAGAGCCCGACGCAGGGCTCGAACTCATCAACTGCGAGATCGTGACCCGAGCCGAAGTCAGACGCTCAACCGACTGAGCCACCCAGGCACCCCTGTTTGTTTTTGCTTTAATGTTTATTTTTGAGAGAGACACAGAACAAGAGCGGGGGAGGGGCAGAGAGTGAGAGAGACCCAGAAACTGAAGCAGGCTCCACACTCTGAGCTGTCAGCAGAGCCTGACATGAGGCTCAAGATCGTCAACTGTGAAATCATGACCTGAGCTGAAGTCAGACCCTTAACCAACGGGGCCACCCGGGCGCCCCAGGAGGATGTTGTTTTTATTTTTTTTATTTTTTTTTATTTTTTTTTTTCAACATTTATTTATTTTTGGGACAGAGAGAGACAGAGCATGAACGGGGGAGGGGCAGAGACAGAGGGAGACACAGAATCGGAAACAGGCTCCAGGCTCTGAGCCATCAGCCCAGAGCCTGACGCGGGGCTCGAACCCACTGACCGCGAGATCGTGACCTGGCTGAAGTCGGACGCTTAACCGACTGCGCCACCCAGGCGCCCCGGATGTTGTTTTTAAACTGAGACCTGGGGCGCCTGGGTGGCTCAGTCGGTTAAGCGGCCGACTTCGGCTCAGGTCATGATCTCGCGGTCCGTGAGTTCGAGCCCCGCGTCGGGCTCTGTGCTGACAGCTCAGAGCCTGGAGCCTGTTCAGATGCTGTGTCTCCCTCTCTCTGTGACCCTCCCCCGTTCATGCTCTGTCTCTCTCTGTCTCAAAAATAAATAAACGTTAAAAAAATTAAAAAAAAATAAAAATAAAAAAATAAACTGAGACCTAAAGGATGGATATGAGTTCACTAAGATGGGGAGAACAGTACCTCAGAAGGGAGAATAGTAAGTTCAAAGGCCTAGGGATGCCCCCAAATGGCTGAAGTTTGAGGTGAAAGAGAAAAAGAGTAGAAAGAAGAGAGGGTGAAAAAAGTAGTTATCATACAGATTTTTAAGTCATTTTGGGATTTTGGACTTGGCCCTAAGAGCAAAGCAAAGACTGAGGCATGCTAAGCCCTGGTTCTGATTTGCATTTTTGAAGAGTCACTTTAGCTACAGTAATTGGAAGGGATGAAAACTGGAAGCAAAGAGAAGCAAACAGGTTTGTTGTTGTTTTTTTTTTAAATAAGTCACACAAGAGATGATGACGGTGTGGACACAAAGCAGTGATGATGTGAGCATGCTTCTTCTTTTTTTTTACGTAGATTTCATGCTCAGCGCAAAGCCCAACACAGGGCTTGAACTCATGACCCTGAGATCAAGACCTGAGCTGAGATCAAGAGTCAAACGATTTAACCTACTGAGCCACCAAGGCATCCCTGGAGAGAGGATATTTAAGAGGAAGACTAGCAGGACCTAACGACTAAATTTTGGAGATGAACAATCAAGGATGCCTTGCAGAGTCAAAAATGACTTTCAGGTTTCAGGCGTGATTATTACAGCAGCCAGTGGTAACATTTACAATAAGGAACATAGTGGCAAACAAGTGAAGAGAAGATAACGAATACAAGTTTGGGACATACACTGCATTTGAGGAGCCTATGGGACATTCCAGTGAAATTATCTGGTAGCAGCTGGATTACAGGTCTGGGCCAGAAATGCAGCATTCCTTGTCTTTTCCAAAGTTTCCCGGGCTATATGTGGATGAACTTTAGAATCAGTCTGTCACATTCCCCAAAATATCCATTGGAATTTTTTTTATATGGAGTAATATTACACTTATAGATTTCAGGAGAATTAACTTTTTTTTAAAAAAATATTTATTTTTGGGACAGAGCATGAGCATGAGCAGGGGAGGGGCAGAGAGAGAGGGAGACACAGATCTGAAGCAGGCTCCAGGCTCTGATCTGTCAGCACAGAGCTTGATGCGGGGCTCGAACCCATGAACTGTGGTATCATGACCTGAGCCGAAGCTGGCTGCTTAACAGACTGAGCCACCTAGGCGCCCCTAACTTATTTAAAATGTTGAATCTTTCCATCCATAAAGAAGGTGTAGGTCTTCATTTATTTAAGTTATTTTAAATCTCAAACTAAAAACAAAAAGGTACAGGTATTAAACATTGCTTACTAAATTTATTTCTGTGTTTTAAAAGAATTCTTTTGTGACTAGACAATTTTTGCCATTAGTATTTTCTCAAAGGATATGGCTGATATAAAGGAAAGTTCTTGATTTCACCTGTATATGACCATCTTACCGTCATTACGTGTAATAATGTTCATTGATTTTCCTGGTTTCTCTAGGTTGACAATCACATCTTCTGCAAATAATGACAATATACATCTATTGTTCCAGTAGTGTTTTTCATTTCCTTTTCCTGTGTTGTTGTACTACCTAGAATATCCAGAATAGTCTTCTCTCTTTTTTTCCTTTGTCAGTATCACTAATGGTTTGTTAACTTTGTCAATCTTCTCAAAGAATCAACTTTTGTTTACTGATTCTTTAGTTCTGACTAATTTGGTTGGAGCACATCCAACCAAAATTTTTCAGACACAAAATCTCTCAGAAAGGCTATATGAGTAAGTATACTTTGTGAGACCAAAAATGTCTTTCTTTTATCCTTATACCCACATGATTCCTCTCCTTATCATAAAGTTCTGGTGTCAATCCTATTCCCTCAGAATTCTATGAAGTTCCACTATCTTCTAACATTCAGAGCTGTTGATGAAAAATGTAATGGGGCGCCTGGGTGGCGCAGTCGGTTAAGCGTCCGACTTCAGCCAGGTCACGATCTCGCGGTCCGTGAGTTCGAGCCCCGCGTCGGGCTCTGGGCTGATGGCTCAGAGCCTGGAGCCTGTTTCCAATTCTGTGTCTCCCTCTCTCTCTGCCCCTCCCCCGTTCATGCTCTGTCTCTCTCTGTCCCAAAAATAAATAAACATTGAAAAAAAAAAAAAAAAAGAAAAATGTAATGTTTATCTCAATACTTTATAAGTAACTTTTTTGGTTGTTGTTATTAACTACTGAGAAGTCTGTGTGACTTTTCTCCTTATTTAAGAACTTAAAACTTTTAGGGGCACGCGGTGGCTCAGTTGGTGGAGCGTCTGACAGTTTATTTCAGCTCAGGTCATGATCTCACAGTTCATGGGACTGAGCCCCACATCGGGCTCTGCACTGACAGCGTGGAGCCTGCTTGGGATGCTCTCTCTCCCTCTGTCTCTGCCCCTCCCCTGCTCACATGTACACTCTCTCTCTCTCTCCAAATAAACATTTTTTTAAAACCCTTAAAATTCCTAGCAGGATAACTTTTTTTCCTCCCAAATAATCTTGCTTGATGCTAAGAGCTTTATCTCAAGATCTGAGGCTTCTTCTTCCAGCTCAGTAATTTTTTCCTGCTATACTTTCTTTAATCATTGCTTTTCTTTTGAAACTCCTATTATATAGATATTAAATCTCTTAGATCTAATCTCCATATTTATTTTCTTTATATTTGCCATCTCTTTTACTCTTCGCTATGTTATACAATTTCTTAATTTTCTTCTCATTTACTAATTCAGTGCCTTGCAGAATCCATTTTGCTATTCACTATCTCCATTGAGTTTACTTTTTAATATTCCTATTGATTTCATTGTTTCAAAAACTATTTATCAAGTACCTACCAATGTGCCAGATAACCATTCTAGGCTCTTGAAGGAGTTAAAGGAGTTAGCTGTGCGACTATATAAAGAACTTACCAGGCAGAGAGAATGGCCATTATAAATCCTGAAGGCTAGGCGCGGCCCAACACATTAAAGGAACAGCAAGGAGCCCTGAGTGGCTGGAGCAGAGCAGGAAATGAGGACAGGCTATCAGGCCTTCCTGGCCACTGTAAGGACTTGATGTTTTATTCAGGGGGTAAGAAGGTGAGACTGTTTTTGTTTTACTGATGAAATAATATCCTCTCAAACCTCATTGAAAATACTGATGAAAAATTTTAAAACTTATCTCCCATTTCTAGCATTAACTGTTTTAGTAGGGGTGGGGTGGGGAATTTGTTTTGACTGCTCAGCTTCAAGCTGCTGATTTTCTTCATATACCTGGTAAGTTTTTCTTATCTGCTTATACTTTCAAATCAAGTTTTAGTTACAATCAATATTTTCTGGCCATGAAAAGTCCAGAAGGCTTTGTCCCAGGCAAGTGAATGTGTGGGCAAGTGTGAAAACAGACAAGTATAAGGCCTGTTTTGAAGGAAGCAGCTCACCATAATTTTTATTACAATGTTAATTCTCAGGAAGCAGGCACCGCCAGCATAGAGAACTTGAACTTAAACCTAGAGACCTATTCTCTCATCATCACACTCTTGAAATGAGTCAATTATCTAAAAAATCAGGATAGGTACAGGCTCATCTATAGATCTACAAAGACTGAATTCAGTTCTGTATTTCATTCCAACCTTCTCAGTAAAGACAAAAAGGTCAATATTATAAAGAGCAAACTAAAATTACAGATCACTATCAAGATCTCAGTCAAAACTGCACAATCTGCAGCTTTCTCGAGTCCTTGACTAAAGTCAGAGAAAATAATTTTAAAATTTTCCTGCGATTAAAAATATCTGCATGAATGAAAAATACGGAGTGCTTATCAATCTGTTTCCTTTTCTGCAGATTCCCAAGACTTTCAAGCAACACATCTATGAAAAAAACCACTCAAATAAGTTTACTATTATTTGATAGGAACAGCATTTTTTTTTTTTTTTTTTTTTTTTTTTTGGAAAAGAGATTAGGTCTTTTATAAGCCTAAAGCACATGTAACTGAAAATGTTCCAGTAGGAGAATTTAACCTTCCAAGTCTTTTTGTGCTGGCTTCTGAGTATGAACTCAGCCAGATATAACAGGGTTACTAGATGTGGTTTCCTCTGAACAATCTCTGGCAGTAATCCCAAGTGACTTTTCACTCTACTCTTGTATTATAGTGGGTAGAACATAATACTAGTCACATAGGAAATGGAATTTCATTAAAGTCAGTGGTCCCACAACAGTGGAGAACGGAGGAAGGATGGAGGCAGGGTGGGGTGGTGGTGGAAGGAAATACCTACACTATAGAGTGATGATACTACTTATGGTTATAAATAAAGAAAAACAGCATATTACATAAAGTTTTTTAGGGATTCTTTAATCCCAAAATAACTTAGCAATCTATAAGTAGAAGAGATGATGTCTGAATAGCGATTTTTTAAAACTAGGGAGGAGCGAGGGCTTGGGGCTTTGTACAATCTTAGATGACTTTGAGAATAAAATAGCTGGATTACTCATTGTGGCATAGTAGAAAATTAGAGTTTAGCAATTAATACAATTTAGTGTATGGAAAATAAGAATAAATGCTAAAAGACTTCATTAAGAGGCCCTGCTGGTAACAAATAGTTGTTTACAATTCAGTCCCGAAGGATCTTATATCAAACTGCATCCGATGTTGGGGAGAGGAGGCTTCTGTATATGTTGAAGCTTAAACACCACTGCAGGGTGTTTTGTTTTGTTTTGTTTTGTTTTTGTTTAGCTCCAATTCTCTTTCATGAATTATTTAAATAGTAAAAACCCAAGGGGCGCCTGGGTGGTCAGTCAGTTAAGCGCCCGACTTCAGCTCAGGTCATGATCTTGCGGTACGTGAGTTCGAGCCCCACGTTGGGCTCTGTGCTGACAGCTCAGAGCCTGGGCCTGCTTCAGATTCTGTGTCTCCCTATCTACCCCTCCTCTACTCACACTCTGTCTCTGTCTCTCAAAAATGAATAAATGTTTAAAAAAATTTAAAATAAGTAAGTAAATAGTAAAAACCCAGGAATAGCTCCCCCTTTCCTCTTTGGTTAAATATAAATCTATTCAACCTTAGAACTACAGTGACAGAGCTCATACGACACTATACACACACACACACACACACACACACACACACACACACACACACACACACCCATACACAACATTAAGGTTCTTGATCTAGTCAGAGATAGGATTTCCCAGGTTGGTCCCATCTTTTATCAGTGTACTAGGTTTGAACATGCCTATACAGAGTAAATAGGTCATTCCTGCTGAATTTTAATGGCGAAGATAATACAGTGAGCACTAGATACATGAACTTATTTCTCTCTCTCTCTCTCTCTTTTAAAACACATAGAAAAATCCAATCTCCTATTCTCTCTTTTCTCCATCACCTCTTTCCTCATTGCCCCCACCCTCAACATCGTTTCAAACACAGAAATAGAACGTTCATATGTTTAAAAATGGAATTTCCTCAACACACACAAATGCTTTTAAGAATACACGGTAAAAGTCACTTAAAAAGAAAAAAAAGTCAGGAGGATGGAAAAGACAAGTCAGTAACAAACGAGATCTTAGAAACATCTGGGATGTACAGATAAAGTATGATGCTGACAGTGATTTCAATATTTGTGGTTATTTCTTTCCAGCAGTAACATTTTTGCTGTACACTACCAAACAGGCTTAAAATTGATTATTTCTTAGTCATCTGGGTCAAATTTATCTTGGAAATGTCAACCAAGGGGTTAAAAAGTCAGAAGTCTCTTTTCCTTGGTTCCAATTATAGGCGGGCCAAGATCACCTGCTTCATTCAGGGGATGTGTGATCTACTTAGTGAAGCATGCACGTCAGGATTCCAAAGGTACAGGTTCTGCCCAATTTGTTGCTTTATAAACAGGCCTAATCCATGAAGACCCAGGTTTAAAATAAATGAGGAAGCACTTATTTTTATGACCTTTTATTTTGTAAAATTTCAAACACACAGAAAAGTTCAACGCATAGTACAACGATCCCTTCAATAAACCAAGTATCTATATATCCTTCCACCTTCCAGCAAATCATCACGTATCCTTTTCCCCCCATGAACAACCTGAAAGTAGACATGACGTTTAATCTTTATATACTTCTGTAGTAGGCATTCCTATTACAGACAGATTCTGTGCCTACCAATAAAGATGTACCCCAGAATTCTTTAAAGTTCTACAGTAAGCGATCTCTGAGAACAGGATTCATCTCATTTATTTTTTAAATCCTAGAAGTCTGTTTAACTATTAAAAATATCAATTTCCCCTACTGTATTTAATATGTTTTGAGATTTACAAACCAATCTTCGGGAACACAATTAATGTCCAAAGAAAAGTAAACAACTAATTCCTCAGCATTACCAGCTCAATAATATTTTGGAATTTTCCAGGATGTCAGGGAACCAAATGGAGTCCGTATCATTTTGATAAAAGCAAATACATCTCAGACTTGTGGGAGAGAGACACATGACCAAACATATTCCTCAACAGGACACATTCCAGATTTTTAGAAACACCTGAACCAAACTTTTAGGTAATGACCTAAATAAGTCTTTGGCCATTTTAAAGTGGGAACTAGAATTTGACAACGATCAAGAAGATCCTAAAAGAAGCCATACTGGCCTGTGTGAGAAGCATAATTCTGGGAGAATCCACTACAACTTGAGCTGGTGTAGGGTAAGCTATAGGACAGGCCATGGATACATTATAAAACTGGCCTGAAACCATGGAGTCAGTTTTGCAAATCCTGAGGAAGTGAAGGAGTAAACCAGTAAAATGTGTAACATCTCTTCCGGACAAGTAATTTGAACTCGTTCAATCTCACCTATGTCCCATGACTAAGACATGGTGGGATCTCCAGAAGCTCTCTCTCCTTCTGGTCCCTCCTACTATTCTGATCCTCCCTTTGTCATCCGACATCCTGCCCTTCCTTTCCATAGAATATATTTACATTTTTAATTTTGTGAGGAAAAAATGACATTCGTGTTTAAAATGCTATCTGGGTCCCTTAGATGCAAGAAACTCAAATCGATATGAAGTATACTTTATATAGTCGTTAACTGAAATAAATGATGTAGGAATAAGATTCAAAACCTACCAATGACCTCATTTTATCCAAAGACCTCTTTCAAAAGTTATCATATTCAAACAGACAAATAAAACAAATTTATGCAATTGTGGAATTTATTCCGAAACACTATGCTTCTGAAGACAGGCTACTGCTGTTTACTTACATCATCACCTTTATCACTTGTCTACACATAAAAAGATTTTTCTCAAATTAATCCTTCCTGGTTAACATATTATATTCCACACCCATAAAAGCAAACAGAAAGGCAAATAAAGCCCATATCATAGTCTATTAGCTATTAATATCTGCAATGCTCTCTCCTTCCAGTGGCCTAGTGAAGCCTTGGCCCCTGAAGTGATAAAGATGAGATCTGCCAAACTATTCCCCAGCTCTAAGGCAGTATTAACACATTACAAAGTGCCAAAAGGGCCATTAAAAAAAAAAAAAAAACTGACCCACTTTTAGAAGTCAGCAGCTTTTTCCTTCTGGTGAAGTATGAATATTTAAATCAGGCAGACAAGTCAAGGAGCAAACATTCCATCCTGAATGCAATGTGTGCATCTGTAGCTCAGAGCTGAAAGGATCCCGCTGTCATATCCCAACATGGAAATGAATGCTCACTTAGGACTCCAGAAGGGCAGCTTTCTAATCATCTTACTGCCTTTCAGACTTCAAGTTCCAGGTTTGGATGTGAGGGCAGAAAAGAGTAAAAGACGGATCACAGCAACTGCTTTAAATTATATATTTAATGATTTATATCAGGCATAATATAATTTAATTTGTAGTAAATCAAGCAAACTGATGAAAGGTTAGGTTTGTGGTTATAACGGCTGTAAATTTGTTTTTACCTTCATGATATAGTAACAATGCATTAGAGGAGTGCTGCATTTGAGAAGATGGTAAACCCATCATAATAAAATTGACTAGAATCAAGTTTCAACCTAAGCACTACTGTTTAAATGAGATAAATAATAGCAACTATCAATATAACACAAGATACAGCAAAACGGAACTGGAAAATAAATCAAACTGCTATTCAAAATTCTACCTACGTTACAGCAATAGGTTCTCTTTGGCTTTATTGAAAATACATTACTAAACGAAATGTACCTTAAATAACTGGAAAAATAACTATCAGAAAATTCATATTAAGGCAAAAGATGTAATTGAAAACTTTAGAGTCATCTGTTCCTACTCAAATCTGTAATTATAACAGAAACTCCCAATCCTTACACTGCCTTGGCCTCCTGGACTCCTACCTCCCCTACCCTTACCACCCCCATTTGGATCTCATATTTTCTCTTTCAAACAAGCATCATTTCTAAGTAACAGCCTGTGCAACTTATCATAGGTAAATGTAGGATTTCTCTTACTCCTTCAGGCAATCCCAGATCAGGAAGCAATGTTATAAATCAATTTTGCTTCTGCAACAGCTATCCAAACTCCTTTAAACATTAAACCTGCCTTCTCACTCACAAACATTTTCATTTATAAACAAACAGGCCAACCAAGATTTCACAATTAGGAAACAAAATTCCTTTTAAGGAAGAAAAGACTGCTCTCTTAACTACAGACGTTACTTCTTTCTACAAGATAACTAAGTGATTTAGTTTCCTGACTGTATTGTTTTAGCAACACAAACGCAAACAGGCCAATGAAATCTTACTTCCTCCAAATACAAACTTATTATACCCCTCAAATGCTAAAGCGTTTATAGGTAGTAATCAAAGATCAGGAAGGCAGGTACTGATCAAAGCTTTCTAAGCAAGTCTAGTTGTAGGCAAGGGACAGCGTAGTCAATTAAAGCCTTCTAGTACCAGGCCCTAGAGTAACTATTCAATCTTAATTTGGCGTGTTTGTTTCCCAACACTTACTATGAAAAATTCTCAGCATGCAGCAAAGTTCTTAGGTTCATTCTTACATATCACTCACTGCTATATCTTTGCCTTGGTTCACATGATTTCCCAGACTTAGAATGCCTCCATTCTCTCTGTCTTTCTGGATCCAAATCCCACCTGGGTTCTCAAGCCTTCCCTGCCCTCTCTCCTCATTATCTATACCACATACTGACTTTTATTACACAGTGTCCTGTTCTACCGTGTGTGTTTATTCCCTTCTCCACACTAAAGAACGTAGATATTGTATTAGCACACTCATCAGATACCAACACAGAAGAAAGGCTGAAAAAACACTTCCTGGGTGATGGATTTCTATATAAATACACATAGCTGAAATTTGCTGAGGGGGAGTCGGGATGGGTGGAGGAAAAAACAGAGAGACTGCCTGATATGTTCTTAAGACTCTACCATGACCCCGACTTGATCACTTGCCATACTTTACCTAAGTAAGAAAGCTAGGAATTAGAAAAAATTTGTTCAGAGCTTCGTAAATAAGCATTTTAGGTCCTAGTAAACAGAATCACAAGAAAGATCCAAAGCACTACAAAGCATTTCAAAAAAGAATGGTTGGAAATCAAGATTCTCTCTTTGTACATTTAGTTAATGAAAAAGGGCAGGGGCCCAACTTCAAAGCAAACCACCACCTGTTCTCTAAAACGTACAGACGACTAGACTTTTAGAAAGCCCTACTCTCGCCTTCTGTGAGTTGCCTGATCCCTTTACGCTGCAGTGAGGATACGGAAGCCACATGTCTTGGGAAGACGACTCTGGTCAAGGTTTACCTTCTTGGGATGTAGTTACCACAGACGTGAGGAGAAACTCCTCTTTGGGCTGGACTCAGTGGCCCATGAGTGCACCATGGACTCTGTTTTCTTGCTCAGAGAGATAAAGCACCATATTAAAACTCAATATATTTTGGGAAGAAAAGATAAAAACACAAAAAGGGGCTGTCTTATCTTCAGAAATGCAATTCTCAGCTTTGTGAGCTCTGGCATTCAGCTTAGCCAGATTACCAAGCTCATTTAAAAGCCGAAGGCTTTACCCCACCTTTATCGTTTGCTATTTTCAGGGTTTGTTTCCACGAGTGCACCTCAGCTTGTATACATGTGCTTCACCCAATTCACACACATCAGTGAACAGCGGCAGCAGGAACCCAGGTCCACAGCAGGCGGTTTAACGAACTGTACACAGGACAGTGCCAATAGTACGGGGGCCGACTCCCCTGAGGTGGCACACCAACAAGGTTCATATGCAAGGAAAATCCACTTCTGGTGGGGAAAAGCATGTCCCCATCAAGGGAGACATCCAGATGACAGAAAACAAATAACCAAAAATACCAAACACACCCAAACCCAAAACCCTGCCAGGACGGCCTCAGCAAGAAGCCAGAGATTCCGTTAACACAACAGAAAAGCCAGAATCCAGTGTCTCCCAGTATGGATCAGATTTACTCTGCTTTCTACTGGGTTATTAGAAGCCACTCTAAGGCAGTTTCATGCAGGCCTTTTAATCATCTTACACATTCCCTTCATATATATTCTCTGTCAGAAGGGTTGGTAATGGGATTAAGCCATAAGACCAAAACAATATTAAATGATGATGGCGGTGGTAAAGATCTAGGTTGCAATCCAGATGGTAAATGGGCTTTTTCTACATGTAAACACACTGTAAAACTCAACGACTTGGAAGGAAGTCTGCCTTCACTCTGTGAAGAGTGTCCAGACAAATGAGAGTTCTTTCCCAAGACTCATCAAGGAAGTCTCCTGTCTACACAGCAGGACACGCAGTTGGCACTGTTCCCCAATGTGAATGTTGAAGTCAAAAGCGTATATTCAGGAATTCTGAGCTTTTTTCTAGTATAGATCAAGGATGATACAGATCAAAATAAACAGCTTTACCCTCAATAAAGTTTAAGGTGACCTACAGTGATTCAGGAGGGCTATACAAGCATTTTTTTTCATGTTTAACTAGTGACAAACTCATAGAGAATAAGTGTAATTGACCAAAGAAATATCACTAGGGGCAAATAAATGATCAATCGGTATAGTATAAACCCGGCCTGAGATAAAGGCTTCAGGCAAGTTACTTCACCTCTCTGTGCTCTAGCTCCTCTGATACCAGTTCCCTATGTAACTCACAGGGATGTAGGATTAATTTGATAATGTCTGTAAAGTGCTTTGAGCTCCTTAGAGAAAAGTGATACAAGTGGTTATGACTACATCCCACTGAGGTTCTGAGGTCGTACAACATTAAAAAAAAGGTAAAAACAACTCTTTGATAGTTTATTATGAAGAATTTTTATGGCCTGAGATGTTTTATAACCATTTTTTATTAGTCTTTATTATGTGCCCAGGAGATAGGAAACATTCCTAGCTCCCTCTTCTAAAGAAAGAAACCAAGACAGTGACATTTTTGAGATGGGAGGTATTCTTATCTCCATTTTCCAGCTATGAAAAGCAAGACAAGAGAGTGAGTGGCTTTTCCAGCCATATTCAAGAGGTGAAAGGGTTAAGCATAATAAGAATGTGGCAAACATCAAGGGTCACCATCACTTTCTCTGAAATTCTGACGTTATTCTGACAAGAGTGCAGTGAACTAGGAATCAGAAAGCCTAAGATTAAATACTTGCTCTGCCATTTACTAGTTATATAATCTTAAGAGAAGTCGCTTTTTCTTTACGTGTGTCACTTCCATCTGCACACTGGGGTTCAGTGGAGGTCAAATTAGATAAAGTACGTGAAAACTACAGGTAAGACAATGACACACTGTGTAAATAAGTTATTACCTTTATGAGATCTCAATAGTCTTGAGAATACGGGTTCTCCTAACCTCTACAACTTTAGGAAAGACAATTCAGTGCCCTCGGACTAAATGAAATATGTGGTAATAATTTTTAAAATAGCTTTATTGAGATATAATTCACACACCATACAATTCACCCATTTAAAGTGTATGGTTCAATGGCTTTTAGCATATTCACAGACTTGTGCAACCACCACCACAATCAATTTTTGAACATTTTATCACCCCAAAAAGAAATTCCAAACACACTAGCAGTCACTCCCCATTCCCACTTTCCTCTCTCTCTCTCTCTCTCTCTCTCTCTCTCTCTCTCTCACACACACACACACACACACACACACACACACACTTCTTTCCACCCAGGAAGCCATTAATCTACTTTCTGTCTCTATAGATTTGTATATTCCAGACACTTCATATAAGTGGAATCATAAAATATGTGGCCTTCCATGACCAGCTTCTTTCACTTAGCATAACGTTTTCAAGATTCATCCATGTGGTAGCATGTATCAGCACTTCATTCCTTTTACTGCCAAACAGTAATCCATCGTATGGGTATGCCACATGTTATTTAGCCATCTATCAGGCAACGGGTTATTTCTACTTCCTGGCTATCGCGAATAACGCTGCACTGAGTATTTGTGTAAAAGTTGTGTTCGGACGTATGTTTTCACTTCTTTTGAATAGAGACCTAGGAGTGAAATTGCTGAGTCACACGGTAACTCAAGATTGAGATTCTGAGGAACTGCCGGACTGCTTTCCGAAGTGGCTGCACCATCACACATCCCCACCAGCAGGGCCTGAGGAGAAGGTAACTGAAGGAGGACCATAGCAGAGAGACTATGAACTGGGTGCCCACTCAGGGAGCAACGAAACTGGCTCCGCACAGTGACCATTTGTGTTACTGACGACAGGGAGGAAAATGTTTTACACCAAGTTTTAGAAAGAAGAATACTGGCTGTTGGGGCATTGTCCTCCATTTCTCCCTCTTTGCCTAGGCCCAGGCTAAGGCCAAGAGTACATAAAGCAGCTTTTGAAGCACACACTAATGCTGCTCCCATCTCTAATAGAAAGTAATACAGAACTTGCAGAACCAGTCTTTAAAGAGCACTCTACTGGGGCACCTGGGTGGCTCAGTCGGTTGTACGTCCAACTTCAGCTCAGGTCATGATCTCGCAGTCTGTGAGTTCAACCCCCGCGTCGGGCTCTGTGCTGACAGCTCAGAGCCTGGAGCCTGCTTCGGATTCTGTGTCTCCCTCTCTCTCTGCCCCTCCCCCGCTCATGCTCTGTCTCTTTCTCTCTCTCTCTGTCGAAAACAAACATTGAAAAAAAAATTTTTTTTTAAAGCGCTCTATCACCTCTCAGATCCAGGTGGTAAAATACGTTTAAGTCTCTAGAACTGGTATGCAAAATTTATGAAATCTGGTACGCCAGGCCCTCAGCATTCCCTTCAGTGCACCAGGCTGAGGCCAGCCCAAATACATACGTTCAACACAGGTCAAGCACACGCTAGCTCCAACACAGTGTATTCCTGTGGCATCTGCAAGCCAAACAGAACTGGTAGAGGGAAACAGATGGCTTCTAAAAGGGGAAGAGAAGAAAAACAGAAGGTCAGGTAGAAAAGGGTGGGGGGAAAGAAGGGACTGGAAAGAGGGTAAGAGAAAGGAGAAGCATATTTTCTGGTTTTGCTCTTCCCACCTGTCACAGCACTCTCCTTGCTGGTTGCCAGCACGCTCCCTTGCACACACAGCTGCAAGTGACAAAGAGCAGCCACTGTCCTACTCAGGGGGTCCCTTCCATGTTCCATACTGTAAACTGTACTGAAATGCCAACTGCTTACAAGAAAGGGAATTACACACACGTTAAAGCCAGGGGTAGTAAACTGGTGCCTATAGCCAACAAATGAGCACTGAGACCCACAGGTTCCCTACAAAATAATGTAAGACTACCCAGAAAAGATTAAAAAGCAACAGAATCAAAAGACTAAGTACTAAAAAAACATGGCTTATTTTAATTTTATGGATTTGTCAGACCTATGATTAACTCAATCAACGTATTGTATCCTGTCATATATTTCACACACTCACACACGTTCAGTATGCTGTGGGCTCTGCTCTTTTACAATTAAAAGAAAATTAGCAAGTCTTTTCCCCGACAGAGTTAGGGATTGCCATGGGGGATTGCCAATAGATGGAAATGCTTCGCACCAAATTTTAGAAAGGAGAGATACCGGCTCTCGGGGGCATTTTTCTTTCTCCTCAACTTTCCTAGGCCGAAGCAGAAGCCAAGGCGAAGGGAATATAAGCAGCTTTTTACACACGGACTAATGCTGCCAGCAGAGTTCCAGTGGCCTTGCTCGCGGCAGGAGAAGGCGCAGTGACTAACACCGCTGGGTCTTGTTGAAGGAAAGTGGCTGGCTTCCTTTGATCAACCGAGTGATGTGCTGATCAGTGTGATTTCCCTGTTCTGCTGACTGTGAGCGTGTTGGGGAGAGCAGGAGAGCTGGCTTCTGAGAGGCCCATGCAGGGAAGCAAATTCCATAGCTGCCGAATCACAGAAAGCAACAAGAAAGAAAAGAGGGCTGAACTGGAAGCAGACACCTTAATTCTGCCAGCATGTTACTCACCGATACAAGGATCTCTGGGAGGGGACTGAAGTGGGTGCCTCTAAAACTCTAATTCATCCATTGCATTACTGTACATAACTGTTCAACACAGTGATCAAGACCAGGGTCCAAGCTCCTGAAACCATCACTGTGAAAAGTTTTAATCACTTCGTCTTGATGGGGGAAGAGAAAAAAATGGGATTGATTTTTTTTTTTTTTAATTAAAATGGAAAAAACCAGGAACTCATCAGCATAGGTAGCTTTTGGCATAGTTTCTGAGACAAAGGAAGGATGTCCAGCACCTGAGTGTGTGTGCAGGACTACAGCAACAAACCCCTCTATGTGCCAGAGAAGGAGCTGTTGGGTTAACACAAATTAATGTGCTATTCAGATTTTTTTCCCTAGTAAACTGCAAAATTTACCTAAAGATAAATATAGCAGTCTCCTAGTTGTCTGCTCCATTCAGTTGCTACTGAGAAACACTTCTGTTATCTCAAGTTTCATCAGCAGATTGTACTTCTTCCTAGGGAACAACAGCAAAAAGTAGTTTTCTAAAAGCATAGTTCGTCTATGAGGTAAAATATACCACATTTAAATGACTTTTTCCCCCAAAAAAGGATAACTTTCCATCTTTAAAGTTTTAATTCTTGATAAATAGAGTATGTGATTCCTTACACTAGATTTTAATCATTGCTGCTTTAGAGTAAATAGTCAATTGCAAATTGGGCAAATTGCTTTAGCTATCCTAGTACCAGAAATGAAATGGATTAGGTCAGCAGGTGGCATGTCATTTCTGTGCTGCCTGGGGGCCCAAAATACAGTTAGATCATTTTTAATTCTGGTGACAGCAGGAATGAAAACCAGAGCATTTAACATTACCTCCCGCCTCTAGTCTCATAGCCATCTTGGGCACCAAAGAGTTTACAGAAGCCTATAAGCCTACATCCCCAGCATCTAGGCTGCTTCTCCGGCCTCCAGAGATACCCATGTTGAAGCTGCCCAAGGGTATCTGAGACAGCATACTCTGACTTTGGTTCTCAAGACACAAAACTTCTTGTCCACACAAAGTGAGTTCTCTTTAACCATTCTTAAGCATGTCAACATACAATTCCCTTCTGTAGTACTTTCCTTAAAGGAAGAGATTGGTCATGATGCCTCTACTCAAGGGGGAGAGGAAAAACTGTTCAGTCTTTGTTCTAGGGGTGGGGGAATGGGAGGAAGGAATGGACACAAGCCAAGAAACCAAAAAAAGAAAAGGGGGATGATGGGGATGGGGAAACAGGCAGGAGAAGACAGGGAGGAAGAAAAATCCTTCTGTCTGGAAATCAGGGGTCTCTTGCAATGCTAGAACATTCAAACAATCCAACCACAGCTCTTCTGTCAAGCTTCCTTTCCCCGTATGTATTTCAGATTGGTAGTAGAATTAAAAACCTAAGGCAGTCTCCTAAAGTTTGTTCCTATGATATAAGCAAAATGAGATTAGATTACTTAACAGTATCTGGACTCCAAGATGTTACGAGGTGATGATACTCAATTTGCCACAAAGAAGGACAATGGATTTTGATATTAAACAATTTAAAAATTCAAGATTATATGCCCCGTCTTTAGCCAACTGTATTTTTGTGCTTGCACTTTTCTTGCCATTTTTAATCGTAATAAAACAGAAAATAACATCAGCTTTGAATCAGAAATCTAGGTTCAATAACTTAACCAATTATTTTTTGCCTGCCTAGTACCTTTTTGGAGAACTACTCTTTCCCTGTTCATCTAAGAATGATCTCAATCCTGCTTCAGGGGTGGCATGGGACCCAGGTTTGATCAATGAGACACCTCCAGCTCTCTGGTCACACTGGAGGATTACTGTTCGTGGACTGAAAATCACGCCCATGTCTTGTGCCGATACTTCCAAAGAAAAAGAGCGTTCTCTCTTCCTTGGGGTTGACAAAATGGTAGGCTGTAACCTACCAGAGCTGCCAGAAAAAAGCACTGCCAGCACAAGATAGGCTATACACAAACAGAGCCAAAAGAAGGAGAAAGTGTTCTAAAACATAGTTGAAGACCCTAAATCCAGCCACGTCCCTCAATTTACTAGTTACATAAACCAATAAATTCTCTTTTTTGCATCAACAACTTTGAGTTCACTTTCTATCACTTGACACCAAGAGTCCTCACATTACTAAGCCAGCCAAATAACCTTGGACAAAGCATTCAATCTCATTGTATGTCAGTTTTCTCAACTCTGAGGAGGAGGCAAAAAAACATGTTTACCTTATAGAATTGAAAACTGCTAAGTACTACACAGGAGGCATTGATATTTTAACTAAAACAGAAAGTAGAGATACAAGAAATAAGATATTCATGGGGCTAAATTGCTCCTAGCTGCTAGTGCTGATAAGATAACATTCTACTTCTATTAGTTTTCTCATCATTTGCCCCAGTGGGGCCTGTGGAATCTTTATCAACCCTGTTAATCACCTAGTAAAATCTTTAAGTATTTTCCCTTTCACTTTCAACTGACAAGACTTGTCCACCTTCCTGGACATCTCTGACCAAGCTACCTAACAGGTAGCTTACCGCAATGGATAAGCAAAGGGATCACAGAAAGGGAAAATAAACAGTATCATCTTTAAGGGGTGAAGGGGTGTGTGTGTGTGTGTGTGTGTGTGTGTGTGTGTGTGTGAGAGAGAGAGAGAGAGAGAGAGAGAGAGCGCGCGCGCATGTGTGTATGTGTGCGCGTGAGTGCAGTGACGATGCATACACACGCGCTGGGAGAGGAGGTAAAGGAAGAATTCTCACAGGAAGGCAAATCAGGGATGAAAAGAAGCTACCACTACACAAGATGAAAATCTAAGTGCCTCAACTAATGTGCCTCGCCACGCCTTCCCCCGAAGCATTTGTATTCTAAGAGCAAATCTGAGCTATTAAGATCACATTTTCAAGTCAAAATTCATAATTAAATATAATGTGTATTTTGGAATTTGTTGTAGTGGTCTGATAAATGCTTGGTTTCACAGAACACTAGATCACATCTCTCATGAATATCAAAAAGAATAAAAAGCCTTCTGTAAAAATGTACCTGATCTACAAAACATCAATAGGAAAGAAGGATTATTAGTGAAACGAATACCTAGAAGTGAAAGTACTAACGTGTAGTCCTCTTTTGAGTAATGTAAGTGGGAAGATAAGTAAACAAGAAAAGCACAACTGTGCTTTGCGACTATATTTGCAAAAGCTAGGAATAAAAATAATGAATGCACTACACTTTCAACTTTCAAAGTTTCTGGGCCTAAAGATTAAGCATGAATGGAATCATTCTGAAGAGGAGGTTTTATTTCGGGATATTTTCAATACCTCTGACATCAATTAGCTTTTTCATTATACATAAAATTATAACTACATGCTATGCCTGGTAAAAAGAACCCCAAGGCTCAGCATTTTCTAACCTTAATGTTTCATGTAAGCTGAACATTAATATTTTAAAGCAAATAAAATATATGATGCTTTTCTTCAGGTTTCTAACTCACTGAAATGTTTCTGAAAGCTAAAATACATTCATAAACACTGTACACTTTCAACTATAGAGAAGAGTCAAAAAATAATTTCAGTTAACTCATCTTTAAATTTTTTTTTCCAGGGGCACCTGGGTGGCTCGGTCAGTTGAGCATCTGACTTCAGCTCAGGTCACGATCTCACGGTTCGTGAGTTCGAGCCCCACATCGGGCTCTCTGCTGTCAGCGCAGGGCCCGCTTTGGACCCTCTGTCCCCTTCTCTCTGCCTCTCCCACACTTGCACACTCTCTCTCAAAACTAAACATTTAAAAAAATTTTTTTTCAAAGGGGAAAGCTGAAAGTCAGACTATTGATATAATAATTGTCCTTACAAACCATATTATGTAAAGTTTATTCTCTAGCAAAATTCAAACAAATCATTAACTCTAACAAGCCAACACCATATAGATTTGTTCCCAGATTATTCAGGAATAAAAATGCTATGTCAAATTGGCTCAGGGTTATCAGATTTAGTTTGAACAACATCAAAAAACTTTAACTGAACTCAACTTGCCTTTTCCTACACATCTTTGTGTGTATGGGCTCCACTCCCAAAGACTCTAACTTAATTGGTCTAAGATGGGGCCCAGATGCAGTATTTTTCAAATACTCTTCAGGTTATTCTAGGGTACCAACTAGTGTTGAAAACCACTAGTCAACAAGGAGATGTGGCTCTGACTTCAATGTATAGACTAGATTTTACTTTGGTAACTATTCTATAATGGCTGAGAAAAACCATTACTCTTTAAATCTCTATACTTCCACCAATGTGCTGCTAGAAGGTAAGCTCCTTAAGAAGAGAAGTCCTGTCGGCCTTGCTCAGCACTGAAGCCAAGCAGAATACCTGGCACATGAACAGGTGCTCCATAAATATTTGTGGATGGATGAATTAAAAGCTAAAAAGTACACTTCAGTTTTAGTAGTTTGAAGTAATACGGTAGAGACTCTCTTAAACCGGTAATGGTCAGGACCAGTTAGAAAAAAAAAGGGGTCAGGGCGCCTGGGTGGCTCAGTTGGTTAAGCATCCGACTTCGGCTCAGGTCATGATCTCGTGGTTTGTGGGTTCAAGCCCTGCGTAGGGTTCTGTGTGGTCAGCTCAGAGCCTGAAGCCTGCTTCAGATTCTGTGTCTCCCTCTCCTCTCTATCCCTCCCCTGCTTGCACTCTGTCTGTCTGTCTCTCTCTCTCAAAAATAAACATTAAAAAAACTTTTTTTAAAAAAAGGGTCACCTAAATCAGTAAACATAAAAATCTGTACACATACCTAAGCATTTTAACTTAAATGAACATTCATTTGCTAATGCTGTAAGACAGGACCAGGTCTTTTGTTTATATGGATCTATATATTCAAGGGACGCCTAGGTAGCTCAGTTGGTTAAGCAGCTAACTCTTGGTTTTGACTCAGGTCATGATCTCATGGTTTGTGGGTTCGAGCCCCAAATAGGACTCCATGCTGAGGTGCTCGGTGCACAGAGTCTGCTTGGAACTCTCACTCACTCTCTCCTCTCTCTCTGCCCCTCCCCCTGCTCACGCTCATGCATGTGCTTTCTCTCTTTCAAAATAAATAAATTTTAAAAAATTTGTAAAACGTATTCCATAATGCATCCTCTACCATTTTTAGTTGTGACTTTTTTTGTACTTTCAAGTTTTTATTTAAATTCCAGTTAATTAGCATACAGCGCAATATTAGTTTCAGGTATAGAATTCAGTGGTTCATCACTTACATATAACACCCAGTGCTCATCACAAGTAGCCTCCTTAATCCCCATCACTCATTTAGCCCATCCCCCACCCACATCTCCTGTAGCAACCCTCACTTTATACACTTTATAGTTAAAAGTCTATTTTATGGTTTGCCTTTCTCTTTTTTCTCCATATGTTCATTTGTTATGTTTCTTAAATTCCACATATGAGTGAAATCATATGCCATTTGTCTTTCTCAGACTGACTTATTTCACATAGCCAATATACTCTGTGGCTCCATCCACATCATTGGCAAATGGCAAGATTTCATTCTTTTTTATGGCCAAGTAATATTCCATTGTATACATATACACCAGATCTTTATCCATTCATCAGATGATAGACACTTGGGCTCTTTCCATAATTTGGCTATTGTTGACAATGCTGCTATAAACATCAGGGTGCATGAGTCCCTTTGAATCAGTACTTTTGTATCCTTTTTGGTGAATATTAGTAGTGCAACAGCTGGATCATAGGGTAGTTCTATTTTTCACTTTTTGAGGAACCTCCATATTGTTTTCCAGAGTGGCTGTACCAGTTTGAATTCCCACCAACTCCACTTGTGGTTTTTAAATTATGGTGAGAACTTCAAATACTCTGAAGCAATCTGAATGTAGAATCCTTCTAGAATTAAAGTATTATTAAATAATTAAATTATTATATACCCCATTCTTTTACAGCTGTCTTACCCGAATGTGATTGGGCAGCAATTTTTTACTCACTCACCTTTATCTGTTCTTTTCCAAAAACATTTCACTTTGTTTTCTTGGGAACAACTTGCCTTTTCAGAAGTCATTGGTTTATGTAACAGTTAAATTACATAATTACAGTAACAAGAACAAATGGCATAAACAGGTTTAGAAACAAACACAACTCACTCTTGATGAGCATTCCACAACTGATGGGAAATATATGTGAGTACACTAGACAGCAACCTACTGGCCACAGGCATCAGCGGGAGTGACAAGTGACAGTTAAGCCAGTGACTCAGTTAAGACTTTTCTCTGCATAGAGCTTTTACTGTTATACAAATGCTAGCCACAGGTTTCTTCCCACTGACCTTTCCAATTCCCAGAGCAGTCAATTCATCCCTTCACTAGCAGATCATCTGAACTGAGACCAATGAAAAGCATCACCAGGTCTGTATATTGCATCAACAGTGGACCATCAGGTACACAGGAAGTAGGAGTCATGGAATCTCTTAATAACAAGGTATATCCAGGCTCTCTAATTCACATAGAAGGCATTTATAAGTTAACTATTAGGGGATCCATTTAAAATATAATAGAAGATGAGCTTAAAATCAGAATGTCTTAAATGCTCGACGCCTTAGAGCCTTGGTAGTAAAAGCCTCAAAAGGATACAGACAAGTAGAATAGGTCTGTTTTGCTAATTCAGAATTAGCTCCCATTTGGCAGGTGTCTCAAATGAGGACATTCTGGCAACAAAGAACTGCTGCCACCAGGAGGCTCTACAATGTACCTTTTATTGAAAGTCTTAAGATTTAAAATATTCTTGCTTCTCTATAGCTAATGGGGTACCTTTTCAAACACAAGTTTCCCATGGAAAGTTGTTTCTAATAAAGTTAGAGCATTCTTGCTCCCTACTCCCAGGTAATAAAACCACAGATTTTGAATTTTATCTTATAAGAATAAAACAGAACTATTAAAAATGGTTTTAGATTAGGCAGCAATTTTGTTTTTAATTTAGCCTTTCCCAACAAAGCTAGTAACTCCAACCTTATTCCATGGGACATCTGGCAGAAAACTCCAAAAGCAAAATAGACTTTGCATTTTCACTGGCTTGGGCTCTGTGGGCCAGCATCCATAACAAATTAATTCAAATTATTTCTAGGTTAAATATGGAAGCAATGACAACAGCAAAAGGAAAACTTTCACTTCAAGGATCTGAAAACCTTGATTGTTTTCAAATTAGTCTCAGCTAGTATCATAGTCAAGATTTCAAAACAAGGACCTAGACTATTAAAAAATATATCCTTGGTAACATATTTTTTAAAGATAATGGATAAATTTGTTAACAACTGTCAATTTCTAGGAATCTAAACTTGTTCAAGACAGATATGTCATTTCTATTGCCCATGAAACCTTTTTTAACCTGTGTTGTTTATTTCACCAACAGCTCTCCCAGTCAATGAACCAGGAATTAGCTGTAAACACGTAATGTAGATTTCATAGATGCTCCTGTTTGAAGAAATTTAGACAGGGGAACTTTAAGATTAGCTACAGAATCTTTGTACTTTGTGTTAGTAAACAAACCACGTGCTGTCCCTACCCTTAGGGCTCAGTTCCATAAAACAGTTACATTATTACCAAGTGTAAACAGTTTAGTTTTTTGCTGAGCCAATAGGCTTGTTACTTATCTATTTTAAAAACTAATCAAGTGCCATATCTTACAAAGATAACTGATTTTATTTGCTTTAAATAGAGTAAAAAAAAAAATCAAGATGGGTAAAGTGTTGGAAAAAAAACCCAAAACATTAGCACCAAAAATAAACAAAGTTATTATTAGTATTAATCTGTTTTGGTTTACATAAAAACTGTAACCGAGGATTTTTCCTGAGTTCATATTGTGCTTGATTAAAGGAAATAGAATAGTTCTTTCCACTAGATCACGTCCAGTGGGCTATTAATGCTTGAGGCCTTTTCGTTTCCCATCTTAGAACAACATAAGCAGTTACCGTATCACGGCACAATTCCCACAGCTATAATCTTTGAGCATCTCCCCAGTTTTACAGGACAGGGTATCCTATCATCTTTAGCCATTCTCACCCAAGATTCCTCATTTGAACCACAGAACACAAAAACTTATTTCAGTGACTATTTTCTCAATTACCACAGTACACTACATAACTGTTATCATTCTAGTCCCATCAAAATATTAATTCAATACACATAATGGAAACCAAGCACATTAGGGCTTACTTTTCCCACCAAACTCAGTCTTGTTTAGGAACTGTATAAAAGAATGAAATTTATTGAATTACATAGGAAAACAACACTTTTTGTTCTTCATGTTTTGTTTATTCTAAGTAGACCAAAAAATAAAAAATAATAAAAAACTGGTGTCTCTTTAGAAATGTCAAAGATTGGGGAGGGGGTCCTGGGTGGCTCAGTCAGTTAAGCTTCTGACTTTTGATTTCAGCTCAGGTCATGATCTCATGGTTCGTGATACAGAACTCCATGCTGTAAATGCAGAGCCTGCTAGGGATTCTCTCTCCCTCTCTCTCTGCCCCTCCCCTGCTTGTGCATGCTCTCTCTCTTTCTCACTCTCTCTCAAAATAAACATTTTTTTTTAAATGTTAAATATCGCTCAAGTTGAAATAAGGAAAACCAACTAACACTCGAACTCCAATAGCAGTGAGGGGTCTCACAAGTGCAAACCATCAGTAGCCTGTTCTAGAACTTGTCCCAGCTCACTTTAAGGAGGTTTGCCCCATCCAAACTGAGATCAGGTCTTATGACAAGGTACTACCCACGAACTTGGCTTAAACACAACATAGACTTTCCAGGTGAAACCCAACTCAGAGCAGAAAAGCATAAAAATAGGATTCTTAGGGAAATTTTCCTCTAAAACTCGAGGCTTGCACAGCACATTTTCAAGTTTGTCACGGGGTGGCTTAATTGCTAACCTGACTGATGGGTACAAAGCACTATCTGGAAAAAAAGTCTAATCGATTTTTGATGGAAATTCCAAACACACCTTTTTTCTTACTTTGCAAAGCTTTTTGTCAGTTAATTTTCCAACTTGGAGAAGAACTCCTGTCCTGCAGCATCTTACCTATAAGAAAGTCTAGTTAAATGGAAAGGATTTCAAATCTGCGTAGAACAGAAACTAGAGAGCCTGAACACCTAGCTGCACTCTACTGCTGCCTTCCCACAGGGGTGAGCAAAGGAGGAGGTTAAAGGTTAAGTTGTTAAAACTTGGGGCGCCTGGGTGGCTCAGTCGGTTAAGTGTCCAACTTCGGCTTGGGTTATGTTCTCACAGTTCTTGGGTCCGAGACCCATGTTGAGCTCTGTGCTGACAGCTCAGAGCCTGGAGCCTGCTTTGGATTCTGTCTCTCTCTGTCTCTCTCTCTGCCCCTCCCCTGCTCATGCTCTGTCTCTCAAAAATACATATTGAAAATAACTTTAAATAAATCGTCAAAACTCTAAGATGTCAAGTATCATAACCTCACAACTTCTAATCACTTACTCAGGAAAAAATAAATGGATATATCCAACAAAGAAAACATCATGCGTGTTTACTTTTTAAACTATGCTTCATTTATTATACTGTTGGTAAAATGAAATCTGATTACGACTCTAAAAGGCTATTTTGAAGGTCAGTTCAAAGCATGTCAAACTTCTCACACGTGACTAAAAGAAAGGCCTCAACTTAGTCTTGTTGGACTGAAATATTCTCAGCATCTCGACGGATAGCTGGTATAAAGAAACGGACTCAATAAGTATTTGCCAAATCAATTAATTGTTAAAGCTTTTCATTATATTCAAGGTAGAATTCCATCCAGCATGTTAAATAGCTTATCCTTTAAGAAACTAACCCCCAAAATGGGCACGATCTTGCCAGAGAGCAAGCAGGTAATATACAAGGCTTCGGAAACTTTTCGGGGTACCAGCCTAACTCACAACTCCCTTTCTCTGAGAGGCACTCCCTGCTCTAGCCAGGGCTGTACTAGTGACATGGTCCCCTGGTCAAAGCTGATTGGACGAGGACTAGATAACTGGTCGAACCAGGCTCATTACCAAAGATACAACCTTAGGAACTATATACAGTGCCCGGAAGACTCTGCCTGCCAAGTATACAGAGAAGCTGAGAAAGCCTGTCTGTAGACAGCGGAAATGCAGCAGATGCAGAGGAGAACAGAGAGAGACAAGAGACAGAAACTCCCCAGTTCTAGTCCCAAAAGCTGCTCCTGGATTCCTGAGTTGTTCTAACATGGTTCCAATAAATTCCCCTTTATGCTTAAGCTAGTTTGAGGTGGATTCCTTCACACACACCAAAGGCTTCACAAAGACATGTAGACATTTATTTACTCCTTGTCCTGTCACTTTTTACTTCCAAGAAATAATCAAAATTATGTGCGAGTGTTTATGTCCAAGGATGTATACTGCAGAGCTAGACGTGCAACAGTAGAGAACGGAGAACAATCCAAATATCTAAAAATCATGAACTAAAACTAAACAAATCCTATAATCTCCCACTTTCCGAAAGTTTGAGTTCCACCACTTTGTTTTCACAAAAGACCTATATTATTACCTGTTTTCACTAACTGAGACAAATCCGAAGAGGATTTTTGCCTTTAAGAAAAAAGCTGTTACCAGATTAATGTAGGTCTTTTTCATGAGATCAAGAGGGTATAATGCAAACTTTCAGAAAGTAGGGGATATGCTTCACTTTATGCCATCATTTTGGCTTATAAAAGGTTTCACAGGAAAGCTCTATTTTCAAATAGCAGAGAAAACCTGTATCCATATGATAGGATAACATCAAGCCACTAAAAATTAATATTCTTGAAGAATATTTTAAAATGTGAGGAAATGCACAAGACACATTAAAAAATAGGTATTTCAAATATAATAAGCATAATGCCAACCTCAATTTTATTTTTAATACAAATGTATGGCACAGAAAAAAGAAAAAAAAGGATGTAAAACATGGAAGTGAGATCACAGCTAAATTTGATTTTTCTCCTTGCTGAATTTTCCAAATGAACATTCATGACTTTTCTAAAAATGAAATAAAATGTTGAAAGACATGATAGACTACAACCCCCAGCACCAATATTTTAGTCTCCTTTTACAGCTAAGGGATGTGCACGTGCACACACACATACACACATACAGTTATACTGTGGTAACTAATTTTTTTATTTAACTATTAACTCAGTGATATTAAACAACAGAGACTATTTGTGAGTAGATGGATTTGAGGAGGAAGGTCTTCATTCCACTGAGGTGGAAAGGAAAGATGACCTCCCAGTCATTATTTATCATTTAGTAAAGATTCAGACAGAGCAAACTTCAGAAATCGAGCTGCCCTGAACAAGCAGATCAAATAAAAGTCAAAGAAATGGGTACGTAAGGCCCCCTTGTGATCTAGGTTTGTCTTATTTTTATACTTCCCAATGTTCTCCCTCTCACTTCACGATCTGTAATAATGTTCTCAACCAGTAAATCTATCCATCCACCCCTCTGAATAAAGGTAACCTCATATTTTTCTTTGATGTTATTTGAAATTCAAGCAGTCTGAGCCATATGGCCCGGATTCATGTACAGCTCTACCATTTACCAGCTCTGTGACCCTGAGCAAGTGACTTAACCTCTCATCCATAAAATGGGGATAACAATACCTGTACCTCCTAGGGTCACGGCAATGATTAAATTAGTGTGTTTAAAGCACACAGAGAAGCGTCTGGCAAATAGTAAGTGCTATATAACTGTACTATTACTAACACTACAATGTTAAACGTGAAAAGTAAGGAAAATAACAGTGCAAAGTGCTTTGTTTTCAAGCCATACAAGCTCACCTTCTAATCCGCACCTGAAAGAACCTCTGCTCTAGCAATCCTGACTACTTGTAGTCCCTGAATATGCTTCGCTGTTCCCATACCTTTGCACGCTCTCTTCTTTCCGCCTGAAGACATCTGCCCACCTAGCAAACTGCTACTCATCCTTCAACATTCAACTCCAGTATCAGCTCATTTGTGAAGGCTTCCAGAAGTTATTCTCACCCAAAGAATCTCACCTCTCTGGGTACCTGCATATTCTGACTTCAAATTTATTGTAATTGCTGACAGATCCATATTCCCTAAAAAAGCCTAAGCTCAGCAAGAGTAGGCTCTAGGTACACATTTGCCAGAACTTAAATAATTTGGGGAATATTCATTCATTCAACAAATGTTGACTGAGAGTCAATACATTAATGAACAAACAAGTAAAAATCCCTGGCCTCATGGAGTTTAGAGTTTCTGGGCTGAGTATGGTACCAGAAGGTATCAGTCAGTTTAAGGGCAGAAGAGACAGAATATCCCATGAGGCTAAACTCATGAGTAGTAACAGGCATTTATTATGTTTTATATTATTATCATTATCAGAGCCGACATCTATTCTCCACCCAGAAGAGAAACGCAACCCAAGGACGTGTTCATCTCTCTGGTAAAATCCTAAGGACTGTCTTAACCAAACTGCAGAGTTGTGTGTGCCTTGTACTAAGAAAAATGGCAAGGGAGAATTAGGCCCAAGCAGAGACCCCAGCAGTTTGGGGACAAGTGGAAGGCCAAAGACTTAATCAGGATGATATGCCTCAGGAATCCAGGGTACCCCACAAAGACTAAACATTCTATCTAATGCCAAGTCAACTTCCATTTTTCTAATTTTTTAATTGAAGTAATACATACACACAACTTTAAAAGATCGTAATGCAAGACTTAGAATACAAATAGCAGTCCCTTGTACCAACTCTCTCCAAATCTCTAGTTCTTTTGTTCCTTTCAGGAAACCACTTACAAATCTTTAAGAGATTTCTTCAGGTATTTTATCTTCTTATTTTAAAACATATACTCATTGGGGCACCTGGGTGGCTCAGCTGGTTAAGCGTCCAACTCTTGATTTCAGCTCAGGTCACAATCTCATGGTTTGTGGGTTCAAGTCCCACGTCAGGCTGTTCGCTGACAATGCAGAGCCTGCTTGTGATTCTCCCTCTCTCCCTCTCTCTCTGCCCCTCCCCTTCCCGCACTCTCAAAATAAATAAATAAACTTTTAAAAAAACTACCTTAAAAATAAATAAATAAGGGGCGCCTGGGTGGCTCAGTCAGTTAAGCATCTGACTTTGGCTCAGGTCATGATCTGGCAGGTTTGTAAGTTCGAGCCCCACACTGGGCTCCAGGCTGACAGTGAGGTGCCTGCTTGGGATTCTCTCTCTCTCTCTCCCCCTCTCTCTTCGCCCCTCTCCCACTTGTGTGCATGCACTCTCCTTTCTCTCACTTAAAATAAATACATACATACATACATACATGAATAAAATAAAATACATACTCATTGTGATTTCCCAATTTTTCACGTTTATCATTACCTACTGAATTCCTACTACAGATAAGTGAAATTTAGTTCTTACACTACTTTCTCTCGTCCTATCCCCTACTACCATTACAGTCATACTACAATTTTCAATTAAATCCATATTTAAGGTTTGTATTATTAGAATTACGTAAATAACATTAATCAATGAGACAATTAGTATACACTGATTATACTTTTCTTGTACATTGTGTTGTTCCTGGAACTGAAAATGCTTTGCTTTGTTATTTGCTTGGTTTTCTCTATTCCCATCATTAATTCTTCCCCATGCTCTCCAAAGAAGCTATAAAACCTCTCTAACTGATGGCTCAAAACACATCATAGAGTGGCACATGGGTGACTCAGTCAGCTGAGTCTCCAACATCGATTCAGGTCATGATCTTGAGGTTCCTGAGTTCTAGCCCCGCATTGGGCCCTGTGCTGACAGCTCAGAGCCTGGAGCCTACTTCGAATTCTGTCTCCCTCTCTCTCTGCCCCTCCCCCTCTCGCTCTCTCTTAACAATAAATAAACAGGGGCGCCTGGGTGGCTCAGTTGGTTGAGCGTCCGACTTCGGCTCAGGACACGATCTCACAGTCCGTGAGTTTAAGCTCCGTGTCGGGCTCTGGGCTGATGGCTCAGAGCCTGGAGCCTGTTTCCGATTCTGTGTCTCCTTCTCTCTCTGCCCCTCCCCTGTTCATGCTCTGTCTCTCTCTGTCTCAAAAATAAATAAACGTTAAAAATAAATAAACACTAAAAAATAAAAATATAAAAAAACCCACATCACAGAATGTATCAGTCTATTGTTTTCGTTGGCTACATCTTTCCCAGAGACCTCCACCCTGTCCAAACTAAACTGGCGGGTCTCTAAACCTGTTGTGTAACAGTCATCTGGGTCTTTCATTCATCAAACGGGATTTTCTTCATCTCTCTTTTTATTGGATTCTTTGTTTTCTGGATCCACGGCTTCATCTTTACAGGTTCGTTTTTTTGTAAGGAGGTAAGTCTTATGACCTTGCGTGTCTACAATGTCTCTATTATGCCCTCAGACTTGATCAAGAGTTGGACTGGATACAGAATTCCACATTGCAAATTACTGTTTTCCAGAATTTCAAAAGCATCATTCCACATTCCAGTTTCCTGTGTTGCCACTGAAAAAGTCTGATGTCATCTGATTCCCAATCCTTGTTTGCAACTGTTTTTTCCCTCTGAGGAAGCTTTTAAAATCCTATTCCTGTTTGTTGTTCATAAGTTTTGCATTGATGCGCCTGTCAGTATGGGGGTAAATTCTATTAATCTGGAACGTATGGTCTTCAGTTCTGAGAAATTTCCTCGTATTAGTTATTGGATAATTTTCTCTTCTCCATTTTCTGTTCTCTTGGTCCGGAAGTAGACCTTCTGGTGCGATGCTCCAAAATTTTTCTCTTCCATCATTGATCCCTTCATCTCTTCCATTTACTGAGAAATTATTCCAATTTCATCTTTGAAACCTGTTTTTATCATCAAGAATTCTTTTTGTTTTCTAATTGTTCCCTTCTTCTTAACATCCTGTTCTTGTTTCAAAGATGCATTATGTTCTCTTACTGATATGAGGATCTAAAATCATAGTTATTTTGAACTGTCCCTTCCAATTTTCTGGGTGTGTTTTGATTCTCATTTTAGTGGCTTCCCTTATATACCTGGGATTCTTGGCTGTTATGTTTGTATTTAAGAAGGACTAAGGGTGTGGATGGGGTAACTAAAACTCTATCATACACTGTTGGTGGGAATGTAAATGGTACACATTTTGGCAGTTTCTTTAGAGTTAAAAATACACCTACCACACCACCCAGCCACACCTAGAGCAATGAAAGAAATCTCTCCACACAAAGGCTTATTTATATATGTATGTTCATAATAGCTTTGTTTCTAATAGCTAAAAACTAGAAACAGTCCAAAGAGTAGATACTGTATATGCATATTTATTAAAATTCTAAAATATGGGGGCACTGGGTGGCTCAGCTCCTCGAGCATCTGACTCTTGATTTCAGCTCTGGTCATGATCCAGAGTCAAACGATCAAGCCCCATGTCAGGGTCCGCACTGAGCATGGAGCGTGCTTAAGATTCTCTTTCTCTCCCTCTGCCCCTCACTCCCCCTCTTGCTCTCTCTCTCTAAAATTAAAAAAAAAATTTTTTAATTCTAAAATACGTAAACTTAATCTATAGTGACAAAAAGCAAACTAATGTTTACCTGGGGATGTGGCTGGGGGGGTGAGAAGAAGGGAGGGAGAGATTACCAAGGGATACAAGGAAACTTTTAGAGGTGACAGATATGCTCATTATCTTGATTTGATGGTTTCACCCTGTCAAGAACAAAACCCTTTTAAAAGTGTGAGTTTATTTCATATTAATTACACCTCAATAAATCTAGAAGAGAGAGGGAAAATGGGAATAAGAGAGAGAAAAAGTATCCAAAATAAAAGAGGTATTTAAAAAAATGAGGCACTAAAAATGAATTGAAAACTGTGGGGCTGGGGACACCTGGGTGGCACAGTGGGTTAAGTGTCCAACTTGATCTTGGCTCAGGTCATGATCTCACGGTTGTGAGATTGATCCCCAAGTCAGTCTCTGTGCTGAGTGTGGAGCTTGCTTGGGATTCTTTTTCTCTCTCTCTCTCTCTGCCCCATCCCTGCTCACACATTCTCTCTCTTTCTCAAAATAAACAGTTTTAAAAAAAGAAAAAGAAAGAAAACTGTGGGGCCGACATAAGAGGGTCTTCTCATTTTCAGCGTCGCACTCCCTCCTGCCCTAGACTGTTCTACTGTGCCTAGTATCTCTGAATCAAGTTTCTCTCTGGTTAAATTTCTCTAGAGTAATGTTTGGCAAACTTTTTCTATAAACAGCTACGTCTTTGCCACAACTACTCAATTCTGCCATTGTAGCACAAAGGCAGCCACAGACAATATGTAAATGAAAGATGCGGTTGTGTTCCAATAACTTTATTTACAAAAACAGGCAGGCGGCCAGATTTGGCCCAGGTGCAGGCCATAGTTTGCCAATCCCTGCTCTAGAGAATCATACTAGTCTTTGCATCTTTGGAGAACTAATCAATTTCTCTTCAGAAGTGATGGCTATAAAATGCTTTATACCTACAGAAGACAGTTAAGCAAATAAAAAGGGAAAGGGGAGCCATGAAACCGGGATACCGAAAACCTAAAAAGCGTTCTGCCATTAGCAGCAGGGGCAACACTTCTGATAGCTTGCAAAAAGTGTCTCGTCTGATAAACTCACATCTACGACAAACAGAAATCGGAGCAGGAAAAGCAGGTCTTCAGAAGCTTTTGTGACAGGTGTTTATAAATGGCTTCCAACTGTTATTTTTGCCTACCTTGACTTCAGTTGGGGGTTTTAAGGTATGAGTAATAGTCTGGGAGATTTTGCTCCAAATTTTTTTAACCGAAGTATAGCTGACACACAATGTTACATTAGTTTCAGGTATTTAAAACAGTGATTTGACAAGTCTATATGTTATGCTATGCCCACCAAAAGTGTACCTGCCATCTGTCACCATACAACATCCTTGCAATACCACTGACTAGATGCCCTATGTTCTGTTTTGCCCCTGTGACTTACTCATTCCATAACTGGATGTCTGTGCTTCCCACTCCTCTCCCCTCTGGCAACCATCAGTTTGTTTTATTTATGGGTCTGTTTCTGCTTTTTGTTTGTTCATTTGTTTCATTCTTTAGATTCCACATGAAGTGAAATCATATGGTATTTGTCTTTCTCTGTTTCACTTACCATTATACCCTCTAGGTCTATCTATGTTGTCACAAATGGCAAGATCTCATTCTTATTTATGGCTGAGTAATATTCCAGTGTGTGTGTGTGTGTGTGTGTGTGTGTGTGTGTGTGTGTGTGTGTGTGTGTGTTATCATTCACTCCTCTGTCGATGGACACCTGGGTTGTCTCCGTATCTTGCCTATCATAATAATACTGCAATAATCACAGAGGTGCACATATCTTTTTGGATTAGTGTTTTTGTTTTCTTTGGGCAAATACCCAGTAGTGGAATTACTGGATTGTATGCTATTTCTATTTTTAATTTTTTGAGGAACCTTGATAGTGTTTTTCCACCGTGGCTGTACCAATTTACATTCCCACCAACAGTACGAGGAAGTTCTCTTTACATCTTTTCCAACACTTACTTCCTGTCTTTTTGATTCTAGCCATTCTGACAGATATCAGGTGATATCTCATTGTGGTTTTGATTTGCATTTCCCTGATGGTTAGTGATGTTGAGCCTCCTTTCATGTGTCTGATGGCCATCTGCATGTCTTTGGGAAAATGTCTATTCAAGGTTCTCTGCCAATTTAAATGGGATTTTTTGGTTTTTTGGTGTTGAGTTGTATAAATTCTTTATGTATTTTAGATATTAACTCCTTATCAGACATACCATTTGCAAATACATTCTCTCACTCAGTAGGCTGCCTTTTCATTCTGTTGATGGTTTACTTTGCCATGCAGAAGGTTTTATTTCAGTGTCATCCCAATAGTTTACTTTTGCTTTTGTTTCTCTTGCCTGAGGTCACTCCAGATTTTTCCTTAATTTATATATTCTCGAGAGAAAAAGAGAGAGCGTGAGCAGGGGAGGGGCAGAGGGAAAGGGAAAGAGGGAGAGAATCCCAAGCAGGCTCCACACTGTCAGCAGGGAGCTCCACACCATTAGCACGCTGTCACCATCAGTGTGGGGCTGGATTCCATGAACCGTGAGATCATGACCTGAGCGGAAATCAAGAGTCAGACGCTTAACCAACTGAGCCACCCAGGTGCCCCTCTAATTAAAAGGTGGATTAACTCACAATCTTCTACAAATTTGTCTCAAATGCATGACCAATTACTACAATCTGTAATAAATGAGATACATGCTCAGGAAAACAAATCTTAAGTTCTGTCAATTAACACACTCCCCAATTTCACTGAATGCTTTTCCTTCAGGCATTATAACTTTTCAGGATAAGTTTATCTGTGCTTCCTGACTCCACAGGAAAGGAGTACTAATTTCTTTTCCAATTACTATATTAGATGACAGAAGCACTGGATAAAATGAGATCAGCAATAATCATTCACTGCTCATTAAAAGAACTAGGTTCAGAATTGATCTCTACCTTTAGTTGTCTTCTTAGTCAAAATGATGTAATTTGTTTTGGCAAAAGGTAGAAAGGTTTTTTAAAAGGTGATGGAGATGGGAGTAGGAGAAAAGGTGACAAATTAAACACATCAGTTGAAGATTTCTAAGGCCTCATTTTTCAGAGCAAAGGAATGTTTGGTGCTTAACCGACAGAAACTAATAATCGCTGTCATTTTCAGATAGAGCTAGCCGGAGAGAGGTTAGCCAATCCCTGCTGATTCACACAAACATTTGCTTCCTGAGTTCAGAGTAAATCAACTTTGGGGAACATGTCTTGTGTGAAGATAATTTTACAGGGCACCTCTCTAACCAGCTACCATGAGTAAACAGCAGCCCAAGAGTAAACCACTTTTTTCTGTCTGGTTCTCTCACCCTCATCTGCTGGGAAAAAGAAATGCAAGAATCTGTGATCTGGCCTTCATTTACAGTGTTCAACATTTTAAAAAACTGAAATCCATAAGTACCATCGGGATTTGACAAACTTTGGTTTTCCGAAATCACATAGGTGTGAAAGTATTGTTAACAAAGGGACATCCAGGCTGCCATGCTTCAAAGGCATGGAATATTAATATTAATAACAATGGTGATGATATAGTTTATAAACAAGTATTTTAAATATCAAACAATTTCAAAAATAATTTGTATAGCTCACATTTGAAATAAATTACATTATTTTCTATAACAGATTTACGTTCTTATAATATATTGCTTTGGCAAAGAGCAAAATTATTTTTGTATTCCTTGCCCTAAAGCAGGTTGCCAGCTAGGGTGACAAAGGGAGACTTTTCTAAAAATAATCCACAAAACCAGTAAGAAGCATTAATGGAAATTTTAACTTTACAGTATTTGAGGATTCATACATCTTCAGATGTACATTATTATTAATTTACATTAGTAGAGAAAACTGTTACAGTGATAGATGGAGACAGACACTGTTGACTGCTTTTTCAACATCCACTATTCTCTATCCCTTCTCCTTCCTTACTAGCAAAAACCAATTCTGTTTGGGTGTCTAGCCTCAGAATGTTTCAGAGGTGAATCCTCAGCTCTAGAACATACATCAGTCACTGGCATGTGACAAAAATGGTCAATGAAATGCAAAGTCTGTTGAAGGGCCTTAAAAAATGTCTCTTAAAAAGAGACACGAATAACTAGTCCTTTTTTTTGCCCTGGAATGTTCATTGGTGAGTATATAAAGCCTGGACATAACAACAATGACCATGAGCAATGTCTGCTGACACGGTGACGGAGGCAGAGCAGAAAGAGGACCAGAACGTGGGTTCTCATGGTGTTCCCAAGCTGCTGAACTGGACAACTCTAGCAACTTATTAGGTGAATTAGTAAGTCCAGTTATTGTTTAGCCACTTTTAGTTAGCCTTTCAGTTACATACAGCTAAAAGCGTCCGAACTGACACAATTATAATGCCCATAATTACAGATGAGGAAGCCAGTTCAGAGAAAATTCAACAGACACAAGGCCAGTCAGTAAGTGGCACAGTCAGGATTAGAACTGCTTGCTTTTCTCTAACAAATGTTTAAGCTCCATTATGTGTGAAGCACTAGGTATACACTGGGTTTTAAGGGTGAAAGGAATGCAGTTCGTAGAGACTCCCAATCTAGAAGGGAGATAAACATACAGTTAAATGTGATAAGAGGAACAGAGCAAGGAGCTACTGATTCACAAAAGAAAGCATTTAACTATGCCAAAATATGTTAGGGATGGGTATATCCAGGAGAAAAAAAACTTTCTTATTTATTTATTTTTTTTAGTGTTTCTGAGACAGAAAGAGACAGAGCATGAGTGCGGGAGGGGCAGAGAGAGAGTGAGACACAGAATCTGAAGCAGGCTCCAGGCTCTGAGCTGTCAGCACAGACAGAGCCCGACGCGGGGCTCGAACTCACAAACCGTGAGATCATGACCTGAGCTAAAGTCGGTCACTCAACTGACTGAGCCACCCAGGCGCCCCTAAACTTTTTCTCTCTAAAATTTCAAAGGACAACTTCATATGATTCTTATATGTCAAAATAAACATTTTTTTAAAAACTGCCAAAGAAACGGATGTAATCTCATAAACACAATGTTTAACAAAATAAGAAAGACATAAGAGTATACCCTATGTGATTTCATATGTAGGCAAAATTGATCTATGCTCTTAGAAGTCATGACAGTGGTTTCTCTGGTGGAAGGGAATTAGAGTGAACTGAAGAAAACCCAAAAAAGTTTCTGTAGTAATGGGTAAAACATCTGATACTGACATGGGTGCTAGTTATCCAGGTGTTTTAGCTTGTAAAAATGTATTGAGCATATATACATACACATAAATATATATACATATATGTGTAGTTTTCTATACTTATATTACTTCAGTAGTTCAAAAAACTAATATGTTCCTTACAAAAAATACAAACAATAAGAGTATAGAAAGTTAAAAAGTGCCAGCTACCTTGGTCACCTTTCTTGAATCCCACACTTCTGAGAGGAAATTACTGTTAACAGCTCCATGCAAACCATTCTAGATAATCTAGAATTTTTCCCACATATTTTCAAGTATAAATGACCAGAAATGCATATACACAAATGATTTTTTAATATTTTGTATTTTAAATAATAAATCATAGTGTACATGTTTTACAATTTGTTTTTTAATCTTCCATTCATCTTTCCATTCAGTTAAGTACTTCATAATATGCATATATTGTTAACTCTTATGTATTACTTGCTAATGCACACTGATATATTTGTAGTTGTTTCCAATTTTTCATGTGTGGGTATTTCTGTACTATATTGCCCTGTAAAGGAGCCTGCCAAGTCAAAGGATAGAAGATTACCCCAGATTTAGTACTAAACAAAGAAGATAGGAAAGGATATTCTAGGTCAAAGAAACAATAGAACATAACCAAGAAAACTTAAGTATGTGTCAAGTCTGGAGGACAAGGTGTATATAGGAGTTCAATGGAGAGGCTTATGGGTGAGATAATGAAGGGTTTTCAGAGCCACCATAAGGAGTTTGGATTTTTTCCTAGAGCCTAAGGCAAAGGGAGCTACTGAAGCATCACAAGCAGAAAAGCCAACATGCAAGGGTTGTATTTAATATCTTCCTGATAATAGTGAAAAGCTGGATGATAAAAGATAGGGACTGGATACAAGGGAATGTCATGGAAAGGGAGTATGCCATGGGCAATGTGGTAAGGAGACTGAATAAATAGGACTTTGTAATTATGATGAGAGACTGAGAGAGAGACAAAAAGCCCATGATGACTTCCAGGTTTCGCGTGGCCACTGGACAAATGGAGTGTCATTAACCAAAAAGCAAGAGAAGCAGAATTTAAAGGGGGTGGATTTGGGGTTCCATCTGGAGAATATGGAGCTCTGGGACATCCAATTGGCAGAAGCTGACAATGCATATCTATCTGGAGATCTGGAGAGAGAGGAAGAAGAAATAAAGATGTGGAGGTGTCACCCAGTGGTGGTTTCAAGCTGTATGTCACCCACAGAGGGAAAACAGAGCAAGATGAAAAAGAAATCAAGGATGAAACACCACAGGATATAAATTTTTAAAGGGGAGGCTGAGGAGGAAGTACCTAATAAGGAAAGTGAGTAGATGCACTCAAAGAGGTCAAAAAACCAGGAAAGGAAGGTTCTTGGTTCTCTGCAGAAGAAAATGGTCATTAATCCGAAATGCTACAATTAGTTCAAGTAAAATGAAGTGAAAAAAAAAATGTACTTTAGATCTGGCAATTTTGTTACTGCAAGTTTCAGTGAGCTCACTAGAAGAGAATGAGGACGGAAACTGACTGCAGTGGGTTGTAAAGGGTTGGAAGTTAGGAAAAAGCAACATCAAATGCAGACTAAGATAAAAACAATAGAGATGAAACTTTTAGGAACATTAATAATAAAAGGACAGAGAGGGCAACTGCAGAAAGAAATTAAGAAACAGAGGAATTTTTGTTATTTAAGAGGATAAAAGAGACGTAAGCATGTGTTAGAAGGTCGGGAGAAAAAGCCTAAAGAGAACTCAAAGAAGGTACAACAGACAGAGATAACTGATGTAGCAACACCACAGAGAAGACTGTCTCGATAGATCAGGTTTCCAGACTGATGGCCCGACTCATTTACTGGTTTATACTACTTCACTTTATAAAAGTTTTTCTTTTCTGAAACCAAGATAAAGCTGCTCTGAATTGAAATAGTTTAATATGTTATTGAATACTCTTAAAACACTCAGGTAGGAAACTATTGAGCATATTTTTTCTCAAAGACAGGAAGTTGAACTATTTGAATGGGAAATCTTTTAATGGTAAAATGCATTAGCCATTACAGGCCATCACACTAGGCCATCACATCACAGGCCACCTTACTAGACTACTAGCTTCTTGAAAGCATAATGATTTAATACATTCCAAAACAACTGCTACGTATCTACCACACTAGCCTTGAGGGGTACAAATATGAGCAGGACACATTCTCTCTCCTCAAGGAGCTTACAAATAATTACAACACAGTGCACTGGGTACAAATAAGAGAGGTGGACACAAACGCCATGAGTACACAGAAGAGGGGTATCTGGCTTTGCCTGGAGAGTGGCAAGAAGTCAAGGAAAACTTTCTAGAGGATCTTTGCTTACACTGGGTCTTCAAAGGATAAGGAATTTACCCAGTAAAGGGGAAAGAGAATTCCGGCTGTAGAGAATAGCATACGTAAAGGCGTAGAGAACTGAGTAAGCCCAGTAAATATAGGTGACACCCGGAATTTCTGGAGTATATAAAGCAGGAAAGGATACAAGAGAATCAATCAAGAATGAGCTGCTAAAGGCATCACCGCTAATGAGCTTGAACATCTTATAGGTGATAGCCAATCACAGAGAAGTAACACTGCAAGATTTTTTTTTTTTAAATCTTAATTCCAGGGTAGTTAACATAGTGTTACATTAGTTTCAGGTATACAATACAGTGATTCAACAGTTCCATATATTACTCAGTGCTCATCAAAGGGGACTCTTAATCCCCTTTACCTATTTCACCCATTACTCTACCCACCTCACGTATGATAACCATCTGTTCTCTATAGTTAAGAGTCTGTTTAGGGGCGCCTGGGTGGCTCGGTCGGTTGAGTGTCCGACTTCGGCTCAGGTCATGATCTCACGGTCCATGAGTTTGAGCCCCGCGTCGGGCTCTGTGCCGACAGCTCAGAGCCTGGAGCCTGTTTCAGATTCTGTGTCTCCCTCTCTCTCTGCCCCTCCCCTGTTCATGCTCTGTCTCTCTCTGTCTCAAAAATAAATAAACGTTAAAAAAAATTTTTTTTTTAAATAAAAAAAAGAGTCTGTTTATTGGTTGGTCTTGTTTTGTTGTTGTTTTTTTATCCTTTGTCTCGTTTCTTAAATTCCACATATGAGTAAAATCATATGGTATTTGCCTTTCTCTGACTGGCTTATTTCACTTAGCATTATACTCTCTAGGTCCATCCATGTTGTTGCAAATGCCAAGATTTTGTTCTTTTTTATGGCTGAGTAACATCCCACTGTATGCTTAAACCACATCTTTATCCATTCATGTATCAACCACATATTTATCCATTCACCTATCGGTGGACACTTGGGCTGTTTCCATGATTTGGCTACTGTAAATAATGCTGTAGTAAACACAGGGGTGCATATATCTTTGAATTATTGTTTTCATATTTTGGGGTAAATAGTAGTGAGATTACTGGATCATAGGGTCATCCTATTTTTAATTTTTTAAGGAACCTCGATACGGTCTTCCACAGTGGCTGCACCACTTCGCATTCCCACCAACAGTGCACCAGGGTTCTTTTTTCTCCACAACCTCACCAACATTTGTAGTTTCTTGAGTTTTTGATTTTAGACATTTTGACAGATGGGAGGTGCTATCTCACTGTGGTTTTGATTTGCTTTTCCCTGATGAGTGATGTTGAGCATCTTCTCATGTGTCTGTTGGTCACCTGGATGTCTTCTTTGGAGAAATGTCTGTTCGTGTCTTCTGTCCATTTTCTAATTGGATTATTTGTTTTTTTTGGTGCTGAGTTTTATAAGTTGTTTATGTGTTTCAGATACTAACCTTTATTGGATATGTTATTTGCAAGATTTTCATTCTTTGTACCCTCCGTGGACCTGGTACCATGCTTTTCGCTATAGAAAAGTCACAATGAATGTGTGCAGAATAAACAGAAGAGTCAGAATCTTAGAATGATAGAGATTCTAAGATTTTGTTTGAAAAAAACAAAACAAAAAAAAAAAAAACACAGATCCTAGGGAGAAGGGAATAAATTGAAAGGAATAGAATATTTAAAAGCACAAATTAATTTCCTAATATAGAATAATGAAGTCAGAATTATGCTGACAAAGGCTGTTAAATAAGCATTTGTTGTGCACAACATCCTACCAGTCAAAAGTTAGCTTAATATTCTTCAAAGAGTCAAAGTAAAGAGTCCCTAAATACAGGGTTTGGGAAAAGTTCCACAAGCTTGGACTTTGACCAGACTTTCACTGCTTGAGGCAAATGCTCTTTGATAATTAAGAGATGAGCAAAGAAGGGGGAAAATACAATAGATTCTAGTAGTTTAGTGTCAAGTTTAATGTAACATCTGATGACAAGCATTAAGAATTTCAAATTTATTTATTTGTAGATGTTTATTTTATCTTTGAGAGAGAGTGAGCTAGAGGAGGGGAGGGGCAGAGAGAGAGTGAGACAGAGGATCTGAAGTGGACTCTGAGCTACCAGCAGAGAGCCCCATGCAATGCGGGGCTTGAACTCACAAAAGGTGAGATCATGACCTGAGCTGAAGTTGGAGGCTTAAACCGACTGAGCCACCCAGGCACCCCTCAAATTGAATTTAAAAAGTCATTCCAGGGGCACCTGGGTGCCTCAGTCAGTTAAGCGTCTGACTTCGGCTCAGGTCACGATCTCACGGTTTGTGGGTTTGAGCCCTGTGTTGGGCTCTGTGCTGACAGCTCAGAACCTGGAGCCTGCTTTGAATTCTGCCTCTCTCTCTTTCTCTCTCTCTCTCTCTCTCTCTCTCTCTCTCTCTCTGCCCCTCCCCCACTCACACTCTGTCTCTGTCTCTCAAAAATGAATAAACATTTAAAAAAAATTGTTTTGAGTCATTCTAGGGGCACCTGCGTGGCTCAGTCAGTTGTGCATCTGACTCTTGATTTCAGCTTAAGTCACAATCTCGTGGTTTGTGATATCAAGCCCCACACTGGGCTCCACACTGACAGCACAGAGATTTTCCCTCTTGGGAAAATCCCTCTGCTTGAGATTTTCCCTCTTCCTCTGCCTCTGCCCCTACCCTGCTCATGTGCTGTCTTTCTCAAAATAAATAAATAAACTTAAAAAAAAAAAGTCATTCCATTTGCCAGCATCAAAAATAAATGATTAAACGAACTGAGAAGATTGCCCTAACCTACTAAGAGAAGCAGACTGCTGCATTTGGTAGAAATCACCAACTTACTTATTTCCGCCATCACACTGAGGTAAAATGTTCTATAATAACATGGCACGCATTATTAAAATATGAATAACTTCATCAAGCTTCTCTATCTTAAAGAGATAATCATATCTTGATTAGTTAGGTACAATCCTGGCAACAGTGACAACTGTACTCCAAGACGAAGGTTTAAAAAACAACAGGGAGAAGAAGCTGATGTCCTATGTACACAAGAGGCAGGAAACTCAACAAACAACTGGACCAATGGTTTCCCATAAATAATTGTGCAGGAGGGATGAACTTGACTAAACCCTAGGGAACTCCTAAGCTTTGGACAAAGATGAGGTCAGATTCCCATCATAATTCAAGGATCTCTACTCTAAGAAAATAACAACTCTAGATTTTAATGTGATATGCCACTAGTTTGATTATGAATGAGAACAGGTAACATTCTACGGTCACTGGCATCAGAGGCTGGAGGTAGTCATGTATCAGGTTACCATTATTAGACAACAAGAACCAATTTACCTACTTGACTCCAAGGCAATGACACGTAAAGGCAATGTAACTATTGTGCGTAACGTCCTTTTTGAAAAAACATTTGATAAGGGTCCACAGAGTACTTTAAGAATATAATTAACTCAATAAAACTAAACAAAGAATACCTACAGTGATCTGGATTCTAGTCTTGAATCAGATACTGATTAATTATATATATAATCATAGCTAAGTCACAGTCCGTGTCTCAGTTTATGTATTACACTGATGTGCTTACTCCTGACTGTATTAAATGTTCTAAGTCCTTAAAAAAAAGCAGTACCTGAAAACAAAAGGAGTACTTGACATATAAGGGTAAAGGTGTTCCATATGAGATGAAGTTAACCACCATGACTAAAGCTAACAATTTCCATTTAAACAGAACTTACCTCCAAAAACATTCAGTACATTCAAAAGATATACATGTGCATTAATTCCTAAAAGGCACTATCCAAGCATTCCATAAATAAGGAAGGAGACATATTAAATTACTAACGCAAAATCTATCAAAATAGTCTGTTACAGAATCAGGAATAGAATCAAACTCCCAATTTCACCTCCCCCCCCCCCCACAGTCCATTGTTCAAATCACCTACTTAGCTTAAATTATGTTGTTCTATGCATCAGAAACATAATTAGTTATGACAGGAACAGAAACTTCTCTCCCAAAGGCTTCAGAATCCATTTTAGTAAAACATGTTCAAATTTAAAATGAGAATGGTTTCATAAATGGCAACTATTTATTAAACTCAGAAAAGTATTTCATCTTGTATTGGGTTAAGCAATCTGTATGGAATAGAGACTATAATTTTTAAACACAGAAGCAGAAAAACAATCCAGTAGCAAAGACCAAAGACTATAAAGGTGTCTACCTCTTTAAAAAGGAACAAGAAAAATAGGAGAAAGGGTAAAAGAAAAATAAATCCTAAAACTACAATGTTTGTAAGGAATACTATGGAATATCTATACCACGGACAAATGGCTTGAAAAACACACCTCCAGAGAAGTATCAGATACCTATTACTCCATCCTCCTAGCAATATGTTTTCTCCCCCTACAGGGTATCTCCTGGGAAAAATGAGGTACTCTCATATATGCTGTTAATCTGACACAACATTTTTTGGAGGCTATCTGGAAATAAGTAGTAAAAGTCTGTTGTTGTTTTTAAATATACTAAACTTCTTTTATACTAACTTTGACCAACTATGGTAGATGGATTATTGTTCTCAATTCTTTATATTTGTACAAAATTATACATCCACACCCTCTGTCATGAAGCTTTCCAGGACTTGGCCACATGATTTGTTTTGGCTAATGAGATGTCAACAGTCTTGAGGCCAGGAGAGGCTTAAAATGTATTTTGGTAGTTTGGCCTGCTTCTTGTATTCGGTGATAAACCATGAAATGGGATGCTCCAGGTGGCTGCCACCCCTTTGTGGTAGGCCTCAGAATGAACACATATAGAACAGATCTAACCCAACCTGCAGCCTGGAGGGAGGGCCAGCCAACCCACAAACTGAAGTAGATGTGTCCAGCCAAGCTCAGCCTAGATCAGGGATACCCCATGTGATATACAGACCCAGTGTGTTGTAAGCCGCTCAAAAAAACACTGGTTTGTTATGCAGAACTATTACAGCAATAGCTGACAAATACACCCAGTAACCTCACACCTAAGAATTTATCCTAAAAGCAGTCAGAGAGAAACAGATTCACACACAAGTGTGTCAATCACAGCAATATTTACAATAGCAAAAAACCTGGAAACATCCTATCATCAAATATTAGAGGAGTAACTACATTATAATCTAGCTAGACCACTAAATATTTGAACCCATAAAAATAATGTTAAAAAAACACTCAAAAATGTAAAATGCTCATAAAACTTTCAGTTTAAAAGGCATAAAAAGCAAGACTATTTTTTTTTTTTTTTGAGAGAGAGAGGGGCAGAGGAAGAGGGAGAGAGAATCTTAAGCAGGCTCCCACAAATTCTGCTTAAGATTCTCTCTCTCCCTCTTCCTCTGTCCCTCTCCCCCACTGACATGCTCTCTCAAAAAAAAGTTTTTTTAAATAAAAAATTAAAATTAAAAAATTATCTAAAAATAGAGAAAAAGATAAAGTGGATAAAATAATTCACTGAAGAAATACAAATGCTTTTCTGTACTAAATATTATTTTATGCTAAATATTATACAAAATACTATACTCAGACTAAAGAAGTAAATAAGACAAACATGTTCCCTAAAACGGTTTCTTTTTTTTTAAATTATTTTTAAGTTTATTTACTTATTGAGAGAGAGAGAGAGCGCACGCGCACGAGCAGAGGAGGGGCAGAGAGAGAGAGGAGAGAGTGAGAATCCCAAGCAGGCTCTGAGCTGACAGCAGTGAGCCCAATGCAAGGATTGAACTCACGTGAGATCATGACCTGAGCCGAAGTTGGACACTTAACCAACTGAGGCACCCAGGCGCCCCTGTTCCTTAAAACCTCTCGAAACTAACAGTCTATTGAAGAAGATCTATATTAAAAAAAAATTATTATACATGTGTAGTTACAAATGGTGATAAGCTACTGTGACAGAAATATTGTTTCTTTCCCCCGTCTTACTCAGTACCAGAGTCCCTGAATTTTATCTGCCTATGGCCGCCTGGAATAGACTACGCTTTCCAGCCTTCCTTGCTCCTAGCAGGGCCCGCATGACTAAGCTCTGACCAATGGGATCTAATTGGAAGTGGTATATACAACTTCCAGTAAGCATCCTTAAAAATAAAGGGCTTGCTTTTTGTTGTTTTTCCCCCTTCTCACCAGATGGAGCTGATATTTTGGACTATGATGTGGAAGCTTCATGCTGAGAGTGGCAGAGCAACAGAATAGGAGGAGCCTGGGTTCCCTGACACTGTGGAACCACTATCATCGGTCCTCGTACACCTACAGGGCTCTTACATAAGAGAGAAAGAAAATTCTACCTTGTTTAAGCCATTTTCATTTTTAGTTTTCAGTCATTCACAGCTGAACCTAATCCTAACTGGCACAGCTATGAAAGAAAAATGAAGGGTTCAATAAGAGATTATAATAGAAACAGTTGATTTTGACAGGAGGAAGGCGTCTAAGGGACAGGTCCTCTGAAGCAGTAACATTTAAGCTGTGACCTAACACTCGGCCAGGAGAGCACCAGGTGAAGAGAGGTTGGGTAACAAACTGTTCAAGGCAGGGGAAATCAAAGACGCAACTTCTATGACTTAAGCCTGAGTCACCACAGGGACAAGCAACAAATTTGGGGATGTTAAGACTGCTTCTGCAGTGAAACAGAATAAAAGCAGAGTAAGGAGTAAAGGAGCTAGATGGAGGGACTCCAATATCAGAACCTCTATTCTGACAAGCAAAAGACCGACCGCACATCGTGCCAAACTGAGGAGGGAGGGGTGCCGAATGAGAATGAACTCTGTTAAAGAAATTAATAGTTGCTTCCACACTTCAGTATTACTAGTGTTTGAAATAGCTGGATTCTCTGATTAGAGTGGTTCATATACCATGAGGAGAATGTCATTAGGTATTTAAATGCTAACTCTCCCTGAAACAGACAAAAGTTTGGTGTTAAAATTTTTTAAAATAATGTTTCTTGTCTATTTCTGGTTATAAAAAGAAAACATATTCATTGTGGAGAATAAAGCAAATATACTAAGACTATAAAGAAAAAATAAACTACCCGTAAATTCATCACCTCCCAACGTTTCATGACACTGTTTTCCACGTATTTACATGCCTCCATACATATATATACATACAACACACTAAAAACCAGGACTGTAATGCACAGGAAGCTGATGTGTTTTTCACTTGCTTTATCACGAGCACTCTCTGGATCATTAACATATTCTTGAAACCATGACTTTTAATGGTTCCATAACATATAATTTGTTTAGCCAATCAAGTCAGGAGATTTCCCGAGTTAAAACTATCAACCGCAAATTAAAGCCCTGCGGGTCAAGGGGCTGACTTCAAAATCTGCAATGGAGAGTTTATTCAGAAATCTCAAGTTGCAGTTTGAAAACAATGGAACTTTCTCACCAAGAACTCAATGAAGTTCACTGAGTTTTAGTCATGAAAGATGCTCACTAAAAAGCATATTTTCCCAAATGGAGCATAACATTTCACAATTAGTCTTGAGGAGGAAACTGAAAAATTACCAAAGATTGAGGTAGCAATAACAAATAAGAACTAGTAAGTGCCCACCGTAAGAATTAATGACTATCTGCAATGGTTTGTTTTTTTTTAATACAGCAAAAAAAAAAAAAAAAAAAAAAAGAATGTATGCATCTATTTCTTGTGTAAATTAAGTTTTCTAGTGGATATAGAAAAAAATGACTGCAGAGAAGTGCATGCAGATAAAAAAATAAGAACAAATAATGACAAAGGATTAATAGTAGTTAATTCTGGAATATAGCACTCTTTGAACTTTGCTATATTTAGCATTTCTCTCACAACCAAAAAAAATTAATATTAAATTAAAATAGTTGTTATGTGAGTAAGGTAATTCAGATTTTAGTTATTAAAGTAAAAGGCAAATCAGTGTTTTGCCAGAGGCTTAAGTAGATCTTTTAAGAAGGAAAAGAAAAATGCTAGGCATTCAACATCAGGCATCTGCTGTAAAATAAAACTATTTTAAACTAATTATCAATGTTTTGTGTCGGAAATAAGTCTGAAGAAGGACCAGCTTTTGAACTTTATTGCTGTGCTTCCTTCAAGAACTAGCTTACCTAAAAATGTTATGTTTTCTGTTCTATCAAAAAGGTTGTTTTAAGAGTTAAGCAAATTTTTAAAAATTGCCAAGATTGCATTTTAGCTTCTGACTCTGTTCTCTTTACTTTTATACCTAAGATTTTCCTGATGCCAGGCCCATTTTTTACGATTCTAATTTCTAAAACTCAAACTTCGTTCAGATGACAGAGTCTGCCACTTGACGAAATGTCTTACTGAACATAAACATAAATGGTTGCAATTTTCTATTAAGTGAGGCCCCTAGTATGAAAAAGAAATTAAAGAATAAAAAGATACAAAAATAAACCAAATCTTTACATCAATTCTGACAAACAATAATTTCAAATAAATACAATTTTTCAATTGCCCCATTTTCCCCAAATGTAGCCTTAGGTGGTTGTCTTAACTTTGTGACAACATCCCCCACTCCCTACTCCACTAATCAGTTCTCACCTTCTTTCCCTGCTGGAACACGTGCATTTTTCAGCAAAAGTGAGTCATTCATTGGCATCTTGTCAAACTAACCCTGAAACTATAAGGCGGCTCAGTGCTAACAGAATTCCAAAGCTAGAACACTTTCACTAACACACATCATTTTGATTTTAGAGAACTGAATCGCTTTCAGAGCCAAATACATACTAACAAACTCTGTTTATATTTTTTCCTTACAAATTGTTCTCTACCATGCTACCTCCTCCCAATTTTAGCTTGGCAATTCCCTAATCTAAAATACCTCCTGTCTCTGGAGAAGACAAGATGGGGAAACGCAGAAGCAGAAGAACAGGAGTGGGGAGAAAAAAAGCCATCGTTCACGCAGCCTGGATAAAGATTCTATTCTGAACCATTAGTGACTCGTATCTGTTCCACATAGTTCTCAAAATTTCTTTCGCCCCTTAGAACACACAATACAAACGCAATCAGAAATGTCCAAGAGTAAATTACTCTTATTACTATTATTTCACGAAATAAAAGTTTAAAAAACCACACAAAAATCAATTATTGAGAACTATTCAGTCAAAAATCTTCAGTAACATGTCACTAGCAGGAACTATCGATTGCAAATCACCTCATCCTTTTGGTTCACACACAGTCACCTACTCCAAGACAGAAAACTGCTCCTTTTCACCAGAGGGAGGGTGGTGGAGAAGGAATAAGAACACAAACGCTTTGTCGGAACACCACAGACGTTTACTTAGAGCTCTATCAATTGTCACACTCCACCTGGTGGCAAGAGCTGCCTGAATTGGTGAAGGAGAGGTCATTACACAAGAAATCCCAAAGAACACTTTCCAGATGTCCTGGGGAAAAAAAGCAAGATGCTCTTCTCTTGCTTTTTATATAAATAAAGCTAACAAGGTTCCGCCGAAGTTTTTTTACATAATAGGTCACTATCTAATAAAGAAGAATATAAAGGTATGATGATAATGAGAATAGGAGACCTACAATTAGAGTAATTTATTTACAACCATTTTCTCCACAGTAAGTTAAATGTCATTTCAAGCCTTTAAAACGGGTTAACAAGACACATCCAGTAACTACAAGATTCTCTATCACATACTCCCACTAACTTTCTTTACCTCTTTCCCCTATGGGTAAGCTATAGAGTTTAATTAACACAGTTAACAGCAGCCTGCACATTGCTTTTAGATATTTGCCAGTAACATATACCCATGGGATACTCTAGACGCTGATTTCAACCAAAAATAAAAATAGATAAACAGAGCTCAAACAAAATTAAAACTGAGTCTGGCTGCCCACACTTATTTTCACACATGAGGAAAAATAGCAGTTCTCCTAGAAGCCTCGAGCAGACATATCTTTAGAACACAATGTTAAAAATATGCCCCCCCTCCTTTTTCCCCTACCTGTTTCTCACTCAAAGCTGTGATTTTGGCTTGGAGTTCATGAAGCTGTTTCTTTAAATCAGCATTCTGATTGGAAAGAAAAAATATCTGTGAGAAAGATATTTCATTTGTTAACAGAATAGTAGCAAGAAGACTTATGCACACTGTATTACAAATGAAGAAGCAATCTTAAGCATTTAGCCAATCAACTTTGCCATGCATTAAACTGCAGTCATACCACCACCGAAATCCTAATGGACAAATCCTAAACGTAGCTCCTAGCACTGGAACAGGGGCAGTTTCTTTGCAATTGTTTCAAACTACAAGAAGTTTTATACTTTAGCATCTTGCACAGTAATAGTACTCCTTTCTATTGAAATATTGTTATTCTTTATAGAAAGTATCAGTTGACAAAAAACCTAAAGCTTCGCTAATCAGACAAAAGCAGGAAAATGGAAGTTGTAAGTATGCATACACCGCATGCTTAACGGTATTATCAATAAAGATAAGAGTTTTTCCTCCACTTGCCCTCTCTCTTATTTCATAGAGCACATTTGTTATTTTAGCCTAGGTTTGAAAAGCTGTCAGTGCTGCACCTGCCTTAACACTACATCATTCAAATTAACACACTGACTACAAGGGTATTTTCTCAGTTCTAAAATTCTAGGAATCAAAAAGGAATACTATTTTAGATGAGATACACACTGCACATGCTTGCTTTCTATTCAAGTGGGGGAAAAAATCCAAAATTAAAATTTTCAAATGCTTAATGTAGAAGGACAGCCTACTAACAGACTAAATATCACTCCAATAAAAGACTAATTTTTCTTCATTGTTTTGTACACTTTCTTTCAATTCACCCCTGCTTGGTCTTCTGCCAGGGTCAGGGCATACATCCTCCCCCCCTTATGTTTACTCTATGTTGTCTTTTTTATAAGTGTATTTGATATAAAGCTTCTCTAACGAGATCACTCATAAGATTGTTCAACAACTTTCTGCCCCCCTCAGATTCTCTGAGTTAAGACTGCTCTGTTACAGGACCACCAGCTATATCAGAAATGCTAATATTTTCTAATAATATTTCAGTTGCTGACAATGTAAGTTACCATATTAAATATAAAAGAGACTACTTATCTAAGGTCTACTGCCTCTTGATTCTCTACATCTAATTTAAATTTTTATATACTTTAAAAAATAAATAAAGATGGAAAAGCTTCTCAAAGAAGTTGGACTGTCAAACAGGAGTTAAGTATGGGCTATCAACGCTAGCTCTCAAAGCCAATGGATTATGTTAAAACACGACAGGCCACCGGCTGCTAAATTTTTGTAGAAATGGATATATTTCCCACTTCCAAAAATCAATCTGTTTCAGTACCATTCTTCAACCAAAAACTTATTTTCTTAATTTTACAATAAGGCATGTATGGTATGTTTAACAAGTTAAAAATATCTACATATATATATAGATATATTTACATATATATATAATGGATCTAAGTGTTCTGTAAACAGATTATGGGTAAACAAATCCTGAGGGTCTGATACTCTCCAAACTTATGACCCACTAACAACGGCTGCAAAGGAGACACTTCCTGAACAATAAATATAATCATCAAAGACAAGATAACTTTTTTATTTTAAAGTAGGCTTCACACCCAGCACAGAGCCCAACATGGGGCTTGAACTCTTGACCCTGAGATCAAGACCTGAGCTGAGATCAAGACCTAAGGAGAGATCAAGAGTTGGGTGCTTAACCAACTGAGCCACTCGGGCACCCTAAAGACCAGATAACATTTGAGGAAGATTTCTCTTCAGGGACAGAGAATAAAATGCCTAAGTCAAAAACTCCTATGAGAATTTAGAAAGAAGGTAAGATCTGCTGGATTGTTACATAAGGTACTTTTAAAACCCTCTTTAAGGGCTCTTTCAAAGATAAAAAATTTTTTTAAGATTTTTAAAAATTATTCTGAACTTATTTAGCCATAGAGTTAAGTATTTAAGTGTTCTGTACTATAAACTATGACAAGATGAGAATGGTTCTGGACCATATACAATAATTCGGAGACTACAGAAAGCCTCATAAACTCTGAATCTAAATAAGTATGCTTATGGAAATAGAATTTAAGCTACATGAAGAGTATTAACTCTCAATTTTTCTCCCAAATACTCAAAGCAATTAATATAAAGTGATGATGAAACAAAGATGAAATGATAATAGCTACACTATAATAGAATGACTGGATTTTTCTCAACCCTTATGACATGAAAACCAATATGCTAAAAATAATTGCTGTCAGAGATGAGATAGTTTTTAAAACTTAAGTGCTGGTCTGTATTTTAGTATGTTATGGTTACTTTATTTTAAATTGTTTTCATTTAAAAATTAAAAAAAATAAAAGTAGTATTTTACCTGTGGATCCTGCTTCATTTGAGCAACCAGTTTCTGGTGATAAAGAGAGAAAAAGAGCCATTAGTCTTCCATATTAACCCACTATGGCTAATCAGACTTGGCCCCCAAAATCTAAAGTTTTAACTCCACACAAAAAAATGAAAAACATGCAATCAGAATAGACCAAAAGCGTCTATGATCCATATAAAAGGTTAATGAGATACTCTTCCTCGTATATATAATATTAATATATTATGTTATATTAACATATTATATTGCTATATATTAATAACATATTAATATATTATATTATATTATACATATATAAAACTACCACTTTGAAATGAAAACCTCCTGCTTTTAACAAAACTGGAGATGTAGTGGGGGATGGGGGCTTTAAAAAAGCAATTTAAGCAAGCTGGATGTTCCAAAAGCCAAACATCCCTTTAAAATGTTGTCATTGTTTAGAGTCCCAAAAGGCCTGGAAAGAAGCTGCTTCCATAACAAAACAGGCCTGTTTGTATACAGCAAAGTACAGATTTGGCAAGTCTGTTGGTTTGGTTCTTAACCACAAAAGGAGCCTAGTGTCAGATTCGACTTTGCCACTATCCTCTGGGGGCGGGGGGGGGGGGGGGTGTACTAAGTGGAGCAGTGATGCTCAGTATTTATTTAAAAGTAAGGAAGTGAAGGAACAAGACAAAACTGTACCTACCTGGGTTCCTCTGGAAAGGAGAGTGCTACCAGAATACTTAACGAGAAAGACCTTTACTTAGGAAAGCAGAAGTCCAAATAAATGAAAAGGAAAGAAAAATGGATGTCTGTTGACCTAACCCAACCTCTAAAAGCATCACTGCCCAAAGGTAACAATACCCGGGGAGAGAAGAATTTGAAGGATAAAAAAATACCAGGCTGATTCCTAAAAGTATCTGGGAATAAGCTGTTCCCTAAGTGAATTTTTCATGTAACTAAAAAATCTGTCCCTCTCTTTGAGTGACAAGGTACTTTTACATTTGTTAGTCATAAAATATTTCTAAAATATGTAATCTGCCTTCTTAAATAGAAACAAAAGTCAGCTTTTATTGATACAGGCATGATTATATCAATTAGTATACTATTCCATAAACAACACAATAGGTCCTTACAATAAAGGCCCCTCACTGCTATGATTTAAGGAGTTCTCAGGTCTGCATTTTAGTTTTTTAGTCTACTTTTTTTTTTTTTTTAAAGTAGGCTCCACTCCCAACCTGGGGCTTGGACTCACAACCCTGAGATCAAGAGTTGTATGCTCTACTGACTGAGCCAGCCAGGCACCCCTTTCGGTCTACTCTGTAATGCCAAGGAGTTAGCTAGCAAATCTTGCTAATATTATTATGTCTCCTCCAAGAGCCCTTGAACCCCAACTCAAATTTGCTACTTATGATCTGCTGTGTGATATGCTCAATGAACTAATTCTAAGATGATCGAATAGGTTGTAATAGCTTAAGAAATGCCCCTTGAGTAAAATGTATACTCTCTCGTGAGTGACTTCTAATATTTACTGTAGACGGTCAAGAGTCTTAATTCAGGTACTAAGATACATTCGGGATAGCCGAGGTTGGCAACAGAAGGTATATGTTACTATATTCTACTTCATATGTGACAGGAGTAACTCTTCTACATCCTGGCCTTAATCTACAAAACAGTAATAACACACATTCTAAGAGTTCAGTGAAACTGAAACATGCCTTATACATACACATTTTTGCCAGTGCAGCCTCAAGGGTAGCCACACTCTTCAATGAAAAAGGTCCTTGGTTTTGTTTCTTTTTTTTTACCTTAACTACTAGAGAGTTGGCTACTACACTAAAGTTGCCTTTTTAAAGCCAAAAAAAGGTTTTCTTCCATGACACTGGAACTTAAAAACTGACTGATAACCACATTAAGCCCTCATTCTTGGAGGAAATAAATAAACCAATTTTTCTATCTATAAGTAGTCAAGCTGCATTTGAGATAATCAGAGGCAGGTCAGGACAAGCTGGGCAACTTAACTAGACCATCCAAATCCCTAGTGACTTTAAGCTGACACCGTGTTATCAACATTAAGCTACTTTCTTTTGCAAGAATGCAGCAATTTTTATGAGAACATACTTTATGCCAAAGGTGGGCATAAACTACAGCCCATAGGCAAATTCTGCCTACCACCTGTTTTTATAAATAAAGTTTATTGGGACACTGCATTGTCTGTACAGCAGCAGAGTAGTGACAGAGACCATAAATGACTCGCAAAGTATAAAAAATTTTACTATGTGGCCCTTTACAGAAAAAGTTTGCTAACCTCTGCTTTATACCAATCTCCGTTTCATGTAAAGTAAATACTCCAAAAGTTCAAATACGGCTTCTATCAAATCTGTATGAGAATAATCAAAAGGCAATTTCTCAAAAGAGATGAGATGCCCATCACAAACCATTATGATTTAAACATTTACTCCACATCAACCATGTGTACATTGCTAGTTTCTTAGCCATCTCCCTGTCCATAAAGAACAAAAACATACGTCTACCACAGCAATATTTTCCTAACATGCATCTATCCAGTAAACTCCGTTTCAGCCCTAATTCCATCCCTTACTGGAAATACAAAAGGGGTGGCTTTTGCTCCGGCATTTAGTCAAATATATGACCTGGCTCTGGCCTCAGCCTAATAGCCAGTGCCTACTTTGATGACATTTCTGGCATTCCTGAACTCGTCATGATCAGTGATCATGGAGCTTAACACATGCCCAACCAGAATAACAACATCAGATTTACAAACAAGACAGGTCACTTGTATTTACTGTGAATACTTAATTTTTTCCCAAAATAATATTCCAAATGTAATTACAGTGAAAATGTTTTGTAAGTATATAAGTTAAAAGTATTAGCCATCAACATATAAATGATTATTATTGTACAAACAAAATATGTAATAATTAAGGATGACTATAAAAGCTCTGATTTATGCTAAAAAATAGTTAAATATAAGGGGAAATAGGCGATGTAAATATTAGGACACTGGGATAACTTTCAGAAGAATATTATATATATCCCTTTTGGGCCAACAAATTAAATTAGATTTTAAAACAAAAAACATTAAATTTTTTCATAATTGTAATTTTCATAAAATGCTATGCTTGAATGGAAAATATAAAACAAAATAATATGTAATTTTTTTTTTAATTTTTTTTTTTCAACGTTTATTTATTTTTTGGGACAGAGAGAGACAGAGCATGAATGGGGGAGGGGCAGAGAGAGAGGGAGACACAGAATCGGAAACAGGCTCCAGGCTCTGAGCCATCAGCCCAGAGCCTGACGCGGGGCTCGAACTCACGGACCGTGAGATCGTGACCTGGCTGAAGTCGGACGCTTAACCGACTGCGCCACCCAGGCGCCCCTCTAATTTTTTAATTAATGTTTATTTTTTTTGAGAGAGAGAGAGAGAGAGACAGAGCACAAGTCGGGGGGGGGGGGGGCAGGGAGAGAGGAAGACACAGAATCCGAAACAGGCTCCAGGTTCCAAGTTGTCAGCACACAGCCTGACATGTGGCTTGAACCCATGAACCGTGAGATCATGACCTGAGCCAAAGTAGGATGCTTAACCAACTGAGCCACGGAGGCACCCCCCAGGTGCCCCAATAATATTTAAGAATTCTCATTTTTAGTAATTTAGTTCAATTTGTTTCTTGAGAGGAGGAATATCTCCTGAAATCATGTACAACTTTATTAAATATCTTTGATCCATACAAATTTCAGATTGATTATTGTTCTCCAGAAATTTCCTCTGTGATGATGTAAGCTGTGAACAAATTGTGAATTTAACTGTTGTCATTTTCCATTCAGCCAAATTAAGTATTCCACACACCTCTTGGTTAAAATACTTACAACCTGGGAAAAAGACAAACTTATTTTTATAAACAGATTTTTATTCCCAATTACTAACAGAAGCAAGGCCAAATGAAATAAAATGTGCATAACTTATTATATACTAAATTTCTTACAATTACCATAAAACAAAACACTCTTCACACAGAAAAGCCCACCTGTACACAGCAAACTGTAAGACTACTGCTGAGCAAGAGTTTAACAGATCCAAAGCAGCAGCAGGGATTCTGAACACACAGAGACTTTGTGTGTGTGTGTGTGTGTGTGTGTGTGTGTATGCCTTTGAAGCTTTCCTGTAAATTCTCATCCACCTTAATCTAAGCAACGTGCAAATTTAGTAGTTATCAAACCCCCCAGGTGTGTTACCAACAATTTCAGAAGTTAACCTTAAACTATTCAGGTAAAACAAGAGAAACTATACCTAGGAAAAACACCTTTAGAAAATTAGTCCCTTTCTCCTTTCTACTCCCATGCCCCAAACATTCAAAAGTAGTCAATTCATTATCATTTACCACTTTTAATTGTGTGTGTGTGTGTATGCATTTATCTTGAACCTAGGACCACATTCAGCTAATGTCTAGAAAAGGGATATAGACAGTGATATTCTGCTTACAAAAATAAATGTTAATGAGGCTGTTATTTAAGGATAGCTTTATGTCTGGGTTACAGTTATATTAAATAAGATGTATATACATATAAAATATATTATACATATTTAATATTTTTATTGATATTATATAAAAGTAATTATTAATGTAATTTTACTTATATACTTTTAAGATTTGTTTAGCCTATGTATACCTGAGGTAAATTGTAAGAATTGTGAAATTTGAAATTTAAACATGGGATGTTTTGTTTACTAGAGATTGGAATCAAGGTATAAAGCTGAGTTATGCATAAAAACTTTGGTATAAATGACAGTCAAACATGTCTCATTACTTAAAACATACAAGTCAAGGCACATGAACAAAGTCTTCAGATGAACCAAAACACAGGATAAAAATAGCTTTTTTTTTTTTTTAACACCTTTGGCATATAAAAAAAACATGCCGTTGTTTTCTCTAGAAAGGAAGCCAGGAATATTTTATTAACGTTCTTTTTTCTTTTTAATTTGTTTTGCAAATGTTTATTTATTTTTGAGAGAGACAGAGACAGAGGTGGAAGGGCAAAGAGAAAGGAAGACACAGAATCCAAAGCAGGCCCCAGGCTGCAAGCTGTGAGCACAGAGCCCGACGCAGAGCTTGAACTCATGAACCATGAGATCATGACCTGAACCGAAGTCAGATGCTTAACTGACTGAGCCCCCCACGTTCCCCTAAAGTAAAGTTCTTAAAAGTATTATCAGTGAGTTTGTTACACAGTGATAGAAAGCCAACGACATGGCTCTTGGACAACTGTCTGAAATACTGTTAAAAACTCCTGACATTCAGAGATGGGCCAGTTTACTAATCTTAGCCATTACTTAATAACACAACATGGGAGAAGCCAATAATGGAACATACCTGGTGAACCTGAATTTCCACTTTAAGAGCCTCCTGTAGAGTCTGCAACTCCATCCTCCACCTTCTCCACTTTCTCTTATGTCTGCTAAGTCTACAGTTTCTTCAGCCTCCGTTTAAAATAACAAACTCCTCTTCTCACTGCAGCTGTAGAGATCACAAGATGTTTTTGGTAACAAAGGAAATATTCATATTAAATAAGTTATATTAGTTGAAAATTATTTGATGTTCTAACACAGGGCATGACACTTCCTAAACAGATTTCTTCCCAAAATGAATAGTTTTATACTGAACTAGTATCAAAACTTTCTGGATTTTATTCTTTGAACATTCCTCTACAGAACACTTCAAATAAGTAAGAAATGGGGGGAAAAGTGCGTACTCTGGTCATGAAGGCATCTAAGCATGCTGAGATGCTCAGCACTGTGGTACATACACATTCTGAGGATACAGAGCTGAACAAGACCACTTCTGCCCCAGATGAGCTGGGAACCTAGAGGGCGAGACTACAACCACCCAGGACACACAGTCTTAGAGACACATAACAACAGGGTTCTATATTTTTCATCACACAGAGTGAACTGGGAAGTTCAGGGTCTCTCAGAGGTTAAAGAAGGCCAGGGTACTTTCATCTGGATGGGTTCTCAATACTATTTTAAAAATAAAACTGAAAACAGGAAAATTCTGGTGTCCCTTACAGGTTTACATTTACCGAATTAATACTTTACACAGGCACAATGCAATGTAACTGTGCTTTCCACAAAGTTAAGACAGGCATGTTAAAAAATAAATCTATAGAGGTGGTGGTCTAGCAGATTAGACACTTCCAGCTTGACAACGAACACCATCTTCTTCAAACCCGTCAGCGCATCTCTTGTGGCTGTGTGTGTAACTGCAAGTGGGATAATGTCAAAAGTCTAGATTTGTGAATGTGAACCCTCCCATTCTGCTCTGCTCATCAGTGTTACAATTTACATGAACTCAACAGCTAATTTCTCTTTTCATTTTTTTTCTTGAATGTGGCCTTAGACGTGATTTTAGGTACCCTCCCAAAGCAAAAGTTTGCTTTTGCCAGAATAAATTTAAACTTTACTTCTTTCTCTTTTCTTCTTTGTTAACTATAAAACCTGTAGTAGTTAGAGCAGCTTTTCAGCATTCTTACAAACTGAGGAAGGGAACAATCGGGAATTTAGAAGAACCACTACTCCTTAAACCAATTCAATAAGATTCATAATCTGTGCACTTTCCAAAAATTATTTATCTATGAATCAAGTCCGTATTCAACCTAATTTTTCCCTGACTTAACAGTTATAGTAGAATCATTAACTGTACAATATATTCCTGTGAACATTAATTTTCATTACATTTGCTTAATCTCACTAGACTTAAAACATCACTGGCAATCTCTCCCCTAGGATTTATGTGCTATGTTATGTAATCTCAAAACACTCTAACTTAAAAAACAGTAAGTTTCAAAAATGTAAAATTCCTTCAAACTTACATATATGGAGACTAGGAAAGGACCACTGTACAATGATACTATTGGCCAAAAAACTTATCAACCAAAAAAAGCATTATGTTTAGGGGAGATAATTTGGACAAGGAGACATATTTTGATGAACAAACTACAAAAGCAGTTTTTTAGCTACTTACTATCTTAGAAAATCTAAGGAGCTGTAATAAATATCCGAATCATAAAGCTACTAAGACTAATAACTGTTTTTGCTGTCATGTAAGTTTACAAACAAAAGCAAACGCTAAGACTATACTATCACTCTAATTTTGCTTTTTTTATAAAGATTTTATTTGTAAGTTATCTCTACATCCAACGTGCAGTTCGATCTTAAAACCCCAAGACTGAGAATCACATGCTCTACCAACTGAGCCAGTCAGGTGCCCCCAGTTTAATTTTAAATGCTAAAAACCACCTCCCTACTCAAACTTGTAACTTACATGTATTAGAGTTATTCCTGAAAACAGTACCTGATCTAGTTGAGTTAGTTTTAACTTTTGCAAGGTACTATCAGAAAATATGTCCAAAATTGATTCCTTATAATTTTTGTCAAATTAAGAATCACTTTGAAGTTAATGGGATATTTTCAACAATAGAAAGGCCATATTTACTTTTACTGGTAGTAACATAAAACATCACACTTCAAGTCAAGATAAAAACTCTGGAAACAAAGGGCAGGTTAAAAACATGGAGAATTTACAATATAGAAACTTATACATAACAAAGGGTTAACATAAATTATATATTGGGAGTGCTCACAAATTAATTTTAAAAATATGAAAAAGCAACTCAGAAGAATAAGAAGGGCCAACAAACATGAAAAACATCCATCTTCAATAGTCACAGAAATGTAAATTTCAAGAAGGTAAGTTTTGTCTATCAAACTGACAAAGACTTGTAGAAATAAGAATACTCTGAGCTGTCAAGAGGACAGGTCAGGTGGCACTTTCGTAATTTGCTCCTGGTTTTCTCTGGGTGGTAGCACTAAAGGTTATTTACTTTCAATTTTTCAGAGTATTGATGTTTTAAATTTTTCCACAGAAAATATGCAGTTCTTTTTAAATTAAAAAAAAATTAACTGAGCATAGCTAAAGCCTCAGAAAATTTGGTAGTGATGAAACAAAGTGTTCAGGAAAAGAAAAAGTAAAACCAGGATTTAACCTGAAGGCTCTAAATGTCAAAAAGTGCCTCGCAGGATATGAAGCCTGTAACTCAAGTTAATGAGGAGCTGACAGCTTTTATTCCTTCATCAGATTGTTGTCTGCTTATTAGAGACACAAAGAGGCACAAAATTTTATTTGGCAATGACTAAATGCCAATTATTCCTTTTCTTTCAAAATAACACTGAAGGGTTAAAAAAGTGAGTGGCTTGTTATAGAAAAACTTACGAAGGGATTAGAAGATTCATTTTATATCCTACATCTTCAAAAAGTTCTCTTTCTGGATAGCAGTTTTAAGAGACTGGTCTCAACCTCTAGGAATAAATTATATACATATATTTATAGCTTACCAAAACAAGGCAAGAATGTGTTAAATCCTTTTAAAAAATATTTTGGGGGCATAGACAACTTATGTGCTGTCATATGAAGACTATTTGGGGGCAGTTAATGGCATCATAAAAAAGGTTTTATTTACTAAATTTGTAAAAAGATGATTTATCATATTTTGACCAATTCCAGTAAGTTAAAACTAACAAACCAGTTGCTACAAGGTAAATATAAACAAACTCACAAAGCAGTAATCGACACACTCTATGGAGATACCCAGAAGCTCTAAATGCTACAGTCACAGAGGGCAATTGCCTAGCACAATATACCAACATCTGTTACCTTCAAAACGGTACATGTCAAACTACTGGGACACCTAGCGGCCTCTCACCTTCAAGTAACAAAAAAAACAAAAACATGAACAAATAAAAACTCCACAAACCAACAAAATAAAAGTAATAACCAAATCCCACTAAAAAAGGAGCTGTGCTATCTGGAAAGAACACTCACTATCCCCCAAAAAACAAATGAACAAACAAATTTCATTTACTTGCTGTGTAACTACTCTCAGCCTCAGGGTTTTAATTTGTTTGCTTATAAATCAGAAAAATGGGAACAGATATCATCTACTTCATCAAAGCATTAGGAGTTTTAAAAGGGATGAACTTCTATGAAAAGCCCTTTGTAAACTACAAAGTTCTACACTATTCTTAACATACTTAACTCTTGTTCATACACACAAACTTTGTAATAAACTTCTCAAAACAGTATATTGCTGAGAAGACTGTATGTAGGCTTTCCTGTTATCCAATTCTCTAAGAAAGGGACTTCCCACTATTTTACCAGGTATAGTCCTGCTTAGAGATATATGTCTTTCATTAGCAATCTAATGATGTAGTGATGCTGTACCTCTGAACTGACTACTAAGAAACAATGCTCTGCTCCTGAATTGGAATAAACCTTTTTTCCAATCAAAACTCAAGTCATCTATCAAGTTTTCTTTAACATTAAGACTATAAATCACTGTGCCCTCAGACTGCATTCCCTAAAAATGGACAGCTCAGTGTTCTCTATACCAAATATTTACTTGGTGTAAGGTTCCACTTTTTTTTTTTTTTTGATTAAAAGTAAACTCCACACCCAACATGGGGCTCAAACTCATGACCCTGAAATCAAGAGTCGCATGCTCTACTGACAGAGCCAGCCAGGCGCCCCTCTACTTCTTTTTTTAAAAAATTAAACAAACCTACTCTAAAGAGTATTCTGAGTAATACATAGATCAAAAGTGGAGTCTTGGGGTGCCTGGCTGGCTCAATCAGTACATGCGACTCTCAGGGTTGTTAGGTTCGAGCCCCATGTTGGGTGTAGAGATTACTTTAAGAAAAAAAAAAAAGTAGAAAGTCTTGACAGATTTATGTGTCCTTACTCATCATACGTCTAATACTAAAATATTAAGTTTCAATTTGTACAAAATAGTCATTTCTTACTGTGTATCTAGAATGCTAAGAGATACAATATCTTTAACTTTTAACTAATAGTGCGAAAAATTATTACAGATACTAAAAATAATAAACTCTTTAGAAACATTTATTGAAAACTAACATCTGGGGCACCTAGGTGGCTCAGTCAGTTGGGCGTCCAACTTTGGCTCAGGTCATCGTGAAATCGAGCCCTGCGTTGGCCTCTGTGCTGACTGCTCAGACGCCGGAGCCTGCTTCGGATTCTGTGTGTCCCTCTCTCTCTCTGCCCCTCCCCTGCTCTCACTCTCTCTCAAAAAAAAAAAAAAAAAAAAAAAAAAAATTAAAAAAACCTAACATTTATTAATATGAATAAAAATTACATTAAGAAAACAATGCAATACTTGTTTCTTATTTTCATGGTGGCATTTCTTTGATGACACTCCACATATCAACAGAAAAGGCTACTACACAAAGAGCCTGGCAATCCTGATTTCAGAGGCTACCTTCTGAAGCTGCCAAAGTTCCTCTGCTCAAATCCTGGTATTAATTAGCTGTTGACAAAAATCACCTCAGCTAGTGAGACTGATGTTTCCTAACCACTGTATGAGATTTATACATGCATACACACACAATTAGATTTATGACAATGTCTGAATGTGTTTGAATATATATATCTCTCCTCTCTGTGCTTTGGTTTTTTGGGGGAGAGGCTAGATCCTCATTTAGAAAAAGAAAAGGAATACCTACACAGGTCCTACCACTGCAACACAGGGTCAAGTCAGGTTTCCCAACAGCACCCTCTCTTTCCCAGGTCCACTGCAGGGTCTGTATCTCTCCCTACCACCGATGTTCATTCTGATATGTAGTTTCTACCTCAGCCTCCCAGGCCCAGGCCTAGCCAACACACACACACATTCTTCTATTTCTTACCCTTTACAGAAATCAAGCACATCCACTAAAATCATCCCAACTATACCCAACAACAAGAACACTGGGAGTAAATTTAAAAACTCAAAGAAATTCAGAATGAAGGAGGCTGGAGAGGAGTGTCTAAGAACATAGTGACAATGAGGCCGAGATTTTAGAGTTGGTTGACACATTTACTAGAATGCTATTTAATGATTAAAAACAGTCCTGGCCAGAATCATATACATATTTACTACACAAAGGGTAACACAAGAGTATGTGGTGGTCTCGGCATAACCAGTAAGAATTTAATAGAAGTGGAAGTTATGGGAGGATAGATTTCAGATCAATTTAAGGAAGAGCTAAGGATTAGAGCTGTACAAAAAAGGAATGGGTTACCTTATGAGGTAGTGGGCTCCCTGTCATTAGAAGTATTCAAGAATGCTGCATATCATATCCCCCTCTTGGAGATTCACAATGCACATTAGCATATTAAAGGTTCTGAGAAGTCCTGCAGTAAAGAAACCTGTTTAACTTTGTTTAACGCAGCATTTCCCAAATTATTTGACCACAGAACATTTTTCCCACCCCCGCCCCACCTCAATAATATTTACTCATTTCTGTGGAACTAGAATTGCTCAGAATACATTACAGAAAGTAATGAGCTACACTTTTTTTTAAAATGTAGTATTCAATATGTACCCGAATAACAATCTGACAGGGACACAGGAGAAGAAATTGCCACACTGGTAAAAGGCTGGAAGAGAAAGCCCTTAAGGTCCCTTCTCTAAGATTCTGTGATTCTATCACATCTCAAAGAAAAGGGCTACAGGTTCGTGATTATTTATTTAAAAAGGTTCCATGAGGGAAAGGCAAGTAGAATAAAAAGGTAGTCAGATGTAAGGTTAACTGGTTCAAATGCCTCCCTTTCATGTTCAAAGCCCAATCCCTAAAAGATAAGAGAAACACCTCAAGGACAGTAAATTATCAAAATGAAGCCTTAACCAAATATCTACTCCAGCCACTAAGTTAATTATGAATTGAGAGAGAGAATTTAAAAAACAAAAACAAAAACAAAAAGAAGTAGCCTTGCATCAGGGAACTATCCTTTTCCAGCTCTCTTGTTTATTTTTTTTTTATCATAATACATGCTCTCCAAATAAGGTTGATATTTGTTTGATTCTTAGTCACTAGACTGCCCTGCGCAATGTGCAATCCTGAATGAGACATTCAAAAAAATTACTTAAGTGTGACAACTTATAAGCTGTTAGAGTAGATATTAAAGCAGGTATTAAGGAAAAAATGTGTTTGCCTCTATGCCCTCACACTGCTACGTTTCACTCTCTCTCTTTTTATTCTTTCCTCATTTGGAATTATACAAACAACACACACTGAAAATGTACCATCAGACATGAAGCCAATCCAACATTAAATTTAAGGATATAAATGCTTAGGAGTCCCAAATTTCAAAGTCAAGGTTCCCATAGTTACATTAACCTAGCCATTTCACATATATACTAAGGCCATCAAATTTAACAGCATATTAAGTAATACAAAACACAATAGGAACCTTAACTTTTGAAATTCCTGACTTCAGAATTTTCAGCTCTAACCACCGCATTAAGGACATTTTTGGCAAAGGGGACCTTTACATTTTAACAGGTTATCGAATGTAGGAACATGCAAGCCTAGCAGTATTATTAGAAACACAAATGCATTTGCGATATAGCTATGTGAAATTAGACAAAAATTCACTTTCACTCAGTGCAAACAGTAAAGCCTCATTTCTGGGAGAAAGCTTTTTTGCAAAAAAAAAAAAAAAAAATCACTGAACATTTGAATTATTACCCAACTAGCATCAGGCACACTAGGCCTGCCTCAAGAAAGGACTTACCAATTTTGGGGAAACTGGCTGTCCTTCAGCTCTCTTGCTCCCTACAGCAGAAGAAGGGGAAAATGGAATTAGACTATAAACACAGATTTAGGACATGTCATCAAAAGCTGAAGACTTAAAAGATTTCTATCAGATTTTAAGAAGAAAAAAACAAAACACACAAAAATCCCCAAAGCTTTAACCAATCCCACCCCCCCCCCCAATCCCCAAAAACGGAAGAGACATAGTTTTCACAGCAAGGAAAAAATTCAAAGGCAGTTAAATCTCTAATTTTCCATTTTTCATTTTTCCACAGTTTTTTCAAGACAAGGAAAAGTAGTTGACAGTTTCCCTTTCCTAAGAGACACACAGAAATAAAAGGTACCTCATCTAAATAACACACAAATACAGGCTCATCTCCAACAAATGGCCTTCACTGTTCATGGCTTTATACCAGCAAACGAAGCTAACACCACTGGCCCTTAGTTTGGTCTATTTAAAAGGCTTTTTTTCAATTAATCTCAAAATGGACTTGTCTTATATAAGCCTTTAAAACTGACAGCATTTTACCCATATCGTAATTTCAATTACACTTTTCATTCACATCCTTCAAGTCTCACCACTTCAGACTGTAAACCACACAACACAAACGTGCCTTTCTCTATGCCACGTTTAATCAGTGATAGAGCCAGAAAGAAAATTAAGGTTTTGGGACCTTAGTCTAATGCTCAATGACGCTTTTATCAACTGTGTTTTTTTTTTTTTTTTTTTTTTTTAAGATTAACTAAACTCCATTAAGCTGACTTCAAAGTTAGAAAAGTCAAGTCAGGCTATATTGTTTATTTTTAACTCATCCCCACCCCAAACTTCTTTTTTAGTTAAAAAAAACATTAGGCGGGGCGCCTGGGTGGCGCAGTCGGTTAAGCGTCCGACTTCAGCCAGGTCATGATCTCGCGATCCGTGAGTTCGAGCCCCGCGTCGGGCTCTGGGCTGATGGCTCAGAGCCTGGAGCCTGTTTCCGATTCTGTGTCTCCCTCTCTCTCTGCCCCTCCCCCGTTCATGCTCTGTCTCTCTCTGTCCCAAAAATAAATAAACGTTGAAAAAAAAAATTAAAAAAAAAAACATTAGGAAACAAAAATTAAAACTTTTCTCCTAATATTTTAGTATTAAGTTATATAAATTCCACATGACATGCTCTGAAACTTCCTTATGCTTTAAACACAGTATGTTTGTTGACTGATGTTACTCCAATAGTGTTCTCATTTCAAGGGATATTTCAAAAAATCTTGTTACCCAGATTATAAATTTTTATTTAATCATGTATAGTCACACCAAACATACAGTGAGATAATTTAAAAGGGCCCCAATTCATGCAGTTAACATTTCCAAAAGAAATTCAATTTGCCGTTTTATCCTGCCTTTTCTTTAGCAGCAGTATTTCTGAAAGTTCTCAAGTCCACATAAATGGCTATTTTAATCACCAAGATTAGAATGACTTCAACGAAAAAAAAAATCATGCAAAGGTCTGTAGAATGATGTGGTTATTAAAAAGCAGATTTTCACAAGGAAAAGAAAAATTGTAACTGTGTGGTAACTAAATGTTAAGTAAAAGTTTAGATGTTAACTAAATTTACTGTGGTAATCATTTCATAATACGTACACATACCAAATCATTATGCTGTACAACTAAAACTGACATAATGTTATATGAGTCAATAATATCTCCACTTAAAAAAAGGGATTTGGGGCGCCTGGGTGGCGCAGTCGGTTAAGCGTCCGACTTCAGCCAGGTCACGATCTCGCGGTCCGTGAGTTCGAGCCCCGCGTCGGGCTCTGGGCTGATGGCTCGGAGCCTGGAGCCTGTTTCCGATTCTGTGTCTCCCTCTCTCTCTGCCCCTCCCCCGTTCATGCTATGTCTCTCTCTGTCCCAAAAATAAATAAACGTTGAAAAAAAAAAAATTAAAAAAAAAAAAAGGGATTTATTAACATTACAGATGGTACCTACAGGATTCTGTACTACTCAGAACAGTACCAGGCACGTAGTAAATGCTCAATTAATATCTGTTAAATGAACGAATTGAGTGGACCCTTAACTCTTCACTTATTTTCCCTATTAAACATTTCTCGTTAGCTCTTTCATGCTGGTGATAATTTCTTATGCATCAATCTCCCACAGCATTATTTGTTAAGTGAATGACTTTGGATAAAAACAGTAGAGATGTTACCATTTTAAAGCATAATGAAAGGGAAAAGATTGATATATTGTACTAAATTAAGAACTTCTGTTCATCAAAAAAAAAAAAAAAACACCATTAAGAGAATGAAAAAACAAGCCACAGAATTGGAAATGACAATTCCAACACATATAACAATGGTTTATAACCAAAACATATAAAATATGCTGAAACTCAAAGTGATCAGGATAGAATTAGGATTTTTACTTTTACTTATGTGGCATTTGAGAAAGTAGAGTCACATCAACTCTTCTAAACAGTCATATTTAGTAAAAAGACACAATGGATGTACACTTTATCTCTAGGGCATTTTCTCCAAAAATCAATCGCAGAGGTAATCCCAAATTGATAAAGAATTTTACCATGACATCATGAAACCAATGTATCATAAAACTACTCATAAAACTGCTTGCAGGGACTGCAGATAGCACATAGGAAATCAAAGCCTAAGAGGTTAAGTGACTTCCCCGAAGGTCACACACCAATTGGTTGTAAAGCTGGAGAAAAGCTTACAGACCTGGAGATTCCTTTGACTGAGCTGGCCTTTCCACTAGACCTCACCGCCTCTTAACCAGGCACAGCAGTAACACTTCTAAGAAACAAACTATAGTAAATCCTGGCAAAATATCTTTGGAAAAGTCTCCATATAAATTTTTAAGGAAAAATCATATTAGTAAGCTATGTAGGGCAGGTCTTAAAATTTGAGCTCCGTTAAGCCTAAGGGATCCTCATGAATGGGTTTCAGAGTGGTCTGCCAATCCTACAATACTATATGTTAAGTTCTGTACGTGTAAGAATTCTGGGAAGAGGACCCACAGCTTTAATAAGGTTTACAAAGAGGTTCAGATACCAAAAAAAAAAAAAAAAAAAAGTCAATTATTTTTAGACTAGTGATTCTTAAACACTACGCATCACAACTACCAAAGTGTTTCTTCTGAAGACTGATTATTAATCAACTACCCTTTGGAAACTGATGAAAAAGAAAAGATTTTATTTCTATAATTTAGTAAGAGTGAGCAAAAAAGATGTGTATGTAAATGTGTATTTTAACACTATCTGTATGTAAAATGTATTTAGGTCTGAAATGCAAGTTTGATTTCCTCATGTTAAGCTGATTTAAAGTCCACTTAATTTGTTTCTCACATACTCTTGACACTCATAGCTAAGGTAGTTATGAATTTGAACCATATCTGCTTAAAATTTTCAAATATAGATTTTTTCTTAAAAAATACACTCAAAACATACAAGTGGAACTAAATGAAATTATCTTTGCTTTTACAGATGAATTTTATCTTGCTAACATAACTTCCCATGATTTTTTGCAAACTGAAGATGGTTCACCTCTCCAGAACTTCACAGGTAGCTGCTTTAATTAGAGCTGGTAAAGAAATGAATCATTCAGATTTCTAATATGGTTGTAAAATTTAAAATATCATCAATAAATCAGAGATGATTAATAACAACTTAAGTACCTTTTGTAAAAATATCTAAAACCTTTGTATATGAAAAATATAAACAAATTCTACAGAAAAAAGGTTTAACATTAGATCGTTTTAAATTAGGCTAAAATTCATCCCACTACAAGTTTGAACAATTAAGTTTATAGTCTGTGCTCAATCATAAATTTTGATAAGGGACTAGAATAGCACAGATAATTGTCATTCAAAGACACTTTAAAATGTCACCTTACGCAGAAGATTCAATCTCTTCTCCTCTACTACACCAAGCTGATACACTAATTTTATATACAATAAGTTTTACTGCTTTTTATCTGCCCTTCCTAACTTCCAACAGAAAGCATAATAAGTTTGAAATAAATTGAAATGTAAGTAAGTACTCAAAAGGAAAAACAGAATTCTGCTTAATGAGATTTAGTCGTTAGGTCTCGATGTCATAATCATCCCTGTGTCCCCCCATCCCTCTTAATCTTACTCTCTCATGGACATGTCTCTAGCACTTCTCCCCTCAGTCTCAAGAAGCATCAATTTCCCCCTCACTAGGATCATTCTGTTTCTTCCATCTTAAAAAAAAAAAAAAGTCTCCCTTGACTCCATATCCTTCTCTAGTTACCGCCCCATGTCTATGCGCCCATTTATAGCAAAACTCCCAGAGTTAACCATACTCACTGTCTGTAGTTCCTCCCCTCTCATCCTCCATTGAACTCACTCCATTAGGGCTTTGCCCTCCATTCTTGTTAAGATCACCAATGACCTCCCCATTGCTAGAGCCAACAGAAAAGTCTCATCCCTCACTTCTATGTTTGATCAGTATTATTTGATCCAGTTGATCATCACTTCCTTCTTGAAACTCTCTCCTGACTCCCAGGACACCACTTGATCTTGATTTCCTCCTAATCTCTCGGGCCACTCTTCTGGATTTCTCATGCTGGTTCGTTCTCATCTCTCAAGACCTCAAAATGTTGAACTGCCCCAGGGCTCAGTTTTTGGAACTCTTCTTGTTAGGTAATCTCACCCACTCTCATGGCTATAAAAGGACCTGTACACTGGCGACTCCCAAATTTTTATCTCCAGCTCAGACCTTTCCCCTGAATTCCAAACTCATATACCCGACTGCCCACTCAACACTTGTCAAATAGGTTTCTCAAGCTCAGCAAGTTCAAAACTAAATTCTGGACTACCTATCCGTTCAGGCCAAAACCTTAAAGTCATGGTTGACTTCTCTGTTTTCCACATCCTATATCCAATCTAACAGCCAACCATCTTGCCTCTACCTGAACAATCCACAGACTTTGACCACTTGTGTCATCTCCACTTCAACTTCATTGGTCCAAGCCACCATCACCTTTAACCTAGATTATTACAATAGCCTCCTAACCTCCTTCTCCAATTCCACCTTTGTCTTGCCACAGTCTATTCTCTCAGCAGCCAGAGCGCCTCTTCAAAACCCAAGACAGATTTGGTCACTCCTCTATTCAAAATCCTCCAGTGGCTTCCCATCATACTCAGAAAAAAAGTGTAAGTCCTTTAACATAGCCCACAAGAGGGGCACCTGGGTGGCCCAGTAGGTTAAGCATCGAACTTCAGCACAGGTCATGATCTCATGGTTCAGGAGTTCAAGCCCCGCATCAGGCTCTCTGCTGTCAGCACAGAGCCTGCTTGAGATCCTCTGTCCCCTTCTCTCTCTGCCCCTCCCCCATTTGCACACGTGCATGCTCGCTCTCTCTCTTTCAAAAATAAATTTTAAAAAAACATTTTAAAAAATTTTGTAATGGCCCACAAGACTCAAAGTGATTTGGGCCTCTGCTACTCTCAGACCCCATCTCTTCCCCTCTCCCCACTGCTTAATCTGCTCCAGCCATTCTGACCTCTTTTTTTGTACTTCAGAAACTCCAAACAAGTTCCCTTCTCAAGGCTCTTCTACTTGCTTTTTCCTGTGACTGGAACACTCTCTTCTATCAAATATCTTCATGGTACACTCTTTCAAAATGTTTAGGAAATATACAGCAGTTCCAGGAGTAGAATAATAAAGTAAACACTACAACTGTCATCAGAATTGTTCCTCTCCCCAAACTTCTGTGAGGATGTTCTTTCTTCTACCAACAACACCCTTTTCACCTTCTCTCCACCTAGCCAAATCTCAGGCAGTCATTCAGGTCCAGATAAAGACTCAGCAATAAATGGAGACCTTCCCTATAACCATCCCAAATCCCAGCGATTCCTCTCTTTGAATTCCCAGATAGTTTATCATCACTCACATTCATCTTAAAATTTAACCACATACGGTCTCACATTGTAACTTACAGGTCTTATTTCCCTGACTATACACACACACATACACACAAAGCAGACTAGAATTAATGCCTTGTATAAGTCATTCTCAAACCTTGATCAGGATAACTCTAAAATTTCAAAAAATACATGAATTCACAGGCTCTACCCTTAATGATTCTGAATTCATGTAGTCTGTCTTAGAGCTCAGATAGCTGTATTTTTTTTAACTTCCCCCAGAAGAGTCTGATGGGCAGCCAGGATTAGGTATCATTGCCTTCTAGTCCTCTATTTCCTTCAGTACCTAGGAAAGTAGGCCTTCAAATAGCCTACAGCTAGAATGGACACCCCAGAGTACCAAAACCATTCCTTCATTCCACAGGGGAACAGCAATCCAAGAAGTCTAGATGACTAGCCAAAAGCTACAAAGATAGCAGGAGGCAAATCCCAGCCTAAAACCCAGATTTACTGCTCTCAATCTAGGAATCCTTCCATTATACCGTGCATAAATAAATGAAAGTAATAAAAATCCACAGTTCACATATAGGCACAGTAAACAGTGATTTCCTAATACTTGACCAGTGATTGCAATGTCCAACCTCTAAGAAAGTGCACGTTATTAGCTTCTATATGCTTGAAAATGTGAGCAACATTAGCTGACAAAAGACTTAAGAGGTCAGAGAGTAATTGTGGGAAGGCTCACAAATAAAAACATAACTTTTACCAAGTCTTCTTGCAATTTGTATAAAAACCTGTAGAATCATTTATTTTGTAGCTGAGAAGTACTAGAAGAAATAAATGGGAAGAAGAAATCTTGCTTCATCATGCTATAAAGTACAAAAATCCTTATTCACAAGCTTCCACAGCTCACAAAGCTGTAAATGTTTTTGGAGTCTAATCATAACATAAACTTCTTAATTACAGATCAGACTTAGTAAATCACCCATATCCCAAGATAACTCAAACTCTTATCTTAATATTCAGTTAACCCCAGGACCAAAACTCTTGCCATCAACAACAAAAAAACAACTCAGCTACCTATAAGGCGTTACAAAGGAGTCTGGGTTTATGCTGGTGTACAGGGATTTAAGCAAGTGTCTCCTATTAACACTAATGGGAGTTCTGGGTGTAAACCATAAGCACCAAGGAGGAGGATCAATGCCCAGCACTGCATCTATGAAAACCCTTCCTACTGCACTAACTGCAACTACTGGGACTTGTTCTCCCAGAAATGGGATAATAGACCCAAATTCCTATGTCTCTAAAGCACAAAGATAATTCAAACAGAAGTCATTAAGGAAGGTCACCAGTAAACACCTGATTTTAAAAATATACAAGAAAAGGCTAAACTAAAACAACTGACACACTGAGGATATTTTATAAAATAGCACCAACCAATACGCACAGAAGAAACTAGTGAATTGCTGGAGACAAAATACCTCTTGCAAAAATTCAACAGGATGAAGACAGCCAAATTTTTAAAAATCAGAGCACAGTAAATCCAACTATAGCCAGAAACACACACACACAAACAAAACAAAAACTCCTCCCCTGATGGAGCCCTAAGTACACTACAACCCTTGCTTTTAAAACACAGAAGAAAACTCCTGCTGCACTGTTAGCCAGGAATAATCACAGAGTACTTCCAGACAAACGGATAACAATCACAAGCTGCCAAGGACGACCAAAAGTAACTAAATAAAAATTATTGCACCTTATTGTGTTCCATACTGCCTCACTTCTCAATATAGCACTGCTGTACTCACCAGGCTGGAAAATGAGCAGGTGCCTTTCAGGCTATAGAAAAATTAGTGACACACACACACACACACACACACACACACACACACACACACACCAATCACAAACACAAACACAAAGAGAATGATATTCTTTCACTTGAAGGGGTTTAAGAGATGCAAGGCTTTGCTGTAGGCCTAGAAAACTAAGAGTAGGCCTTACCGAAGAAATGAGGAAAAAGGAAAGGTTTACTCCAAATCCACATTCAAAGGCTAAAAGAATTAACATTCATTTCAATTAAAATGCTTTGGCAACAATCCTTTTAAAAAAAAAAAAGAGAGAGAAAATTAAGATTTGCCCCGTTTTTAACCCCAAAAGAAAATGAGAATCTTTTCTCTCTACACAGGTTTAGCGCCACAACACAAATAAAAGAGAACCCTGACTTAAGGCCTGAAAACTAAAAATGGTTCCAAACACTCATAGTAAAAAAAAAAAAAACCTATGTAGTCCAACATATTGATTCTTTATCATCACTGCTATCATTAATGAACATTTAGCTTTTTATCTGCATTTTGAAATGTCAATGAGAAACTGAAAAAGCTACAATATGCTGGAGATTTTAACTTTTGAAACAAAAACCACAAAGAAACACGAGTCTGAAGCATAAAGCCTCAATCATGCTGATAAGTGGTCCTAAAAGTTGAAAGTGAAAGCAATATACACCAAAAGAAAAAAAAGAAGTTTGCTTGATATTAATGCTAGCCTTTAAAACCAAAAATATGTTCTGTTACAGAAGACTGAAATCAGGGCTTCCATTAACCTTGTTAAAAAAAAAATCCCATGAGCATGGATTTTTTTCCTAAGTCTCTTCATCAGAGCAGCATGGGGTCCCATTAGGCACCCTATTTTACTTTCACCTTATAAATAACGTTAGCTATTCGCTATTTCCATGGAAACCAAGTACAGAGAAACCCACTTAAATGAATACCGGTTAAAGGAATAAGTTTTATTTTAGAAAGATTTTGCTGCTCTAGATGAACTCTACTAGGGAATACTATAGAGTCGTCTTTAGGTATAATTTTTAAAAATATATCTTTGGTATAAAGGAAGCTTATTACAGGTCCTATTAAATAAGTACACTCCTTGCACTAAACTAAATATGCCAAACAGCATCATAACATTGAAGATACCTTTTCAATGCACTGCATGCGGGTTTAGATGCACAACACCCAATGACTATGCTTCCTCATGCATTGGGGTAGAATAATTACTCCTATGGGTCTAATTTAAACTAATAAAAGCAAGGAAATTCAGAAATAAGGCTACCATCACCTTGCAGTGACTAGAAATGAGCAGGCCCCACAACTGCAGGCACATGCACAACTTACTACTCCAAAGAGAAGTGAACGAGGGAGCAAATAACTTAAGTTCCTAATCACTGTTATCAGGTCCAGGGATAGCAGATAATCAAAATTCCCTCCTCAACAAACTATTTTAACAAGTAATAACATGTATTCCTTAGTCAATTGATACATACACGCAGATGAAATAGAACCAGGTGACACAGAAATAGAACGTTCAAAGGAAAAAAATGCTGAGAACAAGATTTTGTAATTTCCAACTTTAAGTTGCCCTACATATTCTAGAAAAGACCATTACTGGTAGCTCATACAAAAGTTGCCAACAGGCAAGTGTACATAAAATAAAATGAAACTAACAAGGATAGTAAATTCAAAACTAATAATCCAGAGTTTCTAAAGACAGAAGGGGTAAGAAAACTAAAATCTTTCTAGCAGTAGTGGCTGATGTCTTTAATAAGTTCAAAGACAAATTATGAAAGCAGTATTATCCTAAAGTGTGGTTACCAGTATTAAATTTACAATGTATGAAAAGAGTTAACATTCTCACACACATTTTTTTACAGTATACCAACAGATCTACTTGTACTGCATGTTTTAAAAACATAAAATTACTTTCCTTGTTATGTTTCACACACTGTAAACATTGGCAAAATGATAACTGTTGAAGTTGGGTTAAGAGGTATGTGGGGTTTGCTAATATTATTCACTATGCTTTTGCATATGTTTTTAAATTTCCATGAAAAGAGGTTTTTAAAAATCCTACAAAGTGAAAACTCTTTTCTCAAATATGTTTTTCAGTATGTATAACTACGTAACGGATGAAATGCCTTGGATAGATCTTAGGAGCTATTGAATTTAAATCCAATATAGCCATTAACATTTAGCCACAGCTAATTTCCAAGTTTTACTTTTCTTACCAAAACAATTCAGTTAACAGTTCAAAACCACTAGGAGAAATCTGGAAAAGGTCTATTTGCAACTACCAACTAATGAAATGCCAACAATGCCTAAAAACAAGGCATCACAGCCACATTTTGTACTTTACAGACTAAAGAAAGAAATTCTAGGGGCAGCTGGGTGGCTCAGTCGGTTAAGCGTCCGACTTCGGCTCAGGTCATCATCTCGTGGTCCGTGGGTTCGAGCCCCGTGTCGAGCTCTGTGCTGACTGCTCTCAGAGCCTGGAGCCTGCTTCAGATTCTGTTTCTCCCTCTTGACACCCACCCCTGCTTACGCTCTGTCTCTGTCTCTCTCTCAAAAATAAATATTTTTTAAAAATTTAATAAAAACATTTAAAAACTAACCATTACGATAGCATTTCGTTTTGTTTTTAAGAGAGACAGAGTAAGATGGTGGTGGCTTTGGAGGGACTGATCAAGAGCAGACGGGATAGCGTACACAGAGAAGAGATGGCAAAGAGACAGTAAAGAAAAGGGGAGAGGAAAGGCAACAGAGGGAGTATGCGTAATAGATGTGCACCTCTCTATAACACAGTTAACGCACCCCTGAACCAGACAGGTTTCCACTTAAGTCTAACAGTTCAGCCCAGGCAGCAGTGGCCCACCTTTTACAAATCGGGTAGAGACAGACTGATTTTCAAAACCGTGCAATTCTTTAAATCAACCCCAAAGACCTCATAGGGTCTACTTCTAACTCCTGCATTCATTAAGATGAAATACACTTTAAAAAAAAAAAAGAAAGTAAAAAAAAAAAAAAAAAAAAAAAAAAGATGAAATACACTTCTAAACTTTCTAAAATTCCATTCACCCAAGAGAAGCCAACTTTTCTAAGCCCTACATAAAGAAAATGTAATACTGTGCATATACTATGCTAATTCTAGAACTACAAGGCTTCACTTACTGACCACTCTAGCAACTGTAAAGTAATATTACATTTTTTTTTAATTGAAAGAAAACCAAACGTAAGTATCGCACTTTATCAAAACAAACTTGTTGGAATTTCTGCTCAGAAAGCAGAAACGTTGTTTTAGGAACACAGACAAAATAAAATCTAGTAAATGCTTCTACCCACCTACTAGGCCTTTATGAACTGGTACAGTTGAGTAAATAAGAACAAAAAGTTAATGGAAGCTATTATTCTACTTTAACTCAAATGCTCATCGGTGGTAACACATGCCATATTCAGTGTGTTGTGATAAGCTGTTAAAAATACTTTTGTTGAATCCTCGGGAAAAAACTCTACAGATCAAAGATCAAAAAGTTTCAGATCCGAATTCGTAATGAATGAATAAAATTAATTCTATTTCACACTAATGATCATTCCCCCTCCCTCAATTACTGATTTCACTTACTAGATACACACACACACACACACACACACACACACACACACACTAATGGACATATTAAAAACTCAAATACCTTACCAAAAAACATCTTAATTCTAAGATCACTGTAAGGAAGAAACTTAAAGAGTTGCTTTTCTTATGATCAGCTTATTCTTAGGCCCAGTTTCTAAGCTCAATATAGGTAACATATGACAATTAAATATAGAAAGAAAATAACAATTACCATAAGAAAAGACCAGGCACCAGATGAGAGGAAACTTCACAAAGGCAAAATGCCCAAAATCAGAAGGCAAATAAATGATGTCCATCGTTACTAGAAAGCGTGTGTGTGCCTCCACAATTGTTTCCCTTAGTTATCCCACCCAAGCCTGTGTTCTCAAGGGTTAAACACATAATTTATCCTGAGCAGCCGACCCAGTGGACTTACCAGCTGATTAGGACTTTAGACTTTTGAGTTAGAATGCCTAGTCTACTACTGACTCCACGCTAAGTGACATATTGTAAACCACATTACTATGTTGATGCAAAAAAAAAGGCTTATATCGCTAAGTCTTTTAGTAAGCATAAAGTGCCCTGAGATATTTTTTTAAAGTCTGTTAAAACTGACATATTCCCACATATTTTCTATTTCTCCCGGAACTTTCACAGACAAGAACTCATTAGATACACTTTTCCCATCCATACCTCTTCTCACCATGACATTTCAGGAAAAAAAACCCTCCTTTCCAGCTAAGCCCTCCATATTTACTCTTTCCCCATAATCTTCTAGTGGGACTATAACCATAACACTGCTAACAGCAGCTATTGCTTATCAAGTGTCTTAAGATTTCCTCATTTTATCTTCACATCAATCCTAGAAGGTTGGTACTATCATTCCCACATTGCAGATGAAGAAACTGAAGTCCAAATGAACAGCACAGTGCTCGTATAAGAGACATCTTTGTTGAAGGGAACATAAATAATCAGTCTAAGGTCACACACTCAACTTTAAGTGGTTGTACAGAGATTCCAACCCAGGGGTCAGACCACAAAGCTCAGGCTCTTTTCCCGCTATGCAACATTTGTCTGAGGCCTTGAGAAGCGAAGAAAGGAGTTGGGAATTAAGGTTAAGTTCTAATACCTAACAACAGTTACCATTTATTTAGTACTACTATGTATCAAGAACTTATTGTAGTTTGTACATTAACTTACCAATTCCTCATAACGGCCTCTCGAGCTATGGGTACTATTAATTATTCATGTTTTACTTACGAAGAAAGAGAGCAGAGGTACAGAGGGTGAAGTGATTTGACCATTATCACAGAGCTACCGTAAAGTGGCAAAGCCAGGATTTGAACCCATGCAAACTGTGTCGACCTGATACTTAACCAGTGATCTTCATTCCATGCTAAAAACTTCCCTTCACCGGAATTGCATGAAAACAAAACTTCTAACCTTTCCAACAAAATTACTAAATTGTAAGCCTTCGTGCTTTGACTAATTAAGAGAAAAGTAGTAGTACTCTTCTAAGCATGCACACCAGACTTCTTTATAGGCACAAGGGATACGCCCCTAGTGATTAGATCATTGCACTGCTCAGGAAGTGGCACACTGTAAATCCGGTTAAGAGCCCCTAGCTCATCTCTCTCCACACTCAGACCCACGCTAACCATGCACTGCAAGGAACAGGCAATTCAGAGATGTCCCAGTGCAATCTCCTATAAAATGAATGTCACTCTGGAAGTATCCAAGTGTGTATAGTAGTACCCTTCCAATACCCTTTCTTCTTCTTCCCAAACACCATAAAAAACACCACAAAAGGAATGAATGAATCTAAGCTACTTAAAAATCATAACAAATGTCCAATGATAACTACAAATTTAAATGAGAAAAAAAATGCAAAATTCTCATAGTTTTGTAACTTGTCCAAATTCTACATTCAAAAAAGGATGGGCCTCAAAAAAAAAAAGCCTAGCCCTCTTTGAAAGTCTCAATTCTTAAGACTATCTTATTATCATAAATGTGCCTTGAAAGGTGAGCAAAAAATCCATTTTTACCTCAGATTCTGAATATTTTTATACACATATTTAAAACAAAAATCATTGCTGTTGCATTACAAGTTACTGGGCTTTTCACCCTAATATCTACTATTATGACAATGTGTTTAATTACATAAATAAAAATGAGCATGGATTTAATATTGGTATACTAACAAGTTATGGGTAAAAACAAATAAATACAGAAGAACAGGACTGGACCTAGAGGTACTGAGAACTTGACACAATGAGAAAAGGAACTATGCAGCTCCCTCCATTGACATCGTAAAGTTGCCACATTTTCTGGGCTCTCTTTTGAATTAATGTGGCATCTGTTCCAAGTACAGCATGCTAACATTTTACTAAAAGATATTTTCATTCTACATTTGTATGTGGTTTGCTTTTTATTTGAACTCCTGTTTTATTTCAGTGGTCATTATTTCTTTATACCAACTTGTCCATTTGGCATTCCTAATCTATCTCCCCTGTGCACAAAAAGGGTGGGGAACCATCAGTTTAAAACCCTCTAACAGCAATAATTACAATATGCTTTGCATATAGATTAAATAAAGAAAATAAGCAGCACAAAGATTTTTGTAGGCTTTTTAGTATCAGGTCCTGATAAGTTAACAGCATCTGTTCCTTTCAGAAAAAGATTTCTGCTCTGAAGTACTGGTAGGGGGGTGGGGGAAAGGAGAGGAGAGAAATAAACAAATACTAAATAGAATAATCCAAGTGACAAAGTTTGGTCTTCATGAAATGATGATTTCAATAATTTGCACGTATCCAACTCTATCGAACGAGAACTGCTTTTTATGACATCCTCAAAAATGCTGCAGCAACAAGCCAAATACAACCACTTGTACTTAACATGCATGCTGCATACTCCACAATGTTACGTCATATCAGGCACAGAGAAGACGCTTACCAAGCTATCCTGCGTTCTATAAACTGCCTAACAACAACAGAAAAAGGCACTGCCATCTCTATAGTGGGAGTAAGAGCTGTCAGGGTAGGCAGCCTCTTCCCTTTGGTCAACTAGAAGAAAACAAATAAGGCTTATATTTCTGTCTTTTAAGCTCACCTCTCCCAAGGCCTTTACTCTCAATCTTTCGGCCTTTCTCAGAAAGAAAGGCTGTTTCTTTAAAATTAAAAAGCTGCAAAAGATCACTCCAACTTAAAAGCCCCACACCTTGTGCCAACTGTCCTCCAGGTGTCCCCATGGCTGCCTCTTCTGCGGAAGAATGGCCTTTCTGGAGCACTAGTCACCAAGTGGGTGCACCCACACCCTGCACATGGAAGGGGGCCATGGAAGGAATTATTACAACTTATATTTATATTTTTATTTTTTTTTAACTTTTTTTCTTTGAGACAGAGAGAAAGCATACTCCAGCATGGGGAGAGGGGCAGAGGGAGGGAGGGAGGGAGGGGGTAGAGGGTGACAGAGAGAGAGAGAGAGAGAGAGAGAGAGAGAGAGAGAGGTATCCCTAAACAGGCTCCCTGCTCAGATCATAGCAGAGCCCGACACTGGGCTCAATCCCACCACCCTGGGATCATGACCTGAGCCGAACGCTCAACTGACAGAGCCACCCAGGCGCCCCAGTATCAGCCTTTTTTAAATTGCAGCTTTCCCGTATGTTTTATAACATACATAAAACAGTAATTCAGAAAATTACATACAAATATACATTTACTGGTAGTCATAATTTTTTAAAGTTTGGAGACAAGAGGCTACAAAGGCCAAAAGTAAGAGAGGAAAATTAGGCTCTGCCATTAACTTACTCACATTCTTGTCTCTGCCTCAGTTTGACCATCCATGACATGAACTGAGCCTTCTGTACAGTTATAAGACTATTTTGAGAAATAATAAAATACTTTTGAGGGCATGGTCTGAGCCACACAAAGTGAAAAGCACATATGAATGCTACCGATGAGAAAACTCTTGAACTAGCTTGCTAAAACTGACTATACTGTAGTTTAAATAAACTGCCCAGGACACCTGGGTGGCTCAGTCGGTTTATCATCCAGCTCTTGGTATGGGCTCAGGTCATGATCTCACAGTTTTGTGGGCTCGAGGTCCACATCAGGCTCTGAGCTGACAGTGAGGAGCCTGCTTAAGATTCTCTCTCTCCCTCTCTCTGCACCCCCCCACCACTTGCACCATCTCGGTCTCTCTCAAATAAAATAAAACTTAAAAACAAATTAAAAATAAATAAAGTAAACTGCTATGTCCTAGCAGATCCAATTCTTGGAATTTTAAAGCCAAGCTTCAGCACTACTAAATATGAGTCTAAAGAAGCATTAAGGCACCTCAGACACAAGGAGTGCATTCTAGAACTAGGAAGGCCTTTTTTTTTTTTATAAGGAAAAGTTTATTACCTATGAAAGAAATTTTTTTTAATTTAAAAATTACAAAGGTGAATTATGATTAATAACCTTAGCACCAAGATAAAACTCTCAAAGCCTTAATGTAGATTTTAAGGCCTTGCCTATGTCTTATTTTACACAATGCCAGAAAAACAAATGGCACTCGGATAATTTATCTTTTTCTTCTTTTGTTGCTTTAAAAAATGGGGGGTTTTTTAGGGGCGCCTGGGTGGCTTGATCAGTTAAGCGTCCAACTTCGGCTCAGGTCGTGATCTCGCGGTCTGTGAGTTCGAGCCCCGCGTCGGGCTCTGTGCTGACAGCTCGGAGCCTGGAGCCTGTTTCAGATTCTGTGTCTCCCTCTCTCTGCCCCTCCCCTGTTCATGCTCTGTCTCTCTCTGTCTCAAAAATAAACGTACGTTAAAAAAAAAAATTTTTTTTTAAATGGGGGGTTTTCAGTGTAACATTTGGTAGTGGTTAAGTGAGTAGGGATGGGAATGGGAGTAAGGTCAGCCAACACTCTTCACATAAAGATGAGAGTACCATAACTAATTCCCATGCAGGATACCTATCTACGTGCCGATTAAGCAGTACCGGTTTGAGGTTCCATTAATTAAAATATTAAAATTATTTCCTCAGCTTTAAAACACTATTCTGATTTGTAAATGTTGAATGAACGTCTCCTAACAACCAAGAAGAGAGCCCACCAGTTTAAAAAAAAAGTTATGTGAAACCATAATTGATCTCTTTATAAATAGTAGCTACCAGAATAAACTAGCAGAACTTAATTCTGAAATGATGTCTCCTAAATTACTTGCACAGGACAGAAAATGGTGTTGTCATTTTAAATTGGTTAACGTTTTTCAAAGTTTTAAAAATAACAATGACCATCTCTAAGGCATTAGGCACAAGTAAAAAGAACTTAAAATGCTTTTTGCCCCATAGGTAACCATCAATCTAGAGTGCAGGTTTATAACCTTAATGTATAAACCTTACCTCTCTCCTTTCTACCTCACTCCCACTTCCTAATGAGCAGTATTTCCAAGAACAAGTTTTTTAAATAGCCACTTGAAAAAGAGTAAACTTCAGGACGGTATCATGGTATAATTCTATTTATTTTTGAAATGGATATATATAGTACATATTTAAAACACAAGAAAATTTAGAAGTAGAATGGGATGACTTTAATTTTCTACTTTATAATAACTATATGGTTAGACTAACTCAGATGCACTGCCTTTATAATATGTCTTAAAAGAAAGGCCATTTCTCGTCAAACCCTCTAAAACTCTGACAGTTACCTAAGGACTAATTAAAATAGCCAATGTAAAATATTTGCACTTACTCAGAAAATGTATGAAATAACCTACCATGCCAAAGTGCTCAAATTCAAACCTTAAGAAATGGATCTTCGTCCCCACTCCATGCTAGGCACTGTGCTTCACAACTGGCATACAGTGATGAACAAGACAGGCACTATCTCAAAAGCCTTCATTTCCATTCCATTCCAAAGCTCACTATTCCCAAAATAATCTAACCCAACCAAAATCAACATGAAACATTCTCAAAATGATATAGCATAGCTGTGGCCATTTCAGTAAATTAAAAACTTCTTTAGTAATTCATTTTCTAGGTTTTTAACAGGAATTATTACATAGTTTAACACAATATTATGGACACTTAAGAGGAAAGGCTCTGGACTCAAACCTGGGCTTGAATTCAGGTGGTAGCATTTGCTACACCTATGTGATCCCAGGGAGGCCTTCATTTCCTCATCTATAAAATGGGGGTAGGGTAAGAACAGTAAATCCTCAGAATACTGCTATGAGAATTACAATTAAATGAGATCCTATATGTAAAAAGGCTTAGCACTATACATAATAAGTACTCGGTAAATGTTAAACCCTTATTATTATTGTTGTTATTAAGACAACAAATAACCCTACGGTACAAGAGCCGTTCACAACCTGCCAAATAGTCTTATATTTATGCCACTTTTCCAAGAACAAATACATATATCTGTGTAAGTTTGTATATTAACGTATAAAAATACTTTTCAATATAAAAGCCCATAATTGAAAGTTTTTATTACCGTAACAACACACCAGTACATTTATGATATTTATATATATTACATACACACACATACAATGTATCAGTGGCACACTGTCAAGAACTATGCTAGAACAAGTTAAGAACTTGTCTGTTGGCCATGGACAGGGGGGTACTCAGATGATTCTAACTCATATACGAAATTTTTTTAAAAAATATTAACATTGTTAACACGACACAGACAAATATCTTAAAATCCAGGCATCAACTAGTGATTAAAAACTCGATTTATACATACAACTTTAGTCTATAAAGTACATTCATGAGTATTATCTCACCCGGTCCTTTGAACAGCATAGTGAAACAGGCTTTTACCATTATCCCCATTGTACCACAGAGAAAACTAAAGCCCAGCAAGGCTGAATTTCCCAAGAGCACACTGCTAGTGACAGGACTGGTCTCAAAAGCCAAGTCCTCTGACATCATCACAGTTGTTTCACTTCCACTGGCCTGGGACATTTCATTAAAAAAAGACAGAAAACTGTGCTCAATATTGTAGGTGTGTCAGAGGACTCTACAGGGATTACTCACGGCTGCCCAGTTTTACTCTCCTTATTTCCGACTTTGGTATTTCAAAAATTACACGTGTGTAATTATAAAATGTAGATAAGGAGAATTCATCCAAATCTGATCTTTCCTGCATTGGCCAATTAATACTAGAGATTATTTTACCCCTTATAAAACTTAGCCTTTTGTATTTCCCTTCTTTGTAACCACTGAAATTTATTTCATTTTAATGTTGGGTCTTAAAAAGTCAAGTTAATATAAGATAAATAAAACCACTCATAATGTGGAAGCATATCCGATCAGATCCCACAAATTTTTGACACATCTAAAGAATCAAAATATTAACAAATTTCAGTTCACATTTATGAGAGAAAAAAGGTTAGTATTATTATAGTGCGTTGGTTTGTTGTGTAAACGAGTACTTAAATAATTACTACTAAAGGCAGAATCTTCTTTAAAAACACAGCAGCGCTCAGCAATAATATCCCATGAACTATATTCAAGCTGGAAAAAGCTGGAATAGATACTGGCCAGGCAGGTAAGAAAGACACGATCTTGATTCCGTATACCCTCAAACTAAAGCACATACATCACAACTTATGCTTACATTTTACAATATTCCCAGATGTCTCTTTCCCTTCTCAAAAGCTAAAAGAGACTAGCCATGGAGATAAAAATATCCTACAAGTTCAAGAGCCTAAAAGAAGTTAGTGTCCTAAAAGAGAAAAAGAATGTAAAGACTTATGATTTTTTTGAACCTAACATTTTAAGTACAACCCACAGACCTGAAACTACATTTTCTTTCTGGGGCTGCTCACTGGCCTCCAATACATCAATCCTGTAACACCGTGAACTGTGGTGATGGATTGGTTCATGCTTCTAAACACAACAGAATTTTTCCAAGGTTACTTACACTGTGACGTGAGGAACATTTTTGCAGCGTCTTATTTTCTTTAATCAAACTACTTTGGATATTTTACCAGTGCACACATTATGAATGAAGAAATTTTCATTATTTTTTTGAACTTTCCAAAGTCAGCCAAGGGCTGCGGTACAGTGACAAAGAGCTGAATCCTGGTCAAAATTCTGCTACTGGCTGGTTGTCTGACTTGAGGCACGTATCACTTAGGGAGAAACTGAGGTGCAAAGACATTTTACGTACAGCAAAAACTTCTAAGGAATTGCCACATCATCACCATAGAACAAAAATCTCAAGGTCTTATCAGAAACAGGCTAGGCTTCTAATCAGATAATAATGTAAAAAGAGAGGGGAAAATGGGAAGAACGCTGTTTATTTAGTAACAAGAACCACTACTACTACTGCTGCTACTGCTACTTCTGAACATTTACTGAGGCTTTATTATGTGCCAGGCACTGTGCCAAGCACTTCCACAGACTTTAACATTTACTCCCTGCAACAACATACTGATATTCATTAATAAAAGAATCAGAACTTTAAAGAACAAAAAGAATAGAAATTTAAACTCACGACTGAAAATGTAAACAAACTGTTAAAGAAACCTTACCTTTTTCTCTTTCAGACTACATCTTTGAGTAGTAAATTTACACTAAAACTACATTAAGTTTCAGGCATCTGTCTTCCATTTTAAAAATACTAAGATTCAAGGGGTGCCTGGGTGGCGTAGCCGGTTAAGCGTCAGACTCTTGATCTCGGCTCCGGTCATGATCTCATCTCGCAGTTTGTGGGTTTGAGCCCCACGTGGGGCTCTGCGCTGATGGTGTGGAGCCTGCTTGGGATTCTGTCTTTCCTTCTCTCTGCCCCTCCCCCACTTGTATGTGCACGGAAATAAATATAAAACAATTTTAAATAAAAAAATAATAAATACTAAGATAAAAGATGTTGACAATTATGACAGAATAATAATAATAAAAAACCTCTGAGCTTAAATACGGGCACTGAATAACTGGCCCCATTCAAAGAAAAGAGAACAGCAGATATCAGGCCCTACGATTATAAGCTCCTGATGCCCATAAGAGCAATCTATATGCTGTAATTATAAAGTGATCTTAGCACCACCACAGACAACAAAAAAATTTACAACTGCAAAGTTTTAAATATATAAACACACACATATACACATGTATCAGTTATTGTACATGTAAATCTTATAGTAGCTGATAAAACAACAACAAACTAATCCAAGATAAACTAAAACAGCAGAGTGTTTCTGAAGACTCACTTTAGAATAACAGCACCATGATAATTATAATATTAGCAATCAAATTTTACTTAGCAGAAAGTTCTTAGAGGCTTGGAAAGCTGTTTGTATAAAATGGAGTAGACAAGAGGGAAGGGTTCTCTGTGCTGTTTAAATCAACTACAGGTCCCAGCATGCAATGCTCTAATCCGAAGTTAAGCAAAAACCCGAAATGCATCCTGGGACTTGTAGTAAGTAAACCACTTCACTCTATCACTGTAAGTTTCAAGAAAGTCTGAACTATCTCGAGCACAATTTGACAAGATCTTATTATCAGGGCCTAGTCAAACTCAGATCTAACTTGTTTGCTCTCTGCTCCGGCAGTTTCTTTAGTACATATTGGAAAAGTATCAATATTTAGAACAACATTTTCACATTAGAAAAACCTCATACAGGATAAGCATATAAAAGAAATGCTTAAAAAGAAAAAAAAGGTTTTATACAATTAAAAAAAATTTTAAACCATGATACTCAAAGCCATTTTTTTAACTTTGGTTGGATTAGTATCAAAGCTCTCTATCCCCCTCCCCAAAAAAGTTTTAATTGTTTTGTCAGGTTTTCTCTTAACAGTTTTTCAAGTTATATTTTATATGTAATTTTTCTCACAAAAAATTCTCATACAAAAACATTTACCATACTCTAATAATGCACATTAGGAAATATATTCTTAAAGTAATACATACACATAACATCATCACACACACAAAAACAATACTTAAGTTTCTCTTTTGTCAAGTCCTTACTCAATTATTTTTGCCCTCCACTCCTAGCCCCTCATTTCACACACATACACGTTTCCAGAAAGAACACTTAGGAAAAAAATATTCCAAGTACAGACTCATTTCTCTCATCCACTGACCTCTTCTAAAAACACAAAAGATTTTTTTTACCTATCAATAACATGTCCAAACCCAAACAGGTAAGTTTTGAGCCATTATTTATGTATTTACAGTTTCTACACACATCCCTATTTTCTGCAAGACTGAGGAAGGAGGCTGGGAAAAAACTAAGTGCAATCTGCATCAGGAGGCCTAACACAGGTGGTGGGTTATTTTCAGGCAACAGCACCTTCACAAACATGCTGTGGAATATAGTCCAAGAAATTCCTAACAAGGAAAGATAAGCTGGCACACAAATTTAACACAATCCAGCTAAAAATCACCTGCAACACATGTTACTACATTTCACCATAAAAGTGACAGGCTACTACAGGATCTGAAGCTTCATCAATACAACATACTGTCCATAAGGCCAGAGATAGCAGTTGCCATGGTTACTATCACCCACTTTTATCAGGAAATTATTGTCATTATTCTGAAGTTTTTGGTACTTATTTAAAAATCTAAAAAAAAAAAAAAAACAGTCTAGGGTTTGACTGGTAATTGAATGAATGAATCAACTACTGTTTGATTTGTAAGTATGCTGCTTTAGAGATGCACATGGTTAACAATACTTGGATCTGCAGCAGAAAAAAATCAATTCCTTTCTGCTGCTCCTTCTCCTCAAGTACTGACAGTTTGTATTCTCAATGCAGCCAAAACAATAAAACAAAACCCATCTTTTTGGCTTCTGTGTTTAAGTTATTTTTTGTCCCCTAGGCCCACAGAGTCAAAATAAAGCCTAGATCACCAACCTGTTAGGCCCCATTCCCTTCCTATCACCCTATTACCGAGTCACTTGTCTATTTAAAAAAGCTGAAAACATTTCCATTGATGATTCCAAAATATAGGAAAGAACAGTTTCCTTCAACAGAGACCTGGTATTTTTTATTTCTTAAAACAGGGGGAGGCCTTGCAATGTATTGGAGGAAGAGAAATGGAGGGGTATTCAAACTGCCACACAAGTGTCTAGTGTAAGAAAGTTGCTATAGAAAACCCAAAGGTTGACTGAACCTCATGTATTATCTCGAAAAGGGAAGAGTTCACCACCACCCCCAGTTTAACACTGAACTGACAGACAAGTAAATCAAAAGTTATTCTTAAACATCTATTTCAGCATTCTCACAAAAGATAACTCCAAAAATTTAATACACAAGTAAGAATTATATGAAAGCCTAAAAAATAGCAAGCCACATATACACACAAGCAAGAAAACATATGCTATTTAAGAAGTAATTATCTACAATAAATTTAAAACAGCGTTAGCATATTACCTCCTTAAAAAAAAAAATCTCAAAGCAGCAAAAATACACACCTGCTAAATTTAAAGTGATCAAAATATACTGCTATGCTCCTAAAGAATACTTAGGGCCTACTGAAAAGCCTATGTACAAAAAGTTCCTGAGAAGTCAACAAAAATCACGATTATTTCCCAGGACAAATTAACATGAAGATTCAAACATACTTCAAGAAATCAAGTCTGACTATAGATATGAAGGAATTCTGTCAAAGGTTAGAGACCTAAAACTTTAATCCCTTCCTTTTCTCCCTGTGAATAGCAATTAAATACAAAAGACTTCAGCAATAAAATACTAAGAATACAAAATTTAAAAGCATATTACCATAACCCTAACTTCAGTATTTCCTTAACAAAAAACAAAAAACAAAACACCAAATTTAAGCATTCACTGTCCTTAGGATAAAAAAGTTAATACTACCCTGAGAGGTTTCATTTTTATCTAAACAGTCAAATGTTTTTCTCACTTCACACAGAAACAAGTTTCTATATTTAATTTCTAATTAAAGGGGCTATTTCATAAAGAGCAGTCACTTCTAAAATTTAAGATACTAAACCTTTTGAAATGCTCATAAACACCAGGACTCCCAATTATCTCTATTTTATTTTATTTTAGTACAAATTTGTGAGCAGAGTCTATTAAAAAAGCTACAAATCAAGGCTCTGAGTTTTAAACTTTGGGGTTATTTTTGCGCAAAAAATATTTCAGTGCACTCCTCTAGATTTGAGTAGTCATTTCCTCAAGCATCCCTCTAAAAGAGGCAAAATGATATACACATGTACCTAATACTAATACATACAGATATACTTCTTTTTCACTTTGAAACAAGTTTGAAGGCTTTAGTTAGCACGAATTTTTCAGAAAGTTAACAGAATCCCTCAAAACAATCAAAACCTTAACTGTGACATCTGTTACTGTGTGTGTTAATGAGAGTCTATAGAAGAATCCAGGAACTTAAATATTCACTAAAATCAACTACTATCACATCAATGAAAAAATGAAGGAAAATTTTAATGGAGGATACACATCTCACAGGATCTACAAAAAGAAAAATGATCTTTATTTTTTAATTATGAGAAACTGCCTCCACAGCAGTTTTTAAACAAAGCTTCAAAACTGTTAACAAAGAGCTTTTTGGTAACCACAGTAGCATTAAAAAAAAAAAAAATTCTGAAAGTGTTGGGGGGGTACACTTTTAATGTGCTCATTTCCCAAATCATGGGGATAAAGTTAACATTTTAAAGACAGAAGTTTCTGTCCATGTATTAATTAGTTACCCATCTCAACATCTGCATGGCTTCTGATAATTTACAAAGAACTTTTACAATGTATTATCTCATTTGATCTTACTGAGAAAAAAAAGTACAGTATTATGCCTAGAAAACCGACAAAATGCAAAGCAGGTTCATCAGATTTTCTACACATTTCTAACTTTCTAAAACTTTGATATAAAACTTTGCCAGCTACCACCGTCGCATATTTCCAGGGATAAATCAACTCACCTAACACTTATAGGGTTTCAAAGGAGCATGTGCTGTAGATGCTATGAAACTACTTTCATCTTTATGCAGTTATTGTTACTAATGTACATATCAGCAATGACCTATACTCACAGATATAACTTTACTTACAGTTCAAGAATCTCTTTGGAGACCAACTCAAAGACATCAACCACATACATGTATTTATGAAGGTGAGTGCCTAAGAATTTATCCATTAGGATTACTGTCCATAGATGTGAGACATAAACACAGAAATTAAAATTTTTCCATACAGTATCTCCCTTTCCAGAATTTCAAGTACCCAATATCCTACTTGTATTAATATTACAGGGATGACACAAAAACCTAAAGCCCCAAGTCAGACCAACTTCTTTTGTTTATAGCCAGTGCACGGTAATTTTTTCACATAAGTGTTCAACAGCCCACTCACCAATACAAAACTAACTGATCATCAAAATAATTCTAAGAGCACTCTGTACGTAAGCGTGGCATTAAGCTATCCACAATAACAAAGCTACTTTGCATACTATTGTAAGCAGGTAAAAAGCGATCAAACATTTCAGTATCAAATAACAAACATAGTTTATTAATGGACTTTTTTAAAATGGACTTACTCAAAGTTCTTTCTGGAACTTTAAGGTGTTAATCCTGCTGCTTAGTTGAAGCTAATAGAGCTATAATAAGTAGCAAGACCCTCAGAATTCAGAGATTGGGTCTATCTTGCTGTAGCACCTCCTGCTGGATAGCATTTAGAGTTCTTCATGTAAGCAGAAGAAGAGTATTTCTGAGGCAGCTTCTCCCAGATGACTGAATGCAGAAAAGGATGAACCCTTCAAAGCTAAAAGAAAGAGGGCCCTGTCCATCACTTATATCTCTTAAAGAGAAAATCTGGCATTGGTACGACTCTTTTTAATCTATCACTATTCTGGTTCCATAAAGACCTGCCTGAGTCCAAAGTGCAACATGCTTAAATAAAGCTTGCAAAATTATCTCAAAACTACCTTTAAAAGCCTTCAAAAGCACTCAAGCGAAAGACTTTATTACGGCAGTCAAGCAATGCCAGTCATATTCAAATACCATTATGTTAACAAAAGCAAAAGTCTGATATAAAAAAAAAAAAGCACCTGGAATATTTTTAACATTATTAGCCAGAAGTTTGTGTTTTGAGACTTTTCTGCACTATTACTATGCTCCCTATTTAAGGATAGTTGTCTATCTACTTAAGTTTTAAGTACAGAAATTTTTTGAAACAGGAGTATAACTGCACACAAAAATTTCCTCCTTGCCATCAAGAAGTATGTCTTGATATTTTAAAATGTATTCTTCAGACATTTTTAATAGCCCCTAATAAGCTAGTGTTAAGCCCACAATGTAGAGTCCATTTACAAGTGAAGACAGGAAAGAAAGAATAGAAAGGAACTTACCAAAATCAAAATGAATAATAGTATTTCCAGTAAAAATGTAGTAACAGTTTCCTACAATGCTGTGAAACCAAGTAAATTGTGAAACTTAAGAAAAAAAAAGGGAGGGAGGGGGCTACTCTTCAAAAACCAAAAGCAAAACTGACCTATTTATTTCTAGTGCCCAAATGTGAGACAACACCAGATGTAAACAAACAACATAAACACTGAAAAGTACACTTAGATGTCTTAGTCCCAGTTTCAGTCCCCTTACCAGGCCCTCAATGAAGCCAGAGACGTTCATGAGTATCCTCTCCAAAAGGAGATATTCTAGCTCCCTGCCCTAAAGAACTCCTATAAAGTGTGTCTATGAAAAGGCTTCCTTCCTAGAGTGCACAGCTGCTTCAAAAAGAGGAGAAAAAAAAAAAAAACTTTCACAACCCAAATTAATCTGATTCTAATATTCAGCTATCAATTATTAATACAGGAATGTTCTCCCTTTAACGTCCCCAGCTTAAGCATCTACATTCCTGACACCTACTATTAACAAAAAATGTACAGCTTACATCCCAGCTATGGGGCAAATCTCTGAAATCCAAAACACAGCCACAAAGTTCACTGTCAAGGCCAATGCTGAGGCCCACACACGCCCGGACCTTAACTCACATTTGAAATTCTAGAAAGCCACACTTGCAGACATCATTTAAAAACAACACAATGTGGACGTGCAGAGTGAGATCCTCTACTTCAAGACCTAAACAAAGAATATTTCAACATATGCCCTGAATATGATGACACCGGATTCACCAATGAAAACAAAACCTGCCTACCATTAGCAGTCCTACCCTCATCTCAACAACTCAACTACTTAGAAATCACTCTCAGCACATCTGCACCCTACAACCGGCGTGTGGCCTTCTCCGGGGGTGCAAGCCACAGACAAAGTTGAACCGAGACATTCTTCCCCTGGTGCCCAATCTCGATATCAACCCCTCCCCTACCAGGGCCACCTTGCTGCTACCCACCATAGCGAACGTGGTCAGGGGAAAAAAAGAAATCCTAACAGCACCGCTCAGCAGAATAAAGAGACCAAAGAGAGGATGACGAGAAGTGTTGGGAACTGCGTGCACGACGGGGCTGGACCAAACGGAAAGAGTCCCACTCCGCGCGCCCCTCCCCCCGGCGGGGGCGCGGGCGGGGGAGGGGCGGCCGCGGCCCCTCTCGGAGCGGCCTGCCGACCCCGGCCCGCGCGGGGTCCCGGGGGCGCCCCGCGGCCGCAGGCGGCGGGGGCGAGTGCGGGAGGGCCGGCCCCGGGGTGAGGGGTGCAGGCAGACTCTCCGGAATAACAAGTTGCAGAAGAAGAAGAATAAGCGGAATTTCCCCAACGCTGCTCCGGCCACCCAAGACAAATGCACCAACACACACACACACACACACACACACACACACACACACACACACACACAGTCGGGCCCGGCAGCGTCAGCAGCCGCAGCTTTTTTTTTTTTAACCAGATCCCTCAGTCACCAAACAAGATGGTTTTCCAAAAAAAAAAAAAAAAAAAAAAAAAAAAAAATTAATTAATTAATTAAATAATCATAATAAAAACTTCCCCCCGACAGCATCCCGGGGGGGGGGGGGGAGCAGGGTGATGAAGGAGCCAAGGCGACCATCCCCGGGCCGAGGGACAGCCGAGGGGGCGGACGAGGCTCCGCGCCCCCCGCCCCCGCCGGCGGCCCCCTCCCCGGCCCCCCGCCGGGACAATGTGACGCCCCCTCCCCGCCACCCCCGGCGCGCCGCCTCTGTCACCCGCTTCGGCCCAGCACTCAGCGCCCAGGCTCCCGAGGCTGCTCATAAACTTACTTCCAATTTATCCTGGGGAGGGGTGGAGGGCAGAGGGAAGGAAGGGGGAGACAAGGTTTTTCCATTGTCTTTTTTTTAGGGGGGGAGGAATAGGAAGGGCACGCAGGGGGGCGCCCCGAAGGGGAAGTTATTGCTCAAATCTCAAGTTGACTGAGGGGTCCTGACGAGAACACCCCCCTTTCCCTCCTCCCTCCCACACACCCCTCCCCTCCCCCTACCTCCCCCCCACAACAAACTCCAAGCAGGCAGCCCCAGTTCCTCCCAGAGACAAACACCAGAGACAAGACAGAGACAGGGAGAGGGGGAGAGGGGGAAGGGGGGAGGGAGGGGAAAGAGAGCTACTCAAGAAAAAAAGAGGAGAGTGAGGAGAAGAGAGAATGGAAAAGCTGGGATACTGCACCCTCCTGCTGCTGGCTGGTTGTCCCCCCTGGCAGCTGGAGGCAGGAACTCTGAGCAGGAGAAGCAGGAGGAGGAGGAGGAGGGAACTCTTCTTCATGGGGAGGGAGGGAAGAAGCTGGAGCTGCTGCTGCTGCTTCTGCTGCTGCTCTGGGCCTCTCGCACTTTTTAGATATTAGTGTGTTAAGATGGTAGGTTGTTCCCTTCTCCCTCCTCCTCCTCCTCCTCTCCTCTCCCTCTCTCACTCACTCTCTCTCTCCCTCTCTCTCTCTCTCTCTCTCTCTCTCTCTCTGGGCTGTTTCTTTCCTCCTCTTCCCCAGGCAAGGGGGGGGTGGGGAGGAGGGGGTGGGGGGAGGAACTGGATCCTCCTCCTCCTCCAGGAGAGACACACACAGGCCCCGGGCCGGAATAGGGGTGGGGGGGAATCAGAGCAGCAGGAGAGAAACTGTGGGAGACAAACAAGCCCAACTCTTCATCCTCCTCCTCCTCCTCTCAGCAGCAGCAGCGAGCACCACCAGCCCATTCACCACCCGGCCCCGGGCCGCAGCACCTCCGCCGCCTCAGCCCGGGGATCCCTCCGCCCAGGCCCAGACACACTCGCCCGCGCGGGAGCCCGCCGCGCGGCCCCGCCGGCCCGCCGCCGCCGCCGCCGTGCGCGCCCCCGCCGCTCCCGAGAGCCGGGCGAGAGGGACTGGGGCTGGGAAAGCGGGGACGAGGGCGGGGGGGGAGAAGAGACGCCGGGGTAGAGGGGCACGGCGGGGAGGGAGGGGGCCGCCGGGCGGAGTTGTACGGCGGCCGGCCCGGGCCCCCGCGTCTCCGCCGGCGGCTCCGGGGCCGCACGGGCCCCCCCGGGGGCGACGGGGCGGCGGCGGGAGGGGCGGCGGGGGCCCGCGGCGGCGCTCGGGCGGGCGGACTACTTGACGTGTCGGTGCGGCGAATTTATTTCACTTTGCCTAAGGAACGGGGTGTGCTGCGGCCCCCATTGCCTAGGGAAAAAACCCGGATGTAAAGTGAGTGAAACTAAACTAGAGTGAAGTAGGGCAGCAGCAGCCAAACTCCAGTGCAGCGGCGGCGGCGGCGGCGGTGATGGGGCTGAACACGGAGCGGCGGCGGCCAAACTCCGGGGCCGCCGCAATGATGGGCCCGTGCAGCGCCGCAGCTCGGCTCCCATATAGCTGCAGCCGAGGCGAGGCCGGAGCCCGCTGCGGCCCCCCCAACTCCGCGGCCCGAGCCCAACTCCCCCCTCCCGCCGGCAGGAGCTGCAAAGGGGCTCCAGAGCGGCCCCAACTCCCTCCCGTGCAACAGCAGTTTTAAGGGGGGAAAAAAGCCGCGAGGGCAAGAGCGAAGGGAAGCAATGGGGAAGCACTGCAATGGGGGAGCGTGGTCCAGGCAACAGGAGAAAGATGCAACCTCAAGTCGAATGCAACATGCAATCCCCGGCCGCCGCTCGCCCGCTCCCTCCCCTCGCCACCCCGCCCCCTTTCCAAATAACTACCCTTGAACCACTTTATTAGCCACACTTAGTCCCACACTCGCGTCGGGGAGGGGCGGGGGACGGGGTCCTTCCCTCACCTTTATTTATTGCTGCTTTCTCCCCCCTCTCCATGTTTTTTATTCCTAAGTTCTTTTGTTCTAAGGGGGATGATGGCATTTACTTTTCTGCTTTGTGTAGCAGGGCAATCACTGGGAATCGGCCACGTATAATCCGGCGGTTTGTCATATTTTATTAGTGAAAGTATTTTATGCCTATTCTACCTCCAAGGACTGTAACATGGAGAACTGCAGGGAGGGAAAAAAAAAACATCAGAGGAATTCTTGTTTTGAGAGATTTCTTGGCGGGGAGGGGAGGGGCCCCCCTAATTTTTGGTGGGGGGGTTATTTAGATTTTCAAATCGATAGTTTTCAACTTAAAGCTTAATGTTTTTGTATGGATATACTACTAGATTCTAAAATAACACCCAACCACAATAAAGAAAAAGAAAAGTCCAGAATCCTACATTAAAGGAAAAAATCCCTACTGGACAGTGATATTATCTGGTCTGTGCAGCACGATGGACTTAAGGTAGTGTTGGCCTTCGAATGTTAAATAACAATAAACCCCAACCTCAACTGAATACAAATGGGGGGTGGGGGTGGTTTTGTTTTTAAGGCTCAGCACTTTTGTAGCATCTGCCACTACGCATTTTCCAGGCATTGATTAGCCATGCAACTCCCATAGGCATGAAGTCCAGTTTTTGCAGATAAAGAGCAACAGTGGTGAGATGATTTGCCCAAAGTCAAAGTGAGTCATTGACAGAACCAGAAATAGCCTTAGACTCTATTTCTTACTAGTCACATCTTTCCCATTAAATAGTATTTCCTCCAAGAAATAAACAGTATTTAAAAATAAACGGACGTCCTTTACCTTGCTATGTGTTTCCACCAGAGGTGCTTTGAGATCCTTGGATATGAAGGTGTTTTCTTACTTCTGTGACCTGCAAAATTAAGTTGACTTTCTCAAGAAAAAAAATTGTTTAATTCTGATTTCTTAAAGCTTAGAAAAAGTATGGGCTTTCTTTTACATGTGTAAGCCCTTTAGTACTCTGAGCTTTATATTCAAAAAAATTCACAGCAGAGAAAGTGTGTAAGAGTTTGAGAGCAAAAATGAAAATCCCTATAAATGATTCAAGAAGCCTGGATGAACTCATAATGTTGTGAAACCGAACCCATAACACAGTCAAGATGAATAACGGAAGGACAGGTTGGGTAGTGAGACCCAGCTTTGCCACCTAGAGATAACTCTAATGTATTTAAAAGATGAATTAAGGCAGGGCCTCTCAAACTGGACCAACCAGGCACTAGAACCACAACCTAATGGGGTCATTTCAAATCAGCCCAGGCTGTCAAAAATTTTTTTTCAGAGAAAGACTGCTTTAGTGTGCTTTCTGGAAAAATAGTTAAAAATGTTTCCGAATTTCATAAAAAAATTTTAGAAACTCAAATGGTGCCTGAATGTGTAAATGCTATAGAAGAGGAGCCAGTCAACTTTTCTCTGTAAAAGCCCAAATAATAAATATCTAAGACTTTGCAGACCATGGAACCTTGGTCACAACTTCTCAACTCTATGTAGTTGTAGCACAAAAGCAGCCATAGAAAATATGTAAACATATGAGCCTGGCTATGTTCTAATAAAGCTTTTATTTATGGGCCTTGACATTGGAATTTCATGTACTTTTCTTGTGTCACAAAATATTCTTTTAATTTTTTCGACCATTAAAGAAAAATGTTAAGGCATGTTTAGTTTGCGGGCTAAACCAAGGGGGTGAGCAGGATGGCCCATGGGCTGTGGTTTACCAACCCTGGCTTTAGAAGACTAAAGTTGACAAACTTTAAGATGTTTGTTTATCAATCAAACCTCAATGTCGTGCAAAATCGAGTTTTAGATATTTATATCTAATTAAAATATTTCAGGGGTGCCTGAGTGGCTCAGTCGGTGGTGTTCGACTTTGACTCATACCATGATCTCGCGGTCTGTGGGTTCGAGCCCCGAGTCGGGCTCCGTGCTGACAGCTCAGAGCCTGGAGCCTGTTTCGGATTCTGTGTCTCCCTCTCTCTGCCCCTCCCCAGCTTGCTCTCTCTCTCTCTCTCAAACATAAATAAACATTAAAGAAATTTTTTAATAAAATAAAATATTTTAACTAATTGTCTTAACACTCCGATAACTATCAAATTCTATGGAAAAGAAGAGCTGTGATTCACTAATAGATGATGGTTCCATTTACATACTCTTTCCCTCTCTAAGATGGTGTGGAGGAGTGGAACCAAGCCGACCCAGATTCAGACAACTGGACAGTACCACTCCTTTTCAACTAAGACACCTTGGGCAAGTTCCTTAACCTTTCAAATCCTCAGTTTTCCTATCTTGTAAAATGAAGCTGTTGTTGTTTTGTAGGGTTGTTGAGAAGATTGAATAAAATAATCCATGTGAAATGTTTGGTACAGTGCTTGGTACATGGGACTATATAATACATGTTTGCCCTGTGCCCTCAAATTCATTTCCTGAGTTAACATAACTCTGGAGAGGGTGAACACGTCCCAATTTCTTGTCAGCACAGATGTGGCATATGAGGTCCAAGGATTCTTGGGTGAGTCAAGGTTGTGGGGCTGGTATTATGATACATTTTGATGGGTCTTTCTCAATTTCTAAGCATGCCAGTCATGGGCACTTGGTAGACACACACTAGCTATATGGCCTTAAACAGCACTTAAACCATCTGAACCTTGGTGTTTCTCATGCACAAATTAAAGATAATCCTCGTTGGATTTTTGAAAGGGTTACATAGCACAAATTCTAAAGAAAAAAAAAGCTAACAATTAGTATGTTAGTGGAAATCCCAGAAATAAACTAAAAATTGTAAGTTTACATCAGAAGCTCCTTTGAAGTAAATCATTCAACTTTTAGACATAAATGACATAATAGCAGGTGCACAGTAACTTAGAATTTGCTTTCCTAAACCTGTTTACTCCCCCAATAACCATCAAAACCCTGTTGAATAAAAGGAAACTCAAATTTTGAGTGCTTTTAAATATTGGAGTACAGTTTTTACATTTTTCTAAAAATGGTCAAATCTACCTGTGATGTCTATATATATCCTGCCTTTCGTTCCATGCTTCCAGAGGCCACCCAAAGTCCTAGATTAGAAAAATACGTATAATTTTCTTCTTGTATTTTTATGGCTTCTATGTTTTACATTTGCCATGTTACCATGTAGATAGATATAGATATAGATGATATAGATAGATGTAGATGTAGATATAGATATAGATATATTTTGGTATAAGAGAAAGGAGGTAGGAATCTAAATAACTTGTTTGAAAGAAAATATTTAATATTGGGATTCTATTGGGTAATATAAAATGTCATTCAAAATGATAAAACAGCCCCCTATGAGGACTATCGGTCTAATGCAGAGATACTGTAAATGTAGGAAAAATATTACAGAAGCTTATATATTCTAATATTATATGGAGGCATTATGTGTTATAATACAAAACAAAGTCTCTTATAAATTTTCTTATTTTACAGGTTTTGTAATAGTCTGGTACACACTGTACCCATAGATAGTAAGCTGTTTTGTATTTGTATGTGATTGTTTCTGATATTCTGACAGTATTTGAGAATATTTCAAACCAGGTAAGGAAACCTCCCCCCAAAGGACTAATTGAACAAGCTTTCTTTTTTTTTTTTTTTTTAATGTTTATTTATTTTTGAGAGAGAGAGAGAGAGAGAGAGAATGAACAGGGGAGGGACAGAGACAAGGGGACAGAGAATCAGAAGCAGGCTCCTAGATGACAGCACAGAGCCCGAAGAGGGGCTCAAACTCAAGAATCAGGACCTCATGACCTGAGCTGAAGCTAGATACTTAATCGACTGAGCTACCCAGGGGCCGCTGAACAAGCTTTCTTATCCAACTCCCCTCACCCGTCCTTCACTCAACTACTATCCTTTTTGTTAGACTGAAAAGTAAGCCCATTGTCTCTTAAAAGGTCACCCTAAAGGAGATTTGAACTGTCTGAAGACCTGAGGGTCCTCCTTCACTGAGGCAGAGCAGTAACTATGGGAGTTCACCAGCTTTTCTTTTCTAATTCTTATTGGGCTAGAATAAATGGAAACCTGGCTTGTACTAACAAAGTGCTTAGATAAGTAGAGGAAGCCTAGCAATGTGATTTTTAAAGAATTATGACAGAAAATCCCCAGTGACTAGCCAAAGTTGAATGTATGTTCTTTCTCCCTACCGTCTCAGTGGTTTCTGATCTCTTAAAAATCTTCACTTTAACTACCTTGTGTGTGCATTTACGGAAAGCCAAAATCATAATTGGAGATGGATCGGGTATAACTTGTAAATAAATAAATATTAGTGGATAAGCAGTTGGCTCTCTCGAGAATACCTTCAATTTCATCACTTTCGCCATAATCTCCAAGGTCAATTGAATCCTAAGCAACATCAGGTGTGTGTGTGTGTTTAATAGAATTAACTAAACCAGAGCTCCTGAACCTTAGCACTATTGACATTTGGGGGCCAGATAATTTTTGTTGTGGGCCGCACTGGAGGATGTTTAGCAGCATTCCTGGCCTCTACCCACTAGATGCCAATAGCATCTCCCCCACAGTGATGACAACTAAAGATATCGCCAGACATTGCCAAATGTCCCGTATGTGTGTGTTGGGGGGAGGGGGGTGGGGTGAAGCAGGGGGAAGGAAGGTACAATTGCACCAGGGGTGGCAGGGGGCTTGGGAGGCGGGATGAAAACCACTGAACCAGACCAAACACCAGGAACAAATTTAGATGTGTATTTGCATGTACGTGACTCTGCCTTCCACACAGAAGCAGATCCCAATTCCTTTTCCAAAAGTAACTGATATAGATCAGGGGGCCTAAGCTGGACCTGTTGTTAAAAACAAAAATGGTTGCAATTAGAACTGTAGAAACGTCTGCCTTAAAGCTGCCAAGCTGCTAAAAATATCACAAGAAGAATCTCCAAGACTGGAGATGTTAAAAGAATTTTATCATCTTATTATTTCCACCTTTAGATTATCCATTATCAACATAAATAAATTGCATTGTGGGCCTAAGCAATGACGTTATCTAGTGGAAGACATTCCCAGATTTGGAGTCTGAGAACCGGAGCTTGGGTCTGAGCTCTGCAAATGTGTAGTTAATCACTTTATCTCTCCAGGTCTATTTCCTTGTCCAAAATGGGGAAAACAATAATACTTAATCCACTGGATTGTTGTGAGGGTCCAAGCTGTTAGTGAGAAGTAGCAGGGCTTATTCTTGAGGAATTAGGTACGTTGGAATCATAGAGTCCTGGGTTGACTTTGAGCAAATGATGCACTATTGCAAGTCACGCTTTCCTTATGTGCAAAATGCAGAAATAACCATTCGACACTTCGTAGAGTTGTTACGGAGGTTAAATGAGATAATGTGTCATATGCGCTGGGTAAATATTATTATTGTTCTTTGGTAAATTGTATCAAGTTGTACAAATACATATTATTTTATTGCTACTCCTCTTCTGTGAGCATTGAAACCCGGGAAGGACAATTAATACACCTACATGAGTGAAACCCTGTTATAAATATGGAGCTTCCCAAATTCCAACCAAGTGAAAGCAGCATTAAACTTTAGTGTGAAACCTTCCATCTTTCATGTTAAATCAGTTAGGGCACAGGTTTGTTGCAATAACATAAGGTTCTCTTCCCCTTATTGAAATAATGTTCTAATAAGGTTTTTACAACCTCTGTATCCCATAAAACACATGGGGTCAGGCATAGATAGCATGCCCAGCTAGCATAATATGTGTCCAGTCCCAAACATTTAAACCTGACTAGGTGCTGTTGTGAAATTCACCTTCCCCAAAAGCATTGGCAAATTGCACTGCAGTTCTACAATGGGGCGCAGGGAGGTGTTTCCTGAGTTAAAATATAAAGGGATCTGGAGGAATCTTGTATATAAACTTTTTAATTAAAGTATAGCATTCATACAGAGAAGTGCACAGATCACAGGTTGTACAAAGCAGTAAATTTTCACAAGGCAAACACAATTATGTAATCATTGGGTTTTGTTTTTTTTTTTTTTTTTTAAGGTTAGAGAATCCTGTAATAAACATGTGTTTTATCATTAGGGGGTTAAAAAAAGGTTATTATGAATTTGAAAAAAAAAAAAAAAAAAAACAGTGGAGATATCCCAGACAAGACGATAACTGCCTTTGCGGTGCAAATGTGATTCTGAATCGTCGAACAGCAATATTGCTAAATGATAAGTTGGAATCAGATTGCCAAAATCATATCGCCATCTACCACTTGGTATATGATTCTGGACAACTGCACATGTGTCGGTCTTCTCATCTGTTAAACGGGGAGAGTAACAGAATTGTTATTGGGAATAAACGAAATAATGCTTGTAAAAGTTTGGATGAGTGCCGGCACCTAGGCTCTTCATACATGTAAATTATTTCCTGTTTAGGGTGATTTCCCAAGGGACAATAGGGAAGTTGTGGAGGTCACAAGAATTCTCTTAGAAAAGAGGGAAATTTTGCACAGAAGAGGAGCTGAATCAGAACAGCTAAGGGGTGCTATCACTGAGCCCCGGGACCAGCAAAGGCTAGAAAATGAAGCCTGCGAGAAGCAGGGTACCTGCAGGTGGCAGCCAGGGTGATGAACCAAGGGGCTGTAAAGATAGTGCACTTCTGAACAGAAAGCCACAGGGGTGTGCCTGGCATCCAAACAGGACATGACCTGATTTTTCAGAGACCAGAGTAAGGTCTAGGAGTGATTGTTTGTTTGATGTGGGCCTAGAGAGAGGAACGAGAGAAGCAGCAGCCATGGGAATCATAATCCTGGGGGTCAGAGCCTTGAAAGGCCTGTGCATTGAAGGAAGGGGACTCCTTTAGGGCTTTATCCAAGGTTACGAGGCTGGAGCTACTTATAGCTTTAGGAATGACCTCAAGTGTATATTGTCAGGCTGGCATTCCTTCACACTGAAATAAGATGGAATGTGCACTTGAATCGACTTGGATCCTAAGTGAGAGAAACGGGCACTAGTAAAGCAGAATAGAGGCAGGCTGAGTCTCAGAACCTAGACATGGCAGGGAAACCTCCCCCCTGGATGATGACAGCAAGGAACTGCCCCAAATCCAGCCAGCAACCTGACTGGTCACAGCTGGACCTTCGAGTGTCCCTATTTCTTCTTCATCATCCCAATCTTGAAAATGGCGTAGCAGTGCTCTAAGAGTCTGGTTTCTTTTTCCTTGCCTGGTATAGCAGGGGATGCATCAATATATAAGGTTCAGCAGGACAATTTTGGTGAACCCGTGCGTGACCCCGTGTCGTCACTTTCATGAAACATCTGTCACTAATGAATAAAGGGTATGAAACGACCGAGCTAGGAATAACCAACTCCCAGAGCCTGAACCTGGCCTCAGAATCCTTCTCACCCAGTGCACTAGGCAGCCATGGCCTGAATCCATTTTGTCATACCTGAACTTACCCCTCATCTCTTGTTGTAACACACCTGCCTTACCCACTCCTCCCAAAGCCCAATTCAAAGGGTATCAGATATGAAATCTGTCTGGCTTCAACCCTGAATATTGAAATTAAGCCTTGGATAGGTAGCAATCGCTTCTCTATTTGGGGACCTATTCTCATATTTCTGAGTTTATAACTGATTTATGACCTATAAATAGTCACGTCAACCTCGTTGCTGAATAATTTACACACTGAGGTCACGCTCTCTGGATGAACTTGACACCCGTTAGTGCTAAACTAATCAACTGTGTGCATCCAAGCTAGAACACTCGGAGAACCACACCCCAAAGTGGCGGGAACGAAAAGGCAGAAGGCCTAGCTATGATCCCCTCCTTTTACGTCCAGCCAATTCACTTTCCTTGGAGCACGCCATGCTGCTCCTCTCGCTCTCTGCCTGCAGAGAACCAGTCAGATAATAGTTGCAGAAGGCCGACTTTACTGAAGACTGGTGCTGTAAGTGAAAGAAAGAGGAATTAATTGAATTTAAAATAACCCCACTTCTATCATCCCAGCATCTGGGTGAGTTGAATACAAGTAGGGGGTCAGGGACTTTGGGCTAAGAGTTGCATTGGTGGGTATGCAGCTAACACTGAGAAGTAGGGACCTGAAACATTATGTTCTCCTAGCGTATTGAGAGTGAGAATTAAAAACAACAACAACGACAACAACAACAACAAAAGAAAACAAGAAGCATTTTCCAATAGCCACTTGGGGACTTTGGACGCCCCGAGGGTGCAGGGCATGAGTCTCAGGGCCACGAACACTTTATTTTATTTTATTTTTTTTTATTAAAAAAAATTTTTTTTTTCAACGTTTATTTATTTTTGGGACAGAGAGAGACAGAGCATGAACGGGGGAGGGGCAGAGAGAGAGGGAGACACAGAATCGGAAACAGGCTCCAGGCTCTGAGCCATCAGCCCAGAGCCCGACGCGGGGCTCGAACTCACGGACCGCGAGATCGTGACCTGGCTGAAGTCGGACGCCAACCGACTGCGCCACCCAGGCGCCCCAACGAACACTTTATTTTAATGCCTTCCTCAATTAGAAGAAGCTCAAACTTATTATTTTTCCAAGTACATTGTGTTGTCACCGTTCATCTAATAGAAAAGAAAAACTCATTCCAATTCCAATCTGGATGAATATTACATTTCCTTTGATAAACGTCAGTGGGTTGATGGGAACAGACCCATCCCAAGCTGAAATGCTCCAACCTAAGCCTTGTGACTAACTGTGCCTAAAGACAGCTCATTTCATCCTGGAGTGTCCCCGCCTCAGCAGCCTAGACAAAACTAAAAAGATCACAGAGCAAAAGCAACTGAGAGTATGACAACATTAGCACAGAGATCTCATGCTCATCTGTTATTAGAACCTAAGTCAATTTACAAAAATGTTGTTTTAAAGAAAAATGCTTTGGCATGAGTAATTGTATACAGCCGAAAGAAAACAAGCAAACAAACAAAATATGATAGTAATTAAGACAAGTGGGCCCCACTTCCAATCTAATTTTGGATCTAATCTTGAAAACTAAAGTTTCCCATGTTTAGTTTTACCAAACTTACAATTTCAGAGACATTTTATCCTCAGGGCTGATTGGCCTTCAACTGGAAATAGCTCCCAAGATTTTCAGTCTAAATGTCTCCGCCTTCTCAGGTGCATTTAGCTCTCTGACACACCAGGTGTCTTAGGTTTCTGGGACCTGGGAGCCCGGGTCCCAGTTCTGCAAGTCGCTGCCCATACACTTGAAAAAGTCACTGGCTTAATGGGTTTCAATTTTTTCGCCTTCAACACAAAAATGTCTGCATCTTATCTTACCATATTTAAAGGAGGGATCCCTAAAATCTTCCTCATGTGCTTGTTTTCCCCCCAACGAAGACTTACTGTTGATTATTAACAGTAAACTTAACAGCTGCCATTTACTAAGCATTCCAGGCCAGATGTTTTGTGCACACTTAAAATTTTATAGATAAGAAAACTGAGGTATAGAGGGGTTGGGTAAATTGCCTGAAGTCGCATAAATAGTAAATGGCAAAACTGGGACTCCTGCCCATGGCTACTTAGATTCAGGTTCTGCTTTCTAATGGGAATTCCCATGAGCCACAGGGAAGGCGAGATGGGTTAGAGCCAGGCTGAGCGATGAATCAGGCAAGGCTTACAGAAGAATGAATGGATTCCAAGACAAGGGTCTCCAAAGAAGAGACTTATCTTCACTGTGGCCAGAAGAGAAGTCAGTCTCTAGTCCACCTAGGGAGACACAGGGTATAACAGAAAATGTGGAGTTTGGAATCAGAATGGCCTACACGAGCATCCTGGCTCACCAGTACTTAGCTGAGGGGCCTTGGACAGGTGATTTAGCCTCATTTTTCTCATCTGTGAAATAGGGATAATAACACTTGCCAAGTTGTTTTCGTGGTTAGAAATAATTCATGTCAAGCACCTTGCACACGGTAGGCATACAATACACGGCAGGCAATATATCATATCCTTCCATAAGTACCTTGGCAGCGTTTTTCCAAAATGTGCTGTTAGGAGGCATTAGGTAATGGGGGGAAAAGACGAAAGAAGTTCTAAGTGAGAGGACAGTTTGGCAGTCAAGTAAACCTGGGAGATGCTGTTAGAACAAAATCAAACTGTTCCTAAAATTTACTACAGGACTTTTCAGAGCCTTTAAATCGCAAAGATGCAATAGGAATCCCTAAGAGGAAGCATGGTCCCAATTATTGGCCATACAGTCCCATTTTTACGGAGCATCTTATAGACTGACGTTCCTGTGAGCACATGTTAAGTAGCATTGGTCCGGGGGGCTCAGTCAGTTAAGCGTGCTCTTGACTTTGGCTCCGGTCATGATCTCACGGTTCATGGTTTCACACCCTGCATCAGGCTCTGCGCTGGCAGTGTGGATCCTGCTTGGGATTCTCTCTCCTTCTCTTTCTGCCCCTCCCCCAGTCACATGTTCTGTCTCTTTCTCTCTCAAAACAGATAAACTTTAAAAAATAATAAAAATAATAATAATAAAGCACTGATCCGGTGAGTTTTGGAAGAAAAAGCTGGGTTCCTCAGGTTCGGTCATCATGACGCGCTTACTGTTTCATCATACCTCCAGAGCTGTCTCTCCTCTCCGTTTATTTCTCCCGGAAGTAGGACTCCTTTTCACAAATGTCACAGAATGAAGCTCTAAAGAGCAATTTCTAACATCCATTCAAGTGAAAAGTTCAGCTCCCAACAGGACAAGGCAACATCCACAAAGCTGACCAAGGAAGACCCATGGGGCCAAGGCATGACTCGGCCCCTCAGGATGGCAGGACACGGCTGCTGCTGCTTCCCTCCTGCCAGAGAAGCCTAAAAAGTGCAGGTGCTCCCTACACCATCCCCCCCCCAGAAGGCACCAGCATGGTGGGGGGGGGGGGGAAGAGACCCCATCACTTACCCAGAGAGCAAGAGGCCAGGCCATCCCGAGTGGCCCTGCTTAGCTCCTTGTCCAAGCGCTTGGCCAGCCCGGCCCAAGGAGGGGGGAAGAATTAAACAGAGGATCAGCTTTTTATTTTCATGTAAAAAGCACTTGCCCTGGGGTTATAAATGTTATTGCATTTGTGTAGCACTTTACTGCTGCCCTCAGCTTGCAAGCATCACGGGCTCCCAGTGGCAGTACTGTTATAACCCTTGATCAATAGCTTATTTCTATCGCCTTCAGTCCCAGCTGCCAATCCGTTCTGTATAATGTGGGAGGCAGACTTCACTGCTCTCCAGCTGTACATGTTATGAATGTAAACTGTGCGGGGAACATATGTATGTGTGTGCGTGCGTTGAGTGGGGGACATGGGATTTTTGAACAAGGAATGACAAAAATGGGCCCCTTGTTCTGGGAGACTACCACAAAACTGGGAGTTTCCTCTAGCGACTGCTTCTCTCCTTCTCCCTCTTTTTCTCTCATTCTCTCTCTCTCTCTCTTTCTCTCTCTCTGAAATGAGTTGGTTGGTATTCTTTGGTGGGTCAAGAGAAATACAACAAAACTTGCTCTTGTTTGTGTGTTTTTCTGTTATGTATATGGGAGGCGAGTGGTAAAAGGTGGCTTGAAAAGTCGTGTGTTCTGATACAGAAAGGGCCATGGCTATCTTATTCATCGCCCCGGTGTTCCCAGCACCTAGACAGAGCCTAGCACAAAGTAGGTGCTCAGGAAATATTTGTTGACTAAATGAATGAATTCCCACTTGCACTAGGAGGGGAGGAGGAGAGTCCTGGAACATTCTCCCACAGCTGCCTAAGCAAAGAGCACAGGAAAAAGGCTTTATGTTGCCACAGCAGTGGGGACCACAAAGAGCTACTGCGTGTCTGTGTTATTTAAGGCTCACTGGTAGGCACCGTGGGAACCATGGGGAAATACGATCCATAAGCGTAACCAGCTTCCACTGTTCTATCTTTCCACGGAGGAAAGTCAGCCAAGCAGCCTCTTAGAGGCCAGATACCTCACCTCGCTATCTTCCCCTCTGAAGCCGGTTTTAGGACCATCCCGCTCGGGGAGAGGCCTTGAAACAGGACCCCAAGGCTCCCCAACATTCTCCAGCACCAGGAAAATGACTCTGGCTCTCAGTAAGGCAGCCAGGCCTGCCCTTGCCTGAACCGGCGTCCTTGAGACGCAGCCAAACCTCTCCCGGCTTTGGCGGAGGGATGTTGAGGTGACATTCTCCCTGCCACTCAGCATCTTTTAAACAATCCTCCTCCACCTTGGGAGAATACGCGTGAACTCTCTGCAGGCTAGGGCCGCGGAAGCTGAAAATTCCCTTTCTCCCTGGGAGGGGATTTCATCACAAGTGAAAAAACACACCTCCCGTGAAAAATAAGAACCTGGGCTATCTGCGAGTTGTCTCTGGCAAAGTTCTTTTGGTTGCCGATGGTGGAAATCCACATCAAGCGGAGTTAGTGAAGGAGGGACGAGGGCCCCACTGGAAGGAAATGAAGGTGTCTCGTGGGGCCAGGTCAGTGGGCCTCAGAAGGACCTGGAACTGAGCCCCGGAAAGGGCGGAGAGGCAGGAGTAGGAGCTCCCCTTGTCTGCCTGCTGCCAGCCACACTTGAGTTTCCTCCTGCTTCCAGCTCATCCCAGAGTTCACAGCCTCAGGGGCATGTGGCGGGAGGGGAGCAGGAGGTTGGCACAGGCCTTTTGGCTCTGGACCACACCGCCTGTAGTGCACCCTGAATTAATATTTTTAATAAATCCTGTAATTATCTTGTGAACAGAACATTTTTGTGGCACTCTATTTTTTGGGTTAAAAGCATTAATTTGTTCAATATAAACACATTAAAAAATATACCATCATTTTTGTAACCTTGTTTCTTTATTTCTGAAGGCACCAGGAGCCTTACAAAATACAAGTGAGCTCTAAGGCCCCAACTAAGGAGTGCACTCTGCTCTGAGAAGCCGGCTCTCAGGCCCAGTTCTGAATGTCTGGGAGAGAGAGTCTGCCCTGCTCCCCTTGGGCCAGAGGTTCACCCCAGCACAGTTGACTGTCATACTGCAAGCCCCCTGACAGATGCAGAAGAAAAGGGGTCGTTATGGGCTGCACGGACGGATACCCCACAGTGCGTCTGCTGTACTATCCCCTTTGGGGGCTCACTCTGTGTAGATGTCCAGCTGCTGCAAGTCTGGCGAGCAGAGGGCCCCAAAGACTGTGCAGTCCAGGAGGGAGCTCACCTTTCCTTTCATAAGCGTGTATGACCCCAAAGTGTGCTTTCCTCCGATCCTGTCGTTCTAGCGTATTGTTCTTTTCCTCGAGCCTGATATCTTTTTATTTGTAAGTTTTTGATTTATCATATCTTTCTTTTGAGTTGCCTCAATTTTTGTGGCACGACAAAAGAAAAAAATTAAAGAAATGTCAGGGTTTGTATTTAATGTCATCAGATCAACGCACATCTTGTAGGCTTCTCAGGATCCTAGCTGTCCTCCAAGAGGGCTTGGTCCAAGTTAGCCTTGTTTTGTCCATCCCTCCTTCCCTCTCTCCTTCTTTCTTTTTCTCTTTCTTTCTTTCTTTCTTTCTTTCTTTCTTTCTTTCTTTCTTTCTTTCTTTCTTTCTTTCTTTCTTTCGTTGTTCAAGAGTAACACTTTTCTTTAGAAGCAATACAAATGTCTTTTAAAAAATATTTTTAAATGGGGGTGGGGGCGCGCCTGGGTGGCTCAGTCGGTTAAGTAAGTGTCTGACTTTGGCTCAGGTCATGAACTCACGGTTTGTGGGTTCGAGCCCTGCGTCGGGCTTTGTGCTGACAGCTCAGAGCCTGTAGCCTGCTTGGGATTCTGTGTCTCCCTCTCTCTCTGTTCCTCCCCTGCTCACTCTCTCTCTCTCTCTCACACACACACACACAAAAATAAAGATTAAAAAAATTTTTTTAGTATTTTTAAGTGGGTAGCATGACCAATAAAATAAAAATCATTGAAATTTCCACTGTACTCAAAGAGATAATTACTGTTAACATTGTGATGTACAGCTTTCTAGGTAATTTTCAATTACATTAGCCCCACTCTTAAAATAACCCTACTATAACATTGACTTGTATCCTCTTTTTAAACTTAGCAATATATCAGGAGCGTGTGGGTAGCTCAGCCGGGCTCTAAGCTGGGCAGGGAGACTGCCATAGAGTCTCTCTCCCCCTCCCTCTGCCCCTCCCCTGCTTGCATGCTCTCTCTCTCTCTCCCCCCAAAATAAAAAAAAAATAAAAGTAAACTTAGCAATATATCATATGTGTCTTTGCACATCACTGCATATTATTCTGGAAACATTTTATTTCCTAAACTGGAATCAAATTTGTTTTTCTGATGTTTATAATATTCAACCAATACAGAAAAATAAAGTTTCCCTCATAATCCCACTTCTCAAAGATAACTACTGTTATTAAAAATAAATCTTCCCAGTTTTTGTGCATATATAAACACACATTTCCACAAAGAGAATCATAACACATAGTGTCTCGTAACCTGCTTTTTACTACTTATCATCAGGTCATGAGCATTGTTCTATGCCAATATATATAATGCATCATCTTTCTTCGTGTTTACCTAGAATCGCATTCCATTGAATGAATGCTCATAAGTTAATCACCTATGGCTGGAAACATGTGCGTCATTACCAATTTTTTTTACTATTATTTACTATCATCGCTAAACATCACCGTATACACATCTTTGTCATGTGGCTGATTTGTTCCCTTTGAAAAATTCCTAAAAGGAAAATCACTGTGGAAAATAGGATGTGTCTTTTAAAATCTGATTCATATGGGGGCGCCTGGGTGGCGCAGTCGGTTAAGCGTCCGACTTCAGCCAGGTCACGATCTCGCGGTCCGTGAGTTCGAGCCCCGCGTCGGGCTCTGGGCTGATGGCTCAGAGCCTGGAGCCTGTTTCCGATTCTGTGTCTCCCTCTCTCTCTGCCCCTCGCCCGTTCATGCTCTGTCTCTCTCTGTCCCAAAAATAAATAAACGTTGAAAAAAAAAATTTTAAGTGTGATTCATATGAATAAAATGTACTGTAGAAAGTTGTACCAATTTATATCTCACCAAGATGTGTGAATTAGGACGATTCTCCATACCTTCTCCAGCACTGGCCCTTGTCCTTCCTTTTACCTTTGCCGGTATGGATGGCTGAAAATCACATTTCGTTGTGGTTTCAACTTGTAAGTCTTTGATTATTAGTGAGGCTAAGCATGGTTTTATATCTTTATTTGTCATTGAATTTAATGTATGAATTATCTACTTATGTTCTTTGCCCATTCTATTTTACTGAAGTATTCCCTTTTTTCCCCCTTATGTTCTTATTGGTTAGTGAACGTCCTTCATATATTAAAGGCCGTTAACCAGAATATCTATGTTGAAATGATTTTCTCTCCCTTAGTTCTTTCTGTTTTTTGCCATAGACAGTTTTCGTTTTTATATGTCTGTACCAGCCCTAGGTAACAGAAAGTCAAGTAACAGGGGCTTACACCAGAAAATACTAATGTTTTAATTCACCTGAAATCCGGAAGTACTTGGCCCCAGAATCGGTGTGGGGGTTCAGCGGTATCGTCCATCTTGTTACGTACATCTCTCGGACTTGCCGTCCACCCAGACCGTGCTGGCAGGGTCTCCCCTTGTAAGATGAGATGCCTCCACTCTACCTCCAAATCTTACGTCCTCCCATAGTCCAATTGGGAAGGCACAGGATGAGGACAAAACATTTTTTTTTTTTTTCCATCTCCGAGATTTGTGATCTCATCAGGAAGGAAAATCTTTCCCAGTAGTCCCCAGCAGATTTTTACTCACATCTCACTGGTAACCGGTAATGTCTGCCAAAATAGTCAAACCTGTCAATCATTTCCTCCATGACTTGTGGCTTACCACCACGTTGCCAAAGGCCCCTCCCACCCAAATGGTTCTTTTAAAATGAACTCCAGTATTATCTTCTTGAACTTTTGGGTTCTTTGTTGGTTTCATTTTGTTAATTTCCAAATCTTTGAACTATCAGGAATTCATTTTTGGGTGTGGTTGAGATTACTTTTTTCCCTAAGGATATTCAGTGATACCAATAACTTTTATTAAATAATCAATACTTTCCGGGGCGCCTGGGTGGCTCAGTCGGTGGAGAGTCCGACTCTTGGTTTCGGTTGGGGTCATGGTCTCACGGTGTGTGGGTTCTGGCCCCGCATCGGGGTCGTGCTGACAGCGCAGAGCCTGCTTGGGATTCTCTCTCTCTCCCTCTCTCTCTGCCCCTCCCCCACTCACTCTCTCTGTCTCTCAAAAATAAATAATAAAACTTTGAAACATTAAAAAAAATAATAATCAATACTTTCCCCCCCACTGCACTGAAATACTGTCTTTATTATATATCAAACTTCCCTATAGTCATGGGCCTATCTCCATTACTTACCTCTACCATCCTACCGCAGTTTTTAATCACTATAGTTTTATGGGTCATTTTTATGTTAGGCAGAACAAGTTAACCTTTTTTCATCATTTTCTTGGCTATTCTCCATTTGCTTATTCTGCTAGATAAACTTTAGAATAAGTTTAACTGGTCATCTCCGCACTCCAACAAATGTTATCTCTTGGCATTTTGGTTGGAATTACATTAGAATTACGCTAGATTTAAAAAATAAATAAACAAAATAAAATTACAGATTCATTTTAGAAGACTTCACGTCTTTACCAATAGTCGCCCGCGGAGTATGCCTCTCCATTTTTCAAGTCTCCTTTCATGTCCTTTTAGCAAGGTTTTATAGTTTCTTCAGAAATATCCATTTTTGTTGTTTATTTGCCAGTATTTTATTTTTTTACGCAATTGTGAATGGATCTTTCACGCCAAAAGAAAAGCCAAGGAGGGACCATTCTTGCATTCCTTAAATATACCCTATTTGGTTATGATTATTTTAAAACATTGTTCGACTCAATTTGCTAATATTTTATTTAGCATTTGTTCCCAAGAGAGGTTAGGCTATTGTATCTTTTATCCTTTGAAGGATTTTTTTTACGTTTATTTATTTGAAAGAGAGCGCACGTATGCGTGTGCAAGCAAGCAAGCAGGGAAGGGGCAGGGACAGAGGGAGAGAGAGAATCTCAAGCAGGCTTTGCACTGTTGGTGCGGAGCCCCAGGTAGGGCTCGAGCCCACGCACTGGGAGATCATGACCCCAGCCAACATCACGAGCCAGATGCTTAACCAACTGAAACACCCAGGTGCCCCATAGCCTTTGAAGGATTTTTATAATAAAATTTGCAAAGTTTATAAGTGAATTAGGGAATTTGCAATCTTTACCTTACTCTAAATCCTGTTATCCAATATAGTAGCCACCAACCATGTGTGGCAATTGAGAACTAAAAATGTGGTCACTGCTGGGGTGCCTGGGTAGCATAGTTAAGTATCTGACTCTTGATTTCAGCTCATGTTATGGTCTCATGGTTTGTGGAATCAAGCCCTGCATCAGGCTCTGCACTAACAGCATGGATTCTCTCTCTCCCTCACTCTCTGCCCCTCCCTTGCTCTCACTCACGCTGTCTCTCAAAATAAATAAATAAACATAAAAAAAAAAGAGAAACATGGTTACTGCAACTGAGGAACTAAATTTCTAATTTAATTTAACTTAACTTACATTTAAATTTTAAAACCAATCTTTGGGGCGCCTGGGTGGCTCAGTCAGTTGAACACCAACTTTGGATCAGGTCATGATCTCCCGGTTCATGGGTCTGAGCCCCACATGAGGTTCTCCCCTCTGAGCACAGAGCCCACTTTGGATCCTCTTCCCCCCCACCCCGCCCCTACCCAGCACCCACTCTCTGGCAAAAATAAACATTAAAAAAATTTTTTTAAAGCCAATCTTCGATTCAGCTACTGGAAAAACTTTTAGTATGTTTGGAATAATGTAGGTATGTGAATCTACTTTTCGACTCTAAATTTCGTGAAATCTAAATCTTTAGAGATGGATATTTCTGATGAAAATTTAGTGCCTGAATTGAGATGTGCTCTAAGTGTAAAATACACTCTGGAGTTCAAGGAGTGTGAAAAAATAGTGTAAAATATCCCATTAATAATTTTTATTAAACATATTTTGAAATGGTATTTTTTATATACTGGATTAAATTATACTATTAAAATTAATTGCCTCTTTTCTTTTTACTTTTTAATGTGGTTACTAGAAAATTTTTAATTCTATATGAGGCTCACATTATATTTCTATTGGACTACACTGCTCTAGATTTTTACTTTTTTTTTTTTAATATGAAATTTATTGTCAAATTGGTTTCCATACAACACCCAGTGCTCATTCCAACAGGTGCCCTCCTCAATACCCATCACCCACCCTCCTCTCCCTCCCATCCCCCCATCAACCCTCAGTTTGTTTTCATTTATTAATTTATTTTGAGAGACAGAGGGAGACAGTGAGCATCAGTGGGGGAGGCGTAGAGAGACAGAGGGAGGGAGAGAATCCCAAGCAGGCTCTGAATTCCACACTGAGCCTGACATGGGGCTCAGTCTCACGAGACCGTGTGATCATGACCTGAGCCTAAATCAAGAGTCAGAAACTTAACCAGCTAGGCCACACAGGCACCCCTACATTTTTACAGAACAGCAATTATCTGATACTTAACACTTGCTAGAACCACATTTGTTTTTCTACAACTGCGTATTGTCCCATCAAATGGATGAACTAAATGTGTTTAACCAATATTTTAGGTTATTTTTTCCTTTCTTTTTTCTACCTTTCTGCCTTTCAACAATTGTAAACAATTTTGTGTTTAACAAGTTGTGGCTGTATCTTTGTATACGAGAATGACATGATCAGATTTACTTTTTGGAAATCACTTTGGTCATATTGTAGAGCACAGGTTGGCCAAGGCCAGACATGGATTCAACCAGTTAGGAAGCCATTGAAAATTCTGGGGAGATGTAGCCAGTGGAAATGGAAAGAAATGGACACTTTCCAGAGATATTTAGGACATAGAGCCAATAGGACTTGGAACATACTGGATACCAGAATCACAGCAAGGAAATCATCAAGGAGGAATCCTAGGGTTCTTTTTGTTCAACCAGACGTTGGTAGACAGTCACTGAGTTGGGAATTCTAAAGAAGGATAAGTTTGGGGGAATAAAATCTTGAGTTCAGTTTTGGAACGGTGATTTAACATGCCCTTAGGCATCCAAGTAGAGATGTGAAATAGACAGGTCTAGAGCAAGAGGACCAGAGGAGGTGGAGATAAAATTTGGGGGTCATTGGTATACAGGCAGTATTTGAGGCCTGAATGGGCCTGAATATTTTCTGGGGAGAGAATGTAGATTGGGAGATCTGTGTGTTGGGAGGAGGTTAGGGGAGAGGTGACTATGAGCAAGCCTTGAGGAACATCAATATTTAAAGCCAGATAGAGAAGGAGTTAGAGATGGAAACTGAGAGTGGCCAGAGGTGTAGAAACAAAGGCAAGATCGTGTGTTATGGACTGTTACAGAAGCCAAAGAAAGAGAGAATTTTAGGGAGAGATTACCAACAATGAACTAAAAAACAAAACAACAACAACAAAAAAAAACACCGGGGCGCCTGGGTGGCGCAGTCGGTTAAGCGTCCGACTTCAGCCAGGTCACGATCTCGCGGTCCGTGAGTTCGAGCCCCGCGTCAGGCTCTGGGCTGATGGCTCAGAGCCTGGAGCCTGTTTCCCATTCTGTGTCTCCCTCTCTCTCTGCCCCTCCCCCGTTCATGCTCTGTCTCTCTCTATCCCAAAAATAAATAAACGTTGAAAAAAAAAAAAAAACAAAAAACACCAAATCTCACTAATAATCAGGAGATACAAATTAAAACAATAAGATATCGCTGTTTACCCACCAGATGGTTAAGATTTTCAGGATTAATAATATCCAGTATGGGCAAAGATGCGGGGGGGAGGGTTAATCTCACATCCTGTTGGTAGAAATGTAAAGGTACAAACTTTTCGAGTTGTCTTGGCAGTATCTATCAAAATATAAGCTATCTATACTCTTTAACCCAGTAACTTCAATTCTAGGTATCTATCCCAGGGAGATACTCAACTCACGCGCAAGAGGTTCTGATTACAATACTGTTCACTGCAGCACTGTGTATAAAACTGAAAAACTGCTAACAACATAAATGTCCTTTGGTGGAAAGAAAACAATGGCACACATACTATTAAATACCAGGCAGCAGTTTAAAAGAATAATGTAGGGGTGCCTGGGTGGCGCAGTCGGTTAAGTGTCCGACTTCAACCAGGTCAAGATCTCACGGTCCGTGAGTTCGAGCCCCGCGTCGGGCTCTGGGCTGATGGCTCAGAGCCTGGAGCCTGTTTCCGATTCTGTGTCTCCCTCTCTCTCTGCCCCTCCCCCGTTCATGCTCTGTCTCTCTCTGTCCCAAAAATAAATAAACGTTGAAAAAAAAAATTAAAAAAAAAATAAATAAAAGAATAATGTAAATTTATTTTTTTTAATGTTTATTTATTTTTGAGAGACAGAGGAAACACGAGCTGGGGAGGAGCAGAGAGAGTGGGGGGACAGAGGATCCAAAGCAGGCTCTGAGCTGACAGCAGAGGGCCCGACACGGGGCTCGAACTCCCAAACCATGAGATCATGACCTGAGCCGAAGTCAGACACTTAACCAACTGAACCACCCAGGCACCCCAAGAATAACATAAATTTATATATACTTAAATGGAAAGCTCCCCAAGACACTGGGAAATGAAAAAAAAAGTCATAGAAAAACATATATAATAAAATACAATCGGTATATGTTTAAAAACCTTTACATTGCACATTTAGATTTATATGTGTATAAATGCATAGAAAAAGATCTGGAAGGATGTTTGGCAAACTGTTAACAATGATTGACCTAGAAAGTGTTCTAGGGTTAGTAAGGAAAGGTGAAGGAAGACTTACTTTTACTTTGGAATGGTTTGCATTTTTAAAACAAAAACCTAGTCACGAATTGTTTAAGCTTCTGTGTTTTCATGCGCATGGCATTCAGAAACATGGGTTATCGGTGATGAGTTTTATGTAGGTCGTATCCAGGGATGAGCTGATAGAGATAGAAACCCTATTGGAGAGGTTTTCCTGTTTACTTATGTACTGTTATTCTATCACTATCCCCATTAGATCTATGACAGCTGTGTCTGAGCCAGGCTCTTGGGCGGGGTGGGGGGGGTGGGGTAGGGTGGAAAGGGATGGAAAGAATATGAGCTTGAGGTATTAGAAGACCCAGATGGCGATCCGTGTACCACCATGTACTAGCTGAAGCCTTTTCTTATCTGTCTATTCACTGAGTTTTGTAAGGATTAAATGAGATGATATTGTATCACAAATACCACTCAGGTGGTCACTAATGTTATCTTAACACTAGGTCCCGGGGCCCGATAGCTCACTTATTGTCCTGCATCTTGAAATGACCTCTCCAAGTGCTCATCCCAAGCAGCCATGGCGTGCTCGGGACCTGGTTTCACCACAGGGAGGCTTCACTTCAGCAGCCTGCCTCAGCTGACTGGTAGTGACACTTTGAGTAGCTGTGCTGGGAAGGATGTTCAAGGCCAGCAGGCAAGTGCATCACAATCCATTAGCAATGTCTGAGGTGGAAGGAACACAGGCTGACTGCACATGTGCCTCTTAGATATACCAGGCAGAAGAGGCAAAGACTGTCCACCTTTTCCAGAAATTCCCCCACTTATTTCTGTTACTTTTCACCTCTCCACCTTTCTTTTTACTATCGGCTGGTTCTATTTAATCTTTTTTTTAAGTGTGTATTTATTGGGATGGCTGGGTGGCTTGGTCGGTTAAGCATCTGACTTCAGCTCAGGTCATTATCTCACGGTCCAGTCTGTGAGTTCAAGCCCTCCGTCAGGCTCTCTGCTGACAGCTCAGAGCCTGGAGCCTGCTTTGGATTCTGTCTCCGTCTCTGTGTGTCCCTCCCTGCTCATGCTCTGTCTCTCTCTCTCTCAAAAATAAATAAATAAACATTATTTTTAAATGTCTATTTATTTATGAGAGAGAGAGAACAAGAGGGGGAGAGGTGCAGAGAGAGGGAGACAGAGAATCCCACTGACAGTGCAGAGCCTGATGCAGGGGTCAAACTCACAAACCACGATACTGTAACCTGAGCTGAAAACAAGAGTCAGATGCTTAACCGACTGAGCCACCCAGGCACCACTATTTAATCTTTTCTCAAGCGTTATCCCCCAAGGATATTTGTGTGTATGAAAGGCTTCTTGAAAAGAGAAAGGCCTTCAAAATCCCCCAAAGATGAATCTTTAATGGTGAATTAGAGCACAGTGAAAGGTAATCATTGAAATAATTTGGGGGCCAGAGTTTTATCCCTAACCTTTTTTTTAATGTTTATTTGTTTTGAGAGAGACAGCAGAGAAGGGGCAGAGAGAGAGGGAAAGAACAAGAATCCCAAGCGACTCCATGCTCCCAATGCAGAGCCCAACGTGGGGCTCAAACCCACGAACCATGAGATCATATCAAGCTGAAATCAAGACTTGGATACTTAACTGATTGAGCCACCCAGGCGCCCCTATCCCTAACTTCTAAATCACACCTCAGAGGTAGCTTCCTTTTCTGCTCCTTCTAAAGTCAAAAGGACACTTGAGCAGTTGATGACTCCGAGAAGTCAGTGAGCATCCCCCCAGCCTGGCCTGGCCTGGCCCCCCCAGCCTGCTTAGGTCACAGGGCAAGCCTGCCCTGAAGGTGGGAAAACCCAGATGGATGTCGACCCTGATGAGAGAAACCTTCCGGGGCTGCCGGCTTCTCACCTCATTTTTCTCAAACTTCCATCTCTCCCCTACTTAACAAACAAGACAGCATCTGGGACGTAAAAGGGCTTGCATGCATGTTTAACAATGATGACAGAGAAGGCAGCTGTTATGGGGGCCACCTGGGACGCAGGGCCCAGCACCCATGAGGGACTTGAGCCATTTCTCTTGACTCACATACATAAAATAATCCTCCTTACACACCGTCCTTCTCGCAATTATCTCTTAATCTTAAAACTGACTTTCCTGGAAGGATGTCCTTCCATTTTGTCTGTGTTGTTAGATTTTTAAAATAATGATTATATATTGTTTAAACAAATAGAGGTTGTTTTTTTTTTTCATTTTGGGGGGAAAGGAGCAGACCCTCTAATAGCCATCTTTGCCTTCATCTTTTACAGCGGAGTGATTTCCTGTTCACTTGAGTTTACTGGATGACAGCTAGATAAAGTTTAAGAGTATTTGTCCTCTTATCCATCACATTTGGTTTGATTAATCCATCGGCATAAAATGCAAACAACTTTGCCTACATTGTTTGAAAGACTTTGGAGTCAGGAGCCGTGAAAACTGAGTAGCAAGAGGGCAACACATGGGCCCAAAAAGCTGGATAAGAATGGCATTTTTTGGTTGTTTGGAAGTAAAACGATTTCATCCTATTTGTCCTAAGTTGCCCTTTGCCTTCATGTTCTGTTGCCTGTTAGCATCTCTATTGGTTTTCTATTGCTGCATGATAACTTATCACAAATTTAGTGGCTTGAACAACACCCATTTATGATCTCAAAGTTTCTGTGGGTCAGCAGCCTGGCCATGGCTTCACTGGGTTCTTTGCTCAGGGGCTCAAAAGGCTACAAAGCAGCCGGGGCTGGGGTCTTATCTGAAACTCGGCGTCTTCTCCCAAGCTTATGTGATCGTTGGAAGAATTCAGTTCCTTGCAGCTGCTTCTTGAAGACCAGTAGGATCTTCTCTGATCTCGCACAGTCTAGGTCTCAGCTGATTAGGTCAGGCCCACCCAGGATGAGCTTCTCTTTGATTAACTCGAAGCCACCTGATTAGGTATTTGAATTACAGCTGCAAAAATCCCCTCACCTTTGCCATATAACGTAACCTTTCAAAGGAGTGGTGGCCATCATAGTCACATGTCCCAACCACACTGGCGGGGAAGAAATTATACAAGGGTCATTAGAGGCCATCTTAGAACTCTGCCTATCACATCATAATTTTACATTGAGCCATCATAGATAAATGAGAAAATACAAGTAAGCGAAAATAAAAAACAACTTGAAATGCTACCATCCAGGGATAACTTCTCTTAATGTGTTGATTTAGCCCTCTACGCTGTTCCCATATGAGTATGTATTTTTGTGAATGGGATTATGGCATACATACTATTCTGTTCCTGACTTTTTTCCGCTCTGACACGTTTTGAAAAAATCTTTCTATATCCACACATAACTATCTATTGCGTCCATGTTAAAGGCTGTAGTAGTATACTCCAATTTATGAAACTACTATAATTTATTTAAGTAGTCCACTATTTGGGGCAGGGTAAGTTAAATAAACTTTTTATTTTTATTTTTATTTTTTTATTTATTTTTAAATGTTTTATTTATTATTTTTGAGAGAGAGACACAGCACACGCAGGGGAGGGGCAGAGAGGGAGACACAGAATCCGAAGCAGGCCCCAGGCTCTGAGCTGTCAGCACAGAGCCCGATGTGGGACTTGAACTCACGAACCGTGAGATTGTGGCCTGAGCTGAAGTCGGATGCTTAACCGACTGAGCCACCCAGGTGCCCCAAAACTTTTTATTTTTAAACAGTTTTAGATTTACAAGACAACTGTGAATATGCAGAGTATATAGTTTATAGTACGGAGAGTTCCATATTCCTCATGCCAACTAAATAAGTTTCCCCTATTATTAACATCTTACCTTAGTATGGTGCATTTTTTATAATTAACTAACGCCTATTGATACATCATTATTAACTAAAGTCCACACTATTCAAATTTCCTTGGTTTTTACATAATATCCTTTTTCTATTTCAGGATCCCATTCAGGACATCATATTACATTTACTGGCCGCATCTCCTTAGGCTCCTCTTGGCTTGACAGTTCTCAGACTTTCCTTGTTTTTGATGATCTTGACAGTTTTGAGGAGTCCTAATCGGGTCTTTTGTAGAATGCCTCTCAACTGGGATTTATGTGATGTTTTTCTTTCTTTTTTTTAAATTTATTTTGAAAAAAAAAATTTTTTTTAATTTATTTTTGAGAGAGACAGAGTGTGAGCAGAGGAGGGGCAGAGAGAGAGGGAGACACAGAATCCGAAGGAGACACAGCTCCAGGCCCTGAGCTGTCAGCACAGAGCCCGATGAGGGGCTGGAACGCACACCCCATGATGTCACGAGCTGAACTGAAGTCGGATGCTTAACCAACTGAGCTGCCCAGGCGCCCCTATGTGACATTTTTCTCATGATTAGCCTGGGGTTATAATTTGGGGAGGAAGATCATGGAAGTAAACTGCCACTCTCATCACCTCATATCAAGGGTACATACTATCCATATGACTCATCACTACTGATGTTGAGCTTGATCATCTGGCTCGGGCAGTGTTTGTCATGTTTTTCCACTGTAAAGCTACTCCTTTTTTTCCCGTTTCCATGCTGGACTCTTTGGAAGAAAGTCACTATGTGAAGCCCATGCTTCTGGAGTAAGGAGTTTGCTTCCCCTCCTTGAGGACAAAGGATCTACATGAATTATTTGACATTCTTCCTCATGAGAGATCGGTCTCTTCTCTTCCACTTATTTATCAATCATTAATACCAGTATGGACTGGTGGCTATTTATTTTATACTTTAGGTTATAATCCAATACTACTTTATTTTGTTCCTCAAATTGTTCCACTTTTAGCCATTGGCAGCTCTTTCGTTTGGCCCCTGTGACTCTTTGACAGACCGCTAGCACTGTGAGTATAGTCTTTGTTTGTTTCTTTCTTTGAGCACTTCCTTACTTTCTGGCCTTATTAGATGCTCCTAGCTTACCTTGTATATTTCCTGCCCTCGTCCCAGAATTAGCTGTGTACTAATTTTTGACACTTAGATCATTTCCAGGATTTCTTTTTTAACAATGTCTAAACAAGACTGCCATGAACATCCTTGAAAATATACAAATGAGTATATTTATCTGATGATTTCGTTTGAATTAGAAAAAGGCAGAACTAGAACTGATATATATTTTTTTAAGTTTATTTTTGAGAGAGAGGGAGCGCACATGCATGCATGCATGTGGGGGGGGGGGAGGGGCAGAGAGAGAGGGAGAGAAGCCCAAGGGGGCTCTGCACTGACAGTACAGATCTCGACATGGGGCTCGATCCCACACACCATGAGATCACAACCTGAGCTGAAATCAAGAGCTGGATGCTCAACCAACTGAGCCACCCAGGTACCCCAGAACTGGAACTTCTATAAAGCCAGGGAAAGGATTTTGACCAAACCTCCTTCTGTGTAGCCACTACTGGAAAGTAGTCTGGCAGCTGCTATAAAGTTAAATGTACATTTTTCCTATGACTGGCGTTTTTACTTTCAGATACTTATCCAAGAGATGTAAAAATATGTCCGCCAAAAACACTAGCACCAAATATTCATAATAGCTTTATTTATCAAAGCCAAAAACTGGGACAGTCTCAGTGCCCATCAACAGATGAATGTATAAACAAATTGTGGTAAATCCAGATCATGAAATATTACTCAGCAATGGAAAGAAATGAACTACTGATGTGTGTAACAATATAGAAGCATCTCAGAAATAGGCTAAGTAAAAGAAGCCAGATACAAAAGAGCATATCCAACACAGTTTCCATATATAGAAAATTCTACAACAATTAAAACTAACAAATAGGAATAGAAAACGAACTAGTCCCAGGGAAGGGTTAGATGGGTAGGGGAGACTGGCTGCAAAGGGGCTCAAGGGAACTTTTTGCGGTGATGGAAATGTTCTATATCCTGAATGTAGTAGTGGTTACCCAGGTTTATACATCTGTCGGAACTCTTTGAACTATGCACTTGAAATGGGTGCATTTTATTGTATGTAAAGTACACCTCAATAAAGTCGATTTAAAGAAAACTGGGGCACCTGAGTGGCTCAGTTGGTTAAGTGGCCCACTCTTGATTTCCGCTCAGGTCAGGATCTTACCGTTTGTGGGTTCAAGCCCAACATCGGGCTCTGAGCTGACAGCGCAGAGCCTGCTTAGAATTCTTTCTCCCTCCCTCGGCCCCTCCCACCCCCTACTCTCATGCTCTCCCTCTCTGTCTCTCTCTCTGTCTCTGTCTCTCTCTCTCTCTCAAAATAAACATTTTAAATAAACATGTAAAAGAAGAAGGAGAAGAAGAAACCAACAAAACTCAGTCCAGTATGCAGGAAAAACCCTGAGAAGGGAGTAGGCAGGGACGGATCCGCCCACTGTGGGCGGGCCTCCTCAGGGAAGGGGGTGGGGCCTCTGCTGCCTCTCTCACTCCCCCCTTTCACTCTCCACAGTTGCTAATTCGGATTCCGCTATGTGCCCTCCCCACTCCTCAACTTACTGCTGGAGGACAGAGGGGAGCTCTCAGGTCGAATCGGTCCAGCGGCAGGGCCTGGGCTTGGAGAAAAGGAGGTTGCAGGCACAAAGGATACCCCCGTACCCAGCATGCCCTGAGCCTGGATGGAGATGCTTTGCCACATGTCTCTTGTGGGGGTGCGGGGAGAGGGCCATAAAGTGTTGGGGCCCGGGCACCTTTGGCACAGAACACTCCCTGACAGAACTTGGCAAATGCATGGCTGCCTCGCTGTGCATGCAAATGGACAGAGGTTTACACAAGGCAACTTAAGGTGGGCTGCTGGCCAAGGGGTGAGCCTCAAGTCCTGGCAGGACCAGCAGTAACGTGATACCTCAAAGAGGAGGCAGCACTGGGGGAGAGGGAGGACTAAAGGCACAGGTTACATGGCAGGAGGAGCTCTTGGAGGCTGCCGGACGACTTGGATTGGAGGACTGTGGTCTCGGGGACACGACTGAGTGTCCCCCTCCACCTAAGGGCAATGGTGATAAGGGATGACCAGGACCAACTTATTTAGTGTGGGAGAGTGGGACATTTATAAAATACCAGATCTGCTGCCAGACAAGCAGAGTTTTTGAGACTTGAGGTTTTTTATGCAACCGAGCTCAATCATTCCTGCGTGAACCTCCGTTGAGGGCCTTCCATGAGTCAGATGCTGTTAGTCACTGGGGATGAAGCAGGGGTAAAACAGAAAAATTCCCGTTGTCATGGGACTCCTCTTCCACGACAGCTCCATGCTGTCATTTCACCTGAAGGTGGGTTCTCTGGAAGACGACAGGGAAGGGTGAGGGGAACAGGAAAGCCACACCAGTGGGGCTGGTCTGATCCCTTGGAGGAAGTGACCTTGAGCACTGCGGCTTTGTACGCATGGGCCTGAGAGCCCAGAGCATACTGGTTACTGGATAAGTTCCCAGCAGGGCAATTTCTGGGTCAAAGAGCATAGTCATTTCAAGGCTTTTGATAATACTGCTAAATTATTCTCCAGAAAGTTTCCTAGATTGCCTTTTTAAAAAAAATTTGTTTAAATAATTTTTTAATATTTATTTTGAGAGAGAGAGAGCAAGTGAGCACAACTGGGGGAGGGGCAGAGAGAGAGAGGGAGAGAGAGACAGCACGAGTGGGGGAGGAGCAGATGGAGAGGGAAGAGGGAGGGAGGGAATCTTAAGGCGGCTTCACACTCACCTCAGAGCCTGACGTGGGGCTTGATCCCAAGACCCTGGGATCATGACCTGAGCTGAAATCAAGAGTCCGATGCTTAACTGACTGAGCCACCCAGGCGCCTCTTTCTTTTTTTTTTTTTAATTTTTTTTTTACCGTTGATTTATTTTTGAGAGAGAGAGAGTCAGAGCGCGAGCAGCAGAGGGGCAGAGAGAGAGACACACACATAGAATCTGAAGCAGGCTCCAGGCTCCGAGCCATCAGCACAGAGCCCGATGTGGGACTCGAACTCACAAACCGTGAGATCATGACCTGAGCTGAAGTCAGACACTCAACCGACTGAGCCCCCCAGGTGCCCCCCAGGAGCCTCTTTCTAAAGAAAGAGGAGAAATGCTAGATGTTTTAGGAGTGCTTCAGAGAGTTTAAAGAGTATGTGTGTACGTGGTGGGGCAATGCCTCCTTTCTCAAATGCCATCTCAGAAGGGACAGTTCAAGTCCATTTTCCACTCACGTCAGACCTAAGATTTTAGGAGCTAAACATCCTAGTGGTTGAAACACCAGTCACAAAGCCCCGCGTTTCTATCCCAGCTCTGCCACTCATCAGCTCTGGTGCACCTTTGGACAACTTTGCCTACAGCACTGTGAGCCTCAGTTTTCTCACTCGTAAAATGGTCCTCTAAAATGCTTAGCTTAGAGGGTTGAGTGAGGGTTAAACAAGATGATCCAAACAAGGCACTTTGCAGAGCACCCAACACATGGTAAGTTGCTATGATTTTCATTCTGCAACGTCAGCAGTACACAGGGGTCAGGAGTAGCCCCTAACACAGGGCAGCGTGCTCCCTTGTGGATACAGAGATGATGTGGGCCTGCTCTGTGCCTGCTTCCAGACATCAGATCCATCACTGAAGTTCAAATGTTGCCCGCTAAGGTTTTCTGTCTAAGGTTTCTCACCCAGCTATGAGCTAGCCCAACCTTAAAAGACCCCCACATGATGTGTCTATCTGTATGTGTATGTGTGTGTGTGTGTGTGTGTGTGTGTGTGTTTTCTCCTAGAAAGGAACAAGGATTTTTCCACACTCCCCTAAGCAAAACCAGCTGAGCAGAGTTAACTCAAACTTCTCAAAAACAATTCACCTCTGCACTTAGACCAGATACAGAATGTTTCAGCCCTAAAGTATACTTGCGGGGATGTGTCTCTGAAAACCCACAAGTGATTTAGAACAGGTCAGAGTGAAATCATCATGGGCCCGAACGAACACATTTCAGCCACCAGACGTGGCAAGTTTTCATTGTTTACTTGCATCTGTTTTTTTTTTTTTTAACCCCAAATGCAGATGCGGCCATTATTTTACGTGGAACTCAGATATGAAATGCCATGCCTCTGCTCTCCTCACAAACTTTATATCGTGACATCAACTTCTCACGCCTGCTCACATCTCTAATTGTCCCAAGGTCCCTGGACTCAGCAGCCACACCTCAGCGGTTCCTTAAACTTAATATGAAAAAATGCACTTCCCCCTCATCCTCCCCCCTACTCTTCCCCACCTCAGGGTGAGGTGTCCATGGCAGGAAACCTTACTCTGGAAAACCCTTCTGAGCTGTCGAATGAATGCAACAGTTCTCAAATACTGATCTGTGAACCAAGTTTTCATGCATCCCTGGTGAGGTAAGATAAACAAGAACAATACAGAGAGGTTTTTGTAACGCTAAATGTATTCCATGTTTAACTCTTAAATCATGTCCTCTTTACTTTTTGTTTTCAAATATTCTTTTACAAAACTTAGTGAAAATAGATGGAGGTTAGTTGTGTCTTTTTTTTTTTTTTTATACTGTTATCCTTGGCAAAATAAAAAGTTGGCAAACTTAGGCTCATCAAAATATATTTTGAGATTTTCCTAGTCTCCACGCTACAAAAGTCTGGGAATCTCCTAGAAAAGGAGCCAGCCTGGTGCATGAACCGAAGGAGATGTATGTGAACTGGGTACCTCCTCCTTGCTGGGCTCATACAAGCCATTCATCCCCCCTTGTGACAACGCTGTGGTGAGAGTGATGGTATTTTCATGTGACGATTCAGGGAAGTGAGGTCTCTTGCAGGTGAAGTGACTTGCCCAAGACCACACAGCTAGGAAGGGGGAGGGGGAAAAGCTGGGATGTGAACTCAGGCTGCCTGAAACTCCGTCCAGAGTGGCTCCTTCCCCTTACAATGTCTGTTCCCGCATTCCCTCATGCAATGGCAGATTCAGAAAAGCATCTAAAATTGACGTAGGTGCACAGCCTTGTTCAGAAGCCTCTGTAAACAAACACATTCAGAGATCAGAAACAATCCTTCCGTCTACAAACAGAGAGAGAGAGAGAGAAAAATGTACTACGGTACTCTGTGGTCGATGCACTTTCAATAAACACGACTGGCTGAAATGATGAAAGTGTTAAGTGCTGAACAGTCAGGGACAAGCTGATTCATAATGTGAAGGGGCAGGGGCGGGTCCTGAGCACATTAACTGCCCATTTCAGACGCCGAGTCCTCAGGACAGGATCTGGACACGGCAGAGGCTGCCTCATTACCAGACAAATGTAAAGACAGTGACAGTCTAGGGAAAAACAAGAGTGATTAAGGGATGGAAGAATCCATGAGTAAAGATGAAGAAATAATTATACAGCTTAGCTAACTCATAAATCAAGGACGATCATGCCATCTACAAACACCAGAAAGGTGAAAAGAACCAAAGCGAAAGATAGGCTATTTAATGTACATTTAAAGACGAAACAATGGCTGGAACGAAGAGAGTGTTAAAAGCCCAAAGTCAGGGACAAGCGGACTCACTGTGAAAAATCACTTCCCAAGGGGAAGCGGCCAGAACCCCAGGGGGGTAGAGACACGGAGGAGATTGGGCAAAAATGTCAGAAGAGCCCAGAAGAGCCGCAGTGGGGAGCAGCCCCATTCTGGGCCCCGTGGGAAGATGATCTGTGACCTGAGTCTTTTCCCTGCCTCTTCCACACGTTCTCTCCCTCCTCCTTCTCCTCAGGAAGATAGGATGACAATCTGAGGAGGAAAACAGTGTCAACAAATATCACAAGGTGTCATAACACAAGCCCGGCTCAGTTTGATTTGGGCCGTGACAGAGGAGCACTAATTATCCCCAAGAAACCAGTCCCACTGCAGAAGGATCTTGGGGACAGAGCAGGCCCTCACAGCCTTTCCCCTTGAGACCTGTGGGGGATCAGATGACCCAGGCTTATTTATCCAAAACCAGCTGTCCCAAGATTAACAGCCAGCTCAAGGGGTTCCCCATCTCTGCAGGCAGAGAAAGGTGAGATTCGGGCAGACTTTTGGCCTCAAGCAGCCTCTGGAAACTTCTGCCTATGCGTGTTTTTTTTTGTTTTTGTTGTGTGTGTGTGTGTGTGTGTGTGTGTGTGTGTGTGTGTGTGTTTAGAAACCCCTAAAATTGCCTTAGAAATGCCTGGGCCCTGATACCCAGAAGACGATAGAAGACCAAGGTCTTTGTCTGCTTTCCATTGGGATCAAACCATTTGGCCCAACCTTTAAAGAGCAGGTCCTTGTCCTGAAATCCCTCACTGAGGAAAACAGGACAGGTGGTATAGGAGGTCAAAGGCTGAAATGTGGATTTAGGGGAGAGTCTAGAACTTGGCGATGTGAAGAGAGCAGGTGAAGGGTAGCTCCTTGTGAATGCACTGAGCCCAGGGTGGGAGGGGAGATGGACAAAAAGCAATAGAGGTGGAAAGACAGAGAAACCCAGTGGAGGTTGTGTTACAAGCCTTCTGGGACCTAATTTCAAGTTTCTTGCATTGTCATGCATATCACTGATGTGCCACAAAGGTTTATCATCACAGCGCAACTAAATAAATATAAAAACAATGGGAAGATAGAAAGGCTCAAAGAATAATGAGAGGCCTAGGGCAAGCCACTTGGTATAAGTGATGAGCATACTGAGGGCAGGGAATCTGACTACAGATTCTGGGTGAATTTTCTCCCCATGGATCTCCAAGCACTTAAAGGACAAATGAGGCCAGCTAAGAAGTTGAGCATTTTAAAATAGTGACAACCCTCATGAGGAGCATTTCAGTGTTTTTTCAATTTCTCTCCTTGGCCTCTTAGTGATTTTTTTTCCCTCATAAAATGGGCAGTCCAAATTTTTAGTCTGACATGCTTCTCAGAACAGCCTGTTGACTTTAAATGAGCCAAAGCGGGGGCGCCTGGGTGGCTCAGTCAGTTAAGTGTCCAACTTCGGCTTAGGTCACGATCTTGGGTTTCGTGAGTTCGAGCCCCTCGTTGGATTCTGTGCTGACAACTCAGGGCCTGGAGCCTGCTTTGGATTCTGTCTCCCTCTCTCTCTGCCCCTCCTCAACTTGTGCTCTCTCTGTCTCTGTCTCTCCCTCTGCTCCCCCCGCCCCCCCCCCCCGGCCACCCCACCAGCTCACTCTGTCTCTCAAAAATAAATAAACATTTAAAAAATTTTGTTTTAATTTAAATGAGCTAAAGGAAAGCAATAGAATACCCTGGTTTGAAACATCGTGTCCAGCCATTGATTATGTGACCAATTGGCCCGACTGGAGAGTGGTTGCACCTGGGCTCTCAGGGGCCATCTCTGCATGCTTGCATTCATTCATCAAACCAGCAGTCACCAAGCACAGACTGACCAAACTGGCCTCTGCAGGAGAAACAAAAATACACAGGACGTAAGAAATGGAGGTCCTTGAAGACAGGAGGGGTGTAGTGTTTGTTTTTTTATCCCTCAGTATCTACCCCTAGGAAGAGGGACACTGCAAGCCACTATGAGTCATTTACTAGTTAGTATAAATGAAGACTTAGAAATAAGGCTAGTGGAAGGGTTTAGAGAGAAAGAGAGAGAGAACAAGAAGACACAGGTCTATAGGAGGGAGGGCCATCCTGGGAAGACCAGAGGAACTGAAGACAAGCCATATAACTTGGTTAACTAATTAAACATGTACACCCATGCGCGCGCGCACACACACACACACACACACACACACAGAAAACAAAACTTACAAGACACCTTACTGGAGCTGGGATAAAAGATAGAAGCCCAAACTCACAGGGTTATCGTATGCGTGCGAGTGCACAGGAGGCAGACAAACGTGAACAAATATCTGTAAAACTGTGTGACAATTGTTACAATCAAGTTAAAGAAAGGGATAATGGATGCAATTTCTAAATAAACTGTGGATTAGATAATGTATTTGTAGCCAAGTGAAATATCCTGACTTTGACAATTGTATTGCAGCCCTGTAAGAGAAATGTCCTGATCTCAAGAAATATACACTGAAGTATTTCAGGGTTAAAAAAATATTTTTTCAGGGGCACCTGGGTGACTCAGTCAGTTAAGTGTCCAACTTTGGCTCAGGTCATGAACTCCCAGCTCGTGAGTTGGAGCCCTGTGTCGGGTTCTGTGCTGACAGCTCAGAGCCTGGAGCCTGCTTCAGATTCTGTGTCTCCCTCTCTCTCTGCCCCTCCCCTGCTCATGTTCTGTCTCTCTCTCTCTCTCAAAAATAAAATAAACATTAAAATTTTTGTAAATATTTTTAATGTTTATTTATTTATTTTGAAGGAGGGGCAAATGAGCCCCAGTGGGGAGGGGCAGAGAGAGAGGGAGAGAGAGAATCCCAAGCAGGCTCCATGCTATCAGCACCAAGCCCCACACAGGGCTCAATCTCACAATTGCAAGATCATGACCTGAGCCAAAACCAAGAGTCAGACCCTTAACCAACTCAGCCACCCAGGCACTCCTTAAAAAATTTTTAAGGTGCATATACAACATCTGAAGAGCACAGAGGATGGAAGACTGACTGCAAGGGGTTGAGGAAGAGGAGAGTGGAAAGAGGCTTCAGCAAGGATTTGACAATTGAGTACAGTGTGAAAAACAGAGAAGGGGCTCATGAGAAGGGTTGGAGACAGGGCATGCCAGGCAAAGGTATGGGTCAGAAGCATGGCTCACCTGGAAACTTTAAAGAATGAGGCCTACTTAGAGTTTCCAACGTGTGAGGAAGAATGTGGATGAACACTCAGATGGGACAAGACTCAGGGGACTCTGGGCTCTGGGTAGGGCAGGCTCTGAAATTGGGAAGTCAAAAGAAATTCCTTGTAGACACAATTCTTATCTGCAAACCAACCACTGTCTGTCCTGGGACACAGAGAATATGCATGCAATGTGTGCACCAAAAGGCTCAAGACCACAATGAAGAAACAGTTTTTAAGATCAGGTCAAATGAACCAAGAAGAGCTCACTACTGGGTTGGGTAAACTCTGTTTCACAAGTGTTTATGAGCAGCTACTCTGCAGGCATTGTGCTGGACCCTTGGGATAGAGAGATGAAAAGATGTGGTCTGCACCCTCTGTAAGTGATCTGCACCCTCAGGGTAGATCACAGGCTGGTAATCAAGATGGGAGAAAGGGGATGTGGATTGACAACCAGCCAGGCCTTCTTCCAGCCTACCGTTGACCTCCAGAGCCTGTGTTTGGCCTTTACTGTGGTTGGTACTCAGGCATCAGTGCATTGGTGTTAGGGATAGAAAAGCCATGAGGTGGCCTTCTAATTTGGATATACTTAGCTACAGTGACAGATCTGTTGGAGGAATATAAAAAAAAAATTAAACTGGTCAAGAAAATTAGAGACCAATTTCATTCATTCACATAGATGCAAAAATCCTACAAATTGAGTTCAACAATGTGTACAAAATATAATACATCATGATCAAGCTGGGTTGATCCTAAGAATGCAAGAGTGATTTAACATTGGAAAAGCTATAATGTAATTCACCACATTAATGGATAATGAATGAAACTTTATTATTATCTAAACAAGTGTAGAAAAAAAAAACATTTGCTAAAATTCAGCATCAATTCATAATGAAACTTCCTACCTGATAGAGTTTTTTTTAACCAAGTAATTACAGCAAACATCATTCTTCAAACATCATTCTTCAAGGTGAAATGTTAGAAGGCCTTTAAAAATCAGGAACAAGACAAAAATGTCTCCATCAATTCTTCTTTCCAGCATTGTACTTGAGGCCCTATCCAGTGCAATAAGAAAAGAAAAAAAATGTATAAGTTTCAGAAAAGAAAAAACAAGACTGACATTATTATAGATAATATAGTTAACAAATTTACTAGTTCACTAGAAAACACAGAAGACTTTATAGATAAATTGCTGGAATTAATTCTTAAAAGTTTAACAAGGTGGGTGGATAACAGAAATCAATTGCATTTCTAAACGCCAGCAATAAACAGAAAGCATAGTTTCAAAAGATGCTAACTATAGGGGTGCCTGGTTTGTTCAATCGGTTGGGCATCTGACTCTTGGTTTCAGCTCACGTCATGATCTCATGGTTTTATGAGTTCAAGCCCCATGTCAGCTTCTGTGCTAGCAGCATGGAGCCTGCTAGGGATTCTCTGTCTCCCTCTTTCTCTTCCCCTCCCCCGCTCTCACTGTCTCTGTCTCTCTCAAAATAAATAAATAAACTTAAAAAAAATTTAAACGTACTAATTATAACAGCAACCAAAATTAAGGTACTTAGAAATAAACATGATGTAAGGTATGGAAGACCTTTATAAAAAAAATTAACTTCAGGGCACATGCACCCCAATGTTTATAGTGGCACTATCAACAATAGCCAAAGTATGGAAAGAGCCCAAATGTCCATCGATGGATGAATGGATATAGAAGATATGGTATATATATACAATGGAGTATTACTCAGCAATCAAAAAGAATGAAATCTTGCCATTTGCAACTACATGGATATAACTAGAGGGTATTATGCTAAGCAAAATTAGTCAGAGAAAGACAAATATCACACGGCTTCACTCATATGAGAACTTTAAGATACAAAACAGATAAACATAAGGGAAGGGAAGCAAAAACAATATAAAGACAGGGAGGGGGACAAAACATAAGAGACTCTTAAATATGGTGAACAACAGAGAGTTACTAGAGGAATTGTGGGAGGGGGTATGGGCTAAATGGGTAAGAGGCACTAAGGAATCTACTCCTGAAATCACTGTTGCACTATATGCTAACTAACTCGGACATAAATTTAAAAAATGAATGAAATGGTAAAAAAAATTTTTTTAAACAAAAATAAAAAAAATTAACTTCATTGAAAGACATTGGATAAGACTTAAGTGAATGGAGAGATGAGCCATATTCATGGATAAAAGTCATAATATGAAAATGACATCAATTCTCTTTCAAGTGATCTGTTGAGTCATCTCAAGTCCTTATCTCAAGAGGAAGTTTGCAAGTAACTTGACAAGCTAATTCTAAAATTTACATAGAAGGGTCGAGTGCTAAGAGTAGTCAAGATATCCTTGAACAAAGAATAAGAGGGAGGGATCTTTTCTACTACATATAAAAACATAATATAAAGCCATAGTAAGTAATATAGTGTGGTATAGATACAAAGACAGACAAATTTTTCAAGGCAATTAAACAAAATACTCCAAAGCAGACCTACAGGTATATGGAAGCTTGATTTATGACAGAGAGGGCACAGCAGACCACCAGAGAAAGGATAAATTATCCATTAAATGGTGCCCACAATTTATTGTTCGTGGGTGCATGGGTGGGGAATGGATCCTATCTCACACCATATCCAAAAATGAATCCTGTGTAAATTAAAAGCAAAACATATAAGGCAACACTTCTAAAATTTTTTTAATTTATTTATCTTGAAAGAGACAGAGACATGGGGCGCCTGGGTGGCGCAGTCGGTTAAGCGTCCGACTTCAGCCAGGTCACGATCTCGCGGTCTGTGAGTTCGAGCCCCGCGTCGGGCTCTGGGCTGATGGCTCAGAGCCTGGAGCCTGTTTCTGATTCTGTGTCTCCCTCTCTCTCTGCCCCTCCCCCGTTCGTGCTCGGTCTCTCTCTGTCCCAAAAAAATAAATAAACGTTAAAAAAAAAAAAATTAAAAAAAAAAAAAAAAAGAAAGAGACAGAGACAGTGTGAGTGGGGGAGGGACAGAGAGAGAGAGAGAGAGAGAGAGAGAGAGAGAGAGAGAATCCAAAGCAGGCTCCACGCTGCCAGCGCAGAGCCTGACACAGGGCTTGAACTCACGAAGAGTTCATGCGGGAGATTATGACCTGAGCCGAAACCAAGAGTCAGATGCTTAGACAACTGAGCCACCCAGGTGCTCCAACACTTTTAAATTTTTAGAAGAAAACATAGAGTTTCTTTATGAGATCAAGAAAGAGAAGGATTTCTTATACGAGGTGTAACAAGGTATAAAATACACTAACCATAAAATAAAAGACGGATATCTTAGACCATATTAAAAATAAGACCTTCTTTCATCAAAATATAGCTTAAAGAAAGTGAGAAGGCAAGCCACAAACTGGGAGAGGATGTCTGTAATGCATATAACTGACCAATGAATCTATAAGAAACTTTTCCTATAGCTGTCTGCATGCTCATTTCCTTGTCTCTTTCAGAACCTTTACTCAAATGTCATGTTCTTAATAAAACCTTCCCTGACCACTGTTTAAAAAATTGCAAGCTCACCACCCGCCCTGGCCCTGCCTATTGTCCTTTCCTGTCTTATTTTTAGCCATAACACTTATCATTACCATACATACTATATATGTGACTAAATAATTTGATTGCCTATCTCCCCTTCTCCCCAGCAGACTATAAACTCTGAAATGAGACCAGGAATTTTTGGTCTATTTTGTTCACTGTTGTGTTCCCAGCATATAGAAGAGAGCACATAGCAGGTGCTCGATAAATATGTGTTGACTAAACAAACGCTTACAACTCAATAATAAAAATACCAACAACCCAATATAAAAATCAGCAAAAGGCACAAGGCATTTCAGGAAGAAAAGAAAAAAACACAACTTGTCAATAAACATACAAAAAAATGCTTGAATTTATGAATAATCAGGGAAATGCAAAATAAGACCAAAATGAGATACTATTTTGCACTCACCAGATTGGCAAACATTAAGAATTCTAACAATACTGGAGAAAAAAAAAAGAGGGGGAAACAAACCATGGGAGACTCTTAAGGATAGAGAAAAAAACTGAGGGTTTACGGAGGGAGGTGGGTGGGGGATGGGCTAGATGGGGGATGGGGATTAAGGAGGGCACTTGTGATGAGCACTGGGTGTTGTCTGTAAGTGATGAGTCACTGAATTCTACTCCTGAAACCAATGCTGCACTGCATGTTAACTAACAAGAATTTCAATAGAAATTTGAAAAGAAAAAAAAAAAATTCTGACAATACCAAGTATCAGTAAGGATGAGGAGTACAGGAAACTCTTAATACACCTGCTGATGGAGGTGTAAATGATTTCCCTCTTTTGAAAACAATTTGTAAAGGTGGTTATCTTGTAAAGGTGACCATGTGCCTCGCCTACATCTCAGTTTCTCCGTTCTTAGGTTTATACCCCGGAACACTGCCACTCAAAGTGCAGCCCACAAACCGGTGTCAGTATGTAAAAGATCTGTTATAAGCCATCGTGAGACAAGTACCAAAACTGGAAGTAAGCATTTAGAAAATTTAACAGCAACCTGATGCTGCCACCTTGTATTGATTTTTCAGACATTTTTTTATCACGGTAAAATATACATAACATAAAAACTGACCATTGAAACCATTTTTATGCTACATATAGTTCAGTGGCATTAAGCACATTTACAGTGTGGTTCAACCATCACCACCATCCATCTCTAAAACTTTTTTGATCTTCCCGAACTGCAATTCGATGCCCATTAAACAAGAACTCCTCATTCTCCCCACCTCCTCAGCTCCTAGCGACCATTCCTACTATGGTCTCTACGAATTTGACTACTCTAGGCACCTCACCCGAGTGGAATCAGAGAGTATTTGTCCTTTTGTGACTAGATTATTTCACTTAACATAATGTCTTCAAGGTTCATCCGTGAGCACGTGTTAGGATTTCCTTCCTTTTTAAGGTTGAACCATACTCCACTGAATGTATACACCTTTCATTTATCCACTCAGCCATCAATGAACACTTGGGATTGTTTCCACCTTTTGTCTATTGTGAATAATTGCCGCACCATGTTTATTGAAAAATGTCTGTTGGATATAATAAAATTTCATTTTCCAAGTAATCACGTTTACGGTATTGTTATGGTATTGTACATAAGTGCCAGTCTGTAACAGACGGGGAAAAAAATTTCAATTTACCCGTAGACGGTTCAAGAGACACCACCCCGGAGTAAAGGCTTCCAAACTTTTCTAAAAACCCACAGTAAGAAAATTCTTCACATCACAGCCTGGGACACACAAACATAACTGAAACGGAAGCTTCATGAAGCAATACCTCACATGAAATGCACTAAAGTAGTTATAGCTCTCTTTCACTTAAAAAAAAAAATCCTGGTTGAATCTATTAAATTGATTTCACAGCCTACTAAAGATCATGAATCTCAGTTGGAAAACCAGTGCTCTTGAGAAATCCTTGCACATATGTATCCAGAGCTATGTGAAAGAATATTCCCAGTAGTATTATTCATAGAAACCAAAAAAAAAAAAAAAAAAAAAAGAATACAACCCAAACATCCATCAACAGGAAGCTAAACAAATAGTGATATATTCACCTAATAGAATATTACAGGGGCCCAATCAATATTTATTGAATGAATTAATAAACAGCTGTGAAAATGAGCTATTTGGATGAATCTTAGAAATACAATGTGGAGTGGACAAAGCAAATCACAGTCAACTCTATATTGAATGAAACCATTTTTTAAAAGCTAAATAAATCAAGCAAAACTAAACACTACGTTGTTCAGGGGTGCACACATGTGATGAAACTATCCTAAAAAAGAAAGGGAATGATAAACACAAAATTCAGGACAGTGGGTACCTCTGAGGGCAGGGGCAGAGGGTGGGACTGAGAAGTGCACAGGTAGCTAACAGAATTGGAAATGTTATTACATTGGACAGTTTACAAACGTTCATTTTATTCTTATGCTTTGTATCTAGGTATACACCGTATGTATTCTTTTATCTATCAAACATCTTTTGTAGAAATGAAATTGATGGAATTGGAGGACAGAGAATTCCACCTACATGGAGCAAGCCGCCTCTTTCATTGATGCAGCAAAAACATCAATAAAATGGGCCCCCTGAGCTTCTTCCAAGACTGTGAGAATATAGCTGACAAGCATCTGAGGGTCAGGTTGGAAAGAAGGCGATCAGGACAAGACGCTGGCATGCATCACTTGCCCTTGCAGAGTAACTGCTCCAAGTCGCCTTCCACCCATCCAGCCAACCTCCACCCCTCACTGCTTCCAACAGCCACGGAATGTTCTTCTGCATCCCTGACTGTTGGTTGCTCTTCGAATTCTGGGTTGGAGAGCTCAGGGAGGCAACAGAAGATACAAGTCCCTCAGAGTCAGGGGCCATGTCTTAATGCATGCCCATATCTCTAACTTTCAACCCCACTGTATGTGCAGAGCAGATACCGGGTAGTTGTTTGCTGTATATATGAAAGAAGCACCTGGTGAAGAATAAATGGCCATCGCAAATAAATAAAGGATGCTAAACCCCTTCTGTCATTGCCAATGTATGAGATCACTTCGGGCTGTCCTGACTCACTGTCTACCTATGATCTAGTAATGGGCATGGCTTCCCAAGACATATTTATGAATTGAGGATCTGATAGAGAAGGTAAGATGAGGTCAAAGTGGGGAAGTAGTCAGCTCTAAAACAAAAATGAGAAATCCCGGGGATTTAAAGAGTCTCATTGCACATACCAGTAAACTGGTGATTATCTTTTTTATTCCCACTTTAAGATTTATCATGATTAATCACGAAGTGCCATGAGCAGAACACAGTGGCTAAGAGCATGGAATACAGAGGCACTGTCTGGGTTTGAATCCCAAATCCTCCATTTCCTGGAGAAGCTTGGACTAATGACTTAACCTCTCCATGCCTCAGTTTTCTCATCTGTAAAATGGAGATGATGATAGCACCTACCTCATAGGGTTGTAATGGTCAAAAGTGATTGAGATGTTATTCTTTTTTTTTTTTAATGTTTATTTATTTATTTTGAAGGGGGGAGGCGAACGAGCACAAGCGGGAGAGGGGCAGGGAGAGAGAGGGAGTCACAGAATCCGAAGCAGGCTCCAGACTCTGAGCTGTCCGCACAGAGCCTGACGCGGGGCTCGAACCCACAAACCGTGAGATCATGACCTGAGCTAAAGTCGGATGCTTAACCGACTGAGCAACCCAGGGGCTCCAAGTGAGCTGCTATTCTTGAAAAGAACAGTGCCTGGCATACAGCGAGCACACCATCGGTTGTCAAATAAAATCCTTATGGGGCGCCTGGGTGGCTCAGTCGGTTAAGCGTCCGACTTTGGCTCAGGTCATGATCTTGCGGTCCGTGAGTTCGAGCCCCGTGTCGGGCTCTGTGCTGACCGCTCAGAGCCTGGAGCCTGTTTCAGATTCTGTGTCTCCCTCTCTCTCTGACCCTCCCCCGTTCATGCTCTGTCTCTGTCTCAAAAATAAATAAACATTAAATAAAATAAAATAAAATAAAATAAAATAAAATAAAATAAAATAAAATAAAATCCTTACTTAGACTGACAAATACTCTCTCCTCTGCCCGCATGCCTCATGTACTCTTGGTGTTAGCTGTCATGTGGATATTCAGACTTCCACTGTGGGAAAGCACTTTCTATGGCCTTTACCATGGAAAACCCAGAGAGCTTTCAGATTTCTGGAGCTTTGCTCTAGGACCCTTTGCTTAGCATGCCTGAAGTCGCGCTGTCCTTGCTGGTATCTTCTAAGACAATCACCTCTAACATACTCAGAATCCTGACATGCTTCCTTCGTGAAGCCTATCCCGCTGCCTTTCTTTTCCATCCTCCCTGTCTCTGCTTCCTCTGGCCTCTTCACAGCCTCCTAGCAGATTTCCCTCCAGTCTCTGTTTCTGCCAGTTCACCCTTGGCCCTGGGGACACATTAAATCTTCCTCAAACAACCCTTTGCATGTCATTCCCACCCACCCGCCTCTGTTCAGACCCTCCCCTCCCTTGCCACTTCACAAAGTGATGTTCAAATTCCTCAGCTTGACTGTTAAGGCCTCTGTGGTGGCCTTTAGTCCTTTATCTCTCCCTACTTGCCTGTACAAAAAAAAATTTTTTTTTCCAATAGCCAAATCAACCTATTCATTGCCTCCATATTGGTCATACCTACACCCACCCAGACAATACCATTTCCTCCACTCCCAAGCCTGGAATGTTCTTCCCTTGACTTCAAGGTCTGGGAAAGACACTCTGAGAAGTGAGAGAAAGCCACCAAAATGGAGATTGGGGAATATCGAAAGCAGATTTTGCATTTCTAACTTGGCTTGGCCATGATCCCAGGAATGGGGGAAGGATTCTCTCCCTCCCCTTCCTCCTAGAAAGGCATAGAGCATGGTGTTTAAGAGCATGGGCTCTGGCTCTGTTAATTCCTGGCTGGGCAAGTTACTTATCTGCTCCGTGCCTCAATTTTACTCATCTGTAAAAGGGAGGTAGCAACCCTTTACCTTTTACCTAGTACCTTCTGGAATGGATATGGTGGTGTGCCACAGTAATCCCCCTTCAAGACTGAGACATTTACTCCCCAGCTACAGGAATGATAGCCGCTGACTGCTCACACTGAGTCCCTCCCAGGAACCGACCTCAACCAAAAGAAGCTTCACTGTGCAAGATTATGTCCCCTCCCTTGTGCAGTCTGCTTCCAGTGATGGGGCAATAGAGGTTATAAAAGCCTGGTCTCCTTGCCTTGACTAGGCAACTCCAAAGGGGCATCCCTGCTTCTGACCTCCCTATAAAATCCACTGACGTCCCTGCTGTGACTGCATGAGAGGCCAGCTTCTCTCTCTGCCCACTCCAGCTCCCTTTCCTTTCCCTCACAGGTGTTGTTCCCCAGACTACCCCTCAATAAACTGCCTGCATGCAGATCTCCGCTTCAGAGTCTGTTTCCCAGGAAACCTGACCTATAACAGGTGGTTGGTCTAGGAAAGCAGTCTCAAAACTGGGATTTTGGAGCAGAATTGCTTGCTAGCTGACTGGCTCTGAGGACCCCATTACTGATGGCAGGTGGAACACTGAGAAACCTGGCAGGTGGCTAGAGTGCAACTGCTAGAACTTTCACTGGCAGTGACCTGGGATGGGACACAGGTGGACACCGATGCCGTGGGATGCAGCATATCAAGCATTTCAGAGGTTCTGGTAAGTACTATTGGTAAAGACTGTAGAATGAGATGGCTGTTGCTAGGGGTGGCAGGGGATTGATTCATTGAAGAAAGACGCTAAAAGGCCCAGAATGATTAATCACCAATATAAGGCAGAGAGTAAGAGCTTGAAGCCATCTTTGACAGCATATAGAGAGACTCTCATCTCCTGCACTGGAGGGCAGAGAAAATGAAGGATCAAGCCCAGTACTTAATTATAAGAAGAACAGGACTCCGAAGAAGATTGAATTCTCAACTCCAGAAACTCTGCTATGCCAAGGTGGATAGCCTGACTAGAAAGAATGGGACCCTGAGATTCTCATGAGGCTGCAGGCAAGACTGGTCAGGACTGTAGTCACCTCGAGGTTTAGCTAAGACTGGAGCATCTGCCCAAGCTCATTCTCATGACTTTTGCAGGCCTTAGAAGATCCTTTTCCAAGCTCATCCCTGCAATTGCTGGTAGGCCTTTGTACCTCTCTCCCTGTGTCCTGATTATCCTCTCAACATAGCAGCTGGTGATAGAAGGGAAGGAGGAAGGCAGGGAATGAGAGTGGGAGGGCCCCAGGGAGTCTCCCAAGACAGAAGTCATAGCCTTTTGTGCCCCAATCTCGGATGTGCCATCCCATCCCATCTGCCATTTTTCTATGCAGCAAACCACTAGGTCCAGTCCACACTCAAGGAGAGAATACATGAGTGGGTGTAGTGCCAGAGGCAGGGGTCATTGGGAACCACCTTAGAGGCTGCCTGCCACAATCTGACATAGACATTGTCAGGTTCTGGAGATAACATTTTCCATACTTGAAGACATTGTGGCAACCCATTTACATAGTGACAAAGAAGACTGTCAGCTCTTAGCAGAGCCCAGACCAAGAAAGGGGTCTTCAGCAGGTGCAGGCTGTGGTGCAAGTGACTGTATGACAGTGCAAGACACTGTATGGAGTGTATGGCATGTCCCAAAAAGAGTCACAAAGTAGATCCCTAATATTCTGGATCAAGGTCAAGCCATCTATAACAGAGGATTGTATATCCCATTCAGAAAACAGCAACCTGTGTTCTACTGAGCCCTGGTAGACACAGAGCACTTGATTATGGGACATTAAGTGACCGTGAAGCCAGAGATCTCCATCACAAGCTGGGTGTATCAGACTCACCAAATCATAAAGTCATTTGGGTTCAGAGCTCTCCGTCATTAGATGGAGGTGGTATCCAGGATCAAGCCTGGGCAGAGCATGAGAGAATAAGTAAGCTGCATGAGTAGGTGGCTCGGCCTCCCATGTCACTTCCCACTTTTGCACCAGTACCTCTCCCTCAGTTCACACCAATGGCCACATGGGGAATCATTTACGGTCAGCAGATGACAAAGGGAAAAGGCTGAGCGTGGGTCACAGATGAGTCAGCTCAGTATGTGGGTGCGAAGTGAAATGGACCATGGCTGCATATAGCCCCACTCAGTGAGGGGTGGGGGAAGGTGGTGGTACTGAAAGGTAACAGTGAAAGGGAATCCTTCAGTGCAGAGCTTTATTATTTTTTAATACTTTATTTTTAAGTAATCTCTACATCCAACGTGGGGTTTGACCTTACAACCCTGAGATCGAGAGTTGCATGCTCCACCAACTGAGCCAGCCAGGTGCCCAGGTACAGACTTTGGATGGTGCACCCAGTCCTTCACCGTGTACAAAGAAAAATGGCCTTAGATTTAGACTACATAGTGACTCATAGGCAGATGTGACTGGCTTGATTAGTTGGTCAAGGGTCTGGAAGGAAAAAGATTGGAAGATTAGGAACAAACTGATCTAGGGAAGCGGTAGGTAGATGAACCTGTGAGACTGTGCATGAAGTGTGAAGACTTTGCTGCATGTTAACAGCCATCACAGGTCATCCACCATGTAAAGGACACCAAACAATCAAGTAGGCAGAATTTCACAGGTAGTTGATGTCAGCTAGCCTCTACCACTAGTCACCCCAATACTGGCATGAACAGAGCAGCCATAATGGCAGGGACAGAAGCTGTGCATGAGCCCACAGCCAGGCCAACCTCACTACGGCTACTGCCAAACATCAACCTACCATCAATAGAGACCAACACTGGGCACCTTACGTGGCCCCATCCTTCCAGGAAAGCGACCAGAACTTGATGGAAAACTGATTACCTTATAACCCTTCCACTCTGATAGGGGAAGCTGACTAGAATTAACAAATATTCCATGCATGAATTTGTCTGACTACAAGGCCTCAAGGAACACCACTTTCTGAGAGTTTACAGAATGTCTGATACACTGGAACAGCATCTCACATAATGTTGTATGACACCAAAGAGCCCATGAAGGAGGTATGGCTGCAGATGTATGATCACAGGATCCCCTGGTCCATGATATACTGCACCACCCAGAAGCTTCTGGCCTCACGGAGTAATGGAGTGGCCTTTTGAAAGCACAGCTAAGGTACAGCTTGGAGAAAATGCCCTGTGAACATGGAATACCATCTTCCAGGATATAATTTAGACCCTAAATCAATGACCGTTATATGGTGCTATGTCCCAAGTAGGTAGAATATGTGGGTCTGGGGAGCAAGAAGTAGGAGTGGCTCTGCTTATCATTAGTCCCAGTGACCTCAACTCTAGGAGCCTAGGGGTCTTGGTTCTTAGAATGTCCCTTCTATCAAGGATTCAGTAATCCAATTAAATGTTAGGCTACCCTATCACTTTAAGTTTCTTGTGCCAACAGACCAGGGGGCAAGAAAGGGATCATCATATTGGAAGGGGCAATTGACACTTACCATCAAAAGGAGGTTACCAACAAAAGGGACTGCTACTGTAGAATGAAAGCAAAGAAGATATTTGACACCAGATGATCACTGGGACACACTCTACGTCTCTTCAAACTCTATGTCCAACATCAATAGTAAATGGACAAATGCAGCAACCACAGCCTGAGGCCAAATAAGCTGCCTAAACCAGCAGAGGTGCTGAGAGTGAGGGGAATCTGGAATGCATAGAAAGGAGGCAGCAAGGAATATAAGTAGCAGTCTGGAGAGTCAGAGCAGTTTTTTGTCCTACAAACTTTCTCATCTATGTTTCCCCAGAAAGAGACTCCTGGAAAGCTTCTGAGGAGGCAAACCTACTATATTAAGCAAGTAGATCTGAGCACAAGGGGTGGACTGTATGAGACATATGACCCTTTCCCGTTCAGGGCTGAGTGTTGGTTGCCGACCACTCACAGTTCAGTTCCTCTCCAGGCACTGTCCTCCATCAAAGGAAGCTGCTTTGCTCAAATTTATGTCCTCTCCCTACAGGCAGCCTGCATCTAGTGACTTGCTAATGGGAGGTAAAATAATTCAGCTCCCTTTTCTTAACTGTGACAACTCTGCAGGGCCATCCCAGCTCCAGCACCGCCCCCACAATCTGCCAACACCTCTGTTGTAATAGTTCCACTCCCTCTGTTTAAGGGTGTCCGACACCCTTCACAGGTGCTCCTGAGAGCACTCCCATTTCCTGCAAGCAAATCTCTGCTTCAATGTCTGTCTCCCATGGAACCTAACACTTCTACCCAGAGTCATTGTAGGAATTAAATGAATTAGTATCTGGAAAGGGTTTAGAATAGTGCCTGACACAGAGTAAGCACTGTTTAAGTGCTTATTGTTGCTACTGTCACCAATATTGTGTAGCGTCCTGCCCTCATTCCTTAAACCTAGGTTAGTTCTATTATTTCCTCAGATCAGAATCTTCCACTGTGGGATCCATGTACCACTGGTGATGTTTGAAGTGACTTTAGGTATTTTAGGAAGTATCCTGACAAACACCTTTTACTTGTTGTGAATTAACTTTTGTTTTACTTTTTATTTATTTATTTTTAAATGTTTATTTATTTGGGGCTCCTGGGTGGTTCAGTCAGTTAAGTGTCCAACTTCAACTCAGGCCATGATCTCATGGTTCATGGGTTCAAGCCCCAAGTCAGGTCTGTGCTGACAGCTCAGATCCTAGAGCCTGCTACAGATTCTGTGTCTCCCTCTCTCTCTCTGCCCCTCCCCTGCTCATGCTCTGTCTCTGTCTCTCTCTCAAAAATAAACATTGAAATAATTTTTTTAAATAAATGTTTATTTATTTTGAGAGAGAGAGAGAGCATGAGAGAATTGGAGGGGCAGAGAGAGAGAGGAAGAGAGAGAGAATCCCAAACAGGCTCCCTGCTGTCAGCGCAGAGCTGGGCGCAGGGCTCCATCTCACAAAGTGTGAGATCATGACTCCAGCCAAAATCAAGAGTTGGATGCTCAACCCACTGAGCCACTTAGATGCCCCTATTTTACTCTTTATTTTGAAATAACTTCAGATTCACAGGAGGTTGCAACGAAATGGACAGGAAAGCCCCATGGATCCTACTCCAAATCTTCACCAACATTAACATCTGACATACAAATAGTACCATAGCAAAACCAAGAAATTGGTTTTTGTAAAATCCATAGAGCTTATTCAGATTTCATCAGCTTTATATGCAGTCATGTGTGTGTGAGATATGATAAAACCATGATTTTATTATAAAAAATGATAATTTTACCATTATGCAGTCTTGCATAACCAACACCACAATCAAGATACTCACCTGAACCATCACCTCAAGAATCCTTTATGTTAACCCTTTATGGCCACAAACAGGCTCTTTTTCCCCATCCCTAAACTCTGTTTTTCATTTCTAAAATTTTGTCATTTCAAAAAACATTATATCGATGGAATCATACAGTATGTAACCTTTGGGATTGGCTTTTTTCTCTCAGTATGATTTCTTTCGGGTTCCTCCAAGTTGTATTTATCAGTTCATTCTTTTTACTACTGAGTAGTATTCCATGGTATGGATGTACCACAAGTGGTTTGATCATTCACTTACTGAAGGACATTTGGGTAGTTTCCAGTTTTTTGGCTATTACAAATACAGCTATTACCAATACATGAACATATGAATGTTCATGTACAAATTCCTGCCTGAAAATAAGTCTTCCTTAAATGCCCACAAGTATAATTGCTAGGTTATACAGTAAATTTTCGGTTTTGAAAGGAACTGGCAAACTATCTTCCAGAGTGACTTTACCATTTTATATTTGTACCAGCAATGTATGACTGATCTCAAAAGCATTTGGTGTTATCACTATTTTTCATTTTAACTGAATTTACTTTTATGTATATTACCATTTTATTTATTTATAATATTCTTATATTTATGGCAAATAGTATTTTTTTTGCTTTTATAGCGGTGATATAAAATTTTATTTAAAAATAAAATGGGGGGGGGCACCTGGGTGGCTTAGTCAACTAAGCGTCCAACCCTTGATTTTGGCTCAGATCATGATTTCAAGGTCCGTAAGTTCGATCCCTGAGTAGGACTCTGTGCTGACAGTGTGGAGCTTCCTTGGGATTCTCTCTCTCCCTCTCTCTCTCTCTCTCTCTCTCTTTCTCCCCCTCTCTCTGCCACTCCCCCATTTGTGCTCTCACTCTCTCTCTCTTTCAAAAATAAATTTACAATTAAAATAAAATAATAAATAAAGTAAAATTAGGTCTTAAAAAGTAAGTTGTATCAAAGGAAAATATGAAGTAACAGTTCCAGTGTATATGTTGATGGCAAAAATCATGAACTTGGTGCATAAACGTGTGAAGTTTAGGAAGCTCTACCAGGATTTATCTGCATTATGGGTTAAATAGGTTTTTTGTGGCCCAGCCATTTTGTTTATATACAAAATATTCCAAATAATTGATCCACAGTAAAATTTTGGAACACACAACAGTATGTTGGAATCCATTCCCCCTAACTTATATTGCTTCATTTTTTCAGAGTATGTTCCATATTATCTACTGAATGGGAAACTCCACAAAGACAAGGATTCTGTCTTCTACCTCTTATAAGTTAGCACTTAATACATCAATAAGTGCTTCGTGATTACTTAAATGCATGGTAAGAATTCCTAGGAATATTGAAATTGCTTTATTATGACAGATTGTTACATTGGCAGCCCCCAATGAGCCATGCCTCTTGGTAGTTGAGCCCTTGAGTAATACCTTCACAGTAATACCACACTGAGTCTATACTTATCCAGAGCCTTTGACATTAGCAAGTGTGACACAAGCAGAGGCTTGATAAGTGCTTGCATGTCAGGGCTTGTCCTCTTGGAATGCTCCTTCCTGGAATGCAGCTGCCATGTGGGAAGATAGTCCAGCAAACTATCCTGCTGGAGAGAGAGAGAGACCACATGGAAATGCATAAGGCCACATATGGAGAACCGAGGTGCCCAGTCAAGTTCTCAACCACATTCGGTGGTCAACCACACGAGTGACCCTCACTAGCAACATGTGGGGCAGAGCTACCCAATCAGGCCACTGAATCATGAGAAATATATCACTTCTGTTGTAAGCCATTAATCTTTGGCATGGTTGATTATATAGCAATAGATAACAGATATACTTATGCTGCCCAGGCTAGGGGAAGGAGATGCTTTCACAACTGGTAGTGAATCGATGACAATGGGTTTTGGACAGTTGTAGAAAACTGAGAAGACACAAGCAGAGGAAAGACAAAAAGAGGACAGGAAAGAACCTAGTCAGATGGGCTTATTTTTAAAGTTCAGGATTTTAGGAGTGCTTGGCTGGCTCAGTTGGAAAAGCATGCAACTCTTGATCTTGTGGTCTTGAGTTTGAGCCCCATGATGGGTGCAGCAATTGCAAAAAATAAATAAATAAACTTTAAAGTTCAGGATGTTTAAATCAAGGAGCTATAACATTTAATGGCCTAAATTTCCTCATGATCACTTAGGCCAGGAATGGCTAATAAGCAACCTGAATACCTTCTCTCTCCATTTCCAGGCCCATGGCAGACATCACCAAGTGATCACAGAACTCTCTCCTCAGGAACTTAGCATAGTCTCTGGATCTCTCTCAGCACACCTTCCTGACTGCCACTAAGCAATTAACCAGCCTTGGCACAGGATGTAAAACCAATCTCCATCTCCAACGTCTACCATTATTTTACTCACAAATGATTCTAGGACCTAAGAGATTTATTTGTGGATCTAGTCACAGAGCTGAAAAGTAGCAAAGGTAGGACTAAACATCCAGACTCCTGAAGAGCTTTGAAATTGGTCACATCTGGGTTTAAGGCCAGGCTCTGACACTTTTTACTTATGTGATCTATCTTAGACAAGTTAGTTAACTTCTCATTGTTTCGATTTCCTCATCTATAAACAGGGATAATATATCTTTTAAGTGTTGACCATTGGAGAGCTCCTTATGTTTTTTAAGTTTATTCACTTAAGTGGGGCGCCTGGGTGGCGCAGTCGGTTAAGCATCTGACTTCAGCCAGGTCACGATCTCGCGGTCCGTGAGTTCGAGCCCCACGTCAGGCTCTGGGCTGATGGCTCGGAGCCTGGAGCCTGTTTCCGATTCTGTGTCTCCCTCTCTCTCTGCCCCTCCCCCGTTCATGCTCTGTCTCTCTCTGTCCCAAAAATAAATAAAAAACGTTGAAAAAAAAAAAGAAAGAAAGAAAGAAAGTTTATTCACTTAAGTAATCTCTACACCCAGAGTGGGGCTTAAACTCACACCCTGAGATCAAGAGCCACACACTCTCCTGACTGAGCCAGCCAGGCACCCCAACAGGGGTAATATTTTTACCTCACAAAGTTGCTGTGAGAGTTAAATAACTTCATATATTTTATGTAAAAACACTGACCACCATGCCTGGCATGCAATGGGCTCTCAGAGTACAGTGTCTTTCCAACAAATAGCAAGGAGTGCCTGGAAGAGACAATTTGGTGCTTTAAATCTGACTCATAAGACTGAGCAAAGGGAAATTCAACATACTCTGTCCATAGCAGAGAAGATACTCTGTCCATAGCAGGTGGGCATCAGAACCAGTGGGGAAAGAGGCGCCTGGGTGGCTCAGTCGGTTAAGTGTCCAGCTTCGGTCCAGGTCATGATCTTGCAGTTCGTGGGTTCGAGTCCCGCATCAGGCTCTGTGCTGACAGCTCAGAGCCTGGAGCCTGCTTCCGATTCTGTGTCTCCCTCTCTCTCTCTGCCCCTCCCTTGCTTGTGCTCTGTCTCTCTCTTTCTCTCTCAAAAATAAATAAACATTTAAAAATTAAAAAAAAAAAAAAGAACCAGTAGGAGGGCTGAAAAGTAGAGAAGCAGCAAGTGACCAGGGGGTCCCTAGGAGAAATATCTCTGCTCTCTGTGTGTTGGAAGTAGCAGCAACGAATCCTCCTTTAATCTACCAGTGCCACTCTCTACTCCATGATAATTGTCTAATAATTTTGCCATTTATCTAAAATATGGTAACAGGGACATGAGAACATGCCACTGAAGCCCTGGATATCACAAAAGTTTCTCAGCAAAGCAAAAGTTGTTCTCCCAAGTTTGGGTCTCATTCTTCCTGCCTGGACAACTCCTGTAGCTGCATTAAGATACCCTGAGCCTCCCTGCTCTCTCTCCCCAAGTCCTTGAGGAATACCCCCAAAGCTCCACTCACATCTCTCCCCAACCTGCCCTTTCATTTGCTTCAGGGCCTTGCCAGGCTGTGAGGTCCCAGGTGAGAAGGCACTCACTAATCCATTGACCAAGAAAAGAACCACAGTGCACTTACTTACTAACCCTAGTTCATCTTGAAGAGGAGGGTCCCAGTCTTGCTGGAGGAGGCCAGCCTTCCCACAATTCCTCCCTACTCTAGGCAGGATTATTTGGTTGCAAGCAACAGAAATAAACCTTGGCTAACTTCGACAAGAGGGTGTATTGGGAGGATGAGACCAGCTCACATAATCAAGAGACAGCTGACAATGAGGCTGGTGGAGCTGGGAACAATGACAGCCATGACATCCTAGAGAAGGAGCCAATCAACCATCTTGTTAGAACACTGTTACCTGCTTCTTTCACAACATTATTTTATCTTTCTGCCATTCTGGTGAAGATCCCAAGTCCTTGAATCTGATTGGCTTGGCTTGAGCAAAATGCCCTCTCCTTTGCCAACTTGATTGACAGCCCAACTGAGACTGCAACCAATGGGGCACAAGTAATTGTACCAAACTGAAAATGGCTTTGTTACCAAAAGAAGGAAGCAGAATGGTGGACCGAAAAGTTGGATAGTGTAGCCAAAACTAACACGTGTCTAAAACACCCCCCATTTTCTCCCCCACTTACATAATTCACTTAGATTCCAGGTGCTGTGTATGAATAAAAGTTGGCAGAACTGTAAACCGAAGCTGGGCATAAACCAGCTGAAGGAAACTCGGTTGGAGAAGAAATTGGGCTTTTGGGGTCAGAAGACCCAAGGTCTTATTCCAGCACTGCTACTAATTGTGACCTTTGTTCCTCCATCTAAGCAATGAGATAAGCAGTGATCTATCCAGCAGGTCATTATAAACATCAAAACAGATAATGTACTTCAAGGCACTTTGAAGGTTGTTAAACATGCAAACTTGAAGGACTGTTACTGGCCTGTCTGGGTTTTTATAATTTATTTTACAGATTGCATCATATCAACTACTTAACCTGAGATTGTGTTTGTCCAGAAGCAGTGCGGTTCTGACCTTAGCTGGCAGATGCGCTGCAGTGAAGCCAGATGAAGGAGAGATAGCCCTGCAGGTAATGCAGTGGGCAGTCTTATTTCAACCTACTTTGCAATGCAATGATCTTGAGGAAATATTAGGATGCAGTTCATAGAGAGTTCTTACCAACTCAGAAAAATCAACTCCAGTGAGAGCCAAGAAATAGAAAACTGCCAGGGTGTAGGAAATAGCCATTTGGAAGAATGCATCAGATATTCAATATTCAACACAGAATTGAGTGGCAATGTAGCATAGTCGCTCAGAACACGAGCGTTGAGTCATGAAGACCTGAGTTTGAACTCTAGCCACGTCCCTTGCTTCCTCTTTACAAGCATGGTAATAATCCATTCAACAAATATTTATTGAGCACTTATTAAATGCCAGGTATTATTTTAGGCACTGGTCATGCAATAGTGACCAATATAGATTTAAAAACCTTGCCCTCGTGGACTTTACATTTTATAAACAACAACACAAAACTAAAATGTATGGTATATCACATGGTGATCAATGCTATGGAGAAAATAAAGCATGGCAGGAGGCCAGTAGGTGATTGGGGAAGAGCCATTGTAATCTATAGGATGATCAGGGAAAGCCTCGCTCTGATGGAAACATTTGAACCAAGAGATAAAGGAAGGGAAGAACTGGACTAGCCAGATGTCTGAGGGAAGACTATTCCAGACAGAGAGGATAGCAAGTGCAAAGGCCTGGTCATGAGAGAACAACTGGATAGTCCAAGGTGGCCAGGAAGGTAGGAGGTGAGTCTGTAGCTGGAGAGAAGATGGACGTCAGAACACAGTATTGGAGATGGGGCCAATACATAGGGCCTGATACTTCGGCTTTTACTCTGAGTGAGATGGGGAGCCACTGGAAGGTTCTGAGCAGGAAAGTAACAATCTAATTTAAATTTTGAAAGCTAATTTGAGCTGCTGTGTGGTGGACAAGAGCAGAAGAAGAAAACTGGTTAGGGAACTATAGCATAAATCCATGTGAATCTTCTAGTTTCTGGCCCAGCATGTAAAGAGCTTGGAAGTTGCCACTCTGTCTTAACAATCAGTAAAAAGCTGAATAAATTGAAAAAGCAATGATCCTTCTTAGATCTGTCAGAGAAATAAGGTCTCAGGACAAACCACCGCTGCCAAAATTTGGGGAGACATGAAGGTGAAAAAATATAATCACAACTTATCAGAGCAGAGATCACCAGCAGAAACCTTACGGGAACCAGTGCTCTGGTAGGAAAACCTATACTTTGACAAACTGCTGGAGGCTCTGTGTGGACAAGTCTGAAAGTTAAAAACTCCAGGGGGACCATGTCTCTGAGGGGTACCCACACTTTTGTGAGTTTTACCTCCAGGAATTCAACCAGGTTCTCATAGTAAATGTTGGAGAAAAATTCCCTCCGGCTTCTGGCATGGGTTAAGGAAAAAAACATCTGATATATGCCAGAGTATTGTGTTCTTCTGAACGAGGCTTTCCCTCAAGAGAAACTGTTTTACTAGAGCCTAAACTATGGGAGATTTTCCAAGAGCCTAACCAACACATAGGAAGGGAAATACTCAACTCCAGCCTCTCTAGCCATCCTGTGCTACTTAAGACAGTGAGGGGCTAAGAAGCACTTGTAAAATTCAGTCTAAAGGTACAAGCTCAATAAAAGACTAAGACCTAATCACAGAACTTTAGAACACTTTCCTCCTCCCACAGCTACATACTACAGTTCCTTTTACCTCTTACATTATGTCCAGCCATCGAGAAAAAAAATTACAAGGCATACTAAAAAGCAAAAAACACAGCTTGAAGAGATAGAACATGCATCAGATAGAACATGAACCAGACTCAATGGTGGTAGGGATGCTGGAATTATCAGACTGGGAATTTAAAACAACCACGATTAATATGCTAAGAGCTCTAGTGGATGAAATAGACAGCATGCAAGAACAGATGGGAAATGCAAGCAGAGAGATGGAAGTTCTAAGAATGAATCAAAAAGAAATGCTCTAGAGATTTTTTTTTTTTAAAAACTGTAACAGAAATGAAGACTGTCTTCAATGGGCCCACCAGTAGATTGACACAGCTGAGGAAGGAATCACTGAGCTTGAGGGATCTCCATAGACACTTTTGAGATTGAAAAGTAAGGAGGGGAGCCTGGGTGGCTCAGTTAAGTGCTGATTCTTGATTTCAGCTCAGGTCATGATTTCATGGTTCGTGAAATGGAGCCCTACATGGGGCTCCGCACCGGCAGCATGGAGCCTGTTTGGGATTCTCTCTCTCCCTCTCTCTCTCTGTCCCTCCCCCGCTCGCTCTCTCTCTCAAAATAAGTAAATAAACATTTCAAAAAATATATTTAAAAAAATAAAAAAGAAAAAAAAAAGAAAAGGAAAGGAAAAAAAAAGACTGGGGGGCGCCAGGGTGACTCAGTGGGTTGAGCATCCAACTTTGGGCTCAGGTCATGATCTCACAGTTCATGGCTTTGAGCCCCATGTTGGGCTCTGCACTGACAGCTCACAGCCTGGAGCCTGCTTGAATTCTGTGTCTCCCTCTTTCTGTCCCTCCCCTGCTTGTGCTCTGTTTCTCTCTCTCTCTCTCTCTCTCTCTCTCTCTCTCTCTCTCTCTCTCTCTCAAAAATAAATAAACATTTAAAAAAATAAGGAAAAAAGACTGGGAAAAAAACAGGACAGAATATCCAAGAACTGTGTGACAACTACAAAAAATATAACATACATGTAATGGGAATAGCAGAAGGAGAAAAACAAGAGAGAAAGGAAAAAGAAGAAATATTTGAAGTAATAATGATTGAGAATTTCCTCAAATTAATATCAGAAACCAAACCACAGATCCAGGAAGCTCAGAAGGCATAAAGAAGGATAGATGCCCCCCAAAAAAACCCACCCCAAAACAAAACCAAAACGCTGTACTTACGGCATGTTATACTAAATGTAGAAAATTGGAGCATCTGGCTGGTTCAGTCAGTTAAGCATCTGACTCAGCTAAGGTCATGATCTCACAGTTTGGGAGTTCAAGCCCCACATCAGGCTCTCTGCTGTCAACACAGAGCCTGCTTTGGATCCTCTATCCCCACCTCTTTCTGCCCCTCCTCCATTTGTTCTCTCTCTCTCTCTCTCTCTCTCTCTCTCTCTCAAAATAAATAAAACTTTTAAAAATTCAGACAATCAAAGGTAAAGAAAAAAACTTAGAAGAAAAAAAAACACCTTACCTATAGAGAAGCAAAGGTCAGAAATACATCCAACATCTCTTCAGAGCAATGCAAGTAAGCAAAGAGTAGAATGGGGTGCCTGAGTGGCTCAGGCGGTTAAGCGTCCGACCTTAGCTCAGGTCATGATCTCATGGTTCATGAGTTTGAGCCCCGCATCGGGCTCTGTGCTGACAGCTCAGAGCCTGGAGCCTGCTTCGGATTCTGTGTCTCCCTCTCTCTCTCTGCCCCTACCCCTGCTCATGCTCTGTCGCTTTCTCTCTCAAAAATAAATGAATGTTAAAAAAAAATTAAAAAAAAAAGAAAAGAGTAGAATGCAATATTTAAAATACAGGGAGAAAAAAAACCCTCACCAACCTAGAATTCAGTACCCTATGAAATTATCCTTCAAAACTAAAGGGGTTTATATTTGTTGCTAGTACATTTGCCTTGCAAGAAATATTAAAAGAAGTTCTTAAAGAAAAGAAAAATAAAATGGGTCAAAAATTTATATCTACAGGGTGCCTGAGTGGCTCAGTCAGTTAAGTATCTGACTCTTGGTTTCAGCTCAGGTCATGATCTCATGGTTCATGGGTTGGGCCACTTGTTGGGCTCCTTGCTGACAGTATGGGGCTTCCTTGGGATTCTCTCTCTACCTTTCTCTCCGTCCCTTCCCTCTCCGCTCATTCTCTCTCTCTCTCTCAAAAATGAATAAATAAATGTTTTTTAAAACACCTTACACCTACAAAAATAAAGGAAGAGCATGGGAGAAGGAACCAGTGAAGGTAAAAATAAGAATGTTTAATTTTCTTATCTTAATTGATCTTACACAACAGTTTGCTCAAAATAATAATAGCAATAATGTTTTCAATTGTGTAGGTGTGTATGTGTGCTCACATGCTTATGTGTAAGTAAAGGGATGACAGCAATGATACAAGGGATGAGAGGAGGGAATTAGAACTATTTTGTTATTATAAAATACCTGCACTACCAATGAAGTGGTACAGTGTTATTTGAAAGTGGAATTGGATTAGTTGTAAATATATATTGCAAACGCTAGGCCACTAAAAGGGGTAAAAAAAACAAGTATAACTGATATGCTGAGAATGAAGAGAAAATGGAATCATATAATATACTCAGTTGAAACCACAAAAGGAAGAAAAGAAGTAAAAGACAAAAATAGGAACGAAGAAAAAGAATAGTAAATAACAAACAGTAACAAATATGGTAGCGATTAATTCAACTATGTCAATCATCACTTTAAACATCAATGGTTTAGGGGCACCTGGGTGGCTCAGTCAGTTGAGCGTCTGACTTTGGCTCAGGTCACAATCTCATGGCTCGTGGGTTTGAGCCCCGTGTTGGGCTCTGTGCTGGCAGCTCGGAGCCTGGAGACTGCTTTGGATTCTGTGTCTCCCTCTCTCTCTGCCCCTCCCCTGCTTGTGCTCGCTCTCTCTCTCTCTCTCTCTCTCTCTCTCAAAAATAAATAAATATTTTTAAAAATGTTTAAAAAATCAATGGTTTAAATAAATGAATTAAAAGGCAGGGATTGTCAGAGTGGATCAAAAAATAAGACTCAACAATATGTTGTCTACAAGAAACCAACATTAATATAAACACATATATAGATTAAAAATAAACAGATGGGGAAAGATATACCATACTAACACTAATCAAAATAAAGCAGACATAGCTATATTAATTTCAGACAGAATAGACTCCAGAGCAAAGAAAGTTATCAGGGAAAAGAGGAGCATTATATAATAGTAAAAGGGTCAATTCTCCAGGAAGACATATCAGTCCTTAGTGTATACATGCTTAACAGTAGAGTGTCAAAATATGTGAGGCAAAAAGCGATAGAACTGCAAAAAGAAATAGATGAATCCACTATTATGGTTGGATATTTCAACACTCCTTTATCAGAAATGGACAGATCCAACAGGCTAAAAATCACTACTGTTGAACTCAACAGTGCTGTTGAACTCAACAGTGCTGTTGAACTCAACAGCACCATCAATCAACTGTATATAATTGACATCAATAGACTACTTCATCTAGCAACAGCAGAATTCACATTCTTCTCAAGTTGACACAGAACATTCACCAATATAGACCACATTCTGGAACATAAAACACACATTAACAAATTTAAAAGAACAGAAATCATACAGTATCTGCTCTGAGACCACAGTAAAATTAAACTAGAAATCAACTATGGAAAGATAACTGGAAAATCCTCAAATACTTAGAGATTAAACAACATACTTCTAAGTAACACATAGGCTAAAGAAGAACTGTTAAGAGAAATTTTGAACTAAATAAAAGTTAAAGTACAACATATTAAAATTTGTGGCATGCAGGAAAAACAGAACTTAGAGAGAAATTGATAGCATTGAATGCATGTATTAGAAAAAAAAGAAAAGATCCAAAATCAGTCATCTAAGCTTCCACTTTTTAAAAACCTAGAAAAAGAAGAGCAAATGAAATCCCAAGTAAACAGAAAGAAAGAAATAATAATAATTACAGCAGAAATTAATGCAGTTGAAAATAGGAAATCAATAGAGAAATTGCCAAAATCTGGTTCTTTGAAAAGATAAATAAAACCGATAAGTCTCTAGCCAGGCTATGTAAAAAAAGAGAGAGAGGATACAAATCAGAAATGAAAGAGAGGACATCACTACAGATCCCATGGACAGTGAGAAGATAAGCAAAGGATATTCTGCATAACTCTATGCCCACAAATTTGATAACCTAGATGAAACAGGCTAATTATTTGAAAGAATCTGCCAAAACTCACACAAGAAAAAATAGACAATACAAACAGGCTTATGAATATTAAGGAAATCACATCAGTAAGTGACAACCCTCCAAAACAGAAAGTAGGCTCCTATGGATTCACTGGTGAATTCTAGTAAACATTTAAGGAAGAAATTATACTAATTCTGTACAATTTCTTTCAGAAAATAGAAGCAAAGGGAATACCCCCTAACCCATTCTGTGAGGCTAGCCTTACCCCAATACTAACACCAGACAAAGACATTACAGAAAAGAAAACTACAGATCAGTATCTCTCATGAACACAGATGCAAAAGTCCTCAACACAGTATTAGCAAGTCTAGTCCAACAATGTATAAAAAGAATTATACACCAAGACCAAGTGAGATTTATCCCAGGTACACAAGGCTTGTTCGACAATCAAAAATCAATTAATGTAACCCATTACATCAATAGGCTAAAGAAGAAAAGTCACATGATCATATTGGTAAACAAAGGAAAAGTATTTGACAAAATCAAACACTCATTCATGATAAAAACTCTCAGCAAACCAGGAATAGAGGGGAATCTTCTCAACTTGATTAAAAATAACTTCAAAAAACCTACAGCTAATATCATACTTAATGGTAAGAAACTGGAAGATTTCCCAGTAAGATCCAGAATAAAGCAAGGATGCCCCCTCTTGCCATTCCTTTTCAATATCATACTAGAAGTCCTAACTAATGTAATAAGACAAAAAAAGGAAATTAGGAGGGAAGAAATGAAACTCTCTTTGTTTACATATGACATGATTGTCTATGTAGAGAATGTGAAATATTCAACAGCAACAAAAAACTCCTGGAACTTATCATCCATTACAGCAAGTTTTCAGGATACGATGTTAATATACTAAATTAATCACTTTCCTATGTACCAGCAATGAACAAGTAGAATTTGAAACTTAAAACAAGATACTTTTGGGGCGCCTGGGTGGTGCAGTCGGTTAAGCATCCGACTTCAGCCAGGTCACGATCTCGCGGTCCGTGAGTTCGAGCCCCGCGTCGGGCTCTGGGCTGATGGCTCACAGCCTGGAGCCTGTTTCCGATTCTGTGTCTCCCTCTCTCTCTGCCCCTCCCCCGTTCATGATCTGTCTCTCTCTGTCCCAAAAAAAAATAAATAAACGTTGAAAAAAAAATTAAAAAAAAAAAAAAACAAGATACTTTTTATATGAGTACTCTTCAAAAATGAAATACTTAGGTGTAAATCTTACCAAAATGTATACAAGTTTTATATGAAGTACATATAGGAGGAACAAAACAGGGAGCCAAAAAGTATACCGGCATAAATATAGTCAACTGATCTTTGACAAGTAAGAAAAGGCAATACAAATGGAGAGAAGATAGTCTTTTCAACAAATGGTGCTGAAACAACAGGACATCACAGGACAAAAAATTGAATCTAGACACAGACCCCCACACCCCTCTCAAAAAGAAACTGGAAATGGCTCATAAAGTAGCTGAAGGCACATTAAAAAAAAAAAAAAAAAGATTATAGGGGCGCCTAAGTGGCTCAGTTGGTTAAGTGTCTGACTTCAGCTCATGTCATGATCCTGCAGTTCATGGGTTGCAGCACAGCATCAGGCTCTGTGCTGACAGCTCAGAGCCCGGAGCCTGCTTCAAATTCCGTGTCTCCCTCTCTCTCTGCCCCTCCCCTGCTCATGCTCTGTCTGTCTCTTTCTCTCAAAAATAAATTAAAAACATTTAAAAATATTTTTAAAAAGACTAGAGACCTAAATAGAAAACACAAAGCTATAAAATTCCCAGAAGATAACATGGGAGAAATTCTACATAATCTTTGGTTTAACGATGCCTTTTTAGATACAACACCAAAGGCACGATCCATGAAAGAATAACTGACAAGCTGGACTTCATTAAAATTAAAAACCTCTGCTCTGTGACAGACACTGTGAAGAGAAGCCACTGTCTGGGATATAATATTTGCAAAACACATGTCTGATAAAGACTATTATCCAAAATATACAAAGAGCTTTTAAAACTCAACAATAAGAAAACAAACAACCTGATTAAAAATGGGCCAAAGACCTTAACAGACATCTCCCCAAAGAAGATACACAGATGGCAATCAGCACACGAAAAGGTGCTCCACATCGTATGCCATTAGGGAAATTATAATAATGAGATACCACTGCTCATCTATTAAAATGGCCAAAATCCAGAATAGTGACAATATCAAACACTGCTAAGAACCCTCATCACTACTGACGGGGGTGCAAAATGGTACAGCCACTTTGAAGACAGTTTGGCGCTTTCTTACAAAACTAAACATACTTTTTTCTTTTTTTTATTTTTATTTTAGAGAGAGAGAAAGAGAGAGTACATGCAGGATAGAGGGGCAGAGGGAGAGAGAGAGAGACAGAGAAACTTAAGCAGGCTTCACATTCAGCTTGGAGTCCGACATGGGGCTCAATCCCACACCCTGGGATCATGACCTGAGCCAAAATCAAGAGTCAGACACTCAACCAACTGAGCCACCCAGGTGCCCCAAAACTAAACATACTCTTACCATACGATCCAGCAATCACACTCCTTGGTATTTACCTAAAGGAACTGAAAACTTATGTCCATACAAAAACCTGTTTAGAGCAACTTTATTCATAATTACCAAAACTTGGAAGCAACCAAGATGCTTTTCAGTAGGGATAAATCGTGATACATCCAGACAATGGGATATTATTTAGCAGTAAAAAGTTATCAAGCCATGAAAAGACACAGGAATTTGAGCTGTATATCACTAAGTAAAAGAAGCCACTTTAAAAAGGCAACATACTGTATGATCCCAACTATATGATGTTCTGGAAAAGGCAAAACTATGGAGGCAGTAAAATGATCAATCAATGCTTGGGGCACCTGGGTGGTTCAGTTGGTTGAGTGTCCCAATCTTGATTTCAGCTCAGGTCATGATCCCAGGTCATGGGATCAAGCCCTCCATCAGGTTCCATGCTGAGTGTGCAATCTGCTTGGGATTCTCTCTCTCCCTCCTTCTGCCCCTCTCCCCCATCCTCTCTCTCTCCCCCTCTCTTTCTCTAAAATTTAAAAAAAAAATTTTTTTTTTTTTTTTTTAATGATCAATGGTTTCCAGGAGCTGGGGGAGGTAGGAGGGAGGGATGGATAGGCAGCGCAGAGAGGATTTTAGGGCAGTAAAATTATTCTGTATGATACTCTAATGGGATATACGTCATTACACACTTGTCAAGACCCACAGAATTTGAATCACCAAGAGTGAACCCTAATGTAAACTGTGGATTTGGGGTGACAGTGATGTGTCAATGTAGCTTCATTAATTGTAACAAACGTACCACTCTGCTGAGGGATGTTGATAAATGGGGGAGCCTGTGGAGGCAGAGGCAGGAGGTATAGGGAAACTCTCTGAACCTTCCACTCAATTTTGCTGTGAATCAAAAACTGCTCTCAAAAATCAAGTCTGTGTTTTAAAAATCCTGTTGATGGCAGCCGGGGCAAAAGTGGTACCTTTGGAAGTGGGGGAAGGGGTTAGATCCCGGGTATATTTTCAAAGAAGAGCCAACAGAATTTTTTTTAACATGTATTTATTTTTGAGAGACGGAGAGAAACAGAGCACGAGCGGGGGAGGGGCAGAGAGAGGGACACACAGAATCTGAAGCAGGCTCCAGGCTCCGAGCTGTCAGCACAGAACCCGATGAACTCACAGACCTCGAGATCCCGAACTCATGGGACCGCGAGATCATAACCCCAGCTGAAGTCTGATGCTCAATTGCTCAATCGACTGAGCCACCCAGGCACTCCCCAGAAGAGCCAAGAGAATTGCCAATGTCTTGTCTTCATGTTGTGCAACATGAAGACAAGAGAAGAATCAGTACGCGGCCTCTGCAAGACGCCGTAAGACAATGACGTCGTACGATGACAAGCACATACTAGACATCAGGCAAATATCAAAATCCCCTAAAATCTCAGAAGAGATGATGGTCCTCCACAAGGCAATGTCTTCATTAGGTAACTTGTGGGGGTAGGGTTCAAGACAACCAAAACACTCGAAAGTAGAGGGTGGCTAAGCTCTAGTCAACTCCAGTAAGCCCTCTTTTGTATGCAGTATTTTCTTGTGGTTAGCAGCTCAGTTCTGGAGAAAGGAGATAAAGTACGAACAGAGAAAAAGAATGATTCATCCCAGGACCAGTACATGACAATAACGCCACAAGTAACACTTATTACTAATCACAGTGGCAATACTAGCTAGATGGGTGGAATGCCATGTGCTATGGAAGCCATGTGCTAGGCCAGCATCTTCACTGTAGTGTCACAGCCTGAAGCTTGAGGTGAAGATCTGTGTTAAGGTGTGAAAGAAAGCCAAAGGATTAGTTCTCTAAACATTGACTGTCAATTCCCAAAGAATACAATTCTACTTTAGTTGGAAATTTCCTATCATCTTTCAGGCCACCACTATGGATTAGGCACAGTGTATTTCTCCAGTGCTGAAATTAGCCCAGCAAGATCAGTATTTTGTGTCCATTTTACAGATGGGAAAAGTAAGGCTTACACAAGGGGATCACTAGCTAAGGAGTTGTAAACCTGGGTTCAAACCCAAGCCTGTGTGTCTCCAAAGCTCATGTACATACCACCCTGCCTCACTTCTGTTTTGCTAACAATAGCCAACCTTCACTGAGCACCTACCTTGTGCCAGGCCCTGGCATATATTAATATGAACTATGACCATCCCCACCTTACAGATGAGGAAATTAAGGCCTAGAGAAGTTAAGAAACTCGCCAGAGACCCCCCCCTCCCCCCCCCCCCCCCCCCCCCCACATACACACACACTTCAGCTGGCCAGTTGGGACAAGGCAGTGTGGTTCAAGGTTGCAGGGTCGATACTCATATGTTAAAAAAAAATTTTTTTTAAGGTAATAGTGATATATGCTAATGGTAACTTTTAGAAAATCCAACAAAGAAAAAATAAGTATTACCTATAATCTCACTGTTCTGAGATAACCATGATTATCATTTTGGTGGATAATTTTTTCATCTTTTTCCTACACATACGTGCATACACACGTTTTACAAAAATAAGATTATATTATATGTGCTTTTAACCCACCCTTCACTCTGTAATGTAATAATTTGTTGTCAACATCCTTCTGCTTGAAGTGTTTCCCACAATGGTGATTTGTTACTCTCTTGGGTCATGTATCAATTTGAAAATCCATAGAATCCTCCCCTTCCACCAGAACATGCCTGCATACACATACACATGCATGATTTGGCATTTAATTACAGAGATTCCCTGAACCATGGACCCTGAGAGCCCCATCATTTCAAATGCCCAAATAATATTCCATCATGGAAGGATGCCCTATAAGTTACTGAGCCAACCCAAGGCAGTCCCCTATGGTTGGACATTTAGGTTATTTCCAATTTTCCACTATTATAAACAATGTTGCAATGACTACTCCAATAGATAAATCTTTGAGTATGGCCCTATCTATTTCCTTGGGATCAATTCCAAGAGCACAATAATTTTTAGGGCTTTTGATAGTATTTCCAAATTGCCCTCCATTAAGGTTGTATCTATTTACGCTCCCGCCAGCAGAGTCGAAGAGGGCCATTTCCCCACATTACTGCTCACATCCGGTCTTATAAAACACTATATTTTGTACCTTTTTAACCCTGCCTCACAACTTCTCTTTTTCTTTTTGCTGTCTTGGAGACAGTGATTTCTGACTCAAGGAACTGGAAACAGCAGCCTTTGGGGAAGACTCCAGGTTGAGAATTGCTGTCTTTCCCTGCTACAATAAAGCCCCAAAGGCTGTGGTTTCCTAGATTCTGCAGAAGACACTCCTTTGCAAATCTCTTTGCCCTTGTCTTTGGTAGGAAAAGTGTCACTAGGCGAGAAGAAACGAACAGGCTAACCTTTTAAAAAACAATCTTTTTAAAAATGATTTTTAAACATTTCTATTATGAAATGTTTGTCCCCAAAGGAACCAGGAGGATTCCTTTTAGTAGATCTTAAAATTCATAGATAAGTAATTCTGTAGTGTGACTGCTCCTTCTCTCCCACTTTAGACAGCCAAATCTGTCCTGATGTATAAAATTTGCTGGGGGAAAAAAAAAATGAAGTTTGGCCCATGAGGCTGGTTATAAGGAGAAATCTTTTGCATATAGTAGGCACTCAATAAATGTTTGTTGAATTGCACTGGAAGACTTGGACACGCACCCTGGAGTAATAGGGGATTTCGTGTACGTGCTTAACTGCTTAAGCTTTCATTAACTGTGGCAGTGTTAAATACAGTCGATACTAATGAGGGGGAGTGGTGACCCGAATAACACCAAAACAGAGGGAAATCCCAGATCAACTCTATTTAGACTTGAAATACAGTCCATGATTTTTTTTTTTCCTGTAACAGATGTACCTTTCCAATTCTGGTTGGCTTAGGCGAATATTACAATGAGCTTATCTCCCTGAGCCCACAGAGAGAGACTGTGCAAGGCAGCCATCGGGCTAGATTTAACAGTCCGCAAAGAAATCTCAATATGGACATATTAGGTGATATAAAAGAATCGTTATTAATTGTGTTAACTGTGATATTATTTTAGTTATAGAGGGATATGTTCTTCCTTTTCTAAAGGTGCACACTGGAGTTCATAAATAAGTAAACAAACAAACAAACAAATCAATAAATAAAAGTCACCATGGACAGTCTGCAAAAGGGATAACAAAGATTTGGCCATATTACGGAAATAACTACAGTTTCCTGGAAGTTGTTTGTGCAAACCAGTTTAGATATATTAACGCAAATCCTTACAAGAAACCTCTGCAGGGAAGGTAATGTTTCCGCCCTGATTCTGCATCAGGGAACGCTCCCCCCATCACTGGATACTGTAATGATGAAACCGACAGTCAAAGCATCCTGCCCTCCTGCCCAGAGGGTGGTGTGGGACCCAGGTCTCTCCTGCAGCCCTCACCCTACACAGAGGAATTCTCAACCCAGTGATGAAAAGCCCTGAACACCACTCTGAAGAGTTCATCCCTCAGCCCTTCCTGAGGCCAGAGGCTGGGGCTTTTCTGCCCATTCTGTGACCTTCCCCCGCTCAAGGCAGCCACAGTTGGTTTCCATTGCATGCAACCAAAGAATGCTGGCCGGCAGAGAAATGTTATCTGATTCACCGCAGACTGCCCAGCTCAGTAAATGGCCAAGCGAGAATTTTGAACCCAAGGCTAATGTCACAGCCCCAGGCCACTTCTCAAAGGATGTGCACAAAGGGTTAAGTTCATGTGCCTTCCAAGTCCTGACTTTCCCCTTCTCCGCCATCTGCCTCTTCCCTATAAAATTCTTGCATACCTACTCCATGCCCTGTCTACCTGCAGGGCTGGAACAATACATCACTGGACTGATGTAACTACCCCTCCACATTGGGCACCCGGCGTTAATTCAGTGAGTGCTTTAATCCCAAGTCCCCTGAACTAGCAAGCTATCCCTGCTGCTCATCCCACCTCTTTACAACGTTTTAAAACAACACTGCAGCAGAGGCAAGAACAGGTCGTCTGGTCCAACCTCCTGCCTCGAAGAAATCCTGCCCTAAGATCAAATAAAATTCAGTCACCTGACAGGAGTCACTTTTGCCCCCACCATTATGAGACGCCTACTGGTTACTGTCAGCCTTAGGAAGCACCCTGTGCTATTCTAATACAGGATGCACGCGTCCTAAAAGGACAGACTGGAGCACAGAGCGTCAGAGCCTCGGGGGTAGTGGGGAGCCCACAGGCTCTGCAGTCACAGAGACACCTCTCATAACTGGTGTGTGAGCTTCCTTCCTAGATGGTTTCCTCATCTATAAAATGGGGATAATAATAGTACCAACCTCACAAGCTCTTGAGATGCTTGTATCAGATGAAAAAGTTAAACTACCTCATACACTGTAGGAGCCAACAATGCCAGTGCTTCCCTTCCTAAAGAATTTAGGACAGTTGATTGCTTATTCCTATTTTTAAAGATCTCCAAGGAAGGAGAAACCATAGCATCCCTTGGTAGCTAGTGCCAGTGTTTCACAACCCACTTAGATGATGTGTGAATATAGCACAGAGGCCCACATCCAAGGAGCCTGGCAGAGGCTGGGAGGCATGCCAAGCAGCTTGCTGGACCGCTACCCAATCCTATCCCTTCCCCCGCCATTGCCTCCTAAATATATATATTAGCTTGGCCATCCTTCACGGGCCAACCTCCTTTTGGAAACCCTGTCTGATAATCTCCTGGTTTGAAATGTTTTCGGTCTTCTAACCACTATAACACCTGTTGGCTGTAACATGCTCCAGCCATTTATGAAGAACAGGCTGGTACTGTAACTATTTAATTGTGTAATTGGTTAATTCAATAAATATATATCAAATGCCCACCTGAATTGCCAGATAACATCCTAGGCACTGGGCATACAGCAATGAATAAAACAGATGAGGTCCCTGCCTTCATGAAATTCACATTCTAGCAAGAAGGAAGTTGATAGAAATTAGGTATAGAGTATGTCAGTTGATCAAAAGCGCACTGGAGGAAATTAGAACAGGGTTGAGGATGGGTGACCATTCTTTGTAAAAAGGAATGGCAGGCCCACCTCATACTAACTCCCTCTCATTCCCTGTGCCCCTAGGCAGGCTGCCCCAGTTCGCCACATTCCTTCGAGCCCCAGGACCTTTGCACACTCCTCTTGTCTGGAATGCTTGTCCCTCCCTACCTCACCTGGTTAACTCTTTTTGATGAGGTTATATTTGAGCAGAGACTGGAAGGAAGGTAGGACACTACATACATGTGCTTGGTTTCTCTAGGAATATATGCTCCTGGAGGGTAAGAGAAGGCAGTGGGGAGTAGTGGTTAGAAATGCTAACTCCTGGGGCACCTGGGTGGCTCAGTCAGTTAAGCGTCCAACTTTGGCTCAGGTCATGATCTCGCCGTCCATGAGTTCGGCCCCCACATCGGAGCCTTTTTGTGTGCTTTTTATAAAACAAACAAACACACTTAAGAAAGACATTAAATGAGATAGTGTAGATAAAAATGCCTACTATCTCGGGGCGCCTGGGTGGCGCAGTCGGTTAAGCGTCCGACTTCAGCCAGGTCACGATCTCGCGGTCCGTGAGTTCGAGCCCCGCGTCAGGCTCTGGGCTGATGGCTCGGAGCCTGGAGCCTGTTTCCGATTCTGTGTCTCCCTCTCTCTCTGCCCCTCCCCCATTCATGCTCTGTCTCTCTCTGTCCCAAAAATAAATAAACGTTGAAAAAAAAATTAAAAAAAAAATGCCTACTATCTCACAATCATTTTAAAATTAGTTTTCTTGGGGTGCCAGGGTGCTCAGTCGGTTAAGCTTCTGACTTCGCCTCAGGTCATGATCTCACGGACTGTGGGTTCGGGTCAGGCTCTGTGCTGACAGCTCAGAGCCTGGAGCCTGTTTCAGATTCTGTGTCTCCCTCTCTCTCTGCCCCTCCCCCGCTCACGCTCTGTCTCTGTCTCTGAAAAATGAATCAACCTTAAAAAAAAATTAAAAAAAAAAAGAAATGCTAATTCCTGGGGTGCCTGGGTGGCTCAGTCAGTTGAGCTTCCGACTTCAGCTCGGGTCATGATCTCACAGTTCGTGGGTTCGAGCCCCACATCGGGCCCTGTGCTGACAGCTCAGAGCCTGGAAACTGCTTCGGATTCTGTGTCTCCCTCTCTCTCCCTGCCCTTCACCACTCGTACTGTCTCTCTGTTTCTCAAAAATAAACATTAAAAAAATCCTTTTTAAAAGAAAAAGAAATAAATGCTAACCCTTGAGTTAGATCAATGGGCTCAAAGCCCTGTTCACTCACCCCAGTTGTGTGACAAGTTCCTAACTTCCCCAAGTCTCGGTCTCCTGGGAAATGGAGACAGAACAGTACTTATCTCACAGGAATATTGTAAAGATTCAATAAAGTCATGAATGTACAGTGCTGGGCATCAAAGATGGATGTGCCTTGAAGGTAATGAAACTTCAGGGGTTTACCCACCCCCCCCCCCATACACACACACTTGCATGAGCCCCTTGCAACGCCCTTAGAGGGGCCTGGTAATGAGTTTACATGATCATGTGTTTTTGTAAAATATGTTAACAACAATTGGTTAAGACTACTGTCTCTTTCCACTTTGACTTCCCTTCTGTCATACTTCTCACGTCAGATGGCATTGGAAAGGACACGGGCCTCTTGCATTCATGATTCAGATGGTGAACCCAACCATCTTCCCCAAGAGGTGAGGAGACTGGCCTCCCCAGGATGCGGTCAGGTTCACCATCTGAGGATCGTTCCAGAGTGTGGAGAGCTGTGGGCAGGTGCTGATGGAGCCCACATACCACTGCCCACACCTGGAGAAGGAGGCTTTGGGGAACAAGACAGCACACCCCCATGGAACCCCCAACTCTAAAGCCTCATGCTGAGACCTCAGGACCCTCTGGGGACTTCCTGAGTCTTCATCCAGAGCCAGCCTCAGGGTCTGGCAGTTCTTAAACTGAAAAGCTCTTGAAATCTACACCCAGCATGGGAATAAGCTGGTTTCCCCTCCTAAGGGCTGAAAACAGCTCATGACCATCTTCCAAAGGAAAACCTTCTCCCTACTTGAAAGCAGTTATAAAATCACATCTCGGCCTTTTATTTCCCAGCCAAGTGATGCCAGTTACTAATAGCAGAAGGAAAGAAGGTGACTCATTCACGTTCTAGTTCTGATGGCTGATTGCCATAAATTCCCTGGTCCCTAGGGCTCACCGCGCCTCTCTTTTGTGACCATTCTCCACAGTCATCACCCAGAAAGTCACTCTTTCCTCTTGGTTTCCTCCAGGAGACTTCTAGAAAGACATCTTAAGGCCCATCATTCCATTTGTAAGATCACACTGAGTCCCTTTGCCCATCTCCCAAACAGACTCAGGGGAAGACTTGATTTTAGCATCTTCCCGTGTATTTGTGTGTATACAGGCACATTTATTTCTAGAATCAGAGAATCTTTGTCTACCCTCATCTGCCTCTGTTCCTACCCACCATCCTCTCCCGCCTTCCCTGGAGTTTGTTTCCCATTCATAAACTCAGCAGGTTCACCATCACTCAAAATACACAACAGTAACAGCAGCATATGTTAGCTGGGTTATCTCCCTGAAGGGACATTGTGCTCATGACCCCCTGAGCCCCCAGCTCCCAAAAGGTCAAGGCCTCAGCATTCTCTCCACTCTCCTGCCCACCCCCCCCCCCCAAAATCAGAACAGGACCTCCAAACTCACAGGAGCGACTGCCCTTTTACTGAGGGGAGGAGGGAGAAGAACTTTGGTTGACTTTTAAATTGTTGTCCTAATATATTGAATTTATAGCCCAACAATGTTAGGACACATATCACTTTAAAAGTGTGACTATGTCTTGGTGACAATGCGAGGCTGCTTATGGTAATAACTTCCCCCTAACTTTCTGGAACAGTCTCAATATCTGGGCATTTTTTTAATGGAGACAGTTTGTTAAGTGTGTAATTAAATGTGATTGGAATGTATAGCTTTTATATACTTAAAAAAAAAAAATAAGGAGGGGGTGGGGGTAGAATGTCCTTTCTCAGACCATGGGCCCTGATTTGGGATTCAGAAAACCTGATCCCTGTAACAGTAGAACACTACATCCTCAGGTTCAGCAGCTTTGCTGGTGGATTCAAGAGGCTGAGGCTCGGGTGGAGAGTGTGAAAATACTTTGAAAAGACCTTTCACTATCCAGATGCAAGCATTTATCATCATCATCATATCATCATTATTAGCAATAATAAGTGCATCAGGGGGAGCTTTTCAAATGCAAATCTAATCACATTGTGCCTTTCATCCAAGGCCTCCCACTGCTGTTAGGACAGAAGCCAGAGCATACCCCAGGCCTCCAGGCCCTTCATGGCATTTTTGTAGGAAGAATGGCAGGGCCTGGCTCTTGCCCACCTCATACCGGCTCCCTCTCATTCCCTGTGCCCCATGCAGGCCTTCTCTCAGCTTGAATTTGCTGCATTCCTTCCAGCCCCAGGACCTTTGCACACTCCTGATGTCTGGAATATTTGTCCCTCCCTAGCTCACTTGGTTAGCCCTCTCTTTTTGTCCCAATATCATACATCCTCAAGGAAGCTTTCTCTACCTTTCCTGACTGGGTAAATCCTTCCCTTCTATATCCTCACAGAATCATGTTCAGCCATCCATCTATTTATTAATTCATAGTTATTGAGTGTCTACTATGTGCCAGACAGTATTCTGGAGGTGAGGAATATAATGGTGAACAAAGAAGTCCCAAGGGAGCTTCCACTCTAACAGAAGAAGAGGCAATAAGCAAACAAACACATACACACCTACTAGAACATCAGGCAGTGGTAAGTGCTGTGAGGAAGAGAAGGCTGGGTAAGGACTAGTGTGGTGGCAGGAGCAGAGGTAATCACTTCAGATAAGGGCAGTGGAGAAGATGACACTTCCTGAACAGATGACACTTAAATTGAGGCTTCAGTGGGGCGCCTGGGTGGCGCAGTCGGTTAAGCGTCCGACTTCAGCCAGGTCACGATCTCGCGGTCCGTGAGTTCGAGCCCCGCGTCAGGCTCTGGGCTGATGGCTCGGAGCCTGGAGCCTGTTTCCGATTCTGTGTCTCCCTCTCTCTCTGCCCCTCCCCCGTTCATGCTCTGTCTCTCTCTGTCCCCAAAATAAATTAAAAAAAAAAAAACGTTGAAAGAAAAAAAAATTAAAAAAAAAAAAATGAGGCTTCAGTGAAATGAGGGAACAAACCATGAAGAGGTGAATGGAAAGACGAGTTCAGACAAAAGGAACAGCAAGGACAAAAGTCCTGGGGCAGGAATGAACTTAGTAAGTCCAAAGAACAGCAGAAAGCCAATGTGGCTAGAATTGAGAGAGCAAATTGGGAAGGTACTACATGAGGCTGGAGGACATTTAGACAAGTCTTTTGGGGAATTTTGCTACAACAAGGAGCAGGGAAACACATGAGCATTCTGGAGGGTGTTTCTGTTTGGGTTTTTACTCTGTTTTAAGATGGGAAGCATTGCAATATAGTTGTGCGCTAAAAGGAATGTTCCAGTAGGAAGGATGACATTGGTGATTCACAAGAGAGAGATCACTGCAACCAGTCCTCCAATAAATGAGGAAGAATGGGGTCCAGGGTCCAGGTGGAGAGCTTGGCGCTCCACATGCACGGGGACAATTTGTAATCTGCGACAGGAGAGGGCACAGCACATACATATTGATGCTGGAGGCTGGTCAGTTTAGTGGTGGATAATGAGCATTCTGATGGCCTCTGTTTTCTCAGTGAATAGGAAGATGAGATCATCAGCTGAGAACTAGGCAGGAGAAGGGCACTGAGGCTGGAGAAAAGAGGAGAAGGTACAAATAGCCATCTTGGAGGGTGGCAGACTGACTGGGGACGGTAGTAGGATCGCTGGGCAGTGCTGAGGCAGTCCACTTGTTTGAGGATTTCAGTGTAAAACAAGACCTGTCTGTGCAGTTGCTACTGTTTTCTCCAGCCATGTTCCTGTGACCAGGGGCAAGTACCAAAGAGGTGCTCCACAGGGTTTAACCAGGGTTGGGGTTTGGGTAGGTGGACACAGGGAGCATGGGCGTTATGGAACAATCACAATACTAGGCCATAGAGTCCGGGTTGGGTGAGGAGGAAAGGAGGACCTATGTGGTGAAGGACAGGAAAATATGGTAGAGGGTCAGGGGATTGAAGACCTCAATAGGTGGGAGAATCGTTGGAACGGTAGTCCTAGGATCACTGAGCTGGGAAGATCCATGGTGATGATCTGAATGGGATGGTTGGAATGGAAAGTTTAGAGGTTCTGTACTTGTGGCAAGGTCTGTGTGTGACTATGGCTGAGGTGCGGAGGAGGAGAGGATGATGGTATTGAAGCATCAAGAAACAAGAGGCAGGGTAACAGATGGTCATCTACATGGGTCTTAGAGTCACCACAGACAATGGCACGAGTGGAGGTACAGAGAAAGTCAGTGAGCCCGGTGGTCAAATTACCAACGAACACATGAGCAGGAGGTCGGTAGAGAGCACAAGAGATGGTCTGATGACGGGTGCTTGCATTTTTTGTGTCTATATGATTCTTTTATTAATGTTGATTTACGCACTACCCTGTACACACCACTAAGGGTAGGGACCACGTCTGCTTGCGTTCACCACATTATCACATTGAGCTCCTAGCTCAATGCCTAGCACAGAACAGGTACTTAATAAAAACTTGTTGAACAAATGAATGAATGAACAAATACTGGTCTCTGGAATTGAAGGGGAGAGGGTGAGAGGCATTGATCCAATAATTTGCTCCTTTCTCTTCCCATTAAAGTCCTCAGCATAGTGCTTATTTTCAGAAATTTCAGTCAATGGTCACTCAACTGACATTCATGAAATACCTGTTAAGTGCCAGGTGCCGTGCTGCATGCTTCAAAGAGAATTAAGACATGGGTGCAGCTCTCAGAAATCTCAAAGTATATCCAGGTGAATTCATGAATAAATCACGTTAATACAAGGTGAATAGAGCAATGATAGAGAGAGGTATGAGCAAAATGCTCCAGGGACACAGAAGCTGACTGCCTTGGGGGGAGAAGGGAAGGCTGTGGGTACAGATAATATCTGGAGAATGAAGATGGTCAGCTACCAACACAAGTGGATGTTAGGTGAAGGACCAGCCTGTCCACAGGTATCAAGGATGAGAAAAGCTTAGCAAACAGAAGTCTGATGAAGACTAGCGGATAAGCTAAAATGTCATCCGGCCCTGATATTTAAGGTCAGCTGGTTGCAACCAGCATGCTAACTAATTCAGTGGAGAAAGAATAGTATTTTTTTTTATTTTTATTTTTTAACGTTTATTTATTTTTGGGACAGAGAGAGACAGAGCATGAACGGGGGAGGGGCAGAGAGAGAGGGAGACACAGAATCGGAAACAGGCTCCAGGCTCTGAGCCATCAGCCCAGAGCCTGACGCGGGGCTCGAACTCACAGACCGTGAGATCATGACCTGGCTGAAGTCGGACACTTAACCGACTGCGCCACCCAGGCGCCCCTTAATTTTTAAAAATGTACTTATTTGTTTTTGAGAGAGTGAGCGAGAGCACGCATAAGCATGTGCACACAAGAGCAAGGGAGGGGCCGAGAGAGAGGGAGAGAGAGAATCCCAAGCAGGCTCTGCAGGGCTCGATCTCCCGAGAAAGAACAGTCTTTTTAACAAATGGTGCAGGGACAACCGGACATCCACATGGAAATGAATGAAGTTAGACTCCCACCTCACACCACATACGAAAGGAAATTCAACATGGATCAAAGACCTGAATGCAAGCATTAAAACGAAAACTCTTAGAAGAAAACCCAGGTGCAGGGCGCCTGGGTGTCTCAGTCAGTTAAGTGTCTCAGTCAGTTAAGTGTCTGACTCTTGGTTTTGGCTCAGGTCTTGATCTTGTGTTTAGGGGCATTGAGCCCCGTGGTGGGCTCCGAGCTGACAGCATGGAGCCTGCTTGGGATTCTCTTTCTCTCTGCCCATCCCTTGCTCTCTCTCTGCGCCCCCCCCCCAACACACACACCTCAAAATAAATAAATAAACTTAAAAAAAAAAGAAGAAAACCTAGGTGCACATCTTCATCATCTTGGATCAGGCAATGGTTTGTTTATTAGCTGTGACACCAAAAGCACAAAAGAAAAGATAGATAAATTGAACTTCAAATTTAAACTTTTGTGTTTTGGGGCACCTGGGTGGCTCAGCCAGGTAAGCATCCAACTTCGGCTTAGGTCATGATGTCACAGTTTGTAAGTTTGAGCCCTGCTTCGGGTTCTATGCTGACGGGCCTGGAGCCTGCTTCAGATTCTATGTCTCCCTCTCTTGGTCCCCCCACTCACGCTCTCTCTCTCAAAAATAAATAAACATTAAAAAAAAACTTTTAAACTTTTGTGTTTTAAAGGAGACCATCAAACTAAAAAGACTACCCTCAGAATGGGAGAAAATATTTGCAAATTATATATCTGATAAGAGACTGGAATATACAAAGATCAGTTACAACTCAACAGTGAAAAGACAAACAACCTTACATTTTAAAATGGGCAAAAGACTTAAATAGATATTTCCCCAAAGAAATGACCAATTAAGTACACGAAAAATTTCATATCACTACTCATTACGGAAATACAAATCAAAACCACAATGAAATGCCACTTTATGCCCACTAAAATGGCTACAATAACAAAGAGACATTATCAAGTGTCGGTGGGGATGTGGAGAAATTGAAACCCTCATACAGTGCTGGTAGGAATGTAAAATAGGGTAGCCGCTTTGAAAACAGTCCCTCAAAAAGTTACATAGACCTACCACATGACCCATCAATTCCACTCCTATATATATACCCAAGAGAACTGAAAACATAATCACACAAATACCTGTACATGAATGTTCACAGCAGCAAGAATTACAATAGCCAAAAAGTGAGAACAACTAAAATGCCCATCAATTGATAAATGAATAAACAAAATGTGGTATGTCCATACAATGGAATGTTATTTGGCAATTAAGAGGAATGAAGTATTGATAAGGGCTAAAACACAGATGAACTCCGAAGCATTATGCTAAATGAAAGAACCAGATGCAAAAGACCACATCCTGTATGCTTCTATTTGTACGAAATGTCCAGAATAGGCAAATTAATAGAAACCCAAAGTAGATTAATGATGGGAAAGGGGGGGAATGGGGAGTGACTGCTAATTGGTACAGGCTTTCTTTTGGGGTTGATAAAAATGTTCTGGAATTAGGTCGTACAACTTACTGAATATACTAAAAACCACTGAGGTGTACAAATTAAAAGGTGAATTTTATGGTATGCGAATTATAGCTCAAATTTTTTTAAATGTCATCCAGGGTCCCTGTGGCAATTAGGCCATAGTAAGGTATGTGGGTTAAATCCTGCAGGCAATGGGGTGTGTGTGGTGTGTGTGTGTGTGTGTGTGTGTGTGTGTGTGTGTGTGTGTGTGTGTCTATTCTTCTTCCACTGTAGTTGGAAAAGCAGGAAGGTGAAATCAACAACAAATTCCCTACAGTGCTATCACCACGGGGCAATCAGTATGAATGGTTTGCTGTATTTCCTTATACTCTCATTTGTGGTTGTAGTGAGATCATGTTTTATGTACAATTTGATATGCTGCTCTTTTTTTCAGTTACCATAAACTTATTCTAAGCATTATTTAAAAGTAAATTTTCTTACCTAATTACAATAGTTATTTATGGTAGAAACTTTGGAAAACATAGAAAATTATAAAAAAAAAGAAAATTAAAGTCATCCATAATCCCACCAGTTAGAAATAATCATTACAGACATTTTAGTGTATTTTATTTTGTCTTTTTTCTATGAGTAAATGTCATTTTTAATAGCTGTATAATAGGCCATCCAGTATCATAGATTACTTTTATTGTAACATAGTTAGGCTCTTTCCAGTTTCTCTCCATATAAATAATGATGTAATAAATATCTTTGTTCATGAAGCTTTTTCATAGATGGGGTTATTTCCTCAGCTTCTCAGAAGTAGAATTACTAGTCAAAGACTGAATATGTTTAAGCTTTTATGATGTATCCTTAAATTGCATTCTAAAATGATTCGACAAATTGCATTTCTATTAGCAATAAATGAGATTGCCGGTTTCACAGCATCCTCATCAGCATTGAGGATTATACTTTTTAAAATTCTCCTTTAAAAAATTTTTTTGATTCTAATAGAGGTTTCATAAGAAAGACAGCAGCATGCTCAGGTTTGTATTTTAGATAATAGAGCAGTTGGGCACAAAAGAGGTGGGTGAGTGCTGGTGTGGCAGCCAATTAGGGAAATGCTGCATTAGTTGCACTAGCAAAGGAAAGAAATGACACTGTCAGGCAGTGAGGATGGGCTTAAAGACATTTAAGATTAGAAGGACAGTTCTTTTTAATTTTTTTTAAACATTTATTTTTGAGAGAGAGAGAGAGAGAGAGAGAGAGAGAGAGAGAGCATGAGCGGGGGAGGGTCAGAGAGACAGGGAGACACAGAACCTGAAGCAGGCTCCAGGCTCTGGGCTGTCAGCACAGAGCCCAACGTGGGGCTCGAACTCATGGACCATGAGATCGTGACCTGAGCCGAAGTCGGACGCCCAACCGACTGAGCCACCCAGGCGCCCCAAGACATTTCTAAGAAAGGATAGGTTGGATGTGTGCCAGATCCAAAAGTGGCAGGAAGGAAGGAAGAGGTGTCAAGTTTGACTCCAAAATGTCTACCTTTGGAGGTACAGTGGAGGGTGATAGCTGTAGCTGAGGCAGAGAAAAAGGGAAGGAGGAACAGATTTAGAAGGAAAAGGAAGCTTTCTGACTGCAACATGTTATTTTGGGTGACTTCCAGAGTTACAGGTGGATAGCAACATATCCATTCACAACATGAGTCTGAAGCTCGGAAGAAAGGACAACACTGGGGTTAGTAAAAATTTGGGAACTGTCTGCATGTAAATGGTAATGAATGAGATCAATGAGGGAATGCCAGGGAATACCTACATTTCTAAGACAGAAAGAGGAATGAGTGAAGGAGGAAGGGTTACTTAGGAAGCAGAAGGGGAACCCACAGACACTGGTGCAAAATGCCAGGGGAGGGAGAGGTTCAAGGAGAGAGAATCATCAACAGTGTCAGATGCGTCCAATGCTACAAGAGTCACAAGGCACAGAGGAAGGCCGAAGAGGGGGCCTGGAGAGTGGGCAGTTGGGGGGTGGAGGTGTCAGGAAGGTGTGAGAGAGGACAGTAGACTCCCTGGGAAGTCATTCTCCTTAAGTTTTTCTCCCTCCTTTCATCAGGGCAGGAGCTGGTCAGTGATTCCACTCTTTCCTGCCCACCAGAGTGGATTTGTAGTACCAATGGACGCTGAGAAAGAGGGTGGGAGACAGGGCTCTGAGTCCTGGCTCTTAATCTGATCCAGGCTTGACCCGTGATCTCTTTACCCATAACACGAAGGGATTGGTGAGTAAAAGGGTGCCTGAAGCTGGCCTTGGTTCAGTGCAGGTCTGCGGTGAAATGAGAAAAATAAAGCCAACATAGTATGTTTTCATGAAGGAAGTTAACTTCATGAAGTGTAGAAGTCTGTCCTTTATTCTGAGATTATGTCTTTCCTACCTTTTATAGTAAGCTGTCGTTTCTTTTGTGAAATGATGGTAGATGGTAGCTGGGTTTTTCTCCTGGATGTTTCTTCCCCATGTCTTCATTTAGCAAGTAAGAAGTTGGTAACTCTCTGTTGGCCCACCAAATCAGTTTGATGATGTTACTGACTTATGAATTGGAAAAGTGTAGGAATTAGTGGCTTAGATTATCTATCTATTTATTTATTTATTTAATTGAGAGCAGGGAGGGGCAGAGAGAGGGAAAGAGAGAGAGAATCCCATGCAGGCTCTGCACGGTCAGCACAGAGCCAAATGTGGGGCTCAAACTCACAAACTGTGAGGTCATGACCTGAGCTAAAATCTAGAGTCAGGTACTTAACCAACTGAGCCAGCCAGGTACCCGCTAGATATTTTTTAAGGCTCTCATCTATAAAACCCTGAAATCCTAGCCCTCTGGAGATAGTCCTAAGAAGGAAAATATAATGGTACAATGTAGGGTGGAGCTAGCTACCACTAATGTAACCCCACCTTCCAGTAAAAGAGCTTTGGGTCTGGGTCTTGGCCCTGAGATGCTGTGTTTCTGGTCCCTCTTTATCCTGCAGTCTTCGTGTGCTCTGCAAGTCTGGTAACCCAGAGCCCCAGCCATAGTCACTGCTACTCCTTCCCCAGCAGCCAGCTTCTCCTGGTGCTTTATCCCAGCTCAGAGCCAGGCTCCTGCACAAAGATGTTCAGTAAGTAGTTGTTGAATAAGTGAAAAAATGAGTTCCTATTTTATCTATGAAGAAATTATTACTTTTTTTCTTTTTTTAACATTTATTTATTTTTTGATAGAAAGAGAGTACGAGCAGGGGAGGGGCAGAGAGAGAGGGAGACACAGAATCCGAAGCAGACTGCAGGCTCTGAACTGACAGCACAGAGTCCGACACGGGGCTCAAACTCACGGACCCTGAGATCATGACCTGAGCTGAAGTTGGATGCTTAACCGACTGAGCCACCCAGGCGCCCCATATGTCTTTTTTTCTTTAAGGAGGCTCCATGCCCAGCATGGGGCTTGAACTCATGACCCACATAACTATGAGAGTCATGTGCTCTCATAGATTAATGGAACAGAATAGAGAATACAGAAATGGACCCACAAACGTATGGCCAGCTAATCTTTGACAAAGCAAGAAAGAATAGCCAATGGAAAAAACAGTCTCTTCAAATGGTGCTGGGAAAACTGGACAGCGACATGCAGAAGAATGAACCTGGATCACTTTCTTACACCATACACAAAAATAAACTCAAAATGTATGAAAGACCTAAATATAAGACAGGAAACAATCAAAATCCTAGAGGAGAAAACAGGCAACAACCTCTTTGACCTCAGCTGCAGCAACTTCTTACTTGATATGTCCCTAGAGGCAAGGGAACAAAAGCAAAACTGAACTATTGGGACCTCACCAAGATAAAAAGCTTCTGCACAGCAAAGGAAACAATCAACAAAACTAAAAGGCAACTGATGGAATGGGAGAAGATATTTGCAAATGACATATCAGATAATGGGTTAGTATCCAAAATCTATAAAGAACATATCAAACTCAACACCCAAAAAACAAATAATCCAGTAAAGAAATGGGCAAAAGGCATGAACAGACACTTCTCCAAAGAAGACATCCAGATGGCTAACAGACACATGAAAAAATGCTCAACATCACTCATCATCAGGGAAATACAAATCAAAACCACAATGAGATACCACCTCACACCTGTCAGGATGCTAAAATTAACAACTCTGGCAACAACAGATGTTGGCAAGGATGCAGAGAAAGGGGAACCCTTTTTGCACTGCTGGTGGGAATGTAAGCTGGTGCAGCCACTCTGGAAAACAGTATGGAGTTTCCTCAAAAAATTAAAAATAGAACTACCCTATGACCCAGAAATTGCACTACTAGGTATTTACTCAAAGGATACAGGAGTGCTGATTCAAAGGGGCACATGCACCCCAATGTTTATAGCAGCACTATCGACAATAGTCCAAGTATGGAAAGAGCCCATATGCCCCTCAAGTGATGAATGGATAAAAAAGATGAGGTATATATATACAGTGGAATATTACTCAGCAGTCAAAAAGAATGAAATCTTGCCATTTGCAACAATGTGGATGGAACTAGAGTGTATTATGCTGAGTGAAATAAGTCAATCAGAGAAAGACAAATATCATATGATTTCACTCATATGTGGAATTTAAGATGCAAAACAGATGAACATAGGGAAGGGAAGCAAAGATAATATAAAAAACAGAGAGAGAGACAAACCATAAGAGACTCTTAAATATAAAGAATAAACTGAGGGTTGCTGTTGGGGTGTTGGGTGGGGGGATGGGCTAAGAGGGAGTGATGGGCATTAAGGAAGACACTTGTTGGAATGAGCACTGGATGTTATATATAAATGATGAATCAATAAATTCTATTTCTGAAATCACTATTACACTGTATGTTAACTAACTTGGATTGAAATTTTAAAAAGAGAGAGAGAGCGAGCGAGTCATGTGCTCTACTGATTGAGCCAGCCAGCAGCCCCTATCCATGAAGAAGCTAACTTATCCCCTTCCTTAATCTCCCCAAAGACAGGGATGTGTACCCCCCAGTGTCTAACAGCTGTCTTGTGGGTGCACAGGGAATATTTGAGATGAGTTTTTTTCTAACACCAAGTGGCTAACATGCGGCAGAAACTAAATTTGAACCCAAATCTTTTAACCCCAGTCCACTGCTCTCTCTTCCCCACCATTGCCACATGGTAGACATCCATCACCAGCAGGGGTGAGGTCTGTGAGCAAGACGACCTCTCCAGACCTCCTCACATCAAACTCAGGGAGAAGGGTAAGCCTGAGCCAGGTCTTAACCTCGAGTGGAGATTTTATTCTGTTCACACGGGCTGATGAAGGAGGGGTGCATACAAGAGTTGCAAAGCTTCAAAACTTCACTTTTATCTTTCTCAAAGTAACAATTGCTCTTAGTTTAAGGAGTTAAATTTTGCTAAATACACCTTTAATGAAAATCAGCTCCTCTTCACTCCAGAGGCCACCATGATCACTAATTTGCATATTTTTTCTGGTGTTTACCTTCATAACTCTAAAGGACAAACTTAGATGCTATGTCTCCATCTGTCGAGTTCCCCATCAACTATTGGCCAGCCTGATGAAGGAGGAGTTTGCTTTTCTAAAGCAGTACCTGTTCCCCTCTTATGCTCAAGGTGGTTATAATTCCTGCTTATGTTAACACTTAATGTTGACCTTATTATGATTATATCATTTTTCCTCACTTGAGCTAGTGTACCAAGATATGCTTCTCTTCTTGGACAACTTTTTGTTTACCCCAAAGTTAATAATTACCTCTTTTTTTTTTTTTCACTTGCTTAGTATTCTGGATACCAAGCAATTATTTTTCTCAGGCCTTCTAACAGCACTTTGACATTTCCTCAAACCAAGCAATTCAGATCATCTCTACTCATTCCGTTTTTTCTCACAGACCTCCCTAACTGCTTTTTCCTTCCACTGTACTGGTTGTTTCCATTGACCAGCACCTCGAATCCTAGAAGCTTCCTTCGCCACTCTCCTGATTTAGACCCTCTGAATCACATGTCACCTTCTAGCTTGGTTTATTCCAAGAAAAATAATGCTGCGTTATCTAAAAATGTCTTTACCTCCCTTCAACTTTTCATTGATAATTGAACTGAATACAGAATTACAGGTTGGGATCATTTCCCCTCAGGATTTTGATAGCTTGCTCTATTTTCTTCCAGCTTCTGATGTTTTTATTGAGCATTATGAGGCCATTCTGATTGCTGATCCTTTGTAAAAACAAAAACAAAAACAAAACAAGAAACCTACCTTGTGTCTTGAGAAGTTTTTAGGATTTTTTTTCTTCATCTCTAGGGTTCTAAAATTTCACAGCGATATGCCTCAGTGGGGTCTTTTTCTGTCATCGTGCTTGGCACCCAATGGACCCTGTCAAACTAGAAATTCATAACCTTCAGTTCTGGGGAAAATTTTCCTATTACTTATTTTAATAATGTTCTCCCTTCCATTTTTCTGTTCTCTCTGATATTAGGCAGAGTGAAGGGTAGAGAGTAGTGGAAGGTTCTGTCCAGGGGAAGTCTCTCTGATGAAGTGACATTTGAGCAGAAATCTGAATGAGCATTGCCTCATTTACCTGAAGAAAATTCCTGACATCTTCCTTGTCAGGAAGCTTTGTTCACATGCCTGGTGATCTTTGGCTGAGGATCTACACTGAGAGGGAGGCACTACAGGCTGATGGAGGGCTCTGTGTGTGACTTGGGGCTTGTCAACTGGTGGAGTTCACTGTTAGGTGCTCTTGTGGCACACTAGCTTTTTCACGGGGCAGCTCCTTCCTCTGGGAGTGCTTAGTTTTTCCAGAGAAGAATCTTCCAGTCTCCTGCCTGGAGGTGGTGAGAGAGGGAAGAGGTGGGGGTAGGGGGTGGAGCGAAGGGGATGTCACCGTTGATTCACCCATTCCTACCGAATTTAATTCATCACTAAGTTTCACCCTCACTCCTCCTTCTGTGACTCCCTGAAATGCCTGGGCCTTTCTGGGATTCTGTTAGGCAAGCTTTTTGACTTCTTGTGGGCATTTTTCCCTGCAGGGTTTGAGTACCTGCTCCTACCATCCTTTCTCTTGTCCACTGATGTCTCTTTGCCCATTCTCCTTGTCCATTTAAATGGGATTTTAAGAGAACTTGCAAGTAAACATGTATTCAACCCAGTGTGTTTAACCAGAGCATAAGATACCCTGTGAAACAAATTCTTGCAAACTGATAAGGCTAAGAATTCTTCTTCTTTCTTCTTCTTCTTCTTCTTCTTCTTCTTCTTCTTCTTCTTCTTCTTCTTCTTCTTCTTCTTCTTCTTCTTTTTTTAAGGAAAAGAAAACCCTTGCAGAGTTTCCCTCCTGTAGTGAGAGCACTGTACTTGACAATCATAGAATTTTATGGGTGAAGTGACCTCAGACGTTATGTACTCTCACCACCTCATTTTACAGATGTAGAAAACGAAACCCAGACAGCATAAGTGACTCACCCAAAGTCACAGAGTAGAGAAATCTAAGGAGTCCCTCTATTTTCCACTTGTAATCCTACGCCATTCCCACTACCATTCAGCCTTCCCAGAAAAGCCCCTCAGGCAATAGAAAGATTTTCCTCTTGATGGGTCTTCCAAAGCAAATGCCTTTTTGCTCTCTGGGCCAATCTGACCCTGTTCGGTCCCATCTGGAGAAGAACCATGACAATGAACTAGACATTGTTTCTTAGCAAGACCGGGAGTGCTCCTGGCATATTAAACTGAGATCATTTCTTAAAGGACAGAGTCAGGATAACAAATCCACCTTAAAATAAACCTCAAGTCAAATTACCAATTAACACCTAAATGTATTTAAGCAGAAATAAGTTTAATCGTCTAATTAATTTTTCACCAATTAAGTCCATTTTTACATGTTGCATTTTACACTGCCTTGGCAATGAAAGTAATTGGATTCCTTTATAACCACTTTCCACTTCCTGGTTTGCCAAGTAGTTCAATGCTATTGTCTGTCTACAGAAAATATAAATCCCCCCAAACTGGCCACATTGCAACTTCAGGAAGTTCATAAAGTACTCCTTTTGGGAGTAGCTGCAAAGATGACAAGATATGATATCATGGAGTGGAAAAGGTGCCTGTGGTAGGCAGCCTCCAACGTGGCCCCTGGGGTTCCCTGCCTCGTGGCGCCCACACTCTTGTGCACTCCCCTGCCCTGGAGTGTAGGCTGGCCTGGTGACTCACTCTTAAGGAGTAGAACGTGGCAGAACTGATGGGATGTTACTATGGAGATGAGGTTATGACTTCCAACTTAGTTGTTGCCCCTCCCCACCCTCGCCCCTCCCCCTCCCTTGACCTTTCTTTTTCTTTCCCAGGTCTAACCCTAACTGTGTCCTGAGCAACCCCACAGAAAGGCTCACTTGCCAAGGAGCCAAAGCCTCTGGCCAAAAGCCCCCTGAGTGAGCTTGGAGATGGCACCTCCTGCCCTGGAGACTGCAGTCCCTGGCAGGGGCCTGAGAGCAACCTCCTGAGAAACCCTGAGCCAGACCACCGAGCTAAGCCATTCACAGACTCCGACCTCTACCAGCTTTGGGCGATAATACATATTTACTGTTCTAAGCTGCTACATTTGGGGATAATTTATTATACAGCAACAGTGGAGGAGACCTAGGTATGGGTTCTGACTTTCAACTTCTTTGCAAAGCCATCTTGTATGTGTCCCTTCACTTCTCTTGATTATGCCTGTTACCTCTTTTGTAAAATGGGGGTAAAGACCACACCTACCCCACGGAGTTGCTGAGGGGTTCAAGGAAAAGAAAACTAATTTTAATATTTTTTTAAGTTTTTTTCAACGTTTATTTATTTTTGAGAGACAGAGAGAAGCAGAGAGTGAGCAGGGGTGGGGCACAGAGAGAGGGAGACACAGATTCTGAAGCAGGCTCCAGGCTCTGAGCTGTCAGTACAGAGCCTGACCCGAACCCATAATCCATGAGATCATGACCTGAGGCGAAGTCAGAAGCTTAACCAACCAGGCCACCCTGGCACCCCAAGGAAACTAATTTTAAAATGATCGTGAGATAGTAGGAATTTTTATCTACACTATCTCATTTAATGTCTTTCTTAAGTGTGTTTGTTTTATAAACAGCACACAAAAAATAAAATCTTCAGTCTGGTCTATCTATCTCTCTATCTATCATGTTTAAAGATAGAGAAGAACATTCAAAAGTATCATTTAATGTCTTTCAAATGGGAAAAAAAACACATGTGAACCATATCCAGTAAATTGGAAAACCATACTCGTATCATTAGAGCCAATTCGTTTTATGATTTATTAAAACACTGTTTAACCAAACATCGAGCTTGGATCAACCTTAAATAAACCATATGCCTTTTAGAACTGATGGGTTTTAATTAGTTTTTTAATTAGCATGTGAGAAGTTTGTAAACCTGTTAGTTTTGCTATCTAAATCAGAAGAATAAACTTTATAAGATTCTCACAAGAGGAGCTCTTCAGGGCCAAGGTTAAGGCCCATGGACCCCCTCAAATGAATATGGCCCAAGCATAACTCTCTTCCACAACCCCCCCAGGCCAGCCCTCATTACTGACCCCAAACTCTTCCTGCTGTCCAACCTGGAAACCGAGTCACCTACCCAGAATCCTCCCCTTCCACTCCTCACCCCACATTGTATCAGCAATTCTACTTCAGAAACATTTCTTCCTCTCCACTCCTGTGCTGCCACTTTAGTTCATATTCATCTCTTCCACAGTGAATCATTAATGCAATTAATATTGTAATTCTAATAGTATACATGAAATATATTACATATAACTACAATATCCTAATAAATATTAACAAATCCCATTTATTGACAGTGCACTATGTTTCACAAGTTCAACTCTGAGCTGATGATGAGACTTACAGGCCCCCTGTAAGCAGAGCTAACAGGTTGCTTCATTCAGCTCCGCAACAGCTATGCGAGATGGAAGGTTAAGAATAGGCTGCCTTAGTCTAAATCTCAGCTTTTCCACTTACTCTGTGCCTTTGGACAAGTTACTTAACTTCTCTGTGCTTCAATTTTCTCACCTGCACAACAAGGATAAATAATAGCACTTACCCCATAAGGATTAAGAATATTTTAAATGCATAGAACAGTGCCTGGCAATCAAAAAATGTTAGCTATTATTATTTTGGGTCCATATCATGTTTTCTCCAACACCTGTATCTCTCTAGAACAAACTATCCTTTCCAGAGCAGTCTGATTCTTCTTCTAAGGAGCCATTTGACCATGTCAGTCCCTTAGCATGGAACATCAGGAACATAGGCCTTAGCATGGTCCAGCTGTCTAGCTCACCTCCTTGGCCCTCAGCTTCCACTTTTCCCCACCCCCTTCCCCATGCTCATTCCCCACTTAATGTCTCACCATTCCTAAAACATGCCCCTCTGAACTTAACTTTGTGTCTCCCCGCCAAGATAAATGAGGTACAGTGAAGAGATAGGCTCACTCAAGGGGTGGCAAAGGACAGCACCCAAGATGGCGGCTGGATGCTCCCACCTCTCTTTCAAACTCTGTAAGGATTAGAGACCGAAGAGCACTGGGACTTAAGTCCTTCTATGTGGCAGGGATAGCGCAGGCCTTAAAATAGCTGGGATGTTTGCTACCAAGAAAAGTCACATGAAAAGAAAACGAAGTAGGCCTTTTCCTACCTTCCCTGGGAGCACAGAACTGCCTCGGCTACCATCAGGAAAAAGAGAAGAAAGGAAGAAAGAAAGAGCTTGGACTTTAAAGTGAGCCCACGTCTAAATCCTGGCTCTCCCTCTGGAAACAAACACGTACCCTCACTTTCTTTGGCTGGGAAATAAGAATGATAATGGTTCCTTTGCAAAGTTGATGTGAGGATTCCATGAGAAAACGTATGTAAAAGTACCCAGTACATCACACGGGCTCTAAATTAAAGGCTACCTTCCCATTTTCTCCTGAACTGTTGTCTGTGCCTATAAAGGTCTCCCTGTTCACCCCACCCTGGTGGGTGCCTGGTGAACTCCTACCCAATCCTCAAGTCCCAGGCTCAATGCCATCCTTCCAGAGAAGTCATCCTCCCTGGTCTTCTCAGGCAGAGTTCATGACTCCCGCCACTGTCTCCCCCTGAACTGGGGACTCCTCCAGAGCACGAATCACTGCTCAAACTCCTTTGGATCCTTAGCCTGGCATCATTCAAAAATAAATGTCTGTGGGGTAGTGTTCCATGATTTCCTTATGAAAATAAAGACTTCTTAGATGCTTTAAAATATTTTCTTTACAGTATTCTTTGTAATAAAGAAAATTTGGAAGCAATATACATGTCTAATAATTAGAGGTTATGTAAATTATGGTTAATCCTCAAAATGTGGTTTGCTGCCATTAAAATCATCTTACAGAAATGTACTGTTGACATTAAAAAAAATGTTCTCAATATACATTGTGAGGGAAAGAAGCAGGTTTCAAAACAGTACTATGTACAGAATGATCCCATTTTGTGACAAAAATATAAATGTTTATGTATGCATAAAAAAGGTCTGGAAGGACCCAGTGGTTGTCTCTGGGTGGGTGGAATTTGCATGTTTCTTTTCCTTCCTTATGCTTATATGTATTTTGTGATTTTTCTATAATGAGCATAAATTACTTTTGTAGTAAGAAAAAAATTTTTTAACTACCAAAATTGTTTTTCTGATTGTAATGCATTTTCATTGTAGAAAATTTGGAAAGTCTGAAAACTATAAAAAAGAAAAGATAATTACGCATGTTGTTCTACCAAGAGAGTCTATTAACATTCTAGTATATTTCTTTCTAGTGTTTTTTTGTTAATGTACGTATGAATTTTTTAAACTACTTGAGATCAAACTGATCTATAGTTTAATGTCCTGAAATTTTTTATTATTACTATGAATATTTTCAAAAATTATTACAAATTCTAAATACTAGATGTCTGGCAAAGGGCTAGAGAAATCAGCTATCCTAGGAGGGAAACAACTAAAAAGAGGGTTAATGGCCTCCCAAGTACAGCATAAGCATTTTAAAGACTTTCCTAGGCCCTAGAGAAGCCTTACATTGTTTAAAACACTTTAACATATTCCATAAGAACAATTTTAACTACAAAATTTTTGAAGGGGCCTTTTATAACTTTTGCTATTGAATCTGGCTAAACATACTCATTTAATTACAACTGGTGAACAACTCACTTAATTTATAATTGGCTATAATTTCTCAGTAACTATTGTACATATTTGGGAACTCTTGCAAAGTGAGAAAAATCCAACCTGCAAATTGTTTTCAAACATAAAGAAACAGTAAATTTCAACAATTAATGATGTTAACATGCTGTTACATTTAATAGGTTTTTAATTAAACATTTCTTGATTTTACAGTTTCCTTTTCACATTTTGGAGCCAATAACTTTTTTTGGATTTCAAACTTTTTCCTAGGCCCTGAAAAAATACCTAGGCCTTGAGTTCTGTGTCTCTCCTGCCTCGCTGAGGAAAATGCCCTGGCTGAGTCCCCTCGGCCAGTGGGCAGTCAAGACAGACAGATGTTAGAAACTGTCAGCAAGGACAGGAGCCACTGCAAAGACCAGCAGCAGGAAAGGCCAATTTATCCACCAGAGTTGTTTTTTCTGTGCCAACCTCCAGATAGAAAGTAGGAAATTTTGGACAAGGGATTCCTGCACAAATAGATTTTTGCTTCTCAAGCACAGAAAGTAAACTGGGGAAGGAGAAGAGAAGGAGGGTGAGGCAGAAAAGGAAGAATGAGGGAGGGAGGGAGGAAGAAAGGAAGGCTACCATTCATTAGTTGTTTATTATTACTCCGTGCTGAGCTAAGTGATTTACGTATTTCATTCAATACTCATGACAATCCTATGAGATGGAGACTATTCTCACTCTCATTTTACGGTAAGGTTCCTAAGGCTGAGCCTGGCTAACTCATTGCCCCAAGGTCACACAGCTAGAAAGTGCTGGCCCAAGACTGTCTGACCCCAAAGCCTGTGTATTAGCCCCTATACCATATGGCCTCTCCAAATGCACCTGCCCTATCCGGCCCTCCTACTTCCAGAAGAACAGAATTTATTTTTTTTTTATTTTATTTTTTTTTTCCAACGTTTATTTATTTTTGGGACAGAGAGAGACAGAGCATGAACGGGGGAGGGGCAGAGAGAGAGGGAGACACAGAATCGGAAACAGGCTCCAGACTCTGAGCCATCAGCCCAGAGCCTGACGCGGGGCTCGAACTCACAGACCGCAAGATCGTGACCTGGCTGAAGTCGGACGCTTAACCGACTGCGCCACCCAGGCGCCCCCAGAAGAACAGAATTTAAAGCTGGAAAAACCCCATGAGACCAGCTCACGCTTCTTGTCTCTACTTTTGTCATAGCACTGCTCCCAAGGAAAATCTTGCTCCCTGTCGGCATGCTGCTGAGCCCGTGGCCCAGGGGCACTGTGCCTGGCCTACAAAATGTGCTCAGGAGATGTTGGCTGAATTAATAAATTAAATAAATCTCTCATTTTGTTGAGAAGGAAGACCAGAGAAGGAAATCTGAGGGACCACACAGTCCAGGTAAAACCCACTCACAGTGACTCAGCAAGGCAGTGGTGGCCGACTCTGGATGAGAATCCCAACCGGTGCTTTCTGCACTATTTAACTGAAATTTACACAGGACTTTCCTCTTTCTTTTATGCCACGTCCTTCTTACAACAACCATGTGTCATATGTGTCGTATGTGATCAAATCTAAGACCATCCATAGGACACGCTATTATTTTATGTTACAATAAGAGAGAAAAAAATGGAACAACACTGTCAAGCATCCTTGAGAGACACCCATCAACCAAAAGATGTATGCCTACCATGTGAAAAATGTGTGATGTTATCCATGTCTTAGAGATGTGGAACGGAGGCTCAGAGGAACAAAGTGGCAAGTCTTGGTCACAAAGCTATTAAGGGCCAGACATCTGTGATCCAAACCAGTCCAGGGCTCTCTCTACAATTGTCCCTCAAGGCACTATGATTTGATGACTGGGTTTTGGGGGGCGGGAGGGTGGAAAAGCTATTTAAATGAGCATCTTCATTCAACTGGTGACATAGCTCCTTCCCCACTAGATTATAAGCATGACACCTGACAGCAGTTTTCCCAGCACCTAGCACTGTGGCTAGCACAGAGCAAGCCCTCAAAACATATTGGGGCACCAGGGTGGCCCAGTCGGTTAAGCGTCTGACTCTCGACTTCCGCTCAGGTCAGGATTTCATGGTTTCGTGGGTTCAAGCCCTGCGTCATGTTCTGTGCACTGACCTTGCCATGCAGAGCCTGCCTAGGTTTCTCCCTCCCTCTCTCTCTCTCTCTCTGCCCCTCCCCTACTCACGCTCTGTCTGTCTCTCTCAAAATAAATACATAAACTTAAAAATATACATATCTAAGACATGGAAGGGGTTCACACTATGAGGCACACCAGAAGTGCAGAAAACATGGGCCTAAGTTAGAAGTCCACTACCTTGGGGCAGTCCTATGCTGCTGATATCCCAGGCAAGGGGAAAGGCAAGTGCAGAATGGCGGTGGGGTGGGGCAGGAGCCCAGGACTTCCGATGGGTCCTGACACAGACAGACCTGGTCAGAATCCCAGCTTTGCCAGCTACTAGCTGTGGGACCTTGGGTAAGTTACTGACTCTCACTCAGTCTCTTTTTCCTTGTTGGTAAAATAGGAAAAACGCAGTTCCGCCGATCTCTTGAGATGGTGTGAGAATTCAACAAGAAAACAAAAGTAAAAAGCTTAGCATGGTGCCTGGCACATGGCAAACAATCCATCACAGCTAAAGCCAGGTAAAGGAAGAAATATTGGTCTTATGCCATCTTGAACAGAATCACACCAGCTGGAGGGCGGGGGATTTCATAATTGGGAACCCTCAGCCTCAGACTGGCCGTAGAAACAGACAGTCCTGCAGGAAAAGACCTCCCACCCACTTTTTCAAGATCAAATACACAAAATAAGAAATGAGAATTGAGAAATCACCATAGACACTAAATGAACTAAAAGAATCCTAAGCACTCACCTGGGTGAACCTAAAGCAAAAATGGTTAAACCCTGCATAGAATAGACGATTTTCTAGGCAAATAGAAAATATTACAGCTAATTCCAGAGAACTTTTAAAGATACAGTCAAGAAAGAAAGAAAGAAAGAAAGAAAGAAAGAAAGAAAGAAAGAAAGAAAGAAAGAAAGAAAGAAAGAAAGAAAAAGAAAATCTGAAACCTATTAAATACCGCAGAAGACATTGAGAATGTTTTCAAAGAGCTATACCCCAAAAAAGTGTCAGGTCCAGATGGTTTCATGGGTGAATTCTACCTGCTATTTAAATTGTTCCAGAGCAAAGAGAAAGCAGGAAAACTTCCAAATTCTTTTTATGAAGCCAACATAACAGTGCATGAAACCTGACAAAAAGGACACAATGAAAGAAAAGAAAGATGTTGGAAAGCTGCCTCTGCAAATCTGTAAACACTGCAAACATCTCCCTAAGAGTCAGGAGCAAAAGAAAGGTTTCCACTAACACCATCATTATTTAACATTGTTCTGGAAGTACTGGCCTGTGCAATTATACAACAGGGGGAAAAAAAAAACCCAAGAAGTATAAAAACAGGAAAGAACAAAGTAAAATTATCATTATTTTTAGATGATATGGCTGTAAATCTAGAAAATGCAAGATAACTCACTCAAGAATTATCATTAAAATTATTTCATATCAATACAATAAGATAAACTGATTATATGATAAACAAAAGTGAGTAGCTTTTTTTTAAAGTTTATTTATTTTTGAGAGAGAGAGAGAGAAAGCACACACAAGCTGGGGAAGGGCAGAGAGAGAGAGAATTCCAAGCAGGCTGTATACGCTGCCAGCAAAGAGCCTGATGTGGGGCTTGAACTCCCTAACAGTGAGATCACAACCTGAGCAGAAATCAAGAGTCTGACACTTAACTGACTGAGCCACCCGGGCACCCTGTGAGTAGCTTTCTTATATGCAATCATCAACTAATTAAAAAATACAAAAAGAGGGGTGACTTTGGCTCAGGTCACGATATCACAGTTCCTGAGTTCAAGCCCCGCATCGGGCTCTCTGCTGTGAGCAAGGAGCCCACTTTGGATCCTCTGTCCCCCTCTTTCTCTCTGTGCCCCTCCCCAGCTTGCTCTCTCTCTCTCTCTCTCTCTCTCTCTCTAATAAATAAATATTAAATAAATAAATAAATAAATAAATAAATAAATAAATAAATAAATTAAATAAAACGAGATTCCATTCACATGGGCCACAACAAAAACACAACTATTACAAATGTGCTAAATCTATAAGAAAGCTTGAGAATACTAGACTTAATCGTCTGAATAAATGTAAACATATATCCTGCTTTGGAATAGGAAGATGTGCTATTGTAAAGATGTCAGTTCTCACAAGTCATTATATTTACAGTGATTCCAATTTTTAAAATACACAAAAAAGAGTTGCTTTTGGAATAAGATGGGCCGATTCTAAAGTTCACGTGGAAACATAAACATCCAAGAACAGCCTGACCAGCCTGGGGAGTGTGGGGGGGAGGGCAGTGAGGGTAGACTCTGTTACCAGATACTAAAACGTAACATAGTTTCTTAGATACGACACGGAAACCACAAAGAAAAGGAAAAAATAGATAAATTTGACTTCATCAGAATTAAAGACATTAAAAAACCCACAAAGTTCAGAAAGTTTGTGTTTCACAGGACACCATTAAAAAAGTGAAAAACATAGGAGCACCTGGGTGGCTCAGCCGGTTAAGCATCCAACTCTTGGTTTCAGCTCAGGTCATGATGTCACTGTTCATGCATCTGAGCACTGAGCTGGGCTCTGTACTGACAGCACAGAGCCTGCATGGATTCTCTGTCTCCCTCTTTCCCTGCCCCTCTCCTGCTCAGGCACTCTCAAAAAAATAAATAATTAATTAAATAATTTTAAAACTTTAAAAAAGTGAAAATACAGCTCAGAGAATGGGAGACAATATTTACAAATCATATATCTCATAAGGGACTAGTATCCAGGACATATAAAGAGCTCTTACGACTGCAAAAAACAAAAAACAAAAAGGATAAATAATCTAATTTTAAATGGGCAAAGAATTTGAATGGACATTTATCTAAACAAGATATACAAATGGTTAATAAGCACAGGAAAAGATGCCCTACATCATTAGTCATTAGGGAAATGAAAACCAAACCACAATCAGATACCAGTTTATACCCACGAGGACGGCTCTAATCAAAAAGGTAAACGTTAACAAGGTGAGGATGTGCCGAAATTGGAACCCACATACACTGCTGTTAGGAAAGAATGTAAAATGCCACAGCCACTGTGGAAAACAGTCTGACAGCTCTTCAAAAAGGTCAACATAGAGTTATCATATGACCCAGGAACTGCACTGCTACATATACGTACTCAAGAGAATTGAAAACATACGTCTACGCAAAAATCTGAACACAAATGTTTATACCAGCATTATTCATCATAGCCAATAATCTGAACACAAATGTTTATGCCAGCATTATTCATAATAGCCAAAAAATGGAAACAATCCAAATGTACATCAATAGATGAATGGATAAATAAAATGTGGTATTAGACACACAATGGAATACTATACAGCAATACAAAGGAAAGAAATACTAAAAAAAAAAAAAAAAAGAAAGAAAGAAATAATGACACATGCTACAACATGGATGAACCCTGAGAATCATGCTAAGAAAGAAGTCAGCCATAAAATGCCACAAACCGTATGATTCTATTGATGTGACATGTCTAAAATAGTCAAATCCATCAAAACCAAAAGTCGATTAGTGATTGCCAGGAGCTGGGGGCAGGAAAGGGTGGAGAATGGCTGCTAACAGATACAGGGTTTCTCTATGGGGTGATGAAAATGTTGTGGAATTAGATAGCAGTGATGGTTACACAACTCTGAAGCTAGCAAAAAACTGAATTCACTAAAAGGGTGAATTTTATCACATGTGAATTATATCGCAATAAAGCTGTTGTTTTAAAAACCATGATGTAAGGGGCACCTGGGTGGCTCAGTTGGTTAAGCATCTGACTTCAGCTCAGGTCATGATCTCACGGTTTGTGCGTTCGAGCCCTACATTGGGCTCTGTGCTGACAGCTCAGAGCCTGGAGCCTGCTTCAGATTCTGTGTCTTCCTCTCTCTCTCTCTGCCCCTTCCCTATCTCTCTCTCTCAAAAATAAACATTAAAAAAATTTTTAAATAAAATAAAAAACACAATGTAAAACTTTGGTAAGCAAAACAGCTCAAAAGACCAGAATAAACACAATTACCCACTAGAATTTAGTATATAATCAAGGTGGCACTTCCAAAAAGAGGAAAGATGGATTATCTGGAAAATGATACTGGACCAACATTCCTGGATAGGTTAACAATGCGGGGAGAGCAGCATTTGGAACCCCACCTTGCTCCTTGCACCTAAATATATCCTGATGTATCAAAGACTTAAACGTCAAAAGGAAATCCATAAAAACATAAGTAGGGGTGCCTGGGTGACTCAGTCGGTTAAGTGTCCAACTTCAGCTCAGGTTATGATCTCACTGCTCGTTAGTTCAAGCCCCGCATCGCGCTCTGTGCTGACAGCTCAGAGCCTGGAGCCTGCTTCAGCTTCTGTCTCCATCTCTCTGCCCCTCCCCTGCTCAAGCTCTCTCTCTCTCTCTCAAATATAAAATAAAATATAAAAATTTTTAAAAATAAATAAACATTAGAAGTAAACTGAGGATTTCTTCTTTAATCTCAGAGTAGGAAAGGTAAGACACAAACACAAAGGCCCTTAAGAAAGAAAAGGTGTACATTGACTTAAACAAGTTCTAAATTTCTACATGGAAAAAAAAAAAACAAAAGACAAACCAATAAGCTGGACATAATATTTGTAAAAATATAACACGTTTCCAATTTTCCTTTTTATATAAAAAATTTGTTTGTATCACTAAGAAAAAACAACCCAATAGAAAAACAAACATGAACAGACCATTTCCAGAAATAAAAGGGTAAATACGAAAAGATGTCAAATTTCACTCTTAATTAAAGGAATGTACATTAAAACAACTAGATGCCATTTTTCATCTATCAGACTAGCCAAGGTGAAAAAGGTTTCTAAAATACTGTATGTTCAAAGATGTGTAAAAAGTGGTACATTTGAAAATTTATAACCATACAAAAAATCTGCGCACAGGGGAGCCTGGGTGGCTCAGTCCGTTAAGCATCCGACTCTTGATTCTGGCTGAGGTCATAGTCTCATGGTCCGTGAGTTTGAGCCCTGTGTCAGGCTCTGGGCTGACAGTGTGTAGCCTGCTTAGGATTCTCTCTCTCTCCCTCTCTCTGTCCCTCCCGACCCCCTCACAAAATAGCAAAATAAACTTAAAAAAATCTGCACATAGATGTTTACGGTTGACCCTTGGACAATACAGGTTTGAACTGCGTGGGTCCACTTAGATGTGGACTTTTTAAATATAAATACAGTACAGTACTGTAAATGTATTTTCTCTTCCATATGATTTTCTGTTTTTCTTTTTTTTTAAAGACTTTAGTTTTAAGTAATTTCCACACCCAGTGTGGGGCTCTAACTCACAACCCCCAGATCAAAAGTCACATGCTCCACCGACCATGCTAGCCAGGTGCCCCCATATGATTTTCTTTTTATTTTTTCTTTATTTAAAAATCTTTTTAATTTTTTTAAATTTATTTTTGAAAGAGGGAAAGAGACACAGAGACAGAGCATGAGTGTGGGAGGGTCAGAGAGAAACACAGAATCTGAAGCAGGCTCCAGGCTCCAAGCTGTCAGCACAGAGCCCGACGCAGGGCTCAAACTCACGGACCGCGAGATCATGACCTGAGCTGAAGTCAGATGCTCAACCGACTGAGCCACCCAGGTGCCCCCATATCATTTTCTTAATAACATTTTCTTTTCTCTAGCTTACTTTCCTGTAAAAATACACATATCATACATACACAAAATATGTGTTAATCTGACTATGTTATCGGTAAGATCAATAGCAGGCTATTTATTAGTAGTTAAATTTTGAGGGAGTCAAAAGTTATACTCAGATTTTCAGCTGTGCAGGGATCTGCTCCCCTAACCCCTGCATTCTTCAAGTATGGCAACTTTATTCATAATTGCCAAATCTCAGAAGCAACCAAGATGTCTTTCAATAAGTGAATGGATAAACAACCTGTGGTATATCCATACAATGGGATATTATTTAGCAATAAAAAGAAATGAACCATCAAGTCACAAAAAAGACACGAAGGAATCTTAAACACATATTGCTAGGTGAGAGAAGCCCACCTGAAAAGGATTATGATTCCAATTATATGACATCCTAGAAAAGGCAAAACTATGGAGACAGTCAAAATATCACTGTTTGCTAGGGGTTGAGGGCAAAAGAGAGGGAAGGATGACCAGATGGAGCACAGAGGGTTTTTAGGTCAGTGAAACTACTTTGTATGATACTACAGTGTGGATACCTGTATTATACATTTATCCAAACCCATAGAATGTAGGACAGAGTGAACCCTAATGTAAAGTATGGACTTTGTGTGATAATAAGTATCAGCATTGGTTCAGCAATTATAACAAATATGCCACATTAATACAGCATGTAAATAAGAGGGGAAACTATGGGAGAGAGAGGGAGGGATGTGGGAACTCATTACTTTCCCGTCCATTTTTTTCTGTACACCTAAAACTTCTCTTAAAAAAAAAAAAAAAAAGCTACTAATTTTTTTTTTAACTTGTACAAATACATTGGTGGTAGGTATGTAAGTTGGTACAATCCCTTTGGAATGAAATTTGACAATACTTTCCAAAAAATTTTAGAACACATGTCCTTTTACACAGAGAGTCCACTTCTCAGACTTTATCTCGCACACATACTCAGGTAGGAAATGACATTTATACAAGACATTCATCTGTTCTGTTTGTAATGGCAAAAGACAGGAAATAGCCTTGTGGCAGACAGACTAACGGCCCCCCAAAATTCCATGTTCCAATCCCCAGAACCTGTGAATACTCATGGCAAAGGGAATTAAAGTTACAGATGGAATTAAGATTGCTAAACAGCTGACCTTAAAATAGGGAGATTACCTGAGTTAGCTCAATATCATAACAAGGGTCCTCAGAAACAAAGGAGCGTAGCAGAAAAGGAGAGTGAGAATCGGGTGATTTGAGAAAAAACTCAACCTACGGTTGCTAGCTTTGAACATGGAGGAAGGAGACACAAGTCAAGGAATACAAGTGGTCTCTAGAAGCTAGAAAGAGCAAGGAAACTGATGCTTCCCTAAAGTCTCCAGAGGGAAGGTAATCCTACCAACACCTTGAACTTAGCCCAGCAAGAACCATTTCAGGCTTCTGATCTACAGAACTGGAAGATAATAGAGTTCTGTTGTTTTAAGCCACCGAATTTGTGGTGATTTGTTACAGCAGCAAGAGGAAACTAATACAGACCGAAACGTCTGTCTGCAGAGAACTAGCTAAATAAATGCAGTGTAATACTGTGCAGGCTTAAAAGAAAGGGGCCTCAGGGGCGCCTGGCTGGCCCAGTCGGTGGAGCATGCGACTCTTGATCTCAGGGTTGTGAGTTTGAGCCCCATGTAGGGTATAGAGATTCCTTAAAAACAAAACCTGTAAAAAAAGAAAAAAGACAGGTGCCTCTTTACATACTCATATGGAATTCATTTCAAGGAACATTGTCTAGTGGCGAATAAAATGCAAAGTACACGAAGAGTGTAGAGAGCATGTTATCTGTGTCAAAAGGAGGCACAGTTTCAAATCCACATAGATCTTCACATGTGCACAGGCTATCTCTGGAAAGATACACCAGAATCTGGTAACATTATTGAATATTTATTGCCACCACGGGAGGGGAAATGGGTGACAAGAAGTCCCAATGGCAGAGATGCTCATTTTTCACTGTGTTCTCTCTCAGGCTGTTTTGGTTTGGGGTTGCTTTTGTTTGTTTGTTTGTTTGTTTGTTGTTTAAATCATGTACGCGTATGACCTTAAGAATAGAGAGAAAAAAATCTTTTAAGAGAGTGGGTTTTTAGTGTTTTAATCTTCTTAACAAGGATTGACTCAACCCATTCCTCAGTGGTGTGGTGTCCCATGCTTTTTCTTTCTTGATCTTCCCACCAATTCCGACAGCTTGGTGTTTGTGGGTGCGGTCATCAGTTCCTACCCATGGGTGAGGCGCTGAGGCTCCCAGGGGTTGAGTGGCCAAGTCGCATAGCGGGTAAGTTTTGCAGCTGGATTTTAAAGCCCGGTGTTCTGGTTCCAGGGCTCTCTCTTCAAACCATTGCAACGTGTCGCTGCCAGTTCCAACAGCCGCGTAACCCCCAGATGCTACCACACGGAGTTGTCAGACAGGGATCTCAGCCCTCTCCGGGCCTTCAGGTCCCTCTCCCAGACCTCAGAGTTGAGGAGAAGGTCAGGCTCCACAGGGGCCCTGCCTACACTGCCTTCTGGATTCAGCCCACCTTCTTCTGTTACATCCCTCAGCAAAGTTCCTTTGGGGCCTTCTGGGGAGAGGCCGCCGCCAGCGGTCACTGTGGCTCTAATTGTTCTCTCTGGTGAGCTCACGTTGCAGTCGGCCCAGTGCAGACACCTGCTTTCCTCAGGCAGAGATGAAACCCTAGAGATGACGGGCCTCGGCGGAGTATGACATCTTGATCAAATAAGGCTGCCCTGAGATTTCTCGTTCCTTCAAGCTTGGGGCCGGAGATGGAGGGGGGTCCCCCCCCACCCTCCGTCTGTCGGCAGCTTACAACTTCAGGCACACAAATCCACCTTCCCGGGCCTCACTTTCTGGTAAAATAGAGATCATATTCCTGTGTTGCACGGACAGATGTTGCTGGGTCATTTACCTCTTGGGAGCACTATTTAAATATAGCCAAACTGCCTTTCATGTTGAGGATCTCAAAGCATTTTTAAATGAGTAATTAATGAACTTCAACGTCCAGAAAAAGCAAGAATTATTGTCTTCATTTTATAAATAGATCAAAGGTCACACAATCAATGGCAGATGTAGGAAACAGATGTAAGAATTCTCCTTTTGTCCCTGACTGCAGCCACTAAATCCCACCCCTGGTATCATTGACAGACCTCCTTTCTGCTCTCTGACTTCTGGCCAAAGACGTGAAATTGGCCTTTATATGTTTCCACTTAAAGGTTTGAATTCTATGTATGGTTCATATGCCTTTGATATGTCTGGAATTTATAAAAGAGAAGGAGAAGAATGATATTTGATGCTTTTCAGAGATCATGTTGGGACTGAGCCTTATATAATGGGTCAAATGCCAATAAAGGAAAAAAAAAAAAAACGCTCACCAGATCTTCAGGAAGTTCACTTTTATTCTCTCTCTGAAAGAATTCTGTCTGTTAAAATTAAACAGAGTGTATCTTTATTCGCCCAAATGATTGTTGTGGGAGCAACGGACGTCACCACTTATTGAGCACCAACTGTATGCTAAGCATTGTTCTTCTTACCGGCATACATTATACCATGGGATTTTCACAAACACCTGAGGAAGTTTTTATTAATCATTCATTTTATAGATAATATATAACTGGGCTTGGAGATAAAAGGTTGAGGAAAAAGGAAAGACAAAGCTCAAATAAAATTAATTAAGCAAAAATGACAGGGTATATACTCTGTGCCAGAGGTGTTGGGTTCTGATAGATACAAAGATGGTGATACGAAGATGAAGAAAATAGCGCCAGATTCCTGCTCTCAAGGAATTTATAGCCTCGTGAATGGTTGAGGGTGAGGGCTGAGCAGAAGCACATAAAAAGACAAATGATGTCAATGCAATTCAGTCCAGAAGTATTTATTGAGTTGCTGCTATGTCTTAAACACTGCACTAGTCACAGGGGATAGTCCCTCTTCTCATGGAGCTTATAGTCTAGTGGGAAAGTCAGACATTAATCAAATAATCACACAGGTTTAAACTGTACTTGAGTGGAGTAGAAGATACCAGATGGACGACAACCTGACAAAGGATTAGTATCCAGAACATATAAAGAGTTCCCACACGTAATAAGAGATAATGCAATAGAAGCATTGTCAAACCAAGGGCAATTTTTAAAAGATGAACGGCAAATGAACAATAAACAAAGGAAAGTATGCTTCGTCTCTCTTGTAAACAGGGAGTTGCAAATTAAAACACTGAAATGCCATTTTACACCCATCAGCTTGGCAAAATTTTTAAAGTCTGACATTACCAAGTGTTGTTGAGGATGCCAAGCACGGGAACTCCAAGTTACATATTGCTATCAAAGTGTAAATTGGTACAACCACTTTGAAAAACCGTTCAGCCACGCTGAGTAAAGCTGCCAATTCACGTGACCCAAGTCCAGCAATTTCACACACAAGTATCTACCCGATGGCTCCCTTTCACACAAGGGGATAGGTATAACAAACATTCATTGTAGCATTGTTTCTAACAACATGAAAGTGACAATGAGCTAAACGTCCTTCAGAAAAAGATGGGTGAATCAAGTGCGGTGAACTCATGCAATGGGACCCTGACGAGCAGTGAAAATGTATGATCTAGAACTCCATGAATCAATGTGAATGCATTTTGAAATCATAAGCTGAGTGAAAAAAGCAAGTTGCACAATGATATAGTCAGTATAATGCCACTTCTCCAAAGTTTGCAAACATGCCAGACAATTCTATAGTGTTTATAGGCACAAACATATATAGTAAAAATACAAAAGCATGTATAGGAATATGACACATCCCAGTGCAGGAGAGTGGTTACCTTAGGAGAGAGACAGACATGGGTTCAGAGGGCTCTATATTGAAAGATGTTTTATGTTCTTAAAAAAAAAAAAAAAAAGATTTGAAGAAATCGTGGCAAACGTTAAGCTTTGGCAAAGTCTGGAGGGGCATGGGATGGGTGCGGAATAAATAGGTGTTAATGATATTACTCTCTGTAGTTTTTTATTGTGCTTTGATCTATCAGAGAATTGAATTGGAGGTGGGGTTGGGGGAGAGGTCTCAACGGACGTGATGCTTACTTAGGATGACAGCCCAAAACTGAATAGGTGAGGAAGGGCAGAAAGGTGTACCAGGCAGAGAAAACAAGCTGTGCAAAGACCCTGGGGTGGGAGGGTGAGCACAGAGACTGGGAACTGAGACCCCCAGTTCTGTGGCCAGAGCAGAGGGGAAAGGGGGCTGGAGTTGGGGTGGGGGGAGGGTGGTGCACAGACCATGCAGAGCCTCATAGGATATCTCGAAGATCAGGTTTTTACCCTATGAGGAAGGCAGCAAGGATGGAAAGCACTGGGGCCCAGAGAGACTTCTCTTAGCTGGATAGCAGAACAGGGAAAGCATTCATGTCAGAGATGACTCATATCTTGAGTTGTGGAGAATGAGTAAGAGGAAGCCAATTGGAGAAAGAGGAGGAGGGAGTGAGGTGCAAATTCCCTGAAGAGGGCCCAACAGCAATAAAAAGACCCCGAGGACCTTCCACAGCATGGTCCCGCCTAGGTCATACACTCAGGACTAGCTCCAGAGGTGTTAGGAAATGGCCATGAACACAGAAGGCTTGAGGTCCCAGGCTGGGCAGCCTCAAGCCAAGAGAGGCATGGCCAGACATGGGTGTAGGTGGCTTGCTCTAACAGTGTGTGAAGGATGGATCTGAAGGAGGCTGGGGTGCAGACAAGGAGATCTTTGAGAGAAATATGCTAATAGCCTAAACCAGGATGGCTGGAACTAGAAAGCCATCCATCCTGGAAGAAGTGAGGGGTGCCCGAAGAAGTATTTAGGAGGGAAGGCGAGACATCTAGGACGATGGTTGGGTGGCCACCGCCGACATGGACAATAATAGGGGCAAGTGCGTGCAGGGCACACCAAGTGGAACTGTCCTATGAGCAGCAGAATGGGTGCGCCAAGGGCTCCCGCCAGCTGGGAGCAGGAGGCGCCTCCTGCGGGCGTTTACTGACCACTCACAGCCAAGGAGTTGGTCCAGAAGGAGGGCAGAGGAAGACGAAAGTGAGCAGGTCTCGGGTGGGGGGGAGGGGGGGACGACAAGGAATGGGACTGGGGCGGGCTGGGGGAAGAGAAGAGGGGGAGGGGGGAGGACCGCGCAGACGCTGAGCGGCCGCCGGGAGACCAGCGCCGCGCGGGCTGGGCGGGCCCGGAGTTGGCCTCGCCGGCCTCCCCGCGGGGTGCAGGCGGAGCCCGAGAGCGCAAGGCGCGGGCGCGCGGGCGGGCGGGGGGAACAGGCGACTAGAGCCGCGGACTTCCCACAGCTCCTAGGGCTGCCTCGGCCGCAGCGGTCGAGGACAGCAGGGCACCGCGCGGCCCCGGACGTCTCCTGCACCCCGGCCACCCCCGGCATCCCAGGCTCCCCGCGTGCCCAGGCCGCGCCTCCCCGCGCCGCGCCTCCCCACCGCCGGGACCTGGCGACGTCACTGCGGCTCTGACGCGCGCTAATGGAGGCACGGGCGGAGGCGGCTTGGCGCGGGTGTCCCCCGGGGAGGTCCCGGTCCTTGCAGCCCGCGGTCGCGTCCTTGGCCCTCCTCCAGGGGAACCTCGATTTTCCAATCTCAGGAAGGCCGGCTGTCCTTCGGCTACTGATAAGGACGCGAGCTCATGGTAAAAGATTTTAACAATGCCCGGAAAGAAATAGCCGGACCCAAGAAAGAGACTAATAATAGCAGCCCGCTAGAGTTCTGCTCTTGTGCTCAGCGCTCTTAAGAACAGTAATAACGACAACAACCATAAGAGCCACCATTTATTGAGCGCTTACTCTGTGCCAGGCACTGTGTTAAGCGCTTTGCAGGCAACAACCCTCGGAGGTAAGTACCGTTATTATCCCTATTTTAAGGAAACTGGGGCACAGAGAGGTTAAGTAATTTGCCCCAGGCACACAGCTAGCTGATGTCAGTGCCAAAATTCCAACCCAGGCTGTCTGATCCCATGTAATCCTCATGTCAACCCATAAGGTCGGGATCAATCTCTCCATCTTAAAGATGAGGAAATTAAGGCACATGGAAATTTAAGTACCTTGCCCAAGGTCACCTAGCTGGAAAATGGATGCGGCAGAAAGCGAACCCAGGGCTCCTCTCTGTTCGCAGAACCCGCGGTCTTGGCCATAGGCGATGCCACTTCCAAACCACCTCCGACAGCCCAGCAGGCTTTGGCCCCGGGTCCCAAGAGGCGCAGCCTCTGCGGGGTATGGGTGGGTTCCCGCGGCCTCCGATCCCCGGGTGAATCGGATGTTTCGGAGCATCGTCTCTGCTCAGCCCGCAGGCGTCAGATAGGGACGCGTCTCCCGGAATCCGGTCGGGACCTGGCCGCGCGGTCCTCAGAAGGGATGGAGCGGGGGCGGAGGCAGCGGGAGGGATCCCTGGTCCCACCTGCAGAGCGGCGGGGCTGGCGGCTTGCTCTGCGCGGCCGGCAGAGGGCGCTGTCGCACGCGCCTCGGGTCCCACGGTCACCAGACCCCGAGGCCTGCAGCCTCCGCCTGCAGATGCCTGGACTCGGAACGCCCCAAGTGGGAACCCCTTCTTCCTGGCGTCTGGCACCCCTCTGACCCCTCATCTCAGCCCAGGGCCCTCTTTTCCTGACTAATCCCCGTTTTCTGTGGTCCTGCCATCCCACCATGGGTTTTCAAGTCTTCCCCAGTCCCTGCGCCATTGATTTAGTTACCTCTCGCTGAAAGGCAAGAACACTGATCCCATTCCATTAAAAACCTCAGGCGTTTGCAAGTCATACTCGGCTTTGTCTCCCCTTCTCCTGGCCCCTTTGGTGAGGTAAAATGGAGATAAACCATCTCGGAATAGATAACTAATTTTCTTCTCCGAAACAGGAGGAGGGGCTTGGTTAAGGAAGGAGCAGATTGATGAAAGGATCTATATTTTTTAATAGCTACAGTGTCTTGAGAGCTTGTTTTGTGCTGAGCCCTTCCTGTGTCTTGACTCCTCAATCCTCACTACAGCCCAGAGGAGTGCATCATTATTCTTTTGATGAAAGAGGCCACAACGGCAATGCTGGGAATCCACTAGGAGGATCTAACTTTATTATTTAAAAAAAAAAAAAATTTTTTTTTGGTTTACTTAAGTAGGCTCCATGCCAATGTGGGGCTTGAACTCACAACCTTGACATCAAGAGGTACATGCTCTACCGACTGAGCCAGCCAGGCACCCCCAGGAAGACATAACTATAAAGCCATGTTCCCATCAGCTGATCCAACTGAACAGAAGAGGTAAGATGCAAACCAAGCAACAGCAAACCAAAATCTGCTCCAAGAGTGCTTAGCAATACTACACACAGGTGAATTAGGGGCTTCGATTGCTTTGTGAGCCCAGTTTGGGACTCCAGTGTCTAAAAAAAGAAAAAAACAAAAGCTAAAAGTGCAGGCAGAGGAGAACAGGAATGAGGGTTTTCACTTTTGCTTGGAAAAGCATCCTGAGAGGCCCACTCACTTTCTATGACTGGGCTCTGAGGAAATAAAGGTGGTTCTAGGAAAATCTGAAAAATATGAGAGGAAAAAAAAATGCCTTCTGTGGTTTTTACTTTAACCAAGACTCATATGGCTATTTGTGTTGTATTTTTAAATTAATGTGGCTCTCCCCACCCTTTAAATTGGCACATGAATCACAAAAAACAGAAGGAAGGCCAGCTACACACTTCAAACTTGGTGGGTTTCTCAGGAAGGAGGTACATGACTTGAAGGGGAAATGAGGATTAAATGAGGTGCTTTAAACATTTGAAAGACAGACTTTCCACAAGGAACTTAGATCATAAGCCCTTAGAACGGGAGCTTTGTCTGGGTTTGGGCTCGGTATAGTGCCTAGAATCGGTGAGTGCCCATGAAATGTGGAAAACGAATCACACTTTTGGCTTATGTCTGCATCATCTAACCATCTGGGCCACCACTTTGCTTATGGTTTTAGAGTGTGGCTTCTAAGGGATTTTCCTGTCCCCTGGATCTTAGTCACACACCTTCCCCCAGACTCCTTACTTTCCCAGAAGTTTGCTCTGGGAATTCAGTCAAGGTGAGGCAATTGTTATTGATGATGATGTCACTAGGCTTGGTTAAACAGAATGACTGCTCAGCTCTGGAATCACCAGCTTGGTTTCCCTGCTTTTCCAAACAGGGAAACCAAGGCAGAAGGGACATCAGGAGACTGTCACTTCACAGTTCTGATTCTCTTGCCCTATTATCTTTGAACTAGAAGGGTTCCCCCATGCCCAACACAAACAAGCCCTGGACATCCCAGGCTGCCTGTTGCAAAATTCTTGGACTTCTTTGACCTTATCTCTCTCTGCTGCTTCCCTCATTTTTTTCTGTGCATTCATTCTACAAACATGCATTGAGAACCCACTATATGTAAGTGCTACTGGTACAGCAGAGAACCCAACATGAGCTCATGAGCTCACTTTCTCCACTTCCCACCTGGCTCCTGACCTCATGGCTACAACTTGCATGCCTGGAGAGGCCCCACAATAGTAAATGACTTGCTTCTCCAAGCGGGACAACTGCTCAGACATATCTGACATTCTGGTAGCTCCTGGCAGCTCCAGGAGACCACACCCTGTGACCTCAGGATACCACCTTGGTGACATCCATTTGGCAGAAGTCCCGACATATACCCTCAGAGGCAGAGCCTGGAAAGGCTCCAGCTCTACCACTTGCCCATACCTCTTCCCTCATTGTCATGCCTTCAGTTCGTATGATCATTGTTGACAACCTTAATAGCTTGGGCCATATTTATGAAGCATCTATTACAATGAAAAAATCCTATAGTCCCATAATACCCCACTGTTCAAAGGAAAAGCTTGGCTTAAACAAACCACAGTGACTGTCTGGCAAGTGGTGGATATGTTGGATAATGCTACGAGTCTTTCAGGTCATTTTGTTATTGAATCTTGGGATTGAGTGATTCATAATAATGAGGGGAAAGAAGAACACTAGCCTTGTTTCAGCTTTCCAGATTATTCAAATGGAATCGATTTTCAACGTCAACATCATAGTTATGACAGAATGCTTAAGGTGCATTGTTGGTTTTTGTCTTTTTGGAACATCCATTAACTAATACTCAATGACTTGGTTGTCACCCATTCCAAAAAAAAATTTTTTTTAAAGGAGAGAGAGAGTTTGAACTGTAGGATTCTGATTATGTCCCTGGAAGTCCCTGTAGAGAATAGATTCCAAATTATATTCATTCTTTTTGAATATCCCAGCCCTCAAGACTGTCCCATCCCTGCTAGCTACAGCATCATTTTCCCTCCCCTGGAGGAAGGCAGAGGCCCAGAGACCAGAAGAATGAAGGAGAGTAGTGAGGAAAACTTTTCCCTTACCTGAGTTGCAGAGCCACTTGAATCTAGAGAACTGTTACATTTGTGCTGTGTCTGTATGAGTTCGTGGTTGTGCATTCTCTGGCTGATTCCAAAATCTCCATAACATGGGGGCCTGAGATACTCTAAAAAGAAGGCCTGTCTGGGAAGGACGTGTGTCCACCCACCAAGAAGTTCTTGGTGGTCAGTGTCTGCATATCCAGCGGCTCGGGCGAAGAGATTTGGAACCACTGAGCATTCCTGCTGGGATCTTTCCAAGCCCTTTTGGGAACCGGCAACAGCGCCTGTCTGGGGAAATTAGTTTTGCGCTTTCACAGAGTGAGAAATTCCTCAGGGGCATTCTTGTACTTGGGAAGAGAAATCAAACCCAGCTCATTCCTTTAGGGCCCATGCCATTAATAAAGCAGACCGAGTCCAATTCACTTGGTCCAGCCTGGGGCGGTGGGGTGGGGGCAGAAGCGGCGGAGTTCAGAGAATTTCACCTGTGGCTAAGGCCCTCCCCGGACTGGCGCAAGCTTGAGGTTTCAGGGGATTGTGTTACCAGCGTGTAAACACCGTGAGTGACAGCCAACGCTCCCATTCGACCACAGAGGATCTCAAACCCTTCCTATCTTCCTAGAAACCCTGGCGGCCGGGCGGCTGCTTGCCGTCTGATGCAACAGTTTGCAACGCTCGCTTCTGGGAGCGGAGCCTGCCGCGGGGCGCTGGGCGCCCCGCCGACGCGCATGCGCGGACTGCGGCCCTGCCGGGCCGGGCTGGGGAGAAGCTTTTCACCAGATGTGCGGGGGGGGGGGGGGGGGGGGGGGGACGGCGCGGGCAGGGGCGGGGCGCGGGCGGGCTGGGAGGCCTTTGGCAGCTCGCGCCGGTGATCTGAGTTTAATTAAACTTCTCCCGAGGCATTGGCTGACTGATTGACCCAGTGATCCAAAAAAAATCAGAGAGGCCCGAATCGCCCTAAACGCGACGGGAGAGAGAAGTTGGGGAGTTGGCTTTCGGTTTCCAGAGCTGGGCCTTTGGATTGTGCCTTCCTTTCCCCAAACCCCCCAAGCCACAGTTAATCCGGGTTACAGGATCTCGTTAGGGCGTCGGGCCTCGCTTGTCTGTGCCCTCCTACCAATTTCTCAAAAAGGGAAGAACAGTGGTTACAGAGGGGGAAAGAGGTAACGTTCTTGTGATAACGTCTTGATCGATATCTTCCCTGCCTCATTTCTCCACCCAAGTGCCTTAAAAGGTTTTATTAGCAGAAAGCATCATGGATTATTTTCCCATTTTTTTCAGCCATTCAGGTATTGCCTGCATGGTTTTCTTTCATACCCGCGTTCCATCTATATTATATATCTTAATTGACTTATTTTATTAACTTTCCTTATTCTCTAAATTAGCTTTAAATCGATTTCCCTTTTTCACATAGCCTTGCCCTAAGCAATAACATTAGCGAGATCACACCTTTGATATGTTAGTCATCTATTTTAATACACTTGAAAGTAAATTCATAACTATTCAAATAAAAAGAGATGTGTATGTTAGCTTAAAGTTTCTTGCCTACTGTATTTGGAGGGAAACTCCAGAGGTGATAATAATAACTAACATATGTCGAGTGATTGCCAATGTCTCAGGCGCTTTATTCTAAGTCCTTATGACACCTTAGAAGGTGAGTTGGTTTACATTTTACAAAGGCAAAGTGTGAGGCACAGAGAGGTTAAATAACTTGCCTAATATCACAGAGCCCAGATGCAAACTCCGCTAGTCTCACTCTAGAGCCTGTACTGCTGGCCTATCCAAAAAAGCTAAGTTACTGCTGGAGATCACCCAGGTGGCTAGTATAGTCTGGATTTGAACCTAAGTCAGTCTGACTCCAGAACTGAGCTTTTAACTACTGTGTGGAACTGTTTCCTATTTTCCCAGATCTCACCTCATACAGCCTTTTAAAATCTGTCTGCCTCCTTTGGAATTCAAAAGGTGCGTCCAAGTTTTTTCTTTCCTCACCCCTTACATCTCCTCCCTTCCCCCCCCCCCACCCCCGCCCCACTCCCAGGGTGGGACAGAGGTTCTTTCTACCGTTTCCTTCTCTTCTCTGAATGAAAACAACCCGTAAATCTCTGATATCCATGAGAATCTCTACTTTAAAGGCCCTAGCGGGGCGCCTGGGTGGCGCAGTCGGTTAAGCGGCCCGACTTCAGCCAGGTCATGATCTCGCGGTCTGTGAGTTTGAGCCCCGCGTCAGGCTCTGGGCCGATGGCTCAGAGCCTGGAGCCTGTTTCTGATTCTGTGTCTCCCTCTCTCTCTGCCCCTCCCCCGTTCATGCTCTGTCTCTCTCTGTCCCAAAAATAAATAAATAAACGTTGAAAAAAAAAATTAAAAAAAAAAAAAAAAAGGTCCTAGCCACTCTTCTCCACTGACCATGGAACTTAGAAATTCCACCTACCAGCATCATGAAACTACATCTCCCAGACTGCTATTCTCACGTGGAAAGAGAACAAAAATCCTATGTCAAACCATGTGGCTCCTATTTTGGGGTTGGAAAATCTGGTCACTAGCTTGGATAAAGATTGGTATGCCCATAGACTAATTCTTCTGGCCCCAGGCAGACATGAATTTCCCAGGCTTCAGTGATTGGGGGTGGGGGCAAGTTATTTCAGAAACAAAACCTTCAATTAGAGGCATAAATGAAGACTTGGCATAAGACTTCTAAAAGATGGCTGACCCCTGTCCAGGAGGTATATTTTCTTTCTGCAACAGCCCTTACCACCACCACCCCTTCCCTCTCTTCACTTCCTCTTCCTTCCCCTCCTTCCAGATTCTTCTTCTAATTGTACCACTCCCTTGTCCCCCCCCCCCCCCACTCCCACCCCTATGCCCACACCCACTCTTTAACTGTTTAGTATAAAATCCAGCCCACCAGACTGAGGTTTTCTTCGACCCAAATGTTATTTTCAGAAGGAGCCATTGAGGTTGGGGTGTAATTGTAGCGTTGGGCCTCTGCAAGCCAAGCTGAAAATAATCAGTGAGGCAGATGGGGTGGGAAGAGAGTGTGGTGGCCGCTTCCACCAAAGAGCAAGAGAAACCCAATGGAGTGAGTCAGAGAGGGGCGAGTGCCAGGCTGGTCTGCTGGGCTTATGGCCGGGAGGGAGTTCAGTTAAGGGGAAACTGCCCAAGGTTTTTGGGGCCTTTGACTGAGGCCTGATCCAAGGTGGTTCCTGGCTGTACATCACAAGTCCATATTTCTTATGACAGCCGCTAAGCTTCTCTTGCTCTCATTCAGTTGGGCCATAGCAACCAGCAGGCCAAATGGGAACTTAACCATCCAGTTGGCTCACCAGTCCCTAGAGCAGGATTTCTCAGCGTCAGCACTGTTGGCATGTTGGGCTGCATAAGTCTTAATTGTGGGGGGCTTTCTTGTAACATTGTAGAATGTTTAGTAAGATCCCTGGCCTCTACCCTCTAGATGCCAGCAATGCACGCACGTGAGCACACGCGCGCGCGCGCACACACACACACACACACACAGTCGTGACTACCAAAAATGTCTCTAGACATGCCAAATGTCCTTGGGAGACAAAAAAGTGCCCCTGGTTGAGAACCACTGGTCTAGAGTGATCCAGGTCTATGAAAGGATCACATCACCTGTCCCCCATGGTAGCCTCATTGCCTTGTATCTGAATGGACCCTGATAAAAACTGTTGGCCAACTCCTCTTTCCAATGACAACTGTTGAATACTTCAAGCCCAGCATGAGTGTCTGCCGTGTGCCAGGCACTATATGAGGTGTTGAGAATAAAGTGACAAACAAGGCAGACATGTCCCCTGTCCTCATGGAAATGACAGGCTGAGTCAGGGAAGACAGAAATTAAACAACCCTGAGGGAGAGGCACATAGAGAGAAGAAATGGGGTACTATGAGAAAATCAAAGCGGGTTTTTCACCTAGGTCAGGGGGTCAAGAAGGACTCTTGGAGGGAATGAGGAATTAGCCAGTTGGCGATGAGAGCGAGGGAATGTTTGGCGAAATAGAGACAGAGTATTCAGAAGCCCTGAGTTAAGAGAGAAATGTCGTGTATTCAAGGAACCCAAAGAAGCCTGTCATAGACCAGGCTTCGGACAGGGTGATGGACCAGTCATTCTCTCCTCTCACCCCCAAACTTGCTTTTCTTATACTCCTTCTCCAGATTTCTAGCACAAGCGTATAAACTTAGGGTCAAATCTAACCCCGCCTTGTTCTCGCTCAACCCCCTCACTCACCCAGCTACCAAGTTCTGTGAGCTCTACCACCAGAATCTCTGCAAACCAGCTCCTTGTCTCCATTCCCAGCACCACAACGCTGATGCAGGCCCTCTCCATTACTCAGCTGGATTTGTGAAATAGCTTCCTAACTAGTCATCCTCAAGTCTCTACCTCGGAGAAAGAGACAAAGACCATGTTTCTGCTGGGTTAAAACACTCCGTGTGGCTTCCAGAGGCCTCTCAGACAGGCTGCTTCCTCCCCGTGACTTCCAGGTACTCCTTATGCACTGTCCCCAGTGGACCTCCCAGCCTACCCCCAACTCTCCAGCCACTCTCCACACCACCAGCCACACCCCATGGGCCCCCACAGCTCTGTGATTCTGCTGTTCTTTTTGTCTGAAATGTCCTTCCCCAACCAAAATCATTTGGGGAATTCCCACCTATCCTTTGAGACCTAGACAAAATGAACTCATTACATTCTCCTATCCCTTCTTAGAAGCCTTCTCTTAATTCTTCCCTCTGTTTTCATTGAGATCTATATATAGCTGCTAGTTTACCATTTGTCATGTTGACCCGTAGTTATCTGTTTAAAGACGTCCCTGCCCCCCAGAGACAGAGGGCCTCAAAGGCAGGTCACGTAGTGTTCACTACTGGTTGATTACCCAACACCCATTCTCTCCCTTCCTAAAAGAGGCCAAAGAAATGCAAGGCACAGTGTATTATTTAGGGTACAGGCTATGCTGCTATAACCGACAGACCCAGAGTACAGTGGCTTAAGAAAGCCCATGTGCCTCAGTGGAAGCTGAGCCCATGCCCAGCTCCATTGGGATAGGCCTAACATCCTTTCTAAGAATTGGTTCCAAAACTTGGGTCTAAACTAATTTGGGTGCAGTAGAGGCTTTTCTGCTTTCCCCTATGTCAACAGTCCTCTTCTTTAATAACAGAACTCCTGATTCTTGGCCAAGCCGATGGCTGCCTTGTCAGAACTACATTTCCCAGCTTCCCTTGTAGTTTGATGCAGCCTTGAGTCTAAGTTCTCACTAACAGACTGTGAGCAGAAATGATCCTACCACTTCTAAACTGTGCTCTCAAAAGGATTGCGCTTGTGCTTTATTCCCTGGCCCTTCCCACCCCTTTCCCCTGACTAGGAGATGATAAAAATTGAAGCAGTGTCCTTGGACCTAGCGAGGGAAACCACATTTGGAGGATGATGGAACCCTTCTATCAGTCTTGGATGACTTTTCTCTGAACTCTTATATGATATGAAAGAGACATAAATTTCTCTTTTGCTTACACTTCTGTATTTGGAGTCTCCTTGTTACAGCAACTTTTCCTTTGCTCTACAAAATACACAGTGCCTGGCTTCCCTAGGCCTTAGGGACTGGTTCAAGACTGGGCTTCTGGTCTATTTAGGGCCAGTGAGATGTGAGATATAAGGCAAGGTTTGATTGGGGGCGGGGGGGGGGGGGTGGTTCTGGAAAGCGTTCTCTTGTTTTTATGAGGGAGCATCATGGACCAACCTTCTCTCTCTCTCTTCCTCTGGACATTGCTGGAACTAGAACTATGGCAGTCCTCTTGCTACCAGCCTAAAAATGGGGCTACACATGAAGGGAGAGCTGAGAGAATGGCAGGAAAATGGAGTCAGGGTTTCTGGACCAAACAACTCTGAACCCACTATCTTAGTTGGCTCGGGTTGCCCTAACAAAATATCATAGACTTCCAGGCTTGAGCAACAGAAATTTATTTTCTCACAGTTCTGGAGGCTGGAAGTCCAAGGTCACAGTGCCATCAGGGGTGGTTTCTGGTGAGGCCTGTCTTTCTGGCTTGTAGACAGCCACCTTCTCGCTGTGTCCTCACATGAGCTCTCTCTGTGTTTGCAAGGAGAAAGTGAGTGCTGGTGTCTCTTCCTCTTCTTATAAGGACACCAGTCCTATTTGGATTAGGGCTCCACCCATATGACCTTATTTAGCTTTTATTACCCTCTTAAAGACCCCATCGGCAAATACAGTCACACTGAGGGTTAAGCCTTCAACGTATGGAATTTGGGGGATGGGGGCACAATTCAGTCCATAACACCCACCTTACTTCTGGGTTTCCAGTTATGTGAGCCAACAAATGTCCTTGTGTCTAAGCCAGCTTGGGTTGGCTTTCTGTCACATCTTACCTTACAGCCTTGTACTGCTCTTCCTATCTTTGCCGGGCCTCGTACGGAAGTCGATAAATACTTGTGGAACGAATGCCCAGTCGTTATTTTTCTCTCTTACCCATAATGACTACCTCACAGACAAGCTATAAGCATTTCTCTTTCTCTGCCCCAGCCTAAACATCTAGAGTAGTCACATGGACTCTTCTCAGACCCCACCCCCTCCCCTTAACTAACCATCTATCCAAGGAGCTGAGGGTTCAGCTATAAAATGAGAGGGTTGAATTAGATACATCTAGCACATTTTCCAGCTCGGGCTCTGCCTGGGGCTTTCTCTGAAGGAGTCATTCTGTGCTCAGACTGAAGACCCATCTAACGCTAACCATGTACAGTCTACTTAGAGCTCCCCCTGGGCTCGTGCCTCAAATCCCTGTAGTTCCACAGGAGGCCCCTTCCAGCACTAACGGTCTAGGGTTCGGTTTGATGTCTTTTCAAGCTCTGAAGGCCCAAGATACTATATTACTATGCTAAGCACAAGACATTTTTGATTGGCTGCTAGACCTCCTGACCCAAACACAAAAGATAAAGGCCTTGGGAGGGTCTGGACTGTCACAGTGTCGTCCTTCCAGATGAGACCCGAGAAACTGGCAGGCAGCAGGGAGGGGGCCTTGCAATGTTCGGACATTCAGCAGGTCCTGCAGCAAGGACACTCAAGTTCCTGTGCCCATTAGTGTAGCCATTAGTGCTGCCCAAAATGGAGTGCAGGCCAGTTCCAGGCAAAACATTTCCTCCTTCCAGCCATGAGAGCTCCATGGGACTGGGGAAAGAGCTGCCTCATTACCCAGCCCCCTGCAATGTGGGAGAATTAATCTCAAGGAAAGTGACCAGTAATGGGCCCTGGCAGCCAGGATCTTGAGGACCAAGAGGTTCTTCCTCCCCAGTCTTCAGTGACTCCAAGCTTTCCTTCCTGTGCTTTTTGAAGTTGCCTTTATAGGACACTCACTAAGAGCTGTGCACTATGCTCAGCACTCTACTGGGATTAGGTCATTTAATCTTCACAGCAGCTCTGCGGGTAGGTATCGGGTAGGTATTGTTGCTACTCCCATGTCATAGATAAGCACACTGAGGCTTAGACAGGTGAAATTGCTTGCTTGGAGTTAGTAAGCCACAGAGCTGGGTCTGACCTCTGGTTCTTAACCAGAGAGTTTGGTGGGAGACCTTTGGGATTTGGCAGCATCTTCTCTGGTCTTCTGACTCAGGCAGGCATGGGGGAAGGGCATGGGGGAAGACCCCAGCCCTGTGAGGTCAGTGCTGATGGGGAAGAAGGACCAGAGAGAAACGTAGTCGCTGGAGTGAAGGGCAAGGCTGGCAACGACCACCAGGCAGGCCCAATCAAATATAAGGAGGGTGGCCAGCTCCACTGCACCCAACCAGTAGTGAGCAGAGGTCCTCTTCCTAACGGGGAGGATAGTCATCAGCATCAGGAGTCTGCCCACCTGCTAGCCAGCAGGAGCCCTGCAGCAGGTTGGGGTTGGCCACAGGAGCAGGACGTCACCTTAGAGAGGTCTGTATCCTGCTCACTTGTTTTTTGTTTGTTGTCACTTCTGTTGCTTATCTTTCTCTGTTCTCCCCAACATCTCAGAAGGCGAATGAGATACCCCAGACTCCCTCGCCAACTGGCTTCTGACTAGGTTTACCCAATGAAAGGTGCTGGAGGAAGATGCAGGGCGGGAAGAAGAGAGAAGTCTGTTTCTCCTGCCCCCAGCTTCAGGCAACATCTCCCACCACGGCCCCCTCCTTGGCTCCAGCTTCTGGTGGACAGCCCCAGCCCTGGGCTCTCTACCAACCCCTCATCTCTGCGGTTCTCCAGCATCAGGGGCTGTGGCAGCTCCCCACTGCTGCTAATTACTTTGCATCCTCACTCCCACAGACCCTTGCAGCATTTCCAACCATTCCTGCTACTGAACATGGACGGTTCTGTCTCCTGACTAGACCTTGCCTGGTCTGGGCCGGGAGACGGTCAGGGTCCTCACCTCCTACCCCAGCTGTGGATGGGGCCGTCTCACTGGGCAGAACAGCAGTGTCTTGGCCTGTTTGGACCATTATAACAAAATACCACAGACTGTGTGGCCTATAAACAGAAATTTATTTCTCACAGGTCTGGAGGCCAGATGTCCAAGATCAGGGTGCCAGTATGTCAGGTTCTGGTGAAAGCCCTCTTTCGGGTCTCAGACTGCCAACTTCTTGCCCTGTCCACACATGGTGTAAGGGCCAGGGAACTCCATGGGGTCTCTTTCATAAGGGCACTGATCCCATTCATAGGGCTCCACCCTCATGACCTAAGCTCCTCCCAAAGGCCCCGCCTCCTAACCCCATCACACGGGCATTAGGATTTCAACACTGAATCTGTAGCAGGCAAGAAACTCCCAAGCATGAGGCAGAGTAGAAGTCTATCGTGCAGCCAGGCCACCAGGGTGCCCCTTGGGTGCCAGGTTAGTTGGCAGGATCCCCCATGGGTCCCAGACCAGGAGCCCTGGTGATGGGTAAGTCTTCCCGCCCAGCAGGATCCATTCTGCCACTCAGGTCTTCCCAGTCTCAACACAGTCTCAGGGCCACTTCCTCCCTGATGACCAAGTCACTTAATATTTCTGGATTTCAGTGTCCTCGTCTGCATTGTGGGGAAAACATAGTACCCCTTCCCACGGTTGCGGTGCCAGTGAAATAACACCCAATGCCGTGCCTGGCACAGGGCCAGTGGCCAGTAACTGGGAGCAGCACTCATCATTGTTGTTAATAACAGCCTGGGCGGCACTAGAAGATTTGGTGACCCATCTGTGAGGATCTTTGCAGAGCAGGAGCAGAAGAGATGAGGTCTTGCCCAGCGTGGGGCAGTAAAACCTGGCAGCAGCAGGATCTGGGTAGTGCATCAAGGGGCCACCTGCTGTTCTCCCCACCCAAAGGACTGGCACCTATTTCTCTGGCACCTCAGACTCAACCACAATTCTTCCTCCGGCTGGTCCTGAGACATGGTAGTTGACAAGGTCCTGAGCAAGGGAATACTCAATGCTTAAGAAGGGGCTGGGGGTTTGGGGCCTCCCCTGCCACTCCAGAGTGAAGACTTGGTCCTTAAACCGTGCTAGGGCTGGGAGAGGCAAAGGGCCACACAAGTATCAGATGCTGTCACTGGGTGTTGGCTATATGCCAGGCTCTGTGCAAAACACATAGACACTAACTGTGCACCATGGGGCTTACTCCTCCAGCCATTAGGAGAGGAGGTATGTGTCTGTTATCAGCATCAACAGAAACATCCCCATTTGATAAAGGCCTCAGAAAAGGTGAGAAAACTGCTCAACGTCCCACAGCCAAAATGTGGCAGAGCCAGAATTTCAACGAACTTTATCTGATAGAAGCCTCCAGCCTCTCCAGGATGACTCAACGTGAGTCTTGCTGCCCATGGCTCTGGCATCAAGAGGGCACTGCACTTATTTGAGTCAAGGAAATGAATTGCTTGCAGAGCCCGTCCATGACCCAGCCTGGGCCTCCAGGCCTGTTCCAAACATTGGAGACAAGGGGCAAGCCTGAAAAGGGGGTCCACTAGGAGGCTGCCTCTGCTGGCGCTTGTATGAACACCTGTGTGCGTGCATGTGTGTGTGTGTGTGTGTGTGTGTGCCTGCACCCACAGGCACGTGTAGACCCATGAGCCCAACCTCCACCTTGGCCTGGGAGAGAGTGGGGAAGGACTCTCTCCTGGCAGGTGAGGTGGGAAGGGCTGGGTGGCCCCACTGTCATCCCCACCTCAGTTCCTGGGAGAGGCTCTGATATTTTCCTGGAAAGCTGGCTATGGGTCTGGAGGCCTTTGGTCTCCACAAAGTCAAAAAGGGCACCGGCAAACTTCTCCAGAATCAGTTCTGACTTTATTTGCCTCTCTGAGCGTCCAAGACAGATGGTGGACTCGGGGCAAGTGAGGGCAGGCTCTCTCAGAACACTTCATCCCCAGATCCCACTAGCTCCTGAAAATCAACTTCCAAATGACGTTGCTCCAGAGCAAGCCTCACCCCAGACTCTGAGCCCTGCAGAATGGCTCCTGCATACTTGTCCCACGGGATGCAGCCTGGCGTGGTGTGAGGAGCATGAACCTTGGGGTCATCGGAATTTCAGCCCGGACTGATAGGTGCCATGAGGCCTGAGGCAAGTGACCCAACCCTTCGGAGCCTTTGTTTCCTCCTCTGTAAAATGGGGGTAATAACCACCCATGGTAGGTGCAGTCAGTGTGAATACTCCTACCGCTTCCTTTTCTCCTTCCTCCTTCTGGCTCTCCTTAACCTCCACTGACCACTTTACCGCCTAGCTTCGGGGCCCTCATTTCTCAGAATCCTCCCAGCTGTGGCCCGGCCTCGGAGCCTCCCAGGAGACAGTGGTTTTGCCACCCTTTCCTTGTGGCCTTCCATGGGCCAGCTCCCCTGAGAGCAAAGGCCTCAGAGCCCTGCGACTGGGGCCCCACCCTCTTGGTAAACACCAGTTGGGCACCAACTGACCTCAGGACGGAAGTGCTCGCCTGGGACCCTCCTCTTCCAGCCCTGCCCACTGCTCTATGTTCCAGGGGAAGTGCCAGGCAAACCTGGCATCCTCGCACCCAGGCCGCCTCCATCCTGGAAATAGGCACTTGGAGCCAAACCCTTGGCTGAAGGTAGAAGGAAGTTAAAGGTCCCTGAATGCCGCTTCTCTCCTGCCCTTCCACAGCTCCACCCTGGCCTTCCCAGACAGGGCAAGTGCTCTCTAATTTAAATTTTCTTTAATGATCCTGATAGACATCCATAAGGAAGACTTTACTGTTACCCGTTGTTTCTTAACAGCAAAGACAGAAATGAAATATAACAAAATATGAATCATTTTAATTCCAGGCAGTGGGGATGTGAGTGTTTTATTGTTGTTGTTGTTTTTGTAACACCTTTTTCTGTATTGTAAAAATTGCCCAAATTGCTCTAAATACAAATATTTTTTATATACTTTTTAACTTTTTTTAATGTTTATTTATTTTTGAGAGAGAGCACGAGCAGGGGAGGGGCAGAGAGAAAGGGAAACAGAATCCGAAGCAGGCTCCAGGCTCTGAGCTGTCAGCACAGAGCCTGACTTGGGACTTGAACCATGAACTCTTGAACTCATGACCTGAGCCAAAGTTGGATGCTTAACTGACTGAGCCACCCAGGCACCCCTTTTATATATATTTTTTAAGTGTCTTATTTATTTTTGAGAGAGAGAGAGCGAGCACGCAAGCAGGGAAGGGGCAGAGAAAGAAGGGGACTGAGGATCTGAAGCAGGCCCTGTGCTGACAGCCAACGAGCCTGATGTGGGGCTCGAATTCACCAACCATGAGATCATGACCTGAGCCAAAGTCGGACACTCAACTGACCGAGCCACCCAGGTGCCCCCAAATAAAAACATTTTTTTAAGATTTTAGTTTTACATAATCTCTACACCCAACGTGTTGCTCCAACTCACAACCTGAGATCAAGAACCACACACTCTACCCACCAAGCTAGCCAGGCACTCCTAAATAAAAATATTTTTAAGTCAATAAGATTCATATGGGCTTATTGGGGGAAAATTCAGGAAATACCAAAAAGTAGAAAGAGAAAAGTAAGAATCACTAGAATCTCTCCTCTGGAACCAGATCATTTATCTATTGGCTTAATCTCCTTCGGGTCCTTTTTCTAGCATATATTTATGTCCTTTTATTCTTTTTTAATTGAAATATAATTGACATGTAACATCGTATTTACTTTAGGTTCATTTTATTCTTTTTACCCAAAAAAATGGAATTATATTATTTAATGATCTTTTATCCCCCTTCACAATGTATTTTGGACAGTTTCCCATACCCTTGGACGTTAATATTTACTTTGTTTTAATGTCTATTTATTTACTTTGAGCAAGAGAAACAGCATGGGCAGGGGAGGGGCAGAGAGAGGGGGAGAGAGAATTCCAAGCAGACTCCACCCTGTTAGTGCAGAGCCCGACATGGGGCTCAAACCCACGAACCGAGAGATCATGACCTGAGCCAAAATCAAGTCTTTCGCTTAACTGACTGAGCCACCCAGGCCCCCCTGACATTAATATTTACTTTAGTACACTTCAGTTTTTTCCCATGTAATCATGAATAAGCTATATTTTTTATATTGGGATCCATATGGATCCCATTAGGGTCATACATTTATACCACTTATTATTTTTTCTTATCTGAAAAGTAGTATACTTTAGTGGTGGGAAAGTTAGAAAATACAGATGAGCAGACAAGTGACCATGGAAAAAATAAAAACCCTTGCAGCCTCACCTCGCTGAAATAACCCTTGCTAACATTTTTGTTTTTAACCTTCCTGTCCATGTTTTTATGTACATAGGCATATATATATGTATATATATATATACATATGTATATATATATACATATGTATATATATACATATGTATATATATATATATATATGAAAGCACACATTTTACAGTAAAATCAGAATCATGTGATTCATATTATTTTTAACTTTTTTTATTTTAAATTTTTTTGTCTACTTAACAATACATCTTACATGGATGAGGATGGTTTCAGCTACAAATGACAGAAAACCCAAAGTAACACATGTTAATTTCTCTCTCTAGGAACTGATGTCCAGAGGTAAGTGGCCCAGCCTGGTAGAGCAGCCCTGTGACCATCAGGGACACAGGCCCCTTCCACCTGGGGCTCTCCATCCAAAGTGCATGCCTTCCTCTAGTGGCCCAAGGTGGCCCTTGAAAGAAGCAGCAGCAGAAAAGAGAGCTCCTTCCCCTCAAAGGACGCTTCCTGGAATCCACACGCATCACACCTGCTCATACCCCACTAGCGGGATCTAAGTCCCACAGAACCCCGGGAAATAGTAGGGGTGATTTATCTAAGTAGGGCTTTTATTTGCTATAGATGACTGGCTTCTCTGCCACATTTTACAAACATCTTTCCAGTGCACATAGTTTTATATCCCTTTTTTTTCTCTTATTTTTTGGTGAGTGTTTGACCCCATCATTAAATATTCGTCAAAAGACGAAGAGTAGGGGATGGGGGGTGGGGGTAGGGAGTGTGTGAGAGGAGACCATGGACTTTCAGGAGCCAGGAGAGACCTGGTCCTGTAGAGGCTTAGGGGACTTGATGGAGCCCAACTCATTCACATTCAAGATCAACCAATGCTTTCTGTGCCCCTACTCAGGGTCATACCCTGTGCCAATGTCTGAGAAATGTCTCAGAGAAAGACCGTCCCTGCTCTCCAGGAGCCTAGTCAAGTCTAAATTCCCAAATGTTAGAGTTCAGCCTGCAGTGTTGCCTCAAACGCAGAATCCTCAGACCCACACCCAAATACCTGATGCAATCCGTGTTGGTGAGTCTAGAATCTGCTTGTCTTTCAGTCCCCTCAGGTGACAGATGAGCATGACCAGGAACCATTTTGATGGAGAAATAGAAGTCTAAGCATTTGAAGGAAGTCTCTAAACCAGGCAAACCTGGAGCCTCCATCAGCTCAGTATGTAGCTTGAATCTCAACTGAGCCTTAAGCTATAACAAAATAGGGGCAACTGGGTGGCTCAGCCAGTTGAAAGTCCAACTCTTGATTTGGGCTCAGGTCATGATACCAGGGTTGTGGGATTGAGTCCCTTGCAGGGCTCCACACTAAGCGTGGAACCTGCTTAAGATTCTCCCTCTGCACCTCCTCCACTCTGTCTTGTGTGTGCATGCTCTCTTTATACATACAAAGAGAAGGAGAAGGAGCAGGAGAAGGAGCAGGAGGAGGAGAAGGAGAAGGAGAAGGAGAAGGAGAAGGAGAAGGAGAAGGAGAAGGAGAAGGAGAAGGAGAAGGAGAAGGAGAAGGAGAAGGAGAAGGACAACAAAATGAGGACACCTGCCAGATACACCTGAACCCAAATCTCAGTTTCATCCTGAGTGACCTCAGGCAAATTATTTAACCTTAGACTCAGTTTTCCCATTTGTAAAATGGAAATAATCACGTGCTTCCCGTGTGAAAATAAACCTCAGTGCTTAGCAGAGTGTCTGGCACTCAACAAATGCTATATCTTATTATTAAGTTAATTTAAATGGTCTCTAGGTAAGTAATTATGGTGAGGGACAGGAGACAAGCTATATAAAGCATCTTATACACCTGGCTCATGGTGGCAGTCATTCAATAAATGGCTATTATTACTCCTACATCCTCGCATCCATTTCAATTCTAGGCAAGCATTTCATCTCCACAAGCTGTACCCACCACACAATTTTGTCCTCTTAATAGGAATCATGAATGAAGCCATGGATTCATGGCTCTGAATTGTAAACTTAATGTCTACCCCTAGTGCCTGCCCCAGCATGAAAGAGGTTTTCTCAGGCCCTTCCAGAAGGATGTGCAAACAGGTCAGCATGAGTGGGAACCTCAAGTCCCTACTTTCAACCCCCTGCTTTTAGGGGAGCCAGGCATAGCCCTGGGCCATTCACCCAGCACCGAGGGTCAGGGAGCTGTGCTCATCCAGGACTGCCGTGAGGCAAGAAGGGAGAGGCAGGGTGGTTGTTGATAACTACATTTTCAAGTGTTCTGTGGATGGCGCAGTTACCATGGTGATGCTGATGGCTCTGAGCAGAGCGGCAGCCTCTCTTGAGTTGTGAGTCAAGTTCAGCTTTATTTATTTAAAAAGAAAACCAACGCCCTGACCTGTGAAGGACAAAGCAACACACAGGTAGAGGCCAGGGGGCGACCGTGGCAGAGGTGAATCAGCGCACTCCTCGCAGGCCACCCGTCTTCTGACGTCAGATGACCCACCTGGCTACCAGGCCTGGAAAAGTCCACAGAGCTATGTGGCGAGGCCGGCATCTCAAACTGTGGCCCAGGAGAGGAAGCACAAAGAGAGGCCACATTGCCAGTCAGAAACCTCTTACTAGGAAGCAGATCCCATCAACTCTGGCCCGAGGGCCAGACTCTGAGGAGACTCAGCTCCGCCCTGGTGTGGGAGTCCACAGAACCCAAGGAGATAGGCAAGTCCGGCTCAGAGTCTGGCCCTGAGATGACCAGGGCTGGCTGACCCACCCCCCAGTGCACACACTAGCAGTGCCCTGTGGGGCAGGGCGGGGGGGGGGGGGGGGGCAGCAGGGTCCTGGAAAGGAACACAAAAATGTTCACCATGGGGCAATGGGGCCCCTTTAACCAGAATTCCTGCAGGGAAAGAGGGAATCATACCAGCACCTACTGGCAGGGTGGCCCTGAGAATGAAGTGCGATAATATTTGCAAATGTTTAACATAGAGCCTGGCTGACACATAGTCAGCGCTGGACAACTGTGGGCTATTGTTAACTTTTGTTCAGGCCCTTATCTTAACCCACCTGGATAGAACAGCCACAGCCTCCTACCTGATTCTTTGATTCTAGTCTTGCTCACCTCCAATCAATTGCCCATACCATAGCAGGGTGGTTTATTGAAAATGCATCCTGATCATGCTCTTTTTCTCCAAAAAATCTGCCAGTGGCTCCATTTACCTTCAGGATAACTCTTAGAATTCCTTGGAGGGGCCTAGGCCTTGCACGATCTGGCCCTTGGCTGCCCTCTCCAGCCCTGTATCTCACCACGCCCTGCCGGCCTTGATAAGTTTTGGCTAGTACCCTGATGTCAGCACTCTCCCCCAGGGTGCCAGGCTCTGCCGTATCTCCAGGATCTTTGGCATGCTGTTCCCTTTGCCCAGAAAGCCTAGCAAACACCTACTTATCCTCCAAGACCCACATCAAGAACTCCCTGTACTGGGAAATCTTCCTGTCTTCCCCTCACACGCAGAGCAGGCCACTCCCTCCTCTGAGCCACTTCGGGACCCTCCATAAAGACATTTATCACTTGACATTGCAATTATTGCAACACATGCCTGTGACACCTTTCAGCTTCCTGAGGGCAGCACTGATTCTAAATAATTTCTGTATGCCCAGAACATATCACCTAATGTTCACAAGGGAGGACTGTGAATGAATGAATGAATGAATGAATGAATGAATGAATGAAGACAGAAATCCTGTTTATAGAAAAGGAAACAGAGGCCCAGGTAGGAGCAGTGACTTGGCTAAAGTAGAGTCCTGAAGCCCTATAACTCTGGGCCCTTCGGATTCCAGAGACTAGGGACCATTCATTCATTCACCCATCCACCCCTTACTAAGCACCAGTCATACACCAGATACTGTGTTGCTCCCTAGATTACAAAGAATAAGATGCAGCCCTGACCCTCAGGAGCCCACAGACAGGTGGGATAGAATGATAGGTATACAGGCAATTCCCACACTCTTCACTGAGCTGGGACAGAAGATGTAGAAGAAGCTATGGGAATCCCAGGGACCACGATATGGATGGAAGTAGAGGGAGGCCTCTGCTTCTGTGTCTTCCACTCTCTCTCCCCCAAACTCTGGAGCCCAAGTTCCCACAGACAACCAGACCGAGGCAGCTGCCCTCCAGGAGCTATTCACACAGGTAAACGGACATATACACAGACACACACATACCCAAGACAGGTGACATGGGCATGCCTGGCCCTATGGGGCCAGACACATTTGCACCCCTCAGTGATCATGTCAAGAGCCATCGGGGTGCAAGGACAGATCAAATCAGACCACAGAGCATTTCCTGATGCTTCACACAGCTTTTGCACACCAGGTCTCACTGGATCCCCACTAGGTGGGGTCCTCCAGACAAGACAGATATATTGTTTTCTCCCCGCTTTCCAGATGGACAAACTGAGACTCAAGAGAGATTTAGATGACTTGCCCCACCCTGCTGCCTGCCTGGTCAGTGGAAATACCGGAACTGTCCTGTCATTCCCCAAGCATTTGCTAGCAATGTGTCAATGTGCTAGGCCTTCTGCTGGGGGCAAAGGATGCCAAGGAGAATGAGACCCAGCCCCTGCCCCTAGTGAGAGACAACAGCACGATGGCGATCCTCAAGGTGTCAATCTCAATGTCACTACTAACTAGCCGTGTGAGCTCTGCAACTTAGAGTTTTTGAGTCTCTGACTAAAAACATAAATTAGATCGAGCCTGTTTCATGCTCAAACCCTCTGGTGGCCCCCATCACCCTCAGAATAAAATCCAAACTCTTCGGCGGTGCCCCACATGCCCCAGCTCCTGCTTCCTTCCCCAGCTCTCTTCCTATCACTGTCCACCTCTCGCCCCGTTGGCCTCTTGGCCGTGCCTGCAGCAAAACAACTACCTCCAACCTCCAAACTTTGTACCTTCTCTTCCCTCTCCTGGAAGGTTTCCCCAGATAGTCACATAGCTAACACACTCCTGCCGCTCAGGTCTCTGTGTCTTCCCACAGGAGGACACCCTGAGTCCAAAATGATGGCCCTATCCATTCTTCAAGGTAGTATCTTCATATTACATGACATGATACTATGTGTATTTGACCATTTGCTTATGGCCTGTCTCTCCTACTAGTACAGAAGGGTAGGAATGTGCCCATTTTGTTTACTAGTACACCCTCAGTACCTAGAACAGTGCCTGGTACATAGTAGGAACTCAGTAAATTTTTATGACCAGGAATGAATAATCCTCAGTTTCCTCCCCTTTAAAATGATACAGGTAGCAGGGTACCTGGGTGGCTCAGTTGGTTAAGCATCTGACTTCGGCTCAGGTCATGATCTCACTGTTCATGAGTTCTAGCCCCACATCAGGCTCTGTGCTGACAGCTCAGAGCCTGGAGACTGCTTCAGATTCTGTGTCTCCCTCTCTCTCTGCCTTTCCCCAACTCCCTCTCTCTCTCTCTCTCTCTCTCTCTCTCAACAATAAATAAGCATTAAACAAAAAATTTTTTAATTAAAAAAAAATAAAATGATACCTACTACAACACAGACTTATAAGGATTAATTATGTTATAAATAGAAGATGCTTAGCTTGGGGCCTGGCAAATAGTTGGCACACAATAATACTGTCATTTCTGTTATTGCTGTTATTATTGGGGAGTTGGTGGGGGAGCAAGGGGCAATACAGGTGCAAAAACAAATTATATAGTGTGGTAACAAAGCTCTTACTTCTGAGCCCTCTCCTCCACTTTGGGGCCCAGGCGGCAGCCCCTCATGTTCCTAAAGATCAAGGACCAATGCTCTTGCCCTCTTGTCCGCAAGGGTCGCCTTCAGGGTCTCAGCCTGATGGCCAGGAGACCTCTGGGCCCCTCCTGGGCTGGGGGCAGTGGGCAGAGTCCAGACCAGGCCACAGAAACCCTTGATTTCCCCCCGGGAGCAGGCTCCACATCAAAGCCAATCTCAGAGGGGCGAGGCCTCGAGATAAATGGAAGATTAAAGAAGGCGAGGTCTCCACAGGCCACAGGGAGAGGCAGCAGGCAGGCGACCACAGAGGGGAGGCCCTGACACAGCACTGGCCACAGCCATCTTGGGGGGCAAGAGGTGAGAGGGGGGCCCAAACCTAGGCAAGTGAAGGCAGGGATGGCTAGCTTAGCCTGGGACTGACCCCCCAGTATCACACTTTGGTCTGGTCCTCCAGTCCATTCCTCCTTCTTAACCCTTTCCCAGTGGGGCAGCAGCAGGGAGGTTCATCAGAGGAACCCCAGAGCTTTTCTTCAGGAGAGTTTGTTTGGTCATTGGGTTCGGTCATTGGGGTTTGCTCCCTCCAGCAAAGGAGCCTGTAATGAAGACCTCCTGGCCCCAGTCTTCCTCCCCAGGAAGGTCTGTAATTAGTGCAGGAGGCGAGGCTGGGGAAGCTCAGACAATGTCATTTGAACCAGGATGAGACAGGGCTCAATTGCTAGTCTGCACATTTTTTTTTTTCTGGTGCCATTTCATATACAAAACTCCAGCAAGCTTAACCCCTTCCCAGCTGGGCCCCGATGCTGGGGTTTCAGCTTGGCATATCATCTATTCCTGTGCCCAATACGTGCCAATCTTGCCTGCCCTCACACACACACACTCCAATTCAGGTGAGCCATGATTTCCAGCTTCCCTAACATCCAACAAGTCATCTGACAGTCCATCATCCAACAAGTCTTTGCTGAGCACCACCAGATGCTAAGTACCAAGGAGAGAGGACCCAGAGGAAAGTCTACCATCTTGCCATCAAGGAGATTACAATCCTCTGAGAAGTGGAGGAATGCACACTAGAAACAGGTGGTAAACAATGCAAGACAGGATAGAATCAGACGGTGAGCACCAGCGAGAGGCAGGGAAGGAAGCCGCATGGAGTCAGACTGGACAAGATGGCCTCATGGAGGGTTCGCATGGGGTAAGCATTCTGTAAATACGTACTGAGAGAGCCATTTTCCTGGAGCAGAGCATTTCTGCAATCAGAGTCTGAGGGCCAAACCCACAAGGAGAAGGGAGGCAGACGAAGCCTGAGCAGCTCTGAGCCAGCCTCAGGTGGAGACAGATGTCAGAGTTTCTTGGGAGGCAGAGGCTATTGCTCCCTTTCCCATGCTCCTGAAGCACTCATTCTGAACCCCTGAACTACAGTTCATCTCACACTGACACACAACCTGATTTTAGATCTGAGACCCCCATGGACTCTGAGCAACCTAAGGGCTTTGTCTATTCACCTTTGGTCTCCGGCACTTAAGCACTGAGCCTAGCACTCAAGAGGTACTACTCAATAAATGCTTGTTGAATAGATGATTGAGCTTGGGTGAGACGGTGGAGGTGTGGGGAAGAATCTACCTCTACAGTCTTTCCCAGAGGGGATGCCAATTGTGACCTCACTGCCCCTGTAAGTCATATCACAATCTCTCTAACATATAAAGAGCTTCTAAAAATCAATAAGACAAGACCAACCACTAATATTTAAAAGGTCAAAGAATATGCACAGAGTCTACAGAAAAGGAAACGTAAAGTGTTCTAGGGCTTCTAAAAAGACTCTCAACCTCACTAATATAATGCAATCTGGAAACCATTCAAAAATTTACTAATGTCCTCTATTTGACAGACTGTAGAGAAACCAGCACTGTTGTATATTGCTGGTGGGGTGTAAACTGATATGAACTAGTTGACAATATCTGTCGACATTACAAATGCACATTCTCTTTGACCCAGCAACCCCCTTCCTGAGAATTTACCCTACAGATATACAGTGCTTGAACAAGGCTATCATTACAGCATTGTTTGTTACAATAAAAACTTGGAAACAATCCAAATGTCCATCAGTTGGGGACAGGTAAATGAATTATAGAGTCATACAATAGGTAGCTATGCAGCTATTTAAAAAAAAGAATGAGGAAGCTCTCTATGTACTAATATAGGCAGATCTCCAAAACAGATAAAATGGGGGGGGAAAGATACAGATGTATATAATATGCCTCTTTTCAGTTAAAAAAAGAAAACACACACACACACACACACACACACACACGCACACACACACATACGCACACACAAAGAAGGATACCCAAGGAAGTAATAAAATTGATTATATGTTTGTTTAAGGGTGGGAAGGTAGTGTGAGGATATAGGATATAGGAATGGGAAGATCACCTGTCATTTTATTCCTTTTTTATTTTTATTTTTTGAGTCATGTAACATATTATCTATTCAACAAATTCAAAAAGACCAAAAAAAAAAAAAAAAAAACACCCCAAACCCCATCTACCTAGATATGGGGGTTTCTAGGTTTTTTCCCAAGTTGCTAGGTGGAGAAGATTCTGTAGCAGCTGGCACCCCCTCCCTCACTTTCCCTCCTCAGGCCCTGCCAATATTTTCCTGAGGTCACAGGTCCCAGACTGTGGTGGCTGTCATCCCAACCCATACTTTATAAGCACGGACTATGAAATCAGACCAAGTCACTGTGTGAGCCTCAGGAAAACAGGATAATCCTGGTATCTGCCTCCAAGGGCTATAATGAGGCTCAAATGAGAAAAGGCATAGGAAATGCTTAGCATAGATTCTGAGACGTGATAAATGTCATTGTATAAATGTACCAGACCCACTGTTCATATTTTTTGCCAATATATTTATTAGGTTGTTGTCCTTTGCCTTATTGATTTATAGGAGCAATTTATAGATTCAGAAGACAGAGATACTGCAAATTGGCAGAGCACTGAAGGACAACTGGGCCATGATAAATGGCAGCTTGTGAGAACCATCATTTCTATGATTATGTCTCCTCTGGGCCATGCATGCTAGTATCTGCCGGCTTCCCACATTAGAGGCCCCAGGGTTCATCTGGACAGGCCCAAGGAACGGTGTCTTTATTCATTGGCTCTATGTCACTGTGTCTCTTTGCCAGCGTCCCCTGGGTTGCCAGGGACTGTCATTCTCCACTTCAGCTCTCAGAACAACAACATCCCTTTCCACTCTAGACCAGACTCATTCTTTCTGTCTTCCCCAGATGTCCCCAGGTTTGTGGAGCACATGTGTGGTGCCAGCTCCGGTAAGGAACGAATTCACTAATGGATAAGTATAAGGCCTAACCTGGGAATCCCTAAGTCTTCATCCAGGGGCTCCCAGGAGAGACAGACTCCAGATGGGCAGGCCCAACGGGATACAGCAAGGGATCAGGGCCCAGAATACACACCATTGGAGCCCCTCACCCTGATCTGTGGATCCCTGGTGCTTGTTTGCCATAGAGCTGAGAAAAAATGTGGCTCCCCTGGGCCCATATCCATTCATCTTCTCCAGGGAATTAGTCTGCCCTTCAATTCTGGAGGTTCCAGAAATGTTCCTCAGAGCATCTGGAATATATATTTCCTTTAACTGGTGATTGCCAAGGCCAACTCTGTTGGTTTTCTATTTGTTCTGCTCAGCCACGGGAGCTGGGGCTGGTCCTGAGGCTGGGGGATGCCCGTGGCCCTCAAAGTCCTCTCTCTGTTCATGACACAGGATGGGAGCCCTGACCTGGACCTGCTCTTCAAGGACAGGAGTCTGGATCAGGCCTCTGAGAGTTAAAGATTGAGTCTGCAAAGCCCCCAGGCTCCTCCCCAGGAAGCTCCCAATTACTGTGCAACTTGTCCAGTCCCAGAGTTTGGTGCAGTGGAAAGATCAAGTCAAACAGACCCAAGATCAAATTCTCAACTCTCTTGCTTAATAGCTGTGTGATCTTGGACAAATAACATGACCTCTCTGAGCCTTCCTCATCTATAAAAGTAAAAATATTTTTGTATTTATACCTATCACTTCAGCGTGTATTAAAGGTATTTGAGAAACCCTACAGACAAAGGAATTTGAAAGCTTTTAATAGAGGGAAAAGGATATGGAGAAAAGGGGATAAAAACTTAAGATAGGGGTGCCTGGGTGGCTCAGTTGGTTGAGTGTCTGACTCTTGATTTAGTCTCAGGTCATGATCCCAGGCTTGTGGGATGGAGCCCTATGTCAGGCTCTGCACTGAACATAAAGCCAGCCTGCTTGAGATTCTCTCTCTCTCCCCCTTCCAACCCCACTTCTCTCCCCTACTTGCGAAGTCTCTCTCAAAAAAAAAAAAAAAAAAAAAAAACTAAGATAAAGCCAGAGCTGCAGTTAGTTTGTGAAATGCACGCCCATGAAATCCTGTTGCAAGAGGTATGCTCCAGCAAATTCATCTCTGAGCTTCCTGACAGCCCAAATAAAGAAGGAAATTCAATGAGACACAAAATCCAAAGTGTCCATTAGATTAAAAATAGACCCACCACTCAGAAGCAACCAGCTTTTCTGTGCCCTGAAGTCAAAGGAAATCTCTCTCCTGGACCCTCCTAAAAGGGCAAGTTGGGAAGGGGGGAATGTGTGCACAATGATGGGGATACTATCTTCCAGGGCTTTTGTGTGTTTGAAATAAAATTAAATGCCTGGCGGTAACCCTTAGAGTGGCCAGCACATGGTAGGTGCTTAATATGTGCTCACTTCCTTCCTTCCTCCTAGTCAGTCCTCTCTTTTCTCCCAGGTAAGGAGTTATCTGTGAGATCTTCCATGCATGCAGCAGTCAGCTATTCAATCATTCATCACACACTAATTGAACACCTACTATGTGCCAAGCTCTGGGTTAGGCAAATGTGGGAATTGCTCTAAATCTAGCTAGTATCTTCCCTGCTGTCCCCAGATTCTTGGTTTCAGAAGCTCTCTGCCTTCTCCTGCCACCCACCCTTTTGGGTCTTAGGGCTCTGCCTCCTCCCAAGCACGCCTATAAACCCCAGGGAACCCTGCTCTTGTGGCTTACCCCTCATTCCCCACATAGCTTCAAGCTGCTCCCTCCTACCACCACATTCATGGAGCTCAGCCACGTGCAAAAGCACAATTAATATTCCACTCAGTCTCCCCCAGCCCTGCTGCCTATTGGAAGAAGATGGAAACCAGATTTGCGGCCGCACGCGCTGGCATGGATGTGCACAGAGGGGTGGGCCCACTCCTAGGTGTGAGCTGGCGCTTTCTCCCCAGAGACTTGCACAAGGGCACAAACGGCAGAAGCCCCACATGTGGGTCCACACCTCCACGCACAGGATCGTCCACTTGAGCAGGGTGTACATGCATGGTCACACCTCTGCAGGCTGGACACTCAGCTCCTGGCCAATCGATGCCCAGAGAACGCATGAGCTCCTCACACACAAAGCCCACATTTGCTTTCTGGACAGAGGGAGACAGAATCCTGGCAGTTCAGAGCTGATAGGTTGGGAATTTGAGAGACCATCCTGTCCAAAACCCTCATTTTACAGAAAAGAATCTGAAGCCCTGGCTTAACCTTGACTGTTATCAGTCCCCACTAAACTGAACACTGCCTGGGTGCATTTTAGCAAAGATTTGGATTTAAATGCCTGATGCTGCCTCTGTACCTCCTGGTGATGAGCCATTTCAGCCTTGTCAGCCTTGGAGGTTGGGGAAACTGAGGCATGGGAGCAGGCAGGGGGTGAACTTAGCAAGTGCAATAGATAATGGGTAGGGTTCAGTCTCTGCCTTTCCATACTCCTCTCCTTCCTTTCATCCATAGTTCCAGCTCTGCCAGGCCTCAGTGGGGCAGGATTTGCCGGGGAGTGTCCCCAACAACATGAGGGCTCATTGAGGCAAGAGGAAAGCCTGGCTTTGTTGACTTTTCTCCCCTGACTTCAGACTTAGAAAGCAAAGGGGCTGGAGGTTATATGCCTGAGTGTATGTCTCTGGGGTTGGAGCCAGTGGCCTGGGTTAGAGAGGCATCCAGAAGCAGAGTTGGTGCAGGTGACTCGAGGTAGAAGAAAGAAGGGTGAGTTCAGAGCAGGACTGAGCAAAGCAGGAAGCGGGTGGAGCTGTTCCCCAGGCGGCAGGCAGACAGAGGGCCAAGGGGCGGGCCTGCCTCCAGTCCAAAGATGGGACAGTAGAACAGAAATTCAGGGAAAGCAAAGCTAAAATAATTACCAGGAAAAGGAGTGGGAAGGGAGGCAAGTGTTTTCTTAGTCCTTAAGGAACTTCAGTCTTCAGAGAATTTGGAGAGGGAAAAAATCTATCTTCAAGGTCCTTCTCCAAGGCAGGGTGGCTGGTGATTCACCAGCTGCTGAGGAAGGTCCTGGAAGGCCCTCCCCTCGGCTCCTGCCTCTCCCAAGTGAGCAAAGCCAGTTCATCTGGGGTGAGTGGAAAGGGCCCTGGGTAAGAAGACTGGAGGCCCAGATTTCAGCCCTGCCTCTGCCCCACTGAAGCTGGTGACCTAAGGCAAGCGTCCTATGGCCCTAGGCCTTTTTTCCCTGTAAAACAAAGGAGTGGTAAGTCATAAGCTCTCTGAGCCTCAGTCTTCTCATCTGAGGGTTGGTGATGATAGTAAATCATGTTTCACTGAATATGAGAATCTGTGTCATCAGTTGTATGATGCACCGCTACTTTATGGACATTGAGAAGGAAAAAACAACTATAACACGCCATTGATTACAAGACACACTCTGATTTCAGTGATGTTAAAACATGCATCTTAGAAGCAATGAATATGATACTTATTTCACAAGCTTTTTCCAAGAATTAAATGCGATAATATAAGTAAAGTATTTAGTGCCTGGCACAAAGCAAGTACTCGATAAATGTCAGGTATTTTTATGGTTCAGGGAGGAACAGGTAAGAACCACAGGCCAAGGGGATGGGGAAGAGTGAGAGCCTGGGTCTGAAGCCCACCCCCACCCCCCTGGCAGGGTGCCACCCCAGGGACACTAGCCCCAGCAGGGGGCACAGGGAGAGCAGCCACGAAGTCCATTTTAGGGAACCACGAGAGAACAAAGGGCCCCATCTGTGCCCCGGAAGTCAGCTTAATCTCCAGGATGAATACCTTTTCATTTCTCAGAAGTTCCTGTTAGAGTATGCCAAAGTGTTTTTCCCTTTACAATCCGGGCAAACAAGGCAGGTTTACTTTGGGTGACCTTCTCACCACCACCCAGGGCCTGCCTGCTGAGTGTAAATAGCCAGCCATGCACCCTTCTGGAGGATCCGGGCAGGAGCCTGAAAAGTCTGAGTGCCAGGGTTCCTAAGGACGCAGGTCCTTTACCCCTTCCCAGTCCACCCTCTGACAACACCTGTCTCCGTATAGGCACATTTGGAAGGTCCTTGGAGAGGACAGGACCCTATGGGTCATTACATGTCTCCTATTTTATAGATGTGAAAACTGAGACCCAGAGAAAGACAGTGACCCTCCAGGGGATTCAAAATGTGGCAGTCCCCATCCAAGATACACCCCCCCCCCACACACACACACACACAACCATCCCTGCTCACAGCTCAGCCTGACAAGGAGACCCACTCTCCACCTGACCTTCCGTGTCTGGGACAGGCAGGAAGCTTATCTCTGTCCTTTCTCTCCTGTGCGTCACTGCCTGGGCTGGGATATATTTATTCATTTCACTTCACATCTGAAGCAGCTGCTGAAGAGCAACAACCAGATGTTCCCGAACCCATAATAGAAGGGGCTACAGCCTGTCCTTTTCTTGACCTGGATTGGGGTGTTTACAGAACCAATCTCAGCCTCCTTCCCCTGACCCTTCAGATGCACAGAAGGGGCCTGAGAGGGGCTGGGTTGTGGCACCAGGTCCAGGGATTGGCAGGGAGGGAGCAGACCCTCCCTGTTGGCTTAGAACCCAACTTTAGACCCAGTAGACTGTCTAATTTCCTCTCCCAGAAAATCAGTAAGAGAGAATAGAGAAGGGATGCACTGCTTACAGAAAGCTTCAGGTGGGCCTTCTAATCTGAACTGGCACAATTCTTTTCGGTGCTGGAATAGCACAGAATCTCGAGCCTCAGTGTGGTAGCACATAGCGGGCTTGTGTAGGGCATGGGGTTTCACATTCACCTTCTCACTCCCATGTCAATGCCTGTTCCTCCCAGTCTTTCTCTTCTACTTGCTCTTCTCTCTGTCTGGAATGCTTTTCCTTCCATCTTGCCCCATTTTACCTCTCAGTTCAGGCTTCTGTTCTCAGCTCACACATCGCCTCTTCGGAGAGGACTTCCTTCCCCCCTTAATTGTATCGTACTACTTTATTTCTTTCGTGGTCCTCCCATTATCTGAAATCAGCTTCTTAAATTTCTTCTACCCATTCTTTCCTCCTTCACTCCAGAAAAGTTCTTAATCACTGCTGTATCTCCAGTGCCTGGTCTAGGGAAGGTTCATATGTGCTCAATAATATCTGCAGAATGTGTGGCCAAATCCCCTGCCATTCCCTCCATTCCAGAAAAAAAAAAAAATTGATCATGTTCCTACTACAAGACAGGCTCTGCACTGCCCATTCCCTCTCTCTCTCTCTCCCCTTCCCCCCTCCCCAGGATTTCTCCTGGGAGATTCTGCCTCTCAGACCCCACAGTGCCGGAACCAGAATGTCTCCCCAGGATTATTTTCAATGGTTTCCTGGGGTGTTCACCTGGGTAAGAATCAGGAAAGAGAGGACACTCTAATCCTATTTATCTAAAACTATATAATCTTCCCCAATCACTTAAATGGTGCCTCTGTCTCTAATTACAGAGCTGGCTGGGAGGAACACAGGCACAATTTCCAGCCAACCTCAGGCAGAGGGACACTTTTGTTCCTCCTGGGGGCTGCAGGAACTCCAGGTTGGGAACCAGGACCCCAGGCACCTGCTCACCCACCACAGACTGGCATGATGACCCAGCCAGAGACTGCGTCCCGCCCCCTCTCGAAAAGGGATCAGCCACATTCTCCGTGTTGGAATGTTCCCCAGTTGGCCAGATGCGATGCATTTGGGAAGCACACCCATGGTCTCAGCACCCTAATTCTACCTGTCACTGTTTTGAGAGTCAACCGATTGCTTTTTGGCCCACTGGGTCTGCTCTGAGTTGCATTGCTGGGTGAACCAGTCCCTAAAGCATGGGCTATACTCTCAGTTTTTCAGGAGCAAGCTCTCCAGGAGGCCTGGGAGCTAATAGTCATGTGACAGCCCGGAGGGTCAGAACCTTATTCTCCAGAACTATGTCAACTGGGTCATGAGATGGAGGGAACGCCATGTGCCTGCCTACCCGCCCCAGGCAAGCAAACAGCTTCTATCTCAGCCTCTGTGTGTGCACCCACCTTGGCACTGAGAGAACAATTTCGGTGACATTCTGGCTTAACTGCAGTGACATCTCTGCCTCTTTAGGGCCTTTTGGTTCCTGAGCTAATTAAAAGCCCCAGACAGAGAGAACACACTTAATCCTATTAATGACTTGTGGGCAAGAACCAGTGTGCTCAGCCCTCTCAGGGAGCGGCTTTCTGAACCACCTCCATTTGTTCAGGTGCCTGGTGATTGTTTATCAGCCCTTTCAAGAGATTAAGCTGTACTCCTGAGCAAGCCACTTAGGTAATGGATCCAGGGGACCTGGGGATGTTTGGTGATCATGGGGTTGTGCAGCCAGCCACACTTGGCAGGATCCATGCCACTGTTCTTCAACTTCTTTCTGTCCTGAGCCATTAAAGAGATGATTGAACAGAAAAAGGGTCCTCGCCTCATTCTGCTGTTCACTGGGTCCTTTCACACACAGAAAAGCCGGGTACAGTCCTTGCCCTGAGGGATCTCAGAGTCCAATGGGGTCATAGACTTGTGAGCAATGACAGTAACACCTTAGACTAGCCACACAGGAGGTAAGCACACTGTGTCCCTTGAGTATATAGGATACCACCTGCTCCAGCCTGCAGGCCAGGGAAGTCTTCCTGGAGGAGGAGATATGTGAAAATCTCCCCATCCAGAGACCTGCTGAGGGGCCCATAGATGGAACTCCCTGACTGAATTTCTAGCATAAGGGCTGGAAGAATGGCAGTCACTCAGCTCCCTCATGAACTTGAGAGTGGCTGGCAAAGCCTTAACGAGATGCTGAGGTTTCAGGAGCAGTTATTGGCTCCAGGCTAATTTTGCTTCCAGACCCTAGAGATCAGACACATTGGCAAAACATTAACTTGAAGATGTCTCTTTAAAAGAGGAGGGACCATTCCCCAGGCCTCTCCCTCTTCTCATTAATATGAAATTTATCGTGAATATTGATGTGGGGGCGTGGCCCTTCGGCCAGCTGGGCTAACCAGCCAGGGGTTCCCGGTTTCACTGAGAGGAAAGTGACAGAAGCCGTGCAGAGGGAGGCGCAGAGAGAGAGCGGAGCGCCGGGCAGCCACCCAGTCTCGGGGGAGCGCTCAGCTCCCCCACCCCCGGCTCCCACCCTGTCCGGGGGGCTTCTCAGGCCCTCAGCCCCACTCGCAGGCTCCCCATGGAAGCCAGCTGTGCCCCAGGAGGAGCTGGAGGAGGAGGAGTCGGCTAAATGCTCGCGGTGCGCCCGGGGCCCCAGAGCCCAGCCAGCTCCGCGCCTCTGCCCTAAGGCCCCCGCGCCCCCAGCGCCCCCCGCGCCCCCTACCCGGGGCTGCGCCGCCTGCGCCCGCCCCTCCCCGGGGCTTCGCCCCGGACCTGCCCCCGCCCGCTAGCCACTGCTCAGGCAGGAGCTCTGGGCCGGGTGCGCCGCCGCCCTGGAGTAAGGGAAGAGCAGGCGAAGAGGGTCTCCGGAGCCGGCCGCGATGGACGCCGTCTTGGAGCCCTTCCCGGCCGATAGGCTGTTCCCCGGATCCAGCTTCCTGGACCTGGGGGATCTGAACGAGTCGGATTTCCTCAACAATGCGGTAAGATGAAGGGTCTGCGTCCCCCTTCCACCACTCCGCACCCCTCCTCGCAGCGCGCCTGGGCCCCCCGGAAGGACGGGACTACACATCACTGGGCAGAAGCGGGGGAGGGGGTTCGGTGCAGGGTCCCAGAAGGACACGTGTATAGAGCTCTGAGATTTGGAGACTAGATACCTCGACACCTCCCTAGTCCCTGAACCTGGACCGGAGCCTCTGAGCTTGCGCCAGTGCACACCCCTCCTGGGGGCTCTGTCCGCGGGTACGTTGACCTCCGCCTTTTGGGGGAAGGGGACGTCGAGGCGTCGGGGCCAGCAGATCCTCGGATATGAGCCCGAAAGACACCAGTCCTGCCCCCCCCCCCCCCCCCGCCCACGTCTTCTAGCAGTCCTCTACCCACCCCCGGGTTCCGGGACCAGATTGGGTGCAAAGTGGCGGCGCCCCTTCCTGCGCCCCCTTTAGGACCTCGGTGGCTCCGCGGTTGGTTCTCCGCTGGGGGGCGCACGGGGAAGTGTTCGGAAGGCCTAGGACCCGACGCGCCTTGGGGGGGCCAGAGCCGTACCAGGGTTGTGAGCCAGAACTGGAAACTTAGGGGTGCTGCTGCGGCAGCCCCAGAGAGTCAGCCTGAGATTCCCCAGAGAGGGAACTAACGCTCAGATGATCAGAGCAGCACAGGGTGATAGTTCAGGAAGAGGGAGATCTTTCCCCCCATCTCTGTGTCTCTAGGTCTGTTTCCCTGTCCCTCTTGTCTCCTTGACTTTCTCTCTCTCCCTGTGTCTTCATGACTGTCTCTGTCTCTGAGCTTGTCCTTCTCTCTCTCTTCCCCTCCCTCCCTAAGGAAACGTGGCTTCTCTCTCTTCTTCCCTCCCTTCCTCCTTCTCTCAGGCTCGGCCCTAAAGCCCTGCTGAGGGGAGGGGCATGGGCTCCGCAACCCAAGAAAATATTGGGTTCAGAAGGGCCTGCTGGGTTGAATCTGGTGGGTCCCCCCGCTCCATGCAGTGAAATGTCAATCCTACTCTCCCCCCTACCCCGCCTTGCTCTCTCTCTCTCGCCCTCTACACACACATACACATACACACACACACACACACACACACACACACACACACACGCCATCTAAGGGGTGCTGGCTGGCCTCTACCTCCTGGGACTAAGATGAACTTGGCCAGACAAGAGCCAAATGCATAGAGACGTCAAGGGTTGTACATCTTGGACTTCCGTCTAAATTGTCCCAATTTGCTAGACTGACGGTAGGGAAACAAGCCAAGGGACAGGAACCTGAGTCAGGGAGGCGTGGGGTGTGAGGTCTCCCAGCCCTCCATTAAGGAGATCTGGGTCACCCTGTTCTCTGAGGACGGCCCCGGTCCCAGTCAAAGGGAGCACACTTCTGCACACAGGCCAAGTGGAGGAGGGGAGAGGACTTGTAGTGGGAAGACCTGGGTTCTAGTCCTGCCTCTGCTTCTGCCTCCCCCTGTGAGCCTGGGCCATGCCACCAGCTTTCCTTCCTGCACCTCTGCTTCTTCATCTATAAAATGGGGAGAGGTTGGATCAAGTCTTGCTAAGGACGGTCTGGCACAGATCCTAGGAGTAAAATGGCAGGGACTTAGGGTTCCATACCCCCTTCCTGAAGTTGGTAACAGATACTGGTCAGAGGGAGAGGGGTTTGTTGGAGTTTGTACCCTTGCAGCCAGAGGGGAGTGGTAGAGCCCCCACCACCACTACCACCATGAGGTGCCCTCAGCAGCTCTGAGTAGGGCTTTCTTCTGAATGAACTCTGCCGCCTACAGCCTCTTCCTGCTGCTCCATTCAGCCTTGTGTCCCCAGCTGCTCATCTGGGCCTTGGTCCAGCGCAGGAAAGGAGGCAGGATCAGACAGTGGTATCCAGCCCTGGAACTGGGGAGGGAAAGCCCTGCTGGGGAAACTCCTGACCTTGAACCTAGGCAAGGCCAGGCCAGGCCAGGCAGGGAGAAAGGAAAGGATTTCTAAGAGGAGAGACCAAGAACTCCTGGGCTGGGAATCAGGAGATTTGGTTCTATAGCTGTCCTGCCACCAGCCAGGTGGGCGGTTCAGGCAAGTGACTTTTCTTCCTCTGGGCCTCCCTCATCTTACAAATGGAGATACAGATCCTTCCCCATAGTGTTATTATAGAGATTTAGTGAGAAAATTAATTAACAATTAATGTAGGAATGTGCCTGGCAGGTAAGTTTCTATAGTTAACTTATTCCAGAAACTAGATGGGGTTGTGGTAAGACCCACTCATCCAGGAGTTGCTGTGTGACCTTGAGCAAGTCATTTTCCTTCTCTGGTACCTCCACTTAGATGTCTAAGATCCCTTACAGTTGGGACCATGTACCAACCCTACCCCCCAACGCCTTCTTCCTTCTGCATGAGGATAGGAAAATGTTTCCAAGGTACGGATGGGAAGGGATGGAGTCTGTGTGCTTCTCAGTCTGGAAGATGGAGAATAGGGTATTCATTATCCTTCTTAAAAATCAGATAAAAGCCGTAGAGTCATGTGGGAAATGTGTGTGCTCTGTTGCTCCGTGCAAAAAGAATAAAAAATTATGCTCACCCTGAACACAACTCTGTCAGAAATACACATTTGCTTGGACAGAGACAGAATGAATATGCAGTTCAAGTCCAGTGTGCTTGAAGGTGGTCAGGGGTACTTTATTTTTCCCTTTATGCTGTTCCCAGCTTATCCATGTGATTCTCAGAGACACCCCTCCAAAGGGGCTGCCCTTCCTACCAGATGTGGGGGAGGGGGGCTTCTCCTCCCTCTACCTCTCTCACGGTTCCTGATGTGGCCACTGGAGAGCCCTCATCCCCTGTATCCTATATCCTTCACCCCCTGGGCAGGTATGAGGGAGGGTCTGGTGCTCAGAAAGCTGAGATAAAGGGCCAGAGAGAGAACAAGTTGTGTCTCCAGATAGAGACACTAGGGCTGTGTGCATCTTGCCTTCTTCTTCTGGCTAAGGAAAAGGGATGACTCTGGTTTCTCTAGAGGGAAATGGCTCTGGATCCCAGAGATGCCCCAACTGGGAGGGTGTGGGGAGGAGGAAGAGAAGGAGGAGTGCTGTTGTCTCAGAGGGGAGCAGCAGGAAGCTGCAAGGATGTTTGCTCAGTACATTCATTTACCTCCCAGGCCAGGTGTGGGAATGACTGGGACCCAGGCACCAGCCCAGGGGAAGGGGGGTGCGGGGGCTAAGCCAGGCCCGTAGCCTGGCTTCTCCTGAGCTAAATAGAGAAACAGAGAACCACTACAACCACCACCCCAGCCTTGGGGGATTAGGGAGATTAGAGAAGTATGTGCATTTGGGTGTTCCTATGTCTGTGTGTGGGCCTTTAACAGCCCCTAAAAGGGGAGGGGTGTGTGTGTGTGTGTGTGTGTGTGTGTGTGTGTGTGTGTGTGTGTGTGTATTTCTCTTTAAATTCTCACCAACAGGAAAGAGGACCTAAGGGCCAAGGCACTCTGGTCTCAGAGTAGAATCCCCTAGAAAAAGGACTAATGGAGGAGCCAAAATCTTAGGGCTCCAACCCAGGAAGGGAGATCTCCCCACCTAGTCCTCTCCCAAGACACTGAGTTTGTTTGGGGTAAGGGTCTTTTGTTTTGTGTTTGTGTCCCCCACTGAGATACAAGCTCCTTGAGGGCAGGGGTTTATCTGTTTTGTTCACTGCAATATCCCCAGTGCCCAGTACAGTGCTTGGCACAGAGGAGGCCTCAGTCAACCATGGCTAAATAAAGGAAAAGGGACCCAGGCCAGACCTCACATGTTTTAAGGAGGAGGAAAAAGGGTGCTTAAGCTCACCTACTCCCAGCTATCAGGATCCTGCAGCCCATATACTGTCTCTGAAATTCAGAAGGGATTTCCACAATTTCCAATGAGTTGTCATTGCCTTAAGCCATCCCCATCCTATGGCATGGACCCCCGCAGCCCCCAGACTAGGATAGTCTATAATGATTTGACCTGCAGCAAATCTGAACTTGTGGCCTAGGCCTTGCCCTTGAACACTGGCTCTGGGGCTTCCATCTTTCCCAGTTTTCTCTTGTTCAGGTTGCTCTGGGACTCCTAGATCCACACTTAGCTTAAAACTAAGTCTCTTCTAGTCCTGCTGCAGGGCCTTTGCATATGCTGTTCCTGACATCTAGAATGCTTTCCCTCCAGTTCTCTCCATCTCATCTTCCTCAATACAAATGTCACCTCTTTAGAGCAGCCTCCTGACCACTTCAGGTGGGACCTCCTATTTTCTACTTCAGTCCTTTGATTTCTTTACAGCCTTCATTCCAGTGTGCAGACATCCATTTCCTCCATTAAGAAAGCAAGCTTGCAAGTTCCATGAGAACAGAGACCCTGTCAGTTCTGTTCATTTCCATAAACCTAACCTGGTGCCGTGACAAAATAGGGGCTTAATGTAGAAAATTCCATCATAAGGCAACGAGCCAAGTCCAAACTTTAAATTGTGTAAAATGTGGAGTTACGTGACTTCAGGATCAATGAAAAAGCAATCATTTTCAGTGGGTCCATACTATTACAAAAAGCACAAAAGTAAAGATTGTAAAACCTTACTACATGCAGCAGACCAACCTGAGAAAGCTCCAGAGGAACACGAGACAGTCACTTCTTTATCCACCGCCCAGAGATAAGAGCTTCGCCCACCTTTATTTGAGATGGGCTCCACACGCAGAACAGAGACAAGTTTTGCATTGTAGTGGACTTTGCTCCATTTCAAGGATTTACTTGAAATTTGTAGAGGAAATTACTTCAGACCAGGGCAGTCCCTATAAGGGAAGGAGAGAATGCTTTTTTGTTTTTTGAAGTTTATTTACTTTGAGAGAGATTGAGAGAGAATGCACGAGCCAGGGGAGGAGCAGAGAGAGGAGAGAGAGAGAGAACCCCAAGCAGGCTCTGCCCTGTCAGCGCAGAACCCGACTCGAGGCTCGATCTCATGAACCATGAGATCATGACCTGAGCCAAAATTAAGAGTCAGATGCTTAACCGACTGAGCCACCCAGGCGCCCCGGGAGAATTTTTTTTTAAAAAGACAGGCCTGAGTGTTCAAGAAATGTATTGATAATTCCAGAAGGGGCCCCAGGGTTCTCAGGGTCCTGGCCGGACCAGCCCTGAGGGTGATGGGGATACTGGATCCCACAAAAATTCTGCCTGTACCCCAATCTACTCTGAGGTCCCTCAGGCTTCCCTGGACCAGCTGGGACTTTGCTTGGTCCTTCTTCGATGCATACATCCAGTTCTTTAACAAGTGGGCACCGAAGGAGCCCTATGCTGGTCACTGTGCATGGTGACCTCCAGCCACTGACAGCCAAATGAGAGAGAGAGAGGGAATCACAGTGGCAGCACCACAGGGCGCCGTAATGGAGCTGAGCAGGGCAGGAGCCTGAGGAGTATCCAGCTGGGGTGGAGGTCACAGAAGGCTTCTCAGAGGAGGTGACCTGGCACACTCCCTCCATATTGGTTCCATCCCCATTGGCAAAGGAGTTTCTGGAAGGCACTGTCTCTGAGATTGGAAAGGAGGGGACCTCTCACCTCTGTCCTCAAGGCAGGGGTCCCATGGAGTGGGTCAAATTGGGAAGAGAACCACCTCCTCTCCCTCTCATTCTCCGTCTCTCCCTCTCTCTTCCTCTCATTCTGGTTTGCACTTTGCTAGGGTGAGAACAGTTTGGGCTCTCAGATATCAGAGGGGCCCCGCCTTCATTTGCACCCACCGCCATCCTCAGAGCACCATGGATGCCTAGAGCATTAGGGGCAGAGACAGCAGGGTGCCTGGCCTGTGAGAGGAGAGGCCCCACATCCCATCCCATGCCCTGTCCTCGTACTCACTCTGGGATGCTGCTCCCCAGCCCACCTGGGAACTTGGACCTTTGCTCTCTGTAACTCCTGGGGCTCCCCAAGAGGGTCTATTTATGTCTGGCCTGGCCTGGCTGCTGTGCCAGGAGAGAAGAGATGAAGGACACACCCATCTTGTGTCTCCCCCTCCCCATACCATGTGCCTCCTGCAAGTCCTGGTACAGAGTCCCTCCCGGAGCATCCCTCTCTGGGACCTGGCTTGCCCCTGAACCTCCCTCAAGAAACCAGCTCCAGATGCTGAAGAACAAGCTGTTCTTCTGGAAGTCTCTGCGCTCCAGGGGGCAGGATGGAGGAGGAAGATTTGGGTGGAGTTAAGTCAAGACCATGAGCATTGCTCTGGCTGGAACACTATGTAACCCCCTCTAGCAGACTAGAAGTCAGAATAAGTGGCAGGGACCCTTGACCGGGATAAGGGAGAAGGTAAGGATGGCGGGGGGGAGGGGGGGGGGCCTGGTTCTGGAAAAGCTGGGAGGGGTAAGAAATGGCCCAGAACTCTGACTGTTGGAGACAATATGTCAAAGGGATTGATTTCCTTGGAGTGTCAGAGGTCCTGATCCCCATGACCTGGACATAGCATATCATCACCAAGGCCAGCTTGACAGCCGGGACAATAGTAGGCTTCCCTGCTGCCGGGTTCAGTGTGCCTCCTCTCCCAACTCTCCCAGGACAGAGCCCTGCTGTAGCTTCCTTGCCCCTTGGCTCTTGGCCCAGGAGCCATTTCACCCATCCCAGAGAGGCTGACACATCTGGGCTGGGCTGTGTGGTCCAACATAACAGCTGGACGGCAGCAGCTGTCCCCCCTTTCCCCTTCCAAAAGAAAAACAAAAATGAAAGCAGCAAAGGAATAAGGCAGGCTCTTCGGGCCCTCATGGAGAGCCAGGAGGCAGTTTTACAGCGGTGATTGAGGGGGGCCTGCTTCCAAGGCAGGCAGGCCCGAGCCTTTGCCCATGTGTGTGTCCCTCTGCCCCGACTGTCCTCACCTCTCCTCACCCTGTTTCCCTAACTCCCCATGTGACCTTGGGCAAATCACTTCCCCTCTCTGGGCCTTGGCTTCCTCACTGCTGAACTAGACTGAGAATTCTTTGAGAGCAGAGAATGACAGACGATCCTTTTTTTCTGTTGGCTAGTTATAGCTATAGTGACCGAGTGCTGAGGAAATGCTTATTTATTGGATGGATGGATGGATGGATGGAAGGAAGGAAGGAAGGAAGGAAGGAAGGAAGGAAGGAAGGACGGGAGAGAGGGAGGGGTGATGAATGGATAGACAGGTAGATAAACAGACAGTGGAAGAAAGGACATTTCCACGCATCTAGCTTGAATGGTATTTTTAAAAGTGGATTTTATTTTTTATTCAGGTAGTGAATTTTAACCTAAATTCCACATCTACCTTTCACTTTACCATAATAGCCTCTTCTATCATGAAAGAATATATCACGCACGCATAACAATTATAAAATATAATAAAATGGATACGTGTGTACTCACTACCTCATTGAAGAAATAGACCCGGCCCTGAATATCTGGAACTCTCAAAGCTGCATGAGTTTGAGGGAGAGGGGTGCTGTAGACTGTGAAACCACTCCACTCTGGGAAGATTCTGAACAGGGATGTCCTGAGACCCCGTGACTACTCCCAGATCCAACTTGTCCAGACAGCAAGTGCACAAGTCAGATAGCGATACCTCAACAAACACTGGGGAGCTGAGCCATATCTGAGGTGGGGTGTGATGGCCATTAATGGTCACCTTTAACTGCTCAGACCTGGGAGCAAATCCTGGCTCTCACCATTTGTCATCCCTGTGACAGATGCCTTAACTTCTCCCAGCTTGTTTTCCTCATCCATAAAGTATGACCATAGAACGTACGGTTCTTACAAGGATTCAATTAGATAAAGCCTCGCACAGTGCCTGGCATGTAGTAAATCCTCCATAAACTATAGTTGCTACTGCTGGTTTTATTCTGATTGTCAATGTCATGGCCTGAAAGGAAGGCCCCCAGCATTGGACAGCCCTTGGAGGAATGGCCCACCTTCTCCATCCCTGTGATGAGCCCTGGTTGTAGGGATTTTATTTTCTTATCTGTCTGACCTCTTTGGAGCCGGAAGGCTCTTTTGGGTAAAGCGAAAAGATGCCAGACCCCTTCTCAGGGCTCTTTCTGGGCTTCAGGAGAGAGATGGCCAGGGATGAGCTACATCAGGGCCCCAGGGGAGGACCCGGTGCATGGAGTTTGGGGCTGTATATTGTACCTGGTCCTGTATTAGGTGTTGGGATGGGGCAGCAGAAAATCAGCCATTCCTTCAACAACCAGTGTTTTCATGTGTGCTTAAGAGCACAAGCTCTGCAGTCAAGTCTTGGCTTCAAATCCTGATTCAGCCTTTTGCTAAATGAATGAACCTGGAGAAGCTACTTAACTCCTCCGTGCCTCAATTTCCTCAACTTTTAAATGGCGGTACTAACTTACCTTCTGAAAAATAAAATGATATACCACATGGAAGGAGTTAGAACAGGGCCTAGGACATAAATATTAGCTATTATTATTATTATTATTAGGCACACTATATCCCAGGCCCTGTGGGTTATAACGCCCAGCAGAGGGTTCAAAGATGAACTCTATCCTGGATCCTACCCTCAAGGAGGTGAAAGTTTAGAAGGAGAGATGGGTCCCACTGTGCCTACTTAGAGTTCAAGACATGATATTAACCAGTGACCCAACAGTCTATAAGTGCTATGGTGGTTCAACAGTTGGTACAGGTAGGCAGTCAAGGAAGGCTTCCTAGTGGAAGTGACATTTTAATTGGGCCTTAAGGATGACAGTAGTTGGAATGAGGAGAGATAAAGGGCAAAGGCATTCCAGACACAAGGATTGGTATAAGCAAGGGCCCTATGGCAATGGAGTTCACAGCAGTTTTGAGGAGCTAGGAGTGCTCATCCAACTAGGATGGAGGGAAGAGAAAGATGAGGGGCTCCGTCTATAGTGGTAAGTTGAGACTCATTTATAACAGACCTTGAATACCATTCTTAGGAGCTGGGAGTTTTTTCAGCAGGTGGGAGATATTTCTGAGCTGGACACAATGGTGGTCCCAGCAACTCTGAACTGTCTCAGTGCTAGGAGGTCTAGGGTCCACTAGGAATGAGCTGTCAGCCTGTCTGGATGATAAGGGGCCCTCCCCAAAGGGAGAAAGAATTGTGAGCCCTCCCTGAGTCTGGGGCAGCCTGAAGCAGCAGCTGACCCCAGGTCCCTTCTCTCCTCTGACTTCCATCCCGCGACCCGATGTGACTTGCACACTGGGCTAGGAGTACCAGTTCCCATCAGGCTCTATCATCCCCAGCCCTCAGGGCCAGGCCCAAGGCAACTCCACCCTTGCAGAGGAACAGGCTTCTCTCTTTGGAGCTGAGAGCTCCAGTCTGTGAACCCTTCCTCCTGGCCCAACCCCAGGGCCCTAATGGGGTTCCCCCACCCCTCATATAGCTCAAGACCCTCCACTCTCAGGCAAGGCATGTCCCTGTTGCGCCCAGGGGTCTCGAAGGATCTGAGCCCTCCTTCTGAGGCCAGCCTAGCCTGGCATCTCACCTCCTTGGCCCTCCCAGCCATCAACTGGGACAAGATGCCCAGAGCCCTTTTCATCATCCTCCCAGAGAGGAGGCCCAGCCCTGCCCTCTGCTGCCCCAAGGCCTTCACCCCTTCCTCTCCCAGAGCTGCAAATCAGTTCCACATTCGGGATCTGGCATGCACTATCTGCTCAGAACTTTCCCCTCCCAGTTAGCTCAGGCTCCCATCTCCCCCCACCCCACATGGTCAGCCCATGGGGTCTGCAGAAGGGGAAGGACTCCTGCCTTCCATGACCCCTTTAGAGGGCTGAGAGGGAGCTAGACTATGGCAAGGTACCAGAGGGACTATGGACAGGAGGCCCTCTCAGGGAGAGATGAAAGAGAAAGGGTAGAGGGGGGTGGGGCAGAGGCAGAGCTTGAGCGAGCATAGGAGGGGATGAAGGGTTGGGGGTGGTGAGGGAAGGAGCGAGGTAGTTCCCAGCTCAGCACATTCCTGAGACATCTGGACGCTCTGGAAGAGCCCCAGCTGGCCCGCAAGGCTGTGGCTCCAGCTTCTCTGCTCTGTGATGTCAGGACCCAGCAGTCCCCCCTCCTCTCAGAGTCCCACTGGCCTGAGGTCCACCTTGGGGCTGAGTGCTAGGGTCTCTTCCCCCAGACCCCTCACTCTCAGTGAGCAAGGACGAGGCCCCTGAGGCACTGGAGGAAACCCCTAGCCTGGAGGAAGGCCTGGGCATGGCGGGTGGAGGCCAACACGGAAGACCTAGGGGTTTGCCCAAGCAACTGACTCAAGGAGATTCCTCTTTGGAGTTGATGCCAGCCCCTCCCTTCTCCTTGCAAGGGAGATAGAGACAGAGGAGAGACTCTGAAAATGGCTGCTTACCTCAAGCTGTGTGATCCTGAGCCGGTCTGCTCCTTCCCTGGCTCTCAGTTTTTCTCTCTGTAATAATAACAGCTACACTTCAGTGAGACCCTTCTCTGTGTCCTGCATTGTATCAAGCACTTTACAAATATCATCTCATGTAATCCTCACGGCAACCTAGTAGTTAGATAGAAGTACCCCTATTTTACAGCTGAGACTGAGGCTCAGAGAGGTTAAGTAACTTGCCCAAGGCTACGCAGTAGGTAGCAAAACCGAGATTAGAACCAGATCTGTCTGCCTCCCTTGCTCTTAATCATTGAACTACACTGTCTCTGTAAATAAGAGGGGGCGGACCTAATGATGCCAGAATTCTTTTCAGCTCGAAAATTGTAATGATTTTTTTTTGGCTATCGTGGGGCTCTTCAAGAAGGGCAGGGGCAGGCATTAGTCACACACTGGGTGGGGGAAGGAGAACAGAGGCAATTGGCTTTGAAGCATCTGATGGCTCAGGAGTCTTTGGAGGTCCCCTCCCTCAGAGTCCCAGAGAAGTCCAAACCCCAGAGGCTGGAGCCACAGCCTGATCTCCAGCCGAACCCAGGGGTCCCACACCTTCCCTGAAGGATTGGAGTAAATAAGGAGAGAGAATGCAGCTTCTTCCAAAAATAAAACCTGAGGACAACTCAGACAGGCCAGGACAGCTGAGGAAGCCAGAGGCCGAATGCTGAGTGCACTGGAGAGAGGGAAGAGGCCAAGGGAACTCCAGCCAGAGCCGGGTGGCAGGCTCCAGCTGAGGAGGGCCTTCCAGCTGGCCAGGGGCCGGGAGAACAGCTTGGCCAGGTGGCCACTAGGCTTTGTTGACACTCTTGGGCCTGACCAAACCGTGGGGCAGCTCCTCCAGCACTAAGCAGGGGACTGTGGTCCCCAGGTACCTGGTCTGTCTGGGGCTTAAGAACAAAAAGGCCTTGGGAAAAAATAACCTGGAAAATGGGTACAATAGGCCCCACTAGGGAGGAGCCGAGGGAAGGAGTCCAGGAGCATGGAAACTCTGCCTGGAGCAGGAGCAAGCTGGCACTGAAGCGGAATTCAGGGCAGTCATTCCTGGAGGCTCAGCTACAGAAAAAGGGCCTCAGTCCATTAACTCACTGGCACATTCCTTCATTCACCCACTCATTCAGTCCATCGGTCAGTCACTCAGCAAACGCCTGAGCACCTACCATGTGCTGGGACCAATGCTAGGCTTTGGAGATACACATGAGAATTGGACACAGCAAGACACAGAAGCAGTATGGCTGGATCGTTTCAAGCTATACTAAGGCACTTGGAAACTATCCTAAGGGCAGTACGGAGTCATTGATGGACACTGAGGAAGAGAGTCACACAGTCATGTTGTGTTAGAAGATCCCTCTTGATGGAGGTGGGGAATGCTTAGGAGACAGATCGGAGTTTCAGCCTTAGCTTACCTTCATAAACAGGGTAGTCACATCACTAGTCAGAAAGTCTTTTGTGAGCAGGAATTAGGCTTTGTTCATCTCTGTATCCACCGGGCTGGGCACGTAGTAGGTGCTAAGTAAATACTGGAGAAATGCAGAAGAGATGAACAAAGGGATGTGATTAGACACCCTTATTCTCCAGAGGTCCCCAGTGCCAGCCCTGGCACTTAGTTGTCAGTGTCCTGAGCTGTCCTACAGGGATCCTCTGGCCACTGCCTATGGACCAACATCTCCAGCAGCCAGACCGTGGGCTGCCGTGCCCTCACTGGGGCCAGTCACAGCTAATCCCAGCCCTGGGCGGCGGCATTCACTGCCATCGCTTCCTCCTGCCCAGACAGCACCTGGCACTAGCCCCAGGGTTGGGCCACGGTACATGGGCTGCCTGGTGAGAAGATGCCAGGGGCTGGCCAGGAACCTGCAGGCCAGCTCTCCACTTTCCTGAGGCATCTGTGGCCTGGGCAGGGAAGGGTTACCAGTGTCAGGAGAGGGAACTGGAGAGCCAGACCAACAGGACTGGGGGCTACAGAGAATGCACACACCGTGCCCCCGCCCAGGCCCTGCTCTGCACAGAAGCAGCCTGTGGTGGATGCCAGCCTGCCCTTTCCTCTCTCCCTTCCTCCCTCCAGCACACTCACAGAAAAGCTCCATTCCCATACTGCCCCTCCTCCAGTCCCAGCCTTCACTGTCCCAGCCCCAGGCGAGCCTGGGGCTCCCAGAGCTCCCTCGCTGGGGGTCATATGACTCAGGCATGTGGGTTGGCGCAGTCAGCATTTAGTTCTGTGGTGGTGTGAGATGTTGTGTGTGTTCAAGTGAGAGCGTGCATGACTATGTCTATGACCATCCCTGGGGTGGCCGTGCATATGTGTGTCTGCATGGGACACTGTGTGTCTGTCTGATCATGTCTGAGGAGTGCGTCCACTTGGGGCCTGTGTTGGTGCTTGCCAGTGTCAGCCTAGGTGAGCCCATGAGCGTGTGTATGTGCAATATAGTACCTGCCCCAGGCTGTACGTGGAATGTGCCCATGGGTGTGGATCTTACATCGGGTGGTGTCAGAGAAGTGGTGTTTCCTTATGTAAGAAGGAACCCCACAGCCCACGTCTGTGTAGCACATCCACACGTATGCACACACATGCACACAGAGGGAAGCATTTCTGCTTATTTGGACTTGGGCTCTGTGGTGAATAGTTCGGTAGGGGGAAAATATGAAACCTCAGCAGCCGCCGTCCCTGGGCCTGTGGGGAACGGGGGATGAGAGTGAGGTTGGAGGTTGGAACAATGTGCCCCCCCTTAACCCCCCCTGCCAGGAAAGCTCAGGGAGGGACTGGCTCCAGGGACTGGAGAACTGGCTACATCCCTTCCCAGTCCCCAGGGAGGCCAGGGCAGAGGAAAAGAGCCCATTCTCTGAAGACTAGTTCACTTCACCCTGTCCCTGCCTGCCACCCCTGCCCCAATAGGAACACAGTCTGTAACCGATGGGGAAACTGAGGCCTGGAAGAGAGACACCACCTGCCCCTGCCCAGGTCTCAGAGCACAGCTGGATCTTGAACTGGGGGGGGGGGGGGGGGGGGGGGCGCGCATCCTGATTCTGAGTCCAGGGTCTTTTCCCCTTCAAAGGACAGCCTTTGATTCCGGCTCTGGGAAAGGGACACCCAAATGCCTGGATGGTGATGCATAAGGACAAGGAGGGTCTGACAACTGGATACCCAGGGGCCCACCTCCCCTCCCTGCTCTCTCTTGAGCCTACCCTTCCCCGTCCCCGCCCCCCCCACCCCCCCCCCCCCCCACACACACACACACTCAGGGCACAGCACTGACTCAGACTGGTGGCCCTTCAGCTTGAAATGGGGTCGATTTTCTAGTGACCACGAGGCAAGTAACCGTCCGGGAATGTATGGGTCGGGGGCGGGCGCGTGTGGGCCCAGCCTGCGGGGGAAGGGAAGAGGGAAATGTGAGAGGACTCTCCTCCCATCTCTCTCCAGAGCTCACTCTCTCGGAAGGAATGTCCGGGCTTGGGATTCCCCCCCACTCCTTATCCCACAGCTCAGCCTGGACCCACTCCGGTCTCCTCCCTCCTTTCCCCAAGCACAGACTGAATCAGCGCGGGCCAGGGGAGAGGCAGAAGTCAGGAACAGGGGGTGCAGGCACCACCGGGCTAGGGGCCAAGGGAAGTGAGTGCTCTGAGGCTGCCCCAGGTCGAGGGAGAACCTTCTCCCACACACTCTCTCAGCAGACAGCTGCACCCCCAGAGCTTTTCCGTCTCTCTGCATTGACCCCCGTGGGGGAATCAGGGGAGGGGAACTGAGAGTAGCTTCAGATGGTCCTATTACCGCCCCAGGAGCGTCCCCACTCCCCACTCCCCGCGACCAGGGACCGAGACCGCGTTGTCCCATCAGTGCGCCCTGTGATAGCACTGTTCCAAGAGGGACGGAAGGAGGTGAGCCGGAAGATCAGTGAAGGGGCTTAAGGACTGGTGCCCGGCCTTCCCTTGGAGCCAGGGACGTCGGAGGAGACCCTCCCTCTCCACTTCCCCCTACTCGCCGCGCGGGGTAGGAGCCGTGCAACCGATAAGGGTCTTGGGACAGCGGGGCTGCTGGGCCCACCTGGAAGCTCCAAGGAGCCATCCCGGCCTCGGCCCCAAGCGCTGAAAGGGACACACAGCCGGACCTCGCGCTGCAGGCCCTTCCCACGCCCCGGCTTTCCGCGAAGCACAGGACCCTCCTCCGCCTGCGCCCCGCCGCCGCCGCCGGCTGCCCGCAGCCTCCTCCCATTGGCCAGGAGCTCCGCGGGCTCCGCCAATGAACACGCCGGACTCCGGCTCGGGGCGGCCCCACAGCGCGCCGGCCTTAATCTCTGGCCCGCAGCGCGCGGCTGAGGGCACCGGGTCCTTCTTTATTTAAATTTAAAGGGCAGGCGCCCGAGACCTGGCTGCCGGACTGGGTGCTGCCAGGAGACGTATGCGCGGGGGTGCGAGCAGGAGAGTGCGATACCAATCCTCCCAGAGAGAGGAGCCGGGGCTGACTGCGCGTGGCCTCCGAGAAGGAGCTTGTATTGGCATGACTGTAGGAAAAAGTCTTTAACGAGGAGGGAAACAAATCATAATATTTCCTTCTCTGGCTTCCCATCCCCGTTGCCTGGCAAGGCACCCCAGAACGCTCACCCCCTACCCCCAAAGAACCCTATCCCCCCTCTGAACGTTGACCCACGACCCCCTGATGTTCATAAATGTAACCCTCCTTCCTCCCCGGGGCAATAATTTCCTTCAGATAGTCTGAAACCTCAGCTTTTAGCGTGTGAATTAGGGGTAGAGCTGGGTGTGGTTGGGGGAAACATGGACATGCTGGAGCTGAGGAGGCCTGAGGTCCCCAGAGTGGGCTTGAACCCCTCCCTCAACATTGCCAACTCTGTGACTTTGGGTAGGTGGCTTTCTCTCTCTGGACCTCATTTTCTTCATTGGCAGATGGGGGTGTGAATGGGAGGTGAGGACCATGGGCTTTCTCGAGTCCCTTCTGCTTCTAATGTATTGATGATATAAACCAACCATAACTGAGCTGCTTTGACAGACCAGGCACCAGATAGAAGAAGTAAGGCTACAAAACCCTCTGAAGGGTTTTGCCAGTCCCTTCTGGCATGCTGGCATGAGCAGGAAGTTGGCCTGGAGGTGATGAGACATGCCCACCATTGCCACCAGAGGTCCGACCATCACATAAGGAAGCCCTGAGCAAAGAGGACCGGGTTTTCTGAGTGTCCTCCACCCCCACCCTGCCTGCCCCTTGGCCGCCCTCCCCTTCCACTTGGCTCTCATTTTCTGGAAGCTCCATCCTGTTAGGCCTTGGCTGCTGTTTCCAGCAGGTGGGGTGGGGGCTGCTCACAAAAGGGGGCCAGCTGAGCTCCCTGAGCAGGTTCCTGTGGGCACCCCAAAAGGGGTCTCTGAGAAGGACCTGGCTTATCCTGCCTGGAGCCAAGGCCTTCAGGGACCCCAGCCCAGACTGGAGGAAGTATTTCTCCTCTCCCAGGCCCCGGGAAAGGGCTTGGCAAACCCTTATCGCCTGAGAAGCAGCTGCTGGAGAAATACCTTAGCCACTGACTCACTGTCCTCCCTTCTTCACAACCCCCTCCCACTGGGCCCCACACCAGGCCTTTGAGAGACCCTGAAAGAGTGAGCAGGGGCAAAGCGCCCCCAGCTGGGCTGGCCCAGGCCCTGCAGAGGGTATAGCTAGCACAGTCCTGCCTGTGGCTGGCTGGCTGGTTGGCGGGAGGGGGTGGGGAGGGGATGCCCTGTAAACGGCCTTAGTGTAGGATCACGGTTATTCTTAGAGATGTGTTTAGCTGATGCTTCTGACCTCCTGATTCTGTCTCACCCCAGACATTGATAGATAAATGACCTACTGATGGCATTGCCCTCTGGGGAACAAGGACCTGTCCCTCCACCGATGGTTATCATGGGCCAGGTGCTAGGATCCAGCAGGGGAACAAGATACAGACCGTGCCTCAGGGAGTTTTCAGTCTGGCAAACAGGCAATTCTTGAACAGAAGAATGTCTGCTACAATTGGGAAAGGACTGGGCAATGAGGGGTTGTGGACACTTTCCTGTTGTACTTGACTCCCTGGGCCTCGGTTTCCTTATCTGTCAAATGCAAATACGCAACTTCCTTATCTCATTGGGTAATTGTGAGGATTAAATAAAATTGTGCATATGAAAGCACTTTGGAAAGTTAAAATCGCAACAAAACCATAAGGTGATGATAAGTTCTGGCAAACTGGGAAAAGGGGAGAGTACCTAAGTCAATAGTTTTCCACATTTATTTTGTCCTTGATTCTCTGATCATTCTTCAGCTCAGCTCAGCTCAGGCCTGGAGTTAGACTTTTAGGAACTGCAGTTTCCATACTTATAATGGCTAATAACCATTGAGTACTCACTACATACTAGGCACCATTCTGTTATATGTATTCGCTGTATATGTGTTTTATATATAAATGTTGTATGTACCTATTTTACCCTCATAATCCTATAAGGTGAATATTAAGCACCCAACAAATATTTGATCATCATGACAACACTATAAAATAGGAACTATTATTTCCCCTTTACAGATAGGGAAAGTGAGGCACTGAGAAGCGAATAACTTAGCAAGTCATGGGGCTAGAATCAAAAACAAGTCCATCTGACTGCACAGATGGTCATGTGGCTCCGAGCCTTATTCTCAGAGGGCTTCTCTGTTCACCCCTTCAGGACTGGGGCAGGCTTTGAGTATGCCACGCCAGAAAGGGCCAACAGCTCCATACCTTGAACCAATCCCCCAGAAGCCGGTTGTTAGCCACTCATCAGGTGGGATGCCAGGGCCTGAAGCAACCCCCTCCCACCATCTCTTCCAACCCACCAGCAAATTCATTCAGTCAGTAAATAATGAACAGCAGGAGCATGTTCTTACATGTTTATAATTCTTTAGAGAGAAAATAAGCACCTACTATGTGCTAGCCACTGGGTGCTTTATTAATAATAAGAGGCAATGTTTGTTGAGTAATCATTATGTACCAGGGGCCATTATAAGTGCTTTATATGTATCAATTTAATTCTTACAACAATCCTAGGGCACCTGGGTGGCTCAGTTGGTTGAGCATCTGACTTCAGCTCAGGTCACGATCTCACAGTTTATGAGTTCGAGTCCCGCACCGGGCTCTGTGCTATCAGCTCGGAGCCTGGACCCTGCTTCGGATTCTGTGTCTCCCTCTCTCTCTGTCCCTCCCCCGCTCATGCTCTGTCTCTCTCTGTCTCAGAAATAATTTTTAAAAATTTTTAAAAATTCTTACAACAATCCTAACAAACTATTATCAGTCTCACTGTACAAAGGAGGAAATGAAACAGACAGAGGTTAATTAACTTTCCCAAGATCTCAGAGACAAGTATTTTTCAAACTTTTGTGTTTCTGAGAAATATATTTCACTTCATTACCAAGTACCTACACACACACACACACACACACACACACACAGACAAGATGAAAACCTCACAGGTATTTAACTTTACTGTGTGTAGTGCACTCTGATACTTTCTATTTTTTCTGTTTTATTTTTTCTTAAATCCTGGTTGTGACCTACTAAATTGATTTCACAACCCATTAATGAGTCACCACCCACAGTTTGAACAGCACTGAGTCACAGCTAGAAGTATCAAGGTCAGGATTCGAACCCAAGCAACATGGCTTCAGAGTCTAATCTCTTGGCATAAAGAAGGAATGTCTTGGAAAGGGGAGAGTCTGGTGGCGTGAGGACAGGCAGGACTGTGCTAATGAGGGGAGTAGAAGCCTTGATAATCCCACCACCTTTCAGTCTAGCAAAAAGATAGTACAAAAGTCATTAATATTGCCTTTGAGATGCAAACGTGCTGGCATAGACACACATTCTTTACTTAGCCTTCCCATGAAGTAGGGTGGACAGAGAAACAGACTCAGGCAGTCTGAGTGATTGAGCCAAGGTCTCAGAGCCAGAACTACAGCATAGCATCCGGTCACCTGTTCAGGAATGCTGTTACGCCCTCCACATCTCACTCTTGAGAATGACGACAGTGAGGCTGGAAGTGGCAGTGGAGACGGTGGTAGTGAAGGTAAACTGGTGACAGCGGTGACGGTCATGATACAAACGATACTAGTTGGTCCTGAGGATGTGGGTAGTGGGGAGGTTGGTGGCAATGGCGGTGGCATTAATGATGGCAGGAAGAATAACGGGCAGGTTGCACTGACAGCGGTGGTGGTAGCAGGCCTGAGGTGGGGGGCAGCACAGCAGCACCTGTGCCCCCTTCCCAGGCTAAGCTCACTGTCCCTGCTTCCCTCCTCCTTCCCTAGCATTTCCCTGAGCACCTGGACCACTTCGCGGAGAACATGGAGGACTTCTCTAATGACCTGTTCAGCAGTTTCTTTGATGACCCTGTGCTGGACGAGAAGAGCCCTCTACTGGACATGGAACTGGACTCCCCCACACCAGGCATCCAGGCTGAGCATAGCTACTCCCTGAGCGGTGACTCAGCACCTCAGAGCCCCCTTGTGCCCATCAAGATGGAGGACACCACCCAAGGTACAACAGGGTAGAAGGACCTAAGGACAGCACGGGCCCAGGAGGGGAGGAAGCTTGTGAGGGGTTGGGGGCGGGGGGGGGAGGCCTTCAGGCTAAGACTCCCAGAGGCACACAGGGGAGTCACCCACAAACACCTCTCAGAGGAGTTCGGCCTCCTGCCTTTTTGTTCTCGCTCATATCAAACCCATACGGGCACTTCTCAAAAGGCTGTTTTGCTGGCTTAGATCAGTTGTGAGCAACGGGTGATTCCTGGACCAGCAGCGTCACCTGGGAACTTGTTAGAAATGCAGATTCTCAGTCCGCCCAGACTTGCTGGATCAGAAACCATGTGGGTAGGGCCCAGCCTTCCAGGTGATTCTGATGCACACTTGGGTTTGAGAACCACTGACTTAGAGGAAACAGTGGGGGGAACTAAACCATAAATGTGGACAAGTTTCTGAGACTCTGGAACCTTGCCACCCTCTCATACTGCACTGTCCTCTGAAATGCTGCCTGGGAGAGATGCCTGCGCCCTAGTTTTATTCTCGAAGGTATAGTTCCCTAAAGCTCCCCTCCAACCAACCTCCCCCCCCCCCCCCCCACATCCTGCCTGTTTAAGCAAAGGGCCCTTTGAGTCTCTCCTGTCTGGTAACCAACACTGGACAACCCCAGACTGTGCCCCACCTAGAAATGGCCCCTTTGGATGTTTCCTCAAATACAGGTGGTCCTGGCCCTGTCACATTTGGTTAGGTGATCATGGATACATCTCTTAGCCTCTATAAAGCCTCAGTTTCTTCATCTACAAATGGGAATAACTATAAATATTTCTATAGTACTGTGTGGTTTACAAAGTATCTTCATGTTAATTATCTCATTTATCTCTCACACTTTTATCTTTATCTCACACTTTTTTCTTCTCGCTTTTATCGTGATCCCCATTTGTCTGATCAGAAAAATGAGGCTTCAGGAAAACTAAGCTGTTTGGGTCACACACACAGTAAAATGCATAGTAGGGACTTGGGAGCAAGCAAGCTCCTTGATACTAAACCTCACACCCTCGCCACCACATTTTTCTGGCTCAAGGGCCAGCAGGGGGTACTGGGTTTGAACCCAAACAGGCTTTGGTGTGCATCCTGATGCCTCCACTAGCTGCTGTGTGATCTTGAGCAAGTTGCTTAATCTCTCTGGGCCTCCATTATAAAATGAAGATAACATATGTGCCATAAGTATTCTGGCCTTGGGGGGGGTGGCGCCTGTGTGGCTCAGTCTGTTTACTGTCAGACTCTTGATTCCAGCTCAGGTGGTGATCTCGCAGTTCATGGGATCCAGCCCCAAGTCAGGCTCTGCAGATTCTGCTTAGGATTCTCTCTCCCTCTCTCTGACCGTCCCCTACTTGCTCTCTCTTTCTCTCTCTCTCTCAAAATAGATAAACATACATTAAAAAAAGAACTCTGGCCAGAATTTTTAAACATATACATAAAGTACCCAGTTTAGTGCCCAGTACATAATATATAAAAAGAATTAGTGGCCATTTTAATTGTGCATATAAAAGTCCTATTTAATAGGACTAGGCTAGAACCTAGGACTAAAACAATGAACGTTTAATTCCTCTTTCTCTTCAGAGGACAATGGTTTTGAATGAGTTTCTTAATATTCTTATCTATTAAATGGGGATGATAATAATAGTGCCTGCCCCATAGGATTATTGGGAGGGATAAATGAGTTCATATGTATAGAGGGCTAAGAGCTGCACTTAGCTGCTTCTGAGGGTCTTTGAGATTCCCTAGGGGCAGAGATGGGATGTTATACCCCACTCCACTCACCCCTGAGGGCAGGGCCACCACCTGGGCTTTAAATGGCTGCAGGGCTTGTGGCTGCAGAGGTCTTAGCTTCCCGACATGCCCTGGCCTCTTAGCCAAGCCTCTGGAAGTCATGTCAGTTAGTCCTTAGGCCCCACCCTGGAGAAAGGCAGCATGTGGGGCAGACCCCCCTCATGGCAGGTTCTCCATCCACCCCCGCTAGGCTAGCCCAGCTCCTTGGCCTCCCCAAGTCTATTTTTAGAGCAATTTGTCTGTGGGCCCTTTGCAGGGGCAGCTTCCCGGAGGCCGGACAACTGGCCCTGTAATTTGGGAAGATTGTGGGTGTTCCTGGAGCCCTGGGGCAGCCTGTGGCCCAGAGCCAGGGCGTTCAGGCTCCCAGCTGGGTGGGGCCTCGTTTCTGAGGTGGGACCAGGCACCACTGACCCCTCTCCCTACCCACAGCAGGCCCCAAAGGCCAAAGCCCCCTCGCCCTTTCCCTGCACACTGGCTCCCCAGACCTGCGCCTCACCTCACCGCTGCCTGGGGCCTGCTGGGGCCACCGTGGGCAGGGCTGACTTAGGGTGCAGGACTGTAGACACTCATCAGGAAAAGGGGTGATGCCTGCCAGCCCTGTGGCCCAGGTGAGGCCAGAGCCCCACTAAGTGGGCAGGAAAAGGACACTGCCGTGGGAAACCTGAACATCACACCTCACCACCAACATGACCCCCACCCCCATCACCAGGTCCTGTGGATTCTCTCTTCCACATCTGTCCCCAATATGTCCCTTCCTCTCCATCCCCACTGTCACCTCCTTTCCTCAGTCTTCATCTTCTCTCGCTGGGCTATTTCACCAGCCTGCTGAGAGTCTCCCTGCTTCTGTCTTGCCTGCAGTCAGTCCAATCAATGCATGCACACACGCAGAACGATTTTTTTTTTTTTTTTTTGATATTACAAATCTGAGTGCGCTTAAAACCCTTCAGTGCTTCCCCATTACCTTTAGGACAAAGTCACAGCTGTGAGTCTGGCCCATCTTCCCCTTTCCTTTCCATTCCAGCTGCCCTAAACTTGCTTGTGACTGTCACTAGGTCCCCAGCACCTAGCACAGTGCTCAGCAGATGTTCCCTGGATGGCAGCCATTGTGGTGACCATAGCTAGCTTTTATTGAACGTTTACTTCTTGCCGGGCACTTTTACAGATGAAGAAGCTAAGGCTCAGAGAGGTTAAGCAACTTGCCTAAGGTCCCATAGCCAGTCAGGAGGGGTCCAGATCTGTTGTCCACACCTGCTGTGTGAGCTGCTGAATGAAGAAGATGCCCCACGTCTTCTGGCCCCAGCCTATGTCACAAGCAACCCCCTCTGCCCTTGCCTGCCTGCTGCCCTCCGTTCCCTGGCATCTCAGTCCAGAGGAGCTCCCAGGGGGAGGAGGGGGGCAGAGCCCTCTGCTCGGGGAGTCCCCTGAGCCTGGTCCTGCCCCCTTCCCCAGACGTGGAACAGGAAGCATGGGTGCTGGGACACAAACTGTGCTCCGTCATGGTGAAGCAGGAGCAGAGCCCGGAGCTGCCTGTGGACCCTCTGGCCGCCTCCTCAGCCATGGCTGCTGCTGCTGCCATGGCCACCACCCCGCTGCTGGGCCTCAGCCCCCTGTCCAGGCTGCCTGTCCCCCACCAGGTGAGCCTGGGGACGGTTCCCAGGGGCTGAGGGAGGGAGGCAGGGTGGTGGGTCTCTGTGGGAAGAGGCCTTCAAAGCCCTGTGTACCCCAGGGCTACGTGAACTGGGAGCCAAGTGACCCTTGGGACTGAGGGTCAGAACTCCCATGGACCCCCTCACCTTCCTAGAATGGGCACAAACCGTAGCACCCTCGGAGTAAGCTGGGGGCCTCACTGTGTGCAGAAGGAAGTTTACAAGGACCCAAGCAGGGCTGAGCATCAGGGGCCTGGTCCACAGTCTCAGAGATAGACATGGCACAGGCCGTGTTATTTTCTCAGAGCATCAGGACTTTAAAAAGGAAAGACCAAATATGAGAATTCGAAAGTTTTGCTGTACTTCAGTTGTATATGCTCATGAGATCAACGTTTTTTATCTCATACACTCATGCCATCAGCCCACCTTCCCACCTCCCACCACCACCACCCTCCATGATACATGGATAACAGCATTCAGCTATAGATCCAACATCTGAAGAGCCTCCTGGGCCAAGTCTCTGGGCCCTGCCTGTGTCCTGGCTCTGGGCACGTTGCCTTCTTTTTATTCCTTCAGCTTCCTTGTCTGTAAAATGGGAGCATGAACTGGCTCTAAAAGGCTTCTTGGCCCGGAGTCTACAATCTAAGGGCCATCTTAAAATCCCTAGTTACGGGTTTGACTAGCTCTGCCCCCTGCTGGCCACGCATCTCACCCGATCAAAATGTATGTGGCCAAAGGCAAGCTCAGCCCCTCCCTACCCCACCATCAACCCGTTGGACCAAGGGTCTGCTGCAAAGGTGGAGGATCTTTTGTGACCACCTCCAAGGCTGGCTCAGCGACTCCTCAGGCCTTGGCAAAGCAGGAAGGGAAGGCGCGGCAGCAGCCCCCAGAGTCTTGGAGGTTGGGCACGTGCCTCAGAGAAGGAAACTGAGGCTCAAGGAGCTAAGCGACTTGCCCAGAATCACACAGTCAGAAATAATGAACGGCATTCCAAACTCTGCAAGACCCAGAAGCCCACACTTCCCACTCTACTGAGGTCACAACACCCTTGTGGAAGGCACAGGAACCAGAAGTTGGCATTGTCAGTCACAGGCTGTGGGACCCACCCTTTCCATCACAATGCCTTCTCTGTCACTTGAGGGCTGAGCTAGGATGCAGACCAGGGAGTCTCCAAGGTCTCTGCCAATTTGAACCTTCTGCGATTCTTACTCATCTGCCTAAATTGGGGATTCTGTGTCCCACCCAGAATATCATGACCTCTCCCTGCTGGCTGCAGAACCAGAGGGGAGCCTTGGTCCTGAAATCCAGCACCCAACAACACAGTGCCTTCCTCAAAGAGAACACCACTTAGGTACATGTTGATCATCGTGTGTAGGCAGCCATGTGTGTTCTTGATGTCCTTTCTGTAGCAGCAAGTGGGAATATAAAGAAATAGGGGGGCGCCTGGGTGGCGCAGTCGGTTAAGCGTCCGACTTCAGCCAGGTCACGATCTCGCGGTCCGTGAGTTCGAGCCCCGCGTCAGGCTCTGGGCTGATGGCTCGGAGCCTGGAGCCTGTTTCCGATTCTGTGTCTCCCTCTCTCTCTGCCCCTCCCCCGTTCATGCTCTGTCTCTCTCTGTCCCAAAAAAAATAAATAAAACGTTGAAAAAAAAAAAAAAAAAGAAATAGGGATGCGTGTTTGTTTAAAACATAGATCTAGGGGCGCCTGGGTGACTCTGTCGGTTAAGTGGCCGACTTCGGCTCAGGTCATGATCTCTCAGACCGTGAGTTCGAGCCCCACGTCGGGCTCTGTGCTGACAGCTCAGAGTCTGGAGCCTGTTTCAGATTCTGTGTCTCCCTCTTTCTGACCCTCCCTTGTTCATGCTCTGTCTCTCTCTGTCTCAAAAATAAATAAACGTTAAAAAAAAAAAAAAAAAACCATAAATCTAGTTCTGTTAGTCCCTTGCAATCCAACCCTTTAGGGGCTCCTTATTGTTGCAAACTTCCTTGTCTGGTCCCTTTCTACCTTCTGTGAATCCTCCCACCACCCCCACGCCACCCCCTCGCCAAGCCATCTGATCTTGTTTCCTACCCCTCCACCCCTGGCACATACCCCTACCCTCTGGACACCCTGAATACTGAGTTTCCGGATCCAGCCATGCTCTCTGGCCTCTGTGCCTTTGCAGATACTTTTCCCTGCGCTTGGAATGTCTTTCCACTCACCACTGGCCCCATCCTGTATTTGGAACATTCCTGTTTATACTTCAGGACTCGTTTCAAACTTCAGTGGCTGAGGGAGCTTACCTTGAGCCCCCAGCCAGTTCATGCCTTCTTAGTCTGTGCTATTGTTACCGCTCACTGAACAGCTTCAATGTGCCAGACGTTACCTCTCATCCTCTCCGCAAACTCTCTGCAAACCACATAGCAAACCACATAACACCATACCACAGCCTACCGCCTACGTGGCCTTCACAGTCCGTGCAGGGCAGCCTCCACTAAAAAAAATGGCCTTGGCCTTGGAGGTCACAAGAAGCTCTCCTTCTCTGAGCATAAGGTCTAAACTACAGTGGGGCACTTGGGTGGCTGAGTCAGTTGAGCGTCCGCCTTCGGCTCAGGTCATGATCACACAGTCCGTGAGTTCGAGCCCCGCATCGGGCTCTGTGCTGACAGCTCAGAGCCTGGGGCCTGCTTTGGATTCTGTGTCTCCCTCTCTCTCTGCCCCTCCCCTGCTCATGCTCTGTCTCTCTCCATCTCAAAAATAAATAAAAACATTTTAAAAACTTAAAAAAAAATAAATAAACTACACTAACCACTTGACCATCATTCTCTTCTCTTAGGTCTGACTTGGCTTCTCCAAGCCTGAAAACCTGCCTCTGCTCCCTCTGGGCTGTGCTCGGAACACTGAGCCCCGCCACCTCCTTATGTGCAGAGCAGACTGCCAGACTCAGGGGAGGGTGGGAGGTTGAATGGCTTGGTGGGGACAGCACCAAGGACAGCTGATGGAGATGGACCTATGTCTTCCTCAGGCCCCAGGAGAGATGACTCAGCTGCCAGTGATCAAAGCGGAGCCCCAGGAGGTGAATCAGTTCCTCAAAGTGACACCAGGTAAGTATGTCCAGAAAGGGACTCTGCCTCTCTCCAGTCTTGGGCAGACAGCATCCCTACTCCCTTGGCCCGGCCCACCCATCTCCCTTGGCAACTCCCATCTCTCTTGAGAATATCCTTTCCTCCCTGCCCTTCACACTTTCCCTTCCTCAAGCCCCCTTCTTACCCAATCTACAACTGTCATCTCTGTTACTGACACTCTCTCACCCTGTTTGCTAATCCCCCTCCCATCATTCACTGATGATGCCCGCTCTGTAGCCATCCATCCTTCCATCCATTTATCCATCCATCCATCCATCCATCCACCCAGTGAGTTCATTGTGCATGTCCCAGTACCAGGAGCTGGGGAAGCAGAGAGAGAAGACAGTTCCTGTGCCCAAGGAGATCAGAGTAATGAGGGCCAATATCATAGCAGCCAAATGGATTAAAGTTGGCAGATCCCAGGAGGCCTTGGAAGCCTCCCAGATCTGACAAGGAGGAAGGGAACAGAGGAAGCTTCTTGGATTGGCCAGGAGAAAAGGCTAACTGAATCTTTCCAGTCCCACCCCATTAATCCATCAAACATTCATGAAGCATCTACTATGTATCAGACCCTGGGCTCAGTAGCACATGCTTTAGAAGGATGAATAGGGCCCCAGTTTCACCCTCAGGTTGCTCACTTCCTTGGAGAGAAGACTCACAGAAGGCAGAAAGGGGCCACTGTGAAAACACATCGCCTTGTAGAGCGCCCTTCCATCCGTAAAGCATTTTTACAAACATTAGCTCATTCCATCCTCGTGGCTCCCTTCCAACAGGAAAGTGAGGCTGGGAGAGGCTAATAAACATGACTGTAGGCCACACACTTGGGGCAGGTGACAGCAGAATTTGAACTCGGGCTCTCTGGCTCCAAGTTCAGGGCTCTTTAAGAGGCAAATCAAAGTCTGGGAAAGGAGAGAGGACTCCTGCAGGGGGCAGTTTGGGGCAGAGTCTAGAAGGATGCAGCTGTTCCTCCTAAGCCTCAGCCCAGAGCCTTCAGGTCTCCACACCTGTTATTAGCTGGGCTTTCTGTGCCGACCTGGGAGCTCTCCCTGCAGCTAGGCTCTCGGTCCTCATGGCTCTACCCAAGCTTCTTCCTGACCACCTCAAGTGTCAGTCTTCCTGATGCTGTGGCCACAGAGAAGCAACAGGGGTGGGGAGGCTGGGGAGAGCAGTGCCCCTGGCTGGTCTGCCAAAAGCCCAATGCTGTCCTGTTACCCTGAAGTTGAAAGAGGAACCCCTGGGGTTGATGTGGCTAAAAGTTTTGCAGTGGAAAAAAAGAAGTGACAGAGGCTGTTGCTTGCCCAGCCTGATCCCCATGGGTCTGACTGCGGGCAGATTCCAGTCACCTCTGGGGTTACCAAGCTGGAGGCTCAAAGGGTCTGGACCCTGTGAAGTCAGGGATGGGGGAGGGACTTCAAGAATCTGGCCTCCATGATATCCACACCAAGGACCAGGCTTAAGGGAGCCAGACCTCTTTGGCGTCAGAGATGGGATGGCACTCAGGAATCAACTTCGGAGATGTCAGCTCATCTATGTGACATGGCAGAGGGGCTTGTGATGTTACAGCTGGCCAAGGCCCCAGTGTTCCGTTCCCCAGTGTCAGGGCTGGCTGACCTCTGATGTCCAAGCAGAGCTGGGATGCAACCCTGCTAACCTGGATTCCCCCGCTCTCCCCAGAGGACCTGGTGCAGATGCCTCTGACGCCCCCCAGCAGCCACGGCAGCGACAGTGACGGCTCCCAGAGTCCCCGCTCTCTGCCCCCCTCCAGCCCTGTCCGGCCCATGGCCCGCTCCTCCACGGCCATCTCCACCTCCCCCCTTCTCACCGCCCCTCACGTAAGCAGCTGGGGGTGGGCTGACCCTAGAGGCAAGGAACTGAGTAAGTCCACCCTGTACATGACCAGCAGGGAAGGGTCTGGGGAGCCCCAAGCCTGATCCTCATCCCTATCAGAATTCAGAGAGGTGCCTGCCTGGCAGATGGGAGTGAGAATCTTTCAATCCTGCTTTGGGGTGAAGAGGAACCAGGTAGAGAGGTCCAAGAGGCCTGCCAAACCCACACTGTTGCCGAGCCAGGACTAGAACTTGACATTCCTGACCTCTAGGGGGATGGCCCAGGCTCTAGGAGGCCCAAAAGCCCCCAGGAAACATGGAGCTAGGCCCTGAGTCCTGGAATGAGTGTGGAGCCTCCCAAGTGGAGACTGTAGGGACATGAGGGGGCTGCTGCTTAGGGGCTCTGGGCAAGCAAGCTTTGAGGCTGTGGATTCCAGAATGGGATCTAGGGACACCCCCGCCCCCCACCACAATAATAGGCTGAGTGCCTAACATGCTGGGCTCCCAGCACTGTTGATTCATGTTATCGGATTTAATTCAGATCCACCCTCTTTCAGATTGGGAAACTGAGGCTAAGAGAGTCGAGTACCTTCCCCAAGTCACACAAAGAGTAAAGGGCAGAGCTTGAACTGGAATCCAGGGCTGTCTGGTTCCTAACCATCATGTCGTACTTCCCACAGAAATTACAGGGGACATCAGGGCCGCTGCTCCTGACAGAGGAGGAGAAACGCACCCTGATTGCTGAGGGCTACCCCATCCCCACGAAGCTCCCCCTCACCAAAGCCGAAGAAAAGGCCTTAAAGAGGGTCCGGAGAAAAATCAAGAATAAGGTAAAGCATGAGCTGGACCCAGCCCCTTCCCTAGGACTTCCTTGGTGGGTGGAAGCCTCTGCTCCCCTGGTGATGCCAGTCCTAAAATTGAGGATCCCCAGGAAGTGGTTACGTGGCTATGGTAACCCCTGTTCGGGGGCTTGCCCCTCTAGATCTCGGCCCAGGAGAGCCGCCGCAAGAAGAAGGAGTACGTGGAATGTCTAGAAAAGAAGTAAGCATCCTGGGCAGGGTGGCAGGCCTGGGACCCACTCCCCAGCCTGCCCCGCTCTCCCTGGTCCTCTCTCAAAGGGCACCAGAGCAGAGGGCGTGGGGAGCGGGATGCCACAGGGAATGGTGGGGCAGGGGTGGGGGGCGGGCAGCAGTGGGTCTGGAGGCTGCCTCTGAGCCTTTGCCTACCTGGCCCCCTCAGGGTGGAGACATTTACATCAGAGAACAATGAACTGTGGAAGAAGGTAGAGACCCTGGAGAATGCCAACAGGTGAGTTGTCCCACCTGTCTCCTCCCTGGCCCCCCACCCTTCTGCAGCCAGTGCCTGGCTCTGGCATAGCTCTGGGAGGCAGGAGAGAGACGGGGTAACTGAGTTCAGGATGACAGGAACCCTGCGGAGCCTGGGACCCCTGGCCTCCCATCCTTCTTCATCCGCACATAGCTCTATATGCTATGACAGAGCAGGTGCGACGCTTAAATGAGCTGATGTGGAGCAGTGGCTTTCCAAATGTGACCCCAGACCAGCAGCAGCAGCCCCTGGGAACTTTCAGAAATGCTTATTTTCAGTCCTCAAGCCAGACCTAGTGAACCAGGAACTCCCCGGGGAGGGCTCAGCAACCTGTGTTTTAGTAAGCCCTCCAGGTGATTTTGGTGCACCCTAAAGTTAGAACCGCTGGTGTAGGTGTGGCTGCTCAGGGTTCTTCTTACCAACAAACAGCATTGGCACCACCTGCAGAATCAGGATCTGCGTTTCCACAAGATCCTTCAGTGATTCACGGGCACAATTAAGTTTGAGAAACATCAGTGTGGAGCCGGCACAGGGCCTGGTGGCCACATGAAATCACAGCCTGGGTTTTTTGTTTGTTTTGTTTTGTTTTGTTTTGTTTTGTTTATCCCATTCTGCCATGTTTGCGATTCTGGGAAAACCATTAAACCTCTCTGGGCCCCAGTTGCTTTGTCTAAATGGGGATTATAGAAGCTCTGTCTCCCAGGATTTGTGTGAAGGTTCGATGAGACAGTGCAAGTAAAGGGCCCAGAGCTGTGCTTGGCGTTTGAGAATGCTGAATTCATGTCAGCTCTTCTTCTTCTTTTTTTAATGGTTATTCTGAATTCTTGATGGTGCCTAGCCATGAGCCCACAGTAGGTCTTTAATAATTATTTGCTGGGGTAAATTAAAATGACGTAGATGACAGCTGGTAATTCGCAGGTGCTCAACAGAAGGCTTTTTCCTTCTTTCCTCCCTTCTCCCCCAGCTTCTCCAGCAGGATCCAGCCACTCCCCTGATTGACCTGGAGAATGCCCCCCACTCAGGGAAGGGAGGCGGGAGTCCGCACCCCTCACCCCTCTACCTCTGGCCCAGATTCCTCTCTGGCCCAAAATAGGGCCAGGCCCTTGGAGCTATTTCGCCACCTGCTGTACATTCTGGTAACTGCAACCCCACTGCCCGGCTAGGTGGAGGAAAGCGATGGTTAAACTGTTGCTCACCAAGCATGGGCTGAGTCCCCCCTGCGTGTGCCCGGAGGATTCCACGTTGGGTGGGACCCGGTCCTCGCCCTCAGGGAGCCCACAGTTAGTGAAGGAGACTGACATGGCAATCCGTAAATAAACGAAGTGCTGCAGGTGCTGTGATAAAAGCAACAAAACAAAATCAACGAAAATGGGAGTTACCATTTACTGGACCCTCACTACACACCAGACAGCTGCCACACGTGGCCATCTTATCAGCTCAGGGAGTTGTGGGGTTCAAAGACAGGAAGGTCAATTTAGCTGTGGCTGGTGTAGGTGAAGAAAAAGGTGACCTCAGCCCAGGTGGGGTAGACCCTCCTCCCACCCCCACTTTGGTGAGGAGCAACCCTGGACTCCCATAGGGTGACCCAGCTGTTCACTGTGAGACAGGCCCCAGGTCCCCCCAAGCCACACCGCAGAGGAGCCAAGCGGGAGGTGACCTTTTCTGTCGTGACTGAAATGGACACCTGGTGTGGAGGCTAAGGCTGGAGCCAGCCCAGGCGCACCCTGGGAGAGCTCCAGGAGGCAGAGATGCCTGCGGGGTCAGAGCGTGCCAGGTGACCACTGTGCCCTCCTCAGGACCCTGCTGCAGCAGCTGCAGAAACTCCAGACTCTGGTCACCAACAAGATCTCAAGACCTTACAAGATGGCCGCCACCCAGACTGGGACCTGCCTCATGGTAGGTGCTGTTCCCTCACCCCAGGGCCACACAAGGACAAGACTTCCCCAGGCTGGCTTTCTAGGAAAGCAGGCAGAGCTTGGAGGGATTGGCCACATCACCAAGGTACACGATCCTAGTGCCTGGTGAGCTGGCTCCTGCAGACCCCAGCCTCTTTCACCAAGCCCATGGAGCCTTCTAGAACATGACCTTCCGTGATGAATTCTAACACCGTGTGGATGTGTAGTGGCTCACGTGAACCCAGCTAGGGGATAGCAGGGCAAGTCCCTTGAGGAGGCCACTTCTACAAGGCCACTGGGGAGGAAAGGGCTTAAGGAAACACAAGGAAGTTTGGACTTGGTTCTTTCTTTCTGGAACCAATAGTGAGGAGCAGGTTGAGCAAATCTCTAGAAACCCAAAAGAATATGCAAGGTGTGGCTCAGGCCTCTGCAAGACCCTCTTCCACTCTGTCCTGGAAATGTGCGGCCTGCTGCCCCCTGGCTGATCACTCCCCAGGCCCTCTGAGAACCTCACACTGTCAGGTGGCAGTCACCCTGTGGGCAGGGCTCAGTTCCTGGTGCGTGACTCTCAGCTCCTCTTGTGAGAACCTGGTATGATGCTCTGTCCCCCTCCCTTAACCCCCCAAACCGCCACCTACTCCTTTCTCCCTGTCCTGATTCCTCCACCTTATAGGTTATAACCATGTTGACCACTTTCCTCTTTTTCTAATGCTGCCTATGGCGGTTCCCTACAATGAGCTGCGATGCTCTGAGCAGCCTCCCCAACCTTCTCCAGAAAGGGTAGAAGAGCCCACCTCTAGGGGGTAGTTGGCTCTGGGTGCTGCTTTTTTGGAAAAACACAGAGGCTTTTATACCTATTGGTTTGGGGTCAGAAGGATTGAGGGTGGCTCTGACCACCGCTGTCTCTCCACTACCAGGTGGCGGCCTTGTGCTTCGTTCTGGTGCTGGGCTCCCTTGTGCCCTGCCTCCCTGAGTTCTCCTCCAGCTCCCAGACTGTGAAGGAAGACCCCGTGGCCGCTGACAGCATCTACACAGCCAGTCAGAGTGAGTGGGCCAGGCTATGTTAACCTGAACCAGGCCATCTTCCCTCAGCCCCAACTTCCAGACAGAAGCCAGACACGAGAATGGAGCCAGGTTCTGGGTGGGCGTTACCTTCTTCTGTGTCCTCATCTTGCAAATGGGGAAACTGAGGCTCCGAAAGGGCATATGATTCATTCAATGTTGGTTGTAGAATTGGGACTGCAGTGCAGACCCCCTAATCCCAGCCCACCCAAGAGTGGCTCAGAGGGGCTAACAGGAATGTTCCCACCCTAGCCCCGACGAATTATGGTACCAGTGGTCATGGGGCATCTGCTAGATACCATTAGTATTTCAGGAATGGGATGGCAAATGAGTTTCAGTTCAAGGGCCCTTTCCAATAAGATGGTGGTGGCTGTCTGAAGCACTATGTGAAGGACCCTGACATAGCACTCAGAAGCAGCAGGAAGGAGTGCCAAGACCCACTGGTAATGCCTACCTTGGGCAGAAGAGGGGCCATGGTGGTGTGAGCTCAGATATTTTACCGTCCCATAGGGGGTTGTAAGGTACAGTGATTAAGAGCGGGGGGCCTCAGAGTCGGTCGTACCTGCCGTGGCCGTTTGCTAACTGCGTGACCTTGGGCATGTGCCTTAAGCTCTCTAAGCATTAATTTCTTCATCTGAAACGCGGGAGTCACAGCTCTACTCTTACCAAGCACGGTTGTTGTGACAACTAGATGGCAAGGCGCACAAACACTCTTAGCACAGTGGCTGGTGTAGAGCAAGCACTCACTAAATGAGCACACTGCCACCTTTTCGAAGACCACACGAGAGGAGAGAAAAGGTATAATATGTGGGTGGCAAGGGGAAGAACTGGTAGAGGGTGCAGCAAAGAACAGTATGGATTTCCAGAGGCAGAAGATACTTCAGGTAGACCCACAGAGGAGCTTTCTGGCTGTTCATCATTTACCAGGAACGAATTTATCTAGCAGGGCAGGAGGAAGAGGAAACAGATGGGAGGTCAGAGAGGGAGGGGACAGGGAGGAGTGAGATTCGAGAAGGAGAGATATGCAGGGAGAATGAGCTAGACCAGCAGGGCCTTGAGGGGAGGAAGGGGTGGGGAGGGTTAGGGGAAGAGGAAGTGGAGGTGGTGAGTGAAAACCACTCCCTGGACAAGAGTGGCCTGAGAAGACAGGACAGTTGCTAAGGGAGGTGGGCCACAGGGGTGTAAGGGCTTGCGAGTCACGTATCCATTTTCCAAGAGCAGAGGGGCTCTTGTATATTTGGAGGTAGAGGAAACCCCAGGAGAGGAAGGGATGGAAGTTGGGGGTGGGGGCAGCATTAATGAACAAAGCCAGAGTCAGAGGAGGCGAGGGAATGAAGGAGCCCCTTGCAGTGAATGCAGTGCGTGGCAGGCCCTGTGTGCATCTGTGGTAGGAAGTGGCTTCTGGAACTGGCTTTTCAGAGCTGGTGTATTGCTCAATTGCAGGGAGTGCCTTTCACACAGACCCTTAGGTCAGGGCCTGAGGGCTGGAGCCAGGCAGACCTGGGTTTGCCTCTCACCTCTAGCGTCCCCGATAAGTAGAACCTCGGTTACCTGTTCTGTGAAACTGGGCTAAAAATATCTCGTTCCCAGGAGTTTCTGTGAGTTGTTAGTGATTTGATACAGGTCAAAGGGCTTTGCACGATGCCTGGCACAAAGTAAATATCCAGGGGCGTGTGCGTGGCTCAGTCGGTTAAGCGTCTAACTCTTGATCTCAACTTGGATCTTGATCTCAGGATTGTGAACTCCAGCCCCGCACTGGGCTCCACACTGGGCATGAAGCCTGCATAAAACAAAACAAAACAAAACAAGGTCGATATCCAACAAATTTGTTTTCTTTTCCTTCATTTCCCTGAAGGCCATACTAGGGCCTAGAATGGGGAAGAGATTGATTCAAGGTCTCACAGAAAGTGAATAGTGGAGGTGGGATTAGAATCCACCTCGCAGATGCCCCGCCCCGGTATCCTCTGCTTAGGAAGAACTACTTTCTCAGAGTGTTTACTATGAACAGTTCCAATCACTTTCCCTATATTGTCTCATTAAACCACATCTACTTGAGGTTGGCCCTAGTATCCCTATTTTACAGATGAGCAAACTGAGGCTCCGAAAGGCTAAAGCAAAGGCCTGATTTTCCTGAGGTCATGCAAATTGGAAATGTTAGAGCTAGGATTCAAACTCAGGTCTGCAAGATTTCAGGACCCTCATCGTTAACTAGTGGACCAGGAACGCGGCTGGGAGGAGGGGGCCTCGACAACTGAGGCTCACCCTGTGCTCTCTGTCTAGTGCCCTCCCGGAGCCTCCTGTTCTACGATGAGGGGGCAGGCTCGTGGGAGGATGGCCGCAGTGCCCTGATGCCTGTGGAGCCCCCAGATGGCTGGGAGATCAAGCCGGGGGGGCCGGCAGAGCAGCGGCCCCAGGACCACCTGCAGCTTGACCACCTGGACAGCACCCACGAGACCACCAAGTACCTGAGTGAGGCCTGGCCAAAAGACGTTGGTGGAAATGGCACCAGCCCCGACTTCTCTCATCCCAAGGAGTGGTTCCGTGAGAGGTGAGTGGGTGGCCCCTTCCCTTCCTGGCATCCCAGTCTCCACCCATACGGTGCCCTGGTCCCCGTGTCAGCCACACATCCCCAAGGCCCCATCCGTCCCGCATCCTGATCCAGCATGCAGAGGGGTGAGAGGGTCCTTCACTGGACAGATTCACCCTGATTTCTGTTCTCTCTCCAGGGATCTGGGCCCCAATACCACCATCAAACTCTCCTAGGCCGTGCCAAGACCCAGGACACAGGACGTACCCCCTGGCGCCCAGAAGAGGGGTGGTCTTGCTCTCTAACCCGGATCCAGCTTGTACCCCTGCCCCCTAGGCTCCCAGCCCAGGAGAAGGGGTTCCACTTTTCCCCAGACCTTCTTTGCCCCAATCTTTACCAGGGCTTTTCCTTTCCCCACCACAATCGGACTGTTCCCTTGGGCTGACCACTCTGTTCTCACCCCACCCTCCCACAACCATCCGTCCTTCTCAGATAAACCACTCACTGGGCTAACCCCTTCCTTTCTCATAATGACCAACACGACCACTGCCTCCCTGCCCCCCCCCCCCACAAACATACACATCAACATACCGACATACACACACACACCCCTCACCCCCGCCCCACTGTACAGAGACCAAGAACAGAAATTGTTTGTAAATAATGAACCTTATTTTTTATTATTGCCAATCCCCTAAGATATTGTATTTTACAAGTCTCCATCCTCCCTTCACCCCTCCCTTGTTTTATATTTTATGAAGTTAGTGCGGGCTTTGCCGTTCCCTGGCCCTCTCCTGGCCTCCCCTGCTGCTGCCCAAGCCGCTGGGCCTTTTTAATTGCCAAACTGCTTCGTCCATCAGCTCAGCACATGCTTTAAGAAGGCAAAAGTAAAAAAAAAAAAAAGATGCAGCATCAATTCCCGACTTTGTGCCTTTCTTCATGGGGGAGGGGGAGGCGACAAAGACTGAGGGATGGGGGAGTGAGAAGGGGACGTTTATATTCCGACAGGGTCTGATTGGGAGCATGGGGATATGAGGAGGCATTTCTTCTGGGCTCCCTCTTCCAGCCGGGCACAGGATTCAAACTAGATGGTCAAAAGCTTCTGCTATAATCCCCCCACCCCACGGCTCCTCCTCCTGCTGCTGACTGTGGAGGCAGAAGAGCAGATGAGCCACCGTCTTGGCCTTTGGGGATGCGAACTGCAAGTGTCAAGCATCTCCTTGGACCAGACGCTGTGCCACACACTTTGCATGCAGGACCCAGTTTGGTCCTCGTAAGACCCGCCAGCATTTCAGCTCTCGTATCCTTTGCCTCAGCTGGGTTGAAGGTACAGACTCCAGAGGAGAAGAGCTGTGTTTGACTGACTCCCGGAGCTGCCACTCACCAGCTGTGTGTGACATGGCCTAAGGTGGCCTCCAAGCTTCCCGACCCCACACTCCCCCCACCCCGGTACACACCTGTTTAATCCCTTCCCCTAGGGTATGTAGAGGACCTGTAAATATAAGGGGATGTCACTCCCGTAATTAGGTGACCTCTTATAGCAATAGTAAAGAGATTTTGCAGTTGTAATTAAGATTCCAAATCAATTGATTTTGAGTGCATCAAAGGGGAGATTATCCTTAGTGGGTGTGACTTAGTCAGGTGAATGCCATTTAAAAAGGGACTGGGCAGGGGCACCCGGGGGGCTCAGTTGGTTAAGTGTCCAATTCAGGTCATGATTTCACGGTTCGTGGGTTCGAGCCCCACATCGGACTCTGCACTGATGGTGCGGAGCCTGCTTGGGATTCTCTCTCTCCCTCTCTCTCTCTGCCCCTCCCCCACTTGCACTATCTCTCTCTCCAAATTAAATAAACTTAAAAAAACAAAAAACCTTTAAAAAAAATAAAAAGGGACTGGGCAGGGTGCCAGCGTGACTCAGAAGCATCCAACTCTTAATTTAAGTCCAGGTCATGACTTCACAGTTCGTGAGTTCAAGCCCTGCATCCGGGCTCTGTGCTGACAGCATGGAGACTGCTTGGGATTCTCTCTCTCTCTCTCTCTCTCTCTCTCTCTCTCTCTCTCAAAAATAAATAAAGGGGCGACTGGGTGACTCAGTCAGTTAAGCGTCTGACTCTTGGTTCCAGCTAGGGTCATGATTGTGGTTCATGGGTTCGAGCCCCAGGTAGGGCTCTGCACTGACAGTGTGGGGCCCACTTGGGATCCTCTCTCTCCCTTTCTGTCTCTCTCTCAAAAGAAATAAATAACGTTAACAAATAAATAAATAAACTTAAAAAACAAAAAAGGGACTGAGCATCTCCTGAAAAGAAATAGTACGGTGCTGGGGCCTTGAAGCACACAGCCGTGTTGTGAACTACACAGAGGAGGTGGCCTCGAGGAGCTGAGGGCCTCAGAGCTATAGTGGCAAGGCGTTGAATTCTGCCAACCACTTCAACAAGCTTGGAAGCAGACCTCAGCTCCAGATGACACCCCAGGGCAGCCAACACCCGGACTGCAGCCTGCGAGAGCCAGAGCTCAAGACGCGGCTAGGTTGTGCTCTGAGTCATGGAAACTGAGGTCATACATATGTTGTTTTAAACTGCCATCTTTGTGGTGATTTGTTACACAGCACAGGAAAGTAAGATACTATGTAACCGGAATCTCTCCGAGCTTCCACTTCTCCATTTGAATTTTTTTTTCTTCGTTTATTTATTTTTGAGAGAAAGAGACAGAGTGCGAGCAGGGGGAGGGGCAGAGAAAGAGAGACATACACACAGAATCCCAAGCAGGCTCCAGGCTCCAAGCTGTCGGCGCAGAGCCCGACCCGGGGCTCAAACCCACAGACTGTGAGATCGTGACCTGAGCTGAAGTCGGATGCTTAACCGACGGAGCCACCCAGGTGCCCCACATCTCTCCATTTGTGAAAGGAGGATATAAATAACATCAAGGCATGAGGTGGTTGTGGGAACTTAGTGAGGTAAATTATATAAGGTGCTTAGAACAGGGCCTGGCCCATGGTGATTCCAAGAGAGATTAGCTGTGCATTTAGAGGCAGTATCAATCAGAGGGCTAAGGGCCAAGCTAGGGGTGCTATCATAGCACAAAGGAGGGTACCTCACCCAGACTTGAGCAGGAAGGGCTTCCTTGAAGAGGCGACATGGACTGTTGGAAGTGGGCAAGAGAGAGGAAAGGGGCTTTCCAGATAAAGGGGGCAGCCTGAGCAAAGGCCCCCAAGATGGGAGAGAGCAGGAAAACTTCAAGAAAATTCAAGGGGCGCCTGGATGGCACAGTTAAGTGTCTGAGTCTTGATATAATGCCTCAGGTCATGATCCCGTGGTTCGTGGGATCGAGCCCTCCATCAGGGTCTGCACTGACAGTGAAGGGCCTGCTTGGGATTTTCTCTGTCTCTCTGTCTCTCTGTCTCTCTCTCAAAATAAATAAATAAACTTTTTTTTTTTAAGTCAAATAGTTTAGAACAGCTGGATGGTAGAGAGCAAGGAAGCAGAGAGCTGAGGCCTGATTGGTGATCCGGGGCCAGACCCCAAGGGGCCTCGAACGCCTTGCTAAGAGGCATTTGCACTTTATTATACAGGCATGACTCTTTCATACTCAGAAGCAGGGCATGGTGGTGGAGTGATGCCTACACTGGCTGCCCCTGGAAAAGCTGGACAAGACTGGACAGGACTATGGAACCTCAGAACTGGCCATCAGGCCCCATGCTCTCATCCTCTTCCTCCGCAGCCGCATCTTGCCCACTTGATGGGGACTTCGCTGCCTGCTGCTGGGCATCAGTTGTAACTGTAGAGCTTTCAGTTCTCTACAGCAAGTCCATGAAAGGCTGGGCTCTCGGCCCCAAGCTGCTGCTGTTGTTGTTATTATTATCATTATTATTATTTTAAGTTTATTTATTTGAGAGAGTGAGCATGAGCAGGGGAGTGGAAGAGAGAGGGGGAGAGAGAGAGAGAATCCCAAGTAGGCTCCGTGCTGTCAGCACGGAGCCCAGCGCAGGGCTCAAACTCACGAACCATGAGATCATGACCTGAGACAAAACCAAGAGCCGGGCACTTAATCAACTGAGCCACCCAGGCACCCCTCTTCTTATTATTAACAGTTACTTTCAGCAGACCTCTTTCCTGAGATTCATCCATTCCCTCTATCAGTCTCCAACAAAGTGTCCTCAAAGGCGCTAGGCTGATAGTCAAAGCTGGAAAGTAAAGCGGACTCGTGGCCAGTGTGATGGAAGGGTGAACAGAAGAGAATCATGTATTTCAGATTGGGTGGGTCAAGGAGGGCAACTCAGAGGAGGTGGCCCTTGACTGGAGCGTTAAAGTATGGGTAGGAGTTGGTAAGGTAGAGAGGGGTCAGGGTTTTGGGGTGGAGAGAATGGCCAAGTGCAATGGCATGGAGCCATGAGAAACAGGGCCAGGACTGAAGGGAGGCAAGGGGGCCATTAGGTTGCAAAATGCATAGAGGTGTTTGTACCAACAAGCCTGAGAATGAGCCCTCCTTAAATGGTGCACCCAGGCACCCAACCTGCCTCACCTTACTTAGTTCTGGCCCTGATGAAAAGGATGGCCCTTTCAAGGATCTAAACAAACATCATTTTATCCTGAAGGTGATGGAGAGCTATTACATATTTTTTAAGCCAGAGAGTGAGATCATCAGATCTGCCTGTCCCAGGGCTCTGCAGGGGGTATAGCAAGGGTGAGACAGAGTCCAGAGATAATTAGAAAGAATTATCAACGGCTTTGACATCAAATTGGCTATGGGGTGTGAGAACGAGGGCAGAGCCTGGGATGACATTGAGGTGTCCGACGTGGAGGCCATGGTGGATGATGAGATCGTTGGCCAAGACCGGGAATAAAGGGGGAGGAGCAGGTTTGGAGAGAAAAAGAATTCATTGCAGCACATCTCGAATTTGAGTTGCTTAGAGAATATTCACGTTAACATGGAAGTCTAGGGCTTGGGAGAAAGGGATGCCAGGTGGAGATTAGGACTTTGTTAGCACCCAGGTGGTATGTTAGAGTCTTGCGTGTACATAAAGGAAAGGGAGATAAGGGCAGAACTCCAGGAAGATGGACCATAAGAAACAGTGGAAGAAGAGGAGTGAACCAGGAGGCTGAGAAGAAACGATTGGAGAGGGGAGGAAAAGCAGGAGAGGAGAGCGTCCCAGAAGCTGACAGAGGAGAGCCTCCGGGAGTGGAGCCCAGGGGTGTCCAATGGCCTCTGAGAGGTTGGGAAAGATGAGAAGAAGACAAGGGGTCTGCTCATTTTGACAAGAGGAGGTCACCAGTGACCGTGATCAGAGCTGTGTTGGGGAAAGCTGAGGCGGAAGTGAGAACAGGAGGGCTGGATGGGATGGGGGTGAGGAGACCCAGGGGATGCAGGGGATTGTTTCAAGGAGCTCCACTATGAAGGAACAGAGGGTGGCACCTGGAGGGTGGACGTAAGTGAGATCAAGAGCAATTTGGGGCTATTCTTTTTTTTTGTTTGTTAAGTTTTTATTTAAAGATTTCCTTTTTTTTTCTTTTAAGAGAGAGAGCATGAGTGGGAGAGGGGCAGAGAGAGAGAGAGAGAGAGAGAGAGAGAGAGAGAGAGAGAGAGAATCCCAAGCAGGTTCCATACTCAGTGCCTCAGCGCAGAGCCCGACACAGGGCTCGATCCCATGACCCTGGGATCATGACCTGAGTCAAAATCAAGAGTCTGATGCTCAACCAACTAAGCCACCCAGGTGCCCCCTTTTTAAGTGTTTATTTAAATTCCAGTTAGTTAACGTACAGTATGATTTTAGTGTCAGGTGTGTAATATAATGATTCTTTTAGATGGGAGAGAGTTGACCATGGTTATTTCTAGAAGACAAAGAACCAGCAGAGAGGGAAGAGGATAGATGAGAGGCATGGGGCAAGGATCCATAGAAGAGATGGAGAGGTCCACTCTGGACCAGAGAGGCCCGGACAAAGGGAAAGTATTCTGCAGATGCAGAATGTGTGGAGACAGGAAACTGAGGCAGCCCCCCCCCCCGTGGCTGTGAACCTGGGGAGCAATGGTGAGGGTTGGCATGGGAGTTGAATTGGGGGGAAAGGGAAAAGTTTGAAATAGCAGCTCAGAGGAATGGGAAACCAGGCTGACTTTGGGGGGGACCCTTCATCATTTATTCATTCATTCATTTAACAACTATTTACAGGGTATCCCTTATATGCAAGGCACCACGCTAACATTGGAGCACAGACAAGACTCGGCTCCTGATACCCAAGGGGTTGGAATCTAGCATTCTCCTGTTGTTGACCAGCGACCATCTGCCAGGCATTGAACTGATCATTTTACGTGTCCCCATTAGGAATCAAAATAACCCTAAAGGTTGGGTATGTTTACAGACTAAGAAAGTGGGGTTCAGGGAGGTAAAATGACTTGACCAAGGTCATGCAGCTAGTAAGCGGCCAAGATGGTATTTGAATGCAGGCCTGTTTGGTTTTCATGCTGCCCCTCCAGCTCTCCATCTCTCTCTCCAGTGCCCCTTCCTCTCTCCTCTAGATGCCCTTCCTCTCAGCCCAGCTTTTTATTCTTGCAGTAGTTCCAAGGATATTGCGGCTTCCTGGACGACTAACCCAGAGAGCCCAGGGTTTGGCGAACTGGTCTAAGTGAGGTCATCTGTGATCACCACCTCTGCCTGTGCATCCCATGCAAGGCAGTCTTTCCTGCCTATGTAAGGACGCAGGGTTAATCCCCTTGCACAAGCCACTTGTTGACTAACCACCTCTTCAGGGCCATGTGTCACTGTCCCTAAGGGCGGGGGGGGGGCACATCCCCCATGTGTCCCTGGTGATGGATCTGCAACCTTCACACTCTATTGTCAGCTGTCTTTGCCCCCTACCCACATGTGATGGCTTTCAGGGTGCCAGTCATCCTGTGCAGATTGCCACAACAAACCCTTTGTTACACATGGAAACCAAACCTCTAGAAGCAGGGAGGACAACTGTGGGCAATGCCTGGAGCTGGAATAGGCCAGGGCAAGGTTCCCATTCCAGAAGGCTGGATGGCCCCAGAAGCCATCCGGCCAAATTGGGGTATAACCGGTGCTCCTGGGTCACTGGGGGAGAGAGGCTGGGAACTCACCTCCAAAGGAGGCATAGTTTCTCTGTCATCAGAGTGGCAGTTAAGAGCAGAGGTGCTGATGTCTGTGCTGCACTTCAGTGTGTGACCTTGGCGAGTTACCTAACCTCTCAAAGCTTCAATGTCCTCATCTATCAAATAGTTCCCACCCTCATAAAGCTGCTGTGAGGGCTAAGTGAAAGCTTGCACACGAAGCTCTTAGCACAAGGTCAGCTATACAGTAAACATTGTAAAAGGCATTAGCTATTATTTTCTGAGCGCAGAGGCAGTGGGCTGGAGATGATCAAAACAGCTAGCGGCAGCTGGGAGAGGCCGCAGAAGGTGGCCAGACTGGTCAGGGGAGAGGCCTTCATTTTTCCCTTGGATTCTCAGGAAGTGAGAGCCACGGCTCAATGATAACACAGTCAGCAGCTGGTCCTAAGTAGGGGAGGTGTGAGGACGGAGGAGAGATGCTTCAGTTTAAAAAGGATTGAGTGGGGAGAGCTCGGCAGGAAAGAGCTGCACAAAAAAACCAACGTGGAAACCCAGCAGCTGGGCAGCTGGTGAGGGAATGTCAAATCCAGATAGAACTACCATAATTCATGGTATAGGAGGTTACCCTGGGCCAAGCTGCTTGGAAAATTAGCAATCTCAAGGGCACACTGAGGGGGTGGGGGGAGACAGGTAGAGGGGCTCCCTCCCAATTACCCTGCCCCCTCCCCCAACAAGTGGGCTTCTCTAGAACTTGGATTTAGGGAGGAAGTTCCCCTATGGCCAAGAAGTTTGATGCAGGGACACCCGGGTGGCTCAGGTCATCATGAGCTCACAGGCTGGTGAGAGGGAGCCCCATGTCGTGGGGCTCTGCCCTAACAGGGCAGTGTCTGCTTGGGATTCTCTCTCCTTCTCTCTGCCCCTTCCCTGCTCGCTCTCTCTCTCTCTCTCTCTCTCTCTCTCACACACAGTAAATAAATAAACTTTTTTTAAAAAGGAAGCTTAATGCAATTCCATTTATTCCAACATGGAATTAATCCAACATGAAAGGGCCAGGCCAGGAGAGGGGTGGGAGGCAGTGATGAGGCAAGCCTGTTCCTGCCCTTTGGGAGTTTAAGATGATACAAACGGGCGAACACGGGGCTGTGGAAAAGGGTATGAGTTCTGGGGCTAAAAGACCTGGATTTAAATCCTGGCCCCACGATTCCCCTCTTGAGCAAACAAATCACTTGAATGACATCTCCGTGTCCTCATCTGTAACATGGAGGAAGTGATAATATCTACCACCCAGGATTGTGGTGAGAATCAAACGAAATGTTAGTTATTGTTAGGGTGTGAAGGGGAGTGCCCTGAGAGAGGCCCAGGAAATGGTTACAGGGCTGAAGGAGGGAGATGGCATTCTGTTGCAGATGCCAGGTAGGGGCTCATGGGGGATGCAATGCTTGAGAATGGCCTTGACTAATGGACAGGATTTTAGAGACAAGGACATGCTCCAGGAAATGGGAACAACCTGGGCAAAGGCACAGAGGGGGACAGCCACTGTAGGCCTGGTGAGATTGGTGGAGCCCCGAGCAGCTGACCCTCTTTGTAACCCATTCTCCACCTCTGGGAGTCTGGTCCTTCCCACCTCCCTGGGCTCACGGTCAGTGGCAAAAGGTAAGGCACAGACTAGACAACACCTGGTGCAGACAGCAATGGGGCCTGGGAGGAAGGAGGGTGCCTTTGAACTGGAACCATCCAGGGGGACTTCCTGGAAGAGTGGGCGTTTGAGTAGAGCCCCAGAATGTGAAGTACAGGAGGAGATTTCAGGGGTGCCTGGGTGGCTCAGTCAGTTGAGCGTCTGACTTCAGCTCAGGTCATGATCTCATGGTTCATGAGTTCGAGCCCCGCGTCAGGCTCACTGCTGTCAGCCTGTCAGTGCAGAGTCCACCGCAAATCCTCTGTCCCCCTCTCTCTCTGCCCCTACCCCACTTACGCTCTCTCTCAAAAAATAAATAAAACATTTAAAAAAAAAACAGGAGGAGATTTCAGATGAGCAATGCTGTACAGGCTTTATGCCAATTCCCAGAAAGAATAAGGAGCATAGATGAGTGGAAGGAAATAGATGGGATCAGAGCATAGGATGTGGGAAGATCAAGGCAGACCCTGAATGCCAGGCTAAAGTAGGCAAAGAGAGACCTCAAATACCTCAGAGAGTAAATGCTGTGGTCAAAGGCCAGCTTCAGAAAGATGAGTCTGGGGCAGTGAATAGGACGCACTAGATCTGAGAAGATAACCAGGGTCCCACCATCACCCAGATATAAGGTTCAGATGGTGAACACCCCAAGGACAAGAGGGGAGGGTGCAAGGGGGAACTACAGGATTTAGAGGGAGAAGAAGGGGGGGGAGTCCAAAATGGGCTCCAAGGAGACTTCTAGCCCTTCCTTTCTGAACTGCCCCCCCCCCCCGGCCCCCCATCAGCTTCTCCCGATTCATTCTTTTGGAAGACCCTGGCCCAGGAGCCTCAGGGGGCATAAGGTCCTAGAAGGCAGCTGGGCCTTGAGGCCACCGGGTTCCAGGGTCAGGAAGCCCTCCATCCCACCCCCACCCCCAGCTGGGTCTCTCTCCCTGCACTGTCCGGAAGAGCTCTAGGCCTATAGACAGTGTTACCCGCAATCAGGCCCGTCCCCAAATTTAATGCATCCCAGAACATGTTCCCTTTCCTGTGCCCTTCCCCAAATCTAATTGAGTCTCTAAATTCCCGTGGCGCCGACAGGGTTAAAGCCAGCTCATGTCACCGCCCCCGACCCCCCCCCCCCCCACGCCAAACCCCACCTGCCCGCCGCTTCAGCGAATGCCGGAGCCGGAAAGCGCGGGACACGGCGTGAGGGAGGGGGGGAGTGGAGGGGGCCTCACAGCAGCTGATTGACGGGCAGGGCGGTGATTGGCAGCCGCGGAGCAGCAGGGTACCGGGGAGCTGGTGCAGGGGTGGGCTCTGGCGGGCGCCCCACACCCCCAGCCTCGGCCGGGGGCAGGGTTCGTGCCCACCGCCGGCAGCACCCGGATCGCTCCTTCCCTGCCCCGAGCCGGGCAGGCTGGGCGGGGCGGCGCCCTACCCCCCGGACCCCGCGGGCAGGCGAGTGTCTCAGAGGTGACACTCCGGTGCGCGGCTGGCAGGAGCGCGCTCGCCGCCCCTGCTCCGGCTCGGCTCGGGCTCGGGCTCGGGCTCCGGCTCCGGCCGTCCGAGGAGCGCCCCAGCGCGCACGACGCAGTCCCCTGACACCCGCCAAGGGACCCCCGGGGCGCGGGAGGATCCCCGCCGGCCTTCCCCAGGCCCGGCGCCCGGCAAATCGCTGCTCCCGTCGTCTGAGCCCCGGCGTCGGGAGGGACGTGCGGGCCCCAGTGCTCCCCCCACCCCCACCACCAGCCCTGCCCGCATCGCGTCCCCGGGCCCAGGAGGAAGGGAGACTGAACTTTAGCGGGGAAGCCCGAAAGGCCGCAGGAGCCGCGGGAAGAGGACGGCCGCGGGATGGCCGAGGGGCCGGGCGGCGGAGGGCCCCGCGGGGACGGGGCCGGCGGCGGCCGGGCAGCCGAGGAGGAGGTGGTGCGGCGGCGCTGCCGGCGAGGGGAGGAGGCGGAGGTCTCGCAGCCGTGGCCCGTGGGACCCCGGGGCATGGCCGCTGCGCCCCCGGTGGAGGAGCGGTTCCGCCAGATGCACCTACGCAAGCAGGTGTCCTACAGGTAAGGAGAGGGGAGCAGAGGGGAGCGCGACGCTCGGGACCACCCCCCTTTTCGGTCAACATGTACGGAGCACCCGCTGCTTGCTTGGCGCTGCTCTAGGCCCTGGGGATCAGAAACGACCACCAAGGGGTCTCTGCCCTCCGTGTGCAGGGGGAAGGGGGTGCTTCTGGGAGCCCCTCTCTAGGTGAACCGTCCTACTCATCCGACATGGAATTACTGATGCCAAATGTGGACCGGACACTGTCCCGGGCGCTGAGGAGAGAAATAACCAAGACGTGATCCTCACAGACCTCCATCTGCTGAGGAGATCCAGGAGATGACCCCTGGCCCTGCTTCTGGGGGAAAGGGGGGCCCCCTACCGGTTAATAGGCCTTACCTGAACTTTCCTGTGGGCTGACTGTGTGCTGGGCACTGGCTTGTGGAAGTGGCTAAGGCATTCCCTGCCACCAGGGCTGAGACCCTGCTGCCTAGAGATGAAGAAGGAATGCCCTCCCAGAGCCCTTTGCCCCAACAAGTCCTTACTGTCATCCCCAGTGGCAGATTGAAACTTGCACTTTCCACGAATCTTCTTAAGTGCCTTCTGCCTGTGAAAAATTCCCAGCCTCCCTGGTCCTGCCCTCTCTGCCCTGGGGGGTTTCCTGGAGGAATCAGCTGCAGTGGGCCCCGGGGACCAGGTTTATGACTTAGGATGGGATGGGGCGAGGGAGGGCTGCCCATCAAACAAGAGTGGGTAAGTTACACAGAGGAGGGGTCTGAGGAGTGGGTGGAGGGAGGGCAAGGGCAGCCCTTCCCTTCCTCTTCCTCTCCCAGACCACAGCCTCAACTTGGACTCGCTGCCCCACTACACCCTCTAGACCAGAGTGACCTCCTTTGGAGGGTCCAGCAGGGACACTGAGGCATCTGCAGTCCTTGAAGCCATCAGCCTGGTTAGAGAGGATAAGTTTCCTGTCTGTTTACAACCCAGGGACTTGAGATGTGTCTCAGGCTGCCCGGCTTCTCCCTGAGGCTTCTGGGAAGATGTTTCATAAAATTGGCCCAACCCTGGGAGCTTGAAGGGCTTGAATAGGTTATGAGGCCATTAGTCCATGAGAGAAGGGGAGGAAACTTCACCAGCATGAAGTGAGATGCTCAGAATAAATAGGAAGTAAGTTGGGTTCACATGGGCTCTACCTTCACTTTCTGGGATATGTAAGGAGTCAGGGGTCCACTGGGATCCATTTCCAGTTCTTCCAGAACACCAGGCTGAGAGGAGGGCATCAACTGTCCCCTGCCTTCTGGTTGCAGATAGAAGAGCCCCTGAACGTCCCCTCGGGGAAGAGAGAGTACCAGGGATTGATGGGGAATGGACATAGAATATAGAACCCTGGAAGAAATATTAGTCTGGGATCCAGAAGCCTGGCTTACATCTCACTTCTGCCGGTAATTTGCTGTATGTCCTTGAGCTAGACAATCTCTCTGTCTCTGAACCTCAGTTCTTCATCTGTAACATAAGGAGATGACCCCAAGATTTTCCCTGGCTCTGGGGCAGGGACAAACAGCATCTGAAGTTGGAAAGGAGGCCAGAATGGGGTTGAGGCTTAGAGGATTGGAAGTAGAGAATAATGAAAGGGCTGAGATGGAAGGTGTGTGCGTGTGCCCCCCTCCTCACCTCCCTACAGAGGCAATTGGCAAAGGCTGGGTTCCCCCAGGGTGGTTCCTGAATGGAGACCCCTCCACAGCCCGAACTTGAGGCTTCTAGTCATGAAGGATGCAGGGTGACAAACTACGGTTCCTTTCTGCCTGTAAAGGAAACCTCCAGGCCACCTATGTGAGGGCTACAGGAGACAGCCCACATGGGTTCCAGCTGTCACCCCTGGACAGATCACGCAAGGCACCTCCTTACACCCTGCAGTTAGGCCAGGAGCCCAAACTTAGGACCAGAGCAGCACAAGGCATCAAGGCAAGAAGAGCCCCCTGGGGAGAGGGCAGAAGAAGGTCTGGAAAAGCACATGTCCCTTATACCCTTCTGGCTTTTCCCAGGCTGGAGGCTTCCCTCCAATAGTCTCCTGAGCCCAACCCTGAGTGTTTAGGACTTTCTCAAGCATATGGGAGATACTTTTCCTCAAGCCCCCAACTGAGGGGAACCCCAGTGGAATGAGCTGTGTTTCTGGCTAAGCCCTCTCGTGTGGCCTCCACAACGGGCCTCCAGTTCTGCATGGCCTGATGACTTCCTTGTACAGGTTGCTGGGGGCTGACAAGAGCTCAGGCCCACAGTGGCCTTTTCCACATCCTCCGCCTGCCAGAGTTCCATGCGGCTCTGGCTCGCAGATAAACCTCCCACCCCGCTGTGAGGAGTTGCTAAGAAAAGCAGTTGAAAGCCCTTCACGGAGAGAAAAGGCTTTTAGACAGAAACGCGGGGGTAAAAAAAATCTGAGGGCGAGGGGTGGAAACGGAAGCGGGATTGAGGCCTGGCTGTCTCTGACGTAAGTGAGGACGGGGGGCTTTCAGGAGGATGCTAGAAGCTTTTAGGGATGTGATGGCTTCTGGGAAAAGGGTTCCCACAGCCCCATGGTGGGCTGGACGCAGCGCCGGCAGCTGCTTTCGGTGGATGGAGAGATGGCAGGTCTGTGCCAGTAGTAACTCTTGGTGGGCAAGGGAAGTGGGGGGACAGCTTCTCTCTACATCTGGGCTTGAGGAAAAGTATCCATACACTTGAGCAAGTCCTAAGCATCCAGGGTTGGACTCAAGAGACCACTGGGGGGCAGCCTCCAGCCTGGGAAAAGCCAGAGGGGTACAAGGGACTTGGGTTTGGTCTGAAAGGGTCAGAAGATGCACAGCTTGGACCTCTGGAGCTAAGCCCAGTGGTTCCCAAACCAGATCACCTGGGGATCTCTTTTTAAATCATCTCTAAAGCCCTATCCCTGGAGATCCTGCTATATAAGTAGTCTGGGGTTGGGCCCGAGCATCTCAACTTTAAAAACCCCTCCCAGGTGATTCTGGGGGTGAAGCAGGTTTAGAAACCTGTGAAGAAGCCGAAGAAGAGAGGTAACATGTGAGCCGAATCACGGGGGTGTGGCTGGCAAGCGGCTCCCCTGTGCTGGGCGCTCTTGTGGCCCCAACAGGACCGGGAAGGAGGACCAGTACCTCTGTCTATAGTTCTGGCCCTGGGCCAGGTACTGTATGAGATGGAGGTGTGGGACACTGTCCTTTCCCTCGCCAAAAGTATGATTTGGTACAAGGCCGAACAGTAAATATCTTAGGCTTTGCAAGCCATACAGTCTCTGTCACTCTGCTCTGCCATTGTAGCACCAAAGTGGCCACAGACAACTTGAAAACGCATGAGCATGGCTGCATTCCAGTGAAACTTTATTTATAGACCCTGAACTTTAAATTTCATATCATTTCCACTGTCACAAATATTATTCTTTTGCTTTTTTTCCAACCGTTTAAAATTGTAAAAACCCTTCTTAGCTCACAGCCATCCAAAAACAGGCAGCAGGCCGGATATGGCCCATTGGCCACGGTTTGCCAATCCCTGATCCAACAGATAGATGGGATGGGACGGTAGGCACTGAGAATTGACCTGGACACTGGGCAAGAGGGCACATGCATTGCACCAATAGAGGCACTGCGGTGCACATGTATGCAGTCTTTGGGGTCAGAGAGACTTGGGTTCGAATGCCAGCCGGGCCCTTCCTAGCTGGGCAAGTCACTTTTACCTCTGACCCTGTTTCCTCACATGGAAAACACGAACAATAATACCCACACAGGAGAATGGCTGGGAAGATTAAAGAAGATAAGAGATGTACAAGTTAGAAGGCCTTTGGGCCTCTATAGCTGGACCTCTGGGGGAGGGGGGTGTCCAGGAAGGCCCCTGAAGGAGGTTGACCCTGAGTGATGGTTGGGTAATGAGACCTGGGAGTGGTGGAGTTTCCCGGAGACTAAGCAAGAACTGAGCACGATGCCTGTCCCAGACTACAGTCCTCCCCCGACCCCCTCCGTCCCCAGAGAAGGGTGGGGTGGGGAGGAAGCGACTGGAGGCGCCAACTGGCAGGGAAGGGTGCCCCTCCTGTGGGCATGGGGCTGCGGGTACACAGCTCCTTGAGGGAGGGCCACCTGATCCAACTCTCCCTGCTGCTATTTACCAGCAGCTAAAAATAACCCTGGAGTGACAGGGGAGATGGGGCCGATTTGTAATTTAAATAGCAAAAGAATAAAGCAAGGAGCTGCAAGAGATCACATTCTGTCCTGAATTAAAAATGCAAAAACCGGGGGCAGAGAGCTGAGCTGGAGCTGGAGGAGGGGGTCCCGCTGACAGAGGGAGCTGGAAGCGGGGAGTCTATCCATTTTCCTTCCTTTGGGAAGGGCAGGGACAAGGCCCAGCCTGGAGATCCTTCCTCCCCTCAGGGACCTGAGACTCTTGCTGACTAGTGAGTCAAAGGCCAAGGAGGGCAGTGCCTAGAGGTGGGGCCAGGCACAGTGCAGGGATTGGGATCCCAGAGAGAGGGGCTTATCCGGTCCTGTTTTGGCACATAGCATTTGGGACATACCCCCCAGCAGCTCATGCCCCCTACCCCCCACACCAGGGGAGCACAAGCCATTTGGGCACTTTGGAGGGAAGCTGGGAGGACCAGTTTGAGCACAGCCATTTGAACAGGTGCTTCTCTGGTGTGCTGCTGAAAATGTAGCCCAAGGGCCAGGCATCAGGACGCCTGGGTCAGAGTCTCAATGTTGCTTCAATTTGTACAATTTCAGAACAGAGCATTCAGAGAGGCCCCTCAAGGTCCAGGTCCCAAGGACAAGGGTTAGCGAAGGCTAGGAAAGGCTTCTCCTCAAGGATATATGAAGTGGGTAGGGAAGGCATTAGGACTAGATTTGGCTTCTGGTGAGCTCTACTGTGTTTGACCAGTGTTCTTGGCCTAGAGATATTTGCAGAAGGAAAACAAAGCAGGATTCACGGAGTAGGTGGGGGCTTGAAGGCTACTGGACAGTTCACCCCAAAGCCCTTTTTACTCTGTCAGCCTTCCGAGGGCCTGGGCTTTCATCTTTAGGGACTTTTTTCTTTTGGCTCTAAGTGCATCTATCCCCAGGAGGGGGTGATAGGACTGGAGGCATGAGGACTGAAGGGTGCTTCTGCAATCAGGGCTTATGACCCAATACACGGGGGTAGGAGGTTTGAAGGGCAGGAAGTCTGCTGACCCTGCCCTGGGGGCTTGGCTACAGTAGGGGTGGGAGGGAGCTCCTTAGGGCAGATCCAGCTGACCCAGAATAATGGAAGAACCACCCAAGCTCCTCTCACCTCCAGCCTGGGGACCTGGGGTGTGCCAAAGGACAATTTCCGAGAGAGATGGTGGTTTGAGGGACCACCCTTGACTGCAGAGCGCCAGTCCTATACCCACAGCTCTCTTGCCCCAGGGGGAGAGGAACCCAGCCCCTCCTCCAGATTTCTTCCTGCACACCGCTTTAATGAGCCTGCCCAGAAGGGGTCTAATCAAAGTTCCATCTGTCACTAGCCAGTGGCAACCTGCAGCCCCACTCAGGTACATCAGTCTCCTCTGTGGGGGCAGAGGCCCAGCACCTGGGCAGAGGCCAGGGAGCAGTAGGTATTTTGGGCTCTGGGCTGCTCCCAAGGCCCTCAGCAGGTACCTGGACAATAGGCTTAGCTGCTGAGGAGGGATTTAGATTCAAAAAATTCCCTGTGCCTCACCACAGCCACTAGTGCAAACAGGAAGCCCGTCTCCCTCCCTCTGCTCAGCTTCCTCCCCTCACTTCCACGGGAAGTTACTGAGCACACATACTGTGCACCCAGCACCGACCTAGGAGCAGCACAGGGTCCAAGAATTTTGCAAGGAGACAAGACTGATGTGCACACAAGGTCGCATGACATAGGAATGTTCTTGGGAACAGAAGTGAGTGTCAGAGATAAATCAGTGGGGTGGGAATGCTGGCCCTGGGTCAGCATTCGAGACTTAGGTGTTTATAAAATATTTGTCATATGAATGGATAAGTAAAAACCTGGAGGTTGGGAAGGAGATTCAAATGAAATGAATCAGAGCAGACGAGATTTTAGAAATCATCTGGTCCAACCTAGAGATGTTAAGTGACTCACCCAGAGTCACACAGCAAGGGCTGGAGTTTGAACCAGTGGATTCTGTGTCTGGGGCTCTTTTCACCTTCCCGCTTGTGCTTCTTGGGCTTGGGTTTTGAAGGATGGAGATTTTGATTGGTCAAACATTACGGGCAGACAGGGCAAGGAGAGCACCATAGGCAGAATGGATTGGCAAGGGTGAGGGTGGCATGTTAAAAGAAGTGTGAAAAAAAGAGAGAAGCAATGTTTATTGAGCACCTACTGGGAGGCAGGCACCAGCGTGGTGTGAGCTGAGAGAAAGTCTCCACAGGGAAAGCCTGGACAAAGAGGCAAAAAAGGAAGGAACCAGAGCATAAGGAGCCTCGAAGGTCAGGCCAAGGAGGCTGGCTTGGCTGGTTTTGAGAGCAGAGGCTGTCCAGATCGTGGGTTGAGCATTTCGTGCCCTGGTACATTTCTTTTCCCCAGCTCCCAGTTGCTCATCCAGGCCACTGAAAGTAGAACACCTCACCCTCTGGGGCCTCAACAAAGCCCAGAATAATTTTCTTACCCAGATTCCTCTTCCTGTGTGTATCTGGGTGGATTCTGAGGGGTCCCCAGCTCCCCAATGCTGGCACATGTTGTCCTAGCAACTGCCAAGGGCATCCTCCCCAGCGCTGTGCACCTGTCCCTTCCAGCCTCATCCTCTCCAGCCCTCCTGGGAAGTATTGAGCTTGGAGGAGCACAAGTCCAAGGGGATCCTGGTCTCCCAGTCAGGATTGCTCTGCCTCTCAGAGCCTCCAGCCTGTCCTGCTTCCCCTCAAGAGTCACATTTCCTGCTCTCTGCTGTTCCAGGTCTGCCAGAAGCCTCAGACTAAAAACAAGCCCTGCCCCATTTCCTCTGTTTAACTGCTCGAGCTACTTGCAAAATCCCTGGGAGAGGAGGACATGACATGGCCCTGCAACAGCCTCCTTCTAGAATAGGCCTTGACCTGGCTGGCAGTGTCTCTGATGGGCCACAGCATACAGGACCTGCCTTGAGGGATTCCGAGATGATGGGTTCGAGGGAGAACTGCTGGAAAAAGGGGGTGCCAAGCCTCAGAGTAATCATCCGGCTATGTCTCAACCCCAGAGAGGCAATGGGATGTCTTATTTAACGATACAGACTCTGGGGTGAGCTTCTTAATTCTACCACTTACCAGCTGGATGACCTTGGACAGATGAGCTTGGTAGCTCTGTGCCTTGGTTTCCCCATCTGTAACAGGAGGAAAATAACAGGAGGATAAGTTTGGTACAAGGGTTCAGAGGTTTCTGGCACAGAAATGTCCAAGAAATATTAGCTATTATTTTATCAATGCTGAGTATTAATTATTCATGATATGGCATGATTTATTAAATAAATATTTATTGAGAAATATGTTCCAGTCATGAGGTCACTACAGCACCAGATGGAGGTTTCCCAGAGCTGGGATGGCGTTGTGTGCATTCCTGTGTCTTCAAGTTCTGTAGCGTAAATAGTGATTGAACTGAACTGAACTGACACCCTTTCTGTCCTCGAGAAATTTACAGCCTTTCTGGGGTAACAAACACATAGAAAGCTCAAGAACAGTGTGATTAAAGAGCAGTGTGATTAAAGAGTGTGATAGAGCAGTGTGATTAAATAATGCTTGAGGAAGAGACGATTTCCATCCCAGAACCAACTTTAACGGTAAAAAGTAAGAATATTCCTTACTATTCATTTACTAAATCTTCCCGATGGCCTCAAAGTCCAGCAGGCCTGGTTGCTATCCTTCAGACACATCAAGTACATTCCTTACTCAGGGCCTTTGCTGTTTCTGTTCCTTCCACCCAGAATGCTGTTCTCCCAGATAGTCACGTCGTCTGCTCTCTCGATTCATTTCGGTCTGTTCTCAAATGTCACCTCCTCAGAGAGGCCTTCCCTGATTTCCTACCTAAGTAGGAGAACTCTTTCCTCATCAAATTCTTTCCCCTTCACTTTGGCTTCTTTTTTCTATATAGCACACCCAACATTATGTCATGTATTGTTTGTTTCCTACGTGTCTTCCCCACTAGAATCTAAGCTCTGTGAGGTTAGAAGCCTGTTTCCTTGCTCACTGCTATATGGTCTGATATAGTGCTCGATGCATAGAAGATACTCAATAAATATTCACTGAGTGAATTAATTTGTAAACCCTTTACCTCTTATTTAATCCTCACCAAGCTCCATGAGCCCAGTTATTACTATTGCCCCCCTTCCATCTTACAGATGAGAACACTGAGGCCCAGAAAAGCTCCGAGATATATATTCATCAGTTTTTTTGTTTCTATCCCACCTTACTCCAGAAAGGATTTAACGTGACCCAGAGAAGTAGCCCTCTCTGATCTGATTCAGCAAATGACAGGAACGGACCATGAGCCCACATCTTCTGACTCTGTTCTGGTTACTTTTCTCACTCCACCGCTGTCCCGTGTGCCCACCCCCGGTCTGATGCTGACAGAAGTGTTAAGGAGAGAGAGGTGTGTAGGGGCCAGGCACTGCCCACCACGTAGCCTCATAGTTGTGATGAAGAGATCTTAGCAGGACCAAATGGTGACGATCCGAGAGGCTGAATGGAGAGGAAGGCCAGACTGAGGTTGAGGTTCGGGTTCCAGCCCAGGCAAGCCAGGCGGCTGAGTGGCAGCCTCTGACTCCGGCTGTCTCCTGGCAGCTGGGCTGGGCTTGTCCTCACCTGCCTGCCTCTTGCCCTCCCATGCAGCCTCTCTTCCCAGCCATTCTCCTGCCCCAGTCAGCGGAAGGCGCCTACAAGGCCCGTGGTCCTCTTCTGGGGCAGCCCGCTGGCCTCTCGCAGGCCCCCCCCCCCCCCACCATCAGGAAGTGCCGAAAGAGGAAGAGAGTCGCCGGGCAGGATGAGCGTACTGGGGGCTGGCCACAGAACCGGGGGAGGCTGCGATGAGGCCACAGCTCTGGGCCCCGCGGAGGCGCTGGGGACAGAAGAAGGGGAACGGCCGGGGGCACTGAGGCAGATGTGGCGCTACCGTTCCTGGGACGTGCCACAGATCCCAGCAGAGGCCCCCCAGACACAGTAGGTACTCGAGGTGGCCCGGGAATGGGCATAGCAATGTCTGGCCTTCTCTGAGTCCTTTATCTGTGGGGGGGGGGGGGTGGCAAAAGTGAGGTTACCCACCCGTTGTCCAGAGGCTCTGCAGAGGCTCAGCAAAGGGCAAAGGGTTCTTGACAGGGTGAGGGGAGTTCTCATGTTTGAATTGCTGGGAGGCAGTGTGGTGGGAGGCTAAGAGTTGAGCGAGCTAGTAACAGGAGGATCTGGGAAGCACAGCCCCCACAGGAATGTGGCGTTGGGTGTTGTAACGCTGTGTGCAAACTCCGTGGGGTCTTCAGCTGCCTCCGGTCTGACACTGTCAGAGCTTGGGGTCAGAACCATTGGGAAACATCCTCAGAGGGAACCATACACCCCAGGAGGACAGTGTCAGACCCATTTGGGGATTTCACTGCCCTCCTCCTGGCCACCCTGGCACCTGTGCTGGCTGGAGGGCTGGTACCCCCACCTCCCTGGTCACACTTTCTCCGGGCCTACAGGAACCTTGAAGGACACTGGAAGAAGTTTCTGAGCTTCTGGGCACTGGTTGTTTCTCAAAACCACAGGTTTGCCCCGAGCATTGGTTATATGTGGCCGGTTAAGGCTGGAAAATGGGCTGCCAGAACCCCAGAGAAGAGGGTGAAAGTGAAGGTGACACAGGATGTGGCTTTGCAAAAGGAGTGCTAGCAGAAACAGCGGGCAACTGATGTGGGCATCGGGGTGACACAGTTTGGGAGGAAGAGGACCGTGTTCTCCGGATTCCTGGCCTCCCCTTGTCAGCCCTGTGGGGACTGTCAGAAGCTGCCCCAGCCATTGATTCCCAAGCACGTGTGCTGGTTGTGCCACCCCAGTTGACTGCTCTGGTTCCAACTGCTTTCCTCGTCTCTGTAGGGGGACAACCTCTGTTGCCTTCGGGGGTGTGTTTGCAAGGCATATTTCTGGGTGAGTGATGTGTGTGTAAGAGGGATGTGGCAACGTGTAACTGTTGTCCTAGGGGGTATTCGTGAGTAGGAGAAAGATGTGTACGTCCTCTGTGGGTGTGTATGTTGGTGAATGAGAGTGTGTTCCTTGTATGTACGTATGTATGAGTGTGTAAGAAGTGTGCAGGTGACTCCTGTAGTGTCAGAGATCTACAGGATCCACTGGGTATTGTGTTGGGAGAACACTGTGTTAGGAGTGTGTGAAAGGGTTGGAAACAACTGTGAATAGCTGAGGAGAGATTAACTTGTATGAGAAACGTGTATGTTCTTTGCTGGTGTGTGCCAGGGTCACGAAGTGACTTTGGTCCTTGGTATATATATCTGAGTGTGAGGGGCTGGGGTGGGAAGTGTTAGCTTAAGTAATGAGTGAGCCTAAGTGTGTGTGAGAGGCGTGTTTGTTCTGTGTATGGGGAGCACTGTGTGACTTCTGTTCCTGGGGGGTGTGATTTGGGAGAGCCAAGGGGGTAAGTGTGAAGACGGTATGAGTGGTTGTGAGTGGGCACAGGGGGTGCAAGAGAGGTGTCTATACCGGTGTGGCTGTGGGGGGGGGGGTGACAGCTGCCCTCGCGAGTGTTCACTTGTGACTATGTAGGTTGTTCGGGGAGGGGCTACGGGGAGGAAAAGATCGTGTGCGTCTGGCTGCGCTCAGCGCGGGCGTGTCGGGCCGGAGGAGATAATGTGGGATCCAGGCGGACCAGCCCGGGGATGGGGAGGCGGGGCCCCCGTGCCCCCGCGCCCCCGCCCCTTCCTGGCCCCGCCCCCTCCTGGCCCCGCCCCCACCGGGCCTCCGAGGCATGTTGCGGCGCGGCCGCTGGCCGGCAGAGGGCGCCGCGAGCCGGTGCCGCCGCGCAGCCGAGGGGGCGTGCTCGGCGACGGGCAGGCAGCGGCCCGGCCAGCTATGCGGGGTCCTGCGGCCACGGCTGGCGGCACTTCCTGGAGCCGCGGCGGCCGCTTCCCGGGCACCTGGGCGTGGGACGCGGGGGCGCGCGGCGCGGGGCGGGCGGAACGAGGGCGCGCCATGGCCGCGGCAGGAGGCGCGGAGCCGGCGTGCTGAGCCCCGGCCGCCCGCCCGGCATGGGCGTCTCCCGCGGGCCCGCCGCCGGCCGGGGCTAGGGCCGGATGGAGCCGCGGGACGGCAGCCCCGAGGCCCGGAGCAGCGACTCGGAGTCGGCCTCCGCCTCGTCCAGCGGCTCCGAGCGCGACGCCGGTCCCGAGCCGGACAAGGCGCCACGGCGCCTCAACAAGCGGCGCTTCCCAGGGCTGCGGCTCTTCGGGCACAGGTGAGCGCGGCGGCGGCGGCGGCGGGGTGGGCATCGCGGTAGCGGGCGGATACCGCTCCTGGCACCGGCAGGCGTCCCTCGGCCGTCTCGGGACTGACACCGAGTGGAGGTCTCCCCCGGGCACCGGCGGTACGGACTGACTTGGGTTGGCTCCGCGTCAGGGTCATCCCTCAGCGTCCCGGTACTGGCACCGCACGGAGGTCTTTCCCAGGCACCGGCAGCTTAGCGTGCCTCCTCTGTGGTACCGAGGCAGGGTCAGCTTCCAACTTGCCTGCAGGGAGAGAGAAGCACCTAAGCCCCTTGGCACCAGCAGGTAGGGCCCTCATGGCCGGCCGCTCACCCCTTCTTGGCACTGAGAGAACAGGGCCCCCTCCGAGCCTCCTGGCCACAGTGAGGTGGGGGTCACGCCATCACCCTCCTCCCCTCCGCCCCCCGGGCCTCGGTGGGGCTGTTTGCCTACCATCACTGCATGACATCTGCAGAACATGGCCTCTGTTGATACTGTGACAACACATGGCTGTCCCAGAGCACTGGTTACTGAGCTAATTGCTCATCACTTTAAGTCTCTCCCTGGGATTGGGGGGTGCCTGGCCACCTGTGTTCTATATTGCTCTTAGTTGGTGGAGAGACCCCAGTCTCTACCTCTGCTAGGCAGTAGGCATCTCTCCCCCTACCCGCTTCCAGCCCTTGCTGGGAAAGGGATGGGGTGGGCTGCAGTCTGGAACGTGTGCTGGCTGTTCAAGCCCCAGCCTGCCCCCTCCACCGGCACACCAAATGTCATCAGCAAAGCCTGGGACAGGGCTTTGACCAGGACTCTGGTGAGGAGCTGGGGAGGGGTGTGGAAAGATTGAGTGCAGGCAGCTCATGGCATGTGTACCAGTGTTGGCTTGGAGCCGCTTCCAGCCATGCAGCCCTGGTGTAAGGTGAGGGAAGGTGGGGGCCCATGAGTATCCCACCTGGCTCCCTGGGCTTTTTCTTAACTGACTCCTGCCCTTCTCCAATGGCTGGGGAACTTGCAGCCAATTAGCTAAGGACCCCAGAGCCAACTCAGGCTGGACTCTGATCACTTGGAGCCTGCCCAAGGCCTCCCTCTCACTTTTCTTTGGTTGCCCAGGCTTCAAGGCATTCAGCACAACCCCCTCTCTCTGAGCTTTGCCCTGATCCTTCCCGGGGTAGACTTTACCCACCAATAATGTGGACAGTTTTCTCCTATTGTGCGGGTTGGCGTCCCTGTAATGCTGACCTATGCCCTCTGCCAGCCTTACCCTGGCCAGGGCCCTGTTCTTTGTATCTGTGTCACCAAGCACACCCAGAGATCAGGATTCTCACACTGGCAGATGGAGCTCTGTGGGCTCTTGTGAAGCCACACAGGCTTCAATGTCATATAAAACAGGGCAGGGAGCAAGGCTTTTCGTACCTCTGTTTTGTCACCCACAGCCCTGCAAGATGGAGCAGTTTACACCCAGCTCTGCAGGATGTAGTCTCCAGTTTTCGCAGGCTCCGGAGGGGGAGGGAGGGGCTCCACCAGAGGCTTCCTGTCCCTGCCCACAGGGTACCAAGCGTTGAGTTCTTGTGACCTGTGGCTGTGCCGGTTCTGAAGGGCACAGGTTTGTGCATGTAGAGGTGAACTTCAGGCACATTCAGGAGGAAGAACAAGAAGCAAGAAAATCAACAAATACTTTACATAATTCTCTAACATAAGCAGAACAGGTGTTATTTTTCCATTTTTATAGATGAGGAAAAACACGGGCTTAAGGAGATAAGTAGTTTGCCTAGAGTCACATAGCAAGTAAGAGGCAGAGATAGAGTTGTAACTCTAGTCCAGAACCCTTTCTCTATACCAGGTTCCTGAACAAAACATCACAATGACCTAGGGAGCTTTAGGAAATTCAGATTCCTAGATCTTATCCTTAGCACGCCTGACTCATCAGGTCTGGAGGTTGGGCCTGGGTGTTTTTTAAAGCTTCCCAAGTGTTTCTAATGTGCTACCAAGTTTGAGAACCACAGTATTACATCACTCTGGGGATGGTAAGTGATCTGATAGGCTGCTTAATAAGAAGGAAATCAAACAGCACCTCTGGAAGCATGTAAGGAGTGTCTCTGCATAGTAGCACTGTGCTGGGGGCACTGGGGCATTCAGAAATTAATGTATTTGGAAAACCAAGTAGAGTCAGGGAGAGGGCAGTGGAGGAAAAGACCTCCCTGATAGTCCTGGGAACTCCCGAGAATCAGATGCCCACTGAGGCTGACCCCCACCCCTTGCTTTGATTGGAGGGAGGGGGCAAACATTTGGAATAGTGCACTTGCCTTGGGCACTGCCCCTTTAATGTTTTTTATTTGGTCCAGCCACGTTCGCTGGTTGCCCATCTCAGGTAAAGGTCCCGGTGCCCCAGCTGAAGCCAGCGTCCCCGTCTTTTCCCTAGGCTCCGTGCTCATCCTTAACCAGGCTCTCGTGCTTCTCACTGGGTTTCCGCCCTCTGCATTCACCCTATCCTGTTCCCCTTCCATCCAGTCCACACCTTAGAGCTTGGGGCTGAGGGACCTGCTAAGTGAATTGTCAGTGGCTAGAAGGGAGGACCGAGGATAACAGATTGCTGGTGACTGCTAAAGCTGGGTTGGGAATTCTGCATTCGGATCTTGGCTCAGTGGTTGAGTTCTATAATCGGCACTCTGCTGTGGGCTTGGGAGGGGTAGTGGTGGTGTATGGGCCGCGTGTTCATCATTCCTGATCTGGTCAGGTACAACGGTCTCTGAATGACAGCCTCTTTTGCATCTTCCTTAATGAGGCTTGTCCTTGAAGCCCATCTCAGACCCCTACAACTGGCTTCACCCTCTTGAAACCTGGGGAGCAGTTAGAGTCCCTTCTCTTTCAGCGCAGTAAGACAAAAAGCTAGGCCATGATCCTCCCAAGCTCCATCCCACCTTATGGGTCCTTGCTGGGAACCATCAGCCCCTCCTGGAAGAGGAGGTTATAGGCCCTGCCCAAATCCCAGAGCATATGGGTTTTCTTCCCTCTGTTCTTACCCTTCAGATCCTATTGGCCTAAGGGCGGGGGTGTGGTCGGTCAGAAGTGAGAGGGAAGGTGACCCTGTCTCCTCCTCATGGCCCACCTGGAGAGAGGACTCACTTATCCTCTGGCTCCGTCCCAGCAGCCTGACCCAGGACAGGTCACGCAGCTTGTGGATTAACTGGTTTTGCACCCCAGGGGCATCAGAAATTACCTGGCACTTCACACACCTAGACGTAAAGGAGCCTGGGCCTACAGAGCCCCTGGGAGCCTGATCATTGGCTCTGCCAATGTCATTCATTCCCAGAGGGCAGGAAATGCACCTGTGGAACAAGTTTGAAACAATAGGTCCCATTCAGAGGTGATGCCGCATGGTCCAGAAGTCCAGACTGGTAGAGGGTGCCCATTGGGGTGCCTGAGCTGGAGTTTGGGTTGATTGTGCAGTGGTTGGGGAGGCACATGTTGAGGGATGCCTCATGCAGAGGCGAGAACCCCTGTCTGTGGCACCAGGATATCTGGGAGCAGAGGAACCTCTTTGAGTTGTTTGTCTTAGGCTGATGCTGGGAGTGGCCCAGGTGTCCAGAGGACCAGGTGCAAGCTAGGGTCCCTGGGTTCCTACCAGTTTGAGAAGAAAAAGGGACCCCAGTGGCTGAGCTGTGCATCAGTTCACCCCATTCTGCCCACCCACCATGCAACATTGTGTGCCATTGTGGATCCATCTGAGGTTGGGAACCAGGATAGGACTCTCACAGTCTTCCTCCGCTGCCACACACCCACCAGAGTCTCTCTGGCTTACAGGTCGGGGGAAGGGTTGGGCGACTCTTGTCATTTTGTCTCCTGCCATACTCCCAAAAGGTCAAATCTCAGGATACAGAGCCACCCAGCTGGCAAAAGAGAACAGGAGAGTGTGTGTCCTCCCAGGCAAGGACAGAGAAAGGACTGAGTGACCCTAGTCAAAGAAAGCCTAAGTCCTGGGCAGCTGGAGGTAGGGGAAAAAGAATCAGACTCTCCTCAGCTTCCTGGAGACCTCTCCAGAATTCACCAGTCATCCCCCAAGCAGAGGAGGAAGTGAGTGGGCATATTGGCCCTGAGGCTTGGCCTGTGCTGGGCTCTAGGTGAAGCAGGGGTTGGGTCCCTATATCCCTACGAAGGCAAGAGAGAATTTTAAGGTCCAGAAGCTGATGGGCAACTTGTCCTTGCAGTATTTCTGTAGCGACACAGGGGGGCGACAGCTACCATTGTGGAGAGGGTGGTGGGAGGGGAGATTCTCCTTCCAGCTAGTCCACTTGTACCAAACACCTGCTTTGGGTGGACCCACGGATACCTCCTACTGGCGAGTTACCTGCCACTCTGGCTGCCAGGGCCGAGCCAATCAGAATGAGGCAGAGGGCAGGCTAGGCGGGAGCTTTCACATCACCTGGCCCAACCCTCCCTCTCCCTAAAGATTGAGGCCTGGTGATGTGGCCTTGACTGGGCCAGAGTCTCACAGATAGCTAGGGGTTACCTGGGACTCCAACACTGGTCCCCTAACCCCTGTATCATGTCAATTTGTACCACAGCTCAGGACCCCAGAGTCTTCCTTGCTTTCTGAGGAATCCTCATCTGGTGCCTTCCAACCTGCCCTCCTCCCTTCCCCCTCTGCCTCTCCTTCTGGAGGCTGCCACTGCCACCTGAGCAGTTCTGTACGTCAGCATGGGAGGCAGTGTAGATGAGAAGAGGGAGCACCTGCCTCTAGGCTCACCAGCTCTCCTCGTTCCTGGGCGAGATTAGTGGGTGCACCTCTGGGTGCTACCAAGCACTCATTTCTTGCTCCCCAGAACTGCTTCCTCAGTTTCCTTTGTGGAGCCCCTGATACCCTTAGGTATCAGAACTGCCTCCATAGTTCTCAACATGGGACCCGCCTGGCATTCTAGTCACAGGTATGAGCCTTGGAAGGCAGTTCTGAGTGGGAAGAGTGGACAGAGCAGTGACCAGATGCCCTTGAGGAGCAGTCTGTCATTGATCTTTGTTTTTTCCCCCCTTCCTCAGTTGAGACACCAGGGACTTGTTTAGGTGATGGAGAGCAGGCTTGAGTGAGGTCCAGGGCTCCGTGGCTGAGGGAGAAGAGGGGGAAGCTGAGGATAGGAGCACTCCCACCCTCCCCTCCCCTCCCCTGCATCCAGGTGAGTGAGGCACCAACTCATCTTCGGCAGAGTTAATAGACGCCCGAAGCCTGTAAATCTATCCGGTTCGTGTAATCCTTGCAACACTCTTGTGGTTGGCTTTATTCCCATTTTACAGATCAGAAACAAAGGCTCAGAGAGGTCAGAGGCCTGGCCCGGTATCACACAGCTCCCGCTGGATCTTTTCACAACATAGGCCACCCTACCTACTAGCACTCTTTTCTTCTGTTTTATTTTCCCATCTCCAAACTGGTAGAGCCTATAAAGGGGTTTGAGCGCTCTGTAAGATTAAGAGATTTTTGTCTGGTATGGGAGTGGAGTGAGACCCATGAGATGTTCTTTTCCTAGACCCCAAGGGAGAACTGCCACCAGGACCCTAGCTTCAAGGCTGGGTGGGAGGACCCTTGGTAATGGGACTATGGGAGTATGAGGGAGAATGGGTTGTAAAAGCAGATTGTCATGTGCTTCCTGGCTGGGTGTGGAGTGGAGGGGCAAGTCTGTGATCTTTTATCTTGCTTTCAAAATGCAGGTTGCAGAAGACTCGAGAAATTTTCAGAGGAACCCTTGATATTGCCCTGAGGTCACTGGGTGGCCTGCGGCCTGTGGCCTGGGGAGAGGTGCTAGGGAAGAGAGCACAGTGCACTGGGTCTCATTTGTACTCAGCATCTCACGGTGAGAGGTCTGAAGAGAGAAGGGCCCCAGAGCCCTCTCCCTCCCTTTCAGAGACCTCCTCCCCCTTGCGCCTGGCACAGTGCCAGTCCAGAGCTCCCACGTAGAGGCCTCTCCCCTGCCAGGGCTGAGCCCGATCACAGCACATGCCAAAATAGCTGTCTGGGAGCCTGGGCCTGCACCACCCACGCCCCGGCATCAGCATCTCGCGGGTTAACAGCTTGCCTGGCTCTCCGCCCCCCCTTCCCCAGCTTGCTGACATTTTACTAAGGCGGGGGTGGTTGTGAAAGGGAGCAAGCTGGTTCCTGCTCCCCAGCCCACACAGACACCCCACTGACACAACCTGCCACCCGCTCACCCTCCTCTGGAAGACATCCTCTGGGGGGAGACCTTCCGGCCCCACAGACATGGGGTTCCTACCATGAGACAGTGAAAAGGACACAGCTGGGGTTCCATGCCACTGTTGACACCCATACATGGAAGACCCAGGGTGACCTGAGAGAGCTGTCTTTTTTTTAGAAATTATTTTAAAACTCGGGGCACCCAGAGGGCTCAGTCGGTTAAGCATCCGAGTCTTGATTTTGGCTCAGGTTACAATCTCATGGTTCGTGGGTTCGAGCCCCGTGTCAGGCTCTGTGCTGGCACTGTGGAGCCTGCTTGGGGTTCTCTGTCTCCTCTCTCTCTGCCCCTCCCCTGCTCACTCTTTCTCTCCCCCAAAAATAGATAAACATGAAAAAAAATGTATTCTAGGGGCACCTGGGTGGCTCAGTTGGTTAAGTGTCTGACTTTGGCTGAGGTCATGATCTCACAGTTCATGGGTTTGAGCCCCACATTGGGCTCTGTGCTGACAGCTCAGCCCAGAGCCTGCTTTGGATTCTGTGTCTCCCTCTCTGTATGCCCCTCCTCTGCTCACACTCTCTTTCTCTCTCTCAAAATTAAATAAACATTAAAAAAAATTTTTTAATTTATTCTATTAAGAAATTATTTTAAAATCTTTTAAAAAGTACAAATTATTTTATAATTAGAAAAGGGGCACCTGGGTGGCTCAGTCAGTTAAGCATCTGACTCTTGGTTTCAGCTCGGGTCATGATCTCATGGTCGTGAGTTCAAGCCCTGTATTGGGCTCAGTGCTGTCAGTGAGCAGCCTACTTGGGATATTCATTCTCTCTTTCTCTCTCTCTCCCTCCTTCCCTCCATCCGCCCCCCCTCTCTCCCCCCTCTCTCTCCCTCCTCTCCCCCTCTCCCCCTCCCTCCCTCTCTCTCTCTGTCTCTCTCAAAATAAATTTTTAAAAAAGTACACAGAATAGCATAGCACCTACCACTTAGTTTGGTGAAATCTTATCACTGTGCCATGTTTACTTTAGATAGAGATGGGAGCCCCATGTCTCCCTCCTCAGAGGAAACCACAATCCTGATTTTTTTTTTTTTGATGTTTGTATTCTCGTGTCTTTTAAAATTTTTTCCTGCATAGGCATTTATCCACAGCAACATATAGTACTGTTTTGTGTAGTTTTGCACTTGATTTAAATGGTATGCTGTACATATTCTGAATTTAGGTTTTTCTCTCCAGGTTGTTTTGGAGATTTAACCATTTTGAAACATGAGCTCTGATGAACCCATTTTGATTCCTATATACTATTCCTTTTTGTAACTGTATGGCAAGCTGTTTGCCCGGTACCGTCCTGATGGACATTTAGGTTGTTGGCAGTATTTTTGCCATTGCAAGCAATCCTTCAGAGACTATTCGAGTACACAGCTCCTTGTGTGTTCAGTCTACCAGCGTGTGGTTACAGAGTGGTGTTATCTTCCACTTAGATAGTGGTTGCCAAGTTATGCTCCAAAGTGGTTGTCTTAATTTTTAGGCCTCTGGAGTTATTTCCTTTCTTTAAAGTTTTGGTCAACTGAAAAACTGGTTACAATGAACAAGCTTTCAAGCTCCCATGAGGAAGACAAGGTGCATTTTATCCCCGTTTATCAGATGAGGAAATTGAGGCTCAGACACGATAAGAGACTTGACTTGAGGTCCTCTAGCTGGTCACATGCAGAACCCCTCTGGACCTTTGAGTCTATAAACCCTCACAAAAGTTCTGTCTCCTGCAACCTTTCAAAGAGATTTTAGACACAGTATCTGCCTCAAAGGCAGGAAAAACCCCCTCTGTGTGGTGCATGGAAGCAGGGCAGGGGGCGAGGGGGTGCTGGGGCTGACAGGTGATTCTGAGATCTTCTAGGGGGCGGAGGAGGGAGCAACACAGACAGAAAGCTCAGAGAGGGAGTTAAATTTTGAATGAGGGATACGGCATAATGCTGCTCTGGCAGATGGGGAATGGAGACCTGCTACAGATATAGGAGAAGGCAACAAGATGGACCAGTCACGAGGGAAGAAGGACTTGGGGGCCAGCGGAGAGACATATCAGCAATCCCATCTGGGCTCAGTTTCAGTGTGTGCCTCTGAGACACAAAAGCTCAGCCCAAACCAGCAACTCCCCCACCCAGTGCTGGCAAGAAGGCCTCAGGAGCTGGCCAGCCTCTGGGTCGCTGTGCCTGAAACCCTTTGCTCTCAGTTTAATCCATGAGACTAAGCCTGGACCATTCACTTTTTCCTCCATTCACTCATCAAACCACGTCCTGCACTTCTAGACCCTGGGGATGCAATTATGAGCAGTTCATGGTCCCAGAAGCTCACAGTTTGGGGGGTGAGGGGGAAACAGATTTGCGGACTAGCGCTGATGGCCGAGAATAACTGAGGGAGGGCCTGAGCGTGGGAGCTGCTAACCCCCCGGGAGAGGGGGCTGGGAGGAACTTTCCACCAGAGCCCATGTCTGAGCCAACTCTGAAAAGACAAGAGGAAAAAGATGAGAAAGGTCACTAAGCAGAAGAGGGGAGTGGTATTCCAGATAGACTGCTGGGTGCCAAATGCACAGCCACAAAGAGACCTACTAGACGTAGAGAGAGGGATTTCAAGAATGGCCCTAGAGCAGAGTCCGGGTTGGAATCCCAGCTCTGCCACTTACTAGCAGCAGCCTGTTTGACCACAGGCAAGTTATCTCATCTCTTTGTGCCTCGGTTTCCTCGCTTGTGAAAAGGAGATAATAATACTGTTCCTTTTTATGAAGTTCAATGGGTTTATATTTGTAAAATGCTTAGAACGGTACCTGGCACAGAATGAGTTATGTATCTGTCAAATAAAATGTAAAAAGTACATGGGGCGCCTGGGTGGCGCAGTCAGTTAAGCGTCCGACTTCAGCCAGGTCACGATCTCGCGGTCCGTGAGTTCGAGCCCCGCGTCGGGCTCTGGGCTGATGGCTCAGAGCCTGGAGCCTGTTTCCGATTCTGTGTCTCCCTCTCTCTCTGCCCCTCCCCCGTTCATGCTCTGTCTCTCTCTGTCCCAAAAATAAATAAAAAACGTTGAAAAAAAAAATTAAAAAAAAAAATAAAATGTAAAAAGTACAGGAGAGATGGGAGAGGAGGCTGAGAAGCCATTTGAGTGCCAGGCCCAGGGCTTGCATTTTGCCGAGCTGAGAGGGGAAGGCCAATCAGGAGCAAGTGGACACTCTAGAATGAGCTGTGGTACCTGTGGGAGGACGGCTTGAGGGAGGTGGCCCTCCAGGAATGGATCAGTCATTGATTCCACAGACGTTTCTCCAGAGCTTGCCAGGAGCCCGACCCTGAGACAGGACTTGGGACGTGAAAGAGAGACTGAGGAGCTTTAGCGAGGAGCTCGGAGCTAGAGCCCGAGCCCAGCCCCCAAGCACCTGAGTCATTCCTCTCCCCTCCTTGCCCACCTCCCTCATGTTGGCCAGTCCTGCTGTCCAGGTTTCGTAAGCAAAGCCACGGAGAGCATGGAGTGGGCAGTGGTGCCTAGCCCAGAAAGGGGCCTCGGCTGTCGCTCTTTAGGTCCTCTGGAGGAGGGGAAGGTAGCTGCTGAAAAAAGGCTGTTGCCATCCCGTTGCGCCCAACAAAGAGAAGTGGCCTGGGCCAGCCCGGGCCTTGTGGTCAGGCCTTGGGTGCGGTACCCGAGGCGGAGGAAGCCCTTCTCTTCCCTTATGGCTCTCACCCCTCCCCCACGGAATTCCCTTTTCCTTCCTCCTAAGCTGATCAGGGGTAAACACTGGACTCCCTGCCAGGCACTGTGCTGGGCATGCCCAGATGCACTAGACCTGGCCCCTGGCCCCCACGAACTTGTGGCCTGGTGGGTGAGAGGAACGAGACATGTGGATTTGAAAGAATTAGGGCTTCCAGGTCCAGTGGCAGCAAAGCCAAATAAGAAGTGTGAAGTTACCAGTGGGAGTAATGAACTCTTGGCTGGGGCAGCTGTGAGCAGGTGGGATTTTGATATAAGGTGGGAAGGGGCCAGCATTCCAGGCAGAAGCTCACAGCAATGAGCTCGGGCACAGCCAGACTGGGGGACACAGAATATAGGTTGGCTTGGTTAGAGCCCAAGGGTTTGTGTCAGGGCGTAGGAGGCTGAGTTAGTGCCATACAGCAGAAGCCACATTTGCTAGGCCTGAGGATTTGGAATGCATTCTGAACCAGTGGTTCCCACAGTATGGTCCTGGGGACGCTCTAAACCCTTCCAGAGGATTGGTGAGGTCAAAGCTGTTTGCATAATAATACTTTCAGAGCCGCTCTGGTTCATGCCTTTTTCACCCCGTTGATGTTTGTACTGATGGTGCAAAAGCAGTGGCAGTGTAAAGTGGCTGGAACTTTGGCACGAACCAAGGCACGGCCCGGACGTGAACTGGAAGCCATTGTATTCTTCACACTCACAACAACAACAAAAAATGCAGTAGGAAGTATTTATTTTATAACACCCAGATCCTTCGGTATACATCTTTAAATATTCCGTGTGAAGAAATGTGAAGTGTACGTTAAGGCACTTTTGCTGCGAACTGGACTACGATGGTCGTCTTGAAAAGCTGTTTTGCGGGGCGCCTGGGTGGCTCAGTCGGTTAAGCGTCCGACTTCAGCTCGGGTCACGATCTCGCGGTCCGTGAGTTCGAGCCCCGCGTCGGGCTCTGGGCTGACGGCTCAGAGCCTGGAGCCTGTTTCCGATTCTGTGTCTCCCTCTCTCTCTGCCCCTCCCCCGTTCATGCTCTGTCTCTCTCTGTCTCAAAAATAAATAAAAACGTTAAAAAAAATTAAAAAAAAAAAAAGCTGTTTTGCTGCTGAGTTGCGAGCTGTACTAGTTACAGTTTTTAAGGAACACCATTATAAGGGCATCCGGGTGGTTCAGGCCGTTAAGTGTCCAACTCTTGCTTTTGGCTCAGGTCACGATCTCACGGTTTGTTAAGTTCGAGACCCCAGACCCTGGCCGACAGCACGGAGCCTGCTTGGGATTCTCTCTCTCCCTCTGTCTGCCCTTCCCCTGCTCGAGCTCCCTTTCTCTTTACTTGACACCTGACCAAAAAACTCTTCAGACTTGGGTGTTTGACATTTTCTCAAAAATGAATGTAGTGAGCTCGTCACTTCAAAACCATTATCAGGATCTGTTGCTAATGATAAAATTTGAGCCTTTGGAAAGCAAAAATTAGAAATCTTGTATCCACTGTCTAGAGCCCGACAGCTTCCTAGGACTTTACTGATGAGACCAGTAGTGATGTTAGCAAGTGTGATTTCTTGATTTTGTGTAAGGAAATGTGTCAAAATTTGGAACGTCTGCATAACTCAGTAAAATATATTTTCCAATGCTTCATGTTACAAAATTCAAAATGCAAGCTAGACCAGTGAAAAGTTCATTGATATGGTTTCAGATTCCAATAGCCACTAGCCTTTAAGAAACTACCACCTGTCATATTTTGATATAGTAACAAAGAACATCCATAATTGCCTGAAAAGGCTATTAAAATACTCTTCCCTTTCTAACTGCATGTCAGTGTGAGGCAGAATTTTCTTCATACACTCAACCAAAACAACATACCATGACAGATTGACTGCAGAGGCAGATATGAGAATCCAGCTGTCTTCTGTTAAACCAGAAATTAAAGAGATTACCACAAATTAAAACAGTGCCCCTCTTCTAGCTTTTCCTTTTTTTTTTTTTAATAAAAATATGTTGGGGCAGCTTGGTGGCTCAGTCAGTTAGGTGTCCATCTTCGCCTCAGGTCATGATCTCCCAGTTCGTGAGTTCAAGCCCCACGTCGGGCTCTGTGCTGATAGCTTAGAGCTTGGAGCCTGCTTTGGATTCTGTGTCTCCCTCTCTCTCTGCCTCTCACCCACTTGTACTCTGTCTCTCTCTCAAAAATAAATAAAATATTAAAAGAAATTAAAAGTATGTTATTTATGTTAACATTACAATGGGTTTATTGTTTTTAGATGAGTTAATATTTTTAAAATTTCTCAGTTTTAATTTCTAATATTGGTAAGTAGTAATAGTTCTAACCCCCATAAACCAAACCTTTTGGGGATCTTCAGTAATTTTTAAGAGTGTAAAGGGGTCCCGGGGCCAGGGAGTTTGAGAGCTGCCACTCTAGATCCTAGAGAAGCCAGGAGTGTAAGCTGGGAGGGGGGTGGCATTCTGGACAGAATGGGTGTGACGTGGGCTGACCTCTCCTGGACACACGCCAGGGCGGTTCTGACAGGCCCCCTCAGCAGGGCTGGGAGATGCAGGATTGAGAGTCCCAGCTCAGCCACTTCTGAGCTTGGGTAGTCACAGGCCTCCAGGAACCTCAGGTGCCCTGTTGGTTTAGCTGGGACAGTAATGCTGCCTATTCAGGAGAATTATAAACCCTCTGCCTGAAAGTGCCTGTGAGAAAGTGCTTTGTAAGTTGTCAAAGACTCAACGGATATTTGTTTTTGTGGTTACTTTGACTGGAGCCAGTGATTAGCTGTCTCTCCCCAGACCCCAGAACACCTGTCCAGGGAGTATGAGAGGACATTAGGTGGCCCAAAGGAAACCTACCCTCCCCCCCACTTGTCTTCCCAGATCTTCTCCAGGAGTCAAGGCAGGCGCTGTGTGTGCTCTACCGAGTGCCAGGTGGAGAGGAGGCTACTGGGCTATTGCTCAGCCTGGCTCTGGGGACTTTGGGAAGAGAAGCCAGGAGGCAGGACTGGTGCGTGTGTGCCTGCCCGCCCACAGGCCGCCTGCTTGCTGCAGGGCCTGGAGCGGCCGCTGGGAGAGGAAGTGCAGTTGGTTACCAATCGGGTTATTTTCATAACGGCTGTCTCAGGCTACAGGGGGGGAGGGTGACGAGGGGGAGGGGGCAGAGGAGCAGCCACAGCAGCTTGCTCTCCAAACTAGGACTTGCTCAGCCAGAGGCCAGCAGCCTGGAGCTGGAGCCAGAGCCTGGACTCGCCTGCCTACAGGGACCCCAGGCCCCACCCGCTCACCCACCACCTGCCTGCCACCCTGCCTTCCAGATCAGGTCAAAGGGGACTGCCCCCAACCCTTGCCTTCTGCTTCCTCCTTCCTGTATCTGTCTGGGTGGGTCTGGGGAGGAGCAGATCAGGGTCGGCCCTGGCACCACCATTCCTGGATGAGACTCTGAAGCTGATGGAAAAGGAAAGGGAAGGGAAAGGGTAGGCTGGGCTCCTGCCGCCACCAGACCCTGGTGAAGTAAACATTACTGGCCTGCTGGCCTCCTTTACCGTGCAACCCTGGCCCACCTGCTCCCTGCTGCGCATTTGTTTTGTTTTGTTTTGTTTTGTTTTGTTTTGAGCGGGCTCCTCTTAGCAAGTAAGGACCTTGGGAGAGCTGAGACCCTCCCTTACCAGCCCCCAGCTGTCTCCACCTCCTTCCCTCTGACCATCCGGGCTGTGAGAGCAGAGCAGCCAGAGGTGGCTTCTGACCACTAGTCCCCTGGAGGCAGCCTCCAGGTCCTTGCCCTGCAGCTACTTGGAAGTGGGGCTCCCGAGCACCATTCTGAGCCTTCACTGAGGAAAGGGACACGTGGAGCCCTGCTCACAGGTGGGAGTGGGAACCCTGGCTGAATCCCATGGGGTGTCCTGTGTGAGCACCTCTAGGAACCAGGCCTGGTTGGTACCAGGGGCAGAGGGCATTTCTTATAGCATGAGCAGTTACCCAGGTGGCTCTGGCTGCCGGGCTCTGTTCTTCATGCAGTGGGTGGTGGCCACCCTGGGTTCTCCTGCTTCCCTTTCCGGGTTCCCACTCCCGCCATGGGCAGAGACAAACTCCGGGAGATGGCATGATCTGCATGCCCTGCGTTGCGTCTGCTGTGGGTGTAGGCCCTGCCATGCCCCTACTCTGCCAGGTATGTCAGGTGCTTTACACCATCATCTCTTCAGAATCTGCCTTATGCCAGCCTTCTGAACTAGTTGGTATCATCCCCATTTTACAGATGAGAAAATTGAGGATCAGAAAGTTTAGTTGATCCACCCGGGAAAGCAATGGCAGACGCAGGATTCCCAAGCCCTTGGGCTTTTCCACTGGAAACTAACTAGCACAAGGTGTGAGATGGTCTGGGCTGAGAGGCCAGGAGTCTGGTTCTTTCTAGCCAGTAGCCAGTGAAGCTGGGATGCTCATGCCTGCTCACCCCCTGGCAGCTGCCCACAGCCACACTCGCTGCTATTCGTCAAGGGCACAAGGCCAGATACCACCATGAGTGTCTCTCCTGTAGCATCCTTTGTCCTCCCTGGGCTCTCAACAGCCAGCTGGAGGTTCATGGAGCCCTTGAGTCCTTTCCCATCCCACCCCTTTGGGTGTGACAAGCTCCGCTCAGGTTCCCCACCAGAAGGCTGAGGGGCAGCCATTTTGCTCTGCTGTGGGCTTCTTCCAGTGACCTTTACACGTACTGTGTGGTATGTAGAAGATGACAGAGCATGAGGTGAGAAGACGCTGCCGCTCAGAGCTGAGCTGTGGGGGAAAGGCAGGGACAGGCCTGAGGCCAGGCCGAGCTTCTGACTGGACCAGGAGAAACCTCAGCAGAGATAGGAAGTCAGGAGTCAAGCTACTGCTGACCAGAGGACAGAGGTTTCTATGGAGACCACAGGAGCAGGAAGCATGGGCCCTGCAGGGAGGGGGCTTTGGGAACATAGAGGCATGGGTGCTTTGCAGGACAACTTGTCATAAAATGTCAGTTCAGCCAGTCTCGTAGCCTCCTCAGACAGACAAGGAAACTGAGGCCCGTGTGGGGACGGCTTTGCACGTGGTCACAGAACACTGGCCTGGCTCGCCTCGCCTGTCTTGCTCCTCGCTTGCAGTGACCGCACCACCAGGCAGCTGATGAGACTCCCGGACAGTTGAACTTGGGGCTGCCCGGAAGTGTGTGGGCTGGAGCATGTCGTGAGGCAACCTCTGCCTCCTGGCCCCTCTTGTCAGTGTGGGTCTGGGGCAGCAGGCAGGGCCCAGACCTCCTCACTACTCGCAGAGTGCCTGGAACACCTCCCCCTACTGACTGCGGCCTTTTGTTTTCTGGGTGACACTAGCATCAGGCGGTGTGTCCGGGTGACTAATCTCCTCCAGGCTGGGCAGCTGTCACAGGGCAGCCTGACCAGACGGGCAGGGAAAGCTGACACCCTGGGGGAGTGCTGGCAAGCCAGTGCCCAGGCAGCAGTGGGCAGCTGGGCCTTCAGGCTTCTCTTCCCGGGTGCAGAGTAGACCCGGGTCAGGCAGACCCGGGTTCAAGTCCTAGTTCTGCTCCTGACCAGCCTGGGGCCTTTGTCGCTCTTATTAGGGCTCCCTTCCCTACCCCATCTCACTTTAGTCCCAGCCTCGTGGCCCAAAAGGAAAGACGCTGCTCTCCACTACGGCTCTGGGATACGGGCTTTGCCTTCAGGTAGACTTGGGTTCCATCATTGGCCCCCCATTGACTGGCTGTAGACTTTGGGCAGGTTACCGCCTTGTGCCTCAGTTTCCCGTCAGGAACACGGCATGATGCCGTACCTGTCCTTTCATGTTGCTGTGGTTTATAAAATGATACGTGTGTTTGTAAAGGGCTCAGCAGAGTGCCTAGCGCACGGTGGGCACTCAGTAAATGTTAGCTGTGTTGATGCTGATTTTAGTAGGAAGCCAAGAGCTCTCTGTCCACTCCCGTTCTCCTGCCCTCAGAGCTTAACTCCTGCCCTTCTCCCTGTCACCTGCAGAGGCTGGGGGCTGGAGCAGGCAGAGACCAAGAGCCAGGCAGTCTCAAACATTGCTTCACCAGGCACGCTGCCTCAGCTGCTCGCTGATCACAGGAGCTCGGACGTCTTGGCCCCATCTGCCTCTCCCCTGATATCTGCCCCCATCCAGGGCTTCAGGCTGGCGTTGCTCGCTGGACTCACAGGATGGTAGCAAATTAAAGAGTGGGTGTGTGGGTGGTGGGAGGAATGGGCAGTAGACATGCAGCCCGGTCCTCCACCTATCATCTACCATCATTTGTCCAAGGCTCTCACCCACCATGTGTGACTTCTGCTGGGCCCTCAGCAGGCAGATGTCCCATGGCTGTGACTCAGACCTCTCTGTGGCTACCAGGGCCCAGGAGGTCACCTGATGGCGGGGCACAGGCATCCCTGGGCATTCTGGAGGCATCCCCCATGCCCCAGCTTACCAGGCTTCCTGCCCTCTCCCCATTGTCAGGAAGAGCTGAGGATGTGGAAATGCCAGTAGCCGGTGAAGAAGGGGCAGCCAGGAGTAGGTGAGCTGGTGAGGGAAGCTGGGCACATGTTCAGAACAGGTCAAGGAAGGATGGTTTGAGTGAGGATGGGCCCCATGGGTTCTGCCTCCTGCAGGAGGGAGCTCTGGGGCCGAGAGTTGGAGCTTCTAGTATTGGCTCCTAGGTCAAGGTGCAGTTCACAGCCTCCCTTGAGAGCAGGGCTAGAAGGGTTTTCAGACAGCGCCTGTCACCCGGTACTTTCCCACATTGGGAGGTCCATACTAGGCCTTTCCAGAAGGGTAACACGGAGCAGTCTAGTACCAATGAAGTTCTTTTAGCCCCCCAGAGACAGAGATGCACACCCAGAACCCACCCAGAAGGCTTTTATCTTGGCTCGGGCCTCTCTTTGCTCCCCATACAAAGTCCCCCTGGGTGAGGACTGGAGTGGCTTTCCCTGTGCAGCCCCCTTCCAGTTCTGAGGGCCTTGTTCCCCAGGGCCCTTATGATCCCTAAATCAGATCCTCTCCATTTGTAATGCCACTCTGAGCCTGACCCCATGACTTGGGGCTGAGATTCTGGGGGCCTTATCTGGACTGGGTTTCTTTCCTTTCCTTTCCTTTTTTTTTTTTTTTTGTTAATGTTTGTTTATTTAGAGAGAGTGCAAGGGTGAGCGCGAATGGGGGAGGGGCGGAGAGAAAGGGAAAGAGAGAAAATCCCAAGTAGGCTCCTCACGGGCAGTACTGCGATGTGGGGCTCGATCCCGTGAACTATGAGATCACGACCTGAGCTGAAATCAAGAGTTGGATGCCCAACCAACTGAGCCACCCAGATGCCCCATGGGTTTCTTTTCAGAGCGCCTCATTTTATTACCATAGCTTAGTTTGTGCTGTGTCCTAGGAGGGGACACCGAAAGCTAAAACCTGCCCTGAGTTGGTAGCCAAACAAAGGCCCAGTGAGAGGAAAAGATGAGGCTTATCCTTTGTTCCTCAGTCCATAGAGGCTGACTGCAAACTGGAACCCAGGACTGCAGACTTCCAGCTCCCATTTTTTCTTTTCCATCAGCCTCAGGCGAGGGAGGCAGAGGCCAGGGCTTTGTGGATTATGGTGCCTGGACAGGGGAGCCACATGGGTAGCTGGAAGCCCCTTGTACCCACTACTGCGGGAGCAGCATAGGGTATAACTGGGGAGAGCGCCAGTGCTTCCAACAGTGGTAAACGTGGGCTCCCTTGAGGATTCTGTGCTACCTTCAAACACCCTGTTTATGGGGGTCAGAGGCCACGGATCCTCCCGCTTCCTCCCTGTGTCCCTTCTCTGCTCAGAGGGCTGAGGCTGTGACTGGGCTCCCAGGCACAGGATGGGCCGTGGCCTGACCGAGCTCCTGATGCTCCCGATCTCTGCCCAACAGCCATCCACCTGCCCCTACCATGGAGACCTTCTTTAGGAGACACTTCCAGAGGAAGGCGCCAGGCACTGGGGAGGGGCAGCGGCGGCCCAGCGGCGTGGGGCTGCCCACAGGCAAGGTCCGACGCCGCTCCCCTGCCGGGCAGGCCTCCTCCTCCCTGCTCCAGCGGCGCCGCTCCAGCGCGCAGCTCCACGGCTGCCTCCTGGGCTGTGGGGTGGGGACCCGGGGCACCAGCCGCCGGCGCTCCAGCACCGTGCCCCCTGCCTGCAACCCCCGCTTCCTCGTGGATGAGGTGCCCACCCCACAGCCTGCTGCTGTTGGGGCGCAGCTTCTGGGCACGCCCCTGCTGTTGGCTGGGCTTATGGGCACGAATGAGGAGGAGGAGGCAGCTCGGGAGGAAGACGTGACAGCTGCACCGTTGAGTGCCACCCAGCCAGGCACCAGGAGACCAGGCCCATCCTCACACCGGGGCACCCTGCTGCCTGTGCCTCGCTACCTGCGCCGTCGCCGTGCCTCCTCCCACCTGCTCCCCGCCGACGCGGTGTACGACCGTGCCCTCTGGGGCCTGCACGGTTACTACCGGCGCCTCAGCCAGCAGTGGCCCCCAGGCCAACACCCTGGCCCTGGGGGTCGAAGAGCCTCAGGCACCACAGCTGGCCCTGTGATGCCTGCTCGTGTGCGCCCGCTGTCCCGCAGGCGTCAGGTAGCCCTACGGCGCAAGTCAGCGGGACCCCAGACCTGGAGTGCCCTGCTTGCGTAGGTATAGCTGCGGCCGGCAGGGCGAGTGTGTGGCCCCCAAGGGGACTGGCCTGGAGGAAGGACCTTGAGGACTGTGCCTGGCCTGAGGGCACCCCGCTTGGGAATGGCTCTGGATAGTGCCTGGAAGCCAGCGCGCTCCCAAAGGGCTGTGAGGAGGGCTGAGTCTCCTGCAGGGAACCTCTCAGAGTCTTAGGTTGTCCTGGGGCATCTACCCTCCTCATTGCGGTCCCTGTCCTAGCCAAGGGTTAAAGTCACAGTGAGGGCAGAGATCCCAGGTAAGGGGAGAAGGAAGCAGAGTCACCAGATGCTCAGCTGGCCTCAGCGATCTCCTTTCCTGTAGGAAAGCCATCACCAAGTCGGGCCTCCAGCACCTGGCACCCCCTCCTCCCGCTCCCGGGGCCCTGTGCAGCGAGCCAGAGCGGCAGATCCGGAGCACTGTGGACTGGAGCGTGAGTGGCGGGGTGCTAGGAGGGAGGGACAGGTGGATGGGCTTGGAGCCACAGCAGCAGTTAGAGATGGAAGGAGGTGCTGGGGGCAGCTGTGAGAGGAGCCCATGGGCCTTTGGGTCAGGGCAGACCTCCTAGGGTATCCACATTTGAGCCAAGCCCTCAAGAGTAGGGACAGTGGGAGGGGCACCTAGCTGGTTCAGTTGGAGGAACTTGCAACTCTTGATCTTGGAGTTGTAAGTTCAAGCCCCACGCTGGGTGTAAAGATTACTTAAAAACATTTTTTTTTTTTTTTATCTTAAAAGAGTAGGGACATTGGGGAAACAGGATGGAGCAAAGCAGATTGTGGTGGCTGGAGCAGATTTGTCTTGGGAGAGAGGAGGGTTGGTGGGGCAGGACAGGGACTGACTGGTGGGCTGGGTAGCAGGTTCGCGCTGAGCACGCTTGTCTCGCGGTCTAGGAGTCCGCGACCTATGGGGAGCACATCTGGTTCGAGACCAACGTGTCAGGGGACTTCTGCTATGTTGGGGAGCAGTACTGTGTAGCGAAGATGCTGGTGAGTGAGCTCTCTGCGGCATGCTGCCCTCTGCTGGTAGAGTGGGTCTAGAAGCCTGTAGACAGACCTCTGCTGGCCTTCTTGGGAAGGTGGGAACAGGACTGTCACCTGAGCGCCCGCTGTGGGCTGTCTGAGGATGGCAGGAGGAATGGGGGCTGTATTCTGGTGCCAGGATCGGGGGTTCCCAGTGAACAGAGAGGGAAGATGGAAGGATTTCTCTTCTGGCCCTGGGGCAACATTCTGGACGGAGTTACCTGGTGCTTCAGGGCCTCCTCTTCATTTTCTGCAGCAGAAATCAGTGTCCCGGAGAAAGTGTGCAGCCTGCAAGATCGTGGTGCACACCCCCTGCATTGAGCAACTGGAGAAGGTAAGTGTGAGTGCTCAGCCTTTCCTGCCCCTCCCCTTTGGGTGCTGAAGTCCCTCAGCAAACACACATGTGTATTTCTGCACTGATACTCATGTTACAAGCGTTGCCTGCCAAGAGTGCCCCGGCCTGCGTGGTGGTGAAGAGCCAAAGACCCTAGAGCTGAAATGCCTGCATTTGAGTCCTGTCTCCCTCCACTCCTTTATTAGCTACCCTATTCCCACTGCCCAGAACAAGCGTGGCACAGAGTGGGGCTCACTATGGATGAATAATGAGCGATGGCCGAGACCCCATTTTATTAGCACCTAAATTAACATTTAGAAGGGGCCATGGTCTTGCCGAAGCTAGGCCACTCCTGTGTAGCCCTGAAGCTTGGCTCTGGGCCCGTGCTTCTAAAGCAAGGTAGAGGGGACACTGAGCAGGCAGATCCAGGCCAAGGGTGGGGGGCTCCCCAGGCAGCAGAAACCCCGATCAGCACATGGGAAAGCTTCTAGGACTAGGAGTGGCATCAGCAAGGCTAATGTGGGTCACTTGCCCCAGCCCCTGACTCATAGAGTGAGGTTTCCCTGCAACTTTGCTAAGGCTGAAGCAGGGACAGTTGGGAAAAGAGAGACAAACGTAGCCCCAGGTGTTACAGAGGCTAAGATGGGATCACACCAGTTTTCATAAGTGAGCTAATGGTCTCCAGGGACCAGCCAGCACAAGTCTGCAAGCACCTATCAGGGTGCCTGCACATGCCTAGGTTGGGAGCATTCGAGGGTAAGGGGAAAATGTGGGAGGAGTAAACCATACTGCCTTTTAATGGTGGGGGAGTGGACACAAAACTCCAAGTCTCCCCCATCCCAGGAAACTAACAGAGGAAGGAAAAAGTCCTTCTGGCTGTGGTGGAGAGGAGGCAGGGATGCAGGAGGGCTTTTGAAAAGAGGTGTCTCACATTCTGAGGGCTCCCAGGATGATTTGGGGCTAGCTTTACCTTGTGAGTGACACTTCCCTGGAGGAGGTGGCTATATGTCTGACTCCGTGAAAGGAGGTTCTGACATTTGGGCGGTCGTTGCAATGTTTCACAGATAAATTTCCGCTGTAAGCCATCCTTCCGTGAATCAGGCTCCAGGAACATCCGTGAGGTAAGTGCCCAGGGTAGTTACAGGTAAGGAGGCCCCAAGTTTCCTGAGTGGACTTCTCCACAGTGTCTCCAGAGTGCCACCAGGGGACTCAGCAACTTTGAGGCTGCTCTGGGGCCCAGGGAGGTGCAGGGCTGAGGCTCTGAGAGCGTCTCAATGGGGAAGGCCTGGCAGGCCCTGCTTGCAGAGTGGATGGGACACTGCCTGCCTCTTGTGCCTCCTCACTCTTCTCCCCTACCGCGAGCCTCAGTCCCCACCTTGAGGCCATGTTGAGAAGTCTCCAGCCCCTCTCACCTCACACACACTCCTGCAGAGAGCTTCCTGCAGCCCCACCCCTCACTCCGGTGATACTCTCTCTTCCTCCACCAGCCAACATTTGTGCGCCACCACTGGGTACACAGGCGACGCCAGGATGGCAAGTGTCGGCACTGTGGGAAGGTGAGGCCCTGCCCAGGGAAGTTGGCCAGCCTGATGACCACCGGACCTGGGCCCTGTGGCCCCCGAGCCTCAGGCTGTGCATCCAGTGTGACCTGCCCATCACCGACTGTTTCTCCTGAGTGCAGAGTCCTAGGGCTCTGTTTCAACCTGGCTGAGGTGCCCATTCAGTTCCAAAACACCTAGGCTTCTGGACAGAGCAGGAGAGCAGGGAAGAAAGTTATCTTCTAGTGCAGGGTATCTGGACTGCTTGGAAATTACACGTGAGCCGCTGAGAATTAGACTTACTCATTTAGTAACTCGGCAGATACTTATTGAACGCCTGTTGGGTGCTGAGCCCCACTGGGTAGTGGGTAGTGGGTCCCTGCCCTCCTGGAGGAGGAGGGTGTGGCTTGAAGACAGACTCTGCAGGCAGTCCTCCTGAGCACAGTCCACAGTGTGGTGGTCACTTAGTCATTGTCTGCTTCCTGTGCGTCTCTGTCAGTAAGCATAGGCCATGGAAGGTCGAGGGGCCTTGTCCCTCTTTTCCTTTGCCCACTTTCAGTGCCACACACAGTGTCTGGCACCCAGCAGGCCCTCAGTAACGTTCGTAGGGCGAACAAGGGTATGAATGTGATAGGTACTGTGAAGAAGCGTGAAGCGCTGTAAGTGCCCAGGGGCCTGGGGGTCTGGGGTCAGGAAGGAGGGCATCTCCGCCTACAGGAGTTAGCTGTGGATGCTTTGAGCAGATCACATGTGTGCACCCAACGCCTTGCAGTTAACTTCAGAGAGTCCTAAGCCTCCCTGCTCCAGGGGCTTATTTTACAGGGTTTTTTGTTTTTTTGTTTTTTGGTTTTTTTTGTCGTTTTGTTCTGTTTTTTATTTTATTTTATTTATTTTTATGTTTTATTTATTTTTGAGAGAGAGAGAGAAAGCAAGCACGGGAGGGACAGAGAGAGAGAGGGAGACACAGAATCTGAAGACAGGCTCCAGGCTCTGAGCTAGCTATCAGCACAGAGCCCGACGCGGGGCTTGAACCCACGAACCGCGAGATCATGACCTGAGCCGAAGTCGGACGCTTAACCGACTGAGCCACCCAGGCGGCCCATTGTTTTTTGTTTAATTTTTAAAAATGTGCTCAATTTCCCTGGGTGGAGAGAGGTTGACAACAGAAGAGGAGTTGGGCCTGCTGCTCTGGACCTGGTCCCTGGTGCCCCAACCACCCTCTTCCCCCTAGGGCTTCCAGCAGAAGTTCACCTTCCACAGCAAGGAGATCGTGGCCATCAGTTGCTCCTGGTGCAAGCAAGCAGTGAGTGCTCGCCCTGCCCCGCCGTAGGCCGTCCCCTGGGCTGCACTGGGTGGGGGTTCCCAGGCCTCAGCTCAGCCCGGCTCAGCTGTGCCCCCTCCTCTCTAGTACCACAGCAAGGTGTCCTGCTTCATGCTGCAGCAGATCGAGGAGCCGTGCTCCCTGGGGGTCCACGCTGCCGTGGTCATCCCACCCACCTGGATCCTTCGTGCTCGAAGGCCCCAGGTGAGTCTTGCCTGCACTCTTGACACCACTCCCACGTTTGGGCTCTGCTGACTACCCCAGCCCTCCCACCTTGTCACCAATGCCCCTGCTTCCCTCGCAGAATACCCTCAAGGCAAGCAAGAAGAAAAAGAGAGCATCCTTTAAGAGGAAATCTAGCAAGAAAGGGCCAGAGGTTAGTCCTGGGGCTGGGTGGGCCACTGGAGGGGAACAGGAAAGAGGGGCCTGTTTCTTGGAATACTGAGGCCCCTGGGCTGATGCAGCCTTTGGTGGGTCAGTTTGGGCTCTGGGCCCCAGAGGAGGGTGTGAGGCCAGATCCGAGTTGCCTCTGTATGGCCAGGCCCACTTAAGGTCTGACCTGGAGGTAGTATGAGGGCGCACTGCCGAAAATGGGGGTAAGGTCTTCAAGACAGGAAGGAGCCTTATTGTCTCTCTGTCTCCAAGGAGGGCCGCTGGAGACCCTTCATCATCAGGCCCACCCCGTCCCCCCTCATGAAGCCCCTGCTGGTGTTTGTGAACCCCAAGAGTGGGGGCAACCAGGTACGCACAGCCTCCCCTCTCCACCGGGAGCCTTGGGGGAGGAACGGGTTCCGGCTCTGCACCCCTCCCCTCCCCAGCAACTGCTCCCAGTTCCATGGCAGGCTCCTGCCCCATCCCTCTTTCCCAGAGATACTGAGGAGATCTGATTCTGTCTCCACCCCTTGCCCCTCGCTGGGCCTGCTTCCCACAGCCACAGCCTTCTCATGTGCTTTTCCCCACTTCAGCCCACCAGCCCTGACTGACTCCCCCGGTCCCCCGCAGGGCGCTAAGATCATCCAGTCCTTCCTGTGGTATCTCAATCCCCGACAAGTCTTTGACCTGAGCCAGGGAGGGCCCAAGGAGGCGTAAGTACTTGCCAAGGCTCCGTGGGGACAGTGGCAGGGGGCTTGCCTGGCACTCAGGTTAAGGTGCACGTACGCTGACACTTCCGGTCCTCCGACCCCAGGCTGGAGATGTACCGCAAAGTACACAACCTGCGGATCCTGGCGTGCGGAGGCGACGGCACGGTGAGTTCTCCCGCTGCTCGCTTCTCCAGTCTCCCGCCTCTCTGGGGCCTGAGCCTGGGCCCCGCTGGTCTGACCTGGCCTCTTGTGCTCTGCCCCCTCCAGGTCGGCTGGATCCTCTCCACCCTGGACCAGCTGCGCTTAAAACCACCGCCGCCCGTTGCCATTCTGCCCCTGGGCACTGGCAATGACTTGGCCCGTACCCTCAACTGGGGAGGGGTAAGAGCCCACGGCAGGGCAGGAGAGCTGGGGGTGGGCCGTGCGACCCTGCACGCCTCTCCCCAGGGGAGGCTCAGTTCCTGAGCCCTTTGTCCCACCAGGGCTACACGGATGAGCCCGTGTCCAAGATCCTCTCCCACGTGGAGGAGGGGAATGTAGTGCAGCTAGACCGCTGGGACCTCCGTGCTGAGCCCAACCCCGACGCGGGGCCCGAGGAGCGTGACGAGGGCGCCACTGACCGGGTAGGGCGGCCAGGGCCAGGGGCAGCCGCTACAGTGGGGGCGGGGGGCAGTCTCGGGAGACCCGGGCTGGCCTCCTCTTTCTCACTTGACAGTTCAGGGACTTTGGGCAAATCTCTTCGTTTCTCCAGACTTTCAGCTTCTTCCGTACAATGGTAATAATGGTACTCCGCAAGCTAGTTGTTATTCAGCCACTTGGCAAATATTTACTGAATATCTGCCACATGCCAGGCACCATTTTAAGCGGCAACAAAGCAAAGTCCCTGTTCTCACAGAGCTCCTAGAGAATATGGCACTTTGGGGAAGAAGCATCATGGGGGACAGAAAGCCAGGGAAGAGAGTGTCAGCAGAGCTGGGGCTGTTTTGTGTATGGGGCACTTGGAGGAGCCTCACCGGAGCCGGAAGCTGAGAGGGCAGAGCCTCAGGCGGGGAACTGGCTGGAGGAAGAACTTTGTGGTAGATCCTCTTAACTGGGGGAAAGGCTTCCAAAAATGCATGGGCTTAGCGAGCCTGGTGGCCCCTGGCCTGGGCCAGGCCAGAGCAGGGAGGGGTCTGTTAGGCCCAGCCCTCATGCTGGGCCCGTGACCTTTTTCCAGCTGCCTCTGGATGTCTTCAACAACTACTTCAGCCTGGGCTTCGATGCCCACGTCACCCTGGAGTTTCACGAGTCTCGAGGTTGGCAACCTCTTGCTGAGGAGGCATTGGGAGGCTGGGGAGGAAGAGACACAGGAGGGTCCCTGAGAGGGTCAGAACTTGCCCCCAGCAGTAAAAGAAAGGCACTTGTTCCCAGCCCTTCCTCCTCGCCCCAGCTTGGGAAGCCCCAGCAGGTTCAGAATGACTGACTGTCCCCTGTTTCTTATCGCCACCCAGAGGCCAACCCAGAGAAATTCAACAGCCGCTTTCGAAATAAGATGTTCTACGCCGGGGTGAGTCTGGGGTCTGCCAGCAATAGCCCCCACCATGCCCACTATTCTACCACCTAAGCCCCCTGCCCACCTGTGTCTGCTAGGCCACAGGACCCCTTCTGGGCAGTGGTAAGGGAAAGTCTCTGTTACCAGATGGTGATGCCCTCTGTCTCCCACAGACAGCCTTCTCCGACTTCCTGATGGGCAGCTCTAAGGACTTGGCCAAGCACATCCGAGTGGTGGTAAATGGACCAAGCTGGCAGGCAGAGTGGGTGGGCCCAGCAGAGAGGGAGGCTGCCTTGGCACGGCTGTATAGCTTACACCCTCCCCTGTTCCTGCCTCCAGTGCGATGGAACCGACCTGACCCCCAAGATCCAGGACCTGAAGCCCCAGTGCATTGTTTTCCTGAATATTCCCAGGTGAGGAGGGGAGGGCTCTGTGTGGGCCCAGCTGTCTCCATCCTGCAGGACTGTCCTCTGAAGGCCCTTGTGTTGCCTTCCCCTCCAGGTACTGCGCAGGCACCATGCCCTGGGGCCACCCTGGGGAGCACCACGACTTTGAGCCCCAGCGGCATGATGATGGCTACCTCGAAGTCATTGGCTTTACCATGACGTCCCTGGTGAGTGGGCCAGCAAGGGACCTGCCTGGAGCCCCGGCTCTGCTTTGCCCCTGGCTCTGTCCCCACAGTGACCAACAATACTGTTCCAAGATGGAAGGGGGGCATTTACCAAACTTCCTTTCACTGGCCGAGATAGGAGAATTCATGCTCATCTCCCTGGCTGGGGTCTCCCCTTCCCTCCCTCCCTTCCCCCAGCAGGGTCTCGCTCTTCCCTCAGCTCTCTGACTGGGGTATTGTCCTCCCTCTCTGCTCTCTGTCTGGAGGGTCACTGTCATTGTGTTCCCTGGCCAGAGCATCCCTGGGGGGAACAGAGCTGGGGGCCCCACTGCCCCTGCCCTGGCGCCTGACCTGAGCCTTTTGCGCCCACAGGCAGCGCTGCAGGTGGGCGGGCACGGTGAGCGGCTGACACAGTGCCGCGAGGTGGTGCTCACCACGTCTAAGGCCATCCCGGTGCAGGTGGATGGCGAGCCCTGCAAACTCGCGGCCTCTCGTATTCGCATCGCCCTGCGCAACCAGGCCACCATGGTGCAGAAGGCCAAGCGGCGGAGTGCCGCCCCCCTGCATAGCGAGTACGTCCCCCTCCCGGCCACCTGCCCTGGACCCAAGGCCAGACTCTGCCCCTCTCTTGAGCCTTGGTTTCCCCAGCCGGAAAGGGGGCCTCCAGTCCCTCTGCCCCAGGGAAGCTGGGCAGGGCCCCTCAGTCTGCCCCTCAGTGGCTGGCTGAGGATCCTTCCCGTGTGCCCTCTTCCCACCTTCCGCCCCGTGCCTCAGCCAGCAGCCCGTGCCTGAGCAGCTGCGGATCCAGGTGAGCAGAGTCAGCATGCATGACTACGAGGCCCTGCATTACGATAAGGAGCAGCTCAAGGAGGCCTGTGAGTGACAGTTGGGGGCAAGGAGCTGCCGAGCCCTGGGCGGGGGGGGGGGGGGGGGTGGACGGATATGGCCAGCTGCTGACGGCCTGCTCTGTCCCCCAGCCGTGCCACTGGGCACCGTGGTGGTCCCAGGAGACAGCGACCTAGAGCTCTGCCGGGCGCACATTGAGAGGCTCCAGCAGGTGAGCGAGGGGGTCAGGAGCCCGTCCCGCTTGTGCCCAGCTGCTGCAGTTTCCTTTCTTTCCCAACTCCCGGCCTCCGCTTCTCTCAGCAGGAGCACGAAGGTGCTGGAGCCAAGTCCCCCACCTGCCAGAAACTGTCCCCCAAGTGGTGCTTCCTGGACGGTGAGTGGCCCTGAAGGACCAGCTCCTGGCAGTCCCGGGCTGTGTCCTGCCCCCTCCCTCAGGGCTCCTGGTGGGGCAGCAGAAAATCTGGGCCTGGACAAGGGCCTCCTGTCCCCTCAGCCGGCTCTCTGCCTTCCCCACAGCCACCACTGCCAGCCGCTTCTACAGGATCGACCGGGCCCAGGTGAGCACTCGCGGCCCTCCATCCATCGCTGGCTCCAAGCCACCCGAGGGCCCTCTCTTGTTGGCCCACACTTCCACAGATGGGCTCCCCCGCCCTCAGTCCTCATACTGTGTCACGCCCGCACACCTGCTCGGGCCGCAGATAGGGCATGGCCCTGCCCTCCAGACTGGCACGCACGCAGCCCAACAGTGAAGGGAGCTGGCATTCCCAGAAAAGTCTTGCTGGGTGGGTGCGAGGGCCTGGGAACACAGATGCTGCCCAGCGAGACACAGATGCTAAGGCACTTCTGTCCAGAGGCTGGGCGACCTGGGTAAAGGCTCAGCAGCGGGAAGGGGCTGGGAAGGCGAGGGGAAGAGAGACTGACAGGGCCCCTCACCTGGCTTGCGCCTGCTCGCGTTCATGCTCCTAGGAGAGGCTTCTCCAGGTCCGTTGGCCTTGCCCCTGCACCCCCACCATCGGTGGCCCTGGAAGATCCTGACCCTTGGTCCCTGACCTCCCCACCCACAGGAACACCTCAACTATGTGACTGAGATCGCACAGGATGAGATTTATATTCTGGACCCTGAGCTGCTGGGGGCATCGGCCCGGCCTGACCTCCCAACCCCCACTTCCCCTCTTCCCACCTCCCCCTGTTCACCCACACTCCGGTGAGTCCTGCTGCTCCTCCAGCCCCCTGGCTCTAAACCCCACCCACAAGCCAGAAGCTCCTGAAGTCCCGCCTTCAACACCAGACACGTGTCCGGTGTCAAGCTAGCTGCCGGGTCCCCACAGGCTGAGTCATTGGCAGAGAACCGAACCTGGCCACACCCAGTTGACCGGTCCCTTGCCCCCAGGAAAGTGGCGTCACTGACCATCCTGCTGCGCTGGGTTCCCCGCCTCCCCCCCCCCCACTTCTCTATGAGTCCTGTTCCCCATCCCCCAACATCCGAGCACTCCAACCTCACCCCTCCACCCACCCACCCTCCATCCCCGCTGCCCAGCACCGTGCCCTTCCCAGGTTGTCCGGGCCTCAAGTTTGCCTTCCTCTGCACTTGTCCTTCCTGCCTCAGACACTTCCCCCGTTCCTCGTTCCTCGTGGAGCTGCCCCCTCCACTCAGACCGCAGCTTGGGAGTTTCCTCCTCAGAGGAGTCTTCCCAGGAACCCCAGCTGAAGTTGCTGTGCGATCACACCGCGCTGTCTCTGTTCCTCAGCGCTTCCCACTCTCAGAACGCCTTATATATTTGTTGACTTGTTCGTCTCCCTGACTGGAATGTAAGCTCCGTGCAAGCGAGCTCTCGGTCTTGCTCACGGCTGTATCACCAGCACCCAGAACAGCACCTGCCATGTAGGCAACAAACTGTTGAAGGAACGCAGGGAGCACCTTGGGGCAGGGAGGGGGACCAGCTGGGCCTGTGCCGTCGCCGGCTCACATCTCACCCCGCTCTGCTTGCAGGTCACTGCCAGGGGATGTGGCACCCCCCAAAGGTGAGGGCTCTCCCTTCTCCCCGGCCCCAGGTGGGGTGCAGCCCACACATATCCTCCCACAACCGGCAAGGTCCGCACGGTCACACGGACCACAGCCGAGCCCTCAGCACACGTGCCCCGGCAGGCCCGCCCTCCCCACAGCACGTTCGTGCACCGACAGGACACGAGCCAGGGCCTCCGGCCCCAGAGTGTAACAGGCAGGTGTTCTGTGCAGGTGAAGAGCTGATTGAGGCCGCCAAGAGGAACAACTTCTGTAAGGTACTAGCGAGGGGCTCTGGCTTCTCCCCTCTGTGCCATGTGGGGCGGGGCCTCGGGGTGGGGCCAAGGGTTGGCCTGTTTGGGAGCCAGCCACTGGCCCGCTGCAGAATCTCCATGGTGATTGTCTCATTCCACCTTGTCCCCGTCCCTGTCCCGCTCCCGGTGTCCATAGGGGCTTCCTGGCGCAGCCTGCCTGTCCCCGGTGCTCAGAAAGGAGCAAGTCTTAGAGGAACCGCAGGCTCCAGGGCTTGGTCATCAGTGGTCCTGGGGAGTTCATGGGCCCCTGGGGTGTGAGAAGCCCAGTGTCTCTCCCCTACGCTCCAGAAAGATCCCCAGAGGGATGATGTGTGAGCACAGTAGTGTCAGGCCTGCGGCCTGTATGAGATGGGGCGTTTCTGTGGCTGGCAGGGGGGTGGCCCTGAGGAGCCCCAGCCCTGCTCTCTGCCTCCTGCCCTCAGCTCCAGGAGCTGCACCGAGCTGGGGGCGACCTCATGCACCGGGACGAGCAGAGCCGCACGCTCCTGCACCATGCGGTCAGCACGGGCAGCAAGGAAGTGGTCCGCTACCTGCTGGACCATGGTGAGCTGTGCCACTGGGGGCCCTGGGGCTGGGGGCCGCAGCGGGAGGAGGGGAGGGCGCCAGGCCTTTCTGACCTCCCCCCTCCCCTCTTCTCCAGCGCCCCCAGAGATCCTTGATGCTGTGGAGGAGAAGTGAGTATCTGGGCATCGGGAGACCTTGGTTGCTCTGGAACCTGCCCTGTCTTCATCTAGCCCTTCCCACTCGGTTCATGGTCAGAGCCCATAAACCCTTCCAGGCCACCTCTGTCCTGCCCTTGCCCCACAGCTCTGAGCTTCGTGCTCTAATAGCCCTCTGGAGACAGACGAGAGGGCCCTGAGAACAGGATGGGGGTCCACAGCCAGCCCCTGTTTCCGCAGTGGGGAGACCTGTCTGCACCAGGCAGCAGCCTTGGGCCAGCGTACCATCTGCCACTACATCGTGGAGGCTGGGGCCTCTCTCATGAAGACAGACCAGCAGGTGAGCAGACTAGCAGGAAGTCCACACCAGCACAAACCAACCCTTTCCCAAACCCGGCCCTTGTAAGTGGGGAGCCACAGGGGAGGGCCGCCGCTCAGACCGAAGCTGTCCTTCAGCCAGCATAGTCCGGATCCTGAGAAACCTGGGCCAGCGGAGGGTGGGGGGTGGATGACTGCCTGGCCTTTGAGGCTTCTCCCTCCCCCACTGGCAGCCCGGAGGGAAGGTTCCCTGCCCTCTCCCAAGCCCGGGGGGGGGGGGGGGGGGGGGGGGGGTGGTCAACAGGTCCCTGAACTGATGGCGGCAACCCCCTCATCCAGGGCGACACCCCCCGGCAGCGGGCCGAGAAGGCTCAGGACACCGAGCTCGCCGCCTACCTAGAGAACCGGCAGCACTACCAGATGATCCAGCGGGAGGACCAAGAGACGGCTGTGTAGCTGTGAGGCTGACACCAGGGCAGCAAGGAGGGACAGGGCCAGCCTGAGGATGAGCCCCCTCATCTCCCACCTCACTGCCACATTCCAGTCGGACTACCACGGGGGGACCCATGCCCCAGGGAAGGAGCCCCGTGCTGCCCCCTGAGGAGCCACCCGCCCCGGACGAGGGTTGGACTCTGAGGAGCTGGGGGATCTCCCCTGTCCCCCTGAGGCCCCAGCCCGACCCAGGGCCTACGGGGGAACAGGAAACTGGACTGGGCTGGGCAGGCCTTTGGGGGACTGGGGCTAGACCACTTCAGGGCAGCCCTCGCCCTCACCGCAGCAGGTGCCCTCGTGGGGTTTAGGAGTAGAGGGGGAGGGCAGAGGGGCTTGAGGCCCTATCAGGGAGCCTTCAGGAAGAGGCTTCCTAAGCCACCTGCTCCTTTAGGGCCCCCACCCTGAGCCTCCTGGCAGCTTGGGCCCTCTCTCCTGCCCCGACTCCACCCTTCCCAGGGCTTCCTTCCAGAAACAGAGCCTGCTGCATTTGCCTGCCCGCTGCCCTGCTTGGCACCTACCCCTGGTGACCCTCCCTATGTACTCAGTCATTTCATCGCCGCCCGACTGTGTGGCCTGGGGGTTGGAGTGGGGCTCTTGTGGTGACATGTTTACAGCTGGGTGTGACTCAGTAAAGTGGATTTTTTTCCTTTCTGCTTTTTTTTTTTTTTTTGGCTGGGAAGGTCTTCCAGAAGCAGTGGGGTCTGGTGGAGGGGGACTGGACACCCTGGACCCAGACCCCTTTGGGGAGGGGGGCGTGCCAGGACCTGGCCGAGACCTGACCTCTGCCTGGCTGCCTAGCTCGGCGGGGCCGGGGGGAGGAGCTGATTTCCTCTCGATTCCCGCTTCCCGCAGGGACGTTAACAATGAAAGTGAAAGAGAGGTGGGGCGGGGGTGAGGCCTGTATTCTTTGGCCCCTTTGCCCTATGGCCTTGGGCAAGCTCCTTCCCCCAGGCCTCAGTTGCATTTACTGTTTAGGGGATCGGGTGAGGTGATCCCCCAAGGTCGGAAGGGGTGGGCATTTGCAGCTGCCGCCGTGGCTGCATCTGGAACTTCTCAGACGGCTCTCGTCAGCTCCCTAGCCTTACCAAATCCAGCCTGCGGGCTCCTCCTCCAACAACTTCCCCCAGCTCCCGCCCCCGAAAACCTGCGCTCCTGGAAAGGCACGGCGTCCCCTGCGTCCGAGCGCCTTCTCGGGGGCTCAGTGTCCCCAGGCTCCCCCAACACTGAGCGGAGCATCTCCCTGCTCACTTGGTGAAGCGACCCTAGGTGGGGGCTTGCGCTCCTTCCCCAGCAGCTAAGGGGGCGCAAAGGGCCGGTCCTCGACGGGGTTAGTCATCGGGGGACTGAGCCGCACATAGGCTGGAACGCGGGCCCCTCGCCGAGCGCCGGAACCCGTCACAAACCCCGGGGTTACCAGCTCCCTCCCAGTCTGCATCCTCCCAGTCTCCCCTCCCCGGGAGGAGAGGCAGACGTCCAGCGGGGAAAGAGGACGGCCCCGGGGAGGGGGCGGGGGCGGGAAGCTGGGGCTCGGGCAGGGGCCAGGGGTGCCGAGGCAGGGCAGAAGCTTGGGGCCGGGAGACCCCGGGCTCAGAAGACGGGGGACCGGCAGAGCCCGTCGTCTGAGCGCGGACGGCCCGGGCGGAGCGAGCGGGGGGTGGTGCGGGGACCCGCGGCGGGAAGCCGGGGTAGAAGCGCCCGGGACGCGCGGGGCGGGAGCGGAGGCGGGGACGCCGGGGTCTGGGGGCGGCGCGGGTTTGAGGGGAGGGGGCGGGGCGGGTCCTTCCACGGGGGGGGGGGGGGCGGGGAGGGGGCGGGGGCCCATGTGACCGGCTCAGACCGGTTCTGGAGACAAAAGGGGCCGCGGCGGCCGGAGCGGGACGGGCCCGGAGCGGGAGGGAGCGCAGCACCGCGGGCAGCGAGCGAGTGAGCGCGCGGGGTCCCGGCGGGCGTGCGGCGGCGGCCTCGGCCCCTCGCCCGCTGGGCCCCAGCCGCCCTGGGGGCCGGAGGCAGGGTGGGGGTCTGAGCTGCGTCCTGGGCTCCAGGCCCTCCCCAGGGAGACGCCTCCGGCTGTGCGCCCCGGCTAGCGGCGAGGGGCCGGCCCCAGAATCCTGCCGCCGCCCCAGCCCGAAGGCCTGGACTGTGGGGACGGGGGTGGGAGGTGCGCGCGTGCGGCCCCACGTGGGGAAGGGGGCAGGCGGGGGGACTCTGACCCGACCTCTCCCCCCACCCCCACCCCCAGGATGCAGCACCGAGGCTTCCTCCTCCTCGCCCTCCTCACCCTGCTGGCGCTCACCACCGCGGTGGCCAAAAAGAAAGGTGATACGGGGTGTGGGGGATTGAAGGAGGGCTGGAGACGGGCCGGTGAGGCTGGCGACCTCTGGCCTGGCCGCCGGGGTTCCGAGGCCAGGACCCCAGGAAACGGCCCCCGAGTGAGTCTCTCGCGCCGCGAGGTCCTGAGCTCCGTTCTCCGTGTGTCTTAGACAAAGTGAAGAAGGGCGGCCCGGGGAACGAGTGCGCGGAGTGGACCTGGGGGCCCTGCACCCCCAGCAGCAAGGACTGCGGCGTGGGTTTCCGCGAGGGTACCTGTGGGGCCCAGACCCAGCGCGTCCGGTGCAGGGTGCCCTGCAACTGGAAGAAGGAGTTTGGAGGTGAGGCGGGGCGCAGGCGGAGGGCAGGAAAAGGGGGGCAGAGCCTCACTGGAACCTGGGCAGGTCTGTGGCCTCCAGCCACTGGGCCGCCCCGCTGACCCTGGGCACTCTCCCGCCAGCCGACTGCAAGTACAAGTTTGAGAGCTGGGGAGCGTGTGATGGGGGCACAGGCACGAAGGCCCGCCAAGGCACCCTGAAGAAGGCGCGGTACAATGCCCAGTGCCAGGAGACCATCCGCGTGACCAAGCCTTGCACCCCCAAGACCAAAGCCAAGGCCAAAGGTCAGGGAAGTGGGAGAGGGTTGTGGGGTCATAGCGGGGGGGGGGGGGGGGGGCGGCGGCTGGGGGGGCTGCACCACCTGTGAAAGGGAACGGTTAAGCCTGAAGTTTTGGACTTTGGAGAAGGACTTCTTGACATCTCTGCACTTGGTTTCCCTGTCTGTAGAGATAGCTTAGGGGGCACATACCGAGGGGGGCCCGCGGAAGGTACTCATGGGTTATTAAATCTGGCCCAGATGGAAGCACAAACCCGCTCTGTGGTGTTGGAGCATTTTGCTTAGGGTTCAGGGAAGTTGACTGACCTGGAAGGACTTGCCTTTGTCATCTCTCCAGCCAGAGGGAGCATTGGGTCAGCTTGGGTCCTTTCCAGTATTGAAAGGACTTCACAGCCCACACTTGTGCTATCCCTTAGCTCCTTCCTGATTCACAGTAGCCTAGAGAGGCCATCAGGGCAGAGGTGAATCAGCCCACTTCTTAGGTGAGGAGGCCGAGACTGAGGGCGGCTGGGACCAAGAGCCTGAAGGTTTTCTGAACCCCAGTGAAAGTATAAGTTGGTGTGGGGCAGGTCCAGCATCAATATGGCTGCACTGTCCCCCTGGCCACCAGGTCAGCTGATCCGGAGCCACTAGGGGGCAGAATTTTCTCCCTGATGTATGTGCAGGGGGGTCTCTCCTGGTCACCAGGACTCCTCTAACGCATTATTTCTCACTTGTTTTACAGCCAAGAAAGGGAAGGGAAAGGACTAGCGGCCAGGTCTGGATGCCAAGGAGCCCGGGGCCTGTGCCCTCCCTCCCACGGGGCCAAGATCGAACCTACCAGTGCCTTTTGTCTACTCATTAGCTTTATCAATCATACCCTGCTTCTTCCCTTTCACTTCTCCACCCCCAAGTGTCCCAAACGGGGAGGAACAAGGGACTGTGGACCACTTGAGCCTCCTGCCCCAGAGGGATGTGATTCCCGGTACCCCCTTTTGCCCTTCCCCACAAAGATGCCATTACTAAGAAACAAATAAACCGTTGTGGTTTTTTTCCCCCCAATAAAAGCTTTTCTTTTAATATATAAAAGCCCCTTCCCAGGGAGTTTGCTGTGGTAATTTGTTGGGGCGGGAACTGGTGAAGGAAAAGGAAGGCTGTGGGAACTGTGGCTTTTAGGGGCCGGGGGGCTTGGCGGTGAATGCTCCCCAGAGCTCATGGGAAAAGCAGAATGGTGAAAATTTCTCCCAGGGCCCCTACTGACTCCTGAAAGGGGACCCCCATCAAGTCACCTGAGCCTTTCAGTCTGGTCTTTCCAGGGGCCACACCAGGACTGGGAGGGAACCTGGAAGATTCCCTAGAACTGACACTCCCCATGTCAGCCACACTCAACCAAAGGCCTTTTGGTACGGCCCGGCCCTCGCTGTCACTGAAGCCTGTGACAGTCAAGTCCGCACCCATTCTCGCCTGTGACCCAGGCCTCCCTCACTGCAGAAGCCTGCTGGGAGAACTCTTCAGAATCCGTTGGGCCTCTGCTCAGCATGGGACCTCAGGAAGCCAGACCTCAGTTCCTGAGTGTGCACCCCTGACCTCCCAGCTACCCCATCCTGAACGTGCAGGGCTGCGAGGGGCATGTGGCAGGGGGCCCTGAGAGCCCACCCACCCAGAGCCTGGCTGAACAGCTGCAGCAAGGGGAGAGCTCTGCCCCTGGAACGGGACCCGGGAGGAGGGGCTGAGCCTACATGCGGGGTGCAGCAGGGAGAAAGCACCAACTACGGCACAATGGGGGACCCTAGCCTTCCACTCCCTTCCGAAGCCTCCTTTCCAAAGCAGTGGCTCCTTTGCTCCTCCCAAGGGGGATTCTGGGCTTTTACTTCCCTCCAGATGTCATTATTTCAGCCATGCTGGTTGGTCACAGTGGGGCAGGTGCCCCAGGAGGCCAGTGCCTCCCAGCTCCCTGAGGCAGGGCAACAGAGGTGGGCCAGGCAGTCTTGGTTCAGACGCTTCTGGGGCTGACCCTCCTCAGCCTGAGCAGAGATCTGGTCTCTCTGAATCCTGCCAGAGATTCTTCCTGAGCCTCACGGGGTCTTGGGGACCTCAGTTCTCTTCAGCGAACGTGAACACGGAGAGATGCTTCCAAATCTCTCCCTGACAGCCACGGGAGAGACCACGTGGCTCAGCACACACACGTGACCACCAGCACCTTCTGGGGCACCCTTGCCTGCCTACCTGGCAGTGCCGATGTTCCGATACTGGCACAGCAGCAGGTGCCTGAAGGTCTTTTTGAAGGTGGCATTGCAGAGGGCATAGCAGGCAGGGTTGATGGTGCTGTTGACGTAGCAGAGCCAGTAGCCGATGGACCACACCGTGTCGGGAATGCAGCTCTGGCAGAAGGTGTTCACCAGGACCATGACGTTGTAGGGCGTCCAGGTGAGAATGAAGGCCAGCAGGATGGCAAAGATGGTCCGTGTCACCTTGCGCTCCCGGGCTGCCATCTGCCGCTTCTTGCGGACCTGGTTGCGGGCAATGCTGGCGAACTTGCGGGCCACGTTGGCCGCCGGACGCATGCCAGCTGGTGTGGCGGGAACGATCTCGATGGCTGTCACGCATTCGTTGCCCGTCTGCTTTGTCACAATCTGGATCTTGGACCATTTGGAGGCCGGGTTGAGGGCCCGCGGCTGTAGGGGAGGGGCGGGCATGGCAGGCGCGGTGGCCTCTGTGGTGGACAGCTCTGTGGGTGGTCGTTCCTTGGTGTTCTGCGTGGCACTGCCGGAGCTGGACTCATTGGAAGTGTCCTTGTCGGCCATCGGGCGCGGCGGCGGTGGCAGAACCGGTGGGGGCGCCTCCTCTAGCTTGCCGTTGCGCAGCTCCTCTTGAGCGGCTTCCCCCGGTGGGGGTTTCTTGATGCTCTGCTTCATCAGGGGGCTCTTGAGGAAGGCCAGAGTCTTGGCCTTCTTCTCCTTAGGGCCCTCGGGCCGGTGCTTGTGAACCCGGCTGCGACTGGCCAGGGAGATGTGAATGTAGAGCACCGTCATGATGACCACGGGCAGGTAGAAGGCAGCGATGGCTGTGCCGAAGGTCACTGCTGGGTTGGACAGGAACTGGATGAAGCACTGGTTGTCTGGCACGGTCCGCTTGCCCACCACAAACTGCCAGAACAAGATGGCGGGTGCCCAGAGCACAAAGGACAGGACCCAGGCAGCGGCGATCATGAGGCCCGCCATCTTGGTGGTGCGCCGGGCCGGGTAGGTGAGGGGCTTGGTGACGCAGAAGTACCGGTCAAAGCTGATAATGAGAAGGTTCATGACAGAGGCGTTGCTCACCACGTAGTCCAGGGCCAGCCATAAGTCACAGACCACGGCGCCCAGAGGCCAGTAGCCCTTGATGATGTACACGGTGTAGAGGTTCATGGAGAAAGCGCCTATGATGAGATCGGCACACGCGAGGCTGAAGAGGAAGTAGTTGTTGACCGTCTGCAGCTGCCTGTTGACCTTGATAGACAGCATCACCAGGATGTTGCCCACGACAGTCACCAGGCTCAACGAGCCTGTCACCGTGGCGATGAATATCATCTCCACCGTCTCGTAGCGGTTATGGGTCGATGTGACCAAGCGTACAGACTGGTTGCCCGAGCTGCCGTTGACTGGTGTGAAGTTCGCCATTTTGGTTAGCGGTAGTGGGCGGGCAGTGTCTGGAGAAGGAAGGAGAGAGAGAGAAAAGGATGAGCTGTAGAATTGGATTGCAGAGGTAACTCAAGGTGACAGAGGGACATCATCACGCAGAACCTTAGAGAACTCTGACCCATCCCTTCGTTCATCTCTTACTGAGTGCCTACTTTGTGCAAGCACTGTTCTCGGTGCAGGAGTTACGGACGTGAATGAGACACACGCGGCCCCCACTCTCACAGAGCTTACAGCCTGATCAGGGCAGACACACAGACACGTGAGCAACAAAAAAAGTGCTAGAATGAACACAAGGCAGGGCAACAGTAGAGTGAGGGAGTCAGAGGACAGATAGGGATGCTGCCTTGCTGGGTGATCAGTGAAGGCCTCTCCAAGGAGGTGATATCCGGACAGTGGCGAGGAGACAGCCATGTGAAGAGCTGCAGAGGTGGCTTACTTAGGGGCAATGGCCAGAGCAAAGGTCCTGAGGCACGTGTGGGGCACAGACAGAAGGCCAGTGTGTGCAGGGCCCACAGAAGCAATGGGGAGGGCTTGAGTGGTCCCAGAGGTCAGCATGTGGCTCTGGCCGGAAGTGTTCGTTCGTTTACCTCCTCGTTCTGTAACCAAACGTCACCAGGGGACCTGTTCTCAATCCTTACAGAAGGTACTGAGGACAAAGGCAAGGATACATATTAGCAGCTAATACTTAACTAAGTTTCTGTGCTTTTTATAAATATTAATTTATTTCTTCCTCACGACAAATCTGTGAGGTAGAATCCTAGATTTTTCACTACTTACAGATGAGGAAACTGAGGCACGGAGATGTTAAATAACCTGACCAAGGTTCCACAAAGTCTTTGACATGTTGCTGTCCCAGAGCTAAGGATTCTGGCAGAAGGAGGCCCAGAGAGCCAGAAGAGGCAGTAATCCCACCTCGGGGAGGGCTTCTGGGATGACCAGAGGGGGCACGGAGAGGGAAGCCTCAAGGATGAGGAGGAGAGTGTCATGTAGCGAGGCTCGGGAGGTACATGCCATTGCCATTGAGACATCCCCCCACCAGCCCTCCCTCCCAGCCCCAGTGCAGTGTCGGGGGGGGGGGGGGGGAGGGCCTCAGTGCAGGGGAGTTAGGGACTGTCCACAGCCAGCGGGAGTAGGTGGGAGCTGAGGACCGTGAGGAATCAGAAGCCTAGAAGCCTAGAGGGCCTGCCAGCCAAGCAAAGGCACACATGGCTTCCAAGGGGCCAGGGCCAGCCCTCACCCCGACCGAGAACCCAAAGGAAGCCCGAAGGGAACCCAGAGTGTCTCAGGGGGAAGAGGGGCAGTGCTGCAGGGGAGTCTGTCGCAGCCAGAGCCCCCCCCCCCTCTGCCGACCCCGCCGCCGGGCCCACCGGCACACCAGTGCCCCCCCCCCCCAGCACACGGCCTGCGCCCCCTCCCACCCAGGTTCCTCTTCATCTCTCCCCCGCCTTCCTCTCCCATACACGTGAGAGGGGCCCACGCCCGGCGCGCCGTGCCAGGGCAGCCGTTCAGCCCAGCCTCCTTCACACCCGCCAACATGCACACCATTACACACACGCACAGGGGCCCCCTCCCAGCCCCGCCAGCCCTGAGCACTGTCGTATACACAGCGTCCGTGTGTGTGTGAGAGAGAGAGAGAGAGAGAGAGGCGGGGTGTGTGGAGCAAGGAGCAGTCCCGCTGCAGCCCAGGCTCCAAGGCCAGCAGGGTGTAGCTGTGTGGCCTTAGACAAGCCACCTCACCTTCCTGCCCTTCTCTTGCTCATTCACTATATAGAGAGGACTGAGTCCTGGGACCCCGCCCAAGCAGCTGTGGGGAATCAGCAACTAGACTTTCCATCTCCAGCATGAAAATGTGCCACAGGCTGAAGGCAGGTGTCAGGGTGACTCCCCCCGCCCAAGCCTGGCCTCGACTCCCCTCGTTCACCACTGCAGACACAGCCCCAGCCTCCTAGCCTGGCGTTTCATGCTCACCTGTCCAAACCCTTGGTTCCCAGGAGGAAAGGCTCAAAGAGGGGTGTGGCCATCTCCAAGGTCACAAACGAGTCAAGGGCAAAGACTGAACACCACCCTCCCTGGGGTCTCCGACAGCTCCTTTCAGCTTGGAGAGATTCCGGGTGTCGCCCTCGGAGCTGGGGCCGCCAGCATGGAGAGGCTGCCCTCCCCAGGCCCATGCAGGCAGGTGCAGGGTGGGCAACGGTCCGCCAGCTCCAAGGAGAGCCTTGCTTTCACCTCCCCAGGCCAGGACGCAGGCCAGCGAGATGGGAACGGGGTTGGAGGTGCCAAATATGAAAAACATAATAGCCTTGGTTTATTAACTATGAGTCAGGAACCCCTCTGAGTTTTTTATATAGATTATCTGGTTTAATCCTTGCAGAAGCCTGATAAGGCAGGTACTAATAGTATCCCCATCTCACTGATGTAAGTATCTTTTTACAGATGAGGACATTGTTAATTAGCTGGCCCAAAGTCATCCAGTGTGTAAGTAGGGGCAGGGGCAGGATTAGAACCCAGGAGCCACCTTCTCAACCTCAACCCGCCTCGGGTTGATTTCCTGCCTCTACTCGCCACTGTTCAAAACCAAAGAACTAAGGATCCCCTCCCATTCCTTGCCAGCCCCCCTACTTAGCTTTCCCAGAAGAGGAGAGACCTCTTTCTTGTCTCCTTCGGGGACATCTTGTCTCCAAGGAGGTGGCAGGTGGTTTAGTTCCGCTCTGGGTCCTCTTGGGAAAGCTGCCAGCGGCAGAAAAGGTGAGGCATGGTGTCTCCCGCCCCCCACACCACCATCTTTCTGGGGGGTCTCCCGGAGGCATTCAGACAGCAATTCTCTCTGGGGGCGTTTACTCTGTGATCCAGGCCCGCCCGAGATGTGGGGAGGAAGGAGACGCTGCCCAGGGCTGTGCACACCACTAGATGGCAATGTCGAGCCCTGGGTACCAGCTCCGGACTCCGGGAGGGCGGCCGCTCTTCCCGCCGCCCCCAACTCCAACGCGACCGCGAGCACAGAGGAGGCTCCAGGGCAGGGCCTCCCAGGGGAAGGACGCGGTTCTCCCCACCCCTTCACCCCCTCCCCCGCCAAGGCCCGCCTGGGAGCTGCCCTCGACTCCACGCGGGTTCAGTGGTGGAAAAGTTAAGGGCGCGCGACTTACACTCGGCCCCGCCGAGGAACATGTGGGCGGGAAGGCGAGTGCGAGTTCTGTTTGTGTGTGATTACTGGGGAGCGCGAGTAGAAGCTAGTAGCTGCATGTGCGTGTGTGCGCGCTCGGCCACGCCTGGATACCAGTGTGCCCGTGTGCGCGTGAGCGGGCCCGGGCCATGTGGACACGTGCTTGTGCATGCGTGTGCGGTCCCGGAGTGCTGTGGCCTGGGGGATGCACACGATTCGAGTGTGCCCTGTCCCTGTGAGTTTGTGTACAGGAGCAAAGGCAGGGTCCACAGTAGGTGACCTGACTCGGTCCAAAAGCCCCTGCCAGGAGACTCAGCTCAGACTTGGGCTGTCTCAGCGCAGAGAAGATCAAGTCAAGAGCCAGTGTCTGGATCGTGCTCCGCTCGTGGGTGGGGAAGGGTCGTGGCCAGGACAGCAAGGTTAGACTACAATCTGGGCTGCAACGGGTACCCTGACCTTGGGGCATCGCCTCAGCTGGCACCCAGTGGTGTCCCCGGTCCCAACGCTGCGGTGTGGGTGGCGTCCCAGCCTGTGACTGACTTCTGTCGAGGGGCCGCTGCTTGAGTTGCCCCACTAGCCTTACAGGACACCAGGCTCAGCTCAGCCTGCCCGCGGAGCATTATGCCCAAAGGGTGCCCAGTCCGCCCGCGAGAGTGTACCAGCAGCACCCCAAAACGCGGAGGCCCAGCCAGGGCTTGGGTCAGTTGAGTGTAATATTCTAACGCTCCCACGCTTCTAACCTTGCACCCTGCCAGAGAGGCACCGTCTGGCCCCAGCATCTTGAGTGGGCACCTGATTTCTCAAGCCCTGGGCCTGGGAAGACCTGGAGGGTATTATTTGGGCTCATCTAGAGGCTCCTCCAAGTCTCCGTCCTGGTCGATGGGGCCCTGGCTCTCTGGTGCCCCGCCCTCCCCCCAAAGCCCTAGCACGCAGTTCTTGCAGCCTCTGGGCGTGGGCACCATGCTTTCCCGGGTTCTGGAGCACCACCCCCCCCCCCTTTTCCGGACGAGAACGGAGCGCGTGCTCTGGACGACGTGGGGAGGGGGTTGGGGTGTGGGTCCTTGGTTCTTAGGCATTCACTGTAGGGATCTGGGAAGGCTGTGGCCCCTGAATCCGTCCTTGGGGCGGGAGAAGAGACTCAAGAGTTCACAGGAGGGAGAAGGAGCTCAGGAAATTCGGAATCGACATTGCGCTGACACTTCCGCCACTGGGCCTGGGGCTTGGCTCTGGCTCTCCCGGGCTCGGAGCCTGGGCAACCGCAGGGAGTAGTCCTGGAGTGGGGGAGGGGCACCGGGAGAGGGTAGGGGTGTTTCCGTCGGGGTTCAAGGTCGCGGATGGAGGACTTCGTGGACCGGAGTGGGCTGGCAGCTCCGGGGGTGGGGGGCGGGGAGACGGGCGGGAAAAAGGCTCCTTAGGACTCCAGCGCCCGGCGCCCTCCAGAGCTGCCAGTGGGAGGGCTGGAGTGCGGGGTCCCGCCCCCGACGGCTGCTCCAGGTGCCTTGAGGGCTGTGGGCGGGCACCCCCTCCCCCGACCTCCTGAATGTCCATTCCTTCCCAGAGGCGCACCTGGAGAAGCTTCCGAGACTCTGGGTCTTTCTTCCAGCGGGGCCCCTCACCCACCGGCCCTGTGCAGCTCCCAGCACCGCTCTCGCCCCCAAAGGAGCCTGGGGACCCGTCCCAGTGGGACTCGCCTCCGGGGAGCCTCAGAGGGTCCGAGAGCCCCGCGTCCTTCTCTCGCAACCGTGTCCCCCCGCCCCCGCTCCGCCGCGGAGTCACTTACCAGACACCTCCGCCCCGGTCCCCTCGCACCTGACAGACGGCAGGACCAGCGGGCGGCCCGTGGGCCAGCGGGCGGGGCGCACGGCCGGGCCGGGGGCGGGGACGGGGTGCCAAGGGGCGGCCCCTGCTCCGCCCGCAGCTCCCGGCGCTGTGGCTTCGACTCGCGCTCACGCTCGCACTTTTCCCCGAGCCGCGTGATGTCACGGGGAAGCAGCCAATCCTGGTGGGGCCGCGCCGCCCGCCCCGGACCGGCCACCCAACTGCGACGCTCGGGGGGCACCACCCGGGGCGTCGGGGACCCCAGCTACGCGCGCCCCTCACTGGAACCGGCCGGCAGCTCCCAGCTCGGGCACGGTGGGGCACCGCCCACGGTCAACAGTATGGCTTAGCGGGGGGCGCTGCCCTCCCGGGAGGCAGAGATGGGGGGAGGGTGGGGTGTCCGCGTTGTCATGGGGACGCGGCGCCCCCTCGCGGGGTGGGGAGGGAGCTGGCAGCCCCGTCTGGCTGCGCTCTCCGCCTCCGCTCTGACCAAACACCCGGGCCCCGGAGGTAGTCTTGCGCCCAGCCCGGACCTCACTCCCTACGGGTCTCCGCTCACAGTGGGACCTCGGAGGCGCGAGTGTTTGACCCCAACGAGAGGTTACGGGTGGGTGGGGTCGGCTCAGCCGTCACGGTTCCGTCGGGGCGGAGAGCCGAGGGCCGGCAGTTTCCAGTCTCAGGGCCGCATGTTGGCCACCGGGCAGCCAGAGAAGAGGGGCCGTCGGGGCCTGGGAAGGAGCTGGAGAGAGGACAGGCAACAGTCCGCCAGGGAGAAAGAAGCCCGCCCATCGCGCACAATGCCCGCTTGGCCCCCCACCCCCACCGCCTGGCTCCCCGCTCCCGAACTCCAGGCCGGAGAAGGGGTGCGCATCCTCCCTCCAGCCCTAGGATGGGACGCGAACCCATTCAGCCGCGGCCTGGTGGGCGAGTTCACTGATGCCTGTGAGGGAAAGCTGATTGCCCAAGGTCACCTGGGGCGGAGCCCGGAACGAGACCCCAGAGGGCGAGCTGCCGGTCTCTTAAGGTCTCCGCGAACCTCAGTGGCCGGAGCCTGAGGATTCGGGGCCTTGCCTGCGCGAAGCGGGAGGGCCTGGGAGTCTGCGGCTGAGGCGCCCGCGGGACTGAGTCGGTGGCTTCAGCACCTCGGAGAGCTCCACCCGACCGCCGCGACACCCGCGTTTCCGCCTCCATCGGAGATGGCCCTTCCTGGGGCCAGCCAGGGTTGGATTCGTCTCCCCACGCCTAGGCCCTGAGGCCTGTCACCCCCAAACTCTTTGAGCACAAACACCCGGTTAACCTTCAGACCGCTGATTCCTTGTCCTGGAAAAACAACATAGGTCCCGCCCCGCCTTGCTCCAGGACAGGGTGGGGGTGCTGTGAGGGGGACTGCAGAGGCAGGTAAGGCAGTGGGAGGAGAGGCGGCAGGAGCTGCCAGAGAAGGGGTAGGAACTGGGGCAAGACCCAGCGCTGCGGGGCTTTTGGTGTGTTCTCCATGCTGAATGAGGAGGTGAAGGTCCAGACCAGTGCTCCCCAGGGCAGCTGGAGTTGGCTGTCTAGGTAAGAGTGAGAAGCCATCGTCCTTTACATGAATGATCTGGTCTCCCATGAGCCTCATAACCAATGTCCAAAGAAGCTATTGTTCTTGCCCCCACTTCACAGGTGAGGAAACAGGCTCAGTTGGTTCCTAGGACAATCAGATGACAGTCCTGCCTTTGTTCCACTTTGTCATATCTCTCCTAGGGTCCAGGACAGGGTAGCGCTCCTAGGAAGGTGGTAGTGTTATGTGTGTGTGGAATGGAGGGGTTGGGGAGGCCAGATACTTAAACAGTGTTTCCCTTAAACAAGGGAAACAAGCCAGGCTAAGGACGGAAAGCCACAGAAACCAGAGATGTCTCCAACCGTTGCCTTGAGTTCCAAAGAAACTGTATCAGGCAAAGCTGCTTCCATTTCCCTGAAATCCTTACCATTGGGTGGGGTTGACCCCTCCAATTCAGAACCGACAGGACTGTGGAGAGCCAAGGGACCTAATTTTGTCCTGGGCCCTTGGGGCCAATTGGCTCCACAGACAACTTGGGTCCATAGAACTTCTCTGAACCTAATTCCTTGTCTCTAGATGGGATTGCCAAGCTCTGCCCTGCTGACCCAACTTGTTACGAGAAGGGGCCCGGAGGCTTTACTACTAGTAGAGGATTCTATCCACCAGGCAAGGGCTTTCCAAGGAAAGGGGTTGATATGGAGACGGAAAGGCTGTAGGAGCCTCCGAGAGGTAGCTGCTGGGTTCATCCTTGGCCAGACAGGGCAGACGCAAGGCAGACAGGACCAAATTTGGATCATCTCATCCACAAGGCTTCTTCATACCCTGTTTTCCAAAATAACAAAGTAGGGTTCCCCTCTGGGTTTAAATCCTGGCTCCATCAGTTAGATGTGTGGTCTGGGGGTAACACCAGTACTCAGAGGGCTTTTGTGATGAGAATCAAAATAAGAATCCTTGGCGCATGGTTTACACTAAACAAATTCATAGTCCCTACTGTCAAAACAAGGAATTCTTCCTCTCCCTGGGGGGTGGAACATGTGGGTAGAGTGCAGGGATTGCAGTGGGGTGCTCTTCTTCCATCCTTCAGTAACTCATATCCCCACCTCTTCAAGGAAGCCTGGTCCTAACCGCTCCAGTGCTCTCTGACCTCGAATGACTCGAAATTATAGAGCTGCAAGTAACTTTAAGAGGTTACATAATCCAAGCCCTGTATCCTACTACAAGGGAGGAAAGCGAAGCAAAGAAAAGGCTTGCCCAAGGTCACACAGCTAGCTGATGTGTCTTTTAGTCCAGAGTCCACTCTTACAATTTGCTAGAAAATTCCAGTGTTTGTGACTATGTAATAACTCTTCACATTTTCACACTGTTTTGTATTACTTGCTCAACCATTTGATCTTTTGGTTTTGTCCCTTTTGGGATAGAATCTGTAATTCTACATGCCCCATAGCATCTGGGACAGAGGCACACAAGAGACAGTCAAGAAATAGCTGTTGCTGGCAAAAATCCCTGGGGTGGCTCTGTTTTTCCTGTGCACTTCTGTAAGAGTGGGGCAAATATCTTTCCCCTACTTTCTAGCAAATGGCATTTTGAGGGATGCCTGTAGACAAGACCAAGCTCCCTTCCTGGCCAGCCCAGACACCCATTATGGGTGGTTTCTGGAGACTAGAGGGGACCCGGCTTTTTGGCCAGTTACATCTTCATTCCAGACCCACAGTCCTGGGTAGGAAGCAATCAACAGTGACCTTCTGTCATTCCTACATACCCACCTGTCCCTGTTAAGGCTGCCCTAATCGTTAGCAGACCTGGGGCAAGCAGGGGGTGGCGGTACAGAGACGTAGTACGAAGCCAGCTTCTTCTGAGGGGACAGATGGGGCTCCCCACGTAGGACAGCAGCCCCAGAAACAGTGCCTGAGAGAACCTGGGCCCAGCTTGGTTCAATGACGCTGCCCCCTACCAATCACCACCCCCTCCTCCATCCTCCATGGAAACAAACAGAGAAGAGCCTGGTGAGGGCCATGTCATCACTTTAATGATGTAGATCTTTGGTGTTTCCCTCATTAGCAGTCAGACTATCCCCTCTCCTCCCACCACAATGTTTCTATGATGAGTTACAAACAGAAAAGAAATCACATTTTCATACTAAAAACAAAATAATCAGAGCCTTGATTTCTCCACTAGAAACTACACGTACAGTTCAAGATTCCACATGCAACACCTTAAATCACAGACCGAGACCTCACATTCTGACCTGGAGTCTCATCCCCTCCCCCAGCCTTGGGCTGGCTTTGGCCTAGGCTCAGCTAATACTGCCACCCACAGGTGCTGCTCTGAGGGCCTGGGGGCCGGGGGAGAGGAGCCTGGTGGACAAGCCCTGGGGGCCGGCCAGCCTACACCCCCCACTCCTGAGTGAGGACCTGCCCACCATCCCTTGACTCTATCCTCTATCAGGCAAGCAGGCTGCCCCCCCTCCCTTCACTCCATGGTTGTCCCCCATCAGTAAGTGCAGGAAGTCCCTGTCCTCAGGAATCTGGGAGCCTGGCCTGACCCTGACTGTGGTCTCTAGGGGATAAGATGATACAGAGAGGCTGAAGCTCTGGAAGGCTCAGAGATGGAGGTGGTTCCTGGGGGCCAGGCTGCTCCTCCTGCTCTTGGGCTCCTAGTGGCTCTGCCCATGCAACAGGTAGTCAGGGCAAAGGTGCCCCACTGGCCACTGTCCAGGATGGTTTGGCCCAGATCTGGAAGACGGTTCACCCTTCTAAGGCTCTCTGCCCAGGGGCGAGTCTCTTAAGCCATGTTTCTAAGAGAAAGGGGGGGTTCATGGCAGGGATAGCCACTTCCTCCTCCATTCACACGTAGCACAGCAGCATGGCTCCCCTGGGCTCCAGATCCTGGAAGGTTCTAGTCCCCTGAGGCAAGCCTTGCCCATTCGACTGCCTCATGCCCACTGACTCTGACTTCCTCTCGACCCCCCACCCTCTTGCTCCTGTTCCCTGATGCAGCCCGCAGCTCTTCCGCGTGTACAGTTCCGAGTCAGCTGTGAGGTCCGGTTTCTGCTCAGCGGTTCGAGGGGAAGCACCAGTACACACGTGTGTCTCTACCTGTTCCGTGGCTCCCTGCTGGGGCCTGCAGCTTCCCCCCTGCTGCCACCACCGCCATCAGCAAGGTGGTTGTTATTGGTCAGGTCGCAGTGCAGGGCTGGTCCTTCGGTGCTGGGAAGGGGGAGGGGGAGGGGGGCGGGGACAGGGGAGGAAGAGGGCAGGGTGGGCTGGGGCAGCTCCCGCCCAGGGACACCAGGCTGGTCCCAGCAGGCTGTCCGGGGGCTCAGGCCCCGCTCTGCCAGCTGCCCAGGCTCCGGGAGCAGTCCCCGAGAGGCGGAGGGCCGGGGCGAGGAGGCGCGGGCGGACGCGGGCTCAGCGCCCGTCTGGGAGCCACGGTGGATGCGGTGGCTGACGATGATGCTGTTGCCGAAGCCGCCCATGGAGGCCATGGTGGTGCTCTGCTCTCGCTGCACCACAGCTGTCATGCCCCCTTCTGCCATCAGCCGCTGGATCCTGCTGAGGGCATCTTCCCCGCTCGCACCAGACTCCGAGCCCTCACCTGGAAGGCATGGAACACAAGACAGAGGGAATTCGTGGCTGGCTGGAGCCTCTGAGGCAGGCAGGCCACTGTGAGTAGGAGCTGGGGGATTCTTTGCCAAAAGCAAAAATGAGAAGAGTCTAATTCCCTCCTTCTGAGAATCAGAGACTTGAAAGCTAGACAAGACTCCCCAAATGATCATCATTTCCATTTCTGTTTTACCAGTGGGGAAACTGAGGCTTAGGATGGCATGAGGTGGCCAAGGCCACTCAGCCAGTTAAGAAGCAGAGCTGGACCAGAAGACCCTTCCGACACAAGTGGCAGACTAATTACCACACGAGTGAAGGGGACTGAGGTGGATGCAGATGGCTTGTTTGTCTGCCCTCTGCCTGTCTTGGGTAACCTGGGAGACCCAGCCCCGGACAGGGCATGCTGCCTGGTCTGTAGAAAGAGAGGGCAACTACAGGGTAAGGCCCAAAAGCAAACAGTCTGCTCTACTTCATTTCAAAACTGTCTTTTCTGTGTTTTGTTTACTTTCTAAAAGTCCACAAGGAAGACTGGATTTTTTACTGTTCCCTAGAAGGTATTCTGTCTCCTCTCTTCCTCCTTTCCCCACCCGCTTTCCCAAGCTGTTTCCCATTTACTATTCTCCTTGGGCTGGGCTGGATGCCTGATACCCTCATCTTCCCCTGGAGACAGCCAACTGCCCAGACCTGAGGCTTCAGCCCGCATCTCCAGGGAGAGAAAGAAGGTTCTGTTCCTTCCCCAAAGGCATGAGCATTCCTTTGTGTGGGAGCAGAGGAGACTTAGGCTCAAATCTGTCCCGCACTCACTAGCTGTGTGACCTTGAACAAGTCGCTTAACATCCACCTCCTTCAGTTTCCAGACTTTATAAAAGGGATGAAAACAACTAGCTTACACAGGGTAGAGGAAATGAGATAATGGCACACAGTGGGCACTCAGTCAGTGGTGGCTGTAGTGATTAACCTGAGGTCTGTGAGTGGGGCTCTGTCCTGAGGACCTTCCCTCCGCCTGTGCTCAGCCCTCGGTGGGCTGATCTGAGGCTGTGGGCAACTATGATCAAGGCTCCTGGGCTGCTAGGGCTGGCACTACTGAACTATCAATTTATTTCCTTTGGCTACTTGCTGGCCATTTTGGGATTTTGCAGATTTGGGGGCGCTGATGGTGAGGGTTTTTCTTTTTTGAGTACTTATTGTCAACAGCTATTTTTGTAAGACTTTTTTTGTTCCCTCCCTGTCCAGTCCCTTTTCTCCGCTTTCCTTGTTAGAGCTGCATTTCCAGCCAGTTTCACAGCTTCATGGTGTCTAAAGCCCCATTAGATCTTTCCCTCCTTGTTAGTGCTTGGCAGTCTCATGTTATGGGTCTTAGATGATTCTCATCAACATTAAGCAGCGGGGACTCTGCCTGGGTTTTCACTTATGTGCGGCTTGTTTTTCCCAGTCCACTCTACTTATCCACCGCCCCCCGCCCCCGCCACCTGCCGGCCCTCAAGGTGGCTGCCCTTCCAAGCTTCCCCCTCAGAAAGCTCAGTGCCAACTCCCAGGGCAGAAGAAAAGGATCTGAAAGGTTCTCAGCACTTCTCTCAGGGGGAGAAGCCTTCCCACAGTGGGGCAGAGGGTAAGAGGAAAGGTCAACCTAGGGCCTCAGTGCCAGCAGAGCTACCACCCTGTGAGCCAAAAGAGCTGCCTGGCGAGGCCCCCTGGGGACCTCCTTGTGCTCACTGCCACCCCCACTGCTTTCCAAGAACTCTGTGCACTGAGGGCCTCCCCAGCTGGGTCTGGGATGTGCAGTGGGCTGGCCCAAGGCCCGCTGGCACTGGAACTCATTGTGCTGGGCTCTGTGCCTGGTGAACTATCAGCTCTTCTCATGTAGCTCACTTCCAGGGGCAGGACAGGGCTGCCTTGGCGCCCTAAGGGAGGTGCCATAGCCAGGCCCTCAGGGAGCCCGGCCCCGCCTGCCCTTTCCCACTGCACCCATGGCTCTGGTCTTGGCCACCTCTCACCATGACTGTGGCTGTATTCCCTGATCTTGCTGATCTCTCCCCTTTCCACCCAGCCTCCACGCTGCTATTACCATTCTAATTAATCTCGGATTCACTGAGTTCTGGTTAAGTCCACAATCTGTTTAAAACCCAGCAGCAACAAAAGCCCTCAAAGCTGTCAGGATGCCTTAGCATTACATTTAAGGGCCCTCTGGTCAGGTCCGAGCCACTTCCCAGACTATCCCCTCTTCTTGCACCAATGACCACACCAAACCCAACTAGGCACTTCTGTGTGCCTTCCAATCCCCTGCTCAGGTACACCAGGGACACACTGTGGATGTCAAAGTCAATGTAAATACCACCCCACCAGCTCTCTCCCTGAGCCCTCGAAGTGTCCCACTCTTCTCTGTGTGAGTTATCTGTGGCTGTGGCATCTCCCTTCTGGTCTCCAAGTCCCTGAAGGTCTCAGAATAAGTTTTATTTATCTTTGGGTCCAGTGTCTAATGCACGGCTTTGCACTTAGTGTCTATTTGTCACGTGAATGTGTGGCTGAATAAAAGGGCTCCCAGGCTGCTTACAGGTGCTTCAGACTTAAGGCAGTTTCTGAAACCTAGTCACATGTCGCTCCTCTGCTATGGGAGAAGTACTTACGTGTTTGTTTCCTTTCTGGATTTTTTTTTTTTTTTTTTTTTAAATTTTAAGAGCGAGAGAGACTGAGAGAGAATCCCAGGCAGGCTCCGAGCTGTCAGCACGGAGTCCAATGTGGGGCTCAAACCCAAGAACCTCGAGACTGTGACCTGAGTCAAAGTTGGATGCGCAGCAGACTGAGCCACCCAGTTGCCCCTGGACTTGCTTTTTGAAGGGAGAGATGATGGCTTCATCTCTGAATCGGATTCTCTCTGCAACACCTTTGGATTCATGGTGCCTAACACAGTATCATCCATAAAGTAAGTGCTCAAAAGAGACTAGATGGAAGAAGTTAAACTGTGCCCATAGACGACTTCCTCATGCTTGTGCACACAGCTGTGAGCTGTGCTTCTCTCTCGGGAACCCTAAGCCAAGGCTAAGAGCTGGCACTGGAGGCAGCTGGCACATTCTTCAAGAAAAAAACACACTGGGGCCTAAAGGAAAAGGCAGCCGTGGCTGGGGATCCAAGCTATTAGCTCGAGGAGCAGTGGTGGCCACAGAGGTTAATTCTACTGTCTCTTTCCCTAGCAAAAGCATTTCTTTTTGTCTTTGAAAAATGGGAAATTGAGTTAGTGTTGACAGGACATTTTTTCCTTGGCAAGTTCTAAGGTACTTTCTGGATGTGGATGCCAGGATGGGATCAGCAAATTCCCATAAATGCCCTGTAACTGCATTTAATTCTGGGGCTGTCACTGACCAGAAGAGGGGAGCCAGGCTGAGTGGGAAGAGGAGCTGTGCTTCCTGCCCTCAGGGGACCCGCTGGCTTTCTAGTCCCTCACTTTCCACATTCACTTTTCTCTGGCCCCGGGCCCAGGCTACTGCAGTGGGGCTAATAACTCTCATCTTCACCAGACAAGAAGGAGCCCCGGGCAAGCCTCCTCCGAGATCAGAGACAGAAGAGTACAGCACAGCCACGCTCAGGGGTGGGCTCTTGCTCCGTTAAGTCCATTCATTCCACACACTTCCTGACCACCTACTGTATGCCAGGCGGACACTGTTTCAGTGAGGGGAGCAAGCAGTGAGCCCTGGGAACACACCCCTCCCTTTCTGAGTGACAGGGCAGGGAAGGTTTAAAGGTGGACAAGCTAAAAAGCTGACACCTGCAAATTCCCCCTGGGGCAGGCTCTTCCTGGACATCCTAGAATGAGCGGAATGGGTTTTAATCAAATTTTTATAGAGCAAGATAATGAGTAGTAGCCCGGGAACCTTTTGGTGTTGACGGGGAAGGGGCTAAGGGACAGGCAGCCCCAGAGTGTGAATTACTCAGGTAGAGCTGCCTGCCTCACTAATCTAGCTGGGCCTCTAGTGAGTAGGGATGTACCCCTCCTGGCCCCACCTCCTAGCTACGCCAACAAGAAGGGTTAGCTAACTTAACTAAAGGTTTCTTCTACATGTTCCGGCAGGTGTGGCCGCCAGTTTGCCAGTAAGGTGAGAGAGGAGGCAGGGGTGGGGGTGGGGATGTGCAGAGCTGCCATGCCTGCCTGCTGGAAGGGGATTGGGGGGGGCCAGGGAGGACACCTGCACCCAAGGAGACTCTTGCTTCCCGGTCCCTTGCCTTGCTACCAGAGTGGTAGGAGTGGTAGGTGGTCCAGTGGGGTAATTAAGCACCTCAGAACAAGGCTCCTAGCCCCAGGAGACATGAGGCTGGCCAGTGACACCCTTCCCTGCAACCCACACCTCTCCCTTACTTCTGTCTAGGTGAGGGTCTTCTGCAAAGGACTGGGATGCTAAGAAGGGTTGTGCTCCCGAGCTCTAGGCAAAGGTCACCGGGCCTCAGACAGATGCAGAGAGCTATCCAAGCCTACTCTGCCCACACTTCAGCGCCAGATGGCTACTCTTGCTGAAGAGTGCTTCTGGCCTCCGAATGGTTCACCCTCCACCACCTGCTCTCCTTTACGGCGGGGGAGACAGGAAGGGAATGAGGTTCAGGCCTCTGAAACTGGCGAGAACCCCACAAAGAGTCACGGGCCTCAGCTGGGGAGGTGGCCTGGGCCACAGACCAAAAAAGGATTCAACTTGTGCCCTGTGGGGTGACTAGAGTGTGAAAAGCTATTCCCTGGGGGAGACACAGGTGAATTTGTTACACGCCTCATGCACACCATGGCTTTTCCTTCTGTGGACGTTTTTTTGAGCAAATGGCTCAACACAGACCTAAAGCATATGTGTCTGGCTGGAGGCTGCTGCCTTGTTTGGAGCTCCAACCGGCAAGGGGGCTGGGGTGGGGGTAAGGAGAGTGACTGAGTGAGAACAGCCTGCTTAACACAGCTGTCGACAGACTCCAAAGTGGCTCGAGCTCTACCGCTGGGAAGTGCTAATTGGTTCTCAGAAGTGTGAGGCCAGCACAGAGCCAGGGCTGATGCTGGCTGAGCTACACCTGAGGTAGGTGAAGGACGGGGCTGCTGGTATGCCGGCTGTAGCCAGAAGGGCAAGGAGCCATGGGTGTAATAGCAGCTTGACAAGCTATCCTGTGGGCTGGTCCTGGAAGCCCAAGGTCTGGTGTGCTTGTCCGTGGAATAAGAGCTCGCACCAGTGAGTCTCTCTTGCAGTCTTTCCCATCTACACTACTTCCTGTGTGCTCTCTCTGGAAGAACAACTTGGGTCCTCCAAGTTTTAGAGGAGGAGGAGGTCAGGGTACTTGGTGGGAGTGGAGCAAAGCTGTAAGAGCAACTCAGCTTCCACTGGGTGGAAACAGTGACCCAGATCAGGGAGATGCTGTTCCTGCCTGAGGAGGCTCCTAACGCCACCAGGGGAACATTCCCCAAGCAGTCAGAGGGTAGTCATTCTGAGAGGGGAGGGCCCTTTCTCAGCACCACGGTCTCTGCGGACAGACCAGGAGGGGTGATGAAGGTCCCAACTGCCCATTCCCAGTCATATTTCCCCTCTGGTGTTACGTGACTCTTACCTTCACCGGGACCCAAAGCTGCTGTCCCTGGCTCCTGTATCTCCCTCTCCGTCTGTGTTTCTGCATTCTGCAGCTGAAGGGCCAGAGTCTGGGTGCCCTGAGATGTCACTGATGTGGTGGGGTTCCGGGGTTGCAGCCCAATTGCATTCATCAGACCCATGTCTCTGTCAGTCCTCCACGTGGCTCTGCTGGTTCTAGGGAGGGAAGGGCAGACTGAAGTCAGGCAGGATTTGGGACAGTAGGCCTCATAGAGTTCCACTTGTTCCACGCCACTCCTCAGGGAACAGTCCCCTGGACCAGGGCCCACAGGCTAAGACGAGAAAGAAGCCCTGTGCTGCTGCAGCTACCTCCCAAAAGTAGTTAACTCAGCTGTGTCCTTTCTCCTCCAGATCAGGGCAAGCTCTGGGACAATGAGAGGAAGCTGCAGAACCATCCAATTTTGCAAAGCCAGTTAGTGCAGTCACTCCCTTAAACAATGAGGATTTTTCTGGGGAGGTAGAGAAGGCTCATCTTAAGACTCTTAGGGGCGCCTGGGTGGCTCAGTCGGTTAAGCATCTGACTTCGGCTCAGGTCAAGATCTCGTGGTTCAAGAGTTCGAGCCCCGCATCAGGCTCCGTGCTCACAGCTTGGAGCCTGGAGCCTGCTTCGGATTCTGTGTCTCCCTCTCTCTCAGAGACTCCGTCTCTCTCTCAAAAATAAATAAACATTAAAAAAAAAAAAAAAGAACACCTCTTATCCATGTTCAGGAAGCCACCAGCTGAGAGATCTGTGGGACAAAGGGTGAGCAGTAGAAGGGACCTTTCCTCTCTTAGCTTTTCCTTCCTTCCTTCTAACTATATGCTGACAAGATTCCAGTTTAAATTCCTGGAATTTCCACTGGATCTCCACTTTGGAGGAAAAGCATCAGGATTCTTATGAGGCCCTTCTGGGCTCCTCCTTTAGGGCCTTCTGACAACAGACCCTTGAAGGTAGGCAGTCCAGCTGACCTATGAATAACGCCCAGGCCCAAAGCTAGCACCCCTTTCCTTGCACATTTCCCAGGCACTGACCCTTGGGATAGATACAGCTGGCAGCAGAGGGGGCCCAGGACTTCCATGACAGTCACCAGCTACTCATTTCTAGCTGCTTCTGGGGACTATTCTTCTAGCCATGTCCTGTAATTCTTCTAGGAAGCAGTGATGCCCTTGCATGTATTACTGACCCATATCACTTTTTTCTCATGTTTCAGTCTTCCTTAATACATTGATAAGAGGATCAGTACGAGGTTCCTACTCTAACTGGCTCCTGGGATGTGTCTGTCCCTGGGTGCTAGCTCCGGGCAGCTTGGTCCCTGAGGCCCTGGTCACCTGCGGTATTGTCCACAGATTCTCCCTGGGCTCCCAGCACTCTTCTTGTGGACAGCATCCCTCCCTAGTGCTCTGTCTTCTCCCGTCACCCCAGTGTGCCCAGATACCATGGCCAGGATGGGAGAAGCCCACAGGATGTCCTAGCTTATTCTCAGTCAAGACTCTAAGAGCAGAGCATGTTCTCGTCCTTTGCCATAGAATACTTTTCTCGAATCCAACTGTGTGCAAAAGCTCAATGCATGAAGCAGATCAAAGAGGAGCTGCTGTGGCTGAGGAGAGGCACCCAGAGAGCCCCGGAGCAGTCTGAGGGCACTGCTTGAGAGCCCACTGGAAACAGGAGGAAGGGACAGGCCTCCAACAGCTGTGCCCTCCTCCTTCCCAAACTCACCCTGGCCTTTCACTGCTCCTGCTGCTGGAGTGGACAGTGAAGACAGTCTCGTTTAGCTGGTCCCAGTAGTACTCAACACCAGAGTTCAAGGCCCTGAAAAGCAGTTGGGAAGGGTGGAGGAGAAAAGGTGGAGAGCATTAGAAAGAGAATGGCCAGAACTCCTTACACCTCCTAGGCTCTGTGGCCTGTGGCTTGGTAGCCCTCCTTCATCTCTCCTTTGTCTCTCTTGGGGCTGAGCTGAGACAAGGACTGGAGATTTCCACCAGGAAGCGCAGTGCTGGAGCAGTGCAGACAAATCTCCAACAGCCCAAATGCCTGTAGTGGTGGGTTTTTAGCCTCTTCCTTCCTCTGAACAGTGCCTCACCAGCTCCTCCTCAGGCCTAAGAGATAGCTAAAAAATAGCCACACTGTACGCAGGCAGTGGGCTGAGTGTTCTTCAGGCATAAAGAAAGGAGCTAAGATAGCAAATGAGAGACTGGGGAGGCCCTGGAGGGACGGGGTGCCACAGACAGCCCTGCCTCAAGTGTGGGCTTAGTGATCCGAAATAGAGAAAGCACAGGCTCCTGCCACTGGGTCTTCCCTGCTGCCGTGGGGCAGGGAGGAAGGAAAACCAGGGCATCTTGCCATTCTTAATTTGCCTGGAGCTCAGAAGTCTAAGCAGGGAAAAGCCCCCACTGAGCCAGAATAGTCCACAAGGCTTTCTATTCTAGACCTAGAGCCTCCTTTGCCAGGGCAGGCTGGGCTAGCAGTGGGGAAAGGTGCTCCTAGAGAAGACGGCCCTGTGAGTGTCCCCATACTTTCTACTGGCGTAGAAGAGAGACCCTCGAGTGGCCACTGGCCGCACTGCTGACAGCGGAGAGGAGTTTCTATCTGTCCAGTTCTCCAGATTGCCAACCTTGCCCTGCTTCCTCCTTTCCCTGTAATGGACCATCAAGCGGTTCTGTCATAGGGCACCGCTGCCAGGAGGGAAGCAGTGGCTTCTGACGTTTCCATGATGACTTACCATCACAGGCAGCAGCCCCGTTACACAGACTGCTTTGCTTTTAAAGATTCTTTCCAGGAAGAGGCGTTACCTAGCAGTCACTGTGGTTGAGGGTGGGGTGCTGTGCTGAAGGTGTGGATAGGAGATGAGGAAGAGGTGTCTGGGCCCATCAGAACTTTGGTGTCCCTGGGGCGTCCAGCTGGCTCAGTGCGATGAGCATGAGACTCCTGGACCTCGGGATCATGAGTTCAAGCCCCACCCTGGGCACAGACCTCACTTGAAAATTAAAAAACAAAAAAACAAAAAAACCAGAACTCTGGTGTCCCTGTGGAGACTGTTAAGAGATACTCAAAACAGCCAGTTCTGCTTTTAAATGAGACAGGGCATGAGCACTGTGCTTGAAGAGCACAGCCGTGGACTGAACTGTACCCCCCCAAATCCATATATTGGAACACTATCCCCCAGTGTGACTATAGCTGGACATAGGGTCTTTAGGAGGTAGTTAAGGTGAAATGAGGTCATGCAGGTAAGACTCTAATCCAACAGAGCTGTGGCTTTATAAGAAAGTAAGAAAATGGGGTGCCTGGCTGGCTCAGTCAGTGGAGCATGTGACTCCTGATTTCGGGGTTGTAAAGTTCAAGACCCACACTGTGTGTAGAGATTACTTAAAAAAAAATAAAGTTTGGGGCGCCTGGGTGGCACAGTCGGTTAAGCGTCCGACTTCAGCCAGGTCACGATCTCGCGGTCCGTGAGTTCGAGCCCCACGTCAGGCTCTGGGCTGATGGCTCGGAGCCTGGAGCCTGTTTCCGATTCTGTGTCTCCCTCTCTCTCTGCCCCTCCCCTGTTCATGCTCTGTCTCTCTCTGTCCCAAAAATAAATAAAAAAAAAATGTTGAAAAAAAAAAAAAATAAAGTTTAAAACAAAAAAAACAAAAAACAAACAAGAAAAAAGAAGAACAAGGGTAAGAAAGAGATCTCACGCACGCGCTCTCTCTCCTCACCACTGTGTGAGGACACAGTGAGAAGACAGCCCTTACAAGAACCCAACCATGTTGGCCCCTGATCTGAGACTTCAGCCTTCAGAGCTGTGAGGAAATAAATTTCTGTTGATTAAGCCCTCCAGTCTGTGGTGGTCTGCTTTGGATGCCCAAGCTAAGACAAGCTCCAGTGAAAGCTAGCTTTTCAACTGAGAGGCCTAGGTCATTTTCCTTTAACGGCAGAACTTCTTCAGTAAAGAGCAGAGAAATCAGGGGCACCTGGGTGGCTCAACTAGTTAAGTGTCTGACTTCGGCTCAGGTCATGATCTTACGGTTCATGGGTTCGAGCCCTGCATCAGGCTCTGTGCTGCCAGCTCAGAACCTGGAGCCTGCTTCGGATTCTGTGTCTCCCTCTTTCTCTGCCCCTTGCCCACTTGCATTCTCTTTCTCAAAAATAAATAAACATTAAAAAAAAAAAAAAAAAAAAGCAGAGAAATCAAAGCCAGTGGGTCAAGAGGATAAGCCAGGAAAAGACAGCTATGGGGGAGTCAAGTAAGGTGCTTCCTTCCTAAACAGGATTAGCCAGGACGGGCACCTGACAGGGCTCGGATGGGGAGGGACTGTGTGTCAGGAGGCTGTGCTACTGCAGGTGAAAGGAAACCAACCTAGGCCTGAGCCCCTTATCTGTCTTTCAAGGGTCATGAAGATTCTGGGGACTGGGCTTCACCTGAGGGCACACCAGCATCTTTGGAGGGAAAGGGCCACAGCCAGACACAAGTACCCTTCATTCCCTGCTCTGTACTAACCCCTCTTGGCTACTCCTGAGGGCCTGCTGGGCTGCGGATTTGGTGTGATCTTCAAACCATCCCTTTAAGAAGGAGCAGCTCCTTCCCCTTTGGAACATTCAGCTATTTTTGTGGGCATTGTCTGAGAACAGCAGGGCACTGCAGGGCACAGGTGACAGGAGAGGACCTTCCATTAGGGAAGAGGCAAATGGCTAGAGGTCAACAGCAGAGACCTCCAAAAACAAAGTCATCACTATAGCTTCTGATGAGCCAAGTCCTGGCTGCATGAGGCACCATGTGAAGCCAGCTGCCAGGGAGCCTTTGATTTACAAACTTGTCAAGATTTATTGACAGGTGGCAATACCATCTGGGTCCCTGCCAAATCCTTCCTCTGTAATTTTTGCTAGCCAGGGCTAGTTAGTGACAACAAACTGTTCACACTAAACCTACGCCGAGCTATGCACTGCGTGACCAAGAACCTTCCTTCCTGTCTCAGAAGACCAGCCACCTGAAGGCCCATTCTATGAGCTGGAACTGTTCGCATGATGCTGATGGTCAAAGGGTCCCCTAAACACTTTCCATCTGGCAGCATGCATTGTGAGCTCAGAACTGTGAATTTGGGACATTCGGTGATGAGGTCAACAGCCAACAGAAGGAGGCAATGGAGATTGGCAGATGTGCCGTCCAGGCCCCCCCTTCCTTTCTGCCCCCCCACCAACAGGTCTACTGTTCACCCTGATTTGTTCTGCTTTCTGTGGTGAGAGCAGCTCGACTACAGCAAGCTCATGTTTTTGAAAGTTTGGATAGAATTCCAGGTACTGTACCAAGGATCAGAGTTGAAGATACACTCTCTAGCTACTGGGACTGTTAGCCTTCAATACCCAGTATCACTGATTTCCATCTACAAGCTGAAAAATGGTCCTGACTCATCTCCTTTCTCCTTGGGTCTTAGGATCAAACAGTCACTGTTTGCCTTAGGTTCTTCCTGGAAGCCAGACCAATACACAAAAGTATGAAGAAGCATGGAAGGCCAATCAGGGTCAATCTTTCCTTCCTTTCTTTTTTTTTTTTAAATGTTTATCTTTGAGAGAGAGAGAGAGAGAGAGAGAGAGAGAGCACAAGCGAGGGAGGGACAGAGAGAAAGGGAGACACAGAATCCAAAGCAGACTCCAGGCTCTGAGCTGTCAGCACAGAGCCTGACGTGCGGCTCAAACTTATGAACCATGAGATCATGACCTGAGCCAAAACCAAGAGTCAGATGCTTAACCGACTGAGCCACACAGGCACCCCAGCGTCAGCCTTTTCAAATGGACTTCCACTTCACGCCTGGATTCCTTCAGTAGCAGCTGTAAGCTGTGCTTGAACTCACGACTGTGAGATCAAGACCTGAGCCAGGATCAAAATTCGGAGCCACCCAGATGCCCTTAAAGATTTTATTTTTAAGTATTCTCTGCACCCAAAGTGGCACCCAAACTCACAACCCTGAGATCAAGAGCCACATGCTCCACTGACTGAGCTAGCCAGGCACCCCTGAACTTCTGAACATCTAGGGAATATTCCCTTTGAGAACATCCTTCTTTCTTCTGTCACTTACATGACTGCAGAGGCTTGGCCCACATGGCTGTCTCTTTGGAAAGAAGGACAGGCATCTATCCCCACTATCTCTGCAAAGTGGGAAAGAGCTGGCACCTGGCTCTTGTGGGGCAGCCTGAAACATGAAGTCTCTGTGGCTCCTCTTTGGACTCGGGGGTCTGCCTTTTCCCTCCTTGGTCAGTGATGCTTGATTGCAATCACTGTTTACAGTGGTAGCTCCCTCTTAAGGGACAGAGCTGACAGGGCCCCACACTCAGCCAGGGGGCCAGATGCCCCACGGTCCCGGCCTAGTTTCTTCTGGCATGAGTCCCTCAATTCTGTCTTCAGAGCTGACTCTGAGAAGCAGTGGTCTTCCCAGCAACACCTCCCCCCCATTTGTAGGGCTGATCTATGAAGCCGGAAGTGAGCAAGCACCCCCTCACATCAATCTGGTACTTCACGCCCACTATGGTTATCACTGGGGGTGTTGGCTGGGCTGGCAGTCAGCCAGAGGCGCAGCAGCAGCTTGGGAGGAGTGGCGGGTGGGGGAGCAAAGCAAAGGAGAAAGGAGCGCCTCACTGCTGGGAAGGGTGGGGTGACGGGGCTATCTGCCACCCTACTGGCTTTGTGCAGGGGCTACAGGGCCAGCTGTTCATCTCCTCACCTGTCCTAAGAATTTCTTACCCTGGAGTAATGGGGATTTCCTTAGGCCTTGTTCTACCTCAGTGGGTTTTCAGTGCCACGAGAGATGCCCCAGGGGCTTGTGACCTCTGTCTTTGTGCTTGGACAGAGTGTGGAGGCTAAGACAATGGAGGAGAAATCAAGAGCAGGACTGAAAGCACAAAACGGAGGTGCAGCTGCCTGTGTCTGTGGACAAAGACGGCCACCTGTTTTAGAGGGAGGGCTTGTAATCCTGGCCCAGCTGGCTGGCTGGCTGCTATGCCCTCGGGAAAGGGTGTGCCAGAACTGTATCACAAGGGGATGGGCGGTGAGCCTCAGGCATCTGCCTACTGGAGACACAACCCTGAGCTCCTACTTCCCTATTCATTTGTTCTCCTCATTTTAGGCCAGAGACCAACCACCAACTATTCAAAAGATGTGAACGTTCTCACTCCTCTCTCATTTCCCACCGCGTCCCCATCATCTGACCGCTTAAATGCCTCAACGTAACCTAGAGCTGCATTCTTTACCTGAGGTCTTAAGAGAGTTATGAAATCGTGTGTTCTTGTGGTATGTTTTTCTGCGGAAAAATGTACATTGTTTCCATCAGAATTTCAAAGGTGTTTGTGATTGAAAAAAGGTTAAAAAAAAAAACCCCACAAAAACCAGCTGTAGGAAAGAGCTCTGGACTAGACAGTCAGGAAGCCTAATTCTGTCTCTGATCTGCTGGGAGACCTGGGTTGAGTCTTTCCTTCTTTACCGGAATACTGCTCGGGCTTCCCTGCCTGAAGCCAAATTCCACAGATATGAAGGGGACTGAGAAGCAGAGAAACTGAACAACTTGGGACAGAGTCATGTCTGTCTTAATTTGCACAGTCCCCTTAAATACGCACCCTAAGATTTGGGGCATTTGCCAAAAGGACCCAAGAAATCAGGAGAAACAGCAACCCCAAGACAGGTAGGCCAAGCTAGCTCTCTCTCTCTCAGGCCAACGCAACTTGGTCTGCGATGGGACGCTGTTTGTGCTGTCAAATACTGGTGGCTCCCTTGCTCCTGGAAGAGGCCTGAGTTCCTGCAGCTAAGAGTTCCCCAGGCAGCCCAGGATGGCTCCAGCCTAGTGAAGCTGGATCTTGAAGACGACATATGGGGAGAAAAGAGAGAAGAGAGGCCAAAGCCAGCTTCATGTTTGGCTGAGGTGTCTGTGACTCACACCAAGTGCGGAGGCCGGGGTTTCAGACACAAAAGCCTTTGTGGGACCACGACAACCTGGAAGTAGAGACTGTGCCTCGGGAGGGGCAGGCCACTTCTGCAAGGGACGGGGATGGGAGTTTGCCTGGCACAAAGGTCAGTGGCTGGAGCTACAGACAAGACAATAATGTTGAGGAAGGATGTCTTGGGGAAATGGGGACTAAGAAGGGCCTATAACTACAGTGTTGTTAAGAATAAAATTATGGTCCAGAATTCTGTGCCAGCTTTGGAGAAGATGTCTATTAGAGTCCTCTTATAAATGTCTAAGAGGCAGAGATAAGATAAGCAGTCTCATGTGCTTTGGGGAAAAAGAAGGAGTTGAGAGCAGACTGATTCCACGGCTACGGTCATGCCAGAGGGAGGGCAGAGACAGACAGACCCAGCGACGGGGCTAACAGTGGCACGGTCATTCAAAGAGGCAGGCACGGTTCTGGAAAGGCACAAGGAGCTAGCGAAAGGGGCTCTCTGGACACAGAGCCTGAGGACAGTGCAGCTGGCAGGACCACAGTCTCAGATGGCAGCCTCTCTTTGGGAGGGGCTCCAAAAATTCAGGATAGAATGAAAGAGCTCCCCTTAGAACCGGGTTTCCTTTCTCCTGAGCTACTGACCTAGCTCAGCTGACAAGGGCTCAGTCACCAGTCATCTACGAGGCCGCAAGAAGTGACCCAAATACACACCCTAGGAAAAATCACCAAAGGCCCTATTAAAAGGCAAAGTGGACACTTCCAACAGCCAGAGACCCTACCAGACCAGTCACGCCATGCTCTGTGATCTGCAGAACACCCTGGGAGAAGGCGCTGCACCAAGTGAAGGACAGCATTAGGACGGTCTGGAGGCAGAAGTGGCATTTAGTCTGCTGGAACCCTGCAGCGGCCCACGCAGCAATCAGCCTGATCTGCACTGAAGCACAGAGCTTCACGCGCCCCACCTGGCTGGGTCTGGAAACTGATGACAGACCTGGCTGACTCCCAGGGTCTCAAGTGAAAGAATAGACTTCTGTCCTCCAAAACACCACAAGGGGAAGGGGTGTCATCAGGACCCAACACAGAGGTGCTATGGTTCCCTGTCCCCTCCTACCCCTTACTTCAAGACCGGATAATCATTTTGATTTTAAATGGAGCTTTCCAATCTGCCTTCACTGTTATGAAGCACAAGCAGAAAGGAAAACAGGCAGGACACAGAGCCAGGCTGCTAGAGATCAGTGGCCTGACAAATTAGGGCTTTAACAATACTCTTATTTCCAATTTTATTTCTTAAGTTATGACAATGGCATTTATACAAACCTAAGACCACCTGTTGAATTTTTCAAAAAGCGTTTAGAAAAGAATCTTTGATATCTATGCTTTTGCCTGCAGGGAAATTTTACTATCACTAGGGAACCAGAGAACAAGAGAAAACAAAGAAAAAAAAATACTGCCTTAGGTTTAAGAAGACATAATAACTAAACCAGTCTTTTGAAGATTTCTGGGACGGAGAGCTAACGCTAGCAACCTCAAGTTAAAAGGACCCTCCATGGAGTGATGCAGAGAATGAGGCAGGCTCTAGCAGAATTTCGATTTCCCTTCTACAAGACCCCACCTCATGGCCAGACCCCCAGATGGTGCTGATCACTCACGTCCTCAGCCTGGATGACCCCCTCCCACCCATACTGCCGCCCGCCCTGGGCCACTCACTCTGGTCGGCAGATCACCAGGTCTCCTTTGTTGGTACCATAGGCCAGGCCAAGCCCTGGCTCGGGCAGCCAACGGGCAGAGTTGATGCTGACATGTCTCCGCTGGTCGGCAGGCATGGGGTAAAGGACGTTGAAAACTCTCTGGGTGGGGGAGAAAAGAGGGAAGAAAAGAGAATTCGAGGAGAAACAATTTGTTACCAAGAATAACCAAGTCCCTTCTATGGCCGGAAGCAAGTTAACCACAGGGAGGAAAGGAGCCAGTTAGGCTGGGAACAGAAGGCCTCTTACACATACTGCAGAACTTGAGGTGGCAGGGGGAGCCTGGGGCCCTTGACTTTAGGAGAAGGCTACAACTCTGTCCAGCAAGGCTAGGGGTCACTTAGGCTTTTCTGCAGGAAGCTTGCTCATGCTCTCCTTAACATAACAACCTTTTAGCTCTTCTCACTTCGTGGCTTTACGGTAGCCCCCTGGAAAGGCTGTCAGAGCTCCACTCCCCAGGAAGGTCTGCTCCTAACTTTCCCCTGACCAGACAAACCAGTGAGAGCCAAGCTCAACTGGGAGTCCCGTTACCATGGAAATCACAGCTCTTACAGCAATGGAGAACTGAAGGTGATAGGGGGGCGGGAGGGGGTGATAACACCAGAGAACATTCTTAATTCATCTAATTAAAAGCAATGTTAAAACTGCTATTGTTAAGGAAACCTAAAAGGTGCGCTAAGATGTAGGAAGCAGGGAAGAGGGGAATCTTGAACACACAGGTACATGACTTCTTTCTAGCTTATATAAATCACCATTAAATAGATCGTATCCATTTCTCCAAGGGAGAATCTCCCTTCAATAGTAGGCTTATTTCCAAAGCTACTATTTTCTCAGGAGGCAGCTCAGCTGTGGCTAAGGGTTTGGAGTAGGTGAAAGAGAGCCTCCAATTTCTCTGGCCTCTGAGCTGCACGACATTCCACAGCAACTTTAGTCAGAGAGCAGGACATTGGGAGAATGAAGGATGGGGACTTTCCTTCGAGCTAGAAAGCCCTGGGTTGGAGTCCTGACACTTCTCTAGAACAGTAACTTCTCCAGATCTCAGTTTAAAAAGATACAACACCAGGGGCACCTGGGTGGCTCAGTTGGTTAAGCGTTTGACTTTGGCTCAGGTCATGATCTCACACATTTTGAGTTCGAGCCCCATGTCCAGCTCTGTGCTGACAGCTCAGAGCCTGGAGACTGTTTCAGATTTTGTGTCTCCCTCTCTCTCTGCCCCTTCCCTGCTTGTGCTCTGTCTCTCTCTTAAAAAAAATAAACATTAAAAAAAAAAGATACAATACCAATATCCAAATAATTGTGGAGAGATGAAAAGGCATGATGTGTATAAAATGTCCAGCACAGTGCAAGCTCATAAATGGTAACTGCTGCTATTATTATCAGGAATCTGCATCTGGGGCTTCAAAAAAGATGGTTCGGGTCTACAAAGAGGACATGAAGCCAAGAATCTAGCAACTGGAGTTGTAGTCAATGTTTTCCCTTTTAGCCTCTTCGGGTATTAATCTATAAAGTAGGAATGAAAGTAGGGATGATCTGCTTTTCCCTGTCCCTTGATGGAAAAAAACAAAAAAACAAAGAAGACCAAATGAGATGTGGTTTAGAAAGTAATATTCAAGGAATTTAGGGTGGTACAATAATTATTACTTTAAAAATTATCCTGATGAGAGATTTAAAATTAAAAAAAAAAAAAAAAAACCAGAGGAAATAAGTAAAAATTGAGCTAAGGGTCCACTGCACGTATAAGAATGAAGTGATAAGCAGCCCTGGATGTGGGAATACTTGTTCATGTGCCTTGGGTGTCTATCTGTCTGAAATGCTTTCACCAGGACGGGCTCCAGAATGGAGAGGACAGCAGCACGAGTTCTCAACATACCGACACATACACAGAGAATCCTGTTATGAATAATTTTCCAGGTTCTGTGGCGCTGAGAAATGTGCCTGGGCGGCTAATGGCACACCGCCCGGACGGCCCTGCAATGGTCCTGAGGTTGAATGGGTCTCTTACAGATACGGAATTGGCTCTGTTTTGAGGCAGAAGACTGACGGCACCACAGCTGCTGCTTTAAGAACCTCCCGTGCCCTCTCTTTCTGACTCAACTCCAAATGTAAGAATTAGCAAAAATCTTTGGTCTAACTGAGGAGACTACTAAAAAAAGAGCCCAATGGAGTTTATGAATTTCTAAACTAGTCATGTAGAACATGGTTGCTTGACCTCTGGATAGTCTCTTCCTTGCACACATATATCTAGCAGGTGCTCTGAATGAACTCATTGCTCCGTTCTCTACCAGCCTCAATGGCTGACTCTCTGTGGAGGTGGCAATACCTGTCTTTTCCCTTTGCACCTATTCAACCCTTTCCTTCAAGTCAGGGGATGGGGGTGTGGTGCCTTTACCCTTTCTCACAGAGGTTTTCCTTCCCAGAAGATAAATCAATGGCTTCTGTCCCACCTGCAGGCCACATGGTTAAATGAGTTGGGACACACACTCAAAGGACAAACAACTATGTCTGGGATCATTGACTGTTCAACTTCCCTTCACCCCAAGGTTAGATGGCATGAGTGGGGTACACCAGGGTTAAGAAGGGATGTGTGTTAATTTTAGTGGGCTGGATTAGGGGAGCTTCGGTCTTGACCTGTGACAGTTCTACAAAGCTTCACAAGGGAGTCTCAGCTGAAGTCACAATGATTCACTCCTAACTTCAGGGAGCTGGGCAGAGAAAGTAGCCTTGTAAGAAGGGGGAGTAATAAGGTTAGTAAAGTAGATGCTTTAAGGTTGTGCTGAGTTTTTTGATGGGTCTCCAAGAGGAAGAGAATTCTTCCAGAAATGTTCCAGACCAGGAAAGAAGCAGAGAAGCCTCTCACAGGTCACAAGTTTACCTTTTATAGTCTGTTGCTGCAGAAAAATTAACAAGCAAATACTATCAATTTGCTTCTAAGCACAGGAACCTACTTTGGAGACAAAACCCTCAAAAGACCAGTATGATGGATGACCCAGCTCAGGTGAGACAAGGTCAAATGCACTGGGGAGAAGTAATTAAAGATTGAGACCCCTAGACCTTGCTGCACAGATAGTCACAACCTCTATGGCTATAGTAGTCATGGGACATCAATTTGTTCTCTATGGCAGTTCCCCCGGGCCCCTCACCCCGTCAAGTCCTTAAACACCGTTGAAAGGGCAGCTCCCAAGTGCCCATCTCCTCTAGTGTTTGGGTATTAGACTAAATCCTGCTTTGTGGCAGGAAGCCAGAAGATCCCACGTGAGGATCAGCAGCCTCCAGGACTCCTGATAAGCACCAGTTTGCTTATCACACTCTAATGTGGGGGTAGGAAGGAGGGAGATGAGAGCAAAACATATGGGGGAGGGGGTGTAGTAAGAACACAGAGGGTGCCAGATGGGCAGGACTCTGATTTACAGTCCTGAGAGGCCATCCGGTCCAATACTCCTGATTTCACACATAGCCTAGAGGAATGAGAACCTGGTCCATTTTCAGAACCATCCAGAGATGGACTTTCCGCTCCATTCTCTGGCTGGAGCTCTCAAAGCACCTCACAGAGGGGGGTATTCTCCTCACAATTAGTCAGCCCTAATGACAAAAAGAGTATCTGCCCAACAAGTTCCCCAATGCTGACAGACGGTTCGGTAGCTCTGGTCACTCTCCCAACATTGCTGCTTTCAACTATCAGTCTATCTGGCCCAGTGACTGGGGGAGCCATCTCCTCCCAGATTCCAGTGGGGTCTAGCTCTGGCTCTGTACACTCAAGGTTCATCAGCACTGACAAGAAAGAAGATCTGAGATAGTGTTAAGGGACAGCTCTGGCCTTCACTTAAAGACACCCCAAATATATCACCAATAAAGGTTTCCTTACCACTCGTCAAGGACAAAGCTGGGTGGCCTGCCAAAAATCCCTCTCTCCCTCTGACAAGAGAGACACCCCATGAAGTTGTACCACCAAATTCCATTACGTTAGAGGAGGATTATCAGGACCTGGAGACCCTTTGTGGGGCGGGATACAAAACCCAGCTGCTGATTCATGTTGGCAGAGACCTGGTTTCACCAGCTTTGGCTACAGATGTTCCCTGGTATATGACAAAAGCTGACAGCAACCCCCTCCCCAAGCAGACTGTTTTCTTTTCCGTCTAAACTCTATGCAGAGAACTGGAATCAATGTACTAGAAGGAGAGCCAGTGCCATATTGGCACATTAACAGAGAACGAGTCAGGTCGCCAAGGTCTTTATGGTTCTAAGAGAGTGGGACAAGAGGATGATTCTTTCACTTCTGGGGTCCAAGACCATCTCGTGTACCACCTGCCTTTCCATCCCCCAAACTCTACTTAACAGAAGTAGGAGCAAAAGAATACAGTTCCCAGATCAAAACTAAAGGGATCTTGTTTCTTGTTCAAAGACAGGAAAAGAATGAGAGGCAACCAGAGTTGCTCAGTGGGAAACCTTCCTCTCCACCCTTTTAAAATTTAGACGAAAAATGTATTGCTGCCCTCAAGAAGATGTTTTCTTTTCGGCTGCATATCAATAAAGCTCAGACCATTAGTCTGAGTAGCAAACTGCACTGTTCAGATCAGCTCAGATAAGAAGCTGAAAGAAAAAACTTTGTGGTTATCTTGTTTGTGTTGGGGAATCTCATCATCTGTAAAACTGGAACGGCTCCACAGCGGCAAGAGGTCGAGTGCACTCACCAGATCTCCCCTGTTTTAACTAAGACGATGGAAGCTGGTGGTAGGAAGAAACAGACTGGAACTGGAAACAGACTGGCCACAAGAGAAGACCCAAGCCAAGAGGAGGAAAGGAACTGTGAGGAGGAGAAATGCCTTCTCGGTAATGATGGAGATCAAGGGAGACCTTAAGCCTTTAGAGAGGGTTACTAGAGGAAAATTAACTCTCTGGGAAGAGGGAAAAATCAATGGAAAGCAGATGCTAAGAGACAGCTGACCTTTCCATTGGAAATGGATGACTACCCATCTTGTCCAAGGCTGAGAAATGCACAAGTCCCAGAGCAGGCAGGGGGAGGGAGACTGCTCACCTTTTATCTCTTCTTCCTTTCAAGTTGTTGATTTACTTAGATTCATGAATTACTTAAGTATCTTCATCCCTAGGAAAATCTGATCATTTTCCAGCAATTTTAATTTTTTTACTGTCTCTAAGCCTTCATTATATTCTACTTTGGAGTATAGAACTTGTAGGAGGTTGTTTTTAAAGTGACCATTTAAAAATAAGAATCAGTGGGGCGCCTGGGTGGCGCAGTCGGTTAAGCGTCCGACTTCAGCCAGGTCACGATCTCGCGGTCCGGGAGTTCGAGCCCCGCGTCAGGCTCTGGGCTGATGGCTCAGAGCCTGGAGCCTGTTTCCGATTCTGTGTCTCCCTCTCTCTCTGCCCCTCCCCCGTTCATGCTCTGTCTCTCTCTGTCCCAAAAATAAATAAACGTTTAAAAAAAAAATAAAATAAATAAAAATAAAAAAAATAAAAATAAGAATCAGAATATGAGCTCACCTAATTCTCCCCTTTATTCAGCTGAAGCAAGAACAAATCTGCCTAGATCACCCTTGTCCTAAACCAAAGCTCTCCCAACAGAAAAGAAGAGCGACAGCTCCTTTTCTTAACTTTTTTTTTAAAGTAAGTTCTAGGGGCGACTGGGTTGTTCAGTCGGTTAAATGTCTGACTTTGGCTCAGGTCATGATCTTGCCATTCGTATTCGAGCCCCACATCAGGCTCTGTGCTGACAGCTCTGAGCCTGGAGCCTGCTTTGGATTTTGTGTCTCCCTCTGCCCCTCCCTTGCTCTCTCTCTCTCTCTCTCTCTCTGTCTGTCTCTCAAAAATGAAAAACATTAGGGGCGTCTGGGTGGCTCAGTCAGTTAAGCATCCGACTTCGGCTCAGGTCATGATCTTGTGGTTTGTGAGTTTGAGCCCCGCCATCAGGCTCTGTGCTGACGGCTCAGAGCCTGAAGCCTGCTTCAGATTCTGTGTCTCCCTCTCCCTCTGCCCCTCCCCTGCTCATGCTCTGACTCTCTTTCAATAATAAATGTTAAAAAAAAAATTTTTTTTTTAATGAAACACATTAAAAAAAAATTAAAGTAAGTTCTAGGCTCAATGTGGGGCTTGAACTCACACCTTGAGATCAAGTCGTGCATTCTACCAACTGAGCCCGCCCGGGGTCCCCTTTACTTAACTCTTGGAATGTGTTGCCCTCTGCTGCCATTGATAATCTGCTCCCTTGAAGTCATTTCTAGCCAACTTCTTGTGATTTGCTGGGATCTGAAAACTCTGTTTTATTCACTCATTCCTCTCAAAGAGCTCCCAAAGAGCAGTCAGAGGACAAGAAGTTTAGTTTTCTTTTTTTTTAGATTTTTTTTTTTCCAACGTTTATTTATTTTTGGGACAGAGAGAGACAGAGCATGAACAGGGGAGGGGCAGAGAGAGAGAGGGAGACACAGAATCGGAAACAGGCTCCAGGCTCTGAGCCATCAGCCCAGAGCCCGACGCGGGGCTCGAACTCACGGACCGCGAGATGGTGACCTGGCTAAAGTCGGACGCTTAACCGACTGCGCCACCCAGGCGCCCCAAGAAGTTTAGTTTTCAATTGGCCTGATGCCTTTCCAAAGGCATCTCAAGCCATTAGGACAAAGCAGAGGTTACTTCAGCTGAGGGATCTACTTTGGTGTTAAATGAAATACCAAGGCATTGAACGCTCCTAGAACAAATTAAAATAATTATTTTCTCCTATTCCCACATGTCTGTGCACAGCACAAGTTCTTAAACTTCCTTGGCTTCATGAATCTCAAAGGAAATGGCCAAATGAGAAGTTATTCTAGAGATTCACCTTGGATAAGAGAGTCTTTCAATATATCCCAATACATTTAATACGTTTTAGTTGATATTTTTGGAAGCGCTTCGAGGACAGTTAAACATTAAAATACTTTGTATTTTATATTTGAAATACATTAAAATACTTTTAGCTTTTACAAATGCAAGAATTGGTTCTCTTACCAATTCTTGAAAAAAAACCCTAACTGTTCTGCTTTTCGCTTTTGAAGCTATCTACTGGGAATCTATCACCATGTCTCAGTGCTGGGACTAGCACTCCAAGAACCCAATATTGGGCAAAATTGTGAAATGAGCAGGACGCTCCCTATTTTCGTAAGGATTATCTCCTTGATAGTTTCAATTACTGTTACGGAGAAATGTGCTAGACGCACTGATGATGGCCGTAAGAAGGGGTATATCTTCACACATATGTAGGAAATATACAGCGCACAAGGTATCAAAGGGACACACATTCCCGGAACGTTCCTCAGTGTCTCCTGTGTGCCAAGTGCAGGGAAGATTAGGAATACAGCAGTGCAAAGACCAGTCAAGAAGCCCGTTGTGGGAGTGCCTGGGTGGCTCAGTGGGTTAAGCATTTGACTCTTGATTTTGGCTCAGGTCACGATCTCACGGTTCGTGAGTTTGAGCCCCGTGTCAGGCTCTGCACTGACAGCATGGAGCCTGCTTGGGATTCTCTTTCTCTCTCTCTCTCTCTGCCCCTCCACCTCTTGTGCTCTCGCTCTCAAAATAAATAAACATTAAGAAGAAGAAGAAAAAGAAGGGGGGGGGAGGAGGAGGAGGGGGAGGAGGGGGGAGGAGGAGGAGGGGGAGGAGGGGGGAGGAGGAGGAGGGGGAGGAGGAGGAGAGGAAGAAGCAGCAGCAGCAGCAGCAGCAGCAGCAGCAGCCGCAGCCGCAGCCGCCAGTTGTGTAGCAAAAGAGCAGGGACCAGGTCCATTTTATGCACTGCCTTCCCAGACCTCACAAAGTACCTGGCCCATGGTAGGGGCTCAATTAAACTTTGTTGAGTGAAAAGAATAACACACAGAATAGGCTGCACTCTGAGAGACCATGAGAAAAGAAATCATCAGAGTTACTTTAGAGAAATCTGTCATGGAAAAATTCACCGAAACTAATTGCAGCTCTACTGTTATTTTTAATGTTTTATCTTGCCCCCTCCCTTCTCTGACAAAGTGCATCAGAGACACCCCTGAATTCTCCCATACTCCCTCCCCCTTTCCTGCAATGTGCTGAAGAAAGGCACTGTTTGAGGATAGATGCTTTGTGTCACATCTCAGAAGTCAACTTTAAGATAATTGCAGCGGAAGCAGCTTTTAATCAACTGACAGGCGGCTTTAAGAAAATTAATGAGGACAAAATCTTAGGAAAGAGTAAATCATTTCTGACAACAAAGCTGTCTCTCTTTTTTCCCAATCCCCCCTTGAAGAAATAGTACCCTTCCTTCCAGGGTACAAAAATAAAATATCTTTATTTTTGGTTTTTGCCACTCCCAAGGCCAGACAAGATTAAGAAAGGCTCATTCCCTTAGATTTCTGGGGAATACTCTAGATTGACTAGAGTTCTAGGTGATTTTTGAAAATCAAACTTTCAGGGGTGCCTGGGTGGCTCAGTCTGTTGAGCGTCTGACTTCGGCTCAGGTCACGATCTCGCGATCTGTGAGTTCGAGCCCCGCGTCGGGCTCTGTGCTGACAGCTCGGAGCCTGGAGCCTGCTTCAGATTCTGTGTCTCTCCATCTCTCAGCCCCTCCCCTGCTCATGCTCTGTCTCTCTCTGTCTCAGAAATAAACATTAAAAAAAAAAAAAACTTAAAAAAAAAAAAAGAAAATCAAACTTTCAGAATCTAGGGAAGTAGAGATGAGTAGATTATGTCACAGGCTAAATTCCGGGCAAAGAGGTTATAGTGAAGATTATATACTGAAGCATGGAGCTAGGACTGGCCCAAAGAGCCTGTACACGTTAGTTACATAAACACTGGCCAGGGCTGACAGCGCTGGACACCCATGCTGCCCTAAGATCTAAGCTACAATTTAGTTATGACTAATTTGAACACTCTGGATATCAAGCCTTTGCTGTGGTTGATTTTAATGAATTTATAATAATAATCAGTCACTAGGCTCTGTGAAGATGGCTATAAAAGTGACAGAAAATGGCTATAAAAAGAAAGACAACTGATGTTTCTTTATAACCAAGATGACATCCATTAATGGGCATCATAGTGATGTCTCCCATCCAAGGATAACAGTGAGTGGAATACTGGAAAAAGGAACTGAAGAAGTACTCCTTTAGATGGGGAAGGGCCTGGAGAGAAAGATAAAGATACTGCTTCTCACTTTTTAAGCCAAAGCATCTCTGTATTCTATAGCGTGCAGGCAAGCAGGCAAGGCCTTGTGGTTAAGAGCTCAAGGAAAGTCAAATGTGGGCAGGTAAGAATTTTAATCAGAAATGGAAAAAGGCCTCACAGCATTAGTTCTTAAAGTACTACCACTAGGATGTTAGCATGATGCAGAATGCTTTAGGCTGGAGATACACATCAATTTCTCAACTTGCTAGAAGTATCTGAAAGATACTGTTATTAGGAGCCATGGAAGTAACCAGATGAGGTTCTAGGGACGGTGACGGTGAGAGCAAAAAGGAAAAGGACAAAGTTATACTGATAGGTGAGGTCTAACTAGAATCTCCATGCAGCCAATGATTCGTTCTCAATCTTGACTGAGTGGGCAGAGTCATCTGGAGGCTTGGTAAAACAAGGATGGCTGGGCCCCCCCCCCCAGCCTGATTCAGCAGGCCTCACATGAGGCTGAGAATCTGAGTTTCTACGAAGTTCTCGGATGATGTTGATGTGGTCTCAGCAGAGTACACATTGAGAACTACAGGCCAGTTAGTTAAGAGTAGATCGTAGGTCTGTAAAAAATGGTAACAAATCTGTGTTCTTTCCCCGCTGCCTAGAGAATGAGGGGGATGCAGATCTCTACAGCCAGAGCCCCAGAGGAAGAAGATATACATAGGGACAGTCCACCACTGAAGAACAGAACTCGCAAGGTGAAGAAGTAGGGAAGGAGAGGAATGAAGAGAGAGAGACAGGGAGAAGAGAGGAAGAGAGGGGAGTAAAGGGGAGAGAAGGGGGAGAGAGGAGCTGCCTCTCTTTCCAACACCCCCTCCAAACTAACAATCTGCCTAGGTAATAGTTGCTCAACACTTAAATGCAGTTTTACCACATAACCACAAAGAAAAAGCTTCCAATAAAGTGGACCTTATTACGTATTTGAGGCTTTGCCTTGAAAAGCACAATGCTGTTCCACAGAGAAAGGAGAGCTAAATTGCTTTCTCTCCTAAGGCTTCTCCCATCCAAGTCAAATGACAGTGTCCTCATCCATCACTTCTGCCAATAAAATGACCAGAGAGAAAAGCAAACCAGCACTGGGAAGATTCAAGCAACCAGTGCCTCTAGGACCTGTAGGGATTACGCAACAAGGATCCTCTTCGGTTCTTACTGAACCACTTCTATGCCCCCAACCCCCACCTGTTGGGGGGATGGTCCATGCATCTGCGAAAAAGAATACACAGCACCTTAATTCCGGTGTTGAAAGCACTAATCCTTATTCTTGCTTTCCAGTTCAAAATGCCCCAGCACCACTCCCCACCCCCTACAGCTGCTGACTTTTGCCCTCGGTAAAACAGCACTTATTACTGATATAAAAATGGAAGAACAGTCTGGTGTAGGACTATTTCTGGTGTCATTAGTAATTTTATATTTTTGTTATTATGCTTTCACTTGGTTACAACCAAAGTTATTACAATGTGCAAGTTGCCACTATTTTAGAAAATTAATTGCAGTTTTCTGTGACAATATTATGCCTTATTCCAATTAGAAAATGAAAGCAGAGAGGGCACACAGGCAGTTCAGTGTTTTGAGAATTTAGCAAAACTTGAGCTCAGCAATCTCCAAATGCCTAACTTCAAAAACCAAACAGAAACTAGCAAAGAGCATTCCCCGGCTCAAGTATAAGGTAGCCAGACACAAATAAGACCCTGAGTCACAGAATAGCATACCCAGCTTGGAGGAACCTGGAATGGGCAGAAGGGAGGGGATGATCAAATATGTGCTCAGTCTTACTTTTCCAGATTTGCCAACCACACTAAAGTCGGGAAGACTGAGCCTAGTCTCAGAAGCAGAGAAGGGAAATATCAAAAAGACCGTGATCCTAGAAACAAAGGTAAAAATTAAAATGGCTCAACATAGGGGCAGAACAGAATCCAGAACGCAGATATTCATGGGAGAGCTCTTGAAGGCAACAACAACTGAGAGAAGACAGGAGGGGAAGCACAGAGAGCCAACAAGCTAAGTAAGGTCTGGCAGGAAGTGGAGCACAAAGGCCACAGTGCCTGTGACAGGATTAGCCAAGGATCCAAGCCCCACGCATAAAACCACATGTAAACCAGAGACTGTGTCTCTCTCCCTTGCTTGAAGGGGCTGCGGGCAGAAACCTAAAATGAAGAAAGGAGTCCATAAGAACAGCGGCTCTCAAACTCAAGTGTGTTATTAGAATTACTTGGAAAGTTTGGTGTACAAATGCAGATACCCCTCCCGCCCCATTCTTATGCAGATATGTAGCCCCCCCCACCCCCACCCCGCCGCTGCTGTGGTCATGTCTGTTTTTGACAAGGACCCCAGGTGTTCTAACACAGGTTGTTGGAGGAACACAGTTTGAGAAGCACTGATCCAGAGGTCTGAAAACTGCTTAAAATAAATGCATCAAGGCAAAGCAGGAATCAGTGATTCATTTTCAGAAGAGTGTTCATATGGGGCTGGGTAAGAGATCATCTCTTGGGGAGAGATGTCACTTAGTGGGAATTAAAATAAGGTAAGTCAATGCTCTGGAGGATGTTCTCCTGGGAATGTCAGTTGACCCAACAAGCTTACCCCTCTGAATATTACATCACGGTGATTTCCAAGAAGGACCACCAAAAAGAAGGGGAATGAATTCTGGGTAGAGAAGCTTGAGGACAGGCCCATCACCCACAAAAGCATTCCTTCAAAGACAGAGCTTGACATTACAGATGGAGACACCCACCCATACTTACCTGTGCAAAGAGGAAGATGCTCTACTGTCCCAATAAACCCTCGCTCCCTGATCTCAGACAAAAAGGCCCTCCTTGACTTAAACGGTGGTACAGCATAGCTATCCAAAAAAGCTGGTATCTTCCCTTCCACCAATGACTGAATTCAGGGATATTTTCTGAGTGCTTTGGTGCCTTTGGATGTTAAGGGGCAACCAAGACCTGGAAAACCAGAAACTTTTCTGTAGTGCAGGGGTTTAAAGGCAGATGTGGTGGACACAGGGTGAGCAAAACCTTGTTCAGCAGCCTGGATCCTGTCTCTTAGGTGAGAGGAACACTTCCCAAATGGGAGCTTTCTAGTCACTTCAGCTCCCTAAGTGGCAGATGGTGCCTACTGAGAATCAAAAAAGCCTCACCAGGAGGCCTGAGAAATAGCTCTTGTCACGAGGCATGCAGCAGCTGGCTAGCTGCCCTGAGCCCCTTAGCAGGACAGCAACGGATCACCATATCTCCTCAGCAGACTCCTCCAACTGCATTCCCTGAGCTGCCAGCCCCATCTTGGCTTCCGCCCTGTAGCTGTTTGCCCTTAGCCAGATGTTTCTAAGCTACTTATGGAAAAGAGGAACCTTGCTAGGATGGTGGACTGGCAGGCTATGCCCAGGAGCTGGGCAGGAGCCCTGGCTTCCGGAAGAGGCTGGAGATGTCCATTAGTGTTGCCGAAATCAGATCCTGTCTCTTAATGATTATAAACAATTATTCCACAATTAGGCAGGAAGGATTTAGAAGAACAGCTGTTGGGACCAGGATTCTAGGTGGTGCAAGGCAGACACCAGGTACTTTTACCATCCGAATCTGAAGAGAACCAAAATAAGAATATTTAAACTAAACCTTAATGTCCATCCTCAAATGTCTAGGTAAGAAAACAGGCCTGTGAACTTCCCAGAATGTGTTCTCCCAATCACCTAATATCAGATATTTCCAAAGTCATCTGGAATTCAAGAATTGGGACTTCCCTGGCAGTATGATTTCAAGGGCACAGACTGCCTGTTTCATGTTCCACCCCTTTCAGAGGCTTGGTGGAATATGCTGTCACCTATCACTGGTTCTGCTTGATACCACCTAGAAATGCTAAGGAGAACGCTTGCCTTGAGATCCTCTTTCATTCATTCAGCTTCTCCTAGATGTCAAGTTCCTTATTTGTACTTGAACTTCATAAAGGCGAAATGGATATGGTCTTCGCTCACGAAGAGCTCACAGTTCCAAAGAGGAGAATGACATGGGAAGAAGTAAGTGCAGTCTGATGTGATGAGTGTGAATACGCGTGCCAGTAGCCAGGTACAATGGTGGTACAAAGAGGGAGTGATTTGGAAAGGTCCTGGAAAAGGGGAAGAGCTATGGACGTTGGGTTTGAGAGAGAGGACAGTCCAAGTAAAGGCACACTGACAAGAAAGAACCTTCTGAAATTCCGGGTGCTTGGAAGTGGCTCAGCAGAGTTGGATAGAGGGTCCTTGTAGGAGATGGGAGGGAGAAGAGGCTGGCGACAACCATGCTAGGCCACCCACTTTCCGTCACTTTCTACACAGTGGATCCTATCTCTCTCTCTCTTTTTTTTTTTTCCTTTAAAAAAACAAATGCTTCCATTCCAGGCATCAAACATCTACATGCACAGCACTAAATGAAGGGCCCTGGGGGATATGCCCCTAAGGAGCTTACACGGAACCTAATTGGGCAGATTAAACATACACACCACTCAGCTAAAGAAAACACAAAACAACACATAAACAAGTGCATAAAACTATAAATGGCACAGCACAAAGTGCTAAGGGAATTCATAGGTTCTTAGCTTGAGACAGAGCTTAAATACCATATAATTAGAGAACCATTCAAATGCTCAATTCCCCTCAGCAAAAGCAAATCAGCCCTCATGGGAACTCAGTCAGAAACTAGTATGCTTGAGTTCAGAAGGCCACTAACCCCATGATGCCCAGAAGGCTTTTACGGCAGTATAAGAGAGGTCCACCTCAGACAAGACAGGGCCCCAACAGGACCTTTCTCTGGTAGTGAAATGGACGAGATGATTAAGAGCACAGCGGCTACCGAAAGGCCTCATCCTCCAACATGATTACAACCCACAGAAAAGAACATTTCATAGTATACCATTTATCAATTTTTATAGTTTGCTTCTTCAAAAAAAATTTTTTTTAAATAAGCATAAATATTTCACTGGGTCCTTTATGTATCTCCAGACTAAAGGTCTCGTGTTGAGGTAAGGAGGTACTCAGTTTGGTCTTCATCCAAAGACACTTTCAGGCCTCTGGGGAGCTCAGCTCAGGAATGAGGGTGTGAGAAAGTTCCTGCTTTTTAATAGTCCAGAGCTTCCAAAAGCTGGTCATGGATGGGCCGGACTGCAGTCTTTCCTTACTCTTTACGAACATGCTACCTCTAGTCTAGGCTGGGAGATCACACCATTGCCCTTCACTACCCTGCCAAGCCTGGAGAGCTGCCCGACAGTGGAGGCATAAGCCGTGGCACTCACCCTCATGGAGGTCTCGCCACCATGGGCCTGTTGCAGTCTGAAGACCTGGGCCACCATGTGCTCTGTGGAGGGATGCAGCAGGATCCTCCTCGAGGCCAAGCCCACCATTACGTATCGGCCCATTGGGGACAGGCTCACCGAAATGGCATTGGGACCTGAGAGCCAACAGAACACAGAGATGTTTCCCAGAGTTCTTGCCATCACAAGGCAATAATGTTCCCTCTCAGTCTTTTCTCTTGATTTTCAGTTTGCGTCTTTGGTTACCCAGGGGCTCTCTCATAGGAATGCAGTGAGGAGTACAATGAGAAGGTGTCTCAAGTGTTGAATACAGTGTTTGACATACAGAAAGTACTTAACAAATGCTCACCACTGTCATCATAGAATCACATTTAAAAAAATTGGTACCATACTGAAAATACTATTTTGAAATCTATTTTCACTTCATACATTAGGACCATTTTTCCACCATTAAATATTCTTCTATAAGAGCATTTTAAAGGCCAGATGGTATTTTACCCTATCAATGCACCTTTTTTTATTTAAGCAATTCTTCACCATTTGACATTTTCTCTATAAGTAACACTACTGTGAACATCCTCGTACATAAATCTCTGTATAGTTTTCTAATTATTTCCTTAGAAGTGGGATTCCTGGATTGAAGGGAACATACATTTTAGGGGCTTTTAATACACAAGGCCAAACTGCCTCACGGTGTATAAGCTTCTCCAAGCCATGACCAAAGCTCCTCCTTTATCTATGGCCATCACAGCAGAAGCATGTTGGTGATGCTGTCATGGCAGGAAGGACTCTTATTCTGAGATTCTTCTGTAATGCTACCAGCCAAGACTCCTGCCAAGCAATCTTCCTCTGGCCTGTGCCCTAAGGAGGCAGGGGCAGGATATGATCAGTACTCCAACCTAAGCTATGCCTCACCTAGGAATGCCCATGCAAAGGCATCGGCATCCCTCTGTCACTAGGTTGGGCTTTCTTTCCCTTACCAAATCGCTTGGTGTAGAGCATTTCACCCAGGTTATGGGGGGCCAAGGAGTACACTGCCAGGATGCCTTCATCAGGAAAGCCCCTCTGGCTGCTAGGGATGAAAGCTGCCAGGAGCTGGCCATCTGCAGAAATGTCACAGCTGGCATCATTGTAGATCTTGCAGTTCTGCACCAGCACATTCACGGAGGCTGCATCAGACAAAGAAAGAAAAGAGGGTAAGAAAGTTTGGAGTTGATGGTGTAAAAAATTCTGGGCCAAGAAATTTGGGGGCTTTCCTAAGGGCCTGAACCCTCTCTAGAAATGCTAAAGGCTGCCTTGTCAATCAAACTAAAATTTCATGGAAGAAGCAACACAAGAGACTGGAAAGATATGTCTCTTTTACCATTTAATAGGAAACAACAGATAGTCAACACAATCACAATCACCTGCTGAGTCTTAGCTCACACTTTGGAAACATCATTTGAGAGATTAGATATGGAAAAAGTTATTAAAAATTGTTTCTGGAGAGCCACTCAGCAGCTGTTATTGTCCAAGAGATCAAAACTAAGATGAATGAAAATGCAAAACCACTGATTCCAAGAGAAAGGTGATACAGGTAAAGCTTCCTTGGGGTGAGGATCCTACTGCACACCTGCTATGCGACATTGGAGAAGGAAGTCATTTCATGAGTTTGTGCCTTACTTTCTCATTTAAGGGAAATGGAACATTTAGAGACTTCAGACTTCTGGACAGGTCCTTGCTAACACCTGTTCCTAACTCCACAAGAGAGGACAAAGAGAAACAAAGCCCAGCTGTGGCTGGATGGCTAGAACTCTTCATTTCTCACTATGCCGTAGGCCTTACCAATGCCATAAGCAAACAGCCAGGGGCAGCCTCAGTCTGTACTTGGCAGCTACAAACAATTATGCACAGGGTCAGCCAGGCAGCAGGCTCAGCAGGAGGGAGTAGGGTGGGGGTGGGGGTGGTGGAAGAATGTGGGGAGGATCTGCTCCATGTGACAGGACTGAGATGTTGGCCAGCACTGGTCCTGTGCCTGCACGCTTTGTTTGGGTTTTCATTTGAATCTCTGAAGCCCACTGTGTAATTCCCTGCCAAGAGGAAGCAGCTTACCCTTGATGTGAGCTTGGGAGCAGAATGCCCACACCAAGGGCACAAGCAGAACGGCACAACACATCCAAAGGGACCAAGTTCCTCTGGGCTTTGTCTCACTTAGATCTACTTCAAGTGCACATGAAAACAAACTTTTCAGTCCTTCTCTTATTTGAAGGAGACTACTTGAATGTCCACTGTCAAAAGCATTATGGTTAAAAAAAAAAAAAAAAAAAAAAAATCAAGCTCAGCTGCACTCACCAGATTCCAGGTGATCTATTCTAGGAAGTCAAAAGGCCTGCCCTGGAAGGAAGGTCAAGGGCAAGTTCCTCCATGAACTTAAGGAAAACAAAACAAAGAATTGCTTTTCAGTGGCCTAAGGATTAGGGGCTCAGGGACCCACAGTAATTTCTAATACTCTATATTCATCCTCCTTTCCCTGTGTGTTGTTAATGAACTTACAGAGACGACAAAGTAGATCAAAAAAGACATCAGAACACATTGATTAGGCTATTGTGCCAACTCTTGGGGGCTGACACCTACAGCACCATTACACATAAAACCGAGGAGGGACCACAAGGATGGTTCTGTTTGCTAACTAATAAAATAATGACATCCAAATATTCACTGCTATCACCATTAGGGCTCTGTACTGCTCAACTTCCAACCCACCATCTGCTCTAGCCTGTGTGGCTAGATTTATCTAGTTAGCACTGAGACCGTCTGCTCCTTACTCAGGGTCCCCAGCCTGGTGCCAAAAAATGACAATCTTTTCCTCCTTCCCTAGGCTGACACATGATTCCAATTGGCGATATATAAAAAAGAGAAAAAAACAAAGGAATGGGGGAAGCTTCGGGAGTGAGTCCATCTTGATCTTCTAAACTTGAGGCTGGCACAACCCTCAGAAAGATAAAAAGAAACTGACAATCGAGACTATAACAAACTTTATTATTTTTTTTTTTTAATTTTTTCAACGTTTTTATTTATTTTTGGGACAGAGAGAGACAGAGCATGAACGGGGGAGGGACAGAGAGAGAGGGAGACACAGAATCGGAAATAGGCTCCAGGCTCCGAGCCATCAGCCCAGAGCCTGACGCGGGGCTCGAACTCACGGACCGTGAGATCGTGACCTGGCTGAAGCCGGACGCTTAACCGACTGCGCCACCCAGGCGCCCCGAAACTATAACAAACTTTAAAACAGTTTTGCACAATTACCATTTTATCCACATTTAATATCTTAAAAACGCATGATGGCTATTTTATGAAAGTAGGCTTTCTTATCTCCCTGATACATAGATCTCACTCACGTGTGCTCACATACAACTCAGTTGAACATATAGAAATCTATAGTGACCCTCAGAACTCACCACCAACGTAAAATAAAAAGCACTTAACTGCTTACTGTCACATTAATTCCTAAGGGGAGCCAGGGTGGCAAGGAGAGTACAAGTAAGGTTTTCCTTCTTCTGGAAAGCCTGGCTCTAAAACGCTGAAAAACTGGGCGTATAGACAGAAAAGCATTTTGTCAGCCTCCAGTCCAAGCCACTGTGTTTGTGTTTACTACATTATGATGAATCCAAATCAATGGCCACCTCCCAAATTTTGTTCCTTCCCCACCAACTCCAACCAGTTTCACAAGTGCTCCCAGTCACTGCAGGGAGCTCACAGACAGACATGCAAATGACAAATGAAAAGAGAATGCCGAAAACTCAGGCAGAGCTTCTCCAGGCGTATGTTTAATCGCAGCAACTGTGCAGCTAGTGACCCGGGGCTTCACTCCTGTCCTAATGAAGGGGATGTGGCAGGCACACAGTGATTTGGTAGCTTCACTTCTGCAAGCACTGGGTGGTGTGTTTACAATTTCATTTTTATTTCAAAGTTCCAATTAGTGGCTTACATTTGCTGCCCGTTGTCTATTAATTTCCCACATGGAAATGGAAATGTTCAGTTACAATAGTGAGTGGTCACTGCTTCAATTCACTTGTGTAGCTTCTCCTCATGAGGCTGAAATTTTGATGAGTTAATTTACACAGGGAGAGGTTTCTTGTTTTCTGGGGCCATAGGAAAGTAATGCACTCATGACAAGGACAACTCACCCTTTCTGGACTGAACAATAATGTAAGCAGGTAGAGAAAAAGGTGAAGTGAAATAAAGCCTAAGGCACTGGCAACCCACACACCAGTAGAAATCTTTGTTCTGCTCTCTGCCTCGCCTTATCACAGTGCTTCTCCAGTATTAGCATGCATCAGAATCACCTGGAGGGCTTATTAAAACACAGAATGTTCGGGTGAGGCCTGAGAATTTGCATTTCTAACAAGTTCCCAGATGCCTCTGATGCTGCTGGTCTGGGACCACACTTGAAAACTGCTGCCTTACCAAACAGTCCTTGATCCCTGAGCTGTAGCTCCAGCAACCTGCCCTGCACTTAAAGGCAAAAACACACGTGGGGAAGGGTGATGGGGCAGCTCAGAATGGAAATAAAGGTTAGGAAAGAAAGGATTTTTCAAATCAAAGCTGCTTAAGAGCTTCAGGGGGCAGCTCCAGGGGGAGAAAAAATGATGCAGAAGACAGCAGGAAGCCATGTTCCAGACTCCGCAATGTAATCTCCTCCTAATTATAAATGATTTCCAAGTGAAAATGCCCTAGCAGGGAATGGGAGGGGTTAGAAATACTGATGCCTGGAGGAGCAGATGGCTCTGCCTTCCTATCAGCTCCATAAATTATAAACAAACACCTTGTACAAAGATCGATTTGTAGCCTGTTGCTGGCTGGCCAGATGAGGCCATGGGAGCGATTAGCAGTTGCAGTGCTTTTGCAAATGCATTAGATGCTGATTTGGAAAACTCAAAGGGGTTTAAATCAGCAGGGAAATTTCCTTTTGGCTCTGAGCCCATCTGGTTGCAGAATAAGACCTCCTCACAGAACTACGTATGACACTGCAAGCCGTCCCTGAAGGCACCAATCGCTACATCTCCTGTGGTATGGTCTGCCTTACACCACTCAGCCACTGGATTTCTGAAGGCCAGTTCTGGCAGGAAAACCTAGTGACCAACGCTTTTTACCCAATAAGAGCTCACTCTTAAAACACAAGAGTTGGGGTGCCTGGGTGGCGCAGTCGGTTAAGCGTCTGACTTCAGCCAGGTCACGATCTCGCGGTCAGTGAGTTCGAGCCCCGCGTCGGGCTCTGGACTGATAGCTCAGAGCCTGGAGCCTGTTTCCGATTCTGTGTCTCCCTCTCTCTCTGCCCCTCCACCGTTCATGCTCTGTCTCTCTCCGTCCCAAAAATAAATAAACGTTGAAAAAAAAAAAATTAAAAAAAAAAACAAAACACAAGAGTGAGGGGCGCCTGGGTGGCTCAGTTGGTTGACCGACCGACTTCGGCTCAGGTCATGATCTCACAGTTTGTGAGTTCGAGCCCCGCATCGGGCTCTGTGCTGACAGATCAGAGCCTGGAGCCTGCTTCAGATTCTGTCTCTCCCCCTCTCTCTACCCCTCCCCTGCTCACGCTCTGTGTCTCCGTCTCTCAATAATGAATAAATGTTAAAAACAAACAAGAAAAGAGTGAATCTAATGAGCTACTTTTTCATGAAAGTGTTTTCAAAATTATCTAACGTCTGAGGCCTTTTCACCGGCTTCTAAACTTTACAAAGAGGAATTCATTAATCTTGCATCCCAACTGAGAGAAACATGTGGCAAGAATCTTTAACTCCATTAAAAAGTTAAATGCAATTCGGGTAAGTCAGATGACCAGCAATATAGTGGCTGCTGAACACATGAGTAAAACTCAAGCCCAGTGGCTGGCAGGCACAGGCTGTGCCAGAGCCAAAGGCTACCCTCGACAGAGAGGTACGTGGTATTCAGAAATGAATCCTACAGCAAAAGAAATTCCCTACTTACTCTTCTCACAGCTGAATCTATCAAGAGTGAAGATGCAAACTGTAACTAGAGTTCATTCAGACCAACCAGCAAACCACAGGCAACTCAGGTAAAAGTGACTATCATTCTAGAGGGTAATACCATGGGAAGGAACACTGACTATAATTAGACATATACGCCCTAAGCAACCAGAACGCAGTTGTTTTCCAAGGTCAGAACTCTAAGAAAAATAGGACACTCTTAAAAAGCAGAATTCTAACCCCATGCATGAGCCAAACTAAATGAGCCAATCCAGTTCCACATGAAACTCTCTGATCAACTCAGGTTTTACAAGAGTTGCAATCAAAAGATGCAAGAAGACACACAGAAGGAGAATTATAGGAAGTTGTAGTTGGAACAAGTTAAGGCTTATACAAAACACATTGGGACAACCAAAAAGGCCATCAAAGCTACGACAGCAACATATCCTATGCCCGTTTTCTGAAGGTTTTGTTTTCCTATCAAGGCAAATGACCTGCAACTGGGTAGAAACAACATGCTTGAGAAGGATGGGAAGCCCATTACAGATAAGGCAATGGGGTGAGAGCAATATCTTACTTACATGAACATTACTCTCCATAGATGGAGAATACATATCCCAGTGTACTAAAGATGGGGGCAGGTGGGACTTTACAGAGTTATGGCCATACTCTCAAAGAATCATGGTGCAATTTCCTAGAAAAAGACATGATAAAAATAGCTAGCACTTTCTGACCATTTATTATATGTCAGGTAATGTTCAGAGTGCCTGACATTATTAACTAATATAATTCTCAGAACAACCCTATGAGGTTTGCACTATTATAATTCTCACTTTATAGACAAGGAAATGAAGGTGGAGAGAGATTAAATAACCAAGGTCATACTGCTAGAAGGTGGCTTGACCAGGGATTTGAACCTGGACAGCGTGTCATAAGAGTTCATGTGCTTACCCCCTTATAGGACAGTTGACAGAGAAAGTTATCAAAGAACTACCTCCCTCTATGCAAGGAAGGAAGGAAGGAAGGAAGGAAGGAAGGAAGGAAGGAAGGAAGGAAGGAAGGAAGGAAAGAAAGGAAAGGAAGGAGGGAGAAAGAAAGAAAGAAAAGAAAGAAAGAAAGAAAGAAAGACAGACAGACAGACAGACATTAGGCCCAGACCTTTAAAATACAGAAGTGTAAGCAATTCAAATAGTATTTAAACTGCTCCAAAGAAAACCTACCAAATTATATTTATAATACAAGCATGATACTGACACCAAAATCCATAGATATTATAAAAAAGGACAGGGCCATCCCACTTGCAAAAATCAATGAAAAAAGTCTATTAGTAAGCTACATGGAAAGAATTTTACATTAAAGAATACTCCACCAACCAGGTGTTTGTTTTTTTTTTTCCAAGAAATGTAAAGACAGGTTCAATATTACAGAATCCATTAATATGAAGATTTTATTATTAGATCAAAGGAGAGGAAAAAAAAAACATATGATCATCTTCATAGATGCTGAAAGGCCATGACTAAATTCAAAATCCATTCTCGATAAAAACTTTCAATAAAATAGGAATAGCTGACTTCCTGAAAATGGTAAACTAGTTCTGGTTCAACCTAAAAGCCAGCAATATGTTTATAGGGAAAAAGCTAGAAGTTTTCCTAATAAAATCAGGAACAATATGAAGCTGCCTGCTATTATTTAACACTGTACTGATAGGAGCCAATGCAAATAGACAAGAGAAAGAAATCACGAATGTAAAACTTGGAATGGAGAAGGTAAAATTATCACTTCTTACAGATAACACACCTAGAAAATCCATGAGATTTACCTGAGTAACAACTATAATTAGTAAACAATTCAGTAAGACAGTAGGATTTAAAAAATAAGCTTATAATAGTAAACTTAAGAATTCTGTAGGATCTATATGAAGGAAACATTCCTAACAACAAAAGAGAAACTTGGAGAAATGGAAAATCATACCACATTCTTACTAAAAAGATACCATAAAGATGTTGAATCTCCTTAAGTTAATTTATAAGTTTAATGTGATTGCAATAATTATACTACAGGGTTTTTTTTCAGGGCGGAGGGGGTGTGAAGGGAAGAAGTAAAACAGTTTTAAAGTCCATACAGGAAAACAAAACTGCTTGAGCAGACAGGATAATTTGGATTAAAGAAATAAGAGGGGCGCCTGGGTGGCTCAGTTGGTTAAGCATCCAACTCTTGATCTCAGGTCAGGTCTTGATCTCAGGGTTGTGAATTTAAGCCTTGTGTCTGGCTCTGCACTGGGCATAAAGCCTACGTAAATAACAACAACAACAACCACCACCACAACAACAACAACAAGAGGGGATGGGTCTAGATTCTAAAACACAAAGCCTCAAAACAAACCCATGTGGTACTCTCACATGAATAATCACACAGATCACTAGGACAGAGTGGATAGTCTAGAAATACATCTAAATAAACACAGGAAAGTAAAAACAGGATGAAAGTGACATTCCAAATCAATGGGGACAAATGCATTAGTCTATAAACTCGGGACAAATGAGTAGCCATATGGAGTAAAAGCTGGATCATATTCTGCTTATTTGGAACTAGGTTAAACTTCTAGTGAATCAAAGACTTGAAGGTAAAGGAACTAAAATACAAAAGTACTAACTGATCTTCCTAATGATGACACAAAATCTGGGAACCATAAATGGAAAGTTGGATAATTCTGACTACTTAAAATAAGTTCTATGACAAAAATAACCTTCAGCAAAGTCAAAAGACAAATGACAACCAGGGAGCTCCTATTAGAAGTTAATTTTCTGATTTAGAAAGAGCTCCCGTAGACCCGGTAAGGAAAAGATCAGCAACACAATAGAAAAACAAGTAAAGCACATGGACAGGTCAAGAAAAGGCAATACACATAGCTAAGTGTATAAAGAGGCGCACAACCTGGTGTAATATAAGAAATACAAACTTAAAATACCTACATACTATTTTTTACCTATCGGAAATGCAAATATCCAAAAATATAGTTAACACATTCTGCCAGCAAGAGTTTAGGGAACAGGCATTCACATAGGCTGCAGGGCAGAGTAGAAATCGGCATAACCCTACAGAGGGTGACTTAGCAACATCTACCCAAATCACAGATGTATGTACTCTTCCTAACTACAATTCTATTCCTAGGAATTTATCCTATAGATATTCTTGCATGTATGCAAAACAACAAACTACAGCACGGTTTGTATGGCGAAAGACTGAAAACAATTTAAAAGTTCCTCAGAGGAAGACTGTTTGAAAAATGGTTAAAAAATGGAACCAAGAGACTCCATTTGGACAATGGAATACTGGCACTTATTAAAAAAGAAAGAGTTAACTCTTCATATACTGATATGTAAGATGACCAACATACATTATAAAGTACAGAAAGCAAAGTGCAGAAAGAAGAGTATGTATAACATGTTACCATTTGGGTCAAACAGAAGGTGAGAAAACATACATTTGCATTTGCCTGTTTATACACACATAAGGTATCCTTGAAAAGATATACAAGGAACTGCTAATTGTGGCTGCCTATGGGGAGAAGTGGTGGGCACCTGGGAGCAGGGCTGGTAAACTTTCCACTGTAATATTATTTTATAGTTTAAAAAATTTTGAACGTTGAATACATTTCCACAAAGTAAACAATATAAACAAAATAACTTGAAATGAATTATGGCAAATAAGATCTGGGTCAGAAATCTGGAGCTGAACAAGCAAACCTGGTATTCAATAAAGGAAAAAGTAGATTGCAGCTGATTCCCAGCAGACTTAAACAAAAAGATTATTGAACATGTGGCTTATAAGTACTTAGAAATAAATGATTGCTACTGTGGTTTCACTAAGATTAAGACATGAAAAATTAACCTTATTTTCATGGTCTGACAAGGATACCAAGACTGGCAGATTGGGAAATGCCACAGAGAACATCTTGATTATTTTAAGCATCTGACAAACTCTTACAATACCTTGTAGACAAGATTTTTTTTTAAATGTGGGCTTCAGTTGTGATCATCATGCCTGGGTGCTAATTCATGAACCAAAACTGACACAGAGAAAGTCCACAGCAACATAACACAAGGACTGGTATAAAGTCCTGACTGATTCACCATTTTTGCTAGTAATCCAAAGGAAGACAGAGAAAGCATATTTATCAAATTAGTAGATGATGTAAGACTGAGAGAAAAGTACTGAATCAAAGTTCAAAAAGGCACTGAGAGGGAGGAGCCAGGAACTGCAACTGACACTATTAAGATCACATTTAATAGAAACAAATACAAACCTGCTTTTTTTTTTAAACTTTTTTTTTAATGTTTATTTATTCTTCAGACAGAGACAGAGCGTGAATGGGGGAGGGGCAGAGAGAGAGGGAGACACAGAATCTGAAACAGGCTCCAGGCTTCTGAGCTGTCAGCACAGAGCCCGACACGGGGCTCGAACCCATGAACTGTGAGATCGTGACCTGAGCTGAAGTCGGACGCTCAACCAACTGAGCCACCCAGGTGTCCCAAACCTGTTTTGGTTTTTAAAGATTCAAGTGTACAAGTAAGTATAGAACAGTAGTCTTGGTTTCTTAATTAACTATCCAGGAATTTGAAGTGACCGCAAACTGAAGAGTGGCTTCAGAAAAAGCTGCTGAAATCTCATGCTGAATCAACACTATCCAAACCACCATTGTGCTACATACTGGACAGCTCCCATCTGGAGTTTTTAACTGTGTTCTGGCCCCCCAAAATCAAAAGGGAAGATGAGAAAAATTGTCAAGGATTTGGAAACCAGGGTCAGTAAAAGGAATCTCAAGGAAGGAAATCTGGCCTGAGAAGAAAGATTTAGGAAAGGAAAATGGAATTTATCTTCAAATAGTTGGAGGACCATCACAAGAGGTACGTTAGACTTATTCTATGGAGATTCAGAGGTAGAACCAGGACCAATGGGAGGAAATAACAGGAAGGGAACAATAACAGGAACTTATCAGTGATGGATTAGGCCATCTTGTCAGACAGTGTGACCTGTCATCTGCAGTATTCAAGCACAGGCCGAACTGCTACTTCTCAGAAGTCCTTCATTCGATAAAAAGTGAAGTTCTTTAAAATGCTGTGATAAACCACTGAGACATGGGATTGCAGACTTCCCAGGAAGCTGGGAAAATGGACTATCAGACAGATGTGTTTGTAAGTCACAGACCAACTGTGTCATTCACTGTGTTTCATCCAGTTCTGGATTAGCAAATGAGTTTAACATCACCACAGTCTCTCCTCAAGGGTCACAAGGGCTAGCTCTCAGTTCCTAAACTCCTTGCTCTTTCTTTTCTTCTCAGTTCCACCTAAACATTGAGGCTTATTAGGACAATGAGCTACTAGTTGGTGAACTCCCCAGAGTAGAGACCCCTTCATCTCTGTGTCCATCTTGGCACTGCCCCTGGCACCACAGCCACCATGGTTCACTGCTTAGGGTGGGCGCTCAAAACATGTCTGCTGACTACCGACAGAACTGTAGAAACTGAGAAACTATAGAAACTGGCAATCAGCTGCTCAACAATATCATGAGAACTCCAGTGCTCCATGGGCTTCTGAGTTCTGACCCACCAATAAGAGACACCCCTTCCACTACTACCAGCTCTACTTTGGCTTACCATTACTGATTTCGGGGAGGTCAAACTTAGTGAAGTCCCACCACTGGAGCCGGTAGGTGGTGTTGGCAATGTTACTGGCCACAGCAGACTGTCCATCACCAATCACTGCCCCTGGTTGGGGGAGAAGACAAAGAGAGCACATTATAGTCTTTATCCATGTTTCCTCTGTAAACATAAAACAACATGTACAGGGATTAGCAGGAGAGGGGGAAGAGGAAGAACCATCTGCTAAATCCCCATCTCAAAGAGAAACCAGACATGCCTCTCAGGAACAATTCTACTGGAAACATAATCCCATTAATCAGCTCCTCCCATGATTATTTAACATTTCCTTGGTGCCAACAATGTGGCAGGTAACATATATGTCCTGTCTGGCAGGCTCTCAGTGTAAAGAGAAAGATAAATTTTCATAAAATCGAGGGGCGGGGGGAGTGAAAAATGGGAGGACAACATTAACACAGAAAGGACCTACAGAAAAGCATTTCATTCCTGGATGTCTTTGTAGTAAGCAGAGCTATTTGAGAGAAAGTGTCTCCTCCTTTGTACATGACCTTCTCCCTAACAAAACATCACAAAAGGAAGCTTCCTCCAGGGAAGAGGCAGCCAGTATACAGCTGATTAGATACATAGAGACGGTAAAGAACAAATGAGGTCATATTTGCTAATTTCTTCTGGACCCCTGGCATGTAACGACAGCAGAAATTTATAAGCCTAGCTTTTCAGTATCAGAATATTTTTATTAGGGCAATATTTTATAAACCCCTCCTCTCCCCATGAGAACTTCCTTGAATCCGAATTCACTTGAAACATCTCACGGTTTAACTTTCCCTGAGATATACACTTCTGTATGACATTTTTTTCCTTTGGAAACCAATTAAATGAAAAATGGATTTTTTTTTAACAGGGTGACACTTTAATTTGCAGTTGTATTTCATTTACATGAACATGTCATTTCCTCCTCCTCCTTCTGAGGTGCATTTCATACACAACCACCCTTTTGATCAGACAAGCCAAACCCTCTTGGGAGAATAGAACACTGTTGCATGCTAGACAACCTAAATGGTATTCTCTGCTGCAAATCACCTCCCACTTTAAGAAAATGAACTGGTTAGAGCTTACTAGCCTTGGAACAACAGACTATTTTATACCTAGATTCTTCAGTTTCACCACCTTCCTCCTTAGCATATCCCTGGCAAAACGGTTTTGTCACCTGTACTTTTGTCTTCCTTTCGGTGAGCTGCATTGATTGGTCTGTCTGCCGTTCCTGGTCTTTTCCTGTTCTTTCCCCAAATGGTCAAGAGGCTGTTCAGAGAAAATGTCCTCCATACAAGCCAGAAAAGTACCGTTCTCACTCTTCTCCAGTTGCAGCAAGCCACTACATAAGAAGACTCTTTTCAACACTAGTTTATTGATAGTGTCCTTGTCCCAGTTTCAATTTGTAAAGAAAGGTAAAAATAACAGTTCATTTCCAAGATGATAATATTGCTAGATTACGTATTCGCAACATGGGCAATATTGCCCCCGTGGGGGTGAAAATTGGTTCATGGGGAAATCTTAGTGCAATCACTAGCTTGCCTCCAAAATACTGCAGTGCGTGACAGATATACAGCATATCTGTAATATTAAAATTTCACGGGAGGGGGGATGATTGGAAAAAAATGTCTGCAAGGGCTCCGAAATACTGTTCTAGATAAACCAATACCCCCACAACAAAATTCTCTAAAATCTTACAAAGACATAGATCCAAATGGTCATGATCTCCCGGAAGGCCTGAGAAAGATAGCATTGGCAGTGCTGACAGTGAGCTCACTGACCTCAAACCCCTACTGAGGGCCCTGTGGCATATCACTCAAATAAGGTAAATCTATGTTCCTCATAATTTTAACCTTTATAGAATATCCTATAATAATTACACCTGACTTGGGAACTTTGCTGAACTTCTCTGGGTTTTGAAGGGGGTGATCTACGTATTGGACTTTAAAAAAAAAAAAAATTTATATATATATTTGAGAGAGAAAGTGCATGCAAGCAGGGGAGAGGGGCAGAGAGAGATGGGGGACAGAGGATCCAAAGCAGGCTCTGCACTGACAGCAGAGAACCCAATGGGAGGCTCAAACTCATGAACTGTGAGATCATAACCTGGGCCAAATTCGGACACTTAACCAATTAAGCCACTCAGGTGCCCCTACTGGATTTTCTTAATAGGAACTTTCTTGATTTTGCTAGGCCCCCTTAATAATGAAAATAACTTTTAAGTTCTAAGGTCTCCCACTTCCCTGGAAAGAATTACTCAGTTTCACTCTAATCCAGGCTCAACATCACTAAGCTTATGAATTGTTCCCTGGTTTGCTTATCTAGATGGCTGACATTGCCCTCCAACCACTAGTCTCTCTCACACCATTGTAGTTATCATGTCCTCCAAATTTTTTTTTAATGGAGCAAGCAAGCCTAGCTAAGAGAGTCTTTCTCTTTTTTTTTTTTTTTAATGATTATTTGTTTTGTGTGTGTGAGAAAGTGAGAGAGAGCAGGGAGAGGAGCAGAGGGGAAGAGAGAGAATCCCAAGCAGGCTCTGCGCTGCCAGTGCAGAACCGGACTGGGGCTTGATCTCACAACTGTATCATGGCCTGAGGCGAAATCGAGAGTCGGACGCTCAACCGACTGAGCCACCCAGGGGCCTCTGTCCTCCAACTTTTAATACAAAAGCATAAAACACAAAATAATAGAAGGTAAATTGATTTCTCAATAGATGGTGAATGGAATGTTAGTTGCTAATAGCAAGAGAGTAGAAAATAAACTGAAGGATAGAAAATAAACTGAAGATACAGACTCCGTATTCTAGGAGCTTAAAATCTGGGGGAGAGGATGGGAGCTACAATTAGGAAAACAGTTAAGGAAAATATCAGATGCAGGGAGTCTGGGTGGCTCAGTTGGTTAAATGTCTGACTTCAGCTCAGGTCATGATCTCGTGGTTTGTGAGTTCAAGCCCCACGTCGGCCTCTGTGCTGATGGCTCAGAGCCTGGAGCCTGCTTCAGATTCTGTGTCTCCCTCTCTTCTCTGCCCCTCCCCAACTTGTGCACACACACACTCTCTCTCTCTCTCTCTCTCTCTCAAAAATACATAAACATTTAAAAAAGCATTAAAGGGGGCGCCTGGGTGGCTCAGTCGGTTGGGCGTCCAACTTCGGCTCAGGTCATGATCTTGCAGTCCGTGAGTTTGAGCCCCGCGTCGGGCTCCGTGCTGACGGCTCAGAGCCTGGAGCCTGTTTCAGATTCTGTGTCTCCTTCTCTCTCTGCCCCTCCCCCGTTCATGCTCTGTCTCTGTCTCAAAAATAAATAAACGTTAAAAAAAATTAAAAAAAAAAAGCATTAAAAAAAATAAATAAACGTGAAAGGAAGGAAGGGAGGGAGGGAGGGAGAGGAGGAGGAAGGGAGGGAGGAAGGAAGGAAAAACCAGAGGCTTTAAGAGTGCTGTGGATCTGCAACTGGGAACATAATGATTAAGACTCCAACCCCTGGCTCCAGAAGCTACTGTACAGTCCACGCCTCCAGAAATGTCTTCTGGAGAACAGCTGTGCAATATAATAAACATGTATGGTAGCACTGTGTGGAAGAGACTGGGGAGGTGTTCTCGGCCAATGGTGCCAGAGCGCTTAGGAGAAATGGAGCCTGGCACCAGGGAGTCGATTTTCAGTGCCATGTAAACATAGATTAGGAGGAAAAGATGCCAGCAACAGATTAGCGTATTGTCACCAGGTTCTCTTCTGCAAGAGCTGCAAGCCAGCTGAGCCTGTCTCTCGGAAACATCAGGAAGAAAAAGTATCACCCTATTAAAAAGCCCCAACCATTTAGTAGGCCTCTGGCCACTAAGCTTAAGGTATAGGAAATGTGCCAGAATGAGTTAATGGGCTGAGCTCCGAACTATTTACATAGGAGGCACTTAGCCTCAGAAGCTAAATCCTGAGAGACTGCGGAGAGATTTCTGAGGCCTCGAGGTTTTCTCAGTAATAACAGGATAGACAAGCTAGACTGAGGGTTTCTCAGCCTCCACTACTGATATTGTGGGCCAGATAATTCTTTCTTTAGGGGGTGTGGTGGGTCTTGGGCTTTTGTAAGGTGTTAGGCACTATTGCTGGCTTCTGCCCACTACCCCCTCACCCAGTTGTGACAACCAAAATTGTCTCCAGACATTGCCAAATGTTCCCTGGGACCAAAATCATCCCTGGTCAGAAACCGCCAAGCTAAATAAATATAGCCTACATTTTTAACTCCAAAATAGGTGCTCTCAGGAAGCACCACTATTAGAATGTCCACTGCTAAAGTCACCAGAACTGTTAGTGATACTGATTTTGGAAAGAAACTAATCAAAGGCATAGCATTATACACATATTCCCTTAGCAAACTTAGTTTCCCACTTCTGTCATGGATGAAAGACTAGCTTGAACTGGGATATTATGGCTTGTAGTTTGTTTGTTTTTTGTATGGTGTCCGAGAATACAGGCTTCAGAATCAGATGGACCGGATTTTGATACTGCCTGCTAGCATCTACTGCAGTATGACTATGTGTCTCTCTGAACCTCAGTTGTCTTACCTGTAAAACAGGTATAATGATAATGCTGACGATTTATAGGGTCATTGAGAGAACTTACTGAACCAGTAAATGTAAAGCAATGGCAAGTAGTAAGTGTCTAACAAATGGCTACCATTAAAATTATTTTAGGGGTGCCTGGGTGGCGCAGTCGGTTAAGCGTCCGACTTCAGCCAGGTCATGATCTCGCGGTCTGTGAGTTCGAGCCCCGCGTCAGGCTCTGGGCTGATGGCTCGGAGCCTGGAGCCTGTTTCCGATTCTGTGTCTCCCTCTCTCTCTGCCCCTCCCCCGTTCATGCTCTGTCTCTCTCTGTCCCCAAAATAAATAAACGTTGAAAAAAAAAAATTTAAAAAAAAATAAATAAATAAATAAAATTATTTTAGGGGTGCCTGGGTGGCTCAGTCGGTTAAGCGCCTGACTTCAGCTCAGATCATGATCTCGTGGTTAGTGAGTTTGAGCCCCGTATCGGGCTCTGTGCTGACAGCTCAGAGCCTAGAGCCTCCTTCAGGTTCTGTGTCTCCTTCCCTCTCTGCCTCTGCCCTGCTCATGCTCTGTCTCTCTCTCAAAAATAAATAAACATTTTTTAAAAAATTAAAATAAAATAATTTTAAACGTTTATTCCACTCTCTACATGCTTTTTCTCTACAGGTATAGCTCTGTAATCAACAAGTCAAAGATACAGGTCCTTTTGTAAGAGACTAGTCCAAATTATGTGCCAGGGCCAAGAGACAGAAGCATTTAACTTTAGAATTAAGGTCAAATGCCAAGCCCCTAGACTCTGTAGTAACTTTCTCCTTGAAAAACAGCCTAGGCCAAGACAGTCACATTCTGGGCCACAAAACCCACTGTAACACATTTAAAAGAACAGAAATCATACAAAGTATGCTGTCAGACCACAGGGAATTAAACTAGAAATTAGTAGCAAAAAGATAACTGGAAAATCCCCAAATATTTGGAGATTAAGCAACACACTTTAAATAACACATGGCTCAAAGAAGACATCTCAAGAGAAATTTTAAAATATTTTGAACTAAATGAAGATGAAAATACAACTTATTAAAATTTGTTAGATGCAACAAAAGCAGTGCTTAGAGGGAAATGTACTGCACTGAAATGTATACATTAAAAGAGAAGAAAAATAGGGGCACCTGGGTGGCTCAGTTGGTTGAGTGTCCAACTCTTGGTTTCAGCTCAGCTCATGATCTTGTGGTTAGTGGGTTTGAGCCCATGTTGGGTTCTGCGCTGATGGCACAGAGCCTGCTTGGGAATCACTCTCATTCTCTCTCTCTCTCCCCCCGCCCCCCACTCTCTCTCTCCCCCTCTGTGCCCTTTCCCCTTCTCCCCTATTTGTGCACTCTCACTCTCAAAAATAAATAAATAGTTTTTAAAAAAGAAATCTTCTTTGGGAAGACAAAAGAAGATCTAAAATCAATAATTTAAGCTTCCACCTTAGGAAATAAGAGAAGAAGAGCAAATGAAATCCAATGTAAGAAAAAAAAATTAGAGAAGCAATGAAACTAAAAATAAGAAATCAATAGAAAAAAATAAAACCAAAAGCTGGTTCTTTAGAAGGATCAATATAATTGATAAACCTTGAGCCAAGCTAACTAAAGAAGAGAGAAGACACAAATTAGTATCAGAAATAAAAGAGGGGCCATCACTATTGATGCATGGATACTAAAAGGATAATAAAAGACTACTATGAACAACTCAATGCCCACTAATTTGGTAATCTATTAGAAATGGACTAATTGCCTGAAAGACAGAGTCTACCAAAATTTACACAAGAAGAAATAGATAATCTGAATAGGCATATACTTACTAAGTTGAATTAATCATTAATAACCTTCTCAAACAGAAAGCACCAGACCCAAGTGGGTTCACTTGCTAAATTCTATCAAACATTTAAGGAAGAAATTACATCAAATCTACAATTTCTTACAGAAAACTTAAGTGGATCTACTTCCAAATTCACTCTATAAGGCCAGTATTACCCTCAGCACTGAGACCAGACAAAGACAGTGAAGAAAGGAAAACTATAGACTGGTATCTCAGAGGCAAAAATCCTCAACAAAATATTAGCAAGTCAAATCCAATAATATATTTTAAAAATTATATACTATGACCAAGTGGGATTTATCTCAGCTATGCCAGCCTTGCTCAACATTTGAAAATCAATAAATACAATCCGTTATATCAGCAGGACAAAGAAGAAAAATCAAATAATCATACCAATAGATACAGACAGAAAAACCTTATGACAAAACCCAACACTTACAATAAAAACTATCAGAAACTTAGGAAGAGAGAACTATCTCAGTTGGATAGAAAATGTCTACAAAAACCCTATAGCTAACATCATACTTAATGATCAGAAACTATGTGATTTCCCCCAAAGATCAGGAACAAGCAAGGATGTCTCCTCTCACTACTCCTCTTCATCACTGTACTGGAAATCCTAGCTAATACAATAAGATAAGAAAGCAAATAAGAGGTATATACCATCGGAGAGGAAGAAACAAAACTGTCTTTGTTTACAGATGACATGATTGTCTATTACAAATGCCAAAGAATAATAAAAGTAACTCCTGGAACTATTAAACAATTATATCAAGGTTGCAGGACACAAGGTTAATACAGAAAGAGTCAATTGCTGGGGCACCTGGGTAGCTCAGTCACTTAAGCGTCCAACTTGAGCTCAGGTCATGATCTCACAGCCTGTGGATTCGAGTCCTGCATCAGGCTCTGTGCTAATAGCTCAGAGCCTGAAGCCTGCTTCAAATTCTGTCTTCCTCTCTCTCTGCCCCTTCCCTGCTCACACTCTGCCTCTCCCCCGCACCCCCCTCAAAAATAAATAAATGTTAAAAAAAAAAAAAAGTCAATTGCTTTTTTATATACCAGCAGTGAACAAATGAGTAACTGGAATTGGAATTACAAATTAAATACAGGGGTGCCTGGGTGGCTCAGTTGGTCAAGCGTCCAACTTCAGCTCAGGTCATGATCTCACAGTTCTTGGGTTCGAGCCCTGCATCGGGCTCTGTGCTGATAGCTCAGAGCCTGGAGCCTGCTTTGGATTTTGTGTCTCCCTCTCTCTGCCCCTCCCCTGCTCATGCTGTGTCTGTCTCTCTCTCTCTCTCAAAAATAAATAATAAACATTAAAAATATTGAAAAAAAAAGAAATAAAAAATACAATACCATTTACATCAGATGAAAAAAATTTTAGATATAAATCTAACAAAATACGTACAAGATCTATAGGATGAAAACTACAAAACTGCAATGAAAGCAATCACAAAAGATCTAAAATAAATATTGGAGAGATATTTCGCGTTCATGGATAGGAAGACTTAATTCTGTTAAGACGTCAATTCTTCCCAAATGGATCTATAGATTCAATGCAATCCCACTCAAAATCCCAGAACACTCCTTTATGAATACTGAAAAATTCTAAAGGTTATCTGGAATGGCAGAAGATCGAGAATAGCCAAGAACAAAATTGGAGGACTGATGCTATCTGACTTGAAGACTTACTAAAAAGCTACAGTGATGAACGTGGTGTGGCTACTGGTGAAAGAACAGACAAACAGATCAATGGAGCAGAATAAAGAGTCCAGAAATAAACCCTAAGTCAACTGATCTTTGACAAAAGCACAACAGCAATTCAATATAGTCTTTTCAATAAATGATGCTGAAATAACTGGACATCCACATGCAAAAATATGAATCTAGGTATAAATTTTGTACTTTTCACAAAAATTAACTCAAATGGGATCAAAGACCTAGATGTAAAACAGAAAACTGTAACATTCCTAGGAGATAATGTAAGAGAAAATGTGGGTGACCTTGGGTTTGGCAAAGACTTTTCCACCAAAAGTGCAATCCATGAAAAACAAAAATGACAAAGTTGACTTCATTAAAATTAAAAAGTTCTGCTCTGTGAAAGACAGTATTAAGAAAGAATGAAAAGACAAGCCACAGACTGGTAGAAAATCTTTGCAAAACATTTATCCAATAAAGGACTAGTATCCAAACTTACAAAGAACTTTTATTTTTTAATATTTTCTTTAAAAGATTATCGTGCTCACTTCGGCAGCACATATACTAAAATTGGAACGATACAGAGATTAGCATGGCCCCTGCACAAGGATGACACGCAAATTCGTGAAGCGTTCCATATTTTGAGAGGCCAGGAGGAAGGAAAAAAAAAAAAAGAAAAAGAAAAAAAAATAAAAGATTATCTATTGGGGCGCCTGGGTGGCTCACTCAGTTGAGTGATTTCGGTTCAGGTCATGATCTCATGGTTCTTGAGCTCGGGCCCCGCAGTGGGCTGTGTGCCCAGTGAAGAACCTGCTTGGGATCCTCTCTCTCTGCCTCTCCCTTGTTAGCTTGCTCTTTCTCAAAATAAATAAACTTAAAAACAATTAAAAAAATAAAAGTATCACATTCTTAAAAAAAAATAAAAGCTTATCTATTTCTTTTAAGAGAGGAGGAGGGTGAGCAGGGAAGGGGCAGAGAGGGAGAGAGGGAGAGAGAGAGGGAGAGAGAGAAAGAGAGAGAGAGAGAAAGAGAGAGTCCCAAGCAGGCTCTGCCCTGTCAGCACACAGCCCAACTCAGGGCTTTATCCCACAAACTGCGAGATGATGAGCCAAAACCAAGAGTCAGATGCTTAACCGACTGAGCCACCTAGGCACCCACAAAGATCCTTCAAAACTCAACAACAACAAAACAACCTGATTTGAAAACTGGCAAAAAAAATCTGAACAGACACCTTACCAAAGAAGATACAAAGAAATAAGCGTATGAAAAGATGCTCAAACATCATTTCTCCTTAGGGAACTGCAAAATAAAATAACAATGAGAAACTACTAAACACTTACCACAATGGCTAAAATGTAAAATACTGATAACACCAAATGGTGAAAAGGCTACAAAACAACAGGAACTCTCATTCCCTGCTGGTGGGGATGCAAAATGGTACAGCTACTTTGGAAGACAGTTTGGCAGTTTCTTTGCAAAACTGAACATACTCTTAGCCATATGATCCAGCAATCATGCTCCTTGGTATTTACTCAAATCAGTTGAAAGCAAATGTCACACAAAAACCTACACACAGATGTTTATAGCAGCTTTATTCATAACTGCCACAACTTGGAAGCAACCACAATGTCCTTTAGCAGGAAAATGAATAAACTATGGTACAACCATACAATGGAATACTACTCAACTCTAAAAAGAAATAAACTATCAATCCATGAAAAGACACAGAGCAAATTTAATTAAAAGAAGCAAAAAGCTATATATGTTGTGATTCTAACTATGTTTTATTCTGGAAAAGCCGAAACTATGGACACAGCAAAAAGATCAATGATTGCCAGCAGTTTAGGGGAGAGAGGGAGGTATAGTTGTAGCACCAAGGAGATTTTGGAGCCAGTGAAACTATTTTTGTATAATACTATGATGGTAGATACATGTCATCATACATTTGCCCAAACTCATAGAACTTAACATTAAAAGTGAAACTTAATGTAAACTATGGGCTTTGGATGATAATGATGTGTCAGCGTTGGTTCATGGTTATATGTAACAAGCGTAGTGCTCTGGTGAAGGATGATGATGGTGAGGGGGGTCTATGGGAGGCTATGGGGACTCTGTGTACTTTCCATTTGATTTTCCTTTTAAACCTAAGACTGCTCAAAAAAAAAAAAAAAAAAAAAAAAGACTATTAATTGAGAAAAAAAAATTGAGCCCAAGACTCTCCCTCATACTCTAGGAGACAGTGGAAACAGCAATTGTCTATGAGGATACTGGCAGTCACGGCAGTTCACTTTCTAGCATATGACCACAGACTTCTTTCCCTGGAGCCTCAGAGCAAGAGTAAATAAGGATGATTATGACAAGAAACAAAATAAGGAGGAAAAGAACTTAAATCCAGTGATCCTGGCCAACCATCAGAGAACAGCAAAACCAAGCTGTCAAGTCTCATTCTCTGAGTCAGGTCTTCAACTTGTAGGCTGGAAGCATCGGGAATATGTCTAGGGATAAAATCTTTTGCTATTTTTTATTCTTCTAATGTTTGTTTATTTTTGAGAGAGAGAGAGACAGAGACAGAGACAGAGAAGAGAGCATGAACAAGGGAGGGGCAGAGAGAGAGGGAGACAGAATCCAAAGGAGGCTTCAGGCTCCGAGGTGTCAGCACAGAACCGACATGGGGCTCGAACTCACAAACTGTGAGATCATGACCTGAGCTGAAGTTGGATGCTTAACGGACTGAGCCACCCAGGCGCCCCTAGGGATAAAATCTTAATAGTCATGACAGTTATGTGGTAGGTGAGCTCTACCAAACCTGATAGCCTGCATGATGTCTCTCCCTGCCTCTGCTTCTCTCAGACTCCTCTGTTCTGTTGCTTGGAAAGGAGAATTAGAAACCTTTTTTCAAAAACAGCTTTTAGCCTCTCTCCAAGATCTGTTCTCAGAGTAGAAAAGTGAAGAGTATGATTCAACAGTACAGTGAAAATACGGAACAATGGGAATCATTAGCAAATGTTATCAGAAAAGCTAATTCGAGAGGGTAAAAAAGGGCAAGTTACAAAGAAGGAAACAATTAAATTATATTTCAGTCCTATAAAATTGTTCCATTTGAGGCTGCCTAATTCAGAATGGCCATCTCTGACTGTGATGCTGCTGGAAAGATAGAACAAAAATGGGGCTGGGGGCCAAAGACTCATCAGCCTGGATACACAATTACTATCTTTCTGCTTGGTTGTGGTATAAAGCCAAAACCAGCTTGCTAACTGGTCAGTAGAACAGAGACCAGAAACTCCACAGCAGGTCCAACTGAACAATTTATCAACTTTTCAAAGTTCTTTTTAGAAAACCAGTCACGAAAGACCACATATTGTATGATTCCATTTACACGAAATGTCTAGAATAGGCAAAGCTATAGAGACAAAAAGTAGATTAGGGGCTGCCTAGGGCGGGAAGAGACAGGGGAAGGAAAGGGGGAAGGGAGAAGTAACTGCTAATGGGTATGGGAAGGTGATAAAAAATGTTCTGAAATATACAGATAGTGGCAATGGAAGCACAACTCTGTGAATATATTAGAAAGGACTGAGCTTTATACTTTAAATAGGTGACCTATACGATATGTGAGTTATATCTCAATAAGACCATTATTAAAAAAATACTACTCAATATTGGAGAGCCTGGGTGGCTCAGTCGGTTAAACATCCGACTTCGGCTCAGGTCATGATCTCACAGTTCATAGGTTCAAGCCCCACATTGGGCCATGTGCTGACAGCTAGGAGCCTGAAGCCTGCTTTGGATTCTGTGTCTCCCTCTCTCTCTAACGCTCCCCCACTTACTCTCTCTCTTTCTCAAAAATAAATAGTAAACATTAAAAAAATTTTAAACGATAGAAAATACTACTCAATATAAATTTGGTCAATTCCTTTTGGTATCCTTTTGTATTTCTTTAATAATGTCAAGTATTGGTGAGTATCTTTTTATTGATTGGCTCACTGTATTTTTTTTTAGCGTGTATTGCACCTACCCACATCTTACGTGCATTTTTATGTTTGGTTGTTTTAAGTTTTTTTCTTGCAGACTGTCTAAGCTCTTTGTAAATGAATAAACTGGTTTCTGTCTATGAAAAATAATTCTTCTTAGAGAAATACAACACAGGATTATTTGGACATAAACAGCATTCTTCCTCTTTAAGTATATATGGAATGGCATCCTAGGAAGAACACTTACTCTTCTGTCCAGAAAGCTTCATTCAAATGCAGTCTTTAAATCTGCTTTAAGAAGGAAGTATAACTAAGCACTCTGTCATACTCACTTTGTCACCTTATCACCATTTAAAAAATCTCATCTAAGACCACAGACAATTATTCTATAGCCTGGAGGCCTGGAAAGAGTCCCCGATGGCAGATAACAAGACTTCCTCCAAGGGTAGAAGTCTCTCCTAGTTCCCATTTACCATGCTCATTTACAGTTTTGACACTGAAGAAAACAACCAAACGATATATAGTTTGTTTAAAAACAACAGCTTTATTGAGATATAATCCACATACCATACAATTCATCTACTTAAAGTATACAACACAAGGGGTGTTTAGTATATTCATACCATTGGGCAACCATTATCAAAACCAATTTTATAAGGACCATCACTACTATCTAATTTCAGGACATTTTCATCATCCCCCCCACCCCCACCCCTAGCACCTTACCCATTAGCAGTCACTCCCCTCCACTCTGCCCCACTAGCCCTAGGCCTAGCCCTAGGCAACCACTAATCTATTTTCTGTCTCTACAGTTTTGACTTCATAGGCTGGACACTTCATCTAAATAGAATGGGGCGCCTGGGTGGCGCAGTCGGTTAAGCGTCCGACTTCAGTCAGGTCACCATCTCGCGGTCTGTGAGTTCGAGCCCCGCGTCAGGCTCTGGGCTGATGGCTCGGAGCCTGGAGCCTGTTTCCGATTCTGTGTCTCCCTCTCTCTCTGCCCCTCCCCCGTTCATGCTCTGTCTCTCTCTGTCCCAAAAATAAATAAACGTTGAAAAAAAAATTCTTTAATAAATAGAATCACACAGGTAGGTGACTGTTGGTGTCTGGCTTCTTTCATTTACCACCATGTTTATAAAGTTCATCCATGCTGTAGCATATATCAGTCATTTATTCCTTTTTTATGGCTGAAGAATGTTCCACCATATGTTTATATGCAAACTACAGGTTTGCATGAGAATAGAATAGTTTTCATTTATAGAAAACACACTGCATGAAACCCAGCAATCATAAAATTGTCTGAGGGAAACACAATGATTTCCTCTGGAGGGAAAAAGTAGGTTTTTAAGGAGGTTTTTAGGTTTTCAATTCTGAGTATATTACCTATAGCTGAAACCAAGTCTTCAATTTTCCTGAGGCTAAAATAAAAGATAGAAGTATTAGAGAACACTATTTTCTGTAAAAACCCCAAAATAAAACCAAACAGGTATTACGTAGATGTCTATAATTCTGACATAGAAAATGCTCTGAGTAAGGTATGTGGCCTATCAGGTAAGGCTGTTTAATAACTGCTCTAACTGGTCACTTAAACTGATCACGATAAATCATTATACAATATGAATTTGAAGTGTATTTAACATAAATTAGACATTAAACATAAAGGGTAAACATTTTATAGATATAGATATCAATGACTATATGTGCTCTTGGTAGGAACTGGGCCCCTAAATCAACAAAATTTTATTGTCCAATAAACTCTTTAAAGACTCTAAAAGCTCCTGCTAAGAACAAGGATAGTAGCAGTCCACACACAAATCATGAACTTCAGGGGCAGATCCAAGAAAGAGAGGGCAATGCCTTATTGTTAAGGTCAAAGGCACTGGATGAGGCCAACAAAACAGTAAATGATAGTTTGAGAGCTCAACACAGAAATCAGCAAGGCCTGGCTGGAGTACAGAACATGTGTAGGGAAGGGAGAAGAAACAGCTATGAACTATTTCACATATCACAGCTTCATCAAAAACTGTTTGAAAACAACACTCAAACCAGAACTATGTGACTACAGCAGAGTAAGTTTACAACATGCCGACAGAGGAAGAGATACTAATCTTATACTCATTAGGGCCAGAGCAGTGGATAGAGCCTTCCTATCCAGCGTCAGTAATACTAAGAATCTGGGATTAATGTTTTTAAAAACTGTGATGAAAAACACATGACATGAATTTATCGTCTTCACCATTTTTAAGTGGTTCAGTAGTGTTTAGTAGTTTAACCCAGTTCAGCAGTGTTAAATAATATTCACACAGTTGTGAAACGGATCTCCAGAACCTTTTCATCTTGCAAATGTGAAAGTCTATACCCATCAAATAACTCCCCTTTTACCTTGCCCCAACCCCCAGTAACCCAAATTCTACTTTGTTTCTATGAGTTTGACTACTTTGGAGACCTCATGTGAGTGGAAGTAATGGCATTAGTTTTTAACATGCTCTTGAAAGAAGAGTTGCATAACTAGAGGCATGCACCCAAGGTTATTCGCAAAGTGTGAAATCAGGGTCATACTCAAATCTACAGGAAGCAGTTAGTTCTGATGGGAGAAGGTAACCTCTAGAGTGGGTATGGCCATTTCCCTTTAAAAAGCCATTCGGAGGTGTCAAACAGCATAGGGCTCATGCCACTAGACCTAGTGACTTTCAGAAAAGCCCAAAGTGGTGAAGTATCCATAAGGATACTTTGCTTTCTAATTCAGGGATCGTCAATGATTCAATCATGTTGCTGTGAATGTACCGGTGTGAATGTACCAGGGTCACCTGGAATTCAGCAGTGTATTGCACCCTAAAACAATAAGAGTAAACTGCTCTTCACCAGGTCCTCACTCCTTCCTCCCATTATATTAAAACCCAGGATTAATCTCGACTGTTAGCAGGGTAAATGGTATCTCCCAGCTCTCTGAAGTCAAGCTAAGATGCTCCTGTGTGGGTAGATGAAGAGGCTGAGGCCCATTTTCATCACCATCCCGTAGACCTGCCCTTCTTCAAATATATATCCTAATGAAGCAATTATCTAACACTTACACTAATGATGTAATTGGGACAAGTAATTATGAAAGCAGAACATCCATTTTCAAAGAAATGAATATCGTTACCTTTCTTCCACCCACAAACATTATTTAAGACAAAAACAAATAAGCTCACAAGAACACATGCTACTGAAAGATTATCGGGAACAACATTCCAAAACCCACAGCGTTCAAGAGAGATGCAGAAAAAACCCCAACACCCCCCAAACAAAAACAGAAGTTAAAAACCTAACATTCACTCCCACCAGGCAGGATTTCCTCAAAGTCTCTACCTCTGACGGAAGACAAGCAGGTGCATAACAGCATTCAGAATTGCTCTACCTCTGCTTCCACATCCCCCAAACCTGCCATTGACTCCAGGATCCCACAACCTCTGTTGCTGGGAGGACACTGGCTTTGGCAGGTCCCTGAGAGAAGCCAGGAAAGAAATCGGGGAGGCTGTCATCCTTTCATTGTTGCACGACGGAGCTGCTCAAGGGAGTGCCTCAGCACCAAGAGGACAGGCACAGAGGGGGGAGGGTAGAAGGACTGAGGGAGAAAGAGGTGAGAGAGAAAGATGAACAGAGCGTATGACTGACTCAAACACTGAATGGCTCTCACCAACCACTTGTCTTAAATTGCTGAGACTCCTGCAGCTTTTACTGTCTGGTGGAAGCACAAGTGAGTAGAACTGGACCCGAGGGTCCTGGGCTTGTCAGCAGGAGGGAAACGACCTTTATTGCTGCAAAGAGGATGCAGATTTCCAAAGCCTAAAATCTGCAATGAAGGGAAATGGAAATGTGCTGAACGTGGGTTTGACTGGCAGCTTTCCTCATCTGTCGATCACAGGGTAATAAACACTGGGAGATGGCAGAAATGAAGATAAATGCTTTCAGCAGTGCTGTTCCCCACCCTCCCCTCCTCTTCCGCCCCCACTCAGCACATGACAAGAGTTAAAGCAAGAAAATAAATCAGCTTCTTAACCAACTCTTTTGTTAAAACTTTCCTTACAGGCCACCTACACGTGAATGATTGCTCTATGAGCCTACATTCTCATTAGGGAGCCCAGTTTGTAAAGGGTGAAAAGCTCCTGTCAAATCACACCTGTACATTTCAGGGTACAGCATTACCCAGCTGAGTCAGTTGGGGCCAAGGTTTAAGAAGGAGGCCAGGGCTGCTCCCAGAGGGGAAGGCGCAAACCCCTGGTGAAGCTCTATAACCCAAAGCCTGGTTCCCTCAGTTTAAAAAAGACTTTGGAGAGCTAAGGGCAGTGTGTTGTCACTGTAAGCAACCACTGCCACATTCCTGTTGAGCCAGGGACAGAAAGGCTAAGGCGAACAAAGAAGCTCCTGGAGCTTGGAGGTCAAAGGAAAAGTCAGATCAGAAAGTGAACTACGGAGCAGAACACTCAGTCTTGAGTATCAGCTTCACATTCACTTTGGAATGACAGAAACCCTGAAAAGGTTGATTATCTTACAGGTTTCCCACAAGTAGGTCCAAGGGAAACATTGTGTATTTTGGGACTTGTGACACTGAAATAAAGCATCCAGCTGACTTGGTTTTTATAACAAGACTAGGGTTTTTTAAGTAAGATGAAAAGGTCAGCAATTCCTAATGCTTGTGGCAGCTGCTTATATGAAGATGGCTGGAGTTCTGTTTAAAAACAAACAAACAAACAAAAAACAACCAACCTACATCCTGATTCTGCTAAAAGCGGGCCTGGCAAAAATCTTAGTAACTAGATCCTTTAAGGCATTCCAGGGACGCCTGGCTGGCTCAGTTGGAGGAGCATGCAACTCTTGATCTCGGGGTCATGAGTTCGAGCCCCACAATGGGTGTAAAGATTACTTAAATAAATGTTAAAAAAAGAAAGACATTTGAAAAGACACTCTGCTCTACTGGCCCAGCCAGGCTATTTCCTTCTATATCCTGAAATGGAAAAAGATTCCAGACCTTTGTTTTAAAGTGCAGGCACCAACTAGTGGAAAGTCTGGAGCAAAAATAAGTGGGAGAGGGAGTGGTGACTGGGTCTGCTGCAAACCACAAACTGCTCAGAAGCTTAAGTCCCCAGAGCCATGCATATGCTGTGGGATCCTAGGAGATCAACATTTGTCCTATAAAGATCGTGAATTTGAAACCGTTTCTAATTAAAATCCACTGTTCAGACATTAATACCAGACACAAAGTGGAAAAGCATTATTAATGAGCCCCGCATTGAGACACAGCTAAAAGGATGTACCTAGAAGCTAAATAACAATCCAGATTAGCCTTTCTAGTCGGTAAACCTCAATAAAATCTTATCTCTTCCTGAAACCTTTTCTGAATTAGACGGAAATCTCTGCCCACATGATATGAGCCATTTTCATAGTGCAAAACATTGTGTTGTGATTATAAGTACATAAAGTTTGCTCTGAGTTCAAGTGTTTATATCTCTGTGTACACTTAGCCATCAATTTTCAGTAGGTACTGTAGATTTCCTTCTTTTTTAAGATGGCAGAAGGGTGGGTCAGCTTTTTACTCACATTTTTAATATTGCACAATCATGGGACTTGGGACTTAAAAGTACTGCCATTCATATAGAAAGCATGAAATATACAAGGGGGAGGAACACTGATGGGAACTGCAAGGAATGTCATTGCCAGACATATAAACTGTTCTTTCTGCAAGTGAGAAAACATGTCCTAGACAGTCTTTACTGCTTTTATCTACTATGGGGACAGGCTGAATTATAAAGAACCAACTCATATGTGAAGGGAATTTGCAGTCCATTATATACATCCAGGAATGGGACTAAGCAACTACAAAAAGAGCTTGCAAAAAAAAGCTTGTTTTTAATTGTAAATAAACCTAAACATCCATCAAAAAGAGAACAATTAGACTGTGGTCAATCACACTGTGAAACACCATACAGCCATTAAAAAGAATCTGCACATACTGACACAGAAAAATGTCCTTAGTCTATTATTCTGTACAATCTCATCTCTCTTAAAAATCAAAATGGAAAAAACTATACAGGTGAGTAAATAAACGTGTGTATTTGATTATGCATATAAAAAAATTTGGAAAGATACGTTCCAAACCAACCAGGAATAAGATGGTGAGGAGACATTTAAACTTTTTACAGTGCATATTTTCATAGTATCTGAATTATTTACAATGAGTCTGTATTACTTTATGAATTTTAAAAGGGCAGAAAGATGGAGAAAGGGGAACACTTTTGCACTGCTGGTGGGAATGCAAACTGGTGCAGCCACTCTGGAAGACAATATCGAGGTTCCTTAAAAAATTAAAAATAGAACTATCCTATGACCCAGCAATTGCACTAGGTATTCGTCCAAAGGATATAAAAATGCTGATTTGAAGGGGCACATGCACCCCAATGTTTATAGCAGCACTATCAACAATAGCCAAAGTATGGAAAGAGTCCAGATGTCCGCTGATTGATGAATGGATAAAGAATGTGTGGGGTATGCACACCACACACCCACACACCCAACCCCCCACCCCCCACCCCCCACCCACACACTGGAACATTACTCAGCAATCAACAAGAATGAAATCCTGCCATTTGCAACAACATGGATGGAACTAGAGTGTATTATGCTAAGTGAAATAAGAGAAAAACAAATATCGTATGATTTCACTTGTGTGGAATTTAAGAAACAAAACAGATGAACAGAGGGGAAGGGAAACAAAAATAAAAACAGAGAAAGAGAGAGAGAGACACACACACGGTAAGAGACTCTTAAATACAGAGAACAAACTGAGGGTTGCTGGTGGGTTGCTGTGGGGGGGGGGAGGATGGGCTAAATGGATGATGGGCATTGAGGGGATGAGCTTGTTGAATAAGCACTTGGTGGGATGAGCACTGGGTGTTTATATGGAAGTGATGAATCACTAAATTCTATTCCTGAAATCATTATTATACTATATGTTAACTAACTTGGATTTAAATTTTAAAATAATAAATAAATAAATGGGCAGGAAGAGTGATGAGTCACCTTTATAATGATCTATTAAAAGGTTATACATTTTACTATTTAATATCCCTTATATTTAATATATGCATTTATTTGCTCCATGAAGCTAATGAGTTGAGGACTTGAGAAAAACTCTTGGTCCTGGGTATGCAATAAAATGCACAAACTTCAAGTTTTCCATTTTCACTGAGTGCCAGTCAGAATGGTGCCCTGAGACACTCTTCAACATCTAAGAAGTTATGCCTTGGTTAGCCAAATAATCTGTGCTATGGACTAACAAGGAGCCAGTACAATTCCATCTCTGGGTAAATATCTTTGAGAAAAATGCCATACATATACACAAGGAGATACGTCAAAAAATTTAAGACGTGCTGTGACAGTAAAAATCTAGAAAATTTAATGTTCATCAGTAAGGAAATAGATAATAAAATGTGTGTAAGTGAATATTAGTATACTATGTAACAATTAAAATGGACAAATCAATCAAAACGTGTCAATGCGGACAATAAAACCAGAATACTGAATTTTAAAAGTTGTAAAATATAGATACATGTGATATGATGCCATTTGTAGAAATACAACTCTTAAAACACAAAACAATTATTTCCTATTATTAAGTTCTAAAAGATGGACTGCAATTACATAAACCAAATTCAAGATAAGATCTGCCTCTATGTAGAGCAGGAAATAGACTTAAGGAAGTCAAAAAAAGGTAACTTCAACTTTATCCTCAATGATTTTATTTTTATTTTTAAAAAAAATTTTTTTTCAACGTTTATTTATTTTTGGGACAGAGAGAGACAGAGCATGAACGGGGGAGGGGCAGAGAGAGAGGGAGACACAGAATCGGAAACAGGCTCCAGGCTCTGAGCCATCAGCCCAGAGCCCGACGCGGGGCTCGAACTCACGGACCGCGAGATCGTGACCTGGCTGAAGTTGGACGCTTAACCGACTGCACCACCCAGGCGCCCCATGATTTTATTTTTAAAAATTGAGGCAAACAGGGCTAACTGGTAACTCTTGAATTTCAGTTGTGGGAGGACAAAGGCTGGTTACATACATATGTGCCTGTATATATGCATTATGCTTTTTTGCATTGTTAAAATGTCTTACTACTGAAGGGAGGGAGAAAGAGGGTAGGAAAGGAGAAGTAAACAAACAAGCAAGCAACTGGGGACACAAAAGAAAGACCTTTACATGCTTTCCCACAATCTTAATCCTTGCCCATCAAGGTATGGGAGAGGCAGTAATTGGCTAAAATGAAATCATTTGGGACATGAAGTTCTATAAAATTCCAAAGGTGGGCAGCAGAGATGGCCACATTTCGTTTACTTGGAATTCCTGACATAAGAGATTTTGCCCACAGAAACATGTCCCGAGTCTTGATGAATCATGTTTACACCACGTAAAGCCCGAGCTACTGCACTGGTGAAACAATCCAGCAGGCAGCTATGAATGGCAGATAGTCACACAAACTTTATAAAAGCAGAGACTCTAAGGCCATGGGCTTCCTGGGTGCATAATAGAAACTGTCTGTCTGCATCAATGAAACATACAAACAGATGCCCAGCCCCAAGCTTTTCTCTTAGATGCCATCCTGATGCCTTCTAACATCTTACCTCGAAGCCAAGAAAGGCCTACTTTTAATGCCAGGTTAGATACATTTCAGAAAGAGGCCTGTGGCAAAATTCTTTTAAAATGAGGTACTTCACAAGGGAAAGCAGAAGGAGATTAAGACAGGAAATTTTAGTCTGGTCTTTTCTGCCAAAACTGCTTATACGCATTTCTCAGAAAATACTGGGCCAGCCCTAACACTTCAGGAATGCCTGCAAGCCAGTGAGCATGGTGGAGCACACACCTTTTCAAGACTGTGCTGCTGGTCATCAAAAAGGATGCGTAAGAAGCTGCCAACTTCTCTATAAGCCCCTTGGGGTAGGAGTTAACATCATGAAATAATTTTGCAGTTACCTTTAAGCCATGGGCCCTTGTCCCTTACAAAATCATCTATCTTCCCCCTCTACTCTTCTTGCTCCAATCCATCTTTCAATGCCAGATTGATTATTTTTAAACACAGAATTTTGACTGTGTTGCTCATCTACTCAAAAAGTTTTAATGGCTCCTTATGGCCTAAAATGAGCAAGATTCCTTGGTCTGTAACTCAAAGCCCTCAATGATCTGTCTGTAACCTTTCTGTGCCTATCTCCCATTGCTTGTTATTCATATCATTTTGGAAAAATGTTTTTTTAATGTTTATTTTTATTTTAGTTTTGAGAGAGAGAGAGAGAGAGAGGCAGAGAGAGGGGGAGACACAGAATCCAAAGCAGGGTCCAAGCTCTGAGCTGTCAGCACAGCTCCAAGCTATAGATTTGAACCCACAAACCGCGAGATCATGACCTGAGCTAAAATCAGACACTTAACTGACTGAGTCACCCAGAAGCCCTCAATTTTCTCACTTTTAGATTAAGATCTTTTTTTTAAATTTATAATTATTTTTTTAAAGAAAAATTAACATTCAGTGTTGTATTAGTTTCTAGTGTACAATACAATGATTCAGTTCTATACATTATTCAGCGCTCATAATGGTAAGTGTACACTTTTTAAAAAAACAATTTATTGTCAAGTTACCTAACATACAGTATATACAGTATAGTCTTGGCTTCTGGAGTAGATTCCCACGATTCATCACTTACATACAACACCCGTGCTCATCTCAACAAGTGCCCTCCTCAATGGCCATCTCCCATTTTCCCTGCCCCACCCCCACCCCCACCAACTCTGGACTGCTCTGCCACAGAAGGTATATAGTAACTCCGTATTAAATACAGACACAAATGGTTACTTGAACATGTGTGACTCTCACTACTAATTGTTAGCCCCTTAACGAGTAAGGGCTATCTTAAATCCCTCTGAGAGATTTAAGTACCACTCAGTCCTTGTGTCCTACAAAGCACCTTGCACAAAGCACAAAGTTGCAACTCAATTTGATGACTTGAAGCCAAAGCACCTTTGGCTTTGAGAAATATCCACTCAATCAGCAGAAGGACACTTCCAGAATTCCTAAAACCCCTTTTGTTTGATTGCTAAAACTTGAGAAAAGCACCCAACCTCCGGAAACGTATACAATATAGTCCTCAGGGCACTAAGAAACTGATGGTTACATCCAGAGGAAACACTCCAAGAATTTACTTCTTTCATAATTGCAGCCAAAACAAAGCAAGGGTAGGCAGATTTTTGACTTCAAGTTGGTATGATGTTAAAAAGTTTCTGCCTCTGGCCTCTGAAAGATCCAAGCTGGGTCCAAAGCGGTCCCCCTTTGTCTGACTCTGCAACGCTCTTGCCTTAAGGCCAACAGGATTAGCATAGCCATTTCATGCTCTGAAAAGTCAGAAAAGGCAAGATGGGGAGCTTTTCACTCGAGGAAATGCCTAGTAGTCAGAGATGGTTCTGTTTTTGTTCAAAAGATAAGCGGGGATGCTGAGGTTAAAAAGCAAAATTTCCAACAATGCTTAATGAAAGGTTTGGAGACAATGTACAGAATTAGGCAATGAGATAAATTCCAAGAAGAGAGGAGCAGGTGCCAGAGCAAAAATGCAGCAGAGAATCAGCACTAGATGTTTTCATGCATTCAAAAATTTCCATGTATTTAAAATGTCATCAGGACGCCCTGTGAGCACAGACTTGATGCAGCAATTAGGAGTGCAGGCTTATCCCTCTTGGCACAAAATATCCACAAATAAACTCCTGGTATAAAAGTCAAAAGAAAGCAGAAAGAAAAGCTTTACCATAAAAAATTGAGCAGTTGCTACATTCTGTTGGTTTAATAGATAATTAACTACAAACCTTGTGACAAGGAAACGTAAACCCAAATACTGCATTCGAAGGCAAGGAGCCCCCAGAGCCCAAGGTGGGGTTTAAACCTGGGGTCTGCAGATGGGCTTCAGGAGGTCAAAAAGGCACTAACTAACGTAGCAAATAAAATCGTGTGTGTGCAATGTTCTATTAACTGTGTATTCTGTTTTCTACATTTAACTGCGCTCTGACATCTTGGTTGCCTTGCATACTGAGGCCCTCCCTGGGCCAAATCATTCCTAGAGATAACAAACAACTTGCCTGCAAGCATGCAAATCAACTAAGGGAGCCCATACCAATAACCACTTTCTTTATCCAACTATCACACAGCAAACCAGTATTTCCTCTGTCCTAAATCACCCCAGCACCAGGTACGGACAACCAGGGATCACCTCACAGCCCAGAGCCTAACAAAATTATTTAGGCTACCTAATGCTAAACTTACTCTGCTCACCTATTCTGCCTCACTAATCCCTTCTGAAAACCCCAAGAGGTGCTCTGGCTCAGGCCTTCCCCTCACCTCCTCTGCCTCCTGACTGACCGTAATATTTCCCCATGTGGCCCTACAGAGTATGGTGTGTCCCTTTACTCTGGGAGTTTTAAGTAACAAACCACCTTTTTTAAATGGCATTGTCTCCTCATCTGCTGGCCTTATCGTTCCTGAATAAAACCAAAATCCTGGGTACACTTTAATACAGCTACGTATATACCTTGTATTCTGAGAGGAGGGTCCAAGTTCTTAACATACATTCTCAGAGTTCACTGTCCTCTAAAAGATTAAGAACTAGTGACTTAGATGCTTCAGATCACACTGGGGCTCTAGTTAGCGGTAGAGGACACATCACCGATGAAGCCTTTCTAGGGCACATGTAAAGCCAGGTGGTTATTCTTAGAGTGGCAAGAAAAACAGTGGAAATTGCAGAGGTCTTTGTGTTTATTTTCTGTTTTTCTTGGCTCTTTGCAGTGCAGGGGATCATAAGGCAAGGGAGTATAAAGGGAGAAGGTTCATAAATCCCTGATGTGGTGATGGTAATGCTAAATTAGCATTTCTCTCAAATAATAGAAAACTTTTGAAATGCTTAAGCATCCACAGGGTTTGGGAGATTAGAGACTGTCTATGTTACGTTCTATAAAATGACTAGCACACTGCACCCATCAACGACAATATCACCAGCAAAGAGATAAAGTCTTGGCCTTCAACCTCACTAAGGCTGACAAAGATGGATTTTTTAGACCGAAGTACAGAGTCTTGAGACGTGCCCAGAATAAAGAATAGTGATCTCAAAACAGAAAGCTTTTTGATGGCTAAGTGAGTACTGAATATTAAACAGATATCTATCAAACCTAGCACTGTGGACAATGTATATAAAATGGTAATAAGATGTCCTTTCTTGCTTGGTTGGAGCCTATAATCCAGTTGGGGAGATAAGACTTACATCAAAAACCTCACAAACAAGAAAAGACAATGTAAGTGTCTAAAGAGTGGTACTGACAACTAAAGCCACAGCCATTTAGGAGGGGTTACTGAGCTTGGGGAGGGGAGACCTGGAAAACTTAGTGTGGAAATTAGCTTAAAGGAAGAAGCAATAGGATTTGGAAATTAGGAGAGGAAGGAGAAGGGTTCAGGGTAGAAAGAGGCTACTGCTCAAGCAGTTCAGAATTCAAGGGCTATGATCAGTTCAGTGGAAGCAAAGGCTCATACGAAGAATATAAAAGGCTGAAAAAAAGACAAGGAATTTGTCATCTGTGCAGCAGGAAACAGAAATCCTTTGAAATTTTTCAGGAAGGGAATTACAAAGTGGATAGGTTTTAAATTTTAATTTTTATCAAAGCACTACATACACATAATTTTAACAGTTAAAGAGTATTACAAGACTAATAAGTCAAATAGCAGCCTTTTGCCCCATCTTCTCCCCTGATTTCTGCTCTCTAGAAGCAATTACTTTTCAAATCTTTTAGCTGTTTTTCTTCTGATAATTAACTGTCATATTTCTACTGTCACTAAATTTTCAATTTCGGCTATTATCTTCTGGCTCCCGATGATAGGAGATGATTTCTCCCACCCTCTTTCCTCCCCCATCCTTCCAAAATAGCTGTAACACATTTTTAGGTTAAATAATGTTAATTATTTACAGTATTACAACTACATAAATATCCACAGCATACAGAGCAGTCTAGTAAACTTGTATTTCCTCTCACATACAGTTTTGCAGGAGAAATGCTCCTGTTGTCACTCTCTGCTCATTTCCTTTTCTCATTCTCTTTATACAATGTGCACATATTTTTGTCTAATTCCTTTGCTGTCATTTTAGAGGGGTTTTGGGAGAGAGAGGATGGAGGTAAACACAGGTGTTCACTCCTTCATGTTTACCAGAAGTCTCTGGTCACATTTTATGAAGAGTACTCTGGCAAGTATTTCAGAGGTGGGATGACAATAAACAGAGCGCCACCAGTTAATGGAAACTGCAATGGTATGACAGTAGCCAGAATCGGGGTTAGAACAGTGACACAAGAAAGGAAAGAACAATGAGAGATTCTGTCAGAGATGAACCATCTGAACACGGCAGGAAACGGAATATGGTAGAGCTGGAGAGAAGTAAGTATCCATAAAAACTCATAGGCCTAGCACCTGGGGTCAAGAAGAATGTTGGCGGCCTTAGTGAAACAAGGAGGGGGAGAACACTATATAAAAAAGAAAGTTTGGTTTTTGACACATTAAATAGAAGATGACTGCGGGCCATCCAAAGTGAAAAGAATTCATTAAAATATCTGTTATTTTCATTAAAGTGACAATTCAGAAAACTACAGACAAAAGCAAACAGGAAAGCTGGAGTGGAGCTGGTGGTCGGGAGGAAAGGGAAGCTGGGAAAGGAAAGCTTTCAAAGGCAAGTGAACACTGTTTAAGAGAGGATAGTTTTTTGGTTTTTTGTTTTTTTAAAACATTTATTCATTTCTGACAGACAGAGAAAGACAGGGTGTGAGTGGGGGAGGGGCATGGAGAGAGAGGGACACACAGAATCTGAAGCAGGCTCCAGGCTCTGAGCTGTCAGCACAGAGCCCGATGTGGGGCTCGAACTCACACAAACTGTGCGATCATGACCTGGGCTGAAGTCGGACGCGTAACCAACTGAGTCACCCAGGCACGCCAAGACGATAGTTTTTTAAAAAGTTAAACACAAAATTACCATACGAACCAGCAATTCCACTCCTAGGTATATACCCAAGAGAACTGAAAACGTCCACACAAAAACTTGTACATCAAAATTCACAGCAACATTATTCATAACAAGTCAAAGAGTGGCAACTGCCCAAATGTCCATCAACTGATAGATGGGTAAATAAAATGTGGTATATCCATACAATGGAATATTATTCAGCCACAAAAAGAAATGAAGTACTAACATATGCTACAACATGGATTAACACTGAAAACATTATGTTAAGTGAAAGAAGCCACATACAAAAGGCCACATACTGGGTGATCCCATCTATGTGAAATGTCAGGCAGAGGCAAAAACAAAAGAGACAGAAGTAGCTGCCAGGAACTGGGTAAGAAGAGAGGAATAAGAAGCCACTGCTAACGGGTATGGGGTTTCTTTGTGGTGTGATAAAAATATTCTGGAATTAAACAGTGGTGATGGTTGCACAACTCTGTGAATATACTAAAAACCACTGAAGTGTACATTTTGAAAGGGTTAATTTTACATGTGAATTGTATCTAAGTTAATAAAAAAAGAGAGAAATTGGGGCGCCTGGGTGGCTCAGTCGGTTAAGCGTCCAACTTCAGCCCAGGTCACGATCTCACAGTTTGTGAGTTTGAGCCCCGTGTCAGGCTCTGTGCCGACAGCTCGGAGCCTGGAGCCTGCTTCTGATTCTATGTCTCCCTCTCTCTCTCTGCCCCTCCCCAGCTCATGCTCGCACTCTATCTCTGTCAAAATAAATAAATTTCAAAAAAAAAAATTTTTTTTTTAAAAAAGAGAAATTAAAGAGAATGATGGGGACTAGGAAAGTCGCTAACTGAGGAGCTAAATCACTGTGAAGGAAAAAAAAAGGTAAGAGATCATCCACATTCTTATAGATGAGTGGAGAGCACGTCAACAGAACCAGAGTAAAGAGGAAATCTTAAAAAAAAAAAAACCGTTTAGAACACTCAGCCTAACTATATATTCTTCAAATATCTGTCCCAAGAATTTGAATCAGCTCTAAAATCACTTTAGTAAGGAATAAAGAAAAGGTTTTGTGAGCTTTTAATTAACTTAATAGTATGGCACTGAGTGATACCAATATACAGGAACTTAACCAAACTGCAAAGTTTTACAACCTACACTGCATCAATTAATTAGGGAACCCAAACCTTGAACATTCAGCTGACTTAGAAAAACATGAATGTTACACTCTCAGGGCACAGAATAGTGAGAAATACAGAGGAAGTCCTCAGACACGTGTTGAATGAAGGAATGTTGGCTGAAAAACAGTGCTGCCTTCTGTGGGTATGTGAACTGTAAGAACAATGGTGAGAAGAATGTGCAATAAGCAGTGTGTGCTAGCAGTTAGAAAAAACGCGAAGGCCCATACATCACTCTGAAGGAAAAGGAAGATGTAATCGAATGTTCAATTCAATTGGTTTAGGCTTTGTACGTCTATACACACAGCTGTAACATATTGCAATTTTAAGTACCCCAGGTAAAAGTTTTTATTGTATGTTAAACTCTCTAGCTCCCAACCCTTCCTTCCCACAATGAAACCACCATTTTCATGACAGCATTTTTTTTTATTACTATGAATGTTTTAGGAATGTAACCCTTGAGTTATATACAGCGAAACAGGCTGTGGCAGATGCAGTGAGACTCAAAATATGAAAAAGACAAGGTTCCTGCCTTGAGGGAACTAATAATCTAGCAGGAGAGAGAAGATACGTATGCAAATATGAGAATACAGGGAAAATATTGAAAATGCACTGTACACCCTAAGCACAATGTGAAGGTAAGTTATCTTGATAGTAAAATAAATCTAGGAGTGAGACACAGCAACACAGATTTCATTTTTTAAAGTTATAGCCATCTAACATCCATACTTTGTATTCTGATGTAACTGATCACTGTGATTTATGCTTGTTCTTCCAAAATATATAGCAAAATACCTTTACAATAATCAGTTATACAAGTACAACCTATAGTATCTTCTGAGGAAAACTTCATTAATTGCTACCATTTTCTAGATGCTTATCATGTGCCAAATGTCATAGTAAATTCTCACTCAATAAAAGATTCTCATTAAATTTTCATAATTACCTTAAAGGAAGTGTGGTTATTCACTAGACAAATATTTATTGAGTGCCTACTTCATGTCAGACCATCAACAAAACAGACAAAAATTCCTGCCTTCATGGAAATTACATTCTGGGAGGAGGAGAAACAGAACAGAAATGAGTTGACCACATGGCATGCTGAATTATGTCAGGTACCACAGAGAACTAGAAAACAGGGAAGAGAAATGGAAAATGCAAGGTGTGGCAGATTGGCAATTTAGGGTAGTTGCTGAAAGGCCTTATTGAAATCCCTCTTTTACAATGAGGAAACTGAAGCTCAGATAAGTTAAACAACTCTCCCAAGGTCACCCGGTTAGTAAGAGGTGAGAGGAAATTTAAATTCAGCTGCCCTTATTATTAAGCTGACCTCTCCCCAAGCTAGTAATAAATTCAGTTATAAAAGTTTACTTTAGCAGATATTTCCTTAAGATTATATTGGTATTTTTAATCTCCCAAAGGGGTTAAGGAATAACTTTCTATTTCAGTATTTGAGGTTTCATTTCACGACCACAGTAACTTTTATAAAGCAGTCGTGAGTGGCCTCAGATCTTCGGCTGACAATAGATTCTTGGAAAAGAGAACAAAATAATAATGAACCAGGGATAGGACATTTCATGGACTACATTCAGCCTATGAGAAGATGATGCACAAACCCTGGACAGGTCCCACCTCCCTCCTTACTGTGGCTGTGACTACCTACCTCTATATTGTTCAAGACGTATTTATTTTATGTCCCAAGGGTGCCTAGCACAGATGCCCTTTAGTGACTCCTTTTATTAAGCTGGGATGGATCCTTTTCAACCACCTGAGCCCACCTCTTAGCATTGAGGTGTTCCTGTCACTGGAACATCTAAAGTTGGCAGTCCCAATGTGTCTCAAGTAGTTCACGTACTGCAAATAACCTGGGTGCTAAGGCATGTATCTACTTTTATCCATTTTGACTTCAGATAACATCTTTTCCAAAGAAAGTCAGAGTGCTTTGCCATTTCTTCCTACTCAATCCCTGGAAGGAACATGACAGTGAGCACCACATCCTCTCCTGTCAAGTGGACAAAGAGACTAAATGACTCACTAAAATTATATAGTCAATTATTAAAGGAGCCAGAATGACAACAGCCAGGCTGTCAACTTTCTAGTTCAGCTTCTAACACACAACATCAGTAGTTCCCAAGTCTTTCTGTGTCCGCAACATACATTTGGGTACTATATTTTGAGGCAGTATATTTGACGGGATTAAAAGACAAAACAACACTGAAGTCCGCAATAATAAAAATGCACTCACTATTACAATAAGACAATGCCTCATGGTGCCCAGCTAGTGGACTCTGGTTCTGTGTCAGTGAAGAGACTATTCTCCCAAGCCCTGACCGTTTGTTCACCTACTCACCAGGCTAACTTCTCCCATGCTCTGGAAAACACAAGCTCTTCCTTTGGCACCAGCCTCTTACCCCCTCCTACCAACTTGTATCCTACTCTAGAATACATGTGTGATTTCCTCATCCCCTAAATCAACAATTTTTTTTTAAAGCAAAAGTGCATTGTACACGCTGATCTAAACTCAGCAGCATGCCAGTATGCTAGGCTATGCAACAGCCTGCCTTCAGGAAAGCAAAGCTGTCAACTAAGAAGTCAACTCAAATTTAGTGGTTAATTAAAACTTCAATGCAACATCACAGGGAAACAATCAATTGACAAGCAGTGCCAAAGGCACTCATTAAGGACTGTATCAACCTGTATCACATCAGAATGACAGCCCCTGTGAGCCACGAAGAGACAACTGATTTCATCTATGGAAGCCAAAGCTGGAAGGTCACTATACCTCTCCAAAAGAGCTTGTTGAGGAAAAGGAGACTACTGAAGTCTGGTTTGAGTGGTAGGAACTTCAGGTGTGGTTAAGAGACACAAGGAAAATTAGAGAACTGATAGCTTGCATTTCTGTAACACGTTTCTCTTATAGAATAAATGTTCTATTGACATCTTTTGGGTAAAGCTTTGTAACAGAACAAAGTTAATTATTTTCCTGTTACTTGTGGGGGAAATACAGTGATGTAACGATCAGGGGTAGGAATCATATAAAATCTAGTACTTCTGGATACAGAGTTAACAACAGTGATTCAAAGTATGGAAAGGTAAAAAAAAATAATTGAACCTGGAAGGCTTTTTTTTTTTTTCATTGAAAAATATTTATTGAATGACACTCAGTAGAGTTGGGGATGTGACAATAAGTAAGACAGACAAGGTTCTAGTCCATTCTTCTGGAAAGAAGCACACAAATGATAAAGAGTAAATAGTTACTGGATAACTACAAATTGTGGTAATGACTTTGAAGAAAACAAACAAGATAATAACATTTATAGAGGGATTGAAGGGGGATGGTTAGGAAAGGCTTCTCTGAAGAGGTGAGTGTGAAGCCTGAGAATCAGTAGTGTAGAGAACTAAACGGAAGAGTGTTCCAGGCAGAGGGAACAGCAAGTGCAAAATTACATGCATCATTAAGTGGACCAGTTTAGTTTTCTTGGAAGTTTTGATAGCAGTTATGAAGTATACATTTTTAATTTAATTTTTAATTTTTTTAAACTTACATCCAAATTAGTTAGCACATAGTACAACAATGATTTCAAGAGTAGATTCCTTAGTACCCCTTACCCATTTAGTCTATCCCCCTTCTCACAACCCCTCCAGCAACCCTCAGTTTATTCTCCAGATTTATGAGTCTCTTCTGTTTTGTCCCCCTCCCTGTTTTTATATTATTTTTATTTCCCTTCCCTTATGTTCATCTGTTTTGTCTCTTAAAGTCCTCATATGAGTGAAGTCATGATTTTTGTCTTTCTCTGACTAATTTCACTTAGCACAATACCCTCCAGTTCCATCCACATAGTTGCAAATGGCAAGATTTCATTCTTTTTGATTGCCAAGTAATACTCCATTGTATGTATATGTGTGTGTCTCTATAGACACACACACATATACATATGTATACCTATATGTATACATACACACACACACACACACACACACACACACACACACCCCACATCTTCTTTATCCATTCATCCATCAATGGACATTTGGGCTCTTTCCATACTTTGGCTATTGTTGATAGTGCTGCTATAAACATGAGGTGCACCTGTCTCTTTGAAACAGCACCCCTGTATCCCATGGATAAATGCCTAGTAGTGCAATTGCTGGGTCGTAGAGTAGTTCTATTTTTAGTTTTTTTGAGGAACCTCCATACTGTGTTCCAGAGTGGCTGCACCAGCTTGCATTCCCAGAACCTGGAAGGATTCTTAAATATTTCCCAGCACTTAGCATAGGACTTAGCACACAGAAGTTTAAACGATATTCCACTGAATTTAGTACCTACAAACTTGAAAACAAGACTATATGATCCATTTGAACAGCAACAGATGGAGTAGTAAAATCAGTCAGTTTTGGTATTTTTTCCTGGTGATTAATTTCATAATGAAGATAGTAAATATTAGAACTGAGGTAAAATAGTTTCCAACGAATAAGAGAATAAATGAACAAATAATTGTTCTGTGGTATATGATAAATATGAACAGAAAAGATCCATTCATATACTTCTCAATACAAAAAGAAAGTCTAATTTCTATCTCAAATTCTACCCTTTGACCTATTGGAGCTATACTGTCTGTTGGACAGAGGGAGGAGGAACCTACAAAGCATTAGTACGCATTTTAGATTCTTCCCTATGGCTAGCAGACAAGACTAAGGCTCAAGGAGAGAAACACAATACTGGTTCACTGAGGATACCTTATCCCCATCTACCTTTATCTAAGGAGATCCTGGACATGGTCTTTAGAGCCAGAAAGATGAAGGAGGGGGAAGGAAAAGTCAAGAAATTCAGAAGAGCAGAAGAGCCTGGGTGGCTCAGTCAGTTAAGCATCTCACTCTTGATCTGACAGTGCAAAGCCTGCTTGGGCTTCTCTCTCTGTATCTCAAAATAAATAAACAGTTTAAAAAATTATTTAAAAAAAAGTCAAAAGAGCAGCTATACAGTAAGTATATAGTTGAGAAATGGAAATTTAAAAACTCAGCTTGAGATGGTCCATAGATCTGTAACAGGAGGAGGGATCACACTATGTTCTCATAGGCTCAACCTGAGAACCTGGAGAAGAGTGGAGAAAATGAGTGGGGATGGACTGAATACATCTTTACTTTTTTTTTTTTTTTTAAGGTTTATTTATTTTAGAAAGAGACAGACAGACAGAGTGTGAGCCAGGGAGAGGCAGACAGAGGGAGACACAGAACCTGAAGCAGGTTCCAGGCTCTGAGCTGTCAGCACAGAGCCCAACACAGAGCTCGAACTCACAAACTGTGAGATCATGACCCGAGCCAAAGTTGGACGCTCAACCAACTGAGCCACCCAGGTACCCCTTTACTTTTTTTTTTTTTTTAATGTTTATTTATTTTTGAGAGAGAGAGAGAGAGAGAGAAAGAGAAAGAGAGTGCAAGTGGGGGAGGGCAGAGAAAGGGAGACACAGAATCTGAAGCAGGCTCCAGGCTCTGAGCTGTCAGTGTAGAGCCTGACATGGGGATTGAACTCACAAACCATGAGATAATGACCTGAGCTGAAGTCAGCTGCCTAACCAACTGAGCCACCCTGAATACATCTTTAAATGGAAAAAAAAAAACCTCTTATCAACAGCAGTAAAATAAATAAATAAATAAAGTATATTAGATCCTCCTGAGAGTGGAATAGTAACCCAGTTAACTTTAAACCCTAGTCAACCTAAGTGGCAGGCAGCCTCCAGGGCCCAATGCTAGGTATAATCTGGGATTCAAAGGATTAATCATGATTACGAGAATTCAGACTTCTGGTTTCTCAAAACAAAGCAGTATGGGTGACTCCTTGATATTTCCTAATGTTCAACATTTAAGAATACCAAGCCAAAGAAAATCATAAGTGAAATAATCAACAGTTTTAACACCCAGGTCCTAGGTTGAAGAAGGAACAGAGAGGCATCCATTTCTCTGGGAGGTAGGCTGAATCTTAATTTCACCTGTACTCGTTTTACAGCATTCTTTGATTGAGTTTATTAATCTTACAAAAAAAGCCCCTCCCATCACAAACTGCCCAATGAAGGAAAGACAAGGGAAGACGTAAGAGGAGCTCTGAGGATAATTCAATTTGTCACAATTAAAATCTTCAAGATTAAAAAGTCTCACATTTGCCTTTATTATTTTTAGAGGTTATTTATTTATATTGAGAGTGTGTGTGCATGAGCAGGGGAGGGGTAGAGAGAGAGGGAGAGAGAGAAACCCAAGCAGGCTCCAAGCTGTCAGCGCAGAACCTGATGCTAGGCTCAAACCCACAGAACTGTGAGATCATGACCTGAGCCACGATCATGACCTGAGCCGAAATCAAGAGTTGGAAGCTAAACCAACTGAGCCACCCAAGCACTCCCGCACATTTTCCTTCAGAGACAGGGCTCCTTAGGCCATTCCCAGTTTGATAGTTTGTTTCAGTTATACTCCCTACACAAGTTATGAGTCACATAAATTGTAAAGTGTAAAATAGTCAAATCGTGACCAACATTGCTTATCTCTTGATATAAGAATCCCATAATGGGCGCCTGGGTGGCTCAATTAAGCATCTGACTTTGGCTCAGGTCATGGAGCCTGCTTGGGATTCTCCCTCTCTCTTTCTCCCTGCCCTTTCCCCTGCTTGTGTGCCTGCTCACATGCACACGTGCACACACTCTCTCTCTCTCAAAATAAATACACTTGAAATGATAAAATAAAATAAAATAAAATAAAATAAAATAAAATAAAATAAAATAATCCCATAATTTCTTGCCATACACTTTTCACTTTTACTCTAAGGTCTCAGATCTGGAAGGAGGTGCAATGGGAGGCTGTGACATTCAGAATAAGGAGGGCAAAGAAAGCAGGCATCTTTTTGTTTGTTTGTTTGTTTGTTTAGAGGCAGAGAGAGGGAGAGAGAACTGCAAGCAGGCTCTGCACCATCAGCATGGAGCCCAATGCAGGGCTCAAACCCACAAACCGTGAGATCACGACCTGAGTTGAAACCAAGAGCCAGCTGCTTAACCAACTCAGCCACCCAGGCACCCCCAACCTTTTTTCTTTTTAAAGTAAGCTCTATGCCCAATGTGGGGCTTGAACTCACGACCCCAAGATCAAGAGTCACATGCTCTACTGACTGAGCCAGCCAGGCGCTCTGAAAGCAGGCATCTTAAAATAAAGGATATCCCAAAATACCAAGATTATTTTTTCCAGGATTGCTAAACTCTAATGGCTTTTCTTCGGATGTCAGAAAAGAGCACAACCTCTCTCTCTCTTCAGAACTGCATTAGCTTTTCTGAAAAAAGCCCCTTTCCCACCTGGGAGAGACACTAATAACATGAAGGAAAAGGTAGACAACTCTACCTGGTGCCTGAAAACAAAGACTAATAAGTCTGTGCTAACCAAGCTTAAAACACAGAGTACCTGGAACTAATAGTAGAAAGGGACATGAAGTTAAGGGGAATGAACAGCCAGGCAGCCTTTCTTTCACCACTATAATCTCTAATTTCTCTCTTACTTCCACCAAGTGGCAGCCTGAGAAATTCTATAAAGGAGTCCTAAGGACAGTAGTTTAATGGGTCAGGTGGGGACAGGTGAGGTCTGGAAACTACCATCAAAGCAAGCTCACTGTTTTCACCTAGATGACATATTTTAGGGGTGGCTTGGGTTGGATAGTAGTGGTAGAAAGGGATCTAAAGACTCCCAAGGTGACCCCTGGTGCTGCCTGCTTCGGATATCCCTAATAAGACCTTAAAATTCTTCTGAGGTAAGACATAGGTTAGAATAGCTGGAAACTTCTTCAGAGCAGGTGTTCCTAAGCTATCTCTGTAGGCTCTTCACCTAGAACATGAGGGTGGAGAAACTGGGTGTTTGAAAAAACTTATTTCAGCTTTGCACTGATATTTTCAGTTTTTAATTAGTTTACCTAATAAGCAATGGAGCATTTTACCACTTTTCCCCAGTCACCTCACTTCAGCAGAATCAATGAAAATAGTTAGACCAAGAAACACTCTGTGGCTTTTATAAGCTCTCAAATACCTCTTATGTTAGCTGTACTCATTTTGCCTTAAAGAAAATCAAGGTCATATTCTGTGACCCATCACAGATAAAGGTAAAGGTAGGAGGAGAAGGGGACCCAAAGAGCAAAGGCAGAAAAAGGAAGGACAGTGGTGGGATCTCATCACCACATACTCGGGGCCTCTTATCAGGCAAGAGGAGATAAGCTCTTTGCACAGTCCGTACATTTCCATTCTTAGTGCTGTTCTTCCTTTCCAAGGCACCCCACGGCTCCACCTCCTCTTAGGAATGGAATCTGCATTCCTCCCTTCCCAGGCTCAGCTGCGCATGTCACTTCTCTTCACTTTCCAGTAGCAAACATGGCCACACACACACATTTCAAATAGTGGCAGCAACTCCCTTTCTGCTTCATGGTCATTTCATAAATTTGGCTAAGCTTTGAGGCAGGGCAACGAGATTTTTTTGTTTTCTTAGAGACACAGAGCAGGAGTGGGGGAGAAAGGTGGGGCGGGGGTGGGGGTGGGGTGGGAGAGAATCTCAAGCAGGCTCCATGCACATGGAACCCAACACAGGGCTCAATCCCATGACCCTGGGATCATGACCTGAGCCAAAATCTAGAGTTAGACGTTCAATCGACTGAGCCACCCAGGTGCCCCGTGAAGAGATGTTTAATAAGCTGGATGATGATGATCTCATAAAAGCCAACTGAAATTTCCAATGATAAGTACACACCTCTCTTGTTCATAGGCTGCCCTATTTTGAATAAAATTGCCCACCACAAAATCCAGGGCTCACAAGCAGCAGAGTGTACATCCTACCAGCCATTGAGATTGTTCTGAAGGAACATCAAGGAAGTCCTAAAAGAATCACTGGTGAACATGAAATTTGTCTCTATGTGCCTGAGGTCCAATCCACGCATTCACATTTGGAGCCCATAAAATCAGTGTGTGTGTGTGTTGTGTGTGTGTGTGTGTGTGTGTGTGTGTGTGTGTGTGTGTGTTTCTCAGCCTCATCAATCAGGTCAAAAGAAAGCTAAGTCCTGTGTTTGAGAGGAACTCAATTCTAGTCTCTCCCAACTGCTGGTGTAAGAAAGCACAGTGTGCCACAGCGACTGGGCACACAAAGATCCCTTGCCTTAGTTTTCAGGAACTTTTCTTCCAAGTTGCTCCTGTTAGAGGAGCTGTGGATTATAAATGATGCCACAGGTACAGGTTCACTGACAGCCAATTTAGTAAGTGCTCGTACTGTTAATTCTGCCAGTCTTACTCCTACACAGAAATACACGTGGCCCCAAGGGGCCCAACCACCCACAGAGCTCTTCTGAACATCTTTTCACCCTCTAGCACAGAAAAATATATCCCAGAAAACACCCAAGAAAAGAGAAAAGATAAGGTAGTTTCTCTGAAACATTATGTCTAGAAAACCAGGATCCAGTTTCCTATCTGGATGTCATTTCTAAATTCATGTCTCTCAGAACAATCCAAATACTGATCTAAGCCAAGATGTTTCTCTGAAGTTCCAAATCTGTACATCTGTATCTTTTGGTATGCTGAAACTTTCAAGTATATGTAAGGACACTTAAAGAAGCAACTAGTTTAGAGTCAGCTACCAGGCTACCACAGATCTCAAAAATCTACTTAGTTGTGGTACAAGGTTACAGTAATTGCCCTTAATGAGTTAAGCCTCCCTGTATTTGCACCATTGAAGAGCGTCCTCTCTGACTCCAGGCTTAAGCCACATGGCTTGCTTTGGAAGAACAATAAAAGTGATATAACCAGAGACCAGAAAAGGGCCTGTGCACTGAGGCCTGACTTCTGTTGTCTGTCTTTGGAATCCTGAGATGCTACAATGAAGAAGCAGGAATTAGCTTACTGGTGAACAGAAAAGAGATAAATCATCTCAACTGAGGCTAACCAGCCTGCCAACTGCCAGATATGTCCATGAAGTCATTTGTATGTTAGTTTTCTATGGCTACCATTAGAAATTACCACAAACTTAGTGGCTTTACATAGATTTACTAGCTTTCAGTTCTGCAGGTCAGAAATCCACAATGGGTCCTATGGGGCTAAACATCAAGGTGCTGGCAGGGCTGTGTTCCTTTCTGGAGGCTCTAGGGGAGGATTTTCTTCCTTATTCATTTGGGTTGCTGGCAGAATTCAGCTCCTTGCAATGGTAGGATTGAGGTCCCTGTTTCCTTGTCATTGTTAGCTGGGGCCACTCTCACCTTCTATCACTGCAATGTCTTTGACTATCCTGCTTTTCTCTTCCACTTTTAAGGGCTCCTGTGATTAGAATGGGTCCATACAGATAATTCCTCTCCCCACCTCAAAATCTGTAACTTCAATCAGATTTGCATAGTTCCTTTTGCCACAGAAAGTAACGTATTCCCAGGCTCCAGGAATGACGATGTGGAGATTTTTGGCAAGCCATTATTCTGCCTATACACCAAGACTATGCATACCCAGCCAAGCCATCAACTGACCACAGACGGCAGCCAAGTTGGCCCAGACCAGATAAACTACACATCGAACCCACAGAGTTGCGAGAAGAAGAAATACCGTTTTAAGCAAGTAAAGTCTGGGGTGGTTTGTGAGGCAGGAAGAGCTAACTGATGCAATGGCCAAGGCTACCCCACTCTTTTTTTTTTTTTTTTAAAGATTTTAATTGTAGTAATCTCTACACCCAATGTCGGGCTCAAACTCACATTTGAGATCAAGCCCAAAATCAAGAGTTGCATGCTCTACCAACTGAGCCAGGCAGGTGCCCCAAGGCTACACCACTTCAGAGGGGTCTGTGCAACGCACAACCTGATAACATCCACCTTTTCCCCTTCTCTGCTCTAGTCCAACAAGCATGTCTAAGAGGCCACCAGCAGTTTTCTGCTCTCTGAATCATAACACAAGACAATTAAATTAGTGTTGCTTCTTCTTCCAGTCCAGATCTAGAGATTATTGCTGAAATGTAACAAGTCAGCCTTATTATCTCAATAGAACCATAGAGAAGCTTTCTGATCCATGACCAGAAGCCACATACATTAAAAAAACATATACGCTAGAAGCCTTAGAGAAAGATTTGAAGGAAGGGGGGGCATCTTTTTTTTTAAGTTTATTTACTTGAGAGAGAATGTGTGAGACAGATAGGGGAGGGGCATAGAGAGAAGGAGAGAGAATCCCAAGTAAGTTCAGCACTGTCAGTGCAGAGCCCAATGAGGGGCTCGATCTCACGAGGAGTTAGATCATGACCTAAGGTGAAATTAAGAGATGGATGCCTCACTGACTGAGCTACCCAGGCATCCCAGGGCCATCTTTTGATAGAGCAAAAGCTGTTGATGGAAGAGGGAAATTTCACTGCTACCCAACCATCTCTCCTCTACATAAAGGCCAATGAGGGCTTCGGGGCACAGCCTCTAAGCAGGGGTCTCTAACCCTTCATTAGCAGCAAATACATTTTCTCAAATGGGCTCTCCCTCAAATTTGCTGATACTTAAAGGTCTGCAAAACTTAAGTAGAAGGAAAATGCCAATAGCAAGTTAATGTCCTCTTTGCTCTTTTGGCTGACTTCCCTGCGCCTGGGTCTTGACTATTAATTGAATGCTATTCGGATTTCATCTCAAAAACAAATGAGGATGGAGACCAGAGGCCTGCCTTCCCCAGACTGATAAGAGCAGCACAGTGCAATTATACCCGAACAGCTTTGTTTTGGAATGTAATCACCGCCCCAGCCTTCTTCCCAATGGGATGGCAACAGTGTAATTACCTCTTCAGGATTCATTGTTTGGGAATGTAATTCTACAGGGCCCCCTTTGTAGGGGAAAGGAGCTGCAACAAGAATATAACAGAATTCGTAGCCCCCTCCCCAGTAGTAGTCTTGGGAGCCAAACAAATTATTTTTGTTCTCTTAAAGTAAAGCCAGAGTTTAAATTTCAGTCTGTTTTTCTACCAACAAGGAGTCTCCTATACCCCATGATGATTCTATTTGAAAAGTCCCAATCTAAAGCGAGACTGCCTGAGTCCCACTTCCCGCTCTGTCAAGTACTAGCTGTGGTCTTGGGCAAAATTACTTAATCTCTCTATGCCTCAGTTTCCTCATCTGCAAAAATGAGTAGTAACAGGACATACTAGAATGTTGTGAAGATTAAGTGAACATGTAAGAAGTGCTTAGAATAGTACTTGACATATAGTAAGCGCCCTTGGATTTGTTTGTATGTCTTAAAGCACATTTGAAGCACCATATTCCACGGCCATTACATTTGCAAATGTGATCTAACACCAGCTCATGGTCAAATCTAAGCTTGACTTACCATGTTCTTTCTTTCCACAACCCCTTTTGCCAGTTCAGCATGCAGGGTAATGTTGGATAATTTTAAGTGCTGTTAATGAACTAGCACAGTCTCTGAGCTATATGCCCAGGTAAAACTTCACTCTAATTGGCGGGAGTGACTGTATTTCCATGTCACTCCTTTATGTTACTAGTCCAAGGGAAACTGTAATGAAAAGATTGTTGTTAGGGGTGCCTGGGTGGCTCAGTTGAATCACAAAGGCACCTAGGTGGCTCAACTGGTTGAACCTCCCTGACCCTTGATTTCATCAGCTTAGGTCATGCTTTCATGGTCATGCAACCACACCCCATGTAGGGCTCCCCACTGAGCATGGAGCCTTCCTCAGATTTTCTCTCTCCCTCTCTCTCTGCCCCTCCCCCCTCTCGTCTCTCTCTCTCAAAATAAAAGACTGCTGTGGAAGTCTAAAAGACTGCAGGCATTAGCAAAAGCAGCCATTGGTAATATGGCAGATTCTAGAGAAAATTTACCTTTCTAGCCAGATTTATTTATGAAAACAAAGGATATACTTTCCTCACATGCATAACGTACACCTCACCTTTCTCAACAGTACCCTGTTCCCACTGGGAACTTTGACCTTCTACATTCTGTCCACCTTTCTGTCTGTTCCTTGGTAGCCTAGACCAGTTAAATTCTCTGCTTAGGAGAAAATGCTTTTGGCTTGTGCTTCACCAGCCATAAGCCACAAAAATAAAGATCATGAGTTTATTGCCAGGCAGGCATACCCCAAGAATACAGTCCCATAGCTCAAGCCAACAGGAGTGAAGCTGGGTCCCTTTTGCATGGCGCATATAGCTGCAGTGAGATCGGCTTAGGACAAACCAAGGGACTCATTTCAGTAGCCCTGTAATAATGAAAAGCTGTGGTTACAGGATAACTATCTGGCTCTGGGGTGAAAATTAACTCCTAGCCAAAAGAAACACCTCCAGGGGGTCTCAACACTCCAAAAGGTCCCTGGTCACCCATCTGCAGGTGCCTCTTTCCACATTATGTCTTATACCAAGATATCCATGCTTGTTCTTGGCTTCCAGCTGAGTGGCACAGGGACCCTGGGGAAGAGTTGGCCTTGTGGATCAGCAGTTGTTAAAGAAAGGAAATTAACACCCACAGGTTGGCTCTACTTTGGTAAAGAGGGTGAGAGGTGCTGTCTGCCAGCTCCCATGGCATTTCCAGCCAGTTTGGAATAAATGAGGCTGCTTGAGCTCATAAAAAGAGAAAGAGAAAGAAAAGCTAATGTGAGCTCAGAGTTTTTAAAAGGAGGCGGTGGAAGGTTAGCATGGTTTATTAGCTTTCGGCATTTACATTGATCATGTGGGTTAAACTGATGGAGTAGATGCGACAGCATAAGGGTTGTTCCAAGTCTTTCCGGGTGTTGTGGAAGATCTCTAATCTTGAATAAAGTGGAGACTGTCTGGCTGCTGTGTCCACTAGGAAATATGGGCACTGACCTCACATTTAGCTTTTTCTTTCCTCACATCCCCTCTGTAGATTTCTATATTATATCATTTGTTTTGAGGGGTTGCAAAATATGTCAAAGCAAAACCAATCAGAACCTAAGAAGAGGGAAGTAAAGGTTCTGGCATTACAGTGAATACTTCAGATTAGAGGCCGTCTTCAGGTGGCACCTTCAAAATGAGTAGTGTTTCTAAGGAGTACACACAACCACGGGTCTTAATAAACTCTGAGATCACTCTAGGTCTGGGGAAGCCTCAGAATACAGAGAACTTAAAAGTACAAGTAAACAGTGGGGTCTCAGTCCAGATATGCGGATGCTAATACTTCTCTTTTGGGGAGGAGAAAGAGGAACAGAGGGGAAGTTAGTTAAGAAGATGGGGGAGAGGTTATAGGTCAAGTCCTTCTACTTTCTGCTGCAGAAATACTGTAAGGTGCTGAACTCTCACAGCCAGCCTTCTGTTTATACGTCTAGTTTAGCATTCATAGCATAATACCAACTTAGTAGATGTCTTTGGAGGGCAGAGATCATGTCATGTTCACCTGGATACCTGGATACCTAATACTGTGCTGTATAAACAACAGAAGCTTAATAAATGCTTACTGAATCAAAATGGCTGATATACCAGCTGAGCACCCTTTAGGTAATTGTGTATTCATTCATTCTTCCCCATTATTAACAGCTCCACACGAAGAAGAGTTATACAACAGGGGCTCACCAGCACTAATGTATGTTGGGTTCCTGGTATTACCACCTCATCTCTTCCCATGACTCTGTCTCTACATCTGTTCCTAGCTCAGTGAGTTCTCAAGTTTTAAAATACACCAAGATCACCAAAAAGACTCTTTAAAACACAAACTCCTGGGTCCTACAATCAGAATTTCTGATTCAGTGGGTCTGGAGTAGGGCCCAAGGATATGCATTTATAACACGTTCCCAGCTAATGATGCTACGGGGTCCAGGAAGTACACTTTGAGTATCTCATGTTGCCATGGTTACACAGAGGCAAACACTTGGTCTGCTGAGTAGATGCTTATTTTATTAATACAAGTCAGGGACAGAAAACAGTTTGTCATATGCAAACTCCTCTATTCTTCCCCACTTGGGTGACATGACTAATGGCAACAGGTGACACACTAGACTGTCAAATTATCAACACAAGGACTCTCAGGTTACCATCTGTTGGTGCCATAGAGCAAAAGGCCCACAGTATTTTCAACTCACTGACCACAGCAAAAGGAGGAAAAGCTCTGCTTGGGACCCAGGAAGAGCACCATTTGGGAGAAGACAGAACAGTGGCAGATCAGCAAGGTTATAATCAGTGAGGAGACTGGCACCGCTCCAATTCATACTGGTCTCCAAAATTTATAATAAAAATAATAGTAACGATAATAGCTAACATCTACTGAATACTTATTGTGTGCCAAAAAAATACTATTCTAAGTGTCTCCTTATTTTCACTCATTTAACTCATTTAATCCTTAAAACAATCCTATAAGCTAAGTACTATTCTTATGCCCATTTTATAGATCAAGAAACTGGGGCCCCAAAAGGTAAAATAAATTAACTGAATTAATACTGTTGGGAAGTAGCAGAATGAATATCTGAACCTAGACAGTCTGGCTCTGGAATCCAAACCCTTAAACATTTTGCTATACTGCCTCCCAAGCAGCATATACTGTACCCAGCAGCTGTCCTTCCCAAACTTCACTTATTGATCCTCATAGACCTATTTAAAAAAAATGGGGACATGTTGAGAAGTTCTTCAAACTGTAGCAAAAGACATAAATCCTTGGTCCGAGCCAGGTTTGAGCCGTATCCTCCTTAACTAATCAGGATTGGCAGTTAAAGTCCTAGGGGATTTATTAAATTTGTTTGTTTTTTTTTTAGTAGCAGGGCCAAAACAAATAGAAAATCAGGCCACTCCCTGGCTAGACTGTAAACTCCCTAAAGGCAGAACTATTGAATTCTTTCATAAGACCCAAAGTGCCTTGAAAAACGCTAAGCATTTGGAAAGTGCTACACACACTTCAAAAGGACAGCACAGGAAGGGCATAGTTTAGTGTGAAGCATCAGTGGGGAAAGATCCAGAGGAAATTTCCTGGGGGAAAGACAGAGGCACAGAAAAACTTAGTCACGTAATATAAAAGGGACAGAAAAGTTCATTGACAAAGCCCAATATTTTCCTCTAGAAAAACCTGAAGCAGCACAGGCAATTCAGCTTAGAAACTAAGACCCAGGGTCTCAGTAAGCACACTTTTCACTAGTGGTGTTAAGGAGACGCAGTGAAGCGTTGGGGTAGAATGGACCCAGACACTCCAAGGACCAGTGGACACCAAGTAAGTCAAAGTCCTGGGTCCTGTAAGGCATCTGGGAAGGCTGGGTTCTCTGGAAGGGCTGCTGCATTTACTTCTCTGTTTCCCAGGCAACCAAGCCAGCCCCTTATGGCCTTCACTTTCATCACTGGAGCAGAAGGAAAGGTAATTGGGTTAATTATTAAAGAAGCACTAGCTACGACCACCACCACTAATTGTCCATTTATCTGGGGTTTATAAACAGCCATCTTAATTGATGCTGAGTTGCAATCTGTCACTCACTTTATTTGCCTGGCTACTAGGTACCAGAGAGGTATAGGACATGGAGATAAAGGGTCTAACACCAGAACTATTATTTATTTCTCTTCATATTCATTTAAATATGCCGTGATGACCCTCAAATGCACTCGCTACTGTTCATCTTTCCCAGATTTGTCAATTTACGCAAAGATCTAGTATACAGTAATTAGACAATGTGTTGCATTAAAGCACTATGATATTGGGTTGAGAAATCAAGCTAATTCCTAAAAGTCAGCAAGCCCAAGGCCCCAGATGCTCACCAAATGGCCAAACTAGAGCAGACAGGCCTCCTACAAGTAATTCCTTGAGGTACCAGGGAAATAGGGAACATCTAAGAGAGAGGACAAGTGTTTTTAATAGAGAGGAGAGAGGCAAAAGACAAACAAAAATAAAGTTAACAAGGAAAAGAAAAGTCTTACAAAAGAGGTAGCTCTGTCTTACCCACAACAGGCAATAAACAGAAGGATGCCTGGGACATGAGATTATATAAAGCAATTATTCTAACACTGCATTGCTGGGTTTGTAATATATATAGATGCAATATACATAACAACAGTAGCACAAAGGAAAGAGAAGGGAATACAACTATAGTGTAGCAAAGTTTCTGTATCTTACCAGAATTAAGTCTGTATTAAGTCTGAAATAGATTCTGACAAAAGACAGTTTAAAAATCAGTAAAGAGATTAACATGGTACATTAGAAGATATCCATTTAATATTAAAAAAGTAAGCAAAGGAGAAACAGGAACAAAAAAGACAAGAGAAATACAGAAAATAGCTAAATGGTACACAAAAATCCAACTATACCAACTACATTAAATGTGAATGAAATAAATAATCCAATCAAAGGTAGAGATTGTCAGGCTGGATAAAAAACAAAAATCAATAACACAAGTTTGAACTGCATGGGTCCACTTAGATGTGGATTTTTTTTGATAAATACAGTACTATAAATGTATTTTTTTCTGGGTCACCTGGATAGCTCAATGGGTTAAGCAGCCAACTTCAGCTCAGGTCATGATCTCGTGGTTCGCGAGTTCGAGCCCCACATCAGGCTCTGTGCTGACAGTTCAGAGTCTGGAGCCTGCTTCAGATTCTGTGTCTCCCTCTCTCTCTGCCCCTCCCCTGCTCTGTCTCTGTCTCTTTCTCAAAAACATAAACATTGAAAAACAAACAAAAAACATTAAAAAATAATAAAAAAATAAATGTATTTTTTTCTTCCTTATGATTTTCTTAACATTTTCTTTTCTCTGACTCACTTTATGATTAGAATACAGTATATAATGTATACAATACAGAAAATAACGTATTAATCAACTGTTTGTTATTGGTAAGGCTTCCAGTCAACAGTAGGCTATTAGTAGTTAAGTTTTGGGGTGTCAAAAGTTATACATAGATTTTCGACTACACGGGGTCATGCTCCTAACCCCTGTATTGTCCAAAGGTCAACTGTATATGTTTTCTATAAGAGACATACTTTAGATTTTTAGATTCAGAAATATATATTGAAAGTTAAAAGGATGGAAAATATATATATCACATAATCAACAGCCATAAAATAGCTGGAGAGCTATACCAACATAAGAAAAGACAGATTTCAAGACAGTATTACTAAAGACAGAGGAATATTTTATATGATAAAAGAATTAATCAGGAAGGCATAACAACTATAAAAATATACGTACCTAACAACAGGGTCTCAAAATATATGAAGTAAAATGTGACAAAACTGAAGGGAGAAATACACAATTCAATAATAAGTGGAAATTTCCTTAACCAAGGATAGGCCAACTAGACTGAAAATCAGCAATGATATGCAAAACTTGAACACCACCATCAACCAAGTAGATCTCCTTGGCATCGACAGCACACTCCATGCAATGAAAACAGAACACACATCCTTGTCAAGCACACAGGTAACATTCTCCAGGACAGACCATGTGCTAAGCCATAAAACAAGTTTCAATAAATTTAAGATAATTGAAATCATACACCCCAGTGACATTAAGTAAGAAATCAACAGAAGGAAATTTGGTAAATTCACAAATATGTGAAAATTGAAGCACACTCCTTTTTTTTTTTTTTTAATGTTTATTTACTTTTGAGAGAGAGAGAAAGAGAATATGAGCCAGGGAGGGGCAGAGAGAAAGGGAGACAGAATCCGAAGCAAGCTCCAGGCTCTAAGCTGTCAGCACAGAGCCCAATGTGGGGCTCAAACCCACAAACCGCAAGATCATGACCTGAGCTGAAGTCAGATGCTTAACCGACTGAGCCACCCAGGCACCCCAAAGCACACACTCCTAAGCGTCTAGTGGGTCAAAGAAGAAATCATAAGAGAAAAATCTGGATGACTGGGCACAAAGCCATCTCTAGCCCAGGGCACTTGACCAGGTCCCAGTGACCTGTGGCAAGGAGCAAGAAAATCCTGACACTTCCCACTGATTTTAATCAAAACACTAAATTAAGTACATCAGGCCCACATGTGCTGGGAACAGATGATCATTAGGATGAAAGTCAAAAAGATTAGGCAGGACATATAACTAATACCCTACATTATCCAGGTCTCTATCCCTCAGAAGTTTCTTTTCTTCCAGTAATTACCAGGAAGATGTCAAAAGCCAGAACTCCTCATTTCACTTTTATGAGACCTCAAACATGCAGAAAAATACTGTAAGCTTATGAACCTTTTGGCAGTTACTCCCTACTTGAACTCAGACAAAACATGGCACAGAAGATTATGAGTCAGGCAAACAGACCTGGTTTAAAGTTCTGGGTCTGCCTCTCACCGTGTTATATTGGGCAAGTGACCTAACTTCTCTGAACGTCAGTTTTCTTCCCTGCAGAATGGAACTGCATCACCTACTTCACAGGGTTGCCACAATGTTTTATAGGAGGTCATGCACGGGAAAGCACTTAGGACAGCACGTGGCCCATAGTAAGCGGTCATTAACTTCATGTCCTTCTTTGTTATCAGTGGCTGTTATTACTAAAAAGTCAGCAGGGGGAGCTCCCCAGACTTCTGTGTTTTTCCCAAAAAATATACCTGGTAGAGCTGCAGTAGCTTTAAATTCACTTATATCTCTTTAAGTACAGGTTCAGAACTTGTGCTGCTAAAGAAGAGGCAAGACGTGGATAAATAGGTGACTGGAGGCCACTGGCAACCTACAGAATTGCGGGGAGGCACCAAGATAAAGAGGAAGAGATGAAAATTAACAATCAAAACACTTCTCTGTAGTAGCTTCTGTTTTTTATTATCACTCTCAGGCTCATGTGGGAGGAAGTAGGCAGAATGGATCTTAATTTTCTGCAAATCCATTTTTGTTGATGACTCTGAATGGCTTTGGCTACCATCCACTGGAGACTCATTTGTCACAACAGTACTGGTCACACCTCCTAAAACCAGAGGTGTGTATATGCTTCACCCCTGCAAAAAGGCATTCACCTTTCAAAGGGTCTGGCTTTATGTTTGGAGCTAAGAACCAAACAGCAAGATTCAGGGATGGTCAACCATCTAGCCTTTGAGCTACAGGAGCACAGGAGCCATGCCTATTATTCACTCTGGTAGCCTAGAACAGTGCCTGGTACATAGCTACAGAACAAATACCTGTTGAATATAATTGTGTTGAGACCATCACAACTGCAATCCAATCACACAAGTGAAAGGTGCCTCTCCAGGAAAACTAGGAGCGCTTACTGCTAAAAGCCCAAAAAAGTCATTACTTTAGGAGCTCTATTACATGATCGCAGTAAGTGTAATAAAAAGCAAAACATCTGTGTCCAGGAGGGCAAGAAGGCTTAGAGAAAAGGCTAGTACATAATGATTTTCTTCAGCAAGCACTGCTGGTTCATAAAAGGCTACGTCTAGAAATCACTTAAAACAGAGGAATTAAAGCAAGTAAGAAAAACCCTGAATAACTTCTTCTAGATTAAGGTCCTTGAAGAAGAACGCTATTTTGACGCTCTGTCCTTTAAAATAACTGTAGGGAAGCAGACTAGGAGACTCTGGAGTCCGGCTGCCTGGCTTTGTTCTGGCTCCCCAACTTCTAGCTGTATTACTCTGGGCAAGTTAGCCTTCTGGGCTTTAGTTTCGTCCACTGTTAATTAGGTAATAGCACCTATCTCAGGATTACTGATTTACTGGTAAAGCACTTAAAATACTCCCTACTATACAGAAAGTGCTCAATAAATGAGAGACTTTTGGGGGTTGTTGTTATTATCATTATTATTAAAATGTTCTCAAGAGAAGAATAAAATACAGCTGTCAACAGAATCTAGAGGGACATCCAAATTACAGGTACCCCCATTTCCTGAAAGTCTGTGTTACACTGCTTCATTTTTACAAAAGGCCTACAATCGTATTTGTTTTCACTAACTGAAGAAAATCCAAAGAGGATTCTGATTTTCACTTTAATGAAAAAAGGCAAAAAGTGAAAATAGCGTTCAGCGTTTGTTTTATAGAGAGCTATTGCAGAGGCAGCATGCACCCTGGGCATCAAGCTGCCATAGCTTTGAACTGTGTCTGTGAGCACATTTGTGCTTTATCTCTATTTTCTGCATCCATTAGCAAGATGTGTCTTAAAGTATGAGAAAAGCCTGAGAGAGGTTATTTTTGGGGTCTGGGTACACTAAAAAATTTTGCCATATAAATTAATGGTAATTGCTCCTTTGCTTTGCATCATTTTGGCTTGCGAAAGGCTTTATAGGAACACTCCGGGGTTTTTTGTTTTTTGTTTTTAAGTTTATTTATTTTGACAGAGAGAGTGCATGAGTGAGCACAAACAAGGGAGGGGCAGAGAGAGAGAGAGAGAGAGAGGGAGGAAGTGAGGGAGAGGGAGAGAGAAAGAGAGAGAGAGAGAGAGAGAGAGAGAGAGAGAGAATCCCAAGCAGGTTCCACATTCCACACTGAGCCCAATGTGGGACTCGATCTCACGGACCCAGAGATCATGCATGACCTGAGCCGAAATCAAGAGTCGGACGTGTAACCGACTGAGCCACCCGGGTTCCCCAGGAACACTCTACTTCTGAATAGCAGAGGAAACCTGTATCTACAAATGATGAGGCTTTTAAGAAAAGACCAATAGGTTCTCTGTAACATGTATCTTGAGAAAACAGAAGAAACTAGTTAATTGTGAATGGAAATCATCTGCTAACCTAACTCAAGTGAGATTCTTAAGAATCTAGATTTCCTTCCCCTTGAGATACTTGGCATCCTTTGTTAGAGAACTTTTCTCAGTAGATTTCATATCTCTAAACAACTGCCTGCTAGAACACAACCCCAATAGTCAAAAGTATTCATAAGTGAATGTGGGCCGTATGGGGATCAGACCTCTAGGCATAAAGTAGGGTAACAGGAAATGTAGGTAGAGTTCTTAAATCAAAAGAAGAAAAAAACATACAGCTGTTCCCACAAAAAGCTAAATGCCAAGGAAATAGATTTTCCAGCAGTAGAGGAGCAGGAGGTGCTGTGTGGGGTGGTGGAGGCAGATGTCTGGAACAAAGGGTGGAGAAGAGCTCTGTAGTATTGCCTGGCAGCAAGTGATTATCTGCCAGGGAGGAGCTTCTATGTGCCATTAGCCAAGCCACACAGAAACACCAAGCATGGAGAGGCATAGAGGCATGGGGTCTTTTACCAAATAGGGCCAGAGGTCCTAGGACGAGGTTGTCAGGAGACCATGCTATAGTCTGCTCCCCCGGCAAGGTGGGCCTACAAAGTCCTGGTGTCTAGCAGAGAAACCACTGAGGTTTCTGGGATTTCTAGGCCTTGACACTGGGGTCAAGGATAGTCCTGCCTAGGGGAGGCCAGATCCCATGGCCTTCCGGATATCACAGTAGCTTGGTTAGAAATCACATTCTCTTGGGCTGACAGTGCCACTGCCTCACGGAGATCCCTTCCTACCTTTAACCACCACAATGCACCAGGTTTTCCAAAACATAATGTCTTTATGAAATTTTTAATAGATGCTTATTAAAGACACACATAAATGTGGATTCATTTTTATACCTTTTATGCCTTTACATACATAAATACAGAGGTTGGCAGTGGAGGTGAGGGGGAAAGGGAGTAAAGTGCACGATGGGGAAATAACCTTTGTCAGGAAAAACCAGAATTCTGCTTTGTTTCCTTCTCTAGACACTGCCCAGAAGCAGGAGCATATACCATGTACAACAGCCTGGTCACATCATGTATCTTAGCCCATAAACATGGGTCACTAAGCTATTCAGTCACCATAAAACTGCCTCAGCTGGGCTTGTCCAGCCCATTTTCTGTTTCTGAGATTTCTGAGCCAGCTCTATGGGTCTCTTCTCGTCCTTCCCTGGAAGATTCCACAGTGCCTGGAAACTCCATCTACTGGCAGATGAGTGAAGGGTTGAAGAGGTGTGCATTAAGCTCCTAATTAAATCACAGGATCTGGTTCATGAGTATCTCACCAACCAAAACATGAACAAGACACCTTTATCATTCAATTAAAAGCATAGCCAGAATCTAATTGCTGGATTAAGAAATAAGTAGTTTAAACAATTTTTTGAAAAAAAAAATGAGGAAAGTGGGAATGGGCAAGATAAACAGCTTTATTCCATCCTAGTTTCCTGCATTGAAGTAAGGAACTGAGTATAAGACCTCAAAACAGTTTTCAGCCAGATGCCAAGAGGCCATCACATCCACATAAGTAAAGGAAGGGACAGCTTTATCTGGCTCCTCGCCCTTTCAGCTTTTCAAAATTCAAAGAAACACCTCCTTACCTGCCAGGACTCTGTTAACAGAAGAGTGAGTAGCCAAGCCAGGCTGTCCACGTTCGTGAAAAATCCCCGCGTAAGGCAAGTACTCAGGCAGCAAGAAACGCCTATAAGAAGGAACCACGTGTGAAAAGCCTATAAAAGACTACTACAACACAAAAATCCACCTACCCCCAAAAATCAAAGCTAAGGGATACACTAAACCTAGGAATCCACAGAAGCCCAACACGGGAGTAAAAATTGCTGGGATTTATCCTTCTGCAGATTTGTATCTCCTTCCTGATCTTTCTTCTGCAGTTTTGCGGGGCTTCTAATCTTGAATAGGATGCTCCCAGTGTCACTTGTCCATCTCTTTTCATTGCGGCCAATCATCTCCTGTCAAGTCATTAGGTGGCAGGGCTGGATTATAGGCTCACTAGGAAATAATTTCAGATATGGAATCCAAAGCTCAGAATGTAGGTTTAAAAATGAAACGAGGCTCTCATAAAGGCTCCCTCATAAAGGCTAACTACCAAGTTCTTACCTTGGGACAAAACGTCCAAGTGAAGGTGCAGACATCCGGGCATTGCGTGGAGCTCGGTGCCTGGATCTGTCACCATTGTCCCTGGAGAAAACAAAAAGACTACATATAAGAGAGTCATTAAAGCAGAACCAGATAATAGCCCAAAAGACAAACATCCCCTAAACTAAGTTCCTACACTTAGGTGAAGATCCCAGAGAAATGAGTCATCTGGTTACTTACTAATTTGGATGGAACATTAATACACTACAATTCTGAGGGAGCCTAGGTGGCTCAGTCATCTGAGCATCTGACTGCAGCTCAGGTCATGATCTCGTGGCTTGTGGGCTCAAGCCCCACATCAAGCTCTGTGCCAACAGCTCAGAGCCTGGAGACTGCTTCGGATTCTGTGTCTCCCTCTCTCTCTCTGCCCCTCCCCCATTTGCACGTGCGCTCACTAATCTCTCTCTCTTTCAAATAAACATACATTACAAAATTCTTTTTAATATATACATTTCTGGAGTACCCCAACCAGAAGATTTATAAACATTTTCTAACAGCTCAGTAAGAAGGAAGAAGATTTTTCACGAGTTAATGTGATCTCTGATCTGAAACTGAAACCAAAAGTCCTCTAAAGGGACCTGGAATGGAAATGTATAAACTTTTTCTAGATTGAAAGACAGAGAAATTTTGGCTTTGGGGGATCCTGAAGGAATCCTCCCATTGATTTCATTCAGCAAATGGTTATCTCTAAATGAATCTGTTTAGGCCTTTGGTGTGGAAAAATCACTCATGAAAAGTGAAAGAAAACACAACAAAAAGACTAAGCAGTCCCTTCTATTAGGGACTGCAAAATTGGCAATGATGAAGAGTATTAGACAATGTAATCCCAAGCATTTGAATAAAAAGAAAAAAAGTCTAGGTGTTTTTCTTTATGGTCTGTTAAAACAATAGTAATAACCACCATTTATTAAATATCTATTAAGTTCTAATATAAAGGTTATTAATACGTTTTCTATTTAATCCTTCTAACTACCCCATGAGATATTATTAGTAGCTTTGTTTTATAGATACGGAAATGAAGGAGCAGAGAGGCAAATGCCCAAGGTCACACAACGAGTAAGTGGCTGAGGCAGAATTCAAGGAGTATCTATCTGATTCTGAAGCCCTTGCTCTTTCCCCTATACTTTGCTGCCTCCTACAAGAAAAGGGAAGATAGGGACTTCACGTGGCTTAGTTTCCAATGCATCAAAGGAACAATAAGCCAAAGGGCACTGGCTGGACAGAGCAGTTAATTAGCTGCTTAACCAACTCCACAAAATAAATGAACCTCTGAAAGCTTGATCTGGTATTTTTTCTGAGTTCTCCCTTTGGATTATCTTCAACTTAATGAGATCACCTTCAAACTGGCCTTGGAACCAAAGTTAAGACAATACTCTGGCTTTCAAATGGGCCACTGGGAGCTTTACAAGTCAGAAATGAAAGCCTAGGAAGGTTTTTATATTTTGGTGGGTTTGGATGCTGAACATTAACAGAGAAATCAATATCAGGGATATTGGAAGCTGATCCATTAAAAGTCAGTACTCGGTCTTTATTTTCCCCAAAGAGAAGGCATACTGTTGTTTTCCTTAACATGTCATATCCCTTTGACTTGAAACTCTATAGATGAAGGGAGAGGCAAAGGGAGGGAGAGAGAGAAAAGACCATATGGAAAGTAAAAAGGTTATTAAAAACAACAATGAAATCAGGAGTTCCTGAACAGTAGATCACGGCTCTGGGAAGCCCACAAATTGTTATAAGATTTTGGCAGCCACATGTACACAAGGAATAAATGAATATCAAACAAATAAGTTAGTTCTCAAATTTAGCATATTATTGATTTTCAAATAAATCCAGCTTCAAGTTTTGATCAAAGTACCAATTCACTTAAAAATACAAATGAATTCATGATAGCTTTTCATAACAGCGTATTTTACTTCTCAAAGGGCACTAAAAGTCTAGCTAATTATCATGAGAAAAGTTAGCAAACATTTTGAAGTTAAAAAGGGCCCTAAGGAAAAGAAGGGTCCCAAGCCTCAAAAAGGTTAAAAACTAAGCTGTAGAAAGAAACATCATGGGATAACTGTGAGTACTTGTTCTGTAGCTAGGAGAGAGAGCTGGCCTTCCCAGAATCACACTGTGGAGCTGACAACTGGATTCTGTAAGGTCCCAAGATGCCTCTCCCTCCGGACGACAAACAATACTCTATCTGGTGAAGAGTAGGGAAGGAGAAGCCAGTGTGCTAGATCGTTCTACTGCTCAGCAGTTGCCAGTGCTCAAAGACGGCACAGAGCTTGGTGAAAGGACACCAGAAGACAGTTTAGAAAAATGAACAAACACACCAGGGCTGGGGAAATTTCCGGGCTCTTTCGACATAATTCACAAGCCTCTTTTCCAACACCTACAAACAACCAACTTTCTGATTCAGTTTCTCCTTCCATTTGAAAAAGCGGGGGGGGAGTGAGACACAAAACATGGCCAGAGATAATGGCTTTATAGTATTTAGAGATCACTGGAGGATATACAGGAAAATACGAATGAGATCAGCTGGCTCAGATACAAACAAAGTCTCAGACTGATGGTCACATTTGGCACCATAAAAATATCAGTATGTTGAGCAGAGATGCATCTGCTGGTCCTCAGCTTAACATCTTGACTAATGATAGAGAAGCAGGAGCTAAATGGCATCTCAATAAAATGTAGAGAAGACTTCAAATTAAAAGCACTGAGAATTCTAGCAAAGGGGAGGAGTAACATCATGGGACTCACAACGACTAGAAAACTGAAACGTGATGAACACACAGATGAGGTGCTACCTATGGGAGAAAACAGCAAAGGACATCTAGGAGAAAACAGCCTTCGCTAGGAGAAAAACAGCTTAAATACCGTTCTAAGAAAAACCCTGAAAACAGGAATGGGTAAGGTGGCAAAGACCAGAATGTTCAAGGGAGGCAAGAAGAGGGAAAAAGGCTCTGGACATTAGTACTGGCCACAGAAATCCCTAACTACATGCACAGCTCCAGTAAAATAGAGGTGAAGAGAGCAACTGATGACTCCGCATTCTGTAGTCTGGAAAGAAGGGAGGATTCAGAAATAAGGAGTTAGACTGAGGAAACAAATTTCAGCGCACAGCCTATCCCCAGTGGGGATGGGAAGCCAGCAGGGAAGGGGGAGAGTGGTAAGAGTTCCAGGAAAAGGGCAAAGGAGTTAAAAGTACTTAAAATAATGCTGTACTGAGAAAACCACACAGACTCTGCCACTCACATCAGTGCTGATACAGGATCAACATGAGGCAAGGCTGCACGAGCTGAAGGAGGCAAAACTAGTGAGGCAGAGACTGACGTGAGTGGACTGGAGGAGGTCTGCCAAATGAGCAGTAGGTAAAGGCAGACCCAGGGAGACGGTTTGCCTTAGGAATGGTGGACGGTGCTACGTACTGGGGCCTAACATAACACAGCCCGTGCCCTTCCATACTGAGACTTTAAAAAAAACAAACAAAAAAAAGCCATGAGGAAGAGTATGCAAATATGCTGATTCTGCTCCTCCCTCACAGGAGGACTATTTGTCACCAGAATGCTTTTCAGGGAAACACCAAGAGAAATCCTCATCAATTTCATCAGCCAGAAGGTGCCTTTAAGCCAGCAGGACAGAAGCTGGCAGAGTTATTAATGGCTTTCCCAGCTGCTGAACTCTGTACATCTCTGATTAACTCTCAGAGGGGTATTTGGGAAGGACAAGGGGTGGAGGGAATAAGACTTTCTTGTAAAAGATTTTATAAGGGAAAAAAAAAAACACCCTTCAAACAGTAAGGCATCCAAGACAAATGCCAAGTATAAGAAAATGCATCTCTGGAACAAGGGAGAGAAACACAGCAGCGACTCTTGCTAAATGCCTGGGATTAACTGCCTCAGAGAGAGGCTATAATTTAAAGGAATGAAAAATACACCTACAGACTGTCGGCTGAGTCCTGACCAGACAGTCAGCTTGTCATTCCTCCTCATGACAAATGGCTCTGACTCGGGCCTTTATAAATGAGGCTCTTGCAGCAAAAAGCTCAAAAGGCCATTGTCCTCTCGACAATACACAGTTGACTTTGCTGAAAATTAGACTATTAAAAAAATAAGTGTCTCCCTATGCTCTTCTGTTTTTATTCAATTTCCAGACAACAGAAGGCCTAGTTGGTATTCCTATCCTTGGATGGCACAAGTCCTTTCCTTACCCAGGTGCTCTTGGTAAGAAACCGAGGCCCCCATCTCTATGCCAAGGACTGTGCACACGTGTAAGGGTTTAGATTTCTGGGAGGAAGGCTCAGGCTCTGGGGGTATCATTCACAGGGGACAACTAAGAGCACGGCCCCCTTGGAACTGCAGAGCTTTAACTTTTCCCTAAGGAACAGTAATAGATAATTACCATTTACAAATTTCTCTCTTCCCTTATTCCACCTTTCATTTCATCTGCACATATTCCATATTCCTACTGTGCATTTTACATTAAAAAACAAATCTACAGGGGCACCTGGGTGGCTCAGTTGGTTAAGCGGCCGACTTCGGCTCAGGTCATGATCTCTCAGTCCGTGAGTTTGAGCCCCGCGTCGGGCTCTGTGCTGACAGCTCAGAGCCTGGAGCCTGTTTCGGATTCTGTGTCTCCCTCTCTCTGACCCTCCCCCGTTCATGCTCTGTCTCTCTCTGTCTCAAAAATAAACAAACGAGGGGCGCCTGGGTGGTGTAGTCGGTTAAGCGTCCGACTTCAGCCAGGTCACGATCTCGCGGTCCGGGAGTTCAAGCCCCGCGTCAGGCTCTGGGCTGATGGCTCAGAGCCTGGAGCCTGTTTCCGATTCTGTGTCTCCCTCTCTCTCTGCCCCTCCCCCGTTCATGCTCTGTCTCTCTCTGTCCCAAAAATAAATAAACGTTGAAAAAAAAAATTTAAAAAAATAAAATAAACAAACGTTAAAAAAAAAATTAAAAAAACAAAAAACAAAAAACCAATCTATATCTCTAAGTGGTTATGCCCTCCTTCCCCCCCCTCCCCTCCTGGCTGTTAAATCTTTCCTTCTGTGTTTTCCCCTTCTATACCCAAGTACAATCCACACATATTCCCTTTTCCTTCTCTTCTAGCATTCCTCAAAATGAATATTCATATGTATTTTACTTGCCCAGAAAGAATGCTAATTCTAAAGTTGCTGAGCAATAGCCTATACTTCTAAGCAATAGGCTCAAAATCCTCAAGGAAAGAGCTAGAATTTAGATAGGCATATATTTTAGAAATGTGTTGGGGCTCTCCAGGTACCAGATATCCTATTCCTGATCCCCAGGAAGTCTCCCCACTTCTCTGAGACTTTTCATTATTCTGCCTCTGCTGAACACAAAGCAGGTTCATCTAAGGTAGTTAGCTCCAACAAAGATCTGAGCACTTTAGGGGTAAACTTCAGAAATTATCCACTCTGATTTTACAAATCAGACACTGAGGCATAGGGTGTGAAAGGGACTTGCCCAAGATCAAATCTGTCAAGTAACAAATGTGACTCAGCCTAAACTAGAACCCGGGCCACTCTCTACACAGGAGTTGTCAGGCTAAGGGGGCAGCAGGCACTGATGAGTGATCCCAGGTCCCACCACAGCTGCTCTAGGAGTCACTTGCTGTTTTACCAATTTAGTTCAAAACTGGTTCAAGTAGGAGTCAAAAAGGACTCAGGCAACATTTCATTTGGAGAAGTAGGAAGTGAGACAGCTGAGCTTTCGCAGCTCATTTCCCAGGAACATTCACAAACAGGCCCCACTCTTAGAAAACACCAAGCCTCTTACACCCAATACTTAACATTCAGTCCTCGTATGTTCTCTCCTCTATTTCGCCCACTGCTTCCTAAGTGGTTTTCCTGCATCCATACACTTGCCACTTTAGGTCACCCCAACCAATGCTGTCCGAGTTAGCTGCCTCAAATACATCTTCAATAATAACTTCCCCCAGATAAAAATACGATCCAGGGGCGCCCAGATGGCTCAGTTGGTTAAGTGTCTGACTTCAGCTCAGGTCATGATCTCACGGTTTGTGAGTTTGAGTCCTGCATCAGGCCCTCTGCTGTCAGCACAGAGCCCGCTTCAGATCCACTGTCTCCCTCTCTCTCTGCCCCTCCCCTGTACTCGCTCTCTCTCCCTTCCTAAAATAAATAAACATTAAAGAAAATAAAAATAAAGTCCAAACTTTCAGCCAGACATTCCAAGGCCCTCAGTTCAGGCCTTTCTGATCTTCTCTATCACATTACAAGCATTCTGTAGCTCTAGCCACAGATTTATTCAGGGTCCCCTGAATATCTTTATTTATACAGGGTCCCCTGTAAATCATCTATCTCTGGGCTTTTGCTTACGCTGCTCCCTTTGAATCTCTTAGATTCTACTGTACCTATCTCCTGTACCCTAACTTCATCCTCCACATCACTTCATCTAAGTCCTATGCAGTCTTCCCACCCAGTTGAAACCCATGGAGCCTCCTCACATCTCCCCAAATACTCTCTTCCCTTCATAGAACGCTGCTCTGTATTTTAGTGCTACCTTATTACAGTCTGTCTCGGAAGTTATTATGTAAAAATCTGCTCCCGTTATTTCATAGCCTAAAACTCTTCAATGACTCCCTTCACCTACAAAATAAAGTTTACCTCCTTTGCAAGGTACAGGAGACTCTCCAAAGATCCGGTGCCACCTTAAGTCTCAGGGCTCATCTCCTGCCACATATCTTGGACTTTAAAATCTAGTCAAACTTATCAACAAGGGAATTTCTGAAATACTCCATGCTATTTCACGTTTCTATGACTGTGCATTTATTTGTCTTTCTCCCAAGTATGTCTAGAAGTAAAGGGCCTGTTGTAATATGTATAACTTTCTCTTTTATAAACCCACCTTGTAGGGGCGCCTGGGTGGCTCAGTCAGCTAAAGGTCCAACTTCGGGTCAGATCATGATCTCACAGTTTGTGGGTTTGAGCCTTGCATCGGGCTCTGTGCTGACAGTGTGGAGCCCTGCTTGGGATTCTCTCTCTCCCTCTCTCTCTCTCTCTCTCTCTCTCTCTGTCTCTTTCTCTCTTTCTCTCTGTCTCTCTCTGCCCCTTCCCCATTCACACTTTCTCTCTCAAAAATAAATAAGTAAAAACTTACAAAAAAATGAATAAACCCACCTTGTAAAAGAAGCAATCAACCACTACAAAAATCAAGTAAGTGAAATTATTGAAAACTCTCCGGTAAAAAGGAAGAGAACAGTTCCTTATCTCATCCCACTTTAAGACCGACTTCTGTATAACACCACCACTCACCAAATACAGCTCATTGCCTGATTCCTGACTGTTCTAACAGGTTGCAGCCCATAAAGAGAATAGCTTTAAAGTGTGTTTCCTTTGAATTTCTCTTCTACTTCTAATATCAAAGAGTCTATGGTTTGTAAGTTAAAGAAAAGAACAAAAGCAACTCTTCTTCAAAACAAAGTAGACGGGAACACTCTCCAAAGATTTACCCTTCCTTTTCTTGGCTACAGTTATGTATCTGTTATTAGTAGGCAGACTCCCACAGGAGTCCCGGAAATTCTGGGCACAGAAGAGAGAGCAAGAACAAGTACTACCAATGGCATGTAGCTTCACTCCACCGGAATTTCTGGCCACGAGAACTTGAAGCAAGTATGTGAGTCTCACAAAGCTGCCAGGATTTCGCCTATAGACAGATGATAAGAATAGTATTATTTGGTTTCTAACGTGTTTTCTTTGCCATGACTCAATTAAATTTCAGTTATGGCAAAAGGGCAGGTGAAGAATATTAAATTCTGAACTACAAGCAAGCAACTCCTCTTATGTCAACCCAATCAGATGGTAGAGCTGAGTGACAGCCCTCAGAACTCTCAGCTACATCATACACCAAAAAGACCTTTTAACAACTTCCTTGCTAGAAGGTGTCTAGCAAGGGGACCATTAAAGGAGACGTCCTTTCTGTATGAGGCTCTCTGCACGAGTGTATGGGGTACTGCTAGAACACTCCATTCCAAACTAAGGAACCAGAACCCATCTCTGGCACCCAGAAGTTACTGTCATACAATGAAACATTTTTGCCTGTTTGGTCATTATATGGATTTCTGGGTAAAAGGAACTCAAACACAACCAGATAAATTAGAAAAATGAAGAAAACAGATGTAATAGATCTAAAGTGATTTCATCTTAAGGCTGAAAGCCTAGAATTCTCACTGAGACGTTTTTCCAAAGTAAGCCTAATGTCACAACGGTGAATGAAGAACTTGCTCTCTTCTGAACTAGCAACAACTTGAAGTGAATATAATTCCCCTGTGGCTGGGATGTGTGGTGGAGATATTTGCGACTGATCCAGTCTGAAGCTTCTCCAATTGTCATCAGCTCTGGGTATTCTTTGCCTTGGAAGGCAAAGCAGTTACAAAAAGAGGCAAGAAGGGCAAGAAATGAACTACGGATGATTCTGGGATTATACGTACATTTAGAGTAACAGATAACATGAGGAAGGGGGTGAGGATAACAGGAACAATAGACATATACCACCTCTTGTGCAGGCCTTAGCGACTTCTGGGGTACAGCACTTAACCACAGGGCTTCAAAAAAGCTTCCCTCTCTTTCCAAAGGGATGGTGAAAATTAAAATGGCAGTTTTCCTTACGCTTATTTGCCTTCTACATTCTAGCAGGTGGTCTGGGCTCAAAAGCAGGCAGACAGCAATGTCAGCGACAGCCACACCTTTACCCTGCTTGTGAATATCTTTATGCAAAGACAGATGCTGAACGCTTCAGGACAGACCTTCTGACAGCAGGTTTCTGGATGCCCTGTTTGTGCATTTTGATAAACACAGGGACCCTGCAGTCTCAATTCTGGCCACAGACAGAGATGAATGGCAGGAGATGATGCCTGCCTGGATAGATGGTCATTAATCCAGACCACAAAAGAACAGAAAATTTAACCTGCTGCCGACCAACCTTCAAAGTTATCTTCCGTAGAGATAAATCTAGATAGTCTTCTTCCACAGCAAGCTCAGGGAGCAAGAGCTCAAATGTGGTTCTACATCATTTTTAAAGGTTTTTAAATCTGCAGGACAATAAAAGCCAGACACTAAATATGTTTACTCCTGTTCTCAAATCTCAGACATGTCTGATTTTGGTTGTCTCTGTATCCTTATTTTAAAAAATACTACAGTGGAGTAAATACCTCATTAGGTTATTATAAGAATTAAATGAGGGGCGCCTGAGTGGCTCAATTGGTTAAGCGGCAGACTTCGGCTCTGGTCATGATCGCATGGCTCGTGAGTTTGAGCCCCGCGTTGGGCTCTGTGCTGACAACTCATAGCCTGAAGCCTGCTTCAGATTCTGTGTCTCCCTCCCCACCCCCTGTGCCCCTCCCCTGCTCCCACTCTGTGTCTTTCTCTCTCAAAAATAAAAACATTAAAAAAAATTTTTTTTTAAGAATTAAACAAGATTTATATATATAAATATATTTTTATATATTACAAATATTTTATATGTTATACAATACATATGAAAAATATTATCATAGGTGATAGACGATGGAAAAGAATCAAAAAAGATGGGATCTGGGGACTCTATACACCTGGAAGGGACAAGGTAGATAACACCAAAATGATTCCCGGCTTAGCAAATGGGGCGAGAACTGAAGATGTTGAAGTGGGATGGCAAAGGCAGGAGCATGGCGTGTTGTGCAGGCAAGGAAACCAGTAGAGCAGTTTCTCCTAACAGCCCCCTAAGTGTTAGGAAGATTCCAGGTCCTGTCTAACTTACCTGCTTCTCTGTACCTGAAAGAACTATACATTATGATCATACGAGCTTCTGACTTTCCTTCTATTATCAAAGCTAAGGTAAAGGACTGCGGCAGAGAAATTAAAATGGGTGGATACAGGGGCACCTGGGTGGCTTAGTCGGTTAAGTTTCCAACCCTTGATTTCAGCTCAGGTCATGATCTCGTGGTTCGTGAGATCGAGCCCTGTGTTGGGCTCAGTGCTGACAGCGCGGAGCCTGCTTGGAATTCTCTCCCTCCTTCTCTCTGCCCCTCCCCTGTTCTCATGCACCCATGAACCCTCTCTGTCTTTCAAAATAAATAAAATTTAAAAAAATGGTTAACAATGGGCTGACACATTCCCTCAGTTCTCTCTCATTCCCTCCTAGAGTACCTAGAAGTTAAGAGAAGAGAAGCAGCCGCAGGCAGCACTCAGTTTACAACGGGGGGAGGAGAGCAGGGAAAGAGAAAGAATGAACAGACGGGAACTCAGCATCAACCAGCCAGCAACATCCTTCACTAGGAGACCTGGACTACTAATATTGAGGTGACTAATCCACAGCTGCTATTAAAAACAAGATTATAGTCTGCATCAGCTCAAAAAGAAAGGCAAACACCCTGGCAAGGGACTTTCAGAGGAGCATTAGAGAAATCAGCCCATTGTTACCAACCAGGGAGCAACAGAAGACCCCTAGGGAGAAATAATGGTAAGTCAGTGCATGAAAGGTGAAGAAGGCAATGTAAATTCAGGTCGTGCTGAAGCCAGGGGGAAGGTGAGAGCACAGGTGGGCTGTGGGGAGCACAGGGAGGAGGGAGTCTGACACAGGAAAATCGAGGGGGAAGGAAGGGGAGAGGGAGGAGGTGGTAGCAGAAGAAAGAGAAGGTAAGATGAGAACAGAACATTTTAAACTAACCCAGAACTCCATTGTGAAGGACAAGTCACGAGGCAAGATACAGCTCAAAGGCATAAGCCCCACGTTTCACCACTGCAAAGAGATTACACAGCCTTCCAAACGTGCATGGAGGGAAGCTATGCAATCTGCACTGACTCCCAGAGCTCCCCAGGATTACTGAGGCTTTTCAGCAGTACTCAGTCCCAGCAGCGACGGCACATACCTGAAACTGCTTCTCTGAATAGACCCAAGAGCTGGAAAAATGATCATATCTGCAGGGGAACATATTTCACTACTGGTATGTGTCTGGGTAAGGGAGTGGAGACTCTCCCCTCACTGCTGGTATATGCACCCACCTTCCCCTAGAGTGGACTGAAGGGAGAATGACACGTGCTGGGAGCCAGAGGGCAGCCGATGAGAGAGAATCAGGGCCCCTGCTCCAAGAGCCACCACCGCGGCTTCAGGGCATCCCTGCATTTCTTTCATGTTTGTTTCTTCCCCAGACAAAAGAACCACCTATTCAGTCGGCCTTTTGCTTCCAAGTACACAATTGCTAGCGTGTTTAAGGACCATATCAGAAAGGCAAATTGGTATAAAGGTTGTTTCCACCTCCTTAGTCATCTTTAGCAAAAAGATTTCTCCAACACATCTTAAAGCTCTATTGCAAGGTGGCTCCTGGGGAACTATCCATTCAGCTCACGGAAGAGGAAGGTTGAGAAGGAGGCAAGAACTCTTAACATCCCAGACCTGACCAGGTGATGTCAAGAAAGAGAAGGAAAAAAAGGAAAATGACCGACAGGCTGTCCTATTCCAATGCTGTCAGCAAAAAAAGGAGAAAAAAATTAATGCTTAACCACCTCTCTCTCTCTCTCTCTCTCTCTCTCGTTTTGCATGTTTGAGAGTATCAAAATATAGGAATCAAAACAAGAGCTAAGCGTCCTATTTGATATAAACCAGGAATGGAAATTCTTTCAGAATGGAAAGAAACACAGTGAATGGTTAGAAAGGTGAGGAGCAGGAGGTCAGAGAGTTCAAACACAGCAGTGACACTGGGGTATTTAATCCTGTGCACAGGGCTGACCCTGCTCCTTTACCTCACCCCCATCATCCAATCGACCACTCAAAAACACCAGAAGAGCAAGGAATCACCTCTCAAACTACCACATTAGTTTGACAGGCAACTTTCAAAGGATCCTAATGGCGGAGATTGTGGGAGGGAGATAGTTTAAGCAATGGAGTAGGACCTCAAAGAATCAGTGTGATTCAAGGGTACGAAGGGACCTGTCTTTAGGGAAATCCAGATATTTCTTTTTTTTTTTTTTTTTTCAATTTTTAATGTTTACTTATTATTTGGAGACACAGAGAGAGGGAGACACAGAATCCTAAGCAGGCTCCAGGCTCTGAGCTGTCAGCACAGAGCCCAAGGCTGGGCTCAAACTCACGGACCGCGAGATCATGACCTGAGCAAAGCCGGACACTTAACTGAGCCACCCGGGCACCCCCAGATATTTCTGTTATTTCTAATCTCTATACCTACTCTGCTTAAGAAAAAATACCAACCATCCTTTCTCTCTGACATTGTGAAAACAGGCCATGAGAAGCACTTCCATAGCCACTGTTCATGCAAAAGGGAAATAACGGTGCTGCCTATGTAGCAGCAGCCATCTTCTCCAGCCTGGCCTGGGGCCAACGGGCCATCTCTCCCACAGGCTCCATGAAACAGCAGCACAACTGCCAGAGGTGGCAGTACCCTGCACATTTTAACCCCCCTTCCCCTCACCCCATCCTGCTACTCATACATAAGAACTTTGGGGTTTGAAGCAAGAAAGGTCAACCACTGCTGCTTGGACAGTGGTCAACTTAGAAGCACACACAGCTTGGGAGGACAGGGAAGAAAGCAAGCTGAGTAGGTACTTACTCAAAGTCCTCAAACTCCAAGTCGGTTCCCTCTACTGATGGGCCCTGGTTGTCTGAGGAAGAGGAGGAGGTGGAGGAACGGAGCCGGTTCTGCTGATAGCGCATGGAGCGCTGGCGAATACTGTCTCTCCGTGAGAGATACTGGATCATCCTCTGGGCGTAGTATGCGGCAGGAGATAATCTGAGAGAGACAGAGATGGACAAACACAAACTAGCACTAATGTGGGGAATACTGTGAAAGACAGTAAATCCAGCTCTCCCCGCTGAGGCGAACTCCGGAGACGTGAAAAATAAAGGGCATTTAACTCACCAGGAGGTCTGTACCGCACAATATGCTTATTAGACTACCACCCGTGTTTCTGTTCCGAGAGGAGGCAAAGAGGCTGTGTAATCAGTCATCATCTGCTCAATAGCTGTCCCCTCCCAAGGGGATAACACTGGACCTTCCTTTTTTAGTTTCTTTAGGGACCCATTTTAGCTTCTCAGGATGCCATTCATACGGATTTACAGCCTTCTTCAACCATCCAGACTCAAAATGTAAGAAACGAAAAGGGACCACAGCCACCATCTAAAGGCCAGCTCTCCCTTCATTTTATACAAGAGAATAGAGGCCAGGAGATGACAAAACGGACATGACTAGAGAAGGTTACCATCTTCACCAGGTCTTCTTTCTTCTCCAACAAATCCACATAGCTCCATATTTGCCCTAGCTCCCTAAAGCGAGCTCTCTGAACCTCTCAGCTCTAATGGGTTACTCACAGACATTCGTAACACAGAGAAAATATTCAGGATTGAAAAAGAGAGTAAAATATACTCAGGAAAACAAAATCTCACAGGGAAGAAAAGATTTTTCTATTTCTTACAATAGAGCATCCGAGGTGACATGGGCACTAAGCAATACAGGAGGCAACAGTTATTCCTTTTTCTTCTTCCTTACTGTGACTATTCTCAGTGAATTAGTCTAGACCTCTAGTCTGTGTCTTAGTGTCTTCATACCCCTGAAAACGCCTAGTGTCTGCTATAATTTACCACATTCCCTTTCTCAAGTTTTTCCTCCATCTTTCATAAGACTGCTATATACTAAGAAAGTGAGAGCAGAACAATACACTTTGACTCAACAATTCCACTAGGAATCTTATCATATAGAAAAACACAAGGATATATACATGTTGTTAGCATTAGTGAAAAACTAGGAAATGTCTCAAATGCCCACCAACAGGTTAAAGAAATAAACTATATCCAAAGAAACACTATGTAACTATTAAAAAGAATAAATCATCCCTATACACACACAAGAAAAACCCTCTAAAACAAAAATTTAAGTGGGAGAAAAACTGAAGAATGGTATGCATATACTAATATGTATACAAAAACATATGTTTCTGTAATTAGAACAAAAAACTAAAGGAAACACAGCAATTCTAATGAGGATTCCTGGGAATCTTAACTTCTATAATGTTTGAACATAAAAGGAAAAAAAGTATGTATGTGTGTACACACACATAACACATATATATTTAATGGAAATCTGGAAAAACTGACTGAGAATGGAAATAATAACAGTTACATCCAAATGGTAGGGATAGTATTTACAAAATCTTGCTGCCCTACATTTCCTTACCCCTAAACAAAGTTTCTGGGAAAACCTCAGTGTGTCTACTGACTCAGAACAAAGGAGATTCTGCAGTCACCTGCTATAGGAACTAAGGCTGTCTCTGAAATGCCAGTCATCAGAGGTGGTATCCTTCTGGCCAATCATCAAATGGAATTCCCAAGAAGGCCAAATGACAATCTTTGGAACTCAAAAGTCTTTGCTACAGAACAATATACTGCATTTGGCATCACTGAATCCAAAACATACAGCAGGTCAGCATGGGATACACAGATGTCTTGGCCAAGATCATCAGAGTAAGTACAAGAATCATTTCTTAAAAGTTTCAATGTGTGGAGCCTCCATTATCCATGTGGGCCCCTGTTGCCATGCATTTTGCAAGGATGAATCAAGAATCTTAAGTTTTCAAGAGACAAAAGTCAGCACTCTTGAATTGTTCCTTTACCTACTAAATATACAGAAATTTTCCAGAAGTCAGCCATTGATGGTTAAATTGTCAAGTCAACCAGACTAGAAAAGAGTGTAAAAAACATTTCAAGAGCAGAATGAAGATTCTTCTTCTGGAATGGATTCTGAAAAGTGTCTGTAAGTATACACATTTCTCAGTTGTTAACCCACCCTAGTAACTAATGGGAAAATTATATTATTGGCGACAGAAGTAGAAAGAATGTTGATGCAGACAATAAGATTGCCCTTTTATGTAAGGGCACAATTTTAGCACTAGGTAACCTAATTGTTTAATTTCACTATGGCATAGGAATTCCTTCTAAACTACAAAAATATGCATCAATGGCAAAGAAAAAGGGATTCCTGGCACAATTATTAAATACAAGTACATCCTGGCCTCGTCTTTGTAGGTAGCCAGAGGGAAGCTAAGGATCTGAATGCTGAATCATCTCACAAACACTTTGACCTATATATACTGTGTAGGGTGAAGTCTAAGAGGAAAAACTAATTAAACAACCAGCAATGAGGTAGCAATCATCCTCTTACTGAAGAGCTGTATAATCACCAAACTCTGAAGTGTTCCAAGCAAAAATTTTTAATGTTTAATAAATTGCAAGTTTTCTTCAAGGAAGAATATTTTCTCCTCCAAGAAAACCTATTTTGTGTTCAGAGGGAAAATGTAAAAATAGCAACACCACAAAGTATGACACTTTCTGTGATAAAGAGATCTGAGTGGGAGTAAATAAAAGATTTATTACATGAAAGGAAGACAAATAATGGTCTTTAAGAATTACCATTAAACTTTGTCAGGTTAAAAATTCTGGGGATGAGATTCCTATAGCTGTCCTAAAAGAAACTATTTTATAGCAAGAAGTTCTCTGTCTTAGTGTTTCAGAGTCATTTGATTGATGCCAAAAATTTCTTTCTTTTATTTAGGACTTATTACTTTTAAGTATGATTAGAGACATACACTTCCATGTTTGGCCGTCATCTCAGCTGCCTCCCCATATTCCCTGATCCTTGGATTTGCCATTTCTGGGGTATGGAAAAGGAAGCAAGAAGGTAATGGGGAATCTTTTCATTAGTCTCTCAGAAAGAGCACTCAGTATCATGACACCACTGTGGCCAACAACAAAATCACTCAATATCCCTAGAATGAACCTTATCTACAGGCCTTTCCAGACTTGAAATTCTTAATCTAAAGCAAAGCTCACTGGAGTGCCTAGGTGGCTCAGTTGGTTAAGCGCCCGACTTTTGGCTCAGGTCATGATCTCACAGTTCGTGGGGTTGAGCCCCACGTGGGGCTCTGTGCTCACAGCTCAGAGCCTAGAGCCTGCTTCAGATTCTGTGTCTCCCTCTCTCTCTACCCCTCCTCCATCCATTCTCTCTCAAGAATAACCTTAAAGAATACATTAAAAAACAAATAAAAATAAAGCAAAGCTCATTTAGCTTTTATCTAACCCCTATTTGTTAACTTGCCAACCCCACCATTATAAATTACTCTTTCTTTTGGCAAAGCCTCACAATGAGCTCTAGTGTTGCCTAAATGATGTGAAGGTTATCCCTTTTTGAGGTCATTAACAGAATCAGTTAAGTCTGGTTGTAACAACACCAAAGGACTGCTCGCTATATAAATGTTATACATCAACTTGACACCCTATCCTTGGTCCTCAATTTCCAGTATCAGGTAAGGGTGGGCCGTGAACTCATTTAAATGTTTTCTTTTGTTTTTTAAATCCCTTCAAGAACTCTTCAAATATCTTCTAATCAGTGTAAGGTAAATGCTTTAATAAAATGGCAACTTGTTCTTTTTGGTTACCCTTTTGTCAGTCATCTCTTCCTTTAGGTAGCATCCAAAAATTGAACATCTGAATGAGCTTGATTTCTGCCTTTTGATAATCTAAATTCTCTCTCAAATGAGAGCCAGTAGGATTTTTTGTTAGCTGGTTAGTTTTAATTTGTAAGTAATTTCCCTACTAATAAAAACTTGTTTCCCTTTTGGCTGTCCCTTTGAATGGCAACAGCCTCCCTGATTAGCAAAAAAGAAGTATCCTGTGACTCTGCCAGTGGCCTCCTCGGGTCCCTCCTCTAAGTGCCCCACTTATAGGAATGAGCCCCAAAGGACAAGAGCTCAGTCACAACTCCCTGTCATCAGAGGTTCTGTTCACTTACCTGCAACACTTCCCAATCACCTGAACCACCTGTCTCAAAACTGTAACTGAAGAGTAAAAGAGCACCAGGACCAGAGAGGCACAGAATGGGGCTTCCAACAGCTTGGCAACCCCAAGGGCAGCCCCTCCCCCCCACCTAGTGCCATTTCTCACTTTGGCCTTACCTCGCTGGGTCTGGGTAAATTGGGTGCTCTCTGGATCCTGCTCCATCATAACGGGATAATGAAATGAGGGAAGACTCCAGCAGCCTCCTAGCAGAGATTAAAAAAATGGCAATAATCCCTGTCAATTACCAACTCAGAGGTCATTCATAAGGAAAAATAGGGGGAGAGATAAATAACATCCCCCTTTGCAGCTAACTGACACCTGTAATCTGGGATCACACCTTCCTACAAACTAAATAAATAAATAAATGAGCTACAGAGCTCCCACACTGGGTATGGCCACTGTATATGCTGAATACTGCTCTTCAGTGAGAAATGAACAAGTGCTTCAGAGACATGATCTTATTTCTATTTGTAGTATCTCCAGCAGACAAATAGGAGGTTGGGATCAACACAGGAGGGGAAAATTAGGCATACCCAGAGATTATCATGTAGTGCCAACATTTATCTTGGTGTTCAGTTCCTCCATGTTACCCTAATCCACATTCCCTTATCTTCTACTCATTCTGCTCTGCCTACACCCTTTTTGTGAGAAGGAGTACTCCTCAGGCTCTCTTAACAACTGACAAAAATCTTTAATTATATAATCTAGCCCAATCATAAGTTCAACTGAGCATATATGATACACCCACATTTTATTGAGTACTTTTTTGGTGCCAGGTGAATACTAAGCACTTCACATATATTTCTTTACTTAAATCTCACCATAACCTGGAAAGGGAGGCATTACTATACAAACATGAGAACACTGGGCCTAAAAGTTAAGTATATGGCACTGCGGCACAGGGCTATTAAATGACAGCACCAGGACTCCATGAAGTTCTGTGAACTCCAAAATGCTTCAAACCAGGATGCTATACTGTAGGACCTTGTAGGCTCCAGGCAGGTAAAAAGTGTGTATGTATCCACTGTGAGTCCAAGCTAGAAGGTGGGCTTTGTATCACTGGCTCTTCCTGTTTTTTAAGGGAAGCCAGAAATCTGGACTTCTCCATGTAATCTCCTGACAGTTAAAGTTTAGCTAAAACATTTTTTTCCCTCTTTGTACAAGGGCCACTTTAAACACATCTGATAAATGCGGCCCAGGGACCCCCTAGTTTGCCATGTCTGCCACACTGCTTCCCAATTCAAATGTGCCTTGGCAGCCAATCAAGCTCCTGCCAGAGAACACATTTCAAAGGAAATGGTCTCAGAAAGAAATGCATATTGTTCCTCTCCAGCAGCATCTTGCCTGGCTCTCCCGGGAACAGGTCTCCGGCTCCCTGCCAGACTCTTCTTTAAAGCAGATCTGCAGGATAAGGACAGCAGCTACCAATCTTTTCCAATTGAGTTAATTCAATTCACTGTTATTAAAACCAGCTGGCTTTAGGTATAGTCATGTGCAGTCACTTTATCCCAGCAACTGGCTCACCAAAGCATTTCCCCTAACAGCCTGGGAAAGAGATATAGCAGAGGCCCTGTCAAGCTGGCTTGCTACCTTTCCTGCCCAGGACAACCAACAGTTACATGATGCTTTCTATCTAGACAAGGCCTATAACCCCACACATAAGACCCTTTACACAGTCCTACTACTGACGGGAGAGAACATTACAATGTAACCAATGAGGCAGAGAAGAAAGCAATAAAATACATCTCTCCGGTTGAAAACCTGAATCTTCAATGGTATCACTGTTTACAGCAGCAGAAATGCCATGTTTCATCAATTCTAAGAGCCACCCTCCCATTTATAGTATGTCTGAAATTGGGATGTATCTTATAAATGCATGACGCCGTTTAATTGGCAGGATTTTTTTTCTTTTCATTAGGGTCACATAAAATAATGACTAAAATAATGGTATGTCTCGGAGTTTTGCACCACAGAATGTTAGAGGAAGGGGCAGTGAGAGGCACACAGACTGGAGAAAGAAGAAAAGTGAAATTTCGAGAGGAGTATCTACTCAGGACTTTTATGCCATCTTAGATAAATACTTGTTCACTACTAATGAATTAGTTCTAGGAATTGGAAGGTTGGAGAATAGAAGCAAGACCTGAGAGCAGCTGACTTCCCTGGAACACCGAGAAGTTTGTTCCATCCCAAAGGGCTCTGGAGTCAGTCCTGGCCATAACAGCCCTGGCTTGTTATCCTCCAAATGGCTGCTTAGTAAGCAGAAGCCCTTTGGCAAAGAGCATCCTGCAGAGTGACCAACACATATCCTTCTTAAGTACTTCTGCCTGGAAAATGATGCTACTAAGTTGGGAAGCCAACATTACCCCCTACTTCTATGCTAAGGCTGTGCCAGTATTCAGAGAGAAGATGACTTTTTAAGAATGCTATAAAGGAGATTCTTGACCTGGGAGAGTTTGGATTAGATAATTTCAATTTTAATGATTCCGTTTTATAATCCTGCAAAGTCTACTTCCCACCTTACTTTCCTATCTTAATTAAGAAGACTTCTTTAAATCAGGGTAAAACCAAAATGTTAAGCTGTATCTCTGGGGAGTCCCTGATGAGGTTCTTCTGGAACATGCATCCCTTGTGCCTACTCACTACAGAGTCTGCTAGCACCATTTGCTCCCCAGGCAATACAATGGACTGGCAAGCCATATATATACATGGCATTTTAACTGCTAATACACAAAATCAGGAGAGCCAATTACTATGAATAGCACCCCCACACACTTATCACTGATTAAACATTAAGTTCTCGTCAATTACGAGTACTATCTGAAGGAATAAAAGACTTCTCCAATTGGTATTGAACAGAGAAAAGAACAAGAGCTACTAGATGAGTAAACATGACCACCACTCCTAGGAACCTCTAAGAAAGACCTTTCTCTCCTACAGTCAGCTTCCTACAAAGAGCCATCCATGGGGAAATGATACAAAATGCGATGAGATGGCAGCTGTGTGCCTTCTTCACTGGCCACCACAAATGTGACTTGAATTAACCATCTATCGTGCAATTCAACGATGGGAAATCAGGAAGGACTTAGGAGGGGCTCACACAAGCTTATTCAAGCTTGAAGCTACCTTTTCATTCTGACCTGTGATCACAATTTAGAAATGTATTTATTTATTGATGTTTGTTTATATTTTGAGAGAGAGACGGTGAGAGCCAGGGAAGGGCAGAGAGAGAGAAAGGGAGACACAGAATCTGAAGCAGGCCCAGGCTCTGAGCTGTCAGCACAGAGCCCGATGCAGAGCTCAAACTCACAAACCGTGAGATCATGACCTGAGCTGAATTCTGATGCTTAACTGACTGAGCCACCCAGGTGCCCCAAGAAGGGTTTTTAAAGACTCAGGTCACGATCTCGCGGTCCGCGAGTTCGAGCCCCGCGTCGGGCTCTGGGCTGATGGCTCAGAGCCTGGAGCCTGCTTCCGATTCTGTGTTTCCCTCTCTCTCTGCCCCTCCCCGTTCATGCTGTGTCTCTCTCTGTCTCAAAAATAAATAAAGGTTAAAAAAAAAAAATTTAAAGAGTCACTGAACCCCTGTCAGGGAAAAAAACAAAAACCCTCTTTCTTTACAAGTTTGCCTGGTTCGTTCTCTGTATCAGTGGCGTCCAAGTGAGACACACAAAGGTTGTGCTATTTCAATCCACTGGAGAACAGAAAGAAAATATCAGAACTTTTGTTTTATAATGTATGACCATAATGTATAACACACATGGATTGCTAAAAAGCCTTTACTAACAGAAGTATTTTTTAAAGTCTGGAGACCACTGCTCTATCAAACTATATCCTACTTTTAAGAAAATTCCACATTTAAAAGAATATGCGCAAATATATAAGAGCCATAAATATCCAAAACATAACCATACTCATACATAGAGCAGAAGAGCGAGAATGATAAAGCAAATGTGGTAAAATGCCAATATTTAGGGAATATGGGTAAAGAGTACATGGGATTTCTTTGCACTATTATTTGCAACTTTTCTTCTTTTCTGAAATTATTTCAAAATTAAAAACATTCAACATACAAAATTGAAAAGTAAACCACTGAAAACTAAAAAGAAAATGCTTCATTTTCAGAAGAATTGCTCACTTCTTAAAAAGGATTTCTTCAAGTATCAAGTTGCCCTAATGCCCCTAGGTAGGTTTGGTAAACTACAGGCCCCAAGTCAGCTGCCTGTTTTTATAAAGTTTTATTCAAACATAGCCACATCCATTCATTTATATATTGTCTATGGCTGCTTTGAAGCCAGGAAGGCAGAGTTAAGTACTATCAGGATAGTAACAGCCTTAAAATACTTACTACCTGGTCCTTTACAGAAAAAAAAATCTGCCCATCCCTGCTCTAAAATATTTGCTTACATAAAATCCTCTGAAAGATAAAGTGGAGTCACTAGGAAATGGAACAGAAAAACCTGAAATCAAAGTATTACACACTAGAATAAGTTATCAAAATTAATATTAAGCCCCACTAAAATCATTAGTCAATAGAAACACAATTCAAGCTATAAAATTCCTAACATTTTATTTTACTTTGTTTCATTTTTAGAGAGCGAGCGTGCGCACTAGTGGAGGAGAGAGGCAGAGGTGGGGAGAGAGAGAATCTTAAACATGTTCCACACTCAGGTGAAGCCCAACATGGCTCTATCCCACCACCCTGGGATCATGACCTGAGCTGAAGTCAAGAGTCAGGAGGCTCAACTAACTGAGCCACCCAGGCGCACCACCCCTCTTGCATTTTAAATGACCATAGCTATTTCTTCCTTCCCTGATTAATACTCTGAATATGTGCAAGGGGGTTCCCTAGATCCCCTAGATCCTTTGATGACTAAGAAAGCAAAAAAAAAAAAAAAAAAGTGGAAGAGATCTCTGGGAAAGAACAAAGTTGTCAGGGCAGGTGAGATGGGTCATCTAAAAAAAAAGAACTTTTGTTTCAAATCCAATGGATATCAGAGTTAAGAAGAAGCAAACCGTTTGGGTACTAGTCTAGACAGAATGAGTAAGCTGGTGACAACTTTTCCTTACTAAACAATTATGTCCTGAAGATATTCTTTTAACTAGTTGTCAGATCACAGAAAAAAAATCAATATCCTAAAGCAAACAGACATGTGCAAACCTTCTCTAATCACTGGAAAATATCAACTTGCCAGAATTCTGTGACCTATATGAGACGTAAAGCCTGCTCTGGGAACCTAAGAGGCCACTGATGCCCCATGCCCAAAGAGTAATTTCCCGGCCTGGCTTTGATGTCTGGGTGGTATTTGCTATTTCAGTTCTGGGAAGCCAAACCCAAAACTAATAGCTCCCTTCTGCCTAGAAAATAAAATCCAAATTCCTCAGCTTGGTATCCAAAGCTCTGTAGCCAAACTTCTCATTTCTTCTGGATATATGATACACTCTAGCCTGGTGGTTTTCAAACTTTTTGGTTTCAGAACTCCTTTAACATTCTTAAAAATTACTGAGGACCCCAAGGAGCTTTCGTTTATATGGGTTTTATCTATCAATATTTATATTTGAAATTGAAATTGAGGAATTTTTAACACAAGCATACATTCCATCATCCATGATAATCATAATAACCTTGTTACACGTCACACAGTGAAAACTACACTGAACACCTGTGAAACAGAGAGAGAACAGCTCAACATTATTACAAAAATAGTTTTGACTTCAGAGACCCCAGGCCATACTTTGAGAACCACTGCTCTAGCTAAACTAAACACACTCTCACTATCTCATCTATGCATTTAGGTTGGCCATTGCTTCTTTCTGGAAAGTTCTCTTTCCTCATTTCTAACTTAAAAAATCCTTTTAATCCTTTAAGGCTCAAAATCCTTTAAGGCTCCTCCATCCAAAAGTTTATACTCTCTTCCCCAAGACCCCCAATGCATTCTGAAACCTCCCTTCAAAGGCCTCTACCAAGTCACCTTGTACTACACTTACTGATAAGTATGTTTTGTCTCTGCTACTGGACTACAACCCACATGAAAGCAAGTACTGGGTCCAAGTTATCTTTTTGTCCCCATTAAAACTCCTATCCTAATTAACATGTAATGGGAGACCAATAAGAATATCTGTGAATAAATCAGCAGTCATAAGATTTGGAAGAATAAATAAGAAGATCTGACTGCCCCTCACTGACCCCATGACTTTCTGACAAGGATGCTAGATGTCCAAAAACTCACACTAAAACTCCTGAAGGAACAAGGTTTTCAGAAACTGCTTACATCACTCCTCATCCCTCTGGTCACTTAAGCTGCTCAGGTTAAAGTGCTGACATAGTTGTACTGATAAATGCAGTGCAGCCAGGTCCCTGAGAGGCTTATTAAATCAGAAAGTCAGAGGCTGGCTACTTGCCTGAGAAACTACCACAGATGCTCCTGCATGGTATATTGTTAAAAGAGACCTCATAGGGGAAAGAGGGCAATGATTTCAGGGGGATGGAGGGGCAGGAGGCCAAAGAAACTTGGATGCACTATTGCCTTATTCATTTTTGAATCTTGCTCTGCAAGCCTCCGATCTCTCCTTGGCGCATGCCTGGGCTGGGAGATGACAGCCCTTATTCTTCGTAAAAAATAATTGTGTGTTCTGAAATGACACCTCTATTATGATTTCCAAATTGACATCTCTGCTTTAAAGCGGAGGCATCCAAGCCTCCCCATTTCACACACTGGCAATTATCGTTTAAGTTATCCAACAATAGGCACTCATCTGATCACTGCAGGGCCCCCTATTTCTAGGGGTGCTCTTACAGCACCATGCTGTTGCCAGTGGAGCCTGGCAGGCAACTCCTGACCCTGTTATGGGGTAGACCAAGGCAAGGTGGCACTGCTACAAGGCTAATACCATCAGAGAAGAAAACAAATATACTATATTAAGAGCTCACAGTGCCTGTCCTATGAATTGGCCTTATTTTACTATCATCAAGAATAAACCATTCACAGGGCTCAAAACAATGCCTTTCACCATAACCTCTTTACAAAACATTAACGTATTCCTCAATGCCTCTGTGCAGCAGCAGACAGTAAAACATCAGAGCACAACATACCAAAAGGAAAGAAGCTGGAAACAGAATTCATATTCAGTATACAACCGTGTATTTAGTTATACAAAGTCTTACCTGAAGAGTCAGCCAGAATACTCTGGGAAAACCTGACCCTCTGCTAACTGTTTGGTGGGTGGTTCTTTTTAATACAATTATAAAATGATTGGTTGCCACTATGCTTTGCTCTTGTATATCCTCAACACATTAGACGATACTTATAATATTTCAATTTATAATAAAAACTCACTTTTGTCAGCATCTGAATTCAAAGGCCCAAGGTGATCTACATGGATGTGTTTATACTGTCTCCAAATTCATTTTCTCTGGCAGACTTGGAAGGTCTGCTCACAGAAGACCACAGACTTTTTTTTTTTTTTTTTTTAATTAGAAATTTAGACCAGAGGCTTTTCACCAAAGGATGAATAAGAACATATCAATGACGACAAGTCCCACAGCTAGTTCTGATACTCACATGCACGGATACCCGAGAAGCAACAGCTGTGATATACAGGTTTAGATTTTAATTAAGAGGCAGTGCATCCTAATCAACTTATTTTCCCCAAAATCAAGAAGAGATTTACAAAATCCAATAATCCTAATTTCTCAGCTAATTTTATTAAAAATAATAGATAATCCTCAAAAAGGCTACTCTAGACCAACTAATTTTACAAAGAATATATTGGGTAGAATCATTTACTGCTTCAATAACAGCAAATCCATACACTTCTTCTTAGATGATTTTTCATACTCATATTCCCAACCTGAAATTTAAAAAACCTTCAACGAAAGCCATCTGTTCTTAAATGACAGGCCACTGACCCTGGTATACTGCAAACACTATATATTATAAAATGAAGTAAAACCTTAGGGGTAACATCAGGAGAGCAAAGAGACTTAGTAAATGAAGCTTTACAAGAGAACAAGGAAAAAAGAATACAAAGTGGCTGGAGCATTTACTAACCAAAGGCAAAGAGGCAGCCTTCCTGGCTCATGTCTGTTCAAGTAATGAGGTTTCTGGAATCTACAGAAATAGATGAGGGGCAGAGACTCTAGCTGAGCCCCCAAACAATCCACTGTTAGCCCTTGAGCTAGCACAAAGCTCAGAGTACAACCACTTTTCTTATATCGTGGGTTCATTCTGAACTGCTTCTCTTAGTAACATTTGATTTTCACTGATTCAGCTCTAGGGTATACTGCTTGCCCTTCCACCCTGATCCTGACTTCAGCAACCTTCTTGATTCCTTTTGGACTCAGCATTTGACTCCACTGGAATAATTTCTCCACCATTTCCCTCTGTCTAGACAACATGAAATTGTCATAAATGACACCTAAAGTACAATTAGTAGAGAAACGGCAATTTCCACTCTCCTCCCCCGTTCCCCAAAAGAATTGCACATTAATGTCCTCTGGCACGTCAATCAACACTACCCTGAAGATTAACTCTGTGGAGCCTGGAAGCCATTTAATTCTCAGCTTACTAAATATTATGCCTTTCCCCCTCTACTATAATTAGAAGATGTAAATTGCCTTCTTTTCACTAGCACTAATGCTTGTAATCTCAGAGATCTGAATGCCTGCTAAATCAATACCTGTGGAAAAAAAAAAAAGTCCTTACAAACACCACTTTATCCAGCTGCATTTGATTTAGGGGACTCACAGACAAAAGCAAAAAGATAAAGCAAAAGTGAAGAAAGGCACTGAGAGAAAGGCAAGACTCAAGATCATCAGAACCAGGCAAATACTATTGTAACTATTATAAAATGGTTTGAAGACACTGCCAGTTCCTTGTGGGAAGTAACATTAAAAAAAAAAAAAAAAAAAACCAGCAAAACTGAAGGACAGCAAATCATGAAATAACTTATCAGTGATTTTTAATGGAGGGGACTTCCCCCAGGGAAATGGCAATGTCTGGAGACAGTTGTTGCAAACGGGTGGAGAGATGCACTGGCATCTAGTGGATAAAGGTCAGGGATACTGCTAAACATCCTACAACACACAGCACAGCCTCCCACAATAAAGAATTATTCAGACTTGGGGCGCCTGGGTGGCTCAGTAGGTTAAGCATCCGACTTTTGATTTCAGCTCAGGTTGTGATGATTTGTGAGATGAAGCCTACCTGGGATTCTCTTTCTCCCTCCCTCCCTCTCTCTCTCTCTCAAAATAAAAAAAATAAAAAAATAAAAAAAAAAAAAGGATTACCCAGCCCCAAATGTTAATACTATTAACTTTTGTTGAAAAACTCTCTAATACATCTCTAATACATCTTAAGATGTATGGTTGGAGACTAACCAAGAGAAACTCTTAGTAACTAATATATATCATAAGTCTGTGTTTTAGCTATAGAATCAGAATGCAGTTTAAATTCATCATCTTGTTTCACTTACTAGCTATGCGACCTTAGGGAAAGTCCATTATCTTCAGTGCCCAAATTTAAAGGGGAATCCCTATTTCACAAAATTGTTATAATTAAGAACGTATGTAAAATATAGTAGCCATCACACAATCCAAAAAGTACCGACTATTCTTTTCTTTCCTGGACTACAACTCCTAAAGTGTCTGCAGGGCACTCTGGCCACTCAAGTCACTATGCTCAAAAAGGTGATTCCTCAGGAAAAAAAAAAAAAAGACATGTGTTGAGAAGGATGAGTACTGTAGAGGCATAAACACTGGTATATGAACCCTAAGATATGAACCCTAAGGATCACATGTACCTCACCCAAACTAATAAAAGCAGTCATTTATCTACCAGTCTGTTAGTCTATCCAACCACTGATTCAAATCACGAGTACTTATTGTCTACCATTGGGTATATACTAGTATATAGGTTAGATATGGTCCCTATAGTAGTCTCCAAAAATGGACCCCAGAGAACCATACTTCTTAGTATTCTTGCCCTTGTTTGGTTTCCTCCCACACTGAACCTAGACCAGTCTGTTACTTGCTTTAACCAAGAGAATGTGGCAAGCTGTGCCAGTCTTGGTCCTAGACTTTGAAAGAACTGACAGCTTCCATTTCCTCCCTCTTGGAACTGTCACTTGGGGAGGAAGCCTTAAGCTGCTAGGTAAAAAGTCTGGCTATTTGGCTGGAGAAGTCGCATGGAGAGGAAGAGGCCTAGCTGTCCCAAATGAACCTCTAGGTGACTCTAGAGAAACCCCAAGCAAGACCAGCAGAACTTTCTATCTGAGCCCAGTCTATTCAAAGAACAATGAAAGATAATAAAATTGTTATTTTAAGTCACTAAGTTTTGTTGTGTGATGTGTTATACATCAACAGATGAATGAAACAGCTCCTGATCTTGAAGAACATACAAGCTAGTCGCGACAGCAGCATTAGCACTAAGTCGATGAAGTTCATTACAAGCCAGAAGTAATCACATCTGTACTCAAAGAAGCCCTGGCTACTATAACAGGACACCAAATAAGACATCTGGAAACAGATCTTAAACGATGAAACTCAATGCAAACTTGCTCACAGTGTCCAAAGCATAAGTTCTTGATATTGGTCAGAAATATCAACGTCAATTTAGAAAACCTTGCTACTCTTTCCTCCCTATCCCAGTCTGGCTCTCCATCTTTCTGAAACATACTTCTGCCCTGGACGGCTCCCTCTTAATGTAGAAGGTAGCCTTAGAATTGAGGAAATTAAGGCCATTTATGCTCCCTCTCTTATCAAGAGGCAGGACCAGGTGTTTTTTTTTGCACAAATCACTATAAAAAAGTGCAGGAAGGGGTGCCTGGGTGGCTCAGAAGGTTGAGCATCCAGCTTTGGCTTGGGTCATGATCTCCCAGTTCGTGAGTTTGAGCCCCACCTGCAGCCTGCTTTGGATTCCATGTGTGTCTCTCTCTCAAAAATTAAACATTAAAAAAAAAATTTTTTTTAAGAGTGCAGGAAAAATGAAGATAATACCCTATTCTCTGCTATGGGCTCAATTACTTTCTGTATTATTAAGCTTTCTAATAAAGAACTTCACTGTGTTCGCTGCAAGTGACTAATGGAAGTAACTAGCATCAGCTCTATCGCAATAGCCATTCCTTATCCACTCTTTATAGGCACCTCACTTTTTTTTTTTATGAACTTGGCTTACTCCAATTTTATAAGGTGAGATCTCAAAGATACCCCATAAAGCCTGAAGTCCAAAAAATAATGCCAACAGACCAAAAAAAAAAAAAAAGACCTGCAAGCATTATGCCACAGCAAAGGGATATTTTTGTTTTGTTTTGTATTTTGAGCAAAGTAATAGAATAAAGGGGAAAAAGAGCAGGCATTTCCTGAGCGTCTAACCTTGTAAAAGCAACTGATACTTAACTCATTTACCCTCACACAATTTTCCAGTTGAGGAAACTGACTTTCAGAAAGGCTCCTTAGCTGCCCAAGGTCACACAACAGAGCTAGAAATCAAATCCAGGATTTCTCAACTCCACATCTTTCTGTTAGAACACGTTACCAGAAGAGAGAAGACAGGAAACCTGAGGAGACTGTGAGAGTTAAAGCAACATACCATTACACAGAATAAAAGCAAAATAAAAGGTGATGAATAATACAAGAGATCTTAGTACACTACAGAGATTTGGAGGAATAGAGATTTGGAGGTGTCAAAAGAGTTCCCAGATGGTCTAAAACAGTGTTCTCTAACTTAGAGTGTATCAAAACCACCTGGAGAGCTTGTTAAAAAAGCACATTACATACCCCCCCCCCGGCCCTGCTCCCCCACCCAAGTTTCTGATTAAGTAAATATGGGGTGAACCCAGGAACTTCTATTTCCAGCAAGTTCCCAGGAAATGCTGATGTTCCTGGTCTGGGGACCACACTTTGAGAACAACCAGCCAAAGAGCTCACAATAAACACATTCTGATATATGCACCCTTCTCTCTCAGACCTCATCGTATCCAAAATAGTGCCATCAAACACAACTGCCAAATTTAGTGGCTCTATGAGGGACTAATAGTCAGCAACTCTGTTGGGATGAATATTACAACAATGCTCCTTTGCCTTCAAGGAGCGAACAGAAAGCGACCAGCCCAGCTTCTGCCTCAATTCTTTATGAGACAAGTGTGAGAAGGAATCAGAAAAGCATGCAAAGAGGGGCGCCTGGGTGGCTCAGTCCGTTAAGCGTCCGACTTCGGCTCAGGTCATGATCTCACGGTCCGTGAGTTCGAGCCCCGCATCAGGCTCTCTGCTGACAGCTCAGAGCCTGGAGCCTGCTTCAGATTCTGTGTCTCCCTCTCTCTCTGACCCTCCCCCATTCATACTTTGTCTCTGTCTCAAAAATAAATAAACATTAAAAAAAAAAAAAGAGGGGCGCCTGGGTGGCACAGTCGGTTAAGTGTCCGACTTCAGCCAGGTCACGATCTCGCGGTCCGTGAGTTCGAGCCCCGCGTCAGGCTCTGGGCGGATGGCTCAGAGCCTGGAGCCTGTTTCCGATTCTGTGTCTCCCTCTCTCTCTGCCCCTCCCCTGTTCATGCTCTGTCTCTCTCTGTCCCCAAAAAAATAAATAAACGTTGAAAAAAAAAAAGAAAAGAAAAGCATGCAGAGAAGACTGCTGGACTTCTGGGACACTAGACTGGAGAAATTTAAAGAAAAAAAAAAAGAGAGAGAGTTCCTTCTTGTTTTAATTTTAAAAGGATTACATCTGCTGAAAAGGAAATTAGGAAAATTTACAATGACATCAAAAAGAATGAAATACTTAGGAAGAAATCTAACCAAAGAGGTGAAAGACTTGCACACTGACACCAAAACACTGCTGAAAATAATTTTAAAAACACAAATAAATGGCAGGACGTCCCATGTTCATGGACTGAAAGACTTAATATTGTTAAAATGTCCATATTAACCGAAAGCAATTTATAGACTCAATGCAATCTCTATCAAAATTCCAATGGTGTTTTTTACAGAAAGAGAAAAAAAATCCCAAAATTAATATGGAATCTCAAAGGACCAACAGTCAAAACAATCTTTTTTTTTTTAAAGAGTTTTTATTCAAATTCCAGTTAGTTAACATACAGTGCAATAGCCAAAACAATCTTGAGAAAGCAAAACAAAGCTGAACACCTGACACTTCCTGGTTTCAAAACGTATTACAAAGTACAATTATCAAAACAGTATGGTACTGGTATAAAGGCAGGCACACAGAACAAAATAGAGAGTCCAGATATAAACGCTTGCACATGTGATCAAATGATCTTTGACAAAGGTGTCAAGACTACATAGACAATGGAGAATGGATAGTTTCTCCAACAAATGGTACTGGAAAAACTGGCTATCCACATGCAAAAAAAGGAATATAGGCCCTTATCTCATACCACATATAAAAATTAACTAAAAATGAAAAACCTAAATGTAAGACCTGAAACTATAAAAACTTCTAGAAGAAAACACAGAAGGGAAACACAAACAAAAAGAAAAAAGGAAAGAAAACATAGGGGGAAAGCTTTATGACACTAGAAAGTGCTATGATTTCTTAGATATTACACCAAAAGCACAGTCAAAAAAACAAAAACAAAAGTGGCTGTGTCAAACTTAAAAAACTCATGCACAGCAAAGGAAACAATCAAAAGAGTAAAAAGGCAATCGACAGAATAGAAGAAAATATTTGCAAACCGTTTATCAGATAAGGAGTTAATATCCAGAATATATAAGGAACTCCTAGGGATGTCTGGGTAGCTTAGTCGGTTAAGCATCCAATTCTTGATTTTGGCTCAGGTCATGACTGCGCGGTTTGTAAGTTTGAGCCCCACACAGGGCTCTGTGCAGACAGTGAGGAGCCTGCTTGGGATTTTCTCTCTCTCTCTCTCTCTCTCTCTGCCCCTCGCTTGCTCTCATTCGTTCTCTCTCTCTCTTTCAATCAATAAATAAACAAACTTAAACAAAAAAAAAAACTCCTACAATTTAACAATAAAAATCAAACAACCCAATTAAAAAATGAGCAAAGGACTTGAACATTTACCCAAAGAAGACATACATACAAATGGCCAACAAGCATATGAAAGGTAATCAACAACACTTATCATCAGGAAATGTAAATCAAACCACAATGAGATACCCACCTCATGCCTATTAGAATGGCCACTGCCAAAACAAACAAACAAAAAACAAAAAACAAAAAAAACCAGGAAATCAGTGTTGGTAAGGGTATAGAGAAATTGGAACATTGGCGCATTGTTGGTGGGATTGTAAATGATGCAGCCTCTGTGAAAAACAGTATAGAGGTTCCTCAAAAAATAAAAAAATAGAACTACCATATGATCCAGCAATCTTACTTCCTTTTTTTTAATATAATTTTTTTTTGATGTTTATTGATTTTTGAGAGAGAAAGAGACAGCGTGAGCAGGAGACGGGCAGAGACAGAGAGGAAGACACAGAATCTGAAGCAGGCTCCAGACTCTGAGCTGTCAGCACAGAGCCTGACATGGCGCTCGAACCCACAAACTGTGAGATCATGACCTGAGCTGAAGGAGGATGCTTAACTAACTGAGCCACCCAGGCACCCCTACTTCTTCTTCTTTTTTTTTTTTTTTGTAAGTTTATTTAATTTATTTATTCTGAGAGAAAAACGGTGCAAGAGATGGCAGGAGAGGGGCAAGGGAGAGAGAATCCCAAGCAGGCTCCACACTGTCAGTGCAGAACTGAATGCAAGGCTCAAACTCACAAACTATAAGATCATATCTGAGCGGATATCAAGAGTCAGACCCTTAACCAACTGAGTCAGCCAGGTGCCCCAAGCAATCTTACTTCTGAGTGTATATCCAAAAGAACTGAAAACAAGATCTGAAAGAGATATTTGCCCTCCCATGTTTACTGCAGAATTATTCACAATAGATAAGACGTGGAAGCAACCTAAATTTCCATCAACAGATGAATGGATTAAAAAAATGTGTATACATACATACATAGACACATAATATTTTATTCACCCTTTAAAAAGAAGGAGGGGTGCCTGGGTGGCGCAGTCAGTTAAGCGTCCGACTTCAGCCAGGTCACGATCTCGCGGTCCGTGAGTTCGAGCCCCGCGTCAGGCTCTGGGCTGATGGCTCAGAGCCTGGAGCCTGTTTCCGATTCTGTGTCTCCCTCTCTCTCTGCCCCTCCCCTGTTCATGCTCTGTCTCTCTCTGTCGCAAAAATAAATAAACGTTGAAAAATAAAATAAAATAAAATAAAAAAATAAAAAGAAGGAAATCCAGGATGCCTGGGTGGTTGTCAACTGAGTGTCCGTCTTCGACTCAGGTCATGATCTCATTGTTTGTGAGTTCGAGCCCTGCATGGGGCTCTCTGCTGTCAGCGCAGAGCCTGCTTCAGCTCCTCTGAACCCCCCCCCCTCTGTCCCTCCTCCACTCATGTTCTCTCCCTCTCTCTCAAAAATAAATAATTATTAAAAATTAAAAAAAAAAAAAAAGGAACTCCTGTCATATGCTATAACATGGATGATCCTTAAGGACATTATACTAAGTGAAATAAGCCAATTACAAAAAGACAAATATTACATGACTCCTCCTAAATGACGTATCTAAAGTAATCAAATTCATAGAAAAAGAAAACAAAATGGTAGTTGCCAGAGATGGGGGGATAGGGAGAATGAAGAATTGTTCCAGGAGTACAGTGTTCCACTCATGCAAGAAGAAAAGTTCTAGGGATCTGCTGTCCAACTATATGTAAACACTTAAACATACTGTACACTTAAAAAAGAGGGTAGGGTGATGCCAGGTTCCATTTGAAATTTATTTACAACCTGCTGGGCACAGAAGCCATTGTCTCCACAAACATTGGTGTGGTTGAACTGACAGTTAATGTGTTGTGACCTGGAATTCACCATTAAAAGGGTCACCCAAGCAAAGTCCTGGAGTTTATTTGGTTATTAATATGATTGTTGGCACATCCTATGCAATATATGTAAATTGAATTATGGTATTCATAAATTTAAAATTTATGAATAAAAGATAAAAATAAAGATGGGATTAAAGGTTGTGTATCATCCATTATCCTGTGTAATCAATAAACGATTTAATATTCTCTTGAAAAAAATTAAGAGGGTAAATTGATGTATTTTTTTTTATCACAATAAGAAAGACCAAAAAAGGGGGGGAGGTCCCATTTGCCACCAGAATAAAGGATAAAAGCCACCTTGCTGAAGCGAAGTGATTCAAGGAGACAGTGGGAAGAAACAAACAGAAATGTATAGGAATGTGTAGGGGAGGGAAAGAGTAAAAGAGGTAAAAAGATTCCCACTTGTACCGTGTGATGCAGCAAAGGAAAAGGGCACAATGTTAACAAACTGCAATTCTCTTTTTATGACAAGGTCATGCTTTCAGCCTTTGATTCCTTTATGATCACAATTTTCTACTCCTGTTCTAACTTGATTTTAATTTCCTGGCAGGTGGCATCCAAGCAGCCTTTTTGCTTGAACCCACTCCTCTACCCGAAGTCCTCTGCTCACAGGGAGAGTGCAGCCATTCTCCAAGATTTCACATAGTCCGTCATCAAAGGAAGGTTGATTTCATACTGCATAACCTGACATAACAGATAGCTGCTCATTAAAGTGTGACCCAACCAGCAAATAAGCTTGGCACCCCCACTTTCCCTCGTGGAAACAGAGGAGGAGTTTATTAATTGTTGCTATTAAAAAGTCAGGCAGCTTCTCAGGTGAGGGGGCTGTCAGCATGTCAACCCAAAGCCAGCAGGGGACCCCTGTGGGTGAATTAGGCAACTGGGTGGATAGAGGAGAGGATAGTGCAATGCCCAGTGCCTCTCCCTGGTGGAGCTGAGTGGTAGGGCACTCAGAAAACAACTGGCTACAGGGGCACCTGGCTGGTTCAGTTGGTAGAATCATCAGCCCCAATTTCGGCACGGAGCCTACTTTAAAAAACAACAAAAACACACTTGCCTACATAAAATCATCAACACAATCTGCTTGAGCTAATGCAGTGGTAATCAACACAAAATTGAAATTAAGTTAAGAAACAGCCCAGTGCAGGGGCGCCTGGGTAGCTCAGTTGGTTAAGCGTCTGACTGCAGCTCAAGTCATGATCTCGTGGTCCATGAGTTCGAGCCCCCCTCTGACAGCTCAGAGCCTACAGCCTGAAGCCTGCTTCAGATCCTGTGTCTCCCTCTCTCTCTGCCCCCCCCAACTCACACTCTGTCCGCAAGCGCTCTCTCTCTCTCTCTCTCTCTCTCTCTTAAAATAAACATTAAAAAGGGTGATGGGCATTGAGGAGGGCACTTGTTAGGATGAGCACTGGGTATTGTATGAAAACCAATTTGACAATAAATTATATTAAAAAAAGAAAAGAAACAGCCCAGTGTAGATTAAGGCACAAATGAAGTTCCATGCCTTGACTAAACAGACAATAACTACACAACTCCCACTGATAGTTATTATGTAGGAATACAAACCAGATCTTCTGTTTTGTTTTGGTTTTTTTCAATAGAATCCAGAAATGTGGACTTATGTGGAAAAAACTGAAATTTTTTTTAAACACTATAAAGGTCAAACAAACATACCTGAAAGTTATTTTGTAATCTCTGGGTCAATATTACAGGCCAGCCAACTAAAGCCAAATCTGCTCACATGAACACGTTGTCAGGAATGCTCCCAAAAGAAGTAACACGTACTGGATCCTCCCTTCCCCGTAAACATAGAAGAAATCCAAGAGGAGGAGGAGAAGCTACCTACATGGCTCTTAAGAGCTGGGTCTGAGTAAAGCAAAATGCATTATGCAAACAGACCCCCAAACACCTGGTGTTACCGTCTTGGCAAAACCTCCAATGCGCCCATTGGAGCACTACTATGAACAGATACAGTAGAGAAGGGGATCTGCAGGGGGAAGAGTGAGTACATGGGAAATTGTTACTAGTGTATCTGCAGCACACACGTAGATCCCACTGTAGTCCCTGTAACACTCCAACACTCTGAGCTGACAGAACCGATCTTTTCAAGTTCTCAGTATGTACACAAAGCACACAGCCAGCTCTACACCATTCAGCCCCAGAGAGAGGGCCGACAGGGAATAATTCAGATCAGTCTTAACAGGTGCTAATTTGACGGGAGCAGTGGGAGAAGGGCTGCCAGTCAAGCATACTGCCTGGAGGGCCTAGAGGCCCACACCCTGCCCCCCACACCAGGGCAAACCTTCTCCCGTGCAAACAATCCCCAAGACAGATAAAGAGCAGGGTTGGAAAACCTTGCTTCAGGGCAGATAGGAGAGGAAACTAGAAACTCTTTATGCACATATGCCAGCTCTTAACCGTCAAAGAATCTTACCAAGAGCCAATACTTAGGACATCTAGTACAAAGCAGAGAGAAGTGAGAAGTGAGAAGAGAAGGGAGAGAACACCAGTGCAGAAGCCCCCTACCTACCTCTTTAGGGCCTTCATTATCAGAATGCCTTCTATTACTATGGCACCTGACTCTCTTCCAAATCACGTTTACTTAAAGCAGGGACTGGTAAACCACAGCCTGTCAGCCAAATCTGGCTGCCTGCCTGTTTTTATACAGCCCATGAGCTAAAAACGGTATTTATATTTTTAAGTAGCTGAAAAACATCAAAAGAAGACTATTTCGTGACACGTGAAAATTATATGAAAATTGCATTTGTGTCCAAAAATAAAATTTTATTGGAACAGAGCCACACTCATTCACTTACATGTTGTCTCTGGCTGCTTTCAAGCTACAATGGCAGAGTTCAATGTTTGCAACACAGACCGTATGGCCTACAAAGCCTAAAATATTTACTATCTTGCCCTTCACAGAAAAAGTTTGCCAACCCTTGATATAGAAGACATAACCAGGGATCATGCTCAGAATTCAAAGAGGCTCAAATATAGAGTGACCTAGTTGGGCAGGTGAGCAGCGAAGGTTAAAAAAATTAACACTGATACCTCTTCCACCCTATCCTCATCTTCATGTTGCCCAAGAAAGAAATGGGCTTTCTAATTACCCCTGAAGACAAATAAGTCAAATACCTAGATGTTATTGCCTTATGATAGGGCAAGAGATGACTGGTTTCTCCCAATTACTTAACAAGACCCAAAAGACTAGATGGCCAAAAGCCAGTAAGTGAATGTAAAAGATGGAACCAAGGTTCTGTCTCCCTCATACAAGACTGCTGGAGAAGAAAAGTATATGAACACGTCCAGGTTGCAGATATTTAGAATAAAACAAAAGTCCTTTCCAACCTTGAGGAACAGGTTCCTGAATACCCAGTGGTAGGAGAATTTACTACTAAGAAACTTAACAACCTTTTGGGAGCAGAAACAAAAACAAAACAGCAAACCAGGATTGGGGGTCCCAATCTATGAAATTATATTCACTAAAATAAAATAGGAAACAGAAATATCTTAAGTTAGTAACAATGAATACCATACAGTTAATTTTCTTTTACCGTTAACAATGTTCATACTTTTTGGCCCCAGCAATTGTACTTCTAAAAATTCATCCTCCTCTAGAAACACCCGCACAAGTACACAAAGATGATGCAGCACTGTCTGTGAAAGCAAAAACCAGAAACAATCCAGATTCTACAATAGGGCACTGGTTAAATTAACTGTAGTGCTGGATTACTATGTCACAGCCAAAAAGAATGCAAGAGATCTATATACACCAACATGGGGAAACGTCCACGACGTATTAAATGAAATATGTAAGTGGCAGAACAGCAGATTTAGTATAACCCCATTTTTACAAATAAAGAAAAAATGGGGGCACCTGGGTGGCTCAGTCAGTTATGCGTCTGATTTCGGCTCAGGTCATGATCTCGTGGTTTGTGGGTTCAAGCCCCGCGTCGGGCTCTGTGCTGACAGCTCAGAGCCTGGAGCCTGCTTCAGATTCTGTGTCTCCCTCTCTCTCTCTCTCTCTCTCTCTCTCTCTCTCTCTCTCTCTCTCTCTGTCCCTCCCTCATTAGCCCTCTGTATCTCTCTGTCTCTCAAAAATGAACAAAAACATTTAAAAGAATTAAAAGAAAAAGAAAAAATGGGTTTTGATTTTCACAGAAAACAACTCTGGAGTTAACACATAAATTGTTAACTGATTAGCACCGCAGAGGACATTCTTTATCAGACATTTCTGTAATGTTTTAATTTTCACAAATGAATTTGTTTTATAAGCAGAAAAAACAGACCTCAAAATGTCCACTGATTATCTCTTGCTCACTATAGCTTTTTGAAGCTCTCCCTTTCTTACAATTTCAATAACATGCCATTACAGTTTGAGGGGGCAGGGTGGTGGATAGCAAGGCTTTGTTGCAGATAAGATGCCCGCTAAAGAGGCTTTACTTCTTTATTTGTTTAGCCACTCTTCCTCCAAACATTTAAGGCCTTTCTAATTCTAACATAAATTATTGACTTCTGCCTTCTGGTTTTCTCCCGTCTCAAGACACAAATTACTCTAAAAGGGTGTGATATTACCTAACTTTGATTTACCCTATTTAGCAGAGCCTCTTCAGTCTATTCCCAATCAGCAACCACAATGATCCTTTAAAAATATGAGATCATGCTACTCCACTTCCGATGGCTTTCCAAATCACTCAGAGTAAGAGGTGAAATCCCTTAAATGGCTTAGAAGGCCCTGCATAATCCGGTCCCCATTACCTCTCCAACTTCATCTTCTATCACACCATCCTTTGCTGTGCTCCAGCCAAGCTTCTCAGGGATTTTGCATTTGCCTCTCTTCTAGCTAGAATGCCCTTGGCCCTAATGTTTATAGAGTTTACTCCCTTACTTCCTTGAGGTCTCTGCTCCAATGTCACCTTCTCAGACTTCCTTTGATCCCCCATTTAACACTGCAAACTGCCATCCCGGCACCTCCTACATTTTAAAATATTCTTCTCCAGGGGTGCCTGGGTGGCTCAGTCGGTTGACCGCCCAACTTGAGCTCAGGTCATGATCTCCTGGTTCGTGGGTTCGAGCCCCACATTGGGCTCTCTGCTGACAGCATGGAGGCTGCTTGGAATTCTCTCTGCCCTTCCCCCACTTATGTGCATGCACACACGTTTATACTCTCTCTCAAAAATAAACATTAAAAAAAAGAATTAAAAAATAAATAAAAATAAAATATTCTTCTCCATCAAACTTATCACCATCTGGCATACTAGCTAGCTATTTTATCTAATTTATTGTCTTTCTCCCATCACAATGAGAGATTTACTGCTGGTGCTTAAATAGTGTCTGGTACACAGCAGGTGCTTAGTAAACATTTGTTAACTGAATGAATGAATCCATCAATGTAATTATTTCACTAGCCCAATGCCCCAGGTTTAAGAGCCTTGCTCATGCATGTGACAGCCCTTGCCATACTCCTCAGTTCCCTTCTATAAGGCCTGGGCTTACCTTCCCCTTCACCTCTCTTAAAACTAAGCTTTCTTGGGGTACCTGGGTGCCTCAGTCAGTTAAGCGTCTGACTTCAGCTCAGGTCATGATCTCACCGCTCGAGTTCAAGCCCCATGCTGGGCTCTGTGCTGGCAGCCCAGAGCCTGGAGCCTGCTTCAGATTGTGTCTCCCTCCCTCCCTCCTTCTCTCTCTCTCCTCTCTCTCTCTCTCTCTCTCCCTCTCCCTTCACCGCTTGTGCATGGTCTCTCTCTCTCAAAAATAAACACTTAAAAAAAATTTTTTTTAGGGGTGCCCGGGTGGCTCAGTCAGTTAAGTGTCCGACTTTGGCTCAGGTCATGATCTCGCAGTTCATGAGTTCGAGCCCCGCATCAGGTTCTGTGCTGACAGCTCAGAGCCTGGAGCCTACTTCAGATTCTGCGTCTCCTCTCTCTCTGGCCCTTCCCCTCTCAAGCTCTGTCTCTCTCTCTGTCTCAAAAATAAAAAACATTAAAAAAATTTTTTTTAATACCTTTTTAATTTAAAAACTAAGCTTCTTATTCCACCATCAGTTTTGACTCCTTTTTGATTTCTCACTACCTGGTTCTCTCTTTTCCCAGAACAAGTCATGATTTGATCATATCACAAATTAATTTCTCTTGCTTGAGGATTCTTACCTACTTGTCCTCAAATGCCAAACTTGTGAATAAGAATTCAAAAGTTCGAAAAGATTTATTGTAACTTGAATACCAAAGACAATCATTCCACCAATTTTTTAGGGGCGTAATTAGAGGTAAATCAAAATTCTCTCTTAATATGGATTCTGTCCCCCACAAAAAAAGAACCTAAAATCATCTCAAAACTAAAAAATTCTGGTAATTTTAATGCTCAGACACCCCAAAAAAGAGAGAGAGCATGCACCCACTTTCTCAAATTTGAAGCATCCTACTGTAAGCAGATTCAGTGGAAGCCTTCCACAGAAACAAAAGAAACATAAAGCACCAATGGGAAACAGAACCTTCACATTTCATTTGGCTTACTCACATCTTATGTGGAGCTTATCAAGACCAAGTATTCTATCACTGGGACTGCGGAGAGTTTTTTTGTTTTTGTTTTAGTAATCTCTACAACCAACATGAAGCTTGAACTCACAACCCCAAGCTCAAGAGTCACATGCTCTTCCAAGTGAGCCACAACCAGGTACCTCAGGACTGCGTGGTCTTTAAGGAGAAACAACGACAACACTGACGGGCAGAGGTACTGGCATCGACGAGAGGCCAAGCCAAAGACTAACAAAACGGTAGCAACTGGAAGCTGTATAACCAATATCTCTGGTGAACACAGAAGCAAAAATCTTGAACAAAACACTAGCAAACTGAATCCAACAATACATTAAAAAAATTATTCACAAGCAAGTGGGATTTGCTCCTGGGTTGCAATGGCGGCTCAGTATTTACAAATCAATCAATGTGATATGTCATTTCAAAAACAGGAAGGAGAATCATACGATCATTTCAACCGAAGCAGAAAAAAAGTATTTGACAAAGTACAACATCCATTCATGATAAAAACCTTCAACAAAGTAGGTTTAGAAGGAACATACCTCAACATAATAAAGGCCATATATGAAAAACCCATAGCTAGAATCATCCTCAATGGGGAAAAACTGAGAGCCTTTCCCCTAAGGTTATGAACAAGACAGGGATGTCCACTCTCACCACTTTTATTCAGCATGGTATTGGAAGTCCTAGCCACAGCAATCAGATAACAAAAAATGAAAGGCATCCAAATAGGTAAAGAAAAAGCAAACTGTCACTATTTGCAGGCAACATGATACTATGTATAGAAAACCCAAAAGACTCCACCAAAAAACTGCTAGAACTGATAAACGAATTCAGTAAAGTCACAAGATACAAAATCAGTGTACAGAAATCTGTTACATTTCTATATACCAATAATGAAGCTTCAGAAAGGGAAATTAAGAAAACAATCCCATTTACAATTGCACCAAAAATAATAAAATGCCTAGGAATAAACCTAACCAAAGAGGTGAAAGACCTATACTCTGAAAACTATAAAACGGTGATGAAAGAAAGTGAAGATGACACAAAGAAATGGAAAGACATTCCATGCTCATGGATTGGAAAAACAAATACTGTTAAAATGTCTATACTGCCCAAAGCAGTCTACACATATAATGGAATCCCTATCAAAATACCAACAGCATTTTTCACAGAACCAGAACAAACAATCTTAAAATTTGTATGAAACCACAAAAGACCCACACAACTAAAACAATCTTGAAAAAGCAAAGCTGGAGGCATCACAATTCCAAGACTGGAAGTTATATTATAAAGATGTGGTAATCAAAACAGTATGGTACTGGCACAGAATCAGACACACAGATCAACAGAACAGAAAATCCAGAAATAAACCCACAATTATATGGTCAATTAACCTTCGACAAAGCAGGAAAGAATATCCAATGGGAAAAAGATAGCTTCTTCAACAAATGGTATTGGGAAAACTGGAAAGCTACATGCAAAAGAATGAAACTGCATCACTTTCTTAACACAATACACATAAATAAATTCAAAATGGATTTAAGACCTAAATGTGAGACCTGAAACCATGAAAATTCTAGAAGAGAGAACAGGCAGTAATTTCTCTGACATGGGCCAGAACAACTTTTTTCTAGATAGGTCCCCTGAGGCAAAGGAAATAAAAGCAAAAATAAACTATCAGATTACATCAAAATAAAAAGCTTCTGCACAGGGAAGGAAGCAATCTACAAAACTAAAAGGCAACCTACGAAATAAGAGAAGATACTTGCAAACAACACGTCAGATAAAGGGTTAGCATCCAAAATCTATTAAAAAAAATTATAAAACTCAACACTCACAAATAATCCAATTTAAAAATGGACACAAGACACAAACAGATATTTCTCCAAAGAAGACACAGATGAGGGTGCCTGGATGGCTCAGTCAGTTGAGCATCTGACTTCTGGTTTCAGCTCAGGTCATGATCTCACAGTTTCTGGGACAGAGCCCTGCGTGGGGCTCCTTGATGACAGCTTGGCGCATGGTTGGGATTCTCTTTCCCGCTCTCTGCCCCTCCCCCGCTTGCTTGCATCTCCCTCCCCCCCCCATCAAAATAAATAAATAAATAAAAACTTAAAAAAAAAGAAGACATACAGATGGCTAACAGGCACATGAAAAGATGCTCATCATCAGGGAAATGCAAATCAACACTACAATGAGATATCACCTCATACCTGTCAGAAATGGCTAAAATCAATAACACAAAAAACAACAGGTGCTGGTGAGAATGTGGAAAAAAGGGAACACTTGTTCCTGCAATACTCCTACAGTCACTCTGGAAAACAGTATGGAGGGTCCTCAAAAAATTAAAAATAGAACTACCCTACAATTCAGCAATCATGGTACTGATTATTTACCCAAAGAATACAAAAATACTAATTTGAAAAGACAGATGCACCCCTATGTTGGATGAATGGATAAAGAATATGTGGTATGTATACATTAGAATATTATTCAGCCATGAAAGGGAATAAAATCTTGCCGATTTCAACAACATGGATGAAGCGAGAATGTATAATGCTAAGTGAAATAAGTCAAAGACAAATACCATAAGATTTCACTCCTATATGAAATTGAAGAAACAAAACAAATGAGCAAAGGGGGAAAATACAGACAAATCAAGAAACAGACTCTTAACAATGGGGGGGGGGGGGGAGGCTGGAGATGGGTCAAATAGGTAATGGGGATTAAGGAGTACACTTGTAATGAGCACCAGGCGATTAAAATAAAAACATAAAAACAAAACAAACAAACAAAAAAACGAGAAACTATATGATGCTGGTGCACTCGAGGAATATGCAGGCCCTGAGTCAGTGGGAGCCAATATGAAGGACAGCTGATCAGGTGCAATACGACTTATCAAAGGCTTCAGGACAAGCAATACACAAGTTAGAAACAGCATGACAAGGAGCGCCTGGGTGGCTCAGTCAGTTAAGCGTCCGACTTTGGCTCAGGTCATGATCTCATGGTTCACAAGTTTGAACCCCACTTTGGGCTTTCTGTCAGCACAGAGCCTGTTTTGGATCCTCTGTCTCCCTTTCTCTCTGCCACCCTTCCACTCTCTGTTTCTCTCTCTCCCCCCTACCTCAAAAATGGAAGAAAGGAAGAAAGGAAGGAAGGAAGGAAGGAAGGAAGGAAGGAAGCAAGAAAGCAAGAAAGCAAGAAAGCAAGAAAGAAAGAAAGAAAAAGATGCCATAACAATGAAACATGAGAGGAACAAGTTCTAGGTCACCTGAGCTCAGGTTTTTGTAGGTGTCTTCCATGTACAACTCTAGGTAACGCCACTTCGTTTATTCAACAAGAAACTATTGAGCCAAGATGTAATATAATAATGGGTCTTTTTTTTTTTTTTTTTTTACTAAGAAAGCCAAAAAACATATACTTCATACTGAATCATAGGGGATATAATTTCAATTCCATTTGTTGAATTCAACTACCATTTACTGAGAACCTACTATGTGCCAGGTAGTATTCTAGGGACTGTAGGCATATAGACATAATCACTGACTTCAGGGAGCTCAATGACAGAAAGGGAAACATTTTCTGTCACGGGTGCAATATTACAAGGAAGTATCTATATCTCGTACAAGCAACAAAGATAAAGTGATTATTTGGGGGCATTCAGGGAAGTTTTAGTAAAAGGAAAAAGTGACAGAGGTATGAGGTTTTGAATAATAAATTGAGTGTACTCCCATCCAAAGAAACTGAACATAATTTTATATATACATATGTACATATATACGTACACATATATATACACGTATATATGTACTTATGTATATATAAACTCTCTAGTCCCAGTAAGGTCAATGGCTCAGAAAAGCTACTAAAGATGGACCTCTCTCTCTATATTATGATGAAGCTTTAAAGACTGGTATTTTCCTAATTTCTAGGTCACCCTCTTGTGGATCCAGGACTAGCCTTGCAGATATATCCATTTATTTTCTTCCATCAATGATGTTTCTGCTGAGAGCTCCCTGGAAAATCCCCATGTGACTAAAGCTGAGGCATCACACAAGTTAGGTGGCCCATAAAGCCTCACCAAATTCCAAAGCAATTCCTTCACAAAAGTCTAAAAATACCCGAGAAATCAAATGAGGGCTTCTAACTCTAACCTTCAATGTTCTGGGCCAAATTTCCCCAATCTTCTTTGATAAGGGAAAAGTGCAGATCAAAAGACATCAGCTCTCAGAATACACTCAATCTTATTAAATACTTCAGACGAAAGGCCTTGTCACCTATCAGGATAAAGAATGCAGAAATAATTCAGTTGAGGAGGATTAGGTCAGATTTTGATCTCCCATTCGTTGGGATGATTATTTTTTTAAAGCAGGCTTCACACTCAGCACAGAGCCCAATACCGGGCTTGAACTCATGACCCTAAGACCTGAGCTGAAACCAAGAGTTGGGCACTTAACCAACTGAGCCACCCAGGAGCCCCCATCATTCGTTGGGATTTTTACAGTGCTTCCTTAACTGGGATGACTTCAAAAAAACTAATCAAGGGTACCTGGATGGCTCAGTCAGTTAAGCATCCAACTCTTGATTTCGGCTCAGGTCATGATCTCAATGTTTGTGAGGTTGAGCCCCTGGATGGGTTCTGTGATGGCAGGGCAGAGCCTGCTTGGGATTCATTCATGCTCTCTCATTCTCTCTCATTCTCATTTTCTTTCTCTTTCTCTCTCTCTCTCTCTCTCTCTCTCTCTCTCTCTCTCTCGCCCCTTCTCCCGCGTACGTAAGCTCCTGTTCTCTCTCTCAAAATAAACAAACATTAAAAAAAAAAAAAAAACCCACAAACTAATCAATGCAGTTCTATGACAAATAACTAAAACACTGTTTCTCATGTATCCCGAGAAATACTGTGTTGATTACATTTCTACCTGGAGGCAATAATTACAAATGATCTATCAGACCTCCAATTTCTTACAGAGTTGACTGAAGAGCCCCCCACCCCCACCCCCAGGCAATGATCTACATGAGCAACAGAGGTTCTGATGGAGAAAACTGATGTGAAAGCACTAATTTCAAGAGGAGGAAAGAGTGCCCTCTTTAGGACCTAGGGGTTTGAATCTACCTTTGCAATAAGCACCTCTTAAAAAGTCATTTTCCCTCTCTGCATCTAAGTTTTCTCATTAAAAACAAAACAACAAAAAAAAAATCTGGACTAAATAACCTCTAGGGTTTCTCCAGTTTTAAGATGCCATGTAAATACTTTTCTCTTTTTCCTAATACCAGCCTTTCAAACTCATAGGGACTCCTGCTGTAAGCTGCAGGGAGCCACAAAACCCTGATCTGCTAGATTCTGGGCTATGAGACCCAAAAAGTTTCTGGTGGTGAGGAAAGGGCCTGCCACTCAAGTTACAAGTTGTATGCTGGAGTCAGGACTACACAGACAGCTTGCCTTCTACTGCCCGTGGGCAAAAAGAGACAAACCATGAACTGGTTAATACAGCTCAGCAACATACAGCTATACTGAAATATACTCTTGTGCTTAATATTCTCGCTATTTGCAAACACTATGAATTAAATCAGCAGCACCGAGGATCAAAATATGCCTCTTTAGTCTATCTCCCACTACAAAGTCAAATGAATAAACCCTCTCCCTTCAAGTAGTCTAGGCACACAACAAGGACACCTTTCTTGCCAGCCAGCCTAGCCGAGCAGCAGCAACAGCCCAACAGTGACACCTGCTGGGGAAATAAAAGCAAGGGCTGGCTCATCAGCTAGAGAACATCCGGTTCCTTTTGAAGGTGGCAGAAGGGGCTAATTAGCACCTGTATGTATTAGTAATTTACACTACAAGGCAGCCACTCAAATCACGAGGAAGTGATGCCCCTTCTGTAAAGGGTGTGCACTTGGAACATTCTACAAATGTACCTCACTTTTGAGCAGGCTGTCAGCCTTCACAGTGCATTTCATCCTGGCTCATCTTAAGCGACTCCATAAATAACGTAACTACTGTATTTTACAATAAAACCATGCATTATTTGCATATTTTAAAAGAAAAAATATACATGCACAATTGTTCACAGCAAGATGACAAGGGATTTCATTTACTACAACATACAATTTTATTTTATTTTATTTTTTTTAATTTTTTTTTTTTTAACGTTTATTTATTTTTGAGACAGAGAGAGACAGAGCATGAACGGGGAAGGGGCAGAGAGAGAGGGAGACACCGAATCGGAAGCAGGCTCCAGGCTCCGAGCCATCAGCCCAGAGCCCGTGGCAGGGCTCGAACTCACGGACCGCGAGATCGAGACCTGAGCTGAAATCAGACGCTTAACTGACTGAGCCACCCAGGCGCCCCTACATCATACAATTTTAAATGTTTGAACTTTTTAATTTAAAACACATAGATTCTGGGTTTTAAATGGTCTATTTTATCAAGAAGTTATTAACATTTTAGTCACATGTGACTATTTACATTTCACTAAAATTTAAAAATTTAAACATAGTTCCTCAGCTCACACTAGCCATATGTAACTAGTGCCTACCACACTGGACAGCACAGATACAAAACGCTTCTATCACTGTAGAGAGTTTTATTGGATGGCATTTCTCTAGAGAAACATATTATTTTCAGATGCACTTATACAAAGAGGGCATATAAATGAATGAAAGCTGGCCAAGTGTTGATAATTTTTAAAGTCAGGTGATATGTATATGAAATTTATTATACTTTTCATTTTTATATGTTTGAAGATTATCATAATAAAAAGTTAAAGGAAAAGAAAAATGGTTCACCTAAAAATGAGGTATCACAGTAAGGAACATACCACGGACGACAGTTTAGAAAAATCTTTAGTCACACACACCAGAATGCAAATCCCCACTCAGCAAACTACTCATAGATCTTTAACGAGAAACTTGACTTCTCTGAGCCTTACTTATCTCAGCTGTAAGATGAGAAATTTAACACCTGCCTTGCACAGAGTTATGGTGGAAATTAAAGTTAATACAAAGACACAGCACCAGACACAGTACCTAATATACAGTGACCCTCAGTAATTGGTGTCTCTAATTATTATCAAACAGTAGAGTTTATTTTAAACCACTCAGGTATTTCTCCGAACAATAACACATGAAAAGGCACTGCTACAATTGAATGGACAAAGGATGACCAGAGGCCCACTGGTACTGTGGAGACAGGCACTTGTAGTAACTTCAGTTACTTTTAGAGCAGTAACTGAAGACAGTCCTTTTACAGCTACCTTTCACAAACTTTTTGTATGCCTGCTCTACGTCAGGCACCGTGCTTGCTCCCTTCCCACCTCTCTTGACAAAGAGGAGTAACAGTCTCAGGCTCCTCTGAGCAAGGCAAAATATTTCAAAGCTGGGAATTTAGGAGATGTTAACTCAGAACTGGTGTCAATTATTTAAGCATAGTAACAGCTTCTATTAGTCTATCTTTCATATCCAACCAAGTGTCCCTATCTTCCCCTTAGCAACTACCCCCTAGTAACCACCTACTATCTGGCATTCAACATGCTCTTTCCTGCCTTATAATCTGCTGGTCCCCTAAAGTAAAAAGGTCTTTCCCTTTCCAAATCCTAGTCATCTTTCAAGGCTTGGTTTTGTACAGCCTTCTTTGATGGTACTTCCCTTTCTGTGAAATGAGACTGCATTTAATCTGAGTACCACACAATGAAGCATTTGGGTCATCTACATTTTTTATATAATTGTATGTAAATAAGTCTTGCCTCTATAATTAATACCCCCAGTGGGTAAAGACCAGGTATTATACTTCTTTTGTATTCCCTACAGTGCCTGGCACAGTGCTGGAAAAATTGTAACCATTCAACAAATACTTATTAACTGGGTAACTCTCTAAAGCATTCTCCCAAAATAACAAGTACATTATGTGCACAATCCATATTCCCACCCTTGTTAGAAGCTTATGTCAGAAATTTCAGTTGCTTCAACAGAGGATGTAATGCAAAGCAATATGCTGTTTGGATCCAACAGGCATATTCTGGGAGTTGGTGATTACGCTAGATGTGACCTTTACAGAATTACAGAAAGAAGTCCCTAATAAATCAAGATAGATGCTCACATAGCCATACATGGAACATGTGGTGGGCGGGTAACTACACCCACTCTGTTTCTTCCATGGAAGAGTTGCCTGGGATGCCGATCTGAGTATGGAGAGGCCTTCCTTCCGTGAATTATTCTTCTTCCCCACCTTGAGGTGAATGTCCATCTGGAAGATCTCCTCAAAGAATCTTAATTAAGCAACTAACTTGCTATCCAAAAAATATGTTATCTCTAAAGCAGACTTTCCTCAACACATATATACACATATTATTTTCTTTTTCCTTTGTCAAGTTGCAATGCTCCAGAAGGTGAACACAGTTGTCCAAAGAGACACAACTGAAAAAAAAAGCCAATACACTAATCTGTACCAAGCAGGTTCTCTTTTACTACCTATTTCTAAGCACTGTGGACCATTTTCTTTTTCCACAATAACCAGCGCTGCACATACAATCCTCCAAGAAGGTCAAAGAACAGGGCAGAGGAAGTCAATGGCTCCACCTCCATTTACATCCCTATCCTGATCTGCACTCTCCTTTAGGCTAAAGGTCTCATGAACTTAGCAGAGCCAAGTGACTTAGACTGCTAGGCCCCATCCTATCTCTGCCACCAGAGCAAGTTTTCCAGGAAGATGCAATGGACCTTAGGGAGACCAGAACCAGATGTATGGGTCCCAGACACTCCAGATCCAGCCACAACATCTACAGGACTGAAGGAAGAGACAGAGGGAGAAAAGTAAGGGATACAGGAGAAGACAAGAAAGCACCTGCTTACCTCCTGAGTGAATCTTCCTCGGAGCTCTCCTCAGGCATATCCTGATGTAAGGCCTCCTGTGTTACAGTTCCAGATCTGCTGGACTGGGTGTAAATTCTTTCCCAGTGGCCCGTCTCCTGGTTGAAGGCCACCCCCACAGTCCTCTCCTCCTGCGGACTAGCAGAGCTGCTCAACTCCAGCCTGCTGGAGCTGGGCGTTTGGCCCTCAGTCCGCTCAAGGGGTGGCAACTGGCTGCCACTTGATGGCATGCCCTCGAAGGTGCTGGGGACCTGCCAGGAGGAGCTGGCCTCACTAGAGGAGTAGTTGGGTGTGGTTCTTTCCCAGCGCAGGGTGTCGTTGTTGAAGGTCAGGAGATTGTGGCAGGCGCGGCAACGGTTCAGGTGGCCACGAGACAGGTTGGAGTTGTTCTCGCTGCTGTGTGGGGTGGGCTGGTGGGAGGGGCCTGGCCTCTCGGACTCAATGTTGTTATTGAGCATTTCCTGGGCCTGTTGGGTCTGGGGGGCTTCCCCGCTCAGGCTGTGGTCCAGCTCCTGAAGCCGGTCATACTCCAGAAAGAAGCGTCTCAGGTCACATTGAAGCTCATGGCGAATGCTGCCTGAGTTGTTTTGGCTGGAGCCATTTCCTCCATCTGACTCAGCTGCCAACCCTGAAGCTGGAAAACCCCTCCCTTCTGTGGCTGAAGTGTACACAGATGCCTGAGAGCCACCTTCTTGCTGTCTCAGCACAGACAGCAAACTCACCGAAGAGGCACTGGTCCTGGGCGGAGGCATGGATTCTGCCTCAGAGCGGGAGTTCAGACTGAGCACTGTCCGGGTCCACTCGGACCCTGTCAGCCCGGGAGCTATTTCTCGGTGATACCTAGAGGGGTGGCTGGACAAAGGGCCTCCCAAAGAGCGACGGGTGGGACCCAGACTGAGGTTGCGGAGCGTGTTGCCGGCAGTGCTGCTCTGGACTGTACTGAAGGCAGACGGCCGGTTCAGGAGGCCCTGGTCCTGCTGCGTTGACGAGGCCTGCTCCGGGGGATGGAAGGGCTCGGTCTGTACAAAAGAAAAGGAAGGGGTAGTAGCCCTGGCAGAAGCAGGGGGAACACTGTCCTGGTGTGGCAAGAGGGAAGGAACTCGAGTGCCAGAGCAGCGGCTGCAAAGGCACAGGATCCCAAGGTGCTGGCAGCACTCAGCTGTGGGGTAACTGACCCGCTGTCGGAGCCTGATGTAAGCGGAAGTCCTGGGGCGCTCCGTGGAGGGCTGAGGGGGAGGCGGTGGGGGTGAGGGGGTAGCAGACTCTTGCACTGTGCTTTGCTCTCCCACCTGGATGCCAGAGGAGCGGGAGGACAGCATGTGCAGGAAATTGTGGAGGAGAGGCGTCCGGCGAACTGGCTGTGATTGCAGCAGGGCACGCTGACGGTAGTGGGATAACTCTGTTCCGTCTATGGGGATCTCTGGTTCGTCATCACCCTGCGATGTGGAGCAAGGCGGGGCAGGGGTAGAGCAAGGCGGTTAGGTAGAACCTCCAGGTAAATTAAGAAAGATTAACTGTTGATAACCATCCGCAAAAAACAACCTTCATGGATAGACAACAACTCTACCTAGGAAGCACTGAGGACTAACTGGCTTCAGATTCAGAATCGTCATATGGTGTCACATTATTCATTTCCGATTAGCAACATTTCTGAATGAGTACAGCTGGCAAGCCAATTCTATTACAAAATGCATCTCTATGACGGAAGCAATGAGGGGAAGAAAATGTCAACCAGCCCAAGGCACATGAATGACAAGCTATCCAACACAGCCTGGTGACTCTAATGAGGCAATCACCTGGGGGTTTCAGAACTGACTCCCCTGTCAAGATTATGGCTATAACTCTGAGCACACAGTCTGAAACTAGCTTTGAATTTCAACTAGAAAAGAAGCACCTGGCCGTTACAAATGACAAGTCCAAATAATCAGAACTGGAGCACTAGTTTAGAAAACAACCCACAGTTGAGATGCAGTTGGAACTGCTAACTTACCTGCTGATTAGAGGGGTTAACAATTGCCGTGAGTAAGTAGTGTCCAAGAGGGTCAAATCTCACCAGACTGAAAACACAGAAGAAGAAAAAGACACACATAGATGTTAATTGAGAAGAGGAAGCCTGTGTTCAAATTTATAGCAATCATTACTAATAACTGTGGGATTACCCAGGTATCCACTTCATGCTGGAAGCTTTCAAAACTTTCAAACAGATTAAAATAATAAAGTTCAATACTTCTTGTTACCTCCTCACATTTGCCAGAATAGGGGAATATGTATCACAAAAATAATTTCAAAAAGCACCTAGGCTCTCATCCCAAGAAGCAACTACATCAAGCACATACTGGCTCATATCTAAGAGCCTATCATCACAGTAAAACACAGGACACTCCCAAACTCTGCCACAGGGTTACTTCTTCCCTCATGCAGCAGCTCCACTGGCAAGGAGCAGGGGTCGTGTGACAGTGAACTGTCTTAGCATCAAGTGGCTGAGACCAGAAAATTTTCTTATATCCAGCTACAATATCAAGAGGACCAAAGAAACCAATGCATCATCTGTATTTAATTCAGGCAATGTGTGTTTTGATCTTGGGGGCTAAATATCCACAGCAGATTTGATACATATTTACATCTCCATTTTCCAGTTTGATAAACACAGACAACTGGGGCTAGCAACTACCTACCAAGCTAACCTCTACCTGAACAACTTTCAGGTGTTCCTCCCCCCCACACACAAAAAAGGGCTCTACCCCAAGTCCAGATAGCTTTGAACCTGAAAGACCTTCTAACAACCCTGGTCTACAGAGCCCAGAAGAGGAGGGCAATAAGGAACAGCTAAAATGAACTGTTGATTGGCCAGCAACTTAAAAAGTAGGAGGAGCCTTACAGATAACCCCCTGCTCTGAACAGGCGTAACAAACTGCTTCCTGAGGTGACAGCAAGTGTAAATGCTCTCTGCCATGTGAGTCCTATGCCAAACATCACTAGTGGGCAGAGCACTCACCGGACCCGTTCCATCTCGCTAGCTGTCTTCACCACAGCAAAGGGCTCCCGTCGACTCCAGTCCCAAAAGTGGATCTCATTGGCAGTGGCAATCAGCAGGAGCTGAGCCGTAGGGTGGAAAGCCAGGGAAGCAATGGCATTGTTGCTATCTGTGAACCAGCTTTCACTGCCACCCTATAAATGAACCAATCCCAAATAGTCTCCGGTTACAAACTAGCAGGAGATTAGGATGTCAATTTCAAAAAAAAAAAAAAAAAAAAAAAAGGACCATTTAAGGTAAAATGACCACTTGTATAGCCTACTTTAAATATGTCCTCTGTAAAATGTAGAAAATCAGTGATCTGGCAGTGTCACCAATTTATCAGAAAATTATTACTGTCAGCTCAGTTCTCCCAAGTCACCTATAATCCAAAGCAATGAGTATCCACACAATTCCTGTTTCTGAGGCCTGTGAAAACGCAAGCCTGGTGCGTGACATGGTAAACAAAAAACCACTAGCAAGTCAAGAAGCATATTGCTTTGGTGATCATGATCAGAATATAATACAATCCTCGCTCTAAAACAAAAGGCATCTATCCCGAACACGTTTTAGAACCTCCTATACTATGTCACAATGGGCAGATGGAAAAACAGTTAAACAGGGTGTTCACCTTAGAATGGAGGAATATTATTCCTATTACTTAAGTGGGCAGTGACTACCACTTACTCACATGTAGTCCTAAGAACCTAGCTAGTTTCTCCTCCAGTTAAGAACTCAATGGTAAACAACTCCCTGCATTTAGAGTATCAAAGAAATGGAAATACTTACATGCAAATCCCAAATCCTAACCTCCCCATCCAGGCAGCCAGAAGCAATAAGGCCTGAGATGGTGGGATGAAAAGTGACACACCACGGAGTGCGGCGGTGTCCAATCAGAGAATGAACACACTTGCCAGTCTTCACCTCCGTAATATAGATATTATGGTTCACGTGGGTGGAGGCCAACAGAGTCCTAGAGAATTGAAGAGTAGGATGTGAATGTGAAGCACACAGGAGGGTAACCAACCTTCTCAGTTCTGGACAATTGGCTTTGGAATATTCTCCACCCTAGCGTGAAAAAACTACACCTCAGGCATTACAAACAACCGAAATATTCTGATCTTTGAAAGCTCTGGCTTCTCCACACATCCCCTTCAGAGAATATTTTTTTCCAAGTAGGAAAATGATCACTCCATCAGTGGCCTATATCACACAGGCAAAGGATTATAATTGAGAAACTTCCCAAGTTTTGATCCTCAATGTCTGTTGTTTCCTTTGCTTATTCCTATTATTTCTATGGATAGCACAGCTCATCTACCTTCTTTCCCCTTCTGATACACTGGCAAAGCTCTATTCAAGCAATGTTTCAAAGAACCCTTAGGGCTGTAACTTGGAAGACCAAGCTAGACCAAATATACATAAAGCAATGCTATCACAAGTCTTAGGTTAAGTTATAGGTAAGTACTAGGTACCTGTCTGGGCTGAAGGCCAGTAAGAATGTAGAGCGTGGACTATCAGGCAGTTCTACTCTCTGAAAAACAAACCAAAAAAAAAAAAAAAAATTAAAACACATTATTTATAAACTATGACCCACTCTATCTCAAAAGCACATGAACCACAGTAGATCAGTATTCAGTATAAGCTGAAACACTGGAAACAGTGATCAAAGTCACAAATTGAAAGAGAAATCCAAATTACCTTTAAGAAAAATGTCTAGTTCTAAAGACAAAAGATATTTCTAGCCCATGAATTCTTCCAAATTTATTTTTAAAACTCTGTAGGTTAGATATATCAATTCTCTCACACAAAATAAATGGTATCCCAACTCTACATAATTAGCCCATTCTAAAACCCCACTCTACTGTCCTAAAAATCTTACCCCATTCTACCCCTAAAAATCTTATGTCAAAAATATCCATTGTTCCCACCTTGCCTTCCCATTTCATCCACCGGGTTTTATCTTCCACCAGCTCCTGCAGAAGCCGCTGAGCTCCAAAGGCCCGAGTGCCCCGTTCTCGCCCCCAGAGTATCCGGACAGCATTCTTCTCTGGAACAACCTTCATGGCGTTCAGTAGCCACTGTCACACCAGGCACAGGAAGTGAAGGAGCAAGCAATAGCTCCACAAGCTGATGCAGCTAAATTGAAGCCATTCAGGTCCTTGTAAGTTGTCTTCATGGAAATCTAAAGGATGGACATTAAATTAAAGAATATCTATTCTGCAATCAGAGAAGCTTCCCACTGAAAACATGATTCTAGCTCAAAGAGGAAAGTTTTGTGTTTTAATTTAATGACACTTTCTCAGGAAAAGACCCCTCTCCCAGAACTTTTTTTCCAAAAATATTTCATCCTTAAATTCCTTTCATATCATCAATAGATCAGCCTTATATCTAAAGAATAAGCCATTCTCTAAAGCAGTTACTCTGTTATTATTTTATCAGATAAGAACTTTTGTTACACATAAAAATAAATAAGGTCTAAAACCCTGTCAAAAACAAAAAACAAAACACAGCACCTGCCCTCCCCTTCTGGGCCACACTGCCTCCTTAGTCACCAGCTTCTCCCCACCCCCCACCCCCCCCTTATCACTTGGGCAGCCTCCAAACCAAAGAACAGGTAACCAATTCTAAAAGGCTATTTATTACTTGAGGGCTGGTTCTTATGCAGCAGCCTCAACTCTTATCTCCTCCCTAAAAGCATGTGCATAAGGACTACTTTGGGGGTATCTTTCTCACTCTCCTTTTCTCTTTTCCACAAAAGTTCCAGAGTAGTACAGAGAGGAGGAAACAGAAGAAAAAAAATTCAGTTCCTTTTTCTCATCCACCACAAGCCATAAGGGCATAAAACTATCACCACAAAAAAAAAAAAAAAAAAAAGGTCAACTAGCAGCAAAATATATATACACATGCGCAACAAAGAATTGTGGCTCCTCTATACAATGGAATATGCAGTCCAATAAAATGGCATTTCAGAAGAATACATGTAAAATGTTATTCACTGTAGCACTGTTTCTTCAAATGTTATGGAACATTTCAAATGTGCAGAAAAGTTGAAAAAACAGTACAATAAACACAGTATTCACCAGTTAAAACTCAAGAACTGTTAACATTTGGTCACATTTGCTTTATCTGTCTCTATGGACACACTATATATGTGTTGTTTTATTTTTTTCTGCACCATTTCATCAGGCATCAATATGCTTTAACCCTAACTACCTTACTGTGCATCTGCAGGGAATAAGGACGTTTGACTTCATAACCACAATACCATCAGGTACACTGATTATCACCTAATACTCAGTCCTCATTCAAATGTCCCCAACTGTTTAAAAATGTCTTTAATAGTTGCCTTAAAAAAAAAAAAAGAAATCCAATCAAAACTCAAGCAATTAGTTTGGATGTTATATCTCCTTAGTTTCTTTTATTCTAGAATGGCCTCCAAATTTTGCTTTGGTTGGTTTTACCTTTACTTATTCACAAGCTTTTTAAAATCCCAGGACAGGTACCTGGAGACTGTCTTACATCCTAGTTTTGTCTGATTGTTTCTTCACAGTGCCATTTAGCTTACCTCTCTATCCCTCACATTTACTATAAATAGAAGGTTAGATCTAAAACACTGATTAGATTTAGGTGAAGTATTTTTGGCACCTGCTTCACAGGTGATAGTATCTATGTATCACCCTCCCAAGCCCCACCCCCTGCTACAATGAAGCCTATCAGGTGGCACATATCCTCAGACTGTCTGAGTTGGTGGGACTTGGAAAATTATGTGATCATTTGGCAAAATATGACCACTTGGTTGAGTTTGTAACTGCCAGAGCTCTCTTTATAAAGGTACATCCCTCCCCTTTATAATCAGCCATCTGTGGTTAATATTTGGCCTCAACTGAATATCCTGTTCCTTCTCAACTTTTTGCTTAATGATTTAGCAGTCACTGATGATTCCTTCTTGAATTATTTCCTTTAGGAGCTGAAAAAAATGTAGATTCTCAAATTCCATCATTATTTCTACATTTACTAGCTGGCATTGCTTTGGAAAGAACTTTTCCTTAATAACTGAAGCACAGCAAATCCTTTTTTTTTTTCCCCTTTAATTACTACTTCTGTCTTATTGTTTGTAACAGCAAAAAACTGGGGACAACTAAAGTGTGGATGTAAAAAGGGGACTGGATGACTAATCTACAGTAAGGAAGATTCTCTGGGTACTGATAACAAGAAATCTCCAAAATAAAATATTGCTAATAGGGGTGAAAAAGCAAAGTACAAAACAATATGCATAAAAATGCAACTTTTTGAATAAGAGAAGAAATTAATGGCCACTCGTTAGGGACTAAAGGGAAAGAATGAATGGAGATAAATATGGAAATAAGACTTCTCAAATGTTTTCATTTTGTGTCACTTTTATTTTTGAAATGCATTACCTATTCAAAAAATTTTTAAGTGTATTTATTTATTTTTGAGAGACAGAGAGAAAGAGAGAGAGACAGAGCAGGGGAGGGGCAGAGAGAGAATCCCAAGTAGGCTCTGAGCTGTGAGAGCCCAATGAGGAGCTTGAACTCACAAACTGCGAAATCATGACCTAAACTGAAATCAAGAGTCGGACACTTAACCAACTGACTGAGCCACCCAGGTGCCTCAAAAATCTATTTTTAAAATTCTTTTTCTTAATGTTTATTTATTTTGAGAGAGAGAGAGAGAGAAAAGAGAGCTCGTGAGCAGGGGAGGGGCAGAGGGAAAAGGGAAGAGAGAATCCCAAGCAGGATCCACACTGTCAGCTCGACCTCACAAACCATGAGATCATGGCCTAAGCCAAAATCAAGAATCAGACACTCAACCAACTGTGCCACCCAGGGGCCTCCAAAATTTATTTTTAAAATATTTAATGACGTGAAAAAATACAGTGAAAAAAGCAGAATAGAAAATTACACATATAGTATGATCCCTATTTTGTTAAAAAAAAAGATCTTGGAGAACAGTGATACAAAAGAAATATATAAAAAAAATACTAACCAGGGCACCTGGGTAGCTCAGTCAGTTGAGCATGTGACTTCAGCTCAGGTCTCACAGCTCAGTTCATGGGTTTAAGCCCCACATCGGGCTTGCTGCTGTCAGCACAGAGCCCACTTTGGATCCTCTGTCCCCCTCTCTCTCTGCCCCTCCCCTGTTCATGCACTATCTCTCCTTCTCAAAAATAAATAAACATTAAAAAAAAAAAAAAATACTAGGGCGCCTAGGTGGCTCAGTTGGTTAAGCATCCAACTTCCGCTCAGGTCGCGATCTCACAGTTGGTGGGTTCGATCCCCGCATCAGGCTCTGTGCTGACGGCCTGGAGCCTGCGTCGGATTCTGTGTCTCCCTCTCTCTGCCCTCCCCTCCTCACACTCTCTCTTTCTCTCTCTCTCTCTCAAAAATAAATAAACATTAAAAAAAAACAACTAACCATGCTTGTCTTTAGGTGGCGGGACTATAAGTGACTTAGTAATTAGAAGAGGTAATGTTTTTAAATTTAAAAAGTAATAAATGCTTATTGTAAAAGTGAAACAACAATGGGCTTTTTACATTTCACAAATGGCTGCAATATGAAAAGTATACAACTAGACGTATCCAAACACAGACAGAAGGGAAAATATTTATAGCCTGTGCTGAAAGGAGTTTTCTCCCTGGCATATTAAAATGTAAAAAGCCAGAAAGACTCTACAGAAAGACACAACTCCAAGTTCCTAGACGGATACAGCAGAGTTCCCTAAGGAGTGATGAAGGAACAAACTCTAGCCTATATCCTCACGGGACAGCTCTCATCCCTCATTAGTGCACGATATAAATATGTACACACTGAACATGTCAACATTCTGCAGGCCAACCTCCGGAATAAACTAAGGATGAAGTAACTGGAAGGAAATAATCTACCTGGTGACCCTAACAACTCACGGTTTAGTACCAAAAGTCTGGAAGTTAAACCGCCACACAGCTGAATAATTATTAACCAGGAAGGTGCCAGAAATACAGTTCCCATTAGTTCATCTTAATCCTTTACTGAGTCTAATTTTTTTTTTTTTTTTTTTGAGCCTATAATTCTTTTACCTAATACAGAGAAGTTCAGAAGGAATGAATTTTGGGGCACCTGGGTGGTTCAGTCGGTTAAGCATCCAACTTCTGCTCAGGTCCTGATCTCACCATTCATGAGTTTGAGCCCTGCATCAGGCTCTACAATGACAGCTCAGAGCCGAGGGCCTTCTTCGGATTCTGTGTCTCCCTCTCTCTCTGCCTCTCCCCTGCTGGCTCTCTCTCTCTCTCTCTCCCTCTCAAAAATAAACATTAAAAAAAATTTTTTAATGAGTTTTGAGGGGCCCTTGTCTTAAGAGTGTGACATAAAACTACTTTCACAGAAATACATTTAAACCATTTATAATCTTGAGGCACCTGTGTGGCTCAGTCAGTTAAGCATCTGACTCTTGATTTCAGCTCAGGTCATGATCTTGCGGGTTAGTGAGATCGAGCCCTGCATTGGGCCCTGCACTGACAGCATGAAGCCTCCTTGGGATTCTCTCTCTCCTTCTTTCTCTCTCTGTCCCTCCCCAACGCACACGCAAACGTTCTCTCTCTCAGAATAAATACACTTTAAAAATTAGATAAGTAAACCATTTACAATCTTATAATGTGGTAAAAATAGCAGCAGTCCAATTCATACCAAAAAAATCTGACCTTCTGAACCTGTGTGACTCAAGAGGAAGAAAATATAGGTCACAAACATCGTATGATTCAGAAAACTGTGATATGACCTGAAGTTCCTACAGGAATCGGAAGAGGAAAGAGCTACTACAAATACCAGTTATCAAGAAAACTAAAAACTCAAGTCTGAGCTTACCAAAGAGCTTATCTATCAATTCCCAAGGACCCAGACACACTAAAAGTTCAAACAAGAGAAAGCTGGACTGATGCCAGAAGTCAAAGGGCCTGAAACAATTGCACGGTCCCTCTTTTGTCTGAAGAAAAATATTTGCTCTGTTTCTTGAAAAGGATAAGAGACTTCCACTCCTTACAGCTACCTGAGAAGAGACTTTACTTTGTTCTCTATAAGGAACAAAAGGAGCTAAATCAGACTGAAGCCAGACAGGCCCTGTTGCTGAGGAGGAAGTGCCAGTCAAGTGTGTTTTTCATTCCTCTTTTTAAAAAGGAGGAAGAAACAAGTTTCCCAATCTGTCCCTTAAAGCAGGCTGAGACAAAGGGTGCCAAGAATAGTCTTTGTGATGCCATTACACAGTCCCCAGAATCAATTCTCCGTCCCCCAAAGCCTTATGCAAGGAGAACCAGAAGGACACACAGAAATGTGTACAAACCCCACCCCCCATGACATGACTGATCACTCAAAAAAGATGGGAAGATAACCCACCTTTAAAGACTTTCTCTTCTTAATTCTAGGACATAATTGCATTTAACAACTACTGACAAAAATCACCTATAGAGTATGCCACAACCCAGTGGGAACTAAAAGTTAGATTTAAAGGTTCCCCTAGCAATTTGACTAATGCCAGAAACTTTACTCCACCTTCTCCCTAGAGGACTTCAGGTAAGTTACTTAACCTCCCTGAGACTCAGTTTCCTTCTTTGTAAAACAGGAATGGCAATATTTGCTTCATCAGGTTGTGGTGAGGCTCCAACACAGAAAGAGTGGTGGAGTGTCAAAACTGTTGCTGTTACTGCTGTCACTAGTACTGAATACTCCTCAGGGTTCACCGTGGTCTCCTTCGCCAAACAATACAGCCAACTAAAACCCCAGAGACCCAAGATGCCACCATTCCCAAGAGTAGCAGATTTTTCTAAGAAATACTTCAAAGGCAGGGGCGCCTGGGTGGCGCAGTCGTTAAGCGTCCGACTTCAGCCGGGTCACGATCTCGCGGTCCGGGAGTTCGAGCCCCGCGTCGGGCTCTGGGCTGATGGCTCAGAGCCTGGAGCCTGTTTCCGATTCTGTGTCTCCCTCTCTCTCTGCCCCTCCCCCGTTCATGCTCTGTCTCTCTCTGTCCCAAAAATAAATAAACGTTGAAAAAAAAAAAAAAAAAAAAACAAAAAAAAGAAATACTTCAAAGGCTATTACCAAACAACAAAGTAAAAAGTACTCAGGAAAATAAAGGATATTTGTGTGGCAAAAATAATTAAATGAGATATGAGCTACCTCTAAAAAAGCCAAGTCAATTAAAAAACAACCAGGGATACCTGGGTGGCTAAGTCAATTGAGTGTCTCTCGATTTCGGCTTGGGTCATGATTCCAGAATTCGGGATCCAGCCCCGTGTTGGGCTCTGTGTTGAGTGTGCAGCCTGCTTGAGATTCTCTCTCTCTTTCCCTCTGCCCCTCTCTCCCACTTGTTCTCTCCTTCTCCCTCTCTCTCTCTCTTACACACACAAACACACACTCACTCTCTCTAATAAAAATAAAAATAAGAACAGAACTAACTCAGAACTGTATCTGCAACCTGGCTAAAAATTCAGACCCAAAATCCTACCTTCCAACAGCATTCCAGGAGTGTGAATCAGAAAACTAACAGACCTCGAAGGGGCTGTTAAAATGAGTCCAATCACCTCATTTCTTGAGTATCTGCATCTCTCTCCACTGCACTAAGTAGGCAGTCTAGGAGTCCAATCAACTGTGTAATACCAACACACATTCCATAACACAGAGGATCCATCCCAAGGTTAATTCTCTCAAGAAAAAAAAAAGTTCTTTAAATACTAAATCTAGGACTACTTGCATAAGTAAAGCTCTCCCAACAACTGGAAAATTAGCAACAGAATGTCAGGCCTTTAATTAGAGGCCTAAAAGTGGCCGAGTACTCTTTAGAAACTCCACGTAGGTGGAAATATACACAGTTTTCTACAATTGGCAGCTTTGTTTTCATTAATAGGACTTTTTACAAGACATTTTAGGATACTTCAAATGACACACTATAGGATCCAAATCCAAAATCCAAAATGTGAGTGCCACAGCCAGCAACCAGACTAGAATACTTCCACACAGCCCTGCCTGACTCCTAGACTAGACTGAGCTTAGAGGTGGGCAAGAAAGTTCAGGGAGAGCATCACCAATCTAGAACAGGTAGACACAGGTAACACATTCTGAAGGCAAGCACACCTGGAAGCAGAAAAACTTCATCTATTACCTGAATTGTGTAGTACTATGTATGGACTTCTAAAAGATATCCTAGGGGCAGGGCACCTGGGGTAGCTCAGTCAGTTAAGCATCCGACTCTTAATTTCGGCTCAGGTCGTGATCAAGCCCTGAGCAGGGCTCCACACTGAGTGTGGAGCCAACCTGGGATTCTCTCTCTCTCCCTCTCTCTCTCTGCCTCTCCCCAGCTTGCATACATATATCGCATGCCTGCTCTCTCAAAATTAATAAACATTAAAACAAAATAAATAAAATACATGAAGTAAAATAAAATAGAATAGAATAAAATAGAATAAAGATATCTTAGGGGTACCTGGATAGCTCAGTCAGTTTAAGCATCCGACTCTTGATCTTGGCTCAGGTCTTGATCTCAGGGTCATGAGTTCAAGCCCCACGTTGGGCTCCACGATGGACATGGAGCATACTTAAAAATAAATAAATACATAAAATGCATAAGTACTAAAAAATAAAAGATACCCTAGAATATGCCAAAGTGATAAATGTGGTTAAATCCAGATAGAGAAATTTTAAGTAATTTTTTAATCCATAATTTCTAAATAAGAGCTGGCCTGGTATAGCGGTACATGGGCCCTGCAATCAGACTGGCCAACTGAATCCCAGCTCTGTCATTTTCTTGGCAAAAGAAGGTTTCTTGAAACAGTTACTGAACCAGCCTATACTTCAGTTTCCTCGTCTATAAAATGTGACCACTGAGAGTAGGTATAATAATAGGGTTACCATGAAGATTATAAGATTTACCAAATGAAAAGTGCTCACTATTCTAGAATGCCAATGCTTGTACTAGAATGATAATTTCATTCCATAATGAAGAATTAAAATTAAAATAGCAGTAAGAGGGGCACCTGGGTGGCTCAGTCAGTTAAGCGTCCGAGTCTTGATTTTGGCTCAGGTGATGATCTCAGAGTTTGTGAGCTCGAGCCCTGCATAAGGCTCTGTGCTGACAGTGCAGAGCCTGCTTGGGGTTCTGTCTCCCTCTCTCTCTGCCCCTCCCCTGCTTGCTCTCTATCTCTCTCAAAATAAATAAAAGCAAATGTTAAAATAGCAGTAAGAAAAAATTTTTAAATCAGATAAATGAAATTTAATACAAATTCTCTTAGGCAAAATGAAACTGTCCACTGTAGCAGTCTCCAAACCATTTCATATAAAAGACCTGAGTACTGACATCTTTAAAAAAAATAAAGTTACAGGGTAATGGTTAAAATAACAATACCCAACCGTCTCAGAGTGCTTTTCATGTCCCAGGAACTGTTCTTCGCACTTTACATAAACTAATTTATGATCCTCACAGCCACCCCATCAGGTTCATGAGGTCCCAAGGGAACAAGTCACACTGTCAGTGGTGGATTCAGGATTCAAACCCAAGCAGTCTGGCTCCAGAGTATAAATACTTAATTACTACAGAAAACTCCATAGTGCCTGAGATAGAACTTCCTAGTCAGTCTCTCTTCTAGTCATTTACTAGCCTCACGTGTATTAGCCCCTCAATAATTGTTTTACTGCCTTACAAAATCAATTGGAAATCTGTTTGCTTAATATTTGTAATGTTCATTTCCTCAAAGGAGAAGAAATTAAAGAATGACAGCAAGGAAAATGAAAAAATTCTCACCCCTTCCTTTACATCAATATATGGTTTTTGAGAGAAAAAAGGACTCTAAAGTCTTTGACGAGAAATGACTCTGAATTTGATAAAATACCATATGAGACTATATCATGAAATTCAGCCACTCTGTATTTACCCTACACAACTACCAACTCCATCAAAGTAAAAAAAATTACTTATCAACAGGAAATAGAGAGAGATGCCACAGCAAATTTACTTCTGTCTGGCTGCTAGGCCAGAACATACATCTTGAAAACATTAATCAACAGAAGGTATGATTCTGCATACTCAGCCAAACCTGTGTATACTCTTTTGTCAAGCACGAACTATAACATAAACACATCTGAGAAAAGAAGGGGACTCTTACACGTATGGTCTCATGCCAACCCTTTCTCATCCATGTGGCGGGCAAAGTGCTAGTGACCTCCTCGCACTGCCAGAGTTAGTTCCAAATCAAGATTCTCTATAACCAACTTAGTTTACCAGCCTGTGCTAGACTCTCTCCAAAGACAGCTGCCATCAAATCCTTCCTACTCTACTCCCATGCTGCCCCACCCATCAAGAGATAACATATTTCTCACCGCCCTCCCCCCCCCCCCCCCCCGCCCGAATATGGGGCTGAACTTGTGACTTGTTTTGACCACAGAATACGGCTGAAGGGCTGTGTCAGTTCCAGGGCTGGCAGCCTCATATTTGAAAGACAGCATATTCAGAACAAAGTACAGAGGCAGTGGACATTCTGAGAGCAGGGAAGGGAATATGGGATATTATATTTTGGGGGCTTGAAAGTGCCAGATATAAAGGTGATGTGATTTAATGGGTAAAGATATGACAAAGACATAAGAAGTTTCAGTGATGGACTCTTACCACTGAGCTGTTATATAATCTTTTACAAATCACACTGGTGCTGAATTTCATTTTTCTCCAGGTACAAACTGAAAGTAATAACACCCTTTTTGTAACTTAAAGGAATCACGTCCTTGGAGTACATTAGAAGAAATGGGTTACAAAAAATTGAAGGCAGAGTTACTACTTTTGGAAGTACAAGCCAAGTTAAGAACTAACAATAAGGACAGTGCACAATAAACAGGAGTTCGTACAAAGAAGTCTGGCACCTTCAGTTATGAGACAGTGCAAAGGAAACTGCAGGAGCCATGAAGCAGAATCAGAGAATACCTTTAATTAATCACCTGACAGATTAGAAGCAAATAATTTGAGAGAATCAAAACCAATGCAATCAAAATTAGACACATTCTTCATAAGAACCAAAAGCCCAGAGATAAAACGCTAATAGAACCTACACCCCTACTGCAGATATGCACAACATCTATGTTCTGAATTACAAAACTCTTCAATACAATTGTCTCCACCTAGAAAGCCAGGCTAAGACATGATAATGAATTCAGTAGCCGGTACAAAGATTGTCAGCCCAAATTTACCAAGAGATAAGCAAGCAACACGACCTCTTTTGTTCTCATATCCACCATCACCCCCAATGTTTTTTTTATATTTATCAACTCAGAATAAGGCACACTTCTACATGGTATATCACAAATAGGCTAACAGCTTTACAAAATGTTTTGAAGATACAAAACTAAATAAATTCTAATTACTGTTTTTATAATAAAGAGGAGGAAAAAGCACTAGCTTTTCTGCTGCAGAGTTTGCTTACTAAGGCTTCCTAAAGTAAAAATAACATGACCTAATGTCTGAAACACAGCAGAGTTTGTACTCAAAAACAGTGTGATCAAAACTGGAAACAGAAAGCCGTAAGTTCCAAATCTGAGACTGACAGTTTTCCTTATTGTCACTTACCTCAGAAGGATAACGAAAAAAGGAATGAAGTGTTATCTGCAAACTATTCTGGGGAAACCGGACTAAGAATACAAGAATCCCTGGAAACTCAAGGAAGAGCAAGGAGGAAACCACTGAACCAACAAGAAAGTGAAGCTCAATTTTTGAGTCCCAAGCTATCAACAGAATCAAGAAGCCAGGAACGTTAGCCTTAAATGCACAAAAATGGCGAGAGACTTTCTATTAGTAAGCAAAGAAAAAAGAGTAGCTTTTGACGAAAGAAATTTCAGAGGCAAAAACAGCTTAACCCCAGAACTGGGAACTGACCCCAACTGCCTCAGGCAAACAGACCTAATGACTTTGGCAACAACATCCCTTTCATCCACCCACAATATTAGGAGGCTGAAGTAAAGCTGATTTCAAATCATGAAGGATCACATCTTTCTGTTTTCTGCACAGTCTTTGGGAAAAAGAAGTGTAACTCTCCTCCCATAGTAACACATTGCCCCCAGGATTCCTGGAAACCCCTGGAGCCATAGCAACAGTATTGTTAAAAGCTTGGAGAACATTAACCAAGAATCCTCACGAACCCCAGGACAGATGAGATTACTGAGATTATTGAGATGAGATTATTTAAGAAAAATAAAACCTGGAAGAGGTTACGAAATGCATCTAGCTTTGCAAGAGGCATCAGTAGCCAAAGCAGGATTTGAATTCAGGCTTTTTCTTCAGATAGTATCAGAACTTGACTCCCAGTCCTTGGCTCGGCAGATACTGTGTTCAGTGTTCAGTGTTCTCCAACGTTAGAGTCAGCCCAGGTCAGGTTCTTGGCTGACCAGAATAGGGAAAGAAAAAAATCTCCCTCAAGGCTTCAGGAAAAGAAGTGAAATTAGTAAATGTAGAGCTCTTATGCTAAAAGGTCCAGATGCTCCTCCATCTTGCCAATCACATTTCTCAGCCAATCAAAATAAATCACTGGATTTAAGAACCTGGATTCCATTTCCCCAACTTTCTGCGAATAAGAAAACACTTAAAGAAGGGGAGGAGAAGGGGACACCTTGCTGGCTGAGTCGGTTAAGCGACTGACTCTCAGTTTCGGCTCAGGTCATGATCTCACGGTTTCATAAATTCACTGCAGTGCAGAGCCTGCTTGGGATTCAATCTCTCTCTCTCTTTCCCCCCTCCTCTGCTCACTCACAATAAATAAACTTTAAAGATTTTTAAAAAAGGAAGGGGAGGAGAAGGATGCAAAAGCAATGATAGCCAAGAAATGTTTACTGAACATTTACTATGTACTCAGCACTATTCTAGGCACTGAGAATACTTTACTGAACATCCTTGCCCTCAAGACACTTATGTCATTATGTAATTAAAAATTGGGGCACCTGGGTGGCTCAGTCGGTTGGGTGTCCGACTTTGGTTCAGGTCATGATCTCGTAGTTTGTGGGTTCGGGCCCCGCGTCGGGCTCTGTGCTGACAGCTCAGAGCCTGGAGCCTGTTTCGGACTCTGCCTCCCTCTCTTTCTGACCCTCCCCCGATCATGCTCTCTCTGCCTCAAAAATAAATGAACGTTAAAAAAAAAATTAAAAAAAAAAAAATTGAGGAGTGCTGCCAACACCCCAGCGGAGAAGCTGAGGTCATCAATGAATCTGAAATATTTAAAGTGGACACAAAACTGTCTCAGCAATGCAGACAATTAAGGGTGTTGTTGTGGGCGATGGTGCCGTTGGTAAAACGTGCCTCCTGATATCCTACACAACAAACAAATTTCCACTGGAGTAGGTACCGACTGTTTTTGACAGCTATGCAGTCACAGTTATGATTGGTGGAGAGCCATATACCCTTGGACTTTTTGATACCACAGGGCAAGAGGATCATGACAGGTTATGATCGCTGAGTTATCCACAAACAGATGTATTTCCAGTCTGTTTTCCAGTGGTCTCTCCATCCTCATTTGAAAATGTGAAGGAGAACTGGGTGCCTCAGATAACTCACCACTGTCCAAAGACTCCTTGCTTCCTTGTTGGGACCCAAATTAATCTCCGCGATGACCCAAGATTGAGAAACTTGCCGAGAACAAACAGAAGCCTGTCACTCCAGAGACTGCTGAAAAGCTGGCTCGCGACCTGAAGGCGGTCAAGTATGTGGAGTGTTCTGCACTCACACAGAAAGGCGTGAAGAATGTATCTGACGAAGCAATATTGGCTGCCCTGGAGCCTCCAGAACCGAAGAAGACCCGCAGGTGTGTGATGCTATGGACGTCTCCAGACCCTTTTCTGCACAGCTGGTGTCAGCATCGTACTAAAAGCAATGTTAAATCAAACTAAAGATTAAAAATTAAAATTCGTTTTTGCAAAAAAAAATAAGCAAATAGAGGATACTTTGGTGGCGCCTGGGTGGCTCAGTCGGTTAAGCATCCGACTTCGGTTCAGGTCATGATCTCACGGTTCGTGAGTTCGAGCCCCGCATTGGGACCCATGCCAACAGCTCTGAGCCTGGAGCCTGTTTCGGTTTCTCTCTCTCTCTCTCTCTCTCTCTCTGTCTCTCAGCTCTGAGCCTAAAGCCTGTTTCAGTTTCTGTGTCTCCCTCTCTCTCTCTCTCTCTCTCTCTATGCCCCTCCCTGGCTCGCACTATCTCTCTCTCAGAAGTAAATAAATGTTAAAAAAAAAAAAATTGAGGATATTTTCAATTACTCGGTATGCTAGGAAGAAAATAAGGATGGGGCGCCTGGGTGGCTCAGTATGTTGAGCTGCAACTTCAGGTGAGTTCGAGCCCTACATCAGGCTCATTGCTGTCAGCGCAGAGCCCACTTCGGATCTTCTGTCCCCCTTTCTTTCTGCCCCTCCCCTGCTTGCGCGCTCTCTCTTTCTCTCTCAAAAATAAACATTAAAAAAATATGGAAAGGAATGTTTTTGGGGGGGGCAGATCAAAGGGAGGAAATCAGTAGCTGAGCATCATTTCCCATTTTTCTGAGTGAGACTGCGAAAATGAGTAAGTCAGGAGAAATTTTTTAATATTTTCATGTAACTTAATACTGTAATAAATACAATCCAACATTACTTCCTATTGTTAATTACACATAAGACTAAATTTAAGTAGCATTTAAATCATCCTTTACTTCAAAAGTAAACAGTGATCTTAAAGCCTTGTAAGTACACAGCATTAAAATCCGAATATTTATCCAATTATCGCCAATTGATAAACAAAAGTGGCAGAACATAACGTATATTTAAAGCAATACTTTTATCTAACATTCACTGAACATTTGCTACACACCTGGCAGTGCTAAGCACTCTTCCATATCATCTCATTTATTTCTCACAATGACACTACGAAGATAGGTACTATCATTATCCCCATTTCATTTTGCAAATCACAAAACTGAGGCTTGAGGAGTTAAAACGATTGGCCCATGTGGAGGAGAGATTCAAAATCCAAGTAAGTTGCCAAAGTGCATGCTCTGACCACTATACACACTGCTTTTATAGAATCGGCATTAAACCTAAGATCCAGAAAAATTCCTTTTTGTGTCCTCACATCTAGCAGGTCATAATTATAAAGTTGATTCAGAAGAGAGAATGAATAAATTCAAATGAATCTGAGTCAGAACACAGTGACTCATGCTATGTACCCTGACATCCATGCCTCAACCTACCTATCCATAAAAGGGACTACTCTCACCACACCTAACCATTACTTGCCTCCTGGAGGGTTGTATTAGTTAATATTTGTAATTTTATTTAATTTTTTTAAATGTTTATTTTTTGAGAGAGAGCACAAGTGGGAGAAGGGCAGAGAGAGAGGGAGACATAGAATCTGAAGCAGGCTCCAGGCTCTGAGCTGTCAGCACAGAGCCCAAAAAGGGGCTGGAACTCAGGAACGTCAATATTGTGACCCAAGCCGAATTCAGACGCTTAACAAAGCCACCCAGGCACCCCAATTTCTCCCTTTTTTTTAAATTTAAAGAAGACATACCATAAAACCCAGCAACCACACTCTCAGGCATTTATCCCAGAGAAATGCAAAACTTACACAAAAACTTGTACACAAATGTTCACAGCAGCTCTATTCCTAATAGCCAGGAACTGGAGAAAAATTCAGATGTTCTTCAATGGACAAATGATTAAACAAACTGTGTAACACTCAAAACATGAACTACTACTCAGCAGTTAAAAAGAAAGGAACTATATTGACTGATTCAGGCAACCAAGTTGAATCTCCGGGGAATTAGGCTGAGTGGAAAGGCCAATCTAAAAGGTTACATATGCTCAAGTCATGATGTCATGATCTGTGGGTTTGAGCCCCACTTCGGACTCTGTGCTGGCACCATGGAACCTGCTTGGGATTCTCTCTCTCTGTCCCTACCCTACTCATGCTCATGTTCTCTCTCTCAAAAATAAATAAACTTAAAAAAAAAAAAAAACTTTTTATAACTAACTAAATAGCTACATATGGGGGCACCTGGTTGGCTCAGTCAGTAGGGCATACAATTACATCCTTTTTAAATTGTAGTTGACCTATGTACATAGAATTCTTGAAATAACAAAGACCAAATTAGTCGGGGCGGGAGGGGGTGGGGATTACAGATAGGGCAAAGGAAGTAGGAGATGGACCGCCTTCTTCTATGGGTATTTTCCCTTGATTCTCTGCACAAAGCTTTACTGCAACTTTACCCATTGCACTTGCCTGATGATTTATGATTTGGGGATGGGTGTGGCTATAAAAGGGCATCAAGGGAGATCCTTGTAGTGATGGAAATGTTCTGTATCTTGTTTCAATGGAAATATCCTGGTTTTGTAAGATGTTAAAATCGGGAGAAACTGGGTAAAGGGTATGATCTCTCTCTCTCACATTATTTCTTAAAACTGCATGTAAATCTACAATTATCTCAAAATAAAAAGTTTAACTTAAAAAAAAGGTAACATATGCTCCTCAGTAACTAGTGAAAATTAGTCTGATCAGTCTCCCTCCCAAACCCTCCCATTTCCACCCTCCTGAGATAACTATGCAAACTCACTGCTTAGACAAACATGTAGGCATCTTATTAGATGTTTTGTGCATCAAAATGAGATTATATATACTACATATTACCCTGCAACCTACCTACTTCACCTATTATCACTGTACCATAAAGAGCTTAAAAAATCTTTTAAGTGCCAAGCAGGATGGCAGGTATAGAATATTTTCTAACTGGTACAAATCTGACAATGTTTATCATGTTAATATACAGTAGCTGAGACAGCATCATTTAGTGAGTGAAAAAGAGAGTACAGTACAATACAGAAGCAGTATTGTAAAGAGATCCACACAAATGCAAGGTCTTCAGCAGCTATTCTAGGATCCCAAATGCCTCCTCCATGGAACTATCCTCGGGGGCCCACAGAGCAAGAAATGCTAAAAGATTTCTTTTCAGCAGAAAACTGCTAGAGGGGATAATTCTCCCACATACTCAAGGCAAACCAAACAAACTTCTCTGAAAATATATTACTCCTTCAAGCAGAAGTGCAAAATGTACAGTTGATAATTTTTAAAACATCCATTTTTGTAATAGCTACTACCACTTCTATTGAGTGCTAATGTTTTATATATTCTATCTCTAAAGCTCCCTCCTACCCCAGTCCCATTTTACAGACAAAAACCTGGCTCAGTGTGAAATTGCTCACCCATAGTCAAACAGTGAGTACACGGTAAAGTTGGTGTTCAAAGCTATAAAACTTGTGCTTTTCCTACTTTATCCAGTTTTTCTATATTACCACATACCAACAGAAGAGAGTCAATAAATTGAACACTGTATTTAGTGTATTTAGGCAGAAGCCATTTTCCACACATGTCTGCTGACTTTGATCCAATTTTTTCCCCCATTTAGTATATTTTGGGGACAGTATACTATGTAGCACTATTGTAACAGGGACAGAAAGGTAAACAAAACCTCAAAGAGCTCTCAGTCTGGTGGGGAGTCTGCAACTGTTGTATACGGTAACTATATAGCTGCTATACTGAAATGTGGCAAGTACTACCCACAAGGAAGTACAAAGTGCTATGTGTTTGAAGAATCCAGCTATCCACCCAAAAGCAAATGATAATCTCTCACATTAGCTTCCTTACAATTAATTGCTCTTCATTTCAATTCTGCTCTGATATACAACATCCTTCCATATAAAACACTGCCTTGGTCACATTCAATAAGTACAAATGAAGGCCTGCCAACTCAGGTCAGCATAAAGCTCCTTCTCTAAAAGTAATGAAGCAATTTTTTAAAATTTTGGCAATGAAAATGAGGTATCTTTAATCTTTCTGGTCAAACAATGGATGTACGGAATTTAAAGTGACGAAGACATCATTTTGAACATAAGATCTTACAAAGTTAAATTCACCTGTCCATCATTACAAGATTCACTAAGGGTAGCTCTAAGACAAAAGCCCAGGTTTCTCAAGTCATTGTATGGGGTTCCTTTTCACTACTGCTTCTTTCTATTAAGTTCAATGAAAATGAACTTAATGAAGTTCAGGTTTTCTCTTTTCATCAACAATAGATGCATCCATGAATAAGTAATCATGCACAGTTCAAAAACTATCAAAAACAAACATGCTGAACACCATAATGAGGTACATATAGAGGTAAAGGACTGCCTATCCTTGGTATGGAAGAAGTTTTTCCGGTATGGGGGGGGGGGGATGTCAATAGATTCTTAAAAAATTAAAAAAGCCATCAACAACATCATCATCATCTCAGCAACAGCTAGTATTTTAGGGGTATCCACTATGAGCCAGGCAACTTGAAGGTGAAGGTTCTTTCTGATCCTTACAGCCACTCTTGAAAGAGGTGTTTGCACACACTAGGTTTATAGAAATATTCCCAAACTCCACAGCCACCCCAGGGGCTAATTCCAACTCCAGAGTGTCTGCTCTTTTCCCACTACCCCACACTCCCTAGGACAGAATAACTGCACTGCATATGTGGCTGGGACATCAAGTCACTTAAAATTTTGACATAATTTCCCAACTGGCAGTTATGTAATTTAGCCACTTTTCAATCTTCACGTTTTTTTAACTAATTTTCTTTCGTGATTCCTCAGTGGCCTTCCAGGTTGCTTTCTTTTCTTTAAGAAGCAGAACCCTTTTTCCAGATGAAATCTTATGTGAAAACACTAACATATAAAAGAGATCAAAATGACCTGCTCTGGTTTAAGCAGAGTGGGAGAATCAAACTCTTCCTGACTCTCACGCCACCCCATAGGCACCTCCAAAGAACACACTTAACTCTGGGCACCTGGCTGGCTCAGTTAGTACAGCATGCAACCCTTAGTCTCAGGGTCATAAGACCACAATGGGCATGGAAAGGAAGGAAGGAAGGAAGGAAGGAAGGAAGGAAGGAAGGAAGGAAGGAAGGAAGGAAGGGAGGGAGGGAGGGAGGGAGGGAGGGAGGGAGGGAGGGAGGGAGGGAGGAAGGAAGGAAGGAAGAGAAGTGATAGTATAAAAAAGAAAAGAAGAATAACATTAACTTAAAGACTCTAACTTCTCTATCTCAGGTTTGCCATTCACCATCTGTATAACCTTTGGCAAGAAAATGTTTCACTTTTCCTGTCCTTTATTTCTTTTAAATTTTTTTGAATGTTTATTTATTTTTGAGAGAGACAGAGAGAGAGACAGAGACAGAGCATGAGCAGGGGAGGAGCAGAGAGAGAGGGAGACACAGAATCCAAAGCAGGCTCCAGGCTCCGAGCTGTCAGCACAGAACCCGACGCGGGACTCGAACCCACGGACCGTGAGATCATGACCTGAGCCAAAGTCGGACGCTCAACCGACTGAGCCACCCAGGCGCCCCTCCTGTCCTTTAAAACAGAGATACTACCATCCATTTTATAGAGCTTCATTGGTTTGTTATGAATATTACGTGGAGGAACAAATATAAAATTCCCAGTACATGTTAAGTATTCAAAAGTTGGCTCCCCTCTCTTTTATCCTGCAGAGGTAACAGTTGTTGCCAATTCAAGAAAGCTCAATAAGTATATTTGATGATATCTGTAGTAGCAGAGAAGTGAACAAGTAAATGCTCCCACAGCTCAACTGAAAGAGACATAATAAATCCTCCATTAAAGCAACCTACCAATGATAATACCCCCTCCCAGCTTAGCTTCCCAGTCAATGACCCATGAACCTCAAAAGGTGTTTTTTACTAATAAACACTTATTATGAGATTCTTTAATGTACACCCTAAAATGTCAGGTGAATGTGTTAATGTTCTCAGTAATTTAACTTTGGCATTTCCTGAGCTGAGCATTTAAACTGGCAATTTTGGGGCGCCTAGGTGGCTCAGGCAGTTAAGCATCCGACTTCAGCTCAGGTCATAATCTCAAGACTCGTGTGAGTTCGAGCCACGCCTCGGGTTCTGTGCTGACAGCTCAAAGCCTGGAGGCTGCTTTGGATTCTGTGTCTCCCTCTCTCTCTCTCTGCCCTTCCCCCACTCAAGCTCTGTCTCTCAAAGAGTAAATAAACATTAAAAAAATAATAGTAAATAAACTGGCAATTTAATACTACATTTAATGAGTATTTTTATATTTATGTTCTACAGCATGAACCAATGTTCATTCATTTGCCCATCTTCTGGGCTTCTATTTTTGAAGCACTACAAAACAAAAATACATCTGTCATGTGCACCTTCCTTAAGCAATTTTAATCTGGCCCTTCTAAACAGTCATTAAGAATCTATTACCTTAGTCTGTTATTCATAATGTGTTCCTATTTCTACATGTGTAACAGGAGACCAAAACAATTTTTACAGGAAAAGATTCTCAGTCCTAATCTAAACCCAGCCAACAACTCTCAAATCACACACACTATGGAAGCTGCAGATGTTGGCTTTGATCCCTATGGTTTAGGAAGAATCACAACAATAATACATCACATAGCCATGAAAAGACTCCTTTACGATAAAGAACACATCCCTGAGCGTTGAACATGGGAGCCAAGAAGATTCAGAATGCTAATCTTCCATTTTACTAGGAGACCTTCAGCAATTTACCTAGTCTCCACTGATTATTTCTTCATAAAGAAAATGAAAATATACTCATTACAATGCCAGAGATACTGTTTTGATTAACTACCTGGGGTTTGGTTCCCAGGGACCTCAGAAGTCATCTTTCTCATCTCCTTCATTTCTTAACAAGCCCATGCTTGAGTCATCCTACAAAGACAGTTACTGAGTCTTTGAAGAACGTATTTCACAACCTTCCTCAGTAATATCCCAGTATCTTGTTGTCAGGAAGTTCTTTCTAATTTGTAATCTATATCCCTTCTGCTGCAATTAAAACACATTCCCTCTTGTCTTCTATGGGAAAAGAACATCTGCTTAATACCACCTGAACAATATCCCTTCAAGAGATTATAAAATATAGGAAGCCCATTTTAAACAGCTTCATGTAAATGCAACATGGCTTTAAATGGGTCATCTTAGACAAAGAACATGATTAAGAGTCTTAAATTCCCAGTTCCATCACTGACTTGCTCTGAAGATGATAGGAAGTTAAAACCAAGCAGATGCTGTACCTCAATTACCCCATCAGTAAAATGCAAATGATAAAACCAGTATGTTGGGAGAACTCAGTTCCTCAAAAAACTAAATATAAAGGCAAGAGATTCTCAATCCCAATCTAAGCCCAGCCAACAACTCTCAAATCACTCACTCTGAGGAAGCTGCAGATGTTGGCTTGATCTCTACGGGTTAGGAAGAATCATGACAATAATACATTACCAGATAGCCTTACAATTAATTACACGCCTAGGTAGATACCCAAAACAGCTGAAAACAAGGACACGTACATGCATGTTTACAGCAGCGTTATTCATGATTTCCAAAAAGTGGGAGCAGTCCAAATGTTCTTCAATGGATAAAGGAACAAATTATGATATATACAATACATACACAATACAATACAATATATACAATAGGTTACATATTGTTATGATTCCTCTTTTATAAGAAATTCAGAATGTATCAACCTATAGATACAGAATGCAGACTGCTGATTTCCAGGGGCTGGTGGAAGGAGGGAAAGGAAGAGAAACTGTTTTACTTTGGAGTAATCGAAATGTTTTGGAACTAAATAGAGGGTGGTGGTTGCAAAACATTATGAATGTATTAAACACCACTGAACTGTTCACTTTAAAATGGTTAATTCTGGGGCACCTGGCTGGCTCAGTCAGCAGACCATGTGACTCTTGATCTCAGAGTTGTACATTCAAACCCCACATTGGGTTTGCAGAATTACTTAAAAATAAAATTTTTAAAAAACTTTTTTAATGTTTATTTTTGAGAGAAAGAGACAGAGCATGAGTGGGGGAGGGGCAGAGAGAGGGGAAGACACAGAATCTGAAACAGGCTCCACGCTCTGAGCTGTCAGCACAGAGCCCGACATGGGGCTTTAACTCTGGACCAGTGAGATCATGACCTGAGCCAAAGTCCCAAGCTTAACAGACTGAGCCACCCAGGAACTCCTAAAAATAAAATCTTTTAAGGGATGCCTGGCTGGCCCAGTCAGTATAGCTTGCAACTCTTGATCTCAGGGTCATAAATTCAAGCCCCACATTGGGCATGGAGCCTACTTAAAAAAAAAAAAAAAAAGTAAATAAATAGCACCTGGGTGGCTCAGTCGGTTAAGTGTCCATTTTTTTTTTTAAGTTTATTTTGAGAGAGACAGAGACAGAGAGTAAGTGAGGGGCAGAGATAAAGGGAAACAGAGAATCCCAAGCAGGCTCCGCACCATCAGCACAGAACCCGATGAGGGGCTTGAACTCACCAACCACAAGATCAGGACCTGAGCTGAAACCAAGAGCTGGACGCTTCACCAACTGAGCCACCTAGGCACCTCTAAGCGTCAGACTCTTAATTTTGGTTCAGGTCTTGATCTCACGGTTCATGAGTTCCAGCCCCACATCAGGCTCTATACTGATAGTGCAGCGCCTGCTTGGGATCCTCTCTCTCTGCCCCTCCCCTGCCCATGCTCTCTCTCAAAATAAATAAATAAAAACTTTAAAAAATAAATAAATAAACAAGGGGTGCCTGGGTGGCTCAGTGGTTAGGCATCTGACTTCTGCTCAGGTCACGACCTAGTGGTTTGTGAGTTCAAGTCCCACATTGGGCTCTGTGCTGACAGCTCAAAGCCTGGAGCCTGCTTCAGATTCTGTGTCTCCTTCTCTCCCTCTGCCCCTTCCCTGCTTGTGCTCTGTCTCTCTCTCTCAAAAATAAAAAAAAATTAAGAAAAAAATTTTAATTAATTAATTAATGGTTAATTTTGCATTGTATGAATTTCACCTGAATAAAAAAAAAGGGGGAGGGGAAGGCTAGAAGAACTAGTGGGGACAATACCCATAAAATGCTTAGCCCTTCCCAGAGAAGTCATCATATAAAATTCTAGGTAGACTGGTAGCCAAAACGTTTAATATTATCTCATTATGGCCTATTAGACTCTAAGCAAAGAATATGTAAATGGGAAACAAAACAGAAACCAAAATAAAGTCTAGAGTCATATTTATACGTACTCTATATGGCAGTAAGAACCAATAAATAAGTGACTGAATAAAGAGATAAAGTAGGGGTGCCTGGGTGGCTCAGTCGGTTAAGCGGCCGACTTCAGCTCAGGTCATGATCTCACAGTCTGGGAGTTCAAGCCCCATGTCTGGCTCTGTGCTGACAGCTCAGAGCCTGGAGCCTGCTTCAGATTCTGTGTCTCCCTCTCTCTCTCTGCCCCTCCCCTGCTCATGCTCTGTCTCTCTCTGTCTCAAAAATAAATAAACACATTTAAAAAAAATTTTTTTTAAGATAAAGTAAATAACCAAGCACATGAGCAAATTGACTATAGCAACAATGACCACAGGAAAGCAATACGAAAACATAAAAGTAAGGAATAAATTTTAAAAGCCAATAAGTAGGGAATTGAAAAGAGAAGCTAATGACAGCAAAACTAAAAAGTACATAAACCCTTAAATTCCACGGCCACATATACAAATCATGAGAATCACTACTGTTTCCATTCTGCAGTTACCCTCATTCCTTGACCTCTTCTCCTCATCCCACCCCCCCCCCCACCCCCCGGCTTTTTTTAAACCTCTTTCTCCTTTAATCCAACCTCCTGGCAAGACACCAAGGCTAGGCCACGAAGAAGAAAATAAAAAGGTATCATTCCTATCTTCATGGACCTTATTACATTACTTCTTAAAGTATTACTTCTTCTGGGAAGACAGACATGCTAATTACCAAAATATACAGACCATCTCCACTTCCTCCCGTCCCACTTTTTAAATCCACTTCAGTGGATTTCTGAGGTTTCCTCAAATTCTTTGGATCTTGACTGGGAACACTCTCCTGCTAGTCTATACACACATTCTCTCTAGGTAATCTGACCATTTTCCTTGACTGTAAATACCACCTCTCTACCAAGAGCATCAGATTTACTGCCAGCACCCCTGCCAGCAGCACTCAAAGGCTCCTTGCTGGATGTCTCCACATGTTTTTAACAGAAAGCTCACACTCAGCAGGGCTTAAGTTGAGGTCTTTCTCCTGCTCCCCAATTCTAGTCAAAATCTGCTCCTCCTCAAATGTTTCCATCTCACAAATGGCAACTTCATCTATCCAGATGCTCATGAAATCTGAGAATCATACTTGACTTTTCCCTCCTCCCACATATTCAATCCATCATTAAGTCTTGCCTGTCCTAATTCTAAAATATCTATTGGAAAAAAAAAATGTATCTATTCAGTTTTTCTACTTCCTCCCATCTCCATTGCCTACAGCCTAGTCCAAGCCATGATATGGTCATCTTTTGCCTGGACCACAAAAAGACATCTTTAACTATCATACTTCCCCCACTTCTCTTTCAAATTTTCCAAATTCCAAAATTTTTCCCACAAATTTCCAAAAGTTTCCACAATGTAGCTGGAGCAACCTTTTAAAATCATATATTAGGGTCACAACACTCATACTTAAAACCTTCCAACGCTTCCAGTTATATTTAGGAAAAAAGTCCAAAATCCTTAACACAACCCTGCCTACGTCTCTATCCTCATCCTGTGCCCCTCTCCTTCCTCCCCCACTGCTCACTGCGCTCCAGCCACACCAATCTTCTTCCAGCTTCTCAAACTGTGCCACGTTCCTTCCTACCCCAAGGCTTTCATACATGCTATTCCCTTTGCCTTTCCCTTTCAGCCTTCTAATCTCTGCTTAAATATCACATCTTCAGGAAACTTTTCCCAAGGCTCCAATATAATTCAGGGTCCCCTACTATAATCTCTTTTTTACTTCTCCATCATAGGACTTGATACACTTTGCAATTACACATTTATTAGTGTATTTTTTGTTTACCATCTCTCTCCCCTATGGACAACAATCTCTAGAAGAGCATGGACAGAGTCTATTTTTGTCACTCTAGTCTTAGTACAGTGGTAGTAGTTTAGAGAGTTTAGAATTGTTTAAAGTAGTTTAGAATCAGTATAATTTAGGGATTAAGAGCAGGAGACTATGGAGCCAGACTGCTTGGATTCAAATCCTGGTGCTACCACTAACTAGGCTCTAAGACCCTGGGCAAACTGCTTAACCTCTCTCTGTGCCACAATTTCCACATCTACGAAATGAGGAAAATAAAAGTATCTACACCACAAAACTGTAAGAATGAAAAGAATTAATGACACAAAGCACTTGGTACAGTACCTGGCACAAAGCACTTCAATAAGCACGGTTCTGATCAGCTCTTATTATGGTATTCATAACACCTACCACAGTGGTAGACAACATTTACTGAATGAATGGATGGGTTAATTAATTAAAAAAAACAAGACTCCACTATCTTCATTAAATAGGTTTTTTAAATGACAGCACAGGAATTTTACACAGACTTCAGAGAGGAAAACAAAAACGGATAGTTAAGGTAAAGACTGAAGCACCCACAATTTATGATGGCATAAAGGGACAAGAGGAATAAAAAACTAACTCTACTGCATTCCTGTACCACTATATGAAATACAAGTTCACTCTTCCAGAAGTTTACCCAAGTTGATTGGGTAACTTTGACTTTTCCCTAAATATCATTCTCTTCCATGCCTTTAGACAACTTCTTCCAAATCGTTCAAGTACTAATCACAGTTCAAATACATGGTAAAATTCAGATGCTAAAATTTTCTACCTGTTTGGCAAAGAAATGTTTTGCTGTTCCTAAAATAGCTCTGGCCTGTTTTACCATACATATTACAGAATCCTCAAAATTCCGTCATGTCTCTTCTACTTGGAATTCTTTCAGACACTGTTGCTTTCTAGGTTTCTCTCTCCCAGTAAAGACATACCCTCTCACTTTAACTTGAAGCACACTGAGGGAAAGGAGAAACAAATACACTGCTTGAACTTCTTGTTTCCTGTTTAAGTTTTCTCAGAAGACACTGAACTTCAATCTAAGCATCACTACCATTTGTTGTCCTTTTGGGGAACATACAATCTTTAAGGTGTTATAATAATAATATTGAAAACAATAACAGGTGGCATATATAGCACTATCTGCTGTTCTAAATGCTTTACATATATTCTCTCATTCATTTCTCACAATTGTATGGTATTCTACACATGAAGAAAGGCACAGAGACGTTAAGTATTTACGTAAGTTGCAGTTAGTAAATAGTGGTCCTGAGATTTGGACTCAGACTGCCTGACTCCAAGAATCAGTGCCACTAGGCTGTTATTCAAGAGTCTGGGAAGACATATTTTTCTATCCTGTTTTCACTGGTCAGCTAGGGTGAAATACTCCAAATCTCTCCCCAAGTCAAACAGGCATATTAATCCTCTGCAACCCAGCAAAATTTCAAATGTTTCATTATATCATAAGCATATACACCTAAAACAAAACAATGTTAACTCATGGGAAACTACACGTTCTATCCTGGGAAGCAGAAATAAACAAATGATGAAATAATGAAATGTGAAATTTGCCTCAGTTAATTCGACAGACAGACATATGATTCCAATAAGCAGCAGTAAAAAAATGCTACAAAACACTTTTAATATCTTGAAAGGTACTAAACAAGATTATAAGTACATATTATCATATACACATACTCAGCAGCAGCAGCCTACATTTTCCCTCTCTCAATTTCACTATAATCCTTCTAAAGCTTTCCCCTTATATAAGGCTAAGTACTTCAGCTTAGTCTCTGCTACAAATAAATCTGAAGTCATGTATCCAGTGTTTAAATTCATTGAACTCAAATTCCAAAGAATAATTATTTTAGAAAAAATTAACAAATGAAAACTAATTAAATTCAGGTCACATTAGAAGTAAAAATTAAACTCATTAGCCAAGCATGCTGGACATTTCTAAGTCATAGTGATCCTTTATTATGCCAAATCCAGTGTCACCATACACTAACAAATATTACATACAGCAATTTTATCTTTTTTTTTTAATTTATTTTGAGAGAGAGAGAGAGAGAGAGGCATGAGAGCATGCATGTGGAGGAAGGGCAAAAAGAGAGGGAGAGAGAGAGAATCCCAAGCAGGCTCTGCACTGTCAGTGCAGCCCGGTGAAGGGCTCGAACTCACAAAGTGTGAGATCGTGACCTGAGCTGAAATCAAACACTTAATAGACTGAGCCACTCAGGCACCCCACATGTAGCAATTTTAAATGAAGACTTCCACTGTGATGGCAGAAAGAGAACCTTAATTTACTGAATCATGATATGTTGTGATTGCAACTTTTTAACAGGATTAAAGATGCCATGACTGAAGACTCCACTCTCCCCATGAACACCCAGCGCCCTCCTCACTTCTTCATCTTGCTGTCAGCCCTTGTTTCTTTCAGAGCACAGCCCAAATTTCAATATCCATCAGATTCCTGGTCAACTCTGCTCCCCACTGGAATAAACTCCGTAAGAGTAAGAATATTCATGTCTACTTTTGTATCCCACCATCTAATGAGCATTCAATAAATATTTGCTAGATGAACAAAAGTATGAAAAGGAAAGGGTTGAAACACAGAGTCACAATCAAGAAATAGTTCCAGGGCACCTGGGTGGCTCAGGCAGTTAAGCATCAACTCTTGATTTCGGTTTAGGGCATGATCTCACAGTTCATGAGATAGAGCCCCATGTGGGGCTCTGTGCTGACAGTGCAGAAACTGGAATTCTCTCTCTCCCTCTCTCTCTGCCCCTCCCCTGCTCTCACACATGCATGCATGCACTCAACAGTTCTTGCGCGCGCACACTGTCTCTCTCAAAATAAATATACTTAAAAAAAAAAAAAAAGAATAGGGGAGACTGGACGGCTCCATTGGTTAAGCATCAGAATCTTGATTTCAGCTCAGGTCATGATCTCATGGTTCGTGAGATCAAGCCCCACATGGGGCTCTGTGCGGACAGCATGGAGCCTGCTTGGGATTCCCTCTCCTCTCCTCTCCTCTCCTCTCCTCTCCTCTCCTCTCCTCTCCTCTCCCCTCCCCTCCCCTCTCTCTCTCTCTCTCTCTCTTTCTCTCTGCCCCTCCCCCACTCACACGGCTGCTCTCTGTCTCTCAAAATAAATAAACAAACTTGGAGTACCTGGGTGGCTCAGTTGGTTGAGCATCCGACTCTTGATTTGGGCTCTGGTCATGATCTCATGGTTTGTAAGATCAAACCTCCTTTGTGCTCTGCACTGATGGTGTGGAGCCTGCTTGGGGTTTTCTCTCTCTCCCTCTCTCTCTGCCTCTCCCCCATGCTCTCTCCCTCTCTCTCAAGGTAAATAAACAAACAAACTTAAAAGAAGAAGAAGAAGAAGAAGAAGAAGAAGAAGAAGAAGAAGAAGAAAAAGAAGAAGAGGAGGAGGAGGAGGAGGAGGAGGAGGAGGAGGAGGAGGAGGGGCACCCGGGTGGCTCAGTTGGTTAAGCATCCAACTCTTGATCTCAGCTCAGGTCATGATATCATGGTTCGTGAGTTTAAGCCCTGCATCGGGCTCTGTGCTGAAGCCCTGAAGCCTGCTTAGGATTCTGTTTCCCTCTCTTTCTGTCCCTCCCCTGTTTGCTCTCTATCACTCTCAAATAAATTAAAAAAAAAAAAAAAGAAAAAAAGAAAAGAAATAGTTCCAAAAGGTCTGATAGGGATACAGGTACCTTAGGAAACAACACAGCACAAGAACAATACTCAATAAAGAAAGGAAAAAGTTTAGGTGGAGAAGTGGAGATTATCAACCCTAAGAAAAGACAGAGAACAAAATGGAAAAGATACTACATTAATCTATAGACACACAGGCAGGACTAACTGGAAGACAGGGGGTAAATATTCTCAGCCTCACCCCATCTACACATACAGCACTTAAAACTTCTCTTTCACTGGCACTTCCAGGCATTCACTCCTTTCCACACACATATTAGTTAAGCTCCTCCAATGCTGGTTTAATGTTTGTCACCTCTATCCTCCATGACTGTCAGGCATAATGTTGCCTTGAAAGAAACAAGTTGTCCAAGAACTTAGATGACTGCTCACCATTGCTGTAAGATAGCATAGCAGTTAATATCTAAAGAGCACTTTATGTTTTTAAAGCAGTTTCACATACTTTTTTCTCAATGGAAATATTATGATAAAAGTATTATCTTTCCCATTCTCTAAACACAGGTTCATAAAAGTATTCAAAGCCTTGTTTTTAAATCCCAACTCTGCTACATTCTTGCTGTGTGATCTTGGTCAAATTACGTACTCTGAGTTCAGTATCCACTGGGAAAATAATATCTACCTTAAAGGACTGTTGTATTAAATGAGATAATGCCTATGAAGAACATGACATAGTAAATGCCCAGTAAAGGGGAGCAACCTTCCCTACAGTCTCCTTAAATAATTTGTAAAGGATTTCTCAGCTATGAAGTGTATAAGCCTAGGACTTAAATCCAGGTCTCCTGATTCCTTAATCTGTTTTCTTCACACTACATCATTTTGGCAGACTGCCACATACTACTGGGCACATAAATACATTCTGACAATAACTGATCACAAAATTTTTATCTATCAGTAACTAATTTTAGCTTTGCAAAAAGGGGGAAAGATAGATCTAATTAACTTTGGGGTGGGGGGAGACGGGGCTTGAAAATATAAAATATAAATCACCCCCAAGCCACAGGACAAGTTGTACCATAGTACTTCTGTACAAACAGAAATTATGACAAGAAACAGAAAGTTCTTTCTGGGTTTATGAGGAACAATTGGAGAAGGAAACAAGAATGACTATGATTAAAGGAACTTAAGGAGTTTTGGGGGCCGGGGGGGGGGGTTGTTTATTTTGTTCTGTTTGTTGGTTTGGGGTTTTTTTTGGTAAACCAAACCACTGGGCAAAAAGATCTGCATCCCATTCCAAAATAACTCTATCAAGGCTGAGATGTATCTTTAAAAAAAGAGACTTCAGTGTGCTAACAACAAAACTTTTTCTCAAACTGCTTTCAGAGCAGGATAAATGGGAATAGTGAGATACATTGTCAACATTCATGAAGATCCTTGAAGATCATAAATGTATGGACTCAGTATTAATAAGAAGCAGAAAGAAGCATGATCAAAAGAACAAAAGTCTGGCTTGCTTAGCCGGAAGAGCATGCGATTCTTGATCTCAGGACTGTGAGTTCAAGCCCCACACTGGATGTGGAGCTTACTTACAAAAAAAAGAAAAAGAAGAAAAAGAAAAAGAATAAAGTTTCATAAGCTTCCTAACGTGTATTGAAGATAATTTGAAAATTATACAATATAAAACCAAATTATTACAGTTAATAAAAATAACCAGTAGTTTTCAAGTGATACATATAATTAATCTTTTCCAAGGTAGAATATAACTCCTTCCAGGACAAGCTATAGAAGATATTCAAAGAAGTTCACATCTTTAATAATCCTCAAGAACTTTCTCACGAAAAGAGAAGATAGAACAATTAAGTCACATTCTGAACCCATAAATTTCTGAAAGGAAATGCCAGAAGAGAGCCTGATCTGACACTGACAGAACAGCGCAAGATTTAACCAAGAAAGGTAAATTGTGGAGTGAATTTCTATCACAAAGCAGGGTAGAAGCCAATAAGCTCTATCCCTATAACCTCACCACCAGCACCACAACCAAATTTCTTGTCTTCCTCAATTCAACTTAAACCTCTGCTAATTATTTCCTATAGAAACGTAACAAAATGTTGCTAACATTTTTTGTGACACTCCTAGCAAACTCCATCTTTATTTAGCATTCGTTAGGAGTCACTGAGATACTACATTAACTACAAATTCTATGCAGAATCAATTCCCAGGAGATAACGTCGCTTCCTTCACTAAATGCTCTCCTCTGATATACGTTCTCTTCTACCATAAAAACTTTTTCAGAGAGCACACATTCTTAGCCTAACTTCCCAATCTAGGTTCTCCAGTCTGGTGGCTCTTCTTTAATCCCTTTCTGGAAGTTCTGAGGTCCTGGTAACTAGGAAATCACTGATGACCAAGGACCCCACGCTTAGATATTGCTGACCTCAAAATCAAAAACATTAGAGGAACAATAACCTTTCCACAACTCATATTAGAATTCTAAAATTGTTAAAAACAAAACAAAACAAAACACACACTTGTATAGTTTCCACCCAAGGACTAGAAATTTAATCTGTTCTCTCTTTAAAACCACTGTCCTACTGATTTTACATACTATGGAAATACGTATTCAACCTGAAACCACCTCTAGCCTGAATTTTTTTTTTCAACAAAGAAGCTCCACAAATTAGGATCGTGACACTGAATCCAATGAAAATAAAATGAGTAAGAACGCTTAGTCCCCAAAGTTTCTAAGTTGAGAGAGAACAGGAAAACATAATGGAGATGCCAGAATTTTAACTTTAAATTTAAATATCTCAATATTTGAATGAATCCTACACAATGGCTGTTTAGTATACGCACAACTAAACCACTAATCGAATATGATAAAATTGTTCTGAAAACGACTCCTTGGGTTTCCTTTGGATTCTTCCTAAAAAGCAAACTCTTCAGGACAAATACCTGATTTGAAAATCTTCACCAATCCTCCAACCTTGGACATTAACCACTTAACAACATAGTTGGAAGATTTCCATTGAGAACAAGCTGGGGGGGGGGGGGGGGGAGAAATAAGTATCAACCAGAAAGCAAAGTGGTCAGCAAACAAAATTTTCTATCCAAGAAACAGAATTGCCATTGCTTTTCTCACTAAAATGGTACAGACTTTGACAAACAAAACCAGCATGGTCCCTTTACTTCTGAAGTCACCAGTGACAGAATCTGTATTCCCAGGTAGGAGAGATCACAAACGACAAATCGCTGTGTACATAAAGTGATTGGTAAATAGAGAGGGAGGGGGGAAAAAAACCCGAACCTGCAAATAACCAAAAAACGACTCATAGTACGTTTAAAGACCTATTTGGGACGTGGGGAAAAGTCAAGTCCCAGAACGCTGCCTCAGTTTCCCTATCCCCAAAACGCAAGAACATGACACTTCGCTCAGAGCAGCCAGGGGGCCGTGTTCCACTTGTTTCCACCTACTCGAGGGTCCCTTCAAAGGTCGGACTCCGAGGAGGTCCCCAGCGCAATTGAGTCATGACACCCGGGGCCTTGGGGGTGGGGAGGCGGGAGGGGAGACCGAGGAGGGGCAAGCGCGCAAAGCTCTATCCGTTCCTGGGAGGCGATTTCCCCCCACACTGAGGTGCCAGCACCCGCCCTAGACCCAACATCCCCTCCCTACCTAACCGCGTAAAGCAGCCCCAGCATCTCTCCCTCCTTCCGGCCTCTCCCTCCGTGCCCTGCCGCCTCTCCGACCGCGCCCCCGAACGCAGCCGGGTAGCTCCTCCTCCGGCCGTGTCTCCGCGGCCAAGCCGCCCGCCCACCCGCCGGCGCCAAGGTCTTCTCAACCCGCCAGCGGAAGGATGCCGGGCCGGGCCTCCCAGGCTCCTCCCGGGCCTACCTGCAAGGCGGGCGGAGGCTCCGTCTGCAGCCCAGCGACGGGACCCAACCACCGACAAGAAGAAGAGGCAGGAAGGAAGCAAGGGGTCCGCTCTACCGACCAGCGGAAGAAAGCAGCCTGAGCGCGGGGCCTCGCGGATAAGTCAGCCTTCGACCCGGCGCCGCCGCCGCTCAGGAGACATCAAGCAAGAAGACGGCGCAAAAGATCACCGAATACACGAACGGCCCAGACATCATAGGATGAGCGCCCAGCCAATCGTTCAAGGAGATGCAGTCGAGCGCCGAAAAACTGCTCCGCTCCAACCCGACTCCTGGCCAAGGCATGAATAAACAAACCCAGATCATAAGCGGCCGAGTAAAGTAGCCGGTGCTTCTGCCATTTTCTGTGTTGCTTGCCAGCGAAGTTGTTTAGAGCACCGGAGTTTTTCTTGAGTGTTGGAGATCAAGGCATAGCACAATGACACTTACCAGTTCAGCAACTAAGTTATGGACTCCCAACATTATCCCAACTGAGCAAGTGTGACTCTTAGTTCCCTCACGGACAGTGAGGTACATAAAAATAAACATACATATACATGACAGAGGCACAGAGAGACAATGAGAGAGAATCCAGACTGAGAAACAAAGTGAGTCAACGCTGTTAAAGTTCCACTTTAGGTCCCATAAAACACAGCAAAGAGAAGTTGGAAAAATTCAGGGGTTTGTAGGCTGAACTTAAGGCAGGAAAAAAAAAAAAATACACGTATGCTTTTTAAAATTTTCTTTCAAAGGCCTGGAGCTATGGGTGTGCTTCTTACGTGATGATCAAAATTTTCCTTGGGTTCAGAACCTGCAAAAGTTGAAATTTTCATCATCACAGCAATAGTCCCTTTCTGAAGTCTTGTAGTAGACAAATTAATATTCTCAGCACAAGTGTGAATTAATATGTACATCCTAGGTACAATTCAATAAATCACATAGATCACTCCAAATGTGGATTACCAAGTGTGAGCAATTATACAGCTACCGTAAGTCCCCCCTAAGGGGAGAGTAAAGGCGTAAAAAAGAAATGATAGTCCAAGCCCTTAAAGAGCTTATAATCTAATCAAAGTGAAAGGTCACATCCTTACAACATTACCTTTATTTATTATTTATTATAATTTTAAAAAATCTCCTTTAAGTCCATGACAACGTTCAAGGGACAACTCATATATATAATGCAGGATAGAATCAGCATCCATAATATGAGGATGAAACACTGGGCTTTTGTTGTCTACTACTGTTTTAGGGGACTTAAAAATGAGGAAACATAGCAACATTTATGAAAGTCTTAAAAAAGAAAGAATTTAATAATCCACTTCCAAAACACAAAGTTTTGGGGTGCCTGGGTGGCTCAGTTGGTTGAGCATCTGACTCTTGATTTGGGTTCAGGTCATGATCTCGTGGTTTGTGGGTTCAAGCCCCTCATCAGGCTCTGTGCTGATAGTGTAGAGTTTGTGTGGGATTGTCTCTCTCCCTCTCTTTCTACCCCTCCCCCACTCTCTCTCTCTCTCTCTCTCAAAATAAATAAACTTAAAAAAAAAAAACCACCAAGTTTTAATTTGTTCATGCTCCCATGCAGTCCTAAGAAATAGCCTGCATAATGTTTTAAAGTTTAAGCAGAGATACAAGTGTTATTGTTTCCCATTGTATCATTTCCCTATTAAGTCTTTAATAGTTGTTATTTTTAACAATTGCACAATATTCCATTGAGAGGATATACTGACCTTGCTCCCCATTGTTGGATGTGTATGTTGCCTCCAAACATTTTCTGTGTAATAGGTATTGCTGCTCTTGGAAAGAGATAATTGTAACCTTTTTATTTACAATTAGGACCTATTGCACTTAAACAAAAAGAGTGAAGAAGCAAAGTAGAAGTGTATTTCTCCATCATGTAAAAGAAACCCAGAGATACACAGCCTAGGGTAAGGTGTGCCTATTTGGTATCAGGAACCAGGCTTCCATCTTGTTCCTTTGACATCTTCAATAAGTGGCTTTTATCCCAGGTCCAAGGCAGCTGTTCAAATTCTAGCCATCATGTCTACATTCCAACTAGCAGGAAGCTGAAAGAGGAAAGGCATGTCTCCTGCCATAAGGACATATCTTGAAAATAGCACAGGACATTTCCACTTATATTCCACTGGCCAGAATTTAGTCACATAGCCACACCTAATTGGGAATTAGTCTTTATCCTGGGCAGTTCTCAAAGTCAAGAGCAAAAGGATACTAAGTGTCAACTAAATAAGCAGTCTCTGCCACATTCCTGAAGCCAGATGAGGAGCAACAAATAGACTTTCCTTTGCTGTCATCCAGGACTGAGATTCTATTCCCAGAATACATGTTTTAGAGAAGCTTCCTTCTTAGAAAGGCTTGTGGGGCATAAGCATCTAAAGCTATAGCCCTCATTCAAATTTGACCCAAATAACAACATTATTTTGAAACCTTGATTTCAGTGAGAAAAACTAAAGAAACTAATTTCAAGGCTACAAGAAGTTTTCAGTCTTCAAAAATGGGAGACTTTTATTTTGGGAAAAACACCTGAAGGGTATGGAAATATAAATCTAAAACCATCACCTGAAAATGGAGCTATTTTATAAGTTGAGGCTAAACTGCTCTGTGAAACCATGAAAAAGATGATTTATTCTGCAGGCAGAGTTGCATCTCTATAGATAAATTTCTCTAGAGAACTGTTTCTTTTCAAGGGTGGATTTAGGATTCAGTGTGACGGTAAACTACTGCTGGCTCTTATGGAAAAGCCAAGTTGGACAGAAGAGTAGATCACAAGAGATCAGGAGTTGAAATTCTCAAACCTATAGGAATGTCCTTACATTGAGGGAGACTTAAACCAAGTGGGCAGAGTAAAGATCATACTGGGATATATCACTGATACTTACATATCAGTGTTAAGACTTAATAATTCATTATTATGTTGATTATTGCTTATTGTATTATGGCTTGTATTGGCTTGTATTATGGCTTGTATTGTATTATGGCTATGTATTGTATTATGGCTCTCCTGGGGGAGCCACCCCCTTGAAGGTAAGATAACGCTTCTCCTGAAGTAGGGTGACCATCTGTCCCAATGAGCTGAGGATTAAGGGGTTTCCCAGTACAGGGAACTTTCAATGCTAACACTGCAATGGCTCTGGGCAAACCAGGACAGTTGGTTACCCTAAGAATGGACATAGCCACTGTCAACCATTTGTAAGGATTGTAAATCCATGTCAATCACATGTAAGGAACTTGTAAAGACTAAGCCAGGAAAAGAGGATTGGCACTTGTAGACATGGAGGATTTGCCTGGGATGAAGGGTGAAAGGAGGGAAAAGGAGAGAAGGGAAGGAAACTTCCTTGTATTGGCTCTGGGCTCTAAAAAACATCTACTACACTCTGCATAATAGAAATCAGGCCTGAACCTAGGATGAAAGAACCCTGTAGCAGTACCATGAGTCATCTTATTAGGAATTCCAGGAAGAGGAATTGGGACTTGAGCAGCCAAATGACAAGCCAGTTGTAGTTGCAATTCTGTTCTGTTCTTTTGTAGCCTGGTCTTATGGCACTCTGGGGTAATGTACACACTTTGGGCTGGGTGGTAAAGGTAGAAGCAGGGTAATGATATAGGAGCAGCCCAGTGAAGGAGAGAGATCCCAGAACAGCGGGTAAGTCATTCACAGTAGAATTATAGGAGATGTTTCCTTCTTCGGAATTATTTATACAGGATAAGCTTTCAGTGGCAAAGTTTATCAATAGATTGAATCATATGAACATGTTAAGACTCTAGAATGACAAATCAGCCCTTTCATAAACATGTTTATGATATATATGTAAGGGTTAAAGTCTCAACAGAATGATAGATCCTTACTGTTTTGTTGGACACACATAGAGATTGCTTTCAATTGGACTGTTTTTCTTTTCTTTTCTTTTTTTTTAATGTTTTCATGTTTATTATTTAGAGAGAGAGAGTGTGTAACTGTGCGAGTTGGGGAGGGGCAGAGAGAGAGGGAGAGCAAGAACCCCAAGCAGGCTCCAGGCTCCATGCTGTTAGCGTGGAGTCTGACGTGGGGCTTGATCCTACAAACAGTGAGATCATGACCTGAGCCAAAATCAATATTTAGATGCTTACCCGACTGAGGCACCCAGGAGCCCCTGGATCTTTTTTCTTTTGAAATGTGCTAGCTTCTGATTTCGAGGTTTATTTTCCTTGCTCCTTTCTAGTATCAGAGATCTCATCACTCTCATTTGATTATCACAAAGGGGGTTTAAAGTGTAGTCATGAAAACAATAAAAACTCCTGTGAATTTTATGTGTTAGGGAACTGGAGTGTTCCCAGCATTCAGCTAGTATTTTCTCTTCCTTCTTGCATTGACATTCTCATGATCAACCAACTCTCACTTAACTCTGTTATCTTATTCTCACAATTTCGTAAAATCTGGGGGGGATCTACAGAGCAATATGGGCCCTGAAGACATGTTATGCGTACACACAATGATTAAGTATCCTTGATTTCTTTCTTTCTTTCTTTCTTTTTCTTTCTTTCTTTCTTTCTTTCTTTCTTTCTTTCTTTCTTTCTTTCTTTCTTTCTTTCTTTCTTTTTTTTTTCCTAACTTGCCTTCCATTGTCAGGGACAGCAACTGCTAAGCTCAGTCTGAGAGCTGTTTTATCATTTCAGGTTGGGATACAATCACAGTGTCTGTTATCTGTCTAGCTTCTATTTTACCCCTCCCGCTTCTTATATGTCTTTACTATATGACCCCATTAGTCTCAACTTAGATTAACTTGCTAGATATCCTTTACAGTCCAAGGGTCAGGAAAGGAGACCCATCTCTGTTCAGTTCATTTTAAACTAAGAATATGTTTGTGGTCTCTCTTGTGTAGAATTTGAAATTGGCAAACCAGTGATGACCCAATATTGTGGTTTTATCTTAATATATCCTGGGACTTTGCTGTCTTGAAACATCTAAGGGCAAATCTGGAAAACTTCTGGGCTGACCAGATGGCATCATCTACAGGAAGATGAAGCTTACATAAGACAGGCATAATCCTTGACTCTTTCCCAAAACTGTACCAGGAAGATACTAAAAATCCACAGTAAGGACCTCAAGAGAAGACTTCTCAGGCACTTATGAAAAGTCCCTATGGGCAAACCCTTGGCAATCGAAGTACAGACCCTGATCCCAACCCTAGATCATTTTAGGGAAATTGTAACCAAGGACTGAAAAAATCCTGGCCTGTAAAAATGCAGGTTGAAAGGAGATTAAAGAAATAGATTCGAACAGTTACTCTGTGGAATTATTAGGAAATAAAATGCTCCCAGGGAAAAGCACTGCTAGCCAATATTCAGTCACTTCAGCACTTAGAAATTATCTTTGGTGTGCAAGTAATAGACTTAAAATTACTTTTGAAATCTCTCCAAGACTGTCCCTCCCACTCAGGCTTCATGTTACCATCTAGTGAGTTAAGTTGTGAAAAGCCCCAAGTTTCCTTTAATGCAGTTTTTCGGGCTAAAATGCCAGACACTTTCTAAGTTCACATTCCACTTTGGCACTTATGATATGTGGATGTCAAGTAACCCTTTCCTTATACAATATGCACAACAGAACCAAAACTCTGTAGGGAAAAATACCCATCTCAGGACGCTTGGAAAGACCACAAGAATTAAAATATTGCCTCATGAAGGGGACAAAGCAAGCCTGGTCACAGGTTAGCTTTTACAAAGGAAGAATATGTAACAGGACACCTCTACAGAAAGAGTAGAACTAACATTCTCAGGCACCTCTTTGCGGTCCATTGTCATCTCAATGACATCATTGTACACATCAAGCTCAACCTCCTGCCACATGGACCCACTCTTTATAGAGTAGAATGATGATGGGAAATAGCATTTGGAGTAGAAATAAACAGCAGATAATAATCCATAATTGTTTTTAATCTTGGGGATGAGTCACTCTCAGTTTATTTCCAAATTTCTTCTGTCATCAGCTGTTCATTTCTTTACTTTGAAAATCACCAGATTAACACTGCCAAAGGCAGGTAGGAAATGATCCAAGAGGATAATTCTGAGGTATCACATGGTGAGTTGATGAGAAACCAGGAACAAGACAATCCTCAGGAAAGTCTCTTTTTTGTCCCAGCAGAGGCACCAATGTGTGAACCTAATTCACACTTTCTTTATTCCAATTAGGTTGTTTTTATATCAGTGTAATTTTAGAATAAGACTTGGTGGGGATTATTCATTTCCTGGGAAATTCTGTCCATGATTTTGCAAGATATCCAAATAGGTCTAATGCCAAAATTCATTTCACACCAAGAAACTATGTTCTTTTTACTTCACTTTCTTACTACTTTCATGTATCTTTTTATTCTCAAAGTCTTCTTTCTGTACAATGAATTTCAGAGCAGAATGGCCAAATGGATATTCTAACATCATGAACATAAGAAATGTGATCTATTTAGATGTGAGCTGTCAAAACCTGGGTGAATCTCCTCTGTCCATCTATCTACCAGGGTCTTTAGATCTGTAAAGTGTAAACTTGCTATTTTATCTATATTTTACTTGTCTTCTTTGAGCTGATTGGGTTCTTAAACCCATTTATCCTCTAACTCCTCCTCTGGGTTGGAAAGAGGAGATTGGAATCCAGATGATCTCCCTAGAAACCAACTGCAAGTCACAGTCCAACTACTACAGAAAGATGGAGGTCTCAGACTGTCCCCAGCATCCTCCTAAAAACACAAGGCTGCAAACTCAGATTAGCAGCCACTCACTTATGTCCGAAAACCATTCCCGAACTCACATTTACTCTTTACACTTGTCTCAGATGATGTCTATATAGGCAGCAAAGTAGAAAGTTCCACCTAATAATCCCACCTAATAATTCAGGACAAACACATATAGTTTTCATTTGAAATCTCCACATAATTTAAGAAACAGACAAAAAATATCTGGCTGAGCGCCGTTTTCCCCTTTGCTTTGATTTTGTGGGCACAATCATAAATGTCTACTACTAGTGACTTTTCAAATGAGTGGGGCTCAACCTGGAGTTCACTGGATAGCAGGGAACTATTTATTGTCTTGTTTTTGGTTTAGCTAATATATTTGCAAACGTTATCAAGATATCCTGGCATAGCCACAACCCTTCTAAAACACACAGATTAAATGTCGATTTGTGACAAGTGTCCACATACTCATTCATGCTAGATGAGGGGACTCTGTATGGGGCGGTGAGGGAGAAAGTTTGTCCCAACTCCTCCTGGAAAAGTTTCCCTCGCCCCCAGATTTCACATTAGCTAAAATGAGTGAGCATCAGCTCCTGACGTATTCGGTCAGCCTCTAGGTCCAGGGACTCCATGTGCTCATACTCTTCCTCAGGGGGCTGTTCCATGGGTCCTGTCATTGGAGAGGACCAAACATCCATCCCATGCTCCAGGGAGATGTTGTGGAGGACACAACAAGCCAAGATAATGTGGCTGGACTTTTCTGGTGAGTACTGCAGTGCCCCTTTGGATCCATCCAGGCAGCGGAATCGGGAACAGAGGGTTCGGAAGGTCTTCTCAATCACACTGTGAGTAGCAGAATGGGCCATATTATAGCGATATTCCGCTGGAGTTTCAGGAATGTGAAGGGGGGTCATGAGCCAAGTACGGAGAAAGAAGGAATTATCACCTGTGGGGAAGGTCCAAAGAAATAGTAAGTCATTCTAATTGGAATACAAACAGAAAGGAAAATCTAGGAACAAATATAGAGAATGGATGCAACAGACTCTGGAGCCACCATGCCCCAGAAAAACCAAGAGGGAAATGTTGTGGTAAAAAGAAGGCATGCTAGGATCACGAGCAGTAAGACATGGGTCTTGGCTGGAAATATCCTTGGTTTAAACCAACACAGAAAAAGGCTGACAGCTTTAAAAACAAACAACCAACCAAACAGCCAAGTCTGAAAAAAATGTGGGAAGAAGGTGAAGGCACTGAAGGAAATAAAATCCCTGACTTTCTAAACTCAGAGATCTTGTTCTTTAATAAAAGGTTAGGGGGCACCTGGGTGGCTCAGTTGGTTGAAGGTCCGACTTCAGCTCAGGTCATGATCTCGCGGTTCGTGAGTTTGAGCCCCGCGTCAGGCTCTGTGCAGACAGCTCAGAACCTGGAGCCTGCTTCAGATTCTGTGTCTCCCTCTCTCTCTGCCCCTCCCCTGCTCATTCTCTGTCTCTGTCTCTCTTGAAAACAAACATTAAAAAATAATTTTGAAAAAGGTTAGTAAAAACTATCATACAGCAAGCAAACCTTCAAAATCTCCAAAGAAAAAAGTACAAGAGAGAAAGAGAGAGTTCTTCCAGGAAAGCTCCAAACACTTGTGAGGAAAATTTCTAACCTTACCATTACAGTGTCAGGTCTGAAAGCACTACCTACGGATTTCAGAGTGCATATCTCATGGACAATAATCATTCATCCTCCCAGTGCTAAGAACAATAAGATCAAAGTCCCAGCACCTGTGGCAGAGATCAGACCTCAGGTGTTCCTAGATATTACATTCGCTAGAACCGTGCTTTGTAACAGAAACTGGTAGAATTTCACATAAATACAATGATACAAATAGTAACAGCGATAAGGAAATCAGATCATAAGTCAGTTAAAATAATATATGCAAGGCATTTTCCTAAGGTGACTTGCTTATCAAATGATCTCAGGCAATGCTAAGAACAAAATACAATACAAGGCTGGTATGCAATGTCCTGTTACAACAGTACAGTGTTTCTATAATGCTTAATTGTCCTGACTCACTACAGCCGGCCTGGGGGATGAAAGGTCTCACACAGAGGTACAACCCCTTAGAAATCTGAGACAACTTGAGAGTACCAACTTGCACAATAGCTGTGTTCCTGACCCACTATTAGTTTTGGTATGTAGTCATGGACGGTTCAGAGAGTCGGGGCACTGTCCCAAAACATACACAATTCCTTTCTCTCAGAAGCTTACCTTTTAAAGAACTGGATTAACTTTATTTAAAAAAATTTTTTTAGGGGCACCTGGGTGGCTCAGCCAGTTAAGCATCCGACTCTTGATTTCAGCTCATGGTTCATGAGAGAAAGGAGTTGTGTATGTATGTATGCCCTGACTCTCTGAACAGTCCGTAACTACATACCAAAACTGATAGTGGGTCAGGAACACAGCTATTGTGCAAGTTGGTACTTCTCTGCATTTGTTTATATTGTATCTGCACTCTCAGTGTGGATTGGGATTCTCTTTCTCTCCCTCTCTCTCTGCCCCTCTCCTGCTTGAGCTCTCTCTCAAAATAAATAAACTTTTAAAAATTTATTTCTTTTATTATTTTTTAAAATATTTTATTTTATTTTTTAATGTTTATTTACTTTTGAGAGAGAGAGAGACAGAGCGAGAGCAGGGGAGGGGCAGAGAGAGAGAGGGAGACAGAATCTGAAGCAGGCTCCAGGCTCTGAGCTGTCAGTACAGAGCCTGAAACGGGGCTCAAACCCACCAACCATGAGATCATGACCTGAGCTGAAGTCGGACACTCAACCAACTGAGGCACCCAGGCACCCCTAAAGATTTTATTTTTAAGTAATCTCTACATCTAATATGAGGCTCGAACCCACAACCCCAAGATCAAGAGTTGCACACTCTACCAACTGAGCCAGACAGGTGCCCCACCCCACCAAATTTTTTTTTTAATGTTTTTACTTACACATAATTGACGTACAACATTGTATTATTTGTAGGTGTACCGGATTAGCTTTAAATATTTAAGAAGCCTCATAACATTTTCAAATTTTACATTTAGTTGACTTCCCCCTTAAGTACAAACTATCTTAGTTGAGCTCCACCTACTAAATACTGAATTTAAGAAACTGATGCTGAAAATAATAATGAAAATAGTATCAGTGACTCATTGAATACCTACTATGTAGCAGGCACCGTGCTGGGCACTTCAAAAGTATTATTCCTTATTATCCAATCCCAACTCTGCTAGGTAAGATATTACTGAACTCATTTTATAAATGAGAAGATCAAAATATATGTCAGCCATTCTCTGATATGCCAGGCAAAGGAAAGAGAAGGAGCTAGTCACTAAACACTAATGTCAGACTCAGAGTCAGGAAAACAATGGTGTAATGCTGTAAAAGAGAGTAAGATAAACATTAAGATGAATGCCAAAGCACAGAGATACTAAATGGTATTTGTTATATGTTTCTCTAAGAAATAGTATGAGCATTAGATGTGGAGACATAAAAAACAAGCTACTTAATGCAGACCTTTCATAAAATGCTCCATCGTTATTAACTGGTTATAATCCAAGCACCACTGAAAACCAGACACTCAGGAGGGGATTAGGATCAGAATTGTTAAACAGATTACAATTGCTTACATGATCAGTCATCCACAAGACATTCTGGCAGATCTTACCCAAAGCTGCTTAACAATACTAGGCCAAGAGCTGAAGAAATAAGAACTCAGGCTGAATTGTTTGCAGTACATTTAGAGAAGAGGAATTAGGTAATGCAGTTCTGAAGGGAGACATGAGAAGGACATGAAGGGATGACACCCATGGTGAAAATATGCTAAACACACACACACACACACACAAACACACACACACACACACACACACACAGGATCTCCCATACACCCCTTTGATGAAAACACTATTCTGAATTTTGTCATTTTCCCCCATTTGTTTATACTGTATCTAAGCAATATAATATTGCTCTTGGTTTTAAATTTTTATAAAAATGATTTCATACTAAAAAAAAACATAAAACAAATTAAAAACAACAACAAAAGGAATCTGGTTAATTCTACATTTGGCAAACAGAACTATTCCACAAATCTGATGGCATTAAGATACAATCAACCTTTCATATATATATATATATATACATATATATATACACATATATACATATATATGTATATATATATATACATATATATATGTATATATGTGTATATATATATGTATATATATATATATATATATATATATATACATATACACATTTATTTTGAGAGAGAGAGAGCATGAGCAGGGGAGGGGCGAAAAGAGAGAAGAGAGAGGATCCCAAGCAGGCTCCATGCTATCAGTGCAGAACCCGACATGGGGCTTGAATTCATGAACCATGAGATCATGATCTGAGCCAAAACCATGAGTTAGATGCTTAACTGACTGAACCACCCAGGTGCCCCTACAATCAGCCATCTTCTCTTTTTTAACATCTTGCCATTCTTCTAATCCTGCCAATCTTCCCCTAAATTATTACCCCATATTATCCCCACAACTTTTAGATACCAGTGTTTTCTAAATTTATCTATTTGTATGAATCATTTGAGGGATCTATTAAAAAGGAGATCTAGAGGCTTTCTTTGAAGATTCTCACTCCCAAAGTTTGATGTGGCCCCATGATGTGTATTTTTTTTTTAATTTTTTTTTTCCAACGTTTATTTATTTTTGGGACAGAGAGAGACAGAGCATGAACGGGGGAGGGGCAGAGAGAGAGGGAGACACAGAATCGGAAACAGGCTCCAGGCTCTGAGCCATCAGCCCAGAGCCCGACGCGGGGCTTGAACTCACGGACCGTGAGATCATGACCTGGCTGAAGTCGGACGCTTAAGCGACTGCGCCACCCAGGCACCCCTATGATGTGTATTTTTAATAAATTCTCCGGATAACTCTTGATTTGGAAAATTTGTGAAATACTGTACTAGTTCAGGGCTCTTCAAACTAGTTTTCTTGTTAGAGTTCATGGAGGCTTTGCAAGGGGTATGTGCTAGTAGAATTGCTAGTATTAAGGGAATCAATTTCCACATGGGTATATTTTTCTCATCCCTAGTGCTTCACTAGCATGTAGCCGGTACCAAAACCGGCTTAATAAACATTTTTTCAATGTTGTTGCCATATCCATCTCTCCCACTTTCACTCTTTCTGTAAAGAAGGGAATCAGAAAAGTATATAAAAGTTTGTCAGAGTTGGGATGCCTGGATGGTTCATTCATGACGGCATGTGACTGTTGATCTCCGGGTCATGAGATCAAACCCTGTGGGCATAGAGCCTACTTAAAAAAAAAAAAAAAAAAAGGCAGTTTTTCCTTATTTCCAACTATGTCCTGTAAACACCTCAAAAAACTAAAGCCATATTTCCAACTGAATCTGGGGTCCCAAGGTGTGAAGGAAAAGGGAGTAAGTAATTCCTACATGACCTTGAGGTCCTTAGCAAAGGGAGTATTTGCTGAATAGAGTTAATTCTTCACGTGACCTAGTTTTAAAAGTTAACCACAAGTGGCTTAGATACTCTGCCTTAATTTCCTCATCCACACAAATGTTGGTAATATTAGTATTTAACTCCTTAAGAGTTTTTTTTTATTATTATTTTTTTTTTCAACGTTTATTTATTTTTGGGACAGAGAGAGACAGAGCATGAATGGGGAAGGGGCAGAGAGAGAGGGAGACACAGAATTGGAAACAGGCTCCAGGCTCTGAGCCATCAGCCCAGAGCCTGACGCGGGGCTCTAACTCACGGACCGCGAGATCGTGACCTGGCTGAAGTCGGACGCTTAACCAACTGCGCCACCCAGGCGCCCCTCCTTAAGAGTTTTTATAAGGATTAAGTGAGATAATCTAATGCAAAGTGCTTACAACATTGCCTGACAAATTCTAAGTGCTCAGTATGTTTTAGCTGGCTTTATAGTAGAGGTACCAAAGTGATTTCATAAGAAATGAGCTTGGAACCAAGAAGTCTCACAGCTGCAGAAGTAACTAGATGAGATACTTGCAAAACAGACTTTCTTTCATGTCTTGGTGTGACTTGTTTGAAAAAAAACTTTGAAAGTTCAAAAAAGGCACAAGGTGGGATTAAGATAAAGGTCTGGTAGAGTAAAGAGAAGGTGGTAACTGGAGGCGCCTGGGTGGCGCAGTCGGTTAAGCGTCCGACTTCAGCCAGGTCACGATCTCGCGGTCCGTGAGTTCGAGCCCCGCGTCAGGCTCTGGGCTGATGGCTCAGAGCCTGGAGCCTGTTTCCGATTCTGTGTCTCCCTCTCTCTCTGCTCCTCCCCCGTTCATGCTCTGTCTCTCTCTGTCCCAAAAATAAATAAATGTTGAAGAGAAGGTGGTAACTGAAGATGGTGTGTAGAAGCAAGAACTCAAGAAAATCAGAGTTCCAAGACGTTGCATGTGGTACCCCAGCAGCTCTAAACCAATCAGCGTGACAGCAGTCTCTTCCCACTTGTAACATGGGAGAAATAAAAGGATATCAAAGAGAAATAATTCCTGAGTGCCTATTTCATGTTGAACACTGTTATAAGTACATGCAGTGCAGATATGATCAGTGGTTTTTGAAAGAGAGGTCTTCCAATCATTCAGGTTTCTTTTTGTCTCTTACGTAGTATGTTGTATAGAAGATAACCTTTGTCCTATTGCTTATATAAGAGTAGTGCTTTAAAACAAACAAAGAGAACTAAGCTGCCAAGCTCAAGGGTATTATCGCTATTACCCAACCATATTCCTCCCAGCTGTGCAGTCACCTCAGTGTGCACTGCTCAGTTTTGAATGGGTTCGTGTCCTACTTACACCGTTAAGTCAGGCTTCCCAATAGCATTTGGGCAGATCTGTGAAGTCAGTTCCCATAAGAACTGTGTAAGTGCACTGCTATCATTTTCATAGAGACACTACAGTGTCTTACAATACACAAATATCTTTTATTTGTACAATACTTTATAGTGAACTCTCGTATATATCACTTGATCTTAACAAGAGGTATTACTACTGTTGGCATTATTTTTAACATTTTACACATGATAAGAATTCAGGCTCAGTTGTATGGGTGTACTGTATTTAACCAGATCTGTACTGATTAAATATTTTGGCTGTATTTAAGGGGAATGTTTTGGGGCGCCTGGGTGGCGCAGTCGGTTAAGCGTCCGACTTCAGCCAGGTCACGATCTCGCGGTCCGTGAGTTCGAGCCCCGCGTCGGGCTCTGGGCTGATGGCTCAGAGCCTGGAGCCTGTTTCCAATTCTGTGTCTCCCTCTCTCTCTGCCCCTCCCCCGTTCATGCTCTGTCTCTCTCTGTCCCAAAAATAAATAAAAAACGTTAAAAAAAAAAAAATTAAGGGGAATGTTTTTGTAGGGTTGTTGTTGCTTTTTTTTCCAACTATAAAACACTGCTGCAATGTTATTTTACTTCACATCACCGCTACTCATATTTATTTATTGAATACACTTTCTTTGTGCTTATTTTATTTTTGAGAGTGAGAGAGAGAAAGAGACAGAATGAACAGGGGAGGGGCAGAGGGAGAGGAGAACAGAGAATCTAAAGCAGACTCTGCACTGACAGCAGAGAGCTGGATGCCGGGCTTGAACTCACGAACTTTGAGATCATGACTTGACCTAAAGTCAACTGCTTAACTGACTGACATACCCAGACATCCCAACTACTGTTCTTATCTATGAAGAAATGCCTCAAGATAAATCCTTAGAAGTGAAGATCTGGGTCAAATGCTATGTTTTAAAATGACGTTTCATGAATGTCTCTTTAAGTGTTGATTAAAAAAAAAATTAAGGCTCAGAGAGTTCTCACCTGAGGTCTTTTTTTTTTTTTTTTTCAAGAGAGAGTCCAAGCCCGGGAGAGGAGCAGAGGAAGAAAGAGAGAGAATAAGAGAGAATCCCAAGCAGACTCCATGCTCAGCATGGAGTCCAACACTGGGTTTGACACCACGATCCTGGGATCATGACTCAAGCCAAAATCGAGTCAGATACTAAACTGACTGAGCCACCCAGGTGCCCCTGACGTCTCATTAAAAAAAGGACAGGACCGAGACTCAGGTCTATAGACTCTCAAATTTCATTCTGCTCTGCTACATAATTTTTCTATAGCTACAAAATGAAGCATTCACACCTGCAGACTTACCAAGCAGCCAGCTATCTTTGTGCATTCCAGCTTCAAACTGACTACTGAGGGAGGATTGCTGCAGCACAGCATAGTCCTGTAGGCTACCTGGCCAGTTGGTCTCCACAGTCATTAATGCCCCTCTGATGTCACACACCATCAGGCAGTTTAAAGAATGCAGACCTTTGCGGTTCACATAGGAGAGATCTTCAGCATTTGGTGCCTTGATTGCCACATGGATACAGTCAACCACCCCTATCACCCCTGGCATCCCTGCCAACCCGTAGAATTCATCCTTCACAGCCTGCATGGAGGCTTCATCAGCTGGAAAGCGAATGAACTGTGTGGCTCTTTCCACAAGTGCTTCAGTGACATTGGCAACACATCGACTCATAGATGCCTGACTGATTCCAATAGCGTCTCCCATCCGAGTCTGGAAGGAACCTGAAGTATAGAAGCCCAGTGCTGCAAGGATTTGTGTCTCTGGGCTAATAGCCCTGGATCTCTGAGTAGGTCTAGAAAGACTCGCCCCTAAGAGTTCCACCAAGTAATAAATGAACTGTCGAGGAAACCCATACATGGACATCAAATATTCATCGGTCACATCATCCAGCTTAAAGCGGTCCAATGTCCGGTGACCTCGGCCATACAACAAGAGATCACAGTCAAGCACTGTTATTGGTATAGCCATGGTACATGCAAATGTGATCTCTCCTTCCCTCTGCTACTTTTCCTGAATTCCTCCCAGTGAAGATGTTGGTGCAAGAAGCTATTTAAAGAAGTGTCAGCATTTAGCAGCTAAATGGTTCAGCATCCATCAGTTAAATGGTTCTGGCATTTGTAATCTTCTCTCTGTAAAGGTTAGAAGAAAAAAGCATTAGAAACCGACCAAAGGCATCAAAGTGATTCAAAGGCTACAACAGTTCCTTTTCTCAGATTTCCATTCTGTCCAAGCAAAAGGTGCTACACCTGTAACTGGGTTTTTCTCCACTAGCTCATGGCTGCCCAATAGGCTCACTTTGGTTTGAAAGATAATAGGAGTTGTTTCCTATGTAGCAGAGCAGCTCCCTCACTGCTATCTATTGAAAGTCAGCCCTCAATACAAGGGTTTGTAAGAAAGAAAAAAAAAAAGAAAAATATAGATAGATCATGGAAGTTGATTTTGGTGGCTCACTTAATGCCTGGCATTTAAACTGGTTAAAGCAAAAGCTTAATGTTGTGGGGCACCTGGCTGGCTTAGTCTGTACAGCCTGCAATGCTTGATCTTCTGGTTTTAAGTTCCAGCTCCAGGTAGAGTGTAGAAATTACTTAAAAATAAAATCTTAAAAAAAAAAATTAATGGAGGCGACAGCATAAGTTATCCTTAAGGTAAAAGAGGTCTGCTCCTAACTACACAGGTCACGAACTAGCTGATATAAGTCATAACTATTCAGGGCAGGAATTGGTTCCAGCGGGTTTCATTATCCAAGCCCTCTGGTTCCACCTGTTAAGTACAAGATGGACGTGAGGGTTGCTCAAACCAGTCTAACAAGAGAGGAGGGGCAAAAAACTACCCACAGCCCAGCCTGGTGGACGCAGGTCATATGCTTTAACAACAGGCTTTCCCTTCTCCCCACTAAATCCAAATCTTGAGGCTGAGGACCAGAAAGTAAGGAAGACCACACAGATTGGAAGGTAGGCTCAAAAAGAAGATCCTGGAATAGCTAGGGCTGGGAGGCGACACTGCCGCTTTTAAAAGGCACCTCAGAAACTTAGAAGTCTGATTACGTTGACCACTCAAAGTCAGCCAAGGCCCATCACCCACCTCTCCGCGGCTGCCAGGTTACCAGCATTCCCCACCCACCCACCCAGCCCCGTCCTGCCCTCCTCCGGAACCGGCGGTCTGGAACTAGCCGCCACGGCGCTCACCATAGGCACCGCCCCCCTTGCGTCAGCGTCCTCCCTACGCCACATCTCAACTGCCGTTGCCACCACTACGTGCGGAAAGGCGGCGCACATTCCACCCCCGGCCCAAAAGTTCTCGCCCTTTCAAGGACCCCCCTCTTTACGCCTTATTTCCTTCAGAGACACGTGGAAAAATTGGTGAGAAAGATTTATATGAAAATATAATCAACTTTTTTTGGAATTCGAAGGAAAGAGATGAAATAGGGCGTCCATACCGTAGCGAAAGTGCGGATGGGGTTAGGCAGCTGTATTTCACCCATAGCCCTCTTGCTCCCCCCGCCTTCATCCGTGCGGATGAAAACAAACACTAACGATGGCGGCGCCGGGAGGGGACCGGCTGCTGGGCTTAAGGCAGGAGTGATCGCTTGAGCTGTGAGGGCACTCTTGAAGAACGCCGGTCAATGTGAATGCGACAGCTCGCGCAATTCTGGGAGTGAAACACGCGGGGTCCACGAGCCACGAGCCTCCTGAGGCGTGTGGTGGTATCTTATCTGCGACCCCTGCTGTCACTGCAGCTCCGGAGCGCCGAGCCCTCAGCCAGGAGGCGCAACTGGCCGGCCCCAGGCCCCGGCCTCCGTAATGAGAGCCTCGAGCCATTCTCTGTGTCGCAGCTTTGCAGGTACTAACTTTAGTGGGAATACCCCCAGATCACTCAGCGCCCCCGGGTGGGAGGCTATGGATCTGCGGCCTTTCCGGTACCTCCTTGTGAAGAAGCAGCTGGGTAGCCGCAGTATAGTCACCAGAGCTTTATTTGGGAAGTAGAGTTGGTGTAGGCCCTGTTGGCTCTTGATGGCTCCTAGTTTTAACAGAAATCCCCAAAGCTTTCGTCTCTACTTTCTCCGCTCTTTGGGTTGTGTTGTAAGGCTTTTTGAGGTAATTGTGGAACCGTAACTCCGGGGTTGGTACCAGTTCGAAGGAGGCAGGTTTCCATTCAATCAAGATTTGTTGAAAGAAAAAAGGAAAAAAAAAAAAAAGGATTTGCTGAGTGCCAAATATGTACTCCGCGTGTAGGTGAGGGTGACTGTTGACTAGTGAAAAAAGGGACCTAAAGTTCACGACTATCTTCTTACTGTCGTTGGAACGACCTGTGGAAACCTGCGAACCATTCTCATTTAATAAATCTCTGGGTAAGTGGCTAAGCACCTTTTTTGGGTTCATCACTAACTTGTCTACGTTTTCACTTTCCAAGTCAGTTTCCAGTTTGCCTTGTCAATTGAGCGTAGTATTTCACTTTTAGTATCTTCCCCTTAGAGAGAGAAAGCTGGATCATTATACCTCGTTTAAAACTAATCTCCTAAGATAGAATTTATTGAACAGTTTCAGTGGGAAATGTGCAATAATAGGAAAGAACAGACCCTTCCTTTACACTAAATTAATCTGGATTTTTGTGTGTTTCATGAATGTTAGTCCTTTTTATGTGTGGATATTGCAGCTTCAACTAAATTACAATTTTTTTTTTTGTTTTCAACTCCATTTTTCAGCTAAGCAGATGCCTTATGAATGGTTGTGTAAAGGAATCCTGAATTAATATTTTTTAATTTTCATTTTTTTAAGGTTTTTTTTTTTTTTGTTTGTTTGTTTTTTAGAGAGAGCACAAGCGGGGAAGAGGGAGAGAGAGAGAGAGAGAGAGAGAGAAAGAGAGAGAATCTTAAGTAGGCTCTATGCTGAGCATGGAGCCAGAGTCAGGACTTCATCCCAGGACCCTGGGATGATGACCTGAGCCGAAATTGAGTCTAATGCTCAACTGATTGAGCCCCCCAGGGGCCCCCTGAGTTAATATTTTTAGGGGCACCTGGGTGGCTCAATCGGTGGAGCATCTGACTTTGGCTCAGGTCATGGTCTCACAGTTTGTGGGTTCAAGCCCCGCATTGGGCTCTGTGCTGACAGCTCAGAGCCTGGAGCCTGCTTCAGATTCTGTGTCTCCGTTTCTCTCTGCCCACCCCTGCTCATGCTCTGCCTGTCTCGCTCTCTCAAAAATAAATAAATATTAAATTTTTTTTTAATGCATAGTGGATGATGAGTAAGTGTTGAAGCAAGTGTCAAATATACTGGTCTGTATAATAAGATGAATGTAGTTAATTCATGCACTCTTTTCAAATTGTATCCCTTTGGATATAAAGTTAAGGGTATGGCAACTTTTGAGATTCACATTACCTAAAAATTGGCAAACCACTGGGTTTTAAACTATTGTACTTAAATTTAACAATTCTTTTTGCGTATTTGTATTTTTTTCCTCAAGAGTGGTTATTAAAATTGAAGCAAAAACTTCAGATCTTCAGCTAGTCAACAGTCTATTATGGTGTTTTACTTAAGGACTAAGAATCAGCTGGACACAGTGGAGCTATGCATTATATGCATAATGGAATTATACTGTATGGAGGTGGAGGCAAGAAATGTTTTGTTCTGTTTTTTCCATTGTCTTTCCTGCTCCCATCCACTCTGCATTAGCTTATTAGCTTATGACCTCCATGACTCAGAGTAGGGTGCCAAGAGTCTAAATGCAAAAAGAAGACATTAACTTTTGAGCTTTCAGAGTCCCAAGTCCTACTGTATGAGTAGATAAAGATAATTTTGACTACTCAAAAAAAGTACCCACTGTAGAATTTATTGCACCCACTTGATAAAGTACATCCCCAATACTCTGCATTTATATTTTGCTCAAGTGGGAGTGAAAGGTATTTGTTTTGGAATATTTGTCTGGAGAGAAGTTAGTTAACCTTGGCAATACCTGAAAACCCCTGAAACTTCACTTTTAAATATTTCTTTTCTTTTTCTTTTAAAACTTTTTAAATGTTTTTTGAGAGAGAGAGATACAGAGCACAAGCAGGGGAGGGGCAGAGAGAGAGAGAGAGACACAGAATCTGAAGCAGACTCCAGGTTCTGAGCCATCAGCACAGAGCCGGACGCGGGGCTCAAACCCACGAACCATGAGATCATGACCTGAGCTGAAGTCGGACACGTAACCAACTGAGCCCCCCAGGTGCCCCAAATATTTCTTTTCTTTTTAAAACTTTATTATAGAAGAGATGAATAATTGCATTCATAACACTGGTTGGAGAGCTGCTTAGATTAGAGGATGAAGAGTACACCTAAAAAATTCCTCATTGTTATGACCTTTTATTATTTAACGTAGTTTTTTGTTTTTATTTTTTAATGCAGTAAATGTGTAGAGACTCAATAAGAAATGCAACCTGTTCAGCTAATGAATGAGCTCATATTCCTTAAGACTTTTTTGGCTTGTATGCTGACTTGAGAGTCTTCAAATATGTATACATTACTAAAAATTCTTTTTTTTTCTTCTAAAAATTCTTGAACAAAGGTTATCTGGGTTTTATGTGTGGATTACTTGGAAGTAATTCAGCACCAATTTGGGGTGTTGAACTGAGTAAGACACCATTTTTTCAAGCATGGGTTCAATAGAGGAAAGGGTGTAGGAGTTGCTCATCTTTGCTTCCTCTTAGTCAAATTGTGGACACCAGTAAAAACTGCAGGTTGTCCCTGATAGGATAAGGGCAGTGCAGCCAGGAAGAAATGCAAAGGAGGCTATCTAGTCCTCTCTGCGCAAGGAGCATCAAGAAACTTTTCTTTGAGTTTGGGTTTTAAATTTAAAAGAATTTTAAATCCTTACAGAAATGTAAAATTGGTTTTAAATCTTTAAAATAGATTTTAAATCATTAAACAGGTTTAAAATTAATTTTAAAGAATCAGTTGTTTTAAACTGTAGAGTAAACTGTGGGCCAGTTTATTTAAAAAAAATCTTCTAGGGGCGCCTGGGTGGCGCAGTCGGTTAAGCGTCCGACTTCAGCCAGGTCACGATCTCGCGGTTCGTGAGTTCGGGCCCCGCGTCGGGCTCTGGGCTGATGGCTCAGAGCCTGGAGCCTGTTTCCGATTCTGTGTCTCCCTCTCTCTCTGCCCCTCCCCTGTTCATGCTCTGTCTGTCTCTGTCCCAAAAATAAATAAACGTTAAAAAAATCTTCTAAATGCCAGTGTAGGTGTTACAGGAAATTTGTTTGGCCCTAGTGGTGTCACCTATATGTCCTTGGTTACAAGAGAAGGGGACCAATACTTAGAAAAATAGTTCCGTTAACAACGCACAGTTGACTATCAGTCAGTAGTAGCTTCTTAGTAAAATAAAGGTAAATAAAGAATTTATAGAAGTGTTAATATTGTTACTTTGGAAAATGGCTGTTTTCACTTTTGACTTTCGATTCATACAAATGTGAAAAATACAGAGTTAAAAATCATTTTATGTTCTCTCTAATATTGAGGTTTGTTTGTTCCCTGCCCCCTCCAATTTCTTCTGTATTGCCCAGAACTATTAGGTCATTAGGAAAGAGATTATACGGAGAAATACTTATTGAGATTTAGTTGTCCTATTTTAAATATAAGTTTAAGGGTGTTTTTACTCCTGAATCTATTTCTGTTGGAATTTGCAAGAAACCAGATATTTGGCCTTATTTATTCTGTGGTATAAATAATTAATCAAGCATGGCTTTTATCATTATTCCCACCTTCCTTTTCTTCTGGTTTATTTTACTTTTGGTTTCTTAAATTGAATACTTAAATTTAATCTTTTTAATTATACAGTTACTTAATGCTCTACATTTTCTTCTGAATTCTCCTTTTGCTGTATCTCTTTTTTGTCATCAGATATTTTCCATTTTGTTAATTTCTAGGTAATTGTAACGTTGGTTTTTATTTAAGTGTTTATTTGTACATGATTTAATTTATACATGATTAATTTCTTATTATATATTTCTTTTTTTTTAATGTTTATTTATTTTTGAGAGAGAGAGCACAAGCAGGGGAGGGGTAGAGAGAGAGGGAAACATAGAATCTGAAGCAGGCTCCAGGCTCTGAGCTGTCAGCACAAAGCCCGATACAGGGCTTGAACCCACGAACTGAGAGATCATAACCTGAGCTGAACTCAAATGTTTAACCAACTGAGCCACCCAGGCGCCCCATGTATATTTCTAGTTTTATTGGATTATGGGCAAAAACATCTTGGAAAATTTATTTTATCAATCAAAAGCATGATTAATTTATCATGTTCCTTGAACCTGAGAGAATGTGAATGGTTAAGTTAGGTAACAAGAGCTTTATTGAGGGTCTCATATGTAGCAAGTACTCTTTATAGGAACTATCTCATTTAATCCTCAACCCTGTGAGGTAGGTATCACTTATTGACATTTTATAAGAAAGAAATATAAGGTACAGAAGGATTGAGTGACTTGCCCTGTATACCAGTACATACATATAGACTTGGTTTTATTATTCTGTTCTTCTACATTTTTGTTTATATCTACTTGAGCTGTCAAAAGTTGAATATTCAGGTACAGTTTTGGTTTTATCAAGCTCTCCTACTATCTCTAAGAACTTTTGCTTTATGTATTTTATTACTATATTGCTTATGTATAAAGGTTTATGGCTGGGGGCGCCTGGGTGGCTCAGTCGGTTGGGCAGCCGACTTCGGCTCAGAGCCTGGAGCCTGTTTCAGAGTCTGTGTTTCCCTCTCTCTCTGACCCTCCCCCGTTCATGCTCTGTCTCTCTCTGTCTCAAAAATAAATAAACGTTAAAAAAAATTTTTTTAAAGGTTTATGGCTGTTATATTTTCAGAGAGTATTTTGTCATTACTCAATATCCCTTTTAATCTTATTTCATCACTTTTGGCCCAGAATCCTGTTATAAATATTATTACTTCTCCTTTCTTTTACTTTTCTTTCTTTCGTCTTTCTCTTTTTTTTTTCTTTTTGTTTAAGCAGAGTATATTTCTGTTTTTTATTTCCAAACTTTCTTTGTAACTCTTTTAGGTAGGAAGACTGTTTCAGTTGTTTAAACCTTTCTGTTCTGTTCATCATTTGTCTGCAAAGAACTTTCTAAATGGAAAAGAGGATCTCTACAATTTAATAATAACTCTAATGCCTGGAAAGTGGGAAGATTACTGTTTTGTTCTGTTTGTACTTGTACTTATCTATTCTTTATTGTTCTTGATTTGCCATCTTGAGCTTTTAAGTCTGAATCCAAAATATTAAAAAACTCCATGTTAAAAACTGGGAAACAGGGGTGACTGGGTGGCTCAGTCAGTTAAGCATCAGGTCATGATCTCACGGTTCATGAGTTCGAGCTTTTGGTAAGTCCAGCTTCTCTCTCTCCCTTTCTGCCCCTAATGGGATTCTTTCTGTCTCCCTCTCTCTCTCTCTGCCCCTTGCTCACTTGTGCCCCCCTCTCAAAAACAAGAACAACAACTGGAAAACAGATTATTTTTTTAGTTAACTTCTCCCAATTTTAAGGACGAAAGATATCATCTGGAGTCATATTTATATAATCTCTTGCCAAATTATTCAGTTATTTCTTTGAAATTATTTGCCCTTTTTTTTCTTTTATTGCCTGTATCACCTTAAATCCGATGTTATCACCAACCCCTGTCTGGATTGCTGAAGTAGCTTCCTAGCTGGTCTCATTGCTTTTTGTCCCTTTACTTTATCCCCCACGACTCTGTATTTAGATTAATGTCCCTAAATCTTTATCCAAAGAAAAATCTGCACTGACTTCCTACTAATCTTTTAGAGTCTCTTTTTGCTCACTTTCGTCATTCCCCAATAATCTGGCCAGACCATACCTACCCACTTTATTTTTCCTTACCCCTTTACATTAAAATTCTCAGGGATGCATTTCCTAATTTTGCTTCTTCCCCTTATTCTTTCCCCTCTCTCTCTGGGCCTCCAATTACACATATGTTAGACCTTTCCCTGTGTTCTCAATGTCTCAGATAACCTCATGTCGCATTATGTACCTATTGTCATGGTATGATTAAAAAACACCTTAAATAGTGCCCTTTCACTTTCAAAAATATCCCAAAAGTATATGGTCATTCTGGGCCTGTCATATACTTTTCTTTATTTTCCATCCTTTTGCCTCTCTGTAGTTCATTCCTGATATTTTCTTTTGGCTTATATTCATGTTCACTATTTTTGTCTTCTTCTGGTCTCATCTGTTAGACCCAACCATTGAGTTCTTTTGCTTTGTTTTTTTCAATATTTTATTTTATTTTGTATTAAAAAATTTTTTTTAATTTTAGAGAGAGAGTGTAAGCAGGGGAGAGGGGCAGAGAGAGAGGGAGAGAGAGAGAGAATCTTAAGGAAACTCCACGCTCAATGTGGAGGCCTATGTAGGGCTTGATCCCACAACACTAGGATCATGACCTGAGACAAAATCAAGTCAGGAGGCTCATCCGACTGAGCCACCCAAGTGCCCCTCAAAGATTTTATTTAATTATTTAATTAATTAATTTATTTTAATGTTTTATTTATTTTTGAGAAAGAGACAGAGACACAGAGTATGAGTGGGGGGGGGGGCGTGCAGAGAGGGAGACACAGAATCTGAAGCAGGCTCCAGGCTCTGAGCTGTCAGCACAGAGCTGGATGCAGGGCTCAAACTCACCAACCATGAGATCATGACCTGAGCCGAAATCAGATGCTTAACCGACTGAGTCACACCACCAGATTTTATTTTTAAGTAATTTCTACATCCAACCTCAAACTTACAACCTCGAGATCAAAGGTTGTATGCTCTACCAATTGAGCCAGCCAGGTGCCCAAAGACTCAACCACTGAGTCCTTTTTTTAAAAAAAAGAATTTATTGTCAAGTTAGCTAACATATAGTGCATAGTTTACTCTGGGCTTCAGGAGTAGATTCCCGTGATTCATTGCTTACATGCAACACCCAGTACTCTTCCCAAAAAGTGCCCTCCTCAATGCCCATCACCCATTTTCCCTGCTCCCCACCCCGCGCCATCTCCCCACTCCCATTAACCCTCAGTTCTCTGTATTTAAGAGTCTCTTAACGTCACTTAAGAGTCTGTTTGTTCTCTGTATTTAAGAGTCTCTTAAGATCTCTCTCTCTCTGCCCCTTTACTGCTCACATTGTGTCTCTGTCTCTCAAAAATAAATAAACATTGAAAAAAATAAGAAAAAAAAAGCATCTCTTAATGGTTTGACTCTTTCTCTGTAACTTATTTCTTCCTTCCCTTCCCCCATGTTCTTCTGTTAAATTTCTCAAATTCCACATAGGAGTGAAAACATATGGTATGACTTCCTCTGACTGACTTATTTCACTTAGCATAATACACTCCGGTTCCATCCATGTTGTTGCAAATGGCAAGATTTCATTCTTTTTCATCAGTGAGTAGTATTCCAGTGTGTATGTGTGTGTATGTGTGTGTGTGTGTGTACACACCACATCTTCATTCATCCTTGATGGACATTTGGGCTCTTTCTATAATTTGGCTATTGTCATAGCACTGCTATAAACATAAGGGTACAGGTGCCCCTGCAAATCAGCACTCCTGTATCCTGTGGATAAATTCCTAGTAACCACTGAGTCCTTAATTTAGTGGGGGCTTTTTCTTTTGTTTTTTAGTTCTAGAATTTCTACTTGGCTCTTTTTTGCAGTATTTCTTTGTCAAAATCCTCAACTTTGTGCTTTATTTAATTGAACATATTAAGCATGGTAATATTTAAGTCTCTGTCTTGATAACTTTGTTAATGTATTTCTAGTGTATTTCTAATGTTGTATCTGTTAGATTTTGGTCATGTGGGTTTATCTCCATGAATGCCCAGTTTATTTTAATATGTGCCAGATATTATATATGAAAAATTGTAGAGACAATTTGTGGGCTAGGGTGACATTATTTTCTTCCAGGGAGAAATTAAATGCGGTTCTGGCAAAGGCTAAGGGCAGACCTTATCCCACATTATTGGAGATAGTGATGTTTAAATTTTTTCACAATAGAAACTTAAAAAATTAGCTTTAAGTCACACAATTTTACATTTAATTGTTTTCTGAGAGAAAAAAATATCCACTGTTTTTGTAAATTAAAAAAAAAAATTAAAACATAGCCAAGCTATGGAGAGAACTCAAATGTCCTTTGACTGATGAATGGATAAAGATATGACACACACACACACACACACACACACACACACACACACACACACACACTGGAATATTACTCAGTCATCAGAAAGAATGAAATCTTGCCATTTGCAACAGTGTGGATGGAGCTACAGTGTATTATGCTAAGTGAAATAAGTCAGTCAGAGAAGGACAAATACCATATGATTTCACTCATGTGGAATTTAACAAACAAAAGAGATGAACGAAAAGGAGGGGGGAAAGTGAGGGAAGTAAACCATGAGAGACTTTTTTCTTTAAGATTTTTTAAATGTTTTTTTTATTTATTTTGAGAGAAAGAGCAAGGGAGCATGTGAGTGTGGGAGGGGAAGACAGAGAGAGGGAGGGAGAGAATCCCAAGCAGGCTCCATGCTGTCAGCGCAGAGCCCGTGTGGGGCTCGATCCCACGAACTGTGAGATCATGACCTGAGCCGAAATCAAGAGTTGGATGCTTAACCAACTGAGCCACCCAAGTGCCCCACCATGAGAGACTCTTAAAGATAGAGAACAAACTAAGGGGTTAATGGAGAGAGGTGGGTGGGAGATGGGCTAAAAGGATGATGAGGACTAAGGAGGGCATTTGTTAGGATGAACACTGGGTATGTATGTAAGTGAGAAATCACTGAATCTACTCCTGAAATTAATATTGCACTGTATGTTAAGTAACTAGAATTTAAGTAAAAATTTGAAAAAAATAAAGCTCTAGGTCCAAGAAAAAAGAAATTAATACAGCAATAATAAATTTATCTGGGATATATATTATGGGTAAAAATGGAAAGGAGGAACAGAGATGGACTGTGAAGAACAAGGAAATACTTGGAGAAAAAGGAAAAGAAGACCTATATGTAATACGTGTTATCTCTGTCCCTTTTGTGCTCGTTCTGTGTGCTGATCCTAAAATTAAACCTATTAAGGGTACCTGAGTGGCTCAGTTGGTTAAGTGTCTGACTTCGGCTCAGATCATGATCTCACAGTTCGAGCTCTGTGTTGGGCTCTTTGCTGTCAGCACGGAGCCCGCTTCTGATCCTCTCCCCCCACCCCCATCTGTCCCTCCCTTGCTGTCTCTCTCAAAAATAAAGTTAAATTAAAAAAAAATTCAACCTGTTACCTAATGTGAAATGGTATGGCTGCTTTGGAAGACAGTTTGGCAGTTTCTCAAAAAGTTAAATGTTGAATTACCATATGACCCAGTAATTCCCTTTGTAGGTATATATAGAGAATTGAGAACATATGTTAACACAAAAACTTGTACATGAATGTTCTTAGCAGTATTATTTATAATAGCTAAAAAGTAGAGACAGCTCAAATGTTCATCAACTGATGAATCAGTAAACCAAATGTGGTGTAGCCATGGAATATTATTCAGTCATTAAAAGGAATGAAATACTGAGACCTTCTACAACATAGATTGAACCTTGAAAACATTATGCTAAGGTGAAAGAAACAAGTCACAAAAGGCCACATATTGTATAATTTCCTTGATATGAAATGTCCAGGATAAGCACGTCCGTAACTACAAAGCACATTAGCGCTCCCTGTCAGTGACTGGGAAGAGGAGGGAGAAGTAGAGAGTGAGTGATAACGGCTACGGGATTTCGTTTTAGTGTCATGAAAATGTGATGGTTGTGCGTCCTTGTGAATATACTAAAAAGCACTGATTTGTACACTTCAAAATGGTGAATTTTATGGTACATGCAGTACATCTCAATTTTTAAGAAAAACCTTATGAAATAATTTTTTTAACCCACCCAATCGCCTTTCTCAACATCCTAAATCACCCCTGCTTCTCCAGTTCAAAAGCTCCAGGTCTGTGTCCCCGTCCTTCAGAGCTACTCTCCATTCCCAATACTGTACACTCTGTAGTTTTCCAAAACTACGTTTCCTTGCACCTTATACCCAGATCTTTACAACTGTGGTTCTTTCATACCCACACAGACTCCTGATGATTTGGGCCTTAACGTTCTGTAGCTCCCATAAGCTTTCTCTTTTATGTGTTTACCAAATTCACAAGTAAGTGTATTTTCTTTCAACTTGCACACTCTCCTCTTTCAGATATGTAGTTTCTTATATTGTCTTGTTCTTTTGCATTCTTGGTGTTTTATTTCCATGTGCAGACTGTAAATTTTTATTTTTTTAATAATTTTTAAAAAGGTGTTTTGTTTTGTTTTGTTTTTTTGTAATCTCTACTCCCAACATGGGGCTTGAACTCACAGCCCCAAGATTAAGAGTCACATACTCTTCCGACTGAGCCAGCTAGGTGCTCCAGTCTTTAAAATTTTTAATTATGAATTCACCTAGCTAAAAGTTGGGAGGGAGCGTTGTGGCCTGGCAGCAGGCTCTTGATAATCCAAGGTTGTGAAAGCTTCTCCCAGGCTTGCTTCTGCCTGTTCCTAGGGGTTACAATGGTTCTAAACCAGTTTTTAGATTAATTTCTTGGCTTTTTGTTTCCTTACTATGCATGTATAATGCTGGATCTTACGTCCATGTAATTTACTGGCTTATGCTTTTGAAGTTTTGAGAGTGACTTTCCTACCTCTGAGCCTTGCTATGATAGATGACAAACCTCTTTATTGCTTTTTTAGGGTTCTTCTGGCCTCTGTGATCAATGAGCACTTGGCTGTGCAGTTTTGTGCAGGGTACTGGGTTTCTACCTGCCTGTAACATTGAGGTCCTATCTTCCATGCCCATGCATGTTCTGATACACTCATTAGAAGAACCTGCCCTTGCTGCTCATAGGCCTCAGCTCCCTGACATCAGTTTTTCCCCTTACATCTATTGTGTTGACTTACCCTTTTCTGGAACCTGGGATTTCTCAATCTTTCTTATTCAGTTGTATGTCAAAACCTTTATATTGTCATATTTTATCTGCATTTTTATGCGTAGCAGGAGGGAGGACTAACAACATCATTTCAAGCCGCCTTGTTGGATGTTCGCCTGAGAGATTTTAAACTGACATCTATCATGACACAGTGCATTAAACTTTTTGCCTACTTTACTCCAAGGCAAGGATATTCTGTGACAGAATCTTGGAAGTACAGCTAGAGCAGTCTTTCAGATGTTTGAAAAATTGTGTTTGAAATAGGCCCACAAGGAGATAGACCTAATTTTAGAAAATTTTACACTGGGCAAAAGCTAGTTAAATTCTCTGCCCTGTTATAGACCATTTGATGAGAATGGATTTTATTTGTTAATTAAAAAATTTTTTTGAAAACTATCTGATTAATAGAAAAATTATAAGAATTTTGCAGTGAATTCTCATATACTTTTCACATACATTCACACATTGTTCACTCTTTGCCACATTGCTTTCCTTATCATACAGTATATATCTATGTGTCATAAACTGTATGATATAATAGTATATGACACCTTCCTTTTTTTTTTTTTTTTTTTTTTTTGGCTGGGCCCTGAGAAAAGTTACTTGTATTTCTGAAGAACAAGAGGATTGACCAAAGTGTAATTGTATCAAAGCCAGGAAATTTAACATTGATGCAGTACTGTTACCTAGTATATGGTCAGTATTCACATGTTACCAATTGTTTCAATATTGTTCATTTATCTATTTATTTATTTATTTATTTATTAGATTTTATTTTTAAGGAATCTCTACACTCAAGCTCTACATTTGAACTTAAAATCCTGAGATCAAGAGTGACATGCTCTACCAAGTAAGCCAACCAGGTGCCTCTAATAGAAACTTTTTTAAAAGTCCATAATTGGGGCGCCTGGGTGGCTCAGTTGGTTAAGTGCTGACTTTGCTCAGGTCATGATCTCATGGGTTCATGAGTTCAAGCCCCACATCAGGCTCTGTGCTGACAGCTCAGAGCCTGGGACCTGCTTCGGATTCTGTGTGTGTGTGTGTGTCTCTCTCTGCTCCTCCCTGGCTCATGCTGCCTCTCTCTGTCTCTCAAAAATAATAAACATTTAAAAAATTAAAAATAAAAAAATAAAAAAGTCCATAATCAAACATTGCATTTAGTTGTTAAACCTCTTTAATTGCCTTTAGTCTGAAACAGTTCTTGAGCCTTTTTTTTATTTTTGTCTTTCATAAGATTGACATTTTTGAAGCTACAAGCCCATTATTTTATAAAATGCCTAAGCTCATCTGATTGCTTCTTCATGCTTACATTCAGGTTACATAGTTTTAGCAGGAACGCCACCTAGGTAATATGTCCTTCCTACTACATCACATCAAGAAAAATATAATGTCAATTTTTCAATTGTTGGTATGTTTCTTTGATCACTTTGTTAAGATTCTGACTGCCAGACTTCTCTGTAACTAACAAGTAATCGGTGGGAAGATTGTGTAAATATTCCATTTGCCAGCAAACTTTCACCCAGTGATTTTTATCATCCACTGGTGATATTTTGGGTCACTTATTCTATAATAGGTGCAAATGGTGATTTTTGTAATTTTGTTATTTATTATACACTTATTACCTGACAATCTACTGTGAAGAAGTATTTAATCTTTACCCATTTCTTATACATCTGCCTTTGAAACCTTTGTTGAGGAAAATGTGAAAATACTTGCTGTAGAAAAAATGACTGGCAAGAAAAGATTGTCTTTGATCTTTCACTGTTAGCTGGAAAAGTAAATATAAAATTGTGAGTTTTAATTTCAGTGCTCCCCAGACCTACATATTCTTGCATGTAAACATGAGTTTAATTTTTAAACATTTTATTATGTTTTTAAGTTTATTTATTTTGAGAGAGGGAGAGCAGGGGAGGAGGAGAGAGAGAATTCCAGGCAGGCTCCACACTGTTAACACGGAGCCCAATGCAGGGCTAGAACTCATGAACCCTGAGATCATGATCTGAGCCGAAATCAAGAGTTGGAGGCTCGGGGCGCCTGGGTGGCTCAGTCGGTTAAGCGGCCGACTTCGGCTCAGGTCATGATCTCACAGTCCGTGAGTTTAAGCCCCGCGTCGGGCTCTGTGCTGATGGCTCAGAGCCTGGAGCCTGTTTCGGATTCTGTGTCTCCCTCTCTCTGACCCTCCCCTGTTCATGCTCTGTCTCTCCCTATAAAAATGTTAAAAAAAATTTTTTTTTTTTTTTTAAATAAAAAGAGTTGGAGGCTTAACTGACTGAGTTACTCAGGCGCCCCGAGAGAATCTTTTTTTTTTTTTTTTTTTTTTTTTTTTTTAGTATTTATTTATTTGTGAGAGAGATAGCGTGAGTGGTGTTGGGGCACAGAAGGAGGGAGACACAGAATCCAAAGCAGGCTCCAGGCTCTGAGCTGTCAGCACAGAGCCTGACATGGGCGGGGCTTGAACTCATGAACCATGAGATAATGACTGAGCTGGAGTTGGATGGTTCACCAACTGAGCCACCCAGGTGCCCCCCGAGAGAGAGAATCTTAAGCAGGCTCCATGCTCAGCACAAAGCTCAATGTGGGGCTCCATTCCAGGACCCTGAAATCGACCTGAGCTGAAATCAAGTCAGTTGCTCAAACCAACTGAGCCACCCAGGTGCCCCAGTAATTTATTTTTTTAATTATAGACAAAATATACTATTATCTCTCTCTCTTTTTTAGTTTATTTGAGAGAGAGCACATGCACATGTTCATGATCAGGGGAGAGGCAGAGAGAGAGATGGAGAGAGAATCCCAAGCAGGCTCTGCACTGTCAGTGTGGAGCCCCATGTGGGGCTCAAACTCATGAACCTCGAGATCATGACTTGAACCGAAATCAGGAGTCAGATATTTGACTGAACCACCCCGGGCCACCCCCCCCCCCCCACCATTACTCTTTAGTAGTTTTTAAGGTTAGGGTGCCTGGGTGGCTCAGTCAGTTAAGCATCTGACTTTGGCTCAGGTCATGATCTCGCAGTTTGTGAGTTTGAGCCCCGCAATCAGGCTTGTTGCTGTCAGTACTGAGCCCGCCTCAGATCCTTTGTCCCCCTTTCTCTCTGCCCCTCCCCTGCTCATGCTCTCTCTCTCAAAAATGAATAAACATTTAAAAAATAGTTTTTGAGGTTACTATTTTGTATGAATAGAATAGAAATAAGCATTATATAAATATGAAAGCAATATTGTTAGTATGTCAGGAGTCATTACTCAAAACAACTGAGTTTGGTTAATAATAGTCATCCTTAAAATAAATCAAGGAAGTGTTAACTGTTCAATATTAGATTAGTTCCATATATAAATTGCTTTTCAAAAAAAAGAACTAAAGTTATCAAGAGAATTACAAGACAAGACACAGACTAGAAGAAAATATTTGCAAAAGACACATCTGATGAAAGACTTATTCAAAATACACAAAGAATTTTTAAATCTCAACAATAAGAAAACAACCCTATTAAAAAAATGGACCAAAGACCTTAAGAGACCTCTCATCAAAGATACACAAATGGCAAAGAATTATATGAGAAGATATTTAGCATTGTATGTCATTCGTGAAATGAGATATACATACAAGGTTACCATATAGATTTACTACAGTATTACTGACTGTATTTCCTATGCTGTACTTTTCATCCCTGTGATTTATTTTATAACTGGAAGTTTGTATCTCTTAATCTCTTTTACCTGTTTCACCCATTCCCCTACCCAAAATTAAACATACACTTACCATATAAAGAATTGAAAACTTGTCCCCAGCAGGACAAGGGTTCTTAGAAGCTTCTCTGGGGAAAATTCAGTGTCCTCAGAGGGCCAAACCCCTATATACTGACACTTGAGGTTTCTTTCAATTGAAAATATTGGGGGGGGGGGGGGCAGCTTGTTCCTGATGACCCTCTGTGAGCCCCACCAGTTAACCAACCTCACTCATATACCTGAGTTTCTGCTGTCTTTTTGGTGCTTCATGTTCAAGTGTGAATGGGACAGCCAAGGGATCACCAGTCATTTGATGAAAGCCTCCAACATGGCTGCCAGTGTTTTTCAAGCTAAGTGAAGAAGGGGGCTTCGGAGATGGGAGTGGGAGTGCCTCATATGGATCTGATCCTTGAAGTCCAGCATGCTTTTTTTTTTTAAATTTCTTAATGTTTATTTAGTTTTGAGAGGGAGACAGAGACAGAGTGTGAACAGGGGAGAGGCAGAGAGAGAGGGAGACACAGAATCTGAAGAAGGCTCCAGGTTCTGAGCTGTCAGCACAGAGCCAGATGTGGGGCTTGAACTCACGGACCACGAGATCATGACCTGAGCCGAAGTCAGATGCTTAACTGACTGAGCTACTCAGGTGCCCTGAGCATGCTTTTTTTTTTTTTTTTTTTTTTTTTTTTTTTTAATGTTTGTTTATTTTTGAGAGAGGCCGAGGGGCAGAGAGAATCAGGCTCTGCACTGTCAGCACAGAGCTTTGTTGAGGGCTCGAACTCACAAACCATGAGATCATGACTCAAGTCGAAAGCAAGAATCAAACGCCTAGCTAAATGAGCCACCCAATCACCCTGAAGTCCAGCATGTTTTCTGATTCATGGTTTCAAAAAAATTAATGTCCGGTCCTGTAAAATTAGAGAGGAAGGGCAGTTCTGCCCTGAGTGGGGTTATGAAAGGAGTGTAGGGCTCAGAGTAGGGTCTGACTGCTTCTTCTGTGGGCTCTTAAGATAATCCTCCTGTTTTCAGCCCCATCTGCCATTCTACGTTGAGAGAGTTCTGGTACCTCTCATTCCTTAACCTTTCTTGGGTTCTTTGGTTCAGATGAACTTGCTTTGTTTTGGATTTGCCCTGTGGCTGGCTTGGAATATCAGCTCTGCACTCCTCACTCATGTGTTTCTTCTGCTTTCCATCTTCCAGAACTGTGATGCTGTCATCTCCATGCCTGATATCTCCATGCCACATCTTCTGTGTGTATGCTTTTTAAGCACCCCCCTCCCCCATTCTTTGTTGTTTTGTTTTAGGAGTGAGCAGAAGTAAACATAAGCATGGAAACCTTTATACTTAACCAGTCTGCTTACTTTTTTCCCCAGTGTTTTGTTGATAGCTTTCATTTGTTATTTCCTATAAAAGGAAACATTTATTTACAACCTTTATAGTTCTGTGTTTTTAAGTAGAGATTGGGAAAATAGTTGAGATAAATGTTTATCTGCCTATTTAAGTAGAACAGTTTTTTTTTAAATTAAAATTAGCATTTGTTTGAAAGTAAAAGATCTAGAGAACCTGCCTATCGGATTAAGTGTGCTTTTCCCTTAGTTGATTATATATTTTGCACTGGAGCAGTGATAAAGAATCTTCTGTCTAGTATTTGGAGGTTGATGATTACCTACATCCATTACATAACAATGGGAGAATTAATTTAATGGCATATTTTCTTTTGTTGCTGTTGTGTTGAAATACGAGTAATATAAAATTTACCACCTTAACCATTTTTAAGTGTACAGTTCAGTGGTATTAAATAAATACTTGCACATTGTTATGTAGCCATCCCCACCGTCCAGCCCCATATCTCTTCATCTTGTAAAACTGAAACTCTATACTTGTTAAACACTAACTTCCTGTTCTCTCCTCCTCTCCAGCTCCTGACAACCACTATTACACTTTCTGACCATGATTTTGACCACTCTAAGTGCCTCATAAAAGTGCTATCCTACAGCATTTGTACAGTCCTTTTGTGACTGGCTTATTTCACTTAATGTCCTCAAAGTTCATCCGTGTTGTAGCATGTGTCAGAATTTCCTTCCTTTTTTTTTTTTTAACATTTATTTATTTTTGAGAGAGAGAGAGAGAGAGAGAGAGAGAGAGAGAAAATACAAGAGGGGGAGGGGCAGAGAGAGAGGGAGACACAGAATCTGAAGCAGGCTCCAGGCTCTAAGCTGTCATCACAGAGCCCGATGCAGGGCTCGAACCCATGGACTGTGAGATCATGACCTGAACCGAAGTTGGACACTCAACCAACTGAGCCGCCCAGGCACCCCAGAATTTCCTTCCTTTTTAAGGCTGAATAATATTCCATGGCATATATACACCACACATTCTGATTTATTATATTTTTGGTACTTGTTTAAAAACAGTTTATTATGGTATAAGTCTCTGCCTGTTCTAAACACTTTGGGAACCTCAAAGACTTATTTGTTGTTATGAATTTCTATTAATGAAAATGATGTGCAGAGAATGTTGCTAAATTGAAATTGCTATTCAAGGCCCGGTAAATAATTTTTTGTTATTTCTTAAATGTTTTAAATCTTGAACAAAGGCCTTAACTGAGGTTATTTCTCAGGAAGGCAAAGCTGTAAGTGGTGAGTCTGGGGAAAATAGGTGTTGATTAAGCTTGATGGGAAGCAGTAATTGTTGGAGGATTATGATGTGTAAATATATTTTTGACCTAGTTAAGCCATTTTGTAAAAGGTGACACTTGATAAATTTAATCAAATTTATGTTGGTGGGAACCACATAGAATTTTTTGTAAATATCCGAAATTATATACAGTAATTAGGTTATGTCCCTAGGGCGAAAAATTTAATAAAGAGGTAAGGAGCTCTAATTAACTTACATATTCAGCATATTATCAGGAAAGGGATAAGAAATTTAAAAGTCTGCAGCAGAGTTTGCAATGTAATTGAGAGATGAGAATGCTAATGGGTAAAATGGCCTTGACTTGAACTAAGTGATAACATAAAAGCCCTACTTTGCCTCAGTCCTCTAGCAGCTGATGTACTGCCTTAAAACCCACCCTATCAGAGGGCCTCCACCCTTAATGTATTTTGGCAGTTATAACTGTTGGTGACAATGACTAACTTGAGCCATGGTTGGCAGTGTCTTAAAAGAAAGTCGAATACATACATTGTCAAGTGAGAAGGTTCTCTTGGTTCTTGGTGGTCGAATTCCAACTTGCTTGTCCCTGAGGGAGAGAAAGATACATGGACCTCATACTGGGATGATACCAGTTAGCCATCCAACATGATTTTAATTTCGCAAAATTGTCTCCTTTTAGGAAAGGCAGTATGTTGATATCTTGATGCTTCTCTTTCCATCTACTTAGCAATTTTATTTTTCAAATAATTGGATTTGTGGTATATAAGCAGTCTCTTGTAACTGAAGTTGTTCTCAAAACTTCGACTGAACTAACAAAATTAGTTTTCTGAGCATGTACATACAAGGACTAGACATTGGTTCTGGATCACCATTTATTTGGTAGTTTTAGCGACCGAGGTCTTTCCTAAACATGCCAGTAAGCCTCTGATCACCGTTTCAAAATCACTTCACCTGTTTTTCCTGCTGACTTTGCTTGGGGAATCTTGAAGGTCAGACTGAGGAGTTTGTCAAAATTTCTGGAGCATAGGAGCAATATAATGACATCATGCTTAGACTAGTCTTTTAGCAGTTTGCCTGAGGTTTACAGTGTAACCTAGAACATGTTGGGGAGGAAAACTTTTCCTATACACTCTTACATTTAGTACTTGGGGGCCTGCAACTTAAACTGACACAAGACTAATTAGCAACCATAGGGGTGCTCAGCGATGAATAACCCAGATGGCTAGAATTTGGGACTTATATACCTAACCGAATAAGAGAAAGGTGCCTAGGAGAAGAGGCTTCTATGGGAAGAGCAAAAAAGGTTTTTTCGAAAAAACAAATGAGTTTTTAGGAGAAGAAATGGGTGATAAGAAAGTTTGTGATGATATTTGTTTAGGTAGGTGCAAATGGTCTTTCCCTTTTCTTCATGACCATGACACTTCCCCCAGAGAGAGGATTTATGGTAGGTCTACTCCTGATCTCTCTCTTGGGAATAGATGCCAACCTGAAATGGGAATTTATGGCTGTCCTCATTTCTCAGAAGTTTCTGCTTTTAGTCAGATAAGGGAAGCCCGAGAAGGTTTCTTTCTACATCTGTTGAATCTCAAATGTCTTCAGCTAAAAATAAACTTTTTGCCAAAGTGGCTTATTTTGGGATGGCATATCCTGATCCTCTTCAAATGGAGAGTAACTAACCAAGTGAGTCTCTTCCAGATAAAAAATGAGACCTGGATTAAGGTGGTATCTTTGGAAATGAAAGAGTAGCAGATATAAAGGAATTTGCAGAAACAAGAGCTTGAAGGATTTAGTAACTGGCTAGTATTAGTAAAGGGCAGAAAAAAGGACAGAATTCAATTGTAGGTCTCTTTTTAATGTTTGTGCCAAATTTCCCCTTTGTATTCCTTGGAACACTCAAGGAATTTTGCAAAAAGTAAGACGTAAGGTAGACTTTGCGTTACATTCCTGTTGTAGCCTGTGAACTAACTGTGTGATAGACAAGGCCTGAGGGAACAACAAACTCTGATGCCTGTGAGATAGATAACTTTTTCCCCAGTCGAGATCTCACCCTTTTGGCTCAGTAACTAACTCTAGCTACATAATCCTTTTAGTGTTACAGTGGTACAAAAAGTCACAAGAGTCATTGTGCTGTTATGTTTGCATTGGTTAAAGTTCTGGTGGTGGGAACACAGTTCCCCACTTCAGTATAAAATAAGGGCAGTGCAATCCTCCAGGACTATTCTTATCTCAGATCTGTTGCTGGGTTGCTTCAGGGCTGTAAGCAATTTAGCCCTTTAAAAGTTTTTTGGTTTTGTTTTTTTTAATTTTTACCATAACATTTGTTTGTGTTATTTTTAACCACAATTAGGAAGGTCTGAAGGTGGGTGGTATGTTTTAAATGCTGTCAGACATACAAATGGTAGTCTCCAAAAGGTAAGTCCCTTATAATTTGCATCACTTTAGGCTTTAACCTGTCCTTGTTCCCAGTGGACTCTCCTGTGGCTTCTGAGTCCGGGGATTGTTTCTTCTCAGGTATTTTATTTCTCCTTCATTGGTTTCTTCCCCCCACCCCACATAAATTTGCTCAGATAGCCCTGTGCTACAGAGAAAATCCTTTCAACAACACCTTGAGGTCTTTTTCTGTACAACTTCTCAGAAGCCAGTGGAATCACCACCACTCTAAGAACCAATCCTCTCAAAGGTTATTAGCAACATGCCGCCAAGTCCAGTGCCCTTTTTCTCACCTCAAGAATAAAGGAAATCAGAATGTGTCACTCCAAAATATGTCTCTTCGATATAAAAATTATTTTGACAGATCAAAATTAAGGCAATTAAGCAGCAAATGGAGGAGAACCTTTCTTTACCTTCTGCTTTTCTGCCTAAAGGTGAGATATAAATTCTCCTTTTCCTGGAGGCAGACTCTTATCAGCTCAGAGAAGGTACCAGTGGAATCTGCCAACACCCCTTACTCCATTAGTTTCCTCCCATATATTTATACCTTCCTACAGTTTGCCACCCTTGGAAGAACTGCTTTCCTTTGTCCCATCATTTCTCTAGAAATTTACCATTCTTTGTTGAAGATCCCATATAAGCAACAGTTCTAAGCCACCATATTGAATTATCTTTCTCTTGAGGTTTCTCTTGTGAGATGTGCACTGCAGGTGTTGATAAATTGTTTTTTTTCCTCTTATTAATCTGTCTTTTTGTTAAAGAGGCCCAGCTGAAAACCTACAATGGGTAGAGGTAAAGTTTTGCCTCTTCCACAAGAGCTTTATATTATTTGGCCATCGCTTCAATTTTGAAACTTATTTCCTCTCGATTTCAGTAATAACAGCTCAGAAGTCTTTTTGCCTCCTATTTCTCCGATTAGTTCTTGCATTTCTCTTTATGGTTCTTTTGTGCCAATATTTTCTGGTGGCCTTTGTTATTTTTTTTTTTTCTGTTATCTTCCATGGTAATTTTATGTACTGCTATAGTTTTTAAACTATTCCTTCTTTTTGGAGAATGTCTACTTCTTCTACTTCTCCCTTCCTACTTTAACCTCAGTCTTAGTCTTTTCATAAGTTACAAATTGGGCATTTTCAGATAGATCTTCTGGTGTTACTAATTCAATCTATTATATAGTCTGAGCTGATTGGCTAAGACTAAAAATAATGATCCTCAACCCCAAACTTATACTACAAGAAAAATTAATTTATGATGGATCATGAATCTAAACATGAAATGTAAACAATAACATTTTTAGAAGAAAATGTAGAAGATTTTCATGAGTTTGAGATCAGCAAAATTTTTCAACAGAGCACAAAGGAGTGCTGAAAAGAGTTGAGAAATTGGACTTAAAAAGTTTAAGAACCTCTTTTAATCACTTTCAAAGACTCCATAAGAGGATACCACTCAGCAATAAAAAGGGATAAGCTATGAACGTGGAACACAACATGGGTAAACCTCCAAATAATTATGCTAAGTGAAAGAAGCCAAAGAGTACATGCTGTGTGATCTAATTTGTATAAAACTCTAGAAAACACAGATAGGGATCTATAGTGATAGAAAGCGTGGCAGCGATTGCCTAGGGATGGGGCATTGAGGAGGGGCCGGAAGGAGGCATTACAAAGGAATATGAGGAAACTTAGGGATAGAGATGTTCACTATTTTGTGGTAGTGGTTTTACAGTTACAAATATATGTCAAAACTTACCATGTCTTACACTTCCAGATATTGTTTATTGCCAGTTATACCTCAGTAAGGCTGCTTTTAATGTAGAAATAAAGAAACGCCACAGATTAAGAACAGGTGAAGGCCATTTAATCAGAGCTTGTCATGGCAGGGGAGTTAGCCACCATCACTTGCACTGGCAGAGACTCACAGGCAGGTAGACCAGTGGAAAAAAGTGGAAAAAAGACAAAGCTTCAGGTATGTCCTGGTTTGGGGTTATTGGCATAGGAACACTGTAGGCAGCCTAACCACAAGTTGGGGCTTGGTTAGGGATGTGGTCGGTTAGGGATGCATATTTGGCCTTCCTAAGTTGGAAGCAGGGACAGAAATTGGGGAAGCTGTCAGTTATTAACCAGGTATTGACTGGGGCTTTTTACAGGGGTTATTGTTCGGCTTCCTGGACTACTTGCTAGAGATAGTCTGCCTTCCTTGACTGGTTACTGTAGGTAGTAGGTTGGCTTCTTGCACTAGGTGGCGGAGATATCAGTTTGGCTTCCTTCCTGGGCTGGTTTCTGCAGGTTGTCAGTCAGAGCTCTATTTTTATATATGTAGTCTGGCCTTTGTCTGTTAGCATATTCAGATTCTCATGAAAAAGATGTCATAAGAAAGGCAAACCACAAACTGGGAGGAGATATTTACAGTATATATTCAACAAAGTATTTATATCTACTATATATATTTTAGAAACTTCTACAATTCAGTAAGAAAAAGATAACCTAATTTTTTAAATAGGCAAAAGGCTTGAACTAGTACTTCATTAAAGAGGATTTCCAAATGGCTAGTAAACATGAAAAGGTGCTAGTAGGGAAAATTCAGTGGTCATTTAATCACTAATCATTAATCATTTAATACAGATTAAATGAGATACTACCACACCCTTACCAGGATGGCTAAAATTAAAGAATTAGTAGTACCAAGTATTATAGTAGTATAGATGTGGAGCAGCTGGAACTCTCATACACTGCTGGTGAGAGTGTACCTTGGTACAGGTTCTAGAAAACTGTCGGTGTCTGTTTAAGTTTATGGGGGTGCCTGGGTGGCTCAGTCGGTTGAATGACTTCAACTCAGGTAATCATCTCCAGTTCATGGGTTTGAGCCCCGCCTCAGGCCTGTTGCATTGTTGCATGCTGTTGCATGCAGGGCCTGCTTTATGCAGGCCTCTGTCCCCCACTCTCTCTGCCCCTCCCCGCTTGCGTTCTCTTTCTCTTTCTCTCTCTCTCTCTCTCTCTCAAAGGTAAACATTTAAAAAAACACTAAATAGGGGCGCCTGGGTGGCTCAGTCGGTTAAGCGTCCGACTTCAGCTCAGGTCATGATCTTGCGGTCTGTGAGTTCAAGCCCCGCGTCGGGCTCTGTGCTGACAGCTCAGAGCCTGGAGCCTGTTTCCGATTCTGTGTCTCCCTCTCTCTCTGACCCTCCCCCATTCATGCTCTGTCTCTCTCTGTCTCAAAAATAAATGTTAAAAAAAAAACCAAACACTAAATATGTATACTCTGTGACCCAACATTAACACTCCTGGGTTTCTATCTGATGGCAGTGAGTGTTTACATCCACCAAAAGACTTGTGTAAAAATCTTGCTAAAAACAGGAAGCAACCCAAATGTTTATCAGCCTGGAATTTATAGTTTATGGTATATTCAAGAAGTGGAATGCAACATAGCAGTGAAAAAAGAATAAAGTGCTACATACAACATTATAAACGAATCTCACAGGCATGATTTGAATAAAGGAAGCTACCCACAAAAGAGTTAATATTGTTTGATTCCATTTATATAAATGGAACAATTTGTCAAAATAGATAAGACTGATCTATGATGATAGAGGTAAGCATAATGGTCCCTTTTTGGTGAGTTTATTGACTGAGAGGACACAAAGGAGCCCTCTGGAGTATTGGAAATGTTCTATAACTTGATCTGACTTGTGGTTATATGCATGTATATATACAAAATTATGTATTATGTGTTGAAATAGAAATGAAAACAAAATATTTTTTGAGCTGTATACCCAAGATTTGTGCATTTCACTACATGTAAGTTATACCTCATCTTTATTTTTATATTTTTTTGTAATTTCAAGTTTTTATTTAAATTCCAGTTAGTTCACATAGAATGTAATATAGCTTCAGGAGTAGAATTTAGTGATTCATCACTTACATGTAACTTCCAGTGCTCATCACTACAAACGCCCTCCTTAATCCCCGTCACCCATTTAACCCATCTCCCCACCCAGCTCCCACCATCAACCCTAAGTTTGTTCTCCATAGTTAAGAGTCTGTTTTATGGCTTGCCTCTTTCTTTTCGTCCCTATGTTCATCTGTTTCATTTCTTAAATTCCACATATTAGTGAAATCATATGATGTTTGTCTTTCTCTGATTTATTTCACTTAACATAAAACACTGTAGCTCCATCCATGTCGTTGCAAATGTCAAGATTCAGTCTTTTTTATGTCTGAGTAATATTCCACTGTATGTATATACCACATCTTCTTTATCCATTCATCAGTCGATGGACATCCATAGTTTGGCTATTGTTGATAATGCAACTATAAATATGGGGATTCATGTATCCCTTTGAATCAGTATTTTTGTGTCCTGTGGGTAAATACCCAGTAGTGCAATTGCTGGATCATAGGGTAATTCTATTTTTAACTTTTGAGGAACCTCTATACTGTTTTCCAGAGTGTCTACACCAGTTTGCATTCCCACCAACAGCGTAAGAGGTTTTCCCCTTCTCTGCATTCTCACCAACATCTCTTATGTCCTGTTGTTAATTTTAGTCAGTCTGACAGGTGTGAGGTCATATCTTGTCATGGTTTTGATTTGTATTTCCCTGATAAGTGAGGTTGGGCATTTTCTTTTTTTTTTTTTTCTTTTTTTTTCTTTTTTTTAATGTTTATTTATTTTTGAGACAGGGAGAGACAGAGCATGAACAGGGGAGGGTCAGAGAGAGGGAGACACAGAATCCGAAACAGGCTTCAGGCTCTGAGCGGTCAGCACAGACCCCGACGCAGGGCTCGAACTCACGGACCGAGAGATCATGACCTGAGCCGAAGTCGGCCGCTTAACTGACTGAGCTACCCAGGCGCCCCAAGGTTGGGCATTTTCTCATGTGTCTGTTAACCATCTGCATGTCTTCTTTGGAAAAATGTCTATTCATGTCTTCTGCCCATTTCTTCACTGGATTATTTGTTTTTGGGGTGTTGAATTTGATAAGTTGTTTATAGATTTTGAATACTAACCCTTTGTCAGATATATCATTTGCAAATATCTTCTCCCATTCTGAAGGTTCCCTTTTAGTTTTGTTGAGTGTTTCCTTTGCTGTGTAGAAGCTTTTTATCTTGATGAAGTCCCAGTAGTTCATGTTTGCTTTTGTTTCCCTTGCCTTTACTGATGTGTCTAGTGAGAAATTGCTCTGGCCAGAGTCCAAGAGGGTTACTTCCTGTATTCTCCTCTAGGATTTTGATAGTTTCCTGTCTCACATGTAAGTCTTTCATCCATTTTGAATTTAATTTTGTGTACAGTATTATACCTCAATTTAAAATTTTTCCTGTTTCACCTCTCTTCTTTTGTTTATATTTTTCCTTGAAACTAGTTCTCCTTCTGGCTTCCTTGCTTATTGTTAACTGAAACCAGTTAAATTTTTTGTAGTCAGTCCTTAAATCCTGCCAGCTCTTCCTTTAAAGTATCTCCATCCATACTATTTGAAACCATGTCTGTAGTAGAGTTTTAGCCATGACCACAAGCCTTCATTATTACCAGGGAATTAACGGTTTCCCTGCTTTTCATACTCAAACCTTTTCTACAATATGCCAGCAAAGCTATCTTTCTAAAGCACCATTCAGAGGATGCTAGCACCCTCACTATGTTAATTCCTTCCCTCATAAGTCTTGAGGAGGCTACCATTTCTGGTGTACTAGGTGCACATCAGGCTCTAGCATTGCATTCAGGATTCTCATGATCTGGCCCCAGCCAGCCATACTGCTTCCCTATCCATACACAATTCTTTGGAAAACTGGAATACTTAATTGTTCCAAATCCATTTTGTTCTCTGTCGCTGCTATTCTTCGTTCAAGTTCTTCTCTCCCTAAATGCTTTTTTCCTCATGCCAGCCCCATCTCAAACAATTTCAGCCTGAGGGGGCTATGGTGTGCCCCATGAAATCCAAGAACCCCATGAAATTATATCCAAACATTTCTATATATGTGCATTTTTATGGAGAAAGGCTTGTTTTCAGATTATCAAAAGGGGTCCATAAACCCCCAAAAGTTCAACTGATTTAGTGGCCCTTTGAAGGAATATAAATGATCTCATTTTGTTTTAACAAAGTTTTAAAAAAAAATTTTTTTTTTTTTAACGTTTATTTATTTTTTGGGACAGAGAGAGACAGAGCATGAACGGGGGAGGGGCAGAGAGAGAGGGAGACACAGAATCAGAAACAGGCTCCAGGCTCTGAGCCATCAGCCCAGAGCCCGACGCGGGGCTCGAACTCACGGACCGCGAGATCGTGACCTGGCTGAAGTCGGACGCTTAACCGACTGCGCCACCCAGTTGCCCCAACAAAGTTTTTATCTCATTAAAATTTAGTCCTCTGGGCGTCTGGGTGACTCAGTGGGTTAAGTGTATAACTCTTGATTTCAGCTTAGGTCATGATCTCTTAGTTCATAAGATCAAGCCCCTTGTCAGGCTCTGTGCTGACAGTATGGAGCCTGCTTGGGGTTCTCTCTCTCCCTCTCTCTCCCTCTCTTTCTCAGCACCCCCCCAAAATAAACATTAAAAAAAAATTTTTTTTTTAATGTTTATTATTGAGAGACCAAGAGAGAGCACACGCGTGGAGGGGCAGAGAGTGGAGGAGACATAGAATCTGAAGCAGCTCCAGGCTCTGAGCTGTCAGCACAGTGCCTGACGTGGGGCTCAAACCGACAAACCACAGCGCATGACCTGAGCCGAAGTCAGACGCCAACTGACTGAGCCACCCAGGAGCCCCAAACATTTTTTTAATATTAAAAAAAAAAAGGCAAAAAAAAAAACAGTCTTCATGGGGCATCTGGGTGGCTCAGTCAGTTGAACATCTGACTCTTGATTTCAGCCCAGCTCATGATCCCAGGGTCATGGGATTGAGGTCCGTGTTGGATTCCACACTGAGCATGGAACCTGCTTAAAATTCTCTCTCTCCCTTCCTTTTTCCCTCCCTCCCTCTCTCTCTTTTTCTCTCTTCCCCTCCCCGCCCCTCTCCCCTCCTCTCTCTCTCTAAAAATTAAAAATATATTTAATAAATTAAATAAACATCTTCAGTATGCTGGGTACTAGAATTTTTTAATCAATAAGTTATATTTCAAGCTTAAAGTTTCAGATGCAGGTAAAATGGCTTGTCTTATTCATTGTGTAGGTCTCTAGATTTATTTCTTTGTGTGGAATTTATTTTCCTCACAAGATAGTATCTTAATACTTTTTACTTTGGTATCTTAGGGGGAGATTTTTTTTCCCCCTCCCACATGATTGTTTGCACAGCTAGACAATACCATCTCTGTATGCTTTGAATTTAAAAGATATTAGTCACATTTTTCAACACTTTTTTTTTCTGTTTTAGATTCCTATAGGCAATGGAAACTGATCTCAATTCCCAGGACAGAAAGGACCTGGACAAGTTTATTAAATTTTTTGCCCTCAAGGTAATATGTCTATTCTCTTGAGCTCAGAACTGTTAGAAATAACTTCCGTGCTTCTCCCTTTTTGGAAATATAGAATAACAGCTTGCAGCTTGCCCATTTTAAGGGATACTTCTGTCTGTTGTAAACCAAACTGTGAAGTTTGGGGGCGGTACTGGGGGTGTAACTAAAAAGTAACTTCCAATTTTCCACAGCTACTTGTTCAAAAAAAATTTTTTTTTGTAAGGCTGTTTGCAGAAATGTCAAACTATTATGCCAGGTTATTGGCACAGTATGTTCCCTTGGGTTGGGAACAAAGACTGTGGACTGGAATGGACATCATTTTGGGCATCTTTCCCAAACCGTCAACTAACTCTGAAATGTCTAACTTCCACTTATTATTTCCTTCTGGATAAATGAGGAATTAAAACTGAATTTTGAATGCTTTAGAAGTTATATTTTCCTAAATCTAAAAATCATTTCCACCTTTATCGCTTCTTCTCACGATTACCATGTAAAAAAACAATCCATGCTGTAGATTCTGGTTGTAAAATTAGTTGGGAGACTTTTGCCATATGGGCCAAATGATATGAATAATTGTGGAATCCTTGGTTTAAATCTACTATGATTACATAAGTGTACGGCAGTGAATATTTAAACCTATGGTTGGACTTGTTTCTTTATGAAAGTCAGAGACACCATGTGCAAATTTCCTTCTGCCATGTGAGAATATTATAGATCCCAAGCCTTGAACTAAAATTCCTCTAGTTGGTTGACATTATGCCCTCAAGAATATTTGCAGTATTAGTTTTGTATAGTGTTTTTTCTATCTGTCCTTGAATTTTAAAATCCTACCCTTTTCCTACAGTATAGTTATGGTCATTGGCATCTTTTTAACCCTGCATTCAGAGGATGTGAACCCTGATTGTGAGCCAAATCAATTTAAGACTCTTTATCTTTGATTTGGTTGTTTGTTTGCTTTTTTTCAGACTGTCCAAGTGATTGTCCAGGCTCGACTTGGTGAGAAGATTTGTACTCGTTCATCTTCATCCCCGACGGGTTCAGACTGGGTAAAATTCCCGTTTTTTGTTAAGGGATATACTATGGTGTCTGTTACAAGGAATCCTAATGCAGTAGGAATGAATACTATCTATAGTATTACTAAATCATAACATTAAAACAGTAATTCCATTTGATCCATTCACTAGGTCAGATGTTAGTCCTAGGTTTGTTTGGTTCTCGGCTTTCTGCTGCAGTAGGTGAAAAGCTTAGACTTCAGAGAACAAAAATATCTTGTTAACTAATCTTTGTAATAAGTCATTAGCTCTCTCAACCTGAGTTTTAGGGCTTTGATGTAGGATGTCTCTTCTGGGCAAGAGAGAAATGAATGAATGGCTTCAATCACTCAAAGCAATGCATGCATTACCCAACATAACCATCTTACTGCTTTATGTTTCCATAATGTTTTTTGTGAGTGTTTCACACAGTCTCTTTTGTTTTCTAGTTCAATTTAGCAATCAAAGATATCCCAGAGGTTACACATGAAGCAAAAAAGGCCCTGGCAGGACAGCTGCCTGCCGTTGGGAGATCGATGTGTGTGGAGATCTCACTCAAGACTTCTGAGGTAAGGTTATGACCGGGGTGGTGTTTCCACTTGGCACCAGAGGTCTTCACATTCCAGTTTCAACTCAGCCTCATTCCTGCCCCTTCTCTCTCTGAACTTAGCATTCTCTGAGGAGGTCATGCTTTTTTTACTTATTCTCCCAAACACTTGGAGTAGGCTCTTTGTCCTTCATATATATCCTCTATAGATGAAATGTTTTTACTTATCCTTTAAGACTCACATGCTCTTGAAAATCCCCCCAATTCTTGGGGGAGAGATAACTACTTTTTTTAGACTTCCTATGTGTTTTATTTACATTGATCCTAAAGTATAACTTGATGTATTGTGATTTTTCTAGTTTTTTTTCCCTGGTGTGTTGTGATTTTACCTTATTTCACACCAGGATCAAGGCAGATATTGTTACTAGTATGTTTATTCATCTATTTCCACTATAAGATTGTGAAGCTGCATGGTATAATAAAAGGCAATTGGAGTTTAGAGCTACACAGACACAAGTTCAGATCCTAGCTGAGTGACTTTGGCCAAATTACTTAACTCCATCCCCACCAACACCACCAAACTAACATGACACTTCATAGTCTTACAAGGCTATGTTATTTTATTTATTTATTTATTTATTTATTTATTTATTTATTTATATTTTGAGAGAGAGAGCGTATGTGCATGTGCATGGGGTAGGGGCAGAGAGAAAGGGAGAGAGAGGATCCCAAGCAGTCTCCATGCTATCAGTGCAGAGTCCAATGAGGGCTCGACCCCACTAACTGTTAGATCATGACTTGAGGTGAAATCAAGAGCAGATGCCTAACCGACTGAGCTACCCAGGTGCCCCTATTTTCTCACTTAATACTTATTTATAAAGTGCCTAACATAAAGTAGGTGATCATTACATGTTCCTGTTCATACTTTACAAACACTTTTATTCTTGAGGTCAGTGGTTGTACCACATCTTATTTATCTTTGTAGTTCTTCAAATTGTTTTTTTTTTAATGTTTATTTATTTATTTTTAAGAGAGACAGACAGAATGTGAGTGGGGGAGGGGCAGAGAGCGAGGGAGACACAGAACCTGAAGCAGGCTCTAGGCTCCAAGCTGTCAGCACAGAGCCTGATGTGGGGCCTGAACCCATGAACCGTGAGATCATGATCTGAGCTGAAGTCGGACACTTAACTGACTGAGCCACCCAGGTAGCCCTTAAATTCTTTTTGAAATGAAGCAGGATGTAACTAAATCATCTCTTACGTATGCCTAGCACAGTGCCTGGGATGGCCCATAGTAGCCTCTCCATGAATTTTGTTGAATGAATGATGTTAATACTTATTCCATGGAAACTTTAGCACCCCACAAAAACAAAACTTCCTATTCTTCGTTGAATTGCCAGTTTGTACTATGAATTATTTTCCTTAGTGATCCATAGTGAGTCCTAAAGGAATCTCTAGAAGAATTATTTTCCTTTCCCGGGTACAATCTGAGTATAAAATGTTCTGATCATCCTAGACAAACTGCATCAACTTGTTTTGGATACTTCCGACTAGTTAGCCATCCCTTGATTTTGGGGAGCAGGGGAATTCAAAATTTATCATGTCATTTAAAAATGACAGTATGATGAAAAGGATATATTAAGGGTACATATTTCAGTTTGATCTAGAACAAGTTCGCTATTCCACAAACTAACCTAAGCTTACTCCCAAACCTAAAGAATAGCTCTCTTCCAGTTGATTGGTAATAAGGTTACTTGTCTTCAAAAGTGTGTGACTATTCTTCTCACTGAGTGGCACACAAGAGTGTTACAGGGTTGAGGGATTCTGGCTTTAGTCTGTTTTTCTTTCCCACCCACTAGGCTAAGTCTGTTCAGAGTACCAGAGAAAGACTGAACAGTTTGGCTGAAGACATTACACAGCTAAAAAGATTTTTAAGCAAGCAGCTTGTTAAGGTATTCCTTAACTGTGGGTGTCACCTAAAAATATCCCCTGTAGAATTGGAGGGAAAGGCTGTCTCCATCATTTGAAGTATTGGCCTTTCTGAAGAGCAATTTGGATATACATAACAAAAGTCTTAGAAGCATAAATACTCTTGGGGCACCTGGGTGGCTTAGTTGGTTGAGTGTCCAACTCTTGATTTTGGCTCGTATCATGATCTCACAGTTCAGGGATCAAACCCTGCATCAGGCTGTACACTGGTAACAAGAAGCCTACTTGGGATTCTCTCTCTCTTTCTCTCTGCTCCTCCCCTGCTCACCCTCCCTCTCTCAAAATAAGTAAACATTAAAAACAAAAAAAAGAATACTCTTTAACAGCGCTAATTCTGAAAATTTGCCTTAAGAAACTAATACAGGGTGAGGACAAAGTTTTAGTCTCAAGGATATTTATCACAGTTTTGTCTGTAATAGTAAAAAATTAGAAATAACTTATATGTCCACGTACAGGGGGACTGATTTGATAAAATGATGGTCATATGGTGGAATACTATGCAGCCATTAAAAATGGTGTGGAACTTTTAATTATAGGGACATTTCATGTTACATTTATTAATAAAAATGATAAAAATAGCATATATAGTATAATCTCACATTATTTTTTTAAGTTTATTTGTTTAAGTAATTTCTACACCCAAGATCAAGAGCTACATGCTCTTCCAACTGAGCCAGCCAGGAGCCCCTCACATCATTTATTAAAGTAGCTGATTAGATTGTAAATTGATTTTTTTTTTGCTTTATTTATATTTTCCACATTTTTATAGTGACTATATAGTGCTTTGTAATAAGAGTAAATAATTTTAAAAAACCAAATAAAACTGAAATATCTTTCAATTGTCCCATCCACAGGGCGATTCCATGGAGCTAGAAATTTGGTGTCTTGAAATGAATGAAAAGTAAGTACTCTGTTTTAGGGTCCGTGGTTGCGGTAGCCGAGAATAAAACAGATGACATCATGTGAAAAGCAGGGCTTTGTTATCAGTTGTGGAGGGTGTTCTTCCCACTTAACAAAGCCAATAGCTCTTTGCTACAGTTTGCCTCATGCTTGGCTTCCAGCCCAGGCACAGAGATGACCTTCAGAGGGAGGTCAGTCCGGCCAGACTCAGACACCACAGGGAAAGGAGCAGAGCAAAGGCTCAAAAAGATTTGTTGTTTTCCCAGAGTACAGCTAGTTCTCTGATTAAATCCCTTGCGAACTCTTGTAACATGACTGCTCTGTTTTGTCTTTTTTTCTGTGTGGCAGATTTCCCTTCCCTACTCCTTTTTTACACCCTGTGTTGGTCATGGATTGGAAATGCCTGTTCTTTTCCTTTTCCATTTTCTTCTTTCAAGGAAGATCAGCTTGCTTCCTGCCTGAAGCTTTAGTTTTCTAGAACAGTATATAGGAAAATTGAGGAAATGGCAACACATCAAAAGAAAAATCTTAATAAGTATGTGGGGTGTGGGCATTATTTTTCTTTCTTAAATAGAAAGCAGTTGACAGGTTATAGTCCAAAATTTTAATACCAAACACACTTTTCTCCAGATTCCTATTAGATGCATAGAGGTAGATAGCTCATAAGATAGCATATTGAAATTGTTTGCACCTTCAATAGTATAATTGCAGTGTTGAATTACTTTTTTTAAGTCTGTAGCTTTATTTCTTAGATAACTGCTTCAAATCGAGAAAGAAGTACAGTAGGTGCCTTTTGAGGTCTATCTGCCTAGTTCTAGAGTATGAGAAAGTAAAAACTTTTGCTTACATCAATAATCTGTTGATAAACTGATAGAACTCTAATTGCACTTTTAGTTCAGAACATATTTTAATGATAAATTTCATCTTACACAGTTCCCATGCTTAATTTGCAATTGTCTTTGTTGACTGTAATCTTCTGTGAAAGGTGTATTTGGACTGCAAAGCAGGTTATATTCTGTCAGAATTTATGCATAATACTAGCAGGTTAATCTCAGTCACTAGACAGAACATAACTAACACCTCTGTGTCTGTGCATTTCTTGGTTTTATGTTAGTTGAATGGGTGAATGCTGATAGTGTCTGTGTGTTTCTCAGGTGTGATAAAGAGATTAAAGTTTCCTACACGGTGTACAACAGACTGTCACTGCTGCTGAAGTCCCTCCTTGCCATAACTAGGGTCACACCGGCTTACAGACTCTCCAGAAAACAGGGGCATGAATATGTCATATTGTACAGGTAAACAACGTAGCTGCTCACCTTCTCGATTCACTCATTAGCTTTGTCACTTTGCATATTGTCTGACCAGCATATGGGTATTCTGTGATTAATTTTGAATAGGTGGTTTCTTGGATAGTTGATGCTATAGCTTTACTATGATTATCTATCCCTCCTCTTTTGTGAAGCTCCGTTTTCTGAAGCTACCAGGTTCTTGGCCCTTTTGTCTGTGCACAGTCATGAGTCCTGTGGAGTAGATTTTGCGGTTCTACTGATGCACATCTCAAAGCTGAAAAAGGAGCTTAAGACTTTAAAACAGGCTATCCTGGGAAGATTCCACAGCCTTCTACATTTCGGAATTAAATTAAATTTTGTCTTACAGCCTGCCAATTCAATTTGGTTTTTTTCAATTTGTTTTTAATTAGTTGTCTGTGGATATAAAGAACTCATCAATAGTTCTGAGAGTATTTCCCTTGGTAGTTCACCTCAACACATATTTATTGAGTGCCTTTTTAATGCAAGCATTGTGCTAGGCCCAAGGAAGAACTATACAGATGCCCTGCCCTATAGGTGTTTCTAATCTAATGGGGAAACAACTTTTTAATAAAAAGCAAGATTGGAAAACTACATAGCAGTATCAGGAAAAAAGTACTAGGAGAACACAAGGAGGGAAAGTTTGTTCCAGGTGGGAGAAACCAGACAGGCTTCCTGGAGAAAGTGGCATTCAAGCTAGACCTTGAAGCAGAGAGAATTTCAGCTGGTAGAACTGAGAGAGAATGATCATTCCAGGTAAGGAGTGCAAAAGATAGCAAGGCATAGAAGTGGGGGATGGGATCTGAGCTGTGCTCAGGTTGTCAGATGGACCTGAGTGGTGGTAAAACGGATAAGTAGGAAAGTGTGAGAGCAGAGCATGGAAAGCCAGGAGTTCCCAAATCACCCAAGATTCTTTTGGCATATTAGTAATGAGCCATTTGTAAGCCTTTGGCTTATATGTATAGAGCTGATTGTGAGGGGAAATTAGTATAGCAGGATGGAACGACTAAGGATTAGAGACTTAACTAGTTACGTTGAAACAATTTACTACCTGAGAATAGTTATCAAGTCATTCTGTAATTTTCTTAGCAGTAATCTAGCAATCTTACATCTAACAATCTAGCATCTTAAAGATGTTAATGTTTTAACATCTTTAAAATATTTTTGTTGTCTTCTCTGTAGTCTTCCCAAGTTTCAGGTTGAGTATTCCATTTGAAAATTACTGGACTTTTAGTCAAATATAACGGATCACTTTCTAACTCTTATGATAAGCCCTCTTCACTTTGGTTCTTTTGTAAGTAGCCATACTACACTACTAGTTACCAGCTTAGTTAACTAGGACTCCTAGTCCTTTTCATTACCAGTGTTTAAAGTCTTCCTTTAGTCTGTGTCTCTGCAGTAATACAGTATTTATTGCTTACAGTTTATCATTTATGAGTGCATTTGGATACTGATAACTATAGTTTAAACCATAGAGAAATGGGTGGTCTCAGATGTAGAATTGTCTATTTTTTTCTCCCTTTTTATACTGTTTTTAACAGGGTAGGGGCACCTGGGTGGCTCAGTCAGTTAAGTGTCCAATTTCAGCTCAGGTCATGATCTCACTGTCCATGAGTTTGAGCTCCGCGTCAGGCTCTGCTGACAGCTCAGAGCCTGGAGTTGCTTCAGATTCTGTGTCTCCCTCTCTCTCTGCCCCTCCTCTGCTCGTGCTCTGTCTCTCTCTCAAAAATAAATAAACATAAAAAGAATTAAAAAAAAAAAAAAACACAGGGTGACAGTATAGTCTTATATCATTAAAGAATAATAGCCTTCTCTTTATTTTAAGCTATATTATCATTTTTTCCCTGGCCCTACAGATTTGATCATGTCAGTGTAGAATTACAACATTATAAGAATTCATTCTGAATTTGTTGTTCATCAAGACTGAATTAAAATAAATTATTGTCTACTATCTGTTTAAAAAAAATTTTTGCTCAGCATCTGAATGGTATAAAGAATATAGCCAAGGGGCATCTGGGTGGCTCAGTCAGTTAAGCATCTGACTGGTGATACCAGCTCAGGTTGTGATCTTGAGGTTGTGAGATTGAGCCCCACACTCTGTGCTGTGCTGAGTGTGGAGTGGAACCTGCTTGTGATTCTCTCTTGCCCGTGCGTGTGTGTATGTGTGTGTGTGTGTACACGCATGTGTGTGTACATGCGTGCTCTCTCTCTCTCAAAAATAAATAAACATTAAAAAATAATAGGGGGGCGCCTGGGTGGTTCAGTCGGTTGAATGTCCCGACTTCAGCTCAGGTCACAATCTCACAGTTCGTGGGTTTGAGCCCCGCGTTGGGCTCTGGGCTGACAGCTCAGAGCCTGGAGCCTGCTTCAGATTCTGTGTGTCTCTCTCTCTCTGCTCCTCCCCTACTCATGCTCTGTCTCTCTCTGCCTCTCAAAAATAAAGAAACATAATAAAAAAAAAATTTAAAAAAAAAGAAAGAAAAAAATAATAGGGGCATCTGGGTGGCTCAGTTGGTGCCTCTCTGCCCCCCCCCACCAATAAATAAACATTAAGAAATATATAGTCAAGAAAAAGGTTAGATAATTAGGTTACTTAGAACACTGTACCCAATATTCAGATGGGTATTGAGGTTTTTTTGGGGTGTGTGTGTGTATGTGTGTGTGTGGTTTTTTTTAGGGTTTGTTTTATTTTGTTTTGTTTTGTTTTTGAGAGAGCCAGAACACAGGCAGGGAGGGGCTAAGGGAGAGGGAGAGAAAGAATTCCAAGCAGCCTCCATGCCCAGCAGCGGAGCTGACATAGGGCGTGACCCCACAACAGTGAGCTCGTGACCTGAGCCAAAATCAAGAATCAGATGCTTAACTGACTGAACCAGCCAGGTGACCCCAAATGGGTACTGAATATTTTTTTATTAGAAGGTTACTAGCAAAATATGTTTGCAGCATTCCATTGACATCATTCTTGTATTACTTAATGGCAGGAATCAGCAAACTGTGGGCAGCAGACCATCTGTTTGTTTTTATAGATAAAGTTATTTTATTATTTTTTTAAGTTTGTTTTTTTTTTTTTTTTTTTAATAATCTCTACAAAAGACTCAATATGGGGCTCGAACTCATGACCCCAAGATTCACCTGAGCCAGCCAGGTACTGCAAAATAAAAGTTATTTTAGAACCCAGCCACCCCTTTCATTTGTGTATTATCAGTGGCTACTTTTGCAGGACAACAGCAAAGCTGAGTAGTCTGCTTCAGACTATATGGCCCACAAGCCTAAAATATATGATCCTTTTAACGAAAGTTTGCTGACCCCTGTTTTATGGTATCTGTCACTTTGGTGCATGTATTTCAGATATTTATATACATTTCTTTTCTCCCATTCCAGATTATAATTTGTGAGTCCTAGGCTTCAGATTTATCCTGAATCTCATCCCTACATTCTCCTTATCTCATGCCTAACACCTAACCATAGGGCTTTATACATTGTTAGAGCTTAGCGTTTAATTGAACAAACTGCCATGTCTGTGTTTAATTGTTAACATTACTTGAAAAATATAATGTTATGTAGTATAGTTTGTAATGTTTTATAGCTCAGACTTTTAGCTAATATAGATAGGCCTTCCCAGGGCAATTCAAAGAAAGGTTCTGCTTTGCTTCTATCTTTATATTTTCAGAATAGTCTTATGTAATTATTCTACAGTGGAAAAGATTTCCTAATTTTTTTAAGTTTATTTATTTTTGAGAGAGAGAGAGAGAGATTGTGTGAGCTGGGGAAGGGCAGAGTGAAAGGAGGACAGAAAATCTGAAGCACTGACAATACAGAGCCCAGTGCGAGGCCTGGACTACCAACCATGAGATCACAGCCTGAGCTGAAATCAAGGGTCGGACACTTAACCGACTGAGCCACCCAGGCACCCCATGGTGTTCTAGTGTGTTCACTTTGGAATGACTTGTGACAAGCATGGAGAACTCCCATTAATTGAAGACCACTCTTCAAAATCTGGTACCTTCTATTGCATATTTGAAAGTTGCTAAGAAAGGAGATCTTCAGTGTTCTCATCACAAGGAAAAAAGCTTCTGTCTGTATGGTGATGGATATTAACTAGACTTACTGTGATAATTTGTAATGTAACTAAATATTTAATCATTATATTTACATCTGATACTAATAAAATTTTGTATGTTGAACATACCTAAAAAAAAAAAAAAAAAAGTCTAGTACTTTCTAATAGTAGTTCCAGATCTATTTGCCAACCTTATTTCTATAGTATTTATTTCCCAGTAGTTATACTTTAAAAACACATGGCAGGAAGGGAGCCTGGGTGGCTTAGTTGGTTAAGCATCCGACTTCAGCTCAGGTCATGATCTCACATCTGTGAGTGAGATCTCTGCTCATGCTCTGTCACTCTCTCAAAAATAAAATAAACACTTTAAAATTAAAAAAAAAATTTTTTTTAATCTTTATTTATTTTTGAGAGAGAGACAGCGTGTGAGCAGGGGAGGAGCGGAGAGAGAGGGAGACACAGAATACAAAGCAGGCTCCAGGCTCTGAGCGCTTAGCTCAGAGCCTGATGCGGGGCTCGAACTCACGAACAGTGAGATCATGACCCTAGTGGAAGTCAGACACTCAACCGACTGAGCCACCCAGGCGCCCCAACACTTTAAAATTTTTTAAAAAGTACATTGCAGGAACAGGAAGAAGAAACTGAAATTGCAGACTCAATTTATTATTTTCCTCATTTCTTTTTTTTAAATATTTATTTATTTTTGAGAGAGAGACAGAGCACAAGCAGGAGAGGGCGCAGAGAGAGACGGAGACAGAGAATCTGAAGAAGGATCCAAGCTCTGAGCTGTCAGCACAGAGCCCAACACAGGGCTTGAACCCACGAGCGGAGCTGTGAGATCATGACCTGAGCTGAAGTCAAATGCTTAACTGACTGAGACACCCAGGCGCCCCTATTTTCCTCATTTCTTAACCAGTTCTTTCCGTTTACATTCCTATGCCTGCAGCTTTATTGAAACAGTAATATTATTGCTCCATTAAGAGAGGTGTTCGTGGGGCGCCTGGGTGGCGCAGTCGGTTAAGCGTCCGACTTCAGCCAGGTCACGATCTCGCGGTCCGTGAGTTCGAGCCCCGCGTCAGGCTCTGGGCTGATGGCTCGGAGCCTGGAGCCTGTTTCCGATTCTGTGTCTCCCTCTCTCTCTGCCCCTCCCCCGTTCATGCTCTGTCTCTCTCTGTCCCAAAAATAAAATAAACGTTAAAAAAAAAAAAAAAAAAAAATTAAAAAAAAAAAAAAAGAGAGGTGTTCGTGAAAACAAGAAAAGGAGGGTTTGTTCTGTTTGTTTTGTTTCTAGGTGTTCGGGCTATAGAGGCCCTTAGAATAAAGAATCATTTCCTTTTCTTTCTTTCCTAAGGATATATTTTGGGGAAGTTCAGCTGAATGGTTTAGGAGAAGGTATGTATCAAGGGTGAAAAACACTTGTAGTGTTCAGAGCCCTCCTGACTTCAGAGATGGGTTTGGATGCTGCCTGTAATAATACGTAGCTTGTGATTTTAGTATGTGTGATATGAGTAAGGAAAAAACATGTAAGTAGTCCAAAGAGTTGCCAGGGAATGAATGAATGATTTTCCCCCAAGTTCTAGTAACTCAGTATTCTTTCTTACTCTTTATGCTATTGTCTGTTTTCCTAATTTTCTATAAGCATGTTACATGTTTCTGATGAGCATAAGCAATTTTGAAAAACTGGAAATGAAACCAAGAAAACCAGAAAGCTTTGTTGGAAGTATTGCCTGCAAGTCCCCACCTCTTTTCTGTACTTAGTTCTGGATGGGAACATGAATAGAAGTGCAGTTACTTCTGCACCTACGTAAACTAAGGTGTTTGTGTGACAAACCCTGAGGGCCCTTTACTGTCTCACTGGGCACATGACATATTTGGGCCAGGTTGGTTAGGATTTGCTCAAACTTTAGGACAAACAGTTGTTTTGTCTCTTTGAAGGTAGGTTTATCTATAAATAGAATGCTGTTTTCCCTTCCAATATTAGGTCAACAAATCAAAAGAAAAAATATATATGAGAAATTGAGGCAGCTGCACTCATGATACTAAGTAGATAATGCCAGAGATTGTATGATAGGCTGAATGATTCAGGGAAAGACAAACTGGGGACAGTGTCAGTATTCTCTGGCGAAAAGCTAATTATTTCTTTCTTCTCCTAGGTTTCCAGACAGTGCGTGTTGGGACAGTAGGCACCCCTGTGGGCACCATCACTCTTTCTTGTGCTTACAGAATTAACTTGGCATTTATGTCTACCAGGTGAGGAAAGAGCCTTGGAACCCAAAGGAGTCTTCCAAAGATGTTAAAGATATTAAAGTTTGTTTTTCCCCCAAACTCCATGGCTAAGCCTACAGTTCAGCTTTGCCATTGCTGAAATCAGTCCCCTTCTGAAGAATAAAATCGAGAGAGAGCCCAGGTTCCAGATTGGAGAATCTGAGCGTGTCAGAGCCACTAATGTAGAGTTGTGGTTTATATTTAGGGATACAATAGGTAAGGCTCTGATGGTTCCTACCTATAGTTATAAGGTGAGGGGTCCTCTGAAAACTTCAGGGGGGCTGGCAAGGCATTCTAACAAATATTGTGATCTCCTTATTGCATTACAGGCAATTTGAGAGGACCCCACCTATCATGGGGATTATCATTGATCACTTTGTGGACCGTCCGTATCCCAGCTCCTCACCTATGCACCCCTGCAATTACAGGTGAGGAATGTGAAAGGTACTTTCCCAAACTGCAGCTAGGGAGAAGTATTCGTCTTGCAGGTACATAGCGCACCTTCATCAGCATTCATTAGTGGGCAGAGGCAGTGATGGAAACCCCACATGGAGAGAAATGGAGCGGTTAGCTTCCCTTCTTGCTGCTACCTGTAAGGCACATCAAGACTTGGAATATACAGACTATCTCAGAAAAATTCTTGGACATTTTGGATTTTGATGGCAGTGATTTGACTTTCAATTTGATTTTCCTTAGAGACTACAAAAGTGGCAGTAATTAACAGAATATCCTTCACAAATTAAATGGTTTCCTGGTCATCATTGGCACCGTTCAGTTATACATTAGAATCAAATTCTTCAGGCCTACATCCCAGAAAACAGAATTCTATAGAGGTTGGAACAGTTGTGTATCAGGAAGGATACTGCCTTTATGTGAAGGACTCTTGAAGTTGGATAAGTTTGTCTTTTGAGTCTAGACTTTTGTTTACTGCATCTCTGTTGCTAATAATTCTTTGGCCCCACACTGATCAGGCTTAAGAAAATATTCTCAAATGATATGTCAGGTAAGGTGTTTGGGTTAAAAATAAAAAGCTTGGTCAACCTCTAAATATTTGAAATTATCAAGGACTCAACATTATGGTCTCTCTTGCCAGAGTGAGCTCCGCCTGAAACAGTTCTTGTCACTATTGCATCCATATCTAACCTCCCTTTGTATCCTTTCCGCAATCAACTGCCATCACAATAAAATTCATGATTTATTTCCCCCCTGTCATAGAACTGCTGGTGAGGACACTGGAGGAACATATCCTTCTGTGGAAGATTCTCAAGAAGTGTGTACCACCTCTTTCTCCACCTCCCCTCCTTCCCAGGTAGGGGGAAACAGGTTCTGGGGTAGCTGTAGTTGGTACATATATGGGCCTTATGAAATGGTGTCAGAATTTAGATACAGTCTCTTTTGGTGGTGGTGGTGATTGTTTCTAGAGGATTACTTTGAGAGGTGAGGGAGAGCCTTCTTATCCAGCAGGTAATATTTCAGTGTTTCTGATCTATAACCATTCTTAACCCGCAAGATTACACATAACCTTTACTTTCCTGGAGACATCTTAAAATTCCTTTGAAAATTAGTCACAGGATTCCAAATGCACGCCAATACCAGAGAGATATTCTACCCTACACTTGTTAATTTGGTAGCCAGTTCACTTTTGAAGTGGTAAATATGGTTCCTAATAATGGAAAGAGCACAGAAAAAGCCAATAATTATTTAGCATAAAAAGCCAGTAAGAAGCCATCAGGTCAGTTTTTCAACGGTTGACACAAATTTCTGGCTATCTGCATTCTTTATCTGTACATTTGTGGTGTTGTTGTTAAATGTTTATTTTTTTGAGAGAAAGAGCATGAGCATGGTGGAGGGGCAGAGAGAGAGGAAGAAAGAGAATCCCAAGCAGGGTTTTCTTCCATGTCAGTGCAGAGCCCAGTGTGGGGCCTGATCTCACGAACCGTGAAATCATGACTTGAGCCGAGATCAAGAGTCGGACACTTAACAGACTGAGCCACCCAGGTGCCCCCTCTGTGAACATTTTTAACCATTAACTTTTCCACTTGAGTCAAACCCAGTTTCAGTGAAACACAGGCTCCAGTGTTCCCAGCTTCCCAAGTGGACATGCCTGTGTGGCCTTATTGTATAATGTATGTGATACAAGTCTGCTTCAGCCAAGAAGTTGTTTGTTGCCCGATGACTGAACTTCAGGGTGTGTTTCTTCCCTTCCACCCCGACTCATCCGTCTCCCACCTCATGGCTTTGCAACTAGCTGGTCTGCCTGCTCTTCGTCTCTGTCGCTCCTCTCCTCTCTGACTCTCATGTTAGACACTTACTTCTAGACCTAATTCAGTTCTCTGTTCCTCTGAATTAGTCCCAGATTATCCCCTTTCACCATTTTTTAATTTTACACTTTATTGATTGATATTTTCAGGGGTTTTTTTGTTTGTTTTTTTAGAGAGAGAGCACACAAGTGGGGGAGAGGTGCAGAGGGAGAGAAAGAAAATGTCAAGCAGACTCCATGCTGAGCATGGAGTGCTCATGCATGGCTTGATCCCACAACCGTGAGATCATGACCTGAGCTGAAATCAAGAGTTGGACACTCAACTGACTAAGCCACCCAGGCACCTCTGCCTTTCACCATTTTATTTGGGAAGCCCAACAAATTAATTCACTACCCATACATAAATTTTTATTTTCTGTGGGTTTTTTTGGAAACCATTCTTTTTTTAATGTGTATTTATTTTTGAGAGAGAGAGAAAGCGAGCATGTGAGCCAGGGAGGGGCAGAGAGAGGGAGACAGAGGATTCAAAGTAGGCTCCGTGCTGACAGCATATAGCCTGATGTGAAGCTTGAACTCAGAAACCGTGAGATAGTGACCTGAACTGAAGTCAGATGCTTAACTGACTGAGCCACTCAGGGACCCCCTGTGTTTTTTAATTAAAATATTTAGAAGCACTAGGTGTGGAACCTGCTTAAGATTCTGTCCCTCCCCCTGCCCCTCCTCTGCTCGCCCTGTCTCTCTCTCTCTCAAAAAAAAAAAAAAAAAGAAAGAAAATATTTAAATTTATTTCATTCTAAGTTTTTAGGAGATACTGGATTAAAATTATGGTTCTGATCTGTTTCAAAAGCAGAAGTTAGACACAAAAGCTAGATTAATGCCTTTTGTAAAGGAAATTATGAAATCCATGGGTCACTACTATTTCTGCTGTTCCAATTTAGAGCTAAGGAGGTTCTTGTAAAGCTGCCTAGACAGTTAAGTTTGGGGGGGTGAGAACTGTTATTCCCTTCCCCCTCCCCCATAAATGTATGTAGGCATGAGTGTCACCTTTGCTCTGGGAGAGGGTAGCTTCTGGAACACTTACTGACATAGAGCAATACAGACCACAAAAGAGGGGAAGGCCCACTAGAGCACATTAATGGAAGTAGATTATTTTTTAGATAATCAAAATGTGAATATGTCAAGTTTGGTGTTCATTGAAGTTTTATTGTACAAGTGATAAATTCATAAACAGTAAATGAAATTGTGACTTGGGAGATAAGATGGTGAGGTTGGGTCTTAACAAATCAGTTTGTCTTTCTTGGATACAGTGGAAATTTGACCCGACCCCAAAAGTAAGGGGAAGTTAAGTAGTTCCTGATCTCGTGTTTGCACGGTTGGTTGACCTACGTAAGAGGAGCCTATCTTTCTCATGGTATCAGTTGCCTGCTGTGTCTTGTCACAGTTTGAAAGTAGATCATGCCAAGTTCTTATCAACACTGAGCATCCCATGGGTGAGCCCTGTCACTACCTTCTGAGTACCTCTAGTCAAGGCTGGTACGGTTTGGTGCAGCAGTATTCATTTTGAACCTTAATGGTAGAACAGAGAGAGAAAATCCTTTGCCAGCAGGTCTCATTCCTGTAAGCGTTGAAATGGTTTCTTCCTTGATTTAGCCTAGGGAATTGCGTCATTGTTCAACAACTTCTAGCTTTTCGCTAGAGTCCAGTAAATGCATGTTAATGTGGTGTTTGTTTTCCCCACAAAATAAGGACCATTGTGTCATGTGGGCACAGAGTTGAGTCAAGAAATAGTTGTGACCCTGAACCTGCTACTGTGATTTCAGGTCCAACCTCCAGTTCTAAGCACTGACTAGCTAATTGGTAAGACATGGAACAGCAAGACCCGAAATAATCATAATTAGCTTTGAAATCTAAGAGTTTTGAAAGTGCTCCAGCTTTTACTGCATCAAGTTGTCCTTCACCATCTGGGGCTGTAAAACACACACACACACACACACACACACACACACACACACACACACACACACACACACACACACACACACGCCTACACCTGTACACACCCCTTTATCCTGCCTGGGATGGTATAGTAAAGTATGCAGGTGGGTTCCTGAGCATCTTCAAGTTCCAGCACACACACACACACACACACACACACACACACACACACACACACACACACACACACACACACACACACACACACACACACACACACACACACACACACACACACACACACACACACACACACACACACACACACACGCCTACACCTGTACACACCCCTTTATCCTGCCTGGGATGGTATAGTAAAGTATGCAGGTGGGTTCCTGAGCATCTTCAAGTTCCAGCCAACAAATGTCAGTTGTTTCAACCTGCCCCTGCAGATTCTGGGTCCCCAGCAAAAGGCCTTCAGTCTAGCATTGTAACCTCAACATCTTCATTCATCCTCAGCATGCCTTGCACCTGCTCTTGGGCCCTTCCTGCTGGAGACCACTCTAACACCCTTCCACCTGCTTTTGACTAAGGACACACTAATGCTTGGTGCAGGTTTCCCTGTTTTGCCAAGTCAAACCAGCTTGACTCAACTTTGTTTTCCACCTGCTCATCAAGGAGACAAGCATGCAGTGGAGCCCCTTGGGACAAACGTCTCTTCTTCAGACCCTTCCAGGCTGCCCTTTTAGGAAGGCATCCATGCAGCTTTCTCCCCACTTCATTCCTGACTTCCAGTGTGCATTTCAGCCCCTGTTGCTGCCGCCCCTTCTGGAGTTTTTTTCACTTCTTTCTCAAGTCCCTTTTCTTTTTTCTTTTTGTTTCTCCTGTCTCTGTGTGTATCTGTGCACAGTGTGTGTTTACTGTCACAAAGGCACATTTTCAGACCCCTACTCCTGTGGTGACGGACACTCTGAGGGTCCCCATGGCAGGACTGGCCTTTTCCCATCAAGTGAGTCCATACTGGGAGAAGGGGATATAATCAGATGGCATCTTTTTATTTGAAAAAAATTTTAATGTGTATTTAATTTTGACAGAGAGAGTGAGCGCGAGCGGGGGAGGGACAGAGAGAGAGAGGGAGACACAGAATCTGAAGCAGGCTCCAGGCTCTGAGCTGTCAGCACAGAGCCTGACACGGGGCCTGAACTCACAAATCGTGAGATCATGACCTGAGCCAACGTCAGATGCTTAACCGACTGAGCCACCCAGGTGCCTCGGCATCTTTTTATTTAAAAATTATAAATAAAGTACAGGGTATAGTTATGTAAAAGTCCCCAAGTGTTCTGGGGGTTATTTGAGGCTTGGTAATTGATTCTTAACAGGACGCAGCCATAGCACAGCAGCCCAAAATAGGATTTCTCGTTTGCCCATCCTCTGCCATTGATGTAAAAAATACATGGAGTTATTTATATCTTATTTCCAAATAAACAATCCAAGAGTGTCATTCTTTCTTTTTCAATATAAATAGGAACCCTCCCATTCCGAGGGGTGATAGAGGGTGTGATTAGAGAAGATGCCTTCTGTTTCAAAGGGACCTCAAGGACAAAGGAGAAAATAGAATGACCTGGGAGAAACCAATGACTGGCTGCAGGTTCTGCCTGGGCTCATATTCCACAATCTGCTGGGCCGGAAACCTACTAAATAGCTGAGTCCCTGGGAAAAGGGAGCAGGGAACTCATTTGAGGCCTTTGAAAGGCTGCAGGCCCGGGAATCTCAATCCCACTGCAAATAAGTCTGTTTTCTTAGCTAAAAAGTGATGGCCTGGTCTATCTTTAACCCTTATGTCAGGCCCCCTGCACTGTGAGGATGTGGGCTGGGATCTATTCCTTACTTCTCCACGATCTTCATCATTAGTCATACTCTAGGATTGCCTCGTTTTTCCTCCTCCTTTCCTCTGCCCCTCTTTGTTTTTTCTCTTGCTTAGCTCTCAAGCTCTCGCCTTTCCTATCAGCCTGCTGCCCTGGGCGTTGGATCAGCTGACCTGGCTTACCCAGTAGTGTTTGCTGCTGGCTTAAACGCCACACACCCTCACCAGGTATTTTTCAAGATGGGGAAGACCCTGGGGGTTCCTGTGCTACCTCCCCTGCCCTGAGGCAGTTGAGGGGCCTCTTGAGACCCCAGTATTATTCTAAGTGCTCTGAAGCAAAACTCGTCTGTAACTTTAGAGGACCAGAGGTGACTCCGAGATGAAGGACCTCCGAGAGTTCCGAAAGGAAAGAAGGGCTTCTAGTGTTTTCTCCCTCTCTTTCCTTTCCTCTGTACTCCTTACCATGCATGTCTCCCCTTAGCGGAGTCCCAGAGAGGACACAGATCCAAGGTTTCCCGCCCACTTGGTGGCAGCATTGGTGGTGGAAAAGCTCAAAAGCAGCTACCATGATGCTAGGACTGGATCCCCTTCTGCCTGACACTGCCATTATTCGCTGTATTTTTCCATTTCCCCCCAAAGCTCATGGTTCCTGGGAAGGAAGGTGGGGTACCCCTCGCTCCCAACCAGCCTGCACACGGTGCTCAGGCCGACCAGGAGAGATTGGCGACCTACACCCCTTCTGATGGGGCCCGCTGTGCTGCCACACCTTCCAGCAGGTGGGTTCACGTGTTGATTGCTCAGGTCAGCAGGGGCCCATCCCCCCAACACACGTGCTTATCCGTTGTCAGTAAGAGTAGCTTTCACCATTGCCTCGGGCTTGACATTTATGCCCCAAATGTGGAACTCTTAAAGTTCTCAACATATTGCAGCTGGTATGTAAGGAAGCTGCCCTGGGTTTGCTGTTACAGCCAACAACAGGGGCCTAGTTCTTAGCACCTTCATCCACTGAAGGGACCTTTCAGATATGTTTTTTATTTTACCCCAAGATTTATTCCCTTGGGGTCCACCTTCAGTGTTTCCTGAGGACCAGAGCAGGGTGTTTGCTATAATCCTGACGTTTGGGGCCATACTGTATCTATGGTGGTAGTTAGGATTGATTTTTTTTTTTTTTTTTTCTGTCTGCTATGTTAGTATCTCCTGGAGATTCTTTAGAAATAACTGCTTTCCTCATTAAAATTTTCTTAAAATGTTTGTCTTTTCTGATCACAGAAGTGATTAATTCTATAGATTTCAAATTAAGGAGACATTGGTTAGGTAGAACATGAAAGTTTTCATAATCCCACTCTGCACAAATCACCACTGTTACTGCTCTTTCAAAGATGAGAGGATCTCAGAGGGTTAAGTAATTTGCCAAAGAGCACTTAGCTCACAAAATGGCTGGGCGCAAGCTGAGCTCCTTGTTCCTACACTCCGAGCTCTCCCGTGGGAAGATGAGGCTGTCCTGCCCTGCCCTCCCTTGACCACAAGGCCCCAGAGATGATGATGTGGATTGCCCCACTGCATCCTAAATGAACTTTGGGATAATAGAAAAAAAATTTTGTTCATTCCCACAGTGGAGCAGTGGGAGGGAAATTATTTGAGAAGATATTTTTGTGCCACCATCAGGAAAAATACTTTCATTCCTGGTTTCCCAAACTTCCATCCTTTTATCCCTCCCCCTGACAGATAATCAAAGGAAGATCCTGGTAGTCATTTTACACTCTAGTTTTCTGAGCCTTGACTCCTGGGGCATGTCTGGGATAGCTAGAGATAGAGGAACCTATCTCTGTAAGGTGAGGGGTTCTTAATGTTGGTCATCAAAGCTCAGGCCTTTCCTCAGTGCTGGTCTTCCTTGCTGGCTGGTGTCCAAGAGTCCGCTTAGACTGCACAGTTCTCCTCCCCACCTTGAGCTCCTTGCCATTTCCCATGTTGGTGGGCCAGTGGCCGGTCCTATGCTGGACGGTGGGTTTATGGGGAGCCAAGTAGGCTCTGCTGTGCCAGAGTAACAACACTATCTTTCTTCTCCAGTGAGGATACTGAAACTGTATCAAACAGCAGTGAGGGCCGGGCTTCCCCCCATGATGTCTTGGAAACCATCTTTGTCCGAAAAGTGGGAGCTTTTGTCAACAAGCCCATCAACCAGGTGATTTTTCTGACACTGCCACCTGTGAAAATGTTTGAGCTCTTAGGGGCAGGGCTCTTAACCTGGGGTCTGTGTGACCCCTAAAATTGTGTGTGTGTGTGAATTTTATGTGAAGAGGGTTAATAACCTGTGACACCCCTCCAGGAGAAGTTCAGAGCTGTTGTTCTGTGATCTTTTAAGCCTCCCAAAGGAGAAGGAGACTAGGCACCATTTGGTACAGACACATTGCACTGAAGTGTCAGTGCCTCAGCCTTACTCAAAATAGGAAGTTCCACCCCAGCTCTGCCAGTGCACAACCGTTGGTTGTTACTGAGTCACTGTGGGTCAGGCTTTCAAAGTTGCTTCCTGGGGTCTTGGGGAATCCTACCCCTGTTTGTGCTGTGGGTGTATGGTGGGAGGCAGAGGAGATTTGGGGTTCTCCGACAGGAACCTGAGATCAGCATGGTCAGCGTGGGTGTGCTAATCTACTGAATGTGCAGGCTTCTGGCTGCCTCTGAGGAAGCCTGTAGGCTGGGGCAGGGATGGGCAGTAACGTTTCTGTCTCTTCAGGTGACCCTGACCAGTTTGGACATACCCTTTGCCATGTTTGCTCCCAAGAATTTGGAGTTGGAGGATGCCGATCCCATGGTGAGTCCCCCTTTGATGGTAAGATGGTGTTGTGCTTATCATCTTCCTGGGTGAGTTACTGTTCCTCCACAGACCATCAGCCAGCCATGCTCTTGGTCTTAACACATTTTCAGCCATTGTTGGGTCTCTTACAAAACCCTTGATTATTAACAACAACTTGCACCTGTGCATGGAACCAGCCCCTACCTCCACCTTATTCTGAAACAGGTGAATCCTCCAGATTCCCCAGAGACTGAATCTCCTCTCCAGGGCAGCCTGCACTCTGATGGCTCCAGTGGGGGTAGCAGTGGCAATACCCACGATGACTTTGTTATGATCGACTTCGTAAGTTACCATCACCTTTCTTGACCTTTGCTGCCATAGGGTAGATAAACCTAGAAGCATCCAGGGCCCTTGGACAGGACATCCTTCACAGGGATCAGATGGCCTGGTATAGACAGTGGGGATGGGACAGGTGGGCACTTGGCTGTGCAGTTCATATGGGGAAGCTGCCCTCATATCCTGCTTGGGGACACATTTGAAGGTCCATGAACAAGAAGGCGTTTTGTGCCATGTTATTGGTTGAAATTCAACTCTAAATGGGGATTTGCCAGGCGTATCCCTGTAGGTCCTATTCCTGCCTGATTAGATGGCCTTTTGCTAAGGAAAGGAATTTAAGGGAAGGGGACATAAACCAGGGGAGAGGGGTGTTATCACCAGAGGTAGGTTTCAGCTGCCCAGAAGAGAAGGGTATAACGATTCCTCTTCCAAAGATGAGCCTGGAGGAACCGTTTCTTTGATGATTACTGGAAGGGAAGAGGGTCATTCAGAACTTCTCTCCCCTGAGTTTCCTTTGTGATCTAAGACAAGCTAAACTGAGTCTGTCTTGTTTTCGAAGAAACCGGCTTTTTCTAAAGATGACATTCTTCCGATGGATTTGGGGACCTTCTATCGTGAATTTCAAAATCCCCCTCAGCTGAGCAGCCTCTCCATAGATATCGGGGCACAGTCCATGGCTGAGGACTTGGTATGAAAACTCCTTCCCCTGCCGTACCTGAATCTGACCTCCTCTCCTCTTTTGATGGCCATTCCTGCTCCAAAAGCCTAGAAGTTTCTTCGTGTTACTCCCCCCACTCCCACACCTCCCATCCTCTATGTAACAGGAAAGAGACACTTTAGATCATTATGTTCTGTTGATCACACTTGAGATTTGCATTGTGTCTGGCAGTCATTATGTTGAACTTGCTTGCGCTGACTTCCTCCTCTTCTGTGCATGCGCAGCATTACTTACACATGCCTGCCTTTCGGTGCCTGATGTCTTCTGCTTGCTGCTGCCACTAAGCCACGTGGCTCCAGTAGCTCTTGCATTTGGCTGTTCAGCTTGTCAGGCAGAAGAAACGCAAGGTCCTGAGTATTGGTGTTCTTACCCTTTCCTCGGAGAGCTCCTTCCTGACTCAGCTAGTGGTTCTTGTGTTTAGCCAGATGTCCTGATACTGGCTGTAATTACCACATCTCTGCTTTGTGTATTTCCTGTGTCCGAAAGGGCAGAGGCATGCCTCGGTGCCCTATGCCACTGTTGCCAGTGGACTAGGGAGACCCCTGGCCCCTGACGCCTCCACCGAGCCTGACTCCACTGAGTCACTGGGATGTCGCTGGAGGCTCTTAGTCTTGTTGCAAGAAAAGAATTCAAAGATGGACCAGACACAGTGGTTGAGCAGTGTAAGTGAAGAATTTATTGGAGGACACTCTCCAGATGTGAGAATGAGCGAGTTCAAAGGAGAGCTGTGCACTCCAGGGTTTGGGTCTCTAGATTTTTTTTTTTTTTTTTAATGTTTATTTATTTTTGGGACAGAGAGAGACAGAGCATGAACTGGGGAGGGGCAGAGAGAGAGGGAGACACAGAATCGGAAACAGGCTCCAGGCTCTGAGCCATCAGCCCAGAGCCTGATGCGGGGCTCGAACTCACGGACCGCGAGATCGTGACCTGAGCTGAAGTCGGACACTCAACTGACAGAGCCACCCAGGCGCCCCCTTTTTTTTTTTTTTTTTTTTAAAGTAGGCTTCAGGCCCAGTGCAGAGCCCAACACAGAGCTTGAACTCATTCCCTGGAGATCAAGACCTGAGCTGAGATCAAGAGTCAGATGTTTAACCACCTGAGCCACCCAGGCACCCCTGAGTCTCTAATCTTACAGCTGTTAACCAGGGATGGAATACTTATTACTTGGAAAGAGGATGTCTTTGGGAGCAGGGTTTTATATCTTTTCTCCCTTGGCCAGGGGCTCTGGCCTTCTTTGTATTTGGCCTGTCTGGTTTGACCTGGCTTCTTGTGACTGTTTTTGGAATGCTGCCAGCCAGGATAGGCCTCTGACTCTCCCTCTAGCTGTCTCTCACTCTCCCTTTGCTGGTGTCCAGGTTTCCTGTTAAAACCTAACTAGCCGCTTACTGTAATGCCACAAGATGTCAGGGTCCCTCTGCCTGAGGTGGGAATGTGTTGTGTTGACAGCAGCAAGCCCGACGAGGGTCTCAAACTCACGAACCGTGAGAGCGTGACCTGAGCCAAAGTTAGACGCTTAACCAACTGAGCCACCCAGGCGCTCCTAATGTTAAGCTTTTAACCGCACCTCATGCCTGCCAGGAAATCTCCTGTCTGTGATGATTCCGATCTTCAGATGCAAATTCATCAGTGGAGACAGAGCACCTGATTAGGGTCAAATTTTTATTAATACTTGATACTGGAGGGCAGTTAAACTTAACTCCTCAGGTTCTGTTTTCTTCTCCTGTTACTGTTTTCTCTCAACTCTCTAACTCACCCCTTCCTCAACTGATGTAAAGATACAGATTCATAGGCCTCACCACAGACCTGCTGAGTCAGAATCTCTTGGGAGCCTGATTGGGACTACCTTGTTCATGTGCCCCCAGAGGATTCTGGTGCCCAGCTCAGGCCACGAAGAAACCTCTTATAAGCTTCAATCTGTAGCATGCTAAGCCTACTGTTTTATTCTGGTATTAGTCTAATCTGTGCCAAAGATACTTCACGTCTATTTCTCTGTGTCATCCTGTTGTTGGCATGGTCCTTTTCTAGCTCATTTAGTGTGTGGCCTGCTTGCACTCTCTAGACTGTTCTGCTAAAGCCCCTGACCCCCCACAAACCCTGCTGGACACAAGCCCTCTGTCCAGTGCCTGCCCCACTGTCCTGCATCTCCTGCTCTACCAGCCAGCACTGCTGAGCCGAGCTCTGTGCTGCACCCCTGTCTTCAGCTCAGGTGCCTGGGCTAGCTGCCTCTTCAAGACCCTACCTGAGTAAGCAGCTCTTCTCTCCCCTCCCGGTACAGGACTCACTACCAGAGAAGCTGGCTGTGCACGAGAAGAATGTCCGAGAATTTGATGCCTTTGTAGAAACTCTGCAGTAAAAGTTGGTGTCCTCAAGTACCAGCAGCATCCCCTTTTTGTGGTCCCAGGAGCCAGAGCCTCCCTCTCATCAGCTGCTCCCATCCCTCATCTTGCTCCAGGTGGAGGAAAGGCTGGTTTCCCCCATGGGGACCCAGAAGTCTCTGTTCTTGCACCTCCTGGAGACTCCATGGCGGCAGTCAAGCCCAGTGATAGCATTTGAGAGGACTCACCCCCTGGTCTTGAAGATTGGAAGATGCTTTTTAACAAAAGGGCCCTTGGAGTCGTCTGCTTACACCGCCCATCAGCAACTGCTTCACAAAGGCTGTCATCCCGTTCTTCCTGCCCACCCCTTGCCCTGGGTCCACCCTGCAGCTGGCCCCTTGTCCACCTGCCGTTACTGTCAACCACTTGACATTCCAACTGGTGGCCCAGAGCCTGGTGTGGAGGCAGAAAGAAGAAGGAGACAGTACCGGGAGGAAGAAGGAAGGCCTCCTTCAGGCTCTTTTTTTCTTTTCTTTTTTTTTTTTTTTTTTTTCGTCCTTTTTGGTTTGGTGTCTTCTCTCCCTCTCTCCGCCCCTGTGCCTGTACTTTTGGCAATATGACAGGCCTCCTGCCCAAGGTGGTGAGAACTCCAAAGTCAGCCATTCCCACCCTTGAGGGTTGTGCTAGCCCATCCCTCAGCAGAGGGTCGAGCAGCCCTGGTGGCTGCCTGTGCAGCTCCTCAGCTCCATGGAAACAAGAATCTTGCGTCTCCAGGATTCTGTCATTGGGAGTCACAGCAAAAGTTTTTCTCTCCTTTTCCCCCCTGTTGCTGCTCCTTCGTTAAAAAACATGGTAAATATTTATTGCTTTCAGAGAAATCAGATATTTTATAGAGAAAATATGTTTGAGGTTAGGATGTTTTCACTTGGGGAAGGTGGAGGGCCTCTTCCTGGAGTAGGGCCTCCTCCTGTGGAGGTTCCTCAGGTTCTGGGTTGCTGCTGTGAGGGTCTTACTTCCTATTTACACAAGGTGGGATCCAAGAATAGGACTGGCTGGGGGCGACAGAACCTCCCAGAATTGCTGCACTTGAACTGACGACAGGCTTTACCTTTGACTCCTACATATGCCTGGTGAGAGTCTTGAATCTCTCCCAGTTTCTGCAGAGTAACTGACTCCATTCTGGCAGCCCAGGAAATCTTGGGTGCTAAATGTGTACAACTCTGTGTGTACAACTCGCCAGAGTTGTACCATGCACATACAGTGCATTGTATGTGCCCCGCTGTGGCCATGGGGAAGGCTGGAGGGGCCCCTCCTTCTGGGGGCACTTGTTCCTGTTTCTCAGGGCTGGGTTATGGGCCTTTTCCTCCTTCCTCCTGGGCCTGGCCACCACCTTTCTTTAATCCCAGGGTCTGCACACCACCCTGAGGTTTCCTGGCTGGATTGGTTCCTTGTTGAGAAACCAAAGCTAGGCATATGATTGACTTAACCTTTTAGGTATCGTTACTTGAGTAAGTCAAGTGCCTAGCCTCACCCACCTACCATCTGTCCTTCTCCCAGCCTAACTGGCAGTCCTGGCCAAGGAAAACAAGGCCCACCCCTTTCCTCCTGGCCCACCTGGGCTATTCATTGGCAGCAGCTGTTCTGCAATGGAGCAGGTGGTCCTTAACTGCTTGTTAGTAAATGCATGTGACACTGGTCCCACCTACAAGACTGAGCTCTGAGGGCTGGAGTGGGCTCTGATGCCGTCTCAGGCAGTTGGAGCCCTTCTGCCCCTGTTGCATGCATTCTGCTGCCACAAAGAAATGTTCCCAGCAGTGGTGTACAAATGGCCCTCCTCTCTGGGCCAGTGTGCACCCATGGCCTGCTAAACCAATCCAGACTTACTCCCAAGGCCCCAGTGCTGAGAAGGGTGAAGCCCTGGTAAGCTATCGATTGCCCATGCCCTCAGCCCCATCCTGCCACAATGTCTCAGCCACTGTCCTCCTCCTGAGGCTGAGCACTGAACGGCCTGTTAGCTGTTTTCCTCTTTGGCTCCTAATTGTTGGCCTTTGCAGGCAGCAGCCTTTCCTTTAGGACCCCCATCAGTGAAAGGCCAGGGAAGCTGAGACCTGAGCTGAGCCTGGGAGGAGCAGAGCAACTGTCAAGGCTGGCCCTTGCCCCTCAGCCCCATACAGTGACAGGGATGAGCCCTAGACTGACTCCTGCAGCACCCCCTGGGACAGGGCTGGGACCCGTCACTCATCTCCAGGTGACAGAGTCCCTCCCCCGCCTCCATCCCACCTTGTTTGGAAATACTGAGCTATACTTTAAAATGTATTCAAGAAATTTCCAATAAATTTTTTCTGTACTTTACAGCCTCCTGTCCTACAAGTTTTGTAAAAAGATAACCCACCCCATCCCACTTCTGTGAGGATCCTGGTCCCTGACGGGCCCCCTCCATGGAAGTGGGGGAAGAGCAGTAGATATGAAGTGCAGAGTGGCTTTGGAGTCAGGCAGGCTGTTTTGTCTTGGGGCTTGGCCACCAAGCAGCTGTGCAACCTTGGGGCCAATCAGGAAACTGCTTGGAGTCTCATTTTCCTTGGCTGTACTGTTCCCATTTTGAGGGCTTATCTGTGAATAGTCAGTGAGGTAACGTGCATGAAGTTGACATGCATATGAAGTGTGGCCATGGCATCATCATCAGCTCTTTCTTGCCCCCTACACAGCCCAGCGCAGCCCAGCACTCAGCCTGGAGGCTCAGAGTGAGAAACAGCTGGCAGGTCTCCGCCATGTTTCCAGTGGAAGCAGACAGGGAATGTGGGGCTTCCCAAGCTGCCCAGTATCTGTTTGCTGATCTAGGAGGAGTTGTGGCTGAGCAAACCAGACAGGGGAAGGGGTTGAATGAAATATAGGGAAGTCAAGGGCCCGTCAAGTTTGTTGAGCTGCTCCGATCTGACAGCTTGAGCGAGGCCCTGTTGTGGTCTCTAAGGAGCCATGACAAGTAGAAGAACCCCTCGGACATTATTCCTGCCTGGCCCCCTGTGTGCTTCTGTAGCACACATCTCAGCCCTGGTAAAGCTGGCTCCTGCTTCCTGACTTGTGACTGCACTGGGGGATGGGAGCGAGAGGTAGAGCCAGTATCGCAGAGGCAGAAATGGTTCTAGAAGCAAGGGACTAACTGCCTGACAGACCTAGGCAACTGTTGTGTGGGTTGCCTCCCTACACCCTTCAGGCTGAAGCCAGGGCAGTAAATGGTTAGCAGATTCTAAATTTAGCGCAAACCTATGGCTGAAAAGAATGAGGCTGCCCACTGCCATCGTTATGGGCCCTCGGAGCCCTAGCTTGTTAGTTAACTGCACATGATACTCGCCATGATACCTGACTGTGCAGCCAGTTGGGACAGTCACCGAACCCACATCAGAAATGGTGAAAAGGCTGTCCCTAGTGTCTTTACCTTCAGTTGGGATCCCCCCCAAAAGCAAACTAAAAGTGTTCAGTTGCCCCATGTCTCATGATGGTGTCCTACCCCTTTAAAGCATCTCCCTACACCCTGCCCCCAGAGACCTGCTGTTGCCAAGGCAGCAGTAAACTGGCTTTTGCGTCACCCAGAGGCCCTGCCAGGAGCCCAGCCCAAGTGAACAACTCTCTTGGTCTCTGGCTCCCCTCTCATAGTTTCCCTAGGATACTGTCCCTCTGTTCCAAACAGTCACCCAGCATAGAGCTGAACAGAGCCAGTGAGAGAGGCTGCCAGTGCCTTCCGTTGGACTAACTGGGTGAGGGCCAGTTGTGCAATGGGACTAGCTTCCTGCAGCTCGGTGCCTGTGTTTTTAACCAGCATCTTAACACCACAGCTTGATCCTGCAGTTCTGCCCTGGCTCCCCCAGCCAGAGCAGGCAACGAGGAGAAAAAAGAACAGGCTCAGCTGAGGCCACCATAACCTGATTGCAATTAATAGGCAGGCAGCAGACAGGTGGAACTTGACCTTGACCATCATGCCAAGTGAAATTCTGATCTGCCCTCCAAGTGACAAACCATTATCTTTAACTTGTGGTAAAATACACATAACTTAAATTTTACCATCTTAATCTTTAAAAGCACAGCAAAACCTGCTCAGGAGAGGAAGGGAAAACTGGGTATTTCCTAGCCTCTATAGGATTGGGTGGCAGGTGGAAAGAGCCAAGTCTTTCAGGCCAACAGGAGGGCCAAGAGAAGCAAATGGTCACATGAGGTTTCCAATCCCAGCTGCTCCACAAAATTGGGACCATCTCATTCCTTTGTGAAATGACGGTCATTCTGATCACCACTGAGCACTCACTGTTACATCCTGTGTGCATCATTTCTGATCCTTAGAGAAATAAGGAGACAGTCTCATGTGGGCTGATCATATGGCTGTTACCATTTGGAGCTGGTGGGAGGGGTGATGGGACTAGGACTCAAGACCAGGTCTGATTCTAAAGCCCACACTGCTTTCACCACGGTCCCCTCCATTCTGGGGACAGAAGAGGCCTTGGTCATAGGATACAGCACTTGGTGGCCAGTTGGAATGGTGCACACTTACAACATGGAGAGTGACCATTCACACGTCCAAGCCTGGAAGATGTCAGAAAGCTGGCTTCACACCCACTCCCCAAGGAACAAGACAAGGAAGGAAGGAAGGGGTCAGATGGACTGGGGAGGTGACTTCCTGAGGCCCCACCTGCTCATCTTCCACAACCACACCACGCTTCCCACCCCTTTCTGAGACTCCAGGCCTACTTCCTAACATTCAGGTGGGTAGTTTTCCATCTCCTTTTTTATTGAAATACAAAAAGTGCAAAGGTGAAATACATGATTGGTGCCAAGGAAGTCATTAAGTGAATGTGAACACTTGATTCACAGTACTCCCGCCTCCCCCCCTTTTCCCCGCAGGTACAGACCAGTGGGACAGGGGACAGGAGAAAGACCAAAGAGATCCACGAGGCTCCCCAGTAAATGGGGCTGTGAGCAACACCTGATCTACACAGGAGGGCAGAAAGCGGAAGCCCTGGCTTGGGCTAGAGATGCAGGGACTGTCAGGGAACCAGCAGCCACTCCAGGCCCCGGGAGTCCTGACATGCTAGCATCATGAGGAGAGAGCCCAGCGAGGTCGGGGCTCAGGCTGCACCCCCCTCACAGATGGGGCTGGGCTGGTCAATAAGGCCCCCCCCCACCCCAGTACAGGCTCTGGCCAAGGCTGTGGGGGCAGGGCCACTGTGCATCTAGTATCCTGCTGCCAGGGGACAAGGCTGCAGGAAGTGGGGTCCCCAGGGTTCACCAGGAAGGAGTATCATTCTAAGGGACACAGTTGGAATGAGAAGTACCAATCATTCGGGTCCATATTTTCTGAAAGATGACAGGGCCCTGGGGCTTGCAGTCCCTGGGGGAGGTTGCTAGAACTCCCCTGGCAGGGACTGATCTAATTGGCAAAGTCTCTGCTCAGCCCCTCCGGGAGTCCCTACCCACAGATCCTGAGGCACTGAGTCACTTCTGGCCAGAGCAGGGACCAGTGTGACTCCACAACAGACCTGTCCACAAGAGCCCTATACTGAGGATCTGTCCAAGTAGGTAGAGAGAAGAGGCAAGGCATGGGGCAGGGGGGATGAGACTGCTTGTCCCTGGCCCAACCAGACCGCCAAGAGGCTTTGGGGTGGGAATGGGGTGTATATTTCAAATGGATGCTGGGACTCAGCCCTGTCATCCAAGCTGCCAGAACAGGGGGCTAGAACACCCTGGGGGCAGTATCACTTCAGAAAGCCTGACCCAGGATGTGAGGACGAGAAGGAGGCAGAAACAGGAAGCAGACCCCAGCCTTGCCCCTCCTTAGCTGTGTAAAAACACAAGGCTGAACCATTAGAGGAGAGGACAGGAGCAGGTGCTGGCACACAAGGCCTTCACCCAGGGAGATGCTTCAGCAGGCAGGCCCAAGCCAGCATGGCCTCTTATTCCCCAGCAGCCAGGAAAGGGAGGATCAGCCCCAGCTACCAGCCCAGCCGGCAGTGATTGAGGCATCTGCAATTGCCAGGAAAAGAGAGGCAGGAGAAAGTGGGTAAGCAGTTTCTGGGGCCAGTCTTTTTCATACTAGAAGAGCCAAAGGCCGCCAGATCTGCAGAGCCTGGCAAGGAGCCAGGGGTTCAAGGAGGCAGTGAGAAGTATAAGGCGAAGAAAAATGTCTCGTGGTTACAGCGAGGTCTCCAGGGCTGGCCAGGTGGGCTGGACAGAAGGGGAGGAAGAGCTGCCCAACTGGCTGGCTCCAGCTTCCAGCTCCCAGGGCCTCATGGCCCCTTTCCTGGGCAGGAGCCCCAGACTCATAAGGCCGAAGCTGGGAAGGGTGGTGGGGCAGGGCTCAGAGCCCTCCCGAGTCAGGGCTGGGGAACAATTCCCCTTGGTGATCCAGAAGGAACTTGGTGAACGTGTTGATGGGATTAATGGCCTTGAGGGTGATGGCAGCATCCTTGGCCCACAGCAGGTTAGGGCCGAAGACAACAGCCAGGTTAGTGTTGGTCATCTTGTTCTGGTCACAGTGGGCAGAAATCTGTGGAGGGAATCAGGGGGCTGCAGCAGGAAGCCAGAGAGCCTGCCTCCCATTCCCAAGAGCTGGAAGGGTGGCAGCTCTCCCCCGCCTCCCCGCGCCCCCCCTCCCCCCGCCCCCCCCCCCCCCCCGCCCTCCTCCAGGTGAACAGCAGAAGCTGAGGCCGGGTCTCACCTGCACCAGGAAGGCAGTGAGGAAACGAAGCACCTGGTAGTTCTCCTCAGGCAGCGTCCGGAGCACCTGCAGCGTTGCCCCCACTCTCTGGCTCTCATCAATGTCTACAAGGAATTGGGGCCAAGGTCACAGTGGCCCGGGGCTGGGCCGACATGAGGCCAGAAGGGAGACCCCAACCAGACTTTCCTTGGAGGACAGGCCAAATCTACCTGCTCTGAGTGCAGCCCTGACCCCAACCCAGCAGAATAAGCACAGAACTAGGGAGGGAAGACAGGGGCACTCACTGAGGAAGCCCACAACGTGGGGGTAAAGGTCAAAGGTGAGCAAGGGCTCAGGAAGCTCCCGGAGGAAGGTCTTGAGGATGACCGCCGGCAGGTGCAAATCATTGTACTGGTCAAAGTCCACAGGCAGCCCTGGGGGGTGGGGATGGAGAAGGAGCTGGGCCCAGCACGGAGGCCGGCGGCCTATCCAGACGGCCGATCCAGAGGCCGAGCAGATCATTGCCCGATCACCCTCAGCCACTGCACAACACCCTCCTCCTACAGAGCCCTTTCACACAGGCCTTCCCCTCCTCCTCTGTGATGAGGAGACCGGGTTGAATGGGGCCCCCCCAGCACACATGACACATGACAGTTCTTCTTCATCTCTGAATCTAAACCCAGGACCCAGAAGCCTGACCGATGAGGCAGCAGGCCTGGGACAGCCAGGCAGGAGTGGGACCCATGTAATCCTACCAAATGCCACAGAAACCTCTGACAGGAACAGAACGGAGGGCCCTTGCTTCCCAGGCAGCAGAAGGCAAAGAAGTGCCCTAACAGTGACACCCGTGCCCCATCTCCCCCCCTCCTCCCCTCCCACTGCGGGCCCAGGCACACCCCAGAGCACTCACCCATGTTGTACTTCTGCTGTACTTCCCGCACAACTTGAGTGTTGGCTGATCTCCGGAAAATCCCCTCAGTAGTGAGAGCTGGGAAACAGTGGGGCCTGGTGAGTCTCAGCTCTGGGGCAGTGTGCAGACTCTTCGACCTGTTCTGTCTTGGGGTTCCATTGAGGGTCAGTGTGGGTGCTGATGCTCCCCAAGGGGAGCTGGGAGACTGGGCTGAGGAGGGACCTACGGTTTCGGCTGCAGGGGAAGAAGCAGGTCCTGGAGGTCCTGCGGCCAGTGGCCTTGGCACTCACCGTGAGCCTGCAGGTAGGCAACAGTCTCCCGGAGCACAAGCGGAATGGGCTCCTGCTCTGGGTTCTTCTCCTGGAGGCTGTGGGGACAAGAGCAGTGAGCTGGGTCTGTAAGCCCTTTCCGGTCCCCACGTGCCAGGCCTGCCCACCTTTTGCATACTCACTGCTGCAACGAGACCCCAAACTGCTGGTTGGGCAAAGGGGGCCGTGGTGGCATGGGCTTGGGGGCTGTCGCAGGGCTCTTCTGTGTGGATTTGAGGAAGTCATCATACCTGGGAGAGCAGAGGGGAGGGTCAGGCCCTCGACTTGGCTTTGTCGTCACGTTGGCAACCCTGTGTGTTGGGTACTTCCTGTGCTATTGTACGTGGGTCACTTCATTCAGTCCTCATAGGAGCCCTGCTCTACACAGGACAGAGTGGAGACTGAAGAGAATCAGTCACAGAGTTTTTTAAGTGACAGGAATGGGATCTGACCTCACACTCTCTGACCCCATATGCTGTCTCTTACTCATTACCTTCACTTCCTCTGCTTCCTGGGGTTCTCAAGGCTTCCTCTGCCCTTGGCTGGCATGTCCTACCCCACAAACATGACACACAGGCACACCCGTGCCCGGCGGGCACACACGGCCCAGGCCTTACTTGAGCACTTGGCGAGGGATCCCCAGTTGCTCCAGCTTCACATGCTCGCTCAGCTCACTCAGGTAATTCACATAGAAGATCTTCTGCCCAAACTTGAAACTGCCGGCAAAATAACGGGCATGGGTCAGTGGGGGAGGGCCCATTTTGGCAGGCCCCCACCATCCCCTCGGCAGCCCCTCCAAGGGCAAAGGCCGAGCCCAAAAATGGTCTGTCTCCAGGATTCTTGGCCTCCTCAGGTATGTGCTTCAGAGCTGAGAGGGAAGTGTGGGGAGGTCACTGTTCTCCCCCATCAGCTGCTCACCTAATGATGGGCTTAAAGAGGATGAGCAGGGTCTTGATGAACATGGTGGGGTGCACGATGTACAGAGCCTTAATGTTCTTCTTGTACCTGCAGAGACAGAACAGGAAGTCAGCAGTGGGCGTGGTGGAAGAGGCACACAGCTAGGTTCTTCGTGCACATTTTCTGATTTGAGTACTCATGGAAAACCTGAGAGGTAAGTGCCACTGTTGTCCCATTTTACAGATTAGGAAATGGAGACTCAGAGAGGTTAAGTAACAGGGAAGGGCAGGGTGAATAAGTAGAGAAACTGGGGGTTAAACCCAGGACGTTCCAACTTCAGATTCTTTGCTTTTACCCAATGCTGACAGCTCAGAGCCTGGAGCCTGCTTCAGATTCGGTCTCTCTCTGCCCCTCCCCCATTTGTACTCTGTCTCTCTCAAAAATAAACAAACATTAAAAAAATTAAAAAGAAAATATTTAGCTTTTAGCGTCTGCCAAGCACATTATCTCCTGCTTTCCTCATAACAATTGGGGCTGGGATTATCCCCTCTTTACAAGTGAGGGCAGGGAGACGCAGAGAGGTCAAGCACTTATCCGAAGTCACACAGCTTGCGGTGGAGCCTGGAGATGAACTGGATATAAGCTCCTGAGCAAGCAGAGGGCAGCCCAGAACCCGGCAGAGCTGTTAGCTCCAGACCTGTCCCCAGGCCCCAACCCACTTGCGGTCAAACTCTCGGTAGGCATCCCGGAGCCAGCTAAGGGAGGGCTTGTTGTCGCTGGTCAGGCCATGGTGCAGGTACAGCAGTGTGTAGTCGCTCTCCACATACTGGTCCAGGGTGTGCTTCAGGTACCTACAAGAGCAAAGCCCATTCAGGCCCATCCTTGACACAGGCGGGGCCCCCTGAGACAGGACTCAGCACCCCAGGAGTCTTCTGCTTGTATCATACACCTCCCCACGAGCCCCTCTCCTGCACTGCCTATTCTGGCTGCATAATCAGTCACCGTGTTGTCGTGGAGGAGATTCAGGCTAGTGGTTGGGCTGCACGGAGGAAGAAGAATGGTAGTAACAGCCCAGGCCAGAAATCAGGAGATCGGGACTATAACTGAGCCCTCTCACACACCCGCAGTAAAAATGGCAGTAACATTCTCTGCAGGACTGCCCTGAGTCAATAATAATGACGACAGTCACCATTCATCAGTATTTAGCTTTTAGGGGTGCCTGGGTGGCTCGGTCAGTTAAGCGTCCAACTTCGCCTCAGGTCATGATCTCACCACTCAAGAGTTTGAACCCTGCGTCAGGCTCTGTGCTGACAACTCAGAGCCTGGAGCCTGCTTCAGATTCTGTCTGTCTGTCTCTGTCTCTGTCTCTGTCTCTCTCTCTCAAAAATAAACATTAAAAAAATAAAAAAATATATATATTTAGCTTTTAGTGTCTGCCAAGCACTTTGTATACAATATCTCCTGCCTTCCTCATAATAATTGGGGCTGAGATTATCTCCTCCTTACAAGTGAGGGCAGTGAAGCTCAGAGAGGTCAAGCACTTATCTAAAGTCACGCAGCTTGTGGTGGAACCTGGAGATGAGCTAACTCCAATGTTTGGTCCTGTTGACCGAAGGGCAGCTTATATACTCAACTTCCCATCATAGTCTATAAAGCACTGTGCCCATGAGAGGGGATTGGGGTGACTAGAGGGTCCCCTCCCCTGCTCTAGTCACTGGGCTTTTCTTGGACCAAAGAGCCACATCTCAAGTTCCCCATGCTCACAACATAGTACCTATCACCCCACACAAGCACATACATGCAGAGGTGTTGAGCACCTAAAGTGGATAAGTACAAAGGGGACAGATAAGAACTCTAGAATGGGAAAGGAGTCCAGGGAAAGTTCTTTCTGGTTGGCCAACCATGCTCAGACCCCAGCAGAACACCACTCCAGGCTGAGAGGCTGGGCCTACAGGAAGGCTAAGGACTTCTGGGGGGGTGGGGGGGAGGGAGGAATGGTGCCGGGGGAGGTATTCAAGGATTTGAGTAAGTGCTCAGATACAGCCTGACCTAACCCAGACACAGTGCCCTATATCATGGCCCAGGGTGCTGGTCTGGCCCACACAGGCAGGCATGTGAAGTGTCTAATGCCGGATTATTACTGTGATTCCAATCCTTATTGCTACATGGTAATTACCCCTTATACACATTGAGCACTTTGCAGTCTGCAAAGAGCTGTCACATATAAAGATGCCATTCTGTAACTATAAAATAGCAAAAATTGTGGTGAAAATACAGTCATTCTTTGATGAATGTTATGGCCTTTTTGGAGGGCAGTAAAGTGATGTGTATCAGAAGCTGAAAGATGTTCATACTCTTTGATCCTATAGAAATATACCCAGGAATTTATGCTAAAGAAACAATCAGAAATGAACAGAAGCATTTTTGTAGAAGGCTGTTCATTGCATGTGGCCTGTTTTACAATGGAAAAAAATTTGAGCAGCAAGCTAACTGTCCAAAAACAGGGAACTGGTTAAATAAAATACAGGATATCTATAAATAGAAAACCTTACAAGATGTTTCTGCAGACAGAACCTATCTGTGAAGTTAGGTGTCAGAAGAGCAGTCACCCATTGGGGTAGTGACTAGAAGAGCAAAGGGAGGTCTGTGGGTGTGGATGACATGGTGTATTCCATTAAAAAAAAACAAACTTTTTTTTAATGTTTTATTTATTTTTGAGAGAGATAGGGCATGAGTGGGGGGGTGGGGAGGGGAGCAGAGAGAGAGAGAGAGACACACAGAATCCGAAGCAGGCTCCAGGCTCTGAGCTGTCAGCACAGAGCCCGACACGGCGCTTGAACTCACGAACCGCGAGATCATGACCTGAGCCGAAGTTGGACACTTAACCAACTAAGCCACCCAGGCGCCCCTGGTGTATTCCATTTTTGGAAATTCTTTATTTTTTAATGTTTATTTATTTTTTAAGAGAGAGAGAGAGCAGGGGAGGGGCAGAGTGAGAGGGAGACACAGAATCTGAAGCAGGCTCCAGGCTCTGAGCTGTCAGCACAGAACCTGATGCGGAGCTCGAACTCACAAACCGCGAGATCATGACCTGAGCCAAAGTTAGATGCTTAACTGACTGAGCCACCCAGGTACCCCTGTGTATTCCATTTTTGAAAATTTATCAAGTAGTATACATAATTTGTTGACTTTTCTCTGCACACATATGCCAATAACATGTTTTTAAAGGATATCTTTGAAGAACGTTTAATGCTCAGAAAATGTTATATAAGATACAGAGGGGACTATACAAACACCTGTATATATTATAGAAAAAAATAAGAGGTGAATACACTAAAATATTAACACTAGTTTTCTCTCTGGGTGGTAGGTTTATGGGAGATTTTATTTATCATTGTATTTTTTCTTTATAGCTACTTACGTTTTTCTAAATTCTTGAAATCTGTAATACTTTATAATGATATACAATGACATTTCACGTATATTACCTTTACCTAATGCCCACAACAACCCTATGAGGTGGGCACAATTCTTATTTTTATAGGGTTCAGAAAGGAGCTGCCCCCAAGCACACAGCTAGTAAGGAGTACAGCTGAATCCAAGCTTCGGACATTTTCTATTTCAACCTCCCAGATCTGGCTGGACAGCTGGGAAAGGACAAGGCTGAGATAATGTGATTGATCCCCACTGAAAGTGCTGCCGTGCAGGCTGCATGGGGGCAGGGAGACCACTTTGGGAAGGGGTGGAGGACAGACAGGATGGATGCAGGGGGCTTCCAGAAATCAGAGGAAGCCTCCTGAGTGGTGGAGCCTCACTCAGCAAGCTTTCTCCTGAAAACTGGGTGCTTTCCCATCTCCTTCCTCTGATTTCCTCCCACTCAGACTATTATCTGGCCAGGAGTCTGTCACCTGCCAAATCAGACGGGCTGTGTTAAACCAGAGGGTAGGGGTGTGACTCACCTACCCTCAGGCTGAGCTCCCTGGCCTGCTCCTGGCTAAGCCATGTGATGGGCCTGAACAAGGCTCGGCCTGCCTGGCTGAGGGGCGGCAGGAGAAGGGTTCAGGAAGCCAGAGAGGAAACTCACACAAGGCCGGAGAGACTCAGGCCTGGCTCACCAGGACTGCAGATGCTGCACTCAGGCCCTTTCCCATTCTGCAGCCGCACCCTTGGCCTGCCCCAACCCCTCACCACCCCCTACATGCACAGAGCCATTCAGGATCCCAAAGAACTGGTATCAGTTTCAGGGAGTCCTTTAGTAGAGATCAGGAGAGAAGTGCAAGATGGTAAATGGACACACACTAAGGCACCTCAGAAGACCGTTCTGGCCCGGCATCCACGGAGGTCCTGCGCCCACGACCACATGCCCGGGGCCCAGTGGTGGCTCAGCAGTGAACACTTATCAGGTTTCTAGACCAATCAGAGCTATTACATATATTTGGCTAACAGAATCCAGATAGGTACAGAAGCCACTGGCACCAAATCTGACACAAAATTCACTGATTATTCATCTAAATGATGAACAACTGCAACCACATCAGAAGCACCACATCATAATAATCAGTCCTCCTGTGTGGATAGTATTTAACTTTTCCAAGCACATCCGCGTGCAGTATCTCCCACAAGGACGGAGGGCTTGATTATGAAAAGAGGCTTGAAGAGATGAAGACAACCTTCTAAGGCTGCAGTTTCCCAGACTAGAAACCAGGTCTGACTCCTAGCGCAGTGCTCTCCCCAAAATGTAAAATAGCTCCCACGGGAGAAGAGGAGAGGCACTGAGGGAAGTGACGGTAAGGAGAACGGCATCAGCCGATACTGGGTGTAGGTCCCTCCACCTTGCCCAGGGGTACTCACCCCAGGAGCTTGCTGTGGTCCAGCTGGTGGCTCGGGGGCATTCGGCAGGCACTAAACACGATGATCTTCCGCCCATACTTGTCGTCTCCTAGGTGTGGAGAAAGATGGAGCACAGTGGGTGGCAGATCAGCCGAGAGAGGCGGGCTGAGGAACTGAAAGGTGCCGGGCCTGGAGACCTGTACCACATAGTGCAGGGGCCAGAGGGGCTAACGCAGACATACCTCTGGGCAGCTGTCTGCACTCAAGGGTGTGTCACTGAAGAAAGAGGGACGGGTTGCTCGCAGGGCTACTGAGCTGGGGTCTAAAAAAATAACAGCTTTTTAAAAAGTCACACCTGGTGGAAACACCCAAATGCCCATCAACGCATGAACGCATGAAGAAAATGTGGTATATCCATGCAGCGGATATGTCGTTTGGCCATAAAAAGGAATGAAGTACTGATCCATGCTACATTATGAATGAACCTTGAGAACATGATGCTAAGTGAAAGAAGTCAGATGCAAATGCCTCCATATTGTACGACTCCACTTATCTGAGTTATCTAGAATAGGGAAATCCGGGGCGCCTAGGTGGCTCAGTCAATTAAGTGTCCAACTTCGGCTCAGGTTCATGATTCTCACAGCTTGTGGGTTTGAGCCCCATGTCAGGCTCTGTGCCGACAGCTCAGAGCCTGAAGCCTGCTTTAGATTCTGTGTCTCCCTCTCTGCCCCTCCCCCATTCACACTCTGCGTCTCTCTTTCAAAAATAAATAAAAGGTTAAAAAAAAGATGTTATGCATCCCAATGTTTATAGCAGCACTATCAACAATAGCCAAAGTATGGAAAGAGCCCAAATGTCCATGTCATACTCTCCATAATCCATCGATGGATGGATGAATGGATAAAGAAGACGTAGTATATACATACAATGGAGTATTACTCGGCAATCAAAAAGAATGAAATCTTGCCATTTGCAACTATGTGTATGGAACTAGAGGGTATTATGCTAAGCAAAATTAGTCAATCACAGAAAGATAAATATCAAATGACTTCACTCATATGAGGACTTTAAGACACAGAACAGATGAACATAAGGGAAAGGAAGCAAAAATAATATAAAAACAGGGAGGAGACAAAACATAAGAGACTCTTAAATACAGAGAACAGAGGATTACTGGAGGGGTTGTGGGAGGGAGGATGGGCTAAATGGGTAAGGGGCATTAAGGAATCTATTCGTGAAATCATTGTTGCACTATATGCTAATTTGGATGTAAATTAAAAAAAAATAAAATAAAAATAAAGTGAGAAAAAAAGATGTTAGAATAAGTAAATCCACATAAACAAAGCAAACTGGTGGTTGTCAGTTGCTGGGAAGAGGGGAGATTAGGGATTGGCTCTTTATGGTTATAGGATTTAGAATGGGTATGGATGAAATTGTGGGACTAGACAGAGGTGGTGGTTGTACAACATTGTGAATGTGCTCAGCACCACCAACTGTAGGGGTGCCTGAGTGGCTCAGTTGGTTAAGCAACGGACTCTTGATATTGGCTCAGGTCATGATCTTGAGGTTCGTGGGATCAAGTCCCGTGTCAGGCTCTGCACTGATAGCACACAGCCTGCTTGGGATTCTCTCTCTGCCCCTGCCCTGCTCACACTCTCTCAAAATAAGTAAATAAATAAGCATTAAAAACAAAAAACCAATTACATACTTTAAAATTGTTAATTTTGGGGCGCCTGGGTGGCGCAGTCGGTTAAGCGTCCGACTTCAGCCAGGTCACGATCTCGCGGTCCGTGAGTTCGAGCCCCGCGTCAGGCTCTGGGCTGATGGCTCGGAGCCTGGAGCCTGTTTCCGATTCTGTGTCTCCCTCTCTCTCTGCCCCTCCCCCGTTCATGCTCTGTCTCTCTCTGTCCCAAAAATAAATAAAAACGTTGAAAAAAAAATTTTTAAATGGTTAATTTTGTTATTTAAATGTCACCTTAACTTAAAAAAACTGAAAGTCATGCCCATCAAAGCAACTGCTATCTAGCAAGTTATCTTAAAAGCTGATGCTTATTCCAGAAGTGCCCTCTCTGAGCAGCGTATTTGGAAGACTTCTTGAAACTACCTTCTGAGCAAGTCCAAGGCCACTGAGGAAATGGGTGTGATTACTTAATGGTCCAGCCTCATCTTTGACCACTATCACATTTTCTGATTTTATTACTAGAATTATTAACCACACTTGGCTCTGACTCCTAGACATTCCTAAAAATCATACCCCTTCTCATTAAGGATATTATTTTTTTAACTATTTATTTATTCGGGGGAGAGTGCAAGCAGGGGAGGGGCAGAGAGAGAGGAACAGAGGATTTGAAGTGGGCTCTGTGCTGACAGGCTGACAACAGTGAGCCTGATGTGGGGCTCAAACTTACAAACCACGAGATCATGACTTGAGCTGAAGTCAGACGCTTAACCAACTGAGCCACCCACATGTCCCTCTCATTAAGGATATTCTAAAGAACATGGAGTTCAGAGGAGTTTGAAATGCTTTGCAAGAATGCTCATTTGGCAGTAATCACTGGGGTGTTTGCCCCAAACCGGTCACTATTTGATGGTCTAATCTGGCTTTGTCAAGAAGCTGGGCAGCTTTTGGGGTGCCTGGGTGGCTTAGTCAGTTGAGCATCCGACTTCAGCTCAGGTCATGATCTCGCAGTTCGTGAGTCCAAGCCCCACGCCAGGCTGTGTGCTGACAGCTCAGAGCCTGGAGCCTGCTTCAGATTCTGTGTCTCTCTCTCTGCCCCTTCCCTGCTCATGCTCTGTCTGTCTCTCTCTCTCTAAGACAAATAAACACTAAAAGAAGCAGCAGCAGAAGCAGCAGCAGCAGGGCAGCTTTTGACACATCTCCTACTGCCCTCCAAGGTGAGATGCTCTTGCAGGGTCAGCACAGCACTCACCCCAAACAAAGCTCAATGAGGACAAGGCCTGGTCCTCACTGCCCCATGTCCCAGGGACCTTCCCTACATCTTTTCCTTCACAACCCTGCAGAGACACCAAACCACAACTGCCTAATCCCCATTGCTTCAGGGGCAAATGAGAAGACTACTTACACAACCCATGAAACACATTGCATCTGTCCTCCACCTACCTCTGAGGATTAAGGAACCCTCCCCCCCTGCCCCCCGGCCCCATGCCTTGCTGACTGCCCTTCTCCATATTTAGTAAGCCATGATCTTGATGCTTCTTCTCGGTCAGTGACCTAACCCAGGAGTCAGTGCTTTTCCGAAGTGGTTGCCAAGGCTCTGACCCTTTTCTCCAGGGCTGGGACAAGACTCAGAGGGGCTGAAGGAGGCTTCTGGAATGTGGGCAGCATGGCCCCAGGCCCTGCTGGCTGCATGGCTTGGTGCTTTGGCCTAATTTAGCACCTCACTCCCAGCTGTCTACCATATCCAACTTCTAGATCAGCCCCTTCTTTGGAATGACTCACAGGATTCTCCAGGCTCAGACACTTTCAACACAGACATGCTTGCAACTCAGTCCACATCAGGCAGCTTTGGGACACTGCTGTTTCTTTTGCCAGACAGAACTTCCTTGAGACAATTCCGCTCCCCTCCTCCAGGCTAACTCCTTGGAATCCTTAAGACTCTTTCCAGAAGACTTTGTCCTCTCCTCCTTCCCTGAGACAGGTTAGCTGTTCCTCTGCCGTGATACTTTGACTCTTCTGTATAATTGTTTATGTGCTTGTCTCCTCTACTGGCTTGTGAGCAGGAGCCATGGCTCATCCATCTTTGAAACTCCAGTGCTGGTCCAGAGCCCAGCATGTGGCAGATATTCAAGAAACGTTGGAAGCCTGCATAAAGTCATAGGTCAGCATTACGTGGTATGCATGGTTCTATTTTGGAATTTGTTCATGATGATATCTAGGTTACAAGATTGCTTTAGACGGTTTCCTGGACAGAGTTTCTCCAAACTTATAAGCAGAGAGCCCTCTGCAAGCCTGTCTGAGGAGAAGGTGCAGCCTCATCTCATCCAGCAACAGGTCTATTTTGCAAGACCACCTGCTGTCATACCCTAGCCCAGATCCCGAGGTACTGGGTTCCCTCCAGTCCAGTGGGGGCTGGCTCTCAGGCCTGTTCCAATCCCTTCCCATAGACTGACAGAAGAAGCAAGAGCAAAGTGGTAGGGCAGGGACAAAGGATCAGCCTGGCTGATCCAGCCTCATCTACAATCTGGAACCTCTGCCATGAGCATGTGAGGGGCGGGACATCTGCCTATTCCCCTCTAAGCAGAGGAAAGGCCTGGAATGTAGAGGAAAATGCAAGGAGGAGCATGGAGGTTCCAAAAGATTCTTTTCATCCTGCCACCACCATCCCCCACCCCCCCCCCCCCCCCCCGACTGACTGATGCAGCCCTCATTGGTTGGCAAATATAGGGACTTTGGCGGGAGAGGGACAGGACTTCTGAGCTCACAGGGCTCTGGAATTTAAAGAGATAGTCACTGGTTAAGCAAACAATTGAGGTGAGGGGCCAGGGGCCTGTGGCTCCATCATGGCTGGCCTTGTCAACACCTTGTAAATGGGAAACTTTGGGTTCTCAACGACGGCTCCACCAATGGGCATCTACCAAGGCCAAGATGTGATATGAAAAATATTACAAACACATGCACATGTTCCCTAGGAGAAGAGGTCCACATCACTCATATTCTTAAAGAGGGCTCTGGCCAGTTCTAAGAACGACTTCACTGGACTGTGTGCTCCTTGAAGGAGGTGATGTGTGTTTTTCCTCACTGAATCCTCAGTGCTGACTACAGGGCTTGTTCCAGAGTAGGTGTTCTACAAATGCATGTTGAATGAAGTCAGAATGGGGATGGGGCAAAAGGGGGATCGGTGAGGGGCTGCAAGGCAAGACTCTCAGACAAGCAAGAATGAGATGTGGGTGACCCCAGGGTCTAGCCCCTGTCCTCCCTTCCCTGGGGTTAAGTCCCATTGCTCAATCCCTTGGGTGGCTTGGCATTTGCCAGCAGAGAGGGCAACTGCCGCTACAAGAACTTTACTCCTGCTCTCAGAAGAGAACAGACTTCTGCCCTGGAGACTGCAGGGGGAGAAGGAGTCTGGTGTCTCCAGGGCACTGGGGGTGAGGACTCAATGAGAAGACACAGAGACTGTGTAAAGCACCAGGAAAAGAGGAGCGGCCTGAGAAGGGAGACTCTGCATTCCCCAGATCCCGATCAGGAACGTGCCCAGGCTATCAATCAGCAACAGTGCAGTCCTCTAGCAGGCATTCTGGGAACCGCCAGACCAGCTACCACCCACCCGCAACCTGCAGAGCAGGCCAAGGAGTTGGGAGGTGGGGGCTGGGGCACTGTGCTGGGGCCGGCTCACAGGTTTGTTAAACTGTTAAATGATGAGGATACTGTAGCCAGTTGACATCATGTTGGTGCTTGAAATCTGCTGTGGTCGAAATTGCAAATGCTACAAATAAATAATAGCCTTCCCCTCCACCCCCACCCCGCCTTCCCAGAGAGCCAACTGATAAACGTTTATCAGCACACCACTGGAAAGAACCACCTGGACGGAGTCAAATTTGACTGTGGAGAATGACAGCTACTACCAGCTCGGAGAACACAGGCTGCAGAGGAGATGGGGACATAATCCATCCTCCGTTCCAACACAGGCTCTTTCTCCAGTTTCTAATGCCAGGAAACTGGCCTCCCAGGACATCATCGTGGTCTCATCAAATGACTCCTGCTCTGGTGGTACCAATCCAAATTCTTCTCAGCAGTTAGAGAGGCACACCCTTGGGGGCACCCCCACCAGAGGGGCCTTGAGCCAGCCCTAAGGCCAGGCCATTGCTCACAGCCAGCCTCCTGCACCCAGGGACGTGGGCCCTCCCTCCCCAGAAGCCCCTTTCCCTTTGGGCTCCGGATGTGTCCCCACATGGCACCACCCTATCAAACCTCCTGTAAACCTTTTGCTATTTCCGGCTCCCAGGTACCGCCAGCTCCCAGCTCCCTGAAGTGGGGCTGCAATTAAGCTGGCCCCCCCCTGGCTTCCACCAAGAGCCCTTCTTGATCCACAGCCCAGAGGCCAAGCACAGAGAGCCAGGAACACACCTACCTGGCTGGGCCCCCTCAGGCTCATCACACCCTAGGGAAACAGAAACATGTTGCAGCTCTGTTTTGTAGTGGGAAAGGGGGTCACCAGGTGCCGGGGTGAGGGTGGGAATGGGGGTGGCCCCCCCCTGCTCTGTTTTGTGTCTTGGCCACATAGGCCAGGAGGATAGAGACTATGTCACACCACATTAGATACTCCTGATGCCCCAATCAGGTCCATTTCTGGAAGTGAGGAGAGAAAGTTCTGAACCTTTGGGTGACTCTCTTGTGCCCAGGTAAGGACCCGGCCAGGTAAGAACTCTCAGCCTTGCTTCTGCATGGATGAAAGAAGTCATAGCCAAGGCTTCCAACCCAGGCTTGGGTACCAGGCAGGCACCAGGAACACAAATGCCATGGAAACGCCTCTGACATTAGGGGCAACTCTTTTAACTGCCCCATCCCTCTCTGAGCCCAGCATTCAGAGATATGGACCTCCCTATGGCTTCCCTACGGCCAGATGCCGCTAGGGCCCCCTTAAGCCAGCACCACTGGGCTCCAGAGCCATGTGCTGCCTGGCCTCCTTTGCCCACCCCAATGCCTCAGAGCAGAGCCATGCTGCCATGCTAGCTTACAGTTGCCTGTCCTTACCAGTGAGGACGACCATTAGGGGAAAGACAAAGAATCCTATCACTCTAATTTCCTCTTCTCGTAGTACAACCTTACAGGCAGAAATCAGGTCACCAGCATCCTTGCGACCTCCCCTACTCTGGGTCCGGCGTTAAGAACAGGAAAGTGGGAGCTCACTAAGGCTGAGACCCAAGGCGGGGCTCATACCCACTCGCACGAAGGTAGCACATCTTCCTGGGACCTGATGCTCCAGGGGGTCATGGGCTCCCTAACTTCTGGAAGGACACTCTGCCATTCCAGACTTCGTTGGAGGTAGGGCTTCCCCAACAGGAACTGGCACCTCCCTGGTTCCCCAGTAACTGATGGGATGGAAAGGCTGACATCAGGACAAAGGGAAGGGAGATCAACTGCCGCTCATTCAGGGCCAACTATGTTTCGGCTCCAGGCTAGACCCTGATAGACAGTCACTACTGTAATCCTCTCAGCGACCCTTTGAGGAGGACATGAGTTCACAGAGCAGAGCTGGAAATCAAACCGGGGCTTTCTGACTTCAAAGTCTCCTAAGCCACACCGCCTCCCACACGCCATTGGCCAATAGAGACAACCGGGTCACAGGTCAGGATGTGCTTGCAGGTGAACAGGCCAAGTGGCCATCACAATCAAGTGTGTGAGTTTAAAGAATGGTACGTGTGCTCAGGAGCCCCGGGGTCAGGGGTCAGACCACAGAGTGGGCACCCACCGGTTCCCCAGTCCCTACCCCGAGAGGCCGGGGGTGAGACCAGGAGGAAAACGGTGCACTGCTGGCTGTGCTCACCTGCCACCTCCACAATCTGGTGCCGGGCGATGTCGTAGTAAGGGTCATCCCACTTCAGGTGTGTCACGGGTTCCGGGGAGCTGCTTTTGGAGTCATCTGAGGAACACGGCAAAGGCAGAGGGTAATCTGGGGGACTGGAAGTGTTCTCCCCAAGACTTGTGTTCTTTGATCCTCCCCATCTCCACCATAGGATTTGTGCTACCGGTCCCACCCTGGAGCTGGTCTCCCTGCCCTCCTCCTGCACTCCTGGGGTCTTCCTCCGACAGGAAGGGAGTCTCCCCTTCTAAGGCATGTATGGCTGCCTGAGATCCGGCAGCACCCACCTGACTTGGGGAAGTCGGGCATCTCGTCTGAGGGCCAGTTCTTCTCATCAATGGAGGCTAGCTTCAGCTGGTTCAGAGCATGGCTGGTGTCATCCAAGGTCAGGTCATCCTGCAACTCTGAAAGCGGGTCCATGACCAAGCCTGTCCCTCACAGCTTCGCTCCACAGAACCTGAAGAGAAACCGGGGGTGGGGTTAGCAAGTCAGGGGCACCCTCTTTTCCCCTGTGATTTCTACAGCGAGCCCTCCTGATCTCACTCTTTCCTCCCGCAGTGTCCCCTGTTCCTGTTCCTCAACACTTCGCATCCCTGCCAAGAGCTCCATGTAGCCCTGGGTTCTCCACAGGCATGATGCCAGAAAAGGCAGCTGGGGCAGAGGATGGTGCAGCTCAGGGCGTGCCCTCAGGTCCTCCAGTTGGATAAGGGATGAGCCGTGCCAGGGCCCATGCTGCCCACTGCCTATCTGGTTCAGCAATGCAGTCCCAGCTGCAGAGAGTAGAAGTCTATACCCCGTCCTCAGGGGTCATAGAGCACAGAAGCTTCCTAGGTGCCAGCAGTTAGAGGGTAGAGATGTTGCAAGCATCTACGGAGTACAGGGATATTCCACATGAAAAGTTATTTGTGGCCTTGTTTATTCCATCCCTCACTTTTGTCCTGGGAACAGGAGGTGGCCAGAGACCACAGGGTCCCAGAAAAAAGTCAATGGTCAAGGTGCCCAGCTGGGTTTGCCCCAGGACAGAAACAAGAAATGGGATGGAATCTGCCTGCCAGTCAGAGTGGGCAATCTTCAGGCTCTTGGGGGCTCCCAGGCCCACTCTAAACTGCAGGGAGCTCTGAATGCTAGTTTCAAGGTGGGAAAGGTCAACAGACAGTGCCAAGCATTGGAGAGCACAGATGGGAAAGTGGGAATCCCATGGCATTCAGAGTGTTAAGCTACAGGAGTCAAAAAACAGACCAGCAGTCACAGCAGACTGAGAGGGAGAAGAGCCAGCTCGGAAGCTGGGCTTGCCCAGGTCTAGGTCTGGCAGCAAGGATGTGGCCCCATGAAGCCTGAGAGCAGTACCTTCTGCCCTCGGCCCTAAACGGAGGCCAATCCCCTTCCGTCCCAAACTCACCCTGTGGGTCAGGGAGGGGATTGAATCCACTCAGTCCAACCCCAGAGAAGAGGCTGCTTTTAAGCACACTACATTCCTAGAGCCCAAAAATGACATATATAGTCAGAGAATCAGCAGGGCAGATACAGTCCAGACAAGACCAGGCACAGGGAGGGAGAAGAGGGGGGAACTGCTAGCTAGGATCCAGACCCCAAACACCTCTGGGCTCTAAGGCAACATGACAACCTCCTGCACACATCACGTCACAGCCGAGGACTCTGGCTGGTAAACCCGGCTCCCTGTGCCTAGCAACAACTACCCTGTTACCAGGGCAACCACACTGATTCAGTGGCAAAAGCTGTTCCAAGCTCCTGAGTCAAAGCCAAGCAGCCAAATAGCCAAACAGCCATAAAACAAAAACCAAAATCCAGAAAGTCTTTCTCCTCCTTTCCTCTGGCCTCTTCTCTGCTACACTTATTCACTACTGCTGATTACCACCAAAATAGAAATCCCTTCCATGAGCACAGAGAAAGATGACCCTCTCTTATCTGGGAATGCACTTCTCTCAGTGAGTGCTGCTGTGCCCCACACCCCTGCTCTCCCATTGCCCTTCAAGCCTCCACTGCAGGCAACTCTAAGTCTTGAGGAATCCACTCCTGATTCATCAACAAACTCCTCCCATTCAACCAGATGGCTGTGAGGATTCCCCGAAAGGGGACTCCACTGGGTAACAGGGACAGAACTCAGCACACAGTAACCCCTGTTAGGCCTGAGTCTTCTCTTCATGCCTTCTCTTCTGTCACTGACCAGGCACCAAGCGCTCCATTAGCCCTGCCCACAGCTATCCCAGAGAAGTCTTTCTGCACAATAGTGGGTCTTAACTCAAAAAAAAAAAAAAAAAAGGCATGGGATGAGGGATATGGAGAACTGGATTATAGTCCTGCTGGAGCCAATGAGTTGCAAAGATGCTGGGCAAGTCTTTTCCTAACTAGACTTACATCTCCTTATCTATAAAAGCACAGACTCCTTCCAGAAACATAATTCTCCAGTATTCTAAAATACTCACACTGAAGTGAACAACAGGGTTAGAAGGAACAGCTGCGAGCTGAAGTATGTGTGAGGGAAGGAGAGGGACACCTTCTAAAAGGGAGTTGAACTTGAACTCCACCTCTTTTCCAGTAACTGCTCCTCTGTTTTGTCTGTTCTTCCAAAACTGACCCCTCCCCCACCCCATAGCCTCCTTTTCCAGCATAACTAATCACAGTTGTTTCCACCTCCCAGCCAGACTGGCCTCCAACTCACAGCTGCTTTCCCCTGTGAACCCTGAAGTTTAGCTCCCACTCAGTGGGAGGGTGAGGGAAGCTGGCTCAGGGAAATTCTAATATAAAGGGGTGGCCATGAAGTATCCTGGCTGCCTAAGACTCCAGTCACCTACAAGCCCTGTTCCACTCTGTGCAAAATACTCCTTACTCTGAGATTAGTATTTCTCTTCTCCACAGGTAATATCTACTTTTACAAAGATCTTTGAGAATCATTTTAGGCAGAGGTTTTCACCTCTGGACTTCTCTGAAATTCTGACGAAATCTGTGGACTTTTTCCCTAAGAAAAATCAGCACATGCATGAAATCTTCTATGCAATTTTAAGGCCCTCTGAGAATCTAAGTATCCCTGACCTATTCAGCACACAGATGCTGTCATTTGTTGAATGACTGAATGAGTGAATTCGTCTCCTAAATGGAGAAGGGAACCAATATTTGTTGAGAGCCTATATAGTGCTATAAAGTAGACAAATTACCTTTTAACTTCACAACAGCACCATGAGGTTTGCATTACCAGGCCCATTTTACTGCTCGAGGAAAGTCAGGGCCAGAAAAGATAAGCAAACTGTTTAGGCAGGTCATACAGCTGAGTCAAGATTTTAATCTATATCTGTATAAAGTGGTCTCTTGATGCAGGTCAGTCCCTCAACACTTCTTTAAATGACTGTCATTCGTGTGATTCTGAAGGTTCAGAGAGGTGCCATGAAAAAACAAAGTAAAGCCTCTCCCCTAATCTTCACGAAGAACTGAGATAACTTGAAATCGTATTCTCTGGCATTGGGACTGCCCTCCTAGTTGGGGCTCCAAAATTGCGAAAATGCAAATCCCATGATACAACAGCGAGACTTTCGACTACAAATGCATTTGTACAGAGCTTCGTGGTTTACAAAACCCGTAATAGGTGTAATTATCCCATTTCAGAGATTAAGAAATAGAGATGAAAGCGTGGCCTAATTAGTGGCAGGCTGGAATACTTCCCCCAAATTTCTTGCTCTTAGCGCTTCGCCAGTTCGGACCAAAGAGACTTCCCCTTACCGTGGGCTTGCTCGATGACAGGGATCTAACCTAGACTCTGCCCTGGGAAGTGCAGGAGGAAAGCAGCAAAGAAGACAAGTCACCTCGGTGCAGACCCAGGAGGGGGCTGAAACCCGCTGTGGGAAAGCCAGGCCCCATACCACTCCTGCTCCCTTCCTAGGATCCGCTCGAATCATCCCCCTCCTGACCCTATGCCTTAAAGTGACCTGTCTAGTCCCTCCCTTTTCCCCCCCACCACCCAGGAAGACCCCCGCGCTCCGCAGCTCACCGTGGTCGGGCACTGCTCCCTGTGCCACGCCTGTCAAAGCTCGGCAAACATCCGGCTCCGCGGTAGAACGGGAACCGCCCCCTCCGGGGCTCCTCACTCCCCAACCACTTCCGCCACACCTCCAACCCACTTCCGGCTCGCTGCCAGGTCCAAACATGGCTTTCCAGGATCCCCTCCCACTTTCCTGCACGTGCTGGCTTAAATGCCCGCCTGGGAGAGGGACAGCATAAGTGTCCGACCCGTCCCTCCCAAAAGGAGGTGATTGGAACAATTAGTTCCGCTTTCCCTGGAGCTCGAATCCCTAGTGGCCCGCTGGAATCCTGTGGTTCTTATTGTTGTCAGACGGAGTTTTGCCTCGCCGGTATTCCCCACCTCCCGGTTCTGTGCACCAATGAGTCAGACTCTTCGGATTCTCTCCCGACAGGAAATTTGGAAGCCCATGGTTGTTTCCGGGAGGAGCGGAGAAGAAGACGCTCACTTCCGGCGGAAGGAGGCTTTTCTGGAGGGATGGAGGAGGCAGAGGAGCTGCTCTCCGGGGGCGAGAGACTGCAGTGCGGTTAGTGACCTGCGGCGTCTCTGACCCTCGGCCCCGTCCTTAGATGGACCTGCTGTTCCCTGGTCAACTCTCTACCCCCAGGCCCTTTTCCTCCCTAGCCTGGAATCCTCCGGTGCCCTCAGATGTCTCTGGGGTGTTAAGAGTCCTCGAATACCCTCAAACCTCCTAGGGGCTCCGTTAGAGCTCTAACATCCCTCAGACCGCCGAGGCCTAGCTGGACCTGCGGTTTCCCCCCATATCTGTCCCCACCCTCATGACCCTTTGGACTGGCTCCCTTACTGCCTTCCCATTTCCCTGCAGCCCCCGACCCGCGCCTGGGCCCGGAATTAGGATGGATCCCTTCTGGACAAGGCTTTGCTCGAGGCCTCAAAGATTTCCCGCCCGGGCCGACCCGGGCCTTCCTCGCTCTAAAGAGCCTTCCCCGGGGCTTGGCCCTTGGCCCTTCACTCGCCGAGGAACCGTGTTTGGGGGTCTGGTGTGTCGGGGAGCCCCTGCAGCCGGGACTGCTCTGGGGGCCTCTGGAAGAGGAGTCTGTCTCCAAGCAGAAGGAGGAAGGAGTGAAACTACGGCTGGAGGAGGTATTGAAAGATAGGACGTGTCTCCGTGACAGATCCTGCAAGAGGTTCAGCCATTTGTAAACAGCTCTTCAGTTTGTTAGAAGAAGCAGGGCATTTCAAGAGATAGGAGATGGTTATGCCCCTTCTTTCCAGGACTGCCTCTTCCCCTCACTTGCAGTAGTTAAGGAATCAAGGTGCAAAAAGTGCCGAAAGCTGGATAAAATGGCATGCCTCATTTAACTCATTTGTAAAAGTAAAAAATAGCTGTTTCCTTTTTTTCCCCCAACTTTCCAGGGTTATTTGGAGCAATAGATGAAATAGTGTGGGTAAAGGGTTTCATTGCATAGTAAGTCTTAAAAAGTAAAGGAAAGTTGATGTACCTCTTACAACTTTTTATTGTTTGGCACACTCACTGGAAGGCAGTAATGTATTCAACTTGTGATATTCCACATATTGGGAGGGAGGTGAGGGGAGAGTCTTTCGGTCTTTACTGAATGAAAAATCAGACAACACAGTCCTGTAGAGGAAGAATCAGAGACCGTTAACCTTCCAGGGGCTTCATATTAGATCTGTCTCAGGAGAGGTTACATACCCCCACCCCCACCCCCGCCCCGGATTCTGGTTCCCCAAACACATGGGAGAAGGACTCTTATTGGTTTATTTCAGGACGTGTCACTAGGCCCATGGGGAGACGTGTGTGCTTGTGAGCAGAGTTCAGGCTGGATCAGGTAAGTTACAGGAGAGTACGTAGTGAAGATGGTCCTTTGAGGCTTTCTGTTATGGCATGAGTTGGAACCAGAAGCCCACTGTAATTCCCCACCCAGCAATTTTTCTTTTTTTTTTTTTTTTTTGCAGTGAGTGTTCCAAAGGCATGGGGTCTTTTAGGACTCAGACTGCCCAGGAGCTGGGGCTTTAGGGAGGGTCACTTGAAGAGGGTCTCCTGAGTTAGCTCTTCCTCTGCTTTGCAGTCTGGTGCAGCAGGGCAGGCTGGAAGGTGAGGGAAACGTAGCCCTGGTGCGGATCAACGAGAAGCTCCATCTGCAGGTGTACCGGGTTGTGCTGCCAGGCTTTGAGTTGCTGCTGTGGCCCCAGCCTCCCTCTGATGGCCTGAGCCCCACCCAGCCCAGGCTAGAAGAAGAGGCAGCCATGGCTGTGGTGACCGAAGTGGACTCCGCTTCACAGCAGGAAGTGGACTCCCCTGGGGAGGATGCAGCAGAACCTTGGACAGGTATGTGTCAGATACAACGCTGGCTTCCGAAATTATCGCCAAATCAACCTTGATATGACAAGGCAAAGCTGTGGCTCAGGGAGGTAAAGGAGAGCATCACAGAGTTTTTAATAGTTTCTCTGAGATGGAAGGGCAAAGCCTGGATATTTATTGAAATTTTGAAGTCTGGTAGATCTTTCAGTGTAGATGGGACAGGGCTTGATCAGATTGAATAAGGATCGTGACATAACGGCTTAGGACTTGTAGATACAAGGCTAGAATTTTCAGTAAAAGGCTCAGAGAGTCTTGGGGTGTGACCTATCATTTGATGCTTTTATCGCAGTGTGATTGGGTCTTTTCCTTAGAATGAATAGTATTGATATTTGCAACTTTTATCTTCTGAGTACGTTTTCTGGAATAGTAAGGTCATGTCGATGAAGACAGCAAGCTCTATATAAGGTTTCCAATTTCTCATGTTTCTTCTATCTGGGGTGGGTGTAGAGGTTCCTTTATTTTCAGATGAACTAAGGCGAGGAGGTGGTGGCCTAATTCGTCCTAAGTGTGCATCTCCAGAGGGAAAATAGGAGCCCCTAGGAGAGCCTTGTTCTAGGACTATCCAGAGGTTTGGGGCACTGGGGTTCCCAAGAGTGCTTCCCCAGGAGGCACCTAAGACTGAACATGAAGATAAACAGAGCACATGGTTCATGTTCCAGGGAAGAGAGTGGTGTCATTGCTCCTGCTGAAGTTCAGGTTCAGGGGCTGAGTAGGAGGAGACACATATTCTTAGAATTTCCTAGTGACACCACTGCCACCCCCTGCTACAGTTTCTACTAACCCCAGCGCCCCCACTCTTGCCTTGCAGATCCCGGTCACCAGTCACCCCCCAGCATCCAGGCAGAGAATATGGTAAGCCCCGGACCTAAGCCTCAAACCCAGGATCAACTTCCTGAGGAGAGCCAACCACTTGGCCTGCTCCCTCAGGGTGGCAGCATGGATGAGGAGGATCCACCCCAGACACAGATGTCACCTGAACCTCAGAGCAGCTCCACTACCCAGCAGGGCCCAGAGAGTAGTGAGGCCAGTTCCTCGTCTTCTGCCAGGGCCACCCACCTGCATGCTTACCTGGTCAAGAAGTTATGTGGCCCCAGTGAGCAGTGCCCACCCAGAGCAAAGACCTCGGAGTTCAGGGCCCAGCAGGCTGGGGAGCAGCAACAGGCCGGCCTCCCTGCATGCTTGCGGAGCCCTCCTGGCCCAGGAGGAAGCCCCCCAAAACAGAGACGACGATACCGGTGTGGGGAGTGTGGCAAAGCCTTCCTGCAGCTGTGCCACCTGAAGAAGCATGCGTTCGTGCACACAGGCCACAAACCCTTCCTTTGCACTGAGTGTGGCAAGAGCTATAGCTCAGAGGAGAGCTTCAAAGCCCATATGCTGGGCCACCGCGGAGTGCGACCCTTTCCTTGCCCACAATGCGACAAGGCCTACGGCACCCGGCGAGACCTCAAAGAGCACCAGGTGGTACATTCAGGTGCCAGGCCCTTTGCCTGTGACCAGTGTGGCAAGGCCTTTGCCCGCCGGCCCTCCCTGCGACTGCATCGCAAGACCCACCAGGTGCCGGCGGCCCCTGCCCCGTGCCCGTGCCCTGTGTGTGGGCGCCCCCTGGCCAACCAGGGCTCTCTGCGCAACCACATGCGACTCCACACAGGAGAAAAGCCCTTCCTGTGCCCACACTGTGGCAGGGCGTTCCGCCAGCGGGGCACCCTGCGTGGTCACTTGCGGCTGCACACGGGGGAGCGTCCTTACCGCTGCCCGCACTGTGCCGATGCCTTTCCGCAGCTGCCTGAGCTGCGGCGCCATCTTATCTCTCACACCGGGGAGGCCTACTTGTGCCCTGTGTGTGGGAAGGCCCTCCGAGACCCACATACACTGCGTGCTCATGAGCGTCTGCACTCAGGGGAGAGGCCCTTCCCGTGCCCCCAGTGTGGCCGTGCTTACACACTGGCCACCAAGCTGAGGCGCCACCTCAAGTCCCACCTGGCCGACAAGCCCTATCGCTGTCCCACCTGTGGCATGGGCTACACCCTCCCCCAGAGCCTCAAGCGACACCAGCTCAGTCACCAGCCTGGGGCACCCTCCAGCCCACCCAGTGTGCCACCTGCTGCTTCCGAGCCCACCGTGGTACTGGTGCAGACTGAGCCAGAACTGCTAGATACATGCAGCGAACAGGACGTCTCCCCAGCCCGGGACGTCTTCGAGGTCACCATTTCTGGGAGCCAGGAGAAGTGCTTTGTGGTGCCTGAGGAGCCAGGCCCCGCCTCCAGCCTGGTGCTCATTCATAAGGACATGGGCTTTAGTGCCTGGGCAGAAGTGGTGGAGGTGGAGACGGGCACCTGACCCCCTCACCTCCTTCAGCAGAGTTTTACATAAAGCTAGTGTTTTCTGGCTGCCGGGCGCCTGCGTCTTTCTCTTTGGGTTGCCTGACGGAGTCTAGTCTATTCTGAGAAGCAGGTCGGGGATTTCCCTTCCTGTTTATGGACCACCACATTGTTTCCCAAGACCGTAAGGTAAACCTGTTCTAGATTTAAGAGCTTTTTACTGCCTTCCGGTAGAGCATGTTCTACCTCCTTCACCAGGAACTGCTCAGGGTGCTTGTTCTTTAAACACAACGGGAGTGACCCCACCCAGTGAGGTAGTCAGGGAGCTGGCAGCCGGACTGCCCTGCCCGGGTGCTTAGTGCTGGCATCATCGCTCCCCCCCCCCCCCCCCCCCAAGCTCCCTGAGGGACAGGCACTTTCATCTAGAACTAGACGGAATGATTGGAGGGTTAAAATGCCAGAGGCTGAGCTCAGCTCATAGTTCCCTCTAACTCAGGCTGTAGGTGGTTTTGGCAGACTTTTTCACCATCTAGGGGCTGTGAAGTTGGTTTTCTTTCTGTGCTGATAGACACCAGACTCACTGGAGGCAGCTAGGGCCAGATCTGAACCCTTCTGTGGGCTTGGGACACCCAAGAAAGAGTCTGCTCACAGACTCCCATCCTGATGTGCGTAGACCATAAACCAGCACCCTGGGTGCCGGGATACAGCTGTGAGCAAGACTGAGGCGATGCCTTTTACAGATGGGCATCGGGGACAGTGTCCGCAAGGAATAATAATGATTAAATAAACACTCCACCCTGATTGTGGGCCAGTTCTTTGAGTTTATATGATCCTCGTGGCAACCCTGTGCGGTCGGTAGTGGTAGCATTCTGGTCTTACAAGTGAGGAAACAGCTTTAAGTGTCCTACTCAAGGTGGCACGGCTGCTAGGCTGCAGAGCTGAGACTCGGACCCTCCTGGCCCAGTGCTGGAGTAAGGCTGTTAACCCTGGCACTGCTGTGATCTGGTGGATGGGAGGGTGCGAGAGAGAGTGGGGGTGCGGGGGGCTGTGTGTGAAAAAGCCCTGGAGTGAGAGTCCGGTGACGTCAACAACAGACCATCGTGGCTGCAGCAGAGAGGGAAGGGGGCAGGGCCAGGTCACGCAGGCCTTGCTTTAGGAGTTGGGACTTTTTATTCTCAAAACATTGAGAAGCTCTTGGAAGGGTTTTTTTTTTTAAATTTTTTTTTTTTTCAACGTTTTTTATTTTATTTTTGGGACAGAGAGAGACAGAGCATGAACGGGGGAGGGGCAGAGAGAGAGGGAGACACAGAATCGGAAACAGGCTCCAGGCTCTGAGCTATCAGCCCAGAGCCCGACGCGGGGCTCGAACTCACGGACCGCGAGATCGTGACCTGGCTGAAGTCGGACGCTTAACCGACTGCGCCACCCAGGCGCCCCTAGGAAGGGTTTTGAGGAGGGGAATGACGTGACTAGATTTATGTTTAAAGAGACCGCTGGAGGAACGGATCGGCTGGCAAGTTGTGGTTGTAGGGAAATCAGGAGGCAGCTGAGGTGGCCGGGAATGGGGTGGTAGCAGTAGAAATGCAGAGAAATGGAATTATTTATCTGACACATACGTGTGCACTTTATGTATACTAGTTAGGGATGTAGTGTAGAAAGAGCCTGCTCTCAGGGTTACATCCTGAGGAGCACAGCAGACAACAAATACATCCCACATGATAGTAAATGCAGTGAAAAAAAGTCACGCGGGAGGAGAGGTTAAAATGGGGACTGTGATTTTACAGAGGGTAGTCAGGGAAGGCTTCTAATAACACAAACAGGAGCAGAAACCTGAACTGCGGAGAGGCGTGAGCGAGCTTGATGTCTGTAGAAGGAGCTGGGTTCCAGGCAGAGGGAACAGTACTGGCAAGGCCCAGTGGGTTCAAGCAAGAGCAAGGAGGAGCAGAGCGGCCAAGGCAGAGGATGGAAAGGGGTGAGGGCAGGCTGGGGACTGTAGGCCGTGGTGAGGACTTTGGGCAGATACATTGCCAGAGAGGGAGAAGGGACAGAATTCATGAACTGAGGGGAGAAGGGAGAGCTGATGCCCCGTTTCTGAGTTAGTATGTTGAGTGGCATTGGGATGGGAATGAGACAGGTTTTGGTTGGGGAGGCACCAAGTCTAAAGCGCCTGCAGTGGAGCTCACAAACCAGCTGCCAGAAATCGGCAGAGTCGGGGGAGGAAAGTCTTCCGTAGAGGGAATCACAGCAGACTAGTGCCAAGGTGGGCATGGAAGCTGTGGGCGTAGCGGGAGCAGAGGGGAGAGGCGCCGCCCTCCAGGTTCACTTGCAGGAGAAAGGCTCTGCAGGGGACATGAAATCTGCATCCAACCAGATAGAAAACCCTGCAGATTATGTGTCAGCAGAAGTGGAGAGAAAAGCATTTCACGAAAAAAGTGAGTAAGAATGTCCACTGCTGTTGAGGGGGTTGAGGTTTGTAAGGTCACTGAGGAGCTGAGTGAGGGCAGTGGGAAACCACAGTGGATTGTTCTGAGGTGAGTAGGTGGCAAGAGAGGCAGGAAGAACTTATATTCTTGTTCCCTTCTTCTGTCCTGCAGAATAGGTGTTGTGACCTGTGTCACAGCTGAGGAGAACTAGGGGTTGGAGAGGGTAAGTAGCTGGCCGACATCACACAATCCGTGAACAGCAGAGCCAGGATTGAAACGTTGAGTGTTCTCTGGCTTCCCAGCACTTGACAACAACATCACAGGCAGCCCCGTGTCTCCTGCTTTGCCACTGGCATTTACCCAGCACCTGCCCAATCTGAATAACTTCTTGATAAAGCCGCATTCTGAAATTATCCATGGGGAGTGAGGATAGCAGGAAATCGAGGCAATCTGTGGAGGGAAAGATCACACGGTCCAAGGGCTTGAAAAGTAGCAGCTAATATTTTAGTTTTGAGTCAGCCAACTCTTTCTTGGAGGCTGAGTGAGGCTTGGTAGTCCTATTTTCCAGCTCCTGCTTCAGGCAGGGTCATGCCAATTCAGGTGACTGCTTAACAGTCAGTGTCAGCCCAGTGTTTTTAGGTATTCTGGGGACCTTCTCATCACTCGATACCAACCTGTGTAGGGAAGGACATACTCATCGCTTCGTAGTGGACTATGTGGGCAAACGGCATCGTTTGGGTTGCTGAAGAGGCCTGTCACCCCACACCCCTGGGATGCTTAGGCCAAAACCTGGGATGCTCCCCCCCCCCCACACCTACATCCCCCACACAGATGGAGAACTTTTCTCTCCATGAAGCCTGTCTCTAGTGATGCAGAGCAGCGTCAGATCAAAGGCAATACATCCAAAGGTACGTGATGTGGGAACCTCTGCTCTGCCAACACTTGTGGTTAAGAGGAGAGTGGGCATCAGAGAGCTCTGTCTGAGCTCCCATGTTACACATGAGGAAACAGAGGCCTCGAGACAAGTCATTTGTCAAGGCCTGAGACCAGTTTGTAGCAGAACAAGGACAGGGCCCTGGTCTAATCCCTAATTTAGTGCTCTTCCAGTTCAAATGCAGTGGCTACTTGAAAAGATTGATCACTGGAATAATGCTCGTTAGGGAAATCTTTTCCCCTGATGTCAAAATAATTCTTGGTAATCCTAATGGTGACATCTCTTTATTCCCTACTTCTTTCCTCCATTTCCAGATAAAGTCACTTTAAAAAAAATAATCTTTTTTAAAAAATATTTATTTATTCTGAGAGAGAGAATCCCAAGCAGGCTCCGCACTGTCAGTGCAGAGCCTGATGTGAGGCTCGAACCCGTGAACTGTGAGATCATGACCCAAGACGAAATCAAGAGTCAGATGCCCAACCAACTGAGCCACCCAGGCACCCCTAGATAAAGTCACTTAACAGTTTGGTGTATATAGTGCTGAATTCGAATGCTGCTTCTAGCCAGGTGGGCAAAGTTGCTACAAAAATGTTGCTTGGGCACCTTACACCTGGATGCAAGCTTAACTGAGTGGGGTCTATAGCTATAGGTGCTGAACCAAAATCAAAGGTGCAGGAGATAAAGGATCTTTTATCCCCATTTGCAACTTGAATAGTATGAGAAAATCTTACAGTAGAATAAAATTTGAGTCCTGTTTAGGGACCTGCAAACCATGCAAAGCATCATGGACTGTAAAGAGTTCCATCTCTAGACAGATTCACGTGTGGCTTGTGGCTCTGCTCTTGACTAACTGCATAAACTCAGACAAAGTACTTGACTTTTCTGTGCCTCAGTTTCCTCATCCCTAAAACGGGGATACCTATGGTACCTACCTCATCAGTACTATGTACCCGGCACATGGTGAGCAGTTAATAAATTATAGCTGGTTAGTAGTATTGTAATCAGCCTTCCTAGGTTGGAAGACGAGATTAAAGTGCTTGCATGTTTCCCTTAGGTGTTGCTTCTTTGGGGCAGGTCAGCATCACTCACAGTAGTTCTGTACTTTAGGTGCATGTTCAGTGGGCGTGCTTCATAGAACAGTGAGGCTGTACTCTAGCAGAATGTCAAGGGATGAAGGTCATGCGAGGTGAAGAACAGTGGTCTTGAGAGGCAGGGGTTCTGGCTCATCACCAACCCTACAACCTTGATCAATTAGTTTGCCACCTAGGAGACTCCCTTTCCTTACAGTGACCTGGGGAAATTGGACCAGATCAGTGCTTCTCAATCTCGGCTCCAACATTGAGCCCTTTTGCTAGCTTCTTCTATGGACCCAAATTTTAAAGGCTTTTCATTAAATAGAAATTGACTTATTTTTAAACACTGATCAGATTGAGGGGGGAAAAAAAACCCAAGGCAATTCGCCACCTCAAAAGACATAATTTCAGCCAAAAAGGAAAAAATATATATATTTTTGTCTTAAGGTAAATTTACAATTTTTGAGGGTTTAAAAAAAAATACACAAAAGGCCAAGGTCACCCTGTAGTATATGTCCAGAGCCCTAGGCTTTAAAACATCTGGATTTACATTATATCTGACCTTCTTTCCAGCTCTGAAACTCTCTGTCTTGAAACATAATTTTACTGTTTTCAGTGATTACAGAGCTTCACTTTACAACATAGCATTGGCCTTGCCCGTGATTCTGTTTGACGCCAGCTTGTGAGAAACGCAACCCCTCATCATCGCTTTGTGCTTAGAGGGAAACACGATCCCCTTTATATGTGCAGGCATGTGCTTGGGGTGAGAAGCAAGAAGGACCTTCAGTTGCATGGTACCCGGGGAGCTGGTAGTGAACCCTGAAGCCTAAGGATGTGCTGGGTCTTTCGGTGCTCACCCGTGGTGGTGCCACCCTGGTCTGGCAGAACTCTCGGATCCTTCCAGAGCTACTTTCCCAGAGGGGATTCTCTCCCTCGATCATCTCTGTAAAATGGAAGGGGTAAGTGTGGTCTTCTCTCACCCAAGAAAACAGAGGCTGCTCTACTGGAACCTACTTAATAATACCAGCCTCCACTTACTAAAGAATTAAGTTGACTTGTCATTGTGAAAATTTTGAAACACAAAAAGTTTAAAAGTTTACAAGAATGATGTACCCAATCCCCTCACCACCCAGATTTAATGATTGCTAACATTTTGCCATGCTTGTTTAATCTGTCGTAAGTTCTTCTGTATAACTGTAAGTCATAGGGATTGAAAGGATATAACCACGTGTCCATATAACACTTACAAATTAGTAACTCTTTCATATCATTGAATACCTAATCTATATTATTATTGTTTGTCCAAGGAAAAGTCATTTTACAGTTCTTTGGTTCAAAAGTCTAAACCAGTCATGGTCCCGCTATTCCTTTTGTGCATTTGGGTGTTAGGTCTCTCCTTGGCTTCTATTATCCTGAACAGTCTCTCCAACCCACCCTATTTATTTCCGTGTCATGAATTTGTCAGAGAAACTGGAGCCATTTGTCCTGGTGAATGTTCGTCATTCCTTGTGGTACTGGATACCACAAGATACTCCTTTTTATCACCTATATTTTCTATAAACTAGTAATTAAAGCTAGAGGTTCGTTTAATTCAGTTTCACTATTTTAGGAAGAGCCCTTCACAGGCAGCGTCATGTATTTCCTGTACCATCATGTATAACAGTGGCATTTATTGGGCGCTTCCTTTGTGGCAAGCACTGTAATGCTTCACAAACATTATGATGCGCTTTGAAGGGGTAGCTTAGTATCTACTTCACAGTGATAAACTTAACTCTGACTCCAGCTAGATCAGAGGGAGACAAGGGGTATATGGAATCCAAAGAATTGCAGCAATCCAAAGATCACAAGCTCTGAGAGCTGGGGGTGGTTTTGCAGGGACAAAAGGAATGGTGTAGATCAGATCAAACACAAAACCAAATTTATCAGAATGGCCTAGAGTCTTCTTGCTGGTCTTGTCATTCCTGGACCCAAAGCTCCCATGGCCTTCGTAGTATTCATGCTGTCTCTCTCCTCGCCAAAGAGCCCATGCCTGTCATTCCAACCCATCAATCTTAATCATGCAGATGACAAACTGGGGGCCATTATGGTTGGGTCCAGCATTTGCCATGACAAGATGTCAGGACTCATACTCTTCAAAATGAAGTTCATGTCCCGGCAGCTGGTTCTGGAGGGCGTGGGATCCTGCAGAGTGAATATTTAAATCCCAAGGTTATGGCAAAACATCTGAAGTTCATTGCCAGGACTGTGATGGTACAGGAAGGAAACGTGGAAGGTGCATGCAGGACCCTAAACGGAATTCTCACCATGGATGGGCTCATTGAGGACATTAAGCTACGGCGGTACTATGAAAAGCCTTGTCGTCGACAAAAGAGGGGAAGCTATGAAACCTGCTGGCGGATCCACAACATGGAAATGGCTCGCAGTAGCAACTTCTTGATGCCTGAAGAATCGGGCAGACCCATGGCAGGGCTGCTGAGGCCTGTGGATTGTAGGCCCTCTATGAAAATCCCTCTCCAGCTGTCTCCTTCCTATCTCAACCCCATTTTTTTCTCCCCTTTCTTATAATAATAAACTCAATCACGTATATGCAAGAAAGCCTGCATGTATAGAAGCAATCCCATAGTTACCAATGGACCCTCTCTTTTATTAAGTGAAAGAGAAACTGAGTCAAAAAGTAGTCTAGGAGTAGAATGGTGATTACCAAGGGCTAGTGGGGAGCGGGGAATTATTGTTTAATGGGTACAGAGTTTCAGATGGGGATGCTGAAAAAGTTCCAGAGACAGATGGTGGTGATACACAACAATGTGAATGTACTTAATGCCACTGAACTTACTTAAATGGTTAAAATGGCAAATTTTGTGTATATTTAGCTATAATATTTAAGTAGTCTAGGAGAGGCGAGAAACTTTTCTAAAATATAGCGGAATAGATCTATGATTTCTTACCCAGTTCTTACGAAACCCAAACAAGACCTTATTATTGGAAAAGCACCTGCTACTCTTTACTGAACTGTCCCTCCCCACCAACTGTTAGATAAAAGGAGAGGAAGCATGTATGTATTTGGAATAAATTTTGCTACTGGAACACCCATCAAAAAACAAAAAAACAAAAAACAAAATGAAGTTCTCATCAGCAGAGTTCTCCCTGCTAATTGGATTTGCCACTGGTACCGCGGTGTGTGAATTCGTCATCATGACACGTAAACCCAGGCATAAGTCTGGGAAAGCAGGAACCAAATCTAAGCAGAAAGCTTCAGTTATCTTCCCAGTGAGAAGAACCAAGAGAACCAAGAAAACCTTAGAGAACCAAGGTTTTCTGCCTTGGAATATTGTCTGCAAAGAGCCTGAGGAAGATGTGACCCAAGGCTTGTCTGTTAATGGCCATGTCTGCACATGAGCCATCCATAGGTTGAGCAAGTCTTCAAAGAGGCCAGTATGCGTTTTTCAGCAACAGGCTTGTGAGGCAAATATTGTTCTTACTCAGATTCTACAGCTGGTGAAACCCAGACCGGGCCTCCTGAACCAGCATTCCCTTCTATCGCTATCGTGCTTGTCTGTCCAGATTCTGCCAGCAAGGGAGCAAGGGGGCGATCAGCAGGCCCCTAGCTCTGAACCCTCAGTGGAAGAGCTGCTACGTGTGGTGTGGTTTGTCCTCCTGGCCAAACACCCTCTCCTCTTGCCTTTTCTCTCTCTCCTGGTTGACTCAGCACTGGCCTCAGCTGATCCTCGGAAGAAAAGAGGATCGCCTGTCTTGAACCAGGAAGGATGAAGCCACACCTGTCTTCTCTTCACTTCTCAAGAGCCCTTCCCTTAATATGTAATTTTTTTTTAAATTTTTTTAACGTTTATTTATTTTTGAGACAGAGAGAGACAGAGCATGAACAGGGGAGGGTCAGAGAGAGGGAGACACAGAATCCGAAACAGGCTTCAGGCTCTGAGCTGTCAGCACAGAGCCCGACGCGGGGCTCGAACTCACGGACCGCGAAATCATGACCTGAGCCAAAGTCGGCTGCTTAACTGACTGAGCCACCCAGGCGCCCCAATATGTAATTTTTTAAGAAATGAGTGAAGTAAGATCTTTTCAGTATTCCACTCAAAAAAAAAAAAAAAAAAGTAGGCTCAACATCCTTAGTCAACAGGGAATCCAAATTAAAGCCACAACGAGACACCTGCACCTCCATCAGGATGGATAATACGAAATGGATGGATAATATAGAGAGTTAGTGAGGATCTGAACGACTGCAGCTCTCAGGCATTGCTGGTGGGAGTGCAAACTAGTACCCCCACTCAGGACAACTGTTTGTCATAGCGACTTGGGCAAAACGTATGCCTGCCTTATGACCCAGCAAATCTACTCTTGTGCATGGATGTTTACAGCCACACTATTCATTATAGCCAAAACAGGAAACTAATCCAAATGCCCGTCAACAGGTGAATGGATAAATAAAACGTGCTCTATTCATGCAGTGAGATGCTATGGCAGCTTCACTGATACACACAACATGGATGAATCTGAGAAGCCAGATACATAGAGGTATATGCTGTAGGTTTCCATTTCTGTTAATTTCAAAAATAGGCAAAACTGTTCTAGGGTGATGGTGGTTACAACAGTGACACTTAGGGACAGCATGCAAGAGACTGGGGTTAAAAATGTTGATCTGATGGTTACACGGGCACATGCATAAAAATGTGAGCTAAACACTTAGATTTTTTTCTAACATTGCTGCATATAAGTTAAACTTCTATTTAAAAAACAATCAACGTGTGCGTGGGTGGCTGAGTCGGTTAAGCTTCCGACTCTTGATTTCAGCTCAGGTCATGATCTCTCAGTGTGTGTGTGTGTGTGTGTGTGTGTGTGTGTGTGTGTGTATTTATGTGTGTGTGTGTGTGTGTGTATACACACACACACACACACATAAATACACACACACACACACACACACACACACACACACACACATATATACGAATAAAACTGATTTGTGGGAGTCCTGACCCCCAGCTCTGTGCCAACTGTCTTTCTGCTCTGCTTGGCACTGGGCCCTGCCCTGTGATCTTCCCAGACTCTACATGATGGCAGTCTAGACCCAAACAGCCAGGCCTGAAGGATGGCAAGACAGGAACCTGTGCTCCCTGTGTTCCTGCTCTTTGTCCTTCTGTCCTCATAGATGCAGGACTAATATTTACCTTGCGGAATGCAAACAGAAAATGGGGGAGGGATGGGAGTGGGGCTGGGCGAGGGGCAGGGTAGGGCCAGCAGTTCACTCTAGGCCTGGCCCACGACAGATAGGCAGGAGGAGAGGGAGGGGCCCTGCCGAGGAGTCCCAAGGATTTGGGCTGGTCCCTGTTCTGGGGCCAGCAGCCGGTCCTAGGAGGTGAGAGGAAACAAACCAGAGGCCCAAAGGCCCTGGACCTGGCTCCTCCTCCCAAGCAGCCACTACTGGTGGCCACACCTCCTCAGCTCCCAGGCAGGAAAGTGGTTGAAAGGCTGGGGCAAGGAGGGCAGCTCTCATCTGGCCACACCCTTGTCTCTGGTTTCATTTATCTGTGTGTTGTGATTACATAAACCTCCCACGGGTTTATACATAATGCCTGCTGATTATTAAGCACTTATTACATTTCATGGGCATTACATTCATAATTGCCGTTAGTCCTGTTCTCCTTGTACAGATGCAGACATTGAGGCTCATGGAGATTAAAGCAACCATCACCATGTGTGAGGATTGGAAGGAGCCTCAGGAAGATCTGGTGTGCCCACTAGCCCCAGTTGGCCCATGTCTCCAGGAGGGAGGGGCTGGGCGATGGTGGGCACAATGACCTTTCCTTTGTGACTTCCTCTCAGACCATCTATCCCTGGTCCCAGGAGGGCCTGTCTTCCTGGATGGTGGGGGGTGGACTATCTCCACTAGTCCCATGGCCCTGACTTGGTGACCTCTCCCTCTTGGCTGATTTCTTCATGTTAGTTCAACATTAACCCAGAGGGGTCAGGACAAGCCCTCAGAGTTCCAGGAGCTGACACACTATGGCGCACATCCGAGGCCTGTGGTTACCTGGTTGCCTGGCCCTAGCTGCCCTGTGTAGCCTTGTGCACAGCCAGCATGGTAAGAGGGGCTTGGAGGTGGAACAGGCTGATAGCCTGGGATATCGGCCCATGGGCCAGGGTCTCCTGCCTTGACCGAGAACACAGGGCCAACCCCAGGTGGGTCTCAGCCTACAGCATACGGCTTAGGGAAGGAGTCAAGTGCTCAGGTCTGGATGTCCAGTGACTGCTCCCCTCCTTCAGGATGGGGAGTGGGGTGTCCAGTGAATGGAGAGGAGCTGGTAGGCTATTGATAGCAGCCTTTTGGGTCCTGCTGCTATCCCAGGCATCCCTTTTGGAAGCCAGCGGGGCAGGCCAGGCTCGCTTCCTGCCACCACAGAGGCCAAGACGGCCTGGCTCGCTGAGGCCGCTGTCCCACGCCCCTCCTCCTGCAGTGTTCCTGGCCCCTCAGCAAGCACTATCGCTGCTCCAGCGGGTCCGACGTGCCAACAGTGGCTTCCTGGAGGAAGTGCGCAAGGGCAACCTGGAGCGAGAGTGTGTGGAGGAGCTGTGCAGCTACGAGGAGGCCTTTGAGGCCCTGGAGTCTTCCTTTGCCACGGTGAAGGCCGGCTACGCGGCAGGGTTGGTGGGGGGGCGGACAGGGGCCATCCAGGCGGGCCCAGCTCTGGGACCACAAATGAGGCAGCAAGGGACGTCTCAGCTCTTAAGCTGTTGGTAACTTCAGGTCCTCTTGGGCCCCATTTCACTGGGTTGTGGAGATGAGCGACCTCAGCCTTTCTTGGAGGGCTCGACACCCGGGCTGTGTCAAGATCTGGTGGCCTGGTGAGGCTCCAGATCATCAGGGGCTGCTCTGTCTTCATATGTCTGTCTGCACATGTGCACTGAGGTCTCTGGGGGCCCTGGCCCTGGCTCACATGGCCTCTCAGCTCCAGCTCTTCTGTGGTGGAGCAGTGGCCTGTGGAGTGTGGGACTCTGGTGAGGCCTCGGGGTTCTGGGTGCTTGGTGCAGCCTTTCCCTTCCCCAGGGCTCTGCCTGGGCCCCACGTACCCCCCTTTTCCAGTCTAGCCCACCCATGGTTTTGGTTGGTTGGGGGAGGGACTCCCCTCTCCTCAAATACTCCTCTCCTTAGTGGGCTTGTTTCTGAAAACAAATATAGGAAAACTACCACAAACCTCCCCAGAGCCTGCCCCCTGTGTGACCAGGGTGAGGGAAAGAAGGTTTAAGGAGAAAATATAAAGTCTATTGAAAAACAAAATGAAACAAAACAGAATGTGCCACAAACTCATGCCAGCCCTTATTTTTCAGGATGTATTCTGGGCCAAGTACACAGGTGAGCACTGGGAAGGGCTTGCTCTTGGAAGGAAGTCCTGGGGACCCCAGTGAGAGGATGTTCTACTCTGAAGAATCTTCTGGTCATGCACCTATCCGTCCCTCCACCCATGCCTGTTTCCTCCCTCCCTCCCTTCCTCCCTCCCTCCCTCCCTTCCTTCTTACCATCTGCCTGTCCCTCTCTCTGATTTTGCATTTCATCTCACCCACCCTCTACTTGAGCCCATCCTGTCCCCACCCCAATCCCAAAAGTTTCTGGGTCTTTTCCAGCTTGTGAGTCAGTGAGGAAACCTCGAGACAAGCTCATGGAATGTCTGGAAGGTGAGGAGCTAATGCGCGGGTGGGGGGCAGGATGTGAGCAAGCAGCCTGGGAGAAGAGCGAGGTCGGGTGGGTTAAGGTTTGTGGCCCAGCAGTGGTGGCCTCTAGCACCTGACCTTGCCTTTCTGTTCCTGTGGTCAAGGATGTATCTTTACACCTGGCTCTGTACCCAGCAATGAATTAGATGATTAATGTTGGAGGAACAAATGAATTAATAGATAATGAATTCATATTTAAGGCCTATTCTCATCTGAGCCTCCGTCCATGCCAGTCCGTCTTCCCCAGGTTCCCAGGGCAGAGCTCTGATGATGTCACATTCATTCTTCAGGACGTTGAGGGGTGCCCATTGCCCCCAGAATAAAGCACAGGCTTGTTAGCCTGGCAAACTTTGCAGGTCTGGCCTTAACCTTCCCTTCCAGCCTTATCTCCCATTGTACCAACCGTAGACCCAGACCCCCAGCTACTCCAACAGCAAGCACTTCTCTGTGCATGCCAAGATGTTTCTACTTCCTGGCCTTTGCTTTCATTGTCATCTTCCCCTGGAGCAACTGTCACCACTTACTGAAAACATGCCTATCCTTCAAGGACTAGTTCAAAGCCATCACCTTGCTAAGCCTGCAAGGAGCCTCCTCCCTCCTCCACAGCATTCTGAATACATCTTTTATATAACAACAGACCCTAGCTCTTAACAATAACTCTTTAACCATTGGCCTTTTATTTGTTAAAGAACTTATTCAACAGACATTTTACTAAGCCTCTGCTATGTACCAGGCACTATGTTGAATGCTTGGGATTTTAAGAGAGCCAAGGATCTCACAGTCTCATAGGGAAACAAAAATACAAAATATCAGTGTGATTGCTGGAAAAGCTCTATTCCGGGTGCCAAGACAATGCCAGGAGAAGGAACATTTAGTTTGCTGGCAGAATCAGGGACAGCCCCCCAGAAGAGGCAGAGTTCCACCTAAATTTGTGAGAAGCACTGATGAACCAACCAAAGAGCATTCCAAGGCAAAGGAAACAGCATGTGCAAAGGCCCTGATACATGAGGAGCTAAGATAACAGGACAGATAGACCAGGGCAAGATTAGAAGGACCTTGTTCACTTTGTCATCCTACTGGCCCTGAGGAGCCACTGATTATAAGCTCCACGAGGGCAGGCACCTACCCTGACTATGTCTTACTATTCACGATGTCCTTAGTACCTGGCACAGTGTCTGTCACATGGGTGTCACATGGTGTGTACTCAGTGAATTTTAGGTGAGTATTGTTAAATAGACTGGTGAACTGCTGGGTACAGAGGAGGTGGCTGAGGAAATGCAGGTTAACGGTTGTGGAGAAGTAGTTTGGAGGAGGTAGACAGACAGAGCTTTGCTAAGTGGGAGAGGGGACAGATCCTTAGGGTAAGAGATGTGGGCTGGGGTCTCTGCAGGTAACTGTGCTGAAGGTCTGGGTATGAATTACCGAGGGAATGTGAACTTCACGCGGTCAGGCATCGAGTGCCAGCTATGGAGGAGTCGTTACCCACATAAGCCTGAGTGAGTGATGGGTAGGCCTGTCGCCAGCGGGGCTGAGCATATGGGGCTAGGAGACATCGGGTGGGGGTGGGGGGGGCATGGCCTCTGCTGAGCAATTCCCTATTCCAGAATCAACTATACCACCCACCCTGGGGCCGACCTGAAGGAGAATTTCTGCCGCAACCCAGATGGCAGCACCACTGGACCCTGGTGCTATACTACAGACCCCACCGTGCGGAGGGAAGAGTGCAGCATCCCCATCTGTGGTGAGCTGGGGATGAGTAGGCAGCCCATGGCCAAGGCTCAGGTGCCTAGCAGCCTGGGACAGGAAATGAGAGCCTGGCTACCTTTAGGCATGGGTTAGATATTTATAACATATTTGGGCCTGTGGGTCAGTGAAGTCAGCAGACCAGAGAGAGCTGACCTCACCTGCCTCCCCTGTCTTTGCTTCCTTATGACCCAGGCTGTGGCTCATTCCAAATATGCTTCCCTTCCTGCTTGAGGCTCTCTTCCCTTCAGGATGCCCTCCTTAACCATTTCAGTCCATGGGCCCTTTTCTGAGCACTACAGAGTGCTTTATGTCCAGCCTCATACGTCCAGCCCAGAATGATTCTGTTGTTATTCTTTCGCATGATGTGTCAGTTAGCTCTAGCCATAATAATGCTGCAAAAACCCACAAAATCACAACCAACCACAAAAGCTCAGGGGCTTACACCAATAAGCATTTATTTCTTATGTGTCTGAGGGTCAGCTTGGGTGCTGTGCTGATCTCAGCTGTGCTTGCCTGTGTCTGTGGTAGCCACTTATGCAGGCTTGGCTGCTGGTTCGGCTTCAAACATTGGGTCCAGCTGAGCTTGGCTCCTTGGGTGGGTTGGATCCTGGTCTGCTTCACATTACTCATCCTGGGGCTGAGGCTGAAAGTCACCATCTCCTAAGATGACGGTAGAGGTACAAAACTGAGTAGAAACACACAGTGTGTCTCAGGCCTAGACTCATAGCTGAGGTATCAGTCTGTCACATTCCATTGGCCAGGGTGAGCCACATGATCAAGGCCAAAGTCACCAGGTCGACAAGTACACCTTTGCCTATAAAATCACAGGGCAAAGGATGTGGAGCCAGGCAGGGGTAAAGAATTCGTCCATCAAATATGGATTGGTGTTCTTTGTCTTTCATGCATTCCTGTTGGACCCAATACTTGATCCTGGGACTTACAGCAAATTACTAGTCATGGTAACAAAAGCAGCTACCATTACACAAGCCTGCCCCCCGCCCCCACGTTGCAGGCATCCTCACTCAGCCCAGCTACTTTTCCTGCTGTGCCCCTATAAAAATAGAATCCTTCTTTAAATACTCCAGGCAGCCACTACCAACAGGTGGCAGATAGCCCAGGAGGTGAAACCTAGTTGCTATTTCTGGCCCATGTTGCACCCCACCCTTACAGTATGTATTTTGTTTAAATTTCTCAACACCCCTGCAAGAATGGCATTAGTCACCCCTTTTATGGGCAAGCAAAGTAAAGCTCAGAGAGGTCAAGTGACCTGAGATCACATAGGAAGAAGGTTGGAAGGCAGGGAGTCAAACCCTATGCGTCTGGCTCCACGTGTGGTTCCACCCACCCTGCTCCCCTGCCTCCCCACCCACCAGGCCAGGGGGACGTCACTGTACAGCCGACCCCACGCTCCAGAAACTCCACGGTGAATCTGCCACCTCCATCGGACTCCTGCATCCCTGAGCGTGGCCGGTACTACCAGGGTCGCCTGGCGGTGACCACACATGGGTCCCCCTGCCTGGCCTGGGACAGCAGTCAGGCCAAGGCCCTGAGCAAGAACCAGGACTTCAACCCTTTGGTGCCGCTGGAGGAGAACTTCTGCCGCAACCCGGACGGGGACGAGGAGGGCGTGTGGTGTTATGTGTCCGGGGGGCCTGGTGACTTCGAGTACTGCAACCTGGACTACTGCGGTGAGGCGGGGCCGGGGAGCCTGAGGCTGGGGGCGGAGCCTGGGGGCGGAGCCGAGCAGCGCCTCTTCTGACTCAGGGCTGCCCCACCGCTAGGGGGCGCGGTCCGCGGCAGCGCCTCCTCCCGGCGGCAGGGCCGGTCTGGCCCCACGCGCAGCTGAACCTGCTCGGGCCCGACGCAGAGTTCCCGAGGCCGCGGTGTGCTGGGCTCTCGGCGTCTTGCCCAAGGGCCTCCGAGGCCGCCCGGGGAGTGGGGGGGGGGGGGGGGGGGGGGGTTGGGGAGGCTAAAGAGGGGCTGCGCGCAGGCTCGCCCGGCCCCAGCCGCGCCTGCTCTCCGCAGAGGAGCCGTTGGAGGACGTGAGCGACGGGCTGGCCGAGGACCCGGACGCGCCCATCGAGGGACGCACCACGGCCGAGGAGTTCCAGACCTTCTTTAACGAGAAGACCTTCGGCGCCGGGGAGGCAGGTGAGGTGGTGGCGGCGGCGGGGGGGAGAGGCGTGGGGCTCGGGGCACAGCTCGGTTCCTCACACCGGGCTTGTTGTGCAGACTGTGGGCTGCGGCCTCTGTTCGAGAAGAAGTCGTTGAAGGACAAAACAGAAGAGGAGCTTCTGGATTCCTACATCGACGGGCGCATCGTGGAGGGTTGGGACGCGGAGATTGGCACTGCACCCTGGTGCGTCGTGGGGACAGCCTGGGGGGGTGGGGTACACCCGCCGGGGCACTCTTCCCTCACAGGCCTGGGCTTCCCAGCTCAGGACAGCTGACACTCCTCTGAGATTGGGGGTATTGCTTCTTACACGCAGAGGGTGAAGCTGAGGCCCAGAGAGCTTAAGGGTCTGCTTACTTCAGTCTGTTTCTCTGACCCCAGAGCTATGCCAGGCTGTGCAAATTCTGGACCTGCAGAAGCTGGGGAGGGTGCAGATAGCAGGAGGCAGCCCCTTGGGGTCATGTGGAGGCTCCAGTTCTCAAGGGCAACCAGATCAAGCTGGGTTCTAGGCCTAGCAGGCAGCTCTGTCCAGTTGTTGTTGTGTGTGTGTGTGTGTGTGTTTTTAATGTTTATTTTGGAGAGAGAGACAGAGCATGAGTGTGGGAGGGGCAGAGAGAGAGGGAGATACAGAATCCGAAGCAGGCTCCAGGCTCTGAGCTTGAACTCACCAACCTCGAGATCAGGTGCAGAGAGATAATGACCTGAGCCAAAGTCGGACACTTAACCGACTGAGCCACCCAGGCACCCCTGTCCAGTTAGTTCTTAAACCTGGGACTTTTCTACTTTAGGGCAGGTGGAGAGGCAGCCCACCTAGCTCCTAATGCTGCCCACTCCCCCTCCCAGGCAGGTGATGCTTTTCCGGAAGAGTCCCCAGGAACTGCTGTGTGGGGCTAGCCTCATTAGTGACCGTTGGGTCCTCACCGCTGCCCACTGCCTCCTGTACCCGCCTTGGGACAAGAACTTCACCGAGAATGACCTTCTGGTGCGCATTGGCAAGCACTCCCGCACCAGGTACAGGATGGGGGCCCATGGATGTCTGCCAGGGCTCAGAGTCCTTCAGAGTGATGGTGAGGGGCTCTGGTGGCTCTGGGGCATGTGGGAAATATCTGTACGTGTCCCACAGTAGAAAACCCAGCAGTCTCTGCTGTGAGGTCCATTTGGCCATGTCTCAGCTGAGGTTTGGAGCTGGGGACAGAGAAACTAAGGCTTTGCAGAGAATGAAATCCTGGCCAGTCTCCAGCTCCCCTCCAGGCACCAGGACGGGGCCCAAGTGTGAGCTGTGAACAGAGACTGTTTGGACCAGGGCCTGCAGCCTGCATTCCTCCCCCACCTGCCTGGACTCTTTGACTCCAAAGCCCTGAGCAGCTTCAGGCCGGAAGATGCTGCCAGGGCAGGAGCCAGTGCTCTCCCTTCACTGGTGGCCTGAGGGTGGCCCCTTTCCTGGACCCCGAGGGCAGGTGGTTTCTCTTCTCAGGGACTGGCTGCCCCCCACCAGGTGGCTTACAGCTTCTCCGTCTCCCTGTTGGGGTTTGCACAGGTACGAACGAAGCATTGAAAAGATCTCCATGCTGGAAAAGATCTACATCCACCCCAGGTACAACTGGAGGGAAAACCTGGACCGCGACATTGCCCTGCTGAAGCTCAAGAAGCCCATCGCCTTCAGCAGCTACATCCACCCCGTGTGCCTGCCTGACAAGGCCACAGTGGCCAGGTGGGGTTCAGGGGCTGGGGGGTCCCCGGGCTGGGTTCTGGGCCTGGGGGACACTGCAGCCTTGCAGAAGTTCCTTCCCCTTCCAGGCCTCGGGGGCTCAGAGTAAACCCAGAAGTTCTTTCTGCGCCGGTGTTTTAGATTCGGGTCTCCAAGGGAGTGTTGAGGCCAGGGGGCTCCTGGAGGGGCCAGTTCTCACAAGGTCCTTCTCCTTTCCCCAAAGACTGATTCAGACTGGATACAAAGGGCGGGTGACAGGCTGGGGCAACCTGAAGGAGACGTGGACGGCCAGTGTTGGTGAGGTGCAGCCCAGTGTCCTGCAGGTGGTGAACTTGCCACTTGTGGAGCAGCCGGTCTGCAGGGCGTCCACCAGGATCCGCATCACGGACAACATGTTCTGTGCTGGCAAGTCCCCCGGGCGCTTCTGGGCCTCAGGGTGGGGGGGACCGAGACATGTGAAGGGCGCAGGCCTATTCCAATCCTGGATCTGGTCACTTACAAGCCAAATGGCTTCGGGCAAAGTTGCATAACCTCTCGGAGGCTCAGTTTCTTCCTCTGTAAAATGGAGATGAAAGTCTCTATCCTGTAAGGTAGTGTGAGGGTTAGATTAGATTGTGTGTGTGTGTGTGTGTGTGTGTGTGTGTCTGTGTGTGTGTGTGTGATATGTATATTATAAACTACTAGGTGTGCTAGTCACTGGTTAAGTTGTTGACGTAAGTCCACACAGCATGAGGCCATGGGTGGAGGAAAAGCCATGTGTTCAGTCATTAAGCAAATATTTATTGAATGCCTATTGTGATCAATATTCTACAGTATACAACAAGGACCCAAGCACAATGCCTGTGTCCTCAGAGAGCTCCCTTCCTAGGAGAGAGTGTCCGTAAACAGATGTAGAATAGCAACCTCTGCTAGGAAGAAAAATCAAGCAGAGTAAGGGAGAGAGAGATGGGGACAGGGTAGGCTAAAGAGAGTGGTTGGTCAAGGCTGGAGAAGGTCTCTCTGAAAAGAGACTAGAAGAAGTGAAGAAGAGCCAGTCTAGGGGAAGTGCACTTCAGGGTGAGGGGAGAGTAGGTTCAAAGGCCCTGGGGTGGGAGTGTGCTTAGTGTGTCTGAGGAACAACAGGGAGGCTAGTGTGGCTGGAGTGCAGGAAACATAGGCAGGGCAGCAGTAGATGAGGGGAGGGAGGGAGGCAGGCATAGATGGGCACTTCTTTAAGGGCCTTGAAGGACTTTGGCTTTTATTGAGATAGGAAGTTTTGGAGGGTTGGGGACAGGTGAATAGATGGTCTAACTTAATTAAAAATTTTTAGTTTAGGGGTGCTTGGCTGGCTTAGTTGGTGGAGCATGGGACTCTTGATCTCAGGGTCATGAGTTCAAGCCCTACATTGGGCACAGAGCTTACTTTAAAAAAAAAAATTTTTTTTTTTAGTGTGATTTCAGACTCATAGAAAAGTCACAAAAATAATTCAAAGAATTCCTGTATACTGTCATCAAGATTCCGTCCCCCACTTTGTGTGTGTATTTATAGACATATAAACACATATACACACACTGTTTGAGAGTAAATTATACATATGCCTTTTTACCCACATAGTTGAATAGATCCAAAAAACAAAGATGTTCTCTAACATAACAAGTACAATTGTTAAAATCAGGAAATTAATAATGATATAATACCATTATTTAATCTGTGCACCTTATTCAAGTGTTTTCCAGTTGTCCTACTTACTAATGTCTTCTAAGGCAAAAGGGGAAAAGGTTTTTCTCATCTGTATCCAATCCAGGGTCACACACCATCTTTAGTTGTCAGTCTTTCTTCTTTGTCTTCCATGGCTTGGACATATTTGGCAAGTGCAGCCCAGTGAATCTCTAGCTTGGCTCTCAGTTCAGTTTATCTAAGGTTTTGGTTTCCTTGTGATCAGATTCAGGCTAAGCCATGCTGTGTCCTTCTAAGTCTGCTCCGTTAGCAGGCGTGTGACATCAATTTGTCCCATACCTGGTGAGATTAACTCTGACTTCTTGGTTAAGGTAGTGTCTGCATCTGGCCAGTTTCTCACTCTGAGGTTCTGCTAATAACTATCTTGTGAGGAGAAACTTTGACACTATGTATTCTGTTTCTCATCAAACCATTCTTCCAACTCTGGAGGGCTGCCTAATGGTGATTTTCTGTCATTCCTTCTACATTTATTAGTTATTTCATTGTAAGGGAGCCCTCTCCTTTCTTTCATTCTGTCAGTGTGGACTCCTGGGTCTTTATTCTAAAGGCTATAATTTGCTACTATCATTATTTATTTTGATTTTCAAATTCGCCAAGTTTGGCCAGTGGGAGTCCCTTCACCCTGGCTTCTGTGACTTTTGATGTCCCTGTCATTCCTGAGTACTTTCTTACATTGGCAGAGTGAGATATTCCAGATTCAACCCACCTTCTTTCTAGTGGAGAACAGTGCTTAGAAACCAATATCTGGGTGCTAGGTGTGCACATTGCTACTGGGATGTCATTGCTTCTATGTCCTCTCAGCAGACAGATCTAGAAAACGTGTGTATTATGCATACACCAACATCTAGATTGATTTTTCTTTCTATCATCTATCAGTTTCTCTATCTGAACCCGCCTACTGCAATCCAGAATTAATTTTAGTTTCTCCCTTCCCTTTGTAACTCTCTGTTGTAGGGAGAAATTTGACTCCTATTATTCATATGATACTAACTTATTTGATCAATACTAGAATACATTGTTTCAGAATCACCCATCCATCTCACAGTGGAAACACAATCCTACTAAGGATCAGCATTTCTTCACAGTGTTTCTGTCTTCAGCCTACGGATACATAGTTGAAATGCTGTGTTCAAAAGTAACTTGGGAGGTATCTGGGTGGTTCAGTTGGTTGAATGTCAGACTCTTGATTTTTGGCTCAGGTCAAGATCTCATAGTTTTTGGGATCGAGCCCTGCATTGGGCTCTATGTGGACAGCATGGAGCCTGCTTGGGATTCTCTCCCTCCCCCCCTTTGACTCTCTTCCTCTGCTCATGCTCTCTCTCAGGTAACATGGGTTAGTTTTTTCTTCCCTTCTCTGTGTTTGTATTTAAAATACAGTTAGGCTTAGTTGTTTCTAATTGTATTCAACTTTGTTGAATCCCATCTTTGTCATTTTTATTTTTGGAGTATTAACATGCTTCTGAAACTCGGACAATGACACTCCCCTTTCCCTTCTATCCTTTTACCCCCTTATCCTTTCCACTCCATTGCCATCCAGGCTGTTAGTCACCCAATAGCAGTAGTTTGTGTGTTTTTTTTTTTTTCTTCCTGTGTTTCTTTTAGCACAAATGAGCAGACACATATGTATTTTATTCCCCTGCTTTGTTTTAATTAAAAACAATTTTTTTTATTGCATATTCATTTTTGAGAGAGAGAGAGCACGAGCAGGGAAGGGATAGAGAGAGAGGGAGACATGGAAACCCAAGCAGGATCCAGGCTCTGAGCTGTTAGCACAGAGCCCGATGTGGAACTCGAACCCACAAACTGAGATCATGACCTGAGCTGAAATCAGTGGCTCAACTGACTGAGCCACCCAAACACCCCTTTTTAAAATAAAAAAAAAAAAATGTTTATTTTTGAGAGAGAAAGCGTGAGTGGGGACAGGGGCAGAGAGAGAGGGAGACACAGAATCTGAACCAGGCTTCAGGCTCCGAGCTGTCAGCACAGAGCCCGACACGGGGCTGGAACTCATGAACTACGAGATCATGACCTGAGCCGGAGTCGGATGCTCAACCAACTAAGCCACCCAGGTGTCCCTTTTATTTCCCTCTTTTTACACACACCGTAGCATGCTGTAGACATTCTTTTGTATTTTGCTTTTTTCACTTTTTACAAAAACTTTAAACAATAAAATTTTTAAAAATTTTTTTATTTTTGAGAGATAGGCAGAGCATGAGCATGGGAGGGGCAGAGAGAGAGGGAGACACAGAATCAAAAGCAAACTCCAGGCGATGTGGGGCTTGAACCCATGAACCGTGAAATCATGACCTGAGCCGAAATCAAGAGTTGGATACTTAACCATTTTGAGAGAGAGAGAGCAGGAGAGGGGGAGGGAGAGAGTGAGAAAGAGAGAATTCCAGGCAGGCTCTGCACTGTTGGTGCAGAGACTGATGTGGGGTTCAAACCCACAAACCGTGAGATTATAACCTGAACTGAAATTAGGAGTTGGACGCTTAGCGGACTGAGGCACCCTGGTACCCAGGCACCCTGCTTTTTTCAGTTTATATATCCTGGAAATTCACTCCATATTGGTTATAGACCTTTTTTCCTTATTCCTTTTTTTTTTTTTTTTTATGTTTGTTTATTTTTGAGGTGGGGAGGGGCAGAGAGCGAGAGGGAGAGAAATCCCAAACAGGCTCCACACCATCAGCACAGAGCCTGATGCAGGGCTTAAACTCACAAACAATGAGATCATGACCTGAGTCGAAATCAAGAGTCAGATGCTTAACTGACTGAGCTACCCAGGTGCCCTTTGTTTTCCTTATTCTTGGAAAAAAAAAAAAAAAAAAGCCACACCATGTAGTCCATTATGTAGACGTACCATAGCTTATTCAACTGTTTCCTGTGTGGGGGCATTTAGATTGTTGTCAATATTTTGCAATTGAACATCTTTTCACATGCTTGAAGACCATTTTTATAGTATTTTTTATGAATTATTCAAGGTTTTTTGCCCATTTTTTGTCCCTTTCCCATCAATTGTTGAGAGTTCTTCATGTATTGGCAGTATAGGCCTTTGTTTGTGATATATGTTGCAAATATTTTCTCCCAGTTTGTTCGGTTTTTAACGTTTATAACCTTTTACCATTTCTTTAAAATTTTTTTTTAATGTTTATTTATTTTTGAGACAGAGAAAGACAGCATGAACGGGGGAGGGTCAGAGAGAGGGAGACACAGGCCCCAGGCTCCAAGCTGTCAGCACAGAGCCCGACGCGGGGCTCAAACTCACAGACCATGAGATCATGACCTGAGCCGAAGTCGGGCGCTTAACCGACTGAGCCACCCAGGCGCCCCAGCCTTTTACCATTTCTAATTAAAAATTTTCTTTAGGTAGCCAAAGGTATTAATATTTTACTGCGTCTGGATTTTGATGGAGTTAGAAAAACTTTCCTTACATCCAGGTCATAGAGAAATTCACTCACGTTTTCTTCTAGTACTTAGTTTCATTTTTCTACACTTGGACCCCTGAGTCATTTGGAGTCTATTCTTGGGTATGATGCAAGGTATGGATCTAACTTCTCTTTGTCCAAATGGCTAACCAGCTGTCCCCACACCATTTATTAAAAATTCTATCTTTGCCCAGTGATTTGATTTTTTTTTTTTTTTTAAGTAAGCTCTACACCCAGCGTGGGGCTTAAACGCACAACCCCAGGACCAGGAGTCATGTACTCTACCAACTGAGCCAGCCAGGCGCCTCTGCCCCAGTGATTTGAGATGTCACACTTGTCACATACTAGGCTCTATTTGTGTTCAAATCTGTTTCTATTCAAAGACATTCTATTTGGTTCTCCTGGTCTGTTGTCTATTCTATTAAAGTACTGTCTTGTTTTAATTATAGAGACTTTAGCGTATGTTTTAATATCTGGTAGGGTTTGTTGTCTCCTGTTTTTCTTTTCCAGTGTTTTCCTGGCAATTCTTGCAGGTTTGTTTTTCTGTATGAACTTTGGTATCAATTTGTCTAGCTCCATTAAAAAAAAAAAGCCTATGGATATTTTTGTTGGGATTGTGTTAAATTTATAAATTATTTAGGGAGAAGTGACATCTTTTTGATGTCATTCTTTTCAAGGACAAGAAATGCCTGCCCATTTGCTTAAGTCTATGTTGTATCTTTCTAGAGTACTGCAATCTATTATGTTTTTTTTTTTTTTTTACTCCTTAGCACCTTATTTTATATATTGTGTTTTAACAATTTTTTTTAAACGTTTATTTATTATCGAGAGACAGAGAGACACAGAGCGTGAGCAGGGGAGGGGTAGAGAGAGGGGCAGACATAGAATCCGAAGCAGGCTCCAGGCTCTGAGCTGTCAGCACAGAGCCCGACGCGGGGCTTGAACTCACGAACTGAGATCATGACATGAGCCGAAGTCGGATGCTTAACAGACTGAGCCACCCAGGTGCCCCTACATTTTATTTTTAAGTAATCTCTACACCCAGTGTGGGGCTCGAACTCACAACCCCAAGACCAAGGGACACAGATTCTACTGACTAAGCCAGCCAGGTGCCCTCTTATTTAGGTCATTTATATCCTTACTTATTTTCAGTTCACTTGATCTTTTACTGAGTTTGTGTTAAATTCTATTAATGTATTTCTGTCTCGTTGCATTGCTTACAGTCTCTTTATAAATGTGGTTGTTGTGCTGTTTAGCACAGATAGTGGTAATTGTTATTTATTCATTATGAATTGTGGCTTTTAGCATTAAAAGTGTACTACTTCCTTAAATTATTTTCAACTTTAGGATCACTGTTTCTTCCTCATTTTTTGTTTCCATTCACTTGATATACCTTTGTCCATCCCTCCAGCTTTAGCCTCTATGAATCACTTTGTTTTGTCTCTTATATCTAGCATAGTTAGGTCCTGCTTTGTGAGTCAAATTAAAAATCATTTTTAGGGAGGGGCACCTGGTTGGCTCAGTCTGTTAAATGTCTGACTTGATTTTTTTTTTTAATGTTTATTTATTTTTGAGACAGAGAGAGACAGAGCATGAATGGGGGAGGGTCAGAGAGAGAGGGAGACACAGAATCTGAAGCAGGCTCCAGGCTCTGAGCTGTCAGCACAGAGCCCGACGCGGGGCTCGAACTCATGGACTGCGAGATCATGACCTGAGCTGAAGTTGGATGCTCAACCGACTGAGCCACCCAGGAGCCCCTATCTGTCTGACTTGATTTTGGCTCAGGTCATGATCTCACCATTGTGAGATCGAGCCCCATATCAGGCTCTGTGCAGAGCCTGGAGCCTGCTTGGGATTCTCTCTCTCTCTCTCTCTCTCTCTCTCTCTGTCCCTCCCCTGCTCACGCTCTTTCTCTCAAAATGAATAAACTTTAAAAAAAAAAAAAAAGAGGAAGAATTAAAAGAAATCTTTTTCTTTTTTAAGTGAGTTAAGCCCATTCACATTTATTGATATGATTGAATTTGTATTTATATTTTGTGATTATCACGTGTATTATGTTTCATTTGCTGTATTTTTTCCCATGTGATCTTTTCTTTGTGTTTTTAAATTTATATATTTACGAAGGTTTGCATTTTTGTTCTAGTGATTATCTTTGGGCTTCTACCTTTTTGAAATGCCTTTTGTTCCTTCTTTTCTTATATGACCTATTAATTCTTAACTCCCACCTGTTGACAACAATCAGTGAGTTTACTCTCCTCTTTCAGGATCTTTGATATTTTTAGCTTCATTTTTCTACTTGTCAGGACAGTTAATCAGCCCTTTTGCTAAAGCATTCATCTCTTGGTTGGATGAAGCAGGTTCTTCAACAACGGTTATGGTGGTAGAATTTCTTGAGTTTGTGTTTGTTAACTGTTTTTCTGTAGTCTCGACACTGGAAGCTCTGATTGGCTGTGTATAAAATCCATGGCTTACGTTTTCCTTCCCTGAATTTTTAAAAGAAGTATAGCTTTGTTGTTGCTTACTTACTTTGTATGTTGGTTTTGAAAATCTGATGCTGGTGTCATTCTTTAGAACTTGTGAGGTATTTGGTCTTTTGTGCTTGGAGGCTTTGAGGGTTTTTTCCTTCATCTTTGAAGTTTTATTGGGATATGTCCCAGAGCTGAGTGTTTCAGGTCATTTTTGCCAGCTACCCCGTGTGGATCCTTTCAATGTATACCTTTAATCTTATTTTATTTCTGTAAGTTTTCTTGGATTATATAATAAATATTAGTTTTGTTCCAAGGTCTTATTTTTCTTTTAAGGGACTCTGATTTCTTCTTTGGTCTGAGTTCCACTTCAGTCCCTTTCTTTGTGTTTCTTCCTATGATTTGTCCATTTATTTAAAATTTTTGGATGTCTGATTCCAGGTATTTTGTTACATCCTACACTTTTGCTTGAGGAAATTTCATTCAGTTAGTTTTCCTCTGTTTCGTGGTTGTTTGGGGGGAGAATTTTTATTAGCCAAGGTGCTTTTTATTCTTATTTTTTGTTTCCCTAGTATCTTGGTATGGATCTCTTTAGTTGTCATCCATTCATTTTGTAGATTTGGTGTCATTTACAAGGTTCCAATTCAGTTCTACCCACTTCTTTTATCTAGTAGATATTTACATTCTCCTCTCCACCTAAGTGTTAATATTAGATGCCCATTAAATACACTAAATTGATTTGAAGCTTGGGTGTTTTCCGTATTCCAGTGATGATGATGGTGTGCGTGCGCACGCGTGCGTGAGATAGGGAAACTAGTTCAGGGGAGAGATGCCTGTGCCGTGACCAGGGATGGAGGCGGTGAGAACTAGCTGACGGGGATGCGTGCTGAAGACAGAGCCGTGATAAGGACTGGATGTGAGGGGTGAGGAAGTGAGGAGTCAAGGATGACCACAAAGGGTCAAGTGGACACTCGCCAGCCGTCTCTTCCCGAGGAGGGGAGGGAGCACGAGCTCTGTGCCTGAGCTCTACTCTTCTTTCTCAAGGTTACAAGCCCAATGAAGAGAAGCGAGGGGATGCTTGTGAAGGCGACAGCGGGGGACCCTTTGTCATGAAGGTAAGCATCACTGAAGGCCAGGAGCTGGTGGGTGGATCTTCTGAGGGTGCAGGGGGGTAAGGACGGACCCAGTTTTCAGGAGGAGTTGCCTGCCACTGCCTTGGACTTGACTCTGTTGGAATCCCCATGTCTCTTCCTCAGAGCCCCTTTAACAACCGCTGGTACCAAATGGGCATCGTCTCATGGGGCGAAGGCTGTGACAGGGATGGAAAATACGGCTTCTACACACACGTGTTCCGCCTGAAGAAGTGGATACGGAAGGTCATTGATCAGTCTGGAAGTTAGGGGGCCGTTCGCCTTCTAGGCTCCTCGCTGCACAATCGCAGAAACCAAGTCGGAGGAATTATTGTTGTGCTTTGTGCCTAAAAGTATAGTTCTCAATAAAAGTGCCTGTCAACAAGCCTCAGCGCTCCCAGTGCCATTCGTGGGCAGCTCTGGAAGAGCCAGTCCGACTGGATGACAGGACTTAGCGGGTCCCCCAGTCCTAGAAGGGGGGGGGGGGCAGGTGATGGGGAGGTGGTGGCCTGAGAGTAGGAGCACTGAAAATGTTCCGGACTTGGGGCCTTCGTGGGTTAGCTCATTTCGTGCTCGTAAGAGGTAGGTGAGGAAATCAACTAGGAGAAGCGTCTTGTCCAAGGTCATGTAGTTAAGAAAGGTCAGAGTTGGACTTGGAGCACAGAAGATACTAAAACCTGTGCTTTCAGTCGCTCTGCTGTCAGGGCCGTAAAGCGATTGTCCCAGGACCAGAGAAGAGGCGGGAGGAAGACTGGAGCGATGAGGGGTGAGTAGGTACACCTTTCTCTTTACCTCCCGCTTTCCTTGGAAGTCCCTATGTGCTTCTGCACGTCATTAAAATGACATCAGATTAATGCCCCCAACAGGCTCAGTTGTTTGAAGTGCCTTCATCTGAGAGTCTTGTGGGATATGGTGGTTCGGAGTGTGGGCCCCAGCGTCAGACTGTCTGGGTTCAGTGTTCTGGGATAGGAAAGGGAGAACCACGGACAAGGCCCTTGACTTCCGTGGGCCTGTTTCCTTACATAGAAGATGTACGCAGTGACATTACTTGCCTCAGTAAGGTTTTGAGGAGTAATTTAGGTAACGTGTATGGTGTACTTAGCCAAGTGCCCAGTACCTGGTAAGCTGTGCATAAATCACGGCCGCCTGTATGCTCACTCCTGCCTGGTGTGATCAAAGTTGCTCTGCCACTCCCCTCCTCTGGCCCCTGCAAATAGCACGTTAGTGGGGTTGTTGCTTCCTGGGATTTCTACTCACATCATCGGTATCAGACCTGAGCAATTTGTTTCTCTACGAAATGGGACTTAGAGGGTGTATGAGTAGATTCAGAAAGGGTTTGGAGGAATGTCTGAGTTCTAAGAGTCACAGCATGTTCTTGAAGGTTGCTCCTGGCAGAGGTCGTTGGTCTGGGATGGAGCACGGCGGACGCACCACTGCCCTTCTGCGCGGCTCCGCCGAGTCTCCGGCTGCACCACGGCCCGCTGCCACTCCTGTTCGGTGCATCTGTGGCTGGGGAGTGAGGCACCACAGCCTGCAACAGGCACAACACTGAGTGTCAGCTGGCGTGAGATGCCGATCACTTGATACTTCTCTGGGGACTGTGCTGTGAAGTCTCATCCCTGAGCTGGTTGGGGGAAGAACATGGATGCCACCATGATCACCATTTGTGACCTAGAATCTTCAACTAAGATCTATAAACCTCATGGTTTAGAGTGGGAAGGGACTGGAGGTAAGTACTTTTGCCCCCTTCCCTCCTCTTTATTTTCCCTTCCCGTTTTTCAATACTTTCAGGAACAGAGAATTGGGACTGAGTTCCTTTGCCCTTGTTTGGTTCTGGTTGACCAGAAAGCAGGGGGAAAACTGGGAATTCAGTGAGTTTGCAGGACCTTGGCGGCCCAGAGCTTTTTTAAAACTTATTTTTTAACGTTTATTCATTTCTGAGAGACCGAGACAGAGCATGAGTGGGGGAGGGGCAGAGAGCGAGGGAGACAGAATCCCAGGCCGGCTCCAGGCTCTGAGCTGTCAGCACCGAGCCTGACGCTGGGCTTGAACTCACGAGCCATGAGATCGTGACCTGAGCCGAAGTCGGACGCTTAACCGACTGAGCCACCCAGGTGCCCCCAGCCCAGAGCTTTTAACCAGATTGGGGAAATGGATTAAGAATTCGAGTATCCCAACTCTGCTTTTGAAACAAGGGTACACGTTCTCAAGATCGCTTCCCTTCAACACAGCTGTCAGCATACAAATCGCTGACCCAAGCACAGCCACTCTTTCCAAATACATTGTCCTAGCACAGCAGCAAACTAACTCCTTGGTCTTCCTTCCAGGGAGCGCCTACTCCCATGTTCCCACTGCGGGGGGCAGAGGCGAGTGTGATTCCAGGCAGCATGGGGGCCACCTGAGAACCACACTAGAAGCAACTTTCCGCCAGCCTTTCATTTCTTGAGCGCCAGCTGAGTGAAAGGTAGTCTAGAAAAAAGTTCCTTGACCCCAATGGCTGCCCAAGAAGTTGCCCGTGTGAATCCAGAGCCTCTTAGTGCTAAAGGGTTTTTCTGACTGTGGAGGGAGGCCCTGGGGAATTTTCCCGGAGGAGACTCCTCCGTTCCCTTTCTGGTCCTCAGACTGAGCATGAAGCAGCGGTGGGTTTAGACTCAGACGCCAGAAACCAGGCAGGAAGCTCCTGAACGTCCCCCCACCTCCTTGAGTCAGATGCTCCCCAATCCAGTCCCCGTGTGAGAGGCACCGCGGCCCGGCCAGAACGGGGCCCATCTTGCGTGCAAAGTGGCAGGAAGCCCGAGAGCTCCTTGGAACCACAGTGCTGGTGGGAGGGAAGTCATGACCAGGACCTCAAAATGGGGAAGGGACTCCTCTGCTCTCCCGGGGGCTACAGGTGGAAAGCAGGAAAGGTGCGCTGCTGCTCCTCCCAAGGGAGCAGAAGCCCAAGCCTGTGCACCCGGCCCCGGCGCTGCTCCGTGAGGGGGCCTCCCTAACCGTTCTGTGGCTGCCGGCCAGGCCCAAGAACCGATGACAGAGCTGCCCAGATACGGAGCATCTTGGGAGACAGTTCTAGTTAATGCAAACTTTATTTATAAAAGACTCTTAAATTAGTTGTATCATGCCATGCATTCATACAGAATACAGTGACCCTTCAGGGCTACAGGGAGAAGAGCTCACAAACTCAAAGGAAAAACTATTAAAGTTTCTAATAGTTAAAAGCTAGGAAAGATCAGGACGACTTTACAAATGAGCAGTTAAAAATAAAAGACAAAGGCTATGGAGACTAGTCGGAGCTGAGAGGAGGGCAGCTGTTTACAAGTCTGTACACTAAACTACTACACGGACAGTCTTCTAGAGGCAGGGCGCTGGCGGAGAAGCAGAGTATGTACAACGACTCGCGCCGCGGCGGCTCCTCCCGGACCCGCGGTGTGTGCAGCCGGCCAGTCTGTGTGCTAGGCCTGCCGAGGCCCTTCGACTAGGAGGACTCCGAGTTTAGTGAACTGAAGCTGCGGGGTGCCGGGGGCTGGGGCGGCTTCACTTGCGACTGCTCTTTATTCTCTCCAGTCTCTTTTTCAAGTCGTCAATGTTAGCCGTGGAGGACGAGGACGTGGTCGTGGTTCCTGAAGAGTGAGTCTGGTGAGAATCCAGGTCCAAGTGCTGGTGCTGCTCCCGGGACTCCCGGAGCTGAGAGAGTTTGCTGTGCAGCATGTCTGTGGAAGAGGCAACCGTGGGAACTGCTGGTTTGGAGAGCAGAGAGGTCAGCGGAGGTCGGTCATCTTGCTGTGGAGACAAGGGGAGACATTGGTCAAGCGGGTCGGTGCGCAGCTCTGGAACGGCAGCGGCCACTCCGTCCCCGAGCCACACGGAAGGAAAGGAGCGGTACCTTTGTGTTGTCCAGACCACACCGCTGTCGGAGGATTTTGAGTCTTTCCAGGTAGACCGACGGTCCCACCTCCTCTCCGTTTGTGTTACCAATGGAGGACACTGTGCTTGTGGGAGCAGACATACACGTGACCTCCGTCTGAGGGGAGATGCCTAGAGAGGAAGTGTGGAAAGGACACTCAAATGTACCCACGTCCCACTTCTAGACTGGCCTGGTTGATCTGCCACCACAGGGAACGATTTGGGACCTAGATATCGCCATTATAAAGACTGAAAAATCCAGAAGAGTCCATCTGGAGTTGGTGATAAAGGGTGCTCTGAAATTCACAAGATAAGCTGAGCGAGAGCTTCAGGAGTCAACAGAGAAGAGCAGACTGTCAGTTGGGCCGGCCATCTACATCTGGGATATGAGGGGTTGGATCTTGTGACCCTACGCCGACCTGGGCCATCCAAAAGGCCCACGCCACTGCTGGGGCTACGGGAAGTGTCCAGCCGAGGAACCTAAGGACTTTAAATGTTGGCAATGATTAGACGAGGTCTGGACGAGGTGACACACAGGAGGAAGTGCTTATGCAAACCGGGGGAGAGAGCAGGAGCTGAAGGGTACAGTGTATTCAAGGGGAAGAGGCGGAAACGGAGGTGTCCTACAAACACCCAAAGAAGGGACAGGAACGGGAGCATCTGTCACCCCAGCGTGGAGAGCAATATTCTGGCAGGAGAGGGGGAAAAACCAAAAAAATCTGTCACAGTTCTTAAATTCCCGAGAAGGAACAATAACAAAATGCAGGCATTTAAAACACCCAAAGATAATGCGTTACAAGATGCATTATCTAAACCAAAAAGATAAGGTCCTGGGACGACAAACTTCCTTACGGTAAACCAAAGAGTCGCACACAAGATTCCTCTAGGAAAATAGGAATCCCTAATGTAAACGTGAGGAGAATGCTCTGACGGAGAGTGAACGAAGAAGGGCGTGAGAGTCAGCGGTGAGGGACGTGTGAATGCTTTCCACACAAAACCGCTCAGGCATCAGTGGGGACACGCACGTGTGTTGCAAATGTGCTGTTCAGGCCCAAAGTATCAAATGTTGGATATCACCAGAGAGGACTTTGGGAGTGAGAAAAGGGGGCTCTGCCTCGATCAAGCAAACTATGGTATGTCCACTTACCACTTCCAACACCCCACATAACACAGTATCTACTAGGTTAATTGTTCGGCGTCTGTCTCTACCCTTGTGGATTATTAATTTATTATCTATTATTTATTTGTTAGTTTACGTATTTGAGACAGAGAAGTGGGGCTCATTCGAGGCTCGTGTTTATACCCAAAGCAGGGCTCGAGCTCACCAACTGTGAGATCAAGACCTGAGCCAAGTCAGATGCTTAACGACTGAGCCACCCGGGCGCCCTACTCTGGTGGATGTGAAATTCTAGCAGAGGCTTCTCTCTGTTTGCTGCCTGGCACACACAACAGTACTTGCCGAGTGATAGGAACGAAAGCTTCTCTGAATGTTAAGCTGAAACATTACTTCCCCACAGTGGAAAAGCCAAGTATCTGCAAATTACTGCTCACAGGATCTAGAGACAAAGGAAGACCTTGAAGGTGTCAGTTAGAGAAAAGAGAGATCTCTGTCACCATGCAGAGTAGAGCTCTCACATTTGTCCTGTATCTAGTTCTCTGTGAGTTCCGTGAAACTCCTCCTCTAACATTCCCAAATTTGTTTGCCTGAAAAACCGTGTTCCTTTGTGGTTTTCACACTTGATCTTAGCCAAAAGGCTGAGAAGCCATCCTTTGTGGTTTTCAGATTCCAGTCATGTTCTCTCTCACCACGTATCTTGCTAGGCTGAAGCTTCAGTTATATTCTCTGAAATTATTTTTCTCTTCTTCTCAACACCTTAAATTATGCCCCTCCAAGACCTTAAGATGTTTTTTCTTGAAGTGTAATGAGCAGAATGTCTACATATGGACATACCGTGGTTTGCTTGATCAAGGGGTGGGGAGTAGATGACAAATTTTAAGGAAGGTCTGAGACAGTGGTGTCTGGACAAGGAACTGATGGAACAAAGAGAGCCAGTCACAAGACCATCTTGTGGAAGAGCAATCTACATGTAAGAAACGGTTGGTGCAGAGGTCTAAGCAGGTACATAAATGCCTGGTGTGTTCTGGAACAGCAAGGAGGCTGGTGGGGGCTGGAGTATTCGGAATGGGAGTCGGAGTGAGTAGAAGACGCGGCTCTAGTGGTGGCCTTACATGTAGGGCCTCGTAGATCTCTAGAAGGCCTTTTGCTGAGAAAGGGAGAGCCTTTGGGAAACATTTGAGAAGTACTGTTTTGGTGCTATGCGTGGAAATGGGAAGGCGACAGTGGAGGCAAGGGGTCAGCATGAAGAACAGTGCGTGGATTCTGTACATGGTTTGCAGGCAGAGCCAAAAGGATTTCCCGACAGAGAGGAAGACAAGACTCAAAGGCTCTGGGTCTAAGCAAACTAGAAGGACAAAGTTGCCATCACCTGAGATGGACAAGAAAGGAAACAGCAGGTCTCCTCCTGGCTTGGAGGAATATCTGGAGCTTAGCAGTGACATGTTGAGTTTACAATGCCTACTAGAGACCCAAGTGGAGGCATCATGCAGGATGTATCTGTTGGGATTAGGAAGAAGGTCTGAGCTGGACCCAAAACAACACTGGGCCTCTCTGGCACGTAAACGGTATCTCAAGTGATGAGACTACATGGATTAGTTACGGGAATGAGAGTAAGAAGAGATGGTTACCGACTGAAGCCTGGGGAGCGCCAACATGAAGAGTTCAAGGAGAGGAAGAATCGGAGACCAAGAAGGAAGAGGCCAGGAAGGCTGCGTAGGAGGAGACCAAAGAGAGCATGGACAACTAGAAGCCCAGAGAAGAAATGGTTTCAAGGGCAGGGAACACTGTCCTTGTCAAACACTGATGATGGGTCAAGTCAGGTGACAGAGGTGACCACTGTCTGTAGCCATGTGAACATTGCTGGTGACCATTAAATATTGAGGAGCACAGGCATTAATTTAAATGTGTCAAAGCCTCCAGTTCCTGAGCTGGGAGATATTTTGAACTCATCCCTGAAGCTACTAGAGGAAATCATACCTGTTGATGAGGGAATACGGCCTTTGCCTTCTCTCTCCATCTCAATCACCCGAAGGCCTCTTTCAACATAGCTCTGGAAGAACTGGGAGGAATTTTTCAGAAATGGTTCAATGTCGGCATCTGAATATTTCTTCTTATATTCATATAACTCTGCTAGGCCCTGGTTAATAAGAAAAAGGAAGAGGAGGGAGAAATTAGTCAGTGGCCCTTCTCTATAAAGCAGAAGCCCATTTGGCTAGACCCTTTCCCTTTTACCTCTTTGGTGTTCTCTTTAGAGCCAATCTTCTTAAAAATCTCAGCCAAGAAATCATTCACTTTGGCCTTTGATGATTTTTCATCCTGAAATTGAAAGGCACAAAGGACCGGCTAGACCCGAGTTATTAATTAGGAACCCCCCCATGGTTGGATAAGAACTAAAGATATCTCAAAATCCAGACCTTACTGGTATGTTCCTGTGGCTAACAGAAGCACCAATGTCTACAGTGGAAAACACTAACATTCTGAGTTACTGAATGCCTCCAGCTGCAGCTTTTCAACTAAACTTGAGGAGGAAGGACCTTGGCCCATTCCTCCCTAATTAAGTAGAGCTCACAGTGGATTTATTTGGCAACCAAAGCCTTAAGCACAAGTACAGAAACCTTTCTTAGGGACCAAGAGGCACATGGTTAGAACTAGTTCATATTTGAAAACTTAAAGGTGGAAAATGGTTATGACACCTCAGCAGGAGAGTGGTCCCATCCCTGAGCCTTAACCTTAGACCCTCAGAAAGATGGGCTCCAGCGTTTACATCTGTGACAGGATCACCACCCTTAGTCTTTTGAGTCAGGACACTTACTATTCGAGATGCTCCCTTTTCTGTTTCCTTATCAGACTTGCTCCCGGTCTGGTCCATGCTGTGCTTCATCATCCGGCAGAGGTGGGCCTCCAGCTCAGATTCGTTCTTGTTGTCAATCATTGTTAGGTGGTCTAGGATCTGTGGGAGACAGACGCACATTGAAATGGCAGCAATGCCGTGATGTTCTCTCAAGCTCCCTCAGGGACCAGCTGCTGTTCTCACATACCTTGGGCCCTTTTAATTTGCATAAAGTGTGCAGCAGCGTCTTTAGGGTCCTTATGGGAAATTCACTTTTGCATTGCTTCAGTTTCTCTTTGGGGAAGACCTTCATGAAAATATGTATGTCCAGAAGAATTCTGTCCAGATTAATGCTGTTGATGGTATCAGGCAAGAGTCGAACCATTCTCCAGAGACACTATTGGAAAAAGAAACAAAGTTAGGAGGAGTGGCTGAAGAATGAGGATCACTCCTGGTACCATTCACCTGTCCCAAGCTCTGTGGTCACTTCCAAAAGATGGTCAGGGATATAAGTGTGGAACACCACCATGCCTTTTGAGTTCAGCTGCTATAACATGAACAATTTCACTCATTTCAAGCACATCACGGCAAGAGTGTGACCAGCCATCCATGTAATCATCCCCACACCTCCTTCACACTCCCTGGAAACGGGGGCCTTGGTGAGAAGGTATGGAGAATCGGGTGTGGAACCCAACAGTACAGCAGTTCATACAGCTTAACCAAACCTGACCCAAGGACACAGACTCAATTACAGTGTAATAACAATGTTATAATGTTGCAGATACGTTCACTTAGGGTTTTCCGTTCAAGAGGCTAAAATATTACAGGACAGGGCTATACTTACTATTTCCCAAAAAGGTATAACATTTGTCTCATGAAACTAATTACCTTTTGCTTCTAGGATAATTCGTCTTTCCCTTTTCATTGTTTGAGGCCAAGAACTGTTCAGGCCTGAGCCTGGGGTATAAACTCGAGACCAAGTATATTTTTTTTCAGGTGTTCCTTGGTTGATCTGAGTCTATGTCTTACTTTCAACTCCCCTCTCTGCACACTTTAACAAGTATTGCATTTTGGAAAGAAAAGAGATCAAATTATTTCAACTTTACCTTCATAACAAGCTCTGAGAATTTGGGAGAACTGGCTGTTGCTAGCAGGCTGTCTTGGAGCAAAACAAGTAGGGCACTAGAAAAAAAAAATCCCAACATGGTAACATTAATAAGTTTCAAACGTGCATTCCAATTAAAACCAATAGTTGAAAGGCCAAGTGTAAATATTCTGTATCCATCTAACAAATTGAGAGCCTATGGATCAGGATTGTCTCTGATTACTTGACATTCAGCTATAAAGAAAATAAACATCAATCATTTAAGCTTTCTCAGTTACTACTTGGTAAATGGTAAAGCTTGTCACTATTTTTCATTGTCACTGGTAGCTGAGAAACAAATGTACCTGAAATGTACGTGGAAGGAGAGGTAATCAACAAACATGATAGTTCTATTCTAGAAAATTCTTTATAATTTTTTTTAAAGTTTATTTATTTTGAGAGACAGTGCAAGTGGGGGAGGAACAGAGACAGGGAGACAGAGAATCCCAAGCAGGCTCTGCACCGTCAGCTTGGAGCCCACTGTGGGGCTCAAACTCATGAAACCATGAGATCATGACCTGAGCAGAAACCATGAGTCAGATGCTTAACTGACTGAGCCACCCAGGCGTCCCTATTCTAGAAAAGTCTTGATGCTGGCTGGCTTACTAAGTTGTTACTAGTTTTAGCTGCTGTCTCGGGTCAGAACACTTTAGGTTCGTGAGGAAGAGAAGAGTAATAAACAAACTTATTAGGCAAACCTAAAGTTATAATTGGTCTTAGTGACTTTGGTTTCCATGGGTAGACAAAAGAGAGGCTGTTTCAGGCTCAAATGGTGAGAGCATGGATATACCTCAGGATGTTGGTCTGGTCTGACTTCTCCAGAACCTTCACCACCAAGAGGTTCACAGAGCGGATCACCTGTTGTCCTTCCTCTAGATCTTCAATCCTAGAGTCCAGCATTAAGGTGATGAGGCCATGCATCAGGTCTTTCAGTACTCCAGTGGAGGCCTCCCGGGCAAGGCTTTCTATCTGAAACAGCTATCCAATCATACTTGTGTTAGGTATGAAAGCCAATATATAAAACAAAGAAGATAAATGTGGGTGGCACATTCTAGTAAACAGTTACACTGTATTAAAAAAAAATGCAGAGTATTAGGGGGAAAAAAACCATCAGACTTCCTCAAATCTCCAGAAATAGCCAAAACCAATTGGAGTGCTTCTTCCTTCCTGTTGTAAAAGTACTTTCTGTGTGAGTAGTTATCTGTGACAATGCAACCAGGGGTCCTACCATGCCTAATGAAGACACTGGCAGGAAGCAGAAATCTAGGTAGTATGTAAGCATTCTATTTTGTGTCCTAACAGTAAGGCACCCAACATCTAATGAAAGTAGTCCGTAGTCTGCAAGTAAAACTCTGTAAGTGATGTAGGATTCAACAGAACATCTACACAGATTCAGGTTCTAGAACCCAGGTAGGATGAGACTGAAAAGAAGCTCATGTTCTGTAGAGGTGGCCTTACCGAAATCATGTTGCCAATGATACAGCTATAAAGCTTGATGATCTCATCTTTCTCCAATTTCTCATCTGCCATATGTGTGTTGTAGATGAGTCTTAGCTGCATGAACGTGGCTATCAGAAACTGATCAATATGGCCAGACATAGCTTCAGCTTTGTCTTCCTGTCTCAGGACCTCATCAATCTGGTAACAAAAACCCCAAGATATGTTAACTAAAATTAAAAACAAAAACAACAAAACAACCCCCAAGATACAGTCTCCAAGCTTCATACTTAGAAGTAGCAGGAAAATGTTATGTCTATAATATTTATTAGCAAAGTACTTATAATAATATCTAACCTAGAAAAAAAATCCAGTCACTTTACACATAAATAACTAGTCCTTAGGGATTCAAACACTCAGCAGATACTAACTGAGCAAGATACTGTTAGGTAAATTAGTCACAGATCCTATTGTAAAAGGTTCACTATCTAGAAGATTAGGGAATATAATCCTTATGTTTAAATGTCTCATCTATTAAAGTGAATACCCATCATCTCATTTGATCATTCAACAGCTCTGGAGAATCAGTAAGGTAAGTTAGTAAGATCTCCATTTACTACATGAGAAAAGCAAGGCTCAGAAAGATCAGACTACTTAGTCCAAACTCAAAACTCAAGTTTTCCCACATCCTGATTCTGGTGTTCTTTTTGGTTTGGTACATTGGTTGTCACTAACAGTAAAATGCACTACTGTGGGTAAAACATGTATTTCCCATTCACTACTGTAAAAATACCTTATTTTTATGATTACATAAATACCACCCAGAGACAAACATGTCAATCTTCAATAACCGCCCCCTCCCCCATCTTTTTTAAGAGAGCATGAGAACGGGGGAGAGGGAGAGAGAGAGAGAGAGAGGCATACACACAATGGGAGAGAATCTCAAACAGGCTCCACACTTGGCACAGAGCCCAACTCAGGGCTCCGTCCCAAGACCCTGGAATCATGAGCTGAAATCAAGAGTCGGACACTCAACCGACTGACACGCCCAGGCACCCCTAATGACCCTACTTTCTGGCAGGGTTGTCCTATTGTGCAACTCCAGGGAGCACCATTTTGACAGACTGCAGTGGGAATGGTGCCTGCTGGTGTGGAAGCCAGGAGTCCTACTTTCATTTGCATCTTTATGCGTGTCATACCTCATTGGCACATACAATTTTATATAACTGGAGCTGTTTAACAACGTTGTGTCAACAAAGACACCATAAAAAATACTTTTTCTCCCCCCAGGGGGAAGCTTACCCTTTTTCTAAGGTAATTAACATTAACAACCTGGTCCACATCCTTTCACATTCACAGAGTCATATACAACCACATGTGCATGCACAAATGGGGTCAAGGTTTAGGTTGTTTATTTTAAAGAGGATTATAGTTCGTACATTTCTCTGCATCTAGCTTTTCTAGCACAACAGAAAATTATGAAATTCCCCAAAGGCCACAGGAATAGCTCTATTTTTAAAGACTGCATTAACAGTCTACATATGCATGTGCCAAAGTTTACTCAGTTGTTCCCTTACTAACTTTCAATGTGTTTCCGGTCTGGTTATTTTGTTTACTATAAATAAGGTTTCAATAAACGTCTTTGTACATGTATCCTAATATACTTGTGTTTTTATTTCTAAAAGAACGATACATTTCAAATGATGGCATAATACATATTACTGTGTGGTTTTCTTTAAAAAGGCACATTGGGGCGCCCGGGTGGCATGCAACGTCCATCCGACTCTTGGTTTCAGCTCAGGTCATGATCCCAGGGTCATGGGATCAAGCTGAGTTGGGCTCTGTGCTGAGAGTGGAGCTTGCTTGGGATTCTCATTTTCTCTCTCCTTCTGCCCCTCTCCCCTGTTCACACGCAAACTCATGCTTTCTCTCTCTCAAATTAAAAAAAAAGGCACTAACATTGCATTTGCATTTCTACATTTAATGCACAAGTACTGTTTTTCCACAAGCTCTACTGCCTGTATGTTATTAGGCTTTTTATTTTTTGCCACTCTGATGGCAAAACATGCTATCTTATTGTTACTTTAGGCTCCACACCCAGTGTGGAGCCCAAAGGAGGGCTTGAACTGATGACCCTGAGATTAAGATCTGAGTTGAGATCAACAATCAGACACTTAACAAACTGAGCCACCCAGGGGTCCCTTATTGTTACTTTAATTTGCATTTTGTGGCAAAGGAGGGCCTGGACCTCTTTTCACATATTTACTGGCCGTTTGGATATCTTGTGTGATTTGCCTATTCACATCCTTCAGTCATTTTTCTATTGGGTTCTCCTTTTCTCAAGAGTTAATAAAAGCTCTGTTTAGTGTAGCTATTAATCCTTTATTGGTCATCTGGGTTGCAAATATATTCCACAATATGTACGCAATATACTACTTGTCTACTGATAGTATATGGTAGATTTCTGCAGATTAAAATCTTAAAATTTTATATGTTCGAATGTGTCTTTTCTTATTCTTCTTAGGTTTCCTTCCTTGTTTTTAAATGTTTTCCCCAAGGGGCGCCTGGGTGGCGCAGTCGGTTAAGCGTCCGACTTCAGCCAGGTCACGATCTCGCGGTCCGGGAGTTCGAGCCCCGCGTCAGGCTCTGGGCTGATGGCTCAGAGCCTGGAGCCTGTTTCCGATTCTGTGTCTCCCTCTCTCTCTGCCCCTCCCCCGTTCATGCTCTGTCTCTCTCTGTCCCAAAAATAAATAAACGTTGAAAAAAAAAAAAAAATTAAATGTTTTCCCCAAGTCCCCTGGTTATTTCAAAAATTTAGGGGGGGTGATGAATTGTTTAAAATTTTCACAGGGTTACTTTTTTTTTTTTTAATCTCTTCCACATCTATGGTTGGTTCCTTCCTCATTCCTGATACATATTTTTGTTCTCTAGTCAGTCTATTAAGGAATTTGTTTTGTTTTACAAGAAACAAATTAAGAGTTGTTATTTTAAAAATCCATCTTAGGGGCGCTTGGCTGGCTCAGTCAGATGAGCGTGTGATTGTTGGGTCTTGGGGTTGTGAGTTCGAGTCCCATGTTGGGTATAGACATTATGAATAAACAAACTGAAAAAATAAACATCCATCTCATGAACTATAGCTTTATTATCTCCTTTCAGATATTTTTTATTTTTCTAACTTCTGATAAATACTAAGTTACTTCATTTTAGCTTTTTCCTAATAGCAAATGCATTTCAGGCAATATATTTTTCATTTTCTTTCTTTTTATTTTTTTTGTGTGCGGATATCCAATTGTCCCCGTATAATTTATTGAAAAGACTTTCCTTTCCTTACTGTTGAACACTTCAGTGACACATTAGTTATAAATCTATTGCGCCTATATGCGTGTATTTATTTGTGGGTTTTTTAATTCTGTTCCATTGAGTCTAGTTATTTTTATGTCAATATCACATTGTCTTAATTACTATAGCTATACTATACTTAAAAAATTTTTTTTAAATTTACATCCAAGTTAGTTAGCATATAATGCAACAATGATTTTAGGAGTAGATTCTTTAATGCCCCTTACCTGTTTAGCCCATCCACCCTCCCACCACCTCTCCAATAACCCTTTGTTTGTTCTCCATATTTAAGAGTCTCTTATGTTTTGTCCCCCTTGCTGTTTTTATATTTGCTTCCCTTCCCTTGTGTTCATCTGTTCTGTATCTTAAATTCCTCATATGAGTGAAAGTCATATCTTTCTCTAATTTCACTTAGCATAACACCCTCCAGTTCCATCCACGTGGTTGCAAATGGCAAGATTTCATTCTTTTTGATTGCTGAGTATTACTCCATTGTATATATATATATACTACATCTTTATCCATTCTCCATAGATGGACATGTGTGCTTTTTCCATACCTTGGCTATTGTTGATAGTGCTGCTATGAACTTTGGGGTGCATGTGCCCCTTTGAAACAGCATACCTGTATCCCTTGGATAAATACCTAGTAGTGTAATTGTTGGGTTGTAGGGTAGTTCTATTTTTAATTTTCTGAGGAACCTCCATACTGTTTTCCAGAGTGGCTGCACCAGTTTGCATTCCCACCAGTGGTGCAACAGAGATCCTCTTTCTCCACATCCTTGCCAACATCTGTCCTTGCAAAACTGAGTTGTTAATGTTAGCCATTCTGACAGGTGTGAGGTGGTATCTCATTGTGGTTCTGATTTGTATTTTCCTGATGATGGGTGATGTTGAGCATTCTTTCATGTGTTGGTTGGCTATCTGGATGTCTTCTTTGGAGAAATGTCTATTCATGTTTTTTTGCGCATTTCTTCACTGGATTATTTGTTTTTTGGGTGTTGAGTTAGATAAGTTCTTTATAGATTTTGGATACTAACCCTTTATCTGATAGGTTGTTTGCAAATATCTTCTCCCATTCTTGTCGGTTGCATTTTAGTTTTGCTGATTGTTTCCTGTGGTGTGCAGACGATTTTTATTTTGAGGAGATCCCAATAGTTCATTTTTGCTTTTGTTTCCCTTGCGTCTGGAGACGTGTTGAGTAAGAAGTTGCTGAGGCCAAGATCAAAGAGGTTTTTGCCTGCTTTCTCCTCGAGGACTTTGATGGCTTCCTGTCTTACATTTAGGTCTTTCATCCATTTTGAGTTTCTTTTTTTTTGTGTATGATGTACGAAAGTGGTCCAGGTTCATTTTTTTGCATGTCGCTGTCCAGTCTTCCCAGTACCACTTGCTGAAGAGACCATCTTTATTCCATTGGATATTCTTTCCTGCTTTGTCAAAGATTAGTTGGACATACGTTTGTGGGTCCATTGGGTTCTCTATTCTGTTCCATTGATCTGAGTGTCTGTTTTTGTGCCAGCAATATATTTTTCTGAGTTCAGCAGTTTCACTACAGGTTTAGAGGGAAATGCTTTCCTACTATTCACTATTAAGAATTTTTTGGTTTTTTAATCAAAGGGTTAGTCAGGAGGGTGTTTCATACTTTTTCCAAGTGGCCATTATTTTTTGTGATATTATTTATTAAAAAGTCTGTTGGGTTACCAATAAAGAATTTGGTGAGTATATCTTTTACTACAACAGTTGTTAAGATATAAAAAAATATAGATATTTTCAGAGACTGTAAAATTCTATGTACACATATATTAAGTCCGGTTTACTGTTTACTAATACTATTTTATTAAGGTTTAACAACGTTAATACAATATACAAATCCTAACAGTACATCTTAATGAAATTCTATGCATATGCATCTGTATATCTGCCATGAGAACAAGCTATAGGACATTGGTTGCACCCAAAGCCCTCTTCCTGCCCCTCCAAGCTGGTAAACTGGTATCCTGCCTTTCACCAGGGGTTACTGCTATTCTATCTGGTTTTTCCTTTAAAAAAAAAAAACATTCTGACCTCCAACTGGTTAAGAATTATTTCATTCCCATGTCCTTATCTTTCATCTACTACATCTGTCCCAATTCTCTCAACCTATAACTTGTCTTTTTATTTATTTATTTTTTTTAAAGTAGGCTCTACACCCAACATGGGGCTTGAACTCACAACGCTGAGATCAAGAGTCGTGTGCTCTACTGACTGAGCCAGCCAGGTGCCCTGCTTGGCTTTTCATTTTGTTATAAACAGAGTATCTTGTGATAAACAGATGTTTTCAGAAATTTTAAAGTAGTAAAAGATTTCTATTTTTTCCTTTATGTTTTTTTGTGTCTAGTTTAAAAAGAAATCCTTACATAATGTGAAGTAAAAAATGTTCTATTAAGTTTTCCTTCTCACATCTAGGTCTTTAATCCATCTGAAATATACTTTGGCGTAGGAAATAGCAATCTAATTATACTGCTGTTCCCGTGGAAGATAACCAGTCCTAGCACCATTTACTGATTAATCCAGCTTTTACCAAGGGATTTTTAATGTCTTTTCTGTTCCTTTTTTTTGGGGTGGGGGAGGAGAGAAGTAGGGGGAGAGAGGGAGGGAGGGAGGGACGGGGGGAGAGAGGCAGAGGGAGAGGGAAAGGGAGAGGGAGAGGGGGAGAGAGAGAGAGAGAGAGAGAGAGAAAATGAGCACAACCAGGGGATGGGCAGATGGAGAGAGGGACAGAGGATCTGAAGCAGGCTCACCACTGAAAGCAGAAAGCCTGATGTGGGTCCTGAACCCACGAACCGTGAGATCATGGTCTGAGCTGAAATCGGAGGTTTAACCAACTGAGCAACCCAGGTGCCCCCAATACTGCACAATCTTAATTACAGTGGCTCTGTAGTTACTGTTGATGTATAGTGATAAAGGACCTCTGCACTGTGTTATAATTTTAAAAAACTTTCTTGGGGTGCCTGGGTGGCTCAGTCAGTTGAGCATCCAAGTCTTGATTTCAGCTCAGATCATGATCCCAGAGTTGTGGGATGAACCCCGCAATGAATTCCACACTTAGTGTGGAGCCTGTTTACGATTCTCTCTCTCTCTGCCCCTCTCCCCTGGTTATGTGCATGTGCTCTCTCAAAAAAATTTAAAAAAGATATGTAGATTTAAAATTTTTTTTAATTAAAAAACTGTCTTAAAAAACTGACTGCTGGGGTGCTTGGGTGGCTCAGTCAGTTAAGCAACTGACTCGGGCTTGGTCATGATCTCGCTGGTGGTTTGTAGGTTTGAACCCTGCGTGGGTTTCTGTGCCGACAGCTCAGGGCCTGGAGCCTGCTTCGGATTCTGTGTCTCCCTATCTCGCTGACTCTCCCCCACTCACGCTCTCTCTCTCTCAAAAATAAATAAAACTTCAAAAAAAAAAATAAATTTCAGCATCAATTTCATAACTGTAGAACTGTTGAGATTTTGATTAGAATGGCTTTCACTGTATAGGTAAATTTGAGGCAAATTGGCATCTTGATAACCCCAAACCTTGTGAACATATTATATTTCCATTTATTTGGAAATTCTCTAATGCCATTCAATTTCCTCTATAAAGGTTTTACATATAAAATGCTTGATTTATTCCTATGTAAATGTTTTTGTTACTGACGGTTTTCTTTTTTTTAATATTCTCATAAATCTTTATTTATATTTTTAAATGTTTTTATTTCTCTGAGACAGAGACAGAGAGAGAGAGAGAGGGAGAGAGAGAGAGAAAACACAAGAGGGGGAGGGGCAGAGAGCAAGCGGGAGACACAGAATCCGAGGTTGAGCTGTCAGCACAGAACCTGACATAGGGCTTGGACTCAGGAACCGCAAGACTGTGACCTGAGCCAAAGTCAGACATGTAACCGACTGAGCCACCCAGGCACCCCTGTTAATTTTCTTATAATAAAAATATATAAAATTTACCATTTTAACTATCTCTTAAAAAAAATGTTAAGTTTACTTATTTATTTAGAGAGAGAGAGCATGAGCAGGGGAGGAACAGACAGAGAGAGAATCCCAAGCAGGCTGTGCACTATAGCCTGACTCAAGGCTCAAATACATGAACTGTGAGATCATGATCTGAGCCAAAATCACAAACCGGATGCTTAACTGAGCCACCAAGGTGCCCATTTTAACCACTTAAGTATATAATCCAGTGGCATTAAGTACCTTCACAATGTTATATAACCATTACCACTATCTATTTCTACAACTTTGTTATCATTCTAATCGGACTCCATACCCATTAAATAATAACTCCAAATTCCGCCGCCCTTCCCTAGCCCTGGTAACCTCTATTCTACTTTCTCTGTGTGTTTGCCTATCCTAGGTACCTCATATATGTGTAATCACACAATATTTGTCCCTTTGTGTCTGATTTATTGTATTTAGCATAAGGTTTCCAAGGTTCATCCATGTTATAGCATGCATCAGAATTTCATTCATCTTTATGGCTGAAAAATATTCCATGGTATGTATATACCACATTTTGTTGATCCATTCACATGCTGATGGACTCTTAAGTTGTTTTCCACCTTTTGTCTGCTGTGAAGAATGCTGCTATAATAAACACTGGTGCACAACTATCTGTGTGGGTCCCTGCTTTCAGGTAGTGGAAATATTGGATCTTATTGTAATTCTTGTTTAACTTTTTGAAGAACCACCAGACTGTGTTTTCCATAAATGGCTGTACCATTTTATGTCCTTACCAGTAATGCACACAGGTTCCAGTTTCTCCACATCCTTGCCAATACTATTGACCATTTAAAAACAATTTTTTTTTTTAATGTTTTTATTCAAGAGCGAGCGAGAGCAGGAAAAGGGCAGAGATAGAGACAGACAGAGAGAGAGAGAGAGAGAGATCCAAAGCAGGCTCCAGGCTCTGAGCTGTCAGCACAGAGTCAGAGGAGGGGCCCAAACTAGTGAACTGCAAGATCATGACTTGAGTCAAAGTCAGTTGCTTAACCAACTGAGCCACCCAGGTGCCCTATTTCCCATTTTTAGAAAAAAAAGAAAATCCTACTGGGGTATGAAGTAGTATCTCATCGTGGTTTTGATCTGCATTTCCTTAATGACTAAAAGATGGCAAACATCTTTTCACATGCTTACTGGCCATTTGTGTATCTTCTTTGGAGAAATGTTGATTTAAGTCCTTTGCCCATTTTTGAATTTTCTTTCTGTTTGTGTGGTTGAATTGTGGGAATTCTTTATGTGTTCTGGATATTAATCTCTTTTCAGATATATAGTTTGCAAATATTTTCTCTCATTCTGTGGGGTGTCTTTTTACTCTCTCGAGAGTGACCTTTGTTTGATGCACAAAACTTTTATTTGGTAAAGTTCAATTTTATTATTTTTTCTTCTGTTGCCATTGCTTTTGGTGTCATATCCAAAAAATCACTGCCAAGTCTAATATCATGAAGATTTCCCCCTATGTTTTATTTGTTTTGTTTGGGATACCATTAGGTTATTATAAAAGAGAGACATGGAAATTATTTACATGATGGAAGATTTCACAACTTTACTAGAATGGGCAGCTTCACATGACGCCATTTCAATAATGATTTATTTTAGCCTACATACTTCCTGAGAATGTCACCAGAAATAATCCTTGTCATCCAGAACTACTTTGGTGCTTCCATATTCTGGGAGAATTTTATCTCCAACTTTCATTCTAACTAGTTGAATCTCTCTCTTTTATCTAGAGCCCCATCCATACACTTTTCCTTGAGATTTTTCTGGAAGCAAAATGCCTCCTTTGGTTACAGTTTTGGCTATACTCCTTTCAACTAAAACTTGGTCAAAGAGGGGAAGAAACTTTCTAAACGCCTGTCCTGACATGACTGGCTGCTGCAGTTCAACTGTACTTTGCTTTTGAGCTGCCACCACCACAAGGAGAACCCTCCCCACCCCCGCCCTGCCCCTGCCATGTTTTCTTCTAAGAGTTTTAGAGCTTTAGCTATTACATGTACGTCTTTGGTCCATTTTGAGTTAATTTTTGTATATAGTATGAGTCCAACTTCATTCTTTTGCATGTGGATATCCATTTCTCCCAGCATCATTTGTTGAAAAGACTATCCTTTCCCCACTGAATGGTCTTGTCACTGTTGTCATTTAATTTGGTTTCAGCAGTGATCATCCTCTCCTTTCAGTCCATCTACTCAATTTTAAAATTCTAAAACTTTTTTTTTTTTTTTTGCTGGGGAGAATATATGTAATAAATAATCCTCGTTAAGTACTCTTTCCACATACCCCCTCCCCCCCAACCCTGTGGTCATCTAGTCCCCTCCAGCAGTTTCAAGTTTCCCTGTACCAGGAAATTCCCATTCTGGTTATTTTGTTTTATTCCTTTTCCCAATTACTGAGTCCCTTACAGTGTGGCTTGTTATCATTCTTTATCTAGTCAGGATTCACTCTTGGGTCTTTTTGGAAATCCTCGATTATGGCAATCTGAGCAGGGGAGACATAGCAGTTTCTGCCCTTCTAAGTCTGTGGTATGCCAGCTGGCAATCTATCAGTCATATGGCACAGCACCAAGAGCGGGCACTTCTGCTCTTCTGTCTCTGAAGGTACAAAAGCTAGAGACTTCCCAGCCTCAGACAGTGAATTCAGGCTTTTTGTTCGGCAACTTATAGTTCCTTGGGGGGCCAGGGAGAACACCAGGTCCTCCTATCAATAACACTCATACAGACCACCATTGCCGTTTCTTTAGGGGATATGCTGATCTCCACAAAAAGAGTCTTTCCAGGAATTTTGGTGTTTCAATCTTTTTCCCTGGGCTCTGCACTACTGAACCTCAGGTTTTCCTGAAGGCCCGTATGTGGAAAAGTCTTGTACTTATACAACACAGAGCTTGACATTTATACATACTTCAGACACCACCTACCTGACCTAGCAGCTACTCTGCTCAGAAAAGGCAGATGGGTTTGGATTGAAAGGGATGGAGAAAGGCAAGAGGAATGCATGCATTCAAATCATTGTTTTCCAAAATCCCCTCCAATACCAAAACTGTTAACAGGACACTCTTTGTAGAACAATAGCAAAAACCTTGTGCTAAGATTTCCAATTCCACCATTTCCAACCATCTGTCTTCATGGAGATGTCTAATGAGACAACACTCAAAATCAGAAGTTAGGACGGATGTTACTACCATCTAATCTTCAGGCTCCATTTTCTCCAACTGCCCTGATCACGTTCTTCATAGCTAAAGGCCAGGTCAGAATCATTCACTGTATTTACTCATGTCTCTTAGTCTCTCTTCAGTGTAGACCAATCCTCAGTCTTTCCTTGACTTTCTTGACCTTGACATTTGTAAAATATCCCTTGGTTTGCATTTATTTGAGATTTCCTCATGATTAGATGACATCAGGAATGTGAACAAAGTGATGCTGAATTCTCACTGGATCCTATGAGGTGGCACATGATTTTATCTTCCAGGGTGGTGTGTGCTACGCTTCTGTACTGTCAAATTCTCGAAGTATTTTTTATTTTTTGGCTACTTCTTATGTATTTGTCCTTTGTATTTTGTGGAGAGGTACTATGAAACTGCAAATATCCCATTTCTCTTCAAATTTTTTATTTCTATGGGCATGGACTGTGGTTCCCTATTTTCTTAAGTTTTTTTGAATTTAATAAATTTCCTGAATTTTATTCAGTGTATTAGGTTATACCTCATTACTACCACTATTTACTTTGATGCTCAAACTGTCCCCTTCAAACATAAGGCATCTGTTCCCGTTGGCCCCTGGATCCTTCTGACATGTCCCTATCATTCTTTGAGACTATCCTTCCTGTCTGGTACAATACGATGTTCCAGGATTGCCCTGTACTTTTTCTAATTCAGCCCTAGAATCTGCTCCTTCTCCAAGGAGCTCTCATTCCCTTTTAGTGGAAAATGGTATTCAGAAGATAAGATTTGGGAGTGCTTACAGCTGTTGGGGTATTGCTGTTCTCAGGTCCTCTCAATGAGACATGTATAAATATATATTATATACACATATAACACACATTTATACCACATATATACATACATACATATACACTGACAGTGATATTAATTTCTACATCTCTATAATGAAAACCATGAGTTCACACTAACACATCTAATTCCAACACCACAGTTTATTCTATTTTGCTTTCCTTTCATATTTGTAGTGCTTTTCTGACAGTAAGAAATTTGGGTTCTATTTTCCTTGTATTTCTTTGACCAACCTTTTTGCATATAACCAATCTCCCATCTCTGCCACCAGTTCTTCCCTATGCAGATGCCTACTTCAGCTCTGACTCCCAGTTCTGAGCCACCTGTGTACTGGCCTGCCCCCTCCAACATACGTGGATGTCCTTACCCTGCTGCTATTTCCAGCCTCTGGCGAATGCATGCAAGTGTAAAATAAAAAGCAAGGCTCTATGACAGCCATATCCTGGGAGGTCAGTGATGACAATGAGGGGTCCCTGTGCACGTTTTCATCAGAGCAGTGCTGAACGCTGCCTGCCTCCGTCAAATCTGCGACCAGAATGCAGCCACCACTCGTACAGCCTCTGCTGATGATGGAATTACCATCGTGTGTAATACCCCCATTACCTGTGTCAGAGCTTGGATGCTCGTGTTGATGTCACCACTGGCTACTTGGGAGATAATGAAATTGATTGTGGATGCTGTATTACTGTGCATGTCATCAAAGTGTGGAGAAACAGCCCGGATTCTAGAGAGCAGAGCAAAGGGAAAAAATTCAATCTTTGTTAGAAGACATCTCAGTGAGTTGGGATTATGCAATTCTCTGCTACCTCCAGGTCTTAGTAAAGAACTGCTCCCAGCCATACAGTGATCGGTTCTAAAACATTCTAATTGTACAGAGAGCTCTTTTCACATATGCACTCTTTTGATCATGCACTGCTCACCACTGAAATGAAAGAGATTAACTTACTTGGGTTCAGGAATAAGGACGGGTTCAAAAATGTCATCCAGTTTGTGCTGAACAAGCTCTGGCATTTCACATCGAACTGTACCATTGTCATTCTCAATCTCATCTAGATCCAGCTGGAATTCTCGGCGAACCATCTGGGCTGCCTCAGGATGCCCACTCATGCTTCGGGCTTGGCTAAGGGAAGCAAAAGGAGGTTCCTGAACTAAAAGAAACTTCTGAAACAAAGGACAAGAGTAGCACTGCCAGTTGCCCCAAAGCTTCAAGACAGATGTTCAACTTCTGGTTTCAGCCCCCCTGAATTATTTGAGTCCTTGAGTCTAAGGCAAATGCCTTCAATGGGCCGCAATTCATGTTCATGAATATCCTCAGAGCAGATGGTTTTAACTTGTATTTGTAGTAGCTTCCAAATTATAAGTATTCTCTCCAGTTCACTAAAGCCGACAAACCTTGTGTTGCTATTCCAGAGGGGGCAGAAAATAATTCATAAAATATACTTATACTGACTCAAAGGTCTCTACTTGGTCACAAATTTAAGAAAAATCTAGACTGGCTGGTTCTTTTCTGATAAATTATCCTGTGTTAAGTTCTTCTAATCATAAGCACTCATCCATGCAGTGTTCAGTACATTTTAAACTTTGAGGTACAGTCATCTCTTTTTAGGGATATTCACTCTTGATAGGTCAGGGCCAGCATTACATCTAAGCAATAGGTACTTAAAGTTTTCAAATTCAAATTGGTTAAAATTAGACGAACGATACAGCCCAAAATAGAGCTGTCTTTCTTAGAAGGTAGTATTTTGAGTCCCTAAGCCAATTCTGGGTTGCATGCAATTTACTCAGCCTTATCTGAAGAACAGAATCCTGAATATGACCAAGTATAACACAAGGAAGAAGGTGAACCAATAATTTAGCCACATGACATTGAGTGGCCACTTCTGCTAGCCAGTGGACTTCTGGGGAAGGCTTGACACATGGGATACTTATGGACACCCCTAACCTGTTAAGAGTTATAAACTCTAAATCAATTGCCCTCCAGAGGGGATGAATCCAAGTCAGAAGTTAGAAAGATATAAGAGCCCTGCTAATGAGAAATTAGCAGGCAGTACTTACATCCTATAAGTGCGATACATAATTCTGTCCACGGAAAAGCAGTGAAAGAAGGCACAAGACTATTTAGAAGTGGTTTTGAGACAAAGACAAAGACAATGAAGACTGAAGGATTAAACATTTGGCTACAAGACATTTACCCAGACACTCTGTCATGCATGATAATGGCTACAAGAACTCAAGATTATGTTACAGGATAAGCTCTTAGCACACAAGGCAAAGTCCACTGAGACATTCTTAGACAATTATCTCCATCTACATACTTGAGTTTGGAGGACATGTCCTCAGCTGGTCCCTTGCGCAGCATGTTGGCATTGGAGTTTATGCTCTGTGTGCGCTGAGGTCTCTCTTCCACCTGTTTTATTGGTGCAGCAGAAGGCCTCTTTGCTGACCGCTTAATCCTCTCCTCGAGCATGCTCATATCCTTTTCAGAAAGCTGTAAGAAGAAGCCAATTTATTACCACATACTCTACTAGAATATGAGGAGAATTAAAAACCTGGTTGGAAGACTCAAAAGAGTCAATATCCATTCACATATTGAAGCAAACAGAACCTGCTATGTTAGGGTAAATTCATTTTCAAAATACTAGCTACATTTTAAATCAACTATTGTTAAAACCTGCTATCATAAGAGAATACATGAAAGAAGGAAAGGATACAAAAAGAAAGGCCAGTAATAACTCTAAAGGAAAAAATCAAAGATTAAATGATGCTTCCTCATGTTTGCTGTGTCACCACTATGTGAACTATAGGTAAGAAGCTTCACCTGTGATCATCTATAAAATTCCCACCTGCTTTATCTCCTTTGCCGACCTGTAGTGAGGATTTAATTAGATTAGTACAGCTAAAAATACATAAACACAGTGTAAATACTAGGAAGTAAGTGGAATGAAGGACTGAGGTGCAAGCACAAGCAAATGGCTCAAAGGAAGTAAGGAATCTGAAACAGCACCTGATGTGTCTGCAGAATGTGGCTTATGGCTGTGGGACTCTTTTGATGTGACAGGTACCAGATTCTACATTATACACGAGTACTTGTTCACTACAAAGTAAATGCACTGAAAATTACAGAGCAGATTTCTAGACAGAATATAAATCCCAGACTAGTTCTGGATTTCCTGATTCAAAAATAGCTCTCGGGGCGCCTGGGTGGCTCAGTCAGTTAAGTGTCTGACTCTTGATTTTGGTTCAAGTCATGATCGCATGTTCCATGAGATTGAGCCCCACATCGGGTTCTGTGCTGACTGCGTGGAGCCCGCTTGGGATTCTCTCCTCTCCCTCTCTCTGTTCCTCCACTGCTCCTGCTCTCCCTCTCTTAACTTTAAAAAAAAAAAAAAAAAAAAAAAAGCTTTCATTTTCTAAAGCAAACTGTATGAGTAGAAGGCTCAGAAAAGAAAATATGATTTCCTGTAAGGCACATATAAATGTCCTGTAACAGAGACACCCTCAAGGGTTTATCTGGACTCTAAGACACATTGATGGGTTTAGTTTAATAAAAAGTGGTAACAACTTAGCTAGAGTTGAGATGGCATGAAAGCTGAACACCTAAGTGATTCTGCAATTCACAACATGTTAAAAATGTCCACAAAAAGTCACTCACAGTTCCAATCAGTTTGAACACCTGATCCCCGTGTACATTGTACACGGTGACGATGGTATTGAGGGCAGCATTGCGCACAGCGTTGTCACGGTCTCCAATGTGAATTGCTATCTCCTTTAAGGCTTTCCCTGGGGTTGGTTGGCAAACATTCATGCCATAGGACTCGACCAGACACCCCAGTTCTTCCAGGCACTCTGATGGGGGAGGAAGATTAGACTGATGAGACCCAACACACATTTGGCATAGGGACTTATCTTTGCTAGATAAAATTTCCTTGGCATACATAAAAGACTAAAATCTTATACTGGTTCTACCTAGAATTTTTCCTTGTTTATTGCCTTCTGATAAAACACACAATAATGATGTTACAGCAAGTGCTCCTGGAAGAAAGGGATGCCTGTGAGTCAGATGGCCCCTGTGCACTTGATTTTGTCACCAGGGTGGTAACTGAGTGGTGCCTGTGTCACCGGACACTGTGGCACCACCAGTGTGCAACTCATCATTCTCACAGTCCAAATCAGAAGATTGGAATCAATCACTCAGACACTGAAGAATTGTCCTTGTTCATCTACAAACTCTTTCTTTTAGAGGTCACTGCTGCATAGACTCACGCTTCTATTTAAATTGTTGCTTCACCTGCTCTTTGCTTAGAGTTTTTGGATTTGGTTCCTTCCATGATGAAGGGGAACATCTTGCTGGCTGGGTAGACAAGGCACATCCGGTTCAGGATGGCACGGACATCTTTACGAATGACATCCTTTGGTTCTCCAACCTAGTCGACAAGGAAAATAACGACTGAGGCATTTCCTGAGTAGCAAAGGGTCCTCCCATGAGTCACTACCTTTTGGAAGAATAGGGGCACAGGAGTAAGTGGTAGAAGGGTATCTTCACAGAATAAATGAAAAAGGGCGAGGGCATAAAGGATAGGAACTGAGGTCAGCCGGGAACTTGGGCAGTCTTCCAGAGTGAGAACAACGCATTACCTTGAGGATGAGATAAGGGATGAAGGAAGATGCTTCGTTCTCAGTCAGATGATATTCTTCCTCACTTAGCAGTGTGAAGAGCAATTTTAAATATTCTAGGGCTTTCATTAGGACGCTTGTATTGGTGTCAAAAAACCGCAGGGTAAGCCACTTTAAGATGAGATCCAGGCAACCAATTACACCCTCTTTTTCACTCTCCAAGTGCTTAAAACAAAAGACAAATAAGACTGTATAAAAATGTAAGTTCTATTAGGTAAGTCCTTTATAAATTTTACTAGAGTCCAAGAAGAAAATAATAGCTTTTTGAGCTATTTAGGACCTAAAATTATAGACATTTATTCTATCAAACAATAAAACAGCTCTAAAAACAGAGAACATGTTGTATTCTAGTTCCCTCTCAAGTCATGTGAATTTCTGGGTATTCACAAGGCTCAGTATTTTCACGGGTCTGAGATAATCATATTTATCTCTTGCAAACCTACATCAACCATGACAGCAAGGGCTTTATTATGATGCTGAAAGTCTGAGTGAAACATCTCATCTTGTAGCCACTTAGCCACGCAGCTAGACATCTGAGTCTTTAGTTGCTCAATGTATTCATCCCGTGGAGTAGTAAAATTCCACTTCAGCACCTGAAAAAAAAAAAACACAGTGAAAAGGGACTGTAAGATGTTCAACTGAAATGAGGCAGAGAAGAACTCCATTTAAAAGCAGCTGCAGAAATCAATTAAATAAGATATTTTAAAATTCAACAAGATTAATTTGTAATTAAATATGAGTGCAAAATGTATTCTTGAGCTGTCATACATCGGGAAGCTTAACTCTTAAAATCTAGGAATAGAATAACATTCAGCAGTTCTCACTACAAAGACCAATGCTCTATTATTGTATAACATGGTAGACACTATTGGTACAATTTCAATAAGGGGAAAATTTGAAATAGCTATCAAAATTTAAAAAATACACACCATTCTAGGAGGAGTTTAATAAAGATATATTCACACATGTGCACAAATGCCTACATTCAAAGATGCTTATGACAGTGTAGCTTATAACACTGAAAGACTAGAAGCAACCTAAACGTTTACATTGTAGGTTGGGGATAAAGAAAGGTACATACATATGATGTACCAATAAAAAGAATGAATGCATATAAACACGCAGATATGAATAGCCTTTAAGATATTTCAAACATCATTAAAAGAAAAGAATAAAACACAGAACAAAGAATATGGCATGTTCCCCTGTGCATAAAAGGCAGGCCATATATTTATACATATGTGATCGTATTGCATGAAATGCTGACACTTCTGGAGTAGCAGACAAGAGCACTGGTAATAATGTCCTTCCTATGGAGGAGGACTAGAAGGGGTGACATGCTTCTCACACTACTCTCTGCACATTTCATATTGCTTGAATTAAGAAAAAACAACAACATGTATATATTGTAACAAAAAAAATTTAACTGCCTGATAATACTAAAACAAATCAAAAGAGAAATGACCGAACTAAACAGATACAGTCACCAAATCTGGCTTTTATGATATCAGGCACAAGAAGGATTAAACGAGTGGCCTATTACCTATGTGTAGTTGACAAAAATCAATGAATACTTCCCATTCTTCAATTATAAAAATTAAAACAACTTTTATTTCTTTCCATTTGGAGGAAGAATAGGCAGTAGCTCCATTCCATAGTTCTTTTTGTAGGAACTAATGCTCCCATAGAGCCGTCTTAGAGAAATAAGCCATAATTTATAAGCAAAAGATTTAGTTCATTGTTAGATAGTTCACAATGAAATGAATTCCAGACAGCAAAGCTATTCTTGATTACAAAGCAAAACAAAAAAGCAAAAACCTACTGAGGATTCTTATCCCTTTCTTACCTTTAATCCTTTTTCATCTTTCATTCTTTGCTCCTTTCCATTTGGAACAACAATGAAGATAGGACCAGATTTGTCTTCATCCTCCTTTAAGCTGGTTTTGCTGGGCACTTTCTTTCCTTGTGCACTCTACAGCCAAGGTTCAGGGAATACTGGTTAGGAATGTGATGTTGCTGCACAGTAAGAGCGCACTATAAAAACCATACACTCTCCACACTGTATTCTCCATGATAGAAACAGATAAGTCACAGAATTATGCACGTTATGTTTTTGTATAGGTTTTTCAGAAATGTTTCTAATAGCATTCTCAGGTAACTGTTGGTTAGTCCTTAGACTGGCACGCAACATAGCTGGAAAAACTCTATTACCTGTCATTGGTTTGGGTCACAGCCATTGTTTATTGGACAGTTCTTTCTTGAAATCTTCAACACCATTTATGGTTTTCCATATTAATGACTTCCATATTAATGACATTTTGAATGACACTCACACACTTCACATCATTTAGTTGAGAAAGCTTTTCTGTTTCTCTGCATATAAAATATATCTCTTGGGGCGCCTGGGTGGCGCAGTCGGTTAAGCGTCCGACTTCAGCCAGGTCACGATCTCGCGCTCCGTGAATTCGAGCCCCGCGTTGGGCTCTGGGCTGCTGGCTCAGAGCCTGGAGCCTGTTTCCGATTCTGTGTCTCCCTCTCTCTCTGCCCCTCCCCCGTTCATGCTCTGTCTCTCTCTGTCCCAAAAAAATAAATAAACATTAAAAAAATATATATATATATCTCTAGGGGCACCTGGGTGGCTCAGTCGGTTAAGCGTCCTGGACTTCGGCTCAGGTCATGATCTCATGGTTTGTGAGTTCTAACCCTGCACTGAGCTCTGCACTGACAGTACAGAAGCTGCCTGGGATTCTCTCTCTCTGCTCCCCCGCCCAATGCTCTCTCCCTCTCCCTCAAAATATATAAATAAACTTAAAAAAATAAAAGTAAATATATCTCTATCATATAGCTATACCTGAGAGTCTCTGAACTTGATTCTAGGGAAACTTGCTAGAAACATTTTAAGTTATTAAAGTGGTTTTGAAAAATAATCCAAGAGTTTGAATTTTTGTATCAGATGGAAAAGAAAATAGTGAACCTCACTATATATATTTAATTTTAAAACAGGAACCATTATTAACAAAAATGTAGGAAGAGTCCAGTATTTCTAGTAGGCCAGAATTTCTTTCTAGTTCAAACAATGAAGTCATTCAGTCAAAACAAGTATGAGATCATTTATGTGAAACTGTAAACTGCAAAAGACTTGTGGTGGGGGGGGGGGGGCAGTATAGCATTAAGAACAGAGTCAAAAATACTTCAAAGCACATGTGACCAAAATACTAAAATAAGCACTTGTTAAATTTGGGATGAGGACAGTGGGGGAGGACAGGAAAAGAACAGCTTCATTGGACAGCTTAGAAGATAATTACCTTTTTAACTCATTGAATTAAAGGACCATGCATATGGAAAAATAACTGTAATATTCAGATGAATAGCCAGAGTGCCCATTGTATCTGGCATATAATAATAAACGCACTAGGTAATAAAATGGTTCTTAGTCTGGCATTTTTTTCATTAGTTACATGTAATTGATTAGATGGTTTTCTCTATGTATATTTGCTATTATATTTACTACCAACCGTACAGTTCTGCAATTTTCTTATATAAGTTTTTTTTTTTTTTAAATTTTTTTTTCAACGTTTTTTATTTATTTTTGGGACAGAGAGAGACAGAGCATGAACGGGGGAGGGGCAGAGAGAGAGGGAGACACAGAATCGGAAACAGGCTCCAGGCTCTGAGCCATCAGCCCAGAGCCCGACGCGGGGCTCGAACTCACGGAGCGCGAGATCGTGACCTGGCTGAAGTCGGACGCTTAACCGACTGCGCCACCCAGGCGCCCCTTCTTATATAAGTTTTAATCAATACCCTGAATACAGTGATAGGTTCTGAATCTTGGTATAGAAACTGATGACAATTTGCTGTGATTCAAAAACTTAATGAAATAAAAAGATTCCCAGGAGATTTCTGCCCTTTGCCTCCTCCCCGAAATATGTAAAGTTAAGCATTCGAACATATTTCTTTATTTTATTTTTAATTTTATGTTTGTTTATTTTTGAGAGCGAGAGAGACTGAGCATGAGTGGGAGAGAGAGAGAGGGAGATACAGAATCTGAAGCAGGCTCCATGCTCTGAGCCGTCAGCACAGAGACCGATGCGGGGCTTGAACTCACAGACCACAAGATCATGACCTGAGCCGAAGTTGGCCACCCAACCGACTGAGCCACCAGGTGCCCCTATCTTTTTAATTTTTTTTTTATGTTTATTTATGTTTGAGAAAGAGGAGACAGAGTGCTAGTAGAGAAGGGGCAGAGAGAGAGAGAGACAGAGAGAGAGAGACAGATCTCAAAGCAGGCTTCAGGCTCCATACTGTCAGCACAGAGCCCGACGTGGGGCTCAAACTGATGAATTGTGAGATCATGACCTGAGCCAAGTCAGACGCCTAACCGAATGAGCCACCCATGTGCCCCTGAACATATATTTCTTTAAATGTCCAACTCTGCATGGATGCTAAAGGGACTGGTGATTCATCAAAATAAGTCCCACTGGTGCAGGGACAGACGGTATTTCCTTGTAGACTCATTAGGATACCTTCTAGCACGATGACTTAACTGTGCCAAGTTTGAAGGAAGCTGATCACTACCTTCCTTTTCTTAAATCAGACTCAGCCTAAGTGATTCTGCCAGAGCTACATAGGACTTCTTTCTTCACTACTGCAAATCTTCCCCAAAGGTCTGCATGACAAAACCCATGACAGCACCTCTTGAGAGCAGGATGTCTCTGTTTTGGGGCCTTATTTAAAACAAGCCACAGAAACAGGCATAAATAATTAACTTTATAATTTGATAATATCAAGAGTGGTAATGTTTTTCATGCATAATATGATCTTTCCTAATAGAACGACATTGTGCATAAAACACACTTAAAAGCAATTCTACATCTAAGTATGCAGAGTTAACATACCTTTGCTTTAGAGGAAACTCCTAGAGCTTTGGCCTTTTTTGGATCAGGCTTGGGTTCTACAGTGCTGGAAACAGAATCTTCAACAGGTGCTTTGAGAAAAAAAGGGATCTACTATAAATATAAACTCTAATATCACTTTGTTCTGAGCAGGTTAAATATATAATGACGAGAAGGCCTACAGTTTTAAATGTGTCAATTTAGCAAGCATTTTCAGTTAGATTTTTTTTCCTAATCTTTTTTCAGCCTGACTTCTTTTTAAGCATAACCCTATGAAATTAACTCAATAAATCTACATCTGCTTTGCCAACATTTAAGCTGAAGTTTTTTTTTTAATTTTTTTAATTAATGTTTGTATTTATTTGTGAAGGAGAGAGAGAGAGAGAGAGAGAGAGAGAGACAGAGCATGAGTGGGGGAGGAACAGAGAGAGGGGGAAACACAGAATTTGAAGCAGGCTCCAGGCTCTAAGCTGTCATCACAGAGCCCGATGGGGGGCTTGAACCCACGAACTGTGAGATCATAACCTGAGCCGAAGTCGGATGCTTAACCGACTGAGCCACCCAGGCACCCCTAAGCTGAAGTTTTAAAACTATTTTCTAAATAGCAGTTAAGAAACCTTTTCCCTAGATTGATACATCCTTAAGGACAGGGCCTGTCATCTTTGATACTCGGTATTTATCATATAGCAAGATTCCAACAAATGGTGTAATTGAATACATACTTTGATACCAACAGTTTTACACATGTAAGATTTCTAACTCTGTAGCATCAACAGTTTCTACCCCCCTAAACAGAATAATATTATTTTATTTAATAATAAAATAGTAGAGAAGGGGTTAAAGAGTAGAGTTTTATTTATACACAATGGAATTTTAACATCAGGGTGAAGAAACCAAGAATTTTCTCTAAATGATTAGTAAATGTTAGAATAGATCAACAAATGGGCAGTGCAGTGGAAGGAGGACCCATTTGGGAATGAGAAAGAGGAATTCTATGCTGGTGAATTCAGGCACTGACTGGTCGTCCCTGTACCCGTCACTTGATCTTCTGGGTTTCTACATCTGTTAATAAAGGGGATTAAACTAGATGGTCCCAGTTCCCCCTCTAACTATAATATCCAATAGCAGAAAACAGTATAGAAACCTTAAAAATAAGGAGCACTTGCTTTCTGGAGTATTTCAATACATTATTCCAAACTCCTTTTTTGGACTTGGAAACCAAATTAATCATCTTCATACCTTCAGCATAGTTCATAGCATAAAACTTCTCAAGTGTTTGTGGTAGGAGGGTAAAGGGGGCGGGCGGAAGGGCAGGCCTATGATCTAAGCTGTTAGGGAAAATGGTAAAAAATGAAAGCTTGATTTCTTTTTCGAGTTCCCCTGGGCTTAACCCTCTCAAAATACCATTACCTGAAGCTGGCTGGGATTTGGCTGGAGCTGACCCTCCCATCGGTTTGGAAGCTGCTTTAGCAGATGCAGCAGGCTTGGCTGGCATGTTAGCTTTGGCTTTCTCTAGCATGGCCAGTACCTGATCTTTAGAAGTTGGCTAGGGAGACAATGTAACAGGAGAGGTGAGAGGTCACATACATGATACACTCATACTATGCTTACTAACAGAGCTGCTGTCAAACACATCCTTGAGCTCCTACTTTTGAAATACCAATGAAATAAGGGAGGCGGCACACAGTGCAAGAGAAATAACACACATTATGAAGTCACACTAAATTAGCTACCATTCTAGAAGGTCACAATTTTCTGCAGAGTAAGGTTCTTTGAGTTCTACACACTGTTAAATATATTTTTGCTGCATTGGGATTTCAAGTGAAACTCTTAGGAGGTAATATGATCTCCTGCCGATATCAATTCATGTTCAATATTTTTCTAATGGCTTTTAACAGCAGCAACAACAGGAAGCAGTACCTTTAGTTTCCCAGTGGCCTTGGCCATTTTCTCATATCCCAAGTGCATCATGAAGAACGGCAAGGCATCTTGGGCCTTCTTCCGCACATCTCCATTACGGTCCTCCAGGCAGGAGTAGAGATGAGGAACACAAAGGATGAGGTCTGTGGGGGTGGAACGAAGACTCGGCAGTTTCTCAGCCAACCAGCCCAGAAGCTGCCAAAGGAAAGAAAGACCAGTGACACACTTCAAGTGGGAAAGTATCACTTACGATCTTAGGCTTAATGATTCCATCAGTACGAAACACTGAATGAGTTCTTACACTACAACTTTCCAAAATAAAATCAGTAATTTTTATTGTTCAAGAAATTTACTATACTTAAATAATAGACACAAAGAAGATAATCTTCCTACAGATAAAAACATGGTTCCCTGGACCGTACTTGGGCATTAAATTATAAAGCTTTAATAGTTCTTAATGCATTTTAAAGATGAAAAACTTTCACTTCACTTCTTTAAAATTTCTAAGAATTATTCAGTAGAGAAGATGCAGAACACTGATTTGATCTGAAGAGGACAAATTCTACTACAACTTCTATTTCAGCCTTACATCGACAGTTTCTCTCTATTCCTTTAAAATAATTCATATCTGTATGTATTTTTTAAGTCTTTATTAATTTTTTAAAAATTTATTTTGAGAGAGAGAGAGAGTGCACATAAGCGGGAGAGGGGCAGAGAGAAAGGGAGATAGAATCCCAAGCAGGCTCTGCACTGGCAATGCAAGAGCCCGACATGGGGCTCAAACCTACGAGCTACGAGAGAACGACCTGAGCCAAAACCAAGAATTGGACGCTTAATCAACTGAGCCACCCAGGCGCCCCTGTATTTATTTTTTAACTGAAGTTTTTATTGAAATGATTATAGTCACATGGAGTTATAAGAAGTAATACAGAGATCCCATGCACATTTTGCTCAGTTTCCACTAACAGTAGCTGTATACAAAATTATAGTATAGTATAACTAGCAGGATACTGACACTGATACAATCCACTGATCTTGTTCAGACATCCCCAGCTTTACTATTCTCATTTGTGACTGTGTGTACATTTAGTTCTGTACACTTTTATCACACGTTAGTACATCTGCCACCACAGTCAAGATTTTATTTTTTTTAAGGATATATTTTTTATTTAATTTGAGAGAGAGCACAAGTCGGGGAGAGACAAAGAGAGAGAGGGAGAAAGAATCTTAAGCAGCCTCCACACTATCCACAAAGAGCTCAATGTGGGGCTCGAACACTCCAACTGAGAGATCATAACTTGAGCTGAGATCAGAGTTGGGAGCTTAACCAACTGCGCCACTCAGGCACCCCCATAAATTTTCATTTTTACAGAATAAATGTCTAAGATCAAAATCACTGGGTCATATAGTAACTACATATTTAGTTTTATAAAAAGCTAAACTCTTTTCCCAGAGTGGCTGTACCATTTTACATTTCCTCTAACAGAATGTTCAAATTTCTCTACATCCTTGCCAGCATCTGGTATTATTACTTTATTTTAGTAATTCTGATAGTTGTATAGGGATGTGTCACTGTAGTTTTAATTTGCATTTCCCTTATTGCTAATACTACTGAACAACTTTCATGGGCTTATTTGCCAGCTGCATATCCTCTTCTGTAAAACATCTGTTCATGTCTTTTGCCCATTTCCTTTCCTTTTTTTTTTTTAAAGTAGGCTCTACATCCAATATGGGGCTTGAACTCATGACCCTGAGATCAAAAGTTGCATGCTCTCTGACTGAACAAGCCAGATGCCCCATCTTTTGCCCATTTTCTGTTTTCTTCTTCTTTTTTTTAAGTAGGCTTCATGCCCATTGTGAAGCCCAACGTGGGGCTCGAATTCATGACCTGAGCTGAGATCAAGTCGGATGCTCAACCGACTGAGCCACCCAGGCCCCCCTTGCTCATTTTCTGATTTTTTTTTTTTTTTTACTGTTTTGAGAATTCTTTACATACATATTCTAAGTAATGGTCCTTTATTGGATGTAAAGTTTATAAATATTGTCTCCTGCTCTGTAGCTGACTTTCATCATCTTCACACGGTCTTTTGCACAGTAAAAGTTCTTAATTTTTACTGAGGTCCAACTTACCAAGTTCTCCCTTTGATGGGATTGTGGTTTTGGTGTCAAGTCTAAGAATTCTTTGCCTGAAGAATTTCTGTATTCTGAAGGTTTTCACTGATGTTATCTTTAAAAGTTCTACAGTTTTATGTTCTACATTTAAGTCCATGATCCATTTTGAGTTAATTTTTGTGTTAAATGAAAGGTTTAGGTTGAGGTTTATTGTTCTATCTATAGATGTCAAAGGCTCTAGAATCACTTGTTGAAAAGGCCAGCCTTCCCTGCACTAAATTACTTTGGCAACTTAGTCAAAAATTAGTTGATCAGATTTGTGTGGGTCTATTTCTTGGTTTCCTCTTCAGTTCTATTGACCTGTGTCTGTCCTCTCCTCCCCCAACCACCCATACCAGTTTCTTGATTATGTTAACAATATGTGAGTCTTAATATATGGTAGAGTGATTATTTCCATGTTTTTCTTCTTTGTCAAGATTGTTTTAGCTAGAATATAAATTTTAGGATAAACCTGTCTCTATAAAAAAACTTGCTGCAAGTTTGGTGGGAATTACATTAAACCTATAGATCAATTTGAGGAGAACTGACATCCCTGCTACATTGAGTCTTCCCATCTATGAACATGGCATGTCTTTCTATCTATTTACGTCTTCCCAAATAGATGAATTCTTTCAACAGTATTCTGTAATTTTCAGTATACACACTCACTCTGTAGTTGTTTTGCTAAGTGTACATGTAAGGATTTCATTTTCTTTGGAGTGATTGTAAATGGTCCTGTCTTTCATTTCAGTTTCTGTATATACACTGTATTATAAAGAAATGTGATTGATTTTTGTGTGTTAATTTTGTATCCTGCAGTCTCACTGAACTCATTTATTAGCTCTAGGAGTTTACTTGTAGATTCCTTAGGATTTTCTATGTAGACAGTTATCTGCAATTAAGGATAGTTTCACTTATTTTTTTTCCAACCTGTCTTTCATCTTTTTTTTAAATTCTTTTTTCCTTTTTTGGGGAGAGAGGGGGGAGAGGGGGCAGAGATAGAGAGGAAGAGGGGGAAAGAGAGAGGATCTCAAACAGGCTCCATACTCAGTGTTCAGCGTGAAGCCCAAAGCAGGGCTTGATCCCATGACCCTGGAAACATGACCTGAGCCAAAATCAAGAGTGTATGCTCAACCGACTGAGCCACCCAGGCGCCCCCTGTCTTCCATTTCTTTTTCTTGCATCGCTGCAGTGCCCAGAACTTGCCAGATTACGCTGATTAACAGTAGTGAAAACATATCATTTCTACTCGTAGGAGGAAAGCATTCAGTCTTTCACCATTAAGTATGACATTACCTTTTTTGTAGATGCGCTTTAGCAAGAAGAGGTAGTTCTCTTCTATCACTAACTTGCTCAGAGTTTTTGTCATGAATAGATGCTGGATTTTCTCAAATCCTTTTTTTGTGTCAACTGATACAATTATATGATTTTTCTTCTTTGGCCTGTTGGTACGGATGGATTTTTGAATGTTGAATTCTATTTTTATGTTCTGATTAAAACCTCTTGAACCTTGAACTTCAGAGTTCAAGAAAAGAGAAAGTTTCACAAAAAGGCTAGTCCTTTAAAAAATTCTATTTTTAGGGTGCCTGGGTGGCTCAGTCGTTAAGCATCTGACTTTGGCTCAGGTCATGATCTTACAGTTTATGAGTTTGAGTCCCACATGAGGTGAGTTTGAGCCCCACTTTGGGTAAAACACAAGTTCTGGTAAACCCCTCTTCTCTCTCTCAACCCCTTACTCACTTGTGTCCTCTCTCTCAAAAAATAATTTTTATTGTTAAAAAAGTATATGAGGTGCGCCTGGGTAGCTCTGTCAGTTAAGCATCTGACTTCTGGCTCAGGTCATGATCTTGCAATACGTGAGTTCAAGCCCCGCATCAGGCTCTGTGCTGACAGCTTGGAGCCTGGAGCTTGCTTTGGAATCTGTGTCTCCTCTCTCTCTCAAAACTAAATAAATTAAAAAAAAAAAAAAAATTTTTTTTTTTTAAAGTATATGAAAGGGGGGAAAAAAGAGGTACATGAGTATAAAAGCTCCAGGAATTTGGTTTCATTTTATTAACTGTTTCATAATGAAACTCAATTCTACCTCTACATGCATATTTATTAGGCAGGTCCACACCTAAGAAGGTAAAAGACATGAGTAAACACATTGTATATGTAGTACTTACCTCTTGCCTCAAGAAAGGATTTTCCTTTTTGAGTTCTTCAGAAAGATCTTCTCCCTCCAGCCATTCCTTCATGCCTGTCTGTTCTGCCCAAGCATTCACAGTCGCTAGGGCAGCCGCCCGAACATTGTTCTGAAGGGAGGAGAAAATTAGTAAAGATAGTATCAGTTATAGTTTGGAGATAGGGAGTGAAAAAGGTTGTTACTTTGGGGATATGAACAATGGAGGTTTCTCTAAGGTCCACATGAACATACTTGGAATCAACTTCTCTGACACAGAATCTAGTTCTATGGTTGTACTGAAAATCTAAAGTAGAAACAGAAGACTCCATTGTAAAGATGCTGTCGGTTAAATCAGACAAAAACAGTCACCTGGGTATAACATATCATGTAAGAGGAATTAACTCAGAGGTTCTGTTCCCTGAATCTCTGGGGCTGTTATATCCATGGTTATCTGCTAAAGAATGTAATTCCACATGGTAGAAAACTCAAGAGTTAGAATCAAATTACTAACAATTTGCCCAAACACTTACGTTTTCCTATTAATTTGCATTCGTAGCATGAGGACTTACTGACATGAAAAATATTAAAATATCCCAATTCTTCACATTAAATGAATTGCACAAAAATAAAGACACATTCAAATATTCAATCTAGGGCTAAATATAAGAGGCTTGCTACTTTCAAGGAGACTGATTCTAGGACTGTGAAACCGCAAGCACTGGAAGATTATGCTCCAGTGGTCCAGAACAAGGTGGAAAATAAAGGACCCCCAAATTCATAAACTTATTCACTCTTTTTAACAGCACTTATAACAATGATGTCATAATCCTAATAGCCAACATTTTTTGAGTGCACACTACACGAGACACTAATAGGTATCTTAGGTACAGATTATTTAGTTCTATAGGAATAAAATTTCATAGATAACAACACTGAACCTCAAAGAAGATAAATAACTTATCTAAGGGTCACAAAGCTAGTGACCTATCTGTTCACCTTCATATTTCCTGGAGGTAAAGATGTTTACTATTTTCCTTCTGATGTTCTCTTCCCTGCAAAGTTTATAGACTGTGTATGTATACTCTTACATGTACATCTAAGAATTATTCTTAGCCCATGAACATGTCTGGCCTATTCCAAAAAGGAGTGAGGTCAGGAGTCAGGCTTACCTTGCTGTCTCCAAGGACTGTGATGATAGGGATGCCTAAGTTCTTCACATGTTGCTTGATATTTGGGCCCATTGCTACGGCCAGCTGCTGGAGGATATTCAATGTTTGTTGCACCTAAGTGGGAAAGAGCCAACATTTGAAACCATGAGCAGGCTATGTTCAAAGTTTTTTTTTTTTTTTTTTTTAATTTTTTTTTTTTTCCAATGTTTATTTATTTTTGGGACAGAGAGAGACAGAGCATGAATGGGGGAGGGGCAGAGAGAGAGGGAGATACAGAATCGGAAACAGGCTCCAGGCTCTGAGCCATCAGCCCAGAGCCCGACGCGGGGCTCGAACTCACGGACCGCGAGATCGTGACCTGGCTGAAGTCGGACGCTTAACCGACTGCGCCACCCAGGCGCCCCTGTTCAAAGTTTTTTAAGTTTGCTGCTAAGTAGTCATTGCAGTAGGAAGTTTTGGGCCTATTTAAGAGACAGGGAAGTCAGTTTTTATGATGCTATTCGAATTAGCTTATGGTTAATTTTTAGGTGGTGGCCTTTCATCATCAGTTCATAAAGCTTGAGTATGAGAATTTTAGACCAGGGGCATCTGAGTGGCTCAGTCAGTTGAGTGTCTGACTTTGGCTTAGGTCATGATCTCACAGTTTCTGGGTTCAAGCCCCACGTCAGGCTTTGTGCTGACAGCGCAGAGCCTGATTTGGATTCTCTCTCTCAAAAATAAACAAAAAAAAAAAGAAGGAAAGAATTTTACAAGAGAGAGGATAATTTTATAATTATAATTTTATAATTTTAAAGGTAAAGCCTAGCTTAAGAAAATTCTCACATAAAAACCCAAATTTAAAAATTAGAAATTAAGCATGTTTATATGTATTACAAGCAGTTTTATATAAAGATATTTAATATTAGAGTCCTATAAAAAGCAAATCTGAGATTCATGAAAATTTGATTAATAAACCTGCTGTCTACCAACCTATCTGGAGGCACACTTAAGAGATTAAAGGAAGCTATTTCTAGTTCAAAGAAAATAAAGTGACCACCCATTTTTTCTTTGCAGATGAAGGTTAGTATTTAAAAGGGACTTCCTTCAGAGAAGAGGGGAGGGAGAGAAAAAGAACAGGTATATATGTTCTACGTACCAAGATTTTATTTGAATCATTGAGTCGACCCTTCAAGGCAGTTGGCAGTTCACCTATATTCGGTTGGATAAATTTGGCTTCATTGATAATACCTGCCACTTCATCTAGACCTTCTTTCCTGATCTTCCAATTCTTGTCACCAATCTTAGACACCAACTCTGAGGTGATTTTATCACTGAAAAAGCAAGGATGGAATCTTTAATTCCAGACTCCTAAAGAAATAATTATGTCACAGAAGTACTCTTGACTGAGAAAGAGAAGGTACCATTAGGAATTCACTAAAACAAAACAAAAAACAAAACAAAACAAACAAACAAAAAACTGCTACAAAAATCCAATAAACCATTTGCAACAAACCTACCTGATTTCTGTCCTCGGCAAAAGATCCACAACATCATTGCCCCCCTCATCTGGTTCATCTCCATCTTCTCCTTCATCTGTACCACTTATGCTGTGTTTGGAAATCCCTCTGGTTGGAGCAGGTGGGCTCTGTCCCTGCATCTACACACAAACAAATCAGTGAGCCCAATGAACTTGATGAAGGGTATGAGAGCAAACAAGTTAGAGAATGGAACTATGTCAAACTTTCCTACTCTTTCATACTACTTAATATTTATACAGTATGTATTTTAATTCCTAGATTCCAAATTTGAGACTATATAGCCAAAGGCATTTTTATACAAACCTATTAGAATCTGACTTTTCAATCATAAAGCTGTCTTTTGACTTGTAAGCCCAAGAAATACAGAGCAAGTCTGCCCAAACTCAGCAATTTCAATTAAAAAGTTTATTCAAGGAAGGTCAAATTTCTTTTATTTAAAATTATTTTAAATGTTAATTAGTATGCTTTCTGAATAGGCAGCATATTCAAAATGTTTGATACCCAAAGGTACAAAAGACCTAAAGAGGAAAATCTCCCCTCCTGTACCACAGCTATCCAGTTGGCTGCCTCACAGACAAAGCCATCAATTTCTTATGAACTCTTCCCAGGGTATTTTATGCATATAAAAATAAATACATATATATTCTTCATTCCAAAGGGTTAAAAGCTTACACTTAACTAATATGAGCATTCTCACGTCTACCAATGGATTGTATCATTTCTGGAAACTTTACCTTCTCAAATTCTGCATCTATCTGGGATAGGAGGGCAGGCTTCTCATCTTCAAAGAACATTCGCAAAGAGGGGCCAACATACAGATACATCACACCAAGTAGGGTGATGGCGGAAGTCCTCACAGCCTGGCAGACAGAACAAAAAGAACTTTCTAAATGAGAACAGAACCACAGGGATGGCTGCAATGTTCCTACATATGCTGGTATGTACTCACTGGGTTTGTTGCAGCAAGAGCTGTCTTCACATTGCTAATGAAAGCTTTCACATTCAGCCTAGAAGAAATAACATTTAGAATTAACAAATGAAACCCTCAAAATACACAACAGAATTTTATTTTTATTTATTTATTATTATTTATTTTGAAAGAGAGAGAGAGAGAGAAAGGCGTATGCGCATGCGCACAAGCAGGGGAGGGACAGAAAGAGAAGGAGAAAGAGAATCCCAAGCAGGCTCCTCACTGTCAGCACAGATCCTGATGCAGGCCTCGAACTCACAAACCATGAGACCATGACCTGAGCCAAGATCAAGAGCTGGAGGCTTAACCAACTGAGCCACCCAGGCACCACTACTCAACAGTTTTATAAAGCCAAGACTCTAGGACTGGCTCCCTTTGGCTATGTCCCCAAGTCTCACTTATTCTGTTTCTAGACTCATTTAAAGTGAGGATTAAATACTGTCTGTACGCTCATTGCTCCTAAATCCCATTGATGACCTCTCTCCTGAACTCCATTCATATATCCATGTAGCCTTTGTAACATTTTCCTTAGAATGTCTAGTAGGTGTCACACATCTCTCAAGGTCAAAACTCCTGTCCACACCCTAAACCCAAATCCTATTCTTCCCATGGTCTTCCCTACTTCAGCAAAGAACTACATCATTCCTCCATTTGCTCAGGCCATCCTTGACTCCTCTCTCTCCTATACCCATTTTCCTGTTCAGTTCTCTCAAATATATTCTGACTCCTAAGGCTTCCATCTCTACAAACTATGCCTAAGCCACTATTATTTTCTTGAAAGGATTATTCCGATAGCTTACTAATTAGTCTCCTTGAGTCTCACTATCTGTTCTCTCTGACTAGAGTCCAAATGATCCTACTACTCTTTTGCTCAAAACCATCTAGTGGTTTTGAACTTACTCAAAGCTTTGAGGCTCTAAGTGACCTGGCCCTGTTCTTTCTTGCATCTTGTCTCCTCCTCCTCCCTACCACCCAACTCATTCCCCTTCAGCTACATACTGAAAAACAATCACTCCTTGCTATTTTTAAATACATCACACATGCTCCTACTACAGGGCTTTTGCAATTGCTGTTCCCTTGGCCTAGAATGATCTTTTCCCAGATTGTCACAGCTAGCCACCTCAGGTCCTAATGGTCTCTGCTCAAATGTCATTTTCTCAGGAAGGACCATCCCAACCACTCCTAGGTAATACTACCTAACTTCTTATCCTTTATTTTTATTCCATTGTCCCTGTACCTCCGGATATTCTTTTCACTGCATATCGTCATCTGCTCTTACCGAAATAATGAGTCTTATGAAAGCAAGAATTTAATCTTGTCTATAATATATTCCTAGGGACTAGAACAAATGACTGAAACACCATAAAGTGCTCAATATGTAGTTGTTGAATAAATGAAAGATCATGGACAAATTAAAAAGAGGAAAACATTCACCTGGCTTTTATGCCATGCCAGGAAATTAGTTTTACACCAAAAATTACACAATTTTGAAGGGATTTTAACAATACCCTCAACTATAAATACAGACACACAAGTCTTTGCTTGAATGACACCTGAATAACTTTGAGAGTAGTAACTCTTCATTTGGTAGAACATAGAAAACTATTTTACAAGACATTAAGAGGTGTGTTGTAACAAACAGCATGGCACAAAGTAGAAAGGCTGCATAGTATAGCAGTTATGGTATTCTCTCTTGGACAGAATGCCTGGATTCAAATCTTGGCTTTGCCACTTCTGAACTGTGACTTGGACAGATTACTTCAGCTTCCTGTGCCTTAATTTCCACACTTATAAAATGGGACTAACAATACCTCACGTAGGTAGTTTTTATGAGAATGAAATTAAAGGAATTATTATTTAGAAAGTGACTGGCATAAGGGCACCTGGGTGGCTCAGTCAGTTAAATGTCCAACTCTTGATTTTGGCCCAGGTCATGATCTCAGTTTGGGGGATGGGGCCCTGCATCTGGCTCCTCACTGACAGCACAGAACCTGCTTAGGATTCTCTCTCTCCCCTCCCTGACGCCCTGCCCCCCTCTCCCTGCTCGCGTTCTCTCTCAAAATAAATAAATAAAACATTAAAAAAAAGAAGAAGAAGAAGAAGAAAGTGCCTGGCATAAAGAAAGCTCTATAAAATTTTGTTAAACAAGTATGTTCAAATGCAAATAAGTTAGATAAGCTTCTCTGCTGCCTGACCTTGAGAGCCCTTAATTCACCAAGGTGCATGATAGTTCTCTAAACAAATGTGATTACCTGTAAGAATTTCCAAATGCATTTGACTAGGTCTTCTCAGAACTGGCTTTTCTGTGGGACAATTGTTAACACTTAAGGAAAAACAACTTAGAGAACTCTAAAGTTAGTGGATATGAAAAGCTCTGGCTTCTCAGAAATAGCAGAGATAGGTGAACAAACAGAATCACCAGTTAGAGATTAGCAAAATATTTAATTATTTTGTACCTGATTTCTTTCTGACTTACCCAGAAAAACCAAATTCTTTTATTGCATTTGATAGCCAATTCAGAGTTTCTGATTGATTCTTGGGATTCTTCTGTGAGAAAGCCATTGACATAACCTGGAGTGAAAGAGGGAAAAAACAAAAACAAATATGTGCTTTTTCTCATATTTCTCACAGAAATGTGGTATGGCATTAAGGCAGAAGTGGATTAGGAGTGGCTTTTCCAATGCCGATAGAACTACAAGAATGCCTTACGAATGAGATATTTAACTCACACAAGAAAATGACGTAAGTGACATCTTATCTTTTTTTTTTTTTTTTTTTTGAGAGCAAGAGGGAGGGAGAGTGTGCGTGAGCAGGGGAGGGGCAGAGGGACGGAGGGAGGGGAAGGAGGGAGAGAGAATCTTAAGCAGGATCCATGATGTGGGGCTCTATCTCATAACCGTGAGATCATGATCTGAGCCAAAATAAAGAGTTGGATGCTTAACTGACTGAGCCACCCAGGCTCCCTTGTGACAGGAGTATTAAAAGCATTCTTGACTTTACAACTTTTCCTTAGTGATCACTCTGGATTATAATGTCTTAAGAGAAAATTATTCTCATCTTTTTTTATTTTAATTCTTAATGTTTATTTACTTGAGAAAGAGTGAGAGCAAGAGAGTGTGCATGCACAAATGGGGTAGGGGCAGAGACAGAGAGGGAGGCACAGAATCTGAAACAGGCTCCAGGCTCTGAGCTGTCAGCACAGAACCCGATGTGGTGCTGGAACTCAGAACAGTGAGATCATGACCTGAGCCGAAATCTCAGGCTCAACCGATTGAGCCACCCAGGTGCCCCTCTCATTTTTAAACAGAATATCTTGGCCAAAATAAATTCTAATTATCAGACAACAGTATATTATTAAAGGTAAGGATAAAAATGCAGAATATAAAAATGGTTTGACTTGAGAAGAAAAGGACTACCATTTAACTAGTAACCTTAAATTAACATTTGGGAAAAATCTGGGAAAAGTTGGGGAAAGAGAGCTCTGTTACTAACCTGTTCAGCTGTCCACGGTAACATGCAAGCTTCGGCTATTGCTGTCATAGCTTCTTTTGCATTGTTCCCACACTTTACATCTCCAATCTTGTCCACAAGGCCATCCAAGACAATCTGAGCTGAAGTTTTGGAAAAATTCCCTTTCTGGGCAATCAAAGCAACTATGTGAAGCTTCATCTGCATCACCTGAACAAAGGATAAGCATCATAAAGTTATGAGTAAGCCAAAGACATCGATTTACTTATTTTTATAGCAGCCTGAAGATGTAATACAGGAACAACTAAGAACATGACCAAACTAAAAATGACAAATACATTTATTTATTTATTTATTTATTTATTTATTTATTTATTTATTTAATTTATTTTTAAAATATTTTTTATTGTTTTTTAAATTTATTTTTTGAGAGACAGACAGAGAGCAAGTTGGTGAGGGGCAGAGAAAGAGAGAGAGGGAGACACAGAATCTGAAGCAGGCTCCAGGTTTCAAGCTGTTAGCACAGAGCCTGATGCAGGGCTTGAACTCCTGAACTGTGAGATCATGACCTGAGCTGAAGTCGGACGCTTAATCAACTGAGCCACCCAGGTGCCCCTATTTAATTTATTTTTCAAGTAATCTCTGTGTCCAAAATGCGGCTCAAACTCATGATCAAGAGTCTCATGCTCTTGACTGAGCCAGCTGAGTGCCGCTAAAAACAACAATTTTAAACAAAGAAACAAAATTATTTCTATCCTTGTTATCAATTAAAGTAGCTGGGGCACCTGGGTGGCTCAGTTGGCTGGACATCCGACTCTTGATTTCAGCTCAGGTCATGAACTCACAGTTTGTGAGTTCGAGCCCCCAGTCAACTGCACTGACAGGGGATTCTGTCTCTCCCTCTCTCTGCCCCTTCCTCACTCATGCTCTTTCTCTCTCAAAATAAATAAATAAAATATACATTAAAAAAAATTAAAGTAGCTAATTGACAGCTAAGAGAGAAAAAACCAAATACTCAATGTTTCAAAATAATGACAATGTTAGCACATTAAAAGTTTATGACTTTAGGGGCGCCTGAGTGGCGCAGTCGGTTAAGCGTCCGACTTCAGCCAGGTCACGATCTCGCGGTCCGTGAGTTCGAGCCCCACGTCAGGCTCTGGGCTGATGGCTCGGAGCCTGGAGCCTGTTTCCGATTCTGTGTCTCCCTCTCTCTCTGCCCCTCCCCCGTTCATGTTCTGTCTCTCTCTGTCCCAAAAATAAATAAAAAAACGTTGAAAAAAAAAAAAAGTTTATGACTTTAAAAAATTAATTTCTCTATACTCCTCTCACGGTTATTTGCAATAGTACTGAACACACATCTTGAAATACATAATAAATGATCATACTAACCGTATAACTCAGCATTCCCACTAGTGTTATCTGCAAAAAACTACAACCCTCATGCACACACCACACACAACAGAACTTGAGAGACTTAAACAACGTGTATACTTTTAAGTGGAAGAATGAAGAAGCTGTGAAAACAATTTAAAGATGTTAATGTGAAGATGCTAGATGTATGGCTCTTGAGACGCCTTTGCCCATAAGTATCTCCCTCTGTCCTGTTTGAATATTTAAATAACAGGAGTTGGTGAGGATGTATAGAAATTAGAATTCTCTTGCATTGCTGGTACGAATGCAAAATGGTGAAGTCACATTGAAAAAGTTTGGCAGTTCTTTAAAAAGTTAAACACAGTTACCATATGACCCAGCAATTCTACTTCTAGGTATATATCCAAGAGAATGAAAAACATGTTCACACAAACACTTGTACATGCAATGTTCACAGAGATGGTCAAAATGTGTAGCAACACAAACGGGTAAATAAAATGTTCTATATCCATACAATGGAATATTACTCAGCCATAAAAAAGAATGTAGAGTTGATACATGCTACCATATGGGCAAACCTTGAAAAGACTAAGTTAAGTAAAAGACACTTCATTCTATGAAATGTCCATGAGAAGTAATGTATAGAGACAGAAAGTAGAGTAATACTTGCCAGGGACTGTGGGTGGTGAGGGGGATTTGGGGAGAAGAGAGAGTGACTGCCAATGGGTATGGGGTTTCTTGCTGGAGTGATGAAAATATTCTAAAGTTACAGAGTGGTAGGAGTTGCAGAACTATGCAAATATCCTAAGAACTGCTGCACTGTACACTTTAAAAGGGTGAGCTTTATACTCCCTCAATAAAATTGTCATAAAGAAAAATACATACATAAAATTATCCTTTGTTACGGATCTAACACATAGGAAGGTATAAGCTCAAATCAAGGATGCTTCTTTCACCGATCTTAGAAGCTGCATAAAGAGGGGTTTTCAACATGGTGTGTGGGGGAGGAGGCCAGCATGAGAACCTCTTGGCAGAAGAAGGCTTTGTGGTACTGGACGGTATGGCTGAGGTGCTGTAACAGTGCTAAGGGAACACAGTGTGTGAAGGAGCCAAGGATCCTACAGAGGGAACAAGAGGTGGCAGAATAGAAGCAAAAAAGAGACTAGCGGGATGCCAAAAATAAACCTGATATATTTCAAACTTTTGTTTCCCACAAGGTCTATGAATATCTGAAGAGGACAAGGAAACTTTTCTCCTTTTCCTTCCTACATCACTTTCCTAAACCTCCCTTTGCACGGACGCTTTAGACTAAATAACAGCACTGCAAAATTTCATCTCTATTACCAGTTAATGCATTAAATTATGTGGCAATTTTTCACTGGTAATTTAAAGACCATTTATCTTTTATCCAAACAAATAAGAAACCTGTCTCACTGTTTATCCCTCCCTTGCATATGTGAAGATTAGGGGGATTCCAGGCCTAACTAATGAGGAGAAAAAAATATATATACATAAATTACACAAACAATATAGATAATACTTCCATATATATAAACTCCCAATTACACAAAGGTATAGTTCTATGTTTAATCAAAATGCACATACTCCATTGTTCACATTTAAAGTTAGATGACATACTGGCTGAGTGATTTAAAAAAAAAAAAGCTAAAAATCATTACCAAAATTATCTCTCTCTTACTCCATAGATGATATAATAGAAATTACTTGAATAAAAGATACTAAAATCTCCAATTAAAAATTACCTGAAAATTGGTTTCCTTCCATCCAGGTTTCTTGGCCAGCATCCTCACTAATGCCTGGCATGGCATTTCAGTTCGATCCATGAGTTCAACAGCCTTGAAGTAAAATTAGAGAATCAGAATTAAGGGTTTAATGATTAGTGAGGGAAACAGCACATACTGAAGTAGGTGACTTGAAGGAGAGAGAAGAATGGAAGTAAGGAGGGTTATAGAGAGAGCTTAGATAGCTTGTTACAGTGCTTTTTAAGTTGGATATCTGATGTACAGTTCTTATAGTAATACCAGTGATACTCTTTTCCCTCCACATTTCAGGTTTCACAAAGAATTTGGTCCAAGGAATGTAACAGTAACAGTTTTCATTTGCCTAGTTTGAGGCAGAAACTGCTTATACATATTTTGACTTATCTGATTTTCCTAAAAACATAGAGCAAAGTAGAACAGATTAGAAGTGGTTAAGTATTAAATTTCAAAGATGTGCAAACTCAGGTCTAAACCTGATGCATGGCACATGCAGGCCTGGAAGCGAGGTCTCCTGCCTCAAGTCCCAGTGCTCTTGTGGTTCCTCCACACCCTCCTCATTAGAATCATAGAGTATATGCCGAAAGGAACTTCCATGCTCCCTTCCAACACAGATTTCTGAAAGGAGCCTCTCACACCACGGAATAATATCTGTTCTTCCAAGAATCAAGACAACAAAGAGGAAAGCAGAGAAAGGGAAGAGGGGTGGTTTAAGTGGAGTTATATGTTTGCCTAGTAAGTTTAATGATTAAATACCATAATATTAAAATTCATCTAAACCTTGTAATTCAGAATAAACCTAACTTTCTTGAGTAAGTACTAAGTTATGAGCTTACAGAAGCCACAGAAAGCAGATGTTAAAAGATATACACTATGCAGCTAAAAAACCAGTCCCTCCCCATCCCCTCACCCCCTGCTCATCAGAGTTAACACTCTGAAACATGGTCACTGTTTATAAAATACAGCAAGTAGGACAAGTACTTTGTTGATGTCATCACTTCTCTGTAATGTAATGTTCTTTCACACTCAACTCATCCCCATGCACCTACCTTCTGGAACTCCTCCATACAAGCCAGCCTTTCCTTCCAGTTACTGCTGTCTAGAAGCTGTATACAGGTAGCAGGAAGGACAGCTGAAGCTTTTTCTTCACATACTTCTATCTGTAAGATGCAAAAACATTAAAATTAAGAATTGCTTAAGGAAACAGATGACAAGAATGTAAAAATGCTGCAGGCCGAACTACATGAACACTCCCATAGGTATCCTATAGTACCCGAGGTTTCTACTCTACTACCATAAAGGGGAAGGAAGGTCGTCCAAGGCACAGTTTCACTAAGTGAAAAATACCAATTAACTCTATGTTGTAGAACTCAGCAAAGAACTCAAGTCTTCTCCCAGTAATTGACTTTCCGTGGTTTTCTGAGTTTGAGGCATCCTGTAGAATACTGACCGAAAGCTCAGGCTCCACGATTTCTTTGGTTTCCAGTCCTTTCTTATTCTTGGTTCCAGTGCCCCCTGCACCTCCTGACGCAGCTGGCTTCCCCTTCTTAGGTGGCCCACCAGCCTAAAAGCAATTTAAAAGAAAGTTAAACTACTTAAGGATTTAGAACAGTGGTTCTTAAGCATTTTTGGGCCAGAGACTCCCTAAAAATTTGATTAAAATGAGGGACCACTCAACCAACCAAAAACCCCTGTGTTTTTGGTGCCCACAGAACTTAACACTTCCAAGGGCAGACAGATCTCCTGAAGACCATTCATGGGGAAATCTGCAGACCCCCACTATTAAGAACCTTCAATTCAGAATGAGCTAATGAGGTAAATGAAATGAAAATGGACTGGAATTATATGACATTTTATTTGAGAATTAACATTTGATGCCTTTAAATGCCTCTAAATCTTTCCTGCATTAGTAAAGGACAGTTTCTAACTTCTAACATTTACCCCATACTTCACCACAAGGACCCCAATAACAGAAAAATACATTAACTCACTGTAGAACCATGTAATTTTGAAGGAATAAAGTGGTTGTTATGGCAATGGCAGTAAGTGGCTTAACCATGTTGAAGATGGCCACCTTACTGGATCTTTTTATTATTGTTTGACCTACTTGTATTTCCCAAGTATATGATCATATGATCTGCAAAAATTATAACTGTGCCTTTTCCTTCCTTATATTAGCATTGGTCTTACTTCATTTCTTTATTTAATTGTATAAAGTTATTAAACAATAACGGTACCAGCAGGCATTTTTTGCTTTACTCCTCACTTTAACAGTAATGCTTCTAGTATTTCATCACTATGAAGCATGATGCTGACTTTTGGTTTGCGAGGTCTACTGCTATCTATAGATCTATTTCTAGATATTTAGTCATGTCAAAGAATCCATCTATTTCTATGTATTAAGAATTTTTATCATGAAGATATGTTGAATTTACTATATTCCTTTTTCAATGTCTGAAATTAGATTTCTTTTGATCTCTAAATGTAAGTTTTTTAACATTAATATTGAACCATCCTTATAATCCTGGAATAAACTTCAGTTGGTCACACTTTGTATTATACCCACTGGTTTCTATCTGCTAATACTGTGCTTAAACATCTCAATTATTTTACTCCAGTTTTGAAAGGTCAGAAGAAAATAGCAGTTTATCACAAGACACACAACCGACAGTAACATTAACATGGTAACACATATCACTGTTCACATCATTCCTTCTATCTATTTTGGTATTTGTTAAACAATGCCCCAAACCAGAAAGAAAAAATAAAATGAGAGAAGGCCAGACTGTCTTCAACATCCAGACTTCTTCTGAAACTAATGTCATCTTGAACATAATCTGAGCTTTTAAGGTGTAGTTAGCAAAACTAAGATGCTGGTTTTTTAATGAAATGAAAACCTCTAATACTTGCTGGTTCGTATCAGAAGTATGATTCTGTTGGTTCATAATAACAACCCGTTAGAAATTGAATTGTTTTCTGGCCGACAAAATAGAAAATTCTATACTTTTTGACTAACCAGAACACTTCTTCTGGATCCTTTTCTATAATAAATAGCACTCTCTGTATAGAGAGGTACTTCAATTAACAAATCTCCTACTTATCTTTTTTTTTTCTTTCACAGACATATATGTTTATTGGCTTAGTAGGTGTATTGGTAATACTGTCCTACTTATCTATTAAAGAGAAAAATGAAGCAGGTTGCTCCCCACTTACTTATTTTAAAGAATTCTTCATAAGAGAAAATCGACCAGATAAGAAAAGGCCTTAAGGTACTGTGCCCAGGTCATTATCCAGAGAGGCAACAGCTGGTGAGACAGAAGAGACTAGCTGCTAACCCCCCATTAGAAAGCTGAAGAGACAGCAGAAGATGAACTAAAGTACAAAGACTATAGTTAAAAGCACCTGGGTCCAAATACCAGTTCTGCAACTCTGGCCATTCACCAAATGTGTGCCCAGTTTCTGCTGTCTGCCAGAAACTCCGCTATGCATGGGGGAGTGAGCAGTGACAAGATCTTTACCCTTTAAAGTTTACAGTATGGTGGGGGGGGGGGGGGTTGGGGGTGTCAGAGTAAACAAACAAATGAACAACATAGGTATCAGAGTTGTTAGAGCATGTGTAGAATACTTAACCTTGCTGAGCCTCCATTTCCCTTTCTGGAAAAATAGGGATCTCAAAATAGTTATTTCAAGGGTTGTTTGATGATTACATGAGATTATTTAGGTAAAATGCTTCCCAAATGATGCTTTATTAAATATCAGTTCTCTCCCCTGACTTCATGCTGGTGTTCCGGGTGAGAAAAGAGAATAAACTTTCTACATCCATGGTAGATAATTTCATGCTTAAGAGAGTCCACAGGACAAATGTTCTCTAAAAGAATGCCACATTTGCCTCTAGGCATTTCCCTTCCACACTGTATAAAAGTAACAAGACCTTGACTGGTATGTAGACTTGGTGATGCAACTCAACGGCATTATCAGCAAAATGACCAAAGTGATGTTATTAATGTTAAGTGCTTTGCGATTTTATTTCTTTATTTAATAATACTTTAAGATCACTCAAAATGCACTCCTGTACCTTCATTACCATTTTTAGCTTTATTAAAGTTTACATAACCAAATGTATTGTTGGAACACTCTTTGTTGATGGATGTTCTGCTATATTTTAAATGTGGTAATGTGTTCATTTCTCAAATGAAATCATATTGGAAGGATAACCATGAATCCGAGACTCCAATCCTGTGTTACTAAATTCTAACTTTTGAACCATATTTTCCAAGTCATCTATTAACCTTAGTAGCAGGTGCCTTTTTTGAGGGTCCTGGTTTGGGTGCTGAAATGTCCTTTGTGTCCTTATCTCCTGCAGCCCCCGAGGCAGCAGTCCTTCCAGGAGCAGGCTTGAATTCCTTCTTGTCTGCTGCAAGTCCAGCTTTCTTACCATGTACCAGCTCTACTTTTTCTGAACATTCTTTGATCTAGAGAAAGAAATTGAAATGAACATCATTAAGCCCAACTTTGAAATATAATCACTACATTATTACTTAATAAGTTATCTAAACCACAACTATATGAGAATTCAGTTTGCTTAAGCAAAAATAAACAATCTACTTTCTTACATATTATTTCTACACAAATTAGAATTATAATAAACATTCAACAACCACATTTTTGATAGAAAACATTCATATTTAGAAAAGTAACTTTTTAGGTATTAGAAACAAATTTATCTTAAAATATCCTTTTCACTTCCTCTAGGGACAGATCACTCAGCTTTCTTTTCTTTGTGTTTTTATAATTTGAAAGCCATCTCTACAAATATCACCACTACAGCTTAAGATGAAATTTACATCCTCAAAAGCTATCTTTTCAACACTCCAGATCTGAACCACCAGTGGCAAATTAAATAAATTTCACAAGCTGATATCATCATTTTTATCTTCATGAAATAGAACGAATGAAATCAAAACAAAATCATAATGCACAGAGATAAGATTGTTGTCCAATTGCATTATAATCTGTCACTAACCTACCTTATCAAGCTTGAGTTTGTCCACATCAGCTAAGAATGGATTTACTGCTTTCTCACCCACCACTTTCAAAGCAGTGCCCAGTGCTTCAAATGCAGCATCTCTGACTTCAGGAGCAGAATCATTGATGTGCTGTGGTCCAGAAGTAAGCAAAATGGTCTTAATGTAAGATATTTTAGGTATTACTGATTTTAATTCAGATTGATGACTGTTGGATAAAGAATTTGCTTTTTACAGTTCACTGAAGCTAAGTGTAGTTTTCCTCTTGCCAACCAACAGTTACTCTTTCACAAATTCTTTTTGGGTCAAGGAAACCTTTGGTAATCCATTCAGCAAATAAGTGCTTCCTTTTCCTCCTACCCTCTATTTAAAATGCCGCACATGCAAATGATGTTCAAAGACTCCAAATTGTATGCCTGTGCTTGGCCAGATCCAGCTGAACACCAGTATATGGGCCAAATAAGAAACAACATGTTTAGCAGTTAGTGGAATCATAAAGCTAACTTGTGCTCTTCTTTGAGAACAGGAACACAAAGAGTATAAGAATTTGGATTCAGTTTCCAAAGCCACAGAGGGTCTGCTCCTCAAAAGAGCATAATCTACAGTCTGAAAGTCAAGTAGTCATTGTACATAATTAATATGGGAAAAAATCTTCCATAGGCATAAAAATTTCCCCCAGTTCCAAAGAGAGTCTATACCTTAAGTAGAGCAGCACAAAAGGGCTTTAGCAAGCTCTTTGGGAGGGTAGAAGCAGTGCAGTGGCGGAAGCTTCTGGCAATGAAAAGAGATGTCTGCTGTTTGATGGTTGGATTTTTATTATCCATTACTGCTAAAACATCCTCACTGATATTCTGTAGTGTGGTCTTTAAAAAGAAAACATGGTCAATGAGCTTTTCTCAACTATAAGAACAATCAAAATATTACACTGACAAAATTTACTTTAGACAAAAGTACAAATTCATGCTGTCCACTTACAGTAAGGAAGATTGCATCAATTGCCTCCTGCAGGGCTTGCACCACCTGAGGCTTCTTCTCTTTGAATTTTTCCAAAATGGTTGGCACAACCTATGAAAGTGAACAGCTGGAATATTATTTTGCTGGCAACAAAAATGAATGAGGTACTGACATGACACATGAATGAACCTTGAAAATATGCCAAGTCAAAGAAGCTAGTCATAAAGGCTTATGTATGATCCATTTAAATGATGCCATGAAATGTCAAATCCATAGAGACAGAAGTGGATTAGTGGCTGCCAGTGAGAAATGACTGCTAGTGGGCATAAAGGTTTTTGGGGGAAGATGAAAATGTTCTGGAATTAAATAGTCGTGATAGTTACACAACCCTGTGAATATATTAAAACCATTCAACTATACACTTTAAGAGGGTGAATTTTACAGTATTTAAGTTATATCTCAATACAGCCATTACTAAAGCAATGTCTGGTGCTACCAAAACAAAGTGAACGTCTAAGTTGAATAAAAAGTCATTTTTTTTCTTAAGGGCACAAGAACCTTATGCTGGAACAATTAAGGGTTCCCATTCTGTGCCACTGTAGCAGTGCTTCTCAACCCATTTTCTGCATCTACACCTTAATGCAACCATATAGTCATTTTTATCAGAGCACCATCTCTTATTAGACAAAAAGATTCTCAACTAGGTGGATTTAGGATACGGGAATAGACAGAGTGTATAATTTCTCTTCCCCTCTAAGATTCCGATATACTTCACCAGACTGAGATGTCTTCCACCCCTTCACTACACTAAAGACAAAGAAATGGTAACTGAAATTACAGCAATTTTGATCAGAAGGATGTACTAAGTTTAGATCAATAAAGTTGGAATTTTTATAATTATCTTATAAACTATCACTAATTTATTAAATATTTATTGAATACTTAATATCTATTGAGTGCCAGGCACTGTGCTAACAGGCAAATTAAAGTTGTCTTTTGAGGTCAAAAAGATATAGCAAAGTTCAAAGGCATTCAAAAAATATTTTTTAAGATTTCACAGAAGTGATAGAGACCAGAAGGAATTCAGTTTCCATGGAGAAATATAAAAGACTTTTTAATACTAGGAGTTAGTTATAAACTATTGAAAATCAAAATGTTTTAATGGTTATAAAGCTCAAGCATGCTTTTATATATATATTATTTTTTACCAAAAAAAAAAAAATAGCTTATAAATAGCTAAAGAAAGTAAACATGAACTATTAACATGTTTGATATCAAACACTATATATGATCTACTTTTGAGGGGGGGAAAATACTCCGAACTAGAAGCTTTATAACTTTAAGCTGCATAACAAAATGTCACAAAGCCAGAATCAGAATTCAAACCAGGCCAGGTAATCATTCAACTAGGATTTAGTAAATTAAAATGTATCTTAAAAATAGTTTTCTAGGTTAAAAGTTATTATTAAGACAAAAGTATGTTCTTCTTTAAATATTCTAATAAGTAGCACAAAACTGACCAAAAGCTAATTAACACACTATCACATAAGCACACAAGTATTGCATAATAAATACTACTGATTGCTAGAAAATGTTGCTTATCATTTTATTCCAATTCATGAATTGCATGTTTTACATGTTACATGATTTTACATGGGTTACATGTTAAGGGTTTTATGGACCCATATTTTTATTTCCCTGGTAACAAGCTAGTCATGATTTATTTTTATTTAGTAGAGTCCTTTTTTTTTCTTCCAGTTAAGTTCTCTGAAATTATGTTCAATGCTATGAGTAAGCAAGCTCCAAATGCCATAACTGAGGTTAGACATTAGCTTCACAACATAAATACAAACTATAAGGAGTCTCTAAAAAGTCAATCTAGGGAATCAAATGATCAAGTGGCTAGCAAGTTCAACCCTAAAGTTCAGTATGATCAATTTTCAGGATGCTGAACCACTCTAAGTAATTCAGACCAGATTTAGAGGCCAACTGACAAATGCCACAGTTAAAGAAAACATCTCAGTTTATTAAAACTGTTATCAAGCTTGAGTGCTTCTAAATTTACACAAAGACAGTATATTCAACAAATGTTTTCAGTCAGGTTTCTTAGAATAAATTAAACTGATACACTACCAAGACTCTAATCTATAGAAAATGTCTCAAGTATGTAAGTAGATTATTATTTTTCAAATAGGAAAATGCTATAAAATACATTTTAAATTTTTTTTTTTCAACGTTTATTTATTTTTGGGACAGAGAGAGACAGAGCATGAACGGGGGAGGGGCAGAGAGAGAGGGAGACACAGAATCGGAAACAGGCTCCAGGCTCTGAGCCATCAGCCCAGAGCCCGACGCAGGGCTCGAACCCACGGACCGCGAGATCGTGACCTGGCTGAAGTCGGACGCTTAACCGACTGCGCCACCCAGGCGCCCCTATAAAATACATTTTATATATTCATCTCACTTCTGGCTTTATACTGCCTTTCCTACTTTCATTTTTACTCTGTGTTAGTTATCACCAGTTTCATTTAATCCTGTTATACTACACATAATCTTATAAGAACAAAGCAGGATATTAATAAGTAAATAATAAGCAAATCAACTCAACTAAATATTTAGGTCATATGCCCAATTTTCTATATAAAGCTAATGAATTTAGTTATAACTGACATCTTTATTGAAATGTTTTGAGGAATTATGCTCAATTTTAATAAAACTTGATGAAAAATTCACTTTGCCCAATATATAAAGACCTATTTTAAATCCTAAAGCAAACTAGCCTGCCATTCTTGTTAATGTTGTTGATTTGTATCTAAAAAGGAGTGTTACTCACATGTCCTGCATATTGTCCAAATTTCTTCCTTAGTCCAACAGCTAGGCCAGTAAGACATTTTGCTGCCAAAGCCACCAACATGACATTGGTGTCCTTTCCAACAACCTACAAAGGGAGGAAAAAAAAGAAAACAAAATAGTCACAACTCAGGAGAAGGAGACTGAAAATTTATTCTTAAAAGAACTCTGTACCGTGTTACGCTAATGGACAGCCAATTTTGTTTCCTGCAAAAGAGGAAAAAGTCTTCCTTGACAATACCAAATTTGGGGGCTTCCCTTCATTCTGTTTAGTCTCTTACCTTAGAAGTTCTACCAATAACACACATTAAACCACAACTTCAAATAGTTAACTCTCCATTAGTGGTCATCTGGGCTGTCAGCATTGCACAACTGTGTAGGAGGGGACTCCAACACTAGCAGAGAAGCTGGAGGCTTGCTGACTTTGCTCTGGGGCAGGAAAAGCCAAAAGACAGTGTATCTCAGAGGAAAGACACCACAAGGCGGCAGCTCCATTTATACTAAAGGAGCACTGGTAGAAACTGCTCTCAGTACCTTCCAGAAGTCCGTGGGGGCTCTAAATTGCAAATGCCATTGCAACCATTCCTCTGAGGGAGCTTATGGCTTTGCAGCTGCCATTTTAAAGTTTATTTATTTATTCTGAGAGCGCGCACGCGCGCGAGAGAGAGAGAGAGGGCAAGAGAAAGTTAGTTCACATCAGCAGGGAATGGGCAGAGAGCGAGGGAAAGAGAGAATCCCAAGAAGGATAATGCTGTCACAAACTGAGAGGTCATGCATAACCTGTGCTGAAATCAAAAGTCGGATACTTAACTGAATGAGCCACCCAGGAGCCCCCTTGCAGCTGCCATATTACCTGATGATCATCAAGTGTGCATTTACAGTCTCTTAACAGAATCTCCTCCAGCATTATTTATACTACCATCCCCCTACGCTATGCCCCACAAAACCCAGCATTATCAAAGCTCAGAGGTAGTAGCTGCACCTGTGTCAATTAAGCAAGACAGTGACTATGCCTGGGTACCTTCCTGCTAAGATTTTACTGCGGTATACTGCTCAAGTCAGTTGGATGTTAAAAAGCTACTTTATTTTATTTTTTAAATGTTTACCTATTTTTGAAGGGGGGGGGGCAGAGAGAGAGAGACAGACAGGATCCTAAGTGGGCTCTGTGCTGACAGCAGAGAGCCCAATGTAGGGCTTGAACTCACGAACCATGAGATCATGACCTGAGCCAAAGTCAGACGTTTAACCAACTCAGCCACCCAGGTGCCCCCAAAAGCTGTTTTATTCTGACATGTCTCAGATCCTTGTTTTTTTCACTCTTCACTTTTTTCCCAAGTAGAAGTAATGCTTCCATTCCACTTTGGATTTTATTTAGTTTCTAAGATCTGATATTCCGTAAGTAGAATGCTTCCTTCCAGATTCCCTGAATTAAACAACCCTTAATGGCTAGCATGCCAGGAAGTTCTAGATGGCATTTAGCTGCACTCCCTAAATGCTGAGGAGTAAGGATGAAGAGTTAAGATTAACATTTATTAAAAACAAATTAGATGTGGGGCGCCTGGGTGGCGCAGTCGGTTGGGCGTCCAACTTCAGCCAGGTCACGATCTCGCGGTCCGTGAGTTCGAGCCCCGCGTCAGGCTCTGGGCTGATGGCTCGGAGCCTGGAGCCTGTTTCCGATTCTGTGTCTCCCTCTCTCTCTGCCCCTCCCCCGTTCATGCTCTGTCTCTCTCTGTCCCAAAAATAAATAAATAAAAAAAAAAAAACGTTGAAAAAAAAACAAATTAGATGTTATAATTTTATAGGTGCTTTATAATCCGTATTTAATTTTTCACCCAAAACCCTGTAGATAATATTAGCAAATTTTATAGATTTCAAAAATTAAATATAGATTAATTTGCTTGAGGTAAGAACTAGCAAATGTGATATGATGTGATTTAAATCCAGTTCTACTCCAAAGCTTTTGCTTTCTTTGCTAAAGCATATTCATGCTGTAAACTCATGCTGTGGCAAATTCATTTTCCTTATGAGAAAATGAGATCAGGGTCCTAATAAACATTTTGTTAAATCCCTAACTACTGTAAATCCATGGAGAAAAAAATTCCCTTCAGTTTTTTTTTTTTTTTAATTAAAAAAAATATTTTTTTTAATGCTTTTATTTATTTTTGAGACAGAGAGAGACAGAGCATGAGTAGGGGAGGGACAGAGAGAGGGGGAGAGACACAGAATCTGAAGCGGGGTCCAGGCTCTGAGCTGTCAGCACAGAGACCGACGCAGGGCTTGAACTCACAGACCGTGAGATCGTGACCTGAGCTGAAGTCGGATGCTTAACCGACTGAGCCACCCAGGCACCCCTCCCTTCGGTTCTGTATTAAATTCACTATTGGCATTTGTGGGGCACCTGGGTGGCTCAGCTGGTTAAGTGTCTGACTTCAGCTCAGGCCACGATCTCACAGTTAGTGAGTTCAAGCCCCACATCGGGCTCTGTGCTGACGGCTCAGAGCCTGGAGCCTGCTTCAGATTCTGTGTCTCCCTCTCTCTCTGCCCTGTCCCTGCTCGCACTCTGTCTCTCTCTCTCTCTCTCAAAAATAAATAAACATTAAAATAAAAATAAATTCACTATTGACATTTGTAAATGTTTGGATTACCCTTTTTTTTTTTTTTTTTTTTTTTTTAACCAAAAGAACTCTCAGGTATTATTTAGGTGCTAGGCTTCAGATTTAACATCTACATGTATATTCTAGGAATGGTCATCAAAAACATGCCAGACCCCATTCCAAGAAATCTTAGTTCAATGAATCTGGGATGGGATTTGGAGCCAGTATTTTAACATAGTTCAGAAGCAGATGGCCATCGATCAATCCTATTCTTAGGAGAAGAGTTCTCCTTATCCACCATTAGAACAGTAACCAGTGGAAGCTGAATCCTAGACACTGATGGTCCTAGGAAAGTTTTGAAGAGGATGTTGTAAACCTACTATAATTCAAGATGGTAAAGGATTGAATGAACTTATAGGTGAATAATGGATCAGGCCTATTTGCCTATCAACACATGTCAAACATGTCAAACATCCCAGTTTGACTAAAGTTGTTCTAAACTGGGAAATGGGAGTGAGGAAGGCGGAGAAGTGTTTATTTTTAAGACAAATAGAATATGCAGGGAAGGACTCCATTCCAGATTTGAAAACACTCTGTGACTCTGTTGTAGACTATAGGAAGGAAGCTTTAGCTCACAATGTTAATTTAACCTAAATAATGGGAAATATTCTATAATTAAAAGTGCTGTCACTTCTCCCTTTAAGCTAGGCCTACAATAAGATTTTAAGTACAGATGATCCTTGAACAACATGAGGGTTAGGGGCACTGATCCCCCATGCAGTCAAAATCCACATATAACTTTTGACTCCCCCCAAACTTAATTACTGATAGCCTACTACTGACCAGAAGCCTTTCTGATAACATAAACCATTGATTAGCACATATTTTGTGTATGTATTATATTCTATATTCTTGTAATAAAGTAAGCTAGAGAAGTTATTTTAAAAAATCACAAGGAAAATACATTTACACTACTATGCTATATTCATTGAAAAAAACCCATGTGTAAGTAGGTAGACCCATGCAGTTCAAACCTATATTGTTCATCAAGGGTCAACTTTAGTAACCATCTAGTATTTATCTTTAACTAGCAATGTAAGCTACTGGTTAACAGTAACCAGAACAAAAACATTCTGCTGACAAAGAGAGAAGTCAATGAAATTCACCATGATTATTGTGTTTAGAAAACTATGATGGGGCCACCTGGGGGGCTCAGTCAGTTAAGCATCCGACTTAGGCTCAGGTCATGAACTCACGGTTTGTGGGTTCGAGCCCCACATCGGGCTCTGCGCTGACAGCTCAGAGCCTGGAGCCTGCTTCAGATTCTGTCTCCCTCTTTCTGCCCCTCCCCCACTCTCCCTGTCTCTCTCTCTGTCTCAAAAATAAACAAACATTTAAAAAATTAAAAAAAAAAACTATGATGAATGTAAGCAATAAGGGGGGAAATATAGAAAATCCAAGTGAAAAAAGTCTAATAACACATAAGTCTGTAGAGTATATAATAAAAACACCTTGAAAACCCAAATCTTAATCTAAAGATATCAACCAACATCCATAGGTAATCGACAAGCAAAGAAGATATTGGGGGGAGGTGGGAGTAAGGGGCAGGGGAGAAGGTATCTTTATAAATGAAGGAACCTATAACTTGTGAGAACAGGAAAGTCCATAAAATATGCTAAGTCAGATGACAGTTTGAAAGAAGACAGTTTAAGAAATAATTTCAGGAATACCATAAGGAATTTCAAATGAGTAGTTCTTTACTACTTATATTAAAGGCAAAAAATAGGGAAATTACTGGGATTACTCAATATAGACAATAGAGAGAAAAGACTATGGAGGGAAGAGTGATCGGTCTGTAGCCTACTCAATTTCATTCTCTTATTTCACCATTTCCACGTTTTTGATAGGTCTCTCTTAAGTCAATATAATATGAATACGAAGTTTGTGTTTACATGTAAGTAAAATCACACACAAAAAATTTTAATGCCTTGTTTCAGGTTAATTTATACAATTGAAGTTAACTTTTCATTGTTTTAAATATTTTAACCACAAAATTAAATTTCTTTTCACTTGTTTGTAGCCTTTGATCGCCCCCCCCCCCCACTTTACCATGTGAAGAGGGAGAAGTTTCTCACAGAAATCTATTGTCTCTATGTCTACCTAAATATAAAATCCATGATCCTATCTGCAAATCAGCAAAAGATTATATTTATATTCATAATGCCAATGGAAATCACAGAACACTATTTGAAAAGCTAATATCCTAAGGAAATCCATGTGGAAAGTATCAACTAATATTTGTACCATTAGATAAGAAAAAATAAGAGCTTCTATCTGAGGCATTGAGAATTCAGGGCCAAGTACTAAGATTCCTGATAAAAATTATACGCTGGAATTCACAGAGAATCTGAAGTTCTCAAGACCATTAGAATTCCATTTCCTTCTCTTAGTGCCTTTTTACCCCTCCTCTTTCCTCCCAAGCTCCAGGTTGGTGAAATCTTTTCCCCCTGGGCAACTCCCTTCTCACTAATCTTGCCTGGGTCTGGGTTCTTCAGGATTGGAAGATGGAAGACTAAAAGATTGTGACAAATCATATCTCTGCTTCCAAATCTCACTTGGAAGAAAGTGTGGGAGGCTGAGAATGAGAAAACATAGTCCGTTCTCATTATTCATGGGTTTCATATTTGCGAATTCACCTACTCGTTAACGTTTATTTATAACCCCCAAAATCAATTCTCGCAGCACTCTCCTGGTCATTCAGACAAGCAAAGAGCTGTGGAAAATCTGAGTTGCCTGGTGTGCACATTCCCAGCTGAGAATGAACAAAGCAACACTCTGACTTCTTTCAGCTCTCATACTGTAAACAGTATCTTTTTCATGGTCTGTTTAGTGCCACATTTCTTTTTCTTTTTTTTTTTCATTTTTGTGATTTTCGTTGCTGCTTTCACTGTTTAAAATGGCCCCCAAGGGCAGTGAAGTGCTGTCTAGTGATCCTAAGCACAAAAAGGCCGTGATATGCCTCACGCAGAAATTATGTGTGTTAAATAAGCTTTATGCAAGGCATGAGTTATAGTGCTGCTATCCCTGAGTTCACCGTTAATGCATCAATAATATATATTAAATGAGACATCTTCAAACAGAATAAAATAAGTTATGTATTGACTGGTTGATGAAATGTTGAGACCAAAGAGTCACAGGACCCTAAGCCCTGTGCCCTGTGTTCCCTTAGGAGCAATGGTTTGGTATTTGCTATTCAGTGTTTTGGTGACTTTACAGAACATAAGTACCACGAATAATGAGAATAACTATACTTACATGTGCATATAATTAAAAATTAACCTCCTCTCTCACCATTCTAGTCCTTTGTAATTTCAGGCTGAAGAAGCAAATGAAACAAAGTTTTCTATATTTAAGAACATGTCTTCTCAGAGTTTGTTCTTAAGCTCTACACCTATGTCCACAGTGTTTGATCTAAATTTTCAGATTTTATGGAAAGCCACTACATATAAATTTATCCACCAACAGCATTCAACTTGGTTAAACCTAAGCGACACCAAACCAAAATACCAAAGTGTTTTCTAAAAACATTTCTTTCTTATTTAGCACTTACCTGCTTTATAATGACCACATTTCCCTACATCCTTTACTTTGCACGCAGATATACAAGGTGGCATCATTAGCTATCTAATGGAAAAATATGCCTCATATTTAGTATTCGTCCCATTAAATAGAGCCAATTTAAATAGTTCATCCTACAGGGGCGCCTGGGTGGCTCAGTCACTTAAGCATCAGACTTTGGCTCAGGTCATGATCTCATGGTTTGTAAGTTTGAGCCCTGCGTTGGGATCTGTGCTCACAGCTCGAAGCCTGGAGCCTGCTTCAAATTATGTATCTCCCTCTCTCTCTGCCCCTCTCCCACTTGCTCGCGCGCGCTCTCTCTCTCTCTCTCTCTCAAAAGTAAATAAACATTAAAAAATAAATTAAAAAAATAATAGGGGCCCCTGGGTGGCTCAGTTGGTTAAGCATCTGACTTCGGCTCAGGTCATGATCTCACAGTCTGTGAGTTCAAGCCCCAAGTCTGGCTCTATGCTGACAGCTCAGAGCCTAGAGCCTGCTTCAGACTCTGTGTCTCCCTCTCTCTCTCCCCCTCCCCTGATCATGCTCTGTCTCTCTGTGTCTCAAAAATAAATAAACATTAAAAAAAAAAATAAAATAAATAGTTCATCCTATGGAATTATAAAACTGGAATATTTGGTTCTATATTAGCAAGATCCTCTTTTTCTTGAGGTCTGTATATGCTATAAGACAGCATACTTAGAGTAAGTGATAATAAACAAAGAATAAAAACCAATCCCTCCACACTAACTTAGGACACAATCCCTCCACACTAACATAGGACAATCACTTTAAACAATCCTTTAAAAGGGCATGCCTGGGGCACCTGGGGTGGCTTAGTCAGTTAAGCGTCTGACTTTGGCTCAGGTCATGATCTCATGGTTTGTGGGTTTGAGCCCCACATTGGGCTCTGTGTGGACAGCTCAGAGCCTGGAGCCTGCTTTGGATTCTGTGTCTCCCTCTCTCTTTCCGCCCCTCCCCCGCTCATGCTCTGTCTCTCTCAAAAAAAAAAAAAAATCATAATTAAAAAAAAAAAAGGGGGGCGCCTGGGTGGCGCAGTCGGTTAAGCGTCCGACTTCAGCCAGGTCACGATCTCGCGGTCCGTGAGTTCGAGCCCCACGTCAGGCTCTGGGCTGATGGCTCGGAGCCTGGAGCCTGTTTACGATTCTGTGTCTCCCTCTCTCTCTGCCCCTCCCCCGTTCATGCTCTGTCTCTCTCTGTCCCAAAAATAAAAAATAAAAAACGTTGAAAAAAAAAAATTTAAAAAAAAAAAAAAAAAAAAAAGGGTATGCCTATAATTAGAAAACCATCAATAGTGTTCCTTAAATGGCAATGTAGTTGTGATAAAAACAATGACAGATGATGAGAAATTCAAAGGCCTGGTCTGTTGTTGAGATACCAATGTACCAATGTTGACACTCTTCATGTTTACCTTCTTTAATGCTTTTACTAAATCTGCATAATCGCCTGCTTCCAGTTTGGGGTTTTTCACTAGTACTTCTACAGCCTCCAGGGCTTCTTTTCTCTCTTGCCATTTTTTTGCCTCCTGCAAGACATAGTATGAGTCACTTATAGAACAGAAAATAAGGCAAAATAAGAAAATAAAAGTCTATTTCTTGCATGCTCCTAATTCAAAGATACACAATTATCTTTTGTTTTCAGAAATTTTTTTCTAAAGCTGGTTAAAAAATAAAATTGCAAAATTGTGCGGCAAATCAGAATGATTTGCTCATGTATACATATAAAATTTTGTTCATACATAGTAAGTATTTTCATAACATTTCATAACCCTAAAAGTTCTACAAGTAAAAGAATGGGATACCACAGACTTTTCCTTCTCATTTTCTAGGCAAATGTTAGTAAACAAGTATTAAACAGAAAACACTGCTAGAAAGCATTTCTAGCATATCTCACAGGTGAAAGGAATGTCCATACTAACAACATTAAAAAGATTAGAAAAAGACCATCATACAACCGACAGCCAAAATCGTTCTAATATTGGAGATCCGTTTTATACATTGGTGCTACAATGCTAATCCTTTTGTTTGATAACCATAAAGCAGAAAATACTTCACTAGAGATCAATTAATCATTCAATAATTTTGAATACCCACTATTTGAAAGAACTGGGGATATAAAGAAGATGACAAACTTGTCACCCTGGAGGAGGTTACAGTGGAATTCAATTTACCAAATATTTGTTAATCAGAAGTTAATGGGGGACTGAAGGAGCTGATGGCAGAGCTAGGAAGGTCTTCAATAAATAAATAAATCCTAGGTCAGGACCACTATGAAAAGAGAAGTACAAGCTGCTTTGGTGTTACAGCAAGAGGATTTAATCTACTTTAGGCTAACAGGTAGGATCTCCCCTAAAAAGTGATTCTTAAGGTAAGACCTAGAGGATCAAGAAGTGTTATGGGGTGAATCGGGGAGAATGCTATAGGCAGAAAGAACAGCATATATTAAGGTCCAGAGTTTAGTGGGGAAAGTGTGGCATATCTGATACCGGGAGGAGTTCAGTATGATGGGAGCACAATAATTAGACGGTAATTAGAGAAGTGGCTGGAAGATAAGCAGAGGCCTCAAATGTGTCATAGTTTGCCTCAATGGCCATAGGATGATTTCAGACATTAGTGAGGCAATGATATGGGAAGATTTTTATTTTCAAAAATGACAGCTTTGATTACATTGGAAAATATGATGAAAGGAGGCAAGAGCAGAGACAGGTAGTCTTATAAGAAGACTACTGCAGTACGTGGGGCAAGAGATGGTGGTAGTGGTTGGGATAAGACTCTCGGTTGGGAGTAACTGTGTCTCTTGGGGTACATTTAGTAAAGTCTGGAGACATTGCGATTGACTTGAGTAATGGTATTATTGATATTAGGTGGGTAACTGCCAGAGATGCTGCCAAACACCCCACAATACACAGGACGGCCCCCCAAAACTAAGAATTACCTGGCAAAAAATGTCAACAGTACCAAGGTCAAGGAACTCTGGGGTAAATTACTGGCAGTGGGATGGAGAAAAGGAGATGAATTTGAGAGATATTTAAAGGTAAAACCAGAAAGACAATGAGGAAAAATGAGAAGTCAAAAATAATGTTCTGGTTTTTGGCAAGACAAGTAAAAGAAAGTGCTACAGTAGGTATATATACAAAGTAGTATGGGAACAAAGAAGCAACTGATTCATTCTCCTAGGGAAGATATGGGGTGGAAGGGGGTATACCGGGCAAGGGCTCCATAGAACACTCTAATTATAATCAAGTAACTGTTTAACATGAAATAAATGAAAGAAGGTTACCGTTACTTACAATTTTATCATAAAAGTCTTTGGGAAGTTTGGAAAGAATTTCTACTGCCTCCAATAGCTCATAAGCATCTATCTGTGGCACCTCATCACCATCATCACCACCTTCCAGAAGAAAAACAAAACAAACCTTAAAAACAGATGGAATGTTTCTACTTATCAAATAGTTATCACTCCTTTCACAACCTGATGAAATCGCTATATAGACAGAATCCGTTATTAATGCTATAAACAACTTCTATTGTAATTAAATGGCAGTCCTACAAAACGTGCCTACGTCCTTGGGTAGGGCCTGTTCTTATTTTCAGAGAAACCGGTGTTTTAAAAACTGGCTTACCTCCCTCAGCATCGCCACCAGCAGACTGTTGCTGTTCCAATTTCGCTTCTAGTTCTTGCTGGGAACGCAGAAATCGACTTGGTTTAGGAGCACCTGTTGGCAATTTGACCCATTCTTCTTCTAGTTCTTTCAACTACAAATATCATAAAATATTTTTAAAATATGCCTACATCCTCACCACTACAGAACATTTACTAACATCAGAACCCAATTTCTTATTTATGTAGTTCTAACAAGGCAAACAAGAAACGATATACATTTAAAGTGTATATATTTGGTATATACCAAATACGTGTTTGACATAAGTCAAACTGACATATTTACTACCTAAGATGTAGGACTAAGCACTTAGAAAAAAATCTACTTTTTAGAACACTCATTAGTTCATGAATTCAGATATACTTGTATTAGATAATGTCTCTAAAACTAACTGTAATAAAAAAGAGATAAAATGCATTTTGTCCAAAAAAACAGATAAAATGCATTTTGTCCAAATAGACATTAAGTCCTGTTACCCAACAGCATGATAAAGGGATCTTTTAAACTGCTATAGACTCAACACTGACATACTAGAATCACTGAATGCATGGTATTTAACTTGAGAAGACAAAATAACATCAGAAACAGTTATCTGAGAGAAAAAAAAAAGGATTTCAAAATTAAAAATGAAAAAATAATTATTTGTAAGGACAGAATATCAGCAACAGGAAGGAAATATCTTCATATTAACCTTATGCAAAGACAACCAAAAAAATTTTTTTGTGTCTCACCTGGACAGAGTTTATATTTTGTAATGGGGGTCTCAGAGCGTCCCGAATCCATCTGTAAATCTCCACAGCAATTAGTTTTGCTTCATCTCGAACAGCCTTTTCTCGAGACTCAAAGAGTTTTGGCAACACTTTGATAATTGGCTTAAGCAAGATGATTTTGGAACCAAATTCACTAGATGTAAAAATTGTAAAAAAAAAAAAAAAAAAAACTTGTCAGCCTGCAATCTACTTGGGTAGTATTTCTTTTGTATAGACGTTTCATTTTTTTCTAATTTTTTGTTGCCATTATACTTAAATTATAAAGAGCTATTTATACTTTTTTTTTTTTTTGATGTTTATTCACTTTGAGAGAGAGTGCAAGCGAGGGAGGGGCAGAGAGAGAATCTCAAGCAGGCAGGAGAGAGACAGAGAGGGAGAGAGAATCCTAAGCAGGCTCTGCACTGCTAGCACAGAGCCCAATGTGAGGATCAAACTCAAAATCGTGAGATCATGATCTGAGCAAAAATCAAGAGTCAGACGCTTAACTGACTGAACCACCCATACACTGCTCAAACACAGTTTTGTACTTATTATATATATATATTTATTTTATTTAAAAAAAATTTTTTAACATTTATTTATTTTTGAGACAGAGAGAGACAGAGCATGAACGGGGTAGGGTCAGAGAGAGAGGGAGACACAGAATCCGAAACAGGCTCCAGGCTCTGAGCTGTCAGCACAGAGCCCGACGTGGGGCTCAAACTCACGGACCGCGAGATCATGACCTGAGCTGAAGTCGGACCCTTAACCGACTAAGCCACCCAGGCGCCCCTGTACTTATTATATATTAACAGAGTTACACAGGTTGAGATATTTTTAAATGGCCAAGAAAAAAAAAAGAGAAGAAAAAGGAACCTCATAACCATATATTTTTTTTAATTTTTAAAAATATTTATTTATTTTTGAGAGAGAAAGAGACAGAGTGAGAGCAGGGTAGGGCAGAGAGGAGACACAGAATCTGAAGCAGACTCCAGGCTCTGAGCTGTCAGCACAGAGTCCAATGAGGGGCTTGAACCCACAAACTGTAAGATCGTGACCTGAGCCGAAGACAGATGCTTAACCGACTGAGCCACCCAGCCTCCCCCATTTGTTTTTTGTTTTTGTTTTTTAATTTGAATCCAAGTTAGTTAAAATATAGTATAATGTTTTAGGGGTAGAATTTAGTGATTCATCACTTACATTTAACACCCAGTGCTCATCCCAACAAGTGCCCTCTTTAACTCCCATCGCCCATCCCCCCACTCAGCACCCCGCCAGCAACCCTGTTTTGTCCTCTGTATTTAAGAGTCTTTTATGGTCTGCCTCCTATTTTTATCTTATTTTTCCTTCCCTTCCCCTATGTTCATCTGTTTTATTTCTTAAATTCCACATATGAGTGAAATCATATATTTATCTTTCTCTAATTTCACTTAGCATAATACATTCTAGTTCCACCCACGTTGTTGCAAACAGCAAGATTTCATTCTTTTTCATCGCCAAGTAATATTTCATTGTGTGTGAGTGTGTGTACATATATATATATATATATATATATATATATATATATATACACATATATACACACACACACACACACACACACACACATATATATGTACACACACACATACACCACATCTTCTGTATCCATTTGTCAGTTGATGGGCATTTGGGTTTTTCCCATACTTTGGCTATTGTTGATAGTGTTGCTGTAAACATTGGGGTGCATGTGCCCTTTCAAATCAGCATTTTTGTATCCTTTGGATAAATACCTAGTAGTGCAATTGCTGGCTCGTAGGGTAGTTCTATTTTTAATTTTCTGAGGAACCTCCATACTGTTTTCCACAGTAGCTGCACCAGTCTGCATTCCCACCAGCAGTGCAAAAGAGATCCTCTTTCTCTGCATCCTTGCCAACATCTGTTGTTGGCTGAGTTGTTAATTTTAGCCATTCTGACAGGTATGAGGTGATATCTCATTATGGTTTTGATTTGTATTTCCCTGATGATGAGTGATGTTGAGCATCTTTTCATGTGTCCGTTAGCTCTGGATGTCTTCTCTGGAAGAGTGACTATTCATGTCTTTTGCCCATTTCTTCACTGGATTATTTGTTTTCTGGGTATTGAATTCAATAAGTTCTTTATGGATTTTGGATACTAACCCTTTATCTGCTATGTCATTTGCAAATATCTTGTCCCATTCCCTCAGTTGTCTTTCAGTTTTGTTGATTGTTTCCTTCGCTGTGCGGAAATATTTTATCTTGATGAGGGCCCAAGAGTTCATTTTTGCTTTTGTTTCCCTTGCCGTATCTATGTTTAGATGTCACTCTTCCAAGAGTATTATGTAATGTCTAGGGTCCAGAATAATATAAAAATTTTAAACTAACCTTCTAGGTAACCATATTGGGGATAATTCAAATCTATAAAGGACCAAATGTGTAATGTCTTAAATATATATGTGTATACATATAAAAGCTTAAAAACATAAACAAATCACTTTATACATATTTAGATGAGTGAAATCTACTTTCGATAAAGTTTTAATAGTTCTTATGATTAAGGTAGTTCACTCAAAATTGACAGCTTACTAATCCTGGCAGCGTATTTCACTCCTGACTTCGAAGCTATCACCCTGTAACTCCAGGCAACCTAAATCTCTCTTTGCTTAGTTTTTCACGCAGAAAAGTTGCATTCTGACTTCTTTTAAAAAGGTAGCACATTTAACCTTATATATCTGTCACATTTTATATTTTTAAGTTCCTAACTGGCCAAATTTAGCTTTCTGAGTCATTGCTAACATTTCTGCATAGCAAATTCTGGAGCAAGAGGGATTTAGTTATGAAAGAACACTGACATTCTATAGTAGAACTCATATACAGCTGAACCTTGAACATAGGTTTGAATTGTGCGGCTCCACTCATACATGGAATTTTTATAGTACAATATTGTAAATGTATTTTCTCTTCCTTATGAGTTTCTTAAAAACATCTTCTTTTCTCTAGCTTACTTTATTTTAAAAATACAGTATATAATACAGATAACATACAAAATATATGTTAATTGACTGTTTATGTTACTGGTAAGGCTTCCAGTCAATAGTAAGCTATTAGTAGTTAAGTTTTGGGGGAGTCAAAAGTTATACACGGATTTTTGACTGCATGGGGTTAGCACCCCTAGCCCCTGTGTTGTTCAAGGATCAACTTATTTATCTATTATTTATTTTATCTTCTATATACAAATGCAACAAAAATTTTCAGTATAGCTACTGACATATTCCAACAGGTTGGAGAAGATGGCAAATACTCTACTTCAGAAATTATATTTAAAGAGATTATGTAAATAACCTGGTATATCAACCACAGCATGGTTATGTAAATAGTTTAAATATAGATATAACATGAAAATAAACTAGATCTCCAAGATTTCCTTTCAAATCCCCTTTATTTTAATAGAAAAGAACATTTTAACTTCAGCTAACCTTTAAGACTAAAGGAAAAATAAGAACTTAGGGTTATGAAATAATCATCACCATGCCTGAAGAACCTAACATTTGGGATCTCTGAGTCTTCGTTTACATTACTATGGTTTCATCTGATTTTTTTTTTTGTTTCACTCTCCTGGCCTACTGAAATATGTAAGAAAAGCCTATGGAAGAGGTCCACATGGAAAACAGATACCTTAACAAACAAAACCTAACCTTGATACTAAATATATTACTACAGAAAACCAGCTAGGGTGGGGCACCTGGGTGCCTCAGTGGGTTGAGCGTCTGACTTTGGCTTGGGTCATGATCTCACAGTTTGTGGGTTCAAGCCTTGCATGGGGCTCTGTGCTGACAGCGCAGAGCCTGGAGCCTGTTTCAGATCCTGTGTCTCCCTCTCTCTCTCTGCTCTCCCTCCTTTGCTCGCGCTGTCTCTCTCACTCTCAGGAATGAATAAACATTAAAAACAACAACAACAACAACAACGGAACAAAACCCAGGATTGAACAGTTTGGCCTTTTTAAGGTCCCAGAGAGCTATCTAATTTTACTATAGATTCTGAGATGCATTAAGACAAATAAAGAACTACACAGGGATGGAACTAAACTACATCTGTAAGGAAAACCTAAGAAGATATACCTAACTTGCTCTTTTTCTACACTTATTCTGCCAGTCAGTTTAAAAGTAAAATAACCAGAATTTACAGCATTTTCGATTCGAATCTTTTGTTTAAAGGTAGATTATAGCACAATATATATCTTTATTAAGAGATCCATTACTAAGGACCACAACATATTTACTGAGATAAGCGCAGTTTTGATAACAAACTCAATTCACTAAATTTCTAAAATGATAAAAATGAGCACACTATTTATTAGTCATAAAAACATACCTACTATATACTATACTAGGCTTGAAATGAGGAAAAATTTATCACACAAAAATCTAAGTGAAAGTCTAACTTTACAAAAGAACATTATGAACCAAGTGAAAGACAACGTAAAATTTAAGACTTTTAAATTGAGGATCATTTAACAAAATTTAAGAATTTTGATATTTTCATGTAAGATAAACACCAAAAGAAGCATTTTCTCCAAGAAGTAGGTCATACACAAAATCACAAGTGAGCTAACTTGGGATGATCTTTACTCCCATAGGTCACACATTCAGGATTTCACTATAACTGAACTTTCTAAAGCTTCTCATGTGGACAGCATTGGAGACAGGATGTCAGATTGGAAGGATTGCCAAATCAGAACAAACTAGTGTTCAGATTTCCATAGCAAATTATAGCCACTTGTTCCTGAAAGAGATCTCATTCATGAAAAACTTCATTCTAGTGTTGAAAATAACTTATTACATAAGGGTAAAAGTTATTTTCTATTTGTTATTGCTGTGTTTCTGTTTAAAGGCATATAGCATTTCCTTCTACTTTACTAAAAAGGCATCTGAACAAAGTTTGCTTTGGCTAATAAACTGTCTTTAGCCAATATTCCAGAGTACATAAATATATGCTTGGGGATAACAAAAGAAGAGCTGCTTAAACATTCTAAGGAGTTTTTCCTCAAAAAGGCCAATTCATAATTGGAGAACAGGTCAGAAACATTCCCTGTTCATCTTCATTAGAAGGGGATTTAGATAAAATGACTATGCAACACCACTTGAAGGCTAAAACTACTGAACAGAAAGCACCACACTTGAGGAATGACTTTAGCTTTCCCAGGTCAATTTTCCTGGCTGGTGTGCCATGCCAAGTCAAGTCCAGCAGTTTTCATTTCCGTTTAAGCCAGGAACTCAAACGCAATTGAGATATTCTAGTTAACAGAACCAAAGCAAAACATCTTACCTTAAGGCTTTCCTCAGTGTCTCTATGCAGGCCACTACAATCTTGGGGTTCTTGTTGTCCAGGCCTTTTAGGAGCTCTTCTTGCACAGCCTCTCCTTTCTCAATCTCTATGTACATCAGACAAATCTCAATGCCTAGCTCCTTGGCTTTGGCTTTGGGCTGGTTGAACACTTTACTTACGACACCTGACACAACTTCTCCTGTGGTTCTGTAATACAGAATACAAAACACCACCACCATCACACACACAAAAACACACTTCAGTAGAAAGAGCTGGAAAAGATCATGGGGGCGGGGGGCAATGACAGATACTTTTTAAGATGTTTAGAAACAAAGTAAATGAGTTTCTAATTTTTAAATGTATGTTTAAGAACATGAAAGATAAACTGAATGCAAATCATAAAAGTTTAAGATGTATCACACCAGGCAATGACACAGAACCATAGTTTCTGTTTATAAATACAGGAAAAGTCGAACAAGAAAGCAAAAATCCCTTGAAATCCCATTACCCAGAGAAAACTACTTCCAGCTATTTGGTATCCATCCTTCCAGATCTATCCCTCTATATGCATAGAAAATAGATAGAGAGACAGACAGACAGACAGATAGATAATATATATATACAGATATATTTCACAAAAATAGGATTACAGAGTTGTTGCTTTTTTGAAAAATTTTTAAAAGGTCATTTTAAACATTTCTTAGAACAAGAGAATTTCTTCACGGAGGGAATGGATATGTACCTTTAAACAAAAGGCTGCTCCTAACTCCTTGGCAAGACTTCATAGTAACTTAACTGCTGTGTGTCTCTTCTAAATTAAATAAAACCTAGACCACTGAAAATCAAAACTAAAGTAAAAAAAAGGAATGGTCCCACTAATGGCAAGGGAAACACAGTGATGCTGGTAACAAAACTGTCAGATCGATGGTGTATCATCTTTGAAGTCAAGTATATATTTCTTGTGCACTTAAGTAGAGGGTTCCCCCCTCCTTTTTCTTGTACGGAGGGCTCCTTTCGATGACATCGAGATACCATTAGAAAACCAGGTCTATGAGGTATGAGAGAGTGGGTGATCAGAAACCTCTATCATCTACAACTCAAGTCAAATGGGCCAGGAGCCATGGAAGTTTAGTTAGCACCACCTCTCCGAAAAGAGAAAAGTGCCTAATGACCACAGAAAGAAAGGTGTGTTTCTAAGATCACCTAGCCGGGAAGCTTTGTATAAAGAAATTTTTGTAATGCCCAAATGTTTTCAGTGAAATTCTGGTAATTCCTTTCCTAACACCTTCCAGTTTCTTCTACAAGTTACTTGAGATTTTCTCTCTAGTTTAAAGTAATTCCCATTACAAAAGGCTCAAAAGGAAATTCACTTGTTCATCAAACCTTAAGATAAAAAACTCAAGACTTCTAATTTGCTCCTCTTTAGAGATCTCATGTACTATTTAGATTTCTGAGAGCAGATAAAACCCGAATGAAAAACAAGTATCAAGGAGCTATGAAGTAAGAAAATGATTATCTTCCAAAAGTGCTAATAACGAAAGACAATGACCCACAAATATACATAACTTAACCCACATAGTACCAGACAAGGGTTTTTACCAGAAGAGTTGGAAAAACTACTTACTTTCCTGCTACATGGGCATTTTCAACATACACAAGTGCAGCTTCTAACCCTTTCAGCTGAACCACTGCATTGGAATCAGTCACAAATTTTTTGATCAGTCCTAAAAATTTGGACCATTCTGGGCTCTTTTCATCCTTTATTTTCTGGAAGATCTTCAGGGCTTCTTCATATCCACTTAACCTTGCTTTCCAGAGCTAAAAGAAAAGTATTTTGAAACAAAATACAATTTAATGAGATTATCTACTGTTAATTGGAGAAGTTGGGGGCGGGGAATGACTACCCTATACCAAGTAATTTGAACAAAGGACCCCATGATTAGAAACAAAAAAGGAGTTTAAGAAATTCAGAGTTTTCAAAGAGAATTAGCTAATAAACTCTTTCTTATAAGTGTTTAATATTTGCAATATTCTTCCAAGGCCATCCAGAATTCCTAACAGGCCGCTATAAGTCTATCTCACTTTGTATCCAAGTGTTAGTTTTTACTTCCGTGTAATATGTAATTTGTAATTAAAGATGTAACAATTCAAAAATGAAAAATCACCCTGCTGAAACTGCCTAATCTCCAAAGCATGTTGTTTCTCGGTTGTATTATGTAATCATTAGGCAGCTCTATACTATACTGTAACGTGGGAGTGCTCACAAAACAAGCCAATGACACTAAAATCTGAGTTCTAGAAAAGTCTTACCTTGTGTTCACATTTCTGATCAACCGGCAGTTTCATCCACTCACTGTCATCTCCCATTGTGCTTCCAGTTTCTCCTCAGAATTAAGAGTAATTCCTAGTCAGACAAAAATCAGTACCTAGTAAATCTAACCATCAAGCAGTCTTGTAAGACAAAATGATTTTTCTGAGACTATTATTTTATCATGCAAGCACCAATAAGAGTAAAAAAGCTCATTTTTTGGTCAAATGCCCATTTAATTCCATTAACAGAATCTTTAAAAAGTGAAAGAAAAAAGTTACTAGAAAAAAAATCTACACAAAGGGGCGCCTGGGTGGCTCAGTTGGTTAAGTGTCTGACTTTGGCTCAGGTCATGATCTCATGGTTCTTGGGTTGGAGCCCCGCGTCGGGCTCTGTGCTGACAGCTCAGAGTCTCAAGCCTGCTTCAGATTCTTTGTCTCCCTCTCTCTCTGTTCCTCTCCTGCTCACAGACTCTCTCCCTCAAAAATAAATAAAAGATTTTTAAAAATTAAAAAAAAAACCCTACATATGGGCACTTGGCTAGTTCAGTGGGTAGAGCACACAACTCCTGATCTCAGGGTCATGAGTTTAAGCCTCACATTGGGTGTAGAGCTTGCTTTTTTTTTTTTTTTTTTTATTCATTTGAGAGAGAGACAATGGGGGAAGGGCAGAAAAAGAGAATCCCAAGCAGGCTCTGCATTGTCAGTGCAGAGCCCAATGCTACACTCGAACTCATGAACCATGAGATCATGACCCAATCTGAAGTCAGATGGTCAACTGACTGAGCCACCCAGGCGCTAGGAGGGACAAGCTACCTTAAAACAAGCAAACTAAATCAAAACTGAAAAAAAAAAATCTAAATGAATCTAGAAAGGATGGATAGGTGTTTTAAAAACAAATGATTATATATTTTCCAAAATGGGAAATTCCTAGATATATAACAAAGCCAGAATAAAACTGAAGAGCTACTTGGCCTTTAAAATGCGAGAAAAGAGTTTCAAAGAAAGTCATACTTATAACTATTAACCTAAAATTCTTTCAGACAATAGTCATTATGAAAAAATCTCAATGTTACCCAGCTCTCTACGTAACTCTAGACAATATGATTATATAAAATAGTAAAAATTAGGGTTGCCTGGGTGGCTCAGTCAAGTAAGTGTCTGCCTTTGGCTCAGGTCATGAACTCATGGCTCCTGAGTTTGAGCTCTGTGTCAGGCTCTGTACTGACAGCTCAGAGACTGCAGGCTGCTTCCAATTCTGTGTCTCCGTCTCTCTCTGCCCTTGCCCTGCTTGCACTCTGTCTCTCTCTCTCAAAAATAAACATTAAAAAAAAATTAAATCCCTGAATGAACTATATTTTTATAAACTTTATATCCCTTTTTAGTTAGGTTTATATGCAACATTCCTGTAAAAGCTTTATGCTATTCATTTAGATAACACCTTTTTTTCTTTTTTTTTTATTCTAGAGAGAATGTATGTATGTGCATGTGGGGGAGGGGCAGAGAGAGGGCGAGAGAGAATCCCAAGCAGGCTTCACGCTGTCAGAGCAGTGCCCAACCAGAGGCTCAATCCCACAAACCATGAGATCATGACTTGAGCTGAAATCGAGTCAGACACTAAACCAACTGAGCCACCCAAGTGCCCTGATAACAACTTTTTTTCTGATTATAAAAGTAATATATGTCAACTGTAGAAAATCTGGAAAGTACAGAAACTACATAAGGAAGAAAAGTATTAAAACACAATTTTAGGGGCACCTGAATGGCTCAGTTGGTTAAGGGTCTGATCCTTGGTTTCAGCTCAGGTCATGATCTCGCGGTTTCATGAGTTCAAGCCGAGTCGCATTTTGTGCTAGCAGCGCAAAGCCTGCTTAGGATTCTCTCTCTCTTTCTCTCTCTGCCCCTCCCCCACTCATGCTACCTCTGTCTCTCTCAAAATAAACAAACTAAACAATTTTTTTTAATAAAAAAAATAAAAAAATAAAACACAATTTTAGGTTTACCAGGGTGGCTCAGTTAAGCATCTGACTCTTGATTTTGGCTCAGGTCATGATCTCATGCTTCATGGAATCAAGCCCTGAGCTGGGCTGTGCTGACAGTGCGGAGCCTGCTTGGGATTCTCTCCTTCTCTTTCTCTGCCTCTCCCTTGCTTGTGCATGCATGTGCTCTCTAAATAAACATTTAAAAAACTCGACAATTCTACCACCAATTATTAACCATGATGAGCACTGAAATGTACATCCACTTGAATTCTTTCAGAGTTTTTTCAACAAACATGCAATGTATAAATTATATGAAAAAGACAAGTATAATCCTCTTGGAATCTTTTTCTCATATAGCCACGAACATTTTCCCATGTTTGAGAACATGATGTTTAAAAAAAATTTTTTTTAATGTTTATCTTTGAGAAAGAGCAGGAGAAGGGGAGAGGCACAGAGAGAGACACACACACACAGAATCCAAAGCAGGCTCCAGGCTCTGAGCTGTCAGCACAGAGCCTGGTGCAGGGTTCCAACCCACGAGCCTTGAGATCATGACCTGAGCCAAAGTCGGACGCTCAACCAACTGAACCACCCAGGTGCCCCGAGAACGTGATGTTTAAAGGTTGTATAGCATGCCAATTTATAAATGTACCAAAATTACCAATCTTGATGGTGGACATTTGTTTCCAATTTTTCAGCATTTTATATAATGTATAAGGATATTGTTTATCTCTCCATCCCCAGTCCCAGTCTGACATAAAATATACCTTCAATAAATATTTGTTTAATGTATACCTTGACGGTGTCTGCTATGAATTGGGTACTGTGTGAAGTATTTTTTAAACATGTTGACTCACTTTGTACTAACAACAACTACATGAAAGAAAGACATTCTCTCTGTTACACACTAGGCTCATAAAGTTTAAATAATTTGCCTAAAACAACAGAACTGGATCACATTAAAAATTCAAAATCTACGCCTCTTTACAACTTGTTCCCTCCCATAAAAAAGTAGGGAATATCCCAGTGAAAGCTGTATACTCAAAGACTTAAGTTTATTAGAGTACATGGAACTTTTATTAAGACTTCTCTCCAAAACCCCCAGAACCCTGAGAAACAATAGCAGTGTGCTTTGGAGTATGAGTCAAACCTTAATAGCAATTCTGCAGCAATGGTGGGAGATAATGTAGTACAGCAGTTTGTAAAGTAGTATGGCATTACCTAAGTTGAAGATGCACGTATTCTACTTCATTCCTAGGTATATATACCCTAGAAATTGATGCCCCCTGCACTAGAAGATCTATGCAAGATATTCATAGCAATGTTGTTCATAAAAGCCAAAAGTTGAAAACACTTCACAGGTTCATCAAAAAGAGAATGAATAATAGTGGAATATTCACTGAGTGCAATATTATATGGCAATGAAAAAGAACGAACTATGCCATGCTTCTCAAACTCTTTAATGACAATCTTTTTAAAACTTTCAAGCAATCCCTATCAAAATAACATCAGCATTCTTCACAGAGCTAGAACAAACAATCCTAAAATTTGGATGGAACCACTAAAGACCCCGAACAGCCAAAGCAATCTTGAAAAAGAAAACCAAAGGCATCACAATCCTGGACTTTAAGCTGTATTACAAACCTGTAATCAAGACAGTATGGTACTGGCACAAAAACAGACACTCAGATCAATGGAACAGAAAAGAGAACCCAGAAATGACCCCCAAACGTATAGCCAACTAATCTTTGACAAAGCAGGAAAGACTATCCAATGGAATAAAGATAGTGTCTTCAGCAAATGGTGCTGGGAAAACTGGACAGTGACATGCAGAAGAATGAACCTGGACCACTTTCTTATACCATACAAAAAAATAAACTCAAAATGGATAAAAGACCTAAACATAAGACAGGAAGCATCAAAATCCTAGAGGAGAAAGCAGGCAAAAACCTCTTTGACCTCGGCCGCACCAACTTCTTACTCAACACGTCTCCAGAGGCAAGGGAAACAAAAGCCAAAAGGAACTACTGGGACCTCATCAAAATAAAAAGCTTCTGCACAGCGAAGGAAACAATCAGCAAAACTAAAAGGCAACCGATAGAATGGGAGAAGATGTTTGCAAGCGACATATCAGATAAAGGGTTAGTATCCAAAATCTATAAAGAACTTATCAAACTCAACACCCAAAAAACAAAGAATCCAGTGAAGAAATGGGCAAAAGACATGAATAGACACTTCTCCAAAGAAGACATCCAGATAGCCAACCAACACATGAAAGAATGCTCAACATCACTCATCATCAGGGAAATACAAATCAAAACCACAATGATACCACCAGATGAGGAGAAAGAGGATCTCTTTTGCACCGCTGGTGGGAATGCAAACTGGTGCAGCTACTGTGGAAAACAGTACAGAGGTTCCTCAAAAAATTAAAAATAGAACTACCCTATGACCCAGCAACTGCACTACTAAGTATTTATCCAAGGGATACAGGCATGCTGTTTCAAAGGGGCACATGCACCCCAATGTTTATAGCAGCGCTATCGACAACAGCCAAAGTATGGAAACAGCCCAAATGTCCATCAATGGATGAATGGATAAAGATGATGTGGTGTGTATATATATATGGTGGAGCATTACTCAGCAATCAAAAAGAATGAAATCTTGCCATTTGTAACTACGTGGATGGAACTAGAGGGTATTATGCTAAGTGAAATTAGAGAAAGACAAAGATCATACGACTTCACTCATAATGAGGAATTGAAGGGGCGCCTGGGTGGCGCAGTCGGTTAGGCGTCCGACTTCAGCCAGGTCACGATCTCGCGGTCCGTGAGTTCAAGCCCCGCGTCGGGCTCTGGGCTGATGGCTCAGAGCCTGGAGCCTGTTTCCGATTCTGTGTCTCCCTCTATCTCTGCCCCTCCCCCGTTCATGCTCTCTCTCGGTCCCAAAAATAAATAAACGTTGAAAAAAAAAATTTATAATGAGGAATTTAAGATACAAAACAGATGAACATAAGGGAAGGGAAACAAAAATAGTATAAACACAGGGAGGGGGACAAAACATAAGAGACTCTTAAATATAGAGAACGGAGGGTTGCTGGGGGGTTGTGGGAGGGGGATGGGCTAAATGGGTAAGGGGCATTAAGGAATCTACTCCTCAAATCATTGTTGCACTATATGCTAAGTAACTTGGATGTAAATTTAAAAATTAAATTATTTTAACATTTTTAAGTAATTATACACAAATATGTTTGTAAAATACAATAAAAATTATCAGATCTGTGTATTTTTAGAGTTCCCCAAGGGAACAGAAAATCGTACAAGCACCAAGTAAAACAAAACATTTGGTAGTTCTGTAAAGTTAAACATAGAAATATCATATGGCTCTGCAATTCTACTCCTGGGTATACACCCAAAGAATTGAAAACAGGTATTCCAACAAGTACATGTACGTGCATATTCATAGCAGTACTAGTGACCTGGGCCAATAAACAGCCCAAATGTCCATCAATGGATGAATAAACAAATTCTGGTGTGTAAGTACAATGATTATTCACCCATAAAAGGGAATGAAGTACTGACACAGGCTACCACATGGCTGAACTTCACAAACATGACGCTAAGTGAAAGAAACCAAACACAAAGATCCCATATTGTAGAATTCCACTTATATGAAATGTCTATAGTAGATTAATCCTTAGAGGCAGAATGCAGACTATGGGGTACCAGGGGTTGGAGAAAGAGCAGGAATAGGAAGAAACTGCTTAATGGGTAAGGAGTTTTACTGTGGTGTGATGGAAATGTTTTGAAACTAGAAAGAGATGGTGCTGACACAACACTGTGAGTATTCAAAATGCAACTGAATTGTTCACTTTAAGAGAGTTAATTTTATGTAATGTGAATTTCATCTCAATAAAAAAAATTTGTAAGTTCTCAGGTGATTCTAATGTGCAGCCTGGGTTAAAAACTTCTGAAGTTATTTTCTTGGCATAAGTTTGAGCTGCAAAAGCAATCTCTCCTATCTGACTTTTTAAAAAGAGAAACACTCAATGAAAGCTTTCAACACATTTTCTAACCAAGAGAATGAGAACTGTCAGTATCTTTCAGTATTCTGTAAGTTTACTGCAATACTTTTTCTTTTTTTCTTGTTGGTTGCTTTTTAGAAACCTTTAAGAAAAAGAATATCTAACCCAACTGCCTCATGTAAAATTTAGATGCCATTGTGTTATATATTCTGAAATGGCTTCTACTACTTTATTGCCTGAGTTTTTAAAAGTTGGTGTTTATGGTTTTGCTTTCTATTAAAAAGAAAGGCGTGCTTCATACCCAAACTTCCCCAGCCATTGAAATAATGGATATAGTGTTATGTATGTGGCACTGGGGACTCCTGCTCTTCGTGTTGGTCTTCTTGCAGGATTGATATATTAAGAAAAAAAAAAAAAGGCCTTATCCGCTAGTTTTCTTCCCTAATTATTTTCATTTTAAAATTAACTTTAGAATTTAATTTTTTACATCTATAAGAAAATCTATACAGTTTGTGAGTTAGGAAGCATTACAATAAAATTGACCCATTGACCTAACACCCAATCTAAAAATTAGAACACTACCATTATTGGGGTGCCTGGGTGGCTAAGTTGGTTAAGTGTCTGACTCTTGATTTCAGCTCAGGTTGTGATCTCGTGGTTCGTGGGTTTGAGCCTATGTTGGGCTCTGCGTTGACTGCGCAGAGCCTGCTTGTGATACTCTCTCTCCCTCTCTCTCTGCTCCTCCCCTGCTTGTGCTCTCTCTCAAAATAAATAAATAAACTTAAAAAAAAAAACAAAACAGAACACTACCATTATTATTACTTCACCTGGGCATTTCTTTCCTACTCCATCCTTCTCCCACGGAAGCATTTTCCTGGAGTTCATTTAGTTCTACGCCATAGTCACGTCACACATCCCTAAACAACAAAATTAACTGCTTGTTTGTTAGCTTTAGAAAAATATTATCTGTGTGTTGTCTTCCATGACTTACTTTTTTCATTCAATATTTCATTTGTAAAATTCATCCGTGTGTGTGTACTATAGTTCAAAACTACTCAAAATGTGGTACAAAGGACTGTACTGGATCACAAACGTATCATTCAGAGACAAGTACAGAAATGGAGATAGTGGTTTAGAAACTGCCATAGCACCTAACTTCTTTTATTATGGTGGTTTGAGGATCTGAACAAAGTTCAGCAAGGCTAAAGTATAAAATGCAACACAGAAAGTAAAAGGATATAAAGTCAGGCTAGAAAGTAAGTCAAGATCAGACCCTGGAAGATCTTGTGAGCAATGTTAAGGAATTTGGACTTTATCCTAAATGTAAAACGAAACTTTGAAGAATTCTAAATAGGAAATATTACATATGCTATCGAACTTGCATTTTTTGAACATTTTAAAAAATGTTTTATTTATTTTGAAGGGGGCAGGGGCAGAGAGAGAGGAAGACAGAGAATCCCAAGCAGGCTCCATGACATCAGTGCAGAGCCTGATGCAGGGCTCGATCTCATGAAGCATGAGATCATGATCTGAGCTGAAATCAAAAGTCGGATGCTTCACCAACTGAGCCATCCAGGTGCCCCCAAACTTACATTTTTTGAAGACCATATGTTGTACATGTAAAAAGCAATGTAAAGAATGCTTTGGAAGGCAGTAACAATGGAGAGAAACCAGTTAGAATACAGTGATCTAAATCAAAGATGATGGTGGCCTGCACCTGAGGATGGCAAGACTATCCATCTTTCCTTCTTAAAGGTAAAATGGAATTAATACATATACATGCCACTTTGTCTTAAGAATGTACAAAAGCGGGGGGAGGAGGCCCTGGGTGGCTCAGTTGGATGAGCATCTGACTTTGGCTCAGGTCATGATCTCACGGCTCGTGAGTTTGAGCCCTGCATCGGACTCTGTGCTGACAGCTCAGAGCCCAGAGCCCCTGGTTTGGATTCTGTGTCTCCCTCTCTCTCTGCCCCTCCCCTGCTCATGCTCTGCCTCTCTCTCAAAAGTAAAATAAAAACATTAAAAAAAATAGCGTACAAAAGGGGTTCTTTTTTGTGCCATAGGCCTCTGGTAAAGTCACAGACACCTTCTTCAGAATATTTTTTAATGCATAAAATAAAATATGTAAGATTATGTCAAAGAATTTTGAAACATAATTGTTAATTACATTTTATCAAAATATTTACTTTAAAACGTGAATGACATTTTAAATGAACTTCTCCATACATTAAATAAAATGTAGCAGCAGGTGTATTACTATAATTACTATAATTTTGAAGTTATATTGGACAAAAATATTTTGATATACTATATCACATAATGTGATTATGAAAATTACTTCTATTGGTAACAAATACACAGGTCATTCTAACATTATTGTGGCTTATGGCCTACATTCTTCACTGAAGAAAATGCTAAAATTTCAGTTAGATGGTTAGTAAGAATAAAGATGCAATTATTTTTCCTTCCAAGTTCATAGAGTCCCTGAATTTCAACCCCAGGTTAAAATCTCTTGGTCTACACAACCTTCTAAATCTTATGGTCACATGAAAGCTCTTTACTTTCAAAGACTTTAGGGCACTGTTTACAACAGTCCCAAAGTCTCTACCTAAAACAGTTACTACCAATCTATATTTCAATAATACTTTATATTTTACAAGTATTTTTACAATAATTTTCTTATGTGAGGATCTAGTGAGGAAGATATTTAATTGCTTCTATGCATTTCACAATGTAAATGCAAGCACACTGTTTTATTACCTTATTGGGTTTTCTTTCTTTTTTCTATTATTCTAAGTTATGAGCACTTTCTTCCTAACCTGTAAGATTCTCTTGAGCAAGAACTTTTTGTCTTAATAATCTCTATCCTCACAATGCTCAAAGAACAACATGGGATAAAGCAAATATAATTATCCTCTTTTTACATATATGGAAATAAAGGTTCAATGTCTTACCCAGGTCACTTAAGTAGGAGAGACTGGCCTAGAAGAGATTTCTTGAATGCTAGTTTGGGGAATTTCTTAAAATTTATCTACATATGGTTTCTAGACGATCTATAGTGAAAACTATTCAACCTTTATAAATAATATGATTTATTTTGGTGATTACCTAACCCAGTTCTTTTTTTTTTTTTTTAATGTTTTTATTTATTTTTGAGAAAAAGAAAGAGGGTGAGAGGGGAGGGGCAGAAAGAAGGGAGACACAGAATCCAAAGCAGGCTCTAGGCTCTGAGCTGTCAGCACAGAGCCTGATGGGGGACTCGAACCCATGAACTGCAAGGTCATGACCCGAGCTGAAGTCTGATGCTTAACCAACTGAGCCACCAAGCACCCCTTACCTAATTCAGTTAAGATATAAAGACAAAAAAGAAAGAAAGAAAAGAAAGAAAGAAAGAAAGAAAGAAAGAAAGAAAGAAAGAAAGAAAGAAAGAAAGAAAGAAAGAAAATATAAGAGTAAATGAGCATAATGTGAAAAACAAGTTTATTTGACTCTTTCAAAAGGACATAGGTAACTTAGAGAAATTTAAAATACAGTTAGCTGGTAAGGGGGAAATCATCCCTAATCAGCAGCTGCCTCTAATAATCAAGCCTACCTACCCAATTGGGCCTTAAAACACTGTTAACCTGCCTTTGGATAAGAAAGGAATGACTACAGTTTTAATTGTAATCTGGGATTATTCATGCAGTCCAACCCTTACCCCTGAAAGCTCTTATTCCATTGAGAGATGGCTCTACTAACTGATCAAAAAACAAAACAAAACAAAACAAAACAAAACAAAACAAAAAAACTTTCCTTGAGATTAATAAAAAACAAAAGGATGCTAGACTACAATGACTATAGTTCATATTCATTCTAAATTTCTATAATTCTAGAACATTTGGGGAAGTGGTCTTTAAAGTGACCACAGCTTGAAAGCTGAACTCTGCAAATTTTAACTAGTCATTGTCACAAAGGAAAATAAAAACCTTGGGAACATCCAGAACATATACAGGAAGTAATGAAGAGGAACCTCAGAGTCAGTATAAAATAGAACACATGTAAAATTAAACGTAATGATTTCATGAAAAGTCACATAAGTTAAAGGCCTGAATAATTTCTTTAGAGGAATGTAGTACTGTTTTCAATATACACAGCAAACTGAAACCAAACTAACATTCACAATAGCCAAAGAATGGGAGCCATCCAAATGTCCATCCATTGATGAATATGGAAAATCCACACAATGAAATATCATTCAACAATAAAAAGAAATGAAGTACTATAAAGAACTCCTAAAACTCAACAACAAACAACCCAATTAAAAAATGGGCAAAGGGGACACTTGGGTGGCTCAGTCAGTCAGGAGTCTGACTCGATTTTGGTTCCGGTCATGATCTCACAGTTCCTGAGATGGAGCCCCATGTGGAGCCCCACACCTGCTTGGGATTCTCTCCCTCTCTCTGCCCCTCCCCTGCTTGCTTGCACACACGCACGTACATGCTCTCTATCAAAAGAAATTAATAAACTTAAAAAAAATTTTTTAATGGGCAAAGGACTTGACTAGACACTTCTCCAAAGAAGATCTACAAATGGCTAATAGGCACATGAGAAGATGCTTAACATTACTAATCATTAGGGAAATGTAAATCAAAATTTTAAGATTCCACCTCACATCTATTAGGATGGCTACTATCAAAACAAAACAAAACAAAAAGACAATTGTTGGCAAGGATGTGGAGCAACTGAAACCTCTGTACACTGTTGTTAAGAATATAAAGTGGGGGGGCACCTGGGTGGCTCAGTTGGTTGGGTGTCCGACTTCTGCTCAGGTCATGATCTCACAGTTCGAAGAGTTCGAGCCCCATATCAGGCTCTGTGCTAACAGCTCAGAGCCTGGAAACTGCTTCAGATTCTGTGTCTCCCACTCTCCCTGACCCTCCCCAGCTCACATTCTGTCTCTCTCTCTCAAAAATAAATAAACATTAAAAAAAAAAAAAAGAATGTAAAATGGTATAGCTGCTGTGGAAAACACTATGGCACTTTTTCAAAAAATTAAAAACAGAATTACCATATGTTCCAGCAATTCTACTTCTGGGTATATATGCCCAAAAGAATTGAAAGCAGGGTCTCAAAGACATATTTTATACACCCATGTTCATTTCATGGCAGCATTATGCACAATAGCTAAAATGTGGAAGCAACTCAAGTGTTCATCACTGGGTGAGTGGACAAGCAAAATGTGGTTTACACATACAATGGAATATTATTTAGCCTTAAAAAAGAAATAATTCTAACATATGCTATAATCTGGATGACCCCTGAGGCCATTATGCTAAAGTGAAATAAACCAGCCACAAAGATCATTCCACTTAAATGAGACAGTCAAAATCAGAGAGACAGAAAGCAGAAGGGTTTTTGCCAGTGAACAGATGGATTGGGGTATGTTCAATGGGTGTAAAGTTTCAGTTTTCCAAATGAAAAAAATTATGGAAATGGATGGTGGTGATGGATGCACAACATAATCTGATATGGAATCTGATACCAGTGAACTGCATACTTAAAAATGGTTAAGATGGTAAATTTTATGGTATATGTATTTTATCACCTTGAAAACATTATACTAAAAAAAGTCAGTTTCAAAGAACCACATATTGTATGATTCCATTTACATGAAATGTCCAGAATAGGCAAGTCTATAGAAGTAAAAAATAGATCAGTGGTTGCCTACGAGTGAGGTGTTTGGGGCTATCAAAAGGGTAATGGCTAAAGAGTGTGGGATTTCTTTTATTTATTTATTTATTTATTTATTTATTTATTTATTTATTTATTTATTTATTTCTGAGACAGAGATAGAGCATGAGCAGGGGAGGGACAGAGAGAGAGGGAGACACAGAATCAGAAGCAGGCTTCAGGCTCTGAGCTGTCAGCACAGAGCCCGACGCGGGGCTCGAACTCACAAACTCTGAGATCATGACCTGAGCCAAAGTCGGTCGCTCAACCGACTGAGCCACCCAGGCACCCCAAGAGTGTGGGATTTCTTTTTGGGGCAATGAAAATGTTCTAAAACTGTGGTGATGACTGCACAAATCTAGAAATATACTAAAAGCCACCGAATTGTACACTTCAAAATGGGTGAGTGATATGCAAATTATATTTCATTAAAACTGTTTAAAAAAAAAAAAAAAGAAACTAACAAAGTTTACTAACAGAAGTCCTTAGGAGATAAGAATGATTTGTTGGGGTGCCTGGGTGGCTCAGTCGGTTAAGGGTCTGACTCTTGGTTTTAGCTCAGGTCATGATCTCATGAATCGTGAGTTCAAGCCCCACATCGGGCTCCACGCTGATAGTGTGGAATCTGCTTGGGATTCTGTCTGCCCCTCTCCTACTCACGCTCTCGCTCTCTCTCGCTTGCTCCCTCTCTCCAAATAAATACATAAACTTTAAAAAAATGATACGTTAAAGCTACTGATCATTTTACATGTGCATATGTTGGCTGCAGAGGTTAAGAGTCCTTTCTAATAATAAGGAATTAGTCTATTCCAATTTTACCTAAAGCATTCACATTCACTGAATTTTCCTATGGGTGCCTAAGTTCACAGGAGTACAAGTAAGAAGTTTAAACAAATAATCATAACACAAAATATATTATGTGTGGAAACTGCTTTAAGCAAGGGATAAATAAGGATTATGGGAGTTCTAAGACAGGATTAAAAAAAAATTTTTTTTTTAACGTTTATTCATTTTTGAGGGAGAGAACAGAGCATGAGCCAGGGAGGGGCAGAGAGAGAGGGAGACAGAATCCGAAGCAGGCTCCAGGCTCTGAGCTGTCAGCACAGAGCCTGATGCAGGGCTCGAATTGACTGTGAGATCATAACCTGAGCCGAAGTCGGATGCTCAACCGACTGAGCCACCCAGGCCTCCCTAAGACAGGATTAACCACCAGTAAGTGAGGTATGGTCAGCGAAAATCTCACAGAAAGGATGGTATCTGAACTCAGTGATTAATGAAAGGTGGGATTTCCAAAAAAACAGACAAACAAACAGAAGTAGAAGAGGAGATATTCTAGGCTGAGAAAATAAGAAAGGGAAAGTCTTAGAGACAGAAAAGTACAGAACATGTTCAAAGAACAATGAATGGCTCCATTTACCATAGTCTAAGACCAGAGAGGTAGACGAGGGTCAGGTCATGTAGAATCTTGAATATTAAGCTAAGCAGCAGATGCTGATGACTGCAGCAGGGCAATGACATAATCCTATCTACTTCAGAAAGATAAATCTATGTAGAATGGATTGGAAGGGAGAGAAAATAGACTCTTGCTAGAAAATTATCACAGTACTCCAGGACAAAGATAAATAGGAGCCAGAATTAGGGGTCTTAGGACTGGAAAGGATGGGCGGGGAGACTGAAGGGAGTTACATTAAAGAAGGAGAATCCGTAAGCCTTAGCAAATAAGGATGTGGGAGCAGTTAGAGTCTAGTAGGAGGATCCAGTCTAGGTGACTGGGAGAACAGTAGTGTCAATGACATAAAAATGTCGGGAGTTCTGTATTGTTTATTTTTGGGGAATGGAGAAGAGGTGAGGAATATGATGAGTTTAGTTTTAGACTTGAGAAATATGATCTTCAAGTGACTGAAAATGTGGCACCAGGATTAAACAGAGGATTCTGGATTTTATAAACACAGACATAGGAAACCGAGTTGTCATTGCATAACAAGGTTTGATGCTTTAAGAGTAAATAAAACTGCCAACAAAGAGAAGCATTAATAAAATTAATTTGAACTATATATGATGCTTGCTATGGCTCATTCAATCTAGTCATACTACAAACGTTCATAACTTTCAATTATTCAGAGCTCTCAGGAGCCTTTACAACTAGCATGAAACAGAAGCAAAGGCAAGGAGGCCAGCTAAAATAAGTCTATTCCACGGAAATATTATAATCTTACATATTACTGTATCTAAAACATCTTCCAAAGAGCTCAAATACCACATAATCCACACTGCTGCTGAAAAGGTTTAGATGTAATTGTTTATTTTTAGACTAGAGATTAAGAAATGTTTCCAAGGTCATATTAAAGGTAGAACTTAGAATAAATTTTGAACCGATTTTTCAGTTTAGTATTCAATTAAATAACAAATTACCTATTAAGTATATATTATTATAACATATAGACTCAAGCAATCTGCATTTTCTCATTCATCAATCAGCTAAAAGTAAGGCACCAAGAGATCAAGTCATGAATAACGTTAGAGCTGGGCCTACAACCTAGATCTCCTTTCTCTCAGTCCACCAACTTGGCCGTACCATTCATGGGTCCAACTGGAGTATCCTTTTAAGTTCCTCTAACTTGACAGTCTATAAGAATGATCATAAAGCTACTAAACAGGCTGTTTCAGCTTTCTACTTGGGAAGAAGCCATGGCAGTGAAACCATTTTATGGCTAATTCCCAAGCTCTTGACCTACAAAAGCTCTTCGCTATCACAATACACGAGATCTGGATCTGATTACCATTCCTGGACTCTCACTTCTGGTTAAGGAAATGCTACTACAGAAGCATAGAATAAGTGTGAGGGAAATTTGAAGAAAATGTCCACTCCAAAAGCAACTCCTTTGAATGACCAATGAAGTATGATAATAGACTCAAACAAAAAAACAAAAAACAAAAAAAGAAAGAAAAGAAAAGAACTATAAAACAGGGAAATAGGGATAAAACAGAATACACAGGCAAGCCCAGAGAACTTTACTCAAACCTTATATAGAAAGGACAAATGGATTAAAGAAGCATAACAATTATGTAACTGTCATAGAAAAGTTAAGATTTTTATTACTTGGCCAACCCAGACAAAAGCTCATCTCTAAGTACCAGTAACAAAAAGACAAACCCTTCCCCCTAAATTTAAAAACCTCACTGCCCTCAGGTAATTCCCATTAACAAGGACAAGTGTTACCCCTCTTGCTGGAGTATTCTCCAGAAATCTGAACTGCTTCACTAGCAGTTATCTCAGGAAACTTGGGTGTGCTTGCTGTCCTAGTCCTGGGATGGTGGCCTCTCATAAATTCCTTCTGAAGGGGAAGGATAAAGAGCTGTCTCTGAGCGATCTCTTACACATCCTGCTATTCATATCAGCAGGACAGAAGATTAACTGAACTCTCTGGAGCAGATGATCACTGTTAATGTCTCCAAAAGAGGGACCCACAGCAACACAGGCCTCTGGGGAGTTGGAAAGCTAAAACCTGGCTGTGAATTAGGTCAACTTGGAGAGTTACTGCTCAACTCTACCAAGGTACCTGAAAATCTAATGCTTACTCATCCCTAAACTACCCAGGTCTCCAAATCCCAGGCGAAGGACCCAAGGCCCAGGACACTAGATCCAGCTCCACCCATCCAGCTCAATGGGGTTACACTCGAGTAAAAGCAAACCTCTCCCCACCGCAAGAGGAACCAGGCTGGGGCAAAGCCGGGTCGTGGACACAGCTCCACCACTGCATATCCAAACAAGCACCCTAGGGCCGCTGTCACCACCCAGAAGTAGAGCAGATGCCCCAGGCTTTAGCTCACTGCAGCCGGCATTGTTTACGCTCTTTCGCCACCTAAGCCTCTGATAGGCCAGGAAAGTCCCCTGCACTGTCCACCAGGACTTCCGGCACGGGCACGGGATGCTTGACCCCCGCCCGCAATTTGACACTTACGCTCCCTGGGCAGGGAGAGGTCTGGGGGCCCTATGGTCCGAGCAGAATCAGCAGGAATACCCGGCGGGCCGTGGCGGCATTGGTGCGGAGGGCTGCTGAGAAACGCCTCCTCCAGGGGCGGGGCCCAGAGCTCTCTGTCAGAGTGCCCGCCCCACCTCGGTGCCCCTCCCAACACCCACTGAAGGCTTAAAGGAGCCGCATCTTAGTCCAGAGGTCTGCAGGACTCAGGGTGCTGCTTCTAGCCCACAGGGTTTTCAAGGCATGAGGCAAAAGAAGGACCAACTAGAAAGACTCCTCCCCGGTTGGGTGGGCCTCTTTTTTTGTTGGCAACACAGGCAACGTTCCCGAAACAAAGGAGGTGACCAGTTCTTATTATCACAATCCTAATCCCTCCTCCAGGGATGGAAAAAAAAAAAATTGCTGCAGGCAATAGCCAAAGTATCTGGGTAAATATATAGCCCCCATTATGTAAGATGCTTATTCCATTAATTTGAGCAGTTAGTGTTCTTCAAATGGCAACTGAAAGAACCAGAAAGGAATTTGGGCAGCCTGCACTGATTCACCACCTCACCCTTTCTCTACCACAGGGGAAATCCCAGACAATGATAGAAGATGGGTAGGAAGGCAATAGGAGGAGAAATGGAAAACATTCTCCTTCTCGTGAGCAAAATGTGCCAAGAACTGGCACAAGAATTCAAAAACTGACCAAGAATTCATCACATGTCCACGTAGATGAAGAAATCTTGCACACAAATACAATTGTGATGTGCAGCCATGCAATTTAATATGAAGAGTTCTTGAGAAAACTGTAGTAGAAACTGGATTAATATCTCTGGAGTTAAGTAATTGTCTCTGAGCCCTCCATAGGTTATCAGTGGGTTTTAACTTTCTTTTCATAGGAGGAATTTTTCCTCAATCTCAGTTTACAAGGTTCGACTGCATTTTGTGTCTCATACTGTCAGGAATATATTAAGCCTATATTAGCTGAATAAACACACCTTATTAAAGCCTTAAACCACCACCAGACAAGTATGGGAATCAATTTAGTGAGGCAAAAGACCATTTTTTAAGTGCCCTAATAACATCCTCCATTTCAAAAATGGGTTCAAGTGAAAATATAGATTCCAAAGGACAGGCAAGACTGCTCTGCTTACTAGGGAACGGACAGGTTACTTCTATTCTGAAGGTCTCTGAAGGTCTTAGAGAATTCTAGGATCAGGCTGCCAGTAAGAGAAATGGATTCAGATTAGAATAGTCTGATTTTCAACTGCCAAGAAAATCTCACTTTAAAGTGCATTTAACTGTGAATGATACTTTTGAATTAGGTAATTAAGACAGTTCATTCTATCCCCAGGAAGCATATCACACTATTCTGAAGGTAATGGTTTGCAGATCAGCCTCCCCATTAGATTGTGAGCAACTCAAGGGCAAGGGCTAGAATGTATCATAATCACCCTTTTCTCCCAGTGTGATACAAAATGAATATTCAATAAATATTTATCACAAAAATTATGACCAACACTTTCTTTGATACAGGAGTCCAGACAACCGTCAATAAGCATAGCACAGTGAATGCAGGTGTGCATGCACACACACAAATGGCTAACACCCAGTGCTATGCATGTTAGTGAATTAAAAATTTAGAGAGAAAAGAAATCCACTGACTGTACAGCTCGATCTTAGACATGAGAGCTCAAGATTATTATTATTATACAGATTTATATCTGTCTCAAATACACATTTTATATAAATATTCCTGAATAATTCTTAGATATTTTACCAAATATAGTCTAAATATAGGCCATCTCATTTTGGTTACTGCTTTTTTCTTTACTATACCATGAAGAGAGTAAACTGGACATGTAAAACCTTTACAATTCAACTACCAGTTAGTAGTCTTCTCCATAACATGGGAATGTGAAACTGTTTAGGAAATGATTTGGTAAAAATTATATATAGAACATAGGAAAATGATAACAATTCATGTATTAGGAAGGTCGAGTGCGGGGGGGGGGGGGGGGGGCGCCTGGGTGGCTCAGTCAGTTAAGCCACCGACTTCGGCTCAGGTCATGTCTCACTGTGTGAGTTTGAGCCCTGTGTGGGGCTCGTGCTGACTGTGTGGAGCCTGCTTGGGATTCTCTCTCTCTCTGTACCTCCCAACTTGTGCATGTGCTCTCTCTCTCTCAAAATAAATAAATAAACTTAAAAAAAACTTCAATCCACAAGCATAATTTTAAAAAAACAAAAGGAAGGTGGGATTTCTTGTGCTTTTAAAATATTTTTTTTCAGGGGCGCCTGGGTGGCGCAGTCGGTTAAGCGTCCGACTTCAGCCAGGTCACGATCTCGCGGTCCGTGAGTTCGAGCCCCGCGTCGGGCTCTGGGCTGATGGCTCAGAGCCTGGAGCCTGTTTCCGATTCTGTGTCTCCCTCTCTCTCTGCCCCTGCCCTGTTCATGCTCTGTCTCTCTCTGTCCCAAAAGTAAATAAACGTTGAAAAAAAAAAAAATTAAAAAAAAAATAAATAAAATATCTTTTTTCATCCCAGGGTTTGGGGATTGAGCCCAACCTCTGGCTCCATGATGAACGTGGAGCTTGCTTTAAGATTCTCTCTCTGCTCCCCTCTCCCCTGCCCCCATACTCTCTCTAAAATAAAAAAGTATATCTCTTTTTTCACTGTAACGTTTTTTTCTCTGTAACACATTAACATAGAAAAGAAAACTATTTAATGTGTGCATAACCATCAACGCAAAAGGGTTGTTTGTTTTTAAAGTTTTATTTATTTAAATTTTTTTTTTTCAACGTTTATTTATTTTTGCGACAGAGAGAGACAGAGCATGAACGGGGGAGGGGCAGAGAGAGAGAGGGAGACACAGAATCGGAAACAGGCTCCAGGCTCCGAGCCATCAGCCCAGAGCCCGACGCGGGGCTCGAACTCACGGACCGCGAGATCGTGACCTGGCTGAAGTCGGACGCTTAACCGACTGCGCCACCCAGGCGCCCCAAGTTTTATTTATTTAAGTATCTCTACACCCAACATGGGGCTCGAACTCACGACTCTGAGATCAAGAGTTGCATACTTTTCTGACTGAGCCAGCCAGGCACCCCAGGAAAAGGAAGTTTTAAGCATTAACTGGAAATTTTCATTAGATCATATTTAATGAAAGAAAGAAGCCAAGTTAGTGACTAAGAGTATGGACTCTGGAGATAGGATGCTAGTTCAAATCCTGGTTGGAACCATTTATTAGCTGTGTGGCTTTAGACAAGCTGCTACCTTTCTGTGCTTCTGTTTTCTATATGTAAAATGGGAAAAATAATAATATCTACCTCATTAAGTCATTAGGAGAATTAAACCAGTTAAGTTTATCATATTTATAAAGCACCTAGGACAGTGCCTATAATAAAGTGCTATATAGAAGTATTTGAGAAATAAAAAATATAATGTTCAACAAATACTGTCTACCTTTCCTGTCACATTCCTTTTAAAACTAAAAAGCAAATGCATACCATCAACTGCTCCCAGCTCTCTGTGTTCCCAGCTGTCAGAAAGAGATAATAACTCAGTTTTAGAGAGGGAGGAGAGATTCCCCAAGCTGAGAGCTTTCAAGTAAGGTTTATTAAGGTATAACTTACATACAATAAAATTCACTCTTTTTAGTACATAGTTCTAGTTTTGGCAGTCACAGAGTATCACCACAATCAAGAACATCTCCCCTAGCCCAAAATATTTCCCGGTGCCCCCTTTGTAGTCAACCCCTCTCCCCTAGGCAACCACTGATCAGTATGCTGTTCTACAGTTTTGCCTTCTGCACGATGCCATATTAAAAAAAAAAAAAATCATACAGTGTGTAGTCTTTTGAGTACAGCTTTTTTCATAATACAATTGAGATCATCCATGTTGTTGCACAGATCAGCAATTTGTTCCTTTTTTATTGCTGAGTAATCTTCCCTTGTATGATCTAACACATTTTGCTCATCAATTTTACCAGTTACCAACATGTGGTTTGTGTCTAGCTTTTAGCAATTGTGAAAAAGACTACTACAGATTTTTATACAGACGTAAGTTTTCAGTTCTGTTGGGCAAAAACCTAGAAGTGGGAAAGTTGAGTGGTATGGTAAATGTATGTTTAATTTTATAAGTGCCAAAATGTTTTCCAAAGCGGCTATATGAACCACTCTGCAATCTTCCTCCACCAGCAATGTCTGAGAGTTCAAGTGTAACTGTATTATTACTTAGTACTAATTTCTAGTATGGCTCCGTATTTTTATACCTATGAATTAAAGCCAGTTTTTTCTGCAATTTAGTTTTAATGGTTTGTAACGTCCTCTTCCATTTACAAACCAGTCATTGATCATTTGGTATGAATCTTAGATGCTACTTTATTAATACTTTCAAAGGTGTAGATCAATGAAAATTAGTCTTTCAAATCCCATCCAAAAGCAGTCAAATTTGGTCATTTTATCTGGATCAACAAGCTACAAGGCTAAACAAATAGTACTCCTAGTAAGCAGAACAAACCAAAGCATATATTATATACCTGTCAGTTTAACTGGTTTTCCAACATTCAGATGGGCTTATCCATAGCCTAAGTAAAAGTCCTCAACAATCTTATTACATAACAAGTCATATTAAACATGTTTATCAAAATATAATTCTCTTGAGTAGGAAACAAAAAGAAGCTTCAAGAAAATATTTTAAAACTTACCATAAATACTTGTCCACTATTTCAAAAAAAATGCTTTAAAAAGGAGGTGTGGAATTTTTTTGTAATTGTTGGTGAGCATGGAGAAACTGGTACATCCGTTTTGGAAAATATTTGTATTAACAACCCATTCCCAAGAGAACTGAGAGCACTACGTCCACACAAAAACTGGTTCATAAATGTTAATATCAACATTATTCATAATAGCCCCAAAGTGGAAACAACCCCCAAATCCACCAATTTATGAAAGGATAAACAAAATGTGGAATATCCTATCCATACAATGGAATATCATGCAGCCATAAAAAGGAATGAAATAGTATTATATGCTATTAACATAAGTTAACCTTGAACACATTATGCTAAGTAAAAGAAGCAAGGCACAAATGGCCGTATGTTGTATGATTCCTTTGGTATAAAATGCACACATCAGGCAAATCCACAGGGACAGAAAGTAGAATGACGGTTGCCAGGGGCTGGGGTGGGTAGAATGAGAAAGAGGGAATGGGGAATGGCTGCTAATGGGTATGAAGTCTCTTTTTGGAGTGATGAAAATGTGCTGGAATTAGATACTGGTGATGGTTGCACAACCATGTGAATATGTTAAAAAGCCACTGAATTGTATGTACACATTAAAAGGATAAATTTTATGGTATGTGAATTATATCTCAATTAAAAAACTCATTGACAAGAGAATGGATAAACAAGCTGTGGTATATTCAGAAAAGATATTATACAGTAGTGAAAACAAATGAAGACAACTATTAGCAAAAACCTGCATGAATTTCACAAACCATAGCTAGTACTAGAGAGCATACAGTATGATTACACAAACCCAAACAATATACTGCTTAGGAATGTATACATTTTTTTTTTAATTTAAAAGAAAAGTATAAGGAGGATAATGCTGAAACCTTAGCATAGTGAAAAAAGCAGGGAATTAAACCCAGGATGCAATCCAGGAGGACTGCACAGGATATTGGTAATGATCTATTTCTTAAACTGGGTGGTAGGATGGTGGGCATTTCTTTTTCAAATTTATAACATAAATAATATATTATATTTAAAATATATTAAATACTCCAGGAGTTTAAAAATGAAAGAAAAAAAAAGCTCTGCCTCTTGTTAGTAGGATTTTATAATTTAAAAAGTTACATTCCATAGTGTTCAGGTAGAAGTGTAAGAAGGCACTTTTTTTTTTCCCCCAATATGAGAGGAGCACTGGGCTGGAAAGAAGAAAATTTATATTCCCAAATCCTTGTTCTACCATAAGTTTCTACCATAAAGCTGTGAAACTTTAGGAAGGTCATTGAATTTTTGGAGGCTTCAGTGTTGTCATGCATAAGACAAGGAGTTTGTATTAACAGCTCTCCCACCTCTAAACTTTTGAGACCATGCTCCACAACCACTATTTGTATATGATAAACAACATGCTTGCAATTCCAAGTTCTTCAGTACTAAGATATCTGCAGCTAATGTTAAATGTTTGGAAAGTGCTTCTACTTCAGTGGTAAAATCTCATAGCCTCATTCTCTTTGGCCCTTGGTTAAATTACTACAAAGGGATGGTAACGGTTGTACTGATAATCCAAAACCACAGTTTGCATACATGTGGATTCTACCATCATTTTCCCTTTCCAGGCAATCTCACCCTGGTAGAATAGATTTTGTCCCCAGGCCAAAAAGAAGGGATTCACACAAGCCACTCAAAAAGCACAATTTTAATCATCAGTCTCTCATGCCTGGCAAAGAAAGTAATGTGGTAAAAGATAAAAACACTGATTCAAGAAGTCAGGAATATGAACTATATTTCCTTCTCCATATACAGAGTACTGGGAAGGACAGTTTCTGAGTCATCTAGTCACATCTAGCACAATTTGTGGCACCAAGAAGTCAGTATCACTTTCAGAGCAGGCCTTCCCTCCTATGGCTTCTACTCAGGGCACCACACCCAGTTAAACATTCTACTATCAACCATCACTCAAAGGGGATTTAAAAGTGATACATTAAAAGCCCAGGAGAGATGGCTTCACTGGAGAATTCTATAAAACATTTAAAGAAGAATTAACACCAATCCTGAAACTCTTCCAAAAATTTGAAGAGGAGAGAACATTTTCAAACTCATTCTATGAGGCCAGAATTACCCTGATATGAAAGCCAGACAAACACACTGCAAGAAAACTACAGACCAATATTGTTGATAAAATACTGATGCAAAAATCCTCAAAATACTAGCAAACTGAGTCCAACAGCACATTAAAAACATTATACACCATGCCCAAGTGGAATTTATTCCTGGAATGCAAGAATAGTTCAACATACCAAAATCAATCAACATAATACACCATAACTCGTTACAAGAATGAAGGACAAAACCCACATGATCATCTCAATTGATGCAATAAAAAGCATTTGACAAGATTTAACACCCTCAATGATGAAAACACTCAAACAAGGAATATAAGGAGACTACCTCAACATAATAAAGGGCATTTATGAAAAGCCCATAGCTAACATCATACTTGGTGGTGAAAGACTGAAAGCTTTTCCTATAAGATCAGGATACCTATTGTAGCCATTCCTATTCAATACAGTACTGGAAGTCTTAGCCAAAAGAGTTAGGCAAGAAAAAGAAATAAAAGGCATCTAAATTGGAAAGGAAGAAGTAAAATTATCTGTTTGCAGATGACATACTTTTATATGTAGAAAGCCCTAGAGACTCCACAAAAGAAAATCTGAAAATAAATGTATTCAGCAAACTTGCAGGATACAAAATCAACACACAAAAACACATTGTGTTTGTATACACTAACAATGAACAATCTGCAAAGGACATTAAGAACACAACCCCACTTAAAATAGCATCAAAAAGAATACAATGCTTTTGGTTAGGAATAAACCTAACCCAGGAGGTGAAACTGAAATTAAAGAAAATACAAATAAATGGAAAGACATCTCACATCCATGGATTGAAAAACTTAGTTACTAAGATGTCCATACTCCTAATAGACTCAACACAATTCCTATCAACCCCAACAGCATTTTTTTGCAGAAATAGAAAAATTCATCTTAAAATTCATATGGAATCTCAAAGGACCCCGAATAGCCAAAATAATTTTGAAAAAGAAAAACACTGGAGGACTCATACTTCCTGATTTCAAAACATTACAAAGCTACAGTAATCAAAACAGTGTGGTACTAGTATACAGACAAATAGACCAATAGAACAGAAAACCCAGAAATAAACCCTCATGTGTAGGGTCAAGTGATCTTTGAGAAGGGTGCAAAGGCCACTCAATGGGGACAAAGCAGACTCCTTATGAAATAGCACTGTGAAAAAAATGGATATCCACATGCAAAAGAACAAAGTTGGGACTCTTATCTCATATTATATACAAAAATTAATTTGAAATGATTAAAGCCCTAAGTGTAAGATCTGTAACTATAAAATTTCTAGAAGAAAAACATAGAGGAAAAGCTTCATTACACTGAAATGGGCAATGATTTCTTAGATGTGATACCAAAAGCACAAGCAACAAAAGCAAAAAAGACAGTTGGGACATCAAACTTAAAAACTTTTGTGTATCAAAGGACACAACAGAGTAAAAAAGCAACTTACAGAATGGAAAAAAATATCTCTGAATCATATATCTGATAAGGGGTTAATATCCAGAAGACAGAAAGACCTCCTACAACAACAAAAACCCAAATACCCCACCTAAAAAAAAATGGGCAAAAGAACTGAATAGTCAGTTCTCCAAGTATGATATACAAATGGCCAACGGCATATGAAAAGATGCTCAACATCACTAATCATCAGAAAAATACAAATCAAAACCACCATGAGATAAACTTACACCCATTAGGATGATTACTATATTAAATAATAATAATAATTGGCAAGAATGTAGAGAAATAGGAACCTTTGCACACCATTGGTAGGACTGTAAAATGGCTCAATTGCTATGGAACATGGTAGAGGTTGCTCAAAACATTAAAAATTGGATACCGTATTACTATATGATTCAGCAATCCCATTTCTGAATGTGTATATATATGTGTGTATATATATGTGTGTGTGTATATATATATATATATATATATATATATATATATATCCAAAAGAATTAAAAGTTGGGTCTCAACATGATTTGTACACCCATGTTCAAAGCAGCACTATTCACAATAGCCAAGAAGTAGAAGCAACACAGATGTCCACTGGAGAAGGAATGGATAAACAAAATGTAAAATATATACATACAGTGGAATACAAGACTTAAAAAGGAAGGAAACCCTGTTACACACTACAGTGTGAATGAACGGAGAACATTACACTAAGGGAAATAAACCAGTCACAAAAAAGACAAATACTGTATAATTCCACTTACATGAGGTATCTAAACTAGTAAAATTCATAGACATAAAGTAGGACGGTTATCAGGGGCTGGGGGAAGAGGGAAAGAGAATGTATAGATTCAGATTTACAAGATGGGAAAAAAATTCTGGAGATATGTTTCACAACAATGTGGATGTACTTAATTTAAAATGTACTTAGGGGCAGCTGGGTGGCTCAGTCGGTTAAGCCTCCAGCTTCGGCTCAGGTCATGATCTCGTGGTTCATGGGTTCTAGCCCTGAGAAGGGCTCTGCACTGGTGGTCTGCTTGGGATTCTCTCTCCTCCTCCTCCTCTTCCTCCTCCTCCCCCCCCCCTCCTCCTCCTCCTTCTCCTCCTCCCCCCTGCTCTCTCTGTCACTCTCTCAAAATAAATAAAATAATTTTTAAAAGTGTACTTAATTATGGGGTGTCTGGGTGGCTCAGTTGGTTAAGCATCAGACAACTCTTGATCTCAGCTCATGATCTCAGGATCGTAAGTTTGAGCCCTTTGTTGGACTCTGTATTCAGGGCTCTGTGCTGGGCATAGAGCCTACTAAAATAAAATAAAATAAAATGTACTTAATTAAAAATGGTAGTTTTTGTGTGTTGCATGTTTTTATAACTTTTAAAAAGTGAGACACTCATGCATTCAATAAAATGCTCTGCAACTATTAAAAAAAGATGAAGACTAAATAAATATTCCTGTGGAAGAAATACATTCAATTTTTAAAAGAAAATTGGAAGGCTGTATATGAAGTCATTTTTGCATTTAGTAAAACCATATAGAGGGCTGTACACATTGGTAGTAGGCTGATAATGACCCCCCAAAATACTAGATTTTAATCCCTAGATTTTGTAAATGTCACTTCATTTGGTAACAGTGTCTTTGCAGCTGTGATGAAATTAAGGATCATGAGATAGGGAGGTCATCCTGAATTATCTGAATGGGCCCTAAATGCAATCACATACATCCTTGTAACAGGGAAGTAGGGAAATTTGACACACACGTAGGAGAAGGCCACATAAAGGCAGAGAAGAGCAAGATTAGAAAAGGCTGAAGTGATATGACACGAATTAGGGAATACCAACAGCCAACCCAAGAGCAAGGAAGGGATTCTCCCAGAGAGCCTCTGGAGGAACATGGCCCTGCCTTAGTTTTAGCCCCCAGAAGACTCCTCCTAAATTGTGTTGGACTTCTGGGCTCCAGAACAGTGAGAGAAAAAATTTTTGTTGTTTTAAGCCACCACATTTGTGATAATCTGTTACAGCAGCCATACAAAACAAATGCAACATTGTACATGTTTGAAATCACATACACATTTTTTGGAAGGATCCACAGAAAATTGTTAAAACAATGGCTACTTCTAAGCAGCACATCTATGGGGCTGGCTGAAGAACTTTTACTTTTCACTTTCATACCTAGCCATTTCTTTTTAAAACAAAAACAAGCTTCAATGTTTTTAAAAGCTCTAAAACTTTAAAATTCCGCGTGGAACCTTGAAGCTGGTTCTATCTCTACTCATCCCATAAGCTAAGCCTCACTTCTCCCCCTTAACATTTTTTGGGCATTGTATCTCCTTTGAAAGAAGCAACCAAATTTTGTTTATTACCCTACATCTAGCAGAGTGCTTGGCACTCTAACATAACTCTTAAAATGGCATCATTTCATCAAACCATAGAAGTCTTAAATATATAATAAATGTGTTCCTTGAGTTATTTATAAATAGAATTTTGTATGTTGAATGTGTATTTCAAATGTGAGGAAAACAATATATTTAATGGAATTCTGAAGTAAACTTTTTCAAAGTGAGAAATCACTCAGCGATAAATTTTGAAATTTTATGAGTTTTGCCACTGTTTTCTTGGTTACCCATTTTTTTTTATTATAAAATCCATTAAAAGAGGGTAATTTTAATTTTAGAATCTTTCACTTTGGCAAAGCCAGGGCAGAAGAACAGTTGTTTGCAATAAATCTAATTGTACAGAGCTCCAGTCTCTAAACCTGTCATGTTGGGCTCTGAAGTTAGATCTGAATTCTAAAACTTGCTTTGTCACACATTAGCTGAGTCTCAGTTTCATCATCTGTCCTAACAGTACCACTTTCATGTGGTTCCTTATTTAATACACACTTCTGGAGCATTCACCATGGGCCAGGCACTATTCTAAGCATTTAAATTACTGACTCATTTAAATTGTTAGAACTCTGAACCTGATACTATTATCCCCATTTTACAGACAAAGAAACTGAGGCAAAGAGATTAAGCAAATTTGCCTAAGGTAATCCAACTAAATGTAAAAATTAAATGAAATTTGGCCTTATACATGTTAAGAATCCTCCTTTAATATCCACATTATTCCCCTGCTCCACAAGTACACGTGCTTGGCAGATCAGGTGAGGTTACTGTTAGGCACTCAGCTAATGTGCTGAATACAGGTAGTACAATACAGTAGCCCAAGGGCCAGCTACTATGAGGGTGTAACAGAGGCACCTAATCTACACTGAGGGGTCAGGGAGGGTCTCCCTGAAAAAGTGATACAGGCATACCTCACCTTACTGCACTTTCCAGATACTGTGGTTTTTACAAATTGAAGGTTTGTGGCAACTCCGCATCAAGCAAGTCTATCAGCACCATTTTTCCAATAGCATTTACATCACCCCATATCTATGTCACATTTTGGTCATTCTCACAATGCTTCAAACTTTTCCATTTTTATTATTATATTTGTTACAGTGATCTGTGATCAGTAATCTGGTTTTTTGTTTTGTTTTTTTTGATCAGTGATTTTTATTTATTTATTTTTTTTTTACGTTTATTTTTGAGACAGAGAGAGATAGAGCATGAATGGGGGAGGGTCAGAGAGAGAGGGGGAGACACAGAATTTGAAACAGGCTCCAGGCTCTGAGCTGTCAGCACAGAGCCCGACGCGGTGCTCGAACCCACGAACTGCGAGATCGTGACCTGAGCTGAAGTCGGACGCTTAGCCGACTGAGCCACCCAGGCGCCCCTGGATTAGTGATTTTTGATGTTACTATTGTAATTGTTTTGGGGCACCACGAACCACACCCATACAAGACAGCAATCTTAATTGATAAATGTTCGTTCTTTCTTTCTTTCTTTCTTTCTTTCTTTCTTTCTTTCTTTCTTTCTTATTTTTTGAGAGAGAGAGAGAGAGAGAGAGAGAGGGAAAATGAGCGAGCAGGGGAAAGGCAGAGAGAGTATCTAGAGCGGGCTCCATTTCCAGCGCAGAGCCCAATGCAGAGCTCGGTCTCACAACTGTGAAATCATGACCTGAGCCAAAATCAAGAGTTGGGTGCTTGGGACGCCTAGGTGGCTCAGTTGGTTGAGCGTCTGACTTTGACTCAGGTCATTCTGACTTCGACTCAGGTCATGATCTCACAGTCTGTGGGTTCGAGCCCCATGCTGGGGTCTGTGCTGACAGCTGGGAGCCTGAAGCCTGATTCAGATTCTGTGTCTCCCTCTCTCTCTACCCCTCTCCCAGTTGCGTTCTCTCTCAAAAATAAACAAACATTTAAAAAAATTAAAAAAAAAAAAAAGAGTTGGATGCTTAACCTACTGACCCACCCAAGCACCCCAATGTTGTTGTGTTCTGACTGCTCCCCCAACTGGCCTCTCTTAGAACCTCCCTATTCTCACTCTCTCCTCAGGCCTCCCTATTCTCTGAGACACAACAATACTGGAATTAGGCCAATTAATAACCCTACAATGACTTCTAAGTATTTAAGTGAAAGGAAGACTTGCATGTTTCTCACTTTAATACATTTATCCATCCATCCATCCATTTTTTTTTTAAGTAAACTCTACACCCAACATGTGACTTGAACCCTGAGATCAAGTGTCACATGTTCTACCGACTGAACCAGTCAGGCGCCCTACATGTTTCTCACTTTAAATCAAAAGCTAGAAATGATTAAGCTTAGTGTGGAAGGCACATCCAAAGCCAAGATAAGCCAAAAGCTAGACCTCTTACGCCAGTTAGCCAAATTGTGAATGCAAAGAGAAAATTCTTGAAAAAAACATTAGAAGTGCTACTCTAGTGAATACACATACGATGAGAAAGCAGAACAGCCTTACTGCTGACATGGAGAAAGTTTTAGTTGTCTGGATAGAAGATCACACCAGCTACAACATTCTCTTAAGCCAAAGCCTAATCAAGAGCAAGTCCTGACTCTCTTCAATTCTATGAAGGCTGAGAGAGGTAAGGCTGTAGAAGTCTAAAGCTAGCAGAGGTTGGTTCATGAGGTTTAAGGAGAGTCATCTCCGTAACACCAAAGGACAAAGTAAAGCAGCAAGTGCTGACAGAGAAACTGCAGAGTTCTCCACAAGTTCTAGCTACTAATGAAGGTAGCTACACTAAACAACAGATTTTCAGTGTGGATGAAACAGCCTTCTATTGAAAGAAGATGTCATCTAGGACTTTCATAGCTAGAGAGGAGAAGTCAATGCCTGGCTCCAAAACTTCAAATGACAGGCTGACTCCTGTTAGGGGTCAATGTAGCTGGTGACTTTAAGTTAAAGCCAATGTTCATTTACCATTCTGAAAATGCTAGGCCCCTCAAGAACTATACTAAATCTATTCTGCCTGTGCTTTACAAATTGAAAAACAAAGCCTAGATGACAACATCTGTTTACAACATGGTTTACCAAACATTTTAAGCCCACTGTTGAGACCTACTACTCAGAAAAAAAGATTCCTTTCAAAATACTACTGCTCATTGGCAATGCACCTAGTCACTCAAGAGCTCTGATGGAGATATACAAGATTAATGTTTTCATGCCTGCTAACACAGTATCCATTCTGCAGTCCATGGATCAAGCAGTATCTTTGACTTTGAAATCTTGTTATTTATCGAATACATTTCATAAGGCTGTAGCTGCCATAAGATTCCTCTGATGGACCCAGGCAAAGTAAATTGAAAATGAAAACCTTCTGGTAAGGATTCACCATTGTAGATGCCATTAAGAACATTCGTGATTTGGGGTGTTTGGGTGGCTCGGTTGGTTAACCGTCTGACTCTTGATCTCGGCTCAAGTCACGATCTCACAGTTTGTGAGATCAAGCCCTGTATTGGGGTTCTGCGCTGACAGTACAGAGCTTGCTTGGGATTCTCTCTCTCCCTTTCTCTCTCAAAATAAACAAACTTAGGAAAAAAAAAAACAACATTCATCATTCATGGGAAGAGGTCAAAATACCAACATTAACAAGAGTTTGGAAGAAGTTGATTCCAACTCTCATGGAGGACTCTGAGGGGTTCAAGACTTCAGTGGAGGAAGTAACTGCAGATGTGGTAGAAAGAACAAGAGAAATAGAATCAGAAGTGGAGCCTGAAGATGTGACTGAATTGCTGCAATCTCATGATAAAACTTTAATGGATGAGGAATTGCTTATGAGTGAGCAAAGAAAGTGGTTTCTTGAGATAGAATCTACCCCTGTTGAAGATGTTGTGAAAGTGTTGAAATGACAACAAAGAATTTGAAATATCACATAAACTTAATTGATAAAGCAGCAGCAGGGTTTGAGAGGACGACTCCCAATTTTGAAAGAAGTTCTACTGTGGGTAAATGTTATCAATAAGCATCACATGCTACAGAGAAATTGTTTATGAAGGAAAAGTCAATCAATGCAGAAAACTTCATTGTTGTCTTATTTTAAGAAACTGCCAAAGCCACTCCAGCCTTCAGCAGCCAGCACCCTGATCAGTCATCAGCTATCAACATTGAGGTAAGACCCTCTACCAGTGAAAAGATTACAGACTGTCGAAAGCTCAGGTGCTGGTTAGCATTGTTTAGCAACATATTTTAATTAAGGTATGCACGTTGTTTTTTTAGATATTAACATTGCACACTTAACAGACTATAGTGCAGTATAAACATAACTTTTATATGTGCTGGGAAACCAAAAACTTCATGACTTACTTTATTGTGATATTCACTTTATTGCAGTGGTCTGGAACTGAACCTGCAATATCTCTGAGGTATGCCTGTCATTAAGGCTGAGAACTAAAGGAAATGAATAGGAGTTAGCCAGGCAAAGCCATAATACACAGGGATAATAGAGAATGTTACAGGCATGTGTGTGAAAGCCCAAAAGAGATGAACAAAAGAACAGAAATGTAACTCAAATGACCAAATGGGCTAAAAAGGGCCATATTATACAAACCCAGTGACTTATGCAAGGAAGACTATTAACAAAATGCCTGGCAAATACTAAACACTCAAGAAATGGTAGCTACCAGGGGCGCCTGGGTGGCTCAGTCAGTTGAGCGTTCGACTTCGGCTCAGGTCATGATCTCATGGTTCGTGGGTTCAAGTCCCATGTAGGGCTTTATGCTGACAGCTCAGAGCCTGGAGCCTGCTTCAGATTCTGTGTCTCCCTCTCTGCCCCTCTCCTGTGCACACTCTGTCCCTCTCTCTCTTTCTCAAAAATAAACAAACATCAGGGGCACTTGGGTGGCTCAGCCAGTTGAGTGTCCGACTTCAGCTCAGGTCATTATCTCACGGTCCATGGGTTCGAGCCCCACATTGGGCTCTGTGCTGACAGCTCAGAGCCTGGAGCCTGCTTTGGATTCTGTGTCTCCCTTTCTCTCTGCCCTCTCCAGCTAGTGCTCTGTCTCTGTCTCTCAAAAATAAATAAACATAAAGAAAGAAAGAAAGAAAGAAAGAAAGAAAGAAAGAAAGAAAGAAAGAAAGAAAGAAAGAAAGAAAATAGAAAGAAAGAAAGAAACGGTAGCTACCATTATTGTGTTGTTATAAGTGTATCCCAGTCATTCAGAGATTTTAGTTTCTGTTCAGACTTAACCCCATATTTCAGCCTTCTGGTCCAAGAAAGACCTAAGTTAGCAAAGAACTCTTAGGACCAAGAAACATTAAGTCTCTGTTTTAAAACAAACTGCTTCTTTCAGTATGCAAGTAATCTATTCCTTTTTATCCTATAGAAAACAGATTTACCATTAATTAAAAAGTAAATGCCATTTTATAATACTCAAAGGGACTGTCCATATTTTGCTTGGACAGATTTCCCATATTAAACATTGCTCAAAACAAGCAGGCAGTCCTCTAAAATGTAAAAAATGAGGGGCGCCTGGGTGGCGCAGTCGGTTAAGTGTCCGACTTCAGCCAGGTCACGATCTCGCGGTCCGTGAGTTCGAGCCCCGCGTCAGGCTCTGGGCTGATGGCTCAGAGCCTGGAGCCTGTTTCCGATTCTGTGTCTCCCTCTCTCTCTGCCCCTCCCCCGTTCATGCTCTGTGTCTCTCTCTGTCCCAAAAATAAATAAACGTTGAAAAAAAAAAATTAAAAAAAAAAAAAAGATTTTATTTACTGCACAGAGATTTCTGATAGGAGATTTAGTCTTTACTACTAAATGAAGCACTCATGCTAGTTCTAGACTAAGAGGTTTTCATGAGACCTTAAAAAAAAAAAAAAAAGTGTGGGGGCCGCCTGTGTGGCTCAGTCAGTTAAGCATCAGACTCTTGATTTCGGCTCAAGTCAAAATCTCACCGTTGGAGCCCCGTGTCAGGCTCTTGGCTATCAGAGACTGTTTGGGATTCCTTCTCTTCCTCTCTCTGCCCCTCCCCTGCTCACTCTCTCTCTCTCTCTCTCTCTCTCTCAAAAAAAAAAAAAAAAAAAAAAAAAAAAGAAGGGTTCTATTACAGTACTGAAAAAATTTTTTTAACTTTTTAAAAAATGTTTATTTTTGAGAGAGAGAGAGAGAGAGAGAGAGAAACAGAGTGTGAGTTGGGGGGAGGAGGGCAGCAGGGAAGAGGGGAAGACAAAGAATCCAAAGCAGGCTCCAGGCCCTGAGCTGTCAGCACAGAGCCCACCGTGGGATTCAAACCCATGAACCATGAAATCATGACCTGAGCCCAAGTCAGATGCTTAACCGACTGAGCCACCCAGCCACCCCGAAAAAAAATTCTTAAAATCTATAAATGAGAGACTTCATACTACAAGTAGATAAGGACACAAAATGATTTTTAAAAAACACTGTGGAGGGGTGCCTGGGTGGCTCAGTCGGTTGAGCATCCGACTTCGGCTCGGTCATGATCTCGTTGTCCATGAGTTCGAGCCCCACATCGGGCTCAGTGCTGACAGCTCAGAGCCTGGATGGAGCCTGCTTCAGATTCTGCGTCTCCCTCTCTCTCTCTGCCCCTCCCCTCCTCATGCTCGCGCTCTCTCTCTCTCTGCAAAAATATACTTAAAAAAAAAAAAAGAATGCATTTTAAAAAAACACTGTGGAATAAATACGAAAAATAAAACGTAAAACAACAAAACTGATTAGGGAGTGAGTGTTCTAGACAGCCAAGGTGGCCAGATAGGAAAAGTCTATCCCTGAAACAACTACTTTGTGTAACTTTTTTTCATATAAATCGGAGAAAACACCTAAGCTTCCCAGTCTTTTTAAAGTATACTAACAATCATTTAAACTTTTCAGGAGAATCCACTACTGCCACAGAGATATGAAGGACTCTTACACCAAATCTAAATGGTTCCAATGTCTTTTTTGAATTTTTACATTTTGTAGCTTTCCTTCCTCAACTCTTTTAATCAAGCTAACACTTCTAGTTAGCTTGTAGCAGTGTTGCCTTTTTAATTTTAGCTCTTGATTTAAAGAACCAAGTAGGCTGAAACTGCATAAGAGGGAGCAGGATCTACCTGAGGGAAGTCAATAAAATTTGAGATACCTACTTAGGCTGCTGAAAAGACTTTTGTGGTTTATTTCCTGGTAGTTGACTTTTGGATAAATAAAATGCTACTTTAAGTCTTATGACTGAAAAACGAAAAAAAGAAGTCACCCACATTAAATAAATTTCAATACTCGAAACTATTCATTTTTTCTCATATTTTTATAAATTTTTTGTAATGTTTATTTATTTTTGAGAGAGAGAGAGACAAAGCATGAGCAGGGGAGGGGCAGAGAGAGAGGGAGACAGAGATCTGAAGCAGGCTCCAGGCTCTGAACTGTCAGCACAGAGCATGACGCAGGGCTCAACCCATGAACCACAGGATCATGACTCGAGCCAAAGTCTGATGCACCCAGGTGCCCCATTTTTTTCTCATCTTTATAGAAAGGATCTAAAAATCATTTTTATTTAATAACAAATCCGTAAGAAATATAACTAAAAGATCAAAGAAGTAGGGCTCTCATTTCTAAATAAAATAACGAAAATCATGCTTGAAGAGACAAGGTCAAGAGACAGGAGGTCACCATGGTTTATCTGACACCATATCGATGCCAAAAACATATGACCATTCTAACTAAGTCAGAATTTATGCTTTGAATGCATTTCCAAACAAAGATCATAGCCCAGGTCAAACAACTGCTATTACCAGGTCATGAAAAATAATGTTTTCCGTAGCACTTAAAAAGTGTTAATCAGGGGGGAAAAGTTAGATCTCAGTAAAAAGCCAATTATAAAGAGGACATTTGTTTGGGACATAAGTTTCCTCTAAAAGTTGGCGAGAACTGTAGGTATTCATGCTTAGCCTAATATAAATACAGATAGAAAGATACAGAAACAATTATATGTGTGTACATATACATAAGTTAGCAAACATACATATATTACCTAGCTCTGTCCATTGAGAGGGTCTAGGAATAATGATACCCCAGCAATGAGCACATGGAGCACCCAGATGTTGGTTTCTATAAATCACTGTCCAATGACAGGAACCAAGGCTCCTTGGAGAAATGACTGATTCTGGGTCTAGAGCAGGGAAAATAGAAGATGAATCTGGGACATTTTGTAGTACTAGAAGGTAAGGAAATGCTCAAAATGAAAAAAAGGATGGAGGCATATCAAAGGGACACAGGAGCCAACCTGAAAGACTTCCCAATGGCCAAAGCTGGAAAACTGAGCAAAAAACTAAAAAATACAGAATCAGATTATAACTAAAGTATAAAACAGATACACTGATACTGACAAATGGTTGAATAAAGAAATAAATGGGGGAGAAGGGACAAATCTTCCTTTCAATATTCCAAATAATAAATGTAGATATTCTTCCCTCCAGGAAGTGTAACTTAAGTCCTCCACCCACTTTGAGGGTGGGCTAGACTTAGTGATCTACTTCCAAAGAATTCAGTATAGAAAAGGAAAAATAGTTGGGGCATCTGGGTAGCTCAGTCACATTTGAGTGTCTGACTTTGGCTCAGGTCATGATCTTACAGTTCATGAGTTCGAGCCCCACATCGGGCTGTCTGCTTTCAGCATGGAGCCTGCTTTGGATCCTCAGTCTCTCTCTCTCTGCCCCTCCTCCACTGGTTCTCTCTCTCAAAATAAGTAAATAAACTTAGGGGGAAAAAATAAACTTAAAAAAATAAGGGAAAATATATTTAAAAAAAAAAAAGAAAGGGAAAAACAGTAACCTCACATATTAACATGGCAAACACTACCTTAACCAACTGATCAGTCATCATTAGTGATTATCATATGGATGTCACATATCCCGATATGAAATGATGGTATTCTGTGGCATTCTTTCCAAAAACACACAACTCTTGTCTAGTAATGAGAACAATATCAGACAAGCTCAAAAGGAGGGCCAGTAAAATAACTGGCCAGTATTCCCCAAAACTGTCAAAGTCATGAAGACAAGAAAAGACTGAAAGACAAAAACTACATGCAATGGGCTACCCTGGACTGGACCAGAAGCAGAAAGGAGATACAAATGGAAAAACTGTAGAAATTCAAACAAAATCTGGAGTTTAGCAAAAAGTAATATATCAGTTGTTGGTTTCTTAGTTTTAACAAATGTGCCATGTGAGATATTAACAATAGGGAACTGAGTGAGAGGTATATAGGAATTCTATGTATCATCTTTGTAACTTTTTTGAGTATCTAAAATTATTACAAAACAAAAAGTTTATTTAAGTTAATTCCTCTAAAAGACTCTATAATTTTCTCTTCAAAAAAGTCAGTATCATGGGGCATCTGGGTGGCTCAGTCGGTTAAGCGTCTGACTTTGGCTCAGGTCATAATCTCACAGCTGATGGGCTGGAGCCCCACCTCAGGCTCTGTGCTGACAGCTCAGAGCCTTGGAGCCGGCTTCAGATTCTGTATCTGTATCCCTCTCTCTCTGCCCCTCTCCTGATTGCACTCTGTCTCAAAAATAAATAAACATTAAAAAAAATTATTAAAAAAGTCAATGTCATGAAAAAACAAAATTTTCTAAAAGTGAGAGCACTACACACCTATTAGAATGGCAAAAAACAAACAAACAAACAAACAAACCCATATCTGATAAAACTAAATGCTGACAAAGATGTAGAACAAAAATTCTCATTCATTGCTGGTGAAAAGCAAAAGTGATACAGCCACTTTGGAAACAGTTTGGTAGTTCTTAACAAGGTAAACACTGATTACCCTATGATCCTACAATCGCACCTCTAGGTATTTACTCAGTTGAATTGAAAATGAGTATCTACACAAAATCTGCACACAAATGTTTACAGCAGCTTTGTCCATAATTGTCAAAAACTAGAAATGACCAAGATATCCTTCAACAGGTGAATGGATAAACAAACAGTGACACAACCACACAATGGTTGTGAGCTATCAAGCCACAGAAAAACATGGAAGAACCTTAAATCGATACTGCTGAGTGAAAGAAGCCAGTCTGAAAAGGGTACATATTGTATGATCCCAATTATATAACATTCTGGAAGAAAGCAAAACTATGGAGACAGTAAAAAGATCAGCAGTTGCCCAGGAATGGGAGAATGGGGAAAAACGAACAGGTAAAGTACAGGGGATTTTTTTAGGGCAGTGAAACTATTCTTACAATGATGGATAAGTAACATTATGCATTTGTCAAAACCTAAAGAACTTTACAACATTAAGAGTGAACTTTAATGTACTGTAATTTTAAAAAGTCATTTAGAGGCGCCTGGGTGGCTTAGTCAGTTAAACATCCAACTCTTGACTCAGGCCAGGTCATGATCTCACGGTTTGGCTGGTGAAATCTGAGCCCCACATCAGGCTCTGCACTTACAGCGCAGAGCCTGCTTGGGATTCTCTCCCCACACCCCGTCTCTCTCAAAATAAGCAAGTAAAACTTAAAAACAAAAAGTCATTTAAGACATCGGGGAATCAGAGAAGAATGCAGTCTGTGACAAGAGAATCTGACTGTATTACAAACGTGTTAAAACAACCTCACTGAAGGGGATAGGGAGAAGGTGCTGACCTAGGCAACCTCGGAAATTAATGGAATCTTTAAGACTGAATGCAAAAGGAACTATACATATGTACTGTAGTTTATAAAGTTGTTTCCCGTGAGAGTGTGGGTGAACAATTCTGATACTGCTATACATGTTTATTGGAATTGACCAATTAAGTAAATGGATGGTGGAAGCAAGGTTTCTACTGTTGATGTGGAAATTCACAGAACAGCAAACAGAGAAGGCTAGAATGGTCTATGTGATAATGGATTCGAACTGGAGATATCAGTAAGAACTCATGTTTAACTTAATATAGTTACAGATGATTACACACAGAAATATTTTACTGACATGTTTATATACAAGAGTTAGCATAAAACTAACTCTTTGCTCTGTTAGCTGAGAGGCCCTAAAAGAAACAAAACCCTGGCAGCAATGATAATACTTAGTGTCCACATCTTGGTTTCTCAGACCATTCTTCAATAAAAGAACTAGAACTCCATGGAGAAATAGCTGATTTTAGCACTGTGACAAGAAATATGCAAGATGAGCCTAGAGCATCTTGTAGTGCCAGAAAGTGAGTGAGTGTTAAAAAATAATTACATAAAAATATATATACACACACTGATGTCGGTATGTTAAAGGGGCACAGTACAGGAGCCAACTGAATAAGCTCCCAATGGACAAAGCTGGAATAATGTGAGCAGTAAAGTAGTATTGGAATATAACTCAAAGTATAAGATAGAGATCCTTCATTCCACAATGACAGAAGTAAATATTTGCCTAAATTAATAAATGAGGAAACAGAGGCAAATTTCCCATGCAGAAGACTTCCAAATAAATTATGTAGGTACTCTACCCCAAAGAACAGGGAGCATAACTCTTCATTCCTTAAATGTAGGCAGCACAGTTACTTTCTTCCAAAGAGGACAGTACGGAATGGGGAGAAAAGTAACTTTATAGTGGAGTAACCTGACAAATATTACCTTAGCCAGGCGATCAAGGTCAATACCACCAGTTATAAATCACATTGATAGTATGAACCTTTAATATGATGAAAATGGCACTTCCTCTCTGTGATCACACCTATAACCCCAATCTAATCATAACAAAAACATCAGATAAATTCCAGTAGAGGGACATCCTAAAATATACTTGACCAATACCCCTAAAAACTTTCACAGAAAAAATTTTAAATTAAAAATAAATAAATAACAATGGGGGGGACCATCAGTCAGTAGAGCATGTGACTCTTGATCTCAGGACCATGAGTTTAATCCTCAAGTTGGATGTGGAGCCTACTTAAAAAATAAATAAATAAAATCTTAAATAATAATAGTAACAACAACAACAAAGGCAGGAGTGGAGAAGTCAAACCTTCCTTTCCCCCCAGTTGACACAAACATAAAACTATCATTTTTCCAGTTTTCTTAGTTGAAGACTTTCCAAATTAGTCTGCTGAAATACTGCTCACATCCAAAGACACAGTAACACAGCCAGCTTTAGTTATATACTGTCTTTATCACTTTATCACATAGAGAAGACTATGACAGTTTTGACCAATTTTGTTCAACAAGTATTTTTTGACTACCTTTTTTGTTCCAACTATTGTTCGAGGCTTTGTGGTAACCTCAAAAATAGAAGAAGAAAAAAAAATCTGTGCTCTGCTTTCATTTCTGTGAGGAAGTCAGACAACACACAAACAAACAATAAATGACCCATCAGCCAGCAATAAATGCTATGAGGTGAATAAAAAATGAAAGTGAGGCAAAAATGACCAAGACAGCTACTCTAATTGGAGCTTGGAAAATGCCTCTTTAAGGAGATGACATTTGAGTTGAGACCTCAGTGCAGCCAGTATACAAAGAGGACAGCAAATGCAAAAGCCAAAAAGAATAAGCTTAATGTGTCTGAGACATCTCAAGTAAACAGGGCAACTGCCCTGATAGGAATGAGCGAACATATTCTGAACTCGAGGTAAAAATACAAACCTCATTTAGGCATCTCAAACCATTCCAACACTAACCACTGGGAAACTATCAATGATAATTAGCTCAAGATCTCAATTTTACGCTCTCCCAGAGTCTCCCCCAAAGTCACAGTTGTCCAGTAAATACTGTCTTTTGGACTTCCCCATCTTCCCTCTAAAAACTACCATGCTTATCAAGCTCATATTTAATCATGGCTCTGCTAGAAGTAGTTAAAAAAAAGGAGGTGGGTATTCTACCCAGAAATTGCTCCTGAATTCTCCCTAACAGATCTCACTTCATAAAGCACAACCATAGGTTGGTTAAAAGCAAAGGCTCTGGAGACAGAATGACTTGGGTTCAAACTCAGATTCTATCAGCTGTATGATCTTGAACAAGTTGCATAGCTTTTCTAAGACTCAGTTTCCTCATCTATAAAAAGCTGTGAGGATTAAAAAAGACAAAATGGGGCACCCAGTGACTATTCAATAAATGTTAGCTACTGCTAATAAAAGTATTTGAGTATTTATTTTGCTCAATGTTCAGAGTTGGGCCAGAGGGATTACAGAAAACACAATTTGCTACAGCAAATTGTTTCAGAGATAAAACTGTCAAACTCCCTTAGGTCAGGAGCTTTGTCTTTTTCTGGTTCACTAGTGTATTCCCAGAATCCAGAACAGTGTTTAACACACAGTAGGCATCTATCTCAATATGTGTTGAATCAATCAATGAGACTCCATTAAGTCAAAGGAGCATACGAGAGCCTGGCTTTACTTCAAAATAAAGGAAAGTTTTCATTCCACATCAAGATTAACAATATCCTAAGGCCTTGTTAAAGATGGTTTATTATTTCTAATTGCCTCCCCAAAGTCTAGAACAGCTTCATAATATTAACGGACCCAAATTTATTGCAATTAAAAAGCTCTGCTGCTAACATTAAGCTGTCAATCGAAGGCTATACTACTGTTCATAATTCAAACCTGATCAAAATGTTAAAAGTAATAATAAAGTATAAGGTATATTAATTGTTATGGAATACTTTGCCTGCCATTACTCCATAGAACAGACTTTAAAAACTTGTGTAAAAAAATTTTCTCACGAGTTGACCAAGTTTCATTTATGCTGGCAAAACAAAACGATTTCACCTTTCTCTGTATCATTAAATTTTATAAAAACATTATGGTTTGTTCAATCACCAAAAAAAAGTTCAAATCTTTTGGACTTCTTAAAAGTTGCAAAGGATTGTTAGCTTAATATATTGGCTCTTTAGGTCAAAGAAGGACTTTTCAGGGTGATGAAAATGGAGAAAGAAGGAGTTCACCTCTCTAAAAATGAGTTTTCAATTACTATAATTATGCATAAAATAAGACAGGCAGCATTTCTGGGCCAAGATTTGATGCCTTAGTTCCCCGTGAGAATTAGAGCCAAGCATAAATTTGGGGCAAGTTCTGCAAAAACCACTTTACCCTCTATTGATGCTGAATGAAAAACTCATTGTTAGGATCCATCAACACGAATATATTTTCTAACACACAGTAGCCACTCTGGCAACATCGCTTTCATCGTTTTCTATCCGAGAAACAAAACAGGATGCATTTAAATCCTGCCTGACAGTTACCACCACTGCAGGGTAGCTCTCTCAGCAGCTTAAGAGTGGTAAGGGCTGAAAAGTAAGAATCGAGTTTACCGAGCCCCCACCGTAAAGTAGCAGGGCCTGCTTAAGCTAACCTACACTGGTTGGCTATTGTATAGGTCCGCCAAACCTTCAGAGCTAGAAAGATACCTGAACTCTACTGACACCTTTTGAGAGAGAAAGCCAGGCGTGAGGGCGGAGCGGTATGATCGGAATTGTTAAAACCGCAGCAAGCCAGCAGGGACACAGGTGCGCGGGCAGGCCCCGGTACCGCAGTCCTTGTCACGCTCCAGACGACGGAGCCCGTCACAACCACCACAACCCTCCTAGACTCTTTTTCACTCATTCATTCATTTGACAATTACGCGAGGGGCACTGTAGCAGGGCCGGCTCGCAGGGCCCCCGCCCCAGTCCCGGAACACCCTCGGCCGCCAGGCGCGGCCCTGAGCCGCCCCCATTTCCCGGACGCTGCCGCCCGCACTCCGCCACGGCGCGCTCGGGTCACCCGGATCCCGGCCTCGGCCCCACGCGAGCGCCCACGCCCCCCGCCTTGCCAGCCGCAGGTCCCCCGGCCTCCGCCCCGCTTCGCCGTCTCAGTCCGCCGGGTTCGTGCGGCGAGGGAGGGGCGCGTCCGCGGAGATCCCCCGCTCGGGGTTCAAGATCCCTCGGCGCGCGCGACGCCCGGACCCGAGGGCCTACGCGGGTGGGTCGGGCCCACCGGCCACTCACCTCCGCCGGGTCAGAACCGAGGGGCCTGCTCTAAGCCGTTTGAAACCGCTTGGGCCGCCGCACACCCCGCAGTGTCCTCGTTGTTTATTGGTCCTCGGCGGACCGCCCATCGCGCGTTTATTGGTCCATTTGAAAGGACTGTGTGCACGCGCCGCCCGCAGCTTTAAAGGGGCCGCGCGCGGCCGTGTTTCTTTCGGAACCGGCGTTGCCTGGTAGGGTGGGGAGAAAGAAGGTCGCCAGAGCAAAAACTACCGGCGACCCCCCCCACCCCCACCCCACACACCCACACTCGAAAGAAAGGCGATAGATGTGTGGAGAACTGTGCATCCCCGGCCATCAGCATGTTTGCTTTATTTAATTTTGGCTATTCAAGCGACTGTCAACACCTGCAATTTTTTAAAAAGTCCTCTCATTCAGCAAATATTGATTGTGCAGCTAAGTGCGTGGGGGAAAAGAGAGGCTCTGGGATATAATGGAGCAGCGAATGGAGCCAGGATACTGGATTCTGGTCTTGGACCTGTTCTAAGTAAACCACTTTTCCCAGTAAATTATTTGTAACTTAGTTTCCTCAAAACGAGATAACAATGTTTCCCTTACAAGCTTAATGTGAGGATTTAATATAGCTAATTGAATGTCTAGGAAAGGCCTTTGAACAGTAAGCATTCTGCAAAAGCTTTATACTTCTATTATTTATAGAAACGACAGGCTTGGTTAATATGATTTCTAAAAGTCTTGTTTAGCTCTAAAAATAAAATCCTAAAAAAAAAAAAAAAGGGGGGGGTGGCTACACCACTCGGGGCAGAGTACAACTCTTGATCTCAGAGTTGTTTGTCCCAGCCTCAAGTTGCGTGTAGAGCTTACTTAAAAATAAAATCTTAAAAATAAATCTTGCTTATCTCTAAATTCTATGTTTCTATGAATAAGATAAGGGCCTTACTCCCAAGAAATTTACAAACTGCTTTGGTCAGAGAAATAAAACATATAGGCTAGTCAGTCACTAAAATTCAAGGCAGTAGGAGAACAACAGAAAAAGCTGTAGGTGCTTAACAGAAGGGGGAAATTTGCTAAGGGAGGATCTGTGAAAGGGATGGACTTTTTTTTTTTTTAATATTTATTTTATTTTATTTTTTTTTAATTTTTTTTTAACGTTTATTTATTTTTGAGACAGAGAGAGACAGAGCATGAACGGGGGAGGGGCAGAGACAGAGAGGGAGGCACAGAATCAGAAGCAGGCTCCAGGCTCTGAGCCATCAGCCCAGAGCCCGACGCAGGGCTCGAACTCACAGACCGTGAGATCGTGACCTGAGCCGAAGTCGGACGCTTAACCGACTGAGCCACCCAGGCGCCCCAATATTTATTTTAAAAGAGAAGGTGTGAGCAGGGGAGGGGCAAAGGGAGAGGGAGAGAGAATTCCAAGTAGGTTCTGTGCTGATGCACAACACAGACTGTGCAGAGCTCAAGCCCATGAACCGTGAGATCATGACCTGAGCTGAAACCAAGAGGCTGACGCTTAACCAACTGAGCCACCCAGGTGCCCTAAAAGGGATGGACTTTTAATCTGGGATTCAAAGATACGTAATTACCAACAGACTAAAAAATGGAGAGGGGATGGGTAAAAGTAATAAAATGATTCTTTTTTCATCTATCAAATTGGCAAAGATGAAAAAGTTTGACAGCTGTTGGCCAAGACTTTGAGAAACAGACACTCAAACTCACTGTTGGTAAGAGTGTAACTGGTGCAAACTTTTAGAAGGATGATTTAGCAGTTGTTAAAATGTAAAGTGTGTATAATCTCTGGCCCAGTAATGCCACTGTTAGGAATTTGTTCTTCAGATCTATGCAAGTATTCAAAGAAAAATGCCCAAAGATATTCACTGCAGCAATTCTTAAGATAGGGAAAAACCAAAACCAAAAACCATCCAAACCCTAGAAATTACATGTCCATTCATAGGGAACTTAGTTACAGAACATCTACTCAACAGAACACTACCCAACTGTTAAAAAGAATGTAGTTAAGCTATATGTACTGGAATAGAAAAATGCACAAATTTAATTGAAAAAAGGCAAGTTGAAGAAAAGCATATGTGGAATCATTTTATTATATGTGGTTATAAAATGCATATGTATTTGTACACATGCCTGAAAATGATTAGAACATTCCTGGAATTTCAAGAAACTAACAGGGGAACTGGGAAGGGAGGGAAACACCTGTTTTGTTTTTTGTTTTTTGCCATTGACATGTTAATTAAAAAAATAGAAATAGGGAGAATGTCTAGTAGTGGGAAGAGAAGGCCCAAGGACACAGAAACAAGAAAGTGCATTATAGGAAGGGAATTGAACGTGTGAGTTTGGTTTTCGAACGGGGTTCATGTTGGGAAGTAATGGGATACAAGATTGACAGAGAAAGGAACAATCCTCGGAGGGTCTTGAATACTAAAGGTAAGGAATTTGTACTTCGGGTAGGTGATGGGGAGCTATTGAAGGTTTCTGAATCAGTGACAAAATCAGAACTTCTCTTTAGGAAAACTAATTATCTTGTTTGTCTAAAATGGGTTAGAGTTGGAAGCCCAGTTAGGAGTCTGATATGAGGTGATAGCAGTGGAAATGATGAGAACAGATTCCAGAAAGAGTGAAGGATTTTGCAACCGACTTAGTGCAAAGGTGAGGATGGGGCCCATTTAGGGAGATGAGTCAAAGAACATGCCAAGATTTGAACCTAGGGATTGGGAGGGGTCATTGCCCAAATGGAAGTAGAAAGTCAGGAGAAGCCAGTCTCAAAAGAAAGGCAAGGAGGGGCGCCTGGGTGGCGCAGTCGGTTAAGCGTCCGACTTCAGCCAGGTCACGATCTCGCGGTCCGTGAGTTCAAGCCCCGCGTCAGGCTCTGGGCTGATGGCTCAGAGCCTGGAGCCTGTTTCCGATTCTGTGTCTCCCTCTCTCTCTGCCCCTCCCCCGTTCATGCTCTGTCTCTCTCTGTCCCAAAAATAAATAAACGTTAAAAAAAAAAAAAAAAAAAAAAAGAAAGGCAAGGAATTTAGTTTTAGACCTGCTTACTTTTAGGTACCAATGAGACATCCAAACAGAATCTCTAAGTAGATCTAGGAAATACAGGATAAGGACTGTGAGAAAAGATTAGGAATCACCTCTATAGAGTAGAAAACATGATGAGACCACAGAGTGGGAAGTGGAGAGTGAAAAGGAGGGACGTGAGAACAGATCCATCGGTAGGGAAAAGAGAAAAGAACCTAGCAGAGCAAACAAGGGTCACAGAAACCTTTGAGAAATGGGTTAGGAACATATACAAATAGTCTTTTTCAGTCATTGGTATGTTTACTTTATTTAAATATTATCGGAAATAAGTTGAAGATTACATTTATAAGGAGAGCAAGATGGTAAACTGGAATTTGCTCAATAAAGGATGTATGGAGTCTGGATCCTGGAGAGCTTTAGAACAAGATGGCAAATCCCTTTTTGTCTTATATGGTTTAGGTGCAGCCCTAGTAGGCATTAGATGTCTGATTCCATGCATTTATTTGTTCGTTCATTCAACAAATATTTATTGAGCACCTAATATGTGCAGGGACTATTCTAGGCACTTGGGATAATCAGTGCACAAAATACACACACACACACACACACACACTCACACACACACACACGTCCCTCTTATGGTACTCACATTATAGTGAAAAAGCATAGACAATCAACACATAAATAAATTATATAGTATGTTATTAAACAATGTATGCAATGTGAAAAGAAAAAAGTAAAACACGGTGAAAGAGATTGGGAAGTAGAGTTAGAAAGACTGCAATTTTACAAAGAGTGATCAGAGTAGGTTTCATTCAGAAGGTTACATTTAAGCAAAGACTTGAGGAAGGCAAAGGAGTTAGTCATGAATTTATCTAGAGGAAGAAAGTGCAGGCCAGAGGAAACAGCTATGCAAAGACCCTAGGTTGGGAACACGCCTCTCAGGTTAGAGAAACAGGGAGGCCTGCATAGCTGAAGCAGAGTAGTTGGCAGGAGGGTAGCAGGAGATGAGGTCTGATAGGCAACAGAGGGCAGGGGAGTGGCAGATCCTGTAAGGCCTTGTAGAAACCTAACATAATATCTTGCTCCATAGTAGGTGTTCAATAAATGTTTGGCCAGTCATCTTTTGCAGTCCAGGATTATCACCAAACAGCATTTATCTATGTATTTATTAGAGTGACGTGTGCTTACTTTATTCCAAGGGCCTCTCAGTAGTTCTACATAAGGAAAATATTAACAGGGCAGTGAACCCCTTGGAGGCATTAGAGATCAAGGCAAACACTGTATTATTGCAACTGGAAGCAGTAAACAGATGCCAAACATTGTGGCTGCTGAATAAATGTGCTGGGCATTTCTGAAAAGCCTGCCAAGGGTTGGGACAGTGCTCATTCCATCGTAATCACAAGCTGCTTTCTCGGAGAGAAACAGTCCTACCATGGGACGTGGACCCAGATTTCCAGCCTAAGAGGAACGGCTTCAATGATTAACTTCCTTTCAACTTTCAGTCCAGGTACCTAGTGCATTATTCCCTGGAGACAGCAGTGGTGACATTAACACAGGTCTCAAGTGGCTCTGGGTTTTTGTGCCTTGACTGGCCTCTGAGGCTATCCCGGGTTTCACTGGGTGCATTTAATAGGTATTGAGTGAATGAAGGAATGAATAACCCTTTTCTCTTTTCTCATAGCCCATTTTCCCATAGCCCCCCAAATTCAGGCTGTCCAAGAACTCTGACCACAGAAGCATCAGCTCCACCAAAGAGGAAGGAGACAGAGGGAGAGATAGGGACCTCATTAGCAGGCTGTCAACAGGCTTTTAGGGCTGCAGGGAAAACTATGGAGAAGGGCAAGATAAGTGAGAGTTCTTGGCTCTCTGTGTCTTGTAAAATGAAAAAGGCAGATTGCGTAGCTTGGGGCTAACTTCAGCCTTGGGTTTAAACTCAGACCCTTAATTAGGCTGTCTGGATCTGTTTTAACATCACGTCAAAGGAGTCCAAAATTGTGAGTTGGAGCCTTGACTCTGTTCCGCAAGCTGAGCTCTGCTTAGCCTCTGCCAGCTGCTTAATGGGAGAATGATCTAGAGAGAAAATAAATGGGTGAGTGAGGGAATGTTACAAAACAAAGGCTGCCTGAAACATCCCCAAACACACATCCTATTAAGTGGATCAGTTGAGTCATTTTCACATATGAAGAAAAGACACACTCATACAGACTTTTTTTTTTTAGCTATAAAAAGGGCTCAACTCCATTTGTAATCATTATGTCTGTCCATAGGTAGAAATAACTGAAGTTTACTATATGGTCTTGAATGTCAGTGCATTACACTTAGAACCCTGTACACCCTCAGCTCTTGCAGATGCCTTTTCTAAGTTCCTATGTAGCACTGACTTTGTTTGCTGTAGGCTTAGGTTTGGTGAAAGCTTCAGATCATGCCTTGGAGACCTCTCTATGGGCCACAGAGATCTTTTCCTCTTAGGATCCATCATCTGTTCATGCAATATAGAAAGAAGGGCAGTGACTATGTTTTGAACATAATTAGCTTATAAAAATATGTCCAGTTGGTTAGAATTTGACTAACTCTCTCCCTACTCATCAGCTTCAGGTTTTATATCTAGAGAACCAGATAAGGACAACTCTTGTTTCATCCTTAAGGTTTCTCGGAAGGAACATAAAAACAAGTTTCAGGCCAGAAATAACCTTAGCAATCATCTGGCTCAACCTTTTCATTTTACTCATCAGGACAGTAAAAGCCAAGGCATGTGCATAACCCGAAAACAGGATGCTAGTCCTTGACAGTGTTGCTAAAGTCTCATCTGCCCACTGCCAGATTGTTGTCAAGACCTGGGCCACCAGGCCCAGCCTCTTCTCCCATTCCCATTTCCTGCTGAAGTGACAGGACAGTCACAGATTAGTGGGATCTCTAAGGCTCAGGCAGTGTTGAATACCTGATTACACTGGCTCGTGTGGTCACAAGGTGTCAAAATGTAGTCACCAAATTTTGTTCTCCCAGAAACATCTCCCAGGCTTTCAAGCAAACGGTGTGTGCTCAACGCATTAATTTTTCTTGTCATCTGAAAAGTTCTTCCTGAGTTCTCAGCTCAAGTGGTCACTGTTCATGGCCTGGCCCATAACCCCGAGCCTTTGGGAGGGGGTACTTTCTACAGGTATAAAGGCTTATACTTTAGGCTGGATTTCATCACCTAAAATGCTTTTCTTTCAGTATGAGTTATTAAAAAAAAAAAGAAAAGAAAAAAAGAATGGTTGCGCGAGGGGATAGTTGTCCTTGAACTATTCCACTTGTTTCTGTTCTGGTGCACATATCCCTTACCAAAGTTGAAAGAGTTACACACTGTAAATTAGTGTCAGATCTAAAAAAAAAAAAAAAAAAAAAAAAAATTAGTGTCAGATCTCTTGTCATTTAAATACAAGAGGCTCAGTCTTTCTTGCTTTCTCTTTCTTTTTTTTGGGGGGGGGTATGTAGGGTGGGGGTGGAGGCTCTTGCTAGATTCTAAGCTCTGTGGTCAGGCTTGGCCCACAGTAAGTGATAAACGAATTAACGGAAGCATTATTCTATAAAAGTTCTGTGGTTTAGAAAATCAACTACTGGGCTCTGACATAAAATTCTACATCTCGCACGGGACTTCCATGATTCCTAATCATCATTAGGAACCTGAGAAGGGAGCCCAACCCCATGTCCTAGCCTTGAGATGTAGTGGATAAATTATAACAAGGAAGCTTTTTTAAAATAAAAGGAAGAAAATAAAAATAAATAAAAGGAATCTTAGTGTTGATTTGATCCATTCTTCAAAACTACGAAACTTTACTAAGATCAAAAAGAGCTAGTAGCATATCTGGGCCTTAATGAACCTTCCTTGTCCCCAGTACTTTTCTTACTATATCTGACAGTCTTGCCAGGGACTATCATCACAAGGCAAAGTCAAGTTCTGTGACAATGAAGTCCTCATAGACCTAGAACAGAAATAGAAGATATATAGTATATATGTCATATACTTCCTTCCAGCGCCTGGAGAGGTCACTAATAATCATGACACTTTCCCCTTGGAGTCTCCCCAGGACCTCAGGCAGCCACTGCCAACCAATCAGAGTCGACACTCGAGATTAAAACCTGCCATCCCTGTTCTAGAGGAAGTGAGGATTTCAAAAGCCAATGAATTCTGGTCTTGACCTGTCTTCTCAAGATGAGTTGACCCTTCAACCAGGAACCTCACACCTTTTATTGTTCTTCACCATCCTCACGTCCCCCAAGGACTTAAAGGTGATGTTGCAAGAAGGTTTTTGAAAGCATGGGTCTGCCAGACAGAGCGGGTGCAATGATTAGTCATGACTCCAAGCCAGGCACAGTGATTAAGAAAAGCTAAATTTATATTAAATTATCATAAAGTCCTAAAATACTGAACATAGTGGTTAAATAACTCCAGAAAGTCCAATCTCTCCAGTGAGTAACGTTAAAACCATTACACATGAGCGCGGGAGAATCACTTCCATTAGTTTAGGACAAGAGAGGTTTTGCTTTTTACATAGTGAATCAGTGCTCAAATAGAGATTTCTTCAAATATGTCTTTTCTACATTCTGAACAGCCCAAGTGCAATAAGATCCTTCCCCCTTCCCAATCAAGAAAATGCCACTTTTCTACTTTCTCCTCGTCCTCAACCAAGAGTCTGAGGACCCAAAGTGCTCTTTTCCTGCCCTGTCAAATGTGAAATGTCTCCCTTTCATCCCATAAGTGGCACCTCGCCTTTCCCACTTTGTGTACTGGAAAAGACTTGCTGGCCTGGCCAGGCTGTCCTGTCTGGGCCCAGACCTGGCTTGGTTACTAACAACAGGGCTAAGGGCTTGGCACCTGTCTCTAGCAGCCTTAGAAGTGACCAGAAAAGCTTTGCTCTTATCTTTTTTTTTTTTTTTTTTTTTTACTCACATGTTTGGCAGCTGATTTCTCAATACCAAGAACCACAGGAGAGGTTTCAAATCAGGAAACTTCCCCTACAAGCCCTCGCCTCTCTTCTCAGCCCATTGTCCTCTCCTATTGCTTCTTGTTCCTGGGTGGAGGAGGTCTGGATCTGCTCCAGGCTGAGAGCGCTTCATCAGTGGTTCTACCTTTCTACATCCTGCCCCCTACGTTTGTGTCTTGATTTAGCCCTCCTCACCACCACAAGGCTAAGTCAGAAAAAGCAACTTGGGGCGGGGGGGTGGGGGGAAGGAGGGGGCTATGTAGAAGGTTTAGGGCTGAGAAAAAGGTCTCAACTCCCCTGATACTAGCACGAGACACACGCTCTTTGTGTGAATGGGCACGAACCAAGTGATGGCATGACAGCATGGAAAGTCAGTCACTTAGCCGGGAAAAGAGTTGGAATGGGAACTTCCCCACCCCACAGCCACAGGTTCTCTGTCCACTAACTTTGATCCCTGAGCACTTGAGAGACAACACAGGAGGTTCAACCTCATGGATACTTCCTGTTAGGCCCTGGGTGCCCCAAGTCTATAACCCAATCTCTCTTCCTGACCATTTATGAAGACTTTTGGCCATTTCTTTGAAAAGTTGTTTCACGGTCTCTATGCTCAGAATCCCAGAGAATGAGCGGGGAGAGGGTGGCGGAACATGAAGGTCCAGGTGATATGCGGCTTTGGGTCTAGACAGCGCTGGTAAGATGTTGCAAAGACTTAGCCCTCGGGGCCCCACATTCCTCAAGCCCCTGCTCACAACCTGGTGACTTAGAGTCAAAGACATAGGAAGGGTACTGGCCAGCAGTGGCACCAGCGGCGGAATTCATATTAGCTGCTGCCATGCGGTAAAGGCCTGTCATCCAAAGGTAGAAAAGCTTCCAGACAAACTAGCAGGAGGAAGAACAGATTGAGCCACACCCAGATCTCACCAATATCGGCAGCTGAAAAAAAAAAAAAAAAAAAAAACAACAGCAGCTCTTAGGGCAAGAATAATATCCATTGCCAGCAATGGACAGGACACGTGGCCCAACCACCCTAAAAGCTTTCTCATGTTACCAATGCACTTGAGGCTGGAGGCTTCCCAGATGCCCATACCAGCTGGGCTCACTCCTCCTTCCTCTCTCAGCCTCTATCCTTCATCTCTCTCTTTACCCTTGACCCCTGCCCCAGCCCCTGATGGGCAAGTTCTCTTAGAGAAGCGGCCAGGCTGGCTCTGACGGGAGAGAGGGAAGTCTTGGATCATCAGTTCTTGTGAGGCAGGGTACCAGGGAAAAGCTCTGTGCTGAGGAGGAATCATCACTGAGCCTAGTTTTGGGGGCTCAGGATGGGGTGCAAGAGGTGAAATTGGCGGTAAAATCCAGGTCTAAATTTTTGGGATGCACCATCATTTCTTGTGCACAGGTAGTTATGGACTCAGGTGGAAACAGCTCCCGCGGAGGACCCGGGAGCGGTTACGGGGTGGGAGGTGGAGGAGAAGGACGAGCACATAGGAAGGGGGCCTGTTGTATAAGTGAGCACAAGGACCGGAAGTCCATGAAGGAGAGGGAACAGGCAGGGAGGGAAGGGAACGACGGTGTTTAGACCTGGCTCTCTGAGGAGAGCTTGCGTTCATGTTTCCAGCCCGTGTCTGGCAGAGAGCCCCGTCTTTCAGGAGTGGCTGCGGTATGGACACTGCTGCACTCAGACTGCTCTTCCTGCAGCAGCTGCTCTGTCTCCGTGTCATCCAGGGAGCCAGAGCTGGCCTGGATGGACACTGTGTCTGTCTTCATGCACACATGATCCCGCAGAAGGCCCCCCCGTGAGCTGCGGAGTTGCTTGAGGTCGTCCCACTCAGCATCGTCCCCAGACAGAAGGCAGATTCCCTCTACAATCTTGATCTTCTCCTTGGTGTAGTTATGGTCAGGCCCGCCCTAGGGTGGAGGGTGGGGAGACATGGTCAGTCGGCTGGCTCTCTAAAAGGATCTCACGGTGAACTGGAAAAGGAAGTAGATGGGGTGAGAGGAGGTGTGAGGAGAGGAGGTGAGGTCCCACAAACAAATGGGGAGACTTGGTCAGAGAGCAAACAGATGAGTTGGCCTAAAAGGAGAGTAGCAGCTAGGATGATTATTACCCTTCTCAAGACAGGGAGGAGGGAGAACCATGGCTTCCAGTCCTGCATCATCCACTCACTGGCTATGTCACCTTGGGCAAATTACTCAGCATCTCTAAACTCAGTCTCCACATCTGCAGTGTGGGGAGAATAACAGTATCCATACCTCATAACCAGTTGCGGTGAAGGTTCAATGAGGTGATACACATAATGCAGTTAGTAGGTGCTTGACACATAAGATACGTTAAATCATGTTAGGTATTGTTACATTGTTATTGTGATTTATTAATGGGACACCATGCTGATATGCATGGCCAAAAGTAATTGACAAAGGCAATTCAATGTGCATTTATTTGGGATTTTAAACTCCTCCTGTGCTCTTTTGTTCTTAATTCTCTTCTTCCTAATTTTGTTAAGGAGAAAACTTTTGGGAGGTAAGACAGGAGGAATCTAGAAAATCTCCTTATTTAGATTTTGAGTGCCAATCCTTTGGGACCCCATAACCTTTTCTGGGAGGTTACTCTGGCTCTGCTCCCACAAGCCTTGGGGCCATTCTCAAGCAACCTGGGATTGTTCCAAGGACAGCCTTAAGTTCTACTCAGGCTTCTCCCTTTGTGGATTTCTCAAAGAGGAGTCTTACTCCTGGTTTCCGGGGGATACCAACCAAAATGCCACCTCTACCAGGACACAATGAACCATGGCTGAGATTCTGTCCTGGGACAGTATTCCCACCGAGAGCTCTGCAAATGTTCCTCTATTTTAGTAGCAATTCAACTCCACAGATATTTACTGAGCCCCTGCATTAAAGAGGATACTTTGCTGATTGCCCTCTGGGAGTGACAGCTCCCTCAATAGAGCAGAGACAGACACAGATAGCACACAAGCACACATGTGCACGTGCGTATACACACACTCATTCCCCCAGCACACCCTCCAAGCTGAAATTAGCATAAGATTAGAGAGAGCCGTGCAGTGTCTTCACCTCAGAGACACGCTGGGTAAGCTAGGGAGAGGTGGGGGACACGGCACTGGCAGTTTGGGGGGGGGGGGGGGGAGGAGAACACCACGCCCTCTACAAACACACTGCAACAGGTACCTGAAATCAAGAGGAAATCAGAAGAGAAAGGGTGAAAGACTGTCAGAGGGGTGAAAGAGCTGCTGAGGAAAAGCACACAACAGAAGAAAAGAGGTCACACACTTGTAAGTTCTAACCTGTGAACCTTATTATGGTTCTTTTCTGGGGCATCAGACACTCTAGGAACCCAAGACTCAAGAGTCTCTCAAAGATACTAATTGAGAATGGGATCTACCATCCCTAAAACTGAAAACTTTCTGCAGGTTCTGTTTTGGCTTACAGTGGAAGCTCTTTTAATATGGAAACTCATGGAGCCAGAAAGCATGGGATTATTATGTAAAGTGCACTCATTATGCATGGTGGCCCTGTAGAGATGAGGGCAAGTTTTGACTGTGCTAGACAGGCCAAGAGAGTAGAACGATTAGGGTTTCATAAAGGATATAACTTCTGATGAAGGGTTACAGGATTTTAGAAAAAGCAGCGGTTGTATTAGACTAGGAAAATCTGAAATCCCAGGCTACTGATTCCTTGTGGAAATGGGACTATTTTTCAAGCCTAAACACTCAGCAAATAATTTTTCACTGAAGCAACAAAGGAGTTAAGAGAGCAAAAGCATGTAAACCTTCAAAATTCTAGAGAAATCTCTTAAGATTCTGTGGTAAGAGGAAGAACAGCAAAAACATAAACAAAAACAAACAACAACAACAAAAAAAACCCAGCCATTGCCAGCCATAGGTGCCAACAACTTGGATCAGAGGTTAGAAAAGGGAGAGTCCAGGAGCTGTTGGGTTTTGAGGGGTATTGTCTAGGCGTCTGGGGTGCTTCACAGGGGCCTCACTGCAGGGGGATGATGACTAAATGAGGAAACACCCATGAGTCTAGTAAAATATCTCCTGGCAGGGAGGCGCACACTCCCATGCTTTCAGACTCAGACCTTCTGGAATCTGCTTTCTAACCTTGCTCTCACTGAGGTCCCTCAAGCCAGTCCCTCAGAGAGTCTACATCTGTCCAGAAACCCAAATCACATTCATTTCTTCTGTTCACTATGACTTCCAAAATGGTAGATGGGACTACCCGGCATCCCTCACTGATCCATTCAGGCAACTGGAGCGTATCCTTCCCCCCCTCCAGAAACCAACACAAACAAACAAACAACCACCTTGAATATAAACTTTAATTTTTACCTCTTTCTTATAGCACAGTTGATTGTACATGGCTGGTTTCGGGATTGCTTCAATTTTCACTTCTTGAGTGGAAGTTCGGTAGGAAGGGTTGCTGTAGGTCAGGTTTCCCATTCCCGGGTCAGTTAACTTGGATTTTTTGTGTCTTTAGGAGGAAAGGTGATGAGAAATTAGTTCAGATCTTTATCGGGGTGATATCTGGGGAAGTTGTAACCTGAATGTGATAGGCAGCTACTAAGACAGCTCTAGAGATCCTCGCCTCCTGCTTCTCCCACCTTCTGAATCCCTGCTCCTTGAGTGTGGGCCGCACCTGATGATTCACTCACTTCTTTTTATTTATTTTTTTATTTTTTAAGTAATCTCTACACCCAAGGTGGGGATCGAACCCACAATCTCAAGGTCAAGACTTGCACCCTCCACCGACTAGGCCAGCCAGGCGCCCCTGGTGATGCACTTCTGAAGAACAGAAAATACAAAAGTGATGGATGCTAGATTAGGTTCCAGAGAAACATGTGGCTTCTGTCTTAGGTTGCCCATACTCTCTCTTATGCTAGCTCTGGGGAAGCAAGCTGCCAAGTGGCCAGTTGTCCTTTGGAAAGGCCCCACAAGGCAGGGAACGGATGAGAGTGACCTACAGTCAACAGCTGGCAAGGAGCTGAGACCCTCGGTCCAACAGCCTGTGAGGAACTAAATCCTGCCAACAGCTACACGCATGTGCTTGGCAGGGAATCCCTCCCCGGGCAAGCCCTGAGATAAGACCACAACCCTGGCTGATACCTGGACTGTAGCCTGGGAGAGGCCCTGAGGCAGAGGCATGCAAGTAAGCTGCACCCAGATTTCTAACCCACAAAAGCTGTGAGATAATAAATGGTTGTCATTTTAAGTTGCTAAATTTGGGAATAATCTGCAATAGATAGCTAATCCACTGTGTCAAGACAGATCTGTGTTTCAATCCCACATCTGTTACTTACTAGCTGGGATCTTGGTAGACATAATCTAAGCTTTGTGAGCCTCAGATCCTTATCTGTAAAGTGAGGAGTAATAATACCTGTATTATGTAGCATTGATACATATTCACTAAATAGTAACGGTTACTATTATTATTAGTGTTGTTGTTATTGTTGCTGTTATTGTTGTTGTTGTTGTTGTTGGAAGCTGGAGCCACAGCAGCATAGCAAAATCCTGGTATTTTTGCTGCAAGCTGTGTTTAAAGCATTTGGAGAAAATATACAGAGGGTCAGAAAAAGGATTCTAAACTGAAAATGACACACTCCACCTTCCCAGGATGATCCCTACTGAGCAATGACATATCAAACAATATTGGGGTAAAGGCCGTGGTTATGTGAAGAGAAGATCATTTCCACCTTCGGTGGTTTGAGGTGAGGCAGAGTAGAGGAAAAGCAAAGATGGCAGCATCAGTCCCAGCTCTGTCTCTTCCCGTGTGACCTTGGGTAAAGCCCTCTGTATCCTCGTCTATAAAGAGAATCCCGAGGGCTGCTGTGGTTCTAATATCAGAAACCTGCTTGGGCTGTGAATGGTGAAGAAGAATCAGAGTTCAGGTTCTACCTCGCTCTGACCAGGGACCTTTCTTTGACATGAGGCTGGTCAGAAGTTAGATCAGCAAGATGTGGAGCTTCAGGAGAGCACAGATAATGAGGACCAGTGACCATGTGTCCCCTGCAGCGAGGCTGAGGTTACCTGTACAGCATCAAAGCTGCAATTGCCACCAAAATCAGCAGAATGCTGAGGAGTCCACCGATGACGTAGCTGACATGAAGTCCTTCCCCTAGAAGAACAGAGAGACACTAGGTGGGGGCCACTGACAATCTTCCAGCTGGCGTGAGGGGTGGGAAGACGAGGGTTCCTTTGGTAGGGGTTGGATCCCACACCACCTGAGGATAGCCAGGGAAGAGGCCGCAGGGGTAAGGGCAGGGGGCTGAGAAGAGATCTATGGTCCTATCTCTAATCCCAATTCCAATATTTACTACCCATGTGACTTAAGGCGAGATGCTTAACTTGAAGCCTATGTTTTCTCATCAGTTAGATGAGATAGTTAGATGAGCGATAATAAACCGCTCCTAGCCTGCTGGCAATGACACGTGACTGTGTATATACATATACACACATGCACACGTGTGCACGGGCACACATATATACAGCTTAACAAATGGGTGGCATATGGAAAGTACTCTGTAAGTGGTGGCTAACTAATGATTGTTTTTTCTATGGATTCAGTCTGAGAAATGGGTTTGACAACCCCAAAGAGTCCCTATGAAGGTTTTGGAAGGTATCAGTGGAAATTCGGATTCCTTATACCTTATTTCTAAAACAGTAGGGCACTCAGGGCTCACCTGGAGCAGCAGGTATGGCCTCATTGGAATGTGCACAGAGGCCCAGCCGAGCATCCTTTTCAGAGCATCTGTGGGGCAGAGAAAACTGAATGTGAAGGTTACTTGTATTTGATAAAGACCTTGCCTTCCTCTAGGAAAGAGGGAAAGTCCTGGGAAGGACAGGGGGAAAGACTTTTGAGTGGGGCTTACTGATATTTGATTGTACTTGATGGGAGACATCAGAAGCACAGACCAGGAAATACAGAGAAATCAGTGTGAGTCACTGTCTTCGGGATGCGATATCATGTTTAAATGAGTTTTAAAATATGTACGCTTATTATTTTTATTTTAATTTAAAAACAATTTTTAAAAATGTTTATTTATTCCTGAGTTAAAGAGAGACAGAGTGTGAGTGGGGGAGGGAGAGGGAGAGAGAGAGAGAGAGAGGGAGACACAGAATCTGAAGCAGGCCCCAGGCTCTGAGCTGTCAGCACAGAGCCCGACGTGGGTCTTGAACTCACAAACTGTGAGATCATGACCTGAGCCGAAGCTGGACACTTAACTGACTGAGCCACCCAGGCACCCCAAAATATGTACTCTGTAAAGAAGATTCCTCTAAAAAAGGAGAAGCAGGTCTGGAAGTAAGCTAGAAGTCTGCTGAAACAACACTAAGGATATCAATAGTAGGGTTCGTTAAGCTACCAGGATGAGCTGGAAGAAACTACCAGCCAAGCAAACTTCTGACTGGATACAGATTATCACAAGGTCTAAATAGACCTTGAAAAAAACCCTGTTTTTCTTCTCTTCATTCTTTCAAAAGAGAATATGCAAGACATCCAGAGGGAGGGATCAGGGAACCAACTTGAAATGCTAAGGAGGTAATTTCTTTGTGGCACATTATGAACAATCAATTAAAGGCATCTCCTGGGGTGCCTGGGTGACTCAGTTGGTTAAGTATCTGACTTTTTTTTTTTAATGTTTATTTATTTTTGAGAGCACAAGCAGGGGAGGGGCAGAAAGAGACAGACAGAGGCTCTGAAGCAGGCTCTGTGCTGACAGCAGTGAACCTGATGTGGGGCTCGAACCCACAAACAGCAGGATCATGACATGAGCCAGAGTTGGACGCTCAACCAACTGAGCCACTCAGGTGCCCCTGTCTGACTCTTGATTTTGGCTCAGGTCAAGATCTCATGGTTGTCAGATACAGCCCTGTAACGGGCTCTGCACTGGGCCTAGGCATGGAGCTTGGTTAAGATTCCCTTTGTCCCTCTTCTTCTGCCCCTCCCCCTGTGTGTGCACGTGCTCTCTCTCTCAGAAAATAAATAAGTAAATAAATAAGGCATCTCCTAAAAGGCTAGAGAAAAGCAACTTGCAAGAACATTTGAAACCAAGATGCATGGAGTCTTCAAATAGACTGTGACCCTAAGAAAGTATCTGAGTAGGGTTCGAAAGTTTTCTAAACTATCCTAAAGAAAATCAGATTAATCATGATTGATAGTACTTAAAAGTTAATGAGAAAAATACATGTTTATGTCTGGGTATTTGCTTTTCTATACAAACTTCTAAAAAGAGAATATGGGGCAAATAGGACAGATTTGCTCATGTGCAAATGTTATAATTTTATTTTATTTACTTTTATACCCCCAATTCCAGTTCTAAGACTTTATTTACTTTTTTGTAAATGTTTATTTGAGAGAGAGAGAGACAGACAGAGAGACAGAGTGTGAGCGGGGGAGGGGCAGACAGGGAGACACAGAATCTGAAGCAGGCTCCAGGCTCTGAGCTGTCAGCACAGAACCTGACACGGGGCTCAAACTCACGGACTGTGCAAAATCATGACCTGAGCTGAAGTTGGCCGCTTAATCCATTGAGCCACCCACATGCCCTTATTTAGCTTATTTTTTAAGTAGACTCTACGCCCAACATGGGGCTCAAACTCATGACCCTGAGCTCAAGAGTCACATACTCTACCACCTGAGCTAGCCAGGCACTGCACAAATTTTATTATTTTATTTTATTATTTTATTTGTTATTTAACTTTCTTTTTTCTTTTTTTAAGTTTATTCATTCACTTTGAGAGAGAGCATACACGCGTATGCGCACATGCTCCAGCAGGGAAGGGGTGGAGGGAGAGGGAAGGAGAGAGAGAATCCCAAGCTGACTCTGCATTGTCAGCGCTGAGCCTGATGTGGGGCTCAGACTCAACCGTGAGATCATGACCTGAGCCGAAATCAAGAGTTGGATGCCTAACCAACTGAGCCACCCAGAAGCCCCAAATTTTATAATTTTAAAGACATGAATCTAGAGTTCTCCTCTGGGATTATTATTATGTTTCTGCTTTCAGAATTGTCATCAAGTGTTAATTATCTTTTAAGCTAAAGTTGATAATAAAAATAAAGAGACTGGTATATTACAATGGAAAAAAAATGTTGTAAATAGAAAAATGTCTGGAAAGATAGACACCATTAATCAGCCATAAAAAGGAAATTCTGCCATTTGTGACTACATGCATGGACCTTGAGGACATTATGCTAAGTGAAATAAATCAGAGAGAAAAAGACAAATATTGTGCAATTATCACTTATATATGGAATCTAAAAACAACAACAACAACAACATCAATCCCAAACTCATAGGTTGCTGCTTGCCAGAGGTGGAAGGTAGGAGGAGTGGATAAAATCAGTAAGAGTGGTCAAAATGTACAAACTTCTAGTTATAAGTCCTGGGGAAGTAATATACAGTATCGTGACTATAGTCAATAATACTGTATTATACACTCGAAAATTGCTAAGAGAGTAAATCTTCAAAAGTTCTCATCACAAGAAAAAGACTTTGCAGCTATGTGTGGTGATGGATATTAACTAAACTTACTGTGGTAATCATTTTGAAATGTAAACATATATAAAATAGAAAATATTAAGAGTAACTATACATGGGTACTTATTTCTTCTTTATTCCTGGCTGCATTTTCAGATTATTTTTTTGCAAGGCATAAATAAAAAACATAAGAATTTTTCTAAATTGAATCTAATATCATATTTAATCAATTTTAAGATCTGTATTGTTCTCTATTCCAACATCTCTGGAACAGGAATGTGTCTTACAATCAGTGGCATCTCATAGTTGAGGTTGGTCATTTTTTCAGTTGAAACTCTCAAATCAGGATGCATCTTTTTTTTTTTTTAAGGTTTTATTTATTTTTGAGAGAGAGAGAAGAGTATAAGTTGGGGAGGGGCAGAGAGAGAGGGAGACACAGAATCTGAAGCAGGCTCCAGGCTCTGAGCTGTCAGCACAGAGCCCGAAGCAGGGCTCAAACTCAAGAACCACGAGATCATGACCTGAGCCAAGGTTGGAAGCTTAACTGACTGAGCCACCCAGGCGCCTCAAATCAGGATGCATCTTAAATGGATAGCACCATCAATTTAATTAAATGAAACATTTTATACTTGATTTGAGAACTGTTCATGTTTATGCTTGCTTATTTAATAATAAGGTGTGTGTATACATGTGTGTGTGTGTACACGTGCATGTACGTGCATGTGTGTTTGAGGTCATTATAAGCTAAGGTCATTACATCCCTGGGGATGTTCCAAGTCATAAAGCCACAGCCCAGAGACCACTATGACTTGGCAGCTTCTAAGCAAACTGTAGGACAAGACCATATACTAAATGTGTTATGAGAACAAATGTCACCGAAAGGAAAGATGAATGCCATGTAGGAACTCCTCTGAGTGATTTCTCTCTCTAAAGCTGCTCTTAAAACTTCTCGCCCTCAGAGCTAAAAAGAGATCCACTTGCAACAATCTACAAGTCTATATATCATCTCCAGTTCCAAAGAGCAGGGACGGGTGGCTCATGATGTGACCTACTCCCCATGCGCCAGAATTATCGAGCTAAGACTGTGGTCTTCTGCCGGTGGAAGATGGTGATTTGGAGAAAAGAGCCCTCAATCCCATATTGAATTCACTTACCTTCCTTCCACCTCCTCCAGAGATGTGTGGGTCCGGGTGGTTGAGGAACGCAAGGTGGTAGGAAGTGTGTTGGGTAGCACAGGGCTCCTTTCACTTATGCTGGTAGCCCTGGGAGCTGGGGGCACTAGACCAGGTACTGAAGAGAATAGGAGGATTGAAGTGAGCCACTAGAGCCCCAAATCTCTACATATGATCCAAGAGTCGCATCCTGGGTTACCTGACAGAGCCATCTTATAGCTGCCTTAATCCTATGCATCCTCATTAGAGGCTCTTCATACTGTAAATAAAAAGGATTTGGACTCCAATATTCAATAGCTCTGGATGGGCTAGCTGGTGCACAAAGGTCAGGAAAAGACAGCAATTCACAGGCCACCGCAGGGATCAGAGATTCAGGAGACCTGAATTCCATTCTTGTAAATGCCAGAAGCTGGACAAACTCAGGTCTGTGCTATTCCAAAGCTCAAACTCATTGTTCTCTCACTCAGCTGTAAGACTCCCCGAGGGGGATCCCACCCAGAAGGACAAAACCGAGGCTAATGATCCTCTGCCACTCCAAGGACCCTGCTGTTCCAGGGCGTCATTCAGTCCAACTCACCAAGGGAGCAGGGCCGGCCATCGGGCTCGTCAGGACAGGCACACACGAAGTCAGAGGCTCTGGCAAAGCAGAGGTGGGTGCAGCCTCCATTATTCACACCACAGGCATTGGTCCCTGGAGGCAAAGCAGGTACGTGTCTGGTCTGGGCTAGAATCGGGTCTCCCAATTTGACACCTCTCTTTAAGGAGGAGCTCCACGGCTACCTCACTCCAAGGGACAGTAAGGCAGAAGGGGCATAACCACATGGGGCTGAAAAGGTCTAAGAGCTTAAAATGGGAACCAAAAGGCTCTCCTGTGGCTCTAATGTCTCAGTCTGTTAACTCAGGGACTATTAATACAGTCGCTGGGATGATCAACCACCCCACTGATGGTAAGGAAGCAAGCAGGCTCAGGACCCAGGGGCCCACCTGTCTGCCGCTGAGGAGAAACCACAATGATATCCATGAGCCCTTCCACATTTGCCAACACCGTCTCCTTGCTCCGGCCTGAGTACTTGTCGACACGCTGGATTGACTTGGTCTGCCAGTCTGTCCAGTAGATCCACCTGTCCTGCTACTCAACAGGGAAACCCCATAAAGAGTAAATATTATTCAACAGTCTGACCTCAGGTACAGCTTCTGTGCTTTAGTATGTGTACGCCCTCTGCTGAAATGCCCTGTGTCTCTTATCCAGCATGCCAACTTCCGTGTGTCCCCCATATCGCACTGTCCAGGAAATCTCCCCCAGTCCGTATGGGATTCATTCCTCCATGCTTTTCTGTGCCTTCTACAAGTGAGTTTTGGCACTCCACGGTCATTTGTTTACATGTCTGACATGTAAGATTAAGTTCTTCAAGGACAGAAATGTCTTTCATTTCTTTCTCAATTTCCAGTACTAACACTTCATCCCCAGTCAGTTAACTGAGTGGCTCAATGAATAAATGAGTTCTTGTACCTGGCAAATAGGAGTAACTTAGGGCCAGGGGGTCCTTCTAAGGTCGCTGCTCTTCTGGGCCCTTCACAAAGAGCCCTGGCCCAAATCCTCTGGTTACTTCTAGGGGAAGCTACCTTCTGAAAATGTTTATTTATTTAGGGGCCCCTGGGTGGCTCAGTTGGTTAAGTGTCTGACGTCAGCTCAGGTCATGATCTCACAGTTGGTGAGTTCGAACCCCACGTCGAGCTCTGTGCTGACAGCTCAGAGCCTGGAGTCTGCTTCGGATTCTGTGTCTCCCTCTTTCTCTCTCAAGAATAAATAAACATTAAAAAAAATTTATTATTTTTTTTTGAGAGAGAGAGCGTGAGCAGGGGAGGGGCAGAGAGAGGGAATCCCAAGCAGGCTCTGAGCTAACAGTGATGCAGAGCTCGAACCCACAAACCATGAGATCATGACCTGAGCCGATACCAAGAGTCGGTCGCTTAACCAACTGAGCCGCCCAGGTGTCCCTAGGGGAAGCTGCCTTCTAATCTAGTGATCCTGAGATTCTCAACCAGGGGTGGGGACGGCAATGAAGGTGGTTCCCCTCCTGCTTCCAGGTATACATCAGAAACCCCAGGGGAAACTTACAGATTGAAAAACCACATTCATTATCATCCTATAGTTTTACATTTGGAGTACGGGGGTGGGGAACTTATTGTTAAGTAGAGCCAAACTTTTATTGGCTGGTAGGATATAATATACAAGACAGATAAGTGGAAGTTTGTCAAAAAAGAACAAGGATTTTTAAATAATTGAGAATCCCTGTTGTGGCTCCAGGCTTGATAGATCTCCTCTTTCCCTTCCCTGAATTATTTTACAAGATAAGAACTCAAAAATGATAGCCAGTGATAATTAAAAAGATTAAAAATAACACACACTGAGTGCCAGATACTGTGCTGATGCTTTGTGTATATTTCAGGAGGACACTATTATTAAACTCACTTATTTTACAGGTATTAGAGAGGTTCAGTATCTTATCCAAAGTCGCAGTCATTCAATGATGCAGGCAGAGCTTGAACCCATGGAGCTGGCAGATTAGAGGTACTCAGTAAGCATGTACCAACTGGCTGGCTGCCTCAAAACTCTGGCTCTTAGCCACTGCAACCTACTGCCACGAAGCCAGCTGCCTGGACTCAGATATTGGGAACACAGCACTAGGATCAACTACGGACCCTGTTAAAATGCACATTCCTGGGCCCAACCCTCATGAAGTAGATTCTTTTTATGCCAAGACCCAGGAACCTACATTTGAGAGCCACTCCTTCAAATGCTAGAACATGGAGTGGTGTTGCAGGAGTAGCAGGCACATGGTGGCAAGGCTTCAGTGTACAGGAAATACCCCTAAAATGAGCTTCCGTAGCAGGATCGTTAAGTAGCAACTAGGGTTGAGGCTCCCAACTTGGAACCCCAAGGAAACACCCCCCGTCAAGGAGGTTTAGTTACCTCTCTCCTGAGCCAGTACCTGAGTGAGAGCAAAGGGGTGGGACACGTGGCTGACTAACACCTGCCGTAGCTTCCCATTGAGGTCAGAGCTCTCAATCCGGTCCAGATGGGCGTCCACCCAATAGATCCTGAGAAGGAAAAGTGAGAAGAGGGCTGCTCAAAATGCTTGCCAAGAAACCCAGTCCTTCCCCGCAAGGAGCTATCTGTTCCCTCCTGAGCTAACTAGTAGGTGCTGTGAGCGGTCATAAAGCACCCTTGATGAGAGGTCATTGCGAGTCCCAATGCTGAAGAGGGGAAGCTGGGGACTCAAATGCGGGGCCAGAGCTGTGGGGGGTGGGGTAGAGAGCCTAGTGACCTCTGAAGAGCCACCCTGCAGGCTCATCTTCAGCAACCTGATCACCCTTTGACTCCTTCCCAAGAACTAAGCCGAAATTCTTATGAACACTCTTTAAGGAAGAGATCTTGGTCTATAAGGAGCTCATTGAGGTTATCCCAACTCTCCAGGTGACTTAGATTCCTTTCCCTTCTTCTGGGGGCAGAAAGAGAAACTGCCTCAAATCCCCTTTCACCCTCTTTTCTTGCCCTTTAGCATTTTTTATCTAGGCAAGGAGTTGCAAATTCCAATGAGCAAAGGGATCAGAAAAGCAACAAGCGCAAAAAATCAGCCTCCGACAAATAAGGGGTCATGGGACGTGTGGTCCAGCCAGAGGACGTGCTCTGCTAAAGACACTCAAATCAAAAACATATAAACCACACAAACAAAATCCATCTGGGGATTGAGGGCTGTATTCAGCAACCTTTGCTCTAAAAATATGTTCCCTCATCCTTCTCACTGCTTTTTCCCTCCTCACCTACCAAGGAGCTTTCTATTTTTCTTTTGTTTTCACTATCTGAATCTCAACCATCTTCTCCTGTGCCCACCCAATTTCCAGAAAGCAATTGGGACAAGATTCCCACCTGCGGGTATCATAGTCCAGGGTAAGGCCATTGGGCCAACCCAGGTCTGTGTTGATGAGGACCTTCCGCTCAGAGCCGTCCAAGTTTGCCCGCTCAATCTTGGCAATGTGGCCCCAGTCTGTCCAGAAGAGGTACCTAAGGTACAACACTGCCATCATCACCAAGGCATGGGAAGATGGTACCAGAGGTTGACAGAATACAGGGGACACGCTGATACCATGAATACAGAGGCATCTTCCAAGGGACCCTTCATCAGGCCCTTCTTCCCTGGGTCTCTTTTCTGCTGGCCATAAACTTACCCCTTCCTGGGGAAAACGGCGATGGCCCGAGGCTCATCCAGGCTATTGTTGATCAGCACTTTGCGGCAGGAACCATCTAGCCTTGATGCCTCAATGGTATTTCGGCCCGTATCTGTCCAGTACAGATTCCTGGCCACCCAGTCTACTGCCAGCCCGTCAGTGGTCTTCAGGCCACGCCCGATCACTGTCTCCATGTTGCTGCCATTCAGATCTGCTCGCCTGAGGGAACAGCTCAGGGTTGGGTGGCTGACCGGACTGACCAGAAATAGACTGAAGTCCCTTTAATCCATGTTCCCATAATTGGATCCCTACTAGAGGCTCCAGAAGGGCAGAGACCACATCTCTGTAAGTACATTCCTCAGCATCTAGAACAGTAGGTACTCAAAATATTAGCAGAATTAATGAATAAAAAATTCTTGGGAGGACAGAGTATTTCCTGGTATTAACAGTGGATGTTTGGGCCCATGTCTTACAGAAGATGGGTTAGTAATTCCCTATATACCTTAGGGATAAAGATTGCTAGGTGGTAATTGTAAGAACGGCAAATTTGTCAAAACCTACCTGTACATTTTTCCATTAGCCCTACACCAGGGTGGGGGTATGTCACAAACATTTAGGGGACTTCTCTAAACTATGTATTCCCACCTGTCCCCAGCATGAGACCCTAATACACCCCTCAGAGATAACTGCAGGGAATGCCCCTATTCTTTCACGTGAGAATCTCTGTCATGGTAAACCCCTCACACTAGTGGGAGGAATCACATTCCTCAGCTATGGTGGGGTAAAAAAAAAAATGGAAGGAATAATAAAAAGTAAAATAAAACAAAAAATATTTTTAAAACCACAAAAACACAACCTTGGAAACCATCACAAGCCTTGGCATTTGGCCAGGGCTCCTGTATTATAATATAGATACATGGTTTAGTTACATGGCCTACTCATCAATGAGTTTTAGGGGATCCTTGGAGCCCCCACAGGGCCCAATGGTGAGGTAAACGCTCCAGGTCCCCAGCCCGACATGTCCATTTTACATACTGGGCTTCTCTGCTAATCTGGAAACAAATAAGCAAACAAACAAAAACATCAAATTTAAACTCTGTTATGAGTGATAAGCAAACAAGTCAGGATCAGAACTCACTATCCAAGCTGCCAAATCACTCAGTCTATTTAGAGGTCAACAGAGATCATAACCTCACCCCGTCAGGGATCAAACACAGATCTGTGTCCTCTGGAGGTTTCAGGGATATTCCTACCTGATAACATCCAGGAATACATCTGTGTAATAGACCTTTCCATCCACACTGTCATAGTCCAGGGAGATGACATTGTTGAGCTCAGGGACGGGGACGTGCACATCTGTGTGGTCGCTGGTGTCCAGCGAGATACGCCGGATGGAGCCGCGGCTGGAGAAGAGTAGGTAGGTCTCGGGAGAGGGATCACACGTCTTCCCATCTCCCTTCAGCTGGATGCCAGTGGGGCAGGCACAGGAGAACCCCGAGGGCCGAGGCAAGCAGAGGTGGGAGCAGCCGCCATTTCTAGAGCCGCATTTGTTAAAACCTGGTGAGGTGAGAACATGAGCTTTGACACCCAGCCTGGAATACTGTGGGAATCTTACAAGGGCCCTAGTTGCCTGATTCTCTGCTGTTCTAAGTGACAGAATTTGGCACCCAACAGGGATGAGGTAGAAGAAGTCCTTTGAAGGTGTGACAGCATCATGTAGTTATAGCACCAGCCACACCCGGAAGGAACAAAGCCTGATCCAGGAAGGGGGCTTAGGTAGGTCTTTGTCTCTGAGATTCTAAAAGGATCTCTGTGCTCTGGATGTATCTCTGTCACTGAGATACCGCCCCCCCCCCCCCCCCCCCCCGGAAAGCCAGCTCTGGCTCACAGCCCTAGGGGGTTCTCTCACCCAGTGGCTGTGCCCGGTCTACGGCCTGGATGTCCATGAGGCCTGGCAGGTTGGACCTCACCAGGATGACATTGCTGCCAGTACCCTTGTCAGCACGGTGGATGCTACGGGTCTGCCAGTCAGTCCAGTAGATATAGGAGCCAAGCAGGGTGAGGCCATATGGGTGCTGCACGGGAGATACCAGCGTGTGCCGACTGGCGCCGTTCAGGTCAGCGGCCTCAATTCGCTGCAGAGGAAGGAGAGGGTGGGGGGTGGCCGTGAGTGGACCGGGAGCCCTGAGTGGAGATCCTGAACAGTCCTCTCCTGTCTTCCCAGGCTTCCGGGAAGCAACAGGAGCAGTATCCTCACCTCAGTGTGGGCATCAGCCCAGAGCAGTTGGGAACTGGCCTTGTCCACGGTCAGCCCATTGGGCCATCCTAGGTTGTTGCTGATGAGCACAGTCCGGTCTGAGCCATCCATTCCAGACCGTTCTAGCTTGGCATTCTCCCCCCAGTCTGTCCAGTACATGAACCTGGGCAAGGAAAAATACTAGCTGTTATGTCCAGAGCCCCTAAACACTGTAAGTACTGACAATATGCCAAACACTGCAAAAAGTATTTTATGCAAAAGGTGGAGTTGTTGTTTATGGGCTTAGAGTTTCAGATTTGCAAGATGAAAAAGTTCTGAAGATCTGTTTCACCATAAGGTGAATCTACTATACTGAGCTATACACTTTAAAAATGGTTAAGGGGTGCCTGGGTGGCTCAGTCAGTTGAGCGTCCGACTTCGGCTCAGGTCATGATCTCATGGTTCATGGGTTCGAGCCCCACGTCGGGCTCTGTGCTGACAGCTCAGAGCCTGGAGCCTGTTCAGATTCCGTGTCTCCCTCTCTCTCTGTTCCTCCCCTGCTCTCACTCTGTCTGTCTCTCTCAAAAATAAAGATTAAAAAAATTTTTTTAAATGGTTAAGATGATAAATTTTATATTGTTTTTTACCACAAGTGAAAAAAAAAAAAAAAAAAGAACTTTCCATATACTGCCTCACTTCCCCTCCATTTACAGGTGAGGAAACTGAGGATCAGAGGCTAAAGATGCATCCTGGGTTCCTGACTCCAAGGCTGGTGCTTTTTACCTCTATATCATCCTACCACCCTGAGTCACAAGGAGTAGAACAGCCCCAGGGAGGTGGGGCACACTTGCACTTCATAGCCCACTTTCACACCTGCCAGGGCCCCAGCTGAGCCAGCTCCCAACCCCTGCCCAGAACTGCAGAGCCGGCTCTCACCCCAGGTTCTCACCCCATCTCGTGGTACAGCACAATGGCCCGGGGGCTGTCAAGGTTCTGCCACACCAGCACTTTCCTCATGGACCCATCCAAGTTGCCCACTTCAATCCGGTTGGTTCCTGTGTCTGTCCAGTACACTTTCCGGCCAATGGCATCCACTGCGAGCCCATCTGTGGTTTGCAGCCCTGCAGGAAGTCAAGAGCACACACTGGCTCCTGCCTTAAAACAGATGGGCTATTTCCCCAGCTCTGTAGCCAGACACATGGTCCCCGGGGCTGGGAGCAAGGCTCACCTGTGGTGATGATGTCCTCATGCTGTGAGCCTTCCAGATCGGCACGGCTGATGCTGTGCAGTGTACTGTCTGACCAGTACACCTTTCCTGGAAAGGAAAGGCTTGGCTCAGCCCGGACCTTCACCTCTCCAATGGACACCCCCAGCGGACTCATGCTCTGAGACACCAGGGCATGTCAGAGAGCCCCATACTGCTGAGCAGAGGAAACCAAGGGAAATATGGAAATATCATGGCAGTAAAAGTTCTTGGCAGAGGTGGAAAGGAAGGCCCCAAACCATGCCTTCATTACCAAAGAGAAAGTGTTGTGGAGATGGGGGCAGGGCTGTGCCAGAGGGAACAGGGAGCCTCAGGCTCTTAGCAGGAAACAGGTGGTGGGGGAGGAAGAATTGCAGTTGCAGTAGGTAAGGGACAGAGGGCAGGGCCACACAGACCTTCCTGGGGATCCACTCCAATGGCAATGGTGTTCTTCATGGTAATGTTGATAGGTACCACCACATCGGCAAAATAAGGGATGTCCAAGGAGACCATGCGTATGTCTACTCTCCTGGCGAAGATGAGGAAACTGTTCATGCCTGCCCAGGTGGGAAGAAAAAGAAGGAGGACAGTCACCCTAGTGTAGCCAGCAAGAGGATCTGAAGCAAGGCAAACTTGAGTTCATGCCTGTCCCTGTCAGTTTGTAGTTGTGTTTTCCTGGGCAAGTGATTTAAATTGTTTAAGCCTCCGCTTCCTCATCTGTAGAATGGGGATAATAGCAGGGTATCTGCAGGATTAAAAGAGATCATGCACAGAAAGCACTCAGCACTAGGCCTGACACATATCATAAATGACAACTCTTTGTTAATACGTGGAAGTGACTCCCTTTGAAGGAACTTTTACCATGAGGTTGGAAAAACTTCATGTTAAGTTAAAGAGGGCTCTCCCTATAACCTGGCAGGCCCGATTCACAGATCCTTTCTCATTCAAATTCCCAAGAAAGTTAGGTTTCAAATGCAGCCTGCCATGTAGCATCCTCTAGGGAGAAACGTCAACTGCTAACATCCGGGCGGCTACACCAGCCCCTGCTTCTGGGACCCTCCAGAAAGGCTGTCACATACCTTGTACGCTCACAAAAACACCACCTCCAATGGAGGTACCATGACATTGGAGAGATCATATGTTTTGATATGTATTATACCAGCTATGGGCACATAGAACTAAAGTGTCTTGTTCTAACCAAACCAGTATATTATGACAATTTTCCAACAGTGAAAGTGTCTGAGAACAGAGCATCTTTTTCTAATATGCATAGAGACACCATAAGAACCAATTAGACTCTGCCTATGATCCTGTCTACCTGGTCCCCTGGGCCGCTTCCTGGGCTTCTCCTTTTTTCTTTTTCTTTACGTTTATTTATTTTTGAGAGACGGAGAGAGACAGAGCATGAATGGGGGAGGAGCAGAGAGAAAGGGAGATACAGAATCAGAAGCAGGCTCCAGTCTCTGAGCTGTCAGCACAGAGCCTGAAGTGGGGCTCAAATTCACGAGCTATGAGATCATGACCTGAGCCAAAGTTGGACATTTAACCAACTGAGCCACCCAGGCGTCCCTGGACTTCTCCTTTTTTTGTAAAACTTCTTGGTCTCCCCCATGCGTCTCAGAGTACCAGGACCCACGGTTTCTTAGCCAAACTGGAGTCCCTCTACAGGGAAGGAATAGAGCCACTGCCCCTCCTAGAGAAGCTCTATCCAGGTCTGTGATGCTCAAACTCACCTGGTGAGCAGGTCTTGCCATCGGGCATCAGGTTGATGCCTGTGGGGCAGGTACAGCTGAAGCCACTTGGATTTGGGGACCGAAGACACAGATGGCTACAGCCACCATTTTCCATAGCACATGGCGTGGACACTGGGTAGGGAGAAGGAGGGGGAATCAATGGTGACGTCTATGGCAAAGGAGGACTAAGGTAAAGCCGGTGCGGGCAAGGGCCGCTCACCTGGGGGCCGCCGGCGGTGGAAGACATGGATGTCCATAAGGTTCTCCAAGTTCTCCTGCAGGGTCTCCCGGTCCAGTCCTGTCAGCCGGTCGGCACTCTGTATACTCTTAGTCTGCCAGTCAGTCCAATAGATGCGCTCTCCATACAGGGTCAGCCCAAAGGGGTGGGGGAGCTGGCTTCCAATCAGCACCTGCCAGGGCCCCCGCACTTGTGTCATCCCCCATCCAGGCCCGATAGCACAGAACAGTGGTCAAGAGCTCAGGTGTGGAGTCAGGTTGGAGTTCTTCTACTATCGTCTGCTATGTGACCTTGAGCAAGAGCTGGTTATAAAATCTCTCTGACCTTTGGTTTGCCAATCTAGGATATGACCATGACAGTGCCTGGCTCCAAGGGTTGTGTGATGATTGTAAAAGACCACGTATGATTTACATAATGTCAAAATATCTCTGCACGAGTTACTTATTAATTACAAAAGGAAAAACAGCAACTTCACAGTGGACACCACCGGAACCACGCAAAGTTAGTACCATAATAATGGGACAAGCAGACATCTGTGCCTGCTGATGAGACACACCGAGAACTCAGGACACGACTTTATTTAATGTAGTACTCCTGCCCCAAATACATAATCTGAATCTAATTACAAGGAGAGGAGACATCAGACAAATTGAGGGACATTTTACAAAATAACTGGCATTTACTCTTTAAAAATACAAAGATCAAGACAGGCCTAGAAGAGACTTCTTTCCTTGACTGGATGGGTTAAATAATTATGAGGAAGTGTTCCAGATTACAGGTTAAAGATACATGATTACTAAACACAGTTGTGATCTGGGATTGCATCCTGGCCTAAGAAAGAAAAAAGGGGGGGGAAAGCTATTAAAGGACATTATTGGGGCAATTGGTAGTGAAATTGAATATGGACCGTGAATTAGACAGTAATATGGTATCAATGTTAAATTTCCTGATTTTGATCACTGCACCATGGTTACTAAAGACAATGTTCTTGTTCTTAGGAAATTGAAGTATTTTGGGGTCAAGGGCAGGATGTCTCCAATTTAATCTCTGATGGTTCAGAAAAATAATAATATGCATGTGTGTGTGTATAGACAGAAAGAGAATGGTTCAACAATTTGACTATCCTTACAACTTTTCTGTAAGTTTGAAATTATACCAATAAACAATAACAAAAAGAAAGAGAGCGATCATGGGTCTAGGATGCAATTGGTGATTAAATCGTGTTAGCTGTGATGGTTATACCATCTGTGCACTTATACCCCCAGCCCACCATCTACACAAATCTCTAGTTTCCCTTCATCATCATGCAATAATCCCCCATCCATCCCGCCTCTGCTCTGGAAGGCAGTCACAGCTCCAAAGGAACAGCACATGCCTTAACGCTGGTGCCATTGCCCCTGGGTCCTCCCAGCTGCCAGCCAGGGAAAGCTGTCCTAGAGGTTGTCTGGGTTGTGAGGGGATGCCTTACCGCCACCCTTACCTTCCTCTTGCTGCCATCCAGACCAGCAAATTCAATGGTCTTCATGCCAGCATCTGCCCAGTAAAGCCGCTGGGACCCGTAGTCAATGGCTAATCCATTAGGCCAGGTCAGATTGGAAGAGATGATGACCTGGCGGCCCGAGGCATCCATGCCAGCTCGTTCAATCTTGGGGCTTGCACCCCAGTCAGTCCAATACATGTACCTGGGCACAGGCAAGGAAGGTCTTACCAGCCTTCTAGTTAACAACACCCAGTGGGGATTCAGGGTGCCTAGGGTTTCAGGGTTTCAGTGTTTCTGCTTGCGATAGCTGCCCCAGCCTCCTGCCTCAGCTCCCAGCCACATCCTGGGCTCAGAGTTGTCTCTGAAAGTCTCTTATCTTCTATCACTATTGAAAGGGTCCCTGGGGTTTTAATAAAGGCAGAGCCTAAAGGCTCAAGGAGTGTTTAGCAAATAAGGTCTATGTGGGAATAAAGAAAGAAGGCAAGTAAGAATGGGGTATAAACAACCTTTCCTTGATTGGATGGGTTAAATAGTTATGGTATGTAAATTTAGCAGAATTCTATATAACCATTAAGAAGAACAAAGGGCATCTGGGAGGTTCAGTCAGTGAAGCATCCAACTCTTTTGATTTCAGCTCAGGTCACGGCCTCACAGTTCATGGGATGGAGCCCCACATCGGGGTAACAGCATGGAGCCTGCTTGGGATTCTCTCTCTCCCTCTCTCTCTCTCTGCCCCCTCCCCTGCTCATGCACATGCATGCTCTCTTTAAATAAATAAATAAATAAATAAATAAATAAATAAATAAATAAATAAATAAACTTTGAAAAAAGACAGAACAAGATACTCTATATTATCAAATGGAAAGATAGTCAAGATTTATAACTAAGTGAAAAAAGACAAGTTACAAAACAGTATGCCATTGCTGTAGATCCAAAATCACCACCACCACCACAAAATGTATATATGCACATAAAAGAAAATCTGGAAAAATACCCTTAACTGTTAACTGCTAGCAATGGTTACTGCTGGAAAGTGAGATTATAGGCAATCTTCACTTCCTACAGATTTATTTACTTATTTGTTTTATTTATTTACAATGAGTTACTTTTGTAAGCAGACCAAAAAAAAAGAGAGAAATTTTAATTTTTTAATGTTTATTTATTTGAGAGAGAGAGAGAGAGAGAGAGAGACAGACAGACAGCGTGAGCAGGGGAGGGGCAGAGAGAGAGGGAGACGTAGAACCTGAAGCAGGCTCCAGGCTCTGAGCTGTCAGCACAGAGCCCAACGTGAGGCTCGAACCCACAAACTGCAAGATCATGACCCAAGCCCAAATCGGACACTTAACTGACTGAGCCACCCAGGCGCTCCGAGACGAAAAAATGTAAAAGGTTTCCTTGTCCACCGGGGAGAAAGAGTTGTCACTGCCTTCTGTGGTTTCTGTAGCTGCCCTTGCTGCCTTGGTGTGCCCATAACATCTGGCTGCTCTTGCTAACCTCCAGACTCCTCTCTAGTGCTCCTGGCTGTGGGACAGGTGGAGCTCTTCCCAAAGGAACAGGTGCTCACCCGCCCATGGGTTCCACCACGATATCCCGGGGACGATCAAGGTTCTCCCAGATGAGAACTGTCCTCATGCTGCCATCTGTGTTGGCCACTTCAATCCGGTCTGTACCTACCAAGAAATCGGGGGCAAAGATATTAACTCTATGCTTGGTCGTTCACCCGACTACCTTCCACTCCCAGCACAGAGCCTGGCACGCAGTAAACACTCAAGAAATATTTTACGATAGATGAGCAACGGATGTTTAGTGAACTGAATTTGGAGAAGATTCTGCTCCGGGTCCAAGAACCACACTTGGAGGCGCTCTGGTATAAGGCATCCCTCTTACCTCCCACACTCACTCACCTGGCTCATCGAAAATACCTGTTTTATTAAGACAGTAATAGAACGAAAACCACAGGGCATAGTTTCCTTATCTGAAATGCCTCAAAACATTCTTGAGCACCAGCTACACAGCGGCAGGAGCTGCCATTTGATTGGCAAATGCCAAATCCTCAGCTATGAGCATCTAGCTTCAGCCCTGCAGCAGCCCCACCACTTCTGACCTACCAAGAACTTCAGGCCAAGACAAGTGGTCTAGGAGGGGCACTGGGCCCCTTGTACCTGAGACTAGAATTTTATTAAGAGGAATCCCACACAGCCAGGCCATGGCTGCCCCGTACATACCTGCATCTGTCCAATATAGCTTGTTGGTGACCCAATCAATGGCCAGGCCTGCTGGGCTCTCCAAACTGGTATCTACCACCACCTGGACAGGAAGCAAAGCTGTATCACCAAACTTTGTTCAAGCAAAGCTGAGGACTTGTACCTCAGCTCTGGGACCCAACTGTACCAATTCTCAAGGTTGGCAAAGGTATGGGAAGCCTTTACCCAGGACAGGGTGGATTCCACCCCTCAATCTCTGCCCTCCCCAAGGGCCTGTGCCCTCGATGGGCCCTACCTCCTGTCCTGTTCCATCCCACTTGGCCCTGCTGATGGTGTCAGTGCTGACATCTGTCCAGTACACGTGGTCATCCCGGGAGTCCCAGTCAAGGGCCACAGCACTGCGCACGTCAGCCAGTGGGATGACATCGTCGGACAGGTCCTCTGTGTCGAAGCTGATCCGACGGATGTCCATCCTTCGGGCAAAAAGCAGGAACTTGTCAAGACCTGATCAAAGGCCGAAAGGGGTCTTCTTTTAATGTTCTAAATCCAGTAACAGTGACAGACACAGACGCTCACCTGTGTGACATCTGGTTCAATCACACTTCCTGGGAGCTGGTGCCCTTTGTCCCCTACTCTTCACACCTCAGGTCCCCTTTGAGCCCTTGGCAGCCCATGCTGACAGACTCAGACTTTAGGATCAATGGCCTAGGAAGCAGACTCTCGCCAGGGCCCAGAAACGCATCCTGTTTAAGCATCTGTCAGCTTCCATCTCCTTGTCTCTCCTCTTTGCTCAGCTTCTTCCAGTGCACTGGCTAGATCACCATCAGCCCCCAGCCGACCTCACGGACTTCTGTTTCTGCTTCGGGCCGCTGCTGCTCCACTCCATCTCCTAGATCCTCTCTCTTGCTCTTCTCTTCACCAACTTTAGCCAACAATGACTTCCTGCCTTGTCTCCTCTATTCTCATAGCAACTCTTTGTGATTTATGTCATTGTTAATCTCATTTTCTAGATGAGCCACCTTGAGGGTAACAGACGTCAAGTAACTTGCCTAGCTTCCTCTCGCCAGAAAGCACCAGGGCTGGGACTTGAACTCAGGTTAACTCCAGAGAAGGAGCTCTGGACACTCCCCTACACAGCTTCTTCCTGGCTGGCTCTGTTCTGTCCCTTGCTCCATTCTGGTCTGAGTATTTCCCACTATGCATTTCTTTCTGGAAAGGCACTTCCTGCCTAACTTCACCAAGTGTCTTCTTTTAAGCTCTGGGAAACCCTTAAGGGGGAGCTCCTGGGGAAACCTCATGCGCCTCTCTGAGACAATATGGAAAAAGCTGGGCACTTAGAAGAATTGAAGGAAAGTAGGTTCTCAGTCAACGAGTGTTGAACAAATAGTCCTTGTTACTCTGCATAGTTTCCCTGATCTCACTTTCTGGAAATGACCCAGACCCCAAGAGAAATTTGATTTTAATCAGGAATAAGAGGATCAGTGGGTGCACAGCAGTAAATAAGAGCAGCTGCTGACATACGAGGAACTACCCTCAGCCCCTTGTTAGTCATGTCATATGCCCGGATCACTCCTCTCTGGACTACTCTTAGGAAAAGTCACCTGTGACTCTGAGCTAGACAGGGCTACCGTCTCAAAGCAATGACCCTGCAGCAGTTCAGTGGAAGCCAAAATAGTTCAGGGAGCGACTGGGGTGTCCCATTATGTTTCACTCATTAAACACATATTTATCCAGCATCTACATATGCAGAGTATCACCAGAGGTCCTAATCTCGGCTCTGTGGTTTAGGGGCTGGAAGTAAGTCTTTAACAGGGTGAGGCTAAAGGTTAAAAAAAAATAGAAACCCCTGCTTTCTAGAAGGGCCTGGAACCTTCTTGTGACCTACAGATAAAGCATCCTACCTGGTGGAATGATACACGAGCCTGGTTGCAGGCATTCATATTTGACTGGGTAGTACCACTGAGCCCCCAGGCCTTGGCTTTGATATAAGAGCTATCAGCCTCTTAAGTTCTTCCTCTCCAGGGGCTACCTGAGGAGCCTGGCTCTTCCCCATGACAGGAAATCCCTTGGACTCCTATCTCTTGTTCCTTCCACCCACCGTCACAAGGCACATTCATTGAGGCAGGTGTCCCAGACCCACTTACTCTGGGCACAGGCGTGGCTGCTGATCTTGCGGAAGCCAGTGGGACAGGCACAAGTATAGTTCTGGCCACTGGGCAGACACAGATGAGTGCAGCCTCCATTGTTGTCCCCACAGCGGTTTTTCCCTGTTCAAAGAGCCCAGAGCAGAAGGGTCAGGAAAGACCAAAGGTTGCAGAGTCCATCCCAAGGCTAGTGAGTAGGGGTTTAGCTAGGGTGTGAGCTCTCTGGAGGGAGAAACTATGTCTTATTTTTTATAGCTGCCCCAGCTGCAAGCACAGTGAATACCTGACATAGGAGATATCCTATAAATGTTTGCATGAATTAAATGACAGTGAAGCAGATTTTCAGGAGTGTCGATGTTGTACCCTAAATGTCCAGCAGAGGGAGAAATTAGCCCATTTCAATGCCAACCTCAAATTTCCCTGCCAGAAACCATAGCAACTGTGACAGGTGCAGGGAAGGTTCTCAGAGGCACCAGAGGTTTACCAGGTGGGTAGTTTTTTACCTGCAGGCTGGCGCTGGGGGTGCAAGGTGTGGATGTCCATGGGGAAATGGAGTTTGTTGCGAATAATCTCCTGGTTCTTCCCAGTAAACTTGTTAGCACTGTTGATGCTCTTGGTGTGCCAGTCTGTCCAGTACAGGCTGTCTTCAAACACGGTGATGGCAAAGGGGTGGGGGAGGCCTGGGGAAAGTCCAGAAGGACTTCAGTCCAGACATATCCTGCCATGGGCTCTGGGCCCAGGCCTGGCAACTGCACAAATCTCACCCTCTGCCAAGGCTTCTAGGGGCTGGGACTGGGGAAGGAGGATGAGAGATGGAGGAGAGTGCAGAAAGGGCCTCACCCTGGCTAATGACAGCCTTGCGATGACTCCCGTCCAGATTGGCCCTCTCGATGACATGGTGCTTAGCATCCACCCAGTACATACGATGCCCGGCATAGTCAATGGTGAGGCCATTGGGCCAGAAGAGATGAGTGTCGGCAATGATGCGGCGTCCAGAGCCATCCATGCTGGAGGCCTCGATGCGGGGGGTGTTGCCCCAGTCTGTCCAGTAAATGGTACTAGGAAGAGGGAAAGGACATTGAGAGACAGGCAGCAGAAGGCATGTAGTAACAAGGATAACAATCAGACTGAGGTCTTTTACCCATTTAACCCAGGAGACCCCGACTGGTAGGTGACACGTTCTGTTTAGTCCACAGGGTGTTTTTTCAATGTTTGAATTTAAATGTTTCTAGCAGGGCATTTATTCAGTTAACCTTTTTTTTTTTTTTTTTTTTTTTTGTAGTACCTACAGGGCTCTATCTTAGGGAGTAGGAGTATAGCAACGAACAAAAGAGACAAAAATCCCAACCCTTGTGGAATTAACAATATATTATATTATTAGTTAGGACAGATACTTTTTTCTTTTTCACAATCTCTATCCCTGCCTTTTGTATTTTACACACACACACACACACACACACACACACACACACTTCACACTCACACAGGGTTTTTAAAACAGCTGTCTTAGAGGACATGGCCCTCAATTGACTACATTGAATTTTTATAAACCAGAAGAACTTCCATTTAAGGAGACTTTTTTCTAATAATAAAAATTACCATTAATTTTTATAACTCAGCTCAATCCTATGAACTAATAATAAAAATACTAAACCCTACCACTATCTAAGTATATTATGCCATTTAAAATGCATCTTATTTGGGGCGCCTGGGTGGCTAAATCGGTTAGGCGTCCAACTTCGGCTCAGGTCATGATCTCATAGTTGGTGAGTTCAAGCCCCGTGTTAGGCTCTGTGCTGACAGCTCAGAGCCTGGAGCCTGCTTTGGATTCTGCGTCTCCCTGTCTCTCTGCCCCTCCCCTGCTCGTGCTCTGTCTCTGTCTCTCTCTCTCATAAATAAACATTTAAAAAAAATTAAAATGCATCTCATTTGGGGGGTGAAATGGGTGAAGGAGGTCAAAAGGTATAAACTTCTAGTTATATAATAAGTAAGTCATGGGGATGTAATGTACAGGATGGTGATTATGGTTAATAATACAATATTGTATTACCAGAAAGTTGCTGAGAGTACATCTTAAATGTTCTCATCACAAGAAAAAATTGTTGTAACCACTATATGTTGACAGATGTTAACTAGATTTACTGTGGTGATTATTCTGCAATATACACAAATCATTATGTTGTACATCGGAAACTAACATAAAGTTATACGTCAATTATACCTCAATCTTTAAAAATGAGTCATTTAATCTTCGTACAGCTATAAGGTACACGTGGTTTTTTTTTTTTTTAAAGATTTTACTTATTTACTTTTTAAAGTAATCTCTACACCCAACATGGGGCTCGAACCTACAACCCCAAGATCAAGGTCGCATGCTCAACGACTGAACCAGCCAGGTGTCCGGGCATGGTTTTTTTTTTTTTTTTTTTTTTTTTAATTTTTTCACTGTTTATTCATTTCTTTTTTTTAAATTTTTTTGATTTTTTTATTGATTTTTGAGAGAGAGAAAGCACAAGCTTGAGAGGGGCAGAGAGAGAGGGAGACAGGAACCAAAGCAGGCTCCACGCTGACAGCAGGGAGCCCAATGCGGGGCTCAAACTCACTAGTGCTGAGATCATGACCTGAGCTGAAGTCAGACGCTTAGCTGACTGAACCACCAAGGTGCCCCAAATGTTTATTCATTTCTTTCTTTTTTTTTTAATATTTATTTTTGAGAGAGAGAGAGAGAGAGACACACACAAAGCATGAGTCGGAAAGGGGCAGAGAGAGAGGGAGACACAGAATCTGAAGCAGGCTCCAGGCTCCCAGCTGTCAGCACAGAGCCCAATGCGGGACTCAAACTCATGAACTGTGAAATCATGACCTGGGCTGATGTCGGATGCTTAACCGACTGAGCCACCCAGGCAAACCCCACCACGCCGCCACCCCCCCCGCCCCCACCAGGTATGTTTTTTACTCACCAATTATAAGTGAGTAAATGGAGGCAGATATAGACTGACCCAAGACCACACAGCCAATTACTACAGAACCAGGACTCAAATCCAGGTGTGTCTGGGTACAGAGCCCAGGCTGTTAACACCACACTGTGAAGAGGCTCCCCAGCAAAGTTTGGCCCAGGTGGCCTGGGAACTGTCTCTAGGGGGTGCAAGAGGGATTTGGGAGCTTGAGACACAACTCACTCACCCCTCCATGGGGTGCAAGGCAATAGCCCGGGGCTTCTCAAGGTTTTGCCACAGCAGCACCTTCCGATGGGCTCCGTCCAGGTTTGCCACCTCAATCCTTGATGTTCCTGAGTCGGTCCAGTAGAGTTTGTCATGGACCCAATCCACAGCCAGGCCCCCTGACGGAAAGAGGCAGTAGGAAGGGTCAGGGATTCAGCCAGGGCTCCTCTGTGCCACAATAACAAGTGCAAAATCTTGCACAGGGTTTTGGTTAGGTGGTGTTCTAGCCACGTGACATATACTAACTTACATAATCATCACAACAACTCTATGAGCTAGATACTGAAATCCCCATGGAGATGAAGAAATCAAGGTACAGAGAAGTCAAGTAGCTGTCCAAGGTCAGGAATTTCCTCCTCTCAGCCAACCATATTCCACATCCTGAATCCTGGCTCCCTGACCCACACCCACCACACTGGCTCCAGAATTTGCAAACTGTGGCTTAAGGTTTTGCAGAGGCACTCGAGACGTGCCATAAGCATTTGAGTCAAGTGCGCATGGTACCGAATTCTAATCCACTTCACTGGCTTGTAGAATGGCCTGAGATTACTGAGTGAGTTCTTGTTTCTTTCTTTCTTTCTTTTTTTATCTGTAAACATTTGGAGGTATCTATGTGGGTCAAGCAGAATATTCTTAATAGTAAGCAATCAAAACAAAATTCTGAATTAAAACAAATGCTAAGACTGAGAGCAAATTGTAACTGTTGTCCATAAATCTCTGATTTCAAATTATTACATTCATCAAAACGTCTCAATAATGAGCAAATGTTATAAACCTGAACCCATAAAATTAATGTATACTAACAAATGTTTTCAATGTTTTCTTTTTTTTTCAAGTTTATTTATTTCTTTTGAGAAAGAGAGAGAGACAATGGGAGAAAGAGAATCCCAACGAGGCTCCCAGCTGTCAGCACATAGCCCAACGCAGGCCTCGAACCCACAAACTGCGAGATCATGACCTGAGCCGAAATCAAGAGTCGGACACTTAACCAACCGAGCCACCAAGGCGCCTCCTAAAAAATGTTTTATATACTAGAATTCCATCCAAGAGTTCACTGGAAGAAAGAGATGTTCTGCTGCCCAAGGTTTACAAGCCATCATCCTGTTCCTTCCCCGGTTACTTTGCACATGGTGTGGCCCTGCCCTTCCCCACAGGGCCTCATTCCCTACCTGGGCTCTCGAGCCCTGTAGACACAACCTCCTCCACGTTGCTGCCGTTGAGGTTGGCACGGAGGATCCGGTCCAGGGTGACGTCTGACCAGAAGACAAGCTCGCGTCGGTGGTGGAAATCAAGGGCAATGGCATTCTCCAGGTTGTTGAGCAGCAATGTGTACTCGGAGCGGTGCGGCAGCACCTGCCGGATGTCGATGCGATTGGCGAACAGCAGCACAGGCTCCGGCCCTGGGACGTGGCATAGAAATGGGGCCACCACTGGGCTCTAGAGCTGCTCCTGACACCCCTCGTCATGCATCCCCAGCTCCTCAGCTGATGAGTGGGGCCCCTTGCCCATGTCCAGAACTGTTGGCATCTGTACTAGAAGAGTAGGAGCCTCCAGAGCATACTCCCCTACCCGCCCCTCCCCAGCAGTTTTTCTTGGGGCTCAGAATGCAATTCACAGCTCCGTTTTACTCAGATGAAAAATCTCTCTACCTCTCAGCAAATGCCCAAGTACTGGAACACCGGGATGTCTCTATGCTCGGCCCTCTGCCCACCTAGCCGAACGCCAACACCCCTTACCCAGAGCCTTGCAGCTGCGCCGGTCGGGCCGGAGCTCGTAGCCTGCTTCACACCAGCACTGGAAGGCCCCTTCGCTGTTGGTGCAGCCCTGGCTGCAATACCCCTCCTCCGCACATTCATTCACATCTGGGAGGACCGAGCAGGGTCAGGAGATCTCCGTTCTGCCATCCTCCCGGACAACCCCCCAGGCTGACTAGTTGCTTCCCGGCCCACATACCCATCTACTTTCCAGGCCTAGTGGGAAGGCTATATAACAAGTGGTTAAGGGCTTTAAGGGCATGGAGACCCGGGCTAGAATCCCAACTCTGCTATCACCGGCTCTGTGGCCATCAGTAAGTTACTTAACCTCTCTGAGCTTCAGTTTCCCCAGCTGTGAAACAGAAGGGACAGTCCCCACCTCCTAGGGTGATGATGAAGCGAGGTTACGTCCGTCAGATGTTTGACCCAGAGGAAACATAACTGCCCGTCCGCTGCCCCTGCCCAGGATCCTGCCCCTGATCCAAACCAGGCCCCAGCTCACCCTGGCACATGTGCCCATCCTCGGTAAGCCGGTAGCCTGTGTGGCAGGTACACTGCACTGCCCCCCGCACCATCTGGCACTTCTGGGCGCAGCCACCGTTGTTAACATTGCAGTTCTCCTCACCCGTCCGGGGCCCTGTGCCAGCCAAGCCAGAGATGGGAGTTGAGCCCAGAATCCTCCCCCAGACAGCCAACTTGGCATTCCACCTGGACCACGAAGAACAGCTCCCGAGGCTGCAAGAATCCCTAGGGAGGATTCTCTTTGAACCACATGGGTGGGGTTCAGCCACACACCAGGGGCCAGGCCCGCCCACCAGGGACACTCACGGCAGTTCTGCTGTGGGCCTTCGTCACTGTTGTCACCACAGTCGTTGACCCCATTGCACAGCTTCCTCTGCCCGATGCAGCGCCCGTTCCAGCACAGGAACTGGTCTGAGGCACACTGGGGGCTTCCTGGAGAGGGAGGGAGGGCCGGCAGGGAGGGAGTGAGAGGCAGGTCACAGCAGGGCAGGGCTTGGGTCAACAAAAGGATGGGAGCCTGTCATTTTCCAGGGTGAGCTGGAGACAGAGGAGACTCAAGGTGGGAGGGTCGGGGTCCAAGGCAGGAAACAGCTCAGACAGGGCTGGCTGAATGTCTACATTCGTTCTCTCCCCCCAGGACACCACAGTGGGATGTTGAGGACGTGGGACAGATTGAGAGTGTGCCTGTGTGTCCAGCACCCAGTGTGGCTAGGGTGGTGGGGGATGTCAGCCATGGAGAATGGTCCCTGCTCTCTAGGGCCAGAGCAACAGGCCATGTATGAGCTAGAACGTGAGAGGCTGCTGCTACTGTGGTCCAGGCCATAAGGCTGCAGAAGGTACACCGGGATTTGACACCGGTAATGAGAAGGGCGGGCAAAATCAGGCCACAGGCAAGATCAGACTAAAGCATCACTGTAGCCCGATGGCAGCAGCAACATCCTCTTTCCACCCCTGTTCTCCAATCCCATCATGGCTTAAAGGGCCTGGGGGTACCCCTGGGGCGCTCCACCTGTGTTCTCACAGTCCTCTTCATCACTGTTGTCTGCACAGTCATCCTCCCCATCACAGCGCCAGGACAGGCGGACGCAGCGACCTGACCGACAGCGGAACTGTTCCGCGGTACACATGGAGGTGGCTGGGCAGAGCAAAGGCCTCATGAAAGGCTGACCCCATTTTGGCCCGAAGCTCCACCCGGCCACCCCAAAATGCATTTTGTGGCAGCATCCACACCAGTCTTCTTGTCACGGTTGTTCTGAATGGCATCTCTGTGCAAGTCAGCAAAAGGCAACCTTTCCTCAAGATGCCTCACCACCATCTGCTAGAAAACTGCCACGATGAATTATGTAATTATAGAATAGGTAAGTCTCCCGTGTGACTGGCATCGCTTTGGACATAGCGCCTCTGTGCTGTGCCCAACCCACACCACTGTACAGGACAATCCTGTCCAATCTGTCTTTATCAATGGTGGCCATTTTGGCTCCACAAGCCCTTTCCCTACTTCCAGACCAGACCTTGGACACTGGCCCCACTCACTGCAGTTGCGCTCATCAGACTGGTCGTCACAGTCCGCGTCGCCATCACAGCGCCAGCCTGCGTTGATGCACAGGCCACTGTCACACATGAACTCCCCAGAGCGGCAGGGCTGGTGGGAGGCTGGGGAAACAGGACAGACTTCTGTCTCTAGCCTGTCCATGAACACAGTGTCCATAGCAGAGCAGAAAGCCGGGCCCCCGCACCCGGCTCCTCCCTCTCTGCCTGACAGGGACCAGGGAATCCAGAAACTCCTCCCTTGAGCTCCGGCCCCAGCTGACACCTGTGCCTTACCACCCCAGGAGTTCCTTGGGGCCTGGCCTCCCCCTCCCTCCCAGCTCCGCCCTGCTGGCCTGGCCGGAGCACTCACAGCAGTCGGCCTCGTCAGACCAGTCCCCGCAGTCATCATCACCATCACAGTGGTAGATATCGAGGATGCAGCGGCCGTAAGCACACTGGAACTCCTCCAGGTTGCAGGGAGGCGCTGGCACTGCTGAGGCTGGAAGGCAGGCGTGGGGGACAGGGAGGGGCGCACGCTCAGGCCCAGAGAGAGCTCAGAGGCCCGGACTCCTCCAAGAAGGCAGAAGACGTTCAGGCAAGGGAAGCCGGTTTCACGTGGGACAGCCCTGTGAGACTTCCGTATGCTGCTGGAGCCATGGGGACCCTCCCTCTGCACCTGAGGAATCTGCTCCCACCCTAGCTCAGCCTCGGAGGAACAGTTTCGTAAGAGCCTGCCCTCCTGGCCCACTGCACGTGCACCCCTCTGCCCACGGGATGCTGCCTCCTGCCCCGGCCCGAGTTCTGGGGCCACTCACGACAGCTCTCCTCGTCAGAGCCATCTTTGCAGTCGGTGTCACCATCGCAGTACCAGTGCTCAGCGATGCAGCTTCCGTCACTGCAGCGGAATTCCTTGTCAGAGCACTTGCGCATGTCTGGGGGACGCAATGGGACAGCGATCCTGCGGGAGCCCGACAGGACAGGCCGCCCTCCTAAGATCCTCCCCGACTCCCACCCACACTGCCCCTGTGGGTCTGACCCCATCCCTGGAAGACACCATGGATTTGGTGCAGACGGTCTGGGGAAAGCCGCAGCCCTGGAGACATGGGGCCTTGGGTTCCTGTTCCCCTCGTGGTGGTTCGCAGTGTGTGGGGGGAGGGTCTGGACTGTTCTGCCCCTCCCACCTTCTTCCAGCTGCTCCAGACATCTGGGCAGTTCAAGGTGTGGCAGTGTTAAAGCCACTGCTGCCCTTCAACCCCCCCTCCTCCCGCCCCCGCCATGGCCAGACCACCAGCAGCCATCCTGCCCACCTCCCTGGAGCTCCACTCACCACACTGCTCATCACTGTTGTCCCCACAGTCATTGTCACCATCACAGTGCCACAGGCTCCGGATGCAGTAGCCGTTCTGGCAGGGGAACTCGTCCTCCTCACACTCCCGGGGGGCTGTGGGGTACAGAGCAGTCAGGCTGCTGCAGACAGCGGGGGCCAGGGGCCCAACAGAAAGCCCCACGGACCAGAGCAGTCACTTCTACACCACCCAGAGGGATCTGAAGCAGGTGGCAGTTTCTCAGGCTCATCTAACCAAGAGGGAAGGTGAAAGGAGGGGCAAAGAGCAAAGACCCAGGAAGTGATGTGGGCCTGGGGCATCATTTTCCGATTGAAAATCCCTTCCCAACAGAGCCTGACGGAGCCCGCCTGGTGCCCATCACCAGCACTCACGACAGTCCTGCTCATCTGAGTCGTCTTCACAGTCGTTGTCCCCATCACACACCCAGGAGCGGCGGATGCACTTGCCATTGTCACAGTGAAAATCAAGAGGGGAACAGGTGGGCAGCACTGAGTCCCAGGAAGAGAAGGGAACAGGGAATCTGTCTGAGGCAGGCTCCACTGGGCCAGAAAGCCTTTGCCAACACCCCTTATCCCACATCTCCCCGTGTGAGCCACAGTCCTTCCTCACAGACTCCCATGCCTGATGGAGGAGCTAGGCAGAAACCACAGCTAAGAAGCCAGAGCATTAGCAGGGAACAGCGGCGAGGGATTCACAGGGCAGGGCAGCCCAAGGAACTCAAAACCACTAAGAGAAACATGAGCAAGAAAAAAGAAGTGTATTTTTTTTTCCTCTTGTTAAATGATGATTAACACAGCTGGGCTCAATTTCCAGTTCTAGAACTCATCACTTACCACGCCGAGCAAGTCAGTTACCCTCTCTGAGCCACAGGTTGTCTGACTGTACGATGGGGGTAATTATACTTGGCTCACAGAGGTCTTTTGAGATAATGCACATGACAGTGCTACATGAAAGGTGAGCCAGGTATCATCACAATTAGCTGAACTGGTTAGGGTTAAGGTCCAGGTTGTAGCTTCAATCTTATTAGACTAATTAGCCACCTTCAGACACAGGTGCTACAGCTTGCATCCCTAAACCCAGACAGCTGGCTCAGCAGTGATATTTCTATAGATCTGAGGCAGGAGGCCCTAGCCTGTTGTGCCTATATTACTTACTACACTAGGGGAAAGGAAGGTTTAAAGAGAATATAATATTTCCTAAAACTTATATTATTAAAAAAAGATATGATTATACAGAATACTAACATAAGAAACACAGAAATAATCTGCATCCACGTATAGTATGCACATTAAAAAATGCACAAAAGTACACAAACATATATCCACGTAAATACAGAGATCCATTTAAAGAGACTGCCTATAGTTTCAAGGGTGTTTTATTCCATACTTATCACAAAGTTTGTTTTATTGGACATATATGCATGGAAATACAAGAGGACTGGAGCCCTATATATTGCGAAGAAACCACCCATCTGTCAATATCCGTCACCCTCACAAGAGTCCAATGCTCTGCATCTGATACAGCAAGTGTACAGAACATTCATCAGACACTCATCCCCAGGTCCCTCCCCTCTTCTACTACTTCCCACCACTCCCTGGCTGGGATGGGAGGTGCTTACTACATCCATCCTCATCGCTGTGGTCCCCACAGTCGTTGTCTCCATCACACTGCCACTGGGCGGGGATGCAGGTACACTCGCCGAGGGCACTCACCGCACATGTGAAGTGGCTCCGACCACAAGCACACTCGGGGCTGCTGGCTAGCCCTGTGCAGAGGGGAGAGAAACCAATGAGGGCTCAGCTCCTGCCTAACCACAGCCCATTCTAGAGAGTAGGGGAGCCCCATCTCGGGGCAATGTTACCAAGAGAGCCAAGGGATACCACAGGGATATGCAGACCATACAATCATGCCTTCCCCCTCCTCCAAGACACTAATGGTCAAGAAGACAACCTGTGACCCTAGGTTCATAACGAGTCCATAACGAGTCCATAACGAGTTCATAACGAGTCTCTATGATAGGGCTTTTTGCCCAGTACCCCCAAGAGACAAGAGATGAATGATGCCACTCAGGGAGTTGGTGCCTTTGGGGAAAAGGAGCAGGGGACAGAAAGGGTGATGCTGTGAGACCTTGAGACCCTTCCCTCCAAAGCTAGGTTGAGATATGGACGCTTTTGCATCTGGCCAGGACCAGGCCCTTGGCTGTTAGCCAGGCAGGGCAAGAAATAGTGGAATTAAAATGCCGGAGCCCCTTTTGGAATAGGGAACCCACACAGGGGAACAGGAAGCAACACAGGCTGTTGTGAGTCTCCAGGTCAGAACTCACCTTTAAGGAGGGTGACCAGAAGAAGTGGGGCTCCAGGGGGAGGGGAGCAGTCAGAGCCTTCCCATCTGTGGGACAGGCTACAGCCTAGAGGAAGGATGGCAGAAGCAGCCCCTCCCCCATCCTCAGCAGCACGCAGCTGGCCTTCCCTATTGAGCATCGAGCTATCTGCCTGGCCAAGTCCCATGACCGGCTGCTGTGCCCCCTCCCCAGCGTGCCCAGCAGGATGCCCTGGGATGGCGTGTGAATGGCTCAGTGCCCCTGCTCCAGCCTCAGCTGGAACAAAGGGTTCTGCCAGGGTCACTCTTCCCCCCTCCCCACATTCATCTAACCCGCTGGGCTGCTGCAGCTGGGAAAGAAGGGGGCCACTGCTCATTGCTCATCTCTCCCCCTTGCTTTCTTCTCCCCTTCCTCCCCTTAGCTGGGCCCTGCCCTCAGGCTGTGCGGGAACAGGGAAGGATTTAGGGCCCAGAATGAAAGGGTGTACTGTCATCCACCCCCCCACTCCCCAAAGCAAGGAGAGAGCCCTGGAGCCCTCCCTCTCCACTTCAATCTCCAAGGGTAAGTGTGAGTATAAGGCATGGGTTCCTAACCTGCAGATGGATGGATGGATGGATGGATGGATGGATGGATGGATGGATGGTTGGGTGGGTAGATGGCTGGCATTTGGGACCAGTGAGCTGTTGAAACTATAGGCAAAATGTAGGACCACAGATTTCACCAGATTCTCAAATGAGATCCCTCTGTCCCCCACCGCAAGCTAAGGGAATTGGCTTCCCTAGAAAAGATGCCAGATTTCCTGTGGAAAACGAAGGAATCTGTCTGAGAGGTGCAGCATCTCTTCACAGGAAGGCTTTACTCCAAGCCCAGGGTTCCTATCTGTCCAGGTCTCCCTGCAAGTGCAGAACAGAGGATCCTTCTCCAGGGAAGCACTGACGACCCGGCTACCCCAGTCCCAGCCCCAGCCTCTTGGGCCTATTCTGAAAGCACCGATAAAGGAAGGGGCTTTTTTCACTCAGACCCTGAGCAACTTTTGGAGTGTGACCAGCTCATCACAGCTATAGGCACCACTCTCAGGAACTCTGGCTGGATGAAACCGCAAAGACTAGGTATTCCAAAGGACTCCATTCAGTGGGCCTCCCAACATGTAGATCCCCTGTGCAGGGAGGGGTGGTGAAGAGGAAGGATAAGACTGACTCAGTGGTTCTCAACCAGGGACAGTCTTTCCTCCGGGGGCGGGGGTGGTGGTGGTGGTATTTGGCAATGTGTGGAGACATTTTTGGTTGTCGTGACTGGTGATGCTTCTGGCATCTAGTGGGTAGAAGCCAGGGATGCTGCTAGACAGCCTACAACGTACAGGGCAGGCTCCCGCAACAAAGACATTCTCCAGCCCTGAATGTCAATGGAAGTTAAGGACACAGCAGGGAGCAGAGCCGCCCCACGTGGAGTTCAGGGCAAGGGGGTGAGGACAACAGAGAGGATGAAGGGGCCTGGGGGGAGGGGGAGAGGAGAAAGCCCTGGACCTGGAGCAGACAGACCGGGTTCCACCCACCGGCTGCGTGACCCTGTACAGGTCACTTAGCTCCCCGAGCCTCCGTTTCCTCATTTGTGAAAGGCCACAAGGACTGGACCAGACGATAAATGTGGACGAAGCTACCCTCGTGCCCTGGCACACCAAAGATGCTCAATAAATGCAGGCTGGGGGTGTAGGGTGTGGGAGATGCAGGGACTAGTTTTTTCCAAAGGCCTTGATTTTAAAAACCTGAGCACCGGGATTAGGAGATCAAGAATAGCAGTTTCCAGGGCCACCTGGGTGGCTCAGTCGGTTAAGCAGCCGACTTCCGTCAGGTCATGATCTCCTCGCAGCTTGTGGGTTTGAGCCCTGTGTCGGGTTCTGTGCCAACAGCTCAGAGCCTGGAGCCTGCTTCAGATTCTGTGTCTCTCTCTCTGCCCTCCCCCTGCTCACACTCTGTCTCTCAAGAATAAATAAACATTAAAAAAAAAATTTTTTTTTAAAAGAATAGCACTATCCTGGTGTTGTGTGCACGTCAAAAAGAATACTGAAGGTAGAGTAGCCTTCAGTCCCAGGTCGACTTTTTTTAGGGCCCCACCCCCGCTTTTGGCAGAGTGATAAAAGAAGTCCTGCTTTCTCCCAGCAGACTTCAGGAACAAAGCATTCCATCGGGTGGGCATCAAGTTAGTTGCAGGCAGCTGAAGAGCCAGGACTTCCTGCATGTCAGAGCAACATCTGAACGTCAGCACGTGAAGGTCAGGCAAACCCTTGGCTTGAGCTTTCGTCCGGTAAACAGACACATCACACTCCAGAAAGCCAGCTCTTCTAGAGAACCACTGCCCCTCGGGATCCCCGGAGGTGGAATTCTGCCTTTTCAGTCAAGTCCTGGCTGTGAGCAGAAAGGACAGCTTTTAACCTTTTTCTAAAAAAAGAATGATGAATGAAGAAAGGAAACAAATGGGGGGGGGGGGGTGATGGCATAGGCAGGCTTCACTTTGGAAAGTGTTAAGTTAGAGTACTCAGCTATGCTTCTGGCCTTGAAAGCTGTTTACAGCCACACTCCCTCAGCCTTCAGCCTTTACTCAACAGTGAAAAGATCTTTCCCCAAGTGTTCCCTCCCCTTGATAGGCGAGTCGTCCAGCTTTTGGGATACATGTGAATGTGCTCAAAGGGTCTTCCTGGGAGGTTAACCAAAATCCCATTATGACACCTCACCTCCCTTGCCTCAGTCACCTTACCAACTACTCATTGTTTTCTTATGAAGGAAAGAAGGGAAGCATCCATTTGGTATACCAGGTACAGTGTATCATTGTAGTAAAGAGCACAGATTCTGGAGTCAGAGAGACTAGAGTTCAAATCCTGTTTTCTACCGCAACTCTACAACTTTGAGTAAGTTGCTTAAGGTCTCTGAGCCTTAGTTTCCTCATCCATAAAATGGGAATCCATGTAAACTGCTTATTAGCACAGGACTTGTACATGACAAAAGCTTCATAATAGTACAAGCATCATTTACTGAGTATGTGTTTACGAGGTGCTCTTCAAATACTTTTCCCGCTGCTTTTCATATGCTACATCATTGAATGCTCTCAACGACCCTGGGAGGTGACACAGAGAAGTCTGCCATTAGGTCACACCGGTACTATGGGTTGATGCCAGCATTCACACCCAGGCAGATTGATCCCAGGGCCTCTGCTCTTAATCACTTCATTACCCTGCCTCCCAATAAGTGGTATCGCTATATGAGAATTTCCAAAACCCTGAGGTCAAAAAGGGGAATTTATAACACTGGGGCGTCTGGATCCCTCTCCTTCACACAATCTCGATTAGCAGATATACAGTGAGTTTATGGATCTCAAAGCAGTGATGTTTCCTTCTGGTTACTGCTCCAGCTAAAGATCAATGTCTCTTGCCCTAAGGTGAAGTGGTGAAACAGGGACAGTCTGGAGCCCTAGCCCTTTGAACCAGTGCCTCAGTGTGGTGCTGGTCCAGAAAGGAACAGAGCTTCTGACCACAAAGAATTGTATTTTGCAGTTATTCTGTAGAGTTTGCAAGCTACTTTTGCATACTCACTTGCATTCACCCTTAATCATTACAATAACCTTAAGTAGTTACTGCAGGCCCCACTTAAGAGGTGAGGTCATCTGCTTTGGCCAAGGTCATGGGGTAAGTAGAACAGCCAGGATGGCGGCCCCATTCTTACCCTTAGACCAGTATTCTTTTTATAAATTTTTTTTTTCAACGTTTATTTATTTTTGGGACAGAGAGAGACAGAGCATGAACGGGGAAGGGGCAGAGAGAGAGGGAGACACAGAATCGGAAACAGGCTCCAGGCTCTGAGCCATCAGCCCAGAGCCTGACGCGGGGCTCGAACTCACGGACCGCGAGATCGTGACCTGGCTGAAGTCGGACGCTTAACCGACTGCGCCACCCAGGCGCCCCTAGACCAGTATTCTTTTAATGTGACCTCAGAATCCAGACTTTCAACAAGCTTCCCAGATGACACCGATGCATACTAAGGTTAGAGAGGCACAGCTCTCCACCATCCCATAGAACACTCAACTGAAGGGGGACCACACCTGTCACTTAGAGGCCCAAAGTGTACAGTGACTATAGACAGCTACAGAGCAGCTTTTTCAAGTTGAACCAGACATGAGAAGGCCGAAGGAGTATCCTGTGAGTGCTGGGATAGGACAGTTACCAGTGGGGGAGAGATTACAACAGAAAGGGAAGAACCATCATTCATAGCAGAGAAGGGTTCTTCTTGTAACACACCAAAGCTCTCCTCTCTCCTCGTGTCCACTGGTGGCAATGGTGAGGACATAAACCTTATTTAATGAAGATAAGTTATTTGAAATGACCCTGAACTACACATCCAGGCCAATCAAGGGACCAATCCACTGATTTCAGCTCCTTGGGCAGTGGTCAGTGTCTCTAACTGAAAGGGATGCCCATGTAGCAAGACAAAAATGGCATCACTAAAAGGAGTCACAGCAAGGGGCCACTTGGAAATCTCACCTCATCCACGAGATACCTGGAACCGGGAGAACTCTGGGTGCCTATAAAACAGCCCCTGTTTCAAAGGGCAGGGCTTATGCAGAAAACATCAGAACCAACACCAAAGAAGGTAAATGGTTGGTAGAAGGAGGCCAGGAAGTGAACCCTATCCTGATGCTGCCCCACCTGGACCCATGCGGCCCCAGATGAATTGAAAGCCCCTGGTCTGTGCTCCAGAGGCCCTTTGTGCCTCCTCTTTTGGTAGCGTTTAGCTCACTGTGGCATCATTGTTTGCTTAACGGACCAGGTGCTCTTCAGTCTCCTAGCAGTTGGAACTGTATAATATGGAGTTTTGTGTTTGTATTCACCATGCATAGTTCAATGCTTGGTATGTAGTAGTTGATCAATACAAATTTGTAGAATGAATGAATGACATGTTCAGCTAGATTCTTGTGAGAGATTGGAGTCAAAGGAAAAGAGAGGCCCAGAATACCAAAAATAAAATAGTTATTTTCTAACTAATCTTTACTGAAGAAAATAGGAATCTTCTTTTTAAGGTGGCATCCTAGTCCTATCCAGGTCAAGTTCACTCCCTTCTCCAACAAGAGTTCCTTTCACTGGTTGTATCGTCAAGCAGTGATACTGACATGTTAGGATTCTACTTAGTTCTGCCCCTAAATCCCTAGAGGCCAGCCAACCTCATCTAGTTTGAAAATCTACCAAGTGAAGTCTTCTCCTAGTGGGCGTCAGACACATGATTACTGGTCCCATCAAGTTCAGCCCTCTCTTGCCACTCCTAACGATGGAAAAGAAGTTCTTAATGGTCAGCCTCCAAAGTTATGAGGCAGAGAACATAGCGTTAAGAGCATGGGAACAAAAACTAAGCTAGTTCCTGGCTGTCTGACGTGGGGCATATTATTCAAATCTCTTTATACCTTTCTCACCAGGAAAATCAGGATAAGAATAGCCCCCATCTCACATGGACGTTATAAGAATTAGTTAATTCATAAAAAGCACTTAGCATAATGCCTGGCACGTACTCAGCTCTCAGTAAACCATAGCTCTTGCTATTACTCTGATAGAATTTGACCCACCCAGAACTGTCTCATGCAGCCACCCCATGATTAAGCCCTGCTGTTTCAGGGCTTGAGATGTCTTAAAGCCCTACTGTGGGCCAAGCTACAGGGCCAGCCCCAAAGGTTAAGCTAGAGGTGTGAATGGCCACGGGAAGAGGTGGACAAGAGTACTGTGGCAAGAGTCCTGCATTATTATTGCGCTTCTCTGGAGGAGCTTGAGGCATACAGTATCCTCTACCCTTGCCCCGTTTATCATCAACCGATTCCTAGGAGGCAAGTATAGAAAAGAGCACGCAGAACCTAAATCACAGAGCAATTCAGAAATGGATTGGCTTCCTCTACTGTAACATGGGGGTAGTAACAGTACCAATAGTAGCTGGTTCCTGGGAGATTTAAATGAAATAATACACATGAAGTACACAGTAAGCAGCTATTACTGTTGTTGTTTTCATTGGTAATCCCGTAATCTTCATCTAGATGTCTCCTTTCTCTCAACCCTGTAAAGTAGCTATGATACCAGGCTGTTTCCATCCAGGTCCTCAAAAGTCTACTTACCCTGCCCAGCAGCTCAGTCAACAGATCTCACAAATTCAAAATGTGGCTGTGCTCTGTGAGGGGGCTGCTCAACATATTGCTTTCCTCTACCTCTCAAAACACAAGGCCCACACAAGAACACATGGCTTCACAGGGGCAACAAACCTCATCTCCCCTCCTGGGAGCTTTTTAAAGCCTCCCTCTATCAAAGCACAGAAAAGTAATTCTTTGTGCATTAAGATTACATGAGAAGATGAAGACTGAAAACAGAAAAGTCAATCTGAGATGAAATATAGATAGTCTCAACCCAGATCTTTTTTAATAGCTTGGATAGAAAATATTCCATACTAAGGGGCAGTATGGGTTAGAAGCTTAACAGCTTAGGCTCTGGGTTCAAATCCTGGGTCAGTTACCCACTAGCTGTGTGATATAAACTGCTCTGAGCCTTAGTTTCCTTTCTGTAAGACAGGAACCTATCAGGACCTACCTCATAAGGACACTGTGAGGGGTAAATGTGATAAGACGAGGTCAACACCACAGTGCCAGGGATATAGCAAAAGCTTTTAAGATGTTAAACTACCCCCCAAAGTACCTTTGTAGTATTTAGACCACATGTCCCAGTTTGTGATGTAAAACTGGATTTTACATGTAAAACTGTGGTTACCAGCAATTATTCCCTGAAGAACACAAATTCTTATTTGGGGGAGATACATTTTGGAACCTCTCTGAGGTTACATTTGACTGGCAGATACATTTGACTGCCTCTCTGAGCCTATGGTTGAAATGTCTTGTTTAAAAGGCCTGGTGTGTGGGAGGTTAGGGGGAGTGGAAAGAGGAAAAAGGACCTCCCCTTTCTTATTTGCTAGGCTTATGGATATTATAACCTGGCATCTGTATCTGGTTTCCAGAAGGCTCTAGTCGACCCAACACAGAAACTATCTCTTGTCCTCATCCATACCCAAAAGGTGGTGGCAGTCGGGCTCCCAAGGCTGGGGCCAACTAAGGGAACATTTGGAAAGCTTTCTCCACCCCCGCCCTGCAGTCCTGGCAGGAAATGGAGCTGCTGAGCCTGGAGAGGCACAATTTCCAAGCTTTATTTCATGTGCTAATCAGGTGTCTCTCCCAGTATCCTACTCCTTACCTGCCCGACAGGACACAACACGACACCAAGACAGGGGGAGGGAGGGTCCCTCTCCTCCAAAAAGGCTCTGTCTAGAGCCCGGGAGCTTCCCGGCCCCAGAAAAACCTCTGGTGATAAATTATGCAGCAGCACCTTTGTGTCGCTGCCTCCCAGCCAGATGGGAGGTTTGCTCCCAGTCTTTTGTTTCCGGCTTTGCTCGGAGCTCAGATCCTTGGCTCCGCACAGAGGTGAGGGGGGGAACTCCTGTAGGCCAAGTCAGGGCTTGCAGCAAATCCCAGTGAGGCTTTCCCCAGCTGGGTCTCAGGCGGGGCCTTTCCCTGCCTCACTCCGACCCAAATGCGCAAGGGAATGAGTGTGAGGGACGCCTACAGTCCATCCACTCAGCGATGGGAATGCCTAAGTGCAGTGAAAGAACGAAGTCCTCTCGAAAGGGTGTAAGAGGTGCCCAAGGGCACCGAAGATGTTTCTTTCTTGCTAAATCAAAAATACAGAGCAGAAAATGGAGTCAAACGACTGCCAGGAAGGCCAGTGAATCAGCTCTTCGTAACGGCTGCTCTTGGTTACGGTCAACTTTCCGCAGCCCCCAAAAACATGACATCACTGGCACCAACTTAAAAGGAAGAAACAAAGAGACAACAGGGGTCAAACATTGGGGTGGAGGAGCTGGGGGCTGGGGGCGACTCATGGGCTTGAGACCCACATCAATTATCCCTGCACACTGACAGGATTCCTGATTGAAGACGGTAGTCATGAAGGAAGGCGGCTCTGCAACAGCCCAGCCCCCAAATTGGGGCAATTACTACCTTATGAGCTCTGGGGCCTGACTCCTTTCCCAGGCCAGTGGGAGGGAGAGCCTGGAATTCTAAACTGTTCCAGCTACAAGAGACCTCAGCCAGCACCTCTCGCCCCAGGTCATGGCAACCTTAGAGTGAGGTGCCTGGCCACATCCCTGACCACAGAGCTTTTAACAAGGAAGCTCCCAGAGGAAAACCCCATCTCCTAGGACTTCTCCCAGGAGAACTAAGGTGGAGTGGGCTCCTTGGACTCATGATGTAGCTTAACAGATCTCTTTTCTGGATGTGTGGCAGGAGGGAACTATGCTTAGATTTCATTAGGTTTTCAAGGGGGGGGGGTAGTGGGAAGAAGGAGCAAGATCTTTAAAAGAGAAAAGCAAAAAACCAGCTGAAATGAAGAGCTAAACTTCATTCCATTTCAGCACACGGCACTGTAGTTAGTGTAATGATTTACCTGTCTCCCATAGTCTAGATGGAAGAACCATCTCTAATCTACTTATGCAGACTTGCTAACAAACAGCTAACGTTTTATCCAAGCCTGTAGAACAGAGCAGTCTGTGCTGAGTGGTTTGAATATACTATTATCTCATTTAATTTTTATAATAGTCTCACATGAAAATGTATTACTACTCCAGTTCTGCCCCCCCCCCCGCCCCATTTACAGGTAAGAACCCTGAAGTTCGGGGAGATTAAGTGTTTTGCACAGGGTCACCAAGAAGTGTCGAAGCCCAGATTTAAACCTAGGTGTGCCTGGTGCCTGTACTTCTTCGTCACTGAACTATATATGTGGTGATTAAGAATAGTGCTTGGGAAATGTGTGTTTGCTGAATGAATGAACAAATGAATGAGTGCAGAACCCAGTTTAGGAGATGCTCCTGAGTGTATTTCAGAGAAAGAACCTGACCCTGTCAGCTCTAGGCTGGATGGAGGGTGGCAACTACAGACATTCATCAGAGCTATTTATAGGGCTAAACCTGGGCTCTGCCAGCCAACTAGTCAGCAGGAAGTCTTTCCTGGGACACTGAATCCCACCACACTGAGAAGGGGAGAAGAGCTTCCGATGCTGAAGATGAGATGGTAATCCAGACACAGTCTGGGGCCCAGATGCCCCACACCTAGGCAACTGTGGCAAAACTTGTGGCTAGGATTCATCAAGGAAGTTAGAGATTGTGGCTGGAATAGGCTAACAGACCTAGTCACCAAGGGCATGGAACTGTGTCACAATTATGAGTTGTGCCTAATCATTCAAAAAGACAAGTCTTTTTCTTCACATAGTTCCCAAAATTCCCTATTCAAGAAGCCCCTCGTATTGCTCGTCTCTTCCAAGAAGAAACAACATAGCCAATCCTTCCCACTTTTCTTCTTCTTAGGGATCAAGATTAGCAATCAGTAGAGTCAGCAAAGACCTATCAAATACCCTGTCCTCTGTGACCTTCTGTGTTCTTTGCTGGCCCAGACGATGGACATGCCCAACGTGTTCTGTATCAGACACAGCCAGACTGGTTCCCTTGCACCTGTCATTCTTAATACTATGTGCCAGTCCCAAAGATGTCATCCGATATTCAACAGGGGACAGAAGAGGAAATCCAAAATCAGTGACAAGCCAAGCATCTTTCACAAGTCCAATGAGACGAGGGACAAGGTCAACCAAGCACCAGGACAACAGATAGATGGAAGGGAGACCAGTCTCAGCTCTCCTCCTTTGCACTCAACCTCAGAAAGAGTCTTCTATCTACCTAAGCCCCTGGGCAGAATTTTCAGTTTTTTGCTTACGTGGAAGAGACCTCCATAGGAAACATGGTTTCCAGTCTTCCAACGGTGGTAGACTGCCTGAGGCCTCACCTCAACCGTCAGGAGAAAGATACCCAGGGCTATCACCAGCAATCAAATTTCCTTCTAAAATCTATAAAGTTGGAGTGTCAACCCCAACCTGTTTAGCTCAGGCCAAAGACATACGCTCTAGGAAAAGCCCACAGGACTCGCAGCATCCAAATAAGCGCCTTAAACCTTAGTGTCTTGAATCCACTCCTAGTTGTGGTCATTGACCTACTATAAAACACGGTCTTCTCCCTGAGCCCCTAAACATTGTGTTAGGGACTCTCTTGGTGATATTTCTGGTTGAGCAACTGCTCAGTCTCACTGATGAACCACGAATCTATCCTCTCTCTCCTACCTCCCCCCTTCACCTCCAAGGATGGTTAAGTGTTAGCCTAGGGGAAGTTTAGATCTTCACATCACTGAGTGTCCTTGTGCATGTGCACAGAAAGTCTCCCGCGCTCAGAAGTTTCTGTTAAATTTTTGTCCTTAAAAAGAACCCAAAAGAGTTATGAAGTACCCTCTCGGCCTTTTTCTGTTAAGCATTAAATACACTCAATTTTCCACCCCCATTGTCAGTGCAGATGTAGCATATGCAGTTTTGACAGCTCTGGAGCAATAAAATCCTCTTGGCCAGTCTCAGCCCAGAACCTTCCAGCTCCCCTTTCCCTAGGGCAGAAGGCGACAATCTCCTCTCTGGTTTTGTTGGTATCCGTTTTAGACTTTTTTTTTTTTTTTTTCCTTTTTTCCCAGTGCATTGCCATTTCCCTTGATCTTTTTCAAAACTTCCTCCAGGGGGCCGAGAGGAAAGTTCCATCCCCTTCTCTCGCAGCCCGAAGGGGGAAACCCCCCAAAAAGCATAGCTGTCCCTTTAAGGGGCCCATGTGGTGGGAAGAGCAGCTACATTCCTACCCCAGTAGGGCCGCTGTCCCGACACGCCAAAGAGGCTACAAATAACCTTCTAGGAGAGAGCCCGGGAGGGGGAGAGCACAGCGCGAGCAGGAACGTGGCTCCGCCAGGCTACTACGCGGAGAGGAAGAGCCGAGAGCGGAGAGAAAGAGCTCAGTGGGCGTTAGAGAGGGCATGGAAAAAGTCGTTTAAAACCTACGGGTAGTTTAAATAACAGACACGAGAACTCTGTTTTGGATTTGGGAGGTAAACCAATCTTTAAAACGAGTGCCCAGGCATCTCCACGCCATGCCAGGGAAGTTCCGAAATCTGCACTGTTTCCACACGAGCTCCCGTACGTTAAAGAAAAGAATCGGTGCAAGCAAGGCCAGGGTCTAGAGACCCCTCCAATCCGAGCCCACCCCCTCATCCGGGCTGCGAGACTGAGAAGATTCGGATTCCGCCCCCCCCCCCCCCCGGTTGAATAGGGTTGGGGTTCAAAGATCAAAGTTCTTTGATCTTTGGGCACAAACTAGAGGCAGCTGCTAAATCAAGGGGTACACCCATGGTGCTTCGGAGGCTGCGGAGAAACAGATTCCAGTGGAGCCCTAATCACACACAACAGTTGCGCACGGGCACCAAACAAGTTATTAATAAGGAGCAGATGAAGCAGCACTTCTGCTGCTATCCGTCCAGCTCCCCCGAGGGTCGCCGCGCGGACCCGGGGGCTGCCTTGTGATGTTCGGTGATACCCGCCCCCCCGCCCCCCCACCCCGGCCAGGACGGACCTGCGGGAGCCTTCCAGCAGTTTCTTCCCCGTGTCCCTCCTCTGCCCCTTTTCCAGCCCGGTTTCCTCCCCCTCTCCCCCACCGGGAAGGATCCAGGGCAGGAAGCTGATTGGTCGCAGCCAGGAGAGGGAACCCAAAACACCACTAAGGGGAGATGCTGCGAGCAAGCAGTACCCGAAGACCCTCGGTGGGAGCAAGGTCTGGAGTCCGAGGAACTGTTCTCCGAACAGAGGACTCCCCAGAGCCTAAGCATTCCACTGGAGCCCCGCTCCGCAATCCGCCCGAGACCCCCGGCCCCTGCAAGGAGGGATTTTTACAATTTATGGTTTAGCAACCATCCTTCCCCGCCTCCCTTTCTTCGCACACATTCATTCGCACCAAGGACCCAGAGACCGTGTCTTAACCTGAAAGGGAAGCAGCCCCCAGCTCTTCCTTCAAACAGCGGCGAGGGAAGACGGCGGGCGCCTCGGATCTTCCCTGAGCCCGGCCCAGATCCGAGCCGGGGAGTTCCTCCACGGCCGACCCTCTCCCGCTGGAAGGGCTGGGGGAGCTCCTGCTTCCCTCCCCGGGAAGCACGCTCAGGGTTACTGCGTGGAGTGAGGGCGCGGGGTCTGAGGCCCCAGCCCGCGCGCCGCCCCGCTCTCGGGAGGTGAGTCCTGCAGCGGCCAGACCCACGGACAAACTTTCCCGGCGGGCCGGGCGGCGCGGGCTCCGCGGCGCCGCTTACCGTGTGCGCAGAGCAGGGCGCCAAGCAGCAGCGCGCCCCACGGCCGCCTCATGGTGCCGCGGCCGCCGCCGGCGCTCCCTGCCGGCCGGGGGTCCCGCCGGCTCCCGCGGGACCGCGCGGAGGAGAGAGTCGGCGCAGGGTCCCGAAGGGAAAGCGTCCCGGTCCGCGGCGGCGGGCGCGCCCCGCAAGTCGCCCTCCGGCCGCTGCTGCCTCCAGTGCTGCCGGAGCCGAAGCCGCCCCGCCAGGGGACCGGGAGGGGGTGTCCCGGGCCTGGCCGCCCCGCCCCCCGCGCCGCAGCCCCCGCCACAGCCACCGCGCCTGGTCCCGCCCCCAGCGCCGGGCCGGCCCCTTCCCGCCCTCGGCCCCCGTCCCCCCCCCCACCCGCTCCACCGCCCCCCCCTAGATTCCCCGGGCCCCCACCCGCTAGCGCCTCCTGCGCTGGCCTCGCTCCTCTTCAGGCCGCCCCCACATTCCTAGTCCTCGAGAGAGCCCCCCTCCGTGTCCCCATTACTACTGCTCAAATGTCCCTAATTTAAAAAAAAAAAAACTATCCCAGCGGCAACTCTCGATCCCTCTCACTCTACTCTGTGCCAGAGAGGAGCACCCGGGCTGACCCAAGTCTCCTGGACGTGACCCCTGCCCCCCTACCAGCCCCAAGCCCAGACTTTATTGATGTCTCAGAATACGCAAGGCTTGCTAATGCATAATCCTCTAGGTCTTTATTAACATCAAACAAGGGACATCAGGGGGCCTGGAGTGCTGTATCTTAACTAGCATTCTCACTGTCAAAATTCCTTTTCTGAGATTTTCTTCTTGCTCCACCCCCACCCCGGTCTAGGCAGCGTTGTGCTAGGGCTAAATAATTCCACGACTCCCCCTTTTCATTTACTCATTTCCTGAGGTGGTTGTCTGGGTCCTGTCGCCCCAGCTCAGACGTCCAGAATTGGCCTAGACATAGTTCCTCCTCGCTGTCTTTGTAAATCAGCGGTGTTAGCCTCTTCACCTTCTTTGACTTTCTGATCCTGGCAAGGAAGGAAGGGGGTAAGGAAGTAAGTCTTTACTTGTAGTTGCACTTTCACAAAGACCTCAGCCTCCTCCAGGCTTCTGTCTGTAGGGCTTACCAGCTGTATTTAACTTTTGGGTTATTATAGAAAGTTATAAACTCTCTTGTCTTAGCTTCAGGCTCTATCCTCTCCCCAGAGCAGATTAATAACATGGGTTAGTTTTGTTTCTTGGTTGAATCTCGTCTTGTTACTTTTGTCCAAGCCCCTAACTTCCTTGGGGTCCTATATATCAATTTTCCCTCCAAGCTGATATGTCAACATTTCCTGGCTTTGGATCTTCTGCGATCTCATTAAACCACTTTCCTCTTACTAGTAAATAGAATCAGGAAGCCCCAAATGCCCAATGTTAGCTGAGGGGAAAGTAATTTGGTATAGTGCAAAAGTGGCTATTAGGAGGTTGCTCCAATGGATAAGTTTGACATTTCATCCTTGCTTGTTTTCAATTTTTCAAAGGATTTCACTTCAAATTATCATCCTTTACCAAAGCTAACGTTAACTTTGCAACAGCAACAGCAACAACAACAAAAAGTAAAGTGTTAAGTCCTTTAGCCAGTACTTCTGTATACTGTTCTGCCTGAAATTTTTACGCAGATGAAATGTGGTTGAACTAGCATCACCATGGTAACTGATATTGAGGCATTTTCTCTGTGTGTAGTTCTTCGCGCTGACTGAAGGCGGCAGTCGAGTCAGGTCAGGTTTCTGTGATCTTCCTGCTGGGAAAGACAGTCCACCTTTATGACCTATGGCACCTCAGCCTAAAATCCAAGGAGAAAAAAGGTGAAAAGTAGAGCCTGATTTTCAACACACATTCCCCCACCCTCACAATGTTTGTGATGCGACCTTGGTTTGTCTCAGGGTTTCAATATATGCTGTTTATATGCTTTTCGACCTGTTGAGAAAGATCTTATGATTCTGGAGACCATATTTTTTTTCCACAGGAAAACTAAGGACATGTGGTATAATGAATACATTTGTCCCAAAAAATCCAGGACAGGCAGTCACCATACTTTCAATGTCAGGGGATTAAGAATTTATAAACATCTGTATGCGAAGGATAGGTTTCTTTCCAGAAGGCATGATTTATGTTGTTTTTCTGGGATTGAGGAGGAAGGGGGAGGCTGGCTGTCCCTGTCTGACTCAGGCTCAAGAGACTGAATTTTGTGTGTGCATCCCAAGTCCCCCTCCTCCATGGTTCAGTGTGGTTCTGGTGCACAGAGCCATCCCTGGCTGCTGTGAGTCACTGGGAATATCAATGGGTAGAAACGAATGAACTTCGTGCATAGTCCCTGCCTGGGTCACCCCCTAGAGTGAGTTAAGTCTTGGCTGTCAGAAACTGCTCCTATGCCAGGAGTGCTAAGCTATATTTATTTTTACCAGGCCTCTCAGACTTTCTTGTTTGGAGTGAGAGATCCTGAAAAGGATGCCAGAATGGGCTGTTTGTCTCCTTTTTATTGTCCTTTGGGACATGCCCCTAGCAAAGTTGTAGGGGACTGCCAATTCCAGAGGGGTCTCAGAGGCATTAGTTTCCTCAGAAACACCACCTTCTTCCTTCATCCTTCTAGGACACACCAGGGAACTGAATTTCCAAAATCAGAATATTGCCCTGAATTAGACCATCACTAATGGCCTTTACAAAGGAAACACAGGGAGTGCTACAGAAACCAGATAGAAATGGGCACTATTTTGATCCAACTGGGTTGGTAGAATTCTCTTATAACCTAGGCATCGCTCAACAACCTGCATTTCTAGACATAATTCATCTGAAAGAGTAACAGGCCTTAAGTTTTACACTTGAAAACAGTTGTTCTCAATCAGGAGTGATTTTCCAGCCACGGGGCGATCCCAGGAGACACTTTGGGGCGTGAGTGCCACTGGCAAATACTGGGTAGACTCCAAGGATACTGCTAAACATCCTCCAATGATCACGACATCCCTCCCCACAAAGAATTATATGACAAAGAATTATCCAGCCCCAAATTTTAATATTGCTGATGTTGAAAGACCCTGCTTTGAAAGATTAAGAACACGAGTCTGCAACGAACTTCTCCATCTCTTCTCCAGAATCACCTTTTTGTCAAGGCAGTGTGAATGGGGGGAAACGGTTCTTAAAACTGTAGAAGGAAAAACAAAACAAAAGCACAGCTAAAGGAGCTTAAGGGGTCCTACACCTGCTTCTTCTGCCTGGAGAGGCTTATTTCCGGTATTTGCTCACTTAGTAAGTATTTATTAAGGGCATATTATGTTCCAGGAAATGTAGAGGCAGTGGTAAATAGATACATGGGGTCCCTAGAACTTATAGACTGATGGCTGGCATTGGGAGGGGACACAATGCAGAGGCATTGAAAGAATGATCCCACAAATGACTTTAAAGCTGTAAGTGATAAGGACATTCAAGGACAAGTACCGAGTTCTATGAAAGGAGAGACTTGATTTAGAATTGGGGATGCAAGGAAGGCCTGTTAGAGGCCCTGACACTCAAGCCGAGTAAGAGTCTTCAGGCTGGGAGTGGATGGGGAGAGCTTTGTTGTAGGCAGAAGGAGCAGCATTTGCAAAGGCCCTGAGCCAGGGAAGAGTCCCGAGTATTTATGAGAAAGTATCATTAACTTTTAGCAAAGGGTGCTTTTATCTAAGTTCAGGGGGCTACTACTGGAGAAAGGGAGAAGAAATGAAAGTATAAGGAAAGGGTCTGATTGGCATTTCTGTGCTTTCTTTAATCACAAACCTTCACGCCACCATTTCTGGCGCCAGTACTTTTCATGATCTAGCTCAGTGGTGGTACTCACATCAGGGGCTGGGGGACAATGGCTGATTCAGTTCCCTGGCCTAACATGGGGCCCACCCTGAAAAGTGAGACATTCTAAGCACATTTTTTTTTTTAATCTCCTGAAAGCTTGATATTCACGTATTTGGCATATATAAGTAGAGCCTTTGCAGCAAATACTTCTGCCCGTCTTGTTTATTTCAGCAGCAAAGATAAATTTAGAATGGTGGATACACAGATGGATCAATGAATAAAAACTCATTTAATTAACAAACATATATCAAGCATCTATGCAAATGGCCTCTCCGTTTTCACTTGCCCTTTATAATTCATTCCCTACATTACAGAAACCAGAGTGACTTCTTAAAAAACATAAATCAGGTAATGTCATTACTGGGCTTAAAACCTTCTGATGGTTTCCTATTGCACTTGGAATAATATCCATACTTCTCATGTGGCTTTCAAGGTCCTTCATGATCTGGCTTCTGCCTCCTACTTTGACCACTTCTCCCCTTATTCATTTTGCTTTAGTCACACTGGCTTTCCTTCAGCTCTGCAACATGCTATCATTTCTTCGAGTTTTTGCATGAGCTACCTCCTCTACTGTTTCCCCAAGCCCTCCCATGGCAGATCTCAGCACAGCATACCAGCCTCAGAGAAACCTCATCTTATCACCCTAAAGTTGCCTTGTTCTCCCTCCCTGCCTTTACCCTATTTTATTTAGGAGGTTAGATAAGGTTTCCCGAGGTGATGGCATTGGCCTTTATCTTATAGGATGTACAAAAGTTTACTAGGCAGAAAATGTGGGAGAGGTACATTCTAGGTAGAAAGAAAAACTTACACCAAAGCAAGGGAGTGGGAAAGAGCCAGTATGCTTGGGAAGAGTGAGTAGGAAAGTATGGCTGGAGTATTACATATGTAGCGAAGAGTAAATGGCAAGCTGGCTGGAAAAATAGGTTGGGACCAGACTGTGAAGGGATATATATTGTCCGCACGTTTAGGAATTTGCTCCATCCTAGTCATGGTGAGTCAGCAACTTATTTATTTATTTATTTTTAGTTTTGTTTATTTTTGAGAGAAAGAGAGAGCGCGTGCGCCTGTGCAAGTGGGGGAGGGGCAGAGAGAGAGGGGGACAGAGGATCCAAAGTGGGATCTGCACTCACAGCAGAGTCTGATACAGGGGCTCAAACTCATGAAAACTGAACTGTGAGAGTCTGAACTGTGAGATCATGACCTGAGCTGAGTTTGGACATTTAACTGAGTGAACCACCCGGGCACCCAGCAACGCTTTTAAAGCATCGAAGTAGGGGCGCCTGGGTGGCGCAGTCGGTTAAGCGTCCGACTTCAGCCAGGTCACGATCTCGCGGTCCGTGAGTTCGAGCCCCGCGTTGGGTTCTGGGCTGATGGCTCAGAGCCTGGAGCCTGTTTTCGATTCTGTGTCTCCCTCTCTCTCTGCCCCTCCCCTGTTCATGCTCTGTCTCTCTCTGTCCCAAAAATAAATAAACGTTGAAAAAAAATTAAAAAAAAAAAAAGTATGGAAGTAACTTGGTCAGATTTGAGTTTTAGAACAATAAACTCTTGTAACAATCTAGGGATGAATTGGAGGAAAAATAAATGCAGAGACTGTAGCTTTTTGTCCTAAGATTCTAAAGTTTGGGAACTTACAATTCATATCCTAAGTTTATTTAGTTATTCCTAGTATATTCCCTCTCATCCTGAATGAATTCTCTTAGCTTGTCCACATGCGGCATTGTTCAATATGCCTTTTGTTTGCTGTTTTTTTGTTTTGTTTTGTTTTCTGGGCATTTCTTAACATGCAGTGATCTCTCACACACAATATTTAGGTATCTGAAGGATATGCCAATGCTCTGTTTGCTTTTTAAAAAATTTTTAATGTTTATTTATTTTTTGAGAGACAGAGCATGAGAAGGGGATGGGCAGAGAGAGAGGGAGACACAGAATCCAAAGCAGGCTCCAGGCTCTGGGCTGTCAGCACAGAGCCTGATGTGGGGCTCGAACTCATGACTGGAGCCGGAGTCGGATGCTTAACTGACTGAGCCACCCAGGCGCCCCAGTTTGATTTTTTTTTTAAGTTTACTTATTTATTTTGAGAGAAAGAGAGCTATCGGGGGAAGGGCAGAGAAAGAGAGGAGAGGAAGAGAGAATCCCAAACAGGCACTGTTAGCACGGAGCCCGAAGACTGGCTCAAACTCACAAACTGAGATCATTACCTTAGCCAAAATCAAGAGTTGGTTGATTAATGAGCTACCCAGGTGCCCCTGTTTGATTTTTTAAAAGTTTATTTAAGTAATCTCTACACCCAACCTGGGGTTCAAACTCACAACCCTGAGATCACTGCACTCTTCTAACTGAGCCAGCCAGGTGCCCCTCGATTTGATTTTTAATGCCCTTCTCAACAACGCCTTGCATTTTGCTGGCCTTTTTGTTTAATGAATTTATTTCATGAATTGATTCCTATGAGGAAACCATAAATCCTATGGATTGGATAGATTTAATTTTCTAGGCTTTTAATCTGGGGGGGGGGGAAGTCTACTTAACAGGTATTTATTCTGTCAGGCACTATGCATGTCCTAGAAACTTAAAAATGAGTGAACATTGTCTCTTGCCTTCAAGGAACTCACAATCTAGTAGGACAGTTCAAAGAATTTTTTTAATGACATAAATGCTTATCAAGTGCATACTCGAGGACAGAGGAAGGCACAGCTAAGTTTTGTGAGCTACCAAGAAAGATCAGAAAATCTCTTTCCCTTTCAAACTGTATGAAAGTATAATTCCCAACTCTTTTTACAGCATTTGAAAATATAATATAACAAGAAGGTTCAAGTCTGTAATCACCTTTGAGCTCCGGTTCAATTTAAGCCATGTCCTCATAACCACTTGCTTGTAATGCATTAGTTATTTTTAACTAAGAGTTTGTGAATGTTTCTTTTTCTTTTCTCTGCAAATTCTCCCAAATCTCTGGGTTGTTGACCTGTAGCAGTTCAAAATGACTTGTCTGTAAATAGCATTTTTTAATTTGAACATGTTAATCCCACACAGTGGCATCACACTTAGTTTCTGCTTTGCTTTTACGGAAGATAAGTCTTTTAAGAAGAGCTCAGCATGAATTTCATGACCTGCATTTCTTAGTAGCTACTTTGCCTTTAGCATCTTTTCTGCTTGATGAGTCGATAAAAGCTTGTCCTAGTTTCTTGAACCTATTTTGTAGCAATAATTCAGCCTGCATTTTTTCTTTCCTTATTGTTTCCTTGAAGTTTAAAACTATTTAGTACATTCATGTTTGCTTTCCTGTAGTTCTCAATTTAAGGGAGAAATTTCTTCCGTGTCAGTCTCGTCATAGGTCCTCTGCAGGGCCAGAGATGTCTATTAATTTTCTCCTTATAATTAGGAATTATAATCTGATAAACTAATGTCTCCACATATCATCTCTTGTAGGTGTTTTTCTGATTGCTTTGACCTTGATGTTTCTGTTCCTTATGCTGTAGGAATGACTTTAACATCTGGTACCTTCCCTATGCTTTGATCAATTTCATATCGCTTGCTTACACTCAGGATTGTGGAGTTGTCTTCTGAGTTGGTTGTTTACCGGGATGATTATTTGTTTAGGTAACCTTTTCAGAAGTATGTTATGATAATTTAAGAATCTGAAAACCCATCCAAATTGAAAGTTGACATTTTTTTTTCTTTCCTTAACATTCAACAAGGTCACAGAATTACATCTGCTTTTAACAAGTCTTGCGTATTTCCACTCTTCTTAAGACCCATGTTGTGTTTATTTCACTAAAAAATGTCCTCTGCTACTGAAGTGTGGCCAAAATCTGTTATCATGTACTCTATGGTAGAAGAGAAGTCTAAAAGTAGCTGTTCCTTCTTGGGAAAAACAAATACTATCTGGAAGGTCATCACTTCTGCTTTAAAAATATTTTGAAGATTTTCAAGTCATTTATTGTTTGTTTTCAAGTTATAATACATACCTATCATAGAAAATTTTGAGAATATATAAAAGTATAAAGAAGAAAAATAAAACAGTCAGTAATTCCAACACCAGTAAGGCTACCTGTTATTTCTGTGCAACCTCAAATTTTCTTGAAGCCTTAGTCTAGCAACCTCCTACCCTTTTCTTCCTCAATAGACTGTTCAAGACATTAAGAGTAGAAGACTGACTTTAAATATAAGGGTCCTTAGGATTTTTATGGAAGGGATGGAGCTGTAGGAAAAAGCTACTAATTGCTCCAGAGATGACATCTTGTTCTTATTTAGCTTTCTTTGAGTCATTAACAGTCGGGCGCCACTGGTGCTGAAACTTATCATTATTATAACCGCAAATGGGTTAATGCCCAAACAAAGCTATATTCTTGGGGCTGGTTCCCAGCTCCACCACACAGATCCCAACAGCAGCACCCTCCAAGTCCCAGGATAACGCTCCACAAATAAGAGGATGTCAAATGTTCAGCCTGGACTTGAAATTCTCTTCTTTTATCTGGGAGCTTCCAGTTACTGGCAGGGCAGAGCAAAAGGAAAAATAAATAAATAAAAAACCAAGCCAACAAACCCTAAAAAAAGAGGCTGTGTGGTTTAGTGGTCAGACCACTAGCTTGGAGGTTGGGATAGCTGTGATCCAGTTCTAGCTCTCTCACCGACTGGCTGGATGATGCTTGATAAGTCATTTGCCTGCCATGTTCCTCAGTTTCTCTGCTAAAAAAAAGGGAGAAGTACCTTAGGAAGTTTTTATGAGGACAAATGAATGATCTGCAAATAGCTTCGGGTTGCTTGGAAATAAAATTGTAAACCTTAATAATTACTATCCTATTACTTTATTAATAGCATAGTAATAAGTCACAGGTGTGAAAGTTATGAAACTTCTATACCCTCAAGCTGCACTGGGCGGGGGGGGAGGGGCAAGAGGCAAGCATCGAGGAAGAAAGCAAATATTTTTTATCAAATTTGCAGGACCTGACATTAAATACCAAATTAGTAAATTCATTACCTCGAGATCATAAATGCAGGTCCTAGTTTGGCTCTGATCCTTACCACATCCAAACTCAGAGTGACTCACAGGAGCCTAGAAATAAGACACATATACAATTTTAAGGGAAAGGGAGAATTAGGAGGTTTGAAGCTCCTGCTGGAGAAGGCTAAGAATAGACCGCGGACACAAAGAGAAGAAGGTCCTCTTTCCCTTTCCTCCCAGTGTAGGTGGTCCACTGGCTTCATGGATATTCCTCCCATAGCATGATTTTTCTTTCTTCTTTCCTACCTGCCTTCCATATCTTTTTCTTCCTTCTTTCATTCACTTCTTTCTTATTCTTTTTTTTTTGTTTTTCACAAAAATCTCACATTGTGGGAACTAACTTAAAAAGTGAGGATACAGTGGCTTTTCCTACCAGGTTTCAACTGTGACAGGAACCACAGACCACTAACCTGTTGCTGGAGTGGAGAGGAGCAAAAAGAAATATCTGGATATCTGGGACGTTCAACACCAATGAATGCTTTCCTTTCTTAAAAGAGAAGTCATCAATTAGGCATATAAAGGGGGGGGGAAATCTGGTGGTGTCCTTGTTTGTGCACCCCATCCCCTCAAGAAGTGAAATGTCTTGGTAGGAAAAAAGAAAGACACTTGGGAAGGGTATCAAATAGTAAGGGATAGGAGTAGAAATTGGGACTAAAGATAAATAGGGTTTTGAGAGGAAATATTAATGAACTGGAGGATTTAATAAGCACCTTCTGCGTGTCCAGCCTGGACATAGGCTGAAAAGACACATTCCTGACCTCAAGGAGCAGCCAAAATATACGCCTGTGAAAGCACTTGGTAGCAATTTAAGGCAGCAAATAATAAAGAGATAAACATAGGTCATGGGGCATTAAGTGTTTATGGGAATTTAGGGGTGGGAGCTATTACTGCAAGTTAGGATAACAGCTGTATAAAGCAGAAATAGCAGTTATGAAATTCAGAAATCGCGGACGCGGAGGGCTGGCAATAATTTTTCGACACCGGGAAATGTGACAGATTCAAGGGACTCTCCACCTCAAATTCCTCTAAAACCAGCTCCTCAAGAATGGGAGTCCTAAGAAAACTCGACCGCCGTGAAGCGACTGCTCCCGGAACCGGTGTGGCCAGCTTGGGGTTGCGATACGGAGACTGTTGGCGAGACACCCTTTCCACCTCCCGCCTCCTCCCGCCGCGTGGTTGCCATGGCAACGGAGAGAGCCGGCGACCTGGGTTCCGGAAGCCGGAGAGCTAGAGCTTTGGAAGCTACCGTGGTCAAAGGATGCTGAGTCCAGAGCGCCTAGCCCTACCGGACTACGAGTATCTGGGTAGGAGCTACCTTCAGCTTCGCAGAAGGAAAGAAGTGCAGACAATTAGGCCAGGGTCGGGGGAGGAGGCGGGGCGGGGCCTGAGTGGGGCCCGGGCCGGGTGGAGTAGGGAGGGGCCGGGAGGGGGCGCGTTCCAGGGCCTGGACTTGCGGGGAAAACAGCATCTGGGGGTCAAAGCATGTCTGAAGTGTCCGGGGCTCAGGCGGTGTGGATGGTGTTCAAAGGCGGATAGGTTGGAGTTGAGAATTTGGGGGCCCTTTGGGGATATTATAGATAATGCCGGTGGTGCAGTAACCTTGGAACCTGAAGTGCCAAATCAGTCATTCTGTGAACAATCATTTTACCGTTACAGCCGCCACTGGCATTTTTGAGCATTTCTTTTACGTTAGGCACTGTGCTAATCAAGCATTTCACATGCATTTTTACTTAATCTTCACAACAGCCCTAGGAGGAAATACGGTGTTTTTCTTCCATTTTGCAGACGGAGAAACTGAGGCTGAAGAGGTAGCTTGGATAAATAAGGCCACACAGTTAGAAAATGGTAGAGCTAGAATCAGAGCCTCATTTGCCCACTCCAGAGCTTGAGCTCTTGACCACTAAGGCAGTAGCTGTAGTACTTTATGGAGCACCTTCGATGTGTGAGGCCTTTGCTGGATGAAAAGAGGATGTATATATGTTTGCGTATATGTATGTATCTATATATGCTTATGCTTAAAATGATAGGCTTTATTTTTTAGAGCAGTTCTAAGTTTACATAAAATTAAGTAGATACACAGAGCGGTTCCCATATACTCTCTCCCCCTGACTCGGTTTCCCCTATTAATATCTGACATTAGTGGAGTACATTTGTTATAATTGATGAACCTAACCAAAGTCCATGCTCTACATTAGGGTTCATTCTTTGTGTTGTATAGTTTTGCGGGTTTTGACTAATGTATGTCACGTATCTGCTGTTACGGTATGGTGCAGAGTAATTTCACTGCCCTCAGCATGCTCTGTGCTCTACCTATTCATCCTTTCTCCTGCCCCCCCCCAACCCATGGCCTCCACTGATGTTATTTTCTATCTCTGAAGCTTTACAGAATGTCATATAGTTGGAGTCCTATAGTATGCAACCTTTTCAGATTGGCTTCTTTCACTTGGCAGTATGCATTTCAGGCCCTCTATGTCTTTTCCTGGCTCGATAGCTCATTTCTTTTTTATCACTGAATAATAGCCATATAGATGTATTATAAAAATTTTTAAATTAAAAACGTTCTGGTTTAAAATTCTAGATTGGTGGGGCGCCTGGGTGGCGCAGTCGGTTAAGCGTCCGACTTCAGCCAGGTCACGATCTCGCGGTCCGTGAGTTCGAGCCCCGCGTCGGGCTCTGGGCTGATGGCTCAGAGCCTGGAGCCTGCTTCCGATTCTGTGTCTCCCTCTCTCTCTGCCTCTCCCCCGTTCCTGCTCTGTCTCTCTCTGTCCCAAAAATAATAAATAAACGTTAAAAAAAAATAAAAAAAAAATAAAATTCTAGATTGGTAATACGGAAATTGGGTTAAAAATATAAAGAAGTTTATGGTGAAGTCTCCTCCCACCTCCCTTCCCCTAATGCCAATGTTCCTCCACCCTTAGCACATAGCAGTAACCACTATTACAGGCTTCCTACGTATCCTTCTAGATTAGTTTATTATGTACCTAAGGGAGAATATAGTGCCTGCTTTTTTTCATTTAATAGATCTTAGAGTAAGATGTCGGTCTTAGCTTCCTTCTTTTTAAAAATTTTTTTTAGTGTTTATTTTTGAGAGACAGAGACAGAGCACAAGAAGGGGAGGGGCAGAGAGAGAGGGAGACACAGAATCCAAAGCAGGCTCCAAGTTCTAAGCTGTCAGCACAGAGCCTGATGTGGGGTTTGAACTCATGAACTGTGAGATCAGGACCTGAGCTGAAGTCCGGCACTTAACTGACTGAGCCACCCAGGTGCCCCAAAAGCTTCCTTCTTAAAAAAAAATTTTTTTGAGGGTGCCTGAGTGGCTCAGTCAGTTAAGCGTCCAACTTCACTCAGGTCATGATCTCGGTCTGTGAGTTCGAGCCCCATGTCAGGCTCTGTGCTGACAGCTCAGAGCCTAGGGTCTGCTTTGGATTCTGTCTGTCCCTCCCCCACTCATGCTCTGTCTCTGTCTTTCAAAAATGAATAAACGTTAAAATTTTTTTTTAATTAAATTTTTTTTAGCTACATAGTAATTTAAATAATTTAACCAATTCTCTGTTGGTAGACAAGTTATTTTTAGCCTTTTGCTATCACTAAAAATACTCCACTGAATAACCTGCAATTTTGTTCCTTTACTAGTATATCCGCAAAGATAAATTCCACAAAGTAGAATTGGTGGATCAGAGGCATATACATTTTATGTTATTTTTTATTTATTTTGGGGGGGGGGGTATATGCATTTTACATATTGATAGATAGTACCAAATTGCCCTTCATAGAGGCTGTCAGCAGTATAAGATAATGCCTGTTTTCCCATGGTCTTTCCAACAAAATGTATACAATTTTTGAACGTTTTCAACCTGTTAAGTGGCAAATTGTCCCAGGGTGGATTTAGTGTGCATTTATTTTATGCAATTGAGCATCTTTCTGTCAAGTTTAACTTTGGTTCTTGAAAGGTATATGGTATATAGAGAGAGAAGTGTATAGATATGTGTATATACATATGTATATGTATGTATATATGGAGAGAGAGAGAAAAAGGTTACTTGACCACATCCATTAATTAGTCAAAAGGGCATAGTTTTATCACAGATAATTTTGTATCCAATGAATAATAATATCAGTGTCTAGCAATGCCTAGACTTTTGCAAAGGATTTTATGTATTTTATCTTATTTATCCAGTATTCAATGAATCTATAAAATATTTGAAAAGCCTGGTCCATTGTTCAGTCCTTTAGATGTTTGCTGTTTAAATGATATACCTCAAAGGCTTAGCATATTTTAAATATAGTGCTTTAGTGAATAGAAGTTGGTGATCCCTCCATAGTGACTTTTTCAGGAAGACTAATTCAGTGGCAAGTGGCAGTGCTGATAATGAATCTACAAACAGAATCAAAGTCCCAAGTTGATTAAAAAAAGTTTCACTCTCCACCTGTCCACCTAATGTTTGAACCCTGAGCAAGTGCTTCTTCAGGCTCTGTTGCATATTCAAGTGTCTTAACTCCCTGTCCCATTCAGCATCTGGACATTCATACTGCCCTAAACAAAGTCATACTCCTCACTGGCCTCCTCATGATTCATCAGACCCTACAACTGTGCTGAAATGCGTTTGTTTTTAGTTGAGAACAACCTCTATCCATCATAGTTTGCTCTGTTTTACGTATAGGCTGTTTTGAAGTATTCACCCTCAGTTTAATGACCATTGAAAACCACTCTCTCTTTTTTGAATGTTTATTTTGAGACGGAGAGAAGGAGCACGATCATGCAAGCGTGTGAGCGGGGGAGGGGAAGAGAGAGAGAAGGAGAGAGAAAATCCCAAGTAGGCTGTGTGCTCCCAGCGAACGGAACCTGAAGTAGGGATCCATCTCATGAGATCTTATGGTTGGTGATGACCTAAGCTGAAATCAAGAGTCAGACACGTCACTGACTGAACTACCGAGGTACCCTGAAAACATTCTTCATAGATTAATAAAATATTTCCTGGTTTAAAAAATTTAAATACCTGTAGAGAGTTTTATCTTTTTGGTTTCTTTCTTTTTTTTTTTTTTTCTCTTATAAGTTATAAAGTCACTTATGTGTATAGGCCTAGAGAAAATACATATAGAGAAAAGAAAATTGCAAGGACAGGAAAACTCTAGGCATTCAGTGAAACAGAAAAGCCAAAGCTGAGCACCCCTTGGTACATGTGTCGGGAGATCTCTTTTTAGTGTTACGATAGAAATTACAGTGATGTCTATTCAGTGAGTATCTGCAGACTTCCCTTTCTGTCTGCTAACCAGGCCTTATATTTGCCTTTTTGACTATTAGTGAAGAAAACAATCTTTCATCAGTTGGGTAAACTGATCCATTCCCTGCTGACTTTGTGGATTAGGAACCTGTAATCATGGTCTGGAATGGCTTAGGATCTTAAGATCATCATTACAGAAGCAACTCAATGATGTTCATGCCTGCAGTCATCAGAATGTAATGACAGAAGTTGTGTTAATGCCGAGGGCTGAATAGAAGAGAGTCTGGTAAGGAGATGAAATAAGGATAGAACCCTTGAAAGATTTCCAGCCTTATGAAATCTACTTATTGGAAGCTTCTGCCAGAGGCTGAGGTGTGTCTGTGTATCTGGTTGGGTGTGGAGAACTCTCTAGAGCCGAAGGGCAGCCTGTTCTGGTCCCAGGTTTGCAAAACACACCACCTACGTGCTGACCTGAGTATAAGCATGAGGGTGTGAAGTTTCTTTTTTACTTCACCTAATTTGGTGAGGTGCCTGCTTTCACTCATGCTCCAAGTTGCCTCTTCAGTTTCCATGGAAACTGCTTACTCTAAGTTTGGTATTAGGTTGGCATAATAGATAATTCTAGGAAACCAGAGATGATCTCTTTCCTTTGGAGGCTCTACTTTTAGAGGAATCACAGTAAGTTGGATAGTTTTTTTAAGTTACGGTTTTTAAGCACTTTGTACGTACTTAGCACCGTGCCTTATCTCACTTATTCTTCACAACCACGACACAAAGTGGGTATTGTTCATCCCATTTGGTGGTTGTTGTGGTTTTTTTTTTTTTTTTTACATTTTTAAAAAATGTTTGTTTATTTTTGAGAGAGAGCGCAGCAGGGGGGCGGGCAGAGAGAGAGAGGGACAGAGGCTCTGAAGCAGGCTCTGTGTTGACAGCAGAGAGCCTGATGTGGAGCTCGAACTCACAAACCAAGACATCATGATCTGACCCACAGTCGGACGTTTAACCAACTGAGCCACCCGGGTGCCCCTATTTGGTAGTTATTAATATCATCTCATTTTACAAATGAGGAAACTGAAGCGTAGAAAGGCTCATTCATTTGTACAAAGTCATATAGGTGATGATGCATAGCAAAGCCAGGGCTCAAACCCACGTTTGTCGATTCCTTAGTCTTTTTTTTCCCTTCTCCACCAACAAGATACAAATAAACAAACCAAAACATTTACTTGCCTGCAAAGGGCAGTGATCCTTGCTTCTCTGGTAAGAATGGAGCTCTTAAATAGTTCATTAGTGGGGCGCCTGGGTGGCTCAGTCGGTTGAGCGTCCGACTTCGGCTCAGGTCATGATCTCACAGTCTGTGAGTTCGAGCCCTGTGTCGGGCTCTGTGCTGACAGCTCGGAGCCTGGAGCCTGCTTCAGATTCTGTGTCTCCCTCTCTCTCTGCCCCTCCCCCGCTCATGCTCTGTCTCTCTCTCTCTCTCTCTCTCTCTCTCTGTCAAAAATAAATAAACATTAAAAAAAAAAGTTTATTAGTTGCAAATAAGTTTCCTGAGAACAGGAATTGTATTTTACTCATCATTGTATACTTGCCTTTCACAATGTAGACGCTTAATGCAAACATATGTTAAATCAAATGTGAATAATCTTATTTTAGGGTACCCTAAATGTGAGCAGCTAGCAGCAACTATTAAGACTTAATTAAGCACTAAAAAAAAAAAAAAAAAAGGAATTAAGCATTTATTATGCACCAGTAACATTTTAAGTGCTTTACATATATTAACGCACATGAAGATAATTTTAATTGTTATCTCCATTTGACAGATGAGGAAACTGCAGCATAAAAATATTGAAAAACTAGTTAGTAAGTCAAGGAGGCAGAATTCTAACCCAGTAATCCGAGTCCATATTGTTAAACTCGGTGCTATAAATATCTTGAGTGAATGCAAAATTGTGGCTCCAACTATTGCATCTAGACCTATGCATGGATCCTGGAGTAAGTTCAGGTGATTTCAAGTGCTTAATTTCACATTTCTGCCAGGAGGGGGCATCCTAGGAATCAGGATGGGTTTGGGAATAGTAAAATTCCAGTTCTCTCTTGCCACAAGACTCATCTCGCAGAGGCTAGCAATGAAGAATGTCACCTCTAAAAGTAATCTATTCGGGAGAGTTTTATTGAGGGTAATTTGTGTACTTTGGGTAGCTGTGTGATTTTGAAGAAGTTACTTAACCTCTCTGCGCCTTAGTTTCCTTATCTGCAAGCTGTAGATGATAATAGTACTTACCGCATCCATACATGTGAACTTTTAGAGCACTGCTTGGCTGCTGCATTGTGTCTACATTGTGAAAAGAGAGTATACAAAGATGAGTAAGATATCTTTTCTTTTAGAGCACCTGCGAAGGTGCTCAATAAATATTAACAATTATTATAACTATACTTTTTATAAAAGCATATAATGGATCTGTGGCAGCCATTAAAGTGTGACTCTCAGATATCCTGCTGTGGGGAAGGGAGGGTAATTAACTTTCGACTCCAGCTCTGAATCCAACACCTTGTTCACACTGAGATCACACTTCCCACAAGCTGCTTCCAGCCAGTGGCTGGGTTGGACAGACACACTGCTATGAGATATGTGACTGATTCTTTTGATGGTGACTTTGCCTGGAAGACTCCCATTGCACTGTAGTCTAAATTCTCTTTCTCTCCCTCTCCATCTCTCTCTCACTCTAAAGGATCATTGTCATCGGTCAGCAATCCCAGCCTCCTGTGGCTCCCTCCCCATTTGCCTTGTGGGTTTTCCCCCCAGTATTATCTCTTGCATGTCTGATCCTGTCTTGGTGTTGCTTCTCAGAGTACCTGGACTAAGACAACATCCAACAGTCATTAATATAGTCCCTTCCAGCCTTAAGGTTAATACAATTTCTTCAAGCCTTGGCAGAGGTTCTGACATACAATTCTTTCTATGTAGAAGACTCTTACATATTACTAATCTTATTACTGGTTTTTGTATTTGCTGATATTGTAGCACATGATATACTTGTCTTACTGCCAGACACTTAATTAATTAATTTTTTTGCTTTTGGATGAATCCTGATAAGAAAACTTATTTTTATTTGAATATCACTAATGAATCTTCCAAACCCAACCATATGCTAGGAAACGTTGCTATTTGTAATAAACTAGCAGAAATGCGCTTAAGGCTTTAAAGTGCTTGGATTGTTGCAGAAAGGAAATGAAATAAAATATTATAGATGTTACACTGACTTCCTGAATCTTTAGAAACTAGATAAAACTAGTTGCTTTAAAACTGGAAGGTTTTTAAAAAGTTTTTTTAATCTTTTTTTTTTTGTTTGTTTTTAGTGAGAGAAAGAGTGCACACGCAAGCAGGGGAGAATGGCAGAGGGAGAGAGAGAATCTTAAGCAGGGTCCACACTCAGCACAGAGACACGGAACTTGATCTACCAACCCTGATATCAGACCTGAGCCACAGTCAAGAGTCTGACGCTTAACTGACTGAGTCACCCGGATGCCCCAGAACTGATCACTTTAAAATAGTAACGAACATGTTCACAAAATCACTTCTTCCTTCCCCTCTTCTCATTTTCCTTTCTTCCTAATTGTTCCTTCTTTCCTTCTTTCCTGAATACCCTGTCTATATATATAGCAAAACATGAATATAAAGCGTCCCTCCTGGGAAGCTTAATGCCATACATAGGAGATGGGACATACTCAGAGATGACAATAACATAAGGTGACAGTGGCATGAGTGCTGTCGTAGAGGGGGTGGGCTGCATGTGTGCTGCTGTCTTGCTGCTTTCCCAGTTCGGTTGGCAGCGTCTCAGTCATGGCAGGGCAGCGGCTCCCTAAGTGGCCCAGGTCTGGGATGTGCCTCTGGGAGTTGTTCCTGGATGTTCAGCCTAGACTCTGTTTCTTCTGCCTTTCCAAGGATTCTGTAAGCCATTTGATAAATGTGATAAATATGTTTTTATTGGGGAAAAAAAAGAGCAAATGAGTTCTAAGGCATGTTGTTCCTGACCCTCCCCCCCACTCCCGTTTCTCCAAGGTAACTAAATTGCAGATGATTTCATTGTTATTCCGGGGTCTTCAAACAATTCTGTAAACTTTTGACCTTATCATTTATATATTTAAGTAATACTAAAATCTTTCCTCCAACTGCTGTCCAAAAGTTAGACATCACTTTTGTTTACACAAATATCACGTTTGCTAAAGGAGTAATTTTAGGAGGCACAGTTGGTGAAGTTTTAAAAAGTAATAATAGTAGGGGTACCTAGGTGGCTCAGTTGGTTGAGCAACCAACTTTTGGTTTCAGCTGAGGTCATGATCTCATGGTTCATGGGATAGAGCCCTGAGTCAGGTTCTGCATTGGCAGCTCAGAGCCTGCTTGGGATTCTCTCTCTCCCTCTCTTTCTGCCTGTCCCCACTCATGCATGCTCTCTCTCTCTCTCTCTCACGCTCTCTCTCTCAAGATAAATAAATAAACTAAAGAAAAATTTTAAAAAGTAATAAAAGATGAGAAGAGAAAAATGATTAAGTCCATCATCCTGTTTATATCCTTCTTACACTTATCACCGTTATCTTATCTATTTGTATACTTGGTTATTGTCTGGTTCTACTAGAATGTAAGTGATAAAGGCAGGCTTATTCTCTCAGTATCTCGAAAATCTAGCACAGTGCTTGGCTCAAATTAAGTGCTGAATTGTTAAATGGATGGTCTGCTTTAAGTAGCAGAATAATTTTTTTCTTAAAAAGAGAGAGAAAAATCCAGTTCAACAAATAGTTATTAAATTTCTACTATGGAGAGACACTAGGCTTTTTTCCCCTCCTTCCAAGGATGAGCAAAAAAGGATGACTGGTTAAAATGTGCCCTGGATCCTTCTGGTTTTATACCCCGGATCCTTCTGGTTTTATACCCCGGATCCTTCTGGTTTTATACTCTAATTATCCCTAAGGATAGTTTCATGGTTTATGCCATAGTTTCTACTGTTTGGTTACATAATAGTAAGATTTAACCCATTTTTTAAAAATGGTATTTTAAGAAGGAAGGACATTTTATACACTCTTGGGGCATCTCCATGAGATCCCATCCTGTATTTGGGCAGAATAAAATGCTTTGATTAAGACTGGAATTACCCTCACAAACTAATCTCTGGGTTCTCTGTGTTGGGATTGCCCCTGTACTGCTTCCCTAGGGGCTGTAGGAAATAGCTCATTCTATGATTGGAATTTCAAGTCAAAACACATTTATCTGAGCAGCATTTTAATGATTTATCAAAGAGAGGAGGGATTTTCCCAAACACATCTGAACTTACCAAATTACTGATCCCATTAGCTATGTTTTCTCTTAAGCACCTTTCTTTGAACAAAGCAATTACTGCTGAAATCATCAAATGTATTTTTCATAAAAGCTTTTGACTAAGTTTTGTTTGATTAGTAGGGACCCAGTAAAAGTAAATATTGTTTGAGAAGGCACTTTCAGAGCCCTTTCTTTTTCTTCATTGAATTAGCTTTTTAAAAGCACTGTTCTTTGGAGAGTAAGAGCCTTTTTCCAGCTGTCCTATTGTGTAGCTCAAGGTCTTGTTAATACTATTATCTGGCCCTGAGATTACAGGTAATTGTGATAAAACACAAGCTTCAGTTTCTGTAATCTCAGACAGAAATCTGTTTGTGCCCAGGCCTTCATATCAGGTGTTTGTTAAACTCAGACTTCTCTCACCTGGGATAGCCCCCACTTGCCCCCAGTAAACAGAGGTATCTGGCAGGGATAGGGCTGCATCAGGGCCATTGCCTTTTTTTTTTTCCTTAATTGTGTGGCAGTACTCCTCCTGTGGCCAACTGATATTCAACGTGTGCTAAATAGGAAAATTATATATTTAAAAATAGGCATGTTTGAAACAATCACACTTTTGAATGTGAAATGTACCAAAGGCCACATGTCTTTGGCTTTGCTTGTCAAATGGAGAGGCTGCCAGAACCACTCGGCTCCATGGTTCTCATGCCCCAAAGTCCTGCAAGTTGACACGGAAGTAGACAGCACACAAAGAAGCTCAGCCCATGAGAAAGTGAATTTGGGCGCTCGGGCTGGCCTCCTTTCTCTCTGTACGGACTTTTTTCCAGCTTCACTTCTTCTGTTCCATCTTAGTTTCTCAGAAAGGAGAGATTAAATGTGTCTGGAATGTCAGCATGTTAACTGCACAGGCAACATGAGGCTAGCACTCAAGCCACTGTTCAGCCTGTCATATGGAAGGAATTGCCTTTCAGGGGAGATTATAATTGTGTATGTAGCCACACAAATGCACATTCTGCCTGGAGGGAAATGCACAGAAGAGGAGGCCTCATGCTGCCACTCAGGTCTCTTTGTAGAGGGCTGCATAAGAAGCCCTCACATGGTGGAGTCAACCCTTTTGGGCTTAATGAGTCATCTTTTTGTGTGATGCCTACTTCAAAAAAAAAAAAAAAAAAAAAGAAGAAGAAAAGAAAAAAAAAAGGAAGAAGAAGAAATGCATTTTTCCCAAAGTGAGTTGCTTTTATCGGCCCTGCAGCTTTGTCTAAGAGTTCTGTACATTCCTGATGACATCATTTACAATGCTAGTGCACAGACAGTAAACAAAAAATAATTTAGCTTTTGGGCATTTAGACAAAACTTAAATAGTTCAATTTAGAGAAACGATAATAAGCTTTATAAACAGTGCACACATGAGCTTAAACAACGAGCATGACCCCAATCCTTTTTGGAATGTGATGTGTTGAAAGATGGCTATAGAGAAAACTAGAAGCTTGACACTTTTGAATTATGTGCAGTTCAAACTTGAGTCCGTGGTCTGGTGTCAATCCCAAGCAGTATGTTCTAGTTAGTGGGTAAAATATAGGCTACCGTGTAAGTCATCAAGCTCCTTGAGCCATAGCATTTTACCTATAAGAAAGGAGAAGGTAATATTAACACCTACCTTGCAGGAATGTTAGAATACTGAGAAAATAAATATGTGGAGCTCTTTATAAGGAAGGCATTTTGTATATGGAAAAGGCTATTATTCTCCTTGATCAAATTTACCCCCAAAATGGAGTTGATAAAACCCACCTCACAGGGAGCTGAGAGGATGAATTAATCTATATCAAATATCTTAAGCTATTTAATAAGACCCAAAATTGTCTTTTTTGATAGTCTGTCAATGACCAAGCCTGATATTTAGACTCATGGTTAACTTACAAAGCCTTACATACGCAGTCAATCTTTTGCCTCGTCTTCAAGGGTTGGCATGTACAGAACTATAAATATATAAGTAGAAGAAAATAGGTTAGGTCTTCAGGGAGAATGGTCCTGCCTTTTTTCTCATCAAGGTTATGCCTATGAATAGCCTGTGAAGTCTTGCTAATCTTTGTTGCCATGTCTGGACATAGGGACTGTTTTGACCTTTGCTCTTCCAGTAAATATTTGTTTTTGATTTCATATTTCTAAAGGAGAAACTCACAAGGAAAAGAAGTAGTTGACTTGTCTCACATTGTGAACTTTTTCTTATCATATTTCCTAGTAGTTAAGGGAAAATAATTATTTTTGAAGGACCTGACATCAGGCTCCTCAAGTGGAAAGTTCTTTAACTCAGCCAAGTAAAACACACACACACACACACACACACACACACACACACACACACAGCTTTGATTTTTATGTTTAGAAAAGGGACACCAGAAAATGATTTATCTTTTTTAATGACAAAGTTATCACTGACATCTCTTCTTCCGTTGTAGTACTTTTGTAAGATTTGAGACACAAGGTTTCCTTGGACTCCTCCGTTGTAGCCACTTCCAGCCAATAGAAAGCAGAAGGAGAAGGAAGGACTCCAGGGTAAACACCTTTTAAGCAAGTCAGGCAGAAGTTACAAACACACCTTGTGCTCACATTTCATAGGTGAGAAATGACTTTCTAGTTGCAAAGGAGCCTGGGAATTGAAATTCAGCCAGACGATCATGTGCAAGAATGGGAGCACAGATTTTGGGGGAAGCAAACTGTAATCTGGCATACCTAGTGTTTACAGTGGAGATGTCTCCTCCACTGAAAGTGAGGTATATTGTTGGTAGCTAATTGCCCTGATTCATAGCTGAAGCATGGATGCACTGGTGGGTGTTTAACTTTTGTCCCCTACCTCTGCCTTTCAAAGTACAGAGATAGTTCATCCCTTATCCTTGTTCTCCATTCTTTTTCTTTCTTAACTCTGTCTCTTGTCATTTCTCTTGTATCAGTTCTCTGTCCTTTGTAGACATTTCCAACTAATCAGAATAGTCCCTTTCTACACTTTAGTGAGCATATGTAATGTTAGGGTTTTAGTTCTTTATAATTGTGTTGGTTGCTGGGTGTTGGTGGTTACTTTGCTGCCACATTTTTTTTTTTTTTAATTGGGAGTTAGAGACCCATTGTAGGAGTGTAAATCTTGTCTTCAGAGAGCCTGTTTTACTATATATAAAGATATTAATCTTCCTAGACTCAGAATGATTAGTAGAAGATTTAGGAGAACGAGGAAAAGGTGATGCCACAGAAACTGGAGGTGGAGTGAGTTTCAAGATGGAGGGAGTGTTCAGTAATATCAGTTGCCTCATAGAGGTCAAACAAGATAAGAGCTGCCAAGGAGGTTGTTAGTGGCATTAGGCGAGAAGTTTCATTGGAGCAGTGTGGCAGGATGCCAGATTTTCCTGGATGGAGGAGTAAAGGGGAAGAGCGAATGAGTTGAGACAATAGGTAGGTTCAAAATTTTTTCCCCAGAAGTTTGGTTGTTTGGGGAAGGAAAAGGAGAGGGGGTGATAGCAAGAGTAGAGAGATTTTGTTGTTTTTAGCTTTTTAGATGAGAGACTGGAATATGTGTATAGGCTGAAGAAAAAGGAGCCATTTTAGAAGGACAGAGGGAAGATCCAGGAGGAGGAAAGGATGATTCACTGAATATGTTTTCAGAAGAGGTGAGAAGGAACTTTGGGATCAAGGGCAGAGGTGAAGGTTATTTTTATTTTATTTTATTTTTTTAAATTTACATCCAAGTTAGTTAGCATTTAGTGCAACAATGATTTCAGGAGTAGATTCCTTAGTGCCCCTTACCCATTTAGCCCATCCCCCCTCCCACAATCCTTCCAGTAACCCTCTGTTTGTTCTCCATATTTATGAGTCTCTTATGTTTTGTCCCCCTCCCTGTTTTTATATTATTTTTGTTTCCCTTCCCTTACGTTAGAGGTAAAGGTTATTTTGAAGGTGGGAACCAGGGCCACATTTATCCATTAGGCATTATGGGCATTCTGCCTAATCTCTAAACTGTTTTAAGATCTTTGAAAATATTTGAGTCCTAGGGGCACCTGGGTGGCTCAGTTGGTTAAGTGTCTGGCTCCTGGTTTCGGCTCGGGTCATGGTCTCACAGTTCAACCCCGTGTCGGACTGTGTGCTGACAGCAGAGCCTGCTTGGGATTCTCTCTCTCCTTCTCCCCCTCTCTTCTTGTACAACACATACACACACTCTCTCTCTCTCTCTCTCAAATAAATAAATAAATAAATGAAATATAAATATAAAAAATATTTGAGTCCAACAAATTTTATTGATCTTCAAATATGGATAAATGTTTTTTTATATATTTATAAAACATAATACAATGTCATTATTATAATTAGTATGGACAAACATTTTATTATACCTGAAAGCAATTTGTAGGTAACATTTTTCTCAAGTAACATCAATTCCCAATTGAGAAGTCGGATCCTAAAATGGTCTTAAAAGGACTCTCCAAGGATTATTCAGCAATAAAAAGAGAAGGAAATCCTGTCATTTGCAACATGGATGGACCTTGAGGGCATTATGCTAAGTTAAATAAAGCAGACAAAGACAAATACCATATGATCTCACTAATATGTGGAATCTAAAAATAAATTAGACTCATAGGTACAGAGAACAGATTGGCAGTTGTTGAAAAAGGTACAAACTTCCAGTTATACAGTAAGTCCTGGGATGTAATGGACAGCATGGTGACTATAGTTAATAATACTGTATTGTATATTTAAAAGTTGCTGAGAGAGCTTAAAAGTTGTCATCAGAAAAAAAAATTGTAATTGTGTGTGGTGATATATTATTAACTAGACTTATTGTGATCATTTCATAATATATACAAATACCAAATCATTATGCTGCACCCTTGAAACTAATAAGTTACATGTCACTTATAGCTCAATAAAAAGAAAAAGGAAAAAACTCTGACGCTACAAGGAATAATTGTATTTGACCAACAGAGATGGAAAATAAGGAAGGTGAAGGACAGAATTAAGCTTAGAAATAGAGCTGAAAGTTGATATTCTTTACCTGACCACCTCTTCTTTGTTTTTGAAGTAGGATTTTCAGGGTTTTGTTCTCAAAGTTAGAGAAACAGAAGTAAAAGGCTTAGGAGAGCAAAGGAAGTTTGTATTTGTTGCTGTGGGAAAGAAGAAAGGCACGAATATAAGAATCTGGCAGCACTCAGACATTTGAAGTGAAGACACATAAATAAAACAATTGGGAAAACAGTAACAGAGAACATTAACAAATAAAGTTGGCTGTGTAAATTGGTGAAAGAAAAAATATAAAAATATTACAATCGTAACTAGATGAAACAAATGAAAAAGTAAAAAAACTGTTAGGAAAACAATATGTTACAAATAATGGGCAAGGAGAGGGAAGATCCAAAGAGCACATTTTAAAAATTTTAATGTTTGGGGCACCTGGATGGCCCAGTCCATTAAGCGGCTGATTTCGGCACAGGTCATGATCTCCCGGTCCCTGAGTTCGAGCCCCGGGTCGGGCTCTGTGCTGACAGGTCGGAGCCTGGAGCCTGCTTCTGTTTCTGCATCTCCCTCTCTCTGTGCCCCTCCCCCATTCACGCTCTGTCTTTCTGCCTTTCAAAAATGAATAAATGTTAAAAAAATTTTTTTAAATAAAAATTTAATGTTTATTTTTATTAGCTACAGAATTTTACTGGCAAAGTAGATTGAACGAGTTTTTTTTTTTTAATGTTTATTTTTGAGAGAGAGGAAGACAGAATATGAGTGGGGAATGGGGCAGAGAGAGAGAGGGAGACACAGAATCTGAAGCACGCTCCAGGCTCTGAGCTGTCAGCACAGAGCCCGATGCAGGGCTTGAACCCATGGCCTGTGAGATCATGACCTGAGCCAAAGTTGGACGCTTAACTGACTGAGCCACCCAGGCACCCCAGATCTAAAGAATTTTAACAAAACACAGCAGTACCATACCTCACAAACTTCTCTCCTCTAAGTCCCACTCCTCATAAGAGACTATTTTAAATTTTTTTCACTGTTTCTTTTGCTTTTTTGCTGCATAGTTAAAAAAAATTTTTTTTAATGTTTATTTATTTTTGAGACAGAGCGCGAGTGGGGGAGGGGCAGAGAGAGAGGGAGACACAGAATCTGAAACAGGATCCAGGCTCAGAGCTGTCAGCACAGAGCCCAACACGGAGCTCAAACTCATGAGCTGTGAGATCATGACCTGAGCCGAAGTCGGACGCTCCACCGACTGAGCCACCCAGGTGCCCTGCTGCATATTTTTAAATAGCATGTTTAAGCTACTTCTTTTAAGAAGAGGTCTTGATGAGGGGCGCCTGAGTGGCTCAGTTGGTGGAGCGTCCGACTTTGGCTCAGGTCATGATCTCGCGGTCTGTGAGTTCGAGCCCCGTGTCGGGCTCTGTGCTGGCAGCTCGGAGCCTGGAGCCTGCTTCAGATTCTGTGTCTCCCTGTCTCTCTGCTCCTCCCCCACTCATGCTCTGTCTCTCTCTCTCTATGTCAAAATAAATAAACATTTAAAAAAAAAAAAGATTTAGATGTGATCTAATGACTTCCTGTGATGGATTCAGTGCTTTTATACCCCCTAAAACTTCCATTTCTCCTATCCTTCTAATAAAATTATGATTTTTGGTTAAGTCAGTATTCAGTGTTTATTATGACTATGGAAATGGTATGTATATATTAGTTATGTAGTACACTATGATTACATTTACCCTTTTTACATAGTTTTTTTTCCCCTTTTTCCTGTAGTTAATAATTGCCTTGTCTTTTATTTGGTTGGTTTTGTATAAATTTGTCTCTAATTTATCCCTAAACTCCATCCAAAAGGTCAGTCTTCTCTCAGTTTATGCAGACACATCAGGTGTTCTCCAAGTTTCAATTTATTTTCTTTATGAGAACTCTCCTGGAGCACTCCTTCACCTAAGTGGTCCTCCTACTTCAGTCTTGTCTGGTTGCTCTCTAAATCTTCTATCCTTATCATGTATATTACTTATCTCTCTCAAGTTATATTCCATATTTCTTGAAGCCTGTGTTTACCTTTTTCCTTATATACTCCTTCCTTTTGTTATATGGCATCCTCCAGTAGCTTTCTGAGAAAAGGTGCATGCAGAATAAGATTTGGAGGATCTTGTGTCCGTGAAAATGTCTTTAAACTACCCTTACATTTGATGGATAGTTTGTGTAGGTATAAAATTCTATGTTGGAGATAATTTTCCCTTAGAGTTTTTAAGGCATGTCTCCCTTTTTAGCTTTTTATATTGCTGTTGAGCAATTTAATGCCATTTTGATTTGTGATATTTCATAAAGATGTCTATTGGTGTAGATCTTTTTTCATTTATTGTCTTGAGATCCTTTCAACATAGAAATTGATATCTTTCAGTTCCGAGAAGTTTTACTGAATTATGTGTCTGATATTTTCTCATGTCTATCTCTGGAACTGTTGTTATTCAGGCATTGGACCTTATGGCTTCATGCTCTAATTTTCTTATCTTTTTCTCTTCCATATTTTTTGGTTGTTGTTCTTACTGTGAATATTTTTGACCTTTCCAATCCTGCTGAATTTTTAAAATATCTACTGTTATATTTTAAATTTCTTTACTTATTTTTTTGTTTTCTGAATTTAGGAATACAAGATCTTATCTTGCCTTTCTATTAATTTTGGTATTTTTTTCTTTTGTTTTGTTTGTATCTATGTCTCCTGCATTTTTTTCTTTTCTCCTGAGTTTTTGTTTTTTTTTTGTTTTTTTTTTTTTAGTTTGTTATTTTTTAATGTGTTTTTCATGTAAGAAGCTTTCCTTGGGATTTTTGAGCTTTTTGGATTTCAGTTCAGGTGCTAAGTGGGGGAGGGTTTGACAGATCAATATGTAGACTTTAATGCAATCATCTTGTTTTTAGTAGGGCACCTCTACCTTCAACTATTGTTGGTGTTCCTATGTGCAAAGTGCTAATGATTCAGCCTTCTAATGGAGAATAAACCTGTAATATTATATGTGGGTGGAGGAAAGGTAGTAACATCCCTACACAAGGTTGGGGATACGTTCTAGAAATATAACTGCTTCTTATGTACAATTTTGACCCAATTATATCAGTTAGCTTGGGCTGCCAAGACAGAAGATCACAGGCTACGTGATTTGACCACCAGAAATTTATTTTCCTACAGTTCTGGAGGCTACAAAGTACAAGATCAAGGTCCAGCAGGATTTGGTTTCTAGTGATGACTCTTTTTGCTATGTACTTCTTGCTATGTACTCACATAGCTTTGTCAGATACATATGTGTAGAGGGGAGCGTTCTAGTATCTTTTCTTCAAAGGACACAGCTCCTGTTGGATCAGAGTCCCACCTTTCTGACCTCTTTTTACTATAATTTCTTATTCCACCTACAGCCACATTTCAACAAATGAATTTGGGGGATACAAACATTCAGTCCCTAACTCTCACCCCTGTATTGACATGCATGCCTTCACAGGTACTTGTACCTGTAGTTCCTAAACCTTTCGATTATTTAATACCTTTTGGTATATATAAGAGGGTAGACTTGCTTCTTGTCACTTTTCCTTAATGCAGCCATTTAATTTTTAGCTTCTTTTAGTCTACTACTATAGTTATCATTTGCCTGATTTTCATCTTCTACAATTTTCTTAATATTTCTTATCTGTTCCTGTCTTCAATTCTTTGTTTTTATGAGTCTATGTTTTCTTTTATTGAGAGATAATTGACATACCATAAAATTCACCCTTTTAAAGTATGCAATTTGGTGTTTCTTAGTCTGTTCACAAGATTGTGCAACCACCACCATAATCTAATTGTAGAAAATTTTCATTATCCCAAAAAGAGACCCCATACCAAGTAGCAGTCACTGCCCACTTCCCCATACCTCCAACCCCTGGAGAACCCTAATCTTCATTTTATGTCTATGGATTTGTCTTTTCTGGACACCATGTAAACAGAATCATACAGTATGTGGTCTTTTGTGTCTAGCTTCTTTCACTTAGCATGTTTTCGTGGTTCATCCGTGTTGTAGTGTGTATCAGTACTTGATTCCTTTTCATGGCTGAATAGTATTTGGTTGTATGGATATACGCCATTTTGTTTATCATTCATCAGTTGATGGACATTTGGATTGTTTCTGATTTTTGGATATTGTGAATAATATCACTATGAATAGCTATGTAGAAGTATTTGTTTAAACACCTTTTTTTATATATACCTGGGAGTGAATTGTTGTAACCTCTATATATAACTTTTTCTTTTACTATAATCTTTTTTTTTAAGTTTATTCATTTTGAGATAGAGAGAGAGAGAGAGAGAAAGCACGAGTGGGGAAGGGACAGAGAGAGAGGGAGAGAGAATCCCAAGCAGGCTTTATGTTGTTAGCGAAGAGCCCAGTGTGAGGCTCAAACTCTTGAACCATGAGACCATGACCTGAGCCACAACCAAGAGTCAGATGCTTAACCAACTGAGCCACCCAGGCGTCCCTCTATGTTTAACTCTTTGAAAAACTGCCAGACTGTTTTTCAAAGTGGCTCCTCCATTTTACCAACCAGTAATGTATGAAGGTTCCAATTTCTCTATATCATTTCCAACACTTGTTATTATTTGTTTTTTTTGATTATAGTCATTCTGGCAAATGTGAAGGTATTTCACTCGGGTTTTGGTTTGTATTTCCCTGATGACTAATGATGTTTAGCATCTGTTCATGTGTTTGTTGGCCACTGGTATGTTTTCTTTGGGGAAATGTCTACTTGAATTTTTTGCCTATTTTTAATTGGGTTGTTGTTTTGTCTTTTTTTTTTTTTTTTTTTTAATAGAGTGTGCAAGTGGGGGAGAGGGACAGAGGGAGGAATAATTTTTTTTTTTTTGAGAGAGAGTATAAGAGCAGGGAGGACCAGAGAGAGGGAGGGACAGAATCCCAAGAAGGCTCTGAGCTGTCAGTGCAGACCCAAAAGGGTGGGGGTGGGGCTTGAACTCAGGAGCTGTGAGATCATGACCTGAGCCAAGACCAAGAGTTGGACATTTAACCAACTTAGCCACCCATGCACCCCTTGAGTTAATTTTTGTATATGATTTGAGGCAGGGGTCCAAATTCATTTCTTTACATGTGGATTTCCAGTTTTCCCAGCACCAATTGTTGAAAAGACTGTCCTTTCCCCTATTCTTAGTCTTGGAAACCTTGCCAAAAATTATTTGACCATATTCATGAGGGCTTATTTTTGGCTCTGTATTCTAGTCTATTGTCTTTTTGTTTTTTTGTTTTTTTTGTTTTTTTTTTTTTTTTTTTTTGGTCTTAATGGTAGTACCACACAGTTTTGATTACTATAACTTTGTAGTAAGTTTTGAAATCAGGAAGTATGAATCTTCCAGCTGTGTTCTTTTTAAAGATTGTTTTGGTGTTCAGAGTCCCTTGAGATTCCAGATGAGTATTGGGGTGAGTCTCTACTTGTTCAGGGTTCAGCTCAGCCGTGTCGTCTTTTAAATAGCCTTTTTTTGGTCCTTTATGTTTTGATTAGGTTTTCATTGTATACATACATCTTTTACTATAGTTTTCACTGTGCTTTATTGTAATTATCACTTTGCTTGTCTCTTTAAATACAAAGAACATGATTTTAAATTGTTTTCATTTTCTCAGTGCCTAGCATTTACTAGATGTTCAATATAATGTTTTAATGAGTGGGTAGGTGAATGAAGCATGGGCCTAAACTAAACAGGTATTATGTTACATTTAAATAGATTAGACTATTACCAAAACATAAATAACTGATACTTGTATAGTACTTTATTATGTAAGATATATTGAGGTATATTATTTTATTTGTCTTAACTAAATTAACTAAGCTATGAAAAAGATTAGCATCTCTTTTTGATAAATTTGGACATTACACACAATGAGGTACAATGAAAACATTTAAGAAAAGGACAAAAATGGGAAAATTTGGAAATTAAAAATATCGATCTTTTGCAAGATAGGCAAGATACAAAGAGGTTTTTGGTAAATAAAAGGCAGAGATTATATATACTATATTCTTTTTTTTTTATTAATTTTTTTTTTACATTTATTTATTTTTGAGAAACAGAGTGAGACAAAGCGTGAACGGGGGAGGGGCAGAGAGAGTAGGAGACACAGAATCTGAAGCAGGCTCCAGGCTCTGAGCAAGCGGTCAGCACAGAGCCTGATGCGGGGCTCGAACCCACGAACTGTGAGATCATGACCTGAGCCGAAGTTGGACACTCAACCGACTGAGCCACCCAGGCGCCCCATATATACTATATTCTTAAACTACAGTGCAATAAAATTAGAGATAGTGAAAGTATAATTTAAATGTACCTAACCATAAGGATATTTTATTTATTTTTTAATAGATTTTATTTTTAAGTAATCTCTACACCCAACATGGGGCTCAAACTCACAACCCCAAGGTCAAGAGTCATACATTCCACTGACTAAGCCAGCTAGGCACCCATAACCGTAAGGATATTTAAAATACTATTTTACTGGGGCACCTGGGTGGCTCAGTCGGTCAAACGTCCTACTCTTGATTTCAGCTCAGGTCATCCTCTTACAGGTTTATGGGATTGAGCCCCAAGTAGGACTCTGTGCTGACAGCATGGAGCCTGCTTGGGATTCTTTCCCTCTTTCTCTCCCCTGCTTGCTCTCTTTCTCTCTCAAAATAAAGAAATAAACTTAAAAAAAAATGAATATAAAAATAAAAATTACTTTCCTTTATAACTGGGTCAGATAATAAATTGGAAAAGCAGCAAACTATTTTTTAACCCTGGCACAATTAAAATCTATAGGCACTTACAAAAGCAGTACTTAGAAATATTATTGCTATAAATACGTAAATTAGTAAGAAAAATATAATTAAGCCTATACCTAAAGAATTTAGAAAAGGAACAAAGGAACGAACCAAAGAAAATAGAAAATAGAACTAAATAATAAAAGTAGAAATAGGCAAACAAATTCGCTAGTGATTTTGTCTGAACTTTCAGAAATAAATAATTCATAAGTTACAAAGTTTATTAACCCAGAAAAAAAAACTGTGATCTTTTTTCCTGTTACCTATATTGATGTGTAATTTATATACAATAAAAATGATGGTTTTAAGGATAAAATTCAATAAGCTCTGATAAATGTAGATAGCCATGTAATCACTACCTCAGTCGTGATATAGAATAGTTTCGTCACCTGAAAAGGTTTCCTTATATTCTGCTATAGATTAAATGTTTGTGTTGCCCCCAAATTCATATGTTGAAACTCTGCTCCCCAATGTGATGATATTTAGAGGTGGGGCCTTTGTGAGGTAATTAGGTCATGGGGATGGAGCCCTCATCATGAGATTATAAGAAGAGACATAAGAGAGTTGATCTCTTTTTTCACCATGTGAGGATATAGCATGAAGGTGGCCATCTACAAACCAGGAGGAGGGTCCTCAGCAGATAGCAGATCCGCCAGTATCTTGAATTCCACTTCCCAGCCTCCAGAGTTGTGAAAAATAAATGTTTGTTGTTTAAGCCACCCAGTCTATGATGTTTTTTATAGTAGCTCAAACTGATGCAGACAGAGTTGGTACCAAGGAGTTGGGTGCTCCTATAACAAATACCTAACAAGGTAGAAGTGGCTTTGGAACTGGGTAGTGTGTATAGGCCGGAAGAATTTTGAGATGCATGCTAGGGAAGGCTAATATTGCTGTGAAGGGACTGTTTAAGGCAATTCTGGTGAGGGTCCAGGAAGAAAAGAGCCCTGGAGACAGAGCATCTATCTTCTTAGAGAATGCATAGTCATGAACATAATGTTGGATAGTAAATAGGAAATATGGACAGAAATATGAATGGTAAAAGGTAATTCTGATGAAGTCTCAGATGAAAATGAGAAATGTTATTGGAAACTGGAGACAAGGTAATTAATCCTTGTTAAAAGTGGCCAAGATGGGGCGCCTGGGTGGCGCAGTCGGTTAAGCGTCTGACTTCAGCCAGGTCACGATCTCGCGGTCCGTGAGTTCGAGCCCCGCGTCGGGCTCTGGGCTGATGGCTCAGAGCCTGGAGCCTGTTTCCGATTCTGTGTCTCCCTCTCTCTCTGCCCCTCGCCCGTTCATGCTCTGTCTCTCTCTGTCCGAAAAATAAATAAACGTTGAAAAAAAAAAAAAGTGGCCAAGAATTTGGCTGAATTGTGTTCGTGTTCTGGTGTTTTGTAGAAGGTAGAATTTGCAAGTGATGAAATTGGATATTTAGCGGAAGAGATTTCTAAGCAAAGTTTTGAAAGAGTGACCTGATTCTTCCTGAATGCTTATAGTAAAATGGGAGAGGAGAGAAGTGAATTGAAGACAGAACTGTTAAGCAAAAAGGAAGCAGAACTTAAAGATTTGGAAAATTCTCAGCCTGCCTCCTGAGCCGGAACACCAGTCTTCTGCTGCCCTTGGATGAGCACTATCAGTGTTCCTGGTTGTCGGGCTTTCAGACTTGGACTGAAACTATGCCACTGGCTTTCCTGGGTCTTCTCATAATAAATCTCTTTCCTTCAAAATCTCTTTCTCTCAAAATCTCTTCCCCTCCCTGCCCATAATCTATCCATACATATACACACAGATGTCTTTTTTGTTCTGTTTCTCTGGAGAACTCTGACTGTATACATTCCTATATAGCCAGACCTGTCCCCTAGCTCCCTGGCAACTATTGATGTGCTTTCTGTTACTATAGTTTTGTGTTATAAGTGAAATCATACATTAAGAAGTCTTTAGTGTCTGGCTTCTTTCACTTATAATGCTTTTGAGATTTATCCATATTGCTGCATATGTCTGTTTCTGCAATAATTTGTTTCTATTGCTGGATATTACTATTATATTATATGAATGCTCCACAATTTATTTATCCATTGGCCAGTTGAGAGACATTTGGATTGTTTCCAGGTTTTGGCTATTATGCATAAGCCTGTTATGAACATTTGTGTACAATTCTTGGTATGGATTTATGTTTTCATTTTTCTTGGGCAAATACCAAAGAAGTGGAATGGCTGGGTCATGCAGTAAATGTATCCTTAAATTTATAAGAAACTGACAAAGTGCTGTTCAAAGTACTGAACCATTTTTACCTCCCATCATCAATGGATGAGAATTATAGCTGCTCTACATCTTTGCCATTCTAGATGGTATATAGTGATACTTCATTATGTTTTTACATAGAATCTCCCCCATATTTATAGCAGCATTATTTACAATAGCCAAGATATGGAAGCAGCCCAAGTGTCCATCGATTGATGAATGGATAAAGAAGACATGGTATTTGGGTCATCTGGCTGGCTCAGTCAGTAGAGCATTTGACTTTTGACCTCAGAGTTGTGAGTTCAAGCCTCATGCTAGGTTTGGAACCTATTTTAAGAAAGAAAGAAAAGAAAGGAAAGAAAGAGGAAGGAAGGAAGGAAGGAAGGAAGGAAGGAAGGAAGGAAGGAAGGAAGGAAGGAATGTGGTATATATACACAATGGAATACTATTTAGCCATAAAAGAGAATGAAATCTTGCCATTTGCAATGACACAGATGGGGCTAGAGAGTATAATGCTAACCAAAATAAGTCAATCAGAGAAAAACAAATACCATATGATTTCACTCATATGTGGAATTTAAGAAACAATACAAACACAAGGAAAAAAATCAGAGTGAAAGAGAGACAAATCAAGAAACAGACTCTTAATTAGAGAGAACTTATTGTTGGCAGGGGTGTGGGGGTTGGGGGTTGGGTGAAGTGGGTGAAGGGGATTAAGGAGTGCCCTTGTGATGAGCACAGGATGATGTATGGAAGTGTTGAATTACTATATCATACACCTGAAACTAATATAATACTGCTTGTTAATTTACTAGAATTAAAATAAAAACTTCAGAAAAGTCCTTCAAATAAAAAATAAAAATAAAAAAATAAATAGAATTTCCGTAATGACCAATGATGTCGAGCATCTTTTCATGTATTTGTCATCTGTGTATGATGATGTATCCAAATCTTTTGCCCATTTTTTTATTAGTAGTTTGTCTTGTTGATATTGAGATGTAAGATTTCATTGTATATTCTGTAGTAAGTTTTTTGTTGTATACATGATTTCCAGTTATTTTCTCCCAGTCTCTGCCTTGCATTTGTGTCTTTTGAAGAGTGAGCATTTTTAATTTTGATAGTCAAATTTATAATTTTTTTCTTTAATACATTTATGCTTTTTATGCCCTATTTAGGATATTTTTTGCCTAACCAGAGGTCACTAACATTGTCTCCTGTCTTTTCTTCTAGAAGTTAGTATTACCTCTTGTATTTAGGTCTGTGACCTTTTAGAGTTGATTTTTTTTTTAATGGTATGAGGTAATGGTCAAGGTTCTTTTTTTTTTTTTTTGCCTATAAATATCTAATTGTTCCAGTACTATTTATTGAAAAGATTATCTTTTCTCTGTTGAATTACCTCCTCTTCTTTGTTGAAAATGAATTGGTCATATTTATATGTATATATTTGTAGATTCTCTCTTCTATTTCGTAACTAGATATATTTATCTTTATGCTAATACCATACTGTCTTAATTACTGCCTTTGTCACAAGCCTTGAAATCAGGTAGAATAAGACCTCCAATTTTGTTGTTCTTGTTCAAAATTGTTTTAATGATTTGATATTCCTTAATAGCTATGTGAGCTTGGGCAAATTACTTGTCCTGTCTATGCTCAGTTTCCTAATTTGTGAAATGAATAGTAATAAGACTATTATGAAGATTAAATGAATAAAACTCTTAGAACTGTTCCTGGCACATAGAACTCCATAAATATTGGCTAATATTATTCTTTTTCGGTTCAGTTAAAAGGGTAATGGTACGTTGAATCATCCTCAGACCTGGCAAAAATAATCCTAAAAGAGGAAACTATAAACTATTTTAAGATATAAACAAAAGTGTGAAAAATCCTTAATAAATTTCTAGCAAATAGTGCGGCAGAAATGCAATACTAGTCTTCCTTCTAAAATATTTATTAAATATAGGGGTGCCAGGGTGGCTCAGTCAGTTGAACGTCTGACTCTTGATTTTGGCTCAGGTCATGATCCCCAGGGTCATAGGATCAAGCCCTGTGTCATGCTCTGCATTGAGCATGGAGCCTGCTTAGGATTCTCTCCCTCTCTCTCTCTCTCTCTCTCTCTCTCTCCCCTCTCTCTCTCTCTCTCTCTCCCCCCTCTCTCTTTGTCTTCCTCTCCCTCCCTTCCTCCCCCCCATTCATGCTCTATCTCTCAAAAATATTTTTTTAATATTTATTAAATATAATAACTGGATATACCCTTAGGAGCATATTAATAGATATTAAGATTTATCTGATAAAATTGATTATCTAATTTTTTGAAGTTTCTAACCTTGATAAACCCTCAAACAACTAAAAATAGAATATTTCTAACCTCTGTTAAAATATTTATTTAAAACTATAAGAAAAATTAGGTTTATGTTTCTCAAAAAACAAGAACAAAGCAGTGATCCTAGAATCACTGTTATTTATTTATTTTTTTAAAGTTTATTTATTTTGAGAGAGAGCAGGAGAGTGTGAGTGGGGGAGGGACAGAGAAAGAAGGAGAGAGAGAATCCCAAGCAGGCTCTGCACTGTCAGTGCAGAGCTGGACACAGGGCTCAAACTCACGAATGATGAGATCATGACCTGAGCCTAAATCAAGAGCCAGACGCTTAACCAACTGAGCCAACCAGGCACCACTATTTGTTTATTTTTTAAGTAAGCTCTATGCCCATCTTGGGGCTTGAACTCACAACCCTGAGATCAAGAGTTGCATGCTTTACTGACTGAGCCAGCCAGGCACCCCAAACCATGGTTACTTTTTGTAGTATTGGATATGAAGACCTGAATTCTTTTTTAAAGATGAATATAGGACCACAAATTATAAACAGTCAAAGTTTTTTCTTATGCACTGCTTGTGAGAGTGTAAATGGGTATATTCTGGAAAGCTGTTTGGCAGTCTATGCTAAAGCTGAACACACTCTTACCCTATGACTCAACCATTTACTCCCAGGCACAAAACCAACTGAAATGCAGGCATATATTTACTAAATACTCGTACTGGAATGCTTATAGTGACGTCATTCATAATAGGCTTAAACTGGAAACTTAAAAAATGCTGTCAATAAGGAAATTGATAAATAAATCGTGGTATCGTCAACAATGGGCTATTATGCTGCAACAAGAATTAATGAACAACTACTCACAACTCTATGGATGAACCTCACAAACATAATATTGAATGGGAGAAGCCAGGTGTAAAATGCACACTGTATGATTTTATATATATCTCAAAAACAGGAAAAACTAATCTATCTATTTATCCTGGGTTGGGGGTACAGCTGGAAGGAGGCTCCAGGAGATCATCTAGGGTGCTCATTACAAGTGCAAATTCACCCTTTTGTGAATATTGTCATACTGAAATAGAATGTTTTAAAAAATTATTTTAGGGGCGCCTGGGAGGCTCAGTTGGTTGGGCATATGACTTCAGCTCAGGTCATGATCTCACAGTCTGTGAGTTCGAGCCCCGTGTTGGGCTCTGTGCTGACAGCTCAGAGTCTGGAGCCTGCTTCAGGCTCTGTGTCTCCCTCTCTCTCTGCCCCTTTCGCACTCACGCTCTGTCTCTGTCTCTCAAAAATGAATAAATGTTAAAAATTTTTTTTTTAATTATTTTAGTTTTTAACTTAAAAAAAAAAAAATAGGGGCACCTGGTTGGCTTAGTTGGTTAAGCATCCGACTCTTGATTTCAGCTCAGGTCATGATCTTGCAGTTTGTTTCAACCCTGCATCCCCACTGGCAGTATGGAGCCTGCTTGGAATTCTCTCTCTCTCTCTCTCTCTCTCTCTCTCTCTCTCTCTCTCTCTCTGCCCCTCTCCCACTCTCACTCTCTTTCAGAATAAATAAATAACCATTAAAAAAAAAAAAAAGTGAAACAGAATTGAGGTCCCAGAAATAGATGCCAAAATACATATCCATGTAATTTGTGACAAACTAAGTGTAGCAAATAATGTGAAAAAGTTCTTAGTTGAGATCATTGGAAGGACTATAGAAGGAATAAATTTAGATTCGCACCTTCTACCTTATGGTACAATGAATTCTGGCTGAATTAAAATGTTTTATTTTTTATTTGTATCTTTATTTTTATTTTTAAAGTTTATTTATGTTGAGAGAGAGAGAAAGCATGAGTGGGAGAGGGGCAGAGAGAAAGGGAGAGAGACTCCCATGCAGGCTCTGTACTGTCAGCACAGAGCCTGATGCAGGGTTTGGACCCACAAACCGTGAGATCAAGATCTTGATCTTGAGCTGAAGTCAGATGTTTAACCGACTGAGCCACCCAGGTACTCCAAAATGTTTTTTTTTTTTTTAAGTTTATTTATTTTAAGAGAGATAGAGAGAGACAGTCAGATAGACAGAGGGAGAGAGAGAATCCCAAACAGGCTCATTGCTGTAGCTCAGGAACTGTGAGATCATGACCTGAGCCAAAATCAAGAATTCCAATTCTTAACTGACTCAGCCACCCGGGCACCCCTAGTTGAATTAAAATGTTAAAATACTTTTACATCCAGGAAAAAATAATCAAGTATACATACCCCTGACATACTTTTATGACATAAACCAATGTTTGCGAACAGATGGATATGTAGATAGAATATGTTTTTTTAATTTCTGTAGGACAAATAACAAAGATAAAAGGAAAGTGACAAGATAGAGAAAATCACAATGAATATGAGAACTAAAAGTTAATATACAACATGTAAAGGAAATAAATGGTACAAATTTATGTTACAGTAACAAAGTCCCTTCAGGGCATAAGGAAATTACTTAAGAGTTTGTTCATGTGCACTATACTTTGTAAAAGTGAAAAATTAGAGTCAGTCTGCATGGCTATCAAGAGAATGGTTAATAAATTAATAGGTATAATAAACATAATAGATATTCCTAAGCAGCATTAAAAAAATGAGTTACACTCATTAACACAGAAAGATATATGTGAAGTTTTAAGTGAAAAAATAAGTTACAGAGTACAGTGTGATTACATTTCTGTAAAAAAATCATGTTATGAACATTTGCAAATATATGTATGGTCACATATAGAAAAAGTTCTGGAAGGATGTATAACAATCTTTTAACAGTGAATACTCTAGGAGATTGAATTAAGAGAGTATTTACAAGTTAGGAAGCCTTACTGTTTACTTCATACCCGCCTGTATTCTATTATATTTGTGTGTTGCTTTTACAATTAAATTTTGAAAGTCTGTATAAAAGGAAAGATAACCTAACTATGTATTCAGGTTCACCAATAATTTAAGCTTTGAAAATGAAGACCCTTTTGAGTCAGTTAAAGCTTTATATTGAGATGTCTGCAAAGAAATCATTCTCTATTTCTTAAAGGGGATAACATCTTTCTGGAGAGCAATTTTGCAATCCATAACAAGAGCTATTAAAATGAGCATATCTTTTGATCCTAAAGCCCTACTTCAGGGAATATATCCCAAGGAAGTAACTCAAAAAGAAAAAGAAATTGTATAAAAATGTTTATAGCTATATTATCTTTAAGGAAAAAGTGGAAATAATCCAGAAGCAAACTGAAGTAGATTAAGAACAGTAGAATATTATATCACTAAATAATTCCCAAGAAGACTTTATATGTGTGTGAAAAAGCATATGAAATGAATTTTTTGGGAAAAGTGGAACTCCAATACAAAACTGTATATACACTGATAAGAATGGACCACAAAGATACGTAAATCCTTGCTATTTTAAGATAAAGGAATTCTGATTTATGTTTTAAGTGTTTTAAAATGCGATAACATATTGATCTTCTGATTAAAAAAAAAAAGTATTAGATGACCTAATAAGATTGCTATCAGCTCCATGCTTTTATAATTTCAAGAAAATGAAATTGAAAGTAAAGTTTCTTTTACTTCTTTTCCTTCTCCCTCTAGTACCATTCAGATTCTTCTCAGCTTAACATTCTCCTTGGACTATTTCCATTAATGAGGCGTTCTACCGGTCATTTTGTTTTGGAAAGACAAAATAAAAATTTAGAGAAAAAGAAGAGAATGTAGTAACTTTCTTTTTTTTTCATGTTTATTTATTTATTTTAATTGAGAGTGAGTACAGTTGGGGGAAGGACAGGGGGAGAGAGAGAGAGAGAGAGAGAGAATGAATCCCAAGCAGGCTCCACACTGTCAGCACATAGCCCAATGTGGGGCTTGAACTCATCAACCGTGAGATCATGACCTGAGCCCAAGTCGGATGCTTAACTGACTGAGCCACACAGGCGCCCCAAGAATGTAGTAACTTTCATTCTCCATGTCCATTTATATTAAACATTTTACAAGCAACATGTTTACTTTTGCTTATTCAGCCTTCCAGATAGTTCTGGGGAGTAAAGTATCCTTCTCCCCCATAATCTAATGAAGGCATTAAGTTGAAGGGTTAAATACCTTCCATAATACCCCAAGGAAGCATGTGTAAGACAGGGATTATAATGAGACCCCCTTACTTGTGCTGTTGAGCCTGGATGCCATTCTGTAGCATGGCAATGCAGGAATGAGATCAATTCACTTTTTTAAGAGCTGGACTGAAGGTCAGTTTGCTTTTCCTTCATGAGTCCAGTTATTTAAGCCGTATACATTTTCTGAAGAACAATTTCTGGAAGCAATTGTAGAAGCATCTTATACCACCAACAGGTAGAACTGAGTAGAATCTGACTTAGATTGTCCGAAGAGAAGTTGTCATTAGAGAGAAGTTCTACTTACTTCCCTTTTGCTACCTCTAAATCCATGTGTAGCCCCTCATTTGTTCACTCTGCTGCAAAATACAGCATCACAGAAGGACATGGTGTGTCATCAGTTCTAAAACTGAACAGAATGTTTCCTCAGTTAGTAGGTGGAAAAATTAACTTTAAGTAAAGTCTTTATGTAAGTTCTATGAAATATCAACACATAGATTTGTGGTCTGTTTGATAATCATGTTTATATCACTTATTTGGTATTAATTGGGGCCATTTTAAACTTTCTAAATTTCTGTAAGAATTATCCTAATTCTATGATTCGGTGGAAAATATTTACACTCATGAAATTCAAGTTCAAAATTTTGTTCTACCACTTACAAGCTGTGTGACCTTGGGCAATTTGCTCATGTGTAAATGGAGATAATAATCCCTGTCTTATCTGACCCCTAGGCTGATTGCAAGGTTCAAAGAGATAATGTATGTGAAAGTATTTAGCAAACTTTCAGGGGTGTTAGAAATATTACTGTTCAAGTTATGAAAGTCATTAAGACCTTACCTGTTTGCAGCAATGGTAAGCACATCTCTCCAAATGCTAGAAAAGTATCTGAAACGCTGTGTGCCTTTTTCACATGCACTAACCTAGATCCATGAATAGGCCAATGAGCATTCTGATTGATACATTAATTTGATCCCTCCATTTATACTTTTGGGAAAATATATAGATGCTTTATGTTAACAGCAGGTTTGTCTGGATACAGCAGAAAAACCTAAAATAATATGGTTTGAACAAGTTAGATTATTTCTCTTTTGTGGAAAAGAGTCCATGACTGGTATGATATGCTCCAAGGTATAATCAGGGACTCAGGTTCCCATCTTTTTGCTCCAACATCTTAACCAGAGATTCCATCTTTTACCTCACGATCCAGGAGTAGTAAATAAGGGACATCTTTCAGCTGAATCAGTTCCATTTAAGTATTATCTAGAAGACCCACACAATATTGTGCTTTTATTTTATAGCTTAATCACATGACTAAAGTCTGGCTACAAAAGAAGCTGAGAAACTATGATTTTTATACCAGTGGCCATGAGCCCAGGTAAAAATTGGAGTATGTTTCTAAAGAGGAAGAGGTAGGCAACTAGCAGTCTTTGTCACAGCCTTATATAAATATATGGATGTCTTCTGTTATAAATTGTCCTCCCCTTTCCTCCCCAGCACAGGCATGCACACACACACGTGCATGCACGTGCACATGTGTGTACACACGCACACACACACACACACACCCCTCTCACATTCACATATACACTGCCTATTTTATTTCCTGGATAAATTAGTCCACTCCAGTGATCCTCTGCCCAGAAGTTCTTTTCTGATGCTGATGCTTGGTGATTAATACCAACTTCAGGAGAGTGGTCAGTTGAGATCAGTAAGCAGAAAGCTCTCTGGTTTTTTTTCAGTATAGCCAGTTGGTCAACAGAATAAAGTGACTATATGTGTACTCAGCACTATGCTTGATACTGCAAAAGATCTATACAGGATATAATATAGACTCTTCCTCCTGTGTTTGATCTTAGTAAATGGAGCCATCGTATTCCCAAATGCCCCAGAAGGGAGCCCAGAAATCATCCTAAATTCCCTCTCATCTTTTACTTCTCATAGTCAATCAATTACCAACTTCTGTTGGTTATCCCTCTTTTGTTTTGATCTGTCATTCTTACTGCAACTTCCCTAAGTCAGGTCTTTGTTATTTCTGGCCTGGACCATTTCAACAACTGCTTGAGTTATATCTGTACCTCTGTACTTGTATCTGTACCTTTCTCCCTCCAGTTCTTCCACAGTGCTGCCAGAGTAATCTTTCAGAAATAGAATTCTGATTGTCACTTTCTTGCTCAAAATCCTTCAGTGGTTTCCCCAAATCTGTGCTCTTTATAAGGCCTTTTGTAATGATGATGGTGTCTAGGCTTATATCTTAGCAGTACTGAACTGTGTTTAGTTTTTCAGATCTGCCATGCAAATATGAAAAATATCTTGGGGCTCCTGGATGGCTCAGTCGGTTGTGTCTGACTTCAGCTCAGGTCATGATCTCACAGTTCGTGAGTTCGAGCCCTGCGTCAGGCTCTGTGCTGACAGCTTGGAGCCTGGACCCTGTTCCGGATTCTGTCTCCCTCTCTCTCTCTGCCCCTCCCTCGCTCATGCTCTGTCTCTCTCAAAAATAAACAAACATTAAAAAAAATTAAGGGGCACCTGGGTGGCTCAGTTGGTTGAGCATCTCTTGGTTTCAAGCTCAGGTCACGATCTCACGCTTCATGGGTTCGAGCGCCACATAAGGCTCTGCACTGGCAATACTGAGCCTGCTTGGGATTCTCTCTCTCTGCCTCTCTCTTTGTCCCTCCCCCACCTGTGCTGTCTCTGTCTCTCTCAAAATAAATTAACTTAAATTTTTAAAAAAATATCTTCATCTTTCTGCATGTGCTGATATGTCTGTATTGAATATCCTCCCTCCACTTGTTCACGTGGCAAATTCTTTCATCTTCTTTCTCAGCTTAAATAGTCCTCCTCTGAAACTCTTTATCTAAGGCAACAAAGCAACTCTTTCTCTTTACACTTTTTATATATACCTCCTTTATAACAATTATCATACTATATTATAATCATTAACTTGTGTGTCTGTTGCTCAACAGATGGTAAGCTCCTCAAGGACAAAGACAACACTTAGATATTAAATAAATAATTATTAAACAAATAAAGCAATGTTTTCAATTGCATTGCAATATAGTTGAAGACATTTACAGATGAAATAAGTGTAACACAGTCAGTATGCTATCAAGTGCTATGTAATAAGTAATAGGAATTCAGAAAAAAAAGAGATCACTGGAAATTGGAGGAACTAGGGAAGGAATCAAAGAGAATATATCTCCAATAGGGAAAATAGCAAAGTGATTTGCGCAGGAAAAACTAAAAATTCTAGGGACATATTTTTATGTTCAGTAATGTCTGTATAAGGGAATACTTATAATGTCAAAACAAAGTACTACATTAAATTTTGAAAAATATAATATTAAGTAAACAAAAAAGGAAAGAAAAATGAGAAAGGAAAAAAAACCAAGAAAATACAAGGGGTATATTGGTTTAATTTTGAACCTTTTTATCTATACATGTCTTTAGTTCCTTTTACTTTAGTTTTTTTCTCCTCTCTGAGGAAATCAAAGTCCCACTGTATAAATGCTTTGTTAATACTACTGTAGGGGCACCTGGGTAGCTCAGTCAGTTGAGTGCCCGACTCTTGATTTCGGCTTAGGTCATGATCTCATGGTTGTGAGATCAAGCCCCATGTCAGGCTCTGTGCTGAGCATGGAGCCCCCTTGGGATTCTCTCTCTCTCTCTCTCTCTCTCTCTCTCTCTCTCTCTCTCTCTCCTCCTCCTCCTCCTCCTCTTCCTCCCCCACCCCTGTTCCCCCATCACACACACACTCTCTCTTAAAATAAATAAATAAGCTTAAAAAATACTACTATATTGCCTATAAGAATCTGCATGGTCTCTGGAATATTATTCAGCCATAAAAAAGAATGAAATCTTGCCATATGCAACAACATGGATGGAGCTAGAGAGTATAATACTAAGTGAAACCAGAGAAAAACAAATACCATATGATCTCATGCATATGTGGAGTTTAGGACACAAAACAAACAAGCAAAGGTAAAAAAGAAAGACAGACCAAGAAACAGACAACAAACTGATGCTTACCAGAGGAGAGAGGGGTGGGGAATGGATGATAGGTGATGGGGATTAAAGAGCACCCTTATCATACTGAGCACTGAGCAATATATAGAATTACATACAATCACTATATTGTACACCTGAAACTAATGTAACACTGTGGGTTAACTATACTGAAATTAAAATAAAACCATAAATAAAATTTAACAAAAGGAAAGACTTTGAATAAGCCTTTCTCAGGAGAAGACATACATATAGCTAATAAACACATGAAAAAGTGCTCAATATTATTATTCACCAAAGAAATGCAAATCAAAGCCATGAGATACTACTTCAAACTAAGATGGGTAAAATACAAAGTTGGGCAATGACAAGTATTGGCAAGAATGTGGAGAAATTACACGCTCATTCATATCTGGTAGGATTATAGAATGACATAGCCACTTTTGAACACAGTTTGGCGATAAAACATACAGTTACCATATGATCAGCACTTCTACTCCTAGGTGTATCCCCATGAGAATTAAAAGGGTCTGTGCAAAAATCTGTACACAAATATTCGTAGCAGCATTGTTCATAATAGCCAGAAGGTGAATACAATTGATGGATGGATAAACAAAAGGTGGTAAACTCAGAATGAAATGTGTTCAGCAAGAAAAAGAATGAAGTATTGACACAAGCTACAATATAGATGAACCTCAAAAATGAGATGCTAAGTGAAAGAAGGCGGTCACAAAAGGCCACGTATTGTATGATTCCATTTATAGGAAATGACCAAAGTAGGCAAATCAGTAGAGACAAAAAAATAGATGAATAGTTTCCAGGGTCTAGGAGAAGAGGGCATAGGAACTGACTGCAAATGGGTACTTATTTTGGAGGGTTGAAGAAATGAAGAAATTAGGTAGTGGGGATGGCTGCACAACTAAAAACTGTTGAATTGTACATGTTAAAAAGGGTGGATTTTATGGTGAGAGAATTATATCTCAATAAAGCTGTTACTAGAAGAATCCACTGGCATGCCTGGCTGCTCAGTCAGTGGAGCGTGAGACTCTTGACCTTGGGGTTGTGAGTTCAAGCCCCACATTGGGGGTAAGAGTTCACTTAATAATAATAAAATAAAAAGAAAGAAAAAAGAAAAGAATCCACATTGTCTCAACCTGCAATCTTTTTAACTGTGCACATTTACAGTATTAATATATGCTTATATATACATACTTAATATACACTATATATATTGTACATGTATACATATGCTTTAACTAGGTCATACATTCAGAGGTTCAAAAAATATATAATGAGACATGCATTGAGAGGAATTCTTCCCACTCTGTCCCAATTTACCCCTTTCTTCCTCTCTTATGCTCTGTAGACAACTGCTTTTATTCAACTAGCTCTTTTATTTAAAAAAAAAAAAACACACATACTGTATTTATTTTTGAAAGAAAGAGACAGAGTGTGAATGGGGGAGGGGCAGAGAGAGAGGGAGACACAGACTCCGAAGCAGGCCCCAGGCTCTGAGCTGTCAGCACAGAGCCCAACGCGGGGCTAGAGCCCAACGCGGGGCTTAAACCCACGAAAGCAAGTTCATAACCTGAGCTGAAGTTGGACTTCCAACCGACTGAGCCACCCAGGTGCCCCTAATGTTTACTTATTTTTGAGAGAGAGATAGAGCACAAGCAGAGGAGGGACAGGGAGAGAGGGAGACACCGAATCCGAAACAGGCTCCAGGCTCTGAGCTGTCAGCACAGAGCCCAGCGCAGTGTTCGAACCCGTGAACTGTGAGATCATGAACTGAGCTGAAGTTGGACACTTAACTGACTGAGCCACCCAGGCACCCCTCAACTAGCTCTTTTAAATCTATATGATAGGATTATATTTTGTTTCTCCTAAGTTTCCAGTACTGCTAAGCCATTTTTTTTCTGTGATATGATCTCTTTCTTTACTTTTTCTAAAATGCACTCTTTTTCTGCCTTTATCAGAAAGGCATGTAATAATTTGCCTCCTTTGGCTGTCTCCAAACTAAGGTCTTAGTATAATCCAGTGGTCTGATTATCAGTACTTAGATTATCTTCTAGCCAACCATCATATTAAATAAAGGTAACACTTTCTTTGTAATATTATCATTTGTCACTTACAGAACAAGACAAAATTTATTTATAATTTTTCCTGGATTATAATTGGTACAAGAGATCTCAACAGACTATCAGTAGGATAAAAGAAGCCAGGATAATATAATTTGACTATTCCATTTGGAAGGTTGGGTTCAGGGACACCTGGGTGACTCTGTAGGTTGAGCGTCTGGCTCTTGGTTTCGGCTCATGTCATGATCTCAAGGTTCATGGGATCGAGCCACATGTCAGACTCTGTGCTGACAGCACGGAGCCTACTTGGGATTCTCTTTCTTCCTCTTCCCCTCTCCCTGCTTGCTCATGCTCTTGGTCTCTCTTTCCCTCTCTCTGCCTCTGCCCCACACACTCTCTCTCTCTCTCTCTCTCTCTCTCAAAATAAATAAATAAACACTTAAAAAAATTGTTAGAAGGTTGGGTCCATAGTATGAAAAAAAGTATTTGAAAATAATTTAGTTTTGCCATGACTTATTTGCTTGCTTTGTATAAACAAAAACTTTGGCAATGTGGTTATAGATAGAAATATGAAGAACTTCAGAACTGCATTTGAGCAAGCCCAAGTACTTTCCATTGCTGAATCAAGAGTGAAAAGAATGAGGAAGGATTTCAGTTTCCTTTTTTTTTTTTTAAGTTCCATTTAAGTAATGTCTCTACCTCATGTGGGGCTCAAACTCATGACCTTGAGATCAAGAGTCACAGGCGCCTCCAACTGAGCCAGCCAGGCATCCCTTCAATTTCTTTATCTATAAAATAATGGGAGTTGAACGATATGATCTTAAAATCCTTCCACTCCTTAAGCTTGTGCCATTGAGGAGCAGTGGTGAGAATAGTAATGAAGTGATTGGCTACTGGTTCCAAGTTTAGTACAACCAAGAGAGGCCAGTGGGACAATCTGTGGGAGGACGTAAGTGATTTCAAGTCCTAGTGAAGAGGAATAGTGTGTTCAATGGACATGGAGGAGGACAAGGAGTTTTCAGGTCAGGGGATTTGATAGGCCATCATTGTGAAAGAAACCCCACCATGTTCTCCTGGGAAGAGAGATGTGGGTTCTGGGTTCTTCTTCTTTTTTTTTTAACATGTAGGTCACGAACTCTCAGGGGAGCTATAGGTGAGCCTTAGGAGGTTCTCAAATGCTCTAAATTATGTAGAACATATTAAATTATATGCATTTTTTTCTGTGAGAAAGTATTTGCAGCTTTAAGTAGATTCTTATCATGACCTAACCCCCCCCCAAAAAAAAAGCCACTCACTCTTAAAATAATGGGGTGCCTGTGGCTCAGTTGGTTAAGCTTCCAACTTAGGCTCAGGTCATGATCTCATGGGTTATGGGTTCAAGTCCCATGTCGGGCTCTGTGCTGACAGATCAGAGCCTGGAGTCTGCTTCAGATTTTGTGTTTCCCTATCTCTCTGCCCCTCCCCTGCTTTCTCTCTCTCTCTCTCTCTCTCTCTGTCTCTCAAAAAGTAAACATTAAAAAAAAAAGAAGAAAATCTAGAAATGAATGATAAAGACTCCTAATGATTAAGACGGAGAAAGAGGGACACTTCAGTGACCCTGCAGTGGGTAAATATGGTCATTGTGATATGGTCAGCTGGGTTTCAATCACAAGACATAGAAGTAAGGGGTGAGGAAAATGAATAGAGTAGAGCAGAATTTGCCATCAGGCAGTTTTGAGTCTTGGCTTGCCATTATTAGCTGGGTGACCTTGGGCAAGTTCATAACCTCTGTAAACCTTGATTTCCTTAGCTGTAAAATGGGGATAGTAAATATCTACCTGAAGTGGTGGTTGTGAAGGTAAAATGAGATAACACAGCTGGAGCACATAGTACAGTACCTCTCCCCTCACAGGTTTTAGATTTTGTATATTTATTTTAAGGCCCTTATTGTACATTTTATTCTGAAAGACTGGTCCATCTTCAGAGAACCACTCAGTGATCCTCACACTCAAGAAGATCATGTCTTATTAAGTGGTTAGTTTAGAGGTTCTTTCCCATGCAGATTTGCAAGCCGGCTGTGTAAAAAAAAAACCCACATTGGAACTTGTTGCCTGGCAGCACGTGTCCCTGAGTGGTAGTACATGGCTTGCATTGTAATGTCATCAGTGCAGGGGCCAGCTGGCTGAACATGTACTGCCACATGGGCTAGGGACTCCATTCCTCAACAAAACAGCAGCCAGCACTAGGGTTAACAGAAAATGACAAACCAGGCATGGATGAGGGAGGCGCCAGCAGAGCAGCGGGATGTCCTTTGATTTGCTTCTGTTATTTGCATGTCTTTCTTGTGATGTCTGTGAAATGTTCAGAATGACAAAGTTTTTAAAAGACCTGCTGACTCCGCCTGAAAAATGTGAAAAACCTCCCGTTTAGAGACCTATTATGTCCAGCTAGCCTGCATTTTCTATATCTTTTTCTTCATTTTTTATTAATGCAAACATTTGCATGAAGACAGAACCTTTGTTTCTTAAAGAGTTCATCTGCCCCTGCTGCTCACTGGCCCTGCCACGCAAGAGCACAACAGAACCTTTGTTATGCTTGCCGCAAAGCTGTTTATGAACGGTGGCTTACTGAGGACTGCTTCCTGTGCTGGGTGCTTCCATTTTGTCTAAAAAGAAAAAAAGAAAATCGTTCTTAGGAGTGAAAAGAATTTGGACTTGCTTTTATTCAAGTCTTGGATGTTGAAATGACAAGCAGCCCCCAAATTTGTGAGGAACTGGTAATTGCATCGAATGCATTTTTTCACTTTACCTTGAACATAATGAGGCTCTTAGTAACAATGGAAGGAACAAGTGCTTTCTCATTGGAATAGAGGGAAGGAACAGTAAAAAGGCAACAGAAGGAGGGGTTGAGAACTGGACAAAAGTGGCTTCCTGTAAGAACCCTAATATTGTAACAGAATGTGTTTTGGTACTTAGTGTTTCCCACCTGGGAGGCACAATCCTGAAATGGTTGAGTTGAATAAAGAATAACACCACAGTGTATAAATAGTGATACAGTTTATGTATTCATTCAGTAAATATTTGAATGACTGGTATGTGGAAGACACTGAATGGTCCTGGGTGTTAAAGGGGATAAAAGATAAATGAGTCATGGTAACTATCAGTCTTTAATGAGTAGGGAGTCTAACAAAGAAGGTAACACATGTAGAACACAAATAACTCTGTATCAAGGTAGAAAGTGCCATTGGAAATATTTAAAATAGGTGTTTAGGGAGATCAGGAAAAGAAAGATTACTTCTGGATCGGGGAGAATCAGGGAAAGCTTCACGAAAAAGGTGGCAGTTGACTTGAGCTTGGCAGGAAAGGGAGGCTTGGACATGGCAATGTAGCTGAGAGTGATGATGAGTCAAAAATTATGTTGGTCTGGTAAAAATTGGTCCCTAAGTATATTTCCATAGGGTACTTTGGTGTTTAGGCTATTAATTTAGATGATATGGTAAGCATTGGCATGAGTTTTCTGTGTAAACTGAATTAGGGCTGGCCTAGCCTATGCTGTTCCATTCACCCTATGACTTTTGTACACTTTGGCCTCAGCCTCTAGAGTCTCTATAAATATCTACAATAGTATCTTTACTTTCATCACAAAAATAGTAACTCAAAGGGATTATTGGGCATTATTACAGCCATATCTCATAAGCAGGGTGTAGACAGAGTTCTGAGTGGGGATTTGACACTTGAGACTCTCATTTGAAAGAGAATCCCTACCTCCATAGGGAGGCAGTATCAAGCAGAAGAGAGAGGATCAGGAATTCTAAGCCCATGAGTTTTCAGCTGCCTTAAATTAGAACTTATTTCTGTACCTTTCTGCCATTAGACTAAATGAGGTCCTTTTATTGTTATATGAGCTGTTGTGAGTGCCAGCTAGTTCCTGTGAAATAGTTTGAATGCAAAATGCCAAGAAATTGATAAGTTATTGCATTAGTACCTTGTTGCATCAAAACCACTAATCTGTATACTCATAGTTAATTGCATCCCAAATAAAATTGCTAATAATCTGTAAATGCATGGGTTTCCCCAAAGGCTACAACCTTTGATGACTATACAGCACAATTAATTTTTACCTTGTAACTTAAAATTTTTTTAATGTTTATTCATTTTTTGAGAGACAGAGACAGAGCATGAGGGGGGGAGGGATGGAGAGAGAGGGAGACACAGAACCGGAAGCAGGCTCCAGGCCCTGGACCGAGAGCACAGAGCCCGATGCGGGGCTCAAACCCATGAACCGTGAGATCATGACCTGAGCCGAAGTTGGACGCTTAACTGACTAAGCTACCCAGGTGCCCCTCACCTTGTAACTTTAATGCTTCCCTGCCTGACATGACATTCATTATGAGTGGCACTTGATTTACTCCGTGTTTGTCAGTTTATAGGGTTTTATTTAACTTGTGGTTTTATGAATGTTTATGGAGTTGATTTGGTAACAATACTGCTCTACAAGTAACTGTTTTTGCAAAGCTGTTGTCATGACAATTATTACGTGGGTTCTTCATGTGTCCCATAGATTGTAACTGTGGGAAACTTAAGTGCCACTTCAGATTTCTCTGATGTTCTCAGTACACTTTGTTATGGTCAGCTGAGTACTTTAAGTTTGGATCTCTGTAAATGCCTCCTTAAATTTTTTTTTTTTTTTTTTTTTTCTGTAGCTTCTGGCACATGAAATTACAAGACTCCAAACTACTAATTCTGTATTATGAGATTTAGGCTAGAAATACTGAAGCAATAGGATGTAGGTACTTAGCCTTCATTGACATCCCTCAAATATCAAAAATCACCAGTTTTAGGAAGAAGGGAAGAAGGAAGGATTAATGGCTGACTAGAGACTCTTTGAATGTCAAAGCACTCAGCTTTGCACAGCTGTTAACTTGTACAATACCTCTATTGGTTGAGGGAAATAGACCTCAGTTTTCCGTCCTCCATTTTACATAAAGATCTTTAGTGACCTCTTGTTTTCTGGTTGTCACAGGTGATGTTAACATATGTGTGATGTTTTGTTTGCCCCCAGCATGTCTTTTAGTATTTGAGTTTGACCAGCTGTATAGCAGCACTGTGGTGGTTTGGATGCCCAAATGCATTTTATTAGTTTTGTGTGTTTTATAATGAACTTTTAATGTGAAAGATCTTTTCTTAATTTGTAGCTCTGTCCTTAGAAAATTCCATTTGACACATGTCATGCTGCACAGATAGATAGCTTTTTAAGGGCTGTGGTATAGTGCAGTCTTGACCACAGGCCTGGATTCAAACCTGTCTCTGCTACTCACTAGACCGTTAACCTTTGGGTAAGTTACATATCTGAGTCTTCCGTTTTTCATCTATAAGATGGAGATAAAAGAAAAGTACCCATCTCATAGGTTTGTTGTGAGAATTAAATGAATTAAGAGCCATAAAATGCTTAGAAGACTGTCTTGCACAGAGAGTTTAATAAATGTTAGCTGTTGTTATTATTATATTTATAGGTTTAACTACCAGTAAGCAAACCCTATAATGATTAAGAGCTATTAGAGAAGGGAAGCCTCCTGCATTTATATCAAGGATGTTTATCAGGATATTTGTATGCAGTGTGTGATTCACTTACAATTTTTTCTGGGCTCCCAAAGTTAAACTTGACACACAGCTGTTTTATATTTGGAGCTAGTTAATGTTTGAAGAGGCCTGATTTGGGGTTAACACTTTTACTTTATTTTTGTCTATGGTAAATTTTAAATTTCTTTTTATATTATGCTCACTATGTTAATTGTGAATTCATGATTTGGTAAGGGACACAGTTACTTAAACTAAAGATCATACTAGAAAAAAAATAGTTGGAGTAGAGAGGGTCTATCTGAACAATACACAAAGCACAAAAAGCACAGTAAAATACTTTTGACTATATCAACATTTAAAATGTCTGTACAATGCAAGATACCACAAACAAATTGAAAGAAAAGCCATAAGATAGATATATATATTTCCAACATATATAGAATTAGAAAAAAAAACTACAAATAAAGGAGAAGAAAGAAGAACCAGAGAGGAAAATGGGCAAAGGATACTGGCAGATTATTCACAGAAGAAGAAATACAAATAAACATGTAAATATGCTTAACTTAATTTGTACTTAAGAAGACTAAAGTAAAAACAAGAGTGAAAAGCTATTTTATAACTGTTAAATTGGCAAAATTACAAAGTCTTGGACCAAGGATAGTGAAAACAGATATTCTCATGGCTGGGAAGAATATAAATTGGAATAACTCTTTGTAAAGCAATTGTATATATGTAAGTAAACATGAAGATGAGGAGTAAGGGGAACCCTTGTGCAATGCTGGTGGGATGATAAACTGGTGCAGCCACTATGGAAAACAGTATAGAGGATCCTCAAAAAATTAAAATAGAACTAGCCTATGATCCAGCAATTCCATTTCTGGGAATATATCCAAAGGAAATGAAAACACTAAGTCAAAAAGATAACTGCACCCCAATGTTCATTGCAACATTATTTACACCAGTTAAGACATGGAAACAGCCTAAATGCCCATCAGTGGATGAGTGGATAAAGAAGTTGTGGTGTATACATACAGTGGAATATTATCCAGCTACAAAAAAATGAGGAAATCCAACCATTTGTAACAACATGGGCGGATCTTGAAGGTGTTATGTTAAGTGAAATAAGTCAGGGAAAGACAGATACCGTATGATTTCACTTATATATGGACTCTAAAGAAAACAACAAACGAAAACTCAAACTCATTGAAGAAGAGATCAGACATGTGGTTGCCAGAAGCAGTGTGGGAGAGGGAATCAGAGGGAGGTGGAGGAGAGGCAGGGTGTAGATTTCTAGTTATAAGATAAATGAGGACTGGGGATGTAATGTATAGCATAATGACTATGGTTACCACTGCTGTATGATACATGGGAAAGTAGTTAAGAGAGTGAATCCTAAGAGTTCTCATCACAAGGAGAAAAATGTTTTTTCTTTTCTTTTTATTGTACCTATATCATGACTGTTAGCAAAACCTATTGTGATAATCATTTCATAATATATGTAAATCAAACTGTTGCTCTCTCTGCTTTAAACTTATAGGATGATGTTTGTCAATTATTTCTTAATAAAACTGGAAAAAAACCCACAAAGATATGTGCATACTGTCACATGCCAATTTCATAGAAAAACTTCCACATATGCACAGGGAACCATGTACAAGAATGTTCAACACAGCAAGATTTGCTATAGTGAAAATATGAAAACAACTTAAATATTTATTAATAGAGAAATATTTGCCATTGAGAAATACTGCAAGGGTAAGTTGGTTCTGTATTATTTTATAAATGATCTCCAGAAATGGTTGAGTGAAAAAAAAGCAAGGTTCAGAAAAATATGTGTCATTTATTTAAAAACAAAACTAAACCAAGCTCACAAATTATGTATTTTTTAAAGTGTGCATACCAACCTGATAACAACTGTTGTCAATGGGAACAGGGATTGGTTTTTAGCTTTTTCTCTACTGTTGGAATCTTTAAAAATAATTACATGTGTAATTAGAAATAAACATTAAAAAAATAATTTAAAGACCATAAAAATGCTTTTAAGTCTCTGGTTTACCAATTTAAGCTTCTTTTCTAGTATTTATAATGGATAGCCAGAATTTCTCGATAATACAGTATAAAATGGGACACTTTGTAGGGTTTTGGATTTTTCTTATTTTGTTTTGCTTTTTGTTTTTGAGGGGTTGTGGGTTATAGTGGAAGAGTATAGGCTTTGGCATGCACACCTACATCAGCCATTGGTTAAGACTTTAGCAGGTTCCTTAATCTCTCTGAGCTTCAAAAAAGTCTATTACTTACCTCATTGAGTTGTATAAGGATTACACGTACTGGCTTTCCTCATTTCCCACCTCCTTTGGTCAGAGGAAATTGGTCTAATGTGGTCTAAGATCAAAGATGGTCTTGTATGGGTGATAAAATATGTCACCAGAACTTACTGTATCCCTGCATCAGGACATCTGAGTAAAGACGGAGGATGGTAAATAATTAATTTTAGAGGCCTATTAACATTTTAAACGAGTAAGCCATCTATTTGCACTTCACAAGATCAAATCAAATCATGCTAGTGATTTATAAATGATCTTGAACTTGAAGCTTCTAAACAGTTTACATGACAAGTTGTGTGGTTAACAGGGTTACTTTTCTTATCTCAGAGAACAAACAGTCTTAATTTAATTCAACATGTGTGCCAGCCAGCATCTGAATCTCAAGAGGCTTCAAAAACTAAAATGTTTCTCAGGAGGACTCTGGCAAGGGAGGAAAAAGCCAGATTTAAAGTTGAATATATGTATATTCTGTGCTTTTCACATATACTGCTGTTGCTTTTATGTGTATCTATTAATATCATATGTAGTAGTTCATGTGAATATTTTCCCAGTGAGACTTGTTTATTCTAGTATAGGGATTCTGTATTAAACAATAATAAAATGAGTGGTCTAATTAATGTAGGTGGAAATTCTAGGCCCCTCAAGCAATAATTTCTAAATGAGACCCTTTATTTGATTGCAAAACAAACAAGCTAATACTTTCATGGTATTTATGCTTGGGAAGAGAGTTGAAAAGAAATAGTTCTGGACTTTCCCCATGTAAATTAGAGCCTCTTGAGTAATTAGCAGTTAATAAGTGAATGCTTCCTACAAGTTTAAAGGTTATAGCTGAAATGGGCATATGATTATGTATATTATTATATGTGTAGGGTTTATATAACTCAGGAATCCTTGAAGATAATCTGTAAGCATCCTTGGTTGGGCGAACAGAACTTTAAGTGAGTGGGGGTGGCTTTTGTAAGTTGGCCGCTTGGTGGTTTACTAGTGTTGAAAACCTACTGTCTTGTGAGTTTTGCGATGGCTGGGAGTGGTACATAGTAACAACTATAGTGATAACGACAATAATAAAAATAATCGCTAATATTTATTGTGTACTTACTATGTGCCAAGCACTATGCCAAGATTATTACATATTTCATTTAATTCTCACTTTAAGCTTAGGTGAGGTACTATTCCCCAATTTTATAGAAAAGGGCAGAGAGATTAGGTAACTTACTTAAAATCAGAATTAATAAGTGCCAGCGCTAAAAATCAAATCCCAGTCAGCCTGACTTCAGAGTCCATGTTCTTAACCATTGCAAAACATTGCTGTGTCATTTTAATCTGTAGAATCAGTATGTAGCAGTATTGACATAATCATTAATGTGTTACTTTTTGTATATACCAAATATTTTCTAAAGAAGTAGTTCATTATTAGATATACCATTCTTTTTTTTCTTTTATTTTTTAACGTTTATTTATTTGAGACAGAGACAGACAGAGCATGAGCAGGGGAGGGGCAGAGAGAGAGAGGGAGACACAGAATCCAAAGCAGGCTCCAGCCTCTGAGCTGTCAGCACAGAGCCCAATGTGGGGCTCGAACACATGAACTGTGAGATCATGACCTGAGCTGAAGTCAGATGCTTAACCGACTGAGCCACCCAGGCAGCCCTAGATATATCATTCTTAGAATCATACACATTTTATAGCAGGAATGACTGTGGTATAAAGAGATTAAGCCATCAGCAGGAGGCAACAGAACCAAGAAGTTTCTGATCCACAATTGCCTTCCTTTGCAAGGTTCATATAACAATCATACAGTGTTACATATATTTCACTTTGATTTTTCAGTGCAGCACGTTGAAGTTATAAGTGCTTATCTCAGAGAGTGATGGTATCTGAGCAAGACAGGACCTTGGCCTTTGTGTGGATTTCAGAACAATAGAGCCTCATTGGTACATGCTGGAAAACTTAATCCCGGGCGTGTTGTAGGAATCACGGCAAAGCAGAAGAGGAAAAGCCAATCTGAAATGTTTTTCTTTTTCCAAGGAGGGCAGCTAAGGTGCCCAGATATCTTTGCCCTCTGGGGATGCAGGTGTGCAGTTTTTATTCTTTAATCATCACATAAATTAAAGCCTATTCCTTTGCATTTAAAAAATAATATAAAACGACACCCTGCATGTTTTATTGCCAGGCAAGAGCTTTGAACTTCTGTCTCATTGAAGTTTGATAAACTGCAAGGATCTTCCAGGGTTGGGTGGTGCACTTAACCACAGAGGGAACTTTGGACTGATAAGAGCTGCAGGTGAAAGAAACCACCGGGGAGTAGCGGTTAGAGAGAGCTCTTCGCTCTTGGCTTGTGAGAAATTCTCTGCACGGAGGAACTTTTCCCTGCCTTTCCTGGCTCTTCTTAAGCTGCTTCCCTTCACCCACAAATAAAAAGAGCACCAGGGCTTTCTGTTTCCACATTGTAAACTAGGAATAGGTGGGGTGAGTATTTTGCAGTTGTTTATAAGAAATTTTGAAATTCGATGACAAATTCTGACTTCACACAAATGCTGATTGGCATGCACACACACGCACACACAGACACACACACATGTAAACCACATTTTTCAGATGATTTTGCTATCAACCGATGCACCTGCCTTTGTGCTGTATGTAAAATAAAGATCGTATTTACTCGAAAACGGATTACACAAAATGTTAATGATGAGGCAGTGTGGCGTATTGTTATTGTTATTATATGTACTATTATTAAAATCTGTAAACATCAGATTTGTAGATGAATGTTAAACAGATATAGGCCTTTTTCTTCATTCTTTCTTCTTTCATTCTTCCTTCCTTCTTCCCTTCCCTCCTTTCTTCCTCCCCCCCCCGACCTTTTTTTGGTGCAAAGTAGTTTTCCAGAAAATCCCCCGCCCCAAACAGGACAAAAGTACTTTGATTCTAACTGCTCTGAAAATATTTCTCACTCAAAAGGCTTTCATATTGACATTTAGTCCCTGAAGCTAAGGAGGGGAAGCAGCAAGATTTTCAACTAAGTAAGAGCTCTTTCATTTTTACCGTCAAATCAAAACCAAAACCAAAATACCCCAATCCTGATTAGCCTTAGGTAGATCTAAGTAAAAAAAAAAAAAAAAACAAACCTATCTAGTCCAAGGAAGGGATCTTTTTGTAAGAATACGGTAAGTGGGTAGAAAAAGGGAAGGAGAATACAAAGGTGACAGTGTCACTGATTTTAATGTGAGTTTGGCCTTTTTCTTCCCAATTTAATGTATATATTAAGGTAGAAAACAATGCCAGATATCGGCAGGTATTATCTCTCCACTCTCAGTTTTGGCCATTTCTTGGAGAAATCGTTTTCCGGTTGGATGACCTGTTGCCTAAGCACTGATTTTGTTTTCACTTCTTTTTTGGAGGTGGGGGGCTAGGGAATGTTTGCAGTGCTTGATGGTTGTTAGCTTTGGGAAGTGCTCATATTGACAAAATAAGTCACAGAATGTAAACTTGTCATTCATCTGGACACTAGGCCCATGCAAACGTGGTGAAACCTTAGGTCACCATGGTCAAATGAAGACTCTCCTGAGTACAGCTTGGGTAGGTAAACTTACTTGCTTTATAAGTTTCACTGGACTGCCAGGACTTTAGGAATGTGGGTTTTTTGTTTTGTTTTGTTCTTTTGAGTTTATTTATTTATTTTTTGAGAGAGAGAGAGAGAGAGAGAGCACTTTCACACACACAAGCAGAAAAGGGGCAGAGAGAGAGGGAGAGAATCCCAAGCGGTATCCATGCTGTCTGTGCAGAACTCAACGTGGGGCTTAATCTCGTGAACCGTGAGATCATGATCTGAGCCAAAATCAAGAATCAGACACTTGACTGACCAAGCCACCCAGGTGCCCCTTAACTAGTGATTCTTAAACTTCAGGGTACATAAGAAACACCAAGGTACTTGTTAAAAATTACTGGGCTCCTTGAAAAGTACAGCATAGAGAATGTAGTCAATAATATTGCAGTAACGTTGTATGGTGACAGATGGTGACTACCCTCACTGTGGTGAGCATTGAGTATATGTAGAAATGTCAAATCACTATGTTGTACATCTGAAATAAACATAACATTGTATGTCTGCTATACTGCAATTAAAAAAAACCAAACTTAAAAAAAAAATTACTGGGCTCCAAGTAGAAATTTAAGGTCACTTAGTCTGGTATGGTGTCAGATTACAAATCTGCATTTTAACAGGGTATCTGAGGTGATTTCAGATCACGAAGTTGATTCACCATATTTTGAGAAAGGGTTAAATTATGTTTTTTCCCACACCTTCTTTATCAAGAAGAAAAGAGATGTAGATTAAATAACTATCCAAAATTAGGCTACAAAAGACAGAGCCATGATTCCAACCCAGGTCTAATTCTAATACATAAGCCCATGATTAATTCACACATTTTCTAGTCACAAAAAATGCAGAAAACGTGATTTCTGATAAATTGAGCCACACAGATTTCATGGTCCTAAGGTTAATAACTTATACCATGTGGCATGTGGGTGGCTTAGTTGGTTGAGCATCCAACTCCTGATTTCTGCTCAGGCTGTGATCTCAGCATCGTGGGATTGAGCCCTCATCAGGTTCTGCATTGAATGTGCCCCTCTCCCCCACTCATGCTTGCTCTCTCTCTCTCAAAAAGAAAAATAAAAGTAAACAACAACAACAAAATAACTTTTAAAGCATTACTGAAGTTTTCATTAAATTTCCTTAATCAGTTTCCTTTTTCAGGGAACTTTTGTATTATTAAAGAATTGAGTTTTCTTTGCAAGCAGATCATCCATGTTTTGGGCATGGCATCACTACTCCCTGGGTTAAGTTTCTGAGACATGCAGAAGTGGAAGAGGGTGGAAAGAGGCAGAAAGAAAAGAATGGTGTTAAATGGTGCTCAAGCTCCTCACTGTCATTAATGTCACCCTCATCACTGAAATGAAGAATGAAGGGTTGATATTACTACTAATAGCCAAGGGGTGCTTGGCTCAGTCAGTTAGGCGTCCGACTCTTGATTTCAGCTCAGGTCATGGTCTCGTGGTTGGTGGGTTTGAGCCCCACGTCAGACTGTGCTGGCAGTGCAAAGAAAGCCTGCTTGGGATTCTCTTTCTGCCTCTCCCCGTCTCTCTCTCTCTCTCTCTCTCTCTCTCTCTCTCTCAAAATAGATAAATAAACTTAAAAAAATTTTTAAAATACTAATAGCCAATCAGATGGTAATAGGTCATGTTCTACATTGTCTCCCATCCTACCCTGTGAGACCTTAGCTTAGTTAGGGCCAACAAATTTGGTTTGCCTATTCCAGTCCACTTTCTAGGGCAGAGCCAACATCTTGATGGACTTTTATGGCCTCCTAGTAGGACTAGGATGACTCATTTTCTATGTCTCTCACTTTCTCTTTTTATCTTCATTTTTCTTTCAGCCCAGCGACATGTCCTCACGTACATGGAAGATGCAGTGTGCCAACTGCTAGAGAACAAGGAAGATATTAGCCAGTACGGCATTGCCAGGTTCTTCACTGAATAGTAAGTACCTGAGTGCTTTGTCAATAGGGTGAGCCCAGAGAAGGCCCTTGGAAGCGGGCAAGGTACAGGAAGAATAGAGCAGGAAATTGTTGATTATGCAGTGGCACTGAATGCTTGGTTTTGGCAGGTCGGCTGAGGGCTGCCCAAACATGTTTTGGAATATGCCTTTGGTGCAGCTAGTTTTGTCCAGTGGTTAAGTCTCATGAGTGGTCATGACTATCGTAGCTCAAGAACTAATTGATCAGTTAGATCTGTTTCTTTAGGTCCCTCTTATAATTTTTAACTTTCTCCATTATTCAGAATACTCCGTCTTGATTGCTTGTAGTCAGTGTTCCTTTAGCCTGTGTTTTTTTGCAGCTGGCCTTTCTCATGGAAACGCTTGGGATGGTTTCCCTCTGCAGTTTTCTTCCTACAGGATGCTGTGTCAATCAGCTAATGATTTAAGAGTATTTATAGAGGCAGAAGAGCTTTCATAGTTTATGTCTTTGAAAGGTTGTGTTTCTTTGTAAAGCATGCTTGGAGTGTGTAAAAGTCAAAATGATTACTGCTTTTTTAATATCACAGAACTGTTTTTAGGCTGAAAGAGAATCCATTTTAAATACCTTGGTCTTCATGAAAGGATGTGCTAAAGAAATAGAAAATGTTATTTTTATTTCCAAAATGCCATCACATATTTGTGTAATCATTTGGAATCTCCTTCCCTTTTTTATGGTTTGCTGGGAATCGTCTAAGGAAGAGTAGCCTCTAACAGGCTTCTATTTCAGAGGAATCATGAGCTCAAGTCCATCCTCCTTGAAAACAGATTTTTTTCCTTTCTGTGCTCCACAGCCTCTTTGAAGATCAGACAGCTTTTCTAACAGCCTAACAGCCTAACAGCCTGGTTTGCTGTTAGGGGAATTCTTGACTCTCCCTAGCTCTTTTGCCAAGCTATAGGCCTTTCAAATAAAATCTAGATGTCTTATGGATTGGAATTTCAAGTCCCCAGGAAAAAGAGGCTCTGTAGGCACAGAGCTGGTCCCTTCTCCCAGTCCTTTAAAGGAGGATCAAGAAAGGAATTTTCCTTGTTCCCATGGTGTGGGCTGAAGCAAATGAGGTGGGCAGGGAATAAAGACTGAGATTGAATAGCTTTGCTTGCTCTTACAGAACTGACAAGCCTACGGGTCAAGTTTCTAGGCCATTTAATCTGTACCAGCACTCCTGAGACTTCTTGCCAAGTGAAATATGACTCTTCTGGGGGCAATGCTTCTTCCTGTTTTGTTTTGTTTTGTTTTGCCCATTTTACTCTACCTTCCTCCTCACCCCCACCATCTCCTGTATAAGTCTTTCCTGCCACGTTGGTTCCCTGAGGGCAGGCATCATGTCCTCCTCATCTTTGTGTTCCTAGTGCCTGGCACATAATAGACGGTAGGTGAATATTTGTTGAATACACAGCTGTATCTATATTTTAAGTTATTGCATACTATTTACTCTTATTCTTGATCATAATAAGTAATAAGGACTTTCTCTTGCTTTTTCTCTCTTTTTTGTTGATTCTTTTTGATAAAGCTCTCTATTCTGCCATATAAGAAGCTGTATACCATACATGTAGCACTCCAAAAGTGAACCCAGCTGGTCTCTATAACTGATTCTGAACTCTGTAGAGCAAATAGTAAAGCTTATAACTGTTTCAAAATGCTATCGAATGCTATTAACTGTAGCTTTTATCCACCAGTACACTGTTGAAAAATATATTAAGATTTTTCCATAGCACTGATAGAAATCTAGTTGCTAAGTAAGCTGTTTCTTGCCCTCAGGAAACTAAAACTTACAAGATGTGTGTGAGTGGCACACACCTGACACTTTTCAGAAATCATATTGGCCCAAGGCAAGTTATTTTGAGAAATGAACTAGCGTCAAAGCTCCAAACTCTTGGGGCACCTGGGTGGCTCAGTTGCTTAAGTGTCTGACTCTTGATTTCGGCTCAGGTCATGATCTCACAGTTTGTGGGATCAAGCCCCACATTGGGCTCTGTGCTGATAGTATGGAAACTGCTTGGGAATCTCTCTCTCCTCCACTCTCTCTGCCCTTTCGCCACTCGTGCTCTGTCTCTCAAAATAAATAAATAAACTAAAAACAAAAACGAGCCAAAAAATCTTAAAACCAAAAAACAAACAAACAAAAAACTTGAAAGGTGCAGACATACGATGAAATTGAAGGCGGTATTTGGTAGACAAGTAGACCTGGGTGGTAAAAGCTCCTGATTTTCTTTGATTATGAATTTTATTTATCCAGTGGAAATCCTTCTTCCTTAGGCCTCAGTTTTGTACCAATTCGTAGCAGTATAATGTAGGGAAAAGAGCAGTGCCCTAGGAAGAAGAGTTCCTTATTCTTGGGCAATTTCTGCAGTTTTCTGGGCTTCAGTTGCCACAGCTATGATATAGGTATAATAAAATCTGTTGTTCTAATAATAATAACAATGTAGCAATTATACACTATAATGAGCAGTTTTTAATGAAACTCGTACTGTGTCTCAGCCACTATAATTCTTTGAAGTAGGTACTATTATTATCACCTCTGTTTTATAGATAAGGAAACCAAGGCTCATAAAGGTTAAAATAGCTTCTTTAAATTCATAAGCTAGTAAGTGACAGAGTTGGGATCACAAACTCGTAAGTGACAGCGTTGGGAATCATGTCTTGTCTGGAGTATTTCAAAGGCTACTATTCTCTACTGCCTCTAAGTCACTATACTGCCTAACATTGCTAGAGACCTACCCAGATCGTTTTTGGAGGTCTCTTCTAGCTATAGTTTCTAAATTCTTTGAAATTTCCTTTATGAACTATACTCCACAAAGGTTATCACATAACCTTGTCTGGTGACCTTAGCTCATTGCCATTTAAATGTTTAGTATTGGCCTTCTTAGGGGATACAATTGGAACTGGCTCTAAACAGTAGGAAGCAGGATTTTTTAGAAAATATGTTAACAGTACACTTCCATCTCTCAGTTTCAAGTTCATACCTTGGGATTTTCGTGCACTTAATGATGGATGATTTACCTATAAACAATGATAAAAGTACTCTTTCAAATTGTTTTTGGAATGCTTTTCTGTTGATTTTCTTCTGTGGGTCTGCTTGTCTTCTCACCTGCGCTGTCTGTCATTCCTCAGTTGTTGGTGTTTTCCAACAAATCCATGATTGTTCCAGCAAATCTGCGTAAGCTGCAAAACACAAGGAGCTAAGCTGTACTGTGTGTGTATGTCTGTAAGACTGTGAGCTCTTTAGATCATATTTCTCTGGACACTCTTGAAAGAAGGATACTAAATCCCAGAGGATTTTCTTTTATGTCGTATGCAACCTCTACCTCTGAATGTTGTCTTTCAACCAGTGGAAGGTAAAGGGAATTAATAGCAAGAGGTGCCACTCTAAGAATAGACCAAGTGTCAGCACGGGGTCAGGACCTTTGAAGAAGTACATCCAAGAAAATGAGGCCAGAGTAGCTGTAACTTAGAAACCACAGCAGAGTGTGACCAGGTTCTTGTGGTAAAGATAAAATGAGAAATGTGGTTTTTCAAGACATTGGAAAATAATGATGAGAGAAAACCAGGCTGAAATCTGAGAATTCCTATCAGGATTGGGAACTATTCTTCACAGGCTAAATTGATAGTTACAACACTGTGGCATCAGGGAGCTTGACCTCCACATACTAATATAGAAAAGAATGATGCTCTGTGGTCTTGGTTGGTGGGCCCAGGAGGGCTCTTTCTTATGATCAAGTGTCTTGTTTTTGTTTCTTTTTCAATGATGGTTTTAGCTTCTTGGGGATGCTTTCATGATGACTGTTTGGGTTGCAAGTACACAGATTACCTTCATTGATAGAGGTTTATTTTAAGGCTATGTGAGAATATAAGACAGCATTCACCCATGAATTCATTCCATAATTATTTTTGAGTACTTACTATGCACCTGTGTGTAGTAGGCAGTGGAGCTATAGTAGTGAGCAAGATAAATAAGGTGATTCTTGTCATGGACCTAAGGGGTTAGTGAGGGAGATAGTCAATAAATAAGTAAACTGATGAGGACAATAGCAAAAGCTGATAGGTAATAAATACTTGCTGTGTGCTAGGCGCTGTTCGAAGCATTTCAAATGTATTATTTCATTTAATTCTCCCAATACTATGAGCTGGGGTTTTAATATTCTCATTTTTTTCCACATCAGGTAATGCAGGTGCACAAAAGTAACGTTCCCAAGGTTACACAGCTGATGGCCATATCAAGGCAAATAACACGGAAGTCACTAGGGTGATGTGATATACAGGATAGCCAGGAAGACCTCTTGGAAATGGCATTTGAGGGCTTCTCCCAGGGATGATTGGCTCATCGCATTGAAGAGCCAATAAGTTATGTCTGTTCAGGTGACTCACCTTCTTTTTGTCTACCTTTGTTATCTAAGCTTTCCAAAAAAATCATTTGATTGATTGTATTTCCTGCTACCCAGAATGGAATAACCGTAATAGGCAGTGATCCGGGAAAAGCCACGTTACAAGTAATTGGCTTCCCTATGCATCAATCATTTATCATAAGGGAAAGTAATAAAATAATTAGACATAAAAATTACCTGTGTTGTCTAATATCTAATAGAAATATGAAGATTGAAATTTTAGTGTTTAGAAAAAGAGCATTAATAATTATATCTTGATATATATTAATCATCAGAATTCACTTGGCAATTTGCATACCTCTTTTTATATACTCTTGCAGTAAAAAGCACTGGCATCAAATCCTCCCTTCTTTATTGTTTTGATTAGAATAAGTCCGTGAAATGTGAACACTAATTCACTCCTGGAGACAAAAAGGAAGTTCCAAGAGTGCATATTCCTAAATCACTTAAAATGTAACTCTAATGAAAACAACCCATGATTATAAAATATGTATTGTTTCTTCCTTTTTTAAACAGGTGCTCTAAGCCCTATGAAAGATGACCCACTTCTCTCCTAGGTAATCTAGAACAGTCAGAGTATAAGCTTGCAGTTCTAAAGTTGGCAGATTTTTTAAGATTATCCATCATCCAGGATTTAAGTAATGTTTTGGGTTCTTCTTGTGCCCATGGTAACAAAGGAGCAGTTTTGGAGCAACAAGAAACACATCAGAACAAATCAGGACTTCATGGATTTCCAGGTTCATAGCTTTGAATGAGGGATGGACTTGAGACTTCTCTGGGCCATTTCTGCTCCATGTTTTCCCTTCTTATTGTTGTTAAATTGAGCCAAATGTGCTGTGGTGAAGTAATGGTGACTAATCCTATTATAGGCTTCTTCAAAAGGGTATTGCTTCTCCCTGCAAACCACCCCCCCCCCATCTTTTTTCCATAGTTCAGTTCTTAGCTGGAGTTGACACACTATAACAGAAAATGACCCATTTCTCATTGTCAGCATCTGGATTCTCACAGACTGAGATAATTGCCAAGAATAGATTTTGCCTTGAGCTGGAGCAATCCTGTCCTCACTGTTATTGGCTCAGGCACTTCTGTTAAGATGTCATTTGTAAAACCTATAGAGGATTCTGGTTCTTTTCTATGTTACCAGGGGTATCCTATAGCAAAAGTACTCCAGAGAGACATAGTGGTGAGTAGAGAGTCACCAAAATCGATTTTGAAACTTAAAAATCCAGGTTCATCAAGGATATAAGCAGCTGCTTACTTGCTTAGAATCTGTCACTCTCTTCAGTCCCTTCATGTTTTGATTACAGGAAAACCATCCAGCAGCACTTGACCTGGTAACTGAGGAAGCCATTTCACAGCCCACTGGTCCCCTGACTCATTTAGAAGTCAGAGTCAAAGGTTGTGGAAGTAATAATTGGGCCCAGATTCTCCCTGTCAGGAGAGACCTTACTTCCCCACCTCTTCCCTTCTGCAAGTTAAGAGAAACTTAGCTGTTGTGAAACCATTCAGTAAGAGGAAATGAAGGAACTCCATCCTTGGCTGAAGTATTCTCAAGAACAAGTGATATTATTTCTGTTTTCATGGGAGCTGCTTTTATAGCTAGCTAGTATAAAATTTAGGTATAATTTTCTACCCACAAATATTTCCCCGTAGAGAAATTACTTGACTTATTTTAATCTATAAGTAATACAAGGAATCTTTACTTGGTCCAATCCACGTGTTAATCTTTCTTCTCATTCCACCGCTCTGATAATTCCCCGAGTCCCTCTCTGGAAATCAGGTAGACACACACAAATGTGAATGAACAGATCAGTAGCGCTATCAGAAATGTGAAATAGCTCATCAGAAGTCAAGAAACTTTAGTTCGTCAACAGCAGAACCATTTAAATTCAACAGTGTTTCTAATTTCTTCCATAATTTGCTTAGAACTCTAGAAGATCTGTGGTGCTGGCAGCACAGGCCTGGCACAAGAGCAGGAAAGAATGACACATTCTGGCACCTTTAGCCAGAAGGTCTTTAATGAACTGGGATGGGGGTGGAGGGGATGGAAGGGAAGGCGGAGGGACAGTGAGGATTTTGGCAGCCACACAAAGATTCTTCTTCCCTGAGAAAAGTGAAATGAAAGTCAAATGAAGCTTCTCTCTGTTACTATGATTTGCTAAGATGTTTGTCTGTCTCTCAACTTCCAGCCCCATGGCAGGTGCATCTTTACAGTCAGTGACTTCCCCGCAAAACAAATTATTTCTCAGGATCCCTCAACAGGGGTCATGTCCAACCAATTTCCTGCCCAAGGCCATAACGGTGATTCCTTCCTTCAGCTATCAGATGCAGTCTGACCAGCACAGTGGAAACCATCTTACCAGAAAATGTCACGAGCGTGTACATTTACATTAGGGACATGTTGACCTGAGCTCTGGCTGAGTTCTGGGGCTGCGACAGTCAGTAATGCTGTTTCTGGGGTGGCCAGAGAAGCAGCCTTGAGTTCATCCCTTTGTCATTAAATAACATCAACAGCAAATGTCTTTGTTAATGTCCTCGTGTTATATTTTTCAGGTCGGGATCATGCTAGGGATAATAATACCTATCTCACAGGGTTGTTGTACAAATGTAGTAAAATGACATGTATAAAATGGCTGGCTATCTAGAATTCATTCTTATTTTCAAATGGTCTTAGAATTGAAGATTTTGAGGACTTTTTAGTCTCTCTTGTCTTCTGTAATACCTCTTGCTTACTCTGCCTTTTGTGTGCTTTTTTGGAGATTAAAGACATTTGATGATTTTCTGCATCACCATTAGCCATTTAGTGTTAGCCACTTTACTCATCATTTGGTTCATTCAGAGAAAGGTCTAGGAAAGCTTTTCTGTCTTCCCTTTTCCCACCACTAAGCCATTTTCTCACTTCCTGGCTATACCCTCTTCTCTCTGGCTGCCAAGATGAAAAACTTCAAGGTGTAATAGGAGACCTGAGCTAGTCAAGTCTATCCAACTTGCATTGTTCCTACTCTAAGCTCTAGCAGTACAGGGATGTGCTCAGGGTAATGAAAAGCAGACGTTCTCTGCTGAGGTCATGGCTCCTCATGCTGGCAGCCTGCTGCAGGAAGCTGTTTATCTGTGCTTGCTGAGCCAAACTCCAGCCTCCCAACAGTTGGAATGTATTGAGAAACCACAGAGCCCAAAGAGACAACGTTACATAGGCAGTTCCAGGCAGGGAGAGTATATTTACACCATACAAGCCATACAAGCTACAGTTTACATGTGTGGGGATAATTGCTCATCTGCACACTCTCAAACTGCACCTTCTATGCAATATATATGCCCTCTCAAGGGGGTTTAACCAGGAGAATTGTACTGCTATATCCAAAATGCCCCAAACACCTACTATATAGTACTTGCCATAAGGAAAAAGAGGTAGTATAGAAAATTTGATGTAAAAACCACCTTTTTAAGGTAGTGTTTTTCTGAGTCAAATTTGATGCTTAGAATCTTGAACCATACAGACCCCGTCTCTAAAGCATCCCATAACATTGTTCCTTGCATGGTTTTTCCAACTACATGTTTTTCTTATCTCTTTACCAAAACATCAAGTATGGTTATAGTTTCAAATGTGACTGTAAGATACGGTCCCTTGCCTAGAAGGGGATGTAATCTGCTTAAGGAGATAATGCTTACTGATTAGCAAACAATTAGAGAGCCATTTCAAGACCTTATACAGTGGCACTAAGTTGTGCTCCGAGGTCTGAGAATAAGGAGACATAATGGGTACTAGAGAAGTTAAATGAGGCATCATAGAAGAGTGTGTCTTGACTTGTGTGATGGTTAATTTTATATGTCATCTTGATTAGGCTAGGGTATGCCCAGACAGCTGGTAAAACATTATTTCTGAATAGTCCTGTGAGGGTGTTTTCAGAAGAGATTAGCGTTTGCATTGGTAGACTTTAAAGAAGATCCACTCGCATCAGTGTGGGTGGGCATCACCCTGTTCCTTGAGGACCTGATTAGAACAAAAAGGTAGAAGAAGAGTGAATTTTTTGTTTGGTTTTTTGTTTTTTGTTTTTGTTTGGCTTTAGCTGGGACATCCATTATCTCCCACCTTCGGACATCAGTGCCTTTGAATTTAGACTAGAACTTACATCATTGTCCCTCTGATTCTTGCGCCTTTGGACTCAGACTGGGACTTAACACCACTGACTCCCCTGGCTCTTAGGCTTACAGACTTGGATTGAATTACGCTACTGACTCACCTAGTTCCCCAGATTGCTGATGGCAGATCATGGGCCTTCTCGGCTTCCATACTCACGTGAGCCAATTCCATAATAACATAAGCTAACTCTCTTCTTGTATATACAGTTTACCCTTGACCAGCACAGGGTTAGGGATGTCAATCCCCAACACAGTCAAAAATCCATGTATAACTTTTGACTCCTTGAACAACTTTACTAATAGCCTACTGTTGACCAGAAGCCTAAACAGTTGATCACACAGTTGATTATTATTTACTATATTTTTACAATAAAGCTAGAGGAAAGAAAATGTTATTAAGAAAATCACAAAGAAGAGAAATTTCAGAGTCCTGTACTATAAAAAATCTGTGTATAAGTTGACCTGCACAGTTCATATTTGTGTTGACCAAGCATCAACTGTATGTATGTATCTACTGCTGGTTCTGTTTTTCTGGAGAACACTGACTAATACAACCTGGAAAGGTGAATAGAATTTGGATAAGCAAACAAGAAAGAAATATTTTTATGTGACATGAAAGTACTATAGCATAGTGGTTCACAACACAGACTTTGCAGTCAGATCTATGTGTGAGGGCCTGCCACTTACTAGTATGTGAGCTTATGCAGGTTGCTTAGTCTCATCTATAAAAGAGAGAGACTCATATATAAAATAGAAAGTTCCATGTTGCATAATTATTGGAAGGATAATGAATATAAAGTGCTTGGTATTCTACCTATGATGTACTAAGTGTTGAATGAATGGTAGCTACTGCCACTGTTGTTGTTTGTGCATTCAACAAATATTTATCGAATGCCTTTGTGTTAGTCAGTATTCTAGACACTGGGGGATACAGCAATGAAAAACAGATTAAAAAAAATCCCAGCTTTCATGGAGCTTCCCTTCTGACATTAGCTTTCATTCTGAAACTGTATTTTACCTTTTTTCCTCTTGTAATAATTTTAGACTTATAAAAAAGTTGTAAAAATAACATAGAGTTACCATATCCCTTTCACCCAACTTCCAGTAATGTTAACATCTTCTCTAACTATAGTATAATTTTGAAAATCAGTTCATTGAAAACTATTAACTATCTATGGACATTATTAGAATTTGCACCTTGATTTTTGAAGGGTAATTTTTTCTGGTATAAGTTCTAGGTTGGCAGTTATATTAGTACTTTGAAGACACTATTCCATTATCTTCTAATTTCCGCTGTTTCTGTTGAGAAGTACCAGTCATTCTTACACCTTTGAAAAATAATCTGTCCTTTGGCTACTCCTTGGATATTTCTCCTTGGTCTTGGTTTTTGATAGTTTTACTATAAGGTGCCTAGGTTTGCTTTTCTTTATATTTAAACCACCTAGGGTTCTTAGTGCTCCTTAAACCTGTAATTTGATGTCTTTTATCAGTTTTTGAAAGTTCTCAATTTTTAGCTTTTCAGATTTGCTTCTGTTCCACTATCTTTACTCCTTCTGGGATTCCAATTATACAATCCAATTACATAAACATTAGACCTCTTATGTACTTCTCTGCATTTTTCATCATTTTGTCTTATATGGTTCCTAATGGATATTTTTTTCTGACCTATTTCCCAGTTCATTAATTCCCTTTTCATTTATGTGTAATTTGCTGTTAAACCCATGTACTGAGTTATTAATTCCAATTCATGTTTTATTTTTGTGTGTGTGTTTTTTTTAATATCTTACTGTAATACTTTTAATCAGTCTGTTTTAAATACAAAAGAGGGGGAAGGTTGCAAGCTGGGGGAAACTGTGAATGTTGAAAGTGAGTTTGAAAAACCTTAGGATTTGTTTATTAGTGTTTCTCATACTTCTCTTAGTCTTGCTTCCCATAGTACATCTTCGTTTTTCTTTTTTATTCCCAGTAGTGAAGATTTTATTATTTATTAAAAATTTTTTAATGTTTATTTAATTGAGAGAGAGAGAGAAAGAGAAGGGGAGGGGGAGGGAGAGGGAGACACGGAATCTGAAGCAGGCTCCAGACTCTGAGCTGTCAGCACAGAGCCTGACATGGAGCTCGAACCCACGAACTGTGAGATCATGACCTGAGCTGAAGTCAGACGCTTAACTGACTGAGCCACCTCAAGCACCTCAAAGATTTTAATTTACTTTACTTTCTGTAGTTTATTATGAAAACCTTATATAGTTTAAAACTACTATTTTAGTTTGTTTATTAGAGGCTTTTTTTTTTTTAAGAGGAGTTTTAGGATCACAGCAAAATTGAGAGGAAGGTAGAGATTTCCTATGTATCCCTGCCCCCAAAATGCAAAGGCAACATTTATTTTTATTTTTATTATCATTACCAACATCTCCTACCAGAATGGCATATTTGTTACAATTGATGAACCTACATTGACAAAGCACAATCACCTAAAGTTCACAGTGTACCTTAGTGTTCTCACTCTTGGTATTGTACATTCTATGGGTTTGGACAGATGTGTAATGACATATGGCCATCATTATGGTATCATACAGAGTATTTTCACTGCTCTAAAAATTCCCTGTGTTCTTCCTGTTTATCCTGTCTTCCCACCCAATTCCCAGCAACCACTGATCTTTTTACTGTCCTCATAGTTTTGCCTTTTCCAGTTATTGTATACTTGAAATCATACAGTTTATAACCTTTCCTATTTATTTATTTATTTATTTATTTATTTATTTATTTATTTTTAAACTTTTATTTATGCAAGTAATCTCTACACTCAGTGTGGGGTTTGAACTCACAACCCTGAGATCAAGAGTTGCATGTTCTTCTGACTGAGCCAGCCAGGTGCCCAATTATTGTATTTTTTAGTTCAAGAATTACCATTCAGTTTTTTTATGGTTCTTTACAAATTTTTAGCCTTCATTTTCTTGAACATGGTAAAGCAAGCTTATTTAAAAGTCCATAATTCAAAATCTGGATTCCTTATGGGTCTGTGTCTATTACCTATTCTATCTCTTGAGTTTTTACTCCATTGTCTTAAATTGTAGTATACTGTTTTCCTTCAGTTGAGTGTTGTACTTTGTATATGAAAAATTCTAGAGATAATGTAAAGCCTAGAATGCTATTATCTTTCTTCAGAGAGGATTTATATTTGCTTCTGACAGATGGTTTGAACACTAGCAATCCTGGATTACCTCAATCCAGTCAAGGGGTTGGAATAATTTGAAGCTAGGCTTAAGTATCAGGGAGGGCTGATCTATTTTTAAATTTTGTTTTTTAACGTTTATTTATTTTTGAGACAGAGAGAGACAGAGCATGAACGGGGGAGGGTCAGAGAGAGAGGGAGACACAGAATATGAAACAGGCTCCAGGCTCTGAGCAGTCAGCACAGAGCCCGACACGGGGCTCGAACTCACAGACCGCTAGATCATGACCTGAGCCAAAGTCGGCTGCTTAACCGACTGAGCCACCCAGGCGCCCCATGGGCTGATCTATTTTTAGATATAGCCTTTCAGGGTGCCAACCAGATCCTTAGGGATATACCACAGTCCCTCTACCCAGTCTGGGTGGGTTCTGAGCTCCAGGTTTTTGACTGCCAAGCCTCAAGAGTCATTTGAAAATTCAGGAGCTTAACATTAATTAAAAACTATTACCTGTTCAGTCTATCATCTTCCTCTTTCAGGACCAGCAGAAGCCCGTGAAACTACTAGTGGGTGTCATGATATCTTATTTTTGAAGGGGTGGTGAGTATAAATGAGACTATGAGGTTCTGGGCTAACTTTAATGTGATATGAAAATATTTGAGGTTTCTGGGGCACCTGGGTGGCTTAGTCAGTTTAGCATCCAACTTCAGCTCAAGTCATGATCTCACAGTTCATGAGTTTGAGTCCCACACTGGGTTCTCTGCTATCAGTGCAGAGCCTGCTTTGGATCCTCTGCCTCCCTCTGTCTCTGTCCCTCCCCCACTCAGGCTCTCTCTCTCTCTCAAAAATAAATAAAAATATTTTTAAAATGTTTGAGGTCTGTATTACTGACAAAATCACACATGCTGCTAATTCTATTATGTGTGTGTATAAATACACACACAATATATACACATACATGTATGTGTGTATGTATACATATATATATATATATATATATATATATATATATATATATATATATATAAGGGAAATACTAAATTCCAGTTAATGGTTTATAAAAATAAAGATGCAATCTTTTTCTATCCAAGTTTGTGCATTCCTTTAATTCAATCCATGGACTCTTCTGTTTAGAATTCCTGTTTATGGGGAGAAGTGGCACCAAATGCTAGGCTAACTTCTCTGGGTTTTATTCTCCTCTCATAACTTGGCCTTGTCATTCTTCATTTGCCTTGGTGGCTCTCTCATACTTCAAACAGATGCTTTTAATAATTCATCTAGTTTTCCTCAGCCAGAAATGTTGGTCTAAATTACCTAGTCTACCTTTATTGTAAAAGGAAGTATTTTCGGACTTTTGTTCTAGCAGAATGTAATTATATTAGCAGCAGTAGAAGATACACACAGAAAGAGGTTGTAAAGGAGTCTAAATTGACTTGTGGAGGACTAGTCCGTGTTGAAAAGCAACAAACAAGGAAATATATAATTAGGATAGGGCCGGTTTACGGGAGGCTCAATTATGTTGAAATAAGAAGAAAGACAAAAGACGACAGCACCTTGTAAAGGCTGAGAACTAACACTATGTCACTTCTAAGGCTAAGTCACAAAAGGCCATGTAGATTGTGCCTTGGTCTCTGGGAACTCACTTTTCAGACATTCCCTCTCGGGAGTTGCCAAAGATTCTACTGACCAGTTGCCAAACTTTAAGAAGCCCAGCTATAAGTTTGGTCTTCGAGTCTAGGTGTCTGACAGGTGAGGAAGAAGCTTCTACATAATTTTATCCCTAAAAAATAAATGGCTGATTCAAGTCTTCCCAATTCAGGTCCAGACATATAGTAGAGACAAGCTATCTCTACTGTACTCTGTATATTTTCTGACCTACCGAATCCATGAGTATAATAAAACTGTTATTTTTTTTTTGTGCCACTAAGTTTACTATGGCTTGTTGTGCAGCAATAGATGATTGGAACAAAATTTGTTATTGGGAGTGAGGTGCTACAGTTACAAAAACCTCAAACATATGTCATTGGCTTTGAGACCAGACAATAGGCAGAAACCAGAAGGACCTTGAGGAGACTGACAGTGGAAGTCTGATGGGCCTCAAGTAGACATCTTTAAGAAGATAAAACTGAGAGAATGAATACATACAAATATCAATGTACTTGCTTCAGTCAGAGTCCTGGCGGTTAACAGATAATACATTTAAGAAGGGTAGCTGGCAGTGGGGTGGGGGGGCGCTGGGTAGCTCAGTAGGTTAAGCGTCCATCATGATCTCACAGTTCGTTATCAAGCCCCACATTGGGCTCTGTGCTGACAGTTCAGAGCCTGGAGCCTGCTTTGGATTCTATGTCTCCCTCTGTCTCTGCCCCTACCCCTCCTCGCACTCTCTCTCTCTCTCTCTCTCTCAAAAGTGAAGATTAAAAAATTAAAAAAAAAAAAGAAAGAAAGAAAGAAAAGAAGGGTATCTGGGGAAAGTTTTAAAAAGAGAATATTTACAAAGGTGTGGAAAGGATTAAGGGAAAGTGGATTACCCCAGAGCTAGCAACAGTTAAGATCTGTTATTACCCCGAGCCTGAAGAGACAAGTGGAGGGAGTGGTTTCTTGAATCTAGAAAGAGTAGGAACCATCTAACATAAGCTGTGACCTTCAGTAGAGGAACAGAGCCAACCCCAACCCACAGCTGACTGGCAGGAAGAGAATACAATACCCCAAGCTCATTCTGTCTCCTCCCACCCTTCAGTCTCTTGCCAATACCTCCCTCTGGCTTTAACCCAAATGAGAAGCTACAGCAAGGGAGTCTATGGACTAAAACCTATACAGATCAGGGGCGTCTGGGTCACTGAATTGGTTAGGCGGCTGACTTTTGATTTCACCTCAGGTCATGATCTCAGGGCTTGTGGGTTCTAGCCCTGTGTTGGGCTCTGTGCTGACAGAGCAGAGCCTGCTTGGGATTCACTCTCTCCCTCTCTCTCTCTGCCCCCCTCTCCCCCAACATCAAGAATTGCATGCTCTTCCGACGGAGCCAGCCAGGTGCCCAGTGGACTGCCTATCTTTTTCTAGCTACCTACAGTAAAATGTGAGAGAGATGAACTAAAGAATAAACTATTTTGTTTTCAAGTAGAATTTAGAGGAAATAGAGCTCAGGACAATCTTTCAAACCAGCAAAAACTATTCAAAAGTAAGAAACTGCCTTAAGACACAGATCAAATCCAGAGTGGTAGCACAGAAATGTGGTCTAAGGGTAAAGATGAACCCTTTGTTAAAACCTTAGCAAGGGTTCTAGCTGGAACCTCATAGACTCTTTCAGATGGCCAGTAGGCCTAAGGATCTAAAGGGTGTTGTCCCACAGCAGCCTGATAGGGAGCCCAAATAGGGAAGAGCCAGTCTCAACGAGATTCGTGGACAAAGCTTTTGTCTAATGGAGTAAACCCCAATAAAGTTAATAGAAAAACCATCATCATCATTTTTAAGAGAATTGTATTTATGGCAACCTCACTAGCTTGGACTAAAGAAGATATAAATAATACAAAATAAAAAGTGGCCTTTGGACCCTCAGACTTCTACAGGCAGGAAGCAAGCTGAGAAAGCTATTCAGCTACAAACAGAGACTATGATTTGTGGAAATAAAAGTATGTTTCAGAAGATGAAACCGAAAGCCCAGAGTACACAATCAAAAGCCATGGAAAGTGTTTACCAGGGAGAAGTACTAGGCTTAAATCAAGGAAATAAGACATGTGGGTGGATGGATTTCAGAATTGCAACGAATCAACGATTACTATATTGCCTCCCATTCTCCCCCTTTTTGGATGGAAGTTTATTGTGGTTATCCTATTCCTTTATTACCATTTACATACTGGGCATGTGAGAGCATGCCTGTCTCTTTAGTTTATAGGTGTTCAGAATGAGGAATTATACAAGGAGCTGTACCCAAGAAATTGTACTTGAGGAACTTCCTCTATACTTGGACTTGATTTATACGTCAAGGTCCTAGAATTTGGGTTGATGCTAAAATGGAATTAGACTTTTGGGGTCTCAGTGTGTAGGGGGTATTCTGCATCTGGGAAGAATATAAATTGTTGTGACCAGAGGGCAACTGTGGCTGATTATATTTTCCAAAGATAGCTGCACCAGTATCTCTTGTCCCATGTGATCTACAAAGTGATCTTGCCATGCCCCCGATAAAATACGGAGTCTGAGTTTTTACAGAGACGTGCCTTCATGTGCACCCATATTCATTCATTGTGCTAGGCTTACAAGGATCCTTTTAATCTGGGAACGTCATGCCTTTCTATTCTGAGAAGTTTTCTTCAATAGTTTTTCCTCCCTCCATTTTCTCTGTTCTTTCAAACATCCTGTCTACTTACATATACACACATACATATGTAATTTTATATAAATGGTATCATACTACACATGTTGTTCTGTTTAACTTTTATTTTTCAGATTACATAGGCTGGTTATCCTTTAAGATTTATCAAATAAGACATTGAATATTTATCAATTAATATGGCATTTTAACATACCCAATCATTATACTGACATGTGTAAAATCTTTAAGCTATTTCTCACACCCTTTTTTTTAATATGAAATTTATTGTCAAATTGGTTTCCATACAACACTCAGTGCTTATCCCTCCTCAATGCCCATCACCCACTCTCCCCTCCCTCCCACCCGCCATCAACCCTCAGTTTATTCTCAGTTTTTAAAAGCCTCTTATGGTTTGGCTCCCTCCCTCTCTAACCTTTTTTTTTTCCCCCTTCCCCTCCCCCATGGTCTTCTGGTAAGTTTCTCAGGATCCACATAAGAGTGAAAACATATGGTATCTGTCTTTCTCTGTATGACTTATTTCACTTAGCATCACACTCTCCAGTTCCATCCACGTTGCTACAAAGGGCCATATTTCATTCTTTCTCATTGCCACGTAGTATTCCATTGTATATATAAACCACAATTTCTTTATCCATTCATCAGTTGGTGGACATTTAGGCTCTTTCCATAATTTGGCTGTTGTTGAAAGTGCTGGTATAAACATTAAGGTACAGTTGCCCCCATGCATCAGCACTCCTGTATCCCTTGGGTAAATTCCTAGCAGTGCTATTGCTGGGTCAGAGGGTAGATCTATTTTTAATTTTTTGAGGAACCTCCACACTGTTTTCCAGAGCAGCTGCACCAGTTTGCATTCCCACCAACAGTGCAAGAGGGTTCCCATTTCTCCACATTCTCGCCAGCATCTATAGTCTCCTGATTTGTTCATTTTAGCCACTCTGACTAGTGTTCTCACACCCTTAAGTGGCTCACACACCAAATAAAAACTTTTTATTTATTTATTTATTTATTTATTTATTTATTTATTTATTTATTATTTATTTATTTATTTACTTAATATTCCTTTTTGAGAGAGAGAGAGAGTGTGTGTGTGCATGCATGAGCAGGGGAGGGGCAGAAGAAGAGGGAGAGAGAGAAAATCTGAAGCAGTCTCCATGCCCAGTACAGAGATGATTCGGGGCTCAATCTTTTTTTTTTTTTTTTTTTTTTTTTAATTTTTCAATGTTTATTCTTGAGAAAGAGGGAGAGACAGAGCATGAGCAGGGGAGGGGGAGAGAGAGAGGGAGACATAGAATCTGAAGCAGGCTCCAGGCTCTGAGCTGTCAGCACAGAGCCTGACGTGGGGCCCAAACCGATGAACCGTGAAATCATGACCTGAGCTAAAGTCGGACACCCAACCGACTGAGCCACCCAGGTGCTCCTGGGGCTCAATCTTAAGACTGTGAGATCGGGGCGCCTGGGTGGCGCAGTCGGTTAAGCGTCTGACTTCAGCCAGGTCACGATCTCGTGCTCCGTGAGTTCGAGCCCCGCGTCGGGCTCTGGGCTGATGGCTCAGAGCCTGGAGCCTGTTTCCGATTCTGTGTCTCCCTCTCTCTCTGCCCCTCCCCCGTTCATGCTCTGTCTCTCTCTGTCACCAAAATAAATAAACGTTGAAAAAAAAAATTTAAAAAAAAAAAAAAAAAAAAAAAAGACTGTGAGATCATGACCTGAGCTGAAATCAAGAGTCCAACACTCAACCAACTGAGGCACCCAGGCACTCTGCAAGTAAAAACTTTTTAGACTGTGTGTCCCAATTTGAACTTCTGAAAATATGTTTGCCATGTGCTAAGGAATGAATTGGGGAATGAGCATGATGTTGGTGCTCTGCATTGCTCACCCTTCCTTTCCTACATGATGACCCCATCTTAAATGAAGGAGTCTACATACTGGAGAGTAGTTTAGAATTGCAGTATTTTATGGAAACAATTATCTCTAATGACTTTTGTAAAAATAATATGTTTCTTTTGGAGTCTGAAGCCGAGTAGTGATGCAAGATTTTTTTCTTGGGAATCCAGACCTTCTCTTTAATCAGCAAAACCCTTTAATTTGCTAAAGATCAGTTTAGTGTCCCGTTGACCACTCAGTGGAACACTCGAGTGTTAGAGAGAGATCCCTTGTGTTTTTTCTTTAGTTGTAAATTCCACCAAACTAGCCCATTAATTGCAGTGGATGGGAACTGGAGAGCTGTTCATTTGGCAGTTAGCAAAGGGTGGTAAAAGAAAGAAAAATATCTCTGATATTTTTGCTTAGGAATTTGAGAATTCAGAATTTAGTCATAGATAGCTAGATTAGTGTGTTCACATATCTTGAATCACTTTAAATCATTCCTTGTTTTGTAACATACTAACAAGATCTTAGAGGTACCTAAAACAGTGGTTGGGAAATTGCGTTGTGGATTTAGGATCCTCCAAAAGCAACATCTGCTAATGGGCCGAGTGTTTAGGTGATAGATGAGCAAACATGGATTAGCTAATGGAGTAAGAAGTACTGTGTCCTGTGGTTACCTCTCTATACTTTATCTGAGAAAAGGTATAGTTTATAGGCAAGAGGCAGTTTCTTTGGGGCCCAGTGTACCTGTTTTACAAGGCTTTTTTTTTTTTTTTTTTAAATCACGTCCTAAAGATAACAAGAATGCACTAGATGGTATTAATCAGTTTAGGATGTTGACATGTTAAATTGTATAAAACAAGGCAGACAGGATTACTTTTTGCCAGCTGCATCCATTCTGGCAAGAGCTTACTTACTAGGTTCCTGCTTGTTTTGTTGTTGTTGTTGTTGTTAACCCATTAGAGAAACTAACCACTATATTGGTTCCAGCCAAATCTTTGTCATCACTGCTCCTAAAAACCTCTTGGGGACCAACGAGCACCTGGCCATTCTGAAAGCCTCTATCCTCAGTGATTGATGCTCATCTCTGCAGGCTCCCCAAAGCCCTCCTCCCTTTCTCCTGAAGCACCTTCAAGCATTTCTGCATGGCTACCCACTCACTCTCTTCTATTACACCTCCTCCTCCCGCCTTACTGAATGCTGGATTTCCCAGCTCACAACTCTTAAGAAGGAGCTTTATTTCAGAGTAGAAAGGGGCCCCCATATGTGGCCTATTATATCCATATCAACTTGCTTACCCTTTTCAAACAGCTATTGTCTTTTAATAGGGTCCTGCCTGGCAGGGGGAGTCCTTAATTCTTGCCATATAAGAATGGGCAGCTTGAGTTACAGCGAACTGCAGTTTGGTGCTCTGATCAAAAGGCCTCTGTTGTTTTTAAGGGTTTTTTTTTTTCCTCTCTCTCTTTCTCTCTCTCTCGCTCGCTCGCTCTCTCTCTCTTTCTCTCTTTCTATATCCTGGGCTAATAATTCAGCACAGCAAGGTCATTACAGGCTTTGAATTGAGAGTTGAGAGTGTTAAATTACTGACCTAGAATAAAAGAGATCTGGGGGGCTCTCAAGAAAGATAAAGGGATTCCGGCTAGTAAAGTGCAAGCCCAGCAGCCTCACTTCTTAACAATATTATTTTTTTTAATCCTCTCTGTCTTCAAAAGTCTTTTCTGGGACAAGGAAAGATCTCCTGCCAGAGAAATTAGGTTAGGAACTCAACAACATCTTCTGGGTGCTGTGGCCCAAATGCTAACAGTTCATGGGGGCCTGTATGGCTGTCTTTTTGTCTCCCCACCTTGTCAGTATTGCACACTCCTCCATCTCACACTCTTAACCAACTCTGGTCCTTTATCGTGTAAGTCAAACAGAAGTGATATTTCAGCGGAAAGATTATATCTCGCACAGGGATTTCAGACATGTGAAAAACATACCACTTAGGCTTCGAAATACCTGAAAAAGATGACATTGTCTCATTAAAAGCTGCTTCTATTCCATCTGTATTTTGCAAATAATGTTTGTCTGGTCCTACCATACTATAACAGGAAAAAAATTGCCCTATTGTGAATTAATGTGGCCCTTCCACTCCACTATATTGGGTCTTCATATTTGGCCAAAACTGTTATCTCCCATATATCCTTTCCCCCAATTATGTCTTAAAGCCAAGCAGCCTTCACGTCCTCCTGAAAACATTGACTTCCTAAGTTTGCTATTTTTAGAAAAGTCCCTGAAACCAACTTTCACAGATTTTCTACTGAGCAAAGTAATAATAATAGCGTATAGTCCCTGGATATGCCAGGCAGGCATTTTACAACATGCATTATTTATCACATTTAATAATCTGTGGCAACTTCATTCCTGTTATCACCATTTTATAGATAAAGAGTAATTGAGGCACAGAGTGGTTAAGTACCTGGCCCAAAGTCGCAAAACTAGGAAGTAGCAGGATCTGTCCCAAATGAGTGCTTCTTGAACTTTAACGTGCACACGAACCACCTGGAATCTTGTTAAAATGCAGAATTGGATTTCATAGGTCTCAGATGGGGCCTGAGATTCTAACAGGCTTCTAAGTGATACCAATGCTGATATCTTTGGTCCACTCTTCCAGGAGCAAAGCCATAGTGATCTTCAGAACCACTCTAAAAAAAATGTTTTGATTATAGTTTCCAAACTATCCCATCAGACAATTCTATAAAGTTACATAGTGGATATTTGACACCAATATCCCAATTTCTTTCTTTATTGTCGTGGTAAAATATATATAATGTAAAATTTACCATTTTAACCATTTTTGAGTGTACATTTCTGTGGCATCAAGTACACTCACACTGTTCTGTAACTATCACCACTGTTTATCTCCAGAAATTTTTCATCTTCCCAAACTGAAACTCTGTACTCATTAAACACTGACTTCCCGATAGCACCAACTAGAGAATTAGGAAGTTTCAGACATGAAAAAGGGAAAGGATAGAATGTACCCTGTAGCATTGAATTGGAATGGAACCGGTATACTCATGGGTTTTAATAAATATAGATAGCTAGATATATAGAAATGAGTATGAGTGTCTGCCTGTTTGTGTGTGTGTGTGTGTGTGTGTGTGTGTGTGTGTGTGTGTATGCACACATGTAGAGTGTGTATATATAAATCTTCATTTGTTTTTTAACCCTGACTTCTGAGAGAGCCTAGAAGCAATGATACATTTGGAGCACATCCAGCATCTACCTAGATCTTGGTTTCTAAACACTGTCCTCTAATAAAAGCAGCTCTGTCTTCTTGAAGAAATGGCTGGCTCCAGGATTGGGTAGAGAAAGAACAAGATGAACCTGGAACATCTTTTTCTATTAAAAAGTAAGGAAGCGATAAAAAAAAAATTGTGTGGCCATGTCAAAAGGACATAGCAGTCAGCTTGGGGTGCCTGGCTGGCTCATTCAATAGAGGATGTGACTCCTGATCTTGGAGTTGTGAACTGAAGCCTCACATTGGGCCTAGAGCTTACTTTAAAAAAATCACCTTGAAGGGGCTTCATAGCCAAATCTGGGATAATTTGAGCATCAAAATAAATAATGATAATAAAGGATTATAACCTATTGAGTGAAGAATCCAGTAAAGTGCATTAAGATACAAAACAGATGACCCTAAGGGAAGGGAAGCAAAAATAATATAAAAACAGGGAGGAGGACAAAACATAAGAGACTCTTAAATACGGAGAATAAACAGAGGATTACAGGAGGGGTTGTGGGAAGGGGGATGGGCTAAATGGGTAAGGGGCATTAAGGAATCTACTCCTGAAAGTATTGTTGCACTATATGCTACCTAACTTGGAGGTAAATTAAAAAAATAAAATAAAAAGAATCCAGTAAATTCCAGACCAATGTAAATAAATAAATACATAAATAAAGAATTGATGAAAAGTATAAGCTCTTCTTTACTGTAGGAAGTCAACCTATAAAAATGTAGATGCAGTGACATAATTAGGGGTGAAAAATTACCATTTGGCAAAACCATTATAATTATTGTTGCTCTGGCAAGAATTATCAGTAGATGCTGAAACTAGTAAATGAAAGTTTAAAGAGTAACAGTATACTTCCACAGCTTCAAAATATCTACCCACAAGATACTTAGTAATTACAAAGGTAACTTTACCACTTCAAACAAATGGTCAAAATAAACATCACCAGTAACTAGAAATGAACAGAAAGTGTCTTCTGATATAATGCACTGAGAAGAACTCAGCATCATCACTTCTGTGGTAATTTTGTCCGAAGGGCTTAACCTAAATCTAATCACAAAGAAGCATCAGACAAACCCAGACTAAAGTACATTCTGCAAAGTAATCTGTACTCTTTAAAAGTGTCAATGTCATGAAATACAAAGACTCAAGAACAAAATGTTTTAGATTATAAGAGGCTAAAGAGTCATGACAACAGAATGCAATGTATCCATCTTGAATTCTCTGTTCTTATAAAGGGGGCATTATTGGGACAACTGGTGAAATCTTAATAAGGCTTGTGCATTAGATAACAATATTGTATCAATTATAATTTTCTGATTTTGATCACTATACTATGGTCATATAAGAGAATTCCTTATTTTTTTAGGATATACATGCTGTATTTTAGGGATAAGGGAGCATCATGTCTATAACTTACTCTTAAACAGTTCTGAAAAATAGTAATATTTATATGTGTGTATGTGAGAGAGATTGAGAAAGAGTTTGAGAGCACATGTAATAAAATATTCATATTTGAGTAATTTAGATGAAGGGTATTCAGGAATTCTTTGTGCTGTTCTTGAATCTTTTCTGTAAATTTGAAATTATGTCAAAATAAAAAAAATTTGAAATCTTTTTTTTTTTTTTAATTTTTTTTTCAACGTTTATTTATTTTTGGGACAGAGAGAGACAGAGCATGAACGGGGGAGGGGCAGAGAGAGAGGGAGACACAGAATCGGAAACAGGCTCCAGGCTCTGAGCCATCAGCCCAGAGCCCGACGCGGGGCTCGAACTCACGGACCGCGAGATCGTGACCTGGCTGAAGTCGGACGCTTAACCGACTGCGCCACCCAGGCGCCCCAAAAAAATTTGAAATCTTAAAAGAAAAAACCCAACAACTTAAAGAATGAAAGAGTTTACTCAATGAAATTTGAATACTGGTTTTGGAGAAATATATTTGAGGTAGATACAGAGTATACTTCTGTGTAGCCTTTAAAATATTTTTAAGAACATTCTTGTTCAATTTTAGAAGATTGATGTCTATTACAAAAACTTTTTGGGGGGCGCCTGGGTGGCTCAGTTGGTTAAGCATCCATCTTCGGCTCAGGTCATGATCTCGCGGTTCATGAGTTCGAGCCCCGTGTCGGGCTCTGTGCTGACAGCTCAGAGCCTGGAGCCTGCTTCGGATTCTGTGTCTCCCCCCCACCTCTCTGTCCCTCCCCTGTTCGCTCTCTGTTTCTCTCTCTCCAAAATAAACATTAAAAAATTAAAAAAAAAACTTTTTGGTTTAGTTAAATACACTGAAAAATAGCAAGAATGCATTTTTATGCAGGTAGAAAAATTGTTTTGGATTTCTGGTTGTAATGGCTTACAGTGTTTATGATTTGGCCGTCTTATCCATTACAAACACATGGTAATGATACATAAAATTTTCTGAAGAGAAAATTTAAAGGACATAGCCATGTGTAAAGTCAATATAAATTCATCTATGGACCAGGAACTAAACAAACCACAATGCTAATGGGGCTCAAACCACAGACCTCCTGTGATCTGGGTTCAGAAGCAAGCATAGGAAACTGAGAACTCATTTCTTGTGGAATAGTAGAGACCAAATGTGTCACACACAGGGTGGGAGATTTTTTTAAAAGTATGATTGCTACCTGGGAAGTGGCTTATATAAAAGCTGGGACAATGAAAGGAAGCAGACAGCCTTGCAACCAGGCCTGAGTGGTCTGAGCTACTCAGGGGTCCAGTGACAGTCTCTGTGATATCCCCAATATCATTGGGAATGGAGCCTTACCTCATCCAATATAAGATCTGGTCCTAGACTAGGATCTGTCCTCAGGACAGCTGGAGAGAGTGATAGCCTCCCACTTAGGTGAGTCTACATGCTGAAATTCCAAAATACATGGGAACAACTAATGCTAAGAAAGAGCCAATAAATCCAACAATTGAAATATAAATGTACTCCAGAGAAAATAAGACTAATAATTATTTTAAATTGAGTTTGAAATAAAGTTAAGGATCCTCAGGGAAGTAAAAGAAGGAATGGTTGTTATTAAAGAGAGAGAGAGGGGCGCCTGGGTGGCGCAGTCGGTTAAGCGTCCGACTTCAGCCGGGTCACGATCTCGCGGTCCGTGAGTTCGAGCCCTGCGTCAGGCTCGCATCAGGCTCTGGGCTGATGGCTCAGAGCCTGGAGCCTGTTTCTGATTCTGTGTCTCCCTCTCTCTCTGCCCCTCCCCCGTTCATGCTCTGTCTCTCTCTGTCCCAAAAATAAATAAACGTTGGAAAAAAAAAATTTTTTTTTAAAAAAATAGAGCGAGAGAACAACTGGATTATTTGTATTTTGAGTGTTAAATTTTATAAGTCCTTTCTATATTTTGGATACTAACCCTTTATCAGATGTGTCATTTGCAAATGTCTTCTCCCATTCCATAGGTTGCCTTTAGTTTTGTTGATTGTTTCCTTTGCTGTGCAGAAGCTTTTTACTTTGATGAAGTCCCAATTGTTTATTTTTGCTTTTGTTTCCCTTGCCTCAGGAGACATATGTAGTAAGAAGTTGCTATGGCTGATGTCAAAGAGGTTACTGCTTATGTTCTCCTCTAGGATTTTAATGGTTTCCTGTCTAACATTTAGGTCTTCAATGCATTTTGAATTTATTTTTGTGTAGGGTGTAAGAAAGTGGTCCAATTTCATTCTTTTGCATGTTGCTATCCAGTTTTCCCAACACTATTTGTTGAAGAGACTGTCTTTTTTCCATTGGATATTCTTTCCTGCTTTGTCGAAAATTAATTGACCATATAGTTGTGGGTTCATTTCTGGGTTTTCTGTTCTGTTCCATTGATCTGTTTATTCTTGTACCAGTACCATACTGCCTTAATCACTACAGCTTTGTAATATAACTTGAAGTCTGGAATTGTGATGCTTTGCTTTTGTTTTTCAAGATTGCTTTGGCTGTTCGGGGTCCTTTGTGGTTCCATACAGATTTTAGAATTGTTTGTTTTAGCTCTGTGAAAAAATGCTGTTGGTTTTTTGATAGGGATTCCATTAAATGTGTAGACTGTTTTGGGTAATATAGACATTTTAACAATATTTGTTCTTCCTATCCACGAGCATGGAATGTCTTTCCATTTCTTTATGTCTTCTTCAATTTCTTTCATCAGTGTTTTCTAGTTTTCAGAGTACAGATTTTTTAACCTCTTTGGTTAGGTTTATTCCTAGGTACCTTATGGGCTTTGGTGCCTCTGTAAATGGGATTGATTCCTTGATTTCTCTTTCTGCTGCTTCATTATTTTTGTATAGAAATGCAACAGATTGATGTATGTTGTATTCAGTGACTTTACTGAATTTGTGTATCAGCTCTAGCAATTTTGTAGTGGAGTCTTTTGGGTTTTCTACATATAGCATCATGTCATCTGCAAATAGTGAAAGTTTTACTTCCTCCTTGCTGATTTGGATGCCTTTTATTTCTTTGTGTGTCTGATTGCTGTGGCTAGGACTTCCAGTACTATGTTACGTAACAATGGGGAGAGTGGACATCCCTGTCTTATTCCGGACCATAGAGGAAAAGCTCTCAGTTAGTTTTTTCCCACTGAGGATGATATTAGCTGTGGGTTTTTTGTATATAGCCTTTATTATGTTGAGGTATGTTCCCTCTAACCCTACTCTGTTGAGGGTTTGATCATGAACGGATGTTGTACTTTGTCAAATGCTTCTGCATCTACTGAAAGGATCATATCATTCTTATCCTTTCTTTTATTAATGTGGTGTATCACGTTGATTGATTTGCAAATATTGAACTATCCTTGTAACCCAGGAATAAATCCCACTTGATCATGGTGAATGATTCTTTTACTGTTGGATTTGATTTGCTAGTATTTTGTTGAGAATTTTTGCATCCATGTTCATTAGGGATATTAGCCTATAGTTCTCTTTTTTAGTGGAGTCTTTCTCTGGTGTTGGTATTAGGGTGATGCTGGCCTCATTGAATGAATTTGGAAGTTTCCTTTCATTTCTATTTTTTAGAATAGGTTGAGAAGAATAGGTATTCACTCTTCCTTATTTTTTTAATTATTTATTTATTTTGAGAGAGAGAGAATGTGAGCAGGGGGAGGGACATAGAGAGAGGAGAGAAAGAATCGCAAGTAGGCTTTGTGCTGACAGCACAATGCAGGGCTCAGTCTCATGAACCCATGAGATCATGCGTGACCTGAGCTGAAATCAAGAGTTGAACACATAACTGACTGAGCCACCCAGCTGCCCCTCATCCTTCTTTCAGTGTTTGACGGAATTCACCTGTGAAGCCATCTGGCTCTGGACTTTTGCTTGTTGGGAGATTTTTGATCATTGATTCAGTTTCTTTGCTGGTTATTGTTTTCTATTTCTTCTTGTTTCAGTTTTGGTAGTTTATATGTTTCTAGGACCACTTTGTCCAATTTGTTGGCATATAGTTTTTCATAATATTCTCTTATAATTGTTTGTATTTCTGGGAGGTGACTTCTTCTCTCTCATTTGTGATTTTATTTATTTGGGCCCTTTCTCTTTTGTTTTTGATAAGTCTGGCTAGGAGTTTATCAATTTTATTAATGTTTTCAAAGAATCAGCTCTTGGTTTCATTGATCTGTTTTATTGCCCAAAAAACAAATAATCCATTTCAAAAATGGGCAGAAGACATGAATAGGCATTTTTCCAAGGAAGACATACAGATGGCCAACAGACACATGAAAAGATGTTTATCATCACTCATCATCAGGGAAATACAAATCAAAACTACAATGAGATATCACCTCACACCTGTCAGAATGGCTAAAATTAACAACACAGGAAACAACAGGTGTTGGTGAGTATGTGAAGAAAGGGGAGCCCTCTTACACTGTTGGTGAGAATGAAAAATGGTGCAGCTACTCTGGAAAACAGAATGAATGTTCCTAAAAAAGTTAAAAATAGAATTACCATATGATCCAGCAATTGCACTGCTAGGTATTTACCCAAAGGATACAAAAATACTACTTTGAAGGGATACATGCACTCCAATGTTTATAGTAACATTATCAAGAATAGCCAAATTATGGAAAGAGCCCAAATGTCCATTGACTGATGAATGGATAAAGAAGATATGGTATGTATATATAATGGAATATTACTCTACCATAAAAAATGAAATCTTGCCATTTGCAATGATGTTGATGGAGCTGGAGAGTATTTTGCTAAGTGAAATAAGTTAGTCAGAGAACGATAAATACCATATGATTTCAGTCTATGTGGAATTTAAGAAACAAAACAAATGAACATAGGGAGAAAAAAGAGAAAGGCAAACCAAGAAACAGACTCTTAACTTTAGAGAACAAACCGATGGTTACCAGAATGAGGTGGGTGGGGGGGGGGGGACGGGTTAGATGGGTGATGGGGATTAAGGAGGGCACTTTTGATGAGCACTGGGTGTTGAATGGAACTGATGAATCACTAAATTGTACACCTGAATCTAATATTACACTCTATGTTAACTGACTGGAATTTAAATAAAAACTTGAGAGAGAAAAAAGCCATGTAAATTCTTTAAAACACCAGTTAGGGGCACCTGGGTGGCTCAGTCAGTTGAGCGTCCGACTTCGGCTTAGGTCATTATCTTGTGGTCTGTGGGTTCAAGTCCTGCATCGGGCTCTGTGCTGACAGCTCAGAGCCTGGAGCCTGCTTGGGATTCTGTGTCTCCCTGTCTCTCTGCCCCTCCCCTGCTCATGCTTTGTCCCTCTCTCTGTCAGAAATAAATAAACATTAAAAAAATTTTTTTAAATGCCAATTAAACGTTCTAGAAATAAAAAAGCTACTGACGTATTAAGAAATTCAACAGAGAGAATAAATTTTAGACTAGACATAATAGAATAAAGAGTACATAATTTGGAAGATAATACTAAGGTTAACACAGAGATAAAAGATGAAAATTATGAAAGGACGCAAAAAAGACACAGAGAGGCTAAATGTATATCTACTAGGGGAAGAAAAGGATAGAGAGGATGACAGTAAAGCAATATTTTAAAAGATATTTGCTGAGACTATTTTCCAGGATTGACAAAAGATGTAAGTCAGATTAAAGTATTGAGCAAGATAACTAAAAATACACGTACATGATAGACACGTGGTGTAATCCACAGAACATTAATGATAAAGAAAATAGCATATATGAATGGTAAGAATGATTAACTCCATGAGGAATGGCAGAAGTTTGACAGATGGTCTCTCGACAACAATGATAGATGCCAGATGACAATGGAGTAGGATCTTTGAAGTGCTAAGAGAAGATAAATGACAACCCAGAATTCTCCACCTGGTTAAACTATTACTCCAGAGGGTAAAATAAAGATATTTTCAAGAAGATGAAAACTGAGAGCATTTACCACCCACAGCCTTTTGTGGAAACAGCAGGCCTGTGAATATTCAGAAATTCACAATTTGAAGTTAAAAAAGCTTAGAAAACCTGAAGTTGTTTTTGCTGATTTTTCAACAAACTCATTTGGGGGCAAACTTGATCTGGACTAGTTTATGAGGCTATCTTTGGTCTTTATTTATATTCCTTAGTGTAAGGATATGTTTCACTGTGGAAATTTTAATATGCTTGACTATGGGCAGCTACCCCAGCCCCATTGGTGGTGCTATATCACATCTGGTTTGTGCAGCATATTGCCTTTATAAAATCCAAAAATTTGTCGATTCCAAAACAGAGAGGTCCAAAGTGATAAGTGATTGTGGACCTGTCTTAAAGGATGGTGTACTTTAGCAGGAAAACAATTGAACCAAGAGGGAAGGAACAGAATGAGAAACAATAGTGAGCGAGGTAACATGATATGTTGGTAAGTGTAATTAACTATTGATCTTTAAAAATAATTATTTTTTACATTTAAAAAGATGGAAGTCAAAAGAAATAAAGCACATCCAAATTGGAAAGGAAAAGGTAAAACTATCTATTTGCAGATGACATTATCCTACATGTGGAAAATCCCAAAGAATCCACAAAAGAGCTTCCAGACCTAATGAACATCAGCAAAGATGCAGGATATCAAATCAACATACAAAAATCCATTGTGTTTTTATAAACTAGCAATCAGTCATCAAAAGGAAATTAAGAGAGCAATTCTATTTATAATAGCATCTAAAAGAATTAAATACTTAGGGATAAATCCAACCAAGAAAGCAAAGGATTTGCACCCTGCAAACTACAAAACACTGCTGAATGAAATCTAAAAATACCTATAAAATTGGAAAGACATTGTTCGTTGATAGGAAGATTTAGCATTGTTTAGATGTCAATACTATCCAACTAAATCTACAGATTTGATACAAACTCTACCAAAATTCTAACAGACTTTTTCAGAGAAATGGAATAGCTGATCCTCAAATTAATATGGAATTGCAAGAGGTTTCAGAAAGCCAGGATAATCTTAAAAAAGAAGAAAGTTGGAAGACTCCAACTTTCTAACTTTGAAACTTAATACAAAAACTACGGTACTTAAAACAGTATAGCATTGGCATAAAGACAGACATATAGACTACTGTGATAGAATTGAGAGCCCAGAAACAAACCCTCACATGTATGGTCAATTGATTTTCAACATGGGTACCATTCATTGGGGAAAGGACTGTTTGACAAGTCCTTCCAGAAAGTGGTGCTGGGGAAACTAGATATCCACATGCAAAAGAAGTTGACCCATACCTTATACCTTATATAAACATTAACTCAAAATGATCAAGAACTTAAACTTAAGAGCTAAAACTATAAAACCATGAGAAGAAAATAACTGAATGTCTTCATAGCATTATAATTGACAGCAAACCAAAAGCATGGGGAAAAAAATAAAAAAATAGATAAAATGGACTTCATAAAAATTAAGAAGTTTTTGTGCATCAAAGGGTACTATCAAGAAGGCAAGAAAAAAACCTGAAGAATGAGAGAAAACATTTTCAAATCATATATCTTATAAGGGATTCATATCCAGAATATATAAAGAACTCCTACAACTCAACAACAAAAAAAGTTCTTAAAAAATGGGCAAACAGGGCAGTTGGGTGGCTCAGTCAGTTGAGCGTCCAACTTACGGCTCAGGTCATGATCTCCCAGTACGTGGGTTTGAGCCCCTTGTTGGGCTCTGTGCTGACAACTCAGAGCCTGGAGCCTGCTTCAGATTCTGTGTCTCCCTCTCTCTTTGCCCCTCCCCCACTCACGCTCTGTCTCTGTCTCTCTCAAAAATAAACATTAAAAAAATTTTTTTAGGGGCACCCGGGTGGCTCAGTCAGTTAAGTGTCTGACTTCAGCTCAGGTAATGATCTCGTGGTTCATGAGTTTGATCCCTCCATCAGGCTCTGTTCTGACAGCTCAGAGACTGGAGCCCACTTCAGATTCTGTGTCTCCCTCTCTCCATTTGGCCCCTCCACCATTTGCTCGTTTTCTCTCTCTCTCCCTCTCTCTCAAAAATAAATAAACATTAAAAAAATTTAGAAAAAAATTTTAATGGGCAAAGGACTTAGACATTTCTCCAGAGAAGATATACACATGGCCAATAAGTACATGAAAAGATGCTCAACATGGAAATACAAATCAAAACCACAGTGAGATACCACCTCATACCTACTAGGATGACTATTTAAACACACACACACACAGGAAAAGTGTTGGTGAGGATTTGGAGAAATTGGAACCTTTGTGCATTGCTATGAGAATGTAAAATGGTGCAGCAACCAGGAAATACAGTTTGGTGGTTTCTCAAAAGGTTAAACATATAGCTACTGTATGGCCTAGCAATTCCACTTCTGGGTATATACCTAGAAGAACTGAAAGCAGGATATTTGAAGAAGAGATATTTGTATACCAATGTTCATTAAAGCACTATTCATTATAGTAGTGCAACCCATGTGCTCATTAGCAGATCAATGGATAAGCAAACGTGGTATACATACATGGAATATTATTCATCCTTAAAAAGGAATGAAATTTCATATAAATCACAACATGGGTGGACCTTAAAAACTTAGTGAAATAAGCCAAACACACAGGGAAAAAATTGTACAATTCCACTTATAAGAGGTACCTAGAATAGACAAATTCATAGAGACAGAGAGGAATAGAGGTTACGAGAGTATGGGAGGAAGGTCGAGGGGGGAGTTACTGTTTAATGTATATAGGGTTGTTGTTGGGGATAATGATAAAGTTGTGTGTATAGATAGTGGTAATGGTTATACAGCATCATGAATGTATTAAAGCTACTGAATTGTACACTTATAACAGTTAAAATGACAAATGTCGTGTTATGGTTAAAATAATAAATATTATAAACATTTTACCACAGTAAAAAAAAGTTTTAAATTTAAAAAGATAGAAGTCAAATTCTGGAAAATAATATCAGAAGATGAGAAGAGTGCTCATGGGTTATTTAGAGTGTGCTTTGGTTCTTGTCTTGCTTTGGAGAGTAACAAAGATAATGAGTGATTTGGCATTTTAAGAAATGTGTAGCTACTAATTTGGAAAGATATGCATCCATGTTTATCACAGCATTATTTACAATAGCCAAGATATGGAAGCAACCTAAGTGTCCACTGATGGATGAATGGATAAAGAACATGTGGTATACACGTACAGTGGAATATTACTCAGCCATAGAAAAGAATGAAATCTTATTATTTCTGACAACATGGATGAGCCTACAGGGTATAACGCTAAGTGAAATAACTCAGAGAAGAACAAAACCATATGATTTCATTTATATGTGGAATCTAAAAAACAAAACAAATGAACGAATACACATACACTGTAGAGAGTAAGATGGAGTCACTCATGTCAAGCAGGGGCCTGTGTCAAGCAATGATGCAAACATGTAAGGGTACTGTAGCTACCAGGTAACAGCCAGACCAGCACCAGCTGACCACACCCCAGAACTGATAACAAGCAGAAGCAGAGGAGGTGTGCAGGGGCCCAAGACTGATTAAATCCCTTTAAAAGGGGAAGATTTTTGCAGCAAAATGTCACTCCTCAGACATTGAGGAGACACTGACCCCTCTATGTCTGACCACTTCAAAAAGGCAGCATCTGCGAAAGCTCTGTCCGATTGATCTCTGAACAGAACTGGGATCGTCTGAGGCTTGAACAGAATAAGCAGTAAGTGCTGAGAGCTGACCCGGACCAGACTGGACTGGACTGTGGCCTTATCTCAACTACACACCCACAGACTGACTTCAAGTTTGGTTCGTTAACTTCCTACCCACTATGTTATGTTTGTTGTGTGACTTGTCTATGTCTTTTGCTCTGTGTGTTGTGTAAGAAGCCAAGTTAATCACATGGTGAAATGTCATTTGAGTTTGGAATCCTGAACCTGCTTTATAATCATGTTAACCTTGCTTTGTGACTGAATAAAGCTGACATTGTGGAAACATATAACGCGTGTGTGTACCTTCATAGCGTGCTCGTGACATATACAAATGGCAACAGTCTCATAAATACAGAGAACAAATTGATGGTTGCCAGAGAGGAGGGGGAGGGAGATGGGTAAAATAGGTGAAGGGGTTTAAGAGTTACAATCTTCCAGTTATAAAATAAATAAGTCATGGGGATGAGAAGTACAGCATAGGGAATATAGTCAACTGTAATAATTTTATATGGTGACAGATGGTGACTACTCTTACCACGGTGAGCACTGCATGATGTACAGAACTGTCGAAATCACTGTCCTGTACACCTGAAACTAATGTAACATTGTATGTCAGCTATACTTCAATAAAAAAAAAATGTGTAGCTAAATATGTATGTTTAATGTTTAAGAGGAATTCTAAGAAGTTACAGATTCTGTCATAGCTTCCGATCTAATGGCGGGAGGAGAGAGAAAAGTAAAAAAGAAACAGCTTTACTAACACAATAGAAAGCAGGAAAAGAAAAACAAGTCAAAGAAGAATAATTTATGGAAAAGATAAAATAAGATGGCAGAAATTAATCAGATAGATTTTAAAAACCTCGCTTTTTAAAATACAGAGACTGTAAGGTTGGGTAAAAAAAATCCAGCTATATACTACTCACAAGAGAAATATCTGACACAAAATGACCCAGGAGAATGGAAATTAAAAAGCACAGTAAAAGATATGCCAGGCAAATACTGATCAAAACACAGTTGAGTATTGCAATATTACAATACAAATAGCAGACCAAAGTCCTGGACTTTTTTTTTTTTATTTATTTAAAAAAAAATTTTTTTTAACATTTATTTATTTTTGAGACAGAGAGAGACACAGCATGAACGGGGGAGGGTCAGAGAGAGGGAGACACAGAATCGGAAGCAGGCTCCAGGCTCTGAGCCATCAGCACAGAGCCTGACGCGGGGCTTGAACTCACGAACCGCGAGATCATGACCTGAGCCGAACTCGGACGCTTAACCGACTGAGCCACCCAGGCGCCCCCAAAGTCCTGGACTTTTAAAAAGTTTATAAAATGCCAACTTTTAAGTATTTCCAGTGTGGCTAACTATAAATATAAATCTGATAATTTCTATCTAGTATTGTGTATTTTTTTCTGATCTTTCTAGATAAACTGCCAAAGGGATTTATAGAGTAGTATGTACTATGTGTTAGATAATATAATGGAGGCTAAAATGAGTACAACCTAATTGCTTATTACATAGAACTTATAGTCTAGTAGGGGAAATAAGTCCAATAACTTAAAAAAAATTTTTTTTAATGTTTATTTATTTTTGAGAGAGACAGAAAGCAAGCAAGGAAAGGGCAGAGAGAGAGGGAGACACAATTCGAAGCAGGCTCCAGGCTCTGAGCTGTCAGCACAGAGTCTGACATGGGGCTTGAACTCACGAACTATGAGACCATGACCTGGGCCGAAGTTGGACACTCAACCGACTGAGGCACCCAGGCGCCCCAGTCCAATAACTTTTTAAAAAGGCAGCAGAGGGGCGCCTGGGTGGCGCAGTCGGTTAAGCGTCCGACTTCAGCCAGGTCACGATCTCGCGGTCCGTGAGTTCGAGCCCCGCGTCAGGCTCTGGGCTGATGGCTCAGAGCCTGGAGCCTGCTTCCGATTCTGTGTCTCCCTCTCTCTCTGCCCCTCCCCCGTTCATGCTCTGTCTCTCTCTGTCCCAAAAATAAATAAACGTTGAAAATAAAAAAATAAAAAAAAAAAATAAAAAGGCAGCAGATTGTGAGTAGCAGTAGTTAGAAGTAAGTCGTGGTGGGAATTGCGCATGAGTGTAGAATCGGGGAAGAATCTTCTTGCAAAATGTGGCATTTGAGATGGTCCTGAAAAACTGGGTAGAAATTTTAACAGATGGAGATAGGGAAAAGATATTTCAGGTTGAAGAGAAACAGTAAAGCCTCGAGCAATATATTGTATTTTCTGCTTTTTTGTTATAGCCATCTTATGTAAAATAATTTCCACTGATTATATTAAGATTGTCTATTGACTCTTTAAGTAAAGTGATTGTGATCTCCATACTGACCAGCTGAATTTTATTGGTAGGGATTATCTAAAGGCAGTAATGTAAATACAATTATAAATCTTTTTACTGTATTCAGTATTATATGTCCTTGGCCTATCAGTTTGTTTTTTAAAATTCCTATTTTATAACTTCTTATGTAAATTCTTATCTGTACAATGAGTCTCAGCCAGAGTCTTCAATGCATAAATTATTCCCTAGTTTTAAAAAAAGATATTTTAAAAAAGCTACACTAAGGATATAATTTCACTAGTATTAGTTTCTTTACAGCCTAGACTATGACCTAGACACCAGCTTTTTTCCCATGGGGGGTATGAAGCATACTTTGGGACTAATTCTTTTCTCGATAGCTTCATAAATTTAGACTAGATTGTTATCATTTTAGACGTCATTTGCTAGAAATGTGACCTACCCCATTTACCTGTAACAGCTCATTTGCTTTATTTTTCATTTTCCTTTGCTCAAGACAATAGCATTGCAAACTGCATGGTTAGGTTAACACTTTCATTGCTTTTTAAAAATTGCTCCTCTAACCTAATCCTTCACCAGATGTTTTCCTCATACTTCCTCATAGTGTCTCAGAAGTAGATTTCTATGCTAGTTTTCCACGGGGAGAAGAGTAGGTAATTTGATTTTTCATAGTGTTATTAATATTAACAGGAAGAAGCTAATTTTATCTTAAGTGATAACACACTCTATATTAAAGACAGGTTAGATGTTCCCCTCAGAACTTGGTCAGGAAAAAGGAAAATGGAACAGATGGCTCCTGAAATTTTTTCTTGTTTGGTTCAGAGATTCAGATCCTTCCCTCCTGCGCCCTCCCCGCGCCCCCCCCCCCCCTTTAAATGGTCAGCAAGTGAAAAGTGGCATTTGGAATTTCCACTGTCTCTCCATTGCTTTGCCATCTTTAGTTTAATGCCTGTTTCTCTACAAAGATTAACACATTTTCCACTCCTGATATACTTGTCAGGGAATTTAGGAGTTTTCTGGAACCTGAAGTCTGCCTTTGGTTGTGATGATTACTGGATAATTGCCTATTCTTTGGTGGAATTTCCATTTTTAGATTACGCCAGGCTCTACAGCCTTTCTTTCTCTGGCAGAAGAACCCAAAAGCAATGGAGTATGTTTTTTTCCCCTTCCCCGGCCCAGCTTAAACAATGACTCACTTGGGCTCTGGGGCTTTGCTTCATACTGTCATTCAGGGGCCACTTTTTACCCTTGTTCTTATTTGCCTTTAGTGTTCTGTTTGCAACCTTTCATTTCCTTTGGCACATTGACTTGCCAAAGGAAAGTCAGAGAGGTATACATCACCCCCAAACTGGAACAGACAATCCAGTTATGTCCCTATGAGCCATTTTGTTCTCATGGCAGCTGATGTAGATCAGAGACAGTACAGAAACAATATCTTTAAGGAAATATAATTCCAAATGTGGCAGGAGAAGTATTCTCCCCAAAAATACAAGTGCCAATGTCATCCAGTTAAAGAATGAAACATTTCCCTCTATCTGAAGTGTTCCAGTGACTGATGAAAAGTCCCTCAGTACATATATGTCGGAGGTGGGAAGCACACAGAGGAATTGGACTCCAAGAGTTTTCAGAAGGATGTGGTTACATGAAGAGATTTCCTCATTGAAAGACTTCATCTAATCTGTAGTTCAGACTTTGTTGGAGAGAATAGATTTTCCGCCTTTTGGGCAGTGGTTCTGTCTGGTCTTGAGTTTTCACTCTGATTCCAGCCTTCCAAAAACTATCCATCTAATGATTCCTTGATTTTTCTCTTTGCAGTTTTAACAGTGTGTGTCAGGGAACTCACATTCTCTTTCGGGAATTCAGCTTCATCCAAGCAACCCCTCACAACAGGGCATCATTCTTACGGGCCTTCTGGAGATGCTTCCGAACTGTGGGCAAAAATGGCGGTAAGTCTTCCCAAATTCTTTTCTTGCCTTCCTTTCTTCTAAACTTCTGTCTCTCTTTTGTTCCCATAAATACTATTTGAGTGACTGGTATTTGAGGCTCTAGGAACACCTTACTTTTGAGGAGCTATCTGTCTGTGTCACAGACACTACTACCATTACTAGTACCATCGTCATCACAAGGCTACCTATTAGGAGCCAAGTGGAGTTCTTAGCACTTTATGTATGGTCATTCATTCATTCTTCACAACAGCTCTCCATGGTAGATATGATCATCCGCGTTATAACTAGTGAAACCAGGGCTCAGAGGGGTTAAGTAACTTGACAGGGTTGTACCCCAAATGCTGGGGTGGGATCCCTACCTAGGCAATCTGGCTCCAGAGCCTTTGCTCTTGGTAAATATTAAAATGCCATGCAGGGGGCACCTGGGTGGCGCAGTCGGTTAAGCGTCCGACTTCAGCCAGGTCACGATCTCGCGGTCCGTGGGTTCGAGCCCCGCGTCAGGCTCTGGGCTGATGGCTCAGAGCCTGGAGCCTGTTTCCGATTCTGTGTCTCCCTCTCTCTCTGCCCCTCCCCCGTTCATGCTCTGTCTCTCTCTGTCCCAAAAATAAATAAACGTTGAAAAAAAAATTTTTAAAAAATAAAATAAAATACCATGCAGTAGATTGAAGAAATGGTGCGAATACAAAGAAGGAAACTGCTGAGTGGGGGTGAGGGAACCCTATGGTTAGAGAAAGGGGAGCAAGTAGATTAGAGGAGGTTCTCCTGAGAACTGGTTGTTTGGTCTAATTTGGGAAGGAAGAGTAAGAGTTATCCATATGGATAAAGGAGAGAAGACATTCTAGTAGAGCATGTGCTGTGATGTAGAGGCATAAAAGAACCTGAGAAGATCAGAATGGCTAGAGTTTGTGAAGGGCATTAGGGGAGATGAGCCTGTGAAGGAATGGAATAGTCAGGTCCTGAAAGACCATTTTTGCCGTAAAAATAGAAGTTGAATTTTAGCTGTAGGTTAAAGGATTTTATTCAGAAGAGTGGTGTGATGATATCTGAATTCTAGAAAGATCATTTGAAAGGCCATTTCCTATCGAAATGGCTTAGAGGGTGAGTTTGGAGGCAGCGAGCGTGGTTAGGAGACTTGCAGTTGTGAGAAATGACAAGAGCCAAAACTAAGGCAGCATCCACGGAAGGGGCACTTTCAGAGATCAAATCCAAAGGATTTGGCGATTGGTTTTGGCACATAAGGTGAGTGAGAAGAGCCCTGATAAATTTCCAGGTAATTGTACACTCACACTGTGCCGAAATCATTACTCCCATCCATCTCCAGAACTTCTTCACCTTCCCCATTAAGCACTCTCCATTTCCTCCCCTGCCCCCAGCCTCTGGCAAGCCCTGTTCTACTTTCTGTCTCTGAATTGGACTACACTAGGTACCTCGTGTTAGTGGAATCATGTAATACTTCCCTTTTTGTGAATGACTGACTTCATTTAACACAATGTCCTCAGAGTTCATACATGTTGTGACATGTGTCAGAATTGCCTTCCTTTTTAAGCCTGAAGAACACTCCATTGTATGTATCCACGTTTTGTTTATCCATTCATCTATCAACAGACACTTGGGTTGCTTCCTCCCTTTGACTAATGTGAATGAAATGGCATGTTAAGTTTTTGAAAAGTTGAAATTTCTAGGGACGCAGTGAAAACACTCCATGAAGCAGCAGGTAATACAAATTAGTTTCTAGAAATACAGATTTGGGGAAGTAGAATAAAGTTTACTAATACCAGATTTTCATTTCACCTTATAATCTTTGAGACAAGAGCTAAATGCACTAGAAAATACAAGTAATTTTTATATTTGCATACTTTTGGTTTGGCATCTATGATTATATTCCAAGGAAAATTAAGAAAAAAAACAACACTGATTGAAATAACTATTAAATAAAGCAGTTTCTGTAGTGATCCTACCTGAGAGTAGAGAAAGGCCTAAACTATTTCCTCATTTACTTAACAGATATTTCTGGTAGACTTACCACATGCTTGGTGCTGGGGTATAGTAAGTGAACAGGTACACGCCCTGATCTCATTGAGTTGACAACATCCTCCACCCGGCTCTCATGATGCTACTGCTACTTTATATATAGCTACTGAGCCTTTTATTTCTTTTTTTTTCAACATGAAATTTATTGTCAAATTGGCTTCTATACAACACCCAGTGCTCATCCCAACAGGTGCCCTCTTCAATGCCCATCACCCACTTTCCCCTCCCTCCCACCCCTCATCAACCCTCGGTTTATTCTCAGTTTTTTAGAGCCTCTTATGGTTTGGCTCCCTCCCTCTCTTTTTTTTTTTCCCTTCCCCTCCCCCATGGTCTTCTGGTAAGTTTCTCAGGATCCACATAAGAGTAAAAACATATGGTATCTGTCTTTCTCTGTATGACTTATTTCACTTAGCATAACACTCTCCAGTTCCATCCACATTGCTACAAAAGGCAATATTTCATTCTTTCTCATTGCCAAGTAGTATTCCATTGTATATATAAACCACAATTTTTTTATCCAGTCATCAGTTGATGGACATTTAGGCTCTTTCAATAATTTGGCTATTGTTGAAAGTGCTGCTATAAACACTGGGGTACAAGTGCCCCTGTGCATCAGCACTCCTGCATCCCTTGGGTAAATCCCCAGCAGTGCTATTGCTGGGTCATAGGGTAGATCTATTTTTAATTTTTTGAGGAATCTCCACACTGTTTTCCAGAGTGGCTGCACCAGTTTGCATTCCCACCAACAGTGCAAGAGGGTTCCCATTTCTCCACATCCTCTCCAGCATCTATAGTCTCCTGATTTGTTCATTTTAGCCATTCTGACTGGCATGAGGTGATATCTCAGTGTGGTTTTGATTTGTATTTCCCTGATGAAGAGTGACATTGAGTATCTTTTCATGTGCCTGATGGCCATCTGGATGTCTTCTTTAGAGAAGTGTCTATTCATGTCTTCTGCCCATTTCTTCACTGGATTATTTGTTTTTCAGGTGTGGAGTTTGGTGAGTTCTTTATAGATTTTGGATACTAGCCTTTTGTCCAATATGTCATTTGCAAATATCTTTTCCCGTTCCGTCGGTTGCCTTTTAGTTTTGTTGATTGTTTCCTTTGCAGTGCAGAAGCTTTTTATCTTCATGAGGTCCCAATAGTTCATTTTTGCTTTTAATTTCCTTTCCTTTGGAGATGTGTCAAGTAAGAAATTGCTGCAGCTGAGGTCAGAGAGGTTTTTTCCTGCTTTCTCCTCCAGGGTTTTGATGGTTTCCTGTCTCACATTCAGGTCCTTTATCCATTTTGAGTTTATTTTTGTGTATGGTGTAAAAAAGTGGTCTAGTTTCATTCTTCTGCATGTTGCTGTCCAGTTCTCCCAGCACCATTGGTTAAAGAGACTGTCTTTTTTCCATTGGATATTCTTTCCTGCTTTGTCAAAGATTAGTTGGCCATACTTTTGTGAGTCCAATTCTGGAGTCTCTATTCTATTCCATTGGTCTATGTGTCTGTTTTTGTGCCAATACCATGCTGTCTTGATTACAGCTTTGTAGTAGAATCTAAAGTCTGGGATTGTGATGCCTCCCACTTTGGTCTTCTTCTTCAATATTACTTGGCTATTCAGGGTCTTTTGTGATTCCATACAAATTTTAGGATTGCTTGTTCTAGCTTCCAGAAGAATGCTGGTACCATTTTGATTGGGATTGCATTGAATGTGTAGATAGCTTTGGGTAGTATTGACATTTTAGCAATATTTATTCTTCCAATCCATGAGCATGGAATGTTTTTCCATTTCTTTGTATCTTCTTCAATTTTCTTCATAAGCTTTCTATAGTTTTCAGCATACAGATCTTTTACATCTTTGGTTAGGTTTATTCCTAGGTATTTTATGATTCTTGGTGCATCATAAAAGCCATTTGTGAAAAGCCCACAGCTAATATCATCCTCAATGGGGAAAAACTGAGAGCTTTTCCCCTGAGATCAGGAACACGACAGGGATGTCCACTCTCACCGCTGTTGTTTAACATAGTGTTGGAAGTTCTAGCATCAGCAGTCAGACTACAAAAGGAAATCAAAGGCATCAAAATTGGCAAAGATGAAGTCAAGCTTTCACTTTTGCAGATGACATAATATTATACATGGAAAACCCGATAGACTCCACCAGAAGTCTGTTAGAACTGATACATGAATTCAGCAAAGTCACAGGATACAAAATTAATGTACAGAAATCAGTTGCATTCTTATACACTAATAATGAAGCAACAGAAAGACAAATAAAGAAACAAAAAAGAGGTTAGAGTGGGAGAGAGCCAAAGCATAAGAGACTCTTAAGAACTGAGAACAAACTGAGGGCTGATGGGGGGTGGGAGGGAGGGGAGGGTGGGTGATGGGTATTGAGGAGGGCACCTGTTGGGATGAGCACTGGGTGTTGTATGGAAACCAATTTGACAATAAATTTCATATATTTAAAAAAAAAAAAAAAGAAACTGATCCCATGCACAATTGCACCAACAAGCGTAAAATACCTAGGAATAAACCTAACCAAAGATCCAAGCCTTTTTTTTCCTAAAACTGTCTACCTGGTATCTTATTAGCTCATTTCTACTGTCCTAAGAAATAAGTAAGGTAGGTATTATTGTGCCCATTTTATAAGTAAATTGTGTAACTTGCAGAAGGATTGCAGAGTAAGTAAGTAAGAAAGTTGGAAATAGAACCCAGATTTACAAATATGCTAATATGCTATTTCTGCTATTTTTATTACTCCAATCATGACTTCTGTGACATGTAACTTAAAAGATTATCCATCTTAATTACATTATTGTACAGAAAGTACTTAGTGTACTGAGAAAATAGCATCATCTCCTTTACAGAAGATATGCACTAGTGGACAAAAATCAGAGTGGACTCGATTTTAAGTGAACTACCTCAGAGAAACTAACCCATTGGTCTCTACATAAACAAAACTTGGGAGCTGTGAGTATACAGATGAAGTCTGTAGTATTTCCTCAGAACCCGTTTTTCCCAATCCTTTCCCAGTCCCTTAGCTGGTCAGCAAGTATTTACTCAATACTCACTATATTGCAGAATGGTACATACACCGAGAGCTGGTTTCTGTGAAATAGGCACATGGAGAGAAGTATGGAAAACAGTCTTAAGGCATCCTCAATTCTTTTCCTGATTTGGAAGTGGGGCCTCTTCAAGAATGTATTTACTATCACAAGGGATCCATATAGCATTTGGACTCTGAGCAGATGTGGGTTTCTTTACCTTTCTTATAGCAGCTGCCAGTGATTCATCCAGCTGCTAAGAGGAAGCAGCTCCAAGTTCTCCCTGTTTTTCCTGTGCCATAAACAAGATCTAGATTTTATGCTGGATATCGATTGTTATGCTTCTTCTTAATCAGACAGCCTCTGAGTTCTTAAAGACCAAATGCAACATTTGCATCTAGGTGATCCTAAAATCTTTGGTTAAACCATTTTTAACATATTCTCAGTTTCTTCCAGGAAACTTTAGAACATCTTTCAGTCCTGGAATGTGTGAGTCCCCAATTTTAATCCAGAATGAGCAAAAACACTCAGAGGCAAAGTTCCAACAGAAAGTACTTATTAAGCCCCATTTTCTCAATTAGAATGCCACGTACTCGGCTCCTGCTTGATAGAGCTGCTACTCTATTGCTCTTCTGCAGATAACTTCCTTAGAACATCATGTACATATTTTAGCATTATCAAGAAGAAATTAGCTCTTCTGGGAAACAGCAAAAGAAGAGCAGAGTTGCAGCATAACATATCTAAAAATGAAGCCACCTGTGGAAAACTAAGGACCTGATCCCTTCTGGCAAGAAACAGTTTGTCCCAGTTTTTAGCAAGTATAGGGATCTAATGTCATTTCTGCATGACTGAGTCCTGAATGATGCTAATTTTCCTGTGTCTGAAATTCAAATAAGCTCATGAAGATTATAGTGAACCTCTTGCTATCAAGGCAACTTTAGAGTCTTGGAAGCAAAAAGATCTATTCATATGTAATAAGACTTTAAAATTCAACTTCTCACTTTGGTATTTCTTTCAATGTGAAAAATTAATCTCAATTTTCAAGTCTGGCAAAGATTAAAATTCCCTGAAGGAAATCTTCACTTCTGCTTAGGGATATTAGCTCAAAAGAGCTTTTGTCCAAGGTTTATTTTTACAGTTTGTTAGAATTTAATTTTGAGCTTTGTGCTTTTACAAATGAGTGTGTGTGTGTGTGTGTGTGTGTGTGTGTGTGTGTGTGCGCGTGCATGCGCGCGCGCGTATTTCATTTAATAAAAGAATGAGGGGGCACCTGGGTGGCTCAGTCACTTGAGCGTCCGACTTCGGCTCAGGTCATGATCTCACAGTTTGTGGGTTCGAGCCCCGCATCAGGCTCTGTGCTGACCTCTTGCTCAGAGCCTGGAGCCTGCTTCTGATTCTGTGCCTCCTTCTCTCTCTGCCCCTTCTCCGCTCACGCTTTGTCTCACTCTGTTTCTCAAAAATAAATAAATGTAAAAGTAAAATAAAATAAAAAAAAAAAGAATGAGGAGCACTTCCTCTTCTGCCCTTGAGGAAGTACTTACTAAGGGAATTGTCACCCTGCCATAAACAACTAGAAAATTAGACAATGTATCTGAAACAACTCTTTGAGCCATTGAACAGTTAATATGGGGCTGTGGTCTCTGAGAAGCAGTTGCCAAGCAGCAGTATAGGAGAGGAGATCTAAAGAGCCCAGCAGTCTTACTCAGTTGAGGAGGCAGAGATTGGGGTTTGGAGAAGCCAAAGTGGCCAGAATTTGCAGGGCAGAGAACCAAAGAGGAAGGAGTTGCTCAGTAAGCTCCAAAGAGCTACAAGTGGGTATTTGAGTCTCTGGCTACAAACTCTGCACATGTGTGGGTTGGAAAAAGAACCACCAGAAACCAGTAGGCTAAACAATTCCTGGAGTATGCTCAGGGGTAAGAATAGTTCACACTGCTACCGGCCAAAGTGGAGAAACCTCAAGGTACGCAGGGCATTGACATTTGATAGAGTCCTCAGCAGCCCCAAAACAGAAGGGGTTAAACTGATCTCTCTGCAAGGAAATTAACTGTATACCAGACCAAAATTCAATGCTCTTTAGAGGAACACAGTAAAATCTAGCACTCAATAACATAAAATTCACAATGTCTGGCATCCAATTAAAAATTACCAGACATTAGAAGAAATAGGAACATATGACCCATAACCAGGAGAAAAATCTATCAGTAGAAACACAGACCCAGAATCAAAGACCTTCAAATAGTTATTTTAAATCATATAAATATGTTCAAGTATGTAAAGGAAAACATGCATATGATTAGGAGATAAATGGAAGATACTAAAAAGATCCAAATGGACTTTCTAGACATAAAAAATACAACATCAAAAATGAAAATAATGGGGGCGCCTGGGTGGCGCAGTCGGTTAAGCGTCCGACTTCAGCCAGGTCACGATCTCGCGGTCCGTGAGTTCGAGCCCCGCGTCGGGCTCTGGGCTGATGGCTCAGAGCCTGGAGCCTGTTTCCGATTCTGTGTCTCCCTCTCTCTCTGCCCCTCCCCCATTCATGCTCTGTCTCTCTGTGTCCCAAAAAATAAAAACGTTGAAAAAAAAAAATGAAAATAATGATAACGATAGCAATTAACATTTATTAAGTTGCTTCATATATACAATATCTAATTTTTCTTCACAATAATCCTATGTGTTAGGTAGATACTTTTATTTTCATTTTTACACAGAAAATGAAACTGAGATTTAGAAAGTTAAAGAACTTGTTGTAGGTCACAGACCTAGTAAGTGAAAAAAACCAATGCTGAAGAAGCCAGAAACCTGACTAGAAGGAGTACTTTTTTTTTTTTAAACGTGTTCTCCATCAAATAGTGTGTGAGATGCTTGAAATACAACTGAGTCAATGACAATACTTGCCCTCAAGGAGCTCATATTCCAGTAAAATAGTCTGGAAATCATTTCCCCAGAGTATAAGTGATTATTAAAGCCATGTAAAAGATTCAGTGATGTACAAGGGCAGAAATAGTTCTTCTGCAGAAGTTAGGAAAGGCTATAAGGGAATAAAGATAGTTGGGATGGATCTTGGAGTAGTAGAAAGCTGTTAAGCAAATAAGGAGTATATTCTAGCAAGAAAAAAACAAGGTTTCTGAAAGTATGATGACATGAAACAAAATATTTCCTTTGGGAAGCATAAGAAATTCATTGTGGCTGGTGCTTAGTACCTAAGAAAGAAACATCATCACAGCCAGTCAGTATGGCCTTATCAATTTGTGTGGTATTTTCACATATAAGACTGGCAAAAGCATGGAAAATAGAGTGAAAGGCGGGGATAGTAAGACCATTTAGGAGCCAGTATAGCAGAACAGGAAGTGGAAGGGAGATGAAGAGCTATTTAAGGTTGGTTTGACAGGACTTACTGATTGGGTGTGGGGTGTGAGAGAGAAGAGTCAAGAATGATTGCCAGGAGCACCTGGCTGGCTTAGTCAGAAGAAGCAACTGTTGATCTTGGGGTTGTGAGTTCGAGCCCTATGTTGGGTGTAGAGATGGCTTAAAAATAAAGTATCGGGACACCTGGGTGGCTCAGTCAGTTGAGCTTCCAACTCTTGATTTCAGCTCAGGTCATGATCCTAGGGTCGTGGAATCTAGCTCCGCATTGGGTTCTGTGCTCGCTGAGCATGGAGTCTGCTTGATATTCTCTCCCCCCAGCCCTCACCCTGTCTCCCTTCCTCTACCACTCTCCCCGACTCATGCATGCTCTCTCTTTCTAAAAGAATAAACAAACAAACATCTTTAAAAAAAAAAAAAAAGAATGAATGCCAGAATCTAAATTATTGCCGATTTCATCCCTCCCTCCCTCCCTTCCTTTCTTCCTTTCCTTTTTTTGTTTGTGTTTTTGTTTTAATTCTTTCACTTTTTATGTTTTATCCTGAATTCACTGTGATTTGTCTTCAGGGTCTAGGTACATTCAGTCATTCAACAAACATTTATGTATTAGTTGCTACTGATAAAGCAGAGTGAGTGGAACAGAAATTCCTGTTCTCATGGAGTTTGTGGTCTGATAATCAGAGATCTGAAAAAAAAAAAAAAAATCCCTGCATTCATGAAAGAAGATCACATTCTGGGAATCAGAGACAGTTGGTCTATATAAATCATATGATAAAAACTGTTTTTCCTAAAATACCTTTGTTATGGTGGCCAAAGTGATCTCAAGGGAAAATGCAGACAACTTAGGCTGAAATAAAGCTTTTGGTCTGACTTCTCTGTGTAACTGCCTCAAACTTCCACCCTGATTTTGCTGGTCACTAATCCTCATCCTCACTACTAAAAACCATTCTGTGAGGATTAACAGTGTTTACTTCAGGAGTGGGTGGCCGTCTTGTTTGAAATATTAAAGAGTATTTGTTACTTTAGTCATTTTTTAAACAAACAAACAAAAATCCTTCCATGTAATCTCTTCGGTCCTGTGGTTTCCTTTGGCCCGTCCTCCGCACCTGCTCCCCCAAGAGCTGCACGTGTCCATGTTTGCCCCAGAAACCTGATGTGGCCAATAAACTTCTTCAACCCCAAGTTCCTGGTTCCTATCCCCCATTTTACTTATTTCTTCTCTATTCTGATTTTCTTTTCTTTTTCCATTTTTACTTCCTTCTTCAAAACCTTTTCTCCAGGGAGAACATTGACATTTGATGTCACCTCAAATCTTTCACCTCTCTACCTCTAGTAGCTTTCATCTTTCCCTCTTTTTAATGTTCCTTTAATTTTTTTTTTTTTTCTATTTCAATTATTTGGGGGCTACCACACATGTCACACAAGCATTCCCGGAATGCTTTTGTCACCACCTCCTTTCCTACCCCACCCTCCGTGCCCTCCATGCATAATACCCTTAGGTTGCTAAACTCTCTTTATCCTTTTAAGCCTTAGTTTAAAGGTCAGCTCCTTAAAGGACCTTTTCTCTTACTCCCTTCCTGGTCTGAATTAGATCCCTTCATTATTCTTTTGCAAATCATCCTGTAACTTTTAGTCATACTGTTTATTACAGTTTCTGACTAAATATTTTTTGAATGGCCCTTTACTTAATGTCCACCTCCCTTATCAAATTGTAAGCTTTATGAGGGTAAGGAGCTTGTTTGCTTTGCCAGTAACTATTCTTAGCACCTAACATACATAAATGATTTCTTTTATGTTATTTAATACGAAGGCCCATCACTTCCCAATCCCTATGTAATCTGTGATTATTGAATGGATTATATTATCATCTCTTATATTAGAGGGTGGGGTTGCTTTTGAAAGAACTTTATACTCTTTTCAAATTTGTATCGGAGCCTTGATTTAAAATAATAATAGCTGCTACTTATTGATCACCTACTATATGCAAGGCACTAAACTTCATGTTCAAAGTGCCCCTCGAAAAACTGACCCATTCAAAGCTATACAATATCAATTGACCCCTAATTAAAATAATATTCAGTATCCTCTGGTGCTTCCAAACAACGATTAAAAGATTTAGATCATGATCTGTATGCAAACTTTAAACATTGGTGAGGATCTAACTAATAGTACTACCTCCATTTGTTTTGTATTCTGGGTGTCACATTTATGCTGTGAAAGAAATCACAAACTAGTGGTCATCTGACTACACAAGCTTTGGCCTGCAGTGACATTTTCTTTGGCTTGCACTGTTAAGAATATTTTTTTTAAGTAGATGCCAACCTTTAACATAAAAATCTCAATTCAGCTTCACTTAAAGAATGGAAAATCATGGGGTGCCTGGGTGGCTCAGTTGGTTGAGTGTCTGGCTTCAGCTCAGGTCATGATCTCATGGTTGGTGGATTTGAGGCCCATGTCTGGCTCTGTGCCGACAGCTCAGAGCTTGGAGCCTGCTTGGGATTCTGTGTCTCCCTCTCTCTCTGCCCCTCCCTGCTCTTTCTCTCTCTCTCAAAAAACGAATAAGCATTAAAAATTAAAAAAAAAAAAAAAAAAAAGAATGGAAAATCATCCCAATACCACGCCCACATTCCAACAGGGAGGCGGTTTCCCCGGGGCGGAGGTGCAGCTGCTGCCTTTAGACAGGGCATGTGGTGGCCTCAGATTTACCGCCATCCCCAGCTGCCTTGCTTCATCTGCTTATGTTTCCTGCCTGGCCCCTGTAGGCATTTGAGTTTGCTACCATTGCTACAATGCCTTGGTCCATTTGTAACCTCTTGAAAGGTAGAGTTACACGCTTAATTCAGAATGAGGAGTCAGGAGCTGATTCCTCCACTACATTCAGTTTCTCTTTTCTCCTTGTCACCGTGATGTCTCAAAAGATGTTCGAACAGGAAAGGACCTTAGCAGTCGTCTTGTCTTGCAACTAGGCCTAAGGGTTTTAAAATGTATTTATCCCTTGATTGTGGTCAAATATATATAACATAAAATTTATCATTCTGACCACTTTTTAAATAGGGAAATCTTTGGTGATAAAATATGAATAGCATAAAATTGAACAGTTTGACCATTTTTTAAAATGTTTATGTTTGAGAGAGACAGAGCATGAGTGGGGGAGGGGACAGAGAGAGGGAGACAGAGGACCCAACGCGGGCTCTGTGCAGACAAGCAGCAAGCCCGATATGGGGCTCAAACTCACGAACCATGAGACCATGACTTGAGCTGAAGTCGGATGCTCAACTGACTGAACCACCCAGGTGCTCCAAAATTGTAACCATTTTGTTTCTTTTAATTTTTTTTTTAATGTTTATTTATTCTTGAGAGATAGAGACAGCATGAGCATGGGAGGGGCAGAGAGAGAGGGAGACACAGAGTTGGAAGCAGGCTCCAGCCTCTGAGCTGCCAGCACAGAGCCCGACGCGGGGCTTGAACTCATGGACCGCAAGATCATGACCTGAGCCGAAGTCGGATGCTTAACCGACTGAGCCACCCAGGCGCCCCTTACCACTTTTAAGTGTACAGTTCAGTGGCATTAACTACATTCACATTGCTGTGCAACCATCACCACCATCCATCTCCCTCTTTTTTCATCTTCCCAAACTAAAATATTTTGCCCATTAAGAAACGACTGCCCATTTCTAGCCCCAGATTTTATTTCCTGTCTCCATGTCTTTGACTATTCTAGGTGCCTCATATAGGTAGAATTATGCAATATTTGTTCCTTTGTGTCAGTTTCTTAAGCCAAGCATGATGTTTTCACAGCTCATCCGTGTAGCATGGGTCAGAATTTCTTCCCTTTCTGGGGCACCTGGGTGGCTCCCTCAGTTGAGCATCCGACTCTTGATTTCAGCTCAGGTCATGATCTCCCAGTTCATGGGTTCGAGCCCCACGTTGGGCCCAGTGCTGACCGTGCAGAGCCTGCTTGGGATTCTCTCTCTCTGCCTCTTTCTCTCTCAAAAATAAATAAGTAGGCATTAAAAAAAAAAAAAAGAATTTCTTCCCATTCTACCCATTGTGTGTATATATCATACTTTGTGTATCCATTCATCTGTCACTGGACACTTGTGTTGCTTCTACCGTTTGGCTATTGTGAATAACACTGCTGTGAACCTGGGTATACAAGTAGCTGTGTGAATACCCTGTCTTTGGTTCTTGGCCATATACTTAGGAGTAGAATTGCTGGATCATATGATAATTCTATGTTTAATATCTTCTAAGGAATTGCCAGACTGTTTCCAACAGTGGCTTCACCATTTTACATTCTTACAGGCAATTCACAAGGGGTACTATTTCTCCAGATTCTCACCAACCCTTGCTATTTCCTGTTGTTCTGATAAAAGCCATCCAAATGGATACAAAGTAGTATCTCATTGTTTTGATTTGCATGTCCCCAGTGAGTAATGGTGTTGAACATTTTTTCACGTGCTTGTTGGTTATTTGGGGTTTTTTTTATGGGTTGCATTTTTAAAAAAATTATTTTAATTCCAATGTAGTTAACAAACAGTGTTATTTTAGTTTCAGGTGTACAGTATAATGATTCAACAGTTCCTTATATTACTTAGTGCTCAGCAAGATAAGTGTACTCTTGGGGTGCCTGAGTGACTCACTTGGTTGAGTGTCTGACTCTTGTCTTGGCTCAGGTTTTCATCTTGTGGTTGATGAGATTGACCCCCAAGTCAGGCTCTGTACTGGCAGTGTGGAGCCTGCTTGTTCTCTCTCTCTGTCCTTCCCCCACTTGTGCTCTCTCTCTCTCTCTCTCTCTCAAAATAAATAAACTTAAAAAAAAAAAAGATAAGTGTACTTTTAATCCCTTTCACCTATTTTGCCCATCCTCCCACCCACCTTTCCTGTGATAGCCATCTGTTCGTTCTCTATAGTTAAGAGTCTGTTTCTTGGTTTGCTTCTCTCTTTTTCTCCTTTGCTCATTTGTTCTGTTTCTTTTTTTTTTTTAATGGAGATTGTTTAATGTTCATTTATTTATTTTTGAGAGAGAAAGTGTGCAAACAGGGGGAGGGGCAGAGAGAGATTGGAGAGAGAGAATCCCAAGCAGGCTCCTCACTGTCAGCACAGAGCCTGACACAGGCTGGATCCCACAGACTGTGAGATCATGACCTGAGCCAAAATGAAGAGTTGGATGATTAACCAAATGAGCCATCTAAGTGCCCCTCATTTGTTTTGTTTCTTAAATTCTGCATATGAGTGAGATCACATGGTAGTATCTTTCTCTGATTGACTTATTTTACTTAGCATAATACTCTCAAACTCCATCCATGTTATCGCAAATGGCAGGTTTCGTTCGTCTTTATGGCTGAATAATATTCCACATCTTTTTTACCCATTTATCTATCGATGGACACTTGGTTGCTTCCATAGTTTGGCTATTGTAAATAATGCTGCAATAAACATAGGAGCACATATATCCCTCCAAATTAGTGTTTTTGTGTTCTTTGGATAAATACCCAGCATTGCAGTTACTGGATCATAGGGCAGTTCTATTTTTAATTTTTTGAGGAACCCCATACTGTCTTCCACAATGGCTGCACCACTTTGCAATCCCACCAACGGTGCACAACGGTTCCTTTTACTCCATATCCTCATCAACACTTGTTGTTTCTTGAGTTTTTGATTTTAGCCATTCTGACAGGTGTGAAGTGATATCTCATTGCGGTTTTTATTTGCATTTCCCTGATGATGGGTGATGTTGAGCATCTTTTCATGTGTCTGTAGGCATCTGTATGTTTTCTTTTGAGAAGTGTGTAAGTCCTTTGCCCATTTTTTAATAACATTGTTTGTTTTTTTGTTGTTGAGTTGTAGGAGTTCTTCATATATTCTGGATATGAATCCCTTATCAGATGTATAACGTGAAAATATTTTCCCTCATTCTGCAGGTTGTCTTCTTGCCTTTTGTTTTTTTAAGTTTATTTATTTTGAAAGAGAGAGAGAGTCTGAAGCAGGCTCCACACTGTCAGTGCAGATCCCAATGCAGGGCTCGATCTCACAAACCATGAGATCATGACCTGAGCCAAAACCAAGAGTCAGACACTTAACCAACTGAGCCACCCAGGTGCCTTTGTATTCTTGCCTTCTTAATGGTATCCTTTGGTGCATAAAAGGTCTTTATTTTGATGAAGTCCAGTTTATCTGTTTTTCCCTTTATTCCTTGCTCTTTTGGTGTTATATCTATGAAATCATTGTCAAATCCAATGTTATGAAGACATTGGGTTGTTTCCTTCTGACAGTTTTATAGTTTTAGCTCTTCAGTTTGGTCTTTGATCCATTTTGAGTTAATTTTTATTTTCGTTTTTTTAGAGAAAGAGAGGGAGAGAGAGAGCCGGGGTCTGGGGGAGAGGTAGAGGAAGAGGGAGAGAGAGAGAAGCCCAAGCAGGCTCCATACCCAGCACTGAGCTGGAAGCAGGGCTCCACCTTATGACCCTGAGATTATGACCTGAGCTGAAATCAAGAGTTGGACACTTAACCTACTGAGCCACCCAGGTGCCCTGAGTTAATTTTTTATATAAGATCAACTTCTTCTGCGTGTGGATATCCAGTTTCCCAAGCACCACTTGCTGGAAAGACTTGCTGAATAGTCCTTTCCCCAATGAATGGTACCCATGTTGAGAATCAATTGACCATAGATGTGAAGGTTTGTTTCTGGGCTCTCTCTTCTATTCCAGTGGTCTATATGTCTGTCTTTATGCCAGCACCATACTGTTGTAAGTACTGTAGCTTTGTTTTAGGTTTCAAAGTTAGAAAGTTTGAGTCTTCTGACTTCATTCTTCTTTATCTAGATTGTCCTGGATATTCAGGGCCCCTTACAATTCCATATGAACTTGAGGATCAGCTATTCCGTTTCTGTGAAAAGTCTGTTAGAATTTTGATAGGGATTGTGTTGAATCTGTAGATTTCTTTGGATAGTATTGACATCTTAACAATATTAATTCTTCTGTTATTTAACAAAAACTCAACTAAGTGAATTTTAAAGATCTAACTGGCTCTATTAATAGATTCATGAATCAGGCATTATCCCTTCTAACAAATATAGGGGAGCTTTGTTGAATTGATGAAAACAAAAAAATAAAAAATGTCTTTAAAGGTAAAGAGGGAGCAGAAAAAAGGAAATTATTCGCAAAAAATCCATTGTTTTAGGCAAGGCTCACTCTCCTAAGGGGACCAGAAGGGGTCTATCAGTAAATTTCCTTGTACTGACCCAGTAATTCCCATGGTTTACTGGTTAAAAGTTACATTTCTGGGGGGGTTGAAACTGCAGTTAGGTTAGGTATTAAGTCTTGGTTTACTGATATGGGACTTTAACATAAGTGACACCATTTGGGGCCTATGATTTTCTTCTTAACATTTCCTATCCATGAATAGAGGGTGTCTTTCCATTTAAGTCTTCTTTGAACTCATTCAGCAGTGTTTTATAGTTTCCAATATGCAAGTCTTCTACCTCCCTGATTAGATTTATTCCTAAGTATTTTAGTCTTCTCATGCAATTATGAATGAAACTGTTTTTCGTCGTTTCCTTCTCACATTTCATTGCTACTTTATGGAAATGTAATTGGCTTTTGTACGCTGTTTTGTATCACCCATCCTTTTGCAGATTCATTTACTGTTGTAATAATGTGTGTGTGTGAGAGAGAGAGAGAGAAAGTTCTTAAGGTTTTCTATACAGAAGATGATGTCCTCTTCAAATAGAGATAGTTTTGCCATTTCCTTTCCAACTTGGATGCCTTTTATTTCTTTTTCTCACTTAATTGCTCTGGTTAGAACTTCCTGTGCTGTGTTGAGTAGAAGTGGCAAAAGCAGGCATCCTTGTCTTGTTCCTGATGTTGGATGGAAAGCTTTCCAGTATTTGGTTTTAAGATAAAAGCTTGTCAAGAAAATTGTGATTCACACAGATTATTAGCTGCAGATACTTAGAGATTTGTTTTATAACATCTTGACATCCAGTCAAAAAAATTTTTTTCATTTAGTTATATGTCTAAATGTTCCAAAAAGGAGTGATAGTAAATTGTTGTGTCAAAGCTGAACAACCAATGGACCTGCCAATTGCTCACATTCCTAATTGTTGAGTAATCACTGGAGAAATCAATGAAAAGTTTTCTCAGCTAGTTTAAAATTTTTATTCTTTGGAGAAGAGTAAATGTGTCTTATATCATTATATATGAAATAACTGGTGTTACTTCTTTAAAGAATCAGATACCTCTGAGGCTGCTAGGGATTGAATTGTGTACCCCAAAATTAGTGTGTTGAAGCCCTACCCCCAAGGTGACTATATTTGGAGGGAGGGCCTATAAGGATGTAATTAAGGTTATATGAAGTTATAAGGGTAGGGCCCTGATGCAAAGGGATTAGTGTCCTTACAAGAAGAGATACCAGGGAGACTGTGCCCTCCTCTCTTTGCTGTGTGAGGACGCAGTGAGAAGGTGGCCTTTTTCAACCAAAGAGAGACACCCCCAGACACTGACCCTGCTAGACTTGCAGTCTCCAGAACTGGGAGAAAATAAATTCCTGTTGTTTAAGCAACCCAGTCTATGGTATTTCGTTATGGCAGCCCAAGCAGACAAATACCAAGGCCATCATTTTTACTCAGTTTCAGCAGAGAAAAATTAGTTTTATTTTGCATGCTGAGTCCAAGAGCTGTTTTGATTTTATCACTAACATTTTATCGGAAGCCATAAGTATGGCAGTGTTGTAAGCCTTAACTGAGCTATTTGATTTATGTAAGATATCAGCAAGCTTTCCAGGTTGATAAACCTATATTTAATGAATTTATTTAAGGTAGAAATGATAGCAATTAATTTTATTTGACTATTGTTCTGACAACTGCCTTATGTCAGAAAACTTTAGTATAAAAGAATAAATTCTGGTACCACTACTGATAAGTCTGAAGGGTCTGCAATCCAAAAGCCTTCTCCTAATAAAATTTACAGTCCATCAGTTTGTATAACATTTATCCTATAGTGTTTTTAAAAAAAATGCTCACCTAATTTTGTCTGCTAGTGTTTATCTACACAGCATCTGAGGACCTTTGAAGGCCTGGCCTTTGCATGATCCACTACTCCATAAATTTTCTCTGCCATTGCTCTTCCAGTCGCAGTACAAACATGACTGGTTTTTTTTTTTACCTCTTTGTTACTATCTTAACACTCGAAGCCTTCTGTTTTATAATTATCAAACACTTTATAAAGTAAAAAGTCTGCTTTTGTTCCATAACCACATCACATAGAAGGAAGTAAGAGGAGGACTTGATAACATCTGTATTCTCACCCAGCAGAATTTAAAGGTTTTATGTAATTTCAGCCTTTATATCAATACAGACCTGGATTAAAAAGAAAAGAAAAAGCCAAGGCAGATAAAAAGCTTTCTAATCAGTGGCATATTTACAGGTTCAAATATATATATAATATGTATTATTTATATATTATATATATTATTTACATAATATATAATATATTATATATTATATAATATATATTATTGTAGTATAATATAGTATACCGTATATAGTATACTAGAGTATAGTATAGTATATATATAGTGTATATAGTATACTATATGTATAGTATAATATAATGTAATATATAATTATAATATAATATATATAATATATATTATATGTATGTATGTATACACACACACACACACACACACACACACACACACACACACACACACATACACATATACATTTGTGGAGCAGAATAAGCTCCACAGTGAGTTAACTGAAAGCACAGGTTGGTAGTGTCTATATAATAAAATTTACTCTAGAGGCACCTGGGTGGCTCAGTCAGTTAAGTGTCCAACTTTGGCTCACGTCATGATCTCACAGTTCATGGGTTCAAGCCCCACGTCAGGCTCTCTGCTGTCAGCATGGAGCCCACTTCGGATCTTCTGTCTCTCCCTTTCTTTTCTCTCTCCCTCTCTCTCTGCCTTTCCCCCACTCACACGTGTACATACTCTCTCTCTCTCTCAAAAATAAATATTTAATAAATAAATAAATAAATAAATAAATAAATAAATAAATTTTACTATGTAACAGATTTAGTATGCATTTTATTTTTCTCATAGATTTTAAATAAAGGTATGTCTTTAATAAGAAAAATATGAAAATTAAACATTTATAGAACCTTCTAAATGCCTCTGAAAATTTTTAGGCTCTGGTTAGAAAACTATTGATGTACATCAACCCTTCTCCCATCATATTAATAAAAAATTGGGCTCCTCCAAAAACTTGGGGCCCAATGTCTCCCAGCTGGTTGCTAAGTTCAGGCATTTTCTCAGTCAAGTGCTCTTGCCCTGATGCTAAATGAACACAAATACGACATTCAGTTTCTGAGATCAGTGTATAATTTGCTGAAAGCCTAAAATGCAATCAAAGGAGTTAAGGCATAAGAATGTATTGCATTTGTCTGTGATCATCTTTCATCAGTTTATAGATGGAGGAAGGGTAGCTACAAGTTCTTTTTTTTTTTTTTTTTTTTATGTTTATATTTTTGAGAGAGAGTGAGTAGAGGAGGGGCAGAGAGAGGGGGAAATACAGAATCTGAAGCAGGCTCCAGGCTCTGAGCTGTCAGCACAGAGCCTGATGCGGGGCTTGAACTCACGAACCACAAGATCATGACCTGATAGGTAGCTACAAATTCTTTAATTTCAAGTTCCATTTTACAGGTGTTTAAGAGAAAAGATAGTTACTCCATTTTGTATTTAAAGTTTAAAAATCATGATTCTTATTACTGGGGGAAGTATAGGACTTGCTTTACTATGTATCTCATGCTTTGAAGGACATAATAAACAGAATTTGGAAGTTCTCTGAAAATATAACCAAGAATGTTTTTTAAAGTTAGGCTGAAGTGAGACTGTACTATGTGATGGTATTAAACCCGTTCTCTAAAGTAAGTGTACCAGAAGACAGAATGGTATCCCTTAGGCTTCTGAAATCTCTTGATTTCGTGGTTCTGTTAGAAACAAAAATAAATGACTAATTTCAACTTATACACTATGAATCAAAATAAAACCATCTTAGGTTAAATATGTCAACTTAATAAACCATACTCAAATTTGGTTGTTTTGGTGGATTTTAAGCTGACAGTATATAAAAGCAAGTATAAGTAGTGTTGAAAATTTAATCTTTTCCAGTTTTATGTTGCTTGGCATAACCTGCTCTTCATTCCCACTGCCACCACCTGACCCTAATTTAGAACCCTAATTAATCGGAGAGGTTGTCCTAATTAACCCAACCTTGGAGAGGTTGTCAAAAAGACAGATTCCCTGATCCCATCTCCAACCTACCAAATCAGTCAGCAAGGGAGGGACCTGGGAATTAATTAATTTCTTTTTCTTTCTTTCTTTCTTTCTTTCTTTCTTTCTTTCTTTCTTTCTTTCTTTCTTTCTTTCTTTCTTTCTTTCTTTCTTTCTTTCTTTCTTTCTTTCTTTCTTTCTTTCTTTCTTTCTTTCTTTCCTCTTTCTTCCTTCCTTCCTTCCTTCCTTCCTTTCTTTCTTTCTTTCTTTCTTTCTCCTTCTTTCTTTCTTTCTTTCTCTTCCTTCCTTCCTTCCTTCCTTCCTTCTTTCCTTCCTTCCTTCCTTCCTTCCTTCCTTCCTTCCTTCCTTCCTTCCTCCCTCCCTCTTTCTTTCTTTCTTTCTTTCTTTCTTTCTTTCTTTCTTTCTCCCTTCCTCTCTCCCTTCCTTCTTTCTTTTGCAAGCATTTCAGGTGATTCTTATTATCACTCAAGTGTGGGAAACATTGAATAACTTTTGAACTTTTTTTTCTTTGCTCCAGTCCTTGTTCTCCATCAGTGGTTTTCAACCCTGGTTGCGTATCAGGTTAACTTAGGGAGCTTTTAAAAAAATTGTGATGCCTAGGCTCCATCCCAGAACAATTTAATCAGAATCTGTTGGGTTGGGGCCTATGCTTTTTGTTTTTTTCTTAACGTTTTAGGTTAAAAAAAATGTTTTGCAATATAACATGTGCAGAGAAAAGTGCAAAATAATAAATGTACAACTCAGTGGATTTGTACAAAGTAAACATGTAATATTCATCTGGATAAAGATAGAGAACATTACCAGCACTACAGACACCTCTCCCAAGCCCCCTTCCAGTCATTAATCTCCCCTAAGGTATCACTAGTCTAACTTTTATCACCATAACCTTTACGTGCCTGATTTTGAACTTTATGTAGCTAGAATCACAGAGCATGCACTCTTCTGTGTCTGGCTTCTTTTGCTCAACATTTTATTTCTTATTTGTTGCTGGGTTTAGCTGCAGTTTGTTCTTTTTCATTGTTGTACAGAATTCCATTTTATATATAAACCACAGTTTATCCATTCTACAGTAGGTGGCATTTGGGCTGTTTTCAGTTTGGAGCTGGTACAAACAGCATTGCTCTAAGCATACTTTTATATGGTGCTTGGCATATAGATTTCTGTTAGGTATGTACTTAGGAGTGAAATTGCTGGGAATGCATATGTTCAGCTTTACCACATATTCCCAGGTTTCCAAAGTGATTGTACCATTCTCCACATTTAAGTGCAGTTTACGAGAGTTCCTGTGGCTCTGGAACTTTTTGTGGGGCCCACACATTTTAAAAGCTCTGCAGGTGATCCTGATACACATTGAAGCTTGAGAACTACTTTACTGTTAAGACCTTTTATAAGTATAATTCTCTAAAGCACAGCCCTGGGCTTGTTCAGCCCTGCTTAGAATGTCCATGGTTCTGTGTTGCCTACTAAGGAAATATGAATTCCATCTGCTTACATTGTAGGCCATTCATGATCTAACCTCAGCCTTTCCAGCCACTACTTTCCTACTCATAGCCTAGACCCTAACCATTACACAAAGACACTTTCCCCTCCACACTCCTATCCTTTTCCCCTTGCACACCTTTGTTTTACTGTTCTATCAATGCAGAAGAGCTTTCTTGCAAGTCTCTCACATTCCTGCCCATTCTCAGGTAGACCCAGCTCAAGAAATGCATCTCAAAGTCCTTGTGATTACCACGTCCTCTCTTCCTGGGCCTCCCTTACCTCCGTTCAAAGGTGATCTCTCTTATGGCACTTATTCTATCATATCTTTTACGTAGTTATTGGCAAACATAGAATCTCTTTCCTAAGATATCATATGGGATTAAGAAGACATGGATTTTTATGTCCTTCTTACATCCCTATCTAGATTGTAAATTTGTAGCATCAACTTCACATGAAGCACTACAGAGAAAGCCTTGTTAGAATTAAATGGTCCCAGGTTCAGGTGGGCTTTTTCTTAGATATAGCTATGCAACCATGGTCAAGTTACTTTTTCCAGGCCTTAACTTTCTCATCTGTAAAATGGAGAGTCGACTACTTCAAAGTTGTGAAAACTAAGTGAGATAACAGATTAAAGCGTTTAGTAATCTTGGCGCATAATAACTGCTCCATCAATGCCAGTTGCTTGTGTCATTGTGATAAGAATCATTGTTACTCCCTTAATGGCAGAGACAGCATATCTTATCTCTGAATCCTCATTCAATGCCTTTGCTTGTTTTTGGTGCTCTAAATGTTGGGTGAATAAATTCATGAATGCCTGCTGGATGATTGGATGGGCATGCTTATTTATAGTCCATTTCCAATAAGTTCAGCATGTCTTGGAAGGAACAGTTCAAATCTCAATTTAACCATCAGATAGAGACAGAAAGTAGGGTTTCTACTGCAAACCTTTAAAGCTGTATTAAAAAGACCGAATCCCCAGTTTAACCATACAACAGCTGCTGTCCTGCTGCTGCCAGAAATAGGGAAAACCCTCCAAGAGCTATCTGCTGTTTGTTTGTTCATCTGATAAACATGCCATGACTTGGGGAGAGCACACACTTCCCCTGCAGGCAAGCGCGGGTCTGGGAAGTTGCATGCAACAGCAATAAGGAAGAAATCCCCACTCTGTGGGAGAGGTTTCGGCAGGGACTCTGCTAAGCCTATTTGCAGTTTTGCTGAGTTATTTACCAAGATGAAGGGACTGGGTGTGGCTGGTCTAAGATTCCTCCTGGGAAGTCACTTCAAGAATCTCCTTAATTTCCTCACCCTTCTTCATCTTTGTTCTCTGGCTTTGGTGCAAGGGTGCAGTCAGTCGCACCCAGTTGGCCGCTGTTCCCGGCACACTGAATTCTTTGAAGCCGGCTCTTGCAGCCAAGGATTCCCTGCCCTGTTCTTTTCTCCTTGCCCTGATTTTAAAAACAGTTCTGGAAATTCGCATCTGGCATGGAGATGGATGAAAAGGAACTTCGTGGGTTGCATGCTGTTTTTCTAGACACATAGGAACCAAAAAGGACCTTTAGGAGCTTTAAAGTATTATTTCTCAAGAAAACCAATACTAATGCATTTTACATGAACAAATTATAAAGTAGGCTCTGCCATCAGCACTATCATTTAAAAGTATTTTAGTGGGAAGAGGCCATACAAGTGGGACGAAACTGATACCGGAAAGTATTTATCACCACCTCTGTCACTTGAAGAAGGAATGTAAGAGTGTATTAGCTGATTGAAACCTTGGGAAAGACGTGTAGCAAAACATACAAAGATTAATGAGTAGTCCACAAAGACATTTACCAGGTGACCAATATTTTTTAAAATATTTACAAATAGGGGTTCCTGGGTGACTCAGCTGGTTAAGTATCTGACTCTTGATCTCAGCTCAGGTTATGATTTCGTAGTTCCTGAGATCGAGCCCGGTGCTGGGCTCTGCGCTGGTAGCATGGAGCCTGCTTGAGATTCTCTCTCTCTCCCTCTCTCTGCCCTTCCTCCTCCCCCATATGCTCTGTCTCTTTCTCAAAATAAATAAACATTAAAAAAATATTTACAAGTAGATGAATTTAGCCACATTATAATCACAGTGGGTCTGGTGACAAAAAATTAGTGGTCTGAAAAATATATAATTTCAGTTTTCACAACCTTATTTGTCTTGCTAACTGGCCAATAATTCCTTACAAGCATATTTCTACTTTTAAAATAAAATTAAATCAGGAGGCAATGCTGGACAAGGAAATAATAAAATTCTAGGGAGACACTGAAAAATCTACATTTATTATTTAAAGTTGCAGGACAGCAGAATGGCATAATACCATTTATATAAAATTATATATATTTTATGTCTGTGCATGTTTATGTGTATACCAAGATGTTTGGAAAGAGGTTTACCAAAATATTAGTGGTTTTCTCTCAGTGCTGGCATTTTACTTTTTTCTTCACACTCTTCTATAGTGTTCGAATTTTTTTTATAATGATCATGTAACATTTTCACAATCACAATGAAAATAAAGCTATTTTTATTTTGAAAAAAAAAGGAAAATTTTGTTTGAGCATTTGTCATGCCCAAAGTGGTACTAGGAGTTATTAGATGTAGAAAAAAAGACTGTGGCCTTGCCACCAAGATGCATACAGTCTCGTTGGGAAGACGACTAAAGAGTGGTATAGTGTAGGGGCACCTGGGTGGCTCAGTCGGTTGAGCCTCAGACTCTCGATTTTGGCTCGGGTCATGATCTCATGATTTGTGAGATCTGTGCTGACAGCAGGGAGCCTGCTTTGGATTCTCTCTCTCCCTCTCTCTCTCTTTCTCTCTCTCTGCCCCTTCCTTGCTTGCTCTCTATCTCTGTCTCTCTCTCAAAATAAATAAAGAACATTTAAATTTTAAAAAGAGTGGTATAGTGTAATCAGGTGTCAGGATACGTGTTTCAAAGAAGTGCTACAGGTCACCAGGAGGAGGAAGTCACGTGGAAGCTTTCATTGAAGACAGTTGGCTCAGGTTGAACCTTGAAAGATGGCTGAATAGGACTAAGAGGAAGGAAAAGGGCATTTTAGGCAGCGTGAGCACTGAGGTGATAAAGGTATCTGGAAAGACAGTGAGGAAACCAGCTTATCTGGAGTAATAAGCAAATATGATTTGTGGTAGAGAAATTTACTCTCTTGCCAAACTTATTCCATAAGCTATCTTTATTTGGATCTATTACAAACTACATTTTAGTATACTTGAGCATTTTAAAAAGCAGATCCTAGAAGAGTAAATGAATTCTGAACATTGAAAACTGAAAACTGAATTCTGAATATTGACCTAAAGTGACATAAAAACTAGGACCGCTGGGAACATTTCATTATGTTAGTGTATTGAGGATGAAAGACTTCAGTATGTGTACCCTGTAATCCTGTCATCTCTGTCAGAAGCTTGCTCTCAATTCAGCCAGTGGCTTTTTGTACAGCCTTATAATTTGTAATTAACATATTCCTACCCCTTTCTTCTTCTATTAAAAAAAATCAAAGAGTGGGACATGAAGGATGGGGCCAAAACAAAAACAAAAGTTTATTTTTGAAAAGGACATTAAGAATGAGACTCTTCCAAACAATGGAGTCAGGATTCGCTTTCAGTAGTTACTTGGTTAACATGATTGCATTACGTTTGTAGTAAACTCGCTAAATACTGTAGCTATGTAAACTATACTTACCATGCAAACAAGTTTTTCTGAGAACCATATATTTGACATTTTAAATACAAAATGTCAGTCATAAAGCTTTCCTTTTTGAATTCGTGTATTTATTAAATGCTTTCAGTGTTCAAAGCGCCATGCTGGGTGATGAAAAGTACGCAGAGAACTCGTTCATTCATCTCTTCATTTACTCAACAGTATTTGCTGAGTGTGTCCTCAGTGCCAGGTTGTTATTCTAGGTGCTGGAACTAAAAGGATAGAGATAGTTCTCTTTTTAAGAAGTTCATAGTTTGGGGGCGCCTGGGTGGCTCAGTTGGTTAAGTGTCCAACTTTGGCTCAGGTCATGATCTCACAGTTCGTTACTTTGAGCTCCACATTGGGTTCTCTGCTGTCACCCCAGGAGTGTAACAGTAAAAAAACTGGGCTTCCAGAAAAAGAAAACAGAGGAATTAGAATGCCATCAGGTTTCTTAATAGCGGCACTGGAAGCTAAAAAAACAATAGAGCAATGCTTTCCGAATTCTAAGGCAAAATTATTTCTGACCTAGAATTCTGTATCAAACAAACTCTGAGATAGAATACAGATTTTTAGATAGGCAAGAGCTTATAAATTTTAACTCCCATAAACCTTTTCTCATGAAACTGCTGGAGGATGTATTTCATCAAAAAATGGGATTAAATCTAAAAAGATAGCATTATGGGATCTAGGAACAAGGGATCCAACAACACAGGGCAGAGGTAAAGAGAATTCGTAGGATGATAATGAATGATAGCCCCAGACAACCATTTGTGCAGGAGAGCTAGAAAACAAACAATTCAGATTGGAGAGCAGAAAACTCCTAGAGGAATCTGTATAAGAATATAAAAAAAAAAAGAACTGATAAAACTTTTTAGTTTTATCATTTGGAGAAGTAGAGATTAATACTTCAGTTAAAGAAGTAACAATTAGGGGTGCCTGGCTGGCTCAGACAGACGGTGGAGCATGCGACGCTTGCTCTTGGGGTTGTGAGTTTGAGCCCCACGTTGGGTGTAGACATTACCTGAAAATAAAATCTTTAATTAGAAAAAAAAAAAAAGTAGTGATTAATACTTAGAAACTCCAAGCAAACCAAGAAAGTGGTAAGTATTCCAAAAAAAAAAAGTTATATAAGAAAAAAATGTGCTAATAATATACTCTGTGGCTTGGCTGTGAATAATGTTTATAGAGCATAAAAATATAAGTACTGAACATTTTAAGCTAAAATTAGCACTCTATAGGGGCGCCTGGGTGGCTCAGTTGGTTGAACGGCCGACTTCAGCTCAGGTCATGATCTCGTGGTCCGTGAGTTCAAGCCCCGCGTCGGGCTCTGTGCTGACAGCTCAGAGCCTGGAGCCTGTTTTGGATTCTGTGTCTCCCTCTCGCTGACCCTCCCTTGTTCATGCTCTGTCTCTCTCTGTCTCAAAAATAAATAAAATGTTAAAAAAAATTTTAATAAAAATAAAAAAATAATAAAATTAGCACTATATATTAGAAAGATTGGAATATGGGAAGTGTGCGTAGGTGGTAAAAAAGATAATTTGTCATCTTCAACTAAGAGTCCAAAGATGATGTCTAAAACTTAAAAATTGATAAGGAGCAGCATAAACATATTGTTAAAAAATGAAAAGTGGAAAACAGAAGGCTCGGTGAGTTTGTGAAGTGGAATTAGTTAAGAGTTGCTGCTGTAGCTTGATTTAGAGTCAACTGAGTTTGAAAAGCCAGTGAACCTTTCAAATGAGCTTGTCCAGCAGCTTTCAAGACTGATACAGAGATTGGAAGAGGAAATATGGTCAGTAGTTAAATCATGTGAATGAGTGAGATCGCTGAGGAATGAAAGTGTAGTGAGAGGGGAGATAAGGGAAGAACTTTGAGGGATCCTTATATTTAGAGGGTGAAGAAGGTGAAGAAGGAAGAAGAATCAGGGAAGAAACAGTCAGCATGTATGAAAAGAAATGGCATAGTATGACATCACAGAAGCCAAGGAGGAGAGTTCCAAGGAAAAGATGAGCAACAGTATCAGTTGTCACAGGTGGAAAACTAAGAAAAGACCCTTCGAATCCACAGTGATTGAGTGATCACCCATAACTTTCAAGAGAACAGTTTAGTTGAGCGATGGAAGCAGTATTGAAAGGATTACTGAGTGCATGAATGGGTGGTAAGAAAGAGATAATGAATATAGCACACCCTTCTGAGAAATTTGGCTTTGAAAAACAAAAGGAGAAGGCAGCTCTTTCTGCCCATGGGTCCTGTCCTGGGCTTTAGTAAAACACCGTTTCTGCACCCCCACCCCACAAAAAAAGTAGCTTTAGCGAATAGTCTTTGAAATTTTTTTTAGATTAAGGGATCACTTAAACATATGTGCGTAGATAGCAAAGAGTTAATGGAAAAGGCAAGGTTAAAGATGCAAGTGTAAGGGGATAATTGATAGAGCGAGGTCCCAGAGAAACAGAAAGAATATGGACTCAAGAGCACAGATGGAGAGATTAATCTTAGTAAGAAACAGGAAAGATTCTTTCTCTGAGAGAGGAAAGAAAGAGGTGAGGATAACTGAAGACAAAAAGAAATATTAAGGCATAGGGGAAGGAAATTGAAGGACTAAATAATCAGGTGACTTGATCTTCACAATAAAATAGTGTATCTGCTTAAGGTTGGGAGTTGGGGCAAAGAGTTAGTTTGGAAATTTGAGAATGGAAAATGTCTGGGGCAGCTGTTGTAAGAATGTAATACAAAGTCAGAAGGAGATGACTAAAAGAATTACCCAGTAGCCACGAGCATCCAGTTGAGGTTAGATATGAATTTGTAATAAAGCCAATCAATATGGTTTCTGGACTTCCTCCAAGAACGCTGTATCTCCAAAAGTTGTATTAGTCATCATCTTGGCGGGAGAAGGGTTTCCTTGGAGTGTCTTAGGAGATCCCAGGGTTCAAAAACTTGAGAAAAATGTTTGCTCAAGGAGAGTTAATGCTCAGGAGTAGCAAAGAACAGACTTGCCTTGTGGGATACTTCCATCTGTGGGTCATTCAGAGGTCTTGTGGGAAGAATCATGGGCAATGAAAAAGAAATATACTTAAGAGACTTAAGAGAAGCAAAACAGTTTGGTATCAAAAAGATCTATAGCTGCTTGTATATCTAGACACACATCTGAGGGTGGGGGCATGTTGGAGAACATCTGGATTCAGATAAAAGAAGAGCAGAAGAGAAGTGACATCATCGTGGGATTAGACTGTAGTTTACCTAGCCAGATGGAAGGTATAGATTAAGCATTTTTGATGTACATCACAAAACTGGACTGAGTTAGGAGAGTATGGTGATAGGGATTTCAAATGTCAAGACATAAGCTCGAAGTCACATTCAGCCAGAAAACAGTATACTTGATTCCTTTGTGTTTTTCTGATCATTCAAGGAATACTTGCTTATTGTAGAAATGTAGTAGAACAGAAAGGTGTAATGAAGCAGAAGAATAATCACCTCCAAACCCACTACTAACAGCACTCACCATTTATTTATATACTTGCTGTTACTCCTAGTAGGGTTTTTGTTTTGGTTTGGTTTGGGTTTTTTTGCTTGTTTGGGGGTTTTTGTTTTTGTTTTTGGTGGGGTTTTAGGCTTACACGACAGAAATTTATTTTCTCACAGTCTCCAGGCTAAAAGTCTAAATCAAGGGGTCAGGAGGTTTGGTTTCTCCTGAGGCCTCTCTCCTTGGTCTAATTTTTTCTATATACATGGGTGTTTTTACACAATACATATTATGCTAAATATACATTTGTATAACCTTTTTTTAAATGTAGAAGCATTTTCTCATGTATAATTCTCACATGTCCCATATATATCTTCATATATATCTAAAGTTCTTTTTAAATTTCATTTTATTTATTTTTTCTTCTTTAAAATTTTAAATCTTTGATTTGCCTTCATGTTATCTTTATCTCAGAAGGAGGCAACATGAGATAGGAGTTCTAGATATAATTATAAAAACAGTTTCACTCTGGGTGGCTCAGTCTGTTGAGCGTCCAACCGTTGATTACAGCTCAGGTCATGATCTCGCGTTTGGGGAGTTCGAACTCTGCATTGGGCTCTGCGCTGATGGTGTGGAGCCTGCTTGGGATTCTCTCTGTCCCCTCTCTCTCTGTCCCTCCCCTGCTAGCACTCTCTCTCTCTCAAAATAAAGAAATAAACTTTAAAAAAAAATTTTAACAGTTTCAACTCTTTACTATTTGCTATTCTTATTTATACTTTTCTGAAGATTCCAGTCAATACTATTAGGCAGGAAAAAGAAATAAGAAAGAAATAAGAGACATAGAATTTTTAAGGGGAAGGAAAATTACATTATTTGGAAGTGATATAATTGCTTGGAAAGCCCAAGATAAACTGAAATCTATTATAAATATTATAAAACTTCAGCAAGGCAGTAAGAGAAAATACACTAAAACGAATAATTTATTTAAAAATAATAGCCTTGGGGCGCCTGAGTGGCGCAGTCGGTTAAGCGTCCGACTTCAGCCAGGTCACGATCTCGCGGTCCGTGAGTTCGAGCCCCGCGTCAGGCTCTGGGCTCATGGCTCGGAGCCTGGAGCCTGTTTCCGATTCTGTGTCTCCCTCTCTCTCTGCCCCTCCCCCGTTCATGCTCTGTCTCTCTCTGTCCCAAAAAAAATAAATAAAAAACGTTGAAAAAAAGAAAAAAAATTTTAAAAATAATAGCCTTTATATATTCAAATAAGAAGAAAAGTCCCTTTTTATAATAGCAAGGGAAGATAAAATACCTATGAATAAACCTAACAAGAATATGCAAGATCATATGAAGAAGGCTTTAGAACACTACTGAAGAGGGGTGCCTGGGTGGCTCAGTTGGTTAAGCATCTGACTTCAGCTCAGGTCACAGTCTCACAGTTCATGATTTCGGGCCCCACGCTGGGCTCTGTGCTGACAGCCTGGAGCCTGCTTCAGATTCTGTGTCTCCCTCTCTCTCTGCCCCTCCCTCACTCATGCTCTCTGTCTCTCTCAAAAATAAATAAAAATTTAAAAAATATTTTAAAAAAACCACTACTGAAGAACCCAAAAAAACACTTGGGCATATGGAAAGGCATACTATGTTCTTGGAAAGGAAGACTTAAAAATCATAAAACTGTCAGTGCTCCTTTATCTAAGTCCTTTAGATAAAATAATTCCTTTAACCCTCACAACAGCCCATTGCAATGAACTTGCTCAGACTCACAGAGCCAGTAAGTGGCAGAGGTTGAATTTAAACTCAGGAAGTTGGCTCCAGTATACATGCTCTTCATCACTATGCTATACAAACATTCATTGTTGGCACAGGAACAGATAAGTAAAAATCACCGGACCAGAATCGAGAAGCCCAGAAATTGACCCAAATGTGAAAGTGGAATTAACCTATGTTGGGGTAGGGAGGGCATGTGAAATCAATGAGCTCAACTAGTAGCAATCTTTAAAAAAAATTAAGTTGGATTTCTTCCTTATACCTTATATAAAAATAAATTCCAGATGGATCAAAAATTTCAATGTAAAAATTGAAACCATAAATATACTCAAAGAAACCACAGGAAAATGTTTTTATAATCTCACAGAGAGAAAAGGCTTTCTAAATATGAATGGCAAAAAAAAAAAAAAAAAAAAAAAAAAAAAAAAAAAAACCGCTGGAAGCCATAAAAGAAACTATTGATGTATTTCATTAGATAAAAAAGAATGAAAAATTGGCTTGACCCAAAAAACCCTATAAATAAAGACAAAAAATTAACAACAAACATGGAGAGATATTTGCAACTTATATTACAGATGAAGGGCCAATTTCCTTACATACAGAGTTCCTAAAAATCAATTATAAAAATACTGGGGCGCCTGGTGGTTCAGTTGGTTAAGCATCTGACTTTGGCTCAGGTCATGGTCTCATGGTTTGTGAGTTCGAGCCCCGCATCAGGCTGCTATTGATGCAGAGCCTGCTTCAGATCTTCTCTCTCCCTCTCTCTCTCTGCCCCTCCCCTCTCATATGTGTTTTCTGTCAAAAATAAACTTTTTTTAAAAAAATCTAAAAAAAAAAAAACCAATAAGGTGTACAATTCAGTGGCTTTTAGTATATTCATATACAGTTGTACAACCATCACCACAATCAGTTTTAGAGTATTTTCATCATAGGGGCGCCTGGGTGGCGCAGTCGGTTAAGCGTCCGACTTCAACCAGGTCACGATCTCACGGTCTGTGAGTTTGAGCCCCGCGTCAGGCTCTGGGCTGATGGCTCAGAGCCTGGAGCCTGTTTCCGATTCTGTGTCTCCCTCTCTCTCTGCCCCTCCCCCGTTCATGCTCTGTCTCTCTCTGTCCCAAAAATAAATAAACGTTGAAAAAAAAAATTAAAAAATAGAGTATTTTCATCACCAATTCCCCCCATTCCCCCACAAAACCCCATACCTAATTAGCAGTAACTCCAATTACTAATTACTTACTACTTTTCCCCCACCTACCCACTCCTAGCCCCAGGCAACCACTAATTTACTTTCTGTCTCTTTGGATTTGCCTATTCTGAGAATTTCATATAAATGGAATCATACAATATGTGGGCCTCTGTGTCTGGTTTCTTTCACTTAAAATAATATTTTCAAGGTTCATCCATTCTATAGTGTATATGCATGCCTCATTCCTTTTTATGACCAAATAATATTCCATTGTATGGATGTACCACATTTGTTTATCTACTCATCTATGGACAGATATCTGAGTTGTTTCTTCTTTTTGGCTATTATGAATAATGCTGCTATGAATATCTGCATTCAAGTTTTTGTGTGAACATATGCTTTCATTTCTCTTGGGTACATGCCTAGGAGTGGAATGCTTGGTCATATGGTGATTCTTGGTGTAACTTTTTGAGGAACTTCTTGACTGTTTTCCAAAGTAGCTGCATCATTTTACATTCCCACCAGCAAGGTATGAATTATGGCTTCTCCACATTCTTGCCAACACTTGATATCATCTGTCTTTTTTATCATAAGCATCCTAATGGGTATGAAGTAGTATCTCATTGTGCTTTTGATTTATGTTTCTCTCATAACTAATGACGTAGAGCATCTTTTCACGTGCATATTGGTCATTTGTACAACTTCTTTGGAGAAATATTCATCTACATTGTGGTATGTATCAACACATTTGTTTCTTTTTATTGCTGAGTAGTATTCCATGATATGAATATAACACAGTTTAGTTTTTGTTCACCTGTTAATGGACAGGTAAATTATCTAGTGTTTGGCTACTATCAATAAAGCTTCTATGAACATTTGTCTACAAGTCTTTTTGTGCACATATCTTTTCCCAGCTTTATGGTGGTATAATTGACATATAACATTGTAAGTTTGAGGTATACAAAGCAATGATTTGATATATATATATATATATATATATATATATATATATATATATATACTGCAAAATGATCATCGCAATAAGGTTAGTTAACACCTACATCACCTCACATAAGCACCTGGTTTTTTTGTGGGTTTGTTGTTGTTGTTGTTTTGGGTGGTGAAAACATTTGAGATTTGCTTTCTTAGCAACTTTCAAGTATATAATACAGTATTCATAAGTATAGTCATTATGCTATATGTTACATCCCCAGAATTTGTTGATCTTATAACTAGAAGTTTATACCCTTTGATCAATATCTCCCCATTTCTCCCACCCCACAGTTCCTGGCAGCCACCATTCTACTATTTCAATTAGTGTGTCTTTTTTAGATTCCATATATAATTTTTTTTATTTTAGAGAGAGTGAGTGTGAGTGGGGGAGAGGGGCAGAGAATGGGAGAGAGAGAGAGAGAGACAGAGAGACAGAGAGACAGAGAGACAGAGAGAGAGAATCCCAAGGAGGCTCCATGCTCAATATTGAGCCTGATGCAGGGCCCAGTCCCACAACCTGAGAATCACCACCCGAACCAAAATCAAGAGTCAGATGCTCAACTGACTGAGCCACACAGGCACCCCTAAGGTTCCATATATAATTTGAGATCATATAGCATTTGTTTTCCTCTGTCTGACTTATTTCACTTAGCATAATGCCTTCAAGATCCATCCATGTTACTGCAGAAGGCAGGATTTCCTTCTCTTTTATGGCTGAATTGTATTCCACTATATACATATACCACATTTTTTTAATCCATTTGTACGTCAACACTTAGGTTGTTCCATGTCTTGACTATAGTGAAGAATGCTGAATGAACATGAGAGTGCAGATATGTCTTTGGGACAGTTATTTCATTTCCTATGGATATTATCCCCAGATATGAGGTTGCTGGATCATATGATAGGTCTATTTTTAACATTTTGAGAAGCTTCATACTGTTTCCCAGAATGGCTGTACCAATTTACATTCCCCTTAACACAAGCATCTTATGTATATGTTGGTCATTAATATGTCTTCTTTCGGAAAATGTCTATTCAGGTTCTCTGCCCATTTTTTAATTGGATTATTTGGGGGTTTTGCTATTGAGTTGTATGAGTTCCTTATGTATTTTGGATATTGATGACTTATCAGATATATGGTTTGCAAATCTTTTCTCTCATTCTGTAGTTACCTTTTCATTTTGCTGACTGTTTATTTTGCTGTGCAGAGGCTTTTGTATTTGATGCAGTCCCACTTACTTACTTTTTGCCTTTGTTGCTTGCACTGTGGTATCACATCCAAAAAATCATTGCCAAGACCAATGTCAAGGAGCTTTTCCCCTATGTTTTCTTCTACGAGTTTTACAGTTTTCAGATCTTCTATTTAAGTCTTTAATCCATTTCAAGTTAATTTTTGTGAGTGGTGTAAGATACAGGTCCAATTTCATTCTTTTGCATATGAATAGCTTGTTTTCCTGGCATTGGCACCATTTATTGAAGAGACTATCCTTTCCCCATTGAGCATTCTTGGCTCCCTTGTCAAAGTTTGTTCACTGTATATGTGTGGATTTATTTTTATGCTCTTGATTCTGTTCCATTGGTCTGTGTATCTGTTTTTGTGCCAGTACCATACTGTTTTGATTATATTAGCTTTGTAATATAGTTTGAAATCAGAAAGAATGATGCCTCCTGCTCTGCTTCTTTCTTAGGATTGATGTAGCTCTTCAGTGTCTTTTGTGGTTTCTTATGAATTTTAGGATTTTTTTCCACCGCTATGACATATGCCATTGGAATTTTGATAGGGATTACATTGAATCTATAGATAGCTTTGAGGAGTAGGAGCGTTTTAACGTTAATTCTTCCAATTCATGAACATGGATATCTTTGCATTTGTTTGTGTCTTCTTCAGTGTTTTTCATCAAAGTCTGAGTTCTCAGTGTACAGATTTTTCACCTCTTTGATTACATTTATTCCTAAGTATTTTATTGTTTTTGATACTATTGTAAATGGGATTGTCTTCTTTATTTCTTTTTCAGATAACTTGTTGTTAGTGTACAAAAAATGCAACTGATTTTTGTATGTTGATTTTGTGTCCTGCAACTTAACTGGATTGATTTTTTAGTTCTATCAGTTTTGGGATGGATTTTTTTTTTCTTTTTTTTTTCTTTTTTTTTTTTTTTAGAAAGAGAGAGAGCGCACACGAGCTAGAGAGAAGGGCAGAGGGAGAGAGAGAGACAGAGACAGAGTCCCGGTCAGGCTCCACACTCAGTGCAGAGCCTGACGAAGGGCTCAATCCCATGACCCTGGGATCATGACCTGAGCCAAAATCGAGTTGGATTCTCAACTGACTACACCACCCAGCTGTCCCTGGATGGATTTTTTAAAGATTTTCTACATAAAGTTATATCATCTACAGAGACAATTTTACTTCTTTTTAAAAAAAAAATTTTTTTAATGTTTATTTATCTTCCAGAGTGAGACAGAACACAGTGTGGGAGGGGCAGAGAGAGAGGGAGACACAGAATCTGAAGCAGCTCCAGGTTCTGAGCTGTCAGCACAGAGCCTGACATGGGGCTCGAACCCAGAAACCACGAGATCATGACCTGAGCTGAAGTCGGACACCTAGCTGACTGAGCCACCAGGCGCCCCTTACTTCTTCCTTTCCAATTTGGATGGCTTCCATTTCTTTTTTATTCCCTAATTTCTCTGGCTAGGACTTCCAGTACTATGTTGGCAAGGAGTGATCTTGTTCATGGTCTTAGAGGGAGAGCCTTTAGTCTTTCACTATTATGTTAGCTATGGGCCATAAATGGCTTTATTTTGTTGAAGTACATTGCTTCTATATCCAGTTTGTTCCGAGTTTTTTCATGAAAGGATGCTTAACTTCATGGACATATGTTTTTATTTCTCTTGGGTAAATATCTAAGGGATATTTGCTGGCAGACTTTTTCCAAAGTGATTGTACTGTTTTACATAGCTACCAGCAATGTCTGAAAAATCCCAGTTGTTTCATATCCTTGCTAACATTTGGTGTTGTCAGTCTTCTTTTCCCCCCTAGCTTATTTATTGAGATATAATTTGTTGAGATATAATTGACAGATAACATTGTATAAGTTTAAAATATACAATGTGATGATTTGATATATGTATATGTTGTGAAATGATTATCACAATAAGGTTATTTTTTTTTAAATATGGAACACTTCACAAATTTGCATGCCATACTTGCACAGGGGCCATGCAAATCTCTGTATTGTCCCAATTTTAATATATGTGTTGCCAAAGCAAATACAGACTTTTCATTTTAGCCTTTCTAGTGAATATGAAGTGGTGTCTCATTGTGGTTTTAATTTGCATTTCCCTGAAGATTACTGACACTGAACAGTTTTTTATTGCTTATTAGCCATTTTCTTTGTGAAGTGCCTCTTGAAATCTTTTGCTCAGTTTTGGGTGGGTTGTTTTAATTATTGTGTAGTAGGAGTTCCTTGCAACCAGTCTGGTTGTAAGTCAGATATGCTTATTGCAAATATTGCTACCATTCTTTGGCTTGTTTATTTCCTTAATGGTGCTCTCATTGAGCAGAAGTTTTTAAAGTCCACATTTGATCAATTTTTTCTTTTATGATTAATGACTTCTGGGTCCAGTGTTAAAAAAACCTTTGCTACCCTAAGTTTGTGACAGGATTACCCTTCATTTTCGTCTAAAAGCATCAGAAATCTAGCTTTTATGTTTGGTCTATAATCCATCTTGAATCAATTTTTGTGGGTGGTTTGAGGTTGAGGTCAAGATCCTTTTTTGTACCATCTGGATAGCTAGTTGTTTATTCCAACACTATTTGTTGAAAAGACTTCACTTTTCCCACTCAATTGTTTTGGTTCCTTTGTTAAAAAAAAAAAAAACAACAAAAAACAAAAACAATTGACTATATATGTGTGGGTGTGTTTCTAGATTTTCTATTCTGTTCTATTGATATATTTGTTAAACTTTAGTCTTGATTAGTTTAGCTTTATAATAAGGTAGTGTACACACCTCAACTTTGCCTTTTTCTAGATTATTTTGGTCATTAGAGGTCCCTTGCATTTCTATATAACTTTTAGAATAAACTTGTCAATTTCTGCAAAAAAAAAAAAGAAAAGTAAATAAAGTCTGACAAGAATTTGATTGAGATTTGAAGACTCTGTAGATCAATTCGGGGTGAATTGTCAACTTCACAGTATTGAATCTTCCAATCCATGGACATAGTACATTTTTCTTTAGCTCTTCTTACATTTCTTTCAGCAATGCATTACAGCATTTAATATACAGATCTTACACATTTTATTAAAGTTACTCCTAAATATTTTGTTTTGTTCTCCCATTATAAATAGTATTTTTTTAAGTTTATTTATTTATTTTGAGAAAGCAAGAGAGCACCAGTGACGGGAGGGGCAGAGAGAGAGGGAGAGAGAGAATCCCAAGCAGATTTCGCACTGTCAGTACAGAGCCTGATGCGGAGCTTGAACTCACAAACTGTGAGATCATGACCTGAGCTGAAATCAAGAGTCTGACGCTTAATCGACTGAGCCACCCAGGTGCCCCAATAGTATTATTTTTTAAAGTTATTTTCTTTACCGGTTTTCCATTTTAAGAATATAGAAATATAGGGGCACCTGGGTGGCTCAGTCAGTTAAGCATCTGACTCTTGATCTCAGCCAAGGTCTTGAGCTCAGGGTCATGAGTTCAAGCCCCGCACTGGGCTCTATGCTGAACATGAAGCCTACTTAAAAAAAAAAAAAAAAATTACATATATATAATTGCCTTTTGTACATTATATCCTGTGACTTTCGTAAATTCACTTATTAGTTCTCATAGTTTCTTTGTAGATTTCTTAGAATTTTCTGCAGCAAAATCATGTCACATGCAAATAGAGGCAGTTTTGCTTCTTCCTTTACAATCTTGGTAAGGGTCTTTCTTTTTTCTTTCTTTATTGCACAGAGTAGGACCTCATTACAATATTAAATAGAAGTGGTAAGAGCAGATAACATTGATTTGGCCAGAAAGTTTTCAGTCTTTAGAATTAAATATGAGGTTTTTCGTGGATGCCCTTTAGTAGGTTAAGGAAATTTACTTTTATTCTTAGTTTGGTGAGAATTTTTATTGTGAATAGGTATTCAATTTTTTATTTTTCTGAATGTATTGAGTGACATATGATTTTTCCCCTTTCTGATGTTCATGTGGATAAATCCACCTTAGTCGTGATTTATTATCATTTTCACATATCATTGGATTTCTTTAACATTTTATTAATGACTTTCGCATCTATCCAATGAGGTATTTTAGGCTACGGTTTTCTTTTCTTGTAATATCCTGTCTGTTCTGAGTGTCAGGATTATTCTGACATTAAATCATTAATCATAAAAACATTGTGATTAAACTCATAAAATGCGTTTGGAAGTATTTCCTCCTATCTTTTCTGAAAGGGTTTATATAAGATTGGTAATTTTTTTTAAGTGTCTCTTTTTCTAAGAAGACTTGAACTTTTAAGTTAGGTTCAATCTGCTTCTTGTAAGCTCTTTTCCTAACATTTCTCATACATATAATTATTTGCTTAAATTCTACTTTTCTTGGGGCACCTGGGTGGCTAAGTCGGTTAAGCATCTGACTTTGGCTCACGTCATGATCTCGCGGTTCGTGAGTTCGAGTTCTGCATCAGGCTGTCTGCTGTCAGCAAAGACCCCGCTTTGGATCCTCTGTCCCCCTTTCTCTGTCCCTCCCCAGCTTGTGCTTAGACTGTAAATTCCAGGAAAGCATTTATCTATCTTGCTTACTCTATGTTCCTAGCATCTAGCCAAGTGCCTGGTTCACGGTATATATAAATGAATACTTACTGAATTGCATTACATTAAAGGGAAAGTAAGAGACTAGGAAAACTGAGAATTGTGGCAAAATACTGAAGACTATATAAAAAGTTTCCCTTTTAATTTTTTTATTTTAATTTTTTATTTGCGCATAATGGATGCACAATGTTACATTAGTTTCAGGTGTACAACAGAGCAATTCAACATCTCTGTATGTTTTGCTGTGCACACCACAAGTAGTTACCATCTGTCACCATACAAGTATTATAATAAAAGTGATTATATTTTATGATGTACCTTTTATTCCTATGATGTATTCATTCCATAACTGGAAGCCTATATTTCCTACTCCCCTTCACCCATTTTTCCCATATCCATACCTTCCTCCCCTCTGGCAGCCATCAATTTATTTTCTGTATTTATAGATCTGATTATGCCTTTTGTTTGTGTATTAATTTTTTTTTAGATTATACATATGAGTGAAATTACATGGTATTTGTCTTTCTCAGTCTGACTTACTTCACTTAGCACAATGCCCTCTAGGTCCATCTATGTTGTTACAAAAGGCAAGACCCCATCCTTTTTTTATGGTTATATAATATTCCATCTCATATATTCATATATATATATATATATATATATATATATATATGGTACACATATATGCACACACACACACACATATACCACATCTTCTTTATCCATGCATTTATTGATAGACACTTGAGTTGGCACATCTTGGCTATTATAAATAATGCTGCAATAAACATAGGGGTGCATATATAAAAGTCTTCCTTATTAAAAAAATTACATTGCAGCAAAAAGAACAATGAACCCTAGATGGATGGTATTGTATTAATAAATGAAAGAAAAGAAAAGAAAATTCACCTCCTATTTTCATTTATTCTTCTCAGTTAAAGAGGGTGCTCTTTGGACTGAAAAAGATAAAATGAACAGTAGTTCCAGGGAATAAAATCAAACATAACTGAGATTATAAGAGATCACCTAACTGCTTTAAATGAACTTAAGTTTCTGGATCTAATTTATATTCCAAGGTACCGAGGCCTAGTAGATAAGCTGACTGAACCACTGCCGGCAGTGTTTAGAAAGTGGAAATTGTGAGGGTACCTGGGTGGCTCAGTCAGTTGAGCATCTGACTCTTAATTTCGGCTCAGGTCATGATCTCATGGTTAATGGGAGCAAGCCCTGTGTCGGGCTCTGTGCTGACAGGATGGAGCCTGCTTGGGATTCTCTCTCCCTTTCTCTCTGCCCCTCCCTCCCTCATGCTTTCTCTCTCTCTCAAAATAAGTAAACAAGAAAGAAAGAAAGAAAGAAAGAAAGAAAGAAAGAAAGAAAGAAAGAGGAAATTGTGCCCATAATGGGGAGGGAAGGGGAGAGAAGTTCCAAATGTAGAGGCAGGGACCCAATATTCAGAAGGTCATTTCAGCAGACTGAAGGCTGGTGACCTTGACATCTATCTTGGGTGATATTCTTCAACTATTTATTAAAAAGAATCAATATCTATACCTATTCAGAAAAGGAAGTTGTGTTAACTGTAAGTCTATCAGAGTTTATTGAAGAAGAAGTTGGGGGGAGGATGTGGGGACGGAGGGGAGAAGAGAAGAGGGAAAAGGAAAGCAAGAGAGCCCATGCTTGGTGGGTAAGAAGACCTGGTTTCAACCCCAGCTCTGTCACCTCTTAGTAAAATGACATTGGGTAAGTTACTGAATCTCTATAAGCCACATTTCCCAATTGGTGAAATAGAAATAATAAGAGAACAACCTATTTCATAGGGTAGTCCTGAGGTTTAAATCAAATAATATGTCTAAAATGGTTATTTATTTCTCAAAATCAGTGATAACTGTGAAGTGACAGGAGCGATGGTACATGATGTTAATGGCAGTAACATTGAAGGAGGAGGGAATGACACAGCCAGTGCAAACTTCTTCCCTTTGTGACGGGATTACAAGACTGGTAAATCTGGAGAAAACTATACTTAACATGGCTATATTCATTATATTTGTTTAGTTGAATCTCAGCAGGACCTTGGCACCCTCTCCATGATATCCTTATGAATACGCAGAAGGAATAGAGGATGGGTAATAAATAAGTGGTTGAAAATCATACCAAAAATGTGCTAATTAATGGGTTCAGATCATGCTAAAGGGATATCTCCAGAAGTAGAATTCTGGGCTCTGTCCTTAGCCTTTCTTTTTCTTTCTTAATCCATTATTTGAATGAGAACATTGATGGCAAGCTAATCAGAGTTGGGAGGGATAGCTAAGAAGCTGCCTAAAAGAAACAGGATCTGAAAAGAAATAGTGTAATATGGTGGAGCAAATATGGACGTAGTATCATGGGTCTGCAACCACTAGCTGTGTGGCCTTGAGTAAGTTCAGTAACCACCTGAGCCTTTGTTTCCTCGTAATACCACTCGTCTCCTGGTAGTTGTGAGAATAAAATGTATGTGTGTGTGTGTGTGTGTGTGTGTATTAGTTATCTATTGCTATGTGATATATTTACCCCAAACCTTAGAGGCTTAAAACAATAAACATTTATTATTTCACACAGTTTCTAAGCATCAGGAATGCAGAATCAACTTGCTTGGATGGTTCTCCCTCGTAAGACTGAAGTCAAGATTTAGGTTGGGGCTGCAGCCATCTGAAGGCTTGCTCACTTATATCACTGTTGGCAGGAGGCCTCAACAGTTCACATGTTCCTCATGATTATGGCAGTGACTTCCCCAGAAAAAGTGATCTCAGAGCAAGTAGGATGCCACAGTGCCTTTTTTGAACTAGTCTCTGATGTCACACACTGTCACTTTCATTCTATTCTATTCATTAGAAATGAATCAGTAAGTTTAGCCCATACTCAAGGGGAAAAGAATTGGGATCCACCTTCAAAAGATTTTGTAGATGTATCTGAAAACCACCACAATATAAAAAGCACTCTATATAGTGCTTAACTCTTAGTAGGTACCCCATATATGGCACCTATTATTATACTGTTATTGGTATACACCTAATACATGTGCTCTTTAAAGCCATTGTGGGCAGGACAAGAAAATCTCATGATTCTTCAGATTCCTGGCAAATACAGAGAAAGAAGCACCATGTATCACTATATTCATTACATCTGTTTTGTCAGCTAACATGAACGGACTATGTTGCATGAAGAACTGATAAAAATACATTTTAGTAACACTTAATAGGTGTACCTAAAATGTCTTGTCATCCTGCAAATACCAGTGACATGAATAATTTGAATGACAGTTCACCCCAAAATTGATTTTGTTGGTTTTATTAAGAATTTTATACTTATACTTAAATATAGGTATGGCTCATCTGAGAATTCATTGAATTTTAATTGTGTACTATACCAACTTGTCTGTCTGAGGGTTCTGGTCTCCTTTCCACTTAAAAATGGGCCACAGCTGGGGCTCCTGGGTAGCTCAGTTGGTTAAGCGTCCAACTTCCGCTAGGCTCATGATCTCACAGTTCGTGAGTTTGAGCCCCACATTGGGCTCAGTGCTGACAGCTCAGAGCCTGGAGCCTACTTCAGATTCTGTGTCTCCCTCTTGCTCTCTGCCCCTCCCCCACTCACACTGTGTGTGTGTGTGTGTGTGTGTGTGTGTGTGTGTGTGTGTCAAAAATAAATAAACATAAAAAAAAACAAAAAATGGGCCACAGCTAAGACTGACAGAGAGGCCCCAGTCTACAGCAAAGATAAGACTTGTTAGTTCACACACCTTCCCTGAGGGCAAGAAGCAATTTGGGGGAGAAATAAACCAACAAACACAAAAAGTATTTTATCAACAAAGGGCTCAATTAAGCAGGAGCGTTAATGTTGACAGTAAAAATGTAGAAGCCAGAATTAATATGGCTAAATCACTGGGTAATCTAGATTTCCTCTGTTTACGTATACATTTGTATCTATATGGGTACAGAATGTCCGTCAGTAGCCTTAAGGATTGTCTGATGTTCACTGTAAACAAAAACATGAGAACTCTGTAACTTCAGGTAGACAGAGCAATTACTGGGTCATTTTGATAAGATACGATCATTAAAGTGAAGATATTTTCACACCTTAAGCCGATTAATTTTCTAGTCTTTTGATTTGCATTAAACATTAGACAGATCCTCAGGCTAGTGACTGACGTGGTTGAACTCTTTAATATCTTAACAACGTAGCGGTCAAACTACTAAGGTGTTCAAAATATAGTCACTAATTTGAAAGTAAGTAAAAATGGACCCTGAAGAGCTAGTGTTTACAGGGTTTACATGTGTCTTAGTAGGCAGGGCAGGAAGTCTCTTAAGCGTTTCCCAGGGAACCTCTTATAAATGCATAATCTTCAAATACTGATTAGGTCATCAGCTGCAGATAAAAAGCAGTGAGAGTAGTCTAAAGTGTTGCTAGCCTTAGCCACTCAATTAAGTTCCTAGAACCGATTTCAGACATGGAGGGTGGGGGCTTCCCACACAACACCAGCATGGTGTCCAAGAATTCATCTTAATTCACCTAAATTCTGACACTATCAACCTGGAAATAGCATCAGATTCCACAGAGTAAGGGTTCTGGCCTACAAGACTGCCCCTCACCTCCTTACTTCAGATGCCAGTCACAAGCCCAGGCTGTTAACCTGTACTTTTGACCAATTAACTATATATATCAGAGGTTCCCAGTACTTCCTCCTCAGGTTTGAGAGTAACTTGCTAGGGCAGCTCACAGAACTCAGAGAAACATTCTACTTACTGGATTACCAGTTTATTCCGAAAGGATTTAACTCAGAAGCAGATAAAAGGACGCATAAGGCAAGGCATGGGGAAAGGGCGCTGGGCTTGCCTGCCCTCTCCAGTTGAACCACTCTCCCCGAAGCTCCCCATATTCCCCAACCCAGAAGCTCTCAGAACCCCATCCTTTTGTGTTTTTATGAAGGCTTTATTACATAGGTGTGGTTGATCAAATCATTGGCTTCTGGAGGTGGAGCTCAATCTCCAGCCCATCTCTCCTCCCTGGCAGTAGGGGGATGGGACTGAAAGTTCCAACCCTCTAATCCCAAGGTTGGTTCTGGCAGCCACATCCTTAGGTGCTTTCAAAAGTCACTCATTCACATAACAAAAGACACCTTGATCACTCTGAACACTTAGGAAATTCCAAGTGTTTTGGGAGCTGTGAACCAGGAACTGTGCATGAAGACCAATTACATATGAGATATATATTGTGGTCATCCCAATGACCAAATATATATATTTTATAAATCACATTATCACAGTCACACACTGACAGTCGTGATAAGTGTTATCAGAAAAGAGAGTCACTAAAGACCCAAGAGGTGAAGAGAAAATCCAAATTAAAAACAGTATTTGATCCACAGAAGCACAGTGTTGGGTGTTTGCACAGTGCAAGCACTGGGTGTTGTATGGAAACCGATTTGACAATAAATTTCATACTAAAAAAATAAAAAATAAAAAATAAATAAATAAAAATGGTATTTGAAGGTCAGTTACCATGTAGCAGTCAAATAAATGATTTTATGAATCTTTTTGCTCCTTGAGGATATCTTTCTATTATGTTCCAGGACAATAAGCCATATTCATAATGTTGAGTCAGAATTAATAAGCAAAGGGTAACTATATTTACTATTATTTTTTAGTAAGACAAGGAAGTTTGCGATGCAGTTTAGAGATACTCCTATCCACTGTGCTTAAAATTGGGGGAAAAAAATTGACATTTGAGTAAGCTTTTTACTTATTATCTTATGTAGAATGCTACATAGAATGCACATAGAAGGGGTCACTAGCGGCCCCTGGAAATACTGTGTACTGATCAGCATCAGGAGGGTTGCACGTCCTATTCCATGAATAATAAAATAATTATAACAGGCATTATTTAAATGTGTCAGGAACTGTGTTAAATCTTTTCATGCATTATAGTATTGAATCTTCTCAACCACCATTTGAGAAAATATTACCATCTCTGGTTTAAAGACGAGGGAATTGAAGCATAGCAGATAAGTAATTTGCCCAACATTAAATAAGTGGTAGATCCCGGAAGCAATATGAGGTCTGAGTACCTCCATCCCGGTTTGCTCTCTCAGTCTAAGTGTTTATGGTGATGAGAGATACCCTTTCTGAGGAAGAATGATATGATACCTTCTAACTTATTTTCAAAGAATTAGTGAGGATCCTCTCTTTTATTTCTTACTTATTTACATGACCCTTTCTCATGCTGTGGTAAACTCAATAATGGCACCCAAAGATACCCAGGTCCTAATGCCTGGAGCCTGTGAATGTCATTTTATTTGGCAAGAAGAACTTTGCAGATAGGAATAAGTTAAGGATCTTGAGTTGGGGGAGATTATCCTGGATAATATAATCACTTGTAAGTGGCAGACAAGGTTTGATGACAGGAGAGGAAAAAAGTAGTGTGAAAGCCAAAACCAGTGGGAGGAAAGGGCCACAAGCCAAGGAATAAGGACAGCCTCTAGAAGACTGAAAAGCCAAGGAAACAGTCTCCCTTAGAGAAGAAGGAACCAGCCCTGCAGACACGCTGATGTTAGCCCTGTAAGACACATGGTGGACTAATGGCCTCCAGAACTGTTAAGAGAATAAATTTCAGTTGTTTCAAGCCACTAAGTTTGTGCTACTTTATTACAGCAACCATAGGAATCTAATATACACCCTATATTACTGGCTTCATGGCTAATTTGCTTCCTACTTCGTCCTTGTGTTTTTCCTGTACTTTGTAATTATTTTATTACTAGCTTGAATTCAGCTATAAAGTGTGTGAATAACAGATAATGTGAAAACACTATTTCAGATCAAGTTGAAGGAAGAGTGTACAGAATTTAGCTAAGCTGCTCCATGGTATTGCTGCCTCAGCATCCAATTTGTTTGGCCTGCAGGGACCTTAAACTGACACTAGTCCCCTTGTGCAATCCAATGCTCTGGATAACAGCTGGAAGAGCCACAAGCAGTTGAGTTCCTGATGTGACTTCCCTAACAACCCTTGTGATCAGCAGTCTCCCCTACCTCCCAGGGCCTTCCCCTGGTGCACCCCTTAAACAAGACCCCCATGGAACTCACTAAAGCCTCACTTGTTTGGTTTGAATTGACCAATCTGGCCTTAGCCTGGGGACCCCAAAGCACTCCTCCCACAGACCCTAATAAAGGCATGTTGCCCCAGGTCCTATCGCTCTCTGTCTGCACCTTGCCTTGACCTCCCCCTGTGATCCCTCAGAGTGTGCTTTGTGCTTCTTCCAGGACCTGTCAGAAACACATGTATCTATTTCAGTTTCTCTTGTGGGCTACTGTTGAACCAAGACTCACCTTCTGGCACCCCGTGCTCCACTTAATGTTAATTTAACAAAGTCATAGCAAAGAGATATTTTGAGAGAATATCCCGTGGCTATCCCATATCCTAGCCTTTCCTCTGGCCACAACAGAAAAGGGAAAGTGTTGCTAGGTATATGGTGAAAGGAAATACTTCAGGATGAGGGATCAACCCACTTATAGAAAAATGTTGAGCAACAAGAGTCAAACTAATTAATCATGAGTCACATTTCTGACTAGAAATGGAATAAGTTTCCCCCACTCCCACCACTCCTTATTTGAAAATGTTCAAACCTACAAGAAAGTTATAAAGACACCTCTATGCCCTTTACCTGGATTCACCAAATGCTGACATTTTGTTACATTCGTGCATGGCAGGTAGGTAGGTAGGTAGATAGATCATAGACAGATAGATAGATAGATAGATAGATAGATAGATAGATAGATAGATAGATCATTTGAAACTAAGTTACAGGAATCCTGACACCTTACCCCTACATACTCCTAACAATAAGGGCATTCTCCTATTCTCCTGCATAATCCCTATGTCATTATCACATTTAACAAAATGAACAATAATTCCATAACATCATCTAACATCTAATGCAAGTTACAATTTCCCTGATTGTTCTCAAATATATTTAGCTGTTTGTTTTCTGACCCCGGATAGAATCAAGGTTTACACATTGTACTTGGTAACGTCTCTTTGGTTTCTTGTAATCTGGAATAAATCCTCTACTGTTTTGTTTTTCATGACATGTTTTTCTTGTTTTGCCTGACCTTCCCTGCACTCGCTTGTAAATACCACAGGGGCAGGGATTTCGGTCCCTTTTGTTCATTGCTGTATCCTCAGCATTGAGAATGGTGCCTGACACATATTAAGACTTAGTAAATATTTGTTGAATAAGTAAGTAAATGAGCGAATGACTAAGTAATATAAAAGAGTATCATGAAAGGTGATTTAGAGGATGCCAAGAGGACCGAGAAGCTAGTCTGTTGTTCATATGTAACTCTTACCTCTGTGTTCCAGTTAGATGTGTTCCAGGCTGGAGCAACAAGCTCATTCTACAACTAAAATGGGAAAATATAAAATAATAAATGTAAGTAAAAACTGAGTTAAAAAATGCCCAATTGAAAAAATTGGTCGAGAAAAAGAGTCATGATAATATGTACCTTAACAATAAAATAGCAAGAGACTTGAACTGAGTCTTGAGCACAGGATGATGTGATTCTAAAGAAGCTAAATTAGCCTTGGATTAATACAAAAAGAACAGAGGCCTTCAAGAGAAGGTGTTTGTTTTGCCCTATGCATTCCTTCTTTCATTCAAGAAGTATTTTTTTAAGTTTTACTTACTTATTTAAGTAATCTCTACAGCTAATGTAGGGCTTGAACTCAATGACCCCGAGATCAAGAGTCGCATGCTCCTCCAACTGAGCCAGCCAGGTGCCTTTCAACAAGTGTTTATTGAGTGCCTGCTGTATGCCAGGCACTAGTTTATAGGTTCCCGAAGGTCATCTGTTTTAACCATGCACTAATAGTGGAAAGACAGTTTCGTTTTCAAGGGAAGGGAGGTAATTACCACAGAAATAAAACTATTGTGTTATTTGGAGACATTTTAATTGTATTGATTGACTTAAAAATTGCTTGTTTTCAGCCCATCACTCTAGAGAAATACATCTCTGAGGGGAAATGGCCTACCATTGGCATGAATGACCATGACAAAGTACAGTAATCCCTGCCTCTTTTTCCTGAAGGAACTTTCCCATGATTGTTTAGATCAGCCTGAGTAGGCTTCTGTGACACTTAACCACTGAGGGGAACAAAAGAGACTGTGCTGGATGAGTTTTTTTAAAGCCCATAAGGGGTGAGTCTCGTTTGAGCGGCCAACATAAGACAGGATTTCATCTGTGAACTTTGTTTTCTTGTCCAACTCCAGTTTCCACAGGTTTCCGTCTTCCTTTGCTCTCCAGTCAAAAGGAAAAATACTCACATGATTATTAGAAATACTGGAGCAGTAAATTGTTTGAGGGACTTGAAACACCCTTTTTCCTCTCCCTTCAAAGCCTTAAATGATACTTGCTGTATTGAAGCTTACAGATCATTAAAAACAGGCCTGCCAGGATGATGTAATACATGTTTTAGTTTCAAAAAAAAAAAACCTCTACCACACTAATCTTTGAGTCATGAAGAATTTTTCTTTTCTAATTTTAGTATTTTGGGGGCATTCCAGCACCTTTTCATCGCCTACCATATACAAAACGCCCTTATATTCCGTGAGCCAAAAATGAAGCTGGTGTCACCTCTAACAACTATGAATTCCTAGCCCATTTCAAATATGTTCTTATTTGCTCACTTATTTCATTGTGGAGCTGCTCCCAAGGACTAGTGTCCTGGAAAAGCAGAAATAACACAGAAGAAGCGCAGTAGTTCTATGGGCATCGAGAGTACCATTACAAACCTGAATTTTTTTGCATCTTTGTGGCTTGAGTTGAGAGTAACTGTAGATTGGCAGAGACGGGGCTGTCTCCCAATTTGATCCTTGGTGAAGCTAAAATCTACAGGGGCGCCCTGGTAGCTCAGTCGGTTAAGCATCTGACCCTTGATTTTGGCTCAGGTCATGATCTCACAATTGTGAGATCAAGCTCCATGTCTCTCTCAAAAAAATAAAGTAAAATAAGGCTAAAAACTACTTAACAACTAAGGATACCCTACTTCCTGTCACTTACCGGCAGGGAAACATAAAAGGGCCAGACTAACAAAAAAAGGAAATCACATTTGTTAAGTGCCTACAGTGAGGTAGGCATTGTGAAAGGCACTTTTTACTTATTTATTTTTATTTGTTTTTTTTAATTATCTTTTTCATGAGAATTTTATTCTATTTATTTATTTATTTATTTATTTATTTTACTTTACTTTACAGACATACTTTAGAGTATGAGTGAGGGGAGAGGGACAGAGGGAGGGAGAGAGAGAATCCCAAGCTGAGCATGGAGCCTGACTCAGGTCTTGATCCCAGGACCCTACTTGGGATTCTCTCTCTCCCTCTGTCTCTGCCCCTCCCCCACTTTCATGCACACACGTGCATGTTCTCTCTCTCTCTCTCTCTCTCTCTCAAAATAGATACACATTAAAAAAATAAAAAAGAAGGGTGAAAGTACAAGAAGATATTTTGAGAGAGACCACATTCACATAATTTCTATTACAGTTTATTGTCATAATTATTTTATTTTATTATTAGTTAATTATTGTTGATCCCATACTATGCCTAATTTATAAATTAAACTTTACCATAGATATGTATGTATAGGAAAAAACATATATAGGGTTCAATACTATCCCTGGTTTCTGGCATCCACCGGGAGTCCTGGAATGTATCCTATGCAGATAAGGGGGTTACTACTGTATTGTCCCTATATAATAGACAGGAAAACTGAGGCTCATGACTAATTTGTTCAAGGACATACAATAGGTAGTGGAGAAGAAATTCTAAAACTGATTCTGTGTGGCTTCAAAGTTATACCCTTTCTACTACTTCTTCTTCTCTGACCAATCCTTCCCATTGTCTCTTGTTCCTCATCCTAAATGTTGTAATTGCCCAGTGTTCTATACTGGGCTCATTACTTTACTCACTACACATAGTTACTGAGCAGTCTTATCTCTTGACTTTCCCACTGCCTTAGGCAAATGACTTCTAAGTCTGTATTTTCAGCCCTGAATACCCCCCGGAGCACCAGTCGCATACAGCCAGGGTCCTATCAGGCTCACACATCTCTACTTGTATGTCTGACAGTTACTTCATTTCAACATGTCAGAAACAGAACTTCTCACCCTCATCCTTGGATCTGCGTCTCCTCTTGGGTTCCCCGCTCTATCATTCTAGACTCTATAGACTCATTCTAGATTCCTCCTTTCCTCTCTCCCTTCACATGTAGTCAGCTAAAAAGCCCCACTGAGGGGTTCCTGGGTGGCTCAGTTGGTTAAGTGTCTGACTTTGGCTCAGGTCATGATCTAACAGTTCCTGAATTCAAGCCCCGTGTCAGGCTCTGTGCTGACAGCTCGGAGCCTGGAGCCTGCTTTGGAGTCTGTGTGTCTCTCTCTCTCGCTCTCTGCCCCTCCCCCGTTCATTCTCTGTCTCTCTCTCTTTCTCTCCCTCTCTCAAAAATAAATAAACGTTAAAAAATTAAAAGTAAAATAAAAAATGAAAAGTCCCACTGATCCTACCTTCAGAATAGTTCTTGAATCTCTGACCTTTCCTTTTGATTCCATTATCATCACCCCAGTTCTTACTTGAACCTTTACAGTCTCTCTTACCCATTTTACTCCCTTCAGAGTCCAGTGACCTATATACAAAGAAAATCTGACTGTGCCGATAGTCTTCTTTTACTTAAAACCATTTAAAGGTATCCCCATCATCTACAAAATGAAGCACATAAGGCTTTCTGCGACCTGATCTCTGCCTCCCTCTTCAGCCTCATTTCCAGCAATCCCTTGCCTTGAAATCTCTTCAGTTTTACTGAACTCAATTACAGTAGTTCCCCTCATCTCACATGTTGTTTCCCATCAGGATGCCTTTGTTTGGGCCCTGCCAGTAGCACTACCACCCCATCTTTTCACCCAGAAAAAAACCCGACTTCAGTATTCATTACTGGTAGCACCTTCTCTAGAACACCTTCCCTCAGCAGTCCTCTACCTGCCCCTACCAAGTGGGCTAACCCTTGTCCTTTATGTTCGAACTATCTGCCAGTACATTATCAACATGTTTTGAAATCAGTTGTTTGTCTTCTCCATTAGACTTGAAGTTCTTTGGGCACAGAGACCATGCCTTATTGAATTTTGTAATCCTGGTGAATAGCCCAATGCCTGACACAGGGAGGACTCTTACTAACTATTTAACTTTTTTTTCTCCCTCAGGAATAGAGTTTAGTGATTCTTCACTTACATGTAACACACAGTGTTCATCCCAACTAGTGTCTTCCTTAATGCCTCTCACCCCTTCACCCCTTCCCCTCACCCCACCAGCAACCCTCCAGGGTTGCAACACCCCACCAGCAACCCTCAGTTTGTTTTCTGTATTTAGGAGGCTCTTATGGTTTGTCTTCCTCTCTGTTTTTATATTATTTTTGCTTCCCTTCCCTTATTTTCATCTGTTTTGTGTCTTAAATTCCACATATGAGTGAAATCATATGATATTTGTCTTTCTCTGACTGACTTATTGTGCTTAGTGTAAACACTCGAGTTCCATCCACATTGTTGCAAATGGCAAGGTTTCATTCTTTTTTGTCGCCAAGTAATATTCCATTGAATATATATATCACATCTTTTGTATCCATTCATCCATAGATGGACATTTGGGCTTTTTCCATACTTTGGCTATTGTTGATAGTGCTGCTATAAACATTGGGGTGCATGTGCCCCCTTGAAACAGCACACCTGTATTCTCTGGATAAACACCTAGTAGTGCAATTGGTGGGTTGTAGGGTAGTTCTATTTTTAATTTTGTTAGGAACCTCCATACTGTTTTCCAGAGTGGCTGCACCAGTTTGCATTCCCACCAGCAGTGCAAAAGGGTTCCTCTCCTCTGCATCCTCACCAACACCTGTTGTTGCCTGAGTTGTTAATGTGTGCCATTCTGACAGGTGTGAGGTGGTATCTCACTGTGGTTTTGATTTGTATTTCCCTGATGATGAGTGATGTTGAACATCTTTTCATGTGTCTGCCAGCCATCTGGATGTCTTCTTTGGAAGAGTGTCTATTCATGTCTTTTGCCCATTTCTTCACTGGATTCTTTGTTTCTTGGGTATTGAGTCTGATATGTTCTTTATAGATTTTGGATACTAACCCTTTATCTGATATGTCATTTGCAAATATCTTCTATTCCATCGGTTGCCTTTTAGTTTTGCTGATTGTTTCCTTCGCTGTGCAGAAGCTTTTTGTCTTCATGATGTTCCAGTAGTTCATTTTTGCTTTTGTTTCCCTTGCCTCTGGAGACATGTCAGGTAAGAAGTTGCTGTGGCTGAGGTCAGAGAGGTTATTGCCTATTTTCCCCTCTAGGATTTTGTTGACTTCCTGTCTTACATTTAGGTCTTTCATCCATTTTGAGTTTATTTTTGTGTATGGTGTAAGAAAGTGGTCCAGATTCATTCTTCTGCATGTCGCTGTCCGGTTTTCCTGATACCATTTGCTGAAGAGACTCTCTTTCTTCCATTGGATATTCTTTCCGGCTTTGTCAAAGATTAGTTGGCCATACTAACGGGTCTATTTCTGGGTTCTCTATTCTGTTCCATTGATCTGTGTGTCTGTTCTTGTGCCAGTACCATACTGTCTTGATGATTACAGCTTTAAAATACAGCTTGAAGTCTGGGATTGTGATGCCTCCAGCTTTGATTTTCTTTTTCAGGATTGCTTTGGCAATTCGGGGTCTTTTGTGGTTCCATACAAATTTTGGGAGTGTTTGTTATAGTTCTGTGAAGAATGCTAGTGTTATTTTGATAGGGATTGCACTATTTAACTTTAATTGAACAATAACATGTGATGTCTCAAAAATGCCTTCTATATTGGAGGCTCAAACCAGATCCTTCTCTAGGTAGATTAAATCTGACAACTATTAAAATACAAGGACATCAACCACACAAAAAAGCAAACAACCTGATTAAAAAATGGGCAAAGTAACAGACACATGGAACGATGCTCAGCATCACTCATCATCAGGGAAACACAAATCAAAGCCACACTGAGATACCACCTCACACCAGTCAGAGTGACCAAAATGTACAAATCAGGAAACTATAGATGCTGGCAAGGATGTGGAGAAACAGGAATCCTCTTGTACTACTGGCGGGGATGCAAACTAGTACAGCCGCTCTGGAAAACAGTATGGAGGTTCCTCAAAGAGTTAAAAATAGAACAACCCTATGACCCACCAATAGCACTGCTAGGAATTTACCCAAGGAATACAGGAGTGCTGATGCATAGGGGCACGTGTACCCCAATGTTTATAGCAGCACTTTCAACAATAGCCAAATTATGGAAAGAGCCTAAATGTCCATTAACTGATGAATGGATAAAGAAGATGTGGTTTATATATACAATGGAATACTATTTGGCAATGAGAAAGAATGAAACCATGCCATTTGCAGCAACGTGGATGGAACTGGAAGGTATTATGCTGAGTGAAATAAGTCAGTCAGAGAAGGACAGATATCATATGTTTTCACTCATATGTGGATCTTGAGAAACTTAATAGAAGACCATGGGGGAGGGGAAGGGGTTACAGAGAGAGAGGGAGGCAAACCATAAGAGACTCTTAAATACAGAGAACAAACTGAGGGTGGATGGGAGAGGTGGGGGAGAGGGGAAAATGGGTGACGGGCATTGAGGAGGGCACTTGTTGGGATGAGCACTGGGTATTGTACATAAACCAATTTGACAATAAATTATGTTTTAAAAAATGATCAAAGAACTTGAACAGACATTTCTCCTAAGAAAATATATAAATCATAGTCAGCCATGAATGAAATGAAAGGATGCAATGAAAGATGCTCAACATCACTAATCATTAGGGAAGTGCAAACCCAAACTACAATGAGATACCACCTCACACACATACTAGGATGGCTCGTATTAAAAACAACAACAACAGAAAGTAACAAGCATTGGCAAAGATGTGGATAAACAGGAATCCTGTGCACTGTTGGTGGGATTGTAAAGTGGGCATGGATACTATGGGAAGGCATATGGTGGTTCCTCAGAAAATTAAAAGTAGAATTACCATGTAATAAGTCAGTGATTCCATATCTAGGTATATACTCAAAAGAACTAAAAGCAGGGTCTCAAAGAGATAGCTGCACACCCATGTTCGTGGCAGCATTATTCAACAATAGCTAAAATGTGCAAGCAACCCAAGTGTCTATCAGCGGATCAGTGGATAAGGAAACCGTGGTACACAGATACAATGGAGTTTTATTCAGCCTTAAAAATGAAGGAAATTCTGACATATGCTACAACATGGACGAACCCTGTGGATATCACTGCTGAGTGAAAGAAGCCAGTAGCGAAAAGGCAGATATTATATGATTCCACTTATATGAGTTACTCAGAGTATCCATAATCATAAAGACAGAAAGTAGAATGGTGGTTGCCAGGGCCAGGGTGGGAATGGGAGTTAGTGTTTAATGGGTGTAGAGTTTCAGTTTTGCAAGATAAATCCATCTGGAGATGGGTGGTGGTGATGGTTGCATGATAATATGAATGTACTTAATACTACTGAACTATATACTTAAAAATAGTTAAGATGGCTGGGGTGCCGGGGTGGCTCAGTCAGTTAAGCATCCAACTTCGGCTCAGGTCACGATCTCACGGTTCATGAGTTCGAGCCCTGCATTGGGCTGACAGCTCAAAGCCTGGAGCCTGCTCTGGATTCTGTGTCTCCCACTCTCTTTGTGCCTCCCCCACTCGGATTCTGTCTCTCTCTCTCTCTCTCAAAAATAAACATTAAAAAAGTTGTTTTTAAGTGGTTAAGATGGTAATTTTTTTGTTATGTGTATTTTACCACAATAAAAAAATTGAAAAAAGCAAAATCAAAAGATAACGCAGGACAGGGGAAGAAGTCTAAGAGTTAGTAAGCTTCTTGAATTGGCACCACGGTCCCCCCAGTACAGACAGTATCCAACCATGTTTTCATGAGCCTACCCTAGGACCCAATAATTCCCAAATAGCCAGTCTGGGGTATGGCCAGAGAACCTGTAACTTTAATAAGCACCTCAGGGTGCCTGGGTGGCTCAGTCAGCTAAACCTCTGACTCTTGATTTCAGTTCAGGTCATGATCCCACAGTCATGAGATCGAGCCCCACATCAGGCTCCATGCTGAGCCTGGAGCCTGCTTAAGATTCTCTCCCTCGCTCTCTCCCTTGCTCTCAAATAAATAAATATATATATGTGTGTGTGTGTGTGTGTATATATATATATACACACACACACATATATATAAATTAATAAGCACCTCAAGTGATTCTGATGAACAGATAAATTTGAGAAACTGCATAGATTACATTATTATAAAGGAATGATTGACAAGCCCTTTATCTGGATATTTTTTAAAACAATACAGATCTAGGGGCACCTGGGTAGCTCAGCTGGTTAAGCATCCGACTCTGGATTTCGGCTCAGGTCGTGATCTCAACAGTTCATGAGATGGAGTCCCACATGGGGCTCTGTGCTCACAGCATGGAGCTGGCTTGGGATTCTTTCTCTCCCTTTTTCTGCCCCTCTCCCACCCACAAGCACGTGAATGCACTTGTGCTCTCTCTCAAAAAATAAACTTTAAAAAAAAAAAGATCTTTTTTAAAAATTGTGTTCAAATATACATAATAAATTGATCTTTTTAATCACTGATAAATGTATAATTTAGTGACATTAAGTACATTTATAGTATGGTGCAACCATCACCACTGTCTGTTTGCAGAACTTTTTCATCATCCCATACTGAAACTGTACCTATTAAACAACTCCCCATTTCTCCCTACCCTACCCCTAGCCCCTGGTAACTTCTATTCTACTTTCTGTTTCAATGAATTTGCCTATTCTAGGTACCTCATAAAATTGGACTGATAATTGATTTTTAATGGAAGTTTAATTGCCTTCTTGCCTAGAGGCATGAGTCTGGGTGAAGGGAAGCAAACATTAATTGGGTGCCTTGACATGACAAGCCAAGGTCATATTCAGATTTACTAGATTTATCTCAAGCAATTTATAAACTTTGGTTTCATGGAATCATAGAGATTCCTTTTATCCTAATTACTTTTCACATGACCTATGTGTTTATTATAAAGTCTATTCATTCAGAATGGTTACTGATTAGTCAATATTCAATCTGATTTTCTCATAAAATTAATAAGCATCTTTTTGAAAATCCCATCTCAATTATATCATTCTAAGCTTTTTCTGCAATATCAAGACCCAGCAGAAAAGAAATAAGGAGACTACTATTAAAATCGTTCCCAAATGAGCACTGGGTGTTGTATGGAAACCAATTTGACAATAAATTTCATATATTGGAAAAAAAAAAACAAACAAAATAAAATAAATAAAATCGTTCCTAAGTTAAAGAAAAATTAAGAGTTTCTGGTGTCTTTTATCTCCTTAAAGCCATCATAAATTTGAAATTTGAAATCATCTTATCCACAAGATTTAATACTTGACTGAGGCCCTTTTGGCTTCTTCTAGATGTCCCAGTGAAGAAGGAACTTCAGTGCCCAGCATAACACTCTGGGGAAAAAGTCTCTTTATCTTGTCTAGAGTAGGCCTTCAGATATCTATGCCCAGGAAAGACCCACCACTTGGAATACAGACAAAAGAGATGATTTTTTGTTTATTTTAACTGTATATCTCAAACTTTTAAGGCCAACTATCTGTAACATATTCACCACCATCACTGACTGATAGCATGTCTGACCCATCAGTTATATAGTATGATAGCACCTAATGATGTGTTTTGTGCAAAATTATGAAACAAATAGTACTACCTGTTGCTTACTTAAACCTTGCATTGCAAAATTGTTTTTTCTATCTGTTCCCCTGAGGTTGGACTACTGTACTGTGTGTATTAGTCTGATAGGTCTTCCTACTCATTCCTGTTCTCCGTTATAAGAAAAAAAAAGTATTCTAGCTTTTAGTTCTCAAACCTCCAGGGGCTCTTCTGATAACCTACATCTATCACTGTTCTCAGCTGACTGCTGGATTCTCTACCACTCCTTGTCACAAACCTACTTTGTAACTTTCAGCACATTATCCTCACCAGCTTTCCACACTCCTGTTCATTAAGCATAAAACCAGGACAATAAGACCACCTCCGGAAAAAAGGATTAGTGAGTCAGTGGGTCTGTTTCCTTACTTCTATCTGGATGGGAAAATACCTTCTTATTCTTCCTTCTGAATCCTCCCTTTTGGTCCCTGGCCCAAATGAAGAATTGCTCTCCTTGGCAGCATCTAGAGCTGCCAAGACGAACTTTACCACACTGCCTTTGAAGTGCTGGGGCAAAGCTTTTACCAGGGTGCTTAGAGGACCTGGCACCCTGGAGAATCCCCACCCACACCCTCTTTGGGAGGTTCTTTTCCTAAAGTTGTATTCAGACTTACATCAATGTGCAGAGGAGACATCCTTCCTACAAAAAGCTTGTTTTTCCTCCCACAGCTGTGGGGAAAGTGGTGAAGGGGAAGTGGGAACTGGGTATAATATTGGCAAATGTTTTGAGCACTTCAGATAAAAATGTTTGATAAGTACAGTCTTGTTTTCATTGCTTTATACTGCTCGTTGGAGAATGTGTTTTCTTTGGTCACCTGCCAATGAAAAAGATTAGCCCTTTCCTGAATCTAGGATTTTTTCTTTAACTAGTTCTGTTGGTAGAACAAGATAGACAAATGCTAACATTAACAAATCAAGATTGGACCATGGTGATGCTCATGTCTCCTCACTGCCCATTCCAATTCATTGACAGCTGCTGTAAACTGTAGGCTCAGTGGTTTCGGTGGGGCTCGCTTTCTTGCCTCACCTAGTCCAAGTTGGAGTATTTTCAGTTTAATTCCCTTGCCATGATGTCTAAGACTTTAAATGATTTGCCCCACCCCCTATTTGTTCCTGTTTTATGGCATCCAGTAGGAAATGGTTTTTCTTTCTTTTTTTTTTAAGGAATGTTATCTTTTTTTATTTTTAATGTTTATTTATTTTTGAGAGAGACATAGCATGAGCAGGGGAGGGGCAGAAAGAGAGGGAGACACAGAATCTGAAGCAGGCTCCAGTCTCCCAACTGTCAGCACAGAGCCCGATGGCCCAGTGTGGGGCTTGAACTCATGAACCGTGAGATCATGACCTGAGCCGAAGTCAGACACTTAACTGACTGAGCCACTCAGGCGCCCCTAAGTTTATTTATTTTGAGAGAGAACACAAGAGCAGGGGAGGGGCAGAGAGAGAGGAGAGGGAGAGAATCCCAAGCAGGCTCCATGCTGACAGCGTAAACCCATGACCTTGAGATCATGACAGGAGCCGAAATCAAGAGTCTGATGCTTAACCAATTGAGCCACCCAGGCGCCCCAGGAAATGGTTTTTCATTTAACTGCCTCTTCTGTAACACAAAGTCAATTTTTAGATTTCCATACCTAGTTTCTGTTTTAGTCCAGAATAGTTATAGTTGCATTTTCTTTGAGACAAACTGTGAAGTCTTCTTTGTTTTTTGTTTGTTTGTTTGTTTGTTTTTGCCCTCTCTCAAATAAATTGGTTCTCAATTTTGTTCCCGGTTTACAGCAAAAGAAGGACTAGCATAACATTTCTGTATCAGAAGCTAGTTGAGCTAAACATATATACTTTGATCTTTGCTTTAATGTGTTTGTGTTGATCTAGGGTGTATTTTTTGGCTCTGAACATTCTGAATTAAAGTTAAAGCCTTTAACCCTTAATGAGCTCCTCTCCGTGTCTTCAAACAAAAAAAGGAAACTAACTTCTACTGCAGTGTGAAGGACTGAGGTCACACATGAGGAAAATTTATTAGAGATGATGTTATTTAATGTCATACTGGGTTCCTAAGCAATATTGCAGAATAGTCTTCTTTGGAGTTCTTTGTTTCATTTTTAGAAGAATGGAGTCTGGTTATGAGGAATAGATTACATACAGATCTACTTGAAGGCATGAGATAGACAAGTTATCTCTTGAAGTCTCTTACTGTTTAGAACAAATAAGTTTATTTTGTTCTGTGGGAATTCTAACACTGGCTTAATTGGGAAAATTAAATGAGCCCGAAGCCAGTTTACAGAGAAGAGCCCTGTAGGTAAATTTTTTATTTGGTTTGCCAGATGCTAATTCCCACTCGCTTAGTGTGAGTTTCAAGTATAGATAGTTCTAAGATGTGGTCACTTTCCATGATTGCTAAATAAAATATGAATTTCTCATGTTACTTGAAAACCTATTTGTGGGAGGTCTGGATTTGGGTCTTTGTATCTTCTGAGGAGTGCATCATGGTTTAATACATCTCATTTGAGCCCTGCAAAGATGGTGGTATTCATCTTAGAAAAGAAAAACCTTGTGTACTCCCCAATATGGTGTCCTATGCTGCCTAAGCCATTTACTTGTGAAAACAGTAACCTTTAGGACAGTAGCCTGAGGTCACTTCATTTCTCCTGCTTAGTCAGTTCTTTTCTGCGCCTTCTTTTGCTTTTCCGCTGTCAGATGGAGACAGTGGCAGGCAGAGGCAGAACAACCTTTATAAACATTTCTCCAGCAGGGTACGAAGATCCTAGATTAAAGCAGGAACCAGAAGACATAGGGTCTAGAAATCCTCAGAGTGACCTTGTGTGACAGCTAAGATATCTATATGAAGAAACTTCAGTCCCTGTGACCTAAATTAAGCTACTGAACCGCTCATGTCCTCAGCTCTCTGCTTGTAAAAGGGGAATAGCAATACCAATCACTATCTTCCTCTGGAGTTTAGGAGAAATTTAATGAGATAATGAACTTAATTCTACTCTTACAAGGGAATGTATTGTTGACTTTTAGGAGAGTGAACTTTTTGGGGGTCCCTAAGGGACCTGGCAATCTATTACCTCTTCCCACACTCAAATAGAACTATTGTAAAAAGCCAATCCACTGCCAAAAAGGAAGCCCTTTATTCTGTGGATAGATCAGGTCCAGTGTGAAAAAAAGGATTTTGATCTCTTCTTTGGAAGAACTATCACTTAGATAGACACAAAAATGTCCTTTTTTCTCTTTTTCTTTTTTTAAAATCAGAACAGAGGTGTAATTGTGTTTGATGGTTCACTTTGGGAGAATGTTAGGTTCAATCCCAGAACACATGAAATCAGATGATGTACTTTTATTTATTTTTAATGTTTATTTATTTTCGAGAGAGACAGAGTGTGAGTGGGGAGGGGCAGAGAGAGAGGGAGACAGAATCTGAAGCAGGCTCTAGGCTCGGAACTGTCAGCACAGAGCTGGACGTAGGGCTCAAACTCTTGAGTGGTGAGATCATGACCTGAGCCAAAGTTGGACACTTAACCAACTGAGCCACCCAGGCGCCCCTAGATGATGTACTTTTATTTTATTTATTTTATTTTTATTTACTTATTTTTTTATTAGATGATGTACTTTTAAAAGTCTCTAGAACATGCATTCTCAATGGAAGCAATATTGCCCCCAAGGGGTTCTTTGAGAGGAAATCTCATGAGGGGTGGACAGTTGGAAAAAAATATCTATGAGGGCTGGTGGGGCAGGGGAGAGGGGGGAAATGGAGGGGGGGGGGGAAGGTTGAGAAACACTGCTGCCATTAATTACCCTTCCAGACATGTTTGTTCCTAAACATAGGTGAGCTGCAGATTGTCAGGTTGAATACAGATTGCTATTGATTCCTTCAGTCCAACAGCAACTGAGTTCATAGAGAACTTGAAAGAGCTGAAATTTATACCCTAAGGGGTAATGATCTCAGACAAACAACTCAAACATAAAATCTACCTGTTAGAACCAATACTTTGTACTTAAAGAAATGTGGTTAAATCTTCAGGGTAAGAGATTCCTTTTTTCTCCTGCTTCTTTAGAAAGGCACATCAAGGGTAGGAATGATCTTCAAAGTACTTCACTGAAAAAGCCAGACTGGGAGAAAGGAGAGGGTGTGGACCCCACAGGCAGGAAGGGAAGAATTATCTAAATAGTAATGTAAAGTGCAAAGCAAGCGGTGAAGATAAGAAATACAATGGGAATTGGCATTTACATATTTAAGAAATTTTAAGTTTGATTTTGCTGCTGATATTAATAAGCATTTATATATCCAAAATATTTTTCCCTCCAGCCCCTCACATGTCATATAGTCCTTTCATACCTTTTGAGTGGGTGGGACAACCCAAAATTGACTTGCTGTGTACTGTGAAATTTTCCATTAAGCTCAGCAGCCCTGAAATGATAGAATGGCCATAGTTTAAGAAAAATATTTTCCCGCAGCCTCTGACTCTTCTTTGCTTAATCATCCCATTCTCTGATAGACATAACCATGACTTAGGGGAAAGAGAAACAGTGAGTATTCCTCCCTGCTTACCCATTTCCCAGTGACGCTCTGGACAATGAGCTTTACTCTTTGTCCAAGCCAAGCATTGCTAAGCATTAGTTGCTGTGGCATTTAACCGCCTTACAGAAATCTACCCCAACCCCCTGTTTGTTGATTTCTTAAGATCATAGAAGAAAATTAAATGAGTTGGAGAGAGGCCTTCAAGTCCCCTGACACCCATGGGGCCCACTCGTCTCCACCCCCCCACCCCAATTCTAAAATGGAACATATTGCTCCTTTCATAGTTCCGCAGAGCCCCGCCCTTCAGCTTCTCTTTGTTACCCCCTGGGTGGGTGTAACCAAACCTCAGTCACACCGTGGCCCCAGCAGCTGGGCTTCTCTCTCCCCCATCACATTGCAGACATTCTTTTCACATCATTTTGTCCCCTCTGCTGCATTCCCTCCAGTTGGCATCATTCCCTCTGTGCAAACTTCTGTTTCAAGGGACAGGAGTTTGCCAAGGAGATGCTGGCAGAGAGGGTCCAGTTCTCTCCTTTCTATCTGAAGAGCCCAGTGTCATCCATTAGCATATGAGAAGAATGGTTGTAAATAAACATCAAATGAGGTTAACGAGCTGCAGCTCATCAATATTAATGAAGTCCAACTCACAGCCTTGGAGGGAGGTACTGATGGCTCTAATCACAAGAACGGGTTTCCTAAGGCCCCTAGTTACAGGGCAAGAAGGGTTAGATTCAGCCTGTTGGAATGTTTGTCATTTTCCAACCCCAGGAATGCTACAGAGAAGGACCGTCTGATACCAGATCTGTGTTTGCAAGGCCTCTCTTGTGTTCACATCACATCTGTTTGTCTCAACAGGTGGGAGCCTAGAGGAAGAAGGCTATATCTGCTAAGCCAGACTCGGGTGGGAGTGGGAAAACTCCAGGTCAATCTGCATTGCAGCTCCCAAGTCAAAACTCAGGTCCCCAGAGTACTAGGATTTGCTCTCTCATTGCCTTTCCTCAGTAGTCCCGTGGAACTCAAACTCTTGTTGCCAGGGCACTGAGGAAAGATCTGGGATCTTCTAAGCCCTGCCTGATAAAGAGATGAAAAAGCTTCCATTTTGTGTAGCTCATGTGCCAACCGCCCATCAGGTCCCCCCACAGAGCCACACTTGAGTCCCGTGCCTGTTTTTGGAAGATTCGAAGGGTAGTAAGTACAGCTGTCATCTGTTGGACACTTACTTTTCCCAGGTGCACTAAACATTTCTGATACTGTTGTATAATCCTCTCACTAATCCCGTGAGGGTGAATCCACTTCACAGGTGAGGAAGTTGAAGCTCCTTGATTTTATGTAACATGTCTAGGATCACACAGGTAGCAAGTAACAGGCCTCCGTCTGACTGACTGCAAGGCCCATGCTCTTAATCGCCACATTCTATGGCATCCCAGACTCACTCATGCCAAGTATGTGAGCCTTTGTGCTGTTCCTTTGCTTTTGTAAGATGCGTGCCCTTTCTTCTGCAGTTCAAGAGACCAAACACAAAGTAGTTCTCTGAAAGTAGAATCGGAGGACTTTACTATTAAATTTTTGAAATTATTTTCAGAAAGGAAACTTCCACCAGATGAGGTTTGTGGTTGTTGTTGTGGGTTTTTTTGGTCTATAAATTTGGGGTCAGTGGGATATGTGCCCTGAGATTTTGTGTGTGTTTGGTAGCAGTGATACTGATTATCCACCTCCTCAAGCCAGTTCCTTTTATGATTAAGCACACACCTCGTGCGCGGTCAGTGACTGCAACACAAAGAAACTGCCTGGCTCCCATGGCTGATTTGAACCTACGATCCTAGCCTCGATCACACAGTTTCAACACTTGAAACTTATTACTTAAAGTTCATACTGTCAGCTCCTTATCTGTGATTTCATTGGGGGCCAGAAGGAGAACCCGACGCTTCACCCAATGGTCATTACCACAGAAGTTACACCTGATTGTTTATTTAAAGAACTAACTCATAGTGAAAGCATCTGAGAGTGGAACCGTCACTCATCTTTCTTCTCCTTTCCTCCTTGAAAACTTAGGGACCTTACTTGGTAATTTTCACTTAGGCAAAACGCCCAGGAATGTTTCCACAGAATGGCACCCAAAGCCCACCCATGCAGGAGCCCTTCCTGCCACCAAGGTAACCAAGACTGGGAAGCAATTGAAACTGGGCCTTCCTTTCCCAGGCCTGTGGCTGTCAACTTGGCTCAGAAAGAGGCAGACTGATGACTTTGTCTCCTCACCCAGTCACACTACCCCACAGTTCTCATTTGAGCCTGAAGTCACATGGGTTTGCTGCTGTGGCCAAACAAGGGTGCGCTGTTTCCAGTTCTTTGCCCCCTGGGCTCGGCCTGGGCATCCTTCGTTGAAATCATCAGGGCCCCCAAACGCTGAAGCCTTTCCAGGGACAAATTGCATGCAGTGGTGGAGAGGAAGAGCTGAGCGGTGCAGTGGAGCCGCGGCTGGTGTGCAGTTGGGATGTTTGCGAGAGCCAAGGGGTTAGTTCATTGCTGCTTTGTATACCCAGGCACACCAGAAAACTCAGATTAATAGGCTGTTTATTCTTCAGCATGTTCCTTGAATCAAAGGCTCTGGATGGTATTATTAAAGAGTGTTTGTGAGAGCGCCCTGGAACACTCCTTCTGGGCTCCGCTCACTGAAGAGGAACGATTGAGTCCTTTCATTTCCTGGGCAGCATCCCTCATGCCCAGTGCTCACTGTAGTATAAAGGTCTGCGGAACCTTTGTTAGAAACAGGATCTTTTGTTCTGTCTTTTTGAGGTCCCATTACCTACAGCACCTTCGTCTGTTAGAGCCTAATTATTGAATGTTCTAGTCTTTGAGCTGCCTGAACCTAATGAACATGGTCCCCTGTATCTCAGGGAGGTTTTTTGTTCTTGTTGTTGTTGTTGTTGTTGTTGTTGTTGTTGGTTGGTTGGTTTGGGGTTTGGGGGATTTTGTTTGGTTTTGGTTTTGGTTTTGTTTCTGTTGGCTCTGTTTGGTACCAGTTCTCTGGGCAGTACTGTCCTCTTTTTTTTTTTCTTTTTTCATGGCTGTTTAAAGGAATTTTGCCAGGAAAGAAGAAAACATCCACCTGAACGCTATTCTGTGAAGCAAAGGAAGATTTTTTTTTTCTGGCCCTCAGAAGATTCCCCTACAACATGACGAAATTTCTTCAAATCTTAGAATTGAAATTTATGGAATTAGGAGAAACTGACTTCCTCCACTACCACTCTCTGCAGGAGAGATTTATGTTGGAGTAGGTCAAAACATTAGGAGGGAACCTGCTTCTCTACCACCCCTCCCAACCCGCTTTCCACAGCAGCATGCCATCATGTGAGTGACCTCTGTCCCCTGCTCCCTCTGGCAGTTACACTTTATCTGTGGCCTGGAATATATTGTACTTCAGGCCTTCCACAACTTCTGTGGGCAGACGCACACACACACAACACAACCACACCCCTTGTGGGCGTGCCCTTAACACAGAGGCAGCCAGCATATTGCAAAGGTGCTCGAAGCTCACTCATCACCACAGACAGTGCGACACTCAGCACATTAAGGGCGCCTGTATAGATAGATAGATAGATAGATAGATAGATAGATAGATAGATAGATAGATGTATATGTATCATACAAATCCAGGACAAATCATAAGCAATAGCTTTGAATCTGGCAAACCTCTTAATTACCACAGCCAGAGGCCAGAAAATGAAATTGGGGTCGTATATCTGGGGTTAGAACTCTAGAAATCATCTGGCATCCCGTAGCCCCAAGTTTCCCCACGGAGGTACACCTTGGAGCAATGGGAGTCCTCTCATCCAGAAAATGCTGTCCCCTCACTTCCCTCCAAAACCAGCACAGCTGTGTGGTGAGGCCTATTTGCCATATATACACTGAGACCAAGATCTATATACACACCCTGGCGTTCCGCCTGAATCCATCCACGAAGTCCATCTGTTTATCCAGTTCCAAATCCCAGAAGGCAGTCACCAAAAAGTAAATAGTGAGAAGGGACAGGTTTTTTTCTTTCTTTCTAGATAAACATGTTCCAATGAACAAAACAGATTTTGCAAACACATTCCATCTAGTAAATCTTACCTAACAGCTGTGTGAGAAGGGCTTGGAGGAGAGAAGGATGAGGCGTGGGGGATCTCAGGACTTGGTTAAGAGAATTAGAAAGAAAAAGTTCAGAAATCCATAAGGCAGGGCGGTTCAGGACTATCCACTTCTTGTTAAATGGAAATTTGCTTCTTTCCTTCATTCTGTCCCCTCGTCACTAACCGGGGATCTGTGGTGGGCTTGCCAGAGATCGAGATCCGGCTGCAAATACCAGCTTCTTCAACTGAAAAACCAACCCATCGAAACTTTATCTCTAGGAGACATGGCCTGCGTTTCTGACGGCACCTTCTTCCTCTCCACTGACCCTGCTCTCCACTTCAGCTGTAATGCCCCTCTGGAGTCAGACACGGAGTCTGGGCCTTGCGCTGCCCATCTGGCCCATGTCTACTTCACGTCTCCCCTTTTGGCTAGGAAAACGAGGACCTGAGCATAGATCAAGAACTTGGATCCTGAAGAACAGGGACAAGCACGAGAAATTGACCTTTTGCCTCAGAGGCGGCTGGATATTTGTGTGTCTCTGTTCAATGTCGAATTGGCTCACTGTACCACTCAGGAGTTGTTTTTAAGAAATGTCCTCCTCACTCCTCATTTGCGGGTCAGATGCTTTGGATAATCCAGTGGAATTCTCTCTGCTTCGCTGCTGGTTGCTGCCAGACACAGAGTGCTAAATCCTGTCACTTGGTGACTTGGAATGACGTTGTGTGAAACAGCACTGCGATTTGGCCGTCCTGCACTCGTTCACCCGGACTGCTCTGCCAATTAGCCATGGTAGTGAGACGCGGCATTACGGGGGTGGGGGAGCGGTTTCTGCAGCCCTCACCTTATCTTGACCCTGGGATCAAAGTACCTGCGTGTTCTCGCACCTTCCCCCAGTGCCGGTATGTTTCTCTAGCAGTCGGTGCACCTTGGAATCCTGTTCTGTGCAATATTTAGTATTCCTTTCCCAGGCCTCAGAGAGCAATTTCTTCAGCAGATTGTAACATGCCAGTGACAGAGAAACTGCATTCGTGTGCAGAATAGGGAAGTGGCAAGCAGAACATTCTTGCTGCCGGGTCCCACCTCCTGGTCTGCCTTTGCTGGATTGCATGCCTGACTCCTTCTCCTCTGGGTTAGGTCTCAGCTCAAGTGCCAGCTTCTAAAAGAGGTTATCTGTGACCACCCCATCTAACGTCCCACGCTTAGTCATTCCGTATCACACCACGCTGTGTTACACATGTCATTGCCTCTATCACTTTCTTTTTTTTTTTTTTTTTAATTTTTTAACCTTTATTTTTGATAGAGAGAGAGAAAGACAGAGTGTGAGTCAGGGAGAGGCAGAGACAGAGGGAGACACAGAATCGGAAGTAGGCTCCAGGCTCTGAGCTGTCAGCGCAGAGCCCGATGTAGGGCTTGAACTCACAAACTGTGAGATTATGACTTGGGCTGAAGTCAGGTGCTTACCGACTGCTTTTATCACTTTCTACAAGCATTTTCACCCGGCACCCCTGCCTTTATCACTTTCTACAAGCATTTTATTTATTTGTTCCCTTGTTTACTGTCTACCTCTCCACCCACACACGTACTAGAATGTAAGTTCCCTGAAAATAGGGATTTTTGTCTATCTCATCTGTTGCTATTCCTCCAGACCCTAGCATGGCCTCTGGAACACAGTTGGCACTTAATATTTATTAACAAAATAAACAGGTAAGAATGTAGCCATTAAGAACTCCCAAAGTTGCTGGGGCGCCTGGGTGGCGCAGTCGGTTAAGCGTCCGACTTCAGCCAGGTCACGATCTCGCGGTCCGTGGGTTCGAGCCCCGCGTCGGGCTCTGGACTGATGGCTCAGAGCCTGGAGCCTGTTTCCGATTCTGTGTCTCCCTCTCTCTCTGCCCCTCCCCCGTTCATGCTCTGTCTCTCTCTGTCGCAAAAATAAATAAATGTTGAAAAAAAAAAATTAAAAAAAAAAAAGAACTCCCAAAGTTGGGGCGCCTGGGTGGCTCAGTTGGTTAAGAGTCTGACTTCGTCTCGGGTCAAGATCTCGCGGTTTGTGAGTTCGAACCCCACGTCGGGCTCTGTGCTGACAGCTCAGAGCCAGGAGACTGTTTCGGATTCTGTGTCTCCCCCTCCCCCTCCACCCCTCCCCTGCTCAGGCTGTCTCTCTTTCAATAATAAATAAACGTTAAAAAAATTTTTTTTAAAAAAGAACTCCCAAGGTTGCTCTCAGGAGATGGTAGAGGTAGGCACTTGAATAGTTTGAGGTAAAGGAATAAAAATACAAGGTTTCTCAAATTGGCTTTCGTAATGGTTTTAATTATAAATTGAATGTATTGAGTAAAAGATCACATAAATTGAGTCGCTCTTCATTTTTTCTGACTCAGATGAAACTATTCCCTATTGAGTAGGTTAAGTCAGGGTCACGGAAACCAAGTACCACACTCTTCCTTGCCAGGCTGGCATACTTGAAGCCACAAAGGATGCCCACTTCCAGATTTCCACTGGACGGTGCCTGGCGTTGCTTTCCGTAGGGCAGGTGCCAGAAGAAACTGGCACAACAATTTAAAGCAATTTAAAGCCCACTCTGGGTATCTTCATCCAGCCTTCATTACATTCTTGCCTGCCTCCAATTCCCAAAGAGACCACATTCCTCTCCACAGCTCCAAGGCCCTGCAGTTCTTTTTGTTAGGAGAGCCATGGAGGGTGGGTAAGTGTGTCTTAGCTCTGACCTGCCCAATTGTGAGACAATGTGACCAAGAAAACTTGTCCTTTTAGCCTGGCAGACACAGGGCACTTGCCTCCTGAGAGGCCCTTCGCTCCTCAGAAGTTATCCTTTGTCTTGTTGGGGCAAGATCAGTGCCTGGTGTCAAGAGAGGGAGATTAAAGATTAAAGAACCTCCACCAGGAAAGGGAATAGTTTTGCCTGAATCTCTTAATTTGTCTTCTCCCCCATGCAAGTGCATTCATGTTGCTGGGCTCCCTGGCTCGCTCCCCACCAGTTTGTAGTCATTATTCTCATGACTTTGTGGTCTCATTGATATTAGCATGGGTTTCAACTGCTGTAGGTGATGCTTCTACGCTCCATTACTTTTTCTCGTACCTTGCTAATGACTCTTCTGTTGGTTTCAGCCTTTAGCCAAGCCCACCCCATCCACACCCCATCCTTTCCATCTTTTATTGATGCTGTGTTGACTTTGTGTGTCTCTGCTAGTTTAGTTTTCTGAGCACCTGCAAAGAATTAACCATCTCTACTTGCTGCTGGGGATCACCTTTCATCTGATTTCAGTGCTTTGGGAAATGTTGAAGGACCCTATAACCCCACCAAAGTACATAAAAGGTGCTATAGTCCCTGTAGCCTGACCTTCCAGACTAGCTCTGTTTAGGGACCAGAAGATACATATTTTTAATTAATTTATTCATGTTTTAATTTACATCCAAGTTACTTAGCATATAGTGCAACAGTGATTTCAGAAGTAGATTTCTTAATGCCCCTTACCCATTTAGCCCATCCCCCCCCCACAACCCCTCCAGCAATCCTTTGCTTGTTCTCCATATTTAAGAGTCTCTTATGTTTTGTCCCCCTCCCTCTTTTTATATTATTTTTGCTTCCCTTCCCTTATGTTCATCTGTTCTGTAGCTTAAAGTCCTCATATGAGTGAAGTCATATGATATTTGTCTTTCTCTGACTAATTTCACTTAGCATAATACCCTCTAGTTCTGTCCACGTAGTTGCAAATGGCAAGATTTCATTCTTTTTTGATTGCCGAGTAATACTCCATTGTCTGTATATACCACATCTTCTTTATCCATTCATCCATCGATGGACATTTGGGCTCTTTCTATACTTTGACTATTGTCAACAGTGCTGCTATAAACATTGGGGTGCATGTGCCTCTTCGAAACAGCACACCTGTATCCCTTGGATAAATACCTAGTAGTGCAGTTGCTGGGTTGTAGGGTAGTTCTATTTTTCATTTTTTGAGGAACTTCCATACTGTTTTCCAGAGAGGCTGCACCAGTTTGTATTCCCACCAGCAGTGCAAAAGAGATCCTCTTTCTCCGCATCCTCACCAACATCTGTTGTTGCCTGAGTTGTTAATGTGTGCCATTCTGACTGGTGGAGGTGGTATCTCATGGTGGTTTTGATTTGTATTTCCCTGATGATGAGTGCTGTTGAGCATCTTTTCATGTGTCTGTCAGCCATCTGGATGTCTTCTTTGGAAGAGTGTCTATTCATGTATTTTGCCCATTTCTTCACTGGATTCTTTGTTTCTTGGGTGTTGAGTTTGATAAGTTCTTTATAGATTTTGGATACTAACCCTTTATCTGATATGTCGTTTGCAAATATCTTCTCCCATTCCATTGGTTGCCTTTTAGTTTTGCTGATTGTTTCCTTCGCTGTACAGAAGCTTTTTATTTTGATGAGGTCCCAATAGTTCATTTTTGCTTTTGTTTCCCTTGTTTCCGGAGATGTGTTGAGTAAGAAGTTGCTACGTCCGAGGTCAAAGAGGTTTTTGCCTGTTTCCTCCTCTAGAATTTTGATGGCTTCCTGTCTTATGTTTCATTCATTTTGAGTTTATTTTTGTGTATGGTGTAAGAAAGTGGGACCAGAAGATATTAATGTAAATACAGATGTGGATACCATCCATTAAATGTTTACTATGTGCTATGTACTGTTCCAAACATTTAACATGACTGTTTTGTTTAATCCTTACTTGCAGGCCTGAAAGGCCAATACATGAACTGGCCCCAGGTATTTCTCTAACCTCATGTCTTATTCCTTTCTCTCTCATGCTGTTGGCTCCAGCTACACTGGCTTCTATGCTGTTCCTTTTACCCAGTAGACATGCACCCAGTGGCTGTTTCCTCTGCTTGGAATGTTCTTCCCTTCGATGTCCACCTAGATTACTTCCTAACCTCCTCCAAATCTTTGTCTAGGTGTTACCTTCTCCATGAAACCTACCTAGTCTACTCTCTATAAAAATTGAAGGGGCACCTGGCTGCCTAAGTCAATAGAGCATACGACTTTTGATCTTGAGGTCATGAGTTCAGGCCCCACGTTGAATGTAAAGATTGTTAAAAAAAAAAAAAAAAAAAAAGAAAGAAAAAGAAAGAAAACTGGGATAAAATTGTACCACCACTGCCATGTCACACTCCCTATTTGAACAGCTCTATTCTGTTTTTTCCATTATAGGTATCACTAACTTACCATCTAGTTTACTTGTCTGTTGTATTTATCACTTAATATCTGTCTTCATGAGGTAGGCTTCATGAGGGCAAGGAGCTTATCTGTTTGTTCCCTAATGTATCCTAAGCACCTGAAAAACAATATCTGGCACACAGTAGATGCTCTGTAATTCCTGGTGAATGAATGAACTTCGTCCCTTCAAAAACCCTGTGAGATAGGTGTAAATTTTTTAAAATTTATTTCTATTTTTTTATTTTATAGAAAAAGAGAAAGAGCCAGTGGGGAAGAGGGGCAGAGGGAGAGAGAGAGAATCTCAAGCAGGCTTCACGCTCAGTGCAGAGCCCAACACAGGGCTCGATCCCACAACTCTGGGATGATGACCTGAGTCAAAATCAAGAGTCAGACACTCACCCGACTGAGTCATTTTAAAGATGATGGAATTGGAGCTCAAAGAATTGAAATAACTAACTTGCCCCAGATCATTCAGCTAGGAAGTAGCAGAGCTGGGAATGACTAACTCCGAAGAATTTACTTTCAAGTTAGGTCAATAGTTCTCCAACTTTAAGAGTCACTGGGGCTATTTGTTTAAGTGCACATTTGCAGACCTTGACCGTGAGAATTCTGATTCTGATTCTGATTCTGATTCTGTAGGCCTGGGACACAGATGATCCATGAATCATAATTGGGGAAACATTGGGATATACTCCATTTCCTTTAACGTTTGGAATCTACATAGGGAAGCATAAAGATAAAATCTGTTGAACATTTTCGGAGTGCCCCTAGGTACCAGTCCCTGAGACATAGAAAAGCAAGTAAGATGAAGTCCTTACTCTCAAGACTCAGTGTGTTGGTGATGATGATACAGACACATTTATCATAATTAGACCATTGATAAATCACAGAGTGCTTTAAAGCACATGCTTTGGATTCAGGCAAACCCATGGTTCAAAGCCTGAACATGCTACCACCACTAGTCATATAACTGGGTAAGTGACCTAACCTGCCAGTGTCTGCAAGTAAATGAGAACAACAGTATTTACCCAATAGGACTGTTAGGCAGACTTAAATGAGATAAAGGGCGTACAGCACTCAGGAAGGTAGCTTAAAAACACATAACCAACACCAGGAGGCAGTTTATAGTGTATAAGAAATGATAAATAAATGGCTTAGAGACAGTAAATATAGAAAAACTCAGGGAAGTTTTCCAGTTTTACAGCCTACTGTTTTACAATTAGAGTTTGGGTACCAATTTTTTGTTGTAGTTTTTAATATAATTTATATCAAAATCTTTTCAAAATATATTTAAATATATATATAACACCCTTCCCTGCATTACTTTTTTTTTAATTTTTTTATTTTAAAGAGAGACCAAAGGAGAGAGAGCATGCCCACCAGCCGGGGAGAGGGGCAGAAGGAGAGAGACAGAATCCCAAGCAGGATGGAACCAAGCAGGCTCTATGCTCAGCACAGAGCTAAACACAGGGCTCGATCCCATGACCCTGGGATCATGACCTGAGCCGAAATCAAGAGTCAGATGCTCAGCCGACTGAGCCAACGCAGGCACTCCTACCCTTCCCTGCATTCTTAAATATAATTTATCTTAGCATCTAAGTTTCATCTTTACAAACATAAATTATTTTATTATGCTGGAAAACATCATTGCCTTCAAGAGTTTGTTGAAGCGTACCCTAAATACATCCAGATTGCATTTTAAATATTTTTTCCTGCTTCTGTGTTCCTATCAGTGCTGTTAATGCCTGATTTCTCACTGCTGATCTTGCACCTGCCTTATATAGTTCCTTTTCCTCTCTCGGTTTACTGTGTCTGGTCAGCATTGAGCTTAGAAAATAGACAGCCCAGTGCATTAAAACTGAGTCTGATCAGAGCTTACCTCAGAGGCCTGTAAGTTAACCACATAAGCTTTAATGTGTGAACCTGTGACATCTGTTTTGCCTACTTAGAGACTTACTGGCATTTAGATATTTGAGATTGCCTATTAGTCAAGTTTTAAATACGTTAGGTATTATCATGCAGGCTACAGACACCTGGAGAAACCATTTTCATTGTTCTCAGCATTGGAAGTTCGTCCATTCTGTGGCCCCACAACTTCAAAGAGCTTAGGGAATCATAGGATCATAGATCCAGCCGTTTTGCTCCCAAGTAGACAACTGATGGTTATCTCCATGTTACAGAAGAAGAAACTGAGGCCTAAAGAGTAAGTAGCTTGCTCTGATGCGGTTGTCCAGCAGAGCCAACGCAGGATTCTGAGTCTCCTGAGACTTCCTTCTGCTCAGCCACACTGTCCCCAGGAGGAAACAGAGAATCACCTTGGGCTATGGAAAGGAAGGAAAACCATTTATAAATATCACTAAAAATCAGAAAAACGGGGCGCCTGGGTGACTAGGTCACTTAAGTGTCTGACTTTGGCTCAGGTCATGATCTCATGGTTCGTGAGCTCGAGCCCCACATCAGGCTCTCTGCTGTCAGTGCAGAGCCCGCTTTGGATCCTCTGTTCCTCTCTCTGCCCCTCCCCTGCTCATGCACATGCACACATACACACACCCACACACACACATACTCTCTCTCTCAAAAATAAACATTTTTTTTAAAGTCAGAAAAATGAAATCTTGTTAGTATTGTAACAAATCAGTTTTAGCCTTGACTTTGATAAGTGTTTTTCCTCCCACCCCCTCCTCATTTGAAGGGATGTATAACCTGACTGTGCCCCCCCCCCCATAAGCCTGGACTGTGAGCACATACAAAGAAGGACCAAGGGCATTATAAAATCCATAAGCATATAAAGTATTATAAAATATGATGATCAGCTTTGCACCCTCTTTTCATTGTAGACCTAACAAGGTGATTTTGAGGGGGAACATAGAGCCACTGAGAATGGGGACATGGAAATCTATTTCTTTTTTTTTTAAATAAATTTATTGGGGCACCTGGGTGACTCAGTTGGTTGGGCGACTGACTTCGGCTCGGGTCATGATCTCACAGTTTGTGAGTTCGAGCCCCATGTCGGGCTCTGTGCTGACAACTCGGAGCCTGGAGACTGCTTCAGATTCTGTGTCTCCCCCTCTCTCTCTCCCTCCCTCCCCTGCTCACACTCTGTGTCTCTCTGTCTCTCAGTAATAAACAAACGTTAAAAATTTTTTTTTAAATAAATTAAAATAAAATAAAATAAATTTATTTATTTATTTGTAATCTCTACACCAATGCGGGGCTTGAACTCACAACCCTGAGATCAAGAGTTGCATGCTGTTCTGACTGAGCCAGCCAGGTGGCCCCTAAATTGATTTTTGAAGGAAGGTGCCAAGTTGACCATTTCTGTAGGTGGCTTCCTTCCTTCTTTCCTTCCTTCCTACTTTTTCTTCCTTCCTTCCTTCCTTCCTTCCTTCCTTCCTTCCTTCCTTCCTTCCTTCCTTCCTTCCTTCCTTCCTTCCTTCCCCCCTTCCTTCCTTCCACTATTCTATTGAGATATAATTTTCATGCTGTAAATCTAGATGACTATTTATTCTTCCCATTGTAAGAAAACACAAAGCATAATCCCCAAATGCAGAGTTAACCACCACTATTAACACTTTGGTATATTCCATTCTTTTTCCTATGCAAATTTATTTCCTTTTGTTTTCTTTGAAATCAAAGATGGAATCATACTGTACACAGCGATTTCTATTTTGCTCTTTCTTCTTAGCATAATGAGGTTACCTAAGTTTGTGTATTTTCGTTTGAAACTCATTTAGTCATATGAATTAAATCTTTATTGTAAATTCTTCTTGAGAGAAATTCTGCATCTGTGGTTGAAAACTCAAGTGCCTGCAAAAACCAGACAGGTAATGTAAGGAGCACAGGTGTCATTCAGTGAACAGCAATGGGGGCCATGGATAACTTACAAGGATAGCCTCCGCCTCAGCCCCAGCTGATTGATTGTCCAAGAGTGATGGTCTGAGACTTCAGGGCCTCTGATTTTTTTAGAAAAGACATATCTGGAATCTAGATTATATTGCAGGGAATGTCTTGACTTTTCTAATGTTTCATCCCCAAATTAAAAAAAAATAAGTTCAAGCCAAACAAAACCTGTCTGCCAGCCATTTCTGTCTTAGACGGTGAATGTGAAGAGCTTCATAAGTAGTAGCTCACTTAATTATCCCAGCAGTCCTGCTCCTTTAACAGTTATTGAGAACCAACACTGAATGAAGGAGGCAAAATCTCTGATTTCTTGGAACTTACATTCTAGGAGGGAAACAAGTAATATGGTTGAAGAATATATAGTAGATCATACAACAATAAGTTCTTTGGAGAAAAACTAAGCAGGAAGGAGGGGGAGTATTGCGGTTTTAAATACCATGGCCAGGGGTGGCCTTACTGTATAATGACATTTGAGAAGAGACCTGAAGGAGGAAAGAGCTACGTAGAGATCTGGGGGGAGAGGGGAGAGCAGATACAAAAGCCTGAGACAAGAACATGCTTGACGTATTCCAGAACTACAAAGCCATTGTGGCTGGAATGGTCTGAGCAAGGAATGAGTAGAAGGAGATGCAGTTAGAGCAATAGCAGGGGCCCCCATCGTGTAGAGTCTAAGAAAGAAGACGTATAATCCAATTTTATAGATGGGAAAACTGAAGCTTAAAGAATTTCGCCCATGCCCCATAACTAGGAAGTAACAGAGGCATCTTGAACCCAAGACCGTCTCAATTCCAAATCTCATGTTCTTAGCTACTACGTGTGCCACACTAGAATGAAGCAATGTGGATTGTGTAACATTCCCACCCTTCTAGCAAGTTCCATGCTACCTGCATCCAAATCATGTCCTACCTGTTCTTTGTGCTCCTGCCTCAATCGCAGAGAATTACAGTGAAAGAATCCTAGAATCTTAGACCCAAATACAACGCTGAGGATTACTGAGACAAGAAGTTTGCACTTTTCTTTTTTATAATTCTGAATGCTCATGCTTTTTGCTTTTTTTTTTTAAGACTCTTTGATGCCTTCCTGGTGCTTATACTTTTGTTTTCTTAATTTTTCAAGTGGGTTATATACATGGAGGTGACAAAATGCAAAAGCTCAAAAGGGTGTGCAATCTTACGTACTTTAAAGTAGATTTAACTTCATCTAATCCACCCTGATCATTTAGACATGAGGCATGACAGAAGAGGAAACTGAGACAGAAAGAGCTGGTATCTGATTGAAGGCCACCCATCAATGAGGAAACCAGGTACCTTGTCCAAACCCCAGTGAGTAAGATCAGACTTTGTTTTTTAGAATACTGGTGCATGAAAGAAATTGGGTGGGTTCATCCTTTGATGCCACTGGGATATTTTTCATCTTTTTTCCTTTCTTTTTGTACGCCTGCCAGGCCCACTGAAAGATAAGGATCAGGGTCCAGAAAGCCTAACCATTGTGTCATTTCCCAGGACGCAGAGCCACTATCATTTGGTTCACATTTTTATTAAAATAAGATGAGTGATTCACTCACATTACAGGCAAAGAATCTTTTAACAGGAAAACCATACTTTGAAAAACAAAGTCGATGGCTTTAAGGAACAGTAACTGCTAATGTCAATTTCCTTTCCCATCCCATTTCCAGTCCCAAAAAAAGTCAACCACTCTTCTGTCTCTAGCCGCCTCTTTCTCTTACCCACACATATACATATAATTATAGATAGGGTACATTATATATGCCCACAAAAGACAGAAAGCAGCAGGAAAGACAAAGGTGGATTCATCTGAAAAGATGTATGTGTTTATCTATATCCACCCTTCTTTCTGGTTCTTGCTGTTTTTGTTTCTTAAGTCTATTTTTTTAGTTGATGGGTAGCCATAAATCCGTCATCATTGGTGGAAGTTAGTAGATTCTGACAAGAGAACAGGCTGTGGTCTTTATAAATACGCCTACGTGCTGGCAACGGTCTTCCTCTACTCAGACAATCATCGAGAACCGGGGACTTAGATTGTTTTCTTATTTTTAGTCTGTCTCGGTTCAGATCACTCTTAGTGAGTAACTCTGTTAGCCACTGCTTCTTTTTATGTTTATTTAGAAGAAAAGGAAAATGCATTTTAAGCAAATCAAATGCATAATCTGTTCCACTTCCTATTTATTCTATGGCTACTTTGGACAGTGGAAAGCCCAGAGAAATACTTCTGTTGGTTTTTGTTTTCTGTGGCTTGCTTTCTCAGACAAGCCATCAGTTTTGCTGATCACTTTTTTGAAATTCCATCCCAGGGGCACCTGGCTGGCTCAGTCAGCAGAGCATGTGACTCTGGATCTCAGGGTTGTGAGTTCACGCCCCGAGTTGGGCATAGAGATTACCTAAAAAAAAATTTTTTTAGTAAATAACAAATAATAATAATAAAATCCCATCCTGGGGCGCCTGGGTGGCGCAGTCGGTTAAGCGTCCGACTTCAGCCAGGTCACGATCTCGCGGTCCGTTGAGTTCGAGCCCCGCGTCAGGCTCTGGGCTGATGGCTCGGAGCCTGGAGGCTGTTTCCGATTCTGTGTCTCCCTCTCTCTCTGCCCCTCCCCCGTTCATGCTCTGTCTCTCTCGGTCCCAAAAATAAAATTAAAAACGTTGAAAAAAAAATTAAAAAAAAATAAATAAATAAAATCCCATCCCAACTGTCAGCCTGATTTTAAATTGGAAAGGAAAAAGGTAGTTGGAAGTAATTTTTGTGTGTACATTAAATATACTTTGCTAATCTATGTTTAGTCCTATTCAAATTGCAGATACGGGCCTATAATGGCTTAAAATGTTTATTATTTTTGTTGTTCCTTCTCTGTTTTCTTATAGAGATTAACAGCAGTCTCCTAAATTAGAAAGGGTCTGTCAGTTTGTTTTAGGGGCAGCAAGGAAGCGGGGAGCCAGGTAGACCACATCTGACCCTGGGGCCAGTCTAGGAGAAGGAGGATAGGAAGAGATGAGCTAGCTGGTAGCAGTTTTAAATATTAACGGTAATAATAACAATAACAGCAGTTGCAGCTAACATTTACTGCCCTCTCATTATGGAATCCACTATGCCAGGTGTTTTTCATCCCTGGAAGAAATAAAAGCGGGCTGAAGTCCCAGGAACCATATAGCAAGAGAGAAAGGACATCATAAGGAACTGGCCTGTGTGGTGAGTGGAGAGAGGCCCTGACCTGGAAAGAGAAGGCTTGATTAGATTGTGGCTCTACCATTTACTTGGTACTTTTTGTCCCTTACTGAGGTTCATTTTCCTGGTTCATAAAAACGGGAATAATACTGTTTTCCTCTCCCCGCCTGTCAAGGTTCTTATGGGGATCAAAAGTGATCATGCGTATGAAAATGGTTTGCATGATTATACAGTCTGTCTATAAATATGACTCATCAGTACTTTCACTAGTGAGATGATAGAGGATTGGCAGGGTACTGACTCTCAAGGAAAGTGGTGTGCACCTGCCTTGGGGCAGGAAGTCTGTTCTTCTCTCATCAATAAGAACAAAGGCAAGATAAAATAATCATGAGATAAGGAATAAGATTGTTTTAGCCACCCACTGGCTTGAGCTTGAACTTGGATGAATTGTGCCTTTTGTTATGCAGGTGCCATCCCACCTGTGTGCCTCAAAAGCCGTGGTAACAAGAGCAGGTACTGTTTATTGAATACTTACCCTGGGCCGTATACTAGCACTTTAAATTTACCATCTCTTTTATTTTTTTAACTTTTGTTTATTTATTTGCATACGGTTGACACACAATGTGACCTTAGTTTCAGAGTTTCAGGAGTACGGCGTAGTGACTCCACGTCTGTATACGTTATGTTCTGTTCAGTAGCTACCAATCGCTCTCTTTTTTAAGTCATCTATTCCAGGGGTGCCTGGGTGGTGCCCCCGGTTACGCGTCCGACTTCAGCTCAGGTCATGATCTTGCAGTCTGTGGGTTTGAGCCCCACGTCGGGCTCTGTGCTGACAACTCAGAGCCTGGAGCCTGCTTCAGATTCTGTGTCTCCCTCTCTCTGCTCCTCCCCTGCTCGCACTCTGTCTCTCTCTTTCTCAAAAACAAACATTAAAAAAAAATTGTTTTAATCATCTGTTTTTTAATCCTCTCAAAGACTCTCCTGATTAGGAACAGTATTGTTCATACTGTTAGTATCAATATTAGTATTAATATTCACTCTCATTTCTAAGTGGCTTGCTCAGTGTCAACACGGCTAGTTAGCCAAAGAACCAGGACTTGGACCCTGGTTGGCCAATCCAGGAGGCTGCCCTAGGTAAGCAGGCGTAAGACCCACTTAGGGGTTAGAGCCAGGGCTTTTCAAGCCATCCTCAGTAGAGCCCTAGAATTTTAAAGCAATGCCTCGAGCCTTCTCTCCCAGCCACTTCATTCCTCACACCTCTAGACTAGGTGAGGGCTACTGAGGAGAAAGTTCAGTAAGAAAGGCTTTTACATATAAGAAAGGTTATACATCGAGGTTCCTTATAAGATTTCCATTGAAAAAAAAGTATATCTGTTTAAAAATTTTTTTCAACCTTCACGTACCACATCTTTCTCATTTAGAGGTGACAAAATGGAGGCCCAGAAGAGTTGTGCCCAGGATAATGTGGTTAGTTCTTTGCAGAACTCAGGCTGACTTCTCTTGTCTATATTATAACCTGCCTCTGGGAGAACAGACCTTTCCTTCCTCCAGAACAACATGAAAACCCTCATTCTGGTTATAAAAACCCATGTGAGGAAGTGTAAAATACGCCTCTTTTTCAAAGATTGAGTGACGTTTTCCAGATAGACCCACCACTGAGAGGGCAGGATGTTTCCTCTCACCTCCAGTTACCATGAGGGGGGGCCTGAAGTTCTGTCTCCACCTTAGCTCTTATGCCTGTTTAACCATTTCTGCCCAGTTAAGAGCAGGTTTGGGTCGCAGGAGTTTGAGACAGCACTTGCTTCTTCCTGGATAAGAATTACACCTTGGCTCTAAAGTCTCTGCGTCAAAGAGCACTTCCTATCACCCAATTTCCAAACAAAAGCATGAAGTACCAATACCTGAGGGTGCCCGGGTGGCTCAGTCAGTTAAGTAGCCGACTTCAGCTCAGGTCATGATCTCATGGTCTGTGAGTTGGAGCTCCACATCAGAATCTGTGCTGACAGCTCAGAGCCTGGAGCCCGCTTCAGAGTCTGTGTCTCCCTCTCTCTCTGCCCCTCCCCCACTTGCTCTCTCTCTCTCTCTCTCTCTCTCTCTCTCTCTCTCTCTCTCTCTTTCAAAAATAAATAAACATTTAAAAAAAGTAGCAACACCTGGTAGAGCTGGACATTGGTCTCTGAATTAAAATGTGAATGGGTGGGGGCGTGTGGATGGCTCAGTCAGGTCAGTTAAGCGTCCAACTCTTGAAAAGCATCTGACTCTTGATTTCGCTCAGGTCATGATCTCACGGTTCAAGAGATCTAGCCCCTTGTCAGGCTCTACACTGGCAGCATGGAGCCTGCTTGGGATTCTCTCCCTCCTCTCTTTCTGTCCCTTCCCCCACTCACTCTCTCTCTCCCTCAAAATAAATAAATACACATTGTTTTTTAAATGTGAATGGGTGCAGATACTAAGCTTGAAATAACTTGATATGCTGCTGGGCCCTCTAAGAACTTATGGTGCCAAGATCCTTCTCCACATTCTGGTGTCCAAAGCTGCCTCCCAAAGCTCAATTTATTGAGCTTCCTCAATAAATTGTCAGGAGACTGTGCTCGTGCCAGAATAGCTGGCCCTGTTGCTACTGGACAGAGGCTTTCTTGTCTTCTGGCGCTGGTGCCTCCTTCCACAACGCCATAGGGTTGCCCGTCCTGGGCATTGCAACCTGCTGTGTTTCGTGTCATCAAAGCTGTCTAAGACAGTGTCCTCCCCCAGAACCAAGCTTTGCCTTGGTCCTTGAACTCCCAACAGCCCCATCATGACGGACAGAAAAGATGCTCTAACATGGTATGTGGGATTCTTGTCATGTCAGACCGGGCCTCTGGTTCAGTGCCACTGTGGGAGCTAGGGATGGCCGTGGGTAGCCTAAATACCGGGCCAGATTGCCATGATGTGCCATACACGATCCCTGCAGATTTTCAGACGCTGATTAGAAATGCTCATATTTCTTTAAATCTTTGGTTAATATAAACAATTCCTGGGGGGTTTCTTTTGTTCATTCTAAAAATTGCCATGCAATTGTTACCGTGTCTGATTTAATACTTTGCCTAGATTGCATATACTGGTCAAACAGAAATAATCATTTGTTGTTGGGCTCAGTCATAATGAAGGAGAGAAAGAGAGGGAGTCTGGCTTTCAGCCCTGGTTTAAATACACTGAACATGCTCTGGGGAATAATGAGCTCGCAAAGGATGGTGTTAATAATGGCCCAACTACTTTACCCCACAGGTGTCAGTGGAAGCCAGTGCTTCTCATTCCTTTTGTGAAATCATTTCCTTTTCAGTGAACTAATTATGATTTCCCTCCATTTATAATATAAAACAACAGTGCTCTCAAAAGGGATAAAATTTAGGAACACAGCCTGCTCTCCTTCTGGGGTTTGCTTGACAGGAACATAGCTCTAGGATGTCAGCAATCTTCCTGTGACTTGTGGGACTACATGCTACGTGGGGAGTGAAGCTGTCAGATGTCTTGCCTCCTTCCTCTTCTCTCCTCCCTGCTCTCCTTCCCTCCCATCCCCCTCCTTGCAGAGTAGTATTTACTCAGCTGCAGACTGGTACCAAAGCCTCAGTGCGCTGGGGGTTAGGAAGGGGCGGTGTGGTCATGCCCCAAACTATCCATGTCCTTCCGAGCATCTCTTGGCAGAGCAGGCTGGCTGAGGGTGAGTGTCATTTAGAATGAGCATCCACAAGCCCTGCAGAACAGAACATAAAAACAATTGCAACTGAAAATTGGAGAGTCCACTCATGGGCTGTGGTGTTCTCTGGCCTCTGTGGCCTCCTATGGAGATTATGCAGCCAACCAACTAGAGGTTGTCCAGTCCACTGGGATTCCCCAATGCTTGGTAACATTTCATTATCTCTAGCTCTGGTCCTAGCACTAGCTCACCCAGCCATCAACATTTGTAGGCAGTCACAGAAACAAATCCAGACTAAAGCCCATTTCATCCCCCATCCTTTTGGTGCTAAAAATGCTTGATTTGGGCTTTCTCTGAGTGAGGGACAAAGATATGGCACTAGTTGCTTCTGTCTGGCACTCCTCCACTGGTCTCCTTTATTTTCTTTTTTAATGTTTATTTTTGAGAGAGAGAGAGAGAGAGAGAGAGAGCACAAGCAGGGGAGGGGCAGAGAGAGAGAGGGAGACACAGAATCCAAAGCACACTCCAAGCTCTGAGCTGTCAGCACAGAGCCCGACATGGGTCTGGAACCCACACACTGTGAGATCATGACCTGAGCCAAAGTCAGGACACTTAACCGACTGAGTCACCCAGGCGCCCTCCACTGGTCTCCTTGAATGACACCATCTGACCCTGGAAAAGGCACCATTTCCCAGGAAGAGCAAAGGCATCTGAGTCTACAACCACACCACCGCAGTTCTTCCTGAGCAAATGTGTGGGCACACAGGGTGGTCTTGGAGGAGGATGTAGAGATGACTAAGCTGCCCCCACAGAGCTTCCGAAACAGGAATTTCCACAGCAAGAAGGCAGACCAGATGTAGAAAAGACAAGAGGAGACCTTCATCCTTCTTTTCCAAGAAAGAAGGAGGTGAGAACAAGTTAGTCCTTGATTATTGGGCATCAGCAATTTCTGATTAGACTAATTTTCTTATTCAAAATAACCTCACCTATCACCCTCTGGGATTAGAGTAGAGATAACCAACAAAAGACTATTCTAAACCAGGGGCTGGTTATCTTGAAAAATACAGTATTCCTGCTAGAGTTGTAACAGTGGTCAAGTGAATTATTATGAAGTAAACCTACTGGTTTTCATGGTAAAGTTGGTGACATAATCCTATGAAAACAAATATCCAAGCTGACTGGATTTAACATTGATAAGAAGGTGCTAGGAGTCAACAAGCACGTGGAGTGTAGTCCCCCTGCCAGGACGTATTGTGTTCACTGAGAGTTGTGGTACCTACTGAACAGGACGTTTTCCATTTTCAGCACTTTACAGCTCCAACATCTCCTCGTGGCCCCTTAAATTTGTATATATGCCTCCTGTGCCTGGGGAGTCCCCATCTCGGTAGTTCACCCAGTGACCAGAAATCTGTCCGTCTGAATTTTCCTCTGGGTCTCTATGTAATGCACGTTTTTATTCATTCATTCCTTCAATAAATATTTACTGCTGTGTGCCAGGCATTGTGCTAAGGGCTTTAAGTCTAAAGATTCCTTAATTTCAGGACTTCAAGTTTTAATCAGTTAATAACTATAAAATAATCCTACCACTTATTGGGCACTTCGAAAATGTCTCAGAAAAGTGCCTTATATTTAAATTGCCTCATTTGGTCTTTACAACAATCGCACTAGGTAGGTACCGTGGTCATTCACGTTTCTAAGAAGAGGAAACCAAGGTTCAGAGAAGTTGTGCAACTTCTCCAGATCACACTAGAGGTTAAGTAGTGGAGCCAGGCTTTGAAGCAAAGTCGTCTGATTACTACATCTGGGCTCTCCACTAATACAACTGCCCTGCCCAGTTTAATGTGGCCCACCTGCAGGGTATCTGTATGTTTAACTTCAATAGAAAGCCTGTCAGTCACCTGGTGTGAACAGTCCTACCATCAGAAGTCAAGTCCTCCATAAACCAGCCGGATCTCACCTGCTGGTGAGAACTAGAAGGACCTTTGGAGCTAGACGGGCTTACCTGCGAATCACCGTTCTCCCTCCTCTAAGTTGTTCTGTTTCCTTGAGAAGGTAATCAACCTTTAAAGAAACCCTAGTTTTTTTATTTCTAAAATAATAATAGCAAATAGTAACAGAGCACTTTTGGTGAGCCATTGTTCTAAGCCCTTTACATTAACTCACAACAACTGTATGATGGTGCTACTGTCATTATCCTCATGTTATAGAAGGGGAAACTGAGGCACAGAGAGCTTAATGGTCAAGTAATTTGAAATCAGTGGCAAAGCTGGGATTTTGACCCAGGCAGGATAACTCTGAAGTCTATGCTATGAGCCACGGTGCCACGCTGTGTTGCCTCTGGAGAGAAGAGAACCAAGGATGTAAAAGCCTCTGGTCCAGAGCCGGGCACACGGTCAATGGGACTATTACAATGCTGAGAATAAGAACGTGTAACATCTCTGACCACCCACAAAAAGAGAAGCACCAATTTGTGGAGAATGTTTTAATGTTGATCTTATACCAAACCCTTCTTGTGCCTTCGCCTTTAATCTTTCAGGACCTGCTGGCTGATGCTTTCCTAGTTGGGGGTGTGGAGTTCCTTTAGAGAAGGCGTCTGTCTGTCCGTACACACCACTTACCTTCCCTGCACCTGCCAGGGCAAAGAGCGGCTGGCAGGTGGGCGGGGATGAGAAATGGCGGTGAGGCCAGGAGCACAGGTGCACCCATCCCCCGCCCTCCCGTGGCCTGTGGCCCAGCACAGGCTGTGCTGCTGGAGCTGCAAGTCTTTCCTGTTGACAGTAATTAGACCTTTCAGACTAAATTTCTTACATGAAAAAAATCCCAAATCACTTGAATTGTCTCCTTGATCCAGTTCACCTGGAGCTATTTAGTTCCCGCAGTTTGTTTGGAGGGAAAAACAAGCTCTTAAGCCTTCACACATTACGGTTGATAAGATCAAGGTGCTGAAAGTGTTAGTTGGGTAAACGCTAGAGCCAGACTGCCTGTGTCTGAATTCCAGGTCTACCTCTTACGCGTGCATGATCTGAGTTTTTGTGTCTGTGAAATGGGGGTAACCATAGTGAAGATTAAATGAGACGACATAGGACAAGCCCTTGCAAGAACAGTGCCTGGCCCATAGTAAGTGCTCAATAAATGTTGGCTGTTAATATTATCATTAAGCCCACCCAGCCTTCAGACCCCCATCTTTCCCTCCCAGCCTCAGGTTTTATTCTGGGAAGCCATGTTCCCTTCCTGTCCCCCCAGGCTCTGGACCCTTCTTTTATCACTTACCAAATGACAGTCAACCCTTAAACAACATGGGTTTGAACTGCACAGATCCCTTTGTACATGTTTTGTTTTTTCCAGTACAATACTATACATGTATTTTCTCTTCTTTATGTTTTTCTTAATATCATTTTCTTTTCTCTAGCTTACTTTATTATAAGAATATAACATATAAATACATATAACACACAAAATATAAGTTAATTGACTGTTATCAGTACAGCTTCTAGTCAACAGTGGGCTATTAGAAGTTAAGTTGTTGAGGAGTCAAAAGTTATACATGGATTTTTGACTGTGCAGGGGGTTGGTGCCCCTAACCCCACATTGTTCAAGGGTCAACTATACTTCACCTCTCTAAGCCTCCTTGTCCTTGGCTGTGAAGTGGGACTGGGAATAATGGAGTCTACTTCATAAGGTTGTTGCGAAGGTGAAGTGAGCTAATTCAAGGCTCAGTGACTATTTAGTCTCGTTACTGTTGTTCCTGAGGCACAAAGCGTTGCCTGAAAAGGCCTTTGAGATCTTGGAGAGCTCTTAGAGGGCCTGAAGTAGGCATTTAGGGTTAGCTAGTGCCTGAGTGTAAGTCTCGGGAGCTAAGAAGACTGCTGGCTTCTTCATCACTGTAACACCATGCCTGGAACTGAGGAGGCCCATAGTAATACGAAATGAAGGAATACTGCAAAGAGTATTTAAAAACATGTTTGGCTCAGGCAACCTGACAGAGAATTTCAAGGCAGACCACCCCTAGGTGTTTAAGCACTTAAACTCAGCAGGAAACACCTTCCTCTTCTCGCCTGTCTTTGCCCCCAGCATTTAAAAACAAAACTAAAATATCCCCCACTGTTTGGTGTTACTATGTTGTAGACATTCTGCTAAGTACTTTATAGACATCCTCTCTTTTAATCTTAACTTCAACCCTGAAAGGTAAGTGTCATCATTCCCATTTTATAGATGAGAAACTGAGATTTAGAGAGATTGAGCAATTTGCCCGCGGTTGCGTAACTGGTAAATTGCAGAGCTAAGGGTTGAACCCTAGCCTGAGAGACAGGAAGCGGCCAGCTCCTGTTTGCTCATCGGTGTTCTGATTTTGGAACAAGCGTGACCACTTGCCATTCTCCCAAATACCCACTACTCAACTGAGGAGTATCTCCGAGCAGCAAATGCCTCTCTCTCAAAATATCCAGCCACTACATTAGTAGAACTGCTGTCTTCCACAATGAAGGTGGCAAAAGGTCTCTATTTGCCTAGATTTTCATTCATCTCTTTATCTTCCTCATTTTCCATTTGGGAAAGTCAAGTTCCAGAAGTGGTGAACAAGCTGTATTCTGTTATTCTGATGTATTTAGTATTTCCAAGAGCTGTTGTGCATTAGAGAAATACAAAATGATTTTTGTAAATCATCCTTCTATCTTTGGAAGCAACTATTTGAAGTACATGAGTTAGAATGTCATCAAGAACCTAAAGAGAGCTGAGGGTCTGGAAACCAGGAGGCTGAGATTGATACCCAACCTTGTCTTTCTTGACTCAGTGTGGGAGTTACACAGTCCTCTAGGCTTCCCGTATTCCTTCACTGATTTATCTTCCCAAGGATATCTTGTGGGTAACTTTGGGGGACAAATGTGAATTTCTGTGAAACACTTTGACCCCCTAAGAATGATCAGATACATCCACCAATTAGCCGAGGAAAGCAATGATGATTCAAAGATAGCATTTTCTTTTATAGACGTGTTTGTGCTTCGCTGACATTGCATTTTTTTACAAATTGAAGGTTTGTGGCAATCCTGCATTGTGCAAGTCCATCGGCGCCATTTTTCCAATAGCATTTGCTCACTTTGTGTCTCTGTGTCATGTTTTGGTAATTCTCACAATATTTCAAACCTTTTCATTATTGTTGTGGTCATCTGTGATCAGTGATTACAACTTGCTGAAAGCTCAGATGATGGTTAGCATTTTTTAGCAATAAAGTATTTTTAAACTAAGGCATGTACTTTTTTTTAGATATAATGCTATTGCACACTTAATAGATTGCAGCTTAGCGTAACCATTACTTTTACATGCACTGGAAAACCAAAAAATTCATTTGATTCACTTTGTTGGGATGTTTGCTTTATTGCGGTGTTCTGAACCAAACCCACAGTATCTCCAAGGTATGCGTGTATTTACTTCCTTCCAGAAGTCACTCCTCTTTACACAGGGAGTTCTGGAGTGAGAATAATGTGGGAATCCATTATATTCAATAGCTTTTCTCCCCTTTCTTCACCTTTCCTGCCCCTTACCTTAAAGCTGTAAGACCGTGAGTGGCTATTACACCATCCTTTGATGAGCAAAACCTCCTACCAGGCTGTGCCCGAGGTCAGGCGAGTGAGGAGAGGAAAGCGCACACCCCACTGTGGCCAAGACGAAGGCCACAAAAGCCATCTTGATCCTTTGACCTACACTGGCACTGAGCCTGTTGCTTTGGTGACCCTGACTTTGGCAGTGTGGTTAGTTTAACTCTCTGCCCCCACCTTGAATTGAGCTTTGATGAAAAAGTAGTAGGAACCCAGGCCTGTCCCTGGAGATTTGGGGTTTTTATCTTGGAAAAGCATCAACCAAACTAGCAGGGCAGGAGATCTGGATGCCTGTGGCTTGGGCTAACTTGGGTCCAAAGAAACCAAGTGCCTATGATCATCATCTTCATTCCCCAAATGTGGCCATGCCCTCTGGATTCCCTTGTCTCACTCATTCTCCCAGTTAGGATGGCTTCCAGGTTGCCTGCTGTTGCTTTACCATTAGCTTGTTCTTCCATATTTGAAATGCTTTGGTATACAGAATACTTGCGGATTGCCTGGCTGTTCTAAAATCTTTTGGCTTTGGTACATGTAATAACAAAACAACCTTTACACATCAGTGTATTTCCTCTCCCTTGGGAGCCGAGAGACCTCCCTGAGATTTGCATCTCTGGGTTTGCTGCTGGGCTGCAGAGCCTCATCCTGGCTCATCTCTCCCAGGGCACTGCTTCTGTATATCAGGAATCATCTGGTTGCCTTGATTGTATATCTTGAACCTTTGTCTTGGTTTCCTGTAATAGAATGGCCAGATTTTTGTGCAGGCATCCAAAAGAAGCCAGGCTGTGCAATACTGGATGACAGAGTAATAAGGTCTGTGGGTTGCTGTGATGTATTCTTCTCCATATATTGAAAGACTGAGTTTGCCTTAGTAGTGCTTCCAGATATCCGTGGATGGTCTTTGGGCATGTTGTGGTGAATGCTACCATGCCAGAGAATTTCAGCAGATTTAACCAGCTTTGAAATGACTCGTTCTTGTAGATTTTCATACACAAGGAAAACCAGACTAAGAATGTGGATCAAGGTATCCCTCTTGTTCCCTTCTCACCCGACCATTTTTCAAACCAGGGAAGCTCCGTTAGCCAAAATGTTGTAGCTGGGTACCTTCCACCCGGGAAAAACTTTGTAGAAACATTGATCTTAGAATCTCACTAAGAGGTTAGTAGCTAGCACTAACTCACCTTTACAAGAGCAGCTCTACCGAGGCTAGGTCTGAAACCCATGAAATGGCCAAACAAAGAGCAATGACTTCACACGCAGAGACCTAATGTGTTCCTCTCCATTTCAACTTCAGATTTGCTGACCATGAGAGAATATCACTGTTTGCTGCAACTGCTGTGCCCGGATTTCCCCCTGGAGCTCACTCAGAAAGCAGCCAGGTATGTGCCCTGGGCTCTAGAAGCTAACTCAGCCCTCTGCGGGCCAGGACTTCTTAGAGAAACCTGAAATGTATACACACAAACAAGCAAACCATTAGGAAAAATACAAAACCATTAGGGAGAAACTGGCATTTGGAGAGGGGTCTGTTTGAGATTTGCCCCAAAACATAATGCTCACTTTCTGCCTTTCCCAAGGGAAGCCAAATGATCCTTTGTGGTTTCTGTGGGGGGCCTTAGGGTCTGCAGACAGAGCTGGGGGGTGGTGAGATGAAGACACACACACACATACACACACACACACACACACACACACACACACACACACACACACACACAAAGTCTCTAGAGGATATTCTGAGAAACGAAGGGGCAAGAGTTGGCAGTGACCAGTGAATGAAGGCATAGATTGAGGTTGGAGACTGGAAAGGTATGGAGGCGATGAAGCCCAATTAAGAGAAGGATAAATGATATTATTTATGCTGAAAGAAGATTTTCTTTTTTTTTTTTATTTTTTTAAAAATTTTTTTTCAACGTTTTTTATTTATTTTTGGGACAGAGAGAGACAGAGCATGAACGGGGGAGGGGCAGAGAGAGAGGGAGACACAGAATCGGAAACAGGCTCCAGGCTCCGAGCCATCAGCCCAGAGCCCGACGCGGGGCTCGAACTCACGGACCGCGAGATCGTGACCTGGCTGAAGTCGGACGCTTAACCGACTGCGCCACCCAGGTGCCCCAAAAGAAGATTTTCAAGATTAGTCCAGAACCAGGAAGACTTGGCAGAAATAGTTTGAACCCCCTTATTTCTGCGTTTGATTTCATGGTCATTCCCATTTTAACCAAATGAGGTAGTTGGACTGTGCCTCAATTACCTTTTACTTGACACGAAATTTGACCTAAGGTGGCAAATGGAAGAATTTCAAAATTGTGTTGTCTGAAATTGCCAGAAAAGAGGATTTTTAGGAAAATACTCTGCATTGTACTACACATGATAGATACATGTCATTGTACATCTGTCCCAAAAGTACACATGAAGGGTAATGTAAAGTATGAACTCTGGGTGATCATGTTGTGTCAGTGTAGCTTCATCAATTGTAACAAAGGTTCCACTCCAGTGCAGTGCAGGTGTTGATATGGAGGAAGCTATGCAAGAGTTGGGGGATGGGGGGTATGTGGTAAATCTCTGCACCTCCCCCTCCATTTTGCTGTGAACCTAAAACTGCTCTAAAAAGTAAAGTCTTGTTTTTCTTTTTTAACTTTTTAATGTTTATTTTTTAGAGAGACAGAGGGCGGGGCGGGGAGGGCAGAGAGAGAGGGAGACGCAGAACCCGAAGCAGGTTCCAGGCTCTGAGCTGTCAGCACAGAGCCTGACACGGGGCTCAAACTCATGAACCGTGAGATCATGACCTGAGCCAAAGTTGTACACCCAACTGACTGAGCCACCCAGGCACCCCAAAAGTAAAGTCTTTTTTTTGTTAATGTTTATTTATTTTTGAGACAGAGAGAGACAGAGCATGAACAAGGGAGGATCAGAGAGAGAGGGAGACACAGAATCTGAAGCAGGCTCCAGGCTCTGAGCTGTCAGCACAGAGCCCGACGCGGCGCTCGAACTCACGGACTGTGAGATCATGACCTGAGCCGAAGTCGGCCGCTTAACCGACTGAGCCACCCAGGCGCCCCAAAAGTAAAGTCTTAATAATATTTTTTAATGTCCATCTTACCTCAAGCATAGTGTATGCATTTACCTTCATTATTTCATTTAAATTCATTTACCTTAATTACCTCACTTAATCCTTATAAAAACTGTTACCTTCCTATTTTACTCAAGAGGAAACTGATATACCTCAATTAAAAAAAAAAAAAAAAAGAGGAAATTAAGGCTCAAAGAGGTCAAGTATGTGGCCTGAATTTACTGATAGCTTGTAAGTAGCAGAGGCATGACCTGAACCCAGGGCTGCCTGAATCCACAGACTTTGCCCTTAACCTCCTCACCCTCCTGCCTGCTCATCTTGTGAAATCATTTCTGCGTGGTGGTTTGACCCACTGACACCACAGCTGCACTGGCTACGCTGCACCAAGAACCATCTGAGTCCTTCTGAGGTGAGCCAACCATCCCCTCCGCTGCCAGCGACAGACTCCAGCCTCACCCCGGGGCGGGCTGTTCTGCAGTTCACAGCTCACACGCTGATTTCGCTGGTCATGTGCAAAACTTGTTTAGTGGTCACGCAACCAAAATCTTCTTCCCTGCGTTGTCCAGTGGATACTTACCTTTTCCAGTGGCACTTGGCCCCTAGTAAAAGCAGCAATTCGGGTTTTATCATTTTAACTGATCTGCTATCCAAAGGACATCTAGATTTTTTTTTTCCATAGTTGACAATAAAATGTGGGAGATTATCTCTTGTAATTTAAGAGCAGCCAGCTGGAGTTACCTTCAGATTTCCAATGATAGTGCTCCTTGAGGTCAGATTATTTTAAGGAAGATTCAGCCCCAAATTTGGGGGGGAAAAACTCTTTACAGACTGTACTATGATTTCTACATAGCTGAATAATAAAAATCAGCTGTGATCTCTAACAAATCTTCCTAGAGAAAAGGAACCGTGAGTGTAAGTAAGCTCCCAGTAAGTGTAAGCTCCATGAGGGCAGGCAGGATCTATACCAGTCTTATTTGCTGCTGGATGCCTGTTGCCCAGACCAGTACCTAGATACGTGCTAGACACTCCATTAAGTGTCTCCCGATTAAATGAACATATGAATGACATCGCTTGTCAGGCATTTTACGTAGTTCAAATAGTCCATGATTCTCAGTAACTCGAAGAACAAACATCAGCCACTGTATCCTATGTTCATTTGTTCATTCATTCATTTATATATTCATTAAAAATTTTTAACAGCTTGGGGTTTCTGGTCCAACTCTTGATCTCAGCTCAGGTCTTAATCTCAGGGTCATGAGTACAAGCCCCACATTGGGCTCTGCATTGGGCTCTGTGCTGGACATGAAGCCTACTTAAAACAAAATTCAATGGGCTTTTATTATAGTCACAGAGTACATTCGTATCCATCAGCACAATCAAGTTTAGAATATTTTAATTGCCCCCAAAAGAAATCCTGCAGTCCTTAGCCACTACTCCCCAATCTTTCCCTCCTCCCCAGCCCTGGGCAACCACTAATCTACTTTCTGTCTCTATAAATTTGCCTAGACATTTAAAATGAGTGGAATCATATAGTATGTGGTCCTTTGTGACTAGCTTCTTACACTTGGCATAGTGTTTTCACGGTTCACCCATGTTGTAGCAGTACTTCATTCCATCAGGTATTTCTTGAATGCCAGGAGCGATTATGTACACTGGGGATACAGTGATGAATAGATGCTGTTCTTCCCCTCAAGGAGCTTAACATTAGGTGTAGAAGAGGACCCCTTTGGGCCTCAGTCACTGTCTGCCACCACTCTGTGACATCTCACCTTGGTTTCTGTCACTCCAGAACAGTTACTGTCCTCCTTCCCTGAAAGGTTGGTGGCAAGTTAATGAGGGTGACCTTCTGTAGGATTTTCAACCCCTAGCAGCCTCAGCTTTGCACTTGCCCCACCCAACTTCCAGACCCTTCCAAACAATTTGATATGTGTAAGCACTCAAGATTAGAAGTAACACCAAGTGGGGCGCCTGGGTGGCTCAGTGGTTAAGCGTCCAACTTCAGCTCAGGTCATGATCTAACAGTCCGTGAGTTTGAGCTCCGCATCAGGCTCTGTGCTGATAGCTCAGAGCCTGGAGCCTACTTCAGATTCTGTGTCTCCCGCTCTCTCTGCCCATCCCCTGCTCAGGCTCTGTCTCTCTCTGTCTCAAAAAAAAAAAAAAAAAAATTAAAAAAAAAAAAAAGAAATAACACCAAGAATGAACTATTCTGACCTCATCAAGATAAAAAGCTTCTGTACAGCGAAAGAAACAATCAGCAAAACTAAAAGGCAACAGTGGAATGGGAAAAGATATTTGCAAATGACATATCAGATGAGTTAGTATCCAAAATCTATAAAGAACTTCTCAAACTCAACACCCAAAAAATAAATAATCCAGTGAAGAAATGGGCAAAAGACATGAATAGACACTCTTCCAAAGAAGACATCCAGATGGCTGACAGACACATGAAAAAATGCTCAACAGCACTCATCATCAGGGAAATACAAATCAAAACCACAGTGAGATACCACCTCACACCTGTCAGAATGGCACACATTAACAACTCAGGCAACAACAGGTGTTGGTGAGGATGCAGAGAAGAGGAACCCTTTTGCACTGCTGGTGGGAATGCAAACTGGTGCAGCCTCTCTGGAAAACAGTATGGAGGTTCCTCAAAAAATGAAAAATAGAACTACCCTACAACCCAGCAATTGCACTACTAGGTATTTATCCAAAGAATACAGGTGTGCTGTTTCGAAGAGGCACATGCACCCCAATGTTTATAGCAGCACTATTGACAATAGTCAAAGTATGGAAAGACCCCAAGTGTCCATTGACCAATGAATGGATAAAGAAGATGTGGTATATATAGACAATGGAGTATTACTCGGCAATCAAAAAGAATGAAATCTTGCCATTTGCAACTACGTGGGTGGAACTAGAGGGTATTATGCTAAGCAAAATTAGAGAAAGATAAATACCACTTCATTCATGTGTGGAGTTTAAGATACAAAACAGATGAACATAAGGGAAGGGAAGCAAAAATAATATAAAAAACAGGGAGGGGGACAAAACATAAGAGACTCTTAAATACAGAGAACAAACTGAAGGTTGCTGGAGGGGTTGTGGTGGGGGGCTAAATGGGTAAGGGGCATTAAGGAAGACACTTATTGGGATGAGCACTGGGTGTTAAACATAGAGGATGAATCGCTGGGATCTACTCCTGAAATCATTATTGCACTATATGCTAACTAACTTGGATGTAAATTTAAAAATTTTTTAAATAAAAAAAGAATAGAAGTAACACAGTCATCTAAAATGCTCGGATTCTTACAATTATTGATACCAACAGACTTCAGCAGTGGTATCCCCCTAGCTGTGGCTGGAAGCAAAGCTTATCCCCTCCAGGAAGCCTGCTGTTTGATAGTCCATGCTGGTAGCAGTGTGAGGGGATTATGGGAATGCAGGTAGAAACAACAGAAGGGCCTAGGACAATCCTCAGGATGCTGGCTATGAAATTAGAGGTGAGGGTCACCTGGGTGGCTCAGTTGTTTAAGCGTCTGACTTTGGCTCAGGTCATGATCTCATGCTTCATGAGTTTGAGCCCAGTATCGGGCTCTGTGCTGACAGCTCAGAGGCCGGAGCCTGCTTCCTGCTTCCGATTCTGTGTCTCCCTCTCTCTGCCCACCCACCCCTGCTCACACACTCTCTCTCTCTTTCTCTTTCTCTCTCTCTCTCAAAAATAAACATTTAAAAATATATAAAAATAAAAAATAAAATAAAATAAAAAGAAGTTAGAGGTAAATTCAGAACCAGGGGAAGTTAGTTTGCTCCCTATGTATTAGGCTTTGTGTCAACCCCGCCTCCCCAATGCCATTCTTTGCTCACTCCACTCCAGCTGGCGTGTGGGTACAAAACTTGTCTATATCCCAGAAAGCGCTCTCTGATGGCGTAAGCTATTCTTACTTTGTCGCAAAGATCAAGATCCCAACTTCCTCACACAAGGCCAGGCTTCTGATCAAAATCGCAAATGGAGGTGGTTAGGCCTCCAAGGCAGTTACTGTTGCTAGAAGAGGCATCGCACTCTCCCATGTCATGGCTGGGCTTACTTTTCTCAGGGCCCTGAGGTCTGGGGACAGGCCACAGAAGGAGGGTCCAGGCTGCGATGATGTGTGCATGGAAGAATGTAATCCACACGCAGCTGCACAGCAGAGCCTGTTCGGGGGCATGGCGTCTCCACGTGTGCCTGACTCATGGACGGCAAGCACCGCGGCCAGGCCCTGGGGCAGCAGGTGTGAGCCAGAGGCACAGGAAAGATGGCAAATGGGCTGCAAGACAGGCCTAGCCCCAGACGCCCTCCACCTCGCACATTCCTGTAGCAGTGGGGGGGGGGGCGGGGGGGGTCATCAGAGGTTTTATCCTTAAATGATCACCACAGCATCTCTGTCTCCCTCCTCCTTGGACCGGGAGGCTTTCCTGAAGGTGAGAAGCACCTTGCCGTGTCTGGCAATTTGAGCCAGACTTCTTGAGTTCAAATCCTGGTTTCACAGTCCACCAGCTTGTGCCCTTGGGAAAGTTGTTTTTTTTTTTGTTTGTTTTTTTTTTTTTTTTTTTGAGCCTCATTCTCCTCATTTATCAAATGGAAATAATAATAGTTGTAATAATTGAAGAAGTACATAATGTGCTTAAAACAATGCCTGGCACAGAGTAAAGTTTCAATGTTAGAAGTAGTAGTCTTAACCCTGACCTATAAGAGCACAAGCATCATAGCATTGGAAAGACCTGGATGTACGTGCCACTGGGGCCCCATTAACTGGATGACCTTGGGGATTTCTCATAACTTCTCTAAGGCTTGTGTCCATATCTGTAAAATGGGGAATAATACTAACTCACTCCGAGGACAGTGTAACTTTCAACAACTAGAAAAAATATATATTTTATTTTATTTTATTTATTTTTTAAATATATGAAATTTATTGTCAAATTGGTTTCAAAAAATATATATTTTATGAATATATGCATATTAGCACATTGTAGACATTCAATAAGTAATAGTTTCTTGCCGTTAAAATAATGTTGGCATTATTATTATTACCAGATTTTTAAAAATAAACAAGAAGAAGGGCGCCTGGGTGGCTCAGTCAGTTAAGCATCCGACTTCAGCTCAGGTCATGATCTCACGGTTCGTGAGTTCGAGCCCTGAATCGGGCTCTGTGCTGAGGCTCGAAGCCTGGAGGCTGCTTCTGATTCTGTGTCTCCCTCTCTCTCTGCCCCCTGCCCCCCATTCATGCTCTGTCTCTGTCACTCTCTCAAAAATAAATAAACATTAAAAAAAATTAAAAAAATAAAATAAACAAGAAATTTCTCAGCCCCCTAAGGCAGTTATTTCTGGCCTTTTTTCACTTCAGAACACTCAGAAAATAATATACACATAACAAAAAGTCAGTAAAGATGACTTTGCCCGTGATCAGCCTGCAGGCTCTGGCCTCCTCCCTGCTGGGCCAAGAGGACCCTCACACCTGTAACCCGTTCAGGGTGCAAGTTGACACAAGGTCACCTGCGGGGCTTATTAAACCACAGATGGCAGACTCCATCCCCAGAGTTCAGGGGATCTGAGGTGGGGCTCCAAAACTCATATTCCAATGATGCTAATGGTCATCCACTTTGAGGAGTATTGATTTAGTGCATTGAAAGCCAGTCTGATTCTGGCATTTTAGAATCGATCCCATCAAAAGGATTTACATTTCATTCTCTCTCTTGTCATTTTAAAACACAATTTACCTCACGTCTCCCTCCCTGAAGGCCAGATTTCTAGTGAGTAATAATATGTGCTAGACACAGACAATGCCTGGAAAACACACAAACTCCTAAGGAATCTAGTTCAGACCTAGTAACTGATCCCAATTTAAGAGGTTCGCTTTTCAGCTGGTCCCTGTGTCACAAAGGCAGGACTCAGGTGCTGGAGCCAGACAGCCCTGGATTCAAATCCCAAATTCTTTCACTTACTGGCTTATGACAGTGAGCAGTCTCTCTAAGCCTCAGTTTCTTCATCTGTAAAATGGAAATAATTATAACACCTGCCTCATAAAATTGATTTGAGGATTTAATGAGATAATGCATGTAAAATGCCTGTCACACGGCCCTCAAAAAATATTACCTATTTTAGAAAAGTATAACTGGTAAATGGGGATTGATTCCTGTATTCATTTTTCAGCTGTTTCCTAAGCATCTTCTATATGCCAGACTTCATACCGTGCATGACAATACAGCTTTATGCTTTCTTGGTGTCTTTCTTTATGCCTCTCCCCTACAATAGCTTTCTGCCTGGATATCTTCCCCAGCTCTGACTTGCCATCTAACAGTATCACTCAAAAATAAATAAAAACATGAAAAAAAATTTTTTTTAAAGCTTTAAAAAGTTGATCTATAAAGAAGTAATACTTTTTAAAAATTTTTTAATGTTTATTTATTTTTGAGACAGAGAGAGAGCATGAATGGGGAGGGTCAGAGAGAGAGGGTGACATAGAATCCGAAGCAGGCTCCAGGCTCTGAGCTGTCAGCACAGAGCCCGACACAGGGCTTGAACTCACGGACCGTGATATCATGGCCTGAGCCGAAGTCGGACGCTTAACCAACTGAGCCACCCAGGCGCCCCTATAAAGAAGCAATATTGCAGAGCAGTAGGGAAAGGGGATCAATTCAAGAAGAATTGATGCGGCAGTTGGTTATTCACATAGGGAAAAATCAAGTTAGATTCCTACTCCATATCATATTCAGAAGTCAATTTCATATTCAGAAGTCAATTTCACATAGATGACAAGCCTAAATATGAAATGCAAAACTAAAATACTCTTAAAAGAGAATAGAGGAAAATATATTTATGGCCAACAGGTAGTAAAAGAATTCTTACGGTACGAAGAGCCCAAGCCCAGTGGACGAGATTGATCAACTTGACCGCAAAAAAAAATTGCATTCGTTTATTCTTTCAGTCAGCGTTCATTGCGAGTACCTTCCAGGTGCTGAGAACAGAGGAGTGAAAAAATACAGTCCTTGCCCCGCAGTAGAGCTGACTTTCTAGAGCAAAGAGAATTATCAGATAGAAAGCAAGAATTCCCTGATGGCAAATTGAACCCCAGCCATCCCTAAACCCCAGGACTACCAGGGAATTAAGAATTAAAATTCTCAGGGGATGCCTGGGTGGCTCAGTTGGTTAAGCATCTGACTCTTGATTTCAGCTCAGGTCATGATCTCCCAGTCTGTGCGTTCGAGTTCTGCATCAGGCTCTGCACTGACAGCATGGAGCCTGCTTGGGATTCTCTCTCTCTTTGTCTCTGCCCCTCCCTCCCTCTCTCTCTCTCAAAATAAATAAATAAACTTTAGGGGCACCTGGGTGGCTCAGTCAGTTGAGGGTCCAACTTCAGCTCAGGTCATGATCTCACAGTTCTGTGGGTTTGAGCCCAGCATCAGGTTCTACAATGACAGCACAGAGCCTGCTTTGGATTCTCTCTCTCCCTCTCGCTCTGCCCCTCCCCCACTTGTGCACGGGCTGTGTCTCAAAAATAAACAAACATTAAAAATTTTTTTAATAAATTTAAAAAAAGAATTAAAATTTTCAGTTCAACCAAAGATAGCATAAACAAAGCTGAAAGACAAGTGAGAGATGAGAAGAGGAGATTTATGTGCATGTCTAACAACAGATTGGTCTGCAGAATTTTTTCTTCTAAAAAGAGTTTTATAAAGAACTCCTACAAATCAATAAGGAAAAGATGAAGAACCTCAGTAGAAAAATATCCCAAGGATATGAGCAGGCAATCCACAGAAAACTCTAACAGCTAATAAGCATATGGGCATATTTTCATGCCCAAACTCACTAGTAATCAGGGAAAGGCCAATGAAATTGAGATGCCACTTCACATCAAATGACAAAAATTTTTAAGTCTGATAACACAAGCGTTGGTGAGGATGTGGAACTCTCATAAAGTGCTGGTGGCAGCATAAAGTGGTACTATCACTTTGGGGCAATGTAGGCAAAGCTAAAGAAGTTCACAGGTGTCCCTTGTTATAAGGAAATATGCAGCATTATTTGTAGTAGCTCCCACTGGAACGCTCTGCAAGTCCCTCTGCAGAGGAAAGGATAAAGTGCAGCAGCATCATACCATCCACAGAATTCTGTACACCAGCTGAAATGGATACAGGTAGAAATCTATGCACCAACACTGATCTGTCTCAAAACGTCAAGTTCCAGAATGATGCATAGAGTTTGAAAGCAAGCAACACAAAGCTAGATCATGTTTTAAGAATATAGGCATTTGTGTGAGTTCATGTAGTATTGAGAAACATGTAGAGCGATGCTAAACCGCCAAGTTTCAGTGGTGATTTCAGAGGAAGAAGCGTAGAGGGATGGGATGAGGGAGGGCGCGCAGGTGGCTTGAACGTCATGTGTAACATTTTATAAAGCTTTAAAAATTGAAGCAAGGAGAGCAAAATGTTAAGGTGTATGACGTTGGCCAGGGGTACACAGGTTTTTGTTATGTTCTGGGTAACTTCCTGAAGCTTTAAATATTTCATTTAAAACAAAAGGCACGGGTAGCACTGAGGTAGGGAGCGATGAGTGGCAGGTGAAAAAAGTGTCTAGGGGAAATCGGCAGCCTGGAAAAGAAGCCAGGCTCTCGCCAGTCCTGACCTAGAGGAGCTTTGAGAAGCCAGTGGTTCTGGAGTTTAAGGAGTTTGGGGACCAGACGGGGAAATGAGGGCCTCACAGGGCCATGCGTTGGATTTGGTCTTTATCCTAAGAGCGAGGAACAGTTCTCCCCTAACTATAAGGCTTCTTGGGAGGGGCTGGGATAATGGGGTTTGGATGGCTGTTGCTGGGCCTTCCAGCCCTCTGCAGGGTGTAGCGGATGAGGCCTCAGCTTCCAGCCCTCCTGGGGGCAGTCGCTGTGTACTTGCTAACAAACTGCGGGAGTGGGAGAAGGGACAGCGCCACCAGCAGGAAGATGTTATTGCCACTCGAGAGCACAGAGCCTACGGTTTCTTTCCAGGTGCAGCTGTGATTAGAGTCAAAGAGACCTGTGTTTAGGGGCGCCTGGGTGGCGCAGTCGGTTAAGCGACCGACTTCAGCCAGGTCACGATCTCGCGGTCCGTGAGTTCGAGCCCCGCGTCGGGCTCTGGGCTGATGGCTCGGAGCCCGGAGCCTGCTTCCGATTCTGTGTCTCCCTCTCTCTCTCTGCCCCTCCCCCATTCATGCTCTGTCTCTCTCTGTCCCAAAAATAAATAAAAAACGTTGAAAAAAAAAAAAAAAAAAAAAAAAAAAAGAGACCTGTGTTTGAATGACAAGTCTTGCACTTGTACCTGCAACCTTGGCCAAGTTTCTGAACCTCTGTGTTCTCAGCAAGATATTCATTGGACTTACCTCATAGGATTAGTATGAGCAGGAAATGAAATGATGGCTGTATATTGCTGACACAGTAAACCCCTAATGAATATTAACCATTGTTGTCTTATTGTCTGCACTCCCTGGATCAAGCTTAGGCACTACAGGGCAGGTGGGGTTTGGGGTACCCCAGGCTGGAGCCAGGGGAGAACAATGACCCAGACCTCCCAAGCTCCTCTGCGGGCCTGGACTTGTGGCAGCTTGTGCGACATGGGGGTGCATCCCACACAGTCCAGAAGAGGAAGTGTCACAACCCTAAGGAAGTGTCCCAGGAAACCTCGGCAGCAGCTTCTTCCCCCGACCTGCGGAAGGTGGCCAGCGTGTGGCTTCAACCTCACTCATGGCCGGATACAAAAGGACAGTCCCCCAAGGTGCACTGTGAGCCCAACAGGCTTTGGGACTCACCTCACCCCTGAGAGACCCTGGTCATGTGACCTCCTAAAAGCAGTGCAGCCATGGAAGGTGGCTCTTCTTTCTGGCCCTGGCCGAGGGCTGGCTTCCCCCCAAAGTGGACTCGAAACTAGATAGCTGGCTTCCGCCCGAGAGCCTCTGCGTGGTTGAGTGATGGTAGCACTTACTTCCTCTGAGCTATATTTCTGCTTGCTATTTTGAGTTCTTCCAGCACCTTAAGCCAACTAGAATACACTTATTGATAGCAAGTAACACTTGTGAGTGTTCATCATACACTAAGTGCAGGACATCATAGGGACTTTTCACAAGAATCCCATAAAATAGGAATTATGATTATCTCCTCTTCTCAGATGAGGATAATGAAGCTCAGAGAGAAAAGATAATGTGGCCAGTGAGTGGTGGAGCTGGGATTTGATCCCAGGGCTGCTAACCCAGAACTGTAGGTAAACAGGTACAGCTCATGTCATTTGTCTAGGGACACTGACCCGGGGGTGAATAGAAAGTTGGGAAGTTGGTAGATTCAGACTGGAAGCTATTGCTTCCCTGGCACCCACTTAACGCCCAGCCAGCCAGCCCATCCCAGCTGTTGGAAGTCAGCAAGGGAGGGAGAGAAGGGCCAGCCCCCCGGGATTAGCTCTGACCCTGCCAAGTGTTCTTTCTTCATTCCAGTTGCCTGCCCTGGACTCCACCCTTCACATGGTTCTGCTCAGAGCCAACCTGAACTGGACTGCCTTTACTTCTCTCCCACAGTCCCTCTCTCTAGTCCTAAGGCACGGCCTGCAAGGATCCTTCCATGATCCAATAGATTTGTACAGACTCTTGTTGGCAACAGCGCCTTGTTGGCTCCACCTCAAAGCAGTGGCCTCCCGGCTCCTCCAGGTGTCAGAAGCAGCTGGCACGTTAGCAGGAGGCCTCTGGCAGGAAGGGGTGTTGAGCCAACTGCCATCAACTGGAGAACAGCACATGTGGATGACCTCGTTTCCAAGAGATTCCTTTGTGAGCCCTCTGGGAGTGTTGACAAGTTTGAGTTCAGGATGAAGGAGCTGCCCACAGGACCGAGGGCCCACAGCCTGGGGTCGTCCCTGTCACCAAAAGCAAAGACAGAACTGTAGCCTCCTGCCTGCCTTGTCACAGTTCTTCCAAGATTCCAGTGCCAGATGCCCAGAATTTTCATGGGTCAGAGCAGTAGTTTGGAGATGGACACTGCAACATAGGATGCTTCTAAGAGCATTTTTCTAAGTCTTTCAGACTTTTCTGCAGCCACAGTCCTCCAAACAGCAAACTTCAGAACCAGCACTAACGGAAAAGCTGTTAGTTCTGGCCACCCTTGGGACGACACAGTCTGTCAGAGCTGGAGGAGGCGCTCTCATGCTTTTGAGTAGTACAAACCTTCAGGCTTCTGCTTGAATATCTCTAGCAACAGGCAGCTCGCTCCTTCACAAAGCAGCCATAATCCCAGAGCTGGGCAGTTTGGAGGTCTTCCAGAACCAAGCTTTCGATCCCTGTGACATCTTCCTCAGAGGCAGGCCTTCAAGAGTCAGGTCTCAGCCTGTGCTTCTTCCCTAGTTCTCTTCTAAGCTGAAGGATCAAAATGCAGTCATTTGTCTGATATCATGGTTTATAGACTCACTAGCACTCTGACCCCCTCTTCCATGACTCTAGTTTATTCCCCTTAAATGGACTGTCCAGAACTGAATGTAGTATCCAGGTGTCTCCTGGAGAGGAGAAAAGAAAAGAGTACTGAGGCCCCTCTTCTCCGTTTAGCCACATATTTACTGAGTGCCTACTATGGGCCCTGCACACGCCAGGCCCTGGAATCAAGCAACAAGCTGAGAAACAGAGTTATCACCTGGAGATCTTATAGTCTGCGGGCAAAAACAAACACGAATAGTGTGAGGAGGTCACAGAGAACCGTGGAAGCTGGTAGCAGGGAGGCCAACCTCTACCTAGCCTGGAGTGGGGAAGGCTTCCCAAAGAGGCGTGATGTGAAGAATGAGTGGGCATCAGATAGGTGGGGAGAGTGGCATGAAAGGCCCAGAGCATTACAGGTAGAAGGACTGGCTGGTCTGAAGGGCATGAGGAAGGAGGGAGCACTGGGGAGAATGTTAGGGCCAGTGTGGAATACAGCGAGGGAGGCTGCCTGTGGCCTCCGGTGCATCTAGAGGGGTGGGGGGTGAGGGGAGACGGAGCAGATCACGTGGACTCATAAGCCAGGATAAGAGTGGCAGATCTTGTTCTAAGGTCAATGGGAAGCCCATGGAGGGCTTTAAACAGAATTGTAAAGTGGTCAAATCACATCAGAAAAACCCATTTTTGTGACCACAGTGTGGATACCTAAGTAGAAGGAGGCAAGGGTAGTTGCAGAAAGCCAGGCAGAAGATCATCCAGTGGCCCACGAGAAAGACACAGAGGCGGGCACGGGCGGTGGCTGTGGAGGTGGCCAGCAGTCAGCAGATTCAGGAGACATGTTAGGGTGGGATTGCTGGACCTGGAGAGTGATCGCTGTGGGTCGGGCAAGGGAGGCAGTTTCCAGGAAGTCCGGAGGACTCCCAGGTCTCTGGCTGAGCAGAGTAGGGGGTGGTTTTGCCGTTCATGAAAGCTGAGATCCAGTTGGCTTTTTTGGCAGTCAGTCGCACTGCCTGCAGTCAAGAAAACCCCTCTGTCCTCTGCACGCATGCTGCTGGGATCCGGCCACATGTCCCTCAAAAAGAGAGCCCCTGCCACTGTCTGCCTCCCCCAGCCACCCTGCTGGTCCCTCGTGACCGGTGTCCGTTTCAGCCCACCGGAGAGCCAGGGTCGAGACCAGCGCGCACACAGGGCTGAGGCTGACACGCTCACATGGTGGGTCTCCTGCCCTCTGACGGCTGTGCTCTCCCTCCTCCCCAGCTGCCTGGCTTAGAAGAGGCTGCTAATGTTCATAGTTCAGAATGGCCGCGGACAGAAAGCTGCAGGCCAGTTCCGAAGCTGGAAGGGCGGGCCTGTTTGCAGCTTCTTGTCCTCTCTGTGGCTGAGGGACGACGATGCTTACGGCAATTGGCTTCAAAGCCCTGGTGTGGCAGGGCCTGTCTCGGGAGCATGCTGATTAGCAAGAATTACAACTTCTGGAATTAGACAGTGGTGGTGGTTGCACAACTTTGTGAATATACTAAAACACACCGTACACTTTTAAAGGGATTTTATGGTACTTGAATTATATCTCAGTATAAATGAAGAAATAGATAAAGAAAGATATAGTGCGTGGAGGTAATTGCTATAAACAGGAGCACTGGGTCCAGGTTGATGATAAGGAAGAGAAGCCAAGTAACATCTTCAAAGGCTTTGACTCCCCTTTGTGGTTTCCTGCTTGGGGACGTTCTCAGCCCAGTGCTCTTCCCTAGTAATTAACTTCAGGCCATTCGGGTTCTTAGCCGTCCTGGGAGTAGGGCAGGAAGGAAAGGTCACTGGCGTCCTTCCTCGGGGACCTTTTTCTTCTCTGCTGAGCCTGGACGGAAAAACTTTGGGGTGGCTCTACCCGCCTGAGTGCTCTGGGAGAGCTTGCTCTTCCTCTGAAGTTTGGGTGTCTTTGCTAACCCCGGTCTGCCCTACCCCACTTCTCTCTGCCCTTTAGCGCCTCTCCCTCCCAATCCGGATATCAGAATCTGGGCTCTGTGCCCTCTCGCTTCCTCTTGGCCTGCCTGGGTTCTCATGGGTAAGAAGAAATGGGGGCAACTACCTGGTCTGTGGCTCAGCATTTGGTCGGAAGAGCTGCTGATGGAGGGACCAGGGCGCCCTCCTGTGACCATCAGCAGCATTGCTCCTTCCCGCCCTCCGGCCTTGAATTTTTTCCAGCTAGAATTTGAATGCTCAACTCTGGTAGTTGGGGCAGCCTTTTTCTTCCCCAAGAGACGCATGAGGAATAGTAAGCCCTTAAAATATAGGAGAAAAGAAAGAAGATAAGTTAAGCACAGAAATTAAGGAATAAAATGTTAGTGTTTATATTCTGTATCTTTATTTTAAAAGAGGCAGTGTGACCTAATGGAAAGTCCCATGGCCTGTGGAGTCGAGCAAACTCATCAGCTATGTGGTCTCAGCAAGGTGACCTCTCTGCTTAGTCCCTTCACCTGTAAAATGTACATAATTGCAAGGCCTACCTCATAGGAATGTTGTGAGAGAAAATTTAATATAGTTAAATACCTTGCACAGTTGCCTGCTATGAAGTAGGTACTCAGTACGTGCTGCTTCTATTGTTGTCGTTATTAGAACTAAAGACTAAGAGGGGCACCTGGATGGCTCAGTAAGTCGGATCTCAGCTCAGGTCTTGGTCTCAAGGTTGTGAGTTCAAGCCCCATGCTGGGCATGGAGCCTACCTTAATAATTAATTAATACAGACAGACAGACTAGGTATAGGAGCATTTTCTCTCTCCGCGGAGATCTGAAACCAGGGCCAGCTGCCTTGCATATTGCAGGGACACCTTATGTTATATTCCCTCTAAAGCCCCCCCCCCCCCCCCCCCCGCCACCAGAGGTGAGCAGTGCTGGCTGGCTGTCTCTGGAGCTGATCCAGGTGCCAGTTTGGGGATCCTCTGACACAAGGAGGTAAAGATTAACAAAAATACACAAGAGAGCAGAATAAAACAGTTTTGTAAAAAAGGAAAGAGAAGGCCACTCGGGCCAGTCAGAAGCAGGTTGGGGGCCCCTCTCCCCTTCAGCAGATAGCTTTGGCACCCTGCCTGGCACATGGATAGAGCCCAGCAAGTGCTAATTTCCTTCCCTTCCTGCGCCCTCCTGGATGAGACCCTGAGCACGGTATGGACACGGCCATGGTCTGATCAGTCAGATGGTTTTCTTCCTATGAGGTGGGAGGGCCTGGAGATGAGAACCCAGGGGGTGGTCCGCTTGTGGGAGCAGAGAGCAAGGAGAGGCATGGCCGCCACGGCGTCACAAGACGGGGTGTGTTCTTTGACCCTCTCAAGTGCAGAGGCCCCGGTAGCTCTCTACCCTCTTCCCTTGTCTGCCTTCTGTGTCCCAGGACGGAGGTGCCTGTAGTCGCTTAGGCCCTTGGAAGCTTATTAAATCTCAGTGCCACTTGCCAAGACCCCTTTAAGCTTCCTGGCTGTTCTTTTTGCCTTTTCTGCCCAGTTGTATTTATTCTGAACTAAATGGTCCTCACTGCTGGATGAAAGGATTTACTGCTTAAGTATATGAAAAGAAATCTTGGCTGTATTACAGTTGCCCCTCTCCTTGCTGCCCCCCGCCTCCTTCCTCCCCATGCTCCATCCGCTAGCTGGTGCCACGGAGACTGACCCGGGAGCCTGTCCTTGGTCGTGTGCTCAGTTCAGCTTGGTGGCAGAGCCCAAGTGATGGAGAAGTGAGGTGACTGGGAGGAGCTGGCTTTGGGGACCTTTCCCGAGTGTCTTGCTGCCCCAAGAAAGACTGTAGCCCCAGAAGGAGCTCACTGACGTGCTCTCCATCCCCACCCCCAGACACATTCTCTCACATCTTCTCTCTCTTTCCCCCCTCAGGATTGTGCTCATGGATGACGCCATGGACTGCTTGATGTCTTTTTCAGATTTCCTTTTTGCCTTCCAGATCCAGTTTTACTACTCAGGTGAGAGCTTTCCAGGGCCCCATGTGGCTCCTGCCAGGGCCACATCTGCCTGTCCTGCCCTGGTACCCTTTCCATCTGGTGCCTGGCACACACATTTCCCTCCCCCACTCCCTCCGGTGGAGGCATGCTTCGCCATGGGGCCCGGGCAGGATGTCTAGTTCCCACAGGTGGTCACAAGATTCAGTCTGTGGAGCCTACTCTCTCCGCCTCCTCAAGTCACGAAGACCACCGTGTTTGCAGTCAGCAGTGCGGCAAGTCCATCTGGGTGATAATAGCAATGACTAGAACAATGCACGCTACTGTAACAGTACGCAACAGATTCACCATTTATCGAGAACTTACCATGTGCCAGGCAGAGCACTGACTTTAATCCTTATGACAGCCCTAAGAGATGGGTCCTGTCAGAGATAAGCTTAGAGGTGAGGAGCCAAAGTCTCAGAGCTAGTGAGTGGTGGAGCCCAGACCCGAACGGAGGGCCCATTCCAGAGCCGGTCCTCTTAGGCGCTGTGCTGTATCACTGCCACCAGGGGGCAGTGATCTCCCTTGGCCCCGACTCCCGTGTGTGGGCACACATCCTCCCACCCACACAGCTTTTAATAAGCAGACACCAGTCCTGTCTCACTCACATGCCCGTTCTGCTCCCCATACACACCAGCTGTGCCTTTAAATCCTTTCTGGAATCAGGTGTAGTAGATGAATAAATACAAACGGACACCAGCTCCCACAGAGCACACAACGACATCTAATGGAGTGTCGGGTTCAAAAATTGCTGACTGTGTCCGTAAACAAACTTGTTTCAAACGGGCTCTTCCAGTAAACAGAAGGCTGTCCTTGGAGCCTGGACATGGCCTCCCTGCCAACCGGTGGCCCCAGCCAGCCCTGGCCTCTCTCAGGCGCCACATTCTGTTTTCTTGATGGCAGCCCAAGGGCCTGAACCAGCAGGGGCTGGAGCCTGGGGTCTTGCCACCTGCTCTTAACAGCTGCAGGCATCTATTTCCCATTTCCCTGAAGCTCCTGGGCCCTGGAGAAGGAGGAGCTGTGTCTGGGAGATCCTTCCGGGCCTTCTCACAATGCCCCAGGGCCGGCCAGCAGCAGTGTGTGCCAGTCAGCGGTGAAATGGGCCACAAGTCACTGGTTACTAACACTGGCTCGACTCCTAACATTTGCAAACACTTCCAAATGTGTAACAAATGAGCAGCTTGTGGCGTTCTTTTCCACCCTGGTATTCCGCCATGCTTTCCGGAGTCAGAGAAGCAAGCGGCCTCGCAAGGGAGATGGGGCTCACCAGTGGAAGTGTGCACATGTTAGCTCTTTAAAGAGTACGTGTAGGGCGTCTGGGTGGCTCAGTCAGTTGAGCTTCCGACTACGGCTCAGGTCATGATCTCACGCTTGTGAGTTCAAGCCCCACATCGGGCTCTGTGCTGACAGCTCGGGCCTGGAGCCTGCTTCAGATTCTATGTCTCCCTCTCTCTCTGCCCCTCCCCCTGCTCATGCGCTCACGGTCATGCTCTCTCTCTCTCTCTCAAAAATAAAGAAACATTAAAAAAAAAAAAAAAAGTATGTATAGAATTTAATATGTGCCCAGCACTGTGTTAGGTGCTGGGGCAGGAAGGCTGACAAGGCACAATCCCTACCTTTATACATGGATCTTCCGCTCCAGCTGGAAGGCAGAGCAAACAAATAATTATTCAGAAAATTCATGGTTGGAAAAGCGCTACAAAGAAGCACAGGGTGCTCTGAAAGTATGTAATAGGGCCTCTACTTGGTCTAGGAACAAGTCCCCGGAGGAGGGACACTGAGCTGAAACACACGTTCATATCATTGCTCATGAGTGCGGTGGTCACACAAGGTTGAGGGCTCCTGCTCCCAGCCACCAAGCACTGAGCACCAAGGCTGGGGAGGAGCTGAGTTAACAGGAAAGGAAGGATCCAGTGAAGGGACGAAGTGTGTCCTCCTTGCCTGACCTGCCCACCCCCTCCCCCCCAATCATGGTACTCAGAATTCCTGGAGAGTGTGGCTGCCATCTATCAGGACCTGCTGGCAGGCAAGAACCCCAACACAGTGATTGTGCCAACATCATCCAGTGGGCAACACCGCCAGCGACCTACCTTGGGCGAGGCTAGTATGTTGGAGGGAGTGGAGGCATCACTGTTCTACCAGTGCCTGGAGAACTTGTGTGACCGGCACAAGTACAGGTAAGAAATGGGTACGTAGACCCCCCACCTCAGCCCCAGGGACTGTGGGCTGCTGGCTCTGGAACAGATCTCTAGCAGATGTTCTGATGGATCCGGGGCTTCTAGAGCCCTTGATGGTCATATATAAATGAGGACAGTGCCATCCGCCCCAGACCAGGCTGTTGACCAAACAACATCCCAGGTGGCTCACTTAGGGAAGATCACTGCCACTTCCAAGCTGTAGATGACCAGCTTGGGCCCCTTCTCCTTGCCAGGAGATAGATTGGCCTTAGCTTTGTAGAGAGAAGGGGAAAACATTCACTGTACAAAGAATTCACTCTGCAGAGAGGGAGGGTTAAGCTGTCCCGTGTAGCACAAAGTCTCCTTAGAGACAGAGCAGCCAGTTTGTGGTCTCCTCCAAGATGTGGTTGCCATCCATTGCCTCTTCCCTGTTCCCTCCCTCCCACTCCCCTAGTGAAAGCACCAGTTAGGCAACATGCCAGCCCTTTCTGTCCACAGTCAAGGCCTTGCTCTAGAGATCTGCCATGTTCCTCCAGGGTTTTAGGACCCCCAGGGAACACAGGGTCCCTCAGTCCCAGCTTTGGGCATCCTCCTAAGCCTTAAAGTATGGATGGAAAGATGTCAGACTTGCTGGTCTTTGAATCTCGTATCTGTATTCTCCCTTCTAGCTGTCCACCCCCAGCACTTGTCAAAGAGGTATTAAGCAACGTTCAGAGACTGACCTTCTATGGATTCCTTGTGGCTCTTTCAAAGCATCATGGAATCAACCAAGCCCTGGGTAAGCCAGAGCTAGCTATGGCTAGCCTCTCCTGCTCCCCCAACACTAAGCCACGTAGGAGCCAGCCGCTATTGGCAGACATGGTCCCATGAAGGAGGGGGGACATCACCACCTGCACCGTGACTTCTGAGACCTAGGGACAGAACTCTCAGGGCCAGACTCTGAGACCTAGGGAGCCAGAACGTGCACAAGAAAGACTGTGCCCTCTTAGGCCTCTCACACTCCCATGGTAAGGGACAGCCTTCCCCGCCCAAAGCCCTGCCCCGACATGAAGCAGCCTCTCTGTGGCAGAGGTGTGGCCAGCCCCTCCCCAGAGAATCCCCAGCTCTGCTTTGGGGAGTGGCCTGCAGGTTGGGCAGACACAGGGCTATTTACTGGGTGGCTTTGGAGATTATATATCAAAGAGACCTGAATCCCATTTGTAAGCAGGGCAAAGGTGTGTCTGGGGAGGCCTTTTTTCCCAGCTGGAAAGAAAAAAGAAAAACAAAAAAAAAAAAAAAAAAACCTGATTAATCTGAAAGGGAGCAAAAAAGGGGGGCAGGGAGAGAGGACTGTACTGGCCTAGTTTTTCCTGTCTGTCGTCTATTCTCACTGGTTGGCCTTCTCCACCCACCCCACTCTTCTCCCTCTCACACCTGCTGCTCTCCCAAGGGAAGAGCCACCCGGCCACCATCCACCAGAGCTGGAGGGATTGTTATTTGTCTCGCTCTTCAAGAGGTATCCAGGTGTGTTTGAGGCCCCAGGTTCCTGAGTCTCAAAGAACACATAACCTTCCCCTTCCTCCAGCCACTTGAGGGAATGGGGTCAAGGGAAGGGAATTTAACATTCTTTAAATGCCAGCCATTGTAGGCCTAGTACAAACTAGTTGCTTTAGATCTTATGTGGTATGAAGCCTGCTGGGGATGCACACGGGATGCACACAGCAGGACTCATGGAGGGCTCACTGAGGCGTGATGCTACCTAGCAGCCTCGTTATTCTGAGTTGATGCTTGGGGTGTGCATGAGCCTACGGACGCCTCAGCTAAGTGACGCTGTCGCCAAGACCACCAGCTGGACCAGAGTAGAAAGGCAAATAGGAGTCAGAAGTCAAGAGTAAGGGGACAGCGGGTGGGGTTGGCTTAGGGTTTCTTTCATACACCTAGGTAACTGACTGCCCTGCCTCCCTTTCCACCAATCAGCTCATAGGAAGAGAAAGGAAAAGCTAACTAGGTAAGATCACAGCCCGGACTAACCCCACGTGCTCGCTTTTTCTAGGGCCTTTAAAAAGGGCACTCAGTCAACCACTTTTACCAACACTAATGCCGGGCTGGGTTGAGTGGGAGATGGAGAGAAGCATTGCCCTCACCTGCATCTCCAGTGTAGGAACTAGAGATCTGGAGATCCCCAGGGTGGAGCCAGTTGTGGAGAAGGGTTGTCCTGTTCCTTAGTCCTCAAGGCACCCGCCCCCCCCCCCCACACACACACACATTCATGCACACAAAATGAGAGGGCTCTGAGGGACACACTTTGAAAACCACTAAAGAAGAGCAAAAGGGGCCAGGAGGCATCATCTGAAAAGCTCTGGAAAAGTAGGGAATTGGACTGGAGCCAGATGGTAAGTTTAAGATTGTGGCTTTCTGGACACCAGCATTGTTAACTGCCAAATCTATGTCCTGACCACCAGTGGGCTTTTCCCCTCAACAGTTTGCTGGCGAGAATCTTTCCATCTGCAGACTTCAGCTCCCCCTTCCCTCCACTGTTAACGGCTCCAAGGAATATCCAAGACTGTCTCCTCTCACCATCCCCAGTATCAAAGCATTACTTCCTTTGGTTTGTAGCTGAGGGAACCAGCTCAGAGAGATTGCGGCTGAGCAGAGATGAGGCAGATCCCACCCCCCAGCCCCCACCCCCACCTGGCAGCTCCCCGCCATGCAAGACTTTGGTCTGATTCTGACCCAGTCTTCTCTTCTCACCCCCGAGACCATCTTGAGGAGCTAAGGCACCAATATTAACCATTCTGTCTCCAAAGTGAGGTCACTCTGATTTGGGGGCACAAAACTAGATAATTTCTGGTTTGGGGGGATTAGCTGGCCCATACTCTGTGTCTCTGGCTCCTTTTCAGCCCAGTATCTGGGGACTCAAGGAAGGAACTGAGCCCCCTACACAGCTCACAGCCCACCACCTAATCTTGGAAGGAGATTGCCCTGTTGGTGCAGTGACCTTGAGGTTTGGGGATGTCCCATAGCTGTGATTCTTGTCCCGAGTTGGAGAGGGTAGGCACAGGTTCACTGAATTTATAAGTAGCCCCAACTTCCTGCCCCCACAGCAGTTCTCGTTTTAAACTTTTCTTAAGAGCTCTTCCCCTTGAACAAGTCACGAGATTAAAAGATACAGCACAAGGAACACAGCCAATGATACTAGAATAGTGCTGTATGGTGACAGATGGTAGCTACACTCGTGGTAAGCACAGCATAACATGTAGAGACGGTGAGCCACTATGTTGTACACCTGAAACTAATGTAACATTGGGTGTCAACTATACTTAAAAATAAAAAGAATTTTTTTTTTTGAAAAATTTTTTAGACTCTTTTTTTTTAACGTTTATCTATTTTTGAGACAGAGCATGAACGGGGGAGGGTCAGAGAGAGGGAGACACAGAATCTGAAACAGACTCCAGGCTCTGAGCTGTCAGCACAGAGCCCGACGCAGGGCTCGAACTCACAGACTGCGAGATCGTGACCTGAGCTGAAGTCGGCCGCCCAACCGACTGAGCCACCCAGGCGCCCCTAAAAAGAATTTTTTTTTAAGGGACACCTTAGGGTGCACCAAGGGGCTCAGTCAGTTGTGTCCAACTCTTGATCTCAGCTCAGGTCTTGATCTCAAGAGTCGTGAGCTCAAGCCCTGAGTTGGGCTCCATGCTGGGTGTGGAACCTACTTTAAATTTTTTTTAGAAAGAGCTCTTTCTTAAATCTTTTAGATCAGCCCTCCCCGGGTCAGCAGAGTAGGTAGACATGAAGGTGAAGGGCATGGAGGCACCTGCTGGGAATGGAGCTGACTGGAGCCTGCCTGAAAGACACTCAGAGTAAGTTTTGTGCCCCCCAATTTTGTCCTAGGAGCTTTGCCTGACAAAGGAGACCTAATGCACGACCCAGCCATGGATGAGGAGCTGGAACGACTGTAAGTGTCAGGTGGGAAGAGGCTGCCCCCTTGTGGGAAGGCTATACCTCAGTCGGACCTGGCAGTGTCCTATTGTGGGTGACGGTGCTTGTCCGCAACATCCCCATCATTCAGGGAAGGGTTTGGGCGCTAGCAGAGGCCTGAGGTAGCCTCTCTTTGAGTCCTTTGGGAATACAGCCCATGGTTTCATCCAGATTCAAGAGTGAGCATGAAGGTCCTGGTCTCTAGAGAGGAAGCACCTGGCTGCCTTCTGGGCTTCTTCCCTCCTTCAGGCTTGTCCAGATCCCAGGCCTGGTCAACTCGGCCACTGCCAATCCAGAGGCCAGCTGCCTGCCTTCCCGAACCCCTCCCCGGGTTGGCTCCCCCTGGAGACCCCTCCATCATGCCCGCAAGATGGATGCAGAGAGCGATGGCTCCACTGAAGAGACGGACGAGTCCGAGACTTGAGTCTGAAGGGTCCTGTCCACAACGCCTGTATCCAGCTCCCACCTACCTAGCCCTTGGGACTCCCAGCCATCCTCCTCTCCCACTCCTGTGCCATGCTGCCCTCTGCTGGTGAAAAGCTTGAATAACAACAGCCTAAGCCCAAAGACCAGCCAGAGGGGTTCTGGTATCAGCCAAGCCAAGCAGTGACCCTGAAAAGTAACAGCCTACTCTCCTTGGCCCTGTCAGCCTCTGTGCTTTAGGCAGGCCCCAAGCTGACAGCAGACTGAGCTGAAGCCACCAGGAGGTGACTTGGCTTTAGTCTTTTGCTGACAGTCCCCGCATAAAGGTGGTCTCCTCACAGCAACTCCAGGAAGGGGAGAGACCATGAATAACCATGCAGGGCCTTGCATGGTCAAGGGCAACACCAGTGATGCAAGTATGGGGTGGACATAAACATGGTGGCCTTCTGCTGGAGGAAGAGCCACTACCATGATACGATGAAGGGTAGGCAAGAAGACAATTCCACTTTCAAAAACTGCTTCAAGTCTCCTCTGTGTCTAATAGTTAAGTATGTTAAATGAATAAAGTCCCTTGTATCCAGTAAGTGGTGAGTCTAAAGCCACTACACTGAGCGGGTGAAGGGAAGGGGTGAGTTTGGGTTTTGGGTGCTGAGTCCCAGCTATCCTAGCAGGACTGGGAGGCAGGGGCCAGAGGACCACTCAAGCCTGGAGACGAGCCTCAAATGAGCCAAGAGGGATTCAACTCGGGCACAGGACAGCAGCCTCTCAGAGGAAAGATGCTCACACCTGGAATGGGCCTTCAGAAAACAAGCCCAGAGGGTTCGAGGCCAGGTTCAGAACTCGAAAGACGCTGACCCCAAAGGGTTAGCACTGCAGAGTCTTCTAGCCAGAGTTTCATTAAACATTTGTTAAGCAGCTGCTCGAGACTGGGACAGTGGGGATGCAGCCGTGGACAGGCCTGAGGAAGACAAGCTTCCAGCCAAGACTGGAGGAAGGTTAAGGACAGGTGGTCTTCAAGTTCCTGAAATGGGCAGTTGTCTAGAAAGTAAAAGCCACTCAGGGACCCAAGCAGAGCAGCCTGCCTCCTAAGCCAGGGGTCATCTCACTGGGCACACACATTATCCTGGGCTCATCCCTGCCCAGACAAGCCCCCCCCTAAATAGTTTCAGGAACTGGCTCCCAGAGCCCTGGAGTGCCAGGCCAGAGCTGGAAGTTCCAGTCCTACTGAAGCTCCGAGTCACGTGAACTCTCCAGGCCCATCCTCCTCTCCAGCCTCTGGCTGATAGCTCAGAAATCCTGGTGTGCATCCGAATCACATGGGGAGCTTGTTTACGATGCAAGTTAACCAAGTTCCAGCTTGCGGTGGGGCACAGAACTCTGGATTACGAACCCTCCAGAGGACTCCAGAGCCGGAGGCCCAGACCCACACTTTGGAAATCAGTAATTAAAAGTCCCCATGGCCCCCTCTGCCCATCCTTTCTAATCATCCATCTCCCAGACCAGTGGTTTATACCTGTACCCTGAGGACCCCTAAGGTGCCATATGTATTCCAGGAGTCCCTACAAGGGAAAAGAGTTGCCAAGCCCGGGGGTAATACACACACACACCCTTTCTTCCTGGATTTAAAATGGTTCCATTAAGGCTGTACATTTCATTTGTCTTTAAACTCCACTGAGAAACACACCCCAGTCAAGCCGACTGCTGGGATGAGGTCCAGAGCTGCTAGGCTGCTCACCTGCCCACAGCAGTATGGCTCAGTAGATGAGTTAAAGGGCCAACTAACACCAGCTCTTTCCTCCGCGTGCAACAGGGTGGTGAGGTCGAGGCTGCACCGGACCTCGCGGCAGCACAGGGCCAAGGAGCCAGGGGACTTTGGCTTTCAGAGAAGAGACAAGCTGGAGGCCCTGGAGAGAGTGCCCTCAGCTTCAGCACCGACGCCCTGCCCATATCGGTGGGAGCCCAGAGAGTGAGGCCAGGGGCCTGCGCTGGGCAGGGAGGCAAGGATCCAGAGAGGACACTACTTGACTCAGATCAACAGTGGCCCTGGGCCCTGTCAAGGCTTTATTTGACACCACTCTGTTTCAATACAAACAGTCCAGAAAGAAAGTCAAGTCCCTTTGGGGGGGGGGGGGGTAGGGAAGAATGGTCTGTGTTGCTTGGGAGCCCAACCCCAAACCCACAGGGGCAAGGTGGGCCCAGACTGTCAGCACAGCAGGGGAAGATGGCACCAAGGATGACACAGTATATGGCCTAGTGGCCAGGGGGCAAGGCGTGCAGCTCTGTAGGTGCCTCAAGCTCTCAGTGGTGGGGTGCTGTCCAGGCCCCCCTAAGACCAGGATGACACAGAAGAAAGTTGAGCCCCAAGAGCCTGTTTCTGTCCCTCATGTCCTCTGCTTCCTTGGCCAGCATTACGCTCACAGCATCCAGAGCAGGGCACAGGGCAGATGAGACCCACCATGGCCACACCAAGCAGGGGAAGAAGGGACAGAGGGTCCTGTGCTCCACAATAGATGGTATGGAAGGACTCCGAGACACCCAGGAGAAGTATCCCTCAAGTGATCACTGTAAAAAGGGGTGGTGAGACAGGAGAAGATCACTCGGGCCTCAAGTCTGATCCCAAATGAAACCTTTCAGTAGCGGGTAAAGTTTCTAGCCCTTAAGAAGGCCCAGACGAAGGTCCTTCCCCTCCCCTGCCCTCTCCTGGCACCCAGAAGAGGCCACTGGAGCAGCCTCCCTACCCTGGGGCTGGTCTATAGCAGAACTCTTTCTAGACCTGCCCACTGGTTCCAGAGGATGGGGACCAAACCCCAGACAACCTGGAAGGATCCTAGAGCTGGCCAAAAAGCCTTACACTTCTCACTTTCCCTACTTGGGGAAGGGCTGGGCCCAGAATAAACCCTCCTGAGGAAACTCCTCCCCTCGCTCCCAGTGTGGCAGGACGAACAGCAGCTTGGGGGCAGGACCAGAGGACAGTAATCTAGCACACGGGGAGGGGGTGTGAGGGGAGGAGAATAAAAGGGCTCAGTCTACAGGCTGAGGTCAAGGCTGGAACCACCCATCCCCCTCACCCGAGATCCTCAAAGGCCACCCCACTCACACACAACACATATAAAGTAACAATTCCTCCCCAGCTTCCACAAGGCAAGCGCCCCTGGCCTTGGAATCATGGGGGTTTTGCTGTTGTCGCCACCATATGCCTGAGCCGTGGCACCTGGATCAGTAGGAACCATAGCGATCCTGGGGATGGGGAAAGAAAAAACAAAGTCAGTCTCTCACCTGCAGCTTTCCTGCAACACGCCCCTGCAAGACTAGGGTTCTCCGGGGAATCGGGCACCAATCTCACATGGCAGAGACTGTTTTGTATTTTATTGTGACTCAGGAAAGGGGTTGTGACCAGGTCCCAAGGGGGAAGCCCTGCCTAATCTCGAAGCTGGGGAGGGAGGAGAGAGAGAAGTAAGGTGACAAGGCTGTGGAAATCCGTGCAGACATGGCAGCATCTTAGGGAGGCCGAGCCCTGGTACCAAGCTCAAAGGAAGGAAGCTGCCTCTCCAGGAAAAGAAAAGGCTCTCTTTCAGGCTCAGGAGCTACCCAGCAGCAGTGTCTGGATGTGGTGGAGGCGGCCAACCCCCAAGCACTACTCTATAGCGCTTTACCCTCCCGCCCCAGGTCAAGCAGCCCCAGCCTCACCTGCAAAGAATTCATCACACCATTGGCCAGCACAGCCATCTTCCCGGCCACAGACTTGACACCCTGCTTAAACTGGGCAATGTCAGCTGTGGGGAGCACGTTGCCCAGAGATACGCTACCTGTAAAAGCAAGGGAAAGGGTGGTCTGGAAGCCCTGCAGGAAGCCCTTCCCAGCCCACAGGGCCCTCCAGCTCTGCCCACGGGCCTCGCCTGGCATGCACCTTACCGCCAGGGCCCTACCTGCTCCATGAGCTCCATCCATGTCCCCGAAGAGGTCAGAAGAGCTGATGGCACTACTACCCGAGAGCTGCTGGAGACGAGACCTGGCTTCATGCTGTGGTGAAGAAAGGGAAAGACCTGGAGATCTTTTGGCCGATGAGTCAAGCACTCCTTATCGGCCAAGACACCCTGGTGCTAAAGCCCAAAGCAGTGGCAAGGAGGAAATTCTTACTCCACCTGCTGCCTCCAGGCTCAGGGTGGACAACCCTACTTACCTCGGCATCCACCTCCCGCCCAAAGAACATGTCCGATGAGATGGCTTTGGCTCCTGCAAATTTCTGACGTGCTTCACTGGACTCGAGGCCTGAGCTCCGGCTTTCCACTTCCCTTCTGTTTGTGACTCTGAGGGGTGGATGTGGGATAGCTCTGATCCTTCCCATTACTGTCAGAGCCTAGTATTACTAATCCCATTACTAACAGAGGCCAAAAAAAGCACCAGTGGCCTTCTGGGGATGCTTACAATGGCCCATCTGGCTATGGCTCTGGGCCCTCTCCCCTGGACAAGGCCCTTCTCTTCTCCACACCGAAGCCAAGGTACAGACAGCTTACGTTCACTCTACTAGGCGGCATGGAAATACATTAGGGTTCTGCCCCAAACCACTAGAGCTTCGTCAAAGTCTCGGATGTCCTAGGATCACTACTGCCAGTCTACTCCTAGTTACAAGTGGCCTAACACTACAGTGACCATATGTCTCAGCTGGCCTGAGTTTATACCTACTCTTGTGGCATTTCCACTCTCAAAAGCATCCCAGTGTGGACCTAAAAGTGTATGATCACTCCTATCTACCACTGACGAGCAGAGACACTGGCCTAGGTGCTTTGTAAGTTTCATTACTTTTAATCCTTCCAACGGCCCTGTGAAGTCATTACTTATGTCCCCCATTTTACAAATGTTGTGCGGGTAATTTGTGAGTTAAACATTGCCCAGACTGACATAAAATAGGCTTTTAAAAAAACAAGGAACATGGTGGCCAGAGACACATACCCCTGAGTGTTCAGGACTGAAGCACAAAATCAGGCCCCTCTTGCCAGAGAAACAGATCTTGAACAAAAGAAGCTGCTAGGCTTTCTGTGATGATAAAGCAAAATTCAAACCAAAGCCTAATTCCTGTACTACCTAATCTGGTAGCCACTAGCCACATGTGGCTACTTAAATTTATTAAAATTAAATTACACGTTTCAGTTCTTCAGTTACAATGGCCACATCTGAGGAGCTCAGTAGGCACACAGTCAGTGGTCATCACACTGGACAGTGCAGGTACAGAATTTCCATCACCACAGAAAAATCCTACTGGACAGTGTTGCCCCTGCCCACTCCACCTTTCTGAAATAGGCCGGATGCTTGAGACGGTCACTTCTGGCTCCTTCTCCTCCATCCTGTCCATACCCCAGGCGGTATCTGTATCCCAGCGGGAACTGAAACTTTCCCCCAAGGAAAAGGGGTTGTCCTTGTACCTAGTGAGACAGTAGAGTAGCTCAGAGAAGCCTGATGAGGAACATGGTGGCCAAGTCTGCACCCCAACAACAGCCTTACTTTGGGGGTCCAGAGGCGAAAGTACCGACATCATCAAACAAGTCCAGCTGCGAGCGGGAGGATTTTGCACTCACTGGGGTTTCCTGCTCAATCACCTGCATCTCAGACAGCACCGAGTGGGAGACAGAGCTGTGGAGACAAGCAGAGCCAGGCCCAAGGGCAGGTGTAAGCAACAGTGTCACTACACAAGAGAAGATGCCCAGCTGCTGGCAGAAACCTGGGTTCTCTTTCACTGGGCATCACCCAGAGGCAGTCTCCCCCTGCCTGTGCACAGGCACAGGGCCAGACCCAGCAGGGAGTGCTAGGAACCCCGCTGAGCTGGAGCACACCCTCAATGGTGCACACATCAGCTTTGTTTTCTCAAAGCAGGGCTTCCCTCACAAAGCACCGTTTGCCTGTTATAATTTTAATGAGGATGTGCACCAAATGATAGCGCTCTTTTGCCCTTGGAAACAACTCAGCAGACTTGCTGTATCATGAGCCGCATCCTTCACCCAGATGAACACATACACATGGAAAAGATGAAAAATGCCCCAGAACCAGGGAAAGGAGTCCGATGGCATCAAAGAATGAGTCCTTAATTGTCCTAACCCCTACACCACCCCGCCTTTTTTTTGAAAGATGAAAGTATCTCAAAGTACACAGCCTGGCTATATGCACGAAGCCCTGGGACTGCTGTATGGTATCCCAGTGAGAAGAGGCAGTGAGTTGGGCAAGAGGTACTAACTCTTCATGCCTCACTTTCGTCCTGTGTCATGCTCCACAGAGGCATTTTAAGGATTAATTTCACTTAAGTAAACTCATTAAAAAATATCTCAAAAAACAAACAAACAAACAAAAAACACTACAGCTTTTAGCTGACAGAACCCCAAACAGTGAATATTTTACAACAGGGCATTAAACAGAGTTGGCAGAGTTTAAATAAAGATTCTATTGCACTGCAAAAAAAGAAAAAAGAAAAAAGAAAACAACAGCTGAAAAAATTGTTCATACCCTTTAACCCAGTAATTCCTGTGACCAAAACAGGGAAGGGGAGGAGATCTAAAGTCCTTCCTGGGAGTAAAATTTTATGTTTCCCTGATTAGCTGTGGGTTACACAAGCAGCACACAGACTGAAATGGAATAATTTAAATCTAACTAGTACGTGTTCTGAAAGATTAAGCAGAAATAGCCAGCCTTATCTTCTTTCAGAGAAGTGGAGTATAAAGGCCCTGAATACTGAATTTGCCATCAGTAGTTCTATGTTCAAAATCTAGTGGTGCCAATTACTAGATTCATGGGCTTCGGGCAAGTTGCTTACTTGCTGTAAGTCAATTCTCTCACCTGTGAAAAGACATAGTAATACCTCCTGCACAGGACTGTTGTATTTAAGTAAATAAAGCCAATGGCAGAGCTCACACCCCCTCGAAAGAAAGAGCCAGCACTTAGCACAAGCCCGCTGTAGCCAGGATTGCTGGCCCCAGTGCTGTCCGATGTTCCGATTTTTAAGCGAGATCAAAAGTCTAGTGTTACCGAAATCTCTAAACGTGAGCTCTTAGTGTAAAGCAAACAAAATGCATAATAGAACTGGTTTGCAGTCTTTGTTTTGTTTTTAAGAAACTACAGCAACACAAACCCAGTGGTCCTGAAATAGGAAGGATATTGTCAATGCCAAAGGGCACTGTCTGGGGGTATTTCCAGGCGTTAGCGTGTCTGGCAGCAATGGCCTTTAGTGGACAGGGATTAAGAATGCTAAAAGCCTGGTAATTCTTAGGGAGGTCTTGAAAAATAAAGAAATGTCCCACCAAAAGTGCCATTAGCACCCCCATTACACAACACACCCTACCCTCTTGGGTATATCAAACAAGCATCTGATCCTGTGTTTCCTTCATTTAACAAACACTAAGCATATACCTACTCTGTGACAAACATTGTACTAGGCCACTCTAAGACAATAAGCAAAACCATCTATCTGTTCAGCCTCAGAGGAAGACTGAGCCTAAAAACCCAAACTGCTGGGAAGAATTTGCAGCGGCTCTGGGGAGAACAGCGGCACTTCCCTGCCACACCCCAGAGCTGAGCCTCACCTGCGGGACACCAAGCCCATGCCCAACCTCTCTGCCTGTTCTCGCTTCTTCCCTTCCAGATTCTGTAGCTTCTTCTCCTCCTTCTTACGGTCAATCTGGAGTTCCTGGTAGGCCAGGCGCATAGAGGCAACCCTTGGAGGGAACAAACATGTCAGGGGCAGACACCCAACCTGACCTGTCCTACCTGCCCACCCAACCCCACGGGAGCTGAGGTCCCTCTGGCAAACACTCACATGGACTCCTCAGCCTGCTTCTTGGCATCAGCTGCCTGCTGCTCACGGAGCTTCTCTGCCACCTGGGCCTGCCGCTCGATCTCACTGAAGCTCTGGCTGCTCACCTTCTGGGCCCCTAGGCCTTTCTTGGCACCCAGCTGGGAGGAGAATCATGGGATGGGGGTCTCGCCGACCACAATGTCTTTGGTTTCCTCCCAAGCATGGGTCCTCTAGCCACACCCACAAAGAAAGCATTCCTTCCTAAGTTCAGGTAAAAACTAGGAGCCCAGCCAGCATGGTCAAGAGGGACAACAGTGGTTCTGCTGGAGCTGGGCATGAGGTGGCTCACACAACAGCAGAAGCTTCAGGGCTGACCAGGCCCAGTATGTGCCAGGCACTCAATGTGCACAGTCTCACAGACTCTTCCCAGGAGCCCCTTGAAGACAGGCATCTTGACAGCCCTTTCATAGACAAAGTTCAGAAAAGTACCTTTGCTAAAGTCATACAGCCAGTAAGCGGCAGGGTCAAGGGGTGAATCCAGCTATTTGATGCCAGCTCCTAACCACCACCATACTGCCTCTCTCCACCTACCCCTTTCTTAGCGGCTGCTGGCTTCTTCTTGCCAATGAGGGAGGTTCTCGGTTCTGTGTGAGAAAGAAGATGGGGCATGAGTGAACACAAAGGGAGGTCAGAGACAGCAGCTCAACCCATACCATGCAGCTTCTTGGCAAGAGCTTCTAGGCAACAGCTTCAGGCAGAGGAAGGCAAAGCTGCCACCCACCGGTTCCAACCAACGGCATTAGGATAGTCCAAGCCAAAGACAGACAAAGTTAGGGGAGGTTACGGACTCCCAGCAGACTGACACAAGAACCTAGACCCAAAGCACCAGAGATAGTCACAGTCCCTGAACCAACACAAAGACTACGAGGCAGGGAGGCAGATGTTAAATGCCAGCCTCAGCTCCTACACCAGGGAGCTGACATGCAAGGGGCTGAGATCCCCAAAACAGCTGTTGGTTACCTCTGGCAGGAAGGGCCCCTTTAGGTGACAGACACATGGACTCTAGAGAAAAAGACTTGCAGCTAACAAGGGGCCCACCCCAGAGCCTCCATATAGCTCCCAAGCCCAGAGGCCAAAGTTCTTCCCAGAGGGCTCTAGAGTCTCACTTTAGACCAAGCCACGCCAGCCTTCTCATGGGGTTTCACAGTCATTCCATTAGCTTCCCGCCCTAACCCCCAAGGGTCAACAGAACAACAGAGATCAGCAAATACCGTCCAAACCTGAACCGAGACTAAAGAACACTAAGGAAAGTAAAAAAGAGCTGAAAGGCCAAGGACAAGCTGAGAAAGGAGCGTTGCCTCCAGCTGTGAGAGCTACACCCCTATCCCATGAAATGGACCAGACAGGCCAATCCTGCCTCAGACCCCAGGGTTAGGTGTCCAGTCCTGGCTCCCCACACTTTGGCCAGACCCAGCTCCACATCCAGAGGCAGACCCCAGGCCTTGTACACCAGCTTCCAGGTTCATCAATTCAAAGGCCCTGGTGCTAAAGTCCTTGCAGTTGATGCCACAGCCACCAATCCAATCCCAGTCCCCACTCCAGAGAGGTCAAATGCTGTTTCCTGGGGCCTCAGTCCACATGACCAGGCAGCACCAGATCCAAAAAGAGCCCTAGAGGCTCATCCTCTCTCAGTCACCCCACACCTGCCAGGTGGCATACTGACCTAGAGAGGCTTTGGGTGAGGTGCCAAGCAGGTCCATGTTGGGGCCGTGCTCCGGCTCTGTGGATGCAATGGTGGGAATTAGGTCTAAGGCACAAGCTTGCTTCCCTTAACGGGAAGTGATGGGACAAAAATGGGAAAGACTGGCTTTCCTCAGCTTGCTGAGGCCACCAAAAGATGAAAGGGATCCTCCAAGGGATTGAAATGAATCCTAGCCCACTGAGAAATACAGGAACCCCCACACATACACATACTTTTATCCCCTTGGCCAGGTGTCCCATTCTTAGCTCCAAGTCCTTTGCCAAGACTAGGGCACTTGGTTGGAATCCAGACTGAACTCACGTGCCAGGCTACTGATCTCTGTAGAAGGGGCTAGCTCCTGGGTCTCTGCTAGGTCAGGGGCTGGTTCTTTCCAGGCAGGGGGCTGAAAAAGAGGCCAGATCACAGAAGCTTTGATGAGCTATTCCTACCGGCAAGGTGTATGAAGAATCTAAAGGTACCTTGTGGGTATAAGGCTCTCCTCCAAGCCCATGAGAAAAGGAGACTAGAATTTAATGACTACTGCTGTTGACTATGGAAGAAAGAAACAGGAAATTAACAGTCACCTCCACCCTTCCACTATTTACTTACAGCCAGAACCTGTTCCCCTAATTTCACGACTAACAACTATTAGGCACTTATCACATGCCAAGCACAAGTCTAACGGCTTTTCACATATAAATACATTCAATGATCACAACAAACCCCATGAGGTACATACATCTCTTTTAGAGACGCAGGTTTTGACAGGTAAAGTGACTTAGCCACCATCCTAGAAATGCTAAAGACAGGAGGAGCAGGAATTCAAACTAAGAGAGTCTGACTTCAGCACCCAGTGCCAGTAGATGAGAAACCTCCTCCCAGGGGTGGGTTGCTGATGAGAGAATCCTTTCCTTGTCCCCAACTGCAGTGGCTTTCTTATGGGGAAAGAATCCAGGAAAAGTTGTCTGGAACTCCTGACATCTTTTGAGCCCTCAAGAAGCTGGTCCTCCTCCCTACTATCCCAGTTTACAGGGGTCCATTCCTTAGGAGGGCCATACTGTACGCCTACTCATGAGAGGAAGAAACATCTGGACCTACCAAGAAGTGGGCCCCAGACACTCTCTGTCTGAAGTATTACACCAAGGTGAATGGACTCCATGCCCATGATCACAGAAGGCCTTGGCCTTGGTTAAGTAAACCACCTGCCAACATCATGAGAAACATTCCTTGTGGGCACTCACTTGAGTGTGTTCCGTGAAGAAATCAGAGTCCTTCTTCTCTGGGGAGTGACTGGGAGCACTACTCATATTGTCTATCCAAAGCTAGAGGGAAGAAGACACCCTTGAAACACAGGGCTCTGAATATTCCCACTCACCCCACGACCCTAGCCCCAGGGAACAGGCACTTACATCAGTGCCATGCCTAGCCAGGGCTGCACTCCCCAGCTGCCGGATCTTTTCCCGATACATCTGGGCAGCTCGGCTATTATATTTGGTGTTGGCATCACTGGCTGTACATCCATGTTGGCGGAAGAAAGCTGTCTGGGGAGCAAAGAAGAGAGGAGAGTATGCTACAGGTGATTCCCCCAAAGCAAAAGAGGCACCTCCTTGTAACAGTCCAATTATTATTTACACATGATAATACACCCTACTGACACTGGCAGCTTTTCAGAGGTAAAGTTCCTCAGAAATTCCTGCAGAAAAACAACCTCCCATCCTCAGAGATGACTGACTGAACCTCAGCCCTTACTCAACCCTGCCTGAGGATAGCATGCCATACCCACTGTGCCCGTCCTTCATCTAGGCTCACAAGATCTGGATGACTGTGGAGGCCCCAACTCCCCTAGCCCTTCCCCCAAGAACATCTGTCCAGTTTTGTTGAATCCAAAGCCTATTTGAGAAGAACAATAACCAATTTCCAAGTTTAGAGAATAGTGTGCAGTGTTGGTATAGACCAGAAAATCCTCTGAAAGGAGATAGTGACAGGGCCCTCCTAGGAAGACACTGTAAAGTTAGTACCCAAGCAGAAGAATGGGAGCGGGGAAGATGGTAAGAAGGAGCTTTACCGCGTTGGCATTCCCGCCGACCTGCATACACCTCAGCTGGAACCAGTTCCAGTTGGAATCCAACTCTGTGGACCTGTGTGCAAGGGCTGCGTGTCACCCACCAGCAGGTATCAGGAGACGCTTCCCTGGCAGACCCATACCTGTCATTTGGCCTGGGGCTTCAGTAGGCGCTCAGGAAACATTAATCAGCCACCACCCTACTTCCTCCACTCTAACTTGTCTATGAAAAAGTTTGCTCTTCAATTGTCTAGTCAAAAAGGTGCTAATTATTTTCCATATCCAAAACGGGGTCGAATTCTCAGGCACTCAAGCTTGAATTTGGCTTTCCCCTTAGGGACAGTCATAGTCTCACTTCAGACATACTCGACCAACATTCAGCAACAAGGTCAGTGCAGCTAACTTCTCCCCCGAAACGAATACTCTGAGTGTCAAGTTTAACCAACGGAAAAGAAGGATATTTTAACCCAGACACGGAGACAAACTGCCTATGTGACAAGGGGCCCACACAGGCGGCTCCCTCCGGTGCTGATCCACCGGACCCCTCCCTGGCCGGGCAGTCGAGGCAGCTACTCTCCCTTACTGAGCACACAGCCCCGGCCGGCCGAGTAGAAACACAGCAGCCGCAAGATGACCCCACCTGATGAAGCTGAGATGAACGCCCAGGGAGCGGTGCACCCCGGAGCAGTCAATGCACAAGAAAACACCATATGTGATGCTGGCCCAACTCGGATTCTTGGCGCCACAGTCGAAGCAGGCCTGGGTGGAGGAGGCGATGAGCCAATGGTCAGGGGCCCCGAGTCGAGGCCGAGCGCTGACACGCCAGGGAAACAGCCCACGCCCGCCCCTCTCCCTCCCTCAGGCCCCAGGGGAGACGGGAGAGTCCCATCTCCGCCGGCGCCGGACCCCGCGCGCCTCCCGCTCGCGCACCTTGTTGGTCGGGATCCCGCGAAGCCGCTTAAAAAGAGTCTGGATTTCGGTCTTGCTCGGTTCCGCCGCCATTTTCTCTCCTTCCCAGACCCCAGCGCGACCGACGGGTCCTGTCGCGGGCCAATCCGCGGCCGGGAAGGCGGGGCACCGGGTCGGCTCCTGCAGTGCCCCCACCCGCCGGGGGCGGAGCGATTTGTCCCGCTCTGGACCAATGAGCGGCCGGCGGAACCGGAGCGGAGACCGCAGCAGCCCCGGGCTCTACAATGGTCGCCGGACCCACGCCGCGCTACGCCAGGGGCCAATCCGCAGCCAGGGCGGAGCGACGGCTCGCGGGCGGGCCCAAACCTTGCCGGAGCGCCACCGGGACGCCCCGCCACCCCCGGAAGGTGGTGCGACCTTCCAGAAGGGGAGGGCTGCGAGGCTGGGAGCCGGTGGCCAGGGGTCTCAGATGGGGCCAGTTCCCGATGGATGAGTGATGATTAACAGCCCTACCAAGCACTTATGGTCCCACCGGCCTGAACGGGAAGACAAACTGGGCCCCCGTCCAGCCCAGAACTCAGTAGTCAGCCTCCAGCCTTGGCGGGCTCACACCAAACCCAATCTCGAGTACCTCCCACCCCAGATTAGGGTCCCGAAGTTCCAGAGCAGATACCAAACTGGCAAACCTTTTTCCATGACATACTCTTAGACCCACACACCTCCCCACTCAGCGTCTCTCTCCAGATGCCCTCTGCATTCTGGCAAGGGTGGAGTATCAGAAAAGATGCACACACACCTGACAGTGCTTTTTTTTTTTCTTTTCTCCAACTTTAATACACACTAAAACAAGTCACAGGAGAGTGCTCCTAGCCCAGAACTACACTCACCACCCCAAGACCACCCCAGGAATCCCAAAACACTGAGACCAGGAACTGGGTCCACGGCTCCTGGGGAGACCCATGCATTCCTGGAGAGGCCCAGGCACCCCTGAGCCCTTCTGTCACCTCCTGGCCTCCCTATCTTCCCCTCAGGCTAGACTCAGTTGGCCCTTCCCTACCAGTCCCTTCCTAGATGCAGGCCGCCCCCCTCCCTGGGACCCAGGACTTCCTTCCTCCTCAAGGGACAGAAGGGCAGCAGGGGGCACCATGGTCCAGGGTCCTCGGGTCGGCTGTCCAAGAGAAGCTGGGCTCTGACGCAGGGTGGAGAAACGCTGCAGAAGGTCTGTCAAGGCAGATCAGGCCCCCACACACTCCACGTAATTGGCAGGGTACAGACCGATGCGGCCACTCTGCAACTGGCCCTGGCACCAGCCCTGCTCATCCTCCTCGCTCATCTTCAGCAGCTCCTCCCCTGGGGGAAGGGGGATTAGTCACGGCCAATTGCCCTGGCCCAGCTCGCTTCCGCAACTGGGTCAAGGACTGAGGGAGAGGGGACAATAGGAGAACCCAGCTAGAAGAGGAGACCTGTCTCAGGCAAAGGGAGGTCAAAGTCAGCAAGCCACTCCACCTCAGACCCTGAATGCATCAAGCAGGCCCAAGCTGGTGACTCTGAGAGGCAGGTGAGGGCTCAGAGCAGACACTCTGACTCCTGGGGGCTGGACCCAGAGTAGCCTTAAGAATCAGAGAACTGGGGCGCCTCGGTGGCTCAGTTGGTTAACTGTCCAACTCTTGGTTTCAGCTCAGGTCATGATCTCATGGTTCGGGAGTTTGAGCCTCATGTCGGGCTCTGCACTAGCAGCGTGGAGCCTACTTGGGATTCTCTCTCCCGCTCTCTCTCTCTGCCCCTCCCCTTCCCCCCAAAATTAATCAATAATAAACATTAAAAAAGAGAGAGAGAATCAGAGAACTGGTCCTTGGGAGGTAAACATTAGGCTTTCCTTTCCCACACCCCTGCTCAAGTTACAAAGGAAGGAAGGGGGAAGCTGAAGCCTGGAAAGGAACAGGAAAGGGGTTCCTGGGTACCTGCTCGGAAGCTCAGCTCATCAGCTTCCTGGCCAGCGTAGTCATAGAGTGCCCGCACCCGCACCCCTGTGGCAGCCTTCCGAGTGTTCTCCTCATCTGACCACTCCTCATCCTGCCCACCGCTAGAGACAGGAGACAGAAGTGGACAGGCTCAGGGCCCGAGGACCACCTTGAGCAAGAGAGCCTAGGACTCAGGGCCAAGGGCTCACCCTCTGGAAGAATCCTGGGAGAGGCAGGTGGGGAGAAACTGAAAAATCCCAGTCTGAGCTCTGCCACACATGCCTGTGAGCTTGGTGCATTTCCTGCCACACAGGGCTGACGTGAGCAGTAGACAAGAGGGACCATGGGAAACGCCTGGCAAATCTAAACCACCATGAACACCGGCATCCTTGTAACTACTGAGTAGGTCCTGAGGTTCCTGGCACCAATTTTCAACCCCACTTTGGGTGTGAGAGGAATGAAGGGAAGGAGACAGAGGGAAAGAAGGCAGGGCAGGGGGCAGAGATCTTTCCTTCCCACAGCCAGGTTTCTGGCTCTTACCCTGCAGACCCCAGGGACTGGGGTGGGGGTGCAGCGCCATCTCTCGTGGGCACGATACTGGTCAGAGTAACCTCATCAGGGCTCCGGCCACCCTTCTCCTTCCTGCTAATCGTCCTCTGTGTATCCAAGGACCACTCCTATGGGGACAGTGCTTAGGCTCAGACTGGGCCGTGGGGCTGTGGAGGCAGCCGGAGCCATTCAGACCTTCACCTACTTCATCCCAAGCCCTAGCCTCCCTCCTCAGGTCCAGGCTGAGCCCCCCACACCTCCCATACCTCAAACTGTGGCCAGTTCATGGCCATGCCTGGCCCGTGGGTGCTGCGCCACCAGCGCAGATCCTCTTCGTCACTGGCTGCCTCGATGCCCTGATGCAGGTCTCGGTGGAGTTCCTGGAACCTGTGACCCGAAGCACAGCCTCACACCGGGGAGCCCCGAGCCCCAGCACCGCCCCCCAAATTCATTGCACCTGGCCAGAGCCTGGGGGAGATGGAGGAGACCCAGCGTTGCCCAGACCTCCAGGCCCACCTCGCAGGCCATACCTCTCACTGCTGGAGAGGTCGAGGTGCTGGTGTAAGGTAAGCAGCATATCCTTGAAGAACAGAAGCCGCTGGCGCTCCGCGGCCTGGCAGGTTTCGAAGGCCTGCTCCATGTCTTCCATGTAGCGCGGGGTGTAGCGATGCAGCTCCGCCAGCGTCTGCTCATACTGGGTTTTCATCTGGGTGGGACAGGAGGGGCCCGGTGAGGACAAGACCTTCTTCCACTCAAGACTCCGCTCATGTTTACTGAGCGCCGCCATGGGCGAGAGACCCCGGGCTAGGCACCGGCAGCAATCATTCTACAGACCCAGCTCCTGCCCTCCAAGACCCCAGCAGCCTAACAAGGGAGGTCACACTTGGGCAGAGCAGCTTTGAGAGTCCGGTGAGCGAGGATGGAGAGTGAGGTGAAGGTCAACCTATAGGGAGCGGTGGGCGGAACGGGTAGAGGCTTCATGGAGGAGGTAGAAACGGAGCAGCAGATACGCAGAGCTGGAGGAACGGGTGCTCTGGAAGAGCAGGCCACATGAGAGCCTGTCCCAGGCAGGATGCGGTGGAAGGAGCTAGAAGGTCTCCTCAACTGCTAAGCTCCTCCCAACATCCAAAACTGCACCGCTTCTTTCCCTGGGTAAAGCATCATCTTTTCTCTGGGTCCTCTTTTAAATGATGACCTGGAGAAGGGGTGGCAGGTGAGGAAGAGGGCTGGGAAAGGCATGTCGGCCGCCCGGTACCTTCTCAGCCTCCTTGGTGCAGCGTTCCACCCGCTCCTGCAGCTTGCGCAGCTGCTCCTGGGAGACGGCGCTGTCTGCCTTTGCGTGGCTCTCCCGAGTCTGGGCTGTCTTCTCCTCCTTCCGGGCCGCATGGTAGCTCTTCTTAGACGCCTCAACCTGGCACGCACGGGGACAAGTCTGGACCCTGCGCGCCAAGCCTCGGCCCGGGTGGCCCAGGGCGGATTCAGGAAGGGACCCACCCCTCCCAGGCTCACCTCCTTCAGCCTCTTTAGCCAGGGCTTCTGGGCCTTGCGGAAGCCATCCTCGGCGGCCCGGCTCTCGCGGAAGCCACCCAGCACTGGCCGGTGGAAGGCCCCCCGCTGCCAGGAGCGCACCCGCTCGCTGTCCTGCCCCTGAAGCTTCTCCCGCACCTCCAGGTGCAGCGCACTCAGCCTCTCAGCTGCCGTGAAGAAGGCGTGCCAGGCCTTCTCCAGCGTGCCGTACTGGGGGCCTGCAGGGAGGAAGGGGCTTGGGCCAGGCCAGGGACGCCACCAGAAACCAGCCCACCCCCTCTCACTGGGTGCTGCGCCGGGCGCCAGGCACAGAGGGAATGCAGAGATGAACAACAAAGATGTCAGCTGCTGCTTTATCGGTATCTACTCTGTGCCTCGATACGAGATCTCACTGAATCTTTATCCACCACCACGCAGAGAATGTCGTGATCAACATTTAACAGACAACAAACAGCAGCCCAGAAAAGTGAAGTTAACTGCCCAAAGCATTACAGCTACAAGTCGAACTGAGATTCAAACCCTATATGAACCACTATACTTTATTGTCCCAAAGGGAAGAACTAGCCTCCACCCTCAAGGAATGCAGCTGGTTAGGATGGAAAGATCCAAGCTCTTGAGTCAGAAGGCCTAGGTTCAAGCTTTAGCTCTTCCTAGCTGTGTGACCTCAGGCAAGTCACTTAGCGTCTCTGAACTTCTGGATTCTCCTCTAGAAAATGGATAGAACAGGACTGTCTCCATCACAGGGCTGTTACAAATATCAAAATAAGTGATGACCATACTTTGCAAACTCTTAATGGCACAACCGTAAGAATAACCAGGAGGCTCTTCGCTCTTCAAAGGGAAGGCAGACATGGAAGCCTCAAGCTTTCCATAAGAGGTGCAAAAACGAATCTGCCTTGTCTGATCTCCCTACCCTCAGTGGCCCTCTGCTCCTGGCTAGGCCCAAGCGCGGCCTCACCCTTTTCCACGGTGCCCCTCCACTTGCGGGCCCAATCAGCCAGCTGCTGGGCATAGGCCTTCTCGATGCGGGCGCGCTCCTGGAAACAGCTGATCAGATCCCCACATAGCCGATGCCCGTCCTCCACCCGCTGCACGGTCCTCCTGTAGTTGCCAGCCTGGGGCAGACGGGAGAAAGGCAGTGTCGCCAGGGAGAAGCCCCCTCCAGGGCTGGGGCTGACAGCTAGCCTCCTCCCTGGAGAGGTGGCTGGGCCCAGAGTGGAGTGGGTACCCCCAAACCTAGGACCCAGCTGCTCACCTCCCAGAAACTGCCCTCTAGGGCCTCCCCTCCAGCGTCTTCCTCTGGGGCCATGGTGTCCCTGCAGCACGGAATGGTGGCGGACTGGGGCTGTGGAGAGCAGAGAGGTAAGCAGGGAAGCCGGATATACACTTTTGGGGAGAGAAGAAGATCCTCTCCTATCCCTGGGCTTTGTCCCCACTACCATCCCCACCATCTAAGGAACTGTCAGAGCTAGGACTTAGCAGGTAGACGTCTGGAAGGCCCCGGGAGGGGCTGGGATAGGAGAAAGGGTGGCCACTTCAAATCTCTTCCTCATGCCATGAGTCTGCCCACCCCCTCCCCCACCCAGCCTCATTCCACCTACCGGGGGGCCTACAGATCACTTCAGGGACCTGGGCGTCCAACTCTTAAAGCTTCAACCGTGATTCTGCCTTGAAGCTGACAAAAGCAAAAAAGCAAAGCAGGGGGTGAGGGCAGGGACTTAGAGAGTCCAGGGCGGTGCCCAGCTCCCCCGATATAGCAACTGCTGTCAGAAGCGCCAGAGTCCAGCCAGGAGAATGCCAGGCGGGTCACACGATCCAGCAGGGGATTAGGCGGCAGGCGGGGTGGGTGGTGGGCAGAGGGCCCTGCTGCCCCCGCCCCCCACCCAACTACAGATGAGAAAAGAGGATACCTGCCCAAGCCAGGCGCCATCGCCTTTGCTTGAACAACAAGGCGACCCTTTACCAGACGAGGCCAAGTCAGAGGGTTCCCGGCCACACTCCAGTAGCTTCCTTTGCCAGCAAGAGCAGACTGGGGGCCAAGAGGACCGAATCCTACCTTGGCCAAGAAGCTTGAACAAGTGCATTTTACTGTCCTCCTAAGGAAGCCTTGGCTCCCTCCTAAGATGGAAATTTTGCCTCCTGGTCTTCTGTGCCAGGGCTGGTTTAAGACTCAAACCAGGAAGGGGCGCCTGGGTGGCTCAGTCGGTTGAGCATCCGACTTCAGCTCAGGTCATGATCTCGTGGTTCATGGGTTCAAGCCTTGCGTCGGGCTCTATGCTGACAGCTAAGAGCCTGGAGCCTGCTTTAGATTCTGTGTCTCCCTCTCTCTCTGTCCCTCCCCTGTTCGCTCTTTGTCTCTCTCTCAAAAATAATTAAATTAAAAAATTAAAATAAAATTAAATTTAAAAAAAAGACTCAAACCAGGAGGGGCACCTGGGTGGCTCAATCCGTTAAGCGTCCAACTCTTGATTTCCGTTCAGGTCACGATCTCAAGGTTTGAGCCCCACGTTGGGCTCTGTGCTGATGGTGCGGAACCTGCTTGGGATTCTATCTCTCTCCCTCTCTCTGCCCTTCCCACGAGCTCTCTAGCTCTCTCAAAATAAATTAATTAATTAATTAAAAAAAAAAAAGACTCAAACCAGGCAATGAGCAAGAAATATGAGGGCCTGACAGTCACAAGGGACATTCATCCTGTTCCACAGCATCCACTGAGGTCCCACAAGCCTCCATGAGTAATGAGTAATTCAGCCCCGCCCTCAAAAAGCCCAGAGTCTGGGGCAGAATGGGAGGAGTCAGACAGGTGACCAGGCACTTGTAAGAGTGTGCTCCAGAATTGTAGAGGAGGGCAAGGCGGATTCCAACCCCAAAGCCACCACCCCAGAGGTTAGAGGACACAATGGCACGCGGCCACTCCCCTCCTGACCCTTGGCAGGGTCTCAGCTGTCCCTAGCACTGACTCAAGCCCCTAGAAGGAAACTGCTTCCCCCTCTGAGCAGGCCCAAGGGACACCACGAGGCCCAGGACACAGTATGTGCCCTCTGCCCCCAAAGCAGGACTCTATCACACTGCTCCCCTCCAAACGGACAAACAACTATCCATCCTTCAAAACTCAAATTGAGGCATCTTCACAGTCTCCCCCACCCCACTGCCCCATCCCCATTTACACAGCCCCTTGTGAGCCCTCAGTCCAGTTATATATGATATATTCCATTGGGTTGTGACTGACAGGGCAGAATCTGTCCCCAGTCGTTGACAGAGGTGGTCCAATTTGTGTTTGTTCAGGCATTGGAGTTAGCAGTTGAATGAAGAAACAAACGACATCTACCTAAAGACCAGGGAACCTGATGGCTAGAGCAGCTGTGAGAAAGCTTGCCTGACGTGGGATCCAGCCCTAATAGCTCAGAGAGAGAGCTGAGGCCTGCAGTGGATGGAGGTGTCTGGGTACAGAGCAGGAGAGGGACGGAGCAGCTGGTCCGCAAGGGTCCTCGGCACTTCACCTTGCTTCCTCTCTAATCTGCCCCACTTACCCAGAAAGGACTTGCCAACCAGATGGAGAGAAACAGAGCCACAGCTGTAAATCACAGAGCCTTCCGAGCTGTCCCAGTGAGGTATCCAGGGGCCCGGGCCCCCTGCCTGCTCCAGCCTCCAGGCTTGGCTCCCGGGAGAGCTGCCCCCCACCCGTTCCCTCTCTCTAGCCCCAGAACAGAGCAAGCTGTGTGTGCTTGCTGGCACTGCTCCCTCCCGCCTCCCAGAGCAAACACAAGCCCAGAGTCCCAGGCACAGCCAGGCCCCGCAGCCCTGGCTAGATCCAGCCCCGTGGGGGTGGGCAGTGCAAACCATGGCCCCTGTTGAGGAGAGCCAGCACCTTGTGCCTCCTGACTTCAGCAGAGACCCAGATTGGTCCCCAGAACACACTCTGCCACCCACAAGAGCTCAGAAAGCTAATAATGAACGCTTCCCAGCCGGGGTAGCCAGTACCTACTGGGCCTGCAGAAGTCTGCTGCGGCTTGGCAGGGCCTCCTCATAACTGCCTGGGCCAAGGTAAGGGAGTCCTGAGCCTCAGGGAAGAACCCACTCGCCCTACCTAAGGCAGGTAGGTACCCCCCACCTCGGCGCAGACCAGCCCCTACCCTTCCCAGAAGCTGGGGGCATGCCACTGGGAGGGAGCACTGCCACCCTGCCCTGCCCATCCTCCTGAGTCACAGGCTGCGCCCAAGGGTTTCTTCTCCCAGCAGCCCCTCCCCATCCTCCCTAAGCCCTAAGATGTGAAGGCTCAGGAGTGGGCGGCCCATTGGTCCAGAGAGTGGTGCCTAGGCTAGAGCGGCTGGGACCAGCAGCCAGAGCCGCCCCAGAGGGTGGGGGAAGGGGTGGCGCAGGGAGAGGGGAGGAGGCAGGGCCAGGGAGGGGCATAACAAAGGGGCACTTTTGGAAACCCGACCTGCAGCCCGAGGTGCCTGCTCCCTGATGACGCACTCCAAACCCGGAGCCTCCACACCAGACCTCGGAGCCCAGGGGCTGCCCGTCTCTGGCCTCAACCCTTTTGGACGGCGCCCTTCGACCGGCCCTCTTGCCGGCCCGGAGCTACACAACTCGGAGCCGGTGGAGCCCACGCGGAGCGGCCGGGCCAAGGCCTAACCATGGAGGCTTTAGGATTTGTTGGCCAAACTTGTTGAACTTGGTCTGGGCGGGGGTGGGGCCAGTCGATCACCGCTGAGGGGAGGGGGCGCACCCTGCCGGGACAGCCCGGCCGTGGACTCCGGAAGGTGACCCGGGATAGCGGCCCAGGAATTAGGGCTCTTTGCAGAGAGCGAAGGGTCCCCGGGCAGCGGGGCCCCCAAAGGGCGTTTGGCGGCCTTTGAAAAGCCCCAGGAGATGGTGTGCCCCTCCACCCCCGACGTCCCCGTCTCCACTGCCAGCCTGGGAAATTGCGGGGTGTGCGGCGCAGCAGATGAGACGCCCGCTCCACTCGGCGGCACCTATTCCTGTCCCCGCACGGAGTTGGGTAGCCGCGGGTTCCCAGAGCGGGAGTCGGTCCCATTGCAAACTTTAGGAGCGGGAGGAGAGGGCGGGCTCTCCCGCCGCCGCCTCCCCGTGGTTCCCGCCGGGGCAGCACTCACCGCGTCCTCCCTGGGCGTCTCGGAGGGTGGGGGTCCGGCCACGCTCCGGCCAGAGTCCTGCCGCTCTCGGGCCGGGGCCGCCGCCTCCCGGAGCGCGCCCGGCCCTCCCCCGGGAAGCCCGGCCCCCGGCCCCGCCCTCTCCTCGCCGCCGCGGCCCCAACCCCACCCGCCACAGGCTGGGGCGCAGGGGCTGCAGGCATCGCGGCGACCGGCTGCTCCTCGAGCGCGGGCCGTGGGTATCGACTCTAACAGGAGAAGCGCCAGGGCCCGCTCCCCAGGGTGGCGCCGCGTCGCTCTATAGGGAGTCAGATTTCGGCTTTGCCCTTACCGGCCTTTGCAGAGCCTGGGAGACTTGTGGAAGGGGGAAGGGATGGGGCCTGCCGTGGCACCCCTTGGAGGGAGGCCTCGGGTCTACACTGCCTTCCATTTTATTTGCTGAGCATAGCTTTCTTAGAAGTTCGTTCCAGCGAGGCTCACAACCACCCTCTTTTAAGCATTAGGATTCCCATTGTACAGATGCAGAAACTGAGCCTCAGAGACCTTCCTCAGCTTGCAAGAGAGCTGTAGTCGGGCAAGACCCTGAACTCCAAACCCGTGCCCTTTCCATGTGCAGCCCTGCCTGCCAATCTGGAGGCGCATTCTGTGGACTGGGTAGGACACGCGATGGGGTGGGGCAAAAAGGCATGAGCTCCTCCCGCTCCGTGTTCTTATTCCCAGATTTTGTACCAAGATTCATTCTTAAATCCCTTCGTCCCTGCACTCCCTTTGTCAGTCACCAGCCTTGGTAGATTTTTCCAGATCGCCACGATACCACCCGACTCTTAATAAGTCCCTTCTTCCTCACCCCCTTAGCCCCCACCCCGGGATTTTTTCGCAGCCAGCCCGTCTGTTATTTATATCCACTGGAGCGGTCCAAGAATTTTCAGAGGCTGACCTAATCGCCACCTGCTTGACCTCCCGGTCCCACCCTACACCCCCCACCCCCCACCCCCACCCCCACCCCCCCCCGCGGATCCCTTCTGGGCCGGGAGACCCGGCAACCGAGCCCTACCCCTAGCAGAAGAGAGGGGGCACGGGCGGGCTAGCAGGGTCCGAGGCACCGGGCGCTCAGAGGGTCCAGAGGGTGCAAAATCCCTCGGGGAATGGGAAGCCGCCTCGGACTCCAAGGAGTGCGCCCCCAGGGGGACGGTGCGGTGCTCTGGAAAGCCAAAGGCCAGGCTGTTCTCTCTCCAGCACGTACTCTTGGTCCCCACTCCCCGCCCCTCCACCACTCCCTGAGGAGCGTGAGTGCGTGTGCGCGGATTTTTAAACTGCAGCTTTAAAAATAGCAGAAGTATGTTGTTTCTGAATCCGAGAGGAGTCACTGACGCGTTCTTTACGCAGATAAATCCGCTCATGAAATGGAAAAGGGCCCTGAAGAGAATGAATGAGGGTAATTTCAGGTGGTAGTATTAGCCGCTGAGGATTGAGTTTCTCCCCAGTCCTGGCAGGAGGGTGGAAATGGGCATCCAGGACGTACCGTGTTTGGCAAATCCTACCTGAGTAGTGGATCCTGGCCTTGTCGCTCACAGGGTGTGTACTCAGCAGGATGTGGCTTCTGAAACCAGTTTCAACACCTAGTCTCTGTTGGGGCATGAAAAAGCCACTTTTCTTCATATTTCTGTTTCTACCTCTATGAAACACGACGTGTGACCCGGCTGACCTCCCAAATGGGCCATGTGCCCTAGCTAATTAATGATCGTAAAAGCTGTAAATGAGAGGAGCTGGGGTAATATATAATGACAGCTATAGTGTTCCGTACTATTTTAAATCAGTTAATATCCCACCTAGTGCCTCGAGGCCTTTAGGCACCTAGACAGAAAGTGTGAAAACACAAGAATGAAATTAATTACAGGAACCGCCTCTTAAAACCCCATTAAAAATAAAGGCTGCAAGCCAGACTGGCACCTGGGGAAGCCAGGCCAGAGACAGACTCCGTAAACAAGGCTGTTCGTCAGATCTCAAGGAGAAGGAGATATGGAGTGGAAAGCATCTGGGTTCCCTTAGATTCAAATCTGGAAGCTGAAAGCAGAAACGTTGCAGCTGATTTTAAATGCCCCTAAGGTACTGCAGGGAGAAAAAATAAACCAAAACCCAGAGCACACTGAGCTGCTTCAAAGGTGAAAGGAGACAGAGCTGCCTCAGGAAAGCCAGGCCCCTGCTAGTGCTGCCTGCAGGGCTCAGATTTCTATGCCCTGTAGCCAGAAAGCCCCGGCACACTCACATGGCCCTATGAGCGCAATACCCAACTTGAACGGAGTTCAAGATGAGATGCCTGAGGGGCACCTGGGTGGCTCAGTCGGTTAAGTGTCCAACTCCTGGTTTTGGCTCAGGTCATGATCTCACGGTTTGGGAGTTGAGCCCACATCAGGCTCTGTGCTGACAGGGGGAGCCTGCTTGGGAGTCTGTCTGCCTTCCTTCTCAGTCCTTCCCCCATTCGCATGGTCTCTGTCTCTCTCAAAATAAAAATAAATAAACTTAAAAAAAAAAAAAAAGATGAGATGCTCTAGGTCAGAGGGCTGGATAGACAGAAACCTAGAAAGGCAGCTTGGTTCAGGGCACCAGGGGTGGGGGGGTCTGGGGGGGTGCAGATTGGTCCAAAGCCCAAGCTCACAGCACTCGCGGGCTCACTCACCTTGAGTTTCTGGAATGTGCTAACCACTGTACCTTTATTTGTTTATTTATTCATTCAGTCATCCAGTCAAGAAATCATTTGCATTTTTGTTCTATGCTAAGCCATATGTTAGATATTGAGAATACGAGATAAACAAGGCAGAGCCTTAAGTGCATGATAGTGATACAGTGTGGGTAGGAAGTACTTTGGGAAAACAGCAAGAGACCACCCTTGGCCCGGTGATGACACTTGATTGATCTTGATGAGCAGGAATTAGTCACAGGCAGAGGCATTCTAGGCGGGAACACCAGGGTGTGCCAAGCCCCAGAGGTGTTAGCATATGACTTGGTGATCCAACAATTTTTTGGAATCTACCCTAGACAAACATGTGTAGAAGTGCAAAAAAGGTACAAGGATGTTTGCCTGTAGTATCGTTTGCAGTGAGGGAAAACTGGAAACTAATGTCCATGAAGAGGGTGCTGGCTGGCAGGTCACCAAGGTGCATCGGCCAAACAGTGCCAAGAGGCCCTGGCCCACAGACTCCCTCTGGGGACAGGCTGATGGAAACATCCCATCACTTGACAGCTGCACTAACACGTAACCACTCGCTATTTGTCGCTATTTCACACTTGTAGTTAGGAACTGAATTTTTAAGTCAATTTAATTAACTAAAAATTTAACAGCCACGTGTGGCTAGTGGCAACTGTACTGGACAGTTCTGGTCAAGAATATCTAGAATAGTGAGTTCAGGACGGGGTGTAGGCAGATGGACGATGAAGCTGGGAAATGAGATTGAATAGTGAAGGTTTTGCAAGGTGGTTTGAAGGGGTTCCGACTTGATCCTATAGGCAGTGGGAAGTGTGCGTGTGAGGGGCTCGGTGAAATTTATCCAAAGAACTCTGGCGGGCAGCCTCACGAAGGCAGAGGAGAGCAGGCAGAGAGGGCTGCCGGCAGGCTTTGTCTTTTCAGAAGGCTGCTGTGTTTCTCTCCGTGGCCTCTGGACATTGCCCCAGCATTCCTGACGGGCAGCTGAGTAAAGTATTCTGGTTCAACAGCTATGTTTTTAAGATCTCCGGCAACCCCAGGTAGAAAAACTGGTTGGAGTTATCGAGAGGGGTTAACCTCAGTGGGGGAAGCTGTTCTGGGCAGGAAGGACAGCAGATGGATGGTATTAGAGTAAGAATGCATAGCAGGCTTCAGCGGAGCCTGTAGAGAAAGCTTCTCCAGGGTCAGGAATTCGCCCGGGGCAGATTCTTTGGAAGGTACCAAGGAGCTATACCCAGTCCAGGTTTCAGCTCAGTAGGCGGATGGTCTGCTCAGGAAGGCTGCCCTGGTTCATTCGGACCCTACTCCGAAGACCACTGGGGGCCTCCTTATTTCAGAGAGAAATTCTAGTGGAGGATGCATTGATTTAGCTAGCTTTCACACCCAGTCTGCCAGACACCAGGCTGGGTGCTTGGTCCACAATGCAAGTAAAGCAGACACGCTCCTTGACTTCATGTGGTTGTCCACTAAAACCAAATAAACGCGGCCCACACACATAGTTACAAATCGTGATAAGTGTTCTCAAGGGAAAAAAAACCCCTTTGGGGCGCCTGGGTGGCTTAGTCGGTTAAGCATCCCACTCTTGATTTCAGCTCGGGTCATGATCTCACAGTTCGTGGGTTCGAGCCCCACATCAGGCTCTGTGCTGACATGACAGAGCCTGCTTGGGATCCTCTCTCTCCCTTCTCTCTCCCTCTCGAATAAATAACCATTTTTTTTTTTAATTTTTTTTTTTAACCTTTATTTATTTTTGAGACAGAGGGAGACAGAGCATGAATGGGGGAGGGTCAGAGAGAGGGAGACACAGAATCGGAAATAGGCTCCAAGCTATGAGCCATCAGCCCAGAGCCCGACGCGGGGCTCGAACTCACGGACCGCGAGATCGTGACCTGGCTGAAGTCGGACGCTTAACCGACTGCGCCACCCAGGCGCCCCTCGAATAAATAACCATTTTTAAAAAAATTAAAGGAAAAAAAACACTTAGGATACAGTGCTATGAGAGAATAACAGGGGAAACATAAATTCAGTTAGAGGAGGGTCAGAGAAGACCTCTTTCAGGAAGTTTCAGCTTCTCTGCCCCAAAAAAGCCTCCAAAGACCCCAAAGACAAATGGAAGTGAGCCTCGTAATGAGGGAACCACCGAGGAGAGCGCACTCTATGCTAAAAGATTAATGTGTGCAAAGGCCCTGAAATGGGAACTTGACCTTCTGGGAAAGAAGGTAAGGTGGGTAGGGCATGGTGAATGAGAGAGTGAGAAGTCCGGGGTGAGGTAAGAGAGGCAGGCAGCACCCAAACACTGCAGGCTTTGTCTTATTCTGAATGCAGGATTTAAGCAGAAGAGTGACAGACTGTCTTTCTGGATGTTGTGGGAGGAATAGATACAGAACAGGGCACCAGCAACCCGTAGCCTGGATGGAACACGAGCGAAGAATGGTTTTTACATGTCTAAATGGTTGAAAAGAATTAACAGAGGTATATTTTGTGATATGTGGAGGTTATAAGGAATTCAAATTTCAGTGTCCATAAAGTTTAATTGGAACACAGCCACACCCACTCGTTTACATATTGTCTATGACTGCTTCCACGTTGCAATGGCGGAGTGGAGTAAATTGCAATGGGGATTGCATGGCCAGAAAAACCTAAAATATTTACTATCAAGCCCTTTACACAGAAACTATGTGGCCTCTGTATTAGAGGGAGACTAAAAGAGGGAGACCAATTAGGAGGTCACTTCAGTCATCCAGGTACTGGGGATAGGGACTTGTTGTAGGGGCTTGCTCAGTGTATGGATTGAAGAAGTATTCGGGCGGAAAAAATCAATGGAACTTGATGATGGGTTAAATGTAGATGGTGAGGGAGAAGTACATTTCAAAATGAATCCCAACCTGTGATCTTGGATTGGATTCTGGTCCGGAGTAGGACATTAGCGGGGCACTTGGGAAAATTGGAATAAAATTTATAGATTAGATAATAGTGTTTTTAGTACTCACTTTCTCTCTCTCTCTCTCTCTCTCTCTCTCTCTCTCTTTCTCTCTCTTTTTAAAGTAGGCTCTGTGCCCAGCGTGGGGCTTGAACTCACGACCCCTGAGATCACAGAGTCTACCAACTGAGCCAGGCAGGCGCCCGGTAATTTTCTCATCTTGATCATTGTATTGCAGTTACGTCTCACGTTACACTCAGGATATTAGGGAAGAGCGTATGGAAACTCTTTGTAAACTTTTCTTCGCCACTCTTTGTTAAGTCTGAAATTCTGTCAAAGTGAAAAGTTTAAACATAAAACAAATGCAAATGACTTGCAGGTGTTTACCTTGAGTCCCGAGGCAGAAATGCCAGGGAGGGGAAATGTGACCGAGGCAGGGGAAGAGCAGAAAATCAAGACTTCACTTTTGGATACAGTAGGTTGAGACGCTGAGATGTCCAAGTGGCTGTGTCAGGAAGGCAGAGCCAGATTATTCCGGACGTCACCTATGAGCCAGGGGAAGGGATAGAACCCATGCAAGCCAACCTCAGACAGGGGGGCTCTGTGCCTGAGGTGAGGCGGGCCACAGTGAAGCAGGCGACGGGGGGGGGGGGGGGGGGGGGGGGGGGGGGGGGCATGCGCATGGAGTGTCTGTGGCTTGGCACGCGTTGTGTCCCGCGCTTTGGCCTCTGAGCCTCGCAACAACCCTCTCCAGGAGGCCTAATTCTTCCCAGTTTACAAAGGAGAAGACTCAGAGAGGTGCTAAGATTTCTCAAAGACCCAGCAAGGATATGGGAGAGTGAGAGCTGTCTAACCCCACCACCAGTGAGTCGCTCTCCCACTTGGTGATGCGGACTGAACACCCACGGCAGAGACTGGGTATGTTAGTTTCCTGCAGCTAACAAAGTAGCACACACTAGGTGGCTTAAAACAACAGAAATTTCTTCTCTTCTAGTTCTGGAGGCCAGAAATCCAAAATTAAAGTATCAGCGGGGGTCATGCTCCCTCCCCAGGCTCAGGGAGTGGGAGGTGGGGAACGCGGGGGAGGGAGTGGAGAATCTTGCCCTTCTCCTAGCTTCTGGTGGCTGCCAGCAATCTGGTGGTCTTTGGCATACCGTGTATCACTCCGATCTCTGCCTCTGTCTTCACATTGCCTTCTCTGTGTGTTTGTCTCTCTGTCTCATTCCCCCTTTGCCTCACTGTTTTTATTTGCCTATTTATTTATTTATAACTGCTTTATTATTTATTTTTGAGAGAGACAGAGTACAAACGAGGGAGGGTCAGAGAGAGAGGGGGAGACGGAGGACCCGAAGCAGGCTCTGCACTGAGAGTGTAGAGCCTGACGTGGGGCTCGAACTCACCAACTGTGAGATCACGACCTGAGCGAAACCAAGAGTCCGACGCCTAACCAACCGAGCCACCCAGGTGCCCCCTCACTGTTTTTATTCTTTGACTCGTTTTATTTTTATTGAATTATAGTTGACACACAATGTTACATTAGTCTCAGGTGTGCAACACAGTGATTCCACAACTCAACAAGTTATGCTATGGTTTGTTGTTGCTGTGGGGTTTTTGTTGTTGTTTGTTTTTAATTGTTTGAGAGAGAGAGGGAAAGAACGCGTGTGAGCTGGGGAGAGAGGCAGAGGGAGGGAGAGAGAGAGAGAGAGAGAGAGGGAGGGAGGGAGGGAGGGAGGGAGGGAGGGAGGGAGGGAGGGAGAGAGAATCTTAAGCAGGCTCCAGGCGCTCAGCACAGAGCCCAACAGGGGGTTCAATCCCACACCCTTGGGATCATGACTCAGACGCTCAACCAGCTGAGCCACACAGCCCCTGCTGTTGCTGTTGTTAATTGAAGTAGAGTTGACACACAATGTTGTATTACCTCTGCCTCACTCTTATAATGACATTTGGACCTGGATTTAAGACCTACTGGGATAATAATCCAGGATGATCTCCTCACCTCAAGACACTTAAATACATCTCCGAGGTCCTTTCTCTACGTAACATTCTCAGGTTCTGGGACTTAGGATGTGGATTTCTCTTTTCAGGGACCACTACTCGACCCGCCACACCAGGCCAGCTATTAGCCTTGGAAATCTGTAAAATGTGACATGAACTTAAAAAGCAAGCCATCTTTCGGAATTGTTCATCCAGTTCCACTAATGTGCCTCTTTGCAGACAGAGTACAGCAGCAGCTTCAATGCTGCCACCACACATGTGGCTTGGTCTTCTAGGCGGCCTATAATTACAAAACTTTCAGACTCCAGGGCCTGATGACACAGGGAGAATCAAGCACAAAGGACAGTAAACGTGTCTGCGAGGATGCCCACTGGAAGTCTCAAGTGTTGGGGAGGCTGTGAGTGTATCTGTACCACGATACCCCCTCCAGGCTATTGGCTTCACCAATAAGAACCACAGCTCCCCATGCCGCCCACTGCCTTCCCCGACAGAAACTCAGCTGTGGTTCCTTGGGCCAGTTTTTTGTCACATGTTCCTGGAGTTACAATGTCATAGTAGGGACAAGAGCCAAAGCAGGGCCGTGGAGGCTGGGGTGGGAGAAGGGAATATAAGGGGATGTGAATGTAGCTCTCCCAGACCCACTAGCATGTGACTCATCTACCCATAGGCAACTGGCTTGGCTGTAACACAGAGAGAACCGTTTTTATTCCTGCCACTTGGGATTTTTGCAGTCCTTGGAAGAGAGTGAGCAGAAGGCACTGCCAGAATTCAAACCCCTGGTTTCTGATTCTCTGGTCCCCCCTCTTCCACTGGTGGCTACCTGACTGGTGGAACGCTTAATGGCAAAGAGCATTACCTTTATCAGACCTTATCAGTAAATAACATATCGCCAGGAGATTATATAACAAGCTCTATTTGTAGAACACTTTACAGTTTGCAAAGCACTTTCCCATATACTATTTCAGTACTCTGGCAGTTGCCCTGCAAATCTGGCTGCCTAGAGAAGTTTCCTGGCATCCCGTATCTATGGTATTTCATGACAGGGTATTGATTTAGAGTGTGGATTGTGCCTCATGCCCCACAGCAGAGACAGAAGGTGGGGGTTTTTTTCTCTTTCTTTCTTTTCTTTCTTTCTTTCTTTCTTTCTTTCTTTCTTTCTTTCTTTCTTTCTTTCTTTCTTTCTTTTTTTGTATTTACACAGCTGTCTGACACTTCCAAAGCTACCCCAAATATTTATTGACTTTGAGAGAGAGAGAGAGAGAGAGAGAGAGAGAGAGAGTGGGGGAGGGCTAGAGAGAGAGGAAGAGAGAGAGATTCCCAAGCAGGCTCCACGCTGTCAGTGCAAAGCCTGATGTGGGCCTCAAACCCACTAACCATGAGATCATGACCTGAGCACAAATCAACAGTTGGATGCTTAACCGACTGAGCCACCCAGGCACCCCTATAGTTTTGAAAATGGATGCTATTCCCAGAGGGTAGGAGTCATGCTCTCAGTTAGCACTATTACAGAATTTATTCATATTTGGGCATTTAAATACGTATTGGAGATGCCAAACAACAGGGACCCTGGATGCTGTATTCCGTCTGTCTCCAATCCTTTTGGAGGAATTTAAACCTCGGTCCCCTGCAAGCCCTGCAGAATCCTCGAGGCTGTCATTTGCAAACCACTGGATGCAGTAACTGTGTGTGGGAAGCCAGCACATACCATCCTTGTGGATTACGGATAGCTTTGCAGACTCAGCAGAGTTTTTGGATCCATAGACAGCCTGATCAGAATCAGAGTCATGTACCGGCCTGCACCAGAGAAATGATTCCTACTTGATGGAAATTTTCCACAAGGAGGCCAGAGTTGAAAGCAGTCGCTGGTTTCTGCTGCTGTAATAGCAAGTCACAAGATCCCGGCTTTTAAAACTGGAAGGGATCTGAAAGACCACCGAGTACCTTGTCCTGATTTCATGATGATGAAACTTAGGCACAGAGAAGTGAAATGAAGAACCCAAGATACATGATGTAAGAACAGTGCTCTTCCCACTGTGCTATATTATCTGTTCCAGAAAACACATAAGCCACATACTGTTTTGCAGATCAAAGAAACTGGCATTATTGAGGGTCATGCTCGTGGTCTGCCCGGCTTCCAGTGTGAACACGAGACGTTAATTTGCTATCACCAGCAGCTTTTGAATGAATTGCCTTGTGATGCCTTATGTCAAAGATAGTGTCACAGATAAGACCAAAACACCTATAAACAGTTTCATAGCACAGCCTCTCTGTGGCATGAAACCAGAGCAATGCTGTACCATTCACCTCATTATCAGGTTAGCAGCATCACAAAATACGTATTAAATTTTTTTAAATCCTTATTTATTTTTGAGAGACAGAGACAGAGAGAGACAGAGAGAGAGACAGAGCATGAGCAGGGGAGGGGCAGAGAGAGAGGGAGATACAGAAGCCGAAGCAGGCTCCAGGCTCTGAGCTGTCAACACAGAGACCAACGCGGGGCTCCAACACACTGACCGCGAGATCATGACCTGAGCCGAAGTCCGACACTCAACCGACTGAGCCACCCAGGCGCCCCCCCCCCCAAAATACTTATTAAATACTTTTGTCCGCTCTGCACCTGATGGTTCATCAGATGGGAACGGATGACATTAAGTCCCCAGGAAGTCATTTTGTGGTGAAACACAGCAAAACCCAGGGTAAAAATACCCCAAAGCACAATCTGAAACAAAATACTTTACTGGCATGTTCAAGGCAGGTTTCCATACTCACACGTAGTTTTTTTAATTCACCGTGGAAAAGCTCCCCAAACCTAAAAACAGATTCTGGGAAAACCTGGCATTAAGCAGGACATTTCCTCTGCTCGTGAATCCATCACAGCTAATTATTACCTCCACGTCCGTCTTCCCATTTCCTACTCTCTGCCTGGAATGTTCCTTCCCCACCCTCCCATCTCTCAAGATTCAGCTTAAGTGACCCCTTCTCTGGGAAGACTTCTTTGACACTGTTCTTTTAAACTTTACTCCAAGCTGAGTTAGTGTCCTTTTTCTGTGCCTACCCTCAGCCCCACCAGAACCCAATGCTTCCTCTCTCACTAAGCTTATCACATCCTATTGTAGTTGTAGGATTACCTGTGTCCCCCATGATTAAAAAGCACACTCCAGGGCACCTGGGTGGCTCAGTTGGTTAAGTGTCTGACTTCAGCTCAGGTCATGATCTCACAGTTTGTGGGTTTGAGCCCTGTCTCGGGCTCTGTGCTGACAGCTCAGAGCCTGGAGCCTGCTTCAAATTCTGTGTCTCCCTCTCTCTCTACCCCTCCCCTGCTCTCACTTTGTCTCTCTCTCTCTCTCTCTCTCTCTCTCTCAAAAATAAACATTAAAAAAATAAAAAAAACAAAAAGCACACTCCGTGGGGGCAAAGAGCACTTTTTATTTCAGCATTCTCTTTCACTGGAATAGTGCCAGGAACAGAACTTTTGATAAATGTCAGTAGAATGAATGAAATTTGAATTCTGCCTGCCATTCAACTTCCCCCTCCATCTGGTCTCTCTTTGAACAGATCCTCAGTATGACCAACTTTCTCCTCTTCAAGCTGCCTCCTGCCGTACTTATAAATGTCAATGCCTCCAATCCAAACACCATCAAGAACACCCCTGTTGGGATACCTGGTGACTCATTCAGTTAAGCACCTGACTCTTGACTTCTGCTCAGGTCTTGATCTCAGGGTCGTGAGTTCAAGTCCCGCATTGGGCCCTGTACTGGGAGTGAAGTCTACTTAAAAATACTTAAAAAAAAAAAAAAACAAACAAAAAAACAAAAACAAAACACCCCTGTAGGTGAACTTGTGGTTTATTGCTCATTGCAACAGAGAATACATATGGTGGAACATTGCTTTAAGAAGGTATTAGGAAGGACTTATAGGATTTGGTTTGTGTTGGAAGATTTGGATAAGGTTCAGGGGAGTGGGGCTCTGCTCTGGATTAAAGGAGATGGGGGTAATTCTGTGACTGAGTATCAATAAATCTTATCTGCAAGGTGGAAGGAATGAAGGAAAGCTAAAGCTGTGATTGGCCAAGAAGCTGCTTTCATATTAGCCGAACTAATAGGGAGATGTTTGGTTATTTTTGTGGTTTGGGCAATGTTCTTACTTTTTCCTGTGGTCAGACATGTGTGGTCATGTTTTAGCCTTGATCTATCATGGTCACAGAGTGGACTTATCTGGTGTTTTGTGCAATTGTTTATTTCGACAGAACACCAAGGTCTAACTGATACCAGGCCAGCTCTCTTTCTCAAACCTCATGCCCATTCCTTTTACCAAGCTGACCCCCTGCCTCAGATACTCTCCTCCCTCCTCCAGCCAAACCCTATTTAAATTCAAATTGAACTCCACAAAATTCCATCTTCCCTGTGAAGTTTTCCTAAATACTTCTTTCTCCATTGGATTATCTTTTCTGAATGCATCTAAAAGTCTTGGTTGGCATGCCACAATTTAGTATTCAACTGCCTTCACTCTGGAATGGTTTGGCTTGTTTCACGTGTATTTTTCTTCTCTGCTCAGTAGGTTGCAAATCTTTATAGGGGCAGGGTCATTTCCTACATTTCACTATCCCCTTAGAACTGAGCACCCTGCTGAGGTGAAACTAATGGCTGGTGTGAATAAAGGGGGCGACTCTGCATCTGTGACACAGCTCTGAAAACACAGCCACAAGCCAGCAATGGAAAAGCCACCAGCTTGCCTTTCCCCTTTTTAACACTCTGACCTTTTATCTTCCCATCTTTCCATTAAGAAACCATGTTTGAATTTTTCTTTTGGAGCATTCATTTCTTCCCAAGTGTTACTTTTGGAAATGTCTTCTGTCCCTAACTGACCTTTAGTACAGGATCTGCATTGTTGTCTCTTCTCACCCTTCCAAAGACCTGGCGGATAGCATGAAAAGCCCAGCAGTCCCCCACTAACAGAAGCTCCTGCCTGGCTCATCGTCGCAGGAAGTAGGATGCATGTGAACTGTCTCCTCTGGGGCCGTGCGGAGGGTCACCCACGAGGGCCAATGCCCAGGACTTTGGCTTAAGTCAGGGCACAAGACCTCTAAGCCTGATTAGCCTACACGCCCTCCAGCCCATCCCTTACTCCCTAGGCGGACACTCAGCAGGTTTAGGGAAAATTTAGTTGAAAGCTGCAAGTTTCAACCACTCTGCACAGAAAAGCTGACATTCGGGGGAGGTGAGGAAACAGAAGCGCGGACACCTATGGCAAAGCAGGCGGGCGGGAAGAACTCGATTTCCACCACAGGGCGGTGGCGAGTTTTCTACAAAGCCGCCTATGTCCAGGACCAGCCAATCCTAAAGCCCGAAAGGGCGTGATCACCAATTAAAAGGCAGAGAAGGCGGAGCCGAAGCCTTGATTGGCACCTGGTCTCCTGTGGACTGGCTGAGGCCTGGCAACGCGGAGTCTGAAGAGGCTTCAAGTTGGGTGCTCTAGCCGTGGCGGCCATCTTTATTTCTGGCAGATCAGCTGATGGGCACCAACGCGCCCAATTTAGAGGCGAGGCGTTGGGTCTTTTTCTAGGGAGCCCATGAGCCCCTCCCCTCGCGTGCCTCTCTGAGACGGGGCGGGCCGGAGCAGGAAGCCAGATTGAACGCAGTGAGGCTGTTTGGCGGGAAGTTGGCTTAGTTCCCTGGTCCCCGCCTAGTTTCTCCCCAGAGGCTTCTCAATCTTCCCTCCTTGATCTCGGCATAGGGCACAGTACCCTTTCGCACGGAGGACGCGATGGCTCCCAGGAAACGCCCAGAAACCCAGAAGACCCCCGAGGTGGTTGTGCGCCCCAAGACCAGGAGGAGCAGAAGCCCCCGGGAGCTGGAGCCCGAGGCCAAGAAGCTCTGTGTGAAGGGCCCCGGTACTGCCTGCGCCTGCTGCTTTAATAATTCCGCCTTTGGGGGTTCTCACGCAGGAGGCTGGAGTGGGGGGGTGGGTGCTGTTGGTTTCCTGAGGCTATCCCAAGTTTTAAGGATGCCTTGGGCTGTGCATTTTTCCGCAGGTCCTTTGACACCACAGAGCTTGGGCTTAACCCCTCTCAGGTGATGGGAAGAGGCAGATGAGCTCCATTACATAAGACACAACGGACTTTTCAAATTCCTGTGTACCAGGATTTTTACACACTGAGGACTGCTTAAAATAATCCTACCTTGCCTGGTGGTGCGTGTGGTGAATTTCGGTAGTCATGGTTGCTAGCTGTGTGTCCTTGGTTTCCGCTGTGAGAATCTTCAATTTCCTTCCGTAGAAAACTCATTCTCTGAGGTTTATTGGGGCTTGAACCTGGGGCTATAAGGATTGGGTGGGCACAAAACACTGGAGCAGGGTGTTGTTGATGAAGTGTTTTTTGTCCCTAAGAAAAAGGAATTAATCGGTTGTCAAGAGGCTGGATTCATAGAAACCAGATCCTCAAGTACATCTTTATTCCTATTCTAAGTGGATCTATCTCTCCAAAAGTAGCCAGGCCAGACCCTCCGGATCCTGCTGGTTTCCCAAAGAACAGATTGGACTTGGGGCGAACAACTGGTCACCTCTACATTATTTTAATATAGGATTTAAAGATACTTCTCTTCCCAGTCACTTCTACCATGCTATCCTAAAATCTTTTTATTTTACATGATATGTGATTTTTAAATTGTCACCCAACCCTACCATGAGTTTTCCAACCTACTGGGAAGAGTTCTGTGTATACTTTACTCTTGGGTGTTTCTTTGGTTCCGTTCTCAGAAACCCTGCAAGGGTTTGTTTTCATATTATTTCATATTTAGCTTCACTTCCGAATTACTATTGGGGGAGTGTTTGGGGCAAGGGGCTGAATCCCTACTCACTATATTTTGTGCTGGCTGAGACTGAGCAGACCATGGAAAGGCCTTAAGAGGTAATGAGAGAGATTGGCTATGTAGAATGGAACAACAAAGCTTTCTTTCTGAGATTTCAGCAGGAAACCCTTCCGTGCGTGAGAGCAGAGAGGAAAATATGTGTCTGTTCTGCTTGGCAGGTTCTAGCAGAAGATTTGACTCAGGCTGCCTTTGGGCGGGGTTGGCTAGCCTTCAGGTCCCGCCATCATACACCAGCATCGTCAGGGCCCTTCACCACCATAAGCTGGGCAAAGCTGCCTGGCCATCACTACAGCAGGTGAGGCATTTCCTGGCTGAAGTGCTCGAGTTTCCCTCGTACCTTTTTACTATTGGGATGTTCTAAAATTAGATGCTCGGTTGGTTCAGCAGGTTGTCAGAGTGGTCAGATCACCTCTACCTTGGTGACTGACCTACTGGGCATTCAGCCAAGTAGAAAAGTCTTATGCTGTAAAGGTCCCATCTGGAATGCACTCTGCCCCCTTGCTTTCCAAGATTAGTTCATGCACATTGCAAATATTTTCACACACAGAGCCAGGCAGTTCACTTTCCTTTGGGGTGGGGAGGACTTGGCCCTAAGGCTCATCTATGGAGGAGGCAGAGATTGACAATTTACCCAGGACTTGGATTTTAACTCAACTTAATTTTTTTTTCTCTGTGTCAGGGTCTCCAGCAGTCCTTTGTGCACTCTCTGACTTCTTACCGGATATTCCAAAAGGCTGCCCCTTTTGACAGGAGGGCCACATCCTTGGCATGGCACCCAACTCACCCCAGCACCCTGGCTGTGGGTTCCAAAGGGGGAGATATCATGCTCTGGAACTTTGGCATAAAGGACAAACCCACCTTCATTAAAGGGGTGAGCAGTTCCCTGTGCCAGACAATAGTGCTGAAGAAGTGTTTGTTGAAGGGATGGAGAATTATCCAGTAACAAGGAGATGACTGGGATCAAAGTAACTAGGTATTTTCAAACAAGGAGATGGTGATGATACTCAAATCTTCATTGAGTGCCAGCCCTTAAAATATTAGAAGGTATAAAATGTTGGCCACCCTGTTGTAAGTTATCACATAGAACAGAATCCGAGCCCCTTCTTTTCTCTTGCCCTCATCTTCTGCTGTCTTTCCTCACTTCCTATGCTTTAGCCACACAAGCTATTTTTATTCCTAAACCTGCGTCATTGCTCTTGCTTTTCTCTTTGACTGGAGTGCTCTTTCTCTTGGTTTTCTCATGGCTGGCTCCCTTCAGCCATGACCATTCAGGTCTTGACTTGGTGTACTTCTTCAAACAGCTTTCGCTGACCACTCTGTCTAAAGTAGTCTCTACTTGACTCATTCACTCTGGTTCATTACCCTGCTTCATTTCCCCCACCGACAATGTTTATCAATATCTGAAATGTTTCACTTATTTGAGTGTCTTTGCCCATACAAATGTCTTTGGAAAGTAAGCTCCACGATAAGAGGGACCTTGTCTTTCTGGTTTACTACCATATCCCCAGTGCCTCGAACAATGTTTGGCCTAGAGTAGTAGCTGCTTTATTATATTTGTTGAATGAGTGAGGGCCTTGAAGTATAACTGGGTAGATGGGATATATACATACAAGATAACTTGCAATATAGATGCTAAATGCTACAGAATGTGAGAGAAGGAAGAACCCCTTGTGAATTAGAGTCAACAGAGAAGGCTCATGGATGAGTGGGGAGTGAGGAGGAATAATATTTAGGTAAATGGAGAGAAAAAGGACAAGCAGAGTGTGTTCAGGGCAAAGTTTGGCATAGCGCTTTCTAGGGATGGCCTTAATCGTGTTAATGTTTATCATCAATTGCTGAGGGGTGAAGGTGTTGGCCCCTCTACCAAAAAGAAGAGCTTTATTGTTATTTACTTATTTTTTCAGCTATAATATTGCCAGTTTATTTATTTTTATAATTATTTATTCATTTATTTATTTTTAATTTACATCCAAGTTAGTTAGCATGTAGTGCAACAATGATTTCAGGAGTAGATTCCAGTGATTCATCCCCTACATATAACACACAGTGCTCATCCCAACAAGTGTCTTCCTTAATGCCCTTTACCCATTTAGCCCATCCCCCAACCCACAACCCTCCAGCAACCCTTGGTTTGTTCTCTATATTTAAGAGTCTCTTATGTTTTGTCCCCCTCCCTTTTTTATATTATTTTTCCTTCCCTTCCCTTAGGTTCATTGTTTTGTATCTTAAATTCCTCATATGAGTGAAGTCATATGATATTTGTCTTTCCCTGACTGACTAATTTCGCTCAGCAGAATACCCTCTAGTTCCATTCATGTAGTTGCAAATGGCAAGATTTCATTCTTTTTGATTGCTGTGTAATAATACTCCATTGTATATATATATATACATATATATATATACATATATATATATATATATATATATATATATACACACACACCACATCTTCTTTATCCATTCATCTGTTGATGGACATTTGGACTCTTTCCATACTTCAGCTATTGTCGATAGCACTGCTGTAAACATTGGGGTGCATGTGCCCCTTCGAAACAGCAACCTATATCGCTTGGATAAATACCTAATAGTGTAATTGTTGGATCATAGAGTAGTTCTATTTTTAATCTTTTGGGGAACCTCCATACTGTTTTCCAGACTGGCTGCACCAGTTTGCATTCCCACCAGCAGTGCAAAAGAGATCCTCTTTCTCCGCATCCTCGCCAACATCTGTTGTTGCCTGAGGTCTTAATTTTAGCCACTCTGACTGGTGTGAGGTGGTATCTCACTGTGGTTTTAATTTGTATTTCCCTGATGATAAGTGACGTTGAGCGTCTTTTCATGTGTCTGTTAGCCATCAGGATGTCTTTGGAGAAGTGTCTGTTTGTGTCTTTTGCCCATTTCTTCATGGGATTATTTGTTTTTTGGGTGTTGAGTTTGGTAAGTTCTTCATGGATTTTGGATACTAACCTTTTATCTGATATGTCATTTGCAAATATCTTCTTCCATTCCATCAGTTGCCTTTTAGTTTTGCCGATTGTTTCCTTCACTGTGCGGAAGCTTTTTATTTTGATGAGATCCAGATAGTTCATTTTTGAAAAGAGAAAACCTTTCGTTTGCCCAGATGGAGGCTAACAAATGGAGGACTCTATTGTAAAAAGTGACACTCGGGGCTTAGAGCAGCAGCCACAGACTCACAGGCCTTAAAAAGCCAAAGAGAAAAAAAGAGTGATAGATGATGGGATCAGTGGTAAACAGGAGATGGTTGACAGGCAAGAATCTAGGTCTCGTGGTATCAGGTTTGATTTTTTCAAATGAACCCTGAAATCTTGATTTTTTTTTTTACATGAAATGTTCTGATTTTTAAAAATTGTGATGGAATACACAAAACGTACCATCTTGACCATTTTTAAGTGTATAGTCCAGTGGTGTTAAGTATATTGGAATTCTTGTATAGCCAGTCTCCAGAAGGTAAAACTGCAAAAGTGTTTGCAAAAGTGAAATTCTGTGCCCACTAACACTAACTCCCCATTCTTCCCTCTTCCTGTCCTTGGCAACCACCATTCTACTTTCTGTCTTTATGATTTTGACACTCTCATGAGTATCTCATATAAGTGGAACTATACAATATTTATCTGTTGGCTTATCTCACTTCATATAATGTCCTCTGGGCTCATCCATGTTGTAGCAGGTGTCAGAATTTCCTTTTTAAGGCTGAGTAATATCCCACTTCATATATATACCACATTTTGCTTATCCATTGATCTGTTGATGGACACTTGGGTTGCTTCTACCTTTTGGCTGCTGTGAATAATGCTGCTATGGACATGGGTGTACAAATCTCTCTTCAGGTCCCTGCTTTCAGTTCTTTTGGGCATATACCCAGAAGTGGAATAGAAGAGACAGACAAGGCCAGTGATGAACCCAGGATGAGTTTTCTTAAGTGGAGGCTCCAAAGCAGCCCATCAGAAAAAGCCAGGTTAGACAGCCTTGGGATGAGATGGATGTTCAAGAAAACAGGTGCTTGAAGCCAGAAGAAAGGCAGCCAGAGAAATGCTGTGCCCAGAGTTTGGCTTCCTGCCCAGCTGGTGAGACAGGTGACCACCAGAAGGGGCAGTTTTAAATTGAAGTCAAAACCCAGAACTCAGGCAGGAAGAGATTTGTTTTGTTTTGGTTTTTTCCCCTGGGAATCTAGGACATGGGAATAGAGAAATTTAAGAAGTACCTAAGGGTGTCCTCAGGGAAGAGCCACCTGACGAAAAGGAGAATGACATCTGCTTTGAACTTGTGCCAGGCTGAGACTGCTTTTGGTTTACATCACCCTTTATTATAATGTGCATTTAAGTGATGTTTCCTCACACCATGGTGGAGATTGGCCTGGACATTTGAATTTTTGGATTAGCAAGACGCTAGATTGGAACAGAAGAAGGGTATGGTGGTCTGGAGAACTGCCTGTCTTTACTCCCAGATACTGACAGAAAGTTGATTTGGCACCAGTGACTGGAGGAGAAGCAGTGCCTCATTTTGTCACTTCTTTTGTCCTCTGACCTTGGCTCTGACCTTTACATCTTCAGGCCCTTGGCAGGGAAACACATTACATTTTCAAAATGAAGATAACTTAGTTTTACTCTTATTATAAAATGATCTTTGGGGCGCCTGGGTGGCTCAGTTGGTTAAGTGTCCGACTTCTGCTCAGGTCACGATCTCACACTTTTTGAGTTTGAGCCCCATGTCCAGCTCTGTGCTGACAGCTCAGAGTCTGGAGCCTGCGTCAGATTCTGTATCTTACCCAAGTAAATAAGTGTACTTACTATTTTGAGAGAGAGAGAGCGCACGTGCAAGCAGGGAAGGAGCAGAGAGACTTATTTAAAAAAAAATAATTGTGAGGGTGCCTAGATGGCTCAGGTAGTTAAGCACCCGAGTCTTGATTTTAGCTCAGGTCATGATCTTACGGTTGTTGGTTGGTGAGATCCAGCTCTCTGTCGAGCTCCGTGCTGAGCGGGGAGCCTGCTTAGGATTCTCTCTCTGCCCCTCCCCTGTTCACATGCACACTCTCTCTCTTTCTCAAAATAAATAAATGAACATTAAAAATAAAAATAGGGGTGCCGGGTGGCTCAGTTGCTTAAGTGTCCAACTTTGGCTTAGGTCATGATCTCACGGTTCGTGAGTTCAAGCCCCGTGTTGGGCTCTGTGATGACAGCTCAGAACCTGGAGCCTGCTACTGATTCTGTGTCTCCCTCTGTCTCTGCCCCTCCCCCACTCACACTCTGTCTCTCTCTTTCTCAAAAATAAATGAACATTGAAAAAAAATTTTTTTAAATAAAAATAAAAATGATTGTGATTTGTTTGGTGTGTTTTTCTATATGTTTCTCCTGTTTGGGGTTCACTGAACTTCTTGGATCTATGGGTTTGTCATCAAATTTGGAAAATTCTAGGTCATCATTTCTTCAAATAGTTTCTCCCCTCTTTTTTTTTTTTTTTCCTCTGGGACTCCAATTACATACATGTTAGGCTACTAGGTATTGTCCTGCAGGTCATTGATTAACACTTTATTTTTTATTTTTTTTTTAAATTTTTTTTTTTTCAACGTTTATTTATTTTTGGGACAGAGAGAGACAGAGCATGAACGGGGGAGGAGCAGAGAGAGAGGGAGACACAGAATCGGAAACAGGCTCCAGGCTCTGAGCCATCAGCCCAGAGCCTGACGCGGGGCTCGAACTCACGGACCGCGAGATCGTGACCTGGCTGAAGTCGGACGCCCAACCGACTGCGCCACCCAGGCGCCCCAACACTTTATTTTTTAATCCCCTCCCCCTCATTTTATTTTGCATAGCTTCAACCGCATGTCTCAACTTCATTGATCGTCTACATCTAATCTGCTATTAATCCCATCCAATGTCTTTTTCTTTTCAGATACTGTATATCATCTCTAGAAGCTTAATTTAGGCCTTTTAAAATATCTTCCATTTCTTTTTTCATGTTCATTATTTCCTCTACTTTTCTTGACCATATAGAATATATTTATAACACTTGTTTCAATGTTTTTAATTCTATCATCTGTGTCACTTGTAAGGGTGTTTGTATTCACTGAGCTTTCTTCTGGTTATAAGTTCTATTTTCCTGCTTCTTTGCATGCCTGGTAATTTCTCATTGGATGCCAGACATTGTGAATTTTACATTGTTGGATGTTGGATTTTGTTGTATTCTTTTAAATATTGTTGGGCTTTGTTCTGGGACACAAGTACTTATAACCAGTTTGATACCTTCAAGACTTGCTTTTAAGCTTTGTTAATATAGTTACTATATTAGTTTCCTATTGATTCTATAACAGATTATCACAGTCTTGGTATCTTACAACAAAACAATTTTATTCTCTTACAGTTCTGGAGGTCAGAAATCTGAAATCATTTTTCTGAACAAATGTCAACACGTTGGCAAGGCTGGTTCTTTCTCAAGTTTCTGAGGGGAGAATTTGTTTCCTTGCTTTTTTCAGCTTCTTGTGGCCATCTGAACTCCTGAGCTGTGGTTTCTTCCATCTTAAAAGTGCGTCACTGCAATTTCTGCTTCTGTGATCACATTGCTTTCTTTTCTGACTGACTCCCCCTGTGTTGCTCTTATAAAGACTATTTGATTTCGATTATATCAGTCCCACCCAGACAATCCAAAATAATCTCCCCATCTCAATATCCTTAACTTAACCACATATGCACAATCCCTTTTGTCATCTAGAGTATTATTCATGGGGTCCATGGATTAGGGCATGGACATCTTGGGGACCATTATTTAATCTACCCCAGTTAGCATGGATTTAAGGAAGCCTATAGTCTAGGTATAAGTTGGCCTCATCCTGAGGCAATACTCTTCTGAAGACTCAATGTTCTGTATATTAAGTCTTTTCATTCTGGATGGTGAGAATACAGACTATTCTGAGGATTCTCCCCTATTTATTCATGGTGTTTCTCCCCACTCCCCTCCCAGCCTTGGGTAGTTTCCTCATACCCATTTACACATTAATACTTACCCAAAAGACTTGAGGGGATCCTTGTGAAAATCTCCAGAATGTCCCCTCTGTGTGTCTCCTCCCCAGAATTTTGCCCACAAATTCTTGCTATGTTGGCTTTCCTAAAATTCTGTCTTCTCAACTCAGTGAGACTGCTAGGCTGTGTGTGTCCTCCCTCTCGGTCTTGCTGCCTGGGTACTTTCTCCAAGTGCTAAGCTGGGACAGTTGTAGGACTATCTCTTTTGCTTGCCTCCTGTCTTGTGCTGCCTGCTGTCTAATCTCTGAGAACCTATTTCACTTTTCTTGTCCATTTTCTTAGTTGTTTAAGACAGGAAGATATACCTGTTTTCTGACACTCCATCATGGTTGGGAACAGAAATTCCCATTCATTGTAATAGTTTATCTGAGGATTTAACATTTTTGTCCTACACAGTCTTGTCACCTACAAATCACAAGAGTTGGGTTTCTTTCTTTACTATTCTTATACTTCTTTTTTGCCTTGTTCCATTGTCTTATTCTAGTACATTGCTGAATATTGACTCTAGCAGACATGCTTGTCTTATTCTTGATCATAGAAGGCTTTTATATTTTATCATTGAGCATGATTTCTTCTACTTTCTATTGTAAAATACACATAACATAAAATTAACCAGTTTTTAAAAGTTTGTTTCATTTTTAAAAAAATTTTAAAGTTAATTTGTTTTCAGAGAGAGAGAGAGAGAAAGAGAGATGTGGGAGGGGCAGAGAGAGAGAGACAGAGAGAGAATCCTAAGCAGGTTCTGCACAGTCAGTGCAGAGCCTGATGTGGGCTCAAACCCACGAACTGCAAGATCATGACCCGAGCTGAAACCAAGAGTCGGATGCTTAACTGACTGAGCCAGCCAGGCGTCTCCCCATTTTAACCATTTTAAGTGTACAATTCAGTGGCATTAAGTACTTTCACATTGTTGTGCAACTATCACCACAACCATCTTTAGAACTTGTACATCTTCCCAAAATAAAACTCTGTACCATTAAACAAAGACTCTTTATTACCCTCCCCTATATGCACTAATCTGCCTTCTGTCTCTAAAAATTTGAGTATTTGCGGCACCTGGTGGCTCAGTCGGTTGAGCGTCCAACTTCGGCTCAGGTCATAATCTTGTGGTCCGTGAGTTCAAGCCCCACGTCGAGCTCTGTGCTGACAGCTCAGAGCCTGGAGCCTGTTTCTGATTCTGTGTCTCCCTCTCTCTCTCTGCCCCTCCCCCACTCACTGTCTATCTCTGTCTCTCAAAAATAAATAAACATTAAAAAAATATTTAAAAATTTGACTATTCGGGTACTTCATATAAATGGAATCATGCAATATTTTTCTTTTTGGGTCTGGCTTCTTTCATTTAGCATAATGTTTTCAAGGTTCATCTATGTTGTAGCATGGATCAGTACTTCATTACTTTTTTATAGCTGAATAATGGTCCATCATACGGATTTGCCACATTTCATTTATCCAGTCATCTGTTGATGGACGTTTGGGTTGTTTCCACCTTTTGCTATTATGAATGCAACTGCTGTGAATGTATGTGTACAAGTTTTTGTTTGAATACCTGTTTTTACTTCTTTTGGGTATATGCATGGGAGCTTGTTTGTGTTTTAAAATTGTCTGTTTTTTAATATCCCTTATCAGATTATGTAAATTCCCCCTTTTATTTCTGGTTTGCCAGAAGCTCTTGTGAATGAAATTGTATCTCATCAAATACTTTTTTGTATCTCTTGAGATCAGCATATGATTTTTCCCCTTTATTCTCCTAATGTGATAAGCTACACCAATTGATTTTGTGTGTTTGTTTTGGTTTATTAATTATATTCCAATTTTTCACTTAAATTTTCTTTTTTTCTCATTTCTTAAAACCTTTCCAATTTTATCATCTCCAGCAAGTAATACTGCTTCTTAAAAATCATGGTAAAAGCACATAACATTTATCACTGAACATTAAAAAAAAAAAAAAAAATATATATATATATATATATATATATATATATATATATAATTTGTTTTAAGTTTATCTATTTTGAGAGAGAGAGAGAGAGACTGTATGAGCAGGGGAGGAGCAGAGAGAGAGGAAAACAGAATCCCAAGCAGGCTCTGCACTATCAGTGTGGAGCCCGACATGGGGCTTCTTGAATCCACGAACCATGAAATCATGACCTGAGCTGAAGTCAAGAGCCAGACGCTTAACTGACTGAGCCACCCAGGTGCCCCTATATACATACATTTTTCTAAGTTTATTTGTTTTTTGAGAGAGAAAAAGTGTGTGTGTGTGTGTGTGTGTGTGTGTGTGTGCATGAGTGAGTGAGGGAGGGGCAGAGAGAGAAGGAGCAAGAGAATCCCAAGCAGGCTCCATGCTGTCAGCTCAGAGCCTGACACCAGTCTCAAACTCATGAACTGTGAGATCATGACCTGAGTCAAAATCAAGAGTGGGACACTTAACCAGCTCAGCCACCCAGACACCCCAATCACCAAAACATTTTTAAGTGTACAGTAGGGTTAACTATATTCACATTATTATATAACAGAACTCTAGAACTTTTTCATTGTGTAAAACCGAAACTGTATACCCATCGGATAAGTTCCTCATTTTCCCCTTCCCTCAGCCCTTGGCAACCGCAATTAAGGCTTTCTGTTTCTATGAGTTAGAACTGCTTTAGATACCCCTAAGTTTTGATGGGCTTATTGTGGTTACATAGGAGAATGTTCTGCGTAGGAAATACACAGTAGAGTATTTGAGGGTGATTGGACATCAAGCTGGTAATTTATTATCAAATGCTTCCAGAAAAGCAGTTCTTTGTGCTAGTCTTGCAACTTTTCGAAGAGTTTGAGATGGTTGGAAAACAACAACAACAAAAGACTGATATTATTTCTTCCTTAAATGTTTAGTGTATTCAACAGTGAAGCTACCAGGATCTGGAATTTACTTTGCAAGAACATTTTTAGTTGTGAATACAATGCCTTTAATCAGACTATTCTGATTTTCTCTTTCATTTTCCATCCGTTTAGCAAATTCTAGGGATTTCCCCATTTCATCTAAGTTTTCAAATTTATTGGCATAAGATTGTTTATTATATCCTCTTATTATTGTTTAAAATGTCTAAGATTTCTACTGATGTCCCTTTTTTGATCTATTACATTGGTTATTTGTGACTTCTGTCTGGTCAGTCTCACCAGGGATTTATCAATTTTAGTAGTATTTTCGTTGAACCAACTTTTGTTTGTGGATTTTCCCACAGTATATTTGTTTTCTGTTTTATTCATTTCTATTCAATCTCCTACTTTGTTTTCCTGTTACTTTCATACCTTCTTGAGATGGATGTTTGAATCATTGATTTTTAGCCTTCTTTTATTATGGATAATGCTTCTATGAATATTTGTGTTCAAGTTTTCATGTGAACATACTTATTCATTTCTCTTGGGTATATGCCTATATGCCCAAGAGTGTACATTGATGAGACACACAGTAACTTTATGTTTAAGTTTTTGAGGAACTGCCAAACAGTTTTCCGGAGCGACTTCTCCATTTCACATTCCCACCAGCAGTGTAGGAGGGCTTCAACTTCTCCACATCCTTAACAACATTTGTGGGTTTTTTTCCAGCTTTATTGAGGTATAACTGACGAATAAAAATTGTGCATATTTAAGGTGTACAGTGTGAAGTTTTAACATATATGTACTTGCAAATGATTACCATGGTCAAGCGAATTCATCACCTCACATATTACCTTGTGTGCGTGCCACGAGCTGAGAACATTTAAGATCAACTCTCTTAGTAAATTTCAAACATATAACATACTGTTAATAACTGTAGTCACCGTGCTGTCCGTTAGAACTCCAGAACTTACTCATCCTGCATAATTGACACTTTGTACCCTATCTCCTCCAGCCCCAAGCCCCTAGGCAACCACCATTCTACTCAGCTTTTATGAGTTCCATCTCTTTAGAGTTCACATATAAGTAAGATCATGCAGTATTTGTCTTTCTGTGTCTGACTTATTTCACTTAGCATAGCATCCTCCTGGTTCATCCTGGTTGTCACAAATGGCAGGATTTCCTTCTTTTTAAAGGCTCAATAATATTCCATTTATATACATACAACATTTTCTGTATCTCTTCATCTGTCTACAGACACTGAGGTTGTTTTCCTATCTTGGCTACTGTGAATAATGCTGCAGTGAACACAGGAGGGACGATAACACTTTGAGAAGCTTATTTCATTTCCTTTGGATATATACCCAGAAGTGGGATTACTGGATCACATGGTATTTCTAAATTTTCTGAGGAACCCCCATGCTGTTTTCTGCAGTGCCTCTACCAACTTACATTCCCATCAACAGTGTACAAGAGTACCTTGTTCTCTACCCCTTTGCTGGTACCTGTTATCTTCTGTTGTTTCGATAATAGCATTCTTTTTTTTCTTTTAGTGTTTATTTATTTATTTTTGAAAGAGAGAGAGTGAGTTGGGGAGGGGCAGAGAGAGAGGGAGACACAGAATCTGAAGCAGGCTCCAGGCTCTGAGCTGTCAGCACAGAGCCCAAAGCAGGGCTCGAAATCACAAACCATGAGATCATGACCTGAGCCGAAGTCAGTGCTTAACCAACTGAGCCACCCAGGTGCCCCTGATAATAGCTATTCTAGCAAGTTTAAGGTGATATAGCTCATTGTAGTTTTGATTTGCATTTCCCTGATGTCAGGATTAGTGATGTTGAGCACCTTTGCACATACCTGTTGGCCATTTGTGTGTCTTCTTTGGAGAAATGTCTATTTAGGTCCTTTGCCCATTGTTTAGGTTATTTGGGGGAGACTTTTGGGTTTTGCTATAGAGTTCCTTATATTTTTTTATATTAACTTCTTATCAGATACAGTATGCGAATATTTTCTCCCATTTTATGGGTTGTCTTTTCACCACCTGTAATTGTCTTTTTTTTTTTTAATGTTTATTTATTTTGAGAGAGAGCATGAGCACGGGAGGGGCAGAGAGAGAGGGGGAGAGAGAATCCCAAGCAGGCTTTGCATTATTAGCACAGAGCCTGATGTGGAGCTTGATCTCACAAACTGAATCGTGACCTGAGCTGAAATCAAGAGTCAGATGCTTAATCAACTGAGTCACCCAGATATCCCTAATTGTCTATCTTTTTTATTATAGCCATCCCAGAGGGTGTGAAATAGTATCTCATGTTGACTAATGATGTTGAGCATCTTTTCATGTGCTCCTGGCCATTTGCATGTCTTTGGAAAAATGTCTGTTCAAATCCTATGTCCATTTTAAAATTAGGTCTATTTTTAAAAAATGTATTTTAATCACAATTATTTTGTGTGCGTAGGTATGTATGTATGTATTTAAGTAGGGTCCATGCCCAGCATCAGGCTTGAACTCATGACCCCAAGATCAGGAGTCAGATGTTCCACCGACTGAGCCAGCCAGGTGCCTAATCACAATTATTTTAAAGCCTATATATAACAGCTCCAATATCTGTATCTCCTGTATCTTTCAAATGTTGTTTTTTCCTCTTCGTTTTTGTTTATTTGGCCTTATCTTCTGATATGCCGGATGATTTTAGAGGTAATGCCAAATATTGCATATGAAAACTTGTAGAGATAATTTTGAGTTTTGGGTAGTGATGTTTTCCTCTAGAGACAATTTTTTTTTTTTCTCCATCGGATCATCTCAATCCAATGAGTTTAAAATTATTTGAATCTGGACTTCACGTTTTGTGAAGGTCAGGCTATTTCTAGTTTGCTCTTATTTCGAGAGTGTCTAGGATCTTAACTAAAAGCTGGGGTTTTTTTCTAAGACCTCTCCTTCTTGGCAAGTCTGAACTCCAGTTCTGCCTCTCTTGCCGTGTGAGACTGGCAGAACCGCAGCCCAGCTTCTCAGCCTTGAAGCCACCTACCACTTTCATATCAGCTTGTCTGCAGTTTGGTTTCTCTGCTTCAAAGCCACAGCCTTCTAATCTGCATAGACCTCAAGGGGTAAAGCAGCATCCAAATGTCAGGTCCATCTTTCTGCTTCTTTCTCTGGGATGTTGGTCTTCAAGTCCCGGATGCCTTGATAGCTCTCCATTGACTTCAGAAACTTTTCTTTAAAGACATTTATTTTGGAGGTGCCTGGGTGGCTCAGTCGGTTGAGCATCTGACTCTTGATTTCGGCTCAAGTCATGATCTCACGGCTTGAGAGATCGAGCCCCGCGTCGGGCTCTGCACTGACAGAGAGCGCGGAGCCTGCTTGGGATTCTCTTTCTTCCTCCCTCTCTGTCCCTCCCCTGCATGCACGCTCTCTCTCTCTCTCAAAATAAATAAAAAAATAAAAAAAAAAAGCAAACACGGTGAAGCCTTAGTGAGCACAGGACTCAACCGTTGGGAGCAGAAGATTATCACAGCAGTAAGTGTTTGGCGGACCATCGTCACCTTTATAGAGGAGATAGGACATGCCAGTTAGCATGCTGAGTGAGCCAAGTGGATGTTGTGTAAGAGGCCTTGTACGGGTCTGTGAGGCTGGGATAGCGGCAGCTTAAGAAGTAGAGAAGGGGCTCTTGAGGGTGTAAAGTTCTTAAAACTGTGCCTGATACATAAGAAGCACTTAATAAGGTTATGTTTTTTGATGTTATGATTATTTTCATCATCGTTGTCTGGAATATCTGGAAAAAATAGGAAGGAGTTCAGATCTGACTCCTGCCCACCTAATCCAGGCACTGTTCCGAGCTGAAGCTCTTCTAAAGAGCACTGGGCAATAAACAAACCATGGTACATCCACATAATGGAATGCTTGGCAATAAAATGGAATGAGCTCTGGGTACACATAGTAACTTGGGTGCATCTCAGGGGCATTATGCTGAGTGAGATGAATACTGTATGATTCATTTATACGACAATCTATTAAAGGCAAAACCATAGCACGGTGATAGAGAACAGATCCACAGTGGCCGAGGGGTGACAGGAGGAGAAGGGGTGTGACCACGAGGGGAGAGCACAGGGGGCTTTTTTGAGGGGACGGAACTGTTCTGCATCCTGATTTGGGTGGCGGTTATTCAAATCTATACTCTTGTGTTTTCACATCCATAGAAGTGTGTGGTAAAAACAACCAAATGTACCGTATGTTAATTTTTTTTTTTTTAATTCAATTAAAACTAAAACCTTAAGTAATGAAGAGTCCCATGGAGCACATGCCTGCATCCAGGCCTCTCGGCTGGCCTGGCCGCACGTGCTGCCTGCCCAGCTGTCTGGTCGGCAGACTCCGTGCACCCAGGCCTCATCCTTCTCCTGGGCCGTCTTCACTCACTGGTTTTTCTCTTCCTTATGTTAGATTGGAGCTGGAGGGAGCGTCACTGGGCTGAAGTTTAACCCTCTTGATACCAACCAGTTTTTCACCTCCTCAATGGAGGGAACAACTAGGCTGCAAGACTTTAAAGGCAACACGCTCCGAGTGTTTACCAGCTCAGACACCTGCAAGTGAGTGGCTTCACTAGGAGGGAAAGGGCTTCTAGGCTCTCGGTGTAGTTCTGATGAGAGCCTCTGGATCTCGTTTGTATTACCCAAACCTGGCACGGGAAAGACCAGCAAGGTGGCAGCCCCTTTCCACCCTTCCCTCTCTTTCTGAGACTTTCTGTAGCTGCCTTTCTCTGTTCCAGGTGGGTTACTGCTTCGGTGAGGTATTCTAGAACCTCAGCTCTTCTCAGAGAGGGAAGGGCTTCAGCTCTTCTGTAAGGCATTCATATATTAGACTAGACCTTGATTCTCACTAGTTAACATGGCATTGGCCTAGAAAGCCACTTTTAAAGGTTGGAGCAGGAAGTAAGAATTTGAGATTTCATTCTCTACATCCCTGAGTTGTAATGACCCAACCACTTCTTTGATAGAAGCTTAAAGCGATAGAATTGTGCCCATAAAGCACTTTGGACTCCCCAAGGGCAAGTGGCTGGAGAAATTACAAAAGACGCGTCAGTTTGATTTCTAGCCAGAGACACGACTCTAACTGTTCTCTAAGGAATCAAGGGTGTGGAGGCTCTAACTAGCACTGGACATTATCCTGGGCTGCCCCACAGAGGTAAGAAATACCAAGCAATCAGGGCAAGTGATGGGATAGACTCAGCTCCATGTTTTTCTTCCACAAGAAACCCTCCCTCTGAAAGATATTTGTAGGGGATACAAAAGACACCGTAGCAAGGCTTTGAGTGTTTGAGAGGAAAAATAGGAATCTGAGATCTCCTGGCTGGGCATTAGGATCCCTGAAGCAATCCCAACCCTTTGTCCTCAAGTAGTCCGAGAGGCAAAAGAGCAAGACAGAGCTCCTAAAATTGTGCTTTTTCCCCTAAATGCTCAGAAGAGGGCAGAAGTTCTTTTCTCGCCAGCTCTGACAACCAGAGCTGGGCAGTCCCTTTTTGATTTGTCATCTCCTTTGGCCCAGAGGGTAGAGAGTGAAGAGAGACACCAATAAACATGTCTTCCTCAAAACCCAGGGCTATAGGGGGCAGGCTGGCCTGGGGACTTGCCTAATGGCTCTAAGGGACAGCTTCTTAGGACTCCTACCAGCTGAGGATCCTGGCCCCGACAGTAACTGGACAAATTTCTGAGCCTCATCACCCTCATGCCCTCTCTCTGGAAGGTAGACAAGTAAGAGTGTTCCTCACTGGGAGTCCGTGGTGAGACAATTATTCACTTATTCAACAAATACTGATTGGACATCTATCTGTTAGACGTTAGAGCTGGAACAGTTAATGGCTCTTGCCTTTGTCCCCAAGAATCTTATAGCACAGTCTCTCCCTCCAGCATCTGGTTTTGCAGCCTGGATGTGTCTGCCAGAAGCCGAATGGTGGTCACAGGCGACAATGTGGGACATGTGATCCTGCTGAACATGGACGGCAGGGAGGTGCGTTCTCTGGAGCCCTGGTCTTCCCTTTCTTTCCCTTACCCCCGGCCTCCCTGCACCCCACCTGAACCAAGCCCTTCTCTGCAGCTTTGGAATCTGAGAATGCACAAAAAGAAAGTGACCCATGTGGCTCTGAACCCATGCTGTGATTGGCTCCTGGCCACAGCCTCTGTGGACCAAACAGTGAAAATCTGGGACCTGCGCCAGGTTAAAGGGAAATCCAGCTGCCTCCACTCGCTGCTGCATAGCCATCCTGTCAACGCAGGTGTGATATATCAGACCTCATCCTTCCTGCAGACGGTGCCTATCCAACCGTTTCTGGGGTCTCCCCTCAACATTTAGAAGCTGCTAGGCCAAACCCTTTACCCTGATAGCATCAACCAAGTTGGTATCTTGGAAACTTTCGGAAACTAGTGGTCCCCAACAGCTGCTAAGTTTCTAGAATGTTTTTGTTCACAGTCCAGATTCACCTCCTCCCTTCCACCCGGGGTCTAGAGAGGAGTGGGAAAGAGGGTGCCCCTGCAGAAGGCCTGTACCAGCCAGGACAAGGGCCTGTGGTTCCTTCAGTTCTGGGGCTTTTCACTCGCCAGCTTGTTTCAGTCCTGACGGAGCCCAGCTCCTGACCACTGACCAGAAGAGTGAGCTCCGGGTTTACTCGGCCTCCCAGTGGGACTGCCCCCCGAGCCTGATCCCACACCCTCACCGCCACTTCCAGCACCTGACGCCCATCAAGGTAAGTGATGAAGACAGGGAGCTATGACATGGGGATAGACTGGGTCTATCCCAGACTGGGTAGAGAAAGGCCAGATCTGGAATCCCTAATCCCAGATCTCATCTTGCACCCACACAAAGCAGTCTCTTCTCCCCTGGCTCTCTCTCTCTTTGTCCCTTCTGTCCCCCTTCTACAATCCCACTTTGCTGGGTTCTGTCTCCTGTAAGCTCTTTTCCTGTTTTTGTTTTTGTTTTTTTCAGCCCAGCCTATCTCCCTGCTGTTCTGCCCTCAAACTTCAGTTCCTGCTGACCTCAGCCTTGCTAATGACTTCTCCAGTCTCAGCCCCCAAGGTTTTTATGGTCTTGAAGTCTTCTGATTCCTTCCTGCCCATGCCCCCAGGCAGCCTCAGCTCTGCCCATTACTCTGCTCTCCTGCTTTGTGTTCTTTTATAGAACCACAGCCTTTCTTCAGACCTCCAGGTTTCATGCATGTACTTCTTTCATCAAGACAGCATAGTGGTGGGGGCGCTAGCCTCAGGCAGGCTGACAACCTCCGGTTAGAATCCTTGGGCAAGCTGCTTGAATTTGGGGTCTTGGTTTCCTCATCTCTAAAAAGGGAATAATAGTATCTGACCGATAGGGTTGTTGGAAGAATCAGTATACCTAAAGCACATGCCCAGTGCCTGGTAAGTACTACATAAACAGTGATGATTTAGTATTAGGGAGGCTCCCACGTACCTCAAATCCAACCCAAGCTCTTAAGAACAAGCATTCATCACTGGCTGGTTCCCATTGATCCATGTGTCATCTCCCACTTTGTAACCAGCGAGGCCAATTTCTAGCTTCCCAGGTGGGCTTGTGACATGTCCAAGCCGTGGCATGTACCACCTCGTCCTTCCCGCTAACCATGTCTTTCCGCCTTCAAAACTCCCTTGAGATTTCTTAGGAAAATCCCACCTGTCATTCCAGCTAACTGCCAGATTTGTTTTGAGTGGGGTAATCTGGGGAACATAGGTTTCTTTCCCTTTCTTGGCCATGAGCCATCTCCTGCTCAACTCTTTATCGTTCACATTGATGGAGGGATTACTTCAGAACTTCCATCCTATTTGGTTTTTGGTTACCAGAGACTTTTCGCTTTGTTGTAGGCTTACCTCTTTGGTTAATGTCTGGGTAAAGCTGATGTTAAAACATTGATCAGTTGGTATGATCTCAGGAAGTGCAAAAGAGAAAGAAGGCCTGAAGGTGTCCCGAGGTCCAGAGAGGCCAATTTGGGATTAAAAATTTGGGACGGTAGATGCACATACAATAGTTTCATGTGGGTCTGATCTCCATTATTAAATTGCTGGCAACTGTATTAACAACTGTTAGTGACAAAAAGTACTTTTGATGTCCCTCTTGATAGTGCTCTGCATTTACTCTCATGACAACTCTTCGTCTCCTAGGCAACCTGGCATCCTCGGTACAACCTCATTGTTGTGGGCCGATACCCAGATCCTAATTTCAAAAGTTGTACCCCCCATGAATTAAGGACCATTGATGTGTTTGATGGAAGCTCAGGGAAGATGATGTATCAGCTCTATGACCCAGAATCTTCTGGTATCATTTCGGTGAGGTTTGGGCCCTCAAATAATGATGGGAGGAAGCAGGGATTCAACCTACTTTATTGACCAAAAACGACCAGAAATTTATCCTCATGTGCCCTTCTCCCAGTACCTCAACCTCTCCTCATGCTTATGCCCTTGTCTCTGCAGCTCAATGAGTTCAATCCCATGGGGGACACGCTGGCCTCTCTGATGGGTGAGTGAAGTGGTTATATCTCAGACTGGCCAAACCCTAGCCTACTCCCCAAGGTTGAGTGCAGGCTCTCTTCAGCTTAGCCCTACCAGTCACCCCAGGGTAGGAGTCAGTAAAGAAGACTACCAGGAGACCGTGGACTCTTTGGCCTGGGCCCTCCATGCCTCTTGCTTTGTCCTGGTCATGGCAATGCCTGGCTGCTGTCCAATTTCCTGGTATTTCCTTACCAAGTCCTAGGTTCCCTGGGCCAACCCCAAGTTCTCAGAGACTGATAATGGAAGGTGCAAGTCAGACTGGTCTCACTCCTCCTAGGTTATCACATTCTCATTTGGAGCCAGGAAGCTGGGATGCGGAAATGAGACACATTAATGACGGTGTGGGCCAAGCAAGGGCTTGGAGCCACCTGAGAACAAATCCTGTGAGAAGAGGCGGCTATGTGTTAAAGGGCCAAAGGTATCCAAGTCTTAGGGTCGGAGCAGGGACACTGTGGCATGGGACACTGTGGGACTGGGACACTGGCATGTTACTGCTCTGGACTTAGATCCAGAAACTTCTCCAGAGTTGGTGCCCCAGGTGCCCCAAGGGTCCTTGCTATTATCTAGCCTGGGGCCAAGGTACTTTTCTTTGACGTGCAGTGGCAGAGTGATCAGGTAGTGGTTTTCAGTTTGTGCTCACTATTGACATGGCCAATAAAACCATACCCAACTGAGCTTCTGAGTGGATTTTACAGCACTGATCTGGTCAAAGGGCTCCTTGGGCCCCCCAAAATGAAGAAAAGGCACAGAAACAGCACTGAGTCTAAAACTTTCATTCTCTGGACGCTGCCTTAGCCCTATTCTGGGCCACAGCCACAAGCTGTCCAGCTTACAACCTACATTTACCTCTGGTCCCTAGAGACCCCAGCCTAGCCGACTGGGATAGTAGTGTCACAACTGTACAACTCACTCCCCTCCCCCCCCCCCCCACCCCAGTACAAACACCCTTCTGACCTGCTCCAGCTGCAGGGTGACAAAGGTGCCTGAAGCATTATGTCTGACTCTAATGGTGGCTTCAGGGGACAAAGGAAAACTTGGCTGGCTGGCCTTTGAGTGATCCAGCTCCTTAGTGGCCAATGTTTGTACGCCCAATGTTGTGCAGTTTTTCCCACTAAAATAAACACTGAGAGGCAAGACTGTGTCCCCTGAACCATTTGCCAAAGACTCCAAGCTGGAAGAGAGAGCAAGGCTTGATTGGCGGGGGCAAGGCGATCAAGCACCAACTCCTTCAGTTTTTCAATCCCAGGTCCTGAGTGAAACTTGGATACTTGTCTACACTTCTAGTCCTTCGGAAGCATGGCGGAGGCAAGTCTTGTTTGGAGAAAGCCAAAGTCCAACATAGTACTTGGTAAACAGGAGGCACACAAATGCTGAGCGACAGGTGCCATGGGCCAAGCCGAGCCCCACTTGTTCATCTAGGTTAGGGTAATCAGAGGGAGGCCAACCCAGGGTCTCCTGTCCATGGGCTGGGGAGCAGCAATAGTCAGGAGCAAGGGCCCAGCCCACCTCCCCTAGGAGGCAGAGGGAAGGGGGCTGAGTGGTTGTCAGGCATGATCCTCCCCATCTGCGACATGGCGGTAGCCCGGAGGCTGGGCCTGCATCCGGAAGAGGACAGTGAGGAGCAGCACTATGAGAAGGAAGAGGATGGAGCCGCATACAGCCAAGGCCACGATCACCTCTGAGCACAGGTTGGGGAGGGGGACAGAAAGGTCACGTCAGTGTTCCTCCAACAAATATTTGATTGTCTACTGTATACCACGTGCTCTTCTTACAATGGGGATATATCTAGGTCAGTGATAAATGGTAGAAAGAAACACAAACCAAACTAAGGGGAAAAGGATGGAAAGGTAGGTCAGTCAGGGAACGGATCACTGAGGAAATGACAATCTGACCAGAGACCTGGAGTCCCTGAGATGCTCAGATATGAGAGAAGAGGGTCTGGGGGCAGGGACAGAGGGGATGAGTAGACAAGAAGCAAATACAAAAGGCCCTGATGGGGAAATAAGTTTGGCAAATTCTAGGATCAGCTAGAAAGCCAATATCACTATAGCAGAGTGAGGGGCAAGTAGGAGATCAGCACTGAGGATCAGACCAAGAAGGGCCTGGAAGGCCATGAGAAAGAACTTGGATTTTGTTCCAAATGTCATGGGAAGCCACCGGAAGATTCTGAGAAGGGTAGTGATGTCAACTGATTTATGTTTTAAAAAAATTAACTCGGGATGCCTTGGTGGCTCAGTCTGTTAAGAGTCTGACTCCTGGTTTTGGCTCATATCGTGATCTCACAGTTAGTGGGATTGAGCCCCGAGTCAGGCTCTGCACTGACAGCAAGGCGCCTGCTTGGGATTCTCTCTCTCTCTCTCTCTCTCTCTCTCAATAAATACATGAAACATCAAAAAAAAAAAAAAATTAACTCTGTGGTACTGTGAGACTGGTAGGTACAAGAAGAGAGTCAGAAAGAACAGTGGGAAACTTTTCAGTAGTGTAGGCAAGAGATGAGCGCAGATCAGACCAGGGAGGCAAGAGGATGTATTTTTTTTTTTTTTAATTTTTTTTTTTTCAACGTTTATTTATTTTTGGGACAGAGAGAGACAGAGCATGAACGGGGGAGGGGCAGAGAGAGAGGGAGACACAGAATCGGAAACAGGCTCCAGGCTCTGAGCCATCAGCCCAGAGCCCGACGCGGGGCTCGAACTCACGGACCGTGAGATCGTGACCTGGCTGAAGTCGGATGCTTAACCGACTGCGCCACCCAGGCGCCCCAGGAGGATGTATTTTAAAGGTTGAGCCGATGGGATCTGCTAGTGGACTGGATGTGGGGTCTGAGAAAGAGGGTATTCAAGATGACTCTTAGGGTTACGCTCCACAACTAGGTGACTGATGTGGCATTTGCTAAGATGGGCAAGACTGGAGGAAGAGTGGATTTAGGGGCAAGAGTGTTTGGTTTCAGACACAGCAGCTTTGAGATGTTCTAGCTGAGCTGACCTCCATGGAGAGACCTCCAATCAGCAGTCAGATATGTGAGTCGGTAGCTCAGAGAAAAGGTCATGAATCTGAGTCATAAGAGGATGGAACTCTGCATGGAGGTGGTATGTAAAGCCATGAGGTTGGATGGGATTGTTTTGGGAGTGTGCACACATGGGGAAGGGCCAGGGTGAGCCCTGGGCCATCCACTGTTTAGTCAGGAGAAAAAGCCAGTAAGGAAGCTACCTGTAAGTCAGAAGAAAAAGCAGAGAAGCCAAGAAAGTGTCTAAGGAAGGACTGACCGATTACATCACGCCCCTGAGAGATGAGAGAAGCTAAGAATTGGTCACTGGCTTTGGTAAGAGGAGGTAATTGGTCCTTTACAAAAGTGGCTTCACTGGTGTGGAAGGTGACACAAGCCTATCTATCGGGAGTCTGACAGAACAGGCACTGAAAAAGCAAACCAGGAAGGATTCCACTTTCATAGGGAACAGAGAAACAGTGGTGGCTGGAGGAAGATGGTGCCCTGAGAGGTCTTTGTAAGGCTCTCAAGGAGGGACTGACCCAGTAGAGAGAAAACACTAAGGCTCCAGAAGTCTCTGTGGAGGTGAGAAGAGATGGACCCGGAGCACAAGTGCAGAGATTGGCCTCAGGTAGCAGCTTACAGCAGCAAGTAAGCTGGAAGATCTGCTGGTTGCAGGATGAGCCCAGGCTCTCCTGGCTACCGTTATTTTCTCAGTGATCTGAGAAGTGAGGGCATCGCCTGAGAGTGAGGAATGGAGAGAAGGTGAGCAATGGTGTCAGGGTGGTCTAGGGAAATGCAGTGAGATGGCTGGAAGGGCAGCAACTCTCGGGAGACCGGTGGGCAGGAAACGAAGGTTGTTTTGGGAGATTACTAGTGGAGGCAGGCAGCCACTCACCCGTGTCTGCAGGCCCGCTTGCCAGCTGGCATTCTTGCTGCCAATCCTTGGGCACAACGGGCTCTGTGAGGTGAAGGAAGTCCTGCAGGGGGCAGCGGTGAGGGCAGCCAGGCAGGATCAGCGGCCAGGGAGCCTTGTTACTCTCATTCCGAAAGTACATCTCCACTGAGAAATTCCTGAGGGTTGACAGGAGAGGTGATGGAAGCTGCTCAGCGGGCCTATAACTGAGTGCTTGGGCTGCCCACAGCCTCCACACAATTGCCCCTCCGGAGGGCAGACTGTCCACTCACCCATTATCTTCCTGGTACAGTTCAAATATGTGGCAGGAGGCGTAGGGGGCTTGTTCCCCGTTGTAGACATCCAGTGCCATTTGCAGAGCAACCAGGGTGGTGTCGTGCTGTAACAGAGAGAAGCTCCCTGTCAGCCCTCCTCACCTAACCCCTGCCCCCCTCCCGCCCCAGGCACTGAACAGAGGAGACAGCCAGCTCTTTGGCCGACGTTCGCATGCTGGGGAGTATGGGAGCTTACCGCAGAGTAAACCAGCAGCTTAGGGAGTTGGGAAGAGGCTGCCATGAGGGTCAGGTTCTTCCGTATCTGAGCCAACAGGACTCCTAAGGAAGAAGAGATCCTGGTGTCAGTGACTCCAGCCACCCCTGTCTTTTGATCAGACCTATCTGAGCCCCTTCACCCTCTGCTGGTCCTGGGCCTGATCACCTGCACAGGGAACTTTTAGGTGTATGGGAACCATGCAGGAAACTCTTCAGCACCCGTTCTCTAAGAACTTTGAAACTTACAGAGAGAAGCAAGATAAAACAAGATATGTACATTTCAACAGATACAGAGATCTGCCTCTTTATAAGTGAGCTACCAGGTCCTGCCCATGTCTGAAGAATTACTCCAGTTTGGAACAGATATAAACTTAAGACTGCTTCAAAACCCATAAGATGGTGGCAAATACGGGAGCTCTGCACATGCAGGCTCTGAAAACTACAGAGATGTCAGGAAGGTTTGACAGCTGGCCCTCCCTTGGGTGCTCAGACCAGGAAACTGGCGCATGTGTATTATTCTCAGCCTTCTTGCAAAGCGTTCCCTGGTGGGTTTCTGGAGGGAGGTATTCATTTAAGGGGACAGAAGGTCTCCTGACACGAGTGACTTAAGAAGATGAATGGCAGGAAAGAAGCACGCAAACCTGACTGTGGTCGATCACACAGTGACAGAGGGGCTATAAGCATTTGGAGGGCGGGGGAAGGCTTCGGTGACTAATGGGAGGTCTGGTTCTGAATGGGCAGAGAAGACTATGGGGGGAGAGGGAAGTGTGTGAGCAGCCTTCCAGAGCAGGTTGTTAATGCTGTAGGGTCCTGAGGAGGGAAGTGACATGCTGCTCTGGTCACTCACCCCCCTGAAGCCGGGCCTTCTCTGCCTGCTCGTAGATCCCGAAGAGGAAGCGGAAGCTGAAGTCCTTTAGCCGGCTCAGATGCTGCATGGTCTGGGGAGAGGCCCAGGGCGGCAGGACCAGCCCGTGTGTTTGCTGTGTATCGCAGCAGGCAGGTTAGCTCCCCAGGCCTAGGCCAGAGCCTCTCCGGGGACAGCTCTCTTCCCCAGCGGGAAGGTGCCTGTGTGTGTGTGAGGGAGGGAGGGAGGGAGAGGAGAGGAGAGGTGAGGCTGAGGGACTGGAACCAGGAGACATGGTGGACAGGACACAGGAAAGGAAGCTCAGGCACGAAAAGCGTGACTCAGCAGAATCTCGGATAGCACGAGAGTTCTGGGTGGAGAGGGGCAAGAACTGCTGACAGATAATAAACCATTTCCCACTCTGAGGTTCTTTTTCACCCATGAGGGAAGTTCCCTTGTTTCGCAAGAAGCGGCTTGCCTGGACCTCCCCAGTGGGAATGGTATCCAGGCATGATGTCCCACTTGTCCTGGTCACCTGGGCCTGCCGAGGTGTGAGAGAAGAAAGGTCACACTGGGACCCTAAGTGGGCTCACCTCACAGAAGAGTGTGTCATAGACATTCCAGACGGTCTCCAGCGTCAGATCTGTAAGGCCTGTCTCGTTGGCCACCATATCCAGAAATTGCTATGAAAAAAGGATCAGGGGATGAGTCCTGCCCTGGGGAAAGGACAGCGTGATGACCTCCACCTCAGCCTCACTCACTGCATTCTGAATGATCTCATTCTGATACTCTGGCGTCTGTCGGGTCTCGTTCTGTAACTGCTCGTAACGGGGACACGGGCCCAACGGGAACTTCAGCAGCTGCAGAACAAAGTGGGGAAAACAGGCTGAGAAGGAGTCAGGGATCAGCTGGCCCATGGCCAGAGTTGTCCCTCTCACCACCTCCAGGGAAGCGCTGGCCAGTCTTACCCTATCCTCAGTGATGGGCACAGTGTGAACGGGGATAGGTTGCCAAGAGATATTTGGGTTGAAGCGCTGTATCCCGTTGGGAGGGAAGAGTCCGGCCAGGTTGGCCTCAGCACTCATGAGCGTACGGTCAAAGTCTGTGCTTCGCACATAAACCTGCAGAGACAACAACACAAGTCTTACCTGTGGGGGTGGGATGGGGCAGCTTTGGCCCCTCATTGGGGCCTCAGGGGGAGAACCTGAACCTGTTCTTGATGGTTACCCAGCAGATGGTGGCCCCTGCTCCCCATCTCTGACCTTCCTCGTCCCTCTTCCCAGCAAAGGGCCAAATGCTCAGGTAGTGGCTAGCTGTCACCACTCTGTGAAGAACTCCTGTTGTAATGGCTCTAGTTCAAATGCCTTCCCAGTCCAAAGTATAAAGCTGTCAGTCAGTGAGGCTGTCAGGTCTATCTGTCTGCTTTTATAACAACGCCTATCTCCCTATCTAGACCAGAGTTCTTGAAGGCAGAAACTGTCTCCCACCACACACATATACCCCTTAATAAAGTAGCTTAGAGATCAGGGAGAGGAAATAGAGAACAGTTAATTGCTTGTGCAAAGGGAGGAGGAAGCAGTGGGAAGGGGCAAGACCAGGACAGAGCTGGCCCTCAAGGGAACAATAACATTGAGGACCCCACAGCCTGTGGTTGATAATGGTAACCAGAGGAACATTCATCGCCATCCCCGGGCTCTAGGAAGAGGGCTTCAAGAATCAGGAACACTTGCCAATCTTTCCTGACATGCCTTCTCTACGTGTGTTCCCTCCTACCTTTACGTCTTGGCCCTGTGTGGTTTATCGTCTGTCACCCCCACCTCATTCTAAGCTCCACAAAAACAGAGATCATATTTGTGTGGTGCACCATTACACGCACAGGGCTGGCACAGCACTTTGCCCTTAGTAGGTACTCAGTAAGTGTTTTGGATGGAAAGTCTATGCTATTCCACAGAATCAGAAAAGACTTTGCCAGGCCCTAAAGTCTGAGATTGGATGCTTGATCAGTTTTGCCCCTTCCAAGTCAAGGAGGGGCAACTCGGCCTCTAGGACTCTGTTCTACACAGCTCTTGGATTTCGTGTCCTGTAGTTGTTAGCAAAAACTCATGGCAGGAGGCCAGAGTGCCCCAGGCTTCCCGAGGGCAGGGGGCTTCCCGAGGGCAGTAGATTCCACTCCCCTTGCCTCTTGGAGCTCCCAGCCTTACCTCTTGCCGGTGGTAAGAGGTGTTGAGAAAGCCATGGTAGCGTTGCCGCAGAGCCTGGCCCAGCTCCCAATGCTGTAGCATCCCCTCCTGTGGGCAAACTCAAGAGTTAAGAGGGAAGGGACAGCTTGCAAGCCCACAGGGCTTAGGCACTATTGCTTTCCAAATTTACCCTGTCTGGAAGTAGGAGTGGGTTAATCTGATCACAGAAGTCATTTACTAAGTGGCTGATTGTATATGGCATCTGTCCTGGACACAGAGGAAAGTAAGTTTAAGGTCAAAGTCAGCACCCACATGGCAAATGAGAGTTTGGTGGAGCCCCAAGTTCTGTAGCCTGCTCTCGAGGTCACTCATTCTACAGCACGCCCTGAATGGAGGCTGGCTTGTGACCCACCTTAGTTAGCTGACCAAACCCCTGGGGCCACTCCTCTTCCTGATAGGGATCCTTGGGATATGTCTTCACTGGCGAACGGTCTCCATGTCGGTACAGCTGAGGAAAGAAAATGGTTTGCCTACAGGTCAGAGAGTTCCTCGATAGGGACAAAGAGCCCATCTCTCCCCTTGTTGGGGAGAGATGCCTTACTCCTTCTAGGAAGCCTTAACTCTACCCCCTGCAAAAGACCCCAACTCAGAAGTCAGTAACTTTGAACAGGTTCCAGAGATTCTAATTTGGCTAACCAACGCCACTGGAGACCATAAGAGAAGCCAAAGGTACAGATGGGAAAGGAAAGGAGAAATGAAAGCAATGCCGGGGATGGGGGGAGGGATGGGGGAAAAATCACCAAAGGCTTAAGGGTGAGTCCCTTTACCGTTCTACAACATCCCTGTCCCAAGACAGACTCACCGACCTATGCCCTGATATATAATTAATTACACCCTGCCTGTCCCCGAAAATAACTCGGGCTCCACATCAATTCCGAACTGGGCCCCCGACCCTCCAGGCCAGTCGTCTTGTCCTAAACCGGCTCCCGCTCCTCCAGATCCCGACCCCAGCACAAGCCCCGCCCCTCCCTCGAACAACCGGCCGTGCCCTTCCAGCTCTGGCAAGCCCTTTGGCCACCCCGTCTCTCATTACCAAGGTGACGAAGCGCAGACTCCGGGCCTGGGTGGGTGGCATCACTATCAGGTTCACGCCAAGAAGGAGCTGGAGAAGAGCTGCCCCGCTCCATGCAAACGGCCTGCCCGCCATCACCGCTGTAGACTATGCAGCAAATCGGCTGGAACCCGCTGCGTGGCACCTACAGCAGCCGCCCGGACGCACCCGTAAGGACACACGCCGGAAGTGCCTTCGCCGCCATCTTGGTAAAGGAGGGGCAGAGATGGTGGGAGAAGGAGGAATCTGGGAGGGAATGCGATGCGGCCGCGGCGGAGGAGCGTGGGAATGTAGCGCGACCTCGCGTGGCAGAAGGAGCTGAAGATCTCGTCTTGGTAAAGAGAGTCCTCAGCTCGGGTTGGCCTCTGCCACGGAGACCCTGTAACAAGGTGGCGCCTACTGTGTGCCGGTGTATGGGAGAGCGAGCGCCCCCTCGGGCCGGGGTGCCGCCCGTCCTGAGCTCAGAGCCACAGCTGCTGCAGAATTGGGGCAAGAGCTGGGAAGTGTAGGGCGCCCTTCTCCACACCCCTGCCTTCTGGTGGAATTTGAGCCTTGGCCCTGTTCCCGGGAGAGGCCCTGTTTGGTGCAGGGCACAGAGTGTCAACAGTTCTTTGGACTCTCTGTGTCCTTGAGGTTGGTCCCAGTGTAGCCTACTTGCTCCTGCCTTTGAGCAAAGCTCCAAAAGACCCCTCACTTTCCCTTCCAGTCCTTTCCCTGCCCTCCCACCCGTCCACTTCCGAATTTTAGAGGTCTTCTAAGATGTCATGCCTCCTCCGAAAGGAATGTTGGACAGTGTGTTCAGACTTTGCAGAATCAAAGCAGTGAGTCCACAGGCGAGGAATTTCAGACCAATGGGGAGATACATAAGGATAAGGGGAAGGAGTGTATCATAAAGTGGAGTAGGTGTAGTTTCCACAGAATCGGAGACCCTCTTGGCATTGGCCATTGGTATCCAGGTGCAGCCAATTTGGCCTTAGTGCTTTGTGACTGAGCTTGGAATGACTCCAGGATCACAGGCCCTTGGGATGCTTTGATTCAGGTCTGCCCACTGGAAGCAAATCACCTCAAATGGTTGGGAGAAATAAAACCTGATCACGACTGTATGGGAGAATAGGGTGCCTGGGCGGCTCAGTTGGTTAAGGGTCTGACTCTGATTTCCACTCAGGCTGTGATGTCATGCTTGGTGAGCTTGAGCCCCATGTCTGGCTCTGTGCTGACAGTGCAGAGCCTGCTTGGGATTCTCTGCCTCCCTCTCTCTCTGTCCTTCCCCTGCTCACAGGCTTTCTCCCTCTCTCAAAAGTAAAGAAACATTAACAAAACAAAACTTAGAGTGCCTGCGTGGCTCAGTGGGTTAAACGTCCAACTTCGGCTCAGGTCATGATCTCGCAGTTTATGGATTTGAGCCTGGAGCCTGCTTCAGATTCTGCGCCTCTCTTTCTCTCTGCCCCTCCCCTACTTTTGCTCTCTCTCTGTCTTTCATAAATAAATAAACGTTAAGGAAAAAAAAAACTGTATGGGAGAAAGCAGGATCATTATTTTACCCTATGACTCCAGATCCAATTATTTTTAATATACCTTTCAAAATTGTTATGGAGGAGTGAATAGAAATTGAGAGCTGAAAGATGGGTAGTCAAATGGTTTTTAACCTTCTTATTTAGTCATAAGCACCTTTACGAATCAGATGAAAATTTAGTGCCCTGTTTTCCAGAAAAAATGTCCACACACACAAATGGAATTTTGTATATAATCTTAAGAGGTTCATGAAGACCATCAATAGTTTTCTTGATTCAGCATCTCTGAATCCCTGATCCAACCTAGTCCCCTTACTTTAGAAGGATAAGAAAACAGGGGCAACTGGGTGGCTCAGTCAGTTAAGCGTCTGACTTCAGCTCAGGTCATGATCTCCTGGTTCATGGGTTCAAGCCCTGCATCGGGCTCTGTGCTGACAACTAGGAACCTGCTTTGGATTCTTTGTCTGCCCCTCTCCCACTCACACTCTGTCTCTCTCTCTCTCAAAAATAAATAAACATTAAAAAAATTCTTAAAAAAAAAAAAAGGATAAGAAAACAAAAAGAGAGGAAGTGATTTGTCCAAGGTCACAGAGTTTAGGAGAAGGGATTAAAACTCAAGTTTTCTGATTCCCAGATAGTCTTTATAATGGGCTATTTCTCACAGGCTACTCAAACTGCATTGCTAAGCCATATTTGGTGACCCCCAAATGCCTTCAATAAAGAGATTTCTAATGAAACTTTCTCACATTGGTTGGGTTGAATGGGGCATGGCTAAATGCCCCTTACTCTTGCAAGGACATAGCCTTGCCTTGTACCCAGGCCTTTGTGATTTCAGAATGTAAATCTTGGGTGGGGCGGGGGGTGGGGTGGGGGGGGAATGTAAATCTTGGGCTCACTAAATTTTGGTGAGTAGAGCAAATTCAACTTTTGCTTTTCTTCCCACTTGCTCAAGTATGCCTGTATCCTTTGTGCCTGCAAGTATCCTATGTAGGAGGGATTGATGGAGCTGATATTATTTCCATTTTTTGTAGTAAAAAACAAATCCAGGAAGGGTGAAGATTATAGCACAAGTACGTGGTAGAACCAAGAGCTGAGCCCTGTTTTGTTTCTTTTTTTTTTGTTTTTATTTATTTATTTTTTGTTTTGAGAGAGAGTGAGGGCCTAAGTGGGGCAGAGAGAGAGAGAGGAAGAGAATTTCAGGCAGGGTGCAGAATTTCTGCACCATCAGCCCAGAGCCCGATGCAGAGCTTGAACTCACAAACTGCAAGATCATGACCTGAGCCGAAATCAGAGATGCTTAACCGGTTGAGCCACCCAGGCACCCTGTGAGCCCTGGTTTCTTGACCCCTAGCTCCTGCATATTTTCTACCAGATGATTCTGTAGTCTCCATGCCTTTGTTCCTAAATACAGATGCAAAAAATTAGGTGTGTAGATAGATTTATAGATAGGTGGATACATGGGCCTATCTCTGATCAAATAAATCAGAATCCATGAAAATAAGACCAGGTTTGGAAACCACTGTTCCACTGTGTTGTCAGAAGTAAACCTAAATCCAGGTGAGTTAATCATTTTATTGATCTGGGGAGGTGGTTTTGTGTAATGGAGTGAGGTATTTTTTTGTTTGATTTTGAGTCAGCTAAACCTGTATTCAGATTTGATATTTACCCACTTGCTAGTAACTATCTCTTAGGGTTATATATGATGCTAAATAAAATAATACACGTAAAGATAAATAGTAAATAGGGGCGCCTGGGTGGCGCAGTCGGTTAAGCGTCCGACTTCAGCCAGGTCACGATCTCGCGGTCCGTGAGTTCGAGCCCCGCGTCGGGCTCTGGGCTGATGACTCAGAGCCTGGAGACTGTTTCCGATTCTGTGTCTCCCTCTCTCTCTGCTCCTCCCCCGTTCATGCTCTGTCTCTCTCTGTCCCAAAAAAATGAATAAACGTTAAAAAAAAAAAAATTAAAAAAAAAAATAAAAATAAAAATAAAAAAAAAAAGATAAATAGTAAATACATAGTAGTAAATGTTACTTTTCTCCTTTCTGCCTTCTATATTATCTCTGAACTCATAAGCCTGAGAAGCAGAAATTCCTGGGTTCTTCTCTATCTTGTGATTGGGAGGTTGGGCAGAAGTTGTTTGAGTGCCCTGCAAGATGACCCCCCACACTCTGCACCTTTCCAGAATGGTGAAGGAGAGAGCAAGAATCTGTTTCCTTAGTCTGTCTCTCCAAACTGTACCTTGTGGCCTGCTTCATGGGAATTTGAGTACTTTCAAGGGAATTATCAAATAGTACATATGACTGTAGACTGGGGAATGCTCCTCTGTTTTTGCTTCAAGTTTCCCATTGCTGCAAGGAAAAATCCTCTGGAGGTTCTAGGGTCACAAATGTGACCTGGAAGATCCCGAAAGGTTCTAGGATCCTCTAGGAGCCAAAGAAACATAGGAGACTGGGAAAGAAAGAGCACTGGGAGGCTTTGCACCTAATACCTGTGGGCTAGTGGGACTCTACTGTGGGGGTGGGTCTGGTAAAGTGAGACATGTAACCCCAGCTGCTGATCACCTGACTACTTGCTCTGGTTTGGGGGAGATGTCCCAGTGGTGGGACTGCAGAAACTCTGGCGATAGTGCCAACAGGTTTTCGTTTTCCTATTTTCCTCTCCCTTTCTTTCTTCACAGGGGGGAGGCTCCTGAAGCCCTGTAACCTGAAGGGGTAGCTCTGGCAGTAAAGCACTGGTAATGCTTCCTTCTCTTCTACTTGAGATAAAGGAGCAGACTCCCTGACTTGGAGGAGATGGTGCCCTGATCTGCTTGTTCAGCAGCTGGCACTAGCCTGGGTCAAAAAGGCTCCAGATGGGGCTTGTGTGTGGTCTCAGGTCCTGGTCTGCAGAGAGACGGGGGTGTCAGGAGAGGGGGCTGAGGATCAGGAGTAGATGAGGGAGGCCTTTCCCACCTCCCAGAAGGTAGGTCATCAAGCCCCAGATCAATGTTACATCCCAAGTTCCTTGTATCCAGGTGTTTCAGTGACATCTCTGACTGTCCTTCTACACTGAAGCTTCTGGGGGTGGGGAAAGGTGGAGGAGGGAACTGGGTGGATGATGTGGGTGCTGAGACAGAATGGTTCCAGTTTCCCAGGGGTTGGAGTCCCTGGTGTCTGCTTTTCCAGGACAGCTGGGGCCTTGTGAAAATCTGGAAAGGAAGACATGCAAGAGGAATGGAGAGCCTTGTGCTCATGACTCAGAGATGTTCGGACAAGGGTGGTGGCCTCATGAAGGGATGACCTTGTGATAAGAGGGAACAAGAGCTAAAGCTGGAGGCAGAACTTTGAGATGGGGGGTGTCAGAGGGGCTTTTCTGAAATGTGAAAGTGAATACGGGGGCAGATTTTGCAACACCACCCAGCCTGCTGTCTTCTCAAGCCTCTGCTCTCCAACCCCCGCCTGTTCCCCCACCCCACCCTGTGCTTCCTCCCATCTTTCACCAAGCTCTCTTTCTGTTTCTGCTTTCCCCGGCCTTCTCCCATCCTGTTCTGCCACACCCTCTGTCCGCTCTGTCCCCGTTCCTCTCTTCCCTGGTGTCCTGTTCATCTGTTTCCATCCCCCTGGCTGCCTGCCCTGGCCCTCTGTCCTTCTATCCTTTAATGTGGGGCCCCTGGGAACTGGAGTTCACAGCAAAACAGGAAGAGCCTGTGAGCAGGAAACTGGGAGTGGGGCAGGGGGTGAACAACCAGCAGTAACCTCAGCCTCCCACATCTGGACTGAAGCATCGCCGGGGCTCTCTGTCTCTCCCACAGCAACCCACCAGCCCCAGCTTCTTCCATCCATCTTAGTGTTTCATTGGTCCAGCTGACCTGAGAGACAACCAGACAGGAGCATCCTGGACTCCAATTCAAGAGAAAGAGCACAGGAGTTCTCACTGGAGTGAGGACATCTGGATTCTGATCCCAGCTTGGCCACTAACTGTGTGTGGTCTTGGAAAAGGCTCTCCCATGAGCTCAGTGTTCTGAGGCTAGTTCTTCTGAATGTTCTCTGTAAAATGGTGCTCCTGTTATTTACCCTCCCTCCCTCCCTCCCTCTTGAGGTTGCTCTAAGGCCCAAAAGATATAGTGAAACAAGCACTGGAAGGTTAACAGTGTGAGATTCCAGATGATGGGAAGACCTATAGATGAAACGATTGGGAAGTTAATGATAGCTGCTACCATTTCTTGAACACTTACTATGTGCCACACATTGTGCTGTGATACGTTGTTTATGTCTCATGACAACCTTATGTAGCTAAAACCATTATTATTATCATCCCTATTTTAAAGCTAGAGAAATTGGTTCAGAAACATTATGTAACTTATTTAATCGCAATCAGACAGCTAATAAGAGGCAGAGGCAAAGCCAGGATTTGAACCCAAAACCTGAGCCCAGAGCTCAGGTGCCAAACAACACGTTGAGATGAAATTGACAAGAGTTAACAAGTACAGAAGAGGATCATATCATTTTTCTTATTTAAGAAACAGGAACATAGTACCTCCTCTGTTGCCTACTCTATGCTAGGCCCTGTTCCATGGGCCACAGGGGAGATAAAATCAATTAAACATGGTATCTACCTTCAGGGGTGTATCTCATTTTCCGGGCAACAGGGCAGGACAACTACAGCTATAGTCTCAGTACATCCTGGTTAGAACCTACCATCACTTCAGATGGAACGGTTCCCAGATATGAGAACCTGTGTACCTTCCCAGGTCCATCCTGGGCTGGCACCTGAGTCACCTGCCATCTCCACCCCTACCTCCTTGCCAGGCCTGCCATTGCTCCTCCTCTCTCTCCTGGCCTCTTCACATTTCGGTGGCCCCCTGCAGGGCACCCACGTTCAGAAAGCCTCCCTGGAAGGAAAAGCACCTGCCTTTCCACCTCTGGAGTGACACCAGCTTGGCTGAGGCCCGGGGCTTGTGGGGAGAGCTTTTTGGCCCTTTCCCAGAGGCAGGAGAGGAGGAGGGAGGCTGGGAAAGCAGGCTGGGGCTCGGTGTTGCAATTCCAGGCAGTGCAGGGACCTTTGCTCTACGAGGTGTCTATGGAGGGGAGGGAACACTGACTCTGGAGGCTGCCGGGATTGGGGTGGGGGTGCCTGGGAGGCCGTCTTTCTGTAAGAGCAGCTAAGAGGCACCGTGGTGAGGAGAGGAAGGGGAGAGATGTGGAACTGGGCTGGTCTACAGGGAAATGCGACTGTCATGGTTGGGGGAAGGGAAGCAGGGGTGAGGCTGGGCTGAGGGGCGGCGGGCTGGGGAGGAGTCAGCATGGTAGGGAAGCTGCCCCGTGGGTGTGGGGGACGGCGGCCAGGGTTCTGGTCAGTCGTCTCCAGTCTGCCTAGCAGGAAGGAGAAGTGGCCCGACCCCTCAGCAGTCCCTCCCCTCAGCCTCTCCCCACATTACTTTCCTGGGGCTCCGGTCCTTCACTTGCTCAGCTCCGGCTCCTCCGCCAGCCAGCGAGGCCTCTGGACAGGGGATTGCACCATCCTCCTCTCCCAGCAAGGGGGCTCCAGAGACTGTCCCAGCCAGGAAGTCCGGTGGCCTGGGGATTCGGTGGGTCTGTTCCTCAGCACTGGCCTGGGGCTCTGTGTGTGAGTCTGGGGTGGAAGGGAGGTTACCCTGTAGATCTTAGAAAGTGGTCTCTGGGGAGAACTGAAGGATGATAATGGTGATGGCAGCCCAGGCAGCAACAGGATTCTATTTAGGTCCCAGAATAACTTCTGAAGGGTTCTGGGGGAGGGGGGTCCTGGCTGTGAACTGGAGCGACCCCCACAGGCAGGAGGTTTGTGCCGGGACCCTGGAAAGTGACAGTAGTGAGGGTGTCTAAGAAGCAGTGAGTTTTACTGTGTGAGTGAGCAGTGAGTGAGCTGGTCCTGGCCAACTTTGTTCCCAGTGCTGTCCTTACTTTGGAGTAAGAGGAAGGGGCTCTGACAGAAGCTGGGCAGATGTGCCCAAACACTCTGTGATAGCCTGGAGGGGTCCTTGGGGAGAAGAGGTGGCATGGTGGCCAACAGCTAAGACTTTGGAGTCAGACCAGAATTGGAATCTTGGCTCTACCATTGCCTAACTGTGTAGCCATAGGCAATTTACTTAATCTCTTTGAACCTCAGTTTCCTGATCTGTAAAATGAGCTTAAGAATAGTCATGATATTGGGGTGCCTGGGTGGCTCAGTCGGTTAAACGTCCTACTCTTGATTTCGGCTCAGGACATGATCTCACGGTTCGTGAGTTCAAGCCTTGCAAGGAGCTCTGTGCTGATGACACGAAGCCTGCTTGGGATACTGTTTCTCCTTCTCTCTGCCCCTCACCCGCTTGTGCTGTCTGTCTGTCTGTCTCTCTCTCAAAATAAATAAATAAACTTAAAAAAGAAAGAATAGTAACGACATCCATAGGAATATTGAGAGAAAGGCATATAAAGCCTTAGAACAGGCTGATATGTACGTATACAGCAAGTAAATGTTAGCGGATATATTAGTACTGATAAGATCAGGAGGAGAAAGTTGCTGAGGCCAGAAAGGAGCCCGGTTCTGAAGACTGTAACATGGATCATTCCTGCAGGAGAGTCCCTTGGTAATGTCCAGGGCTCCAGGAAGAGATGTCCTTGTGGCTGGAGGCCCCTGTGCCTGATGCTTCTCCTGGTAAGCTTCTTCATCCCAGCCCTCTCCCCTGAGCCCACATCTCAGCCCTTCTCCTCCCTCAAGAATCAGCCTCCTTCGTTACTTGCCTTCTGCCATACCCCAGAGAGCAGTCTAGAGTCGTTCTTGGTATTACTTGCCTCCTTCTGCCCAGACTACCTCTACACTGGTTCTGGTGCTGTTCCCTCCCAATCTGGACTTGCTGCCGGGGACAGCTGGCATGTCCAGGGCTTAGCAGCACTGGCTTTGAAGAGTTCTGTCCGATCTCTGAAATGGATGCACATCAGCCCCTCAAGGGGACAAAGGTTAACATCCTCATTTAAGGTATTGAGGTACAGGGGACTGTAAGTGACTAGCCCTAGAGCCCACATGAACCCCCGGGGCCTGAAGCCTGAGCCAACATTTTGCTGCCCTCTAGCGGTAGAAACAAGTTTGCAGTTTCCCAGAAGGACACAGAGGAAGTGGATGGGAGGGACCTGAGAGACCCCCCTTGTGCCTCTCTTTTGGGGCTAGACTCTGCAGTGGAGCTGTGGGAGCCAGATGCGCAAGATGCAAGTGGCCAGGCGCTGGGAGTCAGCAACTGCGTCCTCAGGGAGGAAGCCAGCACGCCCCAGTCGGCTGGGGACTCCCTGGGGGCAGGGCTGGAGGCAACAGAGCCCATAGTCCTGCTCCCTGGGGTGGATACCCCTCCAGAGTCTACAGGTGAGGAGCTGTTGGATTTGGAGGAGGCAGGGGGTCCCTGGATCTGGGAGAGGTACCTTAGGGCTGTTTACCTCATAAGATCACGGTTAAGTCCAAAGGCTTTGGATTCAACTAGACTTGAGTGATCTAAGTGTGAATTTTGTCTCTACCTTAGGCCTGTCCGAGTCTCAGTTTCCTTATTTGTAAAATGGAAGTAATAATGGTATTATCGCTTCTTGGCCTTTTGGCTAAGAGCAAGTGTAACATCTGTTCTTACCAGTTTAATAATAGTATCTATCTGTTATGGCTGTTGTAAGGATGGATCAATGCATATAAAGGCTCAGACAATACCTAGGACATAATAGCACTTGGTATATGAGAGCTACTTTCTCATAACAGACTGGACAGTGTACAGGGAAGGGAATGAAGGTCACTGAGTGCTCAGGGCAGTGGCCAGCTGGGCACCAAGCTTTTTTCTTGGAGAAGAACATTAAGGCTCTTCCCTGTACCCAGAGCTCCGTCCGCAAAAACGGAAAAAGGGGCCAGCCCCCAAAATGCTGGGGAATGAGCTGTGCAGTGTGTGTGGGGACAAGGCCTCTGGCTTCCACTACAACGTGCTGAGCTGTGAGGGCTGCAAGGGATTCTTCCGCCGCAGCGTCATCAAAGGAGCGCGCTATGTCTGCCACAGTGGGGGCCACTGCCCCATGGACACCTACATGCGTCGCAAGTGCCAGGAGTGTCGCCTTCGAAAATGCCGCCAGGCTGGCATGCGGGAAGAGTGTGAGTGTCTGGGGGCAGGAGTGGGGGAGGAGGCTTCTGGGAAAGGGGTGCCAGGGTGTGAGGGTAGACAGGCAGCTGAGCCTACAGGGCCTTCCTACACGGTCCCTACGTATAGATTAAAATATCTTCCTTATGTTTACTCAATGCTCTCTGCTTTTTTGGAGCCTCAAACTACCCCTGTGCCCCATCCTTGCTTCCTGTCTCCCCCTTTTCCTCCCTCCTCACGTCCGGCCCCGTCCTTAGGTGTCTTGTCCGAAGAGCAGATCCGCCTAAAGAAACTGAAGCGACAAGAGGAAGAACAGGCTCAGGCCACATCCATGCCCCCAAGGGTGTCCTCACCTCCCCAAGTCCTGCCCCAGCTCAGCCCAGAACAGCGGGGCATGATTGAGAAACTGGTGGCTGCCCAGCAACAGTGTAACAGACGCTCTTTTTCTGACCGGCTCCGAGTCACGGTAACTGAGGGAGCTGGGGACAGATGGCTGTGCCCAGGGCATGGTTGGCTTCTTGATATCCGACTCAGTATAGTTTGTGTCTTCCGTCCTTGCCCTTCTGGATAGCCTTGGCCCATGGCACCAGATCCCCAGAGCCGGGAGGCCCGTCAGCAGCGCTTTGCCCACTTCACGGAGCTGGCCATCGTCTCTGTGCAGGAGATCGTTGATTTCGCCAAACAGCTGCCTGGCTTCCTGCAGCTCAGCCGGGAGGACCAGATCGCCCTACTGAAGACCTCTGCCATTGAGGTGGCTGGCAAGGCTGAGGGATGACGGAAGGACTGGGGCGGGATTGTCTCTGGCAGGGGCTGCACGACAGCCGCATGGGGAGTTGAAAGTGCCTCATGCCGAGACCAGCCTGCAGAGTCCCTGTTTGAGGTCTGCTGTTGTGTGCAGGTGATGCTCCTGGAGACGTCTCGGAGGTACAACCCTGGGAGTGAGAGTATCACCTTCCTCAAGGACTTCAGTTACAACCGGGAAGACTTTGCCAAGGCAGGTGAGAACTGAGATCAAAAAAAGATTGGGGTGGATGGAGAGACACTTTTGGTCATTGGGCTCATAGTGACTACAGAGACACAGGCCCAGGCTTTGGGTGGCTGTTCAGGGAAGACTCCTCTTGTTTTCCGAAGATAGAAAGTTGGAATGGTGATCGGCCTCTCTCAGCTGCTCCAAATAGACCCCTGTCCTCTGTTGCATTTGGCCAGTGGTTCTCAAACGGTGTTCTAAGGAATCTGAGGTGGGGTTCTGGGGAATTGTCACCCTGGAGGAGGGTCAGGGAGGCACAGGAATGTCCTTCTTCCTTGAGCCAAACAAGAAACTCCATGTAATATTGTGCTTCTGGATGATGTTTTGCCTAAAGAAAAGATTTTGCACCGAGTCTTAGTACTTAATAAGGAACTCAGTGGTGCCCTTTAAGGAACGTGTGGACTGACTTCACCCTATCTTTCAAATGCTTTTTTTGATGAGTTGTGGAACAGAAGCTGAAACGTGGCAACTTCAGGGCCATTTTAGGTTAAGAGTGAACACTCCCTTCCCCGTGCTGCATTACACCTGGAATGTTTTCTCCAAGAATTCGTTCACAGCGCTGCTCTTTGATCCTTACTTGTAGGCTAAGCAGTGTTGGCTTCCTCATATTCAGTTGCTGGTAATGTTTGTGTCATGGGAGTGGGGGTGGGCAAGAATGGACGGCTGAGGGTGTTTTGGAGGGACTGGAGCTTCGGCTCAACGGGAGACCGAGTAGTTTAACACCTGAGTGAGTGGGTCTGTAAAATAGGGCCAATGCTATGACTCCATTCTTGGGGTTTGTTAGGTCCTGCTTTCCAGGACAGAGCTCATTGTCTGGTTTCTGGTGACTCAGACCGGCTCATATGCCTCTTGTCCAATACAGGCCACTCTGAGCTTTCTAGGAAGGCCTCCCTTAACTATAGAGCATGGCAATGGCCTGTCACATCTCCTGGCTTCTCTAGTGCCCTGTGTGCTGCTGGAGTGTACAGGCGCCTAATGGGGGCAACTTGAGGACTTTTTTCCAGCTTTAAAAACCCAGCCCTGCTCCTTTTCTCTGCCTTTTTCCCTAAATGCTTATCATCCAGGTCGTTCCCAAGCGTGGCCGCCTCCTCCTTCCTAACCTCCTCCTTTCTGAACCCTTCGCCATTCTCATGTCCGGGTGTTCCTGCAGCACTGGCGGGCTTGTGCCATCTGAATCTGCACCTATTTATAGATTCATTTATATAAGCAGTTGTGATGCCATCACATTTGCCTTTCATTTCTTTTTGTCAGCGAGGTCTTGGGGAGGAGGAGCAGGGGCCCTCTTTTGTCAGGTCTCCATCCCTCTCTGCATCCACTACTCTACGCTGCAGCCAGTAATGATGTGGCCTGATAACATGAGCAGACCCTGCAAGGGTGCACAGACCGTCTCCAGAACCTCCGCCTCCTCTCGGTACAAAGGGCCTGTTCGGCACAATTGGAGGCTCAACACCTCAACAAGAAAGGCTTTATAAAATGGGGCATGTCCATTAAATGTCTCAGCACACACTTGATAAACATCAGGGTGAAAGTACAGGAAGTGACTAACCAAGAAGCCTTGAATGGAAAAGTTAGCAGATGGTTGCTAAAAGAAATCTGAGAGAGCTTAGGGGATAGGGTGGAGTGGGGGAGACTGTGTGATGGGAGAAGTGTTCTTTAGATGTCACGACTTTAGGTCATGGTTTGTTGAACTTCACTCTCCTCAGCAAGAAATCTGGCTCTGTTTTTTTAATCTATTACTTATTTAACAAGCACTTATATAGTATGTGCCACGTTATAATAAGGATCCATCATGAGATGAGTACTATTACTATCTCCATTCTGCAGATGGAAAAACCAAGGCCCAGAGAACTTAAATAACTTACCTAAGGTCACACAACCCAATAAATGGCAGAGCCAGGGCTCCAACCCAGGCAGTCTGTTGTCATAGTCCATACCCTCAACCTTATTGCTGTGTTCTTGCTGGGATGTGAAACATGTTATCTCTGGTATTCAAACAAGTAAGGCCTATTGCCAGTGAAAAAGTTTTCTTTGTAAATAAAAATAAGAGTTGCCTCTATTTCTAGTAATGTGGGGTCCTCCAGAATGCCAATAATAGGGGCACCTAGGTGGCTTAATCGGTTAAGTGTCAAACTTTGGCTCAGTTCATGATCTTGCACTTTGTGGGTTCAAGCCCTGAGTCGGGCTCTGTGCTGACAGCTAGGAGCCTGGAGCCTGCTTCGGATTCTGTGTCTCCCTCTCTCTCTGCCCTTTCCCTGCTCACGTTCTGTCTTTCAAAAATAAATAAACATTTTTTTTTAAATGCCAATAATAGAAGAATTTATCCTTGTCATTCAATTCAGCACCTCCTATGTGCCAGGCACAGCATTATGTGCTTTGCATGCTTTATCATTTAGCCGTCTCAACAGTCTTACAAGTTCAGATGAGCTTCCCATATCACAGATGAGGCTTAGAGAAGTTAAGAAACTTGCCTAACATTACACAGCAGAGCCCTGGAGACTTCTTCGTGCGTTCCCAATAGTTCCCCTAAGTTGAGGAGTTGGAGGAGAGAAGGAAGCTCCCACGGCTGGTGCTGCATGCCCCCGCCTCCCTTCTGCCTCCCCAGGGCTACAGGTGGAATTCATCAACCCCATCTTCGAGTTCTCCAGAGCCATGAATGAGCTGCAGCTCAATGATGCCGAGTTTGCTTTGCTCATCGCCATCAGCATCTTCTCTGCAGGTGTGAGGAGGGGCAGGAGGGAAAGGGAGCAAGAGACTTGCACCAAGAGGGGGCTGCAGGCCCCATGGGGCAGGAATTGTGGGGGTGGAAGCCCATGTTGTGCTACTTTGGGAGATGTTGGGTGCGGAATGTCCCTATTTTGGGGGTTGTGATTTGGGATATGGAACTAAGACCGTGGCCAGACTTGCTCCTCGACTCTCTTGGTGACCTGTAGACCGGCCCAACGTGCAGGACCAGCTCCAGGTAGAGAGGCTACAACACACATACGTGGAGGCTCTGCATGCCTACGTCTCCATCCACCACCCCCATGTGAGTCTCCCAATGGTGTCCTTTTTCCTCCTCCCCACAGGCTTATCCCCTGACACACCTGTTTTCCCTTCAAGACTCCTTCTCTGACTACATCTTGCACAGACAATTTGGTACCTCTCTCACAACTCCCCTACCCTTGCCCCTTCCCTGGGGAGAGACAGAACCTGTATTTGTCCCTCTCTTCCCCTAGGACCGACTGATGTTCCCAAGGATGCTAATGAAACTGGTGAGCCTCCGGACCCTGAGCAGTGTTCATTCAGAGCAAGTGTTTGCACTGCGCCTGCAGGACAAAAAGCTTCCCCCGCTGCTCTCTGAGATCTGGGATGTGCACGAATGACTGTTCTTCCCCCATATCTTCTGTTTTCTGGGCTGGATGGCTGAGGCGCCTGGCTGCCTCCAACAGGTGGAGCTGACTGAGAAGGGCAAACATTCCTGGGAGCTGGGCAAAGGAGATCCTCGTGTGGCATTAAAGGAGAGTCAAAGGGTTGGGAGTTTTGTGGCTGCTGGGCAGTGAGGGTCCTGCTAGAAGTGTGCTCCATTTGAAGATCGTACTGACCCAACCAAATGGATGAACCTGGGGGCCACTTTGCACAAGGTTCTCCAGGGCCCTGCCCCTCCTGCCTCCACCACTTCCTGTTTTCCCCACAGGGCCCCAAGAGAAATTCTCCACTGTCACTGCGGCTTGGCCATAAATGCCTGGGGGCTGCCTCACTGATAGGTCTGGTGCTGTCTGTACAGAAGGACCAAAAAGAAGATAGAACGAGAGAAAAAAAAATCTCTGGATTGGGGGTGGGGGCACGGCCACCATAGAGGAGGAAACCCTCCTTTAGGATCCGCCTCCAGACGCATAACAGAGACAAGTCACAAGTGACAGCCTGGGCAGTGAGAGGGGACTTCCTTTTACCAACCCCATGAGGATAAATGAAATGCTGAGGCTTAGATGCCCCCTTCCCTTTTAGTGACCCAGGTGGGATTGTGTTGTCTTTCTAAGGTGGGGGGGGGGGCGGGGTAGGAGGTTGAAGTTTCAGAACTAACACCCCGGTCATGCACCTGTCTTCGTGGGCGCGCTCATAATGCCTCGGGTGTTCCGTTGGCACCTAAAAAAGAGGGTACAACAGCCCATCCTCTAGGGCCCCAGGCCTTGTGGGACAGGAGGAAAAGTGCCCTGACACCAGGGTGTAGGCTGCCCTGCTGCGGGTTTGTCTTGTGGGAAGGGCTGGACTCCATTTCCCACCGGACACCGCGGCACCGTTCACGTCCCCTTCGATCTGCGCGCTCCCTTGTAGGTGAGACAGCGGGCCGCGCCTTCCGGCCTCGGTCCCCCCCGCCGTCCCTGAGTTGGTAGGCTCCACCTCCAGGGCAGCGGCTTTGCAGCCCCGGCTGCTGGGCACTTCCAAGCCGCTTGCAGGGGGAAGAAGCGTGAGGCGTGGGGGACGCTCAGAAAGTCTCAAGAGCAGTTTCATCTTGAGAAGTCGCTCCCAGATTAATCTACATTTCGTCGAAATGGGCGCTATTACCTTGTCAAATTAAAATCTCTTTGTGCAACCTGAACAAAAGGTATTCCTTTGAGTCCTCCCCATGGCACGCTTGGCGCTGGGCTGGCCCAGCGCTCCCCATCGCCTTCCCACTCCCACTCGGATAGGTGTGTGCGTAGCCGCCTTTCTCCCGAGGTTGGCTCCACCCTTCAGCGCTCGGCTTGGTGCAGCTCTGTCCCCCCCAGTGGTGCATGGTACAGCCCCCGACCCCCTCAACCTCTCCCTCCCTCGCGGGCTCAGAGTGGTACGCGCCCCCCCTCCCCCCCCCCCCCCCCCCCCCCCCCCGGGCAGACACGGAACTGGCGCGCGCTGGAAGCGGCGCCGGCAAGCGACCGACGCTCAGCTGCCAGGGGCGGTCTGACTGGGCCTGGCCGGTTCCCCAAGGCTCGGGAGGTAGGAAGGTCCGGGCCATTCGGGGGCCCTGGAGGATATTTGGGACGGGACTCCTCGCGGGGGTGAACGGGCTCTGACAGGAAACAGGGGTTCTGGGGGGAAGCGGCCTCTGAGGAGGCCCTAAGAGGCGTGTGGGGGGGGGGCGTGGGGTCTGGAGAGGAAGGGGAGTCCGTAGGGAAGGGGGCGGGGCTAGAAGTGAGAGCGCTCGGGGCCGCGGACCGGGTTCGGGCTGCCAGACCCAGCGCCGCTCGCGGCGGCTGGGCTCGATTCCTGCCGGCCGGGCAGGGGCGGGTGAGAACTGTCCAGCAGGTGAGGGGGCGGGCAGAGCTGTCCAGCCCGGGGGCCGAGCCGGGATAAGCACCTGGCGCGTGCGCGCGTGTGTATGTGTGTGTGCATCTTACATTTGATCACGATTTGGAGACCATGTTTGGTTCTTTGGGGAAAAAAAATTGGGGGGGGGGAGTGTTTCAAAACTGCTTGTTGGAGGGTCGAGACACCATTTAATCTTTGCCGCAACTGCTTCCCTTCCTATCCTCGTGCATCTCTAAATTCCTCTTCCTGCCCGGCCTCCCCCCCCCCCCCCTTTCCCAACCCTGCCTATTGCCTGCCTTATTGCTCTCGTTCTCCCCCACGCTGACCGGTCTGTGCTGATGCGCTTGCAAGGTCACTGCCTGGGTAGGAGGGGAGAGAGCCTCCTGTTGTGCTCACGTCAGCAAAGATGTCATATCGCTCTCCGGTTCCTGTGGTTTTACTATGACATTCTGCCCCAAACGAGGGACGAATCCAAAGGGTTGGTTAACGTTACCATTTGTAGGCTGAAAAGACATAGAGAACGTAAAGATCTGTGGATTCCAAATCTGCATCTGGAGTGGATGGTGATGGAGGACTTCAGCAGATAGGTATGCGTTTAGGGCTTGATGCCTTTGGAATATAGGAGCTGGAAACCAGGGACTCCCCCTTAGTAAACATGGTTGAAGCAGGAGGCAGAGGCTGAGCCTGGGTTGGTATGAAGACAGGATGTGAGTTATAGGTGATGTTAGAGGCTTTACAGAGAGGAGGGAGAATGGAGAGAAAAGCCTTGGTTATCTCTGCAATCTGAATAATGGGAGGTAGTGGCTATTGATGAGACATGAAGTGTGGCTAAGCATCTATCCTATCACTAGTACTAGAATAGTCACAAGATCTTGGGGTCCTCGTGGCTCTGGAGGGACATGAACGTTGTAGGGCATGATAATGATTTGAGTTTTATCACATGCTTCTCAAGTGGGAGGGCTGGGATCTCACCAAGGCTAGAGGCCTGATGCCCTAATATGTCAGTAGAAGATACTTCAGGTGTGATATTTGAGATTTTGGCAGGAAAGGGCTCTTGATTTTCAGTGTAAAATAGATTTCAAGACTTAGCCTTGAGCTCTGGCTCTGTAAATTCTGTTTTGAGATACATTGGCTCTCATCCTAAGTATTTTGCACATAATTATAGAACAAATTATGCTTTTACCTATGCCCCTTTTCATTTCTCTATTTCCCTCCCCTTCTTACTCTGCTTGGGAGGAGTTGAAATCAACTTTATAGTAGTGCCCCACCTACTGCGGTTTGCTCATGACTCCATGGCACTGGAGAGAACCAAAGGACTTTTTGGGTGTTAATGATACCTAGAAATGAGCATATGGCATGTTTTAGAAACTTGGTTTTGGTTGTGTAGAAAGAAGAAATCTCTCAAAATCCAGAAGTAGGACAAAGTGCAAACTAAAGATAGGTAGGGAAGAAGATAACCTAATAATTAGCAGGTGCTGTCAGTGGAAGAAGTGTCTCTAGGTTCAAAGAGAATGAATTGTTATGGGCCCTGGCTGACTCTGGAGTAGCAGCTGCTAGCACTGTGCGGTCACCAAGCAGGGGAGGGGCTGTGGCTGTGCTATAAATAGTTCTGGGAGCCAGAGTCGCCATGGAGACAAACCCGAATCCTATTACCTGCAGGTCCTCTATTGGGAGCAACAGAAGGGAGGGAGCAGAATTTTGAGGATTTGAGAGGTATTGCAGAGCGGTCTATTTATTATTAAGTAGGAAGAAAAAAGATAGAGCTTCTCATTATCGAAATCAAATAGAATCTTAAGCATACAGGGAGTGTGCATGTCTATGTATGGAAGTGCACACAGCAGCAGAGAGAGTGGTGTGTGTGTAGTGTAATGGGAATGCCTGTGTGTACAGTAAAGAAGGTCCTAGTGTGGCCATGTGTGGAGCACAGAGGTACATTTCTGTATGCACCGAGGATAGCTTGTAGTGGAGTGAACCATTTTATTTAGAGAAGTGTATGGACACCCAACAGGATAGAGATTATAATTAAGGCCACGTAAGCTTTTCCTAATTTTTGGTCTCTGGTTTAGAAATTACTGAGCACCTCTTCCTGTCCTTGCAGAAATCCTATTATTTCTGCATCTAATTCTTAATTTCTATTAGAGATAGAAGGACAAAGTCTCATCTGTGTGTTTTGTATCACTGATTCCAATCTTGGGACTAGAGTAGAGGAAAAAAAAAAAGAAGAAAAAAAAAAAAAAGACTATGATTCAGCACCAAGGGCAGAGCTAGTAGCGGTAGCCAGTGAGCCCCTTTCTTGCTTGAAGAAGGAAGAAAAATGGTTTAGATGGAGCAGTTGGAGCATGGATATTCCTCATGTGAGATTGCACAGGGTACAGTAGCCCACTGTTGTTGTTGTCTCAGTGCATTAAGTATACAATTTATATGGTAGTTTCCCATGAAGCTGAATGCAGCGTGTTGGTTCAGGAAATAATTAGGTTTTCATATAGAGCTAGGAGTATAGATTAGTACTGATTAGAGTCTGGTTTGATACTGATTCAGCCTGGAGCTGTCCTAGAAGTGACTTAGTTTTTATTATCATAATGACAGTCCTGTTTAGACTAACTGGCTCTATTTTTCAGAAACAGAGCACCAGGAGTGAGGCTGGAAATGGGCTGGTTTGTAGGGATGGGGAAGTGAGCCATTATTTATCCTACTTTTTAAAAATTTATTTATTTTGAAAGAGAGCGCACGTGCGTGTAAGCATGAGCAGGGGAGGGGCAGAGGGGGGGGGAGAGAGAGAGGGAGAGAGAGAGAGAGAGGGAGAGAGAATTTCAAGCAGGCTCCACATGACCTAAGCAGAAATCCAGAGTTGGATGCTTAACTGACCGAGCCACCCAGGCATCCCTCTCCTACTTCTTGACATTTGGCCCTGTGAGTTCAAAAGCTTAGACCAAGCTCTAGGCTAGGAAAAGTGTCATGTTTCCCCATCTTTACTACTGAAATGGAAGGTCTTCTGACCTATGACCCTGGCTGGAATGAAGCTGAGAGAGATGAGTCCCTTACACCCAGCAGTGGATCTTATCAGTACTTTTTTTCCTATTGGACTTGAATTTTCAGATAATATCAGAAATCCTCCTGGGAACATTGACTCCTTGTGCGGTGCCTTGAAGTTTCTCTGAGATGAACTGATGAATTGGAATCATGGTGCAAAAGAAGAAGTTCTGTCCTCGGTTACTTGACTATCTAGTGATCGTAGGGGCCAGGTAACCAAGAAGAGACTGGTTTTTGTCTTGTCTTTTGGGATAACCACAACATCTGTAATTATTCCCTTTCCCCATGCCCACATTGCTTTGCATATCTCATTCTTTCTCTATTATTTTACCCTCATAGGAACATTGATGCCATTAGTGAAAATAACAGTCAGGTGGATTGAGAGCATTGGCCCAAAGGAACAGAGACAGAACAGAATTGCTCTTATCTAGCATCTTTGTGTTCTTGGGCAAATATACCCTGTATGCTTCAGTTTCCTTATTTTGTAAAAAAAAAAAAAAAAAAAAAAAAAAAAGTACCCTGTGCTCTTTCTCAACCTACATATGCTCTTTTGGTAATTCATTAGCTAATACACCTTTTAAAAGTGCTAATCATCTTAATGCATTAGTGATAATTCTATTGCTGCAATTTTCCTTGCATTTCAGGATGGGTATCTTCATGACACTGCAGACCTCATTTAGCCCCCCAGCTAAATGTGGCAAGCAACACCCAAGTTTTCCAAGGTCGTGCAGTTAGGTTACTTTATCCAAAATAGCATTTTGAGCTTTATTTCTGGACTGTGGTTAAAATTTGAAACAACATCCTATCCCTCCAGGCTGCTGAATTTGTCTTTATATTCTTCAGGCACCCGAGCAGTGATAGTGTGGCCCAGACTCCTGAATTGCTACGGCGATACCCGCTGGAGGACCACGCTGAGTTTCCCCTGCCCCCAGACGTTGTGTTTTTCTGCCAACCAGAGGGCTGTCTGAGTGTGAGGCAGCGACGCATGAGCCTGCGGGATGACACTTCTTTCGTCTTCACCCTCACTGACAAGGACACTGGAGTCACGCGTTACGGCATCTGTGTTAACTTCTACCGCTCCTTCCAGAAGCGAATGCCTAAGGAGAAGGGGGAAGGTGGGGGAGGGTCCCGTGGGAAGGAAGGACCCCGTGCCACTTGTGCCTCAGAAGAAGTTGGTACTGAGACCTCGGAGAGTGGCTTGTCCCTGCAGCCTCCCAATGCTGACTCTGCCCCTGAGGTGAATCAGTCTCCTCGGGGCAAACCCCGGGCCAAGGCAGGAAGCCGTTCCCGCAACAGTACTCTGACATCCTTGTGTGTGCTCAGCCACTACCCCTTCTTCTCCACCTTCCGAGAATGTCTGTACACCCTCAAACGTCTGGTGGACTGCTGCAGTGAGCGGTTGCTGGGCAAGAAACTAGGCATCCCTCGAGGCATACAAAGGTACACTTTGCCACTGATGGTCAGAAGAGAGGGAAGCAGTTAGAGATGAGGTATAATTGGTGTGTGAGGGGCAGGAAATTGCCTCTAAAGCCTGAGGTCCTTCAGGTAGCTAGAATGAAGTGTTGTCTTATATCCTGTTGTATATTTAAGAATAAACTTTTGTTTAAAAATTTTTTTTTTCAACGTTTATTTATTTTGGGGACAGAGAGAGACAGAGCATGAACGGGGGAGGGGCAGAGAGAGAGGGAGACACAGAATCGGAAACAGGCTCCAGGCTCTGAGCCATCAGCCCAGAACCCGACGCGGGGCTCGAACTCACGGACCGCGAGATCGTGACCTGGCTGAAGTCGGACGCTTAACCGACTGCGCCACCGAGGCGCCCCTAAACTTTTGTTTAAAAAAAAAAAAAAGCCTGAGGTCTTTCATACCTATTTAAGCATTTTTGTGTTAGTCCTTTCTAAGCGAAAGACAGCTGCAAAGTTAAACTTCCTGCCATAACAATGTTTGGAGTTCAACATTTCATGGCAGACAGGACAGTAAGTCCTGCTGTGTATACATTTTTATACTTGTTTCACCCTTGTCTATTCTCTCTGGTCCTAGCTGAGCCCAAAGGGTGGGCTTTTCCAGTTGTCAGCATTTTACTCTCTATGGTTGCATTGGGTTGCTTTGGGGTATCAGCTCCTGGTGCTTACGCATCTGTTTCCTGCTGTCTGTTCCTCAGGGACACTATGTGGCGCATCTTTACTGGATCATTGCTAGTGGAGGAGAAGTCAAGTGCCCTTCTGCATGACCTTCGAGAGATTGAGGCCTGGATCTATCGATTGCTGCGCTCCCCAGTGCCTGTTTCTGGGCAGAAGCGAGTAGACATTGAAGTCCTACCCCAGGAGCTCCAACAAGCTCTGACCTTTGCTCTTCCAGACCCTTCTCGATTCACCCTAGTGGATTTCCCACTGCACCTTCCCTTGGAACTTCTGGGTGTGGATGCCTGTCTTCAGGTGCTAACCTGCATCCTGTTAGAGCACAAGGTGAGAGAGCCAGCTTTTTAGATCTTTAAGGACAGGGACTACAGCTTTTTCATCTTTTTGTCTCTAGGAGGTAACATGGTGCCAGGTATACGGCAGTACTCAGTAGATGTGGGTTGAATTAAGTGGGATGTGTTCAGAGGATTTGCCACACAGGTGAATTATCCTTAGCTAGACTGAACTAATTCTCTGGAAGTATCAGTAGTTCTAGTCTAATGAGTGGTCCTGGCATTGGGCAAACAAGAGCCAGAAAAGTAAGGCATGAGGCAGGGATAATTGTGGAAGCCATGCTCATGGAGCCCTACACATGGTGAAATGGAAATTAAATTGTAGCATTGGAAACTTTCCCCATAAACCTTATTTAGGCTGTTGAATGATCCTTATGGTATGGCTTGTGGCAGGTGGTGCTACAGTCCCGAGACTACAATGCCCTTTCCATGTCTGTGATGGCGTTTGTGGCGATGATCTACCCATTGGAGTATATGTTTCCTGTAATCCCACTGTTGCCCACCTGCATGGCATCGGCAGAACAGGTGAGTTTCAGGTGTTTTCTGGCTTTGTCACCTCTGTCTTCCAACTCTGGCCAGCTCTGAGGGAGAACGCCCGATGCCAAGAAGTTGTAAATCAATACTGGTCTTCAATCCTTTACTCTAACTTCTTTGTCTGCAAAACATGACCTAACTTTGAACTGATTTGATGGCAAAACTTGTGTTATTTGTGGTTTTTATTTATCAAAGTAAATGTTAATCATTATAGGTTACTGGCCATGCTCCTGCAGGTGTTACATAATATACAGAATATACACTGTTGCCTTTCTAAAATCTGAAGAACTATGAATACTAAAACACACCTAGCCTCAAGAGTTTTGGAAAAGAGATTATGGACCTGCATTTCCTCATCAAGAAAAATCCTCATGTGATAAGTGATCGAAATATGTTTAGTTTTTGTTTCTTACCCTCTTATTTTTTTTCTACAGCTACTGTTGGCTCCAACTCCGTACATCATTGGGGTCCCTGCCAGCTTCTTCCTCTACAAACTGGACTTCAAAATGCCTGATGATGTATGGCTGGTGGATCTGGACAGCAATAGGGTGAGGTTCTTGGCTGAGATATTGTAGAGTCCAGAATAGGATTGTGTTCTGTTTTTCTAGATTATTCCCAAGAAGGTCCTCAGTTGGTGGGTGATTTGTCTTGTGTGACTCATTGATACCATTTTTTTTTTTAATGCTTAGCTTTTACTTTATTGGCTAATAGGCCCTTGGTTAAGACCCAAACGAGTACAAGATTTAGTTTTGCCAGAATGAAGTGCTCCCCTGCATCTAGAAGCAGTAGGCAGTTGTGGTTTTGGGACCACTGCCTATGGTGTAGGTCATCTCATGGTTTTCCTGGGTATGGTTTCTAGTAAGACAGTGCCTTTCAGGCTTAAAATGTACAGTAATATTCTGTAGTGTGAATATACTCAAATTTCAGCAGGAAGCCCTTATATCTGTTTATAGTAAAAGTTTAGAAAATACAAATAAGTGTAAAGAAATAAATAAAAACCAGGGGCATCTGAGTGGCTGTCGGGTAAGGGTCCAACTCTTGATTTTGGCTCAGGTGATGATCTCACGGTTCATGGGTTTGAGCCTTGCTTTGGGCTTCATGCTAACATTGTGGAGTCTGCTTGGAATATTCTCTCTCTCTCTCTCTCTCTCTCTCTCTCTCTCTCTCTCCCCCTCCCCACTCTCTCTCTCTGACTCTTCCCCTCCCACATGTGCACACTCGCTCTCTCAAAATAAACTTTGAAAAAAAAAAAAAGAAAGAAAAACCATAGTCCTATTGTCTGGATGTAGTCTCCAGTAACATTGAGGTATATTTCTTTTCAGGTGTGTATGTATATCACAGCCGTGTATATGTGTGCCCCTAATACACGTGTATATGTAATATATTTGTATGCATAATAGACATGTTCACATATATGTGAAAATACTGTGTATACATCTTCCACTTAACCCTTACGTAAGAGTAACTCCTGAGCGATTAATTCTAAGGTCGTGCCTTTTGTCTTTTTTCTGGTGCAGGTGATTGCCCCCACCAATGCAGAAGTGCTACCAATCCTGCCAGAACCGGAATCATTGGAGCTGAAAAAGCATCTGAAGCAGGTGAGTGAAGAATGAAGAGGAAGAGGAGCGGTAGCTACTCCCGAGTGGCTGCAGAGGCTGTAGCTGTTGTGAGAGCCCGTTTCCCTTCGGACCTCAGGTGGAATAGGTTTTCTTAGCCTCAGGTGGGCTTAAGAAGAGGTGTATCACATTTCTGGGTGGCAGGATGACTCTCAAAAAGGCTATTAGATATCTTCTAATTCATTGTATGCCTCCCACCCTCTAATACTTAGAATACTATATATATATATTAAAAAAAAAAAAACAACCTTCATTTTCTGTTTCTTGTCATGTGTACCGTTCTTTGTGGCTTAGAGTGGTCTCTCAGTCCTGTAAGGAAAGAACTAGTTGTTTGGATAGTCTGGCTCCTTTTATATTTTCCTCCTGAATTGACCTCTAGGTCCCTGAAGAATGCTTTCTTCAAAAATTCCTCTCTTTGAATAATCTCTTAAATACATTTTTTCATTGCTTTTCTTCCTCTCCTGCATGCTGAACAAAGTACCTGAAGGTAAAATATGACAAGGCCCCATCCCTTTGCCCTGTTGTATGTGTTATGTAGGACCATCAGTAGATAGCTCCGTATTTATTTTTAGGAATCCTTGTTGTCATCTTCAGGGTCTTCAGGAATCTCTGTGTTGTCTTAGTTGCTAAGCAGTACCTCTGCTTGGTGTAAATGGGTCATTTTGTAGCATCCCTCTCATCATCCCTGCTGATGTAATATGGTGTCTTGTTACTGCAGAGTCTGTGAGGATTGCAAGTTGAGAAAGTTCTCTGTCTTCCTTTGCCGTGTTTTCATTCTTGATGGTTACTTAGGTATGACTAATGAGATGGAGAGGTTGATATATAGAATGGTACTTTAAATGTTGGTAGGAGTTAAGATCCTTGGGTTCCTTAATCCTGTGTCCTTCCCCCCTGCTACTTGAAGTGTGGTCCATGGACCAGCAGTGTTACTTTTGCCTGCGGTTGTTAAAAGTGCAGAATCACCCCAGATATATTGAACCAGAAAAATCTGCATTTTTAACAACATTCCTGATGATTCCAATGCTCATGAGTATTTAAGGAAGCCCTGCTGGTCTAGACCAGTGGTTTTCAAACTGCCCCATGGAGCCTCATAGGGGCTGATTTAGGCTGGTAACACTGAGCACATGAGGTTCTGGGTTCCTTATGTCCTTCAGAGAAGCTTTACTTTTACGTGTCTCAGTTGTTTATATTTTCATACAGATTTCAACATGTTGTTGAAAAAGAACATTTCATGGCTAAAATCAATTTGAAAATTATTGCCCTGGACTTCAGATCTGATCAGGTTGCCTTGAACCAACCTGGCTTAAACTGCAAGGCTACATAATTCAGATCATCTTCTAAAGGTTAAAGTACGGTATTTGGATTCTGATTTCAAAGATTAAGGCTCTTTCCTAGGAGATGAGATTGGCCAGCTGCCCAGGAATCTGCCTTCTATAGGGGATTTCTTGTTGTTCCACAGGCCCTTGCCAGCATGAGTCTCAACACCCAGCCCATCCTCAATCTGGAGAAATTCCATGAAGGCCAAGAGATCCCCCTTCTCTTGGGAAGGCCCTCTAACGACTTGCAGTCCACACCTTCCACTGAATTCAACCCACTCATTTATGGCAATGATGTAGATTCTGTGGATGTCGCAACCAGGTACGACCAAGTCGACTAGACCATCACAGGTGCCTAGATTGGGTTCTGCTCTCTCATTAGGTATATTTGTCACCTTAGTAAAAGCAAAGAAGAATTAATTCATCGTACTCTCAGGCGTTTTAGGCCTTGAGTGAAGAAAGAGATTGATGATTCTTTAAGATCCCTTCCCCTTTGATGTTGGAAGCCTGTGAAATGATGACTTGGGGAGGTGGTCTGACACCTTGGATCATAGGAATCCTTCTAGCGCAGGGTGTGGGACTTGAATTATCTCACCATCCCCTTCTTCCCCAGAGTGGCCATGGTCCGCTTCTTCAACTCCCCCAACGTGCTGCAGGGTTTTCAGATGCACACACGTACCCTGCGCCTCTTCCCTCGGCCTGTGGTAGCTTTTCAAGCTGGCTCCTTTCTAGCCTCACGTCCCCGACAGACTCCTTTTGCTGAGAAGCTGGCCAGGACTCAGGCTGTGGAGTACTTTGGCGAATGGGTCCTTAACCCGACCAACTATGCCTTCCAGCGAATTCACAACAGTGAGTCCACTTGCCCCTGCGTCTTTGTCCTCCTGATGGCTCTTCCCTTTGCTTTTCCCTTTTCTCATCTTTGATCTGCCCCTTCCATTCCTATTTTGCTTTAGACGTTTCCCTGCCTTTCTTCTATGTTTTGCTTGTTTTTTTTTCCTCCTTGTTGCTAACTCTATTCTTTTTTTCTCTGTGGGTAGATATGTTTGATCCAGCCCTGATTGGTGACAAGCCAAAGTGGTATGCCCATCAGCTGCAGCCTATCCATTATCGAGTCTATGATAGCAATTCCCAGCTGGCGGAGGCACTGAGTGTGCCACCAGAGCGTGACTCTGACTCGGACCCTACTGATGACAGGTGAGCAGCAGCAAAACCGCTTTTTAAGGTCGAGAGGCTCTCGCTAGTCCTTATTGAGCACTATGGCAGAACCTCATAGGACTTAAACATTAGTGTTTGAAGCCTTGATGATATTTTGGTTGATTGTTTTGTGTTAGCTTCCTTATTTTATCTTGTTCCCTGACCTTAAGAGTTTTCCTCTTTTTTTTTTTAAGTTTTTAATTTTAATTCCAATATAGTTAGCACACAGTGTTATGTTAGTTTCAGGTGTACAATACGGTGATCCAGCAATTCTCACATTAGCCAGTGCTCCTCATGATAAGTGTAGTCTTTAATCCCATCACTTATTTCATTCGTCCCCCCATCCACCTCCCCTCCAGTAGCCAAGTGTGCTCTATATTGTTAAGAGTCTCTTTCTTGGTTTGTCTCTCTCTTTTTTCTTTTGTTCGATTACTTTGTTTCTTAAATTCCACATGTAAGTGAAATCATATGGTATTTGTCTTTCTCTGACTTTGCTTAGCAAAATACACTCTAGCTCCATCCATGTTGTTGCAAATGGCAAGATTTCATTCTTTTTTATGGCTGAGTAATAGTCCAGTGTGTGTGTGTGTGTGTGTGTGTGTGTGTGTGTGTGTGTGTGTGTGTGTATGAGAATGCTCCCCTTTTTTTTTTCCTAATGCTGATTGCTGGTACTTTTCCTGCCCCTTCATTCTGTTTTATTTTTATTTTTATTTTTATTTTTGTGTTCTTCACTCTGCAGTGGCAGTGATAGCATGGATTATGATGACTCAAGCTCTTCTTACTCCTCCCTTGGTGACTTTGTCAGTGAAATGATGAAATGTGACATCAATGGTGATACCCCTAGTAAGTGTACTTGAGAAGATGGGCCAGCTCTGGGAGGGGTTGGAGGCTCTGGGATGGTGTGGTCTGTACCTGCCACCTTGGGTTTTGGCAGATGTAGATCCATTGACGCATGCAGCCCTGGGGGATGCCAGTGAGGTGGAGATTGCTGAGCTGCAGAACCAGAAGGAATCAGAGGAACCTGGCCCAGACAGCGAGAACCCTCAGGAAAACCCCCCGCTGCGCTCCAGCTCCAGCACCACCGCCAGCAGTAGCCCCAGCACCGTCGTCCATGGAGCTAATTCTGTACGTGAGGACTTGGAAGGGCGGATAAGTGAGAACTGTTACTTATGTGGGTCATACCTCCATTAGGAAGGCGAGGCTGAAGCTGTTAATTTGCCTCTTCATAGTCTTCCTGTCTTCCTCTCTATACATCCCATAGCTTAGAGCCTAAGAGACGTAGTTTTGACTCCAGAAGGAACTCATCGGGCTTTGTTCAGGGCTTAGCTAAGGTCCCCTTTGCATGGTTTGTGGGGACAGAGAGCAGGAGTGTCATAGAGATCTTTTCTCACACATTCCCTTAGGATAGGAGATGGGAATCTAATAGACCTGGCTTGGCCTTGCCAAACTGAGGTAGGTAGGTATCACTGGGCACCAGGTGACCAGTTTTTATTTAATATGGCCTTTAGGAACCTGCTGACTCAACGGAGGTGGACGATAAGGCAGCAGTAGGCGTTTCCAAGCCCCTCCCTACCACGCCTCCCAGCATTGGCAAATCGACCGCGGACAGGCGTCAGACAGAAATTGGAGAGGGGTCAGTGCGCCGGCGAACCTATGACAATCCATACTTCGAGCCCCAATATGGCTTTCCCCCTGAGGAAGATGATGATGAGCAGGGGGAAAGTTACACTCCCCGATTCAGCCAACATGTCAATGGCAATCGGTGAGAGCCTGGGGATTCCTTCTAGGTGGGTGACTGAAGGACCTCACCACAGAGGACCCCGGGTGAGGGTTAATCAGAAAGAGAAGTCTGAATGTTCTTGTGACCCGCCATCCCATGGTGGTGCCTTGATCTAGGCATATAGAAATTGTGGGAAGGGAGCAGTGACTGCAGTGTAGCATAGGGCCCACACTTCCAAGAGTAGGTACCCCTGCTTGGGGCTCATAGGTGCCACTGTGCATTCAAGGGCTCAAAAGCTGCTGCGGCCCAACAGCTTGAAACTGGCAAGCGACTCAGACGCAGAATCAGACTCTCGAGCGAGCTCTCCCACCTCCACCGTCTCCAACAACAGCACCGAGGGCTTCGGGGGCATCATGTCTTTTGCCAGTAAGTGCCTTCTGCTCTCGTGCCTCTGTCCCGTTTTCTATGCAGTGGGGCCTGACTATGGTGGATGCTGCTTAGAACTTCAGAGGTAGAACTGGGTTGGCATTATCAAGCCCCAGTTCAGGTTGTTGCGGTGATAGTGAATAAGGTATTTCCAAGGGAAGTCAATAAAGGACAGAGACAGAGTAGTCACTATCTTTATACCCAGAGATTTCAGTCTGTTTCGGGTAAGACAGCTGGTCAACTGAAAGATAGTCATTATATTAAAAATCATACACTTGTACATATATCTTGTGGAAATATTCTGGTCATATTTGATTTGGGTACATATCTAATACCTTTTTTGCCTGGTGAAAGACTTTTTCATGAACATGCTTTGAAATCTATATGAGGTGACTTTTGTGCCTAGAGAATATTTCCAGAAATGAGGGGTGGTATCAGTTAAAGGTTGAGGACAGCCCAGGGGCCAGAGAAAGCCAACATTGGGTATAATTATGATTGTGAGTTTTTCTCAGAAGCCAGACAGGGACAGCACCAACTTTTGACCAAAAGTGCATTAACTGTCTGGCTTTCATGCTGAGTTAGCAGTTGATGGGACACTTGTCCGTCCCCATGGGAGGTAGTCAGAGAAAGTTCTTACTGGGTTTTGAGCTATCCTGACAGTGGCCCCCATGTTTGCCCTGAATTAGACTTGGTCCTCTCTAAGGTAGATCAGAGGTACTGGGATTATGTTTGAAAAGGAGAAAGACGGAGATGATGATATACTTATGCTCCTAACTCCTCGCTCTCACACCCTCCCCTTGATAGGCAGCCTATATCGGAACCACAGTACAAGCTTCAGCCTTTCAAACCTCACGCTGCCCACCAAAGGTGCCCGAGAGAAGACCACACCCTTCCCCAGTCTGAAAGGTAACTACAGCCCTCCTTCTGCCATACCAGGATTCTCCAGAAGATATTTCAGGCCTACGGGTGCTTGTCAGGAGCCCTGCGTATGACGAATCATTTGATCTGGCTGTTGCCCCTCATACCGCTTCTCATGGCTTTCATTGCACATTATGGGCTCTACTCGTTTTCAGATGGAAAGTGTCTTTGTAGCTGAAGAGACGGCCCTGTCGTATCATTTAGGATAATAGCAACTGAGATCACCGCTGCTTCTTAGGGGGAGCTTTGTCAGGTGTACATAATTAACACAGGGATCGTCAGCTGCTGCCAGTGATCTGCCAGGTTCCTGTTGCATGAATGTAGGACAAGCTTCATCCCGATTAGCTGGCCCACTGAGGGATGCTCATAGAGAGCCTGGCAGTGTTACAGCGTCAGGAAGCCTCTTTGGCTTCCTGTCAACGTAGGGCCTGTGGGTGGGCCAGGTAGTATCGGTTGGCTTCTCTGGGCATTTAAGGCCTTATTTGATTTTCATTTGTGATCGCTGAGAGTTTGAAGAGCTCTTCTGCATTTACTCTGACTTTTGTTTGTTTTCTCTAGATATTGTGCTGAACTATTTAATTACAGTAGAAAGCATAGTGAGAAGCAGCTCCATATATTTTTCACCTGACTTCTCTTCCCAGTGATTAAAAATCCCAGGAATCTAAGGAGTGTTCTTTGGTGGGGCTGGGAACATAGGATAGATGGGCAGAGGGACAGAATAGCTAGTGGCGTAGGGGATTAACTAGCACTGTGGCGTAAATCTGCACCTGACTCTAGGTTAGGGGTAGAAAAGTGTTAGCGTCACCGGCTTTCATTTGATACAGTTGGGGAGGGGAGCAATTGAAGCGCTTTCATTGCATGCTGATGCTTCATTTGTGCACTTCCCACTCCCATCCACCTCCCATCCTCACACCCCAACCCCACGTCCCATGACAGCATCTGCAAGATGGGTCTCCTCTCTCTGCATACCAGCAAGCCCTGTGGACCCTGTGCTAGATGTTTCATGAAAACCAGCAGTCCTTCTTTCATGCATGTGCCTGTTTAGTACCCGAAGGTCCCTTGTGTCATGTACCCTGCCCCTGGCTCTGAGAGGCCATAGTCTTAAGAATGGTCTTTCCTAGAGCCTTGGTTGATTCCTGATCTCTTGGCTTCCAGCTCTGAGGTGCCTGAGAACTAAGGTTATGTGCACTAAGCTTTGGGAGAATCCTCAGACTATCTGACTTACAGCTCCATCGAGGGATATAGGGGTTGTGGTATCATGGTGCACCTACTAATTGTGTATTTTGTGTCCCAGTATTTGGGCTAAATACTCTAATGGAGATTGTTACTGAAGCCGGCCCCGGGAGTGGTGAAGGTGGGTCTTGCCCGTGAGCTGTGCATGATCTTTTTTTCCTAGCATCTTCTGTGCCTGCCTGAGGGCCATCCTCCTCATGGAGCAAGCGGTACCACATGGGTGACCTGCCTTGCCCTGTCCCCCGTGACGCCCGTGCTTGCCCGTGGGGCATGCTGCTGGTGCATGTGGAGTGGCCTGAGTCTCATCCCCACTTCCTCCACATTGCCATGGCTGGTTTCTACCTATGTGTGATGCCCTGGGGTCACCCTCACCCGGCCCTTCTGGGGAACGGGTGTGGAACGTGGCTTCCCAGGGCTGTGCTGACAAGGCTGCTGGACTACAGTAGTGATGTCTCTCATTCCTACCTTCCTGGCTATAGGAAACAGGAGGGCCTTAGTGGACCAGAAGTCATCTGTTATTAAACACAGCCCAACAGTGAAAAGAGAGCCTCCATCACCTCAGGGTCGATCCAGCAATTCTAGGTAATCCATGGCTGAGCTATTACAAAAGATCTCTGATAGAGGTAGCGATTCCTGTACCACACTGTAGGGAGGCTCAGGAGTGGGAGAGAACCTGTCAGTTGGGTGATGAAATCAATTCTTGGGAGCCCTGCGCATTCTGACTTCCCATGCAACAGTAGTAGCTCACCCTGGTGAGAAGAATAAAACAGCAGTGGTGGGTATGTGGGCACACCAGGCGATCCGGAGCGGTGGGGGGTGCAGGGGACTTGCACCCCTGGAGACTTGGCTTTGCGTTTTGCCCCTGGAGGCAAACATCTAGTCTGGTGAAAGAGGCGGGGTGCTCTGCAAAGAAGCCGATGACCACAGAAGCTGTGTGTGGACCCCGTAGTGAGAACCAGCAGTTCCTGAAGGAGGTGGTGCACAGTGTGCTGGACGGCCAGGGCGTTGGCTGGCTCAACATGAAAAAGGTGCGCCGGCTGCTGGAGAGTGAGCAGCTGCGCGTCTTTGTCCTGAGCAAGCTGAACCGCACAGTGCAGTCGGAGGACGACGCCCGGCAAGACGTCATCCCTGATGTGGTCAGTGTCTGGGGTGAGGAGCTGGAATCAACTGCCGGAGGGACCTGGACCCCGAAGGCAATTTTGCCCACTCCAGCCCCTGGGTTATTGTTGCAGGAGGTCAGTCGAAAGGTGTACAAGGGGATGCTAGACCTGCTCAAGTGCACGGTGCTCAGCCTGGAGCAGTCCTATGCCCACGCGGGCCTGGGAGGCATGGCCAGCACCTTTGGGCTTCTGGAGATTGCCCAGACCCACTACTACAGTAAAGGTAGGGATCGCACCAGCTGGGCGGGCGCTGTCCACAACTCTTCCACTCATCTCCAAAGAAGGCTTGTTTCTTCACAGGTTTCCCAGTGCCAGGCTGTTTCCCCTCAGGCTTCGGGGTTTCCTTTTTTAATGCGTGTTTATACATACCAGGTGTTTTTCTGTCATGAAAAATAAGATGTCTGTTTTTCTTTCCTTGCACTTTTTCCATTCTGCATCCTCCTTGCTTCTCCCACCTCGTTCCCGCAGCTTGATTCCCACTCGTTGTGTCTCTTGACCTCTTCCTGTATTCCCTCTTTTCCTAGAACCAGACAAGCGGAAGAGAAGTCCAACAGAGAGCGTAAATACACCAGTTGGCAAGGATCCTGGCCTGGCTGGGCGGGGGGACCCAAAGGCTATGGCACAGCTGAGAGTTCCCCAGCTAGGACCTCGGGCACCAAGTGCTGCAGGAAAGGGTCCTAAAGAGCTAGACACCAGAAGTTTAAAGGAAGAGAATTTTGTAGCGTCTATTGGTATGTATCACCGTGTTTGGTGTGGTGGAGGGTTCGGGCTTCTAAAATACCTCTCCCTCCTTTCAATTCATTCAGAATCCTGCCTTTCTTTTCCCCATGCTTTGCTTTCTAGAGAGGGAGATAGATCTGCATCCATTTCTAATGGAATTTCTTTGTACTTCTTTATCGCTTATGCTTCCTTTACAGGCACCCCCACCTACATCGCAGAGGAAGAATGGAAGTTTTGCTTCGAGGGGCCAGTGAGGCTTAGTGCAGGGAGTCTGAGCTATATTCCTTGTCCCGCTTTTTATTTACATCTGGATTTCTTCAGATGTGAGGTCCAGGAAGCTATAAGAAAGTTTATAGATGCGTCTTTGGCCTATAAAATTATAATTGTCCGGCCAGTTTTCTCCCATCCAACCATTATACTACCCTCAAATTTGCTTTCCTGGGGTGTGTCCAGCAACCCCATTTCCCTGGGCGCTGGACCTCAAGGTATAGATTTCTGAATCGGCTTTTCTTCAAACCTTTTCTCACTGGACTCGACCAAGAGCTTGTTTACGTTTGGTGTCTCTCTGTTCCCACTGAGGCAATGCCTTAGTGAGCTCTCTGGGTGTCACCTCCATTTGACTCACTTGACCTAGAGCCATCTAGGCTGTGTCTTTCTTTTTCTGGTTCTGTTTCCCTGGGCAGTTTGCTTCTAGCTGATGCTTCTTTGCCACACCATTAGCAGTTGTCTCATGCTCCCAAAAGTGGGGAGGAGGAACCAGTTTCCTTTGTTGGGGAACTGCACTTCTCTAGCCAGCAGAATAGTGTCCTAGACGCAGCCAACCCAGTCTTTCTCCCACATGATGCGATGCTCTAGGAAAAGCACCAGCCTGCAAGTCTGGAGGTCCGGAGTTTTAGTCCTGTATCTGCCCCCCAGCTAGGAATGAAACTTTGGGCAAAGCACTTCCTCTTTTCAGGGTCTCTGTCTCCTCATCTGGGAAATGAAGAGATTGGACTAAGTAGGCACTCAAGTTCTTCCAGGAAAGGAATGCTATGATCAGTATTCTCTCTTCTTTACCCTAATGAAGATCCTATTCTTGACCATTTAGTGTTCTCTGTCACCTTTACTGAAAGCATTTTTCCAGGTGACTAGCTGAGAACGGGTCACTTGGCAGGGCAGATGCTAATACTGAGGGTGAATTGGATTTTTTGGTAGCAACAAGGAAGGATGCTAACCACCTGCATGAGTGGCCTCTATCCAGTCCCGTGAATCAGCCAGGTTTGTGCTCACACTTCTGAACCCCTTTGGCTGCTTGCGGTGATCATCTGTCTAGAATCTTTAAAAATTGTTTCCCAGCTCATTTGGCAGAGAAAGCATGGTCCCAGGTGATCCTAAGTTACATGATCTTGAGCAAGTGCTCCAGCCTCGTTAGGATCAGTTTTCTCATGCCAAAAGGAAGGAGCTTGGTCCAAGGCAGTTCCATCTCTCACGTTCTGCAAGGTTTTTACTACCACGTTAAGGTTTGGGTTAGGAATTTAGAGTCTTTAGTTCATGAGTGGGGGAAAGGCATTAGATCTCTTGATTTTTTAACCTCCCAAAATGAAGATCTCTTTTTATCTCTTAATATGTAATCCTGTGCCTGAGACTGAATCGGCTTGGGTTGGGTGGGTTTCCATTCTGTCTGTCTGACCAGCCTCTGACTCTCTCTGTCTTTCTCTCCTGCTTACATTGCATCTGGGGTAGAATTGTGGAACAAGCACCAGGAAGTGAAAAAGCAAAAAGCTTTGGAAAAACAGAGTAAGGAACAAATGCCCCTTCCTGTTCCCAAATCTCCCATACCTGCCAACTCCCCAGGCCCAGTTGGGGCAGGCTCTCTTTGTCAGCCCCACCCCAAATTTGCTCTTGGGGGGTATTTGGAATGAAAGCAGGTAGGTGGTATGTGATTCACAGGTACGTGACTTGTAGGCTGCTTCTTTCCCCGCTCCTCCTAGCAATCAGGCTGTAATCAGGGCGTCTATCGAGTAAAGTCCCTTAGACCTTGGTTCTCTATTGCTTCAGAGTTGGTGGGGAGAATGGTCGCCTATTTCAGTGCCCCTCATTGGCTGAGATCTCCCTCACCCATTAGAAGGCCTGTGGGCACAGTTGGCAGAGATGGTTGCTGTCCCTCCGTGTTGAGTCTGTAGCTTCCCAGCTCTCTCTGGTGGCTTGCCTAGGCACGCTTTCTTGCTTTCTGTCATTCTGTCCTTCTGCCATACTACTGTGGGTGGGTGGGGAAAAATGACAGTGTGTTTGTTTTTTTTATCTCAAATGTAGAAGTAGGGTTGGGGTAGGCTGTGTCCACAGAAACAGCTGGTGTTTCTGTATCTCATTGGGCCTATCCTTTTCTAGCCCCTTTTAGATACATTTGCTGGGGAAGCACCGAGTGACCTGGGGACCCATAACCGGTTGTACACACCAGTGAAGCTCTGACTCTGAGTGTAGTGGAATGTGGTTTAGACATTTGTTTGTGGAGCTTTCTGTTTTAGAATGATTTGCTCAGAATTTTCTCAGGTTGTGAAGATGGCTACAGAACCCCTTGAGACCAGGTTTAATTTGTCCTACTTGGTTCTTAAGGCATCTGGGGACTTCTTCCAATGGGGCCCGAGGTGGGGGCAGTCCCTGGAAAGGTGACTGGGACACGCTGAACAGGTCTGGGACCAGGCTGTGCTGCTGTCCCTTTCCCTTCACCAGCCTGCCCCTTGTGTGTGTGTGCACTGGGTGACAGAGGTCTTCCCCTACCCAGGGCCTGAAGCAATCAAACCCGTCTTTGACCTTGGTGAGACAGAAGAGAAAAAGTCCCAGATCAGCGCGGACAGTGGCGTGAGCCTGACATCTGGTTCCCAGGTTTGTGATGACCTTGTTAAGAATTGTGAGAATTAAATTTGCTCTCTCAGAATACTTCTTTAAGTTAAAAAAAAAAAAAAAAAAAGACAACCTCAAAGCAACATGCTTGCCCAGTGGTAGTGGACTGATGAAATAAGTATAATACATCATGTACTATGATATTAACATCATTGAAGACTGTTTTTAAAAATGTAGTAACATGGGAAAATGCTTTACACAGCTACATGTAGTATGATTCCCATTTTATTTTTAAAATGTATGTAGAAAAGACTAAAAGGAAATGTACTGAAACCTTAACAGTGATTAATATCAGTGGTAGGTTTATGGCTTTTGTTTCCTTATTCTTTCTTGTATTTTCTATAGTGAGTATGTATTTCTTTTTTACTATTTTTTATTACATAGTTTTTATTATTTTCTATTACGTATATTTTATATTCAGGAAAAAAATAAATTTCTCATGACCTGTTTAGGGATGGTAATAGTAGGCTGGGGATGGGGAGAAGGAAGAAGATACAGTATTTCTTAAAGAAACCAGGAGTATATGGGACACCCCTTCTAATGTGTCTGAGTCCCCGTGTCGTTTCAGAGGACTGATCCAGACTCTGTCATTGGTGTGAGTCCAGCTGTTATGATCCGAAGCTCAAGTCAGGACTCTGAAGTTAGCACCGTGGTAGGGGAACACCACATTGGCATCTTGGTGGGTGGGGTGTGAGCTTCCCTCTGGAAAAGGGGGCTGCTTTCTCCCATGGAGGCTCTTAGTCTCATGTCAGCTTGGTTCTCATGGTGGAGATGTTCATGGTGGAGATGTCCTAGGTTTGTATGCGTGGGATCAGACCCTGAGATTGCACCCAGGGCACCTCATCCTGTAGAGAAGGTACTTCCAGAGGCTATCTGACCCACCTTTGAAGTTCAGTGCTTTCTCTATGGCAGTGGAGAGCTCTAACAGCTGGGCATTTCTGGGAACCTTTCCCTGGGGAATATCCCTTACTACCCCTTTTTCCTTTCCAGGTGAGTAATAGTTCTGGAGAGACCCTTGGAGCAGACAGTGACCTGAGCAGCAACGCAGGTGATGGAGCAGGTGGTGAGGGCAGCGCCCACTTGGCCAGCTCTCGGGGCACTTTGTCTGATAGTGAAATTGAGACCAACTCCGCTACCAGCACCATCTTTGTGAGTTTTGTTTACTAACAAAAGGAGATCAGCTCTTTCACGGGAGGGCAGTGGATTAGAAAAGAATGAAAAGTTAGGGGGCAACTAGAAGGAAAGGAGAATATCAGGAATCAGTCAGGAATGAATAATCCTGATATATCTGGCTTCAAAGAAATGTTTCTCAAATCTTTTTTCAGAGTTATTTGACTCCATGATCTGGGGCTTTTAGGATCCTCTCAAGAATCACTGAGGAGTTGGGCTCCCCTCCCACTCAGATAAGGGCCTCAAATCCTAAGTAGCAGTAATCCCCACATTTACAATAGACAAGGTGATGGGTACTTTGTGGCAATGTCAGGGCAGTTATAGTGTGTACCAGTCAGCCTGTTGCTATGGAATAGTTTGGTTTTATGCTGGTCACTGCTCTATTTATACAGCGCTTTAAAATAGCATTTTATTTCAGTTTTATTTTATTTTAGTATGGTTTTTTTTTTATGTTTATTTATTTTTGAGAGAGAGAAAGAGAATGTGCACACGAGCAGGGGAGGGGCAGAGAGGGAGACAGAGAATCCCAAGCAGGCTCTTCACTCTCAACACAGAGCCCAGCGCGGGGCTTGAACTCACGAACCGTGAAATCACGACCTGCGCCGAAACCAAGAATCCGACACTAACCAACTGAGCCACCCAGTCGCCCCTATTTTAGTATATTTTTAACAGTTATTTGATGTTTTCATTCATTAATAAGTATCTACTAAGTGATCTACTAAGTGCTATTTTCTGTACTAAAGAAAGAGAGATAAGGCACGATTCTCACTCTCAAACAAGTTTGCAATTCACTGTTTCTGTGACTAATCTCTCCTGATGGGAACAAAACCTTAGGGAAAAAGAACTTGCCCTACATCATATAAAAAGCCAGCAATCAGTTGGAATTAAATTAATTCTGTTTAGTTCTTGCCTTTAGACACCCTACTTTTTGGTGTATACATGCCTCTTTAAACAGCACTAAGCACTCTGATATGCTTGTCACTTTATTAGAGTCGAGAATGGATAGTCTCTACAGGAGCTTATAGGTCCTTATCTTTGTGGAGAGCATGGAAGATGGAATTTAAATGCAATCAAATATTTAACACTGGTGATCATTCCCACCCTCAGGGCTTTCTGTTGTGTGTGTTTCTGATAGAGCAGGTGACATCCCTGAGTGAAGGTGGCAAATGGGATGGAAAGTCAGCAGAGCCATTCAAGTTAATGGACCTTAACTTTCCTTGAGTCTAAATAGACCATTTTAATGAGAGTATTTTAAATCCTTCCCGTGTGTCTCCATTCTGGAAGTTAAGATAGATAATATGGGATAGCAGTCTTGCAAAAAGCCTTTCAGCTGTGTGCTTTCCTGGCACCTTCCTGGGACAAATTCTTACTTGTTCTGTGCTGGTGGGCAAGGGCTGTTTTTGTACAGCTGAGTTGCTGAGAGCAATTAAATTTCTTGGCTCAAAAAAAGGCTAAACAGTAAGAAATAAATTGGATTAAGTCAGTATGGTCCATTGAACAAAGAATTGGGCTATGAATCTGGAGACTGGCATTTAGACGCACTAATTAGGTATTGCCTAATAACCTTTGATTGGTTGCTTCTCTGCTTATGCTGTTGCAGGAGTTGTGAAATGGGCATGAAACCTGCCTCTGACCCAGTTAAAAGTCTTTTTTGAATGATTAGAAAGCCGACTATTGTGGAAGTGGCACATAAAGTTAGTGATATTTCTAAGGGGCAGATATTTCTAAGAGACAGTAGGAAAGAGAAAATTAACATTTATCAACACCATGTGCCAGGCCTGATTAAGTGCTTCATATATTTTTTTCTAATTTAATTTCTGTAATAGTCCTGTGAGGTAGATGATACATACCTTCCTTTTATAGGTGAGGAAAATGAGACTCAGAGAAGCTAAGTTTTATGCTTAAGGTCACACAGCTCGCGAGAGACAGGGATCTGAACCTTGGTCAGTCCGACTTCAAAACCAGTGTTCTTTCTACTGCATCATGCTGCTACAGAGAATTTGCTTTTTTTTTTTTTTTTTTTAAAGAGTAAATGGTCTTTTATAGAGACTAAAGGGTAAAGACAAGCAAAATGAAAATGTGATTGCATGTTTTAAGAGGCAGTAACAGCAGCATTATCACATTGACTTCTGGTCAAATCCTTGGGGCAAGCAGAGTAGCAAAAACAGGACTCCTAGAGTATACGTTGCTGATGGAAGATAACAGGTGTGTGAGCCTCTTAGTGAGCTGGTGGCAAACCCTATCCATCGGTACCTCAGGCAGCTGACTGGTACCTCTTCTTTGTAGGGGAAAGCCCACAGCTTGAAGCCAAGTGTAAAGGAGAAGCTGGTGGGCAGCCCAGTTCGCTCTTCTGAAGATGTAAGCCAGCGAGTCTATCTCTACGAGGGACTCTTAGGTGAGAAACAGACTGGGGAGGCCTCTTGCCCTGGAAGAAAGCTGGACTCAGCTGGGGAAGAGGGTAGCACCAAAGAACTAGCTGCTTAGCTTTAAGCCGATCTCAGTGCTGATGTTAGAGGGCGTTTTTATATCTGAAGCAGGTGACTTACCAGGTCTGCAAATAGCAGTAGGTGAGCACTATAAGAGACTGGATTTTGGTATTAATCAACAGCCTCTGTCTTTCTGTCTGTCTGTCTTTCCTTTCTTGCTACCATGGTCCTTCCCGCTCACAAATTGGCAGGAAGGGACAAAGGATCGATGTGGGACCAGTTAGAGGATGCGGCTATGGAGACCTTTTCTATAAGTAACCACCTTTCTTTGTGTGCTGTGTGCATCCTTCCTCTTCGGGAGGGGCTGGGCCTCACTTGGAGGAGCTGGGGCTGGTGGCAGGATGTTAGTTCTGGGGTGGAGAGGCTCATGTTTCCTTTGTCCTAGAATTTGTCCCTTCTATCTGGAGTTTACGCTTTATTTTGGTTTGGCAGCTATATTCTTTATATGTTAAATAAGCCTCTAGAAAAATTCTATTCTACACAGGCAAAGAGCGTTCTACTTTGTGGGACCAAATGCAGTTCTGGGAAGATGCATTCTTAGATGCTGTGATGTTGGAGAGAGAAGGGATGGGTATGGATCAGGGTCCCCAGGAAATGATCGACAGGTATGAGACTTAGCAAATGCTTGGGAAATGCAAATTCAGCCTTTTCCGAGTTCTGTGGTCTCCCATCTGAGGGCTGACTTGTCCTTGTCTCCTGCTTAGGTACCTGTCCCTGGGAGAACATGACCGGAAGCGTCTGGAGGATGATGAAGATCGTTTGCTGGCCACACTTTTGCACAACCTCATCTCCTACATGCTGCTGATGAAGGTAATGTCGATTTTGCTTGTGCCCAGCTACTGCTGATGCTAGAAGGGAAAGGCTTTTTCCTATGACCTAAGTTCTGGGACATTTGGGAAGTTCTCTGAGCATCTTACTAGAGCTCTTCCTGATTGAGTGTTTGAGATCTAGCTCACACATGATCCATTTGTCTGAAGCTGCCAGGCTGTTGTGCTAAGGAATGTGGTAAAGATGATTGGTGATTCTATACCATTTATTTATTTAGAAATTTAAATGGGCTTCCTTTGCTAGTAGTTCTAGGATCCCAGTAGAGCGCCCTACAGAATACAATGAATTAAAAAAAATTTTTAAGTGTTAGTTTCTAAAACCTTAGAAAGGATAGTCAGAATTCATTTTTTAGCACTAGCCCTTTATCATATAGAATTTTCCATAGATGTAAAAAGAGCTACTCATTAAAAAATTAATGGTATGTTCTAGTTTGACTTGGTTGTACTTAGTTGTTATACCTGTGGAAGAAGAATATTACCAAATAGAGGGGTCTTGTTTTGAAAGGGAAACATGAGTTTGGGGTTGGTGGGTAGAAGAGAGTTGTTTTGAGAGTGAGCCCCTGGGTTTCTCCTCCTCCTGTTCTCCCCTCCTGAAGATGAAGGGATGGGTTGATCAGATGCAGAGAACGAGAACACCCTACAGGCTGACTTAGTTTGTTTCATTTTCTGCTGTAAGTTCACTCCATTCTATTGAACTCCAGGGGTACCAGTTAACTCTGCTTGAGAAAGAGTGATGATCCTGAACCCTGGGAAGGTGTCTCTGCTACAACCAAGCCAGAATGTCACTACTCTAAGGCATCATTTCTGAACTATACTCTGAGGAGCCCCAGGGGGTTTTAGGGCCCCTTTAGGGATGAACATTATGTATTGGTTGGGGATAGGGAGGAGGTGTCTTCTTGAACCCCTGTCCACTTGAACCAGACCTGCTCTAAAAGCTACTTTTCTGCAGAAGTCATCTAGACACAGAACCAAGGTTTTCCTTCCCAGCCTGTTGGCAGAATAGAGAGTTGAGTATTTTCTCTCCTATTCAGTGATGTGGACTCCGAATTGTCTCAAATGGTCAGAAACTTGCTTGTATGTTCCCTCCACCTCATTTGCAAGAGCAGATCCCTCGTTAAGATCCTGTTTTGACTTTCTAGGTAAATAAGAATGACATCCGGAAGAAGGTGAGGCGCCTGATGGGAAAGTCGCATATTGGGCTTGTGTACAGCCAGCAAATCAATGAAGTGCTTGATCAGCTGGCTAACCTGGTAAGCATAGCCAGGCTGTTCCTTAGGCTCCCTTCCCACTGCACTTGTCGCCTCCCAGGCTTGGGCCTTGTCTCCCAGTGCACAGGCTTCCCTACAGGTCATTTCTTGGCTTGTATATTTTCAGAAAACTGAGTTTTGAAAATAGGGTTTTGAGTCTAGATGAGGCTTTAGTCTTTCTGTTCATCTGTGATAGGATTCTCTGTCCTAAAACCATCCTAGTGCAGCCATTTCAACATGTGGTCTGTGGACTCCTGAGGATCCACAAGCTGAAAAACTACTTTTATAATAATACTAAAATGTTCTTTGCCTTTTTTACCAGGTTGACATTTGTACTGATGGTATAAAAGCAGTGATAGTTACAACTCCTGGATACCTTCACACCGTGAGGCAGTGTGATGGTAGCCATGGAGGGCCCTCTCAGTTTAAAAAAAGAAAGAAAAATGAAAAATAGTTTCACTTAAGAGTGTTCTTGATGAAAGAGTTAAAATTCATTAATTTTATTAAATCTGATCATTGATTATTCACCTTTTGAATATTTTATGTGACAAAGTGAGAAATATGGAGAAAGTGTTTGTGTTGCAAACCAAAACGATGATTGTTTCAAGGAAAAGCAATTTGTGACAGTTTGAGTTGCAAGGTGAACTGTCAACTTTGGTCATGAGACATCATTTTTACTTGAAAGAATGACTAACTAGTTATTCAGAGTTGGGTATTTATTTGGCAGACTTTTAGGCTTGAGTTTTCCTGATATTTAAAGACTTTTCTAATGAGATTGACATTTTTTTAAATAAAATTTTTTTAAACACTCTTTTTTTTTTAATATGTATTTATTTTTGAGAGAGAGAGAAAGAGAGAGCACATGAGCAGGGGAGGGGCAGAGAAAGAGGGATACACAGAATCTGAAGCAGGCTCCAAGCTCTGAGCTGTCAGCACAGAGCCTGATGTGGAGCTTGAACCCATGAACCACAAGATCATGACCTGAGCCAAAGTCGGAAACTTAACCAACTGAGCTACCCAGACGCCCCAGATTTTTTTTTTTTATAGAGAGATTGCAAGAGGGGGAGAGGGGCAGAAGGGAGAGAGAATCTTAAGCCAAGATCAAGGGTTGGACGCTCAAACAACTGAGCCATCCAGATGCCGCAATGGGATTGATATTAATGAATGTGATCTTTTTTATATTCTGTAATGAAATGTGTCAATATTTGGAAGAGCTGCATAACTTAAACCAGTATTTTCCAAAAGACCACTGTGTGGAATCTGTGTTACAACTTCAAGTATGAGTAAAGATACACTCAAAATGTAAGGCAGACAAATGGATTTAATATAACAAAGTAGAAAATGTTCAGGGGCGCCTGGGTGGCTCGGTTGAGCATCCAACTCTTTTTTTCTTTTTTTATTAATTTATTTTCAAGCTCGTTAACATACAGTGTAGTCTTGGCTTCAGGAGTAGAACCCAGTGATTCATCTCTTACATATGACACCCAGTGCTCATCCTGAAAAGTGCCCTCTTTAATGCCCGTCACCCATTTACCCACCCTCACGCCCTTCAAGCAAGCCTCAGTTTGTTCTCTGTATTTAAGAGTCTCCTATGGTTTACATCCCTCCCTGTTTTTATTTTGTTTTTCCTTCCCTTTCCCTATGTTCATCTGTTGAGTTTCTCAAATTCCACATATGAGTGAAATCACATGGTATCTGTCATTCTCTGACTTATTTTGCTTAGCATAATACCCTCCAGTTCCAGCTACATTGTTGCAAATGGCAAGATGTCATTCTTTTTCATCACCAAATAATATTCCACTGTATATATACCACATCTTCTTTATCCATTTATCAGTTGATTTTGTGATCCTGGGGTTGTGGGATCAAGCCCCATGTTGGGCTCCATGCTCCGCATAGAGCCTAAGATTCTCTCTCTCTCCCTCTGCCCCTCTCCTCCACTTGTGCTCTCGCTGTCTGTCTCTTAAAATACTCCTCCCTTTTCCAAATACATATTTGCGAGACCAGATTTTCTTTATATACTTCAACCAAAGCAGTGTGTCACAATGGATTGAATGAAAAAGCAGATATGAGAATCCAGCCATTTTTTAAAACCAAACATTAAAGAGATGTGCAAAAATGTAAAACAGTGCCAGTCTTCTCATTTTTGGATGGGGGGGGCATATGGTTGTTATTTTAAAAAGTTATTTATATTACCATGTGTTATTAATGAATGATCAACTACTTTAAAATGAATTAATAATATTTTCAGTTTTAATTTCTAGTATGGTAAATATCTACAAATTTAACTCACATAAACCTAAGCTCTTGGGGATTGTCAATTTTTAAGAGGTATAGGAGTCCCAAGACCAAAAAGTTTGAGAACATGTCCCTAGTGGCCTATAGCCAGCAGATGGCACTGTGCTAAGTAAGCTGATAGGAATTTAATTGCTGAAGCTGGGGTGGGAGGGGTGGGAGGGGTGGGAGGGGCGGAGGGGGAGGGTGGAGTGGGGGCGGAATTCTCGGCCCAGATTGTTCTGTGAGAGAGACACATGGATGTGTCTAACAGATCTCTCTTTTCTCAGAATGGACGTGACCTCTCTATCCGGTCCAGTGGCAGCCGACACATGAAGAAGCAGACATTTGTGGTACATGCGGGGACAGACACAAATGGAGATATCTTCTTCATGGAGGTAAATGCTAGTTCATGCTAGTTCAGATGTCTCAAAGGAACATTTAGGAGTCACAAGGAGCTTCTAGAACTGATGCCAGAATATTTCTCCCACTTACTCATCTTCGTGATCCATTTATCCATTTAATAGTCAGGCTCTTATGCAAATGATATAATATATGATTCCCCATCATTTCTTTTAAATATATATTGAATAGATGATGTAGTCACATTGTTCCTAAGTCAAGACAACTAAAATGGTAGGCATGGGGAAGCCTTGTTCTCTTTCTTAGCCCTCCGTCTCAATTTCCCATCCACTTTGCCCCTCCCTCCTATAGGTAACCACTTGTATTGGTTTCTTTTGTTTCTTCCAGTGGTACTTCACACACATACAATAAGATGTGCGCATCAGTTCTGATCTTTCTTCTTTCTTACAGGAAGGTAGTGCATCATATCCACTGATCTGTACCTTGCTTTTCTCATTGAACATATCCTGAAGATCTCTCTGTCGGTACAAACATGGGTTTTTTCTTTTAGTTGAAGAAGATTTGACATACAAGGTTATATTAGTTTCAGGCATACAGCACAGTGACTCGACAGTTCTGTACATCATGCATGGCTCACCGTGATGAGTGCGGTCACCATTATTGTAACGTTATTGCAATGTTATTGACTCTATTCCCTCTGGTTCTCATTCTTTTTACAGCTGCGTAGTATTCCATGATATGACTGTACCATAGTTGATTTAAGCAGTCAATATATATGTGCCCTTGCTTTTCTTCCACGTTTGTACTATTGCTAATGGTGCTACTATGCGTGATGCCATGCCTTCTTCCTTCCACACATGTGCAAGTTATCCAAGAACTCTCAGAGTGGCATCACTGAACCAAAGGAAAAAATGCATTAATGATCTTGGTTGATCTGACTCTGAAGTATCTCCTAACATATAATAGTTTCCTTCCCACTTTGCCATTTATTTTGTTGAAGCAATGTGCCATGTGGAGTATCTCACATTCTCACATTCTAGATTTTTTTGCTGATTGCATCTGACTGCATCTCTTTGGTGTCAACATGTTTTTCCACCACTTGTATTTTTTATAAACCAGTAGTTCAATCTTGAGGTTTGATGAGTTTCAGATTCAGTATTTTGGCAAGAATACTTCGTAGGTGGTGCTGTATATTGCCTATTGTGCCATATGGTCATCTCCCTCCTGGTGATTAGTGGATTTAGATGTGGGCAGCCTGCTCCATCCACTGTGAAATTCCTCATGAGTCTTCTGAGTTTGCTTATGTTTTTTTTTTTTTTTTTGCCATGCAGAATTTTTTTAGTTTTATGTGGTTGAATTAATCAACTGTAATTTTTAAGTTTACTATTAATTTTTAATAGTTTCTGGATTTTGAGTCAGAGGTAGAAAAACCTTCCTAGGGACACCTGGGTGGCTCAGTCAAACATTGGACTTCAGCTGAGGTCATGATCTCACGGTTTGTGAGTTCGAGCCCCACATCGGGCTCTGTGCTGATGGCTCAGAACCTGTTTCAGATCCTGTGTCTCCCTCTCTCTCCGCCCCTCCCCTGCTTGTGCTCTCTGAAAAATAAACATTAAGAAAGAAAGAAAAAAGAAAAACCTTCCTTACTCCAGGATTGTAAAGGCAGTTGGCTATGTTATCTTTATTTCTGTATTTTTTATTTTAAAATGAATCTCTTCTACATAATCGTAGGGACCAAGTACAACTCCCATATAAAGTAGTGAAATCAATTAATTTTTACAAGTATTTCTTCCTTTTGGTTTAGTTGAGTTGGGTTTTCACATCCACAGCTTTTGGAGCAAATAGTTTATCAGACATGAGGCAGGAGTTCTGCCCTGAAGCAGGAACATTCATGTTGGTGTAGCTGAGAAGGGAGTCATTTTCATGCCACCGTGAAACTTTAGAATTTGGCTAGGTGTCTGCTCGAGTTGAGGGCTAACTTAGGACGTCTGCACCACATGCAGGTAGCAGGTGATTCCTGCCCTTTCCTCTTCCTTTGAAAAAAATAAATAGAGAAGATCCCTTGAAGTATAGGACTAACACTCCCCACCATACAGGGGAGCCTCGTACAAAGTCCCTGGAGTATGGAATGGATCTGTCACCTCCCAAATCCCTCTCCTTTAAAGTGTCAAATAAGACTGTACCTCACTCACTCTGTCACCCACTACGGTTAGCTTACTAATTTAGCCTTTCTCATCTCTGCATAGCCTGCTGGCCGCATGATCACTTGGAGAGCAATTTGCAAAGACTTTTAAAAAATCCTCTCTATTACCCTTTTTTTTTTTTTAATTACAGAAGTAGAACAGTATATGTTGTGAAAGTTTCAAACCATGTAGAAGTAAATAAAAAGTGAAAGTTTCCCTTCACTTCCTTCAGTACTAGGTCTCAGAAGTAACCACTGTCAAAGAGTTTGGGATGATTTTTAAAAATGCATATTTCTATAAATACAATTTACTTATATATAATTTTGTTTTAGTGTTTACAAAAGTGGTATCAAACTATATATATTGTTACATAATTTGATTGTTTTCACTTGATTTATGACTGACATCTTTCCATGTCTACATATTATATAGATCTATCTCTGTTTTTCCTTTTTTTTCTTTTTTCTTCTCTCTCTTTTTTTTTAAGTTTATTTGAGAAAGAGCATGCACATACAGGCGGGGAAGGAGCAGAAAGAGAGACAGAGAGAGAGAGAGAGAGAGAGAGAGAGAGAATCCCAAGCAGACTCCAAGCTGACAGCACGTGGAGTCTGACGTGGGGCTTGAACCCACAAACCATAAGATCAGGACCTGGGTCAAAATCAAGAGTTGGATGCTTAACTGACTGAGCCACCCAAGGGCCCCTCTTTTTTCTTTTTCCTTCCCTCCTCTCCCCTGCCTTTCCCTCCCCTCCCCTTCCCTTCCCTCTTCTCTTCTTTCTTTTCTTTTCTTTTCTTTTCTTTTCTTTTCTTTTCTGTTCTTTTCTTTTCTTTTCATTAAGTAAGCTTTATACCCAATGTGGGGCTCGAACTCACAACCCTGAGATTAAGAGTTATATGCTTCACTGACTGAGCTGGCCATATGCCCTTGTCTCCGTTTTTTTAATGGATGTTTAGCTATCAAGCGTTATATGGATGTATACCATGAGTTATTCAATTCCCACTTAAAAAAAATAATGCTTCATTGAATATGCTTGACTGTATGTCTTTGCACACTCACATGAGAATTTCTACAGACTAGATTCTTAGTGTGAAAATTTCTGGATCAAGCTTATATACATTTAAATTTTTTATAGGGGCGCCTGGGTGGCTCAGTCGGTTAAGTGTCCAACTTTGGCTCAGGTCATGATCTCATGGTTCGTGAGTTCGAGCCCCGTGTCAGTCTCTGTGCTGACAGCTCAGAACCTGGAGCCTACTTTGGATTCTCTGTCTCCCTCTCTCTCTGCCCCTCCCCCACTCGCACTCTGTCTCTCTATCTCTCTTTCTCTCAAAAATAATCATTAAAAACAAATTTTTTAATAAATAAAATTTTTATAGATTCTGCCAAATTGCCATTCCAAACACTATACCAGTTTACAGCTCCACCAGCAGCATAGGCAAGTATGATACTTTATTATCATCATCTTTCAAGCCTAGAAATCCTATGTTCTTATAAATACCTGTCCTGCCCCTCTCCTTGACATTGTGTTCTTAAAGAATTATGGGAAGTCGGGGTAATTGTCTTCATTTTTCACCTGGAGTCAGACTGGGACCAGAACTCAAATTTTTAATTTCTAACTCAACTATTTTATGACCTTTTTCTTTTTTTCTTTTTTAAATATATATTTTTTTAAGTTTATCTTGAGACAGAGAAAGAGAAAGAGCATGCGGGGGAGAGGCAGAGATAGAGGTGGGGAGAGAGAATCCCAAGCAGGCTCCATGCTATCAGCAGAGACTGTTGCAGGACTTGAACTCACGAACTATGAGATCATGACCTGAGCTGAAATCAAGAGTTGGACACTCAACTGACTGAGCCACCCAGGTGCCCCTGTCATCTTTTTCTTCATAAGGCTTTTAGAGCCTCAGTAACTCTTAACATAGTAGGTTAAACCTGGTAGTCCTGTGTATTCCTTTTTTGTTCACTTAATGTTTATGGAACACATACTATATGCCAGGTACACTGGGTATGGGGTACAGCAGTGAATAAGGGAGACATCGTTCCTCTTGCCCTTCCAGGGTTGACAAGCCATCAGGGAAGTCAGCTAATGAAACAGTGTCATAAAGTATGATGAGCGTTATGAAAGAAGATGCTCAGGGGAGTAGGCAGTCTGGGAAAACATAGCAGAGGGTCTAGGAGTCATGGGTGACCCCTTAGAAGTGACCTTGAGTTTAGACTTAGAAGAAGTAGGAATGAATGGCTGAAGCGGGGGAGGGAGAGAGTTCCAGGGTGACTCAGAATGGATAGGACTCAGTGATGTAGTGAGAGGCAAAAGGAGTCTTGCATCACTCCTTCATGTCTGGCTTGGGCAGCTGGGTGGTGACACCATTTACTCAACTAGGGGACGCAGAAGGAGGATCTACCCAGGAAGAGATGTGGACTTCAGATTTGGACATGATGAGATTGAGGTGCTGCCTCAAGCCATCCAGAAGAGAGGGATTCAGGAACTCAGGAAGATGGTCTCATGTGGAGAAAGACTTGAGAACCATTGATGGGGTCATAATAATCATTGTTACATTTCCTATATTGTAATTATTATTATCGTTACAGCATCTAACTCTAGAGTACTTCCTGTGTGCCTGGCTTTGTTCTAAAAAGTCTGTGCACATTAACTTAATCTTCACATGAGGAAACGTGGAAACGTAGATGCAGGCTAACTTGTTCAAGGTGACACAGCTAAGTAATGGGACAGCCAGAAACCTAATGCAGTCAGATCTTGGAGAATGTTGAACAAGAAAAGAATGTGAAGGAGGACTTCACATTCACTTTCATTTATATCTCCCTGAATTGTATAATATCTTTTGCAGTAAGCATTGCCCACGTGTCACTTGTATGGTTAATTACTTAAAAGATTTATGCAGAGGGGCGCCTGGGTGGCTCAGTCGGTTAAGTGTCTGACTTTGGCTCAGACCATAATCTCACAGTTTGTGGGTTCGAACGCCATATCAGGCTCTGTGCTGACAGCCTGGAGCCTGCTTCAGATTCTGTGTCTCCCTCTCTCTCTGGCCCTCCCCCATTTGTGTTCTGTCTCTGTCTCTCTCTCAAAAATAAGTAAACATCAATAAATAAATTAATGAGTTAAGATAAAAGATTTATGCAGAACTAGGATCAAGGCAGTATTAGAAAATCATTGGTTCCATTTTTTTCTCCTTGGTTAAGTCTGCCATAATCCTCTGCCTTTGCACTCGTCAACAGAGATGATTCCTAAGGTTGGAACATGGCGGCAGGAGATACCCTCTTAAGCCTAGAACATCTAAGAGGTAACAGACACTGGTTGAAGTGAAAATTGAAACTCTGATTGAGCCTCCCTCCTTGCTCACAGGCTCCTGCCAGTGATTCCCTTTCTTCCAGTAAACCTTCTAGTGGACAGTATGCCCAGCAGTTCAGTGTTTGTGCCTCCACCAAAGGAAGACTGTGAACAGAAGACAGAAAACCTGACCGTGGGGATGCTCCCAGGACCAGCCGTCCCACCCTTTCCCTGTAGTGTGGCCTGGGCTGAAGGAGACTTTAAGAGACAAGCGCCACTGACCCACTCTGTGCACTCCTGCAGGTGTGTGATGACTGTGTGGTGTTGCGTAGCAACATCGGGACGGTGTATGAGCGCTGGTGGTACGAGAAGCTCATCAACATGACCTACTGTCCCAAGACCAAGGTGTTGTGCTTGTGGCGTAGAAATGGCTCTGAGACTCAGCTCAACAAATTCTATACTAAGAAGGTACCCATGAGCTCTGTTTGAGCTGGGGGTGGGCACTGAGGGCGAAGGTTGGAGTTTCTTTCAGGGAAGTTAAAATTCCACAGTCCGTGTCAGAGCCCCACTTTTGCCTCTGGCTGTTGTGTGGGACACATGAAGCTGTCTCTGGCGCCCTGGCATCGGCCCAGGCCCTTGGCAGCTGTTAGAGAGCAGAGCAGGGGGACTCCGGAAGGCTCGGACGACAGGACAGCTCTCTCCCCCGTGTGCTGCAGTGTCGGGAGCTGTACTACTGTGTGAAGGATAGCATGGAGCGAGCTGCTGCCCGACAGCAAAGCATCAAACCCGGTGAGAAGAGAATGATTCCCCGAGCAAGTGCCTTCCGTTTATTTTTACCCATGCTCCTGCGTGTCAGAGGCCTGACAAGGAAGTCAGGCGTGGGGCTCCCCATCTCCCCAGTTAGCTGATAACCTCCTCCCCCACCACAGGCCCTGAACTAGGTGGCGAGTTCCCCGTGCAGGACATGAAGACGGGTGAGGGTGGCTTGCTGCAGGTCACCCTAGAAGGGATCAATCTCAAGTTCATGCACAACCAGGTAGGTGCCAGTGGCAGCACAGGCTTCCTAGCCCTGTTTTTCCATCTGCTGTGAGGCTCAGTGTCCGGGTCCTGGTGCTTTCCCAGTGAGCCTGAGGGCCTTTGGGGCCAGTGGGAGGATTGGAGGCTGGACCAGAGAGAGAAATCAGAGTGAGGGCACAGTGACGTTGGTGACCACCTTGAAGGTGCAGGGGGGCGCCCACGTGGGGGGCTGGGAAAGAGGGGGAGCCTTGGTGGCTAGGCTGCCTCCGTCCATTAGACTCAGTACAGTGTGAGTGGGAGCGTCTCACTTGGCCCTTCTTCGCACAGTGTCTGCCTTCCCTTATTCCCAGGGTGTGCTTTTGCTTGGTGGTTTTGCTTCTGAGAGTCTAGACCAGCTGATCTCCTCACGTGTTGCTGGTGTGTGTGAAGCGTGTGTGTGTGTGTGTGTGTGTGTGTGTGTGTGTGTGTGTGTGTGTGAGAGTGAGTAGCTTGTGTCTGTCCTATCTGGAGGATGTGTGTTTATTTGCCGATTTCTCCTGCTGATTCTTCTTCCTATTCTTTTCGTGCCTCTGAGTGTCCCCACTCTGCCCCCTGCTCCGCAGGCCCCGCTCCCTTTCCTTGACTGGGGAGCACATCAGAATACATCTTTCTCTCATTGTGATTCACTATAGGAGCTGACTTTTTTTTTCTCTTGGTCTTTTAACGCAGTGATACTTTTTCTCTCAGTGGACATTCCTTAAGCTAATTCCTTTCTGAGGCCAGCGCATCATCCCAGGTCCGTTCCCAGTTCTGCCTCTTCACACAAGTGCCTTCCCTACCCCTTCCCTGACGTACTGGTTCCTCTCCTTGAGGTTCTGAGCCAGGTCCGAATGTGTGAAGCACCACAGCCCCTGGCCAGGCAGCAGATACTCAGGGGAGGTGAACATCTGGACCCTGTGGCTTTCTTCCTCCACTGCCATTTTAGTTCTCCTTCTTTTAGGAATCTAACCGGGCAGCTTTGGTGTGATGGGAAACAGCTGCTCAGGCAGTGTACTGTCAGCAGTATATTTACTATCAGTAACATTAATGTATTAAATAGTATACTTGAGACCTTAGGGTCAGCCCAAAGAGAGGTTCACTGAAGTACTTTTCTGGAACATGAAGGTGCCAGCACTTCTTGGGGAAGCAGGCTTCTGACTGCATTTAGAGGCTTCCCCCGATGCCTTACCTTCTGAAGAAGAGATCTTGTTAAACAACAGCCAGATGCCCTCTTCTGGGTACCAGCGTCAGCAGAGCCCCTCTGGACCAACCTAATGTCTAACCATTAGCACCGCATGCACGAGCTGGTCTGTAGTTTAAGGCTTCGCCCTAGAAGAGAGATCCTGCCTATAGGGGGAGTCAGACCCTGACTGATAACGAGATAATGGCCCTGGGGTCCGTCTTCCACCACCTAACAGTCCTTCGGAGTTGAAGCATTGGACCCTCTGGGAGAGTCCGACAGAGTGGGGTAACAAGTGGGCCTTTGGAGTCAGGATGTGCTTGGAGTCGGAGCCCAGCTTCAGTACTCACAGGCAGATAAACTTTCTGATCCTCTGTCCTCAGCTCGAAAACGAGGGCACTACTGCATGCTGGGCCACATAGGTGTAAGGATTACAAATAGTATTTGTGGAACTCCTAGTAGCTGCTCCTAAGAGGTAGCTGTTACTATATCACCGTGTATTTCTGGGGAGAGCCTGGATTTTGTTTCAAGGAAGATACCAACACCTCCCACCCCAAGGACAATCTGAGGGGAGCTTTGCGCCCGTGCCAGCCCTCTGCGCCGGAGGAGGATGCATGGAAGGGTAGAGAGCTGATGGGCTGAGCGGGGAGACCCCTGGGGCACCGTGTCCTCCAAGCGCTGCCCTGGGCAGAGGGTATGGGCGGGCAGCCCAGGACAGCAGAGGGGCCTTCGGGTTGGGTTTGACCGTTAAAACTAACGCCTTCATTTCTCTCCCATGCTTTCTCCTCCGGCCAGGAGCGGAAGGTACATGCCCTTTCTGCTGTCTTCGCTTCTTAGCGCTTTTGAGTTGTGTGTGTGTGGATTCTTTGGTCCTCCCTTTGGGAACTAGGTCTTCCGTGTGCGGGTGGGGCTAGAGCTGGGAGAGTGGGCTTTGTGGGGCAGGGGGAGAGCCTTTGGGCCTTACCCCGCCCTCCCTCCCTCTCTTGCAGGTTTTCATAGAGCTGAATCACATTAAAAAGTGCAATACAGTTCGAGGCGTCTTTGTCCTGGAGGAATTTGGTAATTACACTATTTTGCTCTTAGGTCTGGACTCACATGGCAGTAACTCAAACCTCGGAGCTCCAGAGGAGGGACTAGAGGCAGAGAGAAGAACCACCTCTGCAGAGAGGTCAGGAGGATTAGGAGCGATAGGGAAGAAAAGGGAACCCGAGATGAGCAAAGGGAAGGAGGAAGAAAGAAAAGAGAGACCAGAGCTGCTAGGGAGTGGGTCCCGGAAGAGCAAGTGGCCTTAGACAGGGTTAGAGTTCGGAGATGCCCCTACCAAGGCTCAGCGAGCTGGTGCCACCTTCCCTTGCTTGGCCAGCTGGTGATCAGAAAGTTCTGGGGCAGAGCAGACGGGCAGTTTCCAAGCTCTACTGTGTTCATGTCACCTGCTGCGATTCTCCTGGCAGCCCAGTGCTCCATGTAGCCACCTGGTGCCGCTCCGGTGTCCCCTGAGCCTCTGCGCTGGAGGAGGGCGCATGGTGGTACCGGCAGACTCACTCTGGAAGGCAGGGAGCCTCGTGGGCCTCAGAGGCAGGCAGGGCAGTTGTGGCTGGAGGCTGGGAGCCAGCCTCCCTGCAGCCAGGCACTGAGAAGTGGTGTAGTGGGTTCTCACCCTGGGGCTTTGAGTTCCTGCTGTGTTTGTGCTTCATTCTTTTGTGCCCCCCATCGCTGCTATGAAAACCTTCGTTCTCCAGCAGGTAAAGTGACCTCGGCTCGTGCTGCCTCCCCCCAGGCCCCTGCCTGGGCCCTGCCGTGGGTGGGATGGGCTCCCTTCAACCAGGCCAGCCGCTCCCATTGCCAGTTGTCTCATCCCTTTTCTCCCCACCCTCTTCCTCTCAGCCTCCCCCCACCCGTGTGCTGGCTCACTCATTCTGAGTTTTCTCCCCTGTGTGCTCCCTCCTCTCTTCTGCCAGAGAGATATTTGGGGGAATCTTTCAACTCAGAAGAAGGACCTGGGCTTCTTGCTCTACCTATGATGAGTTTATTCCCTGGTTAACCCTGGGTCCCCCTGAGTTCTACCTCCCAGGGTCGGAAGAAGGTGTGGCCAACTCTCCTGCTACCTTTTCTGGCCCCCAGGGTGATGCCATGCCCCCCTGCTCCCACCTCCAGGGGCCATCAGGATGGCTGTGCCCCGGGGTAGGGGGGGGCCTTACTCCTTCCTCTGGCCAAGCAGAACCCCTGCATGGCTGGGGCAGGGGTGACTCTTAGTCTTGCATTCTGGGCTGTGGACATGTGTGTATTTTGCCTGATGCTCCCTGTCACCTCCCTCCCCGGGTGCTGTACTCGCCTGTCTTCCGCTCGGTGTGTCTGCTCCAGAGCCCTCTGACGCTCTCCCTCACACAGGCAGGCCTGGGCCTCTCCTGCCACTCAGGGAAGGAAACTTACAGGTCTGGTGGGTTGAGTATCATGCCGCTTCTTCATCCAGCCTAAGGACCCTCTGTGTAGAGGCTGGGAGTGCAGGGAACCATGCTTAACATGAACAGTCTCGGGCTGGTCACAGGGATGAGTTCTCGGGCATCTCAGCACGGCGAGAGGCACAGGCTAGAGACAACTCTCAGCCAAAACGTGGGAACGCCCCACCGCAGCTCCGCAGGGCCCTGGACAGTGGCAGTGAACAGGCTGGTGAGAGGCCAGCCCGCTCCCCTGCTGAGGCTCTCCAGGAAGTGGGTAGAGTCACAGCCATGGCACAGGGAGCCACAGCAGGCCTCAGAGGTCTGGCTGAGGAGTCTGGGGCAGCGGCCTCTCATCCAGCAGCAGCTGGACAGAAGCTGGCATGGCCTGAGCCGCCAGGGCCACTGGGACGTGCCACGGTGGGGAAGGGGACCCTGGTGCCGGGCGCTGCCGCCTGGGAGAGCCTGGCACTACTGCTCTTAGTTTTGAACTTTCTGTTTTGTCTCTTGCCCGTCCGGTTTTAGTTCCTGAAATTAAAGAAGTGGTGAGCCACAAGTACAAGACACCAATGGTGAGTGTGCCGCCCAACCCCGGCAGGCCAGTGTGCGCAGGGCTCCCTGGGGACCTTCAGACAGGAGTGGGTGGGCCCTCTGAGAGCATGGGGTACGGGGCACTAGGAATGGTTTGAGAGCTGAGTTTGGTCGAGATGCCACAGGTCCAGCTGAAGCCGAAACCAGTCTTCGGCCCTGGGAGAGAGAGACACGCGCGCAGATCCCCTCTCCCGCCGGCCAGCTGTGAGCCCCGAGCCCGGTGTGAGGGCAGAGTTTCCTGCTTGGCAGACCTCCACGCGTGGTGATGCCGGAATCTCAGGAACTTGATCCGTCTGGTTTTCTCTTCCCTCTAGGCCCATGAGATCTGCTACTCTGTGTTGTGTCTCTTCTCGTATGTGGCCGCAGTCCGTAGCAGTGAGGAAGATCTCAGGACCCCACCCCGGCCCGTCTCGAGCTGATGGGAGGGGTCGAGAGCCCCCCAGCCCGGGGGATGTGCTTGCGTCTTCCATCCGCAAGCGCACCGTGCCGCGCGCGTGTCCTCTGCGAGCCCCTAGCCGTGGCTTAGTTGGTCCAGAGTTGTGTGTTTCAGCGTGTCTTAGTGTCTGTCACAGGACTCAGCCGGTTTCCTCCACCTGCTCCCTCTCCACTCCCAGGAGACCAGCCTCCTGTCCCCTCAGGGCTCAAGAGTGATGTCTGTCTGTCTTTTGGGCCGATGGCTTGTAAGAACTCTGAGTACAGTACGAGCCCACCCTTGCGTGTCCCTGAGACATTTGTGTCGTGGTTCCTCGTCCTTGGTGTTATGTATGACCCTCCAGTGCAGGACTCTGGCTGTCCGTCTCCTCTGATCCGGCGTGACTGGGTCCTGGGCGAAGGCCCACTCGGTGCAGAGTGAGGGGAGCTTGAGACCTGTCCTCCAGAGAAGGGGTGGGCAGGGAAAGGCCGGGAGAGTCACGGGGCAGCAGAGTGAGTGGCAGCCTCCCTCCTTCCTTACGCGTTTCCCAAGCCCGTAGCTGCAGCCTGCCACGGCTTCCCACTGCGGTGGAGCCGCACCGAGGGGCTCCTTCTCGCTGAGCAGCAATTTCCCTAAGGTCTGCTTTGCCTCGGCATGAGAGACCAGAGTGGTTGGGCTGGGAGAGTCCCAGAGACCACTGGCTACCATGCCCGGGAACCAGGTAGGGGAGAGCCGAGCTCAGTATACACGTCCGTGTCTGCAGGCAGCTGGGTGCTGGAAGGGAGGGATGGCCTGGGAGTGGGCAAGAGGTGATTGTACATATTTCAGCTCTACATTATTTATAAAAAATGTACAGATGTGTGAATGTGAAATAAATGTCCTTAACTCTCCTTGGGCTCTTGACCGCCTTGTATTTAATGACACCTCCTCTCCGCCCAGGCCTGAGGAAGGCTGTCCCTGGACTCTACAGAGGCATCTCAGGCCTAGAAGGAGGGAGATGAGATCGTGCGCATTGGAGTCCTGGCATGCTGAAGCCCCAGCCTCCCACCCCGCTTCCAGGAAGAGGCTATGGGAGGGGCTTCCTGCCCTATGCCCCCCGCCCAGCCCCCCAAGGGCTGCCCTGCTAAGGACTGGCCACTGGAGGAAGCAGCCAAACTGGGCTTAGACATTTGAGCAGAGAGATTCATTTAGCAGTGAAGGAAAAACCAGGGCTCCCCGGCCCCTCACAGGTGCGGTCCAGAGAGGTGGTATGACTTGGCCAGGGCGTCTCACAGAGCCTAGAGCCCGGGCTCAGGGCTCTTGGCCAGGAGTGCCTTAGGTTGGGTGGGACTCTTAAGAGAAGCAACCCTAGGACCAGGCTTCCTGGGATTTTTTTTTTTCCTATGCCACGGAAAATCCTCTGGCGCTACCTGGACAAGAAAGACCATCCACAGTATCAGGGCACTCTGAGACCGGCTGGCTGGCTTCTTCCTCCCAAAAGTAGACTGATAATTGGATTTAGGCTCCCTACGGTGAAAGGAAGAGCAGAGGAGGCCCCTGGTTCCCAATATCTTGCACCGGACAGGACCACCCTCTCCCACTGGGAAGCAGGTGTGGAAGGGCCGTGGACTTGTTGCATACTGGGACCCCGAAGCAGCCTGGCGCGGCTCCTTCCCAGACCCTATGGGCACAGAACCACATGGAAGTTCAGCACTGCCCCACATCCAGGCTGCTGCAACCACAGGTCCCCAGGACAAAGGCAGTACAGAGCACAGGGGACCAGGCGGGAGAGCCCCGGGTTTCCTTCCATCACAGCGCCTCAGTTTCCTCATCAGAAGGACATACACAGAAGTGGGGGAAGGCCGAGGTTTCTTCTAGTGTTTTATGAATGTAGGATTCCACTCTCAGCTTCATTCAACTCATTCATGAGACAGAATACCTGGAATTTTGCTCTGAAGGTCAAGTATATTTCCCTGTGCTTTTTGTGAAAAATGCGTTGGACAAGAAGAGTCAGTTCCTGTGACCGCACTGATTTTTTATTGCCCTTATACATTGAGAAGACATGGCAGGCCAGAAAGGCCTGTCCCCAACCACCATTTGCTGAGCCTACCACCCGTTTGTCCCAAAGACCTGAGAGCTTCCAGTGGGAGCTCAGTTCAGTCCGTGCTCCGAGCCCCCCAGGCCCGCTCACCTTAATTGCACTGCCCTACTGATGCTTCTACTAGCCCAACCCTAAGATACACACTTGCACACACATATCCAGCAGCAGAAGGCGGCTTGTCCAGCTTCCTTCCAGGCTCCCAGTACATGGGCTGGCATCCTGTGGCACCTGTAACACAGGTTCCCTTGTGAATGAGCTGCACCGATATCTTGCAAAGAGGCACCTGCACCCCCACTTCCTGATGGCTGCCCCTGAACCAAGGGCCAGGGCTCAGCCTCTGACCTGGGTGGCGGTGTCGGGGTGACTTGGAATACATACCTGGCCCTCTCTGGGAGCCAGCCGGATCACTGAGGCACTGTAGGGGAGGAGGAGGCCACGTCACATGTGTGTTTCTCAGCTCTGAGAGCAAAGCCCAGAAACCAGTACACATGTTGGACAAGACAGGGTCATTGCTCTCAGAGCCACCGCATGGCCCAGGCCAGCACAGTCCCAGCTGGTTCCCTGCCTCCACCACCCTGGGCCCTGGCCCTGTGGGCTCCTCACCTCGTACTTCTAGGCGGCACTCACACTGTGCCTCGCCTTGTAAGTTGGTGGCCCTGCAGACATAGATGCCCCCATCAAAGGGGCAGGTCTTTCTGATCTCCAAGGTCAACACTCCCTGCTTGCTGAACATGCGGAAGCGGGCATCTTCTCCCAGGTCCAGGCCATTCTTGAACCAGGAAACCTTGGGCTGTAAATCAGGTAACGGGAGGGAGGGAGACCATCTCAGGTTGACAGGAGACCTGGCAGGAACCTGTTTGTATTCTAGGGGCTCCCGCTGGAATCCAAACTATGCCTAAGCAGGGAATGAACAGGGAGCCAATGGAGAGTGCTGAGGCCCTGCTCAGGGAGAGGAGTCCGGCCCTGCGCCCCTGGGCAGTAGAAAGCAGGGAAAGGCTGGGGAGAGGACCGATGGAGGTTGGAGCCTCCAAACCCTGCCTCCTGAGTCTGCCTGGACCAGGATCCCAAACTGTCTACCTTGGGGCTACCCCGGACAGCACAGCAGAGGGTAGCATTGTAGCCAGCAATGACTGAGCGGTTCACCAGAGGGCGAGTGAAGCTCGGGGCCTCGGAGAAGTCCAGGGCCTTGTAGTTGGGTGGCTCATATGTGATGCCTGTGGGTGATAAGACTTTGCACCAAGAGTGCCACACCACGCTAGGCCCCCTCCCTGCTCCTACCGCCTCCCTGCCCCAGCTCCTCCTGGGGGTGGGAGTAAAGGTACAGCACCTGATCTGGGGATAAAGACAGGCTCCTTGGTGGTGGCCGCGTTGTCACTGGGTCCCACCGTGTTATGGCTGAAGACCCGGAAGTAGTAGCCGTTGCCAACGATGAGCTCCGAGATGACACAGTGAGTGCGACGGTAATGTTCCAAGACAGTGAACCACTCCTGGGGGTGTGGAGGAAAGAGAGGGTCTCTGGGGGTCAGGCCCTACTCCCTGCCAGGGGCCTCTTTTGGGTACCCCTGGTGTCTGTACCCCAACTGTGGAGGGACCCAGATCAGAGAGGAAGGATGAAAAGCAGACCCATTCTAAGGTCAGGGGAGGAAGCTGGTGCCCAGGTGTGCCCGGCCCTGGGGAGGGTACATATGGGGCGCCCAGAACCCCAGGCTCACCATGGTCTTCTTGTCAGCTTTCTGTACTGTGTAACCCAAGATCTCTGTGTTACCATCATCTTGGGGTGGCTTCCACTCCAGAACCACATTGAAACCCCATGCCTCAGTGACCCGAATATCCTGGGGAGGGCTTGGCTTGTCTGCAGGAGAGAGACCAGCCGGAACAGACCTCCTGAGACTGCTGGAGTATGAACAGAGGGCCCTGGGAGGCCCCCTCACCCCCGCCAGCCTGGACCTGGCCTGCCACCTTCTGCAGGGTCTCTGGGCATCTCAGAGAGGGGGCCCCAGTGCCACGCACCAACGACCCGCAGGACCAGCGTGGCCTTGTCCTCCATGTTCTCGATCCGCAGCATCACCTCGTAGGTGCCAGAGTGGGAGCGGCGAGCAGCCCGGATGAACAGGATGGTGTCCGTGGGGCTGTTGCGGATGCTCACCTCCTCGCCTGCCAGTGGCTGCCCCTCTTTGGTCCAGGTCACCTGAGGCCGGGGCTTGCCCTGCAGGGAGGGACAGCTCACCCCCAAGCCTGGCACGACTGGGTGGCATCTCAGGGTCTGGTCAGCCCCTGAAACTCCTCTACCCGCTAGGCAAGGACGACACACCAGGGCACAGAGAGGGGGACCAGCCCTACCTGGAAAGGAATGAGGAGGTTCACGGGCTCCCCGACCTTCCTCTGGATGGTCTGGCGCAGGTGCCGGGGCACCTGGAGCCGTGGCCGCTCTGCGGGTGCCAAGTGGGCAGCTCAGCAAGGGAGGGCTCAGCCCTGGGGAGCGCTACAGCTCCTCCCCTCCCGAGGCAGGGCCCAGAAGGCTATGGCTGAGGAAAATGCCCCGCCCTCAGCTCTCCCTATCCCAGCCCCAGATGGTCTACGGAACCCCTGCTTCTATCTCCACCTCACCACACCGCTGTAAGAGGCAGGGATTGGAGAGGGTGAGCAACTTGTTTGAGGTCACGCAGCTAGGAAGTCACAGGCCAGGATGCAAATGTAGACTTTTGGACTCTATCCCTGTCCTGCAGACTGTTTCTGCCCCAGTCTGCTGCCTCTTTCCGCTTTGAGAACCAATCTTTACGTGATTGATCCTTTGCTGGGAATAGAGGAATGGGGAGTGGATCCCAGATGGCCCAATGACGCTAAATTATGAACACGGGGACAATACCTACCTGTTGAACTGAGAGGCTCAGAGAACAAAACTCAAAGGCCTACATTTTCCCTGTCCCAGAACTAGGGGTTGATGCAGAAAAGCCCAGGGAACCCTCTCCGAATGTTTGCCCTGGGCCTGGGGCGTGAATAAAGGCTCAGACTCTCCTGTCCCTCTCTCCAGTAGGGTCTCCCGGGATGTCCCCACTTCCACCGACCCCAACGGCCAGGATGTCAGCGGCAGGTCTGTCCTGTGACTGCGCAAGGGCCACTCACGCAGTATCTCCTGCACCGTCACAGGCTCCTTGGTGGCGATGGGGGCCCCGGGCCCCGCCATATTGTGCGCCCGCACACGGAAGAGCAGCCGGGCCCTCGTGGGCAGGTCCTTCACCAGCAACGAGGTGCGTTCTGTCAGCCCCTCCAGGGCAGCTACCCACTCCGAGCCTGGCCGGGGAAGCCCATGGGCAGCATCAACATCAAGGGCCCGCCCCACTGCCCACCCTCCAGTGGCTGTCTGGGGCTTCTGCCATAAATAGGGGTCGAACAGGGTGACAGGTGCCGGTCCGAGGGGGGCAATTCAGAGGAGGGTGCTGGGTGAGGGTCCGGGGCTGGGCAGGGGCACTCACAGCCCTCCCGGCAATACTCCACGCTGTAGCCATCCAAGCCTCTGGCTCCCACCCGCTCTGGGGGCCGCCACTTGAGGGAGACGGTGGTGTCTGAGACATCCTCCACGGCCAGGTGGGTGGGCTCACTGGGGGGGCCTAGGCAGAGGCAGGGTCAGAGAGGGGTCTGAGTGAGCCTACACCACTGGGGGAAACGGAAGGGCTCTGACCCAGACCCTCAACTGGCCACCGGTCACGCAGGGACACTTGCCCTTAGCCTGGCTTATTCGAGGGCTGTCAGAATTATTTCAGCTCCCACTAAAAGACCTGTCTCTAGATAGGCTTACAAACAAACACAGCAATTACAAAAGAGAGCCTAGGGCCGCCTGGGTGGCTCAGTCGTTAGGCAGTAGACTTCATTTCCGCTCAGGTCATGGTCTCACGTGAGACTGAGCCCCACTTCAGGCCCCACGCTGGGCATGGAGCCTGCTTACGATTCTCTTTCCCTGCCTCTTCTCTCCTTCTCAAAAAAAAAAAAAAAAAAAAAAAAAAAAAGAGCGCTAAATAGGAATAGATACCCAAAAGAGCACAAACATGCTTAGAAGGAGCCCCTTCTGTCAGACAACACAGGAAATGCTATAAATGTAAGTTAAAGAAAAACTAGCTGAAAACGAGATTTCCTGGCACTGTATGATCAGGCGAGTTGACTAACAGCTAATAGTTGACTGACTGGAAGCCAGTCTCTAAAGAGAGAGGCCTGGACCCTTCTCCCCACAGTCCCCCCCACCCCCACCCCTTGCCTCCATCTCCCCAACCGTGCTGGGTCCTTGGGCAGGGGGTGGCTTCTGCCCATGCCACAGACAGCCACCCCCCCCCCACTCCCACATCCTGGTAGGGACAGCTGTCTTTGAGAGCCTGACACACCTGTCAGCATCCCTTCCACCCTCTCGACCCCCGTGACTCAGATGAGGAAATGGCGACTTCAGGGCAGTGACCCCAGATGGCCCTCCTGGGGGTGGTGGAGACAGACCCACGCCTCTTAGACCCCAAGGCGCCCAGTGCCCTCACCCTATCCCATATACGACAAATCCTGCTTGAAGGGAGTGGGGAAGAGGGGACAGTTAACATTTATTGAGCACCTGCTGTATGCCAGATGTTCTGCCTGCGTTATCTCATTTCACCCTAACCTCAGTTCCATGAAGTAGATACTGTCATTATCCCCATTTTACAGATGTGGAGAGTGAGGCCTGAGAGGCACCAACAGAGTGGTGAGAGGCTCAGCTCCACCCCTACCAGCTAGGTGACCTTGAGCAAGTCTTCTAACTTCTCAGAGCCTCACTTCCGTCCTCTGTGAAATGAAAAGGATTATCCCCGAGGGAGCCTTTTAAAAGGGACCCGGATGTAAATGCCTAGTGGGGTGGCCGCCCACAGAGCAGCTGCTTCTGACCAGGGAGGGCGTGGGGCAGTGCCAGGCCAGGCAGGCTCACCAATAGGCATGAAGGGCTGGGAGGCAGGGCTGGGCCTGGACATGCCGATGGCATTGACCGCGTAGACTCGCATCTCATACACCACGCCCTCAATCATGCGCCGCGCCTCGTGGCTCAGCTCCCGCAGCAGGTCAAAGTTCAGCCGCATCCACCGGAAGCTCTTCTTCTTCTTGCGCTCCAGGATGTAGCCTGATGAAGGAGAGACAGGAGCTCTGGTCTGGGGCCCAGCCTGCCCCACAACCCCGGCCCTGAGCTCTATCCCCGTGCCCTGCACTCACCCAGGACTGGCTGCCCCCCGTCGTAGGCAGGCGGCTCCCACTGCACGGTGCAGGAGTCCTCACCCACATTGCTGATCTTGGGGGCCGCGGGGGGATCTGGCACATCTGGAGGGATGGACCCACATCAGCCCCGCCCAGGGCCCAGGGCCAAGGCTGCCTGCCCCCACCACCCCACAGATGCTTCCAGAATGCACTTCTGATCGTGTCACCAGCCTGTGACCAATGCTTTTCATGGCTCCCCACTGCCCACATTCACCCCATGTCCTCATCCCAATCCTCTCCATGGAGCTGAGAGCATGCCCGTGATGTTTGTCACGTGGCTAAACGAGTAAATGGACGGGCCTCCCTGGTGGCCCCAGGCCAGCCAGCCTCACCGATGACCTTGACCGTGAGGTTGACCTGGTCCTCGCCCACAGGGTTCTTCACTGTGACAACGTAGACACCCTCGTCTTCCTTCTCTGCCCCCTCGACAGTGAAGATGCTGCGGTCCTTGGTGGTCTCCACCCGCACCCGGCCCTCGGTCTCACACAGCAGCTGGGGTGGGGGGGAGGGGAAGTGGGGGAGAAGGGCCAAGTCAGACACCACAGGCTTTGACAGCCCGTGCAATGGCCAGAGATAGGAACAGAACTCCGCACGGGGTCCCGGGAGCAGATGTAGCTTGAGTGGAAACTGCACTCTTGTGAGCACCGAGTCCAGACAGCTTTGTTTAGCGCTCGCCGTGGGCAAAGCACTGGGGCCAGGGGCTTGGGCTCTAGGTCTGGCTTTATCACGGAGCTTTAGGCAATCACCGATTTTCTCTGTGCCTCAGTTTTCTCATCTGCCAAATGGAAATCACATGACCTTACAGAGCTGAGGATCCCGAAAGACCTCAGGTGGGTGGAGGGGTCAACTGTGCCTGGAGGAGGAAGAGCTGACCCGAGTGGTGCCCAGGCAGCTGCTCTGACAGAAAAGTGCCAGAGAAACCCCCTCTCCAGTCGGGAAGAAGTACAAAGTCAAGGTCGGCCCAGGGAGACAGGAGCCTTGGGAACAGCCCGGTCATGAGGGCTTCCCAGCAATGTTCAGGGAACTCGTGCCTGACCGAGGCATGAGGATCCCACGTAGACCATGCCTGGGGCAGGAACACAGCTGGCCAGATGTGGTGGCTTCACGGAGACCTCACCAAAGGGTGGAAACCGTGTAGGCAGAAAATCACGGGAGGCAAACGAGCTGGATCCCACCATCAGCCTCACTCACCTTCTTGTCAAACACCCACTCATCACTGTCACCTGCATCCTCCCCTGGGGCATCCAGGGATGGCCCTGCTGGGACCTTGTTCTTCTGGGAACAGAGCCGGAGGGAAGCAGGGGGAAGAGGGGCTGACTCAGCCTGGAGGGTATCATCCCTGCCCAGCGGCCCCTCTGGCCCCCCTTTGCCCACCCACATTCTGCTGCCCACCTTGCCCGCCTCCCAGCCAGCTGAGCCTCTACACTCCCAGTGGGTAGCCAGTTGTAGGGTGTGCACTTGTGGGGTGGGGTGGGGAGCCGATGCCAACACCCATTGGTCCCACGCACCCATTTTACAGATGGGGAAGTGGAGGAGGGATCCACAGTACCTGTGTGAGGGTCTTCTGCCAAATCACAGTGGGAGCAGGGTCCCCAGAGATAGGGACATCCAGGCGTAGCTTGTTCCCAGCCACAACCACAATCGTATCCGGCTTGCGGCCCGGGCAGTCCAGGTGGATCTTGGGAGGTTCTGGGGGGGAAATGGCATAGGTCAGAAAAAGGGGCAGGGGCCCAAGCCCCACGAAAGAGGCAGAAACTGGAAGGAGTCCATGCCCCTGGTGGTTGTTTTTTAATCAATTCGACTGACATAATTTCCATTCAAGAAGATGCCAAGATTTGAGCATACGGCTCGATGAGGTGTCACAATTGTATACACCTGTGCAACCACCACCAGGTCAAGATCTAAGACCTTTCCATCCCCCCAGGAAGTTCCAGGGAGGTTTGTAACACCGGGTCGCCTACTGTAGCATTTCTCAGACTGCGCTTAGGAGGAACACCAGTGTCTTGCCAGAAAAAAGAAAAAGAAGTTTCCGCGGCCAAATCGATGAGGAGGCCCTGGATTAAACAAAGTTAGCACATTTCTTCACCACAGGATTTTCCAGAGCCTTTGAGATGCTTCTGAGTCAGCAGGAGGTGGCCCAAGTGTTCAGTGATTCTCAAACTGACTTCATGGAACCCTTTTTGTTTCCCCCCTAAATTCTCAGGTTAGTTAACATACAGTGTGGCCTTGGCTTCAGGAGTAGAATCCAGTGGTTCATCACTTACATATACCTTTTTTAATGCTTTTTTATTTTATTTTATTTTATTTTATTTTATTATTATTTTTTTTTTTGAGAGAGAGAGAAAGTGTGCGTGTGCAAGCGGGGAAGGAACAGAAAAAGTGGGAGACAGAGAATCCAAAGCAGGCCCAGGCTCTGAGCTGTCAGCACGGAGCCTGACACGGGGCTTGAACTCACAAACCACAAGATCATGACCTGAGCTGAAGTGGGACGCTTAACCGACTGAACCACCCAGGTGCCCCTCCAACCACGGAACCCTTTTTAAATTTTTTTTTTAACGTTTATTTATTTTTTGAGACAGAGAGAGACAGAGCGTGAACAGGGGAGGGGCAGAGAGAGAGGGAGACACAGAATCGGAAGCAGGCTCCAGGCTCCGAGCCGTCGGCACAGAGCCCGACGCGGGGCTCGAACTCCCGGACCGCGAGATCGTGACCTGAGCCGAAGTCGGACGCTCAACCGACCGAGCCGCCCAGGCGCCCCTCCAACCATGGAACCCTTTTTAAATGGAGTATCCCTATTCAATGAATGAACTTAGTTTGGAAAGCCCTGGCCTAGAGCATGCTTCAGCCCGGACTACCCTCCGGAAGTTAGGATAAATGCTTGATGTTTAATGTAAAAGAAGGAGGGGTACTTCTGAAAGCAGAAAATTAATGATGAAACCTCACATCTTCTCGTCTCATCTTTCCTACACCCCGTGGAGGAGGCACGTCAGGATTCCCACTTCAGAGAATAGGAAACTGAGGTGCATAGAGATTATAACTGGCCCATGGTTCTGACTGACAGAGCTGGGGCTTGGGTCTTGAGGTCCCCACTCCAGCTTCCTTGCTCTTCCCTCTGTGAATGGAGAGGGACATGGGTGGAGTGGGCATGGGGGGGAGGTCCCGCGACTCACCTTGCCTGGGCACGAAGTCAATCTTGACCTCTGCAAGAGAAGGGAGAGCATGCGGCACGGGGCTGGGCACAGGCAGAGCCCGGCGACGGGGCCCCCACCCGGCCCGGGCGCCCGCTCACCCATGAAATGGAGTTTCGCTGACAGGTTGCAGGCGAAGCCCTCGGGCACGAAGCTGTAGTCCGCCTCGTCGGCAGGCGTGACGTCGTCAATGGTCAGTTTGTGGACTCTGCAGGGATGTGGTGGCTCAGGGGAGCCCACTGGACCACACACCCCAGTCTCGTGGTAGTCAGGGCTCCAGAGGGCCCCTGCCCCGCCTTAGCTCAGTGGGGTGCTGGTATTTTAAATGCTTTCTCGGGGCGCCTGGGTGGCGCAGTCGGTTAAGCATCCGACTTCAGCCAGGTCACGATCTCACGGTCCGTGAGTTCGAGCCCCGCGTCGGGCTCTGGGCTGATGGCTCAGAGCCTGGAGCCTGTTTCCAATTCTGTGTCTCCCTCTCTCTCTGCCCTTCGCCTGTTCATGCTCTGTCTCTCTCTGTCCCAAAAATAAATAAACGTTGAAAAAAAAAAATTTAAATGCTTTCTCTATTTTTGACTTTCTAGCTCCCTCGCGTGTTTTCAGAGGTAGGCAATGTACACGTGCCCCTTGGCTGGGCCTTTAGAGACTGATCGGGGGCTGCTGTCACTAATCTCTGTGGCCTTGGACCCAGCACGGGCCGGTGCAGATGCTCGAGGCATGAGTAAGAGAGTGGGAGAGAGTGAGGGCCCTTGGCCAGAGCTGGCCTGCCTGCCTCCTGCCCTGCCCTGGCCATGACCCGCGGGGAGGGGGCCGGGGGAACTCCCAGCCTGTCTGTCTCTCTCACTACTTCTCTCTTTCTGTCCTCTGCCTCTGCAGGGTTCTCTTCTGTATGCTCCCGTCTCTCGCTCTCTCTCTGTCTCTCTGTCTCAGTCTGTGCCCTGTGTCTATTTGTGTGTCTCTTCCTGTCCCTCTCTGTCTCACTGTCTCTCTGTCTCTCCCTGTTTTTCCCTGTCTCCCTATGTGTCTCTAGTGTCTGTTTCTCCCTCTGTCTCTCTCTCTCTGTCTCAGTCTCTGCTCTCCCATCTGCCTGCCCCCCTTTGCATCGGGGCCCAGCTCTGCACACTCACCGCCCAACGTGGGACGCCTTGACGCGGCTGTCGGGCACCAGCTCCTTCCCGTTCTTCAGCCACACGCCCCGCACGTTCTCATCGGACACTTCACACTTGAACACCGCCTGGTCCTTGGCACCCACGGTCAGGTCTGCGATGCTCTGGTACACCTCCAGCTTTTTCTCTGGGGGGCGGAGGGCAGGGCAGAGCCAGTGAGCCGGGGAGGGTGTGTGTGGGTGTGGGCGTGAATCGGTGTGGAGATCACACGGGCATGTGAAAACCCGAATGTGCACGCGTGAGTGTGATTCATGTGTGCCTGCGATGATGGGACGGGGTGCACGAGGAAGCTCAAGTGTGCGTGTGGTGCGGGGCGACACTGACCAGGCCCATCTGGCCCTCCCAGTAGTCTCTGAGGTGGCCACCTCGGCACCCCCATTTTACAGATGAGAGTGGCGAGGCTCGATGTGTCAGAGTGACCTGCCCAAGGTCACACAGGCCTCCATCCTGGGTTTGCCCGATTCCCGAACACGGCCGGGGGTGGTGCTGGGGCCGAGGGCGCCCAGGGCCTTGCAGCCTCCCGTGCTCCCCTCCCCCCCCCCCCCCCCCCCCCCCCCCGGGGCCTCACCCTGAACGATGAGCTCGGCCAGCGCCTGGCCCCCGCTGGTGCGCAGCGCGTAGTGCCCCGCGTCCTCCAGCGTCGCCTCGTTGATGATGAGGTGGTGCCTCTGCCCGTCTTTCTTGAACCGGTATTTGAAGGTCTCCTCCCTGGTCAGCTCCACCCCATCCTTCAGCCTGGCCGGTGGGCGGGCGGTAAGTGCCGAGGCCTCCTTTGGGGATGCCCGCAGGCCCCCCAGCCCTGCCCAGCCCCCGTGCCTCTGGCACTCACCACTTGACCTGGGCCCCCTCCTCAGACACTTCGCACTCAAACTCCACCCGCTGCCCCACCATCACCAGCTGGTCTTCCAGGGGCCGAGTGATCAGCACGGGGGGCTCTGGCGAGCAAGGAGAACGTAGATGGCCGAGCCCTGTGCACCCCCCCCCCCGCAGGGTCCCAGCCTCCCAGGGGCCCCCGGTCCGGGCCCACCTTTGACGAACAGCTCGGTGCTGCACTTCTCCCCGCCCACCACGCACTGGTAGGCCGCGTCATCGGCCAGCGAGCACTGGCTGATGGTCAGCGTGCGCTTGGCACCCACGGACTCGAAGATGTACCTGTGCCGGGGGCCGGGGGCGGGGCATGGATGGACAGCCGTCACTCACCTCGTGTGTCCCAGGTGCCCCGTCCGACCCCCTCCTCCCGTCGGACCGTGCCCCCACCCCCGAGCCTTCCTTCCCGGAGCTGGGCCTTACTTGCTGTGGAGCAGAAGGGGCCACGGGAGCATCCAGGCGGGAGGAAGCGAGACCCGGAGCAAAAGGGCGAGGAACAGAGACAGGCAGAGACAGAAAGATGGGCAATTCGACCCAGGGAGAGGAAAATGGGGAGAGACACGCAGGGCAGAAGCCGCACAGAGACAGAGAACACGGCAGCGGCCGGCCGTGAGAGGCACGGAGAGCAGGCTGGGAGCCTCCCTGCCCCCGCTGCTCCCAGGACTGCACCTGCCCCCCCCCCCCACCCCCAGCCCCACCGCACCTGCCGCTCATCTGGATCTCCTGTCCATTCTTCAGCCACTTGACCTCGGCGTCGGGGTCGGCCAGCTCCACGGTCAGCCGGATCTTATGGCCCTTGCTCACCTGGTAGGCGGGCTCCAGCTTCTTCTGAAAGGCTGAGCACCTCCGTCAGCACCCCCACTGCCCTGCCGCCCCTGCTGCCCCAGAAGGCTCACACGCATCGCCGTGGCTGGTGGCCGTGCCACTGGGCCGAGTCCTCGCACCACCCTCTGCCTGTGTCCCCCATTTTCTCTGTCTCCACTGTGCCTGTCTCTTTATTATCTCTGTCTGTTCTACGTGTCTGTCTCCTCTCTATTTGTCCTTCTGCCTTCCTTGGGGTCCCCTCCACCTGCTCAGCTCAGGGATGGGGTTAGCAGCTCCCAGAGAGACAGAAGCTTGGCCGGAGAGGGAGACAGCGGCCAAAGGGACCTTCTCTCCTTCTTGACTCTGCTTTACAGCACCCCCCAGGCTTCTACTCAGTGAGGAGGGCCCAGCTGTGCTCTGTCCTCTTCTTGTGGTGTCTCTGGTCTAAGCTGACTCTTACCTTTTCGTGTGTGTGTGTGCGCGCACGTGAGTGTGTGCGTGTGCCCTCTCCTCTTGCATGGCAGCAGAGGGCTAACCTGTGCTCTTCTTCTCATCTCGCTTCATGCCCTTGAGCCTCTTGAGCATGCCGCGCAGGTCGGTGATGCCGTGCTGGAAGGCGATGCGCTCATATTCGGAGGGGGATGCCTGCCGCAGGATCTCCCACACGTCCTCCTCGGCTGGCGCCTCCAGCCTCGGGTCCCTGCGTCCAGCAGAGAGGCCTCAAGGGAATCCCCTCTGGCTGGGGGGGGGGGGGGGGGGGCAGGCAGGACTGTTGCCCCCCGCCCTCCCCTGGGGTGAGGCTTCCTGGGGCCCAGGACCCCTCTGGTGGTGCCGCTTGGGCTGGCTTTGGACCTCGAGTTCAGTATGGGGGAGTCCTGGTGGAAGTGGGGGTGACGGGGGCGCAGGCTTCATCACGCACTCACCTTAGGTTCCGGAAACTGCTGCTCCGGGCAGGACAAAAAGGCAGTGGACCATTAGAGGCATGGGCCACCTGCCCACAAAGGCCCTGGGGCCACAGCCCGTGGGCCTTCACCCCTCCCTTCTCCCCACACCAGTGTCCCTCCATTTACACAGCAGGGCCTTCCCCACACAGGGCCTTGTTTGTTCCTCCTGAGCTCTGGCAGGTGAGTATCTGGAGAACCAAAACTCAGAGACGCCCCAGGCAGTGGGGATCCACACTCAGGTCTGTCCGATTCCCAGCCCTGTCTGTCACCAGGGTACAGAGTCCCACCAACACCCTGTTGCCCCCAAACACCGGCCCCCGATGCTTACTCTCTAGGCCGCGGCAGCATCAGCCACAACGCAGGGTCCAGGAGAGAGAGGGAGAGGACAGAGTCAGCTAGAGGGGCTGGGGGAGAAATCCCTGCAGCTTGGCGCCCCCTCCCAGCTTCTTGTGAGTCCCTGGAGTCTACTGAGGCAAGCTCTCATGGACTCAAGCGTCAGGGGTCGTGGGGGGCCCTGGGAGGATGTTAGTTCACAAGATATCATGTCTGCAGAGCCCTCTGACTCTTCCCAACACCAGGATTATCCAATTTTTTTTTAATGCTTATTTATTTTTGAGATACAGAGTGAGACAGAGCACAAGGGGAAGAGGGACAGAGAGAGGAGACACAGAATCCGAAGTAGGCTCCAGGATCTGAGCCATCAGCACAGAGCCCGATGCAGGGCTCGAACCCACGAACAGTGAGATCGTGACCTGAGCCGAAGTCACCACTTTACTGACTGAGCCACCCAGGCACCCCTAGGATTATCCCATCTGACAGACAGGGAAATTGGTTTAGAGAGGTACAGTAACCAGCTCAGGGCCACACAGCCGGAAAACCGCATTGCTGGGATTTGAAATGGGGCCTCACCCTCTGCCCAGGAGCTGCTACCCAGGGACTCACCTCTTCTTCAGCAGCGAGCTGAAATCCAGAGTTCCAGCGTCCTCGTGGCTGTCACTACGGAGAGGGGCCCCAGTAAGGACCTCCCCAACTGGAAGAGGCTTGGGGAGGTGGGGGTGGGGAGAGGTACTGGGAGAGGAAGGGACACTGTCTGGATGGGGGGCTCCATCTCAGAGCCCCGAAGTCTGACAAGCATGGGCTGGGAGAGGGGTACCTGATCCGCCGACCACTTCCAGCCAGGCTCCTGTGGGGTTAGAACCAGTTCCTTCAGCTGCCCGGGGGAGCTTGCTGTCCCCCATCACTATCAACTTCAGCTCTGTCCCCCCACAGCCCCCCCCCCACATCATTCCCAGCCCTGACCCCGAGGGGCTTCAGATCCCAGCACTGGCCTCCCTGCCGTCCCTGAGAAGAGATGACCACTCACGTGCGGCGGAAAGCTGATCGGAGGTCCAGGTCTCCAGGGCCAATGGCCTCTGCGTTCAGAGAGGGAGATGAGACAGGGAAGGGGCTTCAGAGGGCACACCCCAGAAGCCTCACTCACCCCGGAGTCTCCGAGTATTACAGACCTGCCCATCCACGACCCTTGAGAGCGGGCATCTGCCCCAGGACCCCACATTCTGAGCCTTTCCAGAACTGAGGTACCAGGGAGTTTGGGTAGTTTTTGGTCCCCAGCCCCTTAGCGGTGGCTGATCTCCCACTCAGCTCCCAGCTCACCCTTCACCTGTTCACCTGTGCCAGGAGCCTGGACCATCTCACCATCCAGGTGAGATCTGGACTTGGCTGTCAGACCCCACCCCAACCCTGAGAACCTCCATGGGTTTCTCTCGTGCCCCTGCATGAGCAGCACTGGGCATGTGGGCAGCGGTTGTCCGGTTGGGACTAGGCATCCTCCTTAGTGTTGGGAAATGGAGGCAGACGTGGGGGATGAGACCCATGGGGACCTGAGCCCGGGACGCCAGGGCTCCCCTCACCATGGACAGTGAGACTGAAGTTGCAGCTGTCAAATTTGTCCTTGGTGGAAACCTCACAGCGGTAGCCACCTGCGAAAGTAGTCTGGGCATCTGTAATGTGCAGCTCAAACAGGTAGACCTGTAGAAGGAAGGTATCAGGGGAGACCAGGGACCGGAAGAGAAGGCCCTTCACTCCTAAAGGAGACTGGGAGTGGCTAATGGCCACCAACATTTTCACCCCTCAGGGTTTAGTTAACCTGTGGGTAAGGGTTTTGTGTAAATAGGAAAAAGAGCCCCTTTTCAAGACACATGACTGCCATCTGCTGGCACAAGGTGGTAATAAAATATACATCTGTGATGGCTACGAGGCAAATGACCTTCACTTAAGACAAGGCACTTTTGTGCAGTGCACAACCCACACAACTGAACGTGTTGGCCCTGCCCTGCCAGAGGAGCCTTTGCCTGGGCCAAGACTGTGGAAGAGTGGGAGGAGCAGAAGCTGGGAGTCAAAGCACAGGTTCTAGGCCTGGCTCTGAGTGACATCAGACCAGCCACAACAACCTCTCAAGCTTCAGTTTCTTTGTATAATGAAGGGCCCCTTGAGCTCCAATACTCATCCATCCAGAGGGTTCACATCTTCACTGGCTGATGCCACCTGCCCCCATGCTTCATGAGGTCCCTCAGCCTTCCTGGGCCCCCTGCCTCCACAAGTTTTATTATGCCCCCTTAAGACTGTCATGCCCTCCAAGCCCCGCATGTCCCACAGGTCTCCTGGGCCTCCGCATTGTCCCCGGGTGCCCCTGGCTATCCAACCTGCTTCCCAACTTCCCTAGGTCTCGTTTTTGCACCTCCTGTGTGCCTTCAGTCTCAGGGTGACCCCCAGGCTCCCCTGTGCCCGCGGTGCCTCCCAGGGGCTCCCAAGCCCTCTTTCCAGGGGGCCCCTGAACCATGCCGTGCCCGCAGGCCCCACCTTGCTGGTCCGGTCGTAACTGTTGTGCAGCTGCAGGTGTTGGCCCACCTTGCTGCTCAGGTCCACCCACTTGCCCTTGAACCACTTGACTGTGGGCGGTTTCAGAAGGCTGGCGCCGGCCACGCGGGCTGAGAAGGTGATGCTGCCACCTGCAGGGAAAGGGCGACAGGCTGGGCCTGGGCGGGTGCCCTGCTGTGCCCTGCCCCTGCCCCGGGGTGCCGCAGCCCACACTCACCTGCAGTCACCTCACCATCCTGTGGCCGCATTATGAAGAGGCCGATGGGGTCATCAGAGGCACCAGAGCCATCGGGGGCTGCTGAGCTTGACCCTGTGAGCAGAGGCCTTTGTGACCTGCCTTGGGACACCCCATCCGCTGGCCTTCACCGTCCCTGCACCGCCCTCCCTGCACCGGCTCACCTTTGGGACTTGGGGAGCCTCCTTCCTCCTCAGTGGTCGAGGCCAGTGCTTCTCCGGAGCCTCCAGGAGCCTCAGTAGGGGCAGGAGCAGGGCCCGGCACAGGCTCTGCTTTCTCTGGAAGGGAAAGGGTGGGGGGTCGTGGAGCAGCTTCTAAGCAGAGAGCCCTCCTCTTGCCCCTGGTCCCCCTCAATCTTTGCAGGCTGGTCACATACTGCAGTGCGCGCATCTGGCCTCCTCACCCTCGCAGACTGCGCTCCCACGCCCTGGTGGGTCAGCCCGGGAGGCTGTGGGCTCCGTTCCCCCCTCCTTTCCCCAGGGGGTCCCTCCACACCCGCAGCAACCAGGGGCTTCCCTGCCAGCGCACGCAGCCCACCGAGTCCCCATCTGTGAGAAGGCATCTGGAGGGAGGGCTGCATGGTGCCTTATCCATCTCAGAACTTTCCCTACTTCCACAATGACTGGAACAGGCCAGGGAGACACATGGGGACACTCAGTGAGGTCTTGCTGCAGAAAAGGGAGGAAGGGAATTCCTGGCAGACGGCTCAGCCAAAGCAAAGGCAAGAAAGTGGAAAGGCTCCTCCTATACCCTGGGTGAGGGAGAGATGGCCAGGCTGCCCCAGAAGCTCAAACCTAGGGAAGGCGGACCAGGGTCTTACCTGCTTCTATGACCTTGAGGTCAAACTTGACCTTGGAGGAGCCAGCGATGACTGCGTAGGGTCCCTGGTCGGCGGGGCCCACGTCCCGCACTGTCAGAGTGTGCCTCGTGCCCTCGGCTGCTAGGCCATACTTGTCACTGGCGCTGATGTCACTGCCCCCCCGCTGCCAGCGCACCTTTACTCCTGACCGCTCTGTCTCGGCCTCGAACACAGCAGGGCTGCTGGCTGCCACCTCCACTGACCTTGGCTTCTTGCTGAAGGCTGAGACTGAGATAGGCCAATGGAGGTTGCAGGAGCCACTGGCTGGCCCAGGCACCCCACCCCTGCATCCCTTCTTCCTAAAGCACTTTAATGCATCGCCTCATTTAATGCTTCAGTGGCTCTATGAGACAGATGCAATTATTATGCCCATTGCTCATATGCGGACACTGAGGCTCAGAGAGTTCAAGTGACTTATCCAACATCACACAGCCAGTAGGCAGAAGAGCCAGGGCCGTGGTCCTAACCTCCACACAAGAATTTTGTTAGGTATGTCCTTGGACACCTGACCCTTCCTTCCTGGGGAAGCCCAACTCCCTCTCTCCCCCACCATCTGGGGCCCTTGGCAAGGGGCAGGTACTCTGTCCACTTGAATTGTGGCTAAATTTGTTCTCCAAGGGCCTCAGGCTGAGAATCAGCAACTGAGATAAAGCTGGCCTGGGAGGCTCTGGGGGCTGGGGGGCTGGGTCCCTGCCCTGAATGACCTTGGTAAGGGCACAAGCCAGGACCAAGTCCCTGGCCTGTGACTTTCTCTGCCCTTGGCCCAGGATCAGGGCTTCTCGACCATTCTCTCGCAGAGCAGAAGAACTGGCATTTTCACACCAGGTGTGAGGGCCACAGGAATGCAGGCTCATAAAGCAGAGACTATCACAACTGGAGAGAGCCAACTCAACTCCCCCTTATGCAGATAGGGAAACTGAGACCCAGAGAGGGCAAGGGCTTGCCCAAGAGCATTCGGCGAGACTGGCTCAAGTCTAGACTCAACTTGGGCCCCTGCCTGTGGCAGCCTTTTCCCAAAAGGCAAGCCCAGGCTTAATCTTGCTGCAGAAGGAGATGGGATGGGGATAGGGAAGGGATCTTCTTCTGTCCCGAGACTGGGGTGATGGCCCACTCTGTACCCCCTGGCCCTGGTTCACCCTCACTCTCATCAGAAGGATGGGAAGGAGAAACCAAGAATCAGAAAAAGACCCAGAAGACAGCCCCCACTCTCAGGAACTCAGGAACTCAGGAACTCACTCAGGAACCCCCCCAGTTGTAGATGCCCCAGCCCTCCTGGCCCCCCACTCAGCCCCAACCCTAGACCTGCGGCTACCTGGCTTCTTCCCCGGCTCAGGCATCTTGAGAGAGATCACACCAGGATCTGAGCAGTCACAGGCCACCCAAGGAGGATCTGAGCAGGACCCGTCCCCCCACACTATATAATGGGCCCTCCCCCTCCCCAGGATTTCTTATCTGCCTCTTGCCCAACCACCTGCTAAATATAGACAAATTCCAGAGAGCGAGGCTCTCCAGGGCGATGGCAGGGCCACACTGTTCCCGGCTATCTCCTGTCCCTTCCCCCTCGGGTCCAATATGACGGCTTCTGCCCCTCTAACCCTTGGTAAGCCTCAGGGGCACCCCAAGCCCTATCTATATGTTCATCTGACAGGGAGATTGTATGGTGAATTGGCACAGATCCAGATCCTGGGGCCGGGCTGCCCTGAGACCAGGCACTGCCCTTTCCTTAACCTCAGTGCCTTAGTTCCCTCATCTATAAAGTGGGGTGATGAAAGCAGCATCCACTGTGTAGGACTGTTCCATGAACGAAGTGGGTTTATAAATGGAAAGGCGAGAGCAGGGCCAGGCACACAGGAAGTGCTGAATGAAAATATCTCTCCTGCTGCGGCGCACAGGGCCCCGGGCTGGCCTCGTGCTGCAGAGTCCTGGGTGGGCTTAGTCCAGGGCCATGTGGGGAGAGAGCAGTACTGGGGGCTGGTGCCACCCAAGGGGAAGGGCCGGGCGGGGTCTGCAGGTAAGGGTATTGGGGTAAACCTCAAAGCGGAAGGCAGAAACAGAGATGGCTCTTGCCAAAGTCACAAGGATTCACACGGAAAATACCGCCAGAATATTCTGAATTCCCATCCCCACCCCCACTGTTCCTCTATGAACTCTGGCCGTCTGTGACTGCCCCCCCTTCCTACCCACCCACCCCCCACCCCGTCACCTCAGGAGTATCGGTTGCTACCCAGAAAGAAGCAAATTACACGTGACTTTCTCCAAGCAAGGTCCAATATCAGGAAAGGCCGTTTGTCCTTCCTGACCCCCATGGGAGGAATTCTGTACACGAGCATTGCCACGTGGTCCAAACTTACCATTCCTGTAGACACGGAATCCATTCTTTTCTGCCTCTGTGGAGTGCTTTCTAACTACTTTTAAACTGTATTGCATTCCCCTTGGCCTTCTTAAAGAGGACGGAACACTATTGACCCTCTCTTGGGGCTTGGAAGCCTGAGAAGGGAGGTCACAGTTTCGCTCTCGGGGCAAGGATGCATTTGGGGGTGTTTGCGCCAATGCTAATGGCCCCAGAGTCCGGGTTCTCTGAGGCCTGCTGGCTGCTTTGGGCGTTTACTCAGTCCCAGGTGGTCTGCTCCCCCCATCTTGCTGTGGTTGCAAACAAGATGCTTCTAGGCTCATCTTTTTCTGTTTCTCCCTTGTTGTGGACTAGAAGCCAGAGAGCACAAGACAGCAGGTATGCACTAGGGTCCTGCCAGCATGGATGCTGTGAGGATGCCTTGGGGCTTAATTCCTGCTCCTGGCCATGCTCCACGGCACCCCATTCCAGACACGTTGAGCCTTTCTGCTCCACGCTGACCTAGCACCCACGTGCAGTGGGATCTGGCCCGCCCTTCTCCTAGCTGTGTGACCTTGAACAAATCATTTGACCTCTCCAAGACTCAGTTTCCCAATCTATAAAATGGGATGATATCCGACTCTGCTTGTCAAGGTTGACATGTAATAAGTGGCCAGAAAATCCAGTGTGGCAGCCATTATCACTAATCGTCCCCATTGGGACCATAACCTGAAGAGTTTCAGCCTCACTGGGGCATTTTTAAAAGCCCACTTATCGGGGCGCCTGGGTGGCTCCGTCGGTTAAGCGTCCAACTTCGGCTCATGTCATGATCTCACAGTTTGTGAGTTCGAGCCCCACGTTGGGATCTGTGCCGACAGCTCAGAGCCTGGAGCCTGCTTCGGATTCTGTGTCTCCCTCTATCTCTACCCCTGAGCTGCTCATGCTCTGTCTCTCTCAGTCTCAAAAATAAATAAAAACATTAAACAAAAAAATTTTTTAAAAGCCACTCATCAGGTGCGGAGGACTTTTTAATGATTTATTCCCCTGATAACAACCAAAGACCTGTCGTTTCACCAGCTCTGACCCCTTGCCAGGCGCTATGTGTCATTTGTCCTGATGTCCCTACCCAGCACTGGCAGTAAATGCCCAAAGGACGTATGAGAAAAAGAGAGATCAGACGGGGTCACCCAGACAAGATGCACCAAAAAATCATAAAGGAGACTCTGTGCTACGAGAGGACTCACTGAGAATAACTTTAATAACTGTTCCTTGAGGAAGCTAACGAGGGAGAGGTGTGGGAAGGGAGAGACGCTTAAGAAGGAGGGTTCAATTTATACAAATCTGATGACTTTGAACTCCCAAGGAAGCACCCCAGGTTGTACTAAGCAAGGCTGACCCTTGGCTGCGGTCAGACGCCCAGGTGGCCCCCTGGAGCTGGGGCTGGAGTCCTGGTGGGAGGTGAGGAGAGGCCGTGGGTAGCGGGCTTGGAGGAGGGAGTGGACGGGTGAGTCAAGGCCCGGCCCGCCACAGTCCTGCCCCTGGCCCCTGGGAGCTTGCCTCCCTGTGTCCGGGCCGGGCGAGGGGTTAATGCTATGGCCAGCGGGGAGGCCTGGCGGGCCCAGCGGGTTCTGTGGGCCTGGGCTCAGTGGGGCGGGTGGCGCCGCTCGGCCAGGCTCCCGCGGCCCAGCACCTCCCCGCTGAACTGGTAGGTGAGCTTTTTCTTGACCTTCTTGACCTCACCCGTCTTGCCATAGTTGCGCAGGGCGCGGGCCATCTTCTGGTAGGTCATTTTCTTGCGGTTTCCCTTCTGGATGCCCCAGCGGTGTGCCAGCGCCTCCTTGTGCTTGGACGAGAACTGGAAGGTGCCCTTGTCCTTGTCCACCCACCAGATGCTGTCCTTCATGTCCCCGCTGCGGAGCAGGTCGAGCAGGAACTGGTACAGGCGGATCTTCTTTTTGCTGCCTGTGGGCGGGAGGTGGTCAGTGCCCTGACACGGGCACTCGCCCTCACCTCCCCCTGATGTGGGTCCCCCTGGGGGTGGCTGGTCACTGGGGAGGGACTGGTGGTGGGGGGTGGTCTACCGAGGAGTGGGCTCCCTCACCCCACGCCTGGCACTCACACCCGCTCACACCCGTTCACACGCAGCCCGGAGAGGTTCAGACACACACACACCCTCCCGGGCTCGGTCACAGATGCACTCCCATCGACACACGGAGAGGTACAGATGGTCTCAGATGCAGTGCGCACTTTAGCAAACGTTGACACGCTCACAGGTACGGACACCACACTCAGCTCTGTGGTGTGACTGCTGTGCCCTTGGCTGGGGTGCGTGGGGCACGTCTACGGCCAGGGTCAGGGCTGGGCCGGACGGCGGGGCCGCCCTACCTGTTTCCCCATGCAGGAGGCCAGGCCCTGGCTCCAGGCCATCAGCCTCCCCGTCAGACACCTCCAGCGGGGGGCTCTGCCTCTCGCCCTCCTCCTCATCCGAGCTAGGCTGTGCCGGGGACAAGGAAGGGTATGGAAGGCACATCCGGGGTAGGTAGGGGACCTGGAAAGGCAGGGAAAGTGGGTTGAGGTCAGTGAGGGCCGGTTCACAGCTCAGAGCTGCTGAGGAGGGGCCATCTGAGCAAGAGAAGTGGGAGTAAAGAGGGGGGCAGGCCAGCAAGGGGCAGAAAGGTTTGCGAGAAGGCTGGGGAAGTTGGAGGTCAGTCGGGTTGCAGGGGTCAGGTAGGGTCAACTACACATGGGGAGTGGGTTGTGGGGGACCAGGGGCTGCTGGAATCAGGCCCTCCTTGGGCTCCCAGTTCAGAGCCTCGTGGCCAGGGGAAAGGGCACCCTTTCTTCATATGCACAAAGGTGGCCTGGCATTCTTGGGATCAGAGGTGGCAGTGAAGAGGGGCCAATGGGATGGTCGGGTGTGGGAGCTACCGGGATTTAATAAGTGGGTGAACAGTGAGAGAAGGGCCACCAGCGGTCAGCTAGGGGTGGTAGAGGTTAACGGAGGTCACTGATCGGGATGGGGGCGTCCGTGGGGCTGAGGAGGGTCAATGAAGGGGGTCAGTGGAGGCCAGTGGAGGTCAGTGTCCAGCGACTAGGATCCACGAGGGGCCGGTGGATGGGGATCACAGTGGGGATCAGGAGGGCCGTTGAGGTCAGGCAGCTCACTGGAGGGTGGGAATTATCGGGGCTCTGTCCATCGCGGAGCCAGAGGAGATAAGGGTGTGGGGTCACGAGGTCAGTCAGAGGGTCAGGAGGCAGCCGTTGGGGCTCCGGCCGCCGTTGGCGCTGTGGGGCAGGAAGCCGAGTTGAGTAAGAGCCTGTGTCAGCTTCCTGTGAAGCGCCGGCCTCACCACAGGCTGGGTCCCACGGGAGCCGAGGCCGCACGCACCTGGTGGCCGATGCCCGCGTGGGTCGGTGCCATGGGGGTGTCGAGCACGTGCATCTGCTCCAGCTCCATGTGGCGGTAGAGCTGCTGCAGCTGGGGGGGCTGCACGCTCTGCAGCTCCGTGAAGTGGTTCTCGGTGAAGCTCTCGAACTCGCTGTGCACGTGGTGCGGGTGAAAGTCCCAGTAATGGTCTGCAGGGACGGCCAGACGGCGTGCAGTGAGCCCAGGGCGCGGGGCGGGAAAAGGTGACCACAGTGGAGAAAATAGCGATGTCAGGCCACAGGGGGCTATTGGCACCGGCCGGGCCGGGCTCCGGGTTGACATTCGTTCGCCCCCGCCCCCACCTCGCTATTTACCATCCCCATTTTACAGATGAGGACACCGAGGTGTGGCAAGGCCGCATAACATGCCCGCAGTCAGAGGCCCCGTCGATGGCAGGCCTGAGCCAAAGCCGGCATTCCCGGCAACCCTTTTGTCCCGTGTCCAGGCGGTCACAAGGACACGGGTCCTGGCTCTGCCATTCACTTTCTGTGTGACCTCAGGCACATGCACGGACCTCTTCGGCCTCAGTTGACTCACTTGTAAAATGGGGATAAAAGTTACTGGGAGGATACAAATGAGTTCACATTTGTAAAAACTCCCAGCCCCAGAGCAGGCCCTCAGGGGATGCTGATTCCCTCCCTCCCAGCTCCTGCGAAAACCGGTGTTTCCTGAGCCCATAGTCACACGCACACGGTCTTGTCACATGGCCCAGGTGTGATGACAAAGTCACAAGGCTGACATTCCTCACACACCAGAACTTGCCCAGGCCCACGGTGCTGCCCCTTCAAAGCCATGCCCTTGGACAGCTGCGTCTGTCTTCCAGTGAGGTTACCAGGACAAAGGGCTCTCCTGGAAACTCCCCCATAGGTGCTTTCAGAGTCTGTGGTGGGGTGGATTTGAGTTTGGGGAACAGCCACATGCCATCGGGAGCCCTGGCTTGGGACTAGGACATGGTTTCTCTGGGCATCTTTTCCAGGAAAAAAACCAAAAACCTGCCACATGTCTGTGGAGTTTCTGGGTACAGTCTGGGGTCCAAAAGAAGATGTGATAAAGCGACAAGAGGGATTTTCTAATGTGACCCAAGAGGGAGTATACAAGATGGTGGGCCGGAGCAGCATCTCGGGGACAAGTGCACAGCCCTACATGGGGTCCACCACCAGCCCCGTGTGTGTGTGTGTATGTGTGTGTGTGTGTGTGTGTGTGTGTCTATCTTCGTCCTTTTTTTCTCGCATATAAGCACATATTTACTCACACATCCCCAAAATATGTGTTTTTTTGGCTTTCGACTGGTTATCAGAAGACTTGCTTTCTAATCTTGCTCTGTGGTGGCATTCCTGTGTGACCCCAGACAAGCTATTTTATCTCCCTGATCCTCCAATTCCCCAATCTAAAAGTAGGGACCCGACTGGGTAGTGAACCCACAATCCAGGCAGCCCACACTCCCACCTCTACAAGGCTACATGGCACAGAAGAGAGAAAGTACACGATCTGGGAGCCAGACAGAGCTGGGTTCAAATCCTGCCTCTGCCATTTTCTGTCGTGTGCTATTGGGTGGGTCATTCCACTTCTGCAAGCCTCAGTTTCCTCATCTGTAAGATGGGGCTAATGATTACACCCATCTCATAGTCTTGTTGTGAGGGTTAAGTGAACAAACGCCTTCAAGGTGCTTAGAATAGAACCCGGCACAAAATTAGATCCAATAAACATTACCTGTTACTAATACAATTAATGTGTTTATTCTAAAGAACCCGGATTAGCACTTGAGCAAGTGGCAGATACTTTCATATATATTTATTTCTTTCCTCTTCTTCCTCCTGTTCCCTGCCATCTCAGTGGTCCAGAGAAATAGTTTTGGTGAGCCTGGCTGTCAGTGTCTCCCAGAGGCCAAAGCTGGGCCCTCAGCATTGTACCATGAGGACAGTGACTGGTTTCGTCCTCGCCTTATTCCCAGTGCCTGGACACAGCAGGCACTCAACGAACATTTCCTGAATGAGTGAATGAATGAATAAATGAATGAATTCTAGCCTCCTGAGAACTCTCCCTGACTCTCCTCCACAAAATTATCTAAACCTAAAGGGAAAACAAAACAACACTTAATTTGTATTTTCATCTTGCAGCGAGTAAACAGGACCCAGAAGCTCTCCCCTTGCCCGGGACAGTTGGCTCTGTGCTTTAGAGATGGGCTGTTTTGGGGGCTCTGGGATTTGGTGAGCCAATCCAGGCTCCTCTCTAGAGACAGATCAGCCCTCCGGCCCCACTCTGGCCCCTCCCATTTTCACCTCCCCCACCCTGGGCTGAACTGTCCAGATCTTGGCACAATGCTTTATCCTGCCCACCGACCTCCACCCTCAAGCCCACTACAGTTCCAGGGTTCGGGGGACCCCGCATGCCTGCAACCCTCCACGTGTGGAGTGAGGGGCCCCCGACTGCTCTTTCCCTCCTGCTCCCCACCTCTGCTGTAGCTTCGCATGAGACCCATGAGCTCATTCTTGGAATCCCAGCCTGAGGCCGGCATTTCCCATGGAGGTCTCAGTACACCTTCACCAGAGTCGCTCTGGGGGGCTTGGGCCCCTCCTTGGAGATCCAGTGAATCAGAAGCGCTGGGAACTGGAATCTAACGGGCCCTAAGGAGGTTCTTGCACTCACTGACACTCTGGAACCCTGCCCCAGGGTCCTCTGAAAGCTGCAAATGGGACTCTTGAGCTACAATTAGTTTCAAAAGGCCCAACGGAAACCTCGCCTTTACCCTTGATTTGGGTGTTCAGGCAATTATGTAATAAACGCTGTCTGGTAGACAGAAACGTTCTGAGTATGGGGGCCTCTGAAGGGACACAATACAAGGAAGTCTTCATAGTGCGAAAGTCAGCACTCTTGGGCTCTTTGGACCTCATTTATAGATGACTTCACGAACGCATTGCTTTATCCCTATTTGTCCCTTCAGTGGGTTCCCCGGGTCATCCTGCACCATGCCTCCTTAGCACAACACTGCACCTCAAAAGAATATAATTCCATTTGCATATCTGGAGTTAGTTCTGGACCCTCCTTTTTATAGCCTATTAGGCCACCCAGCACATAGTAGGCGTCCATAAATATTCGATCAAATGATCCATAAGAGTTAGCTTTTAACATGTATTTTTAGGTACTGGGCACTATGCTAAGTACTTAATCCACATTTTCTCATGAATCCTCACCCCAACTCTGACAAGGTGGCCACTATAGTATGATCTTTCTTTTGCACATGAGGAAACAATGACTCAGATTAAGTCCCTTGTCCACAGACAGCCATTGGTAAAGTCATGATCCAAACCCACCTGTGTCTGCCTCCAGGGCCTGAACTACCAGTATACCATACAACTTCTGAGGAACAAGACTGTTAATTAAAGCTTTAATTAAGACCGATGGTGGCACCGACTTTATCGACTGCTCTTATGCACCTGTCTACCCTCATCCACCCCTCACCCATCATTCACCATCCGTCTTCCACCCATCCATCATGCATTCGTTCATCCATATTCACCCATCCACCCATCAGTATCTGTCATCCACCTATCCATCATGCACCCATCAGTTGCTATCCATTCATCGTCAATCATTCCCTTCATTCATCCATCCATCATCTAACCTGCCAGCAGTGACTCCATTCATCTTGACCTCTCATTACCTGGGACCAAAGTCTTACCCACCCATCTCTATTCTTCCTTGGTATATTTGGTGCTCCTAATACCTGTATGTCACCAGGACAAAAATAAAGTCATATTCAAAACAACACACATACTCAAAATTAAAGCCTTAAGTGTCATTCAGTTGACTTTATCTCCTCAGAGCAGGAATCCCAGCCTTAAGCCCAGGGTTCTCCCCAGGGGAGCAGAAGTAAGATCAAGACAGAGAAGGAAGATAAGGAATTAAGACAAGGGCTGACAAAAACAAAATAAAACAAAACAAACAAACAAACAAAAACCTTCTTAGGAAATCACAGACCACTGGACAAAGGGTCCTGAAGCCCAGCCTTCCCGCACATTGTTCAGATTAAGGGAACCGGAAGCCCCGAGAGTGGAGAGCTCCAGGCTTCACCATACTTGTCACTCTCTACTTTGTATCCTAATTATTAAAGTTTTCGTTATTCCCCCTGTTAAAATAATAAATCTGGTAGGACTTGTGTTTTATTGATTCCATAGCACCTAGCAATGTGCCTGGTGTACAAAAGATGCTTTGTATATATTTATTAGATGGATAGGTCCACGAGAGCTGGATGGAGGGTTTGACAGGTAAAGGGAAGGACGATTGGAAAGCTGAACGAGTGGAAGATTAGATGGGTGTGAGAACACATCGGTGGATGGGTGGACGGTGCATGGTATGAAAGGATGGAAGAGTACATGGAAAGATGGAAAGATGGAGGGAAGGAGTCATACGTTGGAACTCTGGTTCCTTCACCAACCCCATTGCAAAGAGCAAATCCTATCACATCCATTGCGATGGCTGTTATCAAAAAACAAACAAACAAACAAACAAAAAAAAAAACCCAGAAACTAACCAGTGTTGATGAGGAGGTGGAGAAATCGGAACCCTTCTACACTGTTGGTGGGAATTTAGCATGGTACAGCCACTGTGGAAAACAGTATGGAGGTCCTCAAGGATGAAAAATAGAACTACCATTTTACATCATGTATATTTTACCACAATAAAAAATAATAATAAATAGTAAACCTGATGAGCCCTGCCTTCAAAATCTATCCTGAATCTGTCCACTTCTTTCTCTCTCTATTGCCACTAACTTTGGCCAAGCCACTGTCATCTCTTGCCTAGATTATGCCAGAAGTTTCCTCCCAGTGCTTTCTCGCTGTTCTGATTGTGATCTTCTCTCCATCTATTCTCCCACAGCAGCCAGAGTGACTTTTTAAAAAGCTTATTCAGTGGAACTAGTAAGTGTTAGGAGAAGAAGGCACTGAAAACTTGCAGGGAGACAGAACTAAAGTAAATAAGCAGAAAAACAAACAAAAACAAATTAGTTTACATTCAAAACAGAGGACATAAAAAGGCATCCAACTCCAAAATAAAAACTCTAGTGACCAGAAGATAGAGAAATGCTTTCAAATTCTAAGGGAAACAGGATTTTCAGCCTAGATTTCTATACCCTGTTAATCATAAAGATATGAGAAAAAAGCAAACAACAAAACGTACCTCCCACACACCGTCTCTTAGGAGACTGTTGTCAGAAGAATAACAACTCTTGGGGCACCTGGAGGGCTCGGTCAGTTAAGCATCTGACTCCTGATTTCGGCTTAGGTCATGATCTCACGCTTCGTGAGTTCAAGCCCCGCATCGGGCTCTGTGCTGACACTGCTTGGGATTCTCTCCCTTCTATCTCTCTGCCTCTCTCTCTTTCTCTCTTAAAATAAATAAACAAATAAACATTGTGGGGGGGAGGAAAGAATAACAACTCCTATCCATGTTACATAGCACTCGCTATGTGCCAGGCACCGTTCTAAGGATTTTACATACAGTGACTCATTCAATCCCTACAGCAATCCTATGAAGTAGGTATCATTATGAAGAAGTTGAGACCTAGAGAGGTGAAATGTCTTGCCCACGATCACCCCAGATAGTAACGGGGAGATGGGGTGTGAATCCCAGTAGCCTGGCTCCAGAATGAGGGCACTATCTCCTTGCTAGCCTGCCCCTCATTCTCTTTTTCAAGGATGAGCAAGTACAGGTAGTCAAAGAACACCATATGGCTCAGCTGTGAGTAATCTTCACACGGTCATACTCCTGGAAAATTCAGATACTGATTTAACAAGAGTTACTGTACAAAGAAAGACAAATACTGTATGATCTCACTTATATGTGGAATCTAAACCAAAAAACAAAACCCCAAACTTATAGACAAGGAGATCAGATTTGCGGTTGCTAGAGGGCCAGGGTCAGGGTCATGGGAATTGGAGGAATGTGGTCAAAAGGTACAAACTTCTACGTATAAGAGGCACCTGGCTAGCTCTATTGGAAGAGCATGTGATACTTGATCTCGGGGTTCTGAGTTTGATTCCCACACTGGGTGTAGAGATTACTTAAATAAATAAAACTTACAAAAAAAAAAAAAAAAACCTTCTGGTTATGAGTACTGGGTCGCAATGGTGACCACAGCTAGCAATGCTGTATGGTAGACAGTAAAACCTTGGTTAGCGAGCATAATTCGTTCCAGAAACATGCTTGTAATCCAAAGCACTTGTATATCAAAGTGAATTTCAAGATCATGTGACATTCAGTGTCACGTATGACTCGTATTGCAAGACATCGCTTGTATATCAAGTTAAAATGTATTAGAAATATTTTCTCGCTTTGTGGAACACTGGCAGAACAAGTTACTTGCAGTCCAAGGTTTTACTGTATTTGAAAGTTGCTATGAGAATAGATCCTAAAAGTTCTCATTACAAGGAGAAAAACTCTTTTGTATCTATATGAGGTGAGGGATATTTCACAATATCTACCTACGTCAGCTCATTATGCAGTACGCCTTAAGCCCGCACAGCATTGTGCATCAATTACATCAATAAAATGGAACAAAGTTACTGTATAATCATTTGGGTATGTGTGAAGTGTGGGTGAGTGTGTGTATGCTCTGAATGACTACAGAGCCAAAGTCTCATCTTTCATAGGACAAGATGAAAAATTCAAGCCAGACTCATCTCCACCCAGCGTATAGAAGGAACCCATTAAATGCTTATGAGTGAATAAACGAATAACGTACTAAGTCTCTATTTCAAATCTTCGTGTGTACATTTACTTAGTGCTGTGATAGAAAGACTGGACAACTAGCTTTCATCCATCCCCGCCGGGCCACATATGTCATGAAGAAGTGCCGATGATAAGCTTTAGTAAAAAGCAGCAGCTTACAGAATAGCATGAGGCTACGATTCCATTGTTGAGTGAGCAGAATGTGCATATGTGTATGTCTGCACTGACAGATGTACAGGAACATAAATGTGGAATAAAATGTCTACAAGGATTGACTAAGGTGCCATCGGTGGGGAGGGAAGCTGGGAAGAGGGAAATATTTTCCTTGATAAAGCTGTTGTTGATTATTTTAATAATCAAAAATTAAAGGTTTAAAATTTATTTAGATTTTCACCACACACACACACACACACACATGCACACAATTCAGATCATGTCATTCCCCTGCTCAAAACCCTCCAATGGCTTCCCATTCCCATTGTTTGTAGGATAACACCCAAACTCCTGCCATGGCCTTCAGGCACTGTGTGATCTGTCCTCCGCAGGTCCCTCTGGCTTCCCTTGGTCTCCACTACGCCCTGAGTGCCCCGGCCACCCAGGCCCTCTCTCAAGGTCAATGCTACACTGCATTTGCAGTTCTCTCTACCTTTGCGTGCGTGTTCCCTCTCTTTACTCAGATTTCACCTCAACTGCCCTCCTCAGAGGCCTTCCCTGACCACCCGAACGAAAGTAGCCCCTAACACAGGCACTCTGCCTTGTGTTACTTTGCTTTTTAGAAGACTGCTTATTGCCTGTCTGCTTAGTTGACTGCCGCCTTTTCCCTCACTGGAATGTAAGTTCTGTGAGAGCAGTGGCTTTGTGGGGCTTGCTTATCACAGAAACTCCAGTGGCTAGACTGGTGTCTGGCCCATGGCATGCAATCAGAAGCTATTTGGTAGATGGAAAAATGGGGGATGAGTGGGTCTGAGGAAAGATGGTAAGTGTTGGGAGGATGAGTGGGTGGCCACAAGGGCGAGTGGTGGAAGGGGTGGGTGGCTGGTTGGTTGACTGTCACCTAGGTCAGTTGAAAATGACGCAGTGGATCTGTCACAGAGCCTTCTGTGTGTCTCCCACTGTCCCAGCTGCTTCCTCTCCCCCAACTGGGGGAAGGAGTAAAGCTAACACACTCTGACCCGAAAGCTCGCTGGGCCTTGTGCTCAGCCCCTCGCACCTTTTGTGCATTAACTCAGTGAATCATTACACCTCTACGGGGTCAGTGTTTCCATGCTCTCACATCCATATATGAGGGAACAGGGGCTCCCAGAGGTTAAGTCACTTGCTCTAAGGTCACACACACTGGTGAGTGATGGAACCGGGATCAGACCCAGGTCCAACCCCAGTGCTTTTTTAATAAGTTCAACCACCTAAAAATGTAGACCCAGAGGACATGCAGGAACTAGTGAAGAATGTGGGGTGTCTCTACTCTTGGGTCTTCATTAGGAAAGGACAGAACAGGTGCACAGATCAGCAGAGATGCCCAGATGGGCGATGATGGGGCAGGGGGTGTGGGGGGGGGGGGGAGGGAGTAGGGTGTAAGGTGGGGAGTGGGGGCCAGGACACCTGTGGACACCAGAGGAGTCTCCGAAGGAATCGGGGCATGACCAAAACAGGGTGCTTGGGCATCTAATCAAGAGTCATTCCTAGAGCCCCGGCCCTGATATAAGGGACCTGCCTGGGCACCGAGCCAGGAAAGCACAAGCACTTTTTCTCTAAAGTGCTCACTTCATCAGCCCCAGCCCCTGATCTAGCTGGTTTCTAGATGCGTGCACACACCCTCATATTACAAGAGGGGACACTGAGGCTGCAGCGGGCCCAAAGGAAATGACCCCAAACCCAGTGAAACTGAGTGGAGGTTAGGCCAGAGGGGAAAATGTCCCTAATGTTGGAAGCTGTCCCAGGCCGCGCTGAGTTTGCTGAGACCTGGCCGTCCTGCTGCCTGGAGCCACCAGGGGGAGCCAGTCCTCAAGGCCAGAGGGACCTTCTTGGGTCCTGAACTGCTAGGGGCAGGGGTCACCAGTGCTGGTCTCTAGGTCACAGAGACCCACCCTTGATCCTGGCTGGGGGAGATGGGAGGAGGGGGTGGGTGAGGGAGACTTTCTCTCTAAATTGCCTGGCTTTTCCACAAAGAGATCGTTTTGCTTGCAGAATCATAAATGAGCTTTAAAGGATGACAAAAAAGGATGCTTTACAACCTTCCTAGCCCTGGGATTCTGAAAGAAGTCTGTGTGTTCCCCCATGAGGGCTGGAGGCATATCTACCACCTACTTCCAGGACATGGCCCCCAGGTGTGGCCTGGCAGTGTGAAACCTTCCTCTGTGCTGTGGCACCCGACCTGCCTCTCCCTCTGGGGCTGCGGACACCCCAGTGCCTGGCCTGCCCCGGTTTCAGAATCCTAGAGAATCCCCCAATGAAGACCTGCTAACTAGGCCTTCTCACTTGGGCTCAGGGGTCCCATAGAGACACCGAGATCCCCTTTGGGTGTCCTCTCACAGTGCCCTGTCCAGGTGCCAGCCACCTAATGCCTGTCCCCATCTACCCTGAATTTGCTCCAGGGTCGAGGCTGGGCTGGGGGATGGGCAGCGAGACTGGGACAAAAGGACCCTTGGCCCACACTCTGTCGTCACTCCCACCCCAGCAAACTGGGGCTCCAGCCCCTGCTGAATGAGGGGGACCTCAGAGCCTTTCCCTTAGTGAGCAGTTCTCAAACAGGGGTGATTCTGCCCCCCAGGGGACATTTGGCAACGTGTGGAGACATTTTTGGTTGTCGTGACTGGTGGTGCTTCTGGCATCTAGTGGGTAGAAGCCAGGGATGCTGCTAGACAGCCTACAACGTACAGGGCAGGCTCCCGCAACAAAGACATTCTCCAGCCCCGAATGTCAATGGAAGTTAAGGACACAGAAGGGAGCAGAGCCGCCCCACGTGGAGTTCAGAGCAAGGGGGTGAGGACAACAGAGAGGATGAAGGGGCCTGGGGGGAGGGGGAGAGGAGAAAGCCCTGGACCTGGAGCAGACAGACTGGGTTCCACCCACCGGCTGCGTGACCCTGTACAGGTCACTTAGCTCCCCGAGCCTCCGTTTCCTCATTTGTGAAAGGCCACAAGGACTGGACCAGACGATAAACGTGGATGAAGCTACCCTCGCGCCCTGGCACACCAAAGATGCTCAATAAATGCAGGCTGGGGTGTGGGGTGTGGGGGTTTAGAGTAGGAAGCTCACGTCCTTTGAAAGCTAGTTTAATCCAATTCTCAGGATCCCAAAGAAGCCTTCCCTTCTCCCTCAGGGCCCAGGCCCGGCTGGGGACGCGGGGGCGGGGGAGGGCCCTGTACTCACCGCTGTGGCTTTCTCCATCACTGCTGAGATAGGGGTAGTATTCGTGCGTCTGGCGTTGGTACAGGTCCGTGTCATAGGGAACCAGGTCTTCCGATGGCTGCTGAGAGAAGAGGCAGTCAGGACTCGGATGTTGGCGAGAAAACCGCAGTCAGGTTGGCAGCCCCCGGTATGTTGGGGCCACACCACCCTCTCACACTGAAGGGACCGCATCAGGCCTACAGCCCTCTCTCTGCCTGACCTGGGAGAGGCCGCAGTGGGGACAGGAGAGTAAGACCCTCGGCTCCTGCAGAAAGGGGCTGACAGGGACCCCCCAAGGTCAGAGGTCAAAGGAGGACCAAGGCTGAGAGGAGAGCATGGCCTCCCCGCACCCCCTCGCCTGCACAGCCACACTCCACACGGACATCTGCACCCCAGGTCCCCATCTCACACAGGGACTCTCACATCCACACCTCCAAATGTACAGACGCTCCCGTGACACGCACACTCCCAAGTGTGAACTCACACCCACAGTCTACCCACGCTCACCCTTGCCCTAATTCTACAGGTCACTCACATTCACACACACTTGTGGTCACACTCACACGCACTGTTGTGCACTCACCCTGTAGGCACACGCGGTCACTTGAATTACCGCACGTATCCTCACACTTGCCTTCAAGGACCTTAAACACAGGCTCATACCCACACCATCATGGCCGCGCACGCTCCACTTACACACCCACCCCCATAGCACACATGCTTGTCTTCCGGCCAGTCTCCACAGCCCACGCCCGGGCCCAGGCACCCTCATGATGACCAGTGGCCGTTCACACTCATGGATTGTGTAGTGCTCTCCAGGCAGGCTCGGGGGCCATGGGCCAGCTAGAGCCTTGGTCCTCTCCCTCTCCCTCCTCCGTCCTCCTTCTGACACACCCACTGGGATATTCCCTTCCTCCCCTCCCCTCCCTCCCCTCACCCCTCATTGCTCCCCCCACCCCTCCCTGTCCTCCTCTCCCCTTCCTCCCGCTCTAGCCCCTCACTCCTCCCTGTCCTCTCTCTACTCCTCCCCCTCCTCCCCCTCCACCCTCACTCCTCCCTTTCCCTCTCTCTACCCCTCCCCCTCTTCCTCCTCCCCCTCCACTCCCCACTCCTCCCTCTCCCCCCTCCCCCTCCTCCACTCCACTCTTTCCTCTCCCCCTCCTCCCCCTATACCCCTCACTCCCAGCTGTCCTCCTCTCTACCCCTATCCGTCCTCGGCCTCCCCCTCCCACGCCTCCCTGGCCTCCTCCCCCTCCTGCCCCTCCAGCCCTCACTCCTCTGCATCCTGGTGCAACACAGGGACACGCACACACGCAGAGTCTTTACAACTGTCCTCAGGCCTCTCCCCACCCCCGCAGTGTGCGCGCAGGGATTGCACAACGGTTACTCAGGCCCTCAGAGCTTGGGTTGGGGGCCAGGGCTGCCTTGGGAGCCCACCCTCCCAGGAGTGCTCCCTTCTCTGAGGGGTCTGGCATAGCAAACCAAGAAGCTGTGCCTCCCGCCTAGCTGTGTCTGGAGTTCAGGGATTGAGAGGTCAAGGGTCAGAGACGCTGTGGTCCAGCTCCTGGGCCTGTGGCTTTCTTGAGGCGGCCTTGGCTCTTCCTGGGACCACCTCCGTCACCCCCTGCCTGCCCCCTCCTCTCCTTCTTGGTGATGGGCGGGGGAGGGTGGGATGGGCCCAGCTCCAGGGCCGGCTGGCTGGGGTGGTCTGTGTCAGGCCAGGAGCCCAGCGCTGGGTTTCCAGGCAGCCCAGCCCAACAGCAGGATGTCAGGCCCGGGGTGCCTCCCTGGGCCCTGAGGCCTGACTGGGGTGGGGTGGGGGGAGGGAGCAGCCTCCAAGCCGGGAAAGCTGAGTCAGGTGGGCAGGCCCTGCCAAGCCCTTCCCGGCTCTCCCAGGGCTCCCCACCCTCGCTGAGTGGGGATGGGGCGTGAGAGAGAGAGGGGTCTTCTCTGAGGGGCCCAGGTCTGCATCTGCCTGAGGCTTTAACTGTCACAGAGAGCAAGAGTGGTGGGGACCTGCCCTTCCCCTCCAGGGGTCCCTTGGGACTCCTGCTGCTTCACCTCTAGTCTCTGCCCCAGCCTCAGCCCCCGCCCGAAACTCCGGTATCCACTGACCAGGTCCTGTCCCGGCACCCTTGCGCTCAGCCCCAGGATCGGCCCAGCTCCAGCGCCTGCCCTCCTCTCCCCTGCCCTGGCCAAGGCCCCAACCAAACTGCCGTCCTAGTCTCTGCTCTACTCATTCTGCCGCCCAGCCCCTGCCCCTGCCCCTGCCCCTGCCCCAGCCCCCGGGGAGAGCTGGTCCAAGGCCCAGATCTTTGGGTCAACAACCATGTCCCCTGTGCCAGGCTCCAGACTGGGCACCGGGAACCCAGACATAAGGCGGCCTTAGTCTCCAAGAGCACCTGGGGCCATGGACTGAGACATCTGGCCTGTTGCCTCCTGTCCTTTAAGCCTTTACTGTCCTGGGGACTGGCTTCCCCCCACACCAGTCTCCCCATCTCCTCCTCCGCCACCTCTCTGCCACTGCCCTCACCATCCCCACCCCGACACCCTGCCCAGGAGCTACGGCCTGCCACCCAAGCCCCTAAAGCACCCAAGTCTATAAATAACCGTTCAGGCCCCACCGATCACAGCCCCACCATGAGCCCAGCCCTCAGCCCGCCAGGGCATGCTCTGAAGAAACCAATGGCCCCCTCGCTGGATCTCAGACCAGGAGCTCCAGGGAGGAAACACCAATTTCCCACTGATAGCTAACCGGGAGGGCAGCTGGCTGGTGGGTTGGAGGGCAGGCGGACTGGCGTCTGAGGGCCGAGGGTCGAGCCAGTAGAGGAGTCCCAGTACTCACAGGGGGGACGAGGGGAAACCCTTCCATTTTGCACGCCTGTAACATCCAGCCGATCTCCTAGCCGGTCAGGTCCCCTGCTTCGGTGGGGGCCAGTGCGGAGCCCCTCAGGATGGGGCGCCCCGTCAGGGGCTGGGACGAACTCAGGGCGGGCGCAGGGCTCAGGCCTGCCCCATGAGCTACAGGAGCCCTGGGTGAGCCCCCTCCCTTGACATTGCAGGGCCAGCGCAAGTTCCTGATTTTATCGAAGGGCCTGCCACTGGGAGATAGTCCCCTTGGGGTGACATCACCGCCCCAGCCCGTTTGCATAAATCTCTTGCGCGACAGGAAGTCTCTGGCCGGCTGGGGCAGGTGGTGCTCCAGGGGCTGGCCTGGGAGGCTATGGGGGCCAGGCCCCCTGCCCAGAGGAAGCTGGAACTGTGAGGGGCGGTCTTGGAGGCTGGGGTGGGGAGAAAGAGTGGGAGGGAGGAAGGCCAGCTCTACCACAGGGAGGCCATTGCTGCCCCCACGCCCTGCTGACGCCCCCTAACCCCTAACCCTACAAATGCCCAGTGCTCTTGAGACCCCCATGTGGCCATCAGTCACTTGCTTGGGGTCAGAGCTGGTGGTGGTGGCTACTAGGGGCCTTCACTTTCTGGGGTCAGCCTGGCTGGCTGAGAGCTCTGATCTAGCAGAGTGCCAGGCCTGGCTCTTCTGGGCCCAGGGTCCCCAACACTTATGTTCTATCCAGCCTGGGACTGGGCTCTAGGGCAAGGTCCTCAGCATAGTGCTATTTGTCCCTTCCCTCTGAGTTCCTTCACACCAGCTTCCCTTCCATCAGAGGATGGTCCTGGGTCCTTACGCCTTCCCCTCCCAGTTTCCTGAGTACCACTGCTTCTTCCAAATCCCTAGGGGCTCTATTCTCAGCCCAGATTTCTCAGTTTCCCCACTCCTTGCCAATGCCTGAATGTCAATCTAGTCTTCCCAGTTTACAAACCTTTCTTGTTTGTCCATCATTCATTTTCCTACCGTTCTATTTTTTGTCTATATGTCCATCCATCTATCTCCCCATCAAGCCAACCATATGTTTATTTATTTATCAGTTTATGTAGCCGTTCATTTATTCTTCCATTTACTTGTTAGTCTATTCATCCATCCACTCATCTGTTTATCTATTTGTCCATCTCGCCATCTATATGCTCCTCTACTAGCCCATCCATCTGTGATTGACCCATCACTTTATATTTTCATCTTTAAAAAAATTTTTTAATATTCATTTATTTTTGAGGGGGGGGGGCAGCGAGAGAGGGAGACACAGAATCCAAAGCAGGCTCCAGGCTCCAAGCTGTCACCACAGAGCCCGAGGTAGGGCTCAAACTCACAAACCACAAGATCATGACCTGAACCGAAGCCTCCTAGGCACCCCTATATTTTCATCTGTTTATCCACTGTATATCCAGCTCTCAATCTGTTCATCCACCAGTCCATGCATCCACCCATCCACCCATCTACCCATCTACCCATCCATCCACCGATCTACCCATCCATCCATCTATGCATCCTGCCAGTATTAACTAAGCCCCAGGCTCTATGCTGAGTTATGGGAAAGTAGGTAAGTACTGGACAAGATCCCTGTCTTCAGAGAGCTCCTGATCTAGTCTGGAAGCCAGGGATGAATAGAGACATTTTTTGATCCATTGGCCTCTGGTGAGTCCACTTCGCTGCAGAAGAACTTCTTGAGCATTCTATTTCCTCCCACGTGTAGTCTTACCCTCCGCTCTATATCCTCTTCCCACTAAGACTAGCCTGCCTCTTCCCATCAGTGGAATCCCAAGCCCCCAAGTGTTTCTTCACTGGCAGCAAAGACCAGGGAGTCACAAGGTCTAGGTTCACCATTAAATCTATTTCACTTCCATCTTCACTGATTTTTTTTGCATCTGTACTTGGGACTCTCCAAGAGGTCCAGGTCACAAGTCCTTAGGACTCCCTAGGAACATGACCGAGGCCCCTCCCCAAGAGTAGGAGACAGGCGGCTGACTTGACAGGAGTTCCATTCCTACTCTCCATTTCCCCATCAAGTAGGCCACGTCCCAGCTGACTGCATGTGTGTGGGGTGGGTCTACCTCATGAGAACCAGGTCCTGCTTGACGTGTTCATTCTTCATTCATTCAGTCATGTCTTGGTTTGTTTTGTTTATATGTTTATTTGTCTACTAATTCTTTCATTTCATCACTAACCTTATCGAAGGCTTTCTATGTGCTGGGCCTGGTAAGGGGGCACAAATATGAAGAGAGCACGTCCTGGGCCCCCAGGAGTTCACAGGCTTGCAAAGAGAACACACAGAGAACACACATGTTAAACAGATAGTATGGTTCTTTCAGGGGGTGGGGGAACAAGAGAGAGGTGCTATGTGCATCGGGGAGCGATTATTTTGGTCTAGACGATAGGTAGGGAAGCATGCAAGGGAAAAGGAGTGTCTAGCTGAGGAACCAGCCTGGGCAAAGGTAAGAAGGTGGAAAAGAACAAAGGGACAGTGAGCCTTCACCCTGTGACTAGAAACAAGACAAGAAAGCAAAGAGCCTTGAGTGTCAGGCCAAGGAGACTGGGTTGCATCCAGGGATAGATGTGGAGCCTTTGCTGTTTGTAAAGCAAGGAGTGTGCTGCTCATTTCCATCGGTGCAGGCAACATGCTGTGTCAGCTATGTGTTCCTGAGGCCTGAGTCTTGAGGGGCTCCAGGAGAGGAAAGAGATTCCATTAGCCCAAGTCTGGCCAAGCCCAAGGGGCCTGGATACAGAAGCCCCAAAAAGAGCCAGGGCCCAAATCTCTAAAAATGGGCAAAAGGACTCTCACTCTCTGTGCAGTAAGTCACAATATCTGTGTCCATTTGAATACCAGCAAGCCCTCTTTACCCTTCCTCCCACTTCCCCTCCTCCCAAAATGTACCAGAGGCCTCCTCCCTAGACCTTATACCCCCAGGGATCCGCTGTTATTCAAGGCCCTCGGAATAGTAGCACCCAGATTCTAAGCAATTCGGACCCAGAAGGGTCTGATAATCAACCACCTAGGATCTCGTAAAAGGGTGGGGAGGACAACACTTTTCTGAGTGCCCAGCACTGTGCTGGGTCTTCCACCCTTGTGATCTCACGTAACCAAGACAACGATCTGTTAAACTGAGGCCCAAGAGGTCAGTGACTTGCCCAGGGTCAAGTGTGTGAGTGGAGAGCTGGGGCATCAGATCTGCCTCTTGGGTCCCCGTGGGGAAGGAAGGAGCAGAAGGAAGAAGGGGAAAAGGCTGAGAAGCCAAGCACGGAGGGGGCAAGAGGGCAGAGAGGGGGGAAAGGGAGGATTGAAAAGGAAGAGGAAAAAAAAGGGGAGAAAGAGTAAAAGAAGGAAGCAGAGAGAGGTGAGATAAGAAAGAGAATAGGCAAGGGGGTGGAAGAGGAGGGCAGAGGGGAGAGGGAGAGGACAGGGGACAGCCTCCTCCTCCTGCAGGGGAGCAATGGGCCCAGAGAGGGTCCCCGACTTGCTGGAGGTCCACAGGATGCATCGTACCTGGGCTGTGGCTCTCATTCTCATCAGTAAGGAATGGATCTGAAACCGAAAATCTTGGAGGCTCCAGGGAATGAGAGGGAAAAAAACCACATTTTAAAAATTATTTTATTTTTTAAATAGGTAACATATGCACATGGTACAAAACTCAAAGGCACAAAAAAGGGACACAGCTGCCCAGTTCTCCTTCCAGAGGCAACCCTTCCCGTTACCTGATTCTTGTGAATTTTTCTAGAGATAGTCCGAGTAGACACAAAAAGGCACGTATACTATTTTGAAAACTTCACACAAAAGGTAGCACACTAAACACATTGTACTTACCTCTGGTTCTATTTTTCCCCTAAATCCATTCCACGCCCAGACATAGCTGTCTTATTCTTTTTAATGACTATAGTATTTCACTGTTTGAATGGACTCTAATTTTTTTTTTAATTAAGCTCTATACCTGACATGGGGCTTGAACTCATGATCTCGAGGTCAAGAGTCATGTTCTACCAACTGAGCCAGCCACGCGCCCCTGGACTGTGATTTTTTTAATGTTTATTTATTTTGAGACATAAAGAGAGAGAGAGAGAGAGAGAATGCTAGCGAGGGAAGGGAAGCGAGAGGGAGAGAGAGAATCCTAAGCAGGCTCCACACTGTCAGTGCAGAACATGATATGGGGCTAGAACACACGGACCACGACGATCATGACCTGAGCCGAAATCAAGAGCCAGACACTTAACCAACTGAGCCAACCAGGTGCCCCTGGACTGTGATATTTTTTAATCACGAGAGATCTCATTCATATAAAAGAGTACACAAAACATTTCTGTACAGTTTAAGGAGCAAAAATAAAACTAACACTATGTAGCCTCCATCCAAGTCAAGAAATAAAACCTATCCAGCACTCTAGAAGCATCCTCCAAAGGTCCCCTTACAGATCTCTCCCTGTGTCTAGAAATAACACTATTCTAACTTTTTTAGTAATTATTTCCTCACTTTTCCTTATAGTTTTGCCACTTGCCTAAACATCTCCACAGTTTAGCTGTTATCTTAGCAGACTTTAACCTCATATAAAAAGAATAATGGTATAAATATTCTTTCGGGTCCTGCTTCTCTTTCCTACCTTCAGGTTGCATGTAGCCTTGGTCTGTTTTAATTGCAGTATAATATTCCATGGTCAAAAATCTTATTTAAACAGTCTTTCATTGATGTGGACATTTGGGTTGTTTCCAGTCTTCTGCTATTACAAATCATAATACAATCTATAAAATTTTCTAGTTTGCACATATCCTAGTGTGTGTCTTTGGTTTTTTTTAGGGAAGCTAGAGGGAATATAGGGAAGATCTGAGTTACACGTTTCCTGGGCTGGATGGACTGGTAACACTGACTCAGGATGTCTGCTCTTATGCTTTTTGCTTGTCTCTAAAAAGGCACCGTTCAACACAAATAACAGAACGTCACTTTCTGCCTTCGATGAAAACAATGTAGGAGAAAGGCCCACTACTGTGGAAGTAAATGTCTGAAGGGAAGTTAAATGCTATAAATTCTCCTTTTTCTATATTTAAGTTTTCAAGGTTAATCTTGATGGTTAAGAGATTGGTACTAGAAAGAAAATCACTACAACCGGGACGCCGGGGTGGCTCAGTCGGTTGAGTATCCGGGTCATGATTTCGGCTCAGGTCATGATCCCAGGGTCTAGGGATCGAGCCCTGCATCAGGCTCCATCCTGAGTATGGAGTCTGCTTAAGATTCTCTCTCTCTCTCTCTCTCTCTCTCTCTCTCTCTCTCTCCTCTGCCCCTCCCCCCACTTGTGCACTCTCTCCCTGTCTCTTTTTTTTTTTTTTAATTTTTTTTTTCAAACGTTTATTTATTTTTGGGACAGAGAGAGACAGAGCATGAACGGGTGAGGGGCAGAGAGAGAGGGAGACACAGAATCGGAAACAGGCTCCAGGCTCTGAGCCATCAGCCCAGAGCCCGACGCGGGGCTCGAACTCACGGACCGCGAGATCGTGACCTGGCTGAAGTCGGACGCTTAACCGACTGCGCCACCCAGGCGCCCCTCCCTGTCTCTCTTTAAAATAGAAAAAGAAAAAGAAAATCACCACAACTAAATGGAAGCTGAATGACCTCCTTATAGACACTAATAAATAGTATCAGAAAATCTAAAATAGAAATTAAAAGCCCTTCAATTATAAGTAATATTGAAAATGACATATCTGTCATATCCTAACTCACTGTAAAAAAAAAAAAACCAGATAATTTAGATTCTATAACATAGGTGCACAGGAATTTTTGACTCCCTTCTTTTGACGTCAAAGGAGATGTGTTGTGTTGTTTTTTTTTAATAGAGTCCTAATTGATGCATAATACTTTATTAGTTTTAGTTGTATTGCATTTAAACAAAATTTTTTTACGGGCACCTGGGTGGCTCAGTTGGTTGGGCAACCAACTTTGGCACAGGTCATGATCTCACAGTTTGTGAGCTCGAGCCTTGTGTCAGGTTCTGGGCTGACAGCTCAGAGCCTGGAGCCTGCTTCCCATTCTATGTCTCCCCCTCTCTCTACCCCTTCCCTGCTCACGCTCTGTGTCTCTCTGTCTCTCAGTAATAAATAAACGTTTAAAAAAAATTTTTTAATGTTTATTTTTGAGAGACAGAGACAACATGAGCGGGGGGGGGGGGGGCAGAGAGAGAGGGAGGCACAGAATCGGAAGCAGGCTCCAGGCTCTGAGCTGTCAGCACGGAGTCCAATGCGGGTTTCGAACCCGTGAACAGTGAGATCATGACCTGAGCCGGTTGGACGCTTAACCAACTGAGCCACCCAGGTGCCCCTAGTCGTACCGCACTTTAAATTTTGAGATAGAGATACTGTCATATTGCCCTCGATGAAAGTTGTAACAACTTTCCCTCCTACCAGCAGCATATGACAGTTCTATTTACCCACTCCATAGGACAAGTGGGCAGCCCTGTGGAGTGCCAGGGAGGCCAGGCGGGCCTGGGTGGTGGAGGGCCAGGCGGCCCTTTGCCCTCATTGGACTGGGCTGCTGAGGGGGTAGACTGGGGACTATTGCAATCTCAGGGTGAGCAGGCAACAGGAAACGTGGGTGCTGCGTCCTCGAAGCTGACAAGACCTTGAACTTGCAGATCCCTTAACCTCATCCCAAAAGAGCTCTAAAATAAGGGAATGGCGCCCCATCCCCACAGTCCCAGCAACTGGTCTCTATGGGGACTGAGTATAGGGGAACACTGAGTCCTCAGACCAAGCACTGGGAAAGTTGACCAAAAAAAGCTGAGCCCGTGTACAGAAATGGCCGTCTTGCAACTTCCTCTCATGGTTGAGACACTGGGGGAGGCTCCTCGGGCCCCAGTCTGTGTCGCCTGGGCCCCTCAGAGCTCCCCAGCACTGGGCTGGCTCTTTAGGGCCTGAGAACGTCCTACAAATATTTACTCAGGGCCTGTGGGCCAGGAGACCCAAAGAGGCAAAGACTCCTGCCCTTGTGGGGTTTGTTCTGGAGCAAGAAAGACAGGGCTGAGCACGTCTTTGAGGGCATCTCACTGCAGGTTAGCAGGTAACAGCACTATAGGAAAAGAGCGGCCAGCTGGCTAAGGCAGGGCAGGCCATGCTCACCAAGAAGGAGAGATCTGAACAAACTCTGGGAGCCAGTGAGGGAGTGAGCTGAGCAGACCTCTGGGAGAAGAGCCCTGGGCAGGGACCCCAGCCCTGCAAAGTATGAGCCAGGACCAGCAGGGGGCTGGTGTGCGGGAGGGGAGAGTGTGAGGGGCTGGGGCAGGTAGGGCTTAGTGGCAGACCTTGTGTGAAATTTCACTGTGACTGAGTGAAAAGGAGGTGCCCACGAAGGGTGCCTTCTCTCAGGCGCTCAGAAAGTACTTGTGAGGGACGCCTGGGTAGCTCAGTGGGTTAAGCATCCGACTTCAGCTCAGGTCGTGATCTCGCAGTTTGTGAGTTCGAGGCCCACATGCAGCTCTGTGCTGACAGCTTAGAGCCTGGAGCCTGTTTCAGATTCTGCGTCTGCCTCTCTCCGCCCCTCCCCTGATTGCGCGCTCTCTCCCTCTCAAAAATAAACATTAAAAAATTTTTTTTAATTTTTTTTTTGGGCCAAGACAAAGGCAAGGGGAAAGAGCAGGCATTAACTGGTTCCACCCTCACATAATCCTATGAGGCAGGCATGAGAAATGAGGCTCGAGGCTCTGGGGGGGGGGGGGGGGGGGGGTGGCGCGTACCCAAGGACACACAGCTGGTGAGTGGGTGGGAGGTGACTGCAGTGGTCCTGGGGCTGCTGTCCCTTCCTCAAGTCTCTCCCACGGATATTTCTCTGCCTAAAAATCCTCCTTGGTTCTTGCTTGTCCACAGGGTGCAGTCCAGCTCTGTCGCCTATGCTGGAGCCCCCAACACCCAGGGTCCAGCCCACCTTTGCACCCTCTCCCATCCATGTGGACCAGCCCCACCCCCACCTCCAACCAGAAGACACTACTCAACATTCCCAGAACCTCTTTCTCAATCTCCCAGGCCTTGCTCACAGGCCCACCCCTTCCACACCCTAAGGCCTCTGTCTTTTGTGGGCTCTCCTCCTCTAGGCTGCCCTCCAGACACATCCTTCCCCCCTTACCTCCATCTCTCCCCAGCCCCCCTGAATCTCTCCTCTTGCTCTGCACCAACCCCTGCCTCCAGCTCCCCAGCCCCAGCAACCAAGAAGCACCGAGTAGCCCAACCTCCTCTAAGGCCCAAATCTCGGCCATCCCTCCTCACCCCTGACTCTTGCTGACCAGGCCTGCAGCCTGGGAGCTCACCTCCCGGCCACATCACTCAGCCTCCGGCACCTCAAACCCACCGCCACCCACAGTGACTTCCTTCTGCTCACCACGGGAGCACCTCCCAGCACCACCCCCCCCAACCCCGTTTGCTCTCTGAAGATAGGATGGCTTCTCCTCCAGGTGTAGGCCCCTTCTCCATGCAGCCCCTCCACCATCCTTCTCTCCCTAGGTACCCCTGGATCCTTCCCCACGATTGGCCGTGTGGCCTCTGGGCAAGTTCCTTCCCCTTAGGGAAGCTCAGACAACTCGATCCCACAGAGGGGTCAGCGAGACTCGCCTCCCAGAATCGTTCAAAGGACTGTAAAGGACAATTTGTCGGTCTTTACCTAATATACAGGAGGGGGTCATTTAGTGCCCGTTTCCCTCACTGGCCTCCACACACGCTAACTGGGACCTGTGAAGGTTTAGGAGTGTGGCTCTGGAGACCTTGATTTGAATCCTGTCCCTGCCCTTTAGTCGCTGTGTAGCTGAGGGCAAGTCCCTTCTTAGGGCCTACGTGTCCCCACCTTTAAAATGGGGGCATGGGGCGCCTGGGTGGCGCAGTCGGTTAAGCGTCCGACTTCAGCCAGGTCACGATCTCGCAGTCCGTGAGTTCGAGCCCCGCGTCGGGCTCTGGGCTGATGGCTCAGAGCCTGGAGCCTGTTTCCGATTCTGTGTCTCCCTCTCTCTCTGCCCCTCCCCCGTTCATGCTCTGTCTCTCTCTGTCCCAAAAATAAATAAAAAACGTTGAAAAAAAAAATTTTTTTTTTAAATAAAAAAAAATAAAATAAAATAAAATGGGGGCAATAACAGGCTGCACCTCACGAGGTTGTGAGAATTCCACAAGACAGCATGTATGATGTTCGTGTGCGGGTGGGGGGGGGTGCACACCCGGCGTTCTTCCAGAGGGAGGAAGGCTCACCCTGTCCCTGCGGGCTCAAGATCCCAGCAGAGGTCCTCTTCACAGCTTCCTTGGGAAAAGAGAAATGCGGGGAGCCAGGAAGCTGCTGGAGGAGAGCCCCATGACAATAGCACCCCTCCCTCCTCTGCCCCTCTGGCACTTCTCTCTCACCCTCCCTGTGTGAGCAGTCAGCTCTCAGGAGGGGAAAGCCAGACAGAAAAGGGGCCCAGGACTGGAGCAGGGACCCTGAGATTGGATGAGAGGGGCCCTTTGAAAAGAAAAAGGAAAGGTAATAATTATACAACCGTCCTCACGGGCCCAGCACATTGGATCCTTACAGCGACGCTATGGGACAGGGATGATCTCCATTTCACAGATGAGAAATGGGGCTAAGAGCGGACACTTTTCCAGGTCACAGGACTGAAAGAGCCAGACTCAGCACTGGACCCAGGCTTGTTTTACCCCAAAGCCTGTGCTCTGGGCCCAAGGCTGCCCAGTGTGTATGCCGTGAGTCCTTGGGAAGAGGTCTCTGTGCATATGACGGGAGGATCCTGAGGCGTAGGGCTAGGGAGAAACTTCGACTTCCGAGCTGTGGCCCAAGGCCAGTTTGAGGCCACCCAGGGGCCCTGGGTGGGGGTGGGGTACCACCCAGCGTGCGGAGCTAAAGGCGCGGGGCCTGGAAGGAGTTAACTGCATGAGGGGCCTGAGTGAATCAGAGGCTCCGCAGGCTGCGATGGAAATTCCCTGTGCATGGCGTGTGGTCACCCAGAAAAGGGAAATGGTGCTTTTCGGAGCAGGGGATGGCGGGGGCTGGAACCCGGGAGCAGACGCCTGCCTGGGTGGGGCTGGTGAGGGTGTTGTGACCAAAGACTCCTGGCCTCAGGCTCTGCTTAGGCTCTGGGTGGGAGAAAGGAGGTAAGGAGCCACCAGGCCAGGCCAGGCCTGGTCATTCTCCAGTGTGCCCATGGGCCCTGACGGATGGGTAGGAGTTCACCAGGCCCAGAGGAAGGAAGGGCACTCAGGCCGTGGGAACTACAAAGCACAGGAGTGTGACTCAGCATGAGAGTCTGTCCCCCATGCTTTTTCTGGAGAACTCTTTCCTGTCCTTTGGGCCCTTCCCAAGTGATACCCCTCCGCACCCTGGGAGCACCATCACTCCCTTTCTGTGTCCCAAGGCCTCAATTTCCATCTGGGAGCTCTCAGAATTTTGTAACTCATCTGCCTTCTACCCAGGACTGTGGCCAGGGGTCATGTTGTAGCTTCAGAGGCAGCTTGCACCCAGCATAGAGCTGGCACCAAGTAGGTGCTTGGTGTTCGTGAAATGCCAATTTCACAGGAGGGGGCTCTGAGGCTCAGAGAGGTTAGGAGAAACTCAACCAGCCAGCTGGCTATGGCGGAGCGGGACTCAGGCCAGGGCTTCTGCTCAGCTGGGACTTGGCGGGAGGCGGGGGCACTGGGCACTGACACCTGGCCAGGGGTGGCCATCTGACAACTATGCCGTCCAAAGCCTGCTTCTCTCTCAAGCATCAGACCAGCCCTGCTTTCGCTCTTGTCACAGTGTTAGGAGACTTTGGTCCTGCCAGTAGGGAGACTGGGGTACAAGATGGAACCAAAGGCAGTCAGGGAGAAGAGGGAATAGGGTGTTAAGAAATTTTGAATCCCATCCAGACGCTCTCTAGCTATGGGGCCTCGTACACGTGGTTTCCCCTCTGAGCCTCGGTTTCCACTTTATGATGGTGGTCATGGGATAGGCTCGTTCTGGGGATGGAAAGATCTGACTGATGTCAACTGGAAACCTCTGCACCAATGTGAGGGAGTTGGTCTGTTATTAGTAATGAGTGTCACTTATGTGGCCTGTTGTCTCTCCTCGGAGCGGTCTCCTGCTGCAAGGCCATCCAGCCTGCCACTTCCTAAGCCGGGTGTGCCACGGCCTCAGGCCCAGTGTCCCTCTGCACCGCACGAGGGCCTGTCCCCCACACCAACCCAAGGAGAGCGGTGGCTGGGTCCTCCTGTCCAGAAACATGCCCTCCAAAGTCCCCGGGTGCCCCAAGTTCCACCGTAGCACCCCAGATTCCTTGGCTCCTGTGAAGATGCAGGACGCCCAGAGAAACCACCCTCAGGAGGGATGGGCAGCATGGTGGCAGCCATTGGCGTTGGAGCTTTTCCAAGCACGAAGGGGAACTGAGAAGTGTGGGAATGTGCCTTGGGCCTGCCCAGGGTGGGCGGCCGGGCCCGGGTGGGAGGGGCTGTTCCAAGGAGTCCAGACTGATGGGGTCCTGGGGGTGCAGAGGAGAAGGGACCCGTCGGCCTGTGACAGTGGGGTTGGGCGTCACCGTGAGGTGCCTGCAGGTTGTCCAGACAGAGCTGGCCGGGCAGCGGGAGGCTGGGGAGCTGTGTGGAGAAGGAAAGAGGAAGCCATGGGGAGAGGGGGATGGGCTGCTGGGGATGGAGTGGGAGTGGGGGCTGGGGGGCCTGGAGCCACTTGGCCGCAGCCACTTCACTTCTCCCGGTTTCGGTTTGTAAATAGCTGCCGGCTCCGTGCAGGCGGGATGGGCCCTGCCCCTTCTGTGGCCTGTGTCCAGGGAGGCCCGGGCCTGAGTAGCTGCAGCTATTCAAAGCCTGCATTTGAGGACCCCAGGAGGCATGGAAGCTGGCCCGGCCTTTCTCTGGGTGGGCAGGTTTCGGTGGGCCCAGCACTGGGCAGCCCCAACCTGTGGTCACTGAGGTAATGCAGCTGGGGCAGAACTTGATGACTTGGCCACACTGAGCTTATTTATAACTGGGCCTCCGTGGGCAGAGGCAGCTGCTGAACCGCCAACTCAGCACTTGGTGCCGGGACAGGATAGTGGGGGCCAGGCCAGCCCGATGGTCCCTCAGTCTGGGCCTCGGGGTCTTGGGATCCCCAAGGCCTCTTTGGCTGGAACCAGTGCTTGTGCTGTCTGTGTTGCACAGGTCTTGAGATTTAGGGCTTGTACTTGTGAGGTGGGCACCTCAGAACCTCCTAGACCAAGAAGGTGTCTGAACTCAGTGGACTGGTCGGTTCCCAGGGGGCTCATGCCTTGGCCTTCCTGGAAACTCTTCCTGCAGAGGTCAGGCACTGTCAGCAAAGTCAACAAGAAGCAAAGTCATCTCCCCTCCCATTCTTGCAATAGCAGTGCTTAAAAACAAAACAAGATGCGTTCGGGAAGAGGGCAATGCCAACTCCTGAGGCCTGGCCCTGATGGTGGCCCTCCAGGCACCTGACAGAGGGGGAAAGATGTGGCTCCCTCCTGAGGCTCCCGTGTCCCACCACACGGGTACCCATCTCCTTCTTAGACAGGAAGCACTGGCCCTGCCCCCACCCTCCAAAAGACCACTTCTGGAGAGGTGTCAGACCCCTTCCTCAGGTCTGCGGGAATAAAGCGGCTCCTAAAATCTTTCTCCCACTTTCGAATCCTTCTGGATCAATCTTGTCACCTACGACCCTCTGTCCCATCAACACCTCGTCTCCCAGACTTGGTCCTGGCCTTCCCACCTCCAAGCCTTGTTCCAGTCTGGCCCCCGGCGGCCTGGCATGCCCTTTCCTTCCCCCTAGTCTCTCCAAGGCCTATGCCAAGCCCTGCTCTGAGGGTCCCAGCCTCCGTGCCTACCTGTCCCCAAAGCAGAGGCTCTTGAAATATGAAATTCAAGGGGGATGTCAGAATTGGAGCAGAAACGGGCGAGAGATTTTAGATCATGGGGGCCACAATCACTACACAAAAGAGGAAGCCGACGCCTGCAGAGGGTCAGGGATGGCCAAAGGCACTCAGTGAGCAAAGAACAGAGCTGAGACCAAAACTACACGCCCTGACTCCTGGACTGGAGCTCCCATCCCTGGACCTCTGACCTCCTGGGCCCCAGCTTGGCCTTGAGCGATGGCCCCACCTGGCCCCTCACACTTGGCAAAAGCTGTTGGGTATGGGAAGGACGGGTTGCTGGTGTGGGGGTACCTCAGGCCATCCACTGCCCAGGTGTGAGGCCTGGCCTGGCAGGCCTACTCAGGCCCCTCTGGGCAGGGTCGGGGTGCCCAGCCCCGAGCCGCCCGGGCTGCAGCTGCCCCTGTTTCCACATCGGCAGTAGCAAGTCCGGGCCTGAGAAAACAGGAAGCGCCCAGTCACCACAGGAAGCATGTGTGCGCAGCCTCCCCACCCCCGGCCCATTGCAAAACGCCAACAGCCCCATTACCACAGGCACCACACAGTGGCGGGCAGAAACGCTCCGGCCGCCAGGACTGCTCAAGAACCGGACAGACAGACTCCAGCCCTGACTTGCCTGGGCCAGGCCACGGGGTGAATGTCCAGCCGTGGCCTTGAGGAGCCCAGGGTCCCCTAGGGTTCAGGCCTCATGCCTGACTCTGGATTCTAGAGCCTAATCCCAGACTGGCCTAGGCTAGGCCTGCTTTGGCCATCATTAAATCAGAATATGGGGTCAGGGGTCACAGGGAAGCCATTTCTCTGACTCGGTGGGTGGCACTGGAGGACTCTGTGCCTGTCCCTCAGACCCTGACAGGGCCTGATGCCCAAGCCTCGCTGACCCAGTTGGCCTAGATCCCACCGCCCCCACGACCCCAGGGAGCCATCTGTTGTCCAGTCCACGCCTGCCACGCCCTCTGCCCAGCCCCAGCCCTTCCCAACCGAGACTTTGCTGGCCCCTGGGGTCCTGCCCAGGCTAGCCCTCAGGAGACTAGCGCCCCTCCTCATCCCGCCCTGCCTGCCCCGACTCACCTCCCATTTCTGGCCACCCGGCCTCAACCCTTGGAAGGAGATGGGAGTGCAGCAAAGCTGAGGCCCGGTGCCTGGGGAGGCCTGTGCTCCTCCAGCCCCGGGGACGGCAAGGAAAAGAGAAGAGAGCAGAGCATTTCATGGCTATAATAAATCAAAGGGGGAAGTCAGAGCAGGAGAAATAAGAAACTTCCCTACCCTGGGCACAGGGACCTGCCAGGCAGCAGCCCCCGGCACCCCCACGGTCTTCCCTCCTCCCTTCTGCCTCCCTGGCCAGGACCCAGATCTGGTGCTTGCTCTCAGGCCTCGGGGCCCCACCTGCCCAGAGATCTTCTGGGCGCCCAACAACCTTTCTTGCTGTGCACCCTGGATCCAGGCACCTCTAGGTGGGGCTTCAGTTTCCTCCTCATGGACTCAGAACTCCATGGGGCGGGGGGGAGGTGGGGGGGTGCTGGCTTGGAGAGTGTATGGTCAGGCTGCCCAGCAGAGAGGGCTGAAGATGGGTAGTGCCCCTCTGGACAGGATGAAGAAATGAAAGAGGTGAAGGGAGGGAGGGGAGGCATTCTGGGAATTCCTGGTGGACAGTCGGGCTCCGCAGGACAAATGTCTGTGAGAGGGGACTGGAGGGCCAAGGCAAGAGGCAGGAGTAGGGAACAGAGGTGGGGAGAGCCCTGTGTTGTGAGAGCAGGCAGGGCCTTGACTTCAACTCAACTCCTGCACTCTCTCAAACCAGACCAAGGGGCCCGGGGGCCTGGGGGCCACTGTTTGTCCCCTCCCCCCATCATGTCTTCCTGAAGTGTCCACTCAACAGAGATACTGGGAGGGGAAACACTTTTTTCAGGCAGGGGGAAAGCTCACGTATTAAAAAAGGAGAATGAGGGGCGCCTGGGTGGCCAAGTCAGTTAAGCATCTGCCTCTTGATTTGGGCTCAGGTCCTGATCTCGTGGTTTGTGACATTGAGTCCCGCTTGGGGCTTTGGGCTGACTGTGCAGAGCCTGCTTCGGATTCTCTCTCTTTCTCTCTCTCTCTCTCTCTCTGCACCCCTCCTCTGCTTGCCCTCTCTCTCTCTCTCTCTCAAAATAAATAAACAAATTTTTAAAAAAAGGAAGATGCAAATCTGTATGAATTTTTAAGATAAAATAAGGAATTTCAGAAACATTTTGCTAGTTTTGGGGCCTCTATGAGCCATGCACCCAGATACCAAGCAGACCCTCCTCCAGTGCCATTGGGGTGCATTGTGGAGACTCAGGCTGCCTCCACTTGAAGCCCTCCTGAGACAGTGTGCTCACTCCCTGACTCCAGGGGTCTCTCTCTCTCACTGCGAGCAAGTTCTCCTCAGCCCCAGCCCTGAGTCTGCGCACGATGTCTCCTGGACAGCTACCAGCCTGGAGCTCAAGGCTAACAGAAGAGCCTGGCAGGGCCCAGGATCCTTCTGAGCCTCTAAGATCACGCTGCTTCATTCACGACCTCGTCAGGCAGATAAGATAAGAAATTGGCAGTGACTGTTGGGAGTCCAGGCTGCCGAGCCAGACAGATCCAAGAGCATGCAGGGTGTGACCGTAACTCCCACCCTCAGTTTCTCCACTTGGAAAATGCCTACCTAGAAAATTTGCAAAGAAAGACAAAGGAGATCACAGGGTGATCGTGGGGCCTGCATCACACAGTGGCCTCTGACACTCTCATCTCCTCCCAGAAGCACCTATTTCCTCCCTCCTTTCCCTTTCACCTGCCTGAGGTGGGGTGAGAACTTCTATTCCCTGCTCTTCTCTGCACCCCCACCCCCCAGGGCCCTTGGCCTCGCTCTGACCTGTCCTGATCTGGGAGAGTGTTAGCGCTGAGGTTCCCAGCCCTACCCCAAGGGGCTCCCTCTGTGAGATGAGACTTTGAAGGCCCAAACTCCTGCTCTGACAGGACTCCCCATTTCTGTTCACACCTCCTGCCCTCGCACGACACCTCGCTTTCATCCTCAGACAGCCACAACTGTTTTTTGTTTTTTAGATTTAGTTATTTATTTTGAGAGAAAGAGAAAGTACGAGCAGGGGAGGGGTAGCGAACGTGAGAATCCTGAGCAGGCCCTGCACTGCCAGTGGGGAGCCCGTTGCGGGGCTCGAACTCACGAACTGTGAGATCATGACCGGAGCCAAAGTCCGTTGCTGAACCCACTGAGCCACCCAGGTGCCCCATCCACTTTTGTAACAACTGGTGGCATTCACTAGGCGCTTTACATACATAACAGGTCAGAATCCTCACAGGTATTCTTATCCCCGTTTCAAATATGAGGCAACTGAGGCTCAGAGGGGAGGAAGGTCAGCTGGCCAAAAAGCAACAGCTCTGAGGTGAGAACTTGGTTCTGTCCTCCAGCCCAGTGGAAATCCTATGCAAACCATGAGGCAAAGCAGCAGGTCTTTTGGGGTGTCACCGCTGCCCAGGCCCATGGTCCTGGCCCATTCCCGGCTCCCCTGCCCTGTCCCCATCACCACAGTCTCTTGCTTCTCCTGGTCCAGGTTGTAAGATGTCAGAGTTGGACACATTCCGGCCTCAAGTGCCCACGAGAGCAAAGAGGTTATAAAAACAGAAAGGTGAGCAGTCTGCTGAATCAAGGGCTCTCCTTGGCTCCCTGCCCTGGGAATTCACACCCAGCAGTGGCACTTAACTCCCTAGGGAGAAAGCCTCAAGGGAGCTGTGTTCCCTGCTAGTTAGAACCAAGACATTGGTGCCAGACCTTGTTGTAGAGCAACAGAGACCGTCCCCTGGCTAAGTGACTTAACCCTAAAATGGAGAGAAAAATGCCTCTCCTGGCCTGTAGAGTTCACAGAAGGGAAGTTTCTTTCTAAAAGCCAAGAGCTCAGCCCCTCTTCATGCATGGTCTCATTTAAGCCCCATAACAGTTCTGACAGGTCGGTACTATTATTACTCCCATTTTACAGATGAGAAATCTGAGGCGGAGGAGTCTTCCTAAGATCACACAGCCCTGCAGGGGCTTGAACCCCAATCCTGTGTGACTACAAGTCAGGTGCATTTATACTGCCTCAGAGAGGTTCCTCTTCCTTTCTCCTAGGAACTGTTCTCTGCCACCACCAACCCGCAGGGTCAGGGGCCCTGAGTGGCGAGTTGAACCATGACTGGATGGCCCTGCCCAGCTGTGGTGCAGTCCCCAAATGCCTGACTGCCCTTGCTTCTTGGGTTGGGCTTGCGGATGGCTTCCTGGGCACGCAAGGGGTTGGGGCCAGCTGCAGCAGGGACTCCTCCAGGCCGTTCCCCAGCCATATTGTTTGCGGCCATCCTACCCTGCAATCAGGTAGGTGTCTGTCTCTTGCAGAGGGGTGTTATAAGTTCCTGTAGGGGCCCTCCCGGCAAGGCAAGGAAACAGAGAAACCAGACTTGAGCTTCTCTCTGGTTTAAGCACCTTCCAAGGCCCTGGCAGAGGCCTCTGCAAATTTATATTTGTGATTTTGTAGTCTTTTTCTTAACGAGGACCTCAAATTGTAAAAGCATCAGGCTCTACACAACCTAGCTCTGTCCCCACGCTGAGGACAGTGGAAAGTGTTCCATCCTCCTCTGGCTCCCTGGCTCTGAGGCAAGCAAGACCTCCACTTTCCCATCTATGCAACAAGATTGAAGCCGGGAGACAGGCGGGTACAGCAGGGGTAAGGAGAAGGGATCAGGGTCCCCATCCTTTACAAAAGGTTCAGATCTGCAGAGGGTTTTCACCAGCCTGCATTTGTTGCATCTCCAACAACCTCGCGGAGTAAATGGAGCCTCCTACCCCCGTTTTCCAGCTGAGATAACTGAGGCCAGGAACAGAAGGTGCAGGCCAGAGCCTCTCCCCCACGAGCCCCGGGGGGGCTCCGCCCAGGATGCCGAGCCAGGGTTGGAGGGAGTAGGGGACAGAGGGTGCGGGGACGGCGCAGCGGAGGCAGTGGGGAGGCGGCGGCGTCCCGCACTGTCTCACCGCAGGACCGACCTCGGCGCTTATCTGCTCGGGCAGCTTCCGCCCCCCACCCTAGCCCCCGCCGCAGCCCGGGCCCCCGCCCCCGCCTCCGGAGGGCCGGCCCGAGGGCCCCTCCCCCGGCGCCCGCCCCCAGGGAGCGCCGAGCTAGCAGGGCCCTGCCCGGCCGAGCGGAGAGGGGCCCGGCCCCCAGATGAGGCGCCGGAAGTGATCAATAACCCCGGGGGGCGGGGGCGCCTCCTGCCTCCAGCCCGCCGCGCCAGGCCGAGCGGGGGTCCCCTGGGCAAAGCTGGGAGAGAGGCTGCGAGGGAAGAGGAGCGGGGTCCCCTAAAGGCCGGAAAGCAGGAGGAGAGGCGGGGTCGGTCTGCACCGGGTTCGGAGGGACACGAGCCCACCCCCCCCCCCAACACACACGCACAAGTGCACACGCACACACTAGCAACGCCCATGGGCGTCCCTGGCACAGATGTGGGAGGGAAGAGAGAAGTGGAGACACCTTAGAGAAAGTGAAAAGCAAGCCGCAAACGGGAGCAGACGCCCGCCACGTGCAACTGGCAAAGGTTAAGCATCAAAAATACATAAAGAACTCTTGCAAATCCATAGGGGGGAAAAACACAAAATATCCGGCAGAAAATTTGATAAACGACGTGAAAAGGCATTTTAAAGAAGAGGAAGCGCATGTGTTCAAGTGAACATCTTAAGAGATGCTCAAGTTCATTGGTAGTGAAGGAATAACAGCGACGACCACGGTGGGATGCTATTTTACAGCACTGGAAGGGCAAAAATTAAGCCTGACAGCACCCAGTGTTGGAGAAGAGGTGGAGCCGCACAATCTCCCGTGCATCGCTAGCCAGCAACTCTGTGTAACCACTGGAGAAGACAATCTGGCCTTATCTTATAATGCGGAGACGCAGCAGATCCCCACCCCCCAGGCATAAAATCAAGAGAGACCTTGGCTTGTGCTCCAAGAGACCTGGGCGGGAACGTTCAAAGATACACTGTTCTTAATAGCAAAACTCTGGGAGTAACCCAAGTGAACACTAAGGAGAGCGGGTAAATAAATTACATTGGATACATCCACATAGCGATAAGGCAGTTCAGCAGTTAAGCAAGCAAATGAACCAGTTTCACATAATGGCATAAATGCATCTTAGCACCATACTGTTGAGTGCAAAAGCCAGTCCCAGAAAACAAATACCCTTCCTGTGAAGTTCAAAACCAAGGCAAACCATATCTCTACAAATAGCAATGTTGGTTCCTTCCTTCTAATACTTTTGTTATTAGGAGATGACAAAAGACTCAAGAGTAATACTGAGAAATTATGAGAACCTATAAAAAATATATAGTTGGTTTACCAGGTATCAAAGGAATCCATAAAAATAATTTGCCTTCCTGTCAGCTATCATCAAATTGTTCAGAATGTAATGGGAAATATCCTATTCAAAATACCTGAAAAAAATGCAACATATCTTAAAGTAAACTTATTAATAATTATGCAGGGCCTATATGAAAACAATTGTAAGAATCACTGAACGATGTAAAAGAAAACTTTAGAACAACTTTTATTTTCCTTAGCTTTAAAAAGAGCCAAGGGCCGCCTGGCTGGCTCAGTCGGTGGAGCATGTGACTCGTGATCTCGGGTTGTGAGTTTGAGCCCCACACTGGGTGTAGAGATTACTTAAAAATAAAAGCTTAAAAAAAAAAAAGAGAGAGAGAGAGAGAGGCACCTGAGTGGCTCAGTCAGTTAAGCGTCTGCCTCTTGATTTCAGCTCAGGTCAGGAGCTCATGGTCTGAGATGGAGCCCTCTGTGGGGCTCTGCATTGAGTGTGGAGCCTGCTTGGGATTTACTCTCTGCCTCTTCCCTGCTTGCTTGCACGTGCACAATTTCTTTCAAAATAAATAAATAAACATTAAAAAAAAAAAAAAACTTAAAAAGGAAAGATCTTGAAAACCTGATCATCACAAAATTCAGGTTCCCCCAAGAAGGAGACAGGGAGATGGGACGGGGGCGGGAGTGACAAGTAAGCAAATATATCAATAAACACATAAATTAAGTAAAGGAGGGCCTGCAAAGGCCCAGATGGCTGTGCATAATGCAGAAGTATCTGCATTTGTGCTCCTGAAGGGGAAAGGGAGACATTAAAGCCATTTGGACTGACTTTTATTCAGGGTATAGGCAAGAGGTTGTCTTTCTTTCCAGAAGCCCATATGGAATGGGGGGAAAGGCCTGTGCATGCAGGGGACAGGGCTAAAAAAAACCCCTAAGACACACAACACTGAGGGCCTTCAGCCTGGACAGATCCAGAAGGCTTCAGGGAAGGCTTGTAAAAGGGCTGAATTTCAATCAACAGAAATGGCAGAAGGGGAGAAATATGCCGGGCCTGCCCGGGGGGTGGAATGGCGATTACAAAGGGGGTTATAAAGGCAGAGAGACCAGACAGAAAGAAGTGAGGCTTGGCTGCCCAGGAAGGGTTGTGCTATGAAGCTGCTAGTGCCTCGTCTGGCCAGGGCTCAGGATCTGGGGGGTAAAGCACCCCAGAAACTCACTAGGGGGCTGAGGCTGCTCTAAGAAGGGTGACTTGAGAGAGGGTTAAGGTCAGGGGTTCCTGAGGGGCAGATTCAGTTGGGAGAGGCTGAGCCTGAAGCCGCTGTAAGAGTAACAGGCCTCATTTCACAGCTGTACTCACGGGCAAGGAGCTCACCACCCTGAGCCTCAGAAGCCTCTCTACAAGAGGTTGCTGCCAGCCTGTGGACCCAAAGAAAGCCCTGAAAAGGAGAAGGCCTCTGGAAGCAAAAAAAAAAAAAAAAAAAAAAATGTGCATCAACCCCCACCCTAGAGTGTCTAGCCCTGTGCAGCCAGAGGAGGGGAGGTTGTCAGAACAGTGACAATGCCAGACCTTGATGGTCTTGCAGCCCCCACCTTGTCAGCAGGCCCAGGCCCAGAGGCAGTCCTCCCTTCTGGAAATAGAGGGCTGAGACCTTGTTGTTGAAAAGGGCCCCCACTAAAGATACCAAAGCCAAGAACGACGTGTTAAAGTCAGACCCAGTGAGGTCAGAAAAACGGATCTGCAGCCCCCCAGTCAGAGGCCTCCCAGCCACACATATCTGAGCACTGTCTAGGCCCATCCACCCTGCTAAAATTTTTCTGCCCAGGGCCACGACTCAGGAGGTCACTGTGGCCTCCAAACCGATTGATAAATGTGTTGGAAAACACTCATCCGTCATCTGTGCTCAGCAAGGAGATGGTCCCCACCTTGTGTCTTTAAGTTATCTGTTCATTGCTATAACATTTTCTTTATACCCATATATCCACACATGTAAATAATTATAATACCTAAGCCTTAAAGAGAACTTGTCGTATGCCAGGCATAGTTCTAAATGCTCTGTGTGTATTCCCTCATTTACTCCTGACAACAATCTGACACAGTAATCCACTTTACAGATGAGGAAACTGAGGCATAGGATGTCAAGTAATTTGCTCCAGGAAGTCTGGTACAAGAATCTGGCTGTCTTAACCATAAAGCTATGAGGTCATCAAATAAATCAATAAATAAGTTGAGATTTTTATGTACACATGTATATACATTTGTACATAATTGCATAAATGTGATCATATTCATGTTTTGACGTGCTTTTAAATTTTCCTTTTATATTTTTCCTCCCCACCCATCCATGAAATCCATGTTATCACTCAATGTTTGATCTTCTATATTTTTTATTATTCACAATTATACATAGTCTTCTATATACTGATGCCTATAATCACATATATTTAGACAGGGTTCCTTTTGTCATTATTTTAAAAGAGCAGATCATATTAAATAAATATTTCTGCATCTTTCTTTTCTCACCTGGAAGCCCCTGGCAGATCTAATTCATTGCTTTTAACAGCACACATCAGTCCACACACTGTCTTTTCACCTGGTCCCCTCTGCTCATGGTCCTCTTCTAGAGCCCCCCAGTGTGCTTCTTTACTCCATTAGGGAGTTTGATGGTGGAAATTCCAGGCTAGGTGAGAGGAAAGGACAGTGAGAAGGCAGCCAGGTGACGTTTCTGGCTGGGTCTTGCCTTACCCTCTTGCTGGGGGCCAGCAGCCCTCAGCCCCCAGAGGCAGGAATGCTAACTTGACTGTCTTATTGTGAAATCATTTGTATATTGTGAAGTGCTTTGCATATGATTAAGTGATTTGCATACGGGGGGGCGGGTGCATCTTCGACATCCCAGAGCAGCATCCCTGAGCGTCTTCCTCCCTTTGCAAAAAAACCAACCCAGGGCTTCCACTTCAGAACTCGCCTATGGGCTTGGTGTGGTGAGACAGACACGGGGCTTTCAGAGGAAAGCTGATCCCACCTGGAAGGAGCTGGAGGTCCAAGAAAAGCACACATTGGAGTGTGGTCAACAGGCATCAGGTGCAGTATGTGAGTCATGTGCCCTCAGAGCCCCCAGTAGGCGAGAGCAACACAGGACAGTTGAAGGGAACCAGCATGGGTGATGAATGAGGGTCAGAGGTTTGGAGACCCCTACCCTGTCGCAATCTCTGCCCAAGTGGGTATCCACGTGCCCCATCCTGAATATTATACAGTCTTGGCTGAAGTCCCAGCAAAAGATGCAATGTGGAACCTCCAAGCTAGACTCCCACCTCCCTGGAAGTGAGAGGTGCTGTCACATGCTCTGGGCTCAGGGACACCCAGGGGGAAACCTGGCTCTGCCATCTGTGCCACTGCGTGACCCCGGGGCTAACAGTACCCACCTCAGTGGGGGCAGAATGAGGATTCAGTGAGATAATGCAGATGGAGTGAATGGCACGCAACAGTGTCCAGTAAATTGTAGATATAATAATGCTATTTATTGTTTGCTGCCCTAGTCTGAGGTTAGGCCTACCTTCCTCCAGGTGAGGCAAGCACAAAAGGGAGCTACCCCAGGTTTGGGGTTCCAAGCAATAGTGTCAAGCCACCACGCATTGGACCCCAAAGGGTTACAAGCCCTGGAGACAAAGGCCTGAGGTTCCCAGTGAAAAACCAAAGCATAAAAATAATTCGATGAGTAAGAATAAAATTCCCTCTTCTGAGGTTCCCGAGGCTAGGCCCCTCCCTGCGGCGGGCACTTCCCCTTTCCCTTGTTCATGGAGGAGCCAGGCCGGTTTGACTCACAGCAGGAGCGCCCAAGCCAGGCACCCACCCCGACCCCGGCCGGGCTCCGGGCTCCGGGCTCCGGGCTCCGGGCTGCGAGGGCTGGCAGCGGAGCGCGCCCTCGTGCGGCCGTGGGCGACACTGCAGCCCGAGAGAGGAAGCGGCGGCCGGAGCCGCAAGCCCAGCCACCCAGCGGCTCGCGGTCCCGGCGGGGCCGCCCTCTCCGCCCCGCCCAGCAGGGGCTGAGCGCCTCGCTCCTGGGGCTCCCACTTCCGCCGGGCCCTCCCCTCCGCCCCCGATCCTCCCGGGCGGAAGTGCGCCTGGGCCTCCCGGGTCCCCCACAGCCGCGAGGCGGAAGCGCGCCTCGACCGCCGCTCCCCTCGACCCTGCGGCGCGCCGCGCGTCGGGTTCCGGACAGGTCCCGTGTGACGTGGCCGCGCTCCGGGGGCGGCTCCGGGCTGGGGGCCGGGCGGCGGACCGGGCGGGGCAGACCCGGGGCGGGGCGCGGCGCCGCAGCTGGATGGCTGGGGCCGCCCGGAGCGCCGCCGCCGCCGCTGCCGCACGGTGAGTGACCGCCCGACCCTCGGGGCCCGCGCCCCGGGCGGGACGCCTCGGCCGATCCCCCCCCCACCCCGACCCCGGCCCTGCCGCTCCCGGGCAGACCCGGGCCTCTGGCGCAGAGCCCGGGAATTCAACTTCCTAGGGCTTCTCTTCTCCCCTGTCGCCCTGCACGTCGCTGCCCATCGCTCCCTCGCTGCCCATCGCTCCCTCGCTTTCCTCCTCCGTGTCCGTCTCCCAGTCTCTCTGGCTCTCTCCTGACTTTCTCTTGCTTTCTCCTTTCCCTCTGCTCTCTGGCTCTCCGTCCTCCGCTTCCCCTCTGCCCAGACTGTGGTCCCCTCACCTCTGCGTGCCCTGCCTTGGCCTCAAGTCCGGCCCGGCCCAGTCCTGCCTTTGGACCCCGTGGAGCCCAGCGGGTTTCCTCAGTCTCTCGTGAGGGCCTGTGGAGGTCCTGGACGCGGGCATCTTTTTCAGCCTCCCACCGCCATCAGGGGATGAGGAAACTGAGGCAGGGACATCGCCAGCTCAAGGTCACGGCCAGATGAGGCAGGGCAGACCGCATTTAAACCTCATGTCTGAGTTTCCAGATTGAACTTCTCTCTTAGTTGACTCACATCCACATCCTGTGATCCAGAGGCTGGGAACCTTCCTGCTGCCCGGTGCCCCAGGTCTCCTGCAATATAAGGAGGGCTCTCCCTGCCGGGCACAGTTCACCTGCATCAGCAAGCTCGTGGCCTTCGCAGCCTGTGCGGGAGGCAGTTCTGTTATCCTACAGAGGAGGAAACTGAGGCTCAGGTGCTGCAGGGACTTTGCCTACACTCAAAAAGCCATAGCTGCAGAGCACAAAGTTTAGGGCAGGTCTCCGAAGCGTGTGCCCTGCACAGCTGTGAGGCAGTTCCTAACTGAAGGATCTTTCTCTTCAGCCCTACGTCCTGTCTGTCTCTGTGCCCTGGGGACAGTGGGCTCGTTGCTTAGGGAGAAGCTCTTGACGGTTCTGCCCTAGCTCAGCTGCTCGCTTTCCCCACCTGCGCCTCCCAGTGTCGCCCATCAAGCTAGACAGTGCCAGCCTCAGTCCCCTGGGGCGTCCTCACTGGGGCATGTCCTGGCGGCGGGGCCTCCCCTGGCAGCTAGAGACACCCGACTGGGCTGGGCCTGCCGGTGGCTGAAGGGAGCCCAGCCAGCGCCTCACCCCGTCATTAGGGAAAGTTTAGCCCCAGGCAGACGTGCTGACACACAGTCTGGAGCTGGCTCAGAAGGAAACAATGTGTGGTCCTTGGGAGTGGGGTGTAGAAGAGTAGAGCCCCTTTATTCTGTGAACCCATCACTAGGATCAGAAGCCCTGGGCAAGGCAAGCAGGAGAGTGGATGCCATGGCCGCTTGTAGGGAGGAGGGTTAAGATGCCACGTTTGCTAAGCAGGTGTGCGGCCAAGGGTGGCAGCTCACGTAAGAGGCCTTTGTGTTTTTCAGCACGTGGCATGCCTGGATGTCCCTGCCCTGGCTGTGGCATGGCGGGCCAGAGGCTCCTCTTCTTCACTGCTCTTGTCCTAGAGCTCCTGGGAGGGGCTGGGGGTTCCCAGCAGGCCCTGAGGAGCCGGGGGCCTGCCGCGGCCTGTCGTCTAGACAACAAAGAAAGCGAATCCTGGGGGGCCCTGCTGAGTGGGGAGAGGCTGGACACCTGGATCTGCTCCCTCCTGGGCTCACTCATGGTGGGGCTCAGTGGGGTCTTCCCACTGCTCGTGATTCCCCTGGAGATGGGGACTACGCTGCGCTCAGAAGGTAGGTGACCCTCCTCTGGTGCCCAGGGCAGCCAGCAGCGTGGAAAACATCGCTGCTCTCCCTGGTAGAGTGGGGCCTCACGTCCCAGGTTTCAGTGTGTCTGAGGTGGAGGGCGGGGACACATGTAACTTCTCACTTTGGTCCTGTGAGACCAGGGTGTGCCATGCTCTTTCCTTCGTTCATCCTTTGTTTGTTCCGAAAGAATCAAAGTCAGCAGACGTTCACCAAGAAACAGTATAGACACTGGTTGGAAATATGAGTGCCAGGATGCTTGGGTTCAACCCCTGGCCCTGCCACTTTCCAGCTGGCTGGCATCGGGCAAGTTGCTTGAGGCTCAGGCTCCCAACCTTAAAAAGGGGCATAATACGGGGCACCTGGGTGGCTCAGTCAGTGAAGCATCCGACTCTTGGTTCCAGCTCAGGTCATGATCTCATGGATCATGGATTCAAGCCTGCATCGGGCTCTGTGCTGACAGTGTGGAGCCTGCTTGGGAGTCTCTCCCTGCCTCTGTCTCTGCCCCTCCTCTGCTCATTCTGTCTCTCTCTCAAAATAAATAAACTTGAAGAATAGTTTTTAAGAATGGGCATAATCCTAGTATGTACTTCATAGGTACTGCTGTGAAGATGAAATAAACTAATATTGGTAGAAGCACTTAGAAGGCTGCCTGGTGCAGGGGAAAGGGCAGCGTGTTCACAGGCCCTGTGACGGCTACAGGGATGCGGTGCCTTGCCCTTCAGTCTCTGCTCATAGTGCAAAAGACCCTCCTACCAAGGGCCCCTGGGTCAGCCTTACCCAGGTAGCCAGCCTGCCTCTGGGGAGGGGATCTGGGAGGCAGGGCACCGGCATGGGCAGAAGCTGCCCTTTTGTGCCAGATACATGTACTGTCCACAAATGACATGTTGTGATGAAAACCAAAGAGACTAGATGGGTAGCTGCTAAAACTAGGTGCCTGCTGCCTCACCCAGGAATGCAACATGCTAGGTCTGGACCAGACTCCTGGAATCTGTTTGAAATGCCTGCTCCAGGGGTTTCTGCCGCTTGCGAGGCTCAGGAGCTGTTCATTCAGCAGATGGTTATGAGCACATCTATGCCCTGCGCCAGGCTGACGGCTGGTGCCGCAGCTGTGAATGGGGCCGATGTGGGGCCCTGCTGTCATGCCTGTGCCCGTGCATCCTCTCAGCCCCTCTTACCATGTCCCGGTGAGTCAGCATAGGGAGGACTTGGATTATTAGCCCGTTTCACAAATGGGGAAGCACAGGCACAGAGGGGTCCTTTGATCAGGCTGAGGTCACACAGCCTGGAAGCGGCAGCTTTTCCTGGGATTCCACCCAATCACCAAGCTGCCTCTGCCCTCTGGGCCTGTTTCTCTACAAACCAAGAGTTTGGACATAGTCTTCTTAGGGCACTTCCAACTCTGGATGCTGCAAGTCTGCAAAAGTCCCCAAATCTCTGCCACTTTTCCAAGAGTGACCGTGGCTGTGAAAAGAAAAATTCCCACTTGAAGAGCACTTGCTATATGTATTGCAATTTAATTGCCCCAAGATCCCTATCAGACATAATTATCCCCAGTTTACAGATGGGAAAACGAATCCCAGAAGTTACCTGCCCAAGGTCACCAGCTTGTGGGTTGGGGAGCTGGGACCTTTCGGACTCCCAAGCCCAGTCTCCTAACTGTGAAGCACTAGTTAGTGCTCCACAGTCATCCAGCAGGTCGTGATGTATTTCCTGTTGAGCACCCAGCCAGTGCTGGGCCTGGGGGTGGGGGTGGGGGGGTGGGGTCGGTGCTCCAGGAAGGGCAGGAGGCCAAGTCCAGCCTTCTGGAGGCTTGCAGTCTGGTTGGAAAAACATAGCGCCCAGTAAGCTGGGTGGGGCAGAGGTCGGGCCAGCGGTTCTGGTAGATCAGCCCCAGGCCCCGAATCTCTTTTGTAGCTGGGGCCAGACGTCTGAAACAGCTGCTCAGCTTTGCCTTGGGGGGACTTTTGGGCAATGTGTTTCTCCACCTGCTGCCTGAGGCGTGGGCCTACACATGCAGTGCCAGCCCTGGTGAGTGAGGCTGCAGTTGGGCAGGAGGGCAGAGGGAGCTGGTGCCCATGCCTAAGGTTGGCCTAGGCCCTACCTGCTCTGCCAGAATGACTGGGAGAGGGGTTCTGGGCGTCTGGCAGCGAACGTGCCCTGGCCCCGATACCCTGGCCCCTGTGGGAATCCCTGGGGCCCAGCTTTCCCACCAGCCATTCCTGTCCCCCTTCCCCTGTCACTGCCCCTGACTAGATCCCATTCCAAATGGCCCCCCTTCTGTGGCCCTGGCTTGGCCTGGCCTGTCAGTGCTGCCCCCTGCAGGTGGTGAGGGGCAGAGCCTGCAGCAGCAACAGCAACTGGGACTGTGGGTCATTGCTGGCTTCCTGACCTTTCTGGCATTGGAGAAGATGTTCCTGGACAGCAAGGAGAAGGAGGGGACCAGCCAGGTGAGCTCCACATCCCAGGGTCCGGACAAGCTGGCCTCTACTCTGTGGTGGTTGAGGGCCTGCAGGCCCAGGTTCTGAATTGAACCCTGAAAAGTGGGTCTCTTGGCCATTCCCCGGGGGCTCTGGGAGGCTGGGCCAACTGGGAAGATCTGGGGAGTGACGACACTGGCCCTGCTCTGGCTTGTTCTCATAGACTGATGGCGGCAGCCGTGTGGGAGGCACAGGATCAGTTGGGTCTGGGTACACGCGGCTTATTGAGCAGCAGAGAAGTCTAGCTAGACAAAAGGGGCCAGGGTCTCCCTGCCTCTGTTTCTCCATCTCTTGCTCCTTTCCTGTGTCTACCCTGGCCAAGTGGGGGAGCATCTAATGTCACCTCTCCCTCCTTCTCCTGGCCCTAGGCCCCCAGCAAAGACCCTGCCGCTGCTGCCGCGCTCAATGGAGGCCGCTATCTGGCCCAGCCGGCTGCAGAGCCCGGCGTGAGCGCCGTGGTCCGGACCATCAAAGTGAGTGGCCCGCTCAGGGTCCCCTCTCCCTGCAGCTGTTCCTCCCCACAAGTGGCAGGCCCAGCTGAGCCCTGCCCACCCAGGTCAGCCTGGCTTCCTCTCCCCTCATGCAGGTCAGTGGCTATCTCAACCTGCTGGCCAACACCATAGACAACTTCACTCATGGGCTGGCTGTAGCTGCCAGCTTCCTTGTGAGCAAGAAGGTGAGTGGCGGCTGCGACAGTGGGGATCCAGGCATTTCTGGGGGGAATGATGGTGCCTATGTAAACCAGGTGGTTCTGCCTCCAAAATAAGCTTCCAGTTTCTGTCCTTCCCGCTCCCTCCACCATCCACACCCCCATCTAAGCCCCAAGGGCTCCTGCATGAGCCCGCCTTCTGTCCCAAGCCAAACACTCCTTTTTGGGATCACATACCTCTGCCAGGCTGCTAGGCTTGGGCCCTGCCTGCTTCTAGATGCTTCTCACCCACTTCTGCACTCTGTCCTCTGAGCTCTGACATTAGTGGTCCGCCTACTCTTGAACTGGCCGAGCTCTTTCCCCGCTCATGGCCTCCACCTCACACTACCCCGTCTGCCTGGAATGTTCTTCCTCCCACTCTTTGAAACACTGGCTCCTTATCCTTCAGGCTTCGACTTAAATGCATTTCCTCAAAGAGGCCTTTGCTGACCCCTCATCTAAATTAGGCCCCTGTCACTTGTGTCTATGACACCCAGTCCATCTCTTCTCCTGCAGTACTTATCACTGTAATCATGCAGTTCTTTGTGTGTTCATTCAGTCCTTGCCTCCTGCTTCGTGAAGGCAGGTTCCTTGTGTGTTGTATTCACTGCTGTATTTCTAGTAGCCAAATGGTGTCCGGCCAGAGCACTCAGCAGAGTAAATATTTGTAGAATGAGTGGACAAGTGGGTGCCTGGCCCTCGGCCCAGAACCCCACAGACTCCTTCCCTGCAGATTGGGCTCCTGACCACCATGGCCATCCTTCTGCACGAGATCCCCCATGAGGTGTGTGCCAGAGGGTCTCCATGGCGGCAGTGGGGACGTGGGGCTTCAGAGAGGGGGTGGGGGTAGGAAGCCCAGCAGTAGCAGCCTTGGGGGCTGGGCTCCGGAGGCCTGGAGCTCTCAGCCCACCAGGCTGCAGCTTCCATCTCAGCTGTGCTCCAGCCTCCTGGGGACTGGGGTCCCAGCCTAGGGGATGTGGGCTTGGCGGGGGGCCCAGCAGCAAGGCCGGTGCAGGGGGCTCAGTGTGCATGTCCGTACCTGACCCCTGGGGCCCAGAGTGATCATCTGGACCTCCCCTCAGGTGGGCGACTTTGCCATTCTGCTCCGGGCCGGCTTTGACCGATGGAGCGCAGCCAAGCTGCAGCTCTCGACGGCACTGGGGGGCCTGCTGGGCGCCTGCTTCGCCATCTGTACGCAGTCCCCCAAGGGAGTAGGTACGGGCATGGTGGGTGGGGGTGGCAGGTGGCGGTCAGTGGAGGGGCCCCAGCCAGAGGGCACAGCTGCCCCGCCCCAGTGTGCAGGCCAGGATCTGCCCGGTCTACCCTGTGGGAGTGGGTGCGGTGCACGTGGCTCCCCTAGGCTCCTAGCCAGTCGGGACTTCTCCCACTGCAGAGGAGACCGTGGCCTGGATCCTGCCCTTCACCTCTGGTGGCTTTCTCTATATCGCCCTGGTGAACGTGCTGCCGGACCTCTTGGAGGAAGATGACCCATGGTGAGTGATCCTCCCCACCGCCACTCACAGGGTTCATGGGAGCTCGAGGGGGAAGGGCTTCTGGGCTCTGCCCCTTCATCAGCCAGTGGCCGCCCCGCCCCCTGAGCCCCATCCCTCTCCCCACAGGCGCTCCCTGCAGCAAGTGCTGCTGCTCTGCACAGGCATCGTGGTGATGGTGCTGTTCTCGCTTTTCGTGGATTGACGGTCCCTGATGCCCCCCACACTGCAATAAGAGACTCAGATTCACTCTGTGACCGTGTGTGAGGCAGAGGGCGAGTGCCTGAGAGAGCACACCTCTGACCAGTTGAGAGGATGGTGTGTGTGTGTGCATGCGTGCGTGTGTGTACATGTACACGTGTGACCAGTTATGTGTGAGACCGACACTGTGACCATACGCTGGGCCCAGGGCCCGATGCCCGCGCCGGCCCCCAGCCACGCCGTGGTCTTCTCTCCTGACCACCCTGTCACCCTGCACTTCTCACAGTGAGCAGTGAGGACGAGCAGCACTGGTCCCAGGTGGAGGCCTCTCCCCACAAGACTGCAGGGGGAGAGGCTGCTCCCCAGGGAGCTCAGGGGGCCCAAAGCTGTCTCCTTCTGGGGCCTTGGGGTCCCTGACCTCTGCTCGGGCACCAAGCCCTGGGCAGCCGAGGGGCTGAGGCTGGGGCACCTTCTCTCTGCCGTGTCCATTGTCCCGGCCCTTCCTTTGCCAGCTCTAAGGCCAAAGAAAGGAGAGGCAGGTGCTTGTGTAGCCCCTCACCCCACTCAGCACTGACAGCCCTACCCAGCCCAGGATGGAGCCTGGCAGATGCTTTCCAAGACCTTTTCCTCGTGGCTGCCAGCCCTAGGCCGGCTCCCGTGAACGCTCCCTGGCAGCGCCGGCGGCTTTTGCCACCTCCAGCTGCCAAACAGCAGCCTGCGGGGCAGGGAGCAGCCCTGGGCCAGAGAGGCCTCTGAGGCCAGCTCAGGGATGCTCACGCCAGCACAGGATCCAGGCAGAGATCCTGGGGGCAGGAAGAGTGTGCCACAGCTGCCCCCCGGCTCCAGGCCCCTTTTTCCTGTCCCACGTAGGCTGAGGGGGAGCTGGGGGTGGTGAGGGCTCCACGTTGTCAGCACTCAGGAATGTGCTCTGGGAGAATGCTGAAGCCATAATCCCCAGCTATTTCCCTTGGCTGACACCCAGGTACTCAGCTGGCCCACTCCACAGCCGGGCTCAGCCCTGCTGCTCAACCGTGGACGTTCTGAGAAGCAGCCGTCAAGAGGGTCTGAATGGTTTTACAGCAGTTTTGCTGTGGTTCCGTTTCTATCTGTAAATATTCTATAGATAAGATGCAAATAAATAATTATATACAAACTGGTTGTCTCTCCTCTGCACACCAGAGTCCATGGTCAAGCAGGGCTTTCCCAGGAGTCCCTTGCTCCAGCCAGGTTGGTGGCTGTGTGGGTCCCAGCTCAGCATCTTATCCCTTCTCCCCTCACCTTCAGCTCTTCTGCTTCATGTTCATCTCTGAACTATTACTCTGCAGTGCTTCTTAGAACAGGGTATAGCCTCTCATGCTATCCCTGGCTCGTTAGCTTTTCATCCCAACACTAGAAGCCTGGCAGTATGCCATTGTAGCCAACGTCGTCCCCAAGGGTGGCTGTCCTCGTTTTACAGAGCTAGGGGCTTTTCCCTGGCCTGTTCCTTGAGCAAATTAACTAAAGGGAGGTCCATCCACACAGTCACCTCCAGCTTTGCTTCCATGAAATTAGAAAAGAAAAACTAGGGGATCCTTACTCTAAACCACACATCCTCACTTCCTCTGAATGTCTGAATGTAAGGACAGCATCAGGCACCGGGGGGGTGCTCCTTCCCCTCAGTGCTAGCCCAAGAAAGAAGAGGGGAAATGGAGTCCCCTCTCCTCTCCACACCAAGCAGGACAACCTCCAGTAGCCCGTTGGCTGAGAGCAGTGGTGCCTGTGCCATCGTGGAGTCCAGTACGGGGGCTGGGAAGCCCAAATTCGTGGCAACCTCAGCCGGGAGTGCCTGGCTGACCCAGTAGCTCTGTCAGCAAAAAGGGAGCTGCCCCACCTGGCTGTGACACATCCAGGGCCTGGGAAGCCCAGGCCTGGAAGCGAATCCAGAGCTGTTTGACCAGCCCCCATCCTCTCCTCGGCAGCACCGGGGCTCCTATACCTGCGGGTGGCAGGTGCACATTCAATCACTGCACTCAGCCTGCCCAGAGAGGCAGCTGGGCCTCATTTATAGATGAAGAAGCAGGTGGGGTGGGAGGGGGTGCCTGTGGGTTCACTACAGTGCCACAGGGTGAATGTCGTGACTGGCTAGAAGGGACAGAGAGAGCAGAAGCCAAATCCAGGACAGGGGACAGAAACCAGAAGCTCTCAGAGGCTGTACTGGGAGCACCTCAGGCCGGAGGTAGAAGTCAAGGGGATTGCCACTGGGAGCATCAGCACTCTAGAAGGCAGTGTGGAAGCCTTGGGATGCCAGGGTGAGGAAGCTAGCAGGAAGCCAAGCCCTTCAGATAGGCCAGCTCAGTCAGTAGCCCACTGTGGTAGGCCTCCCCCAACCCCCACCAGGGGAGAGTACAGGGAAAAGGTGCATGTAGGGGCTTTTGCTAGAGGGCAAGAGCTGACAAGAGTTCTGAGGGGCTCTTATTCGGAAAGGCATTCTGGGGCCCAGCAAAACTGCTAAGAGCAGAGCGGAAAGAAGGGCTTTGCTGTCCTGGGTTCCAATCCCAGCTATGCTACCACCTAAGAGCAACCCTGGCCCAGGTGCGTAAACACATCTATGAAAGGGGACTATCCCATTCGTGGATGCTAAGATAACTGCATCAAACCATGCACAAGACCTGCTCGGCACGGGACCCAAAACAAGCCCTCAGCGAACCACACCAGGCCAGCTACGATGTGGGGGAGCTGGAAGGTGAGTGAACAGGAGAGGACCAACGAGATCCTAAAGGAAACAGGACAGGGGCCTGATGGGGAGCGGGGCTGACGGCAGAACTGAGGACTGGGGGAGAACACACCAGAACCAGAGGTTAGGCCTAGAAGGACTCTCACTGCTCTTGCTCAAGGTTCATTTTTCAGCAAGAGAAAAATGGGCCAAAAGAGCTAATGGGAACATGTGGAGGAACAGAAGGCTCAGGGGCCAGGAAGCAGGGGAGGACTTTCAAGGAGAAACACCTAGAGCCTGGCTTTACCTGGGAGTAGGGATGAGAGCACCAAAATGTAAAAAATGTAAAAGGGGAAAGGCTGGCTTCTGTTCAGGACCTTTGTCCTGGAGCTGCAAGGCACCAACCTCTAGAGCTGACAGGTGGGGCAGGGAATGGGAACAGGATCTGGAGGGACACAGTGGGGGGTGGGGGGGCCAGAAGACCCCACGCAGCAGGTGTAGCACGAGGCTATCCTTCCCGGAGGGCCTTGCCTCACAACTGGTGTGAGGCCCACGGCGGTCTTGGGTTTCCAGGCAGCAGCACGTGGGGAAGGAGCCTTGAGCACACGCTCCACCGTTCTACCCAGAGCCCGGGAAGGGAAAACAGACAGGTGCCCGGGACCTGAAGCCTTCCTTTATTATGAACTGTAACGAGCGTGAGACCAGGGAGCAGGTGCGGCAGGCAGCCCCCTAGGCGTAGTACTGCAGGTTGGCTTTCTTCTTGGCCTGCACCTCCAGGATGCCCTCCATGTAGTCCTCGTGGGTGAGCTCTGTGGCGCCCCTGCGCAGCGCGATCATGCCCTGCACCCAGGACACATAGGCTCTAAGGGTGCCTTCCCACACCCCTGGCCCGGCTCTGAGAGGCCTCAGCCCTCTGAGCCTCTTCCCCCCAGCGGTCTCCACCAGTCAAACGCCCCATCCTGTTCAGGGAAGGGGGCAAGAAGGCTCAAAGTAACCCACTCCCGCACCCCAGCACTCACCGCCTCCACACACACGGCCTTGCACTGGGCCCCATTGAAGTCATCCGTACAGCGGGCCAGCTCCTCATAGTTCACGTCAGGACTGGGTGTGGGGGTGGAGGAGAGATTCCACAGGACTGAGTTACTTATGGCGAGGGGTGGGAGATGTCCTCCCACGCTCCCCATCAGGCAGCAAGGCCCACTCGCCTGGTGACGTCGACAAGTCCCTTCCCCAATATGCCTTGTTCTCCTCTCAGTACAAGATACAGGAGGAAAGAGGGTAGGTCAAAGCAGAGACCAGGTTATTTCTGGGGGTCTAGCTTTCTAGAAATCTGAGATTTCTCAGTCCCTGAGATTCCAGGGACTGATTCAGACTGCGGCAAGGGAGCAAGAGGTTGTAGAGACAAAGGATGGTCATCTCCCTCTCTTTCCAGTAGCGTCAGCCCTGCATCAGCACAGCATTTTTCAGTCTCAGGTGCCAGGAAGTGAATGGCAGGAAGTGAATGGCAGTGCCATTACCCCCAAGTACAAGAGAGGAAAACTCAGGCTTAGACAGATTGTAGCACCTACTAGAGGTCACACAGATCTAAATCCAAGTCCATCTGGCCCCTGGCTGAATTCCCTTGAGCTACTCTGTGCTGTGCTCAAGCTATTCTGAGCTGTGCTCGTCTGCTGGGGCAGGGGAGTCAAGGAAACGGGAGGGCCTCAAGCCTGTGCACCTTCAGATCATGGGGGAGGAGGAGGCAGGGTGACTGTAAGGAGCAGAGCACCCAGAATCAGGGCCTGGACCCCAGCAAGATTCTATCTCGGGCTTCCGGGGAGAAATGGAAGCCAGCACGTGGAATAGTTGTGTGTGAACAGGGAGGGGAGAAGGGGCGGGTAGAGACCTGGGAACACCGTACGAAGGCCACAGAGACCGCTCTGTTGCTCCCCTCAGGTCTCGGCGCCTTGCTCATGCCCTTGCTCACCTGACGTTCATCTTGCGGGAGTGGATCTGCATGATTCTGGCCCGGGCCTCCTCGTTGGGCATCGGAAATTCAATCTTTCGGTCCAGACGGCCTGAGCGGAGAAGTGCGGGGTCCAAGATGTCCACCCTGTTGGTGGCTGCAATTACCTAAGCAAGAGGAGAAGCATCAACTTGAACTGAGGAAGATGGGGCTCCAAGACAGACAACACTCAAGGCCATGACAGGCAGAGAGATAGCCCAGGGTCCAGATCACACATCAAGTGTGTTAAATCTCAATTCTAGGGGCGCCTGGGTGGCGCAGTCGGTTAAGTGTCCGACTTCAGCCAGGTCACGATCTCGCGGTCCGTGAGTTCGAGCCCTGTATCGGGCTCTGGGCTGATGGCTCAGAGCCTGGAGCCTGTTTCCGATTCTGTGTCTCCCTCTCTCTCTGCCCCTCCCCCGTTCATGCTCTGTCTCTCTCTGTCCCAAAAATTAAATAAATGTTGAAAAAAAAAAAAATTTAACTCTCAATTCTAACTCTAGCTGCAGTAGCTATGTGACTGCGAAGGTCCCCTGCCCTCTAAACCCTGTTTTCTTCCATCCATGATGACAATACTCACCTTTACTTGAGTGTTGGGCTGGAACCCGTCCAGTTGGTTCAGAAGCTCCAACATTGTCCTCTGTACCTCCCGGTCTCCAGCTTTCTCACTGTCAAAGCTGGGGCACACAAGAGGCCCGAGACACTGGTGAGGCCACAATTCGAGGACAGCCTTCCCTTCCTCCACCCACTGGAAGCCTAACCCAACCATCCAGGACAGAGAAAGGTCTCACTCAACTGGGGGCCCCCAGGCCAGGACTGGTACAAGGAAGGTGTCAGACACTGGAGAGGCTCCTAGGATCAGCCAGGCTGAGAATAAAACAGTGAGCAAAACTAGCCACTGCCTGGGCTATCCACCAATGAATGTGCCACTGCAAACTGGGCTTATAGCTCAGAAATATGGGATCCAGACGTGGAGCATAAGGGAAAACCCAGGCAGGCATCCTTGAGGAAGTATCCCTCAGGCTGAAAACACACCAGGGGAAAAGTACATTCCACAGAGGGAACAGTAAGTGCAAAATCTCTCTCAGCACAGAGCTGGAGCAGGCCTATAAACCCGAAGGATGCTGTGAAGCGGTGGGGGCGGAGGCAGGTCCAGGATGAGGTGGAGAGGAGCAGGGACAGCCACACAGGGGACTGGTTAAGTCCAGCATTTATCCCAAGCAGCAATGCAGGGCCCATGGAGGATTTTAAGTAAGATGTTTGTGTGAGGGATGGGGTGCATGGGAGTGAAGCAAGCAGGTACAAAAGGACCATGCTGGCAGCCGTGAGGAGAATAGATGGTCAGGAGAAAAGCAGCAGGGAAGCCAGTTAGAAGAGAATTCAGGAAGCAAAACCACGAGAGGAGAGCTGCCACTGCTCCAGGGGAAGAATGGGACAGCAAGGGAAACAGGATTTAGAACAATCTCCTTGGAGGCACTCAGCATCCCCCTACCGCTTAGTGCCGATGGCATCCAGCTCATCAATGAAGATAATGGACGGAGCTTTCTCCTTAGCCAGGGCAAAGGCATCGCGGACCAGCTTGGCACCATCCCCAATGAACATCTGCACCAGCTGTGGGCCAGCCAGCTTCAGGAAGGTAGCCTGATGAGGCGGCACGGTGATCCATATCAGGCCAAAGGCACCAAGAGAGGTTCCTCTTGAGTCCCTTTGGTAACGCTTTAGCTTCTGCCCCTTTCTTCCTCATCCCTCCCAAAGCACTCACCTTGGTCTGTGCAGCACAGGCCCGGGCCAGCAGGGTCTTCCCCGTACCTGGAGGTCCATACATCAACACCCCTTTTGGAGGCTGGATCCCCAAGTTCTCAAACTTCTCCTTGTGGTTCATTGGCAGGACAATGGCCTCCACCAGCTGCCAGGAAGAAGTCCTGGGTGAGGAGAGTGAAGCCCTGAGGGCTCCGAGCCTAACACTTAATGACTTCAACCCCAACCTGCAACCCTCCTACTCCTCCTATTCAGAGACATTGCTCTCTTCTTCCCTGCATCAAAAGGATGCAGAATCAGGGTGCCTGGGTGGCTCAGCTCAGTGGCCAGCTCTTGAGATCAGGTCATGACCTCATGGTTTGTGAGTTCAAGTTTATATATATATATAAACTAACTTAAAAAAACAGATGCAGAATGCTCACTCCCACCAGGGCTGGCTATGGTCACTCCAGAAATAGCAGGATATGGTAGAAAAGCACTGGGACAAGAACCAGGAGCCTGAGTTCCAGTCCTGGCTCTGGCCCTAACCTTCCTGTGGCCCTCAACAAGTCATTTAATCTCTCTGGACCTCAGCCTCCTAAACTGTCATAGGGCACCCTCTTACCACCGTAGGATGGAAGATAGGAGGCACTCTGGCACTAAGTGCTCTGATCAATGAATCAGAAAAACAAAAGGCTGGCAAGGCTACTAGTGGCAGCCGGTGCCTCCCTCACCTCCTGAATCTGTTTGTCCAGGCCCCCAATGTCACTGTATTGTTCTGTGGGCCTCTCATCCACCTCCATGGCCTTCACCCGTGAGTCATACTCTGTAGGCAGGGTCTCCAGGATCAGATAGGAGTCTTTGTTCACACCCTAGGGACAGAGCACAAAGCCTTCAGATTTGTCCCAGCTCAAGGCCTAACTAACTGGCTGGGTGATAGGTGTCTGTAGAGTGAAAAAAAAAAAACAAAACAGGACTAGGAAAGACAAGAACTGAAGAGCAAGCAGATAAGCTCGGACTCTCTGGGCTGTTCTGCTGAGATTTAGGGCCAACACTGAACTGGGTCTGGGGCAGAGGCTCAGCTAGCCAGTGGGAGAAACCTCACTGGAAAAGTCCTGCCTGGGCTCAGGGACACCACTCACCACCAAGTCTCCGGGCTTTAGCTTTTCAGCATCCACCAACCCAATGACAGGCAGGAAGTATGTCTGTATGAAAAATTCCAGGTGCAGTCTGTTACTGCCCTCAAGAACACTCCCTAGTCCTGTCCCACATCCACTCCTCACCCTCCTCAGTTCTCCTAGCATTGAGCTGGCCTCACCTGTCGGGTAGAGGTTTTGATCACTGCACATTTACCCTTCCTCTGGGAATCCAGGTCAATATTGGCACCATCCTCCTCTTGGTCATTGGGATCAACATCTAGAAGCTAGGAAGGGAAAAAACTCAGGTCAAGAGGCCCTGCTCAGCCCTTGGAGCTCCCCAAAGCCCAGTGCTTCTGGGGCCAAGACAATCCACCCCACTCCTGAGACTAGCCGCAAGCCCAGCAAAGGTGTGGCTGATAAGCCAGGGGACTGGTAAGATCTGTTTAGGTTCTGCTTCTCTGCACAGAGCTCTCTACCCCCTAGTAAAAGGATACATGTGAGGCTTCTGAGGCCTTTTCAGGTTATATATATATCATATATATCATATACATATCATATACACACACACACACACACACACGTGTGTGTGTGTGTATGTGTGTGTGTGTGTGTGTGTGTGTGTGTGTGTGTGTGTGTAGAGCCCCGGAAGTGCACACTAGGGAGGGGGCCTCACGAGGTACAGCTCTAACATGCAAGTTAGGCCTCAAAACTTTCACCCACTTTTTCTCCAACGGCACCATCGCAGGCTGCCTGCCTCCAAGCCCCGCTAACCCTTTCTCTTCCCCTCCACATACACACACACCTCGATGACGTTGGAGACAAGGTACGGCAGGGTCTTGTTCACTTTGATTTTCTCACTGTTCTCTTTGATCTTGTCCTTCATGGCCTGGAGTTCGTGGGTAACTCGCAATACTTCACTCTTCATGATCTGGGATGAGGGCAAGTGGAAGCAAAATGTTCAGCTGTGGCTCAGCTTATCCCTAGAACCCTGTAACTGGTGAAGCCCAGGCTGCCCAAGGGGACCTCCCGCACCCATGCAGTCAGCTCTAAGGCTCTCTGAAAGGTGAACCTGACTGTGTCCACAACCAGCAGAGGTCAAAACAGGCCAGTGTGGAAACTTCCTGAGGCAGTTGTAGCAGAGGAAAAAGAGCAGGGCCCTGAATCAAGCAAATACAGGTTTTAGCTTTTGCTGCTAATTAAGGGCTGGGTACTTCACCACAATAGAAACCTGTTTCCTCGTCTGTAAAATGGGGGCTTCCTAAGAGAAAGATTCTCAAGAGGAATAAAGACCTCGTTGGAAAGAGCATTCTGATGATTCCTCCTGTCAGACCTGCCCTCCCACCACCCTTCGAGTCCCTTCTAAGGCTTAGTTCTTCTTTCTTGATCCGCGGGCCCGAAGTCTTCCTGGCAAGGCCAAGAACAAAGTGAAAGAAGCTGCTGGGATCTCTAGGGTCTGCCCTGCGGGGGCCTCGCTGCCCCTGGGGCTGTAAGCCCACCTTGATCTCACTGTCCAGCAGCCGTGTGCGCTGGATAATCTCTTCTGTGGACATCTTGAGCACCTCCTCCCCGATTCCATCTTGCTGTTAAAAAAATTTTTTTTTTTTTTTTTTTAAACTCAGGGCAAGGATTCCGCGTCCTCCGAGCCCACTCACAGCTTCAGCTTCCCAGCCCAGAAAACCAGAATGAAGGAGTCGAGACCCTGGCCCACATCCCAAGCGGCCCTGACCCCAGGACCAGGCTAGATCTTGACTCCCCCAGCCACTTCCTACCCTCCCGCCAAGGGGGTCTTCCCGCCGGCCCCAGCTCCGGGAGCCCCAACCCTCCCAGCGCACACCTCAGCTTCATCCCACACGGTAGCCATCTTCTCCTGCCGAGTCACTGGACTCTCCAGTTCCGGCAGCAGATTCATGTTCTGAAAGGAGAAGACCGAAGATCGGACTGGACAGGAACTGCGGCGAGAGATTAATACTTTCTTTCTGAAGGCCTGCTTCTGACTAGTGGCGGACCTCTCTCCCCAAGTCCTAACTCTTAACCGAATTAGGTCCGTCCTCCACGGCCACAGCGAATCTGCTGCTCCGATTCAAAACACAAAACCCGGGCCGCAGGACGCGCCCCTCACTCCCCCTACTGCTCCAGAAACGTTACCGCCCTCGTCCTGTTTAAACCAGGAGCGAGAGGTGGGTGCGCTATTGGTCGGCGCGCGCAATGGGCGGGGCCTGGATTTAAAACCGGAAGGGGAGGGAGCAAGGAAAGGAGCCTGCAGGGTGTCTGGGAAATGTAGTGTTAATCTGGCCGGTAATTGAAAGGGCACGTTCGAAGGGGTGACTTGACCTCAGAATCTGGCGCAGCTAGGAATTAGGGGATTCGCGCGATGGCTCTGCCTCCCAAACCATAGACAACATAGGCTAGCCGTGTGCAACGAGCCAAAAAAAGGGCATGCCCAGGGTCACCTGAGAGAATCATTAATCAGTTTTAAAGAGAAATCGCTGCTGCTTTTCTGAGCAGGTGCCACAGAACTGCCCACGTGGAAAGAGCTCAATTGACAACAGTCTCCACAATTAAAAACATTATGACTCAACGTCTGTAATCGTTTCTTGTCATTTCAAGGAGTAGGGCAGACCTCTGGATCTTATGAGACCCATTTGTTGTAGCTGGGTCCCTTGTTGTGGAGGATCTCTGCTTATTACCATGAGGTGAGACCCAGGGCACCACTAAAATGTACTTCATGTAAGCGTATATTTTAAGTCAAACCATCACAAGTAACCCCTATACAGTGAGAATCTGTGTAATGGTTTTCTTGGAAGCAGTTGAAGGCAGAAATTTCTTTAAATAACAGCATTTGCAGCTGCTTGCTCAGGCTGGCAAGCCACCTCTGCAAATAACAGCATTTCTTCCATCCTCTCAACAGCTCTGCCCCGTGGACAGATTGGCTTATCATTCTCAACTTTATTTTGTTAAGTAAGCTCTACGTGGGGCCTGAACTCACAACCCGGAGATCAAGAGTTGCTGGCTCCATCGACTGAGCCAGCCAGGCACCCCTATCATTCTCCACTTTAGATAAATGTGTGGACGATCATAGAGGCTACGTGACTTGCTCAAGGTTGTTCGGTGAGTCAGTGTCAGCACAGGGGCTGCTGACCCCAAATTCACACTTGTCAGAGTTGCCTGACAGGAGTCAAGAAGACCAGTTGGAAAAGAAGAAGCTGTCCTGTCTGTGCTGGCCACAGCACACCCACAAAGAGTCAGAATCGCTGGGGTCAAGTACAAACAGTTTATTTTTCTATAAAGAGCAAAGTACAAAGAGTCAGGGAGGGCAGCTGAGCCTGGATGAGCAACAGTGGGCAGGCCCTGGGCCCTGACTGAGGTTGGAGGAGGCCCCGGCGGCTGCCCCAGGAGTAAAGAGGGTCCAAGGCATGGCCAGTCAGGGGCCCCCCGCACGGTGGTGGAGAAGGAGCATGGGGAAGTGAGGCAGAAGCCCGAGACTGCTGGTGGGACTCACACAAAGCCAGGCTTCATGGATGAGCGGCGGCAGTTGGGGCAGCTGCGTGTCCCATTGTTCTGCAGGCACCTGGGGACGCGAAGAGCTCTGTCCACTCACTGAACCCATGCTTCCGTCCTGGGCCTGGGCTCTCTCTCCTCCCCTCCCCTCTGTAGGAGCTGGGAAGGTGTCTAAGCAGAGGGTAGGGCCCCCTGGATCCTGCTTGCCCCTGGCACTCTGTCCTGAGCCTTCCAGAAGGCCAGGAGTCAGGAGATCGGCATGGAGGCCGGTACCTGTGTAGCCCTGGGTGTCTGAATCTCATGGCCTTTGAGAGGCCTCTCTGAATTCTCTTTGGGGAGGATAATGGCCACCTCAAAGGGCTGCTGGGAGGATTCACTGAGTTAATACAGGAGAAGCACTTAGAACAGGCTTGGAATGCAGAAAGCACTATGTTCAGTGTCACTATCGTGGTTAGGCCAGCTGGGGCCCTGGGTGCCCCCTGCCCACCGGCCAGGAGCCCTCACCTGAGATGGAAGATGTGGGAGCAGGGCAGGGCCTGCAGCCGGCTGTTCCTCTCGCCTATGGACTCGCCGCACAGGCCGCAGTAGAGCTCCGTCTCCTCCACGCACTCATGGAAGCGCACTACGTGCGCACGCAGCTCCCTCTGCAGCCCCTTGCTGCGATAGATGCTCTCGCTCAGGCAGTGCAGCTTGAGTTGGCTCAGCTGGGGCCGGCAGGGACGGGAGGGTGGGTGTAGGGGACAAGACCAAGTCACTACTGGAGAGCCTCCCTCCTTGTCCAGCCCCAGAGGCTGTCCCCGAGGGACCACCAGGCAGTCAGGACCCACAGGGTCCCGTCCTGGCTGCGTTCTGGCCTTCCTGATGGGCCTAGGAAAAAACGTCTTGCCCTCCCTGGGCCTTTGTTTCCCCTCATGCAGAATGAGCAGGTGGATGAAGTAGGTGGTCCTCATCCCTAGAACTAGCTGGGAATCCAATGTTTTTGAAGCATTTTATTGACAAAATCTGCTGCAAGGACTCTGTAATAATTGATTTGCTCTCCTGTTTTTGTTAATTAAATATATACACCACCTCATCAGCATTTCTGGCCAACCTGAGATATGTGGGTAAAACTGGGTATAATCTAGCCAAAACCAAAGATATTTGGCATTTTAGTTGGGATGTACACCGGATCCCAGAGGATTTCACATCTTCTAGAAGACTTGAAGAAACACTGAGTCTATTTTCAACATTTAAAGGTTTGGATACAATTATTAAATTTGAGAGGCCACATGCACTATGGAAGGAACATGGGCTTTGGAGTTAAGATAGACCAGGTCCCGGGGCACCTGGGGGCTCAGTCGGTTGAGCGTCCGACTTCTGCTCAGGTCATGATCTCACGATTCGTGAGTTCAAGCCTTACACTGTGCTGATAGCACAGAGCCCACTTCGGATCATCTGTCCCCTTCTCTCTCTGCCCCTCCCCCGCTCATGCCCTCTCAAAATACAGAAAACATTAAAAAAAAAAAAAAAAAACTGACCAGGTCCCAAGTGTGGGACCTGGAGCACCTCTCTGAGCCTCACTTTCCTCAGCTGTAAAATGGGGCTTGCAGTACCCAACTTGCAGGGAGATAGTGATGACTGGGATCAATACCCAGAAGAACCTGTGTGTGCCCAGTTCTCAGTGGGTGGGGGGCCCACTGTTAGGGGTCTTAATGCCCATCAAGCTCTGAGGACTTCTGATCTCCTCTGAGCTATGGAATTCTTGCCCTGCCCTCTAAAGTGCTCTCTGTGTGGAAGAGAAACAGCCAGGGTCTGGGAACGGGTGGGGGCAACTCCTGGAGATCCAGAAGGGCTCAGGGCATGTGTGGGCTCTCAGGACAGCCCTCCCCACACACCCAAGATCCCACCTTGGGCTCTTGACTCCAGACCCAGAAGACGGAATCAGGTCTGACCTTGTTCCCCACTTCCTCGGCCAGGTCCTGGGCTTTCTCGATGGCATCCAGAGCCTGGAAGACACGGGCCAGGGCCGCAGGCAGAGATGTCTGACAGAGGCCCTGGCTCACAGGAAAGGGAGGGCTAGGGAGGGGTGGGCCTGGGGAGGGAGCTGGGCAGCTGCCCTGTGTGTGCAGGTAGCAGAAGGAGGCTGGAGCACAGTCACAGAGCTCTATGGGCAAGTCACCTGCTGCCTCAGTTTACTCAGATACAGAATAGGAAGAACATTTCTGTCTCTTTGGGTGTCGTGAAATCACGAAAGCAGTTAAGGCATCCTGAATTCAAACCCAGTTCTGGCCCTTTACTAGCTGTGGGTCTGGGCACCTCATGGGCCTTCTCTGAGTCGGGAAAATGACTTGGAATGTACCCACCTCATGGGATTTGGGTGAGGCTGACGTCAGACAAAGTGTCCGAAAGAGTCCTGCCCAGAACCAGCCCCACAGATTTCTGGGTGACCCACCCACCGGCTCCAAATAGGGGCAGTGGGGAAAGCCGGGAACGGGTAGGAAGGAGATTGACCTCACCTTGTCCAGTGCCTTCCTGGCTATCCAGCATTTGGCCACACCCAGCAGCACCTGCACCTGCCCCAGGCGGTTTCCAATCTCAGTCATGATGCTCATGGCGGAGTCGTACCTGGGGAAGGCTGTCTGCACAGCCAGGTGGAGGGTGGAGTCGGACTGGGCCAGGCCTACAACCCCTCCCTCCGCTCTCCAGTGACCTCACCTCCAGGTCCCCACGGCTCCGGTGGATGTCAGCAAAGCAGAGCAGGCAGAGTGCCTGTAGTGGCCGGTCCCCATGCTGCAGTGCAATCTTCATAGACTCCTGTGAGGGAGGCTGGTCACTCAGGCCTGCTCATCTGCCCACCACTGGGGTGTCATCGCTCAGTGGGCCCCACTGACAAGGGTGGCCAGGGATCGTCAACATCCTCAGAGCCCAGTACACCTAGCGCCATGCTGAGTCCCCGCGCGCTGAACCACGGAGGCCTCGCGACACCCAGGGGAGTGGACACTGAGGCTTAGAGAGCAGAAGTGATTTGATCAAGGCCACCCGGCTAGCAAGTGGCAATGCTAGGATTTGAACCCAGGTCAGTGGACCTCCAGAGACTGGCTCTCTTCCTACTTAAAGTGTCCCACAGAGGGTGTGGATGGGGTGGGCAGAGGGAAGGGCCTGGAAGGGAGTGAGGTTTGGGGATGGTGGAATAAACGCATCCTTCAGGGGCTCTTACAGAAGCCAGGCCAAGGGCAGATCTTGGGGCCCTCAGTGGGCTGATGTGGAAGGAGGACACCCTGGCCCACACCACCACCCTCCACCTGCTGCCCTTCCCTCCTGCCCCACCTCACAACACTCCATGGCGCTGCCCAGGTGGCCCAGCAGGCGATACGCCACCGCCATGTGGTACTGGCTCATGGCCCGGTACTTGAGGCTCCAGCCTTTGCCGTAGTCGTTAACGAGCTCTGCGGCCTTGCAGGGGAAGAACAGGGCTTTCTCGTAGTCCTGCGGGGGGACACAGAGAGGAGGTGGGACAAGATGGGACACACTGAATGGCAGGAGCTGCCTCTAAGTCAAGGGCTCCAGGGTCTGGCTTCTCCAGGAATCAGGGGTACCCACAGGCCCCACCAGCGGTCAGTCATTCCTTTGAGAATCCAGGGATAGAGTGATCCCAGCAGGGGGAACAGCCAGTGCAAATGTGTGGGCTCCGTGAACTTTCATCTGATTTGCTGATGGATCCCAAGAGCCTAGCACAGTTCTTGGCACTTAGTAGACACATCATGACTATTGTTGAGTGAAGGAATGAATGAGAAGGTATTCATTCTCCTCACTGGGTCCCAGTGGGGCCCCTTAGCCTCAGAGACACGTGGCAGGGAGAGTACCAGACACCCCACCCCTAGCATCTGCCCCCTGGTACCCAGAGCAGGTGCTCACCGAAGGCTCAGTGACCGATTGCCAGTGCAGTCTGCTCCGAAGAACAGACCACTGAGGCAAAGAAATCACTCCCTTGTCCTTTCTTGCTCCTCCAACCTCCAAATCAGGAGGTGATGCCAATGTCCTCAGGGAAAACAGAAGAAAGTCAAAAAGGACTCTCCCCTCTCCACCTTCTCCACCTAATCCGCGAGATCGACCACTCTCTGCCTCCCTCCTGCCACCGTGGAGGAGGGTTCCCGGCTCCCACAGATGTCAGTCCCTCCATGGAGCTCTGGAACAAATCCCCCGTCTCTTTCAACTAGATCATGCCCATCGGTGTACAAACTCATTCTGGTGTTTCTTACCTCATTAGAGAAAATAAATCAAAATCAAACAACCTTCTTTTGACTTCATGTCCCCCTTCAGCTACAGCCCCATTGCTCTGTTCTTTCTCATAGAAAATCTGTGTGATCTCTCGCTTAATATCTAACAAGCATCTCCCAGTTAATATGACTGAAAGAGAATTCTCAATAACTCCAATAAAAACCAGTTCCTCACAAATTTTGTTACATGCCTTTTAGTTTTATTTAGTTAAGTAATCTTTACGCAACATGGATCTGGAACTCAGGACCCCAAGGTCAAGAGTCACATGCTCCACCAACTGAGCCAGCCAAGTGCCCCTTGTTAGATACTTTTTAATTTGAAGCCATGTAAATGTTTTATAGCTTCAAATTTTTTTAATTTTTTTTTAATCCTAAATAAAAGGGGGCAACTGGGTGGTTCAGTCAGTTGGGCGTTGGACTCCTGATTTCGACTCAGGTCATGATCCTAGGATCGTGGGTTTGAGCCCCACATCGGGTTCTGTGCTTAACGTGGAGCCTGCTTAAGATTTCCTCTCTCTCTCCCTCTACCCCTCTCCCTCACTCACATTCTCTCTCTTAAAAAAAAAAAAAGAAAAGGAAAAAGAAAATTTAAATAAATGACCCTAATTGCGTATCATCATACTAATATTCTAATTAATTATAATGTTTAATTATACTATTATAATGATACTGCAATATAATATTAAATATAATTCTATAATATATTATTACATTATAATGTATTATATTAACATAACCACACAGAAAAAATTATTTCAGATGACCTTGGTATATATGTAGTTGGACAGTTCATCCATAGTAGAATATATGATAAAGACAAAAGAATAGCAAAGGAATCTTTTATTTATTTTTTAATTTTTTTAATGTTTTTATTTATTTTTGAGACAGAGAGAGAGCATGAACGGGGGAGGGTCAGAGAGAGAGAAGACACAGAATCTGAAACAGGCCTCAGGCTCCCAGCTGTCAGCAGAGCCCGACGCGGGGCTCAAACTCATGGACCGCAAGAACATGACCTGAACTGAAGTCGGACGCTTAACCGACTGAGCCACCCAGGCGCCCCAAACAGCAAAGAAATCTTAAACATCTTTCAGTTGTCTTTTTCTTTTAAGTAATATCGGTATTGTCTTTTGAAAGTACTTTGTGTATTTTGTATGTTAAAATACGTAATTATGTTGCTAAAAGTCAACACTTTCAGCCTAAGAGAAAAGAAAATCAAGATTAAAATAAATTACGGAAAATCCTGAAACATTAGATTTGAATTGCAAATATTAGCATGAACTTCAGTTGTCTTGGCAACTAAAAAGATTTAGAAGCCATGACAACCCAGTTGCAATGAGCACCTTGAGAACCCACGTTTGGTCTTTAATACAATTTCCCACTAAAAACAGCCCAGAGAAATGGCTAATTCCAGGTCTGGGGCAGCAAATATACAAAATGAGCCTGAGACAGCTTATTCTTCCAGAAAACAAGAACACTTTCAGTGTTTAAATGAAGTCTTGCCAAAAGGACACAGGAGCCATAGTGAAGGAATTCTGGTAACTAAAGTTAAGACAATTTGACCCTTGTAGGGGCGCCTGGGTGGCTCAGTCGGTTAAGCGTCCGACTTCAGCTTAGGTCACGATCTCACAGTCCGTGAGTTCGAGCCCCGCGTCGGGCTCTGTGCTGACAGCTCGGAGCCTGGAGCCTGCTTCGGATTCTGTGTCCCCCTCCCCTCAGCGCCTCCCCTGCTCACACTCTGTCTCTCTCTGTCTCAAAAAATAAAATAAAATAAAAAGATAATTTGACCATTGCAAAGAATAATATTGAAATTAACTGAAGACTATCGAATATTTTTTTTAAATCCAGGATTTTATAATGATACTCCAAAAGAAGAAAGCAAAACAAATAAGTGATCTGATCCTTGAAGGCAGCTATGACAACAATTCCTTATTACGAAAGTGGTAATGAAAGGAAAGAGGAAGGTATTTATTCCACCTTTCCTATAGGAACTGTGTTTCGGAGGAGCCAATTAGCCCCACGTGAAGGGGGAGAGTTCGTCCTTCCCAAGAAATCCAGGCAGCAATTATAGAAGGAATGGTAAGAGCTTGGAAATCGCCATTTCACTACAGTTGAAATAAGAGAAGTGATTCAGGCAACAAACATCACTGGATGCTAAAACCGTTATGGAAAATGTTACTGCAGAACTGAATATTCACAGGGAGCCATAGTGTCAACACCCCAAGCTCACCTGCTGGTCACGAAAAGAGAAATGCGACCCCTCAAACAGAGGGATCAGGCTGTCGCCCCCTCTATCGGATTTGATACAACACGAGGTGAGCAGCAGGGCTTACACAGTCTTCTTACCAAAAAGCTGTGACCTGACTCTTCCCAAGTCATTAAGTTCCAGTTCCCAGGGGGCAAAGGAGAGGAAAAAAAAAACAAGTCAAAGGACTCCTTGCGGAAGCAATGGGACAGTGAGATGAAACGTGTTACAGGGCAATGAGTGCCTTCTTCGATAAAAATTATAAAGGGGCACCTGGGTGGCTCAGTCGGTTAAACATCTGACTTCAGCTCAGGTCATGATCTCCCGGATCGTAGGTTCGAGCCCTGCATCATGCTCTGTGCTGACAGCTTGGAACCTGCTTCAGATTCTGTCTCTCTCTCTCTCTCTCTCTCTCCCCCTCCCCCCTCTCTCTGTCTCAAAAATAAATAAAACTTTGTTAAACATTTTAAATCATAGACAATAAAGGGGAGAAATTTTCTGTTGGAAAAGACTTAAGGGACGTAATTCCTGATGCACATGTGCCTCTTGTGTTCCAATTTATAGAAGCTGAGGGTAAAGGCGTGTTTTCAGCATAAGCAGAGAAATTTATAATTGTGATTATGTAAGAAAGTGTCCTTATATAAGAAAATGTCTTTTTTTTTTCTTTCAGGGATACATACTGAACTACTTTGGGGTAAAATACCACGATATCTCTAATTTCATATCATAACACTTCAGCTAAAATATGTAAGTCAACTATGGCAAAATATTAATAATTGTTAAATCTAAGTGGGTATATGCAGATTCATTATAGTATTCTATTTTCCTATATGGTTAATTTTCTTTGCAATAAAAAAGGTTTTAAGACACCTCGTCCCTCTCCCATCCTATCAAATCTCACTGAATGGATTCTTCAAAAAAAATTTTTTTAAGTTTATTTATTTTGAGAGAGAGAGAGCATGAGCACAAGCCAGGGAGGGGCAGAGAGAAGGAGAGACAGAATCCCAAGCAGGCCCCTGGCCATCAGTGCAGAGCCCCATGTGGGGCTCTAACCGCTAACCCACAAGATCATGACCTGATCTGAGATCAAGAGTCTGATGCTTAACCCACTGCGCCACCCAGGTGGCCCTGAATGGATTCTTCATACACCTAGTTGCTGAAAACAAAATCCTCGGTGTTGTCCTGGCTGACTCTCATCTCCTCACACCCCACCTCCAGTTCATCAGCATCTACACACCCAGTTACCCCCAGATTTATTAAGCATCTACTGTATGCCAGGCATCAACGCCTCCCTCCCCCCGCTCCCGTGGGCCAAGAGCAGCCTGGATGCCTTGGGGTCCCAGGAGAACCGACACTGGACCAGAAAGAAGCCTGCGGTCACTGCCCCCATCAGTTCATTCGCAATCTGCCTTCTCCCCTCCCCCCTCCTTACCTCTTGGACCTCACCACCTCCTACCTCCTTCTCACACACCTGCTGCCGTCGTGCTGGCCTCCATCAGCCCTGGAACATGCCAGCTATTTCCCTTTCCTGCCCCGCCCAGAGCAGGGTTTTGCTTTAGCTGTTGTCTCCTTTTTCATGCTTTTGCCAGATTTCTGCATGGCTCACCCTCTCGTCTGCTTCCAATCACCAGGCTGATGCCACCTCTATGAAGCCTTCCAATCACCCTATTTGAAGCTGCAACACTCCATCCTTGGCACTTCCCACCCCCTTTTCCTTCTTTCCTTTCTCCTGAGCACTTTCTTCCCCTTCTTCTTCTTCTTCTTCTTCTTCTTCTTCTTCTTCTTCTCCTTCTCCTTCTCCTTCTCCTTCTCCTTCTTCATGTTTACATATTCATTTTGAGAGAGAGAAACAGAGAGAGAGAGAGAATCCCTAGCAGCCTCTGCACTGTTGGCACGGAGTCTACGTGGGGCTCCAGCCCACAAACTGAGAGATCAAGACCTGAGCCGAAATCAAGGTTCGGATGCTTAACTGACTGAGCCATCCAGGCGCTCCTCTCCTAAGCACTTTCTAGCATGCTGTATGATTGACTTACTGATGGTGTTTATTTGTCGTTTTCTAGAATGCAACCTTTACAAGGCCAGAGGCTTTGTTGTTGTTTTCCCTGCTTGCATCCCAAGCCAACAGAGCCCGGCAATACATATCTGATGAATGAATTCTTACAACCATGCTGGAGGGTGGGTCCTATTCTCCCTCATTTTATAGCTGCACCTACCAAGGTTCAGAGAGGAAAGGTGCTGTGTCCAAGATCACACAGCAAAACACACGGCAGTGCGGGTTCCTGGCCTGTCCTCACACAGGAGCCTCCCATTTCCCAGGAAGGCAGACAGACTAAGGTTTGAATTTTGTCTCTGCCCTTCCTGGTGAGTCTTTACCGTCCCTCTCAGACTTTCCTACGTGGGAGGACTCAGCGAGGTCCTGAATGGGGAGCGGGGCTTGTGCGAGGGTGTCAGGGGACCGGAGCCCTCCGCCGCCCTCCCTTCCCCTGGGCCCAGGCCCACCTTGACCTGGGCATAGAAGCTGCCCAGGCTGCAGCAGACACGGCACTCGAGCATGGCATCATCGTTGTTGTGGGCATAGCGCAGGGCCTTCTCGAAGCTCTCCAGGGCCTTCTGGAAGAGGCTGAGGCCCAGAAAGGCGTTGCCCATGCTCAGGCTGACCTGGCCTCCGAGCTGAGCGCCTGCCCTGGTGCCAGGCAGGCCGAGGCAGGTCTTGCAGTAGGAGACGGTCTTGTGAAACTCACACAGCTTCTCGTTGCTGCGTGCCAGGTTCAGGTAGCTCTCCAGAAGGAAGTCAGCATCCTCCAGCTCCCGAGCGGTGTCGATCTGCACCACAGCGAACTGCCAGGAGGGTGGGGGCAGGTGTCTTCCACTTGGACTCTGAGCCTCCGACCCAAACCTCCTCCCTGCCTCACAGCCGAAGCCTAGGACCCAGCCCCCCGGCTCGGACCCAGCCCGGCCTCAGATGGGTTCTCTGCTCCCCAGCCATAGGCGAGAAGTGTCAGCCCTGAAGCCAAACTCAGATCCATAGCTTTCACCTTTCGGCCCGAGGCTACATGGGCCTCCCACCCCCGGCCCCAAACCTGGATCTCCACGTCCCCTGGGGTTCCGACTCGGAATCCCAAATGGGAAGGCTGGAGCCTTCTCAGACCTGGCCTGGAGATCCCCGAACTCTGAAGCTAAGAAGTTCGGTCTCCGTTTCAGACACCCAAATTCAAGGCCACAGGGCCCTAGATGGGACTCAGAGCCCCCCACGGAGCCGTGCTGCTAGCCCACGGGACGCAGGGGAGTCTGAGGAGGCGGGAGGGTCGGGAGCCGGGGGGCGGGGGGGGGAGCCAGCCAGGCCCACCTTCAGCATCTCTTTGTAGCGGCCCATCTCCGAGTGCGCCGTGACCAGGCAGCCCAGCACGCGGAAGCGCCCCACGAGGTCCGCGCTCTTCTCCAGCACCTTCATCCACACGTGCAGCGCCTTCTCTGTCTGGTTGGACTGGTACAACTGGAGCCCCTTCTCGATCTGCTGCTTCGTCTGGTCCTGCCCCATCCTTCCAGAGCCCTGCCCGGCACACGGAGAGATCCTGGTGGCTGCGGGCTTCTAGGCACTCATGGCGGGGACCACGGTGCCGGCTGCCCACGGAGCCACGGGCAGGAAAGCAGCACCAGGCAGGAGGCGAGCAGGGCCTGGATGGAGAGCGGGCGCCACCCTGGGAACAAAGCTGGTGCGGCCCCTGATCGCAGCTGTCCCTGCCAGTTGGGGCCACGTGGCCGCTGAGGAATGTCAGCCACAATGTCACGCGGGCCTCTGCTGCACCCACCCCAAGCTGGGAGCTGGCTGCCCAGGGATGCAGGCACCCTGCTCCCTGGGCAGCCCCGTGGGTGTCTCTTCGGCACCTCTGAAACTGGCCCCAACTCCCCTGGCAGGACAGGCCCTCCCCGGAGCCTGGCCAAGGAGCTGCCTCCAGAGGTGGGCTGAGGAAGCAGGGATGAAGTGAGGCGGGTGGCCAGCCCCGAGCCCTGCCCCTCCCCATCGCAACCTTCCCCCTAGACCCACCCTCCCCCAGGATTGGTTTCTGTGATTCTCCGGACACTGCACCGAGGCCTCTTACACACGCACATGCCCACACTGTCCCCAACACCGAGTGCTTACTCACAGTATGACCCGAGCCTTGTGATTCACCCCTGCGCCTCAGCTTCCTCGTGTCAGATGAGGATAATAATAGGCTAATAAACCCTAACTCACAGGGTTGTTAGGAGGCAGCATAGGGTAGTGGGGAACAGCCACTGATTCTGCCATTTATTAGCTGTGTGGGCCGTGTGACTTTGGGCAAGAGTACCGTTACCTACTTCGGTGGATTGTTAGAACTCAGCGTTGAAGAAGATGTAGAAAAGCAAGAGGTCACCCCCACTGTGTCCACCTGCTCCATGGCACACTACCCACCAGGGACAGGAGTTGACCCTTGAACATTTAAAAAGTGTCCCAATTCCAATCCCCTTCCCAGTTTGGAAAGGTTCCTAATAATGTGCTTTAGTGCCAGACATTGTGGAGAAGGGCAACATCTTTTCTAAAATTTATTTTATTTTTTATTTCGAGAGAGAGAGAGCATGCGGGGGGGGGGCAGAGGGAGAAAGAGAGAGAGAGAGAGAGAGAGAGAGAGAGAGAGAGAATCTTAAGCAGACTCCATGCTCAGCACAGAGCCTGACGTGGGGTTCGATCCCACGACCCTGGGATCATGACCTGAGAGGAAACCAAGAGTCAGACACTCAACCAACTGAGCCACCCAAGCCACCTGCCCTTCTTTTTTTTTTTTAGATTAAAAAATTTTTGAATATAAGTTTAATGTTTTTTCTTAATTTTTTTAAATTTATTTTTGAGAGACAGAGACAGAACGCGAGTTGGGGAGGGGCAGAGAGAGAGGGAGACACAGAATCCCAAACAGGCTCCAGGCTCTGAGCTGTCAGCACAGAGCCCGATACGGGGCTCAAACCCATGAACCACGAGATCATGACCTGAGCTGAAGTTGGACGCTTAACCGACTGAGCCACCCAGGCGCCCCTAAAAATTTTTGAATATAAGTTTACTTAAAGCAGTAGGTTCTGAGAGAGAGAGAGAGAGAGAGAGAGAGAGAGAGTACAAGCAGTAGAGGGAGAGAGAGAATCCCAAGCAGGCTCTGTGCCCAGTGTGGGGCCTGACACAGGGCTTGACCTGAGGACCCTGAGATCACGACCCAAGCTGAAACCAAGAGTCAGACGCTCAACCAACTGAGCCACCCAGGCACCTTATGTAGAGCTGTCTTATATAGACATCTATTTGGAGAGCAGCACGTCTTTTTTTTTTTTTTTTTTTTTTTAAATTTTTTTTTTTTTCAACGTTTATTTATTTTTGGGACAGAGAGAGACAGAGCATGAACGGGGGAGGGGCAGAGAGAGAGGGAGACACAGAATCGGAAACAGGCTCCAGGCTCTGAGCCATCAGCCCAGAGCCCGACGCGGGGCTCGAACTCACGGACCGCGAGATCGTGACCTGGCTGAAGTCGGACGCTTAACCCACTGCGCCACCCAGGCGCCCAGCACGTCTTAAATAGAGAGCAGACGCTTGAAATATTGGGGGTCCTAGTATTGAGACACTCTAGGTGACAGGGCCCTGCCAATCCCACCGCTCGTCTCCCCTGATTTTTCTTGTTCTTCTCTGCACACCAGGCTCTTTCTTGCCCCAGAGCAAAGATCCTTCTTTCAAGATGGACAGAGTTTTTAGTATATTCACAAATTTGTACATTGATCACCATTAATTCCAGAATATTTTTACCACGTCAAAAAGAAGCCCCAAACTGATGAGAAGTCACTCTATCCCCCCCATTATGGCTAAATTGGTGCCCTCCCTGATCCATATGTTGAAGACTTACCCCTAGATGGGATGTACTTAGAGACACCATCTTTTTTTTTCCATTTTTTTTTTTTAATGTTTATTAAGTTTTGAGTGAGAGACAGAGTGTGAGTGGGGGAGGAGCAGAGAGAGAGGGAGACACAGAATCCGAAGCAGGCTACGTGCTCTGAGCTGTCAGCACAGAGCTCAATGCGGGGCTCGAGCTCACAAACCGTGAGATCATGACCTGAGCTGAAGTCGGACGCTTACCAACTGAGCCACCCAGGCGCCCCATAGACACCATCTTTAAAGAGGTAAAATGAAGTCATTAGGGAGGGCCCTAACCTAATATGACTAGTGTCATAAGAGAGAGATCAGGACACAGACACACATTGTAAGACCATGTGAGGACATAGAAAAAAGACAGCCATCTTACAAGTCAAGGAGAGAGGCCTCAGGAGGAACCCACTCTTTCAACACTTGATCTCTGACTTCTGGCTTCTAGAACTTTAGAAAATAAATTCCTACTGTTTAAGCCACTCAGTCTATGGCACTTTGTTATGGCAGCCCGAGCAAATTAATACACCCCACAACCACTATCTACGGTCTTTTTTAAAAATTGTTTTTATTATTTTTTATTTTTAAAGTCTATTTAGTTTTGAGAGAGAGAGAGATTGAGAGAGAGAGAGAGAGAGAGAGAGAGAGAGAGAGAGAGAGAGAACAAGCAGGGGAGGGGCAGGGAGAGGGAGAGAGAAAATCCCAAGCAGGATCCACACCGTCAGCACAGAGCCCAGTGCAGGCAGGGCTCGAACTCATGAACCATGAGACCATGACCTGACCTGAAATCAAAAGTCAGACAGTTGGGCACCTGGGTGGCTCAGTCAGTGAAGTGTCTGACTTCAGCCTAGGTCGTGGTCTCACCGTTCCCGAGTTTGAGCCCCATGTCGGGCTCTGTGCTGACAGCTCAGAGCCTGTTTCAGATTCTGTGTCTCCCTCTCTCTCTGCCTCTCCCCAACTCGCTCTCTGTCTCTATCTCTCAAAAATAAATAAACATAAAAAAAAAAAAAAAAGGTTGGACGCTCAACTGACTGAGCCACCAACATACTCCCATGTTTTCATTTTTTGTGGTGTTCAACTTCTGAGGAATTGCCAACCTGTTTGCCCCAGGGCCTTTGTACCTCTTGATTCCTTTCTTCCTCCTTACCCCAATATTCTGCCTAGTTACATTCTAGTTAGGGTGAATCAGCTTATTATGCTCTTGTGGAGAATCACATTCCATTCTGATACAAAACTTACCTCTATAATTTTATATTCATCAATAAGGTTATTTGCTTAACATCCGTTTCCCTACTCACATGTGTGGGCATGTCTCTGTCTCATCCACCGCTGACTATCTCCAGGGCCAGGCCAGGCATGGCCATTCAATGAACATGCTGAATGAATGAATGGGAAAAGGGGGAGGAACAAAAGTCTAATTTTGAAATTCAAAGCAACCGCTGCAGGCTTCACAGCCAATCTGCCATGTCCTGCCTCATCCTGGGGAAACCGAGGTGTGGGCAGAGCTGGCTTCCTCTTTACTGTGAGGCACGTGGGTCCAGAGAGGGGCAATCTGGAGCAGGAGGGCTCACAGTCAGTTCAGGAGTCCATGCCCCAGGGTCACAGCGCAGCAGAGGGTGGAGAAGATGTAGGGAAAAGACCCATGGGGCCAGGCAAGGTCAGGGGCACTCCCCAGGGGGAAGTGCTCTTGAATCCCCACCACGGAACCTGGGAAAGGGGGAGAGAGGGAGTTTCGGTGGCCAGCCAAGGAGCCACTCGCACAGGAGTGTTGACTGGGATCTTCCTCTCATCTGGGAAGGTGGGTCCTTGGTGAAAGTTAACCTCCAGAGGGGAAGGAAACTGGGCCCACAGGGAAAGTGAAAGACCTAGCAGATTCACTCCCACTCAAAAGTCTAGACCTGAATTCATCTTGGTCTTTGGCAGGAAGGAAAGGACATGGGCAGCCTACATCTGCCCCAAAGGAGTCTGGGTACCTTTTGGGTCCCTGGGAACTCACATGATCTCAGAACTTGAAAACTGGGACAGAGGAAAGTTTCCATCTGTCCCCCAGTCAGCCCTTTACGGACTACTGCACAGTTATGTCAAGGTCATGCTCCTTTAGGGCAAAGGCTGTGGTTTGTCTTTGTACCCCTAGCACCTGCACAGCCCCTGGCAAAGTGAGACCAATGGAAGAACGACAACTAAAATTTCCTGAGCTAAACATTTCCTTCAGTTTACAGATGAGGAAACTGAGGCACCGAGAGGTAATTTGACCTGCCCAAGACCACACGGCTAGAGACAGAGCAGGGACCGGATCTGAGCAGTGTGACCCCAGCGGTCCCTCTCTTAACCATGATACTGTCTCAGGAAGGAGGAGGGAGAGGGAGAAAAGTAAAGGGGAATTGGACACCCGTTTTCAGAAATCACAACAGAACCGAGGCTCTGGTCAGGGTGGCCAGAAGAAATGTATACAAAGGCGGCTCAGGAGAGGGACAAGAGTCAAGCCTTGCTCACCAATGCATGGCAGTGAAGGCAGACAAATGGCCCCTGGAAGTCAAAAGGACAGATTGAAATGGTCCTTTCGGGGCCACTTAACCTCCCAGGGTGGTGTGGCACGGGGGCATGGAGGCTTCTACCAAGTGCCTTCTGTGTCAGGTACAAGCTACGTGCCTCACATGCTAGACCCCTGCTTTATAATCAAAAGTAGAATCAGGGGTGCCTGGGTGGCTCAGTCAGTTAAGCTTCTGACTTCGGCTCAGGTCAGGATCTCACAGCTCTTGAGTTCAAGCCCCAGTCGGGCTCTGTACTGACAGCTCAGAGCCTGGAGACTGCTTCAGATTGTGTCTCCCTCTCTCTCTCTCTGTCCCTCCCACTCTCACACTCTGTCTCTCAAAAATAAATAAACATTAAAAAAAAAAGTAGAATATTAAGTTTGGGGCTGAAGCAGGGGTCTCAATGTGGCATGCAAAGGCTGGAGACCTCTGAGTTGGTTGGCTACATTTGTTACCTCGGAGATTTTATATAAAACTCGGCATTTTCTGCTTCTCCTGGAGACAGGAGCTCAAACACCCTCGGTTCTGGTATTCTGCAGGTCAACCAGTCAGGTAGGCAGACCAAGAATGTCTCTTTCACCCACAGCCCCCACCTCGCTCCCACTGTTTTTGCCTTGACACTGAGGCCGGGTGTCATCTGTCATCTTAGGTCGGCCTCCGTTCACTCACTTGCATTGCCTGCCTGGCCCCTGCTGCAGAAGCATGACAAATGTGACCAGAGGGGACAGTCTCAGGCCCCCTCTGCCGGGATCTGTGGGATCCTTGGGCAGTTTGTTCCTCTCGACACATTCATTTTCCTGGTTGTAAATTGGGGTATCATCTCTCTGGTAAAGTTTCTATGAAAACGAGTCATTGAACTAACACCCCTATAATGGGCCTACTGAACCTTCCTGGAATTGGCTTTTACTGTTTGTAATAGTGGAAAAACTAGAAATAATCTATGTCCAGTAGGAAAGTGGTGAAGAAACCATGAAATGCTCTGTAGCCTCTAAAACTGAAAGCTGTAGGTGGTGGAGTACATACTGAGATGGAAGGGTGCCCGTGACATAGTAAATGAAAAATGCACGCTGCAGAACATTCTGTACATTATGACACGATCTCATTTTTATTAACAAAAATTATATATGTACATATTTTTTGTATATAGAGAGAAAAATTCTGGAAGCACACTTACCCCATCTGTTTAACAGTTATCAATGGGCTGTGGGATGGGGAAACGCTCACTTCTAACTTTTATATACTTAGGGTTTTTAGCAAGTTGAACAAGTGTTTGCCAGGGGCGGCCCTGTGCCAATCTCTCATCTTCCCAGCTCTGCTGGGTGGGTGTCTTCACTTCCATTTGGCACATGAGGAATGTGAGGCTGAGAGAATCAAGTCACTTACTTGCCCAAGGTCCCAGGACTAGTGGTCCGACCAGATTAAGAGATTCCTGAACAAATCTTTTCCCACCATACTCTAAAGCTTCTTCTATATAACTATTTAATTTAAAAAAAAAAAACTAGAACCCTAAAATGATTTTAAAAAAATTTTTAACATTTATTTCCGAGAGACAGAGAGAGACAAAGCATGAGGCGAGGAGGGGCAGAGCGAGAGGGAGACACAGAATCCAAAGCAGGCTCCAGGCTCCGAGCGGTCAGCACAGAGCCCGATGAGGGGCTCGAACTCACGAACCTTGAGATTTGACCTGAGCCGAAGTCGGTCATTTAACCGACTGAGCCACCCAGGCGCCCCTGAAATGATTTTTTAAAAAGGTCATTGTGGGGGCACCTGGGTGGCTCAGTCAGTTGAGTGTCCAACTTTGGCTCAAGTCATGATCTTGCAAAGGTTTGTGAGTTGGAGCCCCCCAGTGGGCTCACTGCTGTCAACGCAGAGCCTGCTTTGGATCCTCTGTCACCTTTCTCTGCCCACCCCCGCTCGTGCTCTCCCCAAAATAAACAAATATTTTTTAAAAATAAAAAAAAAACTGGGGCGCCTGGGTGGCGCAGTCGGTTAAGCGTCCGACTTCAGCCAGGTCATGATCTCGCGGTCTGTGAGTTCGAGCCCCGCGTCAGGCTCTGGGCTGATGGCTCGGAGCCTGGAGCCTGTTTCCGATTCTGTGTCTCCCTCTCTCTCTGCCCCTCCCCCGTTCATGCTCTGTCTCTCTCTGTCCCCAAAATAAATAAACGTTGAAAAAAAAATTTTTAAAAAAAAAAAAATAAATAAAAAAAAAACTGAAAAGGTCATTGTGTCAGGCTGTGGGCACATTCAAGGATGACTGGGTCGGGGACAGTCTCAAGGCTGGAGGACCGCAGGTAGGTTCCCCTCTCTCGGAGTTCCCAGACTGCCACGGGGGCTCTCCAGCAGCACAGGGCCAAGCAGGTGCTGGCACCAACTTCCTTGTGGGACAGGGCCTCTGGGGGCTGCCTTGGGAGTTGTATTAGCAGGGCCCCTGTAAAATGGCTCTAAGGGACTTGGCTGTCATTTGTTTCAAGGCCACTGAGGCCCTACGTTGAACTCAGGTACTGGCTGGGAGCGATGTATAAACAAGGTATGAAAGGAAAGGATCCCTTCTTCTGGAGTGGGTGGAAATTTCGAAATCAAACTCTAATGTAATTGGGGGCAGGGGGAGCACATCAGGAAGCTCTTGACCAAAATCAATTATCTTTTGGTATCTGTTCATCTTTGGGGCTCCAAGGAGCCACTGAGCCACCCAGGTGCCCCTTGAGGTGGAATTTAAACAAGGGTCCACCATAGACCCTCCCAAAGGAATATGCTCTACAGGGAGTTCAAAGTCAGGTCGACCTGGGTTAAAAACCTAACTTTCCTACTTAGAGCTATGTGACAATTGTAGCTTCTCTGTGCCTCAGTCTCCACCTTCCTATGCTGCCAGGTGCTGGGTGGAGGAGAACAGATACAATCCATAAATGGGAGTTATTTTGTCATCTTTTTAAGATTTTTTTTAACGCTTATTTATTTTTGAAAGAGACAGAGAGAGTGTGTGTGCGTGGTGGAGGGGCAGAGAGACAGGGAGACACAGACTCCGAAGCGGGCTCCAGGCTCTGAGCTGTCAGTGCAGAGCCTGACGAGGGGCTCGAACCCGTTAACTGTGAGATCACGACCTGAGCAAAAGCTAGATGCTTAATCGACTGAGCCACTCACGCACCTTGGGAGTTGTTTTGTCTTCTTAAAGGTAAAGTAATGCTGGGGCAACAGGTGGCTCAGTTGGTGAAGCGTCCGACTCCTGATTTCGACTCAGGTCACGATCTCAGTTTGTGAGTTTGAGCCAGTGTGCTGATAATGCAGAGCCTGCTTGGCATTCTTTTCCCCTCTGTTCCCTACCCATTCCTGGCTCAAACTCTCTCTCTCTCCCTATATATATATATATAAAGAAATGCAAAGTAACATCTAGAACAGTCCTGACCACTGTAACTAACTGCCGTGATGGAGATGTTCTAGATCCCTCCACTGTCCAATGCAGGGGCCACTGGTCTCATGTAGCTTCAGGGTGAAAGTGAGGAATGAAATTTATTTTATTTTATTTTATTTTATTTTATTTTATTTTATTTTATTTTATTTTTTTTTCAACGTTTTTTTTTTTTTTAATTTTTGGGACAGAGAGAGACAGAGCATGAACGGGGGAGGGGCAGAGAGAGAGGGAGACACAGAATCGGAAACAGGCTCCAGGCTCTGAGCCATCAGCCCAGAGCCCGACGCGGGGCTCGAACTCACGGACCGCGAGATCGTGACCTGGCTGAAGTCGGACGCTTAACCGACTGCGCCACCCAGGCGCCCCTGAAATTTATTTTAAACAGCTACCATGGCTAGTGAGTAATCGAACTGGACAGTGTAGACAGGCCCAGAAGACAGCCAGATTCAGGGGGAGGCAGATGGTACAGCAGGTAACAAGAGGAGCCAGGAGAGATGGAAGTGACAGGGGCTACGGACACGTGGCTGGACTGTGTGGAGAGCTCAGAAGGACCAGGAATGGCAGGAGCAGGTGGCTCCTAATGCTGAGTTGCTTTCAAGCAGGGGGAGGAAAGAACAGGCCTCGGGAGGTAGCCCAAGCGAAAGCCAGACACAAAAGGCACATATTCTATGACTGCGTTTATAGGACACATCTAGAATAGGCAAATCTATAGCGCAGAAAGATTAGTGGTTGTCAGGGACTGGGGACAAGGAGGAGGTTGAGAAGGGGAGTGACTGCTAATGAGTATGGGGTTTCTTTTTGGAGTGGACGAACATGTTCTAAAATTAGGCTGTGGTGATGGTTGCACAACACTAAAATCCAAAGACCTGTCCGCTCTAAGTGGGTGGATTGTAGACTATGAGATTTCTATCTCCATCAAGCTGTTTAAAAATACCAAAACCTCAGGAGGCCTCAGGTCAGTGGGACCCCCACCCCCGACTTGGGGGTGGAGGGGGCGTTGGTGGGGATGCAGGCACGGCTCAAGTCCTGGAGCCTCAACTGCAGGAGCATCAGGATGGCTCTTCTCAGTTGAACTGTGTTCCATTTCCCCTCCCAAGACTCTGACTTTGATTTAAAAAGCAAGAGCCATCCCTAGAGCTAAAGCCTTTACCGGGGAAGAGAAAGTCAATGTATGCAGAAGAAATTAAACACCAGATGGTGGGGGTTGGAAAGGACTCCTGAGAGAGAAGGAAAATGCTTGAGAGAGGCAGAAGGTGCAAGAAAAAACCCTCTCTGATCCCTCCTGGAAGGGCAATGCCATCAGACATTAGTATGACATTCCCAGAGGTAAAGTCACAAACCTGGTCTCATTTCCTTCCTAATGCCTTTCTTCATCAGGGACTGAGACGCTCAGGTGAGCACACTAGGTGAAGGACCTGGGAGCCTTAGGGCAGTGTGCTGGCTGAGAAAGCTGGTGCAGAGGCTGCCTCTGTGGGGAGCTGGGAACCAGGAGTGTGGCAACACCTAGGTCCGAGGATCCTACTAAAAAATAACAGGTGTCTGCGTGTGGGTTTTAAAAAGGAATACAGTTTTAATTAAGATACAGCTATATGATTATAGAGGTGCACAAGCCTCAATGTTATCTATTTATTTAAAGTTTATCGAGAAAGGGAAGGGGGGGTGGAGGCGCAGAGAGAGAGGGACAGAGAATCTCAAGCAGGCTCTGTACTGTCAGCGTGGAGCCCAACACAGAGTTTGATCCCATGAACCGCGCATCATGACCTGAGCCGTAACCAAGAATTGGACACTTAACTGACTGAGCCACCCAGGCATCTCAAGCCTGAATATTCTTTTAAAGGTTAAAAATAGTACTTTTGGGGGCACCTGGGTAGCTCAGTCGGTTAAGCGTCCAACTTTAGCTCAGATCGTGATCTCAGCGTTTTTGAGTTTGGGCCCCACATCAAGCTCTCTGCTGTCAGGGCAGAGCTCACTTTGGATCCTCCGTCTCCCGCTCTCTCTGCCCCTCCCCCGCTCACACTCTCACTCTAAAATAAACATTAAAAAAAAGTTGAGGGGCACCTGGGTGGCTGTTATGTGTCCAACTTGGGCTCAGGTCAGTGGGTTCCAGCCCCACAGTGGGCTTTCTGCCTTCAGCGCAGAGCCGGCTTCAGATCCTCTGTCCTGGTTTGTCTCCCTCTGCCCCTCCCCCACTCACGTGTGTGCTCACACGCACTCTTTCAAAAAGGAATAAACATTTAAAAAAAAGGTAAACAAAACTACCTTTGGCATATTCTGTTTTGTACATTTTCAAGAGAAACAGTAGTCTAAGGACAATGTTAAATTGAAAGATGTTAACTTGTACTTCACGTTCTATTTTTATATCAGGTTCTATCTCAGGAAAACAAGAGTCCTAAGGCAAAGATTTGAAAAGACAAGATCTGCCACCTTGATCTTGAGTGACAGAAAAATTTGAACTAGATGGGAGAGAACTTCAGGTTCAATCACCCTCTCATTACAGAGGAAACCAGTTGGGAAGGGAGTCCTCAAAGGAAGCCCCTCTCTATCTTGGCCCCATTTTCCAATGTGTGAAACGCCCTCTGTGAGAAGACACCTTAACGGGCATACTGGTTATGTAGTTTAATGTGTATTTAAACACATAATGTAGGGGGCGCCTGGGTGGCTCAGTCGGTTAAGCGGCCAACTTCGGCTCAGGTCATGATCTCACGGTCCGTGAGTTCGAGCCCCGCGTCGGGCTCTGTGCTGACCGCTCAGAGCCTGGAGCCTGTTTCTGATTCTGTGTCCCCCTCTCTCTGACCCTCCCCCGTTCATGCTCTGTCTCAAAAATAAATAAACGTTAAAAAAAATTTTAAAAAAATAAACACATAATGTACATTAAAAACAGAATTAAAATATCAAACTTGTGATTTCATAAATACTAATGGTCAGAACGAGGTGCAGTTGAAAAAGGTGCATTTCAAATGGATTTAGAACACCAGGTGGTGATGGTTGTACAGGACTGTAAATGTACTGAATGCCACTGGATTATCTACTTATGAGTGGTTTAAGAACATCTGGTGTTATGTATGTATATTTCATCACAATGAAACAAAACATCAGGTAGAGAACAGTTGTGGCAGGACTGGTGCAGAAAGTGCCCCAGTCCTCCAAGGAAGTGGTGCCTTGTCAAGCGTGTGGACCATCTATCTGGGAGCAGTGAGTTATTAGCAAATCCCTTCTACACCAAGATAGCTGCTCTAAGGGTGGGGGTGGGTGGGGGCCAGGTTGCAACGGTTCACCACCTGAGGGAACCACAAGAGTTGTAGGCCCCCCAGGTGCCCTCCACTGGAGCCTAGGGGGCAGCATGCAAGCATGTGGGAGGAGAAGGCACAGCTTAACTAAGGCACATTTATTTGCTCTTCTGGAGTTATTTCTCCTCAGCAGTGGTTAAGAGAAAGGGCTGGGGAGGTGGGCAGACCTGGCTTGATTCTCAGTGCACACCACCTTCTGGGAGACAACACAATATCTTTTTACTGAAGCTTTTTTAATGTTTATTTTTGAGAGAAAGAGCAGACATGTGCACACACGTGGGGAAGGGGCAGAGAGAGAGAGAGAGAGAGAGAGAGAGAGAGAGAGAGAGGGAGACAAAGGATCCTAAGCAGGCTCTACACTGACAGCAGAGAGCCTGATGTGGGGCTCAAACTCGCAAACTGTGAGATCATGACCTGAGCTGAAGTCAAGACACTCAGGAGGCCCGAACCAATGTCTTTTAACCCCAGTTGACTCACCTACAAAACGAGAATGGAACAGTAGCTCCCTCCCAGGGATGTTATAAAGATTGGAACATATAACATATATCAAGAGTTTCCCATGGCACCTGGATTGTGGTAAACAGTCAATGAAGTTAGCTAGGATAATTACGGCAGAGTAATACAAAGTTTTCGCTTTTAAACTTAACTTTAATGAACACAAACGAGGAGAAAGCACTATTCCCAAATTTATTTGTGTTCAGAACTCTCACTTCATCAAACATTTCATGGGCTAGTACTCAGTGTTAACTCCCACTGAGAAATGCTCCTCCAGATACACCTCACAAACAGAGACTCTGATGAGGTTGGGGCCTGGCCCATCCACAGCCCCTGTGCTGGCTGCAGGCCTCTAGCCTCCCAGTCCAATGCTGAGACTGCAGCCCTTGGATGTCTCAGGAGGCCCAGCTGTAGAGTCTCAGAGAGTGATCTAGAATTAGTAGTAAACTCAAGGAATCCTAGAGATGCCCTTCTGTGACCTTGTTCCGAGGTCAGAATGAAGGGGACAGGAGCTGAATCACTTTGTGGTGGAGCATTAAAGGCCCAGACAGTACGGGTCTCCTGTTCGGGGACTCGGTGCTGGTTGGCTGCCTCCCTGGTGCGCAGGAAAACTCCACAGCCCAGAGAGGGGATCTGCACTCATTGGTCTAGCCAATTCTGCAGCATGGCAGCCGCTACTAGAAATGGAAGCAGCACAAAAATTAACATTTACACAAAAGTTTGAAGATGTTCCTGAGAGCTTGTTTGGAGGCTCTAGCAGGGGAGCACAGCTACCCGCATACCCTTGACCGAAGAACGGTCCTTCTCTATTGGGAAAGGCCATCCTCTTTAATAGAGTGCGCAGCTTCGGGAGGGACGCACATGGAACGGTGAGGGAGGAAGGGGACACCCGCCTAGCCAGCCAGATCAGCCGCATCAACCCTGGCGATCAACGGGGTGACAGATGTCGCAGCCAGATCGCCCTCACATCCATGAAGATGCTCCTGTATCAGCAGGAATGTTGCGGAAGAATACGGAATAATGGAGAAGGTAGTTTTCTGGGGAGAAGTTATGTTCTTTCAGGAGCCTTTGGTGAGTTCAGTTCCATGAAACAGGCACATCAAAACAAAACCTTATCGGGGTACCCACCCATTCTTCAGGAACGTCACCATCCCCACCAGCCCCAAGGACCCCACTGACCACCCCAACAATCAATAATAACTCTGAAGACAACGTCAATTCTTCTCAAACAGTTTAATAGCAAATAAACAAAGGAAGGTACCACACTTGGCAGATACAAAATGACTTTTTGTCCGTGTGTCTGTGCAATTAAAACAGATTTAGGTTCCCCGTTGGGACAAAAGGAAAAACACACAAAAAAAGGAAGGAGATTCCTTTTAAACACATACTCCCTTGCTCCAAACTTGTAACAATTTTTTTTTTCTTTTTTAATCCACTACACAAACTCTGTGATCAGGTCAGAAAAGCGACAAAGGCTCTTCTTGCCCTTTTTTTTTTTTTTAAACCATTAAAGTAAAATCCATAATTTTCTACATAGTACAACACAAGTTCACACAGAAAAGACATTTTCTTTTGCAAATCAAAACAGGAAAGAAAGGAAAGCTCAAACAAGGTAAAGGAAAAGCATTTCTACGGCTGAATCACGACTTTGAGTTGATTGAATCCCGTTGTTGCTGCAGAACAGACTGTGCGTTTGGTCATAGTGGCAATTTTTTTTCTCTTCACATTGTGAAATCACTTTACATTGTTTTCTAGTAGAAAAGGCAAAAAACTGTACAAAACCCCTAGTGTTAAATACAACGTTTGTACCAATAAAAAACTCACACAGGTTTGTCTCCAAAATGTAAAGTTTCTTTTTTTTTTTTCTTTTTAAATTATTCACAAAAAGCAGCTGGAAATCAGAAAGGCAGCTGCCGCTCCAGGGTCTCAAATCCATTAAAACCACCACAGAACAATTAAAACAATCAGAGAGAGAAAAGGAAAAGGAAACAACGTCCAACGTTTGGCATTTGGTTTTATCCACAGGTTTTCCCAGAGCTCCTCTTGGAATTGAAAGCAAAATGTATTGGCAAACACGGATTCTGAATACACAGGAAGGGGAGCCTCGGCGCCTTCTGCCAACAGAGGCGGCTCTGTGCAGTCAGACTGTGGGGTGCACGGCAGTCTCGCTCAGGCTGGGGTTCCTGGCCTCTTTCCATCCAATCACCCCTTCCAGGAAATTAAGCAGCCTACCATACACTGGGCCTCCATTTGGCCGCCCTTTCCTCCTAGTAAGAGTGGCCTCAAGCATAATACTAGGCAACCCACCGGGTCCCACAGAAGAAACTCTGCCAGGACCCCTTCCTTCATCAACCCCTGCATGGATGACGCTAACAGTGCTTCTACCTTCCCCACCCCCCTCCCCCCCCCCACCCCGTCCCTCGGCTACCCCTCTTCACCATTCCCTGGACAATCCTACTTCCCAGCTCTCCCACCCGCCAGCAGCTTAGGTCTGGGTGGAATCTATCACAAACTCCTCCCTCTGCAACCTCTTACCTCCACAGATCCATCCCATGACCTCTAGTCTCCTCTGGCCTCTCCCTCCGCCATTCACATTCTTACTCAAGTCCCTAAGACCCTGAGGCTGGATGGTGCCACAAGAGAGGAGAGCAAGTTCCCCTCAGGGAACCAAGGAACTGGCTTGCCTGGCACCCAGGGACAGTAGCTATTTGGCTCTTCACCCAATTAAAACAAAAACAAAAACAAAAACAAAAACAAAAACAAAAACAACAAATCCCTGCCCTCACCCCCACCCCACTAAGCTAAGCAAGAGCAGAGCTGTGGTGAAGAGCCAGTGTGGGGTAGTTGGTGCCCAGGGCTGTAAACAGTGTGAAGACTGTAGTATTGTGCTTGTCACCTAGGAAAAGCGCTGGCAGGTATATTGCCGCTTAGTGCATGGATGGCCTCCTCCGAGTGGTTAAGAGCACCCTCCTTCTTCGGGGCTGAGGGACACTCACTACCCCTAACGCGCTGAACCTCTTGCCCACCCGCGGCCACCTTCTGGGTTCTATCTCTGCTCCTCGTGCCTGTCCAGGCCCCCTTCCCACCCATCTCTGAGCAGAGCAGCCAGCTTCCGCCGTCCCCCCCCAACCCCCCCAATGCTGAGGCCTGGAGGCCACATGAGGTGACAGTCTAAGTGCACAGGCAAACGCTCTAAGGGCAATAGAGGAGAAAGTTGCCACTTCAAAATAAAACAATACAATCTTGAAAAAAATAATCAACCCCACAACAATTTAAAACAGCTTCTTTGAAACCCTTTTAAATCGGTCAGTTTTTGCACAAACTATAGAAAACAGAGAGGTGAAGGTGATATATACGAAGGTGTGAAGAAACAGCAGGAAACATGCAAAACTTGTTTTTTCTGGGCATAATCTTAGTAGGAAAGGAAAAAATTCAAAACAAAAAAACACAAAAACAATACAAAAACAAAAAAAAAATCAAAGCATCACATTTTGCTGTGGAGACTGTAGGAACAAGCATGGAGGCGGGCACAGCGGGGCTGAGGGGAAGGGGCCAGAGGGATTTGAAGGCTCCCTGCAGGGTCACTACAGGGAAGAACCACGAAAGAAAAAGAAAAAGGGCTGGCTGGGGCCCAAATTGCAGCCTGCGGTCAAAAAGGAAAGGGGTTCAGGTGTTTTCTGCAGTTGAGAACTCAGAAAAACAAAAAGAACACATGCGGTCTCCTCAAGCCCCACAAACTATATCAGCAAAATGTGCTCAGGAGCCTCAAAGGTTTTAGTGACATCTTTTATTTCATTGTTTACTTCAAAGTTGTCTTTAAAACTAAGCACACAGAGAAACAAAGCCTAGAAACGGACTGGCTGTGTGTTCACAGAAATACAAACACCACGCGGTATGTGCTAGTAGGGCTGCTCTGAAGACAGTTACAAAGAATTGGAATCACAAAATCAAGTGGTTATCTTATGAAGTTCTAGAAAAATAGATTTTTTTATATTCAAATGCAAGTTTAAATATTTCCCCTTCAGCAGTCGTTCTAGCAAAACCAATTTGGCAGCACAAAAGAAAAAAAAAGGAAAAGAAAAAAAGAAATAACAAAGAAAGAAACAAACATAATAAAAATACACGTCAGCATCAAAGGTCAACACAAGGTCAAAGGTGAGAGTTCAAGCATCAGAGAAGCTGAAGAGACAGGGATTTGGACGATGTACTTGACGCCACATCGACATGCTTTAGGCACAACGATGAACAAACGGCAGGAATCTAGAAAAAAAAACAAACCAGAAAGAGGGAGACCCACTGAGTTACACAGAGCAATACATCCAAACAGAGAGAGAGAGAAAAGGAACACTCACTGTGTACAGCCCTGAAATGAGGCGGGCGGGGCGGGGGCTGGGTAATGACAGGGAACTTTTGCACATGCTAACAATGGACACAGGGAAAAGTCAAAAAGGACATGGAGGACACCAAGAAAACATCCAACTGCCAGAGACAGAAGGGAACCTAAGGCTTGGATTTCCCGAGGCGCCCCAACTCGTCCCAGGAAGAAGGTAAGGTCTCTCTGGTGGAGCAGAGGTGCAGCCTCCCCACTCCTCAAACCCAGGAGAAAATAGAAGACCATGGCTGGGGTGGGGGAACTCTCTAGGGGAGAGGGCCAGGATTTGTCCTCAATTCTACAGGGATGGCCTTTTGTTTCCAGAAATCCAAGCTTTTAGTTTCCACACAGGCCCTGGCCACTCATGTGGGACCCAGGAGACAGTGTCTGGCTGCATTCAAGGCAAATCAATTTCATGATAAAACCCAAGTAAGAAACAAAACTATAGCAGAAAACACATTTATGTAAGTGAAACCCCCACACAACAGAAAAGGATTGCTTAAGACTCGACTGCTAGTCTCCACTCTCCGAGCTGAACCCTTCCACACCGTGAGACTTATAGGGGAGCAGCTTCTTCACAAACCATCTTTGGCCTGGGGAGAGAACTGTGCTCAAGGGCAGTGCTACTGTGCTCACTCGCTGGGCAGGAGAGAGGAGAACAGAGAGAAGTGCCTGGTCTCACCAGCTGGCCGCTGTGGCAGCCCAGGGCCCTGCTGTGGCACATGCTCCTTTTAGAAAAGAGAACTCACAAGCAGGTATGAAACCTCTGGGGTCTGCTATCAAAGGTGGGCTGACTGCACCTTTGCCTTTCATATTATTCAAAAAGGCATTTCAGAAGGTCCCGGAGCCCAGGACAAATCCATGGACAAATAATTGTGAAATGGGGCAGGAGGGGGATGGGAGAGAAAGTAGGGAGGGAGTGGAGTTCTGGGCTTTGGAAAACCCCATAATGGCCAAGGAGGAAGACAGAACAGAAGGTCAGCTATCACAGCACCGGCAGCACCCTGGGGAGCACAGCTCTCTCCTCCGCCAATTCACAGCATTAACTCCTTCCCCTCTGGCAGATTATTAGCTGGGCTGCAAACGGGCCACAGAGAGTCAGTAGTTTCAATCATACACAGCACCCTGTGTGTACAACAATCACATTCTGGATTCTACAAAATCCTGGCCTTTTCCAGAGATATAATTTAGGTAATAAATATTCTCCACCCCGGAGCTGTATAAAACTTCTATAAAAATAGAAACGACATTCTTGGTTCCAGCCGGTTGGGATTCAGAACAGCGCCTCCCCAACCTAGCATTTTTTTCTTTTTTTCTTTTTTCTTTTTTATTTTTATTTTTTGCATTTATTTAAAAAATCCCATCATGACCCTGGAAGCCTTTGGAACAGTTTTATCCTTGAAACACAGGACACATTTCTCCCAGTGCACGGAATTCAAGTTTACGTGGTTCAGCTTAAGAAGTATGTTTCACGTTTCTTAGAGGACAACAGACCCAAGTTATCACTATGAGAAGGGAACAGCTGTCCCTGCTTCAATGGGATAATCCAACACCACCAAACTATCTGTACAACAGCAAGACGGTCAATCCCTGTCTGTGACCCAAAGGGACAGCATGACAAGGAGAGAGTCCCCATCTGACTTAATACCAAGGCAACCCCTTTAATCTCATCTCTGCTGTTAGGGGTCAGGACCGATGTTTGTGAGGCTTAAGATCCCAGGGACCCTGTCCCTGGCCTTGGCTAAGAGTCATATCCCAACAGGGCTACCTCTGCCCAGGTGCACATTCCCAACAGCGCGTCCTTTCTGGCTCTCCAGCCCCACAGCATTTCTTGGAGCAGAGGAAGGGCCCAAAGGCTGTGTGGGTCACAGGCAAGAGCCGCAGTGATGCCTGTGGGAGGCAGCAGGGAGCTAACTGTAAGCATGAGGACAAAAATGAACATGGTAATACTGAGGTAAATGAACACTAAATCCATATGGAGGCTGTAAACGTCCTGTTGTCTCCTCTGTCCCCAAGAGCAGAAGGGGCTGGAGTGGTTAGAAGAGGGGCCTGTCTTGGGGGGGCGGTGGAGGGCAGGAATACCACATCTGGGATCCCTCAACCACAGAGGCAAGCAAAGATTTCTCATCCTTTTACGGATAAGTGCTGGCCGCTGACAAATGCAGCACTCTGGCTTAAAGGTGCCTTCTGATTCAGGTACACCAAGAAGAAGGCTCCCCCCCACCCCCCGCCCCAATTCAATGGCTTTTGATCACTCTGCTCAGGAGAGGTGCGCCCTTCAAGCTAGATACTGTAAGCTCTTCTTAGATCTACCCTCATGAGAAAACTGTGGCTTGGGATGGAAGTGACACTCTGCTGTGGTCAAATCAACTACAAGGAAGGAAACCAGACAGTGTCTTGCCTAGAGACCTTGTTTAAAGGGACCTATTAGAAATGGGCCGTGGTCTAACAATGTGGTGTTGAAATAAACTAAAAACGATCTTTTTGACCGGCTGCTTCTCCTTAACAGCCATCAGCCAGCCGGAGCCAATCCAACACCAATGGGTGGCTGGAAAAGCCGGTAATGGGTGATGTCTCCCTGCATGTTGCCTATGTCAAGCTAATTTAACAAATGCTTTATTTCCACAGAACTGTCTTCCCCTTCTTGGGAAAGAGCAGCAGAAATTCTGCACAAGAATCTGAAAAACAGGTGGCAAGAACTCAGTAACTCCCCAGAAGATAGCTATGGAGGCACTTCAGCCTGTGGCTCCTGGGGCCATTGGGTGTGGGTCACTGTCCTCACCTCCAAAGCCAGCCTCGCCTCTGCCCTCCCCCCGCCCGCCCCCAAGGCTCTTGGGCACCAGTTCTCATTTCACCCACTCTCGCACTCAGGGAGATTCTGGGGTCAATTTTTGGTTTCACTCAGTCCTCTCTTGGGGTAGTGTGGGGAAAGGTCTGATCTTTTTTAATGCTTCTCCATTCCCCCTCCTCCCCCCAGGGCGGTTTGATGTTGGTCCTTCTCAACACACACTGGTTACAAACACAGCAAACTTTAAATAAAGAAAAAAACTCAGGATATGGCACCTAAACTCCAAAGTAAAACACTGGAAACCAAAGCACAAACTCGTCCTCTGTACGAAGCGAAACTCCCACAGAAGGCAGTAGCCGAGTCTTCGGGGCAAGCTGTGCCTGCGAGAGTGGCAGGGATCAGGGTCCAGGGCTGTCAACACACAGCCTTAGGGCTTCGAATCATTAAGGGTGCTCCTCCCCCACTTACCAGAAGACCCTCTCACTCCAGTCTCAGAGGGGAGCACGCTCAGTAGGGCTTGCTGTCATTCTTCGAACGTTTGAGCTGCACTTTAAGCCGCTTCATTCCAATCTGAAAGCCGTTCATGGACTGGATGGCAGCTTGAGCCGAAACAGGATTGTCGTAACTTACAAAACCTGTGTATCCAAGCAGAAACCTGGGTGAGGGACATGATGAGCCAAGAGATATCTTATGAGCATAGTCTCAAATCCCAAATTTCTCAGCAGGGACAAGAATTCTGGAAATTGTATCACATGAAACAAATTAGATTCCCGACAGTACCACTTGACTTCTACATGGCACTTTTAAGTTTTCTGACCAACTATTTCCATACATTATTTTTACTTCCGGAGCAACAGTATGGGTAGAAATCCATCATCCATAAACAGCAATAAAAAAATTGATCTGCCCAAGGTTGAGTTAAATGGTAACCCAATTCAAACCCTGCTCTTCCTGCTTTCAGACCCTTTTTGTTCTCAGTGGTAAAGGCACTTAACCCTCCCGACACCAAAAGAGAAGCCAACATACCAAAACACTTGCTCAGGTTTGTCTGCTTGTCTATGAAAACCTTGGCAGACACGACATTCCCAAAGGGCATAAACATCTGCAGCAGGTCCTGATCTCCAAACTCCTGGGGCAGGTGGTAGATGAACAGGTTGGCTCCCTCTGGACCTTCAAAATACCCAGTGATCGAAAAGGCATCAGTGTTGGGGCCCCTGGGTGGCTCAGTTGGCTGAGGGTCCGACTCTTGGTTTTTGCTCAGGTCATGATCCCAGGGTCATGGGATCCGCTATCAGCACAGAGCCTGCCTGGGAATCTCTCTGTCCCTTTCTCTGCCCCTCTCCCACTCTTACTCGCATTCCCTCTTTCTCAAAAATACACATTTAGAAAAAAAAAAAAAAGGCCTTCAGTATCAGTGTCAAACTTACCCCCCACTGCTTCTCATTTCTACCTGCATTAAAACAGTCTGTGTCCCAACACACAAATTCATTTGGAGAACTACAGATTCTCCAAATACGAAACAGGAACTAAAGGGCAATCACTGAAACAGACTCCTTCCCACTAAGGCGTGTCAGGATTTGACCTTGTGGGAGGAGCAAGTGCTGAGACAATAAACTAGGCAGACTTGCATGTGGTGCAATAAAACTGGAGAGTAAAGGCTTGTACAGAAACACAGAAAAAGAAGTAGAGAGAGATTATAAACATAACAGGTTTCCAAACTGTGCTAGAAAGTATCGGGACAGCAAAGAGAGATTGGCAGTTGTGAGGCAGGAGGTGGGGGCCGGGAATGACTAAGGGACATGAGGGAATTGTGGGGTGGGGGGAGCAATGGAAACATTCTCCATCTGTAAAGGTGGTTACATGACTGTATGCATTCATCAAAGCTCACAGAGCTGTATGCTCCCCAAAGGGTGAATTTTACCACATGTATAGTATACCTCAATAAAAAGAAATGACATTTTAAAAAGTGCCTATGATTGGAGCACCTGGGTAGCTCAGTCAGTTAGGCATCTGACTTCCATTCCGGTCATGATCTCACGGTTCATGAGTTGGAGCACCGCATCAGGCTCTCAGCTGTCAGCACAGAGCCCACTTCGGATTCTCTGTCCCCCTCTTTGTCCGCCCTTTTCCCACGTGTGCACACTCTCTCTCCCTCTTAGGTGTCCAACTTCGGCTCAGGTCATGATCTCACAGCTTGTGGGTTTGAGCCTGCGTCGGGCTCTGTGCTGACAGCTCAGAGTCTGAAGCCTGCTTCAGATTCTGTATTTCTAATTTCTCTCTCTGTGCCACCCCTCTGCTCATGTTCTGTCTCTTTCTCTCTCAAAAACATAAAAAATAATTTAAAAAATTAACATTTAAAAAGAAAAAGGTATCTATGATTAACTCTGGGCTCAAAACCAGAATGTGCTTTCTTCTTCCAACCATTTACACTCAATGACTTTCTAACCAAAGGCAACTTATTATAACTGCAGTCCAGCCATTCTCCAGCCACCCAGCCTCCCTGCTGTCACCAAACACATTACAGAACACTACTGCATCAGGGCCTTTGCACTGATGAAACAGAGGTGTTCCTCTGCCCGCATTACCCTTCCTCCTCTAGATGTATGCATTGCTAGCTTACTTCCTCAGGTCTCTGATTAAACAGCAAGTGAGAGACCTTCTCTGACCATTCTACACAAAATGCTGTGCCTCTGGTGCTCCCCATCCCTCTTTCCCATTCATCAGTCTTCAGAGCACCATATGGAACACCTCATGCTTTTCCTGCTTTAGACTGTCCCTCTCCACAGTTCTTCCAGTTCCTCCACTACCATATCCTAGGTACAGAAGCATCTTGATTCAGAGCAGGTGAGGATGCACCGTACCAGGAGTCCTTGCTGCCATGGCGAGAGAGGCTATGTGTCTTTTCCCCACATCAGTGCTTAAACCTTGCCAGCTTTGGGCTGCAGAAATCCAGTCAAGTATGAGCACAGAGGTGTCAGCAGGACTTTCTATTGATACAAACCACCTTCACGCCTCTTTCTGCCTAGAAAAGTCTCCTGAATTTAATCCCATTTATGCCACAGCACACACTTCCCAATCCATCAACCCACGGGCCATAATTTTCTGTCCCGTCACCTTCAGTGCCTCGTTAATTAGGAAAAGCACAGATCAGAAAATGAGGAAAATGCCAAGTAAGAGAGCTTAAAAGGGACACCTTGACAGAAGATATCCTCTGAGAAATTTATAATCCACAAAGATGACTTCCTAACAAAGACAGATTGTCAAAATACTGTCACACGGTAAGGTCAGTATGCTTCTTCATCTAAAACCTGCAGCCAGATTACAGGAGGGCAAACACAGGTTCTCATGTGAGCCACATCCAGAGAACAGTCCCAAAGCAGAGCACACTTCTCAGCACAGAACTTCTCAGTCTACCCTTGACACTGCCAAAGAAAAGCACTGATCTGACCACCTCAACGATCCTCCTGGCCTCTGCCCTGCCTTCAGCTCCGCCTGCGGGGAGAGCGACCCCCTCGTCGTCCTTCCGCACTCACCTTCCTTCTGGCTTCCAGCAGCACCGATACTCTGCTGTGTCAACAGGTTCTGGTTGTACAGAGTAGGGAGTGCCGCGGCAGCATATTGCTGGATTCCCGAGTAGGCCTGCGTCAGGGCCTCCATGGTGCTCCCGGTGCCGTTGGAAAGACCACTGCTGCCCAGGCCACCATTTAAAGCAGCCATCCCTTGGTTGTGGGGAAGAGCAGGATTAACATATTGGGAAGACTTGACTGACGCCAAACACAACTCCAAGGTTTTCCCTTTTATCTCTCTCTCAGCTTCTCCCTGACTGGTCAGGTCTCAAGACACTCACCAGGCCTTACTGCCAATGGGAACATTAAAAAATGCCACACGCAGGTGTGGCTCTCCCCATTACATTCTTCCTACCTGTGTGAGACATGACAACACTTACACATGACCTGCTCCATTTTCTCTCTGGCTTTCTGCTACTTTCTCACAAAGCTGGAATGTGGCAAAATAAGCATCCCATGTTTGGAGACTAAAAGGGGTGTGTGTGGTTTACGACAAGATGTGGGTAAACCCTATTATCAAAATAGCAGCAAATTCTATGTGCCTGACACTGTACTAAGCCATGAGCTCAGCACTTTACCGATGTTTTCATTTACTTCACAGCCCTCAAAGTATTCTATTCCCACTTCACAGATGAGAAAATGACCTTAGAAAGGGGGTATAAGGTTATAGCTAGTTAAGGAGCAGAGGTGGGATTTAACTCAGGTCTGACTTGAAATCCCACCATTATTCCTAACTTCACCGGGCCACCTTGTTCATTCCACTGGGGACCCTAAGATGTGCTACCTGAACAAAGAATGGCCTGATGGCATCCAGGGGCTGTCTCTCACCTGCCAAAGAGCTGACGTTGAGGCCTGCCGTTGCTCCAGCTAATGTCTGCAGGGCTCCAAGGGAGGCGATGGGGTTGACAGAGCTGCTGCTGCTGGAGCTTGGTGAGGACCCTGTGACCAGAAACCCAAGTGTTAAACTTGAGCCAACACGTGTTCCTCATGTCAACAGGAACCAAAGCACAAGAGTAATACTACTCAAGTATTCTCTTCATAAAGAGGTTTTCAGTTACTGATTCTGGTAACTGTCACTGCGGGACACAGAGTCAAATGACAGTTACAACAAACTCAAAACTGTGAGATTTCTCTTAAGTCACAAGATGACATTTGAAAATTAACTGTTCATAATCTTGACCCCTTTGGAAAGGGATGTTAACCACTCTCCAGAATGACAGACCCCTCTCTTGGGATTCTGCACAAGGCACACTGGGTTCCGGTGACATGCTTACCTGAACTGGTGAGTACGCTGAGGGGGCTGCTGGATGTAGTGAGAGCATTGGTACCACTTGGTGTGTTCTGAGCTGCACTAGCTGCAGCAGCTAGGGCAGCCAAATTCTGTAACTGCATTGCATTTAACCCTGCAACATCCAAAGCAAGAGATCAGCCAGCAGATAAAGGTTCCTCGTAACCACTCCAGCAATGACCGCACACACTGGCGAAGGCTGGTCCCAAAAGGACCTCTTCTAGATAAACCTTACATGTAATACTACAAGGCTCCAAAAAAGATTCAGATATCACTCAATTCATTAAGAAACTTGACATCATTTCCTCAGAGAAGAGGTATCTAATCCAACAGCATGACACCCCAAGTGAACATTCACAACAGGGACTGGCAATTAGGAAACCAGGAGAGGGTTAGGTCTGTGGTCTACCATCACACCAGGTGTCCAAGAGAACAACAAATGACAAAACCTATGGCACAGAGCAGGACTGCATCTGAGCCCCTCGCTCCCACTTTATGGGGGATTTGCTCTTTCCAGCAGAGGTGGACAGGCAGAAAATGCAGCAGGATTCAGGTGGCCAAAGGAGGAATGACAGGAGGGGAATACACGTGAGAACAGCAATAGGAGAAAGACTAAGGAAAAACCACCACTTTAATAGCAGATTACTCATCAGAAAGAAGAGAGAGAAAAACAATGCGCGGGGGGGGGGGGGGGACCTCCAAGTAGAATCCAAGCAACAGTTAAAAGGAACAAGAAATCTGAACTGCACCGACAGTGTGTTGCAAACCATTTATTGGATCATGGAAAAGCAGATGGGAAGTGGTTTGCAGGGAGTTAGGAAGAATAAAAAACGAAACTACAACAGAGATTTCCAAAAACTTAGCAACTTTCGAAAAACGTACCAAACTCCAGGTCCCTAAAGACAAAGTGAACCACTATCAAAATTTCTCACACACTAAAATGCAGTTCACCTAAGACTACCCCTTTCTCAAATACACTTGCTGGGCCTTCACCCACTGCAGAAGGGTTAGGGGCAGAGGCCCTGGGACTGCTCCACTCCCTACCTCCACTAACTTGTCTGATGGCCCTACTTTTGTCTGTGGAGCCCCATTTTGTCATCAACTCAGATATTTGTCAATTAAGTTTTCTATGCATGTTAACAGCAACAAAAGGTAATTCACCTAAGAAATTAACACGTATAAGACACAGAGGTAAATTAACTGCCTAGATTTCAGCAGTTTCTGGGTAAGTCATTTGCATGGATTTCTTCTTAGACTTTACAGATTCACTGGAAAAGTCACGTTATTGTGGAAATAAAGAGTTCCTGCAATCTTCTCCTTATCAAAACGGCCTCAGATAGCCCACACATGCTAACACCTCTTTTTCCATCTTCCTCCTCAATAGAGACTTAAAGGGGTGGGAGTATCAGACAACCCCAAAGCAATCTTGCATCAGCAACTAACAGAGCCACCTTCTAGAGACAAGGCGGTTGAGTTCTGGGATGTGCATCTTGCGTTGGGTTTATGTAATGAGTGGGAAAACATTTGTTTTCTGTACAAACGGTGCAAAACTCTCAGACTGTTGTTAGCTGGGTCTGGTGGCCTGGTGGCTGCTGCTCCTCCACAGCAGCGTAACACTTACCTCCCATTGGGTGGAGGCTGCTCAGGGTGTTGAGGTTCCCAGAGGAGGCAGTCTGCTGAAGGAGCTGCAAATAAAGCTAGACATTACACCAAAAAACAGAACAAGAGTGAGAGTGAGGGCTGGTTCTGCATCTGGGATAACTCTACAGCACAGCAAAGCGAGAGTGCAGAGGCCCCCAGAGAGAAGAGAGTTGAAGACAAGAACCCAAGCCAACACAACAGAAACATGAGGCTTATGACAGCACAGGACAATACGACACAGCTAAAGCCCTGGCCCAGAAGACATTTACAGTCACTGAGTACTGACCAAGCTCAAGTCCCTGGGCAACAGAAAGGCAGCACAGCAGAGGACAGAAGTCGAGCAGAGAACCAAGCTCAGCTATGCAATCCACTGCAATGAGAGTCTGCAGATGGAGGAGGACTGCCACATCTAGTTCCTCGCTCCCAAGTTCTTAGTTCACTCCGCACACATCTTATTTTGCAGATTGTTCCCACCTAGGCACTCAATTTCTACTTCACACTACTATTATTTTAAATATCAAATCTAAACCATTTCAGGGTATTTCTTGGAGTCATTCTTTAGTGGCGACAACGGAACACGAAAAGACCAATCTTTTGATGCTATATATCCATACAGCCCCGTTTATCTCCTCCCCCACAAAACTGGTCTTCACTGTTACGGATGACCAGATGACTGACGAACGGACTGATCATGATCAGTTCAGCGTATATTCTTTCAATTGCTGCCCCCTAACAAATACAACAAGAGGTTGTCCATGAGCTTATGGATCTCCATGATCTTACTATCTTTGCAAACAGCAACCTTTGACTAACAAACCGGCTGAAAACCTTTGCTCCATTCAAAGCCAATCACTTTTCCTCATGTACAACTGGTATCCTCATTTCTGAATCCTTTATTCAACCTGTTGCCCATTTCCATGAACACCCGATCTGGTTCCTCAGTCATCATGAATCCCTTTAGTCCATATAGGTTTTAGGTTCTCAAACCTCCAGATATAGAATGAGAAAATGTATATACACACAATTTTTATCAGCTTCTCAATGGGGTCCACACCCCACAAAGATTAAGAACCACTGCTATAGTCTAAACAGACTAGAGGTTCAAGTCCACCTATTCCAGAAAGAACCTTATAATTAATATTAATGTACTATCATTTATATACCACATGTCCTCATTTTTGTCTTCTTAAATACCCTGGGCAATGTGCTCAACCCCAACTGGTGGGCTGTGCATTCTATACTTGGCACCTTCATTTCCTCCCTAAATGAGAACAGTTCTGAGGGCAGGGATCATGTCTAACTGAAACAAAAAGACCGCAGCTCTCAACAAATACCATCATGTGCTGCTGGATGTGGTGATGGCAATAAAAAGGAGACTCTACCCCAAAAAAGAGCTCCAAAACTCTCTAAGAAAGGCGAATGCATATAACGGAGATCATTTTAAACGCATTATCATTTTGGCAGAAGACTAAAATAAAATCTCTCTGAATTTCCTGAACTTACAAGCAATGTTCTAGCACTAAGAAACAACTTAATCTGATGAGATATACCAACCATCTATACTTTTTGACTTCAGAGAAATACTAGCTGGAAAACTGGGATTTCTTCTAACATTTTAGAAATATGAAGACCAGGAGGCAGCAAATTAGCCAAAACTCAATACTGGGAGACAGAAATCATTGCCTTTCTTGTTTCTGTATAGGACAATGTTTTAAAGGATGTTTTAAAATTTAAATGTTTAAATTACATACTTTTAGAGTAAAAGTATGTAATTATTCTTATGTGTATATTTTTGGGACTATCCATACGAATCTATTGGTTTCACCACTGATTTTCCTTCATTGACAGCTTCACAGATGAGATAGTTTTAAGTATTTCATACTGCTATTCTTTTAAGATTTTAAAGCAGTGATAATCCCCTGTAACATATTTGTAGATCTAGTAAATCTAAACACCAAATTAGAGCCTTTGGACTACATAAGTCAAACTCAAGAACAAGATGGAAAGAGTTAAAGGCTATCCATCTATAATGTAGGGAACTCAAATATACACCTGTAATACTCATTTAATAATGTCTGTGCCAGTATCTTGCTCTCTCAGTGGAAAGAAACATTTACCATACTCTTCAGGAAAGACTCAATAAGCATTTAATTATGTTCTCTACATCTGGGAGAAAGAAATATGGAGATATTTGGTAGTTAAGATTCTCTTAGGATTTTCTTTTTAAAAAAATGAAGTGACAGGGACACTGGAGATATTTCTAAATCTTTGATCAGGAAATCAGGATTTCACTTTAATAGTAATGGAAGTCTCAAATTATAACCAAAGTTGTGTTTATAAGACAGAGAGAGAGACAGAGAGATACACTAACATAACTTAAAAGAATATTGCATTGCCTAAGTTTTACGTAAAATTTTGATATGTTAAAGTCGTAAATGCCATTGTGTCTATTAGCTAGGGATGGCACAAGAAGAAAACAGCTGGGAGCTTGCACAGTCTGCAGAAAGCAAACCACAAAGACTCACTGCTAAATACTGGGGTCCAAGAGTATTTAGACCAGCAAGGTTTCCCCACACAGATGCTGCGCTGATTTGCTGCATCTGCTGCTGGAGCTGCTGGGCCATTCTCTTCTGTTCTTTGTCCTTCTGCGTATCAGCAAATTTTACCACCATGGGAGATGAGCAGCCCTATGAAAACACCAAAGCCAAAGGGTGAAAGTCCTCCTTCTACACGAAGGAAAAATCCTCCTTTGTAGTGACACACAAGATGCATTCTAATTTCATTCACTGCCACATGACTCTCTTCCTGACAGACACAAATGGCAAAAAGACAAATTTAAAAGGGCAACTTCTAATATGTTAATTTTTTAAAAAGCAATCATTTTTTTCACTTTAAGATGCTTAGCCTGCTTAACCTTTAGGGCAGTCAGATGCTGCAGAACTTTAATGGCCAACTGTCCTAGCACTCTCAGGCTAAGGAACTTTTCCCTTTCATTCATCTGCTCCCTACCTCCATGGTCTGTGCTTGGTGCATTGCCTTGATAGCCGTCTGTGCCATGGCTCTTGTTGTAAAAGTCACAAATGCACAACCTGGTAAGAGAAGTGTCAATAACTCATTCATTCATTTGCTTATTAAATATCCGATTGACATTTACTGAGCACCTGCTATGTGCCAAGTACTATGCTAGCAATAACAGTCATGGTTCCTGCCTTCAGGGGTTAGAGATCTAGTAAAGGAGACAGATACATTGTAACAGTGACTAGTGCTTCAGTGAAAAAGTAGGGAAGCACAACAAGAAAGAAAGTCCTTGATAAAGGGATAAAGGAGAGAAATCCTAATCCTCTAGTTCCTCTGGATAAGAAAGTGTTTCCATTAAGGACCTGTCCAAGCACAAAAAGAGAAAATTTTAATACATGACATTGAAGTGCAGAATGCAGACTCCTTAGGGGGATGGGACAATTCTAAAGGAATCAGTTGGTAGACGGAACCTACATTTACAGTATCAAGCCCAGCCACTCCATCATCACAGGGTCATGTTAGCTAGTGATCCCTGGTTTCCACTGGTCTAACTAAAAGAGACTCTAAATTTAAGACCAGTATCTTTAAAGGCTAAAAATGTACCCACCTCGGCTCAGGCCATCAGGTCCCCGTAATATCCGGCATTCTTCAATCTGTCCAAATGAAGAGAACATGACTCGGATGTCATTTTCAGTGCACTTCTTGGAAATCATACCAATAAACAGCTTCCTGTCTTCCACTGCTAAGAGAGTAAAACACAAAAGGCTTGAACATCATTACTACAAGAGGTAGTATGGCATAGACCCTGGAGTCAGACCATCTATGTTTGGATCCTGGCTCTATGCCTTTATATCCTATTACTTGGATTCTAAGATACACATTTTTTCATCATTTAGCAACTCATCTTATAATCAACTGAACCTTTAAATTGGAAACATTTAGATAAAATATAGTAATTTGCGATCCTGTGAAAGTTACTTAACCATTCTGTGCCTGTCACTTCTGATTAACAGGGCTAACCGTGTTTCTCTTAAAGGTAGCTGTAGGTATTAAATGCAAAGCACTCAGCATCTTGCCTAGCACTTAGTGATATTTGCTCTTACTAGCAGTTCTACTACACCAAAGAAGGACAAGTTTTTCCACATTTAATTGATATGACAAGAGAAACAGAACACACCTTTTGGTGAGTGTAAATGTCCACTTTCCTTTTCTGATTATTCTCTTGAAGACTAAGTTCTCCTTCCTACTTGTCCATCTCCCCTTCCCCCATTCTTGTCGTAAGAAATTATATTCATCAAAGACATTCCAGTTTACTCTAAAATGTTCTTGTACTATTTACATATCAACTCTCTCCATCTCATTTATTTACCATATTTATTTTAAAGAAAAAAAAACCCAGACAATTTAGATAACAGATTACTTAGTGCAATGGACTACAATCTTACACCATACACAAAAATTAACTCAAAATGGATTAGACTTAAACATATGACCTGAAACCATAAAACTCCGAGAAGAAAACATAGGCAGTAAGCTCCATAAAACCAATCTTAAAGATGATTTTTTGGATCTAACTCCCAAAACAAAGGCAACAAAAACAGAAATAAACAAGTGGGACTACATCAAACTAAAAAGCTTCTACAGAGCAAAGAAAATCATCAACAAAATGCAAAGGCAACCTACTGAATGGGAACAATATTTGCAAATCATGTATCTGATAAAGGGTTAATATCCAATATATAAATAAGACCTACAACTCAAGAACAACAAAACACAGCACCCAGTTAAAAAAAAATGGGCAGGGGCGCCTGGGTGGCGCAGTCGGTTAAGCGTCCGACTTCAGCCAGGTCACGATCTCGCGGTCCGTGAGTTCGAGCCCTGCGTCAGGCTCTGGGCTGATGGCTCAGAGCCTGGAGCCTGTTTCCGATTCTGTGTCTCCCTCTCTCTCTGCCCCTCCCCCGTTCATGCTCTGTCTCTCTCTGTCCCAAAAATAAATAAACGTTGAAAAAAAAAAAATTTTTTTTTTTAAAAATAAAAAAAAATGGGCAGAGGATCTGAACAGGTATTTTTCCAAAGAAGACATGCAGCAAATGGCCATCAGGTACATGAAAAGATGCTCAACATCACCAATCATCAAGAAAATGCCAATCAAAGCAACAATGAAGTATCCCCTCCCACTTGTTAGAATGGCTAGTATCAAAAATACAAGAAATAACGAGTTGGTGAGGATGTGAAAAAGAGAGCCCTTGGTGCATTGCTGGTGGGAATGTAAACTGACTGCAGCCAATGTAAAAACCAACATGGTTCCTCAAAAATTTAAAAACAGAGCTACCATATAAGCCAGTAATTCCACTTCTGGGTATTTATCTGAAGAAAACAAAAACACAAACTCAGAAAGCTGCATACTCCGGGCACCTGGTTGGCTAAGTCGGTGAAGCATGCGACTCTTGATCTTGGCATTGTGAGTTTGAGCCCTACAATGGGTATAGAGATTATTTAAAAATAAAGCCTAATGGGCCGCCTGGGTGACTTGGTTAAGCGTCCGACTTCAGCTCAGGTCATGATCTCGCGGTTCATGAGTTCAAGCCCCGTGTCGAGCTCTGTGCTGACAGCTCAGAGCCTGGAACCTGCTTCAGAATCTGACTCCCTCCTCTCTGCCCCTCCCCACTCATGCTCTGAAAATACACGTTAAAAAAATTTTTTTTAAAAATAATAAAGCCTAAAAAGAAAAATAGCTGCACACCCATGTTCACTGCAGCATTATTTACAATAGTCAAGACATGGAAACAACCTAAGTGTCTATCAACAGATGAGCAGATAAAGAAAATGTGGGATACACACACACACACACACACACACACACACACACACACACACACACACACCCTGGATATTATTCAGCCATAAAAAAGAAGGGAATCTTGCCATTTGTGGCGGCATGGATGGACCTAGACCTTATGTTAAGTGAAATAAGTCAAACAGAGAAAGATACTGTATGATCTCACTTACATAAAATCTTAAAAACAAACAAAAAACTCCCTAAGTTCATAGATACAGAAACCAAATTGGTGGTTGGAGGTTGGGCGTAAGGGAGTGGGCAAAAAAGGTAAAAAGGATCCACAGGTGGGGCACCTGGGTGGCTCAGCCAGTCAAGTGTCCAACTTCGGCTCGGGTCACAATCTCCTGGTTCATGGGTTCAAGCCCAGTGTTGGGCTCTGTGCTGACAGCAGGCAGCCTGGAGCCTGCTTCAGATTCTGTGTCTCCTTCTCTCTCTCTGACCCTCCCCCTCACGCTCAGTTTCTCTCTCTCTCTCAAAAATAAATAACAAGACTTGAAAAAATTTTTTAAAGGATCAAAGGGTACAAACTTCCCATTATAAAATAATTTAGCCTGGTGACTACAGTTAATAGTAATGTAATGCACATTTGAAAGCTGCTTAGAAAGCAGACCTTAAAAATTCTCATCAAAACTTTTTTAATTTTCTTTTTTTAAATTTACATCCAAATTAGTTAGCATATAGTGCAACAATGATTTCAGTAGATTCCTTAGTGCCCCTTACCCATTTAGCCCATCCCCCCTCCCACAACCCCTCCAGCAACCCTCTGTTTGTTCTCCATATTTAAGAGTATCTTATGTTTTGTCCCCCTCCCCGTTTTTATATTATTTTTGCTTCCCTTCCCTTATGTTCATCTGTGTTGTCTCTTAAAGTCCTCATGAGTGAAGTCATATATTTGTCTTTCTCTGACTAATTTCACTTAGCATAATACCCTCCAGTTCCATCCACGTAGTTGCAAATGGCCAATATTTCATTCTTTTTGATTGCCAAGGAATACTCCACTGTATGTTTGTGTGTGTGTGTGTGTGTGTGTGTGTGTGTGTATATGTACAACAAGCACATGACAGAAATTAGATATAAAATCCCAAGTCCTGGGGTGCCTCGGTTATATATATATATATACACACATATATATATACATACATATATATATACACCGCATCCATTGATGGACATTTGGGCTCTTTCCATACTTTGACTATTATTGATAATACTGCTATAAACATGGGGGTGCATGTGCCCCTTTGAAACAGCATACCTGTATCCCTTGGATAAATACCTAGTAGTGCAATTGCTGGGTCATAGGGTAGTTCTAGTTTTAGTTTTTTGAGGAACCTCCATACTGTTTTCCAGAGTGGCTGCACCAGCTTGTATTCCCACATCAAAACTTTTTTTGTTACTATGTATGGTGACAGATACTAACTAGACTTACTATGGGTGATCATTTTAATATATACAAATACTGAATCATTATGTTGCACACCTGAAACGAATGTTTTATGTCACTTAGACTTCAATAATAATAATAATAATAATAATAATAATAAAAAGATTACTTAAAGCAAACACAACCAGATACATCAGAATGAACACTAAACTGGCAGAAACCTTCTAAGGAGAAGGCTTTTACACACTTGCTTACCATTGTTCTTCTCACTGTCGGCAGGTTTCATCTGTATAGGATGATGCATCTAAAAAGGAAAACACACAGATACTATCACTGTACACACTGAAGGCATTCAGAAAGATAAGTGAGGACTCTAAAGGAAATACCAAAACCAGAGCCTTAAGAGTTCTCTCTAAACTCACGTCTGCCTCAAGATAATTTTTTCCCAAAGTATCAAAATAGAGTATGAATCAAGAGGTTAAAATTCTTTTGGTTAAGAGAGAACTACATGACCTTCAGCCTATGTTCTTTGAAATATTCCCTTTATGTCCTCCTTTACATCAATTTCTGTGGCAGTTACTTTTTCCCCAAGATGGCTTTCAGTGTGGGCCTGACACCTATAAGTATGTTCCATGTATTAAAACCACCACAGTTCCACTTCCCAGTAGGAGCTTTCTTACCCCTGGTAGGACCTTCATGTTGTGAAGAGCATTCTGCGCCTCTAATGCAGCTTTACGGGTGTAAAATGTAACAAAACAGCACCCTGCAATAAACAAGATTTCACAAAATCAAACCAGTCCTTTGAAAGCAGGTAATTCCTAGAGTACTCCCTCCTCCACAGACATACTGGAACTTCAAAGAGAAGACTGGGTATATTAAAATTGGCATCCCTCCCCCCAAAGAGAGAAAGGGGGGGGGGGAGGGAAAGAAGCAGAAAAACACCCTACACTACTTTCTATTCATTTTCTATATTGTTATAGTCTTCTGCTTCTACTAAAATTCTTTAGCTGCTCCCATAAACTTCTCTGGGAAAGATAACTTCCCTTGCAAAGGTAACAGTACCATGCCATTCAACGTACCCTACCTGGAGCACCAGGGAGTGTGCTGGGCAAGACACTCAGAACAAATAAAAAAGGAGCCTTGCACTCACACCTTGTAGTCTACCAGGAACTCATTCTTTCTCAGAATAAATCAATCCTTATAGTCAATTTCTACCATACGCATCAAACATAATAATTTATTAAATTATAAAATGACTAAAGAGCAAGGAACTCTTAATACCTTTTTTGGACCCTTGGTCCTCATCAAATATAATTAAGATTCTAACAGCACATGGCACTAAGGAGATTTGTAGATTTTGTGATTTGTATCTTTATTAGGGATAGGAGGGGAGAGGTGTGTCTCTCATGGGGCTCATCGTCCCATGAGATACCATATAGATTCCTTTCAAAATCACCCTGCAATTAAGATTTTAAAGTACTGCATGTTCTACTGCCAGTCGTTAATATAAAGGAACTATAATACTTTATATTTTTGGTTAACTATACACATAGAGAAAGTAATTTATCTGCTTCTTGATCCTCTGCTCTTAAGCTGGCTTCAAACCTAACAATCCTGCTTGCTCACATCTGCACTGTAGACCAGCTTCCACAGAAAATTATTCTAACATCGGTCATTTGGAAAAGAATATTGTATGTGCATGTAATAGGGCAAAGCTAGTGCCTCTTCTACCATTGCTCCCATAAAGCTTCTACTCTGCTAGGCATTTCTGGAAGCAACGCAGTCTTTCTTCCATTCATTTGTAGGCTACAACAAACAGGTTACCTAAAAACAGGTCCTTCCTGGTTGCTAAGCCTTCCTATGAAGACTCTGCAAACACTAACAGAAATTCATAGGTACAGTGTAGATAGTGCCTTCCTTTCAGCTTATTCTAGCCAAAACACCAAAGAAAACTTTATGTAGTTAGTTTACTTCAACTTTATTTTTGCCATTGCATCCATAAGATCAAGAGACATTCACATTTAAAAAAAGAGAGGGGCGCCTGGGTGGCTCAGTTGGCTAAGCACCTGACTTCGGCTCAGGTCACGATCTAGCAGTTCATTGAATTCGAACCCCACATTGGGCTCTGCACTGACAATGCAAAGCCTGCTTCAGGTCCTGTCTCCCTCTCTGCCCCTCCCCTGCTCTCTCTCAAAAATAAACATTAAAAGAGAGAGAGTGAGACAGACTCTCACATGAGTTTGTCTCTTAAATTTAGAGCTCTCACAAAGGACCATCTACGATCCAATTTACAAGTTATCCTCATGATATCAACTTAACTTTTTATTTTTAAGCCATTAAATGTGTTTGGGCTGGAAGATGTAACTATTCTAAAAGGAAAGCCCCTTTGGATGTGACCACAGGAACATTCCGGCAATGAGAGACAGCAAGCACATGACAGAAATTAGATATAAAATCCCAAGTCCTGGGGTGCCTGGGTGGCTCGGTCAGTTAAGCATCTGACTCTTGATTTCGGCTCAGGTCATGATCTCACAGTTTGTGGGATCAAGCCCTGCGTCAGACTCTGAACCGACAGCATGGAGCCTGCTTGGGATTCTCTCTCTCTCTCTGCCCTTCACCTGCACATGCTCTCTCTCTCAAAATAAATAAAATTAAATAAACAACAACAACAAACAAAACACCAACCCAAAGCCCTTACCTTTGCTCTGAGGAGGGTTTTGGCTCCTATCCCTTAGGACATTGATTTCATAGACAGCACCATACTGTTCAAAGAGTTCCCTCAAGTCCTTCTCAGACCAGGTTCTTGGAACCTGGCCCACAAACATCTTGATAGCATCAAGATCCGGTTGGTCTGGGTGGTCCAGGGTGCCGTTCATTTTCTTTGAGCTGCATAAAACAAAATATAGCTTCTATTATGCATTCATGGTGCTTTCCAGGGAGATGTTTCTTTTCTTTAAAGATCTCAACTACTTCCTAAATAAGTCGGGAGAAAGAATTCTACTTCTTTTCACTACAGTCATTCAATTTACCAGAGTTCTCTGGTCTTCCCCTTAGCCATGGCCATGCTTTCCATTAGATCCCAAACTGAAGTCACCATTCTGATTAGGGCATTCTGGGTTTTAACTAAGTAATCAAATGTCACTCAATCCTTGTCTAGCCTGAGAATTCTTGTAAGAACCTAAGAGGCAAACTTCCTAAAGCAAGTTTTAGTGGTTTTGAAACACAGTTAACAAAACTCTTAAAAATGTGCATAAAAATCACAATGGACTGTTGATTAGTGGGTAAGATGCAGGACTCCCCTCGTATACAATGACAGGTGACAAGTCTTTTTTCAGCAGATGTTAGAACAAAGCACTTGATTTCCAAGGCCTAAGCTAAGAACAGAACAGAAAGAATGTCAGCCTTTGAATGTTGCTGTCTCAGTCCTCGACCCAGTGCTCTTAAGTCATGCTTCCAAGACCAAAACAAAGCTTCGCCTTTTAAACTTTCACAAATGATTGTTATATAGACAATGACAACACCATCCTAGGGTTTTTTGTTTCTGAGTTATCCAACTTACTACTAGTTCTCTAAGACTGTACCAGTTAATTCCCTTACCAAGTAAACCATTACAACATCCACAAACTCTCGCAATCCTATCACATCAAACTTGTAACACTCCTGCTTTAATACCTTCATTTTAACCCTCCCACTGCCAAGAACCTAGAGGGATTCCTGGACTACAAACGTTTCCACTCAGAATGAATCAAAGTCTTTCTCCTACCACTGTAGCTCAAGACTGTATCTTAGCATTTATCACAACCATTAACACCTTAAGTTCCAAACAGCCAGCATGGCTAACTTTTCTGTTAGTGCATGCTTAATCCAGAAATCACTTCATCATATTCAAATTTGCCACGTCCTCGGGGCGCCTGGGTGGTTCCATCGGTTAAGCGTCCGACTTCAGCTCAGGTCATGATCTCTCAGTTTGTGAGTTCGAGCCCCGCGACTGGCTCTGTGCTGACAGCTCAGAGCCTGGAGCCTGCTTCCGATTCTGTGTCCCCCTGTCTCTTGGCCCCTCCCTTACTCATGCTCTGTCTCTCAATAATAAATAAATGTTTAAAAAAAAAACAAATTTGCCACGTCCTAATATCAACCCTAAATAAAACACTAGTTTCCTTTAAAGGAAAAACAACAGTTTTTCTACCAGTGCTATCTTCTGAACAATATTTGAAGATACTTGAGAATGCTGGATCTATGAAGGTGGTTTAACCTCTGTATTTTAATTCCTACTTTTAACTGAACACCCACAGGAACTATTTACATATTGCCTTGGCTGAATCTAGTACTAAATATCAAAAGCTGTAAGGCAAATGGCATATAGACCAACTCTTGCTACTATGTCTGGAAAGGTTTCCCCATGTTCTTTCAGGTAAATTTAGTCTGTTTCGTCAGGACTCAAACAGTACTAAATTTCCCCCTTCATTATAGTATTTACCACCTTTTAGCATAATCTGCCTATATCTAGCTCTCCCAATTAGACTGAGAGTTCCTTGAAGGCAGAAACTGTTTTGTTTGCTATTCATTCTTACAGTCACACCTGGCATAGCACCTGGTTCAAAGTAAGTCCTCAGATGTGTGAGATGGGAGGAATTTCTTGTCCTCAACAATTCCCCCTTTAATTTAAGCAACTAATCCTGATAAAAATAAACACTGTGCACAAAGAGGGCTCACAAAGAGCAGCTGTTATCTCCTGTGATTATTTGTCACCAGATCAATCTACCCCAAGTGTTTTGAAATGCATTATTTTATTGGTTTTCCTTTAGTTTTGAATTACTAAATTCAGGTTGTTGTAAAAATATAATGGGGCTCAGTCGGTTAAGCGTCTGACTTTGGCTCAGGTCATGATCTTGCAGTTCATGGGTTCGAGCCCCATGTCTGGCTCTGTGCCGACAGCTCAGAGCCTGGAGCCGGCTTTAGATTCTGTATCTTCTTCTCCCCCTAGCTCACACTCTCTCTCAAAAATAAACATTTATATATATATTTATATAGATGAAACGTAGTCACTTTTAGAAGGTAATCCCAATGTTCTAACAAACCACGCTATGATTTAAAAAAAAAAAAAAAAAAAAAACCCAAAACTCTATGACTAACGAAACAATGGCTGTCGCTCCCAACAACCTGCCTCTAACAAGTTTAATTACCAGTTTTAATATCATTTTATTAAAATGTTGCTGGTCTTTAATATTTCCATCCTAGGGAGGGTTACAGGGTTAACACAGAACCCCCAAATGGTGCTCAGAATATGTTTTGATAAGAATGTTGACACTACTTTTGAAAAGAGGCAGGGGTTTGCTGATTTGTAATTATATTGAAGGCAAACACTCTGTCCGTTCCTTCTGTATTTGTGTGCCATTTCTAAATTTTCTACATCACTGTTTAGTGCAAAAGAATCATCAGTAATCAACATATGTGAATTACGGTTTATTTAAAAGTTCAGTGGAGACTCAGCATTCTAGATGAATACCCTCCCTTTCTCTCTTTACTCTCCAAATCCTTCTCCATTTCTTCACATCCACCTACTCCATGAACCACCCTTTCCCTCTGTATATACCAATTCATTTGCCAGAAGAATCTTCTGGACCAGTGCTATTCAAAGTGCCAAGGACCAGGGAAAATCTTCAAATTTAACCCTTTAGAAACTCCCTCCCCCAGACCCCCATTTGGAGAGAGACCGCAAGCAGGGAAGGGGCAGAGAGGAAAGAAAGAATCCCAAGCAGGTCCCTCACTGTCAGTGCAGAGCCCGATGCAGGGTTCAAACTCATGGGCTGTGAGATCATGACCTGAGCTGAAGTCAAGAGTCGGCCACTTAACTCACTGAGCCACCCAGGTGCCCCACCCCTTTAGAAACTTTTATAGAAACTGAACTAGGTAACTTTATATATATTCAATCTAATAATAATTAAAAGATACAAAATGCAAGCTTATACCTTATTATCTTGTCTTCCTACTTGACTGTTTTTATTGTATTTTAGAAGTCAGGTCGTGACAGGCTTAGGACATGGTTCTTCACCAGTCTGAGAAGCACTTCTAGAGCACAGCAAATTACCAGGCCATGTTGAAGATGCTGTGGACATCATGTAACCGGAATGTTGCACTGACTTATTCTTTCCTCTAATAAATCCTGGGCACTTATACAGTTATACAGGCCAGACACTATGTGAAATGTGGTATATATTGGTGAATAAGGAAAACATCATTATAAACTTTTATTGTGTCAGAGGAAATGAACAACAATGTTCTTCCATCCTCAATTTCCTCACATATTTCCAGCATGCATGTTGTCCTTAGAAGTAACCACTGCACAAAAAAGTCACCTGGGAACAAGACTCTCAGTGTGATATGCCAAGGACCCCACGTCATCAAGGTGTGGCATTTACTCTACATATCACTAAAAACACTCTCAAATGTGTGCCTTACCTCCCCATTGATGGAGAGCTCCTCAGAGTCAGTGATCATGAATTACTAATATTTATTATGCCTACTCAAGAACCAATGAATTCAGCAGCCCCCTGGAGAAGTACCTATACTATCCCTGTCATTCTTAAGAAGCAAGTCTATGGATATTCTTACCCTCTGTGAAATTACTGACCTGGGAGCAGGGTGGGAGAGTGGAAAAGCAGGGAATGAGGGAAACAAGGAAGGAAGAAGAGAGATAAGGAGGCAGCAAGTGTTTTAGGGGAGAGGCATGGCACCAACCACCTTGTTTTACGTTTCTGCTTCTAGCAGCAACTAGCAAATCATTAAAAATGAGAAAATGTGAAAAATCAGGACCAGAGGCTGCCTTGTCTACCTGGATTCTTGATGGAACATGCTATAGGAAAGTAAAAAAGAGAACCATTTTGGAAGAGAAACAGGAGAGACAAAACTAAGAGCTTCATTTTCAAAGCACACATTTGTTCAGAATTCTTAAACCCTCTCTTCTTTCTCTTATCTCCCTCTCAAAACTTCCTGGCCCCAGGCCCAGCTCAGGGGGGCAGAGTTAATGTCTTGTCCCACTTTTTCCCCATCCCCTGGCTCCACCTAACTATACCAGTGGGGTGAACCTTAACCCAACAAACTGATCTACCGGGTAGCCAGAAATCTAAGACCTATGCTTAAAACAGAAAGGCCTGGCCAATCAAGCTCCTTACGGCTTGGCTTTACCGAGCAAGACAATAGCCACTGGCCACATGTGGTTACTGCATAGGATAAGGAGAGGCAGAGAACATTTTTATCATAACAGAAAGCTCTATGGCACAGAACACTGCTCTACAGAACCTGGAACTGGTTAACAGAAACAGGCAGTGATGAAGTCAGAATTCGGGAAGCTGCAAGCAGAGACAGCCTAAGGTGACAAGGTAAAAGGGCAGTGGCAAGAGATAAGAGAGGTCATGCTACAACATGGACATCGATGAAGCCTGAAAACATGATGCCAAGTGAAAGAAGCCAATCACAAAAGGCTACACATTGTGTGATTCCATTTATATGAAATTTCCAGGACAGACCAATCTATAAAGATAGAAAGCAGGTTAGCAGTTGCCTAGGAATGGGAACTGGGGGTGCAGGAGGATGACTGCTAATGGGTACCAGATTTCTTCTTGGGGTGATCAAAGTGTTCTGGAATTAGACAGCGGAGGCAGTTGTGCAACTTTGTGGACACAGTAAAAATCACTGAATTATGCATTTAAAAGGATAAATTTTATGTTATGTGAATTATATCTTAATCTGAGAGACAAAGAGAGACGGAGCAAGAAAACGGGATGGGAGGGAGAATGGCAAGGCAAAGCCATGCTGCAATCAAGCAGCAGCACGTGCAGTGAGGACAAGAGAACGTGTGTCCTGGGTCAGAAAGAAAGGATTTTCTAAGTCTTCCAGAAAGTTCCTAATTACATTACAGTCCAGCCCATGTGTGCCCTTACAAAAAACCCCTTTCACATATGCTAGCTCCAGTGGGTATCTGTTCTTTGCAGCCAAACAGGCTGGCAAATACTACCTTTACATCTGCTCAAAAATCAATTCCTTGGGTGGGAACAAAATGAGTAAAGGAGATTAATAAATACAAATCTCCAGTTAATTAAGTCATGGGGATGTAATGTACAGCATGGGAATATAATAAATAAAACTATTAACTTTGCAGGTGACAATAGACTTACTGTCACGACCATTTCACAACGTACACAAATGTCAAATCACTGTGCTGCATACCTGAAACTAATACAATACTGTATGTCAACTATACCTCAATAAATTAAAAAATAATTCCCAAAACCTTTCATTACTCATTTTTTTCCACTCAACCCTTCTCATTACCTGTTGACCTCCATTTGTTCATTATACAAACAGAAAAATTTTGGATACTTACCAATCCCCAAGAGGCATAAATATTTGTTGCTTCCCAATCTTCAGCCACCACCCACCCCTACCAGGTCCCTCTGGCTCAGATACTGTGCTGTGGAAAACCGGCACAGAAGAACATCAGAATAAAAAGGACCCAGAAACACTGGCCTGAGTTACTTACCAACTGTTCTCTAGTGAGACAAAACTGTACATATTCTGGAAGGAAGGAATTTCCTTTTGGATAAAGGGAGATCTTCCTGTTAGTTGGGATGTTAGGTATTAGAAAAAGCTCTTAATAAAGGTTAAGTCACCTTTCAACAACTAAACAGGCTAACAATGCTTGTGAAGGTTTTCAGCCTTCTTCCCTGAGAAATGGAGATAACACCTAGAGACCTTATTTCAGTAATTATCTTTAATTATTAAAAACAAACAAACCTCACAGGGCTTATCATTCATTCAACTGTATTTCCTAACCTCCTACTATGTGCCAGATACTACACACTCGAGGGGCTATAGAAGGGGACTGAGCAGTACCTGTCCTGAAGGTGATGGCACCAAACAAGTGGAAGAACACAACTATAAGGACCTACAAATATTTTCACGGATGCTTAAAAGTTCTGTGGGGGAAAAAAATGGGTATGATGGTTTTATTGTATTTGGAGGAGGAGGGCAGGGACTTAAGCTGAATGGACAAAGGGGCTGGAAACAGTGCTGTATAGAATGGAGTGATGTGAAAATGGTAAGAACTCAGAAAAAAGAGAAGAAGGTAAGATAACATTAGGTAAAAAAAGGACTTGAGAAACTTAGGGGAGAGTACACATTTTAAAAGATTAGGAAAAAAGAGAGAAAACATTAGAAAATCACGGAGAATAAACAGATACATTGGAAAGATGCCCTGAAGAGCTTTTCTTGTGATACTAACAGGCTTGGACTTTATTCCAAGATTCTTTTTTTAAGGTTTATTTATTTTTGAAGGAGAGAGACAGAGTGAGAGCAGGGGAGGGGCAGAGAGAGAGGGAGACACAGAATCTGAAGCAGGCTCCAGGCTCTGAGCTGTCAGCACGGAGCACAACATGGAGCCCGAACTCACAAACTATAAGATCATGACCCGAGCTGAAGTCGGATGCTTAACCAACTGAGCCACCCAGGCCCCGCTATTACAAGATTTTTAAACAAGGAAGTGATCGGACTGGTCTTTTAAAGACAACTGACAATACAGAGGATGAAATAAAAGTGGGGAAATAAAGAGATTTTTGCACAAACTAGCTCCTAAGATTAGGGCCCAGTCTCAGGCAATGCTGAAAAATTTGGGGGCAGAACCCACTAGAAATTGGAGATAACCCAATGAAAAAGATGAGGAAAAGAAGTTACTGATCCCTCTTAGGTTCTAGTACAGTCATTTTGGGAAAGTGTTTTTGCACGGGGAAGTTCAGGGGACATTTGGGGGAAAAATACAGAGATGTGAGAATCAGAAAAGCAATCGGTACCCCCTTAAGCCAAGGGAAAGCTAAAAGGGACTGAGCTACAACTCCTAGAGAACACCCATTTCCTAGGGTACAAGCAAAGTAAGAGAAACCAGGGAAGCTGAAGAGCAGTCACAGCAGAATCAAGGACACTGTTAAAAGTAAGAACAGGAACTACAGTTCAGGTCCCCAGCCCTTCCATAGCTCCTCCAGCCATTCTTCTCTTTTGCAGGAAATTTTGAAATAGATACATTGCTAGATCACATTACTGGGCAAAATCACTTGAGAGAGAAAACTACTGATGTCAAGTCTCCTGCTAAAGAGTACGAATTAAAAGAAGGGCTGAGAACCCAACAAAAATGTGGCAAACACACCATTCTCACGAACTTTCTTCTTCCCAAATCTGTGTTTTGGTATATGGTGCCCATGAGAATGGGCCCAAACACTTGCAATAATGAAAGAAGTCGATGGGTACCTGCTCCATGACACCTGAGGCAGCCTGGTCTAGGGGGCAAAAATAAAAAGATTATCATTAAACTTGATTTGAGGTCCAAAGCCGACACCAATTGTCCTCAGGCAAGTCAGTTACAGCCTCTCAACTGTTTCTCATCTGTAAACAGAGGCAACAGCCTGTGCCCAATTAACCTCCCAAAGCTTTTGAGAAGATGGAAGACTAAAACAAAGGCAAACATACTTGGGAAAACATGCTCCAACCGCGTGCTCCCTGATCACCTCTGACAGAATGACCTGTATTCAGTCCATTAGCTCTCAAACTTCAGTGTGCATGAAAACCACATGGGGCATTGCTAAAATACAGATTCTGGGGCCTTTTTCTAACATCAGAATATCTGGGCATGGGTCCAGGAATCAGCATTTTCATGTTCCAGGTGACTTTCATGCAGTGTTCCGTGATCCAGACTTCATGGGATACTGAATTAGTTTAACCTCTTGAAATATGAGAGAGCAGGCTGAGGAAAAATACTGTAACTAAGGACTGAACAAAGGCGGTGGCAAAACAGAGAGAAACTGTTACAATGAAAGAGAATTTGAGCCACAAAGTCCTAGTTCTAGGGACATATATCTGGTATGTGGGAGTATTTTGATAATATATATTAAGTCTTTATGATGGCATTGATTTCACCTGTTATCTACAGCTATAACAAAATTTTAGCAGTAAAGAGCTTGCATAAAAAGACAAACCTAAATTACCATTATTTTGGACACTACAGAGAAGGCATAACATCCGTATCAAATGAGTGAGCCAGCTAACTTTGAGGTCCCCCAAACTATTCCACAGAGAACTGTTCAAAATCTGCTATCATCCACACCTGCTACAGATAATCCCAAGGTAGATGGATTTCCAACGGAGGGCTATACTGAAGGACTTAGACTACTGCCTGTTATCTAGGGAATATTCTACCATTTAATATTCTTGGCTTTGAATAACCTAAGGCTCATCTGCTTGAGGTTTCAAGATACTTTGAAACCTAGTTTAATTAACTGAAAACAAGAGTTAGAAATGTGTTCTTCACGAAGTTCAGAATTCAGGTTCCCTGAAGCTACAACTCAGGACCAGGTTAGCATTTTAGCTGTGTACAATGATAATGTCACTTACTAAACAGTATTTTAAACTGATTAGATTTCTTGTTCCCATGTTGAAAATTTGGGCAAACTGCCAATCAAAATTGATACAGTTTTGCTGAGGAGGGGAGGGGAAGAGCACACATCTGACATCCCTGAAATCATGTGTTGTGTTGCATTTTGAGTTTGACTAGGAAAAAATCAGGGCCCAGGGATACAGTTTAGATGCCAATACAGCATTCTGCATACATTACTAAATACACTCTAGTAACCTGTCTCCACTGTGACATGAGTCTAAGAATTTGATGTAAATAAATAACATCCCAAAAGATTGTTTGAAATTGCATACCCAACACAAAGCAGTAAAGCTAAGGTTTAAAAAAAAAAAAAATGCGTTGGAATCTATCACATGGGGAAACACTACAGCTTGCTTGAAGGGACTGGAGCCAGCACACTTGAGTTGATGTTGCTGCTCATATATCAAATGTACCCTTTTGTACAGAACTTAGCTACAGCCCCAAGGAAATCAGTAGTAAGGAGACAGAATCAGAGTACAATAGAAAATAATAATACTGTGGACTTTGGCTTCCTCACCCAATTTTTTTCTTCCCTCTTTTAGGGAAAGGGACCAGTTTTACCAAATAACAAAGAAAACAGCCCAGTTCCTCTGCTTATGATAAAAATTAGACAACAAAAATACTTACACAGGACTGGAATTCAAAGAGCAATGATCCACCATCATTTCTGGAAGGAAATCCAACTTAAACGCAGCCATCACCTCACTCTCCCCTTCAGAAGCCAATGATATTAACTTGCTGCACTTGTCTGATCCACAAATACACACAGCTTTAGCTTCCTGGGCCCCACAAAAAACACAAAGTGGAAACAGGAGCTCAGGGAAACCAGCAATAAGTGCCACAGAAACAGGCAGGACTGGGGAGGGGAAAGGGAGTACTGGATTAAAAGGGGGATGTGAGCATGTGAAGGGAGGCTCAGCCCGGCACACAATGAAAGTGCTGATGCGCCAGGCTGGGTTTGTGTGATTTTCCCTGGCGAAGCAGTACTAAGTGCACTGTCAGATAAATAGAGTGTCAGATCCATGAAGATAGCAGTGGCTAACAGAGCAGAAGTAACACTAACTTGTTTCACATCTTCAAACTCCTTTCTGCAAATCAGGTTTTGAGGGGCCCCAAGGCCTGAAACTACCTGAAGCAAAAAAAGAAAAGAAAAAAGAAAAAAAAAGAAAAGAAAAGAAAAGAAAAGAAAAGAAAAGAAAAGAAAAGAAAAGAAAAGAAAGGAAAGGAAGGAAGAAAGAAAAAAAAAAGCTCACCTCATGTGGTCTGAAAATGGTTTTGGAAGGAAAAACTAGGCTGTTGGCCCTGGTTTAAACTTAGTTTTCCATGTGCCAAAGGCAGCAATGAGCACAGTGCTGGGTCCACACTAACCTCAGAAGAGTCACATAAGTAGTGGTTCAGACCATCGGAAGCAGGCCAGAGGCAAGCTGGCTAAAGAGCTGGTCACCAAAAACTTAAACTGTTCACATACTACCACTTGCACTGGACCAACCTTGATTTCTTAATGGTGCGGAGAGCAGAGTGGTTACCTAATGGTTCCTCATCAGAATGAAGGACTTTTTAAAAATTCCTGCTTCAGTGATACTCATTAGGTGGCACAGGGAAAGTTTCTTTACCCTGAATCTTATTTTGCCAGAAAATTTAAAAAGTAAAAATGAAAATGGGATAGTAATATTCTGCCCTTTGATAGAGTACTAGGAAATCATGTCTTTTCTGTTGTTTGACCTTTCCGGAGAAACAAAAAACCAAAAACCATCAGAGTGATGATGAAAAAGAACAGGGACCCACCAGGAACACACACTCAAATGTTAAGGGAAGGACGGAGGAATGCAATCTTAGTCTCTTCATTCTCCGTCCTCCTTTAAACTGATGTTAAAACCAAGATTAATAAATGCACACATAAAAATTCTATTATGGGTGAGCAGTGGAAATGGATATACTTAGCAGTCGAGGCAGATGTGGTGCTCCCGTTCTCAATTTAGCTTCCCATCCTCCAGACAACAAGTGGTGGCATTTCAATATTTAGGCAGTGACTCTAAAACTATGTCTCTGAAGGCTCCCAAGCTGCACAGGCCTTCTTTCCCATTTTTATCATTAGCATTGCCTTACCTCAAAGATTTCACTTCACTCAAGCTCAGTTCACAACACAGGGAATTTTGAAAAAAGGAAGTTATGTTCAGCCTGTAAAGAGGTAAACAAATGAACTCCTAAACGTATAGCGTTACTTAAAAACAAAAATAATGAAAGGCAACATGTCACTGTATGGGCCTAAATGTTCTAGACTGGCTAACAGTGCCTGACCCCTATCTGCATCCAACCAAGGAACTGTGTCTTCTGTTCGAACATGCAAACATAACCATCCAAAAGTTAGAACTAGAATAGAAGCTAACTGCTTTTGTATTTTGTCAGAGACCCTGGCTCCTGTAGAGACACAAGCGGCAGGAGCTGTCTTCCATCCTGCTAAAGGAGGAAGCCAACCCAGACTGCAGTGAGAGGAGACTGCAACTGGCACATGGCACACGGGTTGCCAGGCGCTGACTGCCGGACAGGCAGGAGACAGTAACCCTAGCTGGGACTGGTTAAGTTACTGGTTAGGTTTGTCCTAGTTTCTCCTATGCACACTGGAGCTGATCACATGCTTCTTCCTACAGAAAGCTATCAGGACCAACAAGTAACTTTGTGAGGTCAGTCAACAACCAAAATTGGGTTCTTTTTAGTTCAAGGATTCTTTTAAAAAGGAAATCAACAAATTTTAAGATAATTTCGCTGGTTACTGTTATGCTTTTATTATTCACTAAAAATATTATCTAATTCAATTTCTATTTTAATCAGAATCACATGCATAACAAGAGAGCATTTAATGTGAAAGAGTTTACTGAGCAGCCAGGCACTGCTCAGCATACTGTAAAGATGTGCCCTCCTTAAGTAATTTTTGTCAAGCCAAAGCTTGAAAATCACCAGTTTAGAGTAACGTTTTAAAATCCATTTTATGATGTATAAGGCAAGACTGCTTTAAGAACTTAAAAGATGGAAATATTATTACATGAAGGAGGGCACTTCTCTTTAGGCAGGTCACAAGAGTCATCTCAGTATAATAAAATTCAACATGCTTGTGGGAAAAGAAAGCACAGAAATTAATCATAAGTCACAATTTTAGAAAAGGATTACAAAGTTAAATGATGATAAAAACAATTATTCAAATACAAAAATGCAGATGTTAAGGGGAAATTAAAAAGAATTAGCAGTTATTCACAGAAAACTGCCTGTAAGTTGTTTTTAAATTTCTGATTCAGAAACACATTTCAAGCTTTTCCCACAAAGGATGCATTAGAAATAAAGAGATGGCAGGAACGGTTATAACCAATGGTCTGCTACAAGAGGTAACTTTCCCTCAGTCCCTTTTTACCGTGTGTCCTCTCATTGTGAGTTTATACACTCAAGGTTTCCTCTTCTTTCCCTTGTGGTCTTAGTTTTCTTTGCTTTGAATATTCTCTACTTCTTTTCTAAGGGCAACAATTCAAAGCCCAATGATGTTAGGGTAGGGGCAATCAGCCTGCCATAACATTAAGAACCAAAATCATTAAAACTGATCAGCAGATAAGGGAAACCCTTTAAAGAACAGCACAGCCTGCATTTAGAACATCGGAGTGGAATAAACAGTTTAAAAACTGGACTAGAAGTGCCAGAAATCACAGCAGTCGTTTCGTCAAAAGAGTGAAAGAGCAAAGAAAAGCATAGTTGAGCAAAAAGGCCCAGGTGGCACATGCGAACGTCAGGCTGTCTATCTTGACTGACATAACCAGGGAGGAGTTCAATGACAACTGAAGGGATTTTATACTTCTAGCTCAATAATCTAAATGTGTTTTGAAGGGCAAAAATGTGAAGTCTGGTTATATGAGCACAGAGGAAATTAGAGCTTACTGCCAAATTATAAAAGAGAACCTATGTCATTAAAAATCACCATCAGTGTATATGAGAAAAGTGTAATAATCTACGAAAAAGTCATAACCTCAGACAGTTAAGTGAACTGGATATTTCCCCCCAAAGCTTCTGGTAGTTAGAGGATAGAAAGGTTGTAGAAAAGAAGTAAGCAACTGATACCACTTGAAAATAACCAACCACACTTAGAATTTTTAGCTTAAAACCTTTATGGGCTTGAATTTCACTTCAAAAATTGAGTACTTCTAATATGATCAATTGGGAGCCTCCCAGAGCTCCCAATCCAGTACTTTGCATAGGCAAAAATATACTGCGCTGCCCCTCCCCTGTGTGCACTCTCTCCCAAAAATAAACATTTAAAAATATTTTTTTTAATTAACATAAAAGGGGAGCCTGGGTGGCTCAGTCAGTTAAGTGGCCGACTTCACTTTGGCTCAGGTTATGATCTCACAGTTCATGGGTTCGAGCCCCTTGTCCAGCTCTGTGCTGACAGCTCAGAGCCTGGAGCCTGCTTCAGATTTTGTGTCTCCCTCTCTCTCTGCCCCTCCCCTGCTCTCGCTCTATCTCTCAAAAACAGATAAACATTAAAAAAAAAATTTTTTTTTAAATTATACTGACCAATTTATGTAATCATCTACTTGACATCTCACTTTGTGGGAGCTTTTTGTAAAAATGTGGCAGTTAATTTTTTAAAATGTTTTTTGATAGGCAACTCTTCATGCCCATGGGTCCTGTCCCTGTGCTTTAATAAAATCACCTTTTTGCACAAAAGCCCCAATGAGTTTCCAATAAAAGTCTAGACAATGAAAAAATTTCTGACCTCGGGATGGGGGTTTAAATGTTGTAAAACATTTTTTTTCTATTTCAAATCTATAATCACTGTAAGGCAAAAAGCACCAAGTTTAGTCATTGTTGTATGCAAATTGGTTTGATATTAAAATGATCATTTATGGTATACTGAGAGGATACGACAAGGCTAACGGGGGAAAACGAACACCTTTTTTGAAATCTAAAAACTTTACCATTTCCTCTACTGCCTCCTCCCCCAATCAGTGTCAAAGATAATGACTAGCAGAAAGATCCTCTTCTGTGCTTAGTTTTGTTGGCAAAAGTATAAACTCAAAGCCTCCCTTGGAGTTTCTGAAACTAACCCTGACCTAATAAAACTGTCCTGTCAAATTGTGACCACCCTTCAAACCAGGTCGTATTTTCTGATCCCAAATTGGTTCTGGAATTTAGTGTAATTCTTAGTTTGTAACAATATACTACGTAACTTTAAACTTTATTTCAGCTCCAGTGGTGATTAAAAAATCAGTATGTTGAACAAATTCTGATTCCAGGTGGGTAGTATTTGTGTGGAATCCACTAAGTTCTGTCCTCATCCTTATTCTGGTTTACTCAGGGTCTTCCAGTTTGAACTGGAATGGGGAAAGAAAGTTAGCCGAGTAGCTGCTGTGTGTACAAACACACACACACACGCACGCACGCGCGCGCGACTAGGCAACAGCTAGTTCAAGTGGGAGATAAGCCTGCTTTGGGAAACAGCTAAGGAGAAAGTTGAGAAAGAAAAAGAAAATATTTCTAGCCTCCTAGGAATAGGAAATTATACCCCATAATATAGGAAAAAAGCCATCACCTTTCTGAATGCAACGTTTTCAAATCTGCACAACAGGCCTCATGCAAGAAGGTTAAAGAGATGACCATAGAGCACACTCATCCAGCAGTTAGCCCATACCTGTGGCTTTACACCTCTCTGGACTATGTCTTCACTCTAAAAAACCAAGGAAAGAAAAATAAGTGGACCATGCCTACACTTCTCATAATACCAGAAATGTAGTTTCTTTCCAAAGAAATGCCCCCCTTTGTCACCATGGCTGAGGATTTAAAAAAAAAAAAAAGAAAAAAGGGGGGGGCACCTGGGTGGCTCAGTCAGTTGGGCATCCGACTTCAGCTCAAGTCACGATCTCGCGATTCGTGAGTTCGAGCCCCGTGTCAGTCTCTGTGCTGACGGCTCGGAGCCTGCTTCAGATTCTGTGTCTCCCTCTCTCTCTGCTTTTCCCCTGCTCACATACTGTCTCTCTCTCTCTCTCTCAAAAATAAAATAATTTTAAAAATTAAAAAAAAAGATAAAAGAACTCCTTCTCCCTCTCCCATTGTTAAAGTACACAATACCTTAAAACATAAATTGCATTTAACATCTCAAAGTTAATTTTAAAACACCATCAATTTAAAAGATGGGAAAGTAAAAGTACTAAAAGACTTAATACAGGTTTGTCCCTAAATATCACAACAAATAGCAAAACAAGGACCAGAACTTATGAGGCCGAATTTCAGTACATTTAGGTCACAAAAAAATCTCATTTTTAGCATCTGCTTTTGGATGAGAAACTACGAGAGAGCTAAAGGCTATATAATTCTTTTAGCAATTAAGGGTCATGTTATTAATGTGGAGAGACCACGCTATTTCCCCAAAGCAACCTTCCTGAATAGGCAGGTACCAGGCATAAAACTCTTCAAAGGCAACTAAGTTCCTGTCTGTATAAATGCATCTCAGTGGCCCTAGGGCGGTGGTGAACCACTGAAACCAAAAAAAATCAGAAGATGGGGAAGTTAATTGAAGCTAAAAGCAAACAGACGAACCACAAAACCGATTTGATTTATTTTTAAACATTATCGAACAATCTTGCAAGTAAAGATTGATTCTATAAAGAAAGCTGCCCAAATTCCTACAAACTTTCATGTCCACCCCTGCCGGCTATACTTCTGTCTGGCCCTGGGTAAAGACAGAGAACTGCCAAAAGTCATCAAGGATGAAGTCTACTTTGGAAAGTAAGAATTCTGAAAGACAAAGTGAAAACCAGAACTATGAGACACTGCACTCTACCTACCCTTCCTAAAGACAAAGAGGTTCCTGGTCCAAATAGATGCTTAAGTACTTAATTTGACTTTTCATATGGATCTACTTGGTTTCTAATTTTGCTAATGAAGTAGTGATGCCTCCAATCATTTTAAGGCAAAATCCAGATTAACAAACTTCTAAAAGCATTTTACTTGGACCTGCCTACATCATCAAAAATTATTAAGAGGAGGGGCGCCTGGGTGGCGCAGTCGGTTAAGCGTCCAACTTCAGCCAGGTCACGATCTCGCGGTCCGGGAGTTCGAGCCCCGCGTCAGGCCCTGGGCTGATGGCTCAGAGCCTGGAGCCTGTTTCCGATTCTGTGTCCCCCTCTCTCTCTGCCCCTCCCCCGTTCATGCTCTGTCTCTCTCTGTCCTAAAAATAAATAAACGTTGGAAAAAAAAATTATTAAGAGGAAAGGAACTTACATTTACTAAGTTCACAATACCTCACTTAATCCTGTATCATTATCATCATTTAAGGTGGGGACTACTCTAAGGATTTAGATGCTAAAATAATCTGCACAAGGGATTCTAACCCCAATGTGACCAGTATCTAGGAGGTACAAACTTTTACTGAGACAGTGTGTCTTGAGAAGGCTCTGGAATAGCAGTTACTACCTTGGACGGTAGAGAACAGGTTGAAGTCCTACTTGTTCATTTTATTCTATAAGAGGTAAAGGGCAAAGAAAAGAGCAGAGAGTCACGTTTCCCAAAATGTCATATGAAACGTGCACGAACAGTTGAGAAACACTGCTGTTGTGTGAAGCTGTTAGACCAGACTCAGGCTGCATCCTAGCTGGGGAATCTCCAGAAGCAGAGAGCAAAAGAGAGGCCTGAGATCATTACGAAGGGCCAATGTATAAAAGAGTGAGAGACACACGTCTAGGTCCCAGAAAACAAAGCAGCCCTAAAAGGGTTAAGGAACACCCTAATTGCCTAGCCAAGAGAAAAAAGAAAAAAAAATTCTTTAAAGAAACAAACACATTAGTAGATATTAATCACCCTACTCCTAAGTCATCAAAGACTTCTTAAAGGAAAACTCAAACACCCAAAAAAGGATCAGCACTCTCTTCCTCCACACAGATCCTTGTCACTTGAAGAAAGACGGTGGGAAGCTTAATACACAAGAAGGTATATTCTTTAAAAGCTTTGCCTTCCCAGTTTTGCTTTTCCTACATATTGTTGCCTTGTCTGTCAGAAAACAAATGCTTTGGGGAGAGAGGAAAGCTGAATGGAACCTAAAAGCGTTAGGTTTGTTTTTCACATCTTTCATTTCTGTGGGGAACCAAACAAAATGCCTAAGCTCTGTGAGGAAGCCTGGACTGCATTTGTCCTGTACCTCCTTGGAGCTCCACAGAAGTCTGTTTAAGATAATCTCCACCTTTCTCAATCACCATAAGGGGAGGTATAAAGGCAGTTCCAAAGAGAGGTGAAAAAGAGTTAAGGGGGGAAAGGAACACCAATGGCAGGATGGTGGGTGGTGGTGCACAAGGCAACAGAGGAAAGAAGGATGAAGAGCAAGCTAGCTCTGAGGAAAACAAGCAGTATTCACCTACTTGTGACATGTTAACATGTTCAAAACATGACTTCCTATGAAATTTTAAAACTGCACTTAGCAAGTCAGTGGTACAGGGAACTCTAAAAGGCAAACTACCTACTGCACAATTTCCCCAAGGAAGGATAAAATTATATTTGGTTTTGGAATATATCTTGGAATTCATATGATCTTGCCACGTTTTAAAGATGCAGTCATTGGGGCACCTGGCTGGCTCAGTCAGGACAGCATGGGACTCTTGATCTCGGGGTTGTGAGTTTGAGCCCCACGCTGGGTGTAGAGATTAATTAAACAAACAAACAAGCAAGCAAGCAAATAAAAAGATCCAAGAATGAGTGAACACCATTACCTCTCTGGACTGATATAAAAGCACTCAGATCTCCTACATGCCTTCCTTAGGACAGGCAAGATCATGAACCCTTTTTTCTTTCTTTCTCAGAATTTTCCGTTGGCCTATAGAGCCTGTATGTTTAGTAAGCGACAAAACAGTGTCCTTCCCAGAAGGATGGCCACTGCCTCACTCACCATCAGCAACTCTTACTAGTATGCACAGAATAACAAACTCTAGATACAGGGGCTGGCAGCAGGCACAGTAATGCTCAATGACCTACATACGAACTGAACTCATGACCTTGGCCTCATTAGTATGACTCACCAACTCAACAATTGTTAGTAAATGCCCTTGATACCTTGAAAACTTTTTTCATAAAAGGCTGGGAACTAATGAAGAACTGAACAACTATTCAGATTAGAGACTTCCAAATGTTTTTAAAGGCATAAGTGTTTCTTCCCTAAACATAAAAGTGAAGCTATTCAGGTTGTAGACAGAGGTGGGTAAGGTAGGCCCCACCTTTTGCCTTTCCTGTCCTCACGGTAACCCCAAATCTCCTGGAAAATATGAAACAAGGCCTGGATAATTCAATATAATAGATAATTCACCAATTTTATTATCCAGTTTTGAGATGAATAGTTTTTTGAACAGATTTTTCTGGCTTTAGAATCTAAAAGATTACCAGAAATCAAGGAGCTTCCAATGCCATCAATGGTAATAAACATGTGCATCCTTGGGTTGACAAAATATAGTATTTAAGATTTGCAAACCTTGGGGCACCTGGCTGGCTCAGTCAGTAGAGCATGCAACTCTTTTTTTTTTTTTTTTTTTTTTTTTTTTTTTTTGAGCATGCAACTCTTGATCTCAGGGTTGTGACTTGGCACAGAGCTTAATTAAAAAAAAAAAACAAAACAAAAACAAAAAACAGGAGAAGTAACTGTGAACCTCATTACCTAGAAGTAGTGAGAAATGTCCAGACATTTTATAAACTGGCAATGATTTTTTTTTTCATTTTAAATGTTTTTATTTATTTTTACAAGAGAGTGAGTGAGAGGGGAAGGGTCAGAGAGACAGAGGGAGACGGGATCTGAAGCAGGCTCCACGCTGACAGTAGAGAGCCTGATGCGGAGCTTGAACTCACGAATCCTGAGATCATGACCTGAGCCAAAGTCGGATGCTTAACTGACTGAGCCACCCAAGCACCCCTAAAGTAGCAATAATTTTAATAGGTAACATATTTTTGAGCCCTTACTGTATGCCATACAGTGTTTTGGGTGCTTTATATTTAATCCTCATACCCAGTCTATCTCCATTTACAGATGAGAAGACACACAAAGAAATGAAATAACTCTCAAGATCACGAGAATCCAGGCAATGAAGAAGCTGAAATATAAAGTCAGGCAGCTGGACCCCTGGGTGAAAGACTGACTCAAGTTAAAACTGTCCACAATGAAGATCATGCACACAGGCCACAGAAAAGACCTCAAATGAGGAGGACTATAAAGTTGAGTCTGACCATTTTTTAATGGCAAATCTTCTAAGTAGGTAAATATCCAAAGTCTCAACTGTCACAAGAGAAATACAATTAAGTGAAAACTTCCTGCTGTTAATCAGCAGATGTGGGCAAGTTCATCAACATCTTGATGTGTCAGCTTCCTCACCTGTAAAATAAGAGGACTTAACTACATACCCCCATAGGAACCAAATGGATGCCCAGAATACAACCAAGGCTACTGTACACATTTCTAACTGAAGAGGAAAGAGACCATAGGAATTACTAAGGAAAACTGAGCTCTTTTTAAAAATGTCTGTTACCTTTTAGACTGCTTTGCAATACTCTTGCTTCTTTCTTTTTCCTATTATATGGCTGGTTCAATAACAAGTTTGGGTTTAGTGCACCGGTAAACTGCACATCTGTCTCACCCTCGTATCCTACAAAGTCAAGTAACCAGATAAAAAGATCAACTGAGAAACTTTCCTGGCTAGCCCAGCTCATCATGATGCAAAACTCCACCAGGGACTGGTGCTAGAACCCAGTAGAGTTTGCCTGGTACGCCAATCTACCTGAATTCCTTAGGAACCTGTCGCAGGGAACAGTTGCCACCAGACTGTAATCCAGGACCCTGGACACATACACCACAACTAACAGTAGATAGAATCTAACGTTAAATGAAATAAAATGTGTGAAAGCACGCAGCAACAAATAGGTGGCCCAAGACAACGCAGAGAAACCATTAATTGTATCTCTCATATGTAACCTGTAGGTGGTTAGGTGGATTAAATAGGTACGCTGAAGCGCACAATAAATTCCCTGCAAGTCCCTCATCCCCAGAGTATCACCTTCTATTGTAATAAATGTCTCTATGTTGAACAGTCCAGGCCCTGCACTACATCAGGCTTAGTTCTGACTTGTCTAGATTAGTAGGGATAAAACTTAACACTTTCTCTGTGGGATCTAGAAAAATCATTTTCCCCCTTGTAAACACTTGCTCTGTGGCTACCATTTCCATGATTTAGGCTTAAATTTGGGGCTTCTGACTCTTTAGTGACTGAATCATCTATGTGTATTCCTTTTTCCTGATCCTGGTAGAGAAATTTATAAACAGATCTCAATCTTATCTCTTCTCCACTGGCCAGTATGTGCTCTTTAGCGGTAACAATTTTTTCCAGCTTTAAAAAACTGTGGTCAAAAACACATACATAAAAGTTACCCTCTCAACCAGTTTTCAGGTGTACAGATGAGTATGTTAATATTATTGTGCAACATGGAAACAATTTTTTTTTTAACTTTCCTTTTTCATCAAGATTCTTAATCTGGGGCCCTCACATCTCTTCAAAATCCACGTATGGGCTATGGGGAAAGGTAGGTCTATGAACACTACCCTATGATATTTTTTTGTTAAACTGCATAAAAACAGACACAGGAGGCTCCCTGAAGAGAGAATCCACAGCTCTCCTCAGGTGTCTAAAGGGCTCATGATTGTTAGAATATTCCCCTCTGACTCTCCTTGCTGCAAGGTGACAAAAAAGTTTGTCAAAGCCCAGATCTGATGTCATCTGCGTGATCCTGAATGAGTCACTTTTTTCTGGCCCTCAGTTTCCCGATCTGTAAAACTATATGACAGCACTAGGTTAATCCAGATTATCACTAAATCATCTAAAAACAGAATTCTGGGGCACCTGGCTGGCTCAGTCAGTGGTCATGTGACTTGATCTCAGGGTTGTGACTTCAAGGCTCACAATGGGTACAGAGGTTGCTTAAAAAATAAAATCTTTAAAAATAAAGTAAAATAAGGGGTGCCTGGGTGGCTCAGTCAGTTAAGCGTCCAACTTCGGCTCAGGTCATGATCTCGCTGTTGTGTGAGTTTGAGCCCCACATCCAGCTCTGTGCTAACAGCTCAGAGCCTGGAACCCGCTTTGGATTCTGTGTCTCCCTCTCTGCCCCTCCACTCCTCATGTGCTCTCTCTCTCTCAAAAATAAACATTAAAAAATTTAATTTAAAAAAAAAGTAAAATAAAAGCATAATTCTATTTTCTCCAAACTGATTTTACAAAGTAATCCAAATTCTAGTTTAGTCCCTACCACATGTGGGATACACCTGGGAAAAATTATGTGTAAACCTCATTTCTAAATTTTTGCTAATAAAATACTTCCTTTTTTTTTAAGTTATTTTATTTTATTTTATTTTAGAGAGAGACAGAGTGCAAGCGGGGGAGGGACAGGAGGGGGGGGAGACAGAATCTGAAGCAGGCTCCAGGCTCTGAGCTGTCAGCGCAAGCCTGATGCGGGGCTTGAACTCACAAACTGCTGACCGACTGAGCCAGCCAAGTGCCCCAATGAAACAGATTTCGAAGGCTACTAATTTGAGAACAAGTCATGAGTACTTCCTTTTCTATTTATATCCTCAGGATACCTGGAATAAAGATGACACATATCAGACCTTCAACTCTTGAAATGAATTCCCTGGTTTATCTGCTCTAATTTATAAATTTTTCACTAACATTTTTTTTTTTTTAAGTTTATTTACTTGAGACAGAGAATGAGTGAGAATCCCAAGCAGGATCCATGGTTGGACAGTGAGTTGGACGCAGGGCTTGATCTTACGATGCTGGGATCACGACCTGAACCGTAATCAAGTCAGATGCTCAAACGACTGAGCCACCCAGCCACCCTTCCCCACTAACATTTTCTTCAACTGAGATATCTACACATAAATATTTCAACTTTTTAGTAAGAAAACTGTCTTTTTTGGGGCACCTGGGTGGCTCAGTCGGTTAAGTGTCTGACTCTTTGTTTCGGCTCAGGCCATGATCTCACAGTTCTTGAGTTCGAGCCCCACATCAGGCTCTGCACTGACAGCATGGAGCCTGCTTTGGATTCTCTGTCTCCCTCTCTCTCTGCCCCTCCCTCATGTGCTCGCTCTCTCTCAAAAATAAGCATCTAAAAAGAAAACAAGAAGAAGAAAAAGAAAACTGTCTTTTTTCCCCATTAAATTGTGGTATTTGGGTAAAAACAGTATTGTGAGCAGTTCCTCCCTTTTTATAGAATATTAAGTATTCCCCCTTAATTTTTTTATTTCCTCAATTAAAATTTTTGCCTATTTATTCACGTTTACATAAAACCACATTCTGGTTCATTCCCTACCAGGGTTTTTTCTATGCATACATACTCCAATACATACAATTATTATCAAATTACAGATCAGACTGTATATACTATTGTTTAATGTACTTTTTTCACTTAACAATTACAAACATTTTCTTGTGAACAACCCATATTTAAGAATCAAGAGTCAGAACTGGCCTGAAGACAGACTTTTGCCAATACCATCCTTACCTTTATTTCACAACCAATAAACATAAAACCTGTTTCATAAGGCCAACATAATTATTAAATCTTCTGAAATTGCTACAAAAAATAAGTAGCACATTAAGGTTAACAGGGGTGGGTGAGTCTGGTTCTTTGTTCTTCCTTTCCTCATCTGCCCTCTCATCTCCTGTTTAGTAATCTTTCCATATGACTATATACATATCAAAACAAGAGGCATCCCATTTTGGAGGTGGTCAAATGAGACACATAGGGAATGCAAAATACATTTTTAAAAATCTCTGTTCCTACGTGGTCTCAAAATGCCTACAGACTCAAAGTAATTCTCAAATTCCCATTAAGAATTCCCCTTCTCCTGTGTGTTGATAGCTCGGAGCCTGGAGCCTGCTCCGGATTCCATGTCTCCAACTCTCTCTGTCCCTCCCATGCTCATGCTCTATCTCTCTCTGTCTCTCAATAATAAATAAACGTTAAAAAATAAATAAATAAATAAATAAAAGAATTCCCCTTCTCTTCCCCATACAGCTCTCCACTGGGGGCTGGAGTGGGGTGCAGGAATCTCATTCTGTCTTTTCCTCCTCCTGTTTCCCTGGCAGCACTGTCAGTCCTGGGCAACAAATTGCTGGATGTAGCAGTAGCAATTTACATATGGTAGCCAAGCTAACATGCAGCTTTCTTTGGGCAGAATTGCTAACTCTTCTATGTATCTTTCTAGTTTGAACCCAACGTTCCAGGCATATCAATGTTAAATATTTGCCTACTGGCCTCTATCTTCAGACACACGGAACCATGTACACAGAAGTCAGAGGAAGCAAAAATTCCCCATTGTGTGGAGAAGTAGGGGCTCTACGGACAAAGACGGGGCCTAGCTATAATCCAGCAGCTAATCCAAATCCAAGGGTTCAGTCATTCCACCTTCCCATAATATTCTTGTATCACTTGCTCAAATTTGGCATGTTCTAAGACCACCAGTTCCGCCTTAGTTTCCCTGCCCTGCCATAAGGCCAAATCTGTCTCATCTAGTGAGTCACTACTGCTCCTCTCTCCAAATGCATTTTGATTTCAGCCCACTTGTGCAGCTCATCAGGGCTGCACCATATGTTAGTACCATGTAGGCAGAATGTGACTAATTTTTTTCTAAAACACTGTCAGAGTTACTTTTAAAATTACCTTATAATCTTATGTCTCTTAAGACTCATTTCTATAATACATAACCTTCTGGAAATGACTATACAATTATTTTTCTGGGTGTTCAAAGGAGATTCTTCAGCATTTTCACTCCCATTTTTCAGACAAGGTTACTAAAGTGAAAAGAACGGATTAAGTGACCCACGTTCCACCACCAGCCAGTAAAGCTTGTACTTTCTAGAGTCATAGCACTCCACTTGTAAAATAAAGACAGTTATTAAAATGTGTTTTTTGGAAGGGTGGGGGATTCAAAATATTACTTTCTTTTAATTGTCTGAGGTGATTATTAAAGCTTAGCTATAACAACTACTTGCAACTAATTCTGATGACTAAATGGTTTCATGATCCATCTGAGTGGGTTTTTTTATAAAGGTTTATTTATTTTTGAGAGAGAGAGCGCACACACGTCCGCAGGGGAGGGGCAGAGAGAGGGAGAGACAAAGAATCACAAGCAGTGTCTGCACCAACTCACCGTGAGATCATGACCTGAGCAGAAACCAAAAGTCAGACATCCAACCAACTGAGCCACCCAGGAGCCCCTCGAGTTGTGTTATGAGAGGACTGAATGAGCCACAGGACCATAAATGTTTTTCTAATTGGTAGAAATCAGAAAATAGTAGAAATTGCCTACTCTGGGCAATCTGCCTCTTCAACAATAATGGCTGCTGGGTTTGATAATTAAGCTTATCTTGAGGTTTCTTAAATTTTCCATTTCAGGTCACATTATGTTCATTCAAGTAACTCTTTGGGGTGGTAGTTTAAGATCTTTTTTTAAAGTTTATTTATTTTTGAGAAAGACAGCGTGTGCATGGGGCAGAGAGAGGGGGAAAACAGAGAATCCCAAGCAGGCTCAGCACTGTGAGCGCAAAGCCCTACGCGAGGCTCAAACTCAAACCGTGAGATCATGACCTGAACCAAAATCAAGAGCTGGACACTTAACCAACTGAGCCACCTAGGCGCCCTAACATTAAGATCTTTCTGTCCACCAGTAACATTCTTCAGTGGATAATATCTTCAGTAAAACATAAAATAGGTTCTCAAGAGTATCTTCCCAATATTGAAAACTGCATATGCCCTTTGAATCCAGCAATTCCAGTTCTAGAAATATAGCTTTCAAATATACTTTTACCTGGTGTACACCAAGTACGCAAAGGGGCATTAATGCGAATACTGTTTATAACACCAAAAACTGGAAGTATACAGGCCCATCAGTTGGGTGCTAGTTAAATAAATTATAGTACAGTAATGTGACAGAACACTACAACTATTAAAGAAACTAATAAGGCAGTTCCAATATACTACATTAAGAACTTATCAAGAAGATATAGAAGAAAGGAATTACACAAGGTTTATATATGAACAACATGTCTCTGAAAGGATAAAGAAGAAACTGTTAACAAGGCTGCAGAGGAGAATACTGGCTGAATTGTCCAAAAATGGATATGTTACCTATCTAAAGGAAAAATTTTCTTAATGTTTATTTATTGAGAGAGTGCTCGCAATGCGCGCGCGCACGCACACGCGCACACACACACACACACACACACACACACACGGGAGGGGCAAAGACAGAGGGAAACAGAGAATCTTAAGCAGGCCCTGTGTTGTCAGCCTAGAGCCCAACACAGGGCTCGATCCCATGAACCAAACCATGAGATCTCGACCTGAGCTGAAATCAAGAGTCGGATTCTCAAACAAGAGCCACCCAGGCGCCTATACAGAAAAAAAGTTTTTTTTTAATTTTTTTAAATGTTTGTTTTGGGGGGGGGGGAGTGGAGGGCAGAGAGAGATAAGGAGACACCAAATCTGAAGCAGGCTCCAGGCTCTGAGCTGTCAGCACAGAGCCTGATGTGGGGCTCGAACTCACAAACTGTGAGATCATGACCTGAGCTAAAGTTGGGCACTTAACCACCCAGGCACACCCAGAAAAAAATGTTTTAAGAAAATTCTTGAAACTATGAGAGACAAAGTGAAGAAAAATCCCAACTCATGATCTATTCCAAAACGAGCAGTTTGTTTTGCATTTGTTCCTGCTTTGCCTGAAACTTTTGTGTGGAAACAGCCATTGTCCAGGTGAAGCAGCACAGCTACCACATGTGAGTTGAGTAATTACCATTACACCATCTGAAATTATCCCAGCAACTCAACTGATGTTCATGTAGCTTGGACTGCAAATCTTATGGCTGGCCTATTTACAAAGTTTGGAGCTATTTTCAATCACTCAGCTGTATATCTATGTGTACATTTTCTTCAATCAACCTTTCCTGCCAGGCAGAGTGCAACATTAGCTGGCTTCCAGTAAGGAAGGCAAGGGACAGGGTGAGATAATATGTCAAAACAAGTTCTATAAATACAGCTTTTGGCCTAGTATCTCAAAAAGGAATCAAAACAGCTTCAAGCTTAAATAGAAAAATCCTACAGTCCTGCAGTATCTTACTTGAAGGCTCTAGAGAACAGAAGAGGCCAGGGATCTGGAATCTTGTTTCTCACACGGTATCTTGTCTCTCTCCCTAATCTCTGAGGGAAGTTATGATCGAACTGCAGGTATCATTCCAAAGTCAGCCTCTCCCCTTATCTTACCCCCACACTACCCAACACATCAGTATCATTTCACTGAGCTCGCTCCATTTCTTAGGCAGACATGCCCAATACACAGGACATACAACAGCGCCTAGCATCTAACTTCTACCATCTCCAAAACCCTTGACCAAGCAGCCAAGAACCCTGCCTGTACCATCTGCCCCAACCTCACCCCAAACACATGGGCACTGAAGCAGGATGCTGCCATATGGTCTTGTCTCAGGAAGTTTATCTTGTTTTGTTGAATAGCAGGAAACTTTATTCAACCTTTCTGTTCTTAATATCATAATCCTACAAAACCAGAAACAACTTTTCTGCGGAGATGCTTCCTGAGATAGGTTATATGCCAAAAAGTACAAAACTTACACCTTTGCTTCAGCCAATCAGGGAGTATGTTTGGCATAGCTAGATTCATCCCAAAGAATACACAGTCCTAGGGTAAATTCTAAATACGTTCTTAATATTGTCACTTTTGTAAAAAGTGACTTCAATTATCATGCTTTCATCACTCTTGAACTGTGTTCTAAAGTGTTTCTCACATTTAAATACCCATTCATATGATCTCCTTCGCCTCCTTCAAATCACTACTTAAACAAAAAAACCCACCACACCACTGTTTCATAAAATTAAACTTTGTAAACTTGTTTACAAAAACAAGCTCTCTTTAAAATGGGAGCTCTAGGGGCGCCTGGGTGGCTCAGTCAGTTAAGCGGCCGACTTCGGCTCAGGTCATGATCTCGCGGTCCGGTCCGTGAGTTCGAGCCCCACGTCGGGCTCTGTGCTGACAGCTCAGAGCCTGGAGCCTGTTTCAGATTCTGTGTCTCCCTCTCTCTGACCCTCCCCTGTTCATGCTCTGTCTCTCCCTGTCTCAAAAATAAATAAAACGTTAAAAAAAAAATTAGAAAAAATAAAATAAAATAAAATGGGAGCTCTATCGATCAAAAACGCATATAGAAAACATCCACTATATACCCAGAACTAGAGAGGTAACAAAAAAAGCTTAATCCCTATCCTTAATGAGTTTATAATCTTGTTCAGAAGACATGACTTACACACAAAAAAAGAACAAGAAACAAAAAGCATAGAACAGCATACATCCAAGGGAAAGCATATATGGCAAGGGAAAAAATCTGCCATCAATTTGAGAGAGACTAAAACATCTATCTCAGGACAGCGGATTCCTAATTTCCCTGTCTCAATCAACTTTATGTGCTATTTAATCACACTGTCTAGGATAGAGTAACATTTTTGCTACCTTCCACTAAAATTACCCAGCCTACCAATAATTCTCACATCATCATTCCTTTTGAACAAACCTCCCTATTTTCCTATTACACTCACAAATCAGTTAATGGATGAGGCAAAACTTGACAGCCCCCCACCTCCCACTTTCCCATCCCCACCATGAGGAGGCATCTCCTGATGATGTTTAGTACAGGGAACAAGAGTTAAAGAAACTAAAGTTAATTCTGCTTCTGATATCTTCAGTAAACAGGCACTAGCAGAGATAAACTAGTAATTCTGGGGATACTCCATGAACTTGCTATTTGCCTTACAGCTCTTTATCATCGATAAGTGAATTATTGACAGTGAGCTGCAAAATCAAAGCCATAATCATGTCCATAAGGAAATTCGAAAATTAAACTGAGTTAGACTGATTCATAATCCAATAATCCCACATAATATTCTATATGTTAACAAAATTAATAGACAAGTATTTACTGTAAACCTTGTAACGTATCCTACACTCAGACACTGTAGTCACCCCACCACTTTCTAATCCCAGTTTTGCTGCTTGCTAGCCAGTTAACTTGGGACAAATTGTTTAACTTCTTTACACCTGTTTCCTCACCTGGGAAATGGCTATAGTAACAGTATCTATCTTACAGGGTGCTTGTTAGAATTAGAGAATTTATATACATAAAGCATTCAGAACAATCCCTGGCACCCACAGAGTGCTCAATAAACATCTGCTATCATTATCATTCCAGGCACTAGGGTTGGTGCCTATGGTGAGAAAGGAGAAGTCCCCCAAAGTTTTACTCTTTGACAAGATGATTTTGTCTCTTCAAATTGGGAGTGCCTAAGATTCTACAGAAATAGGTCTTATTAAAAGGGGTGGGGGGATAGATAAGAAGGCAATGACTGGCTGACTGATCTTCAACTTCCAACTGGGCCTGTGAGCATCCAGTAGAAGTGTAACCTCCATTAGGAAATACTGAAACACTTGTTCTAAGAGCATTTATTTATTTATTTGTAAACACTCATTTATTACCCCCATCATACCAAAAAACATTTTGTGGAAACTTTCAAAATGCATACAATGAAAAAAATAAATAAAATGAGATCAGGGAAATTATATATATATATACATATATGTATTTTTTAAATATCAAAAACAAAGGGAAAGCTGGAATCGTGATGTGCTAGCCCGTGTCCTTTACTGAGGTTGGGCTGTAAAATCAAAGAGCTGCCACTGATTTTAATCTCCAATGACAGCCCCTACAGAGGGTGTATAGTGATTCATACTATAAATGAGAAAACATTAGTAGGATGGTAAAATGAGATGGGCACTAAGAGTTGCCAAGAAGGGGAGGGTGAATCCAATTTAAAGCCACTCAACAGAATTTCAGAAACTCATTAAGTATGCAGGACCCACAAAAGACAGCTCCAGGTCCCAAACTCTAAACAAACACATATGCCCAAAGCCAACAATGGACAAATCACTGAACAGATTCCTCAGTGATTCAAAGCCAGAATACATCAGCAAATGGTCACACATATTCTGCAACCATACCACAGAGCCACAGGAAGAAGTTGCCTCAGTGAACTGTGTTTCTCCAGCATTTGAAGTCCTTTTCCCTCTTCATTGTCCACAGTAACAAGTATATGCAGAGAACAGTCTCATCCTTACTCAGCTGACAAGTTCTATTCCCAACTCTGCATGCTTATGACTCATGGGGGGAGGGGGGAAGGGAGTAAAAGCAAAATGTAAAACAAAGAAACAAAACTTGAATTTAGACTTAAACTGATCAAGAGTGAGGAATTCACTTCTGCCTAATTAGAATATCTCAAACAAACCAAGAAAACAATCCTTTAAAAATAGCATAACAAACCCAATACTCTTTGGAAATAGCCTGAAATCTGTCTACATGTCACATCCTCTACTCTTCCTTAAATAGACATGACACCAAAAAACATTACAAGCCCTCTGTAAAGCCAAACTTTACAAAGCACTCTGAATCAGTGCAACATAGCATAGGACGCTGTAAAGCCCAAAACAACAGGGCATTTCCCACAGCTCCTTTCCCAGCAAAGTAAGACTGAGCTCTTACTACACCCTCTTTCAAAAAGATGTGTACAAAATCATTTCTTAAGGAGGTGGTCGTGTCTCAGTCTTTTCTACTCAAATTTTGTATCAGGAAATTTGTATGCCAGACAAGGAATTCATTTCCACCTCTAAGAACTGATCTTTGAAACTGGTAAAAAACAAAGGGGGAAAAACACTATTACTTTAAAAAGATAAGTTTCTAAAAGAACCCAAAGACCATTTCTGACACTATTTACCAGTTTGGCCTTCCTCTCGGAAAACAAATTTTCTTCAGTAATACAAATCTTGTCTCCTTGCCCCATCCCCAAGACTCTGAAATATTCTCTACCATTTATAAATGACAAAACAGAAAAGACAAACGGATCACCTCTTTCACTTGAAAACCTCAGTCCTCCACAGTAATGTACACAGACAGACAGATGGACGCACGTAAGAACACAAACTGCGAGCCCTGCTCAGGCCTGAGCCAATATGGGCGCACAGGGCAGCCACGCCGCCTAGCTAGTGGGCTGCTCCTGCTGCTGCTGTACAAATATAGAAAGCTGAAAGTGGAACAGCAGCTTCAGCAGAATAGATTCTGCTCCGTGCTCAGAGAGGGAGGAGCAGGGACCTGCACAGCTTTACCCATACATGGTTGCTGAAAGGGGGCCATCAGTGAAAACCCAATTATCTCACACACATGCATTCTGTTCACATGCTCCAGACAAAAACCAGAAACACACAGGCTGGTGCTTGAAGAAAGGTTTGAGAGATTCTATTTCAGTCAAGGAACTTCCCAATAATCTCAGTCACTTACACCAAGAATCCCCCAGCCATGGGAAATAGAAAAGACAGTGTGAAAACTTTACTAGGTCAGAGTCTTACCAGATCAGCAGTAGCTGTGAGGCTTAATTTATCATTTAAATTATGGAATTTAATACAGTAAAAAAGGTTACTTCCATTTGTGTGAATGATCCCAACCTTCACTGCTCCTGTGCTATTTCCAGAATCAAGATCTCATTCCAGCTCTCAGGTTATGTTTTGGGGTCTCTCCTTTTCTTGGGGGGCAGGGGGTGTTACAAGTTAAAATAAATTCTGATGGTGATTTTAAAAATATAATTTCCCAGGATGCTGGCTTATGTAATCAGAAGCCATATTTTATATTCCAAAAATTACTCTGCTTGGAACAATTCATTCAGATTCATTCAATGTGAAGTGTATGAAAAGCTCAATTTCTGGCCAGAGTGAACTCTCGCAGGATAAAAAACGCATGGTTGACTGGTTGAAATGATCCCATACGTTAACTCCTAATCAATCAACCAAGTATTTACCATGCACTGTCTAGATTCAGTATTACAGGGGATGCAGCACAAACATAAACTGTACTATCAATGACTCCAATACTTAAACTCTAGTTCTTAGGTAAGATTAATACATGAGATAATAAAGGTTGATAGCATCTGACTAGTGCTAAACCGTGGAGTAGCAACTATAAACACGATACAAATTAAGAGAAAGACTGAAGACAGACACACCTAGATCTTCTCCCACAGGTCCCACCTACTAGCACTCAAAGGGCATTACCTTTAAATGTAAGTCTACAATATTTGAACTAGATGATTTCTAAGGTCCCTCCATTTCTGAAATTCTTTAAGTCTGTAATTTAAAAATATAAAGTTAAGGGGCGCCTGGCTGGCTCCATTGGTTAAGGCTCCGGCTCTCGATTTCAGCTCAAGTCATGATCTCATGGTTTGTGGGATCGAGCCCTGGGTCGGGTTCTGTGCTGACAGCAAGCACAGAGCTTGCTTGGGATTCTCCCTCTCTCTGCCGCTCTCCTGCGCACACATGCGCATGTGGGCTCTCTCTCTCTCTCCCAAAATAAGTAAACTTTAAAAAAAGTGAAAAAAAATGTATAGTTTTTTGCCAACTTCAGAGAAAACATATTCAAAAAAAAAAAAGAAAAATAAATTCAGACCATAACTCAGCATCCACTCTAACATCTCTCACATCACACTTTCAGGAACATATCTCAGAAATCTCTGCCTAGCCTTTTGAGGAAATTTTACACCACCATTAAAAGGATGGGAAAAAAGGTGCCTGGGTGGCTCAGTCAGTTAAGCATCTGACTTCAGCTCAGGTCATCATCTCATGGTTCGTGGGTTCAAGCCCCGTGTCAGGCTCTTTGCTGACAGCTCAGAGCCTGGAGACTGCTTCAGATTCTGTGTCTCCCTCTCTCTCTGCTCCTCCCCCCACTTGCGCTCTGTCTCTCTCTCCCTCAAAAATAAACATTTAAAAAAATTTTTTAAATAAATAAAAGGGGGGAAAAAACACAAAACACCTGCCACAGGAAAACAGTATGGTGGAGACTAGAAATGTTGATGCTGACACATTCTGAGATTTTTTATTACAAAACACTACCAGTCATCCAACCATGAAGGAGAATTCCAGAGAACAGAGCCCTGTCCAGTTCCTTCCCATCACTGAATTGTCTGGTATGTATGTGTGCACTAGCCTAAGCTTATGGGGCATAAATAAACAAATACGCTAGGTAGCTTCCCCCACCCTCCATCAACACACTGTCCTCGAAACTAAAGAAACTTTTCAAATTCTTAAGACATAATAACATATCCACCATAATTACCTGCTCCAATATATTTTATTAGGAAATTAACGTTTTGGAATTTTGAATTCTCTTTGCCCATTGTACGTAATACAGTAATGATGAGCAAAGAATGCTAAAGGACAGCAAACTTGATCTTGCAAACTTGATCTCTCAATCCCACTACCTAGATCTCCTAGTGCAAGGCAGAGCCTTGTCCACACCATCTAATATACTGACAAAGAAAACACAGGATTCCAGCAGTAGAGGCACCTTCATGTCCGACAAAACAGATATGCAAATGTTCAACATTTTATTAAAAACCTGTTAATTGTATGTAGTGGCTTATATATTTAGTTTTTCTGAGCAGCTTGTTATAGCAACTTTGATTTCCCAAAGAGTAACTGGTTATGGATTAATATGCTACTTTTTGGGTAAGATCACAGCTTTAATGATCTATTACAGACTTTACCAAGGTTCCTCTTGTGAAGGCAACTAAGTAAAAATAAAGAACACAATTCAAAGGACCACAACTATATATACCAAGCAGTGATTAAAAGTACCACCTCAAAATCAAAATGGCTATAAACAGCTACACTATGGCCTTGGGCTGGTCATTTCTTTCTCATTTCCCATTTCCTCAAAAACGGGACTGGACCAGAACAGGAGTCCCTATCTACGGTCCACAGACCTACAGAATTCCATAAACTCCCTTATATATATATATTTTTTTTTCAACGTTTATTTATTTTTGGGACAGAGAGAGACAGAGCATGAACGGGGGAGGGGCAGAGACAGAGGGAGACACAGAATCGGAAACAGGCTCCAGGCTCTGAGCCATCAGCCCAGAGCCTGACGCGGGGCTCGAACTCCGGGACCGCGAGATCGTGACCTGGCTGAAGTCGGACGCTCAACCGACTGCGCCACCCAGGCGCCCCTTTAAACTCCCTTATATTATGTGTAAATTCTACACATATATGCAAAATGCATTCATACACAGCTGACCCTTGAATATGGGTGTGACATGCACGGGTCCACTTACTTGCAACTTTTTTTGATACAGTACAGTACTTTAAATGTACTTTCTCTTCCTTATGATGTTAACATTTTCTTTAGTTTATTAAGAATTCAGTATATGATACATGTAACATACAAAATGTGTTGACTGTTTTATCAGTAAAGCTTCCTGGTCAACAGTAGGCTATTAGTAAAGTTTGGGGGGGGCATCAAAAGTTATAAGTGGATTTTCTACTAATCTCCACACTGTTCAACTATACTTATTTATTTCTATTTATAGGAAAATAGGTCCATAACTTTTACCAGATTTACAAAGGGGGGTCCATGATCCAAAACAGATTTAGATTAAGACTAAACAATATACAGTTTGTTCCCCATTCTAACATCCTTTTATCTCCTCTTGTACTTCCTGGTCCAAAAAGGGAGTCCTCATGACTAAACCCAGTCAAGAATAAACAAGTTACCATGGCCAAGAAATTACTCAAAATAACGTATTCCAGGGTGCCTGGGTGGCTCAGTTGGCTAAGTGACCCTTGATATTCGGCTCAGGTCATGATTTCACAGTTCATGGAATTGAGACCCATGCTGGGATCTGCACCGACAGGGGAGATACTTCTTGGGATTCTCTCTCCCTCTCTGCCCTCCCCATCTGACCCCCATGCTCTCTCTCAAAATAAATAAACTTAAAAAAAAAAAAAAAAAGGTCTAGAGGTGCCTGGGTGGCTCAGTCAGTTAAGCATCGAACTCTTGATTTTGGCTCAGATCATGAACTCACGGTTCCTGAGTTCAAGCCCTGCACGGGGCTCTGCACTGACAGTGCGGAGTCTGCTTGAGATTCTCTCTCTACCCCTCTCCATTGCTCATGCTCTCTCAAAATAAATAAGTTAAAAAAAAAAAGTCTAAGATAAAATGTATTCCAATTAAAACTGAACCTGAATTGTTTTTAGATGATAGGCTAACATTACAATGCTTAAAAGGAAAAAAAAAAAAGTTTCCAAGCAAATTTTAGCACTATAGCTCATCTCAGGAGGCTTACATGAAAACAGAACTCTTTAGGTGTGTTAGGGATATCCCATATAGTTCCTCTCTTACCAGGTGCACTTTTTTAAAAAGTAAAGCTTTCAGTTTCCCACTTCTTATTTTTTTTAATGTTTATTATTTTTGAGAGACAGAGAGAAAGTGAGCACATGCAGGGGAGGGGCAGAGAGCAAAAGGGAGACAGAGGATCAGAAGCAGGCTCCACACTGACAGCAGAGAGCCCCACGCAGGGCTCAAACCCACAAACTCTGAAATCATAACCTAAGCCAAAGACGGAGGCTTAGTCGACTGAGCCACCCAGCACTCCCCAATTTCCTACTTCTAATTCTATTCCTATAGCAAAGAAATAGGAGGTAGGTAGAGAGAAAAAACTACAACATGGAAGACTGAAGTGAAGAATAGTCAAAGAAGCAAGAGGCAATATATGAGAATGGCCACTGCCTAATATCTTAATTTGTAAAAAAGTGTATCAGACAAAAGAAAAAACTAGCCTCTCTCTAAGACAATAAAAGTATGTGTTTGTTACTGAACAATTTAAGCCTAAAATTTTTAGGTTCTCATGGCAACCTAAGTGATCACACTGCACATACTGTATATAAAGCACATATTTAGAGAGTTAACTAGTAAACTCAAGATGTGACATATGTGCAATGTGGGCGACAACATTATTCTGGGAACTTTAACTTTAAAATCTTCCAACTTTTATTCTGCAGCCCCAAAGATGATATAATAGAGTCAACTATGCAGAAGGCACAAGCTCAAGGAAGAGGTACAAAGAACATAAATAGAAGCAAAGAGATAAAAGACAAGAAAATTCAGGCTATCAGAAAAAGTTTCTGAACATGACTCTCCCCTACTGTGAATCAACCTGTAAAGGGAGGCTTAAAAAACAAGACTGCTAGTGAGGACATATATCAAGATAGCATTTGGGACACTCTTTCATGTGGGCCCAGACAAAAGAGGACATGGTCACAGACCAGACAGACTGCTTGGTAAATGTGGCACTGACTGAAAGGTCCCCTGGAGAGACTGGGGTTTTCTTTCTCTCTCTTTTCTAGGAGCTCATGGAATATGGCTGTTTAGAATTAAGAAGTAATTATCAGAGCCACAATGATGGCTGTGGGGCATGGGAACTGGGGGAGAGGGACCAGACTTTAAGAAGAGGGTAGGGGGGAAACGACAGTCTTTTGTGTCACATCATGTCTCATTTTGGTTCCCTAGAACCAAATAAAGCTGTAACATCCAGTTTTCTCATCTATTAAATGACCTGTGAGGGTTACCTCCATCTATCTGCCAACAGAAACTTCATTATGACCCATGCATTTGTTTTGAAAGACTTGAAGATGTCATGAATGACCTGAAAGTCATGAATGCTACTTTAAAACCACATTTCCATGCCACTTGTTAAGTCTAAAATTACTCCCACTTTTCGATCAGAAAACCGGTAAGCAGTTTAGGAAAGGTACACCAAAAAATATATCAGGGCGGTTATTTTTCTAACTCTCTCAAAGCTAAGAACTTCTAGAACAAGATACTGAATTTACATTACTGGTTCAATGATTAAAAATTACATTACTACATGAAAAGGAATGGCTACAAAAATAAGTTATTTCATTACTGTCATGAGACTAGGCCTCGAGAGCAAGAAAAATGCAGGAAAATGGCACAGCATTTGGAGTGTAGACTCGCAGTCCAACCACGTCCTACCACGTAATAGCTCGATGCCTCAAATAAGTTACTCTCCTCACTGAGGTTCCTAACACCTCAAGTTGCCTTGTCTACCAAATGTAAGGATGCACCATTTCTCTCTTCTTCCATCCCACTCCTGTATCTGTCTGTCTCTCCTCCCTTCCCCCATCAATGTGAGGTCTAACAGTTTCTTTCATTACACTGTAACTTGGCATATTTTCTAGTCAAAAACTTTGCACAATGAACTTTTACACAAAAATTCACTGGTCAAACTGAGAGCCAGAACAACTAAGTAATAAATGTTTTACAGTGAAAAGGAAAAGGGCACTGGGGATAAAGCTAGGATTAGAGATTTCTTTCAGAGTGAGGCCACACCTGCTAATGACTAAAATATTTGATTACCTTAATTACCTTGGCTGCACAACAAGAAGTGCTGGTGGTCATGAAACTCCAGAATATTAAAAACTCAGCCACATTTTCATTATAGCATTCTCTACTGTGTTGAAGTCAAGACAGCAAAAGACTGCCAACAGCATTTTCACTTTAATTTTCTGGTAAGACAAAAAGGAAAATTAATCTTGGAGCCAAATTCTCCATTTTTAGGTATGGTAAATTCTTCGAGGAAAAAATATCTGTGTTATGAAAAACTGAAAACATTTCTGTATATCTTAGAAAATATGCATATGTGCTTTTCTTAAAAGGTATAAAAAAATCTCAAGCTAATAATTTTTGGGAGGGATGTGCAAAAGGGGACAGGGACAGGACCCATGGGCAGGAAGAGCTGCCTAATAATCTTTTTTTTTTTTTTTTTTTTTTTTTAAGTAAGCTCTACACCCAACATGGTGCTTGAACTCGTGACCCCGAGATCAAGAGTCACATGCTCTACCAAATGAGCCAGCCAGGCACCCCTCAAGCTAATAATCTTAACTGTTTACCTACTACTACCTTTTAAGCAATTGTGAAAGAAGAAAGATAAAAGCTGAAGCACTTTCTGACAGAGGCATTTGATGACTGGCATACTAAGCAACAGGGCATCCAAAAAACAAACCAAGTAAGTCCTTTTTTGGTATTATAATTAATAATTGCCTAAATAGGGGCACCTGGGTAGACTTTCGATATTGGGTCAGATTATTATTTTACATGAACCTACTCTATACAAAATGAACCTACTCTATACAAAAGTATTCATAAATGCACCACAAAAAATATTAAACATCTTGCCTATGTGGTTTTGATTTTGTTTTTAAAACTTTGAGGCCTCTTTGATACTCCAGCTTATAATCAATTTCATCTTATTAATAAGCACATTATAAAGTATTTAAACTGAATATAACATTTATCATCTTTTCCCTCCCACCATTAAAGGACCAGATTATTCCAAATATGGCATTACCTTTTCAAAGTTCTAGGGTTTAGGTAAGACATAATTCTTTTAAAGAATTCTCTCTCTTGTCATGACTGACAAGCATGACTTAAATGGAGATAAAGAGGCTAATGAAAAACATGTGAGTCTGATGGTCAACTGCTATTTTATTAGAGGAGAAAAACAAAGCATACCGCTTTAAAATGGGAAATCCACATACAACGATCTTCTCTTTGAACTCAGGCAGTGGAGTTCCTGCTAACTAGATAGATAACCCCCACCTGAGGGAAGAGGCAGAGGCCACCTGCCCAAGATGGTGCAGAAGGGACTCCTTTGCTAGGTAGAAAGTTTCTCTGCATAACCTCTAAGGTCCTTCCCTAACTTCAGAAACTTGCGACTTCATTTATGAAAAACAGAGGCATGGTAAATGCAAGGTATGAGTGGAGACAGAACAGTATGCTGAAAAATTAGAAAGCCTGGGCTGGAATCCTGTTTCTGCTTCTATGTGAATCAAAGTAAAGCACTTCACTTCTCTCATTTGCAAAATGAAAGGATTAGAGAAGAAAAATCTCTGAAGAATCTAACCTTCTGAGCCTATGACTTCTTCCTATGCCTGCCTCGGCCACCCACCACCTTCCCACTGCTGCACCTTACCATAATTAGGCAGCTTTTTAAAACATCTAATTAATGTAACACAGAAAGTAAAACCTTTAACTTTCTATTTCTGGCTTGTTTCAAATATGCAACAGCATTTTATCAAGGAGTAGTTAATGCCACACAGTTCTTGATATACTGGCTTTTCTCTGAACTCTAGTGACAGCTACACAGTGACAAGTTGTAAGCAAGGAGGCTGTTACCATGGGGACCCACTAGGATTCCTGGGGGTGGATCCAGCGGGCTTTTTTCTTTTTTTTTTCTTTTTTGGTCAAAGCATTTTTTGATGTTCTGGATCTGGCAATTCAGAAAGCCTGATTCCATTTTTCTTTAGCAAGCTATCTTCAAGAAATATTACCATATAGTATACAATGCTGAAGAAATATTAGATACTGTTTCAGAGACTCTGTCTTGCAAAAGAAGGAAATATATTCTAGTCTTCATCTTTCCCCTATTCATAAAAACAAATACAGGGGCATCAGTTAAGCACCACACTCTTGGTTTCAGCTAAGGTCATGATCTCACAGTTCAGCAGTTCGAGCCCCACCTCAGGCTCTGCACTAACAGTACAGAGCCTGCTTGGGATTCTGTCTCCCCATCTCTCTCTGCCCCTCCCCTGCTCGCACTCGCTCTCTCTCAAAAAATAAAATAAACATTAAAAAAAATCTTAATGTGTCAGACACACAAAATATAATAAAATGGACTATAAAGTCAAACTGGACCAGAACAGAGAAGTGTACATTTAAATTCCAAGTCTGCCTCCAAAATTGCTGTGTGTGGACAAAGGGGATGTAGTTCGGGGAGATGAGCTGCTACTCCCAGCTAAATGTGTTGCCACTCAGTTTCCCGAGACCTGTTCTGTTAGAAGATACCTTAAGAAAACAGGTCATTTACAAACCTGATCTGTGGATCTGGTTTGTTCACAGGAGAAGCTGGAACAGCCAGAATTCAAAAGAAAACATTTTTCTAAATTGCACGCTTCCTGGAACAGAGTGAAGTCTTTGTCTGGATCTTACTGAGGCAAGAGCAAAGTTATACCAGACAAATGAACATTAATAAATAAAAATAGCACTTGATTTCAGTAAAGAAGTTTGCAGGCTTTTTTTTTTTATTATTATTATTGCACTTGTAAATGTATCAAGAGGCTATTAAACAGAAATAGAACATGATAAAAACAATAAATATATAATAAACATGGTGTCTTTCCATTATTGTTTCCCATAAATCTCAAAGGGGAAATACAGAAGAACAAGCCCAGAGTACAGTTTTGTCACATGAGTTTAATGCCAGCCTAAAGACTTTAAAAAAGACTCAGACCACAGGACATGAGAGGAAGCAAACTCCTGGGTGTTTTATTCGTTTTTACTACTGGTTTACAATCTCCTTGATTTTATTTTTAAATGCATGTCTTGGCCCAGAAAAGCAAGAGAGCACAGGCTGCCAACAGTATCAGATTCTCTTTTTCTAATTCTCTGGAGCTACAGAAAACAGAGCCAGAATCAGGGTTGTCTAGGAGCCTTCTGATTTTGTCCAGGCAATATACAATATGAGGTTTCAAGATCACAGAGGTACACAAAGTCTTTTGTAGTACAAATTTTAGCCAACTTAATGTCTTTTTTGTTTTTAAGTCTATTTATTTTAAGAGCAAGAGAGCACGCATGCGGGAGGGGCAGAGAAAGGGAGGGAAAGAGAATCCCAAGCAGGCTCCGCCCCACCAGCATAGAGCCTGACTCAGGGCTTGATCCCAGAAACTGTGGAATCACGACCTGAGCCAAAATCAAGTCAGACACCCAACTGACAGAGCCACTCAGGCATCCCCAAGTTAATGTCGTTCAATGGAAGGCTGCTTACAATTTTTTTTTCCCATAAAACTCCTTTGAGTACTGATTATCTTCAAAAGACAATGATTTGAAAAAACAAGAAATTCTCAGAATTTCAGTTTTAAAAGATTTTCTTCCTATTCCTCAGCCCTGAACTATCTCAAAACGTAAAATTAAAGTGCCATTCGACCAGACATGGAGTACTCTAAAAATATCAAGTCTCTATTTTGTGCAAGGACTGAGCACTATGGACAGTAAGACTTCCGATATGCAGAGCATCCAGCTCAACATCATATGTGCACTCCATGAAAGTGTAACACTGGTTATGTACATATTCACAACAATCAGGCTAGCCTCCAATAGGAAATAACGTCTTCCAGTTTTTCCTACTCTGAAAATCCATTCCCTCCTGGTTGTATGAAAATCCATGTTTCAAAGCTGGGTCTAGTCTCTTTTTAATTCCTGCTCATTATTACAGGGAAATTTTACATTTTTCCAGAAAAAAAGGTTTTCAACTTAAATATCAAATGATCACAGGAAGAAAAAAACTGGAAGCATTAAACTATCTTTCTCAGAGCTTCCCTCTCTCCCTCATTAACATTTCTCAAAGAGAAAAACACCACTGTGATGCTCCTATTACAGATCATTCATGAAGTTACTAACTGAGCCCAGACCAGACAGACTCCATCAACTGGGCACACAGCCACTCACCATTACCCTTTGTTTAAAGTCTCAACTGCCATTCAACTCACATTATTGTATTCCACTCAAGTCCATCAACTTTTCTTCAAGAGGAAACAATCAAGAACTAAAACAAATGTATTACTTAACTAGAAAAGAATGAACTTAATCCATACACCTCACAAAAAATTCTTCTAAAATGATGGCCCACCATTAAGTTTCCTATCTGAAATAACAATATTATTTTGTTATGATCAGTCATATATGCTGCAAAGAATAATCTAAGCAAATAAACGTTACATAAACTAAACAATCATTAAAAACATGTAAAAACAAAACCTCAATCTTAATTTGGCAAAGCACCAGAGAGAAGTACTCTCTACACACCAAAAGCGACAACATAGAGGAATGTCTATACTACAGAGGAGCCAAGACCTCAAAGGAGCCTAAAGGAGGAGCTACCTGCTGCGTGGGGAAAGGGGCAATCTTCCAAAAAGCCATGATCCTAGGCCTAACTTCTAAAATTCAAAAATATTTAAGAAATATTAAAGCTTGTACTCTTCTCAAAGGTTTCAGTAATTAAGAGAAACCTTCAAACTACCCTAAGTACAAAACGGAATTAACGGAAAGGATACTGGAGTATTTAAAAGAACTCAAAGGCAGAAAGTATAACAGAGCCACACCTGGAAAAGCTTTATGCATAGGTTTCTATTCTGCATGTGGATGGCCGCCTCTCTCCTCAGAGATGCATTTCTCACCTATACTTCTTTCAGGATGAATCTACTTAATTATCCCTCCCTACAGACTGGCCTTCACAGCTTCCTGAGGTATCATGAGCCTAAACTTGACTGTGAATGTGATTTTATATGTTTCAAGTTCTCTGAATTCAGGTGATACGTGTGTTCCCTAAAGACTTAAATCTCAGTTACAATCTCAAATTCTTAGGAGAAACTGATTTGCCCAGCTTGGGTTAGGTGTCCACCTCTGGTCCAATAAGCTGTTACAAGAAGGGGTAGGTCACAGAGTATAATTAGTATAGGGACTGTGTGCCTGACTCCTCAAAAGTTATAGAATACATGGGGCACCTGGCTGGCTTAGTCCATACAGCATGTGACTCTTGATCTCAGGGTTGTGAGTTCAAGCTCCACCTTGGGGCCTAGAACTTGCTTAAAGGAAAAAAAAAATTTTTTTTTTAAGTTATATAATACACTCAGCCATAAAGCAGTCTCCATGCTCAAAAAAGCTTAAAATCTTGCTGAAATGAGAAAATGCGTCTAATAAAACACTAAATAATATCCTATAATACAGTATTGGAATGGATGAACAGTAAAGGCTTCATAAGAAAGGTTAGCTATGTACTAAATGACAAATAGAAATTGAACCATGAGCAGGAAAGGGCTGACAGACAAAAAAAATGCAATGCACATTCCTCTCGTCCTAGCCTTCTAAGAAAGAGAAACCTAAGGAATAGTCCTTTACCACATAGACAGCTTCCAGTGAAACATCGTTGTTGAAAATCTGCTGTAAGGTTTAAAATGGCTATATGATCACAAAACAGTACTGCTTCAATAGGCGGTAATAACCAGCTAGCTGATAATGTCAGTTACACAATGTCAAGTTGCTCATCACCACCACTCTGACTTCCTTTCATTCCCCAGACCCCTAAGACTCTTGCTCAGACAACAGCATTCAGAATCAGGCAGGCAGCCAAAAGGACAGCACAGGTGTTTCTCACTAGCACTATCCCACCCAATCTAGTATGGTAAAGTGGGCAGTATCACACAAAGTCATGCAGGATAGAAACATTAGCCAAGCCATGTGATGGTAGTGGGGGGGGGGGGGGGGGGAGGGAATTAGAGCAGAAAAGAGGCATGTTTTCCACACACAAAAGCTACAAGCACAAAGAAACTGGGAAAAGCCTGCAGTAAATGATCTGTGCAAAACAGAAACTAGCAAAAACTTAACAGATGTCCACATAATATTGGGTTAAAAAAGGGTCTACTCATTGTAGACTCTTAGTTACCCCACATCATCACCAAAATATCACATTCCCAGTCTCTGCAAGAGCTTGCTTCAATCTCACAGGAAACAAAAAGGTAAAAGAACAATGAGAAAGTGGTGACAGTTTCTAATTTAATGATTCTTTTGCTGAAGAGTAGCAAGGTTATGTAAATGGAAACTACTGACCTTCCAAAATTAAAAGTATGACACTATAAAATTAAACAGCTTTGAAACCAAAAAAATTGCATTTTGTATAATCCCCAAACTAAAGACATTTCCCAACTCGAAAATAAAGTTTCAGTGGAGTTTCAACATAGGGAAAAAAAGTGATATTCAACTCCATTTTGTCAAAGCTGAACATAGCTGTTTAAACACTTGGCAGTCCGTGGAGGTCAGAAAGTTAGTTAACAGTTCCTTCTAAAGCCACACTCTGCGCCTATGAACATACCCCAAAAGTGGCATATTAAAATTAAGTGAGATCGATCCATCAGACCTCACTGCAGTCTCTAAACTGGAACTCACCATTTTTCTTTATATTTGCTTGCCATTACTCTCTAAGTGGAGAAAAAGAGAAATCAAAATGTTACAATCCAAAAGCGGTTCTGAAAATGAGTCTACTTCCTGCGAAATGGGGAGAAGGTCAGCTGATAGAGGGTCACGTTAGAATTTCACAAAGCTCTAAGAGCTAAAATGCTTTCTAACATCTTAGATGCTTGAAATGCCAATACACAGTACTCTCACACAGTCTCCCTTAACTAGGCTTTCTCATCCCTTCAGGGGAAAAAAAAAGTCCAATTTTAAGTACTTTTCATATTTATAAAATTCATGTTCTCTGTATAAAAATCTTAAAAACAATCAGGGGCAGGGGTGTTTGGGTGGCTCAGTCGGTTAAGTGTCTGACTTGGGCTCAGGTCATGATCTTCCGGTTTGTGAGTTCAAGCCCCGCATGAGGCTCTGTGCTGACAGGTCAGACCCTGGAGCCTGCTTCAGATTCTGTCTCTCTCTCTCTCTCTCTACTCCTCCCCTGCTCATTCTGTCTCTCTCAAAACTAAAAAAATAAAAATAAAATAAACGTTAAAAAAAAATCACGGGCACCTGGATGGCTCAGTTGGTGGAGCATGTGACTCTTGATCTTGTGGTTGGGAGTTCAAGCCCCCACATCAGGCACAGATCTTACTTTAAAATTTTTTGTTTTAAACGACAGTAAGTATGAAGGAAAAAAACACACCCATGTCTCAATGCCTAAATTTTGATGTTTATCCCTCTGGCCCATGAGATAAAATTTTTAGAAGAATTAAAGAGTTCCTTAGCAGAAAAAAATATGTTAAGTCAATATGAATTTTAAGACAGATATAAAACATTCTTGAAAAATGTTACAGTTCTGGAATTCAAAGAAATTTAAATAAACAGATATATGCTCATTACCTCCATAACATAGAGATTAAAAAATAACTATACAGGGGTGCCTGGGTGGCTCAGTGGGTTAAGCATCCGACTTCAGATCAGGTCATATCTCGTGATTTGTGAGTTTGAGCCCTGCATCAGGCTTTGTGCTGACAGCTCAGAGCCGGAAGCCTGCTTCAGACTCTCTTGTCTCCCCCCTCTCTGCCCCTCGCTCACACTCTCTCGCTCAAAAATAAACATTAAAAAAATAAACAAAAAAACAACTATAGAACAGTTCTGCTGATTAATTCTACAAGGAAACCTCTATTTAAGGACATTTTAACAGCCAATTTCATGACAAGGACAAAGTTACAATTACAAAGAACTCCTCACAGAAAACTGTCTTTAGCAAATTACAAAGCTCAGATAAGGATTCTTGCTACAACACAGTTCACAAAGCAAACAGCTAACCTGATTATGATTAACTCTTTCATCTACATTACAACTCTAAGCATCAGAGCCTGTTCTCTCTCCCTCCATACCTAAAACCAGTTACCTAATTAGAAAGAGACCCAGGTGATCCTATTACAAATCCAGTAATAAACTCATTTGTATTTTTCAGTTTTCTATGAACATAGAAGACTCCTATCAACAGACTCTCATATGAAATACAGACAGTGAAGATGAATCTAGGAAACCACATTACCCAAGTATTCCACAGGGAGCAATGAGCTAAAAGGTTCTAAGGGTAAGGATGCCCTGTGTAGCAAAACATTTCAGATGCACAAATTGGGACTTAAGGAAACAATCCTATCCCTTAAGTCACTACAGACAAAGGAAAATGTGAAACAAGTAAACGCAAAAGGAGAAACAAAATGAACACGAACTTACTTAATGCTTGTTTATGTATGGCACTGCCAGGCATTTTAACTGTGATGATTTGGCTAAACTGGGTTACCAACTCATAAGTATACGCCCATTTTTACAGATGAAAAAAGGAAGTAACATTATCAACACTTTACCAGGCACTGCTCAATGCCTAGCATTAATAACCTCAATTCTTACATTACCATTCCAAGGTGGTATCAGTCTCCATTTTAAAGACGGGAAAACGGGGGCAACTGGGTGGCTTAGTCGGTTACACATCTGACTCTTGATTTTGGCTGAGGTCATGATCTCAGTTTGTGGGATAGAGCCCAACGTCAGACTCTGCACTGACAGTGCAGAGCCTGCTTGGGATTCTCTCCCCTCTCTCTCTCTGCCCCTCCCCCACCACGCACACACATGTACTCCCTCTCAAAATAAACATGTTTTAATGAAAAATAAATTTGGGGGCACCTGGGTGGTTCAGTCGGTCAAGTGTCTGACTTCGGCTCAGGTCATGATCTTGGCGGTCCATGAATTTGAGCCCCACATTGAGCTCTGTGATGATAGCTCATAGCCTGGAGCCTGCTTTGAATTCTGTGTCTCCCTCCCTCTCTACCCCTGCCCCACTTGCACTCTGTCTCTCTCTCAAAAATAAACATTAAAAAAATTTTTTTTAAATAAATAAATGAAAACAGGACCAGAAATGTTAAAGGTGACACAGTGATGGTACCAATTTTTAAATTCATTGACTGGAGCAGCCACACCTATCCCTCCCAGGCTATGCTTATAAATCCCATTCAAATCACATCATTCTTTCAAGCCACAAGTTTTCATTTGAAAAACCAGAAAATCAAAGAATCAACTCTCAATTATGGGAAGAGTAATTCTCCAGGTTTTAACAAATTTCTTGTTTCTATTTTACTTGCTCTTTGACCATTTCAGCATGCCATAGCACCTCTATGAAGGAATGTGCAGGTAAATGCAGGACTATATTAACACCAAGCAACCTTGGGCTGTTAGAAGTCCCATTCAGAAACACTACATTGAATTTAATTTCTGGTTCAAAGCATATTTCTGAAACACTTAAACCTTCATTTATTAAACTTTCATTCATATAAAGTTTTTTTTTTTTACTAAAAATAACCAAGAATCAAGAAATAGTTTTAACAAAAGAATGGTTTCATGTTGTCTGAAGAAAAAGTATGAATGTCTTCCCTGACACTAAAGTCCCACGTGTTGAGTACTATAAGGACCGTAATATCTCTTTAGGAGAACAGTTTACTGAAAAAAACTTCCAGTTCATCCCATACTTCAAGGACTAATATTAAATCCCCGTTAATACCAGAGAGGAGAAAAATGCAGTGGGAGGCTAGGTCCAAAAAGCAAAGAGAAGCAAAGTAGGCAAGCAGATCAAAATTAGTTATGAACCTCCACAAAAAGCAAGTAGAAGTTCATCTTTTTTTTTTTTTTTTTTTAATGTTTACTTATTTTTGGAGAGAAAGCGTGAGCAGGGGAAGGGGCAGAAAGAGAGGAAGACACAGAATCTGAAGCAGGTTCCATGCTCTGGGCTGTCCCACAGAGCCCCACACGGGGCTCGAACCCAGGAAATGTGAGATCATGACCTGAGCCAAAGTCGGACACTTAACCGACTGAGCCACCAGGCGCCTTTTTTAAAAAAATTTTTTAACGTTTATTTATTTTTGGAGAGAGAGACAGACAGAAGTACAAGTTCATCTTAAGAAGAAAGCCTTGGGGCACCTGGGTGGCTACGCCTCAGTCAGTGGAGCATCCAAATCTTGGTTTCAGCTGAGGTCATGATCTCAGTTTGTGGGTTCAAGCCCCTTGCTGGGTGGACTCCATGCTGACAGTATGAAACATGCTTCAGATTCATTCTCTCTCCCTCTCTCTTTTTCTCTCCTTCTCTCTCTGCCCCTCCTCCTCCTTTCAAAATAAACTTAAATTATTTTAGGGATATCTGGTGGCTCAGTCGGTTAACCATCCAACTTCAGCTCAGGTCATGATTTCGTGGTTTGTGAGTTCGAGCGCCGTATAGGGCTCTGTGCTGACAATTCAGAGCCTGGAGCCTGCTTCAGATTCTGTGTCTCCCTCTCTCTGTCCCTCCCTCTCCCTCACTCTCAAAAATAAATTTTAAAAAATTGTTTTTAATTAAAAAAAAAGAGAAAAGAAAGCCTTTCATACATGAGAATATCCTGAATAGTTTTGTTCGTACCGAAACAAACCAGAAAGTCTATGATTAACTTCAAAATGCTCTTTCCCCAAAAGTGTTATTTTTTCTAACTAGGCCATTAAATACCATACTTATAAAAAAAAACTTCTCTATACAATACAGAATACCTGGAGATCAATCCACACCTCTAATAAAATCACTACATACTTATAAAGCAAAGGCAAAAATCTGCCTATTCTTTATTCTTGTTCCCTTCATGTGACACTTTTTCTGTACAAAACAAAATATTCCAAAAACACTGTACATTCAAAGATCAGAAATTATAATTAGACAAGAAATTATAAATGATGCTATTTACTATGGTTTGGGTTACCATTATGCACTTTTACGCACAATTATATGTTTGAATTTTCAAGAAATTTGTGCTTGTCAGTGGACATCCCCTGTGACTGCAACCCACATGAAGAGCATGAATTCTAATCAATTCAATAGCCTTTATGGAGCTTCAAAAGAGGGTGAAATATCAAGATGAAAAAAACATCCCTGACCTCAAAAAAGAAAGACTTCAGCCACAAAAAAGAATGACAACCTGATACATGCTGCAACATGGATGAACCTTGAAAATATCATGCTAACTGAAATAAACCAGACACTAAAGGGCAAATATTCTATGATTCCAGTTATGCAAAGTACCTAAAATAGGCAAATTCATAGAGACAGAAGGCAGACTAGAGGTTACCAAGTGGCTAGGAGGAAAAGGGAATGGGGAATTATTGCTTAATGGTTACGGAATTTTTATTTGGGATAAAGAAAACATTTTAGAAATAGTGGTGATGACTGAGTAACATTGTGAATGTACTCAATGCCACTAAACTGTACTCATAAAAAAAAGTTAAAATGACCTAAATCTAAAACCTAAAACTGTAACAACCTATAAAACTCCTAGAAGAAAAAATAGGGGGAAAACTTCATGGCATTAGACTTGGCAGTGTTCTTGGATAAGACACCAAAAGCATAAGCAACAAAAGCAAAAACAGACAAAAGACAAAATCAACAGTGAAAAGACATGGGCAAAAGTGTTTGCAAATCATCTATCTGATAAAGGATCAATATTCACAATATACAAACAATGACAGCTCAACAAAAAAAAATCATGTTAACTGATTTAAAACACGAGCAAAGGACTTGGATAGACATTTCTGCAAAGATGATATACAAATGGCCAACAAGCATATGAAAAGGTGTTCAATTAACATCATTAATCAGAGAAATGCAAATCAAAACCACTGAAATAATGTATATAAATGTCCAATCACCATATTGTACATGGGAAACTAAAATAATATTGTACGTCAACTACACTTCAATTTAAAAAAAAAAAAATCAGCTTACACTCCATTAGGATGGCTACTATTTAAACACACACACACACACAAACAACAACAAACGTTAGCAAGGATGTGGAGATACTAGAACACTTGTGCACTGTTTGTAGGACTGTAAAATAGTACAATCACTATGGCAAACAGTATGGAAGTTCCTCAAAAAATTGAAAACAGAACCACAATATGATCCAGCAGTCCCAATTCTGGCTATTATCTTGGTAATTACAAGAATTTAAAGGGTCTCAAAGAGATATGTGCATACCCATGTTCAGAGCAACACTAGTTACAATGGCCAAAAGGTGGGAAACAACTCATGTCCATCAACAGATGAATAAACAAAATGGGGTATATACATAAAATAGAGTATTAAGCAGCCTTTTTTCCAAAGTAATCTCTATACCCAATATGGGGCTCAAACCCATGACCAAGATCAAGAGTCACATGTTCCACCAAATAAGCCAGCCAGCCAGGTGCCCCAGTATTACTTAGCATTTAAAAGGAAGGAAATCCTGGGGCGCCTGGGTGGCACAGTCGGTTAAGCGTCCGACTTCAGCCAGGTCACGATCTCGCGGTCCGTGAGTTCGAGCCCCGCATCAGGCTCTGGGCTGATGGCTCGGAGCCTGGAGCCTGTTTCTGATTCTGTGTCTCCCTCTCTCTCTGCCCCTCCCCCGTTCATGCTCTGTCTCTCTCTGTCCCAAAAATAAATAAAAACGTTGAAAAAAAAAATTAAAAAAAAAAAAAAAAGGAAGGAAATCCTGTCACATGCTACAACATGGATGAACCTCAAAGATATTATGGTAAGTGAAATAAGCCAGTCACTTCACTTATATGAGGTATCCAAAAGCAGAAAATACACTTCACTTATATGACGTATCCAAAAGCAGAAAATAGATTGGTGGTTACCAGAGGCTGAGGGGAGGAAGAAAAGGAGAGTTGATTTTAATGGGTATAAAGTTTCAGATACCCAAGATGAAAAAGTTCTGGAGATATATTTCCCATCAATGGGAATGCACTTCATGCCACAGAACTACACATTCAAATATAGTTAAAATGGTAAATTTTGGGGCGCCTGGGTGGCGCAGTCGGTTAAGCGTCCGACTTCAGCCAGGTCACGATCTCGCGGTCCGTGAGTTCGAGCTCCGCGTCAGGCTCTGGGCTGATGGCTCGGAGTATGGAGCCTGTTTCCGATGCTGTGTCTCCCTCTCTCTCTGCCCCTCCCCCGTTCATGCTCTGTCTCTCTCTGTCCCCAAAATAAATAAAAAACGTTGAAAAAAAAAATTTTTAAATGGTAAATTTTATGTGGGGTTTTTAACATTTAAAAAATGCTAATACGTTAAAATGGCAAATTTTTGTTATATGTATCTTACCACAATTTTTAAAAATAACGTAATAGACCGAAACCACTGAATTGTATGGTATGTGAATTGTATCTCAATAAAGCTGTTTAAAAAGAAAAAGCTGATGGGGCGCCTGGGTGGCTCAGTTGGTTGAGAGTCTGACTTCGGCTCAGGTCATGATCTTGCAGTTCATGAGTTCAAGCCCCACATCGGGCTCTGTGCTGACAGCTCAGAGCCTGGAGCCTGCTTCAGATTCTGTCTCTCTCTCTCTCTCTCTCTCTGACCCTTCCCGCTCATGCTCTGTCTCTCAAAAATGAATAAACGTTAAAAAAAACAATTAAGAAAAAAAAAGAAGAAAAAGCTTAGGAAATAGCTCACTCAAATCCTATCATTCCATGGTTTAAAAACAGCAATTTGTTGGAAGTACCCTGAGCCTTCAGCAGAGTCAGACTACGCTCTGACTTCCTCCAACTTGTTCAATGGGGCCTCCAAGTGACAGGTCTTCTCTCCCTTTACAAGGCACACGCCACCATCACCTTCTAACCTCCCCCATCTTCCTTATTAGGTCCAGCCTCACAGGAAAATTAAGTTCAAGAAGTTGCAGTGATAGTCACACAAAGGAGGACAGAATTCAGGATTCGCCTTGACATTTAGCAGCAGAGAACAAATCTTTATTTAAAAAAAAAAAAATTGGGGAGCACCTGGATAGCTCAGTCAGTTAAGTGTTCAACTCCAGCTCAGGCCATGATCTCATGGTTTGTGGGTTCAAGCTTCGTGCAGGCCTTTGCACTGACAGTGCTGACGGAACGTGCTTGGGATTCTCTCTCTGCCCTTGTCTCACTCTCTCTCAAAACAAATAAATAAATAAACTTAAAAAAAAAATAAATGGGGGTGGGTGCCTGGGTGGCTCAGTTTGGTTAAACATCCAACTTGATTTCAGCTCAGATCATGATCTCACGATTGGTGAGACAGAGGTGGCGCCCTGTGTCAGGGCTCAGCACTGACAGCACAGAGCCTGCTTAAGATTCTCTCTCTCTCTCTCTCTCTCTCTCTCTCTCTCTCTCTCTGTCTCTCTCTCTCTCTCTGCTCCTCCCCAGCTCATGCATGCACACCTCTCTCTCAAAATAAATAAACTTAAAAAAAAAAAGCAACTATTTATTTTACACAGTAGCCATACAATAGATGTTAGGTCTCTGCCCTTCCTTTTCTTCTCTTCTTCCAGCCCAGCATATGTTTAAAAAAGCAACTCTTCTGTGCCTGTGCTGGGTATCCACTGGCCTCACATGTGCTGGAGCTATTAAATTCACAGCACCATTTAAAAGGTGTTTATTAACCATAACTATCATATATTATTAAATCTTAAAAACACATCACAAAACTGTGAGCAGGATAAACTTATTCTGGTAAAATAATAAACAGTTCTGTAGTACATAAAAAAGATAAGATAAAGACCAAGGACTAACAATCACCTCTGAGTGATGGGACTAAGGGTGAGTTTCTTCATTTCTTGCTTTTCTGTATTTTTTATAATGAATCTGTAGCTTCTGTAATAAAAAAATTAAGTGGAAATCTTTAGAAAAATAAACATTCTAGCTCAAAATCTCACCGTCTCTTACACCACAGACACTTTCACACGTTACTGCAGTGAAGCTGAGTTAGCCTAGGAGACAGACACTATTTTCTCCCTTTTGCAGATGAGAATAAACTGAGGCTCAGGACAGTTAAGGGACTTGTTAAAGATTGTACAAGCTAGCAACTAACAAAAGTAAGGTTTCCCAGGCCTTCTAACTTCCAGCTCAGGGGCCTTCCCATTCTGGCACATCTTAAAGGGCAATCTGCATTATTGCTCATGATATTGTTGTTGTTGCTTTTAACCTATGTTCAGACTATTTTAAGAATACTCACTATGTAACTTTGGCCAAGTAAGTCACTTAACCTTTGGTGGCCTCAGTTTCCTCATCTGAAAAGCGAAAGAGTTGGAAAAGATATTTTATCTCTAACAACCCCACATGCTAATAGATTTTAAGTCGAGATACCATCTTTGAACCAGAAAACCCCATGGACAAGAATGAATGATTGGAGACAAGTTGAGACCTATGCTCTGGGCCAGGAGCCATTCTTCATGGAAACAGGTGGTGGACAGTCAAGAGGAAATAAGCCACTGGGGGAACCACAAACTTCCTGGTTAAAGCAACAGCTGAAAGCTCCAGCTTTGCTTTACTAACAGCAATGCTTCAATCTTGGCTATTTCACGACCAGACACCACACACTGTAAGTAAAGCTAGGAGAATATAAAAACTGGAATGGGGAGTGGGGGGCTCTGGCAATACTTTATGCATGCTATGGTAACTTCATGATTTTCCGAGTAGACTCATTAATATTAAAGGAGAAAGAACCCTGGGTGCTTCCAAGTGGAGACTCCTCCTTCCTCACCAAGCACGTTAAGAAGAAACTGAACTTGCAGGGCACTCTCAGAGACGCCACACTTGAGGAAAAGAGCCGACCCAACACTTGTGGAAAAGGTGAAAGAATGCATTTAAAGTCTCTCCAATCTACAGAGAATCAAAGACAGCTCAAAGACCTTTAAAAAGATGAAGTTCCTGTAAAGGATTCGCTGAGCATGTAACCTCTTACACTGCAGACATTATAAAACACTGCCGCTATTTAGAATTGTTACACAGCCCTCTTTACTCGAGAGTAATAAAAGTACAGCATTAAAACTCTGCTGGAGAGAAAAAGATTCCATTTTGCTGAAACAGGCTCCAACCGAAATCTCACCACCTTCCCCTCACCTATAAGGATGAACCTGAACCAACAAGAAGCTCCTTAGAGCCTGTGCTATATAGTGTTAAAAATTAAAACAACATCCTGCCCCGAAGATCGCGACCAAGATACCACCGGCTCTAAATCCAAAGCCAGCTCCCCGGAGAAAAAAGCTCTTCAATGTGCTCTCCGCGCTCCCGGGTGCGAGATTCCAGCCCAGCTACTAGGCCACGACTGGGTGAGCACCTGATGTGGGGGGAGGGCGAGCCAAGGCCCTAGCGGATCTGGGGCGGGGAACGGGGGGCTCTCGAAGCTCTTAAGGAGAACAGGCTGCCTCCCCCAAAGGCAGGGGTCCTGGCCCTCTCCAGGGGTGGGCACCAAAAACACGTGGGGCGACAGGAGCAGGGAAGGGGTGTCCCGGGCAGACAGCCTGGGTCTGGCACGGCGGCCGGAAAAAAGAGGACGGAGCTATCCCTGGGCGGGGGACGAAGCCCTCGGGGCCCGAAGGGTGAAGGCAAAGGGCGCGGGGGAGAGGAGACAAGGCCACGAGGAGGGCGGGTCTCCCTGGGCGCGGGGGCACGCGCCGGACAAGCGCGGCCGGACCCGGGGAGCGGAGGACCCCGACACGCGGGAAGAAATCGCCGACCTGCCCTGAGGCGCGGGGAACCAGAGCGGCCGCGCCCGAAGGGCCCTGTGACCCGCGGCCGCCAGGACCGGACCCGCCCCGCGGCGCCTCCCTCCTGCCTCTTTTCCCTCCCTCCCTCCCACTCGCGGCCCGTTAACCCGCGGCGGCCGCACTCACCAGCGGCTGCACCTGAGCCCGCCGCTGCCTCAGCTGCTGCCTGCGCCTCCGCAGCCGCCGCCGCCGCCGCCGCCTCGCTGCTGAGGCCGAGTCCCAGGGGAGCCTCCGCGTCCCGCCGCCGCTGCCGCTGCCGCCAGAGCAGAACACCCCAAAATGGCGGCACTTCCGGCACCTACCACCGGCGGGGAGGGCAGAGGAGGAGGGGGAGGGCAGTGAGAGGGAACGTACCACCGCGGTGCCGCCCGCAGAGCAGATCCGAGCGGAGCGCGGCGCAAGGGCTAGCAGAGCTAGTGGCGCTGCAGCGCCCCCTCGGGCTGGGGAGTGGAGAAGCAGGCGCGCCGAAGCCCCCCGGGCTGCGGGCGGAACCCTCAGCCCGGCGATCTACCGGGACGCTTCTCTTTGTCTCAGAGCCCTACCGAAGGGAAGGGTGGGAAGACCTGGCCTGAGAATCTGAAGTTCTCGGCTCTGCGCACCATGCCCACCGGAGTTCTGGATGACCTGGCACTGAATGACCTGGCACTGAATATGCGCATAATAAAATAGGTGATGAATGAATGAGTGAATGGAATGGTGTTTGGCCAGCGTTGGACACATAACACACCCTCCTTCTGCTCCAGCAGACAAGCAACAGGATCCAGGCCTCCTTCTTTCTTTGCTGAGGTGTGGAATATAAGTGTGTTGCGAGCTTTCAGAGTTCGAGGAGTGCTTTCTAGCAGGATGAACCGCTGTGTGACCGCACGACTTTGCAAAAACCCCTGCAGTGTCAGGAAGCTCATAAGGGTCCTTATTAAGAGACTGATTGCCCATGGGGCACCTGGGTGGCTAGGTCAGTTAAGCGTCCCCTGGTTGATTTCGGCTCAGGTCATGATCTCACAGTCATGAGATGGAGCCCGGTAGTGCTGAGCCTGGAGCCTGCTGAAGATTCTCTCCTTCTCTCTGTCCCTCCTCTGCTCATGGGCGCTCGCTGTCTCTCTCTCTCTCTCTCTCTCTCTCTCTCTCTCTCTCTCTCTCTCCCAAAATAAATAAACTTTAAAAATTAAATTGTTTAAAAATTACACACATACAGGGGCACCTGGGTAGCTCAGTCCGTTAAGCATTCAACTCCTGATCTCAGCTTTTTTTTTAAGTTTTTAAATTTTACTTATTTTGAGAGAGAAAGCAGGCGTCAGGGAGGGCAGAGAGAGGGAGAAAAAGAGACTCCCAAGCAGGCTCTGCACTGTCAGTTGGAACCCACAAAACTGTGAGATCATGATCTGAGCCAAAGCTGGTCGCTAAATTGTCAGCTCAGGTCTTGATTTCAGGGTTGTGAGTTCAAGCCCAGTGTTGGGCTCCACACTAGGTGTGAGGCCCACTTAAAAAAAAAAAAAATTACACACACACACACACACACACACACACACACACACACAGTGAAGGCAGTAAAAATAAAATACACACACATACACCCATCCTTCCAATCCCCCTTTTCTGCTTTGTCTTTATCCAAAGCACTAATCACTCACATAGTATATTTTATACTTCATATTTTATTTATTTTATTTGTAGTCTTCCCCAACCAGAAGGTGAATTCTACAGAGATGGGGATACTGTCTGTTTTATATCCTCAGGGCCTAGAATAATGGTGCTTAATAAATATTGATTTTCTTAATTTGACTTACATATATGTTGAAATTATTACCATAATAAGTTTACCTTTTGACCATCTACACCCAAATTCCCCTCCCCCATCAATAAATACTGCTTAATTCATGAATAAGCATATCTAGGTGCTGGATATGAAAAAAGAGAATGAATTGTTTAAGCTTCAGAAGCTACCTGGAACCTGCCCATGAGTTAAGTCAAAGTAGGGATCACACCCATTTTCTTATTCTTATCTCCCTAGGATCTTGTTTGGTTTTGTTTTTCAGCAGGTATTTTGTGAAGGGCAACCGGAAACTTTTCCCTATTTATCTTGACTTACTCCCATTGACAGAGAGGAAGTACTACTCATTGCAGGGTACTGGTGTAACCTTTGCATCTAGTTACCAAGGAAGGCCACATCCTATCAGCCCAAAGTGGTAGGTGGGTGGGGAGGGGGCATGACAGTTACATGAAAAACACAAACAGGGGGTGCCTGAATGGCTCAGTTGGAAGAGCATGAGACTCCTGATCTCAGGGTTGTGAGTTAAAGTCCAACATTGGGGGTAGAGATTACTTAAATGAATAAACTTAAAAACAACCATACATAGGGGCGCCTGGGTGGCTCAGTAGGTTAAGCGTCTGACTTCAGCTCACGTCACGATCTCGCAGTCTGTGAGTTCGAGCCCCGCGTCGGGCTCTGGGCTGATGGCTCAGAGCCTGGAGCCTGCTTCCGATTCTGTGTCTCCCTCTCTCTCTGCCCCTCCCCCGTTCATGCTTTGTCTCTCTGTCTCAAAAATAAATTAAAAAAAAAAAAACGTTAAAAAAAAAAAAAAAAAAACCATACATAGCCTCTTATAACTTAAAAGGGCTTCACAGCACAGACAAAATATAGGACAGTCCAAACACAAAAAGCTTGAGATGCAAACATGTATGAAAGCCTTCCTATTTTATTTAAAGATTTTATTTTTTTAAAGATCTAATTAGTTTTATTAAATGATTCACAAATCCAGCACCATTCCATCTAGCAAATAGAGGGGTGCTCCTTATGCCTCATCCTTATCCATTCATCTATTGATGGGCACTTAACTTGTTTCCATATCTTGGCTAGTGTGAATAATGCTGCAGTAAACACAAAAGTGCATATCTGTCCCATATGCTCTTTTCTTTATTTTTTTAATTTAAATTCCAGTTAGTTAACATACAGTGTAGGATTGGTTTCAGGAGTAGAACCCAGTGATTCATTGCTTCCATATAACACCCAGTGCTCATCCCAACAAACACTCTCCTTAATGCCCATCACCCATTGACTCATCCCCTCACCCAACACCCCTCCAGCAACTCTCAGTCTGTTCTCTGTATTTCAGAGTCTCTTATAGTTTGCCTCCCTCTCTGTTTTTTCTCTTATTTTTCCTTCCCTTCCCCTATGTTCATCTCTTGTGTTTCTTAAATTCCACATGTGAGTGAAATCATAAATTTGTCTATGACTGACTTGTTTCACTTAGCATAATACCCTCTAGTTCAATCCATGTTGTTGCAAATGGCAAGGCTTCATTCTTTTGGATCATCGAGTAATACTCCATTGTATACGTAGACCACCAACTTCTTTATCCATTCATCTGTCGATGGACATTTGGGCTCTTTCCATAATTTGACTACTGTTGATAGCACTGCTATAGATATTGGGGTGCGTGTGCCCCTTTGCGTCAGCATTTTTGTATCCTTTGAATAAATACCTAGTAGTGCAACTGCTGGGTTGTAGGATACTTCTATTTTAAAGATTTTATTTTTAAGCAATCTCTATATCCATTAAGGGGCCCAAACTCACAACCCTGAGTTCAAGACTTGCAGGCTCCACTGAGTCAATCAGGAGCCCCTATTTCATGTTTTGACTTCCAAATTGATTAACATTTGCTTAAAAATGAATGAATGAATGAATGAATGAATGAATGAATGAATGAAAAATACAGGCATCTGGGTGGCTCAATTGGTGGAGCATCTGACTCAATTTCGATTCAGGTCACAATCTCATGGTCATGAGAGCAAGCCCCAGGGACTCCAAGATGGGCACGGAACCTGCTTAAGATTCTGTTTCTCCTACACACTCTGGGTTGACAGAGGGAGGTGGGGGGGAAGATGGGCTAAATGGGCAGTGGGTACTAAGGAGGGCACTTGTGATGAGCACTGGGTGTTGTATGTAAGTGATGAATCACTGAATTCTACTCCTGAAACCAATACTGCGCTGTATGTTAACAAAATTTTTAAAAGAGAGAAAGAAAGAAAGAAAGAAAGAAAGAAAGAAAGAAAGAAAGAAAGAAAGAAAGAAAGAAAATGAAGTAAAATACAGTGGACAGCAAAAAAAAAAGAAAAAATATTCTCTCTCTCTCCCTCTCTCTTTGCTCCTCCCCTGCACTCACACACACACACTGTCTGTCATAAAGGACGGAAGGAAGGAAGGAAGGAAGGAAGGAAGGAAGGAAGGAAGGAAGGAAGGAAGGGAAGGAGAAAGGCACCTGGGTGGCTCAGTTGGTTCAGCTGCTGACTCTGAATTTCAGCTCTGGTATAATCTCACGGTTTGTGAGTTCTAGCCAGGTATTGGGCTCTGTGCTAACAGCATGCTTGGGATCCTCTCTCTCTCTTTCTCTCTGCCCCTCCCCTGCTTGAGCTCTCTCTCTCAAAATAAATAAATACACTTTAAAAAATTGGGGCTCCTGGGTGGTTCAGTCTGTTAAGCGTCCGATTTGGGTTCAGGTCATAATATCGCCCGGTTTGTTAGTTCAAGCCCCGCATCAGGCTCCCTAGTGTCAGCACAGAGCCGGCTTGGGATCCTCTGTCCCCTTCTCTCTTTGCCCCTCCCCACTGTATCTCAAAAATTAAAAAAAAAAATTAATGACTATTTATTTTGGGGGCACCTGGATGGCTTAGTCGGTCAAGCATCTGACTCTTGATTTTGGCTCAGGTCATGATCTTATGGTCATGAGATAGAGTCGTGCATTGGGCTCCCCTCTCTCTCTAAATATTAATTAATTAATTAATAATTAATTAATTAAAACAATATGGGTTTTTTTCTCTCAGAATGGGAAATAAATTAAATAATTAAATTTAAAAGGTTGATGGAGGTTGCTTAGGTGTAGCTCAGTCAGTTAAGCATCCAACTCTTGGTTTCAGCTCAGGTCTTGATCTCAGGGTTTGTGAGTTCAAGCCCCAAGTCGGGCTCTGCGCTAGCAGCCTGCTTGGGATTCTGTCTCTCTGTTTTTCCCCCAGTTCCTCTCCTGCTCATGTGCGCATGCTCTCTCTCTCTCTCTCAAAATAAATTTTATTTATTTATTTATTTTTAAAAAAATTTTTTTTCAACGTTTATTTATTTTTGGGACAGGGAGAGACAGAGCATGAACGGGGGAGGGTCAGAGAGAGAGGGAGACAGAGAATCGGAAACAGGCTCCAGGCTCTGAGCCATCAGCCCAGAGCCTGACGCTGGGCTCGAACTCACGGACCGCAAGATCGTGACCTGGCTGAAGTCGGACGCTTAACCGACTGCGCCATCCAGGCGCCCCTCAAAATAAATTTTAAATAAATCAATCAATAAATAGAAATAAAGGATTGATGCAGTTGTGAGAAATAGGCAGTCTTGGTGTATACACACACACAGCCATATCGGAGGATAATTTAATGATAATCATTAAAATGAAAAACATGCACATCTATATAAAATTCTTTTGTTTAATGTTTATTTATTTATTTTGAGAGAGCAAAGACTGCGATTGGGAGGGGGCAGAGAGGAAGAGAGAGAATCCCAAGCAGCCTCTCCTCTGTCAGCGCAGAGTCCCATGGGGTGGGGGACTCTATCTTACAAACTGTGAGAACATGACCTGAGCCAAAATCAAGAGCCTACCTCCTAACTGACTGAGTCACCCAGGCACCCCATTTCTATAAAATTCTTGAAAATGATAATTAATCTATAGCAGATCGGTGGTTGCCAAGGAACAGGGTGAGGGAGTTAAGAGGTGTGGGGAGAAGGGGTTACAAAGGGGCATGAGAACACTTTGGGGGGGGGCATGGATACGTTCTATTATCTTCACTGTGGGAATGGTTTCACAAGTACATATATATATCAAAATGTATTAAAGTGTATACTTCATTAAAAAAAAAAAGATTTGGGGGCGCCTGGGTGGCTCAGTCGGTTAGGCAGCCGACTTCGGCTCAGGTCATGATCGTGGGGTCCGTGAGTTCTAGCCCCACGTCGGGCTCTGTGCTGACAGCTCAGAGCCTGGAGCCTGCTTCATATTCTGTGTCTCCCTCTCTCTGACCCTCCCCTGTTCATGCTCTGTCTCTTCCTGTCTCAAAAATAAATAAACGTTTAAAAAAAAAAAAAGATTTGATTTTTTTAAGTAATGTCTATACCCAGCATGGCGCTCAAACTCACAACGCCAAGATCAAGAGTCACGTGCTCCACCAACTGAACCAGCCAGTCACCCCTCAAGTGTATACTTTAAGTATGTGTAGTGTAGCATATGTCAGTTATACTCAACAAAACTAGAAAACATATCCTATGACCCTCTTAAAAAGATGCACACATCGGGGCACCTGGGTGGTTCAGTCAGTTAAGTGGCGACTCCATTTCAGCTCAGGTCATGATCTCATGGTTCCTGAGTTTGAGCCCCACATGAGGCTCTGCACCAACATTGCGGAGCCTGCCTGGGATTCTCTCTCTCCCTCTCTTTGTGCCCTCCCCTCCTCTCTCACTCTTTCTCTCTCAAAATAAATAAACTTAAAAGTTCTTTTTGAAAATCTTAAAAAAAAAAAAGATGTACATGTCCTTTATTTTTTTTAATATTTTTTAACGTTTATTTATTTTTGAGACAGAGAGAGACAGAGTATGAATGGGGAAGGGTCACAGAGAGAGGGAGACACAGAATCTGAAACAGGCTCCAGGCTCTGAGCTGTCAGCACAGAGCCCGAAGTGGAGCTCGAACTCATGGACAGAGAGATCATGACCTGAGTCGAAGTCAGACGCTTAACCAACTGAGCCACCCAGGGGCCCCGCACATATCCTGTAATATAGAAATACAATAGGGGCCCCTGGGTGACTCAGTTGGTTAAGTGTCCAACTTCGGCTCAGGTCATGATCTCATGGTTCATGAGTTCAAGCCCCGTGTCAGGCTCTGTGCTGACAGCTCACAGCGTGGAGCCTGTTTCGGATTCTGTGTCTCAGGTGGAAGCTGCAGACACCGCCGTCAGAAGGAACATCCAAAAGAGCTACCAACCATTGAGTAAGCAGAATGAGAGGATAAGATCGAGGTCTCGCAGCGCCTGGGTGGCTCAGTCGGTTAAGCGTCCGACTTTGCCTGGGGTCATGGTCTCACGGTTGGTGAGTTCCAGTCCCACATCGGGCTCTCTGCTGTCAGTGCAGAACCCACTTCGGATCCTCTGTCTCCCTCTCTCTCTGCCCCTCCCCTGCTCTCTCTCTCAAAAATAAATAAATAAACATTAAAATGTTAAACAAAATATATATTGAAAAGAAGAACAAAAACCAGCTCTTAGGGGCCATCAACAAGCACTCGCACTGGAAGTCCACTGAAACTCAGAAAGAACTGAAGGGCCTGACCCAATAGTGGAGCCACTGGAGATGTTTCAGGGCAACAGTTGGGCAAGGGCCTCAACCCAGTTTTAGGCAGTGAGACCCCGGCATCACAGGGACCACATGGGCTCCATGTTGCTAGTAGACACTTTGCAAGATGAGCTGAAGCTTTGTAAGGAAACAGCCAAAAAACAGACGGGGGAGTTCCAGGCCTTAAAAACAGAGTTGAAGGTGAAAGAATAAGAGAGGGCCTGGTTCCTAGACGAGTGGGCTTTCTGTAACAGTCAAGTAGATGATTTTACAACAGCCCTTGAGGAGATGGAGCAGCTATTAGAAAGGTGAGAAAAAGCAAGTGACCAGATGGCTCCCTCTTAGGGATAAAGTCTCAGAGGAAGCCACTTAGAACATCTGCTTGTTGGCCATGATCTAGGATTCACCATCCCCAGAAAGAAAACAGTTTCTGCAGTAGGATTCAGGACAGCTTATGCTGGAATGAAGGTTCCTCTTTTTTTTTTTTTTTTTTAATGTTTATTTACTTTTGAGAGAGAGAGAGAGAGAGAGAGACAAACCATGCATGGGCAAGGGGCAGAGAGAGGGGGAGACACAGAATCTGAAGCGGGCTCTAGGCTCTGAACTGTCAGCACAGAGCCTGACATGGGCCTCGAACCCACGAACTGTGAGATCATGACCTGAGTTGAAGTTGGATGCTTAACCAATTGAGCCACCCAGGTGCCCCTGAAGGTTCTTCCTTTAAGCAAGTATCCCGAATTCTGATTGGTCAGCTATCCTGAATCTCACATGCATGGCCTACAGGAGAGGGGCCAAGAAGCTTGGGTCAACATCCTAGACAACAAAATGGCAACAAAGTCAGCAACAGCCAGGGGATCCAGAAGGTCACATTCAAGTATTGGGAAGAAAACCTTAATTGTACAGTGGAGCACTGGTGCTCTACAGGAAGACATCACTGGGGAGCCTGAGTGGCTCTGTTGGTTGACTGGCCCCCTCTTGATTTTGACCCAGGTCATGATCCCAGGGTCATGGGATCAAGCTTCTCGTCAAGCTCCATGCTAAGCATAGAGCCTGCTTGAGTAAGATTCTCTCTCTGTCCCTCTACCCTTCTTCCCCCCTTGAGCTCTCTCTCTCTCTCTCTCTCTCTCTCTCTCTCTCTCTCTCAAATTAAAAAAAAATAAAAGAAAAGAATAAAATTTACGGGAGACATCACTGAGGAGCCATACAGTCCTCTTCTAACTTGGGACACATTCTGTCTCATCCTGGATGGGCTCTATACCTCATTGTAAATTGATGAACTCGAAGTTACTTGAAGTGACTAAATAAATGGAATGAAGATATAGATAGCAATACCATCTACCTGAAACAATGCGTGTTGGAGCTTTTAATTTAAATCATTTCTATCAATCTATCTTATATTTATATGTATATAATATATATAATGCTAGTTTTTAAAAGTTTTTTTTTTAAGTTTTTATTTATTCATTTAAGGAATCTCTACACCCAACATGAGGCTCAAACACACATGCTCTTCCAACTGAGCCAGCCCGGCACCCATAAAATGCTAATTTATTTATTTACTTATTTAATTTTTTTAATGTTTATTTATTTTTGAGAAAGAGAGATAGAGTCTGAGCGGGGAAGGGGCAGAGAGCGTGGGAGACATAGAATCTAGAGCAGGCTCCAGCCTGTCAGCGCAGAGCCCAATGTGGGGCTCTAACTCACAAGATGATAGATCATGACCTGAGCCGAAGTCAGACACTCAACTGACTGTGCCACACAGGCACCACTAAAATGCTGTTTTTAAATATTCTGGGGGTGCCTGGGTGGCTCAGTCAGTTGAGCATCTGACTTTGGCTCAGGTCATGATCTCGTAGTTTGCGGGTTCGAGCCCCGCATCGGGCTCTGTGCTGACAGCTCAGAGCGTGGAGGCTGCTTTGGATTCTGTGTCTCCCCTCTCTCTGCCCCTCCCCTGCTGTCTCTCTCTCTCTCTCTCTCTCTCTCAAAAATAAAATAAAAACATAAATTAAAAAAAATTAAAGTAAATATTCTGTGACTATTCAGATTATAACAGTGAGAAATGAAAAAAGAAATGATGGTTCAATTAAATATTGGTATATCAAAAGCTATCAGAAAAAAAATATATAGGGGCACCTCGCTGGCTCAGTCCAGTGGAGCATGTGACTCTAGAGATCTCTGGGTTGTGAATTTGAGCCCTAGGTTGGGTGTAGGGATTACTTAAAAATAAAATCTTAAAAAATATATACATATACATATACATATACATATACATATACATACATATATATATATATATGTATAGAGAAAGAGAGAAAGAGGGAGAGGGAGAGACTGACATGGGAAGATGTTAAAAATACACAATTAAGGGGTGCCTGGGTGGCTCAGTCAGTTGAGCGTCTGACTTCGGCTCAGGTCATGATCTCACAGCTCGTGAGTTTGAGCCCCATGTTGGGCTCTGTGCTGACAGCTCAGAGCCTGTGGCCTGCTCCGGATTCTGTGTCTCCCTCTCTCTCTGCCCCTAACCCACTTGCATTCTGTTTCTGTCTCTCTCAAAAATAAACAAACATTAAAAAAAAATTTTTTTAAACACACAATTAAGGGACACCTGGGTGGCACAGACCGTTAAGCGTCTCTTTTTTTTTTTTTTAATTGTTTTTTCAACGTTTATTTATTTTTGGGACAGAGAGAGACAGAGCATGAACGGGGGAGGGGCAGAGAGAGAGGGAGACACAGAATCGGAAACAGGCTCCAGTCTCTGAGCTATCAGCCCAGAGCCCGATGCGGGGCTCGAACTCCCGGACCGCGAGATCGTGACCTGGCTGAAGTCGGACGCTTAACCGACTGCGCCACCCAGGCGCCCCAAGCACCTGACTCTTGATCTCCACTCAGGTCATGGCCTTGAGGTTCATGAGTTTGAGCCCTGCATCAGGGGCTCTTTCTTTCTCTCTCTCTCAAAAATAAATAAATCTTTAAAAAAAAAAAAAAGACACAATTAAGTCCTAAGAAGCAAGTTACAAAATTCCCATTTATCTTGTTTTTTTTTTTTTTTAATGTTTATTTATTTTTGATGGGGGGAAGGGGCAGGAGGAGGCAACAGAGGATCTGAAGCAGAGAGCCCGATTCTGGGCTAGAACTTAGGAACTGTGAGAGCCAAAGTCAGATGCTTAACCAACTGAGCTACCCAGGTGCCCCCGAATTATGTTTTAAAGAAATATACATGTATATTCAATTATTCCATGTTGTTAACAACTAAGGGAAGGGAGGTTTCCAGTAGGAGATAAATATGGGGAGATGTGGGCCTGGGAAGAAGTAGTGAGAGACAAAAACTCCTGATGGCATTTGAATCCCCTGGTGTCTGTTGCTATGTGCTCACTTGCCCTTTCTGAGGTTTGTTATATGACTCAGTAGATCATCTGTGTTCCCAAATTAGGTAAGAGTTGGGCATCAAGGGGTGTCTGGCTGGCTCAGAGGAACACGCAATTCTTCATTTCAGAGTTATGAGTTCGAGCCCCAAATGGGGTATAGAGATTACTTAAAAATAAATCTTGGGTGCCTGGGTAGCTCATTCAGTTAAGCATCCGACTTCAGCTCGGGTTGTGAGCTACCATTCTGCGAGTTCAAGCGCCATGTTGGGCTCTGTGCTGACAGCTCAGAGCCTGGAGCCTGTTTCGGATTCTGTGTCTCCCTCTCTCTCTGCCCCTAGCCTGGCTTGTGCTCGGTCTCTCTCTCAAAAATAAACATAAAAAAAATCTTTAAAAAATTATTTTTATGTTTATTTATTTGAGAGAGAGAGAGAGAGAGAGAGAGAGAGAGAGAGCATGGCCAGAGGTGGGGCAGAAAGGGAGGGAGATACAGAATCCAAAGCAGGCTCCGGGCTCTGAACTGTCAACACAGACCTCACCCAGGACTCAAACCCACAAACCTAAAGATCATGACCTGAGCCAAAGTCAGGGGCCCAACCGACTGAGCCACCCAGGAGCCCCACCCCACCAAAAAGTTAAACCTTAACAAAAAATAGTACTACTTACGACCAGCACTGAGTATTGCATTGTATAGAATTGTTTAATCATTATATTGTACGCTTGAAACCAATAGAACACTCTATGTTGATCTCTGCCCACCCCCCTTGCTCCTGCTTTCTCCTATGAGCATGCACACTCTCTCGCTCTCTCAAAATAAATAAATAAACTTGAAAAAAGATAGAGAGGAGGAAAAAAAGTAGAATGGTGGTTGCCAGAGGCTGGAGGGAGGGTGGTATGGGGAGTTCTTTATTTTTTTAATTAATTAAATTACTTTTTAAGTAATCTCTGTGTCCAATGTGGGTCTTGAACTCAAGACCCCAAGATCAAGAGTCAGATGCTCTAAGGACTGAGCCAGCCAGGCGCCCCAGGGGGAGTTGCTTTATAGGTACAGAGTTTCAGTCTGGGAAGATGAAAAAAGTTTTGGAGATGGACTTCAGTGATGGTTGCACAACAATGTCAATGTACTTGATGCCAATGAACGGCCTAGTTAAAAATGGTTTGGGGGCGCCGGGGTGGCTCAGTTGGTTAGGCATCCAACTTTAGCTCATGGTTCATGGGTTCAGGCCCCCTGTCGGGCTCTGTGCTGACAGCTCAGAGCCTGGAGCCTGCTTCGGATTCTGTGTCTCCCTCTCTCTCTGCCCCTCCCCGGCTCGTGCTCTGTCTCTCTCAAAAATGAATAAACATTAAAACAATTTTTTAAATGGTTAGAATTGCATATTTTATAGCACGTATATTTTGATATAATTGTTAAAAAGATTTGAAGGGAGCCTGGGTAGCTCAGTCGGTTGAGCATCCAACTCTCAATTTCGGCTCAGGTCATGATCTCAGGGTTGTGGAATCAAGCCCCTCATGGGGCTCTGTGCTGAGCATGGAGCCTGCTTAAGATTCTATCTCTCCGCTCTGCCCCCTCCCCTGCTCACACTTGCACTCTCTCTCTCTCTCTCTCTCTCAAATAAGAGATTTGGTCTTCACATTACAACTGACTAATGCACACATATTAGCTAGGATAAGTTGAACTGCTGCAACAATTAGACCTCAAGTAAATAGCTGAAACAAAATAGAAGCTTATTTCTCTCTCCCTCAACAGATTAGAGAAGATGTTCGCAGTGGGAGGATGGAGAGAAGTAGCTTCTTCTCGAAGTAATTATTTAGGGACCCAGATTAATGGAGACTCTGCTAGGTATAACTCGTTCCTGCTGAGATGATTCCAGTCTTCCTCATTACTACTCCAGCCCAGAAGAGGAGAAAAAGAGTGTGGAGGAGACTCGCGGAGGAGTTATGGACCAGGTCCTGTTGGTCCTGAAGCTGGCACACATCATTTCCTCTCACACTCCATTGGAGGTAACTGAGTCCTGTATTACTTTTTACCTCAAGGCACACTGAGCACATGACAGCTCAGATATTCCGAGAGTTGGATATAAAGAATTTTGGTGGACGGTTAGTCTCTAAAAAGAAAAACAAGAATCACGAGGGGAATATGCATCTAACTGAAATAGTAATTATCTCCAGAGGTAAGATTACAGGAAACTCTCACTTTTCATATATAATTTTGAAGTGCTTGCATTTTTTATAACGAACATATGTTACTATTATGATCAGAAACTATAAAGCAGGGGCGCCTGGGTGGCGCAGTCGGTTAAGCATCCGACTTCAGCCAGGTCACGATCTCGCGGTCCGTGAGTTCGAGCCCCGCGTCGGGCTCTGGGCTGATGGCTCAGAGCCTGGAGCCTGTTTCCGATTCTGTGTCTCCCTCTCTCTCTGCCCCTCGCCCGTTCATGCTCTGTCTCTCTCTGTCCCAAAAATAAATAAACGTTGAAAAAAAAAATTAAAAAAAAAAAAAAAAAAGAAACTATAAAGCAAAACCAGGGTAGAGGGAATGACAATAAAATGTTTGCATAAAAGCTGAAACCCAAAAACAAAAAACATACAAAAAACACACTAAACTCCTTGTTTATTTAACAAAAATTTTCTTTAATGTTTTATTTATTTTTGAGAAAGAGACAGACGGAGGGTGAGCGGGGGAAGGGCAGAGAGAGAGGAAGACACAGAATCCGAAGCGGGCTCCAGGTTCCGAGCTGTCAGCACAGAGCCCGACACGGGGCTTAAACTCACACACCGAGAAATCATGACCCGAGCCAAAGTGGGATGCTTAACCAACTGAGCCCCCTACGTGCCCCTTGTGTGATTGAACCTTTAATGAAAAAGTCATAAAAGACTAGTTGGTATATTACCAATTTTATTAAGCATACATTTCCATGTAACAATATATGTATTGTTTTTACATACATACATCTTTAGTTTTTATTATATTTTTAAAAAGTAAGCAGAAGGGCATAATGAGTCCCCATAGAACATCACTTGGATTAAACAATGATTTATATTTTGCCATATTTGTCTAATCTGCTTTTCTTCTTGGCACATCACTTTGATGCAAATCCCACATATATCATGTATGTCTACATACGTTACTAAGCATGTAATAAATAAATTTATAGGCATTTTCTTACACAGCAACAATGCCATGACCACATTAATAAAATTAGCAATAATTCTTTGGTATTATCTCCATCCATAATCAAAGGTCTCCAATTATTTCAAAAACAAGACTTTTTTTTTAAGTTTTATTTTTATTTAAGTAATCTATACACCTGGGGCTCCTGGGTTCAGTGGGTTGAGCGTCCAACTTTGGCTCAGGTTATGATCTCGTGGTCTGTGAGTTCGAGCCCCACATTGGTGGGGGATGCAGAGCGTGCTTTGGATCTTCTGTTCTCCTCTCTCTGCCCCTCCCCTGCTTGCTCTCTTTCTCTCAAAAATAAACAAAACATTTTTTTGTAAAAAGAAAAAAAAGAAAAAGATTAAAAAAAATTAAGTAATCTATACACCCAATGTGGGGCTCAAACTCACCAGCAAGAGTCACATGCTGTTCCGAGCCAGCTAGGAGCCCCCCAAAACATGTCTTTAAAAATTTTTTTTTCAACATTTTTTATTTATTTTTGGGACAGAGAGAGACAGAGCATGAACGGGGGAGGGGCAGAGAGAGAGGGAGACACAGAATCGGAAACAGGCTCCAGGCTCTGAGCCATCAGCCCAGAGCCCGACGCGGGGCTCGAACCCACGGACCGCGAGATCGCGACCTGGCTGAAGTCGGACGCCCAACCGACTGCGCCACCCAGGCGCCCCAAAAAATGTCTTTTAATAGCTGATTCATTTCAGTTAGGATCCAGACTGTCCATACTTACTTTTGGTTAACACGTCTCTAGGATTCCTGATCTGAGGCAGTGGACCTCCCATTCTCCACCCCCCCCAACCCCCATGCTTTTGCCTTGCAGAAACAGAATCGACTGTCCCTGTAGAATATCTATACTCTGGATTTGTCTGTTGTTCCATGTGATGACATTAACTCATCCTTCTATCACTTACCTTTGCTGTAAATGAAAGTTAGCTCCTTATAACACTATATGTTAACTAAACTGGAATTAAAAATTTTTTTAAAAAGATTTTGGTTTCACTGCACGAACAATATAAGACCAAAGTGTGTGTATGTATGATTAAACTACAAAATATAAAATAGTATGTAAATGTACACAAAAAATGAATCAGTTAGAAAAACTTCTTACATAGACTTGTGTATAAAAATAAAAGATATTCAATCTCTTAAGTAGTTAGTGAAATTAAAATAAAAATAAAGAGCTGTCATTAAAAAAAAAGAGGGGTGCCTGGGTGACTCAGTCAGCTAAAGCATCTGATTCTTGATTTCAGTTGGAGCCCCACATGGGGCTCTGTGCTGACAGCACGGAGCCTGCTTGGGATTTTTCTCTCTCTCCCTCTCTGTCTGTTCCTCCCATGCACATGCTCACTCTCTCTCAAAATAAATGAATAAACTTTTAAAATATATTAGAAAAAGAAAAAGAAAGTTAGCTCTTCAGGCCTGCTTAAATTCAGGTTCGAATGATTTGAGGTTGAGGCTGTGGACTTCTGGAGGCATCTGATGTCAGGTTGTCCCGCTTTCAGCAATGCAGGGATCAGTCAGTGATCAGTTCCCGGTTCCCGTGGCAAGAGCCTGATCCCTCCAGGTAAAGTTTCCGATCAGCATTTCATCTAATGCTTTTTGTCCACTGACGACCATTGACTGGATCAATTATCTGACGAGGGATTTCAAAATGCTGAGTTTCTATCATTCCTTCCACATTTATTTATTTAAGTTTATTTATTTTGAGAGAGAGAGAGAGCGCGCGCGTGTCAGAGTTACAGTGCGTGCAAATGCAGGAGGGGCAGAGAGAGAGAGGGAGAGAGAATCCTGAGCAGGCTGGACTGCTCTGGGCTGCGAGCTAGGGGCTTGCTTGGGATCCTCTCTCTCTCTCTCTCTGTCTCTCTCTCTCTGTCACTCTCTCTCAAAATAAATAAAAACTTAAAAAAACAATTTAAAATCTTAAAAAAAAATAGAACAGATTGTTGGGTGAATATGTGATAAAACAAAGTGTTAATTGTTGAATTTAGATGGTGGTTATATGGGTTTTTCCTGCTCAATTTATTCCTTTTTCAGTTTTTAATTTATCATGAGACGGTTCATCACAAAATGTTGGAAAATATATGTATCTAAGAATCTATATTTCTGAAGAGTGAGCTTGGGAGTAAGGATGGAGCTTTTTAGGTTATGTACTTCATATAAAGCAAAAATTGTAAATGATCCTTTGAAATAGTAATTCCACTTTAGGAGCCTATCCTAATAATTTTTTTTAAGTTAATTTGAGAGAGAGAGAGCAAGAGCAAGAGAGCAAGCAGGGGAGGGGGAGAGAGATAGGGAGACAATCTCAAGCAGACTCCGCACTGTGTGCAGAACCTGATGCGGGGCTCAAACCCATGATATGCAAGATTACAATCTAAGCTGAAATCAAAAGTCAGACACTAAACCAGTGTTGAGTGGCCACCCAGGCACCCTGCTAATATAGTAATTCTAAATATGGAAAATATAGAAATATAGAAAAAAATTTCATGCTGGAATTGTAAAAAAACATTTGGAAATATCCTGAATGTCCAGTAATAGAATGATCACATGGTATAGTAATTAGGTTCATTTTAAATGGTAAAGACAGTGTAATAACACAGCAAACGCTTATGGCACATTTCATGAAAAAAATTGTGATACAAAATTTTATCAACATGATTGCAATGATTTTTTTAAAGGCGTTCCTAATTATTTTTAAGGTTTATTCATTTTTTTGAGAGAGAGACAGAGTGCGAACGGGGAAGGGGTAGAGAGAGAAGGAGACAGAATCTGAAGCAGGCTCCAGGCTCAGAGCTGTCAGCACAGAGCCCGACACGGGACTGGAATCCACAACCATGAGATCATGACCTGAGGAGAAGTTGGACTCTTAACCAACTGAGCTACGCAGGAGCCCAATGATTTTTTTTTTTAATGGTATACACACACCCCATAGTGTTATCATATGACCAACAATTCCACTCTTAGGTAGATATCCAAGAGAAATGAAAATGTCTTTTTATGTCCACACAAAAACTGTGTATGAAAGTTCACAGCAGCATTATTCAAAATGGCCAAAAAGTGGAAACAGTCAAATATCTTTCAACTGATAAATGAGGAAACAAAATGTGGTATATCCATACAATGGAATATTACCCAGCAATAAATACAGCACTGAACCTGCTACAGCATGGATGAATCGTGAAAACAGTATGCTGAGAGAAGCCAGACACAAAGGACACATATTGTAGGAGTCCATTTATTTGAGATGTCCAGAACAGGCAAATCTATAAGAGTAAATTAGTAGTTACTTAGGGCTGGGGGGAGGGGAATATGGGATTTTTTGGGTATTAAGGAATATGTTCTAAAATTGGTTGTGGTGAGGATTGCACAATTCTCTGAATATATTAAAAACCAGGGAACTCTACACTTTAAATGGGTGAATTGTATATGAATTATATCTCAGTAAAGTTGTTACAAAAAAGGTTTTTCTAGTGGTACCCATAGGAAATTGGAAGAAAACATGTATTTGAGGTGGTGGAATTATAGGTAATTAGAATAAATTCGACTTCTTTGTATTTTCCAGTTGTTATGAGTATGTATTAGTTTTTATTTTTTATTTCTTAAGTAAACTCTATCCCTAAGGTGGAGCTCCAATTCAGACTCCGAGATCAAGAGTCTCACGCTCCACCGGCTGAGCCAGCCAGGCACCCTGAATATGTATGTATTACTTTTACAAGGAGAAAAGAAACGTTTTTAAAAAGCACCAGATGCACATTCCATTTAAATGTAAATAGCCAGCATTAGACCCATTCCTCTTACCTCTCTGTAGGTTGCAGTTTTTACATACAAGCTTATCACAGTATTTTCTTAATATATCTTCATAATTTGTTGCAGATATTATATTTATATATTTTTTTCTTTATATACATACACGCATACACAGTGCGGTTTGGGCAGAAGGGAGCAACGAGTTGTGGCCGATAGGGAGGGTGGGGAATGGGGGGAGGGCCATATCAACCCAGGTGTCCTGCCAGCCCTCTCCTCCAAAGTAGCTCCCCTGCCTAACAGCCCAAAGCCCCCTTTTCCACTCTCCCCTTCCACCATACCCGCAGGCCCCCACCACAGGGTCTCTTCCGGGTCTGGTCTCACCCTTACCTGGGGTCGCAGCCCCTTCCCTCTGGCCCGGGATTCGGAAAAGTGGCCAGAACCCGCCCTTCCTCCTCCCGGGGCGGTCGCACACGCAGGGGGGCAGAGCTCCCCTCGCCTAGGGTCCCAACTCCCTCCCTCGGGAAGGCGGCGGGGGGCAGGGCGGCACCGGCCACGGGCACGGGTCCCTGCTCCACCAGTGGTAGAGTCGCAGGCCGCGGGTCCAGGACGCGCCCTCCCACGGCCGGGGTCCCACTAGCCCGCCAGGAAATCCTGGTCCCTCCCCCAGGCCGGCGGCCCCTCCTCCGGAGCCATGGAGCCGGGCCCGGGGGCCCCGGGCTCTCCCGCGGGGCATCCGGAGGCCAGGCCCGAAGTCTCCGAGTCCGAGGCGGCCGCGCGGACCGCGTCGCCTTCGCGGGAGGCGGCGGACGACCTTCCGCCCTCGTCCTCGTCGCCCTCGGGGCTCTCCTCGCGGCCGCCGACCGCGAGCCTGGGCGCGGGCAGGCCGCCGCTTTGCCAGGCCGGGTGGGGCGGGATGGCGGCCGGCACATTTCTGGAGGCCGGCCTGGCCCGGGTGCTCTTCTACCCGACGCTGCTGTACACCCTGTTCCGCGGTAAGGTGCCTGGCCGAGCGCGCCGCGACTGGTACCACCGCATCGACCCCACGGTGCTGCTGGGCGCGCTGCCGCTGCGGAGCATGACGCGCCGGGTGAGCCGGGAAGGGAGGCCTGGCCGAGCCGGGCCTGGGAGCCGGCGAGCGCCGCCCGCGCCTCGGCGGCCGTTTCTGAGCCCTGTCTTTGCCTCGGCAGCTGGTACAGGACGAGAACGTGCGCGGGGTGATCACCATGAACGAGGAGTATGAGACGCGGTTCCTGTGTAACTCCTCAAAGGTGAGCGGCCAGGAGCGGGGGGCTCGGGCAGCGGCGTCCGCCAGCCTACACCGCCACCCTGGGTCTAGGAGAGCGGGAGGAGGTTGGGGGAGAGGGAGCTGCGGGTGCTCGTACTCGTGAGACACGTGCCCCAGGCTTTTTCGCCGCTTCAGGAGGGGGGGTCTGGTCCTCTAAGCTTTAATGACTGAGGCTGGAGGTAGAAACTAATTATGAAAAAGAAACTGATATGAAAGGCATTTAAAAGTGGAATTGAGGGGCGCCTGGGTGTTCAGTCGGGTAAGCGCCTCCCCCCCCCCCCCCCCCCCCGCCTTGGGCTCAGGTCTTGATCCCCTGTTAGTGAGTTGGAGCATTGAGAAGTGAGATGATTTATTTTCAGAAATAATCAAATAAAATCTGTGCCGTCTAGTTAACAATAGGCTTACAACCTATTGGAAATATCCCCGCCCTCTTAAATAAATCTCCTTACAGCTTGCTGCCCACTGATAGACCCCTGAAACATGCGGAACATGACCTTCCTCGAACTCATGGCTGCCTTAATGTTTTTATTACCTAGGTTTACTAAAAGTCAAGTAAGCTTATGTTATCTCAGCTGCAATTTGTTGGTAAAAAGACACTTAAAATGATGGTTAATTTTAACTGGAGACTAAAGTTTCTAAAAGTTAAAATTCTGCTAAATGCAGTTAATGCTGATCCTCATTGGGACTATGATAATCCCATTGCAGAATGGTATCGTTGCCACTTCCAAGAAATCAAAGGAGGTCGAAGGTTAAAATCTTTAAATCATGCTAAATTAGCCACTATTTTACAGACACAGGATGAAAGCCTGGTGGCCTTCCTGAAAAGGTTAAAGTTAAATATACAGCTATCTCCCCTGTTACCCCCCCCAAAGCTCAGATGATTCTAAAGGACAAATTTGTCACTCATTCGGCTTCCCAAGGTCCTGGCACCAGTGCCATTTATGTGGCTATTTAGGGCACTGGAAACAAGAATGTCCTCAGAGGGGCAATGGAAGTTGAAACCCCCATAAGCCATGCCCCTGGTGTGGAGTCAGTCACTGGAAAATCTGAATGCCCTCTGGGACCTGAAGGGCTCAAATAACCAGTGCCCCTGAAAAGAACTGATCTCGCCCGAGGTTCTTCATGGTTGGCTCCCCTGAACCAACTTTATTGGAAACCCAGAGCCTCAGGTAACTCTGGAAATAGAAGGAAAGCCAGTTGATTTCCTTCTTGACACTGGAGCCACCTTTTCTGTCCTTTCCATTCCTGGCCAACCATCCAAATGCAGAGTAACGATTAGAGGTGTCTCCAGAAAACTTAAGACTAACTTTTTCTCTCAGCTTCTGGGGTGTATACAGGGAGACTTTTTTTTTTTTTCACATTCTTTGTTTTTATGATGCCAGAAAGCCCCACTCCCTTGCTAGAAAAAGACATCATGACTGAATTAGGGACTATAGTGCTACTCCCTCCAGGACGGATAAACAGTATATTAATCTGGATATCAAAGATCAGTCTTTCCTTGGGGTAAAATTAAATACGCCTTATGGAGTTGTTCCTATGGAAACTTGATGGGCAAAGGAAGATTTTGAGGACTGAGAACCAAAAACCAGTTCAAAAGCTTAATTATTCTAAGCAACAATATCACAAGATCCAAATAAATATGGAAGAGGATGGAAAAGCTATAGTTGGAAAAAAAAAAAATTTGACCAGACGGTTCAGGGACTTTTTGGATGGCTACAGTACATCTTTACATCCCATGGTGTGACCTCCTTCCTAGGAGGCATTGCGTTTGGAATATTAATGCTTGTTGATCTAATATTCTTTTTGTATGTCATTTGTAGAAGCCGTTGCACATATGCCAGAAAAATAAGAAAATTTTGCTAACCTAAGACGTTCCAAATACACTCTCATTATTTTGGACCTCTGGATTGACCTCTGAACCTGCCCTGACTGCCATACCCTTTCAGCAGGAAGCAGTTAAGATCAGTCATCATCCCAATTCCTAATGGGAGTTAGGAGTCACGTGTTCAAAGTGGGGAATATGATAGGAAAAGATGGTATTCAGTAGGCAGAGAGGGAAAGGTTAGGACCTGAGGTCCCTGGGTGGAAACACACACACACACACACACACACACACACACACACACACACACACACACACACATATTTTGGAACAATGCTGGGAGTGCAGCCGCAGCAAACCCTCTGGGGGCAGGGGAGGAAGATTCCTCTTAAGAAACAAATGTCTGTGCCTTGTGCCCAAAATAACCTAAAAATGAAAACAGAATCTACTTAGAAGAGAAGAGGAGGGATTGTGAGAAATAAGTGACAGGATTTATTTTCAGAAATACCAAATATAAGCTGAGTTGTCTAGTTAACAATAGGTTTAGACCCTATTGGAAATATATACGAACCCCTCACCCCAGCACAATGGAGTCCCAAATCTCCTTTGGGAGACCTTTTACTTCCTGGTTCTTCCCCTCTCCTTCTGCCGGCTTATTTTTTGCAGGCTTTGCAATGAGCACGTGCCAAAGAACTGAGGTCTCTGCCTCACCTCAAGGAATGTACATTTGTTCCAATCAGATTACTTTTTGGCCTTACATGGGCATAGGTGACTTCCAGGTAAGGCTGTAATCTCTGTAGTACTTAGCCAATGAGGAATCAGGGGAACGACTTCATGCTAGGAGATAAATTGCCTGCTGCAACTGCCCCGAGTGTGCCTGTCCATCAGGCACCTGCTCTTGTAAGAATGTTGATTAAACCCTGGCCTCACTGTGCTCTGAGTCTCCGCGTCCCTTCTTTGAATGGGCCAGTAGGCTTATTTCTCACAAGGCCTGCATAGGGCTCTGCACTGATGGTGAGAGTTGGTTTGGGATTCTCTCACTCTTGAAATAAATAAGTGTGTGTGTGTGTGTGTATATATATATATATATATATATATATATATATATATATATGTGTGTGTGTGTGTGTGTGTATATATATATATATATATATAAAGTAGAATTGACAAAGTCTGACTACTCCTTTGTACACAAAGGTATTTTTAATTTCAGTAACTCAAGTCAGTAACCAAACCGAAAGGCAACTTCTCTATGGCTTGCTGATTTCATTCATTCAACACTCACTCAGCACTAAGGTCAGGCATTGTCTTAGGCATTCAAGATGAAGGCCCTATAAACTCTAAGAAGAAAAGCCACCTCCAGCCCCCAAGAGAAATTTATAAAACAACCCATTGAAAAAGTGTATGATTCATTTGGCATTGATGGAATTTTTACTCATATGTTAACAATGTATGGAACTCCAGAGAATTGTAAAACAGTGTAGACCTAAAACATAATTTTCATTAAGTTTGAATACTTGTTTGTGGAACTAAGGTTATTAGACATTGTGCTGTCTTTATATAAAGATGTTGCCCTGTCTTTATAGTGTTTGCCATCTATTAGCACTTTTTTTGTCCTTCTTGTTTATTGTACTGATACAGCCTAATGAAGATGCTGTTATTTCAACTGGTAGGTTTTTTTTTTTTTTTTAATTTTTTTTTTCAACTTTTTTAAATTTATTTTTGGGACAGAGAGAGACAGAGCATGAACGGGGGAGGGGCAGAGAGAGAGGGAGACAGGCTCCAGGGAAACAGGCTCCAGGCTCTGAGCCATCAGCCCAGAGCCTGATGCGGGGCTCGAACTCACGGACCGCGAGATCGTGACCTGGCTGAAGTCGGATGCTTAACCGACTGCGCCACCCAGGCGCCCCGCAACTGGTAGGTTTTTTTTGTAACCTTAAGAATGGACTCACATTTAAGATACATTGATTAGTGATGGCATACTTTTTTAAAAAGTTTATTGAGAGAGTGCGGGAGGGGCAGAGAGAGAGGGAAAGAGAGAATCCCAAGCGGGATCCACACTGTGAGTGCAGAGCCCATCGCAGGGCTCAACTCACAAACTGTGAGATCATGACCTGAGCGGAAATCAAGAGCCCCTGACACTTAACTGACTGAGCTACCTAAGCACCCTGATGACATACGTTTTTAAGAAATGGACAACAGTTCCTTGGATTTCCTAAAGTACTTTGCTACAAGGCCTCAGGAATTATTAGCCAAAATGGTAAATGTTCCTTAGTGTGATCATTCCTGTGGAACAATAGTCACAAAAAGTACTTGGTCTCTGGCTGTGAGGCATTGACACTTGTATGATGCAGCTATATTATCCAACTAGCCTAGAGAAAAAAAATCTCCAAGGCAGTGGTTCTCATATTTTAATAAGTCTAAATATTATCTGGTAGTCTTGTTAAAATAGCAGATTCCTATGTACAACCCCTGAGAAATTATGTCTTGGGAACTTTAGGGTGGGGTCCAGGAATGTGAATATTTAGCAAGCTCCCTAGGTATATCTGGTATAATTGATACAAAGTCACATGCTGCAAAATTGCTGTTTTGTGTTAATTTCATACGCAGTATAAAATATTGACCTTCACGCAGTCATAAAGTCTTTGGTTCCAGCTAGACAGATTAATAACCATTAGCTGGAGCCTATCAGGACTCTTTTTTTTTTTTTTTTTTAAAGATTTTATTTTTAAGTAATCTCTATGCCCAAGATGGGGCTAGAGATCAAGAGTCATATGCTCCACTGAGTCACATGCTTAACCTAGAGATCAAGAGTCACATGCTGTACTGAGCCAGCCAGATGCCCCCCTATCTGGAGTCTCAAGGTAAAAATTCAAATAAATAAATAGTCTGATAATGCCAGAGGGCTTATTTCCCCTACTGCTTATTCTTTTCTTCTTCTAAAGTGATAATACTGCACTAATAAAGGTAGGTGCATTGTTTTAATTTTAAAATGGTAACTCTATTTTCTACCATGCAATCTCAAAAAAAAAAAAAAGGTAAAGTAAAAAGGACACTTATAGATAAATAGAAAGCTCTTGCAAAATATAGTACCCCAATCGTGCAGCTGCGTCACTACACGGGTGCCAAGATTATCCATAAAGTTACACAACTTTTGTAGATGAATTTTAATACAGCTAATACTTTGCAGCTGAAGATAAAATACCCAACGTGTACTTTAAGAACATTTTAGGGGTCTGGGTGGCTTACTCGGTTAAGCATCCAACTCTTTTTTTTTTTTTTTTTCTTTCTTTAATGTTTATTTTTGAGAGAGAGTGTGTGTGTGAGCAGGGAAGGGGCAGAGAGAGGGAGACACTGAATCCGAAGCAGGCTCCAGGCTCCGAGCTGTCAGCACAGGGCCCAATATGGGGCTCGAACCCATATTGTGAGGTCGTGACCTGAGCCGAAGTTGGACACTTATCCAACTGAGCCACCCAGGCGCCCCAGCATCCAACTCTTGATTTCGGCTCAGGTCATGATCTCATGGTTTTGTGAGTTCCAGCCCTGTGTTGGGCTCTGTTCACTGACCACTGACTGAATGGATCCTGCTTGGGATTCTCCCTCTCTCCCTTTCTCTCTGCCCCTCCCCTGCTCACGCTCTGTCTCAAATAGACTTAAAAAAAATTTTTTTTTTTAAATATTAGACATAATTCTAAATCAGTAGCACAGCTGTTGTTTGATCAAAGACCAACCATGCAGGTCAGCCATTTTAAAGGCATCTCTGTAAGAAGTTTCTTGTTTAAAAAAAAGTGAACAGTGTATTCACACTGTAGTAAACTCTGAAGCTTCCTTGTTGTTTTGCTGCTTCTTAGGAGCCCATATTCATAGCACTCATGTCAGATTTCTTTCATTCTCTTTTTTATGCTGGCGGACCTGGTTCCAGGAGTGGAAGAATGTAGGAGTTGAGCAGCTGCGACTCAGCACAGTAGACATGACTGGAGTCCCAACCTTGGCTGACCTCCAGAAAGGAGTCCGGTTTGCTCTCAAGTATCAGTCGCTGGGCCAGTGTGTCTACGTGCATTGTAAGGCTGGGCGTTCCAGAAGTGCTACTATGGTCGCAGCGTATCTGATTCAGGTAGGAAAGGTCTTTCTGGACTGGTCCATTTACAGCAGATTTCTAGAACTTCAGTAGCATGGTCTATTGGCAGGCCTTCCTAGAAGGAGCCATGTCCCCAGTTACAGGCTGTTGGGAGATGGAAAGCACCTGGATTTTGCGGATAGGCTGACCTCTGGCGTTGCTACCTACCAGATGTGTGACTTTAGGCAAAAGTGTCTTCCCCTCTCTGATGCTCAGTTTCCTCAAACTAAATTTGTTCTGAGGTTTGAACAAGAAAGTATGTCAAGCACTGATCTACAGCAGGCACTCAAAAAATGAAGCGCAAAGGATGTTAACACCAGTAAAAGGCTAAAGCACTTTTTATAAATAGCAGTCAGGAAATCCAGTACTTTAGGTAGTAGTGCTGATCACTTATAGCCCTATAGTACTCAAGATTTCTTAAAGTATTTCAGAATAAAGTTCTAGACATTTGTGTCTAGAAACAGAGGCTCCAATGGAATTTTGCCTATCACCTTATGACTGGTAGGTGTGATACTTTCAAGAGTATTTATAAGCAAATACTCTTTAGTCCATTACTACCTGTTATACACCCCCCAACTTGACTCGTTTTTGTTACCTATCTGGCCCCTGTAGAGCATTTATTAAGTTATGTGGATAGTTTAAGGAAAAAGGAAATGTACATGTAATAGGCATCGCTCTGAGTTACTGTGGACTGGTAAGTACATGATTTAACAGTATTAAAGCTTTGATCATTAGGACTCCATTTACTGGAAATGGGTTCTCAGGAGGATATTTTGGGCTGAGTGAGAATTGACTCAGAGGGCTTGAAATCTGTAGATTCTTTGTTCTGTTGAGTTCTAAACCAATATGTATCCTTAGAACACAAAGATAACCCTCCTGGTAAATCTAAAAAGTGCTGTTTTCCTAGCCACGGTGACAAGTTACATAAAAACATCTACCATGTACTCTCTCCAGGAAACTTATAACCAACAGCCCAGCTCCCAGAGGACATCTGATAGGCCTATGCCGGCTTGAAATAGGATCTCAGCTTTGCATGTTCAACCTTCTTTTTTCAGGGTTTGGCAGAGCAAGAATTAGGTAGAAAGACTGACTTGACCTCCCAGCCCATTGCAAGTATTGTGGGACTAGTTGGCCGAGGGAATAAAAGTGCCCCCCACCCCCGCCATTTATAATATATGGGGCATGTTTTTTAACTCCCCTCAAAACGGAGTTTTTAAAATAATGAAATTCTAAGGGCCTTTAGCATCTGTTATTAGGTCAAGAACACCTTAACACCTCCTCTTTTCTTTCTCTGATTTCCCAATCCTGTACTTCAGGTGTACAACTGGAGTCCAGAGGAGGCTGTAAGAGCCATCACCAAGATCCGGTCACACATCCACATCAGATCTGGCCAGTTGGAAGTTCTTAAAGAGTTCCACAAGGAGATTACTGCAGGGGCAGCAAAGAAGGAGTCTTACCACACATCACAGACGTGAAATACACAGATTAGAAAGAACTCAAGACGACCCTGCTTGCTACAGAATCAAATAGTGTAACAGGACCAAGGGGGCTTAAGCCCAGACTTGACAAAGCAGGAATGTGCTAAGTAATGGATAATTTCACTCCCTTTGTCTTGTTTCACTTTCCTGAAGTAACACTGTTGTGTGCTAAGAGAGAGATTTAGTGTGGCTTCAATTCACTGGCTAAGGGGATATGGAATGAGGGGTTTTGTTTTCTTGAATAGGGTCAAAGAACTCGATTGTGTATCTAACACTGTGCCTAATGATACTTAGCCCAACTTAAAGACATTTAAACACTAGGAAGGAGAGGAGAAATACTCAGCTCAGGCTCTTTGCCACTGTCAGACCCCAATTCACTGGCTCCCCGGGGCTCTGTTCCCTTTTGGAGCAGTGATTCTGGATGTAGAAAAGGAAGTATGGGATCCAAGCAGCTTAGAAATGTGTGGGTATGCAATCAATTTTCCCTAGGGAAGTCACTCCTTCAGAATTCAAAACAGACACACATATCCCTTCAAAAACTTTTATTTGTATGAACAGTTCCTAGCTCTTAGTTTATCTTAGAGCTTTTAAAAGAGTAGAGACCTTATATATTTAAGTTTGAAAAAAGTTTCTGCTATTAATCAGAAATAATCCTTTCTACTTCTTTCTGGCTTACCCCTTGGAGTAAGCCAAAAATAAAACCATATTGTACGTTTCCTGACAGAGAGATGAGAAAACAACAGACACAAGTCCTGAATTCTAGAGTTGATGCTTGCTGGTGAAGGACACCTTCAGCTTAGAGCATTCTCCCAACCAAAGCCTGAAGGAAAACTCTAACACCTAATTCTTTGTGGAAAAATTACCAACTACCCACTTTGCAGGCTATAGAAAAAAGGAAGATGGGGCACATTTCCTTCTGTCCTGGATCAGAGGTGCTTAAGTTACTTAACACTGATCAGGTAAAGAGGGGAGGCTGTGCCTATGATCTGAGAAAAGGCTTGTTCTATGAGGCACAGGATTACCAGGGGACGGCAGAGGACAGGCTTGTCTACTCTCCGTTCAAGCAGCCAGCTCAACAGCAGCAGTCTAAAAAGCCCCAAATGGAACACCCCTATGGGTTCAGGAGGGACTGAGGGGCTGCCCTTTCTAACATGTGCCAAAAAAATAACATAGTACTCTGATCGGGGCCCCAGAGACTTCGAGTTTGGATGGATAGGTGCTGGAAAAGGGGAGGGCAAAAGTCAGCTGCTTTTCCCCTATAGCCTTAGGCCAACACAAACTGCAAATTAGTAAGCAGCACCTTAATGCCTCTGGTGACAGTTATAGCTGAAGTGGCAGGGTCAAGCTTGTAGGTGTTGGCATCCCCCTTTTTATATCGGTCCCGGAAAACATAGATACTCCCATTACAGCTGGCGATCTTCCAGAGGGATGGGGCAGAGCTCCAGGCCTCAGGAAGGCAAAGCCGGGTAAAGCTGTCTAGGAGGGGATTGTAGCACACCAGGGAGTCCCCTTCAGCCACGATGAACACCAGATCCTTATGCACAGCCGCGTGCATGCGGCCTGCGAAGGGCAGAACATAGGGCTTCACGTGGCATTTGTCTGTCTCTGTGTCAAAGCACTGGATGAGTCGGGAAGGTTTGGTAAAGAAGTCCAGGTCATTCTCCTCCCCCCCTAGTAAGTAGATGATCCCGTTAAGGTTGGCACCAGCGGCCCCTGACACAGCCACCTCTAGCTGGGTTGTCTCTGTCCAGACGTTATCACCTACCCGATAATAGATAACTGCATTGGAGAGGGTATCCTGCAGTGTCTTGCCACCCAATGAATATATGGCATCTTTCCCAGGCACAGACACCAGGGTGTGCTGGAGCCGGTCCCGGGGCAAAGGTGCACACCATTCCCAGTCCACAGTGGCATTGTTGCACTTCCACATGCGCCGTGGGATGGACCCTCCCACCACGTATAAGTCTCCACCATGCTTGCAGGCTGCAGTGATCTGGTGGCACAAGCTGTTTTGGCCACTTACACTGATGGAGTCATCTTCCGCACAGTGTAAGGACACAGCCAACGAGTGGGTACGAGATGACTCTTTCCCGATCAGGTAAATGTGCACATTCTCCCCGATCTCCTATTGGCAAAATTAAAATTATAGATGACATCTATCAGTTCTAGGCTAAGACTCAGCTGAGACACAGATCTAAAGGTTCTGGACCACACACTTGTATCTTGCTCTAACCCGCTACTTCCCTCTGGTTACTGTATGCCATCCTGACTCTCACCTTTCAGTCATTATATGCTAGGGCAGAGAATCTGTTGCTCTCATCCTGAGCTGGTGCTTTAGGAAAAAGGTGCTTAGGATTAACGCAATGGTGAAAGTAGTTCTCTCAAGGAACTTTATGGAGCTCGGAGGCTGAGCTATGGTTTCTAGGCTCATGCACACATCCTCCTCCCCAGTTCTTAACTTTGAGCCAGAGATGACTTAATCAACATCACCAGGTATCAAAGAGGCCAGATCAGTAGATGGCTGGAATGTATAGATATTATGGTGTCCCAACCCTAAAGCAAAATCTGCCTTACCTTCAAGCTAGTCCTGAGTGACTCTGCAAAAGCCTCTCTTTCTTCTTTATTAAAATTGATCCAGGCTTCTATTGCCTCTGTTGGGTTCTGAGAACATGGAACTCCATCTGTGAGAGCCAGAGGAAAGGCATGGTCAATGGCAATCCAACAATCCAAAAGGGAAATTTAGAGCCAGTGGCTTTAAAGATACAAACCGCTTTGTTATCCTACCACCATGTATGTACGTGCGTGTGTATAAGAAGTTAACCTACGTTGCATTATTTCTTTTAATCAGAATGGATGACCTGATATGCTCATATTTGCCATGGAAGCAGTCTACAGGCTGCAGAGCTCACACCTGCTAAAGTATAGCATACCTCACTAGCAGGGCCAGGATTGTTTACCTACAATTGCCGCATCACTTAAAAAGTTTCTTTTTTAAAATTTTATTTTTTAATGTTTATTTTTGAGAGGGAGAGAGACAGAGCACAAATGGGAGGTGCAGAGAGAGAGGGAGACACACAGCATCTGAAGCAGGCTCCAGGTTCTGAGCTGTCAGCATAGAGCCTGATGCAGGGCTCGAACTCACAGACTGCGAGATCATGACCTGAGCTGAAGTCGGATGCTTAACTGGCTGAGCCACCCAGGTGCCCCTCACTTAAAAAGTTTCTTATGTAAGGGCACCTGGATGGCTCAGTCAGTTAAGCCTCCGACTCTTGGTTTTGGCTCAGGTCATGATCTCAGTTTCTGGGATCAAGCCCTGGGTTGGACTCTGTGCTGTTAATGTGGAGCCTGCTTGGGATTCTCTCTCTCATTCTCTCTCAATAAACTTTAAAAAAATAAGTTTTTTAAAAATAATTTTGTTTATTTATTTTATTTATTTATTTATTTTGAGAGAGAGAGGGAGAGAGAAAATCCCAAGCAGGCTCCACGCCATACGTGCAGAGCCTGATACAGGGCCCAAACCCATGAACCTCGAGATCACAACCTAAGCCAAAACCAAGAGTCAGATTCTTAACCAACTGAGCCATCCCCCCACTGCCAAAGTAAGCTTTGTTTTAAAAAAGTTCCTTATGTAAATACCTTGACCCATCAATTTACTTAGATAACTAGTCCCACAAGTACGTGCAAAGTACAGGATAGATGAGAACAATTATACACAAAAGATACCAGAGTATAAATACAAACAGCTCCTCACTACATTTTGGGGGTGAGCCCTGCTTTTTTTCTAATTCAACACTTGTATATAGACCCTTGAAAAACACGGGTTTGAACTATGTGGGTCCACTTATATGCGGGTTTTATTCAATAAATACAGTACAATATTGTAAATGTACTTTCCCTTCCTTATGATTTTCCCAATAACGTTTTCTTTTCTCTAGCCTTATTGTAAGAACACAATACATACAGTACATGACGTACAACATACAAAATATGTGTTAACGGTTTTTGTTATTGATAATGCTTCTGGTCGACAGAAGGCTATTTGTAAAGTTTTGGGGGAGTCAAAAGTTACACATGGAATTTTGACTGTGCAGAGGTTGGCAGTCCTAATCCCCACGTCGTTCAGGGGTTAACTGTGTATTGCACAGTACTATTATATTTTCCAGGTTTCCTCCCCTAAAAGGGATTGCCTGTGACAACAGCTAACTCGCAGCTGAATCTCTCAGAAGGCATCTAAATTCCTACCAGGAATAATAATGTAAATTAACACCAGAAAGCCTGAAGGCTCCTTTCTCCTGAACTAGAATGTCCACTAAACATCATATGCAAGTAGCTGAGTATGACGGGCCCCATCCCTCAACTTACCCGAGATGATATCAGTGAGCAGATGGTGGGGCAGGTGGAGAAATTCCTCTGTGCTCTGCAGCTGGGCCAGGTGGGCCTTGGCACAGTGTTTGGCGGCAGTGTACAGCTCAGGATCGCTGTGCCTGTCTGCCAGCCACATCACCTGAAGGCAGTTCCCCACCTGCACGGTGCGGGCCAAGAACCGAGAACATTCCTCAAAGAGAGATGTCAGCTGATACATGTCTGACACCTCATAAATTTCCTGCAGCTCTTCAGCTCGAAGTTTCACAGTCCCGTGGTAGATATAATCAACCAGGAGCTGGAAGACAGACTCACTGACATCCTGCAGTACAATTACCCGGTTGTGAGCCTCCTTCAGGTTGGAAGTGAACATGGACCGGAAAAAGCAGCTCTGAGCTGAGAGGACCAGCCGGTGGAGCTGAAACTCCCGGCCTTCCACCGAAATGGTGACATCAGCAAAGAGCTCTTCCTCCAGACACAGTTTCATGATGCCCTGAGCCACACGGCCTGAGTGTGACCGATCTTTGAAAGTGTAGTTCACAAAGTAGTTTTCATCCATGGATGCTCCAGGCTCCTCTGGTGATTCCATGGCAGCCAACTTCTCTCTCTGCCAGCTGTCTGCAAAGCAATACCACCCTGAGTAATGGGGAATTCACAGTCTATGAATCCAACTGTTCAATTTATGGAGGGAGAAGGTAAAAGAGCAAAGTGGGCCAAGATTGGCCTTAGTCCTGGCCCTAATGACATCTCAGAAGCTCTCCTTCAACCGAAGCTGGGTTCATTTTCCTGCAGTGACACTCCATTCCTAATGAAATCGATAAAACGTCCTACTCTGGGTGTTTCCGTATAAAAACAATATTCCTTTCCATGATGTAATAAAAACCTGGCTATTTAGGTCAACACATGAGAACAAGCGACTGGAGGAAATCTATGATATTAAAAGCCGGGCAAAAAGCCTTACTAACCAAATGACTATTGGGCATAAAACTAGTGAGGCTCTGGGCAGGAGAACCCAATAGACCCCAGCGACCTTCTGGTCGAGGCCCCTCTTCCCCCACGTGCATGGAGTTCAGACCTTCCAATATGAGGCTTGGCCTGGGACATCTGTTAGCTCCACATTTCCTCTTTTCTGAGCTTCTCCCCCCTCACGCCCTGATGACTTTCCAAGACGCCGTTCCAGAACTAGAGACGAAGCCCCGCCGTCCCAGCAAGGGGCACTAGTAGGCCTAACGCCAAGTACTGTCCCCGCTTCACCTGGAGTCGCCTGGGAAACGGTCGCTAGGGAAACCACTCTTCTCTCCCCCTTCCCCTATCCCCTCCACGCCCCCTCCCGGCCACGCCCGCCGGCCCTCGTCAAAAGCTTAGCTCAGGGAGCGGGGGAGGGGTGTGGAATGTGGAACCCAGACCCCTGCCCCTTCCCCTCCTCTCACCCCTCCGGTTCATTAGGGTCCTCGCCTTCTCTACAGTCTCTACCACACCAAACTCGGGCTACGTTCACCTCACGGCTTCCCCACCTGCCTGCCTCGGTTTCTCACCTGCTTTCCCTCCTTTCATTCCGAAGCCCGGAACCCGGAACCTCTGCTTCTAGCCCCGCGTCCGCCCGGAAGAAAATCAGATGCATGCTTCCGCTTCCGGTCCGTGCCCTTGGGGTTCCGTGTCCTGTGGGTCTTGGATGCCTGGTCTGTAACCTGGAACATGGCCGCGACGGCGGCTGCTGCGAGGGGCTGGTGGCGGGGTCTCGTAGGGTCCGTGGCGTTGGCCAGGGGTAAGCAGGGGGCAGGTGGCTGAGGCCCTGGGCGGGAGCGGAGGCGCGCCTGGCGCAGGGAGCCTATCAGGCCTCACTCTGCGCTTATTTTTCCGTACAGTGGCCGGGCGACCCTCGGTGCTGTTGCTGCCGGTGAGGAGGGAAAGCGTCGCGACAGACACGCGCCGTATGTGTGGGCCGGGCCCTTCTCGGGACTACAGGCGGGGGACCCTTCATTCTTTTGGATATTTGCCCTTGTCCTGGGATGCCCTTCCCTGCGTCCTTTGGCAGATCTCTGTGGAGACCTGACTGCAGTGGTCCTCATGCAAGCAGAATCGAACTCTTCGCTGTGCCCTTTTAGCTCCCTGTTACGGCCTTGATTGACCCCTGTCCATTTCCATGATTCCCTTTCTCTCCGATTAAACTGTCAGCTCTTTGAGATCAGGAAACAACGTTTGGGTCTCAGAGCCATTATGATAGGAATTCACATTAATTGAGTGCTTCTTGTGTGCCAAGCACCTTGCTAAGCGATTTAGCGAGGGATCTTAGTCCTTAGGACAGTCTTACGAGGTAGATAGCATTGTGCTCTTTTTACTATACATTAGGAAACAATGCAGAGAAGTAACTTACCCAGAGTCACAGCACTAGCGAGTGACAGAGCAGGCCTGTCTGCTGCCAGAGTCAGACAACACTTAACCATGATGTGTGCAGTCTATGATGTGTGGGTACTCATGGTTTAGGGTTGCATGCATACGTGTATGGAGATATAGTACAATCAACATAAGTAGACTGGGAGTCAAGAGACCTGGTATTTCCCCCTTTTTGGCCCTCAGTTACCTCAATGGCGGGGGGGGGGGGGAAGGGTTTTGACTAATCTGTGAGGGCTCTTCAGCCCTGCAGCTCTTAGCTGGAGAGCCTGCTGTGAGCCAGGTGATAAGGAGATACAGAAAAGCAGAAATTCTCGTTCCCACCCTTAAAGAGTTCCTGGTCTGGTAAAAGAATTGAGACACACTGCTTAACAAAAATGCAGGCATTGTGAAGGAAGAACTAGGGAGTAGCTTTGAGAAGAGGCAAACACCCCAAACGCAGTAGTAATAAGGAGAGTCTTTGTGGACTCTGTAGGTGACATTTTCCCTAAGTTTTCATCAATTCCTATTCCCTCGAAACCCTCCACTCTCACCTTCCTCAGGATTCTGCAGGGAGCCCTGCTGGGAGACAATACCCCTTACAGACCCAGGAGACTGAATGTAGGCATGGCTGCTGCCTTCTCCATTCCTTTGTTAAATATGCCTTCTCCTTCCAGCCACTGTCCGACCACGGAATGATGTGGCCCACAAGCAGCTCTCAGCTTTTGGAGAGTATGTGGCTGAAATCCTGCCCAAGTATGTCCAACAAGTTCAGGTAATATTCACTATTGTTGTTTGGTCATGGGTCAAGAAAGAACCGTGTTCTCAGGGCATGTAGGAGTAGGCAGCCTGGTATCAAAGAAACCAAAGACTCTTCTATCCCACTTGGACTGCTTTCTCTGCCCTCAACCAGGACTCCTACTAATGTTAACTGCTCTCTCAATAGCTCTTTTTTCCCCTCACCTTTCCCTTTCCACGTCTGCAGGTGTCTTGCTTCAACGAGTTAGAGATCTGTATCCATCCTGACGGAGTCATCCCAGTGCTGACTTTCCTCAGGGATCACACCAATGCACAGTTCAAATCCTTGGCTGACTTGACAGCAGTGGACGTCCCCACCCGGCAAAACCGTTTTGAGGTCAGGAGATTTGAGAAGGTTTGCGGAGTAAAGGAAAGAAAAGGGACAGACAAGTTTTAGGATGACAGCTACCAACGGGAACCATAGTCCTGCTCAGTTTAGGTTTGGGTCAAACAATACAACACAGCAGTTAAACTGGGGCCTCGGATTAGGCAGACCTCAAGTTTGAATCCTAGCTCTGCCACTAACAGGCTATGTGACTTCAGGCATTTTGTTTAGTTTTTGTAAGCTTTAGATTTCTTATGTGCAAAATATATGTGAAACTCTCCCTACTTTATATAGAGTGGCTGTGAGGATGAAATGAGATCGTACAGGTAGATTGCCAGCATGGAGCAAGTTCTCCATATATTTAGCTGTTGATATTTACTGATCATCTACTATCGGCCAGATCCTGGGATCAAGGGAGAAGTAGCACCCAACACCTGCCCTCAAGGAGTCCCCCACGCTCTAGTGAGGGTGAAGGACACATAAAGAGCTTACTGTAATAACATATAATGCATGGGATGTTAGATGTTATGAGACTGCAAGAAGGGCTCTCAGAGTCCTGTATGGGAGGCTTCTTTGAAGGGAGAGAGAATGTGCTGAATCTTAACGGATGACCAAGAGATCAGGAATTAGCTTGCTAAGGATTGGGGCCAGGAGTAGCATGAGCAAAGACAGGCATGCTGACATCCTAAGGTGTAGCATAGCTTAGGCCTTTGGAAGTAGTTGTAAATATAAGAATCTTGAGGATTTTGAGCTTCAGGACAGAAGGCAGGTTCACAGGTAGAAGAACCCTTACCCACCTCGTGCCTCAGACCCTGTGGCCATCTTGGTCTTCCAGCTCCTCTGTTCTCTCTAGATTGTTTACAACCTGCTCTCTCTGCGCTTCAACTCCCGGATCCGTGTGAAGACCTACACAGATGAGCTGACACCCATTGAGTCCACTGTTCCTGTGTATAAGGCAGCTAACTGGTATGAGAGGGAGGTGAGTTTCTGGACATAGTGGATCCTGCCTCTGGGCCAGAGTTGCAGAATTAGTTGAAATAACTGCATGCAGTGCATCCTCACTCGTGTGTTGGCTGATGGACTGAGTTGCCTGAGGGCCTTTTTTTTCTAGATCTGGGACATGTTTGGAGTTTTTTTTGCTAACCATCCTGATCTAAGGAGGATCCTGACAGACTATGGCTTTGAGGGACATCCTTTCCGGAAAGACTTTCCCCTATCTGGCTACGTTGAGGTAGGAGGAACCTTGAACTAGGGCAAATGGCCTCAGGGAAAGACTGGCAGGGAACCTGGGGTGTGCTGAGCATGGCAGGAAATATGGTCTGTGAATTGTGGTGATTTAAGAGCATAGGCTCTGTATCAAATCCTAGTCCCAGTTTTGTAATCTGGGGTCTGTTACTTAATTTATCTATGACAGTTTTCTCATCTGCAAAACAGGAACAGTAATACTTAACTAATAAGATTTACAGTGAGCTAGGGGTGCCTGGGTGGCTCAGCCGTGAGGCATCCAGCTTGGGCTCAGGTCATGATCTTGCAGTTTGTGAGCTTGAGCCCCTGCTTCAGGTGAGCTCAAGCCCTGCTTTGAGCTCCACTGTGTCTCTCTCTCTCTCTCTCTCTCTCTCTCTGCACCTCGTGGTATTCTCTCTCTCCCTGTTTCTGCCCCTCACTCAAGTGTGCTCTGTCTCTCTCTCAAAAATAAATGAATAAATTTAAAAAATAATAATAATAAATAAAAATCTACTTAAAAGATTTACATTGAGCTAAATGATGTTAAAGCCTAGTGTATTGTAATTACTCAATTGACATTAGCCATTATCGTTAACGATCATTTTAATACCAAGGCAACCTTGAGGACACACTTTGTCCACAGGTCTGAAAGTGGAGGATCATTTTACCCTGCCCTGGATCTCTGAGAAGGCAGCTGACAGGGAAGACACTAAATGTTTAGCCCCTGAGGATGGTTAAAGGCAGGACTAGTAACATGTGACTACAAGGGCCTTACGAAGAATTTCAGTGCTTTGCTTTACCACCCTTGTGCTACAGGTTGTTTATGAGCAGGAAGATGGTCCATTGCATACAAACATATGTGTCATTTTGTAGAAAAGTAACTTTTTAGAAATGCTGAGATAGTGGCAATCCCCCCTTCTGTACCGACATGTGCCTGCTTTCTTCATGTTTTGCATGGTCCCATCTCCTTCTCAAGCTACTTCTGGTCAGGACTCCTTCCCTCTCCTCATTTTCACTGTCTGGCCTCCCTTACCTGCTTTGCCTCTTCACCTGTTTGTCTGTACTTTATCCAGCTGATCCTCCAGACAAGAAAAGCCATGCCAGCAGTGCCTGGGTCGCTCAGTCGGTTGAGTGTCCAACTTCAACTCAGGTCACAATCTCACGGTTCATGGGTTTAGCCCTGCATCAGGCTCTGTGCTGACAGCTCAGAGCCTGGATCCTGCTTCAGATTCTGTTTCTCCTTCCTCTCTGCCCCTCCCCCACTCATTCTCTCTCTCTCTCTCTCTCTCTCTGTCTTTCTTTTTCTCTCTTTCTCGCTCGCTCTCTCTCTCTTGAAAATGAATAAACAACAACAACAAAACAGAAAAGAAAAGCTATGCCAGATTTATTGCCTTGCATCTTTATAGTGATAGTGCCAAAGCCACATGGTCTGAACTTGAGTGCTTGCCATTTAGGTTTACTCTTTTCAGCCACAGACTTGCTCCCTAATCCCCAACAAATGCTTATAAGCATTTCCTTATAAGAGTGGATGGGTGAGCAAAGTCAGTTGTGCTGCAAAAGCAGCTCAGAGCTTATGATGTGGGGATGGTGAGCAGGGGAGCCTGACTGGGTGATTGCAGGCCGTTTTGGATTGTGGTTGGGATGGGACTTGATTGGTAATACACACATGCCTGGAGACTTGTTGACAGAGGCTGGGATAGCAGTCAAGGACAGGGAAGTAAAGAGTCTGGTGAAGTCCCCCATAGCCTTGGGAAAGTAGGCTCCTTAGCAGCTCTGAACAAGGTCTTCCTCAGTGCTTAAGCCTGCTTTTCTCTTCTGCAGTTACGCTATGACGATGAGGTGAAGCGGGTGGTGGCTGAGCCAGTGGAGTTGGCCCAGGAGTTCCGCAAGTTTGACCTGAACAGCCCTTGGGAGGCTTTCCCTGCCTATCGGCAGCCCCCTGAAAGTCTCAAGCTCGAAGCTGGGGACAAGAAACCTGAAACCAAGTAGCTCCAGGGAAGGCATGTGGATACTGGAAAACGCCTTAATCTATACTAAGCGTCCCTGTAAATAAAATCCTTAGACTAACCACTTCTTGTGTGCTTTTGGGTAGAAGTGAAGCTTGACTCGGGAAAGGGAAGATTCAGCAGGGGTTTTTCCCTCTCCCTTAAAGAGACTCTGCCAAACCAGGAGTCTCTTTTAATGGGACTGAATAGTGCAGTTGCAGTCATGGTGACCTGCAAGCCTGGATGTACTTCTGAGGGAGGGTTCTGGAGCTGAAATGGAAAGTTCTCATGGTCCACAGGGCTTAGGATGGGTGTGGCATGGCATTTCCTAAAAACTGGAGGGCCCTTGGGGCGCCTGGGTGGCGCAGTCGGTTGAGCGTCCGACTTCAGCCAGGTCGCGATCTCGCGGTCCGTGAGTTCGAGCCCCGCGTCGGGCTCTGGGCTGATGGCTCAGAGCCTGGAGCCTGTTTCCGATTCTGTGTCTCCCTCTCTCTCTGCCCCTCGCCCGTTCATGCTCTGTCTCTCTCTGTCCCAAAAATAAATAAACGTTGAAAAAAAAAAATTTAAAAACTGGAGGGCCCTTAACAACTAGAGGAGAAAACTCCTTGTTACAGCTGACCGTCTGGTGGCAGGTGATGGATGGAGGGGCCTGGGTGGAACCAGGGAACCCCCCCGCCCCCATCTCATCTAAGCATCCACAGGGTTCCATGAGCCATGACTCATTTTTGAGTCTTGAGCCATGAAACCTCCTTGCAATCTAACGGCCCATCATGTTTGGGCTAAGGTAATCTTCCTAGACTCTAGCCAGAGCTGAGAATGTTGTAAGCAAGCAAAAGAGGTCCCAGGACTGGTGCAGAATGTACTCGGAAGCTGCAGCTCTATCTTCCAGCGGACAGGACTCCCTACCCCAGCCAGCCTGGGGCCTGTTTGGCTGGCGGCTGAGCACCTAAGTTGGAAGCGCTCGACTCTGCCTGTCCATGAGACCACCCAAACAGCTCACCATGCCATTGGAGGACCAATGCAGTTGCAGGACCAAGCTTTGCAGCTGATGCTTTTGGCTGCTGAGGGGCTCCCTGGAGGCTGGGCTGGGCCTGACTGGGTGTTGAAGCCTGAGTTCAGCTGCAGGATGTTTTGGGGGTGAGGACAGATAGTAAGGTAGCGTTACTGCTGGGCTCTTTCCTACCTCTTGGGGGGTGGGGGGAAGGGTGGGGCAAGCTGGAGCTGTTTGCTACCAAGCTCCGTTTTCTATTAACTAAGCATCCCGCCCATCTGGGCAGGAACAGGCTGAGGGCTTGACAAGCAGGGAGCCAGGCTTCTACTGCCAACAACTTAAGATTCCACTTTTCCATGGGATGGAAAGGTCCTGGGAAGTCAGAGCCAGCCCCTCCCTGTTTAGCATTGAAGGCTGACACACAAAATAGGAAACGCCTGAGCCGCCTGCAGTGGAAAGTTGGAGCTGCGGTGTGTGGCAGGCGGATGCAGGAGCAGAGAGCAGCTGGGGAGAGAAAGACTCAAAGGACGTGGTGGGGCACAGCTGGGACGATGCAGTTCCTGGATTGGCTAATAGTAGCCACTTGCCTTCTCCCTGGGGTAACTACAACCCAGCACTATCCAGGTACCGGGGCTTTAGGGTGGGGTGGATGGGAACCAAGGAAGGCTGTCGGCTGACAGCACTTAAATTTGGTTCTATCTGAACCTAGCAGGGCCTAGAAACTGTGGGCAAGGTGGGTACCAGACTGACCAGTGCAGCACGTGGTAATGGTCTGGGCCCCAACCCCAGCATCAGAAAGGTCCAAGTGAAATGAAGGGAGGTAGTCCTAGGTGCCCTCAGTGCCAGCCCTGGACAGAGCTGGGCAGTGGCCTTATTCTAGGTGTGCAAAGCAGGACCTCCGGACCTGCCCTGGGCTTGGGACAATCATTCTAAGGGCTGGGCAGCAGACCAGAGTGAAATGAAGGAAGCTGCAGCAGACAACCCGCCTTGGCCTGGCTTCCCTGGCCTCCACATGAGCACTACTGAGGAGCAAGGAAGGAGCAGGTTCCTCCAAAAGGGGTCCTCGACCTTTGGGGAGAGTCACTGGCACTATTTTAGATCACACTGTCCCAGATGATTACAGGGAGGGGAAGTGGGAAGTGAAGTGTCTTGTGACCCAATGGTCTGGAGCTCTTTGCCAAGGGAACTGCAGAAGTTCAAGGAGGAGTCCTGGACACTTGCCGAGGTGGTATCTGGGTTTGGGATGATGATTTTGGGATCACAAGACTTATGCCTGGGAGGGAGGATGTCAATGTGCATGTGTCTGTAAGGAAAGGAGGACATGGGGTGGCACTCCTACTCTTTTGTAGATAGAAGAACCTCTTGGCATCCCTACCAAGGAGCTAAGGGGCACTTCTGGGAGGCTGGGGTGTTCAGGGTGGAGCCTGGCAGGGGCCTGACTCTTTTCTGCTGCCCCAGGGCAGCCCATGAACAGAGCCAGCGTGGGAGGTGGCCTGCAGGAGCCAGAGGCCCCGGAAGTGATGTTTGAGGTCTTTCCTCCAGCCTGGGATATGGGGGTGGGAATGTCCAGAGGTCCCTAAGCTCAGGGTTGGGAAGGGGGATGTCTTAAGCTGGGCCTGCTGGGGGAGGGGGGCCACCCAGCATGGGTCCTACTGCCTGCTTATGCCCCCCTAGCCCACTCTTGCTCCCTGCCCTGCCCCCACCCCCAGGCCCCAGCCCACCCCTTACACGGCTCCCCTTACAGCTGCTTTGGGCTGGGCTGGAGCTGGATGTCATAGGGCAGCTGCACATCCAGGACGAGGAACTGGCGTCCACACGCCCAGGCCGCCGACTCAGGCTCCTCCTGCAGCACCACGTGCCCAGTGACTTGGAGGGTGCTAAGCAGCGGCTGCAGCAGTTCCAGGACCTGCGGAAAGGGCCTCCTCTTAGCCCTTGGGACTTTGAACACCTGCTCCTCACAAGCCTGTCCTGTGTCTACCGGCTCCATAAGGCTAGTGAGGCTGAGGAAAGAGGTCGCTGGGCCCAGGTCTTCGCCCTGCTGGCACAGGAAACACTCTGGGACCTATGCAAGGGTTTCTGCCCCCAGGGGCAGCCCCCTTCTCTGGGACCCTGGGCCTTGATCCTTGACCCCTTTCCCTGACCCTCCCCAACTCCTACCCCAAGCCAGACCCACCCGGGGCAGTGTTCTTTCCACTGTGTTCAGGTCTCTGGCCTTGGATTGTACCCTGGAACCCACTTTACCCCTTCCCCATTTTCTTCCCTGAGCCCTGGCAGGCTAAGAGCCTGGGTCTCAGGCAGCAGGCACAGACTCGCGGGTGTGTGTATATGTGTGTGTGTATGTGTGTGTGTGTTGGGGTTAGGGTTGAGAAGTGTGCTCAAGAGATGCTGAAAAAGAAGCTGCCCTCAAGAAAGCCAAGTTAGATGCTCCAACTCCCACCCTGGCAGTCCATAACAAGTCCTGTGGAATCTACAGGAGCCTTGTGAATGCTCAGCACCCAGTCCTAATTTAGATACCCCTTTTAAGTCCAACCAGTGCTCGGAGTCCCTGAGCCCCAAGTTCCCCATTTGGACTAGCCATAGACTAGACATCTTTAGTCCTGTCTGTTGGAGGAGGAGAGGAGGAAAGCAGGTGGAGAAACATTACCTTTTCTGGAGGGGGCGGGTGGAGACAGGGAAGCAGATATTTTTTGGTCCATCTCGACAAGGCTCAAATGAACACCTCGAGTGGGGAGTGAGGCTGTGAGGGCAGAGACAAGCTGAGGTTGGCTGGTGTAGTCCTGATCCTGTGTAGCTATTCCATTAAATGTTCTGTTCTGGCCTCCTGGAGCCTGTGTCCTTCTATGCCAGAGTAAGTTGTTTAACCCTTGTCCTGGGCAAAACACCCTCCCTGTCCTGGGAAGGCAGGAGTTGGGGCAACCAGGTATCAACTCATTCCTCACACGCCCTGCTAGAAGAAGGAATGTTCTGTTTCCTTGAATCCCATCCTCCCAGAAAGTTAGCAGGGTGTGTGGCCCCTTGTCACAAGAAGGAACCAGCCAGACCCTAAGAATGACGTCGTAGATCAGTGGGAAGGAGTTACAAGGATTTGAAGGGGAGGCCCGCAAGGGGTCGGGTGAATAGGGTTCAGTTTAATCAAATTCCCATCTCCTCGCCCTCCCAGCGCCTGACCAAACCCTGCCTTCTGCCCTCCGACCCCCCCCCCCCCCCCCCCCCCCCCCCCGGTCTGCAGTAGTCAGTGCCTTCCCATCCCACCAATCCCACCAGCCCGAGACGACAGCGTCGCAGACAAGACAGAGAGCGCAGGACCCCGGGCAGACAGGCGCCGACGCAGGCCCACTTTATTGGCAGAGTCAGCCACACTGGGCGGGCCGTCATGCTCGCGCCGGCGGGGCTTTCAGGCCACGGCCCGGCATACACGCCCCGGGCCGCCCCTGGGCTCCTCTCCCGGTCGGGGTTCAGAGCTCCGGCGGGCCGGCGGGGGCGAGGTCGGGGTACACCAGGAAGCCGGAGAAGGTGATGTACTTGCCGTGGTTGCTGTAGGCGCCGTAGCCGTCGTGGTCGTGGCTGAGCAGCCAGACGGCGTCGCCCCGCCGCAGCGCCAGCATCACGCTCTGGCTCTGCATCTCGCGGCGCCGCGACGCGCCGTCGTCGTAAATCATGGCCTGCACCTCGTCGCGATTCTTCATCAGCTTCACGGACAGCGTCTTGCGCGGCAGCTTGCCCAACGTGAAGGAGAAGAAGTAGGCGCCCGGCAGGCGGCAGCGGAACACGCCGGCCGCCGCGTCGAAGTCGCCGCCGATGTTGACGAGCTCCGTGTCGAAGGCGAGAGGCCGGTGCCGCGGCCCCGGGCCGGCGTCCGAGCCCACCAGGCTGCGCGTGCGCGCCGCCGAGAAGGCAGAGCGCGGCTCGGGGGGCGCGGGCGGCCCGCGCGCAGGCGCGTCGGCGTCGGCGTACACCAGGTAGCCGCTGAAGGTGGCGCCGGGGGCTCCGAGAGCATACTGCGGGGCGCCGTGCAGCCGCAGCCACACCGTGTCGCCGTAGTCGAGCTGCAGCATGGCGCTCTGGCTGGCGGCGCGCCGCGCTCCTGGCCGCCGCTGCTCGTCGAAGGCCAGCGCCTGCACCTCGTCGCGGTTGCGCACCAGCATCACCGACAGGCTCTTGTGCGGGGCCTTGCCAGCCGTGAAGGAGAAGAAGTAGGCGCCGGGCACGCGGCAGCGGAACTGGCCTGTGGCCGCGTCGAAGTCGCCGCCTATGTTCACGTACACCTTGTCGAAGGTCACCGCCATCTCCGATGTGCCCTCCAGGGGGGTGGTGCGTGCCGCCGAGAAGGCAGAGCGCAGCTCCGTCGAGCCCGGAGCCGGCTCCAGGGCCCAGCAAGCGGCAGGGCCCAGCACGCCCAGCAGGAGTAGCAGCATGGTGCCTGGGAAGGGGGCGGGCAAAAGGGGGAGGAGGGTGGGCGGTTGTGTGGGGGGCGCCTCCAAATGCCCAGAGTTCGGAGACTGGGAGACGAGTTATCTTCATAGCCTTGCCCTTGACCCACAACTAGGACTCGGTTTCCTACAGACTTGGACTAGATCAGCGGTTCTCAAACTTCGGCCGGCCTCAGGGTCCGGTAAAGAGCTTGTTAGAGCACACATTGTTGGGCCCCCACCCCCAAATTTCCATTCACTAGGTTTTGGATGAGGCTTGAGAATTTGCATTTCTAACAAGTTCCTGGCAAGGCAGATGCCACTGGTCCAGGGACCACACTTTGGGAATAACCCATTAGATTAGGCCAGTGAGTCTCCTTTATTATTATTTTTTTGTAAGCACTGAACTGAACCCCTTTCTCAAGTGAAAGCTCACACACCTGTACCACAGGTCCAAGCAGAAATGCTTTAAGAGGCCTATAGTCCTGTCAGCTGGGTTTACCCCCTCCCCACCTTAGCAACACAGTGGATGGTCAGGGGGTCTCTGAGTTTCCTTCAGCCTGGTTTGCTGCATTTTCTGTGGCTATACTATGGACCTCGGCCTGCCCCTCACTCAGGCACTAGCTCTCTGTACTGATGTCCTCCCTGGTGGCCACTGTTTCAACCCCCATCTGGGCAGGACAGGACATAGCTGCTCATTGACCCCTTTCCTGGCCTCTGACCCACTCAAGGGTCAGCTCCCACTCTGGACTCCCCAGGGGCCCTTCTTGCAGTAAAGAGGCCAGAACAGTTGGGCTTTGACATAGGTCCCTCCCCCCAAGAAAGCGGAGGAAGAGACAGTGACTCTTCCTCTGGGCTTGAGGGCTGGTCACTGAGAGGAAGGGGAGAACGAGGGGCTGCTGTGAATAGAGCAACAGTTCCAGCAAGGCTTTGGCAAGATTGTGAGCTCAGGAGCTTTGTTTCTCAGCAGCCATGGAGTGAAGGACTGGACTCCGTTCCTGGCTCTACTGCTTAAATGCTGTGAAACCTAAGGCAAGTGCCTTAATTTCTCTGGGATTGGCCTTCTTTATGTAAATGGGGAGGAGACCTGCCTCACAATCTTATTGAGGATGCTCTGAGATAGCAGGTGTGAACATAGTTTGTGAAGAGCATTGTTGCCCAGGTGTGCAGATGCTTCTGTTCTCGGCCTTGAAAAAAGTACTCTGATCAAGTTCTGGACATAAGGGATTAGGGACTCAGTAACTCCTCCCTCTGGGAGCTTGTGAAGGCAACACTTAACTCCACCATGCTTCTTAGTAGGGCATAGGCTCTGGGGCTTGAATACCCAAAAGCCCTGAAGTGGAGACAAAGGAAAGAAAGTGAGCTGGCAACAGCCCAGGATTTGGGCTTCCATGGGAGGTGCCCTGGGAGTGTGTGTAGTTTGGTGTCTCTTAGAGACCCTGGGGCTTGCTGAGAAGGGTTGCCAGGTGCAGTTGCACCCTACACAACGCCATTCACCTTAGGGTACGTGGGCACTGGAATCTAGCCCACAGTCTACTTGCCCAATGGTGCGGAGCTGCTGCACCTGGGGAAGGAAAAGTGTGCCTCTTTCTAATTTTCATAATAAAGACCCCAAGTCCCTAACCTCGTTGAACATTCCAGAGTACATGCCTTTCTTACAAAGGCAGCCCATGGGCTAGCCAATACCCTTGATGAAGGCAGGGAAGAGGGAGGGGACCCGTCTACGGTGGTGAAGATTGCACCTCATGAGTATTCCCTTTTACAAAGTTCTTTGGACACATCTGGTCTCACAGCAACCCTGCAAGGCAGGGGGCCCTCTCCCATTTTATAGATGAGAAAGTCAAGGCCCAAACAAGGGGAAGCATTTTGGCCCAAGGTTACCATGCCCAGTGAGGCAACCTTGAGCCAAGGTCTTTCGGTTCCAAATTCAGTGTGCTTTTCTCTCCACCATCTTTTCCTCCTAGACATATATTTCCAGCCAACCTGTCCTTAGCCTCAGTTTCCCTTTTTGCAAAAAGAGGAGAGGTAAGTGAAATGAATCTTGGGATCCAGGGCAAAGGAGAAAGAAAGCAAAAAGCAAATAAAACCAACGAGACAAGCAGAAACTCTAGCGTTTTGCCTTCGGGGAGTATGGGAACATCACTACTCTTCCTGACCCTGCTCCTCCCCTAGCGGGTCCTACCCCAGGAACACCTGCCCACCCTGCCTTCAACAATCTCCCTGCAGATTCTGGTGCACCCCACGAGGGTCAGAGGGTGTTCCTGTGTGTGTACAGTACCCAGCGTCTGCCCATTTCTCACCCACCACTGCCCACTTCCGAGGTTCCCTAGGTCCCCATCCCTCTTTAAAACCCCTTCCCTGCGCAGGTCAGAGGTGGGAGGGTGTCAGGTGGGCCTCAGAGCTCCAGGAAAGGAAATGGCTGATCCTGGCTCTGCCCAGGTGAGGCTCAAAATAATCATCTTCAAAGAGAAAAAACTGGGACACATAGAGCTGGGGCAGACCCAGAGCCCCGGAACCGACGGGGGAGGTGCCGCGATGTCAAGCTAAGGGGATCTCAGAGCCCCGCTCCCCGCCAAACCCCACTCCCCAATGACCCCCTCCCTCAAGCCCCGCCAGAACCTCCTCCCACCTTGAAAGCCCCTCATGTTCCCCAAAAGATAAGTCCCCCTTTTACAGAAGCAATTAATCCTTTCTCCTGAAAAAATAAATCTCTCAGGAAGGGGTACCCCAGACCTCCCCCTATCCCATCCTTCCTTCATCCATCCCTTCGGAGTGAAAGCCCTTGAGCCTCTTTCATGAAAAGGCTCCCAGGTCCTCCTTTCAGCAAAAAAGGACCCGACTCCCCCGCGCCTTCGCCCACCCCCGCTTCCATACGGGAGAAACCTCGGCTCCCCGCCCGGGAGCTGCCCTCACCTGGCTGGGGGCGGCGTTCGGGTCGGGTTCGCTCCGAGCCCGCGATCCGGCTCCGGGCTCCGGGCGGGCGCCGGGGCTGCGCACTGACCGCCCGCGCTGCGGCGGGGCCGGGCCTGGCGGGGGCGGCGGCGGTGGCGGCGGCGGCGGCGGCGGGGCGCTGGGACCCCGGGACCCCGGAACCCCGGGGCGGGCGCGGGGCAGCGAGGCGCTAGGGAAAGAGGACGGCTGAAGAGCGAACCGAGCAGACCGCCGGGAGGAGTGGCAGGGGAGCGGCGGGAAGGGGGAGAGGGGAGGAGAAGGGAGAGGGAGGGGCGCGCCGAGGAAGGGGGGCCGCGCAGGGCCTAGGGGCACCGCACGGAGGAGGCCCCTGCGCAGGCTGCGCAGAGCCCTGGGCTCTTCCTCATCCGTGACCTCCCTAGAGCTTCACCCTCTGGCTCCACAGAACACGCATCATCAACCCAAGTTAGCAGATGGGGAAACTGAGGCCTGAGGCAGAGGCCAAACTGGGGGTGGCCCAAGGCACTCTTCAGGCGAGCCTCCTCCCTGGTTTGAGGAGAGGGGACTGCAAAAGGACACCGACTAGACAAGCCCCTGGGCTGCAAGGACAGTAGAAGGTGAGATTTGGGCTGGGACAGATGTCCAGACTGAGTGACACTGGAGGAGGGGGGTCTGAGAAAGAGCAAGATAAAATGGGTCAATGTCACCAGTAAAGAAAGAGCTTAAAGTGACCTCGTTTTTCTTCCTTACCTCCGAATCTCAAAATTCCCATTGCTGCTTAGGAAGGAAGGAGGAAGACCAAGCCCCCAGACACCAAAGGGTCAGCCTGGACCCCCTGGGGAGGGGATGCAAAGGAAGGGATCCTTGGGGCAGAACTGGGTTTTGGCTGAGCGGGCTGCTTCCAGGGCGCCTGCAAGAAGGGAGAAGGTTGAGAAAGGCACTGGGAGGGCTCAAAAGGGCCTGTCCGCGGGGCGCCTGGGTGGCGCAGTCGGTTAAGCATCCGACTTCAGCCAGGTCACGATCTCGCGGTCCGTGAGTTCGAGCCCCGCGTCGGGCTCTGGGCTGATGGCTCAGAGCCTGGAGCCTGTTTCCGATTCTGTGTCTCCCTCTCTCTGCCCCTCCCCCGTTCATGCTCTGTCTCTCTCTGTCCCAAAAATAAATAAACGTTGAAAAAAAAAAATTAAAAAAAAAAAAAAAAAAAAAGGGCCTGTCCGCAGAGGGCCAGCCTGCCTAGCTGGGGCCAGCGTCGCAGAATCTAGTGGGACATCAGGGCTGGGAGCAGGTGTCTTCCCGCACCTCAGCACTTATCAGAGGCCCCCAAAGTCCTCCGCTCTGGGCTTTGATCCCTGCAGCCCTCTTGGACCCCCTCATCGGGGCTGCTGATCTCCACAACAGCTGTGGAGCTGTCCCCCACCCGGCACTCAGTAGGTGTTGACTGAGTGGATGGCTTTAGAAGAGGCCGCATTCTCAGCTGCCAGGAGCAGATGCCCTCCACCTGCACCTGGTTGACACAGAAGGCCTGTGCTCTAGTCCCTGCTCTGCCACAGACCCTGTGTGTGGACCCAGAGAAGCCTAGTGCCCTGTGAAGCCCTCTGTCCTCTGGACCTTTCCTTCTGGAACTCTCAAGACTTGTGTGACCCCAGTTAGTCTGATGCAGGTTAGTCCTCACGAAGGCATTGATAATGAAAATGGGCTTATTAAGTTTTCTTCAGGGTGTTAGGTGAATGATGAATGAATACGTGCCTCGATGGAAGGAAATGAATGGAGACATTTTGGACTGAGCCCTGGGGGTATTTGGGGCCTGGGGTAAAGCACCTGTCTAGTCCCCATTAGATCATGACTGTCCCCTTCACCAGTTTGAAAAGCTTGGGTCACAGGCCTATGGGAGGGCATGAGGCAGGGTGAGTTAACATCCCCCAGGGAACCCTAAACCAAGCAGGGTCCAGGGGATAAATACTCCAGGTTTCAATCCCTCAGAAGGACAATTCCCAATTGCCAGACATGTTCCAGTCTCAGAGAGACTCTAGCATGAAATTGAAGTTGCCCATGTGAAAAACCTACCATCTCTGTATGCTTTATTTCCTTTCCTCCCTTCCTTGTCTCACTGCCCCACTCCTTCACCCTGCTTCTTGGGATCACCTTTTGAACTACTTGCACCCAAATCTTTGTCTCAAGGTGTGTTTTGGGGGGAACCCAAACTAAGACAATGAACAATAACTGGGTCTTAAACTGTGGTAAGTGCTTTTTCACATCCATTACTTTAATTTTCTTAACATCTCCTGAAGTACATACCATTTACAAATGAGGAATGAAGAGGTTATATGTGGGGGCAGGATTCAAATCCAGGTCTGTTTAGCTCTAAGACCAGGTCCTTAACTACTATGTTCAGCAGCCTCCCTAATTCTCTGATCCTCTTTGGGTCTTACATTGTCATCTGTAAAACAAGGGATGGGCTCTTGAGTTTGAAGGGAGACAAGGTACTCAGTTTCTTCTGAAGCTAGGCATGGTCGAGGAGGTGTAATCAGAAGCTGTTGGGAGAGAAAGCGCTTGAAAGGGATGGACTCAGCTCAGAGACCCTTTATTTTGCCCTCCCTTTTCTCTTCCCCCTTTTTGGAATGTATACACGAAGGCTGGAGCCCCAGTTGCCATCTTGGGCCAGGAGACACAATGAAGTGTTCTAAGGTGCAGTCTTAGGTAGGTGCTCAGGAAGAAGCTGAGATGAAAAACACCTAGAGACCCTACTCTCTAGGAGCTAATCATTTAGTGGGAGCAGCTGGATGTGGATTGAAAGAATCACAGTGGGTGGAAAGAGATCAGCTCCAAGAGGGAGCTACAAAGTGCTACAAGAGCTCAGGGAGGGAGAAATTCCACTGGAGGATTAAGGAAGATGTTCCAGAGGAGGCTGTCTTTCTCTTTCTTTTCTTTTTTCTTTTCTTTCTTTCCTCTCTCTCTCTCTCCCTCTCTTTAAAAATTTTAAGTAAGCTCTACACCCAAAATGGAGCTTGAACTCAGAACCCTGAGATCAAGAGTCACATGCTTCACCAACTGAGCCAGCCAGGTGCCCTATAAAGAAGGCGATTTCTTTTTCTTTCTTCTTTTTCTTTCTTTCTTTCTTTCTTTTTCTTTCTTTCTTTCTTTCTTTCTTTCTTTCTTTCTTTCTTTCTTTCTTTCTTTCTTCTTTCTTTCTTTTGTATTTGAGAGAGAGAGAGCACAAGCAGGGGAGGGGCAGAGAGAGAGGAAGAGAGAGGGAATCCCAAGCTGTCAGTGAGGAGCCCGATGCAGGGCTCAAAGGAACTCACGAACCATGGATCATGACCTGAGTGGAAATCAAGGCTGCTGAGCCACCTAGGCGCCCTGAGAAGGCGATTTCTAGATAATGGCAAGGATTTGACAGTGAGATGGAAGAGTGAGGGGTGGAATCCAATCAAAGGTAAGAATAGGAACAAAGGTGTGGAGGTGACATAGGTAGGGCTTGGGGAGGAGACCTCGCATGGCTCAGCTCGGGAGGGAAGGGGTTGTGAGTGGAAGCTATGGCAGGTGAGCTGTGTGGGCTTAAATGCCGAGCTAAGGAGCTCGGGCTATCCTGCAGCAGAGGGGACAGTACTCAGAGCCGTAAAGATTACTCTGGCTGAAAGACAGGAGACCGAACCAGGGAGACCTGCAAGAAAACACTCCAAGTGTGCAGACGAATCTAAACTATATGGGGCTAGTCAGAAAGGAAAAGCAAGGGAGGACACGGATGGGAGAGAGAGAGAGACTCAGCAACAGAGAGAGAGCACCCACACCAGCTCACAATTTAATTAGCTTCCTGGTTTGCCGGCGGATTACAGGGGAATTAGCAGAGCTCAGAGTCTAGGGACCTTGCTGGGAGTTGAGGGGAGGTTAATGAGAAAGACAACAACACACCCCAGGGAGAAATGATAGAGGAGGAATTGTTAGCCCCGCAGAGAAGCCGGCGGGAGAAACAGATGTCAGGGCGCAGAGTCTCCGCCCTGTTCAGAGATTTCAACCCACTAGGGGGATAGAACTTAGCGCTCCTGGGTAGGGCTTCCGGCTCCAAAGCCCAGGGTTCCAGGAGTTCCTGAATGCCTGGGAAATGAGCCCAGCCGGGGAGAGCTGGGACTGGCTGTGAGGATCAGGTTCCCAACTCTGCCTTGGCCTTTTCCCAGAGGGGGAACTGAACCCCCAGCCTCCTTTTGCAGATAGACAGGTTGAGGCCCTGGATGGGGAGGTGACCCGCTCCTGGCCGGATGTGACAATGGCATTTCCCAAAGACAGCTGTGACAGTATCTCCCACCACCCCCCCCATGCTCTTTTCATACTGTGACCTTGCCACTCCCAAGAGGAGGACTTGGGTTGGTCATAAAGGGTAGTGCTGCCTCTGCCTGGTGGTGAGGCTCTATCTTGAAACTATCATGATGTGAGAAAGCCCAGGCTCCATGGAAAGGCCACATGTAGATGTGGTGGCCAACAGCCCCCGTCAGGACCACCTCCCAGATTTGCAAGGTCCAGTGCAAAATAAAAACGCTGGGCCTCTTGTTCAAAAATTGAGAATTTATTTTTTTCGGGGGGTGGGGTATCTGGGTGGCTAAGTCGGTTGAGCATCTAACTTCGGCTCAGGTCATATCTCACGGTTCGTGAGTTCAAGCCCTGGGTTGGGCTCTGCGCTGACAGCTCAGAGCCTGGAGCCGGCTTCAGATTCTGTGTCTCCCTAGCTCTCTGCCCCTCCCCCATGCTCTCTCTCTCTCTCAAAAAATGAATAAACATTAAAAAAAAATTAAAGTATTTTTTTAAGCTTATTTACTTAGAGAGAGAGCGAGCATGGAGGAGGGACAGAGAGAGAGGGAAAGAGGGTGGGGGGCGGGGGGGTGGGGGGAGAGAATCCCAAGCAGGCTCCTCACTGTCAGTGTGGAGCCCGACTTGGGGCTTTAACTCAGGAACTGTGAGATCATGACCTGAGCCGAAATCAAGAGTGAGACACTTGGGGCGCCTGGGTGGCTCAGTAGGTTAAGCGGCCGACTTCGGCTCAGGTCATGATCTCACGGTCCGTGGGTTCGAGCCCGGCATCGGGCTCTGTGCTGACAGCTCAGAGCCTGGAGCCTGTTTCAGATTCTGTGTCTCCCTCTCTCTGACCCTCCCCTGTTCATGCTCTGTCTCTCCCGGTCTCAAAAATGAATAAAATGTTAAAAAAAAAAAATTAAAAAAAATGAAAAAAAAAAGAGTGAGACACTTAATTGACTGAGCCACCCAGGTGCGCCCTCCCCCCCAAATTAAGAATTTAAATGGTGACAATAGAGCATTCAACCAGGCATTGAGCCCTTCGAAGGCTGCATCCCAAGAAGCTGGCCCTGACCCTAGCAGGGGTTCCAGCATCGCCTGCTCACGGTCTGAGGGAGCCTTCAAGACGACTCTGTGCCCAGCCACCCTGCCTGCAACTATGCGCCAGGCTGACAGGGGGTAGAAAGGATTGTTTGGAGCTGTAACTTTTGGGTTACTGTAGCAGCAGATAGTTAGAACACTGGGGGCTGAAACTGGGATGAAGACGTGGGACAGTTCTCCCCAAACCCAGGCTCATTCTCTGAGCTGCTGTCGCGAGTTCTCTTTGGTCCATGTTGATAGAGAAAACCGGAGGTACAAATAACTCCCGACCATTGGAGACCCAAATCCCGTACGTTTGGCCATGGAGCGCTGTATGTTGACATTGTGACACATCCTTGGGGGTGAATGTCAGCTTTTCAATTGGAAAAGGCTGGGACAAGACCCACTCTTCCATGAGCTAAAACAGTGGTGGCAGTGGCCTTGGCAGGAGACAACAGTTAGGTCTCCATGACTCGCAGGAGCCTCAGGGAGTGACAGGTGCTGGGAAGGAGAGGAGGCAGAGAAGGAAAGGAAAGGTATGTCCTGCCAAGGTGGGGAAGGGAGAGTATCCCTGTGGCCCCATGGCATGTCGATCCCTGTTTCTGACAATAGTGTCCTTTGAGGACAGGCATTGCATTCTGATTCTGACTGGGGGGTGTGAGCGCGCGTGTGTGCATGTTTCGTGGCGGCAGCAGTGCGGGTGGGGTTTGAATCACTTTGCTTGTGTCTTCCAGTGCAGTGGCAGCCAGTGGGCGGTCAGGAGGGTTTGGGTGATTGCCGGGGAGAGCTGGGGATATGAACATTGCCCACAGCCCAGCTGAGTGACAGCTGGAGGAGGAGGGAAGGGGCGGGGAGAGACATGAGTGACACAGAGCAATTTATCATTGCCACCTGTTTTTTAAAGAGTAGCCAGAGTAAAAAAACACCGATAAAGTGCAGTGGGAGCACTAGGAAAACAAACTAATTCCAAGTGGAGGGATTCAGCAAGAGATAATGAATGAAGTGGCACCTAAAGAAGTCATGAAGTCTGCACTAGACCTTGACGGGCCACAAGAGATGGGAAAAGCATCCTGGAGAAAGGACAGGGAGCAGGGGAATCCCCCAGGAGGCAATACAGTTATGGTAAAGAGCAGTGACTGGCATTGGACGGCTTGGGTTTGAATCCCAGCTCCGTCACTAATGGTGTGACCTCAAGTTCCCCCACTTGTGAGATCTGGACAAGAAAAGTATCTGTACCTCACTGTCTTGTCGATGGCATTGAAGGACACACTCAATGTAAAGTACATATAAGTATTACATACTCAATGTAAATACATTCAGCACAGAGCCCGGCCTGTTGTAAGCACTCAGTATGTGCTATCACTACTGCCTGGTGTGTTTGAAAAATGAAGAATAATCTTGGTGTGGCTTGTAGTACGGACTCCAGGGATGTTGCCAGGAGGCAGGTCCAGAAAAATGGGTTTTGAGTTTGATCATGAAGGATTTTAAGTGCCAGGCTAAGCTGTCTAGACTTTATTCTGGTAGCCAGTGGATTTCAATCCTGTCTGACCTAATTTCTTTTATTGCAAGTATTTTGTAATGCCTCCTTTCCTACGTTGAAATGAAATTCATAGAGAATGAAGTCTATTGGCACATAATTTCAAAAAAATCAAGATAACGCTCCAAGTGTGATATAAAGGAGAAAAAACAATTTTAATAAAATGTTTTTCAATACGCAAATACTTTCACATTGCCACACTAGAATAAATACCAAATAGATGGACGTTCATACTTCTAGCATAGAATCTTCCGTAGAATCACCACGAATGCAACAACTACAAACACAGGCGGATACAAAGGTGCGCTGTCCAGAGCCCCCAGTACCATCATTATGTCTAAAACAGTGAATGATTCTTGGCGAAACTTCAGACAAAACAAATTACAACCCTTCCTCAATTTACAGGGAAGTTATATTCCTTGAAAATCCAGTGTACATTAAAGTTATGCAAAAAGCTTGTTTTGTATGTAAAAACAGTGTGTGTGTGTGTGTGTGTGTGTGTGTGAGCTGTAAGGAATGAGAGCTCATGTTTCACTTTATCAACTGTCCTAAACATGATAGGACGTCTACCATTCCTGGCTACTGCTCACTAGATGCCAGGAGTGTCCCTCAATCATTGTGACAACCAAAAATGCCCTCCTACATTTCCTAACCACCCTCACCTCCTGCTTTGGGCCATATGGGATTAGGAAGGGGCATGCTCTCTCCTCTTGGATTTATGTAACCTTCTGTGAGAAGACGATGCTTAGAGCTACTGCCACCATCTCACAACCATGTGGGGGAAAGTGTGGTACAAAAGCTAATAAACTGGGGATGACAGAATGGACAGAGATGTCAAGTATCTTGGTACTTGATGATATCACCGAGCCACTGACTTAACACATTCTGGATTTACTCTATCTATGGACCTCTCCTTATGGGAGAGGATAAATCCACTTTTTGGTTGAGCCATTGTGAGTTGAATCCTGTTTCTTTCTTTTTTTTTTTTAATGTGTATTTATTCTTCAGACAGAGAGGGCACAAGTGGGGGAGGGGAAGAAAGAGACAGAGGATTCAAAGAGGTGGGCTCTGTGCTGACAGCAGAGAGCCCGATGTGGGGCTCAAACTCATGAACTGTGAGATCGTGACCTGAGCCGAAGTGGGACACTTGACCGACTGAACCACCCAAGTGTGCTGAATCCTGTTTCTTGCAGTTAAAAGTATTCTAGCCTTTACAAGTTATTTCCCCCTCTCTGAGTCTTCTTCACAGTCTAGGGCCTGTGAGTCTCTGACGGGAAAATAAGAGGCTGTAGGGACTAGAATGAAGGGGTTGGGAAGGAGTTGGAAGAGTCTACCTCTTGCACCGGTTATCTGGGAGGAGAGTGAAGGAGGAGTGGATTCAGTCTGGGTAACATGATGAGTGGTTCCACGTCGGGCATTTAGATCACACAAGATTTTGTGGATGGAAAATTAGACTTACATAGTATCATCAGTTCGGTAAAAATACAATTACGTAGGAAAAGATCAGATGAATAAACACCAAAATATTTAGTTATTTATGGTAGGCTCAGCGATGTTTATTTTCTCCGTATATTTTTTTCCATGTCCCAAACTTTTTACAATATTTATTGATTTCATTTGAAATGTAATTTAAAATATCAATAAACTATAATTTCTCTCAAATGTATCAAAAGATGTAGATCAGTGGAATGAAATGTAACATCCAGTATTAGATTCAAATACATACTGGAATTAGAATATTATAGAAGTGGGATTTTAAGTTTGTTTGTTTGTTTATTTATTTTTTAATAGTCTCTACACCCAATGTGGGGCTCGAACTCACAACCCCAAGATCAAGAGTCACATGCTTTTCGGACCGAGCCAACCAGGCGCCCCAAAAGTGGGATTTAAAAAAAATTTTTTTAACGTTTATTTATTATTGAAAGACAGAGAGAGTCAGAGAGTGAGCAGGGGAGGGGCAGAGGGAGAGGGAGACACAGAATCTGAAGCAAGCTCCAGGCTCTGAGCTGTCAGCACAGAGCCCGACGCGGGGCTCGAACTCACAAACCGTGAGATCATGACCTGAGCCAAAGTCAGACACTTAACCGACTGAGCCACCCAGGCGCCCCAAAAAGTGGGATTTTAAGTCAGAAGAAAAGACACACGATCAATAAATTGTATGTGAACAATGTGTAGCCATTTGGAAAAAAGATAAGTTGGATCCATACATCACGTCTTATACCAAAACAAGGAACAAATGGATCACATATTCAAATGTAAAAATGAAACCAAAAACGGACTGACTGAAAGAAATCAAGGGATAACTTTTTTAAAATTTCAGAGTGAAGAACTTTTTTTAAAATAATTTAAAAAAATGTTTATTTATTTTTGAGAGAGAGAGAGCACAAGCTGGGGAGGGGCAGAGAGAGAGGGGGACAGAGGATCTGAAGCAGGCTCTGTGCTGACAGCACAGAGCTTGATGTGGGGCTCGAACTCACTAACAGTGAGATCACGACCTAAGCTGAAGCCGGAGGCTCACGTGCCCCCAGAGTGAAGAACTTTGAAGTATGACACAAAAGCCAGAAGTCATAAAAAAATATTGATGGATCCATTTTCCTACAGCTCAGAAGAGAAACATACTCACATGGCAAAACTGCCAGAAACAAAATCAAAAGACAAACTACAAGAAGGAAGACATATTTGTAACTCGTATCACAAAGAGCAAATGTCTTTAGCATATAAAGAATTCTGAGAAAAAGACAACTCAGTGGAAAAGTGGTAAAAAATATAGTAAATAAAAAAGAAACTACAAGTAACTATTAGAATCAAAAAATCACAGTAAGATGCCACTATTTTTTCGACCCTCTCCGGTTGTCAAAGAACAGCAAGGTTTATAACACAACTATTGGTCTGGAGGTGGAAAAACACATTCATACACTGCTAGTGGGAGCTTCAACTGGAACAGTTCTGGGCAACTGGACGATACCTACAAAATTTAAAAGTATACGTGCTCTTTGACTCAGTGGTTCCACTTCTCGAAAGCTGTTTCTCGGATACTTGCCCGCACGTTTGCAATGACACGTTCTTCACTGTAGTATTGTTTGTAATTGCAGAGTTACTGTAAATAACATACATGTCCCGCAACAGAGGACCCACTGAATAAATTCTGATATATCTCTACACAATAGAATACTATGCGCCCTTTACAGAAGAATGACGAATCATTTCATATATGGGATGTAAAACAATGTCTAAGATTTACTGTTAAGAAAAAAAAAACAACAAAAAACAAAGTGGACAGTATACAGTATGCGATTACTTGGGTGAAAAAAAAAAAAAGGGATGCATCTGCATCGACTACCTCTCAGGGGATCTACTATAAACCATTAACAGGAGGCGGAGTCCTCCTGGGGAGGGAGGCATGGTTATAAGGAGGGAGAGTTACTTTTCAGTCTCATCCTTTTGCACCTAAAATAAGAAGGGGTGGGGAGAAACCACTGCCTGTTCTGGTAGCTACTCCATTCCTACTGGTTTCTGTTCCAACAGACATTGGCTGGAAGCCCTCAGCCTTTTCCACGGGCACCAGCGTCAAGTCAAAATTCCTTCACTCTGTGCTTGTGCAGCCGATTAAAAACTAAAAGAAAATCTAAATGCAGGTCTTTCCAAGACTGGAAAATGCTACGCTGCTGGCTTTGAGGATGGATGAAGAAGCCACAAGCCAAGGAACACAGCAGCCTTGAGAAGCTTGGCACGGCGGTGGCATAATACGGCCCTAGAGCCTCCAGGGGAAATGCAGCCTTGCCGACCCCTCCATCTGAACCCCGTAAGACCCATCTCCAGACTTGTGGCCTGCAGAACTAGAAGACAATACAGCTGTACTGTTTTAAGCTAAAATAAATAGATAAAAGAAACGCAAGTGTTTCCACTGCTTGTTAATTCATCCCGTTAGTTCCAGCCCCTCCTTTTCAAGATATTTTAGAATCTTGATTCTGACATCCAAATGTTAACTTTCCCTCCCAATAGCAGTGCCATCTGCTAATATGGTGAGTGTAGCAGGCACGGAAAACTACCGAGCTGACCAAATGCACAGTCAGAAGCAGGGAACTCTAAGATTTCTCCCCAGATGTGCATCAAGCGAGTAACCAACTGGGGGGAAAGGGAGGGGTACAGTGATTAACGGGCTATAAATCCCCCTGACTGGACCACCTCTGAGATCACGGTTTCCCTAGCTGTCTCCTCAATCGGGAAACATCTGATGTCTAACTGGAAACAAGGCACACCACATACAGGGAATTTTCCTAGTGGCCATCCAAATAAATAATAGATTATTGTTGGTGTTGTCGTCTACCGTATCTTGCTCTTAGCGAAGGCACCAATTCTTTTTCTAGGTGTTCTCAAGCCCACAGTTTAATATTACATTCTAGAAAAAATCCGGGGGGAATTCACCTCAAATATACCCACCTCGAGTTTCCAGAATCTACCTTTTCCTCTTTTCTCAATGTCAGGACATCTGCAACCTTCAGGCACTGTGGTCTCCTTCTTTTTCTCCCCCGCGTTCTGACCTCCCTTGGCAAGGGTTCCAGGATCTTATCTGCAAAGGCTTTTCAATGCTCTGGGACTTGCAGCTCATTTTAAATGGCGAGGTGCTTAGGTTTTCTCTTACTACCTTCTCTTCTATTTGGAGTTTTGATGTCCTTTAAATTATATTTTGCTTTACTCGACCCAATTTAGTAATGCTTTTCCCCAGGGGAGAACGAAGCAAATCGGGGCTGAGTGTTTTGCTTTCTGACTGCTAACCTGACACCTTCAGCCCCAGGTGGAACCCTATGTAATAAATTCTCTCTTTACTCCTCTCGCTCTGAACATAACCAAAGGCATCTTTTATTGTCTGCACCTTTTCCAAGTCTCAATTTGTCCAGGACTTCCCTTCCTTCCTTCCATCTCTTACACCCTCCCTTTTGATGTTTGGATCTGTCAGAGAGCTTTCTATACAGCCAAGTCGGTCTCCTCAGCTCACCGCCTTTTACTGCGCAAGGATGTCCGCAGAGGGCTCGTCCTAATTTTCCATTTTAGAGCCTTTTATCCCTCTCATGCCACATGCCCACTGAAGTCTCTAAACGTGGGATCGTAACTTTTCTCCAACCTTTCCAACTGATTTTCTAAGACGATTCATCCATTCATTCCATGCCCTACGCTGCCCTTCCTTCTCCAACCAACTTTCTCCTGTGGTCCCTGGGACACCAGCTGCACCAGGCAATTCATTCCCTTGGTCGGAAAAGTGAGCACGGGGGTGGGGGGCGGGCAGCTCCCTGGTAGCTTTTCTTCCCACTGAGAGGAAAGTGTACTGATGCACGTAAGCATTTCTCAGCTGCTCAGCTAGTAGCCGTGCGGGGCCGAGGCTGCCAGAGCAGGGGCTCTCCCAGCCCGGTGCCATCCTGCCCTCTGAGCACGGCCGGGCAGTCAGGAGTGAACTCCTCCAGGGACAGGGCTCCCGAGCGCTCATCTGGCAGTCTCACTCAAAGGCTCCTTGTGACTGGTCTCCCCCAGGTTGGCAGTGAGCTGCAGTGCCAACTGCACAGGATCTGGAGTCAAACGTATCTGGGTCTAAATTCTAGCGCGGTTCCTTACTAGCAAGTTCAAAATGAGCTCCACTTTTTCACACCTGAACCAATGATATTATCTGGCTGACGGGGTGACTGAAATAATCTGTGTACATCCTGGTGCACAGCTTCCACATCTACCCCTGTGCTCATCTCAGGTTCATGGGTTTTCAGAGGTGCATATACGCCCTTGGTGGACTGTTCCCCTTTCTATTTCAAACTGTTTCCTTTGGTCGGGCTGTGGTGTCTTTACTTGGAGAACCTTCCTTGGAGGCGCCATGCTCCTCGAGCTCAAAGGACATAGTTCCAGTGGGGGTGGACCCTGGATCCTGACCCCTGCAGGCTGGGCCTGTGACCCAGGTCTGGCCAGGAGAGTGGCGGAGTACTCCAGACAGACTGAGTGGTTTACAGATTGACCTGTTTTGAGCCAAAGTCCTCCAGGGGATTTTTACTGGGGCTCCCCTAGAAGATGTGTGCTTGTTCTCTGGAACTACGGGCTCTAAGAAATCACGTAAGCAGAGCCGTCATTTGGCTTCTTGCTGCGATGCCGAGGGAGCCTGTGTGGGAAACCAGGCAGACGGGCCGGTGGGCCGAAGGGATGAATGGGAACCCTGATGCCCGTGTTTCACCGCTGGCTTAACCACTGGCCACTTGTGACGCGGGCCAATAAATGCCTTTTCTTAATGAAGCCCGTTTGTTGGGCTTCTGAGTATGCAAGCATGACCTCCGACATTGGCCCTTTCACTCTTACAGAGTCTTGAGTTCCCTCTGATCAGGTCTCACGTTTGACTCCTCATTTAAGTCTGCTCCCATGTATTTATGCAGACAAAATTAGCATATACGTGGCACACTTAGAAATTCCTCAGACTTGCAGACCCAGGTCTGAATCCTGGCTTTGTCATTTACCAGTTGGGAGTAGGCGACATAACCCTTCTGAGCTTCCCTTTCCGCAGGAAAACGGGGATTGCCTGGGGATTTTTGCTTATGTGGGTGTTTTGCGGGTGTGGGCTAATACACTGGCAGGACATGTAAACAGACCACCGAAACAATCCTACTATTAGGTGGTAGGTACATTTATGTGATTTCTCAATACCTTTTAGTCTGCCCACTGGTCTACAGATCCCGAATTCACTTGTGTTTCCCACACTTCTTCCCACGTCACATCTCTTAGCCACCAAGGTCTCCAGGTTTATCGAGGACAGGAACTCGCAGGCTTTGGGAAGAGATGGGAGAGGAGGAGGTGGACGGGAATTTCAAAGTTCGAATGGAGGAGAGGTGGAATCAGGCTTGTTTAAAACGTTGGCGACTGCAGAAGTTGACACCCACTCGCTACTTATAAATAACCCTGTCTCTCAGCTTGGCTCCGCCTGCACGAAGCTTCAGTGGAAGATAACAGAGAGCAGCTGCTGCTAGGCGAACATGTGCGGCGCAGGGGAGGTGGCAGGAGGAAAACTGGGACTGGCTCGTGCTCAGGGTGGGATGATCTAAGGATGCGAGGGGAAATCTTAGGCAGCCGGGTCAAAAAGGGCATTTTATCCGTCGCTGGAGGCCCGTGGAGGCAGAGAGACGCTGTGGGGTCCGCCATCCCCCTGCCCCGGGGCGTGCTGTGGGGCCCCAGCTTTATCTGGTTAGTGCCTCCTGGCCCGCGCTGGCGGCAGGAAGACAAGATAGGAGGCTGCTGCCCAGCAGAGAGGTACACCCGGGCGCTGGGGTTGCGGGGATGACAAAGTCAAGAGGCATTTCTGGGAATCCAGCTGGGACTTCTCAGAAGTAGGGGAAGAGGCAGAGAGGACTTGAAGTCTTCTCCAGGATTTCCAGTCTGGGAAACAGGGCGACCACGAAGGGTTGAGTCAAGTTCGAGAATGCAAGCACCACCAGGGCAGGCTTGGGGAGAGGGGCTCAGATGTATCTCGGTCTGAGGTTCCCAAAGGACGTCCATTCATTCGACCCTTACTGCGTCCCACGTCAGAGTCCATTCTGGGTGTTCATTTCGTGGCAGAAACACAGCTTAGAGGAAAGGGTAGGGCTGATAGAGACGCGATGTCCCTTGCCCTCAACTCTAGCGTCTGCTGACCCTGTGACCCTGTCCCTATCGTCTGTACTTGTAAAGCACCCCCCCCTTTTAATCATTTAAATAACAACAGCTCCCAAAACCAAATGTACCCCATCAGACACCGCGCTACATTTGACACTCCAATAAGAAAAGTAGTATTCTCATTTTAGAGACGAGGAGCCCGAGGCTTAAAACCATCAAGCGACTTGCCCAAGTCCGCACGGCCGCTAAGTGACAAGGCTGGAAATTGCTCCCAGGATCCTCACTGTCCTTAAAAAAACCACCTCAGACGCCACTCCTTCGTGAAGTCCTCCCCGAGTCCCCCCGACAGGCTGTGAATGTGCCCTCCCGTGGATCCCACGGGGCTTGGTTTCAGCTTCTGCTGGCACACAGGCTGCTCTGTGCAAGCCATACGGCGGGCGTGGAGATTCGGGGAGGGCCCTTGCAGCACACCAGGCTTTGCTGCTCCACACATGGTTCCACTTAATCCTCCCAACATTCCTAGCTTTTATGTCCTTGTCATACTGCACCCCTCCCTCACTGCCCAGCAAGTGCCATGGGACGGGATTTGTCACACGCCTTCGGTTCCCTGCTGCCCCAGCACAGGACCGACTACATGCGGGCTGTGCACTTGGTAACTGAGCGCTGCACTTGCAGACTCTAAACGTGGGCCTCCTGGGGGAGGAAAGGCATGAGATGGAGCTTTCCAGTAGGAGGTGAGCAGTCTGAAGAGAGGCGCGGCTCTGTTCTTTCCATTTTCACCCTCCTTATTCGTTTTCAGCCAAAGCACATTCTCTCCAGTCTTTTGACGCCAGGAGGGCAGGGCCGCAGACTGGATAGGAAGCAAGTAGGTACAATTGTCTCTTGTCCTTATCTAACCTCTGGCTCCTTCTGCTGCTCTGGAAACAAACCGCAGTACCTAATAGGTTTTCCATGAAAATGTAGCATTACTGGAAGAGTCCGTTCTGGCTGCCTTAGCAAGACAGGAGCTGGCGCTGGAGACTTTCTCACCCGTTGCCATGCTGCAGGCTTTCGGAGGGACAAGGTTCGTTCCATCATCCGCTGTCCCTCTCAGGAAGGTGGGGCGTCTTGACCAGCACCCCCGGTTCACATTTCTCTCCCTCTTTTCCTTGCTGCTCTCTAAGCTGTCTGCTCTCCCACCGCATTTAGGTGTAAGGCACTGATCTGCATCTATTTGAAAACATCCTTTTTCAGGGTTGCAGTGAGGTGGTTCCAGAACAATTGTGGTTTTAATGCAAAATCTGCCTCACTGGACCCAGCCAGGACAGTCAGGGCCTGGACCTCAGAGGAACCCACTTATGAGACCAAGGGAAAATGGGCTTTTCAAGACTCTGGCTCCTAGCCCCACAGTCCCGGCAGACTAGCAGGGCATGTTGGGGAGGCTTCACACATGCATTGCTAGGGGCCCTCCTCCAGACATCGTTTTAGGCAGCAAACGTGAGGAAGCTGCTGGATATGCACAAAGGTATTTGGAAGGAAAACACTCAGTTACCTTATAAAATTAATCGCCATTACCATCAAAGATATTTTCCTGGAAAGAAGGTATTTTTTGGTTGGTGACAAAAGAATCTTTCATTCACAACTTTCCCTCTGGGGCAAAAGCCAGAATGCAAGATTCTGGATCATTCAAGTCTAAAGAGACAGGAAGATGAGAGATCAACACGAGAAAAAAAAAAATTAATGAGAAGTCACATGTGACATCTTTAGGTAAGCCTAAAGGTGATGAAAAACATGTATCTTTGTCTGTATCTAAAACACAAAAAACTCCAAAGACATAAATCACTATGGCACTTAGGGAGGCAGCCTGAATGAACCCATTCAATATGCTGGGACATTCTAGAAGAATCCATCAGAGGAGCTGACACGTAAATCACTTTCCAGAGATGTTATTCTCCAAAGATAGTAGGAGGCCACATACATGGACTGATGGTACTCCTAGGAATGCTGACTGTACGGTAACTCAGCTTTCCATCTACATAAACTTTTGTAATGGTTGGGAAAGTAATGGCGATCATTTCTATTTTTGGTTGTTTCTCATATTTGTCATTCTGCAGAGGCAAGACCTTTCTACACTTCACTCCGTGGGAGGCATGTTCTTCGGTTTTCTCAGCATTTCATAGCCTTCGTGAAGCAGAAAACATAGCTTGGACTTAAAGACTCAGATCTGAATCTAACTCAGAATTACCTATGTAATTTTGAGTGAGTTACTAATTTTATTTCTAAATTTTCTTTCTCATTTTATTTCTAAGGTGGGGATACTTATTCTACCAAAGATTCTGAGAATGAAAACTTACACGACAGGCCTGACAGTCACAACTTCCCAATACTCGTTCTCTCTTCTTTCTCCCTTAACCTGCCACAGGACCTCAAACTGACCAACTGCATGTACTGCTAGGTGAAAGGCTAGTTTTTCTATAAAGCCCAGCAAGGCTGATGTTTTAGTGGGCCTGCTTTAAGGGGCTAAAGAGGATTTTTCTTTTTCTTCACATATTTTCAGATCAGAGAGAAGTAATGCCACTGCTCTGTAAGCCTTGAACTTAGAAGTAAGTAGCAGATGCAGTTTCCATTTTGTCAGACTAGTCTGTACTGTAATTACAAGCCCTGGGGCAGAGGAGTTTGAAGGCAGACCTCATCTGGTTGGGAGGGCTGAGAGACTGAGAGACTTCACAGAGAGATGGCACTGGGATGGAATCTCACCGTACGGGGAAAATCTCAATGAGGAGAGGGAAAGGAAGGTATTCCTAGAGTAGAAAATTAGAGGCAATGCCGAGGTTATGCTTAGGTATCAGTAAGAAGTTGGAATGGAGAGCTACGGTTAGTTTCTTTCACCCTAAGGTTACTCTTATACTCTGCAGTTTATACAGCCACTCCAAAAGTTGCAGAAAATCCCAGATTCTTTGCTTCAATGACCATCACACCCCCTGGGGGAATATTTCCTGGGAACTTAGCTCAGCACTTGCCAAGCCAAACCACTTGCCCAGTTTCACAGGTGCAGCTTACTAGATGATCTTTATCTAGGTTTGTACTATTTACACGTATGAGTCAGTTCATTATTTCTTGCAGGTGTATCTTAAGAATACCTACACGCATTTAACTAACTCCTGAATAAGCTCTATAGATGTTTCATTATGTTAACAGCTTATATAATATTATGGAGGACCACTGGTATAGTACCCTTATTGTAGCCATACCTTGGATGCAGTTAGACTAACTGATGGGACAGCACTTTGAGCACTCCCAGGCTTTCCTAAAATTTTTCACGGCCCAATTGCATAGGCAAAACCGAAGCCTTGGCGCCCTCTGGTGGCAGACTGGTTCTTAGAGTCCAATAAGCTTCTCGACTAGAAACAGGCAGGTATTATGAGCACAGAAGCCACAGGATAATAAACATGGCACATTTTCCTAGATCATCTTTACTGAAGATTTTTTGGGGAGGGGGGAGTGGGTAATGCAAAAACACTTTCATATTAAAACAAATGCATATAATATTGAATAGAATATAAAATTTACATTCTTGCAACAAAGTAAGAGACATCAAAGACATTTCAAGGTAGGCTACTCATGAACTTCAGGCTGTATTCCTAAACCCTGAGGGAGGGAGGACACCCCTACATGCTCACACTAATATTATGGGCGCTGCTCTTTTGATAGAGAAGTCTGAGGAGCAGCAAATTAAGTGCTTGCTCATTTGGCAACATCCAGTGGATTACTTAAGTAGTGAAACCATATGCTTTCTCATTTTTTAGAGCATTTTAACCTGCTTTAAAAAGGCCTGAGTAAATAGGAGCTTTATGCTTGAGTTGAAATTATTTCCTTCTAAAGTGATTTTTTTCCTCCTATAAATGTTAACATGCTTAACTGAGGGTATGACATGCGAGATGGTCAACATCCTAAGAACCCTGCGGACTTAAGTCTGCGTTATCAGATAAGGAGTTATAAGTACACTTTCCAAGGGCATCATTAGGAATGAAAAGTAAACTACTCACCTTCGGCAACAACAAAAAAGAAACAAAATTAAAGACTGAAGAAAATATTATAAGATTATAATCACATAGAAAAATTATATACAATGAAAATAATTTAGGGACTTCCGCAAAGACTTCTAAGAAAGGGGGCTACTGAAAAAAAGGGGGGGTTACCGCTGCTGTATTTGCTTTTCATATTTTATATGATAAGAATTTCTTTGGAGGGGGGAAAGAAGCCATTATGCTTCCTTTCCAAATCTTGTTTGTTCTCTGTAATTTTCCCTTTTGTTGTTGGCAACAATTTATTACTTTGCAATAAGAAACTGAAGGAGTGGATACCCCTGTAGAGATTTTCCAAGGTAATTTAGCAATGGTCTTTTTTTTGAAGAATGAGAGGGTGAATCAAATGTGCTTAGAAGCAGATAATGAGAGGCAGATTCTGGTGGATGCTGAGGTTTTAGGGTCTGCTAAAGAAAAGGTATGCATAACCTCCCATATAGTTTACCTTATTAAATTTCTTAAGTTTTATAGAACTATTTCTTTCTTGCGAATGTACTCTACATTTTAAAAGCCTTAAAATTAAGACTCAAGTCACATGACCACCTGCCTATACCTTTAGGAAAATGCAACTTTTGTTTTCTAAGTAAGGAATCTGAGGCACAAACATCCCATTTCAGGATAGTAACTAAGGGGAACTCTCAGTGGTAAATTACGTAGTGCTGGGAAAAAGAACAAAAAAGGCAGACACCAAACACCTCCATTTTCCCAAGATTGATTATTAAAAAAGCGCGCCACACTGTATAGAAATCAATGTTCTCTCCCATAATTCTGTGCATCTGGGACTATAGAAATGTCACTGTCCCTGCCCCACATCTTCAAATTAACATTCTCAGGTCACAACAATAAGTCTTCCCAAAGGGGACCTTCCGGAAAAACAAGCTATTTCCTCGGCTCATATTTCCCTGGAAAAAAAAATAAAATAAAAACAAATAAAGTCTAGTGTGAACATGAGGTCAGCCAGTCCAAATCAGCAGAGAGATCCAACTGGACACGTTTCTGGAGACGTGACTAAAATGGCCAGGAAAGACTGGGCTGTCACTGTACAGAGCAGCAACGTGCACTCTGACTCAAGCCGAGCTTTCGTGGAACTAACTTACAGTTTTGCCATGCGGGTAAGGCAAGAATTTCTGACTTATTTTGACAGAATTCCCAGTTTGGATTCTGGCTCTGCCACTTGCCGGCTGGGTTATCAAATGAGTCAGTACATACAAAGTGCGGAGACAGTCCTACCACTCGCCAAGTGCTAGATTTTATTTACTTTTTAATGGAATGGTCAGGTCTCTATGAAGTACTTCTAAAATGTTACAATTAAAGCAATAACCTTAGGAGCTTAAGTGACTAGACTCAAGTTAGACTGGCTGCACACAGATCCCGCTCTCACAAATACAGACTCTATAACCTTGGGTTATATAATTAGTGTTATTTAATGGTTCAAAGTCCCAGTTTCTTCAGATGGGAAGTGGGATGATAAAGAATGGTACCTATGCATCCTCCTCATATGGTTATTTTGAGAGTTGCACGAGCTGATACAGGCTCTCAGCACGATGCCTGATATATAGCAAATACCCCATCAAGATTGCTGCTCTTGTCCTAAGCACTTCTGGGACTGACTGCTCCCTCGACAAGGTGTCTGATACCCTAATACATTTTCTATCTGCTTTCTTCCGACAGCAGGGGGTTAGTTAGGAAGCAGGGAAAGAAAGGCCATCTTTCCTTTAAATGGGGACCACGATAAGAGACTGCCCAATAGAGAGTGTAAGACTCAGAATGGAACCCAGAACGTTCATGTTAGGTGTGTATGGCAATCGTTCGTGTTCTAGCTTGGATTCATACAAGGCTTGCTGGGCTTGCACACTGGGCAAAAAGGCAGCTACAGTAGCACTTAAGCCTTTTTCATTCATAGTTTAGGCTGAGCTCTGTGAACAAAGGCCTTTCTCACACGCATTACAAGTGCCATAACAAAATGCAACAAAGAGCTTCCTCATACGCTATCTTCTACAATCCTCTAAAAAGTGCTTCCTGCTTAAAAACAGCTTTAAACTGATGGCCATTAGAAGTGATCCCGTGTTACATTCAGCACACAGCCACCCATTTTGGTTCCTAATAAAGCTTTGGCCAGACTGATTGAGACCTGTGGTTGCATGTGACACACCTCACAATAACAAACCCAGAAACTGGAGTCTGGACAAAATCATTCTCTAAAAACACTCCAGAAGTAAGAGGCCAGCTCCATCAACATCACTGTGACAAATAATGTCGTAAAACAAACAGCTTCTTGTTTCTCAGTTTCCTCTCTACTGTAGGAAAACACCTGAATATATAAGGAGATTGTGGGAAGTTACAAGAAAAAAGATGAGGTTGGAAAAAAATAATCTGAAATCGAGACCATCATTTTAACCACCAGGATAACTGTCTACCTGGACCCTACTTGTAATTTGAATGTGATCGCTCAAATGGCTTCCAGGTCACATCCAGAGATTCTCAATTCCTCATTACCCCTCCTGATGACTTCTCAGCAGCACATTTTTTGACTATGCTGGAGCGATACATGGAACACTGGAAAGGGTGCATTAATTGGTAGTTAAAGGGTAAGCTACAAAAATTAACCTGGGATTCCAGAGACGTTATTTAAGAAAACAAACAAAAACAAAATAAAAGAAAATAGAGAGGAGGGGTGATGAGGAAGGGAGGGAGGGATGGAAGGAGAGAGAGAGTAAGACACTAGTACCTCCTTCTGCAGCATGCACCAGCAATCTATCCAGGAAGTATATATTGGGGAGTAGGGAGGGCATCCACCAGCAAGCCTAAACCGGAGGAAAAAAAAAAAAAAGATTAGCTATTCAAATTAACATTTACAAAGCGTTCTCTCAAGAGTTCAATAAATCTTTGTCAAAATACTCTCTTACCTAGAAAGTTCCCCAAGAGACAATTTTAGCTCTAATGAAACAAATATTCAGAAAGGGAAAAAAGAGCAAGCATCCCAAAAGGATTTTCCTCCCTCATATTTAGGTTTTGAAACAGCAAGGAAACAGAAACGTCAACCAATTAGGCATTTTCTAAAACATCTGGGTTTTTAATTTGTGAACAAATATAATTCTAGAACACAGCAGTTATAAGCAGGGAAAGGAGACTTAAAAGCTAAGTGATGTTCAACAGAGCCTAAATATGGCAATGAATCTAAACAGTGGTGACTACATACTCAGATATAACCCGTAATCTCTTCCTCCCTAAAAATCTGTCAGGGACAGGAATACCCTCAACTCATTCTTTTACTACGCTCTGGGTTAAGATGTGGCAGGGGCCCTACTGGGCACAAAACAACCAGAATGTGACATGACAGGAAGTATGATAACTATGCTCGAATCTCCACACAGCTATCTATTTGATACCTTGTTTGAAAACAGTGACACGTCTAACAGCATATGGCGCCAGGCACTGCACTGGAACTGTCCTGACTTAAAGAAAGAGGCAAAACTCCTGCCCAATGCGGTCGTTACTCGGCGTCCAGAAGCTGGAAATCGGTGGTGTCCACCACCGTACCCCCATCCATCCTTCTCAACCAACACAGTGAAAGGTTAAAAAACTTCCCATGAAAAAAAAGAAAGAAACTTTCTATGGACCAAATATCCTACTTTTTTTTTCTTTAAAACTTTCTTTTTCCATGAAGTTCCTAGGAAAGAAACTTACTTTCTCCATGAAGCCCCGACAAGCTGCCACTCAACCCCTGACATATCCTTTGTAAGTTTCATTAAAAGGAAGATAAAGACTTCAAATAAAGGAAAGATATAGAAATAGAGTCATTTGATCACAATCCCACCTTTTCAGAAGAGGACCTAAACTACAGGGAAGGGAATATTATCTGTAAGTACTTGAGAGATATTCTAACAGAGGATATGAGACGGCTGCTTATAATCAAACATACATTGATGCCACTGCTGGTACATGGGGCATTCAGGGAAAAGATTTAGGAAATCTAGTAACGGCATCAACTGTACTTTTCCTCCCCAAATTTCTCCCTGGACTGCTCTGCCGGGCAGGCATACAGGCAGCCAACTACTAGAATAAGAAATGCAGGGCACTTACCCACAGTTGTTGACAGCCATAAGATTAGAGACAAGCACAAAGGGATAGGTCAACATACTGGCAAAAAACTGTGAAGTGGTAAAAAGACAGCTAAGTTATTAGGTCATTCTGAATCTTTATTCTCTTCCTTCCTCTCCCTTAAAGCCCTAGCGCCACTGTGGGCAACGCTCCACCACTAGCTTTGCTTTCTCAGTAGCTCACATTTTTGAGCCTGGAAATGCTTCCTCCTCTTAACATACCGATACATCCAACACTTTAACAAAAGGCCAGAAGGCATCTCGTACCGTGACAGAGTCCTCCTTCAAATAAAACTGAATTACATTATTTAAGAGAAAAAGTAAATGCAATCAAATACAATGAAGCCTTTCAAAACACCCCTGAAGAAAGTAAGAAAACATGAGGTCCTTCCAAAAATGATGGAAGTTACTTCAGAAGTCAACTACTGGAAAACTCCACAGACTCAAGAGGGTGAAGTTGTCTGGTACAGGATCAGTGGGGTGCCGCGAGCAGCAGGCCTGAGACTTGGGGGCACAGTGGCATAGACCAAACCACGTGGGCTTGTTAATGCCACTCCTGTGACAAGGGGACCCTGGGTCATTCTCACCTCTGAGAAACATTAATGAACTTGAGAGACATTCCTGTGAGACATCTGTGATGACACGACCCAGATGAAATTGAAAAGGAAACAAAACACAACTAGAAGGTTAAGGGGGTTTTAAAAAACTCACTCCTGTGACAGCTTGGGAATAACTCTTCATTTCACTCATGGTGGAAACCTAAAACAGGAATAAAGCCTTTTCAGAATGAGAAAATTAAGATGATGCTAACAGCTAATTGTCCCCACTCATATCAATATATTTGATCGCTAAATTTTTAGTTTCTTTGACAGCCTAAAAATTAATTTTGAGATGAAAACATAAAATACTGATTGTGACCATAAAAAGGCAGTGAACTAAATCATCAACTTGATTCAACATTAAGAGACAAATTTGCATTAGACTACAATGGCTTAGGAACAAATGTGATAGACCCAGGATTTAAAAAAAAAAAAAGAAAAAAAAAGTAACCTTTTCTGATGTCCTAGAAATCCAATCCCTGGAAACTACATTTGTGGTACACCTGAGGGACAAGTCATTACCTCTACATACACCCAGCTGTGCACCAGATGCTGCAGAGACAAGTCTCCGTACTCTAGAAGTGGACAGCGTGGATTCAGTCCTCCCTCTGTGTGTGTTCTATTTCCCACTATGCTATGGGGCTGCCTGTGCACGAAGAGGCCCGCAGCTTCCAGGAAAGACTAATTCTCAAAACTTCCCAGGCTGAGGTTTCTAAAAAGCCCAAAGCAGGAGTCCCATTAACACTTCAGATTAGATGAAACACCATCAATATGCTATAAAACTGTCCTGCTTTGCACTGCCCTCCAAAATTATGTACCAATACAGATGTGATCTCCTTGCAGCACAGAGACAGGGCTAGATTTCTTCGGCTGACTCAGCCATACCCTAAGGATTTTTTAGGTGCATCTTTTCATGGTAAATAGCACAGGTCATTCCATCAGCCTTTGAAAAGCTGACTGATAATAAAGTGCCACCTTACTTTATCTTTTTTTTTTTTTTTTTTTTTTTTTTAGCAGGCTCCATGCCAAATGTGAGGCTTGAACTCAAAACCCCAAGTCACATGTGCTGTACAGACTAGTACAGTACCTTACTTTAAAGCTACCCAAGCTGCCCAGTGAAAACAATAAAGTCAGCACCAGCACATCTCATCAAGATCACAACCTACCCCACTGTCCAGTGCATAGGTATTGACGAGGTAGGCCAGTGAGTTACAGAGCCACAAAGAAATGATGTCACCTAGGAGGCGAGGAATAAGACCCCTACATGAAAAACAATAAAAATAAGAGCCAAAAAATGTGATCAGTAAAAAGATAATCCACTCAATACAAACACTTCTCAAAGACAGATTTTAAAGTCTTCTAGAGAACTGAAAAGACACTGACCGCCAGAATCTAGTCCTAACTAGTTCATTCTACGTAATGTAACTATACTAGAGGCTAATCTCTAATGACTTTCCCATTTTCCCTTTTTTTTTTTTTAAAGGAGTCTCCACGCTGGGCATGGAGCCCAACACAGGGCTTGAACTCACGACCCTGAGATTAAGACCTGAGCTGAGATCAAGACTGAGACACTTAATGGATTGAGCCACCCAAGCAACCCAATTTCCATTTTTCAAATGCAGACCAGCTATACATCCTGGAGCTCTGGCCAATGGTTCATCTTACTATCAATAACTATAAGCAAGAGGGGACAAAAATGTGCCTGCTTCAGATAAGAGACTTAAATATAGTTTTGGCTTGGGAATGCAAGCTGCTGCAGCCACTCTGGAAAACAGTTTGGAGGTTCCTCAAGAAACTAATAGAACTACCCTACGACCCAGCAATTGCACTACTAGGTATTTATCCAAGGGATACAGGGGTGCTGTTTCAAAGGGACACATGCACCCTAATGTTTATAGCAGCACTAACAACAATAGCCAAAGTATGGAAAGAGCCCAAATGTCCATCGATGGATGAATGGATAAAGAAGATGTGGGATATATATACAATGGAGTATTACTCGGCAATCAAAAAGAATGAAATCTTGCCATTTGCAACTATGTGGATGGAACTGGAGGGTATTATGCTAAGTGAAATTAGTCAGAGAAAGACAAAAATCATATGACTTCGCTCATATGAGGACTTTAAGAGACAAAACAGATGAACAGAAGGGAAGGGAAACAAAAATAATACAAAAACAGGGAGGGGGACAAAACAGAAGAGACTCATAAATATGGAGAACAAACTGAGGGTTACTGGAGGGGTTGTGGGAGGGGGCACTAAGGAATCTACTCCTGAAATCATTGGTGCACTGTATGCTAACTAATTTGGATATAATTAAAAAAAAAAAAAAAAGAATGTATGGGCGCCTGGGTGGCTCAGTCGGTTAAGCGTCCGACTTCAGCTCAGGTCACGATCTTGTGGTCCATGAGTTTGAGCCCCGCGTCGGGCTCTGTGCTGACAGTTCGGAGCCCGGAGCCTGCTTCAGATTCTGTGTCTCCCTCTCCCTCTGACCCTCCCCCTTCATGCTCTGTCTCTCTCTGTCTCAAAAATATATAAACGTTAAAAAAAAATAAAAAAAAGAATGCATAATAAGTGATTAGGAATAAAAAACATGTAAATCATAATAAATGAATAATAATTTTAAAAATACATATAATTTTGGCTAAGGTATTTGATACTTAAATTTGACAGGGCTAAAAATGGCTACAAAATCACAAAACAAAACAAGAATGGCCCAGAGATAGATGAGGGATATCAAAAAACACATTCCCAGGGCCTGGGTGACCTAGGTGAGGCAGTATGCAATTGCGGGATGAACATTACCCCACAGACTGAAGACCGGGGTTCAAATGCCACTTCCACTACCTATCAGCTACGTGACCGGCAGCAAATGAAATTCCCAGAGCATCAACTTTTTTTCACCTCTATAATGAGAATAATAGTAACCACCCTGCCTATCTCCCAGGCGATTTGTTTGGTTTTACTTTTTTTTTTCTTTAAAGTAGGCTCCATGCCCAACGTGGGGCTTGGAACTCACAACCTTGAACTCAAGAGTCGTGTGCTCCACCACCTGAGGCAGTCAGGCGCCCCTCTCCCAGACTAGGACGCTCAAATAAAATCAGTAACATGGAAACCCTCTGAAAATGAAAAAGGACCATTTACAGTTTCTGTTGTTAACAGAAGAATGACAGTAGTAGTCTAAGTTCTTCTAAAGGAAATTCAAGGGAACAGATATAGCCTTGCAAAAACATGTTACTCACAGGATAAGGAAGATACATGTTAGGTAATTCTCCCATTTTTCAAAAATTAAGTTTCCCTAGTTTATCAACTGTACATCATTAGGAACTTATTATAAAGGTAGAAACTTGGAATAAATTTATTTGTTAAAACAAAATGAAAAAATCCCCCAAACAAAAAACAAAACCCTCTAATTTCCAGTGTTTTAGATGTCTGGAAGTAAAAGTTTGGGATCTTTACAAGAGAATTTAAGTCAGAGGGACCTTAATAGAGTTTAACATGAAGTAAACCCAGAGAGTACATTTTCTCCAGGGATTAAACAGTCATGTCCTTATTTTCATTAAAGCTTTCCACTCCCACAAATAATCACACACAAATCAACAATTTACTCACGCAAAAAATCCTAGGATGCCTTCCTCACGATAGATGGTTACTATGGAGTCATAAAGTCCACTAACGTACAGAAGATGGAAAGGCAAAAATACATGAAGATTATTTTGGAGCTATTAAAGAAAACGTTCAATTATCACTTTTGACAAGGTCAAATTTATATCCCACCCCCTTTTCTGCCACCCTTACTCTGTAAAGACAGTTGAATTTGGGACAGGTGTGGAGATATTACTACCTAGTTACATGGAGTCAGGGTGAATTTTGGCTTTAGTGTCTCTGCAACTTACTCTGAGATCTTGGGTAGCTTCTTAAACGTGCCCAGGCCATTTTCTTCTATTTTCCCTTTTCTGTGTGTGTGCATATCAAATGATATATCAACTTGATCAAAATGATATATCTAAGGCACCATAAAAATGGAAAGCACTTTTGACAGCTCAGAGCCTGGAGCCTGCAGCCTGCTTTGGATTCTGTGTCTCCCTCTCTCTCTGTTCCTCCCCTGCTCGCACTTTGTCTCTCTCTCTCTCAAAAATAAATAAAGATTAAAAAAAAAAAAAATGTAAAGCACTTCAACTGATCTCCTTGAATCCTTGGAAATAAAAACACTTACCAGTACTTGGATTCTCTGCCGATGAACTGTACCATAGATCTCAGAGTGATCACTGCAGAACACAGAGAAAAGATTTTTAAAACTACGTCGACATAAATTTTGACAGCCCTGAAAAAGAAAAAAAGTTTTTTCCGCCTAAAGACACTTTGCTCTCTGGGTAAACTGGATAAATGCCAAAGCAAGTAAGCAAACAAAAAACAAAAAACACACAGGCAAGGCACTTAAGTGAACTCCCACATCAATCTGTCTAAGCAGTTGGAGAGGAGAGATCATGCTCTAAAAAGTAAGGTCACAAATCAGATTTCAGTTACCAAGTGCAAACATACCGTGGAAGGGATGTGTGATGAGGGTAGCAGCAGAACGAGCCATCATCTCTCGAGTTGTCTAGAAACAATCAACACACACTTCTGAGATCTAAATAAATGACATTCAAATTCCTGTGAGAAGTAATGTGGGCGACAGGGCCCTCCTGCCCTGAACGTGATACTGTAACACACTGTCATCATCTCAGACCGCTTAGTCGTGGATTTCAACGTTCTGTTGGGGTTACTTCTCAAAACTGATGTGCAAAGCAGGTTTCGGTTATCTTCTCGATTTTACAGATTGGGGGACAAAAAAAGGGCAAAACGACAGGGAGGGTCACTAGCAAATGGTAACCAAGCTGGAAGAAAACTGTGAGGCCTGTGTTTTAGATTTTGAAGTCACTTTCTCACTGTGATTTCACACTCTGATATCTACATTATTCAAATGTCAGGCTCTAGTTAATCTGTACCAACACAACAACTCTGATTTGTTTTTCCACCACAACCATGTAACTGCAATATCTCAGAAATGCTATTTATCCTAGTTTATCTTTCTTGTCCAGGACTCTGCAAAGAAGTAGCAAAGAAAATTAAATTACAATACTTGGAGGTAGGTTGTAAATACACCAGGTCATTCGTTTATGCATTTAAACATTATCTTCAGTTATTTAGTTAAGACAGCCCTCATGGTATGGTAGTCCTGAGAAGAGCCTGTGGGACAGGATGGGCCAACTGAAGTTAAGAAAATACAAAATGTATATTAATACATGTTCCTCTATTTTTTAATAAAAGTAGAAACTTTATGGAAACAAAGTTGATTCATCTGATAGCTACACTTGTAGTAAGATTTGCTTTGGAATATATATTTTATTTATTATTTAAACCTAATTTCTTCCATTTATTTGAAAGAGAGAGATCATGCACATGTGGGAGTAGAGGAGAGGCAGAGGGAGGGAGAGTGGGGGGGGTGGTGAGAGGGGTGGAAAGGGAGAATGGGAGAGGGAGAGAGACAGAGAGAGAGGGAGGGAGAGAATGAATCCCAAGCAGGCTTCATGCTCAGCACAGAGCCTGACATGGGGCTCAATCCCTGGGATCCCTGGGATCATGATCTGAGCTGAAATCAAGAGATGGAAGTTCAACTGACAGAGCCACCCAGGTGCCCCTGGAATATATATTTTAGAAAGCAGCATTTAGGGCACCTGGGTGGCTCAGTCAGTTAAGCGTCTGACTTCAGCTCAGGTCATGATCTCGCGGTTTGTGGGTTTGAGTCCCATGTTGGGCTCTGTGCTGACAGCTCAGAGCCTGGAGCCTGCTTTAGATTCTGTGTCTCCCTCTCTATCTGCCCCTCCTCTGCTCTCGCTCTGTCTCTCAAAAATAAATAAACATTAAAAAAATTTTTTTTTAAAAAGAAAGCAGCATTTACGAGAAAATTGCAACCTCACTAAAAACAATTAGACAATGTGAAGACTAAGAAATCAAAGAGTACTTTTGAAAGGCATAAATATTAAGTCAGGTATGAAACAAACTCCTAAGGCAGGAGATGGGAAGAGGAAAATGGGTGTGAGGAACAATCCCCTAAGTCAGAATAACATTGTAAAAACTTTTACGGATAGAGGGGCATCTGGGTGGCTCAGTCCATTGAGGACTTTGGCTCAGGTCATGATCTCATGGCTTGTGAGTTTAAGCCCCACATCAGGCTCTGTGCTGACAGCTCAGAGCCTGGAGCCTGCTTCAGATTCTGTCTCTGTCTCTCTCTCTGCCTCCCCCCCGCCCCGCCCCCCTTCACACTCTCTCTCAAATGTAAATAAACATTAAAAAAAAAAATGCTTTTCCAGAGAGATGGATAATATCGAATTCACAAAGGACCTGGCCACTAATTTAACACTGTGCCAGATGTTTACAACTCCATTAGAAAACTTTCAAGGAAAACCTCTTCAATTTTAAAGATGAGATGGCCACAAAATTAGTTTCCTTCAAATGCATGCAATCCAAATAGCTTTTTTTTTTCTTTTTTATGATATCTATATAGAAAAGCCCAAATTAAATTGAAGGTCTGATTTCATTTGGAACAAACGCTGAACACACAGGCCTGATGATCCTAATTCCACAAAATGCCACACTGCATACACTGTGATTTTGGGAAATAGCACAGGACATAATTTGTCTCTTACCTCTTTGATAACTTGGTCGAAGGAAGGTGTGACTTCTTTTTGTACATTCCCAGGGCCTAAATCCTGGAAATCAATACGAAAGACAGATATCTTGAAGGTTTTCTTTCTTTTTTTTTCTTTCTTTCTTTCTTTCTTTCTTTCTTTCTTTCTTTCTTTCTCTCTCTCTCTTTCCTTCCTTCCTTCCTTCCTTCCCTTCCTTCCTTCCTTCCTTCCTTCCTTCCTTCCTTCCTTCCTTCCTTCCTTCCTTCCTTCCTTCTCTCTTTCTTTCTCTCTTTCTGTTTCTAATTTTTTTAAAGATTTTTTTTTAAGTAGTCTCTACATACCACACGGGGCTTGAACCTACAGCCCCAAGGTTAAGAGTTACATGTTCCACCAAATGAGCCAGCTAGGTGCCCCTATCTTGATGGTTTTAAATAAAACTGTTCCAACACCTGGCCACTCTGTACACCAACGCTCACTGAGATGAAAGGAAAACTGACTGCTTGTCCCTTCTCCTAAAGAGGACCAAAGAGCAATAATTATCTGCAAGGGAAATGGGCCACCCATGCATACAAATAGGCTCCAACATACCTCAACCTTGTCACATTCCTGGTAATGCTACAAAGGAAAAGAAAAGAAAGGATGATTAGGGCTGTCATAGTGTCATTGAGAGAGGACATAAAATGAAAGTAAAACAGTTTCTGGGTTTTTTTTTGTTGTTGAATATCTCCAATAATTTCTATTTCTATTATCAGTTGGAAGTAAGTGTCTCTAAGATATCTTATTACTAAGTTTAACATATTGGCCAGCTAGAGGAACAGGCAAATGCTCATGAAAACTCTCATCTAAGAGAAGAAATGGGTGCCTAGATGGCTCAGTCAGTTAATCATCTGACTCTTAATCTCAGCTCAGGTCTTGATCTCAGGGTTGTGAGTTCAAGCCTCAGTGTGGGGCTTACTCAAAAAAAATTTTTTTTAATAAATAAGTAAATAAATAAATAAATAGATAGATAGATAGATAGATAAATGAAACAGGACAACAAACCAAAACAGAAACCCAAGGGCATTATTTACTAAACATACATGTTTAGCAGAAATAAACTGGTATAAACATACCCTAGGCCTAAGGTTATGGAAAAAGCCTCATGGCTTTTTCATGAAAAAGCAGAACCAATACCAAACAACCCAATTAAAAAATGGGCAGACGGGGCGCCTGGGTGGCTCAGTCGGTTAAGCGGCCGACTTCGGCTCAGGTCATGATCTCACGGTCTGAGTTCGAGCCCCGCATCGGGCTCTGTGCTGACAGCTCAGAGCCTGGAGCCTGTTTCAGATTCTGTGTCTCCCTCTCTCTGACCCTCCCCCGTTCATGCTCTGTCTCTCTCCGTCTCAAAAATAAATAAACGTTAAAAAAAAATTACATTGTTCCACACAAGATATACAGATGGCCACCAGGCAAATGAAAAGATTCTCAACATCACTCATCAGCAGGGAAATGCAAACCAAAATCACAATGAGATACCACCTCACATCAGTTATATTGGCTGTCAACAAAAAGAAATAACAGGTGTTAGAGATGATGTGGAGAAAAATGACCTGATTCTGTTGGTGGGAACGTCAACTAAGGCAGCCACCGTGGACAACAGTATGGACACTCCTCAAAAAGTTAAGAATAGAACTATCGGGGGTGCCTGGCCGGCTCAGTTGGTAGAGGATGAGACTCTTGATCTCAGGGTTGTGAGTTCAAGCCCCGTGTTAGGGATAGAGATTAGTTAATAAAAAAACTTTTTTGGGCGCCTGGGTGGCGCAGTCGGTTAAGCGTCCGACTTCAGCCAGGTCACGATCTCGCGGTCTGTGAGTTCAAGCCCCGCGTCAGGCTCTGGGCTGATGGCTCAGAGCCTGGAGCCTGTTTCTGATTCTGTGTCTCCCTCTCTCTCTGCCCCTCCCCTGTTCATGCTCTGTCTCTCTCTGTCCCAAAAATAAATAAATGTTGAAAAAAAATTAAAAAAAAAAAATAAAAAAACTTTTTTAAAGAACTACCATATAAATCCAGCTATTTTACTTCTGGATTATCTGAAGAATATGAACACTAAATTGAAAAGATACACGCACCCTGACGTTTATAGCAGCATTATTTACAGTAGCCAAGATATAAAAACCTAAATGGCCATCGATGGATGAATGGATAAGGAAATTGTGGTATATGTACATAATGGAGTATATTGCTCAGCCATAAAAAAGAATGAATCTTGTCATTTGAGACACAGATGGACCTTCAGGGTACTAAGTTAAGTGAAATAAGTCAGAAAGAGAAAGACAAAAACTGCATTTCACTCACATGTGGAATTTAAACAAACAAACCAAACCAATTCATAGACACGAAGAACAGGTTACCAGAAGGGAAGGGGGATGGAAGATGAGTGAAATGGGCAAATGGGGTCAAATGTATGGTGATGGATGGTAACCAGACGATCACTCTGTAATGAACACAGATGTCGAATTATAATTTTGTATACCTGAAACATATGTTTTGTACCAATTTTATCTCACTTAAAAAAAAAGAAAGTAGTACCAATATCAAATTAGGGCAAGGCTCTTTTCTTCACTGCACAAAAGAACAGAGAATTGGTGCCAAGTCTGAATAGCTAAAATCGCTTCACTTTTCCTTTTGTACCTGACTGTTTCTAAAACAGGCGAGAGAAGATTTTGTTCTCTTTTAGAGAACTTGAACACTGCCAAGGCTCAGACTAGATTGGAAGAGGAAATATTATTTGTGGGATACTTCAGAAATAGAAGATGGGCTAGGTATTAAATAAAAGAAGCAGACAATTGAGTCACTAGTTATACCAGATTAAAAAAACAGACAATACTTCCTATTAAAAAAAGATTTAAAAGAAAAATCAGAAGAAAGGGAGTAAATGTTAAGATTAAGCAATATGATGTTTTCGGGTCAAATTCCAAGTCTTTAGTTAAGAGTAATTCTAATGGTTTCAGGAGTATTTTAAAATTCTCACTCATGGGGCACCTGGGTGGCTCAGTCAGTTAAGCATCTGACTTCAGCTCAGGTCATGATCTCACGGTTTGTGGGTTCAAGCCCCGCATTGGGCTCTGTGCTGACAGCTCAGAGCCTGGAGCCTGTTTCAGATTCTGTGTCTCCCTCTCTCTCTGCCCCTCCCCTGTTCACACTCTGTCTCTGTCTCAAAAATAAATAAACATTAAAAAAAAAAAATTTAAAAAAAAAATAAATAAAATAAAATTCTCACTCATTTCTAGGGGCGCCTGGGTGGCTCAGTCAGTTATGTGTCCGACTTCGGCTCAGGTCATGATCTCACGGTTTGTGAGTTCAAGCCCTGTGTCCGGCTCTCTGCTGTCAGGGAAGAGCCCACTTGGGATTCTCTGTCCCCTTCTCTCTGCCCTTCCTCTGCTCTTTCTCAAAAATAAAGAAACTTAAAATAAAAATTTCCTCCTGTCCTTTCTATACTATTCTGAACAGAATTTAATTTCATTCTGGTTCAAATATACAGAACTCTTTCTTATAAAAGGCTAACAGTTTCACCAACCCTGAACTGGTCTCTCTTCCTGATTGTATGGAGCTGCTTTTGATACTAAGTGTAGTACCAATCCCCTGTTATATTTCATTTGGCTACATGTGAAACATATATTCAGGGTACCTGATTACCGGGAGTTTATTACTTTCTGGAACATACAGGACCTTGTTCTCAAGTAGTACTTTCACTTTTGCTCTAAGTCTACACATGAAGCCCACTGGAGGACAGCTGTCTTTCCATATGTGAATCTCACTCGGGTAAGGGCAATACTTTCACTGAGCACGGGGGAGGGTGTGGCTGGGAATGAAACACTAGTAATCAATCCACCAAAAATACCTGCCCATTAGGACTCCATTACTCTCACCCACGGGCTACCCACACTTTTCCACATTCAGCCCACAGGCATGACAACAAGAATAAGTATAAGGTGGAGCGCCTGGCTGGCTCAGTGGGTAGACCATATAACTCTTCATCTTGGGGTCATGAGTTCAAGCCCCGCAATGGGAGTGGAGCTTACCTAAAAACATAACAAAAGAATAAGTGTAAAGAATAATAAAGTGGCTAAAGGGTGAAACAGCTTCCATGTGAGGAATCTACTGAAAACCTTTCCAACTCAAAAATCAATGAAGGGTGAAGAGAATTTAAAATTGAAGCCAATTATCATTCATACATGAAATTTAAGGAACAAAACAAATGGGGGCACCTGGGTGGCTCAGTTGGTTAAGCATCCGATTTTAGCTCAGGTCATGAACTCATGGTTCACGAGTTCAAGCCCCACACTGGGTTCTGTGCTAACAGCTCAGAGCCTGGAGCCTGCTTCGGATCCTGTGTCTCCCTCTCTCTCTCTCTCTCTCTCTGCCCCTCCCCTGCTCGTACTGTCTCTCTCTCTCAAAAAGAAATAAAACATTAAAAAAAAAAAAATGATCATGGGGGAAAAAAAAGAGGCAAACCAGGAAACAGACTCTTTACAGAAAACACACTGATAGATACTAGAGGGGAGGTGGGCGGGGTGGGGGATGGGTGAAATAGGTGATGGGGACTAAGGCGGGGGGGGGGGGGGGGCACTTGTGATAAGCAGAGGGCGATTTAAGGAAGTGCTGAATCACTACACCGTACACCCAAAACTAATATTACACTGTATGTTAACTAATTGGAATTTAAATAAAAACTTAAAAAAAAATGAGATCGAAGCCAATTAGATCATGAAACTAACAAAATCAAGACATGGTCATCAGATGATAAAACATTAGAACTGGGGTAATGTGAAAGCCTACAAAAGTAAATGAAGGATTGTGCCCAGTACTATTTAAATAAGCAGTTAGTGGGGCGTCTGGGTGGCTCAGCTGGTTAAGTGTCAGACTTCAGATCTCTGGCTTTCTTAAAATCAAATGCCTCAGATACAGATAGCCAAAGTTCCACCTCTCACCTCTTCCCCTACTTCCCCAAAATTTCTACAGCCCTGCAGTTGACATGGACCTTGGTGGTTAAAAAAAATTTTTTAATTTATTTAACATTAACACATTTGCAGAAACAGTGCACAAAATATAAATGATGGAATAAATAATCACACAACAAATATCCACATAGCCATGATCCAGGTCAAGGAAAATCATTTCCATTACCCCCAAATGTCATGCATGGTCCCTTTTCCCTTCCCTCTTCCCACAAATAACCACTATCCTGACTTTTATGTTTATCTTGCTAAGTTTTTTAAGAAAATAAGTTTGTGGGGCACTTGGCTGGCTCAACAGGTAGAGCATGCGACTCCTGATCTCAGGGTTGTGAGTTTAAGACCCACATTGGGCACACAGCTTACTTTAAAATATAAATCAATAAAAAAACCTTTTAAACATAAATACATAAAAAATAAGTTTGTAACAGAAAACATTTTACTAGGAGTAATGATAAGAAAAAAATAACTTCAGAAAGAAATATGTATGTTTTAATCAGCCTCCTTCCTCCTTCAAAGAAATCAAATGAGCTATGCAGGAGATCGAATAATTGCATTCATTTTCTTCTCAGAATGACTGATTCACAGGACGAAGGTTGTGTAGATCAAAGTCAAATGCTTCATTTTATACAAATTCCCCTTGCGTCCCAGGAAAGAATTAAGAATGGGTATTTGGGGGCGCCTGGGTGGCTCGGTTGGTTGAGCGTCCGACTTGGGCTCAGGTCATGATCTCGCAGTCTGTGGGTTCAAGCCCCGCATCAGGCTCTGTGCTGACTGCTCGGAGCCTGGAGCCTGTTTCAGATTCTGTGTTTCCCTCTCTCTCTGACCCTCCCCCGTTCATGCTCTGCCTCTCTCTGTCTCAAAAATAAGTAAACATTAAAAAAAAAATTAAAAAAAAAAAAAAAAAGAATGGGTATTTGGGGGCACCTGCGTGGCTCAGTCGGTTAAGTGTCTGACTCATGACACTGGCTCAGGTCATGATCTCACAGTTTGTGAGATGGATCCCTGCGTTGGCTCAGCTGACAGCTCCGAGCCTGCTTGGGATTCTCTCTCTCTCTCTCTCTCTCTCTCTCTCTCTCTCTCCCCCCGTCCCTCCCCCACTTGTGCATACATTCTCTCTTTCTCAAAAATAAGTAAATTTTTAAAAAGAAAAAAAATGGATATTTGAAGAAAATGTTTTCAAGAGGAAGAAAGATCATGGTCATAAATATATCTTTAAAACTGCTCTTGGGGCACCTGGGTGGCTCAGTCAGTTGAGCATCCAACTTCAGCTCAGGTCATGATCTCCTTGTTCTTGAGTTCAAGCCCCGCATTGGGCTCACTGCTGTCAGCCTGTCAGCACAGAGCCTGCTTTGGATCCTCTACCTGCCTCTCTCTGTCCCTCCCTCACTTGTGTTCTCCCCCCAAAAGTAAACAATTATTAAAAAAAACAAAAAGCAAAAATAACCCTGCTCTTGGTCAGTAGAACAAACTGCATAAAAGGTAATCTAAATCTTTGGGAAGATGAACTGATGTTCTTACCTGTAAAACTTTACCATGGACCACGGTCCCAAGGACTCCTGAGCACAGTCTTGGAGTTAAGCCTGTGAACAACCCACGCTTCCCGTCAATGCTGGCGATGTGCTGAGCTAAGAACACAAGTCAGAGATTTAAATTCCAGCTGAAAGAAATAGTTACATAGAAATTTCATGTCAACAGGCTTTCTATATGTTTTCTTTCCATACCTCCTGCCTACCTATCATCATCCTCAATGTCCTCCAATTCCAAATAAATCAAAAACACTTACCATAACAAAACAGACCAGGAAGCTGACATACTTGCCGCCCAAAAATATTTCGTCCTATTGTTGGAGGAAGAGGCTCATATCCCACCTTTAAAAACAATAGGATGTATCAATACTAAGCAATATTCCCCAAAATACCTTGGTTGTAAAGTTATAATTTTTAACCTCAGTTAAAATACAGCATACGTTTTCCGAGGCAATGATGAAGTATCATCCTTGTCAGTTTCTTATTCCCTCAACTGATAACACTAGTTTCAATAAACTCCAAGCTTCCTTTTGTTTGGTTCAAATTCTACAAAGTAAGCCATGTAGCTGAGCTGGACTAGTATCAAATTGAAAACAGAGTAAGGGAACTTTTGTGTTAGGAAAGCTACAGTTTACTGAGGCTCAAAAATATTTTCTAAAGAAAATCTAACACATTTTAAATAAAGTAATCTCCATGCCCAGCGTGGGGCTTAAACTCACAACTGGGAGATCAAGAGTTGCATGCTATACCAACTAAGCCAGCTATGCTCTCCAAACACATTTTTTATATTTGGACAAAACAGAAGACTAAGCCAGTATCCACTATGGATTTGGCTATCAAGATGAAACACTCAAAAGGCAAATGCAGATACGGTTGGATAAGTCATGTGGGAAATGATTATAAGCTAAATCCATGTTAAACAAGCTGATTGTCATTAATAATCTAATGAAGACCATTTTAGAGTTAATGATTATCATTTTATTTCTACAATATATTCAGCATTCTTAGTGCTAAAGAGAAAGTTGAGAGAACGAATGCCATAGGACTTGGTTTTGACTCGTTATTGCCGTGATTCTTAACCTGTTCAATTAACTCCTGACTGAGCTCCCTCAAAGCGCTACCATACAACTATTTTTAAAACTGAGTATTCGGGGGGCACCTGGGTGGCTCAGTCAGCTAAGCATCTGACTTCAGCTCAGGTCATGATCTCGTGGTTCACGGGTTCCAGCCTCGCATCAGACTCTATGCTGACGGTGCGGAGTCTGCTTGGGATTCTCCCTCTCTCTCTCTCTCCCTCTTTCCCTGCTCCTCTCCCACTGTCTCTCAAAATAAATAAATAAACTAAAAAAAATAAATAAATAAAGCTGAGTATTTGGAAATTTCACCAAAACCCTTAAAGACACTTGGCAACACACAGAAGTTAAGTAATCAGGGCTGAGGATATTAAAATTTTTGAGACAAGAGCTCTAGACGTCACTAAAAAAACACTGTCTCCTGAAGAAGTACTGAGCTCATAGCAGATTTACTGCAAAATGTCATCTCAAGACACTATTTAGCTACAAATGTGCCAATTCTGTTTTAGATGTCATAGCACATTTCAATCAAAGTCTTTGTTCTTAGTTAAAATAATTTACTTTATAATAGCCTTTTATGTACGGAATCTGAATCCACATGGGTCAGCCAAGCGACACATAATATGGAGTAGCATCAACTCAATAGTAAGAAATGTGGCCCTCCTTAGGGTCTTGCATGTTTCTGACAGAAAGGTAGATGGCAAGGACAGGGGTTCTAATCACTGCTCCCTTCCTTGGAATAATGCATGACATAATTATGTCAACTCTCAACAAGAGTTTAAAAAAATGAATGACATGCCCATCACAGGGAATTCTAGAAAGGCAACTGAAAACACTATCAAATAGTGTACCATCAGGTAAAACCTGGGTTACTTGCCTGCGAATGTAAAATGTCACTTAAGGATTATTTCACAGTAGATTAGAAACTAACATATATGCTTCAACTCTCTCATCTGAACTATTCCAAGCTCAGACAGATGTGGTTTCCACTGTCATGAGTCACAAGGGCTGCTCTTGGGAGAGCGCTCAGTGAGCTCAGTGAATCCTCTCACTTCTGAATGAGCTCCTTGTGTTTACCTGGGTATCTGGTGCTAAATCTCAGAAGAGTAACAGTAGCAAAGAAAAAAGAAGAAAAAAAACGCTAATCAAGTGTTGGCTCCCCTTTAATATCAAATTTGTCTTTAATATATTTAATGTCTTGCGTTCGGGCCGGGGGAGGAGGTGAATGCTAATTTCAGAGGGGTATGCAGGGAGGGTTGGGAAGCTCTTGGTGGCAACTGGCCAGTATCAACCTCAGGGATGAAAAAACAAAGTTCAGAGGAGCCACCGGGCAGGGCAGGACGGCAGTTGGCTACGGGGAAAGGATCGGGCCTCCCCGCCTTCCCCAGGAAGGAAGCGAGACCTGGGGAAGGCCCATGGGCAGTGGAAAAGGCGCGGGCAGTGGAACCTGTCCCTGCGGGGAAGGAAGGGGCAGCAGGGAAAAAGCAGCATCTCAGGGGACTGAAGGCCCGGGAAGGCTGGAGCCGATCGCCAAGCGCGGAGGGCAGCGGCGACTAAACAAGGCGCCGGGCGGGGAAAGGGATGGCGACGACTCATACCTGGATGAGCACCTTCACGTACATGAGCGGCTGGGACAGGATGGTGAGGCCGGAGCCCAGGAGCACCTGACTGGCTGCGTCCGCCATGATGGCACCCGCGGACGGACAGACAGATCAAGCCACCAAGCGACCGAGCCGCTCCCGTATCACGTGCCAGGGCCGCCGGCTTCACTGGCCCGCCCGCGGCGCGCGCACACACGCACGCACCGGCGCGCGCCTCTCCGCCCAGTCCCCGCCCACCGCCCCGCCCGGAGAAACGGCAGGCGCTCGCGAGCCAGCGCAGGGGTCGGGGCGGGGCTTACAGGCCAGGGCCGCATGCGTTTTGTAGTGGGATCCGCGCCCTCCACTAAGAAAGGCAGTTTCTTTTGCGCTTGCGCAGGCTGGGAGCCTCGGAAGGAGAAGAATGGGCGTGGCAGTGGGGCGTCAGTGACCCTGACGGCAAAGGCAAGGTCAGAGGAATAAAAGAATTGGAGAGTTCTCTGTATGCTTTGCCTGGACAGTTGCACTTTGGGCTGAAAGATCGGTCCTAGTCTGGCCGACTCCATTTTGTTGTGTGTCCTCCATCTTGAGTGACTATGTCTCCGACATGGCCCCCTTTTCTGGGAAAACCCGCAGAAAGAAATTCCTGCTCACTCGCTAAAAGCCGCTCTCCTTGGGTAACTTCCCGCTCACCCGTTCAAACTTCCCATACAAACCACGCCTGGCAACCTGCACAACGGGACTCTGATCCTTCCCCAGCCAATCAGCTAAGGCCACGACCATCACCCCACCAACTACCCCTAGACCCCTATGAACCTTTGTGATTTTGAAACTCAGTCTCTCTCTGGCATCTCACCGCTGCGTCGGTGCAGGTAGGAGATTGAGCTCGAGCTAGCTCAAATGAAGGTTCCTTGCTTTTGCATCAGACTCGGCTCCCTGGTGGTCTTTGGGGATCGTGAATTCTGGGCATAACATTTGGGAGCTCCTCCGGGATCCCCAAGACTCCCGAGGGACCCCCCCAACCCAGAGAGCCTGACTGGCCACGGTTAGTGTCTGTCCATTCCCTGTCTCTTCTGTGTGAGCTCATTTCTGAAATTCTGGTAGTGCCCGGCGTGGTCTAAATGGACGCACTGGAGGACCACGGGCCGGGAGTTTCAGAAGACGTTCCAATCCTCCCTTCTGGAGGGATGTGGATTCCCCTCAAAGGTCTGAGATGAGGCGGGTCGCTCCCGCCGGTCGGCGTGAGGCCATTGTCTAGCTTTCAGTTTTGCTTCCACGGACTTGGAAGACTGTTTCTAGGGGCCCTCTGTCTGTCTGTTTCTGTGTTTCTCTGTTTTGTTCTGTGGACTTACTAGACGGATGTTATGGGACAGACTCAGACTACTCCTCTAAGTATTATGATTGATCACTTTAAGGATGTCAGCCAAAAAGCTAACAACCTCAGTGTGGAAGTCCAAAAGGGTTGGTGGCAGGTTTTTTGTTCTAGCAAGTGGCCAGCTTTCAATGTCAGATGGCCGCCAGAGGGCACGTTCAACCTCCCTACCGTCCACCGAGTCAGGGGTATCATCTCTCGGCCTAAGACGGGCCATCCTGATCAGCTCCCTTACGTTATCACTTGGCAGGACCTTGTAGAAGACCCACCCTCTTGTCTTAAGCCCTTCCTAGCCCCACGCCCTCCAGAGCCAAAACCCATTCTTGCTTTGCAGGGGACAGAGAAGAAGGAGAACAAGAAAAGTCTTACCCAGCTTTCAGCACCCCTCTACCCTGTCCTACGGGGGGGGGGGGGGGGACTAAAAAAGAATTATTTTTTCCTTCCCCGTATAACCCCCTAGGATGCCGGAAGAACACCATCCTCCCCCTCTGGGGGAGGCAGACGCTGTTCAGAGAGCGGGAGGCAGAAACGCTCCAGTGGGAAGCCCACCCTTTACCAGACAAAGGGCTTAGAGGGAGCAGTCTGCCTCCGCCGCTGACTCCACTATTCTGCCCCTGCGAACCACCAGACCCCCAGACGCGAAGGGGAATCAGCCCTATCACTATTGGCCTTTCACCACTAGTGACCTCTACAATTGGAAAGCTCAGAATCCTAAATTTTCCGAGAAACCTGCAGGGCTTATTGATTTATTAGACTCTGTTCTTTTTATCTATCAGCCCACATGGGATGATTGCCAGCAGCTCTTGCAGGTCCCGTTCACGACTGAGGAAACAGAAAGAATCCTCAATGAGGCCTGAAAACTAGTTTTGGGCACAGACGGGAATCCCACCACCGACCAGGCTCAGATAGATGCCTCCTTCTCCTTAACTCGGCCCAAGTGGGATTTCATCACGGCAGAAGGTAAGGAGAGGCTCCGGGTCTACCGCCAGACTCTAATGGGGGGGGGGGGGGGGGGCGGGTCTCCGAATGGCTGCTAGGAAGCCAACCAATTTGGCCAAGGTAGGAAATGTGCAACAGGAAAAAGATGAATCTCCGGCTGCCTTTTTAGAACGGATCATGGAGGCATTCCGTACTTATACTCCCATGGATCCAGAGGCTCCAGAAAGCAAGGCAGCTGTTATCATTGCCTTTGTAAACCAATCGGCCATAGACATTAGAAAAAATTACAGAAAATAGATAGACTAGGAGAAAAAAAGTCTGCAGGACTTACTGGTAGTAGCCAAAAAGGTATATAATAACCGGGAGCCTCTTGAGGATAAGTAGGCTCGCGCCATGGCGGCTGCCAGCAGTAAGCAGACTCGAGACCTGGCCCGAATACTACTAGCTACCACTGCTGACTCCCCTGAGGAACGAGACCTCCATCTCCAGCAGCTGGCAGACGACTCAAGAGGAGGTAAAGGAACCAACAAGGGGGGGAAGCAGAGGCTGCAGAAAGATCAGTGCGCATACTGCAAGGAGATAGGGCATTGGGCCTGAGATTGTCCAAAAAGGCCAGCGGGAAGGGAAGCAAGACTGATTGAGTAAAAGTCTTAGAGCTAGATGAACTGAGTGATTAGTGGAGTTGGGGTTCAGACCCTCTCCCCGAGCCCAGGGTAACTCTTAAAGTGGAGGGGGCCCCTGTTGACTTCCTTGTCGACACTGGAGCGCAACATTCGGTCCTCCGCACCCCACAAGGAAAACTAGCCAGCAAGAAGTCCTGGGTACAAGGGGCAACTGGTATGAGCCAGTATTCATGGACTACCCGAAGAATGGTAGATTTGGGGACGGGTCAGGTATCCCACTCCTTTATGGTAATACCAGAATGCCCCTACCCGCTGTTAGGACGGGACTTACTGACCAAGATTGGAGCTCAGATAACTTTCAGACAAGGGGGGCCTCAGGTCACTGATGGCAAGGGCCACCCCATCCAGGTCCTGACCATGAAACTAGAGGATGAATACAGCTTCCACCAGGAGGCGCTCCCAAGAGAGGATAATATAGACAGATGGCTACAAGAATTCCCCTCAGTTTGGGAAGAGATTGGGGGGTGGGGTGGGGGCATAGGACTAGCCACCCACAGGACCCTGGTCCTGGTAGAGCTCAAGCCAGGAGAAGGTCCCGTAAGGATCAAACAATACCCCATGTCTCAGGAGGCCCAGAAGGGGACCCAGCCACACATCCAGAGACTACGAAACCTAAGGGTACTAGTTCCTTGTCAGTCTGCCTGGGACATCCCCCTACTGCCGGTCAAAAAGCCTCACACAAATGACTATCAACTGGTACAAGACCTCCGGGAAGTAAATAAGAGGGTCACGGACATACACCCAACTGTTCCCAACCCACGTACTCTCTTGAGCTCCTTGGCACCCTCCAGGGTCTGGTATACTGTATTAGATTTAAAGGACGCCTTCTTCAGTCTGCCGCTGGCACCCCAAAGCCAACCCTCGTTCGCCTTCAAGTGGCATGATCCAGAGGAGGGCTACAGCGGGCAACTCACCTGGACATGGCTGCCTCAGGGGTTCAAAAATTCTCCCACCATCTTCGACGAGGCACTACACGAGGACCTGGGTGAGTACAGAAAGGAGCACCCTGGCCTCACCCTCCTACAGTACGTAGGTGACATCCTGATTGCTGCCGACACGGCCGAGGACTGTGAGCAAGGGACCCAGGACCTGCTGGCTACCCTGGGGGCCTTAGGGTACCAGGCATCTGTGAAAAAGGCTCAGATATGCAGGGAGAGGGTAAGTTACCTGGGATACATCCTGGAGGGCGGACAGCGGCGGTTATCAGATGCCAGAAAAGAATCTGTCCTGAAGATCCCTACTCCCACCTCCCGAAGGGAAGTAAGGGAATTCCTAGGATCGGCCAGCTACTGCCGCCTCTGGATCCCGGGTTTTGCTGAGATCGCCAGGCCCCTATATGAAGCTACCAAAGAGGGAAAAACATTTGAATCGACTGAAAAAGAGGAAACTGCCTTTAATGAGTTGAAAAAGGCCCTCCTAGGTGCCCCAGCCCTGGGCCTGCCAGACATTATGAAGCCCTTCCACCTCTTTGTAGACGAACACAAGGGAATAGCAAAAGGGGTTCTAACTCAAGCCTTAGGCCCCTGGAACCGCCCAGTGGCTTACCTGTCCAAGAAGCTAGACCCAGTGGCTGCCAGCTGGCTGCCATGCCTAAGAATTATTGCAGCGACAGCACTCCTTGTCAAGGACGCAGACAAACTGACCCTAGGACAGGAGATCTGGATCATGACCCCACACGCCATTGAAGGGGTCCTGAAACAGCCTCCTGATAGATGGATGAGCAACACACGTATGACTCATTACCAGAGCCTCTTACTCAACCATCCCTGGGTGCGGTTCCACCCCAGTGCGGCCCTCAATCCTGCAACTCTGCTGCCCGACCCTGACCTAGATGCTCCACTACATGATTGTGCAGGGATCCTGGAGCAAGTACATGGATTCTGGACGGACATGACCGACCGGGCCCCTCCCTGATGCCGAGGCTACTTGGTTCACTGATGGCAGCATCTTTGTGCGGGACGGACACAGGTAAGTGGGTGCAGCGGTGGTCACCGAAACGGACACCGTATGGGCGGAGGCTCTTCCCTCCGGAACGTCAGCCCAGCAAGCAGAGCTCGTCGCCCTCACCAAGGTGCTGACACTAGGAGCTGGAAAACGGCTTAACATCTACACACACAGCCGTTATGTGTTTGCCACAGCTCATATTCATGGGGCAATTTATCAGGAGAGGGGGTTACTAACGGCAGAAGGACGGACTATAAAAAATAAGCAGGAGATACTTGACCTGCTTACAGCCTTATGGCTTCCTGCCAAGCTGGCCATTATCCACTGCCAAGGGCACCAGAATACCGATAACCCGGTAGCTAGAGGTAATCGAAAGGCTGAGCAGGCAGCCAAGGCAGTAGGCCTTACTTCAGTTCCCACCATGACCATACAACTACTGGACCCGGGAGACCCAGTTTTACCAGACCAGCCCAATACTCCCAGGAGGAGTTACAGTGGATCAAGAAACTCCCCATGGCCCAGGAGATAAAGGGATGGTGGTATACACCTAACAAGGAGCTCGTGCTGCCAGACCAGCTCGGAGTCTCAGTATCAGAGCACATGCATCGGTCTACTCACATGGGGGCCCGAAAATTAAAAGACTTAATCCGACATGCCGGAATCAAGATTCACCAACAGGACACCAAAATAGAGCAAGTTGTATGTGCCTGCAAGACCTGCCAACTCACCAACTCGAGAGCCACATCAAATAAAAAAGGAAGCAGGCTCAGAGGCACCAGACCGGGAGCCCAATGGGAGGTCGACTTCAATGAAGTTAAACCAGGAAAGTATGGTTATAAATATCTTTTAGTATTTACAGACACCTTCTCTGGCTGTGTGGAGGCATACCCAACCAAGCATGAAACGGGGCCAGCTTTTATCTCACAGGTAACGCAGGCAGTAGCCAAGGCTGTGGGGGGAAATTACATTGTGCTTATAGGCCCCAGAGCTCAGGATAGGTAGAAAGAATGAATAGAACCCTAAAAGAGACCCTTACCAAATTAACCATGGAGACTGGCGAGGACTGGGTGACTCTCCTACCGTATGCCCTTTACCGGGTTAGGAACACTCTTTACACCCTGGGTTTTACTCCCTACGAGATCATGTTTGGCAGGCCACCCCCTATTATTCCCAACCTTCGAGCTGAACTTCTTGCTGAGTTTAAAGATCAAGAACTTTTTCTTTCCTTGAGAGGGCTCCAGAAGGCGCACGAGGACATTTGGCCGCGCCTCCGTGCCATCTACGAGGCCGGCCCAACCCTGACACCTCACCAGTACAGGTCCGGAGACTGGGTCTGCGTCAAGAGGCACCACCAAGAGACCCTCGAGCCACGCTGGAAGGGACCCTACATCGTGGTGCTGACAACCCCCACCACTCTCAAAGTAGACGGTATCGCGACCTGGGTCCTTCACACCCACGTTTGGCCAGCGGACCCCCCCCCCCCCCCCACGATCCGGAAGGACTTCATCACGCAATGGGCCGTCAGTCGGGACCAACACAACCTGCTCAAGCTCAAGCTATAGCGCATTCGACCCACCTGATATTGGTAACTGTGTTAACTCTGCTTGTCATTGCTCATGCTGCCGGGAGTCCCCATACCCCCCAAAACATTACCTGGCAGATCGTAGACACCAGCTCAGGGACAATACTTAATCAGACATCCCAGACCCACCCTAGAGACACATGGTTCCCGGAATTACGAGTAGACTTAGAAAGCCTGTTTCCCCCTTATACTGGCCACCCCAGGGTTGATACCACAGGGTTCAGGCGACAAGACTTTTACTTCTATGTCTGTCCCGGTGGAAAAGACCATGGGGACACTTGTGGGGATGCGGCAGACTACTTTTGTGCCTCTTGGTCATGTGTCACCACTGGACACATCTGGTGGACCCCACCACTCACCGGAGATCTCATTGTGGTAACACGGCCCAGTGGCCCCCGACCACCATATGTCTCGGGCCATGGTAATCCTGTGTCAATATCTTTCACAGAACAAGGAAAAAAGGCAACAGGGTGGGAAGCTGGAAAAACCTGGGGGGTCAGGCTTTATGACAAGGTCAGACTTGGGCCTAGAGATAAAGGAATGTTATTTACCCTCCGAATGCAAGCAACCCCCCTTGCCCAGCAGTCGCCCACAGGGGTAGGACCCAACCAAGTACTAGTTCCCCGACCTGCCCCCGCCCGGACGGCCACGCCCAGAAACACCCAGGCTCTGGCCACACAGCCCTCCACATCCCCTGTCCCTACCGGAGCGTCACCCACATCTCCTGCCCCGGGTCACAACTTACTATCTGATACAGACCCCCTATGGAGCACGGAGCATACCAGGTACTAAACACTTCTAGGCCTGACCCGACCAAGTCCTGTTGGCTCTGTCTAGATGTCCGGCCCCCACATTACGAAGATATTGCCATTAAAGGCAATTTTACAACAGCCTCCAACTCTAACTCCTGCAGATGGCAGCAGGCTACTGTAAGACTAACCCTCCAGGCAATAACAGGACAGGGCACTTGCATAGGCCACATGCCCCCTGGGGCAGTCACATCTCTGTAATGAAACCCTAACAGTCCCCAGGGAGACAGTGTATCTACTTCCCCCCAAAAATGCATGGTGGGCCTGTTCCACCGACCTCACTCCCTGTGTCCACTCCCAAGTCCTTAACTCCTCGAAGGAAGGCTTCTGCATACTCCTGCAGTTGATCCCCAAGCTAGTGTACCATTCGGGGGAAAAAATTCTTAACAGGTTAGGCTCTACTAACCCCCGAAGTAAAAGAGAGCCTATTACAACCCTAACTGTGGCTGCGCTCTTGGGACTGGGATTAGCGGGGGCAGGGACTGGAATATCCTCACTCGTCATCCAGGACAAAAACTACGGAAACCTAAGGGCAGCCATTGACTTAGACATAGAAAGAATTGAGAAATCAATTTCTCATTTACAGGAATCCCTTACTTCTTTATCAGAAATAGTACTCCAAAACAGAAGGGGATTAGACATTATTCATGCAGCAAGGAGGATTATGTGCAGCCCTAGGGGAAGAATGTTGCTTCTATGTTGATGACTCGGGGGTCGTAAAAGAATCTATGGCCCTCATAAGGGAAGGGCTGCAACAATGAAAGTTAGAGAGAGAACAATCTCAGTCCTGGTACGAGTCTTTGTTCAACTGGTCTCCCTGGTTAACTACCCTCACCTCGGCCCTTGCTGGACCCCTCGCCATCCTGCTCCTACTAGTAACCTTCGGACCCTGTATCATCAACAGGCTGGTCCAGTTTGTCAGGGACCGCTTGGGAGCCGTCCAACTAATGGTCCTCCGTGCTCAGTACAAGCCCCTAGTAACAGAAGAAGACAAAACAGAAATGCAGCCGGTCCCATGATTGGGTCCATAAGCTACATGACAAGGGGGGAATGAAAGAGTGGACCTAGGCCGGCCAACTCCATCTTGTCCTGTGTCCTCCATCTTGAGTGACTGTCCCCGACATGGCCCCCTTTTCTGGGAAAACCGCAGAAAGAAATTCCCGCTCACCGCTAAAACCACCTCCCCTTGAGTAACTTCCCACTCACCTGTTCAAACTTCCCGTTCAAACCATACCCGGCAACCTGCGCAACAGGACTCTGATTCTTCCCCAGCTAATTGGCTAAGGCCGTGACCATCACCCCACCAACTGCCCCTAGACTCCTATAAGCCTTTGTGCTTTTGAAATTCGCTCTCTCTCCGGCATCTCACCGCTGCGTCGGTGCAGGTAGGAGATTGAGCTCGAGATAGCTTGAATAAAGGCTCCTTGCTTTTGCATCGGACTCGGCTCCTTGGTGGTCTTTGGGGATCACGAATTCTGGGCATAACAGGGCATCTGCAATATGAGGTACAAAGGGTATTCAAACCCATAAACAGCCTAATGGCCAACAAAAACTAAGTTTGATATCAAACAACGAATCTATCAGCAGGTTGCCTCTTGATGCATTCATTTAATGTTACCTCCTCAGATATGGCTTCTCTGACCTCTATTTAAATTTACCTACCCCTTATTTCCTACCACATTATCCTGTAGCACTTACTGTCTGAAATTGTCTTCCACTAGAATGCAAGCTCCAGGAGTTCAGTAATTGGGACAGCCTTTGTTCACTGTTTCATATTCAGCGCCTGGCACATACTAGGTGCTCAGTAAATATTGCACGAATGAACACATACTTCAGTGCCTAGGAGACTATAGGCTATTAAAGGAAAAAGGCATTGTCCTTAATCCTTCATTCCCTAGCTCACATGTTCTGTATCAAACAACACAGAGCATGGCTCAGAATGAAGTACCTGGAGAAGACTTGCGTTTGGATCCTGGCTCTCCTTTGTATCTAAATGATTCAGAAAACTTTTTGTCTTTTGTTATTCAGTTTCTGTATCAAAATCTAAGGATGACACTACTACCTACCTCTCAGGGTTATTACTGAATGGTAAGTGGAATTGTGCATAGGATAAGATTTTTTTTAGCTGTATATTGAAATAGTTTTAATTATTACTGTCCTGTACTCAGCATGGTGCTAGGTGATACTGGGGGCAGCTTACGCAACCAGAAGGAGCATGATCTTTGAGGTCCAACGGACTGGGTCCAAATTCTGTTTCTACCAGTGCGTGATCTTAGATCACAGGAACTCTCTGAATCTTAGACAAATGAGCAATGTAATGTCTCCTCCACACAGTTATGAGGAATGAATGAAATAATATGCCTACCCAGCTTGGCACGCAGAAATATGTCAAGTTGTAGGTTTTAGAGTTATAAGAAGCTTACAAGTTGCTTCTAACCAAGTCCAGAAATTATTTAGATGTCAATACAATTTATATCTAACAATTGTGTCTAACGAGACAATATCTAACCTTAGAGACCATCTACCAAAAGAATTCTTTGTGGATTTGTGTGCTGGTGGTGCTAACAAAATATCCACCGTCTCTGCCCCCACTGATGGCTGTGGGCACAGAGAGGTAAAGAACCTCTTGCAAGGATGGGTGGGTGGGGATGCAGGGTGCTTTACCATTTTCTCCAATGGTGCAGGGCAGAAGCTACCCATGAAATTTGGGGAGAATCTGCAGAAATGGAACGGAAGCCAGTAGCATAGATAAGGGAAGTGCAAAAGGCATAGGGCTGTTGTATACAGCTGCCCAAGCTCCATACTGAACGACTCACAAGACTATGATATAAATGAGTGGTGTTCCCTGATAGAGTTCAATATGGTGAGTTCTAGTTGGTGACCCATATTCATGTGGTGAGAGGAATATGAATCAAAAGGGGCAAACTAATTTGTCCCTTGAGGGGAAAGGAAACAGGACCAGAACATCAGTGTCACTGAGGTCAAGAGAAAGGTTTGGAAGAGGAAGGACGGTCAGTAATGTCAAAAGCCATTTCTACCCATGTATGACCTCAGGTCACAGGACAAGAGATCAATAATAATAACCCCAGTGAAAGATGAGTGAATTTGCCAGTTAAAAGACTCCTGGGCTGGGAGGCAGTCTAACCTGGGAGAGAGATTAAAGGTCCTATAACTTCTTCCCTATTTTCTGATTCCCATTCTGCCACTTGCAGTTGACAACTTTGAGCAAATCACTTAACCTCTTTGTGCTAAAGTTGTGATGAATAAGCACTCTTTCATGGGCTCACTTGTGAAGATTTCAGAAACAAGCTGGCATTCTCTATTCTCCCTTCTTTATTTTTCTTCCTAGCCTTTATCACCTTCTAGAGTACTATATAATTTTTAAATTTGTTCCCCTGCCCCCAACATTCTAGAATTATGTCCAAGAGGGCAGGGATTTTTGTCTTTTTGTTGTTGTTCACTTCAGTATCCTCAGTGCCTAGAACAATACCAAGCACATACTAGGTACTCAATATATATTTGTTGTATTTCAGGTCCTTTCCAGGTCCATCCTGCTCATTGTTCCTCTGAGTTCCTTCATGTTCCTCAGCTAATTATAGATGGGATTATGTATCTCACAGTTTTCCTCATGTATATTTTATTTTATTTTATTTTATTTTATTTTATTTTATTTTGAGAGAGAGAGAGAGAGAGAGAGAGAGAGAAAGGGCACAAGTGAGCAAGGGGCAGAGAGAGAGAGAGAGAGAAAGAATCCCAGGAGGGGCAGAAAGAGAGAAGCGGGGCTCACCCAAAGCAGGGTTTGTGTTCACCCAAAGCAGGGCTTGAGCTCACCCAATGTGGGACTCGAACTCACGAACCATGAGATCATGACCTGAGCTGAAGTCAGATGCTTCACGACTGAGCCACCCAGATGTCCCTTCATGAAGGTTTTTAAATTGCCTTATCTCAACTGAAAAACTTATCTGGTATCTTAATTAGGACTTTCTGTGTGCAAGTAATATAAAATCCTACCCAATCTGCTTTGGGATGGTGGAATGGTGGGCATGTGGGGGAGAAAGGGAACGTATTGACTCTTACAAGTAGATGGCTTCAGGCATGGCTGCATCCAGCAGTTTAGAGAATGTTACCTGGACTGAGCTTTTTTTTAAATCTCTCAGATCTGCTTTCTTCTTTATTGGTTTTTAAAAATGTTTTCCTTTTTTTATTTTGAGAGAGAGAGAGCAAGTGGAGGAGGGACAGAGAGAAATGGGGAGAGGATCCCAAGCAGGCTCTGAATTGACAATGTGTAGCCTGACTCAGGGCTTGGGCTTACAACCGTGAGATCATGAGCTGAGCCGAGATCAAGAGTCAGAGGCTTAACTGACTGAGCCACCCAGGTGCCCCTAACTTTTTTTTAGGGAGAGCACGAGAAAGCAAGTGCGAGCAGGGGAGAGGGATGGGGGCAGTAGAGAGAGAGAGAGACAGAGAGACAGAGAGACAGAGAGAGGGAGAATCTTAAGCAGACTCCACCACTCAGTACAAAGCCTGATGCAGGGCTCGATTCTACCATCCTGGGATCATGACATGAAGCCAGAATCAGAACTGGATGAGCCACCCAGGTGCCCCCCTTTTAGCATCTTTAGACATGGTCAGTCATATGGTTTCTAGTTTTGACCTAGTAACATGGTGTTGGTTTGCAACCACCTTGGGGGCATCCCAGGTGAACTCTAACATCACCCCCCATATTCTGAGGGCGGAGAGAGACCAAAGAAAGGCCACTCCAGGCTGGTGACAGCCATTCAACAAGGGAACTTACATATGAAGCTTGTCTTGGGTGGCTGTAAGACGATCTACACACATGCCCACAAAATTTTAAAAGGCTTCTGTAATGTGATAAGAAGGACACTTCTCTGGTATTCTTTCCAGAAGCCCATTACTCCAGTCAAATCACGAGGAACACATCAGACCAATTGAGGACCATTCTACCAAATACCTAACTGGGACCTCTCAAAACTGTCAAAGTCAGGAAAAATAAGGAAAGACTGGGAAACGGTAACAGACAAGAGGAGGCTAAGGAGGCATGACAAAATGCTATATGATGTTCTGGATTGGATCCAGGAAAGAAAAAGGACTTTAAAGAAAAAACGGTGAAGTCTGAAGAAAGTCTGGAGTTTAATAGTAATGTACTGATGTCTTCTTGATTTTGACAAATGGGCCATGGTAATGGGAGATGATAACAGTACGAGAAACAACCTGAGTGAGGGGTATGTGGGAACTCTATCTTTGTGGCTTTTTTTTAAAATATTTTATTTTTAAGTAATCTCTATAAAAATTGTTCCAAAATAAAAACAGTTTTTATTGAAAAAATTTGTTTAAATGTTTATTTATTTTTGAGAGAGACAGACAGAGCATGAGCAGGGTGGGGAGGGGTTGAGAGAGAGGGAGACACAATCTGAAGTAGGCTCCAGGTTCTGAGCTGTCAGCACAGAGCCCGGTGTGGGGCTCGAACTCACAAACTGTGAGATCATGACCTGAGCCGAAGTCAGACGCTTAACCGACTGAGCCACCCAGACGCCCCAAAACAATTTTTAACGTATAGAAAAGTCAGAGGGGCGCCTGGCTGGCTCAGTGAGTACAGCGTGTGACTCTCGATCTTGGGGTTGTGAGTTCAAGCACCACATTGACTATAGACAGAGTGACCATCGAGAGGCGGATAGACATCATGTGCCCTCTGATGTGATGCTTGAGAAGGACATGTCACTTATGTGGTATTCTGGTCAGAAATGCATCCCCTGAATCTGATCATGAAGAAACATAAGGCAAAGCCAAAATAAGGAACATTCTACCAGAAAGAAGGCTCTAGACTCTGGCATCAGAATGCCCGGGTTTGGGGGCACCTGGCTGGCTCCGTTGGAAGAGCATGTGATTCTTGACCTCAGGGTCGAGAGTTTGAGCGCCTCGTTGGGTGTGGAGTTTACTTAAATAAAAACTTAAAAAAGAAAAGAATGCCTGGGTTCAAATGCTGGCTCCACTGGCTTTACGACCATAGGAAAGCTACCTTCTGAAAGACTCCATTTCCTCATCTGTAAATGGGAACACTAGCAAGACCCACCTTAGAGGGTAGTTGGGCGGACTGGATGGGAAAACGCACACAACGTACCGAACAGACTGCCCCCCACACAGTGGGAGCGAGCATTGCTCCTGTCCACCCTGGCTTCCTTCCCTTTGTTCGTAGAGAAAGAAGTGCCCAGCTCTGGGTTTAAGGCTAATTTTCAATTCCATCTCCTCCAGTGTCTTCTCAAACTTTCTGCATTGCTTTATCCCTTCTTCCATAGGTCTCCCTCTTTACCAGCAACTTCCCCATAGCCTAAAAACATACCAAGCCTCTACCGGCCTTAAAGAAAACATAAAACCTTCAACCGTTCCTTACCATCTCCACTGCCCCCCTTCTGAAGCTCTTCCCTCCCTTTGTAAAAACCACCTTTGGTTAGAGGCCTGCTGTGCGTCATGAACTTTACCCTACATGGGAGGTAGCCATCCTGTCCTATTTCACAGAGGAGAAAACTTGGGCTCAGGGAGGATTTAAACCTAGATCTGCCTCAGACTGGGACTGTCCGATTAGGCAGTCACAAACCACAGGTGGCGCTTGAAATGCAGCTGGTCCAAACTGAGGTGTGCGGTCGGTGTAAGTCCATACCAGGTTTCAAAGACTTTGCCCAAGGAAAAAACACTGTAAAAGATCTCGTTGATATTCTTATACCGATTACGTGTTGAAATAATTTTTTGGATATTTCAGGTGAAATAAACTATATTATTAAAATTAATTTTACCTGTTTCTTTTTACTTTTCCGAGGTAGCTACTAAAATATTGAAATTATGTGGTTGGAATTATATTTCCATTGGGCAAGCACTGTTCTAGAATATTCATCTCATCATGAAATATATGGCCTTTTGTCTTCTGCAACACCACTTATCTTAGCTCCCTGAATGTATCCCGGGTACCGGGGCGTCTCCCTCTACATACCCTGCCTGGATGATCTCCGCCTGCTCTTAGTATCTGCATGCCATGCTGATGCTGGGAAAGGCTTCTCCTAGATTCGACAGTCTCCCTCCATCGCCACTTCGTTCTCTTCTGTACCTCAAAGAGAACGTGGCCAAAGTGAAGTTACTCCATTTTCTTTTTCTTAAACCAGAGCCTCCCTCTATATCCTCTGTCTTGCTAAACAGTCACACCCTTGTTGTTACCATGCTTATAAGTCCCTCCCCTTCCCCTCCGTGTCCAGAGACCACACCCTGTGGCCTCTACCTCCTAAGTAAATCCAAAACCCTCTCTCCATAAACATTCTAAGAACTTCAGGTTATCACAGTTCTCCTAAATGATTCAGTCTGGCCTCCCGGCCTCTAGTCTTCAGGATCCTGATCTTCCTTTGATAGAGGGGCTGGGGTGAGCCCATGATAAGGCAAATCTGAGCATGCTGGTCCCCTTGCCTGACACCTCCCTTCTGCAGGACGGTCCATCTGTGACATGGCCCTGAGCCCTCTCAGCCTCCAACGCTGGGTCCGCCCTGTTCCTTATGGATCTGGAACGTTAACTGGCTCTCCCTGCTCCCTCCATGCCCACCACCCCCGTGCCCACTTCCCCAACACTTGTCACCTTTCAGGACTCAGCTCAGTGATATATCAGTTTTTAAGAAAAGATCCTGCTCAATAGTAGCCCACTATGCCAAACTGGTCGTTTTTGTGTGTTTTTAAAAAAAATTTAAAAAAATTTTTTTTAATGTTTATTTATTTTTGAGAGACAGAGTGTGGGTGGGGGAGGGGCAGAGAGAGAGAGAAAGACACAGAATCTGAAGAGGCTCCAGGCTCTGAGCTGTCAGCACAGAGGCCAACGCGGGGCTCAAACTCACAAGCTGTGAGATCATGACCTGAGCCGAAGTCGGATGCTTAACCGACTGAGCCATTTAGGGGCCCCCAAAAATTTTAAATAATGTTTATTTTAGAAACAGAGAGAGAGAGAGAGAGAGAGAGACAGAGAAGGGGAGGGGCAGAGAGAAAGGGAGACACAGAATCCAAAGCAGCCCCGAGGCTCTGAGCTGTCAGCACAGAGCCCGACACGGGGCTTGAACACACAAACTGTAAGATCACGACCTGAGCCAATGTCCGAGGCTTAACCTACTGAGCCACCCAGGCGCCCCGTGAAATGTCTTGATGGTTTTTCCCAGGCAGATCTCACCAATCCTTCCTTTGCATCCTACAGACTTCTACCTCAGCACCTGGACCACTTCAGTGCACCAATTTGTGTATTTGGCTGCCTTTCCTAACCAGAAGGATTTCAAGTACAATCCACAAGAGGGAAAGAAAAGACAACAACAAGATTCAAAGAAAAGGCAATTATTGGGCTCCTGGGTGGCTCAGTCAGTTAAGGGTCTGACTTCAGTTCAGGTCACGATCTCACACTCTGAGTTCAAGCCCCACGTCAGGCTCTGTGCTATACAGCTCAGAGCCTGGAGCCTGCTTCGGATTCTGTGTCTCCCTCTCTCTCTGCCCTCTGCTCATGCTCTGTCTCTCTCACTCTCAAAAAAATGAATAAATGTTAAAAAATTAAAAAAAAAAAAAAGAAAAGGCAATTATTGCTTCACATAAACAAGCAGTCCAGACGCAGGGCATCTCCAGGACTGGTTAATTTATTCAGCAGCTCACTGACGCCTTCAGAGATGCGGCCTTACCATCCTCCAGCTCTGCTGCCTTTGGTGCCGACTGTGTCCAGCTTTGTTGGCTGCACGGCTGTAGCAGATTCAGGCAAAGCACCATATGGAACAATGCCGGATGGAAGAGAACATCTTTCTTTTTTTTCTGCCCCTCGGTGGTCACTGTCAACGTGCATCCAATTTCTCCATGACATAGTTAATATTTTTTCCCTTTGAACTAATATGCAATCTGAGTAGACCGTTTGTTTGTTTTCTGAGTGGACACTTTAAAACCTCCTCCTCCTCATCATCATATTTCCTCCTAAATTTGGCCTCCAAGGATGAGTGTTGCCTGGTCCATTTCACTGTGATGGTTACAGAACTCCAGCACTCCCTCTATCTGACTCAACATCAACTCTTGTATTCGTTTGCTCAAATCCTAGAATACATCTGAAAAGGTTTCAGAATCATTTTACCAATACCAACACATAAACAAACCCACTAGAGACAGATCAGAACTTGTTTGAATTTTTCTTCCTACCCCCACCCCACCAGAGCCTGCCTTCTCAACCACTACCTCCTCGTAAGGTTGTTTGCTGGCAGGGTGATGGTAACAGGGAGGGACAGGGCACTTGAGGAACCTGGAGGTGGTGTGAAATAGCCCTGCGTGGGGAAGGATGAGGGACTTCAGTTTCAGAAACAGAGAGTTAATTCCAGAGGCTGGAGGGGATCCATGAGCAGTGGCTCCAGTTCTCTTGGGGGCATGGTTTCCTACAGCCATGTTGGCAGCCTGGGTGTACGAGTGGAGAAGACAGATGGTTGGGATGGCGAGGCTGATCCAAAGGTGAGGAACTACCAGGTGGATGCGGCAGAAGGACAGAGAGCAAAGACTCTGGAGTGCTGGCAAGAGAGTGGTTGACATCTGTGCCCGGAGTCTGAGCTGAATGGCGGAGCAAGTGAGGCCAAGAGGGAGAAAAGAGAGCGGCTGGGGCTTGAGCTGGGCTGCCAAGAGGTTTATTGAAGTAATTTCCGGTCACCGAATCCTACGGTCGGTCCGGGAATAGCCAGTTCAAAGGACCGGGAGGAGAGATGGCCTGGACCAAATCTGGCCGCGGGCAAGACGGGAGGGGCTATCCTTTGAGCAACCGGAGTGTTTGTATCCCCAAGGAGGAGAGAGGAGACGGGTGCTGGCCCCGAGCTGAAGAGGGAGGCTGTTTCGGGCACATTATTGCATGAGCGACGGCTGTGAGAAGTGTTCCAAAAAATGTGATTTTGAAAAACAAGGAGGCCTTAGAGATTATTTCACCAGAACGGTCCAGAGCTGTTGAGCAACTGCACCCCCCCACCCCGTCCCCCGCCAGCCTCGGTGGGATTCAAACCCAGGTGTTTTCAATTTAAGTTGGTGATTGTCTTTAACCCACTACCATGTTCTAAAGCTTTAGCGCAGAACAAGTCTTAGTTTTTCATGGGGCAGGAATGGCGTCTCACGCGTCTCTGCACTCTTGGTCGTTCCCAAGTCAGTCACTGCTCAGTGCGTTCTTTGCGATGGATTTGTGGGAGTAGCACATATCTTAGGGAAGAAGTATAGCAGGGAGTCCGAATTTTCAAGTTGTTACTATTTCTTTCTATGTTCTTAGGGATCTTCCTTTCTTTTGACCCTTACTGCGCAACTGTTCCTCTGGACATGTGCTACACGCTTTGTCACTAGAGCTTTGTCTTGTAGACACGCTAATTAAAACAATGCCTTTCTGAACCCAATGTCTTGTGGAAGCTGATTTCTCAGAGACCATGTGACCCAGCTGCACAGAGTTAAGTTGGAACCCACTTAAAGAGGAAAATCACCTCTGAGCTTCCTTGTGGTTGATCAGGCAGCATGGAGGTGAGGGCAAGGGGATAAAAGATGTTGGACCTCGGCAAGCATGAACAAGGGTGAGTTTATCTTCCCCAGGAATATTCCACTAAGAAATAGAAGTGTCCCTGGTGGAATGTAGCTCAGCTAAACCTAGCCATGCCTTACAGTTTGTCTTTGTAGTTTAAAGGACAGAGTAGGCTTTGTGGCATCAAAGGCATCCTGTGCAGAAGGCCCCAAGTCTCTGTGCTCTGGAAACATCTCTGCCATTCTAGGTAATTAAAGCAGAACTAGTCGGAGAACAACCTGGAAAACCAGAAGTTAGCAGTTCTATTTCTGCAAAGCAGAGCCTTCTGCGTAGCATTTTTGCTAAAAGCTGGGATCAAAATTGGTGACAACATAACTAAACCAAAGATCACATTGACAAATGGGGGAAAAAATACCTAGATTTTTTTTTTTAAGGAGCCTCTGTGTCCATACAGAGTTCCTGTATCTAATGTTCCATCAGAAACTTAAGAGTAATGCTGTCATCACCTTACCTGTTTGGACTTGTTTCTACCACTTTCAAGAGTTGCCACTTCTCCAAAGACAGAAACGAGTACTGCCACAGGACCTTGGTTGTGACTACATGGTCCCAAAAGTGAGGCTTCTAAAGAAAACAGGTTTACCTGAAATACTTCTTGAATCTTCAAACATACCATTAGTGATTGTGTATTTAACTTATCGACAAAATAGGATATAGATTATTTTTCCCTTTTTAGAAAAAATATTTATTTATTTATTTATTTATTTATTTATTTATTTATTTATTTATTTTGAGGGAGAGGGGCAGAGAGAGAGAGGGAGAGAGAATCCCAAGCAGGTTCCACACTGTCAGCTCAGAGCCTGACATGGGGCTTGAACTCACAAACCTGAGCCAAAATCAAGAGTTGGATACTTAAGCAGCTGAGCCACCCAGGTGCCCCTAAATACATATATATTTTTAAGTAATCTCTTTGCCCAAGGTGGGGCTCGAATTCCTGAGCCCGAGGTCAAGAGTCACATGCTCTAACAACTAAGCCAGCCAGGCAACACCCTGCCGCCTTTAACCTCTGTTGACAACTCTTGAATATAAGGTAGATGTTGGCCTCTGACCCGACTAAAATGCTCCATTCTCAAGATGAACTCTTAGTGATCAAGACGCTTTGGGTTGTTTCTCCTGCAGCATGAGATTTATTATGTTCATACAAAATCAATTACCTTAGTTTGTCATTTTAAAGTTTCCAGCTACGCGGGGCGCCTGGGTGACTCAGTCGGTTAAGTGGCCGACTTCGGCTCAGCTCATGATTTCGAGGTCCATGGGCTCAAGTCCGGAGAGGGGCTCTGTGCTAACAGCTCAGAGCCTGGAGCCTGTTTCAGATTCTGTGTCTCCCTCTCTCTGACCCTCCCTATTCATGCTCTGTCTCTCTCTGTCTCAAAAATAAATAAACGTTTAAAAAAAATTTTTTTTAATTAAATAAAATAAAGTCTCCAGCTATGGGCGCCTGGGTGGCTCAGCCAGTTAAGGGTCCGACTTCGGCTCAGGTCATGATCTCACAGTTTATGCGTTGGAGTCCTGAGTCAGGGTCTGTGCTGACAGCTCAGAGCTTGGAGCCTGCTTCAGTTTCTGTGTCTCCCTCTTTCTCTGCCCCTCCCCTGCTCGTGCTCTGTCTCTCTCTCTCAAAAATAAATAAACATTAAAAAAAATAATAAGTTTCCAGCTAGAGGCACCCTTCGCAACCCCCCACCAAAAGCAAAATGAGAAAGGCACACGGGCTGCTAGATGCTGCAGCATGTAAATCTGTGTGTGTGTGTGTGTGTGTGTGTGTGTGTGTGTGTGTGTGTGTGTTTGGGGGGAGGCACTTCTTCCTAACCATCCAAGCAGGAAGGCTTGCTTTCTTCTAAAGAAAACAAACAGCTACCCCTCTGCAGGCCTGACTGTGAGCTGAGCAGGTCTCAAAATGGAACTGCCACAATGTTTTGGCAATTATTGGATGTGGAGGCCGTGTCTGGATTACATGGATTCTCTCCTTCTTCCCTTTCAATACCTTAGCATTCAGACCCCATCCCTCAGGAAGCTCTCCCCCACTCCCCTGGGAGTTTGTTGCTTTCAAAAAGCACTTAAAAAAAATCTGATCGTATATTCTGATATTTGATTCTAAAAACATCACCATACTGGGGTGCTCTTTATAAACTTTCTCCAAAAGAGACAAGTATTTCTGAACAACTTTCATACAAAGGTTTGCCCTCAGCAGTTTGTAGCTGTCTGGGGACTTGTCCTTGAAAGATATCCTCTTAGGGACAAAAAGTGGGGTTTTGGATGTGCTTTAGGTTTTAGGGTGTAAGGTGTGGAACAGGCAGGTGCCTGCTTGCTTCGGCAGCACCTATACTAAAACGGATACAGATCCTGAGAAGATTAGCATGGCCCCTGGGCAAGGAAGAGATGAAAATTCCTGAAGCGTTCCATATCAGAAACCAAACAAACAAATGAAAAAGAGCTCGAGCAGATTCCCTTTAAAAAGACTCACATAGGGACACCTGGGTGGCTCAGTCGGTTTAGCGTCCAACTCAATTTCAGCTCAGGTCATGATCTCACGCTTGTAAGATCAAACCCCACGTTGGGCTCCATGCTGCTAGTGTGGAGCCTGCTTGATATTCTCTCTCTCCTCTCTCTCTGCCCCTCCTCTGTTCATGTGCGCATGCTCTCTCTCAAAATATTAAAAAAAATTTTTTAAATGACACACCGTGTATGTGGAGGGTGGAAGGGTGGGTAATATAGGGGAACTCTCCGTACTGTCTCCTCAGTTTCTCTGTAAATCTAAAACTGTTCTCGGGGCGCCTGGGTGGCGCAGTCGGTTAAGCGTCCGACTTCAGCCAGGTCACGATCTCGCAGTTTGTGAGTTCGAGCCCCGCGTCGGCTCTGGGCTGATGGCTCGGAGCCTGGAGCCTGTTTCCGATTCTGTGTCTCCCTCTCTCTCTGCCCCTCCCCCGTTCATGCTCTGTCTCTCTCTGTCCCAAAAATAAATAAAAAACGTTGAAAAAAAAAATTTTAAAACTGTTCTCAAAATAAAGTCTATTAATTTTATTTATTTATTATTTATAATTTTTTTTAATGTTTATTTATTTTTAAGAGACGGAGAGACAGAGTATGAGTGGGGAAGGGTCAGAGAGAGAGAGGGAGATACAGAGTCCGAAGCAGGCTCCAGGCTCAGAGCTGCCAGCACAGACCCCGACGTGGGGCACGAACCCACCAGCTGCGAGATCATGACCTGAACCAAAGTCAGATACCCAACCGACTGAGCCACCCAGGCTCCCCAAGTCTATTAATTTTTTTAAAAGGCACAGATACTGGAATTGTAATAGAATTTGTGTTGCCATGTGGTCCTAATCATTAGTCATCCAGGTAGGGGTGGAGGCTGAAGGAGTTTACAGGCGATCGTGAAAAACACACCAGGAAACTTTCAATCCAATGTGACAGGAAGAGGGGAAAGTCAGAGCAGGAGGCCTGGCATGAGCCAGAGTGGACCTTCTTCAACACGACTCCAGCCTGTTAACATGACAGGCTATAGTCCGCTGACTGTGCTCGGTGCTCACGAGAGATCTACAATATGAAACACCTGTTCACTTAAGATTATGCAGTCGATCAATCAAAGGAAACAACTGGTTAGAGAGAAAGAATTTTAATCAATGGGTTAAAAAACATACGTAACCGTGTTGAACATAATATATGTAAGACTAAACTGGCGAATACACGAATTGTTCTCTCTGTGTGGTATGAGCCAATGAGCCACCATGAGCCAATCTGATAATCACAGTCTGACCATTCATTGCCAGAAAGCTTTGACGCAAGACTTTTTAAACACAGCACACTCCCAGAATAGGTTTAAAACAGAATTTGAGCTCTTAAAGTTAATTTGCACATAATTTTAGAAAGACTATCTATTGGTTAGAATGAGGTATATCTGTGCTGTGGGTTCATGAACACACACCTCAATTTCTGATAAAGGAAGCTTTTGTATACATCATAATATAATTTCGCTTTATGAAAAAAACCTGATTCGTGAGGTATGAGTCCTGAGGGCATGCATGCAATGTAAGCACACAGCGCAAGGTCAGTGCACCATGAGCACACAACGCAGTGTACCCCAAGTCACACAACTCCCCTCATTACAAAACATGTCTAGCCCCACTGCCAATGACGCTCCTGTGTGGCCAAGGCCCCCTATGGGTACGTGTATATGTGCAAGGAGGGGTAAACCGTCATGGCGGCGCGGCCTCTCTTTGTGGCAGGATATCTGTTCCTGGACCAGTGTGACTTCATATCTGCAGCTGGCTCTTGGCTGGAGTTTGTGCTTCTCTTGGGAGAGCACGACACTGTGGGTCTTGGCTTCTCCGTCTGGGCAAACAAGATATAAAAGTTGAATCACTTTATGTTGCGATTTCTGAAGTCATAGTTAGGGTTGGGGTTGGTTTTACCAGGAGTTAGTGAGAAGTATTTGCGTTTCTCCCCAAATGCCGAAGTATAGTCATTGATGTTGTTCCAGAGCACAGAGGAATCAAGCATTTGCCCTAATCCTTCAGAGAGCCGAAGAAGGGTTGGTCCGTGGGCAATATTTTAATTGCCCTGAGTTCAACGACTACATTTCATAAGCTGTCTAGAGACATTACACAGAGGGAAGAACTTGGTCTTTCAAGGTGGAGGCTGCCCCATTGTTTTCACTTCTGCTTACCTATACCTGCAAGTTAAACGCCCATGTTAGAGAAACGTTCCACCAGAAATTGTAAGAAAAGGAAGGTAGAGGTCTGGATGGCATTCACCCGCCACTCTGGGTTTAACTGAATCCCCCGTTAGGTGTTATTGCCCAATTAGCAGGTTTCAGCTGTGGGATACGGTGTGAGCAACCTGGCGACGTCCTGAGCGAATGCTGAAGACGAGAGGGGGCAGTTCGTGGCTCATCTGCCTGTCAGGACCGAAATCCTCTCTGATTTGAATTCCCCTGTACCTCTCTTCCCACTGCTGTCCCGGTTCTGTTAGGCCACGGGGGTTGGACTTCATCCTCCCGGAGGATGGCGGACTGAAGGGAGGGATTATGTCTTACAGTCCTCAAGGGGCCCTGCCCCTCGTAGACTCTCCATAAGATACTGATGGCTACCCGGGAGCGCCAACCTGAGAAGTCCCGAACAGCAGCCTTGGGAAGCCAGCAGGGACGTCACCCTGGGAGAGCCGTCCATTCTCTCTAGTTTGCCCACGTTACTCCAGCGGTGCTCACGCTGTTCGCCGCGGGCACACGTGAGCAGCACCCGCCCAGAGACATACCCAGAGCTCTCAGCTTACTAGCTGTTTCTCCACTTCTTTTTCCTCCTTCTCAGGAAGGAATATGCCAGTGCAAATGAGCAAGAGAGATGTTATTAGGGGATAACGATGAACTCGTTCTTAGTCCTTTTAAAAAGGAAACCATTCACAATCCTCGGTATCGAACGATCACTGGTAACACTGGCCGGGAGCACCTCACGACTGAGACTGAGGGCGGCGCCCGGGGTTTGTTGTTACCATCTCCTAGGGCTGAGAACCAATGCGTTATTCACTATCGCTGTTTCACCTGAAATGCCGCCATGGAGTTACAAAATAATAGCCGCCGAACGAATGTTTGCTGAAATAAAACTAAATTCTCCACGGCAAGCTTTGAGCTCTAGGGGGGGATTCCTCCTATCCTGGGGTGCCTCGTGGGCTGCGCCCCCTGGTGGCCAGGGGCTCTGTAGCTGCGCAGGGGGCAAAACGCCTCAGCCGTGCCCCGAGCAGCACCAACCCTAGGAGGTGAACTGTGCACCATGGATCACCACCCCCCCGGATCACACAAGGCACTTGAAAACCAGGTCAAATTAATTGCTGGCGTATAGGTGTGTATATATAGATTAGTGACATACCTGCATTCTCTCTTTACTCTTAGTCAGAATCGAGGTCATTTTTGATGGGTCCAGCGAGGTGCCCTTGTCTCTTCCATGTAACTGTAACTGAAATAGATGAGCACTTTCTCACTACATTTTCCACTTGCACGAATGTGATTATATAGAATATACATTGGGTGGCATTTAAAATTTTTTTTCTAATGTTTATTTATTTTTGAGAGAGAGAGAGAGAGCAGAGCAGGGGAGGGGCAGAGAGAGAGGGGGAGAGGGTCTTAAGCATGCTCCACACTGTCAGCACAGAGCCCAATGTAGGGCTCGAACCCACAAACCGTGAGATCATGATCTGAGCTGAAATCAAGTCAGATGTTCAACCAACTGAACCACCCAGGCGCCCCTACATTGAGTGTATTCTATTTTTCTATTCACACATTTTTCTATTCACACATGTTAATTCATTACAATGCTGTAACACGGAAAGAGAGTCAAGACACAAATGAACAGTAATTCAAAGAAAAGAAGGAAACTACTTATTTATGGACTGCCTACCAGATGCCAGGCATTTTACACAGTTTCACATCTCCTTTTCTCAACATTTATGATGTGGAGATTATTACTCCAATATTTTAGAGGCAGAAACTGAGTCCCAGGGTGGTTCAGTAACTCAAGGAAAGTGACAGTAAGGCTGGAATTTGAACTCAAGAGGAACTTGAAAGCTGGGATCTTGCCACTGTCACACCAGACACCACATTGCCCTCCATGCCTAACAGAGCCAGCTCGGTGGGGGTTCTTTGGTGTGACAGAGTGAGACCTCATTATGTCACTGTTAAACACAGGGTAGCATTCTGCAGGAAAAGGGCCTATTTTGCACCTTGTCTACTAAGAGTTGTATACTATTATACGAAAACTTATTTATTTTTAAAAATTTTAAACGTTTAGGGGCGCCTGGGTGGCGCAGTCGGTTAAGCGTCCGACTTCAGCCAGGTCACGATCTCGCGGTCCGGGAGTTCGAGCCCCGCGTCGGGCTCTGGGCTGATGGCTCAGAGCCTGGAGCCTGTTTCCGATTCTGTGTCTCCCTCTCTCTCTGCCCCTCCCCCGTTCATGCTCTGTCTCTCTCTGTCCCAAAAATAAATAAACGTTGAAAAAAAAAAAAAATTTAAAAAAAAAAAAAAAAAAAATTTTTAAACGTTTATTTATTTTGCGAGAGAGCATTTGTGTGAGCAGGAGAGGAACAGAGAGAAGGGGAGAGAGAGAGAGACTCCCAAGCAGGTTCTGCATTGTCAGCGCTGAGCCCCACACAGGGCTCCATCTCACCAATTATGAAATCATGACTTGAGCTGAAATCAAGAGTCAGATGCTCAACTGACTGAGCCACCCAGGCAGCCCTTATTTTTTTATTTTTACTTTTTTTAAAGTTTATTACTTAAGTAATCCCTATACCCAACGTGGGGCTTAAACTCATGATACCAAGATCAAGAGTTGCATGCTCTTCTGACTGAGCCAGGCAAGCACCCCACCAAAACTTGTTTTTATACATCAAAAACACAAATTTTTTTTTTAAATTTTTTTCAACATTTATTCATTTTTGAGAGTGAGAGAGACAGAGCATGAGTGGGGGAGGGGCAGAGAGAGAGGGAGACACAAAATCCAAAGCAGGCTCCAGGCTCCGAGCTGTCAGCACAGGGCCTGACGTGGGTCTCGAACTCACCGACCGCGAGATCATGACCCGAGCTGAAGTCGGACGCTCAACCGACTGAACCACCCAGGCGCTTCCCCAAAAACACAAGTATTTTATAGGTACATAATTCCAAAGTACTAAAAAAATGATTGGGTGCCTTTCCTCTGTGCTCCTTCTGCATCCTACTCTGTGATGTAATTTCCTGCTTCTTTGTTAAAATCCCCAGTAGACTCTAAGGTCCCTAAGGCAGAGATGGTGTTTTGTTCGATGTTGCATTCCCAGCACACAGGAGAGCGTGTGGCGTGTGGTGGTCACACAGTACAATTTGTTGACTGCAGGGGTGGACAGATGATGAAACCACCTGTTCTTATGCTCTGGGTAAAAAAATCACAAACCACCAATATCTGTCGTCAGACTTCAGTGGTGTCTACTCCAAAGCAGTGTCAATGTCCCCACTGATTTTAATGTTTCCCTGCTCCTGGTGGCATTGACAGGGAAGAGTGACATAGGGGGCTATTGTATTCTTCAGCCTGTGGGACAGATGTGCTAATTGGAAAAATCAGAGAATCTACAACAAAGAGTCAAAGATGGAACAGAATAGAGAGCTCAGAAATAAACTCATGAATATATGGTGCATTAATTTTTTACAAAAGAGCCAAGCATTTACAACAGGGAAAAATGGTCTCTTCAATAAACAGTATTGGAAAAACTAAATGTCCACATGCAAAATAATGAAACTGTACCCCTATCTTGTATCATACACGAAAGTCAACTCAAAATGGGTTAGAGTTATACTTAAGACCTGCAACCATCAAACTCCTAGAAGAAAACACAGGAGGTAGGCTCCTTGACAATGGTTTAGGCAATGACTTTTTGGATTTGATCCCCAAAGCAAAAATAAACAAGTGGGACTAGAGCAAACTAAAAAGCTTCTGCACGGCAAATCATCAATAAAATCAGAAGGCAGGGGCACCTGGCTGGCTCAATCCGTAGAGCATGTGAACCTTGATCTCAGTGTTGTGAGTTTAAACTCTATGTTGGGGGTAGAGATTACTTAAAAAAATTTTTTTGAACCTAAAAAAAAAAAAACAAAATCAGAAGGAAACCTATGGAATAAGAAAATATTTGCAAATAATATTATTCAGTCTTAAAAAAGAAGGAAATCCTGCCATCTGTGACAACATGGATGAAATTAGAGGGCATCGTGCTGAGTGAAATAAGCCAGACAGAAAAAGACAAATACTGCCTGGTATCACTTATGTGTGGAACTGGAAAAAAAAAAAGGTCAAACTCATAGAAACAGAGAGTAGATTGGTGGTTGCTGGGGAGTGGAGGGAACAGGCAGAAGATGGTAAAAGACCATAAACTTTCAGTTATTAAAGAAAAAAAATGGTAACTATGTGAAGTGGTGGGAACTCAGTGGTGGGAACCTTCTCACAGTGTGTACAGATATCAAATATCACATTGTACACTTTAAATATATTACCCCCCAAAAGTGTTTTTTTAACGTTTATTTATTTTGAGAGCAAGCAAGAGAGAGACAGAGTGGGAAAGGGGCAGAGAGAGAGAGAAGGAGAGAGAATCCCAAGCAGGCTCCCCACTGTGAGCCCAGAGCCCCACTCGGGGCTCAATCTCATGAACTGTGAGTTCATGACTTAAGCCAAAATCAAGAGTCAGGCGTTTAACCAAATGGGCCACTCAGGCGCTCTGTGTAGGAGTTAAAAGTTTTGACACATTCTCCATGTGGAAGTTAAAAAAAAAAAAAAAAAAAAAGGTCAGGCAAAACTACTACCTCATTCAACCTCGGTTTTTCATTTCTCATCGCTGAAGAACTGGCATTCTCTGAATTTCTGAAAAAGGTAGGCTGTTTTTGCAGGGTAGAAGAAGCAAACCCTGCCCTTTCCTGGAAGGACTGAGTGCAAAGAGAATATTTTTCAATTGATCCATTGCAATTAATCTACTTATAATTGACCCAATCCACCCAACAGTAAAATGCCCACATCGGAAAGCATTTTCATCTTTAGGAAACAGTGGCCGCTGGGAGAAGACTGGGAAGGAGCCAGCCTGGACGAGGCCTGACACCTCGGCCACGCAGCAATCCTGGGCTAGCTCCAGCCACCACTTCTCCAGCACCCCCGTTTCTTCTGGAAATCCAGACATGGCCAAAATCCAGACCAGAGTGCCATGGCAGAGGGTAGTGCAGGGGCCAGGGTGGAAATCTGCTCAGAGATGTCCAGAGGACCCATGGAAGAGCTCTGAATTCAAAATAGCTTCCCTCTACCCCATTCCCCATTCCCTTTCTGGTTGAGAGTAAACGTTAACCCCCTGTCCTGCTCCCACTCTGGAATTCTCTTTAACCAGACCACAGAAGTAGGCAACAGAGCCTTCTTACCAGGGCATCTTCTGTTAACTTTAACTCCTGCATCAAATTATTTTTCTGATACTGTTCATTTCGCTGTTTCCTAGTCTCAAGTGGCTTCTTTTTTTTCTTCTTATACATCTTCTTCTTTTGATTCAACTGTTGCAAAAAGCACAGAGAACCTAGTCGTTGAGGATTCCGGAGGAAATGACCACCTGCGTGCAGCACTCTTTTACACAACACTCAAGACAGGAGAGCTGCCCCGGGACATGGGCCCTCACGGTGCCCAACTGCTGCTGGCTCAGAGGATGAACAGTTCAGTTGCCTTGTTACCAGAGTCCACTCCCCATTTAACACCCCCAAATCCCACTATTGCAGGTATGCTGCCAAAGGGACACCTATATCAATATCCAAATATCTGTGCTTTACAATATGAAACCAGATTACTTATGGCAATAATGTCAGGTACAGACAATACTGATATTGGGTGTGTAGTTAAGAGTCAGTTTGGCTGTTACACAAGGTGGCTTTAATAATTAAGCAAGTGAAGCTCAGGACTGATTTTCCAGGGACCTGTTGAGTGGTGACGCTTATATTGATGTTGTAAATCCAGCTGAAAAAATTATAGGGTCCAGTCTGATTTGGCAGGTTCCATCTGACACAGCCTTAATCTCACCCTATGAGAGAGTTATTTCTTCTTCTTCCTTTTTTTTTTTTTCTTTTTGAGAGAGAGTGAGTAGGGAGTAGGATAAAGGGGCAGAGGGGGAGAGAGAGAGAATCTTAAGCAAGCAGATCCTAAGCTCAGTACGGAGCCTGATGTGGAGCTCAATCTCATGATCTTGGGATCATGACCGAGGCTGAAATCTAGAGATGGACACTCAACTGACTGAGCCACCCAGGCGCCTTGTATGATGGAGGTATTTATTAATGCAACTATGAAATTATGTGCATAATGAACCACAACAAATATATCATCTATGTAATAAGATCTGTGAATGAGATGGAGCAAAGAAAATTTAATATATGGAAATATAAAAAACTATCTAAAACTATATGAATAAAAAAACACTTTTTGGGGGCACCTGGTTAGCTTAATTGGTTAAGCATCTGACTCTTGATTTTGGCTCAGCTTATGATCTCACGGCTCATGGGATCAAGCCCCGACTCGGGCTCCAAGCTGACAGTGCAGACCCTGCGTGGGATTCTCTCCCTCCCCTTCTCTCTGCCCTTCTCCTGCTTATGTTCTTCCTCTCTCCTTCTCTCTCAAAATAAATAAAATAAACTTAAAAAAAAAAGAAACACTTTTTTTTTTTTTTTAAAGTATGGGTCTTTTTAACAACCTCTATCTCTTGAAATAGTTTTGTTTTTGTTTTTTTTAGGTAAACTCTACACCCAATATGGGGCTTGAACCCCAAGATCAAGAGACAACCCCTATCTCTTAAGATGTTTTCACTTATAGGGGCACCTGGGTGGCTCAGTTGGATAAATGTCCGACTTTGGCTCAAGTCATGATCTCATGGTTCGTAAGTTCAAACCCTATGTCGGGCTCTGTTCTGATGGCTTGGAGCCTGGAGCCCGCTTCCAATTCTGTGTATCCTCCTTTCTCTCTCTCTCTCTCTACCCCTCTCCCACTCGTACTCTGTCTCTCTCTCTCAAGAGTAAAAACAATTTAAAAAAAAAAAAGATGTTTTCCAGTTTTAAACTTTTTAAAAAATTTTGTTGACTTTGTAGTAAACATGGAGTCTTCACATTTTTTCCCCTAGATTTTTAAAAGGAAAGTTATTAAAAACAAATAAACAGGGGCGCCTGGGTGGCTCAGTTAGTTAAGCAACCGACTTTGGCTCAGGTCATGATTTCAAGATTCGTGAGTTTGAGCCCCACATCGGGCTTTCTGCTGACAGCTCAGAGCCTGGAGCCTGCTTTGGATTCTGTGTCTCCCTCTCTCTGCCCCTCCCTTGCTCTCTCTCTCTCTCTCAATCAAAAATAAATAAAACATTTAAATAAATAAATAAAAGGAAAGTGATAAAGGACAAAATGAAAGACTCCAGGGCAGGGTAACCAATAGATATAGAAAATCTATTTTCTATAGATTTTAGGACAGTTGGAAAATTCCACCAAATTATCCAGGAGACTGATGCTTTCCTTAAGGCTGCTACTTCCTGAGTGGAAGAGTCTGATAATCTTACCTCATCTGCTACGTTCAGTAGGTGAACAGGGAGACCATCTGAGAGGGAACTATCAGAACCACTGGTGCTGTTTCCAGAAGGAAAGAAGAAAGGGAGATGCCTGTTATTAATGTCTAGGACATATACATTTACCAGACTGGCAGCATGGGACTAGAATATCCAGTCCGCTATTTGCTCCCAGTGCCTGCATTTCGATGACCAGCAATTCCGGACAAGCACATTCATTCATTCATTCTGAACACCTACTACGTGCCAGGCAGGGCATCGAGCGCAGAGATGAGCGTGACCAAGCCCTTGGCACCAAGGAGTCTGTAATCCATGTGGCAAAGTAAGTACTGGCCAGGTGGGCAAAGCTGCCCATGGCAGTGACTGTGGGACGCTGTGCAGCTCTAGAGAATAACAGACTATGATTTGTTTGAAAGCGGGGCTCGTTTCATTCATTCCTGTCTGGCCAGGTCCAGTTCAGAGAGCAAGGAGCCTCCGGGTACTCTTTAAAACTGCATTGAATATATACATAAACATATTTGATAACAAGGAATCTGTAGGTCAGAGGCCAGGAATATTACTTTTATTATCTCAATTCCCACTTCAAAAGTTGTGGATGCAGGTCCAGACGGATCTGAAGTCTTCCCCCACAGAGGGCCAGCTCCCCCTTCCTTCAAGGGCTAGGATGAATGAGGACTTGGATTCTCCATCCCTGTGTCCTTTGTCATGTCCATTGTTTAAGCGTCCCATTATACATTCCCCTCTCCCGGGGTGTGCGTGGCCAGAAGCCAGAGCTGGGCTCTAGAACATGGCCTCCATGTACAAAAAAGTGTCTTAGGCACAAAACTCAGATCTCCTGGGAAAAGAGCATTTCAAACCATTCTTTTGCTCAGGCCTTTCATCCTGTTCATGCTCCACCTCCCTCCCTTCAGTCCACAATGAGGAACCCGACGGTAAGACAGCGGGAAGAACGCCCTCTCTTCTCAGATCTAATTCCCAATTCCCTGTTCTCAAAAGGCTTTTCTAGTCTGAGGAATAGCCTTTGAGGTCACTGGATAATAGTCTCTGAAGTCCCTTTTGGAGATAACGGAAAACTATTAATCAACGGGATAAAAACATTAGATGCGGCATGCCACGGAAAATGTTGAAAACCATGGACGTGCACACACAGGGCACACTCAAACTGGGCTTGGACACTCGCAGTCTGCTTTTCTGGGTAATGGTGAGAATGGAGAGGTGGAGACCCATGGAGGCCTGTGATAGCTGGCTTCCTGTTCAGATGCTGGCAAAATGGTTTCAATAATTCTTAACTAAATGTATCTTAACTAAATGTGTCCCTGCTAAGCCAGCTAGGATGCAGTCTCCCTGTTTCTGAGTGGACTGCCCCCGGGCTCGGTACCAACAGGTTGACATGCAGGGGCATTTTGTTTTTGAGGCTGAGATGAAGAGTGGTTCATGCAGTGGTCCTGGAGAGCAAGGCAAAGAATTCTGGAAGAGTGGAAGAGGCAACATGGTGAATGGGGCACACTGCCTGGCCTGATGGTCTGACTTGAGGTTCCTAAGGACACATTTGAGAGACCCAGCCAGCAGAACTGCTTTAGGGCCCAGATGTCAACTCTATGTCCACATAGAGCAGGAAAGAGAGCCTTCGACTGTCCACCACAGTCTACAGCGCAGCCTCTGTCATGTCCAGCCCAGAAATCTTCTGACTGAGGGCAGCTGGGATGGGTATGAGGCACCCTGGCCAGTAAGCTGGAGTAGAAGGTGTTCCTGCCCACCTGTCAGATACTCACCCACCTGGTAGGCTTCCTAAAATAGTTGAAGAGATTATGAGTGTGGGGCTGAGACCTTACAAACTAAATTAATTCAACAAATATTTATTGAGCTCTCCCTATGTGCCGGGTACTCTGCACATGAGATACAGAGGTGAACAAAATAAAGATCTCTGACCTTGTGGGACCTACATCCAGCAGGAGGAAACAGATAATACATAATAAACACAATAGAGATGTAAATGACCTAAGACAGACAGAAGGTGATAACACGCTATGGAAAAAAAGTAGAGTACCTCAGGGGGATAGGGAATAGTGGCAGGAGGGCAAAGGCAGGGGAGCAAGTGGCAGTATTAGAGTAATGAGGGTAGGCCACATTGACAAATTTTACATTTAAACAAAGACTTGAAGGAGGTGAAGGAATGAGCCATGTGGATATCTGCGGGAAGAGCATTCTAGGCGGCTGGGACAGCTAGAGTAAAGGCCCTGGGGCAGAAGAGGGCCTGGCAAGTCTGAAGAAGAATGAGGCCAGTGTAGCCATAGAGAGAGGTGTGTGAAAGGGTGAGGGTGGAGGTTATAAGGTGTCAGGTGGCTAGATCCTATAGCCTGTCAGCCATTGTAGGGTCCTGGTCTTTCTACCTCATTTGCTGGATTCTCCCTATCTTTGTGACCTGTGCACTGTGTACCCTGCTTAGACTTGGACCTCCTATTTACTCGAGCTGCACGTACTCCCTTGGAATCTCACCTAGTCTTAAGGTTTAAACATCATCTATCCAATGATGACTCTATTTGACCTCTCCAGCGAACTACACACTCATATATTCAACTGCCTATTTAATATCTCCATTTAGATGCCTAATAGACGTCTCAGACTGAACATGCCCAACACTAGCCTCCTGACCTTCACCGCTCCCCTAACCTTCTCCACCACCTTAATCTTTCCCATCTCACTTAAAAGGCAACTCCATCCAATCAATTATGGACTCATTCTCTTTCTTTCATGCTCCATATCTCATCCATAAGAAAATCCGAATGTTTGAAACTTCAAAATATATCCAGAATCCAACCAATTCATACACCCCCAACCACTACAACTACTCATGTCTAGACCACCACCTGCATTTACCTGTATTATTGCAAGAGCCTCCAAATGCACGTCCCTGCTTACACCTTTCCTCTCTACAATCTATTTTCCACATAGCAGCCAGGGTATTCCTACTGAAACTAAAACCCAAGTCAGAACATGACACTTCTCTATTTAAAACTTTCCAAAAGCTTTCCGTCTCCCTTGGAGTAAAAGACAAAGGCTTTACAACTGCCTCAAGGCCCTACACGCATGGCCTGCCCATCTCCCTAACCTAGAAAAGATGCTGTCAAAGAGCAGGCACTCAATACGTAGTTGGTGAAGAAATGATATATATTTAAGTGTGCTACGATTTATTCAATATTTTGCACCTTTGGCTCAACCAACAAAACAACAGAGCAAACGAAAACAATAAAAAAATAGAACTTGTCTGGTTTTTCCTTGTGGTTTTTTTTTTTTTTTTTTTGAGGGAGAGAGTGAGTGCTCTCGTACATAGGAGGGGCAGAGAGAGAGAGAGAGAGAGAGAGAGAGAGAGAGGATCCCAAGCAGGCTCCCACGTGGTCAGTGTCAGCACGGAGCTCCAAACCAACAATTGTGAGATCATGACCTGAGCCAAAACCAAGAGCTGGCCATTTAACTGGCTGAGGCACTCCGGTGCCCCTCTCTGGTTTTTCTTTGAAATGAAATTTCATTTCATTACCTGGATTCAATGTCAGACAAGCAGATGTCACTCCAACTTCCTTCTAAATCCATATCTTGTCCAAGCTCATTGAATTTCTTATGGATTTCTTGTTGTAAGAGCTCTTTAAGCTCTGTTAGGCACTGCATGAACTGTGGAAATCAATAAAAGGACATTTTTGATTATTCACTTATTTATATGTCAAATATTTACTAAGCATATGCGGAAAGGCACTTTATTTATTGCTGGGGACATAAAGATGTGTGAGTGGTAACCTCTGCTTCTAAGGACATGTTAACATAGAAATTACATGAGCTGCAGTAAAAGTGTTTCTCGGGCAGAACATCAGTGAATTGTATGCTTTAGGTGCTTTTCCCTGGCTATGGACAATAACAAACTTCTTAAACAATTCAACGGTCTGATTTATTGTATTTTTGTGAATAGCAAGGAAGGAAACATTAGAATGGGGTTGTTCAGATTTTGGCTTATGGCAGATGTGATATAACAGGCCGTGTTGTGGCTGATTCTCCTTTAAATATTTTTTTATTAAAGGGGCGCCTGGGTGGCTCAGTTGGTTAAGTGTCCAACTCTCGATTTTGGCTTAGGTCATGATCTCACAGTTTGTGAGTTTGAGCCCCCAACGGGCTCTGTGCTGACAGCCTGGAGCCTGCTTGGGATTCTCTCTCTCCCTCTGACCCTCTCTCTCTCTCTCTCTCTCTCTCTCTCACACACACACACACACACAATAAGTAAATAAATATTAAAAATATATAAATAAATAAACTAAAAAAAGAAGTAAGAAGAGGAAAAAACTGAGGACACAGAAAAGGGAGGAGGTAATTAATAAGGCAAGACCTTAGGGAGGCCATGGATTGAGGGGCTGGTGGGTGCACAAAGGGCAGGGTTAGTTTCAGAGAAGGGGAAGAACTCCTGCTTTTCTGGAAAGCAAAATGAGGGAGAGGTGTGCTGAAGGAGGGTAGGCATGAAGGCTTCTATATTCTTGGTGAGTTATGAGGTTGCTATTTGTGGACAGTGTGCAGGCTGGGGGCTTTCTTTTACTGATTATAAAAACTTCAGAACGATATTAAGAGGAAAATAAAGACCACCTATAATCTCAGTAGGCTGACTTTGGACCCATGTGAAACTGATCACAGTAGCACCACCCCATTTCTTGAACCCCATTTTTACCTTGGTTCGGTCAGGATCACAGAAATCCAGAAGGGTGTCACAAACATGATAACCTAGAGACTTTAGATCCTCAGTAGTAAAGTGAGTATCTCTTTTATTGCCTGAAAAAAAAATCCATAAACATTTCTCATTAAATAATAAGCGAATGCAAATCTAATTTATGAATAGCTCCTTAGAAACGCCACCTCTGATTCTAGAATATTGTGCTTCTGGACAGGGTCTTTCTCCTTCTAGATCTGGTTTGGTTCAGAAGAATCTGACAATGAAAAAATTTCCAATCATGATGGCCATGATTACTGAAGTTTTACTCTGTGGTAGGCACTATGCCAAGGGCTTTACGTGCATTAAGTAGTACCTATAATGCAGGTACTATTTTTATTGCCAGTTAAAAAAAAAAAATGAGGTTCAAAGAGTAAATGAAGTAACTGAGCCAGGATTACACAACTTGGAAATGGAGAGGCAATTCGAACCCAGATCTGCCTGATTCCCCATCAAGTATTATATTTGGGGCTATACTGCCCCACCAAGTGTTATATTTTACACTCATATTTAGGTTAGTCAAATTTGGCATAAGGCGCAGTTAAGAAAACTCTCTAGGTCAATCATCTCCCCAACATTCAAAAGGACTTCCTGTCCTCAGAGCTTTGCTTGGCTCCCCCTTGTCATGCTGACCTATGATATACAAAAGAGAGCTTACCCAGTGTGGACCCCCCAAAGGTAGATTCCATGGTGTAGCTGTTCAGGATTCCCATCCGCCACATTACAACTCGTCCTGTTCCTTCTTTGCACTTTTGGACCTTAAAATTACAACTATGAAAAGAGAACTAAAGAGAAACCCAAATCCTCTGTTAATCATAAACTGGCAAATATAAGATGCCAATGACTCATATAAGAATGGTTTCCCTGGGGTCTATATGTTATTTCCTAAAGTATGTTCCATAAAATAGTAATAATTCTAAGGGATTACAGAGGAGAAAATTAGTGCTATGGTCATGTTGGTCAGGAGGATGAGGGGCTAACAAAATTACACAGTCTTCCTGTGCAGGACCTTTTTTTTTTATTTTGAGAGAGACAGAGAGAGCGTGAGTGGAGGAGGAGCAGAGAGAATGGGAGACAGAGAATCCCAAGCAGGCTCCACACTGCCAGCACAGAGCCCAACGTGGGGCCTGAACCCATGAAACCACGAGATCATGACCTGAGCAGAAACCTAGAGTCAGATGCTTAACCAACTGAGCCACCCAGGCACCCCCTCTCCCAAGCATTTCATTATTGTAGACTGTGAGTCTCCAAAGAGGAGAGAGTAAATTCTGTTCCTTATTGCCCGTGAACCCTTCCTTCCCTTCCCTACCTTTCCAGGGACATTTTGCAGGACTAGGGTTCTTTGAACTCCAGTTTGGGAATGCTGGCTTACTTTGGCATTCAAGACACTAGCCACATTTCTAAGATTTATTTTCTACTCCTCTGCAACTTGAGCCCTTGGATCCAGTTGGGTTTATCCTCTATATATGATCTGGGTATGCCTCACCCCTATAATCTGCCTAGAACTGTCTCACTTCCTCATACTTAATGTTCTTGGCTCGGAGTTCAATATCCTCCATTGTCCTTCATGACCACCCCAACCCTCTTTCCTTACTTGGAGTTTGTAATGTACACTTGGCACCTATCCTGACCTATCCTATCCTGCTGAAAATGCTTTACAGTGGGAAGGCATTTCACCACCTAGTGGTTTTTAAGTGGTGCACCCTGGAATCCAGGGGTTCTACTGAGGAGCCTCAAGCATTCCTGCCACAAAGACTGAAGGAGGCAGAATGGGCAAGGTTCCAAGCCTGCCATCCCCCTTTAATTAGCATAGCTCTGTTTTTAATTGTTTTAGATACTAGGTTCTGGATGTCATTTGTTTTTTAATTAAAAAACTTTTTAAAAAATGTTTTTATTTTATTTTTTGAGAGAGCATGAGTGGGGGAGGAGCAGAGAGAGAGGGGGACACAGAATTTGAAGCAAGCTCCAGGCTCCAAGCTGTTAGCACAGGGTCCGATGTGGGGCTTGAATCCATGAACCGCAAGATCATGACCTGAGTCCAAGTAAGACACTCAAGACTGAGCCACCCAGGCACCCCTAATTTTTTAAAAAATACTTATTTATTTAGAGAGAGAAAGACCAAGAGTGCAGGTGGGTGAGTGGCAGAGAGGTGGGGGGAGAGACAGAATCCCAAGCAGACTCTGAACTGTCAGCATGTAGCCCAACATGGGGCTCGAACCCAAAACCCAAGAGATCATGACCTGAGCTGAAATCAAGAGTCAGACACCTAACCAACTGAGCCATCCAGGTGCCCCTGGATGTCATTTATTTTATTTTATTTTTTCAACGTTTATTTATTTTTGGGACTGAGAGAGACAGAGCATGAACGGGGGAGGGGCAGAGAGAGAGGGAGACACAGAATCGGAAACAGGCTCCAGGCTCCGAGCCATCAGCCCAGAGCCTGACGCGGGGCTCGAACTCACGAACCGCGAGATCGTGACCTGGCTGAAGTCGGACGCTTAACCGACTGCGCCACCCAGGCGCCCCGGATGTCATTTATTTTTAATTAAAAAAACCATTTTTTTTTAACAAGACACATATTTGGATGCCATTTTATTTAAAGAGATCCCTAGCAAACACAGGAAGATTTTTTAAAAACAAAGAGAAAAGGAAGGAAGGAAGAAAAAAATGGAGGGAGAAAGAAAAGCTTCCTCTTTCTTTTTAATGTAAGAATAGTAGATATAAAATATTTGTCATATATCTTTATAGGAGAAAATGTGCACTATTATTTAAAAACTTTTCTAAATCCAACCTAATTTCTTCTTTCTTTTTGGTAAATGTTTATTTATTTGATGGGGCACCTGGGTGGCTCAGTTGGTTAAGTGACCGACTTCAGCTCAGGTCATGATCTTACAGTTAGTGAGTTCAAGGCCCAGATCGGGCTCTTGGCTGTCAGCATAGAACCTGCTTCAGATCCTCACTTTGCCCTCCCCGCTCCCTCTCTTTCTCTCAAAAATAAATAAACATTTGTTAAAGCAAGCGCACATGTGAGTGTGGGAGGGGCAAAGAGAGAAAGAGAATCCCAATCAGTGCAGAGCCTAACATGGGCTCAATCTCACAATTCATGAGATCACTACCTAAGCCGAAATCAAGAGTTGAGTACTTAACTGACTGAGCCACCCAGACGCCCCTAATTTCTTCTTTCTAATGAAATTACATTTTGTGGATCTATTTATGATGCTGAAAACCAATGTCTAAACCAATGCAGATCCTCTGTTTATGCCTAACTGTCAGAGCTGTTACTCAGCCAACTGGTAAAGACTTTTAAGTTGTTTTTATTAGCCATTTACTATCTTACAATTATTTGTAATCTTGTCTTATGTAAACTTTTCTGTGGAGACTCATATAATATTAGTATTTTGTGTATCATTCAATCCCTTCTATCACTGCCAAGCACAGGATTAAAGAGAATAAGTTACCTACTAAGAGTTTGAACTTGTGCCCAGGAAAAGCAGCCAGAGCAATTTTCAAAACTCATCTTCACTGAGGGGCGCCTGGGTGGCTCAGTCAGTTGAGCGTCCGACTTCAGCTTAGGTCATGATCCCACAGTTTGTGGGTTTGAGCCCCATGTGCTGACAGCTCAGAGCCTGGAGCCTGCTTGGGATTCTTTGCCTCTCTCTCTCTCTCTCTCTCTCTCTCTGCCCTCCCCTGCTTGTACTTTGTCTGTGTCTGTCTCTCAAAAATGAATAAACATTAAAAAATTTTTAAAAATATCATCTTTATTGAGATATAACTCACATGCTGTAAAATTCACACATTTAAGGTACACAATTCAAGGATGTAAGTATATTTACAGTTATGCAGCCATCACCACTCTCTGTTTAGAACATTTTCATTACCTCCAAAAAGAAACCCAGTACTTATTAGCAGTCAGGCCCCCCCCCCCCAACCGACTAATCACTACTTTCTGTTTCTACAGATCTGCCCCTTCTGAACATTTCATAGAATGGAATCACACAAAAATGTGGCCTTTTAGGTCTGGCTTCTTTCACGTAGCATGTTTCAAGATTCACCTATGTCTTAGCATATCAGCACCTCATTTTTTTATTGCTGAATAACATTACATTGTGTGGATATACTATATGTTATTTATCTTATTTTATCTTATTTATCTTATTTATTTGTGGATGTACACAGAGTAATTCTTAAAGCCACACCTTTCTAAATTCTTGAAGTACCTTTCCAAAGAAGATGTACAAATGGCCAATGGACACATAAAAAGATCCTCAACATCACACATCATCAGGGAAATGCAAATCAAAACCACAATGAGATATCACCTACACCCATCAGAATGGCTAGAATTAAAGACAAGAAATAACAAGGGTGGGTGTAGATGTGGAAAAGGAACCTTCATACACTGTTGGTGAGAATGTAAATTGGTGCAGCCACAGTGGAAAACAGTATGGAGGTTCCTCAAAAAGTTAAAAATAGAATTACCATATGACTCAGTAATTCCACTACTGGGTATTTACCCAGAGAAAACAAAAACACTAATTCAAAAAAGATATATATGTACCCATATATTTATGGCACCCATATGTTTATACCAAGGTATACATGTACCCATATGTTTATTGCACCCATATGTAATAGCCAAGATATGGAAACAACCCAAGTGTCTGTTAATAGATGAATGGATAAAGAAGATGTGGTATAGATACACAATGGAATATTACTCAGCCATAAAAAAGAATGAGATCTTGCCATTTGCAACAACAAGGATGGACCTAAAGGGTAAAATGCTATGTGAAATAGAGAAAGACAAGTACGATATGATTTCAACCATATGTGGAATTTAAAAAACAAAACAAAGAAAAAAGAGACAAAAAAGCAGAGTCCTAAGTACAGAGAACAAACTGGTGGTTGGCAGAGGGGAGGAGGGCAGGGGATGGGTGAAATAGATACAGCGGATTAAGGGTACACTTACGATGAACATTGAATAATGTAGAGAACTGTTGAATCATTATATTGTAAACGAAAACCAGAGTAAAGTCTTGAGGTCCAGGCTGCTGGGATTTACCCAAGATAATGAAAAGAAATGTGAAGTGGCAGATCAAACACTACATATAGGAAGCAGCGAACTCCTTTCCTCCTTAGACAATGGACGGAAGATTACCTTATGTGCTTACCTTGTGTGCTTACCTTATCTGGCGCATTTTTGCTTAACATTAAAGGAAAGACTCGCTCATGAAGCCAGTACTTGCGATCATTGTTATTACAGCCATACAAGAAGATATTATTCTTACGGCTGTGGCCATGGAAATCACAATACAAGAGAACCTCCCTTTCTTCAAGAAGTCTATTGAGAGGGGCAAACAAAAGATTTAGTGGACATCCAGATGCATGAAAATAATCAAGGATCTTTTACAGTCTCTTCCTTAAGTATGTCTGTTGCTACCTTCCCACTAAAGAAAATGCCAACCCCTTCAAAGGACCCTGTCCCCACCCTCGGCTACTGCTGTAAACATGACACCAGCACTCCTCACCCGTGCCAGTCAGAGGGACTTGAAATGAAAACACCCTGATGTGGAAAGGGGTGTTGGATAGGCCCTGTATAAGTTGACAAGGAAGTGGAGGAAATCAACTGAAAGAAAGCCCCCTCTGGGGGCAGACCTGGGGAAAGAGAAAGAGAAGGGAAGAGGCTGTAAGTGTAGGGATGAAAAAGAGAAACGAAGAAAGCCTGGGTCCCTGACTTTCCAGTACCGGTTCCTGTAAGGCTTAGCTCCTCTTTGTCTCCTCTTCACCCAGGACACCTCCTCAGTCTTCCATCATGGTCACCTTCTCCATGATCATAATGATAGGATGAAGAGGATGACAGTAATGCCACACACTTACAATGTGCTGAGCACTGTGCTAAACAGATGACAAGGGTCCTCATCTAATTCTCTTAAGTAACCACCCAAGGCAGGTAAGATTACCCTCCTCTACAGATGAGAAAGCTGAAGTGCAGAGAGGTGCAATCACATCCAAGGTCACAGAACCAGCCAGTAGTAACACCACGTCTCAAAGCCAGGCCTGTCTTGACTCCCAAGCACATGCCCTTAGCCATCTTGCCTGCCAGCCCAACACTCCCCCCACCCTCTCACACAGATAAGGTTAGAAGGTGTATGCATTCACATATCTTACCTGCTGTAGTTTGGCAGAGGGGAATACACAGAGTACCTTTAAGTAGTAGTTCCTTTAAGGTGGGTGCTATTACATCATAGCCTTCAATTGCTTTCACACAGGCTTGGAAAATATTAACTGACTTTTTTATTATTCTTTCTTTATGCGATGAAATATAAGAGGTAATAAGGAACTCAGATTCTGGAACCCGAGAGCGTGTATTCAAATTATCTATTCTGTTGCTTATTAGCTCTATGACCTTGGGCAAGTGACTTGACTTTTCTGGGCCTTAGTTTCCTCATCATATATAATGGGGATACTGATTGTGCCTACCTCAGGGGGTTAATGTGAAGATTACACGGGTCATGTATCTGTAAAGCACTGAGAATACTGCCTGTCCCCTATACACAAACACTGCCTAGTAGTTAGGTACTATTATTATTATTCGCCAGGCCTCCTGACAAAGACCTATGAACTTCTGACTTCTGACCTCTCTATTCCATTGTTTTCACTTATACGTCAAACAACCCCTGGCAGAAATGTTGCATGTTCAGTTTAACCCCAGAGACAAAACATGACTTAAAAGTTTGAAACTGAACGAACTCACGTGACTGCAAAGAGAATGGCAGACTCTCTCTCAAGCCGTATCTGATTGCTACATCAAAGAGAGCCCTCGCACCCATCAGAGAGTACTCACAGCATTCGGAGGAAGATCAACAGATAAAGGGGCTCACCTTTTGATCATGTTCCTGGTGTACCAGATACAAGGGAAAGACTCCTTCAGAATGGTTTTATAATGTCTATTCAAGTCCCTTCCAGCCAATGAACACCGGTAATTCCCCACAATCACTCCATCTGGATTTAACATAGGAACCACTTTGAAGACAAAGATATCTCTGAGGAGCTGGGCATCTGGAGAGTTGCTCAGGATGAAGTCCAAAAAGCCTTTCATGATCCAGGAGCCGTTACTTTCTCCGGGGTGGACTCTGGCACTCAAGACCACAGCTTTCTTTGCAGCTGCCTCTTGAGGGGTCCGGGATGGGTTGGTGATGGTGAGCAGGTAGACGGTATTTCCTGCAAGGCTCCTGCATAAAGTTCGGAGTTTGCAGAACTGAGACTGGACAGGGTTGTTTGCCACTGACAGCAGGTAGCACTGCAAGTCAGTGTACGTATATGGATAGAAGTGTGCGAAGAAGCAAGTGTCCTGGTCGTGTGGGAACTGAATGGTCCACGTGAGACAGTAAAAGGCCTGCTGCCCATCGTCCCTGTTGTTCTTATAGTACCTGATTTCATTTCCTTCTCTTCTCCAGCCAATGTTGTGGGTCTTGGCATCCAACTGGGAGTACATGAGTGGCTTCATCCCTATAGTATAAAGGCTCTTGGGTTTTAGCAAGTTGACAATGGTGAAGCGGTAGGTGGCATCTTTTCTAGTGTTCTGCACTCGAAAATAAAACCACTGAGTGTGTTTGTTTGTGTAGAGATCAGTTCGCAAGGTGAGCTCATACTCATAGGTATCTCTGTAGTGGAGAAAATAGAAGAATATCTCTGTAACACCACATCAACCCTCAAAAAACAAAGCTTAAAAAATGTTTTACCTGGGCAAAAATAGATCTTATTTCAACAGGAAAGCCTGCTACCTCAAACATTAATTTTCTAGTGTACCTAGTTCCTCAACTCATACATTAGGCTGAAAGAAATATGGGTCAACCAAGTTTATTTGGGGTATTTGGGAGCTCTGTGAGTTTTTTAGTATCGTTCTGGAGTGTTCAGTAGCAGTTCCCAACCACTTCAACACATTTCTAGAACCACACCTAAAGGCAGCGAAGCCAGAGCCCTCTGTTGGCTGTAAGCTGCCTTCTGGACATGACCACTATGGAGGAGAACTGTCAGCCTCAGGTGTTATTTTAGCTCTGATTGTCAACTGTTTGAAGATGAGGGGGCATCTCTGGAATGCATTCACCTTACTGAAAAGTAGAAGAGGAAATACAAATACTAAATCCTGAAAAGATGCTCCCACACAGGCATAATGCAAGAAAGGCAAATTAAAATAGGAAGTCATTCTCCCTCCATTTCATGCATATTCCAGCTTTGGGAAACAGTCGCTTTCATACACCGGTGATGGGAACTGAAATCATGTTGGAGGGTAATTTGGCAAAAAACAGCAATACTTAAAGTGTTCAAACCCTTTGGCCCCCCAATTATATTTCTAGAATGTATCCCATAACATCACAAATATTTAAAAATATAAATGTCTTTGCAACTACATGGATGAAACTAGAGGTATTATGCTAAGCGAAATTAGTCAGAGAAAGACAAATATCATATGACTTCATTCATATGAGGAATTTAAGATACAAAACAGATGAACCTAAGGGGAGGGAAGCAAAAATAATATAAAAACAGGGAGAGGGAAAAACCATTAAGAGACTCTTAAATATAGAGAATAAACTGAGGGTTGCTGGAGGGGTTGTGGGAGGGGGGATGGGCTAAATGGGTAAGGGGCTTTAAGGAAGACACTTGTTGGGATGAGCACTGGGTGTTATATGTAGGGGATGAATCACTGGAATCTACTTCTGAAATCACTGTTGCACTATATGCTAACTAACTAGGATGTAAACTTAAAAATTAATTAAAAAAATATATAATTTAAAAAGTGCCCAAGAGTATTAATTCTGTTAATTCATTAAACAAAAACAGTAAATACCTTCATTTCCTATCAGCTGGGCACAGGTTACACATGATATGGAACATCCATACAATAGAATAATATGAATTATTAAAAATAAGGAGATATGGGAATGCAAGCTGGTGCAGCCACTCTGGAAAACAGTATGGAGGTTCCTCAAAAAACTAAAAATAAAACTACCCTACGACCCAGCAATTGCACTACTAGGTATTTATCCACGGGATACAGGCGTGCTGTTTTGAAGGGACACATGTACCCCCATGTTTATAGCAGCACTATCAACAATAGCCAAAGTATGGAAAGAGCCCAAATGTCCATCAATGGATGAATGGATAAAGAAGATGTGGTATATATATACAATGGAGTATCACTCAGCAATCAAAAAGAATGAAATCTTGCCATTTGCAACTATGTGGATGGAACTGGAGGGTATTATGCTAAGTTAAATTAGTCAGAGAAAGACGCAAATCATATGACTTCACTCATATGAAGACTGAGACAAAACAGATGAACATAAGGGAAGGGAAACAAAAATAATATAAAAACAGGGAGGGGGACAAAACAGAAGAGACTCATAAATATGGAGAACAAACTGAGGGTTACTGGAGGGGTTGTAGGAGGGGAGATGGGCTAAATGGGTAAGGGGCATTAAGGAATCTACTCCTGAAATCATTGTTTCACTATATGCTAACTAATTTGGATGTAAATTTAAAAAAATTAAAAATAAAATTAAAAAAATAATGAGATAAATCTGCAGTATTGCCATAGGAAAAATATAAAGCTTATTATGTGGAAAAAAGCAATTTGCAAAACGGTATGTATACCATCATCCTATTTTTAAAAACAAAATAATTTCTGTATATTATACATACACAGTAAAAGGGGGAAAATTACTGCATGTATACCAAACTGTTAACAGTTTCTGCATCTGAGAGGTACGATTACAGAACTTCAATTTTTTATGTTATGTATTTTTGTTAATACAGATTTCTTCTTGAGTTTTACTTAAGTAAACTCTACACCCAAAACAGAGCTTGAACTCACGACCCTGAGATTATGCTCTTCTGATTGAGCCAACGAGGCACCCCTATTAATACAAATTAAATTAATACTAATTTCTTTCATAAGCAGAAAAAAAAATGTAGATAAATTTTTACCCTGAGGGAATATGAGTCACAATTATTCAATTTTTCTTCGTCCTCATACCATTTCTCACCACTTCTCTCTTTTCCAAAAACACCCCTAACTCCTAATATGACTCCTGAAGATGTGAGTCAGTCCCTCCAGCGATCACCCCTTTGGGAAATTCCTGTTACTCACACTCTGACAGCTTTTTGCAGATTCCCGCTCTCAAACCTTGACTCAAACAGGAGAGTCTTGTCCTCAGGTCCTTGAAGCGTAACAGCAAGCTCCTTGATGATCCCTCGCTTGCCTCCCACTCTGGAACTAGTGAAATAGGAACCTTCGGTGGGCACTGCAGAGAAGACAGACCTATTTAGAGCAGGTTCCACTAAGAATCTATTCATCCAGCCAATATTCACAGAGCTCCTCTGTGTGTTTATCGCCATTTTAGGTTAACGATAATGACTATTCAGATTTTCAAGGGTCCTTGCTGAGACCTTTAATTTTAAACATTGTATTTCTTTGAAGACCTTTAAAGTGGTGTAGAGCACCTCCTTTTGCTGCACGGCTGCCCCTGGCATCTCAGATACTGTTTGTACCCACATAAGCCCTAATCTGAAAGGATGTTGACAAACAAATGAGATTCTACATAGAGCATCTGAAAACATTTACAATCTTTATTCTAAAAAAATAGCATCTATTATTTTTTAACTTTTAAAAAAATTTATTTACTTATATTGAGAGAGACAGTGACAGCACAAGCAGGGGAGGGACAGAGAGAGGGAGAGAGAGAATCCCAAGCAAGTTTTGCACTGCCAGTGAAGAGCCCTATACAGGGCTTGAACCCATGAAACTGTGAGATCATGACCTGACCCGAAACCAAGAATCAGACGCCCAACCAACTGAGCATCTATTAATTAAAAAAAAAAATAAATAAAATAATAATAATAATAGAGGGGCATCTGTGTGGCTCAGTCAGTTAAGCTTCCGACTTCTGCTCAGGTCAGGATCTTGCAGTTTGGGAGGAGTTCAAGCCCTGTATCGGGCTCTATCCTGACAGCCCAGAGCCTGGAGCCTGCTTCAGATTCTGTGTCTCCCTCTCTCTCTGCCCCTCTCCCATTCTCTCTCTGTCTCAAAAATAAAAAATAAACATTACAAAAAAGATAATGGAGAAAAACAAAGAAAGAAAGTATACTTCATATAATTTTTTTGGTATATCCTTCCAGATTTAAATATAAAAAAATAATAGAAGTTTGAGAAGAATTGGCATGGGTGAATTAGCCTAAGAAGGGAACCAAAATATCTATAGTAATTATAGTGAAAATGTTATGATTGAAATTTTATCTTTAAAATGATGCTAAAACAAACAACAAATATATATATATATATATATATATATATATATATATATATATATAATTTATTTTATTTAACAAAATTTAGATTATAATCATCTCTTTCTAATCCTTGCAATAATCAATTGTTAATTTGTTTTAGAAAGTGGGGTTGAGGGGCGCCTGTGTGGCTCAGTCAGTTGAGCATCTAACTTGGTTTGTGAGTGTGGTTTGTGACTCACGGTTTGTGAGTTCAAGTCCCCTGTTGGGCTCTGCTGACAGCTCAGACTGGAGCCTGTTTTGGATTTTGTGTCTCCCTCTCTCTCTGCCCCTCCCCCACTCAAAAATAAACATTAAAAAAAAAAAGAAAAAAAAGTGGGGTTGCAACTTTTCAGACAAATTCAGTAAGACTGCCATCTGACATCTTTGATTTTTAGTTTCTTTTGCAAAACTATTTCAAAACTATTTGTAAAACTTTGTAGTTTTCCCAAAGACTTTGTACCACCATATTCTTATCATTATGTCTAGAAGAGCCTATTTTGTCATCTTTTGTTCATTTTCTCTTCAACTGTTGTTAACTGCTAAAAAAAATGTCTAGATTCTCATTTGTCAGTGGCTTTGCAAGTGATTCAAACAATTCCTTAACATCCATCAGCTTCATAAAATCCTGCATCTCTTGTAAGGATAATTTCACTTTGCAGCTGATTTTTACTGTACTTGCATTATATTGTCACATATTAACAGTATCCACCAATTGGCAAGTGACTGATATTAACAAAGACGCTGACCACAGGGCTGGGCAGATAGGAGCATTAAACAGTAATATGCTGACATGTGGGGACTGATTATATAAGTCTAATTTATTAGTAAATCTGTTCATGTTACGACAGCTTTTGTTTCAATAGGCAACTCTGTCGTTGTGGAGACTTAGATAATAAATATTTGGATAATAAATGAGAGCAAAAGAGAAAAGCAAGCATATAAAGAAGCGAGTAAAAGAAGAAAACAAGCACAGAGGAGGCAGGAGCAGAGTCACGTAAAGCAACTAAAAGCTGGGGACCTACGTGGTTCAGTCTCTTCATGGAAGCACAAAGTTATAGACCAGCAACCAGATGTAATTAATACAGGAATTTCGACATTTTTTTGAGTCTCTCAGGTAAAAACATTAAAGATGATCCAATTCATAGTCCACAGTAACATTTCTCAAAAATAAAACCTCTTTCCTTGTTTCTCCCCATTATTCTCATAGCAGGTAAACCGACAAACTCCCAAATTTTCCCTGGAGTCCCATCTTCTCCATTTTCTGTTTCTTCATTCCTCCAACAGGGTGGGCTCAATTCTCCTTGGTGAATCCAAAGGACAAGATCAAGACCACTGCCACAACTGCGCTTTAACAGGACAATAAGGAAAATTCACAAAAGTTGCCCTCAGGAGAGTGAGCTCTCAGCCCTAGGGGCTGCTCGTAGGCAGAAAACATCTCTGAATAGAACAGGTAAAGCAATTGAATTCAAGGTCAAGGAGTTTGTTGAAAATGACTACCACCAGGTCAACAAGAGGTAAAATAGACTTCTAGTACCCAAGACTTTTGGGGCACCTGGCAGGCTCAGTTGGTTGAACATGCAACTCTTGTTCTCAGGGTTGTGAAGTTCAAGCCCCACTTTGGGTATAGACATTACTTAAAAATGAAATCCTTTTTTTCTTTTTTTTAATGTTTATTTATATTTGAGGGCAAGAGTGAGAGAGTGCATGAGCAGGGGGAGGGGCAGAGAGAAACAGAGACAGAATCTGAAGAGGCTCCAGGCTCTGAGTTGTCAGCACAGAGTCCGACACAGGGCTGGAACTCACAAACTGTGAAATCATGACCTGAGCTGACGTCGGACACTTAACCAACTGAGCCACCCAGGCTCCCCACTTAGAAATGAAATCTTAAAAAAAAAAAAAAAAAAAAAGCCCAATACTTTCTTGAGGTTCCAGGAGCAGTACATCCTCCATTATTTATGACTGAAGTCTATCCACTTAAGACCTTATACTTTAATGTCTCCCAAACTCCTTCTCAGACTCTCCGTAGGTGGAGCTAGGGAGACTGTAAGTTGCTTCACCTCACTCACTTCCCCACATGTAGCTTTTCCCAACACAGTATTACTGACACAAGCACTCATAATCAAGGCAACTGGGAGCAGAGCATATGAAATTACTTCGAAGTTAGGCCACCTGCTAGAATCGGTTCATTTCATTTTTCCAGTTATGGAAATGTGAACACTGCGGTCCCTCCCTCCTAGTTCTGGTTGTTTCTCTAGAAGCCTACCCTGATTTCATTGACTTAACACATTTTATTTCTACTAACTAAACTTGGTACATATTCCTCCTCCAATAAAATTGATTTCCTTTCTGATCATTACTGTATAGCAAATACTGATTTTCAAATTGTGAGAATATTTTTCTTGCTATTTCTTGAATACAGCATTTCCCAATCTCAGATAACCCCTTTTAAAAAGTTCTAGGGGCACCTGGGTGACTCAGTCGGTTAAGTGTCTGACTTCGGCTCAGGTCATGATCTCATGATTCGTGGGTTTGAGCCCCACATTGAGCTCCATGCTGGCAGTGCAGAGCCTGCTTGCAATTCTCTCTTCCTCTCTCTCTGCCCCTCCCCTGCTCGTGGTCTATCTCTCTCTCAAAATAAATAAATAAACTTCTAATTAACTCTGGTACCTATATATACAATAAGCATCAGATGATTTTTGGTGATGACGAAGGATGCCCTTATTGAAAGCTTCTCTAGCTCGCCATGTCCCTCCCTATAACTAACTTCACATTCTGAGATTATGAATTTAAAAATTAATTCCTCATCCTTGGGAGGGTTCCTATTAACTTTTCTTGACTCATTGCTCTTGAACATTATATCTCCTTTCTTTTTCTTTTTTTAAGTAAACTCTAGCCCTAATGTGGGCTTGAATTCATAACCCTGAGATCAAGAGTCGCATGATCTAGCATGCTTTACCAACTGAACTAGCCAGGTGCCCTTATGTCCTTTCTGTCTTAAATGTTTCTATTACAACCTGCTTCACATCCTACCCATCACCTGTTATTGCCTTTATTATAGCTATTTTAGTGAGTGTGAAGTTGATTCATCCTTTCCATAACCTTTTTCAAGCAGAGGAATTTTCTTCTATTCCTAGTTTTTTGAATGTTCGTATGCTTTTTCTGCATCACTTGAGAGGATCGTGTTCTTCCCTTTGTTCTAATGTGGTGTGCCACATTGGTGTATGGTTTTTAGCCTGAACCATCCTTGCATTCCTGGAACAAATCCTCCCTGGTCATGCTGTATAATCCTTTAATATGCTGTTGGAATTGGTTTACTGATATTTGGTTGAGGATTTTTGCATTTATATTCTTTTTTTTTAAGCAATAGATTATTTTCTTTATTTAAAAATCTTTTTCTTTACCTCTTCTTTTCCTGATTTTACCTCATCTCTCATTTACAAGATAAGAGATTTTTAAGACTGCATGCAGAAAAAATAGCAGTGCATAGTAACTGCTTAATAAATGTTTGCTACTGATACACATAGTGGAGCCCAGTATTGTGGAAGGAAGGTGGAGAGGGAAGGAGAGAACACGGTGTGCCTTCCACCTCTATGATTCTAGAACGTTAGGAGCCACAGTGAATTATCAAGATTTTGAAGGCAACCTGCAATCATTGCGCTGACAACGAAAAGAGTAAAATGTCCTTAGCCTCCATCAGCAAGGAAACATTTCTGCCCTAAAGATGATTATTAGGGATCCTGATTTTACTTATTTATTTTTATTTACTTATTTATTTTTTTTAGAGGTCCTCATTTTTAAAATACTTATTATCGGGGCGCCTGGGTGGCGCAGTCGGTTAAGCGTCCGACTTCAGCCAGGTCACGATCTCGCGGTCCTTGAGTTCGAGCCCCACGTCAGGCTCTGGGCGGATGGCTCAGAGCCTGGAGCCTGTTTCCGATTCTGTGTCTCCCTCTCTCTCTGCCCCTCCCCCGTTCATGCTCTGTCTCTCTCTGTCCCAAAAAAAAAATAAATAAACGTTAAAAAAATTTTTTTAAATACTTATTATCTAAGTCTTCACAGTTATGAACCTGGATAGAAAAAAAATCATCAAAACATTGCATTTATATTCTTAAGGAATATGGCTTTTCTGTGATGTCTTTGTCTAACTTTGAATATTGGCTTCACAAATAGTTAGAAATGTTTCCTCCTGTTACTGTTTTCAGAGCTGATGAAGGACTAGTACTATTTCACCTTTAAATGTTTGATATAATTCAAACAAACCCTGTCAAGCCATCTGGGCAAGGAATTTCTTTGCACAAAGATTTTTAATTACTAACTCAATTTCTTTGTTTTCATCTATTCAGATTTTTAAAATTTCTTCCTGAGTCAGTTGTGTCTAACAATTTTTCCTATTCATCTATGTTGTTTAATTTTTTGGCAATAAGTTGTAATTTGTAATTCTTTTTTTGTGTGTGTTTCCTTCCTCTTTTTTCATGGTTGGTCTAGCTAAAGTTTTGTCAGTTTTGTTGAGGTTTCCAAAGAACCAACTTTTGCTTGATTTTCCACATTGTTTTCCTATTTTCTGTTTCACTGATTTCCATCCTTATCTTTATTATATCGTTCCTTCTGGTTGCTTTGGACTTAGTTTGTGCTTATTATTCAAATTTACTAATATGAAAGCTTAGGTAATTAATTGGAGCTCTTTCTTCCTTTCAAATATAGGCATTTGAAGCCATAGGTTTACCTTGCAGTACTTTAACTGTATCCCATAAATTTTGATATGTTGTTTTATTTTTACTCAGCTCAAAATATTCATCTCTTATGATTTCTTTAATTCATGGGTTACTTAGAAATGTGCTGCTTAGGGGCACCAGGGTGGCTCAGTCAGTTGAGCATCTGACTTCAGCTCAGGTCATGATCTCGCAGTCCATGAGTTTGAGCCCCACATGGGGCTCTGTGCTGATAGCTCAGAGCCTGGAGCCTGCTTCAGGTTCTGTGTCTCCATCTTTCTCTGCCCCTCCCCTGCTCACACTCTGTCTCTCTCTATCAAAAATAAACAACTGTTAAAAAATATATATATATGCGATTTAATTTCTGAGTATTTGTATATTTCCCAAATTTCATTCTTTTTTTTCTTTTTTAAGTAGGCTCCATGCCCAGCAAGGAGTCCAACACAGGGTGTGAACTCACGATCCCAAGATCAAGACCTGTGCTGAGATCAACAGTCAGATGCTTAACCAACTGAGCCAGGTGCCCCTAAAAATATTTTCTAGGAGCCCCTGGGTGGCTCAGTTGGTTAAGTGTCTGACTCTTGATTTTAGCTCAGGTCATGACCTCATGGTTGTGGGATTGAGCCCCATGTCAGGCACCGTGCTGAGTGTACAGCTTGCTTGGAATTCTCTCTCTCCCTCTCTGCCCTTCCCTTGCTCGCAATTGCGCTTTCTCTCTCTCAAAATAAAATAAACATTAAAAGAGAGAGATGGATTCTACCTATAGGAAGGCTGCAAATTAATGGAAATCAATTAAACCACATGGTAAATGAGAGTTATATGCACATACTACAAAGAACTCACTAAAACACAGAGATGGAGAAAAGAAGAGCAAGTTCCCCCGAATATCCAATATCTGATTTCTAGGAAGTGGAGTGACACAGGAGAACCTTTAAATTTATTTTTTTAATGTTTATTTATTTCTGAGACAGAAAAAGACAGAGCATGAGTGGGGGAGGGGCAGAGAAAGAGGAAGACACAGAATCTGAAGCAGGCTCCAGGATCCAAGCTGTCAGCACAGAGCCCGACGTGGGGCTTAAACTCATAGACTGTGAGGTCATGACCTGAGCTGAAGTTGGAAGCTCAACCAACTAAGCCACCCAGGCTCCCCAATACAGAAGAACCTCTAAAATGGGCTTAGAACTATTAAGAAAAAGGTACTGTCATTTTAAAAAACAACTGAAATTTTATTTTATTATTTATTTATTTTTAATATTTTTTTAAATGTTTATTTATTTCTGAGACAGACAGAGCATGAGTGGGGGAGGGGCAGAGAGAGAGGGAGACACAGAATCTGAAGCACGCTCCAGGCTCCGAGCTGTCAGCACAGCCCCCGATGCAGGGCTCAAACTCACAAACCGTGAGATCATGACCTGAGCCGAAGTCAGTCGCTCAACCTACTGAGCCACCCAGGCACCCCAAAAAACAACTGAAATTTTAAATCTGATTAGCCATTAATATCATGGCTCCTATTCAGGCTGGTCTGGAAGGACAGTTTATTAATCACTAAACTATAGTTTGTTAAAAATAACTGTTATTATAGAAAATATGTTTATTACAATATTGTCATGATTATCACTGACTGTTCAGTGTAATAACAATACCTGAATCTAATTGAAAGACAACTGTGCCTTTTTCTTCTCCTACAATTTCTGGTAACTTTTCATTTCCTGTAGGTTGATAGAAATATTCTGGTTGAGGTGGAACCCACTCTGAAAGAAAACATTAAAAATGTACAAAATAAGAAGCAACATAAAAGGTATTTTATCCAGAACTAATGTAAAATTATATATAATAATTATTATTCATGTGGTTAGTCTGGTTGAATCAAACCAAATTCTCATAGTAAGTCTCCAGTTTGTTTGTAAATTATGTCTTGCTTCTTTCCATAAAGATTATGAGGAGATTTTTAACAAAAAGCATATACAACAAAAATATAAACTTTTTTTTTAAATTTTTTTTTTACCGTTTATTTATTTTTGAGACAGAGAGAGACAGAGCATGAATGAGGGAGGGTCAGAAAGAGGGAGACACAGAATCTGAAACAGGCTCCAGGCTCTGAGCTGTCAGCACAGAGCCTGACGCGGGGCTCGAACTCACAGTGTGTGAGATCATGACCTGAGCCAAAGTCAGCTACTTAACCGACTGAGCCACCCAGGCGCCCCAAAATATAAACTTTAAATAGAAGAGTTAAAAATAAGCCAGAAAGGTCAATATAGTTGATCTACAGTTGCTCTAACAACTCTTCAAAATTTGGCCCTGAACTTCTTTCTCTTTGGCAATTATTTTTAAGATTGTATTTTTAAGTAATCTCTACACCCAACACGGGGCTCAAATTTACAACACTGAGATCAAGAGTCACGTACTCTACTGACTAAGCCAGCCAGGTGCCCAAAAGTTCTTTTTAAAGGCAGGAAAATATGATCAGCTACATAATTTATATTACCATAGAGGAACAAGTATATCAACTATTTCAGAAGAAACAAAGCTTTTTCAGTAACACTCGATTCTAAAAGATTTCTCGTGTGTGACTTGGGCAACTCTCAGTACAGTAGCCATTGATGAAAGCCAACAGCATATAAAGACACAAATGAAATTCAATAATACATTAAAAGGATCATATACATTGATCAAGTGGGATTTATTCCAGGGATGCAAGGATGGTTCAACATCTGCAAATTAGATAATGTGATACACCACATTAACAAAATGAAGGATAACAATCATCAATCATCTTGGCGGATGCAGAAAAACCATTTGGCTAAATTCAACATCCATTTATGATAAAAACTCAACACAGTGGGTATAGAGGGAGCCTCAACATAATAAAGGCCATATATGACAAGTCCACAGCTAAAACCATACTCAAATGTGAAATGTTGAAAGCTTTTCTTCTAAGATCAGGCAAAGGCAAAGATGCTGACTCGTCATTTTTCCTCAACATAGTACTGAAAGTTCTTGCTGAAGTAATCAGGCAAGGAAAAATAAATAAATAAAAGGCATCCAAATTGGAAAGGAAAGTAAAACTGTCAAACTGTTACTATTTGCAGATGACATGATACTGTACATAAAAAACACTAAAGGGGCACCTGGGTGGCTTAGTTGGTTAAGCGTCCCACTCTTGATTTTGGTTCAGGTCATGATCCCAGGGCCGTGAGACTGAGCCCTGCGTTGAGCTCTGTGCTGGGTGTGGAGCCTGCTTAAGATTCTCTCTCTCCCTCTTCATATGCCTCTCTCTCTCTCTCTCTCAAAAACTCCCCCAAATAGTAAAAACTTCATCAAAAAACTGCTAGAACTAATAAATAAATTCAGTAAATATATAGAATACAAAATCACTACAATCAATACAAAAACATGTTGCATGTTTATACACTAGTAATGAACTATCAGAAAGAAATTAAGAAAACAATCCCATTTACAACTGTATCAAAAAGAATAAAATACCTAGGAATAAATTTAACTAAGGAGGTGAAAGACCTGTATATTCAAAACTATAAGACATTAATGAAAGAAATAGAAGACACAAATACATTAGAAGATATTCATGCTCACGTATTTGAAGAATATTTTTAAAGGTCCATACTACCCAAATAAATATACAGATTCAATGCAGTCACTATAAAAATTCTAATGGCATTTTTTCACAGAAATAGACCAAAGAATCCTAAAAGTTCTATGGAACCATAAAGACGCTGAGTAGCCAGAGCAATCTTGACAGAAGAACAAAGCTAGATAGAGACTTCATGCACCCTGATTTCAAACTATATTATAAAGCTACAGTAGTTAAAACAGTATGGTATTAGCATAAAATCAGACACATATATCAATGGAACAGAATAGACAGCCCAGAAGTAAATCCACATATACATGGTCCATTAATTGATGACACAGGAGCCAAGAATATATGATGAGGAAGGACAATCTCTTCAATAAAGGATGTTGGGAAAACTGGACAGTCACATGCAAAAGAATGAAACTGGAACACTGTCTGACACCATACAAATAATTAAACTCAAAATGGATTAAAGACTTGAATTTAAGACCTGAAACCATAAAACTCCTAGAAGAAAACATAGGCAGTAAGCTGCTGGGCATTGGTCTTGGTGATGATGTTTTTTAGGTAGGCTCCATGCCCAATGGGGGGTTGAACTCACAACCCTAAGATCAAGAGTCACATGCTCTACTGACTGAGCCAGCCAGGTGCCCCTTGGTGATTATTTTTTAAATCTGACACTAAAAGCAAAAGCAGCAAAAGCAAAAATAAACAAGTGGGACTGCATCAAATTAAAAAGTTTCTGTGCAGCAAAGGAAATCATTAACAAAATGAAAAGGCAACCCAGTGAATGGGAAAAAATATTTGCAAATAATATATCTGATAAGAGGCTACTATCCAAAATATATAAAGGATTCATACACCTTCATAGCAAACAAACAAGCATTCCAATTAAAAAATGGGCAGAGAGGGGCGCCTGGGTGGCGCAGTCGGTTAAGCGTCCGACTTCAGCCAGGTCACGATCTCGCGGTCCGTGAGTTCGAGCCCCGCGTCAGGCTCTGGGCTGATGGCTCAGAGCCTGGAGCCTGTTTCCGATTCTGTGTCTCCCTCTCTCTCTGCCCCTCCCCCATTCATGCTCTGTCTCTCTCTGTCCCAAAAATAAATAAACGTTGAAAAAAAAAAATTAAAAAAAAAAAACTTCTGTTCCTAGGGAACCTGGGTGGCTCAGTCAGTTAAGCATCTGACTTTGGCTCAGGTCATGATCTCAGGGTTCATGATTTCAAGCCCCACACTAGGCTCTGGGTTGACAGCACAGAACCTCCTTCAGATCCTCTGTCTTCCTCTCTCTCTGCCCTTCCTCCACTCACATGCGTGCTCTCTCAAAAATAAACATGAAAAAAAAACCCCTGCAGTTCTTTACTGCTTCTAATATTATCTTCTGACTGACTAAATATAAAAAAATAAAGACAAAATAAATAATAAAGATGCAACTCATTAAAAAACAATGCTTGGGCCACTTGGGTGGCTCAGTCAGTTGAGTGTCTGACTTCAGCTCAGGGCCATGATTTCACGGTTCGTGAGTTTGAGCCCCGCGTCGGGCTCTTGCTGACAGCTCGGAGCCTGGAGCCTGCTTCAGATTCTGTGTCTCCCTCTGTACCCCTCCCCCACTTGTGCTCTGTCTCTCTTTCAAAAATAAAATAAAACATTAAAAAAAATTTAAAAAAACAATGCTAATTTCTTATCTTTAAAGAGATGGGAAATGATGAGGGTGTCAATTTGGTTTAAACAATAAGGTGCTTGTTATCAAATTTCCTTGAAATTAAAAAGAATTGCCTTTTAAAATATCTAGTGCTGGGGTGCAACTCTTGATCTTGGGATTCTGGATTCAAGCTCCACGTTGGGCATAGTACTTAAAAAAATAAATAAAAATCTAGTGCTTTTGTGGATTACCACTGCAATAACGTGGTTATTTAATTCCAGTTTCCCACCTTTTCCCCCTCTTGGAACTGTATCCAAAATCCTCACAGGAATTTTCTTTGCTTATTTTATACAGAGAAAAGCAAAATCCTATTGTTCAGCCACATCAACTAAGACTTTTATCTAAAAATTGATCTTAGGACTTCTCAGCTATTATACGAACTCAAAATTCATCCTCCATTTCCAAACACCTTAAGAGCAGAATCCTGTGCCCAGTTAAGACACTAAGAAGTTCCCTCTATTTTCAGCTTTATCTCCTGTCTTTCATGCTCAATGCTCCATGGTTGCTCAAACATGCCATGCTCTTCTTCTATGTCCTCTAACTAGAATATTTTCTTTGACCTTCTCAGGAGGATTACTTGTAACTTATCATCCTTCAGATCTCAGTATATGTGTCATCTCCTCTGGGAAACCCTCCCTAATCTTCCAGGCTGGTGTTAAGCGTTCCCAGAGGGACTAAACTCTAAGCAATTGCCTGGTTGTATCTTCAACAACCCCACCAGTATGTGAACTCTCGGTGTCTCCATTTGTTTATCATTATATCTGTAACACCAAGCACTGCACTTAGCAGATGGCAGATGCTTATTAAATATATATTGAATGAATATTATAAGAGGGAAGTGTGAGAATAAGAAACATCCAGTTGTTTATCTAGCAGTCTAAAGCAGAGACATAATGTTTGATAGACGTAGGCATCCCAGCCATTAGAAAAGTCTCCACTTCAATGCAACCCACTTCTGAAACCCTCACATAATGAATGCTGAAGATTGTATCTGCACCAAGAGCTCAAACGTATGACCAGCAATCTCACAAAACTAGTCTCCACCATTTCCACAAAAACACTCCAATAAACTCAAAATACAATTAAAAACAGTCAAAACTGGGACACCTGTGTGGCTTAATGGTCACACATCTGACTTTTGGCTCAGGTCACGATCTCGGAGTTCATGAGTTTGATTCCCACATCAGGTGAGCTCTAGTCCCACTTCGTGTGAGCACAAGCCCTGCTTCAGGCGAGCATGAGCCCTGCTTCTCTTTCTCTCTCTCCCTCTCTTTCTCTGCCCCTCCTGGGATTCTCTTCTCTGCCCCTCTCTCACTTGCACCCTACCTCTCTTTCTCTCTAAAAAAAACCAAAACAGACAAAACTGGGGCGCTTGTGTGGCTCGGTCAGCTAAGTGTCTGTCTGACTCTTGATCTCAACTCAGGTCTTGATCTTCAGGATTGTGAGTTCAAACCCCACACTGGACTGCACACTGGGCTTAAGCCTACTTAAAAAAAAACCAACAAAAAAAATTTAACAACAACAACAACAACAACAACAACAACAACAACAACAAAACAACAGTAAAAACTATGTTCTGGTATGTATAGTGTTCGTCAGCTATACCAAGGCTAGTAAAAATACAACTCCTATGGCACAAAAACAGACACTCAGATCAATGGAACGGAATAGAGAACCCAGAAATGGACCCACAAACGTATGGCCAACTAATCTTTGACAAAGCAGGAAAGAATATCTGATAGAATAAAGTCAGTCTCTTCAGCAAGTGGTGCTGGGAAAACTGGACAGTGACATGCAGAAGAATGAACCTGGACCACTTTCTTACACCACACACAAAAATAAACTCAGAATGGATGAAAGACCTCAATGTAAGACAGGAAGCCATCAAAATCCTTGAGGAGAAAGCAGGCAAAAACCTCTTTGACCTCGGCCGCAGCAACTTCTTACTCAACATGTCTCCAGAGGCAAGGGAAACAAAAGCAAAAATGAACTATTGGGACCTCATCAAAATAAAAAAGCTTCTGCACAGTGAAAGAAACAATCAGCAAAAATAAAAGGCAACCGATAGAATGGGAGAAGATATTTGCAAACGACCTATCAGATAAAGGGTTAGTATCCAAAATCTATAAAGAACTTATCAAACTCAACACCCAAAAAACAAAGAATCCAGTGAAGAAATGGACAAAACACATGAATAGACACTTCTCCAGAGAAGACATACAGATAGCCAACTGACACAAGACAAAATGCTCAACATCATTCATCATCAGGGAAATACAAATCAAACCACAATGAGATATCACCTCACACCTGTCAGAAGGCTAACATGAACAACTCAGGCAACAACAGATGTTGGCAAGGGTGCGGAGAAAGAGGATCTCTTTTGCATTGCTGGTGGGAATGCAAGCTGGTGGAGCCACTCTGGAAAACAGTATGGAGGTTCCTCAAAAAATTAAAAATAGAACTACCCTATGACCCAGCAATTGCACTACTAGGTATTTATCCAAGGGATACAGGTACGCTGTTTCAAAGGGGCACATGCACCCCCATGTTTATAGCAGCACTATCAACAATAGCCAAAGTATGGAAAGAGCCCAAATGTCCATCAATGGATGAATGGATAAAGAAGATGTGGTATATATATACAATGGAATATTCCTCGGCAATCAAAAAGAATGAAATCTTGCCATTTGCAACTATGAGGATGGAACTGGAGGGTATTATGCTAAGTGAAATTAGTCAGAGAAAGACAAATATCATTATGACTTCACTCATATGAGGACTTTAAGAGACAAAACAGATGAACATAAGGGAAGGGAAACAAAAATAATACAACAACAGGGAGGGGCACAAAAACCTAAGAGACTCTTAAATATGGAGAACAAACAGAAGGTCACTGGAGGGATTCTGGGAGGAGGGATGGGCTAAATGGGTAAGGGGCACTAAGGAATCTACTCCTGAAATCATTGTTGTACTATATGCTAACTAACTTGGATGTAAATTAAAAAATAATAATAATAAAATGAAATAAAATAAACAAATGAAAAGATCATAATAGAAAATATCTAAAGATGACATATAAAACATTTAATAAATAAATTCTAATAGTTAAAAAAAGTAAAAAAAAAAAATGTTACATCATGTGATTTTGAGTCAAAAAAAAAATACAATTCCTAAAACTCAATCATATTAATACTGAGGCAGATGTAAGTACTGATATATTTCAGCCTCTAGAAAGGTATCCCTCCATTCCAATAAACCCTGAAGCATTTGAGCTTACACATTGGTGTAACTTTTACTTTGACCAGTGTATATCAGTTTCCCAGGGCTTAATCATTTCAGGATGAGCTAACAGATGTTGAATCTGTCCTGCCTTGTACTTCAGTATGCTGGACTTAATAGGTTCTCATAATAATGTCTGTCAGGACAGCACCGCGACACAGAAGTCACATTACCAATATGATGAAGGTTTTCCTTGATGACCTCACATTCTATTGGCCACCTCGGAGCCTGCAGAGGCCCACTGCTAGAGAAGAAGGTAAAGAGATCTCGGGGTTCTCGAAGACATGGGTTGACTTCACCAAATTCATCATGAAGAAGCTGCCTGCTCTTAAGAAGTGGTGAACTAAGCATAAGAGAATCTGCAGAGAGAAAGGGAATGAGTGAACAGCTTTCCTTTTCTCCTTGGGGACTTTACAGCTCAACTGTGACAACCAAGTAACTTGAAGCACTGTATTAAAATATGAGCACAGGTGCACAATCCTAAGACAGGTGTCTCCTTCAAGAAGGAGATTTAGTCCAAGGCGACAGCATTGACATTATGCAAAGTTAAAATTCTACATTATTAAAATTCTACACAGTCTATTAAATACTTAAATGTAAAGGTTTAGAGTAAGTTAGAAAAAACTTTTTTGTTTTTTAAATCAAATTATGTCATATTATTTTTGCTTAGAGAGAGGCAAAAGAGGAAACTGCATTTCATCCGTTAGCGTTTTAGAGAAAAGTACGTAAGACTTTATTAACAACACTAATAACTATTAACTAATTTGTAGAAATCATCTACAAATTAACTTTCAAATTCAAAATACAATGGTTGGGAGGACACAGAAACTAACGAAGAGGAGCGAGCAGGGGCAGGAGAGAAAGATGAGCTCTTGGGAAAAAGAATGAGAAAGAAAGGAGGAAAAGAGGCTCCCAGGATGGAGAAAAAGAAGAGAAATGAGAGGAAGAAGGCAAAGAAAGGCAAGGAGAGGGGGAAGGAAAGGCCAAAAGCCCCTGGGTGTGGTGAGTGCCAGATCTGGAGGGGAGAGCAGGGAGTGAAGACGTATTTCTGTAAAGCAGCAGCATGAGTTTTCGGGTCTGGAAGGACACGGAATACCTCTGCTCACAGCTTCTATCTGTCTATGCACAGGTGAAGATATACAGGTGGGCCCTAGAAAGAGGAAGAAGGAGGCATGGTTTGTCCTAGGGATCTGTGACTTTCTTTTTTCTTCCCTCTTTCCCTATCCTTTCCATCTTCCACCCCCATTTAGGGCCCCATTTTTCCTTTTCTTCCTCTAAAATTTTTTCTTCTTAATTTCAGGGCCCTGTTTTTTCTGTCTCTTAATTTTTTCCCTAGTTTAATGAGGGGAGGGGGAATCATAAACATTTGAAAAGATGGTAAAGCTGCTCAGCGTTACATCAAGAAATGTAAACCACTATGACAAGGAAATACTACTTTTTTACTTAACAGACACAAAAAGCATTTATGTGTTTTCACATTCATTCTGGCACAGGTGTTAAGTAAACAGGTACTCTCAGAACCTGCTGGCAAGTGGGCAAATCAGTACAAACTTTCTGGAAAGCAGTTTGGCAGTTTATCTAGTAACATTTAAAATACAGAACCATTGATCCAGCAATCCCACTGCTAAGAATTTACTTTACAGATTTTCTCACAAAAATTCATCAAGATACACATACAGGGACGCCTGGGTGGCTCAGTCGGTTAAATGCCCAACTTTTGGTTTGGCTCAGGTCATGAACTCATGCCTCGTAGGTTCAAGCCCCATGTCGGGCTCCGTGCTGATGGTGCGGAGCCTGCTTGGGATTCCCTCTCTTTCCTTCTCTCTCTGCCCCTCCCCTGCTTGCTCGCTCTCTCAAAATAAATAAATAAACTTAAAAAGAAAAAAACTACACATACTAAGACGCTTACTGAAGCAATGTTCAAATAACAAAAATGTGGAAACAACGAAAACATCAAAAGGGAAGTTAAAATAATTATGACATATTAATCAGGTGGAATACTGTAGGTGCCCTTAAAAAAGACGAGGTAGGGATGCCTGAGTGGCTCAGTCGGTTAAGCGTCCAACTTTGGCTCAGGTCGTGGTTTGTGAGTTCAAACCCCATGTCAGGCTCTGTGCTGACAGCTCAGAGCCTGGAGCCTGCTTGGAATTGTGTTTCCCTCTCTCTCTGCCCCTCTTTCACTCATGCTCTCTTTCTGTCTCTCAAAAAATGAATAAACGTTAAAAAAAAAAAAAAGATGAGGTAAAAAATTGTGTGTGTGCTCATTTGAAAAAGCTCTGTAAGGTGTATTATTAAACGGAAAAAAAAATCAAAGTTATAGTATTATAGTATTGTGTATAGTATCCCCTGTGAGTAATTAAAAAGACAAGAATACACAGATATGCGAGGATATATGAAAAGAATTAAGACAATAATGGCTTTATCAGGAGTAGGGCACGGAGGGCTTTTAGTTTTCCTTTTTTTCTGCCATTTGAATTTGCAACTTTACACATATATTCCTTTTCTTTTGTTTTATTCATTTACTTTCTTTAATGCTTATTTATTTTTGAGACAGAGAGAGAGTGAGAGAGAGAGACAGACAGAGAATGAGTGAGGGAGGGGCAGAGAGAGAGACACAGAATCCAATGCAGGCTCCAGGCTCTAAGCTGTCAGCATAGAGCCCGATGTAGGGCACCAATTCACGAGCCATGAGATCATGACCTGAGCCAAAGTTGGACCACTTAACTGTAACTGACTGAGCCACCTAGGTGCCCTTATTATTTTTTCTTCTTTTTTTAAATAAGCAGATTGTATTGTAACCCATTCCTTTTTCTCTTTGTTCTTTTCTGGTTAAAAAACCAACAGCATAAAAATACTTTGCTACAAAGATGATGCAACGATCAAAACAGGAAAAAAAGTCTGGAGTCTGGTTGCTCTAAAGATCATTTTTCCTTAATACCACTGAGATTCTCAATTTACTATAAGGATCATGCATTTACAGCTGCATTGTCCTGTGAGGACTACCCCTTACTGTGAACAACGTGGACAGAAGCAGTAAGGCTGAGATGAACTTATCGTAGGAGGAGACTTCTATAAGTCCACCCACACGTTCCTGTGCACATCCTATTATCAATTACACTCTAAACCTCATTCACATTGTTGCCTCTACCAGCTGATTTTGCATTCATGTTTTTTATTCTATTGAGCCTGGCAATCATTTCTTATGAATGTTATCTTGAGTGTCAGTTAAATGGGGCAGGAGGAAACTGAAGGGTGTGGGGCAATCAGCTGGCTCCTAAGCCATCCCACCCAGATGAGTCTCCTTTGCTCAACCCCTGCCTTTCTACTCCCTGTCAGGAGCCCTGGGACACAGAATGGAAGAGACTTCAGGGCACTGGGATGTGCGCAGACATAGATCTGAAAATAGAATTGCTGCGTCAAGGGTCATGCACTGTACTAAATTTCCCAGGTAGTGTTAAATTGCCTTCCTAAAATAGTCTACCTGTTCACATCCCTGACAGCAGTGGAGGAGTGTTCCCCCATACCCTGACCTATATATACTAGGTGTCATTAAAAAAAGCTTTTTTTCCCAAATCCCATAATTAAAAAAACGGTACCTTGACATTTTAATTTGTATCTTTAATTGGACGTGAAATCGAGCATCTTTCCATAAGCCTGTCGACTGTATTTGTTTTTAGGAAAGGCTTGCTCATGTCTTTTTCTGCTTTGGTTGTCTTTGACCATTTTCCTTTCTGGTCATCTTTTACATATTGATTTGTAAGAGCCTGTTATGTTAAGGACTCTAATCCTTTGACATATTTGTCGCAAACTTTTTCTTTTTCAGTTTGTTATTTTGCTTTCTTCACAGTATTTTATGGCTTTTGAGTCGTGTCATTCACAGGTTTTAACTAGAAAAAGGGCACAATCAGACTTGCATATAAAAAAGAATAATGCTGTGTGGAAAACAGACTGAAAGGGGTTAGCATGAAACAAGAGAAGAATTCAGGAGACCAAGTACTGGGGCTGTTTCAATAATGAGAAATGACGGCAGCTTGAACTGGGATCAGGGGAGGATATGGGGAAAAGAAAAGTGAATTGACTTTTGGTTGCATATGTATTGAGGGAGAAATTCAACTGCACACCTGCCCTTAGATTCCAGAAGGAACCTATAAAATCCTTGTGAAAACTTATTTTTTGCTTAAGCTAGCTGAAATTGGTTTCCACCATTCTTTTTTTTTTTTAATTTTTTCTAATGTTTATTTTTGAAAGAGAGAGAGAGAGAGAGAGAGAGAGAGAGACCGACCATGAGTGGGAGAGGGGCAGAGAGAGAGGGAGACAGAAAATCTGAAGCAGGCTCCAGGCTCTGAGCTGTCAGCACAGAGCCTGACATGGGGCTTGAACCTGTGAACTGTGAGATCATGACCCGAAATAAAGTTGGAAGGTTCAACTGGCTGATCCACCCAGGAGTCCCCTGGTTTCCACCACTATTATGCAAACTGCCTTAACAAATACATCCATCAAATCTGTGTAAAAATCAATGTGCTCCTCTTGACCAAAGAGTCTTAACAAATTTTCCAACAATTTGAAGAAAAAAATAATCCAGAAGGTATAGTATTTTAATTTCAAACCTATACTCCAAAGTGGATCTAGATAGAACATTTTTGAGTGATGTCAGGAAACAGTGGCCGAGGCTGCTTCTCTGGCTTCTCTCGAGTTAGGCCATGTTCTCCTCAATACCTGAAGGAGTTGCTCAAGGCAACTGAATTCTGGGGTTCACAGACACTGATTTTTAAAAAAAAAATTTTTTTTTTTAATGTTTATTTATTTTTGAGACAGAGAGAGACAGAGCATGAATGGGGGAGGGGCAGAGAGAGAGGGAGACACAGAATCTGAAACGGGCTCCGGGCTCTGAGCTGTCAGCACAGAGCCCGACTCGGGGCTTGAACTCACGGAACGCGAGATCATGACCTGAGCCAAAGTCGGCCGCTCAACCAAATGAGCCACCCAGGGGCCCCCACAGACACTGATTATTACTCACACAGAAGCTTCTCCTTTTGCAGAGGGTCTGGTATCATACCCTGTCTTTCTCCAAAAGAGCCACTCAACAGGTATCGAGGATTATTCTTCCAAACATGCTGGTGTGTAGCTGAGGTTGGTAAACTACCTCTGTGACCTATGAATAGACAATTAAATAAAGGTGCTGGAAGGCTAGTTCATCACCTGTAACATCTAGGTTAATACCAAAACCACGACCACTACCAAACCCGCCACTACTTCTGTCACCACCCATCACCCACGGCAGGCTTTTACAATGAACATGTCCTATTTTCCAAAAAGCTTTCATATTCCAATTTACGTGAGCTAAGCATCATTTTCTCCATTTTACAGTGAGGAGAGACTTGAGAAGCAGCATGGTACAGTGGAAAGAGAAAGGCGCCCAAAACTGCTTTGTCTTGAGGGCTCTTGAATCTGGCTAACTGGAAATCCAGTTTTCTTTTTATTTATTTATTTATTTATTTATTTATTTATTTATTTATTTTAATTTTTTTTTTCAACGTTTATTTATTTTTGGGACAGAGAGAGACAGAGCATGAACAGGCGAGGGGCAGAGAGAGAGGGAGACACAGAATCAGAAACAGGCTCCAGGCTCTGAGCCATCAGCCCAGAGCCCGACGCGGGGCTCGAACTCACGGACCGCGAGATCGTGACCTGGCTGAAGTCGGACGCTTAACCGACTGCGCCACCCAGGCGCCCCTGGAAATCCAGTTTTCAACAAATTACCACTTTATTATTATTTTTTAAATGTTTATTCATTTTTGAGAGAGAGAGAGTGTGCGCAGGGAAGGGGCAGAAAGAGAGGGAGACACAGAAGAGAGGGACAGGCTCCAGGCTTCGAGCTGTCATCAAAGAGCCCGATGTGGGGCTCAAACCCACGAACTGTGAGATCGTAACCTGAGCCGAAGTCGGACACTTAACCAACTGAGCCACCCAGGTGCCCCACAAATTATCACTTTAAAAATGAAACAGTTAATAAGAAAGTTTAACAAGGTTGATAGAAATAAAATCAATATTGAAACTTAATTTTATTTCTAGATACTAGGAACAAAGAGAATCAAAATTTAAAAAGATACCATTTATGGTAGTCTAACGATACAAAGTCCCATGACGAATTTACAAATCTTTATTGGGAGACACCTATGTAGACGAAGAAACAGAGTATATTCATAGATTGCTGAACCAGTATCAGAAAATTCTCACTTCTTCTGAAATTTGATCTACAGATTCAATACAATGGAAAAGGTAAGAACAGCCAAGAGACTTGTGGACAAGATGCAGGACATGTCTTTCCAGATTATCAAGACTATTTAAATGCCATATGGTATAATTAAGAAAGGGTGGTGGTATTGGCCCAAGGATAGACAGACTCTTGTATACACACTCAAAAGAGGTGACACACAGCAGCACAGCAATGGAGAAAGGAAGTACTTTTCACTTCCCTTCACCTTTCCCTTATAGTGCTAGAAAAATTCTCCATTAGTTCATCCAAGTGCAACTCTTCCAGTTAATCAAACCATTTACTCCATGAAGGGAGAAAAGGTGATGCTAGGTAAGAGTGAGATATTACCTTTAAAGTAGCCATAGTATTGAAGATGATGGTACATAAAGTCTTCATAGGGATCAGGAAGAGTCTGTGAAAGGAAAAGTCATCTCAATCACGAAAGTCCTTTCAAGTAATATTGAACTCTTAACAAAAGGCACACAAAAAGTGTTTGTTGCAAAGGACAGTATACCCAAGGATTCTGTAAACAAACCGAGTGAAAGACATTCATGCAAATTATTCTATCTTGGGGATCAAGATCTCCTGCCGGAAAAAGGTGCCACCAGAATATACCTTCTGATATAGAAGTACTGGATTTCTGTGGAGTTCCTGGAGAGGGGAGTGTACCAACCTCCTGCTTTACCTCTGTTTCCAGTGCTGGGAACATGTTACTTCTGCATTCTATGCTGAAGACAAGTCAGTGACACCGGCATCCAGCCACAACCCCCGCCCGATTTCCAAAAGGGCAGCTGATTACACAGAAGCTAAAACACCAGAACAGGACAACTGAAAAAAACTGCCGATATTCTCCCCCACCCTCCTCCACCTGCGCGGCTCTCACGCGAATTTTAGGAAACCCTGCCGCATCGCTCCCTCTTCCCGGCCAACCCAGCTTCTCACACATACAAGCACCTGGCTACTGGTTCCCAGTCTGAGGCTCGGAGGCACACCTGAGGAACTAGGGAGGGCGGTTTGTCTTCCAGCCTCTGCCTCCGGAGGCGCCTGGACCTTTGCTGGTCTCATGCTTCCTCTCCGAGGAGGGAGATGCCCACCACCAGGACGCAACAGGAAAGTGAAAGAATTGCGAATGGGGGGTGGGGGGTAGATGGATGCGACGGAGTCGCCTCGGGGTAGAGAAGGAAGGTCAGGGGCCCGCAGTGTGGGCCCGCGAAAACGGGACCCAGGGGTTCAGGGCTTTCTGGTGCTGGAGAAGGAGGTGAGGGGCAGTTTCCCGAAGAATAGGGGCGGGGGCGTGGAGATTTCCTAGAAAGGCAAGGGAAGGGTGCGATCGCCTCCGCTCTCCGGCCCGTCCCGGGCAAAGGAGCCTAAGCCAGGCGGGAGGCCACCTCACTGCAGGGACAGCTACCGAAACGCTCAGCGCCCAGAGAACAGCCCAGAGAACACGCTTGCAGCACTCGCCCGCCGCGGCTTTCTGTTGCTAGGGCCCCGGTAGCCTAGCAACGACGGAGCGGAAGTGGGAGAGCAGGGTGGCCGGACGCTTCCGGGGAGCGAGGCCCCGCCTCCAGGGTATGAGGGAGGAGCCTAGAAAAGGTGGAAGACTGGCCAGCCTCCAGCTCTTCACACTGATTCCTCCTTTCAGTTGCAGCCCCGCTTCTGGGGAACCAAAATTAGACCGGTGAATACAGTATCAGTTAGCAGGCCTCAAAAGTAATTCCAGACTTCTTTGCCATTCCTTAGGTTTAGGTAACTGGTAAGTGTTGCTCAGATGGAGCGGATTCCCCTTTTCTTTGACCTTATAGTCTCACCAGCCCATAGCTAGAATTGAAAAATTACAAAACTGAAACCACACATTTTGACCATGGAATTATCGGACTTTAGAAAGTGCTCCATTCTGTTAAGATAATGACAAACGTACTGGTGCTCTGCAACAACTCCTACACGTCTAGAGAACTGCTAGGGAGTTAAAAGCTTTGCTAGTTGGTAGCTTTTCTAGAAATTTGCTCTAGTAAAATTATAAGAAAAAGTTTATATACAAAATGTCACCCCAACACTTGCATTAATCGTAAATAAAATAAAACACACTGATATACAGGACACCCAGTAGGCAAAACTCCTATGCATATAAATGTACTGGAATAAAAATCAAACTATTAACTGTTGTCTTTGGTTAATTTTATATGAATATAACCAAAGTAGAGGTCACTTTTATAGTCAGAGGGAATAAAGCAATCTTAAAATGTTAACCACATTACATCATTTCCAGGATTTTAGGTCAAACGTTAGCTAATATTATAGTATACAAGCTCCAAAATTTAAGTCACAGAGTACCTTCTGGGGCTAGAAGCCTGTTTTCTCACCGTCCCCACAGCTCTCCCACCCACAAATGACTCAAGATCCTGCTGGTCTTTTTCCCAAGAGCTGTTCTCTTCAGTGTTTACACATGCGTTATGCTGTATTTGATAAATGACAAGTATGACTGGACTTAAAGTCTTGATTGTACAATCATGATATAACAGGCTTGGAAGAGCAAGGATAACCAATCAGAAGTATAAAAAAAGCTTTATTAGTGCATATATACAAATTTACAAGGTCAGAAACTGGAGAAATACAAACAGCTTTAAAACACAATTTGCCTTTTCTTCAGTTTAAAGTGACTTTTACCTGATTGTGATACAATAGAAAGTACAGAACAGTAAACTGCTTTTTAAATACTGGAATTTTATGGAGAGTACATTCACATAAAAGGGAGGTGAATTTTGGAACAAGGTTAAGACAATGGAGACACATTAATACATACAGTGGCTCTTGTTACATTTACTGCCACACATGTGAGGGGGGAAATCCTCAAAATTAAAGATATGAACACCTGCTGCTGCCTGTATTGAGATTTAAATATGCCACTAGTGTGTGAAATGACTGAGCTATCAGTTCTAGAATCTGTGAGAATCCTCTAAAGAGTGTGGCCATCTGTCAGCACAAGGTAAACACCTCAATATACCTCAGCACTTCAGGGGTGGCAGGCTAGAAGAAGACGTCAGAGATTCCGATAATCCCAGTTAAGCAAAACAGAATACAGAGCTGCCTTCTTAATTGCACTTGTTCTGGAGTAGAAGTTAATGAGAGAGAGCCACACTAGGAACTAAATGAGCCTCTACTAGACAGGAAAGTCCTTCACTTTTTGTCAGTGAGTCCTCCACTGAGGTATTTATACTCATGAACCACATGTTCCCAATCAGAGGTTAATGTACCTAATACGCTGAGTTTGCCAGTGTGAAAATAAAGGCAGCCATGTCAAAGCATTCAGTCAACCTCACCTCACCCTTCAGCAAAACAGAAAAATTACATTTCACAAATGTGAAAACTTTGTATGTCTATGCTTTTGCCCAGGAAATTTATATGCTCTCCCTCATAACATTTAGTTTACTGACGACAGTAAAACTGGTTAAGACTCTGAACTGAATGCACAAAAAAACAAACAAACAAAAAAACCTATAAAAAAAGCACCCCCACCCCACCCCAAACTATGTGTTTGGAGCCATTTTCCTTCTCTTCAGTCTTGCTCGCCAATCCTCAGGAAGCGCTTCAAAATTAGCGTTTCTCTCTGCCATGCCACTGTGAAAACAACATACAGATTATTCACTGGAAAGAAAAAATATGAAACTGTTTATTTCCTAACAAAAGCCACTGCCTAACACTGAAAATCTGACCCATCACAACTACGTTCATTACAATGCTTCAAAAGTTTCTCAGGAGTGCCTGGGTGGCTCAGTCAGTTAAGCGTCCAACTCTGGATTATGGCTCAGGTCAGGAGGTCAAGAACTGAGATCAAGCCTCTGCAATGACGTCTCCTTCCTCCTCTTTCTCTGCCCCTCCCCCAGTCACACTCATTCTCTCTCTCAAAAATAAAGTTTTAAAGAAAAGTTTCTCAGCTAAGTACCAGCATATTCTTCATCAAATTTCTTAATTCTGATGGGTCAACCAAAGATATACTCTCTCTACAGTTTTAGGGATACGTGAGTGCATGCTTAGTTTTATCTATCTCCAGTAACCATTAAAGTCACATTGAAGGGGGGCGCCTGGGTGGCGCAGTCGGTTAAGCGTCCGACTTCAGCCAGGTCACCATCTCGCGGTCTGTGAGTTCGAGCCCCGCGTCGGGCTCTGGGCTGATGGCTCGGAGCCTGGAGCCTGTTTCCGATTCTGTGTCTCCCTCTCTCTCTGCCCCTCGCCCGTTCATGCTCTGTCTCTCTCTGTCCCAAAAATAAATAAACGTTGAAAAAAAAAAAAAAATTTAAAAAAAAAAAAAATAAAGTCACATTGAAGGAATACAACAATTCTTGTGAAAGTTTTTCTTAGCCCCAAGGAGTTACAATTCTTTAGGAAAGATATATTTTAACCTTCAACTTACTATCAAAGACCTTTGGATATAATGTTTTTGAAATTCTCTTTCGAACAGTTCTAACTATTTGTAAGCATTGCTATCTCATAGCTTCTTCAATCATCTTCAAAATACGTTAAACTCAGACACTATAATTACTAGAACGGGTGCATTGGATCCATTTTATAAATCTTTATAAATCTAAAATAATCTAAATACAGTATCTTTTGTGATTCCCCACCTATCATTTTGAAATAGTTTCCTATTTCATTATTGTAGGAATTAATCATTACTCAATTCCCAGCAATACCAAAAAGACTAAAATAATAAGAAAACCAAGTAACAGAATCGCCTACAAGGATGAGGCAAAAGCACAAATTGTCAGTAACAGCATCCCCAGCTTTCTTATTGTGTTGCCCCCAAAAAGCATGTTAACCTTTCAAGGAAGTAAAAGAGTCTGGAGGCAACATCTTCATTCATAGTACGCCCCCCCATACTATTACTATTTGTAAGTAAGCTCTATGCCCCAAGTGGGGCTTGAATTCGTGACCCCGAGATCAAGAGTTGCATGCTCTACCGACTGAGCCAGCCAGGTGCCCCTGCTTTGCTTTGCAAGTATTAAACAAACCAAAAGATAAAAGCAAACAGACAGTGGCACTGTACATTCTAATAATTATGATGGTAAAACTTATTGGGTAAGTAACATTTCAGACTATGGGTATGAAGAGGACCACATCCTAGATGAATTTTCTCAAATTTGAGATTCATGTGTGAACGGTGTATCTCTAACAAAAAAAGAAGTATAATTTTCTCATTAAAAAGGAACACCACCACCCAATTATTTTGTAACAAGAATCAGGACTGGGGTGCCTGGATGGCTCAGTCAGTTAAGCACTGACTTCAGCTCAGGTCATGATCTCAGGATTTGTGAGTTCGAGTCCCACATCAGGCTGTGGGCTGACAGCTCAGAGCCTGGAGCCTGCTTCGGATTCTGTGTCTCCCTCCCTCTCTGTTCCTCCCCTGCTCATGCGCTCTCTCAAAAATAAATATTAACAAAAAACAAACAAACAAAAAGAACCAGGACTATGTCATTTCCCTAAAATGACACATGACAGGAATCCTTCAGGTTTTATGATGCTGTATGCTAAAATTCATTTCAGAGGGTTTATAAGTAGACAAATGCTGAAAGCAGGTATATGATGACTGCAGAAATAGATATTTTAGGAACAAAAAACCTCTTACAGTGACCATTCTAATTGGTGTTTACATATCTAAAACTAAAAATGCCTTCAATTAGGAAACAAAAGATGGCTATCCTCTTCCAAATGGTTTCGTTAAGTATTACATTTATGAATGTTGCAAATGTTAAGAACCAGAAGCAATGATAAGCTAGAACCTATCAAAGATGAATCTGAAATATGGCAGCACTATTTATGAGATGAGTATCTTCCAGATTATGGTCTAACAAGTAAACAATTAGTTGCATCCAAAGAATGTTACTCATTTTAGCCTGGACACCTTTAAAACCAAGAAAATAAAGAACAAATTTTGAGTTAGCTATGCTTAAATTCTTAGAAAAATCTCTAATGAAGTTTTCTCCCCTTCCCTTTTTAAATCCTTTTTTAAGTAAGCTATGCACTCAAAGTGGGGCTTGAACAGGGGCGCCTGTGTGGCTCAGTCGGTTAAGCGTCCGACTTGGGCTCAGGTCATGACCTCACGGTTCAAGATTTCAAGCCCCACATCAGGCTCTTGCGCTGACAGCTCGGAGCCTGGAGCCTGCTGTGGATTCTGTGTCTCCCTCTCTCTCTGCCCCTCCCCCACTCCCATTCTGTCTCTCTAAAAAATAAATAAAATATTAAAAAAATAATAATAAAAGTGGGGCTTGAACACAACCCCAAGATTAAGAGTTGCATTCTCTACTGACTAGCCAGCCAGGCACACCCCACCCCCTCCCTTTAACTTCTGTAAATTATTTGCAAAATAAATTTTTAAATATTTATTTTGAGAGAAAGGGCATGCATGCAAGTATGAGAGGGGAAGAGAGCAGAGAGAGAAAGAGAGAATCCCAAGTAGGCCCTATCAGTACAGAGCCCAACGTGGGGCTCTATCCCATGAACCGTGCAATCATGACCTGAGCTGAAATCAAGAATCAAGATGCCTAACCGACTGGGCCACCAGGTGCCCCTGTAAAATAATTTCAAAAAAAATTTATGAAAGGGTCTATTGGATCTACATGGTAAGTGGGACAGGTATTTTTCCTGGTATGCTAAGACAGGTATGTTAAAGACAGTCTTTTTGCTTAAGAGAAACAATCAGTAGGATAAAGTATTAAAACTGTTATCTCTGGGATGCCTGGATAGCTCAGTCGGTTAAGTGCCCGGCTTTAGCTCATGTCATGATCTCACAGTTTGTGGGTTTGAGCCCTGGGTCTGGCTCTGTGCTGACAGCTTAGAGGCTGGAACCTGCTTTGGATTCTGTGTCTCCCTCACTCTTGGCCCCTCCCCCACTCATATGGTCTTTCTCTCTCAAAAATAAACATTAAAAAAAATTTTAAACTCTTGATATCTATAATTTTGAAAAAGGGTAGATCATAATTCTCACAGGGAAATAATCATTATAAATTATAAACTTTTAGATAAAGGTTCGTAAAATATATCAAAAATTAAGGATTGTGATTTAAAGAGTATGACTGCTGCTTTAAAACCACCACCATAACCCACTCATCTGGGGGCTTTTGTTTACCTGACCAGCTGCTGCTGTTTCCACTCTTCGATTCGCTTCTGTGCAGTTGATTCCCGGTCCTCTTCACTGGAACTAGAGTTCTCCTCTTCATCTAACTCACGCTGGATACTCTGCCACTTCTTTACCAAAGACGGCATTTTGGTTTTACTCTTCTTTGCCTAGAACAAAGGGTAAAGGTCAGAAGGAAGAAAATACATAAAATATGGAAGTAAGATCCACACAAGATCAAGGTTCTTCTTACATATAAGGAATAAGTAAACTTTAAAATCAAAAGGACCGGGGCGCCTGGGTGGCGCAGTCGGTTAAGCGTCCGACTTCAGCCAGGTCACGATCTCGCGGTCCGTGAGTTCGAGCCCCGCGTCGGGCTCTGGGCTGATGGCTCAGAGCCTGGAGCCTGTTTCCGATTCTGTGTCTCCCTCTCTCTCTGCCCCTCCCCCGTTCATGCTCTGTCTCTCTCTGTCCCAAAAATAAATAAATGTTGAAAAAAAAAAAAAATTAAAAAAAAAAAAAAATCAAAAGGACCAAAAAAAAAAAAAAAATCAAAAGGACAGAAACACAAAAAATAAATACTATTATAAATTCTTGCCCGAAATTTCTACCAACTATAAATCTAATTAATGCTTGGTCAAAATTCTAAAAACTGGAAAAAAAAAAACACCCATAAATGTGTTTTTATAAAATTAGGTCAGAAAAATTTCCTTCAGCCTCATTATTCTATGGAATTCAAAACTGTTGCCCTTATCTCAGAATTACAGTGTTTCCTCTTGCAAATTTTAACTAAATGCAGTGTTCACATTAAGTAAAATAGAGCTGAGAAACAAATGACCAGCTTTCCTGGAAAGAGCAACAAAGTCAATTAACAACAAATATTTACAAAGCAAGATGTATCAAAATATTAATGATAAGAATGGTTCTAAGAGGAGATAGAATAAAATTTTTTTGGCTCATCTTCATTTTCTAATTTTTTTCTATAGTAAGTATTTACTTTCAGAGTAAAAAAAATCTTGTGAAAGTAGCAAAAGTAGGCCTACATATATCCAACACGGTTTGCTCTATCACTATCATCAGGCTTCTGATCAATGGCACCCTAGCAAAGAGGCCTTCCCCGACCAACCTAACTGGAAACAGCACCACCTCCCAAAGACCGCTTTCTATCCTGACACTGCTTGTTTTTTCTCACTGCATTTTAAAGCACCAAACATGTATGCATTTGCTTATCTGTCTCCCCAACCCCATTCCCCCACTTCTTTGGTTTGTATTCTTTTGTATTCCCCCACAAACATTTGATTCACTTCTGCATCCCCAGCTTCTGGGGAGAATGCCTGACAAATAGTATGCCTTAAAAATATACTTGTTGAGGGGCACCTGCATCTGGGTGGCCCACTCAACTCAGTTAAGCATCCGGCTTTGGCTCAGTTCATAATCTCACAGCTCATGAGTTAGAGCCCCCACATCAGGCTCTGCGCTAACAGCTTGGAGTCTTGGAGCCTTCTTCGGATTTTCCATCTCTCTCTGCCCTTCCCCTATTCATTCTTGCACACTCCCTTCTCAAAAATAAATAAGTAAATAAACATTAAAAATAAAAACAAAAAAACCTGATGTTAAAAAAATAAATAAAACCAAAAACCAAATTTGTTGAATCTGTGATTAGTTATGTGAAATTCAAAGGCTCCTGTATCAGACATGGGGGGAAACATGTTTTTTATCCCTATATTTTGAAGAGCTATGTACTTGAAGACCTGACCAGGTTACACTAGAAACACAACAAGCATTTGAGTGGTAGGTGTGATTAACTGCTACTGGGCTCATCTTGGACCAGGTATGGGGGCCCACCCTGTTTTTCCTGCCTGCACTTGAGAGATATTTCTTAATTCCCCAAAATCTGAGAAAGTAAGTTTTAGATTTTCAGTCTTTCTTCTATTACTTTGCTCTCTGCTCAATACCATATTTTGACTATAACGGACAGTTCTTAACGTTCTGGAGAACTGAGTGCTCCATCTGTTGTGTTTACACCTTTAGCCCCACACACCCCCACACTCCAGGCTGTCATTTCACCTGTGGCTCAGCCTCACACACTGCATACACAACCTGCCAACAAGCTCCAAAACAGCCCACCTGGGGTTAGCATGGAACCATACGTGTAAAAAGTAACATGAACTAATAACAGTCATAAGTGGACAGAGGGCTCGGTGAGATATGACCTCTCACTGAACACTGTCAAACATGACTAAAATCCAAAGCTCTAGGTAGTCACTGTTGTTTCCTTTTGACTTCTATGGGTTTTGTGAAAAAAAATTTTATCACAGTTGATTCGTCATGGGAAAATAAGTTGTTTTATAAGTTATTTATTGCCAATCACATCCAAAACCATGGATAAAGAATTATACTGGCTGTTTTTTTCTTTTTTTAAAGTTCATTTATTTTGAGAGAGATAAAGTGCAAGTTAGACAGGGGCAGAAAGAGGGGGAAAGAATTCCAAGCAGGCTCCGCACTATCAGCACAGAGCCCGACACGGGGCTTGAACACAAGAACCATGAAATGATGACTGGAGCCAAACTTGGACACTTAACCAACTGAGCCACCCAAGGGCCCCTGCAATGGCTGTTCCAGCACATTTTTACAGGGGAACAGGCAGTAAGATGAATAAAGATCCAATGGCTAGGACTTGTTTTCTAGCCTTTTTTTTTTTTTTAAGGGCACTTGGTATTTTTAATTTTTTTTTTAACATTTATTTGAGAGAGAGACAGAGCGTGAACAGGGGAGGTACAGAGAGAGGGAGACACAGAATCTGAACCAAGCTCCAGGCTCTAAGCTGTCAGCACAGAGCCCGATGCAGGGCTCGAACCCACAAACCTTGAGATCATGACCTGGGCAGAAGTTTGGTGCTTAACCGACTAAGCCACCCAGGCGCCCCTAGGACACTTGATATTTTTAATAAATGTTTTACTTTATTCTTGAGAGAACACATGCAGGGGAGGAGCAGAGAGAAAGGGGGACAGAGGATCTGAAGCAAGCTCTGCTGTGGAGCTTGGACTCATGAACTGTGAGATCATGACGTGAACCAAAACCAAGAGTCAGACACTTAATCAACTAAGCCATCCAGGCGACCCTAGCTTATTTTCTAGTAAGCTGCACACAAAATTCTTCAGCAACAAGATTGAAAACATGCATTTCAAATATTCTTGAACATCCAAGGAAGTAAGTATATTATTTTATATTCTTTTAAAACGGCCTGTAACAAGAAAGATAAGATTAATGTTGTTTTAATATGAAGTACATAAAAATGACATATTAACAAATTAGAATTCTGGATTTCCTAAAGTATTATTTACAAAACCATTAAAGAATGACCGGCTAAGAAATTACTTACTGCATGAAATCTTTGGAGAATTGGAGAAAGAGTGTCAAGGAAGGCTTCATACAAGAAATGATTCCCCAGCACTGGTTGTTCTAACATTTAATTGTGTAAAGAACAAAAAGTAGTGGGACTGGTAGACAAAGCAAAGATATGGAGGTGGTAAACAGTATGCTGGCTCAGGAGAACCATATATGCTATAGTATAGACCTTGACACTATATTAAAGACAGTGTTCTAATTGTTATCATTGACTTCCATAATATTTACTTCGTTTCCAGATAATTTCTGAAACCAGAATACTAACTTGGACAAGGGGTTTCAAGTGGAATCACATGGCCTATTCTGTGTGAACACATATCTCATTCAGTAAGGTTCCTTTAACCATGGTAAGGCAAATGAATTTGCCCTGCTGATCCCTGGAAAAATGATTCTGGTTCAGGCAGATAAAGTGCCAACACAGAGAAAAAGCTGATGAGAAACTTTGGGTAATCAGGGCATACAAAAGTGGCCACTGAATGTGATGTGACATCAGTAAAATGGAAGACCATGAAGCTCCAGGCCCCGTTTCCCCAAGGAAACATTATGAAAACAAATACAGACTAAAATCGCTTTATGGGAACTCTGGAAACAAGTTGAAGATCTTCTGGAAACAAGTTGAAGATCTGCAGCAAACAAGAGAACACTCAATCAAGAAGCCACACTGAGACACCTGCCTAGCTCAGTAGGTAGAGCATAGGACTCTTGATCTCAGGGTTTTAAGTTTGAGACTCATGTTAAGTCTAAAGAATACATAAAAATAAAATCTAAAAAAAAAAAAGTCACACTCAAAACGGTAGGAGATTTTGTGACATGTTTGCTTGCCTTTGCACCACCCTCTCCTGTGTGGTTGGGATGAAACAGCCCAATTCTCAGTTCCCTACCTGAGGAGGGAAGGAAAAGAGTAAAATATTCTCTCTTCTGTCTGTGGCTGCCTGAAGGACTGGTTTCGGTACATTGACTAACTTGGAGCTCAAGCAGTAATGGCAGCATATTTTGAATCTCAGGTTGGAAGCCCTGAAAGGCAGCGGCAGGTACTGCAGCATTGTGAAAACCACAGGGAAACTGCAGTCTTGTGGATACCTAGGAGCAGAGATTACGGGCAGAAGAATACTAAACAACATATAAAGCTCCTCGGAAAAAAGAAGGTGTAAGACAGGAAGATGAAAATTAGGGGCATCTGGGTGGCTCAGCTGATTGAGCACCCGGCTCTTGGTTTCAACTCAGGTCATGATCTCATGATTTGCAGGTTCGAACTTCACGTCCAGCTCTGTGCTAACAGCAAAGAGCCTGCTTGGAATTCTCTCTCCCCCTCCCCCGCACACAAGTTCTCTCTCTTTCCAAATACATAAACTAAAAAAACAAAATAATAATAATAAATTAAATGTATACAGATGGGGGGCCTCTTGGGTGGCTTAGTTGGTTGAGTGCCTGACTCTTGATTTTGGCTCAAATCATGATCCCAGGGTCATAGAACTGAGTCCTGTGTCAGGCTCCGCACTGAACCTGGGACATGCTTAGGATTCTCTGTCTCCCCCCTACCTCTCTCTCATGCTTGCACACTCTTAAAAAAAAAAAAAAAAAAAAAAAAAATCTACACAGGGGATACAGATGCCCAGAAAAGGCCCAAAGAGATCTAAACCTTCATGCTGGGCTTCTTAATGAAGGTCTTTCTACAAAGAGAATGCATGTGCAAAGACTGGGAGAGACAGTTGTTTTGCCAAATGCCTAATTTTCAACAAAGAAAAAAAATCACAAAGCACAGATGAAACTGGAAAACATGTCCATTCAAAGGAACAAAATAAATCTCTAGAAACCAACCATAAATACATACTTCAGACTCACTAAAGACCTTAAAACAGTTGTCTTAAATGTATTCAAAGAACTAAAGAAAAATAAAGGCAAAGAACTAAATGAAATCAGGAAAATTACACATGAATGAGATTATCAACAAACAGGTAGATATAAAAAAATGCAAACCAAATAGAAATTCTGAAGCTGAAAAATGTGAACTGAAAAATTCATTAGCTCAACAGCCAACTCTGATAGGCAGAAGAAAGGATCAGCAAAATTGATGGTAGGTCATTTGAAATTATGGAGTCTGCAGAGCAAAAAGAAAAACACTGTGAACCATTGAATTCTACTCCTGAAACCGATATTGCACTGTATATGTTAACTAATTAGAATTTATATAAGAATCTGAAGAAAATACATAAGTGCATTTTCAGAGATTAAAAAAAAGAAAATGAAGCAAAGTGAACAGAATCTAATTTATAATACACCCTTAAGTGGACTAATATATGCATTATGGGAATCCTAGGAATATGGAAAGAAAAGGGCAGAACTTTTATTTTAAGAAATAAAATATTGGGCGCCTGGGTGGCGTAGTCAGTTAAGCGTCCGACTTCAGCCAGGTCACGATCTCGTGGTCCGTGAGTTCGAGCCCCGCGTCAGGCTCTGGGCTGATGGCTCAGAGCCTGGAGCCTGTTTCCGATTCTGTCTCCCTCTCTCTCTGCCCCTCCCCCGTTCATGCTCTGTCTCTCTCTGTCCCAAAAATAAATAAACGTTGAAAAAAAAATTTTTTTTAAAAAGAAATAAAATATTTTAAGCCACAGTGCCTGGGTGGCTCAGTTGGTTAAGTGTCTGACTCTGGATTTCAGCTCAGGTCATGATCTCATGGTTTGTGATATCGACCCTTACACTGGGCTCTTAACTAACAGTGTGGCATCAGCTTGGGATTCTGTCTCTCCCCCTCTCCCACTAGTGTGCATGCTCTCTCTCTCAAAATAAATAAACAAAAAAAAGAAAAAGAATAGCCAAGGGGCATCCAGGTGTCTCAGCTGGTTGAGCATCCAACTCTTGATTTTGGCTCAAATCATGATCCCAGGGTCATGTGGGACTGAGCCCCATGTTGGGTTCTGTGCTGAGCATGGAGCCTGCTTAAGATTCTCTCCCTTTCTCCCTCTGCCCCTCTCTCCTGCTTGTCTGCATAATCTATTTCCAAAATAAATTTTTAAAAAATTAAAAAGAAATCATAGCTAAAAACTACTCAAATTTAATGAAGACATGGATATACATACCCAAGAGGTCTAACAGACTCCAAGTAGAATAAGCCCCAAAAGATCACCCTGTGACACATAACTTGTCAGAAACCAAAGAGAATCTTGAAAGCAGCAAAAGAAAAATGACCTGTCATGTACAAAGGTTCCTCAATAAGATTATCAGGATTTCTGGAAGAAACAGTGCAGGCCAAAGGCAGCAGGATGATATATTTAAAGTGATCAAAGAAAAAAAAAAAAAAAGTTGAGAATTCTGTACAGGCAACGCTTTCCTTCAAAAATGAAGAAGAAATTAAGATACTCCTAAATAAACAAAAGCTCTGGGGTTCATTATTGCTTGACCTATCCTACAATAAATGCATAAGGGAGTTCTTCAAGTTGAAGTGAAATGATGCTAAATACCTAAGTTGTCATACAAAAAAATAAAGTTCTCTGATAAAGGTAAACACAGGAATATGAAAATCAGTAGGATTGTGATTTTGGTTTGTAACTCTACTTTTTATTCTTCTACAGAATTTAAAAGACAAAAGCATAAAAAGTAATTACAAAGCTATGTTACTGGGCACACAATATGTAGAAATATAATTTATAACACCAATAACATAATGGAGTGGGATGCAGCTATAGAGGAGTGGTTTTTGTCTGCAATAGAGTGTATCAGTTTAAAACTGATTATAACTTAAGCACATTACATATAATACCCATGATTTCATAAAGAAGATGAATATAGGGGCGCCTAGGTGGCTTAGTCAGTTGAGCGTCCAACTTCAGCTCAGGTCATGATCTCACAGCTCGTGAGTTCGAGCCCCACGTCGGGCTCTGTGCTGACAGCTCAGAGCCTGGAGCCTGCTTCGGATTCTGTGTCTCCCCCTCTTTCTGCCCCTAACCCACCCGTATTTTGTCTTTCTCAAAAATAAATACACATTAAAAAAAAAAAAAACACTTTTTAAAAAAATCTTAAAAAAAAAAAGAAAATGAATATAGAACATATGCTAAAGGAAATGACAAGAAAATCAAAGTGTCACTAAAAAAATCAACTAAACACAAAAGGTGGCAGTGAGAGGAGAAATGAGGACAAAAAAATCTTCAGAATACATACAGAAAACAAGTAACAAAATGGCAACAGTAAGTCCTTCCCTGTCAGTAACTACTGATAATAAATTAGTAATTTACTGATGTAAATAAATCTCTCCAATTAAAAGATGTATTCTGGCAGAATGGATTTAAAAAAACAGAACTGAATAGGGAGCCTGAGTGACTCAGTCAGTTAACGGTCTGACTATTGATTTTGGCTCAGGACATGATCTCACAGTTTGTGGATTGAGCCCATGCCTGGCTGTGTGCTGACAGTGGTGGAGTCTGCTTGAGATATTCTCTCCCTCTCTCTCTCTGCCCCATCCGCAAGAGCGCACTCTCCCTCAAAACAAACAAAAAAACAGAATTGAAGTAGTGATGTCTGTAAAACGTTAATTTTCTATCTAAGGATATACACAGATTTAAAGTAAAAGGACAAACAGACTCCATGCAAATAGTAACCAAAAGAAAGCAAGGGTTAACAACATTAATATAAAAGAGACTAAGTAAACAACTGTTACAAAAGATGAAAAAGGACGTTATATAATGCTAAACTGTAAACCAAATAAACGATCACTTATGATAGTATCCAACAGAATAAAGAATAAAATACCTAAGAGTAAATTTAGGAAAGGAAGTAAAAGACTTCTACACTGAAAATTACAAAAAATTGCCAAAAAAAACCCCCAAAAAACCCTGAAGACCTAAATAAATGGAAAGAATCTTGTGTTCACAGACTGAAAAATCCAATATTGTTAAAATGGCAGTATGACCCAAACAATTCAGACATGAAATGCAATCCCTATCAAAACTCCACTGGCTTTTTATGCATAAATAGAAAAGCTGAATAAATTCGTATCAACTTACAAGGGGGCCTAAACAGTCAATATTGAAAATTACATACAAAGTTGGAGAACTCATACTTCTACATGCTACTGAATTATATACTTTAAAATGGTTTTTATATGAATATCACTTCAATAATAAAAATTTTAAAATAAAAACTTGGGAGAGATTTACTGTACCTTATCTTTCTTTCCTTTTTTTGTCTTCTCAGATGGTGGCATTTTGGGAGCTGGCGGTGGTGGTGGTGGTGGTGGCGGAGGAGGAGGAGGTGGTGGTTCAATAATGGCAGTGGTAGGCACAGCACCTCGGGCCTGGACTGGCTGCAATGTGGGAGTCACTGCCATTGGGACAGAACATTCAGCATAGCTCATAATTGCAGGAGCTGTTGCCAGTCCTAGGTAATTTGACTGTAGGGTCATTCCTCTGGCTTGATGACCCATTCCTGTTGCTGGATGGCTAACAGATATTGCCTGGTGTCCAATCCCTGCAGACTGGTGTCCAATCCCTGCTGCCTGATGACCTAACATACAAACCATAAAATAAAACTATTAAGAAGGACACTCTGACAAAGCAAAAACAAAGAAAAGATGGAAAAGGGATTTGGGGGTTAGATCCCCTATAAAATGATGCCAATATACCTTCTCCTCAAAAAATACAGCCACATTTTCTGGCAGCAAAATATTTCTGAATACTTTAGTATTATGGTACTTTTTTCTTTTTAAAAAAAAAAAAAAAGCTCTAAGCCCAACGTGGTGCTTGAACTCATGACCCCATGATCAAGAGTTCCATGTTCTACGGACTTGAGCCAGCCAGGCACTTCAGCATTAAGGTACTTAAATTATCAAAATTACTGATGTCATGTAAGTGCACAGAAAACAATATGGAACATGTCAAATTGTTAACAGTAGTTTTTAGTAACTGAAAGAAAAACATATAAGGAGTTCTTGAAATGAAAAGCCTTTACATGATATCTAAAAGCCTTTTATGACATCTAATTCCAAAAACAAAGATGTAATATGTTCAGGAAAACAGTTTTCAATCACAATGCTTACCTGCAGCTATAGCTGACTGGCTGTAGAGGACTGGAGAACTACCAATGGTAGCTGATCTCTGAACTACTGCATTACTAATTTCTGTGGCTTTTCTTTTTATCGCTTTAGTGGAAGGAGAACTAGAGACGGCAGAATCAACTGAACTCTGAAACAGAAGAGAATCTAGTCAGTGGCTAAAAGCTCTAGTTAAACATCCTCTTCTAATATAAAACATGGTGTCAGTCATGCCCCAGTCCCCAGAAACCCTTCGGAATGCCAAAGAGCATTTCTCACCTGGCTAGTTACAACTGTGGTTTGTGTGGAAGGTTTCAATGGAGTATCCTCCTCTGTTCCTGGGGCAGGAGGCTCTTCACTTCCCTCATCCTCCATCTCTACCTCCTGGATCTCACCATCTTCTACAGGAGGAGGGGGAGGAGGAGGGGGAGGAGGGGACTCTGGGGGTGGAGGTGGGGGTGGTGGCATTTCCAAAGGTAATGGAGGTTGAAGCACAGGCACATTCGACTGAAGGAGAGTCCAGAATGGAGTAAGTGGCATGAGTGATGAAGAAGAAACTTGGCCAGAAAAGGACTCTTTACAAAGAGAACCTATGAAAATAAATAGGAGTCAGGGAAAGGGCAAGACAAAAGCTCCATGGCTTACGTTCACAACAATGTTCAACTGCCTAGTGAGACAACTGGACCTACAGGCATCTATTCTCTACGCTCATACTACTGAAATATTAAGCAATTCAGTTCAAAAATGCTTCCATAGAAAGATAAATTTATGAACCCCACAGTTAGCACCTGCCCTAGCTGTTATATACTAGCGTTGTTCTTTGGGCCCAGATTTATGGATAAATAAATGAAGTACATCACATCAATTCAATGAGAAATTTGGTCATTGAACTTGAAGTTTCTTATGTCAAACATTCACAGTTTCAACATACACAACTAGAAGGGAATGCTCTGGGTCTTTATTTCAAAAAAGAAGAGGGGAGTAAATAATGTACATTTGTGATTCTGATTCCGTGTTATTTTATTTTTTAGTGAGTAGATAACTGATCATGGATGACCCAGAGAAGTACTCATTCAAAACACCTTTTATTAATCTGGGTTACTAAGTTTTAAAAATCCATTTGCAAGGTGGTCTTGTCAACTCTATCATCCCTTTGTGCCTTTGTATGAATTATTTGCTAAACCACAGCAACACAAATCAAGGAAGGTATTTTTTTTTTATTTCTGTGATGAGAAAGGGAAACTTAGAAAAACAAATCTTCAAGGTAAAGGATAACAAAGGCACACACAAAAGAGGTATTTGAAGATGCAGAAGATCTGAAGTTGCTGAAGTCTGAGTTAAGAAATTATAGCTGAAAAGCTGCAGGATCAGCTTTCCTCAAATTCTGCAAAAGCCAGTTAATTACTGTCCTTTCTCTCCTGGGAAAAGTTTTAAAGGTTAGAGAAAATAGGAGGATATACTTACTTGTAGCCTTCCCCATCCCTCTTTATCGTCAATAGGGAAGTTTCACAATATATGGGACTATTAGATATATATCCCAGGAATGCTGAAGGGAATTTTCTCCCTAAAAATCATAGAATTTAGGAGTAGAAGAGACATGAGAAATCATCTAGTTCAACTCTCTGATTTCAAAGGTAATGAAACCCAGGAGGGAAATGACTTGCCCAAGATCATACAGCTCTCAATGACTAGGTCTGACTCCTAGTCTAAGTGCTATTTTACAAAGAAGTCTTGGTGAAATACCAGGGATCTAACAGATTTAGAAATCACAGTTAAATAAATCTCAGTTTGGGGCACCTGGGTGGCTCAGTCGGTTAAGTGTCCCACTTCGGCTCAGGTCATGAACTCATGGCTTGTGGGTTCAAGCCCCATATCAGGCTCTGTGCTGACAGCCCAGAGCCTAGAGCTTACTAAGGATCTGTGTCTCCCTCTCTCTCTGCCCCTCCCTCCCCCGCTCATGCTCTGTCTCAAAAATAAACATTAAGAAAAAAAAATTTTTTTAATAGTACAAAAAATAAATCTCACTTTTCATGGAATAGAGATTCAAATGCAATCACCTGTTAAATTTCATGATCAAAAGTGATGGTATAACCATATACCATAAACAAAAGTCTCTATGACAAGGATAAAACCCTTTATTTACTTGGCTTGAAGATACCACGCTGTCCTCAATAAGATAAAACCTAAGCCATTATGAACCATTTGGCTATAAGGATAGCTTTACTTTTTATGGAGCAGGTAAAAATATTACACAAAAGATTTTAAGAATAGGATTTACAAGGTTACTGTAATTATTCTGAGATGTTGCTTACTTAGCAAAGGAAAGGAGCACTGAAAGAAAAAATTCACCAGAAAACAAGAATGCAGTTTTCCAGCTAATAGACTTCAAAAGTCTCATTAAACTTTTTTATTTGGTCATATCTAATGTGAATTTATACACTGACCTTTAGATGAATAAAGTTTGGGTATGGCCAGGCAGTTTACTATGTTACATAATAACAGAACATAAAAATTACATCAGAACTAAGGTAATAAGTACTGAGAATTAATAATTTATCAAACTTCCTTCTACTAAACCTTCAACTACATTTGGTAGGTAAATGAATAAGCTAAATTTTACATATTCTCGTCTAAAATCATAATGCAACACAGAAATTTATGATGGCAATGTGCTACTATGCAAAGCAACTCAAGGAAATACAGGTTCAAGGTTTAAAAATGGGGTTTACAACCTCCAGCAAAGATAATCAGAATTAATTAAACTGTGTAAATAAGGAGATAAATTTAGCAGCAAACAAGGAGCATTTTTAGTTAATATTTGAATCCCATACTAAGTGTGCTCAAAACATAAAAGCTGTGTCTTAACACTGATAGCTTCCTTTAGCTCAAACACAAAGTTTGGATATTAATAGATATCCTCCTACACGATGCTTCTCTTCATTTCTAAATATAACTCAGTTGGTATATTTTGCCATTTAAGCGAACTTTCAAGTCTGAAATCCAAGGAGAGATTAAAAAACACAGTTTTGGGGGCACCCGGGTGGCTTAGTTGATTAAGTGGCCAACTTTGGCGCAGGTCATGATCTCCCTATTCTTGAGTTGGAGCCCCATGTCAGGCTCTGTGCTGAGCTCAGAGCCTGGAGCCTGCTTTGGATTCTTTGTCCCCTTCTCTCTGTCCCTGTCTCCCCCTCCCTCAAAAAAGAATAAACTTAAAAAAAAATTTTTTTTAGGATGGGACTAGAGTGTATTATGCTAAGTGACATTAGTCAGAGAAAGACAAATATCATGACTTCACACATATGTGGAATTTAAGATACAAAGCAGATGAACATAAGGGAAGCAAAAATATAAAAACAGGGAGGGGAACAAAACATAAGAGACCCTTAAATATAGAGAACAAACTGAGGAGTGCTGGAGGGGTTGTGGTGGGGGGATGGGCTAAATGGGCAAGGGGCATTAAGGAAGACAGTTTTTGGGATGAGCACTGGGTGTTATATGTAAGGGACGAATCAATGGATTCCACTCCTGAAATCATTATTGCACTATATGCTAACTAACTTAACGTAAATTAAAAAAAAATTAAAATTAAAAACATAAAGGTAAACACAGCGTTTATTATATGCTAATAAATTTGAAAGTTACAGGCTTACAATAGTGTGGGGATACAAATTTTGCTCTTCAAGAACCTGTTTTTTTCTATTTCTAGGCAAGCTTCCCTTTACTGTTTTCCTGTATTTCTCCAAAGAGAAAATTTTTGCTTAGTATTCTGAACCAAGAGGCCAGTTTAGCAGTTACTGTATAAATAATAGTTCCATAGACTTTTGAAAAGCAGCTGAATTTAACCAAAGTGACAAAGCCTAATAAGACAGACACAGTAGATATCTTGTAATATCACTCATCTTTAGAGACAGGATGTTAAATTCAAACAATGAACGAAGATTGAAATGAACAGAAGTTTGAAACTTCCTTGCTCCCCACAGTGTAGTAATTTTTCTTATTTAAAACATGATTTTAACCACTACTGGGCTGACAAAGTGAATATACTAAACTTTCTTGACAGGCTTAAACAGCCATCAGTATTGCTCTTAAATCCCAAAAACCTTAGCACAAGATCTGGGTTTTACTTAGATCAAGATTATCAAGTTTTAATGGCTCTCATTAAAGAGGCTTAAGAATAGAAACAGTTTATCAGTGACTTTTTCCTACAGCATAATTGTTTTACTCAGATAGGAATGTCTCAGTCTTCCTTTAACCAGACAGTACCCAACTTTATGTGTCTTCAACAAAGTGAGAAAATAATTCTAAGGTGTTCACAGAACACCTAAGAGTTGGTAATTCTAGAATACTCAGCTTTGTAACATACAAGAAAGGGACATTAGACAGCAGTCAGGAGTGGAATCTCCTATCCAGAACCACCATCAAGCCTTCACTGGACTAACTTCAGTTAACATGATAAAACTAACTTATTAGACAGATCTATCATTACTACCAAAAGAAAAGAATGAGGAAAGTAATCAAAAGAAAATCCCTTTGTGAAAATATTAAGACACCCTGTAACTCAGAAAATATATTTCTGAAATAGTAAGTAGAATAAAACCACCCTTTTGCTTCATGCAAAATTATCACTGCAGCCAAATGTGGCTTTTTGTTTAGTGATCTGATAACTGCCCCTAGGCTATTTTAGAAATTAAAAAATCATCTAACATGATCAGTTTCATTTGGTACATTATTAGAACTTTTTAATTGGGATCAGGGAGCAACAGAATACAAAACATCATTTTTCGTAAGCAGAGGACAAAAGAATTCAGCTGTCCACTCCCTATGTTACCAATAAATTCCATGCCTTTACCTTTAAATGTTTATTACTTTAAAAGCCAAATCACAGACTCCTGTTTCATGTACTGTCATTTTAACAAACAGCTACTAGTTTTTTAGAATGAAAAATCATAGCCTTGACTAGGCTTCACTATTCACTTATTTCTGTCATTCCAAGAATGGTGGATTTAGAGGGGGAAAAATGCATCTTCCAAGATATGGAAATCAAGCCACTCCTCTTTAGAGGAGCTCCTATTAACTAAGGAGCTATGAAAGCCTTTTTAAAAACCTATACAACAAAATAAGGAGTGCCTGTGTGGCTCAGTCGGTTGAGTATCCAACTCTTGATTTTGGTAATGATCCATGGTCATGGGATGGAGCTCTATATCGAGCCCCCTGCTCAGGACAGAGCCTGCTTAAAATGCTCCCTTCCCCTCTGCCCCTCTCCCCCACACTCTCAAAAAATAAACACATAAGTAAAAATAAGTTAATGTATACAACAAAACTAAAGACCTCTAGGAGAACATTTACTGGGTTGAGCCATCCTGATTGTTTTATGCTAGAATATTGTTGGCAATTTCCAATGATTATTTTGCTTCTCTGAAATAATGGTCCTAGTTTCATACCATTTCTTCAGAGTATTTTGATTTACAACAACCATACTTGTAAGAATAGTGGAGTGGAAAAATGAGGCTGCACTATCTACAGGTTAAGTTTTCTACAGAAAGGGAAAACAAATCTATTATCACTCCACAAAGATATCAACAATTCAGCTACTAGTTCCTCAACATTAACATTCCTGTTAGTGGACACACGGCTTTGTGGCATGACAGAGTGGTTATAGGACAATCTTTTTGGGGCGCCTGGGTGGCGCAGTCGGTTAAGCGTCCGACTTCAGCCAGGTCACGATCTCGCGGTCCGTGAGTTCGAGCCCCGCGTCAGGCTCTGGGCTGATGGCTCAGAGCCTGGAGCCTGTTTCCGATTCTGTGTCTCCCTCTCTCTCTGCCCCTCCCCCGTTCATGCTCTGTCTCTCTCAGTCCCAAAAATAAATAAACGTTGAAAAAAATAAAAAAATTAAAAAAAAAAAAAAAAAAAGGACAATCTTTTTGTTGTTGTTAGATCTAATTGGGTACATTAAATGATTCCTGAATCAGGAGCATCCTATCTAGAAAGCAGATGGAAGCTCTTATGGGACAATCTTTTAAAAATCAAAATATATTGGCTCATCATTTTATTTTTTAGCAAAGTCTGATATTAATAGTCTGCTGATTTCTAAGCAGTCCCTGCCTTAGTTTTCTTCAGTATTAACTCTTGCATTTTTATGTTAAGTCACTATTTTTTAGCTAGAAATTTACGCTTTGAATTACTTTCTTCTTTTATGGTACCAACTAACACAAATCTTTTTTCTCCAAAAGTATTTCTCTCCAATTAGTATAGGGTAAATTGTCCCACCTGTGGAATTCTCAGAAGATTCTGTAGAATTTGAATCAGTGCCAGTTTTGTCTTTCAAGGTCTGTTTAGGAAGAGTCTCGTCTCTACTTTCTTGTGCTTGGCTTTCTTCCTCTTCCTCCTCACCATCTGGGAACTCCCACTGAGACTCGCCCGATTGTTCGTTTACATAGAAATATCGTCTATGATCCCTAAATTACAAGAAAGAAAACACACGTTTTAAGACCCATTCTCCTACAAAGACACTTCCGTTTGGTCCTGTCCCAGGACAGCAGTCTGCTCTCACAGGGACGAACCTCTTCTTAATGGACTGCTATTCACAAAGGCAACAAAGAGCTTTGACAATTGAGGATGAAGAACCAAGGATAATTCAAAGCTATTTGCACTGCCAGCAGCTCTGTGAATACAGCCCTGAGCCCTCACTCCAACAGATGACTTAGAAAACACCTCTCACATTTTGTTTTGTTTTGTTTTTTGCCAATGTTTAACAGGGTTTCAAGTTTCATTAACGAAGGGACTCAATCTCCTAGAACACTAATTTCCCTTCCAAAGAAGAGAACAACGAAGTTTGCGAAAGGTGACTCTTCCCCTCTTGGACCGTGGAATTCACATTTCATACTCTTGATATCAAACACAGTGAAAGCTAAAGAGAGGGAGAGGATCTGGGAGCTGAAAAATAAAAGAGCAAAGATTTCAAATAACGAAAAAAAAAATCAAGAAAAGCCAAATATAAAAAGAAATGTTTTCATCTGACCTGCTGGCAGAAGATAGTAATCTTGTTCTTCATTCACATCTTCTGGCACGAAGCTTTCCTTAACTTCACCGAGGTTAATCAGGAGTAGTTGCTTCCAGAGGTCCTGTAAAGCGCACAGAGCTCTCGCATGCGCTTAACCCCCAAGCCCGCCCTACTCCGTGCAACAACACTCTGGAGAGTAAAAACCAGCTTTGTCCATCTTGGGAAAAAATCCGTTACATGGAACACTTTAAACATTGCTTTTTGTTTCTCCGTGTGGCTGGCCCAAACTGTAAGTGCTTGCGGTGCTCTGCCTGCCCAGCACCGCTAACTGCAGCTGCTCTCAGTCTCCGGACAGGCTGTCATGTCGTCAGGTGGTGGTGATCACAAATCATGTCTGAGATGTCAAAGGTGAAAGGTGAAAAGGGGAGAAGAGTGCGTACCTGTCCCAGTGGCAGGACCAGCCTTTAGGAGTGGCGTTTATTTCATACTGTTTTAGTTGTTCTGCTGCATCCTGAAGTTTTCGTTTAAGGTAGTTCCCATTAAGAGCCCCTTCCCTCCAGTCTGCAATCCGAGTCTAGAATCAACAAACAGAGAAATAAGTTAAAAGGCTTACCGTTACATGAGAAGACAGAAATAAAAAGGGACAGGTCTTCTGGTCCACAACTGTATTGCTATACTCTCACAAAAGGAAAGTAGACCCAAAACACACAGAAATACTGTCTTAATTTCATATAAAATATTGTTTGCTCTACACAGTTCTGAAAAACAAGATTGGACCTTAGTACATTTTTATACTGCCAGCTCTCCAGTATCTGTGAAAACGAGTAGCAGTTTTGTTTTCCTCCTTTGGACTATATTAATTCCCTAGCAATTTTAGTTTTTGGTAGAGAGTTCATTTGGTTCAGTAATCAAAAGCAAAGGTTCAATACTTACGGAGATATGCTTCCTACAGGAGTTCCTTACTGAATCCTGCTCTACCATGTTGTAAACTATTCAGGTTACAAAAGGACTCCGAACTTTTATTTTTAGTTTGATGTAAATCTGTTATTAGGCTCATTGTGTTATTTAATGCATTCATTCATTCATTTATTTATTTATTTTACATCCAAGTTAGTTAGCATATAGTGCAATAATGATTTCAGGAGTAAAATCCAGTGGTTCATCCCTTACATGTAACACCCAGTGCTCATCCCAACAAATGTCTTCCTTAATGCCCCTTGCCCATTTATAGCCCATCCCCCCACCCACAACCCCTTCAGCAACCCTGTTTGTTCTCTATATTTAAGGGTCTCTTATGTTTTGTCCCTGTCTCCATTTTTATATTATTTTTGTTTCCCTTCCTGTATGTTCACCTGCTTTGTATCTTAAATTCCACATATGCGTGAAGTCATATATTTGTCTTTCTCTAATTTCACTTAGCATAATACACTCTAGTTCCATCTGCATTGTTGCAAATGCCAAGATTTCATTGTTTCTGATTGCTAATATTCCATTGTATACAGATACCATATCTTCTTTGTCCATTCATCTGTCAATGGACATTTGGGCTCTTTCCATAATCTGGCTAGTGTTAACAGTGCTACCATAAACATTGGGGCACATGTGCCCCTTTGAATCAGCATTTTTGTATAAAAAAATATTTTTTAAACATAAAATAGAATATATGCCTACTGAAGGTGGTATCCCCACACATAAAATCTTAGTATTTATCTTCATAGTTACGTTTTGCTTTAGCTAATACACAGTTTTGTTTCCTGGGTTAGTCGTTCAAATTTGCACCAATGTTAAAAATTTTAATTTAGGATTAGAAAAGTAAGATAAATGCCTTACACATAGAGCATTTTACTCAAAGACCAACTATACATAAATGCCTAAATTACCTCAGTCTGTAAGAGCAGCACATGAAAGTTGGAGATGGACTGTCTATTAATGCCTAGGAATTCAAATTTACTTGTCAGGGTATTTGCCAGTTCTCCAATCTGAAACTGTAATGTAGGAAAAGAAAGAGAAAAATAAAATTGAATCAGCAATATTTTTCTGTATTATGTAAACTATTTTGTTCTTAAACATACTTAAAAAAAGGGTCTGCCTAGAAACAGCCCTTCTTAAATAGTTGCATCTGAACAGTCATGAAAATAACTCTAGTTATTTCTAGTTACGTAGAAAAATTTCTAGTTACGTAGAAAACTCTTAATTTACGTTAAAATACTTCACATAACAAGTGATAAATAAGGACAAGCCTAGAGAAATTGAATGTATACTTTGAGACAATATAGAATTCAACAGGTGAAAACAGACGCTAAATGATGTAACTCCCAATAGTGTCCAAACTATCATTTAATTATTACTTAGTGCTTTTATCAGCTACGCACTGAACAAAATTAATTCTCCCAGTCCCTTTCACATGGTTGTATGCTAGCCAGTGACTGGATAAACTCTTTCGAGTCAAAAGAATGTACTATGTGATTTTTCCAACAGAACATCCTTAAATAGCCACATATTTATATGGTCCAATTCTCTTGACATTAAGCTAGAAATAAAATTGGAACCGAGTTAGCCTTTATGTAAAGAGAAGTACACGCAGAAATTAAATTTGTGACTTTTTGTCTCTTCAGTACTTCCAAACTACAGGAGCCTACATTGACACACTATTATTGCTTTCCAATGAAGGCTTGAATTTTATTTATTCATATTTTAATGTTTATTTATTTATGAGAGAGAGAAGGAGAGAACATGGGCACGTGCGCATGGGTGGGGCAAAGAGAGGGAGACAGAGAATCTGAAGTGGCCTCTGTGCTTACAGCAGAAGACCTGATGTGGGGTTGAAACCCATAAACCATCAGATCATGACCTAAGCAGAAGTCGAACACTTACCCAACTGAGCCACCTAGTTGCCCCTGAAGGCATAACTTTTATTTTTTTTTTTTAATGTTTGTTTATTTTTGAGACAGAGAGAGACAGAGCGCGAGTGGGGGAGGGGCAGAGACAGAGGGAGACACAGAATCCCTAACAGGCTCCAGGCTCTGAGCTGTCAGCACAGAGCCCGATGTGGGGCTCGAACCCACGAACCGTGAGATCATGACCTGAGCCAAAGTCGGATGCTTAACCGACTGAGCCCCCAGGCGCCCCAGAAGGCATAACTTTTAAAAGAAAGCAATTAAAGCATTTAGAATTTATTTTTAGGTAATTTCTCTACATCAAGTCAGTCTTCTAATTCAGTGTTACAGCCTGAAATATGACCTTTTCACATAACTAAATGACTTATATTTGGAGATAGCAAAGATTACTTTCAGTACTTGCTAACAAAGAATGTAGTTTAACGGTTGCCCAATTTAAAAATATTTGTCCGGGTGCCTGGGTGATTCAATCAGTTAAGCATCCAATTCCTGACTTCTGTTCAGGTCATGATCTCACAGTTTGTGGGATCAACTCCTGCCTTGGGCTCTGCCCTGACAGTGTGCAGCCTGCTTGGGATTCTCTCTCCCTCTGTGCCCCTCCCCTGCTCATGCACACACTCATTCTCAAAAGAAAAACAAACTTTAAAAATATCTATTTGTCAGGGCGCCTGAGTGGCTCAGTTGGTTAAGCCTCCAACTTTGGCTCAGGTCATGATCTCATGGTCCATGAGTTTGAACCCTGTATCAGGCTCTCTGCTGTCAGCACAGAACCCACTTCGGATCCTCTGTCCCCCCTCTCTACCTCTCCTCTTCTTGGATGCTCTCTCGCTCTCAAAAATAAACATTAAAAATATTTTTTTAAAAATTTATCAAGCCATGTTAAATACATACTTTCAAATCTTGTTCTTCTTCTTTAGGTGCTGTTGGTACTTTTATCTTCTCTGGAGATTCTTCGACTTCCATCTCTTTGTCTGAATTTTCATCTATTTTTTCTGAAGTGTCAGCACCAATTACTACAAAAGAAAACATGTAAAATTAATTCAAAAGGAATACTAATATAGTACATCACGTAACTTTTCTTACTCCTATAGCAGCGATATCTGAAAAAAAATTTTAGTTCTTTTTCCTTTGCCTGTTTTCTTTATTAAATAAACCGTAATGACTTATCTACCTGTCTTTAAAAAGCCAAAAAACCTTATCCTCTATAATCCCCTTTCTTAAAATGTCTATAATTAACAATCTGTTTTACCACATTACCCTGTAGTCTTCAGTTTCCCTTTCACATTCATCTATTTATCTTTTCTAATCTATTCCAGGATACCATTACTTCAATTACTTATAAAAGCTAGGTTATCAAACCTGGGATACATAAAGGTTCTTCACAATATGAGTTTTGAAAAAAAGGGTTTCACTATCACAGCAGCATTAATTTTAAACTACCTGATAAAACTCCTTTCTAAACCGGTTAAGACCTGTAGACAATCTGTATCGGACCAAACTACTCTTCTGCTTGGTGATGTCTCTTTGGGAAACTTCCAAAGAGAACAGGTTTACCATCAACTTAAATGGAGTAAAAGACATGAACTGTTATGTTTGCTTACCACCTCTCTGTTATGTTTGCTTACCACCTAGATGTGTGCTTATCAAACTAATCCGCACATACAATATAAATCATTCTGTCATGAGGCTATCAAGTGATTTAAGAAATAACTAAATTTAAATACTTTTTCTTGACTCTGGTTAATCTTTGATGTAAAGAATAATGTGACTTTTAACATCACTTTCAATAACTTTTATTGGCCTAAGGTTTTTATTAAGTACTTAATCTTACATCTAATGGCCTTGCCCTTATTAATATTCCTTCTGCGTTTTCAAATTGAAACCGGGGTGCCTGAGTGGCTCAGTCGGTTGGGCGTCTGACTTCAGCTCAGGTCATGATCTCACAGTTTGTGCGTTTGAGCCCCGCGGCGGGCTCTGTGCTGACAGCTCAGAGCCTGGAGCCTACTTCCTATTCTGTGTCTCCTTCTTTCCCTGCCCCTCCCCCATTTGTGCTCTATCAAAAATAAATGTAAAAATAAAAAAAAAATTGTTTGAGACCAAATCTCTCCCCCCAACTTACCAGTTTGTAATTCATTTGTATATTAGACATCTTACATTTGCTGGCAGGTAAAAGACTTTAACAATTTAAAGCACTACTAGTGCTCTAAGACTTTTGCCTATTTCCAAGGGCAATTAGATAGGATCTATATACCCCTGGACCTAATAATATTATATCGCTAGGAATCCATACTATAATGACACTAAAATCTGCATAAAGATATATATATACCAAGATGTTTATTACAACATTGTTAAAGATATATATATACCAAGATGTTTATTACAACATTGTTTTTATTGTGAAGTACTGTATGTACATAATAAATATAAAGAATGAAATGAGCACTCAAGAAACCACAACCCAGCTTAGTGGAAAACTATCACAGGCACTTCTAAAGTTCACAGTGCCTCTGCCATCACATCCACATCAGATGTGATCTCTACCCTTGTGGTTTAAGTGCCTTCCTCTAGTTCCATCATGGAAAGATCTTTAAGCACAATATTTTTTACGATTTTCCAACTTACACACAGAGAATACAAACATATATGTTCTCCTGTAGCTTTTTAAATTCAACACTATTGTTTCTTAGATTCATTTTAATGCATATTAACTGTAGACCATTGACCTTTTTTCACGGTTGCTTAGTATTCAATTGCAAGAACACACTACTATTTATCCATTCTACCCTGGATGGACACTTGAATGGCTTGCTGGTATTACCTAATAATACAACTGCAGTATTACTTTTAAAAGTGAAACATGGACACAACTCAAATGTCCACTGATGAAGAAGAGTTAAATAAAAATATCTTTTGTACTTGGTGGTTAAAAACAGTAATTTTACACTTTAAGTATGTTTAACAATCCACATGGTTAATCTCACCTATGGCAAAAATTACACATGCACATGTACAGATTACACATATACACACAACCACAAATGAATACAGCGGAAAAGGTCTAGAAAGATATAGGTAAAGGACAGAGAAAACGGACTTCAGAGGTAAGGAATGCAAATCGGGAAAAGATGAAGGGGGACTTTAAGATTTTCACTTCATATTCTTCTATATGATTGAAAAAAATCTCAAACAAGGATGTCTGCATTTACTTATTACTGTGTTTTTGTTTATTTATCGTATTTTGACCATAACCCATAAAAGTATCTTTTGTTTAAGTACACCAAACTAAGGTCTAGTGCTCAAATCTTACTGCTAATTTTCCACTAAAGAATCAGGGTCAAATGGAGATTAAGATATTTGTTCTATTAACAGATTGGAAAGATGCAGCAGGGTCTCTACTACATTACCCTGAATAGAGATAAGTTGGGTCCTCATGAAAAGACTAATCTATCTAAACAAAAAACCAGAGAGAGCGCAGAGAGGAGGCTGGGCTTGGCAGAGGTAGTCCTTGCCTGCCTTGCTTACAAACAGAAACAGTGAGCTAATGAGAGCTCACGGACTTAATACAGATAAGGCAGTGGACACCTGGGTGGCTCAGTGGGTTAAGCGTCCAACTTCAGCTCAGGTCATGATCTTGCAGTTCATGAGTTCGAGCCCCACGTTGGGCTCTGTGCTAACAGCTCAGAGCCTGGAGCCTGCTTCAGATTCTGTGTCTCCCTCTCTTTGTCCCTCCCTTGCTTGTCCTACTCTCTCTCTCTCAAAAATAAATGAATAAAATGTTTAAAAAAAATACAGATAAGGCAGTTACCGTACCAAGATTTTTAAAAAGGGAGTGAATCTTGCTTGTCTGTTTTTGAGGGAGAGGTAGTCCCCAATCAGTAGTGAATCCCCAACCAAAGCTCCTGGAAAGGGAGCTTCCTTTTCACTTCTCTACTTTTCACAGAGCAGTTAAAGAAGTGAAAGGAAGCTCCCTTTCCAGCACTTCCATAAAAGGATGCAAGTGCTACCTCCTTCTTGCTGAAAAGGGAACAAAACACAAAACAAAACAAGGCTAAGGATTTCCCCTTTGTATCTTTCAACTCTGCAAATTTAACGTAAAACACGAATTACCAGTTTCCCCATTTTCTGGAGTCTCTCGTCCAGTTTTGCTAGAACTCCGGCTGGTAGATTCTGGACTGGTAGCTCGAACAAACATCTTCCATTTCCCCCTTTTAGACATAAGTCTACGCATTCCATCTTGAGACGCTGGCTGGCTGATGTCAGAACATGGACTAGACCCTGACACACTACCATCTCCTTCCTCCAAGGCTCGTAACTCTGCCTACAATGAACGTGACAACAAAGTTAGAGTGTTATTACCTGTTGGTCAACACTTAAGCATCTGTGAGACCAAGAATGATAACTGTGCATTATCAGAATTAAAATCCTTTGAGGACAGAAGTATTTAATACATTTTTTCCATCAGCGCCAAGCATTATGCTTGTTACTCAGCAAACACTTATTCATGATTGTAGTTAACAAATACCAATTTGAAAGGGAAAAGGTTCTAGAGATTCACTGAGACAAAGTTTCTAGTACATGAACACAATAGATAGAGTCTAACGTAGCTTGTCCCTGATAGCTTTAAATTTTTCAAAAGTGGAAAAGCTTAAAGGAGATATTGCTGTTATAACACCTGTTACATTTTTGATTCATACTCCAAACAGCATACAAAACTGTTTCAAGAAAAATCAGGGCAGGGGCACCTGGGTGGTTCGGTCGGTTAAGTGTCTGACTCTTGGTTTTGGCTCAGATCATGATCTCGTGGTTGTGGGATCAAGACCCGTGTGGGGGTCCATGATGAGCACTGTATGGAGCCTGCTTGGGATTCTCTCCCTCTCCTTCTTTCTGCCTCTACCTGGCTCACTCACACTCTCTCAAAAATAAACATTAAAAAAAAAAGAAAAAGAAAAAGAAAAATCAGGGCAGAAAACTGTAAAAATCAACTTCTCAATCAAGAAAATTTCCTGAGGACCATCTTTTTTGAAAGGAAGCACATGAAATTATGAGTTTCTCTTAATCTATTATCTTACAAGACCCATTTAACTATTTAAATAACGCCATAGGTGATCACTGGAAGTCAACCTGTACTTTAATTTAAAAACCAAGTTATCACTAAAAATCTACTATGCTCATTTGTTAAGAGTCTAAATCAAAGATAGTCATTCCTCACTGTATCTAGCTATCATTAAATCAGAGCAATGTCAGTCTTTATTAGTCAACTATCAAAAGCATCATCAGGAACCAAAAGAACTATAACTCGATAGTTAAGGTTTTTATTGCATCAGCTTAAACATATGTAGACAAAAGGTTGAGAAAAACAAAATCCCGGTAATGGCTATAAACAGAGCACAATGACCCCAGAGTGTGATAGTAATAGGGGAAAAAATGTACTTAACAAAAACTTACTTTTTTTCTTTCCAAAACCAGCTCCAATTCAAGGGTATCTTGTTCCTCTTCCTCTTCACTTTCTCCAGATTGAACAACACTGCAAAGATCCTCCTGAGAAGGATCTTCCATGTTGTCTAGTGTAATTTCCTGTGGCTTTATTATTGTTGCTGCTTCTTCTGCTGTCGTACTGGTTTCTTTCACTTCGGAAATGGGCTCTGATTCTTTACAAATTACTTTTCTTCTCCATCTCTCTTCTTCCTCTTTTATTCCCTCAGGCAGCAAAGGAGCAAGCAGTGATGCTGCCACCCCTTTCTTCTCCTCCTCACTATTTGAGAGAGCCTGAATTCCTTCATTTACTTCCTATAAATAAAATAATCTCATTTATTTTTCAAATGAAAAAATAAAAAAACTTTACCTGAATAAATATAACACACGCAATTGTTCATGCTAAAAATGACTGTTTTTCAATCACTGCATATTTTTTATATAATTTATTGTCAAACTGGTTTCCATACAACACCCAGCGCTCATCCCAACAGGTGTACTCCTCAGTGCCCATCACCCACTTTCCCCTCACCACCTCCCCATCAACCCTGTTTGTTCTCAGTATTTAAGAGTCTCTTACGGTTTGCCTCCTTCCCTCTCTGTAACTTTTTCCCCCCTTCCCCTCCCCCCATGGTCTCCTGTTTCTCAGGATCCACATGAGTGAAAACACATGGTATGTCTTTCTCTGCCTGACTTATTTCACTTAGCATAATACTCTCCAGTTCCATCCATGTTGCTACAAATGGCCAGATTTCATTCTTTCTCATTGCCAAGTAGTATTCCCTTATATATATAAACCACATCTTCTTTATCCATTTGTCAGTTGATGGACATTTAGGTTCTTTCCATAATTTGGCTATTGTTTAAAGTGCTGCTATAAACATTGGATACAAGTGCCCCTATGCATCAGCACTCCTGTATCCCTTGGGTAAATTCCTAGCAGTGCTATTGCTGGGTCACAGGGTAGATCTATTTTAATTTTTTGAGGAACCTTCACACACTGTTTTCCAGAGCAACTGCACCACTTAGTGCATATTATTTTCTTAATGTTTATTTATTTTTGAAAGGGGGGAAGGGGCAGAGAGAGGGGGAGACAGAGAATCCCAAGCAGGATCCCCACTGGCAGCACAAAGCACAACGCGGGGCACAGTCCCACGAAGTGTGAGATCATGACCTGAGCAGAAATTAAAAGTTGGCCATTCAACTGACTGAGCCACCCAGGCACCCCTCAATCACTGGATATGTAAATAAATATATATATATATATATTTTTTTTTTTTTTTTTAATTATCAACCTTCCTTTTTATTTATTTTGAGAAAGAGAGACAGCACATGCATGTACAAGCAGAGGAGAGGCTGACAGAGAGGGAAAGAGAATCCCAAGCAGGCTCCTCACTGTCAGAACAGAGCCTGATGTGGGGCTCCAACCCATGAACCGTGAGATCATGACCTGAGCCTAAATCAAGAGTTGGATGTTTAAATGACTGAGCCACCCAGGCGCCCCAACCATGGGATGTTCTTAAAAACCACAAACGGCCAACAGACTAGTATATATATTTGTACCATTTTCCTTACAAGTGTAAAATGCAAACATTGTTACTTGAGGAAAGCAGTGTTTTTTTTGTTTTATTTTGAATTTACATCCCAGTTAGCATATAGTGTAACAATGATTTCAGGAGTTGATTCCTTAATGCCCATTACCCATTTAGCCCATCCCCACAACCCCTCCAATAACTCTGTTGTTCTCCATATTTAAGAAGTCTCTTGGGGTGCCTGGGTGGCTCAGTCAGTTAAGTGTCTTGACTTTGGCTCAGGTCATCATCTCATGGTTTGTGGGTTTAAGCCCCACATTGGGCTCTGTGCTGACAGCTCAGAGCCTGGAGCCTCCTTCGGATTCTGTGTCTCGTTCTCTCTGCCCTTCCCCCACTTGTGCTCTGCTTCTCAAAAATAAATGTAAAAAAAAAATTTTTTTTTAAGAAGTCTTACATGTTTTGTCCCCCTCCCTGTTTTTATATTATTTTTCCTTCCCTTCCCTTATGTTCATCTGTTTTGTATCTTAAATTCCTCATATGAGTGAAGTCATATTTGTCTTTCTCTGGCTGATTGTACTTAGCATAATACCCTCTAGCTCCATCCCTGTAGCTGTAAATGGGAAGATTTCATTGTTTTTGATTGCCGAGTAATACTACATTGTATATATCTACCACATCTTCTTTATCCATTCATCCATCGATGGACATTTGGGATCTTTCCATACAAGGAAAGCAGTGTTTGAACTAGAACCTAGTTCTGGGTGTGATTCACACATATCCTTCCACCTATTCTCCCAAGTCAAAAGGCAAGTTAGCAAGAAGCAGATTTAAACAATTAAATAAAATCTAAGTTTTGTCAGTTATGTAACTGGATAAATCTCTACCCTCTTTTGTAAGATGACATAATTTCAGAGGTATGTTAGGAAAGTGACAAAGATAAAAGTGAAATGTGTTGTTATACCTATATTGCTCACTTCCTTCACTGGTATAATATTTAGTCCACCTCAAAAGAAAAATAGTCTATCTCCCGCCTGGAGTTGTAAAAACCAAATTGTTCCAAAATGTATGTATGTATGTACGTACGTACGTACGTACGTACGTATTTTTAAGTAGGCTCCACACCAACATGGGGACTGAACTCCCTTTCCTGAGACCAAGAGTTGCATACTATACTGACTGAGCCAGCCAGGCACCCCCTAAAAATATATGTTAATATACCTCCTATTTAAACCCATCATTTAAAAATTTAAGATACATGGGGCCCCTGGGTAGCTCAGTTGGTTAAGCGTCTGACTCTGGCTTGGGTCATTATGTCACAGTTCATGGGTTTGAGTCCCATGTCAGGCTCTGAGCTGACAGCTCAGAACCACCTACTAAGGATTCTATCTCTCCCTCTCTCTGCCCCTCCCTTACTCATGCTCTGTCTCTCTCAAAAATAAACATTAAAAAAAAATAAAAAATTCAAGACATGGGGAGCCTGGGTGGCTCAGTGGGTTGAGTGTCCAAGTAGATTTCGGCTTAAAACAAAAAAAACATGTGGGTTCCCAAAATAGAACTATTCTGAACTAGAGAAGGAGATCTGAAGCCTGCCTGCTTGGCTGCCCCCACATCCTTTTCATGATGACCCAATGAGCCTCTGTAGCACCCTAAAGCTCCAGAAGAACCAATGAACAGGGTAACTGTTATAAGGGCTACATATTAAACATAAACATCAAATAAAGCTTTAAGAAATATTTGTCCTATTTCACATCCAGTTATTTTTTTTTTTTTAATTTTTTTTTTCAACGTTTTTTTATTTTTGGGACAGAGAGAGACAGAGCATGAACGGGGGAGGGGCAGAGAGAGAGGGAGACACAGAATCGGAAACAGGCTCCAGGCTCCGAGCCATCAGCCCAGAGCCTGACGCGGGGCTCGAACTCACAGACCGCGAGATCGTGACCTGGCTGAAGTCGGACGCTTAACCGACTGCGCCACCCAGGCGCCCCTCACATCCAGTTATAAAATACTAACAGAAAGCTTCTATACCTGTGCCAGAGCAAGAGTCAAGTTCTTTAGATTTAAAATAAGCAAATGAGGGGCATCTGGATGGCTAAGTCGTTTAAGCGTCCAATTCTGGATTTCAGCTCAGATCATGATCTCGCAGTCTGTGGGTATGAGCCCCATGTAAGAGCCTGCTTGGGATTCTTTCCTCTCTCTTTCCCTCCCCCCGCCAAAAATAAATAAGCATTTATAAAGAAATAAATAAGTATGCAAGCAAGCAAATGAGATATGTTGTAACTTACCTTTTTGACTTCTCGCTTGGCTATGACTTGTCCACTTTTACTACTGGAAACAGAAACGTTCTTCTCCTTTGTATACACATCTGTATTAACCACAAAACTAGCTTCAGCACCTGTTACAGAACTGAAAAAAAAAAAAAAATATATATATATATATATATATATATATATAAATATACACTTAGTAAGAGAAACAAAAGGCAAACATCATCAACAAGAGAAAGACTCTAACTTCTTCCTAGGTAATTTCTTCTGTAAGTCTATTCTTACCTGGGCTGGTAATGTTGTAATCCCTGTACCTGGGTGGCAAGATACTGGGGTAACTCCCAAGTCACTTCATTTGTTTGTGTGTTCCAATAATAATAGCATCCTGTGTTCTCATCCCAGACTTCCTGCCAATCTCCCATCTCAATTCCAACTAGAAGAAAGATAAATTTTAAAAACCAAAAATTTCTCATCAACAAAACTAAAAAGCAACCTACTGAATACGGTAAGATATTTATTAATGATATAACTGATAAAGGGAGAATATCCAAAATATATAAAGAACTTGTTCAACTCAACAAGCAAAAAACAAATAATCCAAATAAAAATGGGCAAGACATGAACAGACATTTTTCCAAAGGTGACATCCAGATGGCCAACAGACACAGAAAAAGACGCTCAACATCACTCATCATCAGGGAAATCAAGTCAAAATACAATGAGGTGTCACCTCACACCTCTCAGAATGGCTAAAATCAGAAACACAAGAAACAGCGCTGGTGAGGATGTGGAGAAAAAGGAACCCTCCCCATGCCGTTGGCTGGAATATAAACCAGTGCAGCCATTGTGGAAAACCGTACAGAGGTTCCTCAAAATATTAAAAATAGGGGTGCCTGGGTGGCTCGGTCGGTTGTGTCCAACTTGGTTTTGGCTCAGGTCATGATCTTATGGGTTCATGGGATTGAGCCCTGTGTTGGGCTCTGTGCTCACAGCGCAGAGCCTACTTTGGGATTCTCTCTCCTTCTGTCTCTGCCCCTTCCCTGCTCACCAGCACATGCACAAGTACCCCCTCTCTCACAAAATAAATAAACATTAAAAAAAAAAACAACCTACTATACAATCTAGTAATTGCATTACTTGGCATTTATTCAAAGAACACAAATACTAGTTTGAAAGTATATATGCACCCCTATGTTTATTGTAGCATAATCTACAATAGACAAATTATGGAAGCAGCCCAAGTACCTATTTATAAATGAACAAAGAAGTGGTATATACACAATGGAATAGTATTCAGCCATAAAAAGGAATGAAAGCTTGCCATTTTTTTTTTTTTTTTTAATTTTTTTTCAACGTTTATTTATTTTTGGGACAGAGAGAGACAGAGCATGAACGGGGGAGGGGCAGAGAGAGAGGGAGACACAGAATCGGAAACAGGCTCCAGGCTCTGAGCCATCAGCCCAGAGCCTGACGCGGGGCTCGAACTCACAGACCGCGAGATCGTGACCTGGCTGAAGTCGGACGCTTAACCGACTGCGCCACCCAGGCGCCCCGAAAGCTTGCCATTTGTAACAATGCAGACAGAGCTAGAAAGTATAATGCTAAGAAAAGTAAGTCAGAGAAAGACAAATACGATATTTCACTCATGTGGAATTTAAGAAATAAAACAGATGAGCAAAGGCAAAGAAATAGAGAGACAAATGAAGAAAGACTAACTATAGAGAACAAACTGATGATTACTAGAGGGTGCGGGAGGAGGGGAAACGGGTGAAATTGGTGATAGGTATTAAGAAGTGCACTTTGACGAGCACAAAATAATGGATAGAATCTTGAATTATTATACTGTACACCTGAAACTAATATGACACTGTATGTTAACTATACTGGAATTAAAATAAAAAATTTTAAAAATTAAAAAAGGAAGCATAAATTTCTCCACAATTCCCACTTTATACCCCAACTCAGCTCTAAAGCTATTAACAATCTAACACAAGGTTCCTCAACTTTTGCAATGTTAACATTTGGGCTGGATAATTCTTTGTTGTGGTGAGGGTAGTCCCATGTAGTGTTTAGCATCCTGGATTCTACCCACTAGATGCACTAACAGTTCCCCACCCCTTGGTGTAACAACCAAATATGTCTAGGGACACAGTCAAATGTCCCCTGGAGGTCTAACTCCTCCTTCCCAAATCATTTTTGCACAAATTACTTAAAAAAGTTTGACAAGGGCGCCTGGGTGGCTCAGATGGTTAAGAGTCCAACTTCAGCTCAGGTCATGATCTTACAGTTCGTGGGTTCAAGCCCCATGTCGGGCTCTGTGCTGACAACTTGGGAGCCTGGAGCCTGCTCCAGATTGTGTCTCCCTCTCTCCCTGCCCCTCTCCCACTCACATTCTATTTCTCTCTCAAAAATAAATAAGCATTTTGAAAAATTAAAAAAAAAAAGACAAAGAATTATTTAAGGATTCTGGAGTTTTTTGGTTTTTTTTAAGTGTTTATTTTTGAGGGGAGTGGGAGGGGCAGAGTGAGGGAGATAGAGGATCCAAAGCAGGCTCTGTACTGACAACACGGGGCTCAAAACCATGAACGATGACATTGTGACCTGAGCCAAACTCAGACACTTAACCAACGGAGCCACCCAGGTGCCCCCAAAAAAGAACCTTTAAAATAATGGCCTTACTGCTTCGGATTCTGTGTCTCCCTCTCTCTGCCCCTCCTCTGCTCATATTCTGTCTCTAAAATTAACATTAAAAAAACAAGTAAATAAAATAAATAATGGCTTTAATTATTCACTTGGCATAAAATTGCAACTGGTTAAAAGTCTGCTAAAGCATATGGGCTTTCATCCTTGGGAATTTCAATGCCTAGAACACCTTTGAAAATTACACTTGACTTCTTTAAAAAATCAAAGTATCAAACTTACCTCCTGCAAGTGAACACTGAGTATCATATTGCCACCCTGCTGTCTGAGTGGAGTCTGTTCCATTTGAAGTGGTAGAACTAAGGGCAGATGTTGCTGATTCCTTTGGCTCTGGTCTAGGTGGAGTTGGAGGTGGAGCAGAGGCTCCTACAGGAGCTGTAGGCTGAGGTGCTGTTATAGCATCAATCTCCTTTAGTATGGAAATAGTAACAAATGCATTAATAACCTCAAAACTAGAACACTGAGAAAATGACAATCACCATAAAAAAAATTCTGTATGATCAAGTCTCAGCTTAAACTAAAACTCTCAATTTCCAATTATGTAAAAGATCCCCAAACACTTTAATTCTCCATTTTTCTCCTCCTTACAATCTTTACAAAAAAGAGATGACTGAGATGGGGAGGGACTAAGGAAGAGATGTGGAAGGGGAGAAAGAAGACGGAAACACGGAAACTGACAAGCAGGCTAACCACTTGAGATCCAGGTCCCAAAGTGGCTTCAACAGCTAAAAAGCCAAACAAAAGCACCACTAACCGCTAAGAAGTTGGCCAATGTACTATCAATATCGGTTGACTGGTTTCCATTTGTCTCTTTGGACTGTGCTGGTTTTTCTGAAACATCACTCTCATCATCATCACTGTCCGCATATGCACCAAGTAAGCACAGACCTCCTAGAAAGAAAAGGGTAAATGTTAGTGACAACAATGCCAGTATGCTCCAGGAAGAAAAATATGACCTTGTTCTTCACTCAGAGTTTACAATTAGTTTACTTACAGATTAGAACACAGCCTCAAAATGAGTCATCACTGAACTACCACAGAGAAAGAAATTATAATATGCATTTAGAGCTAATAAAACCATCCACATAGCTACTTGACATCCTTCTCAAAATACACAATCAATCAACCTCATCCTCTTTCAAAATAGCACAGAGTAAATCCTGATTTTAGAATTCGTAGGGGTGCCTGGGTGGCTCAGTTGGTTAAGTTTCCAACTCTTGATTTCGGCTCAGGTCACGATCTTGTGGTTCATGGGATTGAGCCCCACATTGGGCTCTGCGCTGACATCTCAGAGCCTGCTTGGGATTCTGTCTCCCTCTCTCTCTCTGCACCTCCCCTGCTTGTACATGTTCGCTATCAAAAATAAATAAACATTAAAAAAAAAAGGAATTTGGGGCGCCTGGGTGGCGCAGTCGGTTAAGCGTCCGACTTCAGCCAGGTCACGATCTCACGGTCTGTGAGTTCGAGCCCTGCGTCGGGCTCTGGGCTGATGGCTCAGAGCCTGGAGCCTGTTTCCAATTCTGTGTCTCCCTCTCTCCCTGCCCCTCCCCCGTTCATGCTCTGTCTCTCTCTGTCCCAAAAATAAATAAACGTTGAAAAAAAAAAAAAATTAAAAAAAAAAAAAAAAAAAGGAATTTGTTGATTTATGTGTCCATCTGAAGCAACAAAGCTGATTGGGGTTTAATAGATGAAACAGATTTTCAAAGCTAAAAATCTTTTCCAATTTTTCCTCAAACAAGAAGGGACTAATTATAATGGAAATCAAAGTGCTAGAACCAAAACAAACAAACAACCAAAACCCCGCCAGAACCAATCTTCAATGTCTTCCTCAAACTTAAGAGGTATCAGATATAGCTTCTGTAATGCTGCTATGTATGCCATTTCCCTCTGTACGACCTGTGGCCACTCTAATGTTAAAATTAAGCAAGCATAGGGGCGCCTGGGTGGCTCAGTCCATTGAGCGACCAACTTTGGCTCAGGTCATGATCTCACGGTTTGTGAGTTTGAGCCCCACATCGGGCTCTGTGCTGATAGCCAGGAGCCTGGAGCCTGCTTCAGATTCTGTGTCTCCCTCTCTCTCTGCCCCTTCCCCACTCATGCTCTGTCTCTCTGTATCTCAGAAATAAACATTAAAAAAAATCTTAATTAAGCAAGTATATATTCTCTTTTTACATCTAATTTTATTGTAACAGATACATTAAATGTTAAACTCCAGCCAACTTTTCAGCTATCACTAAGACTAAATTTCCCAGCGTCTGGCAACAGCCTATGTTCTCTGTAAATATTTGGTAAATGAACAGATTTATCAGAAGTAAAATCTAGTTGTATCATAATTCCATAAATGAATTCATGAGATCCCTTAAAAATAAACATTAGGTTGCTTCATTTATCATAGGTGTCCACATTCATTGTTTTAGTCCTATCAATCTTGCCTTCATTATCTTTAGCATACATGTAAAGTTCTTGCACTAAATACCAATTTAAAAAATTTAAGTTTATTTATTTATTTATTTAGAGAGAGAGAGACACAGAGTGCACACAAGAGACAGCACAAGTAGGGAAGGACAGAGAGGAGGAGACAGAATCCCAAGCAGGCTCTGCACCATCACCGCAGTGCTAGATGCAGAGCTTGGGGGTCAAATTCACGAACTGTGAGATCATGACCTGAGCTGAGATCAAGAGTCAGACACTTAACCGATTGAGACACCCAGGCACCCCAAATTTCTAAAATATTCAAAGCTCACTAGAAAGATTTTTTTTTTAATGTTTATTTATTTTTTGAGAAAGAGACAGAGTGTGAGTGGGGAAGGGGCAGAGAGAGAGGGAAACAAAATCCTAAGCAGGCTCTGAGCTGTCAGCACACAGCTCAATGCGGGGCTCAAACCCACAAGCTGTGAGATCATGACCTGAGCTGAAGTCAGATGCTTAACTGACTGAGCCACCCAGATGCCCTAAAAAGGTTTTTTTTTTTTTTTTTTTTTTTTTTTTTTTTTTTAAGTGAGAAAGGGAGAATGAGCAGGGGAGAGGGGCAGAGGAAAAGAGAGAGAATCTTAAGTAGTCCACAAGCTCATCACAGAGCTCGACGCAGGGCTCCATCCCAGGACTCTGGGATCAAGACCGAAACAAAAATCAAGTCAGATGCTCAACCAACTGAGCCATTCAAGAGCCCCCATAAATTATTATTTTTTTTAACATTTATTTCTTTTTGAGAGACGGAGATAGAGCACGAGTGGGGGAGGGGCAGAGAGAGAGGAAGACACAGAATCTGAAACAGGCTCCAGGCTCTGAGCTGTCAGCATGGAGCCTGACACAGGGTTCAAACTCAAACTGTGAGATCATGACCTGAGCCGAGGTTGGACGCTTAACCGACTGAGCCACCCAGGTGCCCTAAATTGGTTCTTTCTTTTTTTTTTTTTTCAATTTTTTTTTTTTCAACGTTTATTTATTTTTGGGACAGAGAGAGACAGAGCATGAACGGGGGAGGGGCAGAGAGAGAGGGAGACACAGAATCGGAAACAGGCTCCAGGCTCTGAGCCATCAGCCCAGAGCCCAACGCGGGGCTCAAACTCACGGACCGCGAGATAGTGACCTGGCTGAAGTCGGACGCTTAACCGACTGCGCCACCCAGGCGCCCCATCTTTTTTTTTTTTTTTTTTTAATGTTTATTTATTTTTGAGACAGAGAGAGACAGAGCATGAACAGGGGAGGGCCAGAGAGCGAGGGAGACACAGAATCTGAAGCAGGCTTCAGGCTCTGAGCTTCCAGCACAGAGCCTGACGCAGGGCTCAAACTCACGGACCGTGAGATCATGACCTGAGCCAAAGTCGGACGCTTAACCGACTAAGCCACCCAGGCACCCCTAAATTGGTTATTTCTTAAGAATAATCTGGTAACACATACCAAAAGCCACAAAACTCCAAGTTTCTTTAAGATAGATAATCCCATCTTTGAGAATACAACCCCAAGGAATAACTAAAAAAAAATTTCACACAAAGCTTCTGACAACTTTATTTAAATAATGAAAGCTGTAAACAACTCAAATGCTCTCAAATAGGGGACTGGCAAAACAAATTATAGCATGGAACCTGATGCAATATTAATTTATGATTAATCACATTACAGGATTACATGCAAAAATGCTAACGGGACAAAAACTAAACACTAAAGGAATAAAAGGAAGATAAAAGCAAGCCATGAGATGCATGTTAAGTTCTAATCACACCTATGAAAATTTAGTCCATCAATGATAAGGAACAGGAATGAATTTAGAGCTGATACTGAAAATAAAGTCCTAATATTATGTAAACTTGCTTAATCTTAAAAAAAATAAACAAAAGCTTCATAGGACCATAACCCAGACTACTATTGAGATGATACAGCTATTTAAAACCAGGACATTCTTGGGGCACCTGGGTGGCTTGGTTGGTTAAGTGTCCGACTTCGGCTCAGGTCATGATCTCACGGTCCGTGAGTTCGAGCCCTGCTTCAGGCTCTGTGCTGACAGCTCAGAGCCTGGAGCCTGTTTCAGATTCTGTGTCTCCCTCTCTCTCTGCCCCTCCCCTGTTCATGCTCTGTCTCTATCTCAACGTAAATAAACATTAAAAAAAAAATTAAAAAAAAATAGTAAAATAAAACCAGGACATTCTTTGAAGCCATAGTCCTTAGCAGTCTTTTACTGAAAGGGGTGCTGGCTGCTGAAACCTCAATAGGCTTACCTTTAATGGATGGTGCCACAGAATTTATAGTGCAAATCAACTACATTAGGTAGAAAATTATTTCTTAGGTATAAACTTAACTTGATAAGCTTCAAACAGTAACTATTATTTTTCTAATACGTCTACTATTGCCTCAAAACATCGTCTGAACAGTGTTTCAATCCTTTTGGTTACAGAAACTACTAAAAATAAATATAATAAAAACTATGGACCCTCTTCCAGGAAAACACACCCGAGTGTAGAATTTTAGCCAATTTACAGACTTCTGACACTCATCAGTGGAGCTACATTACCCTTTCCTAGATGATGCTGAAATATCAATGACTATCATAGTAGTCAACTGATCTAACTTCAGAGCTTACTCTGAATTTTTTTTTTAATTTTTTTTAACATTTATTTATTTTTGAGACAGAGAGCATGAACAGGGGAGGGTCAGAGAAAGAGGGTGACACAGAATCTGAAACAGGCTCCAGGCTCTGAGCTGTCAGCACAGAGCCCGACGCGGGGCTCGAACCCACAGACCGCGAGATCATGACCTGAGCCGAAGTCGGACGCCCAACTGACTGAGCCACCCAGGCGCCCCTGAATTTTTCTTAATTTCATATGCATATTACCATAATATTCTTCTGCATGAAAATATTAGCTATGCTTGCTGTACTGTATTATTTAAGTTTATTTATTTTAAGAGAGAACTCTCGTGATCAGTATAGGGGAGGAGCAGAGAGAGAGAAAGGGAGAGAGAGAATCCAAAGCAGGCTCTGCCCTGTCAGCACAGAGCCCGATGGGGGGGCATGACCTGAGCCAAAATCAAGAGTTGAAGGCTTGACCAACCAACTGAGCCACCAAGGTGCTCTACTGTATTATAAAAACATACTTTAACAACTTAAGATTTATACTTCATTTCTGTGGAAAGAAATTTGGCATGTTTCTAGTGATAAAGGTAAAATTCTTTAAAATCATCTAAAAAAAAAAAGGAAAATTCTTGAGTATCTACTCTAATAGCTATAGAAGCCATACAAATAATAGAAAATGGTTTCACTTTGGGTTTTGTTTGACACATTTTTCCTGAGTATCACAACTGGTAGGTTAAGAACTGAATAAAGCAGATACCTTATGTTTCAGGATGAAGTTGGACAGAATGAAAATAGTTCTATTCACAAGGCACATGAAGGGCTGAAATGCTGACAGAGCAATTCAAGAAATTTCTTCTTGGAACATTAAATTTCTATTCATCATAGAAAACTCAAAATAACATACATAGTTTACAAATATAAAATGGTATTTCCTAGTTCTGAAATTTCTCTTACAACCAAGTTTTAGCTTTTCTAAACGACCCTATTTTTTTTACATGGCAACTGGGAGGAAAGGAGAACAAACTTCTATTATCTCAGGTGTCATGTCTGGACAGAACTCCAAACTGAAAGAATAAAATTATTACCAATTATAAAATATTTAGTATCAAGGGGTGCCTGTGTGGCTTAGTTGGTTAAGCATCCAACTCAGGTCATGATCTCACAGTTTGTGGATTCAAACTCCGTGTTGGGCTCTGTGCCGTTGGCATGGAGCCTGCCTGGGATTCTCTCTCTCCCAAAAAATAAACTTAAAAAAAAATTTAGTATCAAAACATATTTTAATCTTTCAAGATATATAAAGACTAGCAAAAACTAACATTCTTGGCACTTGCTGTGTATTTGAACTTTATGTACCCTGTTCAATTTAATCTTCAAAACAACTTAGGGCTGGCTGATTCAGAAAAAGAAATTATTTTTAATATTTATTTTGAGAGAGACAGAGAGAGACAGAGAGCGAGCGAGCAGGGGAGGGGCAGAGTGAGGGAAAGAGAAAATCCCAAGCAGGCTCCAAGCTGTCAGCACAGAGCCTGACCCCGGGTTTGATCCCATGACCCCCCAGATCATGACCTGAACAGAAACCAAGTCTTGGGACACTTAACCAACTGCGCCACCCAGGTGCCCTCCCATAAGATTTATTTTATGGATGAATGCACTCCCAAGGTATTAGCATTAATGCTGGAGTGCCAATTTGAGACCAGGTTTATCTACAAAACCACTGTTGCAAATATTCCTTCACACTTAATAATTATTTATTTTTAAGACTTTATTCTTTTAAGTAATATCTATAACCAAGGTCCGGCTCAAACTCACAACACTGAGATCAAGACTCACACCCTCTGAGCCTGGGGGGGCTCAGCTGGTTAAGTGTCCGACTTTGGTTCAGGTCATCATCTCATAGTTCGTGAGTTCAAGTCCCACATCGGACTCTGTGCTGACAGCTCAGAGCCTGGAGCCTGCTTTGGATTCTGTGTCTCCCTCTCTGCCCCTTCCCTGCTCGTGTTCTCCCTCTCTAAGGATAAACAAATATTAAAAAAAAAAAAAAAAAAAAAAAAAAAAGAGTCACAGGCTCTACTGACTGAGCCAGCCAAGTGCCCCTAAAAAATATTTAATAAGAGCAATTTTCAGCTCCACAAACATTTGCTAGGTACCAACCAAAGCATAGTGCCGGAAAAGAAATGCACAGAATGAAAGACATCCTTGGTATCCCTAAAGAACATCAAGCTAGTGGGGGAGCCAGAAAATTACAAACTAGGATTAGAAGAAAAATAGTAAAAGGTATTTTGGCTACAGAAAAAAAAGCAACAACAAACCTTACTTTGGTTTAAGTGTATATACCAGCAAGCCATCACATACAAAAATTTAGTTTATTTTCAAAAATGTTAAATTTCCATTTTACGGGAGAAATGTAAGCAGCACCGAAGCATTCAACAAAATATATACAAACCCAATCTGACCCTAATGAAAGACCTTGTAGAAAAGATGAAAAAAAAAAAGTGTACCTGTTGCTTTAACGGCTGTAGGTCTGGTGGTCATGACTGGTGGTTTGGAAGGATTCTGAACTCTGGGAACCTCCACCACCACTTCCTGTTCATCTGGATTTTAAAAAGGTACAAAAGAAAACTACAGTTAGACGGTGGACCAGAGAAAACACTACAGGTGACAAAACAATCTTTGATTTGACCTTTCAAATCTCAATTTCACCAACTTGAAAACAGGGTGTGTAAATCCATCACTGACCCAAATAACTGGGAGATGATAAACAAGCAGAGCTAGACTCTTCCACGTGACTAGCGACTTTCAGGACACGATGATGGTACATAAAAGTATACCTTAAGTCATTCAAAATTTTAAAAATACACAGACACAGAACAAATCTTCTCGGGGATACCACTGGGCCTTTAAACAAGCATAGCCAATGGAAACCGGTTTAAGTTATATTTAAAAAATAAAATAAAATAAAATAAAATAAAATAAAATAAAATAAAATAAAAATAAGCAAGGCTAGCCATAGCATTTTTCCCCCCTACAGTAACTACCAAGGGGATATTTTAGCGCCTGAAAAGGTCCCGGCTTCTCGGGCGTCTGGCCCCGTAGCAGCGCGCTGAACAGGTACTCTTAATCCAAGAACCATTCCGGGGAGAAACCAACAAGTACTTGGGAACCCACAAGCGCCACTTCTGCAGGAATTTTGGGGTTACCTACCCATTTGGAGTTACGTTCGCTTTGACTGGCATAATAAAATGGGTGTACTCACTTCTAAAGGGTCCCTCTCAGTTTCAACAAAAACGAAGGTAAAAGCACAGGACGTGTAGAAAAGGGCAGGTTTCCTATCTCCAGGCCTCGGAAGCGAAGCCCGGACTCCAACAAATATCCCCTGAAGTTATGCAAACCCGAGCGCCGACGCTGAGGAGACTCGGGAGGCCAGGCCAACCCCTGCACCAGAGATGGCGCCCCTCGGGCGGGCGGGCCGGAGCGCGCGGCGCCGCCGGCCCCTTCCGCCGCCTTTGGGGCCCACATCGGTCCTCCCCTCGGGACCCACGCAGCAGGCCTCGGATGCGGAGCAAGCCCACCCGCCCTGGTTTCTCTTCCTCCCAAGGCCCTGCCCTAGGCCGCAAGCCCCGAGCTCGAGTTTCGGAAGCCCCACCTAGGTGCCGGAGTTCCCTCGCGCACCTTTACCTTCTGAAGGCGAGTCGTCTGGGGCCGCGGCGGCAGTAGTCACCGTGGTCGTCGTCGTCGTCGTCGGTGGCGCCGCCGGAGCTGGCTGGCTGGGCGCCGCCGCCGTCGAATCCGGCTCCGTGTCGGGTTCCGGCTCCGGGTCCCTTCCCGGGGTGCTGCTACGGGGACCCGGCGGAGAGAGCTGCAGAATAGGCCTGCGGCCGGGTACCGCCCGGGACTTCTTCCCCATCGCGAGCCTGAGCGCGAGCCGCAAGCGTCGGGCAGCCGAGAGGGGCGGGCGCTCGGCGCGGCGCTGCGTAATCAATATTCATGCACCGCGACACCGCCTCCTCAGAGAATCTGCTTTTAACCGGCGGAACGGGCGCCCGCGCAAGCGCCCTGGGTCCTGTACACTATTCTGGCTCCTCCTTCCAGGGAGGCAGGGCGGGCTTTACCCACGGTGCTAGGCGATTGGCTGTTTTGATCCATTGAAGGAGCCAGTAGCCAGTGGAAAAGGAAAAAGAGTGAGAGTCAAGCCAATAGCGCGGAAGAGCCTGAGTTAGAACGACTTCCCATTACGAACTCCACCCATGCGTCTTTTGCGGAGTCTTTTCTTTATGCCCCTTGTCCTCCATCTTGTCCCTATTCTCTGCATGCGGTTGGTTGTTTTTGTGTGTGTGTGCTTTGGGAGGTTGCCGTGCTTTCCGAGTCCTTCCGAGTTTCGTCCTGATTATTGTGGGTTACTTGGGGTATAATATTGAACACTGAATAAAATAGTGGGTCTTTTATGCTTTTGTAAGTGTTTTCTTAGAGCACAAATCTGATGTCTCATTGGGTTACTTACCAGCTGGAAAAAAATCACACTAGACATTGTACTTCATAAGAGGGAAAGTCCTAAATTGTTGCGATGGTTTACAGCTTTCCCAATCTGGCCCATTGGTATCCTCAACCTGCTTCATCGTCCTTTAGCACTCTCCCCTCCCTCTCCCCTTCTTCCCTCCTCTGGAGCCAGCCACTTGGACGCTAGCTGGAATACAGCATGGCAATGGGAAATTCTCCATTACTCAAGACCTAGTGCACTCGAGATTCCGTAAACTAACGTTCACTGAGCACTTAACTGTGTGTGAGGCACTCACTGCCTAAGCGCTTTACACGTAAAATTGTATTTTCTCACCACAACCTTGTATGGTAGATAACCCCTAATGTATAGATAACCCCTCAAAAAAAATTTTAAAGGTTTTATTTTTAAGTAATCTCTACACCTAACATGGGGCTGGAACTTACAACCCTCACATCAAGATTGCTATGCTCTACTGACTGAGACAGCCAGGCACCGCCAAATTTTTTTTTTTTTTTTTTATAATTTCTACACCCGACATGGGACTTGAACTCATGACCTTGTGGTCAAGAGTCACAGGCTCTTCTGACTGAGCCAGCCAGTTTTTGGATGTAAAAGCGATGAAAACCGTGACTCATCCAGTTTGTTCCCTGTTTACAAAACGCACTTTCTGGAACATAAGCACTCAATTTTTTAAATGAATATAGTACGTAAACATGTACAAACTTGAAATAAGTAGCAAGAATTCTTTCTTGCCTATGGGAGAAATATCTGGATTAGTGTCCTGAGATTAGACTCCCCAAATTTCTGAAAAATTAGCAGCTAGAAACAGGATAATTTGCTGCTTTGAAGCTATTAACAGTTTTCTGATATTTCTTAGGGAAGAGGCATTGAAATATAGTAGCTGTGCATAGGAGTTCTGAAGCCAAACATCTTGGTTCAAAAACTCACCCTCTGCACCTTCCAGATGTGGTTGCTTGGATAAGTTTCTTTTTACTTTTTTAGTGTTTGTTTTGAGAGAGAAAGACAGGTCATAAGCGGGGGAGGGAGAGAGAGAGGGAGACAGAATCCAAAGCAGGCTCCAGGCTCTGAGCTGTCAGCACAGAGCCCAATGTGGGGCTAGAACTCACTAACTGTGACATCATGATCTGAGCCAAAGTCGGATGCTTAACCGACTGAGCCACCCAGGCACCCAGGATAAGTTTCTTAACAACCCTAAATTTTGTTTCAGCAGCTATACGATGTGCTAGTAACAGTATTCTTAGGGTAGTCGTGAAGTTTAAATTAGAACATAGTTTTAAGATCTTTGCCTTGTACAAAGAACAAAATAAGCAATCGTTATATGGTAGCTATTATTATTAATAAGCCTTTATACAAAAATCTAGATCCTATTATAAAACTGGCTGGAACCAAGTTGAGATTATGAGCTAAATCACAGTGCACAGAAATGGGATAGGTTTTTTTCTTGGGGAACTTATATTTCTGGAGGTGACTGAAATAACTGTAATATTTATAACCATGGTTCTCAATGCTGTCTGTTCATGAAACCATCTGGATAGCGCTAAAGCAATATAAAAATCGGAATCAGTTGGATTGGGGGTGGGAGTACACAGCTCATATCAATTTTTTTTTCAAATATGCACTTATTGGGGCACCTGGGTGGCTCAGTCGGTTAAGCATCCGACTTCGGCTCAGGTCATGATCTTGTGGTCCGTGAGTTCGAGCCCCGCATCGGGCTCTGTGCTGACTGCTCAGAGCCTGGAGCCTGTTTCAGATTCTGTGTCTCCCTCTCTCTCTCTGACCCTTCCCCGTTCATGCTCTGTCTCTCTCTGTCTCAAAAATAAATAAACGTTTGGGGCGCCTGGGTGGCGCAGTCGGTTAAGCGTCCGACTTCAGCCAGGTCACGATCTCGCAGTCCGTGAGTTCAAGCCCCGCGTCAGGCTCTGGGCTGATGGCTCAGAGCCTGGAGCCTGTTTCCGATTCTGTGTCTCCCTCTCTCTGCCCCTCCCCCATTCATGCTCTGTCTCTCTCTGTCCCAAATAAATAAATAAACGTTGAAAAAAAAATTAAAAAAAAATAAATAAACGCTAAAAATTTTTTTTTTAAATATGCATTTATTTATTTGAAATAATTTTTAAAGTTTATTTATTTATTTTTGAAAGAAAGAGGGAGAGAGAGAACCAACGGGGGAGGGGTGGAAGGAGAGGGAGGGACAGAGGATCCAAAGCAGCCCCTCACTGACAGCAGAGAGCCCGACGAGGGGCTCAACACCCAAACTGTGAGATCATGACCTGAGCCAAAGTCTGATGCTTAACTGACTGAGCCATCCAGGTGCCCACCCATATCAAATTTCTTTTCAAGTAAGCTGTATGCCCAGCGTGGACCCCAAGATCAAGAGCTGCATGTTCTACTGACTGAGCCAGCCAGTCAGGCATCCCAATATCAATTCTGTCTGTCTGTCTGTCTGTGTGTATGTATGTATGTATTTATAATAATCTCTACACCCATCGTGCGGCTCTAACTCATGACCCTGAGATCAAGAGTTGCATGCTCCTCTGACTAAGCCAGTCGGGCACCCCGATGAATTATTTTTTAAAAAACTCTTTATAATATTCTAATGCTTAGCCAGGGTTGAGAACCAATGGCTTTTGAAGGAGACATAGTCTGCTGTTACTGCCCTCATAGAAGGTGTTAGGGATCTGAACCAGGAGTAGGCAAATTATAGCTATATCAGACCTTTTATTTTATTTTTGTTTATTTTATTATAATTATTTTTAAAGTTTGATTGATTGATTGATTGACAGACAGAGTATAAGCTAGGGAGGGAGAGAGGGAGATACAGAGTGTGAAGCAGGTTCCAGGCTCTGAGCTGTCAGCACAGAACCCAATGCAGGGCTCAAACTTGCAAACTGTGAGATCATGACCTGAGCTGAAGTCAGACGCTTAACTTACTGAGCCACCCAGGAGCCCCTTAAAGTTTTTTGTTTTTTTAATGTTTATTTATTTATTTAAAAAAGTTTTTTTTTTTTTTTTTTATTACCTTTCTTTATTTTTGAGAGGCAGAGAGAGACAGAGTGCGAATGGGAGAGGGGCAGAGAGAGAGGGAGACAAAGAATCCGAAGCAGGCTCCAGGCCCTGAGCTGTCAGCACGGAGCCCAATGAGGGGCTTGAATTCATGGACCATGAGATCATGACCTAAGCTGGAGTCAGACGCTCAACTGACTGAGCCACCCAGGTGCCCCTAATGTTTATTTGAGACAGAGAGAGAGAGAGAGAGAGAGAGAGAGAGAGAGAATGAGTGAGGGAGGGGCAAAGAGCAGGCTCCAAGCTGACAGCCCAGAGCCTGAGGCGGGGCTCAAACTCAGGAACTGTGAGCTCCTGACCTGAGCCAAAGTCGGATGCTCAACTGACTGAACCACCCAGGCACCCCTTTAGAGTTTATATTTATTTATTTGAGAGAGAGAGAGAGAGAGAGAGAGAATGAACAGGGGAGGGGCAGAGAGAAAGGGGGACAGAGGATCCAAAGCAGGCTCTGTGCTGACAACAGAGAGCCCAACGCGGGGCTCAAACTCATGAACTGTGAGATCATGACCTGAGCCAAAGTCGGATGCTTAACCAACTGAGCACCTAGGCATCTCTATTGTATTGTATTGTATTGTATTGTATTGTATTGTATTGTATTGTATTGTATTGTATTGTATTCTACGGAGAGAGAGAGAAAGAAAGAGAATCCCAAGCAGTCTCCACGCTGAGCACGGAGCCTGATGAAGGGCTCAGTCCCACAATCCTGGGATCATGATCTGAGCTGGAATCAAGAGTTGGAAGGTCAACCGACTGAGCCACCCAGACACCCCTAAAGCAGACCTTTTAAAGGGTCCTACAAAGGGGCTCCAGGGTGGCTCAGTCAGTTAAGCGTCTGAATTCAGCTCAGGTCATGATCTCACGGCTTGTGAGTTCGAGCCCCACATTGGGCTCTGTGCTGACAGCTCAGAGCCTGGAGCCTGCTTCTGATTCCGTCTCCCTATCTCTCTTCTACTCCCCTGTTCTCTCTCTCTCTCTCAAAAATTAATAAACATTAAAAAAAAATTAAAGGGTCCTACAAACAAAATCAAAGAATGTGTGAGAGAGACCATATTTAGATTACAAAGGCTGAAATGTTATCTGGCTCTTTACAGAAAAGTTTGCATATATCTAGTCTAAAAGTGGTCAAAGTTACTCCCTTTAAAGAAAAATCAGGCCTGATCCCTGTTTACTGGGGACTTAAGCACCTCTGGAATTACTGAGATTTTTTGGTTGTGGTGATAATGTTGTTTCAGTAAAACCAAATGATCAGGGCTGACATTTGACAAGTGAAACCTAGGAAGAACAATCGTTTAAGTAAACAAACATTTTCAGGGGCCCCTGGGTGGTTCAGTCAGTTCAGTGTAAGACTTTGGCTCAGGTCATGATCTCATGGTTCTTGAGTTCAAGCCTTGCATCAAACCCCGTGCTGACAGTGCAGAGCCTGCTTGGGATTCTCTCTTCCTCTCTCTCTGTCCTTCTCCCACCTGTATGTGTTCTCTCTCACTCTCTCTCTCAAAATAAATAAACTTCAATAAATAGATGTGTGTTTACATATTAAATATATTTAATTATAATTATTATTTGATGTGCAATGGGGTGATGTCTTTACTCGGTATTTGATGTTAACGTCAAAAGTTGACCCTCCTGAATTGATTTTAAAGCTCTAGGTTTTGGAACTTCAGGAGGTCACCTACAGAAATGGACTATCTACAGAAGTCTCAGCTTTAGTAGGGTAGAATGAAGCTGTGTGTGTGTGTGTGTGTGTGATCTAAATTTTATCAGTCTCACTCCCAGCTGGGTGCACTTTGATCAATTCAATTCTGACAATAAGCACTGCCCCCCCCCTTAGGGATTTAGCTTCAGATTCTATAGGCTCACTTCCCCCACAAGACTGCCCTTACTTCAGAAGCCAGCTCTAAGATTTCCTAGGACACTCACACTTTGGACTGGCTATAAGATTGGGGGTTCCCACGACCTCAACAAGTTCGATAATTCTCTAGATCCATTTGCAGAACTCAGGAAAGCTCTACACTTACAATTACACTTAAATTTTTTCTTTTTAAATGTTTATTTTTGAGACAGAGAGAGACAGAGCATGAATGGGGGAGGGGCAGAGAGAGAGGGAGACACAGAATCCGAATCCGAAACAGACTCCAGGCTCTGAGCTGTCAGCACAGAGCCCCATGTGGGGCTTGAACTCACGAACCGTGAGATTGTGACCTGAGTCGAAGTCAGACGCTCAACCGACTGAGCCATCCAGGTGCCCCTACACTTTTATTATAAAAGATAAACATGGGGGGAAGTCTGGGAGGGAGCACAGTGCTCCCATGCTGCCTGCCCCCCCGTGGAGTTAGGGCATGTCACTCCTCCAGGCACAACGAAATGTTCCTTAACCAGGATGCTCTGTTCAGCCTTGGTGTACAGCTTTTACTGGGACTTCATTATACAGGCACAGTTGATTAAACCATTGCCCAGTATGACCGATGAACTCCACCTCCGGTTCCCGGTCTTCCCAGGAGGTTGGCCTGGCCCAAAGTTCCAACTCTAGATTCACCATCACAGGGTTGGTCTTCTTGGTAACTGGCCCTATTCTGAAGTTATCTAAGGGTCCCCCTCTACTCACCTGATTAGCATAACAAAGACTTCTATCTATATGTGTATACATATACATGTATTTTTTAAGTTTAGTTTTGCGCGTGTGAGAGAGAGCATGCAAGTGGGGAAGGGGCAGATAGAGGGAGAGAGAATCCTAGGCAGACTCTGCACTTTCAGTGCTGAGGCCAGCGTGGGGCTCAGACTCACATGAGATCATGATCTGAGCCAAAGTCAGAGGCTTAACAGACTGAGACACCCAGGTGCCCCTATACATGTATTTTTTAAGTGTTCGTTTATTTCGAAAGAGAGCGCAAGCAAGGGAGGGGCAGAGAGAGAGGGAGTCAGGGAATCTGAAGCAGGCTCTGTGCCATCAGCACAAGCCCAACATGGGACTGGAAATCATGAACCATAAAACCATGACCTGAGCCAAAGCAGGACGCTTAACCAACTGAGCGACCCAGGCACCCATATATATGTTATATATACATATACACAAATATATACATATATATATATATATATATCATATATATATTCTTTTTCTTAAAATTATTTACTTTAAGAGAGAGAGAAAGTGACTTGGAGAAGGGCAGAGAGAGAGAATCCCAAGCAGGCTCCACACTGGCAGTGTGGAGCCCTATTCGGGGCTTAAACTCACTAACCGTGAGATTATGACCAGAGCCAAAATCTAGAATTGGACACTTAACTGACTGAGCCATCTAGGCACCCCACAAACATATATATATATTTTTTTCAAGTAATCTTTACACCCAACATGGGGCTCGAACTCATGACCGCCAGATCAAGAGTCACCATGCTTTGTTGGCTGAGCCAACCAAGTGCCCCAACCAGATACATTCTTTATTATACTACACTATTTGACTTGTTTTATAGAAGTTCATTTAAACCATGAAACCTCACTTACTGGAAGAAATACCTATTTTTAGTGTATAAAGACAGCCATAGGTTATTTGAACAATAAATTCGTCTTTTGATGATGGAATTCCATACAGATGTGGAAAGGTATATTCTTGTAGATTGGGGTTAATGAGTTACTTATTAAGGTCTCAATTTGTGAAGAAACATTAATACAGGACTGTTTCTAGGTACAGACAAAATTGCAAAGAACTGTGAAGATTAAAGAACACTTTAGAAATTTGTATTATACTGTGTTCTATTATACTGTATTCTATCATACTGTGTTCTATCTATAAAAATGGGGGCACCTGGGTGGCTCAGTCGGTTAAGCATTCCGCTTCAGCTCAGATCGTGATCTCGAGGTTCGTGGGTTCGAGCCCCACATCGGGCTCTGTGCTGACAGCTCAGAGCCTGGAGCCTGCTTTGGTTTCTGTGTCTCCCTTTCTCTCTCCTCAAATAAATAAAAACATAAAATTTTTTTTAAAATGCACCAGGTTGAGGTAAATTAGGGTAATTGTTATAGACTGTAATAAGACTTTTCACTTATTTTTTTTTAAAATTTTTTTTTTCTTTTTCAACGTTTTATTTATTTTTTGGGGGACAGAGAGAGACAGAGCATGAACGGGGGAGGGGCAGAGAGAGAGGGAGACACAGAATCGGAAACAGGCTCCAGGCTCTGAGCCATCAGCCCAGAGCCTGACGCGGGGCTCGAACTCCCAGACCGCGAGATCGTGACCTGGCTGAAGTCGGACGCTTAACCGACTGCGCCACCCAGGCGCCCCATCACTTATTGATTAAACAGAAATCTCATTTACATTTATATTACACCCCCCCCCCCCGCCATGAGGGGAATATTGGTATCAGCCACATCAGAACAGCCTGGCACCCAAAGGGTGGGCAAATAGTACAATCTATGGGGATGCACACAGTCCGTATTTTCTAGAAGCTTCCATATCTTGTAACTTTTTATTTTTAAAAATTTACATCCAATTTTTTTTTTTTTTTAAGCTTTTGTTTGTCTTTACTCGTAAGTGCTCAGTGCAGTTTCAGTTTTAAGAGACAACACAGCCTGGACTTTGGGAGGGAATCAGAATGGGGAGAGAAAAACCCATAGTGAGCTGGTGAGAGGTGACCCCCGGGATTCTCGAGTGTTTTAGTGAGGACGACTGGCAGAGGTGACAATGCACAATGTATTTATAGAACAAATTAGCTTTTCTTGGAAGGTCACAAAAATCAGTGATAAACTTGGTAAGAATGGTCAATATGAACCTCATGTGTATCATCAATTCTATTATCCACAGGAAATATTTTATTGTCACAGGCTGTTAAGGTAGGGACCTTATCAGTTACACCTTGTTACATGAAGAATGATAAAATTTCCCTTTGAGAGTCTTATCTTTATTTAATGGCAGTTAAGTACTAAAAAGGGGGGAGTTGTTTTTTTTCTTTTTTAATGGAATACTTGGCGAATTTGTGTCATCCTTGCATAGGGGCCATGCTAATCTCTGTATTGTTCCAATTTTTTTTTTTTTTTTGTTAATTTATTTCTGAGACAGAGAGAGACAGAGCATGAGTGGGGAGGGGCAGAGAGAGAGGGAGACACAGAATCAGAAGCAGAATCCAGGCTCTGAACTGTCAGCACAGAGCCCGACGCGGGGCTTGAACCCGCGAACCGTGAGCTCATGACCTGAGGCGAAGTCGGACGCCCAACCGACTGAGCCATCTAGGTGGCTTTTAAGTTTATTCATGTATTTTGATAGAGAGAGAACCAGCAGGGAAGAGGCAGAGAGAGAGGGGAGGACGGAGGATCTGTAGCGGGCTCTGTGTTGACACCCATGAACCATGAGATCATGACCTGAAGTTGGACGTTTAACTGACTGAGCCATCCAGGTGCCCCTGTATCCTGTATTCCAATTTTCAGTATATGTGCTGCAGAAGTGAGCACAGGAGGCAGCTTTTTTTTTTTTTCTTCAGGATTTCATTTTAGTGTAATCTCTACACCCAACATGAGGCTCAAACTCACAACCCTGACATCCCCTGATATCAAGAGTTGTGTCTCCCCTGACTGAGCTAGCTATGTGCCTGTTAAGAGGGAGCTTTTGTTTTTTAAGTTTTGAGAGAGAGTGAGCGAGCAGTGGAGAGAGAAAATTTCAAGCACTGACAGTGTGGAGCCCAACGTGGGGCTCAAACTCACAAACCATGAGTGAGATCATGACCTGAGCCAAAACCAAGAGCTGGATGCTTAATGACTGAGCCACTCAGGCTCCCCAGGAGGAACTCTTTTAGTAACATTTTGTAATCAGAAATTTTTGGCGTGGGAAAAACAAGGAATAACGATGCAAGGAATAATAATAATGGACTATGAAAACATCACATAGTCCAGGAAAACAAAAATGCAGAACTAAAGTGGAGAGAAAAGTGAAGTGAAAGAATTTCCATCGTCTGTTCTGGTTGGAAACCAAAGTGAAGAAGGTGGGAGAAAATAGAAGAGGGGTGCCTGGGTGGCTCAGTCGGTTAAGCATCCAACTCTTGATTTTTGCTCAGGTCATGCTCTCAGTTTGTGAGTTTGAGCCCTGTGTTGGGCTCTGTGCTGACAGTGTGGAACCTACTTGGTATTCTCCATTTCTCCCTCTCTTTCTGCCCCACCCCCCCAGCTGTGCGCTCTCCCCAAAATAAATAAATAAATATTAAAAAAAAAAGAAAGAAAGAAAGGAAGGAAAAGGACAGAAGAGCTGGGCTTTCTCCAGCATGGGTGGGGTCTTGAACCAAAATACTGACAACAGGTAAAACTGGTCAGGGTCTTGTGAACTGCCACCATGGAAGCTACTGCTCTGATGAGCAACACAGGTGGCGAAATTTCTGGAACAGGGCCAGTCTCAAGTTACTTCCTGTTCTCCAAAATGGCTACAAGAGGATTTGATTTTTTCAGACTGTGGCTTATGATCCATTAGTCATTCATGAAAGTGTCAGGTTACACAGCGACAAATACATATTCTGTGAAACCTTTCTTTTGGTTATATATGTGTATTTCTTGCTATACTTGGGAGCCACACGGGTTTATGAAGCTCTGGCAGGGCAAGGGCTCTCCCAGTCCCAATTACATCAAACACTTCACATTAATCTTGGCACAGCTAAAATGAAAAAAGAGCCATACATCTCATTATCTACCAATAACAGTACCACAGTGAAGCTCACATTGTTATTTAAAATATATAATGTAATTATGGTATTGATAGTATAAAAATTAAAGGCTTATGAAAAACTCAAGAGAGGTCAAAGGGCATACAAGCAAGTAATATACAGATCATTTCCTTAAAAGATACATTTTAATATACAGAATAAAATCCAAGATTTTACTTTTCATGATCCCCCCAAATCTGTGGACATGAATACTCTGAATCCGACCAGGAAAGTTTATATTTTGGTCCAATACATTATTAGACAAGTTGTATGATCAAGTCCGGCTTGATTATCATAAATCATAGAAGTTAACAGAATTTACCTTGAAAATTGGTTACTTTTGTAGGTAAAATCCCCTATTTTTTTCTTAGCTAAGAGTTTACTCAACTTTAGCCTCAGAACCAGATTCAAAACCAGCTTCTTTCACAGCTGATCATCATTTTAGGTTTAATTTAGGCAAGTTATTTAATAGTTTATTGAAGATCATACAAAAACTCCACAATAAATAATGAAAAGAGTATGCAAAATCATTAGCCTCTGTTTGCAATACAGAAAATACATGTCAGTTCTGGACCAAAATAATTCCACTGAAATACAGACAGTGGCAGGAAGAATGAAAGGGTCTGTAGTGGCTGCGTCCAGTGGTTGGCCACAACCAACCACCACCATCAGCTACTGTGGCAAGTGAGGGTGGGTTTCAATTTGCAGATAAAGAATGTCTTCGGTTGTTTAAAAAAATAGAAACTCTAAAAAAGCTTGTGAATCATATACAAAAGCAGCTGTTTGAGACCAAGGTTGAGAACCAGAAATTGTGTGTTAGCACCGCCAGCAAGCACAGGTTCTGTGACTCATCTGCCCTCTTCTCTTGTGCAGGATGCAGACTCGATGTTGCACACACCATTTGCAGGTATAAAAATTGTCCTGGAATCCAGGGTTCCTGTAGGGTAAAGTCTTAAGCCCTAAGAGGCACCAAGCGGTTACAAAAGCTAGGCAATCATCCAGATCACAAGTTCCGACGATATAATAAATCTCGTGTTGCTTTATCAACTTTTTGCTGGTAGTCCTCCAATTTGTCAAGTATTTTCTGGGACAGCTGGAGGAGAAAAGAAGGGAATCGTTACAGAATAGGTCAAGGACTAAAAAAAGACTGAAGTTAGTCATCACTTTGACTTCACCAACTAGCTTCCCCCTAATGACGATGTCGCCACTCTGCTTCACTTACTCAACATTCAGTACCGGAGTCTGTTCTGTGATTCTACTGATAAAATTGGATTCCACTGTTCACACACACTATCCCACTCCTGTTCTAATGAATTTTCTAAACATGCAAATCACACCAGTATTTTAATAAATGCATTACTGGCTATCTTCTCAGAACCGGAGAGCCTACATGTGATTTAACTAATCATTTTATAAAGAGATTGGAGCAGCATGTTAAGGGCAACAAATGTTTTCTGTTCTCCCCTTAATCCTTGAGAGCTGAAGAGCCAGCTTCAGGTGGGAGTGCTAGTGCAAGGGCTCATAAAAGACACCTGCTCCGCCTCATGAAAGGACTGACTTACAGCAATGTTGTGACTGTTGGCACTGTTCTCTCCCAGAGCCTGGAGAAGCTGGTCAATAGAAGAGTATGGGAGCCACACCATTGGCGCTGTTGCAGACAATGGAAACTGGAAAGACAAATATCTGCTATTTGAAGAAAATCTCAAAAGTGGACCATTTCTTCTGGGTAGTTTCATAGGTTTGGACAACATAAACTAGTGATTTTTTTTCGCAGTAAGAAATTGTGTATGTATGTATGTACATGTACACAGACACACATTTGTACCACCCCCACCCCCTCGCTTCTCTTTTCAACTGGGAAACTTGTCCTTTTCTTAGTGAAATCAAATGTATTTAAAAATTTTTTTAATGTTTTATTTTTTTAATTTTTTTTTTTTTTGAGAGAGAGAGAGAGAGAGAGGGAGGAAGGGAGGGAGAGAGAGAGGGAAAGACAGATTCTGAAGTAGGCTCCAGGCTCTGAGCTGTCAGCATGGAGCCCGACGCAGGGCTCCAACCCACAAACCATGAGATCATGACTTGAGCCAACGTTGGATGCTTAGCCAACTGAGCTACCCAGGCGCCCCCAAATGTATTTTTAAATTCATGTCACCTCTTATCTTAAAGTAACCCTAAGGCCTATCAAGGAAAAATACACTCAATGAAACTCTAAATTGTCAATGAATGCTTCTATTTGCAGTCTGAAATATAGATTCAAATTAACTGGAAAGAAAAGTTTGGAAAAGGAAAGCTCACCTTTCAAAGTTCTGAATACTTTTCTGAGAGTTTAAGAGCTTGGCTTTGTAGACCCAGATTTTAGACCTGGCTCTTCCATTTACCATCTGTGTGAGCTTTGGCAACTTACTTAACCTTTGAACCTCTGTTTCTTTGTGGGTTTAAAAAAAAGGGGGGGGGGTAAAACAATCTCCCATAGGTGGCTGTAAGGATTAAACGAGAAAACACTTGCAGAAATTCAGCACAGTTTTGGAACACAGAAAATAGCATTTTGTTCTTAATTACCTCTTTCCTCTAAATACTAACTAAAGCTACGTTCCTTTGATGGAGAAAAATGAAATGTATTTCCATTTTATAAACAGGAAACTGGGAAATCCTACAGTGCCAGTCCCTGATTATAAGGAAAACTAGTCGTGAGGACTCCTGGCTGGCTCAGTTGGTGAAGCATGCAACTCTTAATCTTGGGGTTGTGAGTTGAGCCCCATGCTGGGTGTAAACATTACTTAAAAATAAAACCTTTTTTGGGGCGCCTGGGTAGCTTTGTCAGTTAAGCGTCCGACTTCAGCTCAGGTCATGATCTCACGGTCCGTGAGTTCGAGCCCCGTGTCGGGCTCTGTGCTGACAGCTCAGAGCCGGGAGCCTGTTTCAGATTCTGTGTCTCCCTCTCTCTCTGCTCCTCCCCTGTTCATGCTCTGTCTCAAAAATAAATAAACGTTAAAAAAAAAAATTAAAAAAAAAAAAACCAAAAAAAACCCACCTTTTTTTTTTTCTTAAAGTTTCTTTCTTTATTTTGAGACAGAGAGTGTGCAAATGCATGCAAGTGGGTGAGGGTCAGAGAGACAGAGAGAGACAGAGAGACAGAGAGAGAGAGAGAGAGAGAGAGAGAGAGAATCCCAAGCTGGCAGCTCAGAGCTGATGGGAGGCTCGATCCCATGAACTGTCAAATCATGAAATGAACTGAAATCAAGAGTTGGACACTCAACTGACTCAGCCACCCAGGCACCCGAAAAATAAAATCTTAAAAAACAACAAAAACAAAATAACTAATCGTGTAACTACAAATAGTAAAGGGTAAATCCACTATTCTATAGCTCAATCTACTTTCACATCCTGACTTTATTAGAGTGATAATACAGAAACACATATGCATGCCTACCTCAATTCCAAAGTACTGATGTCCTTTCCCCAATACAGCATCTACATATTCTGAAACCAAATCCACAGCTTCTTCTAAAAGGTCATAATTTAAGTACAAACGGAGCAACTCAGCGGCATCGACCTTCTGTAAAGAGTCAGAGATTAAGAACATCTACCTATTTCCATCTTACCTGGGCAGCGACCAAAGGATGCAGAGTGTCTAATTCCCTGGGATTTATACTTCTCAATATAAATAAATGAGCATCTTGGTTTACTTATCCTGGGACAAGGGTTGGATTCCTTAGAGCCCAATTACTTCTGGGTACCTTGTAAGACTTTATCTGTTAAGTGGTCTTCCTGCCCTGTTTTGTAATCTAAGACACATTTTATTATTTTTCTACTTCAGTGTCCACAATAGTAGTAAAAGTCAACAAATCTTCTCAGAAATGCTGAGTACTGAAGAGATGACATATTCACGTTAATTCCCAGAAATATATGAATGACAAATGCAAAAGAAGTTAAAAGAATTACCAACTTTCAGTACCTGAATTAAAACTTTTCAACTCAGGGTGAAACAAAAGTGAAAACAACCTCAGTTTGGAAGGGCTCTACTAACTATGTAATTATGCTTTCCATATTCTGATATGATCACATTTGTAACTTTCATCATCTTAGCTGCTTTTCTACTTTCTAATTTAACAAAATTAGAAAAAAGAAAATTTTTAATTTTCAATTTCTAATTTAACAAAACCCAAAAAGAAAAAAAAAAGATCAGTTTTCCTGATTTTAAGCATTACCTTCTCTCTTTCCCTATTCCACTCTATGTATTTCAGATATAGCTTTCACACTTAAGCATGCATTATTTCAAATTAGGAGCTTGTTAAAATATAGATCCCAGATCCTGGCTCCAGATAACCTGATTCTCTAAGTCTGGAATGGGGCTCAGAAATCTGTATTTTGAAGAAGCCCACTACCCAAATAATTCTGATGCAGGTATTCCAAAAACCCAATTTTGATAAAACTCAAACCCTGCTGCAGTTTTGAAAACAACTCCACTCACTCCTGTGAATTTTTTGCGTAATGAACAGTAAATACTGTGTCATGCACATAGTCATTGTTCAGTTGAGCACACAAGCAGGCATGAACTTAATCACTAACCTGTAGAACTTTAATTCTAAACACCCAGTACTTCATACAGAATTCAAGTTCAGCTGTTCTTAGTGTTTTTAGATAACTTTAAGAAGTTGCCCAAAGTATATGTCAGTATGTTTCCATAAATTATCACCTCTACTTTTTAATCATCTCATGAAGTTATTCATACTGATAACGACCAGCTTCTTACTCTATACGAGTTAAGATACCACTTACCTTGTAACTGTTTATTAGCCAATTAGGTAGAGGTACTCCATGAGACAAGAGCTTGTTGATTACACAGTGGTGATATAAGTTATTCCGAACTTTGTACCTTTCCAGATAAGTTGATAATAGTCTCCATGCTTCATCTGTAGCACTTGATAAAAGCAGAAAGGACTAATGAGTTCCAGATTCTTAACAGATATTTACAGCGCCATTCAAAGCATCTATTTACAAGGAGAAAAAAAATCTTTAGAAGCTCACAACTGAACTGAAAATATAACTACATGGCAACTAATATCATTAGGGTCAATGTGACTTAGGGGTAGTACTAGAAACCAAATGACATGGATTGTATCTCTCCCACTAATCACATCTTTACTCAACTACACAATTCATTTAACTTCTTTGTTACGGATTTCTAAAACAAGGAAATAGGCTCACATGACTGTTTCCAAACCCGATCAAGCATTAGAATCATGCAGAAGTTCTGCTTTAGAAAATGAGGGCAATAGATCTGTATTTTAGTAGTGATATTGGTATGCTAATTTAGGGGTTGAAAACTAATGTCAGAGGACTGCCAAATCGTTAAATGCCCCAATTCTAAAGTTGTGTAATACAAACTGTAAATGCGATTCAAGGAAGGGAATTTTACTGAGGGTTAGGGTTAGAGAAGGATTCCAAAGAAACTGAAGTGCATTCAGGTAGACATGAATTGGGCACTAGGGGAAGTGTTTGGAAGGTAAGCCCTTTGGGGCAGAGGAGCACTAGAGCTGTACCTGGACTCCTTAGTGGTGATGACTGATGAGAGCTGATTGGCTGCTAGCCAGGACCAGGCTTCTGCTTGGGCTGCCTCGCCCCCTAACTGCAACTTGATGCATCTGTAACGAAAATGGTTCCACACGCCATAAACTAATCTGCTGAAAACAATCACATTATTTTGTTACCAAAACTAGAGATAAGGTGATAACTTTAGCTCTGGTCTGCTGCTGAATTCACTACTGGGGAATACTGGCTCTTTCCTCCCCTTACAGCCACATAACTGGAGGACCCACAAGGCCATTGGTAAGTGTTAAGAGAGAATTTACTTCAAAGGGAAAAATTCTGCAAGTTTAAAAAATATTTCCAATTCACAAACTACTTGACTAATATTTAGGTACAAGGTTACTTCAATAAAAAGTACTTTTTTTTTTTTTAAATTTTTTTTTTTTTCCAACGTTTATTTATTTTTGGGACAGAGAGAGACAGAGCATGAACGGGGGAGGGGCAGAGAGAGAGGGAGACACAGAATCAGAAACAGGCTCCAGGCTCTGAGCCATCAGCCCAGAGCCCGACGCGGGGCTCGAACTCACGGACCGCGAGATCGTGACCTGGCTGAAGTCGGACGCTCAACTGACTGCGCCACCCAGGCGCCCCTAAAAAGTACTTTTTAATAATGCTTACAGGGGCCTAAAGGATTGAATGCCTTTTCTAAAATGGACCCCACTGTTGACGCCACATTATCTACTGTCCTGTGGGAATGTAGGCCTGGGAATGCCAGGTTTTTTGAGTTCTCAAGAGAAGCTATAAATCAAGATTAAAAAAAATCATAATTAAAAGAAATTATAAAAATCACTGTGGTAGACTAGACAAAAGCATTTCTTTAAAGCACTACTGGCTTAGGTACTGTGCTGACAGTGTGCAGCCTGCTTCAGATCCTCTGTCCCCCTCTCTCTTTGCCCCTCCCCAACTCATTCTCTCTCAAAAATAAACATTAAAAAAAAAGAAAGAAAGAAAATGAAGACCATGGAAAGACAATTTCATACATACTTGAAAGCAAGTCCCTCAAAGACTGGCGTCAAGGGAAGCTTAAAAGTCTGACAGAGGGATATGGCAGTGTCAAAAAGGCCAGCCTGAACCAAGAGAGAGACCATCTCCTCTGCTGATGAACTTCCTGTGAAAATGGAAAAGAGCTTTTTAGTGCAAACGATGGTGTATGTGGATGACCCAAAGCCCCAAAGCCGCCCCTGGTATGAGCATCTCAGAGGAAGAGTGAGAGGCTCTGGCCAGTCTAGCCTACTGTGTCCACCGCCCGGCCTGAAGCAAAGCGTGCTGCCAGTGCTCCCAGAATGCCTCATTCCTACCTGCAACTGCAACTGCTGACGGGTCATGCTGAGCCAGAGTGAGGCGGATTCGGGCCAAGGAACACTCTTTTTCCAGGTCTCCCAGTTCCAGAATTTCAATCTGCCGATTGGCTAGAAGCCAAAGAAAAATGTTTTCAATTCCCAAAGTACAAAGGAAGTGTGTCTCATCAGTGCCTATTAACTCAGTCTATCAATTTCCACTAAACATGAATTCAGTGTCAATTCCAAAGGCACTAGAGGGAAAACACAGGGCTCCATAAAAGTGAACTTAAAAATAAAGCAACAGGGGGCGCCTGGGTGGCTCAGTTGGTTAAGCGGCCGACTTCGGCTCAGGTCATGATCTCGTGGTCCGTGAGTTCGAGCCACGCGTCGGGCTCTGTGCTGACAGCTCAGAGCGTGGAGCCTGTTTCGGATTCTGTGTCTCCCTCTCTCTGACCCTCCCCCGTTCATGCTTTGTCTCTCTCTCTGTCTCAAAAATAAATAAACGTTAGAAAAAAAAAATTAAAAAAAAAAATAAAGCAATAGCCGTGTCCAGCATGCAGCTGAGCCAAATCAAAGTACTCAAATAACAGCTGCAGTTGAGAAGATGCTTACAAGGTACTTTCCACAGAATTTCCTTTAACTCTTACAACCCTGAGATGCAGTTATCTACATCAGTATGAAAGGAACATGCCCACAGTGAGAAAGGCAGAATTATAACCAGGTGTGTCCAACTCTGGAGCCCAGGCTTTTTAAGAAGCAATACAATGCCTGCCTGGGTGGCGCAGTCAGTTAAGCGTCCGACTTCAGCCAGGTCACGATCTCGCGGTCCGTGAGTTCGAGCCCCGCGTCGGGCTCTGGGCTGATGGCTCAGAGCCTGGAGCCTGTTTCCGATTCTGTGTCTCCCTCTCTCTCTGCCCCTCCCCCGTTCATGCTCTGTCTCTCTCTGTCCCAAAAATGAAATAAAACGTTGAAAAAAAAAAAAAATTAAAAAAAAAAAAGAAGCAATACAATGCCTCCATGGTAATAGGCAAGGAGCCCGATAAAACAAGTTTGACACTAAGCTGATTCAAATACAGCAAGCAACAAAAACAAGCACTCTCTTTTGAGCATCTTCATTTCTCGTGCAGCCATACGAAGTTTTCCAAGAGCTGCCAGCCAACTTCTAGCAGATTAAAATCTTGAAAATAAGCTAAAAGAAGGAACTTCACAATATTTTTACAGTACTGTACATAATTTACAACTACTATACAAAACCACACATTTAATACAAATAATACTGTAACATAACAATATAATTATTGTCCAGCAAAGAATCCGCGGGAGATGTCCAACTCACTTGGAGCAGCTGTGCATTCTCCATCATGATTCCTCTTAGGGGATGCGCCAGGGCGATCACACTGTAAAGACAAAACAAGTGCTTAAATGTGAAAAGTTAGTACAGTTGACACTTGAACAATGTGGGGGTTGGACGCCAAACCCCTGTACAGTTGAAAATCTGCATATAACTTCTGACTCGCCCCAAAACTTAATAGCCTACTGATGACCAGAAGCCTTACCAATAACTAAACAGTCGACTAACATATATTTTGTATGTTATCTGTACTATGTACTATATTTTTACAATGAAATGAGCTGGAGCAAATCAAAAAAATCATGAGAAAATACATTTACATTATTGTATTTACTAACAAAAGGTGTGTATAAGTGGACTTGTACAGTTCAAACTTGTGTTGTTCAAGGATCCAGCTGTATTTTGAGATCATTAACTGATCCAGAGCTCTCATGCTTAAATTCTCTCCACATAAATTATGTTTATTTCAACCAGCACAGCTCTTCTTACAAAGGTACTGTAACTATCAGACACAGGAGTTGTTTGCCAAGTTGGTCAACTTAGCTCTAACATGTTATTGGGTCTAAGGACATGGATTTAACCCCCATATAAACGACTTGACTTTCCTTGGTTCCAGAGTTATATTCTCCAGCCCTAACCCCAGGAAACAGCCTAGTAAATGCAGGAACTATACACAACACAAGTAGCTGTGCATATATGACCCCATCAGCATGACAAGAAAAACTCAAAGTGCACATTCTTTAAAACAGTAATTGTAGATTTAATTAACAAAAATGACTGAAATAGAAGCAGTGACCATTTGCTGAGCACTTTTTGCAGGTCAGGCACTGTCACTGTTCTAAGCAATCTACATGAATGATCTCATTTAACACCCCCCAAATCCTACAAGGTAGACATCATCATCATCATCCCTATTTTATGCAAAAGGGTAACTGGACACCAAAACATTAAGTAATCTGCTTGAAGTTAGGTCTAATTCCAAAACCACACTGCAATACTTCTTCCTATAATAATTCTAAACTTGAGAACTAAAGGGGTAGTAATACAGAACCGAATTGTTGCAAAAATAGGTAAGTTCACAAATATCCCAGCAGAAATTTTAAATGAAATGAAGCAAAATGAGGTGATGTTTTCTAAAGGACCAAACCAGTTTCAAAAGGACCAACCCTAATAAGCCAAATGATCTCCAAACTCCAAGATGGAAAGTTTTCATACCACTGCACCAGATGCTGGGTGGACGATCCACGCGTATTCTGGACGAATAAGTCGTAAACAGTTAACAGCGGCCAAGTAACAGTTGCCTTGCTTCTCAAGTCCCCGCAGAGTTCGAACTTCTCTGCCAAGACGCATTCCATACTCAAACATCACTGTACCAGCTAGGAAGCAATAATAAGTCAGACATCAGAACTTCAAAAACGTGTTTTAGACGGGCGCCTGACTGGCTCTGCCCGAAGAGTATGTGACTCTTAATCCTGGGGTTGTAAATTCAAGCCCCATGTTGGGTGTAGAGATTACTTAAAAAATAAAATATTAAAAAAATGTGTTTTAGAGAATCTGTTATACTAATCAAATAATAAAATTTAAAACAGGATTGAGTTTAACTTAAAACCCCCAAAAATCCTGGGGTATCTGGGTGGCTCAGTCGGTTGAGTGTCCAACTTCAGCTCAGGTCATGATCTCATGGTCCGTGAGTTCAAGCCCTGCGTTGGGTTCTGAGCTGACAGCTCAGAGCCTGGAGCCTGCTTCGGATTCTGTGTCTCCCTCTCTCTCTGCCCCTCCCTTGCTCATGCTTTGTCTTTCCCTCAAAAATAAACAAACATTAAACACACACACACACACACACACACACACACACACACACACACACACACACACAATCCTGTGTTGGTGAGGATGTGGAAAAACTGAAACTGCTTTACACTGCTGGTGGGAATGTCAATTGCTGTACCTGCTATGGAAAACAGTATTGACAGTTCCTCAAAAAATTAAAAATGGGATTACCTTGTGATCCAGCAATTTCACTCCTGGACATATAGTCCAAATATGGAAAACAGGGCTTTGAGGAGATATTTGTATGCCCTTGTTCATAGCAGCCTTTACTCATATTATCCAAAAGATGATGGCAATCCAAGCATCCATTGATGGATGAACAAAATGTGACATATATATATAATGAAATATTGTTCAGTCTTAAAAAGAAGTTACATGTGGGCGCCTGGGTGGCTCAGTCGGTTAAGTGTCTGACTTCAACTCAGGTCATGATCTCACAGTTGGTGGGTTCGAGCCCTGCATCGGGCTCTGTGCTGACAGCTCAGAGCCTGGGGCCTGTTTCGGATTCTGTGTCTCCCTGTCTCTCTCTGCCCCTCGCCTGCTCATGCTCTCTTTCTGTCTCTCAAAAATAAATAAATGTGAAAAAAAATTTTTTTTCAAAAAGAGGTTACATGCTACAATATGGATGAACCTTGAAGATATTATGCTAAGTGAAATAAGCCAGTCAAAAGGGGTGCCTGGGTGGCTGAGTTGGTTAAGTGTCCGACTTTGACTCAGGTCATGTTCTCACAGCTGGTGAGTTTGAGCCCCACATCAGACTCGCACTGACAGTGCAGAGCCTGCTTGGGATTTTTCTCTCTCCCTCCCTGCCCCCTTCTGTCCCTCCTGCAGTTGATCTCTCTCTCAAAATAAACAAACTTAAAAAAGCCAGTCACACACAAAAAATACTATATGATTCCAGTAGCCAAATTCATATGGACAGAAAGTAGAATGATGGTTGCCAAGGGCTGCAGGAAGTGGAAATAGGAAGCTGTTGTTTAATGAGTATAGTGTTTTCATTTTGCAAGATGAAAAGTTCTGGACATTGGTTACATGTAATGTGAATGCACTTAGCATTACCGTATACTAAAAGTGGTTACGTTAGTAAAGCTTATATGTATTTTACTACAATAAAAAAAAGAAAAAAGATCATGTAAATATCATTTCTGACATTCATTCATTCATTCATTCATTCATTAATTCATTCAGAAAGTAATCTCTATATCCAATGTGGGGCTTGTGATAACTCACAATCCTGAGATCAAAAGTCCCAAGCTCTACCAACTGAGGCAGCCAGGTGCCCCGATTTTTGACTTTTAGATACTACATTCCCAGACAGTACAGAAGACTAGTTTAGAAGGCTACTTTCAGCCACATTGTTACCTAATTCCACACCATGAGACCAAGAAATGTTTGGATGCTCTGCTCAAGAACAGATTATTTTTATAAAACTTTAGTTACACAGGTTGAATGAGATACTGAGGAACACCTTGTTCTGAGACAGCATGAGACTCCAGAAATCAAAGGGCATTAATAATATCTTTTAGTTTTCATGGGGCGCCTGGGTGGCGCAGTCGGTTAAGCGTCCGACTTCAGCCAGGTCACGATCTCGAGGTCCGGGAGTTCGAGCCCCACGTCAGGCTCTGGGCTGATGGCTTGGAGCCTGGAGCCTGTTTCCGATTCTGTGTCTCCCTCTCTCTCTGCCCCTCCCCCGTTCATGCTCTGTCTCTCTCTGTCCCAAAAATAAATAAAAAACGTTGAAAAAAAATTTAAAAAAAAAAATAAAAAAAAATATCTTTTAGTTTTCAAATGAAACTATTTTTCATTCCAAGTTTTAAAATTTATACAATTTTATTTAAATTGAAGTTAATTGACTTTTTCTCCCCAACAAATGTTTCTGAGTGCCTGCCATATGTAAGACATTTTGTTAGAAGAACAAGCCTTGCTTCAGAAAGACCTGGACATTCATCAGGCTAAACTGGTCTTAACCAAGTTGATGTAATGGATGTTGTAACTATAAACGCCAACAGGGAGCGGTACTTAATCACCTATATTTCTCTGTATGGGTCAAGGAGATAAGTAATACACACACGTTTTACCGTTAGGAAAATTAAGAGCATGTCTACAAATTACTTCCATCTATTCTTGCCAATGAAAATCAGCAAGAAACCTTATTAAAAGTTTTCTGAGTGAAAATGGTATAAAAATGTTACCATTTCCAAAGGGGAACCACAATGGTGATCTTGTAAAATAAGATCTTCTAATAGACATGTAATCCCTTCATTTTAGCTGTTCTTTTTTTTTTTTCCTGTCTCAAAGACTAATTTTTTTTTAAGCCTCCAAGGCTCAAATTTTTTTTAATGTTTATTTATTTTGAGAAAGAGTGAGAGGGTGTGTGTGCCTGTGTGAGCAGGGGGAGGGGGAGGAGGAGGGGGAGAGGGGGAGAGGGGGAGAGGGGAAGGGAGAGAATCCCAAGCAGGTTCTGTGCTGTCAGCAAATGCAGGGAGCCAGATGCAGGCAGGGGTTGATCTCCTGGACCCGGGAGATGGTGAACTCAGCTGAAATCGAGTCCAATGCTTAACCAAGTCACCCAGGTGTCCCATAATTTTTTTTTCTTTTAAATCTCTTTATTTAAGTATAGTTGACACAATGCCACATTAGTTTCAGGTGTACAACACAGTGATTCAACTCCTTTATACATTATGCTATGCTCATTTTAGCTGTTCTGATAGAGTCTTCATTAGTCATCATACAAATCCAAACTAAGATACATTCTACAAAAATAACTGGCTTGTACTCTTCAAAAATATCAATGACACCAAGGGCAAATTAAGGCCAAAAGAAGGGCTCCAGATTAAAGGAGACTAAAGAGACATGACAAATATGCAATATGTGATTCTGTTTTTAACCTTTTTTTTTTTTTTGAGAGGCAGAGAGACACAGAACATGAGTGGGGGAGGGGCAGAGAGAGAGGGAGACACAGAATTTGAAGGAGGCTCCAGGCTCTGAGCTGTCAGCACAGAACCCGACGTGGGGCTTGAACCCACGACCTGAGCTGAAGTCAGACGCTTAACCGACAATCCACCCAGGTGCCTCTGATTCTTTTTTTTTTTTAAGTTTATTTATTTTGAGAGAGTGAGAGTGGGGGAGAGACAGAGAGAGAGAGAGAGAGAGAATCCCAAGCAGACTCTGTACTGTCACTGCAGAGCCAGATGTGGGGCTCAAACTCACAAACCGCAAGATCATGACCTGAGCTGAAATCAAGGGTTGGATGCCCAAGCAACTGAGCCACCTAGGCGCCCTGAAATATTGTGATTCTAGACCAGGGGGTAAGGATGGTATAGGAGGAATGTGCTATAAAAATAATCATGATAGGGGCCTGTGGGTGGCTCAGTGGGCTGAGAATCTGACTCTTGATTTCGGTTCAGGTCATGATCTCACAGTTCCTGAGATTGAGCCCCATATTGGGCTCTGCGCTGTGAGTGCAGAGCCTGCTTGGGATTCTCTCTCTCCCTTCTCCCTTCTTACATGCATGCTCTCTCTCTCAAAATAAACTTTAAAAAATCACAATAGTATTATATTTACATTTAATTCATGAAATTAGTTGTATTTCCTTAATTTAATAATTGTATTGAAATTAAATAAGAAACTGTCCTTAGGAGATACATCTTAACTATGCATGAGATAATGATGTCCATAACTTATTCTCAAAAGAATCAACAAAAATAAGAAAAGGCCAATAGCAAGCTGGCACAGGAAGTCACAACCAGCCACAAGAATTCAAGACGCCTCTAGTAAAAAAGTTAGTTTGTCTTAAAATCAGACAGAAGATATAGACGGAATGACATCTCGCTGGAAATACCTCAAAAATGTTCTAGAATGGGATAAGTGCATCTCTTTAAGGCTAGCTGGTAATCTTCAAAGGGGTGAAGCCAATCTTGTAATTAAATATAATTTCCCCAAATGCTTGTAGAGAACACTCATTCAATAGTAAAAATAAGGTAAAAATTACATAAGTCTAACAGTATTTTTGTAAACATGACTAAACTCTAAGGTTGCCCCCAACAAAGACTGTCGGCTTCAACCGCTCACCTTTTCGGTAATTGTGGCGATAGATGTGAAAGGCATAGAGGAGCTCATAGTAATTGTGAGTCATAAGGTCCACGGCTCGTGCACGTGATTCAATTATTGCCACAACCTAAGGAAGGGGAAGCAATCAGATTTCAAAGCAGCTAGCGTAACAACCACCACAGCTGTGTCCAGTCAGCAGTGGACACGTAAAATTACCTCATTATGCAGATTCACATAGGGAAACTCTACAAGATCCTGTAGCTGCGAGCGTTCACAAAGAACTACCACCAGCTGCCGCAGACAATCTAACCGCCTAGAAGGCAAAAAAAGGAGTGAAGGCAAACTGTCTCAGTGGATTAAATAGAGCTAGTAAACTGTCTTCTCTAAAAAAAGACTAGGATTGACTACCTGCTGGAATCAGGAATGTGGGTTAAGGCTTCATATGCTTGGCTATTGTGACCCAAATCCAAATGATGTTTGAAAATGCATGTCCTTAAAGTAGCCTAAATATCAAATATAGGGGGAAAAGAAGAGTAGAAATTGAAATACTACATCCAGGACCAATCTAAAGGGAAATAACTAGATTACAGTTAGTTCTTACCTGACTTTTCCAATCATCCCCTGCTTCAGTTATTGCTGACATGGCCAACTGAATAACCAGCTCAGGCAAACCAATAACATCTAGTAGACGCAAAACCTAGAGAAATAGAGAGAGTGTCCATGAAAATTAATATGGCCGTGCACTTCAAACTGAAATAGGATTTAAAACAATCAGAAAGACAACTAGTTAAGATCAAAGATACTGACTACAAGACAGGACTATTTGGTTAATATTTATGACTTTCCTTCAGGGAGAACTGTCTGGCTCAGTTAGAAGAGCATGTAACTCTTGATTTTGGGGTTGTGAGTTGGTGGCCACCCACGTTAGGTGTAGAGATTACTTAAAATAAATAAACACAAAAAAAAGACTTTCCTTTAGATTCTACTGTCAACAGACTTACTGTAAAATTTCCTATTGATCTTTTTGTTCACAGCTCCATCCTCAATGTTTAGGGCTCTCAGTAAGTATTGGTTGGCAATTTCACTAACTTTTCCTACTGTTTAGGTCATAGACGAATTTAAAGCCCAATAAATAAATTGCCGCCATAGCCTTATAAAACCCTGAAGAGAATGATGTTTGACATAACCCATTTTTAAAACAAGACAGAACAGTGCTCTTCAAACTTATCTGACTGTCCACCCTATTAACAATGTCTGTGCATGGGGCGCCTGGGTGGCTCAGTCGGTTGAGCATCCGACTTCAGCTCAGGTCATGATCTCACGGTCTGTGAGTTCGAGCCCCGCATCAGGGTCTGTGCTGACCGCTCAGAGCCTGGATCCTGCTTCAGATTCTGTGTCTCCCTCTCTCTCTGCCCCTCCCCTGCTCATGCTCTGTCTCTCTCTCTCTCTCTCTCTGTCAAAAATAAACATTAAAAAAAAAAAATCTTAAAAAAAAAACCAATGTGCATACTCTCCTAGACCTGTGCACATGTATTTACTTATATACACACAACTGTCTAATACATACATATAAAACTAAATGTATAGAAGATAAAGATAAAAAACAGTTTAAAATCATCTTTATTAGTACTTATTCTTTTATTAACAGTATAAAACACATTTATCTTTTAGGTGCTTAGTTTTTCATACTTTCCACTGAAAGAACATATTTAGAAATGTACACAGGGGCGCCTGGGTGGTGCAGTCGGTTAAGCGTCCGACTTCAGCCAGGTCACGATCTCGCGGTCCGTGAGTTCGAGCCCTGCGTCAGGCTCTGGGCTAATGGCTCAGAGCCTGGAGCCTGTTTCCGATTCTGTGTCTCCCTCTCTCTCTGCCCCTCCCCCGTTCATGCTCTGTCTCTCTCTGTCCCAAAAATAAATAAACGTTGAAAAAAAAAAAAAAAAGAAATGTACATAAATCCTAGGTATGTAGCTAATTGAATGTTCACAAAGTAAACATATCTATTTAACAAGCACCTAAATTAAGAATTGTGTTATGGCAGTACTCCAAAGCTCCCATGTGACTCCTTCCAGCCACTACTGACTTGTACTGGTTTTGTTTTTAATTTCATGAAACAGAATCTTATGGTATGAATTCTTTTGTGTGTCTGCCTTATTTTGCTGAACATGTTTATAAGGCTGATCTGTTATTACATGCAGTAGTTCCTTTCACTGATACTGTATTCCATTCAAAGAATATACCGTAATTTAACAATCCATTCTATCAACGGACACTTGGGTTTCTAGTGTACGAGTGTTATGAATATGTTGCTTGGAACGTAACTGCACATCTCTTTTGGTAAATACGTACGTGTTTCTGGGTAGATCTAGAACTGGAATTACTGGGTCAGAGGGTATATGTCAATGACTGCAGCCAGTAGACACTGGCAGTTTTTCAAAGTGGTTGACACCAATTTACGCTCCACCACAGGTAAGTAGGATGTTTAATACCTTGATACTTTTCATGGTTTCATAGTATCTTAAATTGAAATTTTATTTCAAGTTACATTTATTTTAAAATAGCATTCCTGAGAAGTTCAACTGTTATCAGCTGATTCTTATCAAACCTGATTATAGACTGTCACTGTTTTTACCTTCCCATATGGCTGATCAAAGGCAGAAGTGTCAGCCCTATTTTGTCCTCATTTGCTTGTGCTTTTTTTTTAAATGTTTACTTTGATAGCGCATGAGTGGGGGGAGGGGCAGAGAGCGAGGGAGACAGAATCTGAAACAGGCTCCACGTTGCCAGCAGAAAGCCCGATGAGGGGCTCGCACCCACAAAATGTGAGATCGTGACCTGCGCTGAAGTCAGACGCTCAACTGATCCAGCCACTCAGGTGCCCCTGCTTGTACTTTCTTAATCTAGGTTTTTGAAGGAATTTTTAAAAATTGTGAAGGTGATTTTCATTAAAATTAAGCAATATAATGTGCAAATTAATTTAACCAATCAAACATAATCTACTAAAATGAAATACAGGAGTGTAGGTGCCACTATGTGCCCCACCCCAGCTGTGACACCGTCACTCTTTCAGACACCTGCTTTGAGACTAAATGATAAATGACCATCTGGTAATAGGTCCAAATAAGGGCACCAGGGATCAACCTTATATACATATTTTTAAATGTTAATTATTGAGAGAGAGCGCATGAGCCAGGGAGGGGCAGAGAGAGAAGGGGACAGAGGATCCTAAGCAGGCTCTGCGCTGACAGCAGTGAAATAACGAGTCTGACGTGGGGCTTAAACTCTCGAACCACAAGATCATGCCCTGAGCAGCAGTGTGATGCTCAACTGACTGAACCACCTGGGCGCCCCAGGTTGATCTTTCTATTAAACGTTAGCACATCTTAATTTAATTCTTCTGTGAGTATTCTCTTCCCAAGGCCCACTTTGGGGTTCACTAGAGCAGTGATTCTTAATTTTTTTTTTTTTTTTTTGCATTTTTTGGAGCAGTGATTCTTCATGTGTTTTGAATCAGTAAGTTTCTTCTGATGAAAGCTATGGAGCTTCTCCACAGAAAAAATACAAGCAACATTTTGCACACAATTTCAGGGGATTTATCAATCCCTCAAATCTATCTAGTCTCAGATTAAAAATCCTCAGAATTCAGAGGGCCTGGCTGGTTTAGTTGGTAGAGCATGCAACTTTTAATCTCAGGGTTATGAGTTCGAGCCCCACATTGGGTGTGGAGATCATTAAGAAAAAAAATAGGCGTATCTTGGGGCACCTGAGTGGCTCAGTAGTTAAGCATCTGACCTCGGCTCAGGTCATGATCTCACAGTTTGTGAGTTGGAGTCCCACACTGGCTGAGCCCCACTTCTCTCTTTCCCTCTCTCCCTCTGTCCGTCCTGGGATGCTCTCTTTCCCTGCCCCTCATTCATCTGTGTGCCACCACCCCCCCCAATAAAACAAAACAAAACCCTTAAAAAAATCCTTTTCCCATTAGTAGGATGGGGAAGGTTATTAAGAGTTACAAATCTATTTCATTTATCTTGGTGTGCCTGGCTGGCTCAGTCGGTAGAGCACGCGACTCCTGATCTTGGGGTCATGAGTTCAAGTCCCACATTGGGTGTAGAGTTCATTAAAAAAAAAAGAATTTTATCTCTTTAACCAGCAATGAACAAAGTAGTTAAGCCTGCATTTACTTTCTGGTGGGGAACTCAGATAACAACAAATAGATACCCAAAATATGACAACAAGCATGGTTAAATGTTATGAGGAAAATAATAAAGGATGGCAAGGGCAGAGACTGCTCACAGTGCCTCAATCTGCACGTGGGGGGGTGGTACAGGTCAGCACGCAGCCCGCGAGCACCACAGCTATTCTACACGGGGAGACAGAGAGGAACTCCCTGAGGTGGTGACAAATGCACAGACATCTCAATGAAACGAGGGCTTGAGGTTTGACTATTTGGAAAAAGGGGAACAGCAGGTCTTGAAGGGCAGACTGTGTGCTTGGCTTGCATGAGATGATAATAGGCCACCCTTGCAACAACTGAGTGACCAGAGCAAAAAAGGCCAGAAGAGGAGGGCCAAATCATAAACTAAGGCTGAATACAACATTCAAGTTAATTCTCTGAGATATCGGCAAGACTGATATTAATAAAATTCTAGTGATGACTTGGCTAATAAAATGGTATCACAATGGGAATTTCACTGAAGTTAAAAACATTTACCAGTTTCATTAAAATACACATTTCTTGGGGCGCCTGGGTGGCGCAGTCGGTTAAGTGTCCGACTTCAGCCAGGTCACGATCTCGCGGTCCGTGAGTTCGAGCCCCGCGTCGGGCTCTGGGCTGATGGCTCAGAGCCTGGAGCCTGTTTCCGATTCTGTGTCTCCCTCTCTCTCTGCCCCTCCCCCGTTCATGCTCTGTCTCTCTCTGTCCCAAAAAATAAATAAATGTTGAAAAAAAAAATTAAAAAAAAAAAAATACACATTTCTTTAAATTTCTCAAGGCAGGGGAGCCTGGGTGGCGCAGTCGGTTAAGCGTCCGACTTCAGCCAGCTCACGATCTCGCGGTCCGGGAGTTCGAGCCCCGCGTCGGGCTCTGGGCTGATGGCTCAGAGCCTGGAGCCTGTTTCCGATTCTGTGTCTCCCTCTCTCTCTGCCCCTCCCCCGTTCATGTTCTCTCTCTGTCCCAAAAATAAATAAACGTTGAAAAAAAAAAAAAATTTAAATTTCTCAAGGCAAATTCATTTCTCTTCTTTTGGAATTTCAGGGAATGACTTAATTTTTTTTTAACGTTTATTATTTTTTGAGACAGAGAGAGACAGAGCATGAACGGGGGAGGGTCAGAGAGAGAGAGGGAGACACAGAATCTGAAACAGGCTCCAAGCTTTGAGCGGTCAGCACAGAGCCCGACACGGGGCTCGAACTCATGAACCGCGAGACCATGACCTGAGCCGAAGTCGGACGCTTAACTGACTGAGCCACCCAGGTGCCCCGGGAATGACTTAATTTTCACATTATTTTTCTCCCCCAATACCAAAGCCATTATTTCAGATACATTTTTACACAGGTAAGAAAGACCAAACCAAGCCACAATGTACCTTATCATAATACTGCATCCTGGGGGTGGATACAATCTCCCCATCCTCTGAGCGAATCAAGCGATCCAGGAATTCCTCTTTGCCCACTTCAGATGCTGCCTGGCGGAAGCATTGGAGAGCCTGGAGAAGTAAAAGGATACAAAATGACTTATAACGGACTGTTTCAATTCTAAGTGCTAACAATTAAGGTGGGTGGGTGCGGGTTCAGGTGCTAAAGGAAAGCCAAAAAAGAAAAAGTAAGACTGTTGACTACATTTACATTTTCTGCTATTCTAAATTCTGACATGTTATTTAAAGTTTTTTTTTTTTTTTTTTTTTTAATGTTTATTCATTTTTGAGAGACAGAGCACAAGTTGGGAGGGGCAGAGAGAGAGGGAGACACAGAATCCAAAGTGGGCTCCAGACTCTGAGCTGTCAGCACAGAGCCTGACGCGGGGCTCAAACTCACGAACTGTGAGACTATGACCTGAGCCAAAGTCAGAAGCTCAACCGACCGAGCCACCCAGGCACCCCTCTGACACGTTATTTAATATTTTTCTTTATCTCACTTTTCAACTTAAATGCTATTAAAAGGTAAACTTTAATAAGAAAATTAATATAAGCATACTAATATGTTAATATTTGTAGAATTTGAGTGGTGAGTATATGATTATTTATTATAAGTCTTTAAACTTTCCTGCATGTCTGAAAATGTACATTAATAGGATGTAAGGGAACAAATTAGATAAACTACCACAATGGGGGAAGAAAGCAGCATAACATTTAAAAAAATATGTAATAAAAACAAAGTAATCGAGTAATAAATTTCATTTACAAAATTTATCCCGGGGCAAAAGGATTTTAATGTTTTCTTCTTCATGTTTTCCTATATTCTAACTAATTTGCAAAAGTACAAGAAAGCTGAACAACCCCCACATGGCTCTTGCTGGCATTAGTTGTCTTTATCCTTATTTAGAGGATTCTGTGCCACCCCATCCCCCCTCACCTAGTTAGATGGAGACTAACTGTCCTCTTTGCACTGAAGTAGGTTCATCATTTGAATACAATTTACCTTCTGTCCTTCTCCTGTAACCAGGTAACAACGTCCCAGCATAAATCGACAGGAACCAATGTTGACTTGACACCAGGGATGGAGCAGTTGAATATAATCCTGAAAGGCATAAAAGGTGCTTTCTGATTAGAAAGTAAGTGCTATTTAATGCGATAACCACCCCCAAGCTCTTCACAGAGGGAGAAAAGATAGTGGTCAATCAACAGAAAAGTATTTCCTGAAATCATCCAGAAGTTAAAATCTAATTCTGTTAATCTATTCTTGTATTAAGTTACACACTTTAAAAACGTGAACAAAACTCAATAATACCAACACACATAAACACACATATGCTTTTCCAATTCAGCAATTTCCCAACTTTATTATTTACTGGTTCAATGACTAGATTCCTGTAAAGGATTTTTTTTTAAAGTTTATTTATCGGGGCACCTGGGTGCCTCAGTTGGTTAAGCATCGGACTCTTGTTTCAGCTCAGGTGATGATCTCCCGTTTCTGGAGTTCGAGCCCTGATTCTCTCTCTGTCCCTCCCACGCTTGTATGCACACACTCTGTAAAACTTAAAAACAAAAAACAAAACAAAACAAAAAAAACTAAAAAAAAAAAAAATTATTTGTTTATTTTGAGAGCAAGTGCACGCGAGCAACAGAGGGGCAGACAGGGAAAGAAAAGCCCAAGCAGGCTCTGCACTGCCAGCATGGAGCCCGATTCGGGGCATGAACCCAGGAACCATGAGATCATGACCTGACCTGAAACCAAGAGTCAGACTGCCTAACTGAATGAGCTATCCAGGTGCCCATCCTGTAAAGGATTTATATAAAGACAACGTTATGTTTGTTTTACTATAAAGAGAACCTAATAGGGGGTACCTGGGTGTCTCAGTTGGTTAAGCGTCCAACTTCAGCTCAGATCTTGATCTCACAGTTTGTGGGTTCGAGCCCCATGTTGGGCTGTGTGCTGACAGCTCAAAGCCTGAAGCCTGCTTCAAATTCTGTGTCTCCCTCTCTCTCTGCCCCTCCCCGGCTTGCTCTCTCTCTTTCAAAAATAAATAAACATAAATTTTTTTTCTTTTTTTTTTAAGAGAGCCTAATAGGATTAAAAAACAAGTCAAGATACTCTAGAAAAAAAATGTTAGGAATGACATGTCAAGAGAGAAGTACATAAAGAAAATCTCTCTGGAGATTTTCTGGAGTATGTTTTGGTGAAGTCAAGTTTAAATTATTGTGGCTCTTTTTATCAGCCAATTAAAATGCAGGTAACATTTAAAATTCCAGAAATCCCATTCTTTAAAAGAACGACTAAACCAGAAATATTTGGGGCACCTGGGTGGTTCAGGAGGTTAAGCATCCAACTTCAGCCGAGGTCATGAACTCATGGCTCATGAGCTCCGTGTCGGGCTCTGTGCTGACAGCTAAGCCTGGAGCCTGTTTTGGATTCTGTGTCTCCTTCTCTCTTTCTCTGTTCCTCCCTCACTTGCACTCTGTCTCTATCTCTCTCAAAAATAAAAACTAAAACAAAAACCAAAACAAAACCAGAAGTATTCAACAGTACTCACCTGCAACTGTACATACTGACAATTGGCCATCAAACATTCCATAAAGAGACAACCAGGATTGCTAGGCCATCTAGTCACTGGATAAGGAGATTTTTATTTTATTTTTTATTTTTTTGGCAAAACTTTAAATCATATACATATTGGGCATCAAACACCATGTAATGCCTTAATTTTTAAAAAAGAAGGTAAAGAGAAGGGGTTAGAGCACATGTTCTTTCCACATAACTATATAACCTTAATATAAGACAAATATAGTTTAAAGGCTATACACGGGGGCGCCTGGGTGGCGCAGTCGGTTGGGCGTCCGACTTCAGCCAGGTCACGATCTCGCGGTCCGTGAGTTCGAGCCCCGCGTCGGGCTCTGGGCTGATGGCTCAGAGCCTGGAGCCTGTTTCCGATTCTGTGTCTCCCTCTCTCTCTGCCCCTCCCCCGTTCATGCTCTGTCTCTCTCTGTCCCAAAAATAAATAAACGTTGAAAAAAAAAAAAAAATTAAAAAAAAAAAAAATAAAGGCTATACACTAAAAGCCAGTTACCTAACTCAGACCTCAGTTAACTAGGGGCTAAAGCACGTATTTCATCCCTGGATGATCACTTCTAACTCTGGCGTATTGCACATACTCTTGATGCCCGTGGGACACCCAGCATCTACCACATAGTGCCTGACGTACAGAGCCATTCAATAAATACCTGATACACATATAATGTTGTAAAAGAGATCTAAGTATTACATATTTGTGTACCAATAAAATCTGGCTAACTCCTGAGGAAAATAAAAACTAGGACATCTGATAGTAAATATTATTATTTCTTGTTGGGGGAATAGCACTCAACCTCATTAAAAAACTTCATTATACAGGGAGAATAGAAGAGTCTTCGACTATTTAGACAGAAAAAACCTTCTAACTGGCTTTTAAATAAAAGGATACAGAAGCTGCAATAAATAATTGGTAACTGCAGTAATCATCTCAGGCCAATTCAACCCAGTTTGGCTCAGAGGTGCCTTTGGTTGAGAGAAGAGATGGGCTATGATGTATTTTCTTGCAACTTCTTGGAAGAATAATTCCACAATTGTCTGAGGGCTAGATACTTGAAAAGAAAAAAATTATGACAATCACCAATTTATGACAGTAATATCAATTTTCAATTAAGATAGTCTACCAATTCATGCTATATCTGTAATAAAGAACATTTATTATTTCAAAACATGAAATGTACCATGGGTGTCATTAATGGCAATATAAATAAAAGCAGTTTGTAAAGTGTGCAGTACTATACAAATGCAAAAAAAAAGTCACTTAAATCAACATTGCACTCGTTTCTTTTTTTCACTGACCTCACTACAGCTAAGCATCTTCCTTAGGAAGTGTTTACATTAAATATGGTCTCAAGATTCCATGTTTTTGTTTTTGTTTTTTAAAGTTTATTTATTTATAATCTCTACACCCAACATGGGGCTCGAACTCACAATCCTGAGATCAAGAGTCACATGCTCTACTGACTAAACCAGCCAGGTGCCCCAAGATTCCAAGTTTTTTACCAAAATAATATAAAACAAATTCTCCAGAATGGTTCTTAAGCATGAGAGATGACGCCTCTTGAATTTTTATTAAGACAAGATTATGAAAGCTACCATGAACTTAGTAAATTTAAAAAATAATTTTGTTGAATTAATCACTGGAGCATTAATAAACAATGGAAAAGCAGCAATACACATGTACATATTTTCATATGCGCAACACCCTTAATTTATGCCTGATTTGGGCTTCACGGGGTTTCATGGACTCCCTGTCACAGCCAGCTTATTAACCTCCCCAAATGAAAGCAGAGCTTACCTAATCTTTCTGCAGCAAAGGTGGCAAAGGACTTTAATGAATATGCAATAAAAGCCCAATTTAAAATCAAACGCATGCACAGACTAGTCCTTACCAAACTTATTTCCCGTTACAGCACCAGAGTCTGTTAGTTCCAGTACTGACAAGTGTTGGAGGTTGGACTCCCTGTGAGAACAAAGAGACAGTAGTTCTACAAAAACATTGCTTCAACAAGCTCTCCTACCAGGAACACTGTCAATTTGATTAGTAAGTTGCACATCAAAGTTCTACTGAAAGAACACTGCCAAACAGGATGGTTTATCTTATATTGAAAATGTAAATCTAGTAAGTAATAGATTTCCCTTTTTATTTTGGTTATTAAGGAAGCTCAGCCTACCTTTAATAACTGGTATGTTTTTGTGTGTGGTCCGACTTTCCCTGCGACCTCATCTAACTATTTTGCCCTCAGTAGGATTTATCTTTACGTTAAACACACACACACATGTAATAACTGTACACCCCAAACTAATGTAACATTGTGTGTCAATTATACTTCGATTTTAAATAAGCATTAAAAAAGTGGGTGTTTGTGAAAAGTCACCTATCTCGACAGTTTTTAAGACAAATTTTAGAAATGACATATATTTTCCACTTCCACTTCAGAATAAACATTTTTTCTTTTCAAAATGCTATACGTATAATAAATACATACTTGGTATTTTGATTCTTATAAGTTGTCTTCAACCTTTAGAAAATGAAGCATCTAAAGCTCTCTGAATTTTAAAGGCAAATCATGTTACTGCATTATGTTTACAATTTTTTGAAAATGATGAAAAAACTAATCAAACTTGCAATTTATTTTAAAAATAATTAGAATAATGAAACTCACAGTGTGTCAACTGGAACATCAGTTGCTAAGCACTGACTTCCCCACTTAATGAGATAATAACATAAGAGGAGAGGAGAGGTTCGGTGTAGTAGGTCTTGCTGGGCTTGAAAGAGCTGATCAGCTCCCAAGATCGCCTATACATGATGGGTGGGTGGGTGAGACGGGACACAGTGATTAGTGATGATAACTCTTAAGGGTCAGGTGGAGGTAAAATAAATAACAAAACACAGTTACAAAGGGCATACAAAAAAAAAGCAACATATGTACATAAATAAAGGCAACACACTCATTAAATTTTAGCATAGCAAAAATAGCTACCCAAATATTTAATAGTGCAAAAATGCTGATAGTGAAAGAGAAAACAACAAAAGTGTAACTTTCATTGAATGCGTGGGTTCAGAATTCAAGAACAGGAACAGGGATAGCTAGCCTTTCTTTATGCTATTAGCCTTGGGTAAAGACAATTATGAACATTAGAGGAAAATTTGGCAAAACCACCCAAAGCCTTAAAAATGTGCATAGCCTGGGGTGCCTGGGTGACTCAGTCAGTGGTTAAAAGGGTACGACTCTTGATTTTGGCTTAGGTCATGATCGCACGGTTTGTGAGATTGAGCTCCGCATCAGGCTCTGCATGGATGTGCAGTGTGGAGCCTGCTTGGGATTCTCTCTCTCCCTTTCTCTATGCCCCTCTGTTCCCTTTCTCTCGTGCTCTCTCTTAATATAAATAAATTAAAAAAAAAGGAAGGGGCATAGTGTGTGACCAATCAATTCTAGTTCTGAGAATTTATCTTAGAGATATAGTCAGAGGTGTACAAAAGTATTTAGGTAGGAGGGAAAAACTGGCAACAACCTGGCAGGCCACAGATGGGAATGGCTGAATAAATTAAAACTGTGTAGGGAACTTTAAAAAAATAATTTTGTAGAAGAATACTTAACGACATGTGAAAATGCAGATGAGGTGTGTAAAGTAGAAAACAATTAGATTCCAAAAATACCATGTAGCATATTCTAATTCTAGAAATAATGGAAACAAAACATTTGCATAGGAGAAAAAAGGATATACACTAAAATGTAAGTAAACAGCGGTTATCAGCTGGGTCAATTACAGAGGAATTTTAATTTCTTTTTGTTTACAGAGAGGCTTACATATAAAGGTTCTATAAAGAACATCCATTACTTCCGTATTTAGAAAAAAACAATGGTTATAATTAAACAAACAAAAAACCCCACTAAAAACCCTGAAGAAATGGAAGATTCTACAAAGATTGAGAAGAACTTAATAATGGCTGCCTTAAGTAATGGCCTCTCAGGAAAGGTTCCTGTTTCTCTTTGGTGGCTTAAACAAATCATCTTCCTAAATGTTTTTCCTTATTTTTACCCGAAATTCTACCATTATCACTATATTTGGGCTAATAAATTCTGGCTTAAAAAGTACAAACAGGGGGGCCGGGGTGGCTCAGTTGATTAAGTGTCCAACTCTTGGTTTAGGCTCAGGTCATGATCTCACAGTTTGTGAGACTGAGCTCTGAGTTGGGCTCCATGCCGACAGCGCGGAGCCTGCTTGGGATTCTCTCTCCCCCCCTCTCTCTGCCCCTCCCTCACTTGTGCTCTCTCTCAAAATAAATAAAACATTAAAAAAAAAAAAAAGTATGACTAGTTCTGAGAGCCCCAAACACCTTTCAGTTATTTACATATTAACATGAGATAACTAGACTGCTTCCTCAGGTCAGGTTCGTGTAAGATGACCACCTGAGAGACAAGTGGGACTTTTGCATGAGGGTGGAAAGGCAATCTCCAAACATGGAACTTTCAGTAGGGTGAGAGACAAGGACTATCGGACAAGAGTCTGGTGGCCTAAGAAGACTAGGATGGAAAAGGAAGCACAGAATAGAGTTGGGAGGACCTCAAAGACACTGCCATCTCAAAAACGTGCTTAGGCTAAATTCTGTACTGCAGAAAGAGAATTCTTTTTCTTCTTTTTCCTCTTTTCTCCACACTAAATGGTACCTTGCTACCACATGCAGAGTAGTTAGTAACAATATTAAATTTGGGGAAAGCCATCTGGGGAAATTTCCCCACTGTTATATATACAAAGGTTAATTATAAAATAATCTGCTTTATGTACTTAAAAAAATTTTTTTTAACGTTTATTTATTTTTGAGACAGAGAGAGACAGAGCATGAGCAGGGGAGGGTCAGAGAGAGAGGGAGACACAGAATCCGAAGCAGGCTCCAGGCTCTGAGCTGTCAGCACGGAGCCTGACGCGAGGCTTGAACCCATGAACCGCGAGATCATGACCTGAGCCGAAGTCGGACGCTTAACCGACTGAGCCACCCAGGCGCCCCTTTATGTACTTTTTAAAAAAAAGTTTATTTGTTTATGTATGTATGTATGTATTTACTTATTTATTTAAAGGTAATCTCTATACCCCAAATGGGACGGACTCGAACTGATGACCCCGAGGTCAAGAGTCACAGGCTCTTCTGACTGAACCATCCTGGCGCCCCACTTCATATACGTTCTTAATTTGTAATTTTAGATTATACTGTTTACTCATTCTTAATTCAACGAATATTTATAGAGCACCTACTACAGGTCAAACATAGGTGACAGAGCAGTGGACAAAGACAAAAGTCCGCGCTCATAGGGCTGACATTCTGCTCTGTGTGAGTAGATTTTACAAGTTTTCCTTCAAGCCATACTTACCGCATCGCCCAGCCTCAATAATAGGTGCTGTAAGATCAAAAGGTCTCGGCAGATGAGGAAGCGAGTGCTGGCAATTTTGCACACACCTCTGCACACAATATATCCTGCTGTGCTGCCACCATATAGCTGGGAAAGATTCATCCGAATATTCAAAGGCTGAGCTATGATTAAGAGGAAAAAAAAGGAAAAGTTAGAAGAAGTTAAATTGCTTTCTCTAAATCAGAGACATGTTTGCTTTTTGTCATTTACCTGGATTGAACCCCTTTTCCATTTCTACTTCTGTCTCGTAATCCATCTCCCGTAGAAGTAGCCCAATGGCATGGACTGGGTTCTTGATCTCTTGTAGCTTACTGCAAATATCCTCCATCACATTTTCTCTAGAAGGACAATTAGAAAACCATTACTACTGAGAATAGGTAATGCAGACTGTTTATGTTCCGTAAACTAAATGCTCTATGAAACAGGAAGACCAGCTACACAATAAAGAAATGGAGATGGGGCGCCTGGGTGGCGCAGTCGGTTAAGCGTCCGACTTCAGCCAGGTCACGATCTCGCGGTCCGGGAGTTCGAGCCCCGCGTCGGGCTCTGGGCTGATGGCTCAGAGCCTGGAGCCTGTTTCCGATTCTGTGTCTCCCTCTCTCTCTGCCCCTCCCCCGTTCATGCTCTGTCTCTCTCTGTCCCAAAAAATAAATAAATGTTGAAAAAAAAAATTAAAAAAAAAAAAAATACACATTTCTTTAAATTTCTCAAGGCAGGGGAGCCTGGGTGGCGCAGTCGGTTAAGCGTCCGACTTCAGCCAGGTCACGATCTCGCGGTCCGGGAGTTCGAGCCCCGCGTCGGGCTCTGGGCTGATGGCTCAGAGCCTGGAGCCTGTTTCCGATTCTGTGTCTCCCTCTCTCTCTGCCCCTCCCCCGTTCATGCTCTGTCTCTCTCTGTCCCAAAAATAAATAAACGTTGAAAAATGTATTAAAAAAAAAAAAAAAAAGAAATGGAGATAATCACTCTGGCATATAAGATACCTTTACTTCATATAGAGAATTTTTCCTCATTTTTTCAGAAATGACAGAAAATGAATGTGAGAAAATACTTTTCTGTTTTAGAATTCATAGCTTAGTTAGTAGTTTAACTGACCATAACTTATGAGTTAGCTTCCAGATCTGAATTCATATGTTAGATTTTGCTTAAAAGGGGAAACACCTATTTAGAACTATGACAGCTCACTTTATCCATAAGCCACTATTGTCCGTACTTGAATGTACATTAAAAACCTGACACTGGCACTAAAAATTGCTGAATTTTCATTAGGAAATGCACTTTACCCTAAATTCTCCTTACACATCAATAGTGATCAAATCTTCCAGAATCTGTTCTGCAGCCTTTTCTGGAGACTGTAGGTTGTAACAACTCATTTCCATCATTACTGACATGTCCATAGTTACTGACTCTCCAATCAGCCGAAGGCATTTTATAAGACACATGACGTCCCGAGCAACTTCCACATCTGTAAGAGAAAGTTAATATTCACGACTCAAGCCAATGAAGAGCTACTGATTAACATTATACTAAAATAAAATATTAATAATTAAATGCCAAGAATCTATCTGAAGTCTTAGAGATGCTTAGGTCTCTTCAGTTTTCCTTATAGCATCTATATTGTGGTAAACTGACCAGGAGAGGTCATAGTGGCAATCAATGTTTTTTGCATCCAGTTGAAACAAAGCACAGGGTTCATGTAGGAAGGGGCTAAATATGGTCACAGTAATTATTATTACCATCAGATATGGCTGCCTCATCCTCGGCCAAAAGGTCGTCATCAGGATGGAGATACAAATGATCCACTAAGGAGGAAGGCACAAGGAAAGACAGGTACCCCTGGAAATATAAATCTTCCAGTTATACTTTTTTTCAATTAATGTTTATAGGTGTAAAAAAAATTGAGACCAGATTCTTATCAGCAGAAAATACCAGACAAATCCAGGCTGAGGGACACTTTATAAAACAGGTATGGTCTTCCAAAAATATCAAGGTCATGAAAGACTAAGAAAGGTTGACAAAAGCCCTAGATTAAGCTAAATGAACATGACAACCAAACATATCCAAGATCTTGGATCAGACCCTACTCAAGAGGAAAAATTATGGGCACAATTGGTAGAATCAGAATGTAACTGTATGATACCATATCAATATCGAGTTACCTGATCTTTAAATTGTGCTGTGGTTACGTAAGGATACTCTGTTCTTAAGATACGTGGTAAAATATTTAAGGACAAAGGGGCATAATGTCTACAACTAACTCCCAAGTGGCCCAGGAAGAAAAAAACGTATAGAAGGAAGGAAAGCAAATGGCAGTTAACAAACGATGAATCTGGAAGAAGGGTATACAAAAGTTCTTTGTGCTATTCCTGTAGCTCTTTAAATGTGAAATCAATATATAATAAGATAAAGAAAATAAAATGCAAGAAAATTATAAATAATGCAGGAGACTATCTAAATACAAATGAACTAGAATTCTAAGAAAAAAAATACAAAGTCCTAAAAAGCTAACTACAACATACAACAGACTGATACTCTGAAAGATCCACTGAATCGTCTAAAGGATTAGACGATTAAGGATTAGCTTTAGCTCCCTTACTTTTTTCAGTAGGCACACCATGTTTGTGTGTGGATTCAAATGCAGGGCAAGAGGATGAGAGAGGGCTTCTTGGTACTGAAGACAACAGGCATAGAACTTGCACCAGAATTCCTGTTGTAAATTTCGAAATTCCTCCTGGGAAAATTCATACTCTGTTACACTTCCTTGGAGCTGGCAAAGAAGAAGACAAAAAAGAAACTGTTAATACCATTTGGGATCTTTCTCCTCCAAAACCTAACTGCCTAATATCATTTTACTAAATTATAACCAAATGAATATCCCTTAGGCCTTACATGCCATAGATTTTATATATATATATATATATATATATATATATATATATATATATACACATATATATATATACACACACGTATATATATAATTCTCTAATTAAAAGGTTTAAATATTTATACTTCCTACTAACAAGGTGCAGTGAACTATTTGAACAATTCCCCAGTACCAATCTACCCTATATCAAGAAATTATCATTTGTTCTCTACCCAAACCTCACCTCACTTTCAACAGCTAAAGTGACTTCTTTCTTCAGTTCACTCCAGGAAAGATCTAAATTCCTCTCAGTTCCTCGACAGAAAATCTAAAATTAAGAGAGACATTTTAGAGTATTATATATCATCCAAAACTGAATGAAAAAAACTTGTTTATTTTTATTTTTTTAATTTTTTTTAACATTTTTTATTTATTTTTGAGACAGAGCGAGACAGAGCATGAACGGGGGAGGGGCAGAGAGAGAGGGAGACACAGAATTGGAAGCAGGCTCCAGGCTCTGAGCCATCAGCCCAGAGCCCGACGCGGGGCTCGAACTCACGGACCGCGAGATCGTGACCTGAGCTGAAGTCGGCCGCTTAACCGACTGAGCCACCCAGGCGCCCCAAAAAACTTCAGTTTAGAAGGCACGGAGGCAATACGTAACTATACAATAGAAACTGAACATGCCTAAAATACCCATCTACTTCTAATGCTGTGCAAATAATTTCTATAAGTAAAATCATAGCAAGTTTAAAATCATTTCTTTTTAAAAAATTATTTGAAGAATATTTATTTATTTTTGAGAGGCAGAGAGAGAGAGAGAGCATGAGGGGATAGGGGCAGAGAGAGAGAGGGAGACAAAGAGTCCAAAGTAGGCTCCAGGCTCTGAGGTGTCAGCACAGAGCCCAATGTGGGGCTCGAACCCACGAACTGTGAGATCGTGACCTGAGCTGAAGTCAGATGCTTAACCAACTGAGCCACCCAGGCACCTCTGAAATCATTTCTATAGACCAGAACGAACTATAGATATCCATGAATCTGACAGAATTATAACAGGATACATTTGGATTACTAAAAAAAGCAAAAAGCCCTGGAAAGGCCATTGCTTAGCTGGAGGGAAGTTATAAAATGATGTTAAACACATACTCCCTGAGGCTGGTATAAAAGCAAGCCAGAGTAGTCATGTGGCTGGCCACTCTACTACGAATGACTCTCCTAAAGGAAAGCATTTAATAAATGTCTTTAGTGATTGTTTAATATCTCCGTGTGCAAGAGATACCATAAGAAATACACATTTAATTGTTGTTAACAAGGAAGAAGGCTGATGAGAGGAAAAGAAAAAACACCTTGGGGGCACCTGGATGGCTCAGTCAGTTAAGCGTTTGTTGACTTCGGCTCAAGTTATGATTTCATGGTTTGTGAGTTCCAGCCCTATGTTGGACTCTGTGCTGACAGCATGGAGCCTGCTTGGGATTCTCTCTCTGCCCCTCCTCTGCTGGAGTGCTCTCTCTCTAAATAAACTTTATCATTATTTTTAAATGTTTATTCATTTTTGTGAGAGAGAGTGCATGCACATGCAGGGGAGGGGTAAAGAGAGAGGGCAAGAGCAGATCCGAAGCAGGCTCTGTGCAGAGAGCAGTGAGCCCAAAGTGGAGCTAGAACTCACGAACTATAAGATCACGACCTGAGCCGAAGTCGACACTTGACCGACTGAGCCACCCTGGCGCCCCAATAAACCGATAAACTTAAACAAACAAATGAACCATCTTGGAGAGAGTGATCATGTCACACTGAAGTTCTATCAGAGAGAAAACAGAAAACATGTAATAGCCAGATATTTAAGAATGTATGTAACGGAAAGGTCAAGGGTCTATAAATGGTATCACCTGAGAGAAAGTTAAGGCACTGCGTGTACTTGGAGAAAGACAATACGGAAAGATTCTTGAAATATTTGAAAAGTTGCTTTCTAGAAGAGAAACATGTTCTATGAAGTTCCAAAAGAAAGAATTCACCAAAAGCATGGGGACTAAATTTGATCCAAATGGGAAGAAGTTTTAAATTATACAGCTCAGGAACAAGAACTCCACAAGAGCCAGTGAGAAACTTGTCACTGGAGGCAGAGACAATTAGAAGCTGAAAAGCTGTCTGTTAAAAGCCTCAGAAGGTGTTTCTTTGTGTGGAGGGTCAGGTTAGGAGATTCTAAGGGGTCTTTCAAGTCTATGAGTGATTATCATATTTAATTAATTTATTTTTAAAAGTTTCCTTAAATGTTTATTTTTGAGACAGAGAGCACATGAGCTGGGGAGGGGCAGAGAGAGAGAGAGAGAGAGAGACAGAGAGAGACAGAGAGAGACAGAGAGAGGGAGGGAGGGAGGGAGGGAGGGAGGGAGAGAGAGGGAGACAGAGGATCTGAAGTGGGCTCTGCACTGACAGTGGAGAGCCCGAGGTGGGGCCCAAATTCATGGCCTAAGCCAAAGTCAGGTGCTTAACTGACTGAGCCACTTAGGAACCCCTATTTATTTTTGAGAGAGAGAGAAAGAATGCACATGTGTGGGCACCAAGGGACAGAGAGGGAGGGAAAGAATCCCAAGCAGGTTCCTTGCTGTCAGCACATAGCCCGACTCGGGGCTCAATCCCATGAACCACGAGATCATGACTTGAGCCAAAACCAAGAATTGGACACAACCTACTGAGCCACCCAGGCACCCCAAGATTTTGTTTTTAAGTAATTTCCACACCCAATATGGGGCTCGAACTCACAATCCTGAGATAAAGAGTTGCATGCTCTACTGACTCAGTCAGGTGCCCCACGATTCTATTTCAAATCCACGAACTAACTGGCAATTTAAGGAAGCCTAAGTGACTTTATTTTTTTTTAATTAAAAAAATTTTTTTTAAATGTTTATTTATTATTTTGAGAGAGAGAGACAGAGAGAGACAGACAGACACATGGAGTGTGAGCAGGGGAGGGGCAGAGAGAGGGGGAGACACAGAATCCAAAGCAGGCTCTAGGCTCTGAGCTGTCAGCACAGAGCCTGACGTGGGGCTCGGACTCCCAGACAGCGAGATCATGACCTGAGCCAAAGTCAGATGCTGAACCAACTGAGCCACCCAGGCGCCCCTTTAATTTTGTTTTTAAAGTTTATTTATTTTGAGAGAGAGAGAGAGGGTGTGCAAGCAGGGGAGGGGTAGGGGGGGAGAAAATCCAAAGCACTGTTAGCTTGGAGCCCAATGCAGGGCTCGAACTCACAATCTGTGAGATCATGACCTGAGCCGAAAACGAAGAGTCAGATGTTTAACTGACTGAGCCACCCAGGTGCCCCTCTAAGTGACTTTAAGGTAAAGAATCTTTTTATAAAGCATTAAGTATCTCTTAAGCCATGTGACTTTGAAGATTCAATTTTCAGATTTTTCTTGAATCTGAACATGTCAGACCTCCATTGTATTAACAAAAAGGTAAATGTAGAGTACTATCAAAACTAACAAAGAAAACATTTTAAATTTCTTTCAAGTACAGAGATTATATGCAGTATAGTATGGGATCTTTTTACAATAGTGTAAGCACACATTTCTCTTTCAACTACTAGTATGCTTCAGTAGTCATTGGGAAAGTACCCACAATTCTACCTTCCTGTTGGGAGTCTTATTTAGTGGAAAAAAACATAAAAAAAAATTACACTGACATTTATAAACACATGCATATGTAACTGCAAAAATGTTTGTTTTGTGTATATAAAACAAAAGTTAATATTAATTATTAATTATACAATGACTATACAAGAGACAGTCTTAAATAAACATTAAATCTTTTCTTGCTGACCTGTAAAGCTTTACATAAAGCTGCATTTATGAATCGTCCTGGTGTAAATAGAGTCTGCAAATACATCTCCTGTTAGAACAGTAAAACAAAAATTAGTATCATCCTAAATAGGCAAAATTTGGAAAAATTTGAAGGAAGAATTAACCACATTAGCGCCAACACTTGAGTTTCCATTATAAAAACACGGCCCTTCTGTATTTGAGCAATACCAAGTACTAGAGCAGTTCTATATTTTCACATTAAGGAAGAGACTACAGTGTGTTTGAGCCAACTAGGCATACTATAAGGAAATCAGCGTGTTCCTCATGGAGTACTTTACTGGGTTCCACTGGAAAACATAGCATGTGAAATGCCAACCTTATATGGAAAGGCGAACACAGGTTTATTTGTGATACACACTGGTAAGAGAACAATTAAGCTAAACTGGTTTCTCCACCATCCATAAAGTAATCATCTTATGTCTCACATATAAAAGGAACCAATAGGCATTACATGTAAAAACAAACAAAACATGCAATAAACTGTCACTACTTGGAAGATGAAGTAGAGAGAAGAAAAACGGAAAGTCTTAAGTTGCCCAAATATTTTACCCAAATTTCACAATTCACATTTGCCAGGAAGTAGCAAATCTGACTAATCTTCACTCAAGTTTCCTTCCTTCTCCTGGGGTTCTGGGGGGTGACCCAGGGCCCATAATCTTCAACCTCATTTAACATAAAGGCATCAACTGATGCCTTTTTCTCTTCTTCTTAACCTGAGGATATCTCTGAAAAATAGGGAGACTGGCCTGTTTTGCTCTCTACGGAATTATCATCTTTTTAAAAAGAGATTTCATGCCCAGTGTGGAGCCCAATGCGGGGCTTGAACTCATGACCCTGAGATCAAGACCAAGGCTGAGATCAAGTGTTGGGACTCTCAACCCACTGAGCCACGCAGGCACCCCAATTGCATTTAAAGTTATTTTCCTCATAGCATATACTGTTACCAGAATTTATTTGATTTCTAGCTTCTATGCATGTACCAACATGGTTATAAACACTAGTGGACACCTAGTGTTTATGCCTACCCAGGATCCATTACCCTTCTTTTACTAACAAATCCCTACCTTCCTCTGGGGGAACCATTCCTCCTCTACCCATATTCCCCATACTCAACTGACTTCACCACCTCCACAAGAACAAGGTGCACGTTGGACATGTTTCTCATGCTAAGGCAGATTATTCTATTCTTTCTGATCAGAGTGACTGTGTCAGAAATCAGCACACTGCTCAAGCCAGGCCAATGAGAGTCTACTTCAGGACCAGGGACAGTGGTTCTCCCTCTCCTCTGGGGTCCATAGAATGCGTAGTTCACACAATGCATAGGCTCAGGGAGCCCGCCTGAGAATAAACTCAACAAGAAGGAAAACAAAATACAAAGGAGAAATCAAGCCCTGAAGGCATTGTGGCACTGTTCCAGCCTTGGGTGAAGCCAGGTAACTCTCCGCTTCTCAGCTGCACAAATATTTTCCTTTTAAGCTTAAGTCAGTTTGAGGTGGGTTTCTTTCACGTGCAGCTGAAAGAATTCGGACTAATACACCTGGTTCTTCTCAAACTAATGATCAGGGTAAATCATCCTCTTACATAAGACTTTAATGTTGCTTACTCTGGGGTCTTGATCATCTCTGATAATGATCTCTTCCTCTGGCAGAGAGTGCATAAAAACTGAATTCCATTGACCTGCAACATTACTATAGGGAAACAAAAAAGGCCATCAGTCTACATAAAAATGATGACTAAAAGCTGATGCTGTTGATCTACTGAAGATTTCAAAATAAATAAGTAAAATTTATTGTCAACAGTCTGGCTTTATAGAAGTGCTCTTACCAGTTTTTTTTTTTTTTTAAATGTTATTTCAATGTTTATTTTTGAGAGATAGAGAGACAGAGAGAGCACGAGCGGGGGAGGAGCAGAGAGAGAGGGAGACACAGAATCTGAAACAGGCTCCAGGCTCTGAGCCGTCAGCACAGAGCCCGACATGGGGCTCGAACTCACAAACCGTGAGATCATGACCTGAGCCGAAGCTGGACGCTCAACCGACTGAGCCACCCAGAAGCCCCTTAATTTTTTTTTTTTAATGTTTATTTTTGAGAGAATGTTATTTTAAAGTAATCTTTACACCTAACATGGGACTTGAACCTACAACCCCAAGATCAAGAGTCCCACGCTCCACTATGCCGGCCAAGTGTGCCCTTGCTCTTACCAGTTTTAACAGGCATCTTCCTGAAATGAACACTCTAACCACAAATCTACAAACAATAGCTAACTTTTATTTTGCATTTACTATTATTAGATATTATGCTAGGCACAGTTAAGGATATTATTCTTATAAGCCTTATGGTAATTTTGAAGGACGTATCACCCACATTTTGTAGATGGGAAAAGTAAGGCTTTGTCACAGCTAAATTTCACAAGTGGACTCATACTCTTATCTGATATGATTCTTTGCTTATCACCACTTTGTTTGAATGCCATCTATAAGGAGTACGCTCATATTATCTGAGATGTGGCTCAACCATCTGGGGCAACTATCCCTATAGTTCTAGTCTAGAGTATAGGACTGATTATGAGGGATCCCTAAAGTTCAATTAGTTTAGTTCCAAAGACATTAAGCTATATTCCAGGGAATCCTGCACAGGGTGTTTCAGGAGTATATAAGTGTCTAATTAAGAAATTTTTTTCAAATGTGTTTTGTAGCTATTAAAACATTTAAAACTATTATGTACATTAAAATATTAGAGACCAAATATATCTAATATTAGAGATAACCAACAATAACATTAAATTGTGTTATAATTTTATTCTCACAAAATACTAGTTTTATATATTGGAGTTCATTATCTTTTGAAAAAAAGGGTTTCCTGTTTAAAACAAAAAAGTTTGAAGAGCACTATACTTGTGCAATCAATTTCTCTTATGATGAGAAAATTGAGAACCCTAAGGGGCTGCAGTATCTTTTGGAAGTTGTGGGTATTGGAAATAGTCTGCTCAGAAGCAGAGTAAACTCCCAAATTAGAAGTATTTTAGATAGGTGCTATTGCTCCCAAGAAATATGGTATTTCATCTCATTCCAACCCTAAGAATCCTTCATTTTGTTCTAAAACCAAAAGGTAGGAAACATCACAAAATGTAAAAGGAGGAATTTTGGAAAATAGTTAACAGTAGGCAAACCCAGGACTGAATCCTTTAAATGCAAACACTTGACTTCGGTTCTACATAACAAGCTCTCTTGCTTTCTTAGAATGGAACCCCTAGGGGTGAGGCAAGACGACAGAGGAAGTGATCCATACTGCTCAAAGGTGATGTATCTCACAACAGTTTGGTTCTCAGCATCATGCCACAGGGCCCAGATATCCGTAGAGGTTAAGGCAAAGTCAATCAGTGTCTCCTAGGAGGAAATGTGGGGGAAAGGGGTTAAAATATGAAAGAGGAATAGCTTACAGCAACTTAAATTTGTATTAATAGGAGGTCAAAAGCATAAAAACAGAAGATAGTACCACACGAACTTGGTAAAACTCAAATGAAATTTGGTCTGCATCTATCAGTAAATATTTCATTTTAAGATTTCCGTCCCTTTACAACATAGTTAAGTCAGCCAATTCTTTCTTATACTTGAGTGATATGCAAAGGATGATCCAACCTACCTGAGAAGTGAAAACGGACGAAATGTGATCTAGACTATAGCGGTTATTCTCAGTGCTCACCAGTTGGAAAATGCAGAACTGTTAAAACACAAGTTAATAATTCATAACTTGAAAAAATCAACGTGCTACTTTTCTAACAGTTATGAGCATTCAGAAACCAATTATTTTTTTAATTAAAAAAATTTTTTTACATTTGTTTATTTTTGAAAAACAGAGAGAGAGAGCAGAAGTGGGGGAGTGGCAGAAAAAGAGGGAGACACAGAATCCGAAGCAGGCTCCAGGCTCTGAGCCATCAGCAAAGAGCCTGATGCAGGGCTTGAACTTGCGAACCGTGAGATCATGACCTGAGCTGAAGTCGGACGCTCGACTGACTGAGCCACCCAGGCACCCCAATTAAAAAAATGTTTTAAGTAGGCTCCATGCCCTGCATGGCAAGAGCTCCATGCAGGGCTTGAACTCATAACCTTGAGATCAAGACCTGAGCCGAGGGGCGCCTGGGTAGCTCAGCAGGTTGAGTGTCTGGCTTTGGTTCAGGCCATGATCTCATAGTTCATGGGTTCGAGCCCAGAGTCTGGAGCCTGCTTCAGATTTTGTGGCTCCCTGTCTCTTTGCCCCTCCCCTGCTCGTGCTTTGTCTCTCTCTCTCTCTCAAAAATAAACATTAAAAAAAAAAAAAAAAAAAAAAAAGAGACCTGAGCCAAGATTAGGAATCAGATGTTGGATACTTAACCGAGTGAACCACCCAGGTGCCCCTAGAAACCAATTTTTATAAAGGTGTGGTAAAATACACATAACATTTGTCATTGTAACCCCCCCCTTATTTTATTTTATTTTTTTACCATCTTAACCATTTTTAAGAGCACAGTTCAGTAGTATTAAATACATTCACATTATTGTGCAACCTATATCCAGATCTTTTCTCATCTTGTAAAACTGAAACTATACTCATTAAATAGCTCCACACTCCTTTCTCCCTCCAGACCCTTCCACCCACCATTCCACTTTCTGTCTCTATGAACTTGACTGCTCTAGGCACTTTATATAAGTAGAATATTAACAGTATTTTCTTTTTGTGACTTCACCTGGCATAACATCCTCAAGGTTTATCCATGTTGTAGCATGTGTCAGAATTTCCTTCCTTGAGGCTGAATAATATCCCATTTTATGTATATGCCATTTTTGTTTATTCATTCATCTGTCAAGGAACACTTGGGCTGCTTCTACCTTTTGGCTACTGTAGATAGTATGATGACTATGGGCATACAAATTTTTTTTTTTTTGGACTGTCTACAAGAAAACACTATCTTTTAAATAAGAAAGCACATGCACATGTGAGCACAAGCAGGGGAGGAACAGAGGGAGAGAGAGAGAATTATAAGTGTGGAGCACAATGTGGGGCTCAATCTCATGACCAACCATGAGATCATGACCTATGCTGAAATCAAGAGTCGGCGCTTAAACGACTAAGCCACCCAGGTGTCCCCAAATGTCTTTGAGACCTTGCTTTGAATCCTTTGGGGTATATACCCAGAAGTGGAATGGCTGGATCATAGATAGGGTAATGCTACAATTAGCTTTTTAAGGAACTGCCATACTGTTTCCCACAGTGGCTGCAACATTTTACTTTCCATCACCAGTGCACAAGGGTTCCAATTTCTCCATATCCTTGTCAACACTGCTATTTTCTGTTTTTTTGGGGAGGATAATAGCCATCCCACGGGTGTGAGGTGGTATCTCATTGTGGTCAGAAGCCTGTTTTAAGTTTATATTTTTACCAAAGTGCCAGAGATAATTTAAAACATATGCACAATACAAATCAACACTAGTTAACTTTTACTAAAAACAAAACTCTATAAAATAATTCAAGTGTAGTATTTAACTCTATTGCCAAAACAAAAAATTTCAAACTCAAAAATGATACTTTATGGATATTTTAAGTAATTTTTTTGGAAAAAGAAAATTCACTGTAAACTGGTAAGAGTGACAATGGTTCTCTCTTTATAACACAGAAGTTACTAAAGGGTAGTACTAAAAGAAAAATATACAGGGGCGCCTGGAGGGCTCAGTCGGTTGAGCGTCCGACTTCAGCTCAGGTCATGATCTCAGTCTGTGAGTTTGAGTCCTGCATCGGGCTCCGTGCTGACAGCTCAGAGCCTGGAGCCTGTTTCAGATTCTGTGTCTCCCTTTCTCTCTGACCCTCCCCCGTTCATGCTCTGTCTCTCTGTCTCAAAAATAAATAAACGTTAATAAAAAAAATTAAAAAAAAAAAAAAAGAAAAATATACAGAGAGTCCCTTCTGAGAAAAAGTAGGAGTGTATGAAATACAAAAGATATATGCAGTGTTCATATTCATCCTAGTCTAGAGCTGTATTTTACAAGTTGCAGATCTCAACCTGTTAGTGGAATATAAATCAATTTAGCAGGTCTCAACCAGCATTCAAACAACAAGAACAACAACAAAGTATCAAAGTTCATCAGTTCATCACTCATAGTAAAGGTAAACATGTTTCATATATTTTTTTTTTTGTTACATGTCCATCACCACAATATGTGTATAGTAGATAGCAAAACAAGGTATTTCTTGTTGGAAAAATGCTGGCCAAGCATATAGTGCTTCTCAAATTACCTGTGGTAAAGGGCTAGTTTTTTGTTTTATTTAATTTCCAACCTGTTGCAGATTGATACTTTATTTATAACATACAGGAATCTTGAATGTGGACGTCTGTAGCAATGTCAAACCACTATAAAAGTATCTGAAAGTTCACTCTCATGTTCTGTAGCTATCTTACTGCAAACTGGTAAACAAGAATTTGTGGCCCAGGACCAGTCTGTGGACCACACACCACAGTCTACAGGACTTCTGTTTGAGAGTTGTATTGTATTAAGGTCTTAGATGGAATACAGATGGCAGCTTGTATGATCAATGAGAACAAGATCCTGGAAATAACCGAAGTAATACACTTACTAAAGAATTAGAATCCAAAGAACCAAAGGAAACACCAGAAACAAATGAATAGGAATGGATATAAATATTAGAGACAAAGGAAAAATAAATTTCAACTGTGCCTATTAGAGGAAAATACAGGCTGAAGAGCAGGATTTGTGTAGGGGGAAAAAAAGTCTACAAGTTGACCACAACATGAGTAGGTCTAACTGGCAAAAAGGTTTATCTGATTTTAGGCTTCATTAATAGAACCATAATGCTCAAAACAAAGGAGATAACAGCTCTGCTCAATTTCACACCACTCCTACACTCAATTTTGAGTCTTTTAGAGGAGTGCTTCTCAAAATGTAGACCATAGACTGTTTCAGGGGATCAGTGAGGCCGAAACTCTTTTCATAAGAATACATTATCTGCAATATCTGTGTTGATATTTTTGCATTGATGATGCACAAGCCTAAATAAGAGGGTAAAATTACTGGTGCCTTATAATTAATCAAGGCAATGGCAGCAAACTGAACACCCTTGCATGAGAAAAACACTCAGTACTAGGAATAGAAAGGAACTTCCTCAACATGATAAAAGGCATTTATGAAAAATTCACAGCTAATGTCATACTCAGTGGTGAAACACTGAAAGCTTTCTCCCTTCAACCAGGAACAAGACAAAGATGCCAGCTCTTCCCACTTCTATTCAATATTGTACTGGAAGATCTATCCAGGGCAATTAAAAAAAAAAAAAAAGGCATTCAGTTGATTCAATTGGAAAGGAAGTAATAAAACTATCTTTATTTGCAGATGAGGTTATCTTGTATACAGGAAGTTCTAAGGACTCCACTATAACCCTATTAGGACTAATAAAATAATTCAGCAGGGTTGCATGATACAAGACCAATGATACAAAAATCAACTGTATTTCTATAAACATTCACTGAGTAATCTCAAAATAAAATTAAGAAAATAATTTCATTTCAATAATTTCATTTCCACTAGCATTAAAACGAATAAATACCCAGGAATAAACTGGTCAAAAGAACTGCAAAACTTCTACTCTGAAAACTATAAAACATTGTAAAAAGAAATTAAAGATGTAAATATATGGGAAAACATTCCATGTTTATGGACCAAAAGACTTAATATTGCAAAGATGGCAATATTTTCCAGCATCATCTACAGAACCAACATAATCTCTATCAGAATCTATCAAATAATAATAATAAACATATTTTGGTCTCTGCCACTGGGTGCTGGCACTAAGCTAAAACCCTTGTAATTTCCTGAATGATGAAGATGATAGGAGCATCTTATACAGAGCTCTAGAATCCCTTGGAATTTCCTGGGTGATAAATGCCTTTTATTTTTTCAAGTAGGCTCTACAACCAGCATGGGGATCGAACTCACCCTGAGATCAAGAGTCTCTACTTACTCGTGCTCTACTTACTGAGCCAGCCAGGCGCCCCAGAAACACCTTTTGTTCTAATGAGATGACTCCTAGATAGCTTCAAGGATTAGGGCTGGTCACCAGAAAGACCAAGCCATGATTAGAAGCTTAAACTTTCAGCCCCAACCCCCATTCTCTGGGGTGGGGAGAGGCTGGAAATCTAGTAATAATGGATTATGCCTACATCATGATGCCTCCATAAAAATCCCTAAAATAAAAATCCCTAAAGTATGGTATAAGGAGAGCTTCCAGATTGGTGAACACATCCATGTGCCAGGAGGGTGGCAAACTCCTACACCACAGGGCAGAGGCCTCTGAACTCAGGATCCTTCTGGACCTCACCCAACATACCTCTTCATCTAGTTGTTCATCTGTATCCTTTGTCATATAGTAAACTGGCAAATGTAAGTTACTGTTTCCTGGAGTTCTGTGGACTACTGGAGGAAACTGAGACCGAGGTCAGGGTCACACGATGGATGAATCAAGAGCCCAAGGAGGTAAAAAGAGTATCCACATTTGGCTTAGAGTGTAGGTGCATGAGCAGAGTGTGAAGGCTTCCACACATATGGAAGGCCTGGTATAGGGTGGAAGCTCAAGCAGAACAAGGAGGGTGTTCACATAGAGTAGCAGTCTGTATTGGTGATTAAAGCCCAAGCAGGGAAGGAGGGTGACCACTGAATAGGAGTGGCAGAGTATCAGCTCAAAAGGCATGAACAAGGCATCCATATGGAGGGGCAACCTGTAGTTGGGCATCAGAGCCCAACAAGGGTGAAGAGGCACCCGGATGGGCACCTCCAGCACAGTGAGGACAGACCCTACCTCAGTGAAACGTTATCCGGATTAAATGGATAACATGCATAAAGCGTGTGAGCCCAGAGTAAGCACTGTCCAAGTATTTGCTATTAATGTACATAAGGGGCCCAGCATGATGGCAAACCCAGAATATCCAACGAATGGTTGTTTATTACAGGATTACCATTATATGACATCCTAAATACCTCATCTACATACAACAGCTAGTGTTTGGAAGACGAGCAAAATTATTTCTAAAAATTAACTTCCCTCCAACCACTTTGTAACACCTGCATCCCTTTCATAACTTCATTTTTTCACCCAGATGTCCAAACTGGCTCTTTCTTTTTTTTTTTTTTAATTTTTTTTTTTTTCAACGTTTATTTATTTTTGGGACAGAGAGAGACAGAGCATGAACGGGGGAGGGGCAGAGAGAGAGGGAGACACAGAATTGGAAACAGGCTCCAGGCTCTGAGCCATCAGCCCAGAGCCTGACGCGGGGCTCGAACTCACGGACCGCGAGATCGTGACCTGGCTGAAGTTGGACGCTTAACCGACTGTGCCACCCAGGCGCCCCAAAACTGGCTCTTTCTTATTTAGCTTTGGTTAACTTTTCCTTTCACGTTCCTTTGAACTCTCTACTCCCTTTCACCACGACTTCACGATTTTTTTGATTCACACATTAGCACAAAACCCATCATCTCCACAGAAACAACACATGAAACACCTAGGTTGGTGGGAAGAGCTTAAATAGACTCAAATGTATCTCCCGCTACTTGCCCACATCAGTACATACAGTGTAGCTTGATACAGGTCTTATTTGTTTCATACCTGTCCGCGTTTTGGTGAATGCATGAACAGCCCTAGGTAGAGTCCCATGGAAGGGGAATAAGCAAGCCGTAACTTATGTCCAGTTCCAATACTGAGCTGAAAGTCTTTACTCACAGGAACATACTCCAGCATGTCGGCCACCATCAGGCACATTTGGTCCTGCTCAAGATAAGCCAACAAGTAGTATCCAAGAATATCCAAGTCAGGAAAAACAAACTTCTTCCCCTTTGAAAGGATGTGCACTCATCACAGCTAGCACTCCTCTTTTATCTGCTAAGGGACACTAAAGATTTTTTTTTAAAGTCTGAGATGAAAATGTCTCTTAAGTCTGATAAATAAGATCATCTAACTGTTTTGCTTATGAATCCTGAAAACTGTTTTATCAACTTGCATTTACAAAACACATTCATTCCTCTTAAGTGAACATTATTCTCTGTACTATCTTAATTCTGTAGGATTCATAATTTAAAAATATATAAAAAGGGGAGAAATGTATGAAAAAGCTAAATGAAACTGTCTGAATGTAGAAATGGCCTGCAATTTCCAAACTTCAGTGATCTTAATAATCTTTGACAGAAACAGCAAGATTGACTTCAATTGTCTTACAATTCGCAATGCTATTTTAACTTAAGTAACTATAAATGTAGCATTTACCTTATAAGACCACATTCGTAGTTTATGATCCTGGCAAAGAGCAAAGATGAAGGCATCGTGCTCGACACAATGAACAGCAAGAGCAAGGGGACGATCTGAAGGCCCCTGGTCACCTCTAAAAACATAAAGCCCAATTTTAGGCTCGTAGTATTCTAACTATCAGGTTATTAGAACTTGTTTTTAAAAACTTTTTTAACATTTATTTATTATGAGCATGAGCAGAGGAGGGGCCGAGAGATGGAGAGACACAGAATCCAAAGCAGGCTGCAGGCTTTGAGCTGTCAGCACAGAGCCCGACGCAGAGCTCGAACACACAAACCGCGAGATCATGACCTGAGCCGAAGTCGGATGCTTAACCGACTGAGCCACCCAGGCACCCCAAGATTAGAACTTGTAATTAAACAGATAAAAGAAAGTTATAAATGTACCATTTTGTTTAAGATTTTAAGTATTTCCTACATCCAACATGGGGCATGAACTCGCAACCCCAAGATCAAGAACTGCATGATCTACCGATTAAGCCAGCCAGGTGCCCCTATAAATGTACACTCTTAGTCAACACAAGGAACCAAGAGTTTACATGCTGGTATCAGAGAACTATATTTTCTACTTGGTCTATAACCAATCACTATGATATACTTTAAAGGGCTCTACATAAGAAAGGAATAGAGTTTTAATCATCAGAAACTTCCTACTTCTAATTTTACACAAAATTAGCGAGTCAGGGCAGAGCACTGAGTTGAATATCATGAGAAAATATAGAAAAAATCAGTTTCTGCTATCAAGATGTCTGAGGTGTGGCTCTCCTCAGATGGACTGTGATATTTTGCAGACTCTTCTCCTTTCCAGTATAATGCTTATCTGCCTTAGAATAAGACTAGAATCACTAATAGTTCCTGACCAGTGCAAAAATGAAATTCTTGGGCCCTTTGGTTTGCCCACCAGACACCACTTACCTGATAGCTGTTGGCATCCAGCCTATAAGCAGTCTCTGCATTACTGAACTCTGTTTTAGTTCCACAACTGACACCATCCCTACGAGATTGAAAACAGACCAGTGACATCCAAGGCACCTCTTGATCAGACTCAGAGAAACTCAAAAACAAGGATCCATCCAATCATGAACAAGGTCCTTATAACAGGTGACAGGCTTCTCCATTTCCATACTGAATAAGAGGGCTTTAGGATGTACCTTTCCACATACATCACACTTAAAATATCTTGAATCATTATTGCATTAATAAAAATAGCACTAACATATTGCTAGGGAAAATTTTTGCCGAACAGTTACAAATAGTAACCTGACTGCTGCTCAGAACAGTCATTCTTCCCAAAAGAATCATTGGGTTCATGTGTCAGGCACAGTTCTAGGTGCTGAAGATGTGGCAGTAAACAAAACATTAAAAAAAAAACACCTGTCCTCATAAAACTTACATTCCACTGGGAGAAGGGCAGAAGCCGAGACAGCTCACAAACTAAGCAGAATGGTAATAAGTGAAAACAGAAAGCATACAGTGAATGCTGTGTGTGTATGTGCAATTTGGAAAAGGGTGGTCAGGGAAGGCCTCACACACTGAGGGAACATTGAGTGAAGACCTTGAGGAGTTAAGGGAATGAGCCAAGCTGGCAGCTGGAGAAAGACTGTCTCAGGCAAAAACCCTGATGTAAGAGTATGCCCGGTATGTTCAAGGAATTGCAATTGTGAGAAGCATGAGGCTGGTGTAGAGAAGGCGAAGGGGAAAAAAGAGGTCCCTGAAAGCCAATGTAAGGACTCTGGGTTTATTCAGAATGATATGAAGAACAAACCCTCACTTGAGGGCTTTGAGCAATGGAGTGACATGACTCTACTTAGATTTAAGTGTATCTCAGAAGTTTCTGTAGAGGGGTAAGAACAGATCTGAGGGATATTTAGGAAGATAATGCAATAATCCAGGCAGGAGACAGTGGTGACTTGGAGCAGGTTATCAGCAGCCGAACTTCCTTGTGTCAATTAACTTATTTTAGTTATAGCACCTCAACCTGAAGGTAGATAACTAGTCAACTCATCTCTACTACAGGCCTTAGACTAGGCTGTCTCAGTTATGTCTTCCCACATTCCGAAAAGCTTTACAATTCCTCATCTGCTGTATAAAATCTTACCTTCTCAGAAAACAAACAAAACAAAACAAAACAAAAAACAGTAAAAGCACTAGAGACTCCTTTGGCAAGCAACACTGAATGATCAATTTCAGGGGGAGTAGAGGAGCAATTCCTGCCCTGGATGATGGGTATGGTCTTCTAAGGTCTGTTTTACTGCCAACATTCCTTGCTTAAAGTTAAATCCAAGTTCAGCTCCCACTCTTACCAGGTATGTCATAAGACGGTAGTTTAAGAACAAAGATTCCCCCAGAAGCAGACGGAAGAGCAAACAGAGCCTCCCCATCACTGCCAAGCCAAGCTGCCGAGGAGGTAGAATTAGGGGAGAGTCCAGGTACTGCTGGAATTAATTGAGAGTTGCAAGGATCCCTGAAATCAACTTTTCCAACGTCAGTAAATATTGACTGCATCTGACTTTCAATTACCAACTCCTGTGGAGTAATTAAAAAGAAAAATCTGTTAAATCAAAATAAACTGAATTTTGCTCAGTTCCTTCCAATGGCTACAAAAGTTTTAAAAGAAACAATTGAGCCTGGAAACAAAGCTGTTCTTTTTCATCAAGATTATTTCAACTTAAAAATGTGTCTAATCATTTTAAATTGTAACTATCAAAAGTATGCTTGGTAAGAGCTACCAAGAAATCCAATTTTCCTTCAATTTCTAAAGGATATTGCTCCAGCATTAGATGTGTGACAACCAGCGTAACTTGGGAAATAAAGGATATTACTCTTAACCAACTTACGCTCCTATACATCCGGGAAGGGTGTGGTAAAAGTAATCTGTGCACTGTCTGATTGGTCAAGATCAAGATTATCACATGATTCTGAGTCTCAGAGACGTGAACCCCTCCAGGTAAGAGGCTGCAATTTTGGAATTTGAGGCGAACTGCATTATTCAACAGATTTACGTCCAGTGACTCTTCCACCAGCTCCAATGTATCTCCAGAGGTCTTCCTATTAAAAAAGAGACATTTGTTTAAACAGTTTATGCTTTCCTAACTGACTGTTGTCTTGAAATATATGGAAGTGGCTTCCAGATGAACTTTCCCAATTTCAAAGTTTTGGGTAAACAAATTCAGATCAACTTTTAGAATCTAAACCATCACGATACATTCATTTGCCAACCACAGCACCACATAAAATTCCAATCTTACTATAGGATTCTCTGTTAAAATGGAGGCATTTCCAAACTTGATGGCTTATTTATTTAGGATGATGATACTCAAAGTAACTGAACCCCACTATAAAGAAAATTCACACCATGCACCCCCATTACTTACAGTGGAATGCCTCTACTATCAGTACTACAGCATCATACTATGGTGACCCTAACAAACGTGACTCTTTCCCTTTCAGTGACTTCCTCTTGGATGCAGGGAAGACCTCTTCAGGCCCAACTCTGCCATACGGTAGCACTGGATCATAGAAAACACCGTGCTGGGAGGGCCCTACCTTCTCATCAGCTCATTTACCAGTCTGCCTGCATCCTCCCCTGAAGAGCGAGTCTCCTTCCAGCAATTCGAGGGCAACCTCTGATGTTCTCAAGTATATCCCTTCTGTGTCCACCTCTCCTTCTGCCAAAGCCTTCCCTCAACATTCAAATGCGCTCTTCCTTGGCCTCTCCCTTTCCATCACCCCATTCCTGCCACTATCTGGCTATCACCATCTCTCCTTTCCCCTCCGTGGCCATGTCTTCTCTATCTCCTCATCTCCCTCATACTCTTCAACCTGCCCTCTTCTTACCAAGGTCACCACACCAATTCCAGTGGATTCCTCAGTCCTGTTCTTACTTGACCTCTTAGTAGCAGTCCCCATACTTGACGATGCTGTCTTTCTGAGAGTTTCGTTCTTGACTTCGATGATACTACCCTCTCCTGCTTTTTCCCTGTGTCTCCAGGCATTCCCTCTCCGTCTCCTGGACCTGACGCTTGCATTGTATTTCCTCCAACCTTGATTTTCGGGTGTCTTATCTGCTTACTGTACCCATTCTCTCAAAGCGCATCTTTTCCACCCCCGAAGCTGTACGCACCATGTGAACTCTAATTTCCTAGGGCTGCTTTGCTTCTGGTAACTCATGGCACGTCATCAGCACAATTTTTTGGACTCTCAACCTCGTCTCTGAAAACCTGCTTCACCTTCCTGTTTTATGGTTAAAGTTGGGTCCTGGATCTTGCCCTGGGGACACCCCCCAGAGTCCTCTCTAATGGTGGTAAGCTCTCTCTACCACACTCTCTGTGCTGGGGCCTCAAAGTGGGGCACAGCTGTCCTGCTTGCTCCCCACTGCCACTCCAGCGCCACTGTTCCTCCCTCCCTGCCCGAACTACTCAGCTCTGAGGCATGTGCAGCCAGACACCACCTACGACCCCTGCCCACCGCAGTTATCTGCAGGTCTCTTTCATTCCTTGAAGACTAGCTCCTGGCTCACTGTTACTCTCCCACACTTCCTTTCCTGCATCTATATTTTTTTCTAATATCTCACTTTCTGCAGTTCCCCTCTAGTGATTGCTCTTGACTGTGTATGCATACACTATTATACTTCCTCCATACACTTGCATTGCCCTCCTTCGAGAACTGGAGTTCTCTACTTCTCTCACAGCGGTGCTCCTTAAGAGAGCTATTCTGTACTCACAATTCCTGTCATCTTCTCTCCAGAGCCCAGCCACTTCGGATGTTTGTACCACAGTGGGAGCAGTTTCTGACAAACCTCCACCACGCAGAGGTCTATTTTCATTTCTCTGACTTATATGCAGTACTTAACAGTTTTTCACTATTCTTCTCCTTGAAATATTTCCCTTAGCTTCTGAGATAACACTCGCTTTTTGTTCAACTCTTATGTCCCCCCTATTCCTTCCTAGTCTCCTTATCTTACTAAATATTGGAGTGCTCCAGGGTTTAGTCCTCAGACCTTAACTTTCCTCCACTACACAAGTTCTCAACAGGGGAACAATCTACCCCACTCCTTAATAACATTTAATAGTACCTGGAGAAATTTTTGCTTGTCACACTGGGGAGGGGGTGCTCTTGGCCTGTAGTGGGTAGAGACCAGGGATGCTACTCAATACCCTAAAATGTGCAGGGCAGCTCCCCACAACAAAGGTTTTTCTGGCCCCAAATGCCAATACTTCTGGCGATCTCTAAGTGATCTCATTCAGTGTAATAGCTTTAAATGCCATCTAATGCCAGCAATTCCCAAATCTATATCTTTAGTCCAAACTCTCCACTGAACTGGCTACTGCCTCAACACTTCCACCTGGATATCTAACAGGGGTTTCAAATGAAACCTGTTACAGAACACCTAGACTAGCAAACCTGCAAAACAAAGAGACCAAAACACCCACTTCACCTTCACTCTTCTCCAACTCAATTAATGGCATCTTTGTAACTTCCAGTTGCTCAAGACAAAACTCTGGAGGTCACCCTTGATGCTTCTCTTTCTGTATACCCTATATCTGAACCAATAGTAATTCTAACAAACTCACCTTCAAGACATATCCACAAACAGAATATTTCTCACTGCCTCTGCCAATACCACCCTGTTCTAAGCTGCCAGCATCTCGTCTGAACCACGGCACCAACCTCCTAATCAGTCTCCCTGCTCCCAACCTTTCCCCACTATACCCTGTCCTCAATACAGCAGCCACAGCGATCCTCTAAAAACACAACCTAGATCAGGTCATTCCTCCACTTAAAACCCTTCAATGGCTTCTTCTCATCTAACTCAGAGCAAAAGTCGAAGCCTTAAAGTTACCAACAAAGCCCTGATTTGACCCATGGCTACTTTCCTATTCTACCCTTTGATCACTTAGCTGCAGACTCCTGGCCCCTTGCCATTCTTTGAGCACAATGAACAAGCTCCTGTCTGAGGTTCCTTGCATTTTTGGTTCCTTTTTCTTGGAAGGCTCTACCTGAAAAATCTCATCCCCCAGATACCTACTTCCTCCGCTCAAATGCCAACTTCTCACTGGGTCTTCCCTGACTACCTTCTATGAAAGGTAACTGCAGGCATGTCCTACAGGCATTTCCCTTTCCTCTCACCTTGCCTCCCTGTTCTCTATTCCACTCATCACTGGACAAACTGTATTTATTTGCTTTGGGGGGTTATTGTTGTTTATTGCCTCTTTCCCTCCATGAGAGCAGGGACTTTGTTTTGTTCCCTGCTATATTCTCAGTCCCTGAACACTGATTGGAAAATATTAGGTACTAAAAAGTATTTCTTAAATGAGACTTGTACGTCAAACATAGGTTTCTCTTCTGAGCCTCAGACCTATACATTTCAAGGCCTACATGACATTTCTGAAGGGCTCCTACATAGGTAACTTCAAATGTATCGGAAAGAATTATTCACATCTCTCCATCTTCTTTGTATTAGTAAAAGGCAACTTGCCCACCCAATATCTTGTTAGTCACACCAGAAACCAGGGAACTGACTTTGTTCCCTCCATTTCCCTTCCCATCTTCTACCCCATATTCACTCTGTCACCAAGTCCTAGTGAAACTGACTTCTAAATGCATCTTATATCCATCTATTTCTCCTTTCCTAGCTACTCCCGTAAGTGAGCCACCAGCATCTCTCACGTGGGCCATCATTAAAGCAAGCAGTTTTTTTGTATTATACCTATCTAACTGAAATCCACCTGCCATGAAGTAAAATGATTTTTTTTTCTTTTTAAATAAAAGAAAAGGGGTCAAGACCTGAGCTGAAATCAATAGTCAGACGCTTAACCAACTGAGCCACCCAGGCACCCCTAAACTGTTTTTTTTCTTAATGCAATTTTGGTTATGTTAGTAAAGAGTAACTCTTTAAAATCCTTTACTCAATTACTCAATGTGCTTGGGGGGAAAAAATCCAAAACGCTTAGAAAGGATCTGAGGGTCCTCCATAATCTGAGTCCTGCTTACTTCCCCCGTCTCAGCATCTTCACACCACTTTCCATTTCACCCACTGTACTTAAGCCACACAGATCTCCATCCAGTTAGTTCCTCAAACCTGCCCAGTTCCTTCTATCTCATGGATTTTGCATATGGTGATGCTGTGTGCTGGACAGCTCTGTCCCCCAATCCCCTCCCTGCCCGGCCAACTTTTCATCCTACAGATCTCGGGTTAAATGTGATATCCTTGAAGGCCTTCTCTGTCTCACTAATAACATTTGGTCCTCTCATTAGCCTCTCACAGCCCCTATACTTTTCCTATGAGGCAAGTATGAAAAATTTGTATTTATACACCTATGTCGCAGTCCCTTACTTTAGTGTCTTTTCCTTCATAAAACTGCACCATCAAAAGCAGGTCCACACCCATCTTCAAACAGCTACAACATCTTGCGTGATGGAAATGGTGTTGCTTTTGTTCACCACTCCATCTCTAGCAAACTTAGATACTAGACGTGCTCAGATGCCTGATGTGAAAGAGCTCAAATGTATTTGAAGAATTAAGGAAGCTGTAGAACACTATAAAAACACAATGAGTTCAAGTTTAAGACTGGACTTTGGGGCTTTATCCCATAAGCTTCATTTCCTCTGTTTTTAGTGCTGCCTGGAAGGGCACCTCTCCTAGTACTCTGCGTCTCCCTAATTTTCCCCTGATTCAGATGTGAAAACAGTCCTCTTTTCCTGTCTATTACCGCCTCGGAGAATGACATTCTGGGAACAGCCACGAGCAGTCAGAAGTCCAACAGCCCAACCTGCCAGGGGGGTTGGCGAACACAGCACTTACCAATGAATGAACCTGTTCCTGGTGACGGCGAACAACTTGCCACTTTCCAGATAAGAGAAGCCTCCCGCGCTCTCACTGTATTTCACGGCTCCAGCCAAGGCATTTGCAGTCCCTGCAAAAGAAGATTGGTCAGCCCGAACACCTAGCTCTTTAGGGATGACAGGGACTGAAGGCACTGAGAAAGCAGAGGGTGACGACTGACAATCCATACAAAGAGAAGGGGAAGAAAGGAGGGCGAAGTAGGACACTACGGAAGCTCTGATCCCGGGGCTATAGGCATGTGGACTTAAGAGTATGAACGAGGGGTCAGACATTTAGGGACCCATAGGAGATGCCCGAGGGGAAGGACCGGATCGCGTCCTCCTTAGCTGCTTCCGTACCAATGCCGCACACTGTGAATTCCCGAAAGTGTCTCGGCCTCTCGCGCTCAGCACCGCTGAGCTCCACGAAGCTCCGTTCCAGGGCTCCCGCCGCCGCCATCTTCCCGCCGCCGCCGCAAGGCTCGACGGGACGCAAGCAAGGATGGGAGGCCATCGTCACTTCCGGGGGTGGGGCGGGCGGAGTTGCGGACAGGTGAGGAAGCCAGAGGAGAAGAGAGGGTAAGACGGTTCGTTGCAAGGCTTCCAGTCAGTTGGCTGGAGAACGAAAGTGGGCAGGGAGGAAGTCAGAAGGGAAAGGGAAAGAGCGAGCCGATTCTGCTTGCGGGAACATTCGCCTGGCCGGCTGGGATGCCCCCCCAGGGGGCGGTGCCCTTTTCCCGGCGACCTCCGGGAGCGGGGCGGGGCCGGGTTTGTTTCCATTTTGAAAACCCGGGCGCGGGCGGCGGTGGAGCTGAGCTTCCCGGGAGGGGCGAGGTCCGGGGAGGCGGGGCAGCTGAGCGCCCTCTGCCGGGTTTTCCGAGTTCGCGGTCACCCTTCCCTGCGTTGGGGTGGCAGTCCGTAAGTCTCCTGGTCTCCCTTTTGGCCTTCGGTTGACATGTGGAATGGGGAGAGGGAATCTTTTGTATTGGAATCTTTTCAAGAGGCTGTATTCGTGTAATCTTGTGTAATGATAGATATTGCGTTCGATAAAACATTGATACAACTTGCTGAGATTACCTAAATACTGCTCACTTGCGTACGTGAAGGGAATTTGCCTTTGCTTCCATTCCTCATCTGGAAGTTTGGATGATACTGTGACTTTGCCCATATCTAGGGCACAATAGATGCCCAGAACTGGGGAAAATGCTGATTTTCAGGGGAAAATGTTTTTCTTTTTTCCTCAGTAGTCAACATTTGTTAAGCAATTCTGTTATTCTTGCTATTACCAGTGACTGCAACCTTTCGCTGTCATTCTCTGTTTCATTGATCCAATGCTGACCACTCCCGCCTAACTTTCCAGCTTGCTCCTAGGACACCAACGCTAGCGATGCCATCCCTCCATCCCACCTACTGTGTCCATTGTTCTTCCACCTTTTCACTGTCCCTCATTTCCTTGAGGTTTCCTTGTTGCTCTGCTTAAGTTCCGTTTAAATTACTCCTTTGCCTAGCTCTCTTCCTCTTCATTATGCTCTGGTAAAAACTACAGCTTTGATTGAATCCAAGTCTGCAGCTGAACAGGGCTGGAATAAAATACGCAATCATACAGATGACTTCCTCTACCTCCATTAGGCTTCTAAACCTTGAGTGGGTCCATATTGCTGCCCAACAAACACATCGTACTTCCTTTGTCCACTTATGGTCCAAGATATGAGTATTTCACAACTTCTCTAACCGGTAACACCTCCTCCCTCCTCCTCACTCTCAGCTTGCATTTTCACTTACAAGATTGTTGCAATCGAAAGAGAATTTCCCTCACTACCACCTCTCCCTACCTGCCTTCATCTGTACCCATATACTCTGTCTTCCTGTACTGTTACCACTATAAATTGAACTGCCCCTGAACTTACGGGAGGACAACCTTTTTACATTTTTTCCAGATCACCTACTCAAGGACACCATTCTAGTAGTTATATCCTCTCTCCTACGTCTTCAACCCCTGCTCCTATTTACTGACTTGCTTCCCTAAGCACACAAACATGCTGTTATTTTTCCTTCTCACCACACACAGAAACCCTCATTTGATCTCTGCTTTCTTTAGCTACTATCTCCTACCTCAGAGCTGTTCTTCACTGTTAGAGCAGAATTCAAGAGCTTTCTGTTTAATTTCTTTTCTTCCAATCTCTCTTTTTTTAAATTTAGTTTAATTATTACTATTATTTTTTTAAAAACTTACATCCAAATTAGTTAGCATATAGTGCAACAATGATTTCAGGAGTAGATTCCTTAGTGCCCCTTACCCATTTAGCCCATCCCCCCTCCCACAACCCCTCCCGTAACCCTCAGTTTGCTCTCTATATTTATGAGTCTCTTCTGTTTTGTCCCCCTCCTTGTTTTTATGTTATTTTTGTTTCTCTTCCCTTATGTTCATCTGTTTTGTGTCTTAAAGTCCTCATATGAGTGAAGTCATGTGATTTTTGCCTTTCTCTGACTAATTTCACTTAGCATAACACCCTCCAGTTCCATCCACGTGGTTGCAAATGGCAAGATTTCATTCTTTTTGATTGCCGAGTGATACTCCATTGTATATATATACCACATCTTCTTTATCCATTCATCCATCGATGGACATTTGGGCTCTTTCCATGCTTTGGCTATTGTTGATAGTGCTGCTATAAACATGGGGGTGCATGTGTCCCTTTGAAAGAGCACACCTGTATCCCTTGGATAAATGCCTAGTAGTGCAATTGCTGGGTCGTAGGGTAGTTCTATTTTTAGTTTTTTGAGGAACCTCCATACTGAGGTTCCAGAGTGGCTGCACCAGCTTGCAGTCCCATCGTCCAGTCTCTCTTAAACCCACTATTATCAGGCTTTTGCTCCTGCTGTTCTACTGAAGCAGCTTTTTTCAAGATCTCCAATGACATCCATTATATCTAACTCTGAACTCTTATTCCTTTTTCTTTTTTTTAAAAAGTAATCTCTACACTTAATGTGGGGCTTGAACTCATGACCCCAAGATCGAGAGTTGCATGCTCTACAGACTCAGACAGCCAGACACCCCTGAATTCTTAACCCTGAGCTTAACTTGACCATCTGCAGCATTTGAACAATTAGTTGCTTTCTTGCTCACTTTCTTCACACGGCCTCCAGGGCACCACACTACACCCTCTTGTTTTCCTCCCATTTCACTGACTGTTTCTTTTCAGACTCCTTTGCTAATTTGCTTCTCTTTTCCCCAACCCTCTTAATGTTGGAGTACCCCAGAGCTCAGTTTTTGAGCCTGTCTACAAATAACTCCCCTGAGGATTTCATGCAGTCTTCTGGCTTTAAATACTAGATTGCTACATTCTGATAATTCCCAGATGCAGATCTCCAGTGTAAAAACCTTTCTCCCTTGAACTCCAACCTTATGCATCCAACTGCCTATTCTTTTTCTTTTTCTTTTTTTTAGAGTTTTCATTTTTAATTTTTTTTTTTCAACGTTTTTTTTATTTATTTTTGGGACAGAGAGAGACAGAGCATGAACGGGGGAGGGGCAGAGAGAGAGGGAGACACAGAATCGGAAACAGGCTCCAGGCTCCGAGCCATCAGCCCAGAGCCTGACGCGGGGCTCGAACTCACGGACCGCGAGATCGTGACCTGGCTGAAGTCGGACGCTTAACCGACTGCGCCACCCAGGCGCCCCTAGAGTTTTCATTTTTAAAGTAAGCTCTAGGCCCAACATAGAGCTTGAACTCACGAAGCCAAGATCAAGAGTCACATGCTCTACTGACTGAGCCAGCCAGGCACCCAGTCCCTTGAGTGCTCAGTCTTTGCATTCATCTGCCTACAAACATCACTGGGATTCCCCCACAGACCTCTCAACCTCAACATATCCAGGACTTAACTCATTTTATCTCACTCTACACCATTATGTGATTATGTGCCTATCAGTACCCAGTGACCTGATTTAGAAATCTAGGAATCATACTGGGCACAGAGATCCTAAAACCCTTGGAATTCCTTAAGTGATGAGAGGATAAAGGTGTCTTTTTTTATGTTAACGAAATGACTTTTGGAAAGTCCCTAGGTAACTTAAAGGTGGGGGCTGGTTGCCAGGGGAAGCAACCGTGTGATTTGAAGGTTGGAACTTTCAGCCCCACCCCAGCCCCCAATCTCTGGGGAGGTTTGCGAGGTTGGAGATTGAGTGCAGTCACCAATGGCCAATGATCTAATCAACCACGCCTATATAATGAAGCCCCCGTGAAAGCCCCGAAGGGTGGGTTTGGAGAGCTTCAAGATTGGTGAACCAGAATAAACCCATTGTACTGTGCCCAAAATTCCATGGGAACAGAAGCTCTTGCATTCAGGACCTTGCCCTATGTATCTCTATCTGGCTGTTTATTCATATCCTTTAGTATCCTTTGTAATAAACCAAAATCTAGTAAGTAAACTGGTTTTCTGAGTTCTGTGAGCCACTCTAGCAGTTAATCAAACTGAAGGAAGGGGTTGTGGGAACCTCCAGTTTATAGCCAATGGTCAGAAGCACATGTGACAACCTGAACTTGCAATTGGCATCTGAAATGGGAGCAGTGTTGTGGGACTGAGCCCTTAACTTATGAAATCTGATGTTATTTCCAGGTAGATAGTGTCAGAATTGAGTTAAATTTGTGGGATATCTGGTCAGTGTCCACAGGAGTTGAGTTAATTGCCTGGTGGTATGGAAAAGTCCCACACACTGGACTTCTGAAAAGTCTACTTTTAAATATCATGACAGTAGGGATTAGGTTTCAACATACTAATTTGGGAGGTGGTGGTGAGGACACAAACATTCAGTCTCTAACACTTCTTAAAAAGTTTCGGGGACTCAAAAAAGCCTTTCAGGGTCTCCCTGTTGCCCTGACTTCCAAGGTCTTTGTCCTAATTTAAGCTTATCTACCTTCTTTAAATTCTTTTTTTTTTTTTAATTTTTTTTTTTCAACGTTTATTTATTTTTGGGACAGAGACAGACAGAGCATGAACGGGGGAGGGGCAGAGAGAGAGAAGGAGACACAGAATCGGAAACAGGCTCCAGGCTCTGAGCCATCAGCCCAGAGCCGGACGCGGGGCTCGAACTCCCGGACCGTGAGATCGTGACCTGGCTGAAGTCGGACGCTTAACCGACTGCGCCACCCAGGCGCCCCTTTTATTTATTTATTTATTATTTAAAAAAAAAAAAAAAATTTTTTTTTTTTTTTTTAATTCTTGAATCTCCTTGAGGGAGAAACACTTACACTGTCCCAGGCGTAGACTGCCTTGTTCATACAGTGGGAGTCTTAACTTGAGTCCAAGTGGGATTTGGTCATATCTGGGCACATCTGTCAAACTTGTGTGATGGGTTTGCCCGAAACCTACTTGCTAGGGGACTGAAAAGGGACTTGGGGAAAAAAGTTTGCCTTAGGGCAAAAGGAACCTGTAGTAGTTTGATTTGGGACTTAGTTGTAGTGGAGGGATCATTGTGAGTACATTGTGATTCGCCTACCTCCCTGGTTCCTACTGGACTTATATCTGATGTCCATGGAGAGCAGAGTGGGGAACTAGGAAGACAAAAAGACTAAGTACATTATAAAATCTATAAAACATTGAGCGCCCTCAAGTACTGCATCAAGACTGATTATGTGGAGGGTACACAAAAAGGAGAAAGCCAGTCTTCCTCCTGTGCAAATGACCCCAGAGCAGTTTTTCCAGTTTAAAGCCTCCAGCATATTGAAGGGGGTGCCTTCCAGAAGTCTGGTGACCAAAGGAGTGGGGTGAGTACCTGGGAAGGACTTGTGTCCTAGAAAGCAGGGGTGGTTTCCCCAAGGAGACCGGAGCCTGGCCAGCACAGCAATTCTTAATAGTAACTTGGTGGAATTACCTGGATTACTTGGAGATGGATTATTTCATGAACACACATCCTCCTTGGATACTCCCAGAAATGCTTGTGGGGCTCTTTAGCAGGGACTGATAATATGCCAGCTGGAGTAGGTGGGACCAGAAGTCAGTGGAATTTGTTCATTTTATATGTGTGTGTGTGTGTGTGTGTGTGTGTGTGTATATATATGATATATTTATATTTACATACACACATATATATGTGTGTGTATATATATATATATATATATATATATATATATATATATATAAATCTTAATGCTTATTTTTGAGAGAGAGGAACAGAGGGTGAGCAGGGGAGGGGCAGAGAGAGAGGGAGGCATAGAATCGGAAGCAGGCTCCAGGCTCTGAGCTGTCCACACAGAGCCCAGCGCAGGGCTTGAACTCATGAACCATGAGACCATGACCTGAGCTGAAAGCGAGTGCTCAACTGACTGAGCCACCCAGGTGCCCCTCTTCATGTTTTTAATGTAATTGTACTTTTACCCATAGGTTGGGGAAATTTGGATATTACTGTATTGAACTATTTCACTCGTGTATGTCATGCTCTTAGAGTTCAGTGTGCTTTATTGTATGAGTTTTCTATTGCTGCTACAGTAAATGACCACAGATTTAGTGGCTTACATGGTTGCATAGGTTAGAAGTCCAACATGGGTTTTGTTGGGCTAAGATCAAGGGGTCAGTAGTGCTGTATTCTTTCTGGAGACTGTATAGGAGAGTCCCTTTCCGTATCTTTTCCAGCTTCATGATGCCAACCCTCTCCTTGACTGGTGGCCCCTTCTTTCATCTTCAAAGCCAGCAATGTCACATTTCTCTCTGACGTCAGAGAAAAGTTCTCTGCTGTGATTAGGTTGGGCCTCCCAGATCATCTAGAATAATCTCCTCATCTCTAGATTCTACAAAGTTCCTTTTGCCATGTGAGGTACTCAGTCACAGGTTCCAAGGATTAGTATGTGGACATCTTCCTTGGGTTGTGGGGAAAGGGGACATTTTTCTATGTACCATATTTACGATTTACTAAATATATCATATTCTCATTTCATTTTTGTAACATCCTTGTATGATAGATTATTCCTATAAGACAGTTAACTTTTCTGAAGCACTTATTAAAAATATAGTTCCCATCAGTTGTTACTATCTTAACCCAGAGTTCAGTCTTAGCATTACTCACTAATAAGGACAACCAGGTGTAAAGTGCCTCCTGGGTGATGCAAAGTGAAAGAATATGGCATCATCTGTAGAAGATTTTTAAACAACTTGATGAAGGTATTAACATACCATAAAATTTGCCCCTATAAAGTCTGCAGTTCAGTGAATTTTGTATATGTACATAGCTATGTAACCATCCCCACAATCTAATTTTGAAACATTTATATCATCCCCCAAAGAAATCCAATACCCATCAACATCACTGCCCCTTTCCCCTGTCCTCAGCGTCTGGAAACTACTGAAGTCAGCTTTCCTGTTTCTATAGATTTGCCTATTCTGGGCATCTTATACAAATGGAATAATATGTACGTGCCATTTGGCTTCTTTAACTTGGCATAATGTTTTCAAAGTTCATCTGTGTTATGGTGTGAATCAGTACTAAATTCCTTTTTATGGTCAAACAGTATTCCGTTGTGCAGATATACTACGTTTTTTTCATCAGTTACTGGCCATTTGAGTTGTTTTCCTTTTTGGCTATTATGAATAATGCTGCTATGAATATATAAAGTATTCTTGCAAAAATGTTTAATCCAGATTGTGGTAGGCAGAGTAATGCCCTCCCTGCCCCCACAGATGTCTACATCCTAATCCCTGGCACCTGAAAAGGGTGCCTTTTGCCTTACATGGCAAAAGGGATGTTGTAAGTGTGAGTAAGGTTGAGGAATTAGAGGTGGAGATGTGAGCCTGGATCACACAGGTAGGCCCTATCTAATCACATAGTCCTTAAAAGGAGAGAGCATCTCCCTCTGAGGATGGAAAGGGACTGAGATGGAGCAAGAAGGCCAGGAGCAAGGAATGTGGGTAGCCTCTAGAAGCTGGGAAAGGCACAGAAACAGATTTCCCCCGACAGCCTCCAAAAAGGAATGGGAACCCCGCCAACTCCTTGAATTTAGTCCATTTATTTTTGCTTTTAGCTGAAGGGAGCTGCCTTGTCTATGATTATGCCCCCTGCAACCAGTGAGTGGCCAACATGGAAAGATCCTCCCCTCTTGCTTTGATCTAGGACAACTCTGAAGGACCATCTCAGCTCCAGGGTGCTGAGTGGGATGGGTTGAGGCCTCAACCTCTATTTCTGACCAACCCTGCTTCCCTTAGTCCCTTCCAGGCACTGTTCCTGAGAGCAATCTGCACGCAAATCTCTGCCTCCAAGTCTGTTTCCTGGGGAATCCAACATGAGACACATGCACATGACATCTTGTCCAAGGATGCTCAGCCAGCTGGGAATCCACAAAAAAAAGTTGAGGGGAGAGAAAGAGTTTAGGGGAGGATCTACTCTAAGTTCCAAAATTGGTGATGAAATATTGAAAAGAACGTCAGCTGGGCATTAGAAGGCCTGCGTTCAAGCTCTAGCCCTGCCTCACTGACCTGCTGCTGCCCATCTCCCTGCCTCTAAGGAAGAGGGTATTGTACTTCTTTTTAATGTTTATTTATTTTTGAGAGAAGAGAGAGACAGAGTGTGAGTGGGGGAGAAGCAGAGAGAGAGAGGGAGACACAGAATCTGAAGCAGGCTCCAGGCTCTGAGCTGTCAGCACAGAGCCCAATGCGGGGCTCTAACCCACAGATCGCAAGATCGTGGCCTGAGCTGAAGTCGGACGCTTGACCGACTGAGCCGCTCAGGCGCCCACAAGTTCTCTTCTGGCACTGAAGCTCCAGATCTGTGGCCCAAAAGCCAGAGACAGGCTGGATCTTCACCTTCATCTCTCCCTAATTTCCGAGTTCGAAACTGAGTCCCCTCCAGAAGTTCCCCAGGACTGACGACAGGCATGTCCTTCCTGGGTCAAAATTGACTCTCGAGTTGCACAACTTGTGGCCTTTGGGACACTTAGTTCAGACTGTGAAAATTTCTTAGATGCTTGTCTATCACCAGGCTTTCCACATGTGCCGTATTCTCATTTCTGTGTTGATAACTTAAAATGTCATGCAATCAGTGTGCATGTTTTATGTAGTTTCCTTCTTTCCTTCCTTCCCTCCCTCCCTGCTTGCTTCCTTCCTTCCTTCCTTCCTCTCTCCCTTCCTTCCTTTCTTTTCTTTCTCTATCTTCCTTTCCTTTTCTCCTTTCTTCCCTTTCTCTTCTCTTCTCTTCTCTTCTCTTCTCTTCTCTTCTCTTCTCTTCTCTTCTCTTCTCTTCTTTTCTCTTCTCTTCATTCCACAAAAGTGTTTGTTAAATTGATGGGTGTCGCCTTACAGTTTCCTAGGAATCCAATAATTATAATGTTTACAGTGAGCTTTGTCATTCCTTTTCTGATCTTCAACATCCATCAGAATCCTTGAAACTTAAAAGTTACCTAAAAATGTTTGAAGGAATTACTAAATGAATGAATAAACCCGCAAAGGAATCCTTAGGAAACTCAAATACCTTTTGAACCATTACTATGCTGCTGTGGGATGACTGTAATATAAATGGAATCATACTGCCATCTAGTGGTTAGTTGGTGACTTCATTTAGAAGCAAAATGCAGAATGTTAATAAGATTATTATTTGCGCAGCAAATTTTATTAAAAGATACTTTTATAAGAAAAATACTTTTATCATCTGACACTGTATTGTGAGAATGTCTTGGTTTGCTAGATCACCACTAATGAGTAAGTAGAAGTGAACGGTATTGTAAATTGAAGTTTAAAGCCGATTTTCCTAACCTAAGAGATATTCTTTGAAAGGAGAATTTGGTAGTTTATAGATTTTGGATACTAACCCTTTATCCGATATGTCATTTGCAAATATCTTCTCCCATTCTGTTGGTTGCCTTTTAGTTTTGCTGATTGTTTCCTTCACTGTGCAGAAGCTTTTCTCTTGGTGAGGTCCCAATAGTTCATTTTTGCTTTTATTTCCCTTGCCTCTGGAGACATGTCAAGTAAGAAGTTGCTGTGGCCAAGTTCAAAGAGGTTGCTGCCTGTTTTCTCCTGTAGGATTTTGGTGGTTTCCTGTCTCACATTTAGGTCTTTCATCCATTTTGAATTTATAACTCAATACCCCAAAACAAATAATCCAGTGAAGAAATGGACAGAAGACATGAATAGACACTTCTCCAAAGAAGACATCCAGATGGCTAACAGACACGTGAAAAGATACTCAACAGCACTCATCATCAGAGAAATACAAATCAAAACCACAGTGAGATACCACTTTACACCTGTCAGAATGGCTAAAATTAACAACTCAGGAAACAACAGATGTTGACAAGGATGCGGAGAAAGGGGACTCTTTTGCACTGTTGGTGGGAATGCAACTGGTACAGCCACTCTGGAAAACAGTATGGAGGTTCCTCAGAAAATTAAAAATAGAACTACGCTATGACCGAGCAATTGCATTACCAGGAATTTATCCAAAGGATACAAAAATGCTGATCTGAAGGGGCACATGCACCCCAATGTTTATAGCAGTGCTATCATGTCCATCAACTGATGAATGGATAAAGAAGATGCGGTTAAAAAAAAAAAAAAAGATGTGATGCACGCATGCACACACACACAGACACACACACAGACACACACACACACACACACACACACACACTGGAATACTACTTGACAATGAAAAAGAATGAAATCTACAAACACAAAGGGACGCTTGGGTGGCTCTGTTGGTTAAGTGTCTGACTTAGGCTCAGGTCATAATCTCACAGCTTGTGAGTTTAAGCCCCGCATCGGGCTCTGTGCTGACAGCTCAGAGCCTGGAATCTGCTTCGGATTCTGTGTCTCCCTCTCTCTCTGCCCCTCACCTGTTTGCTCGCTTGCTCTTTCTCACTCTGTCTTAAAAATAAATAAGACGTTAAAAAAAAATTTAAAACAAAAGAAATCTACACACACAATGGAATACTACTTGGCAATGAAAAAGAATGAAATCTTGCCATTTACAACAACGTGGATGGAACTAGAATGTATTATGCTAAGTGAATTAAGTCTGTCAGAGAAAGATAGATATCATATGATTTCATTCATATGTGAATTTGAGAAACACAACAGATGAACACGGGAAGGGGAGGAAAAGTAAGACAAAAACAGAGAAGGAGGCAAGCCATAAGAGACTATTAAATAGAACAAACTGAAGGTTGCTGGAGGGGAGCTGGGGGGAGGGATGGGCTAAATGGGTGATGGGCCTTAAGGAGAGCACTTGTTGGGATGAGCACTGGGTGTCATACGTAAGAGATGAATCACTGGGTTCAACTCCTGAAGCCAAGACTACACTGTATGTTAACTAACTTGAATTTAAATAAATTAAAAAAAAAGAATTTGGTGGTTTAAGTAAGTATGGGAAATGATGATTAACACAGTTAAACATATTTCTTTTCTGCAGAACTTTTCAGAGACATTAATATGATAGCGTGCTTTGTGAAGCTGCGAGAGGGGCTTATGCGTGATGTTTTCCAGACACTTTATACTCTTTTCAGGGAACAACTCATTGGATCATTGTTTTATGGGAAAAAAATTCAGAAACACTGTTTTATTGTCATTTTCCCAATATGTTAAAAATATCTAGGGTGCCTCAGTGGTCTCAGTTGGTTAAATCCAACACTTGATTTTGACTCAGGTCATTATCTCACGGTTCATGAGTTTGAGCCCCACAGTAGACTCTGTGCTGATAGCGTGGAGCCTGCTTGGGATTCTCTCTCTCTGCCTCTCCCCTCCAAATAAATAAACTTAAAAAATATGTATCTATTAGTGCACAGCATTTCCTGACTACGGAGCCTTCTTTGACCTTTATTTCCATGATATAGTCAGTTCAAGAAGCATCAGAATAAGTCAGGAGTTCTACTCTCCATGTATATGGATCTTAGTTTTTAGGTAATAATTTTTTTAATCGGAATTAGTATTCTTCCACATCAAAAGCTTTTTTACATAATCTGCTTTCTTTTGGATTCTAAGAATGTGGTTTCCTGCTCTTTGGGCTGTTACTTTCAGTAATTGCCATTAGTGATGGTGGAAATGACTCGGGATTCAACCACAATGCAATTGACTTAAGATTTCCTATTTCTGCCTTTTACCTATGTGCTGTCGTATTAACCTAAGCAACTAATTTATAAATTCCTGGCAGAAGCTTCCTTCCTTCCTTCCTTCCTTCCTTCCTTCCTTCCTTCCTTCCTTCCTTTCTTTCTTTCTTTCTTTCTTTCTTTCTCTTTCATTTATTCTTTTAAAGTAAGCTCTATGCCCAGTGTGGGGCTTGAACTCACGACCCCGAGATCAAAAGTCACAGGTGCTACAGACTGAAAGCCAGCCAGGTGCCCCTTTTCTTTCAGTCTTGATTGCACACCTACCATGAGCTAGGCACTTGGGTTAGAAAGACCCCGCTGGATTGAGCTCTATGCAGTCAGGGATCTTGTCCACCTTGTTTTCTGTTGTATCTCTCACGCCTGGCACAGTGCCTGGCAGTGACGAAGTATTCAGGAGGTATCTGGACAGAATACACATTTCCTGCTCTCTGTTTTTGAGGTTTAATAGACAAAGAAATACAGATAACAGTAAAGTGTGATCATTGTAGTAAAAGATATGCACAAGAAGGAGAAAGCATTCTAGGCTTAAAAGTCTTGAATGTATGGAGAGAACCGGGTTGGGAAGTGGTTGAGAAGGATGGAGTTACAGTGGAGAGAGCTTTTTCATTCTTGCTGAGGAGTTAGAGTTTATTGAAATGTTTCTCTTTACAACTCCGTGCTTAAAGTACTTGGTGAGGGGCACTTGGGTGGCTCAGTTGGTTGAGCCTCTGGCTTCAGCTCAGGTCATGATCTCGCAGTCTGTGAGTTCAAGCCCCATGTCAGGCTCTGTGCTGACAGCTCAAAGCCTGGAGCCTGCCTTGGATTCTGTCTCCCTCTCTCTCTGCCCCACCCCCGCTCGTGCTCTGTCTCTCTCAAAAATAAATAAATGTTAAATTTTTTTAAATGTTTATATATTTTTGACAGAGAGAGACAGAGCACAAGCGGGGGAGGGGCAGAGAGAGAGGGAGACACAAATCCAAAGCAGGCTCCAGGCTCTGAGCTGTCAGCACAGAGCCCGATGCGGGGCTCGAACTCACAGATCATGAGATCATGACCTGAGATGAAGTCGGATGCTCAACCGACTGAGCCACCCAGGCGCCCCCCCCAATTTTTTTTTTTAAATTAAAAAATAACTTGGTGAATTCTTGTTGTAGATGTAAGTTTTATTTCAGCTGAAATCAAACTTTGTAAATAATTTTTTTTTTTTGAAAGGTTGATTTGACCTCAATATAGAGAGCCTTAGCATGTGTGTGGGCCCACAAGATCCTTGCTGAAAAAGAGAAGACATCACTGTAAGGTCAGTGAATTCAGGGGGAGCCAGGATGATATTGTAAGTAGTTAATAATTACCCTGACCATGCTATCTAGACTGAAGCTCTCCCAAGGCAACGCTTAGTGCCGAGCCCTGCAGAGAAGTTTCTTTTAAAAAAGCAAAATTGTGGAATAAGTGAAGTATGTCAGTGACTTTTCACTTCCTTTTTTCATTATACTTTCGACCTGCTTCTGAAACCACCATGACTTCAGAGACCAGGGCCCTCTGATGGCCCCTGAAAGCGCAGGGTTCCCAGCCAGAGTTGACTGTCCTGTGCTTTGGACTTATCCTTGGGTAGGTGTGCCCTGGAGTGTTTTCATTACCTTTTATATAATAATTCCCACAAATTTCAATAGGTTGTGATTCATTACATGCTTAATCAAATATTACTTGTATATCTTTGTGAGAACTGGTACGTGATTTAATTTACAAAATCAGTAAAAGAAAGTCCTTGCTTAAACCATACATCCTGAGTTTTGCTTCTAAAAATACCAATGCTGTATCTACAAACCCAGCTCCAGTATATCCACACTGAGGTGCCGATGATAGATAAAAGCTTAATAAATAACCCTTTCCAGAAGAATGGGTACTGCAACACACATTGCCTTAACCCACAGACATTGCCTCTCTTCCCTTTCTTGTTATCTTGCTAATCAGTTGTGGGAGCCCTTTTCTACCTTAATATCATTTCAACATAGTGATTCAGACTTCTGTTGGTCGACTGGTATTGGCCTGTGATACATGATCTGCTTACCATCCAATTTAAAGGAATGGAACTCCAGAGGTAGGATTGAAGGCAGCAACAAGGAACCAGACTCATAGGTAAGCCCAACAGGGGGCAGTTAAGTCATCTCAGTGAAATATAATTAATATTGACCTTACCGACCAAGATCAAAGCTGATCCAGTAAAGAGTTTTTATTTGCATGAATAGAGCCCAGAACTACTTTTGTAGGTAAAAGCACACAATACAGTTAAGCTAGAAATCCACATTTTAAAGTATAGATTTTCATTTAGTTCTGGACTCTTTTGAGATCACACCCAGATGCTCCCATCTCATCCTGTTCCCCACCCCCCTTTTTAAAAGTGTTTATTTATTTATTTTGAGAGAGAGAGAGAGAGAGAGAGACCGAGAAAGCATGAGCAGAGGAGAGGGGCAGAGGGAGAGGGAATGAAAGAATGCCGAGCAGGCTCCACGCTGTCAGCGCAGAGCATGATGTGGGGTTCGGTCCCATGAACTGAGACATCATGATCTGAGCTGAAATCGAGAGTCGGACACTCAATCGACTGAGCCACCCAGGCGCCCCTCATCCTGTCCTCTCTCGAAACTCAGGGCTGGGGCGCCTGGGTGGCGCAGTCGGTTAAGCGTCCGACTTCAGCCAGGTCACGATCTTGCGGTCCGTGAGTTCGAGCCCCGCGTCGGGCTCTGGGCTGATGGCTCAGAGCCTGGAGCCTGTTTCCGATTCTGTGTCTCCCTCTCTCTCTGCCCCTCCCCCGTTCATGCTCTGTCTCTCTCTGTCCCAAAAATAAATAAACGTTGAAAAAAAAAAAAAAAGAAACTCAGGGCCATCACTTCTTTTTCTGCTGCACAGTCACAAGCAGTGCCAATCAAACTGCCCACATCTTTGCATGTCTGCAAAATCATGACTGCAATAAATAATAATGGGAGATTCTTGCCATCTGTTTAATTCTTTCCTCCTTTTATCTGATCCTGAAAGTTATCTAATGTCTTTCTCCTGTTCTACTGTTTCAAAGATGTAAACGGTTCAAATCATAAAAATAGGAAGAGTTTTTAGAAGTGTTGCCCCTTCCTCATTTTGTCTGCCAAGTTTCAATTCAGTGCAGGTGCTGACAGATGTTTATAGGCAAATAAAATAAGTCATTTCCATGTTGCAGAGCAAAGATGCTCGCTAACCTGAGCGAGGGTTAGGACTATGATTAGAGGCTCCAGTTTGAGATTAGAGGCCAGTGCTTTCCTAATTCCCAGCCTTTAGTTTGTTTTAGCTCGCCTTTGTCATTGCCCAAATCCTGGAAGAATGTCTGGGAATTAAAAGTCAAAATGTACTCCTGCAATCTCGGGCCTGGCAAAGCTTCTATAGGCAACCGCAGGTCCGCACCCAGTGATTGTTTACATTTCTCTTGTATCCTCCAGAATCCTGCTTACGCACCACTTTCTGTTGAGTAACGGTGTGTGGAGCCAAGTCAGGACCGGTAATGTTCCTCGTCTGCCTTCTTGGGCTGGTCCTGACGCTGGCCCCTGACAATGCCAGGCTCGGGAACTATTTGTTTCTGATTTCCAGCCAAGAAGTCTAACAATTCTCTCCCTTCCTTCCTATCGCCCTCTTCTTCCTTACCAATGCCAAGTCTGGGATTTTTCTTGTCTAGAGACCATACCAGGCAAGGAAATGAACTTTCTTGGGATATGACAGACTGCTTAACAGAAACTGTGCCCTTTGTTCTCATTCAAATGCCTTTTCCTTAAATGACATTTCTCTTTCTAAGGCTCCTGCAGATAATCTGCTCTAGCTACTTAATTTCTACGAGGTCCCTCTCAGAAGATTGAGGCGTAGTAGGTGTTGGAATTCTGATTGTTCTGATTGGGAAGCAATAGCTCAGAAAGGAAAAATAATTTGCCCAGGGATTGAGTCAAGCAATTCTATTAGTTGTGTCTAAATCCATTCTTAATTTTTTTTTTTTCAACGTTTATTTATTTTTGGGACAGAGAGAGACAGAGCATGAACGGGGGAGGGGCAGAGAGAGAGGGAGACACAGAATCGGAAACAGGCTCCAGACTCTGAGCCATCAGCCCAGAGCCTGACGCGGGGCTCGAACTCACGGACCGCGAGATCGTGACCTGGCTGAAGTCAGACGCTTAACCGACTGCGCCACCCAGGTGCCCCTCTAAATCCATTCTTTAAGGGGCACCTGGGTGGCTCAGTCGGTTAAGTGTCACAATCTTATGGTCCGTGAGTTTGAGCCCCATGTTCGGCTCTGTGCTGACCGCTCAGAGCCTGGAGCCTGCTTCGGATTCAGTGTTTCTCTCTCTCTCTGCCCTTCCTCCACCAGCTCTCTCTCTCTCTCTCTCTCTCTCTCTCTCAAAAATAAATAAACATTAAAAAATAATAAAAATAAATCTATCCTGAAACTTTAAAAATCCTTTTCGTTCCTAGCAACTGTGTCCAAAACAAAGGAAGCAAACCCTTATGTTTACCTACAGAAAATAGAGGCAGGTCTGGTTGTTGATCACTGATTCCACTATGAGTCAGAAAACTTTATTTCTTTTGCACATGCTCATGGACAGCCTAGCCCAGCCCAGATGACAGTCTGCAGGGATACGAGTTCTACTTCCCACTGTTAACAAGGTGCTCAACCCTGGGCAAGTCACTTGACTCCTTCTCGTCTATAACATGAGGTAGTTGGGATTCATGGTCTCTTAGGTTTTCTTCCAGCTCCTGGATCTCCAGCTACGAAAACGCAGGGATAAAGGCATAAGGCTAACCCATCTTCAGAAAGTCAGCAAAACATCTATATATAACACTGTAAAATTAATCTCTACTAAATAAGAATTTGTATACACTTTGGCTCAGCAATTTCACTCTTGGGGCTTTATCCAAAGGAAGCAATCAGAGATGTGCTTCAATAAGCAAGGATGACTGTCACAGTGTTTATTTTTAATAAACTTTTAATTTTAGCATGGTTTTAGATACACAGAGAAGTTGCAAAGATAGTACTGAGAGTTCTTCTGTACTCCATCCATCCTTCCTCCTCATTTCCTTCATTGTTAACAACTGCTATTCGCATATTACATTCATCACAACTAATGAACCACTATTGATTTCATTTTATTAACTAAAATCCATACTGTATTCATATTTCCTTAATTTTAAGCTACTTTTCTTTAATTTTTTAATGTTTATTTTTGAGAGAGAGAGAAAGAGTGTGAGCAGGGAAAGGGCAGAGAGAGAAGGAGACACAGAATCTGAAGGAGGCTCCAGGCTCTGCGCTGTCAGTACAGAGCCCGATGAGGGTTCAAACTCATGGACTACGAGATCATGACCTGAGCCAAAGTCAGACACTTACCCGACTAAGCCTCCCAGGTACCCCTAACCTACTATTCTTTTTCTGTTCTGGGATTCTATCCAGAACACTACATTATTACATTTAGTTGTCATGTCTCCCTAGGTTCCTCAAGACTGTAAGAGTTTGCCAGACTATCCTTATTTTTTTTTAAGATTTTCTTTTTTTTTTTTTTTTTTTTTTAAAAAATAATGTTTATTTTTGAGAGAGAGACACACACAGTGTGAGAGGGAAAGGGCAGAGAGAGAGGGAGACACAGAATCCAAAGCAGGCTCCAGGCTCTGAGCTGTCAGTACAGAGCACAATGCAGGGCTCAAACCCACGAACTGTGAGATCATGACCTGAGCTGAAGTCAGACACTTAGCCGACTGAGCCACCCAGGTGCCCCATAAAGATTTTATTTTTTAAAACATTCCTTAAGGTTTATTTATTTTTGAGAGAGAGAAGGGCAGAGAAGGAGACTGATTTTCCAAAGCAGATGCCGCGCTGACAGCAGAAAGCCGGCTGTGAGGGCTCACGAACCTCGAGATCATGACCTGAGCTAAAGTCAGATGCTTAACTAACTGTGCCACCCATGTGTCCCTTTAAATACTTTATTTTTAAGTCATCTCCACACCCAATGTGGGGCTCGAACTTACAAGATCAAGAGTTGCATGCTCTTACCAACTGAGCCAGCCAGGCGCCCCAGATTTTCCTTATTTTTGATGACCTTGACAGTTCTGAGGAGCACTGGTCAGATATTTTGTAGCATGTCTCTTGATTAAAAAAAAAAATCATTATTAAACGGGGGTTTTAGTTATTAAGCTGGGGACAAACTGTCTACATGAGCTTTCACCAATGATGTTAACCTTGACCACCCAGTAGAGGTAGCATTTGCCAGGTTTCACTGTGCAATTTTCTAATAATGTAAGTTCTAATATAAGCAGGGTGCCTGAGTAGCTCGGTTGGTTAAGTGTTGGACTCGACCTCAGCCCAGTTCTTGATCTCAGGGTCCTGAGTTTAAGCCCTACGTTGGGCTCCATGCTGGGTATGGAGCCTACTTAAAAAAAGTTCTCAAATAAGCTACACATCAGTAACAGGACAGTATACTCCATGAGGGCAGGAATTTTGACTGTTTCACTCCCCACTGTGCACCCAGTACCAAGCACAGTTCTGACATAAAGTGGGTGTTCCATGAACAGAATTTGTTGGATGAAAAATAGATTGGTTAAATAGATTAATTTATATGATATGATGGAATACTAGTGGTCATCATAAATATTTGGGGATATGGAAAAAAACCATTAATGATATATCCAATGAACAAAACAGATCAGAAGACAATTTGTATACATCCTATTTACTATAAAGTTTGTTCATGTGTGTGTATTTATGCCCGTGTATGTGTAGAAAAAGAACTAGAAGAATGTTGTCAAAATGTTAAAGTGGTCATTGGTTATTGCAAGGTAGAAGGATTACAGGGGACTTTAATTTTCTTCCATGTTCAGAAATAAGAATGGATTACTTTTGAAATTAAAAAAAAAACACACAATAAAAACAGAGAGAAGTTTTGACCTTCAAGAAGGTTCTCGAGCAAGAAAAACAGATGTTTCAATACAATGCCCAGCAACCACATTATTTAGCCGTGTATTAGTCTTTGTGAAGGAACTGAAATCAGTGGTGCAGTGCACGGAGGGTGTTGTCCTCAAAATTCTGCTGTTTCTAGGAAACAGGGTACACTAGGTACCATCTGTTTCTGATTTAGGGCATTAGAGTTGCAAGATCATGAGCTGTATCTTTGTTACTCTCATAACAAATTGTTTAAAGTTAAAAAAAAAAAAAAAGTAAAGAGCGAAACCAAATGCACAGGAGGCCAGAGTGAATGGCATTATTGTATCGTTTGCTTTCTCCTCCCCGGGGCTTTGCATTTTAAAAACACATGTTGTGGTTTTTCTATGATTATCTTCCCACTTCCTGTGTTGTATCTCCCTTACTGTAAATATCCTTTTGTATAGTCATGCTTTTCTTTCTGTGTCTTGCATGTGCGTCTTTCTTAATACTTGCTAACTTTCTCCAAACTTCCAGTGTCTGTTTTTCCTGATACTAATTCGTATAGGTCCAATGGCGTTTTTACTCTCCGAGATTCTTGCCTTGATTTCGAATCCTAGCTCCATCTTTTATTAGCTGTGTGAGCTATGGAGAGTTGCTTAACCTCTCTGAGTCCCCCCCCCCCCCCCAGAAAATTAGGATAGTATTTTCTACTCACTCAGAGTATTCCAAGGATTAAATGAGATTTAATGTAAATATGTGCTGGACCCATCCTAGTGCCAGTCACAAACAAGGCTCTTAGCCTTTGGTATCTTTACTTCCTTCTCACTTCTATACATACTCCATACTGTGTCTTCTATTATCTTTCTAAAATTCCATTAACATACTCAAGGATCAAGTCTAACCTTTGGCTTTCAGGGTCCTCTTTAAATGAGCCCCAGCCCATTTCTGTGGTCTCACTATCTTCCAGGCACATTGTATATACACATTATGCTCCAGCCACACCAAATTACTAGCTGTTGCCTAAATACATGTTACTCTTTTCTTCTCTCCATGCTGTTAAGCATGCTGTTTTCTGTGTCTGGAAGTCTTTTGTGTTCCTGACAACCTTCTCTGTGAAGCCTTCTCTGACAGCTTGAGGTCCCCCACGCTCTCCTCTGACCACAGTAACTTGTTCAGACCTTTATTAATGCGATTCCTTATACAAACGTCTACATCATTCACTTCTTTATTCAACAAATAGTTATCCAGCCCTTAACATTGCGCCAGGCACTGGAACGTATCCTCTACTTAAATGGTGGATTCCATAGGGCCGGGGGCTTGTCTCATCCACCACCCCCGGCCCCATGCTTAGCATAGGAGTAAAGCAAATACTCAGTTTGTTTGTTCAGCATTGAATAAAATTCGGGCATTTCTTTTTCAGTAATCAAACTGAAAATCATAATGCTACCAAGTACTTCCTCATTTGCCCTTTAAAGACAAAGATAAAAGACACATATTTTCTTGTACATGTAACATATTGTTATGCTTATTAACAATTCCAGGGGGCTCAGAAATATTCCTTTGCTTTGAATGTCCTCCATCTGGAAGAGTTTAGCTAATTAAACCAAAGATCACGGATGAGTTGGCCCCATTTATCTCCAATGGATGAAATCCTTTTCTCTCCAGAGGATTCTTCAGACAAATATCAAGGGTCAGTGTTATTTTTAGTAACATATAGTTTTGAAAGTCTTACTTTTTTTTTTTTTTCCAATTTCTAAGTTTGGTAACACATACTTTTGAAACTTTTTATTTTTTTTAAAATAAATTTATTAGCGTAACTTAGCCTATACAGAAGTATTTGTCTCAACTCTAGATGATATTGAATTACCATACTGGAGATTAAGGTAGTCATTAGTCTGAAAAAGAAGTTAGAAAAAAAATGCTTCCTGCCCTCCCTCCCCCCCCCCCCCCGCAAGCCCCCACCATGTAAGTGCAAGATTCCTGTTGGTGATGATATACTGTGCAGATTGAATGGTGATTCAGAGAAAGCTATTATTATCCTTCCTTTTGAGGGACTTTTAATTTTTGATGATTAATATTTGTCAGTATTTCAGAATTTTCATTCCTTTCTTCCCCTCTCCTCCATTCTTTCTTTTTTTTCTAAAAAGTTTTTTAATGTTTATTTTATTTTTGAGAAAGAGAGCGTGAGCAGGGGAGGGGCAGAGAGAGAGAGGGAGACACAGAATCTGAAGCAGGCTTCAGGCTCTGAGCTGTCAGCACAGAGCCCAGTGCAGGGCTCGAACCCACGAACTGTGAGATCATGACCTGAGTCGAAGTTGACGCTTAACCGACTGAGCCACCCAGGCGCCCCTCCATTCTTTCTTAATGCAAAGAAACATACGAGCCTTACTTTCTTGGATTCATTTGGATCCCCCTTGTACATTTCACAGGCCAGTTATGAAAATTCGTGTGTCAATTACATGCTGATTTAAGCTTAAGAATGAGAACACTTTTAACTTCACATTAGCAACAATTAAATCATGGCTACAAGAGTTGAGTTTTGCTGATCTAAATTCATTTTTCCCCCCTCTAGTTGAAAACCATTTTTCCATTTCCTGAGTTATATCATGAAATTTAGACTGACACGCCCAGATAGGAAGAAGCTAAAGCAAGTTTTAGTGAAAAAGATGCTGTGTGAACTTGGACTGTGAATAAACCAAATCTAACATCTACCATTACCATCCTCGCTAGACAATGTACAACAGACTCACCTGAATTTCATTAAAAGCTAAAAAAAAAAACCCAATAAAAGTCAGTATGGGGCCAAAGCAACCCACAGAAGTTCATCCGGCCCTATTTAAGTGAGGCCCTCTTTCACATCCCTTCTTGGGGCTGTCCCTCAGTCTCTCAAGACTGCTTCCTCCTATCCCACTTTCCTTCTGGGGGGACAAAAGAAGGGAGGGGGGCGGTCACCATGGCATTCAGATCACTGAATTTGATAAACAGGTTCTTTGGTATCATGGCCCTCGTAGCAGATCTGATCAAATCCTCAGCTCCTGAGTGGTGTTTGGCATTCTTACAGTGCCCTAAAAATCAGAGAACTGTCACCAGACCCTTTTCTCATTTCTCTTCCCTGAGGCCCTCACAGCATTTCTATGGAGGTCATTCCATTCGTTCTTCACCCTCTGGTAGTGTCAGAGGAGGTTAATCATGTTTTTGTAGCCTCAGGTAGAAATACTTCTGCTAACTGGTGCTTTGGTATTACAAGGAGGTCCCATGAAATCCTTCACTGCACTTTGAGAAAGACAGTAGGACACTGTTTTCTAAAGTCCTTCGGGTGGACCCCTGGGAGACAGTGCAATTGTGCTTGTCTTATACAGCTGGTGTTTTTTATCCGTTAGGGGCTCTGCGCATTTTATAGCTCATTATATAATGTTTCTCTCTTTGTGTTGCTTATCAGGAGACTCTGATCCATCTTTAGCAGAGACTTCATGACTTGTATCCTTCTTCTCCCTTTGCTGTATGTTTCTCATCTCAAATTTATTTTATTTTGCTACAGTGCTTACATTTTTATAAGTAGCCATACATTCTTCTTGCAGGAAGATAGATTATAGGTAAATAAGTAAACATTTATGGACAGGCAAATCCAGAGAAAATGAGTTCTCTCAGGCCACCTGCCACAAATTACCCAAGGTACTGTGTAGATTGTATTAGAAAATGCAGTGCCCTTTTGAGCACCATGGCAATTCTTAGTATGGATAAATATAGCAATGGATGTGTGAATTTCACCCAAGTCACGAAACCCAGGAATCGCTGAATGAATGGTAGGGCAGGAATCTAGGAAGGTCTTTTTCAACTTTGTTGTTGAAAATGATTAGACTCTCCTATGGGAGAAAGACTCAAGTGACCCAAAGGAAGTGATTTGTAGGGGATGAAACCAGAAAGTAGTGCCAGAAAAGGTCACCAGGGGGAAAGCGGGAAGTGCCAAGCAGAAAGTCCAAAAAAATAAATAAATAAGCATTTGTCAAAAGGCGAATACCTAAGCCGTCCAACCCAGGGTCACAAGCTCCCAGCAAAGTGGCTAGAATTTCTGCTGATGAATTGAAGGAAATTTGCAATAAGGAAAAATACACCCATCTGAAAAGAAATCCAGTTCGTAAGGTCAGCCCAACCCAAAACAACATCAGTGAACAGGAATTTCATTCTGCGAACAATACCAATCTTAGCCCTACAGTGGCCAACTCATTCCTTTCCAAAGTGCACACAGTTCACACCTATTTTTGTTCTGAAAATTCTACAGGGAACTTCTGAAAAAAGTCCTGGACAGTCAGGAACCCTCAAAAAATGTGATCTTTGTTTTCTTGTACAGCTGCATGATGGCACATGTCTGTTAGCGATTGCCAACTTCACTAGAGCGCACAATGGGGGTAGTGAAACTGCCAGTTACCTCACACGTAGAACTTTCAGGGAAGGGAGGCAATGTCACATGGTGCTGTCTTACATTTAAATACCAGCAGAGAACAAATGCCCATGAGGCCTACAGGTGGTATGGAAAGCTGAGGAAATGGGTGAGATCATATAGAGGGTGAAGAGGAAGAGGAGGGAGGACCCAGGATTGGACCTCCAAGTTCTATGTCTGTGCTGGACTCTAGGTCCACGTGTCCAGCTGTCTCCAGTTGAATATCCGATAGGTGTCTCAGACCAAATGCTCAAAGCCCAACCTTGACCTTCACCCTCCTGGTCTTCTCTAACTCTGCAAATGGCATCTCCATCCTCCAGTTGCTCAAACCCCAGACTTTGAGTTACCTGATCACTCCTCTTTTTCTCACATCCTGTATCCAGTCGGTCAATAAATCCTCCCTCCAGGAGAGCTCCTTAATTTTCCACTTGTTATTATGTCTGCCACTGCCTCTCTTGTCCAAGCCATCTTCTCCTCTCCCCTGGATTATTATAGTAGCTCTTCCACCCTTCCCTCCTCTAGTTTATTCTTTTTTAAAGTTTATTTATTTATTTTGAGAGGGGGAGAGGGGCAGAGAGAGAGGCAGAGAGAATCCCAAGTAGGCTCCACACTGTCAGTACAGAGCCCTACGCAGGGCTCGAATCCAGGAACCCTGAGATCGTGACCTGAGCTGAAACCAAGAGGCAGATGCTTAACTGACTGAGCCACCCAGGCGCCACCCTCCAGTGTATTCTTTCTTTCTTTTCTTCCTTTTTCTTTTTTTGACATTTTAATTTATGTTTGAGAGACAGAGAAAGACAGGGTGTAAGCAGGGGAGGGGCAGAGAGACAGAGACACAGAATCTGAAGCAGGCTGCAGGCTCTGAGCTGTCAGCACAGAGCCAGACCTAGGGCTCGAACCCATGAACTGTGAGATCATGACCTGAGCTGAAGTCAGACGCTTAACCGAATGAGCCACCCAGGCGTCCCCCTCCTCTAGTTTATTCTTAACAATGCAAACAGAATGGTCCTGTCAGAACATTTGTCAGGCATGTCATTCCTCTATTTGCTTCTCTTCTCAATCAGACTGAAACTGTCTCTCAGGCTGTTTATGACCTATATCCCCAGCCCTATTACCTCCTGGAGTACACACTCATCTCATTCTGCTTCCATCACCCTGGGCCCTTTGCTATCCTTCCAGCACTCTGTTCTGCCTCAGGGCCTTTGCACTGTGATCTGCTTAGAAAGCTTTTCCATATAACAGCATTGTTTGCTTCCCCACCACCTACATTTCACTGCTCATATGTAACCTTAACAGAGCATCCTGTAAAGAAATAGCAGCCTCTATCCTTGACTCTTCCAATTTCCCTTAACCTGCTTCATCTATCTATCTATCTATCTATCTATCTATCTATCTATCTATCTATCATCTATCTGTTGTTGTATCTCTTATGATTATCTAACATGCTACATATTTACTTACTTATTTGTTTCTAGATTATTACCTATCTAGTAAGAATATATGGTCCATAGGAGAAACTTTGTGTCTCTTGTTCACTGCTTATTCCTAGCATACAGTAGACACTCAAATATTTGTTGAAGGAAGGAAGGACTACAGCGTTTCTCATCCAGGTAGAGAAGGAATTGACTAGGAGACTAAGAAGTGGCTTGACTAGGAGACTAAGAAGGTAGGAAAGGAGAAGCCAAGAGCATGAAGTATAATAGAAGCTGTGAGAGAAAGCATGTAAAAAATTAAAAAAAAAAAAAAAGTTTATTTATTTTAGAGACAGAGCACAAATGGGGGAGGGGCAGGGAGATCCGGAGACAGAATCTGAAGCAGGCTGCAGGCTCTGAGCTGTCAGCACAGAGCCCAATGCAGGGCTCGAACCCACGAACTATGAGATCATGACCTGAGCCGAAGTCGGACACTTAACCGAGTGAGCCACCCAGGCATGCTGGGAAAGCATTTTTTGTTGTGGTAAAAAATATGTAACAGGGGCACCTGGCTGGATCAGTCAGTGGAGCATGTGACTTTTTTTTTTTTTAATATTTATTTATTTATTTATTTATTTATTTATTTATTTTTTTCAACGTTTTTTTTTATTTATTTTTGGGACAGAGAGAGACAGAGCATGAACGGGGGAGGGGCAGAGAGAGAGGGAGACACAGAATCGGAAACAGGCTCCAGGCTCCGAGCCATCAGCCCAGAGCCTGATGCGGGGCTCGAACTCACGGACCGCGAGATCATGACCTGGCTGAAGTCGGACGCTTAACCGACTGCGCCACCCAGGCGCCCCTTTAAAAGCTTTTAAAAGTATTTTTATTTTAATTATTTATTTATTTATTAAAATTTTGTTTAATGTTTATTTATTTTTGAGACAATGCAAGAGACAGAGTGCAAGCAGTGGAGGGGCAGACAGAGGGAGACACAGAATCTGAAGTGGGTTCCAGGCTCTGAGCTGTCAGCTCAGAGCTGGATGTGGGGCTCGAACTCACGAACCGTGAGATCATGACCTGAGCTGAAGTTAGACGCTTAACCGACTGAGCCACCCAGGCGCCCCTAAAAATATTTTTATATTTAGGGGCGCCTGGGTGGCTCAGTCGGTTAAGTGACAGACTCTTGATTTCGGCGCAGGTCATGATCTCATGGTTTGTGAGTTTGAGCCCTGCATTGGGCTCTGCACTGTCAGTGTGGAGCCTGCTTGGGATTCTCTCTCTTTCTCTCTCTCTCTCTCTCTCTCTCTCTTTTTCTTTCTCTGCCTCTCCCCTGCTGACACCCTCTCTCTCTCTCTTTCGAAATAAATAAACTTAAAAAAAATTTTTTTTAAATAAAAATATTTAAAACAAAATTTTAAAGGTTAATTTATTTTTCAGAGACAGAGAGAGACAGAGTGTGAGGAGAGGAGGGGCAGAGAGAGTGGGAGACACAGAATCAGAAGCAGGCTCCAGGCTCTGAGCTGTCAGCACAGAGCCTGACATGGGGCTTGAACTCACCGTGAGATCATGACCTGAGCTGAAGTTGTACACTCAACTGACTGAGCCACCCAGCCACCTCAATAAAAATATTTTTATATTAAAAAATTTGTTTTAAATATTCCATTGTATGCATACACACACACACACACACACACACACACACACACACACACAATGTTTATCCATTCATCTGTTGATGGATAACTTGGGTGGCTTCCACCTTTAGGTTATTGTGAATAAGACTGCTATGAATATGGGCATACAAATATCTCTTTGAGACCCTGCTTTGACTTTTTTGGGGGGTTATATATGAAGAAGCAGAATTACTGGATCATCTGGTAATTCTATGATTAATTTCTTGAGGAGCCACCGTCCTATTTTCTACAGCAACTGCACCAGCGCACGAGGGTTTCGATTTCTCCACATCCTCATCGACGCTGATATTCTGTTTAAAAAATGCTTTTAAAAAAAATAATGGCCATCCTGAAAAAAAATAATAGCCATCCTAATGGGTGTGAAGTGGCCTCCCGTTGTGTTTAGAGGAAAGGATTTAATGAATTTATTTTTAAAGATTAAACATTTTTTTAAAGCTTATTTATTTATTTTGAGAGAGAGAGAGAGAGAGAGAACACAAGCTGAGGAGGGGCAGAGAGAGAGGAGAGAGAATCCCAATCATGTTCCATGCTGTCAACTCAGAGTCCAACATGGGGCTTGAATTCATGAACCATGAGATCATGACCTGAGTGGAAATCAAGAGTGGGATGCTTAACTGACTGAGCCACTTAGGTGCCCCCAAATTTTCATTTCTAAGTAATCTCTACACCCAGTGTGGGGCTTGAACACCCAATCCCGAGGTAAAGAGTCACATGCTCCACTGACTGAGCCAGCCAGGTGCCAAATAGATAGATAGATAGATAGATTTTTTAAAAAAGTAATCTCTACACCCAACCTGGGGCTCAAACTCACAACCCCAAGACCAAGAATTGCACGCTCTTCTGACTGAGTCGTCCAGGAGCCCCTAAAGGAAAGAATTTTTTTTGAGAGAGAGAGTGTGGCAGGGTGGGGGAGGGGAAGTGGTAGAGGGAGAGAGAGAACCTTAAGAAGGCTCCACACTGGGCATGGAGCCTGACACGGGGCTCGATCTCCTGACCCTGGGATCATGACCTGAGCAGAAATCAAAAGTCAGATGCTTAACCAGCTGAGCCACCCCGGTGCCCCTAGAGGAAAGCATTTTAAACCAGAGAGAGTGGTCACCTGTCAAGAGCTGCTCTAAGATCTAGTAAAGCAAGACTGAGAGTATCTGTTGGAATTGGCTCGTGGAGGTGGTGGTGACGCCAGCAGAATGGCGGAGGGTCACCAGATCGGAGCAAGCAGGAGAGCGAGTAGGTTCTGAAGGTGACTCGAGAAGCTTGTCTGTCCTCAGGAGCAGAGGAATATTATTTATTGTTTGTTATGCCCGGTCATCATATGAGGTGTGGGGTTGGAGCAGAGGCTAACAACAGACGTGGTTCCTTTCATGGGGCTGGCAGTCCAGCAGAGGAGGGGTAGATGGTCAACACATTTCTTCAACTCTGATTTGATAAGCGCTAAAACCAGAAGTGGAGGGTGCTGTGTATATTGTGGCAAGATGGCAAATGAGGACGGGAGGAGGATGTCAGAGGAGGTGTCCTAAGGAAGTGACTCTCCAGTGAGTTAAAATTTGGTGTCCCCTGGGGGTCTGTCTTCAGGGAGAGAATGCCTTGGTCATGCTGACATGGGCATTTGGGCCTCCGTGGCAATCTCACTGGACCATTACTGTGGCCAAAGTTGAAGGGACTCGATGTAAGAAGTACCAAGAGTGTGCCAACGCTTCCTCCTCAGGCTTCTAAAGTCACATGTCTTGTGAGTGAGGAGCAGGGCTGGCCCTGGGCGGGGGTGTGGGGGCATAGTGTGCTCTACCTGTACCCCAAAGCAACAATGCTTATGCTTACAGAGCCTCTCATTCAAGTTTTCTGTCAACTTCCTGTCCTGTTCAGTTCTAGTTTAAGGGTCAGATGGGGGAGTCGACATACGACCTTGGGCAAATTAAGCATAACTTGCTTCTGCCTCAATTTTTTCATCTGTAATTTGAGGACAATACAAGTACCTATTTCAAAGTAAGTGAAAAAACTCACGTAAAGCATTAGCTCGGTGACTGGCACATAGGAGGAACCTGGCAAATGTTAGCTTCTATTGTTACTTTTACTACTCTGATTATATGCTAAAGCTTGGGTACACTAAGTGTCTGAGCCTTAGTGAGTCTGCTGTTCAAAGTCTACTGTTTAATGAATTGGAATTCTAGTTTTATCCGTTAGTTTTACAAGCTTAGGTAATGTGTATCTGCTTCTAAGAGCTAAGGCTGCCCTGGGGTGCTGATAAGATCTGGATTCTGAATGGCTGGGGCTGAGGACAGACGTGGCCTGGACTATATATATTCACCAGAGTAGTGGGGCTTCTCGGGAGCCAGCTTGCTGCCCTCCCTGGATATGCTCAACCTCTCCATTATCTTTCCATTTGCTGCGACGCCAATCCTATTTTTCATATACCCCCTGGAAAAGAAAGTGTTTTTAAGCACCTGCATGCCAAAGGTTTCCAAGTGTCTCTAGAGTTTAGGGAGATGTTTTTTATGTTTTCGTTTGTTTTGTTTTTTTCGCAGCAGTCCCTTGCTTCACCCAGTGGGCCTTCCGATCTCTTCCTTAGCAAGGCAGTGTGGTGCTGAGCACCAGAAAATTCCCAGGGAGAGCCTCTGCCAAAATGTAAAACCAAGGAAAAAGGATAAAAGCAACAGTTTTGGACCAGGCTGGCAGAAATGGTAAACCCAATCTGCCATATTTGCTTTTTCTTAATCTAAAATAACAGACATAACATACACAATGGACTTTCTAACTTGCCACTTTTCCCTTATCTTTTTTCCCTTTGTGAGCCTAAGACATCGTGTTCTTTCATATAACCTCTCTCTCTCAAAAAAAAAAAAAAAAAAAAAAAAAAAAAACCAACAACAACAAAAACAAAAAAAAACCCTTGGCCATTCCGTTCCCTGCCGCCCATGGAGAAGAACAGACTCTATCTGATATTTCAGCTGGAAGGCAGGGTGGCAGATTCTTTCCAATGGGGTGGCGACTTCCTCCCTACTCTCAGAACACACCCCTTCCCAAAAATACGCCCTCCTGGGCAAGCAGCACAAAGGGAATGTCAGCAAATGCCCACATCCCTTCCTTTTCCTTTTACACCCAGTGGCCTGGGAATGGTGGGCACGCTCGGGGAATGCGCACCACCAATCGGTGTGCGGCCCCATGGGGCCTGTAAAGCGGCCTTGCTCTCATCTCTTGCCCTCTTGGACCGTCTTCCAAACCAACTGCCAGAAGGGATTGTCCTAAAACGCAAATCTGATCATTTCATTTCGTCTACTTAAGAACTTGCCGTGGCCTTTTGGCCCACAATGAGGGTTCCCAAACTCCTGCCTGAGGTCTATGCCAGCTATATAAGAAGCATTGTATTCAGATGTAGTTTGTAGAGTTTAGGTTAGAACCTGGGGATCTGCCTATGTTAGCCTGAATTCTTTAGGTTGGTAAGTGACAGTAACTCATCTCAAACTAGCTTAGGTCAAAAAAGGAATCTATTATTTCCTCTGACAAGGAAGTTTAGGGGCTAAAATGATCTCAATTATATCTGTGAGATTTTAATTTATGGAGGTCACTAAATGATGATGTGGAGACGTCAATACCATTGAAAGACTAAAGTATTAATTAATTTCCTAAGAGGAGAGGGTATGGTTTGCCACACAGGACCATTTGGGGAAGCACGAGGTGGAAGGGAGCAGGGGTGGAGTGGGATCGTTGAGGGGGCGTAGACCACAGCCTTTGTTGGGATTCCTGCAGGACAGGCAAGGCAGTTTAGGACTAGCTAGTTTGAATAAATCAGGTGGCCTTTGGGGGTTAGCAACTGTACCTGGTAGTCTGTTACCGGGCCCTGGGTTGATTTAGGGCAGGGGACATAACGTCTTGGTGGTGTGAATTCCCTGAAGGAGGTGACTTCAGAGTATCAACTCTGGATCTCAGGGGAGATGTAAACAACTTCAGCTGTTACTTTGGGTGCCAAAGAGACCGATGTAGAATCTAAGAAAACACAATTAGAACAAGAGCTGGCTTCAGTGGGAATGGCTTTAGAGGTGTGCAAATAATGCAGCCACGAGCTACACGTGGCTGTTGAACACTTAGAACGTGGGTAACACAAACTGAAATGTGATGGAGGTGTGAAACACATGCTGGCTTTCAGACAGCATAACGAAGAGAAAACTTGTATAGCCCAGTGATTTGACAATTCTGTGCGTTGCTCAATGCTCACCAGCATCGGTGTGGTTGCCATCTGTCACCCGCAACATTATTACAGTATTATCGACTATATTTCCTATGCTGTAAAAAACAAAACAAAACAAAAAAACCCTATGTCATTAATGATCTTTCAACTTTTTTTTTAATGTTATTTATTTTTGAAAGAGAGAGAGAGAGAGTGTATGTGAGTGCAAGTAGGGGAGGGGCAGAGAGAGAGAAGGGAACAGAGGATGTGAAGTGGGCTCCACAGTGTCAGCACAGAGCCCGACATGGGGCTCGAACCCAAGAACTGCGAGGTCATGACCTGAACCAAAGTTGGATGCTCAACCGACTGAGCCGCCCAGGTGCCCTTATGATCTGTTATATTGATTACATGTTGAAAATAATATTTAATATTTTGGAAATATTGGATTAAATAAAATATAGCATGGAAATTAATTTCATCTGTTTCCTTTTACTTTTCTTAACATAGACACTAGAAACTTGAAACAGCACGTGCAGCTTGCACTTTGAGAGAGAGACAGAATGTGAGCTGGGGAGAAAGGCAGAGGGAGAGGAAGACACAGAATCTGAAGCAGGCTCCAGGCTCTGAGCTGTCAGCACAGAGCCTGATGGTGGGGCTCGAACTCATGAACCGCGAGATCATGACTTCAGCCCAAGTCGGTTGCTTAACCGACCGGGCCACCCAGGCGCCCCTGGTTCACATTGTATTTCTATTGGACAGCAGTGGTCAGGATCAAATGTTCTCTTTCTCTCTATGGACTCTGCTCTTTTTGCGTATATTTGGAATTCATTCTCTCCTACTTTAAACTGTCTTCCGTGTGTCTGCGAAAATGGCTGCTGGTATTTCCAAGCTTATAGAATTCCAGCTTCTCAATGCCATCCAAACGGGAAGTTCTTTCTTCCATTGTTCATATATCAATCTCGGGGAAAGACACTCAATGGCCCTGCTGATGTCACATTCCACCCCTTGGACAAAGCACTATTGACAGGAAAACAGGTTCCTGTGGCTTGTCATGAATTGCGTACCCATCAAATAGGGGTGGAGCATCTGCGTGGCATGGGAGAGGTGCACTACCCCATATGATGAAAGGAACTCGTGGTTACTAATGTGGTTTCATTACACTTCCCAGGTGATTCTGATGCACAGTAAAGTTTGTTACGCGCCAGACCCTGGAGGTAAAACCCAACTGTATTAGTGTGTGTTCGTGGTGCTTATTAGGCCTTCTGTGGTCTGGTCTCCTGCTGACTTTAATCTCTTGTCAGTTCCCTTCTCTTTCCTAGCTATATGTCAACATTGTATTGTTGAAAATTTCTTGCAGCTCCCTAAACACTCCATGCTGAAAACATTTACTATAGAAATTGTCAAATACACATAAAAGTAGAGAGGATAGTATACTGATCCCTCCATATACTATCACCCAGCTTCAACAATTATCAGTGAATGACCGATCTTGTCCCACCCATGCCCCCATTACTTTTCCTAATGGATTAGTTGGAAGCAAATTTCCAACATCATATTGTTTCATCTGTGAATATCGCAATAAGTATATCTATGGATTAAGGATCCTTAAAACAAGGTAATCACAATACCATTTGGACACTAAAAAACACAATACTTCTTTGTTATCAAATATCCAGCAGGTGTTCAAATTTCTGTGGATTGCTGGAGCTGGTTTCTCTGATATCCAAACATTGGATATCTTGGTTGTCTCTCAGATTTCTTTTAACCCATAGGCTTCCCACCCTCTTTTTCTAACCTCGCAAGTTATTTATCGAAGAAACTGAGTATTTTGTCTTGTAGAGTTACCCACATATTAGATTTTAATGGTGGCGACCTTATGGTGTCGTTTCACGTTTGTTCTCTGCATTTCCTATAAACTGGTACTTAGATTTCAAGCAGTGTTGCCCAATAAAAATATCATGTAAATCACAAAGGCAATTTTAACATTTTCTAGTAGCTATATTGATCAAACGAAAAGGAGAAGATGAAATTCACTTTACTACTATGTCTTATTTAACCCAATATACCCAAAATATGAACAATGTAGTGTATAGAAAGATCACAAAATATCTTGTGTTCTTTTTTTCCTATGGAGTCTGAGCAATCCAGCACGGGTTGGACACTTCCTGCATGTCTCAATGCAGACTGGAAACACTGCAAGTACGAATAGCTACTTGTGGCTAGCAGTTACTGGGTATTTTTTTTGCCCAGCACAGCTCCAAGGGCTTCATCCAAAGTCAGTTCAGTTTTGTCAAGAATACTTCATAGGTGTACTTTCCCCGAAGGCACTTGGTGATATCACTTCACACTGCCGTGATGGGCAAGGAAACAAATAAGTGTTGACGAGGATGTGGGGAGACTTCAACCCTCATGTATTGCTGGCGGAATGTAGAATATGGCACAGCAGCCGTGAAATACAGTCTGGCACTTCCTCCATAGGTTACGCGTAGAATTTCCATGTGACCCTGCGATTCTCCTCTTGGGCAAATACTCAAAGGAGGTGAGAGCAGGCATTCAAACAAACGCTTGCACACAAATGTTTATGGTAGCGTTATTCACAGTAACCAAAATGTGGAAACAACCCAAATGTCCATCAGATAGTAAATGAATAACCAAAACGTGGCATATCCAGACAATGGAATATTATTCAGCCATAAAGAGGAACAAAGGACTGACACATGTCGAGCAAGGCTGAATCTTGAAAACATGCGAAGCCAAATAAGCCAGACCTAAAGGCCACAGATTGTGTGGTTTCCCCTATTTAGGTGAAATATCTAGAATAGGCAAATCTGCAGGGGCAGAAAGCAGGTTGGTGATTGCTGTGGGCTAGAGGAAGGGGGAAATGGGGAGCGACTGCTTAATGGGAATGGGGTTTCCTTCTGGGGAGATGAAAATGCACTAGGTCCAGGCAGCAGTGATGGTTGCACAGCACTGTGAATGCATGATACACCCTTGAATTGGACACTTTAAAATAGCTAAAAAAGTGAATTTTATTTTACATGACTTTACCACAATAAAAAAAGAACAGGTGATGTCTGGTTGTTTGTCTTTTAGCAGATAAATGATCTTTGCCTAGATCTGTTATTTCACCAGGGGTTTAGGGGCACGAATGGTGATACTCTACATCTATAATTCCTTCGTCATATATTATCCGCGGGTACTTCTATCTGATGAAAATTTCCCTTGTCAATCACTTGGTACAACGTGTACCCCCTCGTGCCCATGCTTTTGCTGTGTCAGTCCATGGGTCTGGAACACCTTTCTTTCCTTCCCCTCTGTGCCTGGCTAATTCCTAATTCAGCCCGATCCCTCATGATCCGGGTGAAATGTTACCACTGTGAAGCTTCACCATCTTGATTGTAGCACTTAATGCCTTTATTGTCATTTTTTTTTTTTTTTTGGTCTTTCTGTTTCCTTTACCACCCTTTAGCTCACAAAGGGTAGGTTCTGTACCCTAGTCAAAGACTCAGCTCCAGTGGAATAGTGGGTGTTCAATAAACATTGGTGACTTGGAGGTGAGCTTGTTCATTGCATTGGGCAAAAAGATAAGTGTCAGTCCTCTACTTTACATGAGGGTGCTGGTTTTGTATATCCGTGTAACTAATGGCCACAAATCTGGAGACTTAAAACAGTACATTAATTTTTATTTTATTTATTTATTTTAAATTAATTAATTTATTTTTGAGAGACAGAGAGAGACTGAGCACAAGTAGGGGAGGGGCAGAGAGAGAAGGAGACACAGAATCCGAAGCAGGCTCCAGGCTCTGAGCTGTCAGCACAGAGCCCGACACGGGGCTCGAACTCACAAACTGTGAGATCGTGACCTGAGACAAAGTCGGAGGCTTAACCAACTGAGCCACCCAGGTGCCCTGAATTTTTAAAAATGTTTACATTTTACTTAAAAAAATTTTTTTCAATATTTATTTATTTTTGAGACAGAGAGAGAGACAGAGTGTGAGCAGGGGAGGGGCGGAGAGAGAGGGAGACACAGATCCGAAGCAGGTTCCAGGTTCTGAGCTGTCAACACAGAGCCCGACGCGGGGCTCGAACCCACAGACTGCGAGATCATGACCTGAGCCGCAGTTGGACGCTTAACCGACCGAGCCACCCAGGCACCCCTAAAATTTTCACATTAAAAAATTTTAAGTTTATTGGGACTCTGGGGTGGCTCGGTCGGTTAAGCATCCGACTTCGGTTCAGGTCATGGTCTCGCGGCTCGTGAGTTTGAGCCCTGCATTGGGCTCTGTGCCGACAGTTCAGAGCCTGGATTCTGTGTCTCCCTTTCTCTCTCTGCCCCTCCCCCACTCACGCTGTCTCTCTCTCTCTCTCTCTCAAAAATAAATAAACATCAAAAATTTTTTTTTTAATTTTAAGTTCATTTATTTTTGAGAGAGAGAGAGAGAGACAACAAGTGAGGAGGGGCAGAGAGAAGGAGAGACAGAACGACGCCATCAGCCAAGAGCCTGATGCGGGGCTTGACCTCACAAACTGTGAGATCATGACCCGAGCCGAGATGAAGAGTCTGACACTTAACCGACTATGCCACCCAGGTGCTCCAAAACAGTACATTTGTTATCTCCTGGTCTGGAGTTTGGCATGGCTTAGCTGGATCCTCTGCTCAGGATGTCATCAGGCAGTAGTCAAGGTGGCTGCTGTACTGCACTGTAATCTGCAGGCTCCAGGAGTGAGGAATTAGTTTCCAAGATCGTTCAGGTTGTTGGCGGAATTCATTTCCTTATGGTTCTGTGACTGAGCTCTCAGTGTTCTTGCTGGTTTAAGCCAGGGGCCACTCTTAGCTACCACAGGTGGCCCGTAGTTCCCACAATTCTTTGCCCCATGACCCTCTCTAACAGCCCTCTCATGACAGGACAGCTTGCTTCTTCCAAGCCAGCAGTAGAAAGTGGATCTCTCTAGAGTGTGCTAGCAGCCCCGAGCCTTATCTATATAATTGTAACTCTAATCACATTGACCACATTCCTCTGGTTATGAGCAAGTCCAACGTCTCACCTGTAACCAGACAAGGTGTGACCATAGGGGCCACCCTAGGGCCTGTTGTCCACAATTAGCTATGACTTACTGAGAATCTACTGTGCACCAGACACCGTGCTAGGCATTTTCCATTAATTATTTCACTTAATCCTCAAACTATTTTATGAAATGAATCCTACGAGAGCTAATTTGTAGATTTGCAAATTGAAATTCAGAGAAATCGGTGTTTGAGTTGTTCAAGGTCTCACAATCAATGACAAATCTGACATGCAAACCCAAGTTTGATCCTAAAATCACCTTCTACCCTACATACCTCATCTTTTAACTAGTTGGTATCAGAAAAATCTTAAAAAATCGTCCCCTCATTCCTCTTTCTCAAGAGTAACAACAGACATAGGAGACACACATTCTCTGCTCCTTGGATTCATATTTTAGAGCATAGTCAGAATGAACTCTGTCTGCTAAGAGGGAATGTTCAGATGGGAGCTGGCCCTTCTAGGAAATGTTATGTTGCAGAATTAGGGCAGGCTGCCAAAGCACGCGAACAGACCTGACCTGGATTTTCTCAATGCCATTAGAAGAGAGTCATAATACCTCCTAGCTATATAGTGAGTTATCAGTTCCTCTCATTTTATTCACAATGTCCCCGTGAATCAGCAAGGGTGGGGATTTTATATATTTACTGTAGGGATTATTCTGTATCTGCAAGTTTGTATTTTGGCTTAAAAACCTTAGTATGTTATTGCATGAACAGTTTCCTATATTCTTATATTGTCTCTCTAAATGTGACTTAAAATTTTTTTTAACGTTTATTTATTTTTGAGAGAGAGAGAAAGAGAAAGAGAGGCAGAGCGTGAGCAGGGAAGGGGCAGAGAGAGAGGGAGACACAGAATCAGAAGCAGGCTCCAGGCTTTCAGCTGTCAGCACAGAGCCCCACGCGGGGCTCGAACTCCCAAACTGTGAGATCATGACCTGAGCCAGAGTCGGATGCTGCTCAACCGACTGAGCCACCCAGGTGCCCCTCTAAATGTGATTTTAAATGGACACTTAATATTCAATTCCATGGATCTATCCTAGCTTACTAAAATGTTTCCCTAATTTGGGCTATTTAGGTTTCTTCTTGTTTTTCACTATTACAAAAAATGTCGTGATAAACACCTTTGATGGTCGAAAATGTGTCCACACATCCATATGCATACATGCTTAGGATACGGTCCCAGAAACGGGATGGCAGAGGACAGTCCCAAGGCTCTTGGTACATACCCATCGAGACGTGTACCTCCCGCTATTCAGGCGAGGCTGCAGACTCTGAGGGAGACTCGCCCCAAGTCACGTGGCCCACACGCGCAGCTGAGATTTGGACGCGGGTCTCCAGCTTCCTACAGTGATGTTCTTCCTTACAACTAGCCCCTCACAGCGTGCGCCCCCCCCCCAGCAGCACTGGTAAACCCCGAAGAATGTTAGAAATCTGTGCTCTCAGACCACCCCCCCCTCCCCCGAGACTTTGTGGATCAGAGTCTGCATTTTCTACGATCTTCAGATGCTTCTATGCACATTGAAGTTCGGGAGTGCTGCTCACAGTACACCCTCCCCCAGAATCCTGTGAAGTGCTTTGGAACCAGACAAAACGCCACTAGCCGTGGTGTGACCAGTTTCCCCTCGGCTTTGAGATACCTCTTTCACGTTTCCTGGTATAGGTGCTGTGTGTGATGTGCCCACCCCATGAAGGGATTTGTGAATTCACTGTAAAACAGCAGGATAGTTAACTTGCCTCCGTATTATCTCTGGATGTGGCCAAACCCTCCTGCTCAGAATTGTACACATAGCTTTTGGGGATAGTTTTCAGGAAGTATTGTGGTGAAGGGGAAAGAGTATCACACCAAGAGTTCTGATCCAGGCAACAACAGATGTTGGCGAGGATGCGGAGGAAGAGGACCTTTTTTGCACTGCTGGTGGGAATGCAAACTGGTGCAGCCACTCTGGAAAACAGTATGGAGGCTCCTCAAAAAATTAAAAATAGAACTATCCTACAACCCAGCACTTGCACTACTAGGCATTTATCTAAGGGATACAGGTGTGCTCTTTCGAAGGGACACATGCACCCCCATGTCTATAGCAGCTCTGTCAACAATAGCCAAAGTATGGAAAGAGCCCAGGTGTCCATCGATGGATGAATGGATAAAGAAGATGTGGGATATATATACAATGGAGTATTACTTGTTAAAAGGATGAAATCTTGCCATTTGCAACTACGAGGATGGAACTGGAGGGTATTATGCTAAGTGAAATTAGTCAGAGAAAGACAAAAATCATATTACTTCACTCATATGAGGACTTTAAGAGACAAAACAGATGAACAGAAGGGAAGGGAAACAAAAATAATATAAAAACAGGGAGGGGGACAAAACAGAAGAGACTCTTAAATATGGAGAATAAACAGAAGGTTACTAGAGGGGTTTTGGGAGGGGGGATGGGCTAAATGGGTCAGGGGCACTAAGGAATCTACTCCTGAAATCATTGTTGCACTATATGCTAATTTAGATGTAAATTAAAAAAATAAAATTAAGTATTATGTTGAAAAAAAATTTTAAAAATTAAAAAAATAAAGGAATGCTAAAAAGAAAAAAAGAGTTCTGGTCCAGCTTCCACCATTAGCAAGCTGGGTGACCTTGGAGAGCTGTTGGGTTATTCTTTATTGAATTAGCTACTCTGATGAGAACACACTTTGTTGATCACGAGGCGATGGGCATATCTGTGGGGAGCCTGTATTTAGACATCATCTTCCTTGTGAAAGAAATGAAGGTGTTTAGACCAGATGATGCTTAAGGCAAATATTCAGAGGACGGAAGACATCCTTCTGAAGAAGCCTACTTTAGGTTGGACCCCCCTTGTGCTCTGCAGGGATATGACAGAGCGTTCTGAGTCCAATCAGGATGGGTACGAGCGAGCGCTGGGGTAATTGATCTTCAGAGTCTCATCTAAATCTAAAAACATATGATCTTATACCATTTCAACATGAAAAAGAGAATCAGAATTCTAGCATTAGCTGGTCATTTTATGCATCTACCTGCCCTCAGGAAAGAGAGCAGCTCGTCCCTCCTTTTAAGAATTTGGATTTCTTTCAAATCCCGTTTCTGGGATTAGAGTCTTTCTTTTTGTTGCGATTCAATTAATTTCATCTGCCTTAAGCACATTAAGCAATCAGAGACCAGGCTTGGGTCTTCCCAATCAGATGTAATTACTGGAGTCCCTGATCTCTGGTTCGTTTTCCTTTCTGCTCTCCGCACATTATCTTTCTTAGAGGAAGGAAGTTAAAGGCTTTATATAGTTCTCTCTGTTTTGCAACCGCATTTCTCAAACTTAGAACTGCACATCCTTATGCCTAAATAAGTGGCCATGATTCAGCTTCTTGGAAAACCAGATACTTAAAGGAGTTTGTCACATGCAGCAGATTCAAAGAAATGGTCAGCGATGGCCCTTTACCTTGAAAGTCACAGTAATGTCCTCAGAAAAAAGAAAACATATTTTCGAGACTAAAATCCAAACCTTTTCTTTTGTTTTAATGTATTACATAATCCATTTTCTTGTAATAAATAAGATTATTTAATCATTTTTTTTCGCTTACAGCGCCTTTGATATAGGTGGGGGTGTTAAATTGAGATTAAAAAAATTTTTTTTGAGTTTTTTTTAAAGTTCATTTATTTTGAGAGACAGAGAGAGTGGGAGAGGGGCAGAGGGAGAGAAGGAGAAAGAGAATCCTAAGCAGGCTCTGCAATGTCAGTGCAGAGAGAGCCCAATGTGAGGCTTGAGCTCATGAACCATGAGATCGTGGACGGAGCCGAAGCTGGACGTTTAACCGACTGAGCCACCCAGGTGCCCCAAATCGAGCTTTTTTGATATTGAAAGGTCAGTATTTGTAAAACCCCCAGGGTCTAAGAGGAAAAAGGAAAAAAAAAAAAAAAAGAGCATTTCTATTACTTTCAACAGCAGAATATTTGCACAAGGGTCTATTATTTAATGCCCCTTATTTAGGCACTGGTGGGAAATTACTCATTCATTTCACACATGTTCGGTAAAAGCTTACTAGATGTCAAGCACACTTCAAGGTCCCAGGTGAAGGATGTGGCTCCTGCCGTCAAGGAGCTTAGAAGGGAGTGGTGCACTGGGTGCTGGTATAGGGTAAGCACAGGAACTGTGAAGATATTCACAGGCAGACAATTCGTCCTAAGGGGTTGAGGAAAGCTCCCTAGAAGAGATGTGCCTTGGGTTGAGGAGGAAATAGTCAGAGGCTCAAGGGAGTGACGTACATTTCAAGCAGAGGGAACAGCAAATGTGAGGGAAGAGCAAATCAAAGGTGCAGAGGCAGTTGAGAGCACAGGAAAGAATTAAGCATGCCTGGATCATGAAGAGCATGAGGAAGACGGGGGAGATACAGGAGTGGGTGGCAAACACACAATGTGGCACTGGCTGAAATAAATCAGGCCGGCTGAGCCAAAGCCTCCAACGTATAAAGATTTCAGAGAGTAGAGTTACTTTACAAGCATTTTAGAAATGATGCCTGTGAGGAGTGAAATTTAGCTTGGAGAAGGCACCATATCAAGAAATCCGTTGGCATTACCCCAAAGAAGAGACTATATTTTTCCTTTGGCTTGGGCATAGTCCGCCCTCCCCGCCCCCTTTGAGTGTGACTGCTTCATCTTTCTTTGGAAGAAAATAAAGTCTCAGCACAGGCAGCGTTTGATGCACTGCTCATTTGATCTGGTTGATTCAGGAAACAGATGCATCCTCTTGGTCTCAGCACAAATTGTTGGGGTTTCTTTTTTCTGGTTTCACCAAAGCCAGATCTATGTCTCTATCAGCACAGAGGAAAAAAGTAATTACTGAAGTATTAGTGTGATTATTATTTCCTGATATGAATTCCTGCATTCCTTACTTGTATCTGGTCCTCTCCCTCGGCTGCAGTTAGAAAATTTAAAAACAAATTCTTCTTGGACAAAGCCTATATTGATTATTTTTAAACCTCGTTTGCATTAGAGGACTCTTTTGAGAATTTAATGAAAAAGAAAAAACTCTCTCCTCGGAAGGATTCGCATTTTCTCACGCTTACAAAATGGAACACGGTTTCAAGAGCTTCACAAACCTCTTGAAGCCCCCCGAGGACCCTTGCGGAATCTGTAGACCCTGGTTAAGGACCTCCGGTCTGTACAGCAAAAAATAAAATGGAAGAGCTGCTCGCTGAGACTGGACGGTGACAGTTAGCTGTCTGCTAATTAAGGCAGTATATTTTGGGAGGTCAGAATAAACCCGAATTGTATTTCCCGTATAGTTGCTGGAGCCTCTGCTGTCACATTGACTCAGTGGGTGGACCTTAGCTTTCCCAACCCCCCCACCTCCATGCCAACCCAACCCGAGTGAAGGTCCCAGAGAGAGGAGGAAGAGAAGCCAGAAACCACTTGAGGCTTTTCATTTTGTTTGTTTTTAAATTTTTAATGTTTATTTTTGAGAGACAGAGAGGGGAGAGAAAGAGAGTGCCCAAGTGGGGGAGGGGCACAGAGAGAAAGGGGACAGAAGATCCGCAGCAGGTTCTTTGCTGACAGCGGACAACCCGATGTGGGGCTTGAACTCACCAACTGGGAGATCACAACCTGAGCCGAAGTCGGACATTTAACTGACTAAGCCAGACAGGCATCCCTAGACTTTTAATTTTCTAAAGTCAAGTCCCTGGCCTTGGAGTTAGAAGAGCTGCTTTTTCATCTTAGCTCTCCCACTTTCTTATGCAATCTTGTCAAGCGATTATAATTTTTTCAGTATCCGCTTCCTCATCTGTAAAGTGGGCCTCACAACAAGATTTAGTGAGAGTGTTTGCCAGACATCTGGTTCCTAGACGGTGCTTGACAACTGGTAACTGAAATTCAGTTCTTCTAGAGCAGAGTAGAACCTTTCAGAGAACCTTAGTATTGAAAAACGTATGGTGTGGGGACTTCCGGTTTCTGCTTCCGCATGTAGGGAACTTAGACATTGCCATTCTGTCCTAACAAGGAAAATGCTGAACGCACTGAAAAATCCACAACTTTTCTTAGATCGGTCAAAGAAATGAGGTCACAGAGCAAACTGCCGTTCCCCAAATTGGAAAGACAGTTGCACACAGAGAATCACAACTTCCAGGGGCAGAACTTGCCATGGGAAGCAGGGCCAGGGTAGAAAAACCTGAACTGTAATGGGCAAATTGCTCAGTGTGGTCAACTCTGAGAGTTAAAAAACTCCAGGGGGACTCATTCATGGGGGGGCGGGGGGGCGGTGGCGGGAGAGGCTATTTTGGTGAGTTTTACCTTCAGGAGTTCTATCAGGTCCTCACAGTAAATACTGGAGAAAAGTACTCATACTTCTGGCAGGTGGAGGGAAAAAGGAGCCATTTTGAAATCTGTCAGAGCATTCTGTTGTTCTTAACAGGGCCTGCCCTCAGGAGAAACTTTTGCCAGAGCTTAACCTATTGGGGGTTTTAGCAGAGCCTTAACATGCCTGGGGCAAGAGCAATACATAACTCCGTCTCTTCCAGGAGGAAGGATGGGGAAAGGAACTGAGAAGCGCCGGTGAAGTTCACAGTCCAGGGGCACAGGCTCACCAAAGGACAGAGACCTCACTGGAGGGTTCTAGAATATGTCCCCTCCACCTACACCTTACCGCCTGGTCACTAAGGGCCTGCTCATTGTAATTCCTTTTACCCAGCGCATCATGTCCATCCTTCAACAACAACAAGCATACTAATGGGCAAAAAACACGGTTTGAAGAGAACTGAACCAGCATCAGAACCAGAGGCAGATATGGTAGGAATGTTGGAATTATCAGAGCAGGAATTTTTTTTTTAATTTTTTTTTCAACGTTTATTTATTTTTGGGACAGAGACAGAGCATGAACGGGGGAGGGGCAGAGAGAGAGGGAGACACAGAATTGGAAACAGGCTCCAGGCTCTGAGCGGTCAGCCCAGAGCCCGACGCGGGGCTCGAACTCACGGACCGCGAGATCGTGACCTGGCTGAAGTCGGACGCTTAACCGACTGCGCCACCCAGGCGCCCCCAGAGCAGGAATTTTTAAAAGCTATGATTAATATGCCAAGGGCTTTAATGGCAAAGGCGTCCCACATGCAAGAACAGACAGATAATGTAAACAGAAATAAAAATTCTACAAAGAATGAAATGAACTGCTAGCAATAAAGAAAACACTGGGACCAAAATGAAGAATGTCTCTCATGGGCTCATGAGTAGACAGGACGCGGCTGAGGAAAGAATCTCTGAGCCTGAGGATATGACGATAGAAACTTCCAAAACTGAAAGGCAGAGAGAACAAAAGACCGAAAAAAGCAACAGAATAGAATATCCAAGAACCGTGGGACGATTACAAAAGGTTTGGCATACATGTAATGGGAATATTAGAAGGAGCAGGGAAAAAGGAACAGAAGCAATATTTAAAACAACAACGATTGAGAAATTTCCCTAAGTTCATGTCAGACCCCAGCCCACAAGAAGCCAGAGAACACCAACCAGGATAAATGACCAAAAAAACTATGTGTGAAGTATCATATTGAAACATCAGAAAATTGCAGATAAAGAAAAAATCTTGAAAGACGCCAGAAAGAAAACAAACAAACAAACAAACAAAAAAACCAAAACCGTTATCTAAAGAGGAGCGAGGCACCTGGGCAGCTCAGTTGGTTAAGCATCCGACTCTTGATCTCTGTTCAGGTCATGATCTCACAGTTTGCAAGTTAGAGCCCTGCCTGGCCCTCTGCGCTGAGAGCACGGAGCCTGCTTGGGATTCCGTCTCTCCCTCTCTCTGCCTCCCCCCACCTCTCAAAATAAATAAATAAACTTTAAGAAAATAAAGAAGGGCAAAGATGAACATTACATCCAACTTCTCTGAAGCCATGTAAGCAAGAAGAGTGAAGTATTTAGAGTGCTCAGAGAAAACCCCCCCCCACCAATCTAGCATTCTGTATCCCCCCCAAATTGCCCTTCAAAAGTGAAGGAGAAAGCACGACTTTCTCACACAAACAGAAGTTGAGAGGACTTGTTGCTACTAGACCTGCCTTGCGAGAAATGTTAAGAGAAGTTCTTCAGAGAGAAGGAAAGCGATGTAGGTCCGAATCTCAATCTATACAAAGAAAGGGAAAGCATTGGAGAATAAGCAAAGGTAAAACAAACACTTTTATTTTTTCTTATTCTTAACTGATGTAATAGGGAATAGTTGGTTCAAAATAATAGCAACATATTTGATTATGTATGCTCATGTACGTATGTATGCTTGCACATGCTTATGTGTAAGTGAAATGAATGACAGCAATGATATAAGAGATTGGAGGGAGGAATTAGGAATATTTGGTTATGATAAGGTACTTGCACTACTTCCGAAGGAGTATGGGGCTTTTGGAAAGTTAGTTGTAAATGTAACATTGCAAACTCTAGGAAAACTGCGACAAAAAGTTTTTAAAAAGTATAACGGATATGCTAAGAAAGGAGAGAAAATGGAATCGTAAAATGTTCTGTTAAAACCACAGAAGGCAGAAGTATGAAAGTAAAAACAGGAATAAGAACACGAGTAATAAATAGACAAAGGTGATGGATATGGTAAGTGTTAATCCAAATATACCAGTAATCACCTTAAACATCAATGGTCCCAATACACCAATTAAAACATAGAGCTGGTCAGAGTGGATCAGAAGATAAGACCATTTTGTCTATAAGAAACCCATGTACATTTTTTTAAGTTTATTTTTTTATTTTGAGAAAGAGAGAGGGAGAGCATGAGCACACTGGGGAGGGGCAGAGAGAGAGGAAGGGAGAGAGAACCCCAAGCAGGCTCTTCGCTGTTAGTGCAGAGCCTGACATGGAGCTCAATCTCACTAACCGGAACCAAAATCAAGAGTCAGATGCTTTTTTTTTTTTTTAACGTGTATTTATTTTTGAAGGAGAGAGAGACAGAGTGTGAGTGGGGGAGGGACAGAGAGAGAGGGAGACACAAAATCCAAAGCAGGCTCCAGGCTCTGAGCTGTCAGCACAGAGCCCGACGCGGGGCTCGAACCCACGAACTGCCAGATCATGACCTGAGCCCAAGTCGGTCGCTCAACTGACTGAGCCACCCAGGCGCCCTCCATTTTAAGTATAAAGATGCATATAGATTAAAAGCAAAGGGGTGGAGAAAGACATATCATGCTAATATGAATCAAGAGAAAGTGGGAGTAGCTATATTAATTTCAGACGGATCAGATTTTAGACCCAGGGATTACATGATGTTAAAGGGGTCAATACTCTAAAAAGACACGTGATCCTTAATGTGTATGCACCTAACGACAGAGTAGCAAAATATGTGAGGCAAAAACGGACAGAACTGCAAGGAGAAATAGAATACTGGGTTTATTATTATAGTTGGACACTTTAACAACCCTTTATCAGTAATGTACAGAACCAACAAACAGAAATTCAGTGAGGACGGGGGTGAACTCAACAAAACCATCAATCAACTGGATATAACTGACATCTATACACTGCTTCATCCAACAACAGATTACATGTTCTTTCTCAAGATCATGTGGAACATTCACCAAAATAGACTACATTCTGGGCCATAAAACACACCTTGGCAAAGCTACATTTAGGCTACAGCACATTCTTAAATTACACATAGTCAAAGAAGAAATCTTAAGAGAAATTAAAAAATATTTTGAACTCAATGAAAATGAAATCACAACTTATCAAAATTTGTGGGATGCAGTGAAAGCAAGGTTTAGAGGGAAATTTATATGCATTGAATGCATATATTAGGAAAGAAGAGGGGCGCCTGGGTGCCTCAGTCAGTTAAGCGTCTGACTTCGGTTCAGGTCACGATCTTGCAGTTCATGGGTTCGAGCCCCTCATTGGGCTCTATCCTGACAGCTCAGAGCCTGGAGCCTGCTTCAGAGTCTGTGTCTCCCTCTCCCTCTGCCCACCCCACTCCTCCCCCCAAAATAAATAAATATTTTTTAAAAAATTTAAAACAAGAAAAGAAGAAAGATGTTCCTATTTATTTATTTTTGAGACAGAGAGAGACAGAGCATGAGCAGGGGAGGGGCAGAGAGACAGGGAGACACAGAATCCAAAGCAGGCTCCAAGCTGTCAGCACAGAGCCCAACGTGGGACTCAAACTCACAGACCGCAAGATCATGACCTGAGCCAAAGTCAGATGCCCAACTGACTGAGCCACCCAGGCACCCCAGAAAAGAAGAAAGATGTAAGATTGATAATCTAAGGAGGAACCTCACGAAAGAAGAGACACAGATGGCGAGTAAGCACATGAAAAGATGCTTAACAACATATGGCATTAGGGAACTGCAATTTAAAATAACAACGAGGTACTACCACACACATAATAGAATGGCCAAACGGTGAGGATGTGAAGCAGCAGGGACGCCCATTCATTGCCAGTGGGAATGCAAAATGGTACAGCCACTTTGAAAGACAGTTTGCATACTTTGAAAGACAGCAAACATACTTTTACTATATGACCCAGCAGTCATGCTCTGTAGTATTTGCCCAAATGAATTGAAGACGTGTGTCCGCATAAAACCTGCACGGCTTTTTCGTTAACTGTCAGAACTTGGAAGCAACCAAGGTGTCCTTCAGTAGGTGAATGGGTAAATAAATGATGGTACATCTAGACAATGGGATATTGCTACTGCTAAAAAGAAATGAGCTCTCAAGCCGTGAAAAGACATGGAGGAAACTTAAATGGCATATTGAAAAAGGCTACATACTATATGATTCCAACTACATGGCATTCTGGAAAAGGCAAAAGCTACGGAGATAGTCAAAACATTAATGGTCGCTAGGGACTCGTGGGGAGGGAGTTGAATAGGCAGAGCACAGAGGATTTTTTTATTAACTTTTTTTTAATGTTTATTTATTTTTGAGAGAGAGACAGAGTGAGGCAGAGAGAGGGAAACACAGATTTTTAAAGTAGTGCAGCTATTCTGTACGATACTACAATGGGGACACCTGTCATTATGTATCTGTCCATAAAGTGTGGACTTTGGGTGATGATGTGTCAGTGTGGGTTCATGGATTGTAACACATGTACCATCTGGTGGGAGATGTTAATAGCAGGGGAGTGAGGTTTGTGTGAGGACAGGTGTATATGGGAACTCTGTACTTTCCATTCAATTGTGCCGTGAACCTAAAATTAAAAAAAAAAAAAAGGCAAAAAAATTGTGGTGCACCTCAACTCCCACAAATAATTTGAACTAAGGACAATATACAATAAATAAACCTAAGGGAAAATATTATTTTTTCCTATGATGGCATCAGAGCTTTTTTTAAAAAAATAAACTTTTAGGGGCACCTGGGTGGCTCAGTTAGTTAAGTATCCAATTCTTGATTTTGGCTTAGGTCACGATCTCATGATTTGTGAGCTTAAGCCCTGCATCAGGCTCTGGGATTCTCTCTCTCTGCCTCTCCCCCACTCATGCTCTCTCTGTCAAAAGAAATAAATAAACTTAAAAAAATTCCCCCCCTTTATTTTGTGTGTGTGTATGCATGTGTGTGTGTGTGTGTGTGTGTGTGTGTGTGTGTGTGTGTGCCTGCCTTACTGGTGTCCTAGGAACATGCTCCGTCTTCCAAGGGGGTAGCTAGCACTGAATTGCCCAAACACACAGGCTGTAACTAAGGCCAGAACCAAGGAAGTCAGGAAGGAAGAATCCTTTGGTGGGGTGCTATCATGGTCAGGTTCACAGACAATAGAACACGTTCCTCATCAGGATTCCTGCCCATAAGGCCACTTTCTTGGCTGGGCTGCCCCTTCTCTCTCCCTGCATCCCTGCAGCTGCCGCATCAGTGGATGGAAAGTTCTTACACGTGCCATGTAGCTAGCCCAGTGGATGGATGGGTCACCTCAGGCCTCAGGTGCTTTACTCTTTCTAAAGCAGAACTGAAATTTCACCTGGGCAGTTAGTTCTAGTGACCACAGAACTTTCGTTTCCCTTTTGTTGTAAGGAGAAAGTTCTGAACACTACTATTTCACCATGAGTAACTGGGTACTGGGTGGGGACTTGATTCACACGTGTGGTTCCTAACCAGCAAAGCACTAGAATCACCTGGGGGAGCTTGGTATGAGGCAGAGGCTTAGGCTCCACCTGGACGGGTGAGCAGGGAGGGTCTGTAATTTCCTTTCTCTTTTTTCATTTTTAGTTTAGTTTTTCTTAAAGTGTTTATTATTTTGAAAGAGAGAGAGAGAGAGGGAGAGAGAGAGAGAATGAGTGGGGGAGGGGCAGAGAGAAAGAGAGAGAGAGAGAGAGAGAGAGAGAGAGAGAGAGAGAGAGAGAGAGGGAGAGAATCCCAAGCAGGCCCTGTGCTGTCAGCTCAGATCCCGTTGCGAGGCCTGATTCTATGAACTGTAAGATCATGACTTGAACCAAAATCAAGTATTGGACGCTCAACCGACTGAGCTACCCAGGTACCCCAATTTTAGTTTTTTTTTTTTTTTTAAATGTAATCTCTATGCCCAATGTGGGGCTTGAACTCAGGACTCTGAGATTAAGAGTTGAATGCTCTACCTATGGAGCCAGCCAGTCACCCCTCATTTTTAGTTTTAAATCATTATTTTTTTTCGCCCAGTTTTATTGAGATACAATTGACATATAGCGCTGTATAAGTTTAAGATATACAGCATAATGATCTGATTCATGTATACTGTGAAATGATTCCCACAGTAAGTTTAGTTAACAGCCTTTGTCTCACATAGATACAAACACATATATAATTCTCCCTTGTGATGAGAACTCTTAGAATTTGCTCTCCTAACTTTCTTATATAGCATATATCAGTGTTAACTATAGTCATCCTGTTGCACGTTACATCCCTGATGCTTATTCATCTTATAACTACCTTCCTCCTGTTTCCCTGAGCCCCTCTGTAACCTCAAATCTAATTTCTTTTTCTATTAGTTTAGTTTTTTCTTTTCTTTTGGTTCCACATATAAGTAAGATGATACAGTATTTGTTTTTCTTTGTCTGACTTATTTCACTTAGCATAATGCCCAGGTTGTTGCAAGTTGTAAGATTTCCTCATTTTTTAATGGCTGAATAATAAAGTGTTCCTCAAGGAACTCAGATGGCCTTCCAGGCGTGGGAACCACTGGTGCAGAGCACATAGCTCCTTCCCCTTCGGCCCGAGCATATTCGGTCTCCTCTAAATTGGCCCCATATTTTCACGCCTCATTATCCTTGCTCACTTCTCTCTCTCGCTGCTCCCTGCCATAATATTTTTACACTCACTTTATTATGCCACTTATATGATATCATACTTGTTTCCATATTTCTTTCCCTGACCAGATGAGCTCCTCAAGGGCAGAGATCATGTCTCATTCATCTTTGAGTTTCCTGCATTCAAGGTTGCCATGTATAGCTGAGCAGGTTGTTCACTGCTCAAAAGAGCGGGGTGTCTACACATACTAATAAAGGTTTATTTATCTACTTATTTTTTGGAAACGTTTTTATTTATTTAAGTAATCTCTACACAACCTGAGATCAAGAGCCACAACCCTGAACTCTCACAATGCTGAGATCAAGAGCCACATGCTCTTCCAACTGAGCCAGCGAGGTAGTAAAAGTTTATCAAATGAACAAACAATCCAATCCCTTTAGACTCTGGGTCTTACCAGATCAAGTAAAGATGCAGTAACTTTCATCTCTACCACCTGAAAGTGGAAGCAAAATTTCAGAAATTAGTATTAATTCAATTCATTATATACGTGTGTGAGTAGCTATATACATTATATGTGCACGTAGGTATATGTGTAAACATACACATATATGGTAACTTCAGCTTTGTAGGCAGCACTGGACCAAGTTAAATAGGTGATTGGCAGACAATTCAGCTGGTTGCTGTTCTTCTAATGACATTTAAATGTGCGCAATACTGGGTTACAGCTGTGTGTGGGGGAGCTTGCATTTTGATTCCACTGATGTAGTAACCAATTCTGAGATTGTTCCATGTCTAAGATTTTTTTGTTTTAGATTTCATTTTTAAGTAATCTCTACACCCACTGTGGGGCTCAAACTCACAATTCTGAGATCAAGAGTCACGTGTTGCACCAACTAGCCAGCCAGGCATCCCCCATGTCTAAGATTTTAAAATAAGGTCTTCTCTGGATTAATCTTTCTCCCCTTTTGCGGGGGGGGGGTGGTGTGCAGAAGAGGGGATAATTATAGGAGTTCCTTCTCATTGGCCTACATGGATCCTGAGATGTACAAATAATGTGGGATAAGATAGTAGGATGTAAAACATACTCAACTATGTCCAAGCTCGGGAATGTTGTTTGGAAAGACCAGTGCCCACTTTCAGGCACTGGTTAATTTGATTAGATTGAGATTGATTTGATTAGATTAATTAGATTAATTGATTAGATTATTTTGATTGAGGCATCGGGACCTCTGGAAGTCAAAAGAAGTTCAGAATTCTTTTTTTTTGGGGGGGGTATCTCCCCCAAATGGAAATATGAAGAATGCCTGAATCAGTGTGATACAAATGTGGTATATTTAAAATGTTTGGATTTAACAAATGACTATTTTTATCCCCCCCAATGTAGTTTTATAATGTTTTTTACAAGTCATAATGAAGTTCTAAAGCAATATTAAATTTTTTTAACTTTTTAATTTATTTTTGAGAGACAGAGAGAGACAGAGCATGAATGGGGGAGGAGCAGAGAAAGAGGGAGACACAGAATCCGAAGCAGGTTCCAGGCTCCGAGCTGTCAGCACAGAGCCCGATGTGGGGCTGGAACCTATGAACTGTGAGATCACGAGCTGAGCTGAAGTCAGATGCTCAACTGACTGAGCCACCCAGGTGCCCCAAAAGCAGTATTAATTCAAAGGAGGTTCTAAGTGACATGGCCCAGTATCAAGTGCAGTCCTTCAGCATAATCCAGTGGCCCTGATTAAATTCTTCTGTAGACGATGCGAAAAATCTGAGTTTGAGGTCTTCGTCAATGTGAATTTAATCGACAAATTGAATTAAATGCCTCCCATCTCCTCCCCCAAACCATACTAGGTTTGCCTAGCATCAAAGACAGAACTTGGGTCCTATTTATTGAATTCGTGAGAGCCGAGGGTGTCTAGTGTAGCGACTCTCACTGGAATGAAATTACTGTGAAGGCATCACAAAGGGCATGTTGGGCAGAGAAGCATGAACTGGGTGACTAGAAGCCCTGACCATTCAAATATGCAAATTTTCTTGGTCTTCCCCTGGAATTGAGAAGGAAGGCAAACTTGTTTTGAATTCAGGCACAGTTGGGTAAGCACAGGATTGGTCTTAGAGAGTTATTTTGACTTTTGAACCCAAGTGCATTCTTGGGTAGCCTCCTCTTGAGTTGCATGTTACATATGGTGAATGGAATGTGCTGTGGCTATAGAATAGAGTTAATGAGGGCACTTTTCCGGCAAATCAAGTCCTTGTTTATGCACATTCTTTCCTCCTTTGGATATGAAGTCATATGCTCTTCTGGGGTTCTAAGTCATACCGGAAGAGGTGGAGACACATGGCAACATCTGAGGCCAAGCAGAAGGAGAAAAGCCCTATAAAAGGTAGAATTTGTGGAACTGCAATCTTCAAGAAGCCTCAGATTGAACCCTGATCCTGGTCTCAGGCTGACCCATGACCCTAGCCAAAGACAGTGATCAAGGGGAAGACCAGTTAAATTTATATTATGGGCCAATGGTCAGCAGACATCTTCTATAAATGGCCAGAAATAGCATTTTAGGCCTTTTTGGGCCGCACAGTCTTCATCTCCATTGCGGCCACTCAGCTCTGCCGTCGTAGCATGAAAGCAATCATAGTTAATTTGCAAGTGAATGAGTGTGGCTGTGTCCCAATACAATTATACACACACACACACACACACACACACACACACACACACATACATACACATATATATTTTAAAAGTTTATTTATTTTGAGAGAGAGAGTGCACGCGTGCATAGGTGTGTGCATGCACAAGTAGGAGAGGGCAGAGAGAGAATCCTAAGCAGGCTCCCTGCTGTCATTGGGAGCCCCACGCAGGGGTCCATCCTATGAACTGTGGGATCATGACCTGAGCCGAAATCAAGAGTTGGAGGCTCAACCAACTGAGCCACCCAGGTTCCCCTAAAATTTTCTTTATAAAACAGGTGGCAGCATATATGGCTGATAGCCCATAATATGCTAACCCTTACTCTGGAGTACCACAAACAGAAATCTGTGCATCCTCGAGAAATATCAAGTCTCAAATATAATCGGAGAGCACTCTTGATTCCATAAATGGGACTCCCTGTTTAAGTGAGCTTGAATCTCAAGTCTATTATCTACAAGTTGTGGGCCTTGGGAGAAAACACATAATACCTTTTCTCATCTCAGGCTCCTTATTTGTAATATGGAGATTGTAAAAGCTGCTCTGCCTCCCCCAGGATGATGATGACACTCAAATGAACTGTAATGCACCGACAGAAGCTCTCATTGGTACTATCATGGAAGTGCAGAAACACCTTATGAGTTAAAAACTGAAGCGCCTTAATGGAAGAGATGGTGATTATTCACCACTGAATCTTTAGCACCTGCCGCATGCTGGCCCTCAGAATAAATTTATTGACTTTAGAAATGAAATAGATAAAATATTTCCTTCTTTCAACTCAGTGTGGTGTTATTTGAATAGACTGGAGTAATCAAAGCTTGCAGAGAAACAGTGATTTGAAAATAGAACGTGAGCCATTTAATTTTTGGAGTTTAGCTACATTTGGGGAGTGTTTCTGGACCAACTTGCCTAAACAACTTCGGACTTGCAGAAAAGACTCCCATCAGGATATTACATACACATTTCCAGCTCCACTCAGATATACTGGAAGTGTTCCATAATTGAGGGAGGGTTTTCCCTCAGGCCTTTAAAATTTTCTCATCAGTAATATCCTCACTGCAAGAGAATCCTGAGCCATCTGACTGAGCACCCCTGGGACAGTCACTTGTTTCAACACTGATCCCGTGGTTGGACGTGACCATGTGCACAGACTCCCCAGACTCACAATACTAGCTTGTTAAGCAAGTTGAGAGTTTGTTTGGTGTTTTACAGATGTGTCACTGCCCAAATAAAGGCTAAAGATAACAGTCTGAGTACTATTGATGCCAATAAAAAGAAAATGAACCCAAAACCTTAGTTATGTTGACTTATCCTAAGTCAAATGCAATAGTCTCATTTGCCTTTCCATTTTGAAGGCAGCATTGAACAGTTGAAAGAACAAGAGCTTTGGACTCAGCCAGACTTGAGTCAAAATTATGATGATAGCATGTTAGAGAACTGTGGCCTTGTATGGCTGACTTAATCTCAGTTGTAAGTCTCAAGGTTGTTGTGAAAGTAAGACAAGTCAATGGAAATGGAGGTACCTAGCACGGTGCTGGCTGGCACCCATTCTTGGGTAGGAGTGGAGGAAACTTCTGAGAGTTGGGAGTTGTTGTGGGCTGGGTGGCCTCCCCCACAGGAATCTACTACAGTGGCCTTCTTCCAGGGTTCTGCATTCTGCTCATCATAGTTAGGGTCAATGAGACCTCTCTTGGCTGAGAGTAGATGAAAACCATTTTGGATCAGGGTATGATGTGGGGGAAATGTTCTTGGACAACCTTGAAAGGAGAGACCAAAAGACTCAGGGGTAGGAAGAGAGGCCTAGGTGGCCAGACCCATCCCACAGAAAGGAGCCACCACCAGTGAATGACCAAGGATCTTTTTGTTCATTCCCTACAAACAGTTCCCTCCATTAGCTTGTATAATAAGGATTTATCTGCACTGAATGTAACGTAGATGCTTTTGGGAGCGTCTTGAGAGTATGGTGTGCTGGTTGGGAGAGTAGGATTTAGGATTAGGCTACCTGTTAGGCAGGTTACTTGGGATCTTTGAGTCTCAGCTTCCCTACCCCAGAAGATGAGAGTATTTATTCTCTACCCTCTGTGTCATTGCCTTATCTTGTGACTTCTGCCTTGTCATTGTGGCAGCTCACTCATGGTCTTCAAAGCTAGTCACTGAGGTCTCTGGGTAGAACTGTTCATTTCAGACACTCCAGAAGCTGCTGGCCAGGTCTGCCCACCTGCCTTTGGGTCAGGTGTAATCAGCATGGCCGGCAGGGAGACAGGGTGGATATGATCACATGAAGTAATCCAGAGGTGGCTGCTTAGCCAAGGACTGTGGACCGAGCCATTTCTCACCAGAGATTGTGGATGTGATGTGCATAATGATCTATGTTCAGGATGCAGAGATAAGACAGCAATCTTTAATGCAAGGTAGACGGTGGTAATGGCAACAAAGGAAGTGCTGATGAAAAGCTTTCCAAGTTCAAATGAGAAAGAATTTGCCTTCTAGCTAGGGGAGTAAAGGAAAAGCTTCATGAAAGAAAAGGCCTGCAGAGCGTCTATTACCCTAGGTCAATTAGGGCTCATACCTGAACTTGAAGATGAGGGTCAGTCTCACCCAAACCTCATGACTGGAAATTCAGGGAGTTCCTCCAGTGAACCCATCCCATCCCCCAGCCACAAGCATTGATTCAAGGATGGTGTGTGACAAAAGTCAAGCAAGCCAGGGACAGTGAGATCTACCAGGAAGCAGACGTGCCTCTTCTCTGCTGAATTTGAACATGGAAGTATGTGGCCTTAGAAGCCACTGTCAGTTATCTTACAGGCACAGGGGGAGAGACTTTTAAGTACAGAACCCTCTCTGAGGAAGTACAGCTGGGAGGGGAGGGGAAGAGAGAGAGAGAGAGAGAGAGAGACTGGGCCCTGGATGCATCATTTCAGGGAAAATATGGGGAGTTGAGGCATTAGTGAAAAATACAATTTGCTGGGAGCACTGGAGCAAGGATGTTCATATTGGAAAAGCAGATTAGAAAGAGATCACGGAAGGTCTTGGATGGGGAATAAGAGACTTTCTATAGCCTTTCCATAGGCAATCAGAAGCTATTGGGAGTATTTAAGTACTGTGCTATGAGTGGCGTTGTGGGTAAATAATCAGTAATGGGTGCAAAATAGATGGGAACAGAGAGGCTGCACATGGGGGGGATGATGGGGAGCTCACTATGATAATATGAAGACCCGAATGGAGCTAATGCAGTGGGGCTGGCAAGAGGAGAGTGGGGGGAAATAAAAGCACGGAGTCAAGATTGTAGATGAAGATTTGTCACTAAAGCTGCATGAACGAAGGAAGGAGGGTGCCTATACACAAGTCAAGCCCGGAGGAGCCCCTGCCTCAAGTTCTTGGCTGGCTCCTTTTTTTTTTTTTTTTTTTTTTTTAATTTTTAAATGTTTTTTATTTTTGAGAGAGAGACAGAACGCAAGCAGGGAAGGGCAAAGAGAGAGGGAGACAGAACCCGAAGCAGGCTCCAGGCTCTGAGCCATCTGCACAGAGTCTGACGCAGGGCTCGAACTCACCAACTGTGAGATCGTGACCTGAGGCGAAGTCGGACGCTCAACCGACTGCACCACCCAGTTGCCCGCCCCCCCTTTTTTTTTTCTTGGCTTGCTCCTTTAGGCCAGTAGTTTATCACCATAAAAGATGGGTGTAAAAGATTAGACAACAGGTTAAATAAATTTTCTTCAGGCATCATCCCACAATGCAAATGGAGCACGATGATGACACTTTACGACATTGAGAAGTAGCTTGTGGTGTTGACTCACAATCTGTACTGTTAGCAAACTTCAGGAGCTGTTTATACACAGTACTAGCAAACTAGTACTTTTGAAGGGGATAGCATAAAACATACACATCCATTTTTTGAGAGTTTGTACTTTTTTTCTAACTGGCTGTGTGACTCTGAGTCAATCACTCACCCTCTCTGAGCTACAGTTTCCTCGATTGTAAAAAGGGGAAGAATAGAGCTTCTTTCTGGGGTTCTGGTCCTCACCTCATGATGTCATAGGAAACCCCCTTGCCAGTTTCTAATAAATTTAAGATAATGAAATAAACAGTAAAATACATAAAAGTATGCAAAAATAAGTAAATACAAGGTAAATAGGTTTCAATCTCTTTCCTGTCTCTTTCCTGTCCTTTTTTTTTTTTTTTTTTTTTTTCTTTTCTGAGTATGCTTTCTGTTTGCAGCCTGCCCTTAAACAGATACTATTTGCATTTTTGCGTTGTCACAGCTTGGTGGTAGGTTTTCAGCTTCATGTAGATTTTATGGTTAAGGCAGTCTTCCAGATTCTGGTACCATCTGCATTACAGGATTGGGATGGCCTTTCTCTGCCCTGTATTTTAGAATGGTGGAATAACTAATACACAGTCTTTTATTATGATGATTTGCTCGAAGAGCTAAAAGCTACTCCTGATTTATATGGGGCGCCTGGGTGGCTCAGTCGGTTGAGTGTCTAACTTTGGCTCAGGTCATGATCTTGCAGTTCGTGAGTTCCAGCCCTGTGCTGGGCTCTGCGCTGACGGCTTGGAGCCTGGAGCCTGCTTCAGATTCTAGGTCTCCCTCCCTCTCTCTCTCTGTCCTTCCCCCGCTCATACTCTCTCTCTCTCTCAGAAATAAACATTAAAAAAAATTCTAAAAAAGCTACTCCTGATCCATAATAGTGGGGAGAAGGGGGTGCTTCTCAGCAAAAGGCTATGGGTATGACAAGCATTGTGAGTGGTATCTCTAGAGCAGGAGGGTGATATGGATGGCTAATGCAAGGGAAAGTGATGAGGGCCATAGAAGACGCATTGCTCAAGTCCCATGGCCAGGGGAGAGCCACTGTTAGGGATCTAGTGTCTTAGATCTATCAACAGCTCCCCATTTCCCCTGCACTACCATTTCTTCTGAATGTTTACTATGTGCTAAGTGTTTGTACTATTTCATTCAAGTCTTGAGATAACCCTAGGAGGTAGATAAGGCATTATTATTAAGCTCATTTGACAGATAAGGAAATTGAAGCTTAGGTCATTTGTCTGAGGTCACGAAGACAGAGCTTAGTTAAGGGACAGAGCAAGAACTTGAATCCTGGCCTTTAGTGATTCTAGAGCCCATGGTTTTAACTATTGTCCCAGATCACCTGGGAAGCTCTCTCTTATCTTTTCTTTTATAGGCACTTGATTTATGTCACCCATCTGGAATGGGATGGAGTGAAAAAAGGGGATTTGGGAACTATTGTCTCTTCAAGATTACTCAGCTCTTTGATATCTCCCCTGGGAGCCACATTGACTGTCAGCTAGAAGGTGCTGGAAAAAAATAGATTGCTCCAGGGTGTTCACTTGTATGCAATTTATTATTTCTAAAGATAAGGCTTAAAGAGACATCTATATTGCATTCTATTTCTTCCAATGAATGAAAGCAGAAGGGCATCTGTTTAGCATTTGGGACAGGCACCTGGTTCACTCTGGTTAGAAGAGAAAAATAAAGGGGCACCTGAGTGGCTCAGTTGGTTAAGACTCTGACTTTGGCTCAGGTCACGATTTCACAGTTTGTGAGTTCGAGCCCCGCGTCGAGCTCTCTGCTGCCAGCCCACAGCCCGCTTCAGATCCTTTGTCTGTCTCTGCCCCTGCCCCTCTCGGTGCGTGCTCTCTCTCAAAAATAAATAAAATTTAAAAAAATGAGAGCACATGAGAGCACATCTTGCGCACATGTCTTTGTAAGTAGCTGCATTCTGACGCTGGAGTCAAATCGCCCAGTTTGGACGGTGCCATCTGTTTCCTGCGGGGACCTTGACCGATACACCCAGAAAGGTTGAATGACTTGTCCAAGGTCTCAGGAGGATGTGGCCACATACCAGGCTGTGCTAATGAGAAGAGATAACGCTGGCATACTTTACTGTTTATGAAGAATTTTCATCACCAGAATCTCAGGTGCAGGAAAAGCTTTCCACTTAGAGATTAGAAAAGTGAATCTTAGGGAAGAGGAGCAATTGGCCATGGCTGATGAGCAACAGAGCTATCCTCAAACCCAAGGCATGGGCTGTGCCCGTCCCACCCCATGGCCACCTCCAAGTCAGGCCAAACTTCTGATTGTTTACTGGCACTACTCCGGTGTGGAGCGTCGGGAGAGCACGGGCCCCAGAGTTCCATCTTCCAGGCCCAGAGCTAATGATGCTCCCTGCACAAGCCAGCGACCATGCGAAGAAAGTGATAACACCCCTATTTTATACATGAGGAAAGTGACGCTCAGAAGGCTGAACATCTTATCCAAAGTCACGCAGCTGGGAAGTACCTGGAACTTGAACCGGAGCCCGTCTGCCCGCCCTTTCTGCTGCCCCGAGCTGTCTTTGTGTGCACAGGTGTGGATTTCTGAAGTTACTGTGGGCTGCAGACCCTGCACATCCTTTGTATTTTCTCTCATCAAACCAGTCTCAGCCTGGCCTTTATACTAACTCTGGGACCTTGGCCTGGCTCTCCTATTGGGAAGCCAAGGAGGCTTTTGTGGATAAAACATGACAGAAAATGGACTGTAGCTGATTAAGATCAAGAGATAACATGGGAAGGCCAGGCAGGCCCTTTGTCTGAGTTAGCCTGGGAAAAATGCAGCCAGGGTCAGAACCACCTCCTGTTCCTACTGAGGGGATAGCGGTGCCAGAGGGTGATTTTCAGCTTTGATGGGCATCTCAGTTAGCAGGGCTGAAGGGTCCATCTGATCTACCGTCTTGGTAACAAGATTCCCCTGGGCCCACTAACTTTCATGACATAAAAGCAGAGTAGGGGGCTGTTGTTGGCTGAGCATTGACCTGGGGTCACCCACTCTCTGTTTAGCCTCAAGGACTCACTCCCCCAGTTTGGGCCTCGGTTTCCTTATCTGAAATATGGACGAGATGGGTGACTCCAGAGGCCACCTATCTTCCCAGTCTGTCGTTTATGCGTTTGGGGGTCTGGGGAAGTATGTGAGCCTTTCAAGACCTCCCCACTTGCTGACACCCCTCCCATCCCTTAGCAGGATATCAGGGTTGTACTGTTGGTGGATTTGCATCAGTCAGTTCACATTTTCTTCCCTATTTACTCACATCCATGAACAGCTGGCCGAGACCAGGCAGTGGTTGCAGAGGGGGTTGCAGAGGGGGTTGCAGAGGGGGTAGGACTATCTGCATAGCATTTGTGCCTCCCACCACCCCTTGAATGGCGGTTAGCAGATTTGGGAAGTATTCTAGGTTATGTGCTGCTCCAACCTCCCCTTACTTTACGACAGTGACGAGCAGAGCCTGGGATGCTAAGTGACTTGCCCAGGATGCCCGTGACCCGGGGCCGCCACCCTCCCGGAACACTGTGCTCTTGCTGCCAAAGAAGACTCACTGTGCTTGGTGAGGGTCTCCGAAGACGACTGCTTTGAGGATAAAACAGAAATAATAAACCTACAGTGTAGAGAGAAACACCATGGAAAGCGTAGATAAATAAAAAGACGAAGAGGAAAAAGGTCACGTGATGCCACGCTGTTTTGGCTGAAGCAGAGCAGCGCTCTTACGGGATGCGCTGGAACCTGGCTTAAAACCCAGCAGTGACTGAACTTCTTGTTCTTATTGGCAGGTTCAAGGGGGTAGCGGCTGCAGTGTTTTCTGTTCGGGGAGGGCCCTTGGCCAGAGTTGCTGAGTACTCAGCGCAAGCCAGGTGATGAAGCATCTGGCAGGACCCGGAGAGAGGGAGAGCGTTTCTCCTGGCTGAATGAGGAAATGGGTTCCATGGCGGTACGGTCTGGGGATGGGGTGGTCCCTGAGACAGGTGGGTAAATCTATGGGGACATTTGCTCCGTGGGAAGGCTTGCTTGCCTCTCGTGCCCCCCCTGTACAGCTTTGTTCTCTTTCCGTGCGTCCTAAGAAAGAGCTGCTCTCGTACGCGCTTTGGCACCGATGCCTGTGCCTCCCACAGCCGATTAGAAAAATTCTTTTCAAAACTTAAGGCATAGGATTTTAGAGTGCCAGGTCTAAGGACCTTAGAGCTCAGCTAGTCACATCCGGTTGTTTAACACTTGAGGAAACTGAGGTTCTGGGATGAAAGTTGGCTCACTGAGTGCCACGTGGTAAGATACTGGCAGTGCTAAGCCTCCGACGTAGGCTTTCGGATTCCACTTGGTGTGATCTCAGGCTAGACAAACGGTACACGTGGTCTCAGCCAGCCTGGGATGGTACAAGGGAGTCAGTGCTTCTAAATGAGTAACTGGTAGCCTTAATCCCATATACATAATAATGAGCTGAAATGTACTGAGATCTTATGTGCAAGCAGTTTTACACGATCTCGTTTAATGTCACTTGACCTGTGAAGGAGGTGTTATTATTGCAGGTGTTTTACATAAGGAAACTGAGGCCTAAAGTGATGTAACTTGCCAGAATTCACACAGCCAGCAGGTAGCCGAGCGAGAATGTAAGTCTGAGGCTGAACCTTGTTGTCAGGTCATTAGATGAACAGAAAATAATCTTGTAAAATTTGTTCTGGAGTGACACGTAAGTTTTAGGCATCTTTTCCCTTTCATATTTGAATTTTTATTTATCTATTTATTTTTTAAACGTTTATTTATTGTTATTTTTTTTATGAAATTTTTTTTAACGTTTATTTATTTTTGAGACAGAGAGAGACAGAGCATGAACAGGGGAGGGGCAGAGAGAGAGGGAGACACAGAATCTGAAACAGGCTCCAGGCTCCGAGCTGTCAGCACAGAGCCCGACGCGGGGCTCGAACTCATGGACCGTGAGATCATGACCTGAGCCAAGTCGGACGCTTAACCGACCAAGCCACCCAGGCACCCCTAAACGTTTATTTTTGAGCGAGAGAGACAGAGTGTAAGCAGGAGAGGGGCAGAGAGAGAGGGAGACACAGAATCTGAAGCAGGTTTCAGGCTCTGAGCTGTCAGCCCAGAACCTGATGTGGGTCTGGAACCCATGAGCTGTGAGATTATGACCTGAGCTGATGTTGGAGGCTCAACTGACTGAGCCACCCAGGTGCCCCTATTTGAAATTTTTCTAACAATTAAAAAAATTGAGGGGTGCCTGGCTGGCTGAGTCGGTAGAGCATGTGACTTGATTTCAGGGTGGTGAGTTCAAGCCTCACAATGGGTGTAGAACTTATTTAAAGAAAACCTGACACATAGTTCACACTTGAATGTTTTATGTAAATTCATATAGGACTGAACTTAGTGTTTTGATTTCTTTTTAGATTTTATTTTTTTAAGTAATCTCTACACCCAATGTGGGGCTCAAACTCACAACCCCAAGATCAAGAGTCAAGCTCCAACGACTGAGCCAGACAGGCGGCTTAGTGGTTTAAAGCAGAAGTTCTCAAGCTCTAGTGGGCATAAGAATCACCTGGAGAGTTTCTGAAAAACCCAAGCTGCTGGCCTTTCCCCCAGAGTTTCTAATACCTCAGGTCTGGTGTGGGGCCTGAGAATTTGCATTTTTAAGTTCCCAGGGGCTGCTGGTGCTGCTGATCTAGGGACCTCACAGAGAATCACTGACTTAAAGGACTCATGCAAAAACTTTGTGTCTGCTGAATTTTCTTGCATCGAGTCTCATTTTCCAAGTTAAGTATACCTCTCGGTGAAAAGAGTCTTGTCAGGAAGTAAGGGAAACAATGTTATCACTTGATTGCCTAACTACCATTTCAAAAGGGCTGCAGAAGGGCCTTCAGTTAGGACGAATTGTCTAGCAGGCTAAAGACTTGGGCTGAAAAACACCAGCAGGAATTAATAGATCCCAGCCACATCTTCTACTCCTGCCCTACTCTCAACATACAGGATTCTGGGGGGACAAAGGGAGAATGGCTGAGCTGAGGTCACATGTCTATTCCTGAGCCAATCACCGTGGCCAGGAAAATGTGATGCTCTGATTGGCCAAACCTGAGGCACAGGCCGACTCCTAAATCAGGAAGTGAAATGAACTCCTGGAAATAATTCCACTGGGGTGCAGACGCTGTGGATGTGAGTGGTCCCTCTAGAGGAAGCCTGGGGATGAGGAACATCAGAAAAAAAGGGTAAAGTGGAGGCCAGGTGGCAAAAACACACATGCCCACCTTTCTAGTTGCTAAGCAACCTTTTACATTTTAGTTCTGGTTATGCTTATTTCCCACAAAGTTCTCCTAGCACAAGGGCTGACCTCTCTGTAGATGAGAGAGGGCCAAACCCAGGGGGTCTTGAGTGAAGTGGAAAGATCTGGGCTGGAGATTTGGGTTGTAGTTCTTTTCTGCCGTGAACTTCCTTCCCTCTGTGAGTCTGTGTTTTCTTCAGCTACAAGATGAGGAGACTGGCGAGGATCTCAGTGGGCCCTTGCAATTCTAATTAGGGTTGTGGTTCAGGGCAGTGTCACAGGCAGTGGGGCCCTCCCAGTGCCTTTCACATGATATCTCAGAAATGAAGGCAGCTTTTTCTAAACATGGGAGGTACCTGACACAGAATGACCTGGCTTACTGGAAAAAGCCTCAGATAGACTTGGCATCAGATAGACCTTTTTTTTTTTTTAATTATATTTATTTATTTTTGAGAGCAAGGGAGCATGCACACGTGACCGGAAGAGGGGCAGAGAGAGGGAGACAGGATCTGAACCAGGCTCTGCGCTGACAGCACACAGCCCCATGTGGGGCTGGAACTTACCAACCCTGAGATCATGACCTGAGCCGAAGTCAGATCCTTAACTGACTGAGCCACCCAGGCGCTCCTCAGAGAGACTTGATTCCTGTGTGACCCAGGCGAGTTAGAGTAGCCCCTCTGAACCTCCCTATAGAAAGTGGAGTTAATCCAAGTGGAGACAATCCACACTTGGTCTCAAAGGTTGTTGAGGTTGAGAAGATGCATGTGAAAGTGCTTTGTAAACCTTCGAGCGTGGTGCAGATGACAGGCCCACCGACCCAGGGCTCTTGCCTCCCAGGCTGGCATGCTTGAGGGACTCAGTGCTCCTGAGTGAAGGCTAACGCTCACATTCAGTGGGCACCAGCCCTTCCACAAGGCACGTCTGATACTTGCAGAGGTCTTATATTTGCTATTCTGCCCACGAGTGCCCCATCGGGTGGTAAATTCAGGCCACTGGAAGCCTCCCCTAATGACTCTACCCAAGTAATCCCCACCACCCACCAGTTTCCTTCTCTCTCTCTGCCTCCATTTGTTTCCTTCACAGCGCGTATTGCAATTCCTATTTATCACTGTGGTCATTTAGCTGCGTATTGGCTTAGCCCCACGACACTGTAAGCTCAGGACAGCAGGGAAAGTACCTTCCTGTTGTATGCCCAGCATGTATGTACTCAATCAGTACTTTTTTTTTTTTTAATTTTTAAATGTTTTTGTTTTATTTTTGAGAGAGAGCTAGTGGGAGAGGGGCAGAGAGAGAGAGGGAGACACGGAATTGGAAGCAGGCTCCAGGCTCTGAGCTGTCAGCACAGAGCCTGACACGGGGCTCGAACTCACGAACTGTGAGATCATGACCTGAGCCAAAGTCGGAGGCTTAACCGACTGGGCCACCCAGGCGCCCCTATTTCTTGAATCAAAGAACAAATGCAAAACGTTAGAGGCCTGTCCCTGTGACTTCTTTGGATTTTCCTCAAAGGTGCCATCCTGTGAACCGGTAGCTCTCGGCACCTTGTGTGAGCCAGGAATGGCGAGAAATGCTGGCGGTGCCGGGGTCTTCCCAGACTGGTAGGGAGCGGGCTGCCCTGCCCCCGTCCCTTGACCTTGAGCATGCATGCCCTTGCCTTCCCACATATCCATGGGGACCCGTGTCTGGGCCCTAAAGCTCTCCTGAAATGATTTTCAGAAAAGGTTCTGATGAAGTCAGGTACACTGGTGAAGGAGAACACTCTTTTTCATAACAAACAATAAACCACGACACTTGAGATGACAAGGATTTTTGTGATACTTCCCACAGGACTATGTATTTTGTAGGGCCTAGTGCAAAATGCAAATATGGGCTTTTAAAAAATTCATTAAGAATGTTGAGATTGTAACAACAGAGCATTAAACCAAGTGCAAGGAAGTCCCCCTACACCCGCCTTTTTTTTTTTTTTTTTTTCCTAAAGTAGGCTTCGCATTCAGCACAGAGCCCAGTGCAGGGCTTGAACTCATGACCCTGAGATCAAGACCTGAGCCAAGGTGCTTGACTGACTGAGCCCCCCAGGGGCCCCATGCCAGGACCCTCCTAAGTGAGAGTTGCACACCCATGAGCCGGACCCTGCTTGCTGCCTTCAGAGTCTAGTGAGGAGATGAGTTTGGATTCTCCGGGCTGGCCTGCTGTTTGTGGACACTGTGGCTTCCAAAGACCCTTTTTCCATCAGCTCAAGAATGATACTGATTCCAGACAGGACTCTCAGCAACCAGGATACGCCACTCGCCCAAGAAGCTGCCGCTGCTCCTTACCCCCAGATTTACCCCCAGACTCCGTGGTTTCCAGCTAAGCCACTTGACTCAGAGCAGAGCCAAGTTTATTTATTTATTTTTTTATCTAGTAGCTTAAGGAAGCAGGAAAGTTGTTTTTGAAAAACTCCCTAGAGGGGCGCCTGGGTGGCGCAGTCGGTTAAGCGTCCGACTTCAGCCAGGTCACGATCTCGCGGTCCGTGAGTTCGAGCCCCGCGTCGGGCTCTGGGCTGATGGCTCAGAGCCTGGAGCCTGTTTCCGATTCTGTGTCTCCCTCTCTCTCTGCCCCTCCCCCATTCGTGCTCTGTCTCTCTCTGTCCCAAAAAATAAATAAACGTTGAAAAAAAAATTTTTTTAAAAAAAGAAAAACTCCCTAGAAGGTAAACATGACGAATGATGACATTCTTTCATTGTTTACAGCAACACACTGGCATGGAGGGGGTTCGCGTTGCCACCACAAGCTGCTGTTTACCTGTCCTCCGCACACCGCACGCCTACAGCAAGCAAGTGACACAGCCTCCTTCCCGGGGCCCCACCTTCAGGAATGTGGCCTTATTTTAGAGGAGGGGAGAGGCGGGGAGAGGATGGGCGAGGGCAGACTTAGGTGGAATGGGAGGGTATACTGGCTTATGTTTCCTGAAAGCCACCGAGGGAAACTCAAAACTATATACATCAAATTATCCAATCAATATATATTTTAAATAAATGAACATAGCTGTGTATTCAGTTGATTTTATTTCAGAACAGGTAATACATTCTTATGGTTCAAAACTCCAAAGTTACAAGAATGTTTATGGTGAAAAATCTTCTCGGCTCCCCTGCCCCTGAGGGTAGACATTACAATTCGTGGGGTTTTGTTTTTTGTTTTTTTTTTTTTTGCACCCCGGTAGAAATACTGTTTGCATAAATGAGCACATATGAACACACCCTCCCACCCTGTTTTTTTTTTTTCCCCTCCCCACTGATCACACACTTTAACACTGTCCTGTACTTTGCTTTTTTCACTAAAGATTATATCCAGGAAATCTTTCTGCCTCAGTTCACAAAGAGCTTCCTTGTTCTTTTCTAAGTATGCATAGTATCTTCATTGTGTAACTGTGTTGTAATTTATTTAACCACGTGGACGTTTAGGCTCCTCCAGGCTTTTGTTATTACAAACAGGGTGTAATAAGCGATTTTGACCAGTGTGGTTCAGAGTTTCCCTTGGTTCCGTTGGGGAAAATGGAAGTCAGATTCGCCCTCCCAATTTCTTTTTCGGTCAGAGTCAAGGGCATGTGCATTTCCAGATCTAATGGAGTGGAATGGATACCACCATTCAACCTTCTGTGAATTTCCACAAGTATTTATTGAGTGCCCACTTTGTGCTAACACTCTTGCAAAACACTCGGGATACTCCAGTGCCATGACAGTCCCTGCTCTTCTGGGGAGACAGTCTGGTTAGGGGCTGAGGGAGGAGACCTATGATCAATCAACAAGAAGCCCAAATGAGGCACCTGGGTGGCTCAGTTGGTTGAGCATCTGACTTCGGCTCAGCTCATGATCTCACGGTTCGTGGGTTCGAGCCACGCATCAGGCTCTGTGCTGACAGCGCGAAACCTGCATGGGATTCTCTGTCTTCCTCTCTCCCTGCCTGTTCCCTACCCATGCTCGCTCTCTCTCAAAAATAAATAAATAGGGGCGCCTGGGTGGCGCAGTCGGTTAAGCGTCCGACTTCAGCCAGGTCACGATCTCGCGGTCCGTGAGTTCGAGCCCCGCGTCGGGCTCTGGGCTAATGGCTCAGAGCCTGGAGCCTGTTTCCGATTCTGTGTCTCCCTCTCTCTCTGCCCCTCGCCCGTTCATGCTCTGTCTCTCTCTGTCCCAAAAATAAAATAAACGTTGAAAAAAAAATTTTTAATAAAAAAAATAAATAAATAAATAAATAAATAAACATTAAAAAAAATACCTCAAGTGCTGTGATGGGGTGTGTGTGGAGGGCACCACTTAAATGGGGACTAGGAACAGCCTCTCTTGGATCACTGAGCTGTACTTGGGGGGATGGTACCAGGCGAGATTAAAAATTAAGCCTCAGACTTCAAATTTGTGTGGTTTGTACAGCTCTTTCAGACTTTCCCCATCGTTTGGCTGGTTGCCTAAGTAGTAGGGATTACTCTCGTAGGGCAGAGAGGTTTGGAGACATTTTCTTGTTTTCTCTCTCTCTATTCTGTTTTTGCAAAAGAGAAAATCGTCTTCACCTAGCGGCTCCACAGGAGGGTTACCCTTTGCGCCGTCTGAAGAGGTCAGCCCACAGAGCAGCAGTGGAGGCCAGATCTGGAGAGGCCTCAGCCTTTGTAACTCAGGCCACCTGAGCTAGAGTTCTCATCCAGTCCAAGCGGCCCACAGTCTGCAGAAATGGAGTCTTGTGGTGGCGGCCGCTCGGCTGGGAGGATCCAGATGGTTCTTCAGGCTCACCCCCGTCAGCCTTCTGATTTGGATGCTCCCGGAGCTGGGAGCACTGAAGTGAAGGAAGTATTAACGGGTAGCAAATGTTGATGGGGATCCTGGGCACGGAAGCTGGCGATCTTTCCTTCGTTTGAGGATGATATTGAACACTTTGAGCTGGCCGTCCGGCACCAGCCCTGGCTAATCTGGCTGCTGTGCTGAATGGGTGCTTCTCTCCCACTCTCTGCCCTGACCCACACTCTCCTGCATCCTGTCCATCAGCAAGGCAGGCAATTCCTTACTGTTCTTGCCCCTGAAATCCTTCCCATCCTTCAAGTCCCAGCCATGAAGCCCCCCACCTCCCTTATAGCCTGCTTTAAAGACTTCAGGGCAGGTCACGCATTGTCTTTATTCCCTACAGGGTCCTTTGGGGCAGAAACCTTGACACCCGGGCCCAGTTCTGTTGCCCCTCCCCACCCTGATCCTGGCACAATACAGCCTTGTCCGTAGTAGGCCTTCAGCACACACGTGTTGTCCGCAGAGTAAAAGCACTGCCCTGGTTTGTAAGACGACACTCTGTCCATAAACGAGGGAGCCGGCAATGTTAGGAATGGCGATTAGCACATTGTTGTTACTTGAAGTTGTTCTAGTGGGTCTATTTCCCATCCAAGTCAGCACTGCCTTGTTTTCTATTTTGGGTCCTATTTCAGCAGAATGATTAAACAAAGGGGAAATCATCAAAAACCACAGCAGAGCCTGATGGGGCGGAGGGAAAAGGCAGAACAGAGCATGTGGGGTTGAGGGGAGGGTGATAAAAATACAGTCAGGGGGTGGGAGTCCGAGAGACGGGGTGGCCCAGACTGAAGCCCGAGAAAGCAGCGCATGTAAAATGGGGCCATGTGGCAGAGCCTTTGGGGAAAGAGCTCTATGAGAAGGGGGGCCGAAGTCCAAATAACTTCACCCTGGGAACCAGTCAACTGTCCTGACTTGTGAGAGAGGGAAGCCAAAATTGCTCCAGAATTTTTTTTTTTTCCTGGAAAGAAGCATGAACAGAAATTCCAGCTGAAGGGCCAGTCCCCCCTTCTCCTTCCGTTCCTAGGGCTGGGCATATGGCTCCTGTCTCTGGACAAGGGAACCGCTTGTGTGCATTCCTTCCCTGGGCTGCTGGGAGAGGGCGTCTGGTCCCCACATTTTCCTCCCCTGGACGGAGGGGGCTGACCTCAGATTCTCCCCGTTGCAGAGTCTGGTTCCACAGTGGGTCACTGGAGTGTCCCAGCAGGGAATCTTTGATGTGGAAGAGACCCAGCAGGACCAGGGGCCCACAGCACCCATGGGAGACCCAGGAACCTAAAGTGGCCTGGGGCAGGGAAGGAGGGAATGAGAGAGAATGAGGCCTGCTTGCTTCTGGAGCGTGGGCTCCTGCGAGATTTTTACCAGCCTTGGTCACAGGTCCAAAGCTCCTGGTGAGGCACCGTGTATTCCACATTCTCTCCTTCAGAGACTGCAGGGCTGTGCTGTGGCCACTTGCCACATATGGCTAGGAGCACTGCAATGTGGCTGGTCCAAGTGGAGATGTGCTTTAGGTATAAAACATACCCGAACTTGGAAGTCTTTGTATGGAAAGAGAACGTAAACTATCTTGTTAATAATTTTCATGTCGATTACGTATGGAAATGGTGATGTTTGGACATACTGAGTTAAACAAAATGTATCAGTGACATTAATTTCACCTGTTTTTTCTTTTTTCTTTTTTTAATTTACATCCAAGGTAGTTAGCATATAGTGCAACAATGATTTCAGGAGTAGATTCCTTAATGCCCCTTACCCATTTAGCCCATCTCCCCTCCCACAACCCCTCCAGCAACCTTCAGTTTGTTCTCTGTATTTAAGAGTCTGTTATGTTTTCCCCCTGCCTCTGTTTTTTTATTATTTTTGCTTCCCTTCCCTTGTGTTCATCTGTTCTGTGTCTTAAAGTCCTCATATGAGTGAAGTCATATGATATTTGTCTTTCTCTGACTGATTAATTTCACTTAGCATAATACCCTCTAGTTCCATCCATGTAGTTGCAAATGGCAAGATTTCATTCTTTTTGATTGCCAAGTAATACTCCATTGTGTGTGTGTGTGTGTGTGTGTGTGTGTGTGTGTGTGTGATAAAGAAGATGTGGTATACCACATCTTCTTTTTTTTTTTTTTTTTTAATTTTTTTTTTTTCAACGTTTGTTTATTTTTGGGACAGAGAGAGACAGAGCATGAACGGGGGAGGGGCAGAGAGAGAGGGAGACACAGAATCGGAAACAGGCTCCAGGCTCTGAGCCATCAGCCCAGAGCCTGACGCGGGGCTCGAACTCCCGGACCGCGAGATCGTGACCTGGCTGAAGTCGGACGCTCAACCGACTGCGCCACCCAGGCGCCCCTACCACATCTTCTTTATCCGTTTCTCCATCGATGCCCATTTGGGCTCTTTACTTTGGCTATTGTTGATAGCACCGCTATAAACATCAGAGTGCATGTGCCCCTTCGAAACAGCACACCTGTATCCCTTGGATAAATAAATACCTAGTAGTGCAATTTCTGGGTCGTAGGGTAGTTGTATTTTTAATATTTTGAGGAAGCTCCATACTGTTTTCCAGAGTGGCTGCACCAGTTTGCATTCCCGCTAGCGGTGCAAAAGGGTTCCCTTTCCTCCACATCCTGGCCAACATCTGCTTTGCTTGAATTGTTAGTTTTAGCCATTTTGACAGGTATGAGGTGGTATCTCATTGTGGTTTTAGTTTGTATTTTCCGGATGATGAGTGACGTTGAGCATTTTTTCATGTGTTTGTTAACCATCTGGATGTCTTCTTCAGAGAAGTGTCTATTCATGTCTTTTGCCCATTTCTTCACTGGATTATTTGTTTTCTGGGGAGTTGAGTTTGATAAGTTCTTTATGCATTTTAGATGCTAACCCTTTATCTAATAGGTCGTTTGCAAATATCTTCTCCCATTCCGTCGATTGCCTTTCAGTTTTGCTGATTGTTTCCTTCGCTGTGTAGAAGCTTTTTATTTTGATGAGGTCCCAGGAGTTCATTTTTGCTTTTGTTTCCCTTGCCTCTGGAGACGTGTTGAGTACGAAGTTGCTGTGGGCAAAATCAAAGAGGTTTTTGCCTGCTTTCTCCTCGAAGATTTTGATGGCTTCCTGTCTTACATTGAGGTCTTTCATCCATTTTGAGTTTATTTTTGTGTCTGGTGTAAGAAAGTGGTCCAGGTTCATTCCTCTGCAGGTCGCTGTCCAGTTTTCCCAGCACCACTTGCTGAAGAGACTGTCTTTCTTCCGTTGGATATTCTTTCCTGCTTTGTCAAAGATTAGTTGGCCATATGTTTGTGGGTCCATTTCTGGTTTCTCTATTCTGTTCCATTGATTTGAGTGTCTGTTTTTGTGCCAGTATCACCTGTTTCTTTTTTCAATGCAGCTACCAGAAAATTTGAAATTACATATGTGGTTTGCATTCTATTTCTGTTGGCTGGTGCTGGTCTACAGTGTCTGTGTCTTAGGCTGGGGATAGGTCTGCAGGGGCCTGGGAAAATTTTAAACTGGAAGGTGTCACCGGTTTAAATATTTTTAAAAATACACCATTTACTGGTTCAGTCATCGGTGACTAATAAAAATCAGGGGTCATAGGGAGAAAGGGGTTCTGTCACATTTACTGTGCCCCAAATCTGGAAGAGGACCCCTAAGAGAGTAGAGCTCAGTGTTCATTCTACACTTATCCAAGTGCTTTTCCATGTGCATGTTCTAGGGGGCTGGGGATCCAGCAGGGAACAAAGCAAAGACTCCTCTCATGGAAAGGATAAGACAGGAGATAGAAATACATAGTCTCAGTGCATTGAAGAAATGCAGGAAAAGACACAGCATGTTAGCAGAGGATGATTGATAGGGAGAAAAGCAAAGCAAAGCAGAGCGTTTGGAATTTGAATATGGTGGTCAGAGGAGGCCTCGTGGAGAAGGTGACATCAGAGCCAAAACTTAAGGAGGTGAGGGAGTGAACTCTACAGTGAACTTGGAGAGGAGCATGCCAGCAGAGCAGCCCAGAGTCTGGAGTGTTTGGGGACAGCAAGGGGCCAGTGTAGCTGGTGTGGAGTGCACAGGAGGAGGGTGGAGGGAAGACAGTCAGGAAAATGGCTGTGAGAAGACCGTTTAGAGCCTTGCAGACCATGGCAATGCCTTTGCCTTTTACTCTTTGCCCTTGGAGAGGAACAGGGTCATTGTGGCTGCTGAGTAGAGATAGATTCCAGGAGCCACAGATGGAAGCAGGAAGCCACTTAGAAGACTGGCCATCAATTAGGGTGAGATGAAAAGGTGGCTCCACCGGGGTGGCCAGAGTGCAGATGAATGAGGAGAGTTGCCTGGTGGCCCTCTGGGTTTTCTTTCCTCATCCTGTAGCCGAGATGGCTCTATTCCTGAGGCAGGGACAGCTGGCTCTCCACTTAACACACCCAGTGCTTTCCTCCCCGCCCCCTCCTCCCTAGTTGTGGAGCTCACCAGCTCTGGCCCGCCTCGAATGTTTGCACTGTCAAGGCCTCTGCTCTCCCTCTGGCTGGTTTCTTCTCCTCATTCAGGTCTCAGTGCAGATGTCACCCCTCCGAGGGCCCTTCCCCCACCATTGCCTCAAGGAGCCCCTTCCCCATCTATGTTAGCCTGTTCACTTCTTAGCCTTAGTCGGTGGCTGAAAGGATCCCTTAATTTATTTGTTTGCTCCATTGTCTCTCCCCAGCCCTTGAGAATGAGGGCTCGGGCTCCGGCTCTTCCTGTCCCCAGTGCCAAGGACAGTGCCGAGAGGGTGGTTAGCACTTACCGCGCCTACTGCAACCGGCTAGAGGTCTGTCTTGCCCCTTAAACTTGAGGGAAGGAGGCAATAAGTCATATGGATTCTGGTGCTCCGTAGACTGGGTTTGCCTACTTGCAACGTGCCCTTGGGCAACTTCATCTCTTTAAACCTTGGTTTTACCATTTGTAAAATGGAGGTAATATGTGTATCTACCTCATAAGGGTGTTTTAAGGAGTGGCAGGATGCATATAAATTGCTTCGCCCAGCACCTGGCACGATTATAATTATTATAAGTGCTAACAATTGACCATATCATTCTTGTTCTCCCACTCTCTAATTTTCTGTCAAATGTTCGAACTCCATTTTCCCTTAATCAAACAGTCTAGAACAGTGCCTTCCGGTGGAACTCGCTTCAAGAACTTAGATATTCTATGTCTGCGCTATATTCAATATAGCGGTCACTAGTCCCCTGTGGCTTTGTGCACTTGCTATGCGGTCTGGTGTGATCCAGGAGCTGATTTTTAAACTTGATTTAATTTTCATTAATTTAAATTTACATCTAAATAGCCACAGGTGGCTAGTAGCTAGCCATAGCTATACCATACTGAACAACACAGCGCTAGAAACTGTGAGGGATAGGAAGAAAAAGCTTTTCCTTTAGTGAAAAACATTTGGCAGAATTTTAAATGAATGCAGTACTGTTTAAGGATTCTTTACAGATCTAAATTTACTGGATCCGATTTGGAATACAAGCATATATCACATAGACTTTATGGTAAGGATGGTTAAATATATGAAATGTTGCAATGGTTAAATATATGAAAATCCTTAACAAAAAGGGACCTTTCATTCCCTCTCTTCTCCTCCACTGTCTCCTTCCTCTTCTCCAAATCCAATTATTCTGTGTCCTTCCTGTTTTTCTCTTTTCTTTCTGGGGCCTCCAGCCTCTGGCTGGAGCTGAGAGCAGCCTCAGTGGATGGAGGGTGGACAGGGGGTCCTGATTCATTTCCCTTGTGTTGTCCAAAAATGCCCCAGCACCGTCTCAGGACTTCCCGGACCTAAGAGAGGGTGGCCATTTAGGCCATTCGTTAGAGTCAGGTAATTAAGAACAGTGCAGGAGAATCCAGTTGGAAAATCATGAATTTTCGAGCTGGGAGGTTCCTTAGCGATGGTCTGGTCCAATCTCTTCATTTTATAAATAAAGACATAAAAACCCAGAGAGGAGAGTGACTTCACCAAGACCCAGGATTCCTGACCCCCGCCCTGTGCTGGTTCTAGAACTCCCAGTGGAAGAGTCCACATATTTTTCCAATTCTTTTTCTTAAAAACACAAGCGATTAAAACTCAGCTACGCTAACCCAAACCAGACTTTTACATTTTGTTTTCCTACTCCTGAGCCTTTTAGACAGATCTCAGTAAAAATGTGTGGTCTCAATGTACGGGGAAAACATTAAAGATATTCTCCGAGTTTCCTTTTGAAGAATGACTCCATTCTGGAAATGTGGGCATCACGTGTAAAATCCTTATTATAAACGAAAGTACTGAATCTTGCCTAGCTACTGTAATTTATTTGGTGTGTTTGCTTTTTAGAAAAACAGCACATGTCTGAATGTTGGTGGCAAACTACTGACCAAAGTACAGCAAGAGTTCTCACTTCATTTTCAAAGCAACCAAGCAGAGCATAACAAGTTGTTTCTCATATTCCACGTTCATCTGATATGGAAAATAGCTTTTAACAAACAACAGGCAGAGGAGTGGAATGTTTCTCCTAGCAGTTAGATATTGGTGTCCTTAGTGGCAAAATGTTAAAGCTTTCGAGTACAGTGATGGTTCTGACGCTTGGAAGCTGTTTAAGCTTGGGCAAGTGACTTAACCTTTCTGAGTCTGTTTCTTCATCTTGTAAAACGGGGTTAATAATAGAACCTACCTCAAAGATGAGCTGTAAGAATTAAAAGAGAATCTACGTAAAGCTTATAGTGTAGTACCCGACATGCACAGCAAGCCTACAGTCCTCATTTACTTACTATTACTATTGGGAGATAATGTGAGCTTTGCAAATTAAGTGCTATGCAAATGAAAACTATTAATTTTTTTTAAAAGTGTATTTATTTCTTTTGAGAGAGAGAGTGTGTGAATGCACGCGTGCACATGAGTGGGGAGGGGCAGAGAGAGAGGGAGAGAGAGAGAATCCCAAGCAGGCTCCATGCTGTCAGTACAGAACCCGGTGTGGGAGACCAACTCACAAACCGTGAGATCATGATCTGAGTCGAAACCAAGAGTCAGACACTTAACCGACTGAGCCACCCAGGCGTTTTGCAAATGAAAATTATTTTAATTCTACTGCTATTTTGAAAAGCATTTTATTTATAACAAGGACCTCAGATTCTTTAAGGGAAAATTTGAAAATAAAGAAAAATATGGCCTAAATAAAGATCACCCCTAATGTTACCATTCAAATGCGATCTCTGACACTTCTATTTTTTTAGGCACGGTGTAGTTTTATCTTGTATATGTCATTTAAAATTGGATTTCTGCCTTTAATATTATTTCACTATCTTCACGTTGCTTGTTAGAACAAATTTATTGCCCACTCAAAGCAAGCTTAAGAGGCTTCATGCATATCCTTCTCCTACTGAATGCCCCTCCCCTTCTTCCAATTTACCTTTGCATTTTTATGGATCTCTGTACCTTGTCTAACGTCCCTTTTGGAGTTAGCAGGGTAGACATCAATCCTGACTGCACAGTAGAAGCATCAGGAGAGCTTTAAAAAAAACCACTAATACTCAAGCAACATCCTGATTTTATCAACATTCTTAGGGATGGGATGGGCATCAGTATTTTTTAAAAAGCTCCCCAAATGTTTGTTTATGTAAAGAAAGAAAGAAATACATAATTCTATAATTTTCTATATCATTTTTGCATATCTTTCCTAAATACGTACTGTTTTCTTTTTAAACTCAAAAAAATCCTAAATTTTTGTGGTATTACTGCCAAAAATGCACAGCTGGAATCTAATCATTAGGAACCATCCAACAAACCCAAATAAAGGAATATTCTACAAAATATCTGGCCTGTATTCTTCAAAAATGTCGATGTCTTAAAAGACAAAGAACATTTTTGAAACTAGTCCAGAGTAAAGGAAACTAAAGAGACATGATAACTGAATGTAAAATGGAATGCGGATTTTCTTCTGCTCTAGCGATTACTGAAATAATTTGAGAAATTTGAATAAAGTCTGAAGATTTGAAAGTAATATCATATCATCATTAATAAAAGATTGAGGGATAAAAGGGCTTCGTGTCTAATTTAGTCTCCAAGATTCAGAAAAAAATATATGTAGTAGATATATATATATGTGTGTGTGTGTGTGTGTGTGTGTGTGTGTGTGTGTGTGTGTGTGTGTCTGTATATACATGGAGAGAGAAAGAGACACAGAGAGACTCAGGAGAGAAAACGAAGCAAATTAGGTTAAGTGTTAACATTTGGGGAATCTGGGTGAAGGATATAGTGTAAGTTTTCTTGCAAATTTTTCATAAGTTTGAAATTATGTCAAAATAAATAATTAAAAAACAAAAACCAAACCCTGGGGCGCCTGTGCGGCTCAGGCAGTTAAGTGCCCAACTCTTGATTTTGGCTCAGGTCATGATCTCACAGTTTGTGAGTTCCAGCCCCAAGTCAGGCTCCATGCTGACAGCACCGAGTCTGTCTGGGATCCTCTCTCCCTTTCTCTCTATCCCTCCTCTGCTCGTTCATGCACTCTCTCTCTCAAAATAAATACATGAATTAAAAAAAAAATCCTGAATTCTTATAAGGACCTAAAAAAGGAACAGAATAGGGACAGAATTTTAAAATGCAAAAAAAACCACTTTTTGTTTTTGTTTGTGTAATTATAATCCATCGCTACATGGAGAGACATTTTACTTAAGAGATTGTTCTCAGAACATAGGTGAGGGAGCTCTGGGCTTGTTTTAAGTAGAAGCTGATTTGAGGATCTAACAAATGCTGACAGTACCTCCGATAGAGGGCGGTGCAACCTTAGGAAGAATAAATCACATCACACGGGTTTTGGGTAACATTACCTAAGGTAGATTCTAAAGTGTTAACAAATGGAACAGAGGCATTGAGAATCATAGAGCTGAATTCTATCTACATCCCATTTTACAGATGAGCAAACTGAGACTCAAAGAGGGATAATAACCACTTGCCCAAGTCATAGTCATAAGCAGCACAACTGTCTTGCAAATAATGGCCATAGCTATCATTCATTCGAGGCTTACTGTATGCCAGGCACAGAATGTACTAAGCACTTTATATGCGTAAGCTCTTTAATCACGCGCCCACCTCCCGCCCCCCCCCCCCCTTTTTCAACCTGAAGTTGAGGCTCAGAGAAGTCAGTAAGTTATCTGACGTCACTAATGAATGAGATTCTGGCTGTGCTCATAGCTAACATGCCATTCTGTCCTGCAATTTTGCTGGGATGCCTACCCTTAAAGAATCGATCACCTAAAAGGGGTACAGAACACAGTCGTCGAAAGAGAAATCTTGGTGCCTGTTGATAGATGTGCACACACAAGGATCCAGAGATTCAGTGAAGGAAGAAAATTCCTGGGACTGAGGAAAGCAGAAAGGGGAGGGGCCACTGAAATGGCAGGCCGTGTGTGGCCTGTGGAAATCGACAGGTTTGGAGGTGGGGAAGAGAAGGCAGAGAGGAGAGGTAGAGACAAAGTAGGGAAAGGAGCATAACGTCTTGTTGGGGAAGGCAGTGAGTCTAAAATCTTGACTTCTCTCCTTGCTACCCTATGTTAGCCTCTAACGAATCCATCCGCTAGTCTTGTTAGTTCTGCTTCCAGAAACATCTGTGATGTCTCCACTTGTCTCCATCTGCACTGCCCCCCCACCCCCGCCCGGCTCAAGCCACATCTCTCCTCACCTTGACTCTTCGAAAACCTTCTCACTGGTTCCCTGCTTCTTTTCTCGTACCAGCCACAATTCATTCTCCAGACTACAGCCACAGTCATCTTTTGAAACCTATGTCAGGCCATGTCACTCTCCCGTGAACATCTTCGAATGGCTTCTGTGCACTTAGAACAGAAGCCAAACTCCTCACAAGGCTCTGCTTGAGCTGGCCCCTGCCACCTCCCTGACCTCATTTCCTACCAACCTCTCCCTTGCTCACGTTGCCTGGGCCACACTGGCCGTCTCTCCCCGAGAACACACGTGAAGCTTGTTGCCACCTACATACAGCCTTTGTGCTTTTGCTGCTCCTTTTGTCCAGAACACTTTTCTTCCAGGTTGCCACGTGGCCGTGCCCTTCTCCACGGTCCCCCAGTGGAGTGGGGTCTGAAAGAGAACCAGAAATGGGACCCCATGGACCGAGGGGGCGGGATGTCCTGATTCTGCAGTCACGGTTTGCGAGCGACATCATTTGACTCAGTCTTTAAAGGGTTAACAATCAGGTCAGGGGATTTCAGAGTTTCAAAGTCTTAGCCCCAGATGGGACCCAGTCCACATCTTTTCATTCTACAGATAAGGAAAACATGAGATTAGAGCTGGGAAGTGACTTGCCCGAGGCCAGAAGGCCAAAAGAGCTTCCTCTGTCTTCTGGAAACACTTCATCTCTTGAGTTAGGTTTCTTCCCTTAGAAAACGCAGAGACAAAGTCTTCTGCACAAGATCCAATAAATATTGTGAAAGGGCTTTGAGAACTGGGAAATGAGGGACTCAGGTGGTATTTTATTATTATCTGGCCGTAACTGCCAGCTTGGCTTTCGCTGGGGCCCAGACTGATTCTTTTAAAAAACTTGTATTGGGGCGCCTGGGTGGCTCAGTCGGTTGAGCGTCCGACTTCGGCTCAGGTCATGATCTCACAGTTTGTGGGTTTGAGCCCCGCCTCTGGCTCTGTGCTGACCGCTTGTTCAGAGCCTGGAGGCTGCTTCAGATTCTGTACCTCCTTCTCTCTCTGCCTCTCCCCTGCTCTCGCTTTGTCTCACTCTGTTTCTCAAAAATAAATAAATGTAAAAAAAAAATTAAAAAAAAAAACAAAAAAAACTTTTATTGAGTGCCTACTAATGCAGGTCCTGGTCTCAGCACTGGAGACACTGCAGATGACAAAGCCCTGACAATTTAGAGCCCTCACAGTATTTACACTGGGGGACATGCGTGTGCACGCTCACACGTGTGTGTGTGCATGTGTGTTCTGTGGTGCTAAGTGCTGTGGAGAAAAATAAAGCAGGCGAGGGCCATGGGGATTTGCCAGAGGTGGGAGAAGGGCTGGAATTACAAATGGGGCTGGGTGGGATGTCAAAGAGGGCCTCTCAGAGGGGGTGACCCAGATTCTGGATTACGTTTAGCACAGGGAAGGGAGAACTTTTAAAATGGAAAAAAAAAGGGGGGGTTTTGTTTTTTGTGTTTTATTTTTTTGAGAAATGTATTTGTTTTGGGGCAACAGATTCTCTGACTTTGCTGGGGTCTGCATAGATGACCATCCAACACTGCCTCGGAGCAAAGTCTGCAAAAGTGAAACCTTTGCCATCGGCACCCATCAGGTGCAACTTTCTGCTTCCTTCTCACAAACCAAACCCAAGCGAACGCCTTCAGCAGTTAGCAGCGGTAATTTGCATAAAGGCTGATCCTTAAATCTTCTCTGAGTAGTTTGGGAAGGGGGCAGGCGCTGACATGGCTGAGCCCTACTGTGTGCTAAGTGTAGTGCTAGGCTCCTCTGTACCCCATTTCATTCTATCCTCCAGGCAGCCTTATGAGTGGGATACTATTGTTCCCATTTTGTAGATGAGGAAACTGAGGCTCGGAGTGCCCATATGAATTGCCCCACATCAGCACAATGGGGAAGTGACAGACCAGAGACCAGGTCAGCTGGCTTCATATCCTGTGCTCTCTCTGTGACATCACCGTTCCTTTCCGGGACTCTGAGCTGGAGTGGTTTTGAAAGCAACTACTGAACTCTTTCCCAGAAGAAATTCGGAAATGACATGTCCAGCTCCTTCGTTTTGTGGATCGAATGAGCTGACGATACGAATGTGTCTGAACACCCCAGCACCTGTGCAATGGATGTTGGTTTCCTGTCCTTGCAGATTAGAAACCAGAGCTTTAGAGATATGCCCAGGTTACTTGCCATGAGGTAACACAGCAGGTAGCAAACCTATCCTCTAAGGTAGTCTCTGGGCTTCTAGATCTTTTCACCACCCTCTGAGCCACATAAGGCTTAGAGGTCAAGGGCTGTATTGTCAATGAAGAAGAGAAAGAGGAAGAATGGTCAGGCCTACGGAGGCCTGGAGGAAACTGAGGAGAAAGTCTGGAAGTCCTCTGCCCCCCACACCCCTGTCCCCTGCCCCTGCCCCTGCCCCTCATCTCCCTAGATAGGGAGGGATGGGGATGCAAGAGAACACCTCTCTGGATGGCTTTTCTTCAGATTTACAGTCACACAGTATTTATTCAGCCCTACTGGGTGCCAGGCACTCAACCCCAACCCTTCAGGCACTGGCAGGTCAGTGAGTGGCCGAGAAGCACACACACCCTGAAATCTGAGAGTTAAGTGCTACCTGGTCCGCTCCAGGTGCTGTGGGAGCTCAGGAAATACGGGGTTGAGTGATGGCTTCAAGGCCACAGGGCTGGGGGGGCTTCCTGTGATGTCTTCACATGGTGACGTGTCTGGCAGAAATTCCCTGAAAATATCCACTCCCGTGTGTGTCAGTGAGCAGCGACCTTTTAAGGCTTCCATGAAAATGGTTATTACAGGCGAATGGCTGGGGTGGGTGGGGGCTTGGGGCCACTAGCAGGGAGCAGCCACAAGCCTGTGGGGGTTGCCGAAGTCACCACTGCGATTTGGCTCTCACTTACGCTGCACAGACTCGCATCTGTTGTTACATGGGATTTGGCTTTCAAAGTGCTTTCCTCTGAGAGGCAGGGCGGTGGGGGGCAGTGAGGGCGGCAGGCCAAACGGGCTGGTTGCCTTGGCTTGGCCTACAGGGGGTGAACCGAAGCAGCAATGATAATGGCAATACGGGATATTTAAAGGGTCTACCTGCAGGGGTCGGGCTACATCTTGGGTGTGTGTGTGTGTGTGTGTGTGTGTGTGTGTGCACGCGCGCGTGGCCTCATGTGTCTCCCACTGAGTGCCTTGGTCAGAGGCCAAGGGGGCGGGGCTAAATCAGGAGGAGGTGTAGCTCACATTGAATCTTCCCAGTACCCAGTCAGCTCACTTGATTTTTCTTCCCATTTCAAGGATGAGGCTCAAGAGGCTCAGGGAACTTCAAGGTCACACAGCCTGTAAAGATTAGAACTCAAGCCTGTCTAGGCTCCATTTTCCCATCTGTACAAGGTGTGTGTGTGTGGGGGGGGGGGACGACTTAATTTCTTCTTTCTATTTTATTTTTTTTATTAAAAAAAATTTTTTTTTTTAGTTTATTTATTTTGAGTGAGAGAGAGAGAGAGAGCACAAGCAGGGGAGGGGCAGTGAGAAAGGGAGACAGAATCCCAAGCAGGCTTGGTGCCATCAGCTCGCAGCCCAGTGTGGGGCTCGAACCCACAAACTGCGAGATCATGACCTGAGGTGAGATCAAGAGTTGGATGCTTAACTGACTGTGTCACCCAGGTGACCCTCTTCTTTCTATTTTAATGAGAAAATGCTATGGAGGAGGTCAGGGGAGGGGAGTGGGAGGGAGGGATGCTGGCAGTTTCCATTTGTAGGAGTAAATGTTCTACACTTTTGGAGCTCTCTTCATTTTCATCCTGGAAAATTCACCAGGATGGGCCTTTAGACAAACACGAAGCAAGTCCTCGGCAATTGTCCTTGGGGAGGAGGGCTGGGTCATGCCAATCTCTATGCAGATGCAGCGGACAACACAGAACACTGATGTAGTTCTCTTTAATGATGTGAATTGGCATCTTTTTAAGGGATCTTCACCTTTGAGGAGTGGGGGAGAAACAGTTCTGGAGAGAGACTCTAACTGGACAGTAGATGTTTTCCTGGGGACTACTGAAGATTGCACAATGGAGGTCAGGGAGGTACCACGGGCCCTTGAGACTGCCTCCTCTAAGCCATCAAGTCATTCATTCATTCAGTCATTCCTGTGTTTCATGGGCTCCACTAGGCTTGGGGAACACACTGGTGAGTTGTCCCCAGCTGAAGTTTGGGGGAGTTAAAAGGGCAGCAAAACAGCCCAAAACAGGGTAGCTGAAATTCGAGCTGACTGTTGTACCTGTGAAGGTCAGGATGTGGGAGAATGAGAGGCTCTGAGTCATATTAATACTTGGATATTTTAAAATCAGGAAGATCAGAAGCATGTTAAGATAAACTTACAGTTAGAATCTGGAATCAGGGAAATGCTGTTTAGAGATGTGCAGTTTATCTTTTAATTAAAAAAAAAAAAAGTGTATTTATTTCCAGAGAGAGACAGAAGGAGGGGGGCAGAGAGGGAGGGAGAGAGAGAATCCCAAGCAGACTCCATGCTGTCAAAGCAGAGCCCGTTGTGGGGCTCAATCTTAGGGACCATGAGATCATGACCTGAGCTGAGATCCAGAGTCAGACGCTTAACCAACTGAGCCACCCAGGCATCCCTAATTTTAACTTTAATGCCTTTAGCTGGGGATTGCCTTCCCAACGTCCTTGGTTCTCACCATTCCTGAGTGGCGCCACCTGAATCATGGCCCCACCTGAATTGCATACGTACCTTATCAGCTATCTGCCCAGCCCCTGTGGCTAACAGAGTTTTCCACCCTAACACTAGATGTCTCGAAGCTTTGAGAATCTGTTTATTCAAGTATTTAAAAAAATTTTTTTTAATGTTTATTTATTTCTGAGACAGAGAGAGACAGAGCGTGAGTGGGGGAGGGGCAGAGAGAGAGAGAGGGAGACACAGAATCCGAAAGAGGCTCCGGGCTCTGAGCTGTCAGCACAGAGCCCAACGTGGGGCTCGAACCTACAAACTGTGAGAACATGATCTGAGTCGAAGATGGATGCTTAACTGAGTCACTCAGGCACCCCTTCAAGTATTAATGAACCAAAATCAGATTTTCAGAATGTGGTAAGGTTTTCAACTTTGAACTTTTCTCTGATTCTCACTGTAATGGAATAATAGTATCTTGACTGGTGATCTGTATTTAAAAAAATTTTTTTTTAATGTTTATTTTTTGAGAGAGAAAGAGAGAGAGAGAGCCTGAGTGGGGAAGGGGCAGAGAAAGAGGGAGAGAGAAAGAATCCTAGAATCTGTGCTGACAGTGCAGAGTCCGATTTCATGAGTTGTAAGATCAGGACTTGGGCCGAAATCAAGAGTCGGTTGCTTAACCAACTGAGCCACCAGGTGCCACAGCATTTTTTTTTTTTTTAAAGTAGGCTCCACACCCAACATGGGGCTTGAACTCAAGACCCTGTGATTAAGAGTTGGATGCTCTACCAACTGAACCAGCCAGGTACCCCTGTTAGCACTTTTTGTAGGTCTAGGGAATACAGCAGTGAAGAAGACAGAAAAAAAAAAATGGAGCTTGAATTTCAGTGTGGGTGGAGAGAGACAGACAGTAGAGAAGACACATGAATAAAATGCATAGTAGATGAGATTATGGTAAGGAGAAAAAATGGGAAAGAGTAAGATGTTTTGGAGGAGGAGGAGTTAGATAAGGGTGGCTATTGTAGGCCCTACTAAGAAAATGAGTATTTCGTCCAGAATGAATTAAGTGAGGGAACTGGCCACCTGGGGCAAAAAACATTCTAGGCAGAGAAATGGCAAGTGCAAAGGCCCTGAGGTAGGGCTGGCCTAGTGTGTTAGAGGAGGTATCAATACATCATGTACTGCTCTAAGTTCTTTCACTCCACTGAGGGAGATACGGTTATTGTTCCCATTTACAGATGGGCACACTGTGGCCAGAAGATCTAAGAAACTTGCCCCAGGTTAAATAAAAGGCAGAGCCAAGCTTCTAACCCAGGCAGTGTGACTCCAGAGCTTGTGCTCTTAAACACTAAGCTATGTTAAAGAAGTGATTTCAGGGGCGCCTGGGTGGCGCAGTCGGTTAAGCGTCCGACTTCAGCCAGGTCACGATCTCGCGGTCCGTGAGTTCGAGCCCCGCGTCAGGCTCTGGGCTGATGGCTCAGAGCCTGGAGCCTGTTTCCGATTCTGTGTCTCCCTCTCTCTCTGCCCCTCCCCCGTTCATGCTCTGTCTCTCTCTGTCCCAAAAATAAATAAAAAAAAAAAAAAAAAAACGTTGAAGAAAAAAAAAAAAAAAAAAAAAGAAGTGATTTCATTAGCCTGGGTAGACCCAGGTACTGAAGATTTACACCTCTGGCTCTAAGCAGCCTTCCCAGCCCTGGAGGAAAACCCTGGGTGTGGCGGCAGGGGAGGGAGTGACTCAGGCCTTGGCTAGCTTCCTGCTGAGTCACTGCTGATGGGCTGTGAAGGGAGGCGAGTGGCACTCAGGCCTCACCTCCTCACACTGGCAGGTTCCTGCCCTTGGGGGGAGATGCCTGGCCACAGGCCCTAACCGCACCATTGGTGAATGAATTCATCTGACTTTTCCAAGAACTTTGTTGTGAAATTGTGGGTGGGCTCCACTTCCTGGTGTGGCCCCACAGCCAGCAAGGGGGAATAGCCCTGGAGGCTGACTTTCTGCCCAGCTTAGCCCTGACTTCTCCCAAATGTCCTGGATGGATACATCCTGTCCCTTCTCAGAATGGCTGTCTTTCAGTTTGGGTTGAACTATCCAAGAGCAGCTGCCTGTGTGTTTGGCATGCCACCGCAAAGAGGAACGAGGTGCACAGGGCAGCCAGACATGCTATCCTGGGCCTCATGAGGCTCACCCCCTTGACACATTCAGTCCCAGACGGCAGGGAGGGAAAGAGTAAGTACTATAATAAGTACATCAAGTTGGTTAAGATTAAAAAAAATTTTTTTTTAAGTTTCTTTATTTTTGAGAGAGAGAGAGAGAGAGAGAGAGACAGAGCGAGAGAGGGGGAGGGGCAGAGAGAGAGGGGACACAATCTGAAGCAGACTCCAGGCTCCGAGCTGTCAGCACAGAACCCGATGTGGGACTTGAACTCATGAACCGCGAGATCATGACCTGAGCCGAAGTCGGACGCTTAACTGACTGAGCCACCCAGGAGCCCCAAACTGGTAAAGATTTTAAAACAGGGACTCATGAATAATAAGAGCTAACATGTCTTGAACCCTTACTATGTACCAGACAGTATTCTAAAGCACTTACCGTGTTTTGTCTCATTTCCAAAACTCTTGCAACACCTGATAGGAGAAGTGCCTACCGTCTTATGAATACGAAAATGGAGGCTCAGAGATGTCACGGTTAGGAAAGGGCAGGAAGGACAGTGAGCACAAAATCCTGGAGTCAGGAAGGTGCAGGCTGGATGTGGGGAGACTTGAGGGGCCGGAGCAGAGGCTGAAGGCGGAAAACAGTGACAGAGGAAGTTCTCAGATGAGACAGAGTAGTGGGACCAGACTCTGAAATTGGACTTGAGTTCATGGCAGTTGGAAACCACTGAAGATTTTTTGGCATGTCTCCCCTTGGTGCTCCAAGGCTATAGCTTTGTTGCTTTGGTCTAGGGTCGCCTTGGCACATGAATCGTGGGGGTCGAACAAAAACAGTAGGAAGAACTACTCCGTGAGGTGAGGAGACATCTCACTTGCTCCTTGCTCACCAAGACTCCTCTGGATTTGCTGCACTCGTACTGCAGAATATCCTTAGGGAAAGAGCTGTATGTTCCAGGAAGCATCCTGACAGGTGCTGCCCACAGCTGGCTGGTCCTCTCCTTTTGGGCCACGGCCACCTCTCCTGATTGAACTCTTTTCCTGGCGTTCCCCTCTTTGTTCCCAAATGTAATGTGCACATTAGTTGTTTCTGTCCAGCTGGCGTTTCCACATCTTCTGCAAAGCGTCTCCTCCCAGTTCTCCCTCTGTGATCTAGTGAGGTGACCTCCTAACACCTTCGTGTGGTAGGCACCCAATCTCATCTTCCTCTTCTCTGGCTTAAGAAACCCTGATTTTGGGGCACCTGGGTGGCTCGGTCGGTTAAGTGTCCGACTTCAGCTCAGGTCATGATCTCACGGTTCATGAGTTCAAGCTCCGCGTTGGGCTCTGTGCTGACAGCTTGGAGCCTGGAGCCTGCTTTGGATTCTGTGTCTCCCTCTCTCTCTGCCCCTCCCCCCTTCAAAAATAAATAAACATTAAAAAAAAAAAAGAAACCCCGATTTTGTTCTGGGTGATGTCACCACATGACCAGCCCTAGGCAATGGATCATGATATGCCCAAGCCAGCAACAACCCTATTTTCCCCCTTCCCAGCCTCCCTTGCAGCTAGGGGTATCCATGTGACCCAGTTTTTGCCAATAAGACCTGCGGGGAAGTCTGCTCGGGGCTTCTGAGAAAGCTTTTGATTTTTTGACAAAAGGGAACAGTTTCCATTTCCTCCCCCTGACAACCCCTTCCATCTGCCCCCAACTTAACCACAGTCATGACGGCTAAAGCTGGAAGGACGTCAACTGAGTGTTGTCAGCAGCCATCATTTGGAGAAAGCCTGCCTTCTGAGGAAACACAAACACAGAGAGAAAAGCGATAGGGCAGGGAGATGGAGAAAAGTTGAGGCTTTGTTGGAACGTTTACATTCATACCCTAAACTGACCCCATTCCTGAATTCCAGGTTATGTGAGCAATAATACATACTTTTCTTTTTTCCTTATGCTTGTTTGATTTTTTTTAAGTAGGCTTCACCTGGCATGGAGCCCAATGCAGGGCTTGAACTCACAACCCCAAGATCAAGACCTGAACTGAGATCACCAGTTGGATGCTTGATGGACTGAGCCACCCAGGCACCCCTCCTTATGCTCGTTTGAGATGGGCTTCTATTACTTGTAAGTAAAGGCCCAGGTCTCCTATCTTAACAGTGAATGTCTAGCAGGACTCCCAGCCTTCCTCTGCCTGTAACGCCTGTGACCTTGACCAACTGCTATAACGTGTATGAGGGTTCCAGTCACACCATCCACCTGCCCACCCTCAACCTCAGCACCCCACATCCTAACCCCACCCCCACCTCTACTCCCCACCCCCTTCCCCATCTCTACCCTCTTGGTCAAAAACTGGCCCAAGGGAATGAAGAATGAGGAAACCCGGGGTGTCACCACATAGCAGGGCCACCTCAGCTCCACAGTGTCCTCAGAATGCCCTCGCAACACCCCTGTTTCAGAAACGCTGGGATTAAGAAATGGGAGTCAGAGAGAAGCAAGCAGGGGTGGGTGGCATGGAGTCTGTCTGATTTGGGAGGGACCTTAGAGGCCATGCACCCATTCTCTCATTTGTTCATTCATACAACACATGCTTTTTGCCTTTCCTTGTCTTGTTATTGGGGTATAATTGATATATAACATATTAATTTCAGGTGTATAACATAATAATTTGATATTTGTATATATTGTGAAATGATCACCACAAGAAGTTCCATTAACACCCATTATCACGAGTAGTTATAAATCTTTTTTCTTGTGATGAAACCTGTTAAGACCTACTTTCTTAGCAACTGCAAATATACAGCATAGTATTGTTAATGATAATCACCACGCTGTGCATTACATCCAATGGCTTATTTATTTTGTAACTGGAAGTTTGTACCTGTTGACCCCCTTCACCCGTTTTGCACCCCCCTCCATACCTCCCACCTCTGGCAACCACTGAGATAGTCTCCATATAACACGTTTGTTGAGCACTTACTTTGTGCCGGACTCTAAAATGATCATGAAAGATATAAAAGAAAGAAGCTGAGTAGCAAGTGTCCATCTTCCCTCAGGCTTCTCAAGGAGAAAAGGACCTTAAAATAAAACAGATGAAGTCCGGGTTGGCAATGAGAGAGCCTCACTATTGGGTGGGATTTCATACATTAAAATGAAGTGTCACGTTGGGATTTATTTTTGTTTATTATTTTTTTAAATGTTTATTCATTTTTGAGAGAGAGAGAGACAGAGTGTGAGTGGGGGAGGGGCAGAGAGAGAGGGAGATACAAAATCCAAAGCAGGCTCCAGGCCCTGAGCTGTCAGCACGGAGCCTGACACAGGGCTTGAACCCACGAACCGTGAGATCTTGACTTGAGCTGAAGTTGGATGCTTAACCGACTGGGCCATCCAGGTGCCCCTCACATTGGGGATTTAGAATTTATTTTCCTGGAAACCTTCAGAAATTAATACCTAAACCACTGACGCATCTTTTCTTTTCTTTTCTTTTTTAAAATTATGTTTATTTTTATTTTTGAGAGAGAGAGACAGAGTGCAAGTGGGGGACTGGCAGAGAGAGGGAGGGAGACACAGAATCCAAAGCAGGCTCCAGGCTCTGAGCTGTCAGCTTCCTTCCTCCCTCCCTTCCTTCCTACTTTCCTTCCTGCCTTCGATCAAGGATTTTATTTTAATTTATATGTTGACTTTTTAAATTGAGGTAGAGCTGACATGCAACGTTACATCGGTTTCAGGAGTACAGTGTAGTGACTCGCCATCTCTACGTTATGCTCTGCACACAGTGTGGCCACCACCTGTCACCATGCGATGCTATTACAGCATCATTGACTATATTCCCTGTGCTGTGCCTTTCATCCCCATGACTTATTCATCTTATAACCGGATGCCTGTACCTCCCACCCCTCTTCCCCCATTTTGCTGATTCCTTTCTTGAAACGTCGTTTAGACAAATTGCCAAATGTCTCTGAGCCTCAATTTCCTTAGAGGTATAGTGAACATTGTATGAATATAATGATACTATATAATATTTTTTAGATTTTTAAAAATTTATTTTGAGAGAGAGAGAGAGAGAGCAAGAGCAGGGGAGGGGCAGAGAGAGAGGGAGAGAGAGAATCCCAAGCAGGCTCTGAACGGTCAGCAAGGAGCCTGATGTGGGGCTTGATCTCACAAAATGTGAGATCATGACCTGAGCCGAAATCAAGAGCTGGACGCTTAACCAACTGAGCCATCCAGGGGCTCCTATAACATTTTCTGAGAGCCCAACTATATTCTGGTTGTGATCTAAGCCCTATAAGTTTATTAACTTATTTATCCTCGCAACAAATGAGGAGACCAAGGCATAGACAGGTCACATACCTTGCTGGTCAGTTGCAGAGCCTGGCTTTGAATTCATTAAGTCTGGCTCTAGAGCCTATGCTGGTAAGCACTTCCCTTCCTGCTGCCCTTGTTGGTAAATGGAGATGAGTCGCTCATTCTAGTCACTTAGAGTGGGTGGTGAAGACGTAAAACGCATGGGCTTTGCAGTCAGATTGCTGTAGTTCAAATTCCTGCTTTCACGCTCATTAGCTGTGTGACCTGAGTTATGAGCAAGTCACTCGAATTCTCCATCCCCGTCTTGATTTCCTCATCTGTAACATGGAGAGGGTTTTTGTGAGGATTGAGTGAGTTATACCATAAACTTAGAGTTGTCCCTGGTTCATGGGAAGTCCTCAACAGATGCTGGCCCTGTTCTGTTTCAGGTGCCATCGCTTCCTGAGGGCGGGCTCTCCTCCTGAACTGAATTATGTTCCTCCCTGTTTTTCACCCTCACAGCACCCTGCTTCCTTCTTACACAGCACTTAAGACGTGTGTAATCCTAGGTGGGAGTAACCACCTCACAGGGTTGTTAGGATGATTTAAATGAGATAATGTGAGTAAAGCACAGAGCTTGGCACGTGTTTGGCTTATGGCAAGTGTAAGTACCATTTTTATAGTTATTATTTACACTGGATCCTTGCTTGGTTAAAAATCACTGGCATATCTATGGGGCGCCTGGGTGGCTCAGTTGGTTAAGCCTCCGACTTTGGCTCAGGTTATGATCTCATGGTTCATGAGTTTGAGCCCCACATCAGGCTCTGCACTGTCAGTTTGGGACTCTCTCTCTCTTTCTCTCTCTGCCCCAGCCCTGTGCTCTCTCTCTCTCTCTCTCTCTCTCAATGTCTCAAAATAAAGAAACAAACTTTAAAACACATAAAATAAAATCACTGACATATCTACATATTGAGAATTTGGCCAAATCTCAGGCACCCACAATTGTAACCCACACCACTGGTACCGTATTTCTAAGAGATAGAATACCATGACACAAAGCTTTCCTATCACTTAGAAGTTTCATTTTATGCATGTTGTAAGAGCTCTTTTAAGTCTTATTTAGACATAGATTTTTTTTCTTTCTTAATTTTTTTTTTTTTTTCAACGTTTATTATTTTTGGGACAGAGAGAGACAGAGCATGAACGGGGGAGGGGCAGAGAGAGAGGGAGACACAGAATCGGAAACAGGCTCCAGGCTCTGAGCCATCAGCCCAGAGCCTGACGCGGGGCTCGAACTCACGGACGGCGAGATCGTGACCTGGCTGAAGTCGGACGCTTAACCGACTGCGCCACCCAGGCGCCCCAGACATAGATTTTTTTTTAAAGATTTTATTTTTTGGGGGTGCCTGGGTGGCTCAGTCGGTTAAGTGTCCGCCTTTGGCTCAGGTCATGATCTCCTGGTTTGTGAGTTTGAGCCTCATGTCAGGGTCTATGCGGACAGCTCAGAGCCTGGAGCCTACTTCACATTCTCTCTCCCTTTCTCTCTCTCTCTCTCTCTCTCTCCTTCCTTGCTCACATTTTATCTCTCTCCCTCTCAAAAATAAATAAACATTAAACAAATTTAAAAAAAAGATTTTATTTTTTTAAGTAATCTCTACACCCAGCGTGGGGCTCAGACTCACAACCCTGAGCTCGAGAGTTGTGTGCTCTACCGATTGAGCCAGCCAGGCGCCCTTAGGCATAGATTTTTATAGTATATCAAGCCGCTCTATGTCCTTACCTTCTTTTTTTTTTTTTTCAACGTTTATTTATTTTTGGGACAGAGAGAGACAGAGCATGAACGGGGGAGGGGCAGAGAGAGAGGGAGACACAGAATCGGAAACAGGCTCCAGGCTCTGAGCCATCAGCCCAGAGCCCGACGCGGGGCTCGAACTCACGGACCGCGAGATCGTGACCTGGCTGAAGTCGGACGCTTAACCGACTGCGCCACCCAGGCGCCCCTTCTTTTTTTTTTTTTAAACATTTTTATTTTTATTTTTGAGAGACAGCACATGAGTGGGGGAGGGGCAGGGTGTGAGAGAGGGAGACACAGAATCCGAAGCAGGCTCCAGGCTCTGAGCTGTCGGCACAGAGCCCATTGTGGGGCTCGAACTCATGAACTGTGAGATCATGACCTGAGCCGAAGTCAGATGCTTAACCAACTGAGCCATCCAGGCACCTGCCACCATGGTTTAAATCAAACCAGTGTAGGTTTAGGTTTTCTTCTAAGTCTGACTGAGTACTGACTTTGTGTTGGCTCAAGCAATGCTAGCTGCTGTAAAAGATAAACCCTAACACTGCCTCAGTTGACACTGTAAATGTTTATTTCTTGCGCATGTAGAGTCCCGATCAGGCATTCCTCATTGGCAGCAAAGGGCTTTGCTCCACATAGTCATTCGGGGATCCAGGTACACGGAGATATATTGCCATATTCAACAGCTTGTTTCAAGAACTGCTCTGGACCCATAAGCATAGAAGGTTTTACGCACTGAGCACGGAAGTGGCTTGCACAGCACGCTTTTCCTCGCATTCCACCCCCAGAACTTGATCACACAGCCACATCTAACTGCAAGGGAGGCTGGGAAATGTCCTCTCACCCCGACTCCAGGAAGAAGAGGAATCAAGTTCAGTAGTGAGGCACCAATTTCTGCTCCAAGCTTTATAGGGGATCAAAGCACGATGATGAGCATGCTATATATGTTAATTCTTTCCACCCTCTCGGCAACCCTACAGTGGGTACTATTTATTTTACAGGTCAAGAAATGACCTCAAAGATGCAGAACAACGTGCCCAAGGCCATGTTGCTCTGCAGTCATGGGGCCTCATCTAACTATGCTCTTCCCATTACACCCACTTGCCCCTTGGAATTATACAAGAAAGGTAAGGGGAGAGAGAGACACTATAGTCCTTTTCATATGAGGCTGATTGTCTTATAGGGTATCCTTTATTTTTTCCAAGGTTGGAGATTTCACCCATAGTCAGTTACCTCTTACCAGTGGATTAGAGGGGACCAGGCTGCATATAGTATTTGCTAACCACCAACAGCCTGGGTTTCTTTTGGCTGGGTCTAGCTACTATGTACTCTTCTGGGTACGTGACATTTGGGAGCAGTCATTTTGACAATGAAGTTATATCTATAGGTAAAAATGTAGATGAGATGTAGATATAGATATTACAAAGAGACTTAAAAGTAAAAACAACCAGGGGCGCCTGAGAAGCTTAGTCAGTTGAGTGTCCAACTTTGGCTCAGGTCATGATCTTGCGGTTCATGGGTTTGAGCCCCCCGTTGGGCTCGCTGCTGTCAGCACAGAGCCTGCTTTGGATCTTCTATACCCCTCTCTCTGCCCCTACCCTGCTTTCTCTCTCTCTCTCTCTTAAAAATAAACATTAAAAAAAAAAAAAAAGGAAAACCAACCAAACACAATGTGTAGAATCTGATTGAATCCTAGTTTGAAAAATCAGCATTAAAAAATATTTGGGGGGCCTCTTGGCTGGCTCAGTAGGTGGAGTGTGTGACCCTTGTTCCAGGATTGTGGGTTCAAACCCCATGTTGGGTACAGAGATTATTTACAAATAAAATCTTTAAAAAACATGTGGGAAAAAATTGTATATATTTGAGTATGGATAGAATATTTGGTTATATTAAGGAATCACTATTTTTTAAAAATGTTTATTTATTTTTGAGAGAGAGAGAGAGAGCACATGTGGACAAAGAGACAGGGAAACAGAGAACCTGAAGCAGGAGCCCGATGCAGGACTCAAACTCATGAACTGTGTGATCATGACCTGAGCTGAAGCCAGACACTTAACCGACTGAGCCATCCAGGTGCCCCAAGGAATTACTGTAAATTTTCTTGTGTATGATAATGGCATTGAGGCTACATAAAAAAAGATGTCTTTATGTTTTAGACATGTGTACGAAAGTATGTAGGGATGAAATCTCATGATGTGTACTTTATTTTTTTTTATTTTTTAATTTTTTTTAACTTTTTTTTAAATTTATTTTTGAGACAGAGAGAGACAGAGCATGAACGGGGGAGGGGCAGAGAGAGAGGGAGACACAGAATCAGAAGCAGGCTCCAGGCTCTGAGCCATCAGCCCAGAGCCTGACGCGGGGCTCGAACTCACGGACTGCGAGATCGTGACCTGAGCTGAAGTCAGACGCTTAACTGACTGAGCCACCCAGGCGCCCCACGATGTGTGTCCTTTAAAACACACCAACAACAAAAACAGCAACAGGAAAACAGATGAAGCAAACGTGGCACAATGTTAAGAAGTGTTAAGTGTTGGTAATAGATAGGAGAAAGTTCATCATATTATTTTTTCTCCATGCCATTTACCGTTTGAAGTAAGACAGTGGATGTTTGGATGAGGCTTAGAAATGAACAGTGCTTACCACTATTACTTTTCTTTTTTCTTTTCTTATTGATGTGTAGTTGGCATATGATGGTCTATCAATTTCAGGCGTACAACATAGTGATTCGACAATTCTGTTCATTCCTCAGTGTTCACCATAAGGGTAGTCACTGTCTTTCACTCTGCTCGTATTTTCTTGTTATTTTTATCGATCGATCAGTTTCCTTGTTCCTTTTCCCCCTTGCCTGTAACTCCATGAGAACAGGGACCTTGCTAGTTGTGATTCTTTCTAGCGCCTGTATCCCCGGCATCTAGCATAGTCTCTAGTACATAGTTGGGTTTTTAAATTTTTTTTTTCTGCTAAGCTCAATTCTCACTGATGCTCTTGGCTCTCATTCATCATTGCCAGACTTTGTTTGGTTCTCCCTGGTTCTGGCTGCCTCTCTGGCTCTTCAGTTTCCCGCATCCATAGCCCTCACCAGCCTCGTCTTGGTCTACCCCTGCTATGGGCAGGAAGCAGATGGCTGCTGGTGGCCCACATGCCCATCAGTCTGAGCACGATCCTGCAGCCACCTCCCACCCTCTTGCTGCCATCACACTATCGACTCCTGGAGGACAGGTCCTTGCCTGGCACTTCTTGGTGCTTGCTGAAGTACTTGGCAATGCGTATAACCGGTGCTCTGAAACCATTTGTTAATTGACCTTGTATTCCCCTTCCTGGCCCCACCGCACTCTTATTTTGGTGAGAAATATTTTAGTGTATTAATTTATTGTCTCATATCATTTTTAATTATACAAGTAACACATGGGTATTGTAGAACAATTAGAAAGTGGAAATCGGGGCTCCTGGGTGATTCAGTTGCTTACGCGTCTGCTTCTTGATTTTGGCTCAGGTCATGATCTCGCAGTTCGTGTGTTAGAGCCCCGCCTCAGGCTCGAGATGACAGCAAGGAGCCTGCTTGGGATTCTCTGTCTCTGTTTCTCTCTCTCCCTCCCCTTCCCTGCCTCTCTTGTGTATGTCCCCCCCCACACGTTCTCTCTCTTTCTCTCTCTCTCACAATAAATAAATAAACGTTAAAAAAAAAGAGTGTGGAAATAAACTGAAAGAAAAAGAATCAGAATGATCTGAAATCTCATCTCCCATTGTTTTCATTTGGTGTATTATTAACTTATCTCTGTGCATTTTTTAAAATGTTTTCCTCTCTATAAAATGAGATCGATTTTGTCCTGCTTTCTTCCTCCGACAAAATAATTGAAAATATTTTTCCAAAGTAATAGATATACATCTATGCCATCATTTTATTTTTTTTAATTTTTTTCCACGTTTTTATTTATTTTTGGGACAGAGAGAGACAGAGCATGAACAGGGGAAGGGCAGAGAGAGAGGGAGACACAGAATCAGAAACAGGCTCCAGGCTCCGAGCCATCAGCCCAGAGCCTGACGCGGGGCTCGAACTCACGGACCGCGAGATCGTGACCTGGCTGAAGTTGGACGCTCAACCGACTGCGCCACCCAGGCGCCCCAGCCATCATTTTATTTTAATTAATTTATTAAAAAATGTTTTTTAAGTTTTATTTACTTAGAGAGAGAGAGACAACATGCATCCATGGGTGCATGAATAGGGGAGGGGCAAAGGGAGAGAGAGAGAGGGAGAGAGAGAGAGAGAGAGAGAGAGAATCCCAAGCAGGCTGCACACTCAGTGTGGAGTCTGATGCAGGGCTTGACCTCAGGACCGCGAGATCGTGACCTGAGCCTATATCAAGAGTTGGATGCTTAACTGACTGAGCCACCTTGGTGTCCTTTGCCATCATTTTTAGGATCTATAAAGTCTGGTCTTCCAAGGATATACTATACTTTATGTAACTAGTTCCCAATTGGTGGGCCTTTAGGTTGTTTCTGATTTGCTGCTGCACTGAACATCCTTGTGCACATTTCTTTTTGTGCACATGCCATTCATCCTGCTGTTTATCCAGCAGGTTTTTGTTGAGTCCCTTCCGTGTGCCAGGCTCTTTTCTATTCGGTGGAGAAACGACAACAGCGATTTTCTGGGATAAAGATGCTTTTATTATTATTGTTGTTGTTACTATTATTATTAAAGACCTGTAATACATATTGCCAAACTGAGAGACTAGATTGCTTTCCCTTCCCACCCGCGATGTGTGATTGTCCTGTGCCCCATCCCACCATTGTCCTTAAGAGCCACCTCTGCAGGGAGGCGTCTAGCAGTGTGTCTGGCTTCCGTTCCCTGCTCTCTTCCTCCTTTAGGTTCTTTTCTTGGCCACATCCGTTTTGGTATCGGCTCTGGCCTTTTTTGCTGCCCTTCTCTGGGTAAATGACTCTAGCTTTCTGCCTACTTCTGAGCAGGCTTTTAATTTTGAGGTTCCTTGTAGATGGTCCCTCTACTTGCCGTGACTCCATGCAGTGCTCCCCCACAGGGCCAGCCACAACTCTTTGGCCCCCTAATAGAGGGCCCAGACCACGAGAGGACAAGAGGCAGGCAGCTGTCTGGGGCTCCATGGCTGAGGCAGGTTTTATCCTTCCTTTGCTTTTTTGTCTAATTTTTTCCATATCTTCAGGAACCAATCAGGGGGCTCTCCCTTGATCTGTGTACAGAAGACCTACTCATAGCTGGAAGTGAATCTTAGCCCTTGGCCTAAATCCTTCCAGGGCAGCAGAATGTCCCTTGGCTTTCAGGGATTAGTGCAAAGCTAGCAGCCACGTGTTTGGATATGGCCTTGGAAACAGAGGGATCAGTGGTCCTATGGAAAGGGCATTCTGCTCTGAGAGTCCAAGCCCAGGGTCATGTGACCATACTAATCAGCCTTTGGGGAGTCGGCCTACCTCACTGTCACCCCTGTCTGTGCATCTGCCTCCCGTGGGGGTGGTCTTTGGTGGCCATTTTTACATCATATGACCCCTTTGCCACATTGATTGGACCAGGGGTGGGCATGGGATCCAAACTGGGCCAATCGGATTTCTTTTGGAAATTGGGATTTGAAAAGATCTAGGATTTGTGGTGGTGACCTGAAACAGAGGTGAGAAAAACCAGAAATAAGTGCACAGAGACACGGAGAAGGGCGGCCTGCAGGGGAGGAGCAAGAGGCAGATGTGCAGAGGCAAATGCCCTGGGCTGTTGGTGGGCCTCCAGCTCTCGGGGCCCCGGCCGTGTTCCTGCCTTGGGGTGCATGAGACACCCCAGTGTTCTCATGATAAGGCCCCTCCTTTTGCTTAAACTTGCAAACCAGCAAACACAAATCTTGCATAACATGGCGAATGGAACTGAATGTCAAGCTTTCTGAGCCCATGTCTCAGGGTTGTTGAGAGAGCCAAATGTCTTAATGGTTTGTAGGGCTATAGGCCAGTGTGTATCCTGACTCATCAGAACCTGGGCCTGACAGGTTAAAATATCTTGAGTATCATCATTGACTGTATGGGAAAGCCAACTTTGTAAACTTTAAAATGGTATAGCATTGTGTGTGTGTGTGTGTGTGTGTGTGTGTGTGTGTGTGTGTTTGCGCGCGCGCACAGGTGTGAACGCCTATATACATTGCACCTCTCATCCCCAGTCCCCATTCTGACTTTTCCTATAACCTTCTCCACAGCTTTAGACAGTCATTGATCTTTTCTTGTCCTTCATTTATTTATTATTTGTTTATCAGTAAAATTGGGTTAAGTGCATGACCTCTAAACTCCCTTCACGTTCGGAGAGTGGAAGGTTGAATTGGCTGGCTAACTCCTGTATGTGGTCCAGGCGTGCAGGGAACAACCTGTCTTGGGTTAGTGCTGAGGGCCTAGAGCCCTCCCTAGGAGGCAGGGATACTCCCAGGGAACAAATGCCAGGTTGAGTCAGGGAGTCAGGCAGGATCCCTTCTCTGCTCTGTCTTGTTTAGGTTTATGCTTCTGCCTTGTGGATGTCTCGATGCAGGCATAACGAGTCTCTAGGTTGTCCCTGTGTCAGAAGGGACCAGAATGAGGAAAATCTAGCTTTGCCAGAAAAGCCAAGACTTTGAGGACACCTGCGGTAGCCTTACCAAAGCTGGGATTGCAGCTGGCCTACAAACTCCTCCTTTCTGCTGGGTGTCTCTACTTAGGACAGTGGCCAAGTCAGCACCAGGCCCAGGCTCAGTCCAGCCCAGCCCAGCCCAGCTTACTTTCCCAGGGCCCAGAGGCTCAAGGCAAAAATGTTTCGTGTTCTTTATGTCTTTGGTGGCTACAAACTTCAAGGCTTGGCTAAATCAAGCACATCGACATTTCTTAAATGTCAATTTAATGGCGGTCATTTGTAAAGGGTGGAGGTCCAGAACGAGGGAGATCTTATTTTCTTCCCTGCCAGTCATACAGAGGAGAGAGAGCAGTGTCAAGAAAGGCTGCAGGACAGAAGGAAGCCTTGTTGCGAAAGCACTGCTGATATCTGGAGCAGCTGTGTTACCTTTAGCAAGTCACTTAGCCCCTCTGAGCCTCGATTTCTTCATCTGTAAAACGAGCAGGTTGGATTGGATGGCTGCCAAGGTTCTTTGTGTGTGTTACATTTTACAATTCTCTGAATCTCAGGAGGATAAATCCTGAGAGCATAAGCGACATATTTCAACAGAACGGATGCAAGGCTCTGAAAAAATGTCTGAGGAAAATGTCAAAGATGGAGGAAAATGACAGCAGCAGATGAATGAGAATTGGTGGGGGAGGAGGGAGTTGAAGAAGAATTTGTCTGTATGTCCTTGTCCTGAAATTGTTCATTTACTATGTACATGCAGGGGGTCTATGTTATGCTGCTCTTAGGAAGAGGCGGAAGGTTAAAGGGCCATGTGCGAGGGGTGCCTGGGTGGCTCAGTTGGTTAAGGGTCTGACTTCTGCTCAGCTCATGATCTCATGGTTCATGGGTTCAAGTCCCGCGTCGGGCTCTGTGCTGACGGCTCAGAGCCTGGAGCCTGCTTCCGATTCTGCGTCTCCCCCTCTCTCTGCCTCTCCCCTGCTCTCACTCTGTCTCTTTAAAAAATAAATAAACATTAAACAAACAAACAAACAATCAAAGGCCATGCGGGAAATGCTCAAGGTGGGGAAAGAAGACGGGCCTCTGTAGGCCAGGGTTGCCTGCCTGGGAGGCCAGCATGTAGCGGTTAGCACAAGCTTTGGCTTCAGACAGGCATGTGCCGCCTAGTTCTCTTCCTGTGTGTCTTCGAGCCAGTTACATTAAACTGTACCAGCTTTAGTTTCCTAAACCAGAAAATGGGGGTCATGACAGTGCCCCTGGGCTAGGGTTGTGGTAAGGATTAAATGAGATAAAGTGAATAAAGTAGCTCGCACAGAGCCTAATCTCTAGTCAGCAGCCAATAACAGAAGTAGATATTAAGTTTTTACCCTCTCTCTATCTTGGATTCTAGTTTCCAAGTAAGTAGAAGAAAACTCTCAAAGTATTCTGCTTATATGCGGTAGTCTAGGCCTTTTAAAATTCATTTTGGCCAAGAAAAAAAAAAAATCCCACAGACTCAGACCAAACTTGGGAGTGTTTTTTCAAAGCCTGGTTGGAGGAAGCTAACTGCATTTGGGTCCCCTGCGGGCTTCTTGGTGTCTATATTATGCTGCTCATTCTCCTGAGCTTTAATTCCCGTTGGAAACAGAACTCTGATTCTGGGTCTCGGGGGCGGGGGGGGGAACCCAGATACAAACATGTAAATGTGTTAGCCAAATCCACAGATAAAGGCTGAGAGCCAGGTTCTTAAGGAACGTACCGCCCTGCCACCCAATAGACCACACTGGTGCTGCTCAGTCTTCCTGCATATAGGAATCTACTGGGAATCTTGTTGAAATGCAGATTCTATTTCAGTAGGTGTATTAGGGTTCTCCAGAGCAACAGAACTAATAGGAAATATGTGTGTGTACACACACACACACATATATATACATACATACATACACACTATATATAAAAAGTATACAGTATATATATAATATATATAACATATATTTAAACATATATATATATATGTATATATGGAATAAAGATAAGGTTTTGGCTCATGCAATTATGGAGGCTGAGAAGCCTTACAATCTGTCATATGCCAGCTGGAAACCCAAGAAAGCTGGTGGTGTAGATTCCAGTCTGAGTCTAAAGGCCGGAGAACCAGGAGCTCTAAAGTCAGGAGAAGATCAAAGTTCCAGTTCAAATAGTCAGGTAGAGAGAGAATTCAAGCATCCTCTGCCTTTTTGTTCTATTTATGCCCTTACCAGATTGTGTGAGGTCCACCCACACCAGGGAGGGCAATCTGCTTCACTCAGCTCACCAATTCAAATGTGAATCTGTCTGGAAGCACCCTCACAGACATACTCAGAAATAGTGTTTAACCAGATCTCTGGGCATCCTGCAGCCCACTCAAGTTGACACGTAAAATTAACCATCACAGTAGGTTTGGAGTGGGGCCAGAAATTCTGCGTTTCTAATAAGCTCCCAGGGGATGTCCATTCTGCTGGTCAGTGGACCACATGTTTTAAAACATTTTTTTACAATTAAAAAAAATTAAAATTTATTTAAATCCAAATTAGTTAACATATAGTGTAATAATGGTTTCAGGAGTAGAATTTCATAATTTATCATTAACATATAACACCCAGTGGTTGGACCACTTTTATTTATTTATTTTTTTTAAATTTTTTTTTTTCAACGTTTATTTATTTTTGGGACAGAGAGAGACAGAGCATGAATGGGGGAGGGGCAGAGAGAGAGGGAGACACAGAATCGGAAACAGGCTCCAGGCTCTGAGCCATCAGCCCAGAGCCTGACACGGGGCTCGAACTCACGGACCGCGAGATCGTGACCTGGCTGAAGTCAGACGCTTAACCGACTGCGCCACCCAGGCGCCCCTGGACCACTTTTAATAGCAAGATTTTAGAGGCTCTGTAATTGTACTGGTCATTAGTGCTCTTCATTAGCCATTTCTGGCTCTGCTTTCTGGGTGCACGGTAGGATTCTACTTCCTGGTCCCCTGTAGTTGGGCCGGGCCAGGTGACTAGTTATGGGCAATGAGAATGAAAGATTAGTGTCACTTCCAGGACAGAGTATTTAGTTGCCCATTTAAGACTCTCCAAAGCTCTTTTTCCCTTTGCCACAGCAATGGGCAATGTTTTAGTTGGTGTCTGCCCCAGCAGATGGCTCTTTGGGCAAGGGTGTCATGGAGCTCAGCCCTCAGCTGACCTGTGAGGACATGTAGTGAGAACAAGAAATACGTGTTTGTTGTTTTCAATCATTGAGATTTAGGGAGGTGTTTGTTATTGCGGCATAACCTAGCCTATCCTGACTGATACACTAATCTAATCCCCATTTTGCCAAAGAAGAAATGAAGTCCAAGAGGAGTGACTTGTCTGTGCTTTGACACCTGGCTAATGAAATCTTCAGTCTCTGACCTGACTCCCAATCTCCTTCTCTTTCCATCAACACTAATGCCTCTACCACAGGGTACTGAGGTACGACGTGTTTTCTCCCAGAATGCATGCCAGGTGCTTCTTACGTATCATTTTGTTTCATCTTCATAACAATTATTTAAGGCTAGTGAATTATCATCCCATTCTTTATGTGAGGAAATGGAGGCCAGAGGCACAGCAAGTCGATAGGATTTGAACCTATGACCATCTGATCCAAAGCACATACTCCTCCCATTACACCACCCTGCCTCAGATCTGCCAAAAAGGTACTTTCATAAGGGTAAACAGTTACGTGGTTCTTTGCTTATTTCAGGCAGTATTATCAATGCTTTAACTGTTTTCACATTTGTAACAATCCCAGGAGGCAGATATTATCATCAAGAACATCCTCATTTACAGATAAGGATATTGAGGCACAGAGAACTTAAGTAATTTGTCCAGGGTCACACAACTAACAAATGGTGGGACCAGGATTTGAACCCAGGCAGCTGACTCCAGAGTCCAAACTCGTACCCACTATACTTTATTGCTGTGAACAAAGCTCATGCATATATCTATCTAATAGGATATGTATGTACATGCATGTTTATCATTTATATACACAATATAACTGTATCGTCATCTGTGACTTTTATTTGCTTATTTAGATTGCAGGGTATTTTCTTCCCTACGAGTACGATTCTGCTACACCACTGTTCCAAGCTGATTTCTTCTCCCAACTGCAGGGACCCAGGTGTTCTATACGTTCAGCACAATGTGATTAATAATTTTTTTTCAATACCTAAAAAAAAAAAAGAACATTTCTTTTCAATCCTGGAAAAAAATTATTTTTAACAAGACTGGAAGGAACCAGCTGCCAAGAAGCCCCGGGATTCTGGGCCTCCTGCTCTCTCTTCTCTTCTTTCTTTACACCTCTCAGCCCTTTCTTTGTTTGAGGGGATGTTTCTGCTTCAGGCTTGACTGCCTCCTGCCCCCTGCCTGCCACTTCTGGTATTCATGCAAAAGTCATTCTCAAGCTCTGGACAAAAGCTCCTTGTCCCCTGGGCTCTGAATCTCCTTGTCACATACTCTCTGTGTTTCCAGGTACCCAAGACTCTGGGTCCTGGGTCTGTCCTGCCAGAGCATAAAGGCCCTGGGCTCAGTGGACCTTGACTCAGGACGTTATAGCTGGGAGTGCAGGAGCCAGTGTGTTCATCCCTATGGATTCCTAAACTTGGGGAAAGGATGGGAGACTCCTTAGAGAAATGGCTCTGTTTCTGTGCTCCAGCACCCCGAGGTGTTACGACACACCAGTGCTTTTCTTCCCGCACTGAACTGAAAATCTGTCGCGTGCAACTGTTTCTTTGTAAGTCAAACTTTGCTTCCTATCTCAACGCCACACACACACACACACACACACACACACACACACACACGAAAAGAATTAGGAAAATGCTTAATGTTGTAAGTGCTTGAAGTCAGAAACAAGAGAGGCATTGCCAAGGCGCTTCCTGGCGCGGTGCATGCGCAGGTGATTAAGGCACTGTTTGGGGAGGAACTGAGGTCTGGTGGACAAACATGGAGTCCTAACCACAGCCCAGTTATTAGTCCACAGGAAACATCCTGTTACTATTATAAAGATGAAGTGCTACTTTTTTTTTTTTTTTTTTTTAAAGAACTTTCTAAAAGTCTTCCTTTCCATTCTGATTCAGTTCAAGTCTGTGAGGCAGGAAGGTCTCAGGGCAGCCATGCCTGCAACATTAGCTAATCAGACTCCCAAGAAACATTCCATTCTGCTTAGGAGGGCTTTGGAGAATGGTTTGCTCATGGTGGCTTTTAAAATAAACTGAGGGTTGCCAGGCTGAATGGACTCCCTGTGGGGCTAGTGACCTCGTTCCAGGCTGGTGCCCAGCAGGCTTGCCCCCTGGTGGGATGGTGGATGTATCATTAAACATAGTTGCTCTGCCCGTTCCCCTTTCTCTGTGGATGAAATAGAAAGTCTTATGGCCTCCGTCCCTTCCCATTTAAGATTGGGGAAACTGAGGCCCAGGAGAGTAATAATAAAAGTAACAGTAATAGCCCACACATAATGACCTTTATACTAGCTTACCTTAAGCATCAAGGGGAGGGACACCCTGGCATAGTGGCAAGAAAGATCTGGTTTCGGATCCTGGTTTTGCCACTCTGAAGCCGTGTGACCTTGTGTAAGTAACTAAACCTCTCTGAGACTCAGTTTCCTGGTTTGTAAAACATTGATAATGATACGTATTCCGCAGGGTTGTTGCATGGAGTAGAAATAATGGATGTAATGGATGTAAGTAGTGCCTGGCACCTAGTAAGGACCTGATCAGCGGTCTTTATTATTATTTAGGGACACAATGCAGGCCAGCCATTGGATAAGTAATGTTTTCCAACCCTGCTTGACAGCAAGAATTACTCAAGGAACTGGTTGGAAACAGATTCCCAGGCCTCATCCCCTGCAGTCTGTGGAGAGGCATGGGAATCTATAGTGTAACAAGTTACCAGGTGATTCCTATCAGGCAGTTCTGGAAGACATCCAGGAATCCACTGCTCTAACCTATTGGTTTGGCTCTTTTGTTCTCTCTGCACCTGGCCCCATATTCAGTAAAACTTTAGCTTTTGCTTGAAGGTAGACATGATTAAAAGGTCAACTATCATTATATACTCTCAAAGAGAATGTGCCTTGAACTTTGCACAGTAGATTTATCCCTGAAAAGCTGTTTGCAAATGGAATTTGGTTGTGTATGTGTGTTTGTGAGAGAGAGAGAGAGAGAGAGAGGAAGGAAGGGAGAGAGAACAGGCATATATCTAATGCCTTAGTTTGCTATTCAAGGGAACGCATTCAATTCAACTACATAGATATTATTTGCGGGGATACGATGATAAAGAAGGTGCAGGAACTGTCTTCATGGGGCGCACTTAGAGTCCATTGAGGAAGATGGTCAGATAAACAGGCAGTTACAACACTGTGGTTGATATGAGGTTAGCACAGGGAACTATGAGAGTGTGGAGGGAGAAGTACCCCCAACTCAGGGCTGGGGCATCTGGGAAGTTCTAGGGGAAGTGACATCTGAAGAGGAGACCTATATAATGGGCTCTAGTCTCAAATCCTTTTGCAAAGCCAATGATCCTTCCTTAACGTATCCATGCGGAAAACTGAACTTTCACGTCATGGTAAGCCTGGGGGCATGGGTGCCACCACCCCACCGCACAGATGTTGAGTTCCCGCTAAGGGCAAGACACGCAGGGAAATGCTGCAGGGCAGCAAGGGTGACAGAGGCCCAATTCCTGCCCTCAGGGAGTCGACACCACATCTCCTCAGGATTCATTTCATTTCTCATGTAGGTCACCAATCCAGTGTGATCTGTTTATGACTGAACAGGTAGTTATTATTTAGGTCTTAACTCCCTCTAATGAAAAGGAGTGTTTACTCCCTCTCATCACCATGTGGCAGGGAAATCCCATTCTAACCAACACGTAAACGCGGGCATACAATTTACCCAGGAGAAGATCAAAGTGCCTGCTGGAGTTCACAGCGCCGTTCGCAAGATACAAATCATGAAGCTGTGGAGGCCTGGATGGATCTCGAGGGTCTGCAGAGTCCATATCTGGGGCAGACTCCAGACGTGGCAGCTCCCGGAGTAAGTCAAGCTCCGCTTCCCTCTGGGCCTCATGGACACGACTGCCTTTCAAACCACCTTTCTCTGCCCCCAGAAGGGAAAGCGGTCGGGATTCCTTGTGCATTATGATAATCACTCTCCACACAGCGCAAGGGGTTTAGGTCGGCAGGTGGGGTCCTCATTCCGACTGTGCTTGTCTGCGTGTTCAGTCTGGTAGGAGCTGCTTGGACCTTTTAAGTGGAGGTGTGTTCCCATCTTGCAGGTGGGAAACCTGAGGCACAGGAGGTGTCTGGAGGCGCGTCTGGGGCTTTGCACCCTGCTGCACACACACCCTGGCCTCGTGATTCAAAATCTCCCCTGAACGCCAACCCTCCCCCCCAACCTCCCATTCCCTGCATCTCCAAAGAACAAGCCTAAAGCATCTGCCTCCTGTTTTTTTGTTTTTTTTTTTTTTGCCAAGTTGCTCCCACTTCCTGAGACCCTGCCCCCCACTATCTGCCTGGTGAAATTCAACCCATCCTTCAAAGCCCAGCTCAGGTGTCACTTCTCCTCCTGGCTGGAATTCATCTCTCCCTCCCTGGCACTCCTTGGTTTGGCCCTTTCTCTCATTACTTCTCCTAGGGCAACAGGCTTAGCCTCCTTCCTAGACCCTCAGTTCTGTCCTCCGTGCACGCGCGTAGCAGTAACAGCACAGTTCTCCTGAACCCCTTTGAGCTGGCGGTCTTCTTTGATGAGGTGATGAAAGCTGCCAGACGAGCAAGCGCTGACTGAGGCCCATTATGTGTCAGGCTGGGTGTTTAGGACTCTTCTGCCCATTATCTCAGGTAATGGCCAGTCAAGTCTCTCTAGCCGGGTACCAGTATCATCTCCACTCCATAGAGGAGTGGGGAGGCCCAGAGAGGTGAAATGCCTCCTCGGAGGTCACACAGCTAGTACTACCAGTAAAGCTCGGCTTACCATATGCCGGAGCTGGGGTCCTAATCCCTGGACCCGCTGCAGGGTCGCCTCTCTGCCTCCCTGCCCCGGGGAATGGGGGCGGGGAGAACACAACACACAGCGCGTCTCCTACAATTTAGGGGTTCATTCACCCTCAAGCGCACCCACCCGCCAGGTCTAGCAGGCCTGCGCCGGGTCGTTGTCTATAGGCAGGCCTGGCTGAGCCCTCGGCAGGGATCTCGGCCAACATCTGGGGCCCCAAACGCCGGGCCACGGAGCGGGGCCGGGGCTGGGGCGCCTGTACCGAGGGGTGCGGGCTCGCGGCGCGAGAGGCGCGGAGCCGGTCCCGGGTCCCGAGTCCCAGGAACGCGGGAGGGCTGGGCAGAGAGGGCGGGCACGGCGGGGGCGCTTCCTCTGCCCGCCGGAGGGGAGCCGCCAGGGCGCGCGCGGGGCGCGCCGCCGCCCCCCTCCCCGCCGCCCGGCCGGCTGGGCGGGGGCGGGGGCTGCAGCGGGAGGGCGGCGAGGGGCCGCGGTGCTCGGCAGCCGCCTGGCCGGCCGGGCGGGAGGAAGCGATGAATATTCAGAGGGGGAGGGGGAAGGGAGGGGGCTGAGCGCTCGCCGCGGCTCCCTGCAGCCGGAGCCGCATGACGCGCGGAGGAGGCAGCGGGAGCCGCCGGGGCCGCAGCAGCCGGGATCAGGGCGCCGCGCGCGGGGGGTGGGCGCCTCTTGCTCCGCCCCACGAAGCCCCTGCGCGCCCAGGGACGCGTCCCCCCCGCGGCAGCCGCGCCAGGCCCCGCCGTGTGGTCGCCGCCGCCGCCGCCGCTGCCATGTCCCCGGGGAAGCCCGGGGCGGGCGGAGCGGGGACTAGGCGGACGGGCTGGAGGAGGAGGAGGAGGAGGCGGCGGCTGGAGGCGGCGACGAGGGCGCCCGGGCTCGGGCGCACGGCGGGGCCCGACTCGCGCGTCCCGGGCACGTTCCAGGGCGCGCGGGGCATGAAGCGGGCGGCGCGGGAGGCGCGGCCGCCTCCGCGCTCGCCGGGGCTGCGCTGGGCGCTGCCGCCGCTGCTGCTGCTGTTGCGCCTGGGCCAGGTGAGCGGCCGGGTGGGCCCGGGCGGGGTGTGTGTGTGGGGGGGGTGGGGGGGGAGAGCACGGAGGGTGGGGGCGGGACTGGCATCCCTTGCACCTGCCCGGGTGTGCCCTGCCTGCGGGGTCCGCGGGAGGTGGCGAGGGGCCCGAGAGCTCGGAGCCCCCCTCCTGGAGGGGGTTCGCCGGAACCCAGCCGGCCTCGCGCGCCGGCGACCGAGCCCCTGCCCCGGCTGCCCGGTCCCGGCGGGGGCGCGGCGGGACCCGGGGTCCGGGGTGCCCGTGGCCTCCCGTGGAAGCCCCCGCGCGGGCTCCAGGCCGTCTCTGGCCCGGCCCTTCCCGGAGCTGGTCACATCTGGCCGGCGCGGGCCCGGCTCGCCCGCCCGCGGCGGCCGGAGGGGGCGTGTTTGCGAAGGGCTCGCGTCGCGGAGCGGGGCCGGCCTGGCCGAGCGCGGCCGACCTCCGACCCGGCCCGCAGGGGCCCGAGGGGCCGGGCCGGAGGGCAGCGGCGGCGGCCCCGGGGGAGCCCGGGCAGGGCCGGGCTTGGGGCCGCGGGGCGGTGGGCGAGGCGCGGGGGCCTCGCGGCCGAGGGCACCGCTTCTGGGGAAAGTCTCCAGCCCCGGCGGAGGTGGCCACTCGCAAGCGTTCGTCAGGGCGACGGTGCCCCTTCCCGGGGAAGCCGCTGGCTTCCCTGGGCGTTGAAGTCGTGCTTTGTGGGCGCAGGCTCTCCCTCCCCACCGCCCTGTTTTCTAGCTTCGCTTTTCAGATAATGCTGTGCCTGGCATTTTGGCGGCCGACCTTTCTGAAAGCGCCGTTTCCCCTTCAGAGTATTCCCACTGGGGGCGAGGCAGGGCAGCTGGGAGACATTCCCATGTCACAGATAGGGAACTTAAGGGGGGGGAGAAGTGAAAGAGCAGAATCACCCAGCCCTGGCGCGGGAGCTGAGCTAGCAGGTTGGTCCTCACAGCCTTCCAGGAGCCTGCTAGGGTCTCGCACCCGCGGCCGAAAGTGGCCTGGCGAGACCCCTGTTGTGCATTTTGTTAATGAAAAGTCTTGCTTGTTTTATACAAACGACGGCTCTGGGGAGATGATGCTTGAAGCCTGGGAGATGAGTTATTGGCTAAGGATGGAGCCTGGTTTCAGGGAAAAGTTTTCAGGCACAAATACAGGACTGTCTGACAGCAAAAACACAGCCTTGGGGCAGCAAGGAGGCCTCGCAGGCAGGCTGAGAAGGGAGTTGAGGCCTGGGGGTTCCAGCAACTCCCAGCACCCAAGGAGTTGCTCTTGTCCCCTCCCAGTTTTCCTCAGTAGACTTTGGAAAGGACAGTGTGGCCTCCTGCAGAGAATACTGGGTTAGGCGTCAGAAGAACCAGCTCCAAGGGCCAGGCTTCAGCGCTGGGCATGCTCTTTTTAACAGCATTTGTAGGGTGGGTTCACACCACCTGCCCCAAGAATTGTTTGAGGAGCTTGCACTGGCCAATGTCTGAAACAGCTTTGTAAACCTTAAAGGGTGTCCAGATGGCGGTGTTACAGTAGGGTGAAGTGTGAATAGACTGTCTTCTTCCTGTCCCTTTAAGGAAATTCATGGACAGCAGTCCATGAATTACCAAAAAAAAAAAAAAAAAAAAAAGCCTCATAATTGAAGATCTCTTGTACCAAAGTTCATACTAAAGAAATACTTGATCTTCATTTATTTTTAGTTTGACACATATATTTTGTATTATATTATTATTACTTTGTCCATAATGGTTACTATGCTTTGAATCAGTGAAACATTTCTTGGGTGAATTTATTGCTTGCCCAGGCCTTCCTTGTATCTCAGTAGCACACTACTGCTCTCTGCGTGTCCCCGATTCAGATATTTCCTTCCTCTCCAGTTTGTTCTGTGGAAACTCAAGGGGACTCTTTCTATTTCTTGTTTTTTGGATACATTATAAAATAGGAAATGTGAAAGGCTCTCTGAAAAAGCACTTTCACAATCCACAGTTGACAGTTCATTTTGATACTGAATATTTCAGGGAATTTGGGGGCCAGACCAGACTTTCAAGACAGCTCACACCCTTCATTTTTTTAAATGAGAATATTGAGGCCCAGAGAAGACAGTGATCAGGCTGAGGTTACCTGGCAAGAGTGTGGAGGAGACCGGATGGGCATCTGCATTGCCTAGTATTTTCACGGTGACTTTTTTTTTTTTTTTGCCATGTTTTCACTTTGCGGTTACTTTTCACAGTAGATACAGCCCTACCCCACCGAGTACTCCCAAAACTGTGGATGTAAATTGAACCTTTCAAGGTTGAAACATATTTGAGATCGGAAGTCATGTTTGAGATTTCTGAATTTTGCGCATTTAGGAAATATGGGTGAAGGTATCAGACTACCTCCCTAACATTTGATTGGTTTTCTGAGGCTTGGATGGTGTGTGTGTGTGTGTGTGTGTGTGTGTGTTAAATGGCGTCAACAGTAACAGGTTAAAAAAAATGGGCAACTCTTGGAAAAGGCACAGCTCTGTTTGTGAATTAATGGATGGGTGTGGAGGCTGGAAAGCAGAGAGATGCTGGAAGATTCGGTGCTTAGTAGGGCTGGAAAAGCCATTTTGACCCTGGCATCTCATTCCCCTTCTGCAAGACAGGAAGGACAGTCAGAGATGATTCCAGCACGAGGACTGTGCTGGTTGCAACGTCTGACTCCACCCATTCTCGTAGCATTTTTGCACACTAATTTTGGTTTATGTGTATGTTTTAGACAAGGTGACAAAGCAGTTTCCCCCCAACCTTGCCTCCTTTTCTTGGGAAATATAGCCCTGACAGAGTCTTTAAGAAATAGGTTGGTAGTGGAGCTGCTTTAAAATGGGGGAAAAAAAAAAAAAAAGCTGGTGACCGATAGCTGTTTTGTTGGTCTTACAGTGTTTGGGATTTGCTTTTTCTTTGCTTTTTAGTTTCCTGGTGAGTAATAACTGTTTGTGTCTATTATCAATAATAGCTAATCCTTAAGCCTGCTTACCTGCCTGCTTCATCTGGACTACAAAAAAATGTTTTGACTCCTCCTTAAGTTGCTTGTTAAATTCTCATACGGGTGACTTTAAATATTTTTGTTTTGCTTCAGAACAACGGCGGAGGAACTGAGCGATGATGTTTTGTTTGCAGATGGTTTAAGAAAACAGAGCGGACTGGTTTATGGTTAGACTGTGACTTTGAGTTGATTTCAGGTTGAGCCCTACAATAAAGGCAACCACGGATACCCAAGCTTTCCTGAGCAGAGACAATCCTGGCTCCTGTGTGAGCAACATTGGTCAGCAAAGAGGTCATTTAGCTCCTAAAAGTAATCCTTGCTTGGGGTTGAGGCCGAGGGAGAGTTGCTGAGTGGCTGTGGGCCTGGGTTTAGCCAGCACATCATCTGCAATTACTTCTTCATCCATTCACTGCTTGGCCAAGGGAATTATTTTGAGTGCAGTGTAAGAGGCAATTTTCTGTGTGTTTCCTTTTTAACCTAGTGCCGCTGGTAATACTATAATTAATGGGCAACATCGTATGTGCCAAGGGTTTGGATGCATTAAGTCATTTGACCATTTCAGAAATACTAAAAGGTAGGTGCCGTTTTATCTGAGAGACAACTGAAGCTGGAACTCACCAATGATTCATAACCAGTATGTGGTAGAACCGGGTCTGATGTCTCCACCGCCCCAGTTCACTGTCCTGTGCCGAACAAAGCCGTGTGTTTTAGAGAAGGTCTTCAGTGCAGCTAAGAGATGAGGTGATGGATTTTCAGGGATGAAGAACAGGCTTGTCGGCCCTGAACCCTGATGGGGCAGGGAGTCACTGTGGCTTCTCTGAATCCTACTATAGGATCTGCTCCGTCTGTGCCACTGACAACCCAGGTGCCTCTTTCCTGCTCCTGTTGCTTTGAGACTCTGAGTCTTAGTGGAGACGGGGTCTGGAGGGGAAAGACCTGGGTTCGGGTCTTTGCTCTGCCAGTTCGTAGCTGCATAAACTTGGGCAAAGTCCCTCAAGCTCTGTGACTCCTCATGTCCTTATCTGGAAAATGGGACTGACACTTCCTGTTTCACTGGGCAGTTGAGAGGATCAAATATGATAGAAGAGGAACTGCTGTGTAAAATCGGAGGCACGATTCGATTGCTGGCTGTGGCTGCTGCTGTTATTTGGGGACAAGTGGGGCTTCACATCATTAGTTCATATAACAAATACCTATCAAGCGTTTCTCACAGAGTGGCACCTGCGGGCATGCAAGATGAACTTAGCACATTTTTTTTTTTTTTTTAACTATTAAGAATGATTTATTTTAGGGGATGTTAGTGGAAAAAAATAGTTGCATATCAAGTCCATGATTTTATTTATTTTATATTTAAAAAAATTTAAAAAATTTTTAAAAAAAGTTTCTTTATTTATTTTGAGAGAGGGAGGGAGGGAGAGAACCCCACGCAGGCTCCATGCTGTCTTCGTGGAGCCCAATGCGGGGCTTGAACTCACGAACCGTGAAATCATGACCTGAGGTGAAACCAAGGGTTGAACGCTTAACCAACTGAGTCAGCCAGGTGCCCCTCAGGTCCATGATTTTATAGGTAGACTGAGACTAAATGGAGTGTCATGGTATATAAATTTGCTTAAATTTAATAAAAAGCTGATCCAAAGGAAAATATTGGGTGAATAGTTATGTAAGGATGGTATGGTTATGGCAGACTTGGAAAGGTGAAACATTGCTTAAGTTTGGGAGATACTGGGTGTGCAGCAGGCACTGAGTGGAGGCCTGTGGGTAAGAAAGGGAGCCTGTCTTCATGACTGACAGGATTTGGGAGTGAGACATTACTCTGATCACCCCCAGCTAACCAGTGACAGTTGTGATGTAGGCTGTGTGTGTGATGTCCTTGTTGTCCTCCACACGTTCCACACCCCCCCCCCCCCCCCCCGCCCCCAGCTTCTACAGGGATGAGTCGGGCAGGGATCTACATCGAGATCCCTGGAGGTGGCAGATATATCAGACCAGAGAAGTCTACAGCAACTTTGCCACCACCTTGTGTGGCTTTCCAGTGGCTTCTCTGGTGACACCTATGGGGACAGGAGCCGTAGGAAATTTGTTATTACTTCCTTATTAGTGATAGCTGTGGTCTTCCCATTGTCTTAGAATTTCCATGGCATGTAAATGCCCGGGTGGAGGGCTGGTGGTATTGAGACAGAGGATAGGGGGCATTTTGAAAGCAAAGTAGTGTCAGCTCCCACAGAAGGTCTAATTTTAAACATGCAAATAATTTTCAGTTCCACTTTTCCTTCTTCCTGTTAGAGGAAAGCTGTACCCTGTTGCCTTTTCTGAGTTTCGAGCAGACAATGTCGTCATTATGCCCCAAACTATCTCCTTCTCCAGGGCAGGAATGGGTGGTGGCTTTCTGGGTGCCTGTGCTGGGCCCCAGCCCAGTGTTAGTTCATGGCTTCTGAGTAAATGAGTGAGTGAATGTTAAAACATAGTACCAACGTGGAGTCTATATAACACAGTGGTTCTTAATCTTCCTGGAGGGGGGGAGGTATTAAGACCCTTACAGAGTAAGTAAAAGGGAAGCTTCCTTTCCACAAAAGGAATGTACATATTTGCAATTTTGTATCCAATGTAAGGGGTTTCATAGGCTCTTCAAAATAGCCTATGAATCTCAGGTTAAAAACTCTCCAATGCAAAACTGTATACTGTTAGAAAAATACTAGTCTTTTTCAAAGATAACCACTGTGGGCATCCTTGGTTTCCTTCCAGGGGGGGAAAATGTTTCTTTGTATTGTATGCAAGTATCTGTATTCATCTTTTTAAAAAATTACATTAAAGAAAACTTTATGTATACATTGTATTCTACTTAGCCTTTCAATTTACCTTGTTGTCTTAGAGGTCATTTAATACCTGCTTTAACTCATTCTTTTAAATGACTGTCTGGGATTCTGATGTGTGAATTTACCACGATTTCTTAGACCATTCCCATATCAATAGACACTTTAATTGTTTTTGCACCCCCCCCCCCCCATCTCTTACAAATCATGCTTCCAAGACTGTCTTTGGTACACATTTCTTGTCACTTTCACAACGATGTCCATACATTTCTAATTTTAGGGTTGCTGTGTTAGAGGGTACATGCATTTAAAATATGAGAGCTATTGTTAAGCTCTCCTATAAAAACATTGCCCCAGGGGCGCCTGGGTGGCGCAGTCGGGTAAGCGTCCGACTCCAGCCAGGTCACGATCTCGCGGTCCGTGAGTTCGAGGCCCAAGTCGGGCTCTGGGCTGATGGCTCAGAGCCTGGAGCCTGTTTCCGATTCTGTGTTTCCCTCTCTCTCTGCCCCTCCCCTGTTCATGCTCTGTCTCTCTCTGTCCCAAAAATAAATAAACGTTGAAAAAAATAAAAAAATAAAATAAAAACATTGCCCCAGTTTATACCTGCATCCATAGGTGTGAGAATTGTGGGTTGTTTAATTTTTATTTTTTAACTTTTTTAAGATTAAACAAATTTTAAATAGTCTCTACACCCAACATGGGACTCCGACTGACAATCCCAATATCAAGAGTCGCATGCTTTACTGAGTGAGCCAACCAGGCGCCGTGAAAATTGTTAAATGTTTAAATCTGAGAGGCGAGAAGTTGTATCCTGACTTTTACTTATATCTTTATTTGAGTTAGTTGAATATTTTTTCTTATGTTTTGGGGTGTCTGCATTCCTTCCTTCCGTTTCTTTTCTGTTAACTCCTGGTTCGTTTAAAAAAAAAAAAAAAGATTGCTATTTTGTTATTGATTTGTATAAGCTCTTTGGAAATTAAAGAAGTTCGTCCTTCGGTTCTGATTTGTGTTGGAAATACGTGTGTTTTCCAACTATTTTAGATGTGGCCCTTGTTCCTTAGTGACTCAGGGATAGATGAGATCCCTGGGTGGTGAGGAGAATATGAAGCGTGGAACCAGACTGCCTGATTACAATCCTGGCCTCCCACCTGACTAGCTGTGACCTTGGGTGGCGCCTAACCTTTCTGACCCTCGGTGTTTACATTTCTAAAGTGCTAATAATAATAGTAGTAGTGCTGCTCACACAGGGTAGTTGGGTAAGTTGAGACTGCGTTATTATTGTTAAAGTTCCTTGTATAAATGGATACGGAATTAGGAGAACAGTATTTAACAACGGGCGCCTGCCTGGCTCAGCCGATGGGGCTTGTGACTCTTAATCTCGGGGCTGTGAGTTCCAGCCCCACGTTAGGTGTAGAGATTACTTAAAAATAAAATCTAAAAAAAAGAAAAAAAAACCATTTAATGAAAATTTCCCGTTTACTTAAGAGTTAGATTTAACACATTTTTGTAAATGTTTATTTATTTTTGAGAGAGAGACAGAGTGTGAGCTGGGGAGAGCAGAGGGAGAAAGACACAGAATCCAAAGCAGGCTCCAGGCTCTGAGCTGTCAGTACAAAACCTGATGTGGGGCTCGAACCCATGACCTGTGAGATCACCACCTGAGCTGAAGTCGGATGCCTAGACGACTGAGCCACCCAGGTGCCCCAAGAGATTTAAAAAAAAAATTTTTTTTTTAATGTTTTATTTATTTTTGAGACAGAGACAGAGCATGAGCAGGGGAGGGGCAGAGAAAGAGGGAGACACAGAATCTGAAGGAGGCTCCGGGCTCTAAGCTGTCAGCACAGAGCCTGACGCGGGGCTCGAACTCACGGACCGCGAGATTATGACCTGAGCCGAAGTCGGACGCTCAACCGACTGAGCCACCCAGGCGCCCCAAGAGTTAGATTTTAAAGTTAGGGAACAAGGCCATAATTTTGACTTTTCAAAATTGTGCTACAAAGTCTTCAAATTGGATTTAAGAGATTAAATCTGTAATGGAATGTATACTTATACACATATACATGTATGTGGAGCAGTGTAGGCTTTCCTGATAGCACAATTTAAATTATATTTCTCTTTTGACGGTGCATATAATTGAATTATAGATTAAATGACCGCGAGATATGACTGGAGAGTGGTGAATGTGGTCCTGGGCCCAGAGGGGCACAGGAATATTGACCATGTCCCTTAGAAAGACAGAGTCCTCCTTGCATTGACTTGAGTATTTCTCTGTGACCTGGCTGGCTCTAACTGTGGCTGCCCTGGTCTCTGGGTACATTTTCTGTAAGGACAAGAGGAGCTATTTAATGCCACCAACTGAAAGTTTAAATTTGTTTTTTTTAATGTTTACTTCTTTTTGAGTGAGCGAGCGAGTGAGAGAGAGAGAGAGAGAGAGAGAGAGAGACAGAGACAGAGACAGTGTGAGCCAGGAAGGGGCAGAGAGAGAGGGAGACACAGAATCTGAGGCAGGCTCTGGGCTCTGAGCAGTCAGCACAGAGCCTGACGCAGGCCTCGAAGCCACAAACCGTGAGATGATGACCTGAGCCACCCAGATGCCCCCACTGAAAGTTTAAAGACACAATCCTTGGCTCTAATTGCGGGAGATGGGAGACCAAGAGAGTCTGTGCTGACTGCCACCAGTTTCTATGGCAGCAAGGTGATCCTGCATTTCCTGCCGCTGGCTGAACTGGTCACCTTCTCTTCATGTCCTTATGTCATGGGAGTTCTCTCTTTCCCCGCTGAGAGTGGACCAGGCTGATGGTCCTGTCCCCAAGGCCTGGAGAAGGAGAGCTGCGGGGAGGTGGTTGTGGGTATGCAGGGAGATTGCTACCCGGAGCTTAGTGCACTGGCTTTGGAGTCAGACAGACCGGACTCCTCTGATTCCCAGGCAGGTGACCTTGGGCCAACAATTCTGATGCCCGGAGCCTCCCTTGTTCTCATCAGGAAAATGGGGGCAGCAAAGATACCTACCAAATAGAGTTGTGGTGGAAGACTGACCGGATCCAAATAACAAGTTCTTAGCATGAAATAAACCTTCAAAAGATGTTGGCTGTTGTTTTATTATCGTAATTTGTTGAGGTATGGGCATAATTTAGTACTTAAAAAGGCTTAAAAATCGTTTTTACCTTATAGTTTAGAAAGCCCTTTGGCATATATGAGCTCATTCAACCCTCGAAACATTCCTGTGAGTTTGTCATTGTAATTTATGTCGTGGCTCGGTCTGTCCCTAGGTGGCTTGTCCAACCCAGGTGGCATCTGTCTTTGCACAGATGTAGCCTAGTTGTAGTGTAGCCTAGTTGTAAAAGCCAGTCAAATATATAATTAGCTTACAAGAGGCGAATTGGGCGGTTGAGTCCCCTGGTTTGGTTCATACATACTTATTAGGTTGAACCATATGAAATGACTGTTTCTGGTCCTTTGAATATTGGTAATTGTATATGATTCCCCCTAATATAATCCAGAACATTTGTAGAAGTTTGGAAAACCAAAACATAGATGTATCTGCTGTAAAACAGCGTGTTTACATCTGTGGGTCATAAAACCAATTTAAGTTATGAGCGGCATGAAAAAGCGATGGGCTAGAAAATATCAGGGTTTACCGCACGTAGAAAAGGTAAGTATTGTGTCGTGAAACTTGTTTCAGTTATGTAGACTTTGTGTGTCTTCGTACTGAATTACACAGAAAGTGGTTTTCTTTTTCTTTTCTTTTTTTAAGATTTTATTTTTAAGTGATCTCCACACCCCAGGTGGGGCTCGAACTCACAACCCCGAGATCAAGAGTCACATGCTCTACCTACTGAGCCAGCCAGGCGCCCTGAAAATTAATTTCTTATTGTGGCTTTAGGCATTGTCCAAAAAAACTGGAAGCTACTGTGATAGGGGCTTGAGCGGCAGAAGATGTGGGGGGGAAGGTGGCTTCTGTTTCCAAAGACCATGGAACACCAGTATGAAGTCCCCAATTATGCACTGTAAGTGCCCCCATATGTAGCTGAAGACTGTCTTGCAGTGGCCGGTACAGGAAGGACCAGCTTCCAGGGAGGTGCATAGGAAGGGAGCAGGTCCACTGAAAGCTGAGGAGGCCTACTCTTAAGTAGCTGCCCTTCTGGAAACTTCGGAGGGACCACTTCTGAAGAACACTTGTGTAGAACAAGCCTTTGGCGATGCTTTGTGTTCTTTGGTTCAGGGGTTAGGTAGAGAGCTGACACTGCCTCTTGTGTTGTGTGCTTTGGAAGAGAACTTGGGAGTCTCAGGTGGTCTGATGTTCTGAGGGATCATCACCCAGCTGGTGGGTAGTGGGGGACTCACCCTTGGCCCTGCCTGGCCTTCCAGCCCAGAATGTTTACCTCCAGGTTGTGCTGGCCTCACTCCTCTCATGCTGATCCTCTGGGGGCCCGTAGCCTCCAGTTGGCTCGAGGGTCCTGATCCAGAGCTGGTTGGTTCAGTTCTGACGTAAGTTAGTACTGGTTGTTGTTGTTTTTAATATATACAAATTGGAGATACAGATAAATAAAAGAAGAAAGCAAAATTACCTGTAATCTCCACTTCCTAAACTATTTTGATGGGTGATCCTTGTCTTTATTTATATTTCTCCTTCCTTCCTTCCTTCCTTCCTTCCTTCCTTCCTTCCTTCCTTCCTTCCTTCCTTCCTTCCTTCCTCTCTCTCTCTTTCTCTCCCCCCTCCCCTTCCATCCTAAAATAGGACTACCTGCCACATGTGTTTTGTGACTTTCATTTTTCGTGTCTATATGTGTGTCAGGACCAGGGGCAGAAGCATCCCTAGGGGGACCCCAATAATCTACAGCATAAACATGAGGCTTTCTCCTGGAGGGTCACTGTTACTCAGTGGAAAGTGTTTTGAAACAAATAGGGACACAGTATAGATTAGATACCAAATATGCATCCAGAATGTTTTCGGTGAATGCAGGAGACCACAAAGACATCTCCAGTTCCTGGGGGTGTGAGTCCACTCTCTTCTGAGTTCTCGGGGGCAGTTTGTGGCAGTTTGTGAAGCAGTGACAATGTGTGGCAAACATTTTCCCCTGCCAGTAGATGTTCTCTTGTGTAACCTCAGCTGTTGCATCCTGCATTATACAGAGGTCCTGGATCTCATTTCTCCTGTGATTAATCTTCTAGTGTGTTTTTTTTAACATTTTTTTTTTTTTTTTTGCCACAATCAACACTATTCAGATGATTCTGTGATTAAATCTCTGAACCCATCTCTGATGATTGTCTTCGGATGAATTGAGATAATAAAAATAACAATAGCAGCTACCACAGGTTGAATATTGTGGATTACTGTTAGCACATTTTGCCTATTGTGTAATCCTATGATGTGGGTCCAGGGAAGGAAACTGAGGCCCGGAGAGTTACGATCTGGTTCATGGCCACACATCTCAACCAGCTAGCTGTGGGCTTCTTTGGGAGCACAAGAGGGGAGCCAGACAGTATTACCTACATGAGCGAGGCCATGTCTGAGACTCCTGGATGGACAACTGGACTTGAGGGCCATTCCCACAGGTAGCAAGGCCATCTTCTGTGGGAAGGGTGTTGCCTAGAGTCATGCTGTGGCAGAAGTAAAATGCTTCCAAAAGCCACAAAAGATAAGGGTATCTTTGCTATAGATACGTGATAAAGGCTTCCTGAAACTTTGGGGCCTTGGCTCCAATCAAATGAATGACATGTCTTGGCCTTCCTGTTGTGAATGTATTTGGGTTTTGTAGAAGTTGAATTTGGGCATGGGTGACCTGGCTTCAGAGTGTCCCGTAAGAAGAGGAGCACGGCCTTTGGTATCAGCAGAAGCGTGGATCCAAATCCACACTCTTATCTTACACCATGCGCCCCTGCTGTCTCCCCAGGTGCTTATGCTTCTTGGAACCCGTTGTGTCATCTGGAAAGTGACAGTGGTTGCCAGGCCATGAGTTATTAGGGATAATTGGGGAAGGTGTATAAGGCACCCCGTCCAGTTTATGGTGCTCAGTAGGTACTTAATTTTCCACTTCCGATATACCCCTCTTTGTTAACACAATGTCTCCCGGGGATGCAGTTGCCATGTGCCCAAGGTTGGAGGAGAACTTCTCTGAATGTGTTCAACTTTTCCTTTGAGGGGGGGAGAGAGGGAGAAAGAGGGAGAGAGAGAGAGGAGAGAGAGAATCCAAGCAGGCTCTGTGATGTGCTTGAACCCATGAGACTGTGAGATCGTGACCCGAACTGAAATCAAGAGTCAGAGGCTTAACCGACGGAGCCACCCAGGTGCCCCTGAAGGTGTTCAACTTTTATGAACCTTGATGCCTGGGAGTGTTATCTAAAGTGGCACCAAATCCTACTGCCTGAAGAGAAACTGTAGGAGATGTAGGCATAAGAGCTCTTCCTTAAGACGTGTTGGCCTGTCTGAGGATTGCCCTGCTAGACTCTGAACCACAACTGTCTCTAGGAAAGAATAATGTTAGTTAAGCTACAGCAGGAGAGCATGTGTGCGCGTGCACATGAGATCACATACAACCAAGTGAGCCTTTCCTGTAGGCGAATAATGGTCCTGCTTGCCATTTCTCCCTGCTGGCGGGGCCATCCCAGTTCATTAAATTCGTCCTCCGGGAACCATTTACGAAGCACTAGCCACATCTTTCAGACCTAGAGCTTTGCCAGCCTAGCTCATCTCTCTTATGTCGCAACACACCTGCTGCATGTAGCTTGGCCTCATCACCAAATGCCCATCTTCTGACTTCATGCCTCGACCCATTTCTCCAGCTCATCCCATCCTGCAAACTGCTTTCCCTGAAACCCCCTCTTTCCTTGTTCTCTGATCCTGCGTTCTCATTAGAGTTTAGACTTGATACCGAAATGGTTTTCATAGCTCAGATCGGGGCTTCTCTAAAATCATTGATAACCTCGAATGTAGCTTCCTGGTATCTGGTTGCTGGGAGTCTGTTCCTGTGATTGTGGACATCAGACAACATGAAGTCACCTTTGTTGATAGTCTCACTCTGGGCTCGTTCATGGGACCGAGTATAGTGCAGGGGTTAAAACCTGGCTTTGGAGCCAGATGCCTGGATGGGAATTCCTTGTTTCACTTTGATTGTGCTCAAACCTTTCTGTGCCTCAGTTTTCTCAACTATAAAATAGTGGTGATAACGTGACTCCGCTCTAAGGTTGTTACAGGAAGTATGTAAAATAAGTATGTATCACAAAGAATTGTATAGCACACAAATTAAACATTCAAAAAGGGAGGAGAGACGTATTGGGGGAGGGGTGAGACTCAGACCCTCAGCCTCTGCCTGACCACTGAGTTGGCCAGCAGTCTTGATTTCTTTTGGGAGACGTGCACATAGCACTTAGCCTTTGCTCGCCCCTGGAGTCTGGTCTTTAGGCTTTGCAACTGTCCAACACTGTGGTTGGGGTGAGGGTGGGTGGGGACTTCTTTTCCTTTAGCCCAGGATTTTTCAGCCTCAGCACTATGGATCCTTGGGGCCCCGTTAGTTGTTTTAGGGACTGTCCTGTGCGTGGTAGGATGTTCAGTGGCATCCCTGCCTCTGCTCGATGCCAGAACCCCCACCCCCTCCACTTGTGATAATGAAAAATGTCTCCAGATACTGCCAGATGTCCCCCGAGGGGGAAAGCGTCCTGGTTGAGAGCCACTGCTTCAGGCAATGCCTGTTGGGAAGGACAGGTATAGATTGCCTGCACCTGGCAGTCTCAGTAGTGGGGACCCGCCCTTCTTCCATTTTCCATGTGACGCTGTTGGTAACTGACTTCCTCCTACCAGTGAGACAGTAGCTATAAACTAAGCACAGTGTTTACAGATGCGACAAACAGCCAGGTTGCTCAAGAGAGGCTTCGCATCTGACTCCCTGCTTGTTTTAGGGATGCTGTGGTAGAGCAAGCACTGCCCTAGGGGTCTTGGCACCCGGGCGTTGATTCCCATGCAACATTTCTCCCTGTGTTCGCAGCCTCAGTTTCCTCCTCTGCAAAATGGGGATAACTGACATTATTCTCCTTCTCTCCAGGGTGGGAAAGGAAGCCAGTGTTAATGCGGTATGTGTGGGGCCAAGGTCTGCTGTTGGGATGTGAAGTTGAGGGAAGGGCCCAAATGCGCCAAGTTCCACACAAGAGATAGACCCAGTCAAAGCGAGATCCCATGACAAAGAGATTGGCTGCCAAGTTCCCCCTCCCACTAGCTCCCTGGAGCAGTTTTCAGCTTCTAGAGTGTTTAGAGAGGCCCCAGGGCTGTCCCAGCCGAGGCAGGGAGACCTGCAGGAATGAGCTGGAGGAGGAACCCAGGAAACCCACTTGAACTTGATGGTGCTGCCAGCCAGCAGCAAGGAGGGTTGGCTTTCTGAACACTCGCTGTGCACCAGCTTTTCAGGAAAACATCACTTTGTGAAGGCGAACAAGTGCCCCCAGCTCAGTGCTGGTCAGACCTGGTCTGGACATACTGTTTTTATTTTATTTTTGAGAGAGAGACAGAGAGACAGAGTGCGAGTGGGGGAGGGGCAGAGAGAGAGGGAGACACAGAATCGGAAGCAGGCTCCAGGCTCTAGGCTCTGAGCTGTCAACACAGAGCCCGATGTGGGACTGGAACTCACAGACCGTGAGATCATGACCTGAGCTGAAGTCGGACGCTCAACCAACTGAGCCACCCAGGCACCCCACAATAAAAAATTTTAAAAGAAGATATCCATCCCCTCATTAATTCCCTAACATTTAACTCTAAATCTGACCTCTACCTCTGACCACCTGGCTCATATATACTTGCCCCCTGGACATCTTCACTCAAATATGTATGTAATAAGCAAATTAAATTTTTGAAAATGTTTTATTTTTGAGAGAGAGTGAGACAGAATGTGAGCAGGAGAGCGGCAGAGAGAGAGGGAGACACAGAATCGGAAGCAGGCTCCAGGCTCTGAGCTGTCAGCCCAGAGCCCGACGCGGGGCTCAAACTCATGAACCATGAATTCATGACCTGAGTCGAAGGTGGACACTCGACCGACTGAGCCACTCAGGCGCCCCTGGGTCTCCATTTTCGTTCACCCAGATTCCAGCCAGTTATTCTGAGATGTCCTCAGTGCTCTCATACCCTGTGTGCTGGACCCCACTTCATCCTTCAAATGACCTTGTCCGTTTTAGAAGGGAGGCACCAAGAGATGAAGGGACTTGCCCAGGGCCAGGGATGCGGCTGTTCACGATCTCGCTTCCACTGCTTTGTGACCAACAGCAGCACAGTGCTTTTAAAGGCCCGAATTTTCTCATGTGCCAAATGGGGATAATAAATGCTTCAGACGATTGTGATCAAGATTCCACAAGAAAATGTATGGTGCCTGGCATACAGAGAGTGTCCCATAAATGCCAGCTGCTGTCCTTATTATTGTTGCAACTATCAGTGATAGCACTGGTGATCACTTTGATGAGCCTTTCCAGGAACAGCCCTGGCTGGCCCCGGAGTCTGTCTCAGGCCCTGTTTGGGGGTGCAGCTGCCTGGGGCAGGATGCCACCTGGGGAGGACAAAGAGTCTGAGAGTCAGGGAATAAAGCAAAACCTGCCCTCAGGGATGGAACGTGTGATCTCACAGTCTGGCCTCCGACCAGCTGAGCTCATTGCCATGCAACTTGGTAGTTAATCATTACTAGTAAGAAGATAAAAAGGATCAGCGCCTCAAAGAAACGTCAGAGTGAGAAAGGACCTCTGAGGACATTAGGCCAGGAAGACAAATGGGTTCCAGTTTGTGTCCATCTTCAAGTGACTGATAGTGGCTGCTCAGGGTCCTGCGTGTGGAAGGGAGTGTTAGACCACTGGGGTTGGGCTAGCTCAGCAGGAGAGTGTGCTGGGATCGATTAGTGATGTCTGCCGTGGCCACAAGAAAGGCAAGGGGCTGCATACCCGCTGTTTTATTTGCCCTTGCCCTCCGAGGCTTAAGACTTGCTCACTGGAGGGTCACCCAGCAAGTCTTCAAACCACAAAAATCTCTTTGGAAAAGGTGTCTTTGGTGTCTGGTTCTTGAGTTTCATCTCTGAGAAAGTGATCTTTGTTTGTGCTCAGCAAAGAGGAACTTGCTGTCCCAGAAGGCAGCACGTTCTGTTTTTGGGCACTTCTCCCAGTTAGTACTTACACCATTGAGGGGGAAGAAGGCCTTCGAAGCCACTCGACGTGGGCCCTTCTCAGCCGTGGCTCCTCCTGGGGAGCTTTTAGGAGAGATTGGAGATTGGAGGCCTGCACTCCTGAGTCGTGGGTTTTGAGTGTCTGGATGGGTGGGCATCCCTGGTGCTGTTGTCTTTCTTCCAACTCCTCACATGATGTTAATGTATGGCCAGGGCTGACAACTACTGAGGCCACTTTTTTTTTTTTTTTTTTTTAAGTTTTTTGGAAACAGAGGCCCAGAAAGGACACGATTGTCCAGGGTTACAGAGGGTTAGTAACACAAGGACAGGGAAACCCAGGAAGAAAGATCCTTTATGAAGTGCCAGCCCTGCGTGAGGCTCTTTTTCTTTCACCCCGAGACTCTTCTCGTCCCACCAAGTCACATTATGCCCCTGCCTGAAACCCTCTGTGGCTTCATGTCTCACTTAGTATCAACCCCAGTGGTGGCCTGGACCGTGGATCTGGATGTGAGCAGACCCCTCCCTTCCCTCTCACCTCCCCTCATCCCCCCGCCCCTTTTTACCAACCCCAGTCACAGCCGTGCTGTGGACGCTGGACCCCACCCCACTGTCACCCTCAAGGGGCACTTGATGCACCATGACCCACGGCCTCCTGACTGTTCTTCTCAGACCCTTCTCTCCTGTTGTCCTGCCTCATCTCCTCTGCCCTTACCACCGCCTCAAACTCTGTCATTGGTTCACGGTTTCCGTTTGCCCACCCCCTGGAGTCTGGACTTCAGGAGGGAGGAACCCTGTCTGTACGGTTCTCTGCTGTGTCCCTCGTGCCTCAAGCAGAGCCTGCCTCAGAAAGATGTTTGTTGAAGGGATGAATTGAAAGGGCACAAAGCCAGTATTTCCCCAAGTTACGATTACCTGGAATCCGGGCTTACTGCCTCCTAGTCCCATATTATTTCTAGTTATTTCATGATATGTTAATCTTTTTAAGAAAAGGTTATTTTTTTTATTTTGCGAGAGAGAGAGAGAGAGAGAGAGAGAGAGATTGAGCAGGGGAGGGGCAGAGAGAGGGAGAGAGAGAATCCCAGGCAGGCCCTGAGCTGCCAAGCGAGGAGTCGGACACAGGGCTCGAACTCATGAACCTCGAGATCATGACCTGAGCCCAAATCAGGAGTCAGATGCTTAACCAACTGAGCCGCCCAGGCGCCCCTCGTAATATTTTTATCTTTTGCCGTGACAGCCCTAAATGTGAACCATAGAAATCCTCAGGGTGAGGGGGGTTAGCTTGCTTCTGTGAAAAGAGTACAGATTTTTAAAAAGAGTAATCTCTGTGCCCAACGCTGGGCTCAAACTTATGACCGCAAGATCAATAGTCATAGGCTCTACGGACTGAGCCAGCCAGGTGCCCCAAAAAGAATACAGATTTTGAAGTCCCCACCCAGCACTGCCTCTTATTAGCTATGTGATCTTGGGAAATTTCTGAACTTCTCTGAGGCCCCGTTTTTCTTGTCTGCAAAATGGAATCACAGCCCTACTGATTAGCTGACACCGACTGAATGCTTTCTGTGTGCCAGGCACTGTGCTGAGTGCCTTACCCGTTTCGACGGAGTGTATCCTCACAACCACCTGATGAGGTGGTTCTCTTCTTGCTGTCATTTGACAGGAGCGAAAAATGAGGCACAGAGAGGTTAAGCCACCAGCCCGAGGTCACATAGCTAATCAATCAAGGAACCAGGTTTGAGCTTTGGCAGTGTGGTTCTACAGTCAGCCTGTTAGGAGTTTATGAAATCTTGTCCAATGGCCCCAGCACAGGTGGTGGTGTAGAGAGGCTCAGTTAACATTTGTTTCCTCTCCCCCTTCGTTTGGCCTTTACTCCTACAGTGACATTTAAACTTTCTTGTCATTTTTGTTCTCAACTGGGTGACAAAAGGACCCATTTCCTGTCTGTCGGAGGTGCTCACTTCCAGACCCGGTTTCTGTTGATGGGACCTCAGGGCTCACACCTTGCAGGCCCCGGGGGTTCAGGGTGTATGGGGCTCTGGTGCTCACAGAGCGTGGGTGAACAAGTGCATTTTCCCACCTAGAAATTTCTGCCTCCAAGACCTATCGAGTGCCTGTTTTTGTGCCAAGCAAGCATTGTGACCGTGATCAGTGAAACAAAACAATAATTCTTGGTCCTATCGCCTCAGCTCATCAACCCTCCATTTAATGTGCCCGGTTACCCAGGCCCTTTGCTGGGCTGTGGTCACTTTAATTGGAGTCGTAGATTTATGATCGGGACAGGCCTGGGTTGAGAGTCACCTTGCTGGGGCATTTTCTGGGAGGATTTGCCCTGTTAGGATAAACAGAAGAATGAATGGCCCACACCCCATTTCCAGTGGGTGCTTTATTTTGGGGCGGGCAAGCCTCTGTGTTAGCATGAGATCAAGCGGTTCCAAAATGCGTTGTTTAATTTTTTACTTTTTTCTTCATTATACAAGAGTGGCACAACAAGATGAAAAGGAATTTAGAAACTAGAGAAAGGGAGGAAAAAAAGCCACATATTGCCTCGCATCACAGAACTATAATTCCAAAGTAGTTACGGCTACGATTTATTCCAGGTGGTTTGTTATCTAAATTAATTGTGATCCCAGAGCAGAGACAGTTTCAGATTCTTTAATGCCAAACAGCTAAACGAAGAAAACGTTTTTTTCCACGGTGATACGTGGACGATAGGGACATAATTTTGAAGAGCTGCAGGATGCTACAGGGAGTGGATGTTCTGGAATTCACTTACACTTTCTCCTATTTAGATGTTTAAGCGGCAGCCAGTTTTTCACTATTACAAGTAGTGCAGGGATGAATTTTTTCACATGTACAGCATTTTCGGTGAAATGGAAATTATTTCTCTAGATTCATTTCCAGGCACCTCTGTGATCTTTGACGACCCTCGCCAAACGACTTTCTGGAAGGAGTGCGTCTCTTCCAGTGCCATTGGAATGGATGAGGCTGCCTGTTTCGTTATGCCCACCGCGGCGCTGGATGTTCTCTGTTTTTACAAGCAGATTTTAAATTTAATATTTGCATTTGCAGACCTGGGCCGTGTGGTGGCTGCCTCGCATGGCTTTTGGACTATGTGTGACTCCCGTAGAACCTGTTTTTTTATGTGATCTTAAAAAAAAAAAATCATTAGGTTTTTTTTTTTTTTTTATACTGAGAGAAAATGTCAAGTCACTGTGTCTTATACTGCAGTCTCCACTTGTCTGTGGGTACCTAGAAAAATTCTAAGTGCCGTCAGCCGCCAGTTGGGCTGAATTGTGTATTCTTACTTACCTGATTGCAAAATCAATCCGGTGTATTTATTTCATTAAAAAAATCTTTTTTAATGTTTATTTATTTTTGAGAGAGAGAGAGAGAGACAGAGTATGAGTGGGGGAGGAGCAGAGAGAGAGAGAGAGAGAGAGAGAGAGAGAGAGAATCTGAAGCAGGCTCCAGGCTCTGAGCTGTCAGCACAGAGCCTGACGGGGGCTCGAACTCTCAAACTGTGAGATCATGACCCTGAGCCGAAGTAGGATGCTTAACTGACTGAGCCACCCAGGTGTCCCAGTGTATTGATTTCATTTTTAGAGCTGATGTTAGGGGTGCCTGCTCTCCAATAAGTAGTGTTAAACTCAAGTTATGCGATGGTTGGATGGACATTGCAGATTGAAATATTACCCGGCACCTACTAGATATCTAGCCTCTTGACGATTACATCTCAGACGTGTGGGAAGACAAAGTTAACTTCCAAATCTCAGGTTTGCCGCTTGCACCACGACCTTGATTAGCTTCCTCCTTACCCCTCCTCCATTACCTGCCTGCTTGTTTCCCCACCTGTAAATTCGTGTGATAGTGCCCATCAAGGAGAGCTGAGGTCAGGATTAAGATATTCATGTTATCAAGGATTTAGCACACTGAAGGCAGGGGGACCCTGCTGTTGGTAGTGACATAACAGCGGCCTGAGGGGTGGGGAGGCAAACTGGCGGTCCAGAGCCTTTCCTTTTTTTTTTCCCCCCTCACTTTAAAAAAAAGTTTGTTTATTTTTGAGAGAGACACAGAATGGGGGAGGAGCAGAGAGAGGGAGACAGAATCCGAAGCAGGCTCCAGGCTCTGAGCTGTCAGCACAGAGCCCAATGCGGAGCTCAAATCCACAAACCGCGAGATCATGACCTGAGCCCGAAGTCGGCCGCTTAACTGAGCCACCCGGGCACCCCCGGATCCTTTCCTTTAGGAGGTTCTGCTTTCATGGGAGAGATAAGGTGGGCTGCCTGGAGATTGTTGCAAGCTGCATACGTTGCCAGCCTCAGGGTAACAGCCAGGAGTTGAGACACGAGTAAGGCCGCACGAGTAACCTCAGTTGTTTTTTGGGGGTGAGCGTTGGCAGCTTGGGCCTGCAGTGTCATTCTGGGTAGTGTGTGTGTGTGTGTGTGTGTGTGTGTGTGTGTGTGTGTGTGAGACAAATGGCAAATTCAGAGTTTGTGCCCCGGGAGGCTGGGACTGGACTGGGAGATCTTGGATGACTGCATGATTTAGACTCTGTCTTGTAGAGGATGAGGTACTGGGGGAGGATTTTCTTTCCAGATTTATTAACTAATTAATTTTAAAGTTTTTCTTTTTTTTTTTTTAAGTTTATTTATTTAAGTAATCTCTATACCCAATGTGGGGCTCGTACTCACAACCCCGAGATCAAGAGTCACACCGACTCTCTGAGCCAGACAGGTGCCCCCCTTTTCAGATTTTTTTAAAGTTTATTTATTTATTTTGAGAGAGAGACTACACGGGAGGGACAGAGAGAGAGAGAGAGACAGAATCCCAAGCAGGTTCCATACCGTCAGCGTGGAGCCCGATGCGGGGCTTGAACTCATGAACCGTGAGATCATGACTTGAGCCAAAACCAAGAGTCAGACGCTTAACCGACTGAGCTACCCAGGCGCTCCTCTTTTCCGACTTTACATATTAATCATTTTATTGTTTTGTTAGATTTTTTTAATGGCAATTAAAAAAATAACAGCTTTGGGGCGCCTGGGTGGCTCAGTTGGTTGAGCATCTGACTTCGCTCAGGTCATGATCTCATAGTTTGTGGGTTCAAGCCCCGCCTTGGGCTCTGTGCTGACAGCTCGAAGCCTGGAGCCTGCTTCGGATCCTGTGTCTCCCTCTCTCTCTGCCCCTTCCCCACTCTCTCTCTCTCTCTCTCTCTCTCTCTCTCTCTCAAAAATAAAATAAAAACATTAAAAAAAATAACAGCTTTATTGAGATATAATTCACATACTATAAAATTCATTCTTTGTAAAATGTACAATTCAGTTGTTTAGGCATGCAGCCATCACTGTTACCTAGTTCCAGAAGATTTTCATCACCCCCAGAAAGAAACCCCACCCATTATTAGCAGGCATTCCCAACTCCCCTCCCCCCATCTCCTGGCAATCACTTAATTTGCTTTCTAATTTGCCTCTTCTGCGTTTTTCATATAAGTGGAATCATACAACATTTGACCTCTTGTATCTGGCTTATTCTACGCGGCATGATGTTTTCAAGATCCATCCTTATCAGAATGTGTATCAAGACTTTATTCCTTTTTATGGCTGAATAGTGTTCCGTCATAGGGATGCATCATGTTTTACTTCTCCTTTCATCAGGGGGTGGACAGTTGAGGGGCAGAAAGGGAGACACAGAATCTGAAGCAGACTCCAAGTTTTGAGCTGTCAGTACAGAGCCTGATTCAGGGCTCGAACCCACGGACCACGAGATCACGACCTGAGCTGAAATTGGGCGCTTAACTGACTGAGCCACCCGGGTGCCCCACTGCTCCCTTTTCTTTTTTTTTTTTTTTTGTTAAGTCTATTTATTTTTGAGAGAGAGAGAGGTAGAGGCAAGACATGTTTGCACGCATGAGTTGGGGAGGGATAGAGAGAGAGGAGGGAGAGGTGCCAAGCGGGCTCCATGCTGTCAGTGTGGATCCTGATGCGGGGCTTGATCCCACGAACTGTGAGATCATGACCTGAGCCAAAATCAAGAGTCAAATGGCCAACCGACCGAGCCATCCAGGAGCCTCGTTAGTCAAGTTTTCGTGAACATTTGTGTACACATTTTGTGTGGACATAATGTTTTCAACGTGGGACGATTCTGAAGTGGGGAGTGTATTTGGAGCCTGTGGGCAGAGTGGGCTGTGGGGAGGCCCGTGCACGCATTTGCTGTTACCAGGCCAGTCTGGGGCAGACGTTATGTGCTTCATTTCTTTCAAATAACCCTACAAGGCAGGGTCTGTTATTTCCCCCTTTTTTTTACAGGTGAGGGTACTCAGACTCAGTGAAATTAAGTAAGCTGCACAACCAGGAAGTGAAATTAAGTAAGCTGCACAACCAGGAAATGGGAGATCCCAGCTCTGTCCAGCTCTTAGCACGTTAGCATGCGTCTGCTCCTGGGAGACCAGGTGATTGCAGTGGCCTCACTGGGAGGGGAGGCCGGGCGGTGCTGTGGAACTGGCAGTAAGCTGGACAGAATTGTGTGTGTGTGTGTGTCTGTGTGTGTGCGTGCGCCGGTGTGAGTGCGCTGTGGGAGTGAGGGGAGGTGCTTCCGAGGCAGCATCGGTGGGCCTTGGTACATAGATATGGCAGTATCGGACTGTGTTGGATTGTTGGCACAATCTTTGTGACCTTGGGCTGATCTTGTCTCCTTTGAGCATCACCTTCCTCTCCTGGAACCTGGGGCTCTTCTCCTAGCCTCCTGCCTCCTGCAAGGCTGGTATAAATAAGGGAGGGAGGGGAAAAGGGAGGAGGAGAAGAGGAGAGCGAGGAAGAGGTTGTAATAGAACCTGTTAGAAATGCAGAGCCGATGATCTGGGAGGCAAGAAGGGATGTGCAGCAGGTGCAGGCAGGTGCAGGAGGAGGTAGCCAGCTGGTCTGGGAGGACATCCCTGTCCATCTGGGGATTCTGAATCCTGTGAAAGCACCTACACAGAGGCTAATGAGCTGCTTGTAATCCAGAGACTATTGATTTTTCCTAGTATTTGAATCTCAGCCTTTGTGATCTGGAAGAGTCCAGTGTTGACCCATCTACAGCATCAAAGCCTCCCTTAGCACATCCCTCCCATATTCTGGCCAGGCATCACCTTAAAACAGTGAGGCTTTCCTGGGTCTTAGAGGTCACTTGGGTGGCCTCTCCTATCTGGGCCTGTCTCTGTTCAAGTGGCAGGGCCGACTGTCCCCTTTATCAGTGACTTGCAGCTTGCCTGAGTTTTGTGAAAAGCTTGTCATTGTCCATTAGAAAATAAAGACAGAAACCTCTCCTTTGGATTTGCGTTGCAATGACTTGCTCTTGTTCTGAGTCCAGTATTTTGCTGGGTTGTTATGAATCAGTCACTTAATTTTTTTTTTTTTAAGTGTGACAAGCACATTAGTCTTCCTATGAGAAGCCCGGCTTATGGGATGCAAGTCAGGTGATTTTTTTCTTAGCGTAAGTCAGACTCCTACACCTTCCCCCCATGGGGGAGCGATCTGATGTGTTCTTCTTTATCCTGACTTATGAGGACCTGAGGGGACATACTTGTGAGATCCTTCCTTTGTGTCTTGTCTCCAGGCAGCAGCTGTTGTTGGGGCTGCACTTAAGAGTTTGCATCACGTCGTATAGTCACCGTTCATTTATAAAATGGGTCAACTCCAAGGGTCTCATTCAGAGCAGAAGGGGCCTTAAGGATCATTTGATCCAAACCTTTCACTTTGCAGAGGATGAAACTGAGGCCCAGAGAAGGGAAGTCACTTGCCTAAGACCACACAGCTAGTTACAGGGTGAATCCAGTTTCCTGGCTCCATGACCCTGAACTGACATTAAACTTTGAATAGTGAGCACAGTGGGGATTCAGGGACCATACCTATCTTTGACCTGTTTCTAATGGATATGGACTTGGTCTTTGGGGGTTGAATTCTGATGTGTGTCTGCTGGATTCTGGCACCTGTGCTGTTTCTGGCCATTTGAGGGGAGGGGGAGCATGCTTAGCTCACCCAGAGGTGTTGGCTGCTGGGTGGCCCCTACCTGCCCCTCCCACTTATTGCATTTACCTCAAATAGAGAAACTAACCCAGTAACCAAATGACCTGATGGTTGGTAAAGCTGGGAGGCCGTGTTTGGGAGGTGGGTTGGGGAAGAACAAGCGTAAGTTTCCTTCTATAATAAAACTTGCTGATATAACGTTGAAAGTCACGGTCTTACTCATCGTCATTCAAGATAAGTCACACAATGGCTGATATCTGAGGTGCAGAGTTTCCCCCTTGAGAACACAGAGAGATGAACTTTGTGTGGGCTGGTCATTAGAAGAAAAACAAGAAGCCATTGGTCGGAAACACTCTAAATGTTAAGAGGTGGGAGATTGCTAAACTACTACCGTCAGTGAGGCTTGACAATGCTCAACGATAGGAAACGATGTTCATAACATGAGACATTTCGAGATGTGGACTACAAAGTAACAAAAGTCTAAACCCAGTTGGGCAAAACTATGGATGAGGCTTCAAACTCAAAAATGTGTTTTGCATGGCCATGTGAGTATGCTCTACGGTACGATGTTTGAAAGGCCAATTAGGCTGACTTGGGCCAAGGCTGGGCTCTGCCACGTCGTTGCTGTGTGCTCTTAGGCAAGTGACTGGACTTTTCTCGACTCAGGCTTCTCATTTGTAATGTGGGCACGGTACCTTACCTCTGGGTTGTTGTGAGAGGTGAATGGGATGTCTGGGACAGGGCTTCATGCCTTCCGTCTTGGACCTCCTCAGTGGAGGCAGTGCCCTGTGGCCGCGTGCTCAGACCACACCATGTTACCTGCTGCTTCAAGCACATCAGAGCTCCCCCGGCCTTCTGGATTCTGGACGCACGCACTCTCTGGGCTCGCCACACACACCACGTTCTTTGCAGATTCTCTAGTGTGCCGTGCCCTTTTTTGTCACCAGGCCCTTAGGGTGAAGTAACTCTTGTTTTTTTTTTTTTTTTTGTAATCTCCCTAAATAGACTAACTTCCCCAAGGGCACCATGTCACAGGGCCTGGTACCCAGTGGGTGCTCAGTAAATGTTTGTTGAAGGAATTGAAGAGCTGGCCTTGAATTGGGTCTTTAAATACAGTGCGGGGCTTGGCGAGCAGGGTGGGAGCATTGTTCTAGGAGGTGGGCAGGGCACAGGGAGGCGGGGGTCACTACTGCCTGTTCAGGGGCCAGACCCACCGAGCACAGCAGAGATTCACACAGGTGCCATCTGACTTTCAGTGTTCCTTGTCACATGGGAGTTGCCACACTGTAAGACATTTAACCCATAAGGCTTGATCAGTCTTGTTACCTTTTGTAGTTTGGGGCTGTGTGTGCTTCTTTATGAGAGAGACCCATCAAGGCCAAGCCTGTGCGGTGATAATATATGTACATAAGGCTGCTGGCATCGTGTTGACGTAAGACAAGAACTGGACGTGGAGGCAGAAGGCAGCCTGGGTTCTGTTTTGGGCCTTACCACTTTCTAGACTGGCGATCTTAAGGGGAGTGACATTAGGGAAGGGAGTAATGCTTACGAGTGTTCCAAGTGCTTTTACACACAGGGTTCTCATTTAGTGTTTAGAGCAGGGGTGCGGCTCACAATGTGATGGGCCACACATGTGTGATTGGCGTTAGTGAGGCAGTAGGGAGTAGTGGGGACTCTGGCAGGCTAAGACAACGTGCCTTGTTTAAAGGGGAATGCCCCCTTCCCCACCTTTTAAAATTAGAACTTTTTTTTTTTATTTTTAAAATTTTTTTAATGTTTTATTTATTTTTGAGACAGAGAGAGACAGAGCATGAGCAGGGAAGGGTCAGAGGGAGACACAGAATCCGAAGCAGGCTCCAGGCTCCGAATTGTCAGCCCAGAGCCAGACGCGGGGCTCAAACTCACGAACTGTGAGATCATGACCCGAGCTGAAGTCGGATGCCCAACCGACTGAGCCACCCAGGCGCCCCTAAAATTAGAACATTTTTTAAGTTCATTTATTTTGAGAGAGAGAGAGCGCACGGGTATGCGTGGGGGGAGGGGCAGTGAGAGAGGGAGAGAGAATCCCAAGCAGGAACTCGATTCCATGAACTGTGAGATCATGACCTGAACGGGAATAGAGTCGGACACTTAACCGACTGAGCCATCTGGGTGCCCCAGCACATTAGTTTTAAATCTGTTAGGCACTGTGTGCTTTTTGTTTGTTTGTTTGTTTTAACTGTAGTAATATAGCTACAGCATAACACTTAGCATCTTAGCCATCTCTGGGCGTAAAATTTAGTGGCATTGTGCGTATTCTCAGTGTTGTGCACCACTGTCCATGCAGGCAGTTTTTTTTCGTGCTTTGCAAAACCCACTTAATCCTCACTCCAACCTGGTGAAGTATCTCCAATTTCTAATCCTTACTGAAGAGTTGAGGTATCTGAGGTACCTGGCTGGTTCAGTCAGTTGGGGCATGTGACTCGTGATCTCTGTCTGGGTTGAGGGTTCGAGCCCCATGTTGGGTGTAGAGATTACTTAAAAACAGAATCTTAAAAAAAAAAAAAAAAAAAAAAAAAAAAGGAATTGAGGTACCTGACAGGCAGAGAGGTTAAATAGCTTGCCCAAAGGCCATGCAACTGGTGTTGGACCCGGGAGTGTAACCCTCGGGAACCCAGAGTTGTCGGTTTTTCTGATTCTTTTTTCAAGAAAAGCTGGAAAGAGTTTTTAATGTTAAATTTCCTGCTTTAAAAAAATATTGACTCAAATTAACCAAACAAAACACTGTTGGGGCCAGATAACACCCATCTCTATTGTTGGCTGGGTGTAGTTCTCCCACCGACACCCACCCCCGCCTGTCTCCAGGAGGGGGTGGGAGGATCCAGGGAGATAAAGCACGGAAAGTCTTTTGTAACCGTGAAGAGCAATATAACTGTCAGATACGGGGTTAGCGCAAGTGGCTGGTGCGCGTGTTGGGTGCTTCCTACGTGCCAGGTCCTGTTCTGAGCACATTAGAGCCCTCGAGGTGGGGGTAGTGTTCCTTCCTGTTGCAGATGAGGAAACTGAGGCACGGAGGTCAGCTACTTCCTCTGAGGCCACACGGCTGGGCGTGGTGGGTGGAGTCAGGCTCCAGAGGAGGGGGCGGGGTTCTGTCTGCTGTGCTTGTTGCCTTGGTTTGGGCCCAGCTCTGGAGAGCCGCTGGCGAAGGGGAAGGGATGGACCCCGTGTTAGTGCCCGGACTGGCCCCCGATGCCGTGCGGGGCTCTTGCTGGCTTGATTTCACCGGCCCTCGCCACCATCTGGAGGCGAGGCTGTGGTGGGGTTTCTCACGTTGCAGATGTGGAAACTGACACTCCAAGGGGTCTGGTGACCTGCCAAGGTCACACGGGCAGGGAGATCGCACGCCAGGATTTGAGTTTGGATCAGAGAGACTGCAAAGCCCGCAGGATTCTTTCCTCCACATGGAAAAGTAGTAAATGAACTGATTTCCAGTTTTTAAAAATTTATTACTATTACTATTTTTAATACCTGTGGAAGGGGAGAGAGCACTGAAAAGGGCAGTAGGGAAGACTTACATCAGCTCTGCCGGCTGGACCAAATGGTGTAGCAGTTTCCCTTCTTGTGCATTTGGGTGGCTCCTTGGGGGGGGGGAAGGGGGGGTCACATGAGTCTAGACTGGGCTAGAGCCGCATGGGGGCACGGGTGGGTATTCCTGGGGTGAGTGTCCCAGTCTTCTCATTTTTTCTTTTGTGAAGGCTCTGTCAGTAACAACCTCCTAATTCTGCTTGTTTTGATCCACACCCTCTCTCTAAGTGGCGTTAATTGAATTAAAAAAAAAAAAAAAAAAAAAAAAAAAAAAAAAAAAAACCACAGTCCTGACACAGGTGTTTTCAAGGTTGGCATCTGGGAAGCGTTGTCAGGAGGCCTAGCCAACCAAAATGTTGACTGCCATCCCTGTTCGTTCAGCAGGTTCCTCTTGCCGCCTGCTGTGTGCCAAGCCCTGTGCTGAGTAGCAGGGGGGAAGGGATGGAGGGTGAGGTCCCCGTATACCAGGACCTCCCGTCGGGTGGGGGAAGGGAGGGGCAACTGCTCTGCCTCTTGTAACAGCAGATATAGCCCTTAGGGAGGCTGTTCCTGGCAGCAGGAAGAAGGCTAGCAGGGGCGGGGTGGGGGGGGGCAGCTGGGAAGGCAGAGACACATCCAGAGGGGGCCTTGGGAGAAGAGGGCTCGCGGGTCTCATCTGTCTTCCTCTCTCCAGCATCTAACTCAGGGGCCTGCAGACAGTGGCTGCTGAGAATTTCAAGGTTGCTTTCAAGATGTTGAGCCCCATGGGGCAGAAGGTGAATGACACGTGATTTTTAACTCCGTTGGGGCCACTGTCATTTCTTCCAGACACAGGGACTAGGCCTTAGAACTAGGAGGACCAAGAATCTGGTGCTGTGGAGGCCCACATTAGGTGTGGACAGCAGGCCTGGAGTCCATGGCGTGCAGGGGTCTGAGGTCAAGGTCAGTGTTCTGGTGTGGAGGCCTGAGCCAGTACTTGGTACTCGTCAGCTTGACAGCTGCTTCATAGACGAGTGCCTGTGCACCAGGACCTGTGGGGTGAGGGCGGGCAGAGGCTGGGAGCAGCCCTCTGCTGCCTGGAAGTGCTCAGTAAACACTTGTTAATCATTTCCTGCCTGGCAAGCCCTGCGGTGTGCCCAGGGGAGCCTTGGTTCATGTGGGGGAGGGGATGCTAGTCATTCGGATGGCCTGACCTCCTGCCCTTCTGGCTCCCCGGGAGCTGGGGTGCTGGCACCAGCCTGGGGAGGCAGGCAGCGAGAGTGTTGGTGAGGGTGTCAGCGAGGGGACCTCACTGTTGCCAGGCGGCCTCTCGGCTTAGTGAGCTGCGCGGAAGCATGTGACGTACCCTGCAGGTGGCCACCCAGGGACTCCGGGATTCTGGGGGCCTAACTTGGACATACACCCAGATCCCTCCTACCCAGTCCTCTTCAGAGGAAGGGCCGTCCTCCCTGGGGGTGGCGAGGACCCCTCCCAGCCTAGTCTCTGGGACTGTGCTTTGACTTTTGGGTGTTTCTCTGCATGCAGGTGGCCCTGAGCCAGGAGGCTGGGGGTTAGTCTTGCTGAAGTCAGGTTGAGCAAGTGGGTTCTGGAATGTTCAGAGGCAGCCAGAGTGTCTGTGTGTCCAGACGAAGGGGGCTATTTAGGTCTGAGGGATCCGTTTGATTAAAAGAAAGCAAAAACAGAAAACAAAAAACAATGATGTATTCCACAGTTAATAGGTGGTGGTGGTGGAGGGGGTTCCCATGGACAGTGGGTACGTTCTTTGTTCCTCAGCTGTGATGGGATAGTCTCTTATCTCTGGAGTGTCCCCCTTTCCATCTTAGGATCAGTTAGAGTCCCCCTAGGGTTATGAGAACACTTGTGGGTCTATCTCCTGAGAGAAAAAAGGCATTTGTGGTCAAGCAAATTTGAACTGTGGGCTAAACCAAATCAAACAGATGTCTTTCTTGCAGGACTTCTTAGAACCTTTAGTATGCTTATGAGGGAGTAGAAAGACCTTATTTACTCCAGATTTTTATTTTATTTTATTATTTTTAAAAGTTTATTTTGAGAGAGAGAGAGAGACAGAGACAGAGACAGTGCGAGTGGGGAAGGGGCAGAGAGAGAGGAAGACAGAGAATCCCAAGCAGGTGGAGCCCAATGCGGGGCCTGAACCCATGAAACCGTGAGATCGTGACCTGAGCCGAAACCCAGAGTCGGACACTTGGCTGACTGAGCCACCCAGGCACCCTTTCACTGCAGATTTTTGTCTCACCTCCTGTTTCTCTCCCTTTTTGGAAGTATCCTACGGGACTAGGGTGTTTGGAACCTGCTGCAGGAAATTCATTCGTTCTTTCAACAAATATTTACTGAGTACTTACTATGTACCAGTGACCATTCTAGGTACCTGGGATACATCATGACGGATTCAGACCAAGAGCCCCTCCTCTCCTGCCCCCCACCGCCCCGGGGCGGGGGGAATTTACATTCTCGCAGAAGCAGTGAACTGACCTTTGTGGGGCACTTGCTGTGTGTCAGGCATGTGAGTTCTCACACATTTTCCTGTTGAACCCTCACATCAACCTGGCCAGGCAGATGGACCATTTTACAGATTAAGCACCGGACTCTAAGGGAGAGGAGGCCTTGTCCACTTTGGCTGGATTGTTCTTTTCGGCCCGTGCCTTTGAACTGCAAGAGGAGGTGGTCAGTGAGGAGCTGGAAGAGATATTAGGGTCCGAGGAGGGGGTGTTAAAGGCTGTGTTGTTCTTCCGTTGTGTCCCTTTATGACGGGCCGGTGAAGAAGTTCCTCTGAGGCTCTGAATCAGGCAGGGAGAGATGAGTGGCTCCAGAACAAGTGGTTTGTTTTCATGTTCTGTGCACTGAGGATCTCGTGGCTGATCATGTTTCCCTTTGGTTTTGGTTACTAAGCACCCGAGAGCCTGATGTGTGGCCCGTCTTGACAGTTCTGCAGAAAGGGACGAGGTGGTATACCTTTCTATGTGCCGATCTTACTGCTGGCTTTATTATTTTCCCGGTGCTTATTTTCTCTTGGCCTGCCTCCCTTGACTGTTTATTTTATTCTTTTGTGTTGTTTGCATTATTCTAAGCCACCGTAAATACTTGGTGGGTGGAGCTGGTTATAACTAAATTTAAAAAATAATAGGAGGATGATTTGTGTAGGATCCCCCAGCTAGTCTGTGGGGAGGCAGGCTCCACCCTTCCCACTGCACTCCGTGCCTCTCCAGACTGGGATCCACCAGCAGACAGGTCTGTTTGCTTTTGCAGCCACTGCGTTGTGGCTTCCAACGGAAGCTAGGCTGGCTGGATTGGAGGTCTTGAGTGGCTTGAACTGACCTGAACGTCACACACGTGGTTTGAGCAAGGCTGTGGGCTGTGGATTCCTTCTTGGTGCTTCTTCCTGCTTGTGGTGCAAAGGATTCCAAGCTGGGACACACGAGGCGAGCACTGGATGCTCTTTGCAGCGACTTGCCTTTTCTTATGCTCAAGGCAACTCTGGGGACAGAAGAAGAGGAGCAGGTGGTATTGATGAGGAGACTGAGGCCTGGAGAGATTGATTGACTTCCTCCACGGGGTGATGGGTCAGCCTGCACCCCAATGTGGTGCAGACATGCTGCCCGTTGCAAAGAAAACACACAAACAAAAAACCCCAACCCCCCGCAAAAAACCAGACAGCCTCAGTGCAAGCTCACTGCACCCACTGTGGGTCAGAAGGCAGCATGGGAAGAGCTTAGGATTTGGGATTTGGACCCCATAAGTAAGTAATTTGCTTGAAACAGTTTAAGTAGTTTGCTCAAGGTCACAGAGCTATTACGTGTTAGAGTCAGGATTTGAACCCAGGCAGCTGACCCTACAGGTGAACTTACCATCACTATCATATAGAAAGGGGCAGAAGCCTGGGACTTTTTTTTGGGTAATGGCATCTGTGCACATGAAAGGAAAGGTACTCTGGACCCTCTGGGGTAGGGACTTGGTGTGGGTGGTCCCTGGAGGGCCGTAGAATGGGTGGGGGGACTTAGCCGGATAACAGCTCTGGGTGACTGAACTCATCTCTGAGCTCCAGATTTCTCACTTGTAAGATGAGATATGATAGTATGCCTCAGGGGGTTAAATGAAATAGGGACACATAGATGCTTGTACGTTGCTCTAAAAATGTCTGTGATGCGTGAATGACATTGTGCAAACAGGGAGAGTAGATGTAAATTAGTTGGACCACCATCCAAAGCCCATCTCTGGGTTTTAGAATCCTGTTCCTTGCCAGATGGCTTATCGCTGCCAGAGCTCTGCCAGTACGCAGCATTCGGTCACCTCCCGGCTGGGGAGCCGCGGCTATGTGCTAGTCACGCCAAGCAAGCCACTGATGCTGCTGGTTCTCATCCGTGAGGAGAAGGCTCCCCGCCCTCCTACCCGTGTGCACCATGTCTGTGGACGTGTTCGGTTGGAGCCTCGAAGCACCTTGCAGAGGGCCTTCAGGTCTGCCCCCTGCAGAGTGGCTGGTTGGGGTGGGGGTGGGGGTATGTGGACGAGGGACGAAGGTGAGGACGGGTCAGTGGGTCTTAGTTTCTCGGAGAGCTCTGGGTAGAGTTATCAGGAAGCAGAAAGTCCTCGGAGCATCATTGAGTCCTGGAAACTTTTGTGGTTTTGAAAGTACTTTATAAACTGTAAAGCACTTTAGAAATGCAAGTTAGGAGGTTCCTGTACTACATGGAATAAAAACAAAATGCACCGAAAATGATGGATCTACCAGGCTGGGGTGGGGAGACAGACACGCATGTGCTTGCGTGTGTGAATGTGACTTACTTGTGATTTTAAAAATACTTCATTTATGTGGAACTTGGAAAGCAGAGAAAAGCCTTGAAAATACAAATCATCTATCATCCTACTAAGTAGCTCTCTCATGTAGTATGTTAGCCTATATCCTTCCAGTGTTTTTTTTTTTTTTTTTTTTTTTTTTTTTTTTTGTGCTTCTTTGTATAGGCAAGGGGTTTTATAACCCTTCACCTTCTGGAATCTGTTCAACGCCAGCTTCTTCTCTTTGTTGAGTGCGTTTGTTGAGAATCCATTTTGCAGAGTCCTAGCCTAAGGCCAGGCACAAGTTGTACCCCCAGGAATGTTGCTGGGGTTTGGGCCTGGGGAAGGGGGCCACCAGTGGCATGAAGCTGTGGGGCCTGACTTCTGGAGATGTGGGAGAAATCTTGAAAGCGACATCCCTGGGACCAGCCAGTGGGATCCTAGGGGCTCTGAGGTGGGAGGAAGACTTCCTTCTCTTTTCGTTGGTTAGGTCTTTTTTTTCTTACCACCGGGTATAAGTAACAATAACACTTTAAAAATTATGTGGGGGCTCCTGGGTGGCTCAGTCAGTTAAGTGTCCGACTTCGGCTCAGGTCATGATCTCAGGGTCTGTGAGTTCAAGCCCCGCACTGGGCTCTGTGCTGACAGCTCAGAGTCTAGAATCTGCTTCAGATTCTGTGTCTCACTCTCTCTGCCCCTCCCCTGCTCACGCTCTGTCTCTCTCCCTCTGTCAAAAATAAATAAACATTAAAAATTATGTAAAAAACAGTTAGTTAAAAATACAAATACAGTCCCGTTGGAGACCAGAAAGAGACACGGGAGAAACAGGTTAAGTGAGGGCAAGATCCTTGGCAAGTGCCAGGAAGTGGGGGTGGGGAGGAGCGAGAGCAAATCCCTCATTCTCAAGGCGGGAACAGGACACTCCCTTCAGTGTGACTTGAGAAGCTTCAGACTTGAGTGAGTGACAGCCCCTTTATTTCCTGCTTTGTTCTCTCCCAGGTACAAATTGACCCCAGTCTTCATTGATACCTGGGAGGGTAGATCAGAGGCCTTCCTTTCCTCTTGCCTCTCAAGTCCAGTCACCCCTCTCTGCAGGCTTCCCTGGTGTGTGTGTGTGTGTGTGTGTGTGTGTGTGTGTGTGTGTGTGTGTGTTGGGGATGGGGTGGCCCCCTTACAGCGGGGCCTGCAGGAATCCTGGCGTAAAGTGAGGCAAGCCTATTAGTTCTGTCCTTCCAGGCTGCTGGGAGTTTAAAATCACCACCTCCTAATCTCTGTGTTGTTTTCCTGCCTTTGGACACCCTCTGTTTAGGAACGGGATGATGGCAGGGGGAGGCGGCTACTTGGTCTTTATGAGAACAGCAGAGGCCTCTCAGTGGAAAGGAAACATCCTCCTTGGTTTCACTCTTGTCCTTCTGACCCTACTGCACAGATGTGCAGGGACAAGCCTGTCCGGACTCAGGACCTCCTGCTTCACCCATCTAGAGACACCAACCCCCTCCCCCTGCCAACCTCCCCCACCAAAAAAAACCCCACCTCCTTTCTCTGAGCCTGAGAGGAGTTAATTGTGTTGAGGGGACCCAGGAGCCTTCAGGAAGGGGCCCTACTCCCTGAGTTGACTATTCAGCAAACACATTTGCCCAGGTCTAAAAATAAAATACACCAGGGGCACCTACCTGGGTGGCTCAGTCAATAAGTGTCCGCCTCTTGGTTTCAGCTCAGGTCATGATCTCAAGTTTCGTGAGTTTGAGCCCTGCATCAGGCTCTGTGCTGACAGTGTGGAGCCTGCTTGAGATTCTCTCTCCCTCTCTCTCTGCCCCTCTGCTGCTCCCTCTCTGTCTCTCTCTCAAAATAAATAAATAAACTTAAAAAAATACACCAATCCAGGTTAAGGAGTGCCATAATGTTGTGCTGCACATTTTGCTAGGGGGCCAAGCGAATGTTACCACTTCTGAGGCATTACCCTGAGACCTAGAATTAGGTTTTTTTTTCTCCCATTGTGGTGTTGAATGCTGTCAGCTTTTCCTTCCTAATTATTTAACCTTACAAACAGAGTAAAGTTGATTTGCTGCTAATGTCAGCATTAAGCACACCCTGTCTTCCTGCACACAGTTGAGGGCTGAATGCGCTTCTAGAGAACTTGTAGTCTGTGCTGTGCACGGAATGGTTGTCCTGGGTGCTGGTCACATGTGCAACTGGTAACAGAAGAGGAACCATAAATTTTGCAGGAAAGAATTTGTTTTGGTGCCGTGTTCTATTTACTTTGCATCACAGATTGTTTGAAAGAGGGATATTTTTGTTAGAGGAAAAGGAACTGTATGTTTGAGATAAGAAGTAGAATAAAGTGAAATAAATAGTTGAGTTTTGTCAGGTCGGTGTCAAAATGGCATGGTTTCTGAGAGCACCCTTTCTCTGTGCTGTTCTAATAGTTATATGAAAATTAGAAAATACGAAGGAAGGGCCGGTTCCGAGATCCTGGTTAGATTGTAATTCATAATGGTGTTCCTTTTTGTTTGTTTTACAGAGCTGAGTTTGGTGAAATTTCAGGAGGTTTTAGCCAATGGCGATCCAAAGACAATAAATATTGCTTCGTGGGAAGGTCTCCACCCTGTGTCTTATTTGGTGACCGTTAAATGGTAGCCACATGTCAGAACCCATTATGCAAATGTAGAAGCGGCCAGATTTGAGTCAGTTAGCTTGGCTCCAGGCGTGAGACACCCTAGTTTTTGGTGCTGGTGGTGAAGGGTGTTGGCACAGAGAGTGGGGACGCTCTTTGTTCCTTGCTGCTGTGGGAATGTCTCTTGTCTCCTCCAGTCCCTTGTTTGGTTTGGTCCCTTCTTAGGCCATTTGGAGTTCCCTGAGTTGTGAAGACCTCGTGCATGTCTGTTGCCCATTAAGCTCACATTTGGAGGTCTTGTAGCTGAGCTGATACCGTCTGGGTGCAGAGCGAATGCTCAGTGAATGCAGCCATCGGAGCCCGGTGCCTGGGATGGGTCAGCAGCTTAGCAGCTTTCAAAAGCCTCTAAAAATCCAGCCATGTGTTGGTGCTGCCATTGCCAGCCATTAGCTTGGTGCTTCCAGAAGGAACCATTGACTAAGTTGGGTCTTAATGCTACTCTTGCTCCTGCCCCTCTTTGCCCTGGCTGTGCCAGCCAACCATGAACAGGCTGTAGGCAATAAATAAAGAAACAGTAAAGAAACAAGAAATTTGGACAGTTCACCCCTGGCTTATCCGACTTTATTTATTTTTTGTTTTTTATTTTTTTCTATACTAGTGGCTTATTATAAAGAAATAATTGAGGGGCACCTGGGTGGCTCAGTCGGTCGAGCGTCCGACTTCGGCTCAGGTCATGATCTCGCGGTCTGTGAGTTCGAGCCCCGCGTCGGGCTCTGTGCTGACGGCTCAGAGCCTGGCACCTGCTTCGGATTCTGTGTCTCCCTCTCTCTCTGACCCTCCCCTGCTCATGCTCTGTCTCTCTCGCTCTGTCAAAAATAAATAAAACATTAAAAGAAATTAAAAAAATAAAGAAATAATTGAAATGCATACAAACAGGGGCGCCTGGGTGGCGCAGTCGGTTAAGCGTCCGACTTCAGCCAGGTCACGATCTCGCGGTCCGTGAGTTCGAGCCCCGCGTCAGGCTCTGGGCTGATGGCTCAGAGCCTGGAGCCTGTTTCCGATTCTGTGTCTCCCTCTCTCTCTGCCCCTCCCCCGTTCATGCTCTGTCTCTGTCTGTCCCAAAAATAAATAAACGTTGAAAAAAAAAATTAAAAAAAAAAAATAAATGCATACAAACAATTCAACCTAATAAATATTCATAACAGCATTTCGCATATTAAAAAAACACAAACCGCCTAAATGCCCAACATGAAAGTGATTAAACAAATTAGGCTATATCTATGGAATGGCAAACTACACAGACGTTAAGATATTATACAAATTGTTTGATGGTTAGGAAAATGTTCATAATGTTTCAAGTGAAAATTTATATTGCAAAGCGTTATCTGCAGCAGGAACTCTTTCTTGTGAAAGCACAGGCATACACAGATGAAAAGAAGGATTTTGAAGAATTTGGTTATTTTTTCCTTAAAGGAGGGACTTGGGGATAGATTTCTTCTCTCTTGTGACTATCTATATTTGCTAAAATTTCAGTAATAAACAGGTATTTTTCTTTAATAAAACTGTAAAAGCTTTTATTAAGCAAAAAATAATGACTTCCTTGTTTTGTGTTTATTTCCTCTCCCTGTGCAATAAATAGTTGGCATTTCATTACTTCAAATGGAGTTTATCTGACTTTATTTTGAGGGGCATGTGCCAGAGTTGGGTGAAGAAAGATCCCTGATAAAAAAAAAGAAAAAAAGAAAAAAAAAGAAAGATCCCTGGATAGAGACAGATGCCTTTTTTTCTTTCTTTCTTTCTTTTTTTTTTTAAAGAGCCATTCTACTCATGGTTGTGGAAACACCAGGGTTTAAGGCATCAGGGATGGGAATGAAGCCAAAATGGGTATGTGCAAAGGACAAACGCATTGAGAATGGGTAAAAAAAATGTGGGCCACCCTGTAGATTACCATGTGATTACACTGCTCTAGCCCTTCAAGCATGCAAACACCCTGAGAAAAAAAGCAGACACTTGGTGTAGGTCTGGCACACTTAGGCTTTCAGTGCAATCTCCAGTGCTGTCTTTCATACATTTAAACAATTTTTCCTTTTTATGGGTCTTTTCTTTTGAAGGGAAGCTCTGTGTGTATTTCATATGTCAAGTAAGATACAACATAGTAATCCCTTTCCTGCCTGAAGGTGGCAAGTAATTCCTTCCAGCAAACTGCGTAAGAACCACGGGTATGGAGCCAGGCTGCCTGGGTTCCAACCCCTGCTCTGCCACTTACCAGCTCTGTGAGCTTGGCCAAGTTCCTTAACTGCTGTACCTCAGTTTCCTACCCTGGAAAATGGGGAAAATGAAAGAACCTACGTCATCACATTGTTGTGGGGATTAAACACGTAATCCGTGTGGAGGGTTTAGAGAAATGCTGGGCACGCGGTGAGTGTCGTGTGAGTGTTAGAGAAGATGATTAGGATGTCTCGCGGGGCACTGGTTGAGCCCTGGTCTGCTGAGTCTGGAGCCCTGGTTTCCAGCCTGATGCTAACACACTGGGTGCCTTTGGGTCTGGCACTTTCTCTCTCTGGGGTTCTGATTTCACATCTGTCAAATGAAGAAATTTGACTTGAATAGTGCTGTTTTTGGACTCTGTGGTAAGGGGTAGAGGTCGGGGCAGCCCCAAGACATAGTGGCAGAGGCCTGTAGACTCCCATCTTTGCTTCAGCTGGAGCAGCTGCGGCTCTTCCATTTATGGGTTTTGGTTTTAGGGAAAAGAAAGGTTCTATAGTGTGCACGTGTGCGTGCATGTTTGCGTGTGTGTGAGAGAGAGGCAGATGGACGGACAGACAGAGAGAGGGAGACAGAGAAGTGTGGAGGTAGCTGAACTTGAGGACCCTTCCTAGGGAAGAATTGTGGGGGGTGGGTGAGCCGAGGGGAAGTCAGTGGGGAGGGGGCTGACAGGTGTGATGGGGCCTGGGGAGCGGGATTTGAAGGGCTGAGGTCACATGGGGCAAGACAAGACTAACTGTAGTGTGGGGCAGAGCAGTGGGGGAAACGCTGTCATCACTTTTGTCCAAGTGTACGAGCTGATTTGCTTACGGGGGAGGTACAAATGCCCGGTGTTAAAAGGCGACCAGAGTTTTGAGGAGACATTAAGGGAAACGTTAAGGGTAAGAAAACTGAGAAAAATGACTAGTAAAAAAGTGTAGACATTCAATGTTGTTTCAGTTTAGTTTTTTTTTTTTTTTTTTTAAGCAGTCTCCACACCCAGTATGGAGCCCAATGTGGGCCTTGAACTCCATTACCCTTGAGGTCAAGACCTGAGCTGAGATTCAGTTGGATGCTTAACCGACTGAGCCACCCAGGTACCCCTTTAGCTTAGTATTTCTTGCTGGAGGTCACCCCAACTTGAACAAAACAGCTGTTGCCTTTGCCGGAATTTAAACCAGGGGAGCCTGCTGGTCATTAATACTCTTGCTTCCTCCTCCTTCTTTCCTTTCTTTTCCTTTCCATTCTAATAATCACTAGGAATTTCCCCGGTAAGAAGTCCCATTCATTCCTTTGTATCATCACTTAGTGATGAAGGGCTGTCTTGCCAAGTGGAAAACCCATTCACGGGCGAAATCTGTGTCTTTCTGAACTGGAGTTTTCCCTGGGATTTTGAACTTCAGTGAATGTTTCCTACCGTCTTTTCAATTATAGTTGGATCCACAATCCAAAGGAAGGCCTTTATGATTGGTCCAAAGCAGGATTTTGATTATTTGTGCCCTCCTAGGCCACCTCTTTGGTTCAAAAAGTCTTTCTGCCCAGCTTCTAGCACACCTCGTCCAGTGGACCTCCCCCCACCGGACCCAGGCCCATGTTCACATTCCTCCCACACCTCTCTTAGTGACTTCATCAATCTCTGGGGTTTGATGTTTTGATTCCGAACTAGACTGTATACTCACTGAAGACAGGAAATGTGCTTCAATTTCTTTTCTGTTCCTCTACCGTGACCAACCTTTTTTTCTTTCTCTCTGTCTGTCTCGAAGATCGAGGCGATGGGGGAAACTTCCTCGCGTGTGCCATCAACAGCCGAGGCTGGTGCGTATCGGTATCGGGGGCTGTGCGTTCCACCCTGTTCAGAAACACTGTGCTGCCGCCCTTTTTACCGGCCAGTGAGTACCGAACATTTGGTTGTAGGGTGTATGTGGATCACTAGGTTTCACGCACGAGCTGTGTTGTTATTTCCCTCATTCAGAGTGGCATCTAAGCCAGGGCTGCTTGGGGTTTTTCCAGGTCCGCTAGACCTGGCCAAGGCAGCAATCCCGTGCTGTTCAGCTGTATTTCTTGAGCCCTGCTTGGAAGGCCTGACACACGGCGGGTAGTCAGGAAGAGCTGAGTCAGGAATAGAAGGAAAAGTAAGGGTATATGGACTTTCTTCTGAGCTTGCTGTCCATGGCTCTCGAGGGGGCTTCTGATTTCTTTCCGTAGTGCCATCTGCCAGGGCCCAGGAGGGTGTGGAGGAAGTGAGGATCCGGGTCTCGTCGGTGGGCTGTGTGCCCTTGCTGAGGGATTAGTACCCGGGACTGGAAGCGTCAGGACGGCTCAGCCTCATACACGTAGTTTAAATGTGGTGGGGTGTCGCGGACTCAGAGGCCTCTGGGGGTGTGGTGGGCGGCCTGGCAGAAGATAAGTGGGCAGTGAATGTTGATTGTCAGTCTTGGAGGTTACAAAGAGGTGACAGGGACGCCTGGGTGGCTCAGTCAGTTAGGCATCCGATTCAGCTCAGGTCCTGATCTCGTGGCTTTGTGGATTTGAGCCCGGCATTGGGCTCTATGCTGGCAGCATGGAGCCTGCTTGGGCTTCTCTGTTTCCCTCTCTCTCTGCCCCTCCCCTACTTGCGCTGTGTCTGTCCGTCTCAAAATGAATAAATAAACTTAAAAAAAAAAAAAAAAAAGACGGCATGACCCGATGGGATTGGGGGTCGCAGGCTGCACGAGGAAGCGCAGTCCTAGGAAAATCCAGAGTTTTAAATGTGACGTCTCCTAATTTTGAAGGGTTTTGGCAACAAATTCAAGTCAAAATCGTGTTCTGCTGGCCTGCGAGTGGGAGACGAGGCGGGTGAATGCCAGAGGTCATCAGGGGACACGCACATGCCATAGGGTCAGATTAGGTGGGGGTTAGTCACCATCCAGATGGTCAGATACCGGGATCGCCACAGAAATGGACATGACATGCAGAGTGCGTGGGGCAGATGCCATAAGTTGGCATCCAGGAGGCGTTGGTGACAAAGGCCAAGTTCTTTGCCCACCCAGAAAGCCTTCTGTCCCTTGTCTCCTTCCCTCCCCCATGCCTTCAGGGGCTGCTCACTGTTCCCCGTAGCATAAGTCCGAATTTTCCAGTCTGCATCCAAGGGCTACCATTGGCTCTGCTGTGACAGTGACCCCCACTTCAGTGGGTGACCTCAGTTTACCCTTCCCCTTGGTCCCGCTGGACTTCCCCGGCTGCCGTTGCCTGAGCCCGCTGGGGCTTCTGAGACCTGCCCACGGTTTCTTCCTTCCTGGCTTAATTCATGCCGTTCCCGCTTCCTGGAACGCTCGTCTCCCCCAGTTTACAGGAATCCTACTCTCCATTCATCCTTCTGAAATCCGCTGCCCTGCCCACTTGGTAAATTTAGAATAAATCACATCCTTCTCTCAAGTTTCCGTAGCACTTTCCCTCCATCTCTACCGTGGGGTTTGGGTCACAGTTGTTCAGAAGTCTGTCTTCTGTGGTAGATGATGATAAGGTCATGGTGGGATGGTTCCAGTCTTAACTCATCACTGGGCCCCCTCAGTATGTGGCTCAGGGTAACAGTCAACAGAAGTTATTGAAATAGACAACAGAGAGCTGCTTAAGGTCTATGCTTAAGGCATGCTATGGTGAGCATGGAAAAGGGGCTGTCGGCTGGAGCACGGGGGGTGATGGGAGCAGGTAAGGCTGGGTCTAAGTCCTCTTCAGCCTAAGGCAACACCCAGGCCATACCTTTGACCTGGGAGGCCACGTCCTGCGTGTCTTCTTCATACGGTGGTGAGCCCGTGTGGGCCTGACTTGAACACTGGGATTTCAGGTCTGTCCTTGATGCCCACCAGAAGCTGAACAAAACAGATCCAAGTCATCGTTCCCCGCCCCCCAGGACGGCTTCTCCCCCAGGAGACTTTCTCCTGCTCACTATGGCAGCCATCCTGGTGTCCTTGGAGGTGGTGAGGAGGTGGGAGGAGCCTAGGGGTTGTGAGCAGGTGGAGAGCTAGAGGAGGCAGTGTGTCGTAGGGAGAACCCTGGTTCTGGAGCGTGGAGAAGTGATTTCCAAGTGCCACATCTGCGGTCTCCAGCTGGGTGACTTAGAGCAAGACTCATAACCTCTGAGTTTATTTCCTCACCTGGTTTAAGCAGTTGCTAAGGTCCTTTGGGCCCTGACATTCCATGACCCAGGGTCTGTTGGGTCAGGTGACTTTATGGTAGGTTCACTAACCCCTATGTCATTCCACGTCTTCGTGGACTTCAGCACAGGAGCTGCAGGCCCTCAAGGGGACACTGTGGCATTGTCAGATTTTCTGCTTTTTCTTCAAAGAATGCTCAGGGTCCAGGCAATGAGTGGGAGTGAGAGGGGCTCCCCGGCTGAAAAAACACCTAAGTTGATAGTATTCACTGTTGCATTTGGCTCGCATATTAGACAAAGCAAAGGTCTCCACTACTACAGAGTTATATATTTTCTCACCTTTTTTGAAACCCAAGATCTTCTTTTTTTTTTTAATTAAAAAATTTTTTTTTAATGTTTCCTTTTTTTTTGAGAGAGAGAGAAAGACACACACAGAAGCAGAGACAGAGCATGAGCAATGGTGGGGCAGAGAGAGAGGAAGACACAGAATCCAAAGGAAGCAGGCTCCAGGCTCCGAGCTGTCAGCACAGAGCCCAACACAGGGCTGGAACCCATGAACTGAGAGATCATGACCCAAGCCGAAATTGGACGCTTAACTGATTGAGCCACCCAGGCGCCCCTCTTCTTGGTTTATCTTACCATTTTGTGCTTTCGATAGAGGCATGGCACCAGGAAACGTTTCTCTTACAGGGGTGAAGTGGTTGTGAGGATGGGCATTGGTGCTGGGAGCACCCCTTCCCCCATGCTGTCACCTCCCCAGGTGGCCAGTCCAAGCACGGGGACCTGATGTTGCCACATCACCAGTTCTTCACGACACACTAGAGATGGGGGCTTCTAATGGGAAATTTATTAATTGTTGAAGTTGGCTTAGATTTGTTTCAAAACATTGTGTGGGGCAACCAAACTCATTCAGTTCTGTAGTCCAGTAGCTACTGGAGAGGGAAATTAAGACTGCAAGTTAGGGCTCCCGCAGTTGAAAGGTAGTTTGGAAGTGAACCTAAAGCAAGAGAGAACATTTTATTTATTTATTTTTGAAAAGATTTTATTTATTTTTTAAGTAATCTCTGTACCCGACATGGGGCTCGAACTCACAACCCTGAGATCAAGAGTCACCTGCTCTACTGATTAAGCCAGCCTGTGTGCCTTAGACCTTGTGACCTCATGCATATTGGTCCAATGACTTTTCCCTTTACAGAGCCATGAAAAATAATTCTATTATTTAAAAAAAATTTTTAATTTTGTAATGTTTATTTCTGAGAGAGAGAGAGAGAGAGAGAGAGAGAGCGCAAGCAGGGGAGGGTCAGAGACGGGGTGGACAGAGGATCTGAAGCAGGCTCTGTGCTGACAGCAGAGAGCCCGAAGCAGGGCTCAAACTTGGGAACCGCGAGATCACGATCTGAGCTGAAGTTGGAAGCTTAACTGACTGAGCCACCCAGGAGTCCCTGTTAGTTTTTAAATGGGGGAAAATTGTGAAACATTGCATGTACATAGTTGCATAAAGTTTAGGTTATATAGGAAGATATGAAGAGGGGTCATTACTCTTTGCTCTTTCTTCCCTTCCCAATTATTTTTACAAGAAGAAATGTCTAACTAGTTATGACTTCAGACAAATCCTCTAACTGCTCCATATACAAGTTTCCTATATGTTATGGGATAATAGTAAAACCTAACATGTTATTATTTCTTCAGTGTAGATTAAGTGAGGTGATACAAAATCCCCCAAATCCTATGTACATGTTAGAGGTATTCATAGGACTTTCTTTTTCTCTTTTGTGTATTCAGGATTTCTTTGGCAATCCCCTTTGTAATTATTGCACAGTTTGTACCATGCATACTTGCTGAACATTCATATTTAGCTGCCTAAGGGGAAATAATAAAAATATTAAAGGCGAACATACTGTTTTCAACTTGAAGTCCTGTTCTGTCCTTCTTGCTTCCACGTGGGAGCCTAAAATTGCTTTCTGCACCGTCTCGTCCCCTGGACCCATGAAGACTTCTGATGAGGGCCTCACGGTAAGACTAGGGGAAATTTCTCTCTTAATTAGAAAGGAAATAGAGTCTTGTGTGTTCTTTGGAGCTAGTGATGGAGATGATAGTATAAGAAGTTCTGGACATTCAAATGTAAAACAGATTAATTTGTAGGAATGTTGGATTTTTATCTGGACAGATGTTTTGCTTTTCATGGAGCTGGTTGGGAGTAAAGATGGGAGCAGAGCTTTGTTGGTGTTTTATTTTTGCTTTGGGCTTATAGTTAGTTAAGATTAGCTCTTGCTGTATATAACAACAACAATGGAAAACCGCTCGGTAATTTAACAGAGGCTTAAGTGATGTAAAGGATAATTTCTCTTCCACATAAAAGTAAGTTGGAGGTAGCAGCCCAGGGCTGTGAGAGCCCTAGGGTGCCATCTGGGACCCAGGCTCCCTTCTTCCCGCACGGGCTTCTACCGATGCTCCACGGTGCAGAGTGGCTCCCAGGACTCCAGTTTTCATGTCTGAGCTGTTATCCTGGCGGAAGGATCCTTCTCTGTGGAATCAGCTCTCTCTAAGCTCTTCCCTGGAACCTCCCTGGAACATGCCTGCTTACGCCTCACTGCTTGTGACTTAGTTTCACGCACGCGCCTTGCTGCAAGAGAGGCTGAGAAATGTGGTCTTTTAGTCCTGGATGCATTATATAAAATAGAAGTCTTTTACTAAGGAGGAAGAGGAGACTGGGGGCTGTGGATGTGGATGACGCCCACTGTTTTAAAGGACTTGAACGGATCGTAGACATTGGTAAACTGACTTCCGTCCTACTTCTTGGCTTGCCTCTGACCAGAAGAACCATCTGATCCTTCTGCACAGTGACCATTGCCTGTTGGAGTCTCGGTGTACAGACTCCTAGTTGCTTGCTTTTTTTTAATACATGGTAGAATGAGGATGCAGGGAGCCTGAAAAGGTGTGTGTGTGTGTGTGGGGGGGTGCTGAATGTAAACTCTCACAGGAACAGAGGTAACCTGCGTTGAGATGTAGAATGAGCTTGGGCCCTGGCCTCAGGAGATTTGGGTCAACTCCGGTCCTCCTCTGGGACTCTGTCATCTCTTACGTCTCTGAGCTTTGCATAGCAGTGAGGTGGGGGGAACCACCAGCACAGGGCTACCCCCCCCCCCCCCACCGGAGCCTGTGGAAGTCCCTAGTGGACTCTAAAGCATGATGCAGACGATTACTACTCAGCAGGCATGTGGGAAGCACTGACAGTATGGAAGGAAGATGTAAAAGATGGGGGTCTCTTTCTGTGGGGCTAGGATTACATCTCTGAGTACTGTCCTTGGATCGAAAGGCCTGTAAGGATGGATCTGAGTCTGGCTTAACACGCTGGTGGGGTGGGGTCAGATTCTGGCTCCGCTCCTTCTAGCTCAATGGGCAGACTTGGCCTGGGCAGAATGTGGGATTGGAAACGCACACCTGATCTTCCTTGTTAGTGTCCCGATGCCTCTCATGTGACGGTCATCTTGCCATGGTGAGTATGGTACCAGGGATTAAGGATACACCATTTTTGTACAGTGCGGTTCCTGAAGACAAGCCCGTTGCTTCTCCTGTTCCAGCGCTGGAGCTCAAGGGGACGGCGTGTCCTTCGCTGTGTTGGCACGCTTCAAGAGTTATCATGCTGATGCCTGATTCTGCCCCCTACACGTTGATGTTAGGACCCAGCCTCATGTTAGGGGCAGCATCCCTGTGACTGTGTCATAGGATTGTCATAAGGCTGAGTGTCCAGCTCAGGTGCCTGGTGCTGGGTCAAGCGACTGCTGTTGCTGCTGTGGCCAGCTGGCCAGATCAGGCCAGGTGGCAGAGGGTGATTTAGTCCCCAGCAAATTCCTGCTCTGTGTGCCCCAGGGCTGGGTCCTTTTTTTATGAAATTCTCATCCCTTGGCTCCGAACTTTCCTATGCCATCAGTTTCAAAACATTGTGAAAAAATATATTAGCGGGAGGGGTGGGGAGGGGAGGTGGGGAAGGGAGAAAAAAGAAACTGAGATGCCCAATCTAGCTCTGGCTGCTAAGCAGCTACAGAGACTCTTTGGCTTGGCCTCAAGTGCTTTTTAAAACTTCCTTTTTAAGTTAGGTCCCAGATGTGATTTTGGTTTTGACCTTCTCTTTGATTACCTTGGCCTCTGGCTAATTAGCCAGTTAACTGATCATTCAGTACCTACTCTGTGCCAAACGCTATTTATGTGTGGAGGATGTTGATAAAACCCAAACAGACCAAATCCCCATCTCGTGGAGCTTACGTATCATGAGAAGACGGGTAGACATCAGGGCTGTGAAGAGAAGTGAAGTAGAATAAGGGGATACAGTGTGATGGGGCCCGGTGCTGTTTTTACATAAGGTGGTCAGGGACTGGATGGGAGATCACCATCATGTTGGGTCCATGGCGCTGGCCAGGTGGTGCATATGTCCAGTCTTGGCAGATGTTCAAGGCCTATAATGCCTGCCCTCCTCATTGGCCTTGGATGTACATTTGGGCAGCGTGACCAAGGACCAGTCACTGAGCTGCTCCAAACCTTGTGTGGAAATCTCTCAGAATGCCACATGGAGGCTGAGAAGGAGATCATCACCGGTGGGTCTGTATGTGAGATCTGCCCTTGATAGCTGTGTGGTGGGTGGTTATTGCTGATGGGGGCCCAGTTGTGGTTGGTCAGCAGATACAGAGCATTTGCGTCTACCAGCCAGCTGAGCATTCAACGAACGCTTCACTTACTAAAGGGCTTGTCTCCAAGGCCAACTGGGGCATGTGTGAAGCAGGGACTTGGGACGATTTCTCAGTTTGAGCTCCAAGGTGCTGACGCTGTTGACAGTGGCCGAGTGGAGCCCTTCTCGCTTGGTCGGAGAGCAACTATAAACTTGGCCCCAAGTTTACTTTTCCTCTCCTTCAGCCCATCGTGTCTGGTGCTAGGCATTGGCTTGGACCTTCCCGTTGGCCTTCCCCTCAAGATGGCATGTGAGAGGGATGTGCTCTGTTGGGAAGAACTTGGTTGTACAGGCAAAGACTTGTTCTAGAAAAAGAACAGAAGGTCATTCATATGGTGCTTCCCATTAGCTAGGCTCCCTCCCCCTTTTTTCTACGTTCTTTGTAGAAAACCTTTAAGAAAGGAAGATTCCCAGGCCTTCCTTAGAATTTAGATCCCAATTTCACATCATAGGATTCTTTTTCTTGTGTTTCGATGAAGGGCTTAAATAACATAGTGGATATGAAAGCATAATATAGATAATAGCAACCATTGCTATAATTGCATTAAAGGACACCTCTGTTCTTCAGATTCCTATTGGTTCATTTTATTTGTGAACTTTTAAAACATGTTTATTTATTTATTTTGAGAGAGAGAGAGAGCAAGCAGGGGAGGGACAGAGAAAGAGGGAGAGAAAGAGAATTCCGAGCAGGCTCCTCACTGCCTGTGCAGAGCCTGACTCGGGGCTCATTCTCCTGAACTGTGAGATTATGGCCTGAGCCAAAATCAAGAGTTGGACACCCAGCTGCCCCATTCTTCTTATTTTTGTTTTTATTTCTATTTATTTACTATTTTTATTAAAAAAATTTTTTTAACATTTATTTATTTTTGAGACAGAGACAGAGCATGAACAGGGGAGGGTCAGAGAGAGAGGGAGATACAGAATCTGAAACAGAATCCAGTCTCTGGGCTGTTAGCACAGAGCCCGACGCGGGGCTCGAACTCACGGACCGCGAGATCATGACCTGAGCCGAAGTCGGCCGCTTAACCGACTGAGCCACCCAGGCGCCCCTTCTTATTTTTATATAACAAATCATTAGAGTAATGCCTGGCACATATGTATATGTATATATGTGTACACACACACACACACACACACACACTGTGGAAATGCTTTACACATACTAACTCATTTAATCCTCATAGCAGCCCTAGAAGTAGGTACTATTATTTCGCCCATTTTACAGGTAAGGAACTAGGTATAGAGATTAAAGAAGGTCAACTAAGCAGCAAGTGGTAAAGCTAGGAATTGAATCTGGGGAGCCTGGCCTCAGGGTCTAGGCTTTTACACATTGTACCCCAAGGCCTATTGGTTTTCCCACAAACCTTTACTAAAGAATAATGATGATGGCCTTGCCAACGATTGTGGCTCTTTATATGTTGTGCACCGTGTCATGCATTTCAGATGTTGAGCAAAAATCCTCATCCTAGCCTGAGGAGGAAATGAAGTCTTTGAGCATTTGAGGAACTGCTCAAAGTCTAAGGACTGGAGCCAGGATGTAGTCTGGTCTGTCTGGCTTCCGAATTCTGCTGTTTTCTCAGCACAGCGGCCTCCCTGCAGGGCCGCAACGCTCCCCTTCCCTGGTGACTCATGGTACCTGGTTACCTTCTTTCACACTCACTTTGTGGCCCGTGGCACAGGACGGGACAGTGGCCCATGTTTCTCCAGGCCTGGATCCAAGGCCACATGAGCCATTCCACGGAGGCCTGCTGTCAGAGCTTGGATCTGAAAGCTGTTAATCCAGCGGGGCCCCTCCACATCCCTTACTCCATTTTATTAAGTCCAGGGTATTCCCAGAGCACCCAGATCTGCTTTTCCTGTGCAAGGAGATTAGGCCAGTGTGGTCATGTGCAAGCATCCAGTTTCTGGTCACCATCAGGATGAGCAGTTTCGAGTGAAGTGCCTGGGCCTGGCGAACCCCTGGGAAGGGTGGGGACCATCTGTGCTGTCCTGTAAAGGAAATTGTGGTTTCTTTCTTTCCTTTCCTTCTTCTTCTTCTTCTTTTTTCCCCCCTTTTTTAGTTTATGGGAAAGGGAGACTTGTGTCTCAATTGAGTCTTTGTGGCGTTGTATTACAGAGAGTCACAGAGAATGTTCTATGTAAATGACTGTGTGCCCTGATTAGAGCCTCAATAGGTGCCATTGTGTCATATTGCTATTATTGGCGATTGCAGGATACTAAATGATATTCTCATCAGGCTGAAAAAGCTCAGTGTTAGCAGCGAAACTCGGGGTTAATTATACTGCTCTGAATTAGAGCATAGAATTAAGTTGTAGGGAGAGCAGGGCTCTTGCTTTCTCCCCCTCTGTCTTTTCAGGGTTGTTGCTGGGGGTTTGATCAGAGTACCGTTTAACCCACGTTCTAAATTTGTACTTACTGGCATTTTGCTCTGCATGAGTTACTGCCCCTTTTGGCGTTGGGAAACACAGGGCCAATTTATAGGACAGTTGGAGAGGGGAGAGATGGTCTACTTAATAGTGCATTCTTCTTAGTCAATAGCTGGGTAAAAACTAGCATGAAGATTTAAGTCTTTGGGGAATGCCGGACTCTCTGGAGGGGCCTCTTTTAATTGAGCTCTTCTGGTCTCTTCTGCCTTTGAATTATCTGCTGCTGTGATCCTGACTCACCTCTGAAGAAATGACACACTGACCTACATCTCGGCTGAAACTGATAGAGGAGTCTATCTCTGCTCTGCCCCAGCTTGGTGTTCCCCACACGACCTACGAGGGAATGTGTCTGAGGGCTGAGGCAGGCCCTCTCGGGTTTCATGCCATTGACTGCTCTGCCTTGGTTTAAGCACAGAGCTTGGCTCTTTTTGAGTCATCCCCGATTGTAAACTTCCTGCATTCCTTTTGCTCATTCATCTGTCTATAAATTTCATGTCACTTGCATAGGGTCTAAAGCCACATCTCCCCCCCCCCCGCCCCCCTTTACTGTTACACGGGCTGTGACTATAATTATTGTCAAAAAAATCTTCAAAAAGTTATTTTTAGTGGTGGCCTCATAGTTTATCACATATGCTTATCATTACTTAGTTACCCACTTCATCCTTTGGGGATGTGTAGGTTGATTTTTTTTTTCTTTTTTTTTTTTGCGATCGTAAGTCATTGCCATTACATTGGCAGCTAGCCTAGGACAGATTCCTAGAAATGAGGCTACTGAGAATATGAAGTCAGAAGCAGAGACGGGATTTAAACCCAGATCTGTCTGCCTTCAAATCCAGGGCTGCTGTTTCTCTGATTTGTTCTCTGACCCGGCAGAACTCCAGCGTCCTCTGTGAGAAGCCAGGCATGCGCTGCCCTCCGCGAGCAAACGGCTTCCCGCCTGCCAGTCCAGGGTGATGTGGCTCCTCTTTCTCCTTCTTCATCGTCCTCCCTTGATTTGTCAGTGGTAGACTGACAGTGCTCTGGAGCGGCACTGGATAAGCCCACTCATATCGCAGAGCCCTGTCCTTTATGTGGTGTGAGCACAGCACATGCAAAAAGCACATGTTAAGAAATAGCATGCTGTTTAAAAAATTCCACTTAAAAGAGTAGGTAACGTTTGGTGACCATGGTGAATGCAATTCAATCCTTCCAAATTCAGGCCTCTTGCAGAGGGCCTCAATATGAGGTATCATTCTTAGTCAGGATAGAAACATATTTTCTATATTTGTAATATATAAAATAGACTTAAAAAAATTTTTTTTAACGTTTATTTTTGAGACAGAGAGAGACAGAGCATGAGCGGGGGAGGGGCAGAGAGAGCGAGGGAGACACAGAATCCGAAGCAGGCTCCAGGCCCCGAGCTGTCAGCACAGAGCCCGACGTGGGGCTCGAACTCGTCAACCGTGAGATCATGACCCAAGCCGAAGTCAGATGCTCGACTGGCTGAGCCACCCAGGCGCCCCTATAAAATAGACTTTTAAGAAAATATTTATTTTTGGGAGAGTGCAAGCAGGGGAGGGGCGGAAAGAGGAGGACAGAGGATCTGAGTCAGGGTCTGGGCTGACAGGCTGACAGCAGCGGGCCTGCTGCGGGGCTTGAACTCATGAACCACGAGATCATGACCTGAGCTGAAGTCAGACGCTCTAACAACTGAGCCACCCAGGTTCTCCTAAATAGTCTTCCTGAAGTAGAGCCCTGATCAACGCAATAGTCTTTTCCATACTGTGCGTTCTCTCAGAATCAGGACAGACTGTGAGGGGGGGAGAAAGGGCCCTTTGGTTAAACAGGCTAGGAAAAGCTTCATTCTAAGGAGATTCCCGAAGCCCTTCGAGGTCTTAAGGGCTCAGATCCATGCTGCGGTCAGGAAGCCTGTTTGATTCTGTGGAAGCTGGTCTGTCCCACAGGATACCTGTTGATGTCTTGTGGAACAATCAGCTTGTGAAATGATGCTGAGCTAAGGATGAAAGTCCAGACTCCTAGCCTTTAAAAGACCTGCATGACGGCCCCCCTCCCTGCTGGCCTCTTTTCGTTTCCTATTTCTGGCCTCTGTGAGTTTGCATAGAGCATTGTCTCTGCCTGGAGCACTCTTCTCCTGATCTCCACGTGACTAAACTCGACCCTGTGTGCGGGGCTCAGTCCAGGTATCTTCTTTCTGTGCTATATCGTTACACATTCTCCGTGTAATTGGCCCTCGGCCTCCTGTATTCTGACAACTGCTCTCTGTACCTGCTTATGGCGCGACTTCCTGTGTAGGATCACAGATACTTGTATCCGTGTCCTTTTGATGGATTCACCTCCTTGAAAACAAGGCCAGTCTTCCTGGCGTTGCTGCAGTATTGACTGTCGTGTTGGCTTGTGCATAGCAAGCTCTCGGCAGATGGGGGTTCGTGGTGTCAGTAAATATCTCAGTGGAAGGAGGGCCTGCAAACAGCGTTGACAGTGGCCTTGTTCCCACGGCAGCTTCCACACTGACCTCAACCAGGTCACGGCGTGAGACACTGAATTCGCCTTTGGCCCACTCGGCATCTCTGGGGCGGGCAGCTCTGCCTCTGAATTCTTTCTGCTCCATTGCACGAACGTCTCATCTGTAAGACGGGTGGCGATGGCCTTTGCTTTTCTGAGCACTTGCTAGGTGCCAACTGCCTTATGCACATTTTCTCTTTTACCCTCATCGACCGGGTGAGTTGGGTTTTGTTGTTCAGGCGGTGTCAAAAACTGTGGCCCAGAGATGTTGGAAAACCGGCTCAAGCAAGGTCACGTAGTAGATGGCAGTGCTGGGAGTGAAGTTCAGGTCCGACTCTGGAGCCACGACATCACATAACTGTGTTGCCCTTTGCGCGCGTGTGTGGCATGTGTGTGTGCGCTCCTGTGTGTGGCTTTGATTGATTTATTGAATTGATGCTGGAGCCCTCCCTCCCCACTTCCCCACTCTCTTCCTCTCTGTCTTTTTTTTTTAATATTTTTTTAATGTTGATTCATTTTTGAGAGAGGGTGAGAGAGAGCGAGAGAGAGCGCATGCACAAGCGGGGGGAGGGGTAGAGAGAGGGGGAGACACAGAATCAGAAGCAGGCTCCGGGCTCCGAGCTGTCAGCACAGAGCCCCATGCGGGGCTCGAACTCACGAGCTGTGACATCATGACCTGAGCCGAAGTCTGATGCTTAACGGACTGAACCACCCAGGTGCCCCTCTGTCTCTTTCTGAATAACACTGTGTAATACCATTTCTTCTGTCCTGGATGTGGTATTTGTGGAGTTTTAAATGTGGCTAGTTTGCCCAGCTTTACAAGCTCTCTTCATTCTGCTGCTTTCCCTCACCCCTCTCATCTTTGAAGCTTTGCTGAGAAACTGGCTGACGGGAGGCTAACGGGCTTCCAGTGTCAAGTTTGACATTCAAAGTTAAGTGTCTCCCTTGGTCTGCTGTTTGCCCCTTCTTGGCATCACTGATGCATCTGGTCCCTGAGACTTTCCAAGTCTCGGATTTGTGTTCTTTGGAAAACCACTGCAGGTACATGTTGCTTTCCAGATAGCACAGGCTTTGCTAAACAGCACAGTGCCGGGAACTCTATCACTGGACCCCCAAGATGCTGGGTGCGTGCGTGTGCATGCCTAGTGAGATGTAAACATTTACAGGGAATAAAAGAAATTCCTTCCCCAGAGCCAAAACTTGGATAATCTCCTTATGTACGCAGCTTTGACAGTGATTCCATATGTTTCGTTCATCTTTGCTTTTTTTGCAGCCTCTACAAATTTATTTTCCATGCTGCTCCCACTGACAGCATGTTTCCAAAATGCATGTTATTCCGTGGCTAAAAGTCCTTCTTTGGCCCTTGGAGCCCTTAGGGTGATTGGCCTCTTGGCCGCTCACCTCTCCAGCTTCTTGTGTTCTTTATCTGTATTTGCGTCCGCCATGGTGGACTCCACATGGTTCCTGTGTGTGCGTGTGGTTTTCTCTCTCTTCTCTCTCTTCTCTAGGCATTCCAGGCTGGTGGCCCCCTCTGTCCGTGTCGCCTTTTTCCTCCACCTGGCTAATTCCTGTTGGCCGCTGCTGGAAATCTCTGTTGGGTCCCATCCATCCTGGGTCCGCCCTTCAATAGCATCTCTTCTGCTCACTGTGCTCTGTTTCATGTCTCTGTGTCTCCCTCAACCAGACTGTTTACATCTTGCCTTCTAATCGTCTCTGTACCTCCCAACTCAGTGCCTGGCATACAGTAGGAGCTCAGTAACTGTTAAATGAAAGATTAGTCACAGGTGTTCATTTCCTGTGGAAATGCAGGGTGGTGGAAAATCTGAGCTTTTCTTGTTCCTTGTGCGTAATAACGACAGGTTTGCATAATAATGATAATACACACCGTCATTTTTCGACTGCATTCTGTGTGCTCTCTATAGTTTAGTGCTGTCCTTGTAGTGCTCCTGTGTATGTGGCGTTATTACTAATGTCATCATGAGAAGGACGGAACTAGGGTTCTGTTTCTCTTTGTTTCTCAGTTAAGAAGTCTTTGCTCCAGAACAGACAATGGCTTCCGCATTTCAAGGTATTTTCCGGATTTAAAGCTGAAAGGCATCACCACTGAGACTCAGGGAAATATCGTGACAGTACTTCAAACAGAATTTTAGGTGCTTGGGGCCTGAGAGGTTGCCAGTTGCCAAATCCTTGAGTGCAAAGAGGGAGAGAGAGCGAGAGAGCGGGCTTTCTTTCTCAAATCGTTTACATTGAAGTGAAGACCAAGTTGGACTTGTTTATTGATCCCCTAAAGATACTATGTCCTTGAATAATTCAGAATCTAATATCCCTCTTAGAGTGAGGTCACCTTTTTTGAGGGACACTGGGCTGCTGCGTTGCAGAGCTGGGGAGTTATAAGGGTGTCTTCAGTGTCTTGTTGGTCATATGAATTTTATTTGCCCAGTGGAACATCACCGAGGCTCTGAATAGTCAAAGAAAGCATCTCTCTTATGTTTTCCTCATGAATAGAACACTCTGTGTCCTGAATTGTTGCCCCACAGGGGCCAGCACGTGGTGTATTTTCCTAATGTTTGAACCAGTAGGCTTTTTCATTTTGGGGCAATCCAGGTAAAGGGTTTCTGGTGCTCCCGTGTGGCGAGGAAAGCCTGTCTTCTCTCCTTTTCTCCCTCTCCCTACTGTCCCTGAGTTTGAAAAAGTATACTCTGAGTTGCATGACTAATTTTAGCATATTTACTAGAAATTAATGTTCTGCCAATGAACAGAAATTCTTTCCTCTCTTCCTTTCTGCCAAATCAAAACGGCTCTGTGGATTGGGATGAGGGGGTATTTAGAACTGGAGGACAGCAGTTCAGCACATTGGAGACATTTGCAAGAATAAATTTATCGCCCTGGGCTCTGACTCTCTTTTGTCGTGTGTGTGTGTGTGTGTGTGTGTGTGTGAGAGAGAGAGAGAGAGAGAGAGAGAGAGACAGAGAGATAGAGAGCCGGACACACACACACACACACACACACACACGGATTGACTGATTGATTGGAGAAGGCTGTTGCATAGAGAAGAATAGGGCTTTCTGAAACCTGGGACCCAAAGAGATGCCAAAGAGACATCATAGATAATCATGTTTTCCAGTCTTTGAATTAGGCTTAAGGCCTATAGAAGGTTTTCTTATGATTTGTGAATCTGTTAATATGAGAAGCCTTATAAAGCTGTAAAAATGAGGCTGGTAGACTGCCTTATGAAAAAGAATAAAGCCCTACAGAGCGGGCATTGACCTGTGAGATCTGGAACCTGGTACGAGGGCGGACAATGGTTTTCTTAGTCTTTATCAACTCTGTTTTGGGTGGAACCTTCTCTTCTAGCCTGATATTCATAAACAGGGTCACACTGAGTCCGAGTTCTTCTTTTCCGATAGGAACAGAACCACACCCTTGGGACCAAGGGACCTAGGTGGAGCTCCGGGAGGCTTGCACCTCTTGGCTAGAGGGCTGGAGAGCTGAGGATAGTCAAGTGCAGGAAAGCAGCAGATTCTCATCTTTAGAAAAAGTTCAGTGTTCACTTGACTGGAACAAGTACCACCTGTAGGACACTATGGAAGGTCAGGCAGAATGGGGAAGGAAATGGCTGAATAATTTTTTTTCTTGAAATTTTTTTCCTTCCCCTCCTATCAAGAGGCCTATCTCGAAATTTGCAAGGTTCAGTGAAATAGCTCTTGGGATTCGTGGGGGTGGGATTGCTGAAGGGGCTTGGCCAGTTGACTGCTGTTGATGGAATGCTGCCCTGTGCCAGCACCATGCTTAATCCCCAAAACATCCTACGGGTTGAGGAAGTAGAGGCAGAGAGGGCGGGGACCTGGTATCTCAGAGCTAGCAGGTGCAGTTGAAATCCATTCTGGTGGGCAGGTGACGTATTCAGAAGGGCCATTGAACAGCCCCTCTCCCCACCCTGTGAAGGGAAGCTTAATCTTTTGGTGTTGCTTTGCTGCCCTGGAAGGTTCCAGACCCAGGTGATCAGTTTACTCCAAGGGCTCCTGGTGCTGGACTCATTTCCTCCTGAGGGGGAGGGTGGTGGCAGGGGGAGACTGACCATGTGGGAAGGTTGGGGGAATCTGATGTGCTGGGCTGTGGGAGGCATTGGCCGTGGCCCACGTTACCTTCTCTGGGGTGGGGAGGTCCACACTTGGGCTTCACACTTGTGTTTATTTTGAGGCATATGTGCTTCTTGTTCTAGTGGGGTTGAACTGATTCTTTTGCCCCGCTGAACGTAGGGTTGACTTCCTTAGGGGTCCCACCTGGGCGGTGGGAAGTGCGATCTCTAGTGAGGGCCACGGCATGGTTGGCAGGGTTCACAGCTGCTCTGAGGTCAGGCCTGATGGGCGGTGAGGGCCTTGAGGGAATCGGATCACCCAGGGGCCAGGCTGGGGCCCAGGATGGTTGCTCCTGATTACCAGCACCACTCTATGTGGGCTCTCCAAAACTGGTTGGCTTGCTGGTGACACTGGACAAAGGAATAACCAATTTGCATAATTCTTTCATATGCATGAACTAGATTTTGGTTCTCAGAAGACACTGGGAAGGTAGATAAGTCTATCCCATTTCATACCTGAGAAGACGGAGACTTGTTTAAGATCATGAAGTAGTTGGAAATCAGCTACGGTTCCCAAGTCTGCTACTCCCTCCACTAAAAAACCCACGTCGGGCCTTTGGTGACCAAAGCTGCAGGGGAGGAGAGCGCCAGCTGGACTCAACAGTGACCAAAGACCGAGTAGATGCCCTCACATCTGGGGTTTGTCTTGCTCACGACTGTGTCTCTAGCTCCTGACAGGACCTGGCCACAGTAGCTTCTCAAGTAAGTATTTGCTGAGAACATGAAAGAATTTCTTAGGTGTGGGAATAATCTGGCTCACTTGCTCAGCGCCTTCCAGAATTTCCCCCTTCTCTTTCCAACTCCCTCTTCTTTTCCCCTGGGTATCACTTCTTACCCTGGGAGTGGGATGCTCTCTGGGACACCCATCCAGCTCTTCCTCTCCCCCATAAATTATGGGATTTGGGATTGCTCTCTGGGAGAAACAGGTAGCTGTTAGACTCAGTGCATTAACATGAGATATGGATTTTGTAGCTTGCTTCTCATGCAGATAGACCACCTTTGATCTGGAAGAGTGTCCTGTAACCTCTTTATTTTGACAGCTGGTGAGAGTGGGGCCCAGAGAGGTTTCGGGAGCTGCCTGGGGCCTCCAGCCAGTGGTGGCAGAGCTGGGCCTGAACCTGCCCCTTTCACTCTGGTGCTTTCTCTGCAGTATCCACTTCCGCCCCAAATCCCAGTGGGGGACCTTGCACATCTTTTGAGATTTAAGTCTCTCTGGTTTCTGCCACTCGGGAGCTCAGCAGGAGACCTTCTCGTCAGTGCAGAATGATCGCGGGGGTGTCTCTGTCCAAGCTAAAACTTGGGGCTCTTTGCTCAGGACTCTTGCAGCTCTCAGCTTAGGACCCCCAAGGGTTTTTTTCTCTTGAGTTTAGTTTTCTCCCCTTTCCTCTGCCTCCCGTGTCTCTCCCCACCTTGTGTTTTGAGTCCCTCATGGCTGCCCTGGCCGGGATGAGTGGAGGGGAAGCGGTGGAGTATTTATTTGAGTGTGGAGCTGGCTTCTCAGACCCTCTTTGGGTCGGTGCTGGTGGTTTGTGGCCCAGGTTGCTCGGCCTTGTGGTCTGAGGTCTGCAGGCCACACCCTGCCCCGGCCTCTCCCCAGGGGTGGGGGGTCGGCCACCTGGCACTCACGTGTAGAGTTCTACATCTGTTCCTGTGACCGGAGGAGAAAATAAAAACGCCATCCGATGGTGTGCCTATGGCTTGTGACCATTTCAAAGCTTAGTTTTCTTTGTGGTTTTGCTGGAGCCGGATAAGCTGTGGATTGGTCTTTAGCAGGCATCTGTGTATGAAAAGTCCCACACAGGGCGCCTTCTTCTACATGAGCTCATGTAAACTTCACAACATGTGAGGGGATGATCTCTCTGTCTTACAGATGAGGACACGAGACTTAGAGCCTTTTGCCAAGGGTTACTTTGTTCATTCAATAGGTAGTTACTGAACATCTGCTGTGTCCTGGGCCCCACCCTCAACTTGGCCTTGGTGGATAAGATTGACAAGGTCCCTGTTCTCAAACAGCTGAGAGCCCCTGGTGGTAGTGTGGGTGAGGTGGCTTGTGGGAGCAGGGGTTAGGGGCCGTAAGAGAGGGTTAGGGTTTTAGCCTGTTGTACTCAAATGCTTTATATTGTACCCTGTTACCACCCTTGACCTTGTGTGCCTCCCTCTCCCCTGATGGGGATTATTAGCGCAGTTTATATATGGTTAAATATAGGCTCAGAGAGGCTGAGTGACTTGTCTAAGGTTGCACAGTAGATGAGCTGGAATAGACTCTAGATTGAGCCCTGTCATCCCATGCCTACCTGCGAATAATGTGGTCCTGCTTTCTTCTTCTTACTGCAACTAAAAAAAAAAATTGAGATACAATCAACACAGAGCATCGTATTATTTTTAGGCGTACAACAGTAATGTGTTTTTATCAAAATAAAAAAATAAGCAGTTTGCAGAAGAATATTCAGTCCTCCTGCTAGCATTTTGGTGACCTCTCAGACACATTAAAAAAAAAATTCGAAGTTGTTAATAAGCAGAGGGGAAGCCCTGCACCTCATTTTGTAATCCGGATCCAGCAGGGTGGCACATCTGTGGTCTGAAAGCTAGGGGGTTTGGCTCTCTGCGACCTGGGGTTGGCCACGTCGTGGTCGTGTGCCACTGAGAGTTTGGGGGAAAAGCTCTTAAAAGAGAGCCCTCACATTTGTTGCCAACATTAACCGATAGTAATTTTTGACCCTTGCTCAAACTTTAGAAAGCAGAAGTCTGGAAATTCCGAGTTGAGCCACGGGCGACCAACCTCCTGGTACACATGAGCATGAGTGTGACACGGGATCAGGGAGGGTGACGTGGCCCCAGGGCAGATGCCTTTGTAGTTTTCTTTAAAAACACAAGTCCACGGCACGCAGAGTCCTTCCTCATCCCTCACAGAGCTTTTGTGGGGGCTCTGAGCCTCTCTAGTTACTTGGTTCTGGCCATTAGTGGCCTTCTTGGGGGGATGCCTTGCAGCGAGTGGGCATTAGGGGGGACCTGTTGGAGGCCCTGACCACTGCATTCTCAGTTGCTTTTGTCACATTAGTTAAAGGACAAAGTGAAGGGGGCTGTGGTTTAGTCTTCGGCTCGTTCCTTTGGGGTCTGGAAGAATCCAGGCTGAACATCTTTGATAGTTATTTGCTCTTTGCCGCCAGACGCTGACCTGCAAGTGGTCTGGCACCTGGGTCCTTCTCCCACTGTCTTTACGTGGTGAATCATTGTCCCCACCCAGAACACCGTTGGGGGTGCAGGTGACTCCAAGAAACTCTGCTCAGTTGCTGGTGTCTCTTCTCAAAGAATCCTGAGCTGCCCCAGACTTCAGCCTCCCAGTGGCTCTTCTCTGCTTCTAGAAGACTCATCTGCTTGCCTGATGCTTCCTCAGGCCGGCGGCTCCCCATTTTATGGCAGCAACGGCTGTCACGGTCCAGAAGCTGTTTCAGTTTTGCCGATTAGTCTCTCGTGCATTTTGTGTTTGCGATGCGCAGGGCGCTGGAGGACTCTGAGCCTTTTATGCGTGTAACCTCACTCCATTTTCACCCAGATCTTGGGAGGCAGGTATTTTTATGGTCCCTATTTTACAACCGAGGAAACGGAGGCCCGAGGAGAGAGTCCATCGCTGTGTTAGCTCACACGGCTGCCGATGCAGGACAGCCCTTCCCAAAGGAGCACAGTTCTGCTCTGGAATTAACCTTCTGGTCCTGAGGCAGGAGTTTTATTTTGAGGCTCCCTCGGCTTCCCCTGCTAAGTTTTCGAGTTGTGGGAGGGCCTCTCAGCCTGGGCACTGCCGACGTGGGGGGCCAGGTAAGTCTCTGTCGTGGGAGCTGACCTGTGCCTTGTAGGCGATGGGGCAGCACCTCTGGCTTGTGCCCACTAAATGCCAGCAGCACCCCTCCCCTGCCCCCCTCCCCTGCCTCCCCTGCGCTGTGGGGACCACCAAAAATGTCTCTAGATGTTGCCAGATGTCCCCCGAGGATACAAAACTGCACCCGAAGGAGAACCACTGAGTTCTGGTAACCATTTCAAACCCTAAACCCAGATGTACGTACAGTGTGGGGAGACAGAAAGGTAGAACATTTAAAATCAGGCCTGTCTTAGAAAACCCAAAACTGGGGCTTTTAGGTACAGCCCTCTGTGTGGGAGGACAGACTGACAACGGCCTTTATGTGGGGACAACCTTTCACAGTGAAATTTAAATTACACCACCTGCCTTTTGGAAGCCTCACTACAGAGCCTCCTGAAAATACTTTGTCTTGGGGAAAAATCGGTCTTACATTTATTGCAGTTTTGTGGTTAACAGCACTTTTTGTTGAAAAGAACCAGGTGAAACGGAGAAGGGCCTCCTTTGAGTCACTTTGGATGCTTGGAGCGCTTACAACAAGGGGCACATTCCTGTGCCTTTGGTAGAGCCCTTGGGGAACCCGCTTTTCAGGTTTCCTCGCCATTCCCCTGGGTCAGATGATTTGAGAAATGTGTGTTTTGTGGTGTGTGTACACAAGCCTGCATGAGTTTGTTTTCACACTCATGGCTGGCAAACCTGTCATGTTTTGTCAAATCTGATTTCTTTTCCTCCGTGTGTAGCTTCTGTTTGTTCACACGTTTCTCCCTCAAAAGTGCTTCAGCGTCTGCAGCGTGCCAGGCTGTATCTGAAGCCTCTGGACTTTTATTTATTTCATTTCATTTCATTCCATTTTATTTATGAGAGAGAGAGAGAGAGAGAGAGAGAGAGAGCAAGTGCAAACAGGGAAGGGGCAGAGGGAGAGGGAGACAGAGGATCTGAAGCAGGCTCTACGCTCACAGCAGAAAGCCTGATGCCGGGCTCCAACTCACGAACCATGAAATCATGACCTGAGCCAAAGTCAGACGCTCCACCGACTGAGCTACCCAGGGGCCCCTATTCTTTTAAAGCATTGTGAATTGTATAATATTCAGCATCTGTTCTAACCTTTTTAAAATTTTTATATTCCTGAGCATTTAATTATTTTTTTAAACATTTTTTTAATGTTTATTGTTTTTGAGAGAGAGAGAGAGAGAGAGAGAGAGTATGCATGCACAAGCAGAGGAGGGGCAGAGAGAGAGGGAGACACAGAATCCAAAGCAGGCTCCAGACTCTGAGCTGTCAATACAGAGCCTGCTGCGGGGCTCGGACCCACGAACTGTGAGATGATGACCTGAGCTGAAGTTGGACGCTGAAGCAACTGAGCCACCCAGGCGTCCCTCTTTTTTTTTTTTTTTTTAATCTTTATTTATTCCGAGAGAGAGAGCACGAGCAGGGGAGTGGCAGAGAGAGAGGGAGAGAGAATCCCAAGCAGGCTCTGCACTGTCAGCGCGGAACCCCACGTAGGGCTTGAGCTCACAACTGTGACATCATGACCTGAGCTGAAATCAAGTCGGATGCTTAACCGACTGAGCCACCCAGGCACCCCTAGTTATTTGTGATATTTCAGTATTATAAGTGGCTGTCACTTCAGTGCTGCTCTGCTTGTGACATTTGTGTGTGAGCATGCGTGTGTTTATGTGTGTGTGTGTGTGCCTGTGTGTGCAAACTCAGTCACAGCATCAAGGCTGTGTGCTGGGCCATTGGGATCCAGGCTTGAGCTGGAAGGTTCTTATATGTGATTTCTAGGCTAAGATGTAGTTTTCTTCCTTTTCATTTCATTTCTTTCTTTCCCTTCCTTCCTCCCTCTCTCCCTCCCCTCCCTTCCTTTCCTTCCCTACCCCATTTCTTCCTTCCTTCCTTCCTTCCTTCCTTCCTTCCTTCCTTCCTTCCTTCTTTTCTTTTTTCTAGAAATTCGCTTGATCATATTTTCCTCTCTCTCATGGCATAAGGAAAATGGTGCTTCTGATGATAGTGCTTATCTGTGAATGTGGGAAAACTTGCTGCTGGTTTTCAGAGAGGGTTTCCAGGTCATGTGAGGTGGGTCTCAACTGGACATTATGCTAACAGTAACCGACAGCGGTTGGGCACTGACTGAACCAGCCACTGACCTAACTGCTTTGGATAACTAGTTTCATTTACTCCTCACATGGGCCCTGGGAAGCAGATGCCGTATCATCCCCATCTCGTAAAGGAGGGACCGAGGCACGGGCCAAGAGCAGGGCTGGGATTTGAGGCCGAGCTTATACCCAGGGCCCCACCATGAGTTTGTGTCTTTTCTGCCACACAGTCCTGGGCCCTGGCCTTGGTATTCCGTGTGATTCATAGCGGGGGATGGTTTTGCCACCCACGGGGCATTTGCCAACATCAGGAGACGGTTTTGGTGTCATGACTGGGGGGGTGCAGAGGATTCTGAGGGTGTTATTGGCATTTAATGGGTAGAGGCTAGGATTGCTGGTAAGAGCCCCCACCGTGCAAGGACAGCTCACAACAGTGAACCTTCCAACCCCAGATCCCAGCAGTGTGGAGGCTGAGAGGTGCCATTAGGCGAGACAGCCAAGAAAACGAAGAAGATGCGAGCTCCTAGAGAGGCACCTGGGAAGGAGTGGAAGAAAGAGGTGCTTGTGAGTGAGACCTCTCCTTAGTTTCGTCGTCTTGCACAGACGACATGAACTTTGTGAGGCTCTGCTTCCTCATCTGAAAATCAGGAAATGATGCTTCTCTGGCATTTATTTTCAGCATGGATTCAGGAGTCAGACTCCTTGGGTTTGGATTCTAGTTCCCTCTATGAGTTTGAGCAAGTTACTTTAACTTTGCCAAGCTTCAGTTGCCTCATCAGTTAAACAAACAGGCCAGTGACAGTTATACTAAAATGCATAATGAGAGTCAAATGCGTACCATATGAGCTGAGACATGGTGAGCACTTGATGAATCTTAGTGCCTTGAGAAAAGCAGTGATGGTGGGGGTGCTTAACCAAGTAAGAAGGTCAAGTGTCTATGCTTCCTAAGGGCAGAGTTTTGTCTTGTCTTGCGCTCTCTCTCTCTAGTGTCTACAATTGCCTGTAGGTTTGCCCCTGGATCCATCAAGGTGGGACTGAGTATAGAACGATGTGAAACAACACATCTACAGTGATGCAAAGCTTGGCGTTTATTCCTGGTCTGTGATGTAATGGAGTCACGATTCAACTGTGAGTGGGTGTTGGGAGCAGAGATGGGCAATTTTCAGGTTCTTGAAATGTGGGAATATGGTTCCCTCGGGGCAGGCACTCGCCATTCCTGGCTTCAGCCTGGGATGTCGGCACTCGTCACCCCAGCCCATACGTCAGTGCCATAGCTGTGATGGCAAATCCCTCGGCACCTTGCCTACCCTGCTGCTCGACAAAGACTTGTGCTTTCTGGGTGGTGGAAGGGCCTTTGAGGCCGGGTGAGGCTGGCGATCTCACGTGTCTGCCTCCCTTCGCTGGCAGGAGGAGCAAGAGCCCAGCTCTGAAGGAGCGGGACGGATGGATGCGGGCAGTGGGGAAGAGCCTTGGGGAGTGTGTGTCAAGTGCACTTGCCGGAGGGGGCTGGCTCCACATTGCTGGCCGTCAATGACACACCCTTCATGAGTCTCCCAGGTAACAGGGAAGTGCGACCGAAAATCTTACAACATAACAAAGACCTGGCGGCCCTGTAGAAACTAGTGATGGTTGACCCGCTGTACCAGCTCACATCGCCTCACTTGTTGCGGTGCTTCCTTTATACGGGGCCTGGGCCACCAGTCCACAGGGGCCTGGCAGCCACACACATGAGGGAAGTAGGCTGGGGGCACTGGGGATGAGTTGGAGAGGTCAGGTCCCCCAGAAGTCAGCCATTCCTGCAGCCCTGGCCCTTGTTGTTAAGCGAGAACTTGGCCCCGTGTTGCAGATCTTCTGATTTGTTTTTCCCCCCGCAGAAAAGCAGAAATTCTACTTTTATGGGAAACCTCTTTCAGGAAGGCCGTAGCGTGGTACCTGGCACATGATGGGCACTCAACAGGTATCCCTCCAGAATGATCAGGACTTGCTCTGTGTGGATTAGGGATTCTCCGGTGGCGGTGGGCTGCATTTTTTGCCCGGCTGATTGCCTTTTGATACAACAGTGATTCTCAGAGTCCAGGAGGCCCCACATTCTCCTGCCGGATCTCTGGGTTTAACATATACTCAACTTCTTGCTCTGCTTTCTCAGCCTCTGTGTCCCTCCCTCCCCCTAGTATGACAGCTACATCCTCTCTAGAATGTTTCTGGTGAATTCTGACCTTGGGAAGCTTGAGGGCTGGTCTTGTGATCAACGTGTGAAGTACAGTTGTCCCCCACCCCCAGCCACTGAAAGGGCCCCTGGGCTCCGTACTTCAAGGCAGATTAGCTTCCAAGGCCTGCTGACACATCCTTCTGTGGTTGCTCACACAGGCCTTGGGGGTACGAGGGTTCCATTCCACCGGTAGGTCTCGGGGTCAGGTGACAGAGGTAGGTCCCTGAAGTCAGGTCCAGAAAAAGGCCACTGGGGCCAGCCTGTCTCTGCCCTGGGACACTGATCTCACAATCCAGCAGGATGCTGCTGGCTAGCTTGGCTCAGCCTTGCAGCATTGAAGACACAATGCATTTCAGTCCAAGGCGCTCTGCTCCCTTTCCGGGCGTCGGGAGAATGTTTTTCCAGCTCGGTTACTTGCTGGCATGCATAGGTCAACATACAAGGTGTTCTTGGAGAAACTGGAGCTGGATGTTGACTTTTGCTTCCTGGGATGTGTTCTGGGAGGAAGTGGGTTTTTAGGTTGTGGTGGGTATAGGATGTGGTCTGGAGTGATTAGTATCACACACTGTGGATGAAGTTAACAAGAATCATGGAGGTTTTTTTCCTTTTGTACTTTTGGGCTGAGGCTCCTTCAAAGGAGCTTGTGTATCAGAGATTCTGCATGTATTTTAAACATTTGTGTAGAACGTAGAAGCATTCTGATTGCCTTGTTTTATGCACCAAATATGTTTCTGGCAAGTAACTTGTTCAGTACGACCTGGGTTTGACACTTAGTAGTTGTGTGAGCTCTAGCCAGGACACCGAACCTTGCTCTCCAGGGCTCGGATTCCGGAGGGTCAAAGGGGGAAGGGACAAAACTCATGGATTGTTGTAAGGGTTTACTGAGTTATTGCACGTAAAGCACTTTGTGTACGGTTCTTGGCACAACGTAAGTATTTAGTAATGGTAGTTATTATCCTAATTATTAGAGAGGCAGCTTAGTAATAATAATAATGGTGGTGATGACAGTTATTGGAGGCTTACTATTTGTCACTTATTCTTCCAAGTACTTTCTGTCAATTGACTCCTTTCATCCTCACAATAACCCACCAAGGTAGGTGCTGTCATAATCTCTGTTTTATAGATGATAAAACTCAGGCACAGAGAGGTTAAGTAACTTACCCAAAGTCACCCAGCTCCCACATATGAAAAGATGATGGACTGGAGAAGCGTGGACTGAGTGGCATGTTTGCACGTCACCTCCTGACGGTGTGGCTTGTTGCAAACTACTGAAGTCTCAGCGTTGCCTTCTCAACTGTGAAATGGTGCCGGTGACCCAGTCCTCGCCCCCTGATCCTCCCCTTCATTGCCTAGTGTGGTGCTTGATGGTGGGTGTGTAGGACTCAGGCGCTGATTGACTGATGATGCCAGGAGAGTGTTATGAGGGCCCAATGAGTTGTGAATCTCTGGACAAAAGGTAGTTGTTATTTTAAATGCCCCGAGGTACTTACTGTTGGGGTTTAAACACAGGGCCTGTTTTTTAGATTTCTGAACCACTTAAGAGAGAGATATAAGTTAAGAAGGCACAGATCAAAATGTCACCTTTGTTACTGATAAAAGCTCGGTTGGAGGATGTGGCTTAGGTGTGGGGTGGCACGGGCTTCCTGATAGGACTGTTATTAGCCAGATGTACCCACCCAGTCTCGGGCTGCCTTGAGCACCCAGAGGCCACCTCACACGGCATGGTGAGTTGGCCTATAGCAGTGGCGCCCCCCGCACCGCCCCCAGGAAGCTTCTGGGTGCAGGAGCGGACCGCCAGAGCGAGATGAATCACCTCTGCATGGAGGAAGTGCTGGGCAGCGAGGCAGGAGTTTTGAAGGAAAAATCCTTTTTTGGAGACCAGAAGTCAGGAAGAAGCTTACCAGCTACAATTACTGTTTAAAGAAATATCCCCCCTCCCCATAAAGCCCCCAAGAACCAAACAGCCACTACCAGCTCATGATGCTCCCCACGTTCCCCCCTGCGCCTTCCATGGCTGTTGCATCTTTCCACTTGCTCACACCCAAAGCCTTTGAGTCATCTTTGTTCCCTCAAGCCCCGTATCCGTCCATCTGCTAGTCTGTGGGCTCGACCCTCAAAGCAGATCCAGAATCCAACGACTTCTTCTGCCTGGCCAACTGACTAACCCACTGGGGCAAGACGCCGTTCTCTTGTCTGGGTCCTCCTTGCTGCTCTCTTCACTTCTACCTCGGTGTTTTCTCAGTCTGTTCTCAATGAGGCAGCCAGAAGGACCCTTTTGAAAACTGAAGTGCTTTAGGGGCCCTTGGGTGGCTCAGTCAGGCCTCCGATGTAGCTCAGATCATGATCTCGCGGTTCGGGAGTTCGAGCCCCACGTCGGGCTCTGTGCTGACGGCTCAGAGCCTGGAGACTGCTTCGGATTCTGTGTCTCTCCCTCTCTGTCCCTCCTCTGCTCGTGCTCTCTCTCTTAATGTTAAATAAACATTAAAAAAGAAAAGCGGAATGCTTTAAAAACTGAAGGACCACCTCCTTCCTCTGCTCCAAACGCTGCCGTGATTCCTTGTTTCATCCAGACGAAAAGGCTGGGTTCTCCCAAGGGCCTGTCCATCTGGCCCCATAGCCCCCTGACCTCCTTACCTCCTCTCCCTCTACCCTCAGCCCTGCTGTCTCTGCACAGTCACATACTCCTGCCTCACGGCTTTTCACTGCAGTTTTCCTCAGAACAGCCTCCCCAAGTCCTCACTTCCTCCAGCCTCCGAGAAGCCTGCCCTGACTTCCCCACACATGTACAGCAGCGTGCCGGTGCTCCTGATGTTCCCTCCTCCGCTCTACTTTTTGCCCGAAGCACACATCACCTCCGATAGACTGTATTGCCGTTCCCGGACTTAAAATGTGGGCTCCCTGAGGAGTCCGACCCGTTTTGTTGACTGATGCCTCTCCAGCTTCTAAGGCGGTGCCTCTAGAGCAAAGAAGGTTCAGAAGATGGCCTTGTAATGGGAGACTGTGCCACGTGCACTTGGGCCAGAGCAGGAGCAAGACGCGTGCTGCCCTAGGCTCACGGGGCTGAGGTCTCGTGGGTGAAACGACGGCGTACAACTTCTGTAGCCCTCGCGGTACCAGGCACTGCACCAAGTGCTTCCTCACGACCGCCTGACCAGGCAGCTCCTGTTACCATCTTCATTTTCCAGGTGAGGAAACTGAGGCAAAGGAAGGAGGAGTAATGGACCCTAGGTGACACATGTGACTTCAGCTGTAGGTGACCACTCCAAGAGCCTGCCCTTAACCACTGCGCCTTCCTTCTGCCCCCACTAACACAAACCCGAATCACGGCAAGGAACATGAGCCCAATTTCGATTGAGGCTGTAAAGGAGCTTTGTGGCTGGTTAATGGAGGGTTCTGGGAAGCCTTCTCTGTGGAAGGAAAGTTTTATAAAGTGAAGATGCCTGGTAAATGGATGATTGCCCCCCAAATTAGCTTGTTTTTTGGGCTATGATATATCAGGCTTTCAAAAGTAAAGGGGTATGTGCGTGTGTGTGTGTGTGTGTGTGTGTGTGTGTGTGTGTGTGTGTGTTTCTAAGTCTAAGAAGTAGATTTTTGATATTGGCAAAATTCAAAATGACTGGGGTTACCAAGAATTCAAGAGGTGAGTTAACGAGACAACATTTGAATGCAATTTTATCCTTTGAAAAACATTTTTGAGAAGTCCTGTTTCTAACCAGGAAGCTTCCTGGTTCATGAAAACTCTCTTTCCCATTAAAGTATGTATGGTCTACTGTAAACAAAGATCGAGTGAGTTCCTGTGAGCTGCTTTCTCATAACTTATAGGAGCTATTTTTTTTTTTAAAGGATCCAAGTTCATGTTGCCACACAAACAGCAAAATAAACCGGTATGTTCCAAGAACAAACATTTGCTTTACCCACCCACAACTTGGAAAGACGCAGGGTGGAAGGAGAAATCGGAAGCCAGGGAGGTAACGCCAGAATATTTTAGCGGCTCCTATTAATTTCAGTAAGCCTGGAAGAAGCTCATAAACCTTTTAATGTTTTCATTAGAACCACCAGCTCGGGGTGCCCGGGTGGCTCAGTCGGTGGAGCGTCTGACTTCGGCTCAGGTGATGATCTCACAGTTTGTGAGTTTGAGCCCCACATCGGGCTCTGTGCTGACAGCTCAGAGCCTGGAGCCTGCTTCAGATTCTGTGTCTCCCTCTCTCTCTGGTCCTCCCCTGCTCACGCTGTCTCTCTGTCTGTTAAAAATAAACATTAAAAAAAAAAAAAAAAAAGGAACAACCGGCTCAACAAACTTGTTAGGAAAAGTATGATTGTAGAGATTCACTGGGCACTTTATCTCTTGGGCAGCCGGGAGCCCCAGCCCCTTAACAAGGGAAGAGAGCTTCTGCCCCTGCCTCTCTTCCTCATCCCCACTTTTGCAGAAGGGCTCTTGTGTCCTGTGCACCTAGTGGCTTCTCAGGGAGTCTCAGGAGGGGCAGAGGCTGCTCAGTGCTCCGCCTGCCCCCCAGGTGCCTTCCTCCCTGGAGGTGTGCGCGTGTGCCGGGCCCTGTCCTGGCTCCTCCCTCGCGTGGTCACTGCCAGTGTCGTTCTCAATTCCCGTCTCCTGTGTCCTTCCTGATGGAAGCCTGCTCCTCCCGGTCTCACTCCTCGTAGGGGTGGCCACGTGACCCTGTCCTGGCAAATGGTTGCACGTCGTCATCACTGGGGGAAGCTCCAGGGAAAGCCGTGTGTGTGTGTGTGTGTGTGTGTGTGTGTGTGTGTGTGTGTGTGTTGGCGGGATGGGGGGGGATAGACTCTGCTCTGCTCTCAGGGCCGTGTGCCCTTCTGACCCCAGTGTGGATGCTGTGCTTGGAGGTGTGATGTCCACAGCTGCTGCTGCTGCTAATCACAGTAATAACGACCGTGACACTGCGTCTGTGTGTCCAGGGCTCCTCTGAGCCCCTTTTATTAATGCATTTAAGATAGGTAATATGATGATCTCCATCGGATGGATGAGGAAACCAAGCAGAGGAAGGAGAGTGGGCCCTCCCAGGGCCCCGCACTGAGGGAGCAACAGGACCCTGGCACCAGAATTTGTATCCGTCACCTCTCTGTCATGCCGTCATGCCGCCTCTCACGAGAGTGCAGGTCCTGTCCCGAAAAATGGGAGCAGGAAGTAGCCTTGAGCAGCTCTGAGTGTCCTGGGCTGCCTGCTTCTGGAGTACTTGTTATTCAACAACAACGAATCCCTTACTTGTTACCAGTGGCTTTACACGAATTGATGGAAGCATTCCGTGTTGTGTGACTTTGGACATGTTCCTGAACTTTTCTTCTCTTTAATTTTTTTTGAACCCTTATTTACTTTTGAGGGAGAGACGGAGTGCAAGTGGGGGAGAAGCAGAGAGAGAGGAAGACACAGAATCCGAAACAGGCTCCAGGCTCCGAGCTGTCAGCACAGAGCCGGATGCGGGGCTTGAACCCACGAACCGTGAGTTCATGACCTGAGCCAAAGTCAGATGCTTAACTGACTGAGCCACCCAGGCGCCCCTTAACTTTTCTTTATTTTGGTCTTTTCATCTGTCAAATGGGGATAATAATGGCACCAACCGACGGGTTGTTTAGAAAAGCTCCGTTGTTACTGTCCTAGCATGTTATCGGCAACACTGGCAGGGAATTCATGTACTGATCTCCTACTTGGTACCAACCTCAATGAATATGGAGACAGAAATTGCCTGGGAGCGATGGGCAGGGTCCTGGGGGCAAGGAACTTAAAAAGAGAGAAGTATTGAATAGTAAGACCTTTCGTCCTTGGACAGCTTTGTTTCTGAAGCACTTTTGCATACATGTGTCCCAATTTAGTCATCTCCTCCCAGCCAGATTTGCTAACAAGCACATCCCTAGGCAGAACTATTCCTTACCAGCCTGGGGCTGATATTTGTGCCTAGACAGGTTGTCCATGTGTGTGCCCAGACGGATGCAGGGGCAGCAGGTTGGCATGAATTCCGGGCTACTAGCTGGGCAGAAATGAGCAGATTGACAGGCATGAATGAGGGGGTAGGAGAATGTCTTTGGTGTCATTTCCATTGTGAAAACCAGAGAACGGATGCCTTTATTCAAAAATCTGGCTTTGGAGAAGTTAAGCTGCAAGGAGAGATGTTTTGTCTATTTTTGTTTATTTCTAAAATTGTGACTGGAACATAGTAGGTGCTCAGGAAATATTTGCTGACCGAGTAATGAAAGGAAGTTGGCCTTCCTTGCTGTGTTGTCACTGAAAATTCTGGTTTCCACATAAGGGGCAGTGTGCTGCATAGGCTGCCGGAGGGCGGCTGTTCATGGTTCCCTTACCAGTCTCTCCTGACAGGGCGAAGTACACATTTTTAAGCTACTTTTGCTCTGACTGATACACTTGGCTGCCTAACAAAAAGCCAGAGGAGAACTAAAATTTTTAGCATCATTCAAAATGCTTGCCATTCTTCTTGCTTTGCGAAATTGTGAGCCAGTTATTTAGAGTTCATATAAAGGTCAGAACTTGATCTGCAGGAAGGAGGTTCCCCTTGGTTTATGCGAGGGGGGACTTTTCCCCCCTTCTGTTTATTTTACCCAAACGCTTCTGTTTTTCTCCCAAGCTAAAATCTGGCATTTGTTGTAGAAAGTTTCTCAGCTTATGTGTTTTTTTTTTTTTTTTTTTAAAAAGAGCTCATGTGTTTAGCTTTGGTTGTGATTCTCAGTGATTTTTCTGCTGCCTAAGAGTTGATTTTCTGCTCCTTGAAAGGCCGGCTCTTAAAGTGGGAGCCCGAAGTTCACTTTCAGTTTTAGAGGGAACTTAAAAACCATTTCCCTAGGCCTTTTAAGTGCCTCTCCAGCTTGTGTTTCCTTCTGTTTTTAGTTGATACGGGGGGCAGTGTCTCTCAAAATACATGGGGCCCTCTCCCTACCCCTCCACCCAGTTTGTGGTGTGAGATTGAGTCCCCCTTGGTCCTTCATGTGTAATTCTTTTGTGGGGAGGAGGGTGGAGAAGGCCCTTGACCCCTGGCATTGTTGCGGCCCCTCCCCTGGGGAAATGGAGGTCTCTTTCCCTAAGGGCTGGGTTCATTCAGAAAGTGGGAAGGGTTGGAACTCTGGGGGGCAGGTACGAATGGGCTGAACACGAGGTGGAGACTGGGCTGAGGCCCAGAGACATTTTTGGCTGCAGGGTCAGTCCACTGCGGCCCAGGCGGCTACCCGGGCTTTGCCTGGTCGGGCAAGGTGGCTTGAGCCCTTCCTGCTCCACTGGGATCCTCAGAATGTTTTCCTTCACCTCAAGGGGTGGAGGATAAACCCTACCAGTCAGCCAGTTTAAAGGAGGAGGTGAGGGGCACCTGGGTGGCTCAGTCGGTTGAGCATCCGACTTCAGCTTAGGTCATGATGTCATGGTTTGTGGGTTCGAGCCCCACGTCGGGCTCTGTGCTGAGAGCTCAGAGCCTGGAGCCTGTTTTGGATTCTGTGTCTCCCTCTCTCTCTGCCCCCTCTGCTCTAAAAAATAAATAAACATTAAAAAATTAAAAAAAAAAAAAAAAAGGAGTTGCTGGGCACAGGGATTCTCCCCAGCCCCAGCAGGGCTTAGACCTGTTCTCCCAGCAGGCTTGGTTCTTTAGGCCTTTGCAGGCCTCCTGGCCCCTCAGGGAGGAGGGGTCCCTCCCAGGACCCCTTGTCCTACTCTGCATGCTTCTTGTCTTCGTTCTCTCTCCCTGTGGAACCCTCCAGTTTTTTCTCCATGACACAGATTTGCATTTCTTTTTTTTTTTTTTTTTTTTTCAACGTTTATTTATTTTTGGGACAGAGAGAGACAGAGCATGAACGGGGGAGGAGCAGAGAGAGAGGGAGACACAGAATCGGAAACAGGCTCCAGGCTCTGAGCCATCAGCCCAGAGCCTGATGCGGGGCTCGAACTCACGGACCGCGAGATCGTGACCTGGCTGAAGTCGGACGCTTAACCGACTGCGCCACCCAGGCGCCCCACAGATTTGCATTTCAAGTTCTCCTACAGCTGCACGTGTTTTTCCTGTTGGTAAACTGTTTATCTTCTGGTAGAGTTTAAACCTTTTCTAAGCGAATGTCTTTCTGTGATGCTGTGACCTATTTGTATAGTGCATTACAGATTACAAAGCGCTTTCCTGCCTTGTCTTACTGAGGAGCGGTGACAAGGGCAGACACCCAGGTAGCACTCACTGGGGGGATGGACTGTGTCCGAGAACCGTAGAGTGCTGCCTTGTACTCTTGCCGCCCCCTGTGCTGCTCTCACCCCTGTTACAAAGCCGGGAGAGCTGAGGCACGATGGCTAAAGGATACTCCTGAGGCCACATATCTGCCAGATGGAAAGCTGGGATTTTCACCCAGGCAGATGAGCTCCAGAATCCTGATGTTTTTAGCCACGATACCATACTGACCCTCGTAGTAGCAAAACAGGATTAGGATTTGCCGCTCTTCGTTGTCAAAATCAAAAACCCAATAAAAACCAAAACAAAACAAAAACCCAAAAACCTTCTCTTGAAAAACTTCGGAAGTAATCACCGCAGGAAAAGCTTAAATGATGTAGGTGCGTAAAAGCCGAGAGTGAGAATGCCCCCCTTCCCCCCCCACCCCCTCGCCCCAGCCCGTGCCTGTGCTCCCGCTGCTCTCAGACAGACCAGAGTGTTAACAGGGGAGGTCCTTGCAGACCATCCATCTAGAATCATTATGTATTTTATACGTTAAGTATGAGAACATACACAATTACACTAACGGGACCTCACCATAGACCTGCAGGTGGTGGGAGGGAAGTGCAGGTGTTAAGTCTACTCAAGGGCACACGGTGACTTAGAAGGAGAATCTGGACTTGAACCCAGATCTCATCTCTTACTGTGACCAGCCTCATGGGGAACTAGCCAGAGGCTGGTTTCCTAAGAACTGTCCCGCTGTATTGTTGCCAGATGGTCTTTGACACAGTTGTGGGCACCTTCCAGGGTCATCATTAAAAAGGGAATAGGCTTCGGGCAAGAGCTGAATAATGCAAATCTTCAGTTTCGGTTTAGAAAATCCGAAACTTGCGGTGGGGATATAGAAAAAAAGGAAGTAGGATGATGGTCTTTCTCCCTCTTCTTTCTTCCAGAGAGAGAAGGGGTTTAGGAGGCCTCCTGGAAAGCAGTCCAGGAGAGTCCTTTCCTGTGATAAAACCAGCCCCTCCCCCTCCCCCAGGGTAATTACAGAGCCTGGGGCCTGGAACCGTCCTTACCAGTCGGAGGAGACACCATTCTGCAAACAATGGGGGGAAGGAAAGGAAGGCAATGCGTTTGCCAATGGTGCCGATGACTTCCTCAAATGCAAGGCTCAGGCTGTACTTAGAAAATCCCTGCTCCGAGGTCCCCCTGGTAGGACGTGCAGATAGGATTTGCTTTCACTCTCTGCGTCCTATTGTCCAGGGCAGAAAATTTCAGACTATGGATGGGCCCTCTGACTCTGAATTCATATGGAAGTTTGAAAGCAAGGGAATCTTAAGTCTAGGGAGCCTTTCTCTTTTTCTGGATTTGACTGATCAGGAAACAGTAATTATCCAAACCGCAGCTCTGTACCAAGAGGCAAACCACAGGAAAAAGAAATCTGAACAAGTCAAGAAAATAGAGGTCCCGCAAAGCATGCTTCAATGTTTTTCTCAGAGGAGAGTCTCCTTATTCGTGTTTTAAAGACTTTGGTCCAGTAAATATAGCTCTTCTGGCTTCCCATGCTGCAGCAGAGAAGCAGAAAGTTGGAGGGAATGGGGCAGTCAGGGTGGAGATCAGAGACCCTGGAAAAAGAAGAAGCACGTGTTTAAACACCTCTGTACCCCCCCCCCCCCCCCCGGGAGACTTAGGTGCCCGGTTTCTAACAGGAGTGCAGAAGGCCTGGGAAATGTAATTCAGCCCGGTATGTAATGTGAGTGGCTGCTAGTAATATGAGTGGGCATGGCCACAAGATTCAGTGATGATAAGGGTAATATTATTGTTATTAAAATTTTTTTAACGTTTGTTTATTTTTGAGAGAGAGAGAGAGAGAGAGACAGAGCACAAGCAGGGAAGAGGCAGAGAGAGAGGGAGACACAGAACCTGAAGCAGGCTCCAGGCTCTGAGCTGATAGCACAGAGCCCGATGTGGGGCTCGAACTCATGTACTGTGAGATCGTGACCTGAGCTGAAGTTGGACGCTTAACCGACCGAGCCACCCAGGCGCCCCTGTGAGGGTAATATTATTAAACTTAGAGTACAGTGGACCCTTGAACAAGGCAGGGTAATAGAGGCACTGACCCTCTCCCCTCTTTTAGTTTGAAAACATGCCTATAAACTGAACTACTAATAGCCTACTGTTGACTGCAAGCCTTACTGATGACAGAAACAGCCGATCAGGACATGTTTTGTCTGTTATATGTATTGTATATTGTCTTCGTACAACAAAGTAAGCTAGAGAAAAGAAAATGTTACCAAGAAAATCACAGGGCAGGGGTGCTTGGGTGGCTCAGTCTGTTAAGCGCCCGACTCTTGATTTGGGCTCAGGTCATGATCTCATGGTTGTGAGATGGAGCCTGCTTGGGGTTCTCTCTCTTCCCTCTCCCTCTGCCCCTCTCCCATCCGCAAAAAGCACAGGGGAGAGAAGATACATTTACAGTGCCGTACTGTATTTATTGAAAAAAAAAAAAAAAACCCTGTGTAAGTGGACCTGCACAGTTCAAACCTGTGTTGTTCAAGGGTCAGCTGTACTCTGTTTAAGAAGACAAGAGGGTGTGTGATACATATGGATTTCCATCATTTATTTCTCATTTGGAGAGGCAGTGCCAGGTTGATTGATTATTGATTGGATAGCTGGCCTCTTCCAGACAGCAGGCACTGCATACTCATTTCTTAGTCAGCTGGCACAGGTCGAGAAGCGGTCAGGTTGCTGAGGATGGGTGGGACAGACAAGGTCTGTCCGCAGGGAGTTTGCGCTTTAGTGGCGGTGAGAACGATGTCATTGGTGCAGAGGTGAGAGGGAGAGCTGAGGCAGGAGAGCCCAGAGCCAGGATGAGCTGTGCCTTGAAGCTGATTCTACCACTTGCCTGAGCAAGGGGTGCTGGCTGTGTCCCTCTCCTCCCTACTCTGCACTTTGCTCATGTGTGAAATGAAGACCATGAAAGTTCCTCCCCGTGGAGCTCTCCCAGGAAGATTCAGCCAGAAAAGGCAAGGAAACTGCCTTTGCACACAGCCTGGCATATCCCGATAGCAGATAGCCGGTGGCTGTCTTCTTATTTTTATTCTCCTTCACATTCCCAGTCTGCCCCGTGGGGAACTCCAGGACGCTTTCTCGAGAGGAAGGGATCTTTGAACCCAATGGGGAAGTCATCGTAGTAGGTGCAAAAGAGGTGCCACCAGGTGAGAATAATTCCAAAGGGCTGTGATGAAAAGTGTGTTGACAGTTAATTTGTCTTTGTGGAATGCCATATGGCCTGAGGACGGTGGGAAAATGCAACTTGACTGTGTAGTACTTTGATGTTGGACTCAGGTCGCCATTAATGGTGCCAAGTGGGAACACAATCAGTTGGAGCATAGATTCTTGATGGGAAATCGGTGCTGTGGGAGAAATGCTGTTTAGCTGGAATCATGAGTGGAGATTATTCCTGGAGTCATCCCGAAATACAGGGCGCAAAGTGGTACTTACCTGTCACGTTGGGGAATACCTCCATTTCTCAGTAAGCCTCCCTCAGCTAGTTACTCTTCCGTGGTTGAAAAAGGTACCGTCTGTTACTGAGCATCAGGGAAAATATTATATTTAGGGGCTCCACGGAATGGAAAGTACGTCCTGAAATGTATCACTAGAAGGGCGGTGAGAAACGGTGCATGGGACTTGGGACTTACTGAGGGAACAGCAGATTTGGGTCTCCCAGCTCAGGCTCACTCTCTCATAATGTGGAGCAGCGGCGCTATTTAAATTATTTTTCTTTCACTTCTTCCCTCCCTTTGGCAGGTAGAGTTTAATTCACTCAAGTAAGAAGCTTATATGATGGGACCTCCACGCTGTTTTGATTTTGCCACTGCTGGTAATCTGATTTTAAACAGGAATATGTCATTGCTCAGAGTTTTTGTTTTTATGTGTTACTCTTTGTGGAAAATTTCTTGATGTATACCTCATTATTTACCCCCTGGCAATTCACCAATAGCAGCAAATCTCATTCGTTGTTATTGTTTGGAGGAGCAGACTATTTTTATATTTTTCAATTAAAAGTGGCTTTGATGTTTTCAACCGCAGAGGGAAATTTGATGAGTTAGTGTCATAGGATAGCTGGTCTGAATGTCACGTGATTGTGCTAATTGCCATAGCAATAATGTGTATTATTACCTGTTTTCGGGGGGGGGGTAGGGGGATTTGGTTTCCCTGAGATTTCATAATTCTTTTTTTTTTTTAATTTTTTTTTTTTCAACGTTTTTATTTATTTATGGGACAGACAGAGACAGAGCATGAACGGGGGAGGGGCAGAGAGAGAGGGAGACACAGAATCGGAAACAGGCTCCAGGCTCCGAGCCATCAGCCCAGAGCCTGACGCGGGGCTTGAACTCACGGACCGTGAGATCGTGACCTGGCTGAAGTCGGATGCTTAACCGACTGCGCCACCCAGGCGCCCCGAGATTTCATAATTCTTAGTTCACTAGCACTGCAGACAAGTTAATAGAACAGTTAGAGAATTTGCCATTCACCTTTCTTCCAGTGTGGAGAGTCTTCTACAAGGTTCTGTATGGATGTACCAGGTCATAATAACGAGGGCTAGAGCTCATTTGAGCTCTTTCTACAAAACAGTGTGAGAAATACCAGCGGAGGTGGCAGTGAAGCATCAAACCACTAGGTCCTTGGCACTGTGCTTAGTACTGGGGTGACTTTTAAAAATAATCCTGACAGCCACCCGAATAGAGAGAACGCTATATCATACCCATTTGCAGGTGAGGAAACGCACAGAGAAGGTTGGCAGTTTTAACGTAGAGGGGTCTAATTCAACAGCCAAATGTTTTATGTGACTTTTTCTGATCTGGCCTTCTAAACATGGTGTCCTGTGACTCCTGGTGCGTGAGATGATTATAGATGCAACCCTGATGAGTATTTATTTATTTATTAAAAAACTTTTTTAAATATTAGTTTTCTTTATTTTTGAGAGGCAGAGAGAGCACAAGTGGGGGAGGGGCAGAGAGAGAGGGAGACACAGAACCCGAAGCAGGCTCCAGGCTCCGAGCTGTCAGCACAGAGCCGGACGCGGGGCCTGAACTCACGAACCGTGAGATCATGACCTGAGCCGAAGTCGGACGCTCAACCGACTGAGCCACCCAGGCGCCCCAAGTATGCATTTTAATAGTCACCTGTCTTAATATGTATTAGGGAAAAACCATAGAGCAGCGAACCTCATGGTTTTTTGGATCGTATCACATAGGGTGAAGCTAAATTCATTTCAGTAAAATGTGTAAGAAAAATATTAAACTGATAACATGTGGGTGGTTTGTGACTGTGGCCAACACAATGGTGGTGGTACCTGAACGCCCAAGTAATTTCAGGGATGGATCTGTTCGCAGATGCCAGTGTTTTGTTGATGTGTGCTGCTGATCAGGGCCCTTACAGCCGGCGGGGGGTGTCTCCTTTTGCCTGCACATTCTGTTTGGTCCTCCTGGGGTCACACGCTGGGAACCTGCATGCGTCTTTCTCGTTCTCTCTGGTATTTTCTTCTGCAGGTTAAACATCCCCAGCCATTTCCACCATTCCCCGCATGCCTCGGTCAGTCCTGCCCTAGTCCTTCCTTACTGACAGTATCTGTCCTAATGTGGGCTTCCCACATGAGGTCGTATTTCCTCCTGCGATCTTGGGCCATATGACCTCCCTCCCGTTTCCCCATCTCTGGCTGTTTTTCTCATGAGCCACTCACCTCTGTTTTCTCATCTGTAAGATGGAGCGATAGCCTGTCTGGAAAGCGCTTCACAAAGTGTTTACGGTACACAGACCACTGTTGCTGCTGGCAAGTCACTTTGCGGCTCGTGGGTCATATTCTCTGATTATGGCTTGTTCGATAGGAAATAGTCAACTGTGACTTGAAAATGGACAGATTTAGGACTTTGGGCCTCATAGCGAAAGGACCCCTTCCCAATTCCCTTTATCAGTTTTTCCTCTCAAAAAAAAAAAAAAAAAAGATGTTTTACATCTTTTCACTTTCGAGTTCAGTTTCTCCCTTCTGCTTTTTTGGGGGTGATGGTTAAAGTTACTTGAAAAAAAAATTTTATGTGCATGTGCTATAACCTAAACCTACGTAGCTGAATGTGTCTAAAAGGTTTTCCTCGTATTTTTAGTTGACCCGTTCACTTTATAAGTCATTAGGACATTATAGTTAAGACGCTTGCAGCATTTTATGTATGTTTTACACAGCAAAGTGATACTTAACAGCATATTAAATTCTTTTTAAACTATAGAGTGAAATGTTATCCAAATTTTAAAAACTAGGGAAAAAAGTGTTTAAAGTACTTTAAATTTGAGAACTTGAAGTATCTTCATGTGTTCTGTGTTATCAGTTTATATTAGTAGTGGTAACGATTTCAGCTAACATGTTGGAACATGGGACTAATTTGTGCAGAAGTATATTTAGAGCCTTTTTTTTAATTAACAGTTTTTTGTTAATGCTTATTTTTGAGAGAGAGAGCACGTGTGCATGCCTGCGAGAGCAGGAGTGGGGCAGAGAGAGAGGGAAGATGTGAAGCAGGCTCCTCACTGACAGTAGAGAGAGCCCCGTGTGGGGCTCGAACTCACGAACTGCCAGACCATGACTTGAGCCAAAGCCTGATCCGTAACCGACTGAGCTACCCAGATGCCCTAGAGCCTTTTACTCAATTAGAATTACTCATATCATGTTTGGATTTGTAATTATCCAGCATGGGCCCAAATTAATATACAGTGTTTAGAGTCTAGGCAACAATGCATTGGGTAAGCTGGCATCCTTTAATTGTTGTAGGGTCTCTGAATTTGAGCAAAGTGTGCTAACTTTTCTGAGCCTTAGTCTCCTCATGCATCAAGTGGAATAATTAGACCCTTTCTCCTTGTAACTTACTAGGGTGTTAGTCAAGGTAATGTGAAAACAATCTGTCGTTGTACCAATGCAGTTCGGGCAAAACCATGTTTGGTATGAACGTCCCCATCCTGGAGGCTTTGAACCTTAGGTCTTAGGTTAGTGCTTCAAAGGTTTTTTGACCCTCTTGTTCGATGTTCTCTGAAGTGCACTGTGGTGTAGTAGTTTTTAGGTATTTTTGAGAATACTAAAGCACTTGCCAAAATAATTGTGGAATGTCACCATGTTAGGCCTAGGAGTCAATGCTCTCAGCGAGGGATTGCTCAGGGATTGCTATCAGACCGGATTTTCTTTGCTGATAGGGAAGTTTGTGAGAGCATATCATAGCAGATGAGGTGTTAGCTTAAGGAGGAGAACAAAAGAAGGGATACTGGCGACTTCTTGAATCTCCAAGATTCTTTGGTCCTTGTTTAGAACTCGCAGCTGTCTTTTAGCCTCTTATGCCTTTTCCAGAAGACTTGAATATTTTGATGTATGGTGATATCCCTTACCTGCTCCGAAGCCCTTGGTGGCTGCTGCTTTCTGCACGTTTTACTTTGGCCTCCAAGTTCCTTACTGTGGCTCCTTTCCCAGCCTCACTCGTCTACACATAGGTCATGTTCTACTTACTGTTTTCCAGCCTACTGGTTCCTCTGCGAGTGCCGGGGGTTGGGGCCTTCTGCATGGAATACTCTTTCTTCCCAGCTGTATCTACTAAAGTCTTGGTCATCTGGTTTGTTCCTGAGACCTTTCATGGTCTTTCCTCAATCCCAAGCAGGCATGCTTTTTCTCTTCTTGGGACTACTCTGTGGGAAGAGCATGGTGGCTTGACCTGGATTCAAATTTCGACCCGTGAGTGTCCCTGAGTAATGATCTCGGGTGGGTCAGTTCACGTGCTTACAGCCTTTAAAACACCCAAATTCCATGAAACAGGACAGCCGGAGTGCTTCACACAGGGCCTGGACTTAGGTTCTCGCCCAGCATTGGTGTCTTACTTTTTCTTTCCCTAACGGTTTTTACATTTGCTCTTGCGTTAGAGTATTTTTTTTTTTTATCATGTCTTGTTTTAATAAATTATAATCTTATGGAGGAAGACTGTATCTTTTCTTTGTTTCTCAAAGAGTGCCTAGCACAGCGCATTCACAGAAATGGGTGTTTTGCTGATCTCCGTAGATTCAAGTGGTTCTGGAGTCATTCTGGTTAGGGGATGGTAGTGGAGAGCTCTTGTGTTCAAAGGGCCTACTTCCCCTTTTTCATCCTTGTATTTCTGTCTTCTCCCTATCTTTTAGCTTCCATTTTTACTTCCTTTAGTACTGAGAAAGAGCCAAGCTCACTTCAAAGAGTTGACTTCAAAGCCCCTTTGGCTGAGAATTGCTCGCCGCAGAAGCCTATAGGAGTTGGCGTCAATGGAAGACCTTGTGTTGGTTGCATTTAAAAGTTTTTTGGGACTTCTATTTTTATAATCCTTTTAAAGGGGAAAGGGGGGAGGGTTACAGAAACATCTGCTTCTTAAAAAAAAAAAAATCAAACATAAGCCAGCGTGAGTCCAAAAAAAGTTGAGATCTCTTAAAAGAAAAAAAAAGTGATTTTCTAATTGGTGGAAATGAGTAAGTCTTTTTTCTCAAAAAAGTTACTTTTGCCGTTTTGTCCTAGTTACAAGGGCTTGGGACGGAAATATAGTCTTAACTCCTGTGCAACGTTTTCCAAGATGGCTCCAAGACGGTTGCAGGTTACATAGCCGAAAACAGGGTTTGGGCCTAGCGACACCTCACACTCAGCTCTCCTTTGAGCCGTGCGTGTGGGCTGAAGGAGAGGGCAGAGATTACAGAGCAGTGATGTCCCACCATGGACACTTTGATGCTCTTGTTTGTTGACTTTTTGAGGCTTGGAGTGAGGGACTCTTCCAGGAATGGGAAGTGGAACCTTCCTGCTTTCTATGGTAGTCCCCAGATATATTTACTGAAGGCCTACTGTGTTTCAGCACCTTGCCAAACCTCCCTGACAGCCTTAGTGCGCAGGCTCCTGAGCCAAGCTCTTCATGATTTCACTTCTGCCACCCGACTAGTCATACCCCCTCTGCTCCAGCCCAAGACTTTGTGCGAATCTTTCCAGCGTGCTCCCAAACCCTTATGTCTTATTGGCCTGATGAATCCTCACTCTCCTGGTTTAAGGGTTAATCCTTTATAGAACCTTCCCCCAATTTCCCCTCAGCTGGCTGCTTTGTTCTCAAATATGACCTGGGAACATCAATTAGGACGTTTATTTTATTCTTCGGTAATTATCTATTTACACTTCTCTCTTTGCAAATTGCAAGTCTTTTGAGGGTTCAATGAATGGAATAAACAAGTGCTGTAGGAATTGAAACTAGGTGGAGGTTAGGTTATCCGGGAGAGATCTGACTCAAATCTGTAAAGATTTGATACAGTTTGTTTGCAAAATGTAAGGGGATGGGCTGAGGCAGTTCAGGCTGTGAAGAGACAAGGGTGGGAAAACATCTTTGAGTCCAATGGAGACAGGCCTCAAATGGCAGTCAAGATGTTCGGCCATTTTTACCAGGGGGAATGAGATGATTAAAGCAGAATTCTTAGGAAGCTCTGCCTGGGTAGTAGTGAGCAAGACCGATTTAAGGGGTAGTAAGGGGGGACCAGGAAGGCCAGGTAGGAGAAGATTGCTGAGGTCTGGGAATGAGGCAACAAGGGTGCAGAATCTGGCGTCACCCGACTATGTTCTGCCACCTGTTTCTGTACAGTCAGAGAGCTAAGAAAATATGTTGTGACGTGTGGAAATTATATGCGATTCAGATGTCAGTGTCCATGAATAAGGTTTTGTTGGAACACAGCCATGCTTATTCATTTACATATTGTCTGTGGCTGCTTTCACACACTCTCATCAGCCTTGAGGAGTTGCAACAGAGACTGTGTGGCCTGCAGAGGTGAAAGTGTTTACTCTCTGGCCCTTTACAGAGTAAGGTTGCTGACCCTGGGGTTGGGCCAACCAGGGTGAGTAAGGATGTGAATGGGGAGGAAGGGACAGGCAGGGTCAAGGGACAGTTCAGAGGAAGAAGCAGTGGAGGAGAGTTTTTCCAAGGCATTGCTCTTCCCTTCTTCTGTGTAATTCCGTGTCTTGGGGGTGGTGCTCTAGATGGGGCATCGTTAGGGCAGCGGGGTGTGGAAGGGCAAAAGGGTTGTGCTTTCATGATGCACACATCCTGGGCCCATCTGGGTGGCTCCAAGTCCAATGTGGGCTCCTCGTGCCTTGACCAGGGCCAGCTTGCCGGCTCCTAGGGGCGGGACAAGATGGGGGTGAGGCCAAAGGGTCCACATCTGACTGACTGACAGAGCTTTTGGGAGTGACTGTGTTCTACAGAGAGGACAGGAGTGGTGGAGGGGCTTTCAAGGAGGCCGCCTTCTGCCGTCTGCCCCCTGCAGCTTCCCAAGGGTGTGTTTGTGCGTGACCTGAGCAGTTGGGAGCTCTTTGTGGCTGGTGTTGACACATCGTTTCCCTGCCTTTGGGGCCCAGAGAGGAAGCTGATGACTCCCTTTAGCCTAAGTGAGGAGAAGGCTGGTAGGCCAACTTCCCTGCTGTCCTGTGTCTGCCTGGGGGCAAGTGTCACCCATGGAGCTCTTTGAGGATGAACAGATACAAAGAAGGAGCGTGGGGTGAGAGGGAGGTCCGAGGGAAAACAAAATAGCCTGAGGCATGTCCCCAGTGAGGGAAAAGGCATGACTTTCACCCAGCCTTAGGAATGCCAGATGGGCATCTCAGGCGCCATGAGTCAGAGACGACATGCCCATCGGTCCAGGACAGATCCTGGGGACTGACCGACCATTACCACTTCTGGAAAAATGTTTGTTGTCAGAGGAAACTTTGGGAGGGTCTGGTCTAAGCCTCTTGTTTTATCGGTGAGAAACCTGAGGCCCCAGATGGACGGATTTACCAGAGCTGGTTGCTGATGGAAGTGGGGTTTAATTTCAGGCCTTTTAGGATTATTGCTGAGCAATTCCTAACTTTTTTGGACGTGTGTCACGTGCCAGAGGCTTTATATGCAGCTTTAGCCTTCCTGACGACGTTGGGAAGTAGCTACTGTCCCTATTTTATAGATCGGGAAGGTGAGGCTGGGAAAGGCTGATTTGCCAATGACCCAATAATGGCAAATGGCGATTAGACCTTCGTCAGCCTCACTCCAGGCCCTGTGTTCTTAAGCGATAGGTGTACGTACAGCATACATCTGAGCTGCTTCCTAGCTCCTGTTCCCAGAGCATCCGATCCATTGTCTGTTTCTGTTCATCCACTAAATGTGTACCGAGTACTTGTGAGATGTCAGGAGGATACCGGGTTAGGTGAGGACACGCAGGATACACCATCTTGGTTTTGGCCAAGCCAAGGGGAATGCCAAAGCCAGCCAGGGTAAGGAATGATTGTCGCATGGCGTTCCCCTTCCCACCCTCCTGGCCTCAGCTCCAAGATCCCCTTGTCTGCGAAGCTGCCCCTGACCCCTCAGGCAGGTTGATTTCTCCCACTTTGGGGCTCCCACAGTGCCCCATGCTCTGTCTTTTAGCACTCACAGTGTTCCGGGGACTCTCAGGCTAAGAGCGTGTGTATTTATCTTCGTACCGCCGTCCATGAGCACAGTGCTCAGCATCTTGGGGCACTTGGCAAGTGCTGAGTAAATGAATGAATAAATGAATGAATGCAAACTCAACTGTCAGTGGTGCTCTGACTTTACTTTGCAAATGAATCACTGGAGGCACTAGTTAAAGATTCAAACTCCCGAGTTCTACCCCTTGGCGATTACCCCTAGGTTTGCGAGAGGACCCCAGATTCTGAAGTTCCCTGCGGCACCCAGGTGTTTGTGATGCAGGTGGTCTACAAGCCACACTTGGAGCAACTCTGGCACAGGTGCCAAGCTTTCTGGACTAGAGACAGGAACCAGACCTTAAAAATAGCACTCCATTCATCTGCTTGTGCTGAGACGCCAAGTGCCCCCTCCTGCTGGTGACAGGTCCGGATGTGGGCCAGTTCTCAGCCCAGGGAAAATGAACAGTGTCTTCTCCGTGGCGTCCAGAACAGTCTGAGTCAGTGGAATGTGCCGGCCAGTCAGGCAGAAGGGAACTTCTACTTCTTTTTTAAACCTTGGTGGGAACTGTGTTGGCAAGGCAAACCAGGAGGAGAGGAAGCACGATGGGGGTTTGGGGTTGGCCGATGTCGGAGGGCTGGCTGTACTTTGGGTGGCCACCGAGGGCCATTGCTATATATGCCCCTTTCCTCTTGAAATAGTCACTTCCCCGGCTGGGGTGTGTGTTGCTTGGCCGCCACAAATACATGGCCGTTGTTCAAGGAGGCCTCCTGGGATGTTAAAAAGAGAGAACGGGGCTGGGCTTCGGCCAGGGCTTTCTCTGGAAGACAAGAGAGCTGGCTTTGCCCCTGTCACACCTCTGACTCATTGTAAGATTCAGAGGGAGTGGCTCTGGGGCCTTAGGCTGGCTTTTCCATCTGTAGAATGAGGTGGGGGGTGATGGGGCAGAGTAATAAAGCTTGTTTCTTCTCCTGAAAGGGTGTTTCGAGGCCAGGATTGAACACAGGGACTCTGTTGTGGGTCTGAAGCTACTGATGGAGGCGCAGGAAGCTCGAATTTTGGTGTTAACTCTTTTAGGGTATGTGAGTCGAATGGTGCCAGGTCTCCTGGTTTTCTGTGATGACAGACCACTAGAGTATCAGCTCCCGGAGGCAGAAGGCAGGGACATGGTCTTTCTTTCTTCTTCATCTCTGGGTCCCCGCCGCTGAGCCCTGGGCTTGGCACACAGTAAGCCTCCATAAATATTTATAGAGCTAATAGCCACAAACACTTGGTGCCTACTAGGTATCAGGCCCCATATCTCTCTTGTCTTCTTCACAGATGGGCTGTTTCAGAAGGGGGACATGATGAGCAGGACGTTTTTGAAGGAAGATGCCAAGCTCATACCTCTGTTTTCACCATTTTACCTCTTTCCTCTTCCTTCCATGTAGGACTATCAGAAGTGAAGGAAATGGCACAAATCTTTATGATGGAACGAACCATACTAAGGAGTCAGGGGACTGGGGTTCAAGTTGTGAGTTATCACTTCCTCGGCACGTCGCTTATTAACCTCTCCCAGGCTCAGTGTCCTCATCCGTCAAAGAGACGGCTGATACCCACCCAGGCCACCTCTCAGGGACCCCCGTGAGGCTCACGCAAGACAGTGTATGGGAATGTGCCATAGTTGCAGGGGGAGGGGGCTGCTGAAGTGATCGTGCGTGTAAACAGGGAGGGGTGGAAGCCTCCGGGTGAAAGGAATCTAGCCTCAGTTGTGAGCTCTCGACTCTTCTACGGCAGGTCACCCCTCCTCCGCCCCTGCCCGTGTCCACAAGTATTTTGGTATTAAGAAAACACCCCCTATTTTATTGTGAAACCCTTAAATTAGTGACTCCCAGGCTGGCTGAATTAGGCTTGCCAGGGAAACCACATGCCCCTGTGCATATGTCTGCACAGGGCTTCGTCTTTCCTCTAGTGCTTGGCACGCCCTGACATTCTAGTGTACGTTTACTTGTGTGTGTGTGTGTGTGTGTGTGTGTGTATGTGTGGCCGTGGCCTCCCGCCCCCAAGAGAATGTGAGCCACATGAGGGCAGGGCTCTGTTTTGTGCACTGTGAAATTCCCAGCACCTGGAGCAGTTTCTGGCACATAGTGGGCGCCCAGTAAATATCTGGGTGAATAAATGAGTGAATGAATCCTCACGTTCAGCAGATGTGAACTTCTTTGACTTTAGTCTCAGCCGGTGTTTCTCAAAGAGTGTTCCTAGGACCTCTGGGGGTTCCCGAGACCCTTCCGGGGTCTGTGCAGTCAGAACTACTGTCCTAATAATATGAGACTGTTATCTGTCTTTTCCTTTTCATTCTCTCATGAGTGCAAGTCCTAGTGAACCAGTATTTTCCAAGGAAGCAATGCATGATGGATGGCACAGAGCCATGCAGGGGGAAAAAGAACTGTTCCAAGTGCGATGGATGGAAAGGCCCCTCGCTTTTCACGCGACAGAACGTGAAAAATCACGGACGCAGTTTCAGATTCTACAGTGCAGCCAGCTTTTCAAAAAACGACCTACCATTTGTCCAGTTTTGGTGTGGTGTCAAAGAAAATTAGACAGATTACTGAAAAGTCTATGAAAATATTCCCTTTTCCGACTACACGTGGGTGCGAGGCCAGGATTTCTTCAAAGACTGCAGGCCCTGAGACCATCCTATCGTAGAGCGAATGAGGAAGCACAGTGAGAAATTAGCTGTGTCTTACTCGGCCAGACATTAAAGAGCTTGGCAAAAATCTCAAATGATGCCACTCCTCTCACCAGTTCCTTTCCATACTGGAAGATATGTTCCATAAATGTTGTTTTGTTAACAGATAACGGGTTTATTATGAACAAAAGTTCTTTGGGGTCCTCAGTAAGTTTAAAACCGTCAAGAGTCTTGAGCCCAAATGGTTTAGGAGGCCCGGTTTAGGCCGGAGCCCCGCAGGCCATAGAAGGGGCTGTGTCGACCCCACAGCTCACACCAGGATTCCTTTCCAGGCAGGTGACTGCTGTTTACAGAGCATCCCTGTGCCAGGAGCTGCCTGTCAGAATGACATGCTTGCCTTCTAGTTGCATGGCTCTGGGCACGTTGTGTCTCCCTGGGCCTTGCTCTTCTGATTTCTTAAAATTGGGCTTGGGAGGGATGCTCAGTCCCCACCCCACCTGAGGGTGCCTCAGTCAGTCAAAGGTCCTACTCTTAGTTTCAGCTCAGGTCGTGATCTCACGGTTTGTGAGTTTGAGCCCCGCATCGGCCTCTGTGCTGACTGTGCGGAGCCTGCTTGGGATTCTCTCTCTCAACCTCTCTCTCTGCCCCTCCCCTGCTCATGTGCGCTCTCTCTCTCTCTCTCTCTCTCTCTCTCTCTGTCTAAATAGATAAACTGAAAAAATAAAAAATAAAAAAGAATTGGGCCTGGGGACTGGGTCTGAAATATGTCTTCCTGACATATTTATGTTTAATTTTTGAACCTTCTCCGCGTGTCAGCTCTGTTCCCCCTTCTGAAAGAGATGGGTGAGACGCGACACAGTGATGGGTCCCAGGGAAGTGATGGGGCTTGAAGCTGGATGGGGTCAGCCTGTGAGGGAGCGGGGACTGCTGCATCTTACAGGTGGCAAGCTGAGGCTTGGACCCAAGGCAAGTGACATTGGTGGAGGTTCAATTATCTTGGGTCTGGGTCCCAGACTGTCTCCAGCCTCTAGCCTTACCTCATGGTCTGTGATGACGGCACTGACCTCACATGGGGCCTTTCCTGGGATTTATTGAGCAACTGAGGTCAGTGGCCTGGGGCCACCTGTCCTTCCTGACCAGCCAGTGACTCTGCAGGAAGACACTGTGCGTGTGTGTTTGTTTTCATTGCTCCTGTATGACTTCCTGCTGTCTTCTCAGTGCAACAACGCTTTCAGAAAAAGACTCTGTATTTCCCCATGTTGAGCCATGAAATACATTGAAATCTGGTTTTTTCCCCCTCCAGTCTGAAAGTATTTCCCTATCATGATGCCCCCAGAGAATTGTACACCTTATAGAAAATGGGCAGAGGTTGGGTATGGAGAATTACATGAACCAGTGCACCCCAAGCACTGATTACCTTGTTGCCTGCAGAGCAAGAGCAGTAATAAAATTAAAGTCATACATTATTATCATGGTCAGTGCTGTTTCTCTTTAACAACTAAAAAAGTTTTTTTTTTTAAATGTTTATTTATTGAGAGAGATAGAGCGTGAGTGGGGGAGGGGCAGAAGAGAGGGAGACACAGAATCTGAAGCAGGCTCCAGGCTCTGAGCTGTCAGCACAGAGCCCGACACGGGGCTCGAACCCACAAACCATGAGATCACTAGCTGAGCTGAAGTTGAGTGCTCAACCAACTGAGCCAACCAGGCGCCCCCTTAGCAATTTTGATAATTGATTTGTACATCCCATTCTGCCAGTTTATTCTGCAACTAAAATGCATTGAATTCTAGTGTGCCAGGCAAAGTGATGAATTTTCTGTCCTGTGATGAATGTGGTTAGAAATGCATAGGACTTAAGTTCCCAAACATTGGCCTACAGACGGGTGCACAGCTTGTGAAAAGTTCCTAACTGTCCATGTTAAAAAGAGAAACTCTCTCCCCCTCCTCCACTTGTGCTCTCTCTCTCTTTCTCTGAAAAAACAAACTTAAAAATAAAAAGAGAAAAATAAGGATAACCCCCTGAGATTCTCATGACACTAATTCAGTTCAAAGGACCATCGTTTCATCAGAATATATCCTTCCTGTCGTTTTATGGGGAAAGTGTTTCCTTTTGTGTAACAAGAATGATAGTAGGTAGTAAGTACCCTTTATTTGGAAAAGTAAAAAGTTGTAACCCTTTGGTTGACCCTTAATGTTTTGGGTGTGTAATGTTTGAAACTGCATTGATCTGTGAAATCCAAAAACCTGGTAGATAAAACCATAAACTGTCACAGTTAGAGGGGCCTGAGCAAAGAGCCCAGTAGGTGCCCCTCATTTTACAGGCAGGGGCCTAAGACTCCGAGAAAGCATGTGACTTGCCCAGTGTCCCACAGCAAATCTGAGGTGAGTCAAGGCTAAGACCCAGAAAGGATGGCTGTGAGCTGTGGTTTTGAGTCAACCGCCCCTCTATTCAAATTCTGCCTCTGCCGCTTACAAACTGATCTCTTATCTCTGAAATTGGGGTACCTGCCAAAGGAGTCAACATGAAGATTTAATGAGATGATTTGATTTGGGAGAGAGTTTGGCGCAAGGGTAGAGGAAACCTTCTCTTTGCCTCCCCTTCCTCATTAGTAAATAGGTTCTTATGATAGGTCAGTGTGTGACATCCGTCAGAAGGTCCCCACGTTTCCTACTTGTGTTTCTAAGTAATCCCAGCTTTTCCTTGGCTTCCCAGTCCTTTCTTGGTGATCTCTCTCTTCAACTTTGAATGATTTTAAAGATCTGATTTGAGCCTGTCTGCCGCCAGTCCCAGGCACAGGTCCTAGGCGGGAGGGTGGGATAAAAGGGCTTGCCGGGGTCCCATGTTATGCACACAGCTCGGGCACTTCCCTTTCCTGGGGGACCTGCCTCCCTCTTGGAGTCCCAAGATGACTGGCAAGCATTTTCTTTCTCATCTGGGGCGACAAGAGGTGGCCTTTTAACGGACATACCACAGAGTAGCAAGCACGCAGAAATTCTCATGACATGTCAGATTGAAAGACCGAAGAACATCCCATCCTTCGTCTTGAAGCCTTATAATAACTGACGTAAATTATCTGTGGGAATGGAATGGCCCTGGCCTAAGCCGAGCTGTACCGGGCTCTCCTAGTGACAGTTTAGTGACTCCATATGTTCACAGATGAAGGGAGCATGGCAGCTTGGCAAATGGCCCCAAATGTCTCTGGCTTGGTGCCATAGGCTTATCTTACAGACCTGGGCAGAGTGATGTGTGAAGAATGCCCACCTTTGTTCTTGGCCCCCCAAGAGGCCCTCTGTAGGTAACGGTCGTCACTGCTGGGATTCCAGCGTTCCTGGTCCTGAAGGCTTCTCTCTCTGCATGTTATTTGAGTGTCTTCTTCTTAAGTCTCTTGTGTCCTGCAGGTTGGATGAATTAGATGCCCGTGATAGGCCCATCTGTGCACAAGGGCGGGAGTCACATGTGGCTTCTATACATGTGGCTTCTGTACCAATCGCATGTGCTTGGCTTTGCTTTGGGCGATCTGAGCAAAAATGCAGGTTCCATCCTGATGTGTCATATTACGAAAATTTATGTTGTACTGGCTGCAGCCAAGTCAGCTGACATGCTTTGCTTTAGGAACTCTGTGTAGAGCTTGTCTATTATTTATTCAGGTAACACACCGTATCTCTTCGTGTTAGAGACGCACTGTTTGTCATCCATAGTCAGTGTGTCAGGCAGCCGGGGTCTGTCTGCTCTGTGTGAGAGCCACTCTGAATGGTTTTATTTTGGCTGTTATTCATGCCCAAATGTCCTAGGAGACACTTTTTAATTGTAAAAGGAAGCCATGCCCCGTGTGGAAATTATGGCAAGTACAGGAACATGTTTAAAAACAAACAAAACAAAACGAAAGCCCAAAACGTTGCCTATAATCGACTACTGGAGGAGACCACCGTTAAGGATTTGATGTGTGTTTTTTCAGTATTGTCTTAAATGCCTTAAGAGGATTTGGTGAATGTCCTACTGTACGTGTGCGGATGACTAAATGGAGATGATGCGTTCAATTTAAAGGGCTGTTGTGAGGGTTTAATGAGGAAACAAATGTGAAATGAGAGGGATTTTTGTGGAGGGTATAGAGCAGGGCTTGGCCCTGTCACATCCTACTTCTAGGGCCCTGTATTGCTGTACTAGCCATTGAAGTATGGTGCCTTTGTTTCACCATCTGTAAAATGGGGCTAATTATAGTATATCCCTATATGAGGTCTTTGGAGCTGCGTTATAGCCAGCTCACAATAAATATTGGCTGTTCTTATTCAAGACAAACATGGGAAAACACATTACTTTTTACAAAATTTTTTTCACGTTTATTTATTTTTGAGACAGAGAGAGACACAGCACGAACAGGGGAGGGTCAGAGAGAGAGGGAGACACAGAATCCGAAACAGGCTCCAGACTCTGAGCCATCAGCACAGAGCCCGACGCGGGCTCGAACTCACGGACCGCGAGATCACGACCTGAGCCGAGGTCGGACACGTAACCAACTGAGCCACCCAGGCGCCCTGAGGAAAACACATTTTTAAACAAAGCAGGTGTTCAGTCTCCTCTCCCAACTTCCTAGTCTTAGTGGGTCAAGGAAACTCTCATTAATTTACAGCCTGTTGAATGGCAGGTAGGAGCAGTTCTCGAGGGTCGGCGCAGCACACGTTGTCTTTGTATCCCATGCGACATGTGACCCCTGCCACCTGGTTTGTCTTCAGCTAATGAACAAATGTCCAGATGACCTGGATCTTCCCTCCTTCCTCACACACATTTTTCTCTCCTACATCCACTTGTTACCCACCCCTGGACTTCCCATCCGGTTTTATGAAGTGCCTGCACCCTAGAGCTGTCCCCACTGCCTGCCTTGGCTCCACGTGGCTGTGGGCTTGTGGCTGGTGCTTTGTATTTTTGAATCATTCGGGCCGAGTCTTCACCCTGCTAGTGTGTTCCCCTCATGATGCCCAGCCCACCCAACTCTAGAGGGTGAGTGTCTCCGGTAGAGGTGAAGTGGTTCCTAAACCAAAGGCTGTTTATCAGACCACAGTCCAAAGAGTGACACTCAGTGATCCACGGGGGCATTTCCTGTTTGCCTTGGAGGGTTTCTTCAGTCTGCAATTAAGCAAAGTCCTCTTTGGTAAAAGGAGAGAGGGGACAGGCTTGTTGTGGACCAGTCAGGTGGGACTGGAGAAAATACCCTGGGGGGGGGGGGCCCAGGCTAGGTGTCTGGTCTTGGGCAATTCACTTCCTATGTTTGGGCATCAACTTCCTGATTGTAAAATGGAGATAAGAGAATCCCTTATCTCCCTGGAGTGTTATTAGGATTCCTTACGTGTGGGAAAATGTTTCCTGGCATATAAGAAGACCTCAGTCAAAGGGCTGTGTTGTCATATTATTGTTAGTATAAATTTGCAGTTTTTTATTGCTTCCCCTTAAGGAGGTAAGTGTATGTGTGTTTAAAAGGTTAGGCTCCAAAACAGAACTTTGTACAGACCTTGGGGCTGGATGGGCCTTATTTATTTATCGGTGTGTGGTGACGGAGGGGCATGTTACAGGCCAGCTGTTCTCACCACCCTTCTCTTTCTAAAGGCAGGTCTTCTCTGGTCTCCCCTAAGGGTAACATGCGGTGGTGTTCACGTGACTCTCTTTTCCCTTTCTGCTCCAGATTCCAGCTTTTTGTTCCTTCAGGTGATTGAAACATTTCTCAGAGATACCTGCTTCCTTAGGATTGCTACCGAGGCACGTCTAGGTGAGACATCCAGAGGAGGCCGGCTCTGAGAGCTCCCACTCTTTGCTCAGGGTTTATTTCACTCAGAGGATGGTGTGCCCTCCCCCAGCCACAAGAAAGGTCCAAGCTTGTTTGCTGGAGCCCGAGGTGGGCAGAGCCTGCTGAAGATCCGAGCAGGGCCCGAAGCATTGCTGGTCTGTGGAGCAGTGTTGAGTCTGTGAAGCTTGTAGGTTGTAAGCGTTGGCAGTCTACGTCGTTATTTCCGGACTCCCCCGGGTCCCGTTCAGAAGTGCAGGTGCTTCTGGCCATTGCTGTGGGATAGAGAGGTAGCAGCCAAACTGAGAAGGGTAGCCGCTTCCTTCTGAAAAGCTGTCTTAAATTTTTTTTTAAATGTATTTAATGTTTTTATTTATTTTGAGAGGGAGAGAGAGAGATAGGGCGTGAGCAGGGGAGGGGCAGAGAGAAAGGGAGACACAGAATCCGAAGCAGGCTCCAGGCTCCGAGCTGTCAGCACAGAGCCCGATGTGGGGCTTGAACTCACGAGCTGCGAGACCATGCCCTGAGCCGAAGTCGGACACTCAACTGACTGAGCCACCCAGGTGCCCCTGAAGCGCTGTCTTAAAGATGTATTTTTGCAGACGGGAAGATTTTATTAGCATAATATTCCAAGAGTGGAGTCTGCGAAGAGCTGGTGTGTGCCATTTCGCTGGATCTTTGCACAGTTCTGTGAGGTTAGGAGGCAGGAGTGTCATATTATGGACAAAAGAACAGAGGCCCAAACAAGGTGAGGTGACCCTGGGATGGAACAGGTGCTTTGATTCAGGACCAGGATGCAGGTCTCCCTACCCACGGGAATAGTCTCACTTGTCTTTTGGTTGAGTCCTGAAGTGGAGGTGGCCTCTGCCATGATCTGCTACCTGCAGCCTCCTCCACTGCCCGGCTGGGACTTTGTTAGGCAACTGCCCGTCTAACCAACCAGCTGATCACGCCAGCGGCCTCCACCCAGCTCCCGATTTCCCAGTCCTCTCCCTTTCTCTCCTGTTCTCTCCCCCACCTCCCTCCCTCTCCGTGGCCCCTCTCCCTTCCCTTTTTTTCCTCCGTCTCTCTCTGGAATTAGGGCTCTCAGTGCCTTCCTGCCCGCACCCTGGACTTAGGCCTGTGTTCCTGGCCTGGCTGTAGACCAGACCCCTTTCCCTCCCTAGTTAAGAAGGCACTTGAGGGGGCAAGTGTTGGCTGTTCGGTGCGAAGTTTGGATTTGCTCTGCTTCGATAAGAAGTCAACTGTCCGCAAGCTTATTAGTTACACATTAAGGGCACTGTTTCTCACCACTGATGGTAACCTACCTTGTCAACTGAGAACCATTTTTCTAGAAGCTAATGATTAGCTAATTGAATAAAACAAGTGGTTCTAAAGTGGATATGAACATCCAAGGGCTGCTTTAAAGTGGTCTACATTAAATGACAGAGCACATTAAGGAACTGGTGCACGTCACTCAAGCATCTAGCCTACAGGCATGTATTAAACACCAACTATGTGCAAGGCACTCAGAGGGGGAACAAAGGAGCTGATGAAGTGTGTGTGTTTGTGTAATTTACACTGTCGTGAGGGAACGAGGGCAAACCTCAGACACCCACAGGCTAGAATGCAGTGGGGCAATGGGCATAGTGGAGAGGACATTGGCCAAGAACCAGGAGGTCTGGGTCTGTCTTCGGCCCTTGCTCCCGACCTTGGAGTGCCACCTCGGGCAAGTCACCTGACTTCTCTAGTTCTTTATGTTTGTTTATTTTTGAGAGATAGTGAGAGACAGAGCGTGAGTGGGGGAGGGACAGAGAGAGAGGGAGACACAGAATCTGAATCAGGCTCCGTCTCTGAGCTGTCAGCACAGAGACCGACACGGGGCTCGAACCCACGGACCATGAGACAATGACCTGAGCTGAAGTTGGACGCTTAACTGACTGAGCCACCCAGGCGCCCCCTCTAGTTCCTTATGTAACTGAAGCAGTGCCCAGCCATCTAGCGATCACCTGATAAATGTTAGCTGTTGTCATGGTCACTGATGATGCGGATAGTGCGTTGTGTTAGTGGCTTAAACATTTTTATCATGTATGTGATGATATGTGAAGAATATAGTTGTGCTCCCAGTGCAAGAATAAAGTATACACCTGTGAACCCACCACCCAGTTATTTCATCTACCTGTGTTCCCTTTTAAGCCCAGCATTTGCCTACTCACCCCCCCAACCAGATCACCACTGTCTTGAATTGTATTTATTGCTTATCAGCATTAAAAAAATCTTAAGAACATATCTGTGTAGATACTGAAGCAATCTCTTGTTTAGTTTTGCTTATTACGGAGTGTCTCACACGGTTTTCTGTGACTTGCTATTCTCTCTCAGTCTTGTCTTCCTAATCTTCATATCGTGTGTTGCTGCAGTGAATTCAGTTGTAAAGGCGTAAAGTGTTATTTGGTATGTTACATTGCAGCTTCCTGATCCATTCTTCTGAGTGGTTGATATTTGGCTTTTCCCACTTTTTTTGGCTGTTGCACACGATGTTGCTGTGACCATTCCGGTGCGTGTCTCCTGGTTTGCACGCAGTGAGGGTTTCCGTGTGGCTCGTTCTCATGAGTGGGATTGCTGTGATGAAGTTTTAACTTCACAGGATTGCCAGATTGCTTTCTGGAGTGATTGTGCCCAGTTTCCCACCCCTTCAGCACTGTGTAAGAGTTCCTGTCGATCCATGGGTTCTCCATCACTGGATGCTATCAGAGTTAAGTTTTGGAAATCCATATTTTTGTGGCTTTCATCTGAGCAGTTATTTTTATCTCTGATGGTCACTTGTATTTCTTTTGTGAAATGTTGTTCAGGTCATTTGGTCGTTTTTTTCTGTTGGATTATTTGCTTTATCTTATTGATTTTTTTCAAGCTCTTTATATGTATATGTATATATGTATAATTTTTTTGGCAAGCTTTTTATATTCTGAGGTTAATTCTCTGTTGGCTGTATGCATTGCATCTTCTCTCTGCTTGTGGCCTGATTTCTCTTTCTTTTTTTTTTTTTTAATTTTTTTTAATGTTTTAATTTATTTTTGAGAGAAAGAGACAGAGCATGAGTGGGGGAGGGGCAGAGAGAGAGGAAGACACAGAATCTGAAACAGGCTCCAGGCTCTGAGCTGTCAGCACAGAGCCCGACGCGGGGCTCGAACTCACAGACTGTGAGACCTGAGCTGAAGTTGGACACCCAACCAACTGAGCCACCCAGGTGCTCCCTGACTTCTCTTTCTTTTAAAAAAAATTTTTTTTTAAATGTTTTTATTTATTTTTGAGACAGAGACAGACAGAGCATGAGCAGGGGAGGGGCAGAGAGAGAGGGAGACACAGAACCCAAAGCAGGCTCCAGGCTCTGAGCTGTCAGCACAGAGCCTGACACGGGGCTTGAACTCACAGACAGATCATGACCTGAGCTGAAGTCGGCCGCTTAACCGACTGAGCCACCCAGGTGCCCCCTCCCCCCCTCCGCGCGACTTCTCTTTCTTTAAAGTATCTTTTGAGGAACTGGGGTTCTTAGTTTTGAAGGGGGTCAAATTTATCGGTCACTTTTTTTATGGTTATGCATTTGGGTTTTGCGTAAGTTATGGAGATGCTCCCTTCTATTTTATTCTGAAAGGTTCAGGGTACTGCCTTTCACATTTATGCCTTTTGTTTGTTTAGAAGTGATTTAGGTTTATGGTTTGATGATCACGGTCTGGTTTCACAGTCTCCACATGGATACCGCACTTTCCTGTTAACGCAGTTTGATGAATTCTTCCCTCTGCTGCTCATGGTTCTGTGCCGCAGGAGCTTATAGCAGGGTTCCAGGGGTGAGGAGGTTTCTGTCTGGGTTCTGGGTTCATTTTCATTGGTCACTTTGTTCCTGTACGAGCACCACACTATGTTAGTTACTATTAGCATTATAATAAGTTGTTATAGGTGGCAGAAGAAATGACTCTACCAGGTTCTTCAGGAGGAGGTCCTGGCACTTCCTGGCTTTCTGCCATTTAAGTCTTAGGATCACCTTTCTGGAAAAAACCCAACCTCATTTGAATTTTGGTTAGGATTGCGTTGAATCTATAATCAACTTGCCAAGAATTGACATCTTTCCATATTGAGTCTTCTAGTCCAGGGACGTGGTATATCTCTTCTAAGTCTTTTATTTATTTATTTTATTTTATTATTATAGTTTTTAAAAGTTGTTTATTTATTTATATTTGAGACAGAGAGAGTGTGTCTAAGTGGCAGAGAGAGAGAGAGAATCCCAAGCAGGCTCTGCTGTCAGCACAGAGCCTGATGTGGGGCTCAAACCCATGAACCGTGAGATCATGACCTGATCCGAAATCCGGAGTCGGATGCTTAACCACCTGAACTACCCAGGTGCCTCTCTTCTAAGTGTTTTTTTTTTTTTTTAATGTTTACTTATTTTTGAGAGAGAGAGAGAGAGAGAGAGAGAGAGAGACAGAGTGTGAGCAGGGGAGGGACAGAGAGAGAGGGAGACATAGAATCTGAAGCAGGCTCCAGGCTCCGAGCTGCCAGCGCGTCGCTCGAACTCACAGACTGCGAGATCATGACCTGAGCTGAAGTCGGACGCTTAACCGACTGAGCCACCCAGGCGCCCCTCTCTAATTATTTCTAAGAATGTGTCTGTGGATTAACATTTTTTTTCTGTACAGCCAATTTTGTCACCTCATTTTCTGTAAGTAGTTTTACTTCCTTCTTTCTCATTCCCAGTATTTCCTTTTCTTGTCTGCTATGTAAACAGAAGTGGTGCCTGAGCATCCTTGTCTTGGTCTTGATTCTTCCCCCATCCCCCACCTCTCCAGTTTTATTAAAGTTTAGTTGACAAATAACATCTTGGTCTTGATTTTAGAGGGAGTCCTCCCCAGTTTCACTGGGGTTCAGAATGCTGCCTGCTATTTGGTAGATTGCCATTATCGGGTTAAGGAAGTTCCTTTCTAGTCTGAATTTGCTAAGAATTTTTCATGTGTGAGTGTTGAATATTACCAACCCCCTCACCTGACCTTGTGTTTTTTTCCCCCTTTAATCTGATACTATAATAATGACATATATTTCCTATCTCTAAGCCATTCTTGCATTTCCTGGATAAGTCAACTTGGTCATGATACTGTCGTTTTTATAAGTTGCTGGGTTCATCTTTACTAATATTCTGTTTAGAATTTTTTCATCTAGGAAATGTATCAGGTTGGCCTGTAACTTTTCTTCCTCATTGGTCCTTGTCTGTCTTAGTGTCAGTATATTGGTTTCATAGAATAAGGGAGCATCGCCCCTCCCCAACTCATTAAAAAAATTTTTTTTTAATGTTTATTCATTTTTGAAAGACAGAGAGGGACAGAGCACAGGCAGGGGTGGGGTGGAGAGAGAGGGGGACACAGATTCTGAAGCAGACTTCAGGCTTTGAGCTGTCAGCACAGAGCCCGATGCAGGGCTTGAACTCACGAACCGTGAGATCATGACCTGAGCCAAGGTCTTACACTTAACTGACTGAACCACCCAGGGGCCCCTGAAAATGTATGTTTACTTAAACGATTGTTCTTCCTAGGTTTTACTTGTCAAATGTCAGCCCTGATCATTTGGTTTTACTGAAACAACATTATGACCACAACCAAAAAACCTCAGTAATTCCAGAGGTGCTTAAGTCCCCAGTAAACAGGGATCAGGCCTGATTTTTCTTTTAAAGGGAGTAACTTTGACCACTTTTAGTCTAGATATATGCAAACTTTTCTGTAAAGAGCCAGATAACAGTTCAGCCTTTGTAATCTCAATATGGTCTCTCTCACACATTCTTTGATTTTGTTGTTTGTAGGACCCTTTAAATTTTTTTTTAATGTTTATTAAGTTTTGAGACAGAGAGAGAGAGAGTGAACAGGGGAGGAGCAGAGAGAGAGGAAGGGAGCAGGGAGGCAGAATCAGAAGCAGGCTCCAGGCTCCGACCTGTCAGCACAGAGTCCGACTCGGGGCTTGAACTCAACAAACCGTGAGATCATGACCTGAGCCGAAGCCGGACGCTCAACCGACTGAGCCACCCAGGCGCCCCTCCCCTCCTCATTTTAATCCTTTAGTAGCTTTTGTGTAAAATTGTGTATAGTTTATAGTGTGTAGTGTATAGCGAATAGTTTATCAAATGTTCCTCTGCCCCCGGAACTGTGTGAAGGTGTGAAGTGATAGGCGTTAACTAACCTAATTGTGGTAACCACCTTGTAATTCATATGTATATCGAAATCACCACCGTATATCTTAAACCGTCAATTATATTTCCATAAAGCTGGGGGAAAAATTCAAAAAAAGTTTTGACACCAGAGGCTGCTACCCATGTGCTCTTTTTTATACTGCCAGCTTAACTTTTTTTTTTTTCTTTTAAATGATCCCTCAGGAATAAAACCCCTGCTGTCTGTTTCATTGTGACGAATTGTTAGACTTTCACCATTTACAGCTACACATCTATGTGAATCAGAATTTTATTGATTTTGTGCAACTGAACGGAACCCAGAAATGGTTGGGATATAACCCATGACTTCAGATTTTTTGTTTGCCCAGGTTGCTGTTTTGATAAAGTAGATGGGTACTCCATAATAAGTAAGTGGTATGAATTTGAACTTTCAAAATTAAGGCTTACTAATAATGTCATTCATCGTATCGGGCTTTCTTTGGGATTCACATGAGATTTGATTTGTCAAGAGGATTTTGCTGTTGTAAAATAATACAGAGGGGAACCGCTGATGGCTAATGGCTCCTGCAGTTCTGAAGATCCTTGATGAAGTGTTCTTTGATGATGTGTCGGGACAAATGGTGCAAACCTTTGACAGACGCACGGCCGTGCCTAGAGAGAGCCCAGCATTAACTGCTGACCTCGCCATCCCAAGTGAGCAGGTGTTGAATGAGCTGAGCTCCCTCTCGCTCTTTCTTTCTCCCTGGTGGGTCATTGGTTCCTGAGTAAGATAGATGCATGCAATAGAAGAGCTGTTAATAGCATTTACTCTGTCTTAATCCTTTTTAATCCCATTCATATTTCAGTGTCTGCAACTTGGCAGGCTGTCAGAAGCCACAGTACAAGAAGGGAAATTTCTCTTTGGACAGCGAGGAACAAGTAAAATTGTTTTCCTGATATTTAACTTGTTAAAACATTTAAGAGTGGAATAGTCCCTCTTAGATCCCAAATAGTGTGCCACCAAAAGGTTTTGCCAAAATGACCTTCCTGGGGCTTCTTCTTATCTTTCTTTTTTAAAAAAATGGCAGTGAAGTCGTTTTATCAAGTTTACCAACTTCCATAATAAGATATTCCTGGCATTTTAAGTTTACTGAATGGGGAAATAACTTTGACAGAGGCTGATGGCTGAAATCAAGTGTTGCCGGTCTGATGTCAAACCTGTTGGGAATTTGGACCATTCACTCTGTACCGATATGACCTTAGCCTCTACTTGGGCTTGTCTGCCCTACCTTCCTGATTGATAGGAACTGCCTATTTCCTTGCAGATCTGATACAAGGAATTTGACAAATCCCAGTAAAATGCTGGGAGGACTGAGACCCCGATCTCTCTGGAGATCTGTTAAATCTGAGATTGGGTGGACTGGTTTGTGGTGTCTAGTGTGATGCAAGTGTGATTTGAAGTCCTTATGTAGCCGTCAAGGATGTTTTTGGGGTGCAGAAGTTCTTGGTGGCCCAGTGGCTCCCCACATGACCAGACGTGGGGTCAACTTCAGGGTAACAAGAGGACAGATGCACAAGAACACGGTGTCTTGGGCTTCCTGGCCTTCCTCTTCTGAGGGCCGGCCTTAATTGGGTGGAGATGGGTCTTGTCTGGAGGGGGAGCCCTTTCTGCCATTGGGCTCTTGCCCAACCCTGGGGTGAGGGCTGGCCGAGGGGGGTCCACACCATTGTGGGAGAGAAGCCTGAGAGCTCCTTGAGGAACATTTGGGGTTTGAATCAGTTGTGTCTTTGAAAAAATTTACCCATTTTGGACTTGTCTGTGGAAGCAATTAGGGAGATCACAGGACCGTTTCTGATTCCTGATTCTGTACAGTGTCTATTCAGAAAAATAGAAAACAGTCAACTGGAACAGGGGATTATTTGAGCACACACAGAGTCCTGTTGTCTCAGAGGCATGCCCTCAGACAATTTGCCTTTTAGTGAAGTTTAAGCCCATGAAAGGAAATAAAAAGTGTTTTATTAGATGGCAAAGAAAGATGGACTGGACTTATGAGACTTTGAGAATTTTAGCTTTTTCTTTGTTAAGGCAAACTTAGGAAGAGAGTCACTCTTTATATAATGCAATTTATTTGTACAATGTGGTAATTATCGTTAATAGTTAAAATCATCTTCAATGGGGTAAGATACCCGTGTGTGTGTGTGTGTGTGTGTGTGTGTGTGTGTGTGTGTGTGTTGTGAGCCTTTTGTCCAAAGCCAAATGTTACTACTTCTGGAGATGAGTGTACCTTCAGGATATAACCTGCTAGCAATTATTAAGCACCAACTTTGTACAAGACCGTATGGAAGTTCTTGCTTGCCACCATCATGAGAGGTCAGGCCACATTGTTTTTCCGATGAATATGTGAATTGGTGGCTCACCTAGTAGGTGGTGAGATGGAGACTCGAACCCAAGTCTGACTCCCACATCCGTTCTTCCTCTTCTGCAAAATGCTGACTCATTCACTTCAGGTCTTGCTGGAACCCAGCCTGCATCACTGCAGCTTCCAGAATGTTTATATCCATCATGTCTTTTTAAGTGCTGAATTTTGTTTCCTGAAAGCACACAAGGAAGAGCAAGGCATCCATGAATGTAGCAAATAATGTGTTGTGTGAGCAGATGGTGCCAGTCAACGGGGAGGGGAAGGACTTACTAAATGCTGAGTGACAGAGTATTGGTCCTCCTGACCCTGGTATGGAAACATTTCAAATTGTCAGTCAGTGAGGAAAATCACTCTTAGCCTGAATTCCCACATCGGCTGGTGGGATTACTTCCTAGGATCTGTTGGATTGCTGGATTCATTGAAGGGAGAACCGGAAGAAGCTGCCAGAAATTTGTGGTGTTTCTGAGGGAAACCCTCCCTATGGCCCACCTTTTCCCAGTCTGGTTTGTTTGTTTGTTTTTAATTTATTATTATTTTTTTAATGTTTATTTTTGAAGGAGAAAGGGACAGAGTGTGAGTGGGGGAAGGGCAGAGAGAGGGAGACATAGAATCCGAAGCAGGTGCCAGGCTCTGAGCTGTTAGCACAGAGCCCGATGCAGGGCTCGAACCCACGGACCACGAGATCATGACCTGAGTCCAAGTTGGACGCTTAACCGACTGAGCTACCCAGGCTTACCTCCAAGTCTGGTTTTAGATCCATTACAACCCACTGGGCAAACTCCGCCTGGATTCCAGAAGACCGGGCCCCTCCCTTGTTTAAAGACCATTAAAGGATGTCTTCAGTTTATGTTGGGTTAAGTTTTCCTCAAACCAAACCAAGTAACTCCCAGCTCATTCCCCTCCAGTTGTTCAGGGCTTTCCAGGAGCATATGGGTTGTGGCTATCTAGACCAGAGGGGACTCATCTTCTCCTACGATCTCTTTAAAATGCCTTAATCCAGTGGTTCTCACACTTTGGAGGGGATTTGAGTCACCTAGAGAACTGATAAGAGGCCCAAGCTGGTTGAAGTAGAATAGGGCTGGGCTTTTGTATTTTTTACCAAGTTCCCCAGATGGCTTTGATATCTGCCAAAGTGTGAGAACCACTTCCGTGTGCTTTCTTGCCATTTTATTTGTTTCTTGGCTTGTATGTTCTCTTCCATTCTTTCTGGCTGTCCAGATGAAATTCAGTTCTCATGCCTAGACCTTGTCCCCACCCCCATCCTTTCTGCCTATCACACTGCTTACAATCCGGCTGTCCAGTGCTCAGCAAGCTCAGGCGCTGTGCTAGGTGTGAGTTATAGACTCCCCACCCCCATGGGGCTTCCAGCCAGTCAAGGAGACACGTATAATCATGAGCCCCAAGAGGTGAGGCTGGGGGTTGAGCAGACCCACAGAGGACAGCTCTTGCCACGCTGGGAAGCAGAGTTAGGCGAAGGTGTCCTGGTGGAAGAGTGAGCAGGAATTGGGAATTCCCAATCAGTTGGGAAAAGGAGGGAGCAAGATAACTCTCGCTTTCTAGGTAGTAGGACCAGCAGGAGGCAAGGTAGGAGATGGCGGCACAGCTTTTTACAAGAATTTGAGGTATGTCGATAATGTGGAGAAACGTACATGAAATGTGAGTTCTGCTTTTATGACTCACGGTTTCCTTACCGAAGACATTGATTACATCTGTTGTTGAAAAAAAGGCGTGTATGTTGAAGAGCTCAGGAGAAAATAGAATAGAGAGGTAGAATGTACGAATTTGATATCTTCCCCGAATTAAATGGTTCCACCTAAGGAAACAAAGAAGAAAATCCACTGTTTATTTCTCTGTCTCCTTTGCTAATCTTTAAGCAATGTGAGACCAGGGAGCTTCTGTCTCTGTGTCCCTAGAATGTTAATGGGGCCTGGCATATAGAATGCAGTCAGTGAACATGGGGTGAACGAATGAGTTTCAGATCCAGCTACTTTGACAAATCACCTTACCTCTCTGGGCCCGTTTCCTTAACTCAAAATGGAGGCAGATTGCTATAGATAATCTCTAAGATTTTATCCTACCTTACGAGTGACCACATATATCCCAATTGCTTGCTCTTGAGGCCCTGAAGTTCACACACATCTGTTTGGCTTTACCTGTTCACGCTCAGGCCAGCTCTGTGTCCTGCCCTGGAGAACCAGTTAAAACCCACAATCAGCCACCACTGAGCGAGTATGTATCAGGGTAGACAATATACTAGGCATGGGAGGATGTGAAGTGTGTGTTCCCCCCCCTTACCTTAGGAGAGAATTTATCATCTAGCTAGAGAGATAAGGTAAACACGTAGAAAAATAAGTTGCCTTAAGCGGAGAGAGGGTCAGAATGCGAATGTACAGGGTAACCAGAAGAGCTACTCTGAGAAGCAGCTCTGTGGCCAGTGTGTATGTGTGTGTGTGTGTGTGTGTGTGTGTGTGTGTGTGTGTGTGTTTTATATTTAATATTTTTTATTTTTAAATAATCTCTACACCCAACATGGGGCTTGAACTCACAACCTCGAGATCAAGAGTCTCATGCTCTACTGACTGAGCCAGCCAGGCGCCCCTGTGGCCAATGTGTTTTGGCCTCCAGTCACCATTCTCTGTCACCAATGGGCCCATATTGCAAGTTATTTTCTCCCTTGAATACCCTGTATTCATTCAGAGACATTTTGTTCCTTCCTATGTCATATCAGCCAAAGACTTCCAATTGGAAATTCAGACTAGCATCGAGAGATCCTGTGTTCTTCACACTGAGCTGATTGAAGTCTAGCCAAAGACAAAGAAACAAGCAAAGAAACAATGGCAATTATGATAGAGTTATCCTCTCTTGAACATTTGTCTTGTGCCAGCCGTTATTTCATTGAATTCTCCTAAGTGTTCGAGGAGGGAACTGTTGTAAATCCCTATTTTCAGATGAGAAGATGAAACTTTAGCTTCGTGTTCAAGGTAGTAATTGTTGGAACTGGGACACAGAACCAGACCCAGACCACAGGCTCATGTTCTGTCCTGCTGTAAGCCTGTGCCTGCGGCTGTGTCCAGGGTAAATACATGATTTAGGACAGTGGTCGGCAAACTACGGTCTCGTGGGCCAAATCCACCTACCACTTAGTTTTGGGTGGCCTGTGAGCTAAGAGTAGGTTTTACATTTTTAAATGGTTGAAAAAAAATTCAAGAGAAGAATAATATTTTATGACAGGTGAAAATTATATGAAACACAAATTTAATGCTTATAAATAAAGTTTGATTGGAACACAGTCATGGTCATTAAGTAATGCGTTGTCTGTGGCTGATTTGTTATTGCTATAGTAGTATGACCTGCAAAGCCTAAAATATATACTGTCTGGCCTTTTACAAAACGGCCTTTCACCGACATCTGATTTAGGGCATTCATTAGACTTTATGGGTTGTTGAAAATCACCTGTCACTTCCCATCTCTGTCTTTACAAGTCATGGACAGGCTCTGCTGGGCCAGCTCTCCCATAATCCAGTATTTTATGACTCAGAGTTCTCTTTTCATTGCCTGGATGTCAGATACAAGTGTCTACTTTGTGGCATCACTGACTTGATAATACCTACCCCAGGTAATTTGCCAAGGTGCCATTTTATCAAAGATCATTTTCTTGGAGAGTATGAAGGTATGGCTTTGCCTTGAAACCTTTTTTGGGGGTTGGTGATGGTTGTATTTAGCTTATTGTTAAAAGCTGACTGGAGAGGGGCACCTGGGCGGCTCAGTCACTTGAGCGTCTGACTTTGGCTCAGGTCATGATCTCGCAATTCATGAGTTGAAGCCCTACATTGGGCTCCTTGCTGTCCGCACAGAGCCTGCTTCAGAAACTTTGCCCCCTTCCCCCTTCCACCCCTCCCCTGCTTACATTCTCTCTCACAAATAAATACAAACATTTAAAATAAAAAAGCTGATTGGAGGGGCGCCTGGGTGGCTCAGTCGGTTGAGCGACTGACTTCGGCTCAGGTTGTGATTTCACATACAGCTCGTGAGTTTGAGTCCCACGGTGGGCTCTGTGCTGACAGCTCAGAGCCTGGAGCCTGCTTCAGATTCTGTGTCTCCCTCTCTCTCCGCCCCTAACCCACTCGCATTCTGTCTCTGTCTCTCTCAAAAATAAATAAACATTAAAAAAAAATTAAAGAGAAAAAAGCTGATAGGGGAACAAAAAAACCATTGAAGTTTCCTGTGTTGTCTGGCTGTTTCAGTGATGTACTTTTTAATTAGAAGGGAATACTGTAGGCAGAAAAATCTGTGTAAGAACTGATCTGTCACCAGCACCTGTGAACTTTGAGGCCACCTTGAGACTGTTCTGGCACATGGGGAGAAGTAGGGCCTGAGTCCTGTGCCATCCACTAAACTGGGCCGACTCCACCCACAGTGTAGGGGAGTGGGGCTGATTGTGGGTTTGCAGAGAGCAAACCTGTGGCCTCAGTGCAGCTTTGGCTGGGGTGGGCAGGAGGGACCAAGAAGGCAGCCAGTCCGAGAATTGTAGCTCAAGTTCCTCTCATCACAGGACAGAATCCAAGATGCCGGCTGGCCTGTCTCTGCTGTTCTTGCTTTGGTGTTAGCAGAAATACCTTCTGGTTCTGCTTTTTCTGTGCAAGCCAGCTTACCCCTCCCTGTGTGTCACCTCTTGGGCCCTCTGATCCCAGCTCCTGGGAGTGGTAGTAATTGGAATGATAGCTCACATCGCCTGTGCCCTCACTGTAGGTGAAGTATTTGCTGTGGATTATGTCACTTCAAATTGGCCACGGTAAACAGCAAATACTGTTTGTACCATTTACTTTTTCATTTTTCATTTTGTAATTAATTAATTCAATTAATTTTTTTGTTAGAGAGAGAGAGAGAGAGAGAAAGAATGTGAGCCAGGGAGAGGGGTAGAAGGAGAGAGGTTTTTTTTGTTTGTTTGTTTGTTTGTTTGTTTGTTTGTTTTTTAGGAGAGGAAGGGAGAGAGAGAGAATCCCAACCAGGCTCCACACTTAGTGTCAAGCCTGATGTGGGGTTCTATCCCACGACCCTGGGATCATGACCCTGAAATCAGGAGTCAGAGGTTCAACCGACTCAACCTGAGCCGCCCAGGTGCCCCACCATTTACTTTTTTATTTGTGAAACTTATCAGACATACACAAATGAACTCCCATATACCCATGGCTCAGGTTCACTACTTATCAGTAGTTCACCCCACCCTTGCTTCTGGTGGGTGTGGTTGTTATTGTCGCCAAAGGGGACGAGGGTCTCCCTCAGTTTCACGCAGTCAGTAGGGTTGGACTCCAGAAGCACGTTACTGTGCTGTCCCACCTCTCAAGGACTGACGTTTGTTGCTGAGTATAGAGGACCTACTAAGTGCCCTTCATTCTCCACATCAAACCTACAGAGTAGCTGGTAACTTACAGGTGAAAGAATTCAAGGAGTGTGGCCTTAAGGCTCCTTGGCTAAGATGTGGTGGTTGCCAGGCTTCACATCCGAACCTGATGCAATGTCCTGTTGGTTTTTGACCACACCCAGTTCTCTCTCCCCCTCAATGCCACCATGCGGTGGGGGGATCAGTGGGGTGGTTGTTTGGCTCGTGGAAACCTCTGTTTGCAAAGCCTTGGAAGAACACAGAGTTACTTCAGTATGGTTCTGAGAGGGCGTGAAAAGCATCTGGGTCTGTGGAAATCACCACTGGCCCTGTGGCTTTTTGGCCAGAGTGAATAGGTCATGAAAGACCCCTTAGCTTTTCGTGGTCAGCTGAAGGCAAGGCTTGTGAAGGTGGAAGCTGGAACCTAGTGTCCTGATGTTTGGTCCTCTTCTAGGAGGAAGTGGGAGGGATGTGGGAGGCTGGGGAGTCAGGAAGGCGTAGATTATAGATACACCCAGCTGGGTGGGGTGAAGAAGGAAGGATTCCATGAGGAACTAGCCTGACCATCGCAAGCGCTTGGTGAGTGGTGGCTATTAGCTACTTTTGTCTACACCCTAAGGTGGATGGGCAGTGCAGGGAGGAATTGGTGGGAGTTTTGGAGTGGTTTTATTATTCAGATGTAAAAGTAGGAAATTAAAGTCTTTAATGAAGGATCAGAACTCTCCACCCTGGTTTTTGCGTCTTTTTGGAGGTGGTGGTGGCATTGGGAGGTAGGTTGAGCCGGGGTGAGCAGAGAATTTAGGGGCAGGCAAACTGGTGCATTTTACATTCACAACATGTACATAATTCACATCTGGCATTGGCCAGAGATCTCTTCCTGAGAGAGAAACTTACAAAGTAACAGTTCTTTAATAATTGCAACCCATGAATTTCGCAAGATGCCCTTCGATCAATAGTTAGAAACTCACATGTTTTCAGGGGTAGTTGGGAAGGTAGATAAATGGAATGGGCCGAATAATGAAAAATCACACTGCTTCTTGATCTTTCATATGCTCACGTTTGATAGAAAAAAGCCACAGATTGGGTACCGTGTTGCTTGGCAACTAGTATTTGCCCTCAGCATTGAGGTGATGCTGGTTGGGAGTGTGGTGAACTCGTAGGACTTAACCCACCAAAAGGGGAAGCTGACACTCAGATCCAGTTAATTGCTTCAATGTGACCGGGTAAGAAAGCCAGATCTTATTATTATTTTTTTTTTTAGAAGCTAAAACTTAGGATTTAAAAAATGCTAGGACTCCTAATTTTCACACTTTGTACCTTCTATATATACAATTTTTATTTGTCGGTTATCTATCAATAAAGTTGGAAAGCCCAATGGGGAAAAATAGAGCCGTGTTCTAAGGGACATAAATTAAACAAAACAAAACAGAACACTGCGGATTGAGTAAAACACGTCAGCGGGCTGGGTTTGGACAATGACGCTCCCATTTAGGCCCTTCAGATGTATCCTACAACGTGGAGAAGGGGTTCAGACGGGGGTTTGGAGCTTGCACTCTCACCTTCCCTTGAGATGAGGAGATGAACCCTTGCAAGGAGTCTACAGATTTGTGCTTTAGCCTCTGTGCTGGGTGATCTGAGTCCAGTTGCTGAACCATTCTGGGACTTACTTTCTCCCTTCATAAAGTCAAAGTTTGAAAACTAGTGTTTTCAAACCGTGTTCCTTGAGTTCCATCAGGGGGTTCCGTAAGTGTTTCATTAAAATAAGATACCTTAGGGGCGCCTGGGTGGCGCAGTCGGTTAAGCGTCCGACTTCAGCCAGGTCACGATCTCGCGGTCCGTGGGTTCGAGCCCCGCGTCAGGCTCTGGGCTGATGGCTCAGAGCCTGGAGCCTGTTTCCGATTCTGTGTCTCCCTCTCTCTCTGCCCCTCCCCCGTTCATGCTCTGTCTCTCTCTGTCCCAAAAATAAATAAACGTTGAAAAAAAAATTAAAAAAAAATAAAATAAAATAAGATACCTTGAACTTTAAAATAAATACATAACAAAACATTGCTTCCATCCAAGTATACATATATGTGCATATACATGTATATATTTAGATATGTGTGAAATGTGAGACTTTATACATGTAGTTCTTCAGAAGATTCCTCTCGAAATAATAGTTCTGCTGCTAAAAATACCCATGGAAACTTCTGGCCTGGGATTTCCTCAGCTCTGCATCTCAAAGTTCACATAGCCTCACCAAAATAGCCCCTCTGGTTGCTTTGTGTTCTGTGCAATTGGAAGAGTTCATCATGCCTCCAGCTGTCCCAGGAGGGAAGAGATGAGCCAGCTGGTCTATGCAAGCTGGTTGGTGCCCATCCCTTCCATTGGAACCGCACCTGGCTTTTCTGGGACACAGGGTTCAGGATTTTGCTGACCCTTCTCTTCAATCCCTTTCGATGACAGCATCAAGTTCAGAGAGTCACCTATTTGCAAAGGAGGCAGAGTAAGCCAGCTCCTTCTCGCCTTTGCCATGCTGCCTGTCCCTTGCCTTTTGGACTCTAGGGTGGAAACGGATGCCCAGCATGCATGCCACCTCCCAACGCCACACTTGTCTTCTGGGGAGTTTCCCATAAAGATGTTTACTGCCTGGCTTCTGGGTTCAGAGGGTGAGCCCATCCCATCGACCATTTTCATGATCAATGGTATACCTTTCAGGGGCCAGTTTTATAGTGCGCTGTTGGGGGTGATTTTCACCAGGGAGATAAATGAGAGTTAGGAAGAATGATGGCCTTTCAGAATTGAGATCCCTGCATGCACCAAATCCCATAAAATGCTGTTTGATTTAAAAAATTGCTTGAAGCAGTTCACATTTTAGTTAATTACGTCAGTGGGTAAAAATAACTATTGTCATATGGTGCGTGGGCTTGGTTTTAGAAGGATAAAGAGTCTATTGTTACCCATTGTGTTATTCAGCCACTTATTATCCATCCCTAAAAACCAAACGTGTATAATGGAAGACCTGAAGATTTGTCACTTGCTAAAATCCAGGCTGCTCTGTGAATTTACCCTCAGACTCTGCTCTTTTCAAGAGCAGTGCAGAAGCCTTCTTAATGGAGTCCGTTTAAATGCGTTGCTAGGACCTGTCCCCAACACCCTTGGCAGGCAGGGGTTCGTGGCCGGCAGCCCTGGAGTCACTTGGGTTCCGTAGTCTCAGTGGAGACTTGCTCAGGGACAAGCCAACTGAGTGCTCCTGGGAGGGGTTAAGGTACAGAACTTCCAAGTCAGATAGACCTGGGTTAGAATCTTAGGTTTACTAGCTGTTAAGACGCTGGATCAGGACCTTCAGTTTTCTGGGGCTTAGTTTCTCCATCTGGAAAATGGGGATGAACACCGTTAGTGCCTCCTGGGATTGCTGTAAGGCTAGTTGAGAGCTCAATCAGTATTGTAACAAGTAGAGTCAACCAGCATTAAGTACCTGCAGGGAGTCCCTTTTTAGGTGGTGTTTCTGCCACTCTTCCCTGACACATCGCCCTCAAGCCCCTTCAGACCCAAGTTCACAGTGTCCTCGGGCACCCCCTGCCTGGTTAGTGGGGTGGCTCCACATTGCACTGTCACGTGCTTTCCTGCCTCTTTTGTTTGGAGAGTCGGAACGCCTTAAGTGCCCTTGGTATCTTGTTGCGGTGCAGGGTCTGGGGCAGGGTGGGTTGGGGGTGGGGGGAAGGCCTGGGCAGCAAGGACTGAAAGGGGCTCAGAATCTGGAGGCAGCTGGGGGCTGGAGCTTTCCTGAAGGTCATCAAGGGAGAAGGTCATCAAGGGAGCGACAGGTGGCAGCTTCAGGGGTTAGGTGAGGTGGAAGACAGCTCTTAGGCTGGGAATCCAGAATCCTGGTTTTGTTTGAGCCTCAGGGAGATCTCAGATGTGGGATCTGTGTTATGTATATCCTTCCACTATTTAAAAGTGATGAACTGGATGGTTTGGTGAGACCGTTAGACCCCCCCCCCCCCCCCCCACTCCCCACTCATGACTGTTGGGGGCAGTTGCACCTAAACCTCTTGGTCACCATGCTGGGCTGTGCTTACCATAGTCACAGGCTCTCAGAGGTGAGGGGACATGAGCCCTGTGGTGTGGATCCTTTGTGCACCCCTGCAGACCCTTGCCTGCTCATCTCCACCTTCCCTGCCACTGGGAGGAGGCTGACCTCCACGGGCTACGTCAGTGGATGCCCTTGACTTCTCCCAGATAGAGATGGGGGAGGGGCAGTCCCTCAACCCTTTTCCTTTCTTTCCCCATTGCTGCTGCCTTAGGATTCTTGCCCATCCCTTACTGGCTCCACTTACCCCCACCCCCACTCTTGTAAAGAGACTCTTAAACTGTCTTCAGTCCTCCCCCTCCCCCCCCACCCCGGTTGAGTGTGCCCATTTGTCCCTTTCAGGATCCCGGTGAATATTAGCATGTTTTAGAAAGAATAATGTAGTGGTTCTATTTATTTTTCACCGTGCGTGCGTGCGTTGTAGGGAGAGGCTAGAGGAGGGGCAGCCAGAGGTGTGGATGAAGAAATAGGGCCTGGCTGTCACCTCTGGTGTTCATCACAAAGGGCCTTGATTTAGGTGTTGGCCTTTTATCCTCCAAATGAGGGATTATGGGTAGAGTCACAGTGACGCTCTGACAGGATTGAAGGGAAAATATACTGCAACATATATTACCCTCTTCTGGCACTTTTAAAATTTTTGAAAGTGTATACCGAGCACTTCAAAGAATGAATATGGCCTGAGTTTTTCTGAGCCCTAGGAGGAGGCTGCTTCTGTTACTTAGGGCTTGGGGTTAAGAGGATTTGGTTTATGGTGGCCACAGTATGGAAGGGGGGAAGTCAAGGTGCTTTGGGCGAGGAAGCATCTTTAGGACCTGGCTACTGAGTGTACCGGTGGAGGGCGAAGGGAGGGAGGGGTCAGGTTATTCTGGTTATAGCCTGGGAGACAGGTTTAATGGGGCATTTACAGGGAGACTTGGAGAGAAGAGAATCCATATGTGTGTGCTTTGCTGTGAATGTAGGAGTAAAATTTATATGTAGAGGAGCTGGGGAGAATTTCAAAGTTTTAGGTAAATGCAGCTAATGACATCCTGTGATTTAGGTGTTGAGTAGAAAGAATCCACTGTTCAGAGTGGACCACTGATGTAATGGCAGCAGCTTTGGCTGCGTTGTGTTGGCATTGAGGGCAATGTTAATAGTTTGGTCTTCTGGGGGTCCTGGAAGAGGATCCTTATGCCTGGAACTATAGTTTCAGGACCGGTGGTAGTTTCCAAAGAGAACGAGAACTTTGTTTGGCTCATCACATCGGCATAACCAAAGTGAAACAGGAACACATTCGGGGAGGGGAGTGATGAATAAGGCTGGAAGGCTCAACAGCCGGGGTCTGCTTCTTGGAAAAGAGTCTGGAGGTGACTCTGCTATTCAGTGTAGGATGGTCAGTTAATACCAGCCATCTGGTTGACCAGTAGGTTTCTACTGAGCCTGGGGAGTCGAGGTCAGCAGACTTTGAAGTCTGTGGCAGAATTGAAGATAGTATCATACTCTTTTTTTTTTTTTTTGTATGTCCGTATGTCTTCCTCTTAAATCAGTGAGCCTAATCTCTCATCTCAGTGATTGCTTCATTTGCCCAGCCATGGGGGCCTGCAGAAGTCTTGGGTCATATGTATGGGGGATTTTGCAGAGGAGTAGTGAGAGAGGGTGGTGAGCTATGAGTACTCCATCTGTGTCTACATCCCAGGAGAGAAGGGGTTGGGGAAGCTTAGTGAAAGTGGTTGAGGTTGAGGTAGAAATCAAGACCTGCGTTCGGGTTTTGGTGCTTCCTCACTGGCTATGTGTCCTTGAGTAAGCCGCTTTCTACCTCTGGGCCTCAGTGCCTACCTCTGTAACTGAGCTGTTGCTCATTCATTTAAATGCTTTGCAGATATGAGTTTCAGATTGCCCGTTGGTTTTGTCAGTAGGATCTGAGCCTTGGTGTTGTCATCTGTAAAATGGGGATGAAAGTACCTTGCAGAGTTGCTCTGAAGATTTAAAGATGATGGTGATAGCAATAGCTGTTAAAGACATCACTTACTTTCATCCTTACTACAAGGCAGGCATGATTATCATCCCTGTTTACAGATGTAGCCCCGGAGGGACAGAGAGGTTAAGGTCCCTGCCCAAAGTCACAGAACCAGTAAATGGTGAAACTGAATGATTTCCCCCTGGGCAATCTGATTCCAGATCCTAAGCTTTTAACTGTGATTCCACGACTCTGCTCAGACAAGGGATGTAGAAAGCACACCTCAGTGCCTGGCACACAGTAGGTGTCCAGGAAACTCGAGTTCCTTCCTTTTTATCCTCAGAATGCGAAAGTGGAGGTTGCCCAGAGCGCCTTCGGTCAGGCAGTTTTGCCCAGCTCAGCTTTCTAATTTCCAGTTCATGGTGCTTTCTCCCTTTTCTTCTTTTCTTTTTTCTTTTCTTTTCTTTTCTTTTCTTTTCTTTTCTTTTCTTTTCTTTTCTTTTCTTTTTCTTCTCATTTTTCTTCTCATTTTTCATTTCATTTCATTTCATTTCTTTTTTTTTGAGAGAGAGAGGGAGAGAGAAAGAATCTTAAGCAGGCTCCACGCTTAGTGGGAACCCCGACTCGGGGCTCAGTCCTACAACCCTGAGATCATGACCTGAGCAGAAATCAAGAATCAGATGCTCAACTGACTGAGCCACCCAGGTGCCCCCTTTTCTCCCTTTTCTAATTTTCCAAATCTTTTTTCCAAAACCTCCGTATTTATTACCGTCCTCTTCTCTCCCACCTCCCGCCTCTTCCTTCAGGAAGCTTTCTTTCCCTTCTTCCTTCTAGTGGCTGAACTTGATCATACAAAGTTACCTTCCTACTATCTTAAAAAAAAATTGAGATGAAACTCACGTAACATAAAATTAACCATTTAGAAGAGTATAGTTCAGGGGCACTTAGTACATTCAGCGTGTTGTGCAACCACCACCTTTATGTAGTTCCAAACATTTTTATTACCCGAAAGGTGACCCTGTACCCGTTAGCAGTCATGCTTCCTTTTCCCTCTTGCTAGCCCCTGGCGACTACTGGTCTTCTCACAGCCTGTTTCTATGGATTTCCCTTTTCTGGACATTTCCTGTAAGTGAAATCAACATATGGGCCTCTATGTCTGGCTTCATTTCATGTAGCATAATGTTTCTGAGGTTTATCCACGTTGTAGCATGTACCAGAATTTCACTCCTTTTAATGGCTGACTGGTATTCCCTTGTATGGCTGTACAGCATGTAGCTTATCCATTCATCTGTCAGTGGACATTAGGTTGTCCTCCACCTTGGCTATTGTGAATAGTGCTGCTGTGACACCCACTCCTTTTTATGGAAGCTCTACTCTCTTGGGTTCAGGGGCTGTGACTTCTGGCATCCCCTGAGTCCTAGCCACAGGGCAGGCTCACTCATAGCCCTCTTATGGATGGGTCTGCTGAAGCTGGGAGGGAGACACCTGGGAGCCTCGGATGAGAAGGGGACAAACATTGGAGTCTGATGTGCCGCTGGCACCAGGCTTGGCCGTGCACGCTAAATCTAGCTCAGTTTCTGCCCCTGGGGGAGGTAGGGAGGAGAAGAGAGTTTTATCTCCAGCCTCAAGCACCTGTTTTCATCTCTCCTTCCTGTGCCTGGGGCAAGTGACACCAGCCGGGAAACTTAGTTGTGTGACCTCGGGTTGTGTACTCTGAGCCCTTGTGTCCCCATCTGTAAAGTGGGGAGTATAATTTCTATTTTATAGGGTTGTTTTGGGGAGTCAGTAAAATGGAAAGCTTCCTTCTTTTTCTATCAGGATTTAGGGTCGCTGGGTTAGGGAGCAGTTGTGGAAGGGCATTTGAATACAGGATGATTTCTGTGGATGCCTTCTTGATTAGTAATCACTAGAGTTCTTCTGGATCCTCTTAGAAAGGGAAGGAGCAGAGGTTACTCTCATTGTGTTTAGCTGGTACTGCTGGGAAGTTGTCCCCAGCTTCCTCTTTTCTGCAGTTAACTTTCATGGTTGGTGTGTGAACCTGTTTCACCTCCTGGTACAAGTAGGCTTGGAGCTATTTTTAGAAGGATGAGTTCTGTTGATTGTATTGTTTTATTTTATTTTATTTTATTTTATTTTATTTTATTTTATTTTATTTGAGAGAGAGCGAGCGAACATATGAGCAGGGGAGAGGGGTAGAGGGAGAGAGAGAATCTTAAACAGGCTCCATGTTCAGTGTGGAGCCCAATCTCACAATGGTGAGATCACGACCTGAGCCAAGGTCAAGAGTCAGACGCTTAACTGACTGAGCCACCCAGGTGCCCGGATTGTATTCTTTTAAAAACTAATCACAAAGTTTCTCCCATGCCAGGTGTCTTGTGGGGGTGTTGTTTGCAAGGGTCTTTTTCTCCTGTGATCAGTGCAAAAGTTTAGGGGTCTGGCAGACCGGGGCTTACATCCTGGTTTTACTTCTCCCTGACCAGCTCTGTGACGCTGGACGACAGATCATTGGCCTTTCAATTTCTTCATCTGTAAAAATGAGGGTTCACGCGAAAACTAGCTACCTTTGTTGTTATTGTGCCAACCAGTGTTCTTTTGGTTTTAAATATTAGACAACCCCAAATGAAAGGGGGGTTGCATCTCCCTAGGCAAGAAGGCTTGCGGTAGGACAAGTGTATGATGGGTTGATTTAGTAGCACGAGGATCCCGGTGTTTGCCCCTTTCTCCTCATCAGCCATCCTCAGCAGGTAGGTGATTTCTCCCCTCCTTGTCACACCGAGGCTGTAGCAGCTCCAGGCATCACGGGCAGATCTGATGAAGTGCGGCAAACTAGGATGGCGTTTTCTTCCATGTGATTCCTTCTTCTTAGTGAGCAAGCTTTTCCCTCGGAAGCCCCCTAATGGACTTGTGTCCCTTTGTCTCATGTTTTAGTCTGGGCTTTTTAGGTCCCCCGGGTCCTGAGGAAAGGATTGAAGTGTTGACGCTTTATTTAGGAAGTCAGGCCCAGTGAGGTCAAGATGAAGGAAAAGAAGGGGGAGTGAGGCCAGGGAAGATGGAAGCCGTGTGATTGTTTCATGCTGAGCCGCGAAGAGACACGGCTGGTGTGTTTGTGTGGCACATTGAGGGGGGCTGCCGGGAGAAACTGTACCCCGATTTGTCAGGAACACTCTTCACTTCGCTTGCTGGAGTTTTTGGAGGGTAGAAGGAAGAAAGGTTTTGACATTGATAGCTTTTGAAATTGATATTTAAACCTTCCCTAAGTCCTGGTATATTTCTCACCAGTTGCTTTACATCGGGAGGCAGGGTGGCCGGTGGTTAAGGACATGGCCCGTGAGTCAGACTGCCTGGGTTCAAATCCAGACGCTGCAGCTCACTGGCCCACGAGGGACCTGCTCCTACATTTAGGGTTATTGGGAGGATTGAGTGAGTTAATGTCTGAAAGCACTTGAACAGTGCCTGACAAGTCAGGCTCTGTGCATATTGATGGTGACCCTTGCCCTTTCACCTCTAGAACTCAGAGCTGTTTGTCCCATGTAATGATCATCAGCCAGTCAACGTTTACTGAGTCTAGGGCTGTATAGGACACAGACCGAAAGGCACAGACACTCTTTGCCTTCTGTGTACGCCCTCCTCTGACTTCCTTCTGCGAATGGTACCTACCTTAGGGGCACCTTCCGTCTGTCCTGTCATTTGATTCAACGGTCTCTCTCAGCCGTGAGCCCTGCAGGGCACAGAGGCTGTCTGTCTGTCTGTCTGTCTGTCTTAGCTCTGGGGCTTTACACTGCACTTGGCACCTGCAGGCGCTTGAGAATTGCTTAGTCAATGACCTGTCAGTACTTTCTACTCTACCTTGAAGGACTTATTTACAGACATGTCTTATTCCCCTTGCTTTCCTAAAAGCAGTTAGAGACCAGGCCCCGATCGTCAATGTTTGTAGGCACTGTTTGGGTGGATGGTTGACTGCATGAATCCCAGTTCAGGATACAACACGTAGAGGCATATATGAAGATATGAAGAGATAATAACACTGCAGAGGGCTGGGACAGGCCATTTTAGGGTCTTGAGGTCAGGTAGTTTATGTTTTCCAACTGCTGGGTGGAAAAAAAGAAAAAAAAAGAAAAGAAAAAGCTTGCTGCCTGTGCTGACTTGCTTAGCAGCCTGCTCCTCGTCTTTCTGTATCCTGCAGTCCATCCAGGGACTAGTGGATTGATGCCTGGCATGGATGGTCGGCAGGGGCTGGAGGCAGGAAGATGAGCTGAAAGAGTGTAGGCCTGAGACGAAGAGGGGCTTGAGGGGGTAGGGTGGGGGTGGAAATGGAAAGCATGGGGGGGCGGTGGGTGGGTGGGTAGGAAAGGAGAAGCAACAGGTGTGGGCCCTGAATTTCGTGGGGTGTGAAGAATGAGGAGGAAGACTCTGCTTCCTTTGGGGACTGGTGCCTGGGCCCCTGGAAGATAGGGTGGTGAGCAGATCTTTTTTTTTCCATCTGCCTAACCTGTGAGATGGAAGTGAATGTTGTCTTTGCCTTCTCCATTTGGTAAGCCCGAAGGATATTTCCTTTGGGTTGGGTTGAGTGCTTAGGCTCCTGGCCGTGTCCCGCCTTGGCCTTGCTGTAGGACCTTGGGCAAGTGTTTTTCCACCTGTAGGCCTTAGGGGATTACTTCCTTTCCAAAAACAAGAGGCTCATTCTTTCCTTTAGTGTCATTTACTTTGTGCCTACTGTATGCACCATTCTAGGCAAGGGCACAGATGAGGTTTCTGTTCTCATGGAGCATACATTTTCGTTGGAGGAGGCTGAAGATAATTGAGGTAAATTGCCAAGGAGGAAACATACTAGTGATGTGATGCAGAGTGAGAGGTGCTAATTTCCGCTGGTTGGTTGGAGAAGGACTGCCTGATGAGGTGGCATTTTAGGCCATGACACAGGAAGGTCTGGGGCAGAGTATTTTTGGAGAAAGGAATCAATGTGTAAAGGCTGTAAGAGAGAACCAGCCTCAGGAACAATGAGAAGGGCGTGATGAGATCATGGGGGGATATGTAGACTGTCTTTAAGACTTGGGGTTTTATTTAAGTGTGATGGGAAATTGGAGGACATTTTTTCCACTAGAATCCCTTTTGATTATTTTCCTCTTTACGAGGGCCATACTTTTAAAAATCCTGTTAACCAAAAAAGTGTGCTTACTAAACAATAGATGTACAACTTCAAATTATTTTAGGTTTTTAAAGTATGGGGAAATAATTTATGGATCATGATGCGTATCTTTGAGGATCCTCCGGGGATCTAAAGGTGGCAGATTGAGACACTCAACTGAATAATCTTGAAGGTTCCTCTGTTTCAAACATTCATGCTTCCCAAAGCTGCATGCCATGTAATTAAAAAAAAAAAAAAAAAAAAAAAGAAAAAAAATTACGCCACCTACCGACAGAAGGAAGAAGGTGGATTTTTGCACAAGGAAAATCCCAAACCCAGTAGATTTCTTCGGTTGTGCACCTGGCTTTACATTCTGTACGTGCGACCTGAAAATGGCTGTGGGGAAGGGGTGTTATGGTCCTGCTTTCCTTTTTGCTTCCCTAGAGAATCTTGATTGTGTGTCTGTGTCCCTGTGCATCAATTCATGATGCAGTGGCAGGGGAGAGGGATGACCTGGGAGCTGCCCCAGTATTGGATGTATGTGTGGGGAAGAGCACTGGATGGCTCAGCCTCCATATAACTGAGTTAATCCATTGTTTGTAACTGACCTCTGGTTTCACTGAGTTCCCTTATTCAGTGTCCCCACACCCTAGTCCCTGCCAGTAGGCCTTTTTTAATGTAGTCGTTAACACCCCATCCCTATCATTAAATTCTCAACTGCTTTATTCCTGATTTGCATTTTCCGTGGCTGAATGAATGCACTGACTTCCGTTTTTTTTTTCTGTTACAGATGGTGTGCGCAGGTGACGGTAAGTAGCACTTCCCTGTCTTCTCTTGTGTTGTTCGTTATCGCCCCCTGCTGGACACAGCATCATTAACAGCAACGTGAAAATCACAGAAAATGCAAATTTGTTCAAACTCTTAGTTTCCAGTTTTATTTTAGAAGTGGGGTGAGTGTGGAAACAGCACGGGAAAGAAAGAATTCAATCATTTGCGCAACTTTGACAAAAATTTTCTATTTTCTGTGATTTTTACTTTCCCCAGCCTACATCTGTGGGTGATTTTTAAAAGACTGTTGTCACAATGCAGTATGATTTATATTTATTTTATGTGCTGTTTTCCTATACATATTTTTTGGGGCTGATATATTGCTCCATGATTTTTAAAAGTGATATACAGGGTGTATGTAACCTTTGGAAAACCAGACGTAGCCTTCTATATATTTTGCTTCCATGTGGAGGGCTGAGTTCCAGTTGCTAACTAGTGTTGGCCCATTGAAGTTCTCCCTAGTCTAGAGTAGAATGAGAAAACTAAGACTATGATAGTAAGATTTAAGTGATGCTAAACATATTTAGTTGAAAGCACCATATATTCTGGGATTATGTCCTTACTATTTTTTTTGGTCATTATTTGTTTCTATAAGAAATAAATGTAACCGTATTTGGTAGTTAAAAAAATGTACCTTTTAGCATAAATAAAAATTGGTAGCTCTTGTCTGTCCTCAAAATTTGGGGACTTTTTTTTTTTCCTGATTGGTAAGATCCCAAAGTTTGTGAACCATAGAGATAAAATAATTAGAGTGTTCTTCCAGTGCCACGCCAAGGGGGCAGATCTTGCTGAAACCTTGTAATAAAGGCAATCTCAGTTAATAACAGTGATTCTGCAAGGTCTGTACAAACAATGAGAAGAGCTCCGCAGTTGCTTTTTCTTGCTTGTGAATCAGTTTGGTAAATAAACTGGTAGGCACCTTGTGTAGCCTTGAATCATCGGTGCCAAAGAAGAAAACTTATGTGCATGGAGAAAAGGGGGCAAAGGGGAGATGAGAGAACTGTGATTCGTTTTAAAAATCATAATGAAAACCTGTTGTACAGCAAGTATATAGTGGGAGGTGCCATTTTATTAGTTTGGGTGACCGCCGTATCTGACTGCTCAAATCAGTCACAGTTTATCACTGAAAAGTTTCCTGGTGTCTTACTGAGATGGATTTCAGTGGCTGTAGATGTGACTGATACCAGATCACAGCTGAAGCCTAGAACATTGGAAAGAAAAATGAAATGCAAACTAAAAAGTCTGTGAACCATTGCTCTAAAATGATTAGAATGTTCTCCCAGGGCTTTGAGTAAAATCACATGCTAATGACCAACAGGATGGGATTCTGAACTCAGATTTTTTGCAATGTCCAAATCCAGTGACTTTGGTTACCATATTATAAAAATAATCCTTTATGTTAAAAATAGTTTATTAGAGCTGCCAATAGAGGAGCTCCAGAATGGGAGGCTTTAAGGGACTGATTCTAGGTCACAGAGGTAAGGGACAGAGTGGGCCCGTATGTCTAGTTCTGAATTCGAAGACCAGCTCTTTTCTCCTTATGTTATTCTGTCTCATGTCATCTTTGTGCCCCAAAATGGCGGAGCTTCCTCCTAGTTTCAGGGTTTGGCAAGAAAGTTATCTTATGCACCATGTAAAACCTCTCCACATACAGTGTTTTCTAAGAATGGCGAGAGACTCATTTAGCATCTTAACGTCTTTTTTTGTATCAGCTCCTGTATAGATTTAATCTGTATTCAGGTGACAGCCAACATTGCCAATCTCTGTCATTTTGGTCTCTGTTTTGCAGCCTTCTGTTTCACTAACACACACGCATATATATATATATATGTATATATATATACACACACACACACACATATATATATATATATATATATACACACACACACACATACATAAATGTATCTACAGTTAGTTTGTGGGAAGAAAGTCCAGGAGGAGAAATAGAGGGAAATAAAATTCTGTGATTGCACAATTCACTTCTGAAAAGTAGAGATGCAGAGCAGTCCTGACTCTTATATTTCTTTTTTAAATATAATTTTTTCTTTCCTCTTTTGGGAAACCATATTAAAATAGAATCCTTGTTTGTGTCTGACGTTGAAGCTGTGTCCATCAGTCCAACCAGTGTGGCCCCAGCATGGACAAACACGGACTCAGCTGCTTCTACGTACACGCACACAGAAGGTGAAGGTCAAGCTGGGGATAACACCACAGGCTTTAGCCCAACAGCTTCATACACATCCTTCACCACTTCAGAAACAGTCAGTAAGACTTGGGCAGATTCCACGGTCGCAAATGATGTGACAGGTAAGATGAGCTCCCAGGAATGATCGTGAGACGTTCCTTTTCACCCTGTATCCTAGAGCCTTGTCCATTCACGTTGCCTGTGGGGGAGAGATTGGTTTTCGTTAATGGTGGAAGGGGAGGAGAAAAGATGCCATATTGGTTCAAGCCCAGGAGTTCAGGTGATACCTGAATCATTACCTAATCAATGCAGATCATTTGGTATTCAGGTCTTGGGTGCTTTGGGAGGTTTTAAGTAGGTCCACTTTTAAAAATCTTTTGCTATTATTGGCTAGTATTTGCTTTTCTGCTAAGACTTGGGAGCAGTGACCCCATTAGACATGTGTCTTGATGGTGTCTGTAATTAGTAGGCTTTTCTTAAGCCCGGCAGGGAAGTTAATGCTGTTTATATTCTCAGGAGTATTTGCCGGGCCTGGAAGTTTGGTGTGCTTTATAGAAGAGCGTGTTTCAAATGAAATGATAGCCCAGTGACACTCGCTTAGGTTTAGATTTTTATTTAGCTTAGATGTCAGTACCCTGAGGCACGTGTTATAGCTGCAGATTTAGCTCTCTCCCTTTTTTTTTTTAAGCAGAAAAGAATCAAAAGTACAAAAAAGAGACAAGAAGCTCTTTTAAGCTGGGAAGAACCAAACATTTAAAAATGAGCTCTTCTTTTGGTTTTCTGATCTGGGGATGTGATCTCTTTGGCTGGTGAGGCCCTGGAAGCCTGATGTCTTGGAGCCCAGGGCACCTTCTGTACACGGAACAGGCAAATGAAACTGTCGGTTTTCAGCAGGCTTTTTTTTTTTTTTCAAGCCAGGAAACTATTTCTTTAAATAAAATCTTGCCTGGAAGCCCCATAAGGAAAAAGAACTGGAGAGAGAGGAGAGAGGACCCATAGGAGTGGGGTGTCATCAGTACCCTCAAAAAACTCTTGTCGCTCCGTAGAGCACAAGTTCAGAGGCAAAAAAAAAAAAAAAACCCTACGATAGAGGTTTGCTCTATCGTGAAAGAGAGGGGGACAGGTGGAGAGGGCAGGGAGAAGATGGAAGAGAATGAAGGAGGAAAAAGAAGATAGAATTTAGCAATGGTGATGGGGATGAGATGACACAGGCCAGAGGAGGTGGGAAGGTGGCGGGAAATACCCAGCCTGGTTGCTGAGCCCCTCATTCCACCTGAAAGCCCCCCGGGACAAGGCCTTCCTCATCAGCTACTATTTATTGGTTGTGGACTAAGTGCTTCGTTGTTGTTTTTTTAAAATAAAAAAAAACCCCATTTTTAAAAATGTTTTTATTCAATTTTGAGAGAGAGACACGGACAGAGTGTGAGCAGGGGAGGGGCAGAGAGAGAGAGAGGGAGATAACCCTAAAGCAGGCTCCACGCTCTGAGCTGTCAGCACAGAGCCAGACCTGGGGCTTGAACCCGTGACCTGTGAGATCATGACTTGAGCCAAAGTGAGACACTGAACCGACTCAGCCATCTAGGCACCCCTGCAGTTTGACAATTTTGAAGACAGTTTCGAAGACTCTCAAATCACTGTTGAAGCTAACTGTTGTGGAGCAGAGCAGAGATCCTAAAAATCTCTGGTTACAGGTTTATTCTTTTCTGTATCATTTCCTGCTGTGAAATGATGGCATTTCCTGCTGTGAAATGATGGACTTGCACAGGACCCTGATATAAAAAAAGTATTTTTAGTGAGTCACATTGGAACATCAGTGACCCCAGTTATTCCCAATGAAAGGTGACTGCAAATACCTTGTTCCATCAATGCCCATTGTGTGTTTTTTAAAATAGAGCCGAGTCAAGTTTCTGATCTTCGTGTTTCCTTCGTGGGTGTGACGCAAGTTGCTATTACCTGGAAGAATGGCAATGACACTGCCACCTGCTGGATGCTCTTTGAAGGCGTCGAAAGTTGTAAGGAGTTGCCTCAAGTCTTGGTGGTCAACATATCACACCTGACACCAGGGGTTCGACACAAGGTCACCCTGTGTCTTTCAGAATCAAATGAGGAAGGGAGAGAGTCCTCGGTTATAGATAGTGGCTTAGGTGAGTTACAAAAGTGTGCTTCTCATCTGCCATACTGGTTTTGACTTTCAGTAACTTAATAGTTTTAAGAAATATTGCTCTTGTAGTTGTATAGAGTTTTAGAATTTCTAGAGGGCTTTGCTCCAGACTGTTAGTTTTACCCCACATCTGTATGAGGAAGGAGGGAAATGTTCTTATTTTACAGGTCAGATCATTGGGGTTCAGAATGGTAACAGGGGCTGAAGCTTTCTGAGTCTGGCATCCCGGAAAGGAGCTGGCCCCTTTAGCTCTTTAAACTGTCAGTTCAACAAATACTAGATGCATTAACCCAAGTAGGGCCATCGGATGAACTTGTCACATCTGTTGCGAAAAGCGAAACTTAGCAAGCGAGGCTAGCAGATGTCTTCTGCATTGGCAGTGGAGCAGCCATTTACAGATTTGAAGCATTTTCAGAGGCAGCCCTGTGAATTGAGAAGAACAAGTGCTTAATCCCCATTTTACACATCAGGAAATAGTACTACGACGGGGGTGTTAGGATTGTTGACCACAACTGACAGAAACCAGACTTTAAATAGCCTGGGCTAGAAAAGCAACTTGTTGGCTCATGTCTGTTTTCCTGCTGTGGGCAGTAAGGCCCTGAAGCAAGAGATGAGGGGACTCCCATCTCCTCCGCCTGCCTCCTTCCATATCGGCCTTGACTTCAGAGTGGCTCCTGCCCCAAAGCTCAGGGAGAAATGGCCACCAGCAGGTCCCCCAGTTCACCTCCTATCAGAAGGGGTCTGGCCCAGGGGAGAAATTCCTGGAGTGAGATCAGATTAGCCAGGCTTGAGTCCAATGGCCGTCCCTAGATGACCACCTTTGGAGCTGGGCGGGAGACGATTTTCTTGAAAGAAGGGGAAGAGCTGAAAACAGCCGAGTTGGAAAGAGAAGGGGGGTGGTACGTGGGCTACAAGTAGAGAGCGAAAGAGCTGCTGAAAATCAGGGTCCTTCTAGGAGGATGTGTCTCTCTGTGGGGGAGGAAGGGAAGAATTTGTGGTGTAGTAACTGTGGGTGCTGCCTGACGTGTCCTCTTATGGGGAAGGTGCTGTGGGCGGACAGGCATGTGCTTCCGTTGCAGTTAATGTATTTGACTTTTGTGATGGAAGTAGATGCCAACGCCACGGAGAGCTTCTCCCAGCAACCCCGGAACCACACGGCCCCCGTGTCTGGATACCAGCTCAAACGTGTGGACCTGTCTTCGGACCATCTTCTGACTGGAGACACGGAAGTCCTGATTACGGGGTTGGTGCCCGACACGGAGTACTGTGCCGCTGTCTATTCTCAAGCAGCAGATGGCACAGAAGGAGGGCCCCAGCGCATAACGTTCAGGACGGGTATGTTGAATTTTGTAGAATGTCTTCAGCCCGCGTTTTCCAGCACCCACTTTGGTCTTCTGTGATTCTCGTCTCTCCGTTATCTCTTGCTTCACAAGTACTCGTGTTGTCAGAGGGAGTTTTCTGGAAGAGATTTCGGACAGAGCAAATCCAGTGAGTTTCTTCTTAACTACGTGGCCAAGACGCTTCTTTCTTTCAAAAGCTCACTAACGCGTATCGGGCAGCTGCTACGTGCAGACGCGAGGTGCTACCTCGTGTCTTCCTTTCGTGTCTCTGCACCCAGGCCAGTGGGACAAGCTGGTGTAATATTTTTCTCTTATAATTAGCTATTCTTCTTGTCATTTGTTGGTTAAGTATTTTCCCCTTCAGGGAAGAAAATGAGGTGTTTTTTGTTGTTGTTGTTGCTGCTTGTTTTGGGGTTGTTTTGTTTTGACCTCCCCTCCAGTGCATGCTGATCTTTCTGTGGAAGCTTGTTGATATGTGCATTGCTCTTCCTACCTGTAATTTAATGGTATTTCCGCTCTGTAAACTGACCAATATTTGGAGGTGTGTCGGATTGGTGCTGACGAGGGGGCAAAGAAATGCATGGTTCCTTCCTAAGGGGAGTTCAGGATAGATGGGGAGTCGAGAGAGACATCCACGCATTGACAAGTCCATGGTCAGGCCCCGTGGGCTCAGGAATAAATGCTGCACCAGTGTCACCCTCAGGGACTTGGTTGAGGCAACACGAACTCCCACTCTGGTTACCTGACCCAAAAATATATCTGTTCTCAAAGGCTGTCGGAGACCCATAGAATGGAGGGAGAAGGGGTGCGGGCTGGGGGATACAGGGCAGAAAATAAGACTAGGATCCAGGAAACTCTGGGAGGCTGGTAACACCTGGTTACTAGCTGGTACCTGGTAACACCCTCAGGAGTCCGAGTCCCAAGATGGAGACGCTGTCACGTTCGTGATTTCTGGATGGCTGCGTTGGGGAAGGGAGTGTGGTCCTCCGGCTTCTACGTGGATGATGAGCACTTCCTCCCTCCAGGGGGGATTTGGTGCTGTTGGGTGCCGCACAGGTGACACGTGGCCACCGTCCACTGCAGCTGCCCCCTGAGTGCTCTAGACAGTGGAAGGCTGGAGCACGATCTTAGCATCAAATCCCGAGGGAAGGCCTCTTCTATAGGCAGGATTTGAACTTGCTTTGAAGAGAGACTAGGATTTGGATAAAGGGAGAGAGGGAGGAAGACATGTCCACTGAGGAAACATTATGAGTGAAAGTGCAGGTGGTGGACCCCGAGGTACGAAGGTAGAGAGGTGCGAGGAGTGGGTGACAGCTCGAGGACCCTGGTAATTCTGGAGGGGTCGACTTCGTTCCTAGAGAGTTGTGATCGTATCCTCGTGAGTTGGGTGTCTCTGTCAGAGGCAGTTACTAGCCTGGCCATGTCACTTGCAGGGGCTGGACAGTCTGGGCAGGACGCCTATGACAGGTTGTGTCTGTAAAGAATTACTGCTTTTCCCTGTGTCCACCTTGAAGGAGGGTCCACTTGTGCCCTCCTTTCTTCTTTCCCGTTCTACCGGTGATGCCAGTGTGTGGGTGAGGAGGGGAGGATGTAGCTATAGGAAAGGCCGCTTGGCTTCTGGGGACCCTCAGTGACCCAGCAGGTTGGCAGGTGGGAGGGCTCGGTGTCTAGAGGGTGGGGCAGGAGGAGGAGGAAGAAGGGGCCCTCCAGGGGTGCCTTTGACAGTGGTGGGGCCATCCTACACACAAGATGCTTGTGCAAGAGGGTGAATGGGCTCCTCGCTGAGCAATGTACCCCAGGGCTGGCTCCATCCAGAGGATGAGCCCTTTGCCTGACTTGCTAAAAGGGGTCTTGTGGGTTAGCGTGGGCCTCGGGTTCCCTGCTTTAAAGCTGTCTGAACAGAATTAAATAGTGATTGCAGGGGCACCTGGGTGGCTCAGTCGGTTAAGCATCTGACTTTGGCTCAGGTCATGATCTTGTGGTTCCTGAGTTCGAGTCCTGCATCGGGTTCTGTGCTGACAGCTTGGAGCCTGGAGCTTGCTTCAGTTTCTGTGTCTCCCTCTCTCTCTACCCCTCCCCTGCTCACGCTGTGTCTCTCTCTCTCTCTCTCTCAAAAATAAATAAACATTAAAAAAAATAGTGATTGCATCTTAGGCTCTCAGATATATGGATACACATGGCCTGGTTTGTGTGAACTGTCCTAGCACTTGATAAGTAATAATCATAGTAACTTTAACCCTCTCTGTGTGGCATGTGTGTGTGTATATGTGCATATCTAGATGTATATACATGCACACAATACATGTCTCACACAAAGCATTTTTCAAGCATCTCGTTAGGTGGGATGGCGTTAAGGAAATCATCAGAGCACGTTGAGACACCTGAGATTAGTCGTGGTAGGAAGTCACCTCTAAGGCTGATGAGCAAGGGGAAGAAGGGGTGCTTCTGGAACCTGGTGGGGGCTGGGGCAGTGGAAGAGGCAGCCTTGTCAGAACAGGCAGCCCGAGCAGAGGCCCGTGGGAGAAACACTTCACTGCTTACTCCTCTGCTTCCAGGTCGCCTGCTCACATTGCTTGCAGGTGGAACCCAGTCCCAGGGCCTCTGGTAGGGCCCCTCCTTCCTGCCAGCCGCAGTGATGCAGCATGTAGGGGTCAGCCTTCCAGGGCACAGAGCAGGCAGGGGACGGACAGCATGGATTGAGAGGGTAGGATGGGCCAGTGGCAGATTATTAGAGCTCTGTGTTATCTTTTCTCGAGGTTAGGAATATTACCCCCATTTTGCAGATGAGGAGACTGAGCTCACATGATTTTCCTCAGAACTACCTGGCCATTAATGCAGAACTAACCTTGGAACCCGGACCTGCCTTGCGCTAAAGTGTGTAATCTTTAATGGGTCCTGTATAGTTCATTCTGGAAGCATATATGCTTGAGAGTGTTTCTGGGTCACCCCAGGACCTGGGCAGGGCATGAGTAGAGTCCATGTTGTTGTTTGAAGAGCCTGTCATATCTCTAAGAGTAAACTCACAAGAAGAACAAAGCGGTAGCTATGCAGTTGCAATTGGCCAGGTTGTCTCTTCACTGAAGATGATGTCTGACACTTGCTGGGACCCCCATACATTGATGTATGTTGTAGTAAAAATGTGTAGGAGAGGAAGGCATGATTGCTGAGAATCTTTCTTATAATGGATGACAGGCCCTGATGATGGTTTGTCTCTGTCTCTCTCTCTGGCTTGGCCATTCTGGTTACTGTTAACGCCTCTTCTGTCTTCACAGTCGCCAGTCAAGTGTTTGACGTTGAAGTTGTGGACATCAACGCAACAAACATGACCCTGACCTGGAAAATCAATGATAACGAGTCGTCCTCTGTCTATACCTACAAGATACAAGTCACTGGGGAGACAGATTCCTTCACCCTCCATGTCAATGAGACTCAGGTCGTCATTACTTCGCTCAACTCGAGTACCTTGTACAACATCACGGTGCATCCTTTCCTTGGCAACAGTTCCGAGGGCGTGCCGGGTTTTCTCCAAGTGTACACCCGTGAGTTCACTCATTGTTTTGCTGACCTCTCTCACCTGCCTGCTCTGTGCCAGGCCCAGGTACGAGACAAAGCTTTGTCCCTACCCTCGAGGAAAACACAGCTCAGTGTGTGAGCCCACAGGGACTCTAACCTCCTTCCAGATGTGCACCGTTGTAACGATGATCGTTGACTGACCCACCCCACGTGCTGAACATGGTGTACATGCTTTCCTGGCACTGTCTTCTTTTTATTTTACTTTTTTACACTTCTAAATTTTATTTTGTGTGTGTGTGTGTGTGTGTGTGTGTGTGTGAGAGAGAGAGAGAGAGAGAGAGAGAGAGAGAGAGAGAGAGAAAGCGAGCATGTGAGCACGGGAAGAACAGAAAGAGGGGGGAGAAAGAATCCCAAACAGGCTCCATGCTGTCAGCACAGAGCCCAATGTAGGGCTTGATCCCATGAACCATGAGATCATGACCTGAGCCTAAATCAAGAGTTGGTCCCTGAACCGACTGAGCTGCCCAGGAGCCCCTCCTTGCACTGTCTTATGTAGTGTTCACAGACCTGTGACATGGTTGGAATTAGCCTTATTTTATGAATCCGGGAGCCGTGGCTGAGAGAGGTGCTGTAGGGAGGTGTTACACACGTAGCAGAGGTAGGATTCAACAGCTGGGCTGACTCCAGCCTGTGCTTGTAATGACCATTCATTCTAGCATGGTAGAGGCAAAATGATGCACGGAGACAAAAAGAACCTGGTTATTCACGTCCCTCTGTCTTTTGGATACTGACATTATAATGAAGCAGGGCACAGATGTATCTCACCCTTTCTTTGCTTACCTGTGCTTTAAAGAGAAGATGACAGGCAGCAAATAAAAAGCTTCCTGTTCCAGGGCACCTGGGTGGCTCGGTCAGTTAAGTGTCTGACTTCGGCTCAGGTCATGATCTCACAGTTCGTGGGTTCGAGCCCTGCACTGGGGTTTGTGCCGAGCCTGGAGCTTGCTTTGGATTCTCTGCCTTCCTGTCTCTCTGCCCCTCCCCCACTTGCGCGCGCGCTCTCTCTCTGTCTCTCTCTGTCTCTCAAAAATAAACATTAAAAAAAGATGCTTTCTGTTCCAAAGAAGGTCCGAGAATTAAAGTAAAGCAATAATGGTATACCAGTAGTACATAGTATAACAGTATCAGTATCGTACCTTACCAGGCGCTTTATGGGTATTGCGATGGCCTCCATGGTAGGTATTAGGAACCCTGTTTGACAAATAAGGAGGCTGCAGCCCCACCCAGCCGAATGATTTGCCCAAGGGCGCAAAGTGGCAGAGCAGAGACGTGGGTCCCAGGGATGCCTGGCTCTGGACCCAGGGTTCGTTTCACAGAATGCTTCACTTGGGTGTCTGTTGTTTGCTAGGAAGCGCACCTTAGGCACCTTTACAAATGTCTTCTGGACTGGCTCTTTGGGGGTAAGTGGAATCTGGTTTCCCTTCCTCACCTTCTACACTTTTACTCTTCAGTCCCTTTATTAGTTCAGATTAGGTTTGGCTGTGAGTAACAAAAAAACTTCCCAAGTATGCACGGCGTAAACAAAACAGGAGTTTGTTTCTTTGTCCTTGTAGAAGCAGCACCAGTGCTAGGCAGGACGGGATGGAGGAGTGTTAGCCAGGGCTCCGTGGCAGGAAACAGAAGCTTTTTACGAGCTTTTTTCAGCCCAAAGGAACTCGATCCTGGGAGCCGAGGGTTTGCAGAGTTATTGGGAGGGCTGGTGTGTTATTTTGCCAGGGCGGCTGTTGTAAGTACCACAGACTGCAGAGCTTAAACAACAGAAATTTATTTTCTCACAGTTCTGGAGGCAAGAAGTTTGAGATCAAAGTGATGAACGGTTGGGTTCCTCTGAGGCCTCTCTCCTTGGCTGGAAGGTGGCTGTCTTCTCCCCGTGTCTTCGCGTGGTTGTCCTTTGGTCTGTGCATGACTGTGTCCTAATCTCCTCTTCTTACCAGGACACCAGTCATATACTGGATTAGGACCTACTCTAATGACCTTGTTTTACCGTAATCACCTCTTTAAAGGCCCTGTCTTTAAAGGTGCTTTAAAGCACCTTCTGAGGTACTGGGTGTTAGAGCTCCAACATATGAATTTTGAGGGGATATGATTCAACTCTTAACAGCTGGGGGAGCAGGCTTTAGGCTGGGACCCAGGAATGGCTCCCACACTAAGGGGTGCAGTTTTGTCACAGTCTGCAACCCCCACTGTAGGTGTTGGCTCCAGAAATATATGTTCTGAGCTGTAATCCGGGGATCAGGAAGCCATAGGTGCCACCACAGCCACCGTACCCGTTCTGGAGCTAGGCGGCCTGAACTCTGGGTATTGCATCTACATTCCAGCTACAAGGAGGAGGAAGGGCAGAAGGTAGTGCTCCATGCGTTCATGATACTTCCTAAAAGTCATACGGTACTTCTGCTCACATCCTATTGACCAGAGCTCAGCCACATGGCTAATCTAGCAGCAAAGGAGGCTGGGAAATATAGTCTTTACTTCTGACAGCCAGGTACACAGCTAAAAATCTGGGGTTGTATGACTAAGGGAAAAGCCAGGTAAGGAATGGGTTTTAGGGGTCAACAGCAGCCTCTACTGCATGTTTCTAAACAGAGGTTCTGGGAGGCCTAATAATATATTTGAGATAAAGCAGCCAGCAGCAGCCAAGGTCCTACCCCAGAGTGTTAGCTCGTGCCCACGTGGGTTCACCCCTCCTCTCATTTCCAGTGAATGACTTTGTACAACCTAAGCATGCAGTTTCTATGCTCTTGTAGCCAACTGTTTTCTCAGTAGCCAAAAATACCAGTTGCTAAGGGCATTGTAGGTGATAATACAAGGAAGAGAGAAAGGTCGGATGTCCCAAGTGTGCATATAATCTCAGTGTAAATATTTTGTGAGGTTCAGTCACCCTGTCTTCTGTAGAACCAGGCTCTAAATCTAGTTGTTTACTCTCTTCCCACAGCCCCCCGTCCAGTTTCCGACTTTCGAGTGACGAGTGTCAGCACAAGGGAAATTGGCTTAGCTTGGAGCAGCAATGACGCAGATTTCTTCAAGATACTTACCACAGAGGAAGGAGCTGGAAAATCTCCGCTGGAAACAGCCACCCAAAACCAAAGTATTGTCATTGGTGGCTTATACCCTGGAACCAAGTATCGTTTTGAAATATTTCCACAAGGACCAAATGGGACTGAAGGGGAGTCCCAGACGGTTTACAATAGAACTGGTAAGCAAATAGGCTGTGTTTTCTGTAAAACAGTGGTGTTTCTTAAAGGAAATCAGTATAATTTATAATGCCAGGTTTTCCAAATACTGCTTTTAATTATCTAATGAAAATCTTAAAAACATTTATAATGACAGTAATGCATATTCATTATGTAAAATACATAGACAAGCAAAAGAAAATCACATAGTAAACTATCAACCAGAAATAATCACTGGTAACTTTTGGCATATTTTTGATGTATGAGACAATCGATGATAACTTTTCTAATTTTAAATATGTGCCTATATTTTATTTATTTATTTATTTATTTATTTATTTATTTATTTATTTAGAGTGGGGAAGGGGCAGAGGGAGAGAGAAGTTGTGGGGTTCCATCACATGAATCATGAGATAATGACCTGAGCCGAAATCAAGAGTCAGATGCTCAACTGACTGAGCCACTCAGGCACCCCTATATATTTTTTCTTTTACAAACATTGAAGTCATCCTATTCATGTGGTTTTATAATCTGCTTCTTACCACATATCAGCTTATTATGAGTGTTCTTCCCTGCCAGTATAAATATTTCTACAGGATAATTTTAATATCTTCCTGGCATTCCATTGTCTAAATCGGGTCAACAGATAATAATGGCCTATGGGCCACATCTGGCCATTGCCTGTTTTCATAAATAAAGTTTTATTAGAACACAACCATGCTTATGTGTTTATATACTATCTATAACTGCTTTTGTGCTAGAAATGAGCAGTTGCAATAGAAAATATATGGCCCACAATATGTAAAATATTTATTCTGTGTCCCTTAAAGGAAAACTTAGTTGACTTGTGGGCTAGATCATTGTTACCCAAAGTGTGATCCAGGGATCTCTGAGGGTCCCCTAGATTCTTTCAAGGAGTTGATGAGTTGTTATTATTATTATCATACTGCTTCTAAAGTGTTATTTGGCTTTTTTAATCTTATTCTCTCATGATGAGTGTATAATGGAGCTTTCCAGATGCTATATGACAAGGGATGACATCGTCACTCTGATGGCTAATGGAATGTATGCTTGTGTATTCTTATGTTTTAAAAACTCTTCATTTTTTATTTCTTTAAAAAATTTTTTGGGTGTTTATTTACTTTTGAGAGAGAGAGAGAGAGAGAGAGTGAGCGAGCGAGCAAGCATGAGCAGGGGAGGGGCAGAGAGGGATAGAGACACAAAATCTGAAGTAGGCTCAAGGCTCTGAGCTAGATGTGGGGCTCCAACTCATGAACCGTGAGATCATGACCTGAGCCCAAGTCGGAAGCTTAACCAACTGAGCCACCCAGACGCCCCTTCATTTTTTATTTCTAATACAGTAAATATAAATATAGCCTACATAAATAAAAATTCTCTCTTAAGGAGGTAAAGGGGTCCTGAGATTCAAAAGTTTAAGAACCAATCATATGGATGTATTGTAAATTATTCAAGTACTCCCCTATTGTTGGAAAAGTAGATTGTAGATTATATACAGTCTTTCATAAACAGCATTATTCTTTGAGGCTAAGTGATCTTGATAAAATTATTTCATCAAAACAATTTAATGTTCATTACTGTTGTTTTTAAAATTTGAAACACGTTTTTTGGGAAAGCTTGGTAAACATACACTATTCCTTGAGCTTTGATTGCAAGAGAATTAATCTTTTATATAGAAGGGAAGAATAAAAAAATGAGGCCTAATTCCTTTAGGCACACATGAAATCATTTGGGCTTTTGAGATTCTCCTTGTGTAGGTTTCTTCAACTCTGTTGGTTGGGTGAAGGCATTGATAGTTCCTTGCAAGGTTTGTTTCCAAAATAACGGACTGCTAAAGTACATTCCTTAGATGAAATGCAGTAATTCCATTTCAAGTCTGAATTTTATTTTTTTATTAAAAAAATGTTTTTAATGTTTATTTATCTTTGAGAGAGACAGAGCATGAGTGGTGGAAGGGCAGAGAGAGAGGGAGACACAGAATCTGAAGCAGGCTCCAGGCTCTGAGCTGTCAGCACAGAGCTTGACGCGGGGCTTGAACCCATGAACTCTGAGGTCATGACTTGAGCCGAAGTCAGATGCTTTGCTGACTGAGCCACCCAGGCGCCCCTCAAGTCTGAATTTTAGATTAGACTGTTGCAATGGCATCTTAACGTCAACGTATATTTCTGTTTTTCTTTTGAGAATGTTGCTACCATGAGGATTACCGTGGTGGGGGACACTTGATATTGTGTGACTTGCCAATGCCCAGAACTTAATGTGATAATAGCTTAATATATTGGGGGTCTACAAAGTGCTGGGCTCTCATCTTTTATTTAAAAATTTTTGTCATAACTTCACGAGGTAGGCACTGTTAGCATCTCTGTTTTCCAGAGCAGGAAATGGGAGTTCTGTGAGCTTTATAACTGGGCCCAGAGTGACAAAGGAGTGAACTGACCTCTGGCTTTGAAGAATGAGGTCTCAAGCAGAGTATGGACTGATGGTCAGCTGCAAAGCAATTTAGGCCTATTCGTTGAGGAGAAGTTACATCTCTTGTACTGTAACCTCTAATTGAGTCCCATTGAATGGGAATCATGAAGAGTTGTGATAAGGCACTAATCTCTTCGGGGATTATCATTCTATGGTTGAACAACTTCCATTATTATTAAAGTCAGTATAACAGCATTAAAGGCAATTTTGAGGAAGGGAAACAAATGCTATATGATTCAGCAGTTCCAATTCTACGTGTGTGTGTGTGTGTGTGTGTGTGTGTGTGTATGTTTGTATACATATGTTTATATGTGTATATGTATGTATATGTATTTATATGATATTTATATTTCCCAAAGGATTGAAAGCAGAGACTCGATCAGTTATCTGTATACCAGTGTTCATGGTAGCACGATTTACATCAGCCAAGAGTAGAAGCAGTCAAGTGTCCAGAGAGCAGTGGATAGACAAAACGTGGTATATCCACACAATAGAATATTATTCAGCCATAAAAATGAATGAAATTCTGATACCCACTGCATGGATGAACCTCAAAACATTATGCTACGTGAAAGAAGCTAGACACAGAAGGACAACTATTGTATGATTCTACTTACCTGAGGTTCTTGAAATAGGCAAGTTCATAGCGGCCAAAGGAGAACAGAGGCTACCAGGGAGGGAAGTGTGGGGAGTTGCTGCTTAAGTGGAACAGAATCTGTGTTGGGGGTGATGAAATATTTTGGGTATAGATAGTGATGATAGTGTCACAAAATTGTGAATGTATTTAATGCCTCTGAGTTGTACATTTACAAATGGTTAAAATTATAGATATGGATATTTTACCACCATAGAAAGGAAGGGAAACAAGAAGAACTCTGCCTTCTAACCCCGCTGAATTCCTTTCACATCTGTGTCCACAGTCATAGGTTTTGTTTACATCGTTGTAATTATTATACAAATAATTGTATTTTGTATTTCAACTATTTTTTTTTTAACTCAGTGTATATTGTAGCCTCCCTCCCATAGTATGTATGGTCTTTATGTTTTTAGTGGCTGCAGGATGTTTCATTATATAGCCAGATCACAGTTTATAGAGCCCTTCTCTTTTTATGGAATATTTAGGTTATTTCTATTTTTTTTTTTACGTTTATAGATAATGATGTACTTTTTTCTTTTTTTGAAGTTTATTTTGAGAGAGAGAGAGAGAGAGAAAGAGAGAGAGAGAGAATGCATGTGGGAGGGGTAGAGAATCTCAAGCAGGCTCCATGTGGCGAGCATGGAGCCTGACGCGGGGCTTGAACCCTTGAACCCTGAGATCACGACCTGAACTAAGATCAAGATTTGGATGCTCAACTGACTGAGCCACCCAGATAATGGCGTCCTTTTATGGCCTTTTGTCTGTGGAATCCCTGTGACATCAGGAATCTGGTGGTAGGGAAAGAAGACTCTCAAAGCTCCCTACCTTTACAGAGGAGGCACTTAAAAAAAAATTTTTTTTTGGAAGAGAGTACATGTGTGTGGTACATGCATGTAAAACACACACACACACACGCACACACACGCACACACACACACACAGGGTTTTACAGTGAAAATATTTCCCTCCTTTGTCCCCTCACTCAGTTCCTCTCACGAGAGGGGACTTGGGTTCCCAGGTAAAGAGAAATGTTTTGAAAGCAAGGGCAGAAAAGTAGTAGCTTATATGGTTATTTCTGGGCCTCGATCTGTGCATGCACATTACAGCTGGTTCGGTGTGTAGAGGTGAGATGCGGGGGAGCAGGGTACCCCGAGTACCCCTGTGGGAGAGTTCTCTTCTGACCCCAGCTGGGAGGGTGGTTGGGGTGTGTGTGTACGTGTGTTTTCCCTTCTCCACCCTGGCCTTGAATACTCTCAACCTAGCAAACGTCAGCTGTCCATTTCAGTTTTTCTTTTTGGTATATGCCTGTGTTACAGGAAAACGTTTTCTTTTCAGGGAGTTAGATTAAACACTCACACATCCACACACACGCCCACCTACCCACACACACATACACACCCCCACACACACCAAACTATTTATTGAGCTGTAATATACATATTGAAAACACACACGTCGTAAGTGCATAGTCTGATGCATTTTCACCAACTGAACCCATCTGGTCATCAGCACTCAGATCAGGAATCTGAATAAGACCTCCACCCCAGAAGACCCCCAAAGGGGGCGTTTTTATGACAAAAGCGAAAGACCAGAGAACCCACAGGACAGATTGGTAAGCTTGCTCATCTGTGTCACGGAAGAGCCAAAATTCTCGAAAGACAGGAGTGTGCGTGTTTCTCGCTTGCTTTGGAGTTTGCCCTCTGTGAACTCGTCTGAGACTTTGCTGGCAAAAGAGCAAGTTCTCTGGACACTTTGCAATAAAGCTGGGTGTTAAGATGGTCCTTGGCACTTCCTTTGTACCTCCTTTCCTCCCACCAGATCCCAGTGCCGTCTTTGACATCCGCGTGTTCCACGTCACCACAACCGGGATGGAGTTGGAGTGGCAGAGTACGGACAATGCTTCCGAATACACCTACCACCTAGTTATACAGTCCGAGCGCGGCTCTGACAAGATAAACACTTCTCGCAAAGAGATCACTCTCAGGGGTTTGGTTCCAGGCACCTTATATAACATCACGATCTTTCCAGAGGTGAACCACATCCAGGGGGAGCCCAGCTCCACGGCTCAGTACACATGTAAGTCTCTTAAGGACACCCTGGTAAGTGGTGTTCTTTCTGATTCTCCTGGAGGGTGGGAAGCAAGCATTGGTTACACGGTGAGGTAAGTGGCCATTGTGTCTCGGGGCTCCAGGTAGAATCTGAAGCTGCTTAAGCTGAAAACATTGGCCTCCGCAAAGGTTCTGGTGTTCTCTTGGGGCATTGGTGCTGAGCTTCTAAGGAATTGTCCTTAGAAGCAGAAAGATCCGATAAACATGGACAACATAATTATTCCATTCATTCCTTGGGAATACGGACTAGAGGAGAGTCACCTTGTCTTGGTGACATTAGAAGATACTGCTCAAATGGGGAGCTTTGCTTGCAGAGTAGTAAGGAAGGCGTCTTGCTAATGTTTGATCTAACTATATGGTACAGATAGATGGTAGTTTGTATTATCTTTTTCGCATATATTTTCTCTTTCATTAATCAGATTTCCAAAACAGATAGGAAATTATATCTGGAAAATGTATTTCAGATAAACTTAAAAAAGAAGCCTGGAAAATGAATTCTTTTGAGATTTAATCTGTATAATTATTTTCTGAATGTCTTTTTGGGAAGCCTTGTGTATTTTGAGTCAGCAAATGTTAGCTTTATTTATTCTTTCCTCAAAGGAGCCAGGCTATTTCTAATTGTTAAAAAAAATTTTTTTTTATTGTTTATTTTAGAGAGAGAGAGAGAGAGAGCAAGCACAAGTGGGGGAGGGGCAGAGAGAGAGGGAGACACAGAATCTGAAGCAGGGTCCAGGCTCCAAGTTGTCAGCACAGAGCCCGACATGGGGCTCGAACCCACGAACCGTGATATCCTGACCTGAGCCAAAGTCGAACACTTAACCGACTGAGCCACCCAGACACCCAGGAGCCAGGCTGTTTTTAGATGCAGTAAATAAAATAGTCCTGGAATTCAAGGCTTATCCGTGCCTTTTTTTTTTTTTTTTTTTTTTTAAACTAAGGGCCCAGCAATGTAGCCAACATTGAAGTAAATACCAGCACCACAGAAGCAACCGTAAATTGGCAGAACTTTGATGAAGCTTCTCCCAGGTATACCTACCACCTTTATATCGGGAAGGATGGAAATTTCAGCCAAGCAACACGACTAGTCACAGACATTGGCGTCACCTATGCTACCGTCACTGAGTTAATACCTGGCTCGTCATACACAGTGGAGATCTTCACCCAAGTGGGAAATGTCACCACGCCACTGGCATCTGGCAGGCAGTCATTCTGTACAGGTGAGTAGCCTCAGGTGCCTCCTGCACTTTTTCCTGTGTGGTGCTGACCTTGCAGGTGGGTCCTCTGCAGGCTTTAGTTTATTAGGTTTCGGGTCGTGTGTGGTAACAGACCCTGGACTCTCCCAGAAAGCCCATTAGCTTAGTAGGGCTGTCTTGTCCTCCTCATTTATTCATCCAGCAGATATTTATGCAACACTTACTATACGCCAGGCGCTGTTAAGTGACACCCCCAAGTCTCTGCCTTCCTGGAACTTCGATTCTGGTGGAGAAGACAGACAGATAATAAGTCATTAGATGATGATTACTGCTAGGAAGAGGGAAAAGAACAGAGAAGGGGGAGAGGAGATGTTTATGTAGGATGCCCTGGGAAGGCCTCAGTGAAAAAGTGACTGTTGAGCAGAGACCTGAAGGAAGTGAAGGAGCCGGCCAGATGGCTGTCAGGGTGTAGAGCATCATAGGCAGAGGAAAGGCCAGTGCAAAGGCCCTGAGGCTGGAGTATGCCTGCTGTGTTGAAGGAAGAGCAGGAGGCCAGGATGGCAGGAGTGGACCAATGGGAGCAAGAGGGTGATGGGTAGGTGGTGCGGCCCCGGGAGGTGACGGGCTAGGAGAGGGATGCCATTCAGGCTTGTGGTTCATGATTTGGCTTTCCCACTGAAGAAGATTGAAAAGGATATTGTTAAAATGGATGCTCAGCCTTTTTGCCTTTCTCAGTCCTTATCTCTCAGTGTAAAAAGTGCTATAAAGAGAAAGGTAGCCCTGTGTTTAACCTAAGGAGCTTTCAGAGAGCAACCCAGGGAGTGTTCTACAGATGGCTGTGAGTACTTGGGCTCACGGGTCTGATGGGGGCACCTTTGTCACCCTGGCGCCCGTGCACCACCTTATTCTTCCCCCTCTTTGTACCTACCTCTTTCCTTGCTTAGACCAAGCTGCTCAGGTGTGTTCAGGCCGATTTGGAAGCCGAGGGCTGTCATCGGATCAGCCTCCCTGGTAGCGTAGGAGCTGGCACTTTGATGACCTCTGACCTTTCAGGTGGAGCTGCTAAAGAAATCCCTGTAGCTCCGAGTCACCCCTGCTCCTCGGGCCCCGTCCACCTGGTCTAGAAGCTGATCTTTGGGATTTGGGTGGCTTCTGCTGCCGAGACTTACCCTCGCTGTAATTATTGCAGTCTAGAGCAAGAGAAAAATACATACGAGCATTTATGCCTGGGGGTGGCTGGAACAGGGGCTGTGGGGGTAGCGGTGTGTTGGGCGGGTTACTTTCCCAGGCCTCTGGCGGAGCATGTGGGAGCTGTTAATGGGTGGTTCATTAATGCTTTTCCTGCCTTAAAATACTGCAGCACTGAAGCAGTGATAGTATTCTGCCCCCAGCACCTTAGTACAGAGCTCTCTATTTACAGCAGTTTAGGGTCGGCCATCAACAAAACTCTATTGGTCCTCAGACAGGTAGAGACAGACAACACACCATTTGAAAGATGAAGAAACTGATCCCATTTACTATTGATTATTCCACATGTTGTGTGTATACAAAATGCCCTGGACTTGGATTCAGGAAACCCAGGGTCCAGTTTTGGCTTTGTTGCCTAGCAACCAGGTCATCTTCAGCAACTTACGCAACCTCTCGAAGCCTCAGTTGATTCATCGGCAGAGTGGGGCAGTATTAACCCTACCTCTTCCAGAAGGATTGTCAGGAGGGCCCCAGAATGAAGGAGTTGCTGCCTCCATACTGTTATGATATCGCTAGCTCTCGCAGAGCCCCGTTCTCTTCCAGGGTGGTGATTGACAGCCACTTTCACAGAATCCTCATACAGTCCTGCTGCTGAGGCTCGGTTGGGTAACCGGCCCAGGGTCACACAGTTCAGTAATGCCTGGTTCAACGTCAGCCTCTGCGTCCTCTACCATTCTGCACGGCTGTCTCCTCATCACAGATGAGCCGGGATTCGACTGCCCTCTAAGTGCCGGCGTTTGCAAAGGCACCCGTCCCGGACTCTGATGATGTGCTGTGCTTCCCTTGCAGATCCTGCACCAGTAGCCTCCTTCCGCTGCGAGGTGGTCCCCAAAGAGCCAACCTTGATTCTCAAGTGGGTCTGCCCTCCCGGCACCAACACAGGCTTCGGGCTGGAGATCAGCAGAGGGGCTTGGAAAAATGTGACAGACCTGGAGAGCTGCTCCTCGGAGAACGGCACAGAGTACTGGACGAATGTCACATATTTGAATTTTTCTACCTCCTACAACATCAGCATCACTGCCTTGTCCTGTAACAAGACGGCACCTCCCACCCAAAACACCTGCCTCACTGGCATCACAGGTGGGCTTTGTGGTCCACCCCTGGAGAACGCTGACCCAGCGGGTCTGCACGTGTGGCCTAGAAATCCGTATTTCTTTTGAAATTTCTGCTAAAATATATATATTTTTAACTTTATTTATTTATTTTGAGAGACAGAGACAGAATGAGAGGGGGAGGGGCAAGCAGAGAGGGGGAGAGAGAGAATCCTAAGTAGGCTCCGCCCCACCAGTACAGAGCCAGACATAGGGCTCGAACCCACGAAACCATGAGATCGTGACCTGAGTTGAAACCAAGAGTCGGGCACTTCACTGACTGAGCCACCCAGGCGCCCCTAAAATATTTGTTTCTGCTGGCATAGACCGTTAACCCAAATCTGTAGAAATCAAGTCTTGAAGAGCAGGGTAAGAGAGACTCATTTTTAATCCCGAAAGTTTCCTTTGCTTTACAGAATAATTCGCTGCCACATTTTCTTTTAGGTAGTGAGTTCCTTTATTACATTACATGAGAAAAGCATTTTCATAGAAATATTCAAATGTACACAGAAGTAGAGGCAAGCATAAAGAAACCCACATAGCCATCATCGCCCAGTTAAATATTTGTCGGAGTTTGACCAGTCTTCTTTCATTTATACCCCCCTCCTCCCTGATTGGATTACTTTGAAACCAGTCCTCATCATTCTATAATTTTATTTATAAATACTTTAAGAAGTATTTCTCCAAGATAGGGGCTCCTTTCCCCTTTCTTTCAGACATAACCATATTGCCATTACCATTGCACTGAAAAATTGAACAGTACTTTTATTCACTATTATCATATATTCGGTCAAGATTCTTATTTCCCTGGAATCCATATTGATAAGCTCTCTGGCTGTTTTGGAGAGTGGGGGGTCACTCACTGCACAGGGGATTCCCCCTAGTTAGACTTTTCAGGCTCATCGTTCTTATTTCTTTGGAAGAAAGTTGCTTCTTATATCTTTGCTTCGTTTTTATCTGTCTTGCTCGCCATGTCTTTGCCAATGTTATGTCTTAGATCAGCCTGGCGGGTTGGTTTTGCTTTGTGCTTTTCAACCCCTGGATGTGTTTCCTTTAGGATATCAGAATGTTTCTGGACAATTTCCAAAGAATTCGTGGTTGACATAGTAAGAGAAAAAGGCCTCTTATTACAGGGACACTGACTTGAAAAGTGGTGGAGGGGTTCTGTGGACAGAGTGTTGGATTTAGACAGGCCAACCTGGGTTTGATTCTAAGTTCTGCCTTGTATTAGCTGTGCGATCTCAGAGAAGCTGCGTAACCCCTATGAGCCTTGTTTTTCTTCGTTATAAAAAGGGAAAGTAAGACTAGCTTTCAGGACTGTTAAACAAATTAGATGAGGTAATTTGTATGGAAGGCCACTTGACAGCGGCCATGTATGGCTGCTCAGGTTGTGCAGCACACAATTACAGGGGATACCATTCATATGGACTACAGTGTGCACAGGGCTCCTTGGAGTTGTGTAGTCCACACTGTAGAGGGTGGCCCTGGGTCACACTCCTTTGGGTTTCTGCAGCACTCTAGAACATAATGGAAATAATGAACCTTTTTGTAGTTCTCTTTTATCACGTCATCTCTTGAGCTGCTGAGGAACATCAGCCACATCTGATTTGGTATCTCTGGGGCTACGCTCAGTGCCTGGTGAAGAGAAGGAACTTGTCGGAAGTAGTTTCTGAGCCTGAACAGTTTGGTAGGGTTGGATAATGACCACTTACTTAGTCCAGGGATTCTCTTACTTTTTATTCTGTAGCTCTCCCTTTCCTCAGATGAATTTTCATATACAAATTTAACATGTCTTTTATTTACTGGAAGAGCGGAGCTGCAATTTCCCCAGGAGAGGTAGGAAGCGTTGGTGGGATGGGTAAATCTGGGGGAATTGAAGTGATGGTCTTTTAAGCAACATTTGTTAGTTGCACCGTGTGTGCCTGGGGTTAAGGGACACCGGTGAGTAAGGCAGACGGGGCCCCTGGAGCATAGGATTCAGATAAGCAGAGAGAGGGAAAGCGTTTCCAGTCTTGCAGGTAGATGAGTTAGCCTGCCACCCACAGTCTAGTCCTCTCTGGGCAGCTCAAAGGCAGAGCGCTGGGGGGAATCCTGGGAGCCTGTGTTAGGAAGTCCGGCCAGGCGGTTGACGATTAGACCTGGGAACGGCGCCTCCAAGCGGTCACTGCTGTCAGTTACTTGAGTGGTTGCCGAAGCCTGGTTCGGAGCTGCACGGCCCGGTAGAAAATGTGAGTCTCCTGCAGAATTTAACCTTTTTTAGGAGCTGCGTTAAAAAAGGTAAGAAGGAACAGCTGGCATTGATTTCAATCACATTTTATTGAACTATGTTGAAAACATTATCCTTTCACTGGGTGAAGTAATTTGTGTGATCTGTGTGAAGTCGATTACTGATGAGATACTTTGCATTCTTTTTTCGTGCTAAGTCTTTGACGTCCAGTCCGTGTTTCATGTGTGTGGCTCATCCGAGTTTGGGCTGGTCATATTTTCGGAGCTCAACTGTTCCGGGTGGCTGGCGGCTGCCGTGCTGGCCAGCGGCACGTGTGGGAGCCTCGCGGTGGTGTTTTTGTTCAGCTTTCTCAGCCTCCTGGAATCTTGACACACTAATGAAAACACTCAAACTATACGTGGGAGACAAATTTAGGTAGAGTGCATGTGTGTATGGTGTGTGTGTGTGTGTGTGTGTGTGTGTGTGTGTGTAGAAGGATCATCTTTAATTCAGCATTTTCTTCTTTTGTGTTCATCCGGAGGGTGACCTCACAAGCTCAGCTCAGAAAGGGGAGGCACATCATCATGAGGGTCACGCGTGGGACGTTCCTGTGTGCACTTTTCTGGTTTCTAGGAAGAGGGTCGGTCGGGTTTCTCTGGTTGGCATTTTAAACCAACTCAGGCAAAAATGAGGACTTCAGTGTGAAGGATGTGGAACAGGAACACAGCCAGGTCTCAGGAGAAAGTGCCTTCTCTCCATTGCAGCTTTGCTTCCCTCTGGGTATCTGTTCTGTTCCATCATGGTCCTCAGCAACCAAGCCATCGGGTGCCGTGTCCACGCAGTGGGCAGGTGCTGCGGACAGCTCCCTCCTTGAGTTCCAGCCACACAGGCCTTTTATCTGTTGCTCTCCTCCTGCCCTGCTTTTCAGGTACGGCACCTGCCTCCTCTGGGTCAGAAGGGGCTGGGGAAACATAGGAGAGAGAGGTTGTTTTCAACTAGCAAGTTTGCTGGGAGCTTTCTCCAGGCATGTGGCGGGGCACGCTGGAGGTGCCATTGTGAGCTGGGGGATCTGCCAGCTCTGCCTTCCACTGCCCTTCCCTGCCCCTTGCTCTGGATGAGCCCAGCACACCACTCCCACAGCAAGGACAGGACTTGAGGGCATGGTAGCAAATGCCTCCTTAATCATTTTGTTCTTTTTCTTTTTTTTTTATATATTTCTTATTTTGAGAGAGAGAGAGAGAGATCGAGAATGAGCACGAACAGGGGAGGGGCAGAGAGAGAGGGAGACACAGAATCCGAAGCAGGCTCCAGGCTGTCAGCACAGAGCCCGATGCGGGGCTCGAACCCATGAACCACGAGTTCATGACCTGAGCCGAAGTCAGATGCTTAACCAACTGACCCACCCAGGCACCCCTCTTCTTTGATTTTAAATGGTGGGTGATCATGTTTTGTTTCGTTCTGTTTCAGATCCCCCTTCTCCAGACGGATCCCCGAATATTACATCCATCAGTCACAATTCGGTAAAAGTTGAGTTCAGTGGGTTTGAAGCCAGCCACGGACCCATCAAAGCTTATGCGCTCATTCTCACCACTGGGGACGGTAAGGAGGGGTCAGTTACGGGTTAAACAGCCAGTGAGCTGTGTCATGACCGGGTGCCATTCCTGTGCCCACTGAGGCACATTAGAGCTACAAATACGTGTCTGTTTTTACACTGTAGCCCACGCTTTGGCACTGAGAAGCGGGTGGGTGAGCTATTTGCCCGACGGTCTAGGTCAGGATTGACAGGCCTTCTGTAAAAAGCTGGACTGCAAAGAGTTTAAGCTTTGCAGGCCATGCAGTCTCTGTTGGAGCCACCTGACTCTGCTGTTGTGGCACAAGAGCCACCGCGGAAGATGTGTGAAGAATGAGTGCGGCTGTTCCCATAAAATGTTGTCTACCGGAAGGGGTGGCTGGCTGGGTTTGGCCTGTGGATCCTACCTTGCTGACCTCTGATCTAGGTTTTTCTTCTCTTTTACAACACAGGGTCCTCGAGGTGGCAGAATATTAGTCTTAAGCAACTCTGTCTCCCTCGCTCACCCACACACTCACATACCCACACCCCCCCCAACCCCACCATACTCAAAGGGTGGCTGTCTCTTGAAGGAAAACAGAAAGTGATTTGCATTTGTGGTGGGAACTTGCAAAGAGCCATCCTCACAGCCGAGAGTGGAGGAGGCCCCCAAGCCCCCTTTCCTGACAGGGCTCCTTTACGTTCTTTGGTGGGAAGGAGGGCACGACTAGAGGGTGTCTTTGTTAGCTGTGTGTGGGTGCTTTGCACAAGGCTGGGCTTTCAGGACCCAGTTCTGTTGTTTTTGTTGATTCTTTAAATATGAATCATGCAGGGGCACCTCTGTCCGTTCTCTCAGCCCATGATAACTGTCCTCACCTCCTCGAGGACATAGAGATCAAGGGGAGTGGGGATCCTGAAAGACAAGGACTTTGCTGGTGTCATAAACGCACGGCAGAGTTTCAACAACTAATGCTGAGATCTCTCAGTCTTTCTGGCTTTTTGTTTGGGGTCTGTTTCAAGTCATTGTGTTGGAAAGGTTTTCAGCAACATCCAAGCTTATACCTTCGCTGAATGAAGGAGGCAGTATTTCCTAGTGACCACAATGACCAGTACCAGCCTGTGGTGGATGAGACCACACGCTCCAAGTTGATGGTCTGGGTTAGAAATCAACCCCACTGTGTGGGCGGTGTGGCCTTGGGCCCAGGTCCTGCTAGCTTTCCCGGCCTTCATTTTCCCATCTGTAAGATGGGACTAGTCAATATATGTGATGAGACTCTTGTTAGTTGCTATCGTTTAGTGCAGAGAGATTATGTAAGTCAAACAGTTAGAACTCAACAGAGGTAAAGCCTGGACCGAGAGCACCCTTGTGCTCTGTCATCATTGTCATCGTTATCACCCAGTGTCAATGTCATTATGTAGACATGGGCGAGACGTAAACCTTTGTCTGGAATCCCTTTCTCAGGACTTTCCTTCTGTGTGTCTTTCATAGCTGTTCGCCCATCTGCAGATGTTTTGAGATATACATATGAAGATTTCAAAAAGGGGGCCTCAAATACTTATGTGACATACCTCATAACAACAGAAGAAAAGAGACGTTCTCAGGACTTGTCTGAAGTCTTGAAATACGAAATTGACGTTGGGAACGAGTCGACCACGCACGGCTATTACAACGGCAAGCTGGAACCCCTGGGCTCCTATCGGTAATGCCTGGTGGTTCTTGCCCTTTGGGGCTGAGCCTCCCGAGCGCAAAGCCCTACGTGCCTGGGGTGGTGGCCGTGTCTCAGCAGCCTCTTTCCTTCTTGTCATCCTACAGGGCTTGTGTGGCCGGCTTCACCAACATCACCTTTAACCCTCACAATGACGGACTCATAGATGGGCCCGAGAGCTATGTGTCCTTCAGTCACTATTCGGATGCTGTTTTCTTGCCCCAGGATCCAGGTAGAGAAAGAACAGCGGTGCTGTTAACATTTCAGTGGGTTTTTGCTTCTGGTGTCCACAGGAAGCCTGGATTTGTGTCTTCCATCAATTCTCATATTCACGTGGCTCCAGGAAGCAGGTCTTGGCCGCCTGGGAGGGCTGGGCTCTCCTCCTAGAAGTTGAGATGTCACCAGGACCCATGTCTGTTCCCTCGACTGAGGTCCCCACGAGCCCCCACCCCACACTCTCCCTTCTCCGAGTGCCAGCTACACTTCACTCTGCAAACACTGCATAGGCCTTTGTTGTCAGTGTGGTTATTTGTGTGACCATGTGCCAGGCACACAATTTCACTTTCGGTACATAGAGCCTTCGAATGTGAGGGTTGGAAGGAGCCACAGAAATCGTCTTGTCCCGTTCCTCTTTTAGAAATGAGGCTGTTAAGGCCCAGAGAGGGGCAGTGACTTGCCCAAAGTTACACAGTGGCTCAGAGGCAGGCCTGACAGTCTTCCCTCAGACTCCTTGTCAAGCACAGCCGTCTTTTGTCACACAGAATCATTTAGGAGCTTCAAGGACCCAAGCGGGGTACATACTCTGCCTTCAGGCCAGAGATAACGTGACTAACTGGTTTGTTAGTTGGTCTGGTTTTTGTACTCGATAGTTGTTGGCTTTGGGAAAGAAGTCCCAGAAGCAAAGTGCAGGGAGTCCCTGTAGCCTTCCCCAATAAAAAAAGGGTGTTATGTCCCATGAGTACAGAGCTGTCGGTATTTCCGCTCACACGTGGGTGTTAGTCTCACAACGTCAGAGGTGGCGGGAACCATGTGGAACATTTTGACTTGTAGTCTTTATTTTATTTTATTTTATTTTATTTATTTATTTATTTTTAAATTTTTTTTAACATTTATTTATTTTTGAGACGGAGAGAGACAGAGCATGAATGGGGGAGGGGCAGAGAGAGAGGGAGACACAGAATCGGAAGCAGGCTCCAGGCTCCGAGCCATCAGCTCAGAGCCCAATGCGGGGCTCGAACTCACAGACCGCGAGATCGTGACCTGAGTTAAAGTCGGACGCTTAACCGACTGAGCCACCCAGGTGCCCCTTGGCTCGTAGTCTTTAAACACTGGTCACTCCACCAAACAAGAGCCAGTCCGGAGATCCTGTCTGCTGCCACCCGACCTCCACGAGAGCGTTTCTGCCTGGCTTTCTATTTTATTTATTTATTTATTTATTTATTTATTTATTTATTTATTTATTTTTTTATTTTATTTTTTAAAAAAAATTTTTTTTTTCAACGTTTATTTATTTTTTTGGGACAGAGAGAGACAGAGCATGAATGGGGGAGGGGCAGAGAGAGAGGGAGACACAGAATCGGAAACAGGCTCCAGGCTCTGAGCCATCAGCCCAGAGCCCGACGCGGGGCTGGAACTCACGGAGCGCGAGATCGTGACCTGGCTGAAGTCGGACGCTTAACCGACTGCGCCACCCAGGCACCCCTTTATTTATTTTTTAAATGGTTTATTTATTTACTGTTAAACAAATTTTTTTTATTCTTTATTTATTTTTGAGAGAGAGAGACAGTGAGGCAGAGTATGAGTGGGGGAGGAACAGAGAGAGAGGGAGGCACAGAATTCAAAGCGAAATCCAGGCTCTGAGCGGTTAGCACAGAAGCCGACATGGGGCTTGAACCGCAAGATCATGACCTGAGCTGAAGTCGGACGCTTAACTGACCGAGCCACCCAGGCACCCCAAATGTTTATTTTAGAGAGCGAGCACAAACGGGGGAAGGGTCAGGAGCGGGGACAGAGGATCTCAAGCAGGCTCTGTGCTGACAGCAAAGGGTCCGATGCGGGGTTCAAACTCATGAACCGCGAGATCCTGAGCTGAGCTGAAGTCAGATGCTCAACCGACTGAGCCACCCAGGCACCCCCTGGTTTTTTTATTTTATTTTATTTTATTTTATTTTATTTTATTTTATTTTATTTTATTTTATTTTATCTTTTTTTTTTATAAATTTTTTTTTAACGTTTATTAATTTTTGAGACAGAGAGAGACAGAGCATGAATGGGGGAGGGTCAGAGAGAGGGAGACACAGAATCTGAAACAGGCTCCAGGCTCTGAGCTGTCAGCACAGAGCTCGACGCAGGGCTTGAACTCACGGACCGTGAGATCATGACCTGAGCCGAAGTCGGCTGCTCAACCGATTGAGCCACCCAGGCACCCCTGGTTTTCTATTTTATATATTGGGCTGCTGCATGCAATTTCATGTGAAGAAAGGCATCAGCGGTAAGAAAAACTTGAAAATCACAGATGGCCCAGTTCTTTAAGTTTGCAGTTGAGGATACTCAGAAGAGAGGAGCACTGATTTTCTCAAGACCAGCCTGTTATGGTGGACTGGGGATAGAGAACCCGGATCCCAAATGCCCAGGCTAACTTTATGTCCAAAGGCGTTTAACACACACACACACACACACACACACACACACACACACACACACAGAGTCACACTCTGGTTTGAGGACCCTGGGTCGGTTGTTTGTTCGTGAACATCTTCTGAAGTGCTTTCCATTTGGACTTTTCTCAGGTGTCATCTGTGGAGCAGTTTTTGGGTGTATCTTTGGTGCGCTGGTAATTGTGGCTGTGGGAGGCTTCATCTTCTGGAGGAAGAAAAGGTGACTGTTGCTCATGTTAATAATACCCTACTTTTTTTTTAATGTTTTTTTATTTTTGAGAGAGGAGAGAGAGACCGAGCATGAACGGGGGAGGGGCAGAGAGAGGGAGACACAGAATCTAAAGCAGGCTCCAGGCTCTGAGCTGTCAGCACAGAGCCCGAAGCGGGGCTGGAACTCATGACCGTGAGATCATGAACTGAACTGAAGTTGGATGCTTAACTGACTTTGAGCCACCTAGGCACCCCGATAATACCCTACTTTTTATTTTTTAAATTAAAAACTTTTTTTCTATGTTTTATTTTTATTTTTGAGAGGAAGAGAGAGAGAGAGACAGAGCATGAGCAGGAGAGGAGCAGAGAGAGAGGGAGACCCAGAATCTGAAGCAGGCTCCAGGCTCTAAGCTGTCAGCACAGAGCCTGATGTGGGGCTCGAACCCACAGACTGCGAGATCATGACCTGAGCCAAAGTCGGATGCTTAACTGACTGAGCCACCCAGGTGCCCCGATAATACCCTAGTTTTTAAAGGAGCTTTTTACTCTGGAAAATTTCAGACATTCTCACAGTTGGAAGGACTCGTGTTACGAGTTCCCATGTCCCCGTCACCCAGGCTCTTCACTATCCGGCCAGTTGTACTTCGTCTCAGCCCCTATGGCATCAGGTCGGGGCAAACGCTGCAGTGTGCAGTGCTCCTTTTGAACAGTGCCCTCTGGTCCACAAGTCAGTGTTGAGGTGTTAAGAGATTTCATTAAAAAAATTTTTTTTAAGTTTATTTATTTTGAGAGACAGAGAGAGTGGAGGAAGGGCAGAGAAAGAATCCCAGGCAGGCTCCATGCTGTCAGTGCGGAGCCCGATGCGGGGCTTGAACTCACGAACCGTGAGATCATAACCTGAGCCGAACCCAAGAGTTGGACGCCTAACCGACCGAGTCGCCCGGGAGCCCCAAGAGATTTCATTGGAGAGTTAGCTAAGTTTGAACACATGCTCTGACTGACTAGCGGTTAGGGAGCTTCGCTGTAATGTCCACATAGTCTGTGATGTAGGGATAATAACGGGACCTAACTTGTGACAGGGGGAGCATAAGATAAATACAACGCTTCAACAGTGCCTTGGACCCTGTATGCTACTATTGTTATCTGTACAACTACCCTTCGAGGTAGTTAAATAGTAAAAAAAAAAATCGCAGCTCTGTTTTGCTAGCTCACTCTGCACCTGGATTTGTGTCTTCTGTCAAATCTCATACTCACCGGGGCTCTAGGAGGAAGGTCTTTATTTATTTATTTTTTTTTAATTTTTTTTTCAACGTTTATTTATTTTTGGGACAGAGAGAGACAGAGCATGAACGGGGGAGGGGCAGAGAGAGAGGGAGACACAGAATCGGAAACAGCCTCCAGGCTCTGAGCCATCAGCCCAGAGCCTGATGCGGGGCTCGAACTCACGAACCGCAAGATCGTGACCTGGCTGAAGTCAGACACTTAACCGACTGCGCCACCCAGGCGCCCCTGAGGAGGAGGAAGGTCTTTAAAGCCGCCTTGCAAAGAGGCACAAGCTGAGTGTGGGAAGCATGGAAATGAACTTGAACTTGGTGTTTGCACTTCATTGCTCAGTCTCCTGTCTAACCGTGTGGCTGTTGAAGCCTGCGTATCAGCTGGGATTCATTTCTGGTTGTCAACTGCTGCCAGTTGGAGAATTTCATCCTGGCTCAGAGTTCCTTGATGTAACTCGGCCCGGTCCCTCTGCCGCCATCTTGCCCTGTAGGGCTGACAGGCAGAGTAAAAAAAACATCTTCTGAGGGAGGGGTCAAAGCAGCTTTATTGTTTCTTGTTAAAATAAAAGTTATACATGCTTGTGGCCCCCCAAAAAAACAAATACAGAAGAGCAAAGACACTAGATGATTCACAATCACAGCCCAAAACGACTCTGAATGTTGATAGGATAGTGAAACTCACACACAAGTGGAATCCTATTATGTGTATTATTTTCTAGTCTGCGTTATTATTTAAGACATTGTGTACAGCTTTAAATCTTCATTTTAAGTGGCTGCGGAGTATTCAATTGTACAGAAATTATTCAACCAATTTTCCTGATGTTTTCAGGTTTGTTCTTTGGTTTTTTGTTTTTGCCACAGTAATCTTTGAGCACATTCCTGATTATTTCCTTAGGCTAAATTCCAAGGTGGGCAGTTGTGGGACAGTGGGTGTGATGCATGTTTTCAGTTTTGATACGTACTGCCAGGGTGCCCTCCAGAGGGTTATTTTTATTTTTTTATTTTATTATTATTATTATTTAACACCAGTATGGGGTTTGGCCAGCAATGCAGGAGAATGCCAGATGCCCCGCCTCCATATCTACAGTGGCTATATTTTCTGATTTATTTCATTAACTCATCAGAAAGGCCTTTCTCAAGAAACAGCATGAAAAAATGAGTCTGGCTTTACCAAAGGGTCAGCTGCTAATGTATTTTTACCCAAAGATATTCCTAAAAGTTGCCCGAGCAAGATTCTTCCATACTTTTGGATGGTATGAAAGAGAGTTACTTCATAGATTTGTAATCAGTGTTTGCTGCTTAGACCATGAAGCTTAGTATTAGTGAATGGGATTTAGTGCCATATGTGAACTAATGCCCCGGGAAAAGTCCTTTTGTAGATACGTTGAAGGGGAAAAAACACAGAATTACTTTCTTGGTCTAATGGGTCTTTGTTTCTTTCAAAACAGGAAAGAAGCAAAGAATAATGAAGTATCCTTTTCTCAAATTAAGTAAGTCTCTGGAGTTAGTTATTGAGAATTTTTATTTTACTTTATTTTTTATTGTTTAAAAATTTTTTTGAAGTTTATTTATTTTGAGAGAGCAGGTGAGTGGGGGAGGGGCAGAGAAAGAGTGATAGAGAATCTCAGGCAGGTTCTGTGCTGTCAGAGAGGAGCCTGATGTTGGGGGGGCTTGAACTCATGAACTGTGAGATCATGACCTGATTTGAAACCAGGAGTTGGATGCTTAACCGACTGAGCCACCCCGGTGCCCCTCTAGTGAATTTTTTTTTTTTTTTTTAACGTTTATTTATTATTTTTGGGACAGAGAGAGACAGAGCATGAACGGGGGAGGGGCAGAGAGAGGGAGACACAGAATCGGAAACAGGCTCCAGGCTCCGAGCCATCAGCCCAGAGCCCGACGCGGGGCTCGAACTCACGGACCGCGAGATCGTGACCTGGCTGAAGTCGGACGCTTAACCGACTGCGCCACCCAGGCGCCCCGTGAATTTTTGATGGAACTTGCTGTCATTTTTCCTGATTGACACATTTGGCCTTGACCATGCAGGAATTCTTGCTAACTTTGTTTTTCTGCAAGGACTCTCTGTTTATTAGTCTCCTGAAGCTGCCTGCTTCCTTGCTGTGTTCTACTATGGCAAAGTAGAACCTTACTTCCATATTCTACCAATAAATATGTATTTTCTGATTTATTGTTTTTTTGAGAGCATGAGTGAGGGTGGGGGGAGGGGCAGAGAGAGAGGAAGGGAGGGAGGAAGAGAGAGAGAGAAAGAGGGAGAGAGAGGGAGGGAGGGAATGTCTTAAGCAGGCTCATGCCTAGAGCGGAGCCTGATGCCAGGACTTTATCTCACAACCTTGAGATCATGACCTGAGCCGAAATCAAGAGTCAGACCCTTAACCGACTGAGCCACCCAGGTGCCCCTCATATTTTGTGATTTTTGAGAACAAATAAACCGGTTATCAATAGGTAGGAGACCTTGTGTAAAGTCACAAAGCCCATCAGTTACGTGACAGGCTCTAGAAGGGAGATTTCCTGATTCACACATTTCATTGTTTTGTAAATAACATTCTATTGACACGCCCTCCCCCCATTTTACTCTGGTTTTTGTTCCTTTGGGAAGACGTTTACTATCATTTCTAGAGTCATGATCCAGTCGGTGTTTCTAATTCTTATTCTTTTCTTTCCCTTTCTATGATGAAGACCTAAAAAGTGAGTAGCCTCTTTAATTTTTAAATAACTTGTCTTTTTCTGTTTTGAGCATGAACTTCACTGGATGTAAAAAAAGTCCTCATAAGCTGTTTTTATTTTCTTAGATCCAAGTTAATCAAAGTGGAGAATTTTGAAGCCTACTTTAAGAAACAACAAGCGGACTCCAACTGTGGGTTTGCAGAAGAATATGAAGTACGTGGTTGTAAATAATGTATTCTTAATTGCTTTATGTTTCTCCTGCAAGTTGGAAAACCGCTTGTTTTTATTGCGTGGGGGAGCGCTGGATAAGAGGCGGCCCTCTTAGAGGGGAGAGGAACTCTGTCAGGTAGACCTCAGGGGTCCTAGTGGCCCTGTGGGCTGCAAGCACTTAGGTGTACCCTCGCTTCTAGTGGTTTGTGTGTTCAATCTTGTTGATAAATGAAGATTATGCGGAGAGGGAGAGAGAGCGAAAGGTAGAGAAACTAGGCGTTCAAGTTCAAGTCTGAGGGCTGTTAACTGGGGTAATTAGGAAGCTGTTCTGGCTGGCATTTCCCGGCTGGGGCTTGATGGCTGTGTGGCCGACATTGATTCCGGAGCATTCTGTGAAGTCCTGCGGAAAGAGTTTCTGCCTGTCAGTCCCCATGTGCTCTACCCCCACAGCAGCTTGGCCGAGCACACTCGCCCTCCCTGGGCTGCCCTGCTGTGGTCTCTGCCTTTATTGAATCTACTCCCTCTTTGCATTGGTTTCCTGCGGCTGCAATAACAAATCACCACAAACTGGTGGCTTGAAACAACAGAAATTTATTCTCTTGCAGTTCTGGAGGCTATAGTAAGTCCAAAGTCAAGGTGTCAGCAAGGCAGTGGTTCCTCCAAATATCTGGGGGAGAACCTCTTGCTTGCCTTTTCTGATTCGGGTGGCTCCACGCGTTCCGTGGCTTAGGGCCCAGTCACTCCACTCTCTATGGTCTCCTCCTCCCCCTCCCCATAGTTCCCCTCTGGGTGTCTTTTGTATAAGGACACTTATTGGATTTAAGACCCACCCACATAATCCAAGATGATCTCACCTCAAGGTTGTCAACCTAAATACATCTGCAAAGACTCTTTTCCAAAATAAGGTCACATCCACAGGTTGTAGGAGTTAGGAAGGGGGCCTGGCTTTTTTGGGCCTGCCATTGAACCTACTGTGCAACTCAAAGCACAGCCCAGGAGGACTTAAATTCTCTTTCTACCTGTTTCATCTGTGACATGTGGTGTTTATTTAATTCTGCCTCGTTGTAACATCAGTTATTTCTAAATTAAAAAAAAAATTTAATGTTTATTTACTTTAAAAAAAAAATTTTTTTTAACGTTTATTTATTTTTGGGACAGAGAGAGACAGAGCATGAACAGGGGAGGGGCAGAGAGAGAGGGAGACACAGAATCAGAAGCAGGCTCCAGGCCCTGAGCTGTCAGCACTGAGCCTGATGGGGAGCTGGAACTCACGAACCGCGAGATCGTGACCTGAGCCGAAGTCGGACGCTCAACCGACTGAGCCACCCAGGCGCCCCAATGTTTATTTACTTTTGAGAGGGAGAGAGAGAGAGAGAGAGAGACAGAGAGACAGCATGAGTGGGGGGAGGGGCAGAGAGAGGGAGACCCAGAATCAGAAGCAGGCTCCAGGCCCTGAGCTGTCAGTACTGAGCCTGATGGGGAGCTGGAACTCACGAACCACGAGATCATGGCCTGGCCGAAGTCAGATGCTTAACTGACTGAGACCCCCAGGCACCCTGACGTTAGTTATTTCTGCCTGTGCCTCTCTCCTGGGGTGTAAGCACCTGGAAGGCAAGGATTATCCTTTTTCTTTTATTTTAACCTCTGCATTAGTTTCCAAGGGCTGTGGTCACAAAGCACTAGAACAACAGCAAATCCTTCTCTCACAGTTCTGGAGGCCAGTGGACCTAAATCAAGCTGTTGCTAGGGCTGTGGTGCCTCCGAAGCCTCTAAAAGAAGCTCCTGCCTGGCTTCAGCCAGCTTGTAACAACCTAAGTCCTGTGCCTGCCTTCACCTCAGCATGGCCGCCTCCCCTTGAGTGTCTATCTCAGCGCCTCTTCTTCTGTAAAGGCGTCAGTCCTGTTGGATTAAGGCTCCCCGTCCCTAATCCACTATGACCTCATCTTATTTTGATGACAAATATGGCTGCATTCCCCGGTCCTGAGGGTTAGAACTCCAACATACCTTTAACTCAAAACACCTCTGCCTTCACACTTTGTCCTACGCGATGCTCAGTATAAATAATATCTGGACACTAACTAAATGGACGACTCATTTGTTTTGTTTTCAGGATCTGAAGCTTGTTGGAATTAGTCTACCTAAATATACAGCGGAACTGGCTGAGAACAGAGGAAAGAATCGCTATAATAACGTTCTGCCGTGTGAGTTGTTTTTTCCACAAGATCTTCCCTTTTGTCTGTCCCTGGCCATCGCCCCTCTCACAGTGGAGGGAAGTGGGGTCAAGATAGTTACTAACCACCTCCACAATTATTCAGGAGTCACCTGCGGTGTGCTAATTTAGCCTTGTATTTAGGCATATTCCTTTGCATCCAGGCCTCATGAGAACCTTATGCGGTAGGTGGTAGCATATTCATTTTGCAGATGAGGAAACGAGGCACAGCGTAGCTAGGTGATTTGTCCCAAGTCACACAGAGGCCCGTGGCAGGCAGGCCCGGCTCTGGATTAGGTCTGTCATTTCTTTCAGGGTAAGGGTTAGAATCTGTGCTCTTATCCCCTCTATCTCAAAGCCCCTTTATTTCAGCTAACATAGTTCTAGAAAGGAAGTGGGTAAGAGGAGGACAGGCAGGGAGTAATGCTTTCTGCTTGTCCGGATACATCTCTGGTTGGCTGAATGCATCCCACTGCTAATTATGAATTGTATCTGGATTCACATTTTGAGAATTAACAATATCTGCCGAATGCATGGGGCTAACGACAAATTGGGTTTAAAATAAGAATTATTTGGGGCGCCTGGGTGGCGCAGTCGGTTAAGCGTCCGACTTCAGCCAGGTCACGATCTCGCGGTCCGTGAGTTCGAGCCCCGCGTCGGGCTCTGGGCTGATGGCTCAGAGCCCGGAGCCTGTTTCTGATTCTGTGTCTCCCTCTCTCTCTGCCCCTCCCCCGTTCATGCTCTGTCTCTCTCTGTCCCAAAAAAATAAATAAACGTTAACAAAAAAATAAAATAAAATAAAATAAGAATTATTTGTTACATCATCCATTCAGATGAAATGTGAACCTTCCTCCACAGAAAAGTTCTTTGCGGTCTTTCTTTCGGATGAGAATTACGGTACAAAGACGTATCAGTCGATTGCAGCTGTGTTCTGATTTAGGCGTAATTTCTAGGTTCTGCTGATACTTTTTACACCAGGACATTTAGAGACATTGTCGTTTTATATTTGAGGCTGTGTTTTTCTTTCCTGGCCTAAAACATTAAGTTCTGTTTAGATTCAGGATTTTTTAGCTTGTGTGCTTTCTCTTCATCTCCTCCCTGTGCCCCCTCCCCCCCCATCCCCTCCCCCCCCATCCCCTTTGTATTGACAGCAGGCATTGAACCTTGTTCCAGGAAAAATGTTTTGAAAATCAGGCTAGTGGGATACGCCCCCATCCTGCCCTTCTAGGGTTAACCCAGGATCACTGGCCTGATCTTACAGTTGCTGCAGAGGTTTTCAGATCCAGAGTTCGGGTACTGTTTTGTTTTTTTTTTTAATTTTTTTTTAACGTTTATTATTTATTTTTTGAGAAAGAGAGACAGTGTGAGAGTGGGGGAGCGGCAGAGAGAGAGGGGGAGACACAGAATCTGAAGCAGCTCTAGGCTCTGAGCTGTCAGCACAGAGCCCGACACGGGGCTGGAACTCACGAACTGCGAGGTCATGACTTGAGCTGAAGTCGGACGTGTAATCGACTGAGCTACCCAGGTGTCCCTCGGGTACTGTTTTTATTGGGAAAGTTCTAGACTACGAGTCATGTTGGTAACCGAGCTTGGAACTGTCATATTGTTTTGTCCAAGAGGAGGACGAGATGGTATATAGTCAAAGACAGGGAAACACGTGGTGCTGCTGATTATTCTGCCTGACATTTGAAATTCTCAAGTTATTATTTCATTTCTTGAGTTGGACACGTTTGTGTGGTTTTGAGATGATAGTATTTAGAAAACATGAGAATTTTTGTGTTTTAGATCTTTCCGCCTATAATAGTCTTACACATTCAGTTTATTCTGGAATTTGGTACTGTCTTGTCGTAATAACATTTCTATGGAAATAAAGTATGCAAATTTGGGTGTTTACCCTGCCATGGTGGAAAGGGCACTAGAGTTGAATTCTGACTGCCCTTGACCAGACATCAGTGCTGGGAGAAGTCACTTAATCTTCCTGACCCTCAGTTTCCTCGTTTGTAAAATGGGCACACAGGCCGGTAGGGTGGTTTTGAGGAATAAATAAGATTGCTCAGTGCACTCCCTGGCTCACGGCACACACCCAAGGATGTTAATAGTAGTAGGTTTGTGTTGTTTCAGAAGGTGGTCTGGTGTGGTTAGGAGCTTGCACCCCAGCGTCAGGCTGCCTGAGTTCGAACCCTGGTTTTGCCAGTTACTAGCTTTGCCGGGTAATTGCCTAACTTCTCTGTGCCGGTCACATAGGCTGACTGTGAGGGTCAAATTAAGGTCATCTCATTTTCTGTAAAGTGCCATGCAGCACACCCTCACAATGTGTTGCCATTTTGTACTTTTCTCTCTTATATGTAATTCTCCTCAAACATTTGCTTCTAATGGGGACCTTTTTTCTCTTAATGTCATAGATGATATTTCCCGTGTCAAGCTTTCTGTCCAGGCCCATTCAACTGACGACTACATCAATGCCAACTACATGCCTGTAAGTGGGGGGACGTTCCCATGGCACGGCTTGTAAGGATGAAATCTTCAGGGCTCCTCTTTGTTTCTCTGACGCTGAATTTCTGTCACTTTCCGTGTTTTAGGGCTACCATTCCAAGAAAGAATTTATTGCCACCCAAGGGCCTTTACCCAACACTCTGAAAGATTTTTGGCGTATGGTTTGGGAGAAAAATGTATATGCCATTGTTATGTTGACCAAATGTGTCGAACAGGGAAGGGTAAGTATCTTTGATTTAAATTATTAAATTAAATTAATTAATTCATTTTGGCTGTGGTTAAAGGATATCTTTAAAAAATTTTTTTTTAATGTTTATTTATTTTTTGAGACAGAGAGAGAGCACGAGCGGGGCAGGGGCAGAGAGAGAGGGAGACACAGAATCTGACGCAGGGTCCGGGCTCTGAGTTGTCAGCACAGAGCCTAACACGGGGCTCGAACTCACGAACCACGAGATCATGAACCTGAGCTGAAGTTGGATGCTCAACCGACTGAGCCACCCAGGCGCCCCAGTGAAAGTATATCTTAAGAAGCATTTTTGTTTTTTAAAGAAAACACTCCCCCAAACATCACCTCTAGTCTTAGAAACTCGTTTTCTGTATTTTTCTTTTCTAAGAGAAACGCTTAAAAATCAGTTTAAACAAAGAAGAGTTTTAGTGTTGCCTTCTTTTGTGGATGAATATCAGTGTTCTCTGTTCATGAGGCTGTTCATGAGGCTAGAGTTACAAGGAACAGGAGTTGGGGTCGCTCAGCGCAAAGCTCCCAGTCCGGAGCAGAAACGGCTCCGGCTGTCTCAGCTCTGTGTCTCTAAGCATCCAGCTTGTTCATCTGTGAGATGATAGATTCGACCAACTCAGTGATCAAACCCAATTTTTAGCCTTGGAACCCTTACTTTACCCCAAATCTCAGACTTCTCCCCAGATAAACCTCAGCAGTCCCCTCTCTCCTGTGATGGCCTGAAACCCCCCGGCTGCTTCCACCAAAGATAAGATTTCTTCTTGTAATAAAATCCCATGTCTCCATAAATGCATCTAAGAAGACCTGAAAAACACAGGCTGACTTCAGAAATTGTGTACCCAAGGAATAGGACCTAACATTGCTCTGGGAATGTTTTCCTGTGGGTTTGTTACCTGAGGAATAGGAATTCATTCCCTAGGCCAGTGCTTCTCAGACCTGAAAGTCCATCAGAATCCCCTGGAGGGTGGTTCTGCCTCCAGAGCTTCTGGTTTGGGCAGTCTGGGCTGGGATCCCCAGAACTGCATTTTGGAGAGTTCTCGGTGCGGCTGCTTCTGCTGCTCTGGAGTGCGCACTTGGAGCAGATCTGCCCTGGGTGGTTGTGGGAACCCATTGAAGCCCCATTAAAAAAATTTTTTTTAAGTTTATTTACTTTGAGAGAGAGTGTGTGTGAGCAGGGGAAGGGCAGAGAGAGAGAATCCCAAGCAGGCTCCACGCTGTCAGCACAGAGCCCAACATGGGGCTCAGTCTCATGAAGTGTGAGATCGTGACCTGAGCCAAAATCAAGAGTTGGATGCTTCCCCGACTGAGCCACCTAGGTGCCCCGAAACCTCTTTTAATGTTCTTTATTTAACTTGAATGTTTATCCTGCCCCAAGTATGTGTAAGGTGCTCTGCTAGGGGCTGGGGCTGGGGGAGGGAAAGATCACAAAACACGGTAAGAACTGGTTCCCACCTTCACGGGGCTTGCGATATAGAAGCTTGGGTTCCACCACCTCCTTGCATCCGGAGAATAGGCTGTTGTGCAAACAAAAGAACTTTGTTTGTGAATGCAGATAAACTTTATGGTGTTGTGGAGCTCAGGCCTGGTACATGGAACATTCTGTTAAATATCTGTTAGACAAATGAACATGACATAGTTAAATTAATGGAGAACATGAAGAGAATGAACCTAGGTGTGCCCTTGTGTATTGAAAGTCAGGAGGGAAGTAGATTTACTGACTCTGGATGACAAGGGAAGGGAGGTAGTGAGCTTTCTGCACTAGATACTCCATTTATGTTATTTCTTTCCTATAACAACCCTCCTGTATAATTATTGTATCGATGGGGAAACTGAGGCTCAGAGAGTTTAAGAACTTGCCTACAGGGTGGCAACAGAAACCCAGCTGGGAAGAGGCTGAGCTGAGCATCAGGTCTATGTCATTGAGTGTCCAAGACGTGTGTTCTTTCTGGGAGCAGTGATCTAGAAACTGGGATCTTCTTGAAAATACAGGTCCCCAACCAGAGTCTGCAGCTCTGGAGGTGGGGCCTGGGCATCTGTTTTTAAAGCAAAACAGACCTCCCAGGTGAGTTAGATTATAGAAGCCACCTGTAGAAGTTAGAGAGAGTGGGAGACTGGTGTGTGTGTGTGTGTGTGTGTGTGTGTGTGTGTGTGTGTGTGTGTGTGTAATCATTTACCAAATCTGGGGATTTGGATATTCGTGGAGAACCGATGTTTCCTGATTTTTATTTCTTTTTTTTTTTTTAACATTTATTTATTTTTGAGACAGAGAGAGACAGAGCATGAATGGGGGAGGGTCAGAGAGAGGGAGACACAGAATCTGAAACAGGCTCCAGGCTCTGAGCTGTCAGCACAGAGCCCGATGCGGGGCTCGAACTCACGGACCGAGAGATCATGACCTGAGCCGAAGTCGGCTACTTAACCAACTGAGCCACCCAGGCGCCCCTCCTGGTTTTTATTTCTGTTCACATCTGCCCACCAACTTATGAAAATCAAAGGCCCAGAGTGATTTGATTTGATTCTCTTTATTGGTGTCTGTATTTGTATTATAATTAGCGTGGATCTAAAAGTATTGGGCGAAGTCCTCGTTTCTTCTAGCTGCAAGGGGTTATGGGTCAGTCTGAATTTAGTCCAGTGAATAGTTATGGACTGGCTGCTCTAGGGGCCAAGTGGAACTGGCTGACACTATGTCCCCAGAGAAGGGACAATGTCTGTTCTGCTCTAAGTCCATTTTCATGCAGAAATTGGGGCTCAGTGTTGGCTGGATCTTCTGATTTCTCAAGAGAAGCCAGAAGTCTGCATTTTTATGACAAACCTCCCAATTTTAAAAGAGTTGGCAATAATTGTAAATGAAAAAACAGTTTTGGGAGTCAAACAGAACTCCCGCCTCTGATGCCAGTTTTCAATATCTGGCCTCCCTTTTGAGGCTTTAGTGATGACAGACGATGTGACCCAATTTTTTTTTTTAAATGCAATTTTATTCTAGACCAAATGTGAGGAATACTGGCCCTCCAAGCAAGCTCAGGACTATGGGGACATAACTGTGGCAATGACCTCAGAAATTGTTCTTCCACAATGGACCATCAGAGACTTCACAGTGAAAAATGTAAGTAAGAGGCTGAGATGGATAGGTCTCAGAAAAGATGACTATATATTAGTTTTGGGGTGATACTTTTTAGGTTGATGTTAACCAATGTGTTTTTTTTATGCATCAGAAAAATACTTTTGCTCTCTTTTTACGGAATAAAACTATCTACATACACTGTAAGGCAACTCTTTAGCTTTACTGTATTAAGAGAAATTTCATAAGTTATTTTTTTCTTCTCATTGAAGTATAGATGACATATAATATTATATTAGTTTCAGGGGTACAGCACAGTGACCCAACAATTATACATGTTACACAGCGCTCACTGTAATAAGTGTAGTCACCATCTGTCACCATATAGCATTTATATTCCCTACACTGTACTTTTCATCCCTGTGACTTATTTATTTTATAACTGGAAGTTTGTACCTTTTAGTCCCCTTCACCTATTTCACCCATCCCCTGACCTACTTTCCCTATGGCAACCACCAGTTTGTTCTATTTGTCAGTCTGTTTCTTTTTCTCCTCCCTCCCTCCCTTCATCCCTCCCTTCCTTCCTTCCTTCCTTCCTTCCTTCCTTCCTTCCTTCTTCCCTTCATTCCTCCCTTCCTTTCTCCCTTCCTCCCTCCCTTCCTTCCTTCCTCCCTCTCCTTCCTTCCTCCCTCCCTCCCTCCCTTCATTCCTCCCTCCCTCCCTTCCTTCCTTCCTTCCTTCCTTCCTTCCTTCCTTCCTTCCTTTCTTCCTTCCTTCCTTCCTCTCCTTCCTCCCTCCCCTCCTCCCTTCCTTCCTTCCTCCCTCTCCTTCCTTCCTCCCTCCCTCCCTCCCTCCCTTCATTCCTTCCTCCCTCCCTTCCTTCCTCCCTCCCTTCCTTCCTTCCTTCCTTCCTTCCTTCCTTCCTTCTTCCCTTCATTCCTCCCTTCCTTCCTTCCTCCCTCCCTCCCTTCATTCCTCCCTTCCTTCCTTCCTTCCTTCCTTCCTTCCTTCCTTCCTCCCTCTCCTTCCTTCCTTCCTCCCTCCCTCCCTCCCTTCATTCCTCCCTCCCTCCCTCCCTTCCTTCCTCCCTCCCTTCCTTCCTTCCTTCCTTCCTTCCTTCCTTCTTCCCTTCATTCCTCCCTCCCTCCCTTCCTCCCTCCCTCCCTTCCTCCCTCCCTCCCTTCATTCCTCCCTTCCTTCCTTCCTTCCTTCCTTCCTTCCTTCCTTCCTTCTTCCCTTCATTCCTCCCTTCCTTCCTTCCTTCCTCCCTCCCTCCCTTCATTCCTCCCTCCCTTCCTTCCTCCCTTCCTTCCTTCCTTCCTTCCTTTCCTCCCTTCCCTTCCCCCTTCCCCCTTCCTTCCTTCCTTCCTTCCTTCCTTCCTCCCTCCCTCCCTCCCTTCCTTCCTTCCTTCCTTCCTTTCCTCCCTTCCCTTCCCCCTTCCCCCTTCCTTCCTTCCTTCCTTCCTTCCTTCCTTCCTTCCTTCCTCCCTTCCTTCCTTCCTTCCTCCCTCTCCTTCCTTCCTTCCTTCCCCCTTCCCTTTTCCCTTCCCCCTTCCCCCTTCTTCCTTCCTTCCTTCCTTCCTCCCTCCCTCCCTCCCTCCCTCCCTCCCTTCCCCCTTCCTTCCTTCCTTCCTTCCTTCCTTCCTTCCTTCCTTCCTCCCTCCCTCCCTCCCTCCCTCTCCTTCCTTCCTTCCCCCTTCCCTTTTCCCTTCCCCCTTCCTCCTCCCTTCCCCCCTCTCCTTCCTCCCTTCCTTCCTCCCTTCCTTCCTTCCTTTCCTCCTTTCCTTCCTTCTCCCTTCCCTTTTCCCTTCCCCCTTCCTTCCCCCCCCCCCCCCCATAAATTATTCCTAAACGAAATGGATCGTAAGAGAATGGATCAGCAGCAGTAACTGTTCCTTCTATCTTCAGGTGACTTGCTCATAGAGTTTTTGCTACAAATCAAGGCCCTTTTGGATTATTTACTTGCAGATGTGTTACCAGGAATGGCAGTGTGCCTTGGGAGCAGTTTATGAGAGCAGTTACATTAATTGGATTTCAGGGCGTATGCACATGGCCTTAACCCCCAAAGGTTATTTGAAAAATCCAATTACATTGTGTCAGCAGATTATGTGTCCTTTTTTTCTTTCTTTTAAAGTTTATATATTTATATTGAGAGAGAGAGTGAGTGAGCATCAGTGGGGGAAGGGCAGAGAGAGAGAGGGAGAGAGAGAATCCCCAGCAGGCTCCATCTACGCTGTCAGCACAGAGCCCGATGCGAGGCTCGAATTCATGAACCGTGAGATCATGACCTGAGGGGAAATCAAGAATCAGACGCTTAACCCACTGAGTCACCCAGTGGGGCACCCAGGTGCCCCTGCCTTTTTTCTTAAGGGTGGTTAGGGACAATGAAGCAACATTGATATCTTTTGGTGGGCGTGTAAATTGGTATAACCCTTCTGCAGTTTATATCGGAAGCATAAAAATGACCACTCTCCTTTGATCTGGTGGTTCCAAGTTTGAGACTCTGTCTTAAAGAAATAATCCGAAATATAGGACAAGGCTTATTATTCACAAAGAGGAGTCTCAGCACTATTTATAACAGAGGAAAATTTAGAACCCGTGCAAATTTCTAGCTTTTGGAGGATGGATAACTAAACTATAGGTTATCGTGCAGTGTATCATTATTTAGCTATTAGAAATGATGGCTGTGTAGACTGCATAATTACCATGAGGAGATGTGAGAATGCAATTAAGTGAAACATACCAGCAGACAAAATTTTATGCATATTGTGAATAGTGCACAAAAGAAAAGCCTGGGAGTAGATTCAGTGGTGTTGACTTTTATGGGGGTGCTGGTAGGTTAGGTTGAAGATTCCATAAGTCACGGATACAGAAGTATTAATTTTTTTTTATTTTTTTTATTTATTTTTTTTTTTTTATTTTTTTTTTTTTCCAACGTTTATTTATTTTTGGGACAGAGAGAGACAGAGCATGAACGGGGGAGGGGCAGAGAGAGAGGGAGACACAGAATCGGAAACAGGCTCCAGGCTCTGAGCCGTCAGCCCAGAGCCTGACGCGGGGCTCGAACTCACGGACCGCGAGATCGTGACCTGGCTGAAGTCGGACGCTTAACCGACTGCGCCACCCAGGCGCCCCCAGAAGTATTAATTCTTTACTGATTGGCTGTGCCTCAGATGTCCTGGTTTCAGTTAACATTTCAATTCCTCCTCTGGAAGTGCTGTCCAAGCTGTTATCACACGCTGATAATAGTAGTTGAGAAGCCCTTAAAATATACTTATTTCTATAGATTTCGTCCATTTAAAACAGATTGGATTATCCTTTGTTGCTTTCAGTGCTAGGGGTTCACCCTTGTGGAGGGAAATCACGGGTGGAATTGTCCACATTATTTAAAGAAAATTACCGTGACTGTTACCATTTTTTTCTTTTTTATTTATTTAAAAAAAAATTTTTTTTTCAACGTTTATTTATTTTTTTTGGGACAGAGAGAGACAGAGCATGAACGGGGGAGGGGCAGAGAGAGAGGGAGACACAGAATCGGAAACAGGCTCCAGGCTCTGAGCCATCAGCCCAGAGCCCGACGCAGGGCTCGAACCCACGGACCGCGAGATCGTGACCTGGCTGAAGTCGGACGCTTAACCGACTGCGCCACCCAGGCGCCCCTGTTACCATTTTTGTTAACTAAACTCCAGACTTCATTTGGGTTTCACATTTTTCTGCTAAAGCCCTTTCCTGTTCCTGTTTCCGCTAAAGCCCGATCCTGTGGATCGAATCCAGGATACCACATAGCATTTAGTAAAATAGTAATTTTTGATTACACAAAATGCATGAATCCATTCCTTTTTTTAAAAAAATGTTTATTTTTGAGAGAGAGAGAGAGAGAGACAGAGTTCAAGCAAGGGAGGAGCAGAGAGAGGGAGACACAGAATCCAAAGCAGACTCCAGACTCCGAGCTGTCAGCATAAGAGCCTGACGTGGGGCCCAAACCCATGAACTGTGGGATCATTACCTGAGCCGAAGTTGGACGCTTAGCCAACTGAGCCACCCAGGCGCCCCAGATCTATTTTCTTTTTTAAAAGCGGGAAGACGGGGCGCCTGGGTGGCGCAGTCGGTTAAGCGTCCGACTTCAGCCAGGTCACGATCTCGCGGTCCGTGAGTTCGAGCCCCGCGTCGGGCTCTGGGCTGATGGCTCGGAGCCTGGAGCCTGTTTCCGATTCTGTGTCTCCCTCTCTCTCCGCCCCTCCCCCGTTCATGCTCTGTCTCTCTCTGTCCCAAAAATAAATAAACGTTGAAAAAAAAAATTTAAAAAAATAAAAGCGGGAAGGCAACAGATAGAACTAAAAGTTTCCTTTGACTGCCACCCCTAACCTGAGCCCCCTTGCCCCTCTACAGAGATAAATACTGAAAGGTCTGAACTCCCCCCACCCCTCCCTCTCCTTATCCCACATAACTGCTTTCCTTCTTTGGATCAATACTTTCGGTTAAATTTGTGAACGTCACCTTTGTGTGTATGAGACTTCCTAGTACCCTGTCCCTCACTCTGCCCCTTTCTCTACTCTTTTCCATGTTTTGAACAATGTGAATACACTGCTTTTATAACATATATACAAAAAAAAAAAAAAAAGCTTCAAAAGGTAGCTGTCATAAAGGACATGGAAATGCCTGCAGTCCAGATGTAGGTATGTGGGTGAGGTCAGTGCCGGGGGTGGACGTAGTGAGAACACTTGAATCCAGGGCAGGAATGGCCCAGCCTGGGTGGAGTTCTGATGACAAAAGGTACATGCTTCAATCTGCGGTAGGAAACTAGTCTGTGTCGTAACTAACTGTTCTAACGAGATCCACTTCCTGTTGTCTGATGTTGAAATAGATGCTTTTTTCTTTTTCTTTTTCTTTCTTTCTTTTTTTTTTTCTTTGAGGGGGGATGGTCTTTTCTCAAACTCTTGCAATTCTAAATACTTCCTTGGTGCTCGCCAGTTGCCTGTCGCTTCGTGAGACTCTCCGGAAGGCTCACGGATTGTGAGGCAGCTCTCGCCCCAAAGGTTCTGATTATCAGAGTTGCATCAGTATAGTTCATTTTTGGTGTTTTGGTTGATGACCTTCCCATGTGGGCTCAGGGACGAGCTTCATGAAGCTCTAAGAAGGTGTAGTTATAGGACTGTGAGACTGTGAGTGCATTACTGGCAGGCACCTGTAGTGGGAAAGGAAGATCTGAACTCAGGATCAGAGGATGATGCACTTGTACCGCATCTAGGCTGAGTGGGGGGAGTTGATTCACTTTTCAGAATCGTTAAAGGGGATGATAAACCCTCCCTCTTGGGCACATTGTGGGGATTTGGTGAGCAAGCACTTTCTCAGTTGCTGTACCAATGTAACGTTGCAGTTGTTAGTTGTAACCACTCCTCTGTAGCTACCCGTCAGCTATCCCATGCGGCTCAGCCTTCGGGTGCTGCTCCATTTCACGTGCCCTTTTCTCTTTCCTGGGTTCTTAGCTCCAGACAAGTGAGAGTCACCCTCTGCGACAGTTTCATTTCACCTCCTGGCCGGACCACGGCGTTCCCGACACCACCGACCTGCTCATCAATTTTCGGTACCTTGTCCGTGACTACATGAAGCAGAGTCCTCCTGAGTCTCCCATTCTGGTGCATTGCAGGTATGCAGATGGCGCTCCATGTAGGACCGATTTCAAACGCCATTATAAATGCGGACACTTTAGAAAAGCAAGGCGTGAGAGGGAATGCAACAGGCATTTGGAAATTTAAGAAAGGTTTGGATAAGGGACCATGGACTTATTCCCTAAGCCCTGAGGCTTTTAGAACAGGGGTTGGCAAACTATAACCATGGGCCAGACCTGGTAGATTACCTGTGTTTTTTTTAAGACTATAATATATTCTAATTTATATCTTACTTACAACATTTTATTAAGTTTATTTATTTATTTTGAGAGAGAGAGAGAGAGAGAGAGAGAGAGAGAACAAGTTGGGGAGGGGCAGAGAGAGGGAGAGACAGAATTCCAAGCAGGTTCTGCACTGTCAGCCTAGAGCCTGACACGGGGCTCGAACTCACATACCGTGAGATCATGACCTGAGCCGAGATCAAGAGTCAGATGCTGAACCAACAGAGCCACCCAAGTGCCCCTATGACATTTTCTTATAAAATATTTCAACCTAGGGGGGTCTGGGTGGCTCAGTCGGTTGAGCATCTGACTTCAGCTCAGATCATGATCTCACGGTTCGTGGGTTCAAGCCCCTCATCGGGCTCTGTGCTGACAGCTCAGAGCCTGGAGCCTGTTTCAGATTCTGTGTCTCCCTCTCTCTCTGCCCCTCCCCCTCTTGCGCTCTGTCTCCCTCTGTCTCAAAAATAAATAAACATTAAAAAAAATTTAAAAAAAGATATTTCAACCTTACAAAAATATAGAGTAATAATCTAATAAACTATGGCATGAGGCCATGTTTCTTTTTGTTAATAATATGTTCCAGATATAAAGTTGCTACTTATCAGTGTCCTTACACAGTTAAACGTGGTTCTAAAGTTGATCTGAATCATTCCCTTGTATGCTTTTATATTTTATTACATATGTATGTATATCTGTGGTTTTATATAGCTTTAAGCTTTTGCCAGATTTTATGATGTAGACATCATTCTGCAACCTGCTTTCTTCATTCAGCATTTTAGTTTGTTATTTAGTGAAGTTGAAATGCATAGTTTTAGTTCATTTTATTGATTTATTTAAAACATTTTTTTTTTTGGCATACAAAACTGTACATAAATTAATGTATACAACTGCATGAGTTTGGAGGCAAGTATACACCTGTGAAACTATTACCACAATCCCTTTATGAATAAAGTTGTATTGGAACAGAGCCATGCCTGTTTGTTCACATATTGCCTCTAGTTACTTTCATGCTAAAATGGCAGAAAGAGATCATTTAGTGTGCAAAGCCAAAGATATTTACTATCTGGTCCTTTACAGAAAAAGTTTGTCCCCACTTCCTGCTCTAGCCCAATAAGACAACTAGCTAGCTTTTAGGCTAAAGCAATTAATTTAGGAAAGATGAAGAGGGGCTTTGTTGCCCTATGGGGAACAAATTGATGAAACTTGCCATCCTGGGTTATGGTTAATAACTTGAATGGGACTGAGATTCAAGCCGCTCTAGCAAGAGGTTTTATTTGTGATATTTGATGCAAAATGAACTTTAGGGTTTGGGTCCCAGTCCCAAACTAGTGTAATCCAATTTGCTGAGGTTTTAGCTGAGCAAATGTTTCATGATCCTGGGCATTGATAGTGGAGGGGAGCAAGATACACGCACAAATGCACATTTGAGCATTTTAGGTTAGAGGTAACCTATGGTGATGTGTTCATGTCTTTTTTTCTTCAGTGCTGGGGTTGGAAGGACAGGCACGTTCATTGCCATCGATCGTCTTATCTACCAGATAGAGAACGAGAACACTGTGGATGTGTATGGGATTGTGTATGACCTTAGAATGCACAGGCCTTTAATGGTGCAAACAGAGGTGAGGCCGAGCTCTGTGTCTGGCAGTCCGCTTTTTCAATCCTGTTTTCAAAAGGTTGCATCATGTCACATACTTGTGTTGAAACACTTCACCCTTCTAGGTCTTTCTGGTTCTGGGCTGTGAGGTAACACTGGATTTCTTTTAGATCCTTAACTGCGATTGAATTATCCGATATGGTGATACGGTGGTAGTGATACCAGCAATGGAACAGTACACACCAAGATCATACCTGGATTCCTTTCCTTGCGGCCACTAACTCATCAAATAATCTTAGCAGTTCTCTGAACTTTGGCTTCCGGGTTGTAAACTCTTAAAACTGGTATCTTCATGCTTTGTTTCTGAGAAGGTCTGACCATCCTTAAAACAAGCTGATGAAACGGACTTCTCAAATGTTAGCAATGTGAATGAAATAGGCGTAATGTTCATATAGCAGTGTATCCTCACCTAGCCCTGTGAATGTAAAAGAACATCAATTATCATAGTCCCCGGGGGACGGCTGGCCAGCTGAGAAACTTCATGCTTAGTATCTACAATGTCAGTTGGGTAAGACCCATTGGATTCGGCTTTCCCTGAAATGTTCCTGACAAACATTGTTTTCAAGTCATGTTCTCAGCAAATATATTGGGAAATCGCCTTCTTCAATGCTGTAGGAAGGAATGTGTCTTGACTGGGATGAGAGCAGAATATTAATTTTGTATCAGGCTGTCGCCCTGTACCAATTTAGAACTCCATGAATATGTGCTATGTTTTTGAGTCTAGCAGGGAATGTTCTGGAGGCCTGGGTACATCGTGTGCTTTTGGGCGACCAGCATGGTTGTGGAAGAAAGTGTAGAATTCACCTCCTGTGTTGGTCAGAAGAGAATTTTTTTTTTTCCTGCTATAATTATGTAGAGTAGAACTCAGTCTTTTATCTCCTTTGAAGAAACACAGAAATCTTATACCTGCCCACAAATTCTTTTCTTGGTCCTTTTTTTTTGTAGTTTGAAGATAATGTAAACTTGTTCATATTAAGACATCTAACAAAACAGGATTATATAGAATGTATTTTTCTCTTTTACTTTTTCTTCCCTAGAGGTAGCCAGTGCTTACAGTTTGTGTATATCACTATAGGTTTCTTTATGTACATCTGTAGAAAAACACATGTACACACGCACACACACAGTACTTTTTTTTTGTTGTTATGGCTGGTGCTCTTTAAAAAAAACTGAGTACAGATGACACACACACAATGTTACATTCATTTCAGGTGTACAACAGAGTGATTCAACAAGTCTATATGTTATGTTCTGCTCATCATAAGTGTAACTACCATCTGTCACCACACAAGGTTATTACAGTACCATTGACCGTATTCCATACGCTGTGCCTTTCATCCCCGTGACTTAATTCATTCCATAACCGGAAGCCGGTTCCTCCTACTCCCCTTTTCCCATTTTGCCCATCTCCCCCCTCCCCTCCCCTCTGGTAACCACCAATTCTCTGTATTTATGGGTCTGTTTCTGCTTTTTTGTGTGTTTGTTTTGAGTTTTAGAGTCTATGCATAAGTGAAAGCGTATGGTATTTGTCTTTCTCTGTCTGACTTATTTCACTTAGCATAATACCCTTTAGGTCCATCCATGTTGTCACAAATGGCAAGATCTCATTCTTTATTATGGCTGAGTAATATTCCATTGCATATTTATACCACGTCTTTATTTATCATCTATTGATGGCTGCTTGGGTTGCTTTCCTATCTTGGCTACTGTAAAAAATACTGCAACAAACATAGGGGTTCACGTATCTTTTTCAATTAGTGTTTTGTTTTCTTTGGGTAAATACCCAGTAGTGGACTTACTGGATCACAATTGTATTTCTGTTTTTAATTTTTTGAGGAACTTTCATATTGTTTTCCTTAGTGGCTGTACCAATTTACATTCTCACCAGTAGTGCACAAGGGTCCCCTTTTCTCCACATCCTCTCCAGTCCTTGTTGTTTTTTGTCTTTTTGATACTAGCCCTTCTGATAGGTGTGAGGTAATATCTCACGGTGGTTTTGACTTGCATTTCCCTGATGATGAGTGATGTTGAGCATCTTTTCATGTGTCTGTGGACCATCTATATGTCTTCTTTGGAGAAGTGTCTATTAAATTCCTCTGCCCGTTTTCTAATCAGATTGTTTTTTGGCTGTCGAGTTGTGTAGGTGTTTTTTATATATCTTGGATATTGACACATGGAATATTTTTTTTCATTGGATTTTATGTTATATCTAATTCTGCCCTGTGATTTTTTTTTTTTTTCTCTTATAGCACCCTGGATATCTTTCAGCATATACCTTTTTCCTCTTCCTTTTTTTTTTTTTTTTTAAATTTTTTTTTTTTTCCAACGTTTATTTATTTTTAGGACAGAGAGAGACAGAGCATGAACGGGGGAGGGGCAGAGAGAGAGGGAGACACAGAATCAGAAACAGGCTCCAGGCTCTGAGCCATCAGCCCAGGGCCTGACGCGGGGCTCGAACTCCAGGACCGCGAGATCATGACCTGGCTGAAGTCTGACGCTTAACCGACTGCGCCACCCAGGCGCCCCTCCTCTTCCTTTTTTTAATGGCTACCTGCATATTCTGACGAGCTTGCCTGAGGGTGGTCCCCACCCAACTCTACCCAGATTATCCCCCTTAACCTGTCCCCTCTGTTGAGAATCACAATTGACTCCTTACACCGCCCATGCTCACTAACCAAGAAAATCTTGTTGGCTTTGTTCATTGTGGGGCCGATGGGTTTGGGGGGGTGGTGGTAATCTGAAAGTAACCTTGGGTGCTAATCTCTGGGACCTCTGCTCATTTGCTTTCTCTTTTTACTTTTCTAACAGGACCAGTATGTTTTCCTCAACCAGTGTGTTTTGGATATCATCAGATCCCAGAAGGACTCAAAAGTAGATCTCATCTACCAGAACACAACTGCAATGACAATCTATGAAAACCTTGCACCAGTGACTGCGTTTGGAAAGACAAATGGTTACATCGCCTAGTTCCAAAGTAAAACCTTTCTGGAGTGAACCGGACCGTCACACCCACAGCGAAGGAAAATGCCCCGATGTCGACATGTTTTTATATGTCTAATATCTTATTCTTTGTTCTGTTTTGTTAGAACTAATTTGAGGGTGTGAAGCTGCACATGTAGAACATGACAAATGAGAAGTTGGGGCTGTCAGGGGCTGTGGATGGGTGTTGAGTTAATCAACTACATTCCTGAATACCAATGGGATGAGTTCACTTTTTTTTTTTTTTTCCTTGAGAATTATGGAACACCAGGAAAAGTGAGCTATGACTTTTTTTTTCTTTTTCAAAACAGATTCTTTTTAAAAAAGACTATTTTATATGATTCACATGCTAAAGCCAGGATTGTGTTGGGTTGAATATATTTTAAGTATCAGAGATCTATTTTTACCTACTGTATCTTGGAATCTAGCTGATGGAAAATACGTGATTGTGGATGATTATCATGTCGGGAGGGGTACGTGGTACCTCTTCTGCCTGGGTTTTCTATTTGAACATGTGCCTTTTCTGAATTATGCTTCCACAGGCAAAACTCAGTAGATATCTCTATTTTTGTATCGAATCTCATAATTGGAATATAAGGAATATTTAAACAGTAGTTTAGTATCTGAGGTTCAGCCTTCTCGGTAACATTCCTGTTCTCATTTGACTAGAGGAGGCCTCCCCGTCCCCCATGTTTCGTGCTCTATTCTTTTTTTCCCCTTTCTCTCCCGGTTTTCCCCAAAGACATTTCTGTTGGCCACATTTTCAGCCCATTGGTTGAGTGAGAGTGGAAACCAAGTATCACCTTGAGAATTTCTGGGGGTGGGGGAAAGCAGAGGAACCCTACAGTGATATAATCTCCTTCTTTTGTCCCTGTTTCATCCTTTTTTCTCATTTCTGTATTTGGTAAGAAGGATTATTTAAAGGTGCAATATGTGACTTAGTGATTCATGATGCTCTAGGTTTTTAGTAACGTTTTACTCAGGTTGGCATTTTATGTGCGTCTGTGTGTCCGTGTCTGTGTGTATGTGTGTGTGTGTTTAAAAGCGTGGCAATCTGTGAACACTTCAGTGTGAAAACAGTGTCTGATTAATCCCTCCTCCCTCAAAGTCCACTGGCTTTAGTCTATCTGCAGTGACACATATCGGTATCTACTGTATATATATATACTAAACTCTTAAAACAGTCATTCCTTTGAATTGAGGTGTACAGAGTTTGAATTTGTATCAAAGATGTAATTATTTTTAAAACCTCTTTTCACTATACTGCTGCTGTAATTACTTTTGATTTTTTTAATGTAGATTAATTTTTTTTTTTTTTTTGCTTCAGGTGTGTATCCAAGAATTTCAGAATTTATGAGGATTTATTTTATTGGTACATAATCTGTAAACTTCTCAAGGCATTAACATGAAAGGGTTTGTTTCTTTTTATTTTATATTGTGGCTCAGGTTATATTTTGAAGAGGTTTTGAATTTATCCTCCTATAGGCAATGAAGTAGAGAAGGTCTTATGAAGGAATTACCAAGTCCCTGGATTCCTGTGGCCGTTTTCCACAGTAATAAATCCTGCTGTAAATTCAGGACAACTGTGTCCTAGTGAAAATGGGAGTGGGGTCTTCTCCGGGTGCCTTGGTCACTCTTGACCTGGGGGAGCCCGTCTCCCGACGCTGCCGTGTTCCTCAACTTGCTAGCACCTTGAGAACTGACTGGACGTGCTAGTGGGTTATGGAGGGTGAACCACAACGTACTGAAAGCCCTTGATTCGGTTCAGAGGCTTAGCGCTTGTACGTCTTTTGTCCCCCTTTTCCCTTTGAGGTACTAAAAGGATTAAAAGGAGAGGAGGTGGTCGTGTCAGTGTCTGGGGAGGACTTACTTCCCACACAGAAATTGCACTTTTCGCCGAATCCTTTGCTCTCTCTTGTGGCAAGCAGTTCATTCAGCATCAGGCCCTGCGAGGAATGGGCCTGGTTGGGCCATCTTGACTCCCCTTCAGAGGGGCCTTCGGCTCTTTAGGCCTGCATCAGGGAAGCCACGCCGTCCCGGGCTGTTGAGTGAAGCTGGCTTTGGGCAGATTGCTTCCAAACCTTCACACTGGTCTGCCCCTCCATGAGTGCAGCTCTCAGAGTTCCATGATGGCATTTGGAGGTCCCTGCCCGGGGCCGCAGTTCTGTGGGTCATGCCCCTCTCCACTTTACTTGTCAGGAAGCCACTGGAATGGGGGTGTAGAAGTCACTTCTGACAAAGATGCTCTGCCCGGCCCTGCCTACATTCCCTGCCACAGAGAAATCGGAGGGAAGGACTTGGCTCCAAAAATTCCTTTAGAAGGCTAAAGCAACAATAATTATAAACATACTGTGTAAAATCACCCAAAACCCCAGAAACTCTCTTTCCTTCCGCCTGGTATGGGTTTGGGAAATGGGCAGGAGCCCCAGCTAAGCCACTCTCAGATGTCATTCCCAGTCCTGGGCGGAAGGCTCGTGGTAGAGAGGTCTGGATTCCACATGGCAGGTCATGTGAAGGTCACGATGCTTCTCTGCATCCTGAAGAGGGCTGGGTTTGGGGACCGGTGGGGGTGGTGAGGGTATTTATAGCACAGTGATTGAAAAGGGAAGATAATTGTGTAAATATAAAGGACACACGGGCTGGGGATTGGCCATAGAAAAGAGAAGGTGCTTTCAAGCTCCTGCCCCAAAGCCTCCCAGGAACGATGAACTAAAATCTGAGGAGTCCAGTGGAATCGCGGAGATGGTGTGATCACCCCTGCTTTCCTATTTGCCGGTTGCACACAGAAAAATGGCCAGGGTGGGATTAGTTATCAGTGAAAGGCCTGAAGGTTGGTGGTCAGTTGGTCTGGGGGATTTGGGGCATCGGTACCTTCTCCCAAGAGTGAGGACGTTTGCCTCCAAAGGTAAACCTAGTGACGTTTGGCACCGGTGGGAAATGACATTTGGGAGTCTGTTCCCTGTGGGCACCTAGTGACCTCCGGTGGACTTTGGCAGATTTGACTGCACTGGAGTTGGGCTTCGTGGAGCTGAGGCTCGTTGGGGGTGGGGGCCACCTTTGCATCTGATTCATGTTTGCTTTTCATCAGAGATGAAAAAGGCTGGTTTTCTTTTGCAGTGCTGGGTTGCACTTACTGTGCTAAACAAGGCTTGGTGACTATGTTGGTTTGCCTCAAAAGTCCAAGTTCTGCGTTTTCAGACTGTATAGCAGCCAAGTGTTCGACATACTGTAGCATTTTTCCCTCGGGGGCACGTATGAACAGGATGTGTTGATATGGACTCTAAAACTGTAATTTTCTTGTAACTATTTTGGAATGATGCATATTTCTAATGTTTGTTATACTTGTACAGAGTATTGCTGTTGGTTGCTTTTTTTTTTTTTAAGGAAAAAATGGCCTGAAAAAAAATTTTTTTAAAAGACTCACAAATACCAAATATAAAAAGTGTCAACACACGGTGCCTTTTGTTTCTTTTTTGTCCCACTTTTTACTTTAGGTCCCCACCATTTCGTTTCCTGAGCAGTGTACGGGCCTGTGTTTAATTGGGGCGTTCTTAACAAAAACATGTGTCCCTTTTGGATTTTGTATACTGTGTTAGTTTGCTGGGGCCACAACAAAGTGCCACAGGCCAGGAAGCTTAAACAACAGGAATTTAATCTCTCTCAGTTCCGGAGGCCAGAAGTCCAAGATCAAGGCTCTGGCAGGTTGGTTTCCTCGGAAGCTTCTCTCTTTGATGCAGATGGCCGCCATCTTCCCTGTGTCTTCACTTGGTCTTCCCTCTGTGTCTGTCTGTGACCTGATCTCCCCTATTTATCAGGAAACCAGTCATAAAGGATTAAGGCCCACCCTAACGACTTAAATTTTACCATCATCACCTCTTTAAAGACAGTACCTCCAAATACATTCTGAGGTACTGGGGTTAGGACTTTAAGCTATGAATTTGGGGAGACATAATCCAGCCCAAAACACACATCCAGGGAGACTAAGTGAAGAGGAGACTTGGAAGAAGTGAGTGTGCATCTGAGATGTGGCTGCGTGTGCTTTCACAGGGTCAGACACATGGGTCTACAGATGGACAGACACTCCATTTGTGCCATTTGGTCTCAGCACACATACCTTAGGCAAGTCCCCAGGATTTTCAGAGGTTTTCTTTCTTTTTTTTTTTTCTTCAGTGATGGATTTGGGGAATCCCAGAATTTCTGGGACACTGTGGCAATCTGGACAGTTTTTGAGCGCCAACTATGCACCAGCCACTATCCCTTAGTGCCTGTGATGCACCAGCCACTCGGCCTCTGTGGCTGGTAAAGCAAAATACCGGGTTCAACCACAAACAAAAAGGACAAAAACCTTTGCCCTCATGGAACACAAACAGAGGGAGAAACAGATCCCCCTCTTTTATGTGAATTATTTTATGTAAATAAAAGCTTTAGTATGTTGGGTCATGCAGGTGTAAGGAAAACCAGCATTTCACCCTCGGAGGCATGAACTCGTGGCTGTCACACGGCAGGCGGTGCACACCCCCATGCCAACGAGAGAAAGCTTTCCGTTGCGTGCTTGGCGCGCATGCCTGCTTGCGGGGAGACTAGAGGCCGTTCCCAGAGCCGCGGTGCACACGCCGCAGGCCGGCCAGGGAACGAAGATGAATACAGCAGAGGTCCTCGCGTAAGAAGCCGCCCCAGGTGCCTCAAACCCAAAAGGAACGCACGAGGTACCAGGGGAGGTTTAAAGGCACAGGTAACCGGATTCCGGAATTACGGGTGGTGGTTTTTGAGCCGAGTCTTAAGCGGACTGTTCGCAGGAGGAGAAGGGGGGGGCAGTTGGGGGCGTGAAAGCCCAGGTCTTGCGCCCGCGGGGACCCTGCGCGTGTTGGGGAGGCCGGAGCGGGAGCATCGGAGGGTGGGCGCGCGGGAGGCGGACGCGCCTGGAAGGGAAGAAGCTCCGGGACTGTGTGTGGTCGCCTGAAGCAGTCTCACGCCTGACACTCTTAGGTGTGCGTGTACATGATACGTAAGTAACCGCGTGCACACACACACACACACACACACACACACACACACACACACACACACACTTTACCTTCACTATTTTCTCTGGATGGAAGCTGCATGGTGGTCACGTGGTGTCACACGGGCTGGAAGGAAGGGCACCTACCAGACGCTGGGCTGGTGGAGGGGAATGGAGCCCTGTTAATGGGAGCCAGGGGTAGAATTTACCACACAGAACAGGGCGTGTACAGCCCTTTCAGTGGGGAGACAGGGTTCCCCGCCGCCAGGCCCCACTAGGTCCTCAGCAGTGGTTGAGGGTTCCTCCAGGTTCCTCCAGGACCTTGCTCATAGCCGGCTCCTGCTGTCTCTCCCTCCTAACCCCCCCATCCTCCTTGCCTCTCCCAACCATCTGGAGACTGCGGCTAAATGCTGGCCTGCTTGCCAAGTGCAAAATAACTAATAACAGTTCCAGCACATGCCTGAGCTGTTGACTGTGAAATGCTGTGTTGAAGGAAGGTCAGTTTTCCAGGGAGGCTACTGCTGGTATGTCCAGGTCTGCCTGAGGCCACGACTGTAATGACTTTTCTCCTTAGGCAAGAAAGCACAGATCTGGAGCATATTACCGTTTAATTATTCCTGGTTGAGGATAGAAAGTATTTTGCTTTACAAGCGATGCTTCCTGATGGATGTATGGTGGTAGACAGGTCCGAGTTTGGAGGCCTGAGCTTTTGTTCTTCCCCTGCCCGAATGGACTGAGTGGAAATCACAAACTTTCCTGCTTTTGATAAGCGTTAGGTGGCCGAAAGCTGAAGTTCTCCCCGAGTGTCAGGAGTGGAGTCTGTGGGCCTTGTTGAATACACAACCCTCGTGCCTAAGCAGAGGTGGGTGTGGGTTGATGTCTTGTTGAAGCTGGGGAAGTTTAAAGACCCCAGCCCCTATGAGGGCATCTTCCCAAGGGTGTTTTGAGCCCCGATGTCATCTGGCCATCACACCTTCAACTGGGAAGTTTCTGGGCTTACTTACCCTCATGTCTCAGACTCTGCCTCTCAGCAAAGAGGACGCTTGAAGGTAAGTTCAGAAAGAATAGAGATGACGGTTCAGATTTTTGCAAATACGAATGTGGTTAAAATTTTGATGCTGTAACACTCAGCATATTGCCTGGGATGCATGAAACGTCCAGTAGATGGTAGCTATTCATTTATCAACTTAAATTTTATTGATCATCTATGGGCTGGCAGTGGGCCCTGGGTATGTACAGTTGAGAAAAAAGCAGGCATGATCGCTGCCCCTGTAGAATTTTAGGGCTTACTGGAGAGTCAGGAAGTTTAAAAGGGATTAAACCTACCCACTGACACATTGCAGCTAGACTGAGAAAGGATTGGAAGGGAGTGGCAGAGTGTGCCAAGGCCCTGAGGCAGGAATGAATTTGGCACTTTGAAGAGGGATCCAGGAGACTGCAGTCTCTGGAGCTTAGCTGAGAGGGGACCTAAGAGCACAATATGAAGCCAGAGAGGTAGGCGGGTGATTGGGTCCGACTTCGTGGAGGATGACGATTCCCCACGTCATCCCCCTCCCTTGTCTCTGAATCAGCATGAGGTCAGGCGATTTGTTTTGGTCCGTCGATGTGAGCAGAAGTGACCGTACTGGTCCCGAGCCTAGATCATAAGACACTTCGGTTGATTTTGTTCACCCTCTTGTGCTTCAACCATTGCTATGAAAAATACCCCCACTGGGCAGCTGCTGCCCTGTGAACCTGAGCCCTGGAATGAACACTTGAGTAGCAGAGTTGCCCCACCCAAGCCCAGCTGGGCTGTGCCTCGGAACAGAGCCACCTGGGTCCAGCCCTGCCTAGTTAGCTGGTCCCTTCCATGAGAATGATTTACTCCAGGAGAATCTATGACTTTGGGATCTCTTATTATGTTGCATTTTTGTGGTAATAACTAAAACAGCCTCACAGCTAGTATTTGGTGGAGCTGGGATTTGAATCAACTCCAAGGCTTGGTTCTTAGTCATCTCTTTCAAGAGTAGAAGATTTCATTTAAAATAGTTTTTTTTTTAAAGTTTCAATTTTAATTCCAGTTAGTTAGCATGCAGTGTTATATTAGTTTCAGGTGTACAATATAGTAGTTCAACAGTTACATGCATCACCCTGTGCTCATCACAAGTGCCCTTCTTAATACCCATCACCTTAAAATGGTCCATTTCTTAACCAGGCATTTATAAACAGAACCTGGAGGTATCTATCAGCCTAAATTTTTTACTTTCTCTCAATGACTACCCAATTAGTTAAAACCTAATTTTTTTTCTCCTTGATGAAAAAAAAGTAGCTACAACAGAGTTTTAAATATATTTGTCAAGTTTTACAAAGTTCTTTAAAATGAGCGTGAACCTGAGGCCGGTTTTGAGTCCCTCTTGCTGCTAGCAGTTTGTTAAAAAATGTTGTTTTTAGATGTTAGGTTATGAGCAGTAAAGCTGGAGGAAACAAGGGAGCACCTTCGTGCTTCTGGCTGAGTGTTGCCCTGCCAGGGAGCAGGGCTGGTTGACATCTGCGGAGCAGAAGGAGGAGGCAAGTTTAGTCCATGGTCTCAAAAATTCTGACAGCTCATCCATCCCTTCCGGGGTTTCACAGCTCCTTTCTGGAGCTGGATGTCGATCTCTGGGACTTCTGAGGAAAATCATCCTAGTCACTTTCCTGAAGGCAGGTAAATCCTTGGACCCCAAAACTGAGAAGCGTTGGCTGGGGCAGCCATTTCGGATGTGGCCACTAGATGGCGCCAGAGGACTGGGCGGAGGAAGCCATTCTTGGTTCAACTGTGGGAGGGCGACGGAAGAAAATAGGATCCTTAAAGTAACTAGAAGGCAGAGAGGGGATGCCTAAAAATCAACAGGGTTGAGGAAGTGCCCTTGCCAGCACTCTGTAGCTTTCCCCCTTATAATTTAGTATACAAAAAATTTAGATAAAAAGAAGGGGGAAAATCCCGTGTGGTCTCCAAGCAACAAGATGGCCTCCAATGATACTTACTCTCTGGTCCTCATAGCCAGGTGGTCCCCTTGGGCCTTGTACCAGGGTTGGTCTGTGTGACCAGCAGAATGTAGCAGAAGTGATGGTGTGTTGCTTCTGAGATTAGGTCGTAAACATCTCAGATGTTTAGGTTGTAAACATCTCTGCAGCTCACTCTCCCTAGCAGCCCTGGGAGCGGCCCACGTGGCGAGGAACTGAACCTCTTGCCGGCAGCCAGGTGGTCTTGGAAGTAGAGTCTCCAACTCCAGTCAGGCCTTCAGATGATTGCAGCCCCGGCTTACAGGCTGTCTGTAGCCTCCTGGGAGACCTTGAGCCAGACCTGCCAGCTAAGCCACTCCAAGATTCCTGATCCTCAGAAACTGCTTTGGAGTCAGACGGACCTGATTTGCCTGCTATTCTATAGACAAGTCACTTCGCTTCTTGGAACCTCTAGGTCTTTGTGAGAATAATAGCATTTACTGATAATGCGTGGAACATAATAGCGTTTACTCGTAGCTTTAAATGAGATAATTTGTTCAAAATTCAAGTTTAACTGCTAGCTGCTTTTCTGTATAGGCAGAGGCAGGAAGTTTTCTTGGAGTAGATGTCTTTGTTCTGAGAAGTTAATGGAGCGCCCTGCTTAGTTATGCAGATATAGTAAGTGTAGGAACCTTTTGTTACGATGTCTTTCCTGAGGCAGAGCACAAAGTACCTCTCCCGTTGGTATGCACAATTTTGCACACAGAGCAAGGGGCTTTCTGGGAAGGAAGGACTGAAGCCCCTAACTTTTGGTCTCTGAGATTTGCAATTAAGGAAACCTGTTTTGGTGGTTCCTGGTAACATTGACCATGATCCATCAACATGAATGAATATTAAAAGCTGCAAGAGGGAGCCCTCCATGAGGGAAAGAGGGGCCAGTGTTGGTGATGTAGGTTCAGAAACAGGGTTTGTGTGGGGGCTTGATTTGTACAGTATGTGCTGGCTGTACCAGCCATACTGGACTCCATGACCTTGGGACTCAAGTATGGAGTCCGACCCTGCCATGGTGAGGTCTAGACCTGGGCGGTAGACCCACATCCATCAGATGACCCAGGACCAATTACATGGCAATGACCAAAGACAGTGCCTGGTCAGATTTTTAATTCCTCTCTTCCTACATCGCCTTTGGCAGCAGCAGTCCTTTGGATTGAGAATTCCTCAGTTCTTGGACAATTTGGGATGGAGAAGGGGTCCAGCATTATGTGGGGGAGATAGTGGACTTCTGTTAATAAGGCAAGTGTGGCCTTGAGCTATTAGTTGTGTAGATAAAAAATGTGATTTCATTTGTATTTTCCAGATGGTGAGCTAGAGTGTATGACTTGGGTAAACTAACTGCTGTTATAACCAACAAGTCCCAGAATCTCAATGGCTTAATAGCCATGTCACAATTTAAAGTAGCTGGCACCATTCAAGGACCCAGGCTGGTACAGGTTCCATTCCATCTCACCCAAACCTATGAAGGTCATTCAGAGTGTTAACTTTCTAGCTGGCAGGTGAGGAAGAGAACGTGGAAAACAGTGTGTGGGAGGTTTTTTTTTTTTTAATATTTTTTTCCTAATGTTTATTTATTTTTGAGAGAGGAGACAGTGCAAGTAGGGGTGGGTCAGAGAGAGACGGAGACACAGAATCCGAAGCCGGCTCCAGGCTTCAAGCAGTCAGCAAAAGCCTGACATGGGGCTTGAACTCACAAACGTGAGATCATGACCTGAGCTGAAGTCGGAGGTTCAACCAACTGAGCCACCCAGGCGCCCCTGGGAGGTTTCTATGGGTCAAGTTCGGAAATGACATATATCGTTTTCAGCCACATTCCTTTGACAGGGAAACAGCGTTTAGCTGGGTACCCAGGAAGCAGAGGAGAACTGAGGTTGTTGGTGAGTGCTGGTGTTCTGTGCCATATTGGGCAAGCCAATAGATACAGTGCTTAGCATAGTGCCTGGCACCTAGCAGGGATTCCGTAAATGGTGGCATCTTCCCTCTTTCCAGAGACACCTGTGTGGGGAAGGAGTACTTGGGAAAGAAATGGCCTCTGTGCTTCTGCTTGGGCATGGTGACCCAACTGCTTCTAAATGTCTTGTTTTGTGGCTCTAACAGGGGGACTGGGGGGTGCTGAGTCCTGGTTTGGGTGTACAGTGTGGTTATAGGAGGAGTCTGGTTCATCCGTGTCCTCGCGGCCTCCAGTCACGCTTTTAATTACGTACCTGTAGCTCCTGGGGATCTCAAGGAGGTCAGAGAATTCCCAGCTCTGAAATCCCCCCAAGGGATGACATTACTTTGCTTCTTTGCAAACTTTTCCTAACTCTTTGCCTCAGCTCCTTGGAGTATAATTAGTTGCCAAAGACTGTCATCATGCCACAAAGCTGGGTGCGGGCCACAGAAGATAGATCATAGATCTCACAGAACAGGGAACTAATTGGCTCTTTTCCTTCCCTTGATGATGATTGTAGCAGCAGAGAACTTTTTCTGCTAAATAAGAAGAGGCCGGATATCTGAGTTGTGGAGAGTTAATGGAAACAATTGAGAATACATGCATTTGAACAACAAGCTAGTATTAATTTTTTTACATCTATCGTATCATGTTTGCACAATGGTTTTTAATGTGCTTTTTTTTTCTTTAATGCTTGATATATTTTGAAGCTCTTTTAATAGCAGTATACATAACCTGTATCTATTAGTCACCTTGGGCTGCCATAACAAATACCATACTGAGTGGTTTAAACAACATGAATTTATTTTTCATAGGTCTGCAGACCAGAAGTACAAGATCAGGGTGCTGGTGGGGTTGGTTCCGAGGTGAGGGTTCTCTTCCTGGCTTGCAGAATTGCTTTCTAGCTGTGTCTTCACAAGGCCCTGGGTGGGGGGGGGGCGGTGGGGGTGGGGATTGAGGGGGACCCAGTGCCTTCTCTCTCTTCCTCTTCTTAGAAGCTGCTAATCCTGTCAAGAGGATCCTACCCTCATGATCTCATCTAACCCTAGTTACCTTCCAAGGGCCCCATCTCCAAATACCATCACGGTCACAATGAAGATTAGGGCTTCAACAGATGAATTTCTGGGAGACAGTTCTGTCCATAGCACCATTCATTTTTTTTTTTATTTCTTTAAATTATTTTTAAATTTCAGCTTTATTGAGGTATAATTGACAAATAAAATTGTAGGATATTTAAAGTGTACATTATGGTGATTTGATATACATATACATGTACATTTTGAAAGGATTCCCCCATGTAGTTAATTGATAAATCCATCATCTCACACAGTTATCTTTTTTGGGTGTGTGTGTGTGAGAGCATTCAAGTTTTACTCTCAGCAAATTTCACTTACACTAAACAGTGTTACCAAATTCAGTCACCATGATTTACCTGAGAACCCCAGACCTTATTCTTCTTACCTTCTTATAGGTGAAAGTTTGTTTCCTTTTATCAACCTCTCCATAACTCCTCCTTCCCCCCCCCCCCCCCAACCAGTCTCTGGTAACCACCTCCTACTGTTTCCAGGTTTCTACTGTTTCCATGAATTTGACGTAATTTTTTTTTTTTTTTTGGTTCCACATATAAGTGATACTATGCAGTATTTGTCTGACTCATCTCATTTGGCATAATAGCTCAAGGTCCACCCATGTTGTTGCAAATGGCAGGATTCCATTCCTTTTTATGACTTAATATTCCATTGTATATTTGTGTACCCCATCTTCTTTATCCATTCAACTGTTGATGGATGCTTAGGTTATTTCTTTGTTGGGAGAGGTTTTTGTTTTTTTTTTTTTTGAGAGAGAGGGTACAAGTGAGCAAGGGCAGAGACAGAGGGAGAGAGAATCCCATGAGAGGCAGAGAGAGAGAGAGGGAGGGAGAAAACTGGGGCTCACCCAAAGTGGGGCTTGTGCTCACCTGAAGTGGGGCTTGAGCTCACCCGATGCAGGACTTGAACTCTTGGATTGTGAGATCATGACCTGGGCTGAGGTCAGATGTTTAACCAACTGAGCCACCCAGACACCCCTTTTTTTTTTATTATTTATTATTCTTTTATTAGAAAGAACAAGTGAGCAGGGGAGAGGGGCAGAGAGATTGTGAGAGCGAATCCCAAGCAGGCTACATGCCAGGCATGGAGTCTGACCAGGGGCTCGATCCCATGACCCTGGGATTATGACCTGAGCCAAAATCCAGAGCCAGACACTCAACTGACTGAGCTACCCAGGTGCCCCTGTTGGGAAGTTTTTGATTACTGATTCAATCTCCTTATTAGTAATTGGTTTGTTCAGATTTTGTATTTCTTTATGTATTGGAAGGTTGGAAGGTTGTATGTTTCTAGGAATTTATCCATTACTTTTAGATTGTCCAATTTGTTGGCATGTAATTGTTCATAGTACTCTCATAATCTTTTGTATTTGTATGATATCATTTGCAATTTCTAATTTTTTATTTGAGTCCCATCTTTTATTTTATTTCGTAAGTCTTGCTAAAGACTTACGACTTACTTGTTTTTTGTCAGAAAACTACTTCTTAATTTCATTGATCTTTTCCAATTGTTTTTTAGGTATCTATTTCATTTGTTTCTGCTCTGATCTTTGTTGCTTCCTTCCTTCTACTAATTTGGGGTGTTGTTTCTTCTTTCTTTTCTAGTTTTTTGAGGTATAAAGTTAGGTTGAGATTGTTCTGTTTTCTTAAGTAGATATTTATTGCTATAAACGTCTCTCAGAACTGTTTTTGCTGCATACCATAAGTTTTGGTATGTTGTGTTTCTGTTTTATCCACTCAAGATATTTTTAAAATTTCTCTTTTAATTTCTTCTTTGACCCATGGGTTATTCAGTAGCATATTGTTTGATCTCTGTATATTTATGAATTTTTCAGTTCTCTTTTGTAATTGATTTTTATTTTTTCTTTTATATAATTTTAAGTTTATTTATTATAAACTTATAATAATAAGTTAATTATTCTCTGAAGGGCAGAGAGAGAAGGAGAGAGAATCCCAAGCAAGCTCTGTGCTGACATCATGGAGCCTGATGCAGGGCTAGATCTCATGATTGATTATGAGCCAAAATCAAGAGTCGGACACTTAACTGATTGAGCCATCCAGGTGCCCCTTGTAATTGATTTTTAGTTTCATACCATTGTGGTTGAAAAGATGCTTGATATGATTTCAGTATTCTTAAATTTATTACGACTTGTTTTGTGGTCTCACATGTGATCTCTCCTAGGGAAAGTTTCATGTGTCCATGAGAAGCATGTGTATTCTTTTGCTTTTGGATGGAATGTTCTGTAAATGTTACATCCATTTGGTCTAACATGTAGTTTAACTCCAATGTTTCCTAATTGATTTTCTGTCCGGATGATCTATCTATTGATGAAAGTGGGGTGTTGAAGTCCTCTACTATTATTTTATTGCCATCTCTTTGTCCTTTCAGGTCTTTTAATATTTGCTTTATGTATTTAGGTCTTCCTATGTTGGATGCATAGATATTTACAAATGTTATATCTTTTTGTTGCAATGACTCCTTTATCATTATATAATGACCTTCTTTGTCTTTTATTAAGTCTGGGGCTTAAAGTCTGTTTTACTTAATATAAGTATAGCTACTCTTGTTTTCTTTTGGTTTCCATTTGCATGGAATATTTTTTTCCATTCCTTCACTTTCAATGTGTGTATCATTAAGCTGAAGGGAGAATTTTGTAAGCAGCTTATAGTTGGGTCTTGTTTTTTAATCCATTCCGCCACTCTGTATCTTTGATTGGATAACTTAGTCCATTTACATTTAGAGTACTTATTGATAGGTATGGACTAACTACTGCCATTAATTGTTTTTTGGCTCTTTGTAATTCTTTTCTTCCTTTCTTCTTGTCTTGCTCCCTTGTGATGATTTTCTGTAGTGATGTTCCTTTCTCTTTTGTGGATTCACTGCAGGTTTTTGCTTTGTGGTTACCATGAAGTTTACATAAAATATCTTGTGTTTATAATAGTCTATTTTAAGCTCATAACAACTTAAGTTCAATTATATACTAAAGCTACATTTTTACTCCTCCCCTCATTTTATGTTTTTGATGTCACAATTACCTGTGTATCCATTAACAAATTATTGGGGTTATGGTTATTTTTAGTACTTCTGTCTTTTACCTTTATACTAGAGTTGTAAGTGATTTATTACCTACTGCCATTACAGCACTGGAATATTCTGAATTTAATTGTATTTTACCTTTCAGTGAGATTTATACCTTCATATGTTTTTATGTTACTAATTAGCATCCTTCCAGTTTAGCTTGAAGAACTCCCTTTAATATTTCTTCTAAGGCTGGTCTCGTGGTGGTGATTCCTTTTGCTTGTCCAAAAAACTCTTTATCTCTCCTTCAATTCTGAAAGATAGCTTTACCAGGTCGAGTATTCTTGGTTGGTAGTTTTTTTTCTTTCAGCACTTCGAATATACCATGCCACTCCCTTCTGGCCTGCATAGTTTCTGTGAAAAATGTGTGGATCATCTTATGGGGGTTCTTTTATATGTAACATGTCGTTTTTCTCTAGGTGCTTTAAAGTTTGTCTTTAACTTTTGACAATTTAGTTACAAAGTGTCTCAGTGTGGGTCTCTTTCGATTCATCTTATTTGGAACTGTCTGAGTTTCCTGGGTCTGGATCATCTATTTTCCTTCTTTAGGTTAGGGTAATTTTCATGATTTCTTTGAAAAAGCTTTCTGCCCCTTTCTTTCTCTCTTCTTCTGGGACCCCTGTAATGTGAATATTGGTCTGCTTGATGATATCCTATAGCCCCCTCATGTTATCTTCTCTTTTTCATACTTTTTTCTTTTTGGATGAATTCCACTGACGTGTCTTTGAGTTTATTGATCCTCTCTTTTGCTTGATGTAGTCTGGTATTGAACCTCTATTGAATTTTTCAGTTCAGTTTTTGTATTCTTTAGCTCTGTGATTTCTCTGGTACTTTCTTATATTTTCTTTTTGTTGAAATTCTCACTTTGTTCATGCATCGTTCTCCTAACCTTGGTCAGCATATTTATGACCATTATTTTGAACTCTTTATCAGATAAATCACTTTATTTCATTAAGGCCTATTTCTGGAATTTTATCTTGCTCTTTTGTTTGGCACATATTCCTCTGTTTGTCTGTTTTCCTTGACTCTCTGTTGGTTTCTGTGCGTTAGATAAAAGAGCCATCTCTCCTAGTCTTGATGGAGCGGTGTCTTGTAAGAAATGAACCTAATTATTCAGCCTGGCCTGAGCTTTTGGTTTTCTCTCAAACCTATGTGCAACATGCTTTCTTTGTGTTTAGTGGCTTTCAGTAGATTAGGGTGAGCCACGACCTGTAAGTGTCCCGAAGGGGAGGATCTCATCAAGAAACAGGCTGAATGAAAGCCCGACCCTTAGGCAGTAGCTTTTAAAGTATATAAATAAGCCTCTTTCAGGAAAGACTGGGGAATGGGCATTTTGTCTGTTTCCTTTGTTCTAGGACCTGGTTGAGGAGTGTTTCTTTGTTTGCTGCAGTCCTATGGGACCAGTGAATGCAAGCCCCACTGCCCACAAGAGTCAGGTGAATGAGGGGGCATACTCTGGGAGCAGCCACAAAACCTGGGGCACCAGATAAGCTCCTGCCAGGGGGACACTGATGACCTGGAATGGGCCAGGGAGAGAAGGTGGAGATAGTGTCCACTGGCCTTCTTGGTCTTTAGGGAGGATTGCAGTCAGCCCCTAGATGTGTGCTAAATTAGAAGCCTGAATCTTAGGCGTTGGCTTTTAAAGTATGTAAATAAGCCTCTTTGAGAAGAAGACTTGGAGAGAGACATTTCTGCCTGCTTCCTCTGGCTGAGCCTTGGGGGACCACCCACAGTGTGTCCTCTTGAGCCCGTTAAGAACTGTTTCTTTGCTATAATTTTGTGGGTCTCATGGATGCAAGCCATGTTGGCTTTCAGAGCTCCATACCATTGGCAGAATGCTTTCACCTTCACTTCCACGCCATTCAGTTCTCTATACAACCCTGGGAAGTGGTAGGAAATGTAGTTTACCTCCATTTTAAAATGAGATAAAAGACCAAAGGTTAGCGAGATCAATGTCAGCATTTGTTTTTGGTATCAATCCTGTATGTTTTAATATTATTCTAATATTTTGGTAATATTTCTTCATATTCCTTTATTAGAATATACATGCCTGACATTCCACATCGCTTGGAGGCTATTAGAGGCAACCGTACTATATGTTATGAAATGGACTGTGTTTAGGTGTCAGATTTCTCTGCATAAACATTGAATGCACTCAGGGCCATGAGACTGTCTCTTTGCCTAAAGTCAACTACTAGTGACTGGTAGAATGGGTCCTTTGAAGTAGGTCTTTAGATTTCAAATCCAAGGCTGTGCTATATTGCACTGTTTCTCATGCGATGAAGTTTAAGAGGTGATGACTGACTTGTTTCCAGCAACCCTTTTGGAAACTGGTACAATGCAGGCTATACCAGCCCCACTAAGCTTCACACCAGAGTCCCTCTTATTTCTGTCCAACAACCTCCCGACCCACAGTCTTTTCATGGCATTTTTCACCTCTGTGTTTCTCAGGGTGTAGATCAGAGGGTTTAACATGGGTGTGATGATGGTATAAAACACAGCCACCATCTTGTCCTCAGTAAAAGTGGTGGAAGGCCTTAGGTAGATGAAGAGGCAGGGGACAAAGAACAAGATCACCACTGTGATGTGGGAAGCACATGTAGACAGGGCCTTGCGCCTCCCCTCTGACGAGCGGGTCTTAAAGGAAAGCAAGATGACAATGTAAGAGCCCATAAGAATGACAAAGCAGCTCAGTGAAATCATGCCACTGTTAGCTATCACAATGAGCCCCACCATGTATGTCTCTGTGCAAGCCAGCTTCAGTAAAGGGTGGACATCACAGAAGTAGTGGTCAATCATGTTGGGGCCACAGAACGGCAGTTGTACAGTGAGGATGGTCTGGATGAAGGAATGCACAAACCCTCCTAACCAACAGGTTACCACCAGTATAGAGCAGACCTTCCGGTCCATGATGGTCAGATAGCGCAGAGGCTTACAGATAGCCACGTACCTGTCATAGGCCATCACTGTGAGAATAAAGATCTCTGTGCAGCCAAACAGATGGGAGAAAAAGAGCTGGACCATACAACCAACAAAGGAGATGCTCTTGACTTTGGCTTGGGAATCAATAATCAGCTTGGGGGCTGTAACAGAGGAGTAGCAGATGTCGACAAAGGATAGGAAGCTGAGGAAGAAGTACATTGGAGAGTTGAGATTGGGACTCCTTTGAATAGTCATTATAATGAGAAAATTTCCAGTCATGAGTGTCATGTAAAAGAGTAAGAACAGAAAGAAGCATAGTTGCTGCACTTTCTCATTTTGGGAAAGACCCATGAAGATAAATTCTGTAACATTATTTTCCATGGAAACTAGGAAGCTCACAAGAGGGAAATACAGTGTGACTTTACCTATAGGAAAAAAGTATGAAAGACAATTAGATTTGGGCACATGGTACCATAACATTGTTATTTTTTTTTTTTTTTTAATTATTCTCTGGGGCGCCTGGATGGCTCAGTTGGTTGAACGTCTGACTTCAGGTCAGGTCACGATCTCGCGGTCTGTGAGTTCGAGCCCCGTGGCAGGCTCTGTGCTGACAGCTCGGAGCCTGGAGCCTGCTTCAGATTCTGTGTCTCCCTCTCTCTCTGCCCGTCCCCCACTCATGCTCTGTCTCTTTGTCAAAAATAAATCAACATTAAAAAAATTAAAAAAAAATTATTCTCAAAATTTGTCACTTAAGGTATTGGTTTGGGTAAAGTATGTTTCTTGAAATTATCAGAGATGGACTGTGTGGGAGGAGAAAGAGAGAAAGAGAAAGGAAAAAAGAAAAGTCTGACAGGCTTTAAACAGATTTAGGAATACAGTCTAGGCTCTCCTCCTGTGTCAGTAGTCCAAATTATTGTTGCTCCAGAATTTAAATTAAATCTCTCTGTTAAATTAAGCCTCTGAGTGGTAACCCTCAGTCTCTTTACTCCAGGATGCTTTTCATCCTTGTTTTAGTTGATGTATGGAATTTACAAAAATACACACACACACACACACACACATTTGCGATCATAAGTAAATCTTAAAATGTACACTTTGAGTCAAATCTAGGATGTAACTAGATTTTTTTTTATGTTTATTTTTGAGAGAGAGAGAGGGCACGAGCAGGGGAGGGGCAGAGAGAGAAGGGGACAGAGGATCCAGAAGCAGGCCCCACGCTGACAGCAGCGAGCCTGATGTGGGGCTTGAACTTACAAATGGTGAGATCATGACCTGAGCCAAAGTCAGATGCTCAACTGGCTCAGCCACCAAGGAGCCCCCTAACTAGCCTTTTTATGAGACCTCTTGGCTTCCCAAATTCCTGATAGCCTGATTAGCTTTGTTGTATTTTAGATTATTCTAGGACTTCACTCTTTGTCATTTCTTATATGTCTGAAAGTCAGGAAAAATGCATAGAGGCTTCACAGAAAGGGACTGCCACCTGCAAGATCCTCAAGACTTCAGATCCCAGTTGACATTAGTTGTTATAAAGTATGGAGAGGAAATAACTCTTGAGTAGGTTTAGATCTTTTAGATCTTAATAATAACCAACTGTGAGTTCTGGGGCAAATTACTTAACAATGATAGAGACCCAGTTTCTCTGGTCATTGGTGTAACCTCTACATAAACACCAGGGTCTCCTCTGCTTTAGCCTTATGTCATGGAGTTTGGGGTCATCCTTTCATTGTGTTGTGTTGTGTTGTATTGTATTTACTTACTTATTTTTACATTAAAAAAATGTTTATTTTTGAGAGGGAGAGAGAGAGAACACATGAGCAGAAGAGGGGCAGAGAGAGAGAGAGAAAGACACAGAATTTAAAGCAGACTCCAGGCTCTGAGGTGTCAGCACGGAGCCTGATACAAGGCTGGAACTCATGGACTGAGAGATCATGACCGGAGCCAAAGTCAGTGGCTTAACCAGTTGAGCCCCAGATGCCGCTGGGATGATCCTTTTAAAAAATTTTTTTTTGGGGCGCCTGGGTGGCGCAGTCGGTTAAGCGTCCGACTTCAGCCAGGTCACGATCTCGCGGTCCGTGAGTTCGAGCCCCGCGTCGGGCTCTGGGCTGATGGCGCAGAGCCTGGAGCCTGTTTCCGATTCTGTGTCTCCCTCTCTCTCTGCCCCTCCCCCGTTCATGCTCTCTCTCTGTCCCAAAAATAAATAAACGTTGAAAAAAAAAATTTTTTTTAATTTTTTTTTTTTTCAACATTTATTTATTTTTGCGACAGAGGGAGACAGAGCATGAACGGGGGAGGGGCAGAGAGAGAGGGAGACACAGAATCGGAAACAGGCTCCAGGCTCTGCGCCATCAGCCCAGAGCCCGACGCGGGGCTCGAACTCACGGACCGCGAGATCGTGACCTGGCTGAAGTCGGACGCTTAACCGACTGCGCCACCCAGGTGCCCCTGGGATGATCCTTTTAATACAATGAATCACTGTCACTGAATGTAGTTTCTTTGTTTCATTATCTATGTTTTCCTTTGAACCAAAAGATGTGTGAAGGTGGGGACAAGGTGTGTCTTTATTTTTGTGCAGCCTGAATGCAAATGTTCCTTTCCTTAGTTTGACCATTTAAGCCTCGCTTTCTTCATCCTTCAAATAGAAATGCTACTATCCACTTCAGAGAATTATTTTCTTTTTTTTTTTTTTTTTAATTTTTTTTTTCAATGTTTTATTTATTTTTGGGACAGAGAGAGACATAGCATGAACGGGGGAGGGGCAGAGAGAGAGGGAGACACAGAATCGGAAACAGGCTCCAGGCTCTGAGCCATCAGCCCAGAGCCCGACGCGGGGCTCGAACTCCCGGACCGCGAGATTGTGACCTGGCTGAAGTCGGACGCCTAACCGACTGTGCCACCCAGGCGCCCCAGAGAATTATTTTCAATACCAAAGCTAGCCCTGCATATAGTAAGCACTCACGGAATTATGCCCTTTCATTTTCCAGCCAGGTTGCCAGTACTTAAGACATTTTATAATGAAAAATTTCAAACGTACACAAAATGGAGATAGTTGCATTATAAGCTCTCATACACTGACCACTCAGATTAAAAAAATGATTCATGTTTTACTACATTTGGATCATCCATCCCTCTTTTTCACTTGTTTGCCAGGTATTTTAATGCAATTCCCAGTCGTCATGCCATTTCAACCTCTACATGGTTCATTATCCGTATCTCAGGAGCTTTCTTATGTGAGCACAAACGCCATGATCACATCTAACAAAATAACCAGTAGTTGCCTGATATCAACCCATTCATGGTCTGCTGGAGCCATGTTTTGTTCTCATCTCTCCTTTATAGTGCTTAGTTGAGTGCTCACCATGCGTGCTCCATAGGCCAGGGTAGTTCACTGTGGCTGCTGTGCACCTGCGATGTGGATAGTGTGACTAAGAAACCGATGTTCCAATTTTATTTAAATTTAAATTTAAAAAAACATAAAGCAATGTAAAGTATTTTCATGTAATAAAATTTTGGATAAGATGCGTTAAACGAAATATTATTAAAATTAATTCCACCTATTTGTTTTGCTTTTTTATGTGGCTACCGAAACATGTAAAATGACAATGTGGCTTGTGTTGTTTCTATCACACAGTGCTGTACTAGGGGTTAGGCTCTGGTCTAAGTGCTTAATCGTACTATCTAATTTGTTTCTTGTAATTATATGAAGTACGTAGAATTATTCCTATTATTCACAAAAGGAATGAAACCCAGAAAAGTAAACTAACTTTATTTATAGTCGTGTAGCTAGTCACTGGTGGAACACAGATTCAACCTTGATAAATTCTCTTAGTCTGTGCCACATTGTGTCATAAGTGTACAATTTCCATTGGCATTTATTTTAAAAATACTGATAATTCTTTTGGGATCTTCTTTATTATTTTAATATTTCTGGGATATGAATTGCTACTTTAATTAACTCCAAACAAAACTTAACCAAGATAGACACCAGTACTCTGATAAATTAGTGGAGTCCTGATGTCTATGTTCTTGGAAGACCCATAGGCCTTACCGCCAAACAGTAGTTTCTGCTGCAGCATAGGCACAGTCTCAGAAAATGGTGCAGATTGTGGAAAAGCATATTCAAACTGCCATTTCTCCTGCCAGAGTCTAGGACTCAGTAGGATCCTCTGTCTCACCTTCCCTCCCCTGCCACTGTCACCTGCCATGTGGTGCTGGGCCTAGACATAGATTATTCCACAGTCTGGAATGCATCACTACCTTTAAAAAATTTTTCTTTATATTAATTTACTTTTGAGAGAGAGACAGAGTGTGAGCAGGGGAGGAACAGCGAGAGAGGGAGACACAGAATCTGAAGCAGGCTCCAGGCTCTGAGCCGTCAGCACAGAGCCCGACTCAGGGCTCGAACTCATGAACTGTGAGATCATGACCTGAGCTGAAGTAGGCTACTTAACTGACCGAGCCACCCAGGTGCCCCTAGAATGCATCACTATCTTTTAACCTGTAGTAGGATAAGGACAGAAGCAAATGGATGAGGGTTAGGCTTCACCAAATGCTAAATTATAGTGCCTTGACTAAATGCTGACTCACTGAAAACATTTGTCCACAGACATTTCTTGAAAGAGGTAGTAGCTTTCTAAAAGTCTGCAGTAAAGGCATTTGCTGACCCCTTCAGATGTCCTCTGTTTCTTTCTATCATAATATTTAAAATCACTGTCTTTGGGGTACCTGGGTGGCTCAGTTGGTTAAGCGTCTGACTTTGGCTCAGGTCATGATCTCATGGTTCATTGAGTTCGAGCCCCATGTCGGGCTCTGTGCTGACAGCTCAGAGCCTGGAGCTTGCTTCAAATTCCATGTCTCCTTCTCTCTCTGCCCCTCCCTTGCTTGTGCTGTCTTTCAAAAATAAAAAAATAAACATTAAAAAAATAAAAAATAAAATCACTGTCTTTTAGACTACTTGTGTGTCTCCCCCAATGGACTGTGTGTCACTTAAATGCAGAGTTCATTCCTATTTGTATAGGTTTTCAGAACCTGACCCTAGGCCAGGGACATATGTTAGGTATTCAGTAAACTTTGTAGGAGGAAGAGAGGGAGAAGGAGAAAGAAGATGAGAATTACTAGTTTATGAATCTTTCTAGATGGTCTAGCTATTGTCCAGCATAGAATACTGCTTAACAACACAAACTCTTATCAGATGGAGCTGGATTTTCAACCCCTGGGCACGCCAATACCAACTGTGTTGCTTTAACCATGTAAGGTTAGCTATTTACTTATTGTCCTCATCTCTAAAGTAGGGATAAATAGTTCCTGCCTCATAGAGTTGGTGTGAGAATTAAAATAGCTAATGCATGTAAAACTTAGCATAGTGTCTGGTCCATTAGAAGTACTTATGAAATTTTAGTTATTGTCATTTTTATCCTGTACATTGTTAATATGGGAAATATGAAGCAAAGAAGAAAGGTGATAAAAATGATTTCACTTACCTGGAGAGTATGAAACTCTTCCTTCCCATCATTTCCTACTTCTGAGTCCTATGAATCCTCTACCTAGCTGTTACCCCTCCAAACACCATTCCTATTCCAGTAGTCTCCTATTTCTGTGGTCAGTGCATAACATATACGAATAACATATATGTATTTCATAACATATATGAAAAAAGTAGTCTGTCTCCCATTTGTTGCTTAAAATTTCTGTCTGGGTCATAAAGCAAAGTTATTTGTCTTGGAGCCTGAAGCAAACCTAAGTTTACGTTAAGTTCTTGGCAGGTGTTCAGTAAACAACAAGGACGGAGGAAGTATGATAGAAACGTGTGACTTTGGGGACCATCCTGAAGGTTAACTTACTCTCTTCCTGACATCCAGAGTTGTCTTCCAGCTTGGTGTAAATTCAGGCAAAGGCTTTTTCATATCTGAATTCTATGGCTTGGGAAGGAGAAAGAAAAGCCCCATGATACTCAGAGGATACTGTGTTCTGCATCACTATTTTAAGCTATGAGCTCCCATGAGCCTTTAATTGGCTTCCCCTGTTGAAAGTTCTTACCAAAGATACAAATAACTTTACCCACTTCATCGTCCAGGTGTGGGGCCCACTTGGGAGAGGACTTTTTAGAATGAATTCCCCTGTTTTTATGGCCACTGGAGGTGGATCATCCTAGATTTCCTGTCTGATACTCATCCCTTAATCCAACAACAGTGGATTCCATTGATTAAGCACTTAGTATGTGTCTTCCATTATGATAAGCACTTTATACACATTCCACAGTTTTTAGAAATTTTTTATTTTATATTTAGAGCCTCAGTTGAGTTGAAATGAAATAATCATGACTGTTGTTTGAGGTTCACTATCTCCATTTTTTAATATATGACTTCATACTTCACTGTTAATTAATTTAATGAATAAAATATCTGTAAGCCAATAAATAATCCAAGTATTAAACATTATGGATAAATTGAATCTACCTGTGCATGCCCTTCTCTAGTGCGTCCCATTGCCTATTCCCGAATGCCAAAAAGTTAAATATATTGTAAATTATGTGTATGCTAGTGTGTTTTAAATTTGAATTTTGAGAAGGTTGAACATTTTTTCATGACTTTAGTGATAGTTGGATAGTTTTTTATATTAAATGCCTGTTTTTTGGTCCATTTTTGGATTATCTTTAATTTATTTTTAGAGGTTCATTTTATATAATCTGGATTTTTTTTGTAATCTGGGTTAAAGCCCCTTGTCATCTCTTTCTTTCTCTATCTCTATATCTCTGTCATCTCCCCACCCAATTTTGTAACTTCCTTTTTCTCTTCATTTTTTTTTTTATTTTTTTATTTAAAAAAAATAATTTTTTTTTCAACGTTTTTTATTTATTTTTGGGACAGAGAGAGACAGAGCATGAACGGGAGAGGGGCAGAGAGAGAGGGAGACACAGAATCGGAAACAGGCTCCAGGCTCCAAGCCATCAGCCCAGAGCCTGATGCGGGGCTCGAACTCACGGACCGCGAGATCGTGACCTGGCTGAAGTCGGACGCTTAACCGACTGCGCCACCCAGGCGCCCCTCCTTTTTCTCTTTAAATGATATTTTTTGATGAATAGAAGTTCTTAATTTAATGTAATCTAATTTATTGGTATTTTCTATTATGATAGTTGCTGTGGACTGAATGTTTGTGTCTTCCAAAATTCATATGTTGAAATCCTAATTCGTAAGGTGATGGCATTAGGAGATGATGAGGTCATGTGGGCAGTACCCTCATGGAAGAGACCCCAGAAAGCCACTCATCCCTTCCGCCACGCGAAGACAACAAAAAAATGCTTTCTCTGAACCAGGAAGTGAGTTCTTATTAGATACTGAATCTGAGACTTGGTTTTGGATTTCGTAGCCTCCAGAACTGTGAGAAATAAGTTTCTGTTGTTTATAACCTACCCATTTTGTGGTATTTTGTTATAGCAGCCCAAATGAAGTAAGATAATACTTTTTGGGTCTTCTGTTAAGAAATCCTCCCTATTGCAAGTTCATGAAATTATTTCCCATTAATTTCTAGATGCTTTATTGTTTTACTTTTCATATTTAGATCTAAAATCCATCTGGAATTAATTTTGGGCTATTCTGTGAGAGAGGGGCCAAGACAGATTTTTAATGTGAAAATCTAACTGAACTGAACTAACACCATTTATTATAAAGCTTGTCTTTTATCCATGGCTCTTCTGTGCACCTTTGTAATAAACCAGATGTCCACATATGCATGTCTGCCTCTGGTTGTCCGCCACTGCCTTATTGGTCCGTTTGTCTATATTTGCATCAATATCTGTCTTTATAACTGTAATCTTGTAATAATTCTTGGCCATCAGTAGTGGAAGGCCACCAACTTTGATTATTTGAAGGTAGGTTAGATATCTTTGGCCTTTTGCATTTTCATGTACATTAAAAATATGCTTGTAAATTAGCACAAAAATATCTTCTGGGATTTTATTTGAGATTGCAATGAATCTATTTATAGAACTGGGTGTATTTGGCACTTTAATGATCTTGAATGTTAAGTGGTATATCCTTTAATTTATCTAGGTCTTTGTTAATTTTTCTAAATGCTTTCTAAATGTTTTCTAATTTTCAGTGTTAGGGTCTTACAAACATTTTGAAGATTTATTTAGATTTTCTACTTTTGCCTCGGATGTGGAAAACTGGAAAGGGTGTTGTTTATAGCCTGTGAACAGGAAAAATCTAGATAAATTACGAATTCATAACTTTTGGGGGAATGTATTAAAGAGTTGAGGTTTTAGAACAACTAAATATCCTGAAATATAAACCCCTCCAAGCAGAGATGAAACACAGCACTGTTTCACTGGGGAGCATTGAAGGAAGAAATGTCAAGAGCCATATAAGTGGGTAAGAAATGTAGGCTAGCATGAGACTACAGAATGCCACAGACACAATGGAGTTCAATGAAGCACACTCGTATGATATTCTCTATAAGGGCCTTCACTGAATGCTCATGAGAAACACTGAGGACAAGGCAGTAGATTGAGGAAATCTATATTGGTGAGACAAGCTTGTTTGAGGATAGCAGCTGCCACTGTGGGAAAAGCATAAAGTCTCACTCAGACCTTTCTCTCTTACAGAACAAAAGCCTTAGGTTTTGGGGAAAGAACCTTCTTGCCCCCGGGGTTCATGTGAAGATCCACTAGGGCAGGGTGAAGCATAAAAGAAAAGAATATTCTATCCTTGAGGAGGAACAGGAGAGAGGCCTGGACCCAGATCCTACACCAATATGATTTAAGGTCTGTTCTGCCTGCGGGTAGGGCAATAAGTCTGCCAAATTAGACCCACCAAAGATGTAAGTCGAAATTCTGCTGCCATAACAAACATGGTAACAAATGATAAATGCTTTAGGTGAGCTGATCAGTAGACTTGACACAGCAAAGAAAAGAATAGTGACCTTAAAGATAGGTTAAAATAGGGGAGCCTGGCTGGCTCAGTCAGTTGAGTGCCTGACTTTGGCTCAGGCCATGATCTCATGGTTTGTGAGTTCAAACCCTACTTTGGGCTCTGTGCTGACAAGCTCAGAGCCTGGAGCCTGCTTCAGATTCTGTGTCTCCCTCTCTCTCTGCACCTCCCCTACTTATGCTCTCTCCTTCTCTCTCTCAAAAATAAATAAACATTAAAAAAATTAAAAAAAAATAGGTTACTATAAATTACCAAACTGAAACATAAGCAGAAAAAAAGAGCAGGAACCCGTCCCCACCAAGTACAGAGTATGCAGGATCTCTAGGACAATATAAAAAATTAACATTGGCATAACTGGAATCCTAAAGAGAAAACGGGGCAAAAGAAATATTTGAAGAAACAGTGACTGAGAATTTCCAAAAATAATGAAATATATCAAACTATATATCTAAAAGTCTTGGAAAAGTTGAGCAGGAAAAACAACAACAACAAAAGAAATGAAAAAACCCTATGCTGACACATCATATTCCATCTGCTGAAAATAAAAGACAATGAGAAAATCTTGAAGGCATACAGTGGAAAGAAGAAATATAAAAAAGAAGATATGAATTACAGCAGACTTCTCATCAGGAACTATATATGATAGGAGACAATAGAGTAACATCTTTAATAGAGTGGTGTCTTTAAGTATTTGGAAAAAAACCTCTGTCAACTCATAATTTTATACGAATGAAAATATTTTTCAAAATGGAAGTAAAAAAAAAAGGTTTTTATTGCCAATCCAAAACTGAATTCATACTAGAAGACCTGCACTACAAGAATATTAGTTTTTTAGGCAGATAAGAATATTATATTTGATTGAAAGTTGGATATATACACAGAAGTGAAGAACTTCAGAATGGTTAAAGGGTAAATATAAAGGAGTATGTTTTTCTTATTTTATTTGCTCTTAAAATCAGTGATTTTTATTTTTTTATTTTTTCAAGTTTATTTATTTTGAGAGAGAGAGAGAATGCATGCAGGCACAAGCAGGGGAGGGGCAGAGAGAGAGAGGGAGAGAGAGAATCCCAAGTAGGCTCTGCACTGACAGTGTGGGGCTCAATCCCATGAACCATGAGATCATAACCTGAACCGAAATCTAGAGTCAGACGCTTGAGCCACCCAGCATACCAAAATAAGTTATTTAAAAATTAAAAAAAATTTTTATTTTGAGAGAGACAGAGAGAGTGTGAGCAGGGGAGGGGCAGAGAGAGAGAGAGAGAGAGAGAATGAGAATGAGAATCCCGGGCTCCACACAGTGTACAGAGCCCGACACAGGGCTCGAACTCACAAAACCATCAGATCATGACCTGAATCAAAGTTGATCACTTAACTGACTGAGTCATCCAGATGCCCTAATAAGTGATTTTTAAAGCAAAAGTAGTAGCAATACATTCTGGGTTTGTGGTATATGTAGAAATAAATTATATGAAAACATCATAAGAAGTGGGAGGCAGGAATTGGAAGTATACTGTTTTTGGTTCTTAGACTCTATGAAGTTGCATAAAAGTATTTCAAGGTAGATGATGAATGGAAGATATAATATGTTATATAATATAGTTTATTATATATACATATATGTATATATGTATATACTAAAATATGTATATATGTATATACTAAAATATTTTAAAAAGAAGTACAAATCTATAGTGAGGTAAAATGGAATAACAAAGGGGCGCCTGGGTGGCGCAGTCGGTTAAGCGTCCGACTTCAGCCAGGTCACGATCTCGCGGTCCGTGAGTTCGAGCCCCGCGTCAGGCTCTGGGCTGATGGCTCAGAGCCTGGAGCCTGTTTCCGTTTCTGTGCCTCCCTCTCTCTCTGCCCCTCCCCCGTTCATGCTCTGTCTCTCTCTGTCCCAAAAATAAATAAACGTTGAAAAAAAATAAAAAAAAAAAATGGAATAACAAAAAATAAACTAATTCAAAATTAGGCAGAGAATGAGGAAAAAGGGAACAAAAACAATGGAACGTAAAGAATTGGAAAGGTGTTTGGATTGAATTAAACCAAGGGGCAGGCGCCTGGGTGGTGCAGTCGGTTAAGCGTCCGACTGAATCTCATGATCTCACAGTTTGTGAGTTTGAGCCCCACATCGGGCTCTATGCTGATGGTGTGGAGGCTGCTTAAGAGTCTGTCTCTCCTTCTCTCTGCCCCTCCCCAGCTGTGCTCCCTCTGTCTCTCAAAATAAATAAATAAACTTAAAAAATTAAAAAAAAGAAGTAAGTCAAACCAGTCAATACTTACATTAAATGTAAATTTTCTAGGGGCGCCTGGGTGGCTTGGTCGGTTAAGCGTCCGACTTTGGCTCAGGTCATGATCTCACGGTCCGTGAGTTCGAGCCCCGCGTAGGGCTCTGTGCTGACAGCTCAGAGCCTGGAGCCTGTTTCAGATTCTGTGTATCCCTCTCTCTCTGCTCCTCCCCTGTTCATGCTCTGTCTCTCTCGGTCACAAAAATAAATAAACGTTAAAAAAAATTTTTTTAAAAAATGTAAATTATCTAAACACTAATTTAAAAATATTCAAATTATATAAAATACCAAGCCCAAATTTATCCTACCTGTAAGGCCTTATTTAAATATGAAGACATACATAGATTAGGAGTAAAATGCAACAAGATATATAATAAATGCCCTAAGCAATGAAAGCTAGAGCAACTCTATTGATATCAGACAAAGTAGACTTTAGTACAAGGAATATTACCAGAGATAAAGAGGTGACAGATGGATCAATTTGCCAAAAAGACATAATAATCCTAATAGTATTTGCATCTAACAACAAAGTCTTGAAACTACATGAAAAAGAAACACCTAACAGAACTGACTGTCCTTTTTTTTTTTTTAAACATTTGCTTATTTTTGAGAGACAGAGACACAGCACAAGTGGGGGAGGGTCAGAGAGAGAGGGAAACACAGAATCTGAAGTAGGCTCCAGGCTCTGAGCTGTCAGCACAGAGACTGATGCGAGGCTCGAACCCACGAACTTTGAGATTATGACCTGAATTGAAGTCGATGCTTTAACCCACTGAGCCACCCAGACGCCCCCTGACTGTCCTACTATTGAAGTTTTCTCAGTCATCTTTGGTTGGATGAAACTCCTTATGTAGTAGATTTTTCAGAAAGGGTGCTTATGTACATACAGTATTTACTGAGTTACTATATGATCAAAACTTTAGTTTATTAAAGGACAGCTTGGCTAGGTATAATATTCTAGTTTATACTTTCTTAACATTCTTGAAAATGCTGCTACACAGTTGCCTTGCTTTATAGTGTTTTTGGGAATTTGTATGCCACAAGAATTCTTCTGTTTTTGTAAGTTATTTTATAATTTTGCCTAGAGTTCCTGAGGATTTCTTTCTTAAAAAAATTTTTTTTTAACGTTTATTTATTTTTTGAGACAGAGAGAGGCAGAGCATGAATAGGGGAGGGTCATAGAGAGAGGGAGACACAGAATCTGAAACAGGCTCCAGGCACAAAGCCTGACATAGGGCTCGAACTCACGGACTGCGAGATCATGACCTGAGCCAAAGTCGGACACTCAATTGACTGAGCCACCCAGGTGCCCCCTTTCTTTATCTTTAATGTTTAATAGTTTTATTAGAATACATATCAGGGTTGATTGTTCTGTGTTAATTTTTCCTGGTACCCAGTGGATCCTTTAAATGTGTGGATTCAGGATTTTTTTTTTTAAGTTTATTTGTTTATTTTGAAAGAGAGGAGAGAGAGCATGTGAGCAGGGGAGTGGCAGAGAAAGAGGGAGAGAATCCCAAGCACTGTCAGCACAGAGCCTGCTGTGGGACTCAAACCCACAAACTGTGAGGTCATGAGCTGAGCTGCAGTCAAGAGTCAGATGCTTAACCGACTGAGCCACCCAGGTGCCTCAAGATTTAGGTATTTTTAAATTGATGAAATATTTTTTGGATTATAGTTTTAAATATTGGCTCTATTCTATTGTTTTGATTTTTTTTTAAGGACATCAATTATATTAGGTCTCCTTGGTCTAACTTCTATTTCCACCTCTTTCTTTTCGCCCTTTTAAATGTCATTTTATTTCCTTTGATTATCTGATTTACTTTCATGCTGTTTATTATATTTTAATTTGAATATTCTCCCTTTGGTACTTTAATTTTCATTGCTGACACAAGTTTTTTGGCTTTTCTTTTTTCTTGAGTTTAATCAACTCTCATTTCATCCCTTCCTCATTTTAAAAACTTTTTTTTTGTTCTTAGATTTTATATTTCTAATTCAGCATTTTATTTTCATATACTTAAATGTTTGTTATGTCTTTAGCTTTCCTCTCTCAGAGCATAATTGCTCGGTGTTTATAACTTCTCAAAGTTCTCCAGCTGAATTAATTGAAAAATATCTTGAACCTTTTCCTAGCTCACAAATTTTTGGTAAAGTTTTACACTAGAGACAATAAATTCCATGGGGAATGTGGCTCTTGATCACACTGTGAGGCTCAATTTATTTTAAATAGTTTAAGCATCTCAATACTGAAAAACAATCTTTGGTCTTCTAGTGAGTGTGAGTGGGTTTTCTAAACTAAAAAATAGCACCTAAAACTCATTGGCTAGCTCTTTTCTGTACCTGTTTTTTTTTCTAGTTTATAGTTTCTAAATAGATGATCTAAAGACCGACTATGGGGATGATTCCCTGAATCCTTCCCTTTGTGATTTACCTGCATCACCACAGGCTGTTCATTTTCTAAAAGATCATAGAACCCGTGGAATTTTGTTGTGTGGAAGCAAGATTGGCACTGTTAATTGGCAATCGCAATCACAAAATCAAAGTCACTAGAAGGGAATTCATTGTCATGGAAACAGTGCCTCAGCAACTCGACCAGTCACTAGCTGAGTGACTCAGAAGTCAGTTAAACTCTCTGACTCTTCGCTGCCTCATCTGTCAACTAAGGAGATGGGATTCATGGTCTTTAAATTGCCTTTCAGCTCTAAAGTTTCCTCAGTTTCGCCTAATGTCTTAGCTGTGATGAAGTGGCTCAGCCCACTGGGGGCCTTCGATGTGGGGGAAGGAACCTGTGGAACAGTTTTGTTGTGAAGAGAGCTTCCTGTGTTCCGGGGCACACCGCGTCAGTCTCCTCAGCCCTTTGAGTGACATCCCTTTGAGTGATGGGCTCTTGCAACAGATGGAGAAATTGCTCCTGATTCTAAGGAGGAGAACCTTTATGTTCAAGTCTTTGCTGTGAAACTGAACATTACTCAAACAAGGTAGGTAATTCCATACCCAGGAGGATGTCTCAGGTTGACTGAATGTGGAGACTTTGATAGGCTCCAGATCACAGTGTGATGTAGAATGAGTCACTTTTCCTCCCTGAGCCTCAGTTTCTGCCCCTGTATAAAGGAGGGGGCTGAACAGAATGTGCCCTAAAGTTCTCCTTGACGTTCACATTCTGGGATTCCATCAAGTACCACTTGGGCTCTAGAGTGAGTTGTGGGAAGGAGGCCCTTGTGATGTGACTTTGAGTTCATTGCGGTAGGTCTTCCAGGCTATCACTTGTTATTTTGTCCTTGTCATTCAGACTGTATTTGGGAGGATAAAGTTGTACCTAGTTAGGGTCTAGAACATCATTTACCTACCTAGGTTTACATGTAATCCATGGGTTACCTTCTAATCCGTGATCCTAGAGTGAGGGTTTTATCCGGGGAAGTGCTGGAGGAGGTAATTTGTTGCCGACTAACTGTCTTTTTCTTGGGCAAGGGGAATGAGAAAGCAGAGAGAAATGTAAGTAAATGCCAGGAAGGGCGAGCTGATAATAGCTACTACTTATTGAGAGCTTCTTGTTTGCCAGGCAGCCCTCTTGCAACAACCATGTCAGATATGAATTGTTACCCTATTCCAAGAAAATAAGAAAATCTTTTCCCAGAGACACATGATGTGATCGAGCTCAGCATCGGCAGCCACCTGCAGTGCTTGTTCCCACAATCCCTATCTAAGACCAGCCCCTGAGGAGAGAGAAGGGCGGCTCAGCAGGTGTTCTCGTTTTGTTTTCTCCAGTCCCTTAGAGGTCCTTGAACCTGGAAATGTTCCCTCCACTAGAAAGGCGGGTCACTTCTGACCTGTGATTCATCACTTCCATGCCTCACAATGATGCCATGAGCTCATCTGATACAATTGTCTTACATTTCCCTAATGAATTTTTTGTTTGTATTTTAAAATATATATCATGTGGTCCTAAATGGTAATCTTCTCAATATAGACTCAGATGTTATATGTACAGGAGTGTGTCAGAGATTTGGTCTCTTAAGTGAGAATTGGGCAATTCATGTCCAAGCAGCACTGCATAAAACAAAGAGCAACTAATGCCTTCTATGGAACGTAATTCATGGAAAATAACCTATGAGGTAGAAGTAATAACTTTAAAAAAAATTTTTAACATTTATTTATTGTTGAGAGACAGAGACAGAGTGTGAGCAGGGAAGGGGCAGAGAGAGGGGGAGACACAGTATCTGAAGCAAGCTCCAGGCTCTGGGATGTCCACACAGAGCCTGATGTGGGGCTCGAACTCATGAACTGTGAGATCATGACCTGAGCTGAAGACAGATGCTTAACCGACTGAGGCACCCAGGTGCCCCAGTAATATTTTAATAGCAAAGTTGTGATATGTGTGTCTTTGATCTTGTGCAGTAAAATGTAAATGTCTGTTTCCAAAATAGAAATGATCTACATTATTCACAACTTTATATGTTTGATGAAAAAGAGTCACACCTGTGTTGTATGAGGTCAAGATAGACTGAAAGGAAAATGTAGACAGCATTAAATAACCTACTCTTTCTTATCAATTCTGGTTAATCAACTTACCAACCAAAACTCTACATATATAGTGAGCACCATCTGTAAGGTTGACACTTAGGTGCCGTGTGGGTTTGAGGAGTAATAAATTGAAGACAAATAGGCAACATGAAACCACAATAAGCAATAAAAGTCTCTATAAAAATCAAATGTAATAAATTGTATGGTTCTAACTGTAGGTGGTAGAGAATTTCTTCTTCTTTTCCTTCTTCCTTTTTTTTTTTTTTTTAAAGTGTGCTTCATGCCCAGCGCAGAACCCAGTGTGAGGCTTGATCTCACCACCCTGAGATCAAGACCTGAGCTGAGATTGAGTTGGATGCTTAACTGACTGAACCACCCAGGTGCCTTGAGAATCTCTTCATTTTTAAATTCAACTCCGTGAACATTTACTGAGTACTTACTGTGTACTTGGTTCTGAAGATCCAGACATGAACAAGCTCCGCTTATTAAGGGAGACAGATACTGAAACAGTAATTATGATAAAAATTGGTAAATTATGATAAAAATTGGCTGGGGCACCTGGGTGGCGCAGTCGGTTAAGCGTCCGACTTCAGCCAGGTCACGATCTCGTGCTCTGTGAGTTCGAGCCCCGCATCGGGCTCTGGGCTGATGGCTCAGAGCCTGGAGCCTGTTTCCAATTCTGTGTCTCCCTCTCTCTCTGCCCCTCCCCCGTTCATGCTCTGTCTCTCTCTGTCCCAAAAATAAATAATAAAATGTTGAAAAAAAAAATTTTAAAAAATTGGTAAATATTCCAGCAGAAACAAACAAACAAACACAGAAGTGTTAGCTAGAGGGGAATGATGAATGGTTTTGATCTGAGCATTAAAGCAAGAATAACCTTGGGGCGCCTGGTTGGCTCAGTCATTGGAGCATGGTTGGGTTCAAGCCCCAACTCAATGCCAAATAGAGATTGTAGAGATTACTTAAAAATGAAATCTTAAAAAAAAAATAAAATGAGAGTAAACAGTTAGAAAGCTGAGGTGTGCATGCCACACAAAATGTAAAGAGCATACGTGCAAAGAGCAAGTTTGGGAGAAAGATGTCTATTTCTGACTGGCTGGAAAGCGGGCTCTGGGAGCAGTGGCAGCAGGGAAACCAGAGAACGGGCTCCAGTTCGTACATGCCATGCAAATACTACTGGACTTAGCCTTGTAGGCAGGGGGACCATTGATAGATTTCAGGTCACTGCATGACGTGATCAGATTTGCATTTAGAAGTGTAACAACAATAATAAAGACAGCTTATATTTATTGAGGGCTTGCTATGAACTAGGTGCCACATGCCTTATTGCACTGAACAGACAGATTGCTTAAACTCATTTCCAGAGTCGAGAGCTGAGACCAACGCACAAGTGTGGAAGTGACCGGGGTGGCTTCCTAGGCAGCGGACACTGTAGAGTGGGTGGGACTTGGATCGGGAGGTGGAGGGGCAGGCATGGCGTGTAATGTGAAAAGTAAGATGCTCCTGTGGTGGTTATCAGCTTGCCTTCATGAGGTGAGGAGACTTTTTAAAAAAATTAATTAATTAATTTTTTTTTTTTTTTTTTTTTTTTTTTTTTTCAACGTTTTATTTATTTTTGGGACAGAGAGAGACAGAGCATGAACGGGGGAGGGGCAGAGAGAGAGGGAGACACAGAATCGGAAACAGGCTCCAGGCTCTGAGCCATCAGCCCAGAGCCCGACGCGGGGCTCGAACTCACGGACCGCGAGATCGTGACCTGGCTGAAGTCGGACGCTTAACCGACTGCGCCACCCAGGCGCCCCAATTAATTAATTTTTTAAACTTGTTTTATTTCTTATTTTTTTAAATTTACATCCAAATTAGTTAGCATGTAGTGCAACAATGATTTCAGGAGTAGATTCCTTAGTGCCCCTGACCCATTTAGCCCATCCTTCTTCCACAACGCCTCCAGAAACCCTCAGTTTGTTCTGCATATTTATGAGTCTCTTCTGTTTTGCCCCCCTCCCTGTTTTTATATTATTTTTGTTTCCCTTCCCTTATGTTCATCTGTTTTGTGAAGGTGAAGGGACTTCTAAGTAGAGCAAGAATATGTATTTAGAGGTGAGTGAAGTTGGCTTAAAAGGGCATGGGGAAATACTTTAGAGCTTCTAAAAGTCAGTGGAGGAGTTGAGGCCTGTATCCAGGCAACAGGGTGGTTTCTGAGCGAACCGAGCACAGGGACTCAGGGAGAATGCTGACTTCAGCGTGCAGGCTGGCGGGAGGTCGGGGGGGGGGGGGGGTGGGGGGCGGGGAAGACCTGTGACACCTGGAGACGGTCGGTGCATGGAGGAGCTGCGGTGATCCTCACATGGGCTTCTATCCTGCCTGAAGACCGAGACTTCAGGAAGATGGAGGAGGAAATTGGTGAAATCAGTGGGTTGTGGAGAGTGTGTACATGTGGGAAAAGCAGGAGAGGCAGGAGTCAGAGGTGACTGCAAAGATTCAAGTCTGAGGGCTGAGCAGAATGACGGTGCTGCTGTAAGACCCCCTGAGAAGAGGGGTCTGTCAGAGCACGCCTGCTGGGAGATACCCACTCCACAGGTCAGAGTCACCAGTTGCAGCTCTAACCCCTGGCTAAAGCCGTGCCATGAGGGGCAGAGGAGGAGGGGACATTCCCAAGTCTCACACTCTACTCAGTGTCCCACATAGCTTCTTCGTCTCTTATTCCAGAGATGGTGGCATTGAAATGTTCCCGATAACTTGCAGTTGCCTGCCATGTTCCTGCTATTCACAGGGAAGGCATAATAAATGGATTTGGACAAGTTTTATATCAACCATGGGTTTTGATGTCATTTCTGTGAGGTGCTGGAGTGGCCAACCACTTTCTCATCTGGCTGAGGAGTGGTGGCCCTCTCTCCCTTTCTAGAAAGGCCTGGGTTTCAGCCTTGGCTCAATCATTCACAAGCTGTATTTGGGCAGGCTACTTAACCTCTCTGAGTCACAATTGACTCACCTATCATTTAGCGACCTCAAAGTGGTACAGGAAGAATTAATTGAGGGGACAACGGTTATCACAGTCCAGCACGCAGTAGCTACTGACTAAAGGACAACAGTGTCTGCCGCTGTGGCTGTCGGGGTGACAATGACAGTGACAATGGTGAAATCAGGTCACCACATGCTTGAGGTTTCCTCCGGCCACCAGAGGCTGGGTTGTTTTTGTTTAAGATTTTTAAAGTTTATTTATTTTGAGAGAGAAAGAGCACACACAGTGGGGAGGAGCAGAGAGGGAGGGAGACAGAGAATCCCAAGCAGGCCCCACCCAGGATGGAGCCCCACAAGGGGCTCAATCTCATGACAGCGAGATCACGACTTGAGCTGATATCCAGAGTCTGTCACTTAACTGACTGAGCCACCCAGGCTCCCTGAGTCTGTGGGTTGTTTTTGGTGTTTCCCTGTTTCCCTTCCTCTGGAACAGAAAGGGAACCTCCCCTGGCTTCACCTCTCCTGTTCAGTTGTTCTTCTTCAGTGCCCTTCTTTCATGCCACGCAATCCCCTATTTCTTCTCCAGTGTTAGCCAGGTGACTCACCGAGGATTCTCTCAGCGTATTTTCACCTTCTGTATATCTTCTGATTTTTACTATGAGAAAGATTAGTGATGAGGGAGGTATTTAATTTATTTCAGTGTGGAAGCCCAAGTGAAAGAAGAAAAAAATAAAAGGAATAAGAAATACTTCAGGGTAGTCTTATTTGTTTTTCTTTTTTAAACTGAGGTATAGCTGACACACAATGTTACATCAGTTTCAGGTGTACAACATAGTGATTTGACACCTTCAACCTAATTTCAAAAGCAGAGAAAATCTTTGAGAGATTCCGCTGCCTCGTGTCATGAACGTGCTGCTGAATCGCATGTAGTTACAAGCTTCCTGAAAGTGAGAGCCATCTTTCATTCTTCTCTTGTATGTCCCAAAATGCCTGGGCACATGGTAGGTATTTAATAAAACATTTGGTTAAAGAACTGAATTAAAATAAATCCTCACCTCCTGCTGACAAAAAATACCAATGGTGGGAAAACTGAAAGACAGAAACAAGCAAACTGGTGAATCCCCATATATTACATTCGAACTGTTGTTTGATACTGACCTATATTCTCAACAACTTCCAGATGTCCACTTGGACCCCAGGTGTCAAAATTTTCTCGAAATGTTTGTAAAAATTCATGAAGATGTGGGATTGAGCAAAACCATAGGACCTGAAAGAACCCAGAAACTTAGATAATTCATGTAAGGAAAATATTGAAGATATTCTTTAGAAAGGGAGAACTATTAATGAAATTGGCATTTCTGGGAAGTAAATGGAGGAAACCAGGGATTCACGAGACGTTTACTTGAGAATTTCTCATGCAAAGGCATGATGAAAAATGTTGAGAATGGGAGAATTGTTGGTAATATGGATACTTATTAATGCTGAAAATGTTGATTATTATTTCCAGTGTGGTATACTTGAAATAACATACCAGTTGGAATAAAATGATCTGGTTCTTGTTCTGGATCCACTTCTTACTGGGGGGCTTCACTAATTCCCAACCCCTTTGAGCTTTGGTTTTCTCCCTTGTGATAAGGAGATCATGGAGTTTTTTTGCAAGATAGATTGCATAGTGTCTTGTATAGAGTGGACTGTTGGGCAGTGAATGGATAAACGTTTGTGGTATTAACAAATAAATAAGTAAAATAAACCAATAAGATAATATGTGCAAAAGGGCTCTATTAACAGGCAAGCGCTAAATAAACATGAAGGATTGTTGTTATGATGTGTTTGTTTTGTCACAGGAGTCTTCTCTGAGATACATTTTCTCCAAATGGAGTCCATGGCCATTACGAATAATGTGACTGAGTTAATTTTCACTGGCCTGTTTCAGGATCCAGAGGTTCAGAGAGCATGCTTTGTGGTGTTTCTTCCTGTGTACCTGGCCACAGTGGTGGGCAATGGTCTCATTGTTCTGACAGTCAATGTCAGTAAGAGTCTGCGTTCCCCCATGTACTTCTTCCTTAGCTACTTATCCCTGGTGGAGATCACTTACTCCTCTACTGTTGTCCCTAAATTCATCACAGACTTACTTGCCAAGATTAAAACCATCTCCCTGGAGGGCTGTGTGGCTCAGATATTCTTCTTCCACTTCTTTGGGGTCACCGAGATCCTTTTGCTTGTGGTGATGGCCTATGACCGCTATGTGGCCATCTGCAAGCCTCTTCAGTATATGAACATTATGAGCCGCCAACTATGTCATGTACTGGTGGCTGGCTCCTGGCTTGGGGGCTTTTTCCACTCCATTATACAGATTCTCATCACCATCCAGTTGCCCTTCTGTGGTCCCAATGTGATTGACCACTACTTCTGTGATCTTCAGCCATTATTCAAGCTTGCCTGCACTGACACCTTTGTGGAGGGGGTTATTGTGTTGGCCAACAGTGGCTTAATTGCTCTGTGCTCCTTCCTCATTTTGGTGTCCTCCTATATTATTATCCTTGTCAACTTGAGGAACCATTCTGCAGAGGGGAGGCGCAAAGCCCTCTCTACCTGTGCCTCTCACATCACAGTGGTCCTCTTGTTCTTTGGACCTGCCATCTTCCTCTACATGCGACCCTCCTCCACCTTCACTGAGGACAAACTGGTGGCCGTGTTCTACACAGTTGTCACCCCCATGCTGAACCCCATCATCTACACACTCAGAAATGCAGAGGTGAAAATTGCCATGAGGAGGTTGTGGGGCAAAAAGAACTTAGGGATGGAATAAAAATGGGAAAGTGATAAAGAAAAACATCTAATTATTCTTTGGTTTTGAAATGAATTTTGATTTCAGTGGGACATTCAGGAATGGCAAAAAAAAATGTAAGGACTTAATGTTACTGTTGCTGTGATTCTTCTTAATAACCAAACACTTGCTTGTATCTTGGTATAATGTTCCAAGGAAAGAGATCCGATTGCCTCTATGATATCCAAGAATATCATGAGATTGGGTAACATTGAGACTCAAACTAAATGGCAAATGCAAAGGAGAATATTTTGACAGAGGTTTTGTAAGTTAAAGTACTTCTTCTATGACATACTTCCTCTCTCCTTCCCTCCCTCCCTTCCTCCCTCCCTTCCTTCCTTCTCCCTTCTGTGTTCAGCCTCCTAATGACAACAGCTTATATTTCATTAAGAAGGGGAACCAAACAGAGGAATTATCATGGGATATTTGGGGAGAGTGCCAATATGATCTTCTCTTCCACTGTGGAGAAATGTATCTTTGAAAATTGTGTCTGGGGGCACCTGGGTGGCTCAATCGGTTAAGTGCCTGACTTCGGCCCAGATCATGGTCTTGAATTTTGTGGGTTGGAGCCCCATGTGGGGCTCTGTGCTGACAGCTCTGAGCCTGGAGCCTGCTTTGGGTTCTGTGTCTCCCTCTCTCTCTGTCCTTCCCCTGCTCACACTCTGTCTCTCAAAAATAAATAAACATAAAAAAAAAAGAAAATTGTGTCCATGAATTTTTCTGTTGTCTGATTGGTTCTTGGTGTCTTGTACCATGGACTGTCTGATTACAAGTACCGAAAAAGTCCCTGGGGCCATTTCGATTCTCGTGACATGTTGGTACAAAAGGTAGGTCTTCAGTCTCCACAGGCCTTTTCACAATGTCCAGTATCCATAAGTTAAAAAAAAATATATCAAAAGGGCATAGGTTCTAGCTATCAAAAGGGAAAGATCAAGTCAAACATTTTAACGAAAAGATCACTTTTAGCCTTATCCAAATGTAAATACAGAATGTGGGAAATTTTTTATTTTTTATTTTTTTAAATTTATTTTTATTTAATATATATGTATTTTTTAGAGAGGAAATGTGAGCAGGGTGGGGGCAGAGGGAGAGGGGGAGAGAGAATCCCAAGCAGGCTTCACGCCCTCAAGACTGTGAGATCATGACCTAAGCCAAAATCAAGAGTTGAATGGTTAACTGACTGAGCCACCCAGGCACCCCCAGAATGTAGAAAATTCTTATTAGGCCTAACTTGAAGAATGGAAGGAAGGGAAATACTACCCATGCATGTTTCTACTCCAGACTTCTGTCCTTTATTCTAGGTGACCATGCCAAGTCCGTTTCTTATCATGCCTATTAGTGTTTCCTGGTGAAGTAGGATGAGACAGTCTATGTCTCTGTTATTGTGATCCTGCTGTGACTGGCCATGACTCCTGTGGTCTCCAGCTATTATCCAGGCTTGCCTGCACTGACACTTTTGTGGAGAGGGTTATTGTGTTGGCCAACAGTAGCTCCATTGTCATGTACTCCTTCCTCATTTTGGTGACCTCGTAGATTCTTTCACCTCTCCAAACTCCACCTCACCCAACTGACTCATATCACTGTGGACAATTTAGAGGTTATAATAAAATTTGCCCCTTTGGCTTTGGAATTACAAAGACTGGCTTTGCATTTGCTCTCTGTCCTTCCACCTCTCCTTGAGGATCAGATGAAGTAATTCAGGCAGTTTCCTTGCAGAGGGATGAAGCATTGCAGGTGTGCTCTGGGCCTTAGAGGCTTCTCTCTTCTTAGGTGCTGACTGAACATGTAGGTGAATAGTGGTTTTCAAGGCAGCAGGAAATCTTCCCCACTTCTCCAGTAATCATGGTCATAGATGACCATCACTAAACCCTGAGAAAATACTTCTGCCCAGAATAACTTTACCAGCCTTTTCTATATGGCAAAATCGTATACATCCTTTTAAGCTGTGGGTTAAAGTCATCTCACTTGTGAGGCCTTCTCTGACTTCCCTCCTCCTTGAGTTGGATTTATGTCTCCTGTCCAAGGTTATATTTATCATTGCCCTTATTCTGATTGTAATTATTTTATACATGTTTCTTTCAAGGGCAAGACTGTTCACCCTTCTTTGTGGCTGGGTGAATGCATGTAGCTGGTGCTTGTTGAATTAACCCTTGATGCCCATGTACTGTCCTTTGTATATCAATTCTCACTGATTCTTTCTGAACACTTTCATGGTGAAGAGCACATCTCTGCCTGTTAAAATTTTAAGAGCTCAGGCTCTGAAATTCAGTAGGATGTTTCAGTTGCCTCTCAGCCACAACCCAAGATCTAACTACTTCATTTTTCTAAACATGAGTTTCTGCATAATTAAAATAAGATTAATAATAGCATGCACTTCATAAGATTATTCTGAATATTAAATACAATAACATACATAAAGCTTTTAGAAAATAACAGGGTATGGAGTTGTACCATGGACCCAGTAAATATTAGCCATCATCGTTGTTATTGTTGCTGTTGGTAATTACATGTCTGTCCACATGTAGGTCTTCTTTTCATCCTTTTGAGCTACTCAGAATAGGCCTTGATTGCATACCAAAAAGTTTAAAGGCAGTTCACTTCTTTGGTTTTGAGACTTCTTTGGGCTAAACATTCTCTGTCACTTAATTGCTTTGAAAGCCTAGCACAGTACCTGGCACATTGTAGGTGCTCAATAAATGTTTGTTAAATAGATGTTGACTGTATTGTAGGTCAACTATATTTCTTTTTTTTTTTTTTTAGGTCAACTATATTTCAATTAAAAAAAAAAAAAGGAATAGACCATAATGTAGCCTCCCCATTGTCTTTTTTTTTTTTTAATTTTTTTTTCAACGTTTTTATTTATTTATTTTGGGACAGAGAGAGACAGAGCATGAACGGGGGAGGGGCAGAGAGAGAGGGAGACACAGAATCGGAAACAGGCTCCAGGCTCTGAGCCATCAGCCCAGAGCCTGACGCGGGGCTCGAACTCACGGACCGCGAGATCGTGACCTGGCTGAAGTCGGACGCTTAACCGACTACGCCACCCAGGCGCCCCGCCCCATTGTCTTTTATGCTGAATGTGCTTGTACTTTGTTAATGTATATTTTAAAGCATATGGTCCAGAACTGAACTTGTATTGCAGAGGCTGGGGTGTTAGGATGCAGGCTGTGATAGGAGCCACTTACTCAGTGTGCTTGTTTGGGTTCTTCACTGAGAGCTTTGAAAAAGAACATCATCAACAAACTCTGAGTCATTGAATACTGCAGGGGCAGAAAACATCTACAGTAACTGAATTGTCAAAATTCTCAGGGATTCCCTTTCCCTAGTGAGACTTAGTGGGTCTATTGAGAGTTAATTACTCGCTTTGTTCTGGTCTCACTGGAAAAAACATAGGAATCAAAGGAATACATTTTTTCCCCATTGTTTAAGAGCCAGAGAATGTTGTGAAATGTTAAAAACAACTTCTCAGTTCACAGAAGTGTAAGTCTAATTATGCCACTTAGCACTGGAGACCATGTAGTTAGTTCTCAATTGTTGATTCTGAGCATTGAAACATGTGTTTTTCAGAGAATAAATATAACATCATCTCATTAAAGAAAAATTAGAAAAAAACCCCAGGGGGGCTTCTGGGAAGATGGCGGCGTAGGAGGATGCTGAGCTCACCGCATCCTGCGGATCACTTAGATTCCACCCACACCTGCCTAAATAACCCAGAAAATCGCCAGAAGACTAGCAGAAGATTCTCCGGAGCCAAGCGTAGACGAGAGGTCCACGGAAGAGGGGCCCTTCCCGAAGCAGATCTCCAAAGGAAAAGCGAGCTGAGCCTGCCCCTCCCACCCCTGTGCACCTTGCCGATCCACCCCAGCTAATATGCCAGATCCCCAGCACCACAAGCCTGGCAATGTGCAAGTAGCCCAGACAGGCCACGCCACCCCACAGTGAATCCCGCCCCTAGGAGAGGGAAAGAGAGGGCACACACCAGTCTGACTGTGGCCCCAGAGGTGGGCTGGGGGCAGACATCAGGTCTGACTGCGGCCCCGCCCACCAACACAAATTATTCAAGACAGCCCAGGGGAAGTGCCCTGCAGTCCTGCACCACTCCAGGGACTATCCAAAATGACGAAACAGAAGAATTCCCCTCAAAAAAACGTCCAGGAAATAATGATAGCTAACGAACTGATCAAAAACGATTTAAACAATATAACAGAAAGTGAATTTAGAATAATAGTCATAAAATTAATCGCTGGGCTTGAAAACAGTATGAAGGACAGCAGAGAATCTATTGCTACAGAGATCAAGGGACTAAGGAACAGCCAGGAGGAGCTAAAAAATGCTATTAATGAGCTGCAAAATAAAATGGAGACAACCACGGCTCGGATTGAAGAGGCAGAGGAGAGAATAGGTGAACTAGAAGATAAAATTATGGAAAAAGAAGAAGCTGAGAAAAAAGATAAAAAAATCCAGGAGTATGAGGGGAAAATTAGAGAACTAAGTGATGCACTAAAGAGAAGTAATCTATGCATAATTGGTATTCCAGAGGAGGAAGAGAGAGGGAAAGGTGCTGAAGGTGTACTTGAAGAAATAATAGCTGAGAACTTCCCTGATCTGGGGAAGGAAAAAGGCACTGAAATCCAAGAGGCACAGAGAACTCCCTTCAGAGGTAACTTGAATCGATCTTCTGCACGACATATCATAGTGAAACTGGCAGAATACAAGGATAAAGATTAAATTCTGAAAGCAGCTAGGGATAAATATGCTCTAACATATAAAGGGAGACCTATAAGACTCGTGACCGATATCTGTACTGAAACTTGGCAGGCCAGAAAGGAATGGCAGGAGATCTTCAATGTGATGAACAGAAAAAATATACAGCCGAGAATCCTTTATCCAGCAAGTCTGTCATTTAGAATAGAAGGAGAGATAAAGGTCTTCCCAAACAAACAAAAACTGAAGGAATTCGTCACCACTAAACCAGCCCTACAAGAGATCCTAAGGGGGATCCTGTGAGACAAAGTACCAGAGACATCGCTATAAGCATGAAACCTACGGACATCACAATGACTCTAAACCCATATCATTCTATAATAACACTGAATGTAAATGGACTAAATGCGCCAACCAAAAGACATAGGGTATCAGAATGGATAAAAAAACAAGACCCATCTATTTGCTGTCTACAAGAGACTCATTTTGACCTGAGGACACTTACAGATGTGAAGTGAGGGGATGGAGAACTATTTATCATGCCACTGGAAGTCAAAAGAAAAATTAGTGTCACGAGCTTCTCTGTATATAGAATTTTGAAGTCTTTCCTCATTTATTATTTAATCTTTTTAGGTATAGGTTTGTATGTAGCAGAAAAAAATGTCAATGAAATGGAAGTACAAAAGTACAGAGGGTGAAAGTCCAGTATGGCTGTGAAAGCCTGACATATTATCAGAATTCCAGACTGTGCTGTCTTCAGCACCCAGCTTCAACCTCAAGACCTCAAAGGTCTGCTAGAGCTCTATACCACTGTTGTCCAGGCAGGCTTTATGCCACACTGGAGATGTTCTGTGTCTGTGCCGAACAACTTGGGAGTGGCTGTTGAGCAGTGAAATGGGCTAGTGAGACCAAGGGACTAAAATTTAAAAATTTTTAAGTTTTAATACGTTTCAATTTAAAAAACTACATGTGGCTAATGGATGCCCTATTGGACAATGCCACTCTTAGCATTTCCTCTATATCCCAGGAGGCAGAAAATGGGAAAAAGGAAAGATAAGTTAATCACTTTCTAATTTAGAAGATTATCCAAAAGTGCCACACGGCGATTTTGCTCTCATCTTATTTGATTGAAATTGATCACATGGTTATCCTTAATTGCAAGGGAGACCAGAAACTGTCATCTTTTATTCTAGGTGGAATTATGTTTAGCTCAGATCAGGGTTCTGTTCTGTTTCTAAGGAGATGAGTTTGGAAACAGCCCATGGGCCCATTAACTAGTGAATAGATAAGGAAGATGTGTTCTGTATATACAATGTAATATTACTCACCCATAAGAAAGAATGAAATCTTGCCATTTGCAACAACATGGATGGAGCTAGAGAGTATTACACTAAGCAAAATAAGTCAATCAGAGGAAGACAGATACCATATCATTTCACTCATATGCAGAATTTAAGAAACAAAACAAATGAGCGAAGGGGGAAAAAAAAGAGAGAAGCAAACCAAGGAACAGACTCTACTATTAAGAACAATCTGATGGTTACCAGAATGGAGGGGGGCGGGGGATAGGTTAAATCGGTGATGGGGATTAAAGAGTGCACTCGTGATGAGAACCAGCTATTGTATGGAAGTGTTGAATCACTACATTGTACGTAATACTACACTGTATGTTAACTAACCAGAAATTAAAGACTTAAAGAGAAAGGGGAGAATGGATGTAATAGCATATATTCTCAGGCAGTATATTACATACCAATTTCCTGAGCAATTAAAAGTTTTCACAAAAGTTGTTTTTTTTTTAAATTTTTTTTAACGTTTTATTTATTTGTGAGACAGAGAGAGACAGAGCATGAATGGGGGAGGGTCAGAGAGAGAGGGAGACACAGAATCCGAAACAGGCTCCAGGTTCTGAGCTGTCAGCACAGAGCCCGATGCGGGGCTCGAACTCACGGACCGTGAGATCATGACCTGAGCCGAAGTCAGATGCCCAACTGACTGAGCCACCCAGGCGCCCCCACAAAAGTTGTTTATAATGGCTTGCTAATATCAACAGTCTGATTGTAGCATAGTTTACTTAATCATTCACATATTTCAGGCCTATTAGGTTTACTTAATAACTTATTCAGTAAGATTTAATGAGCATGTACTATGTGCTGTGCATTGTTCTAAGTGTGAGGGATATACAGCGATATATCAGATGGAGATATTTCTGCCTACATGGAGGTGAACATTCTGTTTTCTGGGGGTGCCTGGGTGGCTCAGTTGGTTAAGTGTCTTACTCTTGATTTCTGCTCAGGTCATGATCCCACGGTTTGTGGGATCGAGCCCTCCATTGGGCTCTGTTGACAGTGTGGAACTTGCTTGGGATTCTCTCTCTCCCCCTTTCTCTCTGCCCCTACCCCCTCTCAAAATAAATAAACAAACATTAAAAACATTCTGTTTTCTGAAACTGCTGTGGTCTGGATCAGCATTGCCAATAGAATTTTCTGTGATGATGGAAGTATTCTATATCTCTGCTGATATATGGTAGTCCCTAGCCATGTGGGTAATTAGTATTTGAGTATGCATAACATGCTGAAGAATTGAATTTCTAATTCTATTTAATTTTAACTGGCTTAAATTTAAATAGCTCCATGTTGCTGGTGGCTACCACATTGGATATCACGGGTCCACACACTTCTGCTGCAAACTTGTGGCTATTTCCCCAGATCAGGGGCAAGATTGCTCCTGGGCCCCAGGACCCTGACAGATCTGTGGATGACTAATTTTAGGTCTTAACTCTCGGGAGCCAGCTCTTTTGACTGTATTGCAGTTACAGTTGTTTTCATACATTTATTTTTTAACTTTTAAACTGGACTTGTAATTGATTTATGTACCACAATTATAATATTGTGACTTGGACTATATTTATCCTTACCAATGAACTTTATGCAGTCATATGTTTTTATTCTGTTAATTAGCATCTTTACATTTTAGCTTGTAGAATTCTCTTTAGCATTTCTTGTGAGGCATCTCTAGTAGTGATGAACTCCCTCAATTCTTCTCATTTGGAAAAGTCTTTCTCTGCTTTGTTTGTGAAGGGCACATTTGCTGGGGTTAGTATTCTTGGTTGACAGTTTTGTTCTTTCAACATTTGGAACATATCATCTAATAGCTCCTGGTCAGATGTGTCTTCAGGCTGTGCTCTCCAGTTGGAGGGTGGCACTGACCGTGCTTGTGTTTGGTTTGGGCCTCAGGCTGCCTCCTGCAACTGGGGCTAGAGACTGTGCTCCATGGTCACGTGAGTTTGCTGGTTGGCTGGGGCTGCAGGCTATGATCTGTGATTGGGCTGGATCCCTGCCTGGTCAAGGACACAGGCTGTGTTTAGCAGTCAGGTGGGCCTTTATGCTGGACTCTTCTGCTAGGTGGGGTTGTAGGCTGCGGCTCTATGGTTGGGCAATGCTGTAGGCTGGGCTCTGAGGCTGCTCAGGGTTACTGTTCAGGTTCCCTGGTTGTGCAGGGCCAGAAACTACACTCAACAACTGGACAGGGCTTCTGGCTTGGCTCCCCGCCTGGGCAGGCCATAGGATGTGCTCATGGCTGCCAGATGTCTATGCTCATGCTTCCCAGAGGGATGGGACTGGAGGTTATACTCAGTAGTTGGGCAGGACTATGAATTTGCTCCTTTTCTCTGTTGAGCTAAAGTATCTTATGGTTTGCCTCGCTGTCTGTTTTTATCTTATTTTATTTTTCCTTCCCTTCCCCTTTGTTCATCTGTTTTGTTTCTCAGATTCCACACATGTGTGAAGTCATATGGTATTTGTCTCTGAGTGAGTTATTTTGCTTAACATAATACACTCTAGTTCCATCCATGTCATTGCAAATGGCAAGATTTCATTCTTTTTGATGGCTGAGTAATATTCTGTATATATATGTATGTGTGTGTGTGTGTCTCCCCCACATAATCTTTATTTATTCATCAGTTGATGGACATTTGGGCTCTTTCCATAATTTGGCTGTTGTTGCTAATGCGGCCATAAACACTGGGGTACATGTACCCCTTCAAATCAGTACTTTTGTATCCTTTGGATAAATATCTAGTGGTGCAATTGATGAGTCATAGGGTAGTTGTATTTTTAACTTTTTGAGGAACCTCCATACTGTTTTCCAGAGTGGCTGCACCAGTTTGCATTCCCATCAATAGTATAAGGGGTTCCCCTTTCTCTGCATCCTGGCTAGCATCTGTTGTTTCTTGAGTTGTTAATTTTAGCTATTCTAACAGGTGTAAGGTGGTATTTCATCATGGTTTTGATTTATACTACCCTGATGATGAATGATGTTGAGGGTTTTTTCACGTGTCTTTTAGCCATTTGTATGTCTTCTTTGGAGAAATTTCTGTTCATGTTTTTTGCCCATTTCTTAACTGGATTATTTATTTTTTGGGTATTGAGTTTGATAAGTTCTTTATAGGTTTGGATACTAACCCCTTATCTGATATGTCATTTGCAAATATCTTCTCCCATTCCATAGGTTGCCTTTAATTAATCAATTAATTAATTTATTTATTGTTTCTAATGTTTATTTACTTATTTTGAGAGAGAGATAGAATGCATGTGAATGGGGTGGCAGAGAGAGAGAGGGAGAGAGAGAGAGAGAGAGAATCCTAAGAAGGCTCTGTGCTGTTGGTACAGAGCTCAACCCCATGAACCATGAGATCATGAACTGAGCCTAAATCAAGAGTCAGACACATAACCAACGGAGCCACCCAGGTGCCCCCTGTAGGTTGCCTTTTAGATTTACTGATTGTTTCCTTCCCTGTGCAGAAGCTTTTTATCTGAGTGAAGTCCTAATAGTTCATTTTTGCTTTTGTTTCCCTTGCCTCTGGGGACATGTCTAGTAAGAAGTTGCTACGGCCAAGGTCAAAGAGTTGCTGCCTGTGTTCTCATCTAGGAGTTTGATGGTTTCCTCTCTCACATTTAGGTCTTTCATCCATTTTGAATTTGTTTTTGTGTGTGATGTAAGAAAAGAAAGTGGTCCAGTTTCATTCTTCTGCATGTCGCTATCCTGTTTTTCCAACAGCATTGGTTGAAACGACTGTCGTTTTTTCCATTGAATATTCTTTCCTGCTTTGTCAAAGATGAGTTGACCATATAGTTGTGGGTCCATTTCTGGGCTCTCTATTCTGTTCCACTGATCTACGCCTCTGTTTTTGTGCCAGTACCATACTGTCTTGATGATTACAGCTTTGTAATACAGCTTGAAGTCCTGAATTATGATGTCTCCTGCTTTGCTTTTCTTTTTCAACATTACTTTGGCTATTCGAGGTCTTTTCTGGTTCCATACACATTTTAGAATTGTTTGTTCCAGTTCTGTGAAAGTGCTGGTGTTATTTTGGTAGGGAGTGTATTGAATGTGTAGATTGCTTTGGGTAGTATAGACATTTTAAATGTTTGTTCTTCCAACCCATGAGCATGGAATATTTTTCTACTTCTTTGTGTCCTCTTCAGTTTCTTTCACTAGTGTTCAGTAGTTTTCAGAGTCCAGATTTTTCTCATGTCTTTGGTTAGTTTTATTCCTAGGTATCTTATGGTTTTTGGTGCAATTGTAAATGGGATTGATTCCTTGATATCTCTCTCTGCTGCTTCATTATTAGTGTATATAAATTCAACAGATTTCTGTATATTGATTTTATACCCTATTGCATTGCTGAATTCATGTATAAGTTCTAGCAATGTTTTGGTGGAGTCTTTTGGATTTTCTACATAGAGTATCATGTTTGTGGAGAGTGAAAGTTTGACTTCTTCCTTGCAGATTTGGAAGCCTTTTCTTTCTTTTTGTTTTCTGATTGCTGAGGCTAGGACTTCCAGGACTATGTTGAACAATAGTGGTGAGAGTGGACCTCCTTGTTGTGTTTCTGATCTCAGGGGGAAAGCTCTCTATTTTTCCCCATTGAGGATGATCTTAGCTGTGGGTGTTTCATGTATGGCCTTTATGATGTTGAGGTATGTTCCTTCTATCCCTACTTTCTTGAGGGTTTTTACCAAAAAAGGATTCTATATTTTGTCAAATGCTTTTTCTGCATCTATTGAGAGGATCATATGGTTCTTATCCTTTCTTATATTAATGTGGTGTATCTTGTTGATTGATTTGTGGATATTGAATCATGCTTGCAGCCTAGGAATAAATCCCACTTGATCGTGGTGAATAATTCTCTTAATGTACTATTGGATTCTATATGTTAATGTCTTATCGAGAATTTTTGCATCCATATTCCCCAGGGATATTGGTCTGTAATTTTCCTTTTTAGTGTGATCTTGGTCTGGTTTTGGAATCAAGATAATTCTGGCCTCATAGAATGGGTTTGGAAATTTTCCTTCCATTTCTCTCTTTTTTTTTGAACACTTTCTGGAGAATAGGTATTAACTCTGATTTAAATGTCTGGTATAATTCCCCTGGGAAGCCACTTAGCCCTGGACACTTGTTCATTGGGAGATTTTTGAACGCAGATTCAATTTCTTTGCTGGTTATGGTTCTATTCAAATTTTCTATTTATCCCTGTTTCAGTTTTGGTAGTGTATATGATTCTAGGAATTTATCCATTTTTTTCCAGATTGCCTAATTTGTTGGCATATAAATGCTCATACTATCCTCTTCTAATTGTAATTCTATGGTGTTGGTTGTGATCTCTCCTCTTTCCTTTGTGATTTTATCTGTTTTGGGTCCTTTCTCTTTTCTTTTTGATAAGTCTGTCTAGAGGTTTATCATTTTTGTTAATTCTTTCAAAGAATCAGTGCCTACTTTGTTGATCTGTTCTACCGTTTTTTTTTTAAATTTCGATATCACTTATTTCTGCTTTAATCTATATTATTTACCTTCTTCTGCTGGTTTGGGGCTTTATTTGTTCTTTTTCCAGCTCCTTTAGGTGTAAGGTTAGGTTGTGTATTTGAGACTTTCCTTACTTCTTGAGTAAGGCCTGTATTGCTATATACGTCCCTCTTATGACTGCCTTTGCTGCATTCCAGAGGTTTTGTACTGTCATGTTTTCATTTTCATTTGCTTCCATATATTTTTCATTTTTTCTTTTACTTCCTTGTTGACCAATTCATTCTTTAGTAGGATGTTCTTTAATCTCCATGTATTTGTAGTCTTTCCAATTTTTTTCTTGTGGTTGACTTCAAGTTTCATAGTGTTGTGGTCTGAAAATATGCATGGTATGTCTCAATATTTTTGTATTTGTTGAGGCTTGATTTGTGACCCGGTATGTGATCTGTTCTGGAGAATGTTCCATGTACACTTGAAAAAAAATATGTGTTCTACTGCTTTAGGATGAAATGTTCTGAATATGTCTGTTAAGTCTATCTGGTTCAGTGTGTCATTCAAAGCCATTGTTTCCTTGTTGATCTTCTGCTTAGATGATCTGTCCGTTGATGTCAGTGGGATGTTAATGTCCCCTACTATTATTGTATCATTATCAATTAATTTATTTTGTTATTAATTGATTTGTATATTTGGCTGTTTCTAGTTGGGGCATAAATAGTTACAATTGTTACATCATCTTGTTAGATAGACCCTTTTATTATGATATAGTGCCCTTCTTCATCTCTTGTTGCAGTCTTTGGTTTAAAGTGTAGTTTGTATGATATACGTATAACTACTCTGGCTTATTTATTTTTATTTTTTTGGTGTCTATTAGCATGATACATGGTCCTCCATCCCCTCACTTTCAATCTGCAGGTGTCTTTGGGTCTAAAAGGAGTCTGTGATGGGCAGCATATGGGTGGGTCTTGTTTTTTCATCCATTCTAATACCCTATATCTTTTTATTGGAGCAGTTAGTCCATTTACATTCAGAGTGATTATTGATAGATATGAATTTAGTGCCATTGTATTATCTGCAATGTTGCTGTTCCTGTAGATTGTCTCTGTTCCTTTCTAGTCTTTGTTGCTTTTGGTCTCTCTTTCTTTCTCAAAGAGTCCCCTTTAATATTTCTTGCAGAGCTGATTTAGTATTCACAAACTCCTTTAGTTTTTGCTTTTCTAGGAAACTCTTTATCTCTCCTTCTGTTCTGAATGACAGCCTTGCTGGATAAAATATTCTTGGCTGCAAATTTTCCCCACTTAGCATGTTAAATATATCCTGCCACTCTTTTCTGGCCTGTCAAGATTCTGTGGACAGGTCTGCTGCTAACCTTACATGTCTACCCTTGTAGATTAAGGACCTTTTGTCCCTAGCTGCTTTCAGAATTCCCTGTTTTTGTATTTTGCAAGTTTTGCTGGTATGTCTTGATGTTGACCTGTTTTTGTTGATTTTGAAGGGAGTTCTCTGTGCCTCTTGGACTTGATTGAATCTTTCCTTCCCCATATTAGGGAAGTTCTCAGTTATAATTTGTTCAAATAATCTTTCTGCCTATTTTTCCTACTCTTCTTCTTCTGGGATTCCTATGATATGGATATTATTGAGCTTTATGGAATGACTGAGTTTCCTAAGTCTATATTTGTGATCTAATAGTTTTCTTTTCCTTTCCTTTTCACCTTCATTATTTTCTATAATTTTATCTTGTATATCACCTATTTGTTCCTCTGCTTCTTCCATCCTCATTGTGATCACATCCAGTCTGTTTTACATCCCAGTTACAACATTTTTTATTTCAGCCTGACTAGTTTAAGGTATTTTATCTCTGAAAGGTTTCTCTGGTGTCATCTATGCTTCTTTCAAGCCCATGTAGTATTCTTATGACTGTTTTTCTAAATGATTATTCAGATAATATTGCTTATATCTGTTTTTAGTAAATCCGTGACTGTGGCTGTGATTTCTTCTTGTCTTTCTTCTATCTTTCCTCCATCTCATCATTTTGTCTAGGTTTCTGTCTTTTGCACGTTGAAGTGTTGTTTCCTGCTCCCGACAGTAATGCTATATTAAGAAGGGGTCATACACTGTCCAGGGCCTCGAGCTTCAAGAAGTGTTTTTGGTGTGTGCTGTGTGCACTCTGCTGTTGTGTTGTGGCTGCTCTTTCCCACAGGTCAGTCCCCTGCAGAGTTCCTCCTTGCCTACAGTGGGGAGTGTTTGGACCTTTAACTAGGTGTGCTTTGATTTGTTTGTTAAAATAAGCCTGATTGAAAAAAAAAAGGGGGCTGGGGATGCCTGGGTGGTTCAGTCAGCTAAGCATCTGACTTTGGCTCAGATCATATCTCATCGTTCATGAGTTCAGACCATGGAGGGGTTTTCTGCTGTCAGCACAGAGCCTGCTTCAGATCCTCTGTTCCCCTCTGTGCCCCTCCCCTGGTTGTGTATTCTGTCTCTCAAAAATAAGTAAACATTAAAAAAAAAAAGCCTGATCCAAAAAAGAGAAAAGGAAAAGGAACAAAAACCCAAGCAAACAGACAAAAAAAAATAAGCCTGATTCCAAAGAAAAATGAAGAAAGAAGAAAAAAGAAGCCTGATCCAAAAAAAATGAGAAAAGGTAACAGACAAACAAAAAACTCTAATGCTGATTTCAAAGGAAAAAAAAAAAAAGCCTGGTCCTATCTTCACCAGAAGTGAAGCTTACACTTTGGAGCACTCCATGATCAGTAGATTTGATGCATGGGTGCGGCCTATGCTGGTCCTCTGGGGGAGAGGCCTGCTGTGTTGGCTCACAGTCAGACCTGCCCCCTGTCGATTACATTATTATCACCACCATCATTATTGAAGGAGAGGGTGAGGCACTGGGGACCCTAAGTCACTTATACATGAATCCATGAGTGTTAGAATTGGAAGGTACGATGGGGGTGATCCAGCTTAACTCTGTCATCTTATATAGAAGGAGAACCAGGGGAGAGCAAGAAGTGGAGAGGTGAGTGGCATACTCAGATTAGTAGTTAATCAGTTATGACCAGATCTAGTGCCCAAGTGTCCTGACCCCTGTCCAGTCCTCACTTTCCTCTATCTTTATTCTCCTTTCCATTCTTAGTCATTCAGTCTGGAAAAAAGTTCCCTTTATGTCCTTCCTTCAACTTTCTTCTCTTACTGCCTCATTGTTGGGTGTCAAAACTTTGTAGAAATGTCACTAATGGAAGCAGATTTTGAACGTTTCTGAAGTCAAGTTTAATTGACAGTTTCACCCGAGAGAAAAGAAATTCCATGGGGAAGTTGTTCCCTTGATTATAGTGTGTGGCTTAGTTTATTTTAAATAGTTCAAGGATCTAAGCATTTAATCAGAACCCTTCGACTCAGTGGGTGGGTATGTTTTCTACATAAAACACAGCATCTTAAATTCTCTGAGTTTGCTGATTCCCGTGGCTTTTATTTGTTTCTTAGATATTATCCAAATATCAACGCAGATCCAGATCCTCTGAACTTTCCTCTTCTGTGATTCATCATAGATGCCATCATTTGTTTTCTGAAAGCCCCCAGGAACATGGTGTTTTGTTACTGGGGACAAGACCTGATTCTCGAATTGCAGTAGCAACAACCATCCAGAGCCATCAGAAGGTAGCTTAGTGATTTCCAAGTTATTAACCTGGCAAGTATCTAGTGTGTGGCTTTGGGAAGCAATTAACCTCTGTCAGCCTCTGTTGCCTCATTTGTAAATAGAGGAGGTTTGAGTAAAAGGTCTAAATATTTTCAGCACCACTCTCAAGGGCTTAGTTGAGTGTGACCTGAACTTTGCTCACTGGACCCTTCAGTGAGAAATCAGCTAGGTGGGGAATATTAGCCAAAGCACCTTACTTTTCCAGGGACCAGGATTCCTAGAGAGGAAAATAATGCTGCACACTATCCTACATCTCCAACCAGATCGTCACCTTGAAAACTATCTATTCCAACAGAGTGACTACCTTCATGCTGAGCTAGAGGCACTTGAGTACACTTGAGATCCATCTGACCCAATTCCTCGTTCCAAGGTAGAATGAAGCCACACCAGATTTTGTGACTTCAAGGTGGGTGATATGGCTGGAAATAAGGTGCAAAGTCTTTAAGCAACCATAGGATATTGGGTAAGTCAGGCTCTTTAAGCCACAGTGTTCATTTATAAATGAGGTAGTTTGCTTTGAAGATTGTTTGGGGAAGGGGGATAATGAATTCCATTTACGTATTTATTTTTATTGTGGTGAAATTATCTAAAATGTAAAATTTGACAGTTTAATGTCCTTTACACTTTTGGGATATAGTTACAGAGCTACCAATATAAAGAATCTATTAATTGCTAAAAACGAAATATGATAAGTTACTGTAAGAGCACAGAGGAATGGGTACATTATTCTTATTGTAGTGAGATTCGTCTTGCAATTAGAAAGAAGGAATACTAAACACAGAGAAGGAAGAAAGGACCTCTTTGGTTTGGAAATAGCTGTGTAATAGTCATTTGGGAATGACAATAAGGGTGCAAAGCAGACAATGGCCATTTCAAACAGGACCTGGACTCCAGGCTAAGAATATTTTAATTTAGGCTGTGGGCAATAGGGAGATACTGACAGATTTTTATGTATCATTACCAGATTTACACTGAAGGGTAATCACCAAAGTATTTTCCAATGCTCAGGGAAGAGAAGGTACAGATGGGTTGGAGTATTGCTGAACACAGTGGAACTGGGTTGGAAGGTGGATAGTGTTGGAAGAACGAGGAGAGGGTGAAGGGGGGCTCCGTGGTGGGAATAGCAGGGTGGGCTGTGGGACGGGGAGAGGATGTGAACAGAGATGAGTCAAAGTTTGGTGGGTAAAAAGCTGATTGCTGAGGTGGCTTAGTCTGTGAAAGTCTTTAAGTCAGAGGAGTTCAGGTTTCCCCCCAGCTATTGCCATGCCTGGGGAGGATCCGAGGAAAGAAGGATCTAGGACACAATTTTCTGGCTGCAGTGTGCAGGATGGATAGGCAGGAGCATCTGAAGACGAAGAGGTGTTGGTAATTTGGGCATCTGATGACAGTGTGTGAGAAGGGGTGGCGGGAAGAATGGAGAGAAAGGGCACACGGGGATGGTTTAATGAGAAATGAATGGGCTGTGATGATGACTGGTATGGACATGAGGGAAGGCATGGGTCAAATGTGATCTCAGCTACAGCCTGAGCAGCATGGAGGGTGAGGGTGTGATCAGAGTATCTTCCAGGTCACACTTGCCTGTAGGTCTCCTGTTTCTCCATAGTTAGTCTTATCAACTGCAACCCTAATCTCTGTCCAAATCCTTTTCTTGGGCTCGTGAGTGAGGCTGTGGTAAAAGGTGAGTCTCACACTCTTGTCTCACACTCTTGGGGAGTCTCACACTCTTGTCTTCTAACCATCCATTCATCAATGGAAAATCATCCATTGATTTTCCAGGGTGCTGAGATGGTTTTAGATATTCCTAATGCTTCTAGGTGCTTGGTTTTCCCAGCACTGCACCTGTCGTCAAGGGCCCTGCGCTGATGAATTTAGCAATACTGCCTATGCTTAGCATAGGTATCAATGTAATTTCTCTGCTGTACCTATATTCCTAGAAACTTTAGCTCTTGGATGGGCAGGTTTTATTTTATCTATCTATCTATCTATCTATCTATCATCTATTTTGCTTTGGTGGATGGCTGATCACCTTTTCCTGGCTTTTTTCCTCCTATAGATGGACTTTAGTGTAATTATATAAATTACAAAGAAAAATTCCATTGGAAATGATTAAGATTGCTTAAATGTGTAGATAAATTTAGGGAGAGTTTAAATCTTTATGTTGAATTTTATTATTTAAACCCGAGTTTATAAAAATCACTTTGGGTGGATATATTTTGTCTTTTATACATGGATTTTTTGATGTTACCTTAGTATTTTTATGGTTTTCTCTGCATAACTTCTTTGTAAAGGGAATATTTTCCAGTTGTTCTTTCTAACTCATAACTATATTTTGTACTTTCTTAATATTGCTATGGTTTTCAGTTTTTTCCTTTTTCTTTTTAAATGTTTATTTATTTACTTTGAGAGAGAGAGAGAGAGAGAGAGAGAGAGAGAATGTGTGCAAGTGGAGGGGAGGGGCAGGGAGAGAGGGAGAGAGAATCCAAGACAGGCTCTGTGCCTCCATGGGGCTTGAACTCACAAATCATGCGATCATTACTTGAGCCAAAATCAAGAGTTGGACGGTTAACCAACTGAGCCACCCAGGTGTCCCAACTATGCTTTTCAGATTTGTTTGTTTGTTTATTTATATATTTATTTATTTTCCTAGGTTCCTATCTTAGGAGGTTTTGCTTCTGAGAAACAAAAACCCATCAAACTAGTTTAAGCAAAGAAGGGAATTTATTTGAGGAATAAGGGACTCAATCAGAGCCCGATGTCAAGGATCAAGGATACTCTGCATCTCTGAAATGCCACGGTCTATTTTTCTACTATTTTCTTGCTCTTGAAAACTAGTTTCTCAATGTTTTCAGGTTCGATGACTTTATTTAATCTTAAACATTTTCTTTCTTTGATGAAAGTGATATCTATTTAATATTTACAACTTGATGTTCTGATATACATAATGAAATGATCACTGCAGTTAAGCTGATTAACATATTCATCTCCTCATACACTTTTTTGAAAAATGAGAAGTCCTGTATCTGTTCTCTTAGGATATTTCACACATCACCATGTCCTTACCTGATGATTTTTGACATACACGGCTCTGTTCCCATCTGTCTACATCACTGACTGTTGTTTCTTTCTGTTGATTTAGGTCCTTGCTGTTTAGGTACACTTTTACTTTTTCAAAAGAGTATTTCTTGAAAATTTCAGGGATAAGGGGACATGCAAGGAGGATAAATTTTAGAGCAGAGAAGCAAGATGTTCATACTATTTATTCCTTATTTCTCATGGCTTGTATGTGGTGAAAATATTCTGAATATGGCACCTTAATCTGAAGAATATTGTTTTGCATCATATGACATTGTTAGCATGAGTGTTTTCTGTGATCCGTACTTCTGCATAGTCTGAATAGATAGATGTAGGTGTGGAAAAGGTCCCCTGTTCCAGGGGATGACTCTTGTCATGATAGGTTGAAGACTGGTATAACTGAATGAAGAAAACTGTACTTGACTTTTTGGGAAGAGAAGAATTATCAGTGGGAAGATGTTTCCCAGGGCAGAGATGAAGGAAACAAGGAATTTGGGAGCACAAGCATGTCATGGGGATCCCTCGATAGTAGAGAGCTTCAGTGAAGATAGTAAAAGTGCATGCTATGAACCTGAATGGCCCCTCAAATTCACATCAACTGGTGGTGAACTCGAAAGAGCCCTGGCTGAAGTCTGAAAGCCAGAATTCACCACTTTCTGTGTGATTCTGGTTACATAACCATCTCCCTGAGCCTTAATTTTCTATTATTCAATTGTTGTTAGGATGCTAATATTTAATGCTGAGTGAGTACATGTGGGCTAAATGAATGGATTGGTGATTAGTGTATTGTAAAGTGGTTTACACTGTCTAACGTGCTATAAATGAGGAGAATTGGTTACCATCTGTGTTTGTTTTATTGCAGGTCTCTCATTACCTGTGCCCAGAACACCTGATTAGATTCCATGGCGAGTACAAATAACGTGACCGAGTTAATTATCGTCGGTCTTTTCCAGGATCCAGAGGTGCAGAGAGGGTGCTTTGTGGTGTTTCTTCTGGTGTACCTGGCCACAGTGGTGGGCAATGGTCTCATTGTTCTGACAGTCAATGTCAGTAAGAGTCTGCGTTCCCCCATGTACTTCTTCCTTAGCTACTTGTCCCTGGTGGAGATCACTTACTCCTCCACTGTTGTCCCTAAATTCATCACAGACTTACTTGCCAAGATTAAAACCATCTCCCTGGAGGGCTGTGTGGCTCAGATATTCTTCTTCCACTTCTTTGGAGTTACTGAGATCTTCCTGCTGACGGTAATGGCCTATGACCGCTACGTGGCCATTTGCAAACCCCTTCACTACACAACTATCATGAGCCGGTCTGTGTGTCGCCTTCTGGTGGCTGGATCCTGGCTCGGGGGCTTTTTTCATTCCATGGTCCAGATTATTATCACTCTCCAGTTGTCTTTCTGTGGTCCCAATGTGATTGACCACTACTTCTGTGACCTCCATCCGTTATTCAAGCTTTCCTGCACTGACACTTCTGTGGAGGGGGTTATTGTGTTGGCCAACAGTGGATTATTTTCTATCTTCTCCTTCCTCCTCCTGGTGTCCTCCTATATTGTCATCCTGTACAACCTGAGGAACCATTCTGCAGAGGGGAGGCGCAAAGCCCTCTCCACCTGTGCCTCTCACATCACAGTGGTCCTCTTGTTCTTTGGACCTGCCATCTTCCTCTACATGCGGCCTCCGTCTACTTTCACTGAGGACAAACTGGTGGCCGTGTTCTACACAGTTGTCACCCCCATGCTGAACCCCATCATCTACACACTCAGGAATGCAGAGGTGAAAAATGCCATGAGGAAGCTGTGGGGGAAGAGAATGAATTCAGGGAGAGACTAAAAATGAAAACATGAAAAAATTATCATGTCTAAGGGGTGACCAAATATGCATTCTGATTTCAGTCAAGTCTGAGGGATTGAGGAAAAGTTAACCTGTTTGTCTATATATACATATATAGATTTATATATTTATATTTTGTATTTAGATGAGCCCCTTATATTCCATTGCACTAATCACAGCTGCACCAATTCATTGCTGTCTGTAGTTTGGAGAATGTTTTGGAGAAGAGCTGCATCTCTTCTCTTCTTCTGTTGCCCATAGTTGGAAGCACCACAGCCTTCAGGGAGGGATTACCTAGACTGTGAATTCCCACCCTGTTGTTTTCTACCTGTGCAACCTTGGGTTCATTCACTTTGCCTCTTGGTGTTAGCATGCTGTGGGGTATGGAAAGTCTGTGGCACTTGGAGACAGAAGTTTATGTTTTGCTTTGTCCTTTTCTGATAGTGTTGTGAGATCTTGTGGGAGTCCCACGGAGGCTTTTATACTTCATTTGGTACCCCTGCTTTATTTACCTGATTCTAATGCCTGAAATTCCTCATTATGAGCCTTATTTCACAGGAATAAGATATTGTTAGAATGGAAATGTCTCTTGGATGTGAAATACAGTGAAGGTATTGTTAGCCATTAATTTGGACAATTTTAGAAGACCTTTTTATTTCTAGACAGTTGCTGTCTGGGCACTGGGGTGTTGCTTAAGCCAGATACAGCTCATTGCCTGTTTTTTTATGGCCTAAAAACCAACATGGTTTTTATACTTAAAAAAAAAAATCAAAGTCAAAAAATATTTGTTGATACATGAATATTATAGGAGTATAAAATTTTAGTGTCCATAAATAGGTTATTGGACTATGGTCATGCCAATTACTTTGCTTTTTCTCTATGGTAGCCTTTGTGATATAGTAGCATGGTTGAGTGGTTGTCATGGAGACTGTATGGTCTGCAAGGCCTAAAATATGTCACCCTTTTCAGGAAAAGTTTGGCAACCCCTAACTTAAATCATATAACATGTATTGCTTACTTGACAAGAAGTTTGGGGGCCAGCAATTCTAGGGTTGTTTTGTTAATTCTGTGATGCCAGAGCACCTGGTTTGTGTGTCTTGAATTCTCTTGGCTGCCCCCCTGCCCCATGGCAGCAGGAGGGTGGCAGCACATCTAGGTATTATATGCTAATGTGAGGGGAAGGAGGGGCTCTCATTTTATTTGGGAAATATTTCCAGAGACCCCTCAGAACAATTCTTACATATTTTTTTATTGGCCAGAACGGAAAATTGTCTTATTTCTTACCGCATGTCCATGCCTAGATGCGAGGGAGGCTGGGAGAGTGAATGGTGGTAAAGAGGAATGGGATTATGTTACCAGTTTAGATTAGACACTGTGTTTCTCCTGGGCTGGGCATATCGGTGCTTGAACAAGGTCAGGGTTGTCATTAGGAAGAGATGTCTGCCATGGGGAGTGTTGGTAGATGTGATATCTGGGAGGGTGTTGCCCCTGGACATAGTGGATGGATTTGAATTGGTGCCAGAGTGACTGACCAAAATCCAGCTCAATCACTTGGTGGCTCAGCCTCAGGCACGTGACCGAAACTCTTGATCCAGGGTCCTTGGCATGCACGCGTGGGTCAAGTGCAAGAAACCTTTTCCATAATGTAACAGTTTTCCTGTGAATGCATCTGCTTTAATTTCCCTCTAGGGAATGAAGGAATGAAGCCCTGGGCTGAGTGCCTGAGGGTTGTGAATAGAAGCCAAACGATCCTACTATAGGTCAAAATAAATTCTATCATTTAAGGTCTGTATATCCTGAGATGAGTATTCCTAGTAAATAAATCATATTTTTATGCATGGAAGAAACATTTGATAGCATATGGAGATTTGAGTGTTTGGGATACATAGTGAGGTACTAAAAACATTTTTAAATCTAACATCTTGCATTATCCTTTTTCTTCCAATTACATATCTCTGCAAGGCTGAATTTTCTCCATATGTTTCAACAAAGACAACATACCCAGCAGATTGAATACACACGCCAATGTGAGAATTCAGCTGTATCTCTTAAGCCAAATATTAAGGGTATTTGCAAAAACTCAAACAATGCCATTTTGCATTAATTATTTCCATTTGCATTAATTATTTTGTCATAATTATTTTCCACAAAAGACATTATGTGATTGTAAACAGAAAGAAAGAAAGAAAAAGAAAGAAAGAAAAAGAAAGAAAAACCAAACCACCTGCAGGTCTTGATGGCAAGGATGAGTCTCGTTTGCATATATAGCTCTACATCCAGAGTTCTGGGCCAATTCACTGCAAAGAAAGTCACCAAGCAGCAATTTGCTAAAAATTCGCTACTTCACTAATTGGCAATTTGCTAATTCCCAAAGCAGAAATTTGCTAACACTGAACTTCTGATTAATCGGACATATATATCGATTAAGCCTTTATAAAATTCATGGCACTTATGTTTTGCTGCAGCCCGTGATGAGCAATATATTTGGGGGAAATTTTTGTGTGTGTTGAATTTCAGCTTTTTTGGAAATAATAAATATCAAGAATTTTATGTATGTTTGTTTCTCTCTTCCAACTAACTGAGTTTTCAGTCTGGTCAACTGCCTTTGCTACATGTCTTCATTTTCGGTTTACCTTCTTGAGAAAGGGACACAGGTACAGGGAGCAGATGAGGGGATGTTTTCACATGTGTTAGCCAAGCCTTCCTGTTTCAGGTTGAGTTATTCACCCTAGTGTTTTACTCCTTCTTGTGTCTATGCCCTTTTCCATGTAATCTTGAAGTTCTTTCCACTACATGTGGAATATACTTTTCTATCCCTTGACTTTGGCCTCAACCGTATGACTTGCTCTGGCTGATGGAATATGAATGGACATGACAGCTTGCTGATTAGAGCCTAAAACTTAAGGGACCTCATGTGTCTCTTGCCTCTTGTGTCCCTTTCGCCATCATGAGATGATGTCCCCATCACCTGGGCTGTAGAATGACACACATGGAGCAGAACTTCACCTGCCCCCCCTTCACCTGCCCCCCCCTCCCCACCTCGAATTGCAGCCTGACAAAGAGCTGCCAAGCCAGCCTGCAGACACACTGCACTGATGTGGGAATGAATCCTCACTGTTGCACACCTACTGAGGGTTTGTGTTTATTCGGTTTCAGCAGAAACTCACTAGAGTTGAATGGCAAATACACATATCAAAGAAGAGCACAAAAGTCATGCTTACGGCACATTCTTTATTTTCTTGAGAATGGGCATGGACACGTCCTTCCCTGCTGCCTTGGAGGTTTTACTCTTGATTTGAACTATTTGGAAATAGTGTCTGCAGATTTTTGCCAGTTTGGCATAACTCGATTTCTCAACTTCTGTTTTATGGATTTGTTGATCTAGATTCATTGAATGTTGATTTTCTGTGTGTTTTACAATTCAGATTTTCCAAGGCTGCTGCTTTTTTTTTAAGTTTATTTATTTATTTTGGGAGAGAGAGAAAGAGGCATGAGCTGGGGAGGGACAGAGAGAGAGAGGGAGACAGAATCCTAGGCAGGCTCTACTGACAGTACGGAGCCTGACTTGGGACCATAAAATCATGACCTGAACTGAAATCAGGAGTCAGGAGCTTAACTGACTGAGCCACCCAGGCGCCCCCAGATTTTCCAAGGCTTCATTGATAGTAAATGCAGTAGAGTAGATCAGAGGTGAAGCATGTGTTTGATAAATTAGTAGTTCAGTGAATTGGTCATTTGCCTAATACCTAAATCTTTGAGTTGGTTAATTATCTGAATTAGCTGTTGGTAATTCAGTTAGTGGCAAACTTCTAGATGCTGAAAGATTTTAGAATTACTCTGCTTTAGTACCTAGCGTGATGAATGACAGAGGATAGGCACTCAATAACTACTGAGTGGATAAAAGATGTCAAAGTTGTGTCAACATTATCTATCTTTATCGTTTTGGAAAGGCTTGAGCTAGATGTGAGATGATTTGGAGCCAGAGAAGCTCTGTCTTGTGAATTACTTTTAGTTGCAGTATAGAAGGGATGTTAATCTATTACCTTGCAATGAAAATATAACAACTTTTCAAATGCATGAAAATACCCTAGAGCCATATTTAGGATTATTAGTAGAGCAATTGATATATTTTATATCTGCATAACATCTTGTGTATAATTCACAGCCCTCACATATCAATTATTTCATCAGAGTCTCATAGTAATCCTGTGAGGTCAATGAAATCTGAATCATTCCCAGTGTACATTTTTGGAGTTTGAAACATCATTTGGATTAGGATTTATCTGCTAGGAACAGAATCTGAAAGAAGGTAGAAGTCAAGAGGTAGACAGTTCGGGATGGAAATGGTCTCTCTTGTTTCTCCATCCTTGAGTCATCTCGCGACCCAAGACGGCGCTGTAGATGCAGCCATAATGACAGCATTCCTGGCATCAGGAAAGAGAAAGGGACAACATAAGTGCATCATGTCCCCTTTGTTAAAGTTGCAGGGGCGCCTGGGTGGCTCAGTTGGTTAAGCAGCTGACTTTGGCTGAGGTCATGGTTTTCACGGTTCATAGATTCGAGCCCTGCACCCCGCTCTGTGCTGACAGCTTGGATCCTGGAGCCTGCTTCAGATTCTGTGTCTCCCTCTTCTCTCTGCCCCTCCCCAGCTCATACTCCATCTGTCTCTCTCTCTCAAAAATAAATAAACATTAAAAAAAATAAAGTTGCAAGGGAGGCTGGGTAATGTAATTTTTTATGCCACCTGGGTATGTGCCCAGATAAAAATTCAGTTTGTAAAACTATAGAAAGAAGAAAGAGAAAACAAATGTTGTGGGACACCAGCAATCTCTGCTTCTGAATAAATCAGGCACAAAACTTGAGCACAAACTCAAGTACACTGACACTGGGATCACATGTTCCTTCCATTGTAGTTACCCATCCCAGCTAGTTTTTTTCTTTTTAATTGAGATATAACTTATATTCTGTGGAATGCTCAGACCTTAAGTGTACAACCCAATGAATTTTGATAAATTTATATAACTGTGTAACCTAAGTCCTAACCAAGATGTAGAGTATTTCCATTACCCCAGAAGCTTCTTTCATGACCCCTTCCAAGCAATCTCCACTTCCCATAAGCAACTGCTGATCTAATTTCTATCATCATGGAAGTTTAGCCCCTTCTTAAACTCAGGAAGCAGAATCATAAAGCACGTACTCTACTGTGTCTGGTTTCTTTTCACTCAACATAATGTTTTTAAATATTCATTGTGTTGTGGGTTACAGTAGTTTGTTCTTTTTGTTTGGTGAATAGTATTCCACTGTATACATATACTACAACAGAACAAAATGTATTCCCCTTTTGGTAGACATTTTATTTGATTTCTGCTTTTGGTCATTACGAATAAAAGCTGCTATAAACATTCTTTGACATTCCCATTTTTATAAAAGCATAAACCAATAGAGCCGTGTATTTATTTTTCTTGTAAAATACCTTTTTGGAAGAAGGACTATATATATATTCCTAATTCTGAATAAATCTGTACATCATTTATAATGGTCGGGTTTGATGAGAACTGGAGAGGTGAGGGATTAACCCATAGACAATGGGTGAATCTTTATCAGGTTATGAAATGAAATCAACCCCTTACAACAAATGCAATTTGGGTGAACAAACAGTTTTATACCACAAACATTTTTAACAAATGTGTTTCTTATAACAAATATTCATAGATCACATTAAAAAATTATCTCCCTTAGATTTTTTAAACTGAATATTTCAACATGAATATATTTTTTCTGATAGACTTTCACAGAAAGCCAACTTCATGATGACCCGTGAGAGAATAAATACATGTTTTACTTCAATATTTGGAGCTTCATGTAATTGTTTCCTATTAGAGCCCCATACAGAGTAAATACCCAGTGAACATTAGGTAAATTTATTTTTTTTTTACATTTCCTATTGATTCCAAAGTTATGCTACCAACAAGGAAGTTTGAGGTTTTATTATCCAAGTCCTGCTTCCCATGGGGTTGTCTGCCTGATTGGGAAGGGGAAAGGTATAGCTCTTTGGGAGCAGCCTTCTCTCACTTGATCATGATGACTTCCCCTCTGGTATCTCTCACACAGGGTGAACTCAAGGCTGAGATGCCAGAATTCAAGAATACCTGGGAGGCAAGTTTACTTTACTCCTGTTTTAAATCGGGTGCAATTGAGACTCTGTGGCTTAGTCTCAGCATTTCCAAGTCTGAGACCAAAGGGTGAGCAGATCCTCTGTCTGGAGTCTCCTGTAAGATATAAGCTCTGGTTGGTAGCTGGGTCTTAATTCTTTCTGAATGGCTAACTGAGGAACCTGCAGGAACTGACTCTTTTCCAGACATTATTTAAATCTCTGTGTTCAGTACAAAAGGAGGAACCTTTGGTGAGAATAGCAGAGCCACAGAAGTGTTGGGGTGAGTTTTGTTTTGTGAGCATGTGCTTCTTTGCATGTCATGATTATAATTCCACTTTGGAAGCAAAGGGAATGTTACCATGAGGTGCATGGCATTTTACGAAGTGCTTTCATATAGGTCTGGTCTTTTCCTGAGGCAATCACAGTGCTAGGTATTGGGATTCAGAGATGGAGAGGCTGTGGTCTTGGCCCTTGGAGATCTTTATTCTTTAGATATTTTCTGAATACCTACAGAGTACCAAATACTGTGCTAAAAAGGAGAGAGGCTATGGAATATCTCTACCCACTGTTAATTCCAGTTTTTATATTATTTATTTTATTTTATTTTTAAAGGGATATTTCATTTCTATCTTTCTTTTTCTTTTTTTTTTCAATATATGAAGTTTATTGTCAAATTGGTTTCCATACAACACCCAGTACTCATCCCAAAATGTGCCCTCCTCAATACCCATCACCCACCCTCCCCTTCCTCCCACCCCCCATCAACCCTCAGTTTGTTCTCAGTTTTTAAGAGTCTCTTATGCTTTGGCTCTCTTCCACTCTAACCTCTTTTTTTTTTTCTCCTTCCCCTCCCCCATGGGTTCCTGTTAAGTTTCTCAGGATCCACATAAGAGTGAAACCATATGGTATCTGTCTTTCTCTGTATGGCTTATTTCACTTAGCATAACACTCTCCAGTTCCATCCATGTTGCTACAAAGGGCCATATTTCATTCTTTCTCATTGCCACGTAGTACTCCATTGTGTATATAAACCACAATTTCTTTATCCATTCATCAGTTGATGGACATTTAGGCTCTTTCCATAATTTGACTATTGTTGAGAGTGCTGCTATAAACATTGGGGTACAAGTGCCCCTATGCATCAATACTCCTAATTCCAGTTTTTAAAAAGTACTCCCTACCCCCAGTGTGGGACTTAAACTCATGACCCCAAGATCAAGAGTCACACGCTCTACTGACTAAGCCAGCCAGATGCCTCCCCCTCCGCTCCCCTGTATATTCACTGAATGCTATCTCATGGCATGTGCTTCAGTTGGCACTGGAGATGGAGTGGTGAGTAAGATACAATCTGTGCCTCCAGGAAGTTCACAATTTACTGGGGGCAGATGGTCACATAAAACAATTACATTTTAGTGTGGAAAGTGCTGTAATTTGAAAATGTCCTGCGAGAAGAGGACCACTGATTGTGAATTTGGAAGATGGATTTCCTATCTCAGAAGAATTCAAGGCAACACAGAGGATGGGAACTTAAGTTCTCTTGGGATGGGCTGGGGTTGGGATCTATCTCTAAGTCAGGTAGTATCTTCATGCTACAGTTTAGACATTGGGTCTCTGAGGGGTTAAAGAACTCTATCTCTCATCTATCTATCTATCTATCTATCTATCATCTGTTTATCCATCCATCCATCCATCCACCCATCCAGCCACTTATTTTTAATAACCCTTTAGACATCACATAGATACCACCTGAAGAAACCTGATGTAAACTTACGAGACTGGACTGATAGCAGTGCTTCCTTTCATAAATGGCTTCTTGGTAAAATACCCCAGCTAGGCTGAGAGTTTGGTGCTGGCCTCTTCTCTCTTTGTCTCTGAAGGCATAAACTCTATCAGTGATTTCCTTCTGGCTCATGGTGGTCCTTCACCAGCTGAGCCTACCCCACTTGCTAGAGGAAGGAAGCTTTGTGGCATGAGTGGATGTCATGTGACTCCTAATCTCAGAACCCCAGAACCTCACTGTATGAGGGGCCGTATTGATACACACAGATCTCAGCCACTTTGAACAAAGTCCAGCATGGATGAGGGCAGTGTACAAATCAGTCAGTGCGCAATCTTGCTGAAGCCCTGGGGTGTTGGAAGGCTGGAATTAGAGAAGGTTGTGTCAGAGCATGAGTAGACGCTGTGGGCAGAGGGTGTTTATACTTCTCTTGCCCCTGGGGGGGCATATGATAGGAGGTATCAGTGAAGAGAGGAGTTGTGTATGGGTTGAGCTGGACCTTTGGAAAGGGATGAGGTCACCAAGTGACCAAGTGTAGAAGGAGGGAAAGGAGGAGAAGCAGAAATAAGAACGCTGAGTGTCAAGAGGTATATTTTCTGGAGTCTGAAAGGTAAGTGGAGAGGTGAGAATCATGTTCTGAAAACCAAGGATGGAAAGGGGACAAGAGGAAGTGGTACAAAGAAAAACTGCAGGCAAAAGACAACTGAAATCATTCAAAGGCCATAGAGAGACCTTTAAAATAGAGACAGCAACACTGTCCTTACTGCCACCATCATCTGAGGGGACATTCATCTCCTAATAGGTGCCCCCTCCTCTGGTCTCCTCCCATTAGTCCAACCTCCATATACAAAGGGATTTTACTCTCCAGCTGATGAACATTCCTGAAGATTTCCTGTTGTCTGCAGGATAAACCCCTAAGTGCACAACACTCCTTCAGGAACTAGTGCTAGACTCTGTCTCCAGTTTTATTTTTTATATTCTGCCCTTTACTCCAGCCACACATGGGTGGATTTTCATGACTTTGCACACTCTTCTTTTTTGGACTGTTCTTTCCTTCTGTACATAACTAACTAAAGTCTACTCATCTTTCAATATCCAGCTCACAGATTGGCAAGGGATTAATACGTAATTCATGCACTTAACGAGTCTTTTGTATCATTTCAGATCACCCCACACAAATTACTGCCTCCTGTGGCAACTTCATGGCTCACATACACAATGTGACTGAATTCATTTTCCTAGGATTTTCTCCCAGCCGGGAGGTGCAGAAAGTTTGTTTTGTGCTATTTCTGCTTTTGTACACAGCAGTTGTGCTGGGGAATTCCCTCATTGTGCTCACTGTCATGACCAGCAGAAGTCTTGGTTCTCCCATGTACTTCTTCCTCAGCTGCCTGTCCTTTGTGGAGATCTGCTACTCCTCTACTACAGCCCCCAAACTCATCTCAGATTTGCTGGCTGAAAGGAAAGCAATATCACTGTGGGGCTGCATGACACAGCTTTTCTTTATGCACTTCTTCGGTGGTGCTGAGATCTTCCTGCTCACTGTGATGGCCTATGACCGCTATGTGGCCATCTGTAGGCCCCTCAACTACAGGACTATCATGAACCGGCAAGTGTGTGCTGTCCTGGTAGGAGTAGCATGGGTGGGGGGCTTTGTGCATTCCTTTGCCCAAATCCTCCTGCTCTTCCACTTGCCCTTCTGTGGCCCCAATGTGATTGACCACTATTTCTGTGACCTGCTTCCCCTGCTCAAACTTGCCTGCTCTGACACCTTCCTCGTCGGTCTGCTGATTGTTGCCAACGGGGGGACCTTGTCTGTGATCAGCTTTGGGATCATCTTAGCCTCCTATGTGGTCATTTTACTCCATCTGAGGACTCGAAGCTCTGAGGGGCGGAGTAAGGCCCTCTCCACCTGTGGGTCCCATATCACCGTGGTTACCTTATTCTTTGGGCCCTGCATCTTCATCTATATGAGGCCTTCCACCACCTTGTCTGTAGACAAGATGGTGGCCGTGTTCTACACCGTCATCACGCCGCTCCTCAACCCTGTCATCTACTCCCTGAGAAATGCTCAAGTGAAGAAGGCCATGAAGAAACTGTGGATCAGGACAATGAAGCTAGATGAGAAATAGAGGCTGACTCTTGGTATTGATCCTTGGGTTTAGAATGATGCTGAGTCCAAACTGAAGGGGCAGAATGGGGTGAAGGAAAGGTCACAGCACTTGTTATTTCTGGAGTAATTCTAATGGTCTCATCTCCAAACACTGTATTCAAATGACCTGTGAGATAGTTCCTCTTATGGATATATCTATAACTCGATTGCCCATTTTCTGTTAGATGTTCAGATTGTTTCTAATTTTTTTATTGCTATAAATAACACTGTTAAGTATTCTTGAATGGAAATCTTTATACTTCTGAAATTCTGTTTGACTCACTTGCTATAATGAATCTACTGTGTTAAAAGGGATAATGACCTTGATGTATAGTGTTAAATTGATTCTTAGAAAGATTGTAGGGGCATCGGGGTGGCTCAGTTGGCTGAGTGTCCAACTCTTGATTTAAGCTCAGATCATGTTCTCACAGTTCGTGAGTCCCAGCCCTGCCTGGGGCTCTATGCAGTCAGTGCAGAGTCTGCTTGGGATTCTCTCTCTCTCTCTCTCTCTCTCTCTCTCTCTCTCTCTCCCCCCTATCCTGCTTGTGTGTGCTCTTTCTCACTCAAAATAAATAAACTTTAAAAGGGTTGTAATAACCTTTCTTGTGAAAGTACTCCTGACAAATTAAACACTGTCATTAAACATTTTCTTGATGGCAAACAAGATTTTACATAGTCTCAAAGTATCTCCCCATAAGATACTTATTAATTGCAAAAGACAAACATGGCTCTACAGTTGAGAAAACTGGAAGACATTCCCTTAAACATTTACTCAAGTAAACATCATCAGTATTGAGACTGGAGAGGCACAGGATAACATTGCTGTGGTATTCTTGCCACAAATACACAATCTGAGTCTAACCGTGACAAAATATAAGGCAAACCCCAACTGAAAAATATTCTGCAAAATTAACAGCCTGCATCCTTCAAAACATGAATAAGAGATTACGGAATTTTTCCAGATACAGACATAGGTAATTAGATGCAACCTGTGATCCTTGATTGGATTCTGTACTGGATGAAGGTCATTAGTGAGCACAAGCTGTGTTGAGGGGACGATAGAATTGTATCAGAGTTATTTCCTGATTCTGATAATTGTGTGTTTATGTCAGAGAATGTCCTTGGATTGGGGAATCATTTAGTAAGGTATCTAAAGGTAAGTGGGCATTATGTCATCAACTTTGAAACATTTCAGAAAAATTTGTTTGCCTACCTGTCAATCTAGTGAGAGAATGAATGGTAAAGAAAATGTGGCAAAATGTTAATATTTGGGGAATTTGGATTAAGGGTATACAAGAGTTCTTTGTATTATTGCAACTTTTTTGTAAATCAAATTATTTTAAAATATAAAATTAAAATGCTTTGCAAATTAGATAGCTTTTTATGTGTGTCTACGTGTGTGTGTGTGTGTGTGTGTGTGTGTGTGTGTAGGGGCTTTTTAAATGATTTTTTTCATAAGTTTGTTATTTATTTTGAGAGAGAGAGAAAAAGAGAGAGTACACAGGGGAAGGGCAGAGAGAGAGGGAGAGAGAGAATCTCAAGCACGCTCCACACTGTCAGCACAGAGCTCCCTTGGGGCTTGATCTCATGGAAACATGATTCTGACCTGAGCTGAAATCAAAAGTTGAACGCTTAACCACTTAACCGCTTAACCAGCTGAGCCATCCGGACACCCTTCCCTTAGCATTTTGAATATACCATTCCACTCTTCCCGGACCTGGGAGGCTTCTGCTGAGAGAGTCAGTGATGGTCTTGGAGGTCTCTTGTGTGAGAGAATTTTTTTTCTCTTGCTGCTTTTAAAATTCTATCTTTGCTTTTATTTTTTTATTTTTATTTTTATTATTTTTTTTGGGACAGAGAGAGACAGAGCATGAACGGGGGAGGGGCAGAGAGAGAGGGAGACACAGAATCGGAAACAGGCTCCAGGCTCCGAGCCATCAGCCCAGATCCTGACGCGGGGCTCGAACTCACAGACCGCGAGATCGTGACCTGGCTGAAGTCGGACGCTTAACCGACTGCGCCACCCAGGCGCCCCCTATCTTTGCTTTTAAACAGTTGCATTATAATGGTCTTGGAGAAGATCAATTTTGCATTGAAATTTTGGGGTGATCTGTTAGTTTCATGAAGTTGGATGTCCAAACATCTCCCCGGATTTGGGAAGTATGCAGCCATTATTTCTTTAAATAAGATTTGTGCCCTCTTGTCTCCTTCTTGGACTGCAATCTTTCTAGACTGTTTCTTTTAATGATATCCCACTGCTCATACAGGCTTTCTACACCCTTTTATTTATTTATTTTTTTCTGTGTTCTCCTTTGGGTAAATTCAGAAGTCCTTTTACTCATAGATTTCTTTCTTCTGATCAATCGATTCTGATGCCAGTGTTCTCTTGCATTTTGAACTCTTCACTTGGTTAGCTTGCCTGTGCTAATCATTTCACAATGTGTATTATATATCAGAACAGCATGTTGTACACCTTGAATACACACAATTTTTACTTGTCAACCCTACTTCAATAAAGCTGGAAAAATTAAACCAAATATTAGTTATCTGTATTACTATTCTAAGCAAATGATGTGTGTGTGTGTGTGTGTGTGTGTGTGCATGTGCATACCTGTGTGGTTGTGAGGCAAGGAGGTGTGATGTAAGGTAGGAAAGAAGTGCTCTCTCTGTACACCCTTTAGGCCAGCAGAAATGCACGCACAGGCCACTATTTGTGTTTCTCCATTCTGTTCCACCAGCGTCTGGGACTCCCAGAAGTTCTTCACAGGTTCTGACTGTAAGCCAGATGTGAATGATATTGAGAGTTTTCAACATTATTTTCTTCTCCAGAGGTTTTTTGGTTTTTCGTTTCGTTTTGTTTTGTTTTGTTTTGTTTTGTTTTTTAGTGAGAGGTTGAGAAAGGCTGAGCCCATGACAGTAGCCAATGCCATTTAGTATGCAAATAATAAATTAGGAAGTTACTGATGTATATGCAAAAGGATTTAACATAGGTTTCTTTTTAAAAATTTTTTTTAAAATGTTTATTTATTTTGGAGACAGAGCATGAGTGGGGGAGGGGCAGAGAGAGAGGGAGACACAGAATCCGAAGCAGGCTCCAGGCTCTGAGCTGTCAGCACAGAGCCCGACGCGGGGCTCGAACTCACAAACCGTGAGATCATGACCTGAGCCCAAGTCGGTCGCTCAACCGACTGAGCCACCCAGATGCCCCTTTAACATAGGTTTCTTAAAACAGTGATAATTCCTGAAGCTTTAAAAAAAGGAGTTTGAGTTTTTGTGGTGTTTCAGGTGGATTATGGTTAGGAGGAAGAAACCGTATGTGTACCGCTGATTCATAATTTGTCCCAAGACAGAATTTGTTGGAGCAGCCTTACTACCCAGAGCAGAAACAGATGGGGCACATTTCCTACTTTGGTTTCCCACTACCTGTTCGTTTCTTAATGGGGCACCAGTGGCTGGTGACATATTCTGTTTGGGCAGGAAATGTTACGTGTAGACATTTGATCCAGATGGACAGTTTATTAGTTGTGTAATTTTGAACCATTCTCCTGGTCTTTCTGAGCCTCAGTTACCTAATCTGTTGAATGGCAATAGTAGCTACTATAGTAGAGTGTTTCTTTGACTATCTGAGGTGTTAGAAAGAAAGAAAGGTTGAAAGACATGATACTGCCCAACACAAGTGTGATGTGTTGTTCCTAGGAGACTAGGCTTAGCGGTTAGGGAGCTCTAGTCTTCCTGAAGCCCTTGAACATGAAAATCATATGCTGACAATTTGTGGTAAAATACTTAGGGCTTTAAGATTGAGCAGTTGGAAGACTCTTGTGCTAGGAGTCAGGAAGGAGCTGGGTTAGCCAGGCTACCAGTGCATGGGGCAACTGCACAATAATTTTTCCTCTTTGGCTGTCTTCCCACCTTTAAAGGAATAATGTGGACAAGGTGATCTGCCAGGCTCTTCCATGTCTAGCATTCTCTGATCAGGTGACATGTTGGAGTATGTGTGGGAAGTGGTCCAGGTCCACTGGGTTAAAGTCTCCCTGGCATCATTGGTCCCATGAGGGGTGAGGTCAGAACAGGCCACCCAAGAGCCTCTTGAGAAAGTCTGTGGTGGGGTCAGAGGGCTATTGTTGATATTGAGTTCTTCTCTGCCACTTGCTTGAGGATGCACTTGCCACTTGCTAGAGGGAAACCTCTAGGGGGCAGGACAAGAGGGGGTTAATCATGTGGGGCAAGTAGACGTACTAACCTTATAATTGGATTAATTAGAGCTATGTTCCCTAACCTCTGAAGGAAGCAATTGGGACGTTGACTTTTGCTCTTCTCAGAAACTCCCCAGACAGGAGATGCTACAAAGTTCAGGGAATTCAATTCTCTGATGGAAGTCTACATCTCCTACACCTTAAATGCTCCCAGCACACATTTTCCCCAAACCTCATTCTAGTGGATTTTAGGGTGGACTGCCCCTGTTCCATCCCCCTGTAGCTGTTTTAGTGAGAAAGTTATCAAGTGCTGGAGGTGGTGGCGTTGATGGCACCTGGTGAGTCCATAGGGGAAGATCAGAATTTAGTGGTGCCTCTATGTGTGGAACAGATTCAGAATCAGCTCATTCACTGAACCCTTACCACAGATGGGCAGACCCTCAGGCAGAGTCTTTCACACACACATCGGCACCATGCTGGTGTTATTCTGGCGTCCACACACTTTCACGTATGGGGAGGCTTTCTTAGATTTGCTCACTCAGCTGGTGGGCAGACCTTGGACATCACCCTGTTAAAGTCTTTCCTGCCTGCTTAAATGACAGGGTGAGAACATAACTCTCTAGCATGGCTGAGAGCAGGTGTTATAGTGATTCTCACCAGAGCTGCTGGTAACATGGCCAACGTGGAATGGTTTGCCAAGCTAGTTTTTAATTCACTACTGACTCATGCATTTTTGAGAAATTTTTTTGAAAAATTCGAGGGGCCTGGCTAAGACATTCTCACATCTGGTCTTCTCTTGTAGAAATGAAGGCATTAGCCCATTTGAACCTGGATGGAGATTAGGCTATACAGAAGCCTACCTTTTCCTGAGGACCATCTTGAGCCAAGATTTCCAAGTTTTAGATCAACGAGTGCTAATATACACCTTTTGTTTCTCTGATCAGTTTATCTATAGAGGTTGTTAGTGAAGCAAATCTGTTTTCCTTGGGTGTCTTATGGATATGAATATCTTCTGACTACAAAAGATTGAGAAGATAAAATTAAGAATCAAGACAACAAACAGTATTCAAGGTGGGTTCATTCACTTAATCTCTGTGAGGCAGGCTTTGGAATTATTTTCAAAAAGAGACCTTATTTTTTATACTAGATATTGCTACATATCCTGTAGCCTCTGTGCTATTATAGGACACCCACAGTGATCCCTTGGTTTTGAAATAGATGTAGTAGCAGATCGAGGATTCAGGGATCAAATAAAAACTCATATTAACATCTGAGTTCCAAGCCCTGGACAAGGTGCAATATAGGTCATAAACCTATGGGTAATCTAATCCTTGGTGACAAAGTGCCGGAGCCAAGATCTCAAGTCACCAAGGCATGTCTGGCATGAGCTTCTTTCCCCGGCAGCCCAGTTTGGCCGACTCTGGAAACATCCTGTCCCCGCCTGGGCTTCTGAGCTCTGCTCAGGCTGTCTGCGCAGAAATTACATCCCAGGAAGATGGAGAACTGAGTCGGACCACGTTATTGTTCATTTTCTCGCCGGTGTATCGTTTTAGATCTTGCTCCTCAGGCTTGCTCTGCTTGTGTTATGAACAGGAATCTCCTCTCTCTGCATGACCCCCACTCCCATTCTGGAAGCCGGCCATGGGTGGGCAGCAGGGGAGGAGCTGGTGGGTGAGAGGAGAGTGATGCAGGTGTTGGGAGGAAGCCCTGGAGCCTGGTCTAGTCCAAGCTCCGCCCAAAGGGCCGTGTGATTCTGGGTCCAGATTCCTCTTCTGTGGAAGGAGGATTCCATGAGCTTCCTTCCAAATCAATCAGCTGATGGTGGCTCAGTGAGGGAGCTAGCAGGAGAGGCCCGACTTGATGCCTCTGGTGAGGGCTATTGTTGGAGGAAAAGTGGGAGAAAAGGATGCTGGAAAAGGCTGGTCAGAGCAATATTATTTGTCAGAATCCACAGAAGGAGGAGTTCCATGGTAGAAAGGTATAATGGGAACTCATGAAGTAAGACAGATTTATTGTGGTTTATTGTGAAGATTTGAAAAATGTTCACTGAAGTTGCTTATTGGGGCCACTGTGTTCAGGCTTCTAAGTGCGTCCCTATTTAGGATTTCTGAACCACAAAACCTGGAAATGTGCAGTTACTTGCTGTTTGAGAAGAACACATTTACCTTTTGGAGTCTCTTCCTTGGCCCTGCCAGTTAAAGAGTCAGAATTAAAGTCACCCCACAGGTGACACGTCACTGCACTGTCAACGGTTTACTGGTCTGATGACCTCTTTGTGAAATTGTCTCTCAGATGTTTTCCATTTCTGCTCAGAGTTTTGAAAATGTTAATTTCCTTCTCTCTCTTCCATGGCAAAGACTTAGCATTTTTTAACTTTTTAGAGAATAATTTGATGGTTATCTTGCTCTGTTACCTTCAACAACTTTGGAAAGAAAAACACAACTACTTTTTTGAAAATCTGAAATCTAACGTGGTCTCTGCCAATCCTCTGAGAGGAACTCTCTGATACGCGAACTTGGGAACGGTTGTAGAATCAGAGAACAATTACCTTCAGATCTAATTCAGAGATTATTTGGCTCGTAATAGAGCCATTTTTACCATTGGGGTGAAGCACGCCCATCTATGGTTCTTGCTCTCTGTGTAAACATCTGAGTGTGAGTATTGGCACATGGCAGGTGGATCAGGTGGATACAGAGGAGCCTATGGGGAAGAGAGGGAAGGGTACAACAGTGAGAGGATAGTCTATGCCTATTTTATTGATAAGGAAGCAGGCTCAGAGAGGTTGAGTCGCTTGTCCAAGGCCACACAGCTCATATTTGAACTGAGGTCCGTACTTTGCAAAATGTAGCTGCTTCCACTCTCTTACTCCCGAAGAGTGACTTATGTTGATTGCCTACCAAGGTTGTCATATCTATCTTGCCTTACCCTATAACACGGAATGGATTTTCTACAGTAAGTGTCAGAGTTTCTCAGTTATTGCATATCTTGTGAAACTAACCGGGCTCCCTAGTGGGCATAACTCAAAAGCTAAGTTACAGGGGCGGGGAACAAAGTTGCCGAGCTTCAACCATTGCCCTTGGAGGTGGGTATGGAGAAGGGGAAATGTGAGAGTCACCTGAATTTCTTTAATTAATTAATTAGTAGTGGTAAAACATAAAATAAAAATTTACCACCTAAACCACTTTTTAAGAATACAGTTCCATGGTCTTAAAGCACATTCACATTGTTGTGCCTCCATTGGTCCAACCTGAAGCTCTGTACCCATTAACTCCACATCCCCTCCCCCTCCCCCTGGCGATCACCCTTCTACCTTCTGTGTCTATGAACTTACTACCCTAGGGACCTCGTATAAGTGGGCTCACACAGCATTTCTCTTTTTTTGTGGGAAAAGAAAAAGAAGAAGCGTTATGCCTTTTTTGTGTCAGGTTTCGTATGCCACTTAGCACATTCAGTCCTGTTTCATTACGTAGGCCACTGTTTTGTAGGCTCGTTGTAAGATGCGTAAATCAGAACCCGGCCTGCTGCAAGTCTGCACAAGCAAAGGTGGGTGTCAGGGCCTGCCTTGTGAAGCGGGGGCCCTTCCTGTGTCCCCATTGCTCACTGCACTGACAAGGTGACAAGGATACTCAGTTATATTCTGACACTCTTACGCTATCCTCATTTGCTTTTGAACTTGAGAGCTCATTCAACCCTCAAAACAGCACCGTGGAAAGATAGTATTATTTCTGGTTTTCAGACGAGCATTACAGGCTCAGAGGGCTTTTTGTATGTGTTTAATGTCAGCTAGTAAGCAGCTGTGTTAGGATTGTACTCCTCTGACTCCAAGCTCTGTGTTCCTGTCACCTGGTCACAATGCCACAGCTGCTGTCCCACACGTGGAGGGCTGGCCTGGAGGGCTTGTTTCTCCCTGCAGGAATGACCGCTTCAGAGGCCATGACCATGGATCGTCTGTGTCTGATCCCCCTCTGTCAGTCTTCAGAGCTCTCTGCAGTGTGTCGGGCTCTTTCTAACATGCCTTCGCTTGGAGAGACAGTCCTGGTACCCACCTCAGCATCTTTCCCTGTGTGGACTCGCTGTGCTCTGAGACCCTGAGTTAGCAAGCTGGGATGATAGGCTGTTAGGAAGCGGGATTTAAGAGACTTTTGAATTGTTTCTTAGCCAGTGGCCCCAGGACTATTGAGGCAGTCTGCACGTGACACCTTGCAGACACCTCCCGTCTTTATCTCTCCCTTTATGGATGGTGGTTGAAGTTGGTGACTGTCCTTCCCCCTTTCGACTTCTTAAAAATGCCTCTTGGGGAGCCTGGTTAGTTCCACAGGTTGTGGTATCATGGAGGTTGAGAAGGTCTACTGCTCCCTGCAAAAAATTGGTTCCACATGAGGGTGTTAAGACTCGAGACAAATCTGAAATGTAAATCCTACAACCAGTATAAAGCCCACTTCAGGAGCATAAGATGTAGTGGAAGCTTAGTCTTGAAGGAATCAGATCTCAGGTCAGATATGAGCTGTGAGTTCTTCAAGTAGTGACTGAATCTCTGAGGTTCAATTTTCTTAGATATAAAATATCTTCTCATTTTTGTTGTGAGGATTCACTAACTAACGTATGTGCCTGCTTTAGAGAAAAACACTTCCAGGCAGTGTTATTACAAAGTCCTCTTTGGGGGCCGGTAGCAAACATTTGATGATGTTTTGTCCACTTGTCTTAAGGAGAACATGTTTTGGAGAAGCCCAAAGAGGAGAATGACAATTGTCCTCAAGGCCTGAGGAGGATGTTTCTAATCGTTGAAGGAGAGTTCTTTGATTTCTTGACTCCAGTCTGCTAGGCTTTAAAACATGGCAACTACGAACAATGTGACTGAACTCATTCTCTTGGGGTTTTCCCCCAATCAGGATGTGCAGAAGACCATTTCTGTGATGTTTCTCCTCATGTACACGGCCATTGTGCTGGGTAACGGCCTCATTGTGGTGACAATCATGGGCAACAAAGGGCTCACCTCCCCCATGTATTTCTTCCTCGGCTACTTGTCCTTTGTGGAGATCTGTTACTGCTCTGTCACAGCCCCCAAGCTCATCCTTGACTCTTTTATTGAAAGGAAAATCATTTCCCTCAAAGGCTGCATCACACAGATCTTTTTCCTCCATTTCTTTGGTGGCACTGAGATCTTTCTCCTGACAGTGATGGCCTATGACCGCTATGTGGCCATCTGCAAGCCCCTGCACTACACTGTCATCATGAACTGGCGTGCTTGTGGCCTCCTGGTGGGGGCAGCATGGGGTGGGGGCTTGCTGCATTCTGTCGGGCAAACATTCCTTATTTCCCAGCTGCCCTTCTGTGGCCCCAAGGTCCTTGACCACTACTTCTGTGATGTCCACCCTGTGCTGAAGCTGGCCTGCTCAGACACCTTCCTCATTGGTGTGCTAATCATCGCCAATGGTGGCTCCATTTCAGTGATCAGCTTCACGGTACTGCTTGCTTCCTACGTGGTCATCCTGCACGCCCTGAGCACCCAGACCTCAGAAGGTCGGCGCAAAGCTCTGTCCACCTGTGCCTCTCATGTTGCAGTTGTGGGCCTGTTCTTCATACCCTGTTCCTTTGTCTACATGAGGCCCTGTGTCACCCTCCCTGCAGACAAGATAGTCGCTGTGTTTTACACAGTGGTCACACTTCTCTTAAATCCCATCACTTACTCCTTCAGGAATGCTGAAGTGAAAAACGCCATGAGGAGATTGATAGGGAGGAAAGTGATCTGGGAAGAGAAATAGATGACTTAGTTAGGGAAAATAAAGAGGAGCAAGGGATGGGAAGTCGGGGCAGATCTCACTTTGCCTCTACCTTTAATTGATGGGCTAACCTTGGGCCTATCACCTTTTTCTTTAAATTTCAATTTCCTCATCCTTATGGGATTGGACAGGATTGAAGGAGGCTCTAGAATGAGGTCTAGCAGGGGTCTTCTAATGCTGCACTTCCACATTTCACAGTGACCTTGAGGCAGCTTGGCTAGTTTTTAGAGAATGAACCCTTCCAGAAAACCGGGGTGTTTCTGGGAATAATGAGGGTGTTGATGGAAGAGGAGGAAGGCTTCCTTGGGGATTAGTGGCCATGTGGCTTTTGTGTTGGAGGAGTCTGAACCTTTGGATTTGGGGAGGAGGAAGGTAGGCAGAGAAATAGAAGTCACTCAAGTGCTTAGAAATTCTGTTAACTCAATAAACTAAAATTTGCCCAGTGGGCTCAGGTCAGGCCAGCTGACCTAGAAGGGTCTAGTCCACGGAGCAGAAGGCATTTTCACTCTTGCCAGCAGACTCATATGAACTCACATTAGCATTAGACTCATGTTTTCAAAGAATCAAGTGGAACCACAGGAGATTTTAAGTGACTTGAAAGCCCTAGACAGTGATACCTAATTGTAGGCACAAGCTTTATTTTTCACATATCAGTAACATTTTAGTGTCTAACATTCTTTTCTGTTTATACCTGTCTATCCTTTTTTTTCTTGTTTTCCCCCTTATACCTTGGCTGTATGGGCTATTCATTTTCTCTGTCTTAAGCCTCTTGACTTCTTGCACTTCTCGGCCATTCCCACCAAGCACCCTGATAACCTGCTCTCCTGTACCGCCATATTACCTTGTCATTCTCCACCCATGAGCCCCCACTCCTTCCCAGGCTCCATTCTGGGGCTGCCTGTGGATTAATGGTTTAAATGCCCTTGAGTCTTCACTGTTTGTCCTATGATATTTTAATCCTCTTGTTTTTGAGTCAAACCATATGCCCGCAAACTGTAACCCCAACAGTGACCCTCATTCACAGTAGATGATTCTCCCCCACCTGAGTGCTTTCAGATTATCCACTTGGAAGTAATTCTCTTATTTTATCTTATTTTCCCTCAAAAATTTTCAGTGACTCCTCATTGTCTTCTGAGTCAACCATGAACTCCTTCTTGACACGCAGCACCTTCAAGGCATGGCCCTCTCTTAATGTTCTTTACTTATTTTCAGTGACACTTTGGTAGAGTTCACTGATTCCTGAACACTCATTGCCTTGTGCCTTCCACCTAAAATAGTTTTCATTTCTCTACCTGTTAACATCCCACCTACCTTCCAATACCCATCTAAAATGCTGCTTCCTTTAGGAAGCTTCCATGATGATCCTATTCAGATATGGCCTTTGCCTTTTTTTTTTTTTTTTGAGTCTCCACAGCACTCAGCTAGACAGAGTCCTTTAAAGCCTTTACTACTTGTATTTCAGTGCTTAATCCCCCTCACCTGACTGTCACTCTCTTGAGACTATGGCCTGAATTGTACTTATCTTTGGATCTTTTGTAAGTGACATGTAGCAAAACTCAACAAACATTTGGTCAATTAAATTTCTGTAAGTCATTAGTGCTTCAAATGTAAAAATGGTTGTTATATTTCTCTTTCCAATTATTGAAGTGAGATAGCAATGTTATATCACCGAAGACAAATAATGACTCTTGATATCATTTCTGAGAATAATATTTATAAATAAACAAGGAACACGTACGTATGTGTATATTTTACTATTAACCAAGAGATGTCATATATTTTATCTCATTTAATCTTAAAACACTCTGGTGAGGTGTGTATGACTCTCCTGTATTACAGATGGAGAGACTGAATCTTGGGGAGATCAATATTTTGATCAAGGCCACACAGCCTGAGTTCAAACCCTGGTCTGCCTAATTTCTGAGCCTTTGCTCTCTGTGTGCATTCCTCTGCCTCTCTTTAAAGACCACCAGAACAAAACTACATTCCAAGTCTCTGAATTCCAAATCTGAGGGCTTAAAACCTCCTTATTGTCAAGTATTTCCCCCTGGAATCCCTTCAGAGTAAATAAAAAGTGTTTTTAAAAACTATGCAGCATGAATTGCCTTGTGAGTGTTCACAGGTATTTCTGGGTCCACAGAAAACCAGTGCCTGAGATGCCAGATCTGGAAGCAGGAAGATATGATGCTTCAGTCAGTTAACACTCCTCTTCTCTCTCATCAGGCCAAACTTAGGCATTGAGCTGCAAGAGTTACCTAATGCGTAGGGTCCAAACTCAATATGTTGGCCAAAGAGAGATTTTTTTTTTTCTAGTGACATAATGCTAAAAATGGCATCATTCTTGAGAACACCATACAGATTGGAGAATGAGAAATAGGAATAAAAAAAACTATAGGAATTGAGAACTCACAAATAAGTTTCCTAAAATTAAATCTCAGGAGAATGCTGCCCCATAGGTGACACAATGTTCACCTTGCAGTAGAAGAAACTGGAGGTCAAAGAGGGCTTTGGAAGACCAAAGCGCTTGATGTTTTGTCTACGTGAGTTGCCAACTATATTTCAGAGTCCAGAATTCTTCAGAGGTGAGTTCGGGATTTTCCTGTGCTGCTGTCTTGAACTGCCTCTCTGATTTTTAAATATTAAAACAACCTTGTTTTCCTAAGATAAACAAACCCCACTTGGTCATGATCTGTTATCCTTGCATACATTCCTGCATTTGATTTAAATATGCTTTACTGAGGATTTTTTGCCTCTATGTTCACGAGTGATGTTTGTGATTTTCTTTTTTTAATTTTTTTTTTGGCCTGGTTTTGGTGGTAGAGTTATGCTGGTCTCATAAATAACTTGGGAAGTTTTCTAATTTTGAAAACATTTCTGTAGATTTGTGTAAATTTCACAAATTTGTGAAAAAATTTGTGTAAATTTGTAAACATTTGTGTAAAACATTGTGTAAATTTGTGAAAACATTGTGTAAATTTTAAGTCATTTTAAGTGACTTAAAACACTTTTTAAAAAAGTGTTTGATGAAACTAATGAATTCATCTTGGCTTGGAACTTTTTTGGTGTGTGTAATGTATGTAAAGTGTGAATTCAATTTATTTAACAGATAGAGGGCTATTCAGATTTTCTGTTGATTTTGGGTCAGTTATTTATATATATATAATATATATATTATATATAAATATATAAATTTATATATATAATATATATATTAATTAATATATATAAATTATATATATATAATTTATATATATATAAACTATATATATATATTAGGAATTTATACATTTAACCTAAGTTATAGAATTTGATGACTTTAGATCAACAAATGACATTGCTTTAAAACTTACGGTTATTCATAATATTCTATTACCATTTATTTTCAGCAAAATCTGTGTGCTAACCATTTTCTTCCCCAAATTAAAATTTTTTACTTTCTCGGTTTTTTGTTTGTTTTTTTATTTTTTGTCTTTTTTTTTTTTTAATTCTGCAGCCTATTTAGGGATTCATTAATTTTCTTGATATGTTCAAAGAATCATTGTCTGGCTCTTATCAAAAATTCTTCTGTTTTTGTTTTCTATGTGGTTAATATCTGTTATATTTCTTCTTTCCTTCCACTTTGTATCTAAATTTGCTCATTTCTTTTCTCTCTCAAGGTATAGACTTATTCACAGATTTTATACCTTTCTTCATTAGAAAAGTTTTTTTAATGTTTATTTATTTTTGAGAGAGCGACAGAGAGACAGAGTGTGAGTGGGGAGGGACAGAGAGGGAGACACAGAATCTGAAGGAGGCTCCAGGCTCTGAGCTGTTAGCACAGAGTCTGATGTGGAGCTTGAACTCACGAGCTGTGAGATCATGACCTGAGCCGAAGTTGGACGCTTAACTGACTGAGCCACCCAGGTGGTTTTTTTCATTTTTAATATTAAGAATTTAAAACTGTTAAGTTTCTTTAAGCAATGTGTACCATAAAATTTCTCATGTATTTTCATTAATATTCAGTTAAAATGCATTCTAATTTTTAAAAGTGATTTTGTCTTTGACTAGTGGATTATTTAAAGTACATAGTTTATTTTCCAAATAGTTCTTTTTTCCTTGATATCTTGTTGTTACTTATTTCTAATTTAATTCCATTGTGAATGATATCATTCTTTTTACATTTATTGAAGCTTGTTTCATGGCCCGACATAAGGTCTATCTTGGTAAATGTACCATGTATGCTTCAAAGAGTATGTATTCGGTTTTAGGGTGTCCTGCTCTACAAATATCAGTAAGATTAAGGTGGTTCATATGTTGTTCAGATCTATGTTTTTACTGATTTTTATTTATTTAATTTTTAATTATTATTTATTTTATTCTCAAGTTAATTAACTTCCAGTATAGCCTTGGCTTCAGGAGTAGAATCCCGTGATTGATCTGTTACACATGACACCCAGTGCTTACTTTTGTGTGTGTGTGTGTGTGTGTGTGTGTGTGTGTGTGTTTTAGAGAGAGACAGAATGATAGAAAGATCACAAGTGGGGAAGAGAGAGAAAGAGGGAGAGAGAGAGAGAGAGAGAGAAAATCTCATGCTCAACACGGGGCTTGATCCCACAACACTGGGATCATGACTTGAGTGTCCAAATCAAGAGTTGGACACTCAACTGACTGAGCCACCCAGGCGCCCCTGTTTTTACTGATTTTTAAAATTGAATCCTACTCCCACTTGCTGGGAGGTGGTGGCAGTGGTATTACATCTCCAATTATTGTGGAATTGTATACTTACTTCTTTAAGTCTGAGAAAGAAAACATTGCAGATGAGAAAATGGCACACCAGCGATGTTAAGCCACTTGTTAATGGTTATATATCCTCCAGGTGGCAAAGGCAGTCTTTAAACAAGGCAACTTGACTCCTTGGTTCATGCTTTTGAGCACCCCTATTACACTGCCCCTTGTCTGTGTTACCCTCCTCACTGGGTAGAAATACTTTTCAAAATGCTATGTTAACATAAGGCAAGAGTCAAAGGGCTAATTTAGGTCAAACTTGTCCCTGTTATTTAAAAAACAATAGAAAACATAGATCAGTTCATATTTAATACCGGCTATTTATATTTATATATAGATATGTAATATATATTATATTCAATACTTCTCTAAATAGATGGCATAAACCATGTCCTCTATATGGTAACTACTTAATAACTACTGTTGAATGAATGAATTCAGGATCATTCACCATAAAAATCCAAAGTCAGGATGAAAACAGTGGCTCCCTTCGCTTCTAAAGTTTGTCTGAACCACTGAGTTAATGTGACAAAGGGGATGGCTGTCTCTATGGCCCACTCCTCTAATTGGGATGCAGTGCCCCTGGGGTCTCATTAGCAAGCCTCAGGGTTCTCTTTCTAACCATGAATGTGCTATGGCTTCCAAAGGAGAGGTGCTAAAGCAAAGCCAATGGCTTTGGCTGGGGTGATTCCCTATGAGCTTCCCTTAACCTTCTGTGCTTAAAAGGTTACTGCAGCCTTTCACTTACTCTAGCCAGACTTCTTGGCATCTACTGTTCCACCGAGGAGAGTGGAGCTCACTAAGGTCAGTTATCATGGAGTCTTGGTCATTAGGTGACTCAATGGCTGCAATAAACCTGAACTGATCAAGGATCCTTACAGAAAACAGATATCCTCACTGGCTTTGCTCTCACTGTTTTGTCCTCAATGTCCAGACGACAGTCCTGCTGCACAGTATCTGAGTATTTCTCAGACTCTGCCTTCAAATGCACCAAGTATGAGTTGATATATCTATCTATCTATCTATCTATCTATCAATCATCTATCTATCTATCTATCTATCATTTCAGATTCTCGTGGCATCCTTAGATTCCTTCTCCTTTAGCCATTTTCTTGTTTACCCTTTAGCTGAGCTGCTGAGGACTGTCTTCTTTGGGTGATCAGATGCCCCCATTTCCTTAGTCAGGAGTGTTGTATAGTGACTAAGAAGGTACCTTTGAAGCCAGGCACCTTGGGTTGCATTGCTGGCTCTCCCTTACTAGTGTGGGAACATGGCCAAGTCACTCATTCACTCTAATCCCCATTTTCCTCATTTGAAAAAATAGGGACAATCATGGTAGTTTCTCAGAACGATGCTGGGTTGTGATGTGAGTGATGCCTTTAAAGTGCTCTGGGGGCGCCTGGGTGGCTCAGTCAGTTAAGCATCCAACTTCGGCTCAGGTCATGATCTCACGGCTCGTGAGTGCTGCAGCTCAGAGCCTGGAGCCTACTTGGGATTCTGTGTCTCTCTGTCTGCCTCTCCCCCCCCGTCAAAAATAAACATTAAAATTATAAAGTGCTCTGTTTGATATATACAACCCTGTCTGATAAATGCAAGCACATGTTATACCACTATGGTTACTATTCCCTCTGCTTGTGGGCAGTTCAAGCTCAGAGAATGCCTCCACACAAATCTTATTCTGTAGAGGCTTGCCCTCTACCAGACCATGGTGGGGGGTACTTCTCGCAGCATAGGAGGTGGAGGGGTCAGAATTCACAGAGCTGGCTGGCTTCCCCAGTCTTTCAAATGGGCTCTCCCGGTATGTGGTCCCCAAAGCCACTTCACTTTTTGGAAATTAGAGCAATTCCAGAGTGTATTTCACTGAGGTGCAGTCTTGGCACCCTTTTCCCAAAGCCCAGGCCCACCTGACAAGGTGTTCTTCCCTGTAAATGAATCCTCTGATACCTGAAGCTTGAAGGACTCTTAAAAGACTTATTTACATTTTAATATTTTAAAATAGAAATGTTTCTTGATTGCATTGCAAATTTCCTTTCTCTTTCAAGACACGTGTCTGGAAATGCATGTGGGATCATATTCAGGGCAAGGCATGGCAGACGTGTGACGCGGACCTCTATCCCCCACCAGTCCCCAGGCGAGACAGGAGAGGAATTATTAATGATGGAAAGCTACTTACTCGCTTTCTAGTTGTTTTTTTTTTTTTAACTCCTCAAATACTTACTATTATTATCTTGAAATGAATTTTTTTTGGTGTATTTCCACTTTTCCAGTATAGAATCACAGCACTTAATTCAGCTGTTTTAGGTCCAGATGGGGAAATTGAGCACCAAGCAGAGGGAGGGTGTTGTTTGGTGAGACAGAGCTGGGACTGAAGCTGAGATCTGTCTTTTGGCTTCTAGACCAGTGCTTTTTTTATGGTGTCATGCTACCTCCTTTGGGCAAAGTTAAGTCCAATGTGAATCTCTGAAGTTTTTCAGTAGTAGGAGGCTAGGGAAAGAAGGAGGGTGTAGCACACAAGCATTGCGGGGGGGGGGGGGGGGGGGCTGGAGGAGAGCACTGCAGGAGGGAGAGCTCTCTGGCAAGAAGATCTGAGATGTCTCCCAGACTGCGTTGTGATTCCTGTGGGTGCTTGTTGCTGGTCTTGCAACTTAAACACTGATTTTTTGAGCTTCCTTTTTCTCAGCTCTAAAATGAACATATTAATAGCTTTCTTAAAGGGTTGTGCTGAGCATGAACTAGGAGAATGTATGAAGCTCATGGACTGAGCCTGGCCCACAGCAGCTCCTCAGTGGTGATGGCGACATGATGCAGGAGAGGGGAGCCCTTTTCACTCTCTGTCGGCCTCATTCACGTCCTCACCTACTATGAGGTCCAAGTGTGTGTTGATGGTGTAAGGATGGCATAAAGGATTCAGTAGGAGAGAGGAGGAAACGAGGACAGAAAGGAGTCCTTGGAGGAGGGGCTGAGGTGTTTGAAGATGTTCAGGTTGGAGAAGAGTAGTTGGGGTCGGGAGTTAATGACAGTTTTATGAGTGTGTTTTCTAATTTCTAAAGGAGCAAGTGACATTGTCTTCATGTTGCATGAGATTCTATCTGGACCCTAAATTTTAAGGAAAATTGTCTAGAGATTTACAGAAAAAGGTCATTTAATATAGTACAAATAGGGAATTAACACAAAAGCTTATAAATAGAGAAATGGTTAAATAAATTATGGTGGTTTTTTATAATGCACCATTAAAAAACATCTTTTTGTTTGTTTGTTTATTTTTGAGAGAGAGAGAGAGTGTGTGTGAGCTAGGGAAGGGCACAGAGAAAGGGAGACACAGAATCCAAAGCAGGGTCCAGGCTCTGAGCTGTCAGCACAGAGCCTGATTTGGGGCTTGAACTCGCAAACCATGAGATCATGACCATAGCCGAAGTTGGACACTTAACCGACTGAGCCACCCAGGTGACCCTAAAAAACATCTTCTGAAGAATATCATCCTGGGGAGATGCTTTTTTTAAATATGAAATTTATTGTTAAATTGGTTTCCGTACAACACCCAGTGCTCATCCCAACAGGTGCCCTCCTTAATGCCCATCACCCACCCTCCCCTCCCTACCACCCCCCATCAACCCATAGTTTATTCTCAGTTTTTAAGAGTCTCTTATGTCATTTGCAAATGTCTCTTTCCCATTCCGTTGGTTGCCTTTTAGTTTTGTTGATTGTTTCCTTTGCAGTGCAGAAGCTTTTTATCTTCATGAGGTCCCAATAGTTCATTTTTGCTTTTAATTCCCTTGCCTTTGGGGATGTGTCAAGTAAGAAATGCTGCAGCTGAGGTCAGAGAGGTTTTTTCCTGCTTTCTCCTCTAGGGTTTTGATGATTTCCTGTCTCACATTCAGGTCCTTTATCCATTTTGAGTTTATTTTTGTGAATGGTATAAGAAAGTGGTCTAGTTTCATCCTTCTGCATGTTGCTGTCCAGTTCTCCCAGCACCATTTGTTCCATTGGATATTCTTTCCTGCTTTGTCAAAGACCCATTCTTTTGTGGGTCTAATTCTGGGGTTTCTATTCTATTCCATTTGTCTATGTGTCTGTTTTTGTGCCAGTACCATGCTGTCTTGATGATTACAGCTTTGTAGTAGAGGCTAAAGTTCTGGGATTGTGATGCTTCCTGCTTTGGTCTTCTTCTTCAAAATTACTTTGGTTATTCGGGGTCTTTTGTGGTTCCATACAAATTTTAGGATTGCTTGTTCTAGCTTCGAGAAGAATGCTGGTGCAATTTTGATTGGGATTGCATTGATTGTGTAGATAGCTTTGGGTAGTATTGACATTTTAACAATACTTATTCTTCCAATCCATGAGCATGGAATGTTTTTCCATTTCTTTATATCTTCTTCAATTTCCTTCATAAGCCTTCTATAGTTTTCAGCATACAGATCTTTTCCATCCTTGTTTAGGTTTATTCCTAGGTATTTTATGCTTCTTGGTGCAATTGTGAATGGGATCAGTTTCTTTATTTGTCTTTCTGTTGCTTCATTATTAGTGTATAAGGATGCAACTGATTTCTTTACGTTGATTTTGTATCCTGCAACTTTGCTGAATTCATGTATCAGTTCTAGCAGACTTTTGGTGGAGTCTTTAGGGTTTTCCATGTATAATATCATGTCATCTGCAAAAAGTGAAAGCTTGACTTCATCTTTGCCAATTTTGATGCCTTTGATTTCCTTTTGTTGTCTGATTGCTGATGCTAGCACTTCCAACACTATGTTAAACAACAGTGGTGAGAGTGGACATCCCTGTCATGTTCCTGATCTCAGGGGGAAAGCTCTCAGTTTTTCCCCATTGAGGACGATATTAGCTGTGGGCTTTTCATAAATGGCTAGTATCCAAAATCTATAAAGAGCTTACCAAAGTCCACACCCGAAAAACAAATAATCCAGTGAAGAAATGGGCAGAAAACATGAATAGACACTTCTCTAAAGAAGACATCCAGATGGCCAACAGGCACATGAAAAGATGCTCAACTCACTCCTCATCATGGAAATATGAATCAAAACCACACTCAGATACCACCTCACGCCAGAGTGGCTAAAATGAACAAATCAGGAGACTATAGATGCTGGCGAGGATGTGGCGAAACGGGAACCCTCTTGCACTGTTGGGAATGCAAACTGGTGCAGCTGCTCTGGAAAACAGTGTGGAGTTTCCTCAGAAAATTAAAAATAGACCTACCCTATGACCCAGCAGTAGCACTGCTAGGAATCTACCCAAGGGATACAGGAGTGCTGATGCATAGGGGCACTTGTACCCCAATGCTTATAGCAGCACTTTCAACAATAGCCAAATTATGGAAAGAGCCTAAATGTCCATCAACTGATGAATGAATAAAGAAATTGTGGTTTATATACACAATGGAATACTACGTGGCAATGAGAAAGAATGAAATATGGCCTTTGGTAGCAACGTGGATGGAACTGGAGAGTGTTATGCTAAGTGAAATAAGTCATACAGAGAAAGACAGATACCATATGTTTCCACTCTTATGTGGATCCTGAGAAACTTACCAGAAGACCATGGGGGAGGGGATGGAAAAAAAAAGAAAGGTTAGAGAGGGAGGGAGCCAAAACATAAGAGACTCTTAAAAACTGAGAACAAACTGAGGGTTGATGGCAGGTGGGAGGGAGGAGAGGGTGGGTGATGGGTATTGAGGAGGGCACCTGTTGGGATGAGCACTTGGTGTTGTACGGAAACCAATCTGACAATAAATTTCATATTAAAAAAAAAGAGTCTCTTATGGTTTTGCTCTCTCCCTCTCTAACTTTTTAAATGAAGTGTTAAGGGAAAAAAAGCTGAAAGCTGAATATAAAATTATGTATAGATTTCATTCAAATTTATAATGAATCTTTACATAATTGAGAGACATCTGGGTGGCTCAGTCAGTTAAGTGACTGACATCGGCTCAGGTCATGATCTCATAGTTTGTGAGTTCAAGCCCCATGATGGGTTCTGTGCAGACAGCTCACAGCCTGGAGCCTGCTTCAGATTCTGTGTCTCCCTCTCTCTCTTTCTCTCCCCCACTTACACTCTGTCTCTCTCTCTTTCAAAAATAAATATTAAAAAAAATTTAAAAAAGTTTACATAATTGAAACAACCAGATGAAATTCACAGTAATATTAATAAGTTCATTGTATTTTCTCTACTTTCCAAAGTATCTCTAATGAGTATAAACTTGGGCACATTATTTAATCTCTCTGAGCCTCACTTTCCTTATTTGTAAAATGGGGCAAAGAATAGTAAATACATAAGAATGTTTTGAGTATTAAATAACAGAAGCTGTGTATTATTTTATTTTTTTATAATACAAATCATGAAAGTGAAATACAGATAATGATGATGATTTTCTCTGGGAGAGTCTGGGTCGGAATAGAATCTCTTGAATAGAAAGGAAGGGAGAATAAATCTTGCCTTGGACCCTCCCAAGCATGTTGCGTGCTCTTTATCCTTGGAGGGACTGTCTTTAAGAGTCAGTGGCTGACCACCTTGCCCATTTGGTGTCCCTAGTTTTATGATTCTTATACTTTAATAAAAACTGTTTTGAAGTAAATGGAAATGAATATGAACCTTGGAAATAAATCCTGTGGCATTGCCCTTGTAAACCAGTCTCCCACCTGAGTCTGACCAGCAACCATTGAGATCTAGTAATGCTTGATATGTAGGGAGCACCTACTAAATGCCAGGCACTATGCTAAATACTTCTACATTGTCTTACAACAGTCATCCTAGATGATATGTGTTACTGTCTTCATCTGATATATGAGGAAATTATGTTTCTTTTTGTAAACGTTTTTTTAAATATTTCATTTATTTTTAAGAGAGAGACAGAGACAGAGAGACAGAGTATGAGTGGGGGAGGACCAGAGAGAGAGGAAGACACAGAATCCGAAGCAGGCTCCAGGCTCTGAGCTGTCAGCACAGAGCCTGTCACCGGGCTTGAATTCATGAACTGCGACATCATGACCTGACCCGAGGTTGGACGCTCAACTGACTGAGCCACCCAGGCTCCCTGGAAATTATATTTCTGAGAGGTCAGATAACTTGCCCAATGTCATTTGTTTATGCATCCACTTACTTATTCACTTATTTATTTGTTCAGCATGTTTTCATGATTTTCCAGGTCTGCCTTTGGTCTGTGTTACAACACTACGCATGTTCCAGGGTAGACATGCGCATGGGACCTCACAGTTTCTAGATAACAAAGTGCGTTCCACAGATGGTATTTTAGCTATGGCATAAAGAAGGGGTTATGGGTGTTAGTTATGACAATGAGTGACCTTGAGAAAAAAACTGCGTTTTAGACCCTGCCCATGTAAAATGAAGGAATAAATAAAATGCATTTTCAAAGGTAGTTGTATTGATTTGAGATATACAAGGAGCTAAATATGTGTCTGGCACATATTAGTGTCAGTTTATATCAGGTCAGTGAAATAAGATTACGTGCAGTTGTAAAGTCCTACACATGTATAGTTTGTTACCATAATTTTTGACCTCCATAGCTATCATTTTTTATTCACTTAATGAAAAAAAATATCAATTTAGCATCTACCAAGTGCCAGGCATCTTCTAGGTGCTTGGGACATATCAGAGAACCAAACAGACAATAAACCCTGCATCATGAAACTCATGTTCCAATAGAGGAGGCAGACAATAAAATATAAATATAATAAATAACTTGTATAGTATGTTTGATAGTAATATGTGCTATAGAAAGAAGAAAAAGGTGAACAGGATAAGGAAGATGGGGAGAGTCAAGACATTGCAATTAAAAAATTTTTTTTTAATGTTTGCTTTTTGAGAGAGAGCGAGAAAGTGCAAGCAGGGGAGGGGCAGAAGGAGAGGGAGACGCAGAATCTGAAACAGGCTCCAGGCTCTGAGCCATCAGCACAGACCCCAGCACGGGGCTCAAGCCTAAGAACTGTGAGATCATGACCTCAGCTGAAGTCAGACGTTCAACTGACATTACAGTTTTTTTGTTTTTTGTTTTCAGTTCACACCATTTAATGTTTATTTATTTTTGAAAGAGAGAGCACAGTTGGGGGAGGGGCAGAGAGAGAGGGAGACACAGAATCCCAAGCAGGCTCCAGGCTCTGAGCCTTCAGTACAGAGCCTGATGCGGGACTCGAACCCATGAACTGCGAGAACATGACCTGAGCTAAAGTTGGACGCCCAACCGACCGAGCCACGCAGGCACCCCTGACATTACAGTTTTAAATAGAATGATCAAATAGCTGCCTTGAGAAAGTGATAATGCACAAAGACTTCAGGGATATGAAGAGTTCACCAATAAATATCTAGGGAAAGAATGTTCCAGGCAGAAGGAAGCCTATAGCAATGATCCCAAGGTGACAGCATGCCTGATGAGTTTGATGAATATTACAGAGACCAGTGTGCTTGAAGGAGGGAACAAGAGGGGAAACTGGAGGGAGATGAGGTCAGAGAGGCAGTGGGGATGGGACCATGCAGGACCCTGTGCATGAGAGGTTCTGGATTTTATTCTGAATGGAAGGGCTTGGAGAGAGTGCTCCAGCTGTCATGAAGAGAGCAGACTAGGGGTGGAGGAGAATTAAAGAAACCAGCTAGGAAGCAAGGGAGAGGTGGTTGTGGCTCAGAACAGGCAGCAAGCTGTGGACATGGTAGAGGTAGATTCTCATTACATTGTGAAGGTTATAACAAAATGAGTCTTAACTGATTAGGTGTGAGATGTGAGAAAAGAGGAATCAAGGATGACTCCAAGATTTTTAGGCTGACCATTCAGAAAGGCATAGTTGCATCAACTGAGATAGAATGTTACCAGAAGAATATGTTTTGTGGGAAAGGGCTGGAGTTCATTGTTGGACATATTGTGGTAGACCCAGCAGATATTTATTCATTCCTTTATTTTACAAGCACACACTGAAAGCGTACTATGTAAATATATTGTATACTATGTGAGGCATACTATGTGCAGCTCTTGAACACTATCTAGACATGGAATTATTGGATCAAATGGTATTTCTATTTTTAATTTTTTGAGGAATCCCCATACTTTTTCCACAGTGGCTGTACCAATTTACATTTTTACCAAGAGTCCATGAGGGTTCCTTTTTCTCCACATCCTCACCAACATTTGTTGTTTCTTATCTTTTTGATTTTAGCTATTCTAACATGTGTGAGGAGATATCTCATGGTGCTTGTGATTGCATTTCCCTGATGATTAGTGGTGTTGAGCATCTTTTCATGTATCTGATGGGTATCTGTATGTCTTCTTGGGAAAAATGTCTATGCAGGTCCTCTGCCCATTTTTTAAATTGGATTGTTTGGTTTTTTTGGTGTTGAGTTGTAGAAGTTCTTTACATATTTTGGCTATTAACCCCTTTTTGGATATATCATTTGCAAATGTCTTCTTACATTCAGTAGGTTTTTTTTCTTTTTTTTGTTGATGGTTTCTTTCACAGTACAAATATTTTTGTTTTTGTTTGTTTTAAGTAAGCTGCACAGCCAGTGCAGATCCCAGAGTGGGATTGAACTCATGACCTCGAAATAAAGACCTGAACTGAGATCTAGAGTTAGACACTCAACCGGCTGAGCCACCCAGGTGCCCCAGCAAATGCTTTTTGTTTTGATGTAGTCCCACTAGTTTATTTTTGCTTTTCTTTCCATTGCCTTAGGAGACATATCTAGAGAAGTGTCAATGTCGGAGAAATTACTGCCTGTGTGCTCTTCTAGGATTTTTATGCTTTCAGGTCTCATGTCTAGGTCTTTAATCCATTTACAGTTTATTTTTGTGTATGGTGTTAGCAAGTAGTCCGGTTTCATTCTTTTACACATAGTTGTCCAGTTTTCCCAGTACCATTTATTGAAAAGTCTGTCTTTTCTCCATTGTATATTCTAGCCTTCTTTGTCATAGGTAAATTGACCATATAAATGTGGGTTTATTTCTGGGCTCTCTGTTCTGTTCTATTGATCTCTGTGTCTGTTTCTGTGTCTGATCTCTGTGTCTGTTTCATAGTGTTTTGATTACTACAGCTTTGTAGTATGTATTATAATCTGGAATTGTGATACCACCAGCTTTGTTGTTCTTTCTCAGGATTGCTTTGGCTATTCAGGGTCTTTTGTGGTTCCATACAAATTTCAGCATTATTTGTTCTAGTTTTGTGAAAAATGCACTGGTATTTTGAGAGGGACTGTGTTGAATCTGTAGATTGCTTTGGGTAATATGGACAGTTTACCAATATAAATTCTTCCAATCCATGAGCATGGAATATTTCTCCATTTGTTTTTGTCATCTTAAGTTTCTTTCACCAGTGTCTTATAGTTTTCAGAGTACAGGTCTTCCACTTCTTTGTTTAAGTTTATTCCTAGGTATTTTATTTTTTCAGGTGCAATTGTAAATGGCATTTTTAAAATTTCTCTTTCTGCAACTTTGTTGTTAGTGTATAGAAATGACACTGATTTCTGGCTATTAATTTTGTATCCTGCCACCTTGCTGAATTTGTTTATTACTTATAGTAGTTTTTTGGTGAAGTCTTTGGGATTTTCTATGCATAGTATCATGTTGCTTGCAAATAGTGATAGTTTAACTTCTTCTTTACCAATATGGATGCCTCTTATTTCTTCTTCTTTTCTAATTGCTGTGGCTAGGACTTCCCGTACCATATTGAATAAAAATGGAGAGTGTGGACATCTTTGTCTTGTTTCTGACCTTAGAGAGTAAGCTCTCAGTTTTTGACCATTGAATATGATGTCAGTTGTGGGTTTTTCATAAATGGCTTTTATTATGTTGAGGTATAATCCCTCTATCCCTATTTTGCTGAGAGTTTGTTTTTATCATGAATGATGTTGAATTTTGCCAGATGCTTTTCTGTTGTCTCTTGAGATGATAATATGATTTTTATCCTTTGTTTTGTTGATGTGGTGTATGATGTTGATTGTTTTGCAAATATTGAACCATCTTTGCATCCCAGGAATAAATCTCACCTGATCATGATGAATGATATTTTTAATATATTGCAGATTCAGTTTGCTAATATTTTGCCTCTGTGTTCATTAGGGATATTGGCCTGTAGTTTTCTTTTTTTGTGGTGTCTTTGTCTGGTTTTGGTATCAGGGTAATGTTGGCCTCATAGTATTTGGAAGCTTTCCTTCCTCTTCTATTTTTTGAAATTGTAAGAGAATAGATATTAACTCTCTTTTAAATATTTCGTAGAATTTACCTGTGAATCCATCTGACTCTGGACTTTTACTTTTTGGTAGTTTTTGATTTCCAATTCAGTTTTGTTACTTACAGTTGGTCTGTTCTGATTTTTCTATTTCTTCCTGATACAGTTTTGGAAGAGTGTATGTTTCTAGGAATTTATCAATTTTTTCTAGGTTGTCCAGTTTGTTGGCATGTAGTTTTTCATAGTATTCTCTTATAATTGTATTTCTTTGGTGTCGGTTGTTACTTCTCTCTTCTTTCTGATTTTATTTATTTGGGTACTTTCTCTTTTTTCTTGATGAGTCTGTCTAAGGGTTTGTCAGTTTTTTTGTTATTTCGGTTTTTTTAATCTTTCAAAGAACCAGATCTTGGTCTCATTGATCTTTTTTCTTTTTGGTCTCTATGTCATTTATTTCTGCTCTGATTTTCCTTTCTTCTATTCACCTTGAGTTTTGTTTGTTCTTATTTTTCTAGTTCCCTCAGGTGTAAGATTATTTATTTGAGTTTTTTCTTGTTTCTTGAGGTAGAGCTGTATTGCTATACACTTCCCTCTTAGAACTGCTTTCACTGTGTCCCAGAGATTTTGGACTGTTGTGGTTTCATTTTCATTTGTCTCCATGAATTTTTTAAATTTGTTCTTTGATTGCTTCAATGACCCACTGATTTTTTAGTATAATGTTGTTTAGTCTTCAGGCTTTTGTGTTTTTTCTTTTCTTGTGATATTTTAGTTTAATAAGTGTTTTGGTTGGAAAAGATGCATGGTATGATTTCAATCTGATTAAATTTATTGGCTTGTTTTATGGCCTAATATATGATTTATTCTGTAGAATGTTCTCTGTGTACTTCAAAAGATGTGTATTCTGTTGTTTTTGGATAGAACGTTCTGTATGTATCTGTTATGTCCATCTGATCCAATGTGTCAAAGACACAATTGTTTCCTTATTATCTCTCTAGATGATCTGTCCATTGATGTAAGTGAAGTATTAAAGTCCCCTATTATTATTGTATTACTGTCAATTTCTCTCCTTATATCTGTTAATATTTTCTTTATGCATTTAGGTGCTATAGTAATGGGTGTGTAGATAGTTACAATTGTTGTACCCTCTTGTTGGATTGATCCCTTTATCATTATGTAATGTTCTTTTCCTCTTGTTATAGTCATTGTTTTAAAGTCTATTTTGTCTGAAAGAAGTATTGCCTCCCTGGCTTTTTTTTTTTTTTTCATTTTCATTTGCATGGTGAATATTTTTCCATCCCTTCACTTTCAGTCTGTATGCATCTTTAGGTCTGAGGTGAGTTTCTTGTAGTCAGCATATAGATGTGTTTTTTTTTTTTTTAATCCATTCTGCCACTCTATGTCTTTTGATTGGAGCATTTAGGCCATTTACATTTAAAGTAATTATTGATAGGTATGTAATTAGTGCCATTTAAAAATTTTGTCTTCATAGCTCTTTGTTTCTTTTTTCTCTTGCTCTCTTTTTTATGATTGATGAATACCTATGGTGTTTTGTTTGGTTTTCTTTTTCTTTATTTTTTGTGTATCTATCATAAATTTTAGGTCTTTGGTTCACATGTAACATCCTAAGAAAATAGCGGTGTATATGAATTTGACAGTCATTTAAATTCAAACACATTCTAAAATTAAAAAAATACAAAAAAAGATACAAAAAAAGATAAATCTTTCTTTTTCTCTTTTTTCTTTTCCCTTTTTACTCCCTTCTTCACATTTTATGTATATGTTGTCATATTTGATATCTTTTAATTCATAGTTTTTTTTATATCTAATTATGGCCATTTCTTTTCCACTTAAAGAAGCCCCTTTAACATTCCTTGTAAGGCTGGTTTAGTGGTGATAAACTCTTTTATCTTTTGTTTGTCTGAGAAACTCTTTCTCTTGGGTCAGCCTGGTTTGATTTGGCTTCTTGTGGCTTTGTTTTGGAATGCTGCCAATGGGCCTCTAACTTTCCCAATGGCTGCACAGGACTGCTTTGCTGGCCTCCAGGCATCCTGCTAGAACCTAATGAACTTCCTCTAACACTAGTTACTCTTTTAAACCAAGGCTATTTTTCTGTGTCCAAGACAGAGGGATGTGTTCCCTGGTCCTCAGTACTGTCCCTTCCCACTCCCATTCAGAGCGTCAGGGGTGGGGTTCTCTTTGTTACCGTGTCTCTGCCTCTATTGCTGTTCTCTTGCCATTCTCTCTATCTTTGGTTCAGTGGCCGTTTAGTCAGCCCTCAGTTCTTTAGGAGGAATTGTTCTATTAATAGGTATAATTTAGTGTGTTCCATGCAGGAGGTGGGTTCAGTCTTCCTACATCATCATCTTGAACTGGAACTCTGCCTATCTTTTAAAACATTGACAGTGAGGTCCTGAAAAGTTAATTGATTGGCAAAAGTTCACAGTTAGTATATAGCATAGCTGGGACCTTGTGATATTCTGGTTTGCAATTAGAAATATGTATTTGGTCTTCGTCCCCATTTATAGCACAGAGCTTCTCAAACCCTTGAATTTACTGAGTAATGAGAGAGACAGAAATGTTTTTCAGTATGTAAATGAGGTGACCTTTGATATGCTCCTAGGTCAACTAAGGATGGGGGCTGGTTGCCAAGAAAACCAAACTTGTGATTGCAGGGTGGGTACTTTCATTTCCACCCCTGGAGCCTGGGGGAGCAAAGAGGTACTGATGGTTGAATGATGCCCAGTGGCCACTGACTTAATTAATCATGCCTAAGTAATAAAGCCTCCATAAAAACCCAAGTTTGGAGAACTTCCAGGTTAGTGAACAGGTGGAGATTTGGGGAGATTGATGCATTCAGAGAGCATGGAAGCTCCATGCTCTTACCACAAACCTTACCTTATGCATCTCTTCCATCTGGCTGTTCCTGGATTATATCCTTTTATAATAAATCTTTCATTGAATTTTGTGAGCTGTTCTAGTAAATTAATCAAACCCAAGGAGGTCGGTGGTCATTGGAGTCTCAGATCTATAGCCATTAGGTTAGGAGCACAGGTGGTAACTTGGGTTGCAAGTGACATCAGAAATGGGGGGTGGTGCCAGTCTTCCAGGACTGAACCCTTAACCTGTGGGATCTGAAACGGTTCTCAGGTAGACAGTGTCAGAATTGAGTTGAATTGTACGACATACAGTTGGTTTCTGAGAATTGCTTGTAGGTGTGGGGAACTCTTCTCCCTCAGCTGCAATTTTGTGTTAGATTTATTTATTTATTTATCTATTTATTTATTTATTTCTAAATTTTATTTATTCATTGCTAAATCTTATTTATTTATTTCTTTATTTAAAAATTTACTACTAAGTTAGCGTATAGTATAACAATGATTTCAGAAGTAGATTCCAGTGATTCCTCCTCTATGTATAACACCCAGTGCTCATCCCAACAAGTGTCTTCCTTAGTGCCCCTTACCCATTTAGCCCTCCCCCCACCCATAACCCCTCCAGCAATGTTTGTTCTCTGTATTTGAGTCTCTTATGTTTTGTCCCCCTCCTTGTTTTTATATTATTCTTGCTTCCCTTCCCTAATGATCATGTTTTGTACTTAAATTCCACATACAAATGAAGTCACATGATATTTGTCTTTCTCTGACTAATTTCACTTAGCATAATACCCTCTAGTTCCATCCACGTTGTTGCAAATGGCAACATTTCATTCTTTTTTATTTTTTTATTTTTTTATTTTTTTCAACGTTTATTTATTTTTGGGACAGAGAGAGACAGAGCATGAACGGGGGAGGGGCAGAGAGAGAGGGAGACACAGAATCTGAAACAGGCTCCAGGCTCTGAGCCATCAGCCCAGAGCCTGACGCGGGGCTTGAACTCACGGACCGCGAGATCGTGACCTGGCTGAAGTCGGACGCTTAACGACTGCGCCACCCAGGCGCCCCTCATTCTTTTTTATTACCAAGTAATACTCCATTGTATACACGTATACCACATCTTCTTTATTCATTCAGCTGTTGATGGACATTTGGGTTCTTTCCATACTGTGGCTACCGTTGATAGCGCTGCTATAAACATTGGGGTGCATGTGCCCCTTTGAAACAGCACACCTGTATCCCTTGCATAAATACTTAGTAGTGCAATTGCTGGGTTGTAGGGGAGTTCCATTTTTAACTTTTTGAGGAAACTCCATACTGTTTTAGAGAGTGGCTGCACCAATTTGCATTCCCACCGCAGTGCAAAAGAGATCCTCTTTCTCCACATCCTCGCCAACATCTGTGTTGCCTGAGTTGTTAATTTTAGCCGTTTTGTTAGGTGTGAGGTGGTATCTCATTGTGGTCTCATTCCCTGATGATGAGTGATGCTGAGCATTTTTTTCATGTGTCTCTTAGCCATTTGGATGTCTTCTTTGGAGAAGTGTTTCATGTCTTTTGCCCTTTCTTCATTGGATTATTCATTTTTTGGGTGTTGGGTTTGATAAGTTCTTAATATATTTTGGATAATAACACTTCCTCTGATATGTCATTTGCAAAATCTTCTCCCATTTGGTTGGTTGCCTTTTAGTTTTGTTGATTGTTTCCTTTGCTATGCAGAAGCTTTTTATCTTAATGAGGTCCCAGTTGTTCATTTTGTTTTTGTTTCCCTTGCATCTGGAGATGTGTTGAGTAAGAAGTTGCTGCTGCTGAGGTCAAAGGGATTGTTGCCTGCTTTCTCCTCTAGGATTTTGATGGCTTTCTGTCTTACATATAGGTCTTTCATCCATTTTGAGTTTATTTTTGTGTATGGTGTAAGAAAGTGGTCCAGGTTAATTTTCTGCATGCGCTGTCCAGTTTTCCCAACACCATTTGCTGAAGATACTATCTTTATTACATTGGATATTCTTTCCTGCTTTGTCAAAGATTAGTTGGTCATAGGTTTCTGGTTCCACTTTTGGGTTCTGTATTCTGTTCCATTGATCTAAGTGTGTTTTTGTGCCATTAGTATACTGTCTGGATGATTATAGCTTTGTAATACATCTTGAAGTCTGGGAATGTGATGCCTCTAGCTTTGGTATTCTTTTTCAGGGTTGCTTTGACTATTCCATACAAATTTTAGGATTGTTTGTTCTAGCTCTATGGAGAATGCTGGTGTTATTTTGATAGGTATTGCATTGAATATATAGATTGCTTTGGGTAGTATCAACATTTTAACGATATTTGTTCTTCCTATCCAGAAGCATGAAATATTTTTCCATTTTTTTGTGTTTCCTTTAATTTCTTTCATAAGATTTCTATAGTTTTCAGTGTACAGATTTTTCACCTCTTTGGTTTTGTTTATTCCTAGGTATTTTATGGGTTTTGGTGCAATTGTAAATGGGATCGATTCCTTGATTTCTCTTTCTGTTGCTTCATTTTTGGTGTATAGAAATGCAACCAATTTCTGTGTATTGATTTTATATCCTTCAACTTTGCTGAATGCATGGATCAGTTCTAGCAGTTTTTTTGGTGGAATCTTTTGGGTTTTCCATATAAAGTATCATGTCATCTGTGAAGGGAGAAAATTTGACTTCCTCCTTGCTGATTTGGATGCCTTTTATTCCTTTGTTTGATTGCTGAGGCTAAGACGTCCAGTACTATGTTGAATAACAGTGGCAAGAGTGGACATCCCTGTTGTGTTCCTGACCTTAGGGGAAAAGCTGTCAGTTTTTCCCCCGTGAGGATAATAGTCGTGGGTCTTTCATATATAGCTTTTATGATCTTAAGGTATGATCCTTCTATCCCTACTTTCTTGAGGGTTTTTATCAAGAAAGGATGCTGTATTTTGTCAAATGCTTTCTCTGCATCTATTGAGAGGATCATGCGGTTCTTATCCTTTCTTTTATTGATATGATGTATCACATTGTTTTGCAGATATTGAACCAGCCCTGCATCCCAGGAATAAATCCCACTTGTCCATGGTGAATAATTAATTTAATGTATTGTTGGATCCGGTTAGCTAGTATCTTGTTGAGGATTTTTGCATCCATGTTCATCAGGGAAATTGGTCTGTAGTTCTCCTTTTTAGTGGGATCTTTGTCTGGTTTTGGAATCAAGGTAATGCTGGCTTCACAGAATGAGTTTGGAAGTTTTCCTTCCATTTCTATTTTTTGGAACAGCTTCAAAAGAATAGGTGTTAACTCTTCTTTGAATGTCCATCTGGCCCTGGACTCTTGTTTTTTGGGAGATTTTTGATTACTAATTTGATTTTATTTTTACTGTTTATGGGTCTGTTCAAATTTTCTATTTCTTCTTGTTTCAGTTTTGGTAGTTTATATGTTTCTAGGAATTTGTCCAATTCTTCCAGACTGCCTAATTTATTTGCATATAATTGCTCATAATATTCTCTTATTATTGTTTGTATTTCTGCAGTGTTGGTTGTGATTTCCCCCTTTAATTCTTGATTATATTTATTTGGGTCCTTTCCATTTTCTTTTTGACCAAACTGGCTAGGGGTTTATCAATTTTGTTAATTCTTTCAAAGAACCAGATCCTGTTTTCATTGATCTGTTCTATTGTTCTTTTGATTTTGATTGCCTTGATTTCTGTTCTAATCTTTATTATTTCCTGTCTTCTGCTGGTTTTGGGTTTTATTTGCTGTTATTTTCCTAGGTCTTTAAGGTGTGAAGTTAAGTTGTGTATCTGAGACCTTTTTTCCTTGTTTAGGAAGGCCTGGATTGCTATGTTCTTCCTTCTTATGACTGCCTCCCAGAGGTTTGGGGTGTCGTGTTTTCGTTTTCATTAACTTCCATGTACTTTTTAATTTACTCTTTAACTTCTTGGTTAGCCTATTTTTTTCTTTAGTAGGATGGTCTTTAGTCTCCAGGTATTTGTTGTCTTTACAAATTTTTTCTTGTGGTTGATTTCGAGTTTCATAGCATTGTGGTCTCAAAATATGCATAGTATGATCTCGATCGTTTTGTATTTGTTGAGGGCTGATTTGTGTCCCAGTATGGGATCTATTCTGGAGAACGTTCCATGTGCATTTGAAAAGAATGTGTATTGTGCTGCTTTAGGATGAAATGTTCTGAATATATCTGTTAAGTCCATCCAGTACAGTGTGTCATTCAAAGCCATCGTTTCCTTGCTGATTTTCTGTCTGTTGCTGTAAGTGGGATGTTGAAATCCCCTACTATTATGGTATTATTACCAATGAGTTTCTGTATGTTGGTGATTAATTGATTGATATATTTGGGTGTTCAAGTTTGGGACATAAATGTTTACAATTATTAGATCTTCTTGGTGGATAGACCCCTTAATTATGATATAATTCCCTTCTTCATCTCTTGTTACAGTCTTGATTTTAAAATCTAGATTGTCTGATATAAGTATGACAAATCTGGCTTTCTTTTAGCTACCATTAGCATAATCCCCATACTTTCTCAATCCCCATACTTTCATGCTGAAGGTGTCTGTAGGTCTAAAATGTGTCTGTTGGAAACAGCATATAGATGGATCTTGTTTTCTTTCTTTCTTTTTTTTTTGGTATTTTTATTTGATTTATTTTTTTAGTTTACATCCAAGTTAATTAGCATATAGTGCAGCAATGATTTCAGGAGTAGATTCCTTAATGCCCCTTACACAGCCCCCCTCCCACAGCCCCTCCAGCAATCCTCTATTTGTTTTCCATATCTAAGAGTCTCTTATGTTTGTTCTCATCCTGTTTTTATATTATTTTTGCTTCCTTCCCCTTATGTTTATCTATTTTGTATCTTAAAGTCCTCATATGAGTGAAGTCATATGATATTTGTCTTTCTCTTATTAATTTCGCTTAGCATAATACCCTCTAGATGGATCTTGTTTTCCTATCCATTATATTACCCTGTTGCTTTTGATTGTATCATTTAGTTCATTGATGTTTAGAGTGAGCCATGAAAGATATGAATTTAGCACCAGGGTGGCTTATTTTAAAAAATTTTTTTTTCAACGTTTATTTATTTTTGGGACAGAGAGAGACAGAGCATGAACGGGGGAGGGGCAGAGAGAGAGGGAGACACAGAATCGGAAACAGGCTCCAGGCTCTGAGCCATCAGCCCAGAGCCTGACGCAGGCCTCGAACTCACGGACCGCGAGATCGTGACCTGGCTGAAGTTGGACGCTTAACCGACTGTGCCACCCAGGCGCCCCCAGGGTGGCTTATAGAGTTGAAGTTTCTGGTGGTGTTCTCTGGTCCTTTCTAGTCTTTGTTGCTTTTGGTCTTTTGGTTTTGTTTCGTCTTTTCTTCCCTCAGAGAGTCCCCCTTAAAATTTCTTGCAGGGCTGGTTTAGTGGTCACAAACTCCTTTAGTTTTTGTTTGTCTGGAAAACTCTTTATCTCTCCTTCTATTTTGAATGACAGCTTTGCTGGATAAAGAATTCTTGGCTGCATATTTTTCCTCTTCAACACATTGAATATATCCTGTCACTTCTTTCTGGCTTGCCAAGTTTCTGTGGATAGGTCTGCGGTGAATCTGATCTGTTTTCCCGTATAGGTTAAGGACTTTTTTTCCCCTTGCTGCTTTCATGATTCTTTCCTTGCCTGAGTTTTTGTGAAGTTGACTTTGATATGCCTTGGTGGTGGTCAGTTTTTGTTGAATCTAATGCGAGTTCTCTGTGCTTCCTGGATTTTGATGTCTGTGTCTTTCCCCAGGTTAGGAAAGTTTTCTGCTATCATTTGCTCACATAGCCCTTCTACCCCTTTTTCTCCCTCTTCATCTTCTGGGGCCCCTATGATTCGGATGTTGTTCCTTTTTAATGAGTCATTGAGTTCTCTAATTCTTATATTGTGCTCTTTTGCCTTAGTTTCCATCTTTTTTTCTGCTTCATTACTCTCCTAATTTGTCCTCTATAGTGCTGATTTGCTGCTCTGCTTCATCCAGCCTTGCCACCATGGCATCCATTCACAATTGCATCTTGGTTATACCAATTTTACTTTTGTCTTGACTAGATTTTATTTCTTATATCACTGCAGAAGGGGAGTCTATGCTTTTTTCACCCGAGCTAGTATTCTTATTATCAGGCTTCTAAATTCTGGTTCAGACATCTTGCTTGTATCTTTGTTGATTAAGTCCCTGGCTGTCATTTCTTCCTGTTCTTTCTTTTGGGGTGAATTCCTTCATTTCGTCATTTTGGAGGAAGAAAAAGAATTAATAAAATTAAAAAAAAATTAAAATTAAAAACAACACAAAAAAATCAAATACAACTTTGATTCTAGGTCCTAGGCGTGCTTTGGTTGAAGCTTGGTAGAATACAGAAAAAAGGGAAAGAAAAGAAAAGGAAAAAAAAAAAAGGAAAACATTTGATAATTTAAAAAGATGAATACAATAAAATAGAATAAAATTAAATGATGAAAGTAAAATAGAATAAAAAAGATTTACAAAAGTAAAAAATATAGTGGAAACAAAAATATTTTTTATAAAAACAGAAAATAAAAATAAATTTTTTCTCTTTCTATATTCAGGATTAATAAAAAGTAAAAAAGTTGAATAGATGGACCAGCAAACAGAATGAAATATGGTTGAAATTATGTCATTTCCCCTAGAAATAAAACAATGAAGCACTTTATAGTCCATAAACTAAGCGGGTGGAGAGACTTGTGCTGTTCTTCTAGAGTGTGGTTGGTGAAGTTGAATGGGGCTTGGTGTAATTGTAATGGCTCCATTCTCTATTTGATGGCACTGCTTAGCTTACTGGGGTTGATCACTGTGGCCCTGTTGTGTACCTGTGTATGTGCATGCATGGGAGAGGTGAAAATGGCATCTCAGCTACCCAGTCTCTAGTATCAGAACTCTCTGCTGTTACCCACTGGCAATTGTGCAACCCTCCTTTATCTCTGGCTTCCATCCACTCCTTGCTTCCACACTGCCTGCAACTAAGCCATCAGCCTGCCAGGCAGCACCTCCTTCCCGAGTTTTATCTTAGATGGGGTTGTGTTTCCAAACCCCTCACTTCTCAGGACCCTGCAGCTTTGACCTGCTCACATCCTCTGGGGGACGGTCTTGCCAAGCAATGGCTAGGTGCCAGCTTGCCCCAGGAACGTTTGAGTGACTGCACTGGTACAGATGCCCAGAGACTGCCACCCCACCCCAGGAAAAAGTTCATGGGATCATGTAGCAGTAGTGTTTCAGGGATTATGTTAAATCACAACACACATCTGGTGACAGGCTTCATTGGCTTTTAATGTCCGTGTTCGCACACCAGCAAACATGGCTGTTATCTGAGGTCTGCTGAGACCTTTGCCTGTTGGGAGCAGCCACAGCCTCTACCAAATGTCTTCTCAGCGGGTGAACTGCCTCTCCCCATGTGGCCTGAGGACTTCTTGGCCCATGCTGTCTGCTCCTGGGGATTTGCCCTTCCCACCAGAGCTCTTCCAGGTATCGAGCTGCAGAGTTTCAGACTCTCTGCTCCTCTGTTTATAGAGTCTTAATGGTATTTAAACCTTCTCCTTTCTCCTTTCTCCCTTTCTTGTTAAGTCCCTTATGGGTGCTTCCACTCCTTCTCTTACTCTCCATCTGCTTTCAGGGTGAGTGCTTTTCCTGTACTGCTTCCCACCCCCGCCCTGTCTCCGTATTCTCTCCGCAAGCAAAAATAGCTCCCTATTCTCCATAGCTTCTCTCTCCCCCATTTTACCTCTCCTTGTTGTGTACCTGCCAAGTTCAAGTTGTGCAGAATGTCGTGTTACTCCTCAGATCAATTTTCTAGGTGTGCAAGATGGTTTGGTGTTGATCTAGCTGCATTTCAGGGACAAGAGAAGCAAAAAACTTCCATGCTCCTCTGCCATCTTGGACCCTCCCCTCAAACAGGTCCAGTGTTAGAATCATTTAGACCTGAAAACAGTTTTCTGATTCCCTGGATTGTTGAAACTTTCTTATATCACATAATTTGTGTTCTTGCAGAGCTAACTACTTTTTTTGTGCTCAGAGAAGCCATGGGAACCAAGAACAACGTGACTGAATTTGTGTTGTTCGGCCTTTTCCAGAGCAGGGAGATGCAGTATGTGTGCTTTGTGGTCTTCTCCCTCTTCCATGTACTCACTATCCTGGGGAACCTTCTGGTCGTCATCACCATCAATGCAAGCAAGACCCTGAAGGCTCCCATGTATTTCTTCCTCAGCCACCTCTCTTTTGCTGACATGTGCTATCCATCTGCTACCACACCCAAGATGATCGCAGACACTTTTGTGGAGCGTAAGACCATCTCCTTCAATGGCTGCATGACCCAGCTCTTTTCTGCCCACTTCTTTGGTGGCACTGAGATATTCCTCCTCACAGCCATGGCCTATGACCGCTATGTGGCCATCTGTAGACCCCTGCACTACACAACCATCATGGGTCAGTGGAAGTGTGGCTTGCTGGCCGGGGCCTCCTGGGTGGCTGGCTTCCTGCATTCCATCCTACAGACACTCCTGACAGTCCAGCTACCCTTTTGTGGGCCCAATGAGATTGACAACTTCTTCTGTGATGTTCATCCCTTGCTGAAGCTGGCCTGTGCAGACACCTATGTGGTGGGGCTCATTGTGGTGGCCAACAGTGGCATGATCTCTTTGGTGTCCTTTATCATCCTTATCATCTCCTATGTGGTCATCTTGTTGAACCTGAGACGCCAGTCATCTGAGGGCCGGCGCAAGGCTCTGTCCACATGTGGCTCACACATCATCACGGTCATTTTGGTCCTCGTGCCCCCCATGTTCATGTACATTCGTCCCTCCACCACCCTGGCTGCTGACAAACTTGTCATCCTCTTTAACATCGTCATGCCACCTTTGCTGAACCCTCTGATCTACACGTTGAGGAATAATGAGGTGAAAAATGCCATGAGGAAACTGTTTAGGGTACAAGGGAGTACAGGGGAGAAGTGACAGTCCAGGGAATCTCATTAAGCCTGGAACTTGGGAGACTTCCCATCTTGTAGCATCTCCAATTTAATGCTTGTAATGACAACTGTGTAATAATAATAATCCCACATATTCCTTCAACCTTTCATTCGTTAAGTATTTATTGTCTGCAGTCAGTGAGGCATTGGGGATACGAATAAAAGTAAGATGTAACCTCTACCCCACAAGAGGATCACAGTCCAGGAGGCTCTTAGTGATACCGAAGGGCTCATTCAGGAAACCTGTGAGGTCTATAATTGAGGGAACCTCCAGGAAGGCTGAGTAGCTCATCTACAACCATGGAGAATATTACTACATAATTCCTTTATTGTGGCTAACATAGTGCTCAATGACATTTATTCTCTCATTACCTCCAAGTCACTTATTTGTGGTCCTTCATTTCATGCTCTCAGCCGGCAGATGAGTAAATAATTGTAGAGAGGTTATAGGATTGACCCCAAGTCACCAAATAGACCCTGAGCCAGGTAGAGACCAGAATGTAGGTCCCCTAAGTGCACTTTCAGGGCACTCCTCACCTCAGAACATCTTGACAAAGACCGTGTGAAAATTAATACAGGGGGTCCTCACTGAAATGGAGTCAGGAGGCCAGCAGGGGGAGCACTCATGCCCTATCACCACGGTCTTCAAAAGCAGAGTCCACAGGAAAAGAGGACGTTAGAAGGCCATACAGCTTTACTATCCCTGCAGGAGGAAGAAAGTCCGCTCTGCTCCAGGCAGCAGCCCAGCAAATGAGAGACAGCCACAGCTCAGCCAATGAAAAGACACTATGCTGAGAACTCCCAGTTTACTCCAATGAATTTTGTGTTTAGAACAGCCACTGCCCCCCACCCCCCCTTCCTCTATAAAAGAGTGTTCCTTTCCTTAATTCAGGGATTTGTCTGTGGTTTCCCATGGTTATCTAATTCTGGGTTGCTATTCTGTGCTATTCCTCTTTAAACCGGTTTTTGCTGGTAAGATAATGGGGAATTTTATTTTTAAGGTTAACAACTGAGTGAATGGACACTGGGTAGGATGGACCAGGAAGTTTTGAAGGACCAAGGATTGGTGGTGATCAGTGAGGATGGAGAACAGAGCCAGGGAAGGCTAGTTGTCAGCACTTTTCTCTCTCCAGCAGAGCAGGGACTGTGGCTCCTGATGAGGGCAACAAAGACAAGAAAAATGTAGTTTAAATTAAATCTCCTTACAGCTTGCATTGCACTGATACCAGAGACCTACAGTGAATAACTGCCTCAAGGAGTTTCTTGCTGCCTTAATGTCTACATTTCATTAAAAATTAAAGGCAACCTTACCTTGACAATAGCTAAATCTTCAGGGTCTTGTAAGACCCTGCTTTCACCATACAGAAATTCCTTTGAAACTATCTCTATCCTCCCTCCCTCCCTCCACAAACTTAAAAGTCAATGAGTCACTCCTCATAACCCCAGTGCAGCTCTTTCTGCCCAGGGGTCCTGTCCCTGTGCTATAATAAAATCACCTTTTTTCACCAAAATGTCTCAAGAATTCTTTCTTAGCTGTTTGCTCATGAACCCCACTTTGTAATTTCATCAGCTCCCATTTATCCCCTTCTGTCTTCCTTTGTTTTGCTGCTAGAGGGAAAGTTTATGCAGAATGGATTAGGAGGGCTGCACTGGACATCTTGCTTAATTAATGTTGGTTTGCAAACCGCCCTTCGGGCAGGGAGAGGCCAAAGAAAGAGGCAGGCCGCTCCAGATCAGTAGGGGCAGGTTTAATAAGTTACATAGGAGGCTGTCTTAAGTGGGACCCAGACCAGTAGATTTCCGCACCTGCTGCCAGAATCTTAAAAGGTTATACAGAGACCATTAGTCCACATGGTTTCAATAACTCCTTACACTCTCAAGGTGAGTGCTCGGAAGCGGCTGAGGGAAGGTGGGCAGAGAGAACATTCATTGGAGAGGGGCTGGTGGGGATCCTCCAATTCTTTGGATACAGCTTGAGGGCCAACCAGCAGTCATGACCTCTCAATGACCTCCTGCAACAATTAACCATTCACGGGTCATTCACCCCTGTTGGGTGTCAATTTCCTCATTTCCAAATGGAGACAGTAACAATACGAGCTTCCAGCGTCTTCGAAAGTTGCTTTGTAAAGTCCTATATGAAAGTCTGTTGTGCAGAGGTTGCTCCCACACTGTTTATGCTGTGGTCCTGTTGTCCTAAAACCCTGACTACTCTCCTAAATGCCAGGTGGATTAATTCGCTTCTCAAATGTTTATCGATGACTTAACATGTGGTAAGTACATTCTTTTATTTTTATTTTTTTCCATCTGGCTTTGAGTTTATTCAATGCAGGGCGCCCAGCCCTTCCTCAGAGCGGTGGCTGAATTTGGGGCACAAAACAAAGGCCTCTGAGGTGAGAGCCTGGGGTGGATTAGGGTGGAGCCTGGGGTGAGGTGAAGGTGTACGGGAGACTCTGGTCCTCAGCATTGGCTGTCCCCCCCACCCCCGACCCCCTATTTTCGGCAGACTGCCGTGGGGTTGGGGGTCAGGTCCACAAGGAACAGGTCCTGGGCTTTTTGCTACTTCCAGTCCCCCTTCCTTTCTGCCCTGTGTCCTTACTTTGGAGGTTCAGAGACTAAACTTTCCACCTGGCTGGGAAGGTGGGGGAAGGACGGAAGGAAGGAGGGGCCCAGGCCCCAGACCATGGCCCTGGTGCCTTTCCTGGGTAGGAGCTAGAGGGACAGCAGAAAAGCAGTGGACAAAAATCTTTTCATTCATGAAACTTACATTTACGTGGGTGATAAAAGTTACTGTTACTGAATTCTTCCAGTATGCCAGACTCTATTCTAAGTGTTTTTAGTGAGTCTCTGGACTGTGAACTTCACAGGAGTTTCGCAGTTTTGTGTTCTCTCCCCTCAGAGAGGGTGTCTGCAGCTGACAGGAGCTGGGTGTTCCCCCTTCCCCCAGGTTAGTGCTGGTTAACTAGTTTCTCCTGAGTGCGGGCCTTGTGAAGAACAGGAGTTCTGGTACATTTAAACACGGTTCCTTTTCTTTTCCGCTCCCTGCTGGAAATACGAGGGGATTTTTCTCTGATATTTACTGTGGGCACCTGGTCGAGCTCCTGTAGGTAAATCTCGCAGTATTGTGGGCGGCCTCCTTACTGGGTTTTCTGGAGTTTTTAACTCCCAGACTTGTTCATGCTGAGCCACCCGCGCTTCATTGATTATAGTTCAGGTTTTCCTACCCCGGCCCTGATCCCTGCTGTGGTTTCCTCTTGTGCATCTCTGCTCTGGGAGGCTGCAACCCCTGTGTTCCTCCGTCTTCTCCCTAGTCTTGGGGGCAGCGGTTTGCCCTGTGTACTCCCTCTTACGGACCCAAGAGGAGTTGTTGGCTTTTCAGTCTGTTCAGCTTTTTTTTTTTTTGCTTAGGATGGAGTGGAGACTTCCAAGCTCCTTCAGTGGGAACCGAACTGGAATCCCTGTTCTCCCTGTTTTGACTGTATTAACCACTTTAGTTGTGAGGACAACCTCATGAAGTACACATACTCATCAGAAGTGTGATCGGGTTTGGGTGAGGATGGCAGTGTTGAAAAACTCCGTTCCGTCTGATGCCTAATCTAAGTACAAATGTTCATCTTGACTATGAGCATAATAGCAATAAAACAGCAGTGGACCCCTCAAAAGCACAATATCCTGAGAAGTTTTCATAGATCAGCTTTATCTGTGTTGAATAAATGATTCCTTTAAAAGTCCTTGGAAGTTTGGGGCGCCTGAGTGGCGCAGTTGGTTAAACGTCCGACTTCAGCCAGGTCACGATCTCGCGGTCCGTGAGTTTGAATCCCCGCGTCAGGCTCTGGGCTGATGGCTCAGAGCCTGGAGCCTGTTTCCGATTCTGTGTCTCCCTCTCTCTCTGCCCCTCCCCCGTTCATGCTCTGTCTCTCTCTGTCCCAAAAATAAATAAACGTTGAAAAAACTTAAAAAAAAAAAAAGTCCTTGGAAGAATAGGAACATGTATGTCTGTTCAGGTTTGAAGATAAATGCAAGTGTAGAGAGACACAGGCCAAATTACTTATATGGAGTCACATACAAGGACTTCCAATTGCTAGTTAGTGCCCTGATCACCGTAGAAAACACCATCAAATTAAGATCTCATTGTTTCCCAGTTACTCCTCTTCCCTCAGTGAAACCCCATTTTAATGTTCCTAGTACAGATATTCTGGTAGTTGTAAATAGATGAAGCTTCTTGGCTGGACCCTGAAGCCACTCGCTCTTATGCTTTCTTTAAACTCCATTGAATAACCTTTTTTTCGTCAACTTTCATTCACCCTCCAGTACGGAGTCTCCCTGGAGGACTGCTTAATTCCAAATGTAAACAACATGTAATTTTTACTGCACATTTATTTCTTCTGCCTCATTGGAGAGAGAGTAGACAACGGATGTTGTGGGAGCTGTGGTTTTGGGGAAAGGACCATGAACTCCTTGGAGGTTGGAAGCACCTGCAGTGAAGGCAGAAAAGGAAAGTGACTAGAAGTCAAATGCACCCCGCCCCCCGCCCTCAGGCAGATATCCTTCATGAAAGTAAGTTTTGGGCACCTGGGTGGCTCCGTTGGTTGAGCATCTGACTTCAGCTTGGGTCATGATCTTATGTTTCGTGAGCCCCACGTTAGGCTCTCTGCTGTCAGCCTGTCAGTACAGAGCCCGCTTTGGATCCTCGGTTCCCTTCTCTCTGCCCACCCCCCCCCCATGCTCTCTTTCTCAAAAAATAAATAAAACATTAAAAAAAGTATTTTTTTCTTACCTGCCTTTAAAAATATTTGAGACAAAGGAACGCATGACACATGCATTATAAACATAATTATTTAGTGGACATCTATGAATTTGAAATCCAATCAAGCACCAAAACGATCCCAGTAATTTGTATCTGTGTGCTTCTCCTCTATGCTGTTTCTCACAAATGATAACCAATATACTGAAGATAGGCTTTCAGTTTCCTTACTTTATGAAAATATTCCAACATGTGGCTATATGCCTTAACAATACTTATTCAGTTTTGCTTGTTTCTCATTTTATAAAAATGTTGTCATACATGTATTGTCTCCTGGACTTGCTTTTTTCCCCTCAACGTGAATGAATTTCAGAGATTCATCCGTGTTTTTGCCTGTCGCCGTATTTCACCGTTTGTCCCAGTATACAATATTCCATTGGGTGAATATGTAATATTTTCCTGTTCTGTCAATCTGCCTTGGTTGTTTTCATGCTAAGAGTGCTTTTATGAGCGTTTTTGAATATGTGGAGAAGTTCACCTGTGATAGATACCTGGGGATGGAATTGCTGTGTTAAAGAGTATGCAAATGTTCAACTTTACAACGAAAATGCCAACTTGCTTTTGAAAACAAACGGTGGTGGTAGTATTCATTCCCACTAGTAATGCATAAGAAATTTTGTTGATGTACATTCTTGCCAACACGTAGTATTGCCAAGACTTCTGAATGGTTTTGCCAATCTAGAGGGTATATGTGGCATGTAATTCTAATGAGGTTATGTGGCATGTATATGTGGCATGTAATTCTAACCTCACGTAATAGTAATGAGGCTGAGAATATTTTCATGGTTCTTGTCCTACCTGCTGCTTTTTTCCCCTGTGAATTGTCAATTATTATCTTTTGCTTGTTGTTCTCTTGAGTTTCTTGAATGAAAAAAAAATGGGTTTCTAAGTGTTTTGTGTATATTTTGGCTAATGTTCTGTCAGATATGTTGATGATAAGTTTAGCTCATAACTTGTCTTTTCACTTTATGCTGTGTTTATCATTTTTGTTTTCAGTGTATAATAGTTTTAAATTTCCATTATTGTTAATTAGTGTTTTTTTGTGCCTTAAGAAATAGTTTCTTAGGTCAAGGTCAGGGTGATATTAATTGATATTCCAGAATTTTAAAGTTGTGCCTTTTTACTTAATTTCTTATTTTACTTAAAATTGGTTATTGGGCATTGTGGAGGAAAGGATTCAATTTTATTTTTTCCCTTATGGAAAACCAAATATTCCATCATCATTTATTGAATAGTCCTTTTCTCCATTCATCTACAGTGCCACTTCTGACATATATCAAGTTTCTGTATTTTCTTTCTTTTTTTTTAATTTTTAAAAATTTTTTAAATTTTTTATTTTTTCTAAATTTTTTTTTTTAACGTTTATTTTTGAGACAGAGAGAGACAGAGCATGAACAGGGGAGGGGCAGAGAGAGACAGAGACACAGAATCTGAAACAGGCTCTGAGCCTGTCAGCACAGAGCCCCACACGGGGCTCGAACTCATGCACCACAAGATCATGACCTGAGCCGAAGTCGGACGCTTAACCGACCAAGCCACCCAGGCACCCCTTAAAATTTTTTTTAATGTTTATTTATTTTTGAGACAGAGAGAGACAGAGCATGAACGGGGGAGGGTCAGAGAGAGAGAGACACAGAATCCGAAGCAGGCTACAGGCTCTGAGCTGTCAGCACAGAGCCCGACGCGGGGCTCCAACTCATGGACCGTGAGATCATGACCTGAGCCGAAGTCGGGCGCTCAACCGACTGAGCCACCCAGGTGCCCCAAGTTTCTGTATTTTCATGAGTTTGTTTCTGGACCAAACCTACACTCTTTTAATTACTATAATTTATGTCTTGATATCCAGTAGGACAAGTTTCTCTAATTCTATTTTTTAAAGAATATCTTGTTCTGTGTTCACGCTCTGTCTGTCTCTCAAAAATAAATACACATTGGGGCACCTGGGTGGCTCAGTAGGTTGAGTGTCCAACTCTTGATTTCAGCTCAGGTCATGATCCCAGGATCGTGGGATTGAGCCTCGTGTCAGGTTCCATGTGGAACATAGAGCCTGCATTCTCTCTCTCTCCCTCTGCCCTCCTCTGCTCCTTGTGCTCTCTCTAAAAAATAAAATAAAATAAATATTTGAATAAATAAACATTAAAAAAAGAATATCTTGTCTGTTTTGAGTCTTTATTTTCTAGACAGTTGTAAATCTAAATTGTCACATTCACAAAATAACTTACTGGGATTTTGTTTTGAATTGTATTGTTCTATAGATCACTTTGGGAAGAACTTACATTGGGGTAACTCTGATTTGCTTATGTGTTAATGTAAACAAAGTCTTCTGAAAAATCTAAAGGCATAGAGTTCTGTGACTAATAAGTGATTTATGAAACATTTGTTCCCGGGAAAACTGTTAAGGGAGTAGAGGAAGCAGGACAGAGAGAAATACGAACAAGGATGCAGTTTCAGGTGAATTCCAGCAGAGGGTCACTTCAGACTGATTTTGCAGAACTCTGGAGTGTAAATTATGCCTGGAGTGTGATTAGAAGCAAGTGAGTGGAGTTTTGATACTCCAAGACTGTTTAGACATTAGCTAAGGGCTTCTCTGAGTTTGGGTTGAGGCATAAATTCCCAGATACTTATGTCTGTGTATTAATATAGGGAAAATTGACTCCAGCCCCAAGACAATATGTGTTAATTGTTGGCAAAGTATATAAAGGGTTATGGGTTAAAAAAAAGGATAGAGATCTGGACAAGGTTCTGAACACACCTTGACATTCTTTGTCATGTTCTTTATTTTGGTGGTGTTTAATGTTTTAAATCAGGTTGATAAATTGCTGCACCCAGCTCCTTTGATTAGATGTATTCTTAGGAACATTATGGCTTTGCTGCTATTATAAATAGCATCTTTATTTTTTCCAGATTTATTTACATGTAGTTTATGACGTGTAAATTTAAGGCATACAAGGTGTTGGTTTGATACATTTATATATTGCAAATAGATTACCACCATAGCATTAGCAAACACCTCCGTCCCGTGACACATTTATCATTTCTTTTTTGTGTAAGAACATTTAAGAGTTACTCTTAGCACCTTTCAACTATATAAAACAGTATTATTAACTATATCACCATGCTCTGGATTAGATCTCCAGAGCTTGTTAATCTTATAACTGAAAGTTTGCACCCTTTGACATTATAACTGAAAGTTTGTACCCTTTGACAATATCTGTTTCTTTTATCACCTCGCCCCTCATACCCACTATTTTGCTGTTTCTCAGAGTTTTCTTAGATTTACTATTTTTTTTTTTAGATTTTGTGTAAGTGATATGATACAGTATTTGTCTTTTACTATATGACTTATTTCACTTAGTATAATGTACTTAAGGACAACCCATGTTGATGAAATGGTAGGATTTCATTCTTTCTCATGGCTGAATAATATTCCAGTGTGTGTATGTGTGTGTGTATGTGTGTATGTATGTATCTATATATCTGTCGCATCTTCTTTATCCAATCATCTGTTAACAACCACTAGGTTGTTTCCATATCTTGGCTATTGTGAATAATGCTACAATAAACATGGGAGTGCAGATATCTCCCTGATACACTGTTTTCCTTCCTTTGAATAAATACCCAGAAGGAGGATTGCTGCTGCATATAGGAATTCTATTTTTAATTCTTTTTAAGGAATGTTCATACTGTTTTCCATAGTGGCTGTACCAATTCACAGTCCCACCAGCAGTGTACAAAGGTTCTCTTTTCCTTACATCCTTACCAACACTTGTTATTTCTTGTCTTTTTTGATAATAGCCAGGTGTGAAGCAGTAGCTCATTGTGGTTTTTATTTGCATTTCTCTGATGATTAGTGTCATTGAGCACCTTTTCATGTACCTGTTGACTATCTGTATGTCTTCTTTGGAAAACTTTCTATTCATTATTCATTTCTCTGCCCAACATTTTATATTGTGTGTGTGTGTGTGTGTGTGTGTGTGTGTATGTATGTGTGTGTGTGTGTGTTGACTATTGTGTTGAATAAGTTATTTATATATTTTGGATACTAACCCTTTATCGGGTATAGGATTTATAGCTATTTCCTCTCATTCTTTACGTTGCTTTATCATGTTGTTGGTTTCCTTTATAGTGCATAAGATTTCAGTTTGATGTAGCCCCACTTGTTTATTTCTGCTTTTTTAAAATCAGTGTCAAATCCAAAAAAACCTTAGGTCAGGACCTATGTCAAGGAGCATTCTCCCGATTTTTCTTTTAGGATTTTTATTGTTTCTAGTCTTTTGCTTTTTAAAGTTTATTTATGATTTATTTTGACAGACTGAGAGGGTGAGCAGGAGAGGGGGAGAGAGAGAGAGGGAGAGAGAATCCCAGGCAAGCTCTGCACCATCAATGCAGAGCCTAACGTGGGGCTCAAACTCATGATATGGTTTCAAGTCTTATGTTCAAGTCTTTAATCCATTTGAGTTGATATATGTGTATGGTAAGAAGGGACCCAGTTTCATTCTTTTGTGTGTGACTATCCTGATTTCCAAACACTTTTTATTGAGGAGACTATCCTATCCCCATTGTATACTCCTGGCGACTTGTCATAAATACTATGTATGCATGAGCTCGTTCCTGGGTTCTCTATTCTGTTCTATTGATTTATGTGTTTGTAATAAAGTTTGAAATAAAAATGATGCTTCCAGCTTTGTTTTTTCTGAAGATTTTTCTGGCTCTGGAGGGTTTTCTTTGTTTCTATGCCAAATTTAGTTCAGATTTTTACATTTCTGTGCAAAATGCCATTTGAATTATGATGGGGATTTCATTGAATTTGTAGATTACTTTGGGTAGTATGGACATTTTAATAATATTTATTGTTTCAATCTATGAGAATGGAATATTTTCTAATTTATGTGTGTCTCCAGTGTTTTCATCAGTGTCTTACAGTTTTCAGTGCATAGATCTTTCCACCAACTTGGTTAAAATTATTCCCAAGTATTGTATACCTTTAAATACAATCATAAATGAGATTTTTTTTCTTAATTTCTCTCTCAGATAGTTCCATTATTAGTATATAGATGCACAACTGAGTTTTGTATATTGATCTTTTATCTTGAAACTTTACTGAATTCATTTATTAGTTCTAACAATTGGCTATAGTGGGTTCTATTTGTTTCCATACAAATTTTAGGACTGTTTTTTATATTTCTGTGCAAAATGCCATTAGAATTATGATTGGGATTGCACTGAATCTGTGGATTGCTTTGGGTCGTATGGACTAAGTCAACATGACTTAATGAACATGCACTATATGCCAGAGACTGATAGACGGTGAGGAACTAGGATCTCAGTGACCTATATATGAATCCATAAATGTTCATGTTGGCAGGTACCGTGTGGATAATCCAGCCTCACTCAGTCATTTTATATAGAATCAGAACATGGTTGGGGGTGGGGGGAGAGAAGTGGAGAGGTAAATGACGCGTTCAAGTTAGTTACTAGATTATTTATGATCAGAACTAGAGCCCCGCTGTCCTGGCCCCTGTGCAGTCCTCACTTTCCTCTCCCTTCATTCTCCTTTCCGTTCTCAGTAGTTCAGTCTGGAAAAAAAATTCCCTTTATGTCCTTCCTTCAACTTTCTTCTGTTTATTCTTCTCTATTCTCTTTTGCACCTCATTATTTGGTGCAAAAACTTCACAGAAATCTCACTAAACTAATTGAAACAGATTTTGAACCTTTCCGAATCATAGTTTATTTGGCAGTGTTTCACCCGAGAGAAAAGAAATTCCATGGGGAAGTTGTTCCCTTGATGATAGTGTGTGGCTTAGTTTATTTTAAATAGTTCAGGGATCTAAGCATTTAGTCAGAACCCTTGGACTCGGTGGGTACGTTTTCTACATAAAACACAGCATCTTAAATTCTCTGAGTTTGCTGATTCCTGTGGCTTTTATTTGTTTCTTAGATATTATCCAAATATCAACCCAGATCCAGATCCTCTGAACTTTCCTCTTCTGTGATTCATCTTAGATGCCATCATTTGTTCTCTAAAAGCCCCCAGGAACATGGTGTTTTGTTCTAGGGGACAAGACCTGATTCTTGAATTGCTGTAGCAGCAACCACCCAGGGCCATCAGAAGGTAGCTTAGTGATTTCCAAGTTATTAACCTGTCAAGTATCTAGTGTGTGGCTTTGGGAAGCAATTGATCTCTCTCAGTGTCTGTTGCCTCATTTGTAAATAGAGGAGGTTTGATTCAAAGCTCTAAATATTTTCACCACTCTTAGGGGCTTAGTTGAGTGTGACGAACTGTGCTCGCTGGACCCTTCAGTGAGAAATCAGCTAGGCGGGGAGTATTAGCCAAAGCACCTTACTTGTCCAGTGATCATGACTTCCAGAGAGGAACCTAATGCTCCATCTCACTGAACCGGATCATTGCCTTGAAAATGAGTTATTCTAACAGAGTGACTACCTTCATGCTGAGCTAGAGGCACTTGAGTACACTTGAGATCATCTGACCCAGTTCCTTGTTCCAAGGAAGAACAAAACCACACCAGGTAAGTGATATGGCTGGAAGGAAGGCACAAGGCATATGATGTTGAGCAAGTCAGTTCCTTTCTTTAAGCCACAAGTTTTAATTTTAAAGGAGGTGGTTTAGTATGGAGTACTTTTTGGGGTGTGCACCAGGGATGAGGCTATGGGTTAAATTTATTCATTTGTTTTTATTGTTAAATATATATGATATAAAATTTGATGATTTCAAAGATCTTTCCAATTTTGGGATTCTTTGAGGTCCCATTTGGGAATTATGAAGTGGGAGTGTGTGCTTGGAATGGAGGTTTTACTAGGTCATCTGAGATCAGTCACATTGGCACATCAAGCTCTTTCTTACATTGAATTCTGGGCATTGTCTGCATTCTATTCTTCTGTGGTCCAGAATCCAGGAGGTCACGTGATGTAGAGTCTGCAGGCTCTTATGATGATTTAGGCTTTTACATGTTCATCACATTTTCTTTCCATGTGTCTTGGTAAGGCAGTATTGTGGGAGAGAGGAGGTATTATCAGCTCTGTGGGAGAGATGGTGGGAATGGCTGGTGGCAGGGAGCAGAGAGAGGAATTAATGCAGAAAAGACAGAAATGACTGAAATGAAAAGGTGGTTTTCAGAGAGAAAGACTATCAAGTATTTTATCTCCTTGGGATAACACCTGGAAAAACTTGACCTAACAGGATTTTTTTCTTGCCTCTAGTGATCTCTCAGATTGGTCCCATTATATTTTCCTTAGTTTCAGGAATGGATAAGAAAACAAACAGTTAAGTTCATGCCTAGATAAAAGGTATATGTTTGTGTAGGCCAACAAAAATATACCTTAGACCTCTCATGAAAGAACATATTTAATTTTATTTTTTTTTCTTTTTTTATTATGTTTTTAATTTTTTTTAATTTTTAAATTTTTAAATTTTTAAATTTTTTTCAATATATGAAGTTTATTGTCAAATTGGTTTCCATACAACACCCAGTGCTCATCCCAAAAGGTGCCCTCCTCAATACACATCACCCAAACTCCCCTCCCTCCCACCTCCCATCAACCCTCAGTTTAGAACATATTTAATTTTAACTCTTCACTTCTGTGTTATGTACTTAGAAATTGTATAGGGCAGTGATTGTAGAGCTCTGGATCTATGGTGAGGCTACTTGGATTGGAATCCTGACTCCACCACTGTGGAGCTTCTGGCCAGGTAATTCATTTCTCTTTGATTCTGTTTTCTCCTATGTATAAAAGGGGGTGATATTAACCCCCAAATCATGGGTTTATTGTGAGAGTCAAATCCATAATGTATCTAGAACATTTGTAAAGTATATGGCACAAGTACTATTGTAGAGCTCAACATCATTATTAATGAAAAATGCAGTTAATAAAAAAGATTTAAGAATATTAAACAGATATATTTGATTATTATGATGGTATATTTCTTAGTAGAAGATACAGTCCCCAAAGCTATAATTACAAAGCAACCTGTTAATTTCTATAAAAGAAGTATGATAACAAACCATAGGAGCACAAAGGAGAGAATATATTATTCCTGGTGGAGTGATAGTCTTTGTGCAATTAGAAAGAAGGAACACTAAACACAGAGAAGGGAGAAAGGCACCTTGGAATAGGAAATAGGTGTGTAACAGTCATTTGGGAATGACATGGGTGCAAAAATAGGCAATGGCCAGTTCAAGCAGGACCTGGACTTTATGCTAAGAATGTTATAATTTAGGCTGTGGGCAATAGGGAGATATTGGTAGATTTTGGGTAGAGAAGTAACATGACCAGATTTACACTGAAGGATAATCACGAAAGTATTTTTCAACGCTCAGGGACAAGAAGGTGCAGATGGGTTGGAGTATTAAATGCAAGCTTTGTTCAACACACCAGACCGGGACTGAGTTGGAAGGTGGGTAGTGTTGAGAGGGCATATCTGGAAAAGGAGGCTCTGTTGCGAGAATAAGCAGGGTGGGCTATGGGACAGGGAGAGAACCTGAAAGAGGCGAGTTGAAGTTTAGGGGGTAAGAGGATGATTGCTGAGGTGGCTCAGTGTGTGAAAATCTTTAAAAGTGAATCGTAGGAGTTCAGGTTTTCCTCCAGCTATTCCCACGCAGGGGAGGATCCGAGGAAAGAAAGATCTAGGAGACAATTTTCTGGCTGCAGTGTGTGGGATGGATGGCAAGAGCATCTGGAGATGAAGAGGTATTGGTAATCTGGGCATCTGCTGACAGTGTGTGAGAAGGGGTGGCGGGAAGAATGGAGAGAAAGGGCACACGGGGATGGTTTAATGAGAAATGAAAGGGGTGTGATGATGACTGGTGTGGGCATGAGGGAAGACATGGGTCAAATATGATCTCAGAGCTATAGCCTGGGCATCTTGGATGGTTTTATGAGCATTTGATTATTAGTGAGTCTTAAAATCTTTCCATATGTATACTGATATTTTTACTTATTCTTTTGTGAATCTCTCTCTTTTGCCCATTTTCTATTGCGATACAGGTATATTTCTTAGAGAAGTTCATTTTCATGTTGGGTTATTAAGCCTACAATTTTTTTTGCTCTAGAACGTGGATTACTTTATTATTTTAAGGTTCAATGATTTTTATTTAGTTTTAAACTTCAACATGTGTGCTTATATGAGGAATTCTGGCACACAGTACTGTGTTCTGATCTGTCCATATCACTGACTTTTGTTTTCTCTGTGGATTCTGGTACTTGATGTCCAGGTGTGTTTTTAGTTCTTAAGTATATTTCTTAAAAATTTCAGTATGAAATCAGGGTTATGGGGGAAAATAGTGGAGATTAAATTTAGAACAGAGAATCAAGGTATCATGATTTTTCATCCATGTTTTTCATGGGTCGTATGTGGTGGAAAAAATTCCTAACATGGCACCTTAATCTAGAGACTATTTTAAATCACATGACATTGTTAGCTCGAGGCGAATATCAGATCTGTGTTTATTCTGTATAGTCTAGTGTGTTTATACATATATTAGAGGTGCTCCGTAATTATCTGTGCCAGGGGAGTAGCTCATGGAGATATCTTAACTCTTGTACACTTTGCTGCTAACTATCAACACGGAGCCAGAGCAGGCAGCCTGGCTAGCCATAACAATGCTCTTAGAGGGCAATCTCTTTGAATTCAGGATATCTCAGTAGTTTGAGCAGTGGGGAAATAGATGTGAAAGTCCTATGAAATGATGGAGACAAACTAGTAAGTTGAATTCTGTCCAGGATTTGAGCATTTGTCATACAAACAGTCATCGAAGCTGAAGACTGGCAGAAGATTCTGACCTCTGAATGAAGGACAGTATACTCAGGACCTTCTGGAAAGGGAAGAATTATCTGTGGGAAGATGTTTCTCAAGGCAGAAATTAAGGAAACAAGGAATTCAGGAGTAGAAGTGTCTCATGAGGATTCCCCAACAGAAGAGAGCTATTCGAATGCAATGAAGATAATAAAGGCTATGAAGTTGAATGGCTCCCCAAATTCAGAATCTCTTGTAGCGAACTAGAAAGAATACTGGCTGAAGTCTGAAAGCCTGGCTCTGAGGCCCAGAATTCACCGCTTTCTGTGTGATCCTGGGTAAATAACCATCTCCCTGAGCCATAATTTTCTAATATATGAGCTGTCATTAGATTGCCTATATTTAATGCTGAATAAGTACATATGGGCTAAATGAATGGGCAAAGTGGTTTATACTGTCTAACGTGCTATAAATGAGGTGAACTGATTGCAATCAGTGTCTGTTTTATTACAGGTCTCTCATTACCTGTGCCCAGAACACCTGATTAGATTCCATGGCGAGTACAAATAACGTGACCGAGTTAATTATCGTCGGTCTTTTCCAGGATCCAGAAGTGCAGAGGGCATGCTTTGTGATGTTTCTTCCTGTGTACCTGGCGACAGTGGTGGGCAATGGTCTCATTGTTCTGACAGTCAATGTCAGTAAGAGTCTGCGTTCCCCCATGTACTTCTTCCTTAGCTACTTGTCCCTGGTGGAGATCACTTACTCCTCCACTGTTGTCCCTAAATTCATCACAGACTTACTTGCCAAGATTAAAACCATCTCCCTGGAGGGCTGTGTGGCTCAGATATTCTTCTTCCACTTCTTTGGAGTTACTGAGATCTTCCTGCTGACAGTAATGGCCTATGACCGCTTTGTGGCCATTTGCAAACCTCTTCGCTACACCACCATCATGAGCCAGTTTGTGTGTCGCCTTCTGGTGGCTGTTTCCTGGCTCGGGGGCATAATTCACTCCATGGTCCAGATCCTTGTTACTGTCCAACTGCCGTTCTGTGGTCCCAATGTGATTGACCACTACTTCTGTGACCTCCATCCGTTATTCAAGCTTGCCTGCACTGACACTTCTGTGGAGGGGGTTATTGTGTTGGCCAACAGTGGATTAATCTCCGTCTTCTCCTTCCTCATCTTGGTGTCCTCCTATATTGTCATCCTGTACAACCTGAGGAACCGTTCTGCAGAGGGGAGGCGCAAAGCCCTCTCCACCTGTGCCTCTCACATCACAGTGGTCCTCTTGTTCTTTGGACCTGCCATCTTCCTCTACATGCGACCCTCCTCCACCTTCACTGAGGACAAACTGGTGGCCGTGTTCTACACAGTTGTCACCCCCATGCTGAACCCCATCATCTACACACTCAGGAATGCAGAGGTGAAAAATGCCATGAGGAAGCTGTGGGAGAAGAAAGTGAACTCAGAAGTGGGATAAAAATGAAAAAATGAAAAAAAATTCTTAAGAACAGGACTATATATGCATATTCTGTTTTTGGTCAAATGTAAATAATAGAACAAAAGTTAACTTATTCATATATATTTTTTTGTGGTAGATGAATGAGCCCCTTATACTCCATGTTATCAGTTGTAGCTCTTTCATTGCTGTCTGTATTTCGGAGAATTTTCAAATTGAGTTGCATCTCCTCTCCTGTTGTCCATAGTGCAAAGTGCACAGATTTCAGGAGGGATCATCTAGACTGGAATTTCCATCTGGAATTCCCACCCTATCATCTTCTGCCTGTACAGCCTTGGGTCCATGCATTTTGCCTTTTGGTGTTAGCATATGGTGTGTGGAAAGTCTGTGGACTTGGAGAATGAAGTTTATGTTTTGCTTTCCTACTGATGTGGTCTTGTGGGAGTCACAGGAAAGCATTTTTACTTCATTTGGTGTCCCTACCCCATTAATTTAATTCCAATGCCTAGAATTCCATAATAGGAGCTTTATTTCATGACAGTAGGGCATTGCTAGAATGGCAGTATCTCTTGGAGGTGAACTACAAATGCTTATATTTGTCATATCTTCTTGATGGATTGATTCCTTTATCCCTATACAATCTTTTGTCCTTTGTTACCATTTTTGGATTAAAATCTATTCTGTCTGATATAAGTATAGCTACCCCTGCTTTCTTTTGTTTTGGAATTTCTTTTCTGTTGATTTACTTTGAGCCCATATTTGCCCCTAAATCCGAAATGTGTCTCCTGTAGGCATAGTTGGGTCTTCTTTTTTCTTATTCCAATCAGTCACTATGTCCTTTTTGATTGAATTTAATCCATTAACATTTAGAATGAATTATTGATATAATTTATAGTTTATCTTGTTAATTGCTTTCGGTCTGTTTTGAATTTCCATTGTTCTGTTTCTGCCTACCTTTTTTTTTTATATGTTTATTTACTTATTTTGAGAGAGAGAGAGAGAGAGAGAGAGAATGAGAGGGGGAAAGGGCAGAGGGAGGGGAGCGAGAGAAGGGGCTTGATGTCACAAACTGAGATCAGGACTGGAGCCAAAATCAAGAGTCAGATTCTTAAATGACTGAACCAACTAGGTGCCCCCGTTTCTGCCTACCTTTGTAAAAGGTAATTTTCTGTGGTGGAATGCCTTTGAGAATCGACTCTGCATTTCTGCTTTGTTGTTACTATGAGGCTTACATAAAATATCTTAGAGATAAAACAATCTATTTCAAGTTGATAGCAACTTCAATTGCATATAAGATATCCACCCTTTACTCCTCTATTTTGTGTTTTTGATATCACAATTTACTTCTTTTTATATTGTGTATTCATTAACAAATTACTGTATATATTGTTATTTTAATACTTTTTCCTTCAACTGTTACAGTTAAGTGATTTTCACACCATTGTATTGTAGAATTAGTTTTTGAAATCTGACTTTATATTTCACCTTACTATTGTGTTGTATAATTTGGTATGTTTTTGTGTCACTAATTTATATCTGTTCATTTCAGCTTGATAGTTCCTTTGAACATTTCTTGCAAGGCAAGTATTTGGGAAATATTTTGGAAAAGTCTGCCTTTATTTGTGAAGGACAACTTTGCCAGATGGAATATCCTTTGCTTTTTTTTAAAAATTTGAATATTTGAATGTGTCCTGTTGCATTCTCCTGGTCTGTAGGGTTTCTTTGGAGAAATCTGCTGGTAGCTTAATGGACATTCCTTTGTAGGTTATAATGTTTTTCTTCCTCTGGCTGCTTTTAGGATTCTCTTTATCTTTGGTTTGATGTTTTCGTATAATGTGTCTTAGAGAAAATCTTTTTACATTGAATTAATAGGGTGATCTGTTAGCTTCTTGTACTTGGATATTCAGGGGTCCCCAGGTTGGAGAAGTCACTTTTCAGTCTACAAAGTATTCAGAAAATAAAGTTAAGAATCAAGGCAACAAGCTAGGTTCATTCACTTAATCTTTATGAGGCATGCTGTGGAATTATTTTCAAAGAGAAAAGCTTACTTATTTTGTACTAGATGGCTACTCCCCTTATACTTTAGCCTCTGTGCTGTTACAGGACACCCACAGTGATCCCTTGGTTTTGAAATAGATGTAGTAGCAGATCGAGGATTCAGGGATCAAATAAAAACTGATATTAACATCTGAGTTCCAAGCCCTGGACAAGGTGCAATATAGGTCATAAACCTATGGGTAATCTAATCCTTGGTGACAAAGTGCCGGAGCCAAGATCTCAAGTCACCAAGGCATGTCTGGCATGAGCTTCTTTCCCCAGCAGCCCAGTTTGGCCGACTCTGGAAACATCCTCTCCCCGCCTGGGCTTCTGAGCTCTGCTCAGGCTGTCTGCGCAGAAACTACATCCCAGGGAGATGGAGAACTGAGTCGGACCACGTTATTGTTCATTTTCTCGCCGGTGTATCGTTTTAGATCTTGCTCCTCAGGCTTGCTCTGCTTGTGTTATGAACAGGAATCTCCTCTCTCTGCGTGACCCCACTCCCATTCTGGAAGCCGGCCGTGGGTGGGCAGCAGGAGAGAGGAGAGTGATGCAGGTGTTGGGAGGAAGCCCTGGAGCCTGGTCTAGTCCAAGCTCCGCCCAAAGGGCCGTGTGATTCTGGGTCCAGATTCCTCTTCTGTGGAAGGAGGATTCCATGAGCTTCCTTCCAAATCAAACAGCTGATGGTGGCTCAATGAGGGAGCTAGCAGGAGAGGCCCGACTTGATGCCTCTGGTGAGGGCTATTGTTGGAGGAAAAGTGGGAGAAAAGGATGCTGGAAAAGGCTGGTCAGAGCAATATTATTTGTCAGAATCCACAGAAGGAGGAGTTCCATGGCAGAAAGGTATAATGAGAACTCATGAGGTGGGGCAGATATATTGTGGAGATTTAAAAAATGTTCACTGAAGTTGTTTATCGGGGCCACTGTGTTTAGTATTTCTTATTCTTGTTTTAAAGTTTCTTTATTTATTTTTGAAAGAGAGAGAACAAGTGGGGGAGGAGCAGAGAGAGGGGGAGAGAATCCCAAGCAGGCTTCATGTTGTCAGCACAGAGCCCAACGTGGGGCTCAAACTCACAAACTGTGAGATTGTGACCTGAGCCAAAGCCAAGAGTTGGACACTTAACTGACTGAGCCACCCAGGCACCCCCCTGTTTAGAATTTCTTAACCATAAAGCCTGGAGAGGTGTGGTTACTTGATGTTTGAGAACACATACTTATCTTTCAGAGTCCCTTCCTTGGCCCTGCCAGTTAAAGAGTCAGAATTAAAGTCACCCTGCAGGTGACATGTTACTGCACTGTGAATGGTTTACTGGTCTGATGACCTCTTTATGCAATTACCTCTCGAATGTTTGTCATTTTGATTTAGAGTTTCATTTTTTTAAGTTTTTTTTTTTTTATTTAAATCCCAGGCAGTTAACAAAAGTGTTAAATTGGTTTCAGGTGTACAATGTCGTGATGCAATACTTTGATACATCAACCAGTGCTCTTCACAAATGCCCTCCTTAATCCCCTTCGCCTATTTTGCCCATCCCTCCACCCACCTCCCCTCTGGTAAACATCAGTGTATTCTCTACAGTTAAGAGTCTGTTCCTTGGTTTGTCTCTCTCTCTTTTTTCCCTTTGCTCGTTTGTTTTATTTCTTAAACTACACATATGAGTGAAATAATATGGCATTTGTCTCTGAGTGACTTATTTTGCTTAGGATTATACTCTCCAGCCCCACTCACATCATTGCAAATAGCAAGACTTTGTTCTTTTTTATGGTTGAGTAATATTCCATTGTATAATATACCACATCTTCTTATCCATTCATCAATCGATGGATAACTTGGACCGTTTATATAATTTGGCTATGGTAGATAATGCTGGTATAAATATTGGGGTGCATGTATCCCTTTGAATTAGTATTCGTATGTCCTTTGGGTAAATACTTAGTAGTGTAGTTGCTGGATCGTTGGGTAGTTCTATTTTTTTTTTTTTTTTTTTTGTCTCAGACTTCTCACCTTTTATTTTTGATTTTTTAATTTAATTTTATATTTTTTAAAATTTACATCCAAATTAGTTAGCATATAGTGCAACAATGATTTCAGGAGTAGATTCCTTAATTCCCCTTACCCATTTAGCCCATCCCCCTCCCACAACCCCTCCAGTAACCCTCTGTTTGCTCTCCATATTTATGAGTCTCTTATGTTTTGTCCCCCTCCCTGTTTTTATATTCTTTTTGTTTCCCTTCCCTTATGTTCATCTGTTTTGTCTCTTAAGGTCCTTATATGAGTGAAGTCATTATGACTTTTGTCTTTCTCTGACTGACTAATTTCACTTAGCATAATACCTTCCAGTTCCACCCACGTCATTGCAAATAGCAAGATTTCATTTTTGATTGCCGAGTAATACTCCATTGTATATATATACCACACTTTCTTTATCCATTCATTCATTGATGGACATTTGGGTTCTTCCCATACTTTGGCTATTGTTGATAGTGCTGCTATAAACATGGGGGCGGGTAGTTCTATTTTTAACCTTTTTGAGGAACCTCTGTACTATTTTCCAGAGTGGCTATGCCATGAAGTTAATAATTATAAATGGCCCATTATTGTTAGTATTTTTTGCTCCTGTTTATGAAATACTGTCTTAGGTCAAGGTCAGGAAGATATTAATGGATATTTTATTTCAAATGTGTAATGTGCCTTTTTCATTTAAATCCTTATTCCACTTAAAATTGATTATTAGGGATTATGTGACGAAAGGCTTCAATTTTATTTATTTTTTCTTATATGGAACACCAAGTGTTCTATCATCATATCTATATAAGATTTCTATATTCATATGAATCTGTTTGGGGCCAATCCTATACTCTCTTAATTACTGTAGTTTATGTCTAGATATATGGTAGGGCATGTTTCTCAATTTTTTTTTTTAAAGAATATCTTGTCTGTTTTGAGTCCTTTTATCTTCTAGACAGTTTTAAATCTAAATTGTTAAATTCCACAAAATAACTTACTGGGATTTTGTTTGTATTGTTCTATAGATCATGTTGGGAAGAACTTACGCTGTATGAGATCATGTCATTATTTTCACTGGTATGAGATAAGCCTGATTTGGTTATGTGTTACTGTAAACCAAGTCCTCTGAAAAATATAAAGATACAGAGTTCTGTGACTGACAAGCGACTTATGAAACTTTTATTCCCAGGGAAACTGTTAAGGGAGTAGAGGAAGCAGAACAGAGGAGGAAAATATAAATAGAATTCAGGTGAATTCTAGCAGAGGGTCACTTCAGACTGATTTTGCAGAACTCTGGAGTGTAAATTATGCCTAGAGTTTGATTAGAAGCAAGTGAGTGGAGTTTTGATATCCAGACTATTAATATATATTTTTAAGTTTATTTATTTTGAGAAGGGGAGAGAAAGAGAGAGGAAGAGAGAGAGAGCACACATGCAGGCAGGCAGGGAAGGGGCAGAGAGAGGGGAGAGAGAGAGAGAGAGAGAGAGAGAGAGAATCCCAAGCAGGCTTTCCATTGTCGGCACAGAGCCCGACACAGGGCTCGAACTGTGAGACTATGGCCTGAGCCAAAATCAAGAATCATATGCTCAACCAACTGAGCCACCCAGGCACCCCGATACTCCCAGATTCTTTAGACATTAGCTAAGGGCTTCTCTGGGTTTGGGTTGGGTATAAATTCCCAGACACTTTAATACAGGGAAAATGGACTCTAGTAGCCCAAGGGCAGCATGTGCTAGCTGTTGACGGTAAAGACACATGAAGTTCATGGGTTAAAAAAAAAAAAAGAGAAAGCGATATGGACAGGGATATGGGCAGACCTTTACATTCTTTGTCATGCTCTCCTTTATTTTGGTGCTCTTTATTTTTATTATTGTTTTTAACTTTGGTGGTTTTTAAAGTGTTAGAGACCACCGGCTCCTTTGATTAAATTTATTCTAGGAAACTTATGGTTTTGTTGCTATTGTAAATAGGGTCCTTAAGAATTGCATCTTCTAGGCACCTGGGGGGGGGGGTTAGTCGCTAAGCGTCTGACTCTTGATTTCAGCTCAGGTTATGATCTCATGGTTTGTGAGATAGAGGACCGAGTTGGGTTCTGAGCTGACAGCGTGAAGCCTGCTTGGCATTCTCTCACTCCTTCTCTCTGCCCCTTTCCCACTCACTCTTTCTCTCTCAAAATAAATAAAAAACATTAAAAAAATCTTTAAAAAAAGAATTGCATCTTCCAAATTATGTCATATAGAAATGTGATGATTTTTTTTTGTTTTTAATTTATATTACCAAAACTTTATTATTGCTAATGATTTTTCTGTAAACACTTTAGGGTTTTCTAGTAGACAATAATATCATATGGGAACGCTACTGGTGTTCTATCTTCCTCTCTTATTTTTTTGAAAACATCTCTGGGTAAGAATTATAGCACAATGTCAGATATAAACAGTGATGATAAGATTCTTGTTTTTAATTTTAAGGGGACTATTTCTAAATTTCCCCATTACGAATGATGCTTGATATAGGTATGGACCATATGTGGCTTCCACGTAGTGTAATGTTTTCAAGATTCATTTACATTGTAGCTTGTATCATTACTTCATTTCTTTCTATGGACCAATAATACAGGGTTACTGGAGGAGTTGTGGGTGGAGTTGCTGTTCCCTTGGCTACCCCAGTTCTAGGGTATAAGGTATATGGTAGGTAGGCAGTTAAAACTTCACAGCCCTATATTACAGCAAAACAACTGCCTCATTCCTCACCAAGCTTTTCCCTGGCGATCATTGGGTTTTTACTAAATTCCAGGGTTCTGCAAAACCAGTTTTTACCATCTCATTAGTTGTTCCTGGTGGTAGGGGGATTGAGCCCTAGAGTTCCCTGCTCTGCTATTTTCAGTGATACTACTCTTGTAATCATCATAATTCTCTAATTCAATATTATCTCCATTTTACCAGTGTGTATGCTGAGGCACAGAGAGGTTAAGTTACTGGCTCAAGATCATAGAACTATAGGGGCACTTGGGTTGCTCAGCTGGGTAAGTGTCTGACTCTTGTTTTCAGCTCAGGTCATGATATCACAGTCATGAGATCAAGCCCCATGTCAGCTCTCACATTGTGCATGGAGCCTACTTAAGAGTCTCTCTATCCCTCTCCCTTTGCCCCTCTCCTGCTCTTGTGTGTTGGTTCTCTCTCTCTCTCTCTCTCTCTCAAAAAAAGAAAAAAAGATCATAAAGCCATAAATAGTGGAGTCTGGGTCTAGAGGATGAAATTTCTTTTTTTTTTTTTTTAATTTTTTTTTTCAACGTTTATTTATTTTTGGGACAGAGAGAGACAGAGCATGAATGGGCGAGGGGCAGAGAGAGAGGGAGACACAGAATCGGAAACAGGCTCCAGGCTCTGAGCCATCAGCCCAGAGCCCGACGCAGGGCTCGAACTCACGGACCGTGAGATCGTGACCTGGTTGAAGTCGGACACTTAACCGACTGCGCCACCCAGGCGCCCCTAGAGGATGAAATTTCTACTATACTAATGCTAGTAGTTTCTTGATAAATATTTATGACTACAGTATTGCAGGATATGGACATTAAACTTTCTTTTTGTGTGATAATGATTTTGACTCTGGTTTTTATTTGATCATGAAGGTCTACTGAGATTCAGAGGCTTCTTGAGCAGAGTAATATATAAATTTTGAAGGGAAAAGGGGAAGGAAAAAGGCCAAAAAATGAAGAGGTATGATTCAGACAATGTAATGTGTTTATCAGATCATTTAATTTTTTTCTCTTAGGCACACAGACTACGTTTCCTAGCCCCCTTACATCCATGTGGGGTCTTATAAATAATGGGTAGAAGATGTATCTCAGTTTAGGCTTGATTCATAAAATGTCCTCAGTGATCCTTAATCTCTGTGTGGTCATTGGCTAGGTGGGTGTAGATGACCTAGAAGATGGTCCTGAAGTTTCAGGAGACTGGAGGCATCACAAAATGGGAATGGGTCTGTATGCGGGGTTCATGGCTTGGTGGAGAGTTGCATGTGAGACATTCCTGATTAGCCCAATCTGTATTGGATTCAGTGTGAATGACTTTTACTGGGATTATGCCACTGAGATTTGGGGCTGTTCTGTATTATTAAAGCATTACTAACACGTGCTAATTAATACAGAGAACTAATAGATAGGGTTCCTAATGAATTTATTCAAGAAGATGAGGGATGGAAGAGGTAGGGATGGGGCCCCTATAGGGGGGCTGGATGAATGGACCATTCTCAGGAGCACTATGCAGGGGGCCAGCTGTCCTGGGTAGAGCCCCTGCCATACTGTACCTCAACCTCAGGATTGCACTAATCGCCATCCTTCTAACATTGTGGATACCTCCCCACAATGCCCCCAGCCACCTGGAGCCCAGAGGATGTACTCTGCACACAAATACTGCGTTAGGGGTGGAAGAATATCACGACTTGACTTGGGGGGGGGGTTCTGAACTTAGGAAACTTGAGATCCCTAAGCTGGGTGAGTGTTAGTGGAGCAGCTGCAAATTATAGAACAAATGAATGTAAAATGCTGCTAATCACATCTGCTCTGTCTTCTACATGGCATTCTGATGAACAGAGATGGTAATGGATGAGAAAATCCTCTGTAAAATGGAATGCACGAATAAGAGCAAACACAATTCTTCCTATTAACGGTCTTCAACTCTAGGCTGCCCCTGAGTTATGTTGTTGGATTACTGAGAAAGCTTCCTGATCCCACATCATATTCTCAAAATGAATTGTTATATCTCCTAGCTTGACTATGCCATGAGGTAAGGAGATATGTTGTGTGTGTGTGTGTGTGTGTGTGTGTGTGTGTTTTCTATTTAATTTTCCTGAATCCTAAATCCCGCCATGCATAGTGTTCAGCTCAGTGGTGTTGGTTCTCTTGGATGGAAGAACGGACAGATGGACTGAAGGCCAGAGAGGTGAAGTGGTTTGACAAGCCTGTAGATTTTTTGAGCTGGATCCTACCTCTTGATTTCCATCATTCCCCACCACCCGTCCCTTTCATCGACTTCTCTGAGCTGCTATTTTCTTTCTGTGAAAATGATGCATTAGATCTATATAAACTTTTCACCCTCCTTACCAGATTTTATATTTCATGATTTCAAGAAAAATTTAATAGGTTTCCTAGAGTTTCCTTCTCACAGTTCTCTTATGCACCCTCTGGGTGATGAATGACCAGTGGGAGGAGGAAATAGACAAACGCATGAAGCAGGTGACACCATGCGCTAGCACACTAGAGTTTACACCCAAACCTCACAGAGCTTCATTTAAGAGTTGGGATGCTGGGGGCGCCTGGGTGGCGCAGTCGGTTAGGTGTCCGACTTCAGCCAGGTCACGATCTTGCGGTCCGGGAGTTCGAGCCCCGCGTCGGGCTCTGGGCTGATGGCTCAGAGCCTGGAGCCTGTTTCCGATTCTGTGTCTCCCTCTCTCTCTGCCCCTCCCCTGTTCATGTTCTGTCTCTCTCTGTCCCAAAAATAAATAAACATTGAAAAAGAGTTGGGATGCTGAAAACACTGTGGAGGGATGGGGGCCACTGGGTGCTGTGGGGGAAGGTTAGGGTAGATGAAGGGAAAACTTTAGATTTTTGGAATCGCACTAAAAAAAAATGACACCTGAGTCTTTTAGCGTACTAAGAACAATGGCAGAATTCATCTTGGGCTTTTTAAGAAAAACATTTTCCTAATCATTTGATTTTTATAAGGCAAGGTTCTGAGTCTCTGGAGAGGAGGAGATTTAGGCAGAGGAGAGAACGAAGTGGCTTTACTTAGTAATGTAAATGAATATAAAACAATAAAAGGGTGACTCTCATGAGTGAAGAGATGTAGCGATGCTGAGTTTTGCTCTCTCCAGTGGGCTTGGGACAGACATCTGGGGCTCTGAGTAGGGGGGAGGAGAAGACCTGGCAAATGGATGGACCTGAGTGGAAGCAGGACCCCAGGAGATGGAGGCAAGATGGTCCAGAGACTCCCTGGCAGGCATTTGTAAGTTGGTGGCCGCTGGGAGCATGGGTACCTGCTATTAAAATTTAGGATTTTCCTTATAGCTGTACTTCCTTTATGACATCCTCAGTTTCTGTAATTCAGCCAAGTGTCCGGATGCAGAAGAGAAGGAAGGGAGGCACTACAGTGGCACAGGAGTGGTGATGAGGTGGCTAGATGCACGTGGTTAGGGAATAGTGACCTTGGCAATGATAATGATGGTGGCAATAACAGTAGTAGTGATACCAATACCTACACAGCACATGCTTGCATACTACGTGCCGGGCATTGTTCTAAGCATTTATAAGTGAACTCATTTTATCCTCGTCTTGGCCTTATGAGGTAGGCACTCTTTTTTTCCATCTTTCCTGAGAGATTATTGACATACGACATATGTAAGTTTAAGGTGTACCACGTACAGTATGTGATGATTTGATATATGTATATGTTGAGAAGTGATTACCCCAATAAGATTAGTTAACACCTCCATGCCCTCACATAATTACCATTTTTTTGTGTGTGTATGGTGATAACACTTAAGATTTACTCTCTTGGCAACTTTGAAGTATATAATACAGTACTGTTAATCATAGTCACCATGCTGTACATTGCATGCCCAGCTGGACACTATTATTAGCTCCATTTTACAGAAGAGAAAACTGAGGTAGAGAAGACTTAGGGTTAAGTAATTTTCCCAAAGGGGAAAACCTGAGGCAGAGAACTTGAGAGGAGTGACTTCCTGCTGGCACCCAAGATAGTGTGGTAACCTATTTGTCCTTGGTTACCTGTGGTAGCCAAGTATGCCCTTGGAAGGCTTGAAAATCTGGATCCAGAGTTTCAACATTTGTGACAAACTTTGTCCACTTCTCTGTATTTCCCCACCTTGGCTCTGGGCCATGTCAGTAGACCTGGTTAGCCTCTGAGACAGGGTCTCACAGGACTATGGTGTTTAAACTCCTGGTCCAGTGCCAGCTACTTCCAGCTGGCTGGGAGGAGAGAGTTAGTCTCTTTCAGGAGCCAACTCTCCAGCTCAGACACTCAAGGAAGTCACTTTCAACTTTCCAGTTTTCAGGGCAAGAAGGACGATAGGATTTAAGTGTTCCCAATATGGTTGGGACATAGTTTTTGATTTCATCCAAAAGACCTGACATCAGGGCATTAGAGGATCATCTAGGGGATGGAGCAGCCATCTCACCCTGTCACCCGCCTCCCCACTCTGACCTCAGAGAGCCATCAGGGACATAGGACCCACTTTAGGTGAGTTCAGTGCTATGGTGGTTGCAAAATGTGGCATGTCAGGATCTGCTCTTACAGGTGGAATCCAAAATTTCAACAGGCATTTCAGAAATTTTAAATCCTCCTGATTTTTTCTAGAGGAAAGGTCCAAGCAAAATAATAAATTGCACATTATTCAAGTACTTCACCTTGGCTGTACAAGTAAGTTTTCTCAGTGTTGATTTATTTTCTGATAAATTCAAATTTTCTATTGTTTTCTATGTAAAGAGACAATGAAATAACCCACTTGATTTTTGGTAATGCTCCTAATTTCATCCTTCTCTTTTCTGAATTTTGATGAAACTTTCCAAAATCCTACTTATTCTTGGTATTTGGGTCTGAATTGAGAACAAAAGCCTTACAAATAATAACAACTTACGTTTTTTCCCTGGAGCTTTATAGTGTCCACAGTCTGTTCATTTACTTTCTTATCTGACTTCTCAACACCCTTCAGATGAAGTATTGACATCACTGTTTTAGAAATGAAGAAACTGAGGCTCAACGTGGCTGAGTGGAGGAGCTGAGACGTCCACGGTTTGTTTGATGGCAATTTCAGACTCTCAGGATCCAGTAGCGTTAAGAACATGCCATCAGACCCAGACCCAGAATGTCTCAATCTTGTGTCATGAGTCCCCCACCCATTTAGAATTGCAATAAATTTCTTTTTTTAAATATAATTTATTGTCAAATTGGCTTCCATAGAACACCCACTGCTCATCCCAACAAGTGCCCTCCTCAATGCCCATCACCCATTTTCCCCTCTCGCGATAAATTTATTTTACGTGATTTCTTCACCTGTCTTCTGCCAACCCTTTTTATTCATAAGACTATAAGACTGATAACATGGAGTATTTTCAAGCTCTTTCCTAGAAAGACTCAGCTTCTTTTTAATAAAAAATAGGGGCGCCTGGGTGGCGCAGTCGGTTGAGCGTCCGACTTCAGCCAGGTCACGATCTCGCGGTCCGTGAGTTCGAGCCCCGCGTCGGGCTCTGGGCTGATGGCTCAGAGCCTGGAGCCTGTTTCCGATTCTGTGTCTCCCTCTCTCTCTGCCCCTCCCCCGTTCATGCTCTGTCTCTCTCTGTCCCAAAAATAAATTAAAAAACGTTGAAAAAAATATATATATATTTTCAGTCACCCTTATCCACGAGGATCAATGGGTTTACCTGGCGATTGTACGGCACTTTCTTCTGAGATTCTGCAGCCTTCTGAAAAAGTAACTCTTTTGATTTCATTTGACTTTCTCTGCTCACAAATCTCACAATTATGGTTGGGGAATGGAAGCATCAGCACTGGCCAGTGTGTTGAAATTTACAAGCCCTAATCAATAGTTTAGATGTCAGGACTGGAGCTTAGATATCTAGAAGGATATTGCTGAACTTGAAATACAGGGATCCAAGGTCAGGAAGGCTGGGCTGGGGTGGGGAAAGTCATGGAGCAGAGGCATATCAGTGGCGGGGCAGGATGGGGCCGATGGTGGGGAGGCCTGAGCGCTACCAGTAAGGGGCCATGAGGTCGTGGGTGGCAAGGGGCCCAGGTGAACGTTAAGCTTATCTGTGCAGTGTGAGACTGACAGTGTGTGGTGTGAGGGAACTGTAGGTAGCATTGTGACAACTGAGGGTGGTTTCCACCCTAAATTACATTCAAGTTAGGGTGGGGCTCTTCTTCATGTTCATAGAATTCCTTGGGCAAATTTATCTGGATACCATACACTCTGTGAGAATGGGGACCATGCTTGCTTCATTTGCTTCCTCAGCCACCAGCCTAATATGCCTGACGTAACACTTGTTGATTGAATGAATGAGTGCGTGGACCCTTAAGCCTGCTGTGAATCCAGGGACCTGAGGATGTACTCCAAATTTATATGGCTCACAAATAATTTGAATGTAAGAGTTCCTTCATGGGATAGTAGCTCGTCTTTGAAGGTGCATGCAGAATGTTTAGACTCCTTTCAGACTTGTCACTGCTGAGATAACTAATCTTGGAGATGCACAGGCCAGAATCAGTGGGTTGGTGGGCAGGACCTTAAAGGAGTGATCTGGACCACAGAGGTCCCTGAGGATCATTTCTGTGGGGATAGCTGGGGAAAAAGTGAACATGGATTTTATTCTTCTAGATAACATACGGAAGAGGAAATGAAGTGTAAAGAGGTTAAAAACCAGCTCGAGTTCACATCATTAGGAAGTGTCAGATTATGGGGAGGTTGTAAAGGGAGAGCAGCGGCTCACAGATGGCAAGGGAAAAGTTACGTTTGCTAACAGGCTCAGCCAGTTACAGCTGACAGCACTGTTCCTCACCTCCAGCTCTCCTCACTTGACAGGGGAGACTACTACGGCTCAGGAAGATGATGTGAATTTCCAAAAGTCTCACAGTTACCTTATGGAAGAGTCAGCACTAGAACCCAGACTTCCCGACTCCTGTTGTGCTACTTAGGAAAGAAAGCAGCTAGAAACTCTCAGGAGGTTTGACTAATGTTCATAGAATGGTGCAATGAACAGTGTGTAGGTTTGAGGTCAGGCCTGGCTGTGGTCAAATTCTATTTTCTACCACCCACAGCCCTAGGATAGTATGTAGGAAAAGAAAATTCACTGACATTTAATTTTATGTGCTCACATTCTGTTCTACCACTTATAGCCCTGGGATAGTAGGTAGAAGAAAATTCATTGATACTTAATTTTATCATCTATGAAATTATTTTTCTGCCTCATGTAATGATGAAACAGTATGGTACATAATAAAGCACTGAGTTTTACATTCAAAGGGACCAATTATAGGAACATAAAGTTTTCTCTACCAGTTCCAACAACTTCTTTGACAAGAACCCTCAAGAGCTGGCATCTAAGAGACTGAGATTGAGAAACACTGATCATCCACAAGTGACTTCTCAGTTCCCTCTAAATTACTCTTTATAGCTTTAACAATTTCTGAAAGGGAGAAGTATATTGGATAGTAAAACATGGGAAGTTGTTCAACATTAGCCGTGGTCAAACAAATATAAATTTTAAAAAGTCAGATGAAATTTAGCCAAAAATAAATCCTGATATCCATTACTAGCTAGGGTGAAAGAGGTAACCTCCATTTTGGTGTTAGTTATGTAAATTGGGGACTGTCTTTTTGGTGAGAGATATCAAAAGTCTTTATAATATCTATACCTCATTGTTTAGTATATACATCTGAGAAATTATCCTAGGGACCTAGAGATGACTTAGTGCATGATTAAGTTTTCTGTGGTATTAGAAAAAAAATGGACTTGTTATTAGATACATCTACTTGACAGAATAATAGGCAATCATTAAAAACAGTGCATTATAATGATATGGGAAACATTTAAGTTATATTGATCAGGATAATATATAAACATACGGTGTGATATGTGTTATGGTGTGATAATATATAACATCTATAGATGGAAGAAAGGATAAAAGAAAAATACATTAGAAAGTTAGTAAGTTTTTCTTTTTGGATGGTACTACTCAATAATTTTTTCTCCTCCTTTAAATATTTTCTAAACTCTGTCTTATCACCATAGGTTATGTTTGTAATTACTTTCCCCTCCTTTTCCTAAGAAGATCCGCTGATACCCAGCTTAGGCAAAACCCTGGAGCTAGCAACTTTGTCTTTCCTTCTGTTCCTTTTGTCTGCTCTGTGTCTGAGTAATCTGGGTTTTGAAGGACACAATGGTATAGGAGAGAAGGACAGACTGGGGAGTTAGAAGACTCCCACAGACTGGGATCTGTGTTCAGTCTCCGACAACCTAACTTCTGAGTTGGGTTTGCTCTTTAATACCTCTAGGGCAAAATGTTAGCATCTGAAAGTCAAAGATCTTTGCACCAGCTTATATAAAAAACCCCATCCTTAATAGCTTTTTAGCAAGAAAAAAGGTACTCTATAGTTCATAAATGGATAAAATTCCTTATTTGGCTTTTGAACTCAGGTCACTTAGGTTTGTGGGAATTTTCCAAATCAGAGAAGAGATTATGAAACATTTTTTTTCCCCTGCAGGAACTTTCTTTAATCCTGTCTAGGCATTCAACATACGCATCATTCAGAACAGCGGAAGGAGGACCAGATGATGCAGAAGGAAGGACCAGATGACATGTTATAAGAATACTATTGGTTCTGTTAATTTACCATGTTAGAATGTAAGTAATTCTGATAAGAAGCTCTCGACCTCCTTGGATCCAGGTATTGTACGTTTCCTATATTATTTGGTTTTATTTTTTTATTCATTCAACACATAGTCATTGACTACTGTTCCAGGTCTGGCAATAATGACAATAGACACAAAGAATCTTCTTTCAAGACACTCTAAGTGTAGGGTGGGAAGGTGGAGGGAGACCAATACAACATAGTGTGTGCAAAGAGCTAGGGTAGAGATGCAATCTGGGTGCTGTAGGAATACAGTGAAAGTCCTTGTAATCTAGCCTGGGTTGGGGGAAGAGGCCATCTGCCTTGTGGAGATAGTAGCTGAGCCTATTTTTGGAGGATGTATGGGAGTAAGCCAGGAAAATTGGGAAAGATTGGAGGAATAGCATGTGGATGACAATGAGGTGTTGGTGAGCATGACTTGATCAGGGGATTGAGAGTAGTTTCATATGGTTAAAGCACATGGTAGTGGACAGGGATGGATAACATGGTAGGGCAGTAAGATCCAGGGACTTGCAATGAGACTAAAATGCTTAGATTTTTATCTTGAAGGTAAAAAGGAGCCATTGGAGGATTTGATTGAATGATTGAATTTTATGTGCAATACTAGATGCAGTGTGGATGATTGAGCAGGTGTCTGCATGAGATATGAGGCAGGAGAGAGGGATGACCTTGTTGGAGCAACCGTCAGATTATTTTGCTAATTGATCTCAGTCTAGTGCTGAGAACTATGGTTGGGGCATGATAGGTGCTCAAAATGTTTCTGGAATAAATAAATAAATGAATGAATGAAAGGATAGATGAATGTTAAGGTGTTGCAGACTCTGAGTCTGGAGTTCTCTCTTGTCCAGCAAGAGAGCAGATGTAGAATTGAGAGAGAGGCTAATGTCGCGGAGTGGACAAGAACCCCGAGTAAGGGTCCTTGCTCTGTTTTTATTAGTGTCAGAAGGCTTACACACGTGATGGATGTGCAGAAAAAGACAATGAATCCGTGAACATTAACTCGTGTGTTAGAGAAAGGAGGTTTCGAAGATACCTGGTGTTAGGGATGTGGGTCAATGCAAAACAAAATCCTGGCTTTGGGCAGATGGCTGTTTAAAGCAGGCACTAAGCACTGCCTACGGTTATCTTATCTTGCCTCAGGGATAAGACAGATAGAGCATGCTACCTCAGGGTCAAGAAGGCACCTTTCTTTTGCTAATTAGCTCCCCTTTGGGCAGCTTCTCCCTGCTGTGGTCTATAGCCCTGTTTACCTGTTTACCTATGTTAGTCCTTCCCTCCTGTGACAGCAGCTTTCTGCTTCTGTACTATGTTGGCGGTGCTTCCGCCCAGTTTTCCTAATCTTGGATGCTTTCATCTCGTGGCTTCCTAATCCTATGCCTTTGTTCTAAACTGGGGGTGCTTTCGCCCTGTTTACCTAATCTTGGATGCTTTCATCCTAAACCTTGTTAACCCATGGGTGCAAGCTCAGGAAATTCCTAAACTTATTCCCCCCAGTAAAGAACAAGACTTGATAAGGTGTGGTGACTAATTTTGCAATTATGAGGTGGACTAGTGAAGGGAGAAGTCAAGGATGACTCACTCCCGTGTTTGTAGCGGGTGGCGGAGGAAATGCGGAAGGGGGAGCAAGAGCTGAGTTGGGCTTGAGATGAGGAAGTCGGTGCCCGTGTGCATTGAGGAGTACAAATGGGAGTTGGAAGTGTAGCTCCAAAAAAGCAACTGTAAAAAAAAAAAAAAAAAATTAGAGGGATTATTTTCCCAGAAGTGGTTATTTTCAGTGAACTAAAATTTATATTATCCTTTTATCACAAAAAAACTTCCATGAAGATATTTTCAGTCAGAAAACAGAATTCATACTTATCGGTTAAAATGCAAGAGAGGTAATATTTCGGGAGTTGTTTATTTTATCTGCTATTTAACTTTGTACTCTGTCAAAATTATTAATTAGAAACGCAGAAAATGATTTTCATTATTAACAGGTTCTTTCTTTGGGATTCAGGATTTGGGATAATGCTATTCCACAAACACTGATTTCCCCCAACTTGAAAAAATTTCTTGAAAGAGGTAGTAATACATTTTTCTTGGGAAATCTCTTTTCACCCAAGTCCTTGCTCATGGATTCATGGATAGTCCACGAAACGTCACGGAATTTTTCATGCTGGGACTCTCGCAAAACTCTGAAGTGCAGAGAGTTTTGTTTGTGTTCTTTTTGATTGTCTACCTTGTCTCTGTTGGGGGCAACCTACTTATCATGATCACCATTATCTTCAGTCCCACCTTGGGCTCCCCTATGTACTTTTTCCTCTCATGTTTGTCCTTTATTGATACTTGCTATTCCTCATGTATGACCCCCAAACTCATTGCAGACTCCTTGTATGAGGGGAGAACCATCTCTTTTGAGGGCTGTCTGATTCAATTCTTTGTTGCCCATTTACTGGGAGGAACTGAAATCATTCTGCTCACGGTCATGGCCTATGACCGCTACATGGCCATCTGCAAGCCTCTGCACTACACGACCACCATGACCAAGCATCTCTGTGCCCTGCTGGTGGGGGTGGCTTGGCTGGGGGGCTTCCTGCATTCACTGGTTCAGCTCCTCCTGGTCCTTCAGCTGCCCTTCTGTGGGCCTAACGTGATCAATCACTTTGTCTGCGACCTGTACCCCTTGCTGGAGCTCGCCTGCACCGACACATATGTCATTGGCGTCCTGGTGGTGGCCAACAGTGGTGTGATCTGCCTGTTGAACTTCCTCATGCTGGCTGCCTCCTACATTGTCATCCTGCGTTCCTTGAGGTGCCACGGTGCCGAGGGGAGGCGCAAAGCCCTTTCCACCTGTGGGGCCCACTTCACTGTTGTTGCCCTGTTCTTTGTGCCTTGTATATTTATTTACATGCGGCCATCGTCTACTTTGTCCATGGACAAAATAGTGGCTGTGTTTTATTGTATTTTGACACCCATGTTCAACCCCCTGATTTATACACTGAGAAACGCAGAGGTGAAAAATGCCATGAAAAACCTGTGGAAAAAATGAGCAATTGTGTATAGAAGATACAGGTACTGTAAGGAAAGAAATAACGAGTCATTCTCAGTAAAAGTTCATATTTTCATGATGAGAGCTGAGAGACTATTAAAAATTTCCAGAATAAAACTGATTTGAATGTTTGAAATTATGTCTAGTGTATCCATGTCCTGTGATACTGGCCAGACAAATTATTATACACAACTTCAATTTCTTTTAAACAGTTTACACTGCATTGCGGAACATGGAAACACCAACTCTCCCTCACCTTTGAGATGGAGCCTTCATCAGCCTGGGCTAGTAAGAGTGTGATGAGTAGGACCCCTTGTTGGAGTGAAAAGTATGACCCCTGGTCCTCCAACTCTGCACATCAGAATATGATCAGAGTAGTTACTGATGGTTCACCTATGCCTGATTCTATCTACAATTTTTTTTTGAAATTTTACTAAAATGGAGTTTAATGTGATTTTATTCCATTTAAAAACATTCTGCTGTTTTTAAAAATGTTTGTTTATTTTGAGAGAGAGAGAGTTAGAACTTGAGTAGGGGAAGGGCAGAGAGAGAGGGAGACAGAGAATCCCAAGCAGGCTTTGTGCTCAAACCCATGAACCATGAGATCATAACCTGACCTGAAATCAAGAGTTGGACGCTTAACCAACTGAGCCACCCATGTTCCCCCTCCCATTTTGATACACTTACAAAATTGCCAGGAGTCCACAGCAGAAAAAAGGTCAAGACCAGCTTTATCTGGCATGTTCCAGACAGAGGATGCTCCACTGGGTGGGTCCTGGACAGAAGACCACAAGGCACAGACTGACTCTGGGGGACACTGGGAGGGGCTGAGCAGTCTTCAGTTGCCCCTGAGATGGACATTGTCCTCATAGTCTAATCTATATTCTCTCTCTATCTGCCGTGTGGATTCTTAGACAGTGGTCCAAATCTTTTATGCCATAAGTAGTTTTGAAGCGGCATCTTGGATAGCAACAGTTGAATGTCCTTTCTCTGAGAGTCCCTGTTTGCTTCTTTGGCTCTGAGAGAAGAGCCAAAGCAGGGGCCTTCTGGGCATCATTGGGGTCCATGAAGGGATGAGTTGGTTTTGGAACAATACCAGAAATAATCTATAGCTTGGGACTATGAGAATGCAGCAAATACAATTAGGAATTACTGAATTCAAATCCTGGAAGTGCACAGAATAGGTTTATACTAAAATGAACGTAACTATAGTATGTTGTGAAATTATGCAATAAATATCTAAATGTTGTGTACATGTGACCACACACACACACACACACACACATGCGCACGCACAAATAATTGAGCATTGGTTTGGTGCATCAGCTTAGAAGTAGGATCTCATATTCTCATAAGAAGTTGACATGGTTTTATTTTTAAAAATGAAGAAAATGTATTCACAGGGGCTGATTTACTTAGCCAGGAGTGAGCTGGAATTTAAATCCGTATCATTCTGCTTTCAAGTATGATCTTGCCAAAATGCACAGTGCTTTACTATCTACTGATCTTCCTCTGCATGTTTTATTTTGTGTTTCCTGCTTGTGAGTTTCTTGTTATCAACGTCCTTATTGTCAATCTCTGATATGAACTTACCCAAATTTATTTAAAATCTGAAGTCACTATCCAGTATATCATCCGGGAGGCTTTGATTCTCTCTAATCCACACGGTAAAGTGCTTTCTCCTGGTCACTCGTTACTGTGGGATGGCTTTGCTTTCCATTCGTATGTCTTAGAACTTGAACCTTTTGGGTCCTCTGGTCAGGTGACCCCCATATTCTGTTTGAGGGCTGCATTTTATTGATAACTCATTGCCGCCTACATTGGGTACATGTGGGAAGACCTCCAAGAGAACCTCTTCTCTTGTTGGTCAGACAAGTGGGCTAGAGAGTGAAGGGGTGGATACTTGTCTTTTTCTGTCTTCTTCTTTTTTTTTTTTTTTGTCTTCTGTTTTTTACTCTCCTAGACCCCAGACAATCCGATGGCAGAGAAGCAGTAACAAGGGTAATAATGGTGGTGTGACAGGTGCCTTAAACTCTCAGGGAGTGAAACTTTTTATTTGGCCATTGGAGCTGTGATCTCACGTGCCTGGAACAAATCCTTTTTATTCTCTCTGTCCTCCTGAATCTTGGCCATTGACACAGACTCCGTTGTGGGAAGTGTGTAGCACGGAGAAAAAAAAAAAAACTAAAGCCAAATTTCCAGGGCCAAAGGCACCAGGGAGATCAAGGAGAGGAAGGGCCCAAGACAGTCCTCTCATTAAGTTGTGTATGAATTCCAGGGCTCTCCGCCTTGAAGCTGCAAACCCGTGGATCTGAACTCAAGCAGCATACCAAGGTCTTTGAGACCAGCATTACAGGACAGACCACTACTCGAGTCCCAGACTGGCCACTGGGTGGCGTATATGTGGGACAGAGCTGAAGAACACTGCAATGGATTTGGTAACTGAACTGACATTGGAACCACAGCCCACAGAAGATGGGTTAGAAATTGGGACCTGAAACTAGCAAGGTTAACTGCCTGCTAAAATTAAAAAATCCAACATTCTCAATTTAAAAAAGATAGAGTATCATTACATGATATTCAAAATATCCATGATACAAGCTGAATTTGCCCAGTATATGGAGAAGCAGAAATCTCAACCTGCCAAGGGAAAAATACGACCAGCAGAGGCAATGATACAGATGTTGGAATTTTCAAAGACTTTAACCATTATAATCATGACCTATAAGTAAGGGCAGGCATACTGGAAACAGATGGAAAGATAGAAAGTGTCAGCAAAGAAATGGATATTATAAAAAAGAATGAAATTGAAAATGGAGAACCAAAAGATTCAGTGGCCAGAATAAAAAAAATCTCTGGCTGGGCTCAGTGGCACAGTAGAAATATAAAAGAAAGGTGAACTTGAAGGTAGATTGACAGAAATTATCTAGTCTGAACCACAGAGAGAAAAAAAAAAGATAAAAAATATTGGATAGAGTCTCAGGGCTAGTGAGACAATACCAAAATGTCTAACATCCATATTATTAGAGTCTCAGAAAAAGAGGAGAGACAATATGGTTTAGAAATACATTTAAAAAAATTTGGTGACATATATAAACTGATAGGTTCAGGAAGCTCAGCAAGTCTGAAACTGGACGACCTTAAAGAAAACCACCTGAGGGATGCCTGGGTGGCTTAGTCGGCTAAGCCGACTAACACAGCTTAGAAGTAGGAGCTCATATTCTCTCATATTCTCATAAGAAGTTGAGCTTGTGTTCATGAGTTTGAGTCCCGCGTTGGGCTCTATGATGACAGCTCAGAGCCTGGAGCCTACTTAGGATTCTGTGTCTCCCTCTCTCTCTCTGCCCCTCCCCCGCGTATTCTCTCTCTCTCTCTCTCTCTCTCTCTCTCTCTCTGAAAAATAAATATTAAAACAAAATGAAATCCACCTGAGACACATCATAATCAAACAAAAAACCAAGACAAAGATTATCTTTACATTATAAAGTGGAATACCTATGTAACCGTGAAGCAGTTCAGAAGTAGATTTTTAACTCTCCAGGATCCCTCATGTCTCTTTCCAATCCTACCTCTTTCTCTCCCTTGAAGGTCAACACTAATGTGACTTTTATGATAAAACTTCTTTTCTTTTTTAAAAATTTTTTTTAAATGTTTACTTATTTTTGAGACAGAGAGAGACAGAGCATGAATGGGGGACGGTCAGAGAGAGAGGGAGACACAGAATCCGAAGCAGGCTCCAGGCTCTGAGCTGTCAGCACAGAGCCTGACGTGGGGCCCGAACTCACGGACCATGAGATCATGACCTGAGGCGAAGTCGGACGCTTAACCGACTGAGCCACCAAGGCGCCCCTTCTTTGCTTTTCTTTATACTTTTTACATTTACCACCTATGTACCCGTCTCTAGATTGGCCTATTTGACATTTTAAATAAATGCAATCATACTGAATATAATCTTTTGTGTCTAAATTCTTTGGCTCACCATTGTGTTTGTGAGATTCCTGTTCTTATATCTGCCATTCACCTACTTTCATTCTGTTAGTCCATTGTATAAATATACCAACCTTTTTTTATACATTCTGTTAATTATGGACATTTGAGTTGTTAACACTTTTATGCTGTTACCAACAGGTCTCTTGACATTCTTGGTGATGTATCTTCCGGCGTATGGCTACATAACTTTCTCTTGGGTTTATACCTAGGAATAGGGCTTCTGGGTCATAGGTTATGTGTATATTTATGTTTATCCAATGTATACTTTGGAAAACTATTATACATGGTCACCAGCAGCATACGAGAGATACTGTTCCTCCATATTGACAACAAACACTCAGTATTGACTGTCCTTTTAATTTTAGGCACGTAGGGGAAGGATTGCAGTGGTATTTTATTGTGCTTCTGTGTCCTATTTGTCAGGTGATAAAAGAGGGGAACGCTACTCCCTAAGATGTTTACTGACCACTGGATGGCTTCTTTGCAGAAGTGCTGTTCCAGTCTCATGTGGTTGCTTTTATCTTATTGATTTGTAAGAGGTCTTTATATGTTCCCCATCAGTCCTAGTTCTCTGAGAAGCAGAAGCTAAGACAGAATCGATGTGCAAGAGATTTACTGGGTGAAACACTGGTGAGGGAAAGTGGGAGGGGCCGTCCAGAATGATGCAGCTCCCGCTGCTGTGAAAGAGAGCAGAGGGAAGGAAGGAAAGAAGTTCATGGACCGCAATGTAGCTCTAAGAGACAAGACCCAAGGAGTTCTTGACTTAAAACAAGAGTAGAGATTGGAAGCTGGGGAAGGGAGTTTTGAAGAAAGTGAGGTTTTATTAAAAATGTTTTTAATGTTTATTTTTGAGAGAGAGAGACAGAGGTTGAGCAGGGGAGGGGAAGAGAGAGAGAGACACAGAATCTGAAGCAGGCCCCAGGCTCTGAGCTGTCAGCACAGAGCCCAACGTGGGGCTTGAACCCACGAACGCTGAGATCATGAGCTGAAGTTGGACACTTAACCGACTGAGCCACCCAGGTGCCCCTTGTTTTATTTATTTAAAGTTTATTTATTTATCTTGAGAGAGGGAGAGAGTGTGTGTGCATGTGTGCCCCCCCCCCCCCACCATGAACAGGGGGAGAGAGGGAGAGATAATCCCAAGCAGCCTCCACACTGTCAGCAATGAGCTTGTTGCAGGGCTCAAACTCATGAATCATGAGATCATGACCTGAGCTGAGATCAAGGGTCAGATACTTAACCCACTGAGCCACCCGGGTGCCCCAAAGGTGAAGGTTTTAAATGGTCCTTGCGGAGAATTGGAAAAATGTGTCGATTACAGAAATAGAGTAGGATCCCTGGGTGATGTTGATGAGCCTTTCGAAGGTGGTTACATGGATTTATAGTGGACTAAATTCTCCCTGTGTTGTGACTCTTGATAGAAACTTTCAGGAAACTGGTTGGGGGAAGGCTTAGAATAGGATTCATTCAGCCCTGGGCAATTGCTGAGCACATGCCAAGCAGGCAAGGGTGCTGGGAAGGCAAACGTTTACAAAATGTTATGGAGGAAAACTTGCCCCACACGTCAGTTAAGTATTCTACATGTGCATCTCTGTCAGTATTTACCAGCATTAAAAATATATAAAATGAACCCAACAGTTGCATTTATTTGATTTTGATTTGGTGATTCTATTTGTTTATGCCCCTGCTTTGTTTTGCAGGAGGCTACTGCTCCATGTAAATATAAGTTCCATGCTGCCAAGGACTGTGTCTGTCTCACTCACCAGGGTACTCCTGACATTTAGCAAAGTACTATCTGTTATTAAGTGGGCCTGGAAAAAAATCCTTATTGAATGATTGAAATGGCAGAGGTACAATTCTGATTCATGTCACTTTGGTCTTTTGGCACACCACGCAGGAGAGGGATGGATGAAGGACAGTGATACTCTTCTGTCAGCTTTAAGGGAGGAGATGAAAGGCCCCCCCTTCTGAGCACAGAAGATGCTCAGTAAATGCTGTTGATTCTTGTTGGTGCTGTTCAGCCAGCAATTTCTCTAAAGACGCTGACCCTCCAGTGTCAGTTCCTGAAATACCCTAACTCCCCTTTCCTCCTGACAATTTATAGTTTCTCTGTTGAGACACTAGAAGGATACTGGGCACTTGTAAGAGGCACAATAGAAGCCACTTCCTTGTGAGACCGAAACTGTAGTCGGGGGACTAATTAAATGATGGTGTCAACGTTGTTCTGACCTGTGAACGAGGCACAAACTCCAGTGAGTGATCCCCATGAGGGAGAATTAGTCTCTCCTAGAGAGGCAGAAAGCACATGGCACTGACTGTCCCTGTGCTGTCACTCCCAATTCCCTTATAAAAACCCTGTCCAGTGGAAGGAAAAAGCTTTTCTCGGAGGCTGTGCTGGTGAATATCCTTAGCAGAAAGCAGAGCTAATGAACCGGTTACTCTGTCTAAAGAAGGCAGACAATGGAAAGTGGTGGTTGCATTGGAAAGGGCATAGGCTGGGGTGAGGTGTGACCTGGGTTCCAGCCACACCTCTGTCATGGGTCACCCATGTGACCTTGGCTCAGTGCATCTATATCTAAGATCTCTCTGAGTCTGAAATTCACCATCTTTAAAATAGAGAATTGGAAACGATGATTTTGAATCCCATCAGGTTCTTAAGCAGACAAAAGGGAAATGGATGACAAAACAATTCCAGCTTCTTGTAAATGAATGACCATCATTTGTGTTTTCACTTCGTACTATTGTAAGAAACCTTCAGGGGCGCCTGGGTGGCTCAGTTGGTTGAGTGTCTGACTTTGGCTCAGGTCATGATGTCACAGCTTGTGAGTTCAAGCCCCGCATCTGGCTCTATGCTGTCAGCTCAGAGCCGGCTTCAGATCCTCAGCCTTTCCCCCTGCCCCACCCCCCACATCTCAAAAATAAATAAACATTAAAAAAAAAAAAAGAAACCTTCAGCTCAGATGAGTTTCGGTAATTGATAGCACCTGCTTCGTCTGTGCTTTGCCTCAATGTATAAAACCTTCTAATCTCATCCAGCAGTTTAATCACATGAAACAGTGAAATTTGGGATGATACATTGGAGCTGATCTGGATGATCCTTTAAGAACTCTTCCAGATCCACCTTTCTGTGATGTTAGGAGGTAAAAACAAAGCACAACACAACACCTGGAGACCTGTTGTTGTCCTCAGATCCAGTCAATGTAAGTTTTCTGTAATCTGTTTTTGAAAACTAAAGAAAAATGCAACTCAAAACTGTGGTGGGATAATTTTACTAAAATTCTCATTACTTTCCACACAATAATTTTGTTTCTCATGGATAACTCAAACAGGAGACTTTTTTTTTTCTGGCTAGCTTTTTAACAAATAATTTATTTTGTATTCCCACAAATTGCAGAGAAGAATCAGCTTAACATTTTTATTTTTGGGCTGAATTCTGTGCTATTCATACCAATTTGCATTTTCTCTATTGTGTTCTGTATGGGGATCAGTATTAGCTCATTTTTAAAATATTTATAATATTATAGTTTTGAATATAATTAGCTATATTCAATATAACTAATTTAGTTTTGAACGTATCCACTTAGGTCCTTGGGTATTTAAGCCACATAATGAGTTTGTTGTCCATGGTGTTAATGATGGTGATTTTAGAGATGCCATTTTTGAATGTATATTGCATCCAGGCTCTGTACAAACACCCGGCATGCCCTGTTATCATTTACTGCTCTCTGCAACCTCAAGGTATAGCAGTTCTTTTGTTTTCATTTTATTTTTATCTATTTATTAAATTTTTAAAATGTTTATTTATTTATTTTTTTAACGTTTTATTTATTTTTGAGACAGGGAGAGACAGAGCATGAACAGGGGAGGGTCAGAGAGAGGGAGACACAGAATCTGAAACAGGCTCCAGGCTCCGAGCTGTCAGCACAGAGCCCGACGCGGGGCTCGAACTCACAGACCGCGAGATCACGACCTGAGCCGAAGTGCGCCGCTCAACCGACTGAGTCATCCAGGCGCCCCTAAAATGTTTATTTTTAAGAGAGAGAGAGAGAGAGAGAGCGAGCGCCTGAGTGGAGGAGGGGCAGAGAGAGAGGGAGAGAGTGAATCCAAAGCAAACTCCAGGCTCTGAGCTGTCAGCACAGAGCCTGACGCGGGCTTCGAACCCGCAAACTGTGAGATCATCACCTGAGCCAAAGTTGGACACTTAACTGACTGAGCTACCCAGGCGCTCCCATTTTCATTTTATAAATAAGAAGATTGAGGCTTTGAGAAGTTGTTCCCAGAGGAAGGCAGAGGAAGGATTCACACCCAGATAAGCCTCCGTGACAGTATAGTGCGGTGAAGCCCATAGCATCTATATAGTAAGACTGCCTGGGTGCAAGCCCCAGCTCGGCCACTTCCTAGCTGAGCATGCTTCTGTGGGTTGCTCATATGTGTTTCACTTTCTTCCTCTGCAAAAGGGGGATGAAAACAGCAGTCTACTTCAAGGGGATAATGTGAGAATTAAACGAGCTGATATACGTAAAGCACTTAGGAACGTGCTTGGCAAAAACTGCATGCGACCCAGGGATTTGCTCTTATCACCCCTGTCTGTGTTCTTGGCCATCACGTTTTACTCTGAAAAGGTCCCCATTTGACTCGTCACTTACAGAAGCAACTTTGCCTTCTTGAACTAAAACTGGGAGAGAGAAAAGGAGGGGGCAGCTTCCAGATCAACCCAGGAATCTACTCCCCAGTATTTCTTATATCTCGTATATCTGGGTGTCTCTTCCTCTGACACTTAAACGTTCTCCCTTAATTCTTATCATACTGAACATCAGGTTTCCAGCAAGTTGGAAGATTTAGCTACTTTAAGGAGGCCTATGTTTCCAGGAGAGTAATAGATTGCTGGTGGGTAGGCTTAGTGTCAGTTTTTTGTTTAAAATTTTTTATAAATGTTTATTTTTGAGAGAGAGAGAGAGAGAGAGAGAGAGAATAAGTGGGGGGTGAGGGGCAGAGAGAGAGGGAGACACAGAATCCGAAGCAGGCTCCAGGATCTGAGCTGTCAGCACAGAGCCCTATGTGGGGCTCAAACCCACGAACCACGAGATCATGACCTAAGGCAAAGTTGGACGCTTAACTGACTGAGCCACCCAGGTGCCCCAGGTTTTTGTTTAAAACCAGGGTAGGCATAGGCATTTTCTTACTATCACTAAGAGAAGAAAGGGTGAGTAGGAATATTCTACCTTGTAGCTGGTTAAGAGGGAGCATCTGTTCTTCCTGCCCCTGGAGCTTCCTTTAATGAATAGGCAGATACTCATTACTTAATAGAATCTTCCACAGATGCTCAACAAACTTTTACTTTAAAGGAAGTCCTTCCTACAGATGCGGAAGGACTAGTAGCTTTTAACGAGAAGGATTTCACTGAGCCCAGGGAAAGCAAAACCAGAAGCATATAAAACGTGTAAAGCAAGGGGGCAAGAGTAATTTAAGTTTGGCCTCCTGGACATGATGCTGCCCACAGCACAGGTTCTGAGTGGGAGGGGTGAGCAGGGAAAGAACCAGGTAGTTGGGGAGGTCTTCAGCTGCAGCCAATCAGCTTGTCTCAGATTTGCTTCTGTTTTACATCGGTTTGTGTTGCCATCAGAAACACTGACAGAAAGTGTAGCAAGCTTCATTGAAAAGTTCAAGAAGAAAGACTGAATTCAAAGGATGTGGACTAAACATGCAGAGTTTTCAGGAGATCCTAAATGTTCATGGTTTTCTCAGGTGCCATTGCATCTATGTGGAACCATCCTGAAAATTGTCAGAGGCATACTCTAGTGGAAAATCAAGGTCTGCCAAATGTTCAGTTTTAGCAGTAATGAAACTAATATTTAGTTGTTTTCACGTAAGAACTTAGAAATCTACTGCCCAGTGATGCAAAAGTCAACAATAGACATATGCTCATATTTTGTGGTTAACAAAGTGAATTGATACAAAAATATTGGAATGGAAAGAGTTAAGAGGGACAAAGGGAAGCGAGTGTGTCTGAAGAAAATCTGGCAGCACCTTCCCCCACCCTGTTCTCTTAGTTCTCTTATGGTTGTGTTTTTCTCTTGACTTTATAGGCAATACCGTACCTGCATTCTCATTGTCCTTGGGCTATATGGAAATGCCACACAATATCACAGAGTTTTTCATGCTGGGACTCTCACAGAAGCCAGAGATACAGAGAGTCCTCTTTGTGGTTTTTTTGATCATCTATGTGGTCACCATGTGTGACAACATGCTCATTGTGGTCACCATTACCTCCAGTCCCACCCTGGCTTCCCCCATGTATTTTTTCTTGGCCAATCTGTCCTTTATTGATACCTGTTATTCTTCCTCTATGGCCCCTAAACTCATTGCAGACTCCTTGTGTGAGGGGAGAGCCATCTCTTTTGAGGGTTGCATGGCTCAGCTCTTTGGGGCCCATTTCTTGGGAGGTGTTGAGATTATTCTGCTCACGGTCATGGCCTATGACCGCTACGTGGCCATCTGCGAGCCTCTGCACTACACGACCACCATGACCAAGCATCTCTGTGCCCTGCTGGTGGGGGTGGCTTGGCTGGGGGGCTTCCTGCATTCACTGGTTCAGCTCCTCCTGGTCCTTCAGCTGCCCTTCTGTGGGCCTAACGTGATCAATCACTTTGTCTGCGACCTGTACCCCTTGCTGGAGCTCGCCTGCACCGACACATATGTCATTGGCGTCCTGGTGGTGGCCAACAGTGGTGTGATCTGCCTGTTGAACTTCCTCATGCTGGCTGCCTCCTACATTGTCATCCTGCGTTCCTTGAGGTGCCACGGTGCCGAGGGGAGGCGCAAAGCCCTCTCCACCTGTGGGGCCCACTTCACTGTTGTTGCCCTGTTCTTTGTGCCCTGTATATTTACTTATATGTGGCCATCGTCTACTTGGTCCATGGACAAAAACATGGCAGTATTTTATGGTATTCTGACGCCTATGCTGAATCCACTCATTTACACCCTGAGAAATGAAGATGTAAAAAATGCCATGAGAAAGCTCTTCATTCAGTAAGAAACTACATGTATGTAATGAGTGGTAAAGCAGGAAGTAGAAATGACTTTATTTCTGTAAGTGTAACAAACCAAAACTCCTTCTGACTACTGAATATCACCTTATTCCGTTATGTCTATCTGTTCATCTTCATAGGCTTTTAGGGTTTAGTCTTTTTACCTGAATTGCATAGTTTGGTTATAAAACAACGGTATAAGACGTATGTGGCATGAATCATTATTATCCCTGTTTTAGAAATGAAGAAACTTTGTCTCTTGATGCGATTGGTTAATCAAGGTTATCTGGCTGTGAAGTACCTAAGCCAATACCCCAAATCGGTTGTTTTTGGTCCATCATTCAGCTCTTTCACTAGCGATCCATGGTATATCATTCCACTCTGTGTGATAATGGAGCTGTAGAAATGCGAGGCAAAATACAATGTAAGGCAAATAACTTCTTGCTGAGCTGTGGCTAGCAGTCTGTATGCATCCAGGCAGGCTTCTCTTCCTTCTTATCACCCTGTATGACATCCCTGGCATAGCTGCTGTTCTAGAAGACCTTCGCTCTGGAGACAGATCAACCTGAGTTTCTGTCCTATTTCCCGTTCTTACTTGTGGCATGACCTTGAGAAAGTGACTAAATATCTAGCAGCCTCTGATGCCTGTCTTTAAAATAAAGATATAGATAATACATATCTAAAGTGTTACTGTGAGAATTAAATTAGAAAATCGATGTCAAATTCAGAATCCAGTTTCTGGCACATATTCCCACAACGTTTTATTTTATATGTTCCTCAACCTTTCCCTAATCTTCCATACAGAGGCTGCCTTCCTTCACTTTTCTATCTCTACTAGGTGTGAAGATAATGCTGTGCTTAGAGTAGATGACTTTGTTTTTGGCCAGTGATTATTTTTCCTAACTCCCTGTTTCAGATTCCAAGGGATGCTGGGGTTCTGGAATCTGAAATGTACATCCGTGTTTGCTCTGTTCTTTTCCTAGTTTTATGAACTCTGACGAGACCCTTTCTCAGGCTTCATTCTTTTTTTTTTTTTTTTTTTAATTTTTTTTTCAATGTTTATTTATTTTTGGGACAGAGAGAGACAGAGCATGAACGGGGGAGGGACAGAGAGAGAGGGAGACACAGAATCGGAAACAGGCTCCAGGCTCCGAGCCATCAGCCCAGAGCCTGACGCGGGGCTCGAACTCACGGACCGCGAGATCGTGACCTGGCTGAAGTCGGACGCTTAACCGACTGCGCCACCCAGGCGCCCCTCAGGCTTCATTCTTTAAGAGTGTAGGCTCTCATAATTTCCAAAATGCTTTTGTTTCACATTATGTAATTCACCGTGCTGCAACATACCCACTTTTTATGCTTGTACCAAAAAAGAAACTAGAAGTTAATATGAAAGTTTGTCTACTATAAGTATGCACAATTAGTCTCCAAGAACTGATTCAGGAGCTCATTAGGAAATAGTTATTGCTTTACCCTCAAACCTCTATGTCTCACAAAAATAACAGTTGCCGAGTTCTTAGGGAAAATAAATGCTGCCTTCTTTCATTTTGTCCCATTCTGCTGGTCTAGTTAAAAAATTACGTATAATGAGGGGTGCCTGGGTGGCTCAGGTCCGGCTTCGGCTCAGGTCATGATTTCGTGGTTTGTGGGTTTGAGCCCCGCATTGGGTTCTGTGCTGACAGCAGAAAGCTCAGAGCCTGTTTCAGATTCTGTGTCTCCCTCTCTCTCTGCCCCTCTCCTGCTCATGCTCTGTCTCTCTCTGTCTCTCAACAATAAATAAATGTTAAAAAAAATTTAAAAAACTAGGTATAACGAGACCTTGAATTTTATACCTATTCATTTCTGCTGTTAAGATAATAAAAGTATGATTGAGCCTGTATTCCAATTAGCTAATAAATATGAAACCATGGTGAGGGTCACTAAAAACAGCCTATTGTTTTTTCGAATTTGCCACAATTTTATCTAAAGGAGACTTTCTAGAAAAGCATACTTACTTCAGTTGAAATTTGATAAGCACCTTTTAGTACAGTTACCAACTAGCATAATGAACTGATCCAAGTGCTCCCCCCACTTTTTTTTAATCCCTTGTTTTTATTGTCTGAGTCATGATTAATAATGGCCCAACCAACTTACAAGTGCTGCTTATTTCTGAAAACATTTCAACTTGCTAGAATAAATACATGAATAAATATCACCAGAAGTTTTCTATATGATTTCAAAATTATAACTAATCTTGTTCACAAAGGTAGCGGTGTCTCCATCTTGGAGTCTATGATAAAACCTCTTTCTCCCCAAATACATATTTATTTTAAAATTCAGAATGTAGGAAAACAAAGGTGAACAATACACACATGTGCACACACACACACACACACACACACACACACACGTGCATGTGTAAATCCATCTATAAGACATTACCCAGTGAGAGTTGCCATCAGTGTTTTGGTAGATATCCTGGTTGTCAGCTTTTCCTCCTCCTCCACCTCCTCCCTCCAGTCTTCTATTAACTTGGTTAAGCCTCTTCCATCCTAAAGCGTACCCTCTGGGGCTAAATGATTTCTTTGTTCACTTATAAGCCATCTTAAACTTTTCGGATCCTTGGTTTCCATGTCCAAGAGTAAGCATTTTAATCCTTAGTGCATGCCCTTGTGAAAGTACCATGTGCGTGAAGACCACAGCACCTGACAGGTTGATAGGCATCTAATAAATGATGGTGCCCCTGCCAGCGGGCAGCAGAAGAAGAAAGGCTGGGGCTAGTATAAGCTTCCAAATTTTAAGTACTGTTGAAAATATCCATGTGGTGTCAAAACAGAACTGCATGTGAGATTTTATTCCACAGCTTATTGTTAGTACTGGCAAGCTACTTAAAAAAGTAGTATTTTGGGGGCGCCTGGGTGGCTCAGTCGGTTGAGTGTCCGACATTGGCTCAGGTCATGATCTCAGAGTCTGTGAGTTCGAGCCCCGCAGTGGGCTCTGTGCTGATGGCTCAGAGCCTGGAGCCTGCTTCCGATTCTGTGTCTCCCTCTCTCTCTGCCCCTTCCCTGCTCATGCTGTGTCTCTCTCTGTCTCAAAAATAAATAAAAACATTAAGAAAAAAAAAGTAGTATTTTGGGGCCCTTGGGTGGCTCAGTTGGTTGAGCGTTCACTCTTGATTTTGGCTCCAACCCTTTGTTTCCTAATTCATGAAACAGGGAAATCAGGTCATGATCTCATGGTTTGTGAGTTCAAGCCCTGCCACGGAGCCTGCTTGGGATTCTCTTTCACTCTCTCTCTCTCTCTCTCAAAATAGACAAAATAAAAATAACAATCATAATAAAAAGTAAAAAGTAACAGGTAAAATTAATTAAAAAATAGTTTGTCACCTCTTGAACTTTCTTCCCTCAGTGAAGTTTTTCCTTTTTAATAGATGACAGCAGGATGAGTACATATTCATATCAAACATATTTACTATTTTTTATCTATTAGAGGAAAGTACTACTATATAAGGCACAAGCCACTCCTTTATGTACAGACTATTGCAGATGGAGGAAAAAATAATTGCAAAGAAATTTCCTGTTATGTGGGAATCAAAACACTCATGCGGTTACAAATTATTGACCAGTGCTTAGCTGGTTCTTTGTGGACTCGTACATTTTCAGCCTGGCCTATCTATGAAGGCAAGTCCACTTTCAAAAGAGTTCAAACAATGGAGGCCAAATGGTTTCAAGAAGAAAATTCCAAATATTAGAATAAAAATTTTAGTTTGTTGTCTGGTTATGTTAAAGAGATACAAAATGGCTTTGGTAACACACAGAGGCTGTGGGTCAGACAGGCTTAGATATGAATTCTGATTCAAGCAAATTTTATTTATTTATTTATTTATTTATTTATTTATTTATTTATTTATTTATTTTTATTTTTTAATTATTTTTAATGTTTTATTTATTTATTTATTTTTTTAAAATTTTTTTTCAACGTTTTTATTTATTTTTGGGACAGAGAGAGACAGAGCATGAACGGGGGAGGGGCAGAGAGAGAGGGAGACACAGAATCGGAAACAGGCTCCAGGCTCCCAGCCACCAGCCCAGAGCCCGACGCGGGGCTCGAACTCACGGACCGCGAGATCGTGACCTGGCTGAAGTCGGACGCTTAACCGACTGCGACACCCAGGCGCCCCTTTAATGTTTTATTTTTGAGACAGAGACAGAGCGTGAGGAGGGGTGGGGCAGAGAGAGAGAGGGAGACACAGAATCCGAAGCAGGCTCCAGGCTCTGAGCTGTCAGCACAGAGCCCGATGTGGGGCTCGAACTCACAAACCGCCAGATCATGACCTGAGCCGAAGTCGGATGCTCAACTGACTGAGCCACCCAGGCGCCCCGTATTCAAGCAAATTTTAGCTAATTGATCTCGAGCTATATAATTACCCTCTCCAACCCATTGCTTCCTAATTCATGAAACAGGGAAATCATTGCCGTTACAGGGCTGGAGTGAGAATTGAATAACAAAATGTGAATACAAAACACTTTGCACCTAGTAAGCAGTCAAAATGGAAAAATCTGTCACAATTATATACTAGAATTGTTTTATTGCTGTTCACACCATCCTGTGGGTAGGGTCACCATTGTGTTCAAATTATGAATTGTTTCAAAAGAGGGAAGTCCCACAATTTGAGGGCTAAAATAAATTGACAAAAGAAAGAATGGCAGAAATTTGTTGCCTCCAAAACATAAAATGAGTCCTTAGGTCAGGATGTTATTCACAGAAGGTGCTCAACAAACATAAGCTGTCATCACCATCATCCTCATGAGAATCGTCCTCCTTATTTTTACTTGTTCCTATTCCATCCCATCTTTCTTGGGAATGACAGCTAGATCTTTAAAAGAGAAGTTTGACATTTTAAACATACCTATTTCTTGCATATATTTACAAGTTGGTCACTCACAGGAAACTATGGCAAACATCTGTTTTTTATAATTTACTATTGAAGAATAACTGAAATACAATGTTATATTAGTTTCAGGTATACAACAGGGATTCAACAGTTCTGTACATTACTCAGTGCTCACCACAGTAAGCGTGGTCACCATCTGTCACCATACAACAGTATTGCAATATTATTGATTATATTCCTATGCTGTACTTTTCATCCCCTTGACTTATTTATAACTGGAGGTTTGTACCTTTTATCCCCTGTACCTATATCACCCTTCCCCCACCCATCTCCCTTCTGGCAACTACCACTTTGTTTTCTTAAGAGTCTGCTTGTTTCTGGGCACTTGGGTGCCTCATTTTGTTAAGTGTCTGACTCTTGATTTCAGCTCTGGTCATGATCTCACAGTTTGTGGGTTTGAGCCCTGCATCAGGCTCTGCAGTGACAGTGAGGAGCCTGCTTGGGATTCCTTGTCTCCCTCTCTTTCTGCCCCTCTCTCACTCACGCATGCTCTCTCTCAAAAATAAATAAATTTTTGAAAGAGTCTGCTTGTTTGTTTTGGAAAAACATTTTTTAAAGGCCTGCATATAGAGTGAGATCTGACCTGATATAAAGTTCTGAGAACATGAGAAATGTCAGCATCACACGATATTCGAATCCCTGATTGTGAAATCACCTTCTGAGGTCAAGTTTCTGAGCTCTTCCTTGGGCATCGCAAGCTCTGTACAGAGATAGGTCTGTTGGTCACTGCCGCTGGGCTCTCCCTTCTCTGTTTTTCAGAGCACAGGGTCCCTCATTAGTGAGAGCATTTGAAATAAGTTCTGCTCAGGCATCTCACAATCGCTCCAACCGGCTCCCCTATTTGTAACCGCAGAGATGTTTAAGGGCATTTTTATTCCAGAATAGGGAGTCGGTGGTGGGCTAGCTTCTAGTGTCCAGAGATCCTCACCGGTCCTGTTAGTTTCCTTGCTGGGATGGTAACTCACCATTATGCTGTCCCTACTCATATGTGGATGCCATTTATGACTTATTTTGAAGTAACGTGGGGCTGGGGCTGAAGTACAGATGTTTGGTCCTCCTGTGATCATGGTTGGTGAATGAAAGTGGCGGTGTTCTTGGGCTCTGGTGAGCAACTGTAGTCCCTGGCACACTTTCTGTGCTGGTGACATCTCTGAAGGCTGTAACCGTGTCTGAGCAATTTCACTAATTTTCAGCTGACTCTTTTTTTTTTTTCAACCGAAATCATTTAATGCTTACAATTTAAGAAAGTATGTAATGTTTTTTGTCCATTTTACAGGCCAAAAAAATCAGTAGAGAGATGAAGTAACTTGCTTCCATTTACAAGGCTAATTAACGCAGCAGACAAGATGAGAAATCAAGCCTATTTGATCTAAAGCTCTTAATCTTTGATTTCAAAGCATCTGACTATTTCTGAATCTCTCTTAGAATTTCATTATGTACATGTTATGAATTCTTTTCTATAATCTGGATCTGTGGTCATTGTTGTTCGGTTTCGCTACACAAAGTTGGTTCATATATCACTGGTAATTTCCTGCCACAGCTGTTCAAAGTCATCGTTTCCTTTGTCCACATCTAAAAGACAACTTTAGGGGCACCTGGGTGGCTCAGTCAGTTAAGTGTCTGACTTTGGCTCAGGTCATGATCTCAGAGTTCATGGGTTCGAGCCCCGCGTCGGGCTCTGCACTGACAGCTCCGAGCCTGGATCCTACTTCAGATTCTGTATCTCCCTCTTTCTCTTCCCTTCCTTCACTTGTGCTCTCTCTCAAAAATAAATAAACATGAAAAAAAACATGACTTTAATGTACAGGTAATTTCTGCCTTAACTCTACAGACTTGATCAATTATATTTCTTTTGCACCAGCCAATTTTTCCTCCAATTGTTTCTGCAGACAATTGTATATTACAGAAAATGGTGGCAATGTAATTTCTCAAAAGGTACCTTTGTGTGCCAGTATTCTCTTCTTGGGATTGTGATAAGTAAAGAGATTTTTATTGCTGTGGTGAGAGAACATCTCTGAACCTCTTAAATTTACTACGATAAGAAAAAGTATACTTGGATGAAAGTACTTGAAGACTCCCTGCTGTTGAATACTTTTTTTCACATGCAGTTTCTTTTTGTCTTTTAAACTAAAACTTCATTCTAGCTGTAGCACTGGGTGTAAAGAGCGTTCGGGACTATTGACACTGATCTGTTTCACACCTCCAATCAGGGCAACATTATGACTTCTGTGGCCTACTGGTAATTTTGTCCTCATGAGCCCTCCTCCTCCATTAAAAATATTAAAAATTATATTTTATAACTCCATTGATATAAAGATGACTATAGTCCAAGTTGGATTTGGATTACATTCATTGTTTCCTTATTTTAAAAGAAATTGAACATTTCAAAGGCTCCTAAAATTATTGTAGGCCCTAGGCACCATGCCTACTGTGTCTTAATGGGTATGTCGACCCTGCCCACGACATACGTGCTCCTGAAGAAATCTGATCCAGGCAGCAAAATTGACTGCCCCGAGTTTGATCAGGGAAATAAATCTCTATTTATTTAAGAAAGGGAATAAATGTCTATAAATCACCACTAGATATTTTTAGGTAAAGACTCTAATCACAAACTTCATTTATTGCTGTTTTTCATTATTTGCCCCCAGAGTTTCCTCATGACATTTTTCACTTCTGCATTTCTGAGGGTGTAGATTAAAGGGTTCAGCATGGGAGTGACTATCGTACAAAACACAGTCACAGCTTTGTCAGAGGGGAAGGAGGTCACGGGTCTCAGGTATAGGAACGAACAAGGTACAAAGAATAAGATGACAACGGTGACATGAGAGGCGCAGGTAGACAGGGCTTTGCGACGCCCTTCAGAGCTATGAGTCCTCAGTGAGTGCAGGATGACGACATAAGAAGCAACCAGCATAGAAAAGATGAGCAAACACAGTGATCCACTGTTGGCAGCAATCAGGGGCCCCAAAGTGCGAGTGTCTGTACAGGCTAGCTCCAGGAGAGGTATTAAATCACACATAAAATGGTCAATAACATTGGGGCCACAGAACGGTAACTGGGCCATGAACAAAATCTGGATTCCTCCATGAAGAAAGCCTAAAATCCCAGCCATTCCCACGAAGAAACCACAGACAGGTCGGCTCATGATGGTCATGTAATGCAAGGGCTTACAGATGGCTACATAGCGGTCATAGGCCATGACAATTAACAAGACGATCTCAGCTCCAGCGAAGAAATGTTCTGCAAAGAGCTGAGTCATGCAGCCATTGAAGGAGATGGTGGTGTTCTCAGAGATCAGGTCATAGATCATTTTGGGTGCTATGGAAGAAGAGTAGAAACCATCTATAATAGACAAGTAGGACAGGAAAAAGTACATGGGAGAACCCAGGGCTGGGCTGATGAAGATGGTGACGGAGATGAGCAGGTTACCTGCCAGTGTGATCAAGTAGGTGATTAACAACACAGCAAATAAGAATTTCTGCAGTTCTGGATTCTGGGTCAAGCCCAGCAAAATGAATTCTGTTACATTGCTCATCCTTTCCATGGATTCAGCTTGGGTTGTGAGCACATGGTCCATCTGGAGAGATCACAGAATTTCTGAGTAATATGTTTAATTCAGCACTAAAAGTTTCCATCACCTCTGTAGTCCTGGCCTCTGGGATTGATGGAACCACAGCTTCCACTCAGCCCTGCCACTTCGGAGACAGTTATAAAGAAGATTAGAAAGAGGTTAGATTTCTCTTATTCATATAAATTGAATATTAACAATATGTTACAAACACCAGAATAAAAGCAAAGTGTTAATATGTATGTTGACTTATGATGGACTTCCAAACTCTCTTTCTGGCTCTAAACCCTCACAGGTGGCTTTCTTTCTCTGTTTTTGGACAAAGTTTGTCAATAACAATTATTTTGAAATTATATTTGCCCAGTGGCACGAATATTTATAGATATATGGACACAATATTCTTTAAAAAGTCAACTGTATATCAGATAGGAAAGTGCCAAGCCTTACTATATCTGTACCAGCAGTGTTCTTTTAGGTATGATTCCTTTCTGTCAAATGAATGCACGTACACACAGAGAGCTGCAGATGGGGTTTTCCCTCTTCAAAATGCCAAGGAACTGTCTGCATAACAGCTCATTGAGCAGCATTTCCTCAGTAGCCCTGGATGTTGTATCTGGCTCCAAATGGCTATTACACAGTCACTCTTCCCACATCTTTGGATATAAATATACAATTGGTACAAAGTTCCCTTAAAAGTTCTCAATATTTCTTAAATGGATTTTCTGTGTAACTGGTCTTTCATTACATAAAAAAATGAGGCTCTGGATTGGATATATAATACCACTCACATTTTACAAATGGAATTAGATGAGTCATAAAGTTTCCCTGGATTTCCTATTGATGAGACAGAAATGTTAAGGTCGTCTAAGATAATACAATTTTTTTCTTTTGGCATAAGTTTAATCAATTAAGATAAATTTGAAATTTTCACTGCTAATTGGTGGAAAAAGTGGAATATATACAAGAATATATTCTTTTTTTTTTAATGATCTGTACATGGATTTTCAAAAGTGATTCCATGTTACAAAAGATCACAGGATATCTTATTCCTTCTCCCCCTCTTTTTCTCCTTTCTCAAATCCCTGCCAAAAAACATAACATATTTTTCCTCAAAACTTTCTGGACACAGAAACCAGCATCATGATCATTCAGCTTCAATAAAGGTGAGGAAGGATATCTTTATCTTTAGTTTTACAGAACGCTGTCTCTTTAGTTGTTTCTTCTCTACCCAGGGCTCCTATAGGTGGTAACTATGTGCCTAATCATTCTTAATTTAATTCACAAATTCTAACTTCAATGTGGCAACATGGAAGTCATGAAAAGGGGAAACAATTTCAAATAATCACATATAAAACCTACCGAAGCAATCTATTTCTACATACACGTTGACCACAATGTTGTTACAGTGACCTTAAAAGACTCTCAAAAGACACTTAAAAGACGTCTTAAAAGATGTCTTAAAAGACGCTCTCAAAAGTGCCTCGTCTGGCAGCATCACAGATCGTGTTTTCTACTGCTATTTTCATGTCATCAAGCTCAAATTCATTTTTAGAGAATAAGATTACCTTCAATTCAAAGAATCTAATTGTAAAACCTATTCAGTGAAAATAATTTGGCTTAATTAAGTTAACTCTCAAAATTTGGGGAAAAAGATTTAGTTATTACTGACCTGGATCTAGTTGAGTGTGAATTCCAGTTTTTAGATTGAAGTCAGTCATTGTTTTCTTCCCCTGGGGGCATAGCCCCCCAGCTGCAAATGCACTCTATAAACTAACAAGTGGGACACTGGAATTCTCTCTCTAGACAGCTCTTCCAGTCTTGGACATTTTCATTTATTTTCGTTCCCATTATCCATCTGAATTTACTCAGAAATGGGCTGTTTGAGTTAGGAAACTGCAGTGGCTCTAGATTTAATTTCTATTCACGTTCTTGGCCTCCTGTGGAAGTATAAACACATCTCCAAAACACATAAGTTTTTCAGATCTCAGAACTGTGTTCAGTCTGTATTAAAAACAATGGGAACAATGAAAAATTCTTCAAATCAGAAAAAGCGAGTGTATGAAACTATTAAATGTATAAGTGCATCAGATCCCGTTGATTGGATGTTGTTTTTTTCCCCAAATCCTGCCAAATTTATGTTTCCCAAGAAGTCCATGAACAGTGTGGTGAGAATTCCTTCTATTCCTGATTTAAGCTCTCCTTTTAACCCTAAGTGTGGGAACAGTGTCTCCCATATAGACCTTAAGTCTATTAGTTAACGTGCTTGGCTGTTGTCATTTACTTAAATCTCCTGTAATTCTTCATCGACTCTAGAGAAATATTTAAATAGACATTCACAATGGGCAGGATTTGGTAAGGCATTGACCTCTCAAGTCCTCAGAGGATTCGTAATTGGTCCTGTTGGAATCTTCGCTGGAAGCAAAGCATCCACAAACATCATTAGAGGCCAGTTTATTTTTGTATCTTTGTTTTATTTTATTTTTTCTCCAACTTTTTGTTTAAATTCTAGTCAGTTAACATACAGTGCAGTATTGGTTTCAGGAGTAGAATCCAGTGACTTATCACATATAACACCCAGTGCTCATCATAACAAGGTCCCTGCTTACTACACTTCACCCATCAAGCCCATCCTCCACCCACCTCCCTCCAGCAAGTCTCAGTTTGTTCTTTCATTTTCGATCTTTAAGGGTCTCTCACAGTTTGTTTACCTCTCTTCCCCCCACCACCATATGTTCATCTGTTTCTTAAATTCCACATATGAGTGAAATCATATGGTATCTTTCTTTCTCTGACTTACTAATTTCGCTCAGCATAATACACCCTAGTTCCCTCTACACCACTGCAAATGGCAAGGTTTCATTCTTTTGACGGCTGAGTAATACTCCATTATATGTATATGTGTGTGTGTGTGTGTGTGTGTGTGTGTGTGTGTGTTTATATATATATTTGTGTGTGGGGCGCCTGGGTGGCTCAGTCAGTTAAGCGGCCGACTTCGGCTCAGGTCATGATCTCGCGGTCCGTGAGTTCGAGCCCCGCGTCAGGCTCTGTGCTGACAGCTCAGAGCCTGGAGCCTGTTTCAGATTCTGTGTCTTCCTCTCTCTCTGCCCCTTCCCCATTCATGCTCTCTCTGTCTCAAAAATAAATAAACGTTAAAAAATATATATATATATATATTTGTGTGTGTGTGTGTGTATATATATATATATATATATATATATACATATATATATATACACACACACATATATGTATATATATATGGTGTATATATATGCCATATCTTCTTTATCCACTCATCAGTTGATGGACATTTGGGCTCTATCCATAGCTTTGCTATTGTTGACAGTGCTGCTATAACCATAGTGTTTCTGGCTGTAGTTTAGGATGAGAGTGATAAGGTAAGTTGGAAAGCTTCATGATAAAACTTTGTTCTTCATTTTGATATTGGTGAGCCTGGCACAGGATAGGGGATTGTTTTAGGCACAGATCGGAGTTCAGAGAATGGATTTCTCTCTGGAAACCTGACTGTTCTAACTAATATGGTTGTCCTAACAATGGAAATACCAATTTTCAAGGTTATGTGCCATGTTACCCTGGGAAACTGTGCCATTTTTAATTCTCAGCTACCAAAGATTGGGTAAAGATTGTCATGATGAGTTCAGGGGAATATAGCTTTTCTCTCTACCCCACACAGAAGGAATTGTGGAGATTTACAGTAAAGTATAGTGCCTCCACATGGTAGCCATTGAAAAAATCACACTTAGCCAAACATTATGTATAAAGACATTCAGAAGTAAAGGTTAGAAACACTATAAAAAGGAGGCTCCACTCTAATCTCTCCCTCAGCTTCTGAGGTGTTGAAGAGTTGGCTGAAATCCTGCACAGAATCACCTTTTAAAAAAATCAACCTTTACCTTCAAAGCAAGCTGATATGCTCCTGAAGTCCAGAACCAAAAAGGGAAGCAGTGCCTTTAGCTCTGTCCTCAGCAGCTACTTTTGTTCCTTTGTTTCCTGCCAACCTCACTCACAGTCTGTCCCTCTCCCTTGTTTTTTTTTTAATTGTGGTAAAATATACATAATATAAAAGTTGCCACTTTAACCATTTTCAAATGTACAGTTCAGTGGCAGTAAGTACATTCACACTCTTGGGCAAACATCGCCATCCACCATCTCCAGAACTTTTTCATCTTCCCACACTAAAAATCCATCTCCATTGATCAATCACTGCTCATTTCTTTCTTCCCTCAGCCCCTGGAAAAACGCTGTCTGCTTTCTGCTTCTATGAGTTGAACTATTTTAGATATTTCATGTAAACGGAATTAGGCAGTGTTCTATCACTGGTTTAGTTTACTTAGACTAATAACCTCAAGTTTCATCCTCAAGTTTCATTTGTCACAAATGACAGAATTTTGTTCCTTCTAAGGCTGAAAAGTATTCTATGCAGTATATCTCTACTACATTTCTTTTTTTTAAAGCATTGCCTCTGTTGATGGACCTTTAGGTTGTTTCCACATCTTAGCTATTGTGAACAATGCTGAAATGGACGTTGGGGTGCAAATAATTTCTTGAGATCCCGATTTCAGTATTTTTGGATAAATACCCAGAAGTGGGATTGCTGGATTATATGGTATTCTATTTTTAATTTTGTGAGAAACCTCCATACTGTTTTCCATAGTGACTCTGGCAATTTATATTCCTGTCAGCGAACAGAGGTTTTCTTTTCTTCATATCCTTGCCAATACTTGTTATCTCTTGTCTTTTTGACAATAGCCGTTTTAACAGGTGTGAAATGATATATCATTGTGATTTTGATTTGCTTTTCCCTGATGGTTAGCAATGTTGAGCATCTTTTCATTTGCTTATTGGCCATTTTTACAAATTCTTTGTGGTAATGTATATTCAAGTTCTTTGCCTTTTTAAAAATTGGGATATTTTTGCTATTGAGTTGTACAAATTCTTTGTATATATTTGACATTAACCCCTTATTAAATATATGGTTTGCAAATATTTTTTCCCTTACGTGGGTTGCCTTTTTACTTTTTTGTTCCCTTTGTTGTACAGAAGATTTTTGGTCTGCTGTGGTCCCATTTGTCTATTTTTTGCCTTTGTTGTCTGTTCTTTTGGTGTCATACCCAAGAAATCATTGCCCATCCCATGTTACAAAGATTTTCTGCTGTGTTTTCTTCTAAGAGTTTTATAGTTTTCGGTCTTTTGTTTAAGTCCATTTTGAGCTGACTTTTGTGAAGGTGTAAGATAAAGATTCAGTTTCCTTCTTTTGCAAGTGGTTATCCAGTTTCCCCAGCACCATTTATTAGGAAAACTGTTCTTCCCCCATTGTGTATTCTTGGCACCCATGTCGAAGATCAGTTGACCATGTGTATATGCATGGGTTTATTTGTAGGTTCTCTATTCTATTCCATTGGTCTCTATGTCTTTATGCCAGTACCATACTATTTTAATTACTATAGCTTTGTAATATAGTTTGTAATCAGGAAGTGTTGTGCTTCTGGCTTTGTTCTTCTTCTTTCTTTGTCTACTGTGGTTCCATATGAATTTTAGGATTGTTTTCTCTATTTCTGTGAAAAATTCCATTGGGATTTTGATAGAGATTGTACCAGTGCTTGATTGCTTTGGGTAGTATGGCATTTTGATGACACTGAATCTTATGATCCATGAACACAGGATGTCTTTCCGTTTATTTGCCTTTTTTTTGTTTTTACTTTCTTTCGTAAATGTTTTGTGGTTTTCAGTTTACAAATTTTAATCTTTTTAGTTAAGTTTATTCCCAAGTATTTTATTCTTTTTGATACATTTGTAAATGGAACTGTTTTTTTTTTTTTTTTTTTTTTTAGTTTCCTTTTTGGAAAATTCATTCTTAGTTTATAGAAACAACTGATTTTTGTATGTTGATTTCATATTCTGAGACTTTACTGAGTTTGTTAAATAGTTCTAACAGTTTTTGAGTGTGTGTGTGTGTGTGTGTGTGTGTAATATTTAGGCTTTTCTACATATAAGATCATGTCATCTAAAATTAGAAATAATTTTACTTCTTCCTTTCCAATTTGGATACCTTCTATTTCTTTTTCTTTCCTAATTGCTCTGGCTAGGACTTTCAGTATTATGTTGAATAAAATTGGTGAGAGGGAGTCTTTTTTGTTCCCAGTGTTAGAGGAAAATCTTGTAGTCGTTCACTTGTTGAAGAAAGAAGTTGTTCACTTGTTGAGTATGATGTTTCCTGTGGGCTTGTCATATGTAGCCTTTATTATGTTGAGATAATTTCTTTTTAATCTTGGTTTATTGAGACTTTTATAATAAAAGGGGATTAATTTTGTCAGATGCTTTTTTTTTTGCATCTGTTAACATGATCATATAATTTTTATCCTTCATTCTGTTAATGTGCTGTGTGTCATTGATTGATTCTTGCACGCTGAATCATTCTTGCATTCCAGGAATAAACCCCATTTGGTTATAGTATATGGTTTCTTTAATGTGCTTTTGAATTCAGTTTGCTAGTATTTGTTTAAGATTTTTGCATTTATGTTCATCAGGGATATTGCCTATAGTTTACTTTTCTTGTGGTATCTTTGGCTTTGGTAACAGAGTAAATCTGGCTTTATAAAACAAGTATAGACATGTTTTTGGGGTGCCTGGGTGGCTCAGTCAGTTAAGTGTCCAACTCTTGATTTTGGCTCAGGTCATGATCTCGTGATTTGTGGGTTTGAGCCCCACTTGAGGCTCTGCACTCAGTGCAGAGCTTGTTTGGGATCCAGTCTCTCTCTCTGCCCTCCCCTGCTTGTGTGTGCATGTGCACTCTCTCTCTCTCAAAATAAATACATAAATGTAAAAATTAGAAGTGATTTTTCCTTTTCAAATTTTTGGAAGTATTTCAGGATTGGCATTTATTCTTCTTTAAATGTTGATTGTAGATTTCATCAGTGAAGCCCTCTGTTTTGGGGCTTTTTTTTTTTTTTTCCTTAGGAGGTTTCTAATTATCGATTTGTTTTCCTTGCTCATTATTTGTCTGGTCAATTTACCTATTTCTTTATGCTTTAGATTTGGTAGATTGTATGTTCCCAGAATTTATATATTTCTTCTAGGTTATCCAATTTATTAGCGTATAACTTTGTATAAGTCTTTTATAATTCTTTTATTTCTGTGACATGAGTTCTAATGTTCCCTCTTTCATTTCAGATTTTATTTATTTGAATTTTTTCTCAGTCTGGCTAAAGTTTGTCAATTTTGTTTTGCTTTAAAAAAAACAAATCTTAGTTTCATTGATTTTTTCTATTGTTTTTCTAGTCTTTATTTAATTTACTTCTGCTGTAATCTTATTTATTCCTTCCTTTGCTAATTTTGGGCTCAGTTATTCTTCTTTTTCTCATTTCTTGAAGTATAATGTTAAATTGCTTATTTGAGATCTTTTTAAATGTAGGTGTTCATTGCTATAAAGTTCCCTTTTAGTGTTGCTTTCACTGCATCCCATAGGTTTTGGTGTATAGTTAAAAATTTTTGTTTGTTTTGAAATGTTTCTGAATCCCCTTTGGTTTCTTCTTTGACCCATCGGTGGTACATAAATATGTTGTTTAATTTCCACGTATTTGTGAATTTTCCAGTTTTCTTTCTGCTTTGGATATCTAGTGTTACTTCATTGTGTTCAGAAAAGACACTTTGTATGACTTCAATATTCTTAAGTTTTTCAAGACTTGTTTTGTGACCTAATATATGATCTAGGCCGCATAATCTTCCATGTGCACTTGAGAAGAATGTATATTCTACTGCTATTGGATGCAATGTTCTATATGTCAGTTAGATCTATTTGGTTAATAGTGATGTTCATATCCACTGTGTTCTTAATGATTTTCTGTCTATATGTTCTATCCATCATTGAAAGTGGAATATTGAGGTCTGTTACTATTATTTTATTGTCTATTTCTGTCTTTAGATCTGTCGATATTTGCTTAATACATTTAAGTACTCTGATGTTGGGTGAAATCTATCTATCTATCTATCTATCTATCTATACAGATATATATATTTCTAATTATATCTTCCTGGTAAATTGACCCTTTATCATTATATAAAGTCCTTCCTTACGAGTTTGTGTTTTAAAGTCTATTTTGTCTGACATAAGTATAGTCCCTGCCCTCTTTAGGTTGACATTTGAATGGAATATCTTTTTCCATCACTTCACTTTGAACCTACGTGGTCCTTAAATCTTAAGTGAGTCTCTTGTAGACAGCATATAGCTGGATTAAAAAAAAAAAAACATTTAATCACTCTATGTCTTTTGATTGGGGAGTTTAACCCATTTACATATAAAGTAATTATTTATAGGTAAGGACTTATTCTTGCCATCCTGTTTTGTGTCTTATAGTTCTTTCCCTCTTTTTCTTTTTTACTGCCTTCCTTTGTATTTTGTTGATTTTTTGATGTTGATGCTTTGATGATTTTCTCTTTTCTTTCGCAGGGCTTCTGTCCTGGGCCAGAGCTGGATCTCCTTTTATTTGAATTCTTTCTCTTAGAATGGCACTGTGTCTGTTAGCCTGAAGGTTGCCATTCAAATTTGAATGTACAGACTTTCTGTCTTAATCCAATTACTCAGTTATTATTAACTCCTTTTTGTACCAGATACTTATGTTCCTATCAGCTAAAGCATAAATCCATATAATAATAGCTACTGCAGAAGTGAAGTGATGTATAGTACGTCTTAACCGAAAAAAATGCTCCACCTTCTGCCTGGGAATCATGTGCGAAATTGCTCTATGGCTGTACCTCGCAGAATTTTATCCCTTTTTGTCTTTAGGCAGAGAAAATAATTTATTCTAAGAGGAGCCCAGATCATAATGTAAATGGTACTTCTGGAATTGCACAACAGGGCAGCATTAATTTGGGGATGAGTCCTGCCTTGATAACTCTCTTGTTCCTCAAAACCTGTTCATTTCTGGTTGATCTTTATTTCTTATGATAACGAATCTACTTTGGCTACGTGGTTGGGATTGAAACTATGCATTTTCAGCAAAATAATTCGCCATTAGGCTTTTTGTTTAAATATTTTAATTGTCCTATTGGCTATATAATCTGGACCCAAAGCTTTACAGAGAATTGTTCCACTGAATACATAAACTCCGAGATTTTCTATCCATTGTGACATTTTTATGTTGTTCAGCAGTGTCCCTTTGATCAATAATTTGTTAACGCAGAGAGGTTTCTAAATGGAGGAGACTTTCGTCATCATTTAATTCAATATCGCTGTTTTATGAAAGAAGAACCATTAAAGATTAGAGAAAACAAGGGGAGCAAAATATACTTAAGCTCGTATATTTTGATTTCAAGACCATTATCCTTTCTATTAGTCATACTTGTTCTTAATATATGAATAAATTTTGTTTTTTCCCTTCTCTAGTCACATGAATTGTTACCCAAGGTTACCGTATGGCTCCAGAGTTTCCTCATGGCGTTTTTTACCTCCGAATTTCTGAGGGTGTAGATTAAGGGGTTTAACATAGGTGTTATCATAGTATAAAACACAGCCGCTGTTTTGTCAATGGGGAAGGTGATCATGGGCCGCAGGTACACAAATATACAGGGTACAAAGAACAGGACGACTACAGTAACATGGGAGGCACAGGTGGAGAGAGCCTTACGCTGTCCTTCAGGGCTGTGGGTTCTCAGGGAGTAAAGGATGAGGAGGTAGGAGGTGATAAGAATAGAAAAAATGAGCAGACACATCAGCCCGCTGTTGGCGGCAACAAGAAGTCCAAAGATGTGGGTGTCAGAGCAGGAGAGTTTCAGCAGAGGGAAAAGGTCACAGATGAAATGGTCAATGATGTTGGGGCCACAGAAGGGCAACCAGACTATAAAAAGAATTTGAATCAGAGCGTGAAGAAATCCCCCGGCCCAGGCCGTGGCCACCAGGAGGCCACACGCTCGCCTGTTCATTGTGATCGTGTAGTGCAGGGGCTTGCAGATGGCCACGTAGCGGTCATAAGCCATGACCGTGAGCAGGATGATCTCGACTCCCCCAAAGAAATGCTCTGCAAAGAGCTGAGTCATGCACCCACCGAAGGAGATAGTTTTCTTTTCTGCGAGTAAGTCAAATATCATTTTGGGAGCCATGGCAGAAGAGCAGCAGCTGTCTATGAAGGCCAAGAAAGACAGAAAAAAATACACGGGGGAGCCCAGGGCTCGGCTGGTGGTGATTGTCACGACAATGAGTAGGTTGCCTGCCATGGTGAGAAAGTAGATGACTATAAACACAGCGAACAAGAGTTTCTGTGCGTCTGGGTTCTGTGTCAGGCCAAGCAGGATGAATTCCGTCACGTTGTTCATTCGCCCCCGTGAATCTACGTCGGCGTCTGGATGATTGATCTGTCTGTAAATAGCACAGGGACTGCAATTGTGGCAGATACATTTTGACCAAGCAAATCATTTCTTTCAGGAGTGTTTTCCGTCAGACTGATGGAAACCCCAAGCAGATGAACTCAGATTTAAAGTTGGACCTTATTGCCAGTTACCTAAGGAACTCGTAGCCTCTTCACCCTCTCACGTCCACAGACACACAGACACTTGAGCCCACACATTCACGGATACACTCGTCCACTTTCACAAGTACGCTTTGATGACTGCAGGCCCCTCCCTGTAATTGTACGCGGGCGGATATTCCCTGAACGACTGCCATAGTATTTTCTCCCACAGAAAAACAGGAATGAAAGGAGGGCCTGTGAGGAGCAGGAGGCTTGAATTCAGGAGAGGCTGCTGCCCTGTGTCTTTTCTCTTGTCACCTGTGCTGATGAGGCTAAGTGGCAGTTTCTGTTTGGTATTTAAACAAAAATTTTTTTTTTAACGTTTATTTATTTTTGAGACAGAGCATGAACAGGGGAGGGGCAGAGAGAGAGGGAGACACAGAATCTGAAACGGGCTCCAGGCTCTGAGCTGTCAGCACAGAGCCCAACGCGGGGCTCGAACTCACGGATCGTGAGATCGTGACCTGAGCCAAAGTTGGCCGCTTAACCGACTGAGCCACCCAGGCGCCCCTGTTTGGTATTTTTAACTTGTTTCAGGTCGACTAGAAAACATCAGGTAAATTCAATCTGAAATTAAGAATGATGTAGTGACATCTCAGAAAAAAAAAACTGAACTCAGTCAATGTTTGAGGCTTCAGTAAGATTGTGGCAGTTAGATTTGTGAGCTTCTATTACTTTGAAACTGAATTGTCTAAGAATATCATCAAACCGGAAAAAGGAAGAATATCCTGAAGGGGATGAAACAGCCAGCCTGATGCAATGCAAAATTCTCCAGATTTATTTGAAACTTTGGAATTCACTGGAGGATTTATGTTTAGTTTTTAAGGATATTTTGCATATAAAAACTCTGTTTAAAGAAGACTATGAAAAATTCTCTGGATGCATTCAGAAAACATATTTTAAAGGTGAGGAAGCAAAAGCACCATAATTTGTTGGGCAGAGTACGTTTGTTATGGTCACATAGACTAGTTCTTTGCTCTGCTTTCACGGATTAGCTGCCATGTAATGATATGTACACACCATAGTCTTACTGCGTCTAAACGTTCTCATATATGAAATAGGAAAAATAATGAATAACACAGAGGAATTGAAAAATATCATTATTATATAGACCAAAGTTTTATCCCAAAGGTAAAACACACAGCTTTCCACACAATCCAAATTCTTGAAAGGAGAATAAAAATGAATCATTATTCTTATCCTTGAAAGATCTGATTGTTATAATATTAAGAAAGAACATAGACGAAGAGAAAAATGAATTAAATATTCAAGAAGTTAAAAAATAACCAATTGATTCAGAAAAAGTTGAATGTAGCAATCAGTATATCAGGCAACAGAAAAATATTAGACTTGATAAATACATTAAAAAGTTATTAAAGAGTCTCTTATGGTTTGCTTCTCTCTCTCTCTCTTCTTAAAAAATTTTTAATGTTTATTTTTGAGAGAGAGAAAGAGAGTGGGGTAGGGGCAGAGAGAGAGGGAGACACAGAATACGAAGCAGGCTCCGGGCTGTGAGCTGTCAGCACAGAGCCCGACATGGGGCTTGAACTTATGAACTGAGAGATCATGACCTGAGCCGAAGTCAGTCGCTTAACCAAATGGGCCACCCAGGCACCCCATCTCTCTTAAATACAGAGAACAAAATGAAGGTTGCTGGAAGAGAGGGGGGTGGGGGATGGGCTAAATGGGTGATGGGCATTAAGGAGGGCACTTGTTGGGATGAGCACTGGATGTTATATGTAAGTGATGAATCACTAAATTCTACTCCTGAAATCATTACTACACTATATGTTAACTAACTTGGATTTAAATAAAATTTAAAAATTTTAAAAAAAAGGAAAAAGAATTTTTTAGTATTTCAAAAATATAAATATAACTAAGCACAAATATAACTGATGATGGGATAAGCTTAATAAGAAGCAAGTATGGTCAAATTGCAAAAGAACATTATTTTTAAAGAATATTTAAAAGAATATAGTTCATAAAATATTTGTCAACAACTGGATAAGTATTTTTCAAAATACAATAAGTCTCTTCATGCCATCACTGAAAAGAAAAAACAAGAAAGAAAAAAAGAAAAAAAAAGAATACAGTGTCTTAAAGCCTTCAAATAAAATATAGATTTGTTTGAAAACAGAAAAACAAACAAATACGTACCTAATCTCTGGATGGGAAAGAGCGTGTTAAGCAAAATGCAGTGGTATGAGATACAGGACAAGACTAATTGATTCAATTCCATAAAGATCCGGAACACATTGGAAAAATACTTGCAACAAGTATAACAAGTAACCATCATATAATGAAATGGTTTTTACAGAAAGGTGTACTCCTAGCATTATAAAAATAAGGGCAATACTAATAAAAAGAAACCTCCCAGGAAAAAACATTAGACATCTAAAACAATGCTCTGTTGGACAAGCCATCAAAGAAATACCATTTAAAAACGGAAATATTTTCAACTGGCAAATTGGCAAAGATTTATGACTGCTATATTACCCAGTGCTGATGGCTGTGTGGTGATCTGAAATATTCTGGAAAGAAGTTTGACTTCATAGGATAAGGGTTTTATAACTGGTCATGTCCCTTGGTCCAGTACGCCTTAGGCTTGGGAATCTACTCTAGTTAAAAAATACGGACAAACATGCATACATTGTTGTATTCCACAATTTTTATGATAATGAATAATTAAAAATCAAAATGTCTGCATACAAGAGGAACAATGACAGGAATTATATTTATGAAATATCAGGTGGGCAGTGAGGTATTTGCCAGAAGAAATAATAGTTTGGAAAGCGGGCGCCTGGCTGGCTCAGTCGGTTAAATGTCCTACTCTTGATTTCAGCTCAGGTCATGATCTCACGGTTCGTGAGCTTGGGCCCCACAACAGGGTTTGCACTGATGGTGTGAAGTCTGCTTGGGATTCTTTCTGCCTCTCTCTCTGCCCCTCCCTCTCTCTCTCTGTCTCTTTCCAAAATAAATAAATAAACTTAAAAAGGAAAAAAAATAACATGGAAAGATTCTTCCAGTATGAGTGGAAAACACAAGATGTAAAACAGTTTACATATTATGATCAAAATTGTCCAAAATGGCATATGTACATAGAAAAGTATCTGAAAAAAAAGTACACTATAAAGACTAATAGTGCTTACTTGAATTATAAGTAAAGGGGAATTCTTGTGTTTAAAAAATGTTTTTTGATTGAAGTTTTCTACAAAGAGAAAAGATTACCTTTGTAATTAGTGAAATAAATTAGTAGAAGAAATATTTTCTTATATCAAATATTATTTTCTTATATATTTTCTTATACTATTATATTATGGGTGCATAAATCCTAAGTGACTGCTTTTCTTAATAGACTAAATATGGTCATTGCTCATAAAAATTTGTGACAGTAGATATACATATTTAAATCTAACTCACCTTAAATTGGAGACCCTCGTATCACCTTGAGAACAAAACACTAATAAAGAAATCACCGATTGTACCTACCTGTCTGAATGCAGTAGAGAAAGAAGTAGCAGATTCATTCCAGAACAGGTATCTTATTTGAGAGCACATTTGGCGTGGATGTAGCAATCACCCATTCCTAGCGGCTGCTTTGCAAGTTCATCCATTTTTCACTTAGTGACTTGCAAATGATTGCTGGGAGACATCCTAAATAATTCTTGGTTCATGGGCTAGGTTTAGTTTTGCTTCCTAGGGTCACACTTCCCTGTGAATGTAACACACAAGCATCCCAGCTCAGATAACAGATTTCTTCCTTAGCTTCCAACGTGTTAGGCTTCATAAGAAATTGATGGGGAAAAAAACCCTAACCGTTGGAGGACATGTCTCTCCAAGCCACACATTTGCCAGTATTTTTTGGTGACAAGATGAGGTATATTATAAAAGCCACTTGATCTGAGATCTACACTGATTTAAAGCCCTGAAGATAGCAAACTATGTTAAAGCAGAAAAATTAGGGATTGAAAGTACCATACAATCAGCAAAAATGGAAAAATGCTTTGGAGTAGCAGGCAAGTTAGCTAAAGTTAGCTCTTTTAAGCCTTTCTCTTAGGAAGCCCGTGCTTAGCCCAGAGATATTTCCTTTGGTCCTTGGGCATCTGGATCCAACTGTGTTGGAAAATCAGAACCAAACAGCTTCTGTCATGTGTGGCTGGTTACTGTTATGTGGTCTTCCTGGGTCCATCTACATCAATATTTTCGTGTGTGGTTTCAAGGGAGTATTTAAATGGTCATTACTCAGGTGTAAGGAGTTAAGGAGGCTCTGACCTCTCAGCTCCCAGAGGATTAGAATTAGCAGCTTCAACCAAGATGGCAGCCAGACCAATTTGTCATTTCTCTCTTGTGGCCAAGGCATCTGTGACCAAGGAGGTGGGAGAGAAACAGCTGGGTTGGGTTAGGAGTCCCTCTGTGACTGTGTTTAGGAAGTGATCTTAGGATCTGGGATGTAAGGCACAGAATGTTCTAGTCATGGGGGTATGGGTGCATGAGCCAGTCAGAGTCAGTAAAATAGCCTAGGAACACCTCTCTCACAGAGCTCTAGGGGAGATTGAGCAAGATAAAAGGGAAAATCTCTAAGTCAGTGAAAAACTGCTATTCTACTGCTAATGCCCCAAGGATAGACAAATGTAGGCTAGAGAAAGTGCTCTTAATAATAAAAAATCTGAATCATGCTGAAGAGAAAGAGTTTGGTTGGCTGCTGTATCTGCTAACTGTGTGACTGGGCAAGTTACTCATCCTCTTTATGTGTGAGTTCTCATATCTATAAAAAAGGGAGTGATGATAGTACCTATCACAGGACTCTTGTGGGGGTTCTACAAGAAGATGCATGTGAAGTGCTGAAATGGTGCCCAGCATACAGCAAAGGCTCACTGCTGTCCTTTGTCATTTTCTGTACAGAACATCAAAGCTTGTGGTGTGACCAGTTTGGTTTTCTGGCAAGAATTGTCTCTATTTCTCTCTGTCTCTCTGTCTCTCCTTCTCTCTGTCTCTGTCTCTCTCTGTCTCTGTCTCTGTCTCTCTCTCTCTCTCTCTCTCTCTCTCTCTTATGGTTGCTAGAATCTGGCCACATACAGAAAGGAGAGAAGTAAGTTTTAAAGTTTTAAAGTATTGAATACTGATTCATAAGTCCTTGTAATTCCAAAATCTTTCTATGAATACTTGATCTTGTGACTAAAAAACCTGACAGTAATGTTGGGAGTCCTTGAAACGGTTGTAGGAGTAAAGGAAATGTGTTTAAAATGAGAACTGACCAATAATAAATTTATGTCACTCTTCTAGGTATGGTATTTCATACAATTCTTACATAATCCCCATGAAGAAGGTATTAATAATTCTCTTATGTGTAGGAAGTTGATGCTCACTGTGAGCATCACTTGGTCAAGATCAGAAAAGCTAATATTTGGTAGAGCTTGGGTTTAAATACAAATGGATCTAATTCTAAGCCTGAGCTCTAACAATTATGCTATGGTAGCAATTAGACACTGACTCTGTCATGTGTCTCATGTATTAGGAATGATAGGCAAGGGGGTTCTGATTCAGACCATGGTGGATTAGTTAGAGGCTCTAGTTCTAGTGGTAGGCATTACACATTCCTCAGACAAATCCTATGTGCAGCAGTGACCATAAGAAGAGCCACAGAGAAAGGAGAAATTTTTTTCTTCCTTTCCCGTCTTTGGCCCTAATCTGGGAGATCTGCCTGGGTATTATCTTGGAAATGTATTTCTGGAAATTTACTTATGCCTGCAGAATAGAAGAAGGAAGACCAAGCAGATGTTAAGACTTAGGACCAGGGACATCCTCTACACAAATGGGACATGGTAGGGTCCTAGAGAAATAATACTCCAAAGACATGAACCTGGGTATGATACCCAATTCTATTTACTACGAGATTTTGTGCATGTCACTTCACTTACTAGAGCCTGTAAAACAGCCCTAAATAAATTGGAATTATTGGGAAGAATACTTAAAGATTGCATATAAAAATCATCCAACTAGTATGTTATGCATAGAAAATAGTTGGAAAATATTTTTCTGAAATGAGAGAAAGTTTTGCATTTTTTACTACTATGATACTATTGGCTATTATTTATTGAATCCTGCCTAAGCTGTGTGATCTTGGCTATGTTACTCACCTTCTCTGTGCCTCAGTTTCCTTTTCTGAAAATTAGAGATAATATCTCATAAAGTTTTTATGAGGACCAAAATAGTCACTGAGGGGGACATGGGATTAAGGGTGAATATTTTTCAGGATGGGAGAACCTTGATCATGTTTAAATACCAGGGACAGAGCTAAGAGAGATAGAGAAGGGTGGGGATAGGAGAGGCAGAGAGAGATTGATTACAGATACAGGAGCAAAGGGAGAGTAGTTGGTGGAGGAACAGTAGGTGTGACAGACACTCACCCGGAGCGGGTATTTCCTTGCTTCTTTCTTCCTAATAAAACACCCTTCCTCTGCTGTTAGGTGACCAGGTGTTTGGGGGTGGGGTGGGGAAGTGTGGTCCATTCCTTGGCCATGGATGTGAATCTGGATTAGTCTAAAGCAATTATGGTAATGCTCTTCTCTTTTGGACAAGAATTTTAATCCCATTTGGTCTCCAGCTCTAGATCTCACTCCACGTGAATATATATCAATACTTTTCATAAAGTTTAAATTTTGGTGGTGGTAGGAGATAAAATAACCAAATTTGAGCGTGATTGTGAAAACATTAATACATATTGATCAAATTGTGTTTGTTCCAAGAAAGAAAGATGGTTTTAGTTTTAAAAATGTAATCAATATAATTTATCACCTTAGTAGAATAAGTGAGAATAATAATATGTAGAATTATTTCAATAGATGTGGGAAAAATGTGATAAAATTAATGACTGTGATAAAATTAATGACTGTTTTAGATTAGAATCTTCAGCAAATACTAGAGATTTATAAATCCTCCAAATGGCGGTACTTGGGCAGGATGAAAAAAGGATGAAGAAATAAAATGAACTGAGCCTCAGACACCTGTGGAACACCAGCAAGAGTACCAACAGGTGCATAATGGGAATGCCAGAAGGAGAGAAGAGAAAGAAGCAGAAAGAGTATTTGAAGAAATAGTGGCTTGTATCTTCCTAGAGCGTTAATCTACAATTCAAAATACACTAAAGTCAAAGTAGGGTAAACTCAGAGATATGAGATCACAGTCAAATGACCAGAATCCAAGGACAATCAGAAAACCTTGAAAGCAGCAAGAGGGAGGCAACTCACCGTGTACAAGGGAATTCTCATTGACATGAACAGCTGATTGCTCATCAGAAATGGTGGGGTCAGAAGACAATGGGATTATACATTCAAAGTGCTGTCAACTAAGAGTTCTATATTTAATAAAAGTGCCCTTTAAAAATGAAGGAGAAAACTAAGCAATTCTGAGATAAACAGAAGTGGAAGGGTCTCATCACTAGCAGACTTGCTTTGCAAGAAATACTGAAGGAGTCCTTCAGGCTGAAATGAAGTGACACTAGGCAGTAACTTGAATCTACATGAAGAAATCGAGAGCTCTGGTAAAGGTAACTACATAGGTAAATATTAAAGATGCACTTTGTATGGCAATAACAACACAAAGAAGGAGGGAAGGAATAGAGCTACATAGGAGCAAAGTTCTTATGCAGTATTACAATTACTATTCTTTTAATCTGAAACTATATTAAAATTAAAATGAACTGTATTAAAATCAAAACTGTATTGCTGTAACTTAAGATGTTAATTATATTCCCAGAGAAAGCAAAATAACTTAGTTATAAAAATAGTTCAGTTAAAAAAAATAACTGAAAATAAAGTAAAAGAAGCAATAAGAGAATTAAAATAGAAAACTATGAAATATCTAGTTAGCCCCAAAAAAGCAGTAATGGAAGGATAAAGAAATAAAAAAGGACAATAGAAAACCAATGGCAAAATAGATGTAAATTCTATCTTATCAGTAATTACATAAAACATACATTTTAGAACTCCAATTAAAAGGCAGAGATGCACATTACAGCTGCAAATATATGATCTAAATACAGTTAACCCCTGACCTACATGGGTTGGAACTGTGTGGGTCCACTTATAGGCAGATTTTTTCAATACAGTACATTTCATAAATGTATTTTCCCATCCTTATGATTTTATTAATAACATTTTCTGTAGCTTACTTTTTTAAGAGGACAGTATATAATGCATATAACATACAAAATATGTGTTAATGGACTATGTTGTCAATAAGGCTTTTAGTCAATAGTAGGCTCTTGGTAGTTAAGTTTTCAGGGAGTCAAAAGTTATACATGTTTTTTTGATCGTGTGGGGAGGGGGTCAGTGTCTCTAACACCCAACTTTGTTCAAGGATTCAACTGTATACTTTGTTGGTAAGAGACATACTTGAGACTCGTAGACACAAATGAGTGGGAAGTGAAAGTATGGCAAATGTATACCATACAAATGGTAATCAAATGAGAGCTAAAGTGGTTATAGTTCATCTTATAGTAATATAAGACTTTGAGATATAAATTATTACTAGAAACCAAGACAGGCACTTAATAATAATGAAATAGTCTATCTGGATATAATAATTATAGATTTATGTGCAGCTAACAACAGAGCCCCAGAATTCATGAACACATGTGTAATACTGACACAATAGAAAGAATATATAGACAATTCAACAATAATAGTAGGGGACTTTACTATCCCACTTTCAATAATGGATAGTCAGGATACCACAAGTTCAACAAACAAACAGAAGACTTAATGCTATAAATCAACTACACCTAACAGATACCTAATAGAGCACTTCGACAACAGCAAACTATAAATTCTTCTCAGCTTCACATGGAACATTCTTTAGGTTGGGCCATATGTGAGCCCATAAAATAAGACTCAAGAAATTTAAAAGTATTGATCATACAAAGTATACTCTCTGACCACAGTGTAATGAAATTGAAAATCACAAAAGGAAGAAATTTGGGAACTTTACAAACATGTGGAAACTATACAGCATACTCCCAAGTGACCAATGGGTCAAAGAGGAAATCGTGAGGAAAATTAGAAAATACTTTGAGATGAATGAAAATGAAAATGCTGCATACTGCGACCTATGGGGTGCTTCTGAATCAGTGATTATTGGGAAATTTGTACCTGTACATACCTATATTAAAAAAAGAAGAAACGTCTCAAATCAATAATCTAACTTTTGCCCTTAAGACACTTGAAAAAGAAGAGCAAACTAAAACCAAAGCAAACAGAAGGAAATAACAAAGTTTAGAGCAGAAACAAATGAAATAAAGAAGATAGAGAATAGAAAAACAAACAAAACCAAAAGTGGGGTCTTTGAAAAGATCACCAGAATGACAAACTTTTAGCTAGACTGATTTAATAAAAAAGAGAGACTGAAATAACTAAAGTCAGGAATGAAAGAGGGAACGTTACTATCAACCTTACATAAATAAAAAATATTATAAGGGAATCCTATGAACAGTTCTATGCCAATAATATATAATTTAGATGAAATGAATAAATTCTTAGACACGAACTACTGACTCGAGTGAAATAGGTGATCTGAATATATTTCTAACAAGTAAAGAGATTGGATTATAATAAAAAAATTTCCACAAAGGAAAAAACAGGCCAGGATGGCTTCACTTTGAAGTGAATTTTATCAAACATTTAGGGAAGAATTAACACAAATCCTTCACAAACTTCAAAAAATTGGAGAAGAGAGAACACATTCTATGATAGTAGTATTACCCTAGTATCAATAGTAGACAATGACATCACAAGAAAACTGTAACCAACATCTCTTATGTACATAGACACAAAAATCCTCAACAAAAATACTACTAAAACTGAATCTGGTAGTCTATAAAAAGAATTATACCAAAAACAATTGAGATTTATCCCAGGAATGCAAGGTTGGTTCAATATATGAAAATCGATCAATGTAATACAACCGAAGTAAGGGAAGAGGGGACATAGTGCTCAGTAATGATAGCTGCTATTACTATTTTTCCCAGTCTGCCATCTACTGCCTAGCTGTATGTTTAAATACAGCAGCAGCTTCAATTCTCATAAGTGATTCAATTCTCATAATGGTATGTGTTTGCAAGATGGCAGAATATATTTGGCTGTTCCAATCTCCACTGTCCTGAGGATACTATGTATGATGAAAATTTAAAGATATCTGTTTTCCTAGGTAAGGCTTCTTTTATCAAATGGCCAGCAGAATTACTAGATTTCTAGAAAGTCTTTGAAAAGGCATACAAATCTATCTTTTTAGATTTCTATATCAGACAAGTTGGACAAGGATTTTAACCTCCATTTGGTCTCCAACTCTAGATCTCACTCTGCCTGAAAATATATCAAGTCCCAAGGTTATTACAAACAGAGTATATCCTTATGTGTTTATAGTACAGTTGAGAGATTAACTCAGTATCTCAACCTCCTGTGGTGACCTCAGCCAAGGAGGAGATTTCCTCAGGGATATGCAATCTAAACAAAATCCCATGTTATTTTTACAGCAGTTAGAATCCTTCATGTTCCACTTGGTGATACCCAAGGGTGTGGAGGAGGAGTGCTTTATCATATAATTTTCTAGACCAGGAATGTAGGCTGTTATTACATAAATTTAAGTGCAGGGAAAAGAGCCATTCAAATAAAGATGTGTTGTTCATGGATGAATTCTCCCAAATATCTATTTGTAAGGCAAAATCTTTAAAAAACAGGGATAATTAATTCCTGAGAGAGCAAAGCCTTAGATGGAAAGAGAGTTCCTTTGATGTTCTCAGTATCATCTCTAAACGTTATGATTCAAGAGGAAGCTCTTCTCTTATTTTAAGGGCAGAGTAAGAGGGGGATGTTAAATGATAGAAATATTTGTGTCTTTCATTCTGTAACCTTAGAGCCAGGTGCTGAAGATCAGAAGATTCACTTTAGTATCTAAGGACTTTGGATTCCAAATCCTATGTAGCATTTTATTTTCCTTTGACTTGAATTTCTAAGGCATTGGAGCTTTGCAAATGCCATTGTCCAGTCAGTGGGGACTTGAGAAATATGCATTTATATGGCATGGTGTTTGAACAGTTACATATAATGGTTATTTCTTTTTCCTGACTACATTGGGCATTCTCCTTAACTACAGAGGGAAACCATGGTAAGTTAACTAGAATTGCTGATTTTTAATCCAGTTTCTTACATTTCCATTTTCTCTCGAGGGGTTTATAACTAAAATCATTGAAGCATTACTTTCTGATATATTATGGGGGATCCCTTTGAGATGTTTTAGGATATCTTGCAGAAATATTTGTTCTCACTATATATGGATATATTTATAATACACCAGGGATAAATTTACATTTCATGGATTCTTGAGTCAATTGGTAGGCTTTTGAATATGGGGACAGTGCAGTAGGGCAGCAGGTGGGAGCTGGATGGTCACTGAGGGTTTCCTTCAGGGATAGGGTGCATGGTGTAGTGGTTTGGATAGTTAGAGATTATGTGCAGTCACTCATTTCCTTGAGGCAATGCTCTGATTTTGATAATTTCCAGGGTTGAAAGGGAGACAAATGTTGTAGTGATAGGAGCAGGTATGAGAGGCAACTGAGCAGAAAGAAAGACAGATGTGACGTGAAGCTGAGAGGGTATGTGACTTTCACTGTGGTGGTCAAGATAGGTCAGCATGAGAGAGAGAAGAACAACATTAGGATTCTCTTTCTTGAAGGAAATCTTCAGCCCCAGAACTGAGATCCATAAGGAGAATTCATTAATATGTAAGATCTGCAAGAAACAATGTACCTCCTGCTGTGTTTGGAAAACTATGCTAAACTCCAGGCTTAAGGGCACTTTTTTTTTTTCTTAAGGGCACTTTTATTCTGATTCTGTTCAATTTTCTTGGATTTTGTTCTAACTAGGTAAGACGTTATTTCTGCTATCATGGATGTAATCCCAACGATATGATAGAATTTTTGCATCCCTAACTCAGCCCATTTTCATTGAGATCCAGGACAGGTTTTGCTAAAGATAAGAGATGAAAGTTAATTCTCTTTGTCACCTTATGGTGATTTTTCCTCGTAAATTCATCTCAAGGCATCTTAAGGGAGGCAAGACGTGATGGTGGGAAAAAAAGTCACTGTATTGGGCCTTAGAAGACTTTTTCTTGTGGTCTGATACTAATCAATTAGCTGTTTCCTTGGACTTCAGTGTCCTCATCCTTAAAGAGCGTATATGTTGATAAAATACAAGGTACTGGAACATTTTCGGTGTACAACAATTCTAGGGTCTTGTCCAATGGACCCTTGAATTCATTAACTTCTGACTCTACATTTCATAGCTTAGCAAAAGAACTGCTATGGAATTTATATGGCCACAGGTGGTGACTTTAGGTACCAACCCACTTGTCCAACCAACCTCTGACATTGGCTGATTCCCAGAAGTCAATCGGATCCGCCCTGGAGGGGCACTTAGTGCCAGACAGACATCCTGGGTATAAAAAGTCTCCTCTGTTTGTTTGTTTTTAATCACTATTACTTTGAGCAAGTCCTTTACCTCTTCTTAAGCAGAGTTTCTTTTTATTTAAAATATGGATAATAGAGTACCTAAGTCATAGCACTGTTGTGAAGATTAAGTGAAAGAATAAATCTCTGCATGCTTTAAGAATGGAGAAAACCGGAGCTATAACAAAAGTTTCCATTTGAAAATGTCTGAGTATGTGGAATTTAAACAAGTTAACAAAGATTTCTGTGCTTGGAGGAAGTTTGGCTGCTTAGGTCCTTACTTTCAATTGCAGTCTGAGGGTTCTTTTATGGAAGATCAGGGTCATCCTGCTAGATCAACACTTCTCTCCATTTCTCACGTATCCCCAAATATGGATTTTAGAGGGTTTGAGTGGTAATAGGTACACTATTCGTCTTTGGACTAAGACAAAGAAAGAAGCTGACCTGTGCTTGAGTCCATCAATTAATAGAGGACATCAAACACATCAATTCTGACAAAAGACCAAGTTGTTTTGTTTGTATATTTATTTCCACATGGTATGAAACACAAAGGGGCAGAGGAACATTGTAAAAGGGAATCATTTAAAATATATGCTCAAATTCAAGATCTGCAAGAAACAAATAATAAGGGAAATAGTGATAATGAATGAGTCAAATTTGGAGTTTTCTGTCTGATTTTGATCATAAAACCCAACTTTTGGCCTAGACCTTCAGGAAGCTATCAGAACATATTAGTTCTTGGTTCTCCCGAAGGCCATCTACTCTAGAGAAGAGTTGGCAATTAGAAGCACACTTAACTTTCTTCTCAAGGGTTCTTGTCCCTGGAAGGATTCTCTGATGCATTGGGCTTCCAGAAGGGAGACTACTATCTTGGGGCTTGGAACTCTAAGGCTAGTGAATGCATTTGTGGGATCGTATGGAAGAGGTATCCTTTCCATATATCTTATTATGAACCTTGCCCAATGTGTAACAGGGACAATGTGTCTTACCCTTCACTGCCTTTGTGGTTTAAGAATACATTAAAATACAGAGGATAAAGCAATCTGAAGTCCAGGAATAAGTGAGGATTAATAATAGCAAAACTTAGATTTAAATACTATATTGAAGTTTAATTGAGTGCCCACTAAGAGCATTTTTTTAAAAAGTTTGTTTGTTTGTTTATTTATTTATTTTGGTGTGTGTATGTGTGTGCGTGTGTGTGTGTGTGTGTGTGTGTGTGTGTGTGAGAGAGAGAGAGAGAGAGAGGCGCAGAGAGAGAGGCGCAGAGAGAGAGGGAGAGAAAAAATCTCAAGCAGGCTCCATACTGTCAGTGCAGAGCCCAACACGGGGCTTAATCTCATGAACTGTGAGATCATGACCTGAGCCAAAATCAAGACCCAGATGCTTAACCCACTGAGCCACCCAGGCATGCCAAAAGAAGTTTTGAAGTACCTATTCCTAGAGAAGAAAGAGAAGGAATCACTGTGAGATTGTCAGAGTACTGCTAAAAGTCAGAGTTTTGGACTCTTATGATTTTATGGTTCCTTTTCTCTTTCTTTTTATCCCAAAGGTAAAGCATTTATTCCTGGAGTTTTTATCATCCACACCACAGAGATGGAGAATAAAAGAAATGTGACTGAATTTGTTTTAATAGGTCTTACACAGAACCCCAAGATGCAGAATATAGTGTTTCTGGGATTTTTGATTCTATACATGGTAACACTCTCAGGCAACCTGCTCATTGTGGTTACCATTACCACCACCCAGACTCTGAACTCCCCCATGTATTTCTTCCTGACTCATCTTTCCTTGATAGACACAATTTATTCTTCTTCTTCAGCTCCTAAGCTGATTGTGGACTCCCTTCACGAGAAGAAAATTATCTCCTTTAATGGGTGTATGGCTCAGGTTTATGCAGAACACATTTTTGGTGCTACTGAGATCATCCTGCTGACAGTGATGGCCTATGATCGCTATGTGGCCATCTGCAGACCTCTGCACTATGCGACTGTCATGAGCCACAGGCTGTGCTTTCTTCTGCTGGGAGTGGCCTGGACTGGAGGATTTCTCCACGCGACCATTCAGATACTCTTTACAGTCTGGCTGCCCTTCTGTGGTCCCAATGTCATAGATCATTTCATGTGTGATTTGTACCCTTTGTTGAAACTTGTCTGCATGGACACTCACACCCTTGGTCTCTTTGTTGCTGTCAACAGTGGGTTCATCTGTCTTTTAAACTTCCTCCTCTTGGTGGTCTCCTACGTAGTCATTCTATGGTCCCTAAAGAGCTATAGCTTGGAAGGGAGGCGCAAAGCCCTTTCCACCTGTGTCTCTCACATCACAGTAGTTGTCTTATTTTTTGTGCCCTGTATATTTGTGTATCTGCGCCCAGTGACCACTCTGCCCATTGATAAAGCTGTTGCTATCTTTTATACTATGGTGGTTCCAATGTTAAATCCCTTAATCTATACCCTCAGAAATGCTGAGGTAAAAAATGCTATGAGGAAGCTCTGGAGAAAAAAAGTGACTTCAGATAATGATTAAAGAGAATCTTTGAGCATTACCTATAGAAATAATAGAGGTAACCTAGCTCAAGCCTCTTGATTTATAATTGAAGACATCAACTCTGATAAGGAGTTGGATAACACTTGCAGATAGCCACTTAAGTGCAGAGCTAAGACTAGGACTGGAATCCAGACTTACTGTCTCCCATCCCACACTCTTGTCATCACGACATACTGCTTCTTAATCCATAAATATTTACCTATTACTTGGAAATCTCAAATATCTGTAGTAGCTAAAGGATATGAATCTAGAATATTGGATTGGATTAAAATAATCTGATGTGACATGGAGATATTGGTTACTACTGATTTTTGCAAATAACAAGTTTAATGATACTCCTTTACTTTGGACTTTGGCATCAGTATAAATTCTTTTGTGAATTTTTTTGTTCATTAAGTCTTGGTTGTACGGCAAAAAGAGATACTATTTATGAAATGTCTATAAAACTGGTGTCGTATTAGGTATTTTCCATATTGTATCACTCAGGGTTCAATTAGGACACAGATCACACAGTAATTTGAACAGGAAAGTTTATGTACAATTATTCATTGTATCAGAGCATTAACTGGAAAGGGCTAGTGAGTACACTAAAGAATGCCCTGGTACTGGTAAATGAGTATCAATGGAAGGAATACATTTAGAAGGTGGAATCCCTCCCCAAGGCTGGGATTCCAGTCTTTTGGAGAATGATTACTTGTTGCCCATTGGACGGTGAAGTTCACTAGGTTGCCTTGGTCCAGAACTAGTTCATGGTAGCTGGAGAATGAAAGGCAAAAAAAGGGACTGGCAAGCTGGAGCCTCCCACTGGGAATTGGTAGCTTGAGGCAGGCGAACAAGGGACTATGGTCTGGACTGGCAAGTAGGAAACAACAAACAACCCTCTAAAGTGAAAATGGACCAAGATTGGTGGAAAACACCCCACTGTGGTGCAGATCAACTGACTTGAGAACCTGATCTCTGGGGTACCTATGAGACTCACTGGAATCTGCCTGCAGAGGTTGCACTGAAACTCATTTGGATTCCGTCCATGGAGGTGGCCGTGTCAGCACCACTAGATGTCTCTCCAGCCCCCTCCCCCAAGCACACACTGTTGGAAGCTATATAGTCAGAGCAAGGTGAGATGAGAAGCATACCCAAGGACTCATTACCCAGAACAATGCCAATAAGCTTTTCCCCTATGTTTTCTCCTAGCAGTTTTGTGGTTTCAGGTCTTATGTATAAGTCTTTAATCCCTTTTGAGTTGGTTTGTGTGTATGGCACAAGATAAAGGTTCAATTTCATTCTTTGGCATGTGAATACCTAGTTAAAAAAAAACTTTAAAAAAATGTTTATTTCTTTTTGAAAGAGAGCACAAGTGGGGGAGGGGCAGAGAGCCAAAGCAGGCTCCATGCTGTCAGCACAAAGCCTGCTGTGGGGCTTGAACCCACCAGCTGTGAGATCATGACCTGAGTTGAAGTTCAATGTTTAACTGACTGACCCACCTAGACACCCCTCCTAGTACCACTGTTTGAAGGACTGTCCTTTCCCCAATGAGTAGTCTTTTTTTTTTTTTTAATTTAATGTTTATTTTTGAGAGGGAGAGAGAGACAGAGCATTAATGGGGGAGGGGCAGAGAGAGAGAGGGAGAGGCAGAGAGAAAGGGAGGGATAAGTAGGCTCCAAGCTCTGAGCTATCAGCACAGAGCATGATGTGGAGCTAGAAACCATGAACCATGAGATCGTGACCTGAGCCGAAGTCAGACGCTTAACTGACTGAGCCATCCAGGCGCCCCTTTAATGAATAGTCTTGATACCCTTGCCAAATATTAATTGGCTATATATGTAAGGGTTTATTTCTGGGCACTCAATTCTATTCCATTTATCTAGGTGTCTGTTTTTATTCCAGTATCATACTGTTTAGAGTACTAGAGATATGAAACAGAGTAGTTGAAATCAGGAAGTGGAAGTGTGATGCCTCTAGCTTTGTCTTCTTTCTCAGGATTGCTTTGGCTATTTAGGGTCTTTGGTGGTTCCAGATATATTTTAGGATTGTTTTTTTCTACTTCTGTGACAAATGCCATTTGACTTTTGATAGACATTTTTATTGAACCTATGGATGACTTTGGGTAAATAAACATTTTATTATTACTTTTTCCAATCTATGAACATGGGATATCTTTCCATTTACTTCTGTCTTTTTCAGTTTCTTTAATCAGTATCTTATAGTTCTCAATATGGAGATTTTTCACTTACTAATTACATTTATTCCGAAGTATTTTATTCTTTTTGATGCTATTGTAAATGGAATTATTTTCTTCATTTCCTTTTTGTATAGTTTATTGTTAGTGTAAAGAAATGTAAATAATTTTTGTGTGTATCTTGCATCTTTAGTGAATTCACTTTTTAGTTGTTTTTTTTGTGCTTTTTTTTTATTTATATATGAAATTTATTGTCAAATTGGTTTCACTTTTTAGTTTTAATTTGTGTGTGTGTGTGTGTGTGTGTGTGTGTGTGTGTGTGTGTGTGTGTGTGGAAGTTTTAGGGTTTTCTCTATATATGACCATGTCATTTACAAAGAGATAATTTTACTTCTTTCTTTCCAATTTGGATGCCTTTATTTATTTATTTATTTAGTCTGATGGTTCTTGCTAATACTTTTAGTACTATGTTAAATAGAAGTGGCATAGGCTTCCTTGCCTTGTACTGGATCTTAGAGGAAAAGCTGTCAGTTTCCCCCCATTGATTATCATATTAGCTGTGGGCTTTTTGTAAATGGCCTTTTTGTGTATATGTTGAGGAAATTTCCTTCTAAATCTATTTTGTTGAGATCAACTTTTTAGCATGAAACATTGTTGAACATAATGACAGATATGTTGAATATAAATACATTTTGTGTCTCTATTGAGATCATCATGTGGTTTTAATGTGGTATCACATTGATTTATTTGCATATTTTAAACTAAACTTGCATCCCAGGGGTTAATCCCACTTGGTCATCATGTGTAATCTTTTGAATGTGTTGAGTTCATTTTGCTGAGATATAATTTTTGACTGATAAAATTTATGAGTCTTGGCATGTCTGAGAATGTATTTCTTTTATTCTTACTTTTGCATTCTATATTGCATGATACAGAATTAGTGGTTTTAGTTTTTCCCTTGAGAACATTAAAGATTTTTTTCATTAACTCCCAATTTCTAGTTTTGCTAACAAAATTCTGTTGCTAGTCTGATTTTTTATTTCTTTGATAGCCTGTTTTTATTTTATAGATTTGTATCCTATTGAATTTCTAATACACCAATTGACATTATTAGAGTTCTATTTTAGAATGTGTTTTTTTTTTGTTTGTTTTCTTTCTAAGAATCAAAATGGCTATTTGATAGACCATGAAGACCACCCATGGGTGAAGTAACACTCTCCATAGATGATATCTAATACTTTTATGGCTTTAATTGCCATCTGTATGCTCATGGTTCCTACATTTCTGTGGCCTACATCTTTCTGATATCAGAAACATATACAGTATTTAATTGTACATTGTTACTTAAACGTCATTCAACACATTAAAAAACATTCATCTTTTCTCTGTTCCACCCATCTGGTAATCTACACTAGAAACTGGGGGTCATCCATGACTTCTCTCTCAAATCTTCATCCTAAATCAAGTCCTTTTGTTTATAGTCCTAAATAGGTCTTGAACCCTTTTCTATCTCTCTGTGTTAGTCTGGGTTCCCTAGATGCAGACTCTGAGATGGGGACTTTTATGAAAATGACTCATATGGTGAAGGGTTGAGGGAAACTGACTATAGTAGGGGAAGAAAGAATGTGGTCCCAACTGGAGCTTGGCTTCAGGCTGGAGCCATGGGAGCTCTGGGGTGTATGTTGTAAGACAGGACTGGTTCTACCTTGAGTCAAAAGAACCAGCCTTTTTTTTTTTTTTTTTTTTTTTTAATACCCTTGTTCCTATCATTCATTGGAATAGAATGGACCCACTGGTGGGTCCTGGAATGATGACTCTGTGGACTGTTAGCAACCCCACCACACAGCATCAGGGGCACGGGTGCACAGGCCCAGTGCAGGGGAGTGGAGATGGACACAGTCGTGTCTGCCATCTTCATCCTCACTGGCACCACCAGTGTTCAGGCTTCCATCCTTTCATAACCAAATCATCTCTGTTACCTCTAACTGCTCTCCCGTTGCCAGTCTTATCTCCTTCAGCCCATTTCCCACACTCTAGCTAGAGTAACCATTCTAAAACTCAAATCTAACTGCACCACTCGCTGGCTTCCAAGAACTTCCGATGTTTTTGAATTGATTAGCCATATTGAATTGATCAGGTTTCCTGTGTATTCTTTTCCACGTCCTAGCCTTTGTTATGTATTCTGTCTTCTAGGACACTCTGCCAACCCCATGCCTAGTCACTCTACTGACTGACTTTTTTCCATCCATTGGGTTCTAATTTTAGGTCTTATCTGTCCGCTGGGTTCTAGTTTTGTGTCTTTTCACTAGGAACCTTCTCCGGACTCTGAAGGTCTTTGTTGTATGTCCCTCCATTGTGGTTTCATAGCACCCTGTGATCCCACTGTCTTACCATTTATAACACTTGTAATTTTCTGCTTCCTCCTGGGAGTCTTTCATTGGATGCTAAGCTCTGTGGAGGCAGAAACTTGTTCTTCTTTTATTCACCACTGAAGTGCCAGCTGCTATCAACTTGCCTGATACATTTCTTGGGCTCAAAAATATTTGATGATTAATGAAGGGAGGACAAAAGAATGAAGGGAATATGTTTTTCCTGAGATCGCTTTTTGCATAGAAAGAGCCACATATTAAAAAAAAAAAAAGCTTTTAATGATGAAATGGTACCAAAAAGTATACTGATTAACAGAGAAACATAACATAAGCAGGCCACACTCAAAAGATAATAAAATATCACTGAAAGCAGGAGAATATCAAGGTAAACTATTTGCTCATATGCTGAGAACTGTAGTTTCCATTCCTTTCTCATCCTTAGCAGAAGCAGGAGTGAAAACAAATCGAAATTTCCCCAAGAGGTTTAGCCAGAATTCTCCTTAGAGTTGAATCAGATAAAAGCGGGAAAGAATTCCCTAGCCTCTAGTACTACTTTCTTTTTATTTTTGAATTTTTTCATCTTCCTTTATACTCTCATTCATTCATTCATTCATTTGTTCATTCAATATTTATGGTGCATGAGACATTGTGCTATCTTGTAGAAACTATTGTTATATAGTAGGCAAGTGCTTTACAGAATATGACTGTATAATAAACAGAAGTTTCTGTCTAACATCAACATAGTCTTTGAGTCATTACTCTTTCTGATGGGGTATTAGCATATGAGTGATATGAGCAGTACAAAATTGTTCTGAAGCTTACAAGGGAACTTGGAAACATGGTCTAATCTTCATTACCTACTCCTCAGAGGTTAAATGGCCAATGCTTTTATGGCCCTAAATGTTAAATACCATAATGCTACAGGCAAGACGTGCAAGCAGTTATTAATGAAAAATTATTAGCTTTTTGCTATAGCTAATGAACTTATGTATATATTGTGTCCAGCGCAGTCTCTGGTTCAGTAAATGGTAACTAGTATATTCATCTGATGTTTTGATTATCATTGCCTGTTAACAGCAGTTAAGGACATGATCTGGGAAGTCAGTCAATTCTGATTACTGGCTTTCCAATGTATCCATTTTGGTAACTTCCCCTTTCTATTAGTTTGTTTACCTGTAAAATGGTGATAATAGCCTATACCTCCTTAGACTGTTATAGAGATAATTGCTCAATAACAATACTATTATTTCTTTATTATTGGAAGAAAAGCTTACAAATCCATATATATGGTTGAAGCTAGTAAAACTAAACCCCAAATTGGTAGAATTTTCTGTATATTCAAAGTGGTCCTGGGTTACATTTTTTCTCTTTTCTTGCATCCATTTCAGCTATGCTTAATGCGGATTTTATGATTCATAGTGGGTAATTTATTTCTCCATCCCTTAGGTATTCTTTGCCAAGATCATCCAAAATGTCCTTTTAACCTTTGCTTCCATTGAATCACTGTTGAGCTCCAGGCACATTTATTTCTCCCCTGAAATAGCTTTCCTGCGGCACAATTTACTAATGGCATTTTTCATCTGGGCATTTCTCAAAGTATAGATTAGCGGGTTTAGCATGGGAGTTATAATAGTGTAGAACACTGCCACTGCTTTATCAATAGATAAAGTAGCTGCAGGCCTCATATACACAAATATGCAGGGCACAAAGAATAAGACGACCACCGTGATGTGGGAGGCACAGGTGGAGAGGGCTTTGCGCCTTGCCTCCAAGCTGTGGTTCCTTAGGGAGCGCAGAATGACCACATAGGAGACCATCAAGAGGAGGAAGTTTAACAGACAGATGAATCCACTGTTGGCAGCAACGAAGAGCCCTAGAGTGTGGGTATCAGTGCAGGCAAGATTGAGCAAAGGGTTCAGATCACACATAAAGTGGTCTATGACGTTAGGGCCACAGAAGGGTAATTGGAAGATGAAGAGTATCTGTATAGTTGCATGAAGAAAGCCTCCCACCCACACCACTCCCATTAACAGGCCACACACCCGCCGATTCATGATGGTCATGTAGTGCAATGGCTTGCAGATGGCCACATAGCGGTCATAGGCCATCACAGTAAGCAGGATGCCTTCAGCACCTCCAAAGAAATGTTCTCCAAATATTTGAGTCATGCATCCATTGTATAGGGTAGTCTTCTTTTTATGGAGGGAATCTATGATCAGTTTAGGAGTATTAACAGAGGAATAGCAGGCATCAATAAAGGAGAGATAGGCCAGGAAAAAGTACATGGGAGACCCCAACAATGGGCTGGCAGTGATAGTGACCACAATGAGCATATTACCTACTACAGTGATGGTGTAGATGACAAAAAACACGACAAATATAATTTTTTGCATCTTTGGATTCTCTGTGAGTCCCAGTAGAACAAACTCTGTCACATTGTTCCTCTTCTCCATGCGCTTCACCTGACAGTCACATTACCTGAAGAGAAAACAATTTTTATTAATGCAACCTTGAATTTCTTAAACTTTCCACTCTAATATATAAAAACTTATTGGATTCTATTCAGTTGTGAGTTCTTTTGAGGTTGTGTATGTGTTGGAAATAAAGATTCTGGGTTCTTGAGAATTAATTCAGATTGCCTCCCAGCTGAACTCTTTGTTAAGATCGTGGACCTGGGGAACATTTGTAAACACACAGGCAGGAGACCACATGTGCACACTTAAATCATCCCAGATGACTGAGAGTCTAAGTCGAAATAGTAGCTTGTACACATTGTAGTAGCCGAGCCTGAAACAGTGGTAGTAGATGGATGTAGTCTACAAATGCAAGCTTTGGAATGTTCCCTTTATCTCTAGGAAATGGGGAACCATGGAAGGTAATTGAGAATATGAGTGGGAGGATGAAGAAGAATGTGAAGGGGGGGTCTTGGATATTATTCTCATAAAGATCTTTGTGTGCTTTGGGTGAAATGGACTGAGGTTCGGAGAAGAGGTGGAAGGAAGACACAGGAATCCCAATAGCAGACTATTCACAGTAGTTGAAGAAAGAGTAACAGGGCATTGGTTATGGGAATGTCAAGATTGGATACAAGAGCTATTTAAAAGTAGTCACAATGCATGTTTCCTGAGTTCAATGAATTTATCATAGCCAATAATATATACTTTTGAATGATTGATTGCTTTGTCCATGGCTTATAGTAGATGCTTTGCCTACATGGTCCGTTTTCATAGTGTAACCTGTGTGTTTGGTATTTTTTCATTCATTTTGAAGATGAGGAAACAATCTCAGAGACTAATGTTAATAATTATCCCAATGATGGTAGTATTAACTAAAGCTTACTGAGCACTTAGTATGCTCTAAGTGCTTTTGCAGACCCCTTTCATTTTTAATCCTCACTGCAAACCTACAAGAGGGGCGCTACTATCATTTTTATCCCTATTTTACATGTTAGGGAATAGAATCATAGAGAAGTTAAGGATCTTGCCCAGGATTGAGTAGCTATTAAGGGCTGGAGCCAAGATTAGGTCGGGTTATACCTGTTAATTGTTTTCCCTCCCAATTTTTAATCCACGCCCTCTATTGTTACTTTATAATAAACAATGTCGAACTAGTAATCTCTTTTTGATATGACCATGATACTTATAATTACCTCAAGGCTACTCTGGGGAAAGCTTATGTGGAGCAGTTTCATCAGCAGGCACAGACACAGCACACACAGTGACATATTGGAACTCGCAAATGTTAAGAAAAATGTGGTACTGCTTTCACTGAACATCCCTTTTATAGGGGCCTCTCCGCTAACCCTAAGTGTTTCTTACTGGGTCCCCTTCCAAAAAAATGGGCCCCCAGACTCTGTTGCAAAATATCAAAAATAATTATTGCAGTGGTTAATTGTATTGGTTTGAAAATCAGAAAGACCAGAGTAGAAGCCTTGTTCTTCCACTTGCAATTTCTTTTATCTGGGGTACATTACTTTCATACCTTATGTCCTTGTTTCCTCATCCATAAAGCAAGAATAATAATGTCCACCTCACAGGTTGCTATGGAAATTATTTGAGACACCGACCACACCGTTGGGGACACACATAGGACTTTCATTTAATTTTATGATGGTGAATGCCCCTAGGAGATAGGAAGAGTTGACAGTTTGGGCAATGAAACAGAGAAGCATTTAACTACATAACGAATTTAGGAAGGATCATTACCAATTTTACTCTCAAAGAAGCAACAGAGACTCACGTCATTCATAGCAGTTGATCCCAGCAACTGTTCTCCATGCCTGTGCTTAGATGAAACAGCTGATCTATATCATTTATTTTTCATATTTGTGTGTTTGAAATATAGTAAAATTTTGTTTTCGTTCTCGTGATTTTTCTTCATTATGAGCAGGTATCTCATGGCCAAACCATGGTGCCTGGTGTCAGAGAGCTGGGTCCTACCATTTGCTCAGTCTCTCTGAACCTAAAAAATTTTTTTGATTTTTTAAAATTTTATTTCTTTTAATTCACATCCAAATTAGTTAGCATATAGTGCAACAGTGATTTCAGGAGTAGATTCCTTAATGCCCTTTACCCATTTAGCCATCTCCCTTCCCACAACCCCTCCAGTAACCTTCTGTTTGTTCTCCATATTTAAGAGTCTCTTATGTTTTGTCCCCTCCCTGTACCAAAAATGTTTTAACTGTAAATTTAGCAAGTGATATTCATGAATTATCTTTTGAAGCATTGAGATAAGGATAAATTATTCTATTACTATGTCTTAAAAGGGTTGAAAAATAATGAGAAGTATATGTGGAAAGGAACAACCTTTAATAAAGCATCAGCACTATTAGAAAACTTACCTTATCTGTCTTAGATGATCTTAATGATATTTGGGGGTATTCAGGAACAGTCCCGTCTTCAAACTGACCTCTTCTTGTAATAAGTAACTTTCAATATGAAAAATATGTCTTTGGACACTTTGGAAGAGCCTATTCAGACAATTCACTATCAACTCAACAGTTATGAAGAAATTATATACATTGAATGTATACCATTTTTGGGGATATATCATTTATACCTCAGCGAGCCTACTAAAATAAAAGAAAGTGTTCATACGGGTCTAAATCTTTCCATCTAGCCTAAAGCCTTAAAACTTTTCCATAGAAAATCTGTTCAGTGTTTCTGGTTTTGAATTTAGAACGGACTCACTTGAACCACTATGGAGAAATGATCTATCTATGGCTTTGGTTCTGCAGGGCAAGAGGCAGACACTGTGGAGAAAACGCAGTCAAATGGTACACTCCATCCATGATGAATCTTGTCTGGGGAGGTGAATGACAACAAAAAAACGTTTTCACCTTGCCCTGTATGGGTATTTAAAGAGGTTTCCAGCAAGGTTCAGGGACCTTGCCTGGTGGCTCCTGCTTCATCTCCCAGGAATTAATTATCCTCTTTGATGGAAAGGCTTTGTCTGAGAAACAGGTATTCTAAGGAGACATGTTAAGAAACACTCATTCTTAAGTGGGCAATTGCATTCTTAAGTGGGAAATTGTAAACCTAAGCCTGTGAGTCTCCTCCTTGTCTGTATCCTGGGTTGTTATGAAAGCAGAATGGCATATAAATAGTAAGGTGCCGTAATTCCAGTGGAGCTGTGATGTAGGTTCCCTGTAGGCTCATGTCACATAGTTTCTATTTTCTTATCAATATTACACCTTTATTGGAAAACCACTACTGATTGTTTGAGAGCTAGAGCAGTGAGGGCATAAAGTCATTTTAAAGTTCTTGGCTCTAAAAGCTGTTTTTCTTTGATCTATGAAAGTATCATGAACTAATAAGATTGTGTGTATTTAGATTTATAATTTGAGGGGCACCTGGGAGGCTCAGTTGGTTAAGCACCTGACTCTTGATTTTGGCTCAAGTCATGATCTCATGGTTCAAGGGTTCGAGCCCCACGTTGGGCTGTGCACTGACAGCGTGGAGCCTGTTTGGGATTCTCTCTTTCCCTCTCTCTCTGCCTCTCTCTGTCTCTCTCAAAATAAATAAATAAATGTAAAAAAAAGATGTATAACTTGTTATGTTGACAAAATTGTGAAATAATCACCACAAGCAAGCTATTTACCATTTTCATCACTCACCGTTACTACTTTTGTGTATGTGTATGTGTGGAGTGAACACTTAAGATCTACTCTCTTAGGAAATTTCAAATATACAATACTACAGTATTGTTAACTACAATCACATTGCTGTACAATTACACATCTTGCATGACTGAAACTTTGTTCCCTCTGATCAATACCTCTCTATTTCTTACTCTTCCAGCCTCTGGCAACCCACATTCTACTCTCTGCTTCTGTAAGTTTGACTATTCCTAGTATAAGTAAGGTCATGTAGTATTTCTCTTTCTCTCTCTGGCTTATTTCGGTTAGCATAATGCTCTTCAGGTTCATCAATGTTGTCAAGAGGCAAGTTTCCTTATATTTAGACTATATAATCCACTATGTGTGTGTGTATCACATATTCTTTATCCATTCCTCTATCAAAGGACATATAGGTTATTTCCATCTCTTGGTCATCATGAAAAATGCTTCAAAATACATGAGTGCAGATACCTCTTTTAGATACTGATTTCAATTCCTTTGGTTCCATACCCAGAAATGGGATTGCTGAATAAAAAAAAAAAAAACAGTACTTTTTCAATGTTTTTGAGGAATCTTCATAGTTTTCCATAATGGCTGTGCCAATTTACATTCCCAATAGCAGTGCACAAGGGTTTCCTTTTCCACACTTGTTATCTTGTCTTTTTGATAAGTACCATTCTTACAAATGTAAGGTGATATTTTTGGTGTGCATTTTTCTGATGATTAGTGACGTTGAAGACTTTTTCACATACCTGTTGGTTATTTGTAGATCTTCTTTTGAGAAATGTCTATTCAGATCCTTTGCCCATTTTAAAATCAGGTTGTTTGTGTTTTGTTATTGAGTTATGTAAGTTCCTTCTCTATTTTGGATACTAACTGCTTATCACATATATGATTTGCAAATAATGTGTGACTTTCTCACATTTGTTGGTTATCTTTCCCGCTTGATTGTTTTCTTTGCTGTGCAGAGGTTTCTTAGTTTGATGAAATCCCACTTGTCTGTTTTTGCTTTTGGTATCATACCTAACAAAAATCATTGCCTAAAATAATGTCAACAAGCTTTTCCCCTGTTTGCTTTGAAGAGTTTTATGGTTTCAGATCTTATGTTTAAGTCCTTTTGAGTTGATTTCTGTATGTGATGTGAGATAAGGGTCTAATTTCTTCCTTCTGTGCGTGGTTATCCAGAATTCCCAAAGCACTTATTGAAGAGAATCTCATTTCCGCATTTGGAACTCTTGCCAAAGTTCAGCTGAATGTATATGAGTGTGTTTATATCTGAGCTCTCTATTCTGTTCCATTGATCTGTATGTCTGTATTTTTGCCAGCACTTACTGTTTTGGGATAGTAGCTTTGCAGTATTTTTGGAAATCAGGAATTGCAATGGCTCGAATTCTATTCTTCTTGCTTGAAATGGCATTACATATTTGGATTTTTTTTGTTTTATGTGAATTTTTATGCAAAAGCTGTTTTTTCGCTTTTCTGAGAAGGCTGATATCAAAGTAGCCAGAAATTTTAGAAGGCTCTAGATTCCAGGTATTTCTGGAACTTCAGGGCTGGTCAGAATGGAATGCTGGTCCATGCACTGTGCTTTTATTTTTAGAAATGACAACATCTGGGGTACCTGGCTGGCTCAGTTGGAAGAGCATGCCATTCTCTATCTCTCTGTTTTTAAATTTTTATTTATTTATTTTGAGACAGAGAGAGAGCGCACAAGCAGAAGAGGGGCAGAGAACCAGAGGGAGAGAGAGAATCCCAAGCAGGCTCCACATTCAGCGTGGAGCTCGATCTCAGGAACTGTGAGATCATGACCTGAGCCAAAATCAAGAGTTTGTTGCTTAACTGACTGAGCTACTCAGGTGCCTCAGAGAATGGCCTTCTTGACCTCAGGGTCATGAGTTCAAGCCCCATGTTGGGCAGAGAGATTACTAAAAAATAAGTAAATGGCAACATCTGATGAGAAGATTTAAAATTTTGATGAAGTCAAATTTTTCATTTTTTTCTTATGTTTCATGCTATTGGGTCACATCTGATAAAAGTCAACCCCAATTTTTAAGTATACATTATTATTTTTAGGTTTATCTTTGACATGTAGGTTTCTGACTCATTTTGAGTTATTTTTTGTGTATAGTGTGAGGTAGTGGTTAGTGTTTATTTTTTTATATAGATATCCAATTGATACAGCTTTATGTATGTATGCATGTATGTATGTTTGCATGTATGTAAATATGTTTATTTATTTTTGAGAGAAAGAGAGACAGAGTGCAAGTGGGGGAGGGGCAGAGAGAGGGGGAGACACAGGGTCTGAAGCAGACTTCAGGCTCCAAGCTGTCAGCACAGAGCCGGACATGGGGCTCAAATTCATGAACTGTGAGATCATGACCTGAGCTGAAGTCGGATGCTTAAGAGACTGAGCCATCCAGGTGCCCCAAGCATAGTTTATTTAAAAGTCTATTCTTTATCCATGTCAATGAAAATGGGAAGATTTCATTCTTTTTGTGGCTGAGTTCTAGTAATATTCCATTCCACACACACACACACACACACACACACACACACCACATCTTCTTTATCCATTCATCAGTCGATGGACATTTGGGCTCTTGCCATAATTTGGCTATTGTTGATAATGTTGCTATAAACACCAGGGGGCATATGTCCCTTCAAATCAGTAATTTTGTATCTTTTGGGTAAATACCTAGTAATGCAGTTGCTGGATTGTAGGGTAATTCTGTTTTTAATTTTTTGAGGAACCTCCATGCTGTTTCTCCGAGTGGCCACACTAGTTTGCCTTCCCACTAATAGTGTAGCAGAGTTCTCCTTTCTCCGCATCCTTGCCAACATCTGTTTCCTATGTTGTTCATTTTAGCCATTCTAACTGGTGTGAGGTGGCATCTCATTGTAGTTTTGATTTGTATTTCCTAGAGCGTATTATGCTAAGTGAAATAAGTCAGTCAGAGAAAGACATATGCCATATGATTTCACTCATGCATGGGATTTAAGAAACAAAGCAGATGAACATGGGAAAAAAAGCAGAGAGATAGGCAAACCATAAAATAGACTCTTAACTATAGAGGACAAACTGAGGGCTGCTGGAGGAGAGGTGGGCAGGGGGATGGGCTAAATGAGTGATGGGTATTAAGGAGGCACTTGTGATGAACACTGGGTGTTATATGTAAATGACGAATCTCTACATTCAACTCATGAAACTAATATTACACTATATATCAACCAACTAGAATTTAGATAAAAACTTGAAGCAACAACAAAAATATAAAATCTTTAGGGCAGAGATAATTTCCTGTAGTTATTTGTACATTTCGTATATTTAGCTCTTATTCTTCAAAGGCTGGCATAGTGCTTAATAGATGTTTGCATTTTGAATAGAAAAAAAAACATTCTTAACCTGTTTTCAGATAAATGCCACAAGATCAAGAAATTTTCCATAAAAGTCTATTCTTTAACCATTAAATTACCTTGATATCTTTGTAAAAAATTAATACATTTAGTTTATTTCTTAACATTCTATTATGTTTCTGGACATATCTATATGCTTGTCCTAATGCCTGTAAGAACACAATGTTGATTATAAGAGTTTAAGTGTAAGCCTTGAAATTAGTTGTAGAGTAAGTTCCCCAAGTGTGTTATTTTTTTGAGAGTGATTTGCTATTCTAGGCATTGTCAAATTTCTACATTTCTGTTTAAATTTCAGAACAGGTTTATCAGTTTCTCCAATAATCCTGTTGGGTTTTGGTTGAAATTGCATTTTGCAATGACATGGATGGAGCTCAAATGTATTATGCTCAGTGAAATAAGTTAATCAGAGAAAGACAAATGCCATATGATTTCACTCATATGTAGAATTTGAGAAAAAACAGATAAGCATATGGGAAGGGGAGGAAAAAAAAGAGAAGAGAGGGAAACAAACCACAAGAGATTCTTAAAGATAGAATACAAATTATGGACTAATGGAGGTGCATGGGAGATGGGCTAGATGGGTGATGGGTACTAAGGAGGGCACTTGTGATGAGCACTGGGTGTTGTATGTAAGTGATGAATCTCTGAATTCTACTCCTGAAACCAATATTGCACTATATGTTAACTAACTAAAATCTAAATTAAAAAAAAAGAAAAAAAATTGCACTGAAAATTGAGAAATTATATGGTAAAAATATTGAGTTTTCTATTCCATCAACATGATACATCTCTCAGTTTATGTATTTAATTTTCTTAGTGGTGTTTTCTACTTTTCATGCACAGATGTTGAATATATTCTTAAAGTGTAATTCCAATATTTCATCTTTAAAAACAGTATTAGACATAATATTTTGTTTCTAATTTCAATTTCTAATTGTTTAATGCTATTGCTGAAATATAGTTGATTTTTAAAATATAGACATGTATAACTGTGACTTGGCTAAATTCACTGATTAGGTCAATTATTTATGTTATTGCCCTTAACATTTTCTCTGTGTACAAAATGATGCCATTTGCACAAAAATGTATTTTTACAATTTTGCTTCTCCCTTCCTAATCTCTGTGTCTTTTATTTCTTTTTGTTTTCCTGTTGCAATGGCTAGGACCTAGACTACAATACATAATAGTAATGGTGAGTGGATATCTCTATCTTGCCCCCAATCTTCGAGAGAGAGTATTCATCATTAATATGATGGCCATTATAGATTTTATATATAGATGCTCTTTGTCAGGTTGAAGAAATAATTTTCTATTGCATTTGCTAACATGTAAAAAATCTTAAATCTGGGTCAAAATTTTTCGTTTTTTTAATGCATCTTTTCACGTGATCAAGTGATTCTTCTCCTTTATGCTGTAGTGACTCATATTGAGTTACATTTGAATGTCAAACCAACCTTTTATTCTTAGGACAAACTCCACATAGTTATGGTACATTATTATTTTTAGAAATTACTGATGGATTTGATTTACTGGTATTTTGTTAAAAGTCTGTTGCTCAAGGGGCGCCTGGGTGGCGCAGTCGGTTAAGCGTCCGACTTCAGCCAGGTCACGATCTCGCGGTCCGTGAGTTCGAGCCCCGCGTCAGGCTCTGGGCTGATGGCTCGGAGCCTGGAGCCTGTTTCGGATTCTGTGTCTCCCTCTCTCTCTGCCCCTCCCCCGTTCATGCTCTGTCTCTCTCTGTCCCAAAAATAAAAAATAAAAAACGTTGAAAAAAAAAATTTAAAAAAAAAAAAAAAAAAAAGTCTGTTGCTCATGTTCAAAAAGGATATTTGTCCAATTTTTCTTGTAATCTCATTTGGTATTTAGGCGCAGTGCAGGGTTCATATAATGAGTTGCATAGTGTTTTCTCCTCTATGTTTTGAAAGAGTGTGTATAGGATGTTTGTTTATTTATTTATTTAGTCAGTCAGTCAGTTTCTTATTGAACGTGTTACAAAAGAGGTTTAGTTAAAAAGACCAAAGCTCATGCATCATCACACTCCTCAGATTCTTCTCTCCTTGTACTTTCTTCTCCTCAGCTGGGGCAGTGATGGCAGAGGGAGCAGAACCTCCTGCTGGTGCAGCAGGACCTGCTGGGCAGGCTCACCAGCCCCTGTGTGTTGCAGGTGAGCCTCCTGATGTTGACATTGGCCAGGGCCTTTACAAATAAGCCTGGCCAGAAAGGTTCTATATTTACACTGACTGCTTTAATGATGGCATTGATCTTATCCTCCGTAACATTCACCTCACTGGGTGCAGGATGAAGGCTGAGGAGATACAGGTGGGCTTGGGAACCAAGGTGAGGGTGTGGGCAAGTGCTGGGCAGGCCCTGCTGGGCTTGGTGCTAGTTGCTGGATGAACTTAGGGCCTCACCCCAATGTGGCCTTACCTTCTTTGGAAGGACTGAGAACCTTAGTGGCAGCTGAGGAAAAGCAGTATTATTTATTTTTAGTGAGAAGTGAAGCCATTGGGCCTGGAGTTACTTTTGAGAAGGATTTTAACCACAAATTTAATTTTTATTTTTTTTATTTTTTTTATTTTTATTTTTTTTTTAAATTTTTTTTTTTTTTCAACATTTATTTATTTTTCGGACAGAGAGAGACAGAGCATGAACGGGTGAGGGGCAGAGAGAGAGGGAGACACAGAATCGGAAACAGGCTCCAGGCTCTGAGCCATCAGCCCAGAGCCCGACGCGGGGCTCGAACTCCCGGACCGCGAGATCGTGACCTGGCTGAAGTCGGACGCTCAACCGACTGCGCCACCCAGGCGCCCCAAATTTAATTTTTAAAACTGATATAGGACTATTCTGGTTTTCTATTTCTTCTTCTGTCAGATTTTGTAATGCTTTTCCCCAAATAATTGGGGAGTATTCTTTTCCCCAAATAATTGGCTTTTAAGTTGTCAAATTTATTGGCTTTAATTTGTCATAATATTTCGTACTATCCTGTTAATGTCTGTAGAATTTGTAATGCTGTGTTATCTTTTACTCTTGATATGAGTGATTTGGCTCTTTTTTTCTTTCTTATCCTTTCTCACCCTCCCTTCTTTCTTGTCCCCCTCCTCCTTATTATTCTAGCTAAGGCTTTGTAAATTTTATTCAAGTTTTTCAAAGAACCAGCTTTTTGTTTCATTATTTCATTTTGGTTTTCATCTTCTGTTTCATTGATTTTTGTCCTTATCCTTATTATTTCCTATCTTTCATTTTATTCATTTCCTCTTATTTCTCTACCTCTGTAGGTCAAAATCTTTGATAATGGATTTTATACATTATTTCTTTTCTAATATATACCTTTTATGGTTCAAATCTTCTTCTAAGGACTTTTAGTGCTTTTAGATATTCTGATATGCAGTGCTTTAAATTTCATTTGTTTCAAAGTATTTTTTGTTTTGTGATTTCCTTTTTTAATTGAGGTAAAACTCACATAAGATGGAAGCTACCACTTTAATCATTCAAATATTTATAATACATTGTAAATTTAGTACATTTACAGTGTTGTGCAATCATGACAACTACCAGACCAGCACAACCACCCATTCCAAGGCACCATCAGACAACAGTCCGGCGGTTTTGCATTTTCTGATTTGATTTTTGGTCAATATTTACTAGATAGATAGATAGATAGATAGATAGATAGATAGATATTACATAAATAGATAGATTTTTTTTCTTTTCTTCTTATTTCTTCCCTCCTCTACTCTGGTTTTTGGTTTGTTTAAGCAAGCATTTTTAATCTATTCTTTTAACACCTCTTCTGTATCTCCTTATTCTTTAATTTCCCCCCCCCCCTCTCTCTCTGGATTAAGCCATACAGTTTCTCTGAATCTCTGCCTGGCCATTTTCCCCCCCACTCCTGTCATTTCTCTCTTTGTATGAGATAAGACTTCTTCTACCACCACCCCCCTCTTTTAAATTTTTTCTAGGGTTACTTCAATGAAAAGATAAAAGCACACCTGGTGGAAGGTCCAAACCACCACTATGAGTAGGGAGATAAAACATCAGAGTCACAACAACAGAGAGCACACAACGCACTCCAAAAACACCTCCTGAAGCATCAGGCCCTGGACAGTGTATGACTGCTTTTTAATATAGTAGTGCTCACAGGTGCAGGACACATAAAAAAGCTATTACAACACATAAATGACAAAAACTAGCAGACCTGATCACTGAAACTTGGCACTTCAGAAGGGAGTGGCAGGAAATATTCAGTGTGCTGAATAGGAAAAATATGCAGCCAAGAATCCTTTATCGAGCAAAGCTGTCATTCAGAATAGAAGGAGAGATAAAGGCTTTTCCAGACAAACAAAAACTGAAGGAGTTTATGACCACCAAACCAGCCCTGCAAGAGATCATAAGTGGAGGACTTTGTGAGTAGAATGTTGCAAAGACTACAAAGGACCAGAGACATTACTACAAGCATGAAACCTACAGATAACACAATGACACTAAATTCATATATTTCAATAACCACTCTGAATGTAAATGGACTAAATACCCCAATAAAAAGACATAAGGTATCAGAATGGATAAAAAAACCAAGATCCTTCTATATGCTGTCTATAAGAGACTCATTTTAGACCTGAGGACACCTGAAGATTGAAAGTGAGGAGATGGAGAACCATCTATCATGCTACTGCAAGTCAAAACAAAGCTGGAGTAGCCATACTTATATCAGACAAACTAGATTTTAAACTAAAGGCTGTAACAAGAGATGAAGAAGGGTATTATATCGTAATTATGGGATCTATCCTTTAAGAAGAGCCAGCAGTTGTAAATCTTTATGCCCCCAACTTGATGGAACCCAAATATATGAATCAATGAATCACAAACATAAGCAATCTTATTGATAAGAATGTGGTAATTGCAGGGGATTTTAATACTCCACTTACAAAAATGGACAGATCATCTAGGCAGAAAACCAATAAAGAAACAATAGCCTTGAATGATAGACTAGACCAGATGGATATGACAGATATAGTCAGAGCTTTTCATCGAAAAGCAGCAAAATACACATTCTTCTCGAGTGCACATGGAACATTCTCCAAGATAGATCACATACTGAATCACAAAACAGCTGTCAACAAATATAAAAGAATTGAGATAATACCATGCATATTTTCAGATCCCAATGCTATGAAACTTGAAATAAACCACAAGAAAAAATTTGGAAAGACTCCAAATACAAGGGTTAAAGAACATCCTACTAAAGAATGAATGGATCAATCAGGTAATTAAAGAAGAAATTAAAAAAATATATGGGAACAAATGAAAATGGAAACATGGCAGTCCAAAACCTTTGGGATGGAGCAGAGGCAGTCATAAGAGGAAAATACATTGCAATCCAGGCCTAGCTCAAGAAACAAGAAAAATACCAAATAAAAAACCTAACCTTACACCTAAAGGAACTATAAGCAGAGCAGCAAGGAAACCCCAAAACCAGTAGAAGAAGAGAAATAATAAAGACTAGATCAGAAATAAACAATATAGAATTCCCACAAAAAACTAAAACAAACAAACAAACAAACAAAAAACAACCATATCAATGAATCTAAGAGCTGTTTTTTTGAAAGAATAAACAAAATTGATAAACACCTAGCCAGATTTCTCAAAAATAAAAGAGAGCACCCGAACAGATACAATCATGAATGAAAGAGGAGAGATCGCAACCAACACCACAGAAATACAAAACATTACTAGAGAATACTATGAAAAACTATATGCCAACAAACTGTGCAATATGTAAGAAATGGACAAATTCCTAGACACCCACACACTACCAAACCTCAAATGGGAAGAAATGAAAAATTTGAACAGACCCATAACTGGTGAAGAAATTGAATTCGTTATCAAAAATTTCCCAACAAATAAGAGTCCTGGGCCAGATGGCTTCCCAGGGGAATTCTGCCAGACATTTAAAACAGAGTTAATACCTATTCTTTTCAAGCTGTTCCAAAAATAGAAATGGAAGGAAGGCTTCCAGACTCATTCTGTGAAGTCAGCATTACCTTGACTCCAAAACCAGACAAGACCCCACTAAGAAGGAGAATTACAGGCCAATATCCCTGATGAGCATAGATGCAAAAATTCTCAACAAGATACTAGCAAATTGAATTCAACAGTATATTAAAAGAATTGTTCACCATGATCAAGTGGGATGCATTCCTGGGCTGCAGGGCTGGTTCAGTATTTGCAAATCAATCAATGTGAGACATCACATTAATAAAAGAGAGGGTAAGAACCATATGATCCTATTCATAGATTCAGAAAAAGTATTTGACAAAATACAGGATCCTTTCTTAATAAAAACCCTCAAGAAAGTTGGGATAGAAGAAACCTACCTTGACATCGTAAAAGCCATATATGAAGGGTCCACAGCTAATATCATCCTGAATGAAGAAAAACAGAGCTTTCCTCCTAAGGTCAGGAACACGTCAGGGATGTCCACTCTCACCACTGTTGTTCAACATGGTGTTGGAAGTCCTAGCCTCAGCGATCAGACAACAAAATGAAATAAAAGACATCCAAATTGGCAAACAAGAAGTCACACTTTTTCACTTTTTGCAGATGACATGATACTCTATGTGGAAAACCCAAAAGACTCCACCAAAAAACTGCTAGAGCTGATACATTAATTCCACAAAGTCCCAGGATATAAAATCAATATCCAGGAATTGGTTGCATTTCTATACACCAATAATTAAGCAACAGAATGAGAAATCAAGAAATTAATCCCACTTAAAATTGCACCAGGAACCATGAAATACCTAGGAATAAACCTAACCAAAGAGGTGAAAGGTCTGTATGCTGAGAACTACAGAAAACTTATGAAAGGAATTGAAACATTCTATGCTCATGGATTGGAAGAAAAAATATTGTGAAAATGTCGATACTACCCAAGGCAATCTACACAATTTATGCAATCCCAATCAAAATTGCACCAGCATTCTTCTCAGTGCTAGAACAAACAATCCTAAAATTTGTATGGTACCACAAAAGACCCGAATAGCAAAGTAACGTTGATAAAAACAAACAAACAAACAAACAAACAAACAAAAAACAAAAAAACAAAGTGGGAGGCATCACAATCCTGACTTTAGCCTGTACTACAAAGCTGTAATCATCAAGTCAGTATGGTATTGGCACAAAAACAGACACATAGACCACTGGAATAGAATAGAGAACCCAGAATTGGATCCACAAATATATGGTCAACTCATCTTTGACAAAGCAGGAAAGAATAGCAAATGGAAAAAATACAGTCTGTCTAGCAAATGGTGCTTGGAGAGCTGGACAGCAATATGCAGAAGAATGAAACTGGATTACTTTCTTACACCATGAACAAAAATAAACTCAAAATGGATGAAAGACCTAAATGTTAAACAGGAAACCATCAAAACCTTAGAGGAGAAAACAGGCAACAACCTCTTTGACCTCAGTCACAGCAACTTCTTACTTGACACATCTCCATAGGCAAGGGAAATAAAAGAGAAAATGAGCTATTGGGACTTCATCGAGATAAAAAGCTTCTGCACAGCAAAGGAAACAATCAATGAAATTAAAATGCAACCAATAAAATGGGAGAAGATATTTGGTAAAAAGATATCAAAGGTTAGCATCCAAAATCTATAAAGAACTTACCAAACTCAACACCTGAAAAACAAATAATTCAGTGAAGAAACGGGAAGAATACAGGAATAGACAGTTTTCCAAAGGAGACATCCAGATGGCCACCAGACACCTGAAAAGATGCTCAACATTGCTCATCATCAGGGAAATACAAATCAAAACCACTCTGAGATACCACCTCACGCTGGTCAGAGTGGCTAAAATTAACAACTCAGGAAACAATGGATGTTGGTGCGGATGTGGAGAAATGGGAACCCTCTTGCACTGTTGTGGGAATGCAAACTGGTGCAGCCACTCTGGAAAATAGTGTGGAGGTTCCTCAAAAAATTAAAAATAGGAGTGCCTGGATGCTTCAGTTGGTTAAGCTCCAACTTTGGCTCAGGTCATGATGTAGCAGGTTTGTGAATTTGAGCCCTGCATTGGGCACTGTGCTGACAGCTCAGAGCCTGGAGCCTGCTTGGGATTGTGTGTTTCCCTCTCTGTCTGCCCCCCCCCACCAGGGCTCTGTCTCTCAAAAATGAGTAAAACGTTAAAAACAGTTTTTTAAATAAAAAAGAATAAAAATAGAATTACCCTATGACCCAGCAGTAGCATTGCTAGGAATTTATCCAAAGGATACAGGAGTGCTGATTCATAGGGACACATGGACCCCAGTGTTTATAGCAGCGCTATCAACAATAGCTATTATGGAAAGAGCCCAAATGTCCATCAACTGATGAATGGATAAAGAAGATGTGGTTTATATATATAATGGAATACTACTTGGCAATGAGAAAGAATGAAATCATGCCATTTGCAGCAATGTGGATGGAACTGGAAGTATTATGCTGAGTTAAATAAGTCAGTCAGAGAAAGACAGATATCATATCTTTTCATTCATATGTGGAATTTGAGAAGCTTAACAGAAGACCATGGGGGAAATGAAGGGGAAAAAATAGTTTCAAACAGAGAGGGAAGTCTCTTTTTAAAGAGACTCTTAAATACAGAGAACAAACAGAGGGTTGATAGGGGGGTGGAGGGGAGGGGAAAATGGGTGATGGACATTGAGGACAGAACCTATTGGGATGAGCACTGGGTGTTGTATGTAAGTGATGAATCATGGGAATCTACTCCTGAAGCCAAGAGCACACTGTATACACTGTATATTAACTAACTTGATAATAAATTATACTTACAAATAAGATAAAAACACAACAAGAAACAAGCAAAAAGAAGAAAAACTTCAGAAAATTAAATTGAAAAACACTGTTGACATTAGATAAAAAATAAAAATACTCAGGAGTAAATCTAACAGATTATGTGCAAGAGCTCTGGAAAGTTTATACTACCTGATTTTAAGACTTCATATAAAAATACAGTAACTGACATAAGATAAACATATAGTTATGTGGAACAGAATAGAGAGTCCAAAAATAAGCTAGCATGTACAGAATTAATTGATTTTCACAAAACATTGTCAAAGCAATAATGGAGAAAGGAAAGTTTTTTTCAACAAAAGGAGCTAGAATAAGTGGATATTCATATGGATAAAAATGAATCTCAGCTTGTAAGTCACATCACATAAAAATTAGTTTGAGATAAATCCTATACCTAAAGGTAAGAGTAAAAAATATAAGTCTTCTAGAAGAAACTGGAGCATATTTTTGAAGACTTGGGTTTAACAAAGATTTCATAGTTAACATCAGTTAGTTTTAACTTAAATATCAACAAACAAACATCAAATATTTAGAAGAAAATATAGTTGAATATTTTTGTGACTTTGAGGCATGCAATTATTAAAGGAAACAGAAAAATCTTTTTTTCCATAAATAAAAGCTATATGAACACCAATATTTGAATTATGAAGTGCTGTTAATGAGAAGAACTTTAGTATAAATGCAAAGACTAGAATACATTTGCAAAAGATATGTTAGGATTATTGCTTACAATACATAATGAACTTCTACAAATTGAAAATAGAGTCAATAGAAAGTGAGCCAAATTTCAACCAAAAAAAAGATGTGGTGAATAAATATGTGGAGTGATAATCAGCTTATTATCATTTTGCAATGCCAAGGAAACCCGCAATGAGATAACATTCTACAGTCATTTAATTTGCAAAAATGAAGAAATTTGGGACTAGTATGCGATGTAGAAGATATGATTCAATGGGATGTATGTTGTATTGTTGTGGGAAGTGTATATTAGTACAACTACTTTGGAAAATAATTTGGCCTTATCTAGTAATCTTGAAGATTCACATAACCTCAATTCATAGTTTCAACTCCTAGATACATACTCAGCAATGGTGGGCATGTGTACATCTGGAATTGTGTACCAGTCTTTGTGGCAGACTTTCAGTAATACTGAAAATGTGGAAATACCCATAAATCTATCAACAACATCAGCTGTGAAGCACCAGCGGGAGCACTGCCTGAGCCCAAAGAATGTACCTCAATACACAGGAGCTATAGACTTGAATACTGGAGTTCTAGAACAAGCAGTTCCAGAGAGAGAAGGTGAGCATTTTAGTTATTCTGTGATGGGAAATAATTCACGAAGAATGTCTGAGAAGGTAGATTTCTCTAGTAACTTGAAAACAGATTCTTAAAAATTTTGGTGAAAATTTCATCTCAAGTTTGAGATCTTGTATTTTTTTTTTTTAGTTAGTAGAAATATGGCTGCCATTTATTATTCATTTGTTCATTCCTTCATTATTTCTCGTGGGTCAGTTTAATTCTCAAAACAATGATATGTAGTCCTTTTTTGAAGATAAGAAAAATTGAGTCTGAGGACGGTAAATAAGTTATTTCAAGGTAGGAAAACATATTCCTGGTACTGCTTAGATTGGAGGCTGAGTCTGTGTTTATGTGATGTCTAGGTGCTTTAAGTTGTCTTTGCTCCTCTTTCTTTTAAAAAAATTTTTTTAAAGTTTATTTCTTTATTTGGAGAGAGAGAGAGGTGGGGAGGGGGGAGAGAGAGAGAGAGAGAGAGAGAGAGTGAGAGAGAGAGTTCTAAGCAGACTCCAAGCTGTCAGTGCAGAACTGATGTGGGGCTCAATCCCATGAACTGTGAGATCATGACCTGAGAGGAAATCAAGTCAGACACTTAACCAACTGAGCCACCCAGGCACCCCATCCTTTTTTAGTCAGTTATAACTGTTTTTTTTTCAGTTGCTCAATGCATTTTTACTATTCTGCTCGAGTAATTTCCACCTACTTGATCATGACAATGAAAGCATACAGTCAATTTGTCTTATACATTTGGAAAAATAATTGATTGTACAGAACCACAAATACTCTCACTGAGATCTTGTTCATTGTTCATGTTCACCCAATGATATAGTCTGGCCCAATCTTCTCTCTTATGTATCTAGTCTAGACCTTGGGTAATGTTTTTCTGGCTTCAACTTCAACATCACTTCCTTGAGAATACCTTCCCTGAGCATTCCACCTCCATCCCAGTTTAAAGCATGTTCCCATTACACAGGCATATGGCACTGTGTTCTTTTTTATAATGCTCACCACTCTCTCCCTCTCTTCATTTTTTAATAGTTGAATTCTTGCATATGAGAGCAGATACACTAGCTGGGCTGTGAAGGCAGATTTGTCTTCTGCCACTACTCACATCTGATCCTGTGTAAATTACCTATACTCATAATACCTCAGTTTCCTCATTTGTAGAATTAAAATAATAATAGTGCCCATCACAAAGGGTACCTTGTGTAATGTGTTGGATACAGGACCTGGCATATAGCATTCAATAGTTAGTTATTGTCATTATTATTATTGAACAATACTGTGCCTGGTATATTTTAGCTGTTCCACGAACATTTACTGGACAAAAAAAAAAAACAAACAAAACAAAAAAGGAAATGTAGAATCCACCTTCTGCCTGTAGCCTGATAATTATCCTATTCCTGTAGATGAATTCTAACCCTTGTCAAAAATGTCATTCTGTAGTCAGAGGGACTATAGGAGGAAGGGAGAAGCATTTAGCTGCCGTTTTGGCAAGGACTCCTAAAATTAACTACTCTTCCCTAGGGGAAATAGCGTAGAGGTTGAGTCACTACTTAAATCAAACTGGTGCCTGTCTTGTGAGAACTGAAGGAGTTGAGAAGCAGGGCATTTCTTAGCAGAGCGAACCACAAAGGCAGTGCCTCTCCCTGACTACATCTGTGGTTAGCCACGGGGAGCTGGTGAAATGATGTGAGAAAGTGGATGCGTCCCAAAGACCAAAGTATGTGTGGCTCAGCACTGAGTATAGATGCTCTGAAAAAAAGGCTCAGAAGACTAGGCTTCAAGAGATTCCTCATCTCAGAGACTTCTAGTCAACTGCTGATGTTTTGGTAATTGGATTTACTTTTCTGGCTTTAAAAATGGCTGCCATGTTCTTAGGGCCTGTAAGTCTCACACCAAGTTCTATAGAAAAAACTTAAAACAAACCCTAAAGATAGATTTATGTGAATCCCACAGAAATAGAAATGTGCTAAGCTGCTGAAAATCTCCTCTCCAAAATCCAAATTCCTCTCAAATACAAAGTGAGTGTGTCTACTATCTGAGATAGTTTGTTTTCTGAACAAGTCAGGCCATGGGGAGAAATCCCAGTCATACACTACATGGGGAGTGTTGGTATGTAAGAGAAGCACATTTTCTTCTTTTTGATTTTACTTCAAGATTTTCTTTTCTGGAAACACTGTGCTTGTTTGTTCGTTTTTTCAAACAGTAAATTTACATAAATTAACATGACCATTACTATGGTTTCTTACATCTCTGTTTGAAGAAAGCCCTTCAGTTTAAGTATTGTTGAGTCTGCAAAGGACCAGCTCTTGACAAGACTGTAGTTTACAACCCTCAGCACTGAGTTAGGCAAAAATAACTTTTTTTTCTGACCAGTTTGTATGTCAGGACTTACTGATTTGTTGGCATTTTTCTCTGATGTTGATCCTAAGGGCCATAATCAGCAGATGAGTTTGATAAAAAGTTCAGATTTCAAGTGCAGTACTTGTTGGAAATATTACAATATACTTACCAAAGTCTTTCTTAGATGACTTTGTAGTGTGTCCGCTTTTCTCCTCTTGCCTTTTTTCCTCTTTTCCTTTTTGGTTTTATATTTTCTCCTCTTTATTTCTCTTCCCTTTCTCTCTCTACTTCCCCTTTGTTGCTCTCTCTCAAATGCTTTATAATACCTAATATTAGCTATCACTGTGGGTATAAACTTGAATAGGTCCTAAGACAAGTAAGACACAACAGTGTGCAAGGTATTTATTTCAATAGTGAACAACGTTTACATAAAGTTTCCTATTTCCTGGCAAAATCCATACTTGGTTGTAGAGTCAAGTTTGAGAGGAGTACATTATTTTAAGCTTAGAATATATCTTTAGCAAATCAATTAGTGAATAGACAATAAATCCCACAAATAAAGCAAGCCAACTAAACCAATAGTTGAAAATTTGTGTTAAAGTTTCTTCTAATCACTTGCTTTAAAATTGTTCTTTTTTAAATCTGATGGCCTTTCTTTTTGACACTTATCATGGTTTTGCTTAGTCTCCTGTTTCCTCTCACTTGGTTAGCTTACATTTTCAGAATCTTTGCCCTTTAGAGACGTTCAGAGACAATTTTGAAAGTTTTCTTTAGTGATACTCCCACGAGAACAATAAAACAATATTAACAACAATAGTAAATTTGAACTGATTGTATCTTCACAACACTCCTAAATATAGGTATATTTATTCCCTGCTTTAACAGATGAAAAAACTGAAGCACAGAGAGATGAAATAAATTGATGTTATGTAGTTAATAGGGGTGCATTCCAGTTTCCAATCTAAGTCTTTGGATTTTATTTCATTTCATTTTATTTATTTTTTTATTTGAGAGAGAGGGAACATGAGTAGGGGAGAGGGGCGGAGGGAGAGGGAGAAGGAGGGAGGGAAGGAGGGAGGTAGAGAGAGAGAGAGAGAGAGGGAGAGAGGATCTTAAGTAGGCTCCATGCTCTGTGCAGAGCCTGATGTGGGGCTCGATCCCATGGCCCTGAGATGGCAGCCTGAGCTGAAATCAAGAGTTGGATGCTCAACCAGCTGAGCCACCCAGATACCCCTATGTCTGGATTTTAAACCCATTTCTCTTTGCTCTTTAATGCATTTCTACTTTGTCCTTTCTCATTTATTTCTCCCTCTCTTTCTTTTGCCTCTCTTTTTTTTTCCTTCTGCCTCTCTCAGTGAATGCTTTATGAGTGTTTACTTTTTAGCCAGCATTGGGAATACAAAAATGAGAATAAGATTACAATTGTGAAGGCACATTTTTGCCTTCAAAGACAATTTGCCTGTTGAAGAATGAGAGAAGAGTATGAGACAATGTGGCTAGTGCCGTAATGACCATTTACTAGCTTCTCTGAGATTGGGAGAAGGTAGCAATGCCATTTTTAGTCTTGAGGAAGCTGAAAAGTTTCCAGACAGGTAAAGTAGGATAAAGTATGGCTTGTGAAAGAATCTTTACGTGTCTTTGAGTCTTTTTTTGTAAACTCAATTAGAACAAATTGGATTTTCACTGGTAAACGGGTGCAGCCATTTTGGGGATAAAATACCTATATCTTTGGGTATTTTGAATGTGCCTCATGTATGGCTACATCATGGATTGGCTCTTCCAAATTAATGCATGGTATTTTTTCTTTTCTGATTTTAAAGGTTACACAATCTTGTAGAAAATTAAAACAAATCAGGAAATTATAAAGAACAAAAAATACCACCTATATTGTCACTTGTAAGAATATATAAAACGAAATCATTGACATGGTCTTGTGCTTGTTTTTGCCTTCTGTAAAACTAGAAAAAATAAGGCATTCCATGAATATTCATTAGAAGAAGGCATCATTATTGAGGATGACTTTGAGTATGAGTATGACTTTCTTTTCAGGGAAGTCACTTGTCACCTGAACTGAACTGATGAAGAAGATGAATAATGTGACAGAATTCATCCTCCTGGGCTTGACTCAAAACGTGGAACTTCAGAAATTCTCCTTTTTTGTGTTTTTAATTGTCTACTTGGTCACCTTGGCGGGCAACTTGCTCATCATGATCACCATCAGTACCAGTAGTGCCCTCGAAACCCCCATGTACTTCTTCCTGTCTTACTTGGCCCTTATAGATGGCTGTTGTTCTTCCTCCATGACCCCTAAAATGCTCGCTGACACTCTTACTGTGAGAAAAATCATCTCTTTTACGGGATGTATGACTCAAGTCTTTGCTGAACATTTTTTTGGTGCTGCTGAGATTATCCTTCTCACAGTAATGGCCTATGACCGTTATGTGGCCATCTGCAAACCCTTGCATTACACAACCATCATGAGTCACCAGGCGTGTGGCCTCCTTGTAGGAGTGGCCTGGGCTGGAGCCTTTGTCCATGCAACCATTCAGATCCTCTTCACAGTCTGGCTGCCTTTCTGTGGCCCCAATGTCATAGATCATTTCATGTGTGATTTGTACCCTTTATTGAAACTTGTCTGCATGGACACTCATACCCTTGGTCTCTTTGTTGCTGCCAATAGTGGGTTCATCTGTTTGTTAAACTTCCTTCTTTTGGTGGTTTCCTATGTGGTCATCTTGCTCTCCCTAAAGACCTATAGCTTGGAGGGGAGACGCAAAGCCCTCTCTACCTGCGTCTCTCACATCACCGTGGTCATTTTCTTCTTTGTTCCCTGCTTATTTGTATATCTGCGCCCAGTGATCACCTTTTCCATTGATAAAGCTGTGGCTGTGTTTTATACCATGATAACTCCTATGTTAAACCCTTTAATCTATACGTTGAGAAATTCAGAGGTGAAAAGTGCCATAAAGAAGCTCCGGATCAAAAGGTGACTTCAATGGAAAAATAATCACAACAGCATAAAATCATTTCATATTTTATTTTATTTTATTTTATTTATTTTTTTTTAACGTTTATTTATTTTTGAGACAGAGAGAGACAGAGCATGAACGGGGGAGGGGCAGAGAGAGGGAGACACAGAATCTGAAACAGGCTCCAGGCTCTGAGCTGTCAGCACAGAGGCTGATGCAGGGCTGGAACTCATGGACTGCGAAATCATGACCTGAGCGGAAGTTGGCCACTTAACCGACTGAGCCACCCAGGCGCCCCATAAAATCACTTCATATTTTAAATGACAAAAAGAAAATAATATAATTTCTATGGTTCAGGGCCAAGTGGACATTATATATAAAAGTATGTTGATGTTGGCACATAAGTCCTAAGAGGAAAGGCCCAGGCAGGAAATCATTTATCATTTAAAAATATCCCATTTAGGGTCGCCTGGGTGGCTCAGTCAGTTTAGCGTCCGACTTCAGCTCAGGTCATGATCTCATGGTTTGTGGGTTCAAGCCCTGCACCGGGCTCTGTTCTGACAGCTCAGAGCCTGGAGACTGCTTTGAATTCTGTGTTTCCCTCTCTCTCTTTCTGTCCTTCCTTTGCTGGTTCTCTGTCTGTCTCTCTCTCTGTCACTCAAAAATAAATAAACATCAAAAAAATATCCCATTTAGATTTATTTATTGGTCATTTGGTTGTCAAACTTTACTTACTTTCAGAATCAGCTGGAATTCTTGTTAAAATGCACATTTCCAGGATACAGCTGTAGTGATTCTAATTCAATGGGAATGTTCTTGAATTGCATTTTAAACAAATTATGTGGATGTTTCTAAGCAGGTGATTTATACATACCCTTTGAGCAACAATGCTATAGATTATGCTTGTATCATCAGCTTATTAATGGATGATCTTGTTAAAGCAATTCCTAGGAAGTAACGAAACTAAGTTCTTCGTAAGTCATGAAATACAAGCTCACTACCTTTGTAACTGCAAAACAAAAATGTAATACTCTGTGAAGATAGAAAAGCTCTCCATATTCTTTATCTTCACTTTCAATACTTTCAAATCTTTTGCTACATCTGATCTGATTCTCTCTTTTCCTCTCTTGCTTCCAAAGGGAAGGCCTACTATCTATTCTTACTGAATTATTTGGATTACAATTCATTGTTCTTGTAATACTAACTAGTCATTTACATCAAGAACATTATTTTCATGATTTTTCTATATGAAGGAGATCTTATGTATCATTTCTATATGTATATTTGGAGGTATGTTATTGTCATTAAGAAAATAGTCTCTAAGTAAGATAGTTCTGAGATCAAAACTTACTTTTGCCACATACAATGTGGACTTCAGCAAACTACAATTCTTTGAGTGAAAGGAGAGTGATAGAGATATTATCAAGGTTAATAACGAATCCTTGTAGATCTTTTATTACCAATCACTTCTCAATAGGTGTTAGTCATGAAATTTATTACTGGAGTCACTATAACAGTACAGAACCACTTAATCTATTTTTTGAGCATCAGAAAGGATAATACATTGTTTCTTTGTACCTTCTGTGAAGTATAGTACTCTGAGCTCACTGGCCTTGTAAAATTCTGGGGGGGCTGGAATGCTTCCCAACATCCTTGGCTATTACTTTCCCATACTCTTCTATTTTTCTTATTTCTGTTGGCCTCATGCTTCCTAGACCTTGGGGCCGATCCATTTATGGGTATGATTTTTTTTTTTCTGACAAGTCTGACTTGAAGAGCCACACAGTCATTGTTTTATGAGCCCAAGGTCAGTATAGCGGGCAACCAGAATATGAACAGAATTAAGTGAGATATTTAATTGAGATATTTGTTAAGAGTAGATGGTATGGTAGGGTGGTGAGGGTAGACTCCAGAGTACATTTCCTGGGCGGAGTGTGACCTGGGAAAGTTATTTTACCTTTCAACGGTATTTTTTTTTCTGTAAAAAATGGAAACAATAACACCCATTTCATAATGTTTTGGGGTCTTCTAAGTGGGATTATATATGTTAAGTGCTTATGAAAGTTCATGGCACATAGGAAACATTATAAAAGTATACTGCAAAGAAAAAAATTCACTGGTGATGATCCAATTTTTAATACAGATAGAATTTTGCTTCTCTCTCTTCCTGAACTAGCAAGGCCCTTGTTATGTCTGGGACAGGACCTCTATGGATCTTACCTTGGTTCCTGTCTCCTTCGTGAAAAAGACATCTCGTATCATCAATACTATGTCAGATAACTTTTCCCTTGAACTTTAGCTAAGAGTGTTATTGGCTTTTAAGTTATTATTCAGCAGCTGGAAGTCACTAACACTTTAGTGACAGTTTTGGGTGATGTGGGAAGATTTGGCTTATAGAGTGGAGAGAATTAGTATTGAATTCTATCTTGTTAGTTTATGTAACATTGTGTGAATTTCACAGCTCTCAGAATCTTACTTTAATCTTTGTTCACATGTACAGTGAAATGGTAACATTTTTCAAAGGGTAGTTTTAATCATTAGTTGAGATACTGTATGCCAAGTATCTAGTGGGTACTTGTCACTCAGTGGGTACTTAATAAATGTCGCTGTCTTTGATGCTCCCTCACTTCTTTGTTTGGGTCCTATTTCTGCCTGATTTAAAAAAGCCCTCTGATTTATACATATTATTGAACTCTAGGTCTTTCTATTAGGTCATGAGGCACTTTGAAAATTCTAAGAATAAAGCCCTCAAAATTAATGCAAGATGGATGAGATTAACTCTCTAAAAAAAATTCACCTTAAAAATGTGAATGTCTCCAAAGGCACAGTTAGGTTAAGGAAGACTCCCAAATTTAATAAACTTTTTATGACCAACAAAAAAATCTGTAGGACAATAATTAGTAATTGTAGTAAAAGCGATTGCTACTTATTACGATATGGCTGGTGCTACAAAGGCAAGTTACTGTTTACTCCCCTAAGATCCCTATGAAATAGATAATGTTATTCCTGCTTTCCAGGAGAACTGAAGTGTGGAAAACTGAAATAATTTACTGTAGGTCGCAGAACTAGAAAATGCCTGAGGTGGGATTTGAGCCTGTGTAGTTTGGCTTTAGAACTTGCACTCTTAAACACTGTGGCATACATCATAATAATCACACGGATCTCATAACACTTTCTAGTGGAGGGACATAGGCGATAAGTAAGTTAATGTATATATAAAAAGTTTCGTTCAAGGAGACAAGTGCTTAAAAATGAAAGGATGTGAGGTGATAGTGCCTCAGAAGGCAAGGGACCTCTAGGTTTCGCATTCAAGGAAGACCCAAAAGCAAGATTTTACAGCATTTATCTATGTCCAAGAGTGAGAGACAGTGAGCTGAAGATCATGAGTAAAACCACCAGAGAGGAATTTCTGTACACGGGAAGGAGATTTTTATCTCACACGGATGAGTGTCCTTAACAGCTCTCTTCTGACTCAGAGATCACCAAGCGACCTTAACCTTACAATTAGTTCAGCTCTAATTAAAATCAGGATGAAGTGAAATAAAATATCGGTGCTCGAGCAACCATCTTTTCCCAGAACTTGCATGTGCTCCCTGGAAGGTGTCTACTCTGGTGGACTCTGTGGTATAGCCAACAGCATGGATCTCCACTTTTTCTCCTCCTTGTTTCTTTAACGTCTACAATTTTTTTCCCATGTGAAAGCATTTGCTTAAGTTGTACAGCTCTGTACAATCGTCCAGCCCAAACACCTCTCTGTGACCCTCTCCTGTATCGATCGTTCTTTCCCTTGTCACCAGCTTCAGCTGCAGTGGCCTGATTTTTGCCTATGGGCCTTTGAACTAGTTCTTTATACCCCAAGGGCTCTCTCTCTGGACCTTCCTCTGCCTGGATTGTTGTCCCCACTCAGTCTGCAACTCAACTGCCACCTCCTTAGAGGTCTTCTTTAACCACCACGTAAAGACACCATCTCCCTGAGTTGTTCTATGACGGCACTCACAATTTCTCTACAGCATCTTCGCCATCCGATTATCCGATTCACCTGTTGATTCTCTTTTCCAATTAGAACATAAACTCAAAGTAGACGTGTATTTCCAGCACCCGGAATAGAAGTGTCACATAGTAAATGCTTCATACATACTTACTGAATAAAAGGCCATCATCTCCACTTAACCCTTCTAAGAATAAGTGCGTTCTTAAAAGGAACCCTTGTCAACTGGAAGCTCCCGGAATTGATGACTTTTCATTCTTGGTGATAAATTGAAATGGAGAACTTTAGGTCAGTTTAATATATCAGCCGGGGGTTCTTAGCTGATGATGCAGAACCTCTGTAGCTGGCTTAAGTAGAAGGGATCTATGATACGTACTTAAATAGCTTAAGGATATTCGGAGGAGTGGGAATCACAGATTCTAGGTTGAGTTATCAGGAATAGCTTCCGGAAGCACACCTGACTGGACTGGCATGCCAGGGGAGCTGCTGCTTGTGCTGTAACCAAGGTTGCCCTGCCCTGGCTAGACTGCAGTGTGGTACTTCATTCCTGACCTCAGAGCCACTCTGATGCCTGGAACCACTTGTCCCCAGATAACTGACTTCCACTCAAAGACTTGCACAGATGCACCCGGTTGGCAGAACCCATGACATGTCTGCACCCAAGTGCAGAGGGACAGGGAAATGGAGTTCTTCGGATTCTATCTTGGGAACGTGGATACATACTTTGGAAACTAACACGTGCAGGATGCTTTTAAGAGATTTTTGGGCAGCCACACACTCTGGGTGTTTACAGTTGGGGTTGGGAGATCACAAAATGGGTTTCATTCCTCCCATAGATAGTTTTAAATGTCCACAAAATTAAAGGGTGTCCTAGTCTCTGTCCTACACAGAGGAGAAGCAGAGATAAAGGACCGCAAGGAAGTTGAGAGCAGGAAAATTGTTGGTACCATAGAGTTATTCATATGACTTATTTTTACTGAACACCTCCTCTGCTAATAACTGTGGTTGCTGCTGAAGTAGAAACACAAATGGGTAGAATTGTCCTTAACCTTGTGGCATTAGCATAGCACAGCATGTGGCTCAGTAGCACTTCTCAAATACCTCTTCTACCTTAATTTTGAAGGAAGCTCTCCTCAATAATACACAAAAATGCTTGTCTTGCTTTAGTGACTCTCATCCTTTTAAAAAGCCGCCTGAAAATGTATTGTGGACTATCATGGATCTTGCACCATGTGAAGCACTTTGCATACATTATATCATTCAATCATCATAATTTCTTGAAGTTCATATTATTCCTTTTATGTGAGAGGGAAAAAATAAAGCTTAGAGATGTTTAATGTCCTCAACAGTCATGCTACTGTTAAGTAAGAAGACTAATCCTCGTCCCCTCTGTCCAACATATTGGGAATTCTGTTGAAAATGCACAGTTGGCCAGGTTTAAAATGGTGAGCTCATTCCATTGTACCTCATATCTCTGTTTGGATCTTGGCTCCAAATGCAGGCCCCCAGGTCATCCAGCTTATCCACATGCATTTGCGTGCTTCCTCTTCCTGGACAAAGGTCACGTTGAAACAAACTTTGTTTTTAGAAAAGTTTTCAGTTTACAGTTTACAGCTATGTGAGCAGAAAGTATGGTGAATTCCCGTATAACCCTTGTCCCCACATATTCAAATTCCCCCCACTATGGACATCTCACCTGAGAGCGGTACATGTGTTACAACTGATGAACCTTTAGTGAAACATTAGTATCACACAAAGTCCATACTTCACGCTAGGGTTCCCTCCTGGTGCTATTCATTCCATGGGTCTCAACAAATGTATAATGACATGTATCCACCATTACGGTATCATACAGAGTAGTTTCACTGTCCTAAAAATTCTTTGTGCTCTGCCTATTCACCCCACCCTCTCCCCCAACTTCTGGCAGTCATTGGTCTTTTCACTAAGTTTATAGTTTGCCTTTTCCACAGTTTTTCATAGTTGGAATCATACAATATGTAGCCTTTCGAGAGTCTTTCATTTAGTAATCTACATTTGAGTTTCTTCCATGTCTTTTCCTGACTTGATAGCTTATCGTTTTAGTGCTGAATAATATTTATTGTCTGGTCGTGCCATAGTTTACTTTTTTCTTCCAAGATTGTATTCAAATTCAAGTTAGGTCACATATAGTGTAGTACTGGTTTCAGGCGTAGAAATGACATATTTATCCACTCACCTACCGAAGGGTATCTTGGTTGCTTTCACGTTTTGGCAATTATGAATAAAGTTGCTAGAAACATGTGTAGGTTTTGTTTCTTCTCAGCTTTATTAAGATATAGTTGACATATAATATTTTATAAGCTTCACATGTACAATGTGATGATTTGGTACATGTATATATTGTGAAATTATTACCACAATGAGGTAAGTGAAAACATTCACCACCTCACATAGTTACTTTTGTTGTTGTTGTTGTTTTTTCGTGAGAACGTTCAAGATCTACTCTCAAGTATATAACACGGTATTGTTAACTCTGGTGCCAAACTGATTATTAGATACTGAGAATTTATTCATCTTAAACTGAAAGTTTATGCTTTTTGACCAACACTCCCCCCTTTCACTACCCCTAGCTCCTACCAACCACTGTTCTACTCTCTGATTCTGTGAGTTCAACTTCCCTTCTTCCCTTTTGAAGGATAATTTCACAGAGCTCAGAATTTTAATTTTAATTTAATTCCTTGTCTGGAATTTCAACTTCCCTTCTTCCCTTTTGAAGGATAATTTCACAGAGCACAGAATTTTAAGCTGGTGTTGTTTTTTTCTCGCTCTCAACTCTTTAAATAGTTGACTCCATTCACTTCTTTCTTGCGTGGCCTCTGAGGAGAAGAAGTTGGATGTAGTTCATTCCTCTTCTCCTTGGGGTGGTGGTCCCAGCCTATTGACAGAAATGTTATTGCCTAGGAATGCCTGTGGCACACATCTGGGCCTGTATTGCTTATAGCAAGTCCCCACAGACATTTCCCCCGCTGAGGCCAGAGTTGTGGCTGGATTGGCCCTTGTGGTTCTTATTATGATTTCAGGACACACTTCACTGCGGCAAAGACGATCAGGGAACTTTGAGGAACAAGATTTTTTATGCACTGGTCCTGGAGCCTCCAGGGCATATCGAGGGCCACACCTGAGGAAGTTGTAGGTAGAGGGCAAAAGAACACAGACCTGGGGCTCTGCATTTATTAGGGTCTGGTGGAATGGGGTGGGTATCTAGGTTTCGTGGGTTCACTATTTATTGACTGCTTTAGAGCATGAGAGTGGGAATTAGAGGATGGAAAGGGAGAAGCAGGGCTACTCAAGTGGTCAGTTATTGAAGTTACCCAGAGCTTCCTGAAAGAGGGAACTTCATGAGTGGGGGTGACTTAATTCCTTGTCTGGTAGCTTTGTCATATAGCTGGCAATATGTTTACTCACGAGGGATGCCTTTTGAAATATGTCTTTGGCAATCAAAAACTTAATGTCAAGCACTTACACTATAATCAAAGAGCTTAATCTCTGGGATACTCACTCCTCTGTAGGTAAGATGTTTTTTCCTCTGGCCTCTGTCAAGATTTATAAGTTTATCTTTGATTTTCTGAAATTTGAATATGATTCCCCTCCATATGGTTTTTTTTGTTTGGCATTTGTCTTATGAGGTATTCTCTGAGCTTCCGGAGGCTTGGTGTTTGACATTAATTTGGGGGGGAAATTCTCAGTCATTATTATTGCTTCAAATATTGCTTCTGTTCCCTTCACTTTTTCTTCTTATTCTGGTATTCCCATTACAAGGATGTTACCCCTTTGGTAGTTGTCACACAGTTCTTGCGTATTCTGTTCTGGTTTCTTTGTTTTCTGCTTTTTGTTTTTCAGCCTGTTTTCTCTTTGATTTTCAGTTTGGGGAATTTCTATTGCCATGTCCTGAGGCAATGTCTAGTCTATTAATGAGCCCTGTCAAAGGCATACTTGATTTCTGTTAGTCTTTTTGATCTCTAGCATTTCTTTTCGACCCTTCCTTAGAATTTATCTCTTCTTACGTTATCCACCTGTTCTTGGCTTTAGTGACATAGCGGGGCAAGTGTTCTGTGGTGTATCACAGAGTGTCAGTCTTTGGGTGAGCCTGTGCCCTGGGACTGTATAGTTCACCAGGGTTTCTTGTCCAACTTCCCCATAATGTGATAGGTCTAAAAGTATCTTTACATAGAGATGTCCTTTTCAAATTTTAAAATTTGGTTGAAAACAGCAAGAATCAGTCTTGGACACAATGCAGTTGCACGACGCGATGATGTATCTGGTTAGAAGGCAAAAAGTGGCCAATGACTTTGCCTCTACTGGGGAGAAGATGCTACTTTCTTCAGAACTCTTACAACTCTTTTAGGAGGGTTGATAAATATTTCAAGAATGTCCTCTCGAGACCTTGGTACAATTAGTTTTGCCCTGTACCAGAATAAGATGGCCAGAAAATTGGAATAGTGATTTTTCTTTTTTGAAGTCACTAGAAAAGAAGTTAGTTTCTAGAGAGCAGCTTCCCTTTTAAAAAAACTTGTTGCTGACTTCTTATGTCAGATAGGTTTGTTTGCCATGATGAATTACCCTAATGTGGAAAATTTTTGTTTTTCTGTTTGCATCATGGAATTCCTTTTAAATAGGTCTACAATCAAGTAATAATAATTTTCTGAAGTGATTAGAATGTGTAGAAAATGGATGGACATAGTCATGTGAAGTCAAATTAGTTCTTAAGAACTAATGCAGATTTTGTCCTCAGTGGTCACACTGGATGGAAGAGGCATTTCCAGGACTTTATGAGTTAGTTAAAAAGTCCTCCCACTGATTGTGAACAAGCCTTCAAAAGGTAAGTCTGTAAGAGTTAGTGGAGGAAGCCAGGCTTTTCAATTGTGTGACTTACTTTATTATACAGGAAATTCTTATAAACTTGAGTTTGTAAAAAATTGAAAAGTTGGAAACTTCTTCTGGAATCACAGATTTGAAGTCAGTCAAAGTTTATAATTACATTCCTGTCACTGAAGGGTGTATGACTTTGAGAAAATTAAGTATTCAAGCCTGTTTTTTCAACTATAAAGTGGGGATAACAGTGCTTGTAATTGTAAAGACAAAATGTTATACACTGAATGTGATTCTCTATATATGTGCATATGTAGATATATATGTATGTGTGTATATGTACATATACATATATGTGTATATATACATATATATATAAGATGTCTATGTAAATATGGAAATAGCATGTGATATATGGTTGTACATAACAAGTAATAGATGTTCTTCTTGCAGTGTTAACATTTCCTCTCATCAAAATATTTTGTGCCATATAATGAGATGGAGGTCATCTAGGAAGGAATAGGTTTGTGGAAAAGTAAAAATTTATATTTTTTTAATGTTTATTTATTTTTGAGTGAAAGACAGCTCAAGCATGGGAGGGACAGAGAGAGAGGGAGAGAAAGAGAATCCCAAGCAGGCTCCACACAGTCAGCACAGAACCCAGTGTGGGGCTCGAACTCACGAACCATGAGATCATGACCTGAGTTGAAGTCAGACGCTTAACCTAATGAGCCACCCAGGTGCCCCCAAATTTATCTTAATACTTAATTGATACCCATTTGGAAATGTCATTTAGGTAGTTGTATACAGAGAACCATTCATAAATTTTTCTTCCACTTTGAATATGTAAATTACCTTAAGTGATTCTTCACTTAGGAAGCATACTTTATGCATGACTTTAGGTGTGTGTGTCTTTCATGGAATTCTCTTTCCTCCTCTCTTGTTCTCTCCTTTGTCCTTTAAAACTCAGCTAAAGTACTGCTTTCTCTGGGAAGCCCTCCCAGATCCCATGTTGATTAATGTGTTCTGGCCCAGGGCGCCCATAATCTATGTGACTATACTTATAGTGACACTTATTAAATTGATCTGTAATGGTCTGGCCACCTATGTATGAAATCACTGAGAGTAACAAACTATGTCTTATTCAACTGGGTGATATCAATGTCTTTGACAGGTTTGACATCAATAGTTTTCCATGTGCATTTAAAAAAATTTTTTTTTACATTTATTTGTTTTTGAGAGACAGAGACAGAGCACAAGTGGGGGAAGGGCAGAGATAGAAGGAGACACAGAATCCCAAGCAGGCTCCAGGCTGTGAGCTGTGAGCACAGAGCCCGACATGGGACTTGAACCCACAAACTGGGAGATCATGACCTGAGCCGAAGTCGGACGCTCAACCAACTGAGCCACCCAGGCGCCCTTCCATGTGCATTTTGAATTGGATAAATAAAAAAGATTAAGCTTATAATGCACTTAAAACTTTTCCCCTTTGTTTTAAAGGCAAAACTGTTTCTAATAACTGAAGGCAGCACCTATAAGGAATAGAAGAACTAAGTAAATGGAACCAAAGAACAATGTGACTGACTTTGTCCTCTTGGGCCTCACACAGAATCCAAAGGAACAGAAAGTACTTTTTGTTATGTTCTTGCTCTTCTATATTTTGACCATGGTGGGCAACCTGCTCATTGTCTTGACTGTTTCTTTTAGTAAGACCCTGGACTCACCTATGTACTTTTTTCTTGCTAGCTTATCATTTATGGATGTCATTTATTCCTCTTCTATTTCTCCTGAACTGATTTCAAATTTGTTCTTTGGGGAAAATACCATATCCTTCCATGCTTGTATGACCCAGCTATTTACAGAGCACTTTTTTGGTGGATCAGAGGTCTTTCTTCTGCTGGTGATGGCCTATGACCGCTATGTGGCCATCTGTAAGCCCTTGCATTATTTGATTGTCATGAGGCAATGGGTGTGTGTTGTGCTCCTGGTAGGGTCCTGGGTTGGGGGTTTTATGCATTCAGTAATTCAACTTAGCACTATTTATGGGCTCCCATTCTGTGGTCCCAATGTCATTGATCATTTTTTCTGTGACATGTACCCATTACTGAAACTGGTCTGTACTGACACCCGTGTCATTGGCCTGTTAGTGGCGGCCAACGGAGGACTGATCTGCACAATTGTGTTTGTGCTCTTGCTCATCTCTTATGGTGTCATCTTGCACTCTCTAAAGAACCTTAGTCCGGAAGGGAGGCGGAAAGCCCTCCAGACCTGTGGTTCCCACATCACTGTGGTGGTCTTCTTCTTTGTGCCATGTATTTTCATGTATGTGAGACCTGCTAAGACCTTCCCTATTGACAAATCATTGAGTGTGTTCTATACAGTCATAACCCCCATGCTGAACCCCCTGATCTACACTCTGAGAAATTCTGAGATGACAAATGCTATGAAGAAACTCTGGAGGAGAAATGTCACATATTGTAGTAAATGAGCACATCATCCACCATGAAGAGAGTTACTTGACATTAGGGTTCATTTCTTTAGAATTCAGAAGTCTTCTAAAATCTGATTCTGACTTTCCTTTCTTCAAAGAATTTATGAAAATTATAATTAACGAATGAAGTAGATGACTGTGCTGTAATAAGTGTCCCTCCCTGCTAGAATGTAAGGTCTATATCATATGTAGATCTCTTCACTTAGGAATGAGTAATGGCTTTCCAGCAACGAATCCATAAGAGGTAATGAATTTGTGAGGAAATTTTTATACGATTACACTAAGTTTTAATCATTTATGCACTTATATTTTATATATTTTCTGAGACTTAGTATTATTTTCAATTAGATTCTTGTCATAGAATTGTTTTTGTTATACTATTTAAAATATTTAATGATGTAGGGGCGCCTGGGTGGCGCAGTCGGTTGAGCGTCCGACTTCAGCCAGGTCACGATCTCGCGGTCCGTGAGTTCGAGCCCCGCGTCGGGCTCTGGGCTGATGGCTCAGAGCCTGAAGCCTGTTTCCGATTCTGTGTCTCCCTCTCTCTCTGCACCTCCCCCGTTCATGCTCTGTCTCTCTCTGTCCCGAAAATAAATAAACGTTGAAAAAAAAATTTTTTTTAAATATTTAATGATGTATAAGATGTCTTCTTTATTAAATTTCAGTTGTCTTTTTTTTTTTTTAATTTTTTTTCTTCAACGTTTATTTATTTTTGGGACATGGAGAGACAGAGCATGAACGGGGGAGGTGCAGAGAGAGAGGGAGACACAGAATCGGAAACAGGCTCCAGGCTCTGAGCCATCAGCCCAGAGCCCGACGCGGGGCTCGAACTCACGGACCGCGAGATCGTGACCTGGCTGAAGTCGGACGCTCAACCGACTGCGCCACCCAGGCGCCCCTCAATTGTCTTATATAAGAAAAGTTGAAGTGTAACAGGTTATAATAGCAAAAATGAAAACCTTACAGAATAGGATAAATTTCCTACTTATCTCTCAACACGGTCTCTAGTCCTCCCCCTTAGAGGCATCACTTAATCAGTTTCTTCAAATTAATCAGGTAATAATCTTTACAAATGCATGTGCAAATGCAAATACACATATGTGTGTTTTTTCTGTATATGTAAATGATTGCTTTTACTATGCACAATTTTTAAAAAATAAGATTTCCATTTTGCAATAGTTTTTATATAGTTTTTATTTTCTTATTTAATTGAAGTATAGTTGACATACTTTATTAGGTTCATGTGTACAACGTAGTGCTCTGACAGTTACAGGCATGACAGAAAGCTCACCATGATAAGTACAGTTACCATCTGTCACCACACAAAGGTTTTACAACAGTATTTACTGTATTTCCTATGTTGTACTGTACCCTTTGACTTATATATTTTATAAGTGGAAGTTTGTACTTCTTAATCACCTTTACCTATTTCGCCCATCCCCGCTGGTAATCATCACTTTTTTTCTGTGTATTTGAGTCTGTTTCTGTTTATTTGATTTTTAGATTTTACATGTAAGTGAAATTATCTGCAACGTTGAAGATATTCCATACCAGTCCATGAAGATCTAATTCTTAGCTTTTTTTTTTTTGTACTAGGTAATACACCCTTATAAATATATACTAAAATTAATGTATGCTTTTCCCTTCAGATTGTTCCTAACCTTTTTGTATGACAAAGAATTTTGCAATAAATGCATGTGTTTGAAGAGGTGAAAATATGAATTGCTAGGAGAGGAATTATTGATATGTGTGTTTGAGTCCATGATCAGGGAGTTAAATGTCAATATTTGTAGTTATTACCAAACTGAGGTTCTACTAACAGCCACACTGCTGCTCACAGTCCGTAAGTTCTTTCCACATTCTCAACCACCTGTACCTAATAAATATTTAAGGAATAGAACAATCTGATTAAAGGTATTTTATTTCATTTTGATAGTTTATTTTTTTTTTAATTTTTTTTTCAACGTTTATTTATTTTTGGGACAGAGAGAGACAGAGCATGAACGGGGGAGGGGCAGAGAGAGAGGGAGACACAGAATCGGAAACAGGCTCCAGGCTCTGAGCCATCAGCCCAGAGCCTGACGCGGGGCTCAAACTCACGGACCGCGAGATCGTGACCTGGCTGAAGTCGGTCGCTTAACCGACTGCGCCACCCAGGCGCCCCTTCATTTTGATAGTTTAACCAAAATCCTTTTTCTTTCAAAATCTTTTGATATAATTGAGTTGGAGCATTTTCTCATATTTAATATGGTATGTATTTAGTTTTCTGTGGATAGTCTACTAATATCTTTCTCTGGTATTTTCCTTGCTGATTTTTATGCACTAAAGATGTGATCCATTTTACTATTGTATAAGTAATTATTATTTTTCTGGCTTGTGATATTTTTAACTTTTTTATTCTATTTTTTTTAAGTTCATTTATTTATTTTGAGAGAGATTGAGAGCAAACAGGGGAGGGTCAGTGAGAAAGAGGAAGAGAGAGAGAGTATCCCAAGCAGTGCAGAGCCCAGTCCCAGGGCTTGAACCCACAAACTGAGATCATGACCTGAGCCAAAATCAAGAGTTGAACGCTTAACCAACTGAGCCATCCAGGCACCCCTTAACTTTTTATATACTATGTAGAATACTTCTGTCATGTAAACAATTTTGTCTTACATTTTATATTTAATATATATATTTTTGTTTGTATCTTGCTTAAAAAGACTTTCCTCACTTCATTCATACCAAAGTATTCTTCAACTGTTTTTTAGCACTTAATTTTTAAGCTCTTTTTTTTGGTTCTATATTAAAACTGTTGATCCATTGGGAGCTTATTTTGATATAGGAGTTAAATAAGGATTGAATTTTAGTTGTGTTTCTTAATTTTAGTAATTTTTTTTATGGTCACATAATTATCTTTTTACCATTGATTTGAAATCCTCTTATATTCTAACATCTCATTTGTGTACCCAATTCAGGATGATTCTGTTTCATTGATCTCTTTATTCATGTCCCAATTGACACACAATATAATTTTCATGATATATAACACATTTTGACATGTGATGAGACTAGTGGTCTCTCATTTCTCTTCTTTTTCAGATTTATGCCTTGTCTTGCATATTTATGTTTTGAATTCAAGTTTAAAATAAGTTTACATGTAAATAAGATAAATCATATAAGTTTAACATTAAAATAAGTTTAGAATGAAGTTAAACAGGTTTAAAATAGTTTGGTTACAAAACAAAAGTCAGTTATTAATTTAGGAAGTTTACTGCTTCCGAGTGCTGAGAACTGTTATCCCCGAGCAGGCCTTGACATTTAACAGGTCATCTCTCCTGCCCTTGGGTACTGCTTCCGTTTTCCGCTTGTGTGACTTCTCCCTTCTAGAAGTCTGCTGTTCTTCCTCCATGACCCGTAAAATGTTGCCTGGCACTTTTGCTGTAAGAAAACCATCTCTCTGAGGAAGTACATGACTTAAGTCTTTGCTGAGCATCCATGTGGCCATCTGCAAACCCCGGCAGCATGACATCATCACGAGTGACAGGGATATGACTTCCTCTTTCAGGTGACATGTAGTAGAGGCTTTGTCCTTACAACCATTTAGGTCCTCTTCACAGTGTGGCTGCGTGCAGGTGGCTCCAATGTCATAGACCATTCGTGTGTGATATAAACCCTTTGTTGAAACTTGTCTGCATGGACACAATTATACCCTTGGTCTTTTTTGTTGCTGTCAACAGTGGGTTCATCTGCCTGTTAAAATTTTCCTCCTGAAAATCTTCTTGGTGGTCATTATATGCTTCCTGAGGACTGATAGCTTGGAGGGAAGACAGAACTGTGTCCATTTGTGTCTCTCATGTCACTGTGGTGGTCTTAGTATTGTGTTCTGCATATTTATATATTTGTACCCAATCACCATCTTTTCCACTGATTAAGTCGTGGCTGTGTTGTATACCGTGGTGTCACCATGGTGACTCCCTTGTTAAACTTCTTAAATGTGTGCACTCAGAAATTTGGAGGTCAAAAATGCCTTGAGGAAGTTCTCGTGGAAAAAAGTAACTTTGAGAGATATCCATAACTTCATAAAATATGTTTGTCTTTTTAATGGAAAAAGAGATAAAAAGATAATTTCTATGGTGCAGAGACACATGAATGCTATTTGTTACAAGTGCGTTTGTTGTAACATACAGACACTATGAATAAAGATCCAGGTAGGGAATTATATATCATTTAAAAAATATCCTATTTAGGTTTATGTATGTCTAATTGATTGTCAAAGTTCAATGTACTGTGAGAATTTAGAGTTCTTGGGGCGCATGGGTGGCTCTGTCGGTTAAGTGCCAACTTTGGCTCAGGTCGTGATCTTGCAGTTCATGATTTAGAGCCTCGCATCGGGCTCTGTGCTGATATCTCAGACCCTGGAGCCTGCTTCAGATTCTGTGTCTCCCTCTCTCTCTGCTCCTTCCTCACTTGTGCTCTCTCAAAAATAAATAAACATTAAAAAAAATAAAAAAAAAGTTCTTGTAAAATGCAGATTATCAGTGCACAACTCTGGAGATTTTAATTTAGTAGTTTTGTTTTTGGATGACATATCTACTTTTGGACAAATTACCCAGGTGTATTTTTGCATACACTCTAGGTATTGTGCTATAATTTATGTTCACATCATGAACCCAGTTCTTTAAACAATTTTTATATATATAACAATTTATATATATATAACAATTTATATATATATAACAATTTATATATATATATATATATATTTTTTTTTTAATTCCAGTGTTAAGACACAGTGTTATATTAGTTTCAGGTGTATAATGTTGTGGTTCAACAATTGTATACATTGCTCAATGCTTGTCACGATAAGTGTACTCTTAATCCCCTTCACCTGTTTCACCCCTTGTCCCACTCACCTCTCCTCTGGTAACCATCATTTCCCTGTATTAAAGAGTCCATCTTTTTTATCTCTTTTTTCCCATTACTCATTTGTTTTCTTTCTCGAATTCCACATATAAGTGAAATCATATGGTTTTTGTCTTTCTCTGACTTACTTATATCACCTAGCATTATACCCTCTAACACACATACCATCTATGTGTTGCAAGTGGCAAGATTTCATTCTTTTTTATGACTGAATAATATTCCATTGTATACACATACCACATGTGTATCAATTCATCTGTCAATGGATTGACATTGGCATTATGGACACTTCCATAATTTGGCTATTGTAAATAATGCTGCAATAAACACAGGGGTAAATATATCATTGCAAATTAGTGTTTTTGTGTTCTTCATGTAAATAGCCAGTAGTGGAAATAGTACTGAGTCATATGGCAATTCTAATTTTCATTTTTTGAGGAGCCTCTATACTGTTTTCCAGAGTGGCTGCACCAGTTTGCATTCTCACCAACAGTGCACAGCATTCCCTTTTCTCCACATCCTTGCCAACACTTGTGTCTTTTGTTTTGATTGTAGCCATTCCGATAGGTGTGAGGTTATATCTCTTCGTGGTTTCGATTTGCATTGGCCTGATGATAAGTGATGTTTAGCATCTTTTCATGTGTCTATTGGCCATCTGGATGTCTTCTTTTGACAAATGTCCGTTCATGTCTTCTGCCTATTTTTATTTGGATTATTTGTTTTTTGGGTGTTGAGTTGTGTAAGCGCTTTATATATTTTGGATACTAACCTATTATTGGATATGTCATTTGCAAGTATCTTTTCTCATTCAGAGGTTGTCTTTTAGTTTTGTTGATCGTTTCTTTCCCTGTGCGGAAGATTTTTATTTTGATATTGTCCCACTAGTTGATTTCTGCTTGTTTCCCTTGCCTCAGGAGACATATCTAGAAAATGTTGCTACAGTCAATGCCAGAAAAATTACTGCCATTGCTCTCTTCTAGGGTGTTTTTTGGTTTCAGGTCTCACATTTAGATCTTTAACCCATTTTGAGTTTATTTTTGTGTATGGTGTAAGAAAGTGGTCTGGTTTCATTCTTTTGCATGTAGTTTCTGCCGAGTTTCTAGCACCATTGTTGAAGAGACTCTCTTTTTTCCATTGCATATTCTTGCCTCCTTTCTTGTAGATTAATCGCCCAAATAATCATGGGTTTATTTCTGGGCTCTTTATTATGTTCTATTGATATATGGGTGTGTGTGTGTGTGTGTGTGTGTGTGTGTGTGTGTGTGTGTGTGTGTATGCGCGCGCCAGTATTAAACTGTTTTCATTGCTACAGCTTTGTAGTGTATCTTCATATCTGGGCTTGTGATACATCTGGTTTTATCCCTTTTTTTTCAAGATTGCTTTTGCTAATGTGGGTCTCTTGTGGTTCTGTACAAGACTTGTTCTAGTTCTGTGAAAAGTGCTGTTGGTATTTTGATACTGATTGTATTAAATGTGTAGGTTGCTTTGGGTAGTATGGACATTTAAACAATATTTCTTCTCCCCATCCATGAGCATGAAATATCTTAACATTTCTTCCATTTTTTCATCAGTATTATATAGTTTTAAGAGTACAGGTATTTTACCTCGTGGGTTGAGTTTATTCCTAGGTATTTTATTATTTTTGATGCAGTTGTAAATGGGGCCGTTTCCTTAATTTCTATTTCTGATACTTCATTATTAGTGTATACAAATGCAACTGGTTCCTGTACATTGATTTTGTATCCTGCAACTTTAGTGAATTAGTTTATCAGTTCTAGTAGTTTTTTTTAGTGGAGTCTTTAGGGTTTTCATATGTATAATGACTATCATCTGCAAATAGTGAAAGTTTTACTTCTTCCTTACCAATTTGGATCCTTTTTTTTTTCTTTTTGTTTTTGATTTCTGTGGCTATGACTTTCAGTGCTATATTGAATACAAGTGGTGAAAGTGGACATCCTTTTCTTGTTCATGATCTTAGGGGATAAGCTCTCCATTTTTCACCATAGGGTATGATGTTAGCTGTGGATTTTTCATGTAAGGCCTTTATTATGTTAAGGTATGCTCCCTTTAAATATACTTTGTTGAGGGTTTTTATCATGAATGAATGTGGCACTTTGTCAAATGCTTTTTCTGCATCTATTTAAATGATCACATGGTTTTTATCCTTTCTCCTGTTGTGATGTATTGTGGATTGATTTATGAATGTTGAACCACTTGATCATACAGAATGATTTTCTAAGTGATTTATTTATTTATTTAATTATTGTTAGATCAGGATTGCTAATGTTTTGTTGAAGACTTTTGTATCTATGGTTATCAGGGATATTGACCTGCAGATATGTTTTTTATAGTGCCTTTATCTGGTTGTGGTATGAGGGTAATGCTGGCCTCATAGAATGTTTTTTGGAGTCGTTTGAGAAAAATAAGTGTTAACTTTTCTTTAAAAAATTTTTTTTAATGTTTATTCATTTTTGAGAGAAAGACAGAAGGCGAATGGGTAAGGGGCAGAGAGAGATCGGGAGAAACAGAATCTGAAACAGGCTCCAGGCTGAGAACTGTCAGCACAGAGCCCCAGCGTTCAAACTTAGGAAGTGCGAAACCCTGACCTGGGCCGAATCAGATGCCTAATGGACTGAGCCATCCAGGAGCCCCTGTATTAACTCTTATTTTTTTTTTCAACCTTTATTTATTTATTTTTGGGACAGAGAGAGACAGAGCATGAACGGGGGAGGGGCAGAGAGAGAGGGAGACACAGAATCAGAAACAGGCTCCAGGCTCTGAGCCATCAGCCCAGAGCCCGACCCGGGGCTCAAACTCACGGACCGCGAGATCGTGACCTGGCTGAAGTCGGTCGCTTAACCGACTGCGCCACCCAGGCGCCCCTTAACTCTTCTTTAAATGTGTGATAGAATTCACCTGTGAAGTCACCTGGTCCTGGACTTTTGTTTGTTGGGAGTGTTTTGATTACTGATTCAACTTCATTGCTTGTAATTAGTCTGTTCAAATTTTCTATTTCCTCCTGATTTGGTTGTGGGAGGTTATATGTGTCTAGGGATTTATCCACTTTTTCTAGGTTGTCCAATTTGTTGGCATAAATTTTTCATAATATTCTCTTATAATCCTTTGTATTTCTGTGCTGTTGGTTATCATTTGTCCTCTTTCATTTCTGACAGTAGGTACTTATTGCCATTTTGTTACTTGTTTTGTGATTGTTTTTGTGATTCTTCTCTGTTCCTTTCTTCTGCTCTCTTCTGTCATGGTTTGTTGGCTTTCTTTAGTGATATACTTGGATTTCCCTCTCTTTATTTTTTCCATCTTTATTACCAGTTTTAGATGTGTGTTTATCATTAGGTTTATATATAACATTTAGGCTTCTAGCTGTCTATATTAAGTTAATGGTCACTTAAGTTTTAACCCTTTGTAGAAAACTAAATTTTTATTCCCCTCCCAGCCATGTTTTAGGTATATGCTGTCATATTTTCATCCTTTTTTTTTTCTTTGTGTGTGAATCCCTTGACTGATTTTTACAGGTATACTTAATTTACTGCTTATGGAAGTTACCTTAGTTTATAAATTTAGCTTTAAAATTGTGGCATGTATACCTAACAGATTTACGATTTAACCATTTTTAAGTTCACAGTTTGGTGGCATTAAGTTAATTCACTTTAATGAATGATGTTATAACAACATCAACACCATTCGACTCCAGTACCTCTTCATCTTCCCAAACTGAAACTGGACACCTGTTAAATATTAATTTGCCATTACCCTTCCCTGAGTCCTAGGCATCCGCCATTCTACATTCTGTTAATTTGATGCCGTAAGTAACACATGTAAGTGGAAGCATACAATATCTGTCCTTTTGTGACTGCCTTATTTCACTTAGAATAATGTATTGTAGGTTAATGAATGTTTTGGCATGTGTCAGAATTTCCCTCATATTTAAGGCTGAATAATATTTCACTGTGTCCATATGTCTCATTTTTTTGATACATGTATCTATCTGTGGATTCTTTGGTTGCTTCTCCTTACTGATTGTTGTGAATACCACCATGGAGATGAGTGTAGAAATATTTGTTTGAATTCCTGATTTCCATTACTTTGGATATATACCTAAAAGTAAAATTGCTAGATCATATAATTAATCTTTAAGTTTTTGAGTAACTACAATAACATTTTCCATAGGAGCCACATCATTTGCCATTCTCACCAGTAATGCACAATTATGCCATGTTCTCCATAGTCTCTCTTACATTTGTGTGGTGTGTGTGTGTGTGTGTGTGTGTGTGTATCTCTTAATAGTTACCTTAATGGGTCTGAAGTGGTATTTCATTATGGTTTTGAAATGCATTTCCTAATGATTAGTGACGCTGAGATCTTTTCATGTGCTTACAGGTATATCTTTATATATCTTTTTCTGAGAAATGTCTATTCAAGTCCTTCATTTTTTTTTTTTCAACGTTTACTTATTTTTGGGACAGAGAGAGACAGAGCATGAACGGGGGAGGGGCAGAGAGAGAGGGAGACACAGAATCGGAAACAGGCTCCAGGCTCTGAGCCATCAGCCCAGAGCCCGACGCGGGGCTCGAACTCACGGACCGCGAGATCGTGACCTGGCTGAAGTCGGACGCTTAACCGACTGCGCCACCCAGGCGCCCCTCAAGTCCTTCATTTTTAATCAAGTTGTTTCTTTCATTGTGTTTTTAGATGTAGAAGTTCTTTATGTACTCTGGATATTAGCATCTATTCAAATATATTATTTGCAAATATTTTCTCCAATTCTGTCAATTACCTTTTTACTCTGTTGGTGTTGCTTGATGCACAAAAGTGCATAATATTGATAAAGTATAATTTATCTATTCCTTTTTGGCCTGTGCTTTTGGTATAATACTCAAGAAATTACTGTCAAATCCAATGTCATGGTTATTATTCCATGTTTTTTAATAACAGTGGTATAGTCTTAGCTAGGTCTTAAGTCTTTGGTCCATTTTGAGTTAAATTTTATATATGGTGTATATATTAGGATTCAAATTCATGACTATGTGGAGATGAAGTGTCACAGCACCATTTTTTGAACTGTCTTTAACCCACGAATACTCTTGACCCCCTTGTTGAAAATCATTTGAATATGTATGCAAAGCTTTATTTCTAGACTCTGTGTTTTATTCATTAGTTTATCTGTTTTTATGTCAACACCATATTGTTTTGATTATGATAACATTGTATTAAGTTTAGAGACAGGAGAATTTTCTGACTTTGTTCTTTTTGTTTCATTTTGCTTTGTTTTAAATATTAGCTTGGCTGTTTTATTCTCAGTTTATTCTTGGTTCTTAAGAGTCTCTCATGGTTTGCCTCCTTCCCCCTCTGTAACTTTTTTTGCCCCCTTCCTCTCCCCCATGGTCTTCTGGTAAGTTTCTCAGGATCCACATAAGAGTGAAAACATATGGTATCTGTCTCTCTCAGTATGACTTATTTCGCTTAGCATAACACTCTCCAGTTCCATCCACGTTGCTACAAAAGGCCATATTTTATTGTTTCTCATTACCAAGTAGTATTCCATTGTATATATAAACCACATCTTCTTTATCCATTTGTCAGTTGATGGACATTTAGGCTCTTTCCATAATTTGGCTATTGTTGAAAGTTCTGCTATAAACATTGGGGTAACAGTGCCCCTATGCATCAGCACTCCTGTATCCTTGGGTAAATTCCTAGCAGTGCTATTACTGGGTTATAGGGTAGATCTATTTTTAATTTTTTGAGGAACTTCCATGCTGTTTTCCAGAGTGGCTGCACTAGTTTGCATTCCCACAAACAGTGCAAGAGGGTTCCCGTTTCTCCACATCTTCTTCAGCATCTGTAGTCTCCTGATTTGTTCATTTTAGCCACTCTGACTGGCATGAGGTGATATCTTAGTGTGGTTTTGATTTGTATTTCCATGATGAGGAGCGATGTTGAGAATCTTTTCATGTGCCTGTTGGCCATCTGGATGTTTTCTTTAGAAAAGTGTCCATTCATGTCTTCTGCCCATTTCTTCACTGGATTATTTGTTTTTCGGGTGTGGGGTTTGGTGAGTTCTTTATAGATTTTGGATACTAGCCCTTTATCCGATATGTCATTTGCAAATATCTTTTCCCATTCCATTGGTTGGCTTTTAGTTTTGTTGATTGTTTCCTTTGCAGTGCAGAAGATTTTTATCTTGATGAGGTCCCATATTTCATTTTTGCCGATAATTCCCTTGCCTTTGGAGATGTGTCAAGTAAGAAATTGCTGCAGCTGTTGTCAGAGAGGTTTTTTCCTGATTTTTCCTCTAGGGTTTTGATGGTTTCCTGTCTCACATTCAGGTCCTTCAGCAATTTTGAGTTTATTTTTGTGAATGGTGTAAGAAAGTGGTCTAGTTTCATCCTTCAGCATGTTGCTGTCCAGTTCTCCCAGGACCATTTGTTAAAGAGACTGTCTTTTTTCAATTGGACATTCTTTCCTGCTTTGTCAAAGATTAGTTGGCCATACTTTTGTGGGTCCAATTCTGGAGTCTCTATTGTATTCCATTGGTCTCTGTGTCCGTTTTTGTGCCAATACCATGCTGTCTTGATGATTACAGCTTTGTAGTAGAGGCTAAAGTCTGGGATTGTGATGCTTCCCGCTTTGGTCTTCCTCTTCAATATTACTTGGCTATTTGGGGTCTTTTGTGGTTCCATATGAATTTTAGGATTGCTTGTTCTAGCTTCGAGAAGAATGCTGGTGCAATTTTGTTTGGGATTGCATTGAATGTGTAGATAGCTTTGTGGGTAGTATTGACATTTTAACAATATTTATTCTTCTAATCCATGAGCACAGAATGTTTTTCCATTTCTTTGTATCTTCTTCAATTTCTTTCATAAGCTTTCTATAGTTTTCACTATACAGATCTTTTACATCCTTGGTTAGGTTTATTCCTAGGTACTTTATGATTCTTGGTGCAATTGTGAATGGGATCAGTTTCTTTATTTGTCTTTCTGCTGCTTCATTATTAGTGTATAAGAATGCAACTGATTTCTGTACATTAATTTTGTATCCTGCGACTTTGCTGAATTCATGTATCAGTTCTAGCAGACTTTTGGTGGAGTCTATCGGGTTCTCCGTGTATATTATCATGTCATCTGCAAAAAGTGAAAGCTTGATTTCATCTTTGCCAATTTTGATGCCTTTGATTTCCTTTTGTTGTTGATTGCTGATGCTAGAACTTCCAACATTATGTGAAACAACAGCGGTGAAAGTGGACATCCCTCTTGTGTTCCTGTTCTCAGGGGGAAAGCTCTCAGTTTTTCCCCATTGAGGATGATATGAGCTGTGGGCTCTTCTTAAATGGCTTTTATGATGTTTAAGTATATTCCTTCTATCCTGACTTTCTTGAGGGTTTTTATTAAGAAAGGATGCTGAATTTTGTCAAATGCTTTTTCTGCATTGATTGACAGGATCATAGGGCTCTGTTATTTTATTAATGTGATGTATCACATTGATTGATTTGCGAATATTGAACCAGCCCTGCAGCCAGGAATGAATCCCACTTGATCATGGTGAATAATTCTTTTTATATGCTGTTGAATTCGATTTGCTAGTATCTTGTTGAGAACTTTTGCATGCATCATATTTTGGGGGGGGGGATTCAGGATTGTTTTTATTTTCAGAGCCTGCAACAGTTGCAACAGCTAGCTAAGCTGGTACAATCTGAAGACCATCCCACCTCCCTTTCCAGGCATTCAACCAACATAATCCCTATAAACAAGATTAGAGACCAACTGAGATGTGTCTCAATGTGTGGTGAGAGAGGGAAGAGGGCTTCCTCTCTCCTCACGTTCCTCTCCTCCCCACTTACTTTTCTAACAAGATTATTTTTTGGCCAAATGCAACTCGAACCCAGAACAGCAATCAGCCATCTCCAGTACGACTGCTTCCCTCCCCACTTCCAGAGCAGGAAGCGAGGAGAGGAGACTGGCACTTGTGTGTAAGAAAAACCTGGCTATGCCCAACAGAGCAGAGATGGTGAGGAGGCTGGTGCCTGTGGGTGGGCATAAGCAGGAACCAAATAGGCCTGTCCAGCATCCACCAACACATCCCCAGCTCCTTGGATAGGAGGTATTCCTTTGAGACCCCCATTTCCATGGGGTTAGAAGAGGGGGCAACTAGTGATGGGCCATCACTCCCTGTCCCTCAAATTCCAACATGATAAACTCAAAGTTTTACCTTCAAAATCCACCACGCTGCCTCCTGAGAAACACATTCTATATGGTCATCTGTATGCCAGCATCCATATCCCTCTCTTAATGCCCAGGGCTTCCAACCCATCTTTTCATCTTTGGGTGGCCCAGCCAACACTGATTTGATATTCTTTGACTCATAAAATGACTATTTTTAGAAAATTAAAAGCTATTCAAGAGTATCAGTAATAGAAGACACTAGGTGGGTTTTTTTTTGTTTTTTTTTTTTGTTTGGTTTTTTTTTTTGGTTTTTTGGTAGATGGAAGTTTTAATAAGCAGTAGCACATGCAAAGTTTAGTTAGATTGGCTGCAAGAGGAGTAGATGAGTAGATCTCTGGATCCTCTCACCAAAATCTTAAAGTTTACATAGCACATGACTGGGCTCAGTCATGCACACCATCCAGATGACCTCAAATACACTTTATTCTCCAAAGCTATGGCCCTTAAACTAGCTCCCACCATAGGATTGGTGTAGAATGTACTTTCCAAAGACAAAAAGGGTGAGGAGTCTCTAAATGTCCAATTGTAGCTCACAGGTCAACCAATAGTCCTGTCCTCTTAATGACCTCCTCCAACAAGCACTATGATTTTTTTCAGCAGAACCTTTGCAGGCCAGAAGTCATGGTATGACGTATTCAAAGTGCTGAGTCCTTCCAATCAGCTGGAATTATAGTTTGGAGTTTTAAACGTTGACAGACTTGGCTGGCATAAAGGCCCAACTCCTGGAGGGAAAACAGGCAAACACTTGGGGCAGACATGTGGAAACAGCAATCATGATCGGAGGATCCAAGATGGCGGAACAGCATGGAAGTTTTTTTTGTGTCTCGTGTCCATGAAATACAGCCAGACCAACACTAAACCATCCTACACACCTAGAAAACTGATTGGAGGATTAACACAACAATCTGCACATCCTGAACCACAGAATTCAGCAGGCACCTGGTGTGGAGAAGTGAACTTGGGGAGAAAAAACCCTGCGGCGGGCAGGGAGCCACTTTTGCAGGGGGAGAGAGGACATAACTCGATATTGGCCTGTAGTTCTCTTTTTTTGCTGGGTCTCTGTCTGGTTTGGGAATCAAAGTAATGCTGGATTCATAGAATGAGTCTAGAAGTTTTCCTTCCCTGTTTTTTGGAACAGCTTGAGAAGGATCGTTATTATCTCTGCTTTAAATGTCTGGTAGAATTCCCCAGGGAAGCCATCTGGTCCTGGACGCTTATTTGTTGGGCGATTTTTGATAACTGATTCAATTTCTTCGCTGGTTATGGGTCTGTTCACGTTTGCTATTTCTTCCTGTTTTGTGTGGGTGCTTGGGACTTTGTCCATTTCTTCCAGGTTGTCCAGTTTGTTGGCACATAATTTTTCATAATATTCCCTGATAATTGCTTGTATTTCTGAGGGATTGGTTATAATAATTCCATTTTCATTCACGATTTTATCTATTTGGGTCATCTCCTTTTTCTTTTTGAGAAGCCTGGCTAGAGGTTTATCAATTTTGTTTATTTTTTAAAAAAACCAATTCTTGGTTTCATTGATCTGCTCTACAGTAGTTTTTAGATTCTATATTGTTTATTTCTGCTCTGATCATTATTATTTCTCTTCTTCTGCTGGGTTTGGGGTGCCTTTGATGTTCTGCTTCTAGTTCCTTTAGGTGTGCTGTTAGATTTTGTATTTGGGATTTTTCTTGTTTCTTGAGATAGGCCTGGATTGCAATGTATTTTCCTCTCAGGACTGCCTTCGCTGCATCCCAAAGCATTTGGATTGTTGTATTTTCATTTTCATTTGTTTCTGTATATTTTTAAATTTCTTCTCTAATTGCCTGGTTGACCCACTCATTCTTTAGTAGGGTGTTCTTTAACCTCCATGCTTTTGGAGGTTTTCCAGACTTTTTCCCGTGGTTGATTTCAAGTTTCATAGCATTGTGGTCTGAAAGTGTGCATGGTATGATCTCAGTTCTTTTATACTTATGAAGGGCTGATTTGTGACCCAGTATGTGATCTATTTGGAGAATGTTCCATGTGCACTCAAGAAGAAAGTATATTCTGTTGCTTTGGGATGCAGAGTTCTAAATATATCTGTCAAGTCCATCTGATCCAATGTATCATTCAGGGCCCTGGTTTCTTTACTGATCCTGTGTCTAGATGATCTATCCATTGTTGTAAGTGGAGTATTAAAGTCCCCCGCAACTACCACATTCTCATCAATAAGGTTGCTATGTTTGTGATTAATTGTTTTATATATTTGGGGGTTCCCGTATTCGGCGCATAGACATTTATAATTGTTAGCTCTTCCTGATGGATAGACCCTGTGATTATTATATAATGCCCTTCTTCATCTCTTGTTACAGCCTTTAATTTAATGTCTAGTTTGCCTGATGTAAGTATGGCTACTCCAGCTTCCTTTTGACTTCCAGTAGCATGATAGATAGTTCTCCTTCCCCTCACTTTCCATCTGAAGGTGTCCTCAGGTCTAAAATGAGTCTCTTGTAGACAGAAAATAGATGGGTCTTGTTTTTTTTATCCATTCTGATACCTTATGTCTTTTGGTTGGAGCATTTAGTCCATTTACATTCAGTGTTATTATTGAAAGATGTGGGTTTAGAGTCATTGTGATGTCTGTAGGTTTCATGCTTGTAGTGATGTCTCTGGTGCTTTGTAGTCCTTGCAACATTTCACTCACAGAGTCCCCCTTAGGATCTCTTGTAGGGCTGGTTTAGTGGTGAGGAATTCCTTCAGTTTTTGTTTGTTTGGGAAAACCTTTATCTCTCCTTCTATTCTGAATGACAGACTTGCTGGATAAAGGATTCTCGGCTGCATATTTTTTCTGTTCATCACATTGAAGATTTCCTGCCATTCTTTTCTGGCCTGCCAAGTTTCAGTAGATAGGTCTGCCACTAGTCTTATGGGTCTCCCTTTATAAGTTAGAGCCTGTTTATCTTCAGAATTTTCTCTTTATCCTTGTATTTTGCCAGTTTCACTATGATATGTCATGCAGAAGATTGATTCAAGTTATGTTTGAAGGGAGTTCTCTGTGCCTCTTGGATTTCAATGCCTTTTCCTTCCCCAGATCAGGGAATATCTCAGCTCTGATTTGTTCAAGTACACCTTCAGCCCTTTTCTCTCTCTCTTCCTCTTCTGGAATTCCTATTATATGGATATTTTTCCGTTTGATTGCATCACTTAGTTCTCTAATTCTCCCCTCATACTCCTGGACTTTATTATCTCTCTTTTTCTCAGCTTCCTCTTTTTCCATAATTTTATCTTCTAATTCACCTATTCTCTCCTCTGCCTCTTCACTCTGAGCTGTGGTCGCCTCCATTTTATTTTGCACCTCATTTACAACATTTTTTAGCTCCTCATGACTATTTCTTAGTCACTTGATCTCTGTAGCAATAGATTCTCTGCTGTCCTCTATACTTTTTTCAAGTCCAGCGATTAATTTTATGACTATTATCTTATATTCATTTTCTGCTATATTGCTTAAATCGTTTTTGATCAATTCGTTAGCTATTGTTACTTCCTGGAGTTTCTTTTGAGGAGAATTCCTCCATTTTGTCATTTTGGATAGTCCCTGGAGTGGCAGAGGAACTGCAGGGCTCTTTTCCTGTGCTGTCTGGAGTAAGTTGCGTTGGTGGGCAGGGCTGCAGTCAGACTCGATATCTGCCCCCAGCCCACCTCTGGGGCCACAGTCAGACTGGTGGGTACCTTATCTTCCCCTCTCCCAGGGGCAGGACTCACTGTGGAGTGGTGTGGCCCCTGTCTGGGTTACTTGCACACTGCCAGGCTTGTGGTGCTGCTGTGATGTGATCTGGCCAAGGGCATATTAGCTGGGGTGGATCCGCAAGGTGCAAAGGGGTGGGAGGGGTAGGCTCAGCTCGCTTTGTGATTGGTGGTTCCCTGTGGGAGGGGCCCTACAGCACTGGGAGAGAGGCAGAACCATCGGAGGGATGGATCCACAGAAGCACAGCATTGGGCATTTGCAGGGTGCAAGTAAGTTCCATGATGGGAACTGGTTCCCTTTGGGCATTTGCAGGGTGCAAGTAAGTTCCATGATGGGAACTGGTTCCCTTTGGGATTTTGACTGGGGGATGGGAGAGGGAGCTGGTGCTGGCCACTGCCTTTGTTCCCTGCCGAGCTGAGCTCTGTCTTCCGGGGCTCAACAACTCTCCCTCCTGGTGTCCTCTTGCCCTCCCACTCTCTGAGCAGAGCTGTTGACTTTTAACATTCCAGATGTTAAGTCCCGCTGGCTGTCAGAACTCATGCAGTCTGGCCCCAATGCTTTTGCAAGCCAGACTTGGGGGCTCTGCCTTGCCCAGCGGGTTGTCCCTCCACTGCCCTGGCTCCCCTCTGCCAGTCCATGAAGGATGCACCGCTCTCCACCCTTCCTACCCTCTTCCATGGCCCTCTTGTCTACGCTTGGCTCTGGAGAGTCCATTCTGGTAGTCTTCTGGCCAGTTTCTGGGTTATTTAGGCTGATGTGGGTGGAATCTAAGTGATCAGCAGGACGAGGTGAGCCCAGCATCCTCCTATGCCTCCATCTTTCTCTCTCTTCAGCATTTTATAGTTTTTAAGTGTACAAAAGTTTTTGCCTCCTTATGTAAGTCTATTCTTAAATATTCTTTTTGATGCTGTTGTAAAAGGAATTGTATTTCCTCTCTGAGTTGTTCTTTGGTAGGATAGAATTTCAATGTATTTTCATGATACAAGTAACCTCACAACAAATTAGGTATAGAAGGCATGTACCTCAACATAATAAAGGCCATATGTGACAGATCCATAGCTAACAGGACACTCAACAGTGAAGTTTGAAAGCTTTCCCACTACAATCAGGAAGTTGATGAGAGTGCTCACACTTACCATTCCTTTTCAAAGGGCCCTGGAATAAAAATCTGTGTGAAGTTTTTAGCATTTTCTATACATAGGTCATGCCATCAATGAAGTGAGAACAAATTGCTTATAATTAATGTTTACTTAATTTTACTACCTGTAGGTGTTTCCAATGGTAGCTGCCTTCTGTCCCGTGGATCTCAGCTTAAGCATCATCTTTGAAGAAAGACCTTCCCTGGTCACCTTCTCCATAGTAGAATTCTCCCTGAGTACCCTGTTTGCTGTCTTATTAGCACTGATGAAGACTGTAATTAGTATCCTAAATTGTCCTATTACGTACTGCCTGATTCTGTTATGAGAATAGAAGGTCCATGCAGGAAGGACCTGTTGCATAATTTGCCCCCCTTTTCATTAATTGCTGTGTCCATTCTCATAGTATGGTTTCTGGAAGTAACCAGGAGCCCCAAATTAAGGAAAATAATAATTGGATAAATAGTTTTTCTGTCTAAATCTGTGAATAAATATCTACAATATCTACCACAGTTCAAGGTAGAATAAATTGAATATTAAATACAAGGAAAGAAAAACTTGCTATGGCAAGTGGGGAAATACATGATAAATTAATCTTCCCTAAAACAAAATGGGCTGAAATTTTATTTTTGACTGGCGTAGTTTTACAATGGTTCTAAAGCTATTTTTTTTTATTCTAACATCTTCCTAATTATCTGATTTCGCAAAATAGGATCTTTATATAGATATTTTTGAAAGTTTTTGCAAAAATTCCCAGTGAATTTAATTAAGCAAGAATCAGTCTTGGACACTTCCCAACTCTAGGACTTAATGAAGAATGTGGTTAGAAAGGATAAAATGTCCAGTGATCTTTGCCCTACTGGGAAGAAGATACTATACTCTTAAATTGATACACATTTTTAAAGAAGGTTTCTGTAGGCTTAAAGAATTGCCTACAGAGAAGCACAAGAATGTCTCTTAAAATATCAAGTCAGCTAATGTGACCAAAGCAACAGGATAAAATGAGGATACCTAAGCCTTTGAATGGTATTTTTCTGTTTAGAAATCAGAGGGAAAGAAGTTACTTGAGAAAAATCTGCCTGGGAAATGATTGTAGCTATTTTTCTTATGTAAGGATAGGAATTTCTTGTCTTTTTAATAAATTATCCTAATGTGATAAATTTTTGCTTTTCTATATGGCCCTGGGAATTCCCAGGAAACGATCTGCAGTGCAAATAAAATCAACCTTCTGAATATTCAGGAGACTCCATGGAGAAAATGGATAGACAGTCAAATGAAATAAAATATGTCCTCAAGTAATAATGCGGCTTTTTTGCTTTCTCTTGTCAGATTGGATGACAGATGAAATCCAGGTTGCTGTAAATGAGTAAAAGGTATTCCTTCAGATTGTAGACTTGCCTTCCCAAGGTAAGACTAATAGTAAATAGTGGAAACCAGCCTTGCGATTGTGTGACTATCTTTAATAAGAAAAAGTGAGAACACTTTGAGTGCAAGCAAACTTTGATTCTAATTCTAGTTTTATCACTTAAAAATGGGTGACCCTGGGAAAATTATTAGATGACTTGAACCTTAGTCTTTTCACCTATGAAATGGAGATTGTAGTTCCTGTTACTGTAAAATGAACTGTGATTCATTAAGTTGTGACTATGTGATTAGAATCCACTGTAGGTGTTGTGAGCAGTGGAGTGATAGATCTGATTCAGATTTAAAAAGGATCATTTGGTCTGAGTGAGGAGAATAAATTGATGGAGGCCAGAATGAAAGGGGAAGGACCTGGCAGGCGGTTAATGTAGTAGGGTAGAAGTTGTGGGGAGTGGGGGTGGGGGGAGGGAAATGATCTTATTTGTGATATGTGTGTGTGTGTGTGTGTGTGTGTGTGTGTGTGTGTGTGTACACACACATTTTGTGTTTTGGTTTTAGTGAGAGAGCGTAAGTGGAGGAGAGGGACAGAGGGAGAGAGAGGGAATCTCTATCAGACCCCATGCTCAGTGCTGAGCCCAACTGGTGGCTTGATATCGTGATCCTGGGATCATGACCTGAGCCAAAATCAAGAGTCACAATGCTCAACTGACTGAGCCTCTCAGGTGCCCATAATATGATATGTTTTAAAGGGCTTCATAAGACTTGTTAAAGGTATCAGTATGTGATATGAGAGCAAGAAAAAGAATTGTGATATTTCTTGTCCGAGCAATGACATGGAAGGTGGTACTATTTAATGAGGTGGGGTACGCCTATATTTATTGCTGAAAATTAAAAATTTAGTTTCATAAGCACTGAACTGATATTAACTTGGAGCTGTCCAAATTTGCAGATGTTACATATATAAAGTTTAAAAATTAAGGGAGAGACACAACACTGAAGTGTTTCCTCATTTATTGGTCAGGAAAAGGAGGCATATCCAAGCAAAAATGCTAAGAAAGAGGTCTCAGTGAAGGAAGAAACAACCCAGGGCAGTGATCTTCCATTCCTAATTTGAACTACTCATTTTGAATATGTCAGTTACCTTAAATGGGTCTCAAGTATTTCACTTTTGGGACTTTATAAACTGTGTGCCTTTTCATGGAATTCCCTTGGCTTGTTTTTGTTGTTCTCCCACTTTTCCTTTAAAACTCAGCTAAAGTATTGCTTCCTCTGGGAAGCCTTCTATGATTCCTGTTTGGTTGATAAATTTTTACTCCAGGATCTTCCCATTGTGCAGCCATTTTTATTTTTATTTCTTTAATTTTTTAATGTATGTTTATTTTTGAGAGAGAGAGAGAGAGAGAGAGAGAGAGAGAGAGAGAGAGAGAGAGAGAAAACAGGGGAAGGGCAGAGAGAGAGAGGGAGAGACAGAATCTGAAGCAGGGTCCAGGCTCTGAGCCATCAGCACAGAGCCCAGTGCAGGGCTAAAACCCGCAAACCGTGAGATCATGACCTGAGCTGAAGTTGGACAGTTAGCCAACTGAGCCACCCAGGCACCCCTGTTCAGCCTTTTTTATAATGGCACTTATTACCTTGTGATTATTATGTATGATATCACTGAGTATAGGAAACCATAGCTTATTCAACTTGGAAATCACAACATTGGTGAAGCATGTGACACAAACATCTATTTCCACATTCTTTTAATTGTTTGAATGAATAAAAGATTGATCTTCTAATACATTTAAAAGTTTCCCCCTTGTTTTGTAGATCATCTGCTTCTAATATGAGAAGTCAGCTCCTATGCAGACTAGATGGAACCAAGGAGCAATGTCACTTACTTTGTCCTCTTGGGTCTCACACAGGCTCCAAAGGGACAGAAGGTCCTTTTGGTTATGTTCTTACACTTCTATATTTTGACCATAGTGGGCAATTTGCTCATTGTCATGACTATAACTGTCAGTAGGACCCTGGACTCACCTATGTACTTTTTTCTTGCTAGCTTATCGTTTATGGATGTCATTTATTCCTCTACTATTTCCCCTAGATTGATTTCAGACTTGTTGTTTGGGAAAAACACCATATCCTTTCAATCTTGTATGACCCAGCTGTTTACAGGGCACTTTTTTGGTGGATCAGAGGTCTTTCTTCTGCTGGTGATGGCCTATGACCGCTATGTGGCCATCTGTAAGCCCTTGCATTATTTGGTTATCATGAGACAGTGGGTGTGTGTTGTGCTCCTGGTAGGGTCCTGGGTTGGAGGTTTTCTGCATTCAGCCATTCAAGTTAGCACTATTTATAGACTCCCATTCTGTGGTCCCAATGTCATTGATCATTTTTTGTGTGACATGCACCCCTTACTGAAACTGGTCTGTACTGACACCCGTGTCATTGGCCTGTTAGTGGTGGCCAACGGAGGACTGATCTGCACAATTGTGTTTGTGCTCTTGCTCATCTCTTATGGTGTCATCTTGCACTCTCTAAAGAACCTTAGTCCGGAAGGGAGGCGGAAATCCCTCCAGACCTGTGGTTCCCACATCACTGTGGTGGTCTTCTTCTTTGTGCCATGTATTTTCATGTATGTGAGACCTGCTAAGACCTTCCCTATTGACAAATCAGTGAGTGTGTTCTATACAGTCATAACCCCCATGCTGAACCCCCTGATCTACACTCTGAGAAATTCTGAGATGACAAATGCTATGAGGAAGCTCTGGAAGAGAAATATATCTCTTAGTAGATAAATATATAACCCACCATGAGGAGACTTATTTTTCATTGGACCCCCTTTTTGAAGAATGCAGAAGTCTTAAAATAATTCTGATTTCCCTTTTTTCAAAGAACTTAAGTTAATTATAATTAAAGAAAGAACTGGATGATTGTGCTATAATAACAGTTTCCCTTGTTGCTAGAATGTAAGGTCCATAACATCTTGTAGATCTCTTCATTTAGAAATGTGTAATGCCTTTCTAGTAAAGAATCAATAATAGGTAATGAATAGTGAGGGATTATTTATATGATTACACTAATTCTTAATTAAAAAAATTTAAAAACATTTTTTTCTGAGACAGTATTATTTTTAGTAAGACTCTGTTAGTTAACTTCATTCTTTTTATATTATTTAAAACATTAATGCCGTATAGACTTTTCTTTATTAATTTTTGGTTGCCTTATATAAAATATTGATTAATACTTTTAGTTTACATAAGAAAAATTGAAGTGTAATAGGTAGTAAATAGTAGTAATGAAAACCTTACAAAATGAGATAAAGTGTAGAATAAATTTCCTATTTATCTCTCGAATAGTTTCCAATCCTTTTCCCCAGAGGCAGTTTCTTTAGACTCATTAGGTAATAATCTTTACAAATGCACGTGTATTTAAATGTTTATATGTGAGTTTTTCTCTGTGTATGTAAATATTTCCTTTACTGTAGAATTTCTTTTTATAAATAAACTTTTAAGTTTGTAATAGTTTTATTGATTTATTTTTAGTGTTGTAATTGAAGTATAGTTGACATAGAATATTACACTAGTTTCAGGCGTATATAACATTATGATTCAAGAATTATGTACAGTATGGCAGTGGGTGGGTTTGGGGAGGAAGGGAGGTGTTGAACATTCCCTTGGAGAGCCCTCATTTTTGCAGGCCCCCAGGCTTGGGGCGCCTCTGTTTCCCATGGCAGGGCACCTGGCTTTCACTTGGCATTGTTGCACCTACACGGTAGGGGTGGTGTGGAGATGATGGGCCACAGACCCGCTGGATTGACCCTGGGACCTTGACTGAGCTTCCAAGGCCCTCCTGATGGGTCAGGAATTGGGCCATGTGTCGGGCCGGGCGCTAGGGTGTGGGGGATGCCCCGGTGCCTCCTACTGTGTGAGTTCTATCGGGGGATGGAGTACTGTGGACCTCAAGTAGGTGTATGGCTGGTGCCCCAAGGCAGCTTGGAGACCTCCCTTGGAGCCGGTCGCAAGCAGGGAGCCCAGGTGGAGAGCCAACTCTGAGGGCGTCTTTCCAGAGCAGTGCGCTACCCCGCCTGGGGCCCTGAAGCCTGACCAGGAAAAGCGGGAGCAAAACCCCGAGGAATCCCAGGAGGAAAGACCTGGAACAGTTCGCCAAGCTCCTGAAGCGGAAGAGGATCACTCTGGGATATACTCAGGCCGCAAAAGACCCTCTGCCATTTCTAGGCTCTGCCGCTCAGTTTCCAGAATGTGTATACACCGCGGCGCTGCTGCAGAATTCGGTGGAGGAAGCTGACAACCAGGAAATCTACAGCAGACTTGCAAAGCGGGGACCCTGCGCACGCCCCAGAGAGCAGGCGAGCAAGTATGGAGGAGAGAGTGAGAGGCAGCCTGGAGGACACGTTCCTGCAGTGCTGGAAACCCAGCCAGCAGCACAGCGGCTACAGGGCCCAGCAGCTCGGGCTACAGCAGGATGTGGTCCCCGTGTGGTTCTGCAACCATGGCCAGAAAGGCAACAGATCAAGCAGTGACTGTTTCCAAGGAGAGACCGCTGAGGCTGCTGGGTCCCCTTTCTCAGGGGCACCAGTATCCTTTCTTCTGGCACCAGGACCCCATTTTGGTACTCCAGGCTCTGGGGGCCCCCCTTCACTACACTGTACACCCTGGTCTCTTTCCCTGAAGGTGAAGCCTTTCCCTGGGGTCTGTCACCACTCTGGGCTCTCCCATGCATTCAAACTGATGCCAGCCCTTCCCAGGAATGGGGAGCAGAGGAAGGGGGAGAGCTATGGAAAGAGAGCCAGAGCCTTGGGATAGAGTTCTTCACTAAGAACAGATTTGGGAACACAAAGGGTGTGGGGGCAGGGAGTTGGGGGAGACTAGCTGGAGTGAAGGGGAAGTTCAAGGATACTCTTGTTTTTAATCCCCACATCACTCATCACTTTGTTCTTAAAGAAGCCTGGGACACAGTGGAAGAAAAGTGGATGTTATGAAATGCCCATGTAAAAGTGTAACTTCCATCTCTTACCCTACGGTGCTGCTACAGTATTATTGACTGTACTTCCTACGCTGTACTGTTCATTCTTGTGAGTTATTTATGTTATTATGGCCACTTTGTACCTTTTATCCCCTTCACCCATTGTGCCTATCCCTCCACCCTTCTCAGCTCTGGCAACCACCAGTTTGTTCTCTGTATTTATGAGTCTGTTTTTGTTTTTTGTGTTTGTTTTGTTGATTAAATTCTACACGTAAGTGAAATCAAATCATATGCAACATCTTGAAGATGTTCCACACCAGTCCATATAAATCCCTTAGTTTTTCTTGTATTCCATATTACTCACTTATAAGTATATATGAAAATAAACGTATTCATTCCTGTTCATGTCATTACCAACCTTTGTCTATGACACAGAGTTGTTTTTTTGTTTATTTATTTTGGGAGAGAGACAGAAAGCATGAGCAGAGGAGGGTCAGAGAGAGAAACACAGAATCCGAAGCAGGCTTCAGGCTCTGAACTGTCAGCAGAGAGCCCGGTGCGGGACTCAAACCCATGACCTGTGAGATCATGACCTGAGCCGAAGTCAGACGCTTAACCAACTGAGCCACTCAGTTGCCCCCAGAGAATGTTATAATAGTTATTTTTTGGTAAATCTATGCAGGTATGAGGTTGTATGAGAGGAATTGTTAACATACATATTTGAATCAATGGTCATATAGTTAATTGTCAACATTCATAGTTATTGCCCAGCTGTCATCCTTGAGAGGGTACAAACAGCCTGCTGCTCCCAGTCTATGAGCATTCTTCTGCCACTTCTCAACAACCAGTCCCTGATAAGTATTCATGGCATAAGGCAACCTGAATGCATTGCAGTCATTCTCATATCATTGAGTTTGACTATCTTTCCCTTTGTTTAATATGATTTCTCTCTTTTTCTGTGAATCCTCTTAATGTCTTTTATCTATTTCTTATAATTGTGGATCTTCTCCATACTGATGTTAGTGTGTACACTGAGGAAATGCTCTCTCTTACTGTTGTTTATGTAATTGTTATTTTTCTGACTTGTGATATGGTTTTGACACTTGTATACTGTGTAGGATGCCTTTGGCTGTAAGACATGTTTTTATTCATTTAATACTTATTTTTAATTTTTATATCTTAAAAAGACTTTCCTTACTTCAATCATATCAAAATATTCTCCAACAAATTTTTGGCACTTAATTAAGTATTTTTGAGGCTGTATATCTTACATTAAGGCTTTTGCTCCTTCTTGAATTTATTTAGATGTGGTCATTAAAGAGGTATGGATTTAATTGGTTTTGTAAATTGCAGGGTTTTAAAAATAGTTATGTCATTTCCTTTTTGCCATTGACTTGAAATCCTATTATGTTCTAAAGTCCCACATACACTTGGATTCCACTTAAGACTCCGAGTGCTGAGAACTGTTATCCCCGAGCAGGCCTTGACATTTAACAGGTCATCTCTCCTGCCCTTGGGTACTGCTTCCGTTTTCCGCCTGCGTGACTTATCCCTTCTAGAAGTCTGCTGTTCTTCCTCCATGACCCGTAAAATGCTGCCTGGCACTTTTGCTGTAAGAAAACCATCTCTCTGGGGCGCCTGGGTGGCGCAGTCGGTTAAGCGTCCGACTTCAGCCAGGTCACGATCTCGCGGTCCGTGAGTTCGAGCCCCGCGTCAGGCTCTGGGCTGATGGCTCAGAGCCTGGAGCCTGTTTCCGATTCTGTGTCTCCCTCTCTCTGCCCCTCCCCCGTTCATGCTCTGTCTCTCTCTGTCCCAAAAATAAATAAAAAAAAAAAAAGAAAACCATCTCTCTGAGGAAGTACATGACCTAAGTCTTTGCTGAGCATCCATGTGGCCATCTGCAAACCCCAGTACCATGACATCATGAAGAGTGACAGGGATATGGCTGTCACTCATATAGTCATATATGGCATGTGCTTTCAGGTGGCATGTGCTAGAGACTTTGTCCCAGCAGCCATTCAGGTCCTCTTCACAGTGTGGCTGTGTGTGTGTGGCCCCAATGTCATAGACCATTTGTGTGTGATGTAAACCCATTTTTGAAAGTTGTATGCATGGACCCAATCATACCCTTGGTCTCTTTGTTGCTGTCGACAGTGGGTTCATTGACCTGTTAACATTTTCTTCTTGATGGTCTCATAGGTGGTCATCTTTTACTATTCTCTGAGGACCTATATCTTTGAGGGGAGACACAAAGCTGTGTCCAACTGTGTCTCTCACACCACTGTGGTGTTCTTAGTATTGTGTCTGCATATTTATATATTTGTAACCAATCACCACCTTCTCCACTGATCAAGTTGTGGCTATGTTGTATACCACAGTGACTCCATTGTTAACTTCTTAAACCTGAGCACTCAGGAATCTGGAGGTAAAAAAATGCCATGAGGAAGTTCTGGGGGAAAAAAGTAACTTTGAGGGATATCCCTACCGTAATAAAATACATTTGTCTTTTAAATGGAAAAGGGAAAAGAAGATAATTTCTGTGGTGCAGAGGCACATGAACACTATTTGTCCCAAGTATGTTTATGTTGTTATATAGGTACTGTGAGGAAAGGTCCAGGCAGGGAATTATTTGTCACTGTAAAAATGTCCTATTTAGATTTATGAATTGTCCAATGGGTTGTAGAAGTTCAGTGTACTGTCAGAATTAGAGTTCTTACAAAATGCAGATTATCAGGACAGAGCTCTGGAGATTTAAATGTATTAGCTTTGTTGTTGAGTGACATACGGACTTTCTAAAGAAGTGTATGTAAAGCCAATGAGTTCTGCATGTACTCTTGCTATTGTGCTGTACTTTGTGTTGACATCATGCACCTTTTAATGAAGTCAACTTAGTTTTTACATTTAGTTTTTTAAAAATTTTTTAGATGTTTATTTATTTTGAAGGAGAGAGAGAAAGTGAGCAGCAGAGAGGCAGAGAGAGAGGGAGACAGAATCTGAAGCAGGCTCCAGGCTCTGAGCTGTCAGCACAGATCCCGATGCGGGGCTTGAACTCACGAGCTGTGAGATCATGACCTGAGCTGAAGTCAGACACTTAACTGACTGAGCCACCCAGGTGCCCCTTTACATTTAGTTTTTAACTGTAGTAAAATACAAATAACAGAACTTGCAGTTTTAGCCATTTGTAAGTGCATAGTTCAGTGACATTGAGTTAATTCACATTGTCATGATGGTTAATTAAGTGAATTCATGTTTGTTCTGCTAATACCAGCGCTATTCATCTCCAAAGCTTTTTCATGTTCCCAAATGCAAATTCCACTCATTAAACTTGAATTCCCTATTCCCTCTCTCTGGGCATTAGGCAAATACCATTTTATTTTCGTCCTGTATGAGTTTGGCTACTTTAAGTACCCTACCTATGTGGGATCGTATAATATTTGTCTTTTTGTGATAGTCTTATTTCACTTAGTGTAGTGAATTGTAGGTTGATGTATGTTTTAGCATGTGTCAGAATTTCCTTCATTTTCAAGAGTGAATAATAATCTGTTGGGTGCACATACTTCCTTTTATTTGTACTTTTACCTGTCAGTAGACACCTTGGTTATTTGTTTCTGGTTATTGTGAATTATACTTCCATGAATATGGTTATAGAAATATCTTTCTGAGACTGTGATTTCCATGACTTTGACAAAGTCGAATTGTGGATTATTTTTTGCTTAATTTTTTAGGAACTACCATAACCTTTTATATAGCAGCTACATCAGTTTACATTCCCACCAGAACGCACGGTTGTTCCCACATCTCCACTTTCTTACACGTGTTGTTATCATTACATTTTGTGGTAATAGCTCTCTTGTTAGATGTGAAATGGTATTGCACTATGGTTTTTAAGTGCATTTCCTAGGGAAAATGATTAGTATATTGAATATCTTTTCATTCGCTTATAGGGCACACATGCATTTTCTTTGGAGAAATGTCTATTGAAGTCCTTTGCTCATTTTTAATCAGGTTAGTGTTTGTGTGTGTGTGTGTGTGTGTGTGTGTGTGTGTGTGTGTAACAGAGAGAGAGATGTAGAGGTTCTTTATATATTCTTGACATTAATACCTTATTAAGTATATCGTTTGCAAATATTTTCTTTCATTTGTTGCATGCCTTTTCTCTCTGTTGATAATGTCCTTTGGTGTACAAAAGTTCTTAAATTTGATAAAATAATTTATTTAGTTTTTCCTTTTCTTCCCTGTGGTTTTGGGGTCATACCCAAAAAATCATTGTCAAGCCCAAGGTTGTGAACATTTCTTTCATGTTTTCTTCTAAGAGTTTAGTAGTTCTAGTGATAGTTGAGGTATTTGATCCATTTTGAGTTAATTTTTGTACATGCTGTATGTTAAGGATTCAGTTTCATCCCTTTGTGTGGACATCCAGTTTCACAGCAACATTTTTTGAACTACCTGCCTTTTCCTCATGAATTTACCTGTTGACAATCATTTGAACACGTATGCAAAGGTTTATTTCTAGGTTCTGTATTGTGTGCCATTGTTATGCCCATCGTTATGCTAATATCATGCAGTTTTTATTTGATTATGTAGCTATATAGTAACTTTTAGAACCAGGAAGCCCTCCAACTGTTTGTTTGCTTGTTTCCCAAGATTGTTTTGGCTGCTTGGAGTACATTGAGTTTCCACCAGAATCTTAGGATGGATTTATCTGTTTCAGCAACAAACTTTTTTTTTTTTTATTTTGATAGGGATTGCATTGAATCTGTAGATCACTTTAGTTAGCATTGACATGTTTTTTTTAAATGTTTATTTATTTTGAGAAAAAGAGAGAATCAGGGGAGTGGCAGAAAGAGAGGGAGAGAGAGAATACCAAGCAGGCTCTGCATCGACAGCCCTGATGTGAGGTTTGATCCCATAAAGCATGAGCTTATGACTTGAGCTGAAACCAAGAGTTGGACACTTAACTGACTGAGCCACCCAGGTGCCCAAGGCAGCATTGACATCTTAATAACATGAATTATATGATTTCAGGAATGTCTTCCCTTTTATTTGTGTTTTTTAGTAGATTGTTCAGCAACACTTTGTTGTTTTTCAGTGAAGAAGACTTTCTCCTCCTTGTTTAAGTTTATCCTAAGTATTTTGTTCGTTTGGTGCTGTTGTAAATGGAATTGTTTTCTTCATCCTCTCTGGCTTGTTCATTGGTAGCACAGACATTCAATATCTTTTCATGATTAAAAAAAAAAAAAAACCTCTCAGGGAGTTAAGATGGTGGAGTAGTAGGAGGATCCTACACTTGCCTTGTCCCTCAAACACAGGTGGATAAATATCAAATCGTCCTGAACACCCAGGGAATCAATGTGAGGCCTGAGAGGACAAACTGCGCAAGTAGAGAGAGTAAAGAGGCCACACTGAAGAAGGTAGGAAGAGTGGAGATGTGATTTGAGGTAGAAAAGAATGGCCAGTGCTACAGGGTGGAGGGAGCCCTGATCAGGAAGAGAGGGGAGAGAGAGAGAGGGAGGGAGAGAATGAGAGACAGAATGGAGTGCAGGGCATTTCACAAGGAAAACACTTCCCCAAAACCACTGTTGGGGAAAATGAGAGGGACTGTTTATCAGAAGTTTTTACAAGCAGTGAATCTCAATGTTTTAGAAGTCTGTGCTATTGCTCCACTAGGGTGGAGCTGGGTGGGCATATAGGTGCTCCAATGGGTAAGGAGGACAGAGGCCCAGGAGTGGACAGCATGGTATGAGGATCCCCTGGGTCACATTGGGAGAGATAGTTCCCCTTATTGGAGTGTATTTGGGAGAGGTGGCACTGCCTCTCCAGGGACAAAAGAGCCAGTGGGCACCACTGAGCTGCCTTGTTCATTGGCCTACAAGCAGAGATGCCTACTAAGGGAAGCTAACCTGGATGCTAGTTTTCTTTTCTGAGCTTTACCATAAAGTCCACCTCCTGCACATTTGGTGCAACTGCCCTTCTGGGACAAAGTGTCACCAGCCCCAGCCTGGTGTGATCCTCTTCCAGAGGAGCACTGCACAACAGGCTGGGTAGATAGCTCAGACATAGGGGGAAGGCAGGCATCTGAGGGAAGCCTGGGACAAACAAGAAGAGATTGTTTGCTCATCTGTTAGGGCTTCCTGTACAGCAAGGGGTAGGAACTCCCCTCTCCTTCAGCACAGAGAGACTTCAGTGAACAGCACAGTACCCACAGTGGAGGCTTAAGCCGCCTACACCAAGCCCCGAAACCTGTGTCCTGCAGGTGCTTCTGAACTAGGACAAGTGTGCCTGAGAGTCAGAGCAGTAGCAGGCCCTTCCCTGAGAAGACCAACCCAAACCCCCTGCATGCCTCAAGTTTACAGACCACAGAGTGCTGCAAAGCTTCAGTTCTAGGGGAAATAGGATCTAGCCTCTTTTAACAAGCAGACCAAAACAGACCTTGTTAAAACTCACCACACAGTGGATACATCCAAACATATGCCACTGCAGGCAAGAAGAAAGTCTTCAGAGGACTAACCTGAGGGAAAGAGCAGCCAAAACACAACAGTAGAATGTACACAGCATATGCCAGAAACACTTCCTGAAGTTCTGGGCTCTGGACAGTATATGACCTATTCTTAATATAGCCATTATCCTCAGGAGCAGGAAACAGAACAGGCTTTCCTAGCACACAGAAGCAGAGACATAAACAAAATGCCAAAATGGAGGACTCCATCCTGAAAGAAAGAACAAGAGGAGGTCATGGACAGGGATCTAATTAAAACAGATATAATATATGCCTGATCCAGAATTTAAAACAACAATCATAAGGTTACTAGCTGGGCTTGAGGAAAGCATAGAAGACACCAGGGAGACCATTACCACAGAGCTAGAAGTCTTAAAATTAGTCAGGCTGATAGTAAAAAATGCTATAACTGAGATGCAAAACTAGCTGGAGGCAATGATAACGAGAATGGAAGAAGCAGAGGAATGAATTAGTGATATAGAAGATAGAATTATGGAAAATAATGAAGCTTAAAAGAAAGGGGAGGAAAAACATTGGATCATCAATGTAGACTTAGGAAACTCAGTGACTCCATAAATCATAATAATGTTTGTGTCATAGTAGTCTCCAAAGAAGAGAAGAAAAAGTACAGAAGGTTTTTTTGAGCAAAGTATAGCTGAAAACTTACCTAATCTGGGGAAGGAAACAGACATTCAAATCCAGGAGGCACAGAAAACTCCCTTCAAGATCAATAAAAACAGGCCAATATCAAGACATATTGTAATAAAATTTGCAAAATACAAAGATAAGGAAACAATTCTGAAAGCAGAAAGGCTAAAGAGTCCCTAACCTACAAAGGAAGATAAATAAGGTTAGCAGCAAATCTGTCTACAGAAACTTGGCAGGACAGAAATGAGTGGCATGATATATTCAACATGCTGAATGGGAAACATATAGAGCCAAGAATACTTTATCCAGCAACGCTCTCATTCAGAATAGAGAGCTAAAGAGTTTCCCAAACAAAAACTAAAGGATTTTGTGACCACTAAACCAGTCCTGCAGAAATATTAAAGGGGACCCTTTGAGTGGGAGAGAAAGATCAATAGGAACAAAGAGTAGAAGGAACAGAGAAAATCTCCAGAAACACTAACTTTACAGGTAATACAATGGCACTAAGTTCATATCTATCAAAAATCACTCTAAATGTAAATGGACTAAATGTTCCAATCAAAAGATATAGGATATAAGAATGGATAAAAAACCGTCTACATGCTTCCTACAAAGGTGCATTTTAGACCTAAACACACTTGAAGATTGAAAGTGAGGAGTTGGAGAACAATTTATTATGCTAATGTACATCAAAAGAAAGCCAGAGCAACCTTACTTATATCAGACAAACTAGATTTTAAGTCAAAGATTCTAACAATAAATGAAGAAGGGCACTTTTTCAAGATGAAAGGAACTGTCTGGCAATAAGATCTAACAATTGTAAATATTTATGCACCCACATGGAAGAAGATAAATATATAAAAAAATTTAATAATATATATAAAGAAACTAATTGATAATAAAACAGTAAGAGTAGGGACTTTAACACCCCACTGATAACAATGGACAGATTAAGCAGAAAATCAAGGAAACAATGGCTTTGAGTGACCACATGGACTTAACAGATATATTTAGAACATTTCATCCTAAAGCAGTAGAATACACATTTTTTTCAAGTGCAAATGGAACATTCTCCAGAATAGATCACATACTGGTTCACAAATCAGGCCTCAACAAGTACAAATAATTGAGATCATACCATGCATATTTTCAGACCACAATGAAATGAAACTTGAAGTCAACCAAAAGACAAAATTTGGAAAGACCTCAAATACATGAAGGTTAAAGACATTCTACTAAACAATGAATGGGTTAACCAGGAAATTAAAGAAGTAAATACATGTAAGAAAATGAAAATGAAAATGAAACATGATAGTCCAAAACTGTTAGGATGCAGTGAACATGGTCATAGGAGGGCAGTATATAGCTATCCAGGCCTACCTCAAGATGCAAGAAAGATCTCAAAAACACAACCTAGCCTTACACCTGAAAGAGACAGAAAAGGAACAGCAAATAAAGCCCAAGGCCAGCAGAGGTAGGGAAATAATAAAGATTAGAGCAGAAATAAATGATATACTAACAACCGCCGCCCCCCCCCCCCCCCAGTAGAACAGATCAATGAAAATAGGATGTAACAAAAACAAACAAAACAGTATCACACATCAACAAAACTAAGAACTGGTTCCTAGAAAGAGTTAACAAAATTGATAAACCCCTAGCCAGACTTCTCAGGAATAAAAGAGAAAGGTCCCAAGGAGATAAAATCATGAATGAACAAGGAGGGATCATAACCAAGATCACAGAAATACAAACAATTAGAAAAGATTACTATGCCAAAAAACTGGGCAATCTGGAAGAAACGGACAAATTCAGAAACTCATAAACTCGCAAAACTCAAACAGGAAGAAATAGAAAATTTGAACAAAACCCTAACCAGCAAAGAAATGGAATCAGCAGTCAAAAATCTCCCAACAAAAAAAGTCCGGGGCTTTTTGTGCCAGCAAAATTCTACCAGACATTTAAAAAGAGTTAATACCTATTCTTCTCAAACTTTTCCAAAACAGAAATAGAAGGAAAACTTCCAAATTCATTTTACAAGGCCAGCATTACTTTGATTCCAAAATCAGACAAAGACCCTACTAAAAAGGAGAATGACAAGCCAATATCCATGATGAACATGGATGCAAAAATTCTCAACAAGGTATTAGCAAATTGAATACAACAGTACATTAAAGGAATTATTACTCACCACAATCAAGTGGGATTTATTCCTGGACTACAACACAAATCAGTGTGATCCACCATATTAATAAAAGAAAGGATAGGAACCATATGATCCTGTCAATAGATGCAGAAAAAGTATGTGACAAAATATGGCATCCATTCTTGATAAAAGTCCTCAACAAAGTAGGGATCCATGGAACAATCGATTTATATCTTATTCATTCACACAGTTAAAATAATGTGGAAATAGTTGTTTGTGTCATATGTTTCACAGACTTTGTGATTTCCAAGTTGAGTAAGCTATGGTTTCCTATGCTCAGTGATATCATAAATAATAATCATGAAGGTAATAAGTCTCATTAAAAATAGATGCACAATGCAAAGGTTGGTGTAGGAATATATCAACAAAACAGGAATCAAAGCAGGCTTCCCAGATGAACAAATATCTTAGCTGAGTTTTGAAGGAAAAGTGAAAAGACAACAAAAGACGGCAAGGGAATTCCATGGAAAGTTACACAGTTTATAAAGTCCCAAAAGTGAAATACTTGAGAGGCATTTAACGTAACTGATATATTCAAAGTGAGTAGATCAAATTAGGAATGGAAGGTCACTCCTGGATTGTCTCTTCCCTCACTGAGACCGCTTTATTAGTATCTTTGGTTGGATATGCCTCCTTTTCCTGACTGATAAATGCCAACAAATGAGGAAACACTCCAGTGTTGTATCACTCTCTTAATTTTTAAACTTCATATATACAACATATCCAAATTCAGACATCTCCAATTAGATACCAATTCAGTGCTTATGAAACTAATATTAATTTTCATCAATAAACATACATGTTCCCCACATCATTAAATGGTACCACCTCCATGTCATTGCTCAGATAAGAAATATCACAGTGTCCTTCATGCTTTTCTTGTTCTCTTATCACATATTGATACCTTTAACACCCTTATTAACCCCCTTTAAAATATATCACATTGGTCTACCTGGGTGGCTCTGTCACTTGAGTGTCTGACTCTTGATTTCAGCTCAGATCATGATCCCATGATCATGTGATTGACCCCTGTCAGACTCCTCGCTCAGCATGGAGCTTGCTAGAGATTCTCTCTTTCTCCTTCTGCCCCACTCTCCCACTTGTTTACTGTATCTCTCTTTAATAAATTAAATTAAAAACACAGAATGAAATATTTCACAAATTTTATCACTTCCCTCCCCTCCTCCCTTTCTCTGGCTCACTGCATTAGCCTCTTGAACGTTATTCCCTTTTCATTCTGGTCTCCATCAATTTGTTCTGATGCAGCTTAAAAATGATCCATTTTAAATCTGATTCTGATAACTGCTCACAACACTTATATGGATTCCAATCGCATAGTCACCACTTAATAAATCACAGTTCATCTTACAATAACAGGAACTATAATCTCCATTTCATAGGTGAACAGATTGAGGCTAAGGACTTCTAATTAATTTTCCCAAGGTCACACATTTGTAAGTGATAAAACCAGAATTGGAATCAAAGTTTGCTTTCTCTCAAAGTGATCTCACTTTTACTTAATAAAGGGAGTCACACAGGGGAGCCTGGATGGCTAAGTTGGTTAAGCATCCCACTTTGCCTCAGGTCATGATCTTGTAGTTTGTGAGTTCAATCCCCGTGTCAGGCTCCGTGCTGACAGCTCAGAGACTGGAACCTGTTTCAGATTCTGTTTCTCCCTCTCTCCCTCTGCCCCTCTCCCACTGATTCTCATTCTCTCTCTCTCTCTCTCTCTCTCAAAAAGAAATAAACATTAAAAATTTTTAAAAGGCTGGGGGAGTCACACAATTGCAAAGACTGGTTTCCACTATCTACTTTTAGTCTTACCTTGTAAAAGCAAGTTCACAATCTGAAGGAATGCTTTTTACTCATTCACAGCCAGCTGGATTTCCTCTGTCATCCAGTTTGACAGGAAAGGGCAAAAAGCTGCATTGTTACCTGAGGACATATTTTATTTCATTCACCTGTCTATCCATTTTTTCCATGGAGTCTTATCTTTATTCAGAAGGTTGCTTTTATTTGCACTGTCGATTACTTCCTAGGAATTCCATGGTCCACACAGAAAAACAAAAATTCATCACATTAGGATAATTTATCAAAAAAAGAAAGGAATTGCTATTCTTACATATGAAAAGTGGCAGCCAGTCATTTCTCGGGTAGACTTTTCTAAAGTTACTTCTTTCCTACCAACTTCTAAATAGAATAATGTCAATCAACTGCTTAGTGGTCCTCTTTCTATACTGTTGGTTTGGTCAGATTAGCTGACTTGATATTTTAGGAGACATTCTTGGGGTTCCAGGTTGGCTCAGTCAGTTAAGCAACTAACTCTTGATTTTAGCTCAGGTCATAATCTTGCGTTTGTTGAGTTCGAGCCACATATCAGACTGTGTGCTGATGGTGCAGAGACTGCTTGGGATTCTTGCTCTCCCCCTCTCTCTGCCCCTCCCATGATTTCTCTCTCTATCTTTCTTGAAAAAGAAGTAAAAAATACTTCAAATGAATTTTTTAATAAAAAAAAAAAGACATTCTTGTGCTCTTCCTTCAGTAATGCATTAAGCCTAACAGAAATCTCCTTAAAAATGCGTATCAGTTGTTAAAAGCATAGTATCTTCTTCCCCATATGGGCAAAGATCACCGGACATTTTATCTCTTCTAACCATATTCCTCATTAATAATTAGGAAGTGTCCAAGACTGATTCTTGCTTATTAAATTCACTGGGAATTTCCAGAAAAAAATATTTAAAAATATCTATATAACATTACTACTAGGCCAAATCAGATAAATAGGGTCAGAAAGATATGACATAAACAGAAAAAAAATAGCATTAGAACTATTATAAAACTACCGTCAAAGCACACTGGGTGGAGGGTCCAAAACATCACTATGAGTAAGGAGATAAAGCAACCACAGTCATGAAATCAGCACATAACACTCTCCAAAAAACACCTCCTGAAGGGCCAGGCCCTGGACACTATGTGACCCCTCTTTAATTTAGTAGTGTTTGCAGGTTCAGGACACATAGCAAGCTTTTAAAACACATAAGGGATAGAATGAAACTAGACCACTTTCTTACACCAAACACAAAAATAAACTCAAAATGGATGAAAGACCTAAATGTGAGACAAGAAACCATCAAAACTCTAGAGAAGAAAACAGGCAACAACCTCCTTGACCTCAACCACAGCAATTTCTTCTTTGACATGTCTCCAAATGCAAGGGAATTAAAAGCAAAAATGAAGTATTGGGACATCATCAAGATAAAAAGCTTCTGCACTACAAAGGAAACAATCAGCTAAACTAAAAGGCAACCAACGGAATGGGAAAAGGTATTTGCAAATAACATATCAGATAAAGGATCAGTATCCAAAATCTATAAACAACTCACCAAACTCAACACCTGAAATATAAGCCAGTGAAGAAATGGGCAGAAGACATGAATAGACACTTTTCCAAAGAAGACAGCCAGATGGCCAACAGACACATGAAAAGATGCTCAACGTCACTCATAATCAAGGAAATATAAATCAAAACCACACTGAGACAGCACCTCACACTGGTCAGAGTGGCTATTAGCCTTAGGAAACAGATAAAGTGAATTCCTCTGGGGAAAGAGGAATAGAGACCGTGTTGAGAGATGAGTAGGTAATTTATTCACATTTTATCCCATTATGTAAGGTGTTCTCTTTTACTATTCATTATTATCCATTACACATCAACTTTTCTTATAAAAACAAAAGTGTTACACAAAATATTTTGCAGATAAGGCAACAGAATTTTACTGACGAGACAGTCTATACATCATTAACATTATAATTAGCATAATAAAAAGAATTACCTGAAATAACAAGAATATAACTAAAATATTACTAAGTATCATAAAAAATTAAAAAACATAAGTTGATTGAAAATTAGAGTAATCATATAAAAATTTACTAAATAATCACGTATTGTTGACACCTTGCTATGAAGGTATTGCACCTTTCTAAATGAAGCAATCTCCAAGGGATAATGGACTATAGATTCTACCAGGGAGGGAAATTGTTATTAGAGCACAATTATCCAGTTCATCCTTTAAAAATAATTAAGTTCTTTGAACAGGGGAACTGAGCCATCAGCTCAGAGCCTGACGCGGCGCTCGAACTCATGGACCGTGAGATCGTGACCTGGCTGAAGTCGGACGCTTAACTGACTGCGCCACCCAGGCGCCCTATCTCAGAATCATTTTAAAAAGACATCTACATTCTTATAAAATGGCCTCCAATGTCAGATAATTCTCTTCATGGTGGATAATGCACTTACACACCAACAGAAAACACATTTCTCATCCAGAGCTTCTTCATAGCATTTGTCATCTCAGAATTTCTCAGAGTATAGATCAGGGGGTTCAGCATGGGGGTTATGACTGTATAAAACACACTCACTGATTTGTCAATAGGGAAGGTCTTAGCAGGTCTCACGTACATGAAAATACATGGCACAAAGAAGAAGACCACCACAGTGATGTGGGAACCACAGGTCTGGAGGGCTTTCCGCCTCCCTTCCGCACTAAGGTTCTTTAGAGAGTGCAAGATGACACCATAAGAGATGAGCAAGAGCACAAACACAATTGTGCACATCATCCCTCCATTGGCCACCACTAACAGGCCAATGACATATGTGTCAGTACAGGCAAGTCCCAGTAAGGGGTACATTTCACAGGTGAAATGATCAATGACATTGGGACCACAGAATGGGAGACTATAAATCGTGCTAACTTGAATGGCTGAATGCAGAAAACCTCCAACCCAGGAGCCTACCAGGAGCACAACACACACCCACTGTCTCATGACAACCAAATAATGCAAGGGCTTACAGATGGCCACATAGCGGTCATAGGCCATCACCAGCAGAAGAAAGACCTCTGATCCACCAAAAAAGTGCTCTACAAATAGCTGGGTCATACAAGATTGGAAGGATATGGTATTTTCCCCAAAGAACAAGTCCGAAATCAATCTGGGGGAAATGCAAGACGAATAAGTGACATCCATAAAAGATAAGTTAGCAAGAAACAAGTACATAGGGGAGCCCAGCGTCTTACTGACAGCTATAGTCACCACAATGAGCAGGTTGCCCACCACCGTCAAAATATAGAAGAGCAAGAATATAACACACAGAAACTTCTGTTCCTTTCCATCCTGTGTGAGGCCCAGGAGGACAAAGAAAGTTACGTTGTTCTTTGATTCCATCCAGTCTGTATAGGACCTGATTCACATATTAGATGTAGGTTTCCTAGAAAACAAGGAGGGAAACTTAAATGCATAATAAGATTAATCTTTTATTGATTCATCAATTTAAAAAAAGTAGAAGACTACCTGTTTGTGTGGAGTATTCCACTGGTGCTGTGATTCCCAAGTTAAATAAGCCATGGTTTCCTACACTCTGAAAGAGCATACATAATGATCGCCAATGTAATAAGTGACACACAGTGTAGGAATATATCAATCAAAGAGCAATCAATGAAGACATCCCAGAAGAAGCAATGCTTTAGCTGAGTTATCTAGAGCAAAAGTGGAAGGACAAAAAAGAGGACAAGAGAATTCCATGGAAAGGTGCACAGTTCTTTTTTTTTTTTTTTTTTAATTTTTTTTTTTTCAACGTTTATTTATTTTTGGGACAGAGAGAGACAGAGCATGAAAGGGCGAGGGGCAGAGAGAGAGGGAGACACAGAATCGGAAACAGGCTCCAGGCTCTGAGCCATCAGCCCAGAGCCCGACGCGGGCCTCGAACTCACGGACCGCGAGATCGTGACCTGGTTGAAGTCGGACGCTTAACCGACTGCGCCACCCAGGCACCCCGGTGCACAGTTCTTAAAGTCACAAAAGTGAAAAACTTGAGAACCATATAAGGTAACTGGCATATTTCAAGTGAGTGGATGAAATTCAGAATGGAAGGTCACCGCCCTGGAGTGTCTCATCCCTCTTTATTAGGGTCTTTGGTTGGATATCCCCCTTTTTCTGACCAATAAATGTGAAAGCATTCCACCCTTATGTCTCCCCTTAATTTTTAAATTTCACTGGGGCGCCTGGGTGGCTCCGTCGGTTGGGCAACTGACTTCGGCTCAGGTCATGATCTCACGGTTCGTGAGTTCGAGCCCGCGTCGGGCTCTGTGCTGACAGCTCGGAGCCTGAAGTCCGCTTCAGATTCTGTGTCTCCCTCTCTCTCTACCCCTCCCCTGCTCACATCCTATGTCTGTCTCTCAAAAATAAATAAACGTTAAAAAAAAATAAACTTCACATATGCAACATCTCTAACTTTGGACATCTCCAATAGGATATCAGTTCTGTACTTATAAAACTAAATTTTTCATTTTTCACCATAAATCTAGTGTTCCACAATTGATTAAATGTCATTGCTCAGACAAGAAATATCACAGTGCCTTTATGTCTTTCTTATCTTCATGTCACATATTGATACCTTTAGCAAATACTATTAATGCCCTTTAAAACATATCATAAATTTGATCATTTCCCTTCCCTCCCCACTTCTCCTGACCCACTCCACTGGTCTCCTGCTACATCCCTCCCCTTGTACTCTGGCCTCCATCAGTACATTCTGCTCATGCAGCCCAATTGATCCTTTTTAAATCAGATTCTGATCTATCACTCCACTGCTCACAATGTCTACAGTGGATACCAATCACACACTCACAACTCAATGAATCACAGTTCACGTGACCATAAGATGAACTATAATTCCCAGTTCGCAGGTGAACAAACTGAGGCTCAGATCACCTAGTTAATTTTCCCAAGGTCAGCCATTTTTAAATGATTAAACCAGAATCGGAATCAAAGTTTGCTTCATCTAAAGATGATCTCACTTTTACATAATAAAGAGAGTCACACAATTGCAAAGGCTGGTTTCCAGGACTTACTTTTAGTCTTAACTTGTGAAAGCAGGTCTACAATCTGAAGGAACACTTTCTACTCATTCCCAGCAACCTGGATTTCTTCTGTCATCCAGTTTGACAAGAGAGGGCAAAAGCTACCTTATTACTTGAGGATATATTTTATTTCATTCGGCTGTCTATCCGTTTTCTCCATAAGGTCTCCTGGTTATTCAGAAGGTTGCTTTTAGATTTTAGATCACTTCCTAGGAATTCCATGGTCCACAGAGAAAACAAAAATTTATCACATTAGGATAACATATCAAAAGGGTAGTGAACTAACTATCCTTACATAAGAAAAATAGTCACCAGCCATCTCCCATTTTTCTCAAGCAACTTCTTTGCCTCTAATTTCTAAATAGAAAAATACCATTCAACAGCTTAGTCATCCTCACTCTATAGTGTTGGTTTGGTCAGATTAGCCGACTTGATATTTTAAGAGACATGCTTGGGCTTCTCCTTAGGTAATGCTTTAAGCCTAACAAAAACGTCCTCAAAAATGTGGATCAGTTGTTAAGAGCATAGCCTCTTCTTCCCCATGCAGGCAACCATCACTGGACATTTTATTCCTTCTAACCACATTCCTCATTAAGTCCTACAATTGGAAAGCTGCCAACACTGATTCTTGCTTAATTAAATTCACTGGGAATTTCCACAAAATCTTTTAAAAATACCTATATAAAGATACTATTAGGCCAAATCACATAATGAGGGTCAGAAAGATGCGACATAAACAAAACAAAACAAAAGAAAACAAAACAAAACAGCTTTAGCACCATTGTAAGACTACTGCCAGTCAAGAATAAAATTTCAAGCCTGTCATTTTGTTTTAGGAAAGATTAATTTATCATATATTTCCCCACTTGCCATAGCAAGTTTTTCTTTCCATTAATATTCAACTTATGCTGCCTTGAAGTGTGGTTAGATGCTGTAGATATTTATTCACAGATTTAGACATAACAACTATTTATTCAATTAGTATTTTTTTTTTCAAGTTGGACCTCCTATTTATTGCTAGGAACCATGCTGTAAGTGAGGACACAGCAATTAATGAAATACGGGAAAGCATTATGCAACAGGTCCTTCCTGCTTGGAACTTACATTCTCATAGCAGAGTCAGGAAGTGAATAAGGGGACAATTTAGTAAGCTAATTAAAGTCTTCATCAGTGCTAATAAGAGACCAAACAGGGTACTCAGGGAGAATTCTACTATGGAGAAGGTGACCAGGGGAAGGCCTTTGTTCAAATTGAATGATTGATCTGAGATCCATAGGTTAGAAAATGGCTACCATCAGAAAAATTGTTACAAGCAGTAAAATTAAGAAAAATTACAAGCAATCTGTTCTCACTTTACTGATGGCATGACCTATAAGTAGAAATGCTGACAATTTCACAGGGATTTTTATTCCAGTGCTATTTTGAAAAGGAGAGGTGAGCGTGGGCACTCTGATCTTCTTTTTTTTTTAACGTTTATTTATTTTTGAGACAGAGAGAGACAGAGCATGAATGGGGGAGGGGCAGAGAGAGAGGGAGACACAGAATGTTAAGCAGGCTCCAGGCTCTGAGCCATCAGCCCAGAGCCCGACACGGGGCTCGAACTCACGGACCGCGAGATCGTGACCTGAGTTGAAGTTGGATGCTTAACCGACTGAGCCACCCAGGCGCCCCTGATCTTCTTGATTGTAGTGGGAAAGCTTTCAACCTTGCCCTGGTGAGTGTAATGTTACCGTGGATTGCTCATATATGGCCTCAATTATATTGAGGTACATTCCTTCTCTCTCTTTTTTTTTTTAAGTTTATTTATTTATTTTGAGAGAGACAGAGGGGTGGGAGAGTCAGACAGAGGGAGAGACAGAACCCCAAACAGGCTCCACACTGTCAGTGCACAGCATGACGTGGGTCTGGAGCCCACAAACTGTGAGATCGTAACCTAAACCAAGATCAAGAGTCAGACACTTAATGGACTGAGCCACCCAGATGCCCCAAGGTACATCCCTTCCATATACAACTTGTTGAGATGCTTATTTTATCATGAAAGATAATGAATATCTGTGCTACCAATGAGCAACCCACAGAGGATTAAGGAAACAATTCCTTTTAGCGCAGCATCAAAAAGAACAAAGTATTTAAGAATAAACTTAAACAAGGAAGTAAAAGTCTTTATACGGAAAACTAAAAAATGCTGCTGAAAGCTATTCTAGAAGACACAAATAAATGGAAGAGTTTCATGAACTGATACAGTTCATAATAAGATGTCAATGCTCCCTAAAATAATCTACAGATTCAATGCAATCCCAATAAAAATCCAAAAAAATATAGTTTTTGCTGAAAGAGATAAATCCATCCTAAAATTCAGGTGGAAACTCAAGGCACTCCAAGCAGCCAGAATAACCTTGGAGAACAAACAAACAAACAAACAAACGGTTGGAGGACTTCCTGGTTCTAAAACTTACTACAAGGCTACAACAAACAAAACAGAATGATATTGGCATAAATAGGGACATAACAATGGAAGAAAATATAGAACCTGGAGAGAGACCTTTGCATATGTGATCAAATGATTTTCAACGGGTGACAAGAACATTCATGGGGAGAGGACAGGTGGTTCAAAACATGGTGTGGTGAAACTGGATATCCACATGCAAAAGAATGAAACAGAACCCTTCATGTACACCATTTACAAAAATTGACTCAAAAAGGATCAAAGACCTCAACTGTCAGCTAGAACTATGAAACTCTTAGAAGAAAACATGACAAAAAAGTTCATAACTTTGGATTTGGCATTGATTATTTGGGTACAACATGAAAACCACAGGCAAGAAAAGAAAAAACACAGAAATTACTTGATCAAATTTAAGAAATTTTGTACATCACAGGTCACTATCAACAGAGAGATAAGGCATCCCACAAACAACAGACAATATTTTCAAAGGATATAGTTGATGATGTGTTAATATCCAGAATATATAACAAATTTCTACATCTCATTAATACAGAAAAACACCATTGTGATGAAAAATGGGCAAAGGACTCTATGAAATTAGAAGACAACCACAAGAAAAATTTGGTCAGCCCTCAAACACATGGAAGTTAAATAAAATCGTACTAAAGAATGAATGGTTACCTATAAAATTAAAGAAGAAATAAAAAATATATGGAAGCAAGTGAAAATGAAAACATGAAAGCCCAAAACCTTTGGGATTAGCAAAGGCAGTCTTAAGAGGGAAGTATACTGCAATCTAGGCCTTTCTCAAGAAGCAAGAGAGGTCCCAAATACACAACCTAATGTTTAGCTCCTAAAGGAGCTAAAAAGGGAACAGCACATAATCCTAAAGCCAGCAGAAGGGAAATAATAAAGAGCAGAGCAGAAATAAATGATATACTAACAACCCCCCCCCCCCCCCCCGCCGCGGTAGAACAGATCAATGAAAATAGGACCTGGTTCTTTGAAAGAATTAATAAAACTGATAAGCCCTTAGCCAGACTTTCAAAAGAAAAGAGAAAGTACCCCCCAGAAATAAAGTCATGAATGAAAGAGGAGAGATCACAACCAACACTTCAGAAATATAAACAATTATAAAAGAATATTATGAAAAATCATATGCCAACAAAGTCAGCAATCTGGAAGAAAAGGATAAATTCCTAGAAACATATAAACTACCAAAACTGAAACAGGAAGAAATAGAAAATTTGAAGAAACCAATAACTGGCAAAGAAATGGAAACAGTATTGAAAAAATCTCCCCCCCCCCCCAAAAAAAAAATCCAGGGCTAGGTAGCTTGCCAGAAAAATTCTACCAGACATTTAATTTTTTTAAAATGTTTGTTCATTGTTGAAAGACAGAGACAGAGCATAAGCAGGGGTGGGGCAGAGAGAGAGGGAGACACAGAATCTGAAGCAGGCTCCAGGCTCTGAGCTGTCAGCAGAGAGTCTTGATGTGGGACTTGAACTCATGAAGTCTGAGATCATGACCTTGTGGGACCCAAGGAATTTAACAAAAATCCCCTACCCCTGGACAAGCAGAGCAAGACTAACTCCATTTTGTGCTACACCCACCATCTCATGTATAACCCCCACATGACCTGCTTATTGCTTAAGACACTCCCCCACCCTAGTCAAGCTGCTGAGTGCACCCTTACCGGAAACCGGCTCATTTAGGAATGCAGAACCCCTAACCGCCAGAGAATGTAAACCCCGCCCTTTGCCCGCCAAACTTGCGCGCCAATTCTGACCAGAGTGATAGGCTAGTTCAAACAGTTACTATAGGGTAAATTGTAATTCAATTGGCCACCTGCGTGTGGACTGACATGACTATGCAACTTTCTGTGTGTGTTACAATCTCATTGGCCACTGGCGCCTATAAAACTGCTACGCCCCTTAACCTCGGGGTCCAAGTCCCTGCTCCGCTGTGTCGGGTATACTTGGGCCCAAGCTCGAGCTTGCAAATAAACCCTTGTGCGTTTGCATCGGTATCGGCTCCTTGGTGGTCTCTCGGATTCAAAATTGGGGGCATTACACACCAGAGCTGAAGTTGGATGCTTAAACTACTGAGCCACCCAAGTGCCCTCTACCAGACATTTAAAGAAGTTAATATCTATTCTAAAATTGTCCCTTAAAAGAGAAATGGAAGGCAAACTTACAAACTCATTTTACGAGGCCAGCATTACCTCGAATCTAAAACCAGACAAAGACCCCACTGAAGAGAATGATAGGGCAATATCCCTGATGAACATGGATACAAAAATTCTCAACAAGCAAATAGAAACCAACAGTACATTAAAGGAATTATTCATCACAATCAAGTGGGATTTATTCCTGGGCTGCAAGGGTGGTTTGCAAATCAATGAATGCAATACACCATATTAATAAAAGAAATGGTAAGAACCATATGATCTTGTCGATAGATGCAGAAAAAAAATTTGACAAAATACAGCATCCATTCTTGATAAAAACCCTCAACAATGTAGGGATAGATGGAACATAGCTCCCAATAAAGGCCATAAACAATAGACCCACAGCTTATATCATCCTTAATGGGGAAAAACTGAGAGCCTCTAAGGTCGTGAACAAGCGATTTCCACCCTCACCACTGTTATTTAGCATAGTAATGGAAGTCCTAGCCTCAGCAATCAGATAGCAAAAAGGAAATAAAAGGCATCCAAATTGACAAGGAAGAAGTTAAGCCTTCACTATTCCCAGATGACATGATAGTCTCTATAAACCTGAAAGACTCCACCAAACAATTGCCAGAACTGATACATGAATTCAGCAAAGTTGCAGGATACAAAATCAACGTGTAGAAATCTGTTGCTTTTCTATTTATTAATAATGAAGCAGCAGAAAGAGAGAAATTAAGGAATCCATCCCATTTACAATTGCACCAAAACCCACAACTTACCTAAGAATAAATGTAAACAAAGAGGAGAAAGATGTCTACTCTGAAAATTATAACAATACCGATACTGATGCAAGTAATTGAATAGAAAGAAATGGAAAAAAATTTCCATGCTCATGGATTGGAAGAACAAATACTGTTAAAAATGTCCATACTACCAGGGGCACCTGGGTGGCTCAGTGGGTTAAGCGTCCGACTTCAGCTCAGGTCATGATCTCACAGTTCGTGAGTTGGAGCCCTGTGTCAGGCTCTGTGCTGACAGCTTGGAGCCTGGAGCCTGCTTCAGATACTGTGCCTCCCTCTCTCTGCCCCTCCACCCAACTTGTGTGCACTCTCTCTCTCTCTCTTTCTCTCTCCCTCTCTCACAAAAATAAAGAAACATTTAAAAATATATTAAAAAATGTCCTTACTACCCAAAGCAATATATGGATTTAATGCAATCCCTATCAAGTACCACCAGCATTTTTCACAAAGCTAGAACAAACAATCCTAAAATCTGTATGGCACCACAAAAGACACCAAATAGCCAAAGCAATCTTGAAAATGAAGAAAGCTGGAGGCATCACAATTCCAGACTTCAAGTTGTATTACAAAGCTGTAGTGATCAAGACAGTATGGTACTATCTCAAAAACAGACATGTAGATCAATGGGACAAAATAGAAAATCCAGAAATGGACCCACAACTATATGGTCAACTAATCTTCAACAAAACAAATTGAAAATGGAAAAGATGGAAAAAGTCCTCTTCAACAGAGTGTTGGGGAAACTGGACAACAACATGCAGAAGGATGAAATTGGACCACTTTCTTACACCATGTACAAAAATAAATTCAAAATGGATGAAAGACCTAAGTGTGAGACAGGAAACCATCAAAATCCTAGAGGGGAACACAGGCAGTAACCTCTTTGACCTCGACCATACCATGTCTTCTTACTGACATGTCACTGCTGGCAAGGGAAACAAAAGCAAGATGAACTATTGGGTCTTCATCAAGATAAAAAGCTTCTGCACAGCAAAAGAAACCATCAACAAAACTAAAATCCAACTTAAAGAATTTAGAAGATATTTGAAATGACATATCTGATAAAGGGTTAGTATCTAAAATTTATAAGGAAATTATCAATTTCAACATCCCCCGAATAATCCAGTTAAGAAATGGGCAGTAAGATGTGAATAGACATTTCTCCAAAGACTTCTAGATGGCTAGCAGATGCATGAACAGGTGTTCAACATCACTCATCATCAGGGAAATACAAATGAAAGCCATGATGAGATACCACCTCACACCTGTCAGAATGGCTAACATTAACAACACAAGAAACAACAGATGTTGGTAAGGATGCAGAAATATACTGCTGGTGGGAATGCAAACTGGTGCAACCACTCTGGGAAACAGTATGGAGGTTTCTCAAAAAATTAAAAGCAGAACTACCCTATGACCCAGGAATTGCACTACTAGGTGTTTACCCAAAGGTTATAAAAATAATGATGCAAATGGGCACGTGCATCCTGATGTTTATAGAAGCATTACCAACAATAGCCAAATTGTGGAAAAAGCCCAAACATCCATTGACTGATGAATCAATAAAGAAGATTGGCATATACAATGGAATATTACTCAGCCATGAAAAATAATAAAATCTTGCCATTTACAACAATGTGGTTGGAGAGAGAGTATATTATGCCAAGTGAAATAAGTCAGAAAGACAATACCATATGATTTCACTGATGTGGAATTTAAGAAGCAAAACAGGTGAACATAGGGGAAGGGAAAAAAAGTAAGGGAGGCAAACCATAAGAAACTCTTAACTATAGAGAACAGACTGAAGGTTTCTGGTGGGGAGATGGTCAGGGAATGGATTAAATGGTGATGGGCATTAAGAGGGCCACTTGTGATGAGCATTGGGTGTTGTATGTAAAGGACGAATCACTAAATTCTACACTTGAAACTAAGATTACCTTTTTACCAAAATTTAAATAAAAAATAAATGAAAAATTAAAAAAATAAGAAAGTCGAGGGGCACTTGGGTGGCTTAGTCGGTTGAGCGTCCGACTTCGGCTTAGGTCAGGATCTCACGGTCTATAGGTTTGAGCCCCACATTGGACTTTGTGCTGACAGCTCAGAGCCTGGAGCCTGCTTCAGATTTTGTGTCTCCCTCTCTCTCTGCCCCTCCCCTGCTCATGCTCTCTTTCTCTCTCAAAAATAAATAAACATAAAAAAAATAAAAAAAAAAGAAAGTTGAATTTACATAAGAAAAACAGTCCACCGAAGAAGGAACAAATTAAATAAAATGAAATGTTTTATTTATTGTTAAAAAATAAATAAATTTAAACTTCCAAGAAGTTGCAAACATAATATAGAATTCTCACATAGCTTTCACCAGTAGCACAATAAATTAGATGCTCAGTAAACATACTAAAATGTAAGATAAAAATCATTTACTAGAATGAAATTTTAAAAAACTCTTATTGGGGAGGCAAACCATAAGAGACTCTTAAATACAGAGAAGAAAATGAGGGTTGCTGGAGGGTAAATGCGTGGGGGACAGGTTATCGGTGGCGGGCATTAAGGAGGGCACTTTTCCAGATGAACACTGGGTGTCACATGTAAGAGATGAATCATTGGGTTCTACTCCTGAAGTGAAGACTACACTCTATGTTAACTAACCTGAATTAAAAAAAAAATCTCAAAAAATTGGGTATAGAAGGAATGTAACTCAACATAATAAAGGCCATATATGACAGATCCACAGCTAATATGACACTCGAGTCAAGGTTGAAAGCTTTCCCACTACTATCCGTCACAATACGAGAGTGCCCACACTTACCACTCCTTTTCAAAAGGGCACTGAAATAAAAATTCCTGTGTAAGTTTTTAGCATTTTCTACATATAGGGCATGCCATCAGTGAAGTGAGAACAGATTGCTTAATTTTACTACCTGTAACAATTTTTCTGACGGTAGCCACTTTCTATCCTGTGGAAGAAAAGCCTTCCCTGGTTATCTTCTCCATAGGAGAATTCTCCCTGAGTACCCTGTTTGCTGTCTTATTAGCACTGATGAAGACTGTAATTAACACACTAAATTGTTCCCTTATATACTGCCTCCCTCTACCATGAGAATATAAGGTCCGTGCAGGACCATGCAGGAAGGACTATTTGCATAATTTTTTCCTATTTAATAAATTGCTGTATTCTCACTCACAGCTCAGTTTCTGGCAGTAAATAAGCCCTCCAAATTAAAAAAAGTTGTAATTGAATAAAGAGTTACTGTGTTGAAATCTGCAAAAAAAATAAAATGCCCAACCCTACTTCAAGGCAGCATAAATTGAGTATTAATAAAAGGGAAGAGAAACTTGCTATGGGAAGTGGAGAAATACATGAAAAATAATCTTCCTAAAACAAAATGACTGGGCTGAAATTTTATTCTTAACTGGCAGTAGCCTTACAATGGTTCTAAAGCTATTTTTTTTTTTTATGTCACATATTTCTGACACTAATTATGTGATTTGGCCTAATAGTATCTTTACATAGATATTTTTGAAAAATTTTGTGAAAATTCCCAGTGAATTTATAAGCAAGAATTGGTCCTGGACATTTTCCAATTGTAGGACTTAATGAAGAGTGTGGTTAGAAGGGATAAAATGTCCAGTGATATTTGCCCGTATGGGGAAGAAGAGGCTATGCTCTTAACAGCTGATACACATTTTTAGGAGGTTTCTGTTGGGCTTAAAGCATTACCTAAGTAGAAGCCCAATGATGTCTCTTAAAGTATCAAGTCTGCTAATCTGACCAAACCAATAGAATGAGTATGCCTAAGCCACTGAATGGTATTTTTCTATTTAGAAATTAGTAGGAAAGAAGTTACTTGAGAAAAATCTCCCTGGGAGATGGCTGGTGGCTATTTTCCTTATGTAAGGATAGGAGTTAATCTTGTCTTTTTGATATATTATCCTAATGTGATAAATGTTTGTTTTCTGCGTGGACCATGGAATTGCTAGGAAGTCATCTACGGTATTAATAAAAGCAACCTTCTGAATAACCAGGAGAAACTCTCGCGAAAATGGATAGACAGTCGAATGAAAAAAAATATGTCCTCAAGCAATAATGCAGCTTTTGCCCTCTTGCCAAACTGGATGACAGAGTCAAATGTGTTCCTTCAGATTGTGGACATGCCTCTGTAAGGTAAAACTAACAGTAAATAGTGGAAAGCAGCCTTTGCAACTGTGTAACTATCTTCATTATGTAAAAGTGAGATCACTTTGAGAGAAAGCAAACTTTGATTCCAATTCTAGTTTTATCACTTAAGAATGGTGGACCTTGGGAAAATTAATTAGATGTTCTGAGCCTCAGTTTGTTCAGCTGTGAAATGAGGATTATAATTCCCTTTACTGTAAGATGAACTGTGATTCATTAAGTTCTGAGTGTGTGATTGGAAGCAACTGTAGGCATTGTGAGCAGTGGAGTGATCAGAATCATATTTAAAAAGAATCCATTTTAAGTTTCATCAGGAGAACAAATTGATGGAGACCAGAATGAAAGAGGAGGGACGTGGTAGGAGGCTAGTGCAGTGGGGCAGAGGAAGTGGGGAGGGGAGGGGAATGATTAAATTTGTGATAAATTTTAAAGGCGATAAATATCATTTGTTAAAGGTATTAATATGTGACATGACCGCAAGACGGCATGAAGGACACTGTGATTATTTCTTGTCTGAGCAATGATGTGCAAGGTGGTACCATTTAATGATGTGGGAAGCATCTATGTTTATTGTGCAAAAAAAAATTAGTTTTATAAGTCCTAATTGATATCCAATGGAGATTTCTGAAGTTGGAGATGTTGCATATATGAAGTTTAACAATTAAGGGAGAGACACAATAGTGGAATGCTTCCCCATTTATTGATCAGGGAAAGGAGGCATATCCAACCAAAGATCCTAATAAAGAGGTCTCAGTGGGGGAAGAGACAACCTAGGGAAGTGACCTGTTCCTAATTTGATCTACTCACTTTGAATATGTCAGTTACCTTAAATGGGTCTCAAGTATTTCACCTTTGGGACTTTATAAACTGTGCACCTTTCCATGAAATTCCCTTTCCCTCTTCTCTTGTTCTTCCACTCTTCCTTTAAAACTCAGGTGAAGCATTGCTTCCTTTGGGAAACTTTTTTGATTCCAGTTTGGTAGATATATTCCTACCCTGGACATTTCGTGTTCTGTATTTTTATAATGGCACCTATTATATTGGTGATTATTATGTATGATATCACTGAGTGTAGGAAACCGTGGCTTATTCAACTTGAAATCCTAATGTCTATGACACATGCCACACATGTGAGACAAATAGGTACTCCTTCTAAATTCTTTTAATTGCATGAATCAGTAATCTTATAATGCATTTATCTTCCTTGTTTTGTAGATCAGCTGCTTCTAATATGAGAAGCCAGCTTCTATGCAGACTAGATGGAACCAAGGAGCAATGTCACTTATTTTATCCTCTTGGGTCTCACACAGGATCCAAAGGAACAGAAGGTCCTTTTGGTTGTGTTCTCACTCTTCTATATTTTCACTGTGGGCAACCTCCTCATTTTGGCAACCGTAACTGTCAGTAAGACCCTGAACTCACCTATGTACTTGTTTCTTGCTAACTTACCTTTTATGGATGTCATTTACTCCTCTTCTATTTCCCTCAGATTGATTTCAGATTTGATATGTGGGGAAAATACCAGGTCATTTCAACACTGTATGACCCAGCTGTTTACAGAGCGGCTTTTTGGTGGATCAGAGATCATTCTTCTCTTGGTGATGGTTTATGACCTCTATGTGGCCATGTGTAAACCCCTGCATTATTTGTGTATCATGAGGCAAAGGGTGTGTGTTGTGCTGCTGGTAGGGTCCTGGGTTGGAGGTCTTCTGCATTCAGTAATTCAAGTTAGCACTATTTATGGGCTCCCATTCTGCGGTCCCAATTCACTGATCATTTTTTGTGTGACATGTACCCCTTACTGAAACTGGTCTGTACTGACGCCCATATCATTGGCCTGTTGGTGGGCGATGAAGGACTGATCTGCACAATTGCGTTTGTGCTCTTGCTCATCTCTTATGGTGTCATCTTGCACTCTCTAAAGAACCTTAGTCCGGAAGGGAGGTGGAAAGCCCTCCAGACCTGTGGTTCCCACATCACTGTGGTGGTCTTCTTCTTTGTGCCATGTATTTTCATGTACGTGAGACCTGCTAAGACCTTCCCCGTTGACAAATCATTGAGTGTGTTTTATACAGTCATAACCCCCATGCTGAACCCGCTGATCTACACTCTGAGAAATTCTGAGATGACAAATGCTATGAGGAAGCTCTGGAGGAAAAATGTCACATCAAGTAGTAAAGGAGTGCATTTTCTACCATGAAGAGAATTACTGGACATTGGCCTGCATTTTCTAAGAATGCAGAAGACTCCTTAAAATGATCCTGACTGTCTTTGTGTCAAGTTTTAAGTTAATTATAAAGAACGAACTGGATGATTGTGCTTTAATAACAGCTTCCCTTCCAGTAGAATGTAAGGTCGATAATACCTTGTGGATCAGTTCATTTAGAAAAGTGTAATTCCTTTACATAAAAGGAGTCAACATTCCAAAGGCAAGGGAATTAAAAGCAAAAATAAAGTATTGGGAGCTCATCAAGATAAAAAGCTTCTGCACAGCGATGGAAACAATCAGCAAACCTAAAGGCAACTGACAGAATGGGAGAGGATATTTGCAAATGACTTATCAGATAAAGTGTTAGTATCCAAAATCTATAAGGAACTTATCAAACTCAACACCCAAAAAACAAATAATACAGTGAAGAAATGGGCAAAAGACATGAATAGACACTTCTCCAAGGAAGACATCCAGATGGCCAACTGACACATGAAAAAATGCTCCACATCACTCATCATCAGGGAAAGACAAATCAAAACCACAATGAGATACCACCTTACACCTGTCAGAATGGCGAACATTAACAATTCAGGCAACAACAGATGTTGGCCAGGATGTGGAGAAAGAGGATCTCTTATGCATTATTGGTGGCAATGCCAGCTGGTGCAGCCACTCTGGAAAACAGTATAGAGATTCCTCAAAAAATTAAAAATAGAACTACCCTTTGACCCAGCAATTACACTACTAGGCATTTATCTACAGGATACAGGTGTGCTGTTTCGAAGGGACACATGCACCCCCATGTTTACAGCAGCACTGTCAACAACAGCCAAAGTATGGAAGGAGCCCAAATGTCCATCAATGGATGAACAGATAAAGAAGATGTGGTGTATATATATACAATGGAGTATTCCTCAGCAATCAAAAAGATTGAAATCTTGCCATTTGCAACTACATGGATGGAACTGGAGGGTATTATGCTAAGTGAAATCAGTCAGTCAGAGAAAGACAAAAATCATATGACTTCACTCATATGAGGACTTGAAGAGACAAAATAGATGAACATAAGGGAAGGGAAACAAAAATAATATAAAAACAGGTGGGACAAAACAGAAGAGACTCATAAATATGGAAAACAAATTGAGGGTTGCTAGAGGGGTCATGGGAGGGGGAGGGGTTAAATGGGTAAGGGGCATTAAGGAACCTACTCCTGAAATCATTGTTGCACTATATGCTAACTCATTTGGATGTAAATTTAAAATACTAAAAAATAAAATAAAAAAAGGCCACTGATGGAATGGGAAAAGATATTTGCAAATGACATATCGGATAAAGGGCTAGTATCCAAAATCTATAAAGAGCTCACCAAACTCCACACCTGAAAAACAAATAATCCAGTGAAGAAATGGGCAGAAGACATGAATAAATACTTTTCTAAAGAAGACATTCAGATGGCCAACAGGCACATGAAAAGATGCTCAACGTCACTCCTCATCAGGGAAATACAAATCAAAACCACACTCAGATACCACCTCACATCGGTCAGAGTGGCTAAAATGATCAAATCAGGAGACTATAGATGGTGGCGAGGATGTGGAGAAACGGGAACCCTATTGCACTGTTGATGGGAATGCAAACTGGTGCAGCCGCTCTGGAAAACAGTGTGGAGGTTCCTCAAAAAATTAAAAATAGACCTACCCTATGACCCAGCAATAGCACTGCTAGGAATTTACCCAGGGATACAGGAGTGCTGATGCATAGGGGCACTTGTACCCCAATGTTTATAGCAGCACTTTCAACAATAGCCAAATTATGGAAAGAGCCTAAATGCCCATCAACTGACAAATGGATAAAGAAGATGTGGTTTATATATACAATGGGATACTACTTGGCAATGAGAAACAATGAAATATGGCCCTTTGTAGTAACGTGGATGGAACTGGAGAGTGTTATGCTAAGTGAAATAAGTCAGGCAGAGAAAGACATGGATACTGTATGTTTTCACTCATATGTGGATCCTGAGAAACTCAACAGGAGACCGGGGGGAGGAGATGGGGGAAAAAAGTTACAGAGAGAGACGGAGGCAAAACACAAGTGACTCTTAAATACTGCGAACAAACTGAGAGTTGATAGGGGGTGGTGAGGGGAAAGTGGGTGATGGGCATTGAGGAGGGCACCTGTTGGGATGAGCACTGGGTGTTGTATGGAAACCAATTTGACAATAAATTTCATATTTAAAAAAAGGAGTCAACAATAGGTAATGAATTAATGAAGAAATTTTTAAATGATTACACTTTTAATGAAAAACATCAACATGTTTTTTCCTGATACTTAGTAGTATTTTTAGTTAGATTCTTATCATTTAAGGAAATTCTTTTTATTTTACTATTTATAGTATTTAATGATGTATAGATGGTCTTGCTAAGTAAATATCTGTGGCCTTTTATGTAAAACACTTTGACGTTTGTTTTTATAAGAAAAATTGATGTGTAATGGATAGTAATAAATAATTATAGAGAAAACCTTATATAATGGAATAAAATGAGAATAAATTACCTACTCATCTCTCAGCACGGTCTCTAGTCCTCTTCCTCAGAGGGCGTCATTTAATCTGTTTCTTAAGACTCCTGTGATAATAACTACATTTGTATTCAAGCAACATATATATTACATATATAATGTGAATTTTTCTCTGTGTATTTAACTTTTGCTCCTATTATACAACTTCTTTCTTTAAAATAAACTTTTAAGTTTAGGATAGTTTTGTTTATTTTTGATATTTCAATTGAAAATTGTTGTCATACAATATTATCCTAGTTTCTGGTACACAACATAGCGACTTAACAATCATGTACATTAAGAAATGCTCATATCATGATATGTGTAACTTCTGTTACCATAAAAAGTTGCTATAAACATGTTCACTCTGTTCCCTATGCTGTACTTTTCATTCTTGTGATGTAACAAACTTTGTACCTTTTGTCCCTTTCACCCATGTCACCTATCCCTCCAACCTCCAGCTCTGGCAACCCCCAGTTTGTTCTCTGTGTGATGAGTCCTTTTCTGTTTTTGTCCATGTGTTCTTTTTTTTACTTCCACATATAAGTGAAATCATTTGCACCATCTTGAAGATACCGCATACCAGTCCGGAGAGATCTCTTAGTTTTTCTTGTACTCCATATTACTCCCTTATAAAATCAATAAAAATGTATATAAAAGAAATGTGTCCATTTCTATTCATGTTATTACTAACCTTTTTCTATGACAAAGAAGTTTATAATAATTACATGCTTGTGAATGTGTGCAAGTATGAGTCCCTCGGAGTGGAAATGTTGATGTATGTATTTGAAACTGATCAGAAGTTTAATGTCGATATTCATAGTTATCACCAAACTGCCAACCTAGAGTTTGTACTAGTAGCTACACTGATGCTCACCGTCTGTGAGAATACTTCAGTCCGCATTCTCAACCACCCATACCTGATATGGGTTTATGGCATAAAAAGTCCGATTAAATTGCAATCTTTTTCATATTGAGTTTACCTATTCACACGTTGGATATGATTTGTATTTCTTTTTCTGTGAATTGTCTATTCATGCCTTTACCTATTTCTTCAGTCGTTGCTCTTTTCCATATATATTTTGGTGATTGGTTACATCTTAAAGAAATGATCCTTTTAGTATTGTGTATGTAACTATTATCGTTCTGTCTTGTGATGTGTTTTTATCTTTTGTACACTATAAGGAACACTTTCGGTGTGCAAAAATTTTTTTTCATTTAGTGTGTAATTTTTTATAGGGAATTCACAGGTGTTCCTTGCTATTTATTTATTTATTTATTTATTTATTTATTTATTTATAATATAATTTATTGTCTAGTTGGCTAACATACAGTGTGTAAAGTGTGCTCCTGGTTTTTGGGGTAGATTCCCGTGGCTTATCGCTTACCTACAACACCCAGTGCTCATCCCAAGAAGTGCCCTCCTCAATGCCCATCACCTATTTTCCCCTCTCCCTTACCCCCTCAGCCACCCTCGGTTTGTTCTCTGTATTTAAGAGTCTTTTATGGTATACCTCCCTCCCTCTCTGTTTGTAACTACTTTATTCCCCTTCCCTTCCCCCATGGTCTTCTGTTAAGTTTCCCAAGATCCACGTATGAGTGAAAACATATGATATCTGTCCTTCTCTGACTAACCTATTTCACTCAGCATAATATCTTCCAGTTCCATCCACGTTGCTGCAAATGGCATCACATATATTCTTTGGAGCAAGGTCTCTTAAAGTTCCTTTCCTCTTTGGTTTTTAATAAAAAAGAAGTTTTTGTCCCCCGTCCCCCCTTTTTAAATTTAAATTTTAGTTAACATACAGTGCCATATTGGTTTCAGGAGTAGAAATCAGTGATTCATCACTTACATACAACATGCAGTGTTCATCATAACAAGTGCCCTCCTTAGTCCCCTCACCCATGTAAGCCATCTCCCACCTGCCTCTCTTTGTCAACCCATAGTTTTTTTTCCTCTATCATTAAGAGTCTCTTGTGATTTGTTTCCCTCTCTTCTCTTATCTCTCCCCCCTTCCCATATGGTCATCTGTTTGGTTTCTTAACTTTCACATATAAGTGAAATCCTATGGTATTTGTCTTTCTCACATTGACTTATGTCACTTAGCATAATACATTCTAGTTCCATCCACATCATTTGAATGGCAAGATTTCATTTGTTTTGATGGCTGAGTAATACTCCATCATATACCACACCTTTATCCATTCATCAGTCGATGGACATTTGGACTCTCTCCATAGTTTGGTTATTGTTGATAATGCTGCTATAACATTGGGGTGCTTGTACCCCTTTGAATCTATATTTTGTATCCTGTGGGTAGATACCTAATAGTGTATTAGGTCACTTGGTCATAATGTAGTTTTATTTTTGCTTTCTTGAAGAACCTCCATACTTTTCTCCAGGGTGAGCGCACCAGTTTGCATTCCCACCAACAGTATAAGAGGATTCTCCTTTCTCCACATCCTTGTCAACACCTGGTGTTTCTTGTGTTGTTAATTTTAGCCATTCTGACAGGTGTGAGGTGATATCTCATTGTGGTTTTGATTTGTATTTCCTTGATGATGAGTGATGTTAAGCATCTGTTCATGCATATGCTAGACATCTAGAAGTCTTTGTTAGAGAAATATCTATTCATGTCTTCTGCTCATTTCTTAACTGGGTTATTTGTTTGTTGCGTGTTGAGTTTGAGAAGTTCTTTATAGACTTTGGATACCAACCCTTTATCAGGTATGTCATTTGCAAATATCTTCTCCCATTCTGTAGGTTGCCCTTAGTTTTGTTGATTGTTTCCTTCACTGTGCAGATGTATATATTGATACAGTCTCAGTAGTTCATGTTTATTTTTGTTTCCTTGCCTTTGATGACATGTCTAGTAACAAGCTATTGTGGCCAAAGTCAAACAGGATGTTGCCTTGTTCTCCTCTAAGATTTTGATGGTTTTCTGTCTCACAGTTAGGTCTTTCATCCATTTCAAATTTAGTTTTGTGTATGATGTAAGAAAGTGGCCTAATTTCATTCTTCTGTATATCACTGTCCAGTTTTCCCAACACCATTTGTTGAAGAGACTGTCTTTTTTCCATTGGATATTCTTTCCTGCTTTGTCAGAGACTAGTTGACCATATAGTTGCGGGTCCATTTCTCCATTTTCTTTTTCGTTCCATTGATAATGTGTCTATATCACATTTGTCTTTTTTTTAAACTGTCTTGATGACTACAGTGTTGTAATATAGCTTGAATTCTGGAATGGTGATGCCTCCAGTTTTGTTTCTCTTTTTCATGATTGCTTTGGCTACTTGGGGTCTTTTGTGGTTCCATACAAATTTTAGGATTGTTTGTTATAGCTCTTTGAAAAATGCTGGTGTTACTGATAGGGATTGCATTAAATGTGTAGATTTCTTTGGGTAGTATATTTTAACAATGCTTGTTCTTCCCATCCATAACCATGGAATGCTTTTCCATTTCTTTGTGTCCTCTTCAATGTCTTTCATCAATGTTCTACAGTTTTCAGAATATAGATCTTCTATTTATTAATGGTTATTTATTTGGGAGAGAGAGAGAGAGAGAGAGAGAGAGAGAGAGAGACAGAGAACAAACACTGGCGAGGGGCAGAGAAAGAGAATCCCAAGCAGGGTCCATGTTATCAGTGCAGAACCCAACAGGGTTCTTGATTCCACAAACTGTTTGATGATGATCTAAGCCCAAATCAAGAGTCAGACCAGTTGAGCCACCCAGGTGCCGCCAGAGTAGAGATCTTTCACTTCTTTACTTAGGTTTATTCGTAGGTATCATATTGTTTTTGGTACCCTTGTAAATGGGATTGATTCCTTCACTTCCTTTTCTGCTGCTTCCTTATTGGTGTATAGAGGTGCAACAGATTTCTGCATGTTGATTTTATATCCTGTGACTTTGATGAATTCATGTATTAGTTCTAGCAATTTTTTTGGCGCAGTCTTTTGGGTTTTCTACATAGAAAAGCTGTGTAGAAAATAGTGTCATCTGCATGTTGTCTGCAAATAATGAAATTTTGACTTCTTCCTTGCTGATCGGATACCTTTTGTTGTTGTTCTTGCTGCTGCTGCTGCTGCTGCTGTTGTCTGATTGCTCAGGCTAAGACTTCCAGTACTATGTTAAATACCAATGTTGAGAGTGGATATTTTTGTCTTATTCGTGACCATAGGGGAAAGGCTCTCAGTTTTTCCCCATTGAGGATGATATTAGCTGTGGGTCTTTCGTATGTGGCCTTTATGATGTTAAGATATGTTCCATCGATCCCTACTTTGTTGAGGACTTCTATCAAGAATGGATGCCATATTTTGTCACATACTTTTTCTGCATCTATTGACAGGATCATATGGTTCCTATCCTTTCTTTTATTAATATGGTGGATCACACTGATTTGTGTTGTAGTCCAAGAATAAATCCCACTTGATTGTGGTGAGTAATAATTCCTTTAATGTACTGTTGTATTCAATTTGCTAATACCTTGTTGAGAATTTTTGCATCCATGTTCATCAGGGATATTGGCTTGTCATTCTCCTTTTTAGTAGGGTCTTTGTCTGATTTTGGAATCAAAGTAATGCTGGCCTTGTAAAATGAATTTGGAAGTTTTCCTTCTATTTCTGTTTTGGAAAAGTTTGAGAAGAATAGGTATTAACTCTTTTTAAATGACTGGTAGAATTAGCTGGCAAAAAAAGCCCCGGAGTTTTTTTGTTGGGAGATTTTTGATTGCTGATTCCATTTCTTTGCTGGTTAGGGTTTTGTTCAAATTTTCTATTTCTTCCTGTTTCAGTTTTGCGAGTTTATGAGTTTCTAATTTGTCCGTTTCTTCCAGATTGCCCAGTTTTTTGGCATAGTATTCTTTCCCAATTGTTTGTATTTCTGTGATCTTGGTTGTGATCCCTCCTTGTTCATTCATGATTTTATCTACTTGGGACCTTTCTCTTTTACTTTTGAGAATTCTGCTAGGGGTTCATCAATTTTGTGACTCTTTCTAGGAACCAGTTCTTAGTGTTGTTGATGTGTGGTGCTGTTTTGTTTGTTTGTTTTTGTTATATCATTTATTTCTGCTCTGCTCTTTATTATTTCCCTTTGCTGGCTTTAGGTTTTATCTGCTGTTCCCTTTTTAGCTCCTTGAGGAGCTAAACATTAGGTTGTGTATTTGGGACCTCTCTTGCTTCTTGAGAAAGGCCTAGATTGCAGTATACTTCCCTCTTAGGACTGCCTTTGCTAAATCCCAAAGGTTTTGGACTTTCATGTTTTCATTTTCACTTGCTTCCATTATTTTTTATTTCTTCTTTAATTTTATAGGTAACCATTCATTCTTTAGTACGATTTTATTTAACTTCCATGTGTTTGAGGGCTGACCAAACTTTTCTTGTGGTTGTCTTCTAATTTCATAGCATCCTTTGTCCATTTTTTTATCATGGTGGTGTTTTTCCTATGTTAATGAGATGTAGAAATTTGTTATATATTCTGGATATTAACACATCATCAACTATATCCTTTGAAAATATTGTCTGTTGTTTGTGGGATGCCTTATCTCTCTGTTGATAGTGACCTGTGATGTACAAAATTTCTTAAATTTGATCAAGTAATTTCTGTGTTTTTTCTTTTCTTGCCTGTGGTTTTCATGTTGTACCCAAATAATCAATGCCAAATCCAAAGTTATGAACTTTTTTGTCATGTTTTCTTCTAAGAGTTTCATAGTTCTAGCTGACAATTGAGGTCTTTGATCCCTTTTGAGTCAATTTTTGTAAATGGTGTACATGAAGGGTTCTGTTTCATTCTTTTGCATGTGGATATCCAGTTTCACCACACCATGTTTTGAACCACCTGTCCTCTCCCCATGAATGTTCTTGTCACCCGTTGAAAATCATTTGATCACATATGCAAAGGTCTCTCTCCAGGCTCTGTATTTTCTTCCATTGTTATGTCCCTATTTATGCCAATATCATTCTGTTTTGTTTGTTGTAGCTTTGTAGTAAGTTTCAGAACCAGGAAGTCCTCCAACCGTTTGTTTGTTTGTTTGTTTGTTTGTTTGTTTGTTCTCCAAGGTTATTCTGGCTGCTTGGAGTGCCTTGAGTTTCCACCTGAATTTTAGGATGGATTTATCTCTTTCAGCAAAAAAACTATATTTTTTTGGATTTTTATTGGGATTGCATTGAATCTGTAGATTATTTTAGGTAGCATTGACATCTTAATATGAACTGTATCAGTTCATGAAACTCTTCCATTTATTTGTGTCTTCTAGAATAGCTTTCAGCAGCATTTTTTAGTTTTCCGTATAAAGACTTTTACTTCCTTGTTTAAGTTTATTCTTAAGTACTTTGTTCTTTTTGATGCTGTGCTAAAAGGAATTGTTTCCTTAATCCTCTGTGGGTTGCTCATTGGTAGCACAGATATTCATTATCTTTCATGATAAAATAAGCATCTCAACAAGTTGTATATGGAAGGGATGTACCTTGGGGCATCTGGGTGGCTCAGTCCATTAAGTGCCTGACTCTTGATCTTGGTTTAGGTTATGATCTCACAGTTTGTGGGCTCCAGACCCACGTCATGCTGTGCACTGACAGTGTGGAGCCTGTTTGGGGTTCTGTCTCTCCCTCTGTCTGACTCTCCCACCCCTCTGTCTCTCTCAAAATAAATAAATAAATTAAAAAAAAAAGAGAAGGAATGTACCTCAACATAATTGAGGCCATATATGAGCAATCCATGGTAACATCACACTCACCAGGGCAAGGTTGAAAGCTTTCCCACCACAATCAAGAAGATCAGAGTGCCCACGCTCACCTCTCCTTTTCAAAATAGCACTGGAATAAAAATCCCTGTGAAATTGTCAGCATTTCTACTTATAGGACATGCCATCAGTAAAGTGAGAACAAATTGCTTGTAATGTTTCTTAATTTTACTGCTTGTAACAATTTTTCTGATGGTAGCCATTTTCTATCCTGTGGATCTCAGATCAATCATTCAATTTGAACAAAGGCCTTCCCCTGGTCACCTTCTCCATAGTAGAATTCTCCCTGAGTACCCTGTTTGGTCTCTTATTAGCACTGATGAAGACTTTAATTAGCTTACTAAATTGTCCCCTTATTCACTTCCTGACTCTGCTGAGAATGTAAGGTGCAAGCAGGAAGGACCTGTTGCATAATTCTTTCCCGTATTTCATTAATTGCTGTGCCCTCATTTACAGCATGGTTCCTAGCAATAAATAGGAGGTCCAACTTGAAAAAAAATTACTAATTGAGTAAATAGTTGTTATGTCTAAATCTGTGAATAAGTATCTACAGCATCTAACCACAATTCAAGGCAGCATAAGTTGAATATTAATGGAAAGAAAAACTTGCTATGGCAAGTGGGGAAATATATGATAAATTAACCTTTCCTAAAACAAAATGACAGGCTTGAAATTTTATTCTTGACTGGCAGTAGTCTTACAATGGTTCTAAAGCTGTTTTGTCTGTTTTGTTTTGTTTATGTCACATCTTTCTGACCCTCATTATGTGATTTGGCCTAATAGTATCTTTATATAGGTATTTTTAAAAGATTATGTGGAAATTCCCAGTGAATTTAATTAAGCAAGAATCAGTGTTGGCAGCTTTCCAATTGTAGGACTTAATGAGGAATGTGGTTAGAAGGAATAAAATGTCCAGTGATGGTTGCCTGCATGGGGAAGAAGAGGCTATGCTCTTAACAACTGATCCACATTTTTGAGGACGTTTTTGTTAGGCTTAAAGCATTACCTAAGGAGAAGCCCAAGCATGTCTCTTTAAAATATCAAGTCGGCTAATCTGACCAAACCAACACTATAGAGTGAGGATGACTAAGCTGTTGAATGGTATTTTTCTATTTAGAAATTAGAGGCAAAGAAGTTGCTTGAGAAAAATGGGAGATGGCTGGTGACTATTTTTCTTATGTAAGGATAGTTAGTTCACTACCCTTTTGATATGTTATCCTAATGTGATAAATTTTTGTTTTCTCTGTGGACCATGGAATTCCTAGGAAGTGATCTAAAATCTAAAAGCAACCTTCTGAATAACCAGGAGACCTTATGGAGAAAACGGATAGACAGCCGAATGAAATAAAATATATCCTCAAGTAATAAGGTAGCTTTTGCCCTCTCTTGTCAAACTGGATGACAGAAGAAATCCAGGTTGCTGGGAATGAGTAGAAAGTGTTCCTTCAGATTGTAGACCTGCTTTCACAAGTTAAGACTAAAAGTAAGTCCTGGAAACCAGCCTTTGCAATTGTGTGACTCTCTTTATTATGTAAAAGTGAGATCATCTTTAGATGAAGCAAACTTTGATTCCGATTCTGGTTTAATCATTTAAAAATGGCTGACCTTGGGAAAATTAACTAGGTGATCTGAGCCTCAGTTTGTTCACCTGCGAACTGGGAATTATAGTTCATCTTATGGTCACGTGAACTGTGATTCATTGAGTTGTGAGTGTGTGATTGGAATCCACTGTAGACATTGTGAGCAGTGGAGTGATAGATCAGAATCTGATTTAAAAAGGATCAATTGGGCTGCATGAGCAGAATGTACTGATGGAGGCCAGAGTACAAGGGGAGGGATGTGGCAGGAGACCAGTGGAGTGGGTCAGGAGAAGTGGGGAGGGAAGGGAAATGATCAAATTTATGATATGTTTTAAAGGGCATTAATAGTATTTGCTAAAGGTATCAATATGTGACATGAAGATAAGAAAGACATAAAGGCACTGTGATATTTCTTGTCTGAGCAATGACATTTAATCAATTGTGGAACACTAGATTTATGGTGAAAAATGAAAAATTTAGTTTTATAAGTACAGAACTGATATCCTATTGGAGATGTCCAAAGTTAGAGATGTTGCATATGTGAAGTTTAAAAATTAAGGGGAGACATAAGAGTGGAATGCTTTCACATTTATTGGTCAGAAAAAGGGGGATATCCAACCAAAGACCCTAATAAAGAGGGATGAGACACTCTAGGGTGGTGACCTTCCATTCCAAATTTGATCCCCTCACTTTGAATATGCCAGTTACCTTACATGGTTCTCAAGTATTTCAGTCTTGTGACATTATGAACTGTGCACCTTTCCGTGGAATTCTCTTGTCCTCCTTTTTTGTCCTTCCACTTTTGCTTTAGATAACTCAGCTAAAGCATTGCTTCCTCTGGCATGTCTTCATTGATTGCTCTTTGACTGATATATTCCTACCCTGTGTGTCACTTATTACATTGGCGATCATTATGTATGCTCTTTCAGAGTGTAGGAAACCATGGCTTATTTAACTTGGGAATCACAGCACCAGTGGAATACTCCACACAAACAGGTAGTCTTCTACTTTTTTTAAATTGATGAATCAATAAAAGATTAATCTTATTATGCATTTAAGTTTCCCTCCTTGTTTTCTAGGAAACCTACATCTAATATGTGAATCAGGTCCTATGCAGACTGGATGGAATCAAAGAACAACGTAACTTTCTTTGTCCTCCTGGGCCTCACACAGGATGGAAAGGAACAGAAGTTTCTGTGTGTTATATTCTTGCTCTTCTATATTTTGACGGTGGTGGGCAACCTGCTCATTGTGGTGACTATAGCTGTCAGTAAGACGCTGGGCTCCCCTATGTACTTGTTTCTTGCTAACTTATCTTTTATGGATGTCACTTATTCGTCTTGCATTTCCCCCAGATTGATTTCGGACTTGTTCTTTGGGGAAAATACCATATCCTTCCAATCTTGTATGACCCAGCTATTTACAGAGCACCTTTTCGGTGGATCAGAGGTCATTCTTCTGCTGGTGATGGCTTATGACCGCTATGTGGCCATCTGTAAGCCCTTGCGTTATTTGGTTGTCATGAGGCAAGAGGTGTGTGTTGTGCTGCTGGTAGGGTCCTGGGTTGGAGGTTTTCTGCATTCAGCCATTCAAGTTAGCACGATTTATAGTCTCCCATTCTGTGGTCCCAATGTCATTGATCATTTCATCTGTGAAATGTACCCCTTACTGAGACTTGCCTGTACTGACACATATGTCATTGGCCTGTTAGTGGTGGCCAATGGAGGGATGATGTGCACAATTGTGTTTGTGCTCTTGCTCATCTCTTATGGTGTCATCTTGCACTCTCTAAAGAACCTTAGTGCGGAAGGGAGGCGGAAAGCCCTCCAGACCTGTGGTTCCCACATCACTGTGGTGGTCTTCTTCTTTGTGCCATGTATTTTCATGTACGTGAGACCTGCTAAGACCTTCCCCATTGACAAATCAGTGAGTGTGTTTTTTACAGTTATAACCCCTATGCTGAACCCCCTGATCTATACTCTGAGAAATTCTGAGATGACAAATGCGATGAAGAAGCTCTGGATGAGAAATGTCGTATCTGTTGGTGTATAAGTGCATTATCCACCATGAAGAGAATTATTTGACATTGGATGCCATTTCATAAGAATGCAGATGTCTTTTTAAAATGATTCTGAGTTCCCTTGTTCAAAGAACTTAAGTATTTTTAAAGTATGGACTGGATAATTGTGCTTTAGTAACAATTTCCCTCCCTGGTAGAATCTATTGTCCATTATCCCTTGGAGATTGCTTCATTTAGAAAGGTGCAATACCTTCATAGCAAGGTGTCAACAATACGTGATTATTTAGTAAATTTTTATGGTTAATTTTCAATCAATTTATGTTTTTTAATTTTTTTGATACTTAGTAATATTTTAGTTATATTCTTGTTATTTCAGGTAATTCTTTTTATTATGCTAATTATAATGTTAATAATGCATAGACTGTCTTGTTCAGTAAATTTCTGTTGCCTTATCTGCAAAATATTTTGTGTAACACTTTTATTTTTACAAGAAAAATTGATGTGTAATGGATAATAATGAATAGTAAAAGAGAACACCTTACATAATGGGATAAAATGTGAATAAATTACCTACTCATCTCTCAACACGGTCTCTATTCCTCTTTCCCCAGAGGAAGTCACTTAAGCTGTTTCTTAAGCCTCTTGAGGTATTAACATCATTTGTATTTATGTATGCAAATTTTTCTCTGCGTATTTAAATATTTGTTTTTATTATCAACTTACTTTTTTTTACAATAAACTTTTAAGTTTAGGATAGTTTTGTTTATTTTTTATTTTTCAGTTGAAAAATTGTCCTACAATATTATCCTAGTTTCGGGTACACAACATAGCGACTGAACTATCATGTACACTAAGAAATGCTCATTATGATCATTGTAGCTTCCATCTGGTTAACATAACAAGTTGCTACAACATATTGGATGTGTTCCCTATGCTATACTTTTCATTCTTGTGATGTAATTATTTTATAAGTGAAACTCTGTACCCTTTATCACCTTCACCCATTTTGCCTATCCCTCCATCCCCCTCAACTCTGGCAACTGCCAGTTTGTTCTCTGTATGCGTGAGTTTGTTCCTGGTTTTTGTTTTTGTTTTTGTTTTTTTTAAATTCCACGTATATGTGAAATCATTTGCAACATCTTGAAGATATTGCATACTAGTCCATAGAGATCTCTTAGTTTTTCTTGTACTGCACATTGCTTATTAACATATACTAAAATAAATATATCCATTCCTGTTCATGTTTTTACTAACCTTTTTTTTTTGACAAAGAAGTTTGCTATAATTGTATGCTTGTGAATAAGTGCAAGTATGAGTTCTTAGGAGTGGAATTGTTGAGATATGTATTTGAAACAATGATCACATAGTTAAATGTCGATATTCATAGGTATCGCCAAAGTGCCGTCCTAGAGATTGCCCCAGTAGCTACACTGATGCTCACCGTCTGTGAGGGTACTTCAGTCCACATTCTTAATCACCTGTACCTGACGAATATTTGTGGCATAGAACAATCTGACTAAATTGTAATCTTTCTTATTGTTTAGTTTATCTTTCCAGATATTGAATATGGTTAGTATTTCTTTTTCTGGGAATCATCTATTAATACCTTTACCTATTTCATTCAATTGTTGCTCATTTCCATACTGATTCTTATTGATTACATTCTAAGAAAGGATCCCTTTTACTATTGTGAATGTAAGTATTATCTTTCTGACTACTGGTGTGTTTTTAACTTCTGTATACTCTGTAGAACGCTTTTGGTGTGTAATGATGTTTTCTTTAAAAACATTTTTTTTTTTTTTAAATTTTTTTTTTTTCAACGTTTATTCATTTTTGGGACAGAGAGAGACAGAGCATGTACGGGGGAGGGGCAGAGAGAGAGGGAGACACAGAATCGGAAACAGGCTCCAGGCTCTGAGCCATCCGCCCAGAGCCCGACGCGGGGCTCGAACTCACGGACCGCGAGATCGTGACCTGGCTGAAGTCGGACGCTTAACCGACTGCGCCACCCAGGCGCCCCTAAAAACATTTTTTTAATGTTTACTTATTTGTGAGAGAGAGAGACAGAGACAGAGCTTGAGCAGGGGAGGGGCAGAGAGAGAGGGAGACACAGAATCCGAAGTAGGCTCCAGGCTCTGAGCTGTCAGCACAGAGCACAGTGTGGGGCTCTAATTCACTAGCTGTGAGATCATGACCTGGGCCAAAGTCGGATGCTTAACTGACTGAGCCACTCAGGTGCCCAATGTTTTCTTTTAAATCCAATAAGGATTTTTTTTTAAAGACTCTTTGTTCATACCAAAATATTCTTCAACTATATTTGAGCACTTAATTTTTAAAGTATTTTTGAGGTTATGTATCATGCATTAGAACTTTTGTTGCATTTGGAATTTATTTTGATCTATGAGTTGAAAAGAGAGAATTTTAGTGGATTTTCTAAAATTTAAGAGTTTTTAATAGTTGCATATTTTTCTTTTTCCCATTGACTTGAAATCCTGATATTATATTCCTAAACCCCATATATGTTTGTATCCAATTCAAGAATCAATTCTGTTTCATTGATCTCTTTATTCATGTCCCAGTTGATATGAAATATAGTTGCTTTGATACAATGACACATTTTGATATGTGATGAGACCAGCTGTCCCTCCTTAATATGCTTTTTCAGAATTATGTCTAGTTTTGCATATTTACATTTCCAAATCAAGTTTAAAATGAAATAGTAAGTTTACATTTAAATAAGATAATACAAGTTTAACATTACAATAAGTTTACAATGAAGTTAAACAGGTTTAAAATAGCATAGTTATAAAACAAAAGTCAGTTATGATTTTCAAGAAGATTCAATTAGAGAAGATTAAGGAAATTTACCTCTTCCGAGTGCTGAGAACTGTTATCCCCCACCGGGTCTTGACATTTAACATTGGGTACTGCTTCCATTTTCCACCTGTATGACTTATCCCTTCTAGAAGTCTGCTGTTCATCCTCCATGACCCCTGAAATGCTGCCTGGCACTTTTCTGTAAGAAAACCATCTCTTTGAGGAAGTACATGCCTTATGTCTTTGCTGAGCATCCATATGGCCATCTGCAAACCCCAGCACCATGACATCATCACAAATGACAGGGATATGGCTTCCTCTTTCAGGTGGCATGTGCTAGAGACTTTGTCTCAGCAGCCATTCAGGTCCTCTTCACAGTGCGGCTGTGTGTGTGTGGCCCCAAAGTCATAGACCATTTGTGTGTGATGTAAACCCATTTTTGAAAGTTGTCTGCATGGACCCAATCGTACCCTTGGTCTCTTTGTTGCTGTCGACAGTGGGTTCATTGACCTGTTAACATTTTCTTCTTGATGGTCTCATAGGTGGTCATCTTCTACTACTCTTGCTCCCTGAAGACCTATAGCTTCAAGAGGAGACACAAAGCCATGTCCACCTGTGTCCCTCACGTCACTGTGGTGGTCTTAGTATTGTGTCCATATATTTATATATTTGTACCCAATCACCACCTTTTCCACTGATCAAGTTGTGGCTGGGTTGTATACCACAGTAACTCCCTTGTTAAACTTCTTAAACCTGTGCACTCAGAAATTTGGAGGTGAAAAATGCCGTGAGGAAGTTCTGGAGGAAAAAAGGTAACTGAGAGATATCCGTAACTTTATTAAATGTTGGTCTCTTTAATGGAAAAGAGATAAGAAGATACTTTCTGTGGTGCAGAGGCACATGAACACTATTTGTCCCAAGTATGTTTATTTTCACATATAGGCACTGTGAGGAAAGGTCCAGGCAGGAAATTATTTATCATTGTAAAAATAGCGTATTTAGACTTATGTATGTCTAATTGATTGTCAAAGTTTAACGTACTATTTGAATTAGAGTTCTTGTAAATGCAGATTATCAGGACACAGCTCTGGAGATTTTCGTTTACTAGCTTTGTTGTTGAATGACATACTACTTTCTAAAGAGGTGTACGTAAAGCCAAAGAGTTCTGCATGTACTCTTGCTATTGTGCTGTGCTTTGTGTTGACATCATGCACCTTTTAATGAAGTCAACTTAGTTTTTACACTTAGTTTTTAACTTGTAGTAAAATACAAATAACAAACTTGCAGTTTTAGCCATTTGTAAGTGCATATTCAGGGGCGTTGAGTTAATTCACATTGTCATGATAGTTAGTTAAGTTAATTCATCTTGGTTATGCAAACACAAGCACCATCTGCCTCCAAAGCTTTTTCATCTTCCCAGATTGAAATTCCACACTCATTAAACATTAATTCTCTATTTCCCTTTCTCTGGGCCTTAGAAGATACCATTCTACTTACTTTCTGTCTATGAATTTGGCTACTTTAAGCCCCATATGTAAGTGGAATCATACGTTAAATTGTCTTTTTGTGACTGTCTTATTTCACTCAATAAGTGAATGTATGTGTTAGCATGTGTCAGAATTTCCTTCATTTTTAAGGGTGAATAATAACCCGTTGTGTACATAAACCTCACACTGTTCATACATTTATCTGTCAGTAGACACCTTGGCTGCTTCTACTTTCTGTCTATTATGAATTATAGTGCCATGAATATAGATATAGAAATATCCGTCTGAGACTGTGGTTTCCATGATTTTGTGTATATACCCCAATTGTGGATCATATAATAATTTTTTGCTTAATTTTTTAGGAACTACCATAACATTTTCCATAGCAGCTACATCATTTTAGATTCCCACCAGAATGCATGGTTGTTCCCATTTCTCCACTTTCTTACATGTGTTGTTATCATTACATTTTTTGGTAATAGCTCTCCCATTGGATGTGAAATGGTATTGCATGATGGTTTTGAAGTGCCTTTCCTAAGGAAAATGATTAATGTAATGTAAGCACATCTTTTCATGTGCTTATAGGGCATTCATGCATCTCTTCTGGAGAAATGTCTACTGAAGTCCTTTTCTCATTAAAAAAAATTTTTTTTAATGTTTATTTATTTACTTTGAGATGGAGAGAGAGCAAGTGGGGGAGGGGCAGAGAGAGGAGGAGAGAGAGAATCCCAAGCATGCTCTGCGCTCTCAGGCGCTGCCACTTTTGCTGTAAGAAAACCATCTCTGTTAGGAAATACACGACTTAAGTCTTTGCTGAGCATCCATGTGGCCATCTGCAAACCCCTGTATTATGAAATCATCATGAGTGACAGGGATATGGCTTCCTCTTTCAGGTGGCATGTGTGAGAGGCTTTGTCCTTGCAGCCACTCATGTGAGACTCAAACTCACAAACTGTGATATCATGACCTGAGCCTTAATCAAGAGTTGGACGCTTAGCCTACTGAGGCACCCAGGTGCCCCCCTTTGCTTGTATTTCATCAGGTTCTTTTATTTTTTGAGATGCAGTACTTCTTTATATAGTATTGATATTAATACCTTATCAAATATATCATTTGCAAATATTTTCTCTCCTTTGTGGGACACCTTTTCGGTCTGTTGATAGTGTCTTTTGGTGTATAAAAGTTCTTAAATTTGATAAAGTAATTTATGCATTTTTTCTTTTCTTGCCTGTGGTTTTGGTGTCCTACCCATGAAATTATTGCCAAACCCAAAGTTATGAATTTTTCTTTCATGTTTTCTTCCAAGAATCTCATAGTTCTGTCTAGTAGTTGAGGTCTTTGTTCCATTTTAAGTTAATTTTTGTATATGCTGTGCATTAAGGGTTCAGTTTCATTTTTTTTGTGTGTGTGTGGATATCCAGTTTCACAGCACCATTTTTTTAAACCACCTCTCCTCTCCCCATGAATGTTCTTGTCACCTGTTGACAATCATTTGAAGACATATACAAAAGTTTATTTATAGGCTCTGTAGTTTATTCCATTGTTATGTCCATCTTTATGCCAACACCATACTGTTTCGATTACTATAGCTTTGTAATAAGTTTTAGAACCAGGAAGTCCTCAACTGTTTGTTTGTTTCCCAAGGTTATCTTGCTGCATGGAGTTTCCACCAGAATCTTAGGATGGATTTATTTATTTCAACAAAAAACTTTTTTTTTTTTTTTGGATTTTGATAGGGATTGCATTCAATATGTAAATTACTTTAGGTAGTATTAATAACATGAGCCACATCAGTTCATGAGCCACATGAGTTCATTAATAACTCATGAGTTCATTAATAACATGAGCCACATCAGTTCATGCCATTTATTTGTGTCTTCTAGAATATTTTTCAGCAACATTTTGTAGTTTTTCATTGTACAAAACTTTTGCTTCCTTGTTAAAGTTTATTCTCAAGTACTTTGCTCTCTTTGAAGCTATTGTAAATGGAAGTATTGTCTTAATTCCTTCTCTGGGTTGTCATTGGTAGCACAGAAATTCAGCGTCTTTCTGTGAAAACAAAACAAAACAGAACAACCAAAACCAGAAAACTCCCAACGAATTGGGTGTAGAAGGAATGTACCCCAACATAAGAAAGGCCACCTATGACTGATCCACAGGTAACATCACACTCAACAGGGAAAGTTTGAAAGCTTTCCCAATCAGGAACAAGATGAAAGTGCCCATGATCACCCCTCCTTTTCAACATGGCACTGGGATAAAAATCCCTGTGACATTTTTAGTGACATGAGGTTATTTTGCTTACTTACTATAACAGTTTTTCTGATGGTAGCCACTTTCTATCCTGTGGATCTCAGCTTAAGCATCAACTTTGAAGAAAGGCCTTCCCTGGTCACCTTCTCCATAGTACAATTCTCTCTGAGTACCCTGTTTGCTCTCTTATTAGCACTGATGAAGACTGTAATTAGCTTACTAAATTGTCCCCTTATTTACTGTCTGACTTTATTATGAGAATATAGGCCTCATTCAGGAAGGACCTTATACATGGTTTTTCCCATCGTTAATTGCTGTATCCTCACTCTTAGTACATTTCCTATCATTAAAGAGTTGCTCCATATAAGAAAAATACTTAAAAAAACTTGAATAGTGATTACATTAAAATTTATGAATAAATATTTAAAATATGTAACAACACTTCTAGGCAGAGTTAATTGAGTATTAAATAAAGTGAAGGAAAAACATTATATGACAAGTGGGGAAATATATGATAAATTAATCTTTACTGGAACAAAATAACGGCTGAAATTTTATTCTTGACTGGCAAAGGTCTCATAATGGTTTTAAAGCTTTTTGTGTTTTGTTTTGTTTTTGCTCCATGTTATATCTTATAGGCCTTCATTATGTGATTTAGTCTAGTAGTATCTTACATTTAGATGTGCTTTCAAACTTTTGCGAAAATCTGAGTGAATTATGTAATTAAGCAAGAATCAGTCTTGGACACTTTCCAATCCTATAACTTAATGAAGAATGTGGTCAGAAGGGATGAAATGTCCAGTTATCTTTGCCTGTATGGGGCAGAAGATGCTAGAACTGATAACATTTTCAGGAGGTCCTTCTTAGGCTTAAAATATTGCTTAAGAAAAAGTACAAGAGTGCCTCTCAAATTTCAAGTCAACTATTCTGCCCAAACCAATACTATAGAATGATAAGGACTCACTAGCTGAATGGTATTTTCTATTTAGAAATTAGTGGGAAAGAAATTACCTGAGAAGGTCTCCTTGGGAAATGGCTGGTGGCTCTCTCCTTATGTAAGGATAGGAATTCCTTGTCTTTTTGATAAATTATCCTAATGCGATCAATTTTTGTTTTTCTGTGTAGACCATGAAATTCCTAGGATGTAGTCTACATTGCAAATAAAAACAACCTTCTGAATAAGGAGACTCCACAGAGAAAATGGATAGACAGTTGATTGAAAGAAAATATATCCTCATGTAATAATGCAACTTTTTGTCCTTTCTTGTCAAAGTGGATGACAGAGGAAATCCACGTGGTTGGAAATGAGTAAAAAGTGTTCCTTCAGATTGTGGATTTGCCTTCACAAGATAAGACTAACAGTAAATAGTGGAAACCAGCTTTTGCAATTGTGTTGACTGTCTTTATTATGTAAAAGTGAGATCACCTCGAGATAAAGAAAACTTTCATTCCAATTCTAATTTTATCACTTAAAAATGGATGACCTTGGGAAAATTAATTAGATGATCTGATGAGCCTCAGTTTGTTTAACTGTGAAATGGGGATTATAATTCCTGTTACTGTAAGATGAACTGTGATTCATTAAGTTGTGAGTGTGTGATTGGAATCCACTGTAGGCATTGTGAGCAGTGGAGTAATAGATCAGAATCATATTTAAAAAGGATCATTTTTAAGTTGCATCAAGAGAACCAATTGATGGAAGCCAGAATGAAAGGGGAGGGACAAGGCTAGTGTGGTGGGACATAAGAAGTGGGGAGAGGAGGGAAATGATTAAATTTGTGATATATACATATATTTTTAAATGTTTATTATTGAGAGAGAGAGAGAGAGAGAGAGAGAGAGAGAGAGAGAGCGCATTGGGGAGGGCAGAGAAAGAGTGGGAGACACAGAATCTGAAGCGGGCTCCAGGCTCCAAGCTGTCAGCACAGAGCCCTACGTGAGGCTTGAACTCGCAAACCATGAGATCATGACCTGAGCTGAAGTTGTATGCTTAACTGACTGAGCCCCCTGCTGCCGGTGCCCCAAATTTGTGATATATTTTAAAGGAGGTTAAAGATTTGTTGAAGAGATCAATATGTGATATAAGAGCAAGAAAACAAGAAGGGCACTGTGATATTTTTTGTCTGAGCAATGACATGGAAGATGGTTCCATTTAATGAGGTGGGGACCACCTATGTTTGTTGCTGAAAAGTAAAAAATTGGTTTTATAAGTCCTGAACTGATACCCAATTGGAGATGTCCAAAGTTGGAGATGTTGCATATATGAAGTTAAGGGAGAGACACAATAGTGGAATGCTTCCACATTTATTGGTCAGGAAAATGGGGCATATCCAACCAGGGAAGTGACCTTCCATTCCTAATTTGATCCATTCAATTTGAATATGTCAATTACCTTAAATCAGTCTCAAATATTTTACTTTTGTGACTTTATAAACTGTGCATCTTGTCGTGAATTCCCTTGTTCTCTTTTCTTGTCCTTCCATTTTCCCTTTAAAAGTCAGCTAAAGCCTTGTTTTCTCTGGGAAGTCTTCTCTGATTGCATTTACTCTTTGGTTGATATATTCTTACCCATGATCTTTGCATTGTGTAACCCTTTTCATAATATTTTTATTAAATTGATGTGATTATTATGTATTTATCACTGAGTATATGAAAGCATGGCTTATTCAACTTGGAAATCGCAGCATCTATGAAACACTCCACACAAACAGGTAGTCCTACATTCTTTAATTGAATTAATCAATAAAAAATTAATCTTATAATGCATTTAAGTGTCCCCCCGCCCCCCACCTTGTTTTGTAGATCACCTGCTTCTAATGTGAGAAGTCAGCTCCTATGCAGACTGGATTGCATCCAGAAACATTGTAACCCACTTCGTCCTCTTGGGCCTCACACAGGATGGAAAGGAACACAAGGTCCTTTTTATTATATTCTTGCTCTTCTATATTTTGACCGTGGTGGGCAACCTGCTCACTGTGGTGACTCTAGCTGTCAGTAAGACGCTGGGCTCCCCTATGTACTTGTTTCTTGCTAACTTATCCTTTATGGATGTCATTTATTTCTCTACTATTTCCCCCAGATTGATTTCAGACTTGTTGTTTGGGAAAAACTCCATATCCTTCCAATCTTGTATGACCCAGCTATTTACAGAGCACCTTTTCGGTGGATCAGAGGTCATTCTTCTGCTGGTGATGGCTTATGACCGCTATGTGGCCATCTGTAAGCCCTTGCGTTATTTGGTTGTCATGAGGCAAGAGGTGTGTGTTGTGCTGCTGGTAGGGTCCTGGGTTGGAGGTTTTCTGCATTCAGCCATTCAAGTTAGCACGATTTATAGTCTCCCATTCTGTGGTCCCAATGTCATTGATCATTTCATCTGTGAAATGTACCCCTTACTGAGACTTGCCTGTACTGACACATATGTCATTGGCCTGTTAGTGGTGGCCAATGGAGGGATGATGTGCACAATTGTGTTTGTGCTCTTGCTCATCTCTTATGGTGTCATCTTGCACTCTCTAAAGAACCTTAGTGCGGAAGGGAGGCGGAAAGCCCTCCAGACCTGTGGTTCCCACATCACTGTGGTGGTCTTCTTCTTTGTGCCATGTATTTTCATGTACGTGAGACCTGCTAAGACCTTCCCCGTTGACAAATCATTGAGTGTGTTTTATACGGTCATAACCCCCATGCTGAACCCCCTGATCTACACTCTGAGAAATTCTGAGATGACAAATGCTATGACGCAGCTGTGGGGGAGAACGTGCACATGAAGTAGCAAGTGAGCGTATCATCCCTCATGAAGGGAGTAACTTAGCATTAGGGCCAGTCTTCTCAAGTGTTGAAGTCCTTTTTACTGTAAATGCATTTACAGTTGGAGTCAATAAATAATCTGCAATGAAAACATAAGTGAAATACAGAGTTACACTAATTCATAATTAGTTGCTCCATTTACTTTTATTACTCTTATTTTCATTCTTAATTTTATTTCTATTCAGTTTCTTGTCTTTTATTTATATTCTTTTCATTGTTAAAATATTTGTTGCTATATAGACTTTCTTCTCTATTTAATTTCTTTCCATTACATATGAGATTTTAATGTAATAGTTACTTTAAAAAAGTTTATTCATTTTATGAGAGAGAGAGAGAGAGAGAGGAGAGTGGAGGTGGGGGGACAGAGAGAGAACCCCCTACAGCCTCCTTGCTGTCAGTGCAAAGCCCTACACAGAGCTCTATCTCATGAATCACAAGATCATGACCTGAGCTGAAATCATGGGTAGGACACTTAAACAACTAAACCATCCAGGTTCCCCAACATTTTAAGATATATTTGAAAGTATAGTAGATAATAATAAACATTAAAAATAGAATCCATACTAAGGGGACATAGTATGGAATAAACATCCTCCCCATCTCTCACTGTAGTCTCCCTGTTCTATATGTAATCAGTATACTAAGAGTATCATTGTTTCTAAGACTTCTCAATTAATAATCTTTGCTAATAAAATCATATTTCCATATATGTGTTTGTGTTTATGTCTCTGTGTATAACTTGTGTACTTACCACTCAGCCTCTGAAGATCTTTCCGTATCAGTCTATAGATGTAATTCATTCTCAGGTTCCTCATACTGCCTAAAACTTCTCTATAAAGATACAGTAAAATTAGTGTTTCTAGTCCTTTTCATGTTCCTGAGCCTTTTTCTATGGTCAATAACTCTGTCTTTGTGAAAATTTTCAAGTATGAGTTTTAGAAGTGGAATTGTTCCATCATTTGGTATGTGTATTTAAAATCGTTGATAATGGAGTTATTGCCCAAATATCATCCATGAGCTTGGACCAAATTACACTACTTCCCTTGGTCTAGAAAACACCTTTTTGTGCACATTCTCATCAACCAGTGCTTGACAAACATTTATGGTATTTTAGAATCTGATTAAAGGACTTGTGTTTCATTACTTTAATTGAAATTCAGTAACTATAATTGAACTTGAGCATCTATTCATATGTTTAAAATTATTATATTATTCTTTTGTGAATTATATATTAATAACTTTTACCTGCTTTATTTGATTGCTGATCTTTTCCACGTGGATTTGTGTGATTTAGTCATACAGTGAAGAAGCTATCCCTTTCACCATTGTATGTGTATATTCAATTTGGATATGATTCAGTTTGGATATTATTATAGCATGCAGAATATTTTTGGTCATGTAGAAATATTATTACATTTATATAATCAAATCTCTTAATAATTTCTTTGGCTTTTGTATCTTGCTCAGAACATCTTTCACTATTTCAGTGTTAACAAAATATTCTTCCACATGCTTTCCAACATTTAACTTTTTCATTGTTTTGTGGTCATATATTTTACATTGAATTTTTTGATCCATCTACATTTTGATGTAAGGAGTTACTAGAGATTAAATTTTATTTATTTTTCTAGGTATTTGTACAGATGTATCCTTCTTCTCCCCCATTGCTTTGATGTCCTAAGTTTGTATTCTAAAGTATGGCCTATGCTTAGATCCAATTAGGACTCTATTATTTTCCATTTTTTTAAATTCATGTGCCATTTAAGATACAATGCAATTGCACTTTATTTATAAGACACCTTGATATCTGACAAGCCTAGTACTCCATACTATTTCTTATCAGAACTGTGTCTATTCTTTCATATTTATGTTTTAACATAAAAATTTAATAGGTTACTCTAGTAAAAACTAAGTTTAATTAATATTTTCAATGCGATTTGATTTAGAAAGAGCTAATATCTTTAGAGAATTGAGAACTCTCATCCAAAAACTGGGTAGGTCTTTTCATTTGACAAACCTTCTTTGATGTTCATATAGACCTAGTGTGTTTCTTTGTAAATGTAGTCTTTTTGAGTAAAGTTCTTTTATGCTCTTTTGCAAATAGAATCTTGTATTATGTTTTCCAAGTGTCTGTTGTTTCAGTGTAGAAAATGTTTTACCCCACTTTTAAATAAGATATAATCTTCATAGTACATATTTCATCCTTTTTAGTCTACATTCCCCCAAGTTTTGACAAATACATACAGTTATGTATGGTATGGTAAACACCATCACCATCAGTATGTGAGTGTTTCATCACCAAAAACATTTCTCCATGTATCTTTGTAGGCCCCTTCTATTCTGACCTCTAGATCCTGGCCAATTCTGATCTATTTCTATCCCTATTCTTCTATCTTTTCCAGAATGTCATATGAATTGAATCATCCAGATAGAGTCCTTTTTTCTTCTACCTTTATTGAGGTATAATTGACTAATTGAAATTGTATAGATTTAAGATGCAATATGTGATGATTTGATATATGTACACATTGTGAAGTGGTTACCACAATCAAACTCATGAACGCATCTATTACCTCACATATTTTTTCTTTTTTTTTAAATGGTAAGACCACTTAAAATGTACTCTTAGCAAATTTCAAGTAAATAACAAGAGTATTAATAACCAGAGACACCATGCTGTATATTAGATCCTCAGAATTTATTCATCTTATAACTGAAAGTTTCTAGTTTTTGAACATCATTTTGCCAACTCCTTGTCCCTGGCAATCAACATTTTCCCCTCTGCCTCTATAAAATTGACTTTTTTTTTTGCTTCCACATATAAATGAGGTCATATAGTATTTGCCTTTATGTATCTGGCTTATTTCACTTAACGTCCTCCAGGTTCATCCATGTCTCAAAAGGCAGAATTTCCCTTTTTATGACTGAATAATATTCCACTGTTTATATATGCCTCATTTCTTTGTCCCTTCATCATTAACAGACACTTTGGGTTGTTTTTGTATCTTGGCTATTGTGAATAATTCTTCAGTGAGCATGGGGGTGCAGATATCTCAAGATACTGATATCATTTCCTTTGGATATATATATACCTAGAGGTAGGATTGCTATATCATAGGAATAGTTCTACTTTTAATTATTTTAGGAATTTTCATAGTGTTTTTCACAGTGATTGCACCAATTTACATTCCCACCAACAGTTTATAAAGGTTTCACCTTTTCTACAGCCTCACCAACAAGCTTCTTTTATAAGGGTTAATTTCATTCATGAGAGCTCTGCCCTCATGATCTAATCACCTCCCAAAGGCACACCTCCTAATACCATTACATTGGACATTAGGATTTGAAAATATGAGTTTTGGGGAATACAAATGTTCAAACAATAGCTCAGGTCCAATTTCATTCTTTTGCATGTTGATATCCAGTTTTCCAAGCATAACAAAGTAACTTTCCTTTCTCCACAGTATGTTCCCAGCCCCGTTTTCAAAGATCAATTGACTGTATATACATGTAATTATTTCTGAGCTTTCTTTTCTATTCCATGGGTCTGCATACCTGTTTTAATGCCAGAACTATACTCTTGATTAACGTAATTTTGTAATATATTTTCTGATGTCTCTAGCTTTTTTCTTTCTCAAGATTGTTTTGGCTACATGGGGTCTTTGGTGTTCTTTCTGAATTTTATGATTTTTTTTTTCAGTTTCTTGAAAATTGCCATTGGAGTTTTGATAGGGATTGTATTGAATCTGCAGATTAACTTGGATAGTATGGACATTTAAATAATATTTATTCTTTCAATCCATGAACACAGGATATCTTTCCTTTTATTTGTATCTTTAATTTCTTCATCAATGTCATATCATTTTAAGGGAGCAAATTATTCATTTCCTTGGTTAAATTTATTCCTAAGTATTTTATTCTTTTTGATGGCATTATAAATGGGATTTTCTTAATTTGGTTTTTGGATGGTTAATTGCTAGTATGTATAATGCAACGGGATTTTAAAAAATTTTTTTATTAAAAAATTTTTTTAGATTTATTTATTTTTGAGAGACAGAGAGAGACAGAGCGTGAGCAGGAGAGGGACAGACGGAGACACAAAATCCGAAGCAGACTCCAGGCTCTGAGCTGTCAGCACAAAGCCTGATGTGGGGCTCGAACCCATGAACCATGAGATCATGACCTGAGCCGAAGTCAGATGCTTAACCGACTGAGCCATGCAGGTGCCCCTGCAGCTGGATTTTGTATATTGATTTTGGATTTTGCAACTTCATTGAATTTGTTTATTAGTTCTAACAGTTTTTGGTGGAACATTTAGGGTTTTTATATATAAGATCATGTCCAGTATGTAGTCTTTTCAATCTGGCTTCTTTCTCTTACTATTATGCATTTAAGAGTTATGGATATCACTGTGTTTATCAGCAGTTCATTGATTTTTATTGCTGAGTACTATTCCATCTTATGGATATATGAGGGTTTGTTTATCCCTTTTTTGGTTGAGAGGTATTGGGTTATTTTCAGATATTTGAAATTATGAGTGAAACTACTATAAATATTCATGTATGGGTTTTTGCATGAATGTAAGTTCCCATTACAATTGGATACGTTCCTAAGAGCAGGCAAGATGGGTCTTATGGTGAGTGTATAATTTCATAAAACACTTTTAAACTGTTTTCCAAAGGGTAGCATATTACCAGCAGAGAATAACATTTCTAGGTTTTCTCTACCTTTGTCAGAACCTGGTATTGTCAAGTTTTTAATTCTGTCCTTTGAATAGGTCAGTAGTGATACCTTGTTGTGGTTTTGCTTTGTATTTCCTGAATAGTTAATGATTTTGGACAGTTTTCATGTGCTGTTTTGCCACTTATGTATCTTCTTTGGTGAAATGTCTGCTCAGTTCTTTGGACTATTATATGCTGAGTTGTTTATTATTCTTGAAAGTTGAGAGTTCTTTATGGTTTTGAAAACAAGCCCTTGTTCAGATATATAATTTGCAAATGTTTTCTTGCAGTCTGTTCTTGTCTTTTCATTTTTTTAAAATAAACTTATTACCAAATTGGTTTCCATACAACACCCAGTTCTCCTCCCAACAGGTGCCCTCCTCAATGCCCATCACCCACTTTCCCCTCCCTCCCACCCCCCATCAACCCTCAGTTTATTCTCAGTTTTTAAGAGTCTCTTATGGTTTGCCTCCCTCCCTCTCTAACTTTTCCCCTCCTTTTCCCTCCCCCATGGTCTTCTGTTAAGTTTCTCAGGATCCACATAAGAGTGAAAACATATGGTATCTGTCTCTCTCTGTATGACTTATTTCACTTAGCATAACACGCTCCAGTTCCATCCACGTTGCTACAAAAGGCCATGTTTCATTCTTTCTCATTGCCACGTAGTATTCCATTGTATATATAAACCACATCTTCTTTATCCATTTGTCAGTTGAAAGACATTTAGGCTCTTTCCATAATTTGGCTATTGTTGATAGACATTGTTGATAAACATTGGGGTAGAATGCCCAATGCATTCTACAAGTGCCCCTATGCATCAGCACTCCTGTATCCTTGGGCAAATTCCTAGCAGTGCTATTGCTGGGTCATGGGATAGATCTATTTTTAATTTTTTGAGGAACCTCCACACTGTTTTCCAGAGCGGCTGCACCAGTTTGCATTCCCATCAACAGTGCAAGAGGGTTCCCGTTTCTCCACATCCTCTCCAGCATCTATGGTCTCCTGATTTGTTCATTTTAGCCACTCTGACTGGCGTGAGGTGGTATCTGAGTGTGGTTTTGATTTCTATTTCCCTGATGAGGAGCGATGTTGAGCATCTTTTCATGTGCCTGTTGGCCAATTGAATGTCTTCTTTAGAGAAGTGTCCATTCATTTCTTCACTGGATTATTTGTTTTTTGGGTGTAGCGTTTGGTGAGTTCTTTATAGATTTTGGATACTAGCCCTTTATCCGATATGTCATTTGCAAATATCTTTTCCCATTCCATCGGTTGCCTTTTAGTTTTTTGATTGTTTCCTTTGTAGTGCAGAAGATTTTTATCTTCATGAGGTCCCAATAGTTAATTTTTGCTTTTAATTCCCTTGCCTTTGGAGATGTGTCAAGTAAGAAATTGCTGTGGCTGAGGTCAGAGAGGTCTTTTCCTGCTTTCTCCTCTAGGGTTTTGATGGTTTCCTGTCTCACATTCAGGTCCTTCATCGATTTTGAGTTTACTTTTGTGAATGGGGTAACAAAGTGGTCTAGTTTCATCCTTCTGCATGTTGCTGTCCAGTTCTCCCAGCACCATTTGTTAAAGAGACTGTCTTTTTTCCATTGGATGTTCTTTCCTGCTTTGTCAAAGATGAGTTGGCCATACGTTTGTGGGTCTAGTTCTGGGGTTTCTATTCTATTCCATTGGTCTATGTGTCTGTTTTTGTGCCAATACCATGCTGTCTTGATGATGACGGCTTTGTAGTAGAGGCTAAAGTCTGGGATTGTGATGCCTCCTGCTTTGGTCTTCTTCTTCAATATTACTTGGCTATTTGGGGTCTTTTGTGGTTCCATACAAATTTTAGGATTGCTTGTTCTAGTTTTGAGAAGAATGCTGGTGCAATTTTGATTGGGATTGCATTGAATGTGTAGATAGCTTTGGGTAGTATTGACATTTTAACAATATTTATTCTTCCAATCCTTGAGGATAGAATGTTATTCCATTTCTTTGTATCTTCTTCAATTTCTTTCATAAGCTTTCTATAGTTTTCAGTATACAGATCTTTTACATTGGTTAGGTTTATTCCTAGATACTTTATGATTCTTGGTGCAGTAGTGAATGGGATCAGTTTCTTTATTTGTCTTTCTTTTGCTTCATTATTAGTGTATAAGAATGCAACTGATTTCTGTACACTGATTTTGTATCCTGAGACTTTGCTGAATTCATGTGTAAGTTCTAGCAGACTTTTGGTGGAGTCTATCAGGTTTTTCATGTATAGTATCATGTCATCTGCAAAAAATGAAAGCTTGACTTCATATTTGCCAATTTTTATGCCTTTGATTTCCTTTTGTTGTCTGATTGCTGATGCTAGAACTTCCAACACTATGTGAAACAACAGCGGTGAGAGTGGACATCTCTGTCGTGTTCCTGAATTCAGGGGGGAAGCTCAGTTTTTCCCCATTGAGTATGATGTTAACTGTGGGCTTTTCTTAAATGACTTTTATGGTGTTTAAGTATGTTCCTTCTATCCTGACTTTCTTGAGCGTTTTTATTAAGAAAGGATGCTGAATTTTGTCAAGCGCTTTTTCTTCATCGATTGACAGGATCATATGGTTCTGTTCTTTTCTTTTATTAATGTGATGTATCACATTGATTGATTTGCAAATGTTGAACCAGCCCTGCATCCCAGGAATGAATCCCACTTGATCATGGTGAATAATTCTTTTTATATGCCGTTGAATTCGATTTGCTAGTATCTTATTGAGAATTTTTGCATCCATATTCATCAGGGATATTGGCCTGTAGTTCTCTTTTTTTGCTGGGTCTCTGTCTGGTTTGGGAATGAAAGTAATGCTGGATTCATAGAATGAGTCTGGAAGTTTTCCTTCCCTTTCTGTTTTTTGGAACAGCTTGAGAACGATCAGTATTATCTCTGCCTTAAATGTCTGGTAGAATTCCCCAGGGAAGCCATCTGGTCCTGGACTCTTATTTGTTGGGAGATTTTTGATAACTGATTCAATTTCTTCGCTGGTTATGGGTCTGTTCACGTTTGCTATTTCTTCCTGTTTGAGTTTTGGAAGTGTGGGGGTGTTAGGAATTTGTCCATTTCTTCCAGGTTGTCCAGTTTGTTGGCATATAATTTTTCATAATATTCCCTGATAATTGCTTGTATTTCTGAGGGATTGGTTGTAATAATTCCATTTTCATTCATGATTTTATCTATTTGGATCATCTCCCTTTTCTTTTTGAGAAGCCTAGCTAGAGGTTTATCAATTTTGTTTATTTTTTCAAAAAACCAACTCTTGGTTTCATTGATCTGCTCTACAGTTTTTTTAGATTCTATATTGTTTATTTCTGCTCTGATCTTTATTATTTCTCTTCTTCTGCTGGGTTTGGGGTGTCTTTGCTGTTCTGCTTCTATTTCTTTTGGTGTGCTGTTAGATTTTGTATTTTATATTTTTCTTGTTTCTTGAGATAGGCCTGGATTGCAATGTATTTTCTCTCAAGACTGCCTTTGCTGCATCCCAAAGCGTTTGCATTGTTGCATTTTCATTTTAATTTGTTTCCATATATTTTTATATTTCTTCTCTAATTGCCTGGTTGAACCATTCATTCTTTAGTAGGGTGTTCTTTAACCTCCATGCTTTTGGAGGTTTTCCAGACTTTTTCCTGTGGTTGATTTCAAGTTTCATAGCATTGTGGTCTGAAAGTGTGCATGGTATGATCTCAGTTCTTGTATACTTATGAAGGGCTGTTTTGTGTCCCAGTATGTGATCTATTTGGGGAATGTTCCATATGCACTCAAGAAGAAAGTATATTCTGTTGCTTTGGGATGCAGAGTTCTAAATATATCTGTCAAGTCCATCTGATCCAATGTCTCATTCAGGGCCCTTGTTTCTTTATTGACCGTGTGTCTAGATGATCTATCCATTTCTGTAAGTGGAGTGTTAAAGTCCCCTGCAATACCACATTCTTGTCAATAAGGTTGCTTATGTTTGTGAATAGTTGTTTTATATATTTGGGGGCTCCCGTATTCGGCGCATAGACATTTATAATTGTTAGTTATTCTTGATGGATAGACCCTGTAATTATTATATAATGCCCTTCTTCAACTCTTATTACAACCTTTAATTTAAAGTCTAGTTTGTCTGAAGGGCTAGTATCCAAAATCTATAAAGAGCTCACCAAACTCCACACCCGAAAAACAAATAATCCAGTGAAGAAATGGGCAGAAAACATGAATAGACACTTCTCTAAAGAAGACATCCAGAGGGCCAACAGGCACATGAAAATATGCTCAACATCGCTCCTCATCAGGGAAATACAAATCAAAACCACACTCAGATACCACCTCACGCCAGTCAGAGTGGCCAAAATGAACAAATCAGGAGACTATAGATGCTGGAGAGGATGTGGAGAAACGGGAACCCTCTTGCAGTTTTGGTGGGAATGCAAATTGTTGCAGCCACTCTGGAAAACAATGTGGAGGTTCCTCAAAAAATTAAAAATAGACCTACCCTATGACCCAACAGTAGCACTGCTAGGAATTTACCCAAGGGACACAGGAGTACTGATGCATAGGGGCACTTGTACCCCAATGTTTATAGCAGCACTCTCAACAATAGCCAAATTATGGAAAGAGCCTAAATGTCCATCAACTGATGAATGGATAAAGAAATTGTGGTTTATACACACAGTAGAGTACTATGTGGCAATGAGAAAGAATGAAATATGGCCCTTTGTAGCAACGTGGATGGAACTGGAGAGTGTTATGCTAAGTGAAATAAGCCATACAGAGAAAGACAGATACCATATGTTTTCACTCTTATGTGGATCCTGAGAAATTTAACAGAAACCCATAGGGGAGGGGAAGGAAAAAAAAAAAAAGGTTAGAGTGGGAGAAAGCCAAAGCATAAGAGACTCTTAAAAACTGAGAAAAAACTGAGGGTTGATGGGGGGGGTGGGTGGGAGGGGGGGAGGGTGGATGATGAATATTGAGGAGGGCACCTTTTGGGATGAGCACTGGGTGTTGTATGGAAACCAATTTGACAATAAATTTCAAAAAAAAAAATAACGTCTAGTTTGTCTGATATAAGTATGGCTACTCCAGCTTTCTTTTGACTTCCAGTAGCATGATAGATAGTTCTCCATCACCTCACTTTCCATCTGACGGTATCCTCAGGTCTAAAATGAGTCTCTTGTAGACAGAAAATAGATGGGTCTTGTTTTTTTATCCATTCTGATACCTTATGTCTTTTGGTTGGAGCATTTATTCCATTTACATTCAGTGTTATTATTGAAAGATGTGGGTTTAGAGTCATTGTGATGTCTGTAGGTTTCATGCTTGTAGTGATGTCTCTGGTACTTTGTAGTCCTTGCAACATTTGACTCACAGAGTCCCCCTTAGGATTTCTTGTAGGGCTGGTTTAGTGGTGACAAATTCCTTCAGTTTTTGTTTGTTTGGGAAAACCTTTATCTCTCCTTCTATTCTGAATGACAGACTTGCTGGATAAAGGATTCTCGGCTGCATATTTTTTCTGTTCATCACATTGAAGATTTCCTGCCATTCTTTTCTGGCCTGCCAAGTTTCAGTAGATAGGTCTGCCACTAGTCTTATGGGTCTCCCTTTATAAGTTAGAGCCTGTTTATCACTAGCTGCTTTCAGAATTCTCTATTTATCCTTGTATTTTGCCAGTTTCACTATATGTCATGCAGAAGATCGATTCAAGTTATGTCTGAAGGGAGTTCTCTGTACCTCTTGGATTTCAATGCCTATTTCCTTCCACAGATCAGGGATGTTCTCAGCTCTGATTTGTTCAAGTACACCTTCAGCCCCTTTCTCTCTCTCTTCTTCTGGAATTCCTATGATAGGGATATTGTTCCATTTGATTGCATCACTTAGTTCTCTAACTCTCCCCTCATACTCCTGGACTTTATTATCTCTCTTTTTCTCAGCTTCCTCTTTTTCCATAATTTTATCTTCTAATTCACCTATTCTCTCCTCTGCCTCTTCAGTCCGTGCTATGGCCACCTCCATTTTATTTTGCACCTCATTTATAGCATTTTTTAGTTCCCCACGACTATTTTTTAGTTCCTTGATCTCTGTAGCAATAGATTCTCTGCTGTCCTCTATGCTGTTTTCAAGCCCAGTGATTAATTTTATGACTATTATTCTAAATTATTCTATTATTCTAAATTATTCTATTATTCTATTCTAAATTATTCTAATTTCTTAAATAGGTTTTGATCAATTTGTTAGCTGTCATTACTTCCTGGAGTTTCTTTTGAGGAGCATTCTTCTGTTTTGTCATTTTGGCTAGTCCCTGTGGTAGCTCCAAACTGCAGGGCACCTCCTCTGTGTTGTCCAGAGAAACTTTTTTTGGTGGGTGCGGCTGCAGTCAGAACTGATGTCTGACCCCAGCCCACTGCTGGGGCCACAGTCAGACTAGTGTGTACCTTATCTTCCCCTCTCCCAGGGGCAGGACTCACTGTGGAGTGGTGTGGCCCCTTCCTGGGCAGCTTGCACACTGCCAGGCTTGTGCTACTTTGATGGGATCTGGCCAAGGGCATATTAGCCGGGGTGGATCTGCAAGGCGTACAGGGGTGGGAGGGGCAGGCATAGCTTGCTTTGCTGTTGGTGGTCCCCTGCGGGAGGGGCCCTGCAGCACCGGGAGGGAGGCAGGACCCTCAGAGGGATGGATCCACAGAAGCACAGTGTTGGGCGTTTGCGTGGTGCAGGCAAGTTGGTGAGGGGAACTGCTTCCCTTTGGAATTTCAGCTGGGGGATAGAGAGGGAAATGGCGCTTGCCAGGGCCTTTGTTCCCCAGCCGAACTCTGTCCTTTTGGGGCTCAACAACTCTCCCTTCCTGGTATCCTCTCGCCCTCCCTGCTCTCTGACAGCAGAGATGTTGACTTTTTTTAAATTTTTTTTTCAACGTTTATTTATTTTTGGGACAGAGAGAGACAGAGCATGAACGGGGGAGGGGCAGAGAGAGAGGGAGACACAGAATCGGAAACAGGCTCCAGGCTCTGAGCCATCAGCCCAGAGCCCGACGCGGGGCTCGAACTCACGGACCGCGAGATCGTGACCTGGCTGAAGTCGGACGCTTAACGGACTGCGCCACCCAGGCGCCCCCAGAGATGTTGACTTCTAACATTCCAGATGTTAAGTCCCGCTGGCTGTCAGAACTCACAGACTCCGGACCTTCTGCTTTTGCATTCCAGACTTTGGGGGCTCTGCCTTGCCGGTTGGACTGCCCCTCCACCGCCCCTGCTCCCTCCTGCCAGTCCGTGTAGCACGCACCACCTCTCTGCCCTTCCTACCCTCTTCTGTGGGCCTCTTGTCTATGCTTAGCTCCAGGGAGTTTGTTCTGCTAGTCTTCTGGCAGTTTTCTGGGTTATTTGGGCCAATGTGGGTGGAATCTACACAATCAGCAGGACGAGGTGAGCCTAGCATCCTCATACGTCACCATCTTCCTGTCCCCCCCCCCTTTTTTAAGGCAAGCTCTATGCCCAATGTGGGGCTTGAACTCACAACCCTGAGATCAAGAGTGGTTTGTACTACCCACTGAACCAGCCAGTCAGTCACCTCCAGAATACTTCTTTTCTGTAAGGCTTGGGAGAAGTGACTCATTTTCTTTAAAATATTTTCTGAAGTGCAGAATTTCTGTGTTATGGAATCCAATTTATCATTTTTTTAAATTGAAACATGGTTTTATTGTCATACCTAGGAAATCTTTGCCTGATTTAAGGTCACAAACATCTCTGATGTTCACATTGAGAAGTCCTATAGTTTTAGGTTAAACAGTTAACTTGGTGAGCCATTTTGGATTAAATTTTATTTATGGTTTGAGGTATTGATCAAAAGTTCACTTTTTGCAAATAGGTATCTTATTATTGCAGAGCCATTTGTTGAGAAGACTATCATTTCTATCCTGAATTGCCTCTGTGCATTTGTCATAAGTCATTAAATATGAGGGTCTGTCTGTAGACTTCTCCATTTCATTGATCTCATATGTATCTTTTTTCCAATACTGTATATTGAGTCTAGAAAGCAGATAGTACAAGTTCTTAAACTTGTTCTTTTCAAAATTAATTTTGGCTATTCTAGTTATTTGACCTTTCTATATAAATTTTTGAATCAGCTTGTTAATTTTTACACACACACACACACACACACACACACACACACACACACACACACAACTTAGTGGGATTTGTTGAGAATTGCCTTGAGTCTACAGATCGATATGAGAAGATTTGAGATTTTAATAATAATGAGTGTTCAAGTTCCTGACTATGGTATATGTCTCCACATATTTAGTTTTCCTGTGTCATTTTCATCAGTATTTTGTAGTTTAAGCATCCTACAGCATATATTTATGTATTTTTTGCCTAAGGATTTCACAATTTGTATTGTTAGTTTAGATGGTGCATTTAAAAATTACAATTTCAAATTGCTTTTTTTGTTAGTTTATAGATATATGATTAATTTTTTTGACCATGTATGTATCCTATGACCTTATTATACTCATAGTAGTTGTTTTTGTAGGTTCTTTGAGATTTTCTGGGTAATCAACTATTTTGTTTGTGAATAAGGAGATTTTAATTCCATTCTTTCCAGTACGATGCATTTTATTTATTTTGCCTGTTTGCTCCCATTAGGACTTACATCTGGTGTTGAGTAGGAATGGTGAGAGAGGCCATCCTTGTTCATGATCTTAGGAAAAGCATTTAGGTTTCTGTGATTAAGTATGATGTTAACTATAGGGTTTTGGAGATGCCTCGTAACATATTGGAAAAGTTAATTTCTATTCCTAATCTGCCAAGGGTGTTTCTCATGACTAGACATTGCATTTTGTCTCCGTATTACTATTTTTTAGTACAAACTGGGTGTCTGAGGGCTGACTTTCAGTAGATTGCCATGAGAGAGCTGCTGTGCTATGTATGAAGCCTTGACCTAGAAGTGGGTCATCTATAAATGGTTTAGTACAAATTTCTCCATGAATGTGCTTTGCGTGACAGGTGAGGGGGTGGTACCTTTCTGGCCATGCCCTGTTTCCTGGGATACAGGGCTCTCAGTACCAGACCTCGGTCCCCATGTGTGGTGAGGCATACTGCATCAAAGAGGGCTAGAAAAGCAATATGCTTATGGGGATGGTTGGGGACTCAGAGAATTGGGAGTTTTCTTTTAAAATAACCTATTTTCTTGAACAGTTTAAATGGCTTTGGGATGATATTTTATTTGAAGGTTTGTGAGTAACAATTATACCTAGCATTTATTGTCTATTATTTTTTGGGAACTTTTCTAAGCACATGTATGTTTACTCATTTGTTCCTTATAATCACATGATGAGATTGATAGTATAATTGGGCCCATTTTCTTCTTGTAGAGTTGGAGGTTTTGGGGGGTTAAGTAACTTACTGATGGCCACCACCCTGAGAGAGTGTCAATGCCAGAATCAATTCAATGTGTTGTTAATCACAACCTACAGCTGCTTCTTAGGTGGAATTCTCCCAAGTGTTTGGTCCACTTCATTGATTTCTTTCACAGACATCAGTCCATTAATTTTTCTTTCTTTACCATTTTTTAGTTTAGGTAAATTATATTTCCTTAGATAATTGTCCATTTCATTCAGGCTTTCAACTTTACTTGCATAAATTGAGTGGATAGTATCTAATGACTCTTATTTTTTGCTGTGCCTGGAGATGTATCTTCTTTTTTTTTTTTTTTTTAGCATTTTGTTTATTTTTGAGAGACAGAGAGAGACAGAGCATGAGCAGGGGAAGGACAGAAAGAGAGGGAGACACAGAATCTGAAGCAGGCTCCAGGCTCTGAGCTGTCAACACAGAGCCCAATGCGGGGCTCAAACTCACAAACCCTGAGATCATGACCTGAGCCGAAGTTGGTTGCTTAACCTACTGAGTCACCCAGGCGCCCCTCCTCTTTATAGTTTTTTAATTAAAAAAACATGATAAGTCTGTCATAATTTCAGACTTATGCAGCCCTATTTATTCTAGAAGTCTGAACAACAAAATTGTAAAGGGTCAAGGGTTATTTGTATTTGGAAAGCCCAGGTTTTAGCTTTCCCTTCCCTACTTTACTTTTATTTTAGTGTTCATTTATTTATTGAGAGAGAGAGAAAGAGAGGGAGAGAGAGAGAATCCCAAGCAGGCTCCACACTCATGGAGCCTGACGCAGGGCTCAATCTCACAACTGTGAGATCATAACCTGAGTTTAAATCAAGACTAACAAGATTAACAGACTGACCCCCCAAGGCACCCCTATCTTTCTCTACTTTCAACTGATATTTGCGCCCATAAGAGGGAAATATCGTCCTAGACACAATAAAATAACAGGACAGGCAGCTTGTTTGTACCACGCATGTTGTGAGTGCTGAAGTCTCATTATTATTCTCCTTCTCCTCTCCTTCTCACAGAAAGATACTAACAGAGAGAAAATTCTAAAGAGCTGTTAGGATCCCCCTGGATTGTTCATCAGAGTAGGGACCAGTGCTGCATTTGAGGAAACTACTTGAACCTGGGTGGAGTTTTCCTGGGTACATTAGGGAGGAGTGCCCGGTACTCATTGGTCCAGGAGTGGTGCTTGTTCTCCCAGCTGGACAACCTCCTAGTTCACAGGGCAGGGCACTGGGTTGAGTAAATTACAAAGATCATGCCCCAGTAGTGGGATGTAATTAGCACTATGCTGAGCGCTGTTCCAAACCTGCCTCGTAAACATTAACAGTAAGAATTTTAAAAAATCCAAAAGAAACTAAATATTGTATTCAAGATTTTGTGTCTCTGCTAATGTGAGATATTAGTCTGATTATTTTTCTTATAATCCCCTTAATATCTTCTTATTATTGTTTCTTTCTGGTATTAGGGTTATGCTGAGTGCATAAAATGAGTCTGGAAGTATTTTAATTTCCCCACATTCCCTGAACTTGTTTATATAAGATTGGTACTATATTTTGATTAATTTTTATATAGAATCCTTGATAAAGCTGTATACGAGTGAAATTTTATTTTGGAGGGGAAGGATTTTTTTTTAGGTTTATTTGAGTAATCTATACACCCTGCATGGGGCTTGAACTCACAACCCCAAGACTGAGAGCTACATGCTCCCCCAACAGAGGGAGTCACCCTGGGAGGGGAAGAATTTTAAAGAAATAATTTAATGGTATTAGAATATTCCATTAAAAATATTATCATTTGACTTAAGTAACCTTTACACCAATGGCGGGCTGGAACTGGGAAGTGGTGGAAGTGGTCAGAATGACTGACCACTCTGGGATCCAGTGTGGCAGGTTCTACTGATTGACCCAGCCAGGTGCCCCAGGTTATTCATTTTTAATTATTTTTCTGTGCCTGTTTAGAAAGCCATATATTTCATAGCAGTGGTCCACTTTCTAATTGACAAGTTTGCCAACATAAAACCATTTATGATATTCTTTTGTTAGCTTTTTCACATCAGTAGAATGCAGTAATGGCTCTTCCTTCATTCTTGATTCTGATCCTTTTTCTTTCTCTTAGTTTTTCTTAATCCATTTAGCTAAGAACATCAATCTTATGAATCTTTTGAGGAACCTATTCCTGGATTTATAGATTTTTTCTGTTTTATTTTAATACTCTTCTACTTTCTATTTAATTAATTTCTCTTTCCACGATTTCTTTTATTTACTATTTCTATCCTACAATGTTCTCTGGGTTTATTTTGCTTTACCTTTTTTCAGGTTCTTAGGATGGAAGCTTACTTCATTTCTGTAATATCTCTTGTTTTCTAGTACTTCTACCTAAATCTCTACATTTCTTTCTAAGCACTCCTTTAGCTGTATCCAGCACACACACACACACACACACACGCACGCACACACACACACACACACACACATCTTTCATTATCTTTCTCTTGAAATTTTATTTTAAAAACTATTCACTGGTATTTCTTCTTTAATCCATGGTAATTCAGATTTATGCTGCTCAATTTGTAAATAATTCGGAAACATTGTTATATTTTTGTTATCAATTTCCAGCTGAATTTCATTATATATATTCTGTATGATTTAAGTTATTTGAAATGCATTGCAACTTGTTTTCTGGGCTCCTGTGTATCTGTTTTGGTGAGCATTCCCTGGGCACCCCGAGATAGTGGAATCCTCCCACACTCTTTTTTCCCTCCCCCCCATACTGACACGGATGCTATCAACTTACCTGTGTGCCACTATGTGACAAACTCAAGACTCTCCTTTTAGGGGAGAAGCTTGCCTTATCTACATTAGAGATGGTTTTAAATGGCTTATTATGAAATTTGTTTTCATCATCTTCTGGAAGTCAGTGCAGTGTCTGTGGGCAAAGACGTAGCTTAAACCTAACTGACACACCTTTGTCTATTTTGAAAGTCATGATTTAAAGAAGAGAGTGTTTACATGTTTTATTTCTGCCCACACTGGACATTTCCCTTTTGGTGACTCAATCTCAAGTTGTTCTTTTGTGATCCACCCCGTCCCCTCACCCCAAGGACGTGTTTCTGCAAGTCCTGTTGTACATGGTGATTATTCTGTTGGCATCTCTGGAGATGCAGGGTCTACTCTCAAAATTATGATGAAAGTCCCAATGAATTTAATTAGGGAAAAATGACTCTTGGAGATGCACCAATTGAATGACTCATCCATATGTGTTGTAGTCCAACCCCAGATAAAGTGTTTACAGATATTTGTCTTGACCTCAGAGAGTGTTTGTATCACTGTTCACACAACTGGCTTTTTCAGGAATTGAAATGATGGACTCAGAACATAATGAAGTATGTATATGAGTTATTCTCCATCATTCAGGAAATCCAAAATTTTACTGTGCTTTGTGAAGACAGGCCAGTGTAATTGATAGAGAATTGAATGTTGTCAAAGGATATTTCCCTCTTTTACTTATATTGACATAAAAACCAAACCACATAACCTTTGTTTAAACAAATCACAATTTTATCTCCTATAAAGCTGACCCCTTTTTTTAACCTCACAATGTTTGTTTAACATTCATTTGTTGTTAGAACAAATTCTGCCAACAATGAAGATTTGGGGTCTCTTTGTTCCCAGTCGAGATTCAGACTTGTTTAGGTTACAGGACCTTCATATTTGTTTTGAAAAAACCCGGCAATTTAAGGGGTAGCCTTTTTCTGAAAGACTGAAATGACTGAGACTTTCTGCAAGCATGGAAAGCATTGTTCACATGGAAACAGTTCAAGGTCCAGTGATGGTGCATGTGTTTTCCTGCTCTGTGTGCACAGAGGTGTCATCAGCGTACAAAATACATGGGAGAAGGGACTACAACCCAGACCTTGGACTGAACGGCTGTCTTAGTTGCAGGTAACCCAGGAAGGTTAACTAGATGTAAGAGTCCAGCCTAGGCTTTACATTTTAGATTTTGGTGGTACGGGAATTCACAGTCCTTTAAAAGTTCTCCTGTGTGACTCTTAAAATCAGCCATGTTAGACACTCTTTGGGATACTAACATATGTGAAGATTGACTCAGTTTTGTAATATTCTTTTAGCTGTTTTCACATACAAAGATCCACAATAAATGCACTTTCTCTAACATCTGTGTTTCTAGACATAGTTTCAGGTGTAACTATTTAGGGATATTTTAATGGGCAGATCCTTGTAAATCTCATGATAGTTTCAACTCATGTGTTCTCTGAGCATTGCTTGTTAACCTGTGAAAGTTTAGAAGATGATGTAGCATCCACATATCTTGAAAATGTGATTTTGAAGAGTCCAAGGGAACACTTTCATAAGCCAGGTGTTACTTCAATTCATGTTTCTGTTCATAGGTGAGTTTCAGCATCAGAACATACATTTGTTGGCCATTCCTTTTATTACTTGCTTATATGATTTACTCACTTTGCCATTGAGTCATTTGTCATTTACTTAAATGTTTAGAGCTCTGTGTCCATTTTGATATTAACTCTGTGTATGTCCTCTAAAATGTAAATATTTTCTCCAAAATACTTTCATCTATTGATGTTGTGGTATCTTTTTTTAAATCCTTAAGATGTTATGAAATTGTACAATACATCAATTTGTGATTTTATTTACTAGTTAAGAGGATTCTAGAATATAGATAGTCACCTCTTTTATTAACTGGGGAGTAAGTATAAATCTTGCTTTAGTTTTTCATTAAACCTTAATCCATTAAAAATTTTTTATTTGAAGAATCTCTATTGGTAAAATTGTACTAGTTTCCAGATGGAAAGCTGCTTGTAGCAACCCATTTATTTAATATTCCCCTTCCCCACAAATGTCTTTAATTACTTGTCTCTCCATTAATCTGCAATATTGCTGAGCCTAGGGAGCATGCTTTAATCAGCCTTGTATACTACAATTTCTGAAAGTAGTGGGACATAAGAAATTATAATATTTATTGGTTGAATGAATAAAAAGATTAGGTTAAAGTTTCAGGAAGTCACTAGTCATAATTATATCTATAGCTAATTTTGTCCTGAACTCTGAAATAAGGACATGCAAAAGGACATATGGAACATAGGATCAATGTAACTGAGTTTGTCCTCTTGGGGCTCACTCAGAGCCTCCAAGGTCAGAAAATATTATTTGTTGTGTTCTTGCTCATCTACATTGTGACAATGGTGGGCAACCTCCTCATTGTGGTGACCGTGGTGGTCAGTCCAACCCTGGATTCCCCTATGTATTTCTTTCTTGGTTACTTATCATTTATGGATGCTGTGTATTCAACTACAGTCACTCCAAATATGATTATAGACTTACTCTATGAGAAGAAAACCATTTCCTTCCAAGCTTGCATGTCCCAGCTCTTTATAGGACACTTGTTTGGTGGTGCAGAGATTTTACTTCTGGTGGCCATGGCCTATGACCGCTATGTGGCCATCTGCAAACCCTTGCATTATTTGACCATCATGAATCAACGGGTGTGTGTTTTGTTGCTGCTGTTGGCCTGGGTTGGAGGTTTTTTGCATGCTGTTGTTCAACTTCTCTTTGTTTACAACCTTCCCTTCTGTGGTCCCAATGTCATTGACCACTTCATCTGCGACATGTACCCATTATTAAAACTTGCCTGCACTGACACTTACGTTATTGGCCTCACTGTGGTTGCCAATGATGGGGCAATCTGTGTGGTCATCTTTACGGTCTTGCTCATCTCCTATGGGGTCATTCTGCACTCTCTGAAGAACCTTAGTCAGGAAGGGAGGCGCAAAGCCTTATCCACCTGTGGCTCCCACATTACAGTGGTGGTCCTCTTCTTTGTCCCCTGCATCTTCATGTATGTGAGACCTCCTTCTACATTACCCATTGATAAATCCTTGACTGTATTTTACACAGTTATCACTCCTATGTTGAACCCCCTAATCTATACTCTGAGAAATGGAGAGATGAAAAATGCTATGAAGAAGCTCTGGACCAGGAGAAGAAAATGAGGCAGAGGAGAAATGTATTACCTTTTTTTTTTTTTTTTTTTCAGTGAAGAGTTTGCTCCATCCAGGAAAGGATTATTTATTTGTAGTAAGTTCCTCCTCAGGTTTAAAGTTGTGCATGATGAAAAGCATTTAAGATGTAAGTACTTCCAGTGGTCAAAATATATTTCTAAGATTTTCATAATTTCTTAGGAAAGTAGATGAATAGCTTTTGCATATAAAATGTCTCTATTGAAACTATAGGTTTAAGTTCTATGTGATCAGTTATGCTGTAGTTAACACTATAAATTTATTTATGTTAGTGGACATTTTTCGCTTTTCGCTCTTACATAATTGTTCACTTTCAGAATTCATAGTGCTCTTTATATATTTCAGAGAAAGAAATTCAGAAATGGGACATAAATCCTTGGTTCACTCCTCCCATACAAAAACAACTCATATTAAGACTTGAAGTATAGATCTTATTTTTGTATCTGCAAGACATTTAAGTATATAATTTTGTTCATGTTGCTTAGCACGTTAAGGGTGAGGAGGAATGCTGCTTCCTAGGTAGAATATTAATCATAAGGAAGCTAATTGTAGAAAAAAAATCAGAACAAAAGAGATAGATATAATAAGTAAGTTTTACTCATTTTTCTGAGTGGGGGATCCTATTATCTCCTAAAATGGAATGACTTTGTTTAGTGTTATATTTCATAGAAATGATTCATTAAATTTACTACATAGTTTAGTATATCTGATAATTCTCTGCCATTTTTTCAGTGCCCCCACATCTTTTTTTTGTTTACAGGGTTTTGTAGCCTCCTATAGGGACCCAGGCCTTACCTTTCATATATAAAATTATCATAGTACATAATCCATGAGGTTTAAATATGCAACACAGAACCTGACACCAGATATTTGGGTGATATCATTGGTAAGAAAGGTGCTGACAATGGGTGCCTGGGTGGCTTAGTTGGTTAAGCGTCCGACACTTGGTTTTGGCTCAGGTCATGATCTCAGGGTTTGTGAGTTCAAGCCCCACATCAGGCTCTGTTCTGACGGCAGGGAGCTTGCTTGGGAACTCTCTCCCTCTTTCTCTGCCCCTCCCTTACTCTCTGTCTGTCTCTCAAAAATAAATAAACACAAAAAATAAAAAGAAAAGAAAAGTGCTGACGATATGGCATGCCATTCTGACCTCTGCTCTTAATGGAATGCAGATTATTAGGTAATAAAGAAGCCATAATATATATTGATTTATTTAACAGAGACCTCTTTCATAAGCCTCCCTCTCTCAATTAGGCTTGAAAGAAAATATTATCTGTCCCTACTACAGTAGGAATCATGTGGTCAAAGAAACTCATTGTTCTGCCTCTTTTACTTAGTCTGGATCCATGAGGCGCCCAGGCTATGGGGCATGGAACCTTTTCCCTGGTAAATCACAGTGTATGAGAAACTTTATATCCTGATTTTCATCCCTATTATTATTACATGAAGACTTGTTATGTCGTCGCAAAGTCTTCCCAAACATAACACTATTCTTTAAATAAGATTAAACATTTGATTTTATCAGAATTTGTATAATTAAGTCATCAACTTTTGGATGTTGCTATGCACCGAATATTAGTGTTCCCCTCGAAATTCGTGAGTTACATCCTCTATGATATGTGGTGTTTGGAGGTGGGGCCTTTGAGAGGTGATTACATCATGAGAGGAGAGCTCTCATGAATGAGGTTAGTGTCTCTGTAAAAACAGACCTGATAGAACTCACTTGCCCCTCTGCCATGTAAGGGCACAGCAAAAAGAGCCTAGTCTTGAATTCTTGATCTATTGGAGTAAGAATTTGAGTCTTTTCTTCATTAAACATATATATATATATTTTCTTCTACAAATATTTAGTATTCTTTGATATTGTTACAAATATGTTGTTTTGCTGTAACTATGGGTGTTTTTATATAAAGACATTATATTGTATTATTCTTTTACTTTTTGATTTCTTCTATTGCATCACTCTTGGAAAATTTCATTTATATTCACTGAATTTATACATTTTAACATTAAAAAAATAACTCTCAGAAAAGTTTCCTTTTATATTACTGCTTTTATTTTAATCAATTAATTTTTTTAAAGTAGGCTCCACACTGGGTGTGGGGCTTGAACTCAAGACCTTGAGATTAAGACCTGAGCTGAGATCAAGGGTTGGACACTCAACCAACTGAGCTATCCTGGGGCTCCAAAAAGCTTTCTTTTAAAATTATCTAGAATTTGCTTTTGTTTGTGATGAAGACATGTATAATCCTGTTTTCCTCAAACAGGATAAGTAATCTGCCAGTGTTATTATTAATTTTAGTAATTGAAAATTTTCTATTTAATATGTCAAATTTTATACAACCAGTAGGTTTGATTTGGGGGCCATTTCACCTCCTCTTCTGTTGCTGACTCCTCCGCCTCCTCCTTCTTTACCTTTGGTGTCATTCTTTACCACTAACATTCTATATCAGTAGTCAAGGATTTTCACTTGTTTTTATACCTCATAGGGATAATCGCTCTTAAATACTCACCCTTTCAAGTTTCTTGCCATTTATAAACATTTATTTTTCCTGATAAGCTTCAGGCTTATTTTGTTTAGTTTGAAAACTTCACTTAAAATATTTAGAATTTCATGACCCTCCACATTGATTTTGAGGAAACGGCATGTTTTAATATCTTCTTTTACCATCCAGAAAGTGACATGTATTATGAAGGCTTGTTCAATGTCTCGATAAAAATTTGTAATCATCTTCATAGAGTGTACAGGCATCTTGCCTTTTGGTTTTCTTATTTTAAAAGTGGCTTGTCTTATTTACCTTTGATTCACATTTTCAAAGAGCTGATTGGAAAAGCTTAGTGACTTTTGCTGGCATGAATTACAGCACAGTCCTCAAAGGCATTGGTGTATGTTTGTATGCAATGTTGATAGGCCTACATTTGACAATACACAAGTATATATTCAACCACAGAGATCTGTATCTGACCTCACGTAGGTACATATTCAATGATATGTAGGTCGTATCCAGCGTCATATATGTGTCTGTATGTGAACACACAGAGGTCTGTATCTGACAGCACATGGATCAGTATACGTGTATATATATGCATTTGATCTGATCACACACAGGCCTGTATCTGTCTACACACAGAGCTATATCTTTCCATACACAGGTCTGAATCTGAGCACATATGAATTTTGGCAGGACTTGACTGAACAATTCTTCTGTTCCATGTGGCACGGACTGAGGTCCCTCTTTGGTTTTCAGTAGGTTGCCTGACTTTTAGGGAGTATTTAAGATGACTTTACTCATGTAAGTGGTGCCTTGGCAGTGATGGCTGGAAGACCAGTCTCCTCTGGCCCCTTCTTCTTCTCCATGTAGCCTGTCGCTCCAGTGAGTTTGTCAGACTTGTAAAATGGCAGTTCAGGACTTCCAGAGGGAGGACACAGAAGGTCTTAAGCCAGTTAAGATCTCATCTCATCCTGACCTCAGCTTGAAGTTCAGGATCTCAAGTTGTAAATCCAGACTGCATCTGACCAAACGAAAAGGCAACCTATGGAATGGGGGAAAATATTTGCAAGTCTTATACCTCACAAGGGGTTAATATCCAAAATGTATGAAAGACTTTGCAACCAAATAGCAAAAAACAAAACAAAACAAAAACCTGGTTAAAACTAGGCAATGGGCCTGAAAAGACATTTTCCAAAGAAGACATACAAATAGCCAATAGGAACATGGAAGGGTGCTCAACATTAGTAATCATCAGGGACATGCAAATCAAAACCACAATGAGGGGCGCCTGGGTGGCTCAGTCAGTTAGTGGCAGAGTTTGGCTCAGGTCATGATCTCACAGCTCAAAGCCTCCTGAGTTCAAGCCCCCCATCAGTCTCGGTGCTGACAGCTCAAAGCCTGGAGCCTGCTTCCAATTTTGTGTCTCCCTCTCTCTCTCTGACCCTTCCCTGCAGGTGCTCTCTCTCTCTCTCTTTTTCTCTCTCTCTCAAAAATAAATAAACATTAAAAATATTAAAAGCCACAATGAGATATTGCCTCATACTTGTTAGGATGGATGTTATCAAAGAGAAAAGAGATTACATGGCTCAGTCAGTTAAGTGTCTGACTCTTGATTTGGGCTCAGGTCACGATCTCATGGTTCGTGAGATTGAGCCCCAGATCAGGCTATGTGCTGTCAGGTCAGAGCCTTCTTGGGATTCTCTCTCCACCTCTCTCTCTGACCCTCCCCTACTTGTGTGCATGCTCTCTCTTTCTCTTGCTCTCTCTTTCAAAAGAAATAAATAAAAACTTTAAAAAAAGAGGGAGTCCAGTTCGCTGTTGGGCATGTAAATTGTTTTAGCCACTCTAGAAATCTCTATGCAGATTCCTCAAAAAAGTGACATAGAATTACTATACATTCCACATATTCCACTTCTGTGTGTATATCTAAGAATATGAAATCAGAATGCTGAGGAGATATCTGCATTCCCATGTTCACATCAGTATTATTCACCGTAGTCAAGACATGGGAACAACCTAAGTGTCCATCGATTAATGAATGGAAACATAAATATATATATATTTATATAAATATATAATACATATACTATAATATATAATATCAGATATTATATAACATATATATTATGTATATATGTATATATATATATATATATATATATATATATATACACAAGAGAATATTATTAAGTAAAACAAAAAAGAAAATCCTGCCAATTGCAACACCATGAGAGGCTTTGAAGGCATTAAGCTAGGCAGAATTAGTCAGACAGAGAAAGACAAATACTGTATGATCTCATTTATATGTGGAATTAAAAACCCAGATTATAGAAGCCGGAGAATGGTGCTTGCCAGGGCCTGGAGGGTGGGGCAAATAGGGAGATGTTAGTCAAAGGGCACAAAATTTTCTAGTTATAAGATGAATAAGTTCTGGGGAGCTAATGTATAGCGGGGTACAGTAGTTAATAATAATGTATTATATAGACATAGTTGCTGAGAGAGTGAATCTTAAATAGTTTCATCCCACACCGAAATTCTAATTATGTGAGATGACATATGTGTTAGCTACTCTTATTATGGTAATCATTTTGCTTGTAAGCCAGCAATTCTGGCCGAGGTTGGCTGGATATTTCTTCTGCTTCATGGGGCATGGACTGAAGTCAGTCTGTGTTATTCATCTGATAGCTGAGGGGTCTGCAGGATCCAGGGAAGCTTCATTCCTGTTCAGAGTGGCTTTGAAATGGCGACTGGAAGGAACCCAACAGGTCCCTTCCCCTATTCAGTTAGATGCAGGACCACAAGCAGGACAATCAGACTTTTTACATGGTGCTCAGGGACCTCAGTGGTAGAAAACAGAAGGAGTCAGGTCAGTTAAAGGTTATATCCAAAACCAGCCCAGTGTCATTTTCACCATCTTATACTGGTTAGAGCAGGCACACCCAGATTTGTGGTGGTGGAGAACTAGATGATGACACGTGGTGTGGAGGTCAATGCTTGGTGGCAAAGTCACACTGTGGAACAGCATGTAGGATGGAAGACATTGTCTCCTTTTTGGAAGATACAACCGTCCACATCCCTGAAAGGGCATGCTGGAGGTTTCACGTTATAGAACATTTTGGAGTGAATTGCGTCTTAACAATATTGAATTTTCTAGCTCCTGAGCACAAGATATCTATTTGTTGGGGTGTTTTCAAAATTTTGCTTCATAAATATTTGAAATTTTTAGTGGGAGGATGTTGCTCATTTTTTCCTGAGTACTTTTCTTTTCCGATACTAATGTAAAAGGTGTTTAGCATTGTGTAAGTTTTCAGTTGTTATGGATACTAATAGAAATGCAATTGAATGTTTTATTTGGACCTTGTGTTCCTGAAAACTCTCTAAATCCACTTATTATTGCTAGTAATCTCTGTAGATTCTTTAGGGTTTTCTATGACACAACCATGTTGTTTACAAGAAAGGGACAGTTCATTTCTTGGAGAGATATAGGAGTATTTTTGTAATTCTTTTTTTTTTGTAATTCTTTTGTAATTTTATTTATTATTTAATAATAATAAATAAATTTATTATATAATAAATAATAACTAAATTTTATTTATTATATAATAATAAAAGTATTATTAATACTTTTGTAATTCTATTTATTTTTGAATCTTTTTCAGAAGGTTGTCTTTTTCCTTTATTTTACACATTTTATCTGAAGATTCAAATTTATAGTATAATTAGAACTTTTTAAACTCTGAAACATCAGTGCAATTTTATGTCCTTTTCAATTCCTGATATTGGTAATTTTCTCTTGATTTCACCTGCTATAATGTTATCAGTTGTAATATAAAATACCCAACTTCACAACTTTGGCTATTTTAGTTTACTCTATGTACTCAATTTCATTCATTTTTATCTTTCTTCATTACGTCTTTTTTTTTTTTTTTTTTTTTTTACTTTGGCTTTAGATGTCTTTGTCTAGCTTCTTAAGATAAAAGCTTAGATGCTTTTTGAGCTTTATATTTAACACAAGCATAAAGCTATACATACATTTTAGGTAAGCTATGAATACACTTAGGTAAGCAATTTTGTGTGGCTTAGCATGTAAGAAAGATCTTCAGTTGGTTCATACAGATATTTATTTGTATTTATATTTATATATATATATACACTATTTTTATATATTTTAAAGAATTTGTTTATTTAAATTCAAGTTAGTTAACATACAGTGTATGTTCGATACAGTATGTTACTCCTTGGCCTCAGGAGTAGAATCTAGTGATTCATCACTTACATATAACATGCCACACTCACCCTAAAAAGTGCCCTCCTTAATGGCCATCACCCATGGAGCCCTACCCTCACCCATATCCCCTCCGACAACCATCAGTTTGTTCTTTGTATTTAAGAGTCTTTTAGGGTTTGCTCTCCTCTCTGTTTTTATCTTATTTTTCCTTCCCTTCACCTATGTTCATCTGTTTTGTTTCTTAAATTCTACATATGAGTGATATCATGATATTTGTCTTTCTCTAACTAAACTATTTTGCTTAGCATAATATACTCTAGTTCCATCCACATTGTTGCAAATGGTAAGATGTTATTCTTTTTGTTCACCAATATTCCATTATGTGTATGTATATATATATATATATATATATATATATATATATATATATATTCCATTATATAATATATATAATTATAATATACTATAATTCCATTCTATATGTATATATATATAAAATCACAACATATCATATCTTCTTTATCCATTCATCAGTTGATGGATATTTGGGCTCTGCCATACTTTGGCTATTATTTTTGGGGGGGTCTTCATTTTTCTTTTAATTTTATTTTTAATTTTTTTTAATTTACATAAAAATTAACATACAGTGCAACAATGATTTCAGGAGTAGATTCCTTAGTGCCTCTTACCCATTTAGCCCATCCCCCCTCCCCCAACCCCTCCAATAACCCTCAGTTTGTTCTCCATATTTATGAGTCTCTTATGTTTTGTCCCCCTCCCTGTTTTATATTATTTTGTTTCCCTTCCCTCATATTCATCTGTTTTGTCTCTTAAAGTCCTCATATGTGTGAAGTCATATAATATTTGTATTTCTCTGACTGACTAATTTCACTTAGCATAATACCCTCCAGTTCCATCCACGTAGTTACAAATGGCAAGATTTCATGCTTTTTGATTGCTGAGGAATACTCCGTTGTATGTATATACACCATATCTTCTTTATCCATTCATCCATTGATGCACACTTGGGCTCTTTCCATACTTTGGCTATTGTTGATGGTGCTGCTATAAACATTGGGGTGCAGGTGTCCCTTCAAAACAGCACACCTGTATCTCGTGGATAAATGCCTAGTAGTGCAATTGCTGGGTCATAGGGTAGTTCTATTTTTAGTTTCTTGAGGAACCTCCATACTGTTTTCCACAGTAGCTGCACCAGTCTGCATTCCCACCAACAGTGCAGAAGAGATCCTCTTTCTCCACATCCTCGCCAACATCTGTTGTTGCCTGAGTTGTTCATGTTAGCCATTCTGACAAGTGTAAGGTGGTATCTTGTTGTGGTTTTGCTTTGTATTTCCCTGATGATGAGTGATGTGGAGCAACTTTTCATGTGTCTGTTGGCTACCTGGATGTCTTCTTTGGAAAAGTGTCTTGTCACGTCTTCTGCCCATTTCTTCACTGGAATATATATATTCATCTTTTCTCCCCTCAGAGAGTCCCCTTAAAATTTCTTGCAGGGATGGTTTAGTGGTCACAAACTCCTTTAGTTTTTGTTTGTCTGGGAAACTTTTTATCTCTCCTATTTTTTTTTAATTTTTTTTAAACATTTATTTATTTTTGAGACAGAGAAAGACAGAGCATGAACGAGCGAGGGTCAGAGAGAGGGAGACACAGAATCTGAAACAGGCTCCAGGCTCTGAGCTGTCAGCACAGAGCCCGATGCGGGGCTTGAACCCACGGACCGTGAGATCATGACCTGAGCCAAAGTCGGCTGCTTAACCGACTGAGCCACCCAGGCGCCCCTATCTCTCCTTTTTTGAATGACAGCTTTGCTGGATAAAGAATTCTTGACTGCATATTTTTCTGATTCAACACATTGAACATATCCTGCCACTCCTTTCTGGACTGACAAGTTTCTGTGGATAGATCTGCTGAAACTTGATCTGTCTTCCCTTGTAGGTTAGCGACTTTTTTTCCCTTGCTGCTTTCATGATTCTCTTTTTGCCTGAGTATTTTGTGAATTTGACTATGACATGCCTTGTTGATGGTCGGTTTTTGTTGAATCTAATGGGGGTCCACTGTGCTTCCTGGATTTTGATGCCTGTGTCTTTCCCCAGGTTAGGAAATTTTTCTGCTATGATTTGATCACATAACCCTTCTACCCCTATTTCTCTCTCTTCCTCTTCTGGGACCTCTATGATTCTGATGTTGTTCCTTTTTAATGAGTCACTGATTTCTCTAATTCTTTTTTTTTTTATTTATACATGAAATTTATTGTCAAATTGGTTTCCATACAACACCCAGTGCTCATCCCAAAAGGTGCCCTCCTCAATACCCATCACCCACCCTCTCCTCCCTCCCACCCCCCATCAACCCTTAGTTTGTTCTCAGTTCTCAACAGTCTCTTATGCTTTGGCTCTCTCCCACTCTAACCTCTTTTTTTTTTTTTTTTCCCTTCCCCTCCCCCATGGGTTCCTGTTAAGTTTCTCAGGATCCACATAAGAGTGAAACCATATGGTATCTGTCTTTCTCTGTATGGCTTATTTCACTTAGCATCACACTCTCCAGTTCCATCCACGTTGCTACAAAAGGCCATATTTCATTTTTTCTCATTGCCACGTAGTACTCCATTGTGTATATAAACCACAATTTCTTTATCCATTCATCAGTTGATGGACATTTAGGCTCTTTCCATAATTTGGCTATTGTTGAGAGTGCTGCTATGAACATTGGGGTACAAGTGCCCCTATGCATCAGTACTCCTGTGTCCCTTGGATAAATTCCTAGCAGTGCTATTGCTGGGTCATAGGGTAGGTCTATTTTTAATTTTCTGAGGAACCTCCACACTGCTTTCCAGAGCGGCTGCACCAATTTGCATTCCCACCAACAGTGCAGGAGGGTTCCCGTTTCTCCACATCCTCTCCAGCATCTATAGTCTCCTGATTTGTTCATTTTGGCCACTCTGACTGGCGTGAGGTGATACCTGAGTGTGGTTTTGATTTGTATTTCCCTGATAAGGAGCGACGCTGAACATCTTTTCATGTGCCTGTTGGCCATCCGGATGTCTTCTTTAGAGAAGTGTCTATTCATGTTTTCTGCCCATTTCTTCACTGGGTTATTTGCTTTTCGGGTGTGGAGTTTGGTGAGCTCTTTATAGATTTTGGATACTAGCCCTTTGTCCGATATGTCATTGGCAAATATCTTTTCCCATTCCGTTGGTTGCCTTTTAGTTTTGTTGGTTGTTTCCTTTGCTGTGCAGAAGCTTTTTATCTTCATAAGGTCCCAGGAATTCACTTTTGCTTTTAATTCCCTTGCCTTTGGGGATGTGTCGAGTAAGAGATTGCTACGGCTGAGGTCAGAGAGGTCTTTTCCTGCTTTCTCCTCTAAGGTTTTGATGGTTTCCTGTCTCACATTCAGGTCCTTTATCCATTTGGAGTTTATTTTTGTGAATGGTGTGAGAAAGTGGTCTAGTTTCAACCTTCTGCATGTTGCTGTCCAGTTCTCCCAGCACCATTTGTTAAAGAGACTGTCTTTTTTCCATTGGATGTTCTTTCCTGCTTTGTCAAAGATGAGTTGGCCATACGTTTGCGGGTCTAGTTCTGGGGTTTCTATTCTATTCCATTGGCCTATGTGTCTGTTTTTGTGCCAACACCATGCTGTCTTGATGATGACAGCTTTGTAGTAGAGGCTAAAGTCTGGGATTGTGATGCCTCCTGCTTTGGTCTTCTTCTTCAAAATTACTTTGGCTATTCGGGGCCTTTTGTGGTTCCATATGAATTTTAGGATTGCTTGTTCTAGTTTCGAGAAGAATGCTGGTGCAATTTTGATTGGGATTGCATTGAATGTGTAGATAGCTTTGGGTAGTATTGACATTTTGACAATATTTATTCTTCCAATCCATGAGCAGGGAATGTCTTTCCATTTCTTTAAATCTTCTTCAATTACCTTCATAAGCTTTCTATAGTTTTCAGCATACAGATCCTTTACATCTTTGGTTAGATTTACTCCTAGGTATTTTATGCTTCTTGGTGCAATTGTGAATGGGATCAGTTTCTTTATTTGTCTTTCTGTTGCTTCATTGTTAGTGTATAAGAATGCAACTGATTTCTGTACCTTGATTTTGTATCCTGCAACTTTGCTGAATTCATGTATCAGTTCTAGCAGACTTTTGGTGGAGTCTATCGGATTTTCCATGTATAATATCATGTCATCTGCAAAAAGTGAAAGCTTGACTTCATCTTTGCCAATTTTGATGCCTTTGATTTCCTTTTGTTGTCTGATTGCTGATACTAGAACTTCCAGCACTATGTTAAACAACAGCGGTGAGAGTGGGCATCCCTGTCGTGTTCCTGATCTCAGGGAAAAAGCTCTCAGTTTTTCCCCGTTGAGGATGATGTTAGCTGTGGGCTTTTCATAAATGGCTTTGATGATCTTTAAGTATGTTCCTTCTATCCCGACTTTCTCAAGAGTTTTTATTAAGAAAGGGTGCTGGATTTTGTCAAAGGCCTTTTCTGCATCGATTGACAGGATCATATGGTTTTTCTCTTTTTTTTTGTTAATGTGATGTATCACGTTGATTGATTTGCGAATGTTGAACCAGCCCTGCATCCCAGGAATGAATCCCACTTGATCATGGTGAATAATTCTTTTTATATGCCGTTGAATTCGATTTGCTAGTATCTTATTGAGAATTTTTGCATCCATATTCATCAGGGAGATTGGCCTGTAGTTCTCTTTTTTTACTGGGTCTCTGTCTGGTTTAGGAATCAAAGTAATACTGGCTTCATAGAATGAGTCTGGAAGTTTTCCTTCCCTTTCTATTTCTTGGAATAGCTTGAGAAGGATAGGTATTATCTCTGCTTTAAACGTCTGGTAGAACTCCCCTGGGAAGCCATCTGGTCCTGGACTCTTATTTGTTGGGAGATTTTTGATAACCGATTCAATTTCTTCGCTGGTTATGGGTCTGTTGAAGCTTTCTATTTCCTCATGATTGAGTTTTGGAAGAGTGTGGGTGTTCAGGAATTTGTCCATTTCTTCCAGGTTGTCCAATTTGTTGGCATATAATTTTTCATAGTATTCCCTGATAATTGTTTGTATCTCTGAGGGATTGGTTGTAATAATTCCATTTTCATTCATGATTTTATCTATTTGGGTCATCTCCCTTTTCTTTTTGAGAAGCCTGGCTAGAGGTTTGTCAATTTTGTTTATTTTTTCAAAAAACCAACTCTTGGTTTCGTTGATCTGCTCTACAGTTTTTTTAGATTCTATATTGTTTATTTCTGCTCTGATCTTTATTATTTCTCTTCTTCTGCTGGGTTTAGGCTGCCTTTGCTGTTCTGCTTCTATTTCCTTTAGGTGTGCTGTTAGATTTTGTATTTGGAATTTTTCTTGTTTCTTGAGATAGGCCTGGATTGCAATGTATTTTCCTCTCAGGACTGCCTTTGCTGCGTCCCAAAGCGTTTGGATTGTTGTATTTTCATTTTCGTTTGTTTCCATATATTTTTTAATTTCTTCTCGAATTGCCTGGTTGACCCACTCATTCGTTAGTAGGGTGTTCTTTAACCTCCACGCTTTTGGAGGTTTTCCAGACTTTTTTCTGTGGTTGATTTCAAGCTTCATAGCATTGTGGTCTGAAAGTATGCATGGTATGATTTCAATTCTTGTAAACTTATGAAGGGCTGTTTTGTGACCCAGTATATGATCTATCTTGGAGAATGTTCCATGTGCACTCGAGAAGAAAGTATATTCTGTTGCTTTGGGATGCAGAGTTCTAAATATATCTGTCAAGTCCATCTGATCCAATGTCTCATTCAGGGCCCTTGTCTCTTTATTGACCGTGTGTCTAGATGATCTATCCATTTCTGTAAGTGGGGTGTTAAAGTCCCCTGCAATTACCACATTCTTCTCAATAAGGTTGCTTATGTTTATGAGTAATTGTTTTATATATTTGGGCGCTCCGGTATTGGGCGCATAGACATTTATAATTGTTAGCTCTTCCTGATGGATAGACCCTGTCACTATTATATAATGTCCTTCTTCATCTCTTGTTACAGCCTTTAATTTAAAGTCTAGTTTGTCTGATATAAGGATGGCTACTCCAGCTTTCTTTTGGCTTCCAGTAGCATGATAAATAGATCTCCATCCCCTCACTCTCAATCTAAAGGTGTCCTCAGGTCTAAAATGAGTCTCTTGTAGACAGCAAATAGATGGGTCTTGTTTTTTTATCCATTCTGATACCCTATGTCTTTTGGTTGGCGCATTTAATCCATTTACATTCAGTGTTATTATAGAAAGGTATGGGTTTAGAGTCATTGTGATGTCTGTATGTTTTATGCTTGTAGTGATGTCTCTGGTACTTTGTCTCACAGGGTCCCCCTTAGGATCTCTTGGAGGGCTGGTTTAGTGGTGACAAATTCCTTCAGTTTTTGTTTGTTTGGGAAGACCTTTATCTCTCCTTCTATTCTCAATGACAGACTTGCTGGATAAAGGATTCTCGGCTGCATATTTTTTCTGTCTAGCACACTGAAAATCTCGTGCCAATTCTTTCTGGCCTGCCAAGTTTCAAAAGAGAGATCAGTCACGAGTGTTATAGGTCTCCCTTTATATGTGAGGGCACGTTTACCCCTTGCTGCTTTCAGAATTTTCTCTTTATCCTTGTATTTTGCCAGTTTCACTATGATATGTCGTGCAGAAGATCGATTCAAGTTACGTCTGAAGGGAGTTCTCTGTGCCTCTTGGATTTCAATGCCTTCTTCCTTCCCCACTTCAGGGAAGTTCTCAGCTATTATTTCTTCAAGTACCCCTTCAGCACCTTTCCCTCTCTCTTCCTCCTCTGGGATACCAATTATGCGTAGATTATTTCTTTTTAGTGTATCACTTAGTTCTCTAATTTTCCCCTCATACTCCTGGATTTTTTTATCTCTCTTTTTCTCAGCTTCCTCTTTTTCCATAACTTTATCTTCTAGTTCACCTATTCTCTCCTCTGCCTCTTCAATCCGAGCCGTGGTGGTTTCCATTTTGTTATGCATTTCGTTTAAAGCGTTTTTCAGCTCCTCGTGACTGTTCCTTAGTCCCTTGATCTCTGTAGCAAGAGATTCTCTGCTGTCAGCTATACTGTTTTCAAGCCCAGCGATTAATTTTATGACTATTATTCTTTTTTTTTTTTTAATTTTTTTTTCAACATTTATTTATTTTTGGGACAGAGAGAGACAGAGCATGAACAGGGGAGGGGCAGAGAGAGAGGGAGACACAGAATCGGAAACAGCTCCAGGCTCTGAGCCATCAGCCCAGAGCCTGACGCGGGGCTCGAACTCACGGACCGCAAGATCGTGACCTGGCTGAAGTCGGACGCTCAACCGACTGCGCCACCCAGGCGCCCCTTTATGACTATTATTCTAAATTCACTTTCTGTTATATTATTTAAATCCTTTTTGATCAGCTCATTAGCTGTTGTTATTTCCTGGAGATTCTTCTGAGGGGAATTCTTCCGCTTGGTCATTTTGGATAGTCCCTGGCGTGGTGAGGACCTGCAGGGCACTTCCCCTGTGCTGTGGTGTATAACTGGAGTTGGTGGGCGGAGCCGCAGTCAGACCTGATGTCTGCCCCCAGCCCACCGCTGGGGCCACAGTCAGACTGGTGCGTGCCTTCTCTTCCCCTCTCCTAGGGGCGGGATTCACTGTGGGGTGGGGTGGCCTGTCTGGGCTACTTGCACACTGCCAGGCTTGTGATGCTGGGGATCTGGCGTCTTAGCTGGGGTGGGTAGGCAAGGTGCACAGGGGCAGGAGGGGCAGGCTTAGCTTGCTTCTCCTTAGGTGATCCACTTCAGGAGGGGCCCTGTGGCAGCAGGAGGGAGTCAGATCCGCTGCCAGAGGTTTGGCGCCGCAGAAGCGCAGAGTTGGGTGTTTGCGCGGAGCGAGCAAGTTCCCTGGCAGGAACTGGTTCTCTTTGGGATTTTGGCTGGGGGATGGGCGGGGGAGATGGCGCTGGAGAGCGCCTTTGTTCCCCACCAAACTGAGCTCTGTCGTCCGGGGGCTCAGCAGCTCTCCTTCCCTTTGTCCTCCAGCCTTCCCGCTTTCTGAGCAGAGCTGTTAACTTACGACCTCCCAGACGCTAAGTCGCGCTTGCTGTCGGAACACAGTCCGTCAGGCCCCTCCACGTTTTGCAAGCCAGACTCGGGGCCTCTGCTTGGCCGGCGAGCCGCCCCTCCACCCCGGCTCCCTCCCGCCAGTCCGTGGAGCGCGCACCGCCTCGCCGCCCTTCCTACCGTCTTCCGTGGGCCTCTCGTCTGCGCTTGGCTCCAGCGACTCTGTTCTGCTAATCCTCTGGTGGTTTTCTGGGTTATTTAGGCAGGTGTAGGTGGAATCTAAGTGATCAGCAGGACGCGCGGTGAGCCCAGCGTCCTCCTACGCCGCCATCTTCCCCCTGGTCTGATTTCTCTAATTCTTAAATCATGCTCTTTTGCCTTAATCTCCTCTTTTTTTCTACTTAAATATTCTCTGTAAGTTTGTCCTCTATATCACTGAGCATCCTTTGCTCATTTTTAATCAATATGGTGTTTTGATGTGTGTGTTTTTGAGATGTAGAAATTTGTTATGTAATGTGGATTTTAACACCTTATCAACTATATAATTTGTCAATATTGTCTCTCATCTGTGAGTTGTCTTTTTTCCGTTAATAGTGTCCTTTCATGTACAGAAGTTCTTAAATTTGATAAAGTAATTTATATATTTTTTCTTTTCTTGCCTGTGGTTTTAGTGTAATATGAGTGTCAATGAGCTGCAGGGCTCATTCGATATTTACAAATCTATCAATGTGATACATGACATTAATAAAAGAAAGGATAGGAACCACATGATCCTGTCAATAGACTCAGAAAAAGCAGTTGACAAAATACAGGATCTCTTCTTAATAAGTGACCTCAAGAAAGTCGGGACAGAAAGAACATACCTTAACATCATAAAAGCCACATATGAAAGGCCCACAGCTAATATCATCGTCACAGGGGGAAAAACTGAGAGCTTTCCCCCTGAGATCAGGAACATAACACGGATGTCAAGTCTCACTGCTGTTGTTTAACATAGTATTGGAAGTCCTAGTATCAGAAGACAACAAAATGAAATAAAAGGCATCCAAAGTGGGCAAGAAGAAGTCAAACTTTCACTTTTCACAGATGACATAATACTCTACATGGAAACCCCAAAAGTCCCCACTGCAAAACTGCTAGAACTGATACATGAATTCAGCAAAGTCATAGGATATAAAATCAGTGTCCAGAAATCGGTTGCATTTCTATACAGCGATAATGAAGCAACATAAATAGAAATGAAGGTATCTATCCATTTACAGTTGCACCAAGAACCATAAAATACCTAGGAATAAACATGACCAAAGAGGTAAAAGTTCTGCACTGTGAAAACTATAGAAAATGTGTGAAAGAAATTGGAAGAAGACACAAAGAAATGGAGAAACATTCCATGCTCCTGGATAGGAAGAACACATATTGTTAAAATGTCAATACTACCCAAATCAATCTACACATCCAATGCAATCCCTATCAAAATAGCACCAGCGTTCTCCTCAGAGCTAGAAAACACAATCCCAAAATTTGTATGGAAACACAAAAGACCCTAAATAGCCAAAGCAGTCCTGAAAAAGAAGACCAATGCTGCAGGCATCACGATCCTGGACTTTAGCCTGTACTACAAAGCTGTAATCATCAGGACAGTATGGTATTGGCAAAAACCTAGACACATAGTCAGTGGAATAGAATACAGAACTAAGAAGTGGACTCAAAAATGCATGGCCAACTAGTCTTTGGCAAAGCAGGAAAGAGTCTCCAATGGACAAAAGACAGTCTCTTTAGCAAATGGTGCTGGGAGAACTGGATAGCAACATGCAGATGAATGACACTGGGCCATGTTCTTACACCATATACAAAAATAAACTCAAAGTGGATGAAAGACCTAAATGTGAGACAGGAAACCGTCAAAATCTTAGAGGAGAAAACAGGCATCGATCTCTTTGACCTCAGCCACAGCAACTTCTTACTTTCCATGTCTCCAAAGACAAGGTAAATAAAAGCAAAATGAACTATTGGGACCTCAACAAGATAAAAAGCTTCTGCACTGCAAAGGAAACAATCAACAGAACTAAAAGGCAACCGACAGAATGGGAGAAGATATTTGTAAATGACATATGAGATAAAGGGTTAGGATCCAAAATCTATAAAGAACTTACCATGGTCAACACCTGCACGTTGTTTCTTTCGTAGAAGTAGTCCACTTTCTAAATTGGCAAGTTTACCAACGTAAATCCATTTATGGTATTCTTTTTTTATCTTTTACATGTCAGTAGAATGCAGTAATGACTCTCCCTTCATTCTGATTTTGATCTCTTTTTTCTCTTAGTTTATCTTAATCCATTTTGCTAGGAACGTCAATTTTATGAATCTTTCAAGGAACCAATTCCTGGATTTATAGATTTTCTCTGTTCTATTTTAATACTATGCTAGTTTCTATTTAATTAATTTCTCTTTCCATTATTTCTTTTATTTACTATTTCCATTCTACGATGTTCTTTGTGTTTATTTTGCTTTTCCATCTTTTAGGTTTCTACTAAGCTTACTTCATTTCTGTCATATCTCTTGTCTTATAATACTTCTATTAAAACTATACGTTCTTTCTAAGCACTCTTTAAGCTGTATCCAGTACACACACACACACACACACACACACACACACACACACACCCTTCATTATCTCTGCTTAAAATTTATTTAAAAACCTATTCACTGATATTTCTTCTTTAATCCACGGTAATTCATACTTACGTTGCTTAATTTGTAAATAATTAGGAAACATTGTTATATTGTTCTTATCAATTCCCAGGTGAACTTTGTTATATATATTCTGGATGATTTAAATCTGTGGGACATACGTTTAGGAATTCCCTGAGCTTGCACCAATAGGTTAACAAGGCTTAGGACAGAAGTATCCGAGAATCAGTAAACAGGCAAAAGTGCCTCAGCATAGAACTAAAGCTTTGAGCAGAAAGCTCCTTCCACAGGACGAAAGCGTCCAGAATAGGGAAACAGGGAAATAGACTGCCATAGCAGGGTGAAATTGCCTGGAGCTAATTAACAAACAAACAAACAAACAAACAAACAAACAAAAAAAGTGACTTGTTGACCCTGAGGTAGCATGCTCTATCTGTCTTATCCCTGGGCAAGTTAAGATGAACAGACCCAGTGCCTGGTGCCTGCTGTAAACAGCTATCTGCTCCTTGCCAGGATTTTGTCTTGTATTGAGCCAACCCCCTAACACCATATATCTTCGAAACCCCCTTTCTCTCACACACTTGAGTTAATGATCACTGTTTCATTGTCTCACGTGTTTCATTCTGCACGCCCATCATGTTTGTAAGCCTTCTGATCCAATAAATACGGAGCAAGGATCCTTACTCAGGGCTCTTATCTCTTCCCTGACATTAGCCTCTCTTATATTCAATTCTGCATCTGCTCTCTTGCTGGGCAAGAGAGAACTCCAGACTCAAAGTCTGTGACATCAGTCCATTGAAATGCTTTGCCAATTGTTTTCTGGGCTCCTGTAATGCCCATTTCTGTGAGCATTTCCTGAGCAACCAGAGATACTGGAATCTTCCCACACTCTTTTCTCCCTCACTCCTCCCTTACTAACACAGATGTTATCAACTTGCCTGTGTGCCACTATGTGACAAACTCTTCCTTTTCTGGGGGAAGCTTGCTTTATCTACATTTGAGACAAATTTAAATTAAAAAACCTTTTAAACATTTTTATTTATTTTTGAGAGAGAGACAGAGCATGAGCTTGAGAGGGGCAGAGAGAGAGGAAGACACGGAATCTGAAGCAGGCTCTGAGCTGTCATCACAGAGCCTGACCCAGGGCTTGAACTCACAGACCATGAGATGATCACCTGGGCTGAAGTTGAACGATTAACTGACTGAGCCACCCAGGTGCCCCAATGTTTTATTATTTTTAAGAGAGAGAGAGAGAGGGAGAGAGAGCGAGACCGAATCAAGTGCAGGTTCTGAGCTATCAGCACAGAGCCCAATGCGGGGCTCAAACTCGCAAACCACGAGGTCATGACCTGAGCTGAAGTTGGACGCTTAACTGACTGAGCCACCCAGGAGCCCCAAGACTAGTTTAAATGTCTTGTTCTGAAATTCATCGTCTTCTGGAAGTCAGTTCAGGTGCCAGTGTGCAAAGATGCAGCTTAAAGCTAACTGATATAGCTTTGCCTATTTTGAAAGTCATGCTTTAAAGAAGAGAGTCCTTAACATATTTTATTTCTGCCCATACTGGACATTTCCCTTTTGATGATTCCATCTCAAGCTGTTCTTTTGTGATTTCCCTGCATCCCACCCCCAGAGGGCATGTTTCTGGAAGTCCTGTTGTACATGGTGATTATCCTGCTGGAATCTCTGGAGATGCAGGTGGCATCTCTGGAGATCAAAATTAGAAGAAGGTCCCAATGAATTTAATTAGGAAAGCATCACTCTTGGAGATGTACCAACTGAATGACTCATGCATATGTATTGTAGTCCATCCCCAGATAAAGTGTTTACAGACCTTTGTCTTGACCTCAGAGAGTGTTTGTATCACTGTTCACACAACTGGCTCTTTCACGACGTGAAACAATGGACTTAGAACATAATTAAGTGTGTATATTAAGTTATTCTCCATCATTAAGGGAATCCAAAATTTAACTGTACTTTGTGAAGACAGGTCAGTATAATTGATTGAGAGTGGAATGTTGTCAAGGATATTTCACTATTTTACTTATATTGACATAAAAACCAAACCATATAAAAATCTTTGTTTAAACAAATCACAATTTTCTCTCCCATACAGCTGAACCCTCCCTTTTGTGTAAGCTCACAATGTTGGTGTAACATTCATTTGTTGTTAGGACAAATTCTGCCAACAATGAAGACTTGGGGTCTCTTTTATCCCAGTCAAGATCCAAACTTGATTAGGTTACAGGACTTTGTAGTCATTTTGAAAAATCCAGCAATTAAGAGGTAGCCTTTTTCTGAAAGACTGGAATGAATGGCTTTCTGAGAGCATGGAAAGCCTTGTTTACACGGAAATGGTTCAAGGTCCAGTGATGGTGCGTTTGTTTTCCTGCTTTGTGTGCACAGAGGTGGCACCGGTGTACCAAAGACAAGGGAGAAGGGACTACAACCCAACGTTGAACTGAACGGCTGCTGTCTTAGTATGCAGGTAACCCAGGAAGGGTAATTAGATGTAAGATTGCAGCCTAGGCTTTACATTTTCGATTTTGGTCGTGAGGGAATTCACAGTCCTTTAAAAGTTCCTCTGTGTGGTTCTGATAATCATCCATGTTAGACATTCTTTGTGATTACTAACATATATGAGGATTGACTCAGTTGTGTAATATTCTTTTGGTTATTTTCACATACCAAGATCCAGAATAAATTTTCTTCCTCTAACATCAGTGTTTCTACACATTAGTTTCAGGTGTCACTATTTAGGGATATTTTAATGGGCAGATCCTTGTAAATCTCATGATAGTTTCAACTGATATGTTCTCTGAACATTGCTTGCTAATCTATGAAAGTTTAGAGGATGATGTAGCAACCACACGTCTTGAAAGAGTGATTTTGAAGCGTCCAAGTAACGATTTCATTACCCAAGTGTTACTTCAGTTTCTGTGTTTCTGTTCATAAGTGATTTTCAGCATGAGAGCATACCTGTGTTGGCCAATCCTTTTATTACTTGTTTATATGATTTACTAACTTTGCCATTGATTCATTTGTCCTTTATTTAAATGCTTAGAGTTCTGTGTTCATTTTGACATTAACTCTGTGTATGTCTTCTAACATGTAAGTGTTTTCCCTAAGTGCTTTTATCTATTGATGTTATGATATCCTTTTTAAATCCTTAAGATGTTTTGAAATTGTAAAATACATCAATTTGGGATTTAATTTATTAGTTAAAAGGATTCTTGAATATAGCCAGTCATTTCTTTTATTAACTGGGGAATAAATATAAATCTTGCTTTAGTTTTATATTAAACCTTAGTCCATTAAAAAATGTTATATGTAGAATCTGCTATAGGTACAATTGTACTAACTTCCAGATGGAAAGCTGGTTGCAGCAAATTATTTTTTTTAATATGTTTTTTTCCCACGTATGTCTTTAATTTCTTGTCTCTCTATTGGTCTGCAGATTGCTGAGCTTACTAAGCATGTTTTTTAATCAGCCTTGAATTCTTGGAATTTCTGAGGGTACTGGAAGATAATAAATTGTAATACATATTTGTTGAATTAACGAACAGATTATATTAAGGCTGCAGGCAGTCACTAATAATAATTACATTTGTAACTAATTTTGTCCTGAACTCTGAAATAAGGACATGCAAAAGGACATATGGAACATAGGATCAATGTGACTGAGTTTGTCCTCTTGGGGCTCACTCAGAGCCTCCAAGGTCAGAAAATATTATTTGTTGTGTTCTTGCTCATCTACATTGTGACAATGGTGGGCAACCTCCTCATTGTGGTGACCGTGGTGGTCAGCCCAACCCTGGATTCCCCTATGTATTTCTTTCTTGGTTACTTATCTTTTATGGATGCTGTGTATTCTACTACAGTCACTCCAAATATGATTATAGACTTACTCTGTGAGAAGAAAACCATTTCCTTCCAAGCTTGCATGTCCCAGCTCTTTCTAGGGCACTTGTTTGGTGGTTCAGAGATTTTACTCCTGGTGGCCATGGCCTATGACCGCTATGTGGCCATCTGCAAACCCTTGCATTATTTGACCATCATGAATCAACGAGTGTGTGTTTTGTTGCTGCTGTTGGCCTGGGTTGGAGGTTTTTTGCATGCTGTTGTTCACCTTGTCTTTGTTTACAACCTTCCCTTCTGTGGTCCCAATGTCATTGACCACTTCATCTGTGACATGTACCCATTATTAAAACTTGCCTGCACTGACACTTACATTATTGGCCTCACTGTGGTTGCCAATGATGGGGCAATCTGTGTGGTCATCTTTACAGTGTTGCTCATCTCCTATGGAGTCATTCTGCACTCTCTGAAGCACCTTAGTCAGGAAGGCAGGCGCAAAGCCTTATCCACCTGTGGCTCCCACATTACAGTGGTGGTCCTCTTCTTTGTCCCCTGCATCTTCATGTATGTGAGACCTCCTTCTACCTTACCCATTGATAAATCCTTGACTGTATTTTACACAGTTATCCCACCTATGTTGAACCCCCTAATCTATACTCTGAGAAATGGAGAGATGAAAAATGCCATGGAAAAGCTCTGGACCAGAGGAAGAAAATGAGGCAGAAGAGAAATATATCATCTCTTTTCAGTGAATAGTTGCTCCATCCAGTAAAGAATTATTTATTGATAGTAAGTTCCTCCTCAGGTTTAAAGTTGTGCATGATGAAAAGCATTTAAGATGTAAGTATTTCCAATGGTCAAAATATATTTCTAAACTTTTCATAAGTTCTTAGGAAAGTAGATGTGTAGCTTTTGCATATAAAATGTCACTATTGAAACTATAGGTTTAAGTTCTATGTGATCAGTTATGCTATAGTTAATACTATAAATTTATTTTTGTTAGTGGACATTTTTCACTTTTCGCTCTTTTGTAAGTGTTCACTTTCAGAAATCATAGTGCTCATTACATATTTCAGCAATGGGACATAAACCTTTGGTTCATTCCTCCCATACAAAGACAACCCATATTAATACTTAAAGTATGGATCTTATTTTTATATCAGAAACAATTTTAAGTATATAATTTTGTTCATATTGCTTAACACATTAAGGTTGAGGAGGAATGCTGCTTCCAAGGTTGAATATTAATCATAAGCTAAGTGTAGGAAAAAAATCTGAACAAAAGAGATAGATATAGTAAGTAAGATCTCCTCATATTTCTGAGTGGGGGATCCTATTGTCTCCTGAAGAGAAACAACCTTTTTGGTGTTATATTTTCATAAAAATGATTAATTAATCTTCCCAGATAGCTTAGTATATCTGATAATATCTCTGCCATTTTTCAGTATCCCCATGTCTTTTTTTTTTGCCTGTAGTGTTTCATAGCCTTCTAAAGGGACCTAGGCCCTCCTACATATATAAAATTACCATAATCTATAATCCATGAGATTTACATATACAACACAGAACCTGAGATGAGATATTTTGGGTGATATCTTTGGTGGGAAAGGTGCTGACAATATGGCATGCCATTCTGACCTCTGCTGTTAATGGAATACAGATTGTTAGGTAATAAATAGGCCATAATATATATTGATTTATTTAACCGAGATCTCTTTCATAAGCCTTCCTTTCTCTGAATTAGGCTTCAAAGAAAATATTAATCTGCCTCTACTACAGTAGGAAGCATGTGTCAAAGAAACTCATGGTTCTGCCTCCTTTAGTTACTCTGGATTCAAGAGGTGCCCGGGCTATGGGGGCATGGAGCCTTTTCCCTGGTAAATCACATTGTATGAGAGACTTTGTATCCTGAGTTTATCCCTATTACTATTATGTTAAGATTCCTTATGTCATCTCAAAGACTTCCCAACATAGTGCTTTTCATTAAATAAGATTAAACATTTGATTTTAGCAGGAATTATATAATTAAGTCATCAACTTTTGGATGTTGCTCTAGACTGAATATTTGTGTCCCACCCTCCCCACCCCCCCAAGGTTCAGGGGTTATGTCCTCTATGATATGTGGAATTTGGAAGTGGGGCCTTTGAGAGGTGATTACATCATGAGAGGAGAGCATTCATGAATGAGATTAGTGTCTCTGTAAAAAAAAGACCTAATAGAACTCATGTACCCCTTCTGCCATGTAAAGACAGAATGAAAAGATGGTTAGCTATGAACCAGGAAGTGGGCTCTCACTAGACACAGAACCAGCCAGTGCCTTGATCTTGGACTACCCAGACGCCAGAACTTTGAGAAATAAATGACTGTGGTTGAAGCCACTCAGGCTGTGGTATTGTGTTACAGCAACCCAAATGGATTTAGACATATTTTATGTTATCTCCAACGTGTATTGTTATTTCAAGTGAGGAGATAAAATCTTGGTTGTCTGTGTTCATTGGTCTGTAAGTTCTCTTAAGTCAGGAACAGTGACTTAATTGTCTATGTAGTCTGTATTTGTGTAGTGTGAGGGACATAGAATTTACTCCATGAACTTTGTCTATTACTTACGTTTTTGAAGTCTTGATCTATTGGAGTAAGGATTTTGAGTCTTTTCTTCATTAAATATATATATTTGCTATAGATATTTAGTCTTCTTTGATATTTTCTACAAATATGTTGCTTTGGTAGCATTATGTGTGTTTGCTATAAAGACATTATATTGTATTATTCTTTTACTTTTTGATTTCTTCTATCCCATCACTCTTGGAAAATTTCATATACATCTTTTTCAGTGAGTTTATACATTTTAACATCTTTCTAAAAAATAACTCTGGAAAAAGTTTTTTTCAAGATTACTACCTTTTTTTTAAAGTAGGCTCCACCCCCAGTGTGGAGCTCAATGCAGGGCTTAAACTCAAGACCCTGAGGTCAAGACCTGAGCTAAGATCAAGAGTTGAACACTCAACGAACTGACCCACCCAAGGGCTCAGAAAATCTTTCTTTTAAAATTATCCACCATTTGTTTCTATTTGTGATGAGACATATCTAATCTTGTTTTCCTCAAACAGGATATGTAATCTGCCAATGTTATTATTAATTTCAGTAATAATTTCAATTTCTGTATGTAATATGTCAAACTTTATACAAATAGCAGGTTTGATTTGGGGCCATTTCCCCTCCTCTGCTGTTGTGTCCTCCACCTCCTCCCCCTTTTTCTCTGGTGTCATTGCCTACCACCAACATCCTTGTCAGTAGTCAAGGATTTTCATGTGTTTTATACCTCATGGGGATAATTGCTCTTAAATACTCCCCCTTTTCAAGTTTCTTGCAATTTCTAGATATTTATTTGTCCTGATACACTTTAGGATTATTTTTTTTAAGTCTGAAAGCTTCCCATAATGATATATTTAAAATTTTATGACCCTCCACATTGATTATGAGGAAAGTGGATGTTTTTTTTTTTTAAACATTTTTTTTCAATGTTTATTTATTTTTGGGACAGAGAGAGACAGAGCATGAACGGGGGAGGGGCAGAGAGAGAGGGAGACACAGAATCGGAAACAGGCTCTAGGCTCTGAGCCATCAGCCCAGAGCCTGACGCGGGACTCGAACTCCCGGACCGCGAGATCGTGACCTGGCTGAAGTCGGACGTTTAACCGACTGTGCCACCCAGGCGCCCCATGGAAAGTGGATGTTTTAATATCTTGTTTTCCCACCCAGAATGAGACATGTATTATGAAGGCTTGATCAATGTCTCAATAACAATTTGTAATCATCTCGATAGAGCATACAGGAATCTTGCCTTTTGGTTTTCTTATTTAAAAAGTGGCTTGTCTATTTACCTTTGATTTGCATTTTCAAAGAGCTGACTGGAAAGGGCTTAGTGTCTTTTGCTGGCATGAATTATAGCACAGTCCTCAAAGGCATTGTTGTTTGTTTGTATGCAATGTTGATAGGCCTACATTTAATTTTTTTTTTTTTTTAACGTTTATTTTATTTTTGGGACAGAGAGAGACAGAGCATGAACGGGGGAGGGGCAGAGAGAGAGGGAGACACAGAATCAGAAACAGGCTCCAGGCTCTGAGCCATCAGCCCAGAGCCCGATGTGGGGCTCGAACTCACGGACCGCGAGATCGTGACCTGGCTGAAGTCGGAGCTTAACCGACTGTGCCACCCAGGCGCCCCATGGAAAGTGGATGTTTTAATATCTTGTTTTCCCACCCAGAATGAGACATGTATTATGAAGGCTTGATCAATGTCTCAATAACAATTTGTAATCATCTCGATAGAGCATACAGGAATCTTGTCTTTTGGTTTTCTTATTTAAAAAGTGGCTTGTCTATTTACCTTTGATTTGCATTTTCAAAGAGCTGACTGGAAAGGGCTTAGTGTCTTTTGCTGGCATGAATTATAGCACAGTCCTCAAAGGCATTGTTGTTTGTTTGTATGCAATGTTGATAGGCCTACATTTGACAATAAAAGTATATATTCAACCACAGAGATCTGTATCTGACCTCATGTAGGTACATATTCAATGATATGTAGGCCGTATCCAGCTTCATATGTGTGTCTGTATGTGAACACACAGAGGTCTGTATCTGACAGCACATGGATCAGTATCTGACTACACATATGAATGCATACGTGTATATATACTTATTTGATCTGATCACACACAGGCCTGTATCTGTCTACACACAGAGCTATATCTTGCCATACACATGTCTGAATCTAGCACGTATGAATTTTGGCAGGACTTGACTGAACAATACTTCTGTTGCATGTGGCATGGACTGAGGTCCCTCGCTGGTATTCAGTGGATAGATGGGCTTTCAGCGAGTATTTAGGGTGACTTTACTCATCTGAGTGGTGCCTTGGCAGGGATAGCTAGACGACCAGGCTCTTCTGGCCCCTTCTTCTTCTCCATTTGGCCTGTCTCTCCAGTGAGTTTTTCAGATTTGTAAAAAGATAGTTCAGGACTTTTGGAGGGAGGACACAGAACGTCTTAAGCCAGTTAAGATCTCATCCCATCCTTGATGTTCAGGATCTCAAGTTCTAGATCCAGACTGCATCTGACCAAATGAAAAGGCAACCTATGGAATGGGGGAAAATATTTGCAAGTCTTATACCTCACAGGGGTTAATATCCAAAATGTATGAGGAACTTATACAACCAATAGGAAAAACAAAACAAAACAAAACTGATTAAAAACTAGGCAATGGATCTGAATAGACATTTTCCAAAGAAGACATAACAAATGACCAATAGGAACATGGAAGCGTGCTCAACATTATTAATCATTATGGAAATGCAATTCAAAATGTATGGAGATTCCTCAAAAAGTGAAATAGAACTACCATAATATCCAGAAATTCCACTTCTGTGCATATATCCAAGATATGAAATCAGAATCTTGAGGAGATATCTTCACTCTCATGTTTGTGGCAGTATTTTCACAATAGTCAAGACATGGAAACAATCTAAGCATCCATTGATGGATGAATGGAAAAAGAACAGTGGTATATACATACAAGAGAATATATTAAGGTATAAAAGAGAAGAAAATCCTGCCAATTGCAACACTATGATAGACTTTGAAGGCATTATGCTAAGTGAAATAAGTGACACAGAGAAAGACAGATACTCTATCATCTCATTTATATGTGGTATTGAAAACCCCAATTTGTAGAAGGCAAGAGAATGGTGGTTTCCAGGGCCTGGCGGGTGGGGGAAATTTGTCAAAGTTAGTTAAAGGGTACACGTTTCTAGTTATAAGTTGGATAAGTTTTGGGGAGCTTATGTATAGCAGGGTACAGTAGTTAATAATGTATTATATAGAAATAGTTGCTGATCGAGTGAATCTTAAATGTGCTCATCCCCCACAAAAATTACAGTTATGTGAGGTGACATATGTGTTAACTACCCTTATTGTGGTAATCATTTTGCAATATATGTATATGTCAGATCAACATGTTGTACACCTTAAACTTACACAGGTTGTATATCAGTTGTATCGAATAACCCTGTAAAAACACAAGTAAATAAAATTAGACTTTGTGAATTGAAAAAAGAAAGTCTAAGAACTAGAGACTTGCTCTTTCTTCCCTGTGTCCTGCATACGTTTTGGAGGTGGACAACCTAGTTAAGAGAATTTATGAGACACACCTTAAATCTTTCCGAAGTCTCACTAGGGTCTTACATCTACAACACTGAGATGATTTTTCTTCTGGTGCCATTTCTTACTCTGAGAGCTTTTTTGCTCTTTGGAGATGCTATGGATGAGAACCAGCTTTATACCAGAACCCAGCAGGTCTTGAATCCTTACATGTTTCTTCTGAATTCTGCTTGAGAACTTGATAACAGTCATGCTTTTAACTCACCTCTCTATCTCTTTTTTTGAGGTTAATTTATTGATTTTGAGAGAGACAGAGACACCATGAGTTGGGGAGGGGCAGAGAGAGAGGGAGAGAGAGAATTCCAAGACCCAACATGGGGCTCAAGTTCACAAAACCACAAGATCATGACCTGAGCTGAAACCAAGAGTCAGATTCTCAACTGACAGCCACCTAGGCACCCCTCACCTCTCTTTACCCATCCTTCAACATATCATACACTGCTGAGGAACCAGCTGGCATATTCAGTATTATACTTGGAAATCACAGTCAAATCCACCTGCTCCCCCACCTGTTCCTATTTTCCACACTACTACAGGGGAGGGTATTACCAAACTTTGCTAGCACTTGGTAACATGAATCACTTTCTCTTCAGCCTCCAAGCACAGTCCACCCTGTCCTTCAACAAAGCTTTACCTACAGATGCCTCGAAGCCCTTACAGCTCCAGCAACTCCTGGGGCCAGGGTCAATGCCATATACTTTACATTTCTGTTATGGAAGCACCACAGTTCCAGCTTCCACTCTTTGCTCTGGTTATCTTTTGCTACATGGCATAAGACTTTGAAATGTTGTGACTTAAAGCCACAACCATTTAAATTTGCCTCACAATCTTGTGGACCAGCAATTCTGGCAGAGGTTAGCTGGGTATTTTTTCTGCTTCATGTGGCATGGACTGGAGTCCCTCTGTGGTATTCAACAGATAACTGAGGGGTCTACAGGATTCAGGGCAGCTTCATTCCTATTCAAAGTGGCTTGGAAATGGTGACTGGAAAGAACCCACCGGTCCCTCTCCCTATCCAGTTAAATGTAGGACCACAGTCAGGATAGTCAGACTTTTAAAATTTAAGTATAAGTTGGTTAGCACATAGTGTAATAGTTTCAGGAGTAGAATTTAGTGATACATCACTTACATATGACACCCAGTGTTCATCCCAACAAGTGCCCTCCTTAATGCTCATCACCCATTTAGCCCATCTCTCCACCCACCTCCCCTCCAGCGACCCTCACTTTGTTCTCTGTATTGAAGAGTATCTTATGGTTCGCCCCCTCTCCATTTGTATCTTATTTTCCCTTCCCTTCACCTATGTTCATCTGCTTTGTTTCTTAAATCCCACATCTGAGTGAAATCATGTGATATTTGTCTTTCTCTGACTGACTTATTTTGCTTAGCATAATACACTAGTTCCCACCACATTGCTGCAAATAGTAAGGTTTCATTCTTTTTGATCACCGAGTAATATTCCATTATATCTATATCTATATCTATATCTATATCTATATCTATATCTATATCTATATCTATATCTATGCCACATCTTCTTTATTGAGCAGTTGATGGACATTTGGGCTCTTTCCATAATTTCGATACTTTTAGAAACATTGGAGTGCATGTGAACCTTCGAATCAGTATTTTTGTATCCTTTGGATAAATACTTAGTAGTGCAATTTGCTGGGTTGTAGTGGAGTTCTATTTTTAATTTTTTGAGGAACCTCTATACTGTTTTCAAATTGTTGCACGATTTTGCATTCCCAACAACAGTGCAAAAGTGTTCCCCTTTCTCCGCATTCTCACCAACATCTTTTGTTTCCTAAGTTGTTAATTTTAACCATTTTGACAGGTGTGAGGTGGTATCTCTTTGTGGTTTTGGTTTGTATTTCTCTGATGATGAGTGACGTTAAACATCTTTTCATGTGTCTATTAGCCATCTGGATATCTTCTTTGGAAAAGTGTCTATTCGTGTCTTCTGCCCATTTCTTCACTGGATTATTTGTATTGGGTGTTGAGTTGGGTAAGTTCTTTATAGATTTTGGATACTAACCTTTTATCTGATGTGTCAGTTGTAAAAATCTTCTCCAATTCTGTCAGTTGCCTTTTAGTGTTGATTGTTCCCTTTGCTGTGCAGAAGCTTTTTATCTTGATGAGGTCCCAATAGTTCATTTTTGCTTTTGTTTCCCTTACTCCCAGAGACACGTCATTAAGTTGTTGCTGCAGCTGAGGTCAAAGAGTTCAATGCCATTTTTTTCTTCTAGGCTTTTGATGGCTTCCTGTCTTATTATCAGTGTTTCACCAATTTTGAGTTTATTTTTGTGTATGACATTAGAAAGTGGTCCAGGTTCATTCTTCTGCGTGTCGCTGGCCAGTTTTGCCCACACCATTTGCTGAAGGGACTGTTTTTTCTCCATTGGATATTCTTCCCTGCTTTGTCAAAGATTAGTTGGCCATACATTTGTGGGTCCATTTCTGGGTTCTCTATTCTGTTCCATTGATCTAAATGTGTGTTTTTGTGCCAGTACCATACTGTCTTGATGATTACAGCTTTGTAATACAGGCTAAAGTCTGGGATTGTGATGCCTCCAGCTTTGGTTTTCTTTTTCAGGATTGCTTTGGCAATTAGGGGTCTTTTCTAGTTTCATAAAATTTTAAGATTATTTGTTCTAGCTCTTGAACAATCCTGGTGTTATTTGGAAAGGGATTGCATTGAATATGTAGTTTGTTTTGGATAATATCGACATTAAAAAATATTTGCTCTTCCAACCCATGAGCATGGAATATTTTTCCTTTGTGTGTGTGTGTGTGTGTGTGTGTGTGTGTGTGTGTGTGTGCGTGCATGTGTATGTGCATGTGTCTTCTTCAATGTCTTTCATTAGCTTTCTATAGTTTTCAGTGTATCGATTTTTCACCTCTTTGGTTAGGTTTATTCCTAGGTATTATGTGGGGTTTGGTGCAATCATAAATGGGATCAGTTCCTTGATTTCTCTTTCTGTTGTTTCGTATTGAAGAAATGATGCAACCGATTTCTGGACATTGATTTTATATCCTGCAACTTTGCTGAATTCATGTGTCAGTTCTAGTAGTTTCTTGGTGAAATCTTTTTTGGGATTTCCACACATAATATCATGTCATCTGCAAAGAGTGGAAGTTTGACTTCCTCCTTGCTGATTTAGGTACATTTTAGTTCTTTGTGGGGTCCGATTGCTGAGGCTAGGACATCCAACGTTATGTTAAATAGCAGGGGTGAGAGTGGACATCCTTGTTCTGTTCCTGACCTTAGGGGTAAATCTCTCAGTTTTTCCCCATTGAGGATATTTGCAGTGGTCTTTCATATATGGCTTTTATGATCTTGAGGTATGATCCTTGTATCTTTACTTTCTTGAGGGTTTTTTTCAAGAGATGCCAAATTTTGTCAAATGTTTTTTCGGCATCTATTGAGAGGATCGTGTGGCTATTATTCTTTCTTTTATTAATGTGATGTATCACATTGATTTGTGGATATTGAACCAGCCTTGCATCCCAGGAATAAATCCCACTCGATCCTGGTGAATAATTCTTTGAATGTATTGTTGGATTCGGTTTGCTAGTATCTTGTTGAGAAGTTTTGCATCCATGTTCATCAGAGAAATTGGTCTGTAGTTCTCCTTTTTAGTGGGGTCTTTGCCTGGTTTTGGAATCAAGGTAATGCTGGCCTTGTAGAATGAGTTTGGAAGTTTTCCTACCATTTCTATATTTTGAAATAGATATTCAAAAGAATAGGTGTTAAGAGTTCTTTAAATGTTTGGTAGAATTCCCCTGGGAAGCCATCCATCCCTGGCCTCTGGTTTGTTGGGAGATTTTTGATAACTGATTCAATTTCTTTACTGGTTATGGGTGTGTTGAAATTTTCTATTTCTTCCTGTTTCAGTTTTGGTAGTTTATATGTTTCTAGGAATGTATCCATTTCTTTCAGATTTCCCATGTTTTGGTGGTATGTAATTTCTCTTAATATTCACCTATTACTTTTTGTGTTTCTGAAGTGTTGGTTGTGATCTCTCCTCTTTAATTCATGATTTTATTTATTTGCGTCCTTTCCTTTTCTTTTTGATCAATGTGGCTAGGGTTTTATCAATTTTGTTATTCTCTCAAAGAATGAGCTCCTGGTTTCATTGATCTGTTCTACTGTTTTTTTTATGTTGTTTGTTTTGTTGTGTTTTGTTTTATTTCCACATCACCGATTTCTGGTCTATTCTTTCTTATTCTGTCTTCTGCTTGCTTGGGGCTTTATTTGCTGTTCTTTGTACAGCTCTTTTAGGTGTAAGGTTAGGTTGTGTTATTGAGATCTTTCTTCCTTTTTTTAAGAAGGCCTGGAGTAATATATATTTCCCTCTTGAGACCACCTTTGCTGCATCCCAGAGATTTTAGGCTGTCGTGCTTTCATTTTCATTGCATTCCATGTAATTTTTAATTTCCTCTTTAGTGTCTTGGCTAACCCATTCATTCTTCTTTTTCTAAATGTTTTTTAAATTTTTTAACGTTTATTCATTGTTTGAAAGACAGAGTTACACAAAGCGTGAGTGGGGGAGGGGCAGAGAGAAAGGGAAACACAGATTCTGAAGCAGGCTCCAGGCTCTGAGCTGTCAGTCCAGAGCCTGACGTGGGGCTCGAACTCACAAACCACGAGATCATGACCTGGGCTGAAGTCGGACGCTTAATCGACTAGCCACCCAGGCGCCTCCCCATTCATTCTTTAGTATGATGTTCTTTAATCTCTGAGTATTCATGGTCTTTCCAGTTTTTTCTCCTAGTTGTTTTTGAGTTTCATAGTGTGGTCTGAAAATATGCAACATATGATCTCAATTGTTTTGTACTTCTTGAGGGCTAATTTTTGACCCAGAATATAATCTATTCTGGAGAATGTTCCATGTGTACACTTGAGAAGAATGTGTATTCTGATTTAGATTGAAATATTCTGAATATATCTGTTAAGTCCATGTGGTTCAGTGTGTCATTGAAAGCCATTGTTTCCTTGTTGGTTTTCTGCTTAGCTGATGAGCAATGGCCATTGCTCTAAATTGGATGCTTGGAGTGTCCTACTATTATGGTATTATTATCAGTGAGTTTATGTTTGTGATTAATTTGTACACATATTTTTTGGGTTCTACATTGGGGGTGTAAATATTTACAATTGTTAGATTTTCTTGGTGGATAGACCTCTTAACTACAATGAAGTCTCTTGCTAATCTCTTGTTACAATCTTTATTTTAAAATCTAGTTGGTCTGTTATAAGTATGACTACACCAGCTGTATTTTGATGACCATTAGCATGATAGATGATTCTCCATCCCCTTACCTTTCATCTGTAGGTGCCTTTAGGTCTAAAATGAGTCTGTTATAAGCAGCATGCAGATGGGTCTTATTTTCTTGTCCATTTTGATACCCTGTGTCTTTTAAATGGAGCATTTAGTCCATTGACATTTGTAGTGAGTACAGAAATATATGAATTTAGCACCATTGTGTTTCCTGTTGAGTTGGTTTTTCTGGTGGTGTTCTCTGGTCCTTTCTAATCTTTTTTTGCTTTTGGTCTTTTTTTGTTTTATTGTGCCCTTTCTCTACTCAAAGTGACCCCCTTATCCTTTCTTGCAGGGCTGGTTTAGTGGTCACAAACTCCTTTAGTTTTTGTTTGTCTGGGAAACTCTTTATCTCTCCTATTTTGAATGACAGCCTTGCTGGATAAAGAATTCTTGGCTGCATATTTTTCTGATTCAGCACGTAGAATATATCCTGCCACTCCTTTCTGGCTTGCCAAATTTCTGTGGGTAGGTCTGCTGCAAACCTGATCTGTCTTCCCTTATAGGTTAAGGACTTGTTTTCCCTTGCTGCTTTCATGATTGTTTCCTTGCCTGAGTATTTTGTGAATTTGACTCTGATATGCCTTAATGATAGTCGTAGTTTTTTTTTCTTTTTTTTAATCTAATGGGAGTTTTGTGCTTCTGGATTTTGAATCTCTGTCCTTCCCCAGATTAGGAAGTTTTCCACTGTAATTTGCTCCCATATGCCTTCTGCCCCCTTTTCTCTCTCACTTCACCTTCTGGTACACTTACGATTTGGATGTTATTCATTTTTTAATAAGTCACTGAGTTCTTTAAGTTTTGTACCATGATCTTTTGCCTTTGTTCCCTTCTGTTTTTTCTGCTTCATTATTCTCCATATTTTTATCTTATGTATCACTGATTCGCTGCTCTGCTTCTTCCATTCTTGCCATTGTGGCATCCATTCAAGATTGCATCTCAGTTATAGCGTTTTGAATTTCATCCTGACTAGATTCTATTTCTTTTATGTCTGCAGAGAGGGATTTCTATGCTTTTTTCAACCCCAAGTAGTATACTTATTATCATGATTCTAAATTCCGGTTCAGAAATATTTTTTATATCTGTGTTGATGAAGCTCCTAGCTGTCATTTCTTCCTGTGCTTTGTTTTGGGGTGCATTCTTTCATTTTGTTATTTTGGAGGGAGGGAAAAATTAATAAACTAAAAATAAAAAATAAAAAATTAGAAACAAAACAAAATTCAAATAAAGAAAGCTAGATCCTAGGCGTCTTTTTGTTTGCTTGTTGAGGGCAGGTCGATACAACAGAGAAAAAATGGAAAGAGAAGAAAAAAAGTAAGAAAAAATTTAAAATTAAAAAATTGTATCATAAATATATCATAAAATATAAATACGAAATAAAGAAAAATGGGATAAACTATTTTAAAAAATAAAAAACCTCTTTTATTTATCTATCCACAAATGAAGAAAAGATAGAAAAAAAAGAAACCAGTTTAAGCAAAAACAGAAGCAAAGAAAATGAATAAATGAAGTAGCAAACAGAATGAAACTGTGATGAAGTTACATCCAGTTTTCCCTTGAACTGAAATTATGAAGCTCTCTATAGTCCATACACTAAACAGGTGGTGTCCTTGTGCTGATTCTAGGAGATGTGCTTGGAGGGCACAGTTGGGTGGGGCTTGGTGTGATGTCTCCATTCTCCACTAGGTGGCGCTGCTTAGCTTACCAGGGTAGATAAGTGTGGCATGTTTGTGCACCTACATGGGAGAGGTAGAAAATGCTTCAGCAAACTCCCTAGTTTCTGGCACAGGAACTTCGTGCTCTCACTGGCCTCTAATCAAGCACCCCTCATTTGTCTCACTCTGTCCACTCCCTGCCTCTACAATGTCATCGTCCAAGCTGTATGTCTGCCAGGTGGTACCTCCCTGCAGAGTTTTATCACTGTCTGGTGACTCTGTCCAAATATCAGCAAACATGGCTGCACTCCAGGGTCAGCTGGGAACTTTGCCTATGGGGAGCCTGTATTGCCTTTACAAAAAGCATTCCAAGTACTCCAAGCAAGGGAGTTTCATGTTCCTTGCCTTTATTATTAAAACAATTTTAAGTATTGCATAGTTTTCTGAATCTTACTTTTTTAAATTAAGTTTTTAATTTTAATTCCAGTATCGTTAAGAGACAATGTTATATTAGTTTCAGGTGTTCAAGATACTGATTCAATGTTTCTATATATTACTCAGTGGTCATCATGAGAAGAGTACTCTTTAATCCCCATTACCTGTTTCACCTATCCTCCTGCCCACCTCTGGTAAACAACAGTTTGTTCCTATAGTTAAGAGTCTGTTTCTTGGTTCTGCTCACTCTCTTTTTCCTTTGCTCATTTATTTTGTTTCTTAAATTCCACATATGAGTGAAATCATATGGTATTTCTCTTTCTCTGACTGAGTTACTTTACTTAGCATTTTACTCTCTAGATCCATCTATATTATTGCAAATGGCGAGATTTCTTTCTTTTTATGGCTGATTAATATTCCATCATGCATATGTATGTACACACACACACACACACACACACACGCACACCTACACTACTTGTTTATCCATTCATTTATTGATGGACACTTGGGCTGCTTCCACTATTTGGCTATTGTAAATAATGCTGCAATAAACATAGGAGTGCATGTATCCCTTTGAATTAGTGTTTCTGTATTTTGGGGTAAATACCCAGTAGTGTGATTCCTGGATTATAGGGTAGTCCTATTTTTAACATTTTGAGAAGAACCTTTTGTTTTCCATTGAGACTGCACCAGTTTGCATTCCCACCAACAATGCATGAGGCTACCCATTTCACCACATCCTCGCCAACACTTTCTGTTTCTTGTGTTTCTGATTTTAGCCATTTTGACAGGCATGAGGTGATATCTTGTCGTGGTTTTGATTTGTGTTTCCTTGATGACGAGGGATGTTGAGCATCTTTTCATGTGTCTGCTAGCCATCTGGATGTTTCTTTGGAAAAATGTCGATTCATGTCTTTTCCCCATTTTGTAACTGGGTTATTTGTTTTTTGGGTGTAGAGTTTTAGAAGTTCTTTATGGATTTTGCATACTAACTGATATGTTATTTGCAAATATCTTCTCCCATTCTGTAGGTTGCCTTTTGGTTTTGTTGATTGTTTCCATGACTGTGCAGAAGCTTTTTATCTTGATAAAGTCCTAATAGTTCATGTTTGCTTTTGTTTCCCGTGCCTTCGGTGACATGACTAGTAGGAAGTTGTTGTGGCTGAGGTCAAACAGGTTGTTGACTCTGTTCCCATCTAGCATTTTGATGGTTTCCTATCTCACATAGGTCTTTCATCCGTTTTGAATTCAGTTTTGTGTGTGGTGTAAGAAGGTGGTCCAGGTTCATTCTTCTTGTTGCCTTCCAGTTTTTCCAACACCATTTTTTGAAGAGACTGTCCTTTTCCCATTGGCTATTCTTCCCTGCTTTGTCAAAGACTAGTTGACCATATAGTTGTGGGTCCATTTCTGGGTTTTCTACTCTGTTCCATTGATATATATATCTATTTTTGTAGCAGTCCCATACTGTCTTGATGACTACAGCTCTTTAGTATAGCCTGAATTCTGGAATTGTAATGTCTCCAGTTTTGTTTTACTTTTTCAAGATTTCTTTGGCTACTTAGGGTCTTTTGTGATCCCATACAAATTTTAGGATTGTCTGTTTTAGCTCTGTAAAACATGCTGGTGTTATTTTGATAGGGATTGCATTAAAGGTGTGGATTGCTTTGGGTAATATAGACATTTTAACACTGTTCTTCCAACCCATAACCATGGGATGCTTTTGCATTTTTTTGTGTCCTCTTCAATTTCTTTCATCAGTGTTCTATAGTTTTCAGAGTATAGATCTTTTATTTTTTAATGATTATTTACTTTGAGATAGAGAATAAGAGATAGAGATAGAGATGGAGATGGATGGAGATGGAGATGGAGGGAGGGAGGGAGGGAGGGAGAGAGAGAGAGAGCGAGAGAGAGAGAGTGCAAACAAACACTGGGGAGGGGCAGAGATAGGGAATCCCAAGCAGGATCTATGTTGTTAGTGCAGAGCCTGAGGGTGTACTTGATCCCACAAGCTGTTTGATCAGGACCTAAGCCAAAATCAAGAGTCAGATGCTTAGCCAATTGAGCCATCCCAGCACCCCCAGAGTATAGCACTTTCACCTCTTTACTTGGGTTTAGTCATAGGTATCGTATTATTTTTGGTCCACTTGTAAATGGGATTGATTCCTTGATTTCCTTTTCTGCTGCTCCACTATTGGTGTATATAAATGCAACACATTTCTGCAGGTTGATGTTATATCCTGCGACTCTCGTGAATTCATGTATTAGTTCTCGTGATTTTTTGGTGCACTTTGGGTTTTCCGCATAGAAACCTTATGTAGAAAATAGTGTCATCTGCATGTTGTCTGCAAATGATGAAATTTTGACTTCTTCCTTGCTGATTGGATGTTTTTTGTTACTTTTTATGTCTTATTGTTGAGGCTAAGACTTCCAGTACTATCTTAAATACTAATGGAGAGAGTGGATATTCTTGGCTTATTCCTGACCATTGGGAAAAGACTGTCAGTTTTTCCCCATTGAGGATGATGATAGCTGTGAGTCTTTAGCATATGGCCTTTATGATGTTGAGGTGTGTTCCATCTAACCCTACTTTGTTAATGGCTTTTACCAAGAATAGATGTTGTATTTTGTCAAATATTTTTTCTGCATCTATTGACTAGATCATATGGTTCTTATCCTTCCTTTTATTATCATGTTGATTGATTTGTGAATATTGAAAGAACCCTGAATCTGAGGAATACATCCCATTTGATTTTGGGAAATAATTTCTTTAATGTACTCGTGTATTAAATTTGCTAGTATCTTGTTGAGAATTTTGGCATCCATGTTCATCAGGGATATTGACTTATAATTCTCCCTTTTAGTGGGGTCTTTATCTGGTTTTGGAATCAAGGTAATGCTGGCCTCAAAAAATGTTTTGGGTATTTTTCTTATATTTATATTTGTTGGAACAGTTTGAGAAGGTATTAACTCTTCTTAAATATGTGGTGGAATTCTTCTGGGAAGCCATCTGGCCCAGGCATCTTTTTTGGGAATGATTTTGATTGCTGAACCCATTTATTTGTTGGTTATAGGTCTGTTCACATTTTCTGTTTCTCTCTGTTTCAGTTTTGGTAGTTTGTGAGTTTTTCGGAAGATGTCCATTTCTTTCAGATTTCCCAGTTTCTTGGCACATAATTTTTCGTAGTATTCTCTTCTAATTGTTTGTATTTCTGTGGTATTGATTGTGATCTCTCCTCTTTCATTCATGATTTTGTCTATTTGGGACCTTCCTCTTTTATTGATGAGAAGTATGGCTAGGGACTTATCAATTTTTTTTAATTCCCTCTAAGAACCAGCTCTTAGCTTTGTTGATATGTTTTACTGTTTTGTCATTGTTGTTTTTGCTATATCATTTGTTTCTAGTCTAATTATTATTTCCCTTCTTCTGCTATCTTTAGGCTTTATTTGCTGTTCCTTTTCGATCTCCTTTAGGTGTAAGGTTATGTTGTATATTTGGAACCTTTATTGCTTCTTGAGAGAGGCCTGAATTGTAATGTACATCCCTCTTAAGACTTCCCTGGCTGTGTCCCAAAATTTTGGACTGTCATATTTTCATCTGCATTTGTTTTCATGTATTTTTAATTTCTTCTTTAATTTCCTGGTTAACCATTCATTCTTTAGCAGGATGTTCTTTAACCTCCATTGTCCTGAGGTCTTTCCATATATTTTCTTATGGCTGACCTCAAATTTTATAGCATCCTTTGCTCATTTTTAATCAATATGGTGTTTTGATGTGTGTATTTTTGAGATGAATAAATTTGTTATGTATTCTGGATTTTAACACCTTATCAGCTATAAAATTTGTCAATATTTTCTCTCATCTGTGAGTTGTCTTTTTTCCATTAATAGTGTCCTTTCATGTACAGAAGTTCTTAAATTTGATAAAGTAATTTATATATTTTTTCTTTTCTTGCCTGTGGTTTTAGTGTAATATGAGTGTCAATGAGCTGCAGGGCTCATTCGATATTTGTAAATCTATCAATGTGATACATGACATTAATAGAAGAAAGGATAGGAACCACATGATCCTGTCAATAGACTCAGAAAAAGCAGTTGACAAAATACAGGATCTCTTCTAAATAAGAGCCCTCAAGAAAGTCGGGACAGAAAGAACATACCTTAACATCATAAAAGCCACATATGAAAGGCCCACAGCTAATATCATCGTCACAGGGGGAAAAACTGAGAGCTTTCCCCCTGAGATCAGGAACATAACACGGATGTCAAGTCTCACTGCTGTTGTTTAACATAGTATTGGAAGTCCTAGTATCAGAAGACAACAAAATGAAATAAAAGGCATCCAAAGTGGGCAAGAAGAAGTCAAACTTTCACTTTTCACAGATGACATAATACTCTACATGGAAACCCCAAAAGTCCCCACTGCAAAACTGCTAGAACTGATACATGAATTCAGCAAAGTCATAGGATATAAAATCAGTGTCCAGAAATCGGTTGCATTTCTATACAGCGATAATGAAGCAACATAAATAGAAATGAAGGTATCTATCCATTTACAGTTGCACCAAGAACCATAAAATACCTAGGAATAAACATGACCAAAGAGGTAAAAGTTCTGCACTGTGAAAACTATAGAAAATGTGTGAAAGAAATTGGAAGAAGACACAAAGAAATGGAGAAACATTCCATGCTCCTGGATAGGAAGAACACATATTGTTAAAATGTCAATACTACCCAAATCAATCTACACATCCAATGCAATCCCTATCAAAATAGCACCAGCGTTCTCCTCAGAGCTAGAAAACACAATCCCAAAATTTGTATGGAAACACAAAAGACCCTAAATAGCCAAAGCAGTCCTGAAAAAGAAGACCAATGCTGCAGGCATCACGATCCTGGACTTTAGCCTGTACTACAAAGCTGTAATCATCAGGACAGTATGGTATTGGCAAAAACCTAGACACATAGTCAGTGGAATAGAATACAGAACTAAGAAGTGGACTCAAAAATGCATGGCCAACTAGTCTTTGGCAAAGCAGGAAAGAGTCTCCAATGGACAAAAGACAGTCTCTTTAGCAAATGGTGCTGGGAGAACTGGATAGCAACATGCAGATGAATGACACTGGGCCATGTTCTTACACCATATACAAAAATAAACTCAAAGTGGATGAAAGACCTAAATGTGAGACAGGAAACCGTCAAAATCTTAGAGGAGAAAACAGGCATCGATCTCTTTGACCTCAGCCACAGCAACTTCTTACTTTCCATGTCTCCAAAGACAAGGTAAATAAAAGCAAAATGAACTATTGGGACCTCAACAAGATAAAAAGCTTCTGCACTGCAAAGGAAACAATCAACAGAACTAAAAGGCAACCGACAGAATGGGAGAAGATATTTGTAAATGACATATGAGATAAAGGGTTAGGATCCAAAATCTATAAAGAACTTACCATGGTCAACACCTGCACGTTGTTTCTTTCGTAGAAGTAGTCCACTTTCTAAATTGGCAAGTTTACCAACGTAAATCCATTTATGGTATTCTTTTTTTATCTTTTACATGTCAGTAGAATGCAGTAATGACTCTCCCTTCATTCTGATTTTGATCTCTTTTTTCTCTTAGTTTATCTTAATCCATTTTGCTAGGAACGTCAATTTTATGAATCTTTCAAGGAACCAATTCCTGGATTTATAGATTTTCTCTGTTCTATTTTAATACTATGCTAGTTTCTATTTAATTAATTTCTCTTTCCATTATTTCTTTTATTTACTATTTCCATTCTACGATGTTCTTTGTGTTTATTTTGCTTTTCCATCTTTTAGGTTTCTACTAAGCTTACTTCATTTCTGTCATATCTCTTGTCTTATAATACTTCTATTAAAACTATACGTTCTTTCTAAGCACTCTTTAAGCTGTATCCAGTACACACACACACACACACACACACACACACACACACACACCCTTCATTATCTCTGCTTAAAATTTATTTAAAAACCTATTCACTGATATTTCTTCTTTAATCCACGGTAATTCATACTTACGTTGCTTAATTTGTAAATAATTAGGAAACATTGTTATATTGTTCTTATCAATTCCCAGGTGAACTTTGTTATATATATTCTGGATGATTTAAATCTGTGGGACATACGTTTAGGAATTCCCTGAGCTTGCACCAATAGGTTAACAAGGCTTAGGACAGAAGTATCCGAGAATCAGTAAACAGGCAAAAGTGCCTCAGCATAGAACTAAAGCTTTGAGCAGAAAGCTCCTTCCACAGGACGAAAGCGTCCAGAATAGGGAAACAGGGAAATAGACTGCCATAGCAGGGTGAAATTGCCTGGAGCTAATTAACAAACAAACAAACAAACAAACAAACAAAAAAAGTGACTTGTTGACCCTGAGGTAGCATGCTCTATCTGTCTTATCCCTGGGCAAGTTAAGATGAACAGACCCAGTGCCTGGTGCCTGCTGTAAACAGCTATCTGCTCCTTGCCAGGATTTTGTCTTGTATTGAGCCAACCCCCTAACACCATATATCTTCGAAACCCCCTTTCTCTCACACACTTGAGTTAATGATCACTGTTTCATTGTCTCACGTGTTTCATTCTGCACGCCCATCATGTTTGTAAGCCTTCTGATCCAATAAATACGGAGCAAGGATCCTTACTCAGGGCTCTTATCTCTTCCCTGACATTAGCCTCTCTTATATTCAATTCTGCATCTGCTCTCTTGCTGGGCAAGAGAGAACTCCAGACTCAAAGTCTGTGACATCAGTCCATTGAAATGCTTTGCCAATTGTTTTCTGGGCTCCTGTAATGCCCATTTCTGTGAGCATTTCCTGAGCAACCAGAGATACTGGAATCTTCCCACACTCTTTTCTCCCTCACTCCTCCCTTACTAACACAGATGTTATCAACTTGCCTGTGTGCCACTATGTGACAAACTCTTCCTTTTCTGGGGGAAGCTTGCTTTATCTACATTTGAGACAAATTTAAATTAAAAAACCTTTTAAACATTTTTATTTATTTTTGAGAGAGAGACAGAGCATGAGCTTGAGAGGGGCAGAGAGAGAGGAAGACACGGAATCTGAAGCAGGCTCTGAGCTGTCATCACAGAGCCTGACCCAGGGCTTGAACTCACAGACCATGAGATGATCACCTGGGCTGAAGTTGAACGATTAACTGACTGAGCCACCCAGGTGCCCCAATGTTTTATTATTTTTAAGAGAGAGAGAGAGAGGGAGAGAGAGCGAGACCGAATCAAGTGCAGGTTCTGAGCTATCAGCACAGAGCCCAATGCGGGGCTCAAACTCGCAAACCACGAGGTCATGACCTGAGCTGAAGTTGGACGCTTAACTGACTGAGCCACCCAGGAGCCCCAAGACTAGTTTAAATGTCTTGTTCTGAAATTCATCGTCTTCTGGAAGTCAGTTCAGGTGCCAGTGTGCAAAGATGCAGCTTAAAGCTAACTGATATAGCTTTGCCTATTTTGAAAGTCATGCTTTAAAGAAGAGAGTCCTTAACATATTTTATTTCTGCCCATACTGGACATTTCCCTTTTGATGATTCCATCTCAAGCTGTTCTTTTGTGATTTCCCTGCATCCCACCCCCAGAGGGCATGTTTCTGGAAGTCCTGTTGTACATGGTGATTATCCTGCTGGAATCTCTGGAGATGCAGGTGGCATCTCTGGAGATCAAAATTAGAAGAAGGTCCCAATGAATTTAATTAGGAAAGCATCACTCTTGGAGATGTACCAACTGAATGACTCATGCATATGTATTGTAGTCCATCCCCAGATAAAGTGTTTACAGACCTTTGTCTTGACCTCAGAGAGTGTTTGTATCACTGTTCACACAACTGGCTCTTTCACGACGTGAAACAATGGACTTAGAACATAATTAAGTGTGTATATTAAGTTATTCTCCATCATTAAGGGAATCCAAAATTTAACTGTACTTTGTGAAGACAGGTCAGTGTAATTGATTGAGAGTGGAATGTTGTCAAGGATATTTCACTATTTTACTTATATTGACATAAAAACCAAACCATATAAAAATCTTTGTTTAAACAAATCACAATTTTCTCTCCCATACAGCTGAACCCTCCCTTTTGTGTAAGCTCACAATGTTGGTGTAACATTCATTTGTTGTTAGGACAAATTCTGCCAACAATGAAGACTTGGGGTCTCTTTTATCCCAGTCAAGATCCAAACTTGATTAGGTTACAGGACTTTGTAGTCATTTTGAAAAATCCAGCAATTAAGAGGTAGCCTTTTTCTGAAAGACTGGAATGAATGGCTTTCTGAGAGCATGGAAAGCCTTGTTTACACGGAAATGGTTCAAGGTCCAGTGATGGTGCGTTTGTTTTCCTGCTTTGTGTGCACAGAGGTGGTACCGGTGTACCAAAGACAAGGGAGAAGGGACTACAACCCACACGTTGAACTGAACGGCTGCTGTCTTAGTATGCAGGTAACCCAGGAAGGGTAATTAGATGTAAGATTGCAGCCTAGGCTTTACATTTTCGATTTTGGTCGTGAGGGAATTCACAGTCCTTTAAAAGTTCCTCTGTGTGGTTCTGATAATCATCCATGTTAGACATTCTTTGTGATTACTAACATATATGAGTATTGACTCAGTTGTGTAATATTCTTTTGGTTATTTTTACATACCAAGATCCAGAATAAATTTTCTTCCTCTAACATCAGTGTTTCTACACATTAGTTTCAGGTGTCACTATTTAGGGATATTTTAATGGGCAGATCCTTGTAAATCTCATGATAGTTTCAACTGATATGTTCTCTGAACATTGCTTGCTAATCTGTGAAAGTTTAGAGGATGATGTAGCAACCACACGTCTTGAAAGAGTGATTTTGAAGCGTCCAAGTAACGATTTCATTACCCAAGTGTTACTTCAGTTCCTGTGTTTCTGTTCATAAGTGATTTTCAGCATGAGAGCATACCTGTGTTGGCCAATCCTTTTATTACTTGTTTATATGATTTACTAACTTTGCCATTGATTCATTTGTCCTTTATTTAAATGCTTAGAGTTCTGTGTTCATTTTGACATTAACTCTGTGTATGTCTTCTAACATGTAAGTGTTTTCCCTAAGTGCTTTTATCTATTGATGTTATGATATCCTTTTTAAATCCTTAAGATGTTTTGAAATTGTAAAATACATCAATTTGGGATTTAATTTATTAGTTAAAGGGATTCTTGAATATAGCCAGTCATTTCTTTTATTAACTGGGGAATAAATATAAATCTTGCTTTAGTTTTATATTAAACCTTAGTCCATTAAAAATGTTATATGTAGAATCTGCTATAGGTACAATTGTACTAACTTCCAGATGGAAAGCTGGTTGCAGCAAACTATTTTTTTTAATAGGTTTTTTTTCCCACGTATGTCTTTAATTTCTTGTCTCTCTATTGGTCTGCAGATTGCTGAGCTTACTAAGCATGTTTTTTAATCAGCCTTGAATTCTTGGAATTTCTGAGGGTACTGGAAGATAATAAATTGTAATGTATATTTGTTGAATTAACGAACAGATTATATTAAGGCTGCAGGCAGTCACTAATAATAATTACATTTGTAACTAATTTTGTCCTGAACTCTGAAATAAGGACATGCAAAAGGACATATGGAACATAGGATCAATGTGACTGAGTTTGTCCTCTTGGGGCTCACTCAGAGCCTCCAAGGTCAGAAAATATTATTTGTTGTGTTCTTGCTCATCTACATTGTGACAATGGTGGGCAACCTCCTCATTGTGGTGACCGTGGTGGTCAGCCCAACCCTGGATTCCCCTATGTATTTCTTTCTTGGTTACTTATCTTTTATGGATGCTGTGTATTCTACTACAGTCACTCCAAATATGATTATAGACTTACTCTGTGAGAAGAAAACCATTTCCTTCCAAGCTTGCATGTCCCAGCTCTTTCTAGGGCACTTGTTTGGTGGTTCAGAGATTTTACTCCTGGTGGCCATGGCCTATGACCGCTATGTGGCCATCTGCAAACCCTTGCATTATTTGACCATCATGAATCAACGAGTGTGTGTTTTGTTGCTGCTGTTGGCCTGGGTTGGAGGTTTTTTGCATGCTGTTGTTCACCTTGTCTTTGCTTACAACCTTCCCTTCTGTGGTCCCAATGTCATTGACCACTTCATCTGTGACATGTACCCATTATTAAAACTTGCCTGCACTGACACTTACATTATTGGCCTCACTGTGGTTGCCAATGATGGGGCAATCTGTGTGGTCATCTTTACAGTGTTGCTCATTTCCTATGGAGTCATTCTGCACTCTCTGAAGAACCTTAGTCAGGAAGGGAGGCGCAAAGCCTTATCCACCTGTGGCTCCCACATTACAGTGGTGGTCCTCTTCTTTGTCCCCTGCATCTTCATGTATGTGAGACCTCCTTCTACATTACCCATTGATAAATCCTTGACTGTATTTTACACAGTTATCACTCCTATGTTGAACCCCTTAATCTATACTCTGAGAAATGGAGAGATGAAAAATGCCATGGAAAAGCTCTGGACCAGAGGAAGAAAATGAGGCAGAAGAGAAATGTATCACCTTTTTTCAGTGAAGAGTTGCTCCACCCAGTAAAGAATTATTTATTGATAGTAAGTTTCTCCTGAGGTTTAAAGTTGTGCATGATGAAAAGCATTTAAGATGTAAGTACTTCCAGTGGTCAAAATATAGTTCTAAGATTTTCATAAGTTCTTACGAAAGTAGATATGTAGCTTTTGCATGCAAAATGTCTCTATTGAAACTATAGGTTTAAGTTCTATGTGATCAGTTATGCTATAGTTAATACTATAAATTTATTTTTGTTAGTGGACATTTTTCACTTTTCGCTCTTTTGTAAGTGTTCACTTTCAGAAATCATAGTGCTCATTACATATTTCAGCAATGGGACATAAACCTTTGGTTCATTCCTCCCATACAAAGACAACCCATATTAATACTTAAAGTATGGATCTTATTTTTATATCTGAAACAGTTTTAAGTATATAATTTTGTTCATATTGCTTAACACATTAAGGTTGAGGAGGAATGCTGCTTCCAAGGTTAAATATTAATCATAAACTAAGTGTAGGAAAAAATCTGAACAAAAGAGATAGATATAGTAAGTAAGATCTCCTCATATTTCTGAGTGGGGTATCCTATTGTCTCCTGAAGAGAAACAACTTTGTTTGGTGTTATATTTTCATAAAAATGATTAATTAATCTTCCCAGATAGCTTAGTATATCTGATAATATCTCTGCCATTTTTCAGTATCCCCATGTCTTTTTTTTTTGTCTGTAGTGTTTCATAGCCTTCTAAAGGGACCTAGGCCCTCCTTACATATATAAAATTACCATAATCTATAATCCATGAGATTTACATATACAACACAGAACCTGAGATGAGATATTTTGGGTGATATAATTGGTAGGAAAGGTGCTGACAATATGGCATGCCATTCTGACCTCTGCTGTTAATGGAATACAGATTGTTAGGTAATAAATAGGCCATAATATATATTGATTTATTTAACAGAGACCTCTTTCATAAGCTTTCCTTTCTCTGAATTAGGCTTAAAAGAAAATATTAATCTGCCTCTACTACAGTAGGAAGCATGTGTCAAAGAAACTCATGGTTCTGCCTCCTTTAGTTACTCTGGATTCAAGAGGTGCCCGGGCTATGGGGGCATGGAGCCTTTTCCCTGGTAAATCACAGTGTATGAGAGACTTTATATCCTGAGTTTTATCCCTATTACTATTATGTTAAGATTCCTTATGTCATCTCAAATTCTTCCCAACATAATGCTTTACATTAAATAAGATTAAACATTTGATTTTAGCAGGAATTATATAATTAAGTCATCAACTTTTGGATGTTGCTCTAGACTGAATATTTGTGTCCCACCCTCCCCACCCCCCCAAGGTTCAGGAGTTATGTCCTCTATGATATGTGGAATTTGGAAGTGGGGCCTTTGAGAGGTGATTACATCATGAGAGGAGAGCATTCATGAATGAGATTAGTGTCTCTGTAAAAAAAAGACCTAATAGAACTCATGTACCCCTTCTGCCATGTAAAGACAGAATGAAAAGATGGTTAGCTATGAACCAGGAAGTGGGCTCTCACTAGACACAGAACCAGCCAGTGCCTTGATCTTGGACTACCCAGACGCCAGAACTTTGAGAAATAAATGACTGTGGTTGAAGCCACTCAGGCTGTGGTATTGTGTTACAGCAGCCCAAATGGATTTAGACATATTTTATGTTATCTCCAACGTGTATTGTTATTTCAAGTGAGGAGATAAAATCTTGGTTGTCTGTGTTCATTGGTCTGTAAGTTCTCTTAAGTCAGGAACAGTGACTTAATTGTCTATGTAGTCTGTATTTGTGTAGTGTGAGGGACATAGAATTTACTCCATGAACTTTGTCTATTACTTACGTTTTTGAAGTCTTGATCTATTGGAGTAAGGATTTTGAGTCTTTTCTTCATTAAATATATATATTTGCTATAGATATTTAGTCTTCTTTGATATTTTCTACAAATATGTTGCTTTGGTAGCATTATGTGTGTTTGCTATAAAGACATTATATTGTATTATTCTTTTACTTTTTGATTTCTTCTATCCCATCACTCTTGGAAAATTTCATATACATCTTTTTCAGTGAATTTATACATTTTAACATCTTTCTAAAAAATAACTCTGGAAAAAGTTTTTTTCAAGATTACTACCTTTTTTTTTAAAGTAGGCTCCACCCCCAGTGTGGAGCTCAATGCAGGGCTTAAACTCAAGACCCTGAGGTCAAGACCTGAGCTAAGATCAAGAGTTGAACACTCAACGAACTGACCCACCCAAGGGCTCAGAAAATCTTTCTTTTAAAATTATCCACCATTTGTTTCTATTTGTGATGAGACATATCTAATCTTGTTTTCCTCAAACAGGATATGTAATCTGCCAATGTTATTATTAATTTCAGTAATAATTTCAATTTCTGTATGTAATATGTCAAACTTTATACAAATAGCAGGTTTGATTTGGGGCCATTTCCCCTCCTCTGCTGTTGTGTCCTCCACCTCCTCCCCCTTTTTCTCTGGTGTCATTGCCTACCACCAACATCCTTGTCAGTAGTCAAGGATTTTCATGTGTTTTATACCTCATGGGGATAATTGCTCTTAAATACTCCCCCTTTTCAAGTTTCTTGCAATTTCTAGATATTTATTTGTCCTGATACACTTTAGGATTATTTTTTTTTAAGTCTGAAAGCTTCCCATAATGATATATTTAAAATTTCATGACCCTCCACATTGATTTTGAGGAAAATTGATTCTTTAATATTTTGTTTTCCCACCCAGAATGAGACATGTATTATGAAGGCTTGATCAATGTCTCAATAACAATTTGTAATCATCTCGATAGAGCATACAGGAATCTTGCCTTTTGGTTTTCTTATTTAAAAAGTGGCTTGTCTTATTTACCTTTGATTCACATTTTCAAAGAGCTGACTGGAAAGGGCTTAGTGTCTTTTGCTGGCATGAATTATAGCAGTCCTCAAAGGCATTGGTGTTTGTTTGTATGCAATGTTGATAGACCTACAGTTGACAATACACAAGTATATATTCAACCACAGAGATCTGTATCTGGCCTCATGTAGGTACGTATTCAATGATATGTAGGTCGTATCCAGCTTCATATATGTGTCTGTATGTGAACACACAGAGGCCTGTATCTGACAGCACATGGATCAGTATCTGACTACACATACGAATGTATACGTGTATATGTATGCATTTGATCTGATCACACACAGGCCTGTATCTGTCTACACACAGAGCTATATCTTGCCATACACATCTGAATCTGAGCATGTATGAATTTTGGCAGGACTTGACTGAAGAATACTTCTGTTGCATGTGGCATGGACTGTGGTCCCTCGCTGGTATTCAGTGGATGCGCTTTCAGCGAGTATTTAGGATGACTTTACTCATCTGAGTGATGCGTTGGCAGGGATAGCTAGAAGACCAGGCTCTTCTGGCCCCTTTTTCTTCTCCATGTAGCCTGTCTCTCCAGTGAATTTGTCAGACTTGTAAAATGGCAGTTCAGGACTTCCGGAGGGAGGACATAGAAGGTCTTAAGCCAGTTAAGATCTTGTCTCATCCTGACATCAGCTTGACGTTCAGGATCTCAAGTTGTAAATCCAGACTGCATCTGACCAAACAAAAAGGCAACCTATGGAATGGGGGAAAATATTTGCAAGTCTTATACCTCACAAGGGGTTAATATCCAAAATGTGTGAGGAACTTTGAAACCAAATAGCAAAAACAAAACAAAACAAAACAGGGGCTCCTGAGTGGCTCAGTCGGTTAAGCATCCGACTTCAGCTCAGGTCATGATCTCATGGTTCGTGGGTTTGAGCCCTGCGTTGAGCTCTGTGCTGACAGCTCAGAGCCTAGAGCCTGCTTCAGATTCTGTTTCTCCCTCTCTCTCTCTCTCTCTGCCCCTCCTCTGTTCCCACTCTGTCTCTCTCTCTCTTAAAAATAAATAAACATGAAAAATAATTTAAAAAATTTAAAAACAAAAGAAAACAAAAAAACTGATTAAAAAATATGCAATGGACCTCAAAGACATTTTCTAAAGAAGACATACAAATGGCTGATAAGAACATGGAAGGGTGCTCAACATTATTAATCATCAGGAAAATGCAATTCAAAACTTCATGAGATTTCGCTTCATACTTCTTAGGATAGATGTTATCAAAAACAGAAGAGATTGTATGCACTGGTGAGGATGTAGATAAAAAGGAACCCTAGTTCGCTGTCATTGGGCATGTACATTTTCAGCCACTCTGGAAAATAGAATGGAGATTTCTCAAAAAGTGAAATAGAACTACCATAGTATCAAGAAATTCCACTTCTATGCATATATCCAAGAATATGAGATCACAATCTTGTGGAGATATCTGCACTCCCATGTTTGTGACCGTATTATTCACAACAGCCAAGACATGGAAACAATCTAAGCATACATTGATGGAAGAAGGGAAAAAGAAAAGTTATGTGTGTGTGTGTGTGTGTGTGTGTGTGTGTGTGCGCGCGTGTATACGCATGTATGTGTGTTTATATATATATGTGTGTATATGTGTGTGTGTGTGTATACACACACATACACACACATACACACATATATGATTATATTAAGGTATAAGAAAGAAAAAATACTGCCAATTGCAACACTATGAGAGACTTTGAGGCCATTATGCTAAGTGAAATAAGTCACAAAGAAAGACAAATACGGTATGATCTCATTTATACGTAGAATTAAAAAAAAAACCCAACTTGGAGAAGACAGAGAATGGTGGATTCCAGGGCCTATGGGTGGGGGAAATGTGTCGATGTTAGTTTAAGGGTACAGATTTCCAGTTCTAACTTGAATAAACTTTGGAGAGCTGATGTATAGCAGGGAACGGTAGTTCACAACAATGTATTATACAGTTGCTGACATTATTGCTGAGATAGTGGATCTTAAATGTTCTCATCCCACACCAAAATTCTAATTATATAAGGTGACATATGTGTTAACTATCCTTATTGTGGTAATCATTTTGCAATATATGCATATATCAGATCATGATGTTGTATACCGTAAACTTACACAATGTTACATATCAATTGTATTTTAATAAATCTGGGGAAACATACATAAATACATAGATACATAGTTACACACATACATACATAAAAGAGGTCTTTATAAATTGAAAAAAATAAAGTCTTGAACTAGAGACGTGCTATTTCTTCCACATGCCCTATATACAATTTGAGGTTGAACATTGTAACCAAATAGATACTCCTGTCTACAAGTGAAGGTCATGGTGCCTCCTTTTGTGCATTTCTCTTAAAATTTTTTGCAGAGTTTACATATTTTTCATTAGAGTTTATACAAAAGCCACACTCACAAATATTTCTTGTGAAGACAGACTAGCCCCTGTCTTCCGGGTTTGGGCTGGAAGTCTGTGTGCAGTGGGATAACACCCCATAAGCTTCTTAGACATACTTTTTTCCTAGTTAGGAGACTTTATGAGACACACCTTAAATATTTCAGAAGTTTTCACCAGAGTCTTGCATCTACATCTTTGAGATGATATTTACTTTGGTGCCATTTCTTACTTTGAGAACTTTTTGCTCTTTAGAGAGGCTATGGATGAGAACCAGTTTTATGCCAGAACCCATCAGGTCTTGGCCCCTTTTACGTTTCTCCTGAATTCTGGAGAACTTAACAGTTAAAGTGTAAGTCACCTCTGTTTACCCATACTTCATCATATATCATACACTGCTGAGGAACCAGCTGGAGCTTTCTGTATTCTGCTTGGCAATTGCAGTCAAATCCACCTGCTCCCCCAAGGGTGTTTCCTATTATTTCCTATTTTCCACACCACTGTAGGTGAGGGTATTGTGAAACTTTTCCAGCACTCGGTAACATGAATCACTTTCTCTTCAGCTTCCAAGCACAATCCATCCTGTCTTTTAAGGCTTTACCTGCAGAGGCTTCAAAGCCCTTCCAACTCCCAGCAACTCCTGGTGGTGCCAAAGTCAATGCCACATGCTTTACATTTCTGTTATGGAAGCGCCACACTTCCAGCTTCCACTCTTTGCTCTGGTTATCTTTTGCTACATGGCATAAGACCTCGAAATTTTGTTACTTAAACCCACAACCATTTTGACTTACCCCAAAATCTTGTGGGCCAGCAATTCTGACAGAGGTTGGCTCGGTATTTTTTCATTTTTTTAATGCTTCTTTCTTTCTTTCTTTCTTTCTTTCTTTCTTTCTTTCTTCTTCTTTATTTCTTTTGAGAGAGACAGAGCATGAGTGGTGGAGGGGCAGAGAGAGAGGGAGACACAGAATCTGAAGCAGGCTTCAGGCTATGAGCTGTCAGCACAGAGTCCAGTGCAGGGCTTGAACTCACAGACTGTGAGATCATGACCTGAGCCGAAGTTGAACGTTTAACCGGCTCAGCCACCCAGGCACACCTGGGTATTTTTCCATTTCATTTGGCATGGACTGAAGTCCTGCTATGGTATTCAACTGATAACTGAGGGATCTGCAGGATCCTGGGAGTGATATGATATATTGAACGTGCTGAATGGGAAAAATATGCAACAAACATTATTTTATCCAGGAAGGCTATCATTCAGAATAGAAGGAGAGATAAAGAGTTTCCCAAACAAACAAAACCTAAATGTTTATGACCATTAAACCAGGCCTTCAAGAAGTATTAAACAGGACTTTTTGAATGGGAAAGAAAAACCAAAAACAATGAAGATAAGAAAGGAACAAAGAAAATCTCTGGAAATACTGACTTTATAGGTAATACAATAGCACTAAATTCATATCTATTAATAATCACTCTGAATGCAAATGGACTAAATGCTCCAATCAAAAGGTGTAGGCTATCAGAATAGATAAAAAAGGCCCATCTATATGCTACCTACAAGAGACTCATTTTATTTTTGTTTTAATTTTTTTAAGTTTACTTATTTTTGACAGAATGAGAGAGACAGACAGACAGACAGGGAGAGGGGCAGAGAGAGAGGGAGACACAGAATTCGAAGTGGGATCCAGGCTCTGAGTTGTCAACCCAGAGTCCAATGCGGGGTTTGAACTCATGAACCATGAAATCATGACCTGAGCCAAAGTCGGACACTTTGACTGAGCCACCCAGGCGCCCCACAAGTGACTCATTTTAGACCTAAAGGCATCTGCAGATTGAAAATGAAAGGCTAGAGAACGATTTGTCATGCTAATGGATGTCAAAAGGAAGCCTTACCAATGATACTTGTACTAGACAAAGTAGGTTTTAAACCAATGAATGTAACAAGAGAGGAAGAAAGGGTCTATGCAAGAAGCTCTAACAATTGTAAATATTTATGCCCCCAACTTGGTGATGCAAATATATAAATTAATTAACATAAAATCATTGATAACAATACAATAATAGTAGGTGGCTTTAACACCCCACTTACAACAATGGATAGATCATCTATGTAGAAAATCAGCAAGGAAACAATGGCTTTGAATGACACACTGGACCAGATGGGCTTAACACATGTATAAAGAACATCTCACTCAAAAGCAGCAGAATACACATTCTTTTTGAGTGCACATGGGATATTCCCCAGAATAGATCACATACAAAGTTACAAATCAGTCTTCAATCAGTAGAAAAAATTGAGATCATATCATGAATATTGTCAGGCCACAACACTATGAAACTTGAGGTCAACCACAAGAAAAAAATTGGAAAGACTTAAAATACACGGAGATTAAAGAACATCCTACTAAACAATCAATTGGTTAACCAAGAAATTAAAGAAGAAATAAAAAAATACTTGGAAGCACATGAAAATGAAAACATGATAGTCTAAAACCTTTGGGATGCAGCAAAAGTGGTCTTAAGAGGGAAGTATATAGAATACAGGCCTTCGTTAACAAGGAAGAAGAGTCTCAAATACACAACCTAACCTTATACCTAAAGAAACTGCGAAAGCAACAGCAAATAAAGTGTAAACCAGCAGAAAAGAGGAAATAATAAAGATTAGGACAGAAATAAATGATATAGAAACCAAAGAAATCATAGAACAGATAAATGAAACCATGAGCTGGTTCTTTGAAGGAATAAATACAATTGATAACCCCCAGCCAGACTTATCAAAAAGAAAAGAGAAAGTACCCAAATAAATAAAATTATGAATGAAAGACATCACAACCAACACCAAGAAACACAATTATAAGGAAATATTATGAAAACTTATATAATTGGACAATCTGGAAGAAATGGATAAATTCTTGGAAACGTAAACTAGAAAAACTGAAACAGGAAGAAATAGGAAATTTGAAGAGACCCATAACCAGCAAAGAAATTGGAACAGCAATAAAAATATCTGCCCAAAAATAAAAGTCCAGGGCCAAATGGCTTCCCAGGGGAATTCTACCCCACACTTAAGCAAGAGTTATATCATTCTTCTCCAACTGTTCCACAAAATAGAAATGGAAGGAAAGCTTCCAAACTCTTTTATGAGGCCAGAATTACTTACCTTGGTTCCTAAACCAGACAAAGACCCCACTAAAAAGGAGAATTACAGGCCAATATCCCTGATGAACACGGATGCAAAAATTCTCAACAAGATACTAGCAAACTGAATACAATAGTACCTTAAAAGAATTATTCACCACAATCAAGTGGAGTTTATTCCTTGACTGCAAGCGTGTTTCAGTATTTGCAAATCAATCAACATGACACACCAGATTAATAAAGGATAAGAACCATATGATCCTCTCAATATATGCAGAAAAAACATTTGACAAAATACAGCGTCTATTTTTGATTAAAACCCTTTATTAAAAGTAGTGATAAAGGGAACCTACCTCAACATAATAAAGGCCATATACAAAAGACCCATAGTTAATATTATCCTCAATAGGGAAAAACCGAGAGCTTTCCTGCTAATGTCAGGAATAAGACAGGGATGTCCATCCTCACTACTGTTATTTAACATAGTACTGGAAGTCCTCAGCTCAACAATTGGACAACAAAAAGAAATAAAAGGCATCCAAATCAACAAGGAACAAGTCAAACTTTTACTCTTCACAGACCATATGATATCTATGTAGAAAACCTGAAAACCTCCACCAAAAAATTGCTAGAACTGATACACAAATTCAACAAAGTTGAAGGATATAAAATCAACGTGCCAAAATCTATTGCATTTCTGTACACCAATAATGAAGCAGCAGAAATTGAAATCAAGGATTTGATCCCATTTATAATTACACCCAAAAACATAAGATACCTAGCAATAAACCTAATCAAAGAGGTAAAATATCTGTACTCTGAAAACTATAGAACACTGATGAAAGAAATTGAAGATGACACAAAGAAATGGAAAAACATTCTATGCTCATGGATTGGAAGAGCAAACATTGTTAAAATCGCCATACTACCCAAAGCAATCTATACATGTAATGCATTTCCTATGAAAATACCACCAGGATTTTTCACAGAACTAGAACAAAAAATCCTAAAATTTGCGTGGAACCACAGAACACCCTGAATAGCCAAAGTAATCTTGAAAAAAAAAAAAAAAAGCAAAGCTGGAGGCAATTACAGTTCTGGACATCTAGTTATATTACAAAGCTCTAATCATCAAGGCGGTATGGTACTGGCACAAAAACAGACACATAGGTCAATATGGATCAATGGAACATAGTAGAATACCTTGAAATGGACCAACTATGACATGGCTAACTAATCTTTGACAAAGTAGGAATGAATAAAAAGATAGTCTCTTCAACAAATGATGTTGGGAAAACTGGACAGTGACATGCAGAAGAATGACACAGGACCACTTTCTTACATCATACACAAAACTAAATGCAGAATAGATGAAGACCTAAATGTGAGACAGAAAACCATCAGAGTCCTAGAGAAGAAAACAGGCAGCAATCTCTTTGACATAAGAGGTAGTAACTTCTTACTAGACATGTTGCTGAAGGCAAGGGAAACACAAGTAAAAAAGGACTATCGGGATTTCATCAAGTTAAAAAGCTACTGCACAGAGAAAGAAGCAATCAACAGAACTGAAAGGCAACCACAGAATGGGAGAAGATATTTGTAAATGACATATCAGTTAAAGGGATGCTTTCCAAAATCTATAGAGAAATTATCAATCTCAACACTCCCAAAACAAATAATCCAGGTAAGAAATAGGCAGAAGATGTGAATAAACACTTCTCCAAAGAAGACATCTAGATGGCTAACAGACCATGAAAAGATGCTCAACATCACTCATCATTGGGGAAATACAAATCAAAACTAAAATGAGATATCACTTCACACTTGTCTGAATGGCTAAAATTAACAACATGGGAAACAGCAGATGTTGGCGAGGATGCGAAGAAAGGGAGACCCTCTTACAACTTTGGTGGGAATACAAACTAGTGCAACCACTCTGGAAAATGGTGTGGAGGTTTCTCAAAAGTTAAAAATAGAACTACCCTAAAACCCAGTAATTGTTCTAGTAGGTATACAAAAATCTGATTTGAAGGGACACATGCACCCCAATATTTATAGCAGTATTATCAATAATAGCCAATTATGGAAAGAGCCCAAATGTCCATCAACTGATGAATGAAAAACAAGGATGTGGTATATACATACAATGGATTATTAGCCATCAAAAAAAGAATGAAGTCTTATCATTTGCAATGACTGGATGGAGCTAGAATGCATTATGTGAAGTGAAATGAGTCAGAGAAAGACAAATACCATACAATTTCACTCATGGAATTGAAGATGCAAGACAGATGAACATAGGGGAAGTGGGGGAGAAAAGAGAGGGAGGCAAACCATGAGACTCAACTCTAGAGAACAAAGTAAGGGTTGAAGGGGGTTGGGTAGATTAGGGATGGGCTAAATGAGTGCTGAGTATTAAGGAGGTCACTTGTGATGAACAATGGGTGGTATATGGAAGTGATGAATCACTAAATTCTACTCCTGCAACCAATATTACACTATATGTTAACTAACTGGAACTTAAATAAAAACTTGAAGCAGTAAAAATAATTTCCCAGTGGTAAAAATACAACAAAATTTAGTTTTAGTGGAGGAGTGTTGCTCATCTTTTCCTAAGTATTTTTGTTTTCAGATACTAATGTAAAGGTGTTTAACATTTTGTAAGTTTTCAATTGTTATGGATACTAATATATAGAAATGCAATTGAACATTCTATTTGGACCTTGTGTTCCTGAAAACTCACTCAATTCACTTATTATTTCTAGTAATCTCTGTAGATTCCTTAGAGTTTTCTATAACACAATCATGTTTAGAAAAAAAGGACAGCTCATTTCTTGGAGATATATAGGAGTATTTATTTTTGAGTCTTTATTTTTTATTTTTGAGTCTTTTTCAGAAGGTTTTGTTTTTCCTTTATTTTATCCATTTTATCTAAGGTATCAAATTTCTTTGAAAAATGTTTTTCATAAGAACCATTTATTATCCTTTTAAAGTCTGCAGTATTTGTATGATTTTATCTGCTTTTTAATTTCTGATATTGGTAGTTGTCTCATCACTCCTGCTAGAAACTTATCAGTTGTATTATAAAAGTACTAACTTTTGGCTGTTTTAGTTTACTCTATTTTATGTTTTCTATTTTATTTATTTTTGATCTTTTCATTACATACTTTTTTATTTTCACTTTGTCTTTTAGTTTTCTTTTTTTCTAACTTCTTAAAATAAAAGCTTAGCTGCTAGTAGAGCTTTATTTTTAACACAAGCATAAATCTATACATACATTTAGGTCAGCTGAAAACCAGCAACTTTTGGTGTGGCTTAGCATGTTAGAAAGTTCTTTGGATGGTTCATACAGGTATTAAATGACTCTTTATCAATGATCCTTATGACCTAGAAAATGCAATATACAATTACACATATGTGGAGACAAAGATGCTCGATAGCGCCCACCGTAAGCCATGGGGAAATGGGTAAGTGTGGAAGCCCTCAGCAATTTGATGTACTACCAGGCTCTTGTTGGAAAATAATCTGTTTCTGGTAGTTGCAGTTAATTGCTACTGGACTGAAATTAAGGGACTAAATTAATGAACTGAAAATCATTATGGTGTTAGTTGACATAGTTTCAGGCCTTCATCAACAGCATCCGTTGCAACCCAGACTGCGGAACTGTGATTACCAATCTTTTCAACAATTGCAATGCCAACCTCAGTGACTTCTCTCATCCCAAGGCCTTATGCCTCTGAGCCTCAGGGCCTCTGGAGCAAAGATTCTAACAGCTGGAAGAAGGACCTCCTTTGTTGAGGGTATGATTGGGTAAGTCAGTCTGAGACTGGTTCTCCTTTCACATTGGCTTAAATATGACTTCCCTTACCTGAATGTTTCGCATTACGAAACTCAAAATTTATTATTTGCTTAACTTTTTTTTTCTATTCAAAATAGAGGCTTTTCACATATTTGGCTGTCTGATACTTTCCTGGCAAGAACTAAGTCATTTTTTCTCTAAGGATTGTTCTAGGGGAGAAAACTGTCCAGAAGTAGTTACTTCATGTGAATTTGTTCCACGTATTCTAATAAACTAATCTGTAATGACATTACACTCTCTTTCATTTAAAAACAGTAGAAAGCCATAGGCTGTGTCTTCACATAGAATGGAAGGATTATTTTCCTGATACAATGGCCCAGGAGATTTCTGACAACTCAAATATCTGCCCAGGCTGGAATTTCTCTTCATCCCCTAGATGTTTTCTTGTTATATTTTCCTGTGCATAGATATTCCTTGCTGCTTGTATAAACATGTGGAAGGGCCCAATTGTCTAGGATGAAGCTGGAGAAAGGTAGAAATGTCTCTTCCATTAGGGAAGAGGTGGCCTTAGGGATACATTTTGAATGTCATTTTGAATGACTGAACAAGTAAAGCGTTCTCTTACTACCTGAGAGAGAGTTCAGTCATTGGTCTTCCAGGAAGTTAAATTCTAGCATTTTTCTTATCAGGCAAAGAGACAGATTTATGTCCATAGACATGAACATTATGCTAATCCTCTAAAGGACTTTTTGATTGCCTAACCATACTGACCAAGAAGAGATACATTCAAATAACTTTTGAGGTTTTTAAATTTTTTTAAAAAAAATTAATAGTAGGATTGGCTAAATTTATTTCTACTAATTAGGCTACTTTTTACACAGTCATGTGAAGGCTATTATTAGGTTATTAGATTGTCCTCTTATTTGTTGTCTGACCTTATGAGAAATAAAGTCCATGCAGGAAGGACTTTTCATGTGATTTTTCCCCTGTTTTATTAATTGGTATGTCCTCATTCATAGCATGGTTCCTGGCATTAAATAGATGCTCTAATATAAAAGCAATAATTAATAATTGAATAGCTAACACATCTAATTTGATAAAGAAATATTTAACATATCCAATCATACTTTAAGGCAGATGATAAATTGAGTGTTAAATAAAATGAGAAGAAACTTGCTACGGCAAGTGGGGGAATACATGATAAAGTAACCTTCACTTGCACAAAATGACGTGGCTGATATTTTTATTCTTGACTGGCAATAGTCTCCTAATGGTTCTAAAAATTGTTTTTCCCTTCATGTTACATCCTTTAGAAATTAATTATGTGATCTGGTCTACAAAGAGATATTTTTAAAAAATTTTGTGGGCAATCCCAGTGAATTTAATTAAGCAAGCATCAGTCTTGGACACTTTCCAATTCTGACTGAATGACAAATGGTGGTTAAAAAGGATGAAATGTCTAGTGATCTCTACCCCTATCAGGAGAAAGATGCTCTCCTCTCCAGAAATGATAAATTTATTAAGAGGTCTTTGTTGGCTGAATGCACTACCCCCCCGCCCCCCCCCAAAAGAAAAGCACAATAATTTGTGTCAAAATTTCAAGTCAACTGGTGTGGTCACACCAACACAAAAGAAGGAGAAGGACTAACCGAGTGAATGGTTTTTTTCTATTTTGAAGTTAGTAGGAAAGAGTTGAGAAAAATCTCCCTGGAAAATGGCTGGTTGCTATCTTTTTATGTAAAATTAGGTTGCTTGTCTTTTAGATAAATTATCCTAAGGTAATAAAGTTTTATTGTATGTATGGATCGTAGAATTCCTTTTACATAATCTCTAGTGCAGATAAAAGCAATCTTCTGAATAATTGGAAGACCCCATGAAGAACATGGACTGATATCCAAATGAAATAAAATATATCCTCAAATAATAATGCAGATTTTTTCTTTCTCTTGTCATACTGGATGAAAAAAAAAAATTCCAGTCCGACAAATGATTAAAAACTCTTCCTTCAGATTCTGGACTTGTCTTCACGAGGTAAGACTAACAGTAAATATTGGGAACCAGGTTTGCAATTGTGTGAATTTCTTTATTATGTAAAAGTGAGATCACTAAAGCAAACTTTGAAAAATAGGTGACCTTGGGAAAGTTAATTAGATGTTCTGAGCCTCTGCTTGTCCACTTATGAAGTGGAGATTATAGTTCCTCTTACTGTAAATATGAACTATGATACATGAAGTTGTAAGTGTGTGATTGGAATCCACCGTAGGCATTGTGAGCTGTGGAATGATAGATCAGAATCAGATTTTATAAATAAATCATTTGAACTGCATGAGGAGAACATACTGATGTAGGCCAGAATGAAAGGAGAGGGACGTGGCAGGAGACCAGTGCAGTGGCTCAGTAGGGAAGCGGTGGAGAGGGAAATGATAAAGTTTGTGATATATTTTAGAGGGGTTAATAAGATTTGTTAAAGGTAACAATACATGATATGAGAGCAAGAAAGGCATGAATGGCATGGTGATATTTCTTGTCTGAGCAATGACATGGAAGGTGGTACCATTTAATGAGATGGAAACACCTATGTTTATTGCTGAACATTAAAAATTTAGTTTATAAGTACTGAATTGATATCCAGTTGGAGATGTCCAAATTTGGAGATGTTGCATGTGTGAATTTTTTTTTGAAGAGAGAGATGTGTAATTTATTTTTGTATTATTATTTTTTAATATATTGTCAAGTTAGCTAACATAGAGTGTATACAGTGCACTCTTGGTTTTGGGGGTAGATTCCCATGATTCATCGCTTACATACAACACCCAGTACTCATCCCAACAAGTGCCCTCCTAAATGCCCGTCACCCATTTCCCTCCTTCCCCACCCCCCCATCAACCCTCAGTTTGTTCTCTGTATGAGTCTCTTATGGTTTGCCTCCCTCTCTGTTTGAAACTATTTTTTCCCCTTCTCTCCCCACCATGGTCATCTGTTTAGTTTCTCAAGTTCCACATATGAGTGAAAACATATGATATCAGTCTTTCTTTGACTTATTTCACTTAGCATAATACCCTCCAGTTCTGTCTACATTGTTGAAAATGGCAAGATTTCATTTTTTCTCATTGCCAAGTAGTATTCCATTGTATATATAAGTCACATCTTTATGCATTCATCAATTGATGGACATTTGGGCTCTTTTCATAATTTGGCTATTGTTGAAAGCCATGTGCCCCTATGAATCAGCCCTCCTGTATCCTTTGGATAAATTCCTCATAGCGCTATTGCCGGGTCATAGGGTAGTTCTATTTTCAAGTTTTTGAGGAACCTCCACACTGTTTTCCAGAGTGACTGCACCAGTTTGCATTCCCATTAACTGTGCATGAGGGTTCCCATTTCTCCACATCCTCGCCAACATCTCTTGTTTCCTGAGTTAATTTTAGCCACTCTGACCGATGTGAGGTGGTATCTCAATGTGGTTTTGACTTGTATTGCCCTGATGATGAGTGATGTTGAAGTTGATCATCTTTTCATGCGTCTGTTGGCCACCTGGATGTCTTCTTTGGAAAAGTGTCTTTTCATGTCTTCTGCCCATTTCTTCACTGGATTATTTGTTTTTCAGGTGTTGAGTTTGGTAAGTTCTTTATAGATTTTGGATACTAATCCTGTATCTGATATGTCACTTGCAAATATCTTCTCCCATTCCATCAGTTGCCTTTTTGTTTTGTTGATTGTTTCCTTTGTGGTGCAGAAGCTTTTTGTCTTGATGAGATCCCAGTAGTTCATTTTGCTTTTATTTCCTTTGCCTTTGGAGACATGTTGAGCAAGAAATTGATATGACTAGGGTCAAAGAAGTTGTTGCCTGTTTTCTCCTCTAGGGTTTTGATGGTTTTCTGTCTCACGTTTAGGTTTTCATCCATTTTGAGTTTATTTTTGTGTATGATGTAAGAAAGTGATCCAGTTTCATTCTGCCAGTTCTCCCAGCACCATTTGCTAAAGAGACTGTCTTTTTTCCATTGGATACTCTCTTTTGTTTTGTCAAAGATTAGTTGGCCATACATTTGTGGGTCCAGTTCAGCGTTTTCTATTCTATTCTATTGGTCTATGTGTCTGTTCTTGTGCCAGTACCAGACTGTCTTGATATGAAGGTTAAAAATTAAGGGAGAGACACAACACTGGTGTGCTTCCCCATTGATTGGTCAGGAAAAGGGGGCATATCCAACCACTGAGAAGTATCAGTGAGGGAAGACACAATCCTTCAGTGACCTATTCCTAATTTGACCTACTCACATTGAATATGTCAATTACACTACATTGGTCTCAAGTATTTCACTTTTGTGACTTTATAAACTATGCACTTTTTCATGGAATTCCCTTGCCCTCTTTTCTTGTCCTTCCACTTTTCCTTTAAAACTCAGCTAAAGCATTGCACCTCTGGGAAGACTGACTCCTGTCTGGTAGATATATTCCTACTCTGTGACCTTCACATTGTAGGGCTGTTTTTATATTGTCACTTTTTGGTGATTATTATGTATGCTATCACTAAATGTAGGAAACCATGGCTTATTCAACTTGGAAATCACAATGTCTATAAAACATTTGACACAAGCAGGCACTCTTTCACATTTTTTAATTGAATGAATCAATGAAAGGTTACTCTTATAATGCATTTAAAAGTTTTTTCCCTTGTTTTATAGATCTCCCGCTTCTAACATGAGAAATCACCTCCTATGCAGATTAGATGGAAGCAAGAAACAATGTAACTTACTTTGTCCTCTTGGGTCTCACACAGGATCCAAAGGAACAGAAGGTCCTTTTTGTTATGTTCTTGCTTTTCTATATTTTCACCATGGTGGGAAATTTGCTCATTATTATGACTGTAACTGTCAGTAAGACCCTGGGCTCGCCTATGTACTTGTTTCTTGCTAACTTATCATTTATGGATGTCACTTATTCGTCTTGCATTTCCCCCAGATTGATTTCGGACTTGTTCTTTGGGGAAAACACCATATCCTTCCAATCTTGTATGACCCAACTATTTGTAGAGCACTTTTTTGGTGGATCAGAGGTTTTTCTTCTGCTGGTGATGGCCTATGACCGCTATGTGGCCATCTGTAAGCCCTTGCATTATTTGGTTATCATGAGACAGTGGGTGTGTGTTGTGCTCCTGGTAGGGTCCTGGGTTGGGGGTTTTATGCATTCAGTAATTCAAGTTAGCACTATTTATGGGCTCCCATTCTGTGGCCCTAATGTCATTGATCATTTTTCCTGTGATATGTACCCCTTACTGAAACTGGTCTGTACTGACACCCGTGTCATTGGCCTGTTAGTGGTGGCCAACGGAGGACTGATCTGCACAATTGTGTTTGTGCTCTTGCTCATCTCTTATGGTGTCATCTTGCACTCCCTAAAGAACCTTAGTCCAGAAGGGAGGCAGAAAGCCCTCCAGACCTGTGGTTCCCACATCACTGTGGTGGTCTTCTTCTTCGTGCCGTGTATTTTCATGTACATGAGACCTGCCAAGACCTTCCCCGTTGACAAATTATTGAGTGTGTTTTATACAGTCATAACCCCCATGCTGAACCCCCTGATCTACACTCTGAGAAATTCTCAGATGACGAATGCTATGAAGAAACTCTGGAGGAGAAATGTTATATCTCTCAGTAGATAAGTGTATGATCCACGATGAAGAAAATAATTTAACATTTGTGCCCATCTCCTCAAATGTTAACGTCTGTTTTACTGTAAATGCACTTACAGTAGGAGTCAATAAATAATATGTAATTGAGTAGTCAATGAAAGTTTTATAGTTACACTAATTGTTATGTATTTATTTTTTTATTCATGTAAAATTAATATAAAGTGTTATATTAGTTTCACATGCACTATATAATGATTTAACAATTCTATACATAGTGCTCATCATGAGAAGTATACTCTTAATCTCCAGATGTAATGAAGTAACCAATGACATTTTTGTAGTTCCACTAATATTTCTTTCAAAAAATTTTAATGCTTTATTTATTTTTGAGAGACAGAGAGGGAAAGTGAGGGGGGGAGGGGCAGAAAGAGAAGGAGACACAGACTCCAAAGCAGACTTCAAGCTCTGAGCTGTCACCTTAGAGCCCTACGTGGGACTTGAGCCCATGAATAGCAAGATCACAACCTGAGCCCAAGTTAGACACTTAACTGACTGAGCCACCCAGGTGTTCCTAGTTACATGAATTTTTAATTATTGGCTATACTTAATTTATTACTTTCATTCGAATTCTTATTTTTATATTTAGTTGGATTGATTTTCTTCTTTAGCATACAGTGTTTTATTAGCTTCATATGTGCAATGTAGTGATTCAGCAATTCCATTCATCACCTGGTGCTCAACATAATACATGCATACCTTAATCCCCATCACCTCTTTAACCCAACCCTGCTTCTCCTCTGGTAACCATCAGTTCTCTATGATTAAGAGGCTATATCTTGATTTGTATCTCTCTCTCTCTTTCTCTCTCTCTCTCTCTTTTTCCCTTTGCTCATTTATTTTGTTTCTTAAATTCCACATGAGTGAAATCATGTGGTATTTTTCTCTCTCTGAATTATTTTGCTTGGCACTATACTCTCTAGCTTCATCCATGTCATTGCAAATATATATATATATGTATATATGTATATGTATATATATATACATACATATATATATGTATGTATATATATATACATACATATATATATGTATGTATATATATATACATATATATACATATATATATATATGTATGTATATATATATATAAAGACCTTTATCCATCCCTCACATAGTCCCAGGTCTTCTTACATACATAGTTATTGTATTAAGATTGTTATTGCTTCTAAAATTGGTCTATTAATAATCTTTGCTAATAAAACATATGTGTTCATGTTTATGTCCTTGTGTATAACTTTTACATTTACTACTCAGCCTTCTGAAGTCCTTTCCACACCTGTCTATAGATGTAAACCATTCTCAGGTTGCTCATACTGCTTAAAACTTCTTTATGAAGATACGGTAAAATTAGTGTTTCCAGTCCTTGCCATATTTTCCCCAATTTTTTTTGTTACCTATAGGTCTGCAATGAAGTCTTATTGAAATTGTGTAAGTATGAGTTTTTAGAAGTGGAATTCTTGGATCAATTGGTATACATATTTAAATGTTGATGTTTGTACTTATTGCCCAAATACTGTCCATAAGCTCATACCAAACTACACTACTTCCATAAGTCTAAAAATGCCTGTCCAGCTTCATAGATTTGTCTATATATGAACACAGAGGTCTGTATCTGACAGCGCATGGGTCAGTATCTGACTATGCATATGAATGCTTATGTGTATGTATATGTATTTGATATGATCACACACAGGTTTGTATGTATTTACACACAGGGCTATATCTTGTGACACACAGGTCTGAATCTGAGCACATATGAATTTTGGCAGGACTTGACTGAACAATTTTTCTGTTCCATGTGGCATGGATTGAGCTCCCTCGGCTTTTAGGGAGTATTTTGGATGACTTTACTCCTGTGAGTGGTGCCTTGGCAGGGATAGCTAGAAGACCAGGCTCTCCTGGCTCCTTCTCCTTGCATGTAGCCTGTCTCTCCAGTGAGTTTGTCAGACTTGTAAAATGGCAGTTCAGGACTTTGGGAGGGAGGGCACAGAAAGTCTTAAGCCAGTTAAGATCTCATCCCATCCTGACATCAGCTTGAAATTCAGGATCTCAAGTTCTAGATCCAGACTGCATCTGACCAAATGAAAAGACATCCTATGGAATGGGGGAAAATATTTGCAAGTCTTATACCTCACAAGGGGTTAATATCCAAATTGTATGAGGAACTTATACAACCAATAGGAAAAACAAAACAAAACAAAACTGACTAAAAATCAGACAATGGATCTGAATAGACATTTTCCAAAGAAGACATACAAATGACCAATAGGAACATGGAAGGGTGCTTAATATTATTAATCACTATGGAAATGCAATTCAAACTACAATGAGATATCGCCTCATACTTGTTAAGATGGGTGTTATCAAAAAGAGAAGAGTTTACATTTGCTGGTGAGGATGTAGATAAAAGGGATCCTTAGTTCACTGTCTTTGGGTATATAAATTTTTCAACCACTCTGGAAAAAAGTATGGAGATTGCTCAAAAAGTGAAATAGAACTACCATAATATCCAGAAATTCCACTTCTGTGCATATATCCAAGATATGATCAGAATCTTGAGGAGATATCTTCACTCTCATGTTTGTGGCAGTATTTTCACAATAGTCAAGACATGGAAACAATCTAAGCATCCATTGATGGATGAATGGAAAAAGAACAGTGGTATATACATACAAGAGAATATATTAAGGTATAAAAAAGAAGAAAATCGTGCCAATTGCAACACTGTGATAGACTTTGAGGGCATTATGCTAAGTGAAATAAGTGACACAGAGAAACACAGATACTCTATCATCTCATTTATATGTGGTATTGAAAAACCCAATTTGTAGAAGGCAAGAGAATGGTGGTTTCCAGGGCCTGGCGGGTGGGGGAAATTTGTCAATGTTAGTTAAAGGGTACACGTTTCTAGGTATAAGTTGGATAAGTTTTGGGGAGCTAATGTATAGCAGGGTACAGTAGTTAACAATAATGTATTATATAGAAATAGTTGCTGAGCGAGTGAATCTTAAATGTGCTCATCCCCCACAAAAATTCCAGTTATGTGAGGTGACATATGTGTTAACTACCCTTATTGTGGTAATCATTTTGCAATATATGTATATGTCAGATCAACATGTTGTACACCTTAAACTTACACAAGGTTGTATATCAGTTGTATCGAATAACCCTGTAAAAACACAAGTAAATAAAATTAGACTTTGTGAATTGAAAAAAGAAAGTCTAAGAACTAGAGACTTGCTCTTTCTTCCCTGTGTCCTGCATACGTTTTGGAGGTGGACAACCTAGTTAAGAGAATTTATGAGACACACCTTAAATCTTTCCGAAGTCTCACTAGGGTCTTACATCTACAACACTGAGATGATTTTTCTTCTGGTGCCATTTCTTACTCTGAGAGCTTTTTTGCTCTTTGGAGATGCTATGGATGAGAACCAGCTTTATACCAGAACCCAGCAGGTCTTGAATCCTTACATGTTTCTTCTGAATTCTGCTTGAGAACTTGATAACAGTCATGCTTTTAACTCACCTCTCTATCTCTTTTTTTGAGGTTAATTTATTGATTTTGAGAGAGACAGAGACACCATGAGTTGGGGAGGGGCAGAGAGAGAGGGAGAGAGAGAATTCCAAGACCCAACATGGGGCTCAAGTTCACAAAACCACAAGATCATGACCTGAGCTGAAACCAAGAGTCAGATTCTCAACTGACAGCCACCTAGGCACCCCTCACCTCTCTTTACCCATCCTTCAACATATCATACACTGCTGAGGAACCAGCTGGCATATTCAGTATTATACTTGGAAATCACAGTCAAATCCACCTGCTCCCCCACCTGTTCCTATTTTCCACACTACTACAGGGGAGGGTATTACCAAACTTTGCTAGCACTTGGTAACATGAATCACTTTCTCTTCAGCCTCCAAGCACAGTCCACCCTGTCCTTCAACAAAGCTTTACCTACAGATGCCTCGAAGCCCTTACAGCCCCAGCAACTCCTGGGGCCAGGGTCAATGCCATGTACTTTACATTTCTGTTATGGAAGCACCACAGTTCCAGCTTCCACTCTTTGCTCTGGTTATCTTTTGCTACATGGCATAAGACTTTGAAATGTTGTGACTTAAAGCCACAACCATTTAAATTTGCCTCACAATCTTGTGGACCAGCAATTCTGGCAGAGGTTAGCTGGGTATTTTTTCTGCTTCATGTGGCATGGACTGGAGTCCCTCTGTGGTATTCAACAGATAACTGAGGGGTCTACAGGATTCAGGGCAGCTTCATTCCTATTCAAAGTGGCTTGGAAATGGTGACTGGAAAGAACCCACCGGTCCCTCTCCCTATCCAGTTAAATGTAGGACCACAGTCAGGATAGTCAGACTTTTAAAATTTAAGTATAAGTTGGTTAGCACATAGTGTAATAGTTTCAGGAGTAGAATTTAGTGATACATCACTTACATATGACACCCAGTGTTCATCCCAACAAGTGCCCTCCTTAATGCTCATCACCCATTTAGCCCATCTCTCCACCCACCTCCCCTCCAGCGACCCTCACTTTGTTCTCTGTATTGAAGAGTATCTTATGGTTCGCCTCCCTCTCCATTTGTATCTTATTTTCCCTTCCCTTCACCTATGTTCATCTGCTTTGTTTCTTAAATCCCACATCTGAGTGAAATCATGTGATATTTGTCTTTCCCTGACTGACTTATTTTGCTTAGCATAATACACTAGTTCCCACCACATTGCTGCAAATAGTAAGGTTTCGTTCTTTTTGATCAGAGTAATATTCCATTATATATATATATATTCCATGTGTATATATATATATATATTCCATTGTATTCCATTGTATATATTCCATTGTATATATATTCCATATATATTCCATATATATATTCCATTGTGTATATATATATTCCATATATATATAATATATATATATATATATATATATATATGCCACATTTTCTTTTTTTTTAAATTTTTTTTTCAACGTTTTTATTTATTTTTGGGACAGAGAGAGACAGAGCATGAACGGGGGAGGGACAGAGAGAGAGGGAGACACAGAATCGGAAATAGGCTCCAGGCTCCGAGCCATCAGCCCAGAGCCTGACGCGGGGCTCGAACTCACGGACCGTGAGATCTGACCTGGCTGAAGCCGGACGCTTAACCGACTGCGCCACCCAGGCGCCCCAACACATCTTCTTTATCTATTCAGCAGTTGATGGACATTTGGGCTCTTTCCATAATTTGGATACTGTTAGAAACGTTGGAGTGCATGTGAACCTTCGAATCAGTATTTTTGTATCCTTTGGATAAATACTTAGTAGTGCAATTTGCTGGGTTGTAGTGGAGTTCTATTTTTAATTTTTTGAGGAACCTCTATACTGTTTTCAAATTGTTGCACGATTTTGCATTCCCACCAACAGTGCAAAAGTGTCCCCCTTTCTCCGCTTCTCGCCAACATCTGTTGTTTCCTAAGTTGTTAATTTTAACCATTTTGACAGGTGTGAGGTGGTGTCTCTTTGTTGTTTTGATTTGTATTTCTCTGATGATGAGTGACGTTAAACATCTTTTCATGTGTCTGTTAGCCATCTGGAAATCTTCTTTGGAAAATTGTCTATTCGTGTCTTCTGCCCATTTCTTCACTGGATTATTTGTATTGGGTGTTGAGTTGGGTAAGTTCTTTATAGATTTTGGATATTAACCCTTTGTCCGATATGTCATTTGCAAATATCTTCTTCATTCCATCAGCTGTCTTTTAGTTTTGCTGATTAATGAATCTTTATCTATGATCCTTATGATCTAGTAAATGCAATATATAACTAAACGTATGTGGAGATCAAGATGCTCAATGGAGCCCATTGTAAGCCAGGGAAAATGAGTAAGGGTGGAAGCCCTCAGAATTTGATGTACAAGCAGGCTCTTGTTGGAAAATAATTTGTTTCTTATAGAAACAGTTACTCAATTGACCCTGGAATGAAATTAAGGGACTGAATTAATGAACTGAAAATCATTATGGTGTCAGTTGACATAGATTAAGGCTTTGATAAACGGCATCCACTGCGACCCAGAGTCTGGAACTGTGATTAGCTATCTTTTCAACAATTGCAGTGTTAACCTCAGTGACTTCCCTCATCCCAGGGCCTTCTGCCTCTGAGCCTCAGGATTTCATAAACAGAGATTCTAACAGCTAGAAGAAAGACCTCCTTTGCTGAGGATATGATTGGATACGTAAGCCTGAGACTGGTTCTCCTTTAATGCCGGCTTAAATATGACTTCCCTTACCTAAATCTTTCCTACTATATACTCACAATTTATCATTTGTTTAACTTTTTTTTTTCTGTTTAAATTATATGCTTTTCACATATTTGACTGTCTGTGCCTCTTTCTTGGCAAGAACCAAGTCACTCTTTCTCTAGAGATTGTTCTAGGGGAGAAAAACTGTCCAGAAGTGTTTACTTTATTTGAATTTGTTGCACATATTCTAATAAACTAATTTATAATAACCTTACATTCTCTTTCATTAAAAACAGTAATGACATAGAAAGCCATAGGCTGTGTCTGCACATAGTAATGGGAGGATTATTTTCCTGATACACTGGCCCAAGAGATTTCTGACAACTCAAATATCTGCGCAGGCTGGAGTTTTTGTTAATTACCTAGATGGTTTTTTGTTATATTTTCCTGTGTATAAATATCCCTCATTACTTGTATGAGGGAAGAGCCCTTACATATGGAAGAGCCCAATTCTCTTGGATGAAAAGTGGGGAAAGGTAGAAACATGTCTTCCGTTAGGGAAGAAGTGACCTTAAGGATACGTATGTTTTGAATGAGTGAACAGGTAGAGTTCTCTCTCACCTGAGAGACTGCTCAGTCATTGGTCTTCCAGGAAGCAAATTCCAGAATTTTTGTTGTTAGGCACAGAGACATGTTAATGTACAGAGACATAAATGTTATCCCAATCCTCAAAAGAAAATATTTTTTTTGTTGTCTCATCATAAATGTCTAATAAGAGATTTATTTAACTAATTTGAGGTTATAAAATTTTGGGCATTTTTATGTTGACAAATAACAGGCTTGTCCAAGTTAATTTCTACTAATCAGGATAATTTTTGTATGGCCTTTTGGACATAGCAATTTTGTTTTGCTTTGAGGTCATTTTCCCAGCAAGTGAGAATGTTCAACTATATTTGCACAGTAAATATGTTGTATTTATGTGTCTTTATAACCTAGACATCCACATTGGATAATTCTACACTTATCTTAAAGACTGAGACGTTGGGGAACCTTCATGGAAATGTAGAAAGTGTGGTCACTTTGAACTGTTTTTAGATGCACTGATCAGGCATATATTATTATGTGTTCTATGGTCACCCACAGTTCTGTGAAGTATCTACAATTACTCACAGTGAGAGAAGCACTATTTTAATGACCAAAGAAACGACCCAAGAGGTGAGTCCTTAAAACAACCAAGGGATATGCAATGAAAATTCATGTAATATATTTTATGTAGCTAATGTCTTAAATACCATATATTTTCATTGGAGAAAGACTGGATTGAGGAAATTAAGCTAGCAAAACTGAAGTTAGCCAGTGTATCTAAAATGTATTTGGTATTAGTATTATAACCTGACAGATTTTTATTGTCCATTTAGCCAAATAATAAAGAAGATCGCATAATGCATTTGAAATAAACTAACGGAATTATAAAGTAGGTTCATGGGCTATTTTACATTGCATGTTAATATTTGTAATTACTGTTAGATATATAAATTAGAGAATTTAAAATTGTATATCATATCAAGTGTGTTAGAATATAAAGGAATAAATAAATGCCTATTCTGTTCTGGAAGCTTGATGTGCACTGTTATGTGTGAATCTTAAAATTTTCATTGGTACTATGTTGCTGCATATTCATGAAGAAATTCATGCTCGTGAGTAACTTTTGGCCATTGCGAGAGACACAAAACTGTAATTTGTAAAATACTATAGTATTTTTGTTACCATGGGATTTTAATTTATCTTTTAAAAGATATATTCATAACAAGCTATGTAAATTATATCTTTTAAGTAGAGCTGTGTTTACTTAATGGTTTCAGTTATTAAAGCCTAGTAAGTCTATCTGTCCGTTTTTATAGTATGAAATCTTTGATGACTTAAACTCTGGAGAAGAGTTTATATGCCTCATTCCTACATGTGAATAATTTAACTGGCTACTAGAAGATTTATCTTGGTGAAATCCAAAGTGGGGATTAATAAGAGTGAAGAACACTATTTCTTGCAGAAAATAATGAATGAAAAATAAGAATTATATATAGACTGCCTTGTAGTGTTATGTTCTTGAACAGGAGTGGCTCTATCAATCTAGAACTTCCACGATGATAGCACCCCCCAACAAAATGGAGTAACAATGTGAATGAAGCATGGAGATCATTTGTCACACCTGGCTTCTAAGGAAAGCTCAAGCTTTTTCTTCACGTGTCCTCCCCTCCCAAATCCATGGGATTGGAATCAACTTGTCTATATATGAGGTTTAGTTAATTCTTTAATTTCCTTGAGCACTGAATAACCCAAAAGTTTGGGCTTGTGTCTGTATCTGTACAATTCTTCTCTCATTTAATTTTGTCCTTCCCTTCAGATGTAGGGTCTCTAAGGAATCAGTGCTTTTATTCTTTTTGAATTTTTTTTTCCTTACCAAGAAGTGCTCTGTGTTTAATTGCTATGACTTCCCAGGATGCCTCCTAAGTGACCCCTGGAAGGCTCAGGGGATTTGCCTTCTGGCACTTCTAGCACTTCCTCACTAAAGGAAAACTTCGAGAATAAGATTTTTTAAAAAAGTTATTTACTTATTTTGAGCGAGAGAGTATGAGCGAGGGAGGGGCAGAGAGAGGAGAGAGAGAGAATTGTAAACAGGCTCTGTGCTCTCAGCGCAGAGCTTAATTTGGGCCTCGATCCGACCAACTGTGAGATCATGACCTGAGCTGAAAACAAGAGTTGGATGCTTACTGACTGAGCTTCCCAGGCATCCCTGAATAATATTTTTAAAAGAATACTAACCTCACTTAATTATCACATTAATATTCTTTTTTACCTGAGGATATTCCTATCTTCAATATAATTTCTCCTCTCTGATTTGATACTTCCTTTCTTTCATTTTCTACCTTTTTTCTCTAGTTTTCTGCTTGCTTCTAGACAAGTCACATTTCATCATATGTAAATAATACTGCTCATATGTAATAAAATAGGTAATTCCTAAGGCATACAAACCTATCCTATGCACAGCAAGTGGTTCATGAGTTAGAGGTGCAATATTCTTTTTACCTGGGACTATGTCTATGATACTTACTAAATTGGCAAAGATTCAGATGATTTGTTCTGATACAACTTAATAGTGAAACATTCAAGAACATTAATCATAGTACAATTTACTGAGCCTTTAAATAGGTGCCAGGCAGTTTCCGGAAGCTTTATTTGTAATAAAACAACAAACTTAAGAAGTAGAAACTGTTGCTCTCCCCATTCTACAAATCATGAAACTGGGACACAGAGAGGTTAAGTTGCCCAACATTGCCCAGATGGCACATGGCAGAGCTGGGATTCCAACACAGGCAATGAAGTTCCAGAACCCACATTATTCACCACTGCACTACGCTCCCTCTCCAAGGATGTTTTGGGTCTTAACTAGGTGCACACTGAATGAGAAACTTGTAGTCATGATTTGCTCTTGGTAATGATCAAGTCCCAGTTGCCACTGGCTAGCCTTTCTCAAGTAACAGTAACAAGATTGGAAATTTTAATGTAATTATGAAAATATGAAAATAGAAGGAAATGTCAGCAGAATAGAAGTAAGTATTTCTTCTAACTGTGTCAGCAGAATAGAAGGGGTGGGGCTGCACAAAGGTCTCACAGAGCACTGGACTGGAAAGGATTCTGAGGTGGATGAGTTTGACCCCCTTAGTTTCCAATGAGCAAGCTGAGACAGGCTTGTAAGACATTTAGAAGGTGACTCAAACCCATGCCTTCTTACACTGAGCTTGGACTTTTCCCCCGAGGGTGCTGTTTTTTGCAACCTGGGCAATGAAGTTGTATTTTTGAGTGCTCTCAGTACCTAAGAAGCATTATAAGTGAAACCATGTCCCATTGTACCCTACCCCTCTTTTCAGCGTCTGTTTCTCTTCCCTCAATACCTAGCTCATGCCAAGAGTTTTGAAAAAAAAAAAAAAACCAGATGCTAATGTAACAATTTGTGAAAATCGCAAGTCTCTCCAGTTCAGTTCAAATGTATTTGCTGAAAATCTAGAGAGTTATTTGTGTTAAGATATTGTGGGGTGGGCAAACATTAAGTGGAGAGAACTCCAACTCCTTACAAAGCTGATCGAGAATCATACCAAGTCATTGTAATAGGGAACAATGTGCTAAATAGTTTTGCAGTTATTTGATACAGTTAAATCTAGTCTTTACCTCAGAGTCTAGTCTGAACATCTAATAGTGGAATGTCATAGTATTATTAAGTGAATTATTACACAAGAGATGCTATTTTTGGTGCTGGATACATCACACTGTAAAGGTACTCACTGCAACTACGTACTACCACCTCAAAAGTCTGACTCTATGCTGATTTATGTAGCGTTTATTGCCACCAGCAGAAAGTAAGTTTCTGGAGAGCAGGGATCCATCCTTTCCTTGTTTGTGACTGCTGACTTCTGTGCCAAGAATAGACATAGTTTAAATAAGGCTATAATAAATCTATGTCGATAGCTGAGCTTTTGATTACTCCTCTGTATAGACGATCCCCTAAGACTTAGACATAGAACTTCTTTCTTGTAGGCCAACAAGATCATCTGAAGACAAATAGGACCATCAAGGGAAGGTGTAACAGGCATTTTGGAAGAACTCAATAGTTACCACTGTTTATTCTGTATAAACCGCTGTAGAAAAGACTTAATGATGAAGATGTGCTCTTAACAATGGACGTATTTATAGTCATGTTCACGATTCCATTACAGATTGCATTGTCCTGAGCTCTCATCCCTGAAACAGGCCATATAGAAAGAGGAAATGGGAAATAGTAACAATGTGACGGAATTTGTCCTCCTTGGCCTCACCCGGGATCCTGAAGGGCAAAAAGCATTATTTGTCATGATTTTACTGACCTACATTGTGACAATAATGAGCAACCTGCTCATTGTGGTGACTGTTTTTGGCAGCCCCTCTCTGGGCTCCCCCATGTACTTCTTCCTCACCTATCTGTCACTCATGGATGTTGTTTATTCCACTGTCATCTCTCCCAAATTGATTATAGACTTACTCTGTGACAAAAAGACAATTTCCTTCCCAGCTTGCATGGGCCAGCTCTTCCTAGAACACTTGTTTGGGGGTTCTGAGGTCTTCCTCCTGATTGTGATGGCCTATGATCGCTATGTGGCCATCTGTAGGCCGCTGCATTACTTGACTATCATGAATCGACAGGTTTGCATTCTGCTGTTGGTGGTGGCCTGGGTTGGAGGTCTTATGCACTCTATGGTTCAACTTCTCTTTGTGTACAGCCTCCCGTTTTGTGGCCCCAATGTCATTGATCACTTCATCTGTGACATGTACCCATTACTGGAACTTGCCTGCACTGACACCTACTTAATAGGCCTCACTGTTGTTGCCAATGGTGGAGCCATCTGCATGGTCATCTTTATCCTTCTGCTCATCTCGTACGGAGTCATTCTAAATTCTCTTAAAAGTCACAGTCCAGAAGGGAGGCGCAAAGCCCTGTCCACCTGCAGTTCCCACACCACAGTGGTTGTCCTCTTTTTTGTTCCCTGCATTTTCATGTACGTTAGACCTGTTTCCAACTTGTCCATTGATAAATCCATAACTCTGGTTTATACAGTTATCACTCCCATGTTAAATCCTTTAATATACACCTTGAGAAATTCGGAGATGAAAAATGCTATGGAAAAATTCTGGTGTAAAAATGTAACCAAAAGTAAAATAAGCATGTGTCACTGACACTGAACACATTTATGGTTAATTCTGAAGCAACAAAAAGGTACTAAATTCTGACAATGGATTTAGTAAATTCAGTGGATTCTCTAGAGATGTTTCTCTTTATTTACACAAAGTCATCAAGAAGTGGAATGGATTGTCTTTTGAGGTAATAATCAACCTAATAGGGAAATTCTGGAGGTTGAAAAAATTTGTCCCATTACAAGTAAAAATACAATTAATTTCACCTCGTAGCCTTATTTTTCTTGGTTTATATTGAAATGGAACTTTAGAAACAATAGTTTTTAAATTAAAAAAAAATGTCTTTTTATTTTGAGAGAGAGGAGAAAGTGAGCATGAGTTGAGGAGGGGCAGATAGAGAGGGAGAGAGAAAATCCCCAGCAGGTTCTGCACTGCCAGCAAGGAGCCCAATGCAGAGCTTGAACCCATGAACCATGAGACCATGACCTGAGCTGATATCAAGAGTCAGACGCTTAACCAACTGAACCATCTAGGCACCCGAAGAGTTTTAAAATTTTAAATGTGAAACAACCTACTTTTGAAAATTTACTTTCACCCAAACTAAAGAGAAAGTAATTTGGCTAATACTTAGAACAAATTACTGGGGCCAAAAGAGTGGTGTATAAATTTTAATGCTCATTATTCTATCAGCACAGATACTTTCTGTAGCTGCAATATGCATCTTGTCCTTAAGATGATTTCCATTCCTCAGGTCAATGCCTATGCTTTTGCAGTTCAGGACATTTAAATGGGAGATGTTATTGTGTTTGGTTAGATGCTATCAGTGAGAAATTTTGTTAAAAATTTAACAAAGGGATGTTAAAAGGGATGTTGTATGTTTTTCCAGTTTGTTATGAGCCTGTATGGGGATGGTTGATGATGAAAACAGATTCTAGTTCCTAATTTGAGCACAGAAAACCATACTAATTCAATTATAAATATATTTTATGCTTTTCCTCATTAGCTGTTATGTACATTTTGTTGCCATTCTTCAACAAGAAGATAGAACCTACTTTGTCTTCCTGATACTAAAGATATGGGTAAAGAAATGTGTTATTTTGCATAACAGTGTTTCCCCCAAAAGTTGTATTCAACTTAAGTATTTTGTCCTGATAGACCTAATAATGATTTACTTTGGAATCAACAAAATTTTGTTTTTCACTGTTATGTGTAAAAATCGACAACAGGTTTTTCTGTCTGCGGCCCATCCCTAAACACTGCAAACTAGGAAGAAAATGAACTTGCTTTCATTGTAACATGGAACATCATCATGCTCTGGAAGAGTTTTCTTTTCTAACTAAAAAAAGATTTTATAACTTTTCTTATTTTAAAATTTTATTATTTTTCATGCATATTGAATGATCTATGCAATTTACTTTTACATGTGATAGCCTCTTAACCTTGAATGTGATCAATATCATTGAAACTACCTGTGCATACTTCCCTGATAGCATTCATCTGCCTCTTCCCAGAGGTAATCTTAATGCTGATTTTGGATAATCATAGTTAGAAACAGTTTAACTACATATGTATGTATCCTGAACATATATTGTGTAGAGTTTTCCTGCCTTTATTGAAATTATACTAAGTATTGCATAGTTTTCTGAATCTTACTTTTTTAATTTAAGTTTTTAATTTTAATTCCAGTATGGTTAACATACAGTGTTATATTAGTTTCAGGTGTATGAGATAGGGATTCAATATTTCTATACGTTACTCAGTGCTCATCATGAGAAGAGTACTCTTTAATCCCCATTACCTATTTCACCCATCCCTCCATCCATTTCTCCTCTGGTAATCCATCAGTTTGTTCCTAAAGTTGAGTCTGTTTCTTGGTTTCTCTCTCTTTTTTCCTTTGCTCATTTCTTTTGTTTCTTAAATTCCACATATGAGTGAAATTTTATGGTATTTGTCTTTCTCTGACTTATTTCACTTAGCATTATACTCTCTGGATCCATCCATATTGTTGAAAATGGCAAGATTTCTTTCTTCTTCTGGGTGATTAACATTCCATTGTGTATATGTACACACACACGCACACACACACACACACACACACACACTACTTCTTTATCCATTCATCTGTTGATGGACACTTGGGCTGCTTCCATAATTTGGCTATTGTAAATAATGCTGCAATAAACATAGGGTGCATGTATCCCTTTGTTTTAGCGTTTTTGTATTTTGGGGGTAAATACCCAGTAGTGTGATTACTGGATTATAGGGTAGTTCTATTTTTTAACGTTTTGAGGAAAACATTTTGTTTCCCATAGTGGCTGCACAAGTTTGCATTCCCACCAACAATGCATGAGGATTCCCATTTTACCACATCCTCACCAACACTTCTTGTTTTTGTGTTTCTGATTTTAGCCATTCTGACAGGTGCGAGGTGGCATATCATTGTGGTTTTGACTTCTATTTCTCTGATGTTGAGTGATGTTGAGCATCTTTTCATGTGTCTGTTAGTCATGTGGATATTTTCTTTGGAAAAATGTCTATACGTGTCTTCTGCCCATGTTGTAACTGGGCTATTTGTTTTTTGGGTGTTGAGTTTGGTAAGTTCTTTATAGATTTTGCATACTAACCCTTTGTCAGGTATGTAATTTGCAAGTATCTTCTCCCATTCCATAGGTTGCCTTTTAGTTTTGTTGATTGTTTTCTTTAAAATCCCAATAGTTCATGTTTGCTTTTGTTTCCCCTGCCCTTGGTGACATGTCTAGTAAGGAGTTGTTGCGGCCGAGGTCAAAGAGGTTAGTTACTTCCTGTGTGTCCTCTACGATTTTGATGGTTTTCTGTCTCACATTATGTCTTTCATCCATTTTGAATTTAGTTTTGTGCATGGTGTAAGAAAGTGGTCCAGCTTCATTTTTCTGCATGTTGCAGTCAAGTTTTCCCAACACCATTTGTTGAAGACACTGTCCTTTTTACATTAGATATTCTTTCCTGCTTTGTTGAAGATTAGTTGACCATACAGTTGTGGGTCCATTTCTGGGTTTTTCATTCTGTTACATTGATATGTGTGTCTATTTTTGTGACAGTACCATACTGTCTTGATGACTACAGCTTTATAATATAGCTTGAATTCTGGAATTGTGATGCCTCCAGTTTTCTTTTTCTTTTTAAGGATTGTTTTGGCTCCTTGGGATCTTTTGTGGTTCCATAGAAATTCTAAGATTGTTCTAACTCTGCGAAAAATGCTGGTGGTACTTTGATAGGGGTTGCACTAAATATGTAGATTGCTTTGGGTAGTATAGACATTTTAACATTTGTTCTTCCAGTCCATGACCCTGGAATGCTTTTCTACTTTTTTTTGTGTCCTCTTCAATTTATTTCATCAGAGTTCTATAATTTTCAGAGTATAGATTTTTTTTAATGTTCATTTATTTTGAGAGAGAGAAAGAGAGACAGAGAGAGAGAGAGACAGAGAGAGAGAGACAGAGAGAGAGAAGGCACTGGTCAGGGGATAGACAGAATCCCAAGTAGGCTCCGTTTTGTCAGCACAGAGCCCGATGTGGGGGGAAGAAAAGCTCTCACTTTGAGTATGATGTTAACCTGGGTTTTTCACATATGGCTTTTATTATGTTGAGATATGTTCCCTCTAAATCTACTTTATTGAGGGTTTTTATCATGAATGAATATTGTACTTTATCAAATGCTTTTTCTGCATCTATGGAAATGGTCATATGATTTTTATCTTCTCTACTGTTGATGTGATGTATCATATTAATTGATTTGTGAATATTGAACCACTCTTGCAACCCAGGAATAAATACCACTTGGTCATGGTGAATGACTTTTTAAAATGTATTGTGGATTTGGCTTGCTAATATTTTGTTGAAGATTTTTGCATCTATGTTCATCAGCCACATTGGCCTATAGTTCTCTTTTTTTTTTTTTGTCTTTATCTGGTTTTGGTATGTCTTTATCTGGTTTTGGTATGCTGGCCCCATAGAACGAATTTGGAAATTTTCCTTTGTCTTCTATTTTTTGGAATAGTTTAAGAATAATAGGTATTAACTCTTCTTTAAATGTTTGGTAGGAGGGCGCCTGGGTGGCGCAGTCGGTTAAGCGTCTGACTTCAGCCAGGTCACGATCTCGCGGTCCGTGAGTTCGAGCCCCGCGTCGGGCTCTGGGCTGATGGCTCAGAGCCTGGAGCCTGTTTCCGATTCTGTGTCTCCCTCTCTCTCTGCCCCTCCCCCGTTCATGCTCTGTCTCTCTCTGTCCCAAAAATAAATAAAAAAACGTTGAAAAAAAAATTAAATGTTTGGTAGGAAAAAAATAAGTGTTTGGCAGAATTCACCTGTGAAGTCATCTGGTTCTGGACTTTTGATTGTTGGGAGTTTTTTGATTACTGATTCAATTTCATTGCTGGTAATTGGTCTGTTCAAATTTTCTATTTCTTCCTGATTCAGTTTTGGGAAGTATTTTTTCATAGGAATGTATCCATTACTTTTATATTCTCTATAACCCTATGTATTTCTGTGGGGTTGGTTGTTACTTATCCTCTTTGATTTCTGGTTTTGTTTATTTGAGTCGTCTCTCTCCCCCATCCCCTCTTTTTTTGATGAGTGTGGTTAAATGTTTATCAATTCGAAGAATGTGCTCCTGGTTTTATTGATATTCTATTTTTAAAATACAAATACACACACATACACAGAGGAAAGTATGGCCCATTCAAAGAAACAAAATAAAACAGCAGAAATTGTCCCTATAAAGCTCTGATGACTGGACAAGGACTTCAACACACCATCTTAGAGATGTTCAAACAAGTAAAGGAAGGTATGGCAAAGCTCAAGGAAAGGACGCTAAGGAAAGAGTCAAGGCCAAATATCAAAAAAGAGACAGAAAACTTCCATATCAATAAACCTCAGTAAAGAAATAGTATTTTTGGGGGGAGCCTGGTGGCTCAGACAGTTAAGCACCTGGCTCTTGGTTTTGTCCCTGGTCATGACCACACAATTTTGTGAGTTCAAGCCCCAGGTCTTCTTGGGATTCTGTCTCTCTGCTCCTTCCCCTGTCATGATGCCTCTATCTTTCTCAAACTAAATAAATAAACATAAAAAAGAAGTAATACACTTTTCAAATCATGTGTAGAGAGTTTCAAAGGACCTGACATTGTTATATAAAAGGCATCTGAATATCCAGTTTCAAATATTTCCAGATTTAGTTTCTATGGTTTTTTTTTTTCTTATATTACTTTGTAATTGTCTCTTTCAAATTATATATCCATACCATCTATCTCTTATTCTTTTTAAGAAAGATTCTCTTCTTTGGGGCAAAACTTCTCAGTTGGAATTTTATATGTGGGTTTTACCTCCTCTGAGTTAAATGGAAACTTTTAACATTGATTACCAATAATCTTGTGCCATTCTTATTAAATATGTCTTTTTTATACAAAGACTTAAGATTTTTACTTCACTCAAGTGTCTTCTTCAACTTGAGAATTTCAAATATATACTGATGAATTGAAAATAACGAATTGTTGGGGTGACTAGGTGGCTCAGTTAGTTGAGTGTCTGACTCTTGATTTCAGCTCAGGTCATGATCCCAGGTTGTGGGATTGAGCCCTGCCTTGGGTTCTGTGCTGAGCATGGAACCTGCTTAGGATTCTCTCTCTCCCTATGCCCCTCTCCCTTACTCTACAATAAAAAAGGGGCACCTGGGTGGCTCAGTTGGTTGAGTGACTCTTGACATTGGCTCAGGTCATGGTCTCATGGTTCATGGATTCAGGCCCCACATTGAGCTCTGAACTGATAGTGAGGAAGCCTGCTTGGGATTCTCTATGCCCCTCCACTGCTCATGCTCACTCATGTGCTCTCTCTTTCAAAATAAATAAATAAACTTAAAAGAAATCAAATTAAATTAAAAAAAAAAAAGAATTCTTGTTCATGCAATCTTGTATTTTTGGTATTAATAAGTGACGTGTTCCTTGCTTTTAGATTGCTGTTTTTTTCTACTTAATTCTCCTGAAGTGATTGGCTAGAAGCCTCTGAAAACATGGATCATGTAAAAGGTCTCAGTTCTCTAGAGCATGATTCCTCAGTGAGTTTAATTTTGAACAAGCAGCCTTGGGGACAAAATGTTTTAACAACTCCATGAAGTAATTTGTTGCTCATTGTTGATTAAGTGCCCAGTCATATCTTTCCTTACCTGGGAGAATATTTCTCTTTGGGGGGTAATGTTGCTGTCAAGATGTAAAAAAAAAAAGCCATTACTTTACTGGGCATGGGCCATATTAAACCAGTCATGCGAATGCTTTCAGAAATATTCCAAAGAATCCAAAACATCCAGTGCATTATGGACTAAAAATGCTATTAAAGGTTGATTTAATTAATTTGGTCAGTTAAACATAATGATGTTTTACATTTAATTTTTGGTACATAATCTCAATGGCGGCTTTCAAATTCAATGATTCGTCAATCATATCAACTATACATTCTTGAAGCCAACTCTGTATAATCCCATAATCCAAACTATTAAATGTCTGTGAAAGTTGAAGAAGATGGTCATGCTTTGTGCAGGCAGAGAAAGAGAAATCCTTATGTGACAAAGCATTTCGATGTCACTAGGTGCACCCTGACATTTTTTCTGTAGTCACATTGGGGTTGATGTGTTGGCAATCCTGACTCATTTTCATGCAACTAAGTGGTCATCTTTCAGGACGAAAGATAGAATTGCAGAAGCCTGGATTTGGAACAAGTGACCAAAGAGAAAAGAGAAAAGAGAAAAGAGAAAACAGAAAACCCAGGTAATGTATATACCTTAAACATATACCTTATACGTATACATATATACCTTATACGAGGGATCCTATAAAATATTTTCCCTTTTATGTCTGGCTTATGGCACTTATCATGGTGTCTTCAATGAGTTTTATCCATGTTGTAGCATGTATCAGCATTTTTTCCTTTTTAAGGCTGAATAATGTTCCATTATCTATATATACCATAATTTATTTATGTATTCATTAGTTGAAGGACATTTGGGCTGTTTCCACTTTTAGGCTACTGTGTATAATGCTTCTATGAACATTGGTGTGCAAATGACAGTTTGAATCTCTGCTTCCTATTCTAGTGTGTATATACAACAAATAACAGTTTGATATGTAAATTAATATCCCTTTAGTACAAAGGGAAACTCAGAACTTACAGTGTGAAAACTTGAGGTCATAGAAATTTAGTTACTTGTTAGATTCATTGACCTGTATGTGTACCTTATTAGAAAGCAAACTTTAGTGTCTGTGGAAATAGAATTCATGAGTTTTGTTAGATATGAGATGTATAGAATATTAAAGAAAATGCCACTATCTGTTTCTGCCTATGGGTTAATTCCATGGATATTTTCTCATTTTTAGGATCTTAAAAATATTGTGAATAAAATTGACACATTGTATTATTCACCCAGTTGACCTCTTGTTTATAAAAATAAGGCCCCTTTGATTAAATTTAGATTTAATGATACAATGCAAAGAGGAAACTGAAATGTTGAGAAAAACAGAGGCAAGGGCATTTGTACACAGTAAAGCAAATGGTAAGGAAAGGACAGCTTCTGTAATTGTGTATGAAAACTACCCAGTCAGTCCCTCCACCCCTCAGGGAATGCTCCCTTGGGTAATGGGAGAAGACAGTGGACTTTGGGGAAACTCATCTAACACTAGTTCTAAGAGATGTGGCACTAAAATTACACAGGGAACCAAATAATGATAAATAATATCTTGAATTTATTTAGGGCTTCTTAATTGTCAGGCAGTTTTTGGATAACTTTATTTGCATTATCATATTTAGTCTTTAAAACCATCATATGTGTTAGAAGCTGTTATGTTTCCTTATGCAGATGATGTTGAATAATTTGCTCAAGATCGCACAGTTGCTAAGTATAGATTCTGAGGATTAAATTCCAAACCAGAATTTAGAACCTGAGTTCTCATAAAGTGCATCCAGGACCACCCCTGAAAAATTATAAAACAAAAGTCACAAAGATTATATATGGGAGAGGCAATCCACCCTCTGTGATTGGTGTTATTCTCTGTTTGTCCCCAAAGTCTGTTCAGCCACATTCAGGTTTTAAAGTAGCGTTGTTACCTCACTATGAAGAAACTGACTTGGAAAATGTGTTATTTCTTTAAAGTATATCTTTTTTTTTTTAAATTTTTTTTAACGTTTATTTATTTATTTATTTTATTTATTTATTTATTTTTTTTTTAAATTTTTTTTTTCAACGTTTATTTATTTTTGGGACAGAGAGAGACAGAGCATGAACGGGCGAGGGGCAGAGAGAGAGGGAGACACAGAATCGGAAACAGGCTCCAGGCTCTGAGCCATCAGCCCAGAGCCCGACGCGGGGCTCGAACTCACGGACTGCGAGATCGTGACCTGGCTGAAGTCGGACGCTTAACCGACTGCGCCACCCAGGCGCCCCATAACGTTTATTTATTTTTTTTGGGACAGAGAGAGACAGAGCATGAACGGGGGAGGGGCAGAGAGAGAGGGAGACACAGAATCAGAAACAGGCTCCAGGCTCTGAGCCATCAGCCCAGAGCTCGACGCGGGGCTCGAACTCACGGACCGCGAGATCGTGACCTGGCTGAAGTCGGACGCTTAACCGACTGCGCCACCCAGGCGCCCCTAAAGTATATCTTTTAAAAAAATCTGATGAGTGTTTATTGGGACCTCAAAATGTTTGCTGCATAATTTTTATGGTCACTGCTCAATCATTAAAAAATGATGGCTTATGTGGGGAATAGATTTTAGTAATCAGACAGTTAAATAGAAACATATGTTTCTAACCATTGGCTTGCCATCATGTTTCTTCTTCTTCTTTTGTTTAATGTTTTTTTTTTTTTTTATTTTTGAGAGGTAGAGAGACAAATTGTGAGTTGGGGAGGGGGTGCAGAGAGAGAGAGAGAGAGAGAGAGAGAAGGAGACAAAGAATCTAAAGCAGGCTCTGGGCTCCGAGCTGTCAGCACAGAGCCGATGCAGGGCTGGAATCCATGAACTATGACCTGAGCTGAAGTCGAACGCCCAACTGACTGGGCCACCCAGGTGCCCCGCCATCATGTTTCAAAAGGATCTGGACTGTAGCTCAAAATTTCAGTCTATAATTTCCAATAGCTTGCTGATTTAGAGTGTTTCCCAGTATTTTACAACTTGCGTGCCATATATGTGGTTTGTTTCTTCTGCTTTATGTTGTGGAATTTGGCATAGTGGAGATCTTCTTAATTTATCTTATTTTAATTCACATTGTGGGACAGTTATTGATTTAAGGTTTTGGAGCACTCCTTAATTATTTATTTGTTCTCATTGAATGTGGTAAGAAATTTGAAGTATCTAACGAATGTTGGAAGCAGATATATTTATTTTTAATAAAATATTGTATAGGTAAAGTATAGAATTTTGTATCATTCTGAGTCAAATCACCATTTTTCAATAGTCTAGAGTAATAATTATGTTCATAAGCTCATTTAAACAGTCAAATATTCATTGATCCCTTAAAATGCGTAAGGCACACGTATGGATTCTGGTGATACCATTATTAAAAAGATGTGTGTCTATGTTCACTCTCCTGGCAGATCTAACAGATGTTGGGAGAAAACACAACTATAAACAAATGAGTGCTGTAAGTTCTCAACAGGACAAGGGGTTGGACCCTCCTACTGGAAGCTGTCTCTTGAATGCTCAGGCAAACCCCATGACTTGTGAGTATTTGTCATTATAAATGCAGACATAGCTTCATAATTGTGCGTGAAGATATTTAATTTTGTATGTATGCAATGAACTGCTGGAAGCCCCAAAGATGGAACCCCTTTAAGCAGCTTGTCTCTTCTGATATATCTTCGGATATATCTTAAAGTTCAGAATCTGGTTTTCTGGAAATATGAAAAGTCTGAGGGGTGAGTCCTGGTACTGATGCTGGGGGACCCTCCAGTCTAACTCCAGGTTGAAAACTCAGGAAATCTGAAATTCCTCTACTTCCAGTTCATTCAGTCCACCCAAATCAAAATTCATCAATTTCCAAGCGTATTTCATTCAGCTTATGGTCTTTGCTGAGTGCTATCTTCCTTTTTATGTTTTCTCTTATTTTCTCTCTTCTACATTTTTATTCTGCCTCTGATTTTGAGTACAAATTGGCTTGCTTAGAAGCAGAAAGAATAAAATAATCTCCTTTCCTTCACAAATGATGGTCTACAAATGTACACATTATAATGGAGCACATTTCAAATAATTCTGCCAAAAAAAGGTGTACACAATACATGCAAAATTGGTTGTGGATCATATCTGAAAGGCCCAATGGATAATTCATTTTCCTCAAGTGAGAAAGAATGTCTTATATTCCACACAGACTCAGATAATCAAGAACTAACAATGAACAAAACAGCTGGTCCAGGGGCGCCTGGGTGGCGCAGTCGGTTAAGCGTCCGACTTCAGCCAGGTCACGATCTCGCGGTCCGTGAGTTCGAGCCCCGCGTCAGGCTCTGGGCTGACGGCTCGGAGCCTGGAGCCTGTTTCCGATTCTGTGTCTCCCTCTCTCTCTGCCCCTCCCCCGTTCATGCTCTGTCTCTCTCTGTCCCAAAAATAAATAAAAAACGTTGAAAAAAAAATTAAAAACAAAACAAAACAAAACAAAAAACCAGCTGATCTAATCTACTCATTACTTTAATAATCATATAACCTTTAACACATGAAAATTCACCCTGATTATTAAAAAGATGGTCTGCTGTCAAATGCTAGATAAAGTTTTCAATAACAAGAATTCAGGACCTCAGGAATCTGGAAAGACTATAACCTTTCCAATAGAAACATGGGTTGGAACATGATTTTCCCAAGATGACTGGGCAAAATCAAATAACGTTTTTAGATTTTTAGTATAGAATCATTTCTACTATACCATGATTCTGCCTAAAATCCTTATGTTGGCATTTCTAAATTGAGCTATGGGTAGCAATAATCAATTCTAAACAGGTTTTGAAAGTAGGAAAAATATCTATGTCGTGCCCATTTACTTAAATTTGTACTACCCATTTTTCTCCCCAATAACCTAGGTTGTAGTAAATGTCCACTCAGTTTGTGTGTGTGTGTGCGTGTGTGTGCGTGCGTGTGTGTATTTTCAAACAACATGTCGCTCTTATTGTCCTTTCTTGGGTGGGAAGAATTTAATATATTGATCTCAGTTGGTTTCTTACATGTTTAAAATTCAGCTAAAATAAATTTTATAAACATTTTATCATTAAAAATTTTTTATGTTTATTTTTGAGAGAGAGAGAGAGAGCCGGGCTGGGGGGAGGGCAGAGAGAGAAGGAGACACAGAATCCGAAACAGGCTCTAGGCTCCGAGCTGTCAGCACAAAGCCCTGTGTGAGTGGCTCGAACCTATGAACCTGAGCCACAGTCAGACACTCAACCGACTGAGCTACCCAGGCGCCTCTTATAAACATTTTAAAGGGCACTTATGCTATGTCTGGTTCTTTCATTGCTTCAGGTGACTTATTTTTTCAGTATTTGGAGCTCATAGTGAAGTAACTCAGAAAAGCAGTTATCTAAATGTCAGGTTATCAATTTATGCTCCACGTACTAGGTATTACATTGTAAGTAAGCTATTAGAGATGAGATTGTTTTCATGGTGAACCTCAGAAGGCCAAAAAGAATTCAAGAAAAAAAAAAGAAATGACATATAATGTCAAAAAATGCAGTCCTTGTGAATTTCTAGAGAAAGCTTCTTCCTTGTTTGGTAGATCAGGTCACAGATATGCCCACTCACATGTACCTCCCAGGTAGAAAACTGGTCTCCTCATTGTAGTTGATGCAAGGAACTTGTGGGTGGAGATTCTAAACTCTCATTTTCTAGAAAGTCACCCTGTGTGAGACCCTTTGGGGCAAACATTGTTGAGTCAACAATGTTGTGTCGACACTTAGTTTGTTGACATACAGCTTGTGATGCTCTCAAATTCATTTTGGCCATTTTGTTTGCAGCCTCTGAGGCCTGAGTTCAATGCCTTCAGAAGAACGTATGGAAAATAGACACAATGTGACAGAGTTTGTCCTCCTGGGGCTCACACAGGACTCTGAGGGGCAAAAAGTTCTCTTTGTCCCATTCTTACTCATCTATATTGTGACAATAGTGGGCAATCTGCTTATCATGGTGACCATCATGGCCAGTCCGTCACTGGGTTCTCCCATGTACTTTTTCCTGGCTTATTTATCATTTATAGATGCTATCTATTCTACTGTCATTGCTCCCAAGATGATTGTAGACTTGCTCTATGAGAAGAAGACTATTTCCTTCCAGGCTTGCATGACTCAAGTCTTTCTGGATCACTTATTTGCTGGTGCTGAAGTCATTCTTCTGGTGGTGATGGCCTATGACCGATATGTAGCCATCTGTAAACCACTTCATTATCTAATCATCATGAATAGGAGGGTATGTGTTCTTATGCTGCTGGTGGCCTGGACTGGAGGCTTTCTGCACTCGTTGGTTCAATTCTTCTTTATTTATCAGCTCCCTTTCTGTGGCCCCAATGTCATTGACAACTTCTTGTGTGATATGTATCCCTTATTGAAACTTGCTTGCACCAATACCTCCCTCATTGGGATTTCTATGATAGCTAATGGAGGAGCCATTTGCACTGTCATCTTCTTCATTCTCCTAGTTTCCTATGCAGTCATATTACGCTCTCTTAAGACTCATGGTTTGGAAGAGAAACGCAAAGCCTTCTACACCTGTGCATCCCATATAACTGTGGTCATTTTATTCTTTGTTCCCTGTATCTTCCTGTATGCAAGGGCTAATTCTACCTTTCCTATTGATAAATTCATGACTGTGGTTTTAACATTCATAACCCCCATGCTGAACCCTTTAATCTATACCCTGAGAAATAAAGAAATAAAAAATGCCATGAGGAAGCTTTGGAGTAAAAATCTGACCTTTGCTGGAGGAATGTTGTACTGCTTGTGCAGAACATGATATTCATTCTTTCACAGAATCAAGGACTCCTTTCACTATCAGTGATTACATTTTAAAAATCATCTCCTTTGCATTATTTAGCCTATTTATTCTGAAACAGGTCTATAAATTAATCTTTATCTAAATGGGGTATGTTATATCCCTTAGAGAGCAAGAGAATTGTGTCAATTTAATCCCTGATATATGTAATCAAACTGTGTTAAGATTCTTTAGTGGGAAATAATTTTTGGTTTTATTTCAAGTTCTTGTTTGTGGGGTATGGCACCTCCATGGTATGTAAAAATATTATCTAGTAGAAAATTTAAAATTAAAAATTCATCTTGTTAAAAAATAAAACCTAACAGCTTCACCTAACAGCAAAAATAAATATCCTGGTCAAATTAATTAATTTCACAGCACATGTTCACAGCTGAGGATAGACCCATAAGTAGTGAACTTTGTTAGGTTTATACTGTGGTGGTAGCATATGGTTGATTTTGTATATTCTAATTAAGTTTTGGACAGAAAAATTAAATTGTTCAACCCCTTCTGTACATCAAGATCAAATGGCTTCTTCCAGTAGTTACAATATATGTATAAGTGACTCGACTCATATTACGATAGAGCCTCAAATGCTGCCTACATTAAATTATACTCTCTGGGTACCTTTTTAAAAAATTGGCAATAAATGTAAAACATTTTGGGACTAGATTGTTTTGTTTACATATGAATGACTTTCTGATTCTCTGTAAACTTTGTGTTCTTGACTTAAGTGGTAAATCAAAGGTGTCTTCTCTGTTTACAATTGCTCTGTAGAAGTTTTGGAGGTCTATTACTGTAATACAAAGACCATTTTTTAAGGTTCTGGCATTATGCATTACCTTGTTGAGAAGTCAACTCACAACACAGATTGGATATGATATTGGTATTTTTTTTTGCCCTCATCCTTCTTTCAGTTTGTAATTCGATCCGGTTATTGTACTTAGCAATATTAACGCTCCCATTTCTTTTATATGTATTGAATAAATGCCAGCCATGAAGGTTAATTTATTATTCGATGAAGTAAATAAAAATTAATCTAGATCTTTTCTTCAGAAAGAAATTCAACACAGTGGATTAAATAGTAAAAATTTATCAGAACTGTAGGAGATGACACTGGGGTCCTGGCATGAACTAAGTTGGGATCAAGGTCTCACCACCTCTGCTGTGGTGCAGAGGTGCAGAAACTGGACTCAGGATGAATGTTCTGTGCATATACTTCTCAAAGTCCTTCCCTGTCCTGATTTGATAAATATAACTTTCAAAAAAATTTAAAGTTTTGCTTCTTACATTTATATCTCTAACCTATATAGGATATAAATTTTCAGGTATGGTGCGAGGTGGGAATATACTTTCCTTTTTATAGTAGATTAACTTCTCCCAGCACATTTATTGAATAACCATTGCATTTCCCACTACCCTGCAACACCTCCACTTTCATATAGAAAATATCTATATATCTATTCTTCTATTTCTTAGCTTTCCAAAGTGTTCAATTTGTTGATCCATGAACAATAATACAGTGTCTAAATTACTGCAATGTTTCACATAGTATCGAAGTCTAAAAGATCGCCCCCAAATACCAGCAATCACTTTATTATCACGGATGGTTTTGGTGGGTCAGAAATTTGGGAGTGGTTCACAGCGGTATTTCTGGGTCAGGGCCTCTCATGAGGTTGCAGGCAGAAATTGGCTGAGCCTGAGGTCATTCTGAAAAGCTTCTTCACTCACATGCCTTGTACTAGGCTTGCAAGTCTTGAACAGTGAGGGCTGGAAGAACTAGTACTCCTTGAGGTCATAAGGGTGGGGCCCTAATCTGATGCAACTGGTATCCTAATAAGGAGAGGAGGGAACATTAGAGTTCTCTCTCTCACTCATGTGCACAGAAGAAAGGCCATGTGAGGACAGTGTGAGAAGGTGGCCCATCTGCAAACCCGGAAAAGAGGCCTCACCGGAAGCCAACCGTGTTGCCACCTTGATATCGGACTTCCAGCCTCCAGAACTGTGGGAATATCAAGGTCTGTTTAAGCCTCCCAGTCTGCATGATTTTGCTATGACAGCCCAAGCAGACTAATATGATGAGGGTGGTGGTGATGATGATTATGATGATAAATAATCTAGATTTGGTGAATAAAGTCCTGAACTGAATCACCAAAATTCAGTTCAGGAAGATAATAGCTTCTCATCAAATCTTGAGATGAGAATAATTTCCTAAGCCAGAACTTCTTGAATGAAGGAATCATCACATATCCTTGAATAAATACCCTGTGATATCACCACAGATAGGGGGTGTATATCTTCATCCTAACCTTTCTCTAAGGCATCTGACATCATTTGGCAGGGTAACTATGCTCTGAAAAGAGAGAAATACTCAAACATTTCTGGAGATGCCATAAATATGTTGCAAACTAATGCTCATTCCTGGGTGGCAGAATGCCACTGTGGGCCAGTGGTCAGAAAGCAGACCGAAGGTGAAAGAATATTGGCCCAAAGCGATCACAGTGGGCCAGTTCTGCGGAGAAAGTTAGACTACTTATATTCTACAGGAATACATTTCCATTTTGGGTCCCTGATCCCTGGTGTTTAGTTTCATGGAATGATAGTCTGAGTAGAAGTATTTAGAACTAATCTTCCTTTTCAAAACAGTAAGTAAAAAAACATTACCATATCCTTGGGCTACCAAAGAGATTTGATTTATTCAGGGAGTGAGTCTTACCACATTCCCACTGAATTTACTAGTTCGGCTTGGAATAAAATGGAGAGACAGGGTAACTGTGTGGAAAATGGAATCTTAAAATAAATCTGAAATAAATTAGGCAAGCAAAACAATGTCTTTTGTTTGAATTATCCTTTAGCAAGTGAAAATATCAGCTATTCCATGCAGGAAAAAGATAAGTAGGTTGGGATATAAGAAACCTAAATTTGTACCCGTAATTTGTCACCATCAGTCTTAAATTTTTTCCTCGTCACCATCTGAATGTGTAATTTCAGGAATGTTTCTTTCCTTCCCTGGGCCTCAGTTTCTTCATATGAAAAATGAAAAGAATGAATTAGATACTCTTCAATAATTCACTCAATTCCCAATGTCTATGATTAATGGTTGATTAACCAAATTCTGGCCTCCATGTACTTGACTTTTTGGGAAACTCCCATAGTAGACGATCAAACCCAAGACTAGTATTCTTCTTACAGTCAAAAATGGTACAACACTTTTTGGGACTTTTGATTTTGGAGAGCTCGTAAATCAGGCAGATAACACTGTGGAACTGAAATAGCAGAAACTGACTTTTGGTTCTACTGCTTACTAGTTACACCATCCTGGAAAAATGAAAGAAATTATTCTAAATGTTAGGTTTTCCATCTATAAGTTCGGAGTAATGTACTCATCTTCTAGGGTTATTTTGAAATTAAATATGAGAGAGGATTGTAAACAGTAAATGCTTGATGTATGATACTACCTTTTAATAGCAAATTTAGGTCAAATTAGAAATGGACAGAGACCATAATATGTTATTAACTGACCAGACAAAATATATAAGTAATGATAATTCTAAATTCTCCAAAGAGAGGAGATGGACAATTCTCAGAGGAAGAAGTTGACGTATTTCAAATTCTCAAGTGTGTTTTGAATCTATTTGTTAATGTCTCCACAACCTAGGATGAGAAACAGTCTCTTCTTAAAGCCTTTGTTGAAAGATGAATATTAAAGAAGATTCATGCTAAGTACCTTGGTAAGATTTTACATGGGAGGTAATGTGGGGCCAAGGTCAAGATCAAGACTTGAGGCCAGACAGACTTGAATTATATCTTTAGGTCTGTCCCTCACTAACTATATATCCTGGAACACAAGGTTTTCCTTCTCCATGTCTCAATTTTCCTATCTGTAAAATAGAAGGAAGAACCTTTCAACAACATATCGCTCTTTCTAAAAAATATTCAGTGAGGTATTTTACATTTTTTTGCATAATGTATAGCATATGTGAAACAGTCAATACTAATTTTTGATCATTACTTGTAATAATAATGGTTAACCTTCATGCAGAACTTTATAATTACCAAATAATTCACACTCTTAAGAGGAAAGTAAGCTTAATTCTTTAGTCCTTAATTATCTCAGAACTGTAGTATTTCTGCCGCCAAAAAAATAAAAAAGGAGGTGAGAAAGAGCTATTGGAACATTCAAAGTGGTACTAAAATTTATTTAAAAAGTCTTTTCTAAAGGTAGAGTAACATATAATCATGCTAAAAAATATAAAATACAGAGAGGTGAAAAATGAAAAAAATGTTAGTTTCAGCATTACAAAAAACCTATAAAATAATACTGTTTTTGCTTTGTTTACTTTCTGTATTTTTCATGCATAATTTTTCATAGTTATCCCTATACTTTTCCAACACAAACATAACATTTAACAATATAGTAACTGAGACTTTTTCTATGAATTAAAAGATTTTGGAGAAATGTTTCTTTAATTCCTGAAAGCAAAAAGGGGTGCCTTATTTAAATGCACTGAAATGACTTTTAGCTTTTATTAATTGATTGTGTAGCAGACCTTTCCTTTCTTGACTCGTATGTAGTTTGGCTCTTAATGAGGGAGAACACTGCTGGGAGGGACATCTTTGGTTGTTTCCTATGTGTTATTATATAGGAGAGGCTAGTGAAAACATCATGGCTATTGGTTGAAGATGTCGTTTCTGGTATCACATTTGAAAGCAATCAAAGCAAAGGCTTTCTCTCTGAGAGTTGAGATGATCGTATTTGATAAAGTGTAGCAGATAACTGGAGCCTCACTGCTTCCAAATTTTTAATCTCTCTCTTTTTTAAATGTTTATTTATTTATTTTGAGGTGGGGGAGTGGCAGAGAGGGAGGGAAAGCAAGAATCCTGAGCAGACTCTGCACTGTCAGTGCAGAGCCCCATGTGGGGCTTGAACCCACAGACTGTGAGATCATGACCTGAGCTGAATTCAAGATTCAGACGCTTAACTGACTGAGCCACCCAGGCACCCCTTCAATCTCTTTATGCAAGAAATAGCAGTCCCTTGCTTCCTGAAGTGATGGGAAACTGAGGTGGTTCTTTCAAGAGTAAGCATTTGGAATTCTATTCCCTACTTTAAGTATTCACTTAATCTTCAGAGCAAAATGTTAAAGAGCCTAACTCAGTGTACTAGTCACGAGGTGTGATCCAATGCTCCATCTTCCTGGGCATTCACACTTGGTTATGGGGCACGTCACACACTTTGAAGTGCACATCTCTGATACTTTTAACATTTTCCCTCTTTTTCCTTAGAATATTGACTGTCCGCATCATAGATGAGGAGTTCTTTCAGAGAAGGTCCCTGTCTGCATCTCTCTTTGTAGCCCCTTCCAGCCCCTTTGCACATATTAGTAACTATATATATATATAGTTACTGAATTAACATGTAAATCAGTGAAAGTTTGGACAGTAAACCAATGAATTAACAGATGAATGAATGAATCATGGGTTCTGAGAAATAAGGGACTGATTTTCATAAAACTAAAAAATGGATTTGATCTAGTGACAATACCACAACTATATCTTATTCGATAGCTTCTCTATTAATTCTCTACAATTTTTAGATGATATAATTACAAAGGTAAGCCAAAGACCCAAACAACCATGTTTGCAAAAAATAAAACATTGGAGTTTTTAAAGACTGGATTCTCTGTCTTTGGCTCACACAGACTTAAACAGAAAAAAATTGCTTCCTTTTCTCATCTATAGTGATAACGCCTGTTAATAGCCTATCTTTTTCTTTCTTTTTTTTTTTTTTAATGTTTATTGATTTCTGAGAGAGAGAGAGAGAGAGAGAGAGAGAGAGCCAGCAGGGGAGATGCAGAGGGCGGGGGGAGACACAGAATCCGAAGTAGGCTCCAGGCTCTGAGCTGTCAGCACAGAGCCGGACGTGGGGCTTGAACCCAAGAAGCTGTGAGATCATGACTTGAGCCGAAGTCTGACGCTCAACCAACTGAGCCACCCAGGTGCCCCTAGGCCTTTATTTTTCAATCTGGGAGCTGAAAAAAAGGAGCCTGGTTAGGCTCCTACAGTATAGGCAATCTAGTTTTCATATTTTCACCTGCAGCATTGATTCGCATTCCTTGGCCTTCTTGGTAGCTATGCCTCTACTAGATTATTCTCACTAGTCCTTTTTCAGAAGGCACTGAAGCAGTGCTTTCTGGGATTTTAAGGGGAGAAACATTTGCTTGAGTATACACCATTACAGGTTAAAAGATCACTCTAGGGAAATGAAATCTGGAGACATGAAAAAGGAATGGAGAGTAGTGGATAGGTAGAGATCTTTTTTATTTTGTGGGGCAGGGAGGATGCTGAGCAAAAAGGTAGGAAAAATGAATTTGAAGGGGAGAGTATCAGTGAATAACACTTGCAAGAAATCTATTTATTTCTGTTGAAATATTTTTGACATTCGTTTTAAAACTGTAATCATGTGTAACAAACACTGTCTTTATCCGCTGAAGGCCAAGACTAACTAATAAATCTACTGTGGAGTGCATGTGTGAAATAGCTTACAAGCAATCACTTTGGTAAAGAAGAGACAAGGATTCGTGCTAGGCGGTTAAAAACCATGCAGATAAATGACTGACAACCACTCTTATTCTTTTTGAGTAATTCATTGCTTTAGGTGTTATAGATATGGCCTCATAGAAAGAACACTATAATATTAATGGTCGTAATCCAGCGTCATCCTTTGTATCTCTTTTATGCCAGTTACTGGGATAGTAGCTGTTCTGCTCTCACAGATATCCTTTGAGCCAAGTATGTTCATTTTACAGTAAATAGTGAAGAGTTCCAGGGGTTAAATGCACTTTATGGAATTACCTTTGCTTGTTTATTTCAGCGTCACAACCCTTTGACTTACATTGAACAGCTTCCTTACCCTTTCTATATCTTAAATATTTCATCTGTTAAGTGAGGATGATAGCAGTGTCTGACTTCATTGTTGAATTAAAGATTAAATGTGTCTGGTACTTGATAAACAGTCAGGAAATCATTGACTGTGTTAGTAGTGACTTCTAGACATGAAATTGTCTCAGTAAATGACAACACTGTCTTTAGATGTTGTTGTCCAAAAATTTTTGGAGTAATTTTTACTCTTTTCTATCTTTATGTCTATGTTAAGGCCATCCAGAAATTCTATTGTATCTACCTTCATAATATATTCACCTCTACTATTACCATACTGGTCCAAACCATCATTGCTTTTCAGCTGGATGGTTGTAGTAACCTCCCAACGAGTCTGCTTCTACTCTTGTTCTTCTCTGACCCATTCTGAGTCAGAATAATCCTCTTACAATGATCTGCAAGGCCCTACAAGATCTGTCATCAGCCAGTCTTTATTCATTCCTATCCTGTTACACTGCCTCCTTTGATCAACAGTATCAACCATGCTCCCTCCTCAGGGACTTTTCACTTGCTGGTCTCTCTATATGGAAACTTCTCTCCTTGGGTATCATTGCAGGTCCTTCCCCATTCGTTCAAGTTTGGCTTATGCAATCCCTTCCAAAAGAAGCCTTCTCTCACCCATTCAGGGACCATGTATCATTTACCCTGCTTTATTTTTCTCATAGCAATTATTGTAACTTGACATAATGTATAGTTCTTTTTTTTATTTGCTATCTTCTCTCTCTACTTACTAGAATATAAGCTGCATGAAAGAGGAAATTTTATCTCTTATTTTTACTGTTAAAGCTCCACTTCTGAGAGTGTTAGTATTTTGAAACGAACTTATACATGAATGACTCAATAGACCATAAAATTATATTTCATTGTGTAATCCTTCCCCTATACACACACACACACACACACACACACACACACACACCAGGGCCAGATTGATGTAATTTGTTCAGCAGCTTGGTTTCGCTGTGGTTGATAAGGGTATTTACATTAGCCAAGTCTGGGTGGGAATAGAATTAGGAGGTTAATAAAAAACAATTTAATAACATATTTTGATTCCATTTGTCTTCAAAGCAAGTTTTTAAAAAAAATTAGTGCTTATTTATTTTTGAGAGAGAGAGAGAGAGAGAGAGAGAGAGAGAGAGAGAGACTGTGAGCGGGGGAGGGGCAGAGAGAGAGGGAGACACAGAATCTGAAGCAGGCTCTAGGCTCTGAGCTGTCAGCACAGAGCCCTACACGGGGCCCAAACTCACGAACTGTGAGATCACGACCTGAGCTGAAGTCAGACGCTTAACTGACTGACTGAGCCACCCAGGTGCCCCTATTCAAAGCAAGTTTTAAAGAAGACTTTTACAAACTGATTAAATAGAAGGAGATCCTTAAACAAAATAAAACAGAAAAACCCATGGTGAAATAACACAGAGGTTAAGAATATCTGGATTTTTATGAGTCTTTTAGCTTATCGCTCCTAAATATAATGGCCCCTATTCTCAGATCAAAAAGCAAGAGAATTTTTTAGAAAGTGAAACCATGACTCTTACACAAAATGAACACATGAAAAAGATTTTATTTAATCATTAATTTATGAGAGAACTGGTAAGATTATAATCACCCGAAAGAAGAATCCAAAATATTACCCTTACATTATCCAATCAGGGATGTGTAATTCATCTACAAATAAATGCAGAACTGACTTTATCTATAATGGCCAGGGAAGTCAATCAACCTTTCACCAAACAACATTTGCATTTCTATGGGCCAGAGTTATTAGCATTATTATCAGTTTTATAAATGTTATGAGTTATAAAATAGCTCAAGGCAGTAAAAGGCATAAATCCTATATAATCCCAAAGAGAGTGCTGCAGATAACACAAACTTTCACTGAAGATGCCCAATAATCTTTATGCTACATTTCTGCCTTATACTATATATATATATATATATATATATATATATATATATATATATATATATATATATATAGATTGTCTTTCCAGGGGAATTCTACCAAACATTTATTTATTTATTTATTTATTTATAAAAATGAAATTTATTGTTAAATTGGTTTCCATACAACACCCAGTGCTCATTCCAACATGTGCCCTCCTCAATACCCATCACCTACCCTCCCCTCCTCCCACCCCCCATCTACCCTCAGTTTGTTCTGACAAAAGTTAATTTAATTTAGCAGCTATACATGAAAAGAAGTACAGATCTTATAAATAAAATAAATTCATATAAAGGGAAAATTATTTTCTCATTTATTTTTATTTTATTTTTTTTACAAAGGAAAGAACACAAATTTTCTGCATCCATTGGAGTCCTGAGATAGCATACTTAAAATGAGAGATTAAAAATAGTTTAATTATGTTTATTTATCAAGGTATAGGTAGGGTTAAGGGAAACCAATAAGGGATGAAAAAGCCATTACCACAATTAGACTTGAGAGAGCAAGGGCGGGGGGCAGGGGGAGTGATCACAGGAACCCAGAGGGTCCATCCCAAAGAGTTCTGCTTCAGTGAGTCACCCAGTGGTTGACAGACCACTGTCAATCGAACAATGCATACCCTGACATCCTTTTCTTCTCACCTGCTTTCTTACATTCAGCTGGTACCACCTATTGGTCAGAAGGTAAGAGATCTGGTTGAAAGAGACCAGGGAAAGCAGCTGCCCAGGGTGGGCACATTGAGAGTGGATCTGAAGGGGTGGAAAGACTACATCTAGTTTGCATTCCCACCATGTACTGCATTATTTTTTCCTTAGTAAGGGAGTAAACACTTTCATTTTTTGGAGTTAACTGGAAAAAAAGAAAACCCAGAAGAAATAAGTAAAGAGTCTTCCAACTCATTTATTCATTTCATATTTATTGGACACCACAATAAGTCCGACACTGAACCAAGTGAACAAATAAAGGGGTGAACAAGCAGGCAGGTCTACTCCTCTGCCACTTATTTAAAGGGTTTTTAAATGCAAAAGAAGGTGAATTAGACTTAATCTTGCATCAACCATGTGTGGAACCAAACCAACAGTTGTACAGCTTTTTAAAAATATTTAATGAGTTTTTAACATTTCTTACTGGCTGAGAAGCAATCAGGCTTATTATATGGTGACCTTCCTGTGCCTGGATGTCCTCTAGCAAGGACCCAGTGACCAGTTTTTCAGGTGTGGAACAAGGATTTTTGCATCCTTGTAAGAGGTTGAATTCACTTCAAAAATTTGCTCTTTTTATAAAATAGAAAAAGCAAGTTTCTTTTCTTTGGCACACCATGAAAAAATAGCTTATGCTATTAAAATGCTTTGGACTTACCTAAAAACCCCACATATAGAGTTCTCATCACCTTGTCTTTGAAAATACTGTCTTTACAGGTTAATTCTCCACTCTTGAATTCATCATCAGCTTTGAAATGAAAGAAGACAGGATGAATGTGACCGAATTCATTCTAATAGGACTTACCCAGAATCCTCAGATGCAGAGAATTCTATTTTTGGTGTTACTTATCATCTACATTGTCACTGTCATAGGCAACCTGCTCATTGTGGTCACTATAATCTGCAGCCAGACTTTGGACTCCCCAATGTATTTCTTCCTGGCATTCTTGTCTTTGATAGATGCATGCTATTCCTCCTCCATTGTCCCTAAAATGTTAGCTGATCTGCTCTCTGATTCAAAATCTGTTTCTTTCAGTGGCTGCATGACACAGCTCTTTGTAGAACATTTCTTAGGAGCTTCAGAGATTGTCCTCCTTGTGATCATGGCCTATGACCGCTATGTGGCCATCTGTAGACCCCTGCACTACGTGACCATCATGAACCACCATACATGTCGCCTCTTTGTGGGGGTGTGTTGGGCAGTGGGTTTTCTCCACTCCATTGGACAGATTCTAGTTACTTTCTGGCTCCCATTCTGTGGTCCCAACGTCATGGATCACTTCATGTGTGACATTTTCCCCCTGTTACAACTTGCCTGTACTGACACTTTCCTTGTCGGCCTCTTGGTTGTTGCCAATGGTGGAGTAATTTCTGTGATCACCTTTGTGATGTTATTGGTATCCTATGTGGTCATCCTGTGCTCCCTGAAGACTCACAGCTCTGCAGGGAGGAAAAAGGCCCTCTCTACCTGTGGCTCCCACATCACAGTTGTTGTTTTGTTCTTCGTGCCCTGTATTTTTATGTATCTGAGACCAGTAGCTACTTTTCCCATGGATAAAGTCCTAACACTATTCTTTACTCTTATTACTCCCATGTTAAACCCTGTCATCTACACAGTAAGGAATACAGAAGTAAAAAATGCCATTAGAATGTTATTAAACAGCAATGCCATTTCAGAAAATAAATGACCCACTACCAAGATGTTATTTCTTTCATGATCTTTTACATTTTTATATTTTATTACTTTTAAGACCTCATATCTCTCATGTGGCACAACACCTCTGCAAGCAGGTATTATTATGATTATTCCTATTTTACAGATGAAGGAAAATGAAGTTCAAAAACATTAAATAACCAGCCCAATGTCAGACAGAGCTAGTATGCAGCTCTGCCTTTTTCTAAATCCAAATTTGATGCTCTTTCAACCATTTCAAAGAGTATCAGAAAAAAGGCAGCATTTCATCAGAACTTCTCTTGTTTTGTAACAGACTTAAAAATGTTCCTTTCTAATTACAGAGCTGTGGAATGGCTTGTGTATATAAGCAGTTGGTACTCAGCTGAATTGCCTACTGGCCTAGGACAGTGTGGAATGCAATTTAGAAAGGAGGTATTTGCCAATACCCTCTTGGCACACACTTGCTATATCTAATGTTTAAAATTATCCTGGGTTTCTTGTTATGTTGGGTAAAAGTTGTCAGGGATTATAAAAATTAATTGTATTTAACCTGATGTGAAGATTTTAAAGTGTCTTCCCATGGTCACAACTTACAAAGTTGAATTCTCGTGTTTTTATTTTACAGAAAAAAAGTAGAAAATCAGAAAGGTTAAATAACTAGATCATAGAACATGTAAGCCAGCCTTGAGTGCAAATATTCGTACTCCACATCCTGTGATCTTTTCATGATACAGGGGTCTGGGACTGGTATTTGATTATGGTTTGCTTTATAAAAATAGTTTTTGGTTATATGCCATAGAAAGTGACACTTTGAGTAATAATTATTAGTAAAATCAAATGTAATTATTTTCCAGAAACATGCAGTAAAATCATTTCACTATTAAATTTTTTTTTTTCAACATTTATTTATTTTTGGGACAGAGAGAGACAGAGCATGAATGGGGGAGGGGCAGAGAGAGAGGGAGACACAGAATCGGAAACAGGCTCCAGGCTCTGAGCCATCAGCCCAGAGCCTGACGCAGGGCTCGAACTCACGGACCGCGAGATCGTGACCTGGCTGAAGTCGGACGCTTAACCGACTGCGCCACCCAGGCGCCCCTCATTTCACTATTAAAAAGTTGACTTTGCATTTAGTTCCTTGAATCTGGAATCCTCTCTGGAAACTGCTTTAGGAGAGCATTTATAAGAGATACGAAAAAATAGGAATCATTACTCAACAGTTGCCAAAGAAAGTATTTCTCAGCCTAACAGCTTAAGTTGCATGACTTTCTTGTGAATTAATTTTGGCTTTTTTCAAAAATAAAGTCGGTTAAAGAAAATGAAATCTGTGACCAAAATACAAATGTGTAGTATGTCATAGATGTATTTACAGCTTCCTCTTCTGACAGAAAGATCCAGCATCCTACCTCATGAGTGCCATATGTTTTATTGGAAAAAAATCAAGGGATTCCATGATGTAACAATATTTAGCCAGCATATTATGGTTATGAAAATGTAGAGTAAAAAAGCATCAGCTTTAGGACCAGGAGACATGGGTCTTATTTCTCACTGCGCCATTATCTCATCCATGACCCAGACCAGCTCTCCTTATGTCTACCAGTAGTTTACCTGGGTAATTTAGAAGGTGATTCCAAGTTCCGTGGTTCTGCCCATGCCCATATTTTATTACTATGAGTGTTGTTATATTCACGTCTACTTCAGTTAAAAGTAAAATTGGAAGAGTCATGAGACCACAGCTCATCTCCCCCAAGTTTTGCATTTCTGACAAACAACTTAGAAGATGTCCTTCAAGGCTGAAAGGGTCTGTGGACTGGTAAGACAATGTGAGTTCTGCTCCTTTGAGAACACGTTCCTCTCCCCATTGAAATGCACGAAGCCACAAGAAATGCATGAAGAACACTTTGGCAGGTACCTGATTTTTGTGAAATTAGTCCCTGAACCCATCAAACATCAGACCGTACCTCAACTAGTTTCTGGTCAACTGTGATATGATGTATATTTAATTTCTTCTGCTTTCATTCTGGTTTATCCTTCTGATTTGAAGCGCTGTGTTGCTGTCTCTCTGGGGGTTTCCAACCACTCTGCCTTTGGATTTACATTCTGGAAACACACTTCCCTGGTATAGCTCCAGGAACTTCTCTGTTGAAAAATTACTTTCATGGAAAACCCTCAGTGATTTATATTTAACTCATTGTTTTTTCATCTCATGCTATTGTAGGCCTTGGGAAACTAGACTAGACAGTGGTAGGGGTTCTAACGCAGTCTCTCCACTGACCACTGCAGCTAAGTAGAGGCTGGATGACCATTTAATGGGCATTGTGAATGGCATGCAATCTTTCATGACACTGGGCACAATGACTTTGTAAGCACATGCTAATTCTCTGATCTGACTCTGGTTTTCATCCCAGAGCTGAAAGACAAGTTCAAGACATTTTCACAGATGATCCTTCAGCAAAAAAAAAAAAAAAAAAAAAAAAAAAAAAATATATATATATATATATTATGTATATATAATATATATATGTATCACGTATATATAATATATATGTATATATAATATATATATGTATATATATATTATATATATATTATATATATATATTATAGCTCTTCAGGTTCAAATCCTGATTCAAACTGTCTTTGGTATGTACCATCACAAATATTACCATGGCACTATAATGCTCAAGTGCCTAATCAAACTAGGTTTAGTCATGTTTTCTTGGGTACCTTAAACTGTTTTCCCCCATGACACATGTTGCTCTCAAGGACCCAACCCAGAGTTATGTACAATTACTTTTTCCTCTTACTAAAGAAAGCATATCTGAACATGGGTGAGTGTGCTTCTATACAGGAATATTTCTGAATGTAATTGAATAAAAATATCACTTCAAAAATTGATATTTATTTCTTTTAGTACATAACTGTAATATGCCTCACAGTTGGTGGCAGCATAAAGGTGTCATGACACTTTAGTTGTAAAACAATAATTTAGGGACAAGGATCCTGGCCCAGAATTTAGAGGCCTGGCTTCTTGTTTCACCTTGGCAAGTAGCATCCTTATTTCTTGTCTTATATTTCCTTGTTATAAATACAGATAGATGCCTATTTCTTTTCTATTTCATAGGGATACTATGAGATTAAATTTATATGACTGAAATAAATACATTTTACCATCTTTGACTACAACTCAAGAATGGAATTATGTTCATTATTATCATTTTTATCTAATTTCAGAATTGGCATAAGAAAGAACCACTTTGAAGAAGTATTGGAAACTTTAGCTGATATGAGGTGCCAATATTATAATAGGGTTCATAACTATCACCTCATGTACATCTGAAAACAATATTTGAAAATTACCACCATGAATGGCAGACCAATCAAAAAGCAAATATTATGGCTTGCAAGTTTAAAAAATCAGATAGTTATCCGTCTAAATGTTTAATTTTTACAATACCAAATATTCAGACTCTGTATTAAGCTCATTTTTTATCAAGTATACAAATTTATAAATGGTTGACTTAGTTTTCTCCTCTTGTCATGGTATTTTGTATTCATATAGATTCAAGGAAGAAGTTAAAAATTAAAGATGAATGCTATAAAACTGATGTTCAGTTAAGTTACGTGCAATAATTGGGTTGTTGGCAAGATCTACTGATGATGGTGACATATCCCTGAGGTCTAATTAACCATAGCTAATAAACTTCACAGAATGTGCCTACAGACAGGGTGGATAGTTGTGCTTATGAGACTCAAGAGAAAGGTGCCATTTATAAATCAGCAAAGACACTTAATGTAGCTGGGCTAGTGTGTATTTTCAATCTTACAACTTGATTTATTTCTTGGTGAACTACCGGCTGCCTGAGACCCTGGCCATGGAGCTATGTCAGACAAGTTCATAGGTGAGATTTTTTTTTCCCCCCAGAAAATATATAATTATAGAATCTTAGGTTTAAATGGATCTTGTAAATCATAAAATCACCTCTTACCTCCTCCCCTGGTTAATCTGACATTTAAATGTCTTCTGCAGCAGGTCAAACCACAAAAGGTGGAATCAACTACAATACTACCAATTTAGAAGTAAAAATATTTTGGGATCTTTTTTTCTTATTTATTTATTTATATGCATATTTAAATTAGTTAGAATCATGTTATATATTCAAATTTGCATCCCAAATTTCCCCCAACTATTATTACAACATAATAATTTTGCTTTGATATTGTGCAAATGTTTAAAAACATCTCTGTTACAAATGACATATTATTCAGAGAGGTCCACTGTATTTTGCTTATCCATTTCTCTAATGTTGGACATTGTATGCAGTTTTTAATTTTCCACAGTTCTTAATAATTGCGTTGAACATATTTGTACATAATGGGTTTTCTTTTTTAAAAATATTGTTATTTGGGTTTTATTCCTAGAAGGAATATTGTAGATTCAAAGAGTACCGCCCAAATAATTTCTACTTCTTCGTAGCTAGTTATAAATCACTGTTATTAATTACATCTTATTCTTACTTATGGGCACTATTGTCTCTTCTAATCTTCCGGGGAAGTCCACCTCAGAATAAGGGACTACTTGATTTTGCTATGAGGTTGCTACACTTGGTTTTCACATATGAATAAAATTTTCATCTTGGATAATTAAAAAATTAAACTCTTTATCCATTTACCTTTGGAAGGAAAAGAAATGTTTTCCTGCAGGATAAGTTTTGCCATATTTATGTTTTCTCCCTTGTTTCATTTGAGAGATTTATGTCCCCACATTTCCTCATTCCATTAATAATGCAAGATCCTGCAAGCAGGAATGATGGGTGATGGATGCTTTGGGGGGATGGGAAGAGAGGGCACGAGAATGCAGTAAGAGGAGCATAAAGAAGTGGGGGAGTCTCATGAATGAATGCGCTGCTACTGTTTGGTAATAAAGTGTTGGGGGAGGGGTTACTAAAGGCATTTATTTAATGTTTATTTATTTCTGAGACAGAGAGAGACAGAGTATGAGTAGGGGAGGGGCAGACAGAGACGGAGACACAGAATCTGAAGCAGGCTCCGGGCTCCGAGATGTCAGCACAGAGCCCGACGCGGGGCTCGAACTCACGGACCATGAGATCACGACCTGAGCCGGAGTCGGACGCTCAACCCACTGAGCCACCCAGGCGCCCCTACTAAAGGCACTTAAACGGGGACGCTTTTTATGACTTTATGTTGACAAACACATTTATATACATAAGAAGCGTCCAATAAGTATTTGTTGAATAAGTGAACATATGATACACACTTAAAGTAATAGATTTTATATATTTGTGTGTGCATGTTTACACACACACGTATACACACACACACATATAACCTATCTTATCTAACAGACTCTGTTCTCCACATGAAATTTTTATTTTTAAAAACTTTTATCTTTTATTATTATTTTTTAAAGTGTTTATTTTTTGGGGCGCCTGGGTGCCTCAGGCGGTTAAGCATTTGGACTTCAGCTCACGTCATGATCTCGGGTTCATGAGTTCCAGCCCTGTGTCAGGCTCTGCCCTGACAGAGCCTGGAGCCTGCTTCAGATCCTGTGTCTCCCTCTCTCTCTCTCTCTCTGCTCCTTCCCCACTTGTGTGCTCTCTCTCTCTCTCTTTCTTTCAAAAATAAATAAACAGAAAAAAAGTGTTTATTTATTTTGAGAGAGAGAGTGCACATGCAAGTTGGGGAGGGGCAGAGGAAGAGGGAGAGAGAGAATCCCAGGGAGGCTCCACACTGAGGGCAGCACCTGGCATGGAGCCCGATCCCATCACCCTGGGATCCTGACCTGAGCTGAAATCAAGTCAGACCCTTAACTGACTTATCGTTGTAAGTTAACTCAGTTGTTACAGTTGTAACTCAGTTGTAACTGAGTTACAATTTATAAGGTCACAGGCATAGAGGAGGGCTCAGAAGCATGGGACACTGAAATGACTTAGTGAAGTCACTTAGGGTTGGAACCCGGAAAATCCCACTTGTGTTTAACACCCAGGGTTTTCTCCATAAATTACACATCAGGAGCTGCCCTTTGGGTGTTTATAAGCGGCAGGTGGGAGGTGTATGAAGAGACAGGTGGGAGCATTGTGGAGGAAGTTAGAAGGAATGAAAACAAACGCCGAGGCAAGGAGTGCCCAGAACATGCGCTACATTTACAGTGACTGTTTTTGTACCATGAAATTCAGACTACAATCCTTTCATGGATTCATAGGTATTTCTCTTTATCCCTCTGTAGGGAATTCAGGCCCCAGGAGGGTGTTCCTTCTTGAATGGATATCCTCACACCTCCGAACAATGTGACTGAATTTTTTCTCTTGGGACTCACGCAGAATCCACGCTTGCAGAAAATACTCTTCGTGGTCTTTTTGTTCATTTTTCTATTTACTGTGCTTGCCAATCTGCTCGTTGTCATCACCATCTCCCTCAGCCCCACACTTTCCGCTCCCATGTATTTCTTTCTTACTTACTTGTCTTTTATAGATGCCTCCTACACCTCTGTGACCACCCCCAAAATGATCATCGACCTGCTGTATCAGAGGAGAACCATCTCCTTGGGTGGCTGCCTGACTCAGCTCTTTGTGGAGCACTTCCTGGGAGGATCAGAGATCATCCTCCTTATTGTCATGGCCTATGATCGCTATGTGGCCATCTGCAAGCCCCTGCACTACACAACCATCATGCGACAGGGGCTCTGCCGCCTCCTGCTGGTGGTGGCCTGGCTAGGGGGGATCCTGCATGCCGCTGTGCAGACGCTTTTCATGGTCAGCTTGCCCTTCTGTGGTCCCAACGTCATTGACCACTTCATGTGCGATCTCTTCCCTCTGCTGAAACTTGCCTGCAGCGACACCTACAGGTTGGGAATGGTGGTGGCGGCCAACAGTGGGGCCATGTGCTTGCTCATTTTTTCCATGCTACTCCTCTCGTACATAGCCATTCTGAGGTCCCTGAATTCCCACGGCTCCGAAGGACGACACAAAGCCCTCTCAACATGTGGCTCCCACTTTGCCGTAGTTGTACTTTTTTTTGTGCCTTGCATATTCACCTACATGCGTCCTGTGGTCACCTACCCTGTGGATAAGCTGGTGACTGTGTTCTTTGCAATCCTCACTCCCATGTTAAATCCTATCATTTATACAGTGAGAAACACAGAGGTGAAAAATGCCATGAGGAGTCTGTGGAAGAAGAGAGTTAGTTAGGCTGTTCATAATGCCAAGGAAGTGATGGTATATATAAATAGGGAGGACTATATCTGTCATAAAGCATGAAAGAGAATCAATAAATTTTGCAGATCGCTGACAGAAAAAAAAGTCCCACATACTAACATTTATTAAACACTCAATAGTGGCTAAGCCCTTTGATAGGTGCTTTTGATAGTTTTTAATGTACTTTACCAAAGCCTCAGTGTTCATAGATTCAAGGTATGCAATGGAAAAGACGACTATAAATCCCAAGTTTGGTTATTATAGAGTATGTTTTTCTCCAGAGTCTTACTGTTACTTTACCAAATTTTTCATACATATGTTACTTGGATGAAATCGTTTTTTCCATAGGACTTTTTTTTTTTTTTTTTTTGCCTCACCTATGGTGAAACAGAAAATAGAAATTCTTAGGTAGATATATGTGGAGGGGACAGTTGGGGAGTGAAAGAATTACTGCTGATGTTTTTTAGCCCTATGAATGTACCAAAGGCAAAAGGGAAGACACCCACAAAAGGAAGGGAATAATTCATAACATAGTTCTAGTTTAGGGTGTTTTCTTTTTTGGCACAAAAAATAAGCCAGAAATGTTGAAATTACTCTCAGTTTGGTCTCATCTTTAAAAATACCCTTATGACTCATTGTTTATTTATTTTTTTAAAATATTTTTTACTATAAAGGAATTTTTTCTTTCTCCTTACCGAAACCTGAGCCATTTGAAACAACAACAGTAAACATTATTTTATTTAACCTTAACAAAAGGACATATGATTTGGTTCTCAAGCTTTTTGTTCGGGAGGTTGTGATACATACATTTATATTAAATGAACATTTTATTACTTATCAGGCATATTCAGCTCAGGTGATTTATCCACATACAAAATTGGTAGTTCCAATATTACTGTCCTCATTTTACAGAGAGGCAAATTGGTGACAAGAGAGGTTTACTAATTTACTTGCCTCAGGTCACACGTCTACGAGTTTCAGCTGCAACACTTGAACACGGGTCTTCCAGATCTCAGTCCTACTTTCTTTCAAATAAAACACAGTTGTCTGAAGCATTTATATCTATGGATAAGACATTTTTCTGCAGGTCTTGATGATTCACTTTGTCCTTCAAGAAAGATGGTGTCAAAATTGGTTGTAGCCTTGTCTTACATATAGAGATACGTTTACGCAATAACACTCTTCTGTGCACGTGGAATCTGCCGGGTCATTCTCTTTTACTACGCAGCACTTTCGAAACAAAGCTTCTCTGACTATAAGGCTTCAACTTATGTTACTTCCCACAGAGGTCCCTTTCTCAAGCTCGCTGGTCATCTGGACTTGCATCTTAATTTGACCGCACGGGTAATGCCAGAGCACGGTCTATCTTTTCTCGGGGGTGACTGTGTGTCCTAGTTTATGCCTGGCTGTCTCAAATCATAAGGCATAGAACATTTTCCCACGAAGTCGAGGCCTGGAAGATGATATACCAGCGCTTAATCTGTTAAAAGAGATCAAGTTTGCAATTGCTGGTGGCAATTAAGCACAACAGACTCCAGACCAAACAATGTGTGGTTCAGTTTGACAGTTAGATAGGAGCCAGGGGTAAGAACAGGGAAAGTATTGAGTAAATGTTTCTACATTGAGACAAAAGGGGAGATTGGAAGAGGGGAGCTACAGCCAACGATTGTGTCTTAGGGCTGTACCACATGAGAAGATTAAAGAGGCACAGATTATAAATTGTCAACAGCAAACTTGACAGGCATTAAGACCTGAAAGGAGAAATGTAAGACGGTCTAACACTGTCTCCTGTTGTCAGGAGACTGTTGAAGGAGGCCTGCTGGTTTGGGAATAATTTCAAGGGATGTTAAGGTAATCCTTTGCAAAGAATCTCATCATCGAGATTCTCTCATGAAGGCCAAGTGCCGTCTGATTATTTCTGATACTTAAAACAACAGGAGGGAAAGAAGTATATTTACTCTGAAAAATTAATAAGACACATAATGGTCATATCTGTTGTACAAGGAGACTTTGGTTTATGTGGACTTCTAATTCGGTGAGACTATCAGGCAATAAGTGAGGGGAGTGAGCTAACTCTTGTTGAAGACCAACTGTGATGCACACATTTTGATAGTGCTTTACGTGCTGTAAGTCTCTTTATGCAATACGTTTTATTCGATGGATCTTTACACTATTTATGCAAAAAAAAATGCGATTCAATAAGGGTTAAGTGTCAATATCAAGACTTTTAGGCTCTGCCTCCTCTATTCTTCCCACTTCCCACTATTCCTTGCTGGCATGAAGTGAAATAACCAAAACGCAGAACAACTCATTGGCCACATTGTGAAGATTGTCCTTGAGGCATTTTTTTCCCCCTTATTTGGGGGTCACTTTCTTCCCTTCAGCCTTCCCCTGAGCCTGGTTTCCCAGGCTACCTGTACTCTCTTGATTCTTCTTGTGTCCGAGAAAAGCCACTTGATGATCTCATGTCCACAGATGTATTTCCTTTCATGGACATCGTGAAAAGTGGGATGTAATGGGCTCAGGAAATGAAATTCAAATGGTTGCATTTGAAAGACAGTGAATGAAGTATGGGCGAGAAAGATATTTGAAAGAAAAACAAGCAATTCAATCGTTGAGGAGACTGATAGTCTGGGCATGAGGGTAGTGCTTTGAAGCACTTAATGTCGTTTCTCTAGGGCTTTTACAATCGCTGTTCCATGTGTGAATATTTATTGCTTGAAAAATGGCTCCAAAGTCAACTGAGTTTAGGAAATTCTCATTTCCTTTATTAAAAAAAAAAAAATACTATTTAATTCCCACAGTGTGCCAGAGAGTTCTGGGGGCTTGGTATAAGACGTTGACTAATACAAACAGGTTGTGTTTGTGTGGAACTTAAATTACAGCGGGGAGCAGATGGTTAATAAGCAAGTGAACAAATGAATGAAAAATGTAATTGTGTTGGTAATAGGTATGATGAAAAACATTATATTAAGGAGGTGGTGCAGAAGAACTGGATATAGATGTGTGTACTTGTTTGTAGCACAACTAGAATTTCAGTCACACTCACATTTAACCACATTATTTACCTTCACCCATTTCTTTATGTTTTCATTTTATTATTATTATTTTTTTTTGAGAGGGAGAAAGAACACTTGCGTATGAGTGGGGGAGGGGCAGAGAGAAACAGAATCTTAACAGGCTCCACACCCAGCATGGAACCCAACGCGGGGCTCAATCTCATGACCCTGAGATCATGACCTGAGCCAAATTCAAGACTCAGATGCTTACCTGACTGAGCCACCCAGGGCCCCCCACCTTTCTTTTTGTAAGTAAGCTTTTTCATCTGCTTTTGCAAAGGGTAAAGTATTCTTCGTTCAGGTAAAAACAATTTCTTGGGGAATAAAAATATCTTACTGTTTTTATATATAAAGTACAGATATACATAAGGTACATACATGGATAATATATCCGTGGTGTTAAATTTTTAGTGAGGGTAATTAGAATCTCTACAACGGTGACTTAGGAGGGTAGTAATGAAAAATAAAAAGATTGAGAAGCTTCCCCTAACCTACATATCAAAGTGGTTAGGTAAGAACATGAAGTGATTCTAAGATGTTGGTAAAAATAATCCAAGTGCGGAAGATGGCCCATCACCTTTGTGAGTCATACTCAATAAAACTGAGAGACTCTTCCTTTTCTGGAGACTTCCTCAGGAGACTGTTGTATTCTGTGTACTATGTTGTAAATGTAGCATATTGATATTTTTCACTATTGAAGGTGGAAAAAGAATGAAGGCTATCATTCCAGATATTTCTAAATTGAAAACATGTTATTTGAGAGTACTATTGTTATGGAGTGAGAAAGAATTGAGTCCTTCTTTTTTTCTGGCTGAGGTACATTGTTTAAAATCCTTAATAATGGCAACTGTTCTGCAGTTAGGTGTGACAATTTTAATAATAGTCTTAAAAGATGAAGGGGACACCAGACTAAGTAGTGGAAAAACTTGGTTCCAGGATTTGCTAGGTGTGTTGGCTTTTCTTCATCTAGGTTATTAGGCAGATGGATGGTTGTGTGACCATTCTGTTACTGAAGTACTGAAGAAGAGAGGTTACATTGGGAGCAGATAATTGAATGGTTAATACCAGGATCTGGGGTTGTGTTTGTGGAGCATCAGCCTGGCCTGTCTCCAGTGAAGTTCTGCCCCGGAGAAAAACAGATCCTTGTAGGGGTGGATAGGAATTCACTGGTACAGTGATTAGCTCCCCAGTCAGTAGAGACACAGCCTCAAGGGGATGCTGTGGAATGATACAAGTCTGCACACTTGGAAATTCTGTGCCATTGGAAAATGGCGCTCTGCCCTCTTAGCTCAAGACTATTACCCGAAGGAGAACATCTTATTAATAGTGTTTCTTCTAAGATGTGGATTGGAAACTCTTTACAAATTAAGCTCAAAATACAGCCAAGTTCTATGAATGATTTTGTAAATAGCTTAGCTGTCTTTTTTTTTTTTTTATTTGGCAACCTTTCTTATTTAGATGAAATTTGAGTTTCTCTGCCATCTACAAGGGTTGTTTCCTATTTAAATTCTTGGACACTTAGAGCATCTGTTGTAAATCTTTCATCCAAAATCATGAGAAACTCTGGTCCTATAGAAATAGCTCCCCATGAAATGATCAGACGATGTGTCTGCAGTGCGTGTCCTGATTTACTTGCCTGTATGCTTTGATCTGCTCAATGGAAACTCTAATAGGTCATGATTTGTAGCTATTTTGTAGATGAAAGTTCATGTAAGTACATCCTGGATGGGGCCAGAACTTTGGTTACCCTGACATTATCCTGGAGAATTTACTTGTACAATCTCTGCCTTCTACCTTCTGGAACCATCGGGTAACTGGCTTTTGGAGGTCACAAGGAAGACATCAGGTCGAGCACTGAAGGTGACTTCAACAAGTTACGTGAGTATTAAACATGTTCTTCTTAATTTGAACTACTTTGAAATTGTTGAACTAATTGAATCACTTTATACACATATACAATAATACTTAAAATGTGTCAGTAGTTCAATGGTTTTGTCTCTACACGCAAATTTGTGGCTTCAGAATGGAGAGCCTTAACCTATCAACACTTTTGATGGGATTTGCTTTAATCTCTTTTAGCAAATTATCAAAACGTAAGTGTCTGCCTAATCCAAGTCATGAGATTAGTAACTATGAGAGTGTATTTATGTTTTAGGGATGCGCTCTTAGGAAGGGGAGGAACAGGAATAGCTTGTAAGTCTAGGATGGTTTTAGAGAGATTTTTGTTTCCTTTTTTTCATGCAACTCTGTGTGTGTGTGTGTGTGTGTGTGCACATGAATACACATATATATGTATATATTACACATGTATGTTTCTGCTTTCTTCTTGTGCCAACTGCTTTTAGCTTTGATTTTCCAATAACCTTTGAGAACGAATTTACATGGTGCTTTATTCCCGATTTAGTTTAATGATACTTCAAATGTTTAGTTTCATTTTTTTCCAATGTTTATTTTTGAGAGACAGAGAGAGGGAGAGAGAGAGAGAGAGAGAGAGCGCACCAGTGGGGGAAGGGCAGAGAGAGAGGGAGACACAGAATCTGAAGAAGGCTCCAGGCTGTGAGCTGTCAGCACAGAGCTCGACGCGGGGCTTGAACCATGAGACCATGACCTGAGCCGAAGTCGGATGCTTAACCTACTGAGCCACCCAGGCGCCCTGTTTGGCTTTCAGTTTTCATGTAAAGATGAATTAGATTTAAAAAATATATTTATATAAAACATATATTTATATAAGCACATACACATTTATATGTGAGCAGCTCTGTCCACTGCAGGGTGTTAGTGTTGGTGCTGAAGGTGATGCTGATATGATTTGCTCGGGGATGGGGTCGTGAAATCAAGAAAGGTTCTTCCGGGATTCAGCGCCCTCCCACTGGAAACATCCCTAGAGAACATTAAGTTTTGTATCTACAATGGTATAGTAATTTCCAACCCATAGAGGTGCTATTGTAGATAATTCCTTCTCCACTCATCTCGCAAGGAAAGCAAAATGAATTAGGAAGACTTGCTGACAAAAATAATCCTTTTAAAGCTCTTAATTAGAGACATTCTACTGATGATGCATATGTTCTGGGTACAGATATTCTGAGAAATACGGGGCTATTGATTGCTCGTTAAAGGACAACTCAGGGACATCCATAAACGCATTTCTTGTGGTCCAGGATTTTACTGAAGAAATTATTCGGCTCCATAAGACATTCACACATTTAGAAACATGAATCAGCCATAACTTGGATTCAAATACAGGTTCTATCATTTATTAACTGTATAGCCTACACAAGTTAATTATTCTGCTTTTTCTCAGCCATAAAATTTGTCTAAACAGAGCCAGATGTGAGAATTAAATGAGAAAACATGTATTACGTACTAGCAAAATATGTGGTATGCAGCACATGCTAAATTATTACTATTATTTTGATATTTTGTGTATAGACTATATATCTCTACATCAATATCACAGTGCATATAGGGGAGCCTGGGTAGCTCAGTCAGCTGAGCATCTGACTTCAGCTCAGGTCATGATCTCGTGGTTTGTGAGTTCAAGCCCTGCATCTGGCTCTGTGCTGGCAGGTCAGAGCCTGGAGCCTGCTTTGGATTCTGTGTCTCCCTCTCCCTCTGCCCCTCCCCTGCTCATGTTCTGTCTCTCCCTCTCTCTCAAAAACAAATAAACATTAAAAAAAATTAAAAAAAAATTTACATAGTAAATTTACTTTAGCTTCATCTGGAGACCAATAATATATTTCTTGTTTAGGTCATTGATGAAATTCAATGAATGAATGATTAAATGTGAATTAAACTAATGTATGATTTTTACCTTATCATTTGGTTAATATAATCAAGATTGATAATATTCGCTGTGAGTAAAACTGTGGGAAAAACTACTCTTTCATACACTGTTAATGAGAATGAAAGATACTTCAGGATTTTGAGAGAACAGTTACAGAAGCAATCGATATTCGACATATGCATAGTTTTTGATCCGGTGATGGCATTACTAGGAATTTCTCCAACCAGGAAGTATTCAACCAGGAAACATTCAAACCAGAAAGTAAAAATGTCAGTAAAGTGACGTCCAGTGCATCATTGTGTATAGGACAGAATACTAGAAATAGCATAAATGTCAAGCAAAAACAAATTGGTTATATGAATTATAGTACAGCCATAAAATAGAATCACATGCAGAAGTTAAAATGTAGGAAAATTCATAACTGTTGACAAATAATGCCCAAACAGTTAAATTAAAATTTCAAGAATATTATTATATTTTATATACTTTTATATAGAGCAAAACACATAAATGTGCACATAGAATATTCCTGCATACAAATGCACATCTGAAAAGAGTGAACTACACTATCAATAAAGGGTCCAGTAGGGCTTATGCTTGGGAGTGGTCCTTTGACTTTCAGCTTTCTATCACTCTACCTCTCCATACGAAATATTTTCCAAGAGCCATATCTTACTTTTGTGATTTATAAAACTTAAACTGAGCATTTAGTAGAAGTATATGGATACTTCTAATAAAATCTAATATCCTTTACTAGAAGCCTGTGTAAACACGTGATCCAAAGGCAGAGGATCTGTTTTAAAATAGTTTGTGGTCAGTGTCCTTCTCCTCATTCTAGGAAGAGAAATAGAGATCCTGATCTAAGGATCTCCTGATCCTTTACATTTATAAGATCATTTAATCCTTACAACAGCCTTTTGGAATAGGTAACATTACCTTCCCACTTTATAGAAAATGGAACTGAGGCACAGAGAAGTTGTCTGGCCTATTTTATGTACTCAGAAGTGAGAACTGACTGTAGTGTGGAAAATCAGGAATTTTACATAGGTCTTTAAGTTCTTACTCCTTACTCCCAATTGAACTCCAGTTTAGCTAGGCACACCTACTCAAGGTATGTCATAACTCAGTTAGTAGGGGTGTATGTGACTAACTTTTATGAGACATCAAAAATATCACAAGCATTATAATACATATTTAACAAACATCTGCACTATAATTTAATTTAATATTTTATCCCATTTTAATATTTATAAATGTAAATATCAAAACCTAAACTATAATGCTCGGAACTTATTATGTTTAATACAACTCTGAAAAAAACCCCGTGATTTAAAGACCATGTGTAACTTCTGGTTGATTACATCCCTGGCAGGTCCAGAATGAAATGTAGGTTTCTGTGATGTCAGAGTTCACATATTTTGGCTATGTACATTATGTTTTTCCTTTCTTCATGCCTTGCTCATGCTGTTCTCTTTCCTGTTGACTTTCTTTATTAAAAACTTAGAAGTTTCTAAATTCTCATGTCAAGGCTTAGATCACCTAATCTTCTTTGAAATCTATAGATCATACTGATAATTTCCCTTCTGGAACTTACATTGTATATGCATCATTTCAGGAATGCTCATTCTGTTTCCTTCTTTACAGGTAGGGCACCTCCTCTATCCCTCACAGTTTTGGACATGTTATGGAATGAGAAATATGTACTGTCTAGGTAATCATTAGAGAATTGAAGCAATGTAATTTTTCACTTCTTTGTCTGAATGGTCTTTTAGCCAACGTATTTCATAGGAACACTGGAAAAAGAAGGCATTATTACAAAGAGGATCTGAAGGCGGTGGTTCAACACTAAAGTGCAAATCCAAGGTAGGGCTCCACTCTTGGCATTGGCTAATGTATGCCTAGGAGTAGAAATGAGAAAGCTGAAAGATGGGATATATGAGCTTAGATGCCAGAAGGATAGCCTGGCTCTGACAATGGCACTTTCTCATTTCTGGAGGCAAGACGGGCACCAGTATTGTTTGGGCATTTTCCTTGGATACTATTTTCCTTGGTTGAATCCAGTTTCATGGATTTAATTAAATTTAATTAAATGACTAGAGTGTACACAGCACAGCATCAGACATTTGTGGAAATAGAATAAATTAGCTATCCTTAAGCATCCACATAGGGAGATAACACTGACATGAAATTTTTAAAAAATTGGCCAGGAATACAGCTGAATTGCCACTGATATGTACCCTAGCTGGACATTGTAGCAAATATCCAGAATGATGGTGGTGAAGGGGGCATTCGGGAAGAAATGAGGCAGAAAGGAAGAATAATAATGGGTTTGTTGATAATAGATGGCATGGGCAGAGGCAGGAGGAAGACAGGAGCTTATAGGAACAGAAAATAGTCGTGAATATTTTGTTAGTGCTCCCCAAACATTCTCATGCCTGGCACTTCCTTCGGTGCTTCAGAAAGCATTGTGAGGCAGGGTATGGAATTCTTAGAGAGGCTGCAGAGATGGTGGTTAGTATCCTGTGCCATGGACTTGGTCACAGACTTACGAAAAGTGTACAACTTCTCTAAGCCTTAACCACTGCATCAGAAAACCAGGGTAATACGGGTTCCTGTCTCCTATGGCTTTTGTGGGAATTAAAAGAAAAAAATCAGGGGCGCCTGGGTGGCTCAGTCGGTTGGGCGTCTGACTCCGGCTCAGGTCATGATCTCTCACGGTTCGTGAGTTCAAGCCCCGCGTCAGGCTCTGTGCTGACAGCTCAGAGCCTGGAGCCTGCTTCGGATTCTGTGTCTCCCTCTCTCTCTGCCCCTTTAACGGCTAATTACATTGTTTTCTTTTTGCAGGGTTGAAGGTTGTCCAGTCCGTGAGTGCCAGGAGTGGGACAGAGAGCTAAGTCTGCTCGCTCTGAACCCACGGCCTCTCCTACCAGACTGGACAGACTGACATGTGTGTTCTGGCAGTAAGAGATGGCTTTGACCTCTGTGCGAAGGAGGCATACAAAAAATGAGGTTGATTAGTATGAGGCAAGGCCTTGAGTGTCATACCGAGTGTGTATCAGTGGTCAGAAAAGAACTATAACAAATTTATAGATTTTAAGACAGAAGGGGCATGAGTCTCTATTCTAGTGTATTATGCTTTAAAATATTTTAAGTCCTGAGATGGCTCAAAGGACATCTTACTTGGAAGTGGGAACATTTAAGGCAGGTAGGAGCCAAGCTTCTGTGCTTGAGAGGGACAGGGTCCCTGAACTGGCTCCTTTAAACCCCTAGCATTCCACTCATCTACCACAGCTGCCTCCTTCTCCAGATGAGGAAACGGAGGCCCAGAGTGGTGAGAATGTGACGACACATCTTCAGAGATAAGAGGGATAATTTGGAATGAAACCCGGCTAGCCTGATTCTGAGACTATGTTCCTTCTACACTATTAGGGCTATTATAGGACTTTTAAAGTTCTGAGGTGGAGATTGGGGTTAGTCCATACTGTAGATTGGGGTTAGTCCATATTGCAGATTGGGGTTAGCCTATCCTGGAGATTGGGGTTAGCCCATACTGTAGATTGGGGTTAGCCCATATTGCAGATTGGGGTTAGCCTATCCTGGAGATTGGGGTTAGCTCATATTGCAGATTGGGGTTAGCCTATCCTAGAGATTGGGGTTAGCCCATATTGCAGATTGGGGTTAGCCTATCCTGGAGATTGGGGTTAGCCCATACTGTAGATTGCAAACAGTGCCTTGGCAATTGTGTACCTTGTTTAGTAAAAGGAATATTAGGAATGTGTCTTTGGGGATTTAGAGGAATCTTAGAGAACCTTATTTATATTCCCCATAGGTCTCTAACATATTCCTATCAAGTGGCAGACAGCCTCTGCTTAGGTAGTCATAGCAAAGAGAAGTTTACTACTGGAACAGTGCTTTTATCATATCATTTGGTGGCAGTGACACTTGTATATAGCTGACTGAGGCCACTGTTCACTCCTTCAGTGGCATAGTGTAATGGTTAAGAGCTCGTGTCTCAAAATGAGATTATATGGATTCATAATCCTCACTTATTTTAGATGAGATGCTTACTGACTCCAAACATCAGTTTCCTCATCCTCAAGATGGGATTTATGATAGCCTCCAACTCATGTGATATGAAAAATAATTGCAATAATGCATGTAACAGACTAAGTACCTTGCTGGTACATAGTGAGTAAAAAAAAAAATAAATGAATTGTTTTATTGATATTTTGGTTATTCTTTAAAATTCTTTGTTTCACCTGGGGCACTCCTTCACAAGGAAAAATGGAAGCAATGGTTTATACTAGTTCAGGCTCACGTGCAGGGGTGATATCAGCTAAGTTGGATCGGGGTCTTCCTTGGGCAGAGAAAGAGGCACAGTTTTATTTTCTTTAGTCAGCATATCTGGAAAATTATTAGAGTCTTGGAATGTTAGTTACAGTTAATTAGTTGTAATTTCTAGTTTCAGGATTGGATTATATATATAATTAGAACACGTTCTTTTTTTTTTTTTTTCAACGTTTATTTATTTTTGGGACAGAGAGAGACAGAGCATGAACGGGGGAGGGGCAGAGAGAGAGGGAGACACAGAATCGGAAACAGGCTCCAGGCTCCGAGCCATCAGCCCAGAGCCTGACGCGGGGCTCGAACTCACGGACCGCGAGATCCTGACCTGGCTGAAGTCGGACGCTTAACCGACTGCGCCACCCAGGCGCCCCTAGAACACGTTCTTTATGGTTAAATTGTCATCAAATTTGTTGTTGAATTTTACTGTAGGATTTATTTAGTAAAATGAGCACAGGAAGCATAAATTTATCTCACTGGTTTGTTATGATAACGAAATTATATCATGAAGCAAATGTCTCTACCATATCGAGAACTTGATAGACTCTTAAGAGAAGTGACATTGTTTGCCATTGCTATTGATTTTGATCCAGGAAAAGCCGGATTTGAATTTGGTTTCAATGTTTTCTAACGGTGGGAGCTTAGTGTCTTATTTTTCTACTCTTTGAAGCCTCCATATCTTATCTCTAAAATGTAGAAAATGTCTCATAGGGTATTCCACTGCCTGAGACATATTCCCAAAACGTAATAATAATCCAGTTTGAGAAGATAACATGTACATGGAAAGAGTATAGCTTTTAATAAGTGGGGAGTCCTTGGGATATGACCTAGCTGGTAGGCTGTTCAACTTAGATCATTCTAAGTGCTCTCTGCATATGTGGAAGAAGTGAAGGAGAATTTATGTGTTCTTGGTTGTTGGGTGTGTCTAGTGATAAATGAGTGTTAGCTTCTGGCTTGAAGTTACCAAAAATCAGAGGCTGAGAGAAGGCTTGTACGTAGGTGGTTTATTCTGGAGGCAGTGAATGGGGAGGGTGAAATAGGGGAGAAAGGCAAGTTAATCCAAGATTGTGGTTAAACTGGTTACCATTTATTCTCTGGCTTCTATTTATGAATGGCCTAGGATTTCTTTCAAGTATGTTAATCTCTTCATATTTCCAGGTAGGAGTATGCGCCAGAACGATGAAGTGGGGTTTTCCAAGTATCTCAAGCAACACATATGGGGACAGGAAACAACAGATGTACTGGGGAGTGAAGGTGTTGGTGGAGGGATCAGTAGGATGGAGCTCTTGTCAGGCTATACTGTTAGCAGCTGGTTGCTGTGTCAGTGGCTGGAGAAAAAAGTAGGTCAAGAAGGTATAAGACACAGTGAAAAAATTGTCCAGCACACTCAATGATTACTGATTCAAAATAGTATTCTTTTGTAGATTTTCCAGCTCAGTGTGGTGTGCTTATCTCAGCCCAAAGTAAATGGAGAATCCAAACAATGCGACTGAATTCATTCTTTTGGGCATCACAGAGAACCCAGAGCTGCGGAAAATGCTCTCTGCTGTGTTTCTAATCCTGTACGTGTCCACGGTTTTGGGGAACCTACTCATGGTGGTAACCGTGATCACAAGTCAGAGCCTGAGATCACCTATGTATTTTTTCCTCACTTCCTTGTCCTTCATGGATGCCACCTACTGTTCTGTCATTGCCCCCAAGACGATCGTGGACTCCTTCTCCGAGAGAACTACCATCTCCTTTGAAGGCTGCATGACCCAACTCTTTGCGGAGCATTTCTTTGGTGGTGTGGGGGTCATCCTTCTCGTCGTGATGGCCTATGACCGCTACGTGGCCATCTGTAAGCCCCTGCACTACCCGAGCATCATGAACCCTCCGGTGTGCCGCCTGCTGCTGGGAGGCGCCTGCGTGGGGGGGTTTATCCACGCAGCAATACAGCTTCTCTTCATGTATCAAATACCCTTCTGTGGTCCCAATGTCATCGATCACTTCATGTGTGATTTGTTCCCATTGCTGAAACTCGCCTGCATGGACACCCACACCCTGGGTCTCTTAGTCATCCTCAACAGTGGGGTGATGTGTGTGACCATCTTCCTTATCCTCGTGGCCTCCTATGTGGTCATCCTCTGCTCCCTGAAGTCTTGCAGCTCTGCGGGGCGGCGCAAAGCCCTGTCGACCTGTGGCTCCCACCTCACTGTGGTCGTCTTGTTCTTTGTGCCCTGCATTTTCCTGTACATGCGGCCTGTGGCCACTTACCCCATAGACAAAGCAATGGCTGTGTCCTTTACCATTGTTGCACCCATGTTAAACCCCCTGATCTACACCTTGAGGAATGCAGAGGTGAAAAATGCCATGAGGAAATTGTGGGTCAAGAAGGCATAAGACACTTCTATACAAGAAGGTATAAGAAACAAACAACCCTGGGGTGTCACTAATTTGTATGCGAAGGGCAAATCTTTCCTTCAAGGACAATGAGGTTTTGTCCCTCCACCATTCATCCCAATCCATTGGGCACATGGCAGCCAATGGCATCTTTTAATATGCAAATCACACTAAGACACTACAATCACCCTATTTCCCACCTCTCCAGTACATTTTATACTCCATCACTTTTCTTACTAGATTCTGGCCACTCTTTTCTCTTTTCTTTTTTTAAACCTGTTTTTTTTTTTTTTTTTCTTTTTAAACAATTCAAGGCTGATTTTCAATAATTCAAGTCTTAGTTTAGGGCTTTTGTTTGTTCTTATTCTGTTCACTGCTGGACTTCTCTTTTCCAGAGATTTCGCTTGGTGGGCTCCACCTCATTTTTTCCATCTTCGGATGAACTCCCACATCCTTAAATAAGTCTGTCCTGATGATTTTCCCTAGTCATTCTTCCCACAGTTACCTCTTCATTCCTGGATTCACTTTACATTTCTCGACCTTGCCTCATGTCAAGAAGGAAGAAAAAGCCCATGAAAGCATAATAACTTGCTCTCTAAAAAATTTAGGATGATAATTTTTCTATTTTAATTATAGAATTAAAGAACTGGAAAGGTCATAACGATATCCCTAGCCTTACATATTTGTCATGTGTATGGTAATTTTCCCCGTATCAAAAGCAGGTCCAAAACCTACATCTTCTCTAACAAAGGTGAGAGCTGTTCTTACCATTTGTGCTGAAATTATTACCTGTCAGTTAGATTTCACAAATTCCTTCTCATATCTGCCCTATGGGTTCCCCAAGTTAATTCACGTTAAATACCTTTGCTCATTAAACATATTTCTTAGGAGCTCAGTGCCTGACTTTTTAAACCCTAACATCTGAAACAAATATTGATCTTACTACTTTTTTATAGGGATTTGCTGTTACTAGTGTAGTTTGTAAATTTCATATGATTATGTAAAATTGAAATATGATAAAATATGAAAATTCAATATTATTCATGATGCAAAGGCATAGCAAAGTAGGGTAAAATGGTGCTTTAATTTGAAAAAGAGTATATGCCTAAAAAGCCCTTGCAAGCATCACATTTTGGGGGAAACGTTAGATGGACTTTCTTCCTGTTTCATTGAGAAAAATTAAGACATCAGAATACTTCCACAGACTTCTGACTATACCTACCAATCTGTCAGCACCTGATCAATCATATGCTACCTTTTTACTCCACTAAATACATTATCTGTGTTCCTGTCTGAAGGCAACCAATCTGTGCTCTGGACTTCAACTCCTTATCACTTACATAAAGGCATCTCTTTTTTCATTTCCCTTACGAATGGATCCTTTGCATCAGCAAAGAGGCGGTCTGATATCTTTCACTTTTAAAATAAAATATTCCCTTGACCTCATTTCCTTTATCAAGTACTACTCTGTTTCATTGTCTCTTCTTTGTAGCAAAACTTAAGCGATTCTGTAATGCCTGTTTCCCATTTCTCCCTTTCCAATCTCTTTACATCTTTTTCAGGCATACTTCAGGACCTAACACTAAAAATGCTCTTTTCAAGATCACCAGTGACATCTGTGTCACTCATTGAATAGGCTTTCCTCATTTCTCATCTTATGGATTCCATCACTGAATCCAATCTTCCATGACATATTTTCCCTACTTGACCTTGACTCCCAAATTACTACCTCCAGCTCAGGCTTCTCTCCGGAGGCTGAGATCTGGAAACCCAACCTCCTTCATGGCATTTCCTCTTGAATGACTAATAGATTCTTTTCCCACCTCTAAATCTACTCTGTTCACAATATTCTATATTTCAGCTGGTGGCATAGTTGGTCTCTCTTTCTCATACCCCCGTTTATCAGGAAATTCTGTTGGCTCTATCTTCAATACATACTCCAAATTCACCCACTTGTGATCTCTTTTGGATCTGTTTTCTAGTTCCTAGCCACTTCCATCTTTGACCTGAATATTTGCAATTCTCACCCACTCTTCTCACTTCTTTCTTGTCATTCTCTGCCCTATTGCTCTATTGTCAACACAACACGCAGAAATATCCTTAAACCCAGAAGTCAGATAATAGCCACACCTTTATTCAATACTCTGAAATGACTCTTGATCTCACTCAGGTTAAAAACTAAAACCTTTTGCAATGACTAACAATCAAGTGGACATAATCTGACTGCCCTCTTATTACTCTCAACTCCTCCCTTATGACTAAACCCTCGCTGACTCCTCTGGTTACTCTGGCATCTCTCTGTTCCTCTGACTGGTCATTTACATTCTTGCTGCAGGGTCTTTATGTAGGCTATTCTCTCTGCCCAAAATACTTTCTCCCAGTCGTCTGAATGACTAACTCACTTTATGCTCCCATACAGGAAGAACTTCTATTTTTAATTTAATAATAATATTTAAATAATACATAGACCTGGGCAAGTAAGGCTTCTGGTCTTCATTCCACACTTGGAAATGTCTTCTGTGAAGTGTTCTAGGTTCTCTAGTGTCTGGAACTGGGTAGTGCCTTCTGGTGGGGTACTACAGCCTGGACCTGATTGCATGGGTCTCATCCTTGTTTCCTCCTTTGGGGTGCTCTTTGGCTCTCTGTGCTACACATGGCAGCAACCGGATGCCCTAGAAACTCTGGATTCTATACTGTACTGTACTATACTATGTTTTGAAGTATCCTAGGTTTTATGCCCAGGACCTTGGTTCCAGGAGGGCATTATGTCAAGCAAGAGGTATTATTCCAACATACAGGGGTTCTGGAGAGAATAAGAAGAGATAGATTCTGGATATGAAGAGGAGGACAGATGTTTACGCATCAGGAAGAATCTTTCTGTGTCTAACTGGACAATAAACAAATCCAAAGTACCTCTTTCTACCCTGAATCCTAGAATTCTGTCAATAATTCACTATATCTAATACTGACCTGTGAATCTTGTAATATACTTTTGAATCAAATCATTATTATTATTATTATTATTTTTGTTATTATTACAGTAAAACCTTGGATTCCGAGTAACTTGTTTTACCAGTGTTCCACAAGATGAGCAAACATTTTTAGGAAATTTTAATCTGATAAACAAACGATATCTTGCAATATGAGTAGTACGTGACACCAAATATCACATGGCCACAACTGAGCCAACGGTTCTTGAAATTCACTTTGATATACGACAAGTGCTTTGGATCATAAACGTGTTTCTGGAATGAATTATGCTCACAAATCAAGGTTTTACTCTATTATTATTATTATTTCATAAGAGTATTTACCTAGGCAGGGGTCCTGTAAAAAAATATTTGGCTGCTCTGCGCACCCTAGATGAGACCCTGATTTTAGAGACACCAATTTCTGTGATGAATTAATAACACTCCTGCAAAAGAATGAGAAAGTGCATCTTTGTGGAAATTGATAAACTAACATTAAAATTTGTGTGTATGTGTAGCTATGTTTGAACAGCCTTGGTAATAAAAACAACGTGAGAGAAGTAGAGACGGGACTGGATCTTCTACATATCAGAATATACCATAAAGCTCTGCTGTGTAAATATTTTGCTAGAGGCCATTTAATAGAGAATTCTAAAGAACAGAAGAAATGGTCCAGTGGTTAAGCCATCTATCTTTGGAAACTTGGTATAATTTTTGTAATTTAATAAATGATAAAGGTGGAATTTTAAATCTGTGGGTAAGATTGGTCTATTGGATCAATTCTGAAGGGGCAAATTTCTATTTTCTCTCCCTCTTACCTTGTATCCACCCCCCCCCCATTTCATACATCTCTTTATATCTGTCTCTATCTCTCTCCTCTGTCTTTTTTGACTTGTACAGTTTCTTTTTTAATTCACAAATTAAATATTTGCACAAATAACATGCTTATTATATTATCTGTCCCTTTCGATCTTCCCACTATTATTTCAGTGTTATCCCACTCACTTTCTCTAATAGAATCAAATAATAAGGATTAAGCAAAGCGAGGTATGGAATAAAGTAGAAGATGCCAAGTGTGGTTCAAAGAAGGAACCAGGATTCCAGGATTTAATTGCTGGAGTTCTGCTGTTGAGTCATGTGTTTAAAAGATCGTCTCCTCCAGGAGTGTGTTCCTGGTCAGATGGTTCTTCTGGTCGGGAAAAGTCTATAAAATGTCAGTTAAAAGAAAATAGCACATGCCTGTTAATACCACAGGTGAAGGTGCTTCTGCACATTCACTTTTCTGGCAAATCACTTCAGTTCTGCTTCTTTTTGTCAGATGTGAATAGACATAAAATTCGGTAGGATACAAAAGTGTGTAGAACAACAAACTCCTTGGTATGGACCCTCTCTGAAGGGATCTCATGAGCTAAGTCCAAGTTTCCCTCAACCTTCAATCCCAGTGCTACATACTCTGAAGGATTAAAGTAAGCAGACCTGTCATTCCTTCTTTTAAAAAACTGTTTATTTATTTTGACAGAGAGACAGAGAAAAAGAGACATAGAGAGGAAGTGCAAACAAGTTGGATCCCAACTGTGCTGACATCAGAGAGCCTGATGCGGGGTTCAAACCCATGAACCATGAGATCATGACCTGAGCCAAAGTCAACACTTAACCAGCTTAGCCACCCAGGCGCCCCCTGTCATTACTTCTTTTAAAAAAAGTAGAAAGAGGGGGCGCCTGGGTGGCGCAGTCGGTTAAGCGTCCGACTTCAGCCAGGTCACGATCTCGCGGTCGTGAGTTCGAGCCCCGCGTCGGGCTCTGGGCTGATGGCTCAGAGCCTGGAGCCTGTTTCCGATTCTGTGTCTCCCTCTCTCTCTGCCCCTCCCCCGTTCATGCTCTGTCTCTCTCTGTCCCAAAAAGAATAAATAAACGTTGAAAAAAAAATTTTAAAAATAGAAAGAGAAACATTCCTTTAATCTCTAAAAATTGTTTTTAGTTTTAAAGTCATAACATATATCGCTTAGGTATTCAGACATAAAAAAAGAAGATTTTTGATGAATCCACACAGCTTTGCACATTATTCATAAAATGTGTTATTCCTGAAAAAGCACTTGTTATCTAATCCTAATCCCAACACATTACAGATCCTTATGAATTGTGCTTCATCCCAGAACTCAGCTCTTGTATTTAGTAAATACACGGGCATTTTGCTTGAATCCTGCACAGAGATATTATGTTCCATCCCAGTATACATAGTTTTCTATTCCTGAATATGAAGGGAAATCAAAGCATCTTCAAATGGGAACCCAGGAGAAGTTTAAAAAAAAAAAAGAAAAAAAAACTTTAATTGGTTAGGGACATAAAGGTTTTGCAAGTACCTGCATAAATCAAATCACAGATAACTGTGTCTTGAAAAATCATACTGATGGGAAATTTCCAAACCCTGAGGAAAACTAAGAAGGAATCCTACAGGTTCATAGCCTCTCAGGGAAACTTCTTTAAATCCTAGGTGGAAGTCAAGGAGGAAACTTTTGCTTCTTTATTTTATTTTTTTCCCTGAGGCCATGTTGAAGACTGCTTGAGAAGCAGTGGGGCACATTCTCTACCTCGTCTGCCAGAGACGCTCTTCTTCTGTCTCCTAGATGTAGAAATAAGACTTGGAAACATGCTTCACATTTTGGCCAGCCATTGAATGGACTTTTCTCCATAGAGTATAGGTGATTGCCATCACCAGAATTTTCAAGAAACTGATAAATGGTGAGATTTGTGATTCACATGTTTGCATTTTCAGAGAGAATTTTACTCTTTTTACTGCAGCAGTAAATAATAATCTGGATCAAAAATACAGTGGGTTTAGGAATTAAGGGGGAATAGTTAATCATGGAGTTTTAATCTATTCTTTTAATATGTAATAACCATGTATATTTAAAATTTACATGCAAATGTGATTGATATGTACATATAAGTACATAAAAACATATCTTAAATTTACTGTTTGTAATATAATTATAAAAATCTACCTATAATGACAACCTTACTAATAATTCCTCATATAGTTTTAAATATATATTTCAAAATTGAAACAAGCATTTCTATTATTTTCAGAAAGATTGATGCTAGATTAGTTTTGTTGCAGAATGAATGGGAAGGAAATAGTGGACAATGGGGTTAGTGGGGCGGCACATTCCCAAGGTCACAGCCCCAGGAAATAGTCCACAGCCCAGTTCATGGCCATGAGAGTCCCTGAGCAATCTCTGGTGTACGTCCAGCACATTACAAAGTGTGGCCATCAAGAAAGGATAGACCTTGGAATCTTTGGGAAAGTTTGGCCCATGATATGGATATTTATGAAAAGTTTACAATAGTTAAAAATTATTAGTTTAAGAATCTATGTCATGTTACCATGTTAGTGCCACCTATGCAAACTAATGATACTGGATAGTTAATAAAACTATCCTCATACCCTGTCTCCTTTCTCTGATGCTTAAAGTGATGGAAAATATGGTGATATGGATTTTAAACTTGATTTTTAATTTTAAATTGTATATATTTATGTCTAGATACATGTTGAAAATAAAAGTCTATTTTCGAATGATCACTTCTTGATTTTAAAATTTTATTAAAACATCTGTACAAATGGGCAGAGTTATTATACTACTTTTGTTTTTCTCATTTCACATTGATTAGCATTTTATTGACAGCATCCTGCGCTATTGGTAGTAGTTTGATTTACAGAAGCATTTTCCTATTATTGACCATGTTGGATATTTCTAATTTTTCACTATTATAAATGACACATAAATGACTATTATAAATGACATGACATCGTCTTCCATTATAAAAGTTACACCACCTTAATTTAAGCAAAAACCAAATGAGCAAAGGGGAAGAGAGAGAGAGAGAGAGAGAGAGAGAGAGAGGCAAACCAAGAAACAGACTCTTAATTATAAAGAACAAAGTGATGGTTACCAGCGGGGAGGTGGGTGGGGGGATGGGTGGAACAGGTAAAGGGGATTAAGGAGGGCACTTGTGATGAGCATAGGGCGATATAGGGAGTGTTGAATCACTATACTGAACATCTGAAACTAATATAGCACTCTATGTTAACTAACTAGAATTTAAATAAAACCTAAAAAAAAAACAAACAAACAAACCCAAACCCAAAATACCTTAGCTAAAATATTCAGAGGTATTTCAAGCAAAAGAAACTACAGGAAATCATTTGTTTTAACTCCTACCCTTCCTGCAGATAAATTTATTATTTCTATATTAAAAATGAGCCAAAAAGTATTCAGTCTACCGACTTTTGCGCAGTATTCAATAATGCTACCGTGTTCTGATAGCTCATTATCTTATAGTATCTTGATACATACTTGATACTTGAGCATTCAGTCTGGAGTATTCACAATGTATCAGATAGTATAAATAAAATATCAGTTCTTGGGGGAACCCTAGTAGAGCTGGTTGAATAATATGTCCCACGGGATAGGTCTACCAGAACATGTGAATGTGACCCTATTTGGCGGGGGTGGGGGATGGTCTTTTCAGATGTACTTGAGTTAAGGATCTCATGATGAGATTTATCCAGATGGGCCCTAAATCCAATGGCAAGTATCCCTGTGAGACAGAAAAGGAGAAGACAGAGATACCGAAGTCCCAGACCAAGATGCAGAGGAGAAGGCTATGTGAAGAGACAGAGGATAAAGTCACGCGAAGTCTAAGGCAGAGACTGAAGCTGCGCGCCTATAAACAAAGAATACTTGGAGCTGGAAGAGGCAAGAATGGATTCTCTCCTAGAGCTTGTGGAGGAAATGCCCTGGTAACACCTTGAATTTTTACCTCCAGCTTCCAGAACGATGAGAAAATACATTTCTGTTGTTTGAAACAAACAGAAAAAGTGACACCACCTTATTTCACTTTTAGAATAATTTTTTGTTTGGTGGGAGTCACTACTATAAGGAATAAAAACATGTTTATGATTCTGGAAATATTTACAAAAATATTTTCCAAATGATTCCATAATGAGAGTTTCCCTGCGATTTTAGAATTAATATAATTTTAAAAACCAACACTTTAAAGACACATTTTATCTCATGATAGATTAACGTTTTCAGCTTGCTTTGTGGGTGTAAACACTGCTTAAATATCACTCTGATATCAATATTTCACATCTTCCTTCTGGATTATACATTGCAAAACATAGGCATAATGACTATGTCATTTGACTCTTGTGAGCCATCAGCTTGAACAAGCGTTACTAAATCTATTTTATGGGAGAGGTTGCTGAAATTTAGTGGTTTTATTCAATGACACATGGGTGTTCAGCAATGAAGCTGTAATTGCTAGTTTTTTGACAGCAGAAACTGAATATTTGTTTATATTATTAAAAAATTTTGGGGGTCCCCTGGGTGGCTCAGTCAGTTAAGCATCCGACTTCTGCTCAGGTCATGATCTCGCGGTTTGTGAGCTTGAGCCCCGGGTCGGGCTCTGTGCTTACAGCTCAGAGCCTGAAGCCTGCTTCAGATTCTGTGTCTCCTGCTCTTTCTGCCCCTCCTCTGCTCACGTTCTCTCTCTCCTTCAAAAATAAATAAACATTACAAAAAAAAAAAAAACACCACTGTCATCTCTCTTCTGTCAGTAGCTCTGGGGCTTGTTCTTACCATTTATTGTAATTTTTCTCCTATGATCCTAACTACATAAATGTTATGTGTCTCACCTTTTCTGATTCTCACAAGAATCCTACCAATAGGCATTTTTATATATACCCAGTTACAGAAGTAAAATCAGAGTCTCTGAGAATTTCAAGTGATTTTTTTCCATCACACGATATAACTAAGTAGAACAGCCTGGTCTGTATGAATCTGGAGCTGATGTGCTTCCTCATTTCTTTCCTGCTTTGGCTCTAGGATAAGCTGATCACTGCTGGATCATGCATTGATATTCTTTACTTTTTAATAACTGGTTGTTGACTGATCCAATGACCTTCTAGTGTTTGATATTCTTGTTTTCTTAGTGACAGCTTGTAGCCAAATATCAACTTCGCAGTCCAGGCACTATTTAGGAATGTCTAGTATGCTGGAAAAATAATGGAAATAGTTATCTTAAAGCAAGAGACAACAGATATTCGTATACATGGTTGTACATTGGTTAGTGTTATTAACATTGTAAACTGTTTTGATTAGCTCTAAGGGGCGTTCACAAAAATCAGCTTATTTTTAATTTGCCCAATAAGACCCATTATTCTTTTATTCACCTGTTTAATAAACATAGATTATGTGTATATGTACATACATATACGTAAGGATGGATAAATTTCTGCTATATGTGCAGGTGAGGACATAATCATTCTTCAAAGCTGTGTTTTGCTATCGAAAATGAAGTCAAAAGTTGGAGGAATCATCTGGATGCCTTATGGAAAAGATTTCTGTGGGTAAAGTGCTTGGGTTTTTAAATGAGAGAGTAGTAATTATGATTGGTAAGGACTGCTGAATCTAAGTGACACTTTTCCTTTTTCCAGTTTGACCCACATCATAATCCTGTGAGATGAGCAGGCAGGTTACGTATGAATATCCCCACTTTACCATAAAGTCATATTCATTAGCAACAGATATACTTTGGCAAATTGTGCTTAATCAGATTGGACCACTTTGTATGATTAATTAGCAAGTAATTAATAAAGCCCTAAGATTCTGGCAATATTCACCGTGCTGTTACTGTTCCTTACTTATGTGATTGTTATCAATTTGTACCTTCAAGTAATTGGGTCATTACCTTCTGATTCTACACTCATCTGTTCTGTGTCCTTCATCAAAGGGACTCCTTCAAACATGAATAAGGAAATCAGAAGGTTAAAACCTCTACAGGTGGATGAACGTTTGAAAGGCCACCCTGCTCTGTGTTCTTGCTAGAAAAAGAAAGTTCTTACTCCTTTCTGTTGACACAGTGGATGGAGTTGGGGGTTAGTGCCAGAGTTTCTTTGTTAAAATCCCAGACCTAGCACCTGTTATTTGCTAACCTTATCTTTGTAAGCATGAGCTTCCCATCAGTAAAATAGGGATAAGACCTAACATGGACTGTTTCTTGGGCAGTGGGCCCTGAACAATTGTTTTTCTTGTATTATTTAACTTAGTCATCATGGCAAGACTCTGAAATAGGTACTTCAAAAAAACCCACAAAAAACGTTTGTTCTTATTTTAAAATGATGAATAAAAAAACCCCCCAACTTAACACATGCATACTTGTTCTGTGTTCACATGGAGCTTTCTCATGTATCTTTCTCTTTTATAAGGAATGAATGAACTCGTCTTAAAGGCCAAGTTCGTCTCAGATGTTTAAAGAAATATTTGGGGAGTAGCCATGATTTGCAAGGACCTTTTAACCTGGATGTTATTTCTTCTGTTTGCAGATCAGGCAGACTCCTATCAGGGATGGCATGCAAGTCCCCTCGGCTCCCATTCCATCTCATGGTGGACATGATGACCACATTGTCATGGTCCTTTCCTCAGAACCTGGATGTGCTTCAGAACCCTTGCCAACAGTTCACTCCTGGAAGCCATTGCTAAGGGACCCAAGTTGGCAGTTGAGATAAACTATTTCTCTACATGTGGATACCTCCATTCTTCCCCCTTATTGGAACTCTGGCTATTTTAAAGTATTTAATACTACCTTTCTCCTCCCCAATTCTTTCTGACCTCTCACTACCACCTTCAACAAACTTTGACTTTTGTGTGAGTCACAGTGACGCCAGAAACATAGAAGATAATTTTTCGTGTGGATGCACCAACTTCTTACTGACTGTTGCATTACTGTCCGCTGGTCCGAGACAAATTTTTCTTTCTCATAATTGCAGATTGCACATGCTCCTTCTGGCGGCTTTTAGCTTTTCCTTGGAAATCATGCGAAACCAAAGCTTTGTAACTGAGTTTGTCCTCCTGGGGCTTTCGCAGAATCCCAGTGTTCAGAAAATAGTATTTGTTGTATTCTTGTTCAGCTACATTGCAACTGTCGGGGGCAACTTGCTAATTGTGGTGACCGTCAGCAGCAGCCCAGCACTCCTGGGCTCCCCCATGTACTTCTTCTTGGCTTTCCTGTCCTTCCTCGATGCTTGCTTCTCCACTGTCATTGCCCCAAAGATGATTGTGGACTCCCTCTATGAGAGGAAAACCATCTCCTTTGGAGGTTGCATGGCCCAGCTCTTTGCTGAACACTTCTTTGCTGGGGTGGAAGTGATTGTCCTCACAGCCATGGCCTACGACCGCTATGTGGCCATCTGCAAGCCCCTACGCTACACATCCATTATGAACTGGAGGCTCTGTACCATTCTGATGGGTGTAGCCTGGACAGGGGGTTTTCTGCATTCCATGATACAAATTCTCTTTACTTTCCAGCTTCCCTTCTGTGGCCCCAATGTCATTGATCACTTCATGTGTGATTTGTACCCATTATTGGAGCTTGCCTGCACTGACACTCACATCTTTGGCCTTTTGGTGGTCGCCAATAGTGGGTCTATCTGCATTATAATCTTCTCTCTGTTACTCGTCTCCTATGTTGTCATCTTGCTCTCTCTGAGAACCCATAGTCCTGAAGGGCAGCGGAAAGCCCTCTCCACGTGCGGATCTCACGTTGCTATTGTGGTCTTGTTCTTTGTCCCTTGCATATTTGTGTATGCACGACCTCCATCTTCTTTCTCTTTTGACAAAATGGTGGCTATATTTTACACCATCCTAACTCCCTTGCTCAATCCTTTGATTTACACTTTCAGGAACAAGGAAATGAAAAATGCCATAAAGAAAATGTGGAACAGAATAATGGTGGTTTGTAGTGACAAATAAAACATTGAAGTTTACAAAATATTGTAAAGAGTAAAAGAGTCAGCTTTTCTAGACTAAGCCTTTGTGTGTTTGGGTCTGTTTGATAGGAGCTAATGTAATGCAATAAAAAAACCCAGTAATATGGGGTCAGGAAAAATGTTTTCACACTTAGATCACTTATCGACTCTGATTTGGTAACTCAGTATCTTCATAGTAAAGTAAAAGTGTTGGATATTATGTTTACTTAAAATCTTAAAAAAAAAGATTGAAGGGAGAAATTACCTATCAGACCTGTTGTCACTCATCCCATGCTTTGGTAAGTCTTTGTGGAGGCATGACAAAAATATCTTAAGAGGTTAGAAACTTAACACTATTTCAAATGAAAAGAAGTTTATGCGTAGGGCAATGATTTCAGTGATTGAGGAATTAAACAGTCATGGGTCTAGTGGAAGAGATCAGTGCATTCTCAGAACCTCAGCTATAGGTGTTCCTGTGTCATGGGACTATGTTTTGAAAAATAGCAACTTAGATTTCATAGCTCCACTTCCCTAACCTACTCTTCATCTTTTAACTTTTTTGAGAGAAGTTATTATTTTCTGATATGCTGTATAATCTGTTTCTTTCTTGCTTTCTTTCATCAGCCTTCTCTTATCGACATATTTAACTTATTATTGAAAGAGAAGTTATTTTCTCATATGCTACATAATCTTTCTTTCTTCTTTCTTTCTTTCTTTCTTTCTTTCTTTCTTTCTTTCTTTTGTCAGCCTTCTCTTATGGATTATAAACTCAAGTGAGGCAGGGAAATTTTCCCCTCTTGGGCTCATAATGTATCATTAGCATCTTGAACAGTCTGAGGTAGGAGTTCAGTAAATATATGTTGAATAAGTGAATAAATGAGATATCTTCCCATATTCACATTTAAATATATCTTTAACATTAACACACTAAAGTGTCAATTTTGGCAAAGGAGTGTGGTTATTGCTGATACGAGCTCTTAGCTCTTAATTCTTAATTCTTGACATACATAGAGCATTTAAAATAAATTCTACATTCTAGCAAATTTCCCCATGTTTAAAATCTAAATATAATATCTCAAAATTCAAATAGAAAATAAAGCCATTATTCTCTATCCACTTTCTCATTTTCATTCTCTATCCCTTCTTCCGTTCCCTGCAACAATAAGTCTTGCTCTCAGTGATCTGACTTTTATTCATAAAATATTTATGATCCCAATAAAGTCATCTATTGCCTCAAATTTGCAATTTATTAGTTGGGTTTATCTAGCCAGAGTTTCTGAATTATCCACTGGAAACCTTACCTTAGTAAGATACAAATTTCAATGAGCAGAGTTTATTTTATTTTTTTATTTTTTTTTCAACGTTTATTTATTTTTGGGACAGAGAGAGACAGAGAATGAAGGGGGGAGGGGCAGAGAGAGAGGGAGACACAGAATCGGAAACAGGCTCCAGGCTCTGAGCCATCAGCCCAGAGCCCGACGCGGGGCTCGAACTCACGGACCGCGAGATCGTGACCTGGCTGAAGTCGGTCGCTTAACTGACTGCACCACCCAGGCGCCCCTCAATGAGCAGAGTTTAAATAATCCTAAAATGAAGCCAGAGGTGGCTCAAACTAGTAAAAACCTCAGCTAGCATTTGTTCTGTTTCCACAGTTCCCATGATGGAGTGAGCATAGCCAAGTGCATTCAGCAAACCCCGCCATTGTTTTGACAGGACCTGGAATCCAGATCTCATTTAGTCCTTTGGTCTATAAGGAATTTAATGAGTGCTAAGGGTCAGTTCACTTAGAGATCGAAGAAACTTCAAGAGATCATTGACTTGGCTTCTTGGCTTTGACCGCTTCAAAGATCTCCTTGGAAACGCCCTCTGCAAAAATTTCCCACCAGCACTGGAGAGCTTAATCCTCCTTCAAATGTAAGGAGTTAAAATGGGGCTTTTTTGATTGGGAGGTTGAAGGCAGGGGCTCTTTCATTGCTTGCTCTTGTTTCCCAGCCTAAGAAATCTTATGACATTCCTGTGCACATCACATGAAAATAAAAGAAGTTTAGACTTCTACTTAAGAGATGTGGATTCTAGGCTCATTTCTGTTGCTTCTGTAACCTGTTGCTTCTGTTCTGTAACCTTCATGAGTTATTTCACTTCTCTGGTGCTCAGTTCATGTTTAAGCAGGAGTAATAAAAACACATGAATATTTCTTCTGTGCTTCTGCGAGCCAGGGACTCATTGTTTTCCTATGTTATATATTTTAAGATTTGCAGAAACTTTTTTTTAAAGGTAGGTTTTCATATTACCGTTTAATTTATGGGGCAGCGGAGGCTCTAAGACTTTAAGTGACAGACCAAAAACCTTCCTCAGGATTCTTCTAGTCCTTTTCTAATACAACAGGCCAGGTGTTGGGGTGTGATTTTCTCTCAGACGTTTCTGTGAGACACCAGGCCTTGCTGGTTGTCACTAGACCTTTCAGCAAGAGTTCAAAGCATTGTGAAATCTTTTGTAGTGTTCTCCTACCTCTCTTTCTGTCACCACCCTCTGTCATTCCCCTGTCACCTGAATGGATCACTTCATCCTCACTGAAGGTGCCTAGTGGACAGTGACGTGCCTGGCAGGAGATTCTAGAGCAGAGTGCTGGGTTGTAACATGATTTGCTTTGTGAAAAGTATTGTTTTAATGTAATTTATCCCATCTTTAATAGCTTGTAACCATTCACAAGCAACTTTCTGTACATAAGTGGAAGGGCATGAATCTTTAAAAACAAAAAGAAAATACAGAAGACCTATATTCAAAAATTCTTATTCTCATCTCATTCTCTGCATTGACTAAAAAATATAGGTAAGATTAAGAACAGGGGAGAACTGAACACTAATGTTAAAAATAAATAAATAATGATTACCAGTTGACTTTTCCCAAGAGAACATTGGAAATTAAAGAGGTTGAGAAACTTGCTTAAAATCACATAGCAGATAGTGTTGGGGCCAGGGCTCACGTCTGTCTATCTGACATGTATCTATCTGAGCCTTTAAATGACATCAATGACTTTCATGCTTCTAGAAGAGATGAGCTTAAGCAAATCCTATGGAAAAGTGAACAGACTTTCCTAACCTGCAATCATAGTGAGTTGAAGCTAACTAATTGGCCCCAAAGCATACATTTGCCCTTGGACTATCTGAATGAGGTAGCTCATTGGACATCCTTTGGGACTGGGTTAGGAGTAATGGTTTTCCTGGAAGTCTTGAGGCTGAAAGCCTGTCTTAGGCATTTGCAGACTTACGTGGGAATTGTCGTAAATACCTAATAGCATAAGAAGAAAATGCTTACCTCATTTGTATTCTCCAAAAGAAACTCTGGGAAGAGAGGTTGCTTCAGAGGCATTTCTCTCTCAGAATGCAGGAATAAGTTCCTCCATAAAATTTTGAAGGGCTGAATTAAGAAACTTTTCTTTTTCACCACCCCCTCCCTTCCTCCAATATAGACCTTGTTGTTTTTGTCGTAGTGCTTCCGGGGAGGAGCTGTGTCATGTGTGGCCACATGCAGAGTCCCCTTCCTCCATAAACTCTCTCTACCCCATCACCTCTTGTGATAAAAAAAAAAAACCAAGGATAAGTGTCAATGAAGTATGGTTTGCATGTGATATTCAGGCTTCATATGATTCACTTTCTAAGCAAATGGAAGTTGAAGATACAAGAAAATATACTACATTGGAAGTCATCTATTTCCTCTTAAGCAAAGGGGTAAGTTTTCCAGCCTGTCTGAGATGTTTTCATCATGTTGCATCTTCAAGACTGATCTGATATCAATACTCAGCATGTCTTCTAACAAATGATGAAGTTCCTGGACAGTATTTCCACCCATGAAGGGTTGAGGTTGTCCAGGGTTCCTAAGACTTTCCTGGCCTCAGCACAGAGTTATACTGACTTTCAGATAATCTCTGCTTAATGTAGGGGGTGAAGAACGATAAACTGCACCATGGCATTGAGGCCAACTTGGCTGAAGTTTCTACTTTGCAGGTCCTCTGATTTGAAAAGTTTTAGGTCACTGGTGATGTTTCTGGAATGGAGTATAAGATAGGAGTGTCCCTTCTCTACACTTGGGGTTTCAAGAACCTTGTTAACTCTTGCTAACGACCCAAAACTGCACTCTCTGTCTTTTGTTGGGGGGCAAGTGATAGTGTGGTGGGTCAGGAATAAAGAAGCTAAACTCTCTGATGAAAACTTGGGTGAAATGACTCCAACATTTTTTTGCTCACCTCTCCTCTATACATCTTTTGAATCTTATCCCCTGTTTCTTCTCTCCCTGATGTCTGCTCATTGTCACTCTCCTCTCTCCTGTTCTCTTTTCTGTCTTTGCCCTTCGCTATTATTCATTTGGATATCTAATTTTCCTTTTGCCATGAAGTTTACAGAACCTGATTTTGGAGTTGGGAGCAGGAATTAAGGTATCAGTTGGCATCCTTCCCTGATGGCTCAGGATTTATCTTCTCTTGGATGCAATCTACATGGTGATAGGGATTTGATACATTATATGACCTGGAGGGTGAATGATAGAGAGACTTCCAATCTAGTAGCCTCCCACTCAAGTTCTAGCCTGGTTGTACTCAGTGAAACTTTCTGTATCATACCTGAAACTTTGCACATAGAGTTTTTTGTACATAGGGCAAGTGGCCACACCTACATTGTAGGAAAATGTGCAGGTCAAATAAAATAACAAAAGTGGAATATCGTATGAATGGTAAGATTATAGAACATGAATAATGTATAATCTAAGATTGCCTTGTTCAGTTGCATATAAATATAAATATATATACATTTTAAATATATTTCTTATTTAATTTTTTTAATGTTTATTTTTGAGAGAGAGAGAGAATGACCAGAGGAGGGGCAGAGAGAGAGAGGGAGTCACAAAATCCAAAGCAGGCTCTGGGCTCTGAGCTGTCAGCACAGAGCCCGATGTGGGGCTTGAACTCACGAACTGTGAGGTGATGACCTGAGCCTAAGTCTGATGCTCAATCAACTGAGCCACCCAGCCGTCCCTACAAATATATATATTTAATAAAGCACATAGTAATATAGGATCTAGGGGTAGAGGTTTATTTATCTGGGAAAACCAAAAGAAGACTTTTGGTACCAATATAATTTGAAACTGGCTAAAATTTCAACAGATAAAAGTAAAACTTAAGAATTATTAAGAGAAAATACTGTGCTCCATTACTGTGATATCCTCCCAGATCAGAGAAAAAGTACAGTCCAGGAGTTTTGGAAATGATGACTGAATTCCGTGATAGAACTCTAAGTGGTGGTGTTGATCTCACATAATGCATACATCTTGTCAAGTGCTACTTTCTTGTCTTTATGTCCCCAATTTTTCTTTTTGCTTATTTAAAATAAAACAAATAGAATTACATCACCTGTTTTTCACAGTTGTCTATTATCTGCTCCCAAACTTCTCTGTTACAACCTTTTGATTTAACAAGAGTATAGTTTCTATGGAGATAGTCTCTATGTTGACCTGAAGCAATGCACGTTTCTCCCTTTATGATATTTTACTGACTCTTCTCACATAACTGCTCCTTTCTTCTCCGCCAAGAGCCCTTTTGGGTTTTTTTTTTTTATCCCTTTTTAGGAATCTAATGTTTCAAAACAAAGTAATAATTAATTTATTTACTTTTTTTATAGCTATCAAGAGATAATTGGACCTGCCAATCAGAGTTTGTAGTTATAACATCTCTGGTTTATCATAATGCACTAATATTATTTTAGCTGGATGGAAAATAAACTTGAAGTTTTTTAGATGCATAAATTTACTAGGGGTAAATGGACAATTTGAGTGAGTAATTTTGAACTATATATTTTACTTAAGGAAAGCCAGTATAAACTTATGGAATACTTGAGTTTCAGAGAACCGTATTGGGAACCAGTTTAACATATTTAAAGCAATTACTTCACATCTTTCTCATTTTTGAAACTTCACTGACCAATCAATTTAGAATCTAAGGATCTTTGTACTTTTGGAATCAAAAGTACAAATGCATTCAGCATTATCGCATAGAATTGTATATAATTCTTATGTAGTTAATTATCTTACCTAGAAGTGTGTTGTCCCTCCAACCTTGTTGTAAAGAGATTGAGGGCATATTTCTATGCCCTATTACATAGATTGAAGATATGAGTATGTGCTTAGTACATATTGGTGACTGGTTTGATGTTATTAATTCATCGAAGGACTGGTGATTTATCAGAAAGGAAGAGGATCTCAAAACTCATATTAAATTATAGATCATTTCACATCAATATTGAAAGGTAGAGAAATATTGTAAGACAGAATAAAGACAAATTGTAGTAATTTCCTAAGCTGAAGTAATAGGTAAAATTATGGCCACCATGAACCTGAATTTGGGGAAATAATTTCTTCTTACAGCATAATCTAACCAAGATACCAAAGAGGTCAGGAATAATTGGTACAAACCAGTGTCCAAATCAAGAAATGTGTTTTTTTTTCAAGAGAGAGTCTCCAAGTGTATATGTTTTAAAATCATATAAGGTTATTACTTTTCAGTAATTGAGCTGCATATACGTTACATGCACATATATACCATACACATATGTATGTACTTAATAAACTATTAGTATCTCTAATTGCAAATGAAGAAAAAGCTTCCAGACATTAAAGTGACCTGATCAAGATCATACAGCAAAGTCATTAGTTCTCAGAATTTGGTAGAGGTCACGATCACTTGAGAGATTTTTTTTCCCTCTCAAAATTTCAGTCCACATTGGAAGACCTTCAGTTAATGCTCATGGTGAAAGCGTGGACATCAGCATTAAAAAACAAAAAGTTTCCCAAGTGATGACAATACATAAAAAACTGAGAACCGTTGATTTATTTGTTGATGGAATTAGAACCACAAGAGTGAAATTCTGAATCAAGTCCACTGCTGTTGCTAAGTCACCATTTCCCCAACTTTCTCTGCAGATGAATACTTTCTCAGCTGTGTTTTTCTACGTTCACTGTGACCATGGAGTCGAATAGCAGTGTGAATGAGTTCGTTCTGTTTGGGTTAACACAGAGTGTTGTAAAGGGAAAAGTAGTGTTTGTGGTCTTCTTGTTTCTATACCTCGCAACCCTTTTGGCAAATTCACTTATTGTGATGACCATAAGATACAGCCAGACACTTGGGAGCCCCATGTACTTCTTCCTTTTCTACTTATCCTTTGCTGATGCCTGCTTCTCAACAACCACTGCTCCTAGGTTAATAGTAGATTCTGTATCTGAGAAGAAAGTCATCTCCTACAACGAGTGCATGACCCAGGTTTTTGCAGTTCACTTCTTTGGGTGCATGGAGATCTTGGTGCTTATCCTCATGTCTTTTGATCGCTATGTGGCCATTTGTAAGCCCCTGCGATACACTATCATCATGAACCGGCATGTCTGTGGTACACTGGTGAATCTAGCCTGGGTCGTGTCTTGTATCCATTCTTCTGCACAGATTTTCTTGGCTTTGAAACTACCCTTCTGTGGACCTGATGTTATTGATCATTATTTCTGTGATATGCCACCTTTGTTGAAACTCGCATGCATGGACACCTATGTAATCAATTTACTCATAGTTTTTAACAGTGGGGCTATCTGCATGGTGAGTTTCGTCGTCCTGCTTCTCTCTTATATTTTCATCTTACATTCTCTGAATAACCAGAGTGCAGAAGGAAGAAAGAAAGCCCTCTCTACGTGCACATCCCACATCATCGTTGTCATCTTATTCTTTGTTCCATGTATATTCACATATACTCGCCCTGTAACTACGTTTCCAGTGGATAAGATGGTGGCTGTGTTTTACACTATTGGGACACCCTTGCTCAACCCTCTGATTTATACTCTGAGAAATGCAGAAGTGAAGAATGCAATGCGGAAGTTATGGTGTGGCAAACTCTGACTTGATGTGGGAGAAAGCAGAGGACTCCAATCGCTAATTCTGTAACAACGTAAATAAAATTGGATTAATAGAAAAGAGAAGATGTTTTCATCCTGACGTGGACAATTGAATTCTCTCCCAGTAGAACTTTTGGAGACATAAGCAGAATGACCACAGAGCACCGACCCGAATTATTTTGAGCCAATATCACAGTGTGCCAAAACATCTAGTACAGTGGTATTTATGGGAAGATAAGACCACTCTTCCCTTCTGCTGTCTGCATTGCAGCTTGTAGCCAGATTCTGTTGTATCTATAGCTTTAGCTCCCTCCTTCGTATATTATTCTGGTGTGTTTCTCTTTTCCATGTTTCTGACCTGTGTTGAAAAATTGGCCCCTAATTTTGACTGACCTATTTGGTTGGCAAATCGATTCTGACACTATCAGATCTGGATCTTGTCTTTTCTGGCTCAACAGTGAATATCACAAAGTCACTACAAGAAACTGATGATCCCACAGGAGCATACATACCATCTAATTAAGCCTCTATTTGATGCTTGTCTTCTCTTTGTATCATCTTTAAAAATTGGCCCTTTTTGAAATTGTGGTTTATATACACAATGGAGTACTACGTGGCAATGAGAAAGAACGAGAAATGGCCCTTTGAGCAATGTGGATGGAACTGGAGAGTGTGATGCTAAGTGAAATAAGCCATACAGAGAAAGACAGATACCATATGTTTTCACTTTTATGTGGATCCTGAGAAACTTAACAGAAACCCATGGGGGAGGGGAAGGAAAAAAAAAAAGAGGTTAGAGTGGGAGAGAGCCAAAGCATAAGAGACTCTTAAAAACTGAGAACAAACTGAAGGTTGATGGGGGGTGGGAGGGAGGGGAGGGTGTGTGATGGGTATTGAGGAGGGCACCTTTTGGGATGAGCACTGGGTGTTGTATGGAAACCAATTTGACAATAAACTTCATATATTGAAAAAAAATTGGTCCTTTTTTCCTTTTTTTTTTTTTTTTTTTTTGCCTTTTGGACATGTACAAGATAAGTCATGACTTTTTTTTTAAAAGTTTATTTATTTATTTTTGAGAGAGGGGGCAGAGAGAGAGTGAGAGACAGAGAATCCCAAGCAGGCTCCTCACTGTCAGCCTGGAAACTGACGCAGGGCTTGATCTCATGAACAAGATCATGACCTGAACTGAAATCAAGAGTTTGACGTTTAACTGACTGAGCCACCCAGGCACCCCAAACAGGACAATTCTGCTTACAACAATATATTCATTGTATTAATCCATAATTACTCTCTATGTACTTTAATATCTTTTTTCTTTGTTCATCATGCTTCTCATTATTTGTTCATATTCTGAGTTTCATATATATTTTGTGATATAAATCCATGGGCATTTCCCTAATCATCGGTTGGTGAATTGGTGACAGTTTTATACAATTGTGAGAGTTACATCATGAAAGCCAACACCTCATGGATAAGATCATACATATGAAAAAACTGACAGAGACAACAGAGCTACTGTTATAATAGTCCATCCACCAAGAGAAGATGTCCACGGAAGTACGATTCCAACCTGGAAATACAGAACAAAATATGTCAAGGAGGCAATACTTCTCATTATGCAACAGGTGTAGACCTAGTGCAAAGAAGTGTTTCACGGACTAGTGGATAAGATTGCTCGGCTGCTTAGCATGGCACGTACACTTCTGGATTGGGAGAAACGTTTCAGGCTATGGCTTCTTGAATTCCACCTTTATCAAGCAAACTTTGCATGATAATTTGGCTTCCTTGAGAGATTTTCTTCCCTCGTGGGAAAGATATGGACTAGTGACTGGGATAAGCACTTCGGTGTTTTGGTTTATGTTTTTCATGTATCTCATCAGATTTCCATTCTAGTTTCAGGTACTGTTAACTAATGAGTATGGACAACAGGAGCCAGTCCCTGTGGGAGTGGCCAATGAGTCTGTCTCTGAGAGTAAATATAATAGAGAGTAGTTTCCTATAGATCTGATGATTGGCATGTAAAGTGTGGCAGATAAACTCATCTAAAGCCAATCTGAGAGGCTTTGCATGAGCATGCTTCCCTGGGGATAAAGGCGGACCTTCAAACTCTGATAATAAAATTTTGGAAGCTTTATTTATATATTTATTTATATATGCATTCATGTATTCATTAATTTATTTATTCATTTAAGTTTAGTTATTTATTTTGAGAGAAGGAGAGCGGCAAGAGAAAGAGAATGAAAGAACCCCAAAGCAGGCTCTGCACCATCGACGGAGAGCCCAATGCGGGGCTCGAACTCACAAATCATGAGATCTTGACCTGAACTGAAATCAGGAGTCCACACTTAACTGACCGAGACACCCAGGCACCCCTGGAGGATTTATTGAAAGCTCATCTCCTGTACTGGAAAATCTCTCACAGTACGAATCCTGTAGAGGATAAGGCAGGAATTTCTTGGTTGGTAAAAAAAAAAAAAAAAAAAAAAAAGGCATCAACAAGCTACTTTCCTTGCCTGATTTGCCACAAATTTAGCTTTGCTATGAATTGCTACAGTTTAGTATTGCTATAGAAACAGAAGGGAAGAGAGGAGAGGAGAAAAGAGTTATAATGGAGTTGAGATTATGAAGGAGAGAAAGCATTTCACTTTGAGTTTTAGGAACCTCCTCTGGGAAAGTGTGGAGCCACTGATGATCAGGAAGGTTCTTTTTTTCTTTCTTTTCTGTCAATTCTGATTAGCTGAGCTTTCTCTGAAAATGCATGTCTTTAGGACACTAAAGCTCAGCAGAAAAATTCATTTCATAAGTTATATTAAAACGAAAATAAAATCAAGGGTTCTTGGGGCTTTAAATACCATCTCTATGCTGATGACTCACACATTTATATTTCCATCCCAGACCTCCGTCTTGAATGCCAGACTAGTATACTTGACTACTTGATACTTTCCTTTATATATCTAATAGGTATCTTCATATTTAATGACTGGTTTGTCTCCCTTTTGAAAATAATTTAATAGGGAAAATGCTTTCAACATATTTTAAGCCTGTCTGTGTATAAATTAACATCTTAATATTAGATTTTTAAAACGCAGAAATAGGCACTATTGCAGGCATCTGGGTGGCTCAGTCAGTTGAGTGTCTAACTTCAGCTCAGGTCACGGTCTCGCAGTTCTTGACTTCGAGCCCCGCATTGGGCTCTGTGCTGACAGTGCAGACAGACCTGGAGCCTGCTTCAGATTCTGTGTCTCCCTCTCTCTCTGCTCTGCCCCTGCTCACACTCTGTCTCTCTCTCAAAAATACATAAAGGTTAAAAAAATTTTTTTAAATAGGCACTATTGGAAAGTACAGTTGCATAAACTTGATTGAGAGTCCTCAGCTGTAACAACCTGAAATCTGATTTTTAAAAAACTCTAGTAGAGATGATTAGCCTGAAGTATTTTGTTCAGTTACATTTTTTTTTTGATATATGCCAAATGTTCTATTTGATCCTTTCTAGGCATCTAAGACAATTTGTGAGAATAATTTGACTTAAATAATTTATTTTCAGGGTAGGTTTGCCAATCAGGTCTAAAAGACTGAGAATTCAGGCCACTCAATCTGTATATGACTTTACCTGGAAGAGGGTCTTTTCGGTCGTAACTAAGCAGTCATGATGAAAACTGTCTCCTGAAACACAAGATTCTTGAAATACCTAAGCTTGGGCTGCTTCAAATTTAAATAAAAAAGCATGGTTCTATGATAGTGATGACATTTAAAAATATTTATTTATTTAGTTTGAGAGAGAGAGAGAGAAACACAAGGAGGGGAAGGGTAGAGAGCATGAGAATCCCAAGCAGGCTCCACACTGTCGGCTCCTCGTGGGGTTTGATCCCACCACCCAAACTATGAGATCATGCTGTGAACCAAAATTCAGAGTCAGAAGCTTAACTGACTGAGCTACCCAGGCACCCTCATGGTGACAAATGTTAAATGTTTTCATTTAGTTTATGATTAAGGTGTAATTTATGCTGCGGTGTGTGTATTCAGCAGTCAGCAAAGGTTATGAGTTCCAGAATGATTGTACTGAGAAGTCTTGGGTCCCATTGAGTGAAACTGGATGGATGGAGTTTAGTGCAAACTGTGACCCGACATGGCATCTGCTCAGCCACCTCAGTTACATGTTGTTTTGAGGTGTCGTGACAGTGACGTTTCTTTGGCATCGTGTATCGAATCTAGTGAAGTGCCATCATGAGACAGTCGTGTTGGGCAGCCCTCCTGTGGCACAGGTGTTCCCAGGGACATCAGTTTGGAGCTCAGAGGCGGTATATGGCTGAACCTTCTCATTTCCAAGAGCAGCAGACAAGAGTACCCTCTCGTCGCTCCGTGTGTGCACAGTATGAAGCCACATCTGCCTGTGACTGCAGCATGCCTTCCATCGGTGCACTTCTATTCGACTTTAAAGTGTTCGTTCTTTAGACTTCAGTTGTCTAGTTTTGAAGAATGTTTTTAATTCCCATAATTCCTGGGGCCTCAAACTCTGATCCAGCCCTGGAGTCAATTTATAGCTCAGAGACACAACGTAACAATTTTGGTAAAGACAGATTCTGCTTGGAGAACTCAAAGGCGCCAAACATAACTCCAAAATGTGGCACAATCTTCAGTAGGTTGACTGTCAATCCATTCCAGAGCCTTAGTTCCCCTGGGGCTTTCCCTGTCCACTGTTCCTGAGAAATGGACATCTACTCCTCCACAATGGGGGAGGTAGGAGCTCTGAGCCTTCATCTTTTTCTTCACCGTGTAGAAGGGAGAGGATCTGGGCCACCACAGTAGCCAGGCAGACACTGGCAAAGTTGCGGGGGAGAGAGAATCAATCTCGGGGCCCAGTCTAGATTTTCTCTAGGTTCACAAAAACTAGAAGGGTGACAGTAGAGAAACAGTAAGGGAAACCCCCCGATAAAGTGTCAAGAACACTTCCTCTTCAGAAACAGTAGAAAAATACAGAGGATCCCCCTATGAGATGGTTTCAGCACATTCTGCCCAACAGCCTGGTTTTGATGAGGTCTGTATTTTTTACAATGGTGAAAACCATGTCTGCCAGACTTCCAGCCATGATGGAGCTCCACTGGGATTATGGCCCAGGTCATCCATGAACAGCACTACAAATTTCAGCAGGTACAGTTCTGCAGGGGAAGAAGTACAGGCATGCCATCATGTTTCCCTTCCATGTGCTGGAATCCCCGGGGTTGTGGGAAGACCCCTGATCCTTCCACCCCCAACCGCCAGGCCCAGTGCCCCCAGTGGCGATCAATTTGCAATTGTTTGATTCGAGAAGAATCGATTGTTCTTGCAATCAAACATAATTGACCTGTGGCCTTCCCCAGAAAATTCCATCCTTCCAGTTTCCCAGACCAAAAACATGGAAGTAAAAAAAAAAAATTGATAACATCACAGTTCACACATAACCTATTAGAAAAACATTCATTTGCCTTCAAAATAGATGCAGCATATGATCTATTTTCCCATCAAGTCTCCTTCCATCCTGGTCTGGGCTGCCATCATCTCTCACCTAGATCATAGTCATGAACTTAGAATTCTCCCTACTTCTACTCTCAATCTGTTAAGTCTATTTTCATCAAAACCCTGCAGTGACTCCATTTTGCTCAGAGAAGAAGACCAAACCCTTACAATGGTTTGACATTCTGTGGCTCTTTTGGCTTCTTCTGGTACTTCACACTTGCTCGCTCAGCATCAGCCACAATCACCTCCTTGCAATTTATTGACCACACCAGGAAGGCTTTCTCTTTGTGTTATTTGCTTCAGCTGTTTTCTCTGCTTAACACATGGGTGTTTGCCTAATGGCCTCATCTGCTTATGGTCTTATTCTAATCTCTCCTCAGTGAGGCCTCTCTTCTGCTGTATTTACTACTGTATTTCCATTAGCATGCCATATCCCCTGTTCTTACTTGGCTTTCTTTTTCAATGGCATTTATCATCTCTTAACATACTATTTGACTGACCTGTTATTATATTGTTTCTTGTCTGTCCCCAGCAGAATGTAAGATCCAAGAAGGCCCGGAGTTTTGTCTGTTCAGGAATACATACCACACCCATTGTAGAATCCTTTGAATGTAATAGAAACAGTATGGAGGTTCCTCAAAAATTTAACAATAGAACTACCCTATGAGCCAGCAATTGCACTACTAGGGATTTATCCAAGGGATACAATGTGCTGTTTCGAAGGGACACATGCACCCCCATGTTTATAGCAGCACTATCAACAATAGCCAAAGTATGGAAAGAGCCCAAATGTCCATCGATGGATGAATGGATAAAGAGGATGTGGTATATATATCAACACACACACACACACACACACACACACTGGAGTATTCCTTGGCAATCAAAAAGAATGAAATCTTGCCATTTGCATCAATGTGGATGGAACTACAGCATTCTGCTGAGGTAAATTAGAGAAGAAAAATATCTTATGACTTCACTCATAAGTGGAATTTAAGAAACAACGCAAATGAACAAAGGACAAAGAAAAAAAACCCAGACTCTAAAATAAAGAGAATAAAATGCTGGTTGCCGAAGGGAGGTGGGCGGCTGGGTGAAATAGTAAAGTAGATCAAGAGGAGAGAATATACTCCAGAGGTAGCCAGTCTGTGACACTTGTGATGAGCACTGAATAATGTGTAGAATTGCTCAATAACAAAAGGGCATTTCATTGTTAAGTATAACTTGAGTTGATTGAAAAATAAAAAAAAATATTTAAAAAAAGTCTTCATTTCCATATTCTTTCTCTTCTCTCTTTACCTACTGAGTCAACTGACTTCAAAATATTTAGAAATTGTAGAAATTTTAATGAGTAGTTTTCATTGTAATTTTATATTTTATGAGTCTCATTAAGATTTATTGTATTATATCTAAGAGTGACTTTTTCTAGAATAAGAAAGAGGGAGAAGTTTAGAAACTTGCTTAAAGTGACAGAGACACAAATAGTGAAGCTAGAATTCAATTATATCACATGTGGTTCAAACTCTACATGGGCTCCGAGTTTTGCGTGGGGTTAGAAAACATTTGGCTTAAGGAGCAGAGCATTTGGGAACTTTCAGTGATCTCTACCTGCTTACTTTTTCCTTAGGGCAGAGACAGGTGTGGAGCATTTGGTAACTGAAGTGAGATGTGTCCCTTAGGACAGACTGGAGGGGGAGAAGGGCTCTGAGGACAGAATCTGCCCACTGACAGTCTTGTTCATGAATCCTTGGCACCATGGTTTGCTGTGATTGGGATTAATTGTGCTTATCCGTTGAGGTGGGAAGGGCAGAGTCTTTGTCCCTCCAAAGGCTCAGCATTTGTGAACGTCTATGAAATCTCTATAAATATCTGATGGAGGAGGAAGAAATGTTAACTCATGTGCTCTTCCAGGGTTTTTTTGGGGGGTTACAGAGCTGCTTTTAGAGATGTTTCTATCATAGAATAGTGGGGATGTTTCCTTTTTATTCTCGAAAGTTCTAAGAATAGAAGTGAGAAATTTTCTGCTGATATTACAGCTCTAACTCAGTCCTTTTAAGGAAGACTGGCTGTCTGTGGAGTATCTCCTCTCCCCACAGACCCTGCACTGGAAAGCTGAGTAAATCTATTGGATGTACAGTTTACATGTTGCATACTTACTGCACATGATTCATCTTCAAAGTAAATCTGAATTGCGAGAGCAAATCGAGGAGCTCTCTCTTGGATCTCATCTCCTTTACGAGAAATAAGGTAAGTTTTCAAACCCAAGTAAACTATGTTCTTTTCCTTGCCTCCCATGCAGGACTGGGTTTTAGGGCAGTTGCCATGATTTAGTTCTGTCTCCTGAGAAGCTTGAAGCTCAAGGAACATATTTATCTCTGTGATGAGAGGATCTGGATGTGTCAGGGCTCCCAGCTTTCACTGGCCTCTGCTTGAGGCAGCACAGTCTCCGGAAAAATTCTTATCGAAAGGGTGGGGGGTATATTTGAAGGGGCAGAGGTATAGTGTCCTCTACATATGGGTTTCTTTTTCTTTTAATGGATTAAATAAGCAGCTGATCCTCAATTTTCTTTTATTCAGTTTAAATGGTTATTTATTTCACAAGAGAAAGAGAGAGGAGAGATAGAGAAAGAGAATGAGTGAGGGAGGGAGAGAGAGAGAGAATACCAGGCAGGCTGTCAGCCCAGAACCCAATGTGGGCCTTGTCCCATGAACCATGAGATCATGGCCTGAGCTGAAATGAAGAGTCTGACACATAACTGACTGAGTCACCCAGGGGCCCCTAAACAGGTGAATTTCTTTTTTTGTTGTTTAAAATTTTTTAAATGTTTTATCTATTTTTGAGAGAGTGTGACAGAGTGTGAGCAGGGGAAGGGCAGAGAGAGAGGGAGACACAGAATCTGAAGCAGGCTCCAGGCTCTGAGCTGTCAGCAAAGAGCCTGACGCGGGGCTCGAACTCACAAACCGCGAGATCACGACCTGAGCCAAAGTCCATGCTTAACCACCTGAGCCACCCAGGAGCCCTCAGGTGGATTTCTTATTCACAAGGTTTAAGATCAGGAAAAGGACCAAGTTGTACACTGACCATATGCAGTCTGTATGTATTGTTACAGTCGATACCACGATTCTATGATGCACTGAATGTTCTGCCAGTCGTGATACTAAAGTGGTCTGTCCAGACCCACTGTCACCCCTGCTCACAGCTAAGAATTATATTCTCTTTCTGCTCTTGGGGTAAGGGGTATATATGGAGTGGAGGAATGAGAAGCAAACTCTCTCGTGAAATCCGAGAAAAGTACTCTTTATCCCTAACAAGATTCTTTGCTCAACCTTACACTGTGGGCTTAAATGATAAATGTGAACATAAATAAATATAAATAAACAGAAACATAAATATAAATATAAATTCTGCTCTCTTTTTTAATCCCTCTTCAATTTGCATCCATTTGAGAGTCAGGATACATACTGGGCATGGCAGTGCTTTTCTTCTCTACTGGTTCATGGTTTCTGGCTTTATGCCGGCTCCACCCAAATGAATGGAGTCTGATGCTTTGCAGGGCAGTGGTGGGTGAGGTGTGGAGTGTTCGAGAGGGAGAGATGACCATGGAGCACAAAGGTTTGAGTTCTGGTACTGGTTGCTTTTTGACTGCTCTCTGCTAAGCTGCTTCCCAGCCTAGTCGGACGTGCACAAAATAGAACAATGTGAATTTGCCTAATGAGATATAAATTCCAATGAAAAAAGATTTTAAAGAGAGAAGGAAAGAGGGGTATAATCAAGGGTTGCATGATTGAAAACACACACACACAGACACACAGACACACACACACACACACACACACACACACACACACACATTTTAACAGTTGAAGGCCATTAGCAAGAAAGTCGTTTGGGAAAACCTGGAGGGCTGTGGCGAGGAGATGGACAGGGTACTCTGGATCCAGGAAGAAATGGAAGGTGGAAGTTGTATCAGCGGAAGTCACGTAACCACTAAGAAGTACTTAAAATTTAGGAAATGAGACGGTCGGGAAATATTCATGAGGGACAGCGAGTGTCAGGCATGGCTGGAACACACACGAGCAGAAGCCTTGGGAGGAAAGGTGGTAAGCAAGACTATGGCACAGCATTTGAGGATTTTGAAAGTCATGGTGAGTATTTCAGCCTTTGCACTTGAAAACCACAGTAACCCTTTAATCTTAAGATTCATCATAGTTTTAGAATGTCCACTTTTCCTTTTGAAGTTGTAGCTACGAGGTAAAAGAAGGGAGAGGATAGAGAGCAAGGAGAAGAGGGAACTTCTGAAATTGTGTCCTTTCTTTCTGTATAGAAACAGAGGGTCCACTTAAAGAACTGTAGGATTGGCCATTTGTAATACTTCTGTTTATGAGTAACCAGCCTGATTTTGTACTATGTTTGAGCTAATAATGCTCACAGTGAAAACTCACATAGTTATCTCCCGCGGTGTGTTATTTTCTCCAACAAAATGGTGTGAGACATTTTATTTAGATTTTAATGAGTATTAGACACTGTGTGAAAGGAATATTTATGTCCCATGTTTTGAGAATCTAAACTGATCCTGTTTTTAGATCAGTGAAAATACTCTGCATGATATTACAATGATGGATGTCTGTTACTAATATGTCCCGAAACCATAGAATGTACCACACCCAAGAGTGACCCTTGGGGTAAACTTTGGACTCTGGGTGATGAGGATGTGTCACGGTAGGCTCATCAGTTCTGGGAAATGTACCGTTCTGGCGGGCGATGTTGGTAATGGCAGGGGTGATATTTGGGTGGGGGCTAGGGACCTTATGGGGAATCTCTGTACCTGTGTCTTGGTGTTGCTGTGAATGTAGCACTGCTCTAAAAAAGTTAAGTCTTAGCAACGCGAACAAACTAAAAAGCAACAACGACCAAAAGATCTTATTAAAGCTGAGAGGAGGTATGTGATTTTGCTGCCTCCTCCCCGCCCCCCACAGAGACAGCTGAGAGGGAGCCATCTGCTCCTCCTCTGAGAGGGGAAGGGACAGGTCTGGAGTCACCATTGAATCATACTCGGGATGCCTGCTGGGTCAATCTTCGTTCTGTTGGGGCCACAGTGGATCCACCTGTATGTTCTCCATTGAGTTTCTAATGCAGGGGATTCAAAGATGGATGTCTTCAGGGCAACCCTGACATCTTGAAGGGAGAAGGCACCTCATTCCAGATAAGCCCAAATCCAACTGGACTATGTTTAGAAAACTAGATAACTAAATTTTGATAAACAGCTGAATGATTCTGTTCTTCTGTGCTGAATAAATCTTAATAAAATCAGCTCTCATATCTTGTATATCTCTAAATCTTATACTTGACTGCAAAAATATGTTCAGATTTCATAACGTGGCTTCCATGGCCTTTGGTAGAGACGAAACCTTCTTTTCCAAGTTTTTCTACTATGACACTAGAATCTGTGTAAACCAGCAGTTTCATATTGACCTTCTCTATTTGTCCCATTATCCCCATTAAAACTTTGGTTCGTTTCTTTCATGTCAAATGCTCTCACCCCTCTGATTTTTGTATCTTTGGATCACAAACTCTTTACAACCAAGGGTGTGTTTTATTTCTACTCTCATTTCATCATGGGTCACATTTAGGGAAGCTGTTTGCACTTTGTATTTGTTTTTTAGTATTTATTAAGGATATTTGGAGTTGCCATTCCCAGCTTCTGATCACCATGAGCAAATTAGCAGAAACCACAGTGCCGAGGTGATTTCAGTCATTCGAGGAAGGAAATTGTCATAGGCACTGGCTGTAAAATTCCCTTTTGTCTGGCAAGAGACTGGGACACAGGATGAAAAATGAGAGATGGCTAATGTCTGGGAAAGACAAGAGCCCTGAATAAGTGTCCTTGCCCTGTTTTTATTAGGATCAGAAGGTGATGGATGTGCACAAAGAGAGAATGAATTTGTCAACATTAACTTGCGGTTGTGAGGGAAAGGGGGTCCTGAAGGTATTTGGGGTTAGGGGTTTGGGTTAATACAAAACAAAAGCTGGGTGCAGGGCAATTGGGAGGAAGGTTGTTTACAGTGGATATGAGGCAGAACCTCTGTTTACCTTAGCTAGCCTAGGGGATGAGGCAGGTAGGGGAAATAACCTCAGAGTTAACAAGGCACCTTTTCTTTTGTTAACCCTCTCTGCTCTGGGCTGCTTTGCCTCCAGCGCAGCAGTCCACAGTCCAATTCACCAATTTACCTAACGTGGCCCTATCCTCCTGCAAAAGCAGCTTTTCTGATGTAGTACTAAATTGGGAATGGTTTCAACCTGAACATCTATTCTTGTTTATTTCATATACCTATGTGTTGGGCACCTTTGTGCCTGTTCCTATTTTAGGCCTTTGCCAATCCCTCTCTATTCTGGGGGTTCTGCACCGGTGTCTATTTTGGGGTGCCTTTACACCTCCCTATTCCTTCTTGGCACCTTTTTGCCTCCTTATACTCGGGGTGCCTTTGCAACCCCTATATTTGGGGTGTCAATCTGGCTAACTCAAACTCGGGTGTGACTGTTTTATGACTGTAATTCTCTATGCCTTGTTAACCCATTGGTGTAAGCCCAGAGGATTCCTAAGCTTATCTTCCACAGGCAATTAGTGTGAAAACAGTTGAGCAGCTGTATTAGGGGTAAATGAACAGGTAGATTAATATCTTGATATATTAATAATCGTAATACAACATTGATGCTAATAATCTTGATGAAAGGACCATTCCAAAAGCATGTACTGCCTATCTGCATCTCTTATGCATTGTACATACTTAATTATTTAGCTTTCATAGAAACTCTAAAAAGTAGATTATTTTACTCTTCACATTTACAGGTGACGAAAATGAAGCCCAGAGATATAGCGGGACTTGTGAAATATGGCACCATACTGTGCAGGAGTTGGGGTATGAATCCAGGCGGTTCAGCTTCAGCTTCGATGCTCTGTCACTGTGCTAACCTACCTCTCTGCTCTGCTTTAGGATGTTTGCATCTCAGGGAACCTGATTCAGAATCTGACTTTCTTCAGTTAAAGCTGTAGTTCATCCCTTAACGTAATCTGGAGTTTTTCACTGATCCGTCTGTCTCTTAGGAATTTTTACACTTCTCTCTGCAGATGGTTTCTATTCTTCTAATACCAACCACATAGTCCCTTACATAATGAATGATTTCGTCTACATGTATCTTAAAACTTAAAAATCATTAAGAAGAAGTGAGTATTTTATGTTATGTTAAAGTAGCTTTCCCCATCTAGTAAAAAGTGGAGCTGGGATTTGAACCCAAGACATCTGACTGGAGCCACTGTGTTCTTGACCAAGAAATGTAGTTATTTTCTTGATGAATAGCCATCCCAGATAAAATATCAACATTGCAAAATATGAACTGAACAAACATAAAAAAATTCTCGTCAGAGCAATACTTTCATTAAAAAATGTAGTAAACATGTAAAAAAACGTAGTAAAAATGTAACATGTGGCTGGTGATAAAAATGTGTATGTATATAACAAAATGCATTTTTTTTACTAACTAAATAAGAGAATAAGATCATGTCATAAAATAACCTTTTTGTTTGTTTGCATCTTCTGTAAAATCATGAACCTTGAAATATTGACCATATGTGTATGGTGAGCTCTTCTGAAAAATCATGAACCTTGAAATATTGACCATATGTGTATATAGTAAAAAGATGTGGAGATAAACACAAATGTAAATATACTTAGAGAATGTTTCTTAAAATACATATAAGAAAACCAATAGTTATTTCCGAAGAGTAGGATTATAGATACAATAATTTGGAGACAGCTTTTAAATTTTCTTTCATTCTTCTGTGTACTTGGAATAATTAATGACAATCATGAATTATTTCATAATAAAATATAGTTAATAAATGTACACAAAATATTGAAAAACGTTTTAATAATTGTCAACAGCAATGATAATCCCTAGCACTTGGGACAGCGGCGTCATACTTGGGAAACTAAGTTGTTATCTGTGTGAGTCAAAATTGGAAGCGATATAATACCTCAAAAGACAAATGATCAAAGAGATGCCACTTAAAAAGCTTTATACAATGTCACATAATTAAATTAACAGTTAAACTAATGATAACTATAATAACATGGGAAGAAGTGTTATAATAATCCCAAGTCAAAATCAGGACACAAAATGATATTATATGATGATTTCAGTGACAAACTCAACATGTTATGAACAAATACTTGAAATAGAACAATCATAACATAGTATGTTGGAATTATGGGATACTTTTCAGATGAAATTTTTAGAAGCATGCGGGTGACTTCAGGGTAAAATGAACATCTCTGAGTAACATCTCTGATGCCTATTTAGATTATAGGCATCATTAGGAATTTTATAGCATGTTGAATTCATAGGCAGAGATGCTCAATATTCTGAGTTTAGTCCCACAGTACAGTCAAGAGGGTAAACAGTTTCCTCAATTATTCCAACCACAAAGTTGTCCTGACATTTGTTTTTAATGACCTCAGAGAAGCTGACATTGAACATGAGAGGTGTAAGTAAAAGATTGTCAAAACAGACTTTTGTAAAGCATATTACATCCAAGATACAGATGGGATCAGGGATGAAGGGGTCAGGGACCTAAATGAGTGAACTGAACAGAGAATATTTTCTTCCAGAGGGATTCTCCAACGAAATGAGTGCTTAATCATAGTGGAATAGAGGTTTTTTTTTTATTTCAAAGCACATAGGTAACACCTATATGTGTATCTGTGTGCATATACAATCTTTTAATTCTTAAGAAAACTCAGGATCAGGTAAGGCAAATATTTGCACTCCCTTTTTCACATGAAAGCTAAATTATGAGACAGTTAAGTCACTTGCCCAAGGACAGTTCAAGTTCTGCAGTTTTCAATCTTGGTGGGAATCAGAATTTTTAAAGGACATTTAATTTTACCTCCCCAAATGCAAAGGCTTTGTTGATCCAAGGCAGTTAGCTTCTGAATCAACAGATAGATCTGGGAGAGGCTTGGGCATCTGCAGATTTACCAAGAGTCATAGGGGATTGAAGGCAGTCAGAGGTAACATAACATGGAGCAAAAGCAAGGCATTCAGAGTTCAGCCCACTGATCTTCCCAAGCTGTCACTTCTTTTCTTCTCTTTGCAGATTCAGCCCTTGTCCTCAACTGCACCTTACTTTCAGCCAGTAGTATTACGATGAATAGCAGTGTGACTGAATTCATTCTCCTTGGGCTGACACAGGATCCAGTAAAGCAGAAGGCAGTATTCGGGGTCTTCTTGATCTTTTACCTTGCGACACTGTTGGGGAACTTTCTCATTGTAGTGACTATCAAAACAAGCAGGACCCTTGGGACTCCCATGTACTTCTTCCTATTCTATCTGTCTTTTGCTGACACCTGCTTCTCTACAACCACAGCCCCCAGATTGATTGTGGATGCCCTTTCTCACAAGAAGACCATTTCCTACAATGAGTGCATGATTCAGGTCTTTACATTCCATTTCTTTGGGTGCATGGAAATCTTGGTGCTCATCCTCATGGCTTTAGATCGCTATGTAGCCATTTGTAAGCCCTTGCGATACACAACCATCATGAACCGGCAGGTCTGCAGCATTTTGGTGATTCTAGTCTGGGTGGCATCTTGTATCCACTCTTTGGCACAAATTTTCCTGACTTTGAGATTGCCTTTCTGTGGCCCCAACGTGATTGACCACTATTTCTGTGACTTGCAGCCCTTGTTGAAACTTGCCTGCATGGACACTTATGTGACAAATTTGCTACTTGTTTCTAACAGTGGAACCATATGCACGGTGAGTTTCATAATCCTGCTTACCTCCTATGTTGTCATCTTGTACTCTCTGCGTAACCACAGTGCTGAAGGAAGGCGAAAAGCCCTTTCTACCTGCACCTCCCACTTTATTGTGGTTGTCTTATTTTTTGGTCCATGCATATTCATATACACACGCCCCCCAGCTACATTTCCAATTGACAAAATGGTGGCTGTGTTTTATACAATTGGGACCCCCTTGCTGAACCCTCTGATATATACACTGAGGAATATGGAAGTGAAAAAAGCCATGAAGAAATTATGGTGTAGCAAAGAATGACTTCTTTGGATATAGGATATTCAGGGATTCTAAAGTATTTTTCCTTGACAGCTTGGTTTCCTTCATGGACAGGCAAGATGAATTATTCTCATTGTGGGAAAAATCCATTAGGAAATTTTAATTTCACTAATATTTTATATATTTAATTGAATTATTATGAATAAGTACGAATAAATACACATCCCTTATTCAGAGAGGATGGCATTAAAATAGGATTACTTAACACCCATAACCATTGTGAACATCCTGGGCTGGCTCTCAGTTGAATTCTTTTGACAGCTAGCCATATTCACATGATGATTTCTCTTCTTGTACAATTTGTCTTCAGAAAAAAATATACTGACTATTGACAGAATGATTGTGCGTGTGTGTATGTGTGTGCACACACCAATTCTTTACAGATTTCATTCTAGTCCTTAAGAACTTGGATATAGAGCTAATCCCTATGGAACCAGAACTTAGAAATGAATGTTGTGGTCTGACAACCTGTGAGTTGGAGAAGATGTTCTGAGAAAATTCTGCGGTGGAATGTGTGCCTGAGGCTGACTCACTGGGACATGGACGGACCCTCAAACTCCACAAAAAGCTGGAAATCTCAGTGAAAACCTGGACTGTCACTGGAAAACACTCTCAGTGTTCAGTGAATGGTGGGAGAAGGAGAGTTTTACACTTGGCAGTGATGGGCGGTATCAGCCAGGAACTGCTTTTGGCAGGGTCCTTCTCTTTCATCATCACAGATCAAGGGTAGCGCAATGAGGGGGTCACAATGAGGGGGTTTGGCAGCAGGAATATGCAGAAGGTTAAGTGCTAGAAGGGCGGCTAGAAAGCAATGTACAGTGTACAGAAAGCAAAGGTGAAAGGAAAGTGGTAACTGTATCCAGGTGGGATAGAAGAAGCTTTGCTTTTTTATATTAATAATCACTTTTTGGATATCTGAACGTTTGCAGGGAAACAAATGCACTTTCTGGGTATCTCTATAAAATTGACGTAGATTGGCTTGACGTCCTCGGCTGTTACATTTATTTGCATATAGGGAAAACACTTTATTTATTTATTTATTTATTTATTTATTTATTTAGGGTTCCCAATGGTGTCTGAAAATTCAAATTTCATATTCCTCGGGAGAAGCCAGGATTGAAGGTCCACATTAGTGCTTTTCAATTCTGGTCTTCTGGTTTTGTAGGAGAATGTTTGAATACATGGTTTGATTTTTGAAGTTAAACAATTGAGATGTGTAATAAACACCCTACCACCATAACTACCACCACCTCCACCACCACCACATCGTAATCTCATAATTAAGTACCGTCATGTGATGCTGTTTCAGTATCTGAACTTATAATTCCCACCAAACTAGCACCAAGAAGAATTACTTTATTTTATTTATTTATTTATTTATTTATTTATTTATTTATTTATTTTTAATTTTTTTTTCAACGTTTTTTATTTATTTTTGGGACAGAGAGAGACAGAGCATGAACGGGGGAGGGGCAGAGAGAGAGGGAGACACAGAATCGGAAACAGGCTCCAGGCTCCGAGCCATCAGCCCAGAGCCTGACGCGGGGCTCGAACTCCCGGACCCCGAGATCGTGACCTGGCTGAAGTCCGACGCTTAACCGACTGCACCACCCAGGCGCCCCCAAGAAGAATTACTTTAAGTGATATAAGCTAATGAGAAAAGAATACAATGACCTTCCCAATTATGAGAACATTTCTACCAACTGAAGACCAAATGTTATTGTGTCACATCAAAGATGCCCAAGACTCCTACATAGAAAGAGGTGGCAGAATAAATAGTTAAGTCCCAAGGAAGACATTCGTCAGAGCTCTCAGTGCGATAGTTACAAGAGGCAATTATGTTTTATGTTCTAAGTGAAGACTCCCGATCTTCCTAATTTTGTGTCTTGCAGTTTCATTTCTGAAGCATTTGAATCTGGTCACGTGAAGGTTATATTTAGAACAATTGCAGAAATTTTCTTGTCATGCTTAGTTCATTTAGATGCCAGATTCTTTTAGATGTTAAATAAAGTCTCAGTTGGAAGGGGTGGGAGAACTTGCAGGGAACTGAAAGATCTTACTTGACCTGGTACCTTAACAAACTGCCTCACTGTCTCTGCCTCTGGCAAATGGTGAAAGCTTTTTATTTGCCTTCCTTGGGGGGCTTTTTGTAGGCTCTCTAATTTTAGCATCCTTGATGTGGAAAGATTTCTATTTCTTGTCATCACTGATGACCCCTTGTTAGCCCTTAGAAAGCCAGTGGTTAACTTCCAAATTCTGTACTCTTCCCAGTGAACTCTTTTGGGCTGGTCCCTAAAAGATCACTTTCTGGCTTCTCTGTGGCAGTTTGTGGGAAACATCCAGGCATCTCTGCTCCCAAAGTGTTCTATTAATGAAGAAATATTTCTAACATAGGCTGATGTCAAACAGTCACCCTCATCTGATACCAACCAGTCTCTCTTCCTTCCTTGACTTTACTTACCTCAGTCTGCTCAGTGCACCCATATGGAGGGTCCCATGCTAGGTTCTCAGAGTAGGGCTCCATCACACACGCACATGCACACACACACACACACACACACACACACCCCTGGGGTGAGGGACAGACATACCTCTACAGTGAATTCTCTGAAGCTGTTTTCACAAATTACTCAGCCACTTTATAACCCGACCACGTTTATATCCTTTATCTAGTTGTAGCATACTTCTGTTGATCATTTCCTTGGTTTGGAAGTAGGCATAAGATGATTTAGGCACAAGTTCACATCCATTGTGTCTATTCAACATTTCAGTTTTAACACCTTGCTGCATAAGAAAGGTTACATTATAAACAATTTGTATGCCACTGGACCTGAAGAGAATTTATTTTCATTTGGAAAGTGATGGTAGACAGCACTGGAGGGGCGAAGATGGTGGAGCAGCCAGGTAGTTTTTTCTTTTCTCTGTCTCTTCCCTGAAATACAGTTAGATCATCACCAAACCATCTTGCACAACTAGAAAACAGATTTGAGGATTAACACAACAATCTGCAACATGAGGCACAGAACTCAGCAGGTCCATGGTGCAGAGAGGTGAACTGGGTGAGAGAGAAGCTGTGGATAGTGGGGAGCTGTTTTTGCTTGTGGACAGAGGACAGAGACAGGGCGAGTGTACAGGAAATGCACTCCCCCTAAAAGCAGCTGATGAGGAAGAGAAAGAGTGGAAACACCCACAAGGACTGATCAAGAAAGGGAGAAAGGGAACTTAGAAAGAAAGGGTTTAATTACCATTTACAAACTGGGGTTTTATCAAGAAAGGAGGCTGAATTTTGTCAAATGGTTTCTCCATATCTATTGACAGGTTCACGTGGTTCTTCTCCTTTCTCTTACTAATGTGATGTGTCACATTGATTAATTTGTGGAAATTGAGTCATCCTTGCATCCCAGGTATAAATCCCACTTGATCATGGTGATAGTTCTTTTAGTGTATTGTTGGATCAGGGTGGGTAGGATCTTGTTGAGAGGTTTTGCATCCATGTTCATTAGGGAAATTGGCTGTAGTTCTCCTTTTTAGTGGGGTGTTTGTCTGGTTTTGGAATCAAGGTAAATGCTGGCCTCATAGAATGAGTTTGGAACTTTTCCATCCATTTCTACACTTTGGAAGAGCTTCAAAAGAATAGGCATTAACTCTACTTTCAGTATTTGGTAGAATTCCCCAGGAAAGCCATCAAGCCCTGGACTCTGGTTTTGGGGAGATTTTTGATTACAGATTCAGTTTCTTTACTGGTTATGGGGCTGCTCAAATTTTCTATTTCTTCCTATTTCAGCTTTTGTAGTTTATATGTCTCTAGGAATTTGTCCATTTCTTCGAGATTGCCCAATTTATTGGCATATAATTGCTCATAATACTGTCTTAATATTGTTTGTATTTCTCCAGTGTTGGTTGTGATCTCTCCTCTTTCTTTCTCGATTTGATTTATTCGGGTCCTTTCATTTTCTTCTTGATCAAACTTGTTAAGGTTTATCAATTTTGTTAATTCTTTCAAAGAGCCAACTCCTGGTTTCATTGATCTGTTCTACTTTTTTTTTCAATTTTAATACAATTGATTTCCACTCTAATATTTATTATTTTCTGTCTAATGCTGATTGGGGGTTTTATTTGCTGTTCTTTTTCCGACTCTTTTAAGTAGAATGCTAGGTTGTGTATCTGAGATCTTTCTTCCTTCTTTAGGAAGGCGTGCATTGCTACATACTTCCCTCTTATGACTGCCTTGGTTGCGCCCAGATTTTGTGTTGTGGTGTTATCATTTTCTATGGCGCATATACTTTTTATGTACCTCTTTAACTTCTTGGTTAACCTATTCATTCTTTAGTAGGATGCTCTTTAGTATCCAAGTATTTGTTGACTTTCCAATTTTTTTCTAGTGGTTGATTTCGAGTTTCACAGTGTTGTGGTCTGAAAATATACAAGGTATGATCTCAATCTTTTTGTACTTATTCAGGGCTGATCTGTGTCCCAGTATGCGATATTTTCTGGAGAATGTTCCACGTGCACTGGAGAAGAATATGTATTGTGCTGCTTTAGAATGGATTGTTATGAATATATCTGTTAAGTACATCCAGTCCAGTATGTCATTAAAAGCCTTTGTTTCTTTGTTGATGTTCCACTCAGATGACCTGTCCATTGTTGTCATTTGGGTGTTGAAGTCCCCTACTATTATCCTATTATTGTCAATGAGTTCCTTTATATTTGTGATTAATTGATTTGTAAATTTGTGGTATCAAAACTTGAGGAAATAAACATTTACAATTGTTAAATCTCCTTGGCAGATAGAAACCTTAATTTTGATCTGATACCCTTCTTCATCTCTTGTTACACTCTTTATTTTAAAATCTGGATTTTCTGATATAAGACTGGCTACTCCAGCTTTCCTTTGGCAACCATTAGCATGATAGATGGTTCTCTACCTTCTTACTTTCAATCTGAAGTTGTCTTAAGTCTAAAATGAGTCTCTTCTAAACAGCATATAGATGGATCTTGTTTTTTTATACATTCTGTTACCCTATGTCTTTGATTGCAGCATTTAGTCCATTGACATTTAGAGTGAGTACTGATAGATATGAACTTATTGCCATTGTGTTGTCTGTGGAGTTGGAGTTTCTGGTGGTATTGTCTGGTCCTTTCTAGTCTTTGTTGCTTTGATCTTTTTTGTTTTGTTTCGTCTTTTTTCCTCTCAGAGAGTTCCCCTTAAAATTTCTTGCAGGCCTTGTTTAGTGTTCACCAACTCCATCAGTTTTGTTTGGGAAACTTTTTATCTCTCCTATTTTCAATGACAACTTTGCTGGATAACGAATTCTTGGCTGCATTCTGGTTCAACATGTTGAACATATCTTACCACTCTTTTCTTGCCTGCCAAGTTTCTGTGGATAGGTCTGCTGTGAACCTGCTCTGTTATCCCTTGTAGTTTAAGGACTTTTTTTTTTCTCTTCCCTTGCTGCTTTCATGATTCTTTCCTTGCCTGAGTATTTTGTGAACTTGACTATGATTTGCCTTTTTCATGCTTGGTTTTTGTTGAATCTAATGGGAGTTTTCTGGGCTTCGTGGATTTTGAGGTCTACTTTTCCACTATTATTTGCTCCCATGACCCTTCTACCCCTTTTCCCTCTCTTTGTCTTCTGGGACCCATATGATTTGGATGTTACTCCTTTTTTTTTTTTTTTTTTTTTTTTTTTAAATTTTTTTTTTCAACGTTTATTTATTTTTGGGACAGAGAGAGAGAGCATGAACGGGGGAGGGGCAGAGAGAGAGGGAGACACAGAATCGGAAACAGGCTCCAGGCTCTGAGCCATCAGCCCAGAGCCTGACGTGGGGCTCGAACTCACGGACCGCGAGATCGTGACCTGGCTGAAGTCGGACGCTTAACCGACTGCGCCACCCAGGCGCCCCGGATGTTACTCCTTTTTAATGAGTCACTGAGTTCTCTCATTCTTATATCCTGCTCCTTTGCCTTAGTTTTCCTCTTTTTTTCTGCTTCACTATTCTCTATAATTTTGTCCTCTGTATCATGAATTTGCTGCTCTGCTTCATCCATCCTTGCCACCATAGCACCTTTCGAGATTGAATGTCAGTAGTAGCATTTTTATTTTCACCTTCCTGGAGTTTACTTCCTTTTTGCCACAGAAAGGGATTCTTCGTGTTTTTTGTTTTTTATTTTACCCTGGGCATTATTCTTACTATCGTGATTCTAAATTTGTGTTCTGTCATCTTGCTTGTAACAGTGTTGATTAAGTCCCTGGTTGCCATTTCTTCCTTTTCTTTCTTTTGGGGTGAATTCTTTCATTTCATCATTTTGAAGGAAGAAAAAGAATTAATAAAATAAAGTAAATAAATAAAAATTAAAAAATTAAAATCAACACAAAAAAACCAAATGAAGGATGCTGGTCACAGGTGTGTTCTGGATGTCTGTTGAAAGAAGTTTGATAGAATAGAGAAAACAAGGAAAGAATAGTAGTGAAAAAAAGGCAAACAGTTGAAAATTTAAAATAATGAATACAATAACAGAATAAAAAGAAATGAGGAAAGTGAAATAGATTTAAAAGTTTACAAAAACATGAAAAATACGGTAGAAAAAACTGAAGAAAAATCTTTTCATAAAAATGGGAATAAGTATCAATTTTTTCTCTTTCTCTCTTCACGAACAAGAAAAGAAACTAAAATTAAACATAGAGAACATACAGATGGGTGCTGGGTGGGTTGTGTGTGAGTGGATGCATAAATGGGCAAAGGACCTTGAGGAAGACACTTGTTAGGATGAACACTGGGTGTCAGATGTAGGGCATGAATCACTGGATTCTACTCCTGAAATTATTAGTGAACTATATGCTCACTACCTTGGATGTAAATTAGAAAATATAATGTGGTATGTACAATGCAGTCATAGCATTAAAATGAATGGAATCTTACCATTTTCAACAACATGGATGGACTTAGAGTGTCCATAAGCTAAATAACTCAGACAGAAGAAGTCAAATAGCACATGATTTCACTCATATGTGGAATTTAAGAAATAAGGCAAATGAACAAAGAAAGGAAAAAGAAAACAAAACACCCAGACTCTAAAATACCGAACAGAAAATGCTGGTTGCTGAAGGGAGGTGGGTGGCTGTGTGAAATAGTAAAGGAGATCAAGAGGAGAGAAGATACTCCACAGGTAGCCAGTCTGTGACACTTGTGATGAGCACTGAGTAATGTGTAGAATTGCTCAATAACAAAAGTGCATTTCATTGTTAAGTATAACTTGAATTGATTTAAAAATAAAAACTACTTGAAAACATCTTCATTTCCATATATTTTCCCTTCTCTCTTTACCTGACAACTTACTGCCTTCAAAATATTTAGAAAGTGTAGAAATTTTAATGAGTAGTTTTCATTGTAATTTTATAATTTATGAGTATTTTTAAGATTTATATTATATCTAAGAGTGACATTTTCTAAAATAAGAAACAGGGAGAAGTTTAGAAACATGTTTAAAGTGACAGAGACAAAAATAGTGAAGCTACAATTCAATCATATCACATGTGGTTAAACTTGTACATGGGCTCTGAGTTTTGTGTGGTGTTACAAAAGATTTGGCTTAAAGAGCAGAGCATTTGGGAACTTTCAGGAATCTATACCTGCTTGCTTTTTCTGTAGGGCAGGGACAGGAGTGGAGCAGTTGGTAACTGAAATGCGAAGTGTCTCTTAGGACAGACTGGAGGGGGAGAAGGGCTCTGAGGACAGAATCTTCCCATTGATGGCATTGTTCAGGAATGCTTGGCACTGAGGTTTGCTGTGGTCAAGGATTGTTTGAGATTATCCCTTGCGATGGGTGGAAGGCTAGAATCCTTGTCCCCCCAAAGGCTTGGCATTTGTGAACATCTGTGAAATCTCTATAAATATTAGATGGAGGAGGAGAAATGTTTAATTCACGTGCTCTTCTGGGGAGTTGTTTTGGGGTTACAGAGTTGCTTTAAGAGACTTTTCTATCATCAAATATTGGGGATATTTCCTTTTTATTCTCGTAAGTTTTAAGAATAGAAGTGAGAAATTTTCTGCTGATATTACAGCTCTAACTCAGTCCTTTTAATAAAGACTGGCTGTCTGTGGAGTATCTTCTCTCCCCACAGACCCTGCACTGGAAAGCTGAGTAAATTTATTGGATGTACGGTTCACATGTTGCACACTTACTGCACATGATTCATCTTCATAGTAAATCCGAATTGCAAGAGCAAATACAGGAGCTCTCTATTGGATCTCCTCTCCTTTACGAGCAATAAGGTAAGTTTTCAAACCCAGTAAACTATGTTCTTTTCCTTGCCTCCCATGCAGGGCTGGGTTTTAGGGCAGTTGCCATGATTTATTTCTGTCTCCTGAGAAGCTTGAAGCTCTGGGAACATATTTGTCTTAGTGATGAGAGGATCTGAATGTGTCAGGGCTCCCAGCTTTCACTGGCTTCTGCTTGAGGCAGCACAGTCTCAGGAAAAGTTCTTATTGAAAGGGTGGGGGGTATATTTGAGGGGGCATAAGTATAGTGTCCGCCACATATGGGTTTCTTTTTCTTTTAATGGATTAAATAAGCAGCTGACCCTCAATTTATTTATTTCATTGAATTTTTTTTTTATTTATTTTGAGAGAGAGAGAGAGGAGAGAGAGAGAAATGGAGAATGAGTGACTGAGAGGCAGGAAGAGAGAGACAGAGAGAGAGAGAAAGAGAGAATCCCAGGCAGGCGGTCAGCGCAGAACCCTATGGGGCTTGATCCCACGAACCATGAGAACATGACCTGAGCTGAAATGAAGAGTCTGACACATAACTGACTGACCCACCCAAGCACCCCTATTCATGTGGATTTCTTATTTACAAGGCTTAAGTTCTGGAAAAGGAATAGGTTGTATGCTGGCCATACGCAGTCTCTATGCATTAATACTGTTGATACCTCGATCTGTGGTTTACTCATTATTCTGCCAGTAATGATACTAAAGTTGGCTGTCCATAACTCCTGAAAAACCTGCTTACAGCTAAGAATTATATTCTCTTTCTGCTGTTGGGGAAAGGGGTATATATGGAGTGGAGGAATGAGAAGCAAACTCTCTCATGAAATCCGAGACAAGTACTCTTTTTCCATAACAATTCTTTGCTCAACCTTACACTGTGGGCTTAAATGGTAAATGTGAACATAAATAAATATAAATATATATATAAATAAATATAAACATAAATAGAAATATAAATTCTGCTCCCTTTTTTAATCCCTCTTCAATTTGAGCGTCAGGGTACATACTGGACATGGCAGTGCTTTTCTTCTCTACTGATTCATGGTTTCTGGCTTAATCCGGCTCCACCCAAATGAATGGAGTCTGATGCTTTGCAGGGCAGTGGTGGGTGAGGTGTGGAGTGTTCGAGGGGAGAGATTACCATGGAGCACAATGGTTTGAGTTCTGGTACTGGTTGCTTTTTGACTGCTCTCTGCTAAGCTGCTTCCCAGCCTAGTCGGACGTGTACAAAATAGAACAATGTAAATTTGCCTAATGAGATATAAATTCCAATGAACGAAGATTTTAAAGAGAGAAGGAAAGAAGACTATAATCAAGGGTTGCATGATTCAAACACACACACACACACACACACACACACACACACTTTTTAGCAGTGGAAGGCAAGTAGCAAGAAAGTTGTTTGGGAAAACCTGGAAGGCTGTGCCGAGGAGATGGACAGGATACTCTGGACACAGGAAGTAAATGTGGAAGGTGGAAGTTTATCAGAAGAAGGTTATTTAGCCACTAAGAAATACTAAAAATGTAGGGAATGAAATGGTCGGGACATATTCATCAGGGACAGCAAGTGTCAGGCATGGCTGGAACACACAAGAGCAGAAGCCTTGGGAGGAAAGGTGGTAAGCAAGACTATGGCACAGCGTTTGAGGACTTTGAAAGTCATGGTGAGTATTTCAGCCTTTGCACTTGAAAACCACCATAACCCTTTAATCATAAGTTAAGATTCATCATATTTTTAGAATGCCCACTTTTCCTTTTGAAGTTGTAGCTAGGAGGTAAAAAGAGGAAGAGGATAGAGTGAGGAGAAGACGGAATTTCTGAAATTGGGTCCTTTCTTTCTGTATAGAAACTTTATAGAGGGTCCACTTAAAGAATTGTTGGATTGACCATTTGTAATACTTCTGTTTATGAGTAACCAGCCTGATTTTGTACTATGTTTGAGCTAATAATGCTCACAGTGAAAACTCACATAGTTATCTTCCACGATGTATTATTTTCTCCAACAAAATGGTGTGAGACATTTATTTAGAATTTAATGAGTATTAGACACTGTGTGAAAGGAATATTTATGTCCCATGTTTTGAGACTCTAAACTGATCCTATTTTAGGTCAGTGAAAATACTCTGTATGATATTATGATGATGGATGTATGTTACAATATTTACTGAAACCATAATGTACCACACCCAAGAGTGACCCTTGGGGTAAGCTTTGGACTCTGGGTGATGAGGATGTGTCACGGTAGGCTCATCAGTTCTGGGAAATGTACCGTTCTGGCGGGCGATGTTGGTAATGGCAGGGGTGATATTTGGGTGGGGGCTAGGGACCTTATGGGGAATCTCTGTACCTGTGTCTTGGTGTTGCTGTGAATATAGCACTGCTTTAAAAAAATTAAGTCTTAGCAACGCGAACAAACTAAAAAGCAACAATGACCAAAAGATCTTATTAAAGCTGAGAGGAGGTGTGTGATTTTGCTGCCTCCTCCCCGCCCCCTACAGAGACAGCTGAGAGGGAGCCCATCTGCTCCTCCTCTGACAGGGGAAAGGACAGGTCTGGAGTCACCATTGAATCATACTCGGGATGCCTGCTGGGTCAATCTTCATTCTGTTGGGGCCACAGTGGATCCACCTGTATGCTGTCCATTGAGTTTCTAATGTAGGGGATTCAAAGATGGATGTCTTCAGGGCAACCCTGACATCTTGAAGGGAGAAGGCACCTCATTCCAGATAAGCCCAAATCCAACTGGACTATGTTTAGAAAACTAGATGACTTAATTTTGATAAACAGCTGAATGATTTTGTTCTTCTGTGCTGAATAAATCTTAATAAAATCAGCTCTCATATCTTGTATATCTCCAAATCTAATACTTGACTGCAAAAATATGTTCAAATTTCATAACGTGGCTTCCATGGCCTTTGGCAGAGAGGAAACCTTGCTTTTCCAAGTTTTCTACTATGATACTAGAATCAGTCTAAACCAGGAGTTTCATATTGACCTTCTCTATTTGTCCCATCATCGCCATTAAAACTTTGGTTGGTTTCTCTCATGTCAAATGCTCTCACCCCTCTGATTTTTGTATCTTTGGATCACAAACTCTTTACAACCAAGGTTATATTTTATTTCTAGTCTCATGTCATCACGGTTCACATATAGGGAAGCTGTTTGCACTTTGTATTTGTTTTTTAGTATGTATTAACGATATTTGGAGTTGCCATTACCAGCTTCTGATCACCATGAGCAAATTAGTGCCAAGATGATTTCAGTCACTTGGGGGAAGGAAATTAGTGTGCAAAAGCGTTGTGCAGATGTAGTATGGGTAAATGAACAGGTAGATTAATATCTTGGTAATATTAATAATCATAGTGGAATGTTGATACTAGTAATCATAATGAAAGAACCATTCCAATCACAGTTACTAAATACCTGCATCTCTTCTGCGTCGTACATACTGAATTATTTAGCCTTCATAGAAACACTAAAAAGTAGATTATTTTACTCTTCACTTTCATAGGTGAAGAAAATAAAACACAGAGATATGTACGGAATTTGCAATATGCAACGATACTGGGCAGTGTTGGGGTATGAATCCAGTGGTTCCACTTCAGCCTCGATGCTCTCACTGTGCTAACTTACCTCTCTAGTGTGCTTTCAGGTGTTTGCATCTCAGAGAACTTTGCTCAGATCCTGACTTTTTTCAGTTAAAGCTATAGTTCATCTCTTAACAGAATTCTCAGTTTTTCACTGACCCATCTGTCCTTTAGTAATTTTAACTCTTCTCTCTGCAGATGGTTTTTATACTTGTAATACCAACCACATAGTCCCTTACATAATTAATGATATCATCTACGTGTATTTTAAAACTCAAAGTCATTAAGAAAAAGTGAGTATTTTGCCCATTTTTGCCATAAGTCCAGGTAATTGTGATTTGATATTTAAAATCAAAGATGATTATGGAAGTATGAGAGAAGGGAATGGCAGTACCATTATTAAATGTTTTGGAAAAAGACTAAATTAGAATGGGAAAATGGACAGCTTGTAATATAAGAAAAGGAAAAAAAGTCATAGAAAAAGAGAAAAAGTAAAATCATAATAGGGAAAGTAGCAGAGGCGGGACTTACATAGCTCTCGCTTATTATAAGCTGGATCTTTTTCTCATTTTATCTGCAGTGTAACCATGTTATGTGTAAAGTAGTTTTCCCCAGCTAGTAAAGAGTGGATCTGGGATTTGAACCCAAGACATCTGACCGCAGCAACTGTGCTCTTGACCAAGAAATGTAGTTATTTTCTTGATGAATAGCCATCCCAGATAAAATACCAAGGTTGCAAATTATGAACTGAACAAAGATAAAAATTTCTCAGTAGAGCAATATTTTCATTAAAAATGTAGTAAAATGTAAAATGTGGTTGGTGATAAAGATGTGTATGTATGTATGAAACAAAATATGATTTTCTCTACTAACCAAATGAGGGAATAAGATCATGTCATAAAATAACCTTTTTTGTTTGTTTGCATGTTCATCAGCTTTTCTGCAAAATCATCAACTTTGAAATATTGACCATATGTGTATATAGCAAAAGGATATAGGCATACACACATATGTTAATATACTTAGGGAATGTTTCTTAAAAGACATTCTAAAAGAAACCAAAAGTAGTTATTTCTGGAGAGTAGGATTATATATTCAATTGCTTGGAGACAGCTTTAAATTTTCTTTCATATTTCTGTGTACTTTGAATAATTAATGAAAAACATGAATTATTTCGTCAGAAAATATAGTTAATAAATGTACACACAATACTGAAAAATATTTTTAGTAATTATCCACAGCAATGATAATCTCTAGTATTTGGGACGACAACATCATGCTTAGGAAATTACTCTAAGTTGCTATTTATGTGAGTCAAAATTGGAAGCAATATAACTATCTCAAAGAAAAACGGTCAAAGAGATTCCATAGAAGAAATTTTATACAAAGTCACATAATTAAATTAACAGTTAAACTAATGATAAGTTTGATAACATGGGAGGAAGGGTTATAATAATCCCAAGTCAAAATCAGGACACAAAATGATATTATATGATGATTTTAATGACAAACTCAATATGTTATGAACAAATACTTGAAATAGAACAATCATAACATAGTATGTTGGAATTATGGGATACTTTTCAGATGAAATTTTTAGAAGCATGCTGGTGATTTCAGGGTAAAATGAACATCTCTGAGTAACATCTCTGATGCCTATTTAGATTATAAGCATCATTAGATATTTTATAGCATGTTGAATTCATAGGCAGAGATGTTCAATATTCTAGTTTAGTCCCACAGTACAGTCAAGAAGGTAAACAGTTTTCCTCAACTATTCCAGCCTCATAGTTTTCTTGACATTGGTTATATAATGACATCAGGGAAGCTGATGTTGAACACGAAGGCATTAAGTAAAAGATTGTAAAAATAGAGTTTTATAAGGCATATTATATCCAAGAAACTGATGGGTTCAGAGATGAAGGGGTAGGAGACCCAAAAATAAGTGAACTGAACTGAGAGTATTTTCTTCCAGAGGGATTCTCCAACAATATGAGTGCTTAATCTTAGTGGAATAGTCTCTTTTAGATTTCAAAGCACATAGATAAAACGTATAACACATGAGATATATGTGTGTATCTGTGTTCATAAACAATCTTTTAATTCTTAAGGAAACCCAGGGACAGGTAAGGCAAATACTTTCACTCCATTTTTCAAATGAAAGCTAAATTTTAACACAGTTAAGTTACTTGCTGAAGGAGAATTGAAGTTCTGCAGTTTTCAATCTTGGTAGGAATCAGAATTTTTAAAGGACATTTCATTTTACCTCCCCAAATGGAAAGGCTTTGATCCAAGGTAGTTCATTTCTGAATCAACAGATAGCTCTGGGAGAGGCTTGGGCATCTGCCGATTTACCAAGAGTCAAAGAGGATTGAAGGCAGTCAGAAGTAACATAACATGGAGCAAAAGCAAGGCATTCAGAGTTCAGCCCACCGATCTTCCCAAGCTGTCACTTCTTTTCTTCTCTTTGCAGATTCAGCCCTTGTCCTCAACTGCACCTTACTTTCAGCCAGTAGTACTGCGATGAATAGCAGTGTGACTGAATTCATTCTCCTTGGGTTGACACGGGATCCAGGAAAGCAGAAGGCAGTATTTGGGGTCTTCTTGATCTTTTACCTTGCGACACTGTTGGGGAACTTTCTCATTGTAGTGACTATCAAAACAAGCAGGACCCTTGGGACTCCCATGTACTTCTTCCTATTTTATCTGTCTTTTGCTGACACCTGCTTCTCTACAACCACAGCCCCCAGATTGATTGTGGATGCCCTTTCTCACAAGAAGACCATTTCCTACAATGAGTGCATGATTCAGGTCTTTACATTCCATTTCTTTGGGTGCATGGAAATCTTGGTGCTCATCCTCATGGCTTTTGATCGCTATGTAGCTATTTGTAAGCCCTTGCGATACACAACCATCATGAGCCGGCACGTCTGTAGGGTTTTGGTGATTCTAGCCTGGGTGGGATCATGTATCCACTCTTCGGCACAAATTTTCCTGGCTTTGAGATTGCCTTTCTGTGGCCCCAACGTGATTGACAACTATTTCTGTGACTTGCAGCCCTTGTTGAAACTTGCCTGCATGGACACTTATGTGACAAATTTGCTACTTGTTTCTAACAGTGGGGCCATATGCACGGTGAGTTTCATAATCCTGCTTACCTCCTATGTTGTCATCTTGTACTCTCTGCGTAACCACAGTGCTGAAGGAAGGCGAAAAGCCCTTTCCACCTGCACCTCCCACTTTATTGTGGTTGTCTTATTTTTTGGTCCATGCATATTCATATACACACGCCCACCCACCACATTTCCAATAGACAAGATGGTGGCTGTGTTTTATACAATTGGGACGCCCCTGCTCAACCCTCTGATCTATACTCTGAGGAATATGGAAGTGAAAAAAGCCATGAAGAAATTATGGTGTAGCAAAGTATGACTTCTTTGGATACAGGATATTCAGGGTTTCTAATGTATTTTTCCTTAACAGCCTGGTCTTCCTTCATGGACAGGCAAAATGAATTATTCTCATTGTTGGAAAAATCCATTAGGAAATTTTAATTTCACTAAAATTTATATATTTAATTGAATTATTATGAATAAGTACGAATAATACACATCCCTTTTTCAGAGAGGATGGCATTAGAATAAGATTATTTAAATTCTGTAACCATTATGAACAAGCTGGCTGCTTCTCAGTTGCATTCTTTTGACAGCTGGCCATATTCACATGATAATTTCTCTTCCTGTACAATTTGTCTTCAGAAAAAAATATACTGACTGTTGGCAGAATGATTGTGTGTGTGTGTGTGTGTGTGTGTGTGTTTGCACACACCAATTCTTTACAGATTTTATTTTAGTCCTTAAAAACTTGGACATAGAGCTAATCCGTATAGAATCAGAACATAGAAAGGAAGGTTGTGGTCTTGACAACCTGGGAGTTGGAGAAGATGTTCTGAGAAAATTCTGTGGTGGAATCCTTGCCTGAGGCTGACTCACTGGGACATGGATGGACCCTCAAACTCCATGAAGAGCTGGAAACCTCAGTGAAAACCTGGACTGTCTCTGGAAAACACTCTCAGTGTTCAGTGAATGGTGGGAGAAGGAGAGTTTTACACTTGGCAGTGATGGGAGGTATCAGCCAGGAACTGCTTTTTGGCAGGGTCCTTCTCTTTCATCGTCACAGATCAGGGTCAGTGAGGGGCTTTGGCAGCAGGAATATGCAGAAGGTTAAGGGGTAGAAGGGCGCTAGAAAACAATGTACAGTGTAGAGAAAGCAAAGGTGAAAGGAAAGTGGTAACTGTATCCAGGTGGGATAGAAGAAGCTTTGCCTTGTTATATTGGAGAATTGCTCATTGTGTATCTGAACATTTGCAAGGAGAAAAATGGAGTTCCTGTGTATCTCTATAAAATTGACCTAGATTAGCTTGACTTCCTTATCTCTTGCATTTATTTGCATATTGAGAAAACACATTTATTTATTTATTTATTTATTTATTTATGGTTCCGAATGGTGTCTGAACATTCAAATTTCATATTCCTCAGGAGAACCCAGGATTGAAGGCCCACATCAGTGCTTTTCAATTTTGGGCTTCTGGTTTTGTAGGAGAATATTTAAATACATAGTTTGATTTTTGAAGTTAACATAATTAATATGTGTAATAAACACCCTACCACCATAACCACCACCACGTCCGCCACCACCACATCATAATCTCAAAATTAAGTACCGTCATGTGATGCTGTTTCAGTGTCTGAACTTATAATTCCCACCAAACTGGCACCAAGAAGAATTACTTTAAGTGATATAGGCTAATGGGAAAAGAATCCAATGACCTTCCCAAGCATGATATCATTTCTAGCAACTGAAGACCAAATGTTATCATGTCCCATCTAAGATGCCCAAGACTCCTACATAGAAAGAGGTGGCAGAATAAATAGTTAAGTCCCAAGGAAGACATTTGTCAGAGCTCTCAGTGCCATATTTACAAGAGGCAATTATGTTTTATGTTCCAAGTGTGTTCTCAAGATATTCCTAATTTTGTGTCTTGCAGTTTCATTTCTAAAGCATTTGAATCTGGTCTGTGAGGGTTATATTTAGAATACTCGATTCTTAAGTGACCAAGACATAATAAAATAAACGTTTAATTCTTATCACTTGTTGATTCTTAAAATTTAATATAGTGGGAGAAAGAAAATATTCATTACTGTTCAGAAAGCTGTGGGAATTTTCTTTTCATGCTTAGGTTATTTAGATCCCAGCTTCCCTTAGATGTTAGATAAAATCAGTTCATAGGGGTGGAAGAAGTGGTCAGGGGACCAAAAAGTCTTATGTGACCTGGTACCTTAACAAACTCACTCACCGTGTCTGCTTCTGGCAAATAGTGAAAGATTTTTCTTTGCCTTCCTTTTGGGGGTTTTTTGTAGGCTCTCTAATTATAGTATCCTGGGTGTGGGAAGAAGATTTTTGTTTCTTATGATCACTGATGACCCCTTGTTAGCCCTCAGAAAGCCAGTGGTTTCCTTCCAAATTTTGTACCCTTCCTAGTGAACTCTTTTGAGCTAGTCCCTAGAAGTTCTCCTTATAGCTTCTCTGTGGGAGTGTGTGGGGAAACATCTAGGCATATCTGCTCCCAAAGAGTTATATTTATATGGAAAACTTCTAACATGGCTAACGTCAACTAGTCACCCTCACCTGATACCAACCAGTCTGTCTTCCTTCCTTGACTTTTCTTATCTCATTCTGCTGTGAGTACCCATATGGAGGGCCCCATGCTAGGTTCTCCGAGTAGTGCTCCAGCATGCAAACACACACACGCGCACACACACACACACACACAGACACATGTGAACTCTGGGGTGAGGGACAGACATATCTCTACAGTGATTTACTTAAAGCTTTTTGTCACAAGTCTCTTGGCCACTTTATAACCTGACCACATCTATATCCTTTTTCTAGTAGGATACTTTCTTTCATCTTTTTCTTTGGTTTGGAAATAGGCATAAGGTGATTTAGAACATAGTTCACATCCATTGTGTCTAGACAACATTTCAGTTTTAACACCTAGCTACATAAGAAAGGTTACGTTATAATTTGTATGAACACTGGGCCTCAACAGAATTTATTTTCATTTAGAAAGTGATGGTAGACAACACTGGAGGGGCCAAGATGGAGGACCAGCAGGGATTTTTTTTTTCCTTTCTCGTCCCTGAAATGCAGCTGGATCAACACTAAACTACCTTGCACACCTAGAGAAGAGATTTGAGTATTAACACAGTAATCTGCAACTTGAGGCACAGAACTCATCAGGTACATGAGTGCAGAGAGGTGAACTGGGGGAGAGAGAAGCTGTGGATACTAGGAACTGTTTTGCTTGAGGAAAGAGACACGGTGAGAGTATAGGAAATGCACTCCCTCTAAAAGCAGCTGGTGAAGAAGAAAAAGAGCAGAAACACCCACAAGAAAGGGAGAAAGAGAAATTAGAAAAGAGAGGGTTTAATTAAGTCTCCATAAACAGGGGTGGGCAGAATTAAAACTCCACAGCTCAATACCCAGCAAAGCTCTGTTTGGAAGGGTGAATTCCCCAGCAGCAGACAGTGAGGTCTGAGGGGGTTCTAGGGCCACACCAGGAGAGGCAGTTTCCTTCCGGGATAACATTTGGTAGACACTGTGTGGCCTCCCCACAGGCATAGGTCCCAGCGGACCCTGGATAACAGCCACGTTCACTGGGGTTGCGACAAGGATGTTAAGGGTGAAGCCTGGTGCCATATCTGTGTTGTGATTTACCATAATTCATAATCCCTGACACTGCTGCTACATGATTGCATGAACTTTTTTTAGCAGAAGCTGGAACCAGGCTTCACTCTCTGGGCATCTGTAACATCACAGTCATGTGAACCTTCCTGGGGGCAGGGAGGCACTGGCTATTGCTCTTGAGACCCTCCCCCAGAGCATCTCAGTGGGTCATAGCTGCGAGGCCCTCAGAAGTGAGGGGTTGGATACACAGTCCCATCTGAGATAAAATGTGGGGGGAAGGTGCTGCCTGGTGGACTGATGTCTTGGTCACAGGCAGTGTAGTTGCGGGGAGTGGACAGAAGCCTGAGACAAAGGAGGAGTGCTTGATTGCTGGTGGGGGAGTTCACAGAGTTCTGATACTAGAGACTGGGTAGCTTGGTGTTTCCATTTTCAGCCCTCCTGAATACACACCCATGCTTGCCACAACCTTCAACTCTAGCACACTAAGCAGCGCCATCTTGTGGAGGATCGAGCCATTACACCAAGGTCCTTCCAAGTGGGCCAATGGTGCTCTAGAGGAATGCCACAAGTGTCTGCCTGCTTAGTTTACAACCATAAAGCGCTTGATAGTTTGACTCCTGGAGGAAACTGGATTTCTTTGAACCATATTTCATTCTGTTCACTGGTCCATCTATTCAATTTTTTTTTCTTTTTCTTCTCTTTTCTCATTCTTGCAAAGACAAAGAGAAAAACATATTTATTTTCCATTTTTTATAAAAAGATTTCTCTTTACGGCTTCTACTTTACTTTTTAGTTTATTGTAAAATTTTAAATCCTATTTCACTTTCATCATTTCATTTTATTCTACCTGATTGTATTTGTTATTTTAAATTTTCAAATGTTTTTCTTTTTGTCCCCTTTTATTCACTTGTTTTATTTCCTTTGTTCTCTATTCTATCAAGCTTCTTTCAACAACCAGACCAAAACACATCTACAATCCAGCATTCTTTATTTGATATTTTTTGTGTTGTTTTAAATTTTGATTTATTTCAAAAACAAAAACAAAAAAAAATAAATTTTGATTTATTTCTTTTACTTTATTAATTCTTTTTTATCCTTCAAAATGATGAGATGAAGGAATTCAGCCAAAAAGAAAGAAGAGGAAGAAGTGACAACCAGAGACTTAATCAATTTAGTTATAAGCAAGATGTCAGAAACAGAATTTAGAATCCCAATATTAAGAATACTACTCAGCTTAAAACATACACACACACAAACACACACATACAAACACACACACAATCGCTTTCTGTGGCAATAAAAGAAGTAAACTCTTGCCAGAGTGAAATTAAAAAAGTTATAACTGACATTCAATCTCAAATGATGCCATAGTGGCAAGGATGGATGAAGCAGAGCAGCAAGTCAATGATATAGAGGACAAAATTATGGAGAAAAATAAAGTTGAGAAAAACAGGAAAACTAAGGCAAAAGAGCATGATATAAGAATGAGAAAACTCAGTGACTCATTAAAAAGGAATAATATAGAAATCATAGGGGTCCAGAAGATGAAGAGAGAGAAAAAGGGGTAGAAGGGTCATGTGAGCAAATAAGAGTGGAAAAGTAGACCTCAAGATCCAGAAAGCCCAGAAAACTGCCATCAGGGTCAACAAAAACCAAGCATCAAAAAGGCATATCATGTTCAAATTCACAAAATACTCAGGCAAGGGAAGAGTCATGAAAGCAGCAAGAGAAAAAAAAACAAAACCTTAATCTACAAAGGAAGACAGATCATGTTCACAGCACACCTATCCACAGAAACTTGGCTGGCCAGAAAGAAGTGGCAATATATGTTCACATGTTGGATCAGAAAAGTATGCATCAAGAATTCATTATCCAGCAAGGTTGTCACTGAAAATAGAAGGAGACATAAAAAGTTTCCCAAACAAACCTGATGAAGCTGGTGAACACTAACCCAGCCCTGCAAGAAATTTTAAGGGGAACTCCCTGGGAGGAAAAAAGACGAAACAAACAAAAAAGGTCAAAAGCAACAAAGACTAGAAAGGACCAGAGAATACCCCCAGAAACTCCAACCCCACAGACAATTTGAATAGCCCCACTAAAGAAATTGAATCCGTAATCATAAATCTCCCCAAAACCCGAGTCCAGGGCTGGATGGCTTTCCCAGGGAATTCTACCAAACACTGAAACAAGAATTAACACCTATTTTTTTGAAGCTGTTTGAAAAAATAGAAAAGGAAGGAAAAGTTCCAAACACATTCTATGAGGCCAGCATTACCTTGATTCCAAAACCAGACAACCACCCCACTGAAAACAACTACAGACCAATTTCCCTGTTGCACATGGACATAAAAGCTCTCAACAAGATCCTAGCCAACATTAAAAGAATTATTCACCGTGATCAAGTGGTTTATAGGTGGGATGCAAGACTGACTCAATTTCCATAAACCAATCAATGTTATACATCTTGCTTAGAAAAGAGGGGGGAAGAACCACATGAACCTGTCAATAGATGCGGACAAAGCATTTGACAAAATTCAGCATGCTTTCTTCATGAAACTCCTCAAAGAGTAGTGATAAAAGGATTATACCTCAAGATCATAAAAGCTATATATGAGAGATCCACAACTAATATCATCCTTGGTGGGGAAAAAACTGAGAGCTTTCCCACAAGGTCATGAAAATGACGAGGATGTCCACTCTCTCCACTGTTATTCAACATAATATTGAAAGTCCTAGCCTCAGTAATCACACAACACAAGGAATAAAATGCATCCAATTGGCAAATAGGAAGTCAAACTTTCACTCTTTGCAGACGACATGATACACTATATGGAAAACCCAAAGGTTCCACCAAAAAGCTGCCAGAACTGATCCGTGAATTCAGCAATGTCGCAGGATATAAATTCAATGCACAAAATCGGATGCATTTCTATATACCAATAATGAAGCAACAGAAAGATACATCGAGGAATCGATCCCATTGGCAATTGCACCAAGAACCATAAGACACCTAGGAATAAACCTAAACAAAGAGGTGAGAAATCTATACACTGAAAACAATAGGAAGCTACTGAAAGAAATGGAAGAAGACACACAACAAGATGGAAAAATATTCCCTGGTCATGGATTAGAAGAACAAATATTGCTAAAATGTCAATACTACACAAGGAAATCTACGTATGTAATGCAATCCCTATGAAAATAAGACCAGCATGCTTCACAGAGCTAGAACAAACAATCCTAAAGTTTGTGTTGAACCAGAAAATACCCTGAAGAGCCAAAGCAATCCTGAAAAAGAACACCGAAGCTAGAGCATCACATTCTGGGCTTCAAGGTGGATTCCAAGGCTGTAATCATCAGGACAGTATGGTACTGCCACAAAAACAGACACTTAGATCAAGGGAACAGAATATAGAGCCCAGAAATGGACCCACAAACATATGGGCAACTAATCTTTCACAAAGCAGGAAAGAAAATCGAATGGAATAGACACTCTTCAGCAAATGGTAATGGGAAAACTGGACAGCGACATGCCGAAGAATGAACCTGGAACACTTTCTTTTTTTTTTTTTTTTTTCAACGTTTATTTTTATTTTTGGGACAGAGAGAGACAGAGCATGAACGGGGGAGGGGCAGAGAGAGAGGGAGACACAGAATCAGAAACAGGCTCCAGGCTCTGAGCCATCAGCCCAGAGCCTGACGCGGGGCTCGAACTCACGGACCGCGAGATCGTGACCTGGCTGAAGTCGGACGCTTAACCGACTGCGCCACCCAGGCGCCCCTGGAACACTTTCTTACACCAGACACACAAATAAACTCAAAATGGATGAAAGACCTAAGTGTAAGGCAGGAAGCTCTCAAAATCCTTGAGGAGAAAACAGGCAAAAACCTCTTTGACCTCGGCTGCAGTAACTTCTTGCTCAACATGTCTCTGGATGCAAGGGAAGAAAGCAAAATGAACTAATGGCACCTCATCAAGATAAAAAGCTTTTGTGTGGCAAAAGAAACAATCAGCAAAAACAAAAGGCAAATGATGGAATGGGAGAAGATGTGTTCAAATTACATATCAGATAAAGGGTTCGTATCCAAAGCCTATAAAGAATTTGTCAAACTCAACACCTGAGAAAGAAATAATCCAGTGAGGAAATGGACAGAAGACCTGAACAGACACTTTTCAAAAGAAGACATCCAGATGGCTGACAGACACATGGAAACATGCTCAACTCACTCATCACCAGGGAAATACAAATCTAAGCCACAGGGAGATACCACCTCACAGCTGTCAGAATGGCACACATTAGCAACTCAGGCAACCATAGATGTTGGCGAGGATGCGGAGGAAGGGGAACCCTTTTGCACTCCTGGTGGCAATGTAAGCTGGTGCAGCCACTCTGGAAGACAGTATGGAGGTTCCTCAAAAAATTAACAATAGAACTACCCTATGAGCCAGCAATTGCACAACTACATATTTATCCAAAGGATACAGGTATGCTGTTTTGAAGGGACACGTGCACTCCATTGTTTATAGCAGCACTATCGACAAAAGCCAAAGTATGGAAAGAGACCAAACGTCCATTGACAGATGAATGGATAAAGAGGATGTGGTATACACACACACACACGCACACACACACACACACACACACACACACACACACTGGAGTATTACTCGGCAATCAAAAAGAATGAAATCTTGCCATTTGCATCAATGTGGATGGAACTAGAGTATTCTGCTGAGGGAAATTAGTCAGTCAGAGAAGACAAATATCATATGACTTCACTCATATGTGGAATTTAAGATACAAAACAGATGACCATCTGCTTCCTTTGCAAAGGAAGCAAAAATAGTGTAAAAAAAAGGGAAGGGGACAATGCATGAAACTCTTAAATGTAGAGAACAAACTGATAGGTGCTGGAGGGGTTGTGAGTGGGTGGGTGGATAAATGGGCAACAGGCATTGAGGAAGACACTTGTTGGGATGAGCCCTGGATGTCAGATGTAGGGGATGAGTCACTGGATTCTACTCCTGAAATCATTAGTGAACTATATGCTCACTAACTTGCATGTAAATTAAAAAAAATGATGTGGTACGTACATGCAGAAACACTTAGCCTTATTATGAATGAAATCTGGCCATTTGCAACAACGCGGATGGACTTAGAGTGCCCATAAGCTAAATAAATCAGACAGAGGAAGTCAAATAGTGTATGATTTCACTCATATATGGATTTAAGAAATAAGGCAAATGAGCAAAGAAAGGAGGAAGAGAAAAAACACCCAGACTCTAAAATACAGAGAATAAAATGCTGGTTGCCGAAGGGAGGTGGGCGGCTGGGTGAAATAGTAAAGGAGATCAAGAGGAGAGAAGATACTCCAGAGGTAGCCAGTCTGTGACACTTGTGATGAACGCTGAGTAATGTGTAGAATTGCTCAATAACAAAAGTGCATTTCATTGTTAAGTATAACTTGAATTGATTTAAAAATAAAAACTACTTAAAAACATCTTCATTTCCATATTTTTTCTCTTCTCTTTACCTGCCGACTTACTGACTTCAAAATATATAGAAATTGTAGGAATTTTAATGAGTAGTTTCATTGTAATTTTATATTTTATGAGTATCATTAAGATTTATAATATTATATCTGAGAGTGACATTTTCTAGAATAAGAAATAGGGAGAAGTTTAGAAACTTGCTTAAAGTGACAGACATATAAATAGTGAAGCTAGAATTCAATTTCATCACATGTGGTTCAACCTGTACATGGGCTCCGAGTTTTGTGTGGGTTAGAAAAGATTTGGCTTAAAGAGCAGAGCATTTGGGAACTTTCAGTGATCTATACCTGCTTGCTCTTTCCGTAGGGCAGGGACAGGAGTGGAGCACTTGGTAACTGAAATGAGAGGTGTCCCTTAGGACAGACTGGTAGGGGAGAAGGGCTCTGAGGACAGAATCTGCCCATTGATGGCCTTGTTCAGGAATCCTTGGCACTGAGGTTGCTGTGGTCAAGGATTGACTGAGTTTATCCCTTGGGGTTGGGTGGGAAGGGCAGAGTCCTTGTCCCTCCAAAGGCTCAGCATTTGTGAACGTGTATGAAATCTCTATAAATATCTGATGGAGGAGGAAGAAATGTTAACTCATGTGTTCTTCCAGGGTTTTTTTTTGGGGGGGGGGTTACAGAGCTGCTTTTAGAGATGTTCCTATGATAGAATAGTGGTGATGTTTCATTTTAATTCTTGAAAGTTCTAAGAATAGAAGTGAAAAATTTTCTGCTGATATTACAGGTCTAACTCAGGCCTTCTAGGAAAGACTGGCTATCTGTGGAGTATCTCCTCTCCCCACAGACCCTGTAATGGAAAGCTGAGTAAATCTATTGGATGTACGGTTCACATGTTGCACACTTACTGCACATGATTCATCTTCAAAGTAAATCCGAATTGCGAGAGCAAATCTAGGAGATCTCTATTGGATCTTATCTCCTTTATGAGAAATAAGGTAAGTTTTCAAACCCAAGTAAACTATGTTCTTTTCCTTGCCTCCCATTCAGGACTGGGTTTTAGGGAATTTGCCATGGTTTAGTTCTGTATCCTGAGAAGCTTGAAGCTCCGGGAACATATTTGTCTTAGTGATGAGAGGATCTGAATGTGTCAGGGCTCCCAGCTTTCACTGGCCTCTGCTTGAGGCAGCACAGTCTCAGGAAAAATTCTTATCGAAAGGGTGGGGGGTATATTTGAGGGGGCAGAGGTATAGTGTCCTCTACATATGGGTTTCTTTTCTTTTAATGGATTAAATAAGCAGCTGATCCTCAATTTTTTTAATTTAGTTTAAATGGTTATTTATTTATTTTGAGAGAGACAGAGAGAGGAGAGATAGAGAAAGAGAGAATGGGTGAGCGAGAGAGTGAGAGAGAGAGAGAATCCAAAGCAGGCTGTCAGCCCAGAACCCAACGTGGGCCTTGTCCCATGAACCGGGAGATCATGGCCTGAGCTGAAATGAAGAGTCTGACACATAACTGACTGAGTCACCCAGGTGCCCCTATCCAGGTGAATTTTTTGTTTGTTTAAATTTTTAAAAAATGTTTTATCTATTTTTGAGAGAGTGTGAAAGAGTGTGAGCAGGAGAGGGGCAGAGAGAGAGGGAGACACAGAATCTGAAGCAGGCTCCATGCTCTGAGCTGACAGCACAGAGCCCGACGTGGGGCTCAAACTCATGAACCGTGAAAACATGACCTGAGCCAAAGTCGATGCTTAACCGACTGAGCCACCCAGGCACCGCCAGGTGGATTTCTTATTTACAAGGTTTACGTTCAGGAAAAGGATCAGGTTGTATACTGACCATATGCAGTCTGTATGGATTGATACAGTCGTTACCACGATTCTATGATACACTGACTGTTCCGACAGTCATGATATTAAAGTTGGCTATCCAGACCCCATTTAAAACCTGCTTACAGCTAAGAATTATATTCTTTTTCTGCTGTTGGGGTAGGGGTATATATGGAGCGGAGGAATGAGAAGCAAACTCTCTAGTGAAATCCTAGACAAGTACTCTTTATCCCTAACAGTATCCTTTGCTCAACCTTACACTGTGGGCTTAAGTGATAAATATAAACATAAAAAATATATAAATATAAATCTAATCATAAATATCGATACAAATTCTGCTCTCTTTTTAATCCCTTTTCAATTTGCATCCATTTGAGAGTCAGGATACATACTGGACATAGCAGTGCTTTTCTTCTTTCCTGGTTCATGGTTTCTGGCTTTATGCCAGCTCCACCCAAATGAATGGAGTCTAATGGTGGTGGGTGAGGTGTGGAGTGTTCAAGAGGGAGAGATGACCATGGAGCACAAAGGCTTGAGTTCTGGTACTGAGAGAGCTGACTGCTCTCCGCTAAGCTGCTTCCCAGCCTAGTCTGCAGTGCACCAAATAGATCAACGTGAACTTGCTAATGAGATATGAATTCTAATGAGCAACAATTTTAAAGAGAAAAGGAAAGAAAACTATAATCAAGGGTTGCATGATTCAAAACACACACACGCACACACACATTTTAGCAGTGGAAGGTAAGTAACAAGAAAGTTGTTTGGGAAAACCTAGAAGGCTGTGCTGAGGAGATGGACAGGGTACTCTGGACACAGGAAGTAAATGCGGAAGGTGGAAGTTTATCAGACGAAGGTCATTTAGCCACTAAGAAATACTAAAAATGTAGGGAATGAAATGGTCGGGACATATTCATCAGGGACAGCAAGTGTCAGGCATGGCTGGAACACACAAGAGCAGAAGCCTTGGGAGGAAAGGTGGTAAGCAAGACTATGGCACAGCATTTGAGGACTTTGAAAGTCATGGTGGGTATTTCAGCCTTTGCACTTGAAAACCACCGTAACCCTTTAATCATAAGTTAAGATTCATCATATTTTTAGAATGCCCACTTTTCCTTTTGAAGTTGTAGCTAGGAGGTAAAAAGAGGGAGAGGATGGAGAGCGAGGAGAATATGGAATTTCTGAAATTGGGTCCTTTCTTTCTGTTTAGAAACATAGAGGGTCCACTTAAAGAACTGTAGGATTGACCATTTGTAATACTGACATTCATGAGATACCAGCCCGATTTTGTACTATGTATGAGCTAATAATGCTCACGGTGAAAACTCACGTAGTTATCTCCTGTGACATGTTATTTTTCTTCAACAAAATGGTGTGAGACATTTTATTTAGAATTTGATGAGTATTAGACACTGTGTGAAAGGAGTTTTTATGTCCCATGTTTTGAGAATCTAAACTGATCCTGTTTTAGATCAGTGAAAATACTCTGCGTGATATTACGATGATGGATGTCTGTTACTAATATGTACCGAAAGCATAGAATGTACCACACCCAAGAGTCAACCTTGGGGTAAACGTTGGACTCTGGGTGATGAGGATGTGTCACGGTAGGCTCATCAGTTCTGGGAAATGTGCCGTTCTGGCGGGCGATGTTGGTAATGGCAGGGGTGATATTTGGGTGGGGGCTAGGGACCTTATGGGGAATCTCTGTACCTGTGTCTTGGTGTTGCTGTGAATGTAGCACTGCTCTAAAAAAATTAAGTCTTAGCAACGTGAACAAACTAAAAAGCAACAACGACCAAAAAATCTTATTAAAGCTGAGAGAAGGCGTGTGATTTTGCTGCCTCCTCCCCACCCCCCACAGAGAGAGCTGAGAGGGAGCCCATCTGCTCCTCCTCTGAGAGGGGAAGGGACAGGTCTGGAGTCACCATTGAATCATACTCGGGATGCCTGCTGGGCCAGTCTTCATTCTGTTGGGGCCACAGTGGATCCACCTGTATGCTGTCCATTGAGTTTCTAATGCAGGGGATTCAAAGATGGATGTCTTCAGGGCAACCCTGACATCTTGAAGGGAGAAGGCACCTCATTCCAGATAAGCCCAAATCCAACTGGGCTAAATTTAGAGAAACCAGATGATTAAATTTTGATAAACAGCTGAATGATTCTGTTCTTCTGTGCTGAATAAATCTTAATAAAATCAGCTCTCATATCTTGTATATCTCCAAATCTAATACTTGACTGCAAAAATATGTTCAAATTTCATAACGTGGCTTCCATGATCTTTGGCAGAGACAAAACCTTGCTTTACAAAGTTTTTCTACTATGACACTGGAATCAGTCTAAACCAGAGGTTTCATATTGATCTTCTCTATTTGTCCCATGATCCCCATTAAAACTTTGGTTGGTTTCTTTCATGTCAAATGCTCTCACTCCTTTGATTTTCATGTCTTTGGACCACAAACTCTTTACAACCAAGGGCCTATTTTATTTCTACTTTCATGACATCATGGATCATATTTAGGGAGGCTGTTTGCACTTTGTATTTGGTTTTTAGTATTTATTAGCGATATTTGGAGATGCCATTCCCAGCTTCTGATCACCATGAGCAAATTAGCAGAAACCACAGTGCTGAGATGATTTCAGTCATTCGAAGAAGGAAATTGTAAGAGGCTCTTGCTGTAAAATTCCCTTTTGTCTGGCAAGAGAGTGGGACACAGGATGAAAAACGAGAGATGGCAAATGTCTGGGAAGGACAAGAGCCCTGAATAAGTGTCTTTGCCCTGTTTTTATTAGGATCAGAAGGTGATGGATGTGCACAAAGAGAGAATGAATTTGTCAACATTAACTTGCGGTTGTGAGGGAAAGGGGGTCCTGAAGGTATTTGGGGTTAGGGGTTTGGGTTAATAGAAAACAAATCTGGGTGCAGGGCAATTGAGAGGAAGGTTGTTTACAGTGGATATGAGGCAGAACCTCTGTTTACCTTAGCTAGCCTAGGGGATGAGGCAGGTAGGGGAAATAACCTCAGAGTTAACAAGGCACCTTTTCTTTTGTTAACCCTCTCTGCTCTGGGCTGCTTTGCCTCCAGCGCAGCAGTCCACAGTCCAATTCACCAATTTACCTAACGTGGCCCTATCCTCCTGCAAAAGCAGCTTTTCTGATGTAGTACTAAATTGGGAATGGTTTCAATCTGAACATCTATTCTTGTTTATTTCATATACCTATGTGTTGGGCACCTTTGTGCCTGTTCCTATTTTAGGCCTTTGCCAATCCCTCTCTATTCTGGGGGTTCTGCACCGGTGTCTATTTTGGGGTGCCTTTACACCTCCCTATTCCTTCTTGGCGCCTTTTTGCCTCCTTATACTCGGGGTGCCTTTGCAACCCCCTATATTTGGGGTGTCAATCTGGCTAACTCAAACTCGGGTGTGACTGTTTTATGACTGTAATTCTCTATGCCTTGTTAACCCATCGGGGTAAGCCCAGAGGATTCCTAAGCTTATCCCCTACAGGCAATTAGTGTGAAAACAGTTGTGCAGCTGTATTAGGGGTAAATGAACAGGTAGATTAATATCTTGATAATATTAATAATCGTAATACAACATTGATGCTAATAACCTTAATGAAAGGACCATTCCAAAAGCATGTACTGCCTATCTGCATCTCTTATGCATTGTACATAATTATTTAGCTTTCATAGAAACTCTAAAAAGTAGATTATTTTACTCTTCACATTTACAGGTGACGAAAATGAAGCCCAGAGATATAGCGGGACTTGTGAAATATGGCACCATACTGTGCAGGAGTTGGGGTATGAATCCAGGTGGTTCAGCTTCAGCTTTGATGCTCTGTCACTGTGCTAACCTACCTCTCTGCTCTGCTTTAGGATGTTTGCATCTCAGGGAACCTGGTACAGAATCTGACTTTCTTCAGTTAAAGCTGTAATTCATCCCTTAACATAATCTGGAGTTTTTCACTGATCCATCTGTCTCTTAGGAATTTTTACACTTCTCTCTGCAGATGGTTTCTATTCTTCTAATACCAACCACATAGTCCCTTACATAATGAATGATTTCATCTACATGTATCTTAAAACTCAAAAATCATTAAGAAGAAGTGAGTATTTTGCCCATTCTTGACAATAAATGCAGGTAATTGTGATTCCATATTTAAAATAAAAGATTATTATGGATTTATGAGAGAAGGGAACAGGTAGTACAATTGTACAAATTTGGATGTAAATTTTAAAAAATAAAAAATAAAATTAAAAAAATAAAAATAAATAAAATGTTTTGAAAAAACACTAAATTAGAATGGGGAAATGGACAGCTAGTAATATAAGAAAGGAAAAAAAAGTCATAGAAAAAGGAAAAAGTAAAATCATAATAGGGGAAATATCAGAGGCTGGGACTTACAGACTTCTCGCTTTTTATGAGCTGGATCTTTTTCTCATTTCATCTGCAGCGTAACCATGTTATGTGTAAAGTAGCTTTTCCCAGCTAGTAAAGAGTGGAGCTGGGATTTGAACCCAAGACATTTGACTGGAGCCAATGTGTTTTTGACCAAGAAATGTAGTTATTTTCTTGATGAATAGCCATCCCAGATAAAATATCAACATTGCAAAATATGAACTGAACAAAGATAAAAAAATTCTCATAAGAGCAATATTTTCATTAAAAAAATGTAGTAAACGTAAAAAAAGTAGTAAAAATGTAACATGTGGCTGGTGATAAAAATGTGTATGTATATAACAAAATGCAATTTTTTCTACTAACCAAATGAGACAATAAGATCATGTCATAAAATAACCTTTTTTGTTTGTTTGCATCTTCTGCAAAATCATCAACCTTGAAATATTCACCATATGTGTATATAGTAAAAAGATGTGGAGATAAACACAAATATAAATATACTTAGAGAATGTTTCTTAAAAGACATATAAGAAAACCAACAGTTATTTCCGAAGAGTAGGCTTATAGATACAATAATTTGGAGACAGCTTTTAAATTTTCTTTCATTCTTCTGTGTACTTGGAATAATTAATGATAATCGTGAATTATTTCATCAAAAATATAGTTAATAAATGTACACAAAATATTGAAAAACATTTTTAATAATTGTCAACAGCAATGATAATCTCTAGCATTCGGGACAGCGGCGTCATACTTGGGAAATTAAGTTGTTATCTATGTGAGTCAAAATTGGAAGCGATATAAATATCTCAGAAGACAAATGATCAAAGAGATGCCACTTAAAAAGCTTTATACAATGTCACATAATTAAATTAACAGGTAAACTAATGATAAGTATAATAACATGGGAAGAAGTGTTATAATAATCCCAAGTCAAAATCAGGACACAAAATGATATTATATGATGATTTCAGTGACAAACTCAACATGTTATGAACAAATACTTAAATAGAACAATCATAACATAGTATGTTGGAATTATGGGATACTTTTCAGATGAAATTTTTAGAAGCATGCGGGTGACTTCAGGGTAAAATGAACATCTCTGAGTAACATGTCTGATGCCTATTGAGATTATAGGCATCATTAGGAATTTTATAGCATGTTGAATTCATAGGCAGAGATGCTCAATATTCTGAGTTTAGTCCCACAGTACAGTCAAGAGGGTGAACAGTTTTTCTTAATTATTCCAACCACAAAGTTGTCCTGTCATTTGTTTTATAATGACATCAGAAAAGCTGACATTGAACATGAGAGGTGTAAGTAAAAGATTGTCAAAACAGACTTTTGTAAAGCATATTACATCCAAGATACAGATGGGATCAGGGATGAAGGGGTCAGGGACCTAAATGAGTGAACTGAACAGAGAATATTTTCTTCCAGAGGGATTCTCCAATGATATGAGTGCTTAATCATAGTGGAATAGAGGTTTTTTTTTTATTTCAAAGCACATAGATAACACCTATATGTGTATCTGTGTGCATATACAATCTTTTAATTCTTAAGAAAACTCAGGATCAGGTAAGGCAAATATTTGCACTCCCTTTTTCACATGAAAGCTTAATTATGAGACAGTTAAGTCACTTGCCCAAGGACAGTTCAAGTTCTGCAGTTTTCAATCTTGGTGGGAATCAGAATTTTTAAAGGACATTTAATTTTACCTCCCCAAATGCAAAGGCTTTGTTGATCCAAGGCAGTTAGCTTCTGAATCAACAGATAGATCTGGGAGAGGCTTGGGCATCTGCAGATTTACCAAGAGTCATAGGGGATTGAAGGCAGTCAGAGGTAACATAACATGGAGCAAAAGCAAGGCATTCAGAGTTCAGCCCACTGATCTTCCCAAGCTGTCACTTCTTTTCTTCTCTTTGCAGATTCAGCCCTTGTCCTCAACTGCACCTTACTTTCAGCCAGTAGTATTATGATGAATAGCAGTGTGACTGAATTCATTCTTCTTGGGTTGACACAGGATCCAGGAAAGCAGAAGGCAGTATTTGGGGTCTTCTTGATTCTTTACCTTGCGACACTGTTGGGGAACTTTCTCATTGTAGTGACTATTAAAACAAGCAGGACCCTTGGGAGTCCTATGTACTTCTTCCTATTCTATCTGTCTTTTGCTGACACCTGCTTCTCTACAACCACAGCCCCCAGGTTGATTGTGGATGCCCTTGCTCAGAAGAAGACCATTTCCTACAATGAGTGCATGATTCAGGTCTTTACATTCCATTTCTTTGGGTGCATGGAAATCTTGGTGCTCATCCTCATGGCTTTTGATCGCTATGTAGCCATTTGTAAGCCCTTGCGATACACTACCATCATGAGCCGGCACGTGTGCAGTGTTTTGGTGATACTAGCCTGGGTGGGATCATGTATCCACTCTTCGGCACAAATTTTCCTGGCTTTGAGATTGCCTTTCTGTGGCCCCAACGTGATTGACCACTATTTCTGTGACTTGCAGCCCTTGTTGAAACTTGCCTGCATGGACACTTATGTGACAAATTTGCTAGTTGTTTCCAACAGTGGAACCATATGCACGGTGAGTTTCATAATCCTGCTTACCTCCTATGTTGTCATCTTGTACTCTCTGAGAAACCACAGTGCTGAAGGAAGGCGAAAAGCCCTTTCCACCTGCACCTCCCACTTTATTGTGGTTGTCTTATTTTTTGGTCCGTGCATATTCATATACACACGCCCCCCAGCTACATTTCCAATTGACAAAATGGTGGCTGTGTTTTATACAATTGGGACCCCCTTGCTGAACCCTCTGATGTATACACTGAGGAATATGGAAGTGAAAAAAGCCATGAAGAAATTATGGTGTAGCAAAGTATGACTTCTTTTGAAACAGGATATTCAGGCATTCTAATATATTTTTCCTTAACAGTTTGGTTTTCCTTCATGGACAGGCAAGGTGAATTTTTCTCATTGTGAGAAAAAATCCATTGGGTCATTTTAACTTCACTAATATTTTATATATTTAATTGAATTATTATGAATAAGTACGGATAAACACACATCCCTTTTTCACAGAGGATGGCATTAGAATAGGATTACTTAAAATCCGTAAACATTGTGAACAACCTGGAGTGGCTCTCAGTTGAATTCTTTTGATAGCTGGCCATATTCACATGATAATTTCTCTTCCTGTACAATTTGTCTTCAGAAAAATATATACTGACTATTGGCAGAATGATTGTGTGTATGTGTGTGTGTGTGTGTGTGTGCACTAATTCTTTACAGATTTCATTCTAGTCCTTAAGAACTTGGATGTAGAGCTAATCCCTATGGAACCAGAACTTAGAAATGAAGGTCATGGTCTTGACAACCTGGGAGTTGGAGAAGATGTTCTGAGAAAATTCTGTGGTGGAATGTGTGCCTGAGGCTGACTCGCTGGGACATGAATGGACCCTCAAACTCCACGAAGAGCTGGAAACCTGAGTGAAAACCTGGACTCTCTCTGGAAAACACTCTCAGTATTCAGTGAATGGTGGGAGAAGGAGAGTTTTACAGTTGGCAGTGATGGGCGGTATCAGCCAGGAACTGCTTTTTGGCAGGGTCCTTCTCTTTCATCATCACAGATCAGGGTCAGTGAGGGGATTTGGCAGCAGGAATATGCAGAAGGTTAAGGGGTAGAAGGGCGCTAGAAAACAATGTACAGTGTAGAGAAAGCAAAGGTGAAAGGAAAGTGGTAACTGTATCCAGGTGGGATAGAACAAGCTTTGCTTTTTTATATTAACAATCACGTTTTGGATATCTGAACGTTTGCAGGGAAACAAATGCAGTTCCTGGGTATCTCTATAAAATTGACCTAGATTAGCTTGACTTCCTTGGCTCTTACATTCATTTGCATATCAGGAAAACACTTTATTTATTTATTTATTTATTTATTTATTTATTTATGGTTCCCAATGGTGTCTGAAAATTCAAATTTTCTATTTCTCGGGAGAACCCAGGATTGAAGGTCCACATAGTGCTTTTCAGTTCTGGTCTTCTGGTTTTGTAGGAGAATGTTTAAATATATATTTTGATTTTTGAAGTTAACCAATTGAGATGTGTAATAAACACCCTACCACCGTAACCACCACCACGTCCGCCACCACCACATCATAATCTCATAATTAAGTACCGTCATGTGATGCTGTTTCAGTATCTGAATGTATAGTTCCCATCAAATTTGCACCAAGAAGAATTACTTTAAGTGATACAGGCTAATAAGAAAAGAATCCAATGACCTACGTAAGTATGTGAGATACCAACTGAAGAGCAAATGTTATTGTGTCACATCAAAGATGCCCAAGACTCCTACATAGAAAGAGGTGGCAGAATAAATAGTTAAGTCCCAAGGAAGACATTCATCAGAGCTCTCAGTGCCAGAGTTACAAGAGGCAATTATGTTTTATGTTCTAAGTGAAGACTCCCGATCTTCCTAATTTTGTGTCTTGCAGTTTCATTTCTGAAGCATTTGAATCTCGTCATGTGAAGGTTATATTTAGAACAATAGCAGAACAATAGCAGGGTAACGAATTCTTGGATGCATATTTTCTGATTCAACATGTTGAACATATTTTGCCACTCCTTTCTTGCCTGCCAAGTTTCTGCAGATAGGTCTGCTGCAAACCTGATCTGTCTTCCCTTGTAGGTTAAGGACTTTTTTTTTTCCCTTGCTGCTTTCATGATTCTTTCCTTGCCTGAGTATTTTGTGAACTTGACTATGATTTGCCTTTTTCATGCTTGGTTTTTGTTGAATCTAATGGGAGTTTTCTGGGCTTCGTGGATTTTGAGGTCTACTTTTCCACTCTTATTTGCTCCCATGACCCTTCTACCCCTTTTCCCTCTCTTCATCTTCTGGGACCCCTATGATTAGGATATTATTCCTTTTTAATGAGTCACTGAGTTCTCTCATTCTTATATCCTGCTCCTTTGCCTTAGTTTTCCTCTTTTTTTCTGCCTCACTATTCTCTATAATTTTGTCCTCTGTATCATGAATTTGCTGCTCTGCTTCATCCATCCTTGCCACCATAGCACCCTTCGAGATTGAATGTCAGTAATAGCATTTTTAATTTCACCTTACTGGAGTTTACTTCCTTTTTGCCACAGAAAGGGATTCTTCGTGTTTTTTGTTTTTTATTTTACCCTGGGTATTATTCTTACTATCGTGATTCTAAATTTGTGTTCTGTCATCTTGCTTGTAACTGTGTTGATTAAGTCCCTGGTTGTCATTTCTTCCTTTTCTTTCTTTTGAGATGAATTCCTTCATTTCATCATTTTGAAGGAAGAAAAAGAATTAACAAAATAAAGTAAATAAATAAAAATTAAAAAATTGAAATCAACACAAAGAAATCAAATGGATGCTGGTCATAGGTGTGTTTTGGTCTGGTTGTGGAAAGAAGTTTGATTGAATAGAGAAAAAAGGGAAAGAAAAGAAGTGAAAAAAGGCAAACAGTTGAAAATTTAAAATAATGAATACAATAACATAATATAAAAAGAAATGAGGAAAGTGAAATCGATTTAAAAGTTCACAAAAATGGAAAAATACAGTAGAAAAAAACTGAAGAAAAATCTTTTCATAAAAATGGGAATAAGTATCAATTTTTTCTCTTTCTCTCTTCATGAACAAGAAAAGGAAATAAAATTACATATAGACAACAAAAGTATGGGTGCTGGATTGGTTGTGAGTTGGTGGATGAATAAATGGGCAAAGGACATTGAGGGAGACACTTATTGTGATGAGCACTGGGTGTGAGATGTAGGGGATGAATCACTGGATTCTACTCCTGAAATTATTAGTTAACTATATGCTCACTACCTTGGATGTAAATTAACAAATATAATTTGGTATGTACAATGCAGTCATAGCATTAAAATGAATGAAATCTTACCATTTGCAACAACATGGATGGACTTAGAGTGTCCATAAGCTAAATAAATCAGTCAGAGGACGTCAAATATCACATGATTTCATTCATATGTGGAATTTAAGAAATAAGGCAAATGAACAAAGAAAGGAAAAAGAAAAAAAAAACCACTCAGACTCTAAAATACAGAGCAGAAAATGCTGGTTGCTGAAGGGAGGTGGGTGGCTGTGTGAAATAGTAAAGGAGATCAAGAGGAGAGAAGATACTCCACAGGTAGCCAGTCTGTGACACTTGTGATGAGCACTGAGTAATGTGTAGAATTGCTCAATAACAAAAGTGCATTTCATTGTTAAGTATAACTTGAATTGATTTAAAAATAAAAACTAGTTGAAAACATCTTCATTTCCATATTTTTTCTCTTCTCTTTTTACCTACTGACTTACTGACTTCAAAATATTTAGAAATTGTAGAAATTTTAATGAGTAGTTTTCATTGTAATTTTATATTTTATGAGTATTATTAAGATTTATAATATTACATCTAAGAGTGACATTTTCTAGAATAAGAAACAGGGAGAAGTTTAGAAACTTACTTAAAGTGAGAGACACAAATAGCGAGGCATGAATTCAATTACATCACATGTGGTTCAACCTGTACATGGGCTCCGAGTTTTGTGTGGGGTTGGAAAAGATTTGCCTTAAATATCAGAGCATTTGGGAACTTTCAGGAATCTATACCTGCTTGCTTTTTCCATAGGGCAGGGACAGGAGTGGAGCACTTGGTAACTGAAATGAAAGGTGTCCCTTAGGACAGACTGGGAGGGGAGAAGGGCTCTGAGGACAGAATCTGCCCATTGACAGCCTTGGTCAGGAATCCTTGGCACTGTGGTTTGCTGTGGCCAAGGATTGACTGAGTTTATTCCTTTGGGTTGGGTGGGAAGGGGAGAGTCCTTGTCCCTCCAAAGGCTCAGCATTTGTGAACATTTATGAAATCTCTATAAATATCAGATGGAAGAGGAAGAAATGTTTAATTCATGTGCTCTTCCAGGGAGTTGTTTTGGGGTTACAGAGTTGCTTTAAGAGATGTTTCTATAGCAGAATAGTGGGGATATTTCCTCTTTATTCTAGAAAATTGTAAGAATAGAAGTGAGAATTTTCTGCTGATATTACAGCTCTAACTCAGGCCTTCTAGGAAAGACTGGCTATCCTTGGAGTATCTCCTCTCCCCACCGACGTTGCACTGGAAAGCTGAGTAAATCTATTGGATGTACGGTTCACATGTTGCACACTTACTGCACATGATTCATCTTCAACGTAAATCTGAATTGTGAGAGCAAATCGAGGAGCTCTCTATTGGATCTCATCTCCTTTACGAGCAATAAGGTAAGTATTCAAACCCAAGTAAATCATGTTCTTTTCCTTGCCTCCCATTCAGGACTGGGTTTTAGGGCAGTTGCCATGATTTAATTCTGTCTCCTGAGACGCTTGAAACTCTGGGAACATATTTGTCTTAGTGATGAGAGGATCTGAATGTGTCAGGGCTCCCAGCTTTCACTGGCTTCTGCTTGAGGTAGGACATTCTCAGGACCAATGCTTATTGGAAAGGTGGGGGGTATATTTGAGGGGGCAGAGGTATAGTATCCTATACATATGGGTTTCTTTTTTTTTAATTGATTAAATAAGCAGCTGACCCTCAATTTATTTATTTTATTTAAATGTTTTTTATTTATTTTGAGAGAGAGAGAGGAGAGAGAGAGAGAAAGAGAGAATGAGTAAGGGAGAGGCAGGGAGACAGAGAGAGAGAATCCCAAGCAGGCTGTCAGCGCAGAACCCTATATGGGGCTTGATCCCATGAACCGTGAGATCATGACCTGAGCTGAAATGAAGAGTTTGACACATAACTGACTGACCCACCCAAGCACCCCTATTTTGTGGATTTCTTATTTATAAAGCTTAAGTTCTGGAAAAGGAATAGGTTGTATACTGACCATATGCAGTCTGTATGCATTAATACTGTTGATACCTCGATCTGTGATATATTGATTGTTCTGCCAGTAATGATACTAAAGTTGGCTGTCCATACCTCCTGAAAAACCTGCTTACAGCTAAGAATTATATTCTCTTTCTGCTGTTGGGGTAAGGGGTATATATGGAGTGGAGGAATGAGAAGCAAACTCTCTATTGAAATCCGAGAGAAGTGCTCTTTATCCCTAACAAGATTCTTTGCTCAACCTTACACTGTGGGTTTAAGTTATAAATATGAATATGAATATAGATATAAATAAACATAAATATAAATATAAATGTAAATATAAATATATAAATTCTGATCTTATTTTGATCCCTCTTCAAGTTTGCATCCATTTGAGAGTGAGGGTACATACTGGGCATGGCAGTGCTTTTCTTCTTTACTGATTCATGGTTTCTGGCTTTACGCTGGCTCCACCCAAATGAATGGAGTCTGCTGCTTTGCATGGCACTGGTGGGTGAGGTGTGGAGTGTTAGAGCAGGAGAGATTACCATGGAGCACAAAAATTTGAGTTCTGGTACTGGTTTCTTTTTGACTGCTCTGTGCTAAGCTACTTCCCAGCCTAGTCGGAAGTGCACAAAATAGAACAATGTAAATTTGCCTAATGAGATATGAATTCCAGTGAGAAAAGATTTTAAAGAGAAAAGGAAAGAAGACTATATTCAAGGGTTGCATGATTCAAACACACACACACACACACACACACACACACACACACACACACATTTTAGCAGTGGAAGGCAAGTAGCAAGAAAGTTGTTTGGGAAAACCTGGAAGGCTGTGCTCAGGAGATGGACAGAGTACTCTGGACACAGGAAGCAATGGAAGGTGGAAGTTTATCAGACGAAGGTCATTTAGCCACTAGAAATAAAGAAAATGTAGGGAATGAGATGGTCGGGACATATTCATGAGGGACAGCAAGTGTCAGGCATGGCTGGTCACACATGAGCAGAAGCCCTGGGAGGAAAGGTGGTAAGCAAGACTATGGCACAGCGTTTGAGGACTTTGAAAGTCATGGTGAGTATTTCAGCCTTTGCACTTGAAAACCACAGCAACCCTTTAATCATAAGTTAAGATTCATCATATTTTTAGAATGCACACTTTTCCTTTTGAAGTTGTAGCTAGGAGGTAAAAAGAGGGAGAGGATGGAGTGAAGAGAAGATGGAATTTCTGAAACTGTGTCCTTTCTTTCTGTATAGAAACATAGAGTGTCCACCTGAAGAATTGTAGGATTGACCATTTGTAAGACTGCTCTTTATGAGTAACTGATTTTGTACTATGTGTGAGCTAATAATGCTCACAGCAAAAACTCACGTAGGTATCTCCCTCGACGTGTTATTTTCTCCAACAAGATGACGTGAGACATTTTATTTAGATTTTAATGAGTATTAGCCACTGTGTGAAAGGAGTTTTTATGCCCCATGTTTTGAGAATCTAAACTGATCCTGTTTTTAGATCAGTGAAAATACTTTGTATGATATTACTATGATGGATGTATGTTACTAATATTTACCAAAACCATAGAATGTACCACACCCAAGAGTCAACCTTGGGGTAAACTTTGGACTCTGGGTGATGAGGATGTGTCATGGTAGGCTCATCAGTTCTGGGAAATGTGCCGTTCTGGTGGGCAATGTTGGTAATGGCAGGGGTGATATTTGGGTTGGAGCTAGGGATCTTATGGGGAATCTCTGTACCTGTGTCTTGGTGTTGCTGTGAATGTAGCACTGTTGTAAAAAAATAAACTCTTGACAACAAGAACAAACTAAAAAGCAGCAACAACCAAAAGATCTTATCAAAGCTGAGAAAGGTGTGTAATTTTGCTGCCTCCTCCCTGCCCCCCCACAGAGACAGCTGAGAGGAGCCCATCTGCTCCTCCTCTGAGAGGGTAAGGGACAGGTCTGGAGTCACCATTGAATCATACTCGGGATGCCTGCTGGGTCAATCTTCATTCTGTTGGGGCCACAGTGAATTCACCTGTATGCTCTCCATTGAGTTTTCAAGTGCAGGATGTACAAAGACTGATGTCTTCAGGGCAACCCTGACATCTTGAAGGGAGCAGGCACCTCAGTCCAGATAAGCTCAAATCCAACTGGACTATGTTTAGAAAACTAGATGACTAAATCTTGATAAACAGCTGAATGAGTTTGTCCTTCTGCGCTGAATATATCTTAATAAAATCAGCTCTCATATCTTGTATATCTCCAAATCTCATACTTGACTGCAAAAATATGTTCAAATTTCATAACCAGGCTTCCATGGCTTTTGGCAGAGACAAAAACTTGCTTTTCCAAGTTTTTCTGCTGTGACACTAGAGTCCGTCTAAACCAGCGGTTTCATATTGATCTTCTCTATTTGTCCCATCACCCCCATTAAAACGTTGGTTGGTTTCTTTCATGTCAAATGCTCACCCCTCTGATTTTCATATCTTTGCATCACAAACTCTTTACAAACCAGGGTATATTTTATTTCTACTTTCATGTCATTATGGGTCACATATAGGGAAGCTGTTTGCACTTTGTATTTGTTTTTTAGTATGTATTAACGATATTTGGAGTTGCCATTACCAGCTTCTGATCACCATGAGCAAATTAGTGCCAAGATGATTTCAGTCACTTGGGGGAAGGAAATTAGTGTGCAAAAGCGTTGTGCAGATGTAGTATGGGTAAATGAACAGGTAGATTAATATCTTGGTAATATTAATAATCATAATGGAATGTTGATACTAGTAATCATAATGAAAGAACCATTCCAATCACACTTACTAAATACATGCATCTCTTCTGCGTCGTACATACTGAATTATTTAGCCTTCATAGAAACACTAAAAAGTAGATTCTTTTACAGGTGAAGAAAATGAAGCACAGAGGTATGTAAGGACTTCTGCCACATGGCACCATACTGCGCAGTGGGTGAGGTATGAATCCAGCTGTTCCGCTTCAGCCTCGATGCTCTCACTGTGCTAACTTACCTCTCTAGTGTGCTTTAGGATGTTTGCATCTCAGGGAACCTGGTTCAGATTCTGACTTTCTTCAGTCAAAGCTATAGTTCATCTCTTAACAGAATCTGGAGTTTTTCACTGATCCGTCTGTCTCTTAGGAATTTTAACTCTTCTCTCCGCAGATGGTTTCTATTCTTCTAATACCAACCACATAGTCCCTTACATAATTAATGATTTCATCTACGTGTATCTTAAAACTCAAAAATCATTAACAAGAAGTGAATATTTTGCCCATTCTTTGCAATAAGTCCAGAAATTGTGATTTGATATTTAAAATCAAAGATATATGGAATTATGAAAGAAGGGAAAGGCAGTACAATTAGAAAATGTTTTGAAAAAAGACTACATTAGAATGGGGAAATGGACAGTTTGTAATATAAGAAAAGGAGAAAATGTCACAGAAAAAGGGAAAAAATAAAATCATAATAAGGAAAGAGGCAGAGGCTGGGACTTACATAGTTCTCACTTTATCATGAGCTGGATCTTTTTCTCACTTTATCTGCAGTGTAACTATGGTTATGTGTAAAGTAGCTTTCCCCAGCTGGTAAAGAGTGGAGCTGGGATTTGAACCCAAGACATTTGACTGGAGCAACTGTGTTCTCGACCAAGAAATGTAGTTATTTTCTTGATGAATAGCCATCCCAGATAAAATATCAAGATTGCAAAATATGAACTGAACAAATACAAAAAATTCTCAAGAGAATAATATTTTTGTTAAAAATGCAGCAACAATGTAAAATGTGGTTGCTGATAAAAAATGTGTATGTATATAACAAAATTCAATTGTTTTCTACTAACCAAATGAGAGAATAAGATCGTCATAAAATAACCTTTTTTGTTTGTTTGCATGTTCATCAGCTTTTCTGCAAAATCATCAACCTTGAAATATTGACCATATGTGTATATAGTAAAAGGACGTAGAGATACATTCATATGTAAATATACTTACAGAATGTTTCTTAAAAGATATTTCTAAAAGAAAAACAAAAGTAGTTATTTCTGGAGACTGCGTTTATAAATTCAATAATTTGGAGACAGCTTTAAATTTTCTTTCATTTTTCTATGTACTTTGAAATATTAATGATAAACATGAATTATTTCATCATAAATATAGTTATTAAACTATATGTCCACACCATATTGAAAAATATTTTTAGTAATTATCCACAGCAATGATAATCTCTAGCATTTGGGACAGCAGCATATTACTTGGGAAACTACTCTAAGTTGCTATTTATCTGAATCAAATTGGAAGCAATATAAATATCTCAAAGGACAAATAGTCAAAGAGATTCCATTTAAGACACTTAATACAATGTCACATAATTAAATTAACAGTGAAACTAACGATAAGTATGATAACATGGGAAGAAGAGCTATAATAATTCCAAGTCAAAATCAGGACACAAAATGATATTATATGAAGATTTAAATGACAAACTCAATATGTTATGAACAAAAACTTGATGTAGAATAATCATAACATAGTATGTTAGAATTATGGGATATGTTTCAGATGAAGTTTTTAGAAGTATGCTGGTGAAATCAGGGTAAAATGAATATCTCTGGGTTACAAAACTATTTAGATTATAGGCATCATTAGGAATTTTATAGCATGTTGAATTCAGAGGTAGAGACACTCAATATTCTGAGTTTAGTCCCAGAGTACAGTCAAGAGGGTAAACAGTTTTTCTTAATTATTCCAACCTCAAAGTTGCCTTGACCTTTGTTATATAATGACATCAGGGAAGCGGACATTGAACAGGAAAGGCGTAAGTAAAAGATGGTCAAAATAGATTTACATAAAGCATATTGCACCCAAGAAACTGATGGGTTCAGAGATGAAGGGGTCAGAGACCCAAAAATAAGTGAACCGAACTGAGAGTATTTTGTTCCAGAGGGACTCTCCGACAATATGAGTGCTTAATCTTAGTGGAATAGTCTTTTTTAGATGTCAAAGCATATAGATAAAACGCATAACACATGAGATATATGTGTGTATCTGTGTGCATAAACAATCTTAATTCTTAAGAAAACTCAGGATCAGGTAAGGCAAATATTTGCACTCCGTTTTTCACTTGAAAGCTAAATTTTGAGATAGTTAAGGCACTTGCCAAAGGAGAGGTGAAGTTCTGCAGTTTTCAATCTTGGTAGAAATCATAATTTTTAAAGGACATTTAATTTTATCTCCCCAGATGCGAAGGCTTTGTTGATCCAATTCAGTTAGCTTCTGAATCAACATTTAGATCTGGGAGAGGCTTGGGCATCTGCAGATTTACCAAGAGTCATAGGGGATTGAAGGCAGTCAGAGGTAACATAACATGGAGCAAAAGCAAGGCATTCAGAGTTCAGCCCACCGATCTTCCCAAGCTGTCACTTCTTTTCTTCTCTTTGCAGATTCAGCCCTTGTCCTCAACTGCACCTTACTTTCAGCCAGTAGAATTGCAATGAATAGCAGTGTGACTGAATTCATTCTCCTTGGGCTGACACAGGATCCAGTAAAGCAGAGGGCAGTATTTGGGGTGTTCTTGATCTTTTACCTTGCGACACTGTTGGGGAACTTTCTCATTGTAGTGACTATTAAAACAAGCAGGACCCTTGGGAGTCCTATGTACTTCTTCCTATTCTATCTGTCTTTTGCTGACACCTGCTTCTCTACAACCACAGCCCCCAGATTGATTGTGGATGCCCTTGCTCAGAAGAAGACCATTTCCTACAATGAATGTATGACTCAGGTCTTTACACTCCATTTCTTTGGGTGCATGGAAATCTTGGTGCTCATCCTCATGGCTTTTGATCGCTATGTAGCCATTTGTAAGCCCTTGCGATACACAACCATCATGAACCGGCACGTGTGCAGTGTTTTGGTGATTCTAGCCTGGGTGGGATCTTGTATCCACTCTTCGGCACAAATTTTCCTGGCTTTGAGATTGCCTTTCTGTGGCCCCAACGTGATTGACCACTATTTCTGTGACTTGCAGCCCTTGTTGAAACTTGCCTGCATGGACACTTATGTGACAAATTTGCTAGTTGTTTCCAACAGTGGGGCCATATGCACGGTGAGTTTCATAATCCTGCTTACCTCCTATGTTGTCATCTTGTACTCTCTGCGTAACCACAGTGCTGAAGGAAGGCGAAAAGCCCTTTCCACCTGCACCTCCCACTTTATTGTGGTTGTCTTATTTTTTGGTCCATGCATATTCATATACACACGCCCACCAACCACATTTCCAATAGACAAGACAGTGGCTGTGTTTTATACAATCGGGACACCCCTACTCAACCCTCTGATCTATACTCTGAGGAATATGGAAGTGAAAAAAGCCATGAAGAAATTATGGTGTAGCAAAGTATGACTTCTTTGGATACAGGATATTCAGGAATTTCAATGTATTTTTCCTTAACAGCCTGGTCTTCCTTCATGGACAGGCAAAATGAATTATTCTCATTGTGGGAAAAATCCATTGGGAAATTTTAACTTCACTAATATTTTATATATTTAATTGAATTATTATGAATAAGTACGGATATATACACAACGCTTATTCAGAGAGGATGGCATTAGAATAAGATTACTTAAAATCCATAAACATTGTGAACAACCTGGGCTGGCTCTCAGTTGAATTCTTTTGACAGCTGGCTATATTCACATGATAATTTCTCTTCCTGTACGATTTGTCTTTAGAAAAAAATATACTATTGACAGAATGATTGTGTGTGTGTGTGTGTGCGTGCACACTAATTCTCTACAGATTTTATTCTAGTCTTTAAGAACTTGGATGTAGAGCTAATCCCTATGGAACCAGAACTTAGAAATGAAGGTCATGGTCTTGACAACCTGGGAGTTGGAGAAGATGTTCTGAGAGAATTATGTGGTGGAATGTGTGCCTGAGGCTGACTCACTGGGACATGAATGGACCCTCAAACTCCACGAAGAGCTGGAAACCTGAGTGAAAACCTGGACTGTCTCTGGAAAACACTCTCAGTGTTCAGTGAATGGTGGGAGAAGGAGAGTTTTACACTTGGCAGTGATGGGAGGAATCAGCCAGGAACTGCTTTTTGGCAGGGTCCTTCTCTTTCATCATCACAGATCAGGGCCAGTGAGGGGGTTTGGCAGCAGGAATATGCAGAAGGTTAAGGGGTAGAAGGGCGCTAGAAAACAATGTACAGTGTAGAGAAAGCAAAGGTGAAAGGAAAGTGGTAACTGTATCCAGGTGGGATAGAAGAAGCTTTGCCTTTTTTATTGGAGAATCAATCATTGGGTATCTCAACGTTTGTAGGGAAACAAATGCAGTTCCTGGGTATCTCTATAAAATTGACCTAGATTAGCTTGACTTCCTTGGCTCTTCCATTTATTTGCATATCGGGAAAACCCTTTATTTATTTATTTATTTATTTATTTATTTATGGTTCCCAATGGTGTCTGAAAATTCAAATTTCCTATTCCTTGGGCAATCCCATGATTGAAGGTCCACATTACTGCTTTTTGTTTATGGTCTTCTGGTTTTGTAGAGGAATGTTTAAATATGTATTTTAATTTTTGAAGTTAAACTAATTGCTATCTGTAATAAACACTCTACCACCATAACCACCACCACGTCCGCCTCCACTACATCATAATCCCATAATTAAGTACTGTCATGTGATGCTGTTTCAATATCTGAATGTATAGTTACCATCAAATTTGCACCAAGAAGAATTACTTTAAGTAATACAGGCTAATGAGAAACGAATCCAATGACCTTCCCAAGTATGAGATCATTTCTAACAACTGAAGACCAAATGTTATCATGTCTCATCTAAGATACCCAAGACTCCTACATAGAAAGAGGTGGCATATAAATAGTTAAATCCCAAAGAGAACATTTGTCAGAGCTCTCAGTGCCATATTACAAGAGGCAATTATGTTTTATGTTCTAAGTGAAGACTCCTGATCTTCCTAGTTTTGTGTCTTGCAGTTTCATTTCTGAAGCATTTGAATCTGGTCATGTGAAGTTTATATTTAGAATAATTGATTCTTAAGTGACCAAGACATAATAAAAATAAACGTTTAATTTTTATCATTTTTTGATTTTTAAAATTTAATATAGTGGGAGAAAGAAAATATTCATTAATATTCAGAAAGCTGTGGGAATTTTCTTCTCATGCTTAGATCATTTAGATCCCAGCTTCCCTTAAATTTTAGATAAAGTCAGTTCATAAGGGTGGAAGAAGGGGTCAGGGGACTAAAAAGTCTTATGTGACCAGGTACCTTAACAAACTCACTCACCATTTCTGCTTCTGGCAAATGGTGAAAGATTTTTCTTTGCCTTCCTTTTGGGGGATTTTTGTAGACTCTCTAATTATAGTATCCTGGGTGTGGGAAGAAGATTTCTGTTTCTTATGATCACTGATGACCCCTTGTTAGCCCTCAGAAAGCCAGTGGTTTCCTTCCAAATTCTGTACCCTTCCCAGTGATCTCTTTTGAGCTAGTCCCTAGAAGTTCTCCTTATGGTTTCTCTGTGGGAGTGTGTGAGGAAACATCCAGGCATATCTGCTCCCAAAGAGTTATATTTATATGGAAAACTTCTAACATAGGCTAATGTCAACCAGTCACCCTCACCTGATACCAACCAGTCTCTCTTCCTTCCTTGACTTTTCTTATCTCATTCTGCTTCCTGTACCCATATGGAGGGTCCCATGCTATGTTCTCAGAGTAGCGCTCCAGCACTCAAACACACACACACACACACACACACACACACACACACACACACACAGAGACATGTGATGTCTGGGGTGAGGGACAGACATATCTCTACAGTGATTTACTTAAGGATTTTTTTCACAAGTCTCTTGGCCACTTTATAACTTGACCACGTCTATATCCTTTTTCTAGTAGGATACTTTCCTTCATCTTTTCCTTTGGTTTGGAAATTGGCATAAGGTGATTTAGACACACAGTTCAGATCCATTGTGTCTATACAACATTTCAGTTTTAACACCTTTTTACATAAGAAAGGTTACATTATAATTTGTATGAACACTGGGCCTCAACAAGATTTAGTTTCATTTAGAAAGTCATGGTAGACACCACTGGAGGGGCCAAGATGGTGGAGCAGCAGGGAAGTCTTTTTTTCCCTTTCTCGTCCCTGAAACGCAGCTAGATCAACACAAAACCACCTGCACACCTAGAGAAGAGATTTGAGGGTTAACACAACAGTCCGCAACTTCAGGCACAGAACTCATCAGGTACATGGTGCAGAGAGGTAAACTGGGGGAGAGAGAAGCTGTGGATAGTAGGGAGCTGTTTTTGCTTGTGGACAGAGGACAGAGACAGGGCAAGAGTACAGGAAATGCACTCCCCCTAAAAGAGGCTAGTGAAGAAGAAAAAAAGCGGAAACACCCACAAGAAAGGGAGAAAGAGAACTTAGAAAAGAGAGGGTTTAATTATGTCTCCATAAACAGGGGTGGGCAGAAGCTGAAACTCCACAGCTCAATACCCGGTGAAGCTCTGTTTGGAAGGGTGAATTCCCCAGCAGCAGACAGTGAGGTCCGAGGGGGTGCTAGGGGAGAGGAAGTTTCCCTTCCAGGACAACATTTGGTAAATGCTGGGTGGCCTCCCCACAGGCAATGGTCCCACCAGACCCTGGATAATAGCCACATTCACTGGGGTTGTGACGAGGATGTTAAGGGTGAAGCCTGGTGCCATATCTGTGTTGTGATTTACCATAATTAATAATCCCTGACACTGCTGCTACACGATTGCATGAACTTTTTCTAGCACAGGCTGGAACCAGGCTTCACTCTCCGGGCATCTGCAACATCACAGTCATGTGAACCTTCCTGGGGGCAGGGAGGCACTGGCCGTTGCTCTTGAGACCCTCCCCCAGAGCATCTCAGTGGGTCATAGCTGCGAGGCCCTCAGAAGTGAGGGGTTGGATACACAGTCCCATCTGAGATAAAATGTGGGGGGAAGGTGCTGCCTGGTGGACTGATGTCTTGGTCACAGGCAGTGTAGTTGCAGGGAGTGGACAGAAGCCTGAGACAAAGGAGGAGTGCTTGATTGCTGGTGGGGGAGTTCACAGAGTTCTGATACTAGAGACTGGGTAGCTTGGTGTTTCCATTTTCAGCCCTCCTGAGCATGTGAATACACACCCATGCTTGCCACAACCTTCCACTCTAACAAACTAAGCAGCGCCATCTCGTGGAGAATTGAGCCATTACACCAAGACCCTTCCAAGTGGGCCAATGGTGCTCTAGAGGAATGCCACAAGTGTCTGCCTGCTTTGTTTACAACTATAAAGTGCTTGATAGTTTGACTCCTGGGGGAAACTGGATTTCTTTCAACCATATTTCGTTCTGTTCACTGGTCCATCTATTCAATTTTTTTTTCTTTTCTTTTCTTTTCTCATTCTTGAAAAGACAAAAAGAAAAACTTATATTTATTTTCCAGTTTTATAAAAAGATTTCTCTTTAGGTTTTCTACTTTACTTTTACTTTTTTGTAAATTTTTAAATCCTATTTCACTTTCATCATTTCATTTTATTCTACCTTATTGTATTTGTTATTTTAAATTTTCAAATGTTTTTCTTTTTGTCCCCCTTTTTTTCACTTGTTTTATTTCCTTTGTTCTCTATTCTATCAAGCTTCTTTCAACAACCAGACCAAAACACACCTACAATCCAGCATTCTTTATTTGATATTTTTGTGTTGTTTTAAATTTTGATTTATTTCTTTTACTTTATTAATTCTTTCTCATCCTTCAAAATGATGAGATGAAAGAATTCACCCGAAAAGAAAGAAGAGGAAGAAGTGACAACCAGAGACTTAATCAACTCAGTTATAATCAAGATGTCAGAAACAGAATTTAGAATCACAATATTAAGAATACTACTCAGCTTAAAACATACACACACACAGACACACGCACACACACAATCGCTTTCCGTGGCAATAAAAGAAGTAAACTCTGTCAGAGTGAAATTAAAAATGTTATAACTGACATTAAATCTCAAATGGAGCCATAGTGGCAAGGATGGATGAAGCAGAGCAGCAAGTCAATGATATAGAGGACAAAATTATGGAGAATAATAAAGTTGAGAAAAACAGGAAAACTAAGGCAAAAGAGCATGATATGAGAATGAGAGAAATCAGCGACTCATTAAAAGGGAATAATATCCAAATCATAGGGGTCCCAGAAGATGAAGAGAGAGAAAAAGGCATAGAAGGGTCATGTGAGCAAATAATAGTGGAAAAGTAGACCTCAAAATCCAGAAAGCCCAGAAAACTGTCATTAGAGCCAACAAAAACAGAGCATCAAAGAGGCATATCATATTCCAATTCACAAAATACTCAGGCAAGGAAAGAGTCATGAAAGCAGCAAAGGGAAAAAAAAAACCTTAACCTACAAGGGAAGACAGATCATGTTCACAGCACACCTATCTGCAGAAACTTGGCAGGCCAGAAAGGAGTGGCAAGATATGTTCAATATGTTGGATCAGAAAAGTATGCAGCCAAGAATTCATTATCCAACAAAGTTGTCATTGAAAATAGAAGGAGAGATAAAAAGTTTCCCAAACAAACCTGATGGAGTTGGTGAACAATAACCCAGCCCTGCAAGAAATTTTAAAGGGAACTCCCTGGGAGGAAAAAAGACGAAACAAAACAAAAAAGATCTAAAGCAACAAAGACTAGAAAGGACCAGACAATACCACTGGAAACTTAAACTCCATAACAACACAATGGCAATAAGTTCATATCTTTTAGGACTCATTCTAAATGTCAACGGACTAAATGCTGCAATCAAAGACATAAGGTAACAGAATGGAAAAGAAAACAAGATCCATCTATATGCTGTTTACAAGGGACTCATTTTAGACATCAAGACACCTTCAGTGTTTATTTATTTTTGAGAGACAGAGAGAGACAGCATGAGCAGGAGAGGGCAGAGAGAGAGAGGGAGACCCAGAATATGAAGCAGGCTCCAGGCTCTGAGCTGTCAGCCCAGAGCCCGATGCAAGGCTTGAACTCACAGACCACGAGATCATGACCTGAGCTGAAGTTGGACGCTCAACCGACTGAGCCACCCAGGCGCCCCGACATCAAGACACCTTCAGATTGAAAGTAGAGATGGAGAACCACCTAACAGGCTCCTGGTTGCCAAAAGAGAGCTGGAGTAGCCAGTCTTAAAACAGACAATGTAGATTTTAAAATAAAGTCTGTCACAAGAGATTAAGAAGGGCATTAGATCATTATTAAGGGGTTTATCTACCTAGGAGATCTAACAGTTGTAAACATTTATGCCCCAATGTGAAATAACCCAAATTTATAAATCAATTAATGACAAATATATAGGAAATCATTGACAATAATATGATAATAGTAGGGGACTTCAACACCCAAATTACAGCAATGCACAGATCATGTGAGTGGAAAATCAATGTAGAAGCAAAGGCTTTGAATGACACACTGGACTGGGTGTACTTAACAGATATATTCAGAACATTTCATCCTAAAGCAGCACAATACATATTCTTCTCCAGTGCACGTAGAACATTCTCCAGAATAGATCACATACTGGGACACAAATCAGCCCTTAATAAGTACAAAAGGACTGAGATCACACCTTGCATATTTTCAGACCACAACACAGTGAAACACGAAATCTCAAGAAAAAATTTGGACAGACAACAAATACTTGGAGACTAAAGAACATCCTACTAACAAATGAATAGGTTAACCAAGAAGTTAAAGTGGTACATAAAAAGTATATGGGCCAATGAAAATGATAATACCACAGACAAAAACCTCTGGGACACAACCAAGGCAGTCATAAGAGGGAAGTGTGTTGTAATTCACAGCTTCCTAAAGAAGGAAGAAAGGTCATAGATACACAACCTAACTTTACACTTAAAAGAGCTGGGAAAAGAAGAGCAAACCAGCAGAGGCCAGGAAATAATAAATATTAGAGCAGAAATCAATTCTGTTGAAATTGGAAAAAAAAGGAAACAGTAGAACAGATCAATGAAACCAGGAGCTGGTTCTTTGGAAGAATTAATAAAATTGATAAACCTTTAACAAGTTTGATCAAAAAAGAAAAAGGATAGGGCCCAAATAAATCAAATCAAGAATGAAAGAGGGGAAATCATAGCCAATGCTGCAGAAATACAAACAATATTAAGACAATATTATGAACAATTATATGCCAATAAATTGGGCGATCTGGAAGAAACGGACAAATTCCTAGAGACATATAAACTACAAAAACTGAAATAGGAAGAAATAGAAGATTTGAACAGGCCCATAACCAGTAAAGAAATTGAATCAAAAATCTCCCCAGAACCAGAGTCCAGGGCTGGATGGCTTTCCAGGGGAATTCTACCAAACACTGAAAGAAGAGTTAACACCTATTCTGTTCGAAAAAATAGAAAAGGAAGGAAAAGTTCCAAACACATTCTATGAGGCCAGCATTACCTTGATTCCAAAACCAGACAAACACCCCACTAAAAAGAACTACAGACCAATTTCCCTGATGAACATGGACGTAAAAGCTCTCAACAAGATCCTAGCCAACACTAAAAGAATTATTCACCACGATCAAGTGGGATTTATACCTGGGATGCAAGACTGACTCAATTTCCATAAACCAATCAATGTGATACATCTTGCTTAGAAAAGAAAGGAGAAGAACCACATCAACCTGTCAATAGATGTGGACAAAGCATTTGACAAAATTCAGCATCCTTTCTTGATAAAACGCCTCAAAGAGTAGTGATAAAAGGATCATACCTCAAGATCATAAAATCTATATACGAGAGATCCACCACTAATATCATCCTTGGTGGGGAAAAAACTGAGAGCTTTCCCACAAGGTCACAAAAACGACTGGGATGTCCACTCTCTCCACTGTTATTCAACATAGTATTGAAAGTCCTAGCCTCAGTATTCACACAACACAAAGGAATAAAATGCATCCAATTGGCAAATAGGAAGTCAAACTTTCACTCTTTGCAGACGACATGATACACTATATGGAAAACCCAAAGGTTCCGCCAAAAAGCTGCCAGAACTGATCCGTGAATTCAGCAATGTCGCAGGATATAAATTCAATGCACAAAATCGGATGCATTTCTATATACCAATAATGAAGCAACAGAAAGATACATCAAGGAATCGATCCCATTGGCAATTGCACCAAGAACCATAAGACACCTAGGAATAAACCTAAACAAAGAGGTGAGAAATCTATACACTGAAAACAATAGGAAGCTACTGAAAGAAATGGAAGAAGACACACAACAAGATGGAAAAATATTCCCTGGTCATGGATTAGAAGAACAAATATTGCTAAAATGTCAATACTACACAAGGAAATCTACGTATGTAATGCAATCCCTATGAAAATAAGACCAGCATGCTTCACAGAGCTAGAACAAACAATCCTAAAGTTTGTGTTGAACCAGAAAATACCCTGAAGAGCCAAAGCAATCCTGAAAAAGAAAACCGAAGCTAGAGCATCACATTCTGGACTTCAAGGTGGATTCCAAGGCTGTAATCATCAGGACAGTATGGTACTGCCACAAAAACAGACACTTAGATCAAGGGAACAGAATATAGAGCCCAGAAATGGACCCACAAACATATGGGCAACTAATCTTTCACAAAGCAGGAAAGAAAATCGAATGGAATAGACACTCTTCAGCAAATGGTATTGGGAAAACTGGACAGCGACATGCCGAAGAATGAACCTGGAACACTTTCTTACACCAGACACACAAATAAACTCAAAATGGATGAAAGACCTAAGTGTAAGGCAGGAAGTTCTCAAAATCCTAGAAGAGAAAACAGGCAAAAACCTCTTTGACCTCAGCTGCAGCAACTTCTTGCTCAACATGTCTCTGGATGCAAGGGAAGAAAGCAAAAATGAACTAATGGGACCTCATCAAGATAAAAAGCTTTTGTGTGGCAAAAGAAACAATCAGCAAAACAAAAGGCAAATGATGGAATGGGAGAAGATGTGTTCAAATTACATATCAGATAAAGGGTTCGTATCCAAAGCCTATAAAGAATTTGTCAAACTCAACACCTGAGAAAGAAATAATCCAGTGAGGAAATGGACAGAAGACCTGAACAGACACTTTTCAAAAGAAGACATCCAGATGGCTGACAGACACATGGAAACATGCTCAACATCACTCATCACCAGGGAAATACGAATCTAAACCACAGGGAGATACCACCTCACAGCTGTCAGAATGGCACACATTAGCAACTCAGGCAACCATAGATGTTGGCGAGGATGCGGAGGAAGGGGAACCCTTTTGCACTCCTGGTGGCAATGTAAGCTGGTGCAGCCACTCTGGAAGACAGTATGGAGGTTCCTCAAAAAATTAACAATAGAACTACCCTATGAGCCAGCAATTGCACAACTACATATTTATCCAAAGGATACAGGTATGCTGTTTTGAAGGGACACGTGCACTCCATTGTTTATAGCAGCGCTATTGACAAAAGCCAAAGTATGGAAAGAGACCAAATGTCCACAGATGAATGGATAAAGAGGATGTGGTATACACACACACACACACACACACACACACACAGACACACACACACACACTGGAGTATTACTCGGCAATCAAAAAGAATGAAATCTTGCCATTTGCATCAATGTGGATGGAACTAGAGTATTCTGCTGAGGGAAATTAGTCAGTCAGAGAAGACAAATATCATATGACTTCACTCATATGTGGAATTTAAGATACAAAACAGACGACCATTGGGCAAAGGAAGTGAAAATAGTGTAAAAACAGGGAAGGGGACAATGCATGAAACTCTTAAATGTAGAGAACAAATTGATGCATGCTTGAGGGGTTGTGAGTGGGTGGGTGGATAAATGGGCAACGGACATTGAGGAAGACACTTGTTGGGATGAGCCCTGGATGTCAGATGTAGGGGATGAGTCACTGGATTCTACCCCTGAAATTATTAGTGAACAATATGCTCACTAACTTGCATGTAAATTAAAAAAAATGATGTGGTACATACATGCAGTAACACTTAGCCTTATTATGAATGAAATCTGGCCATTTGCAACAACGCGGATGGACTTAGAGTGCCCATAAGCTAAATAAATCAGACAGAGGAAGTCAAATAGCGTGTGATTTCACTCATATGTGGAGTTTAAGAAATAAGGCAAATGAGCAAAGAAAGGAGGAAGAGAAAAAACACCCAGACTCTAAAATACAGAGAATAAAATGCTGGTTGCCGAAGGGAGGTGGGCAGCTGGGTGAAATATTAAAGGAGATCAAGGGAGAGAAGATACTCCAGAGGTAGCCAGTCTGTGACACTTGTGATGAGCACTGAGTAATGTGTAGAATTGCTCAATAACAAAAGTGCCTTTCATTGTTTATAACTTGATTTAAAAATAAAAACTACTTAAAAACATCTTCATTTCCATATTTTTTCTCTTCTCTTTACCTGCTGGCTTACTGACTTCAAAATATATAGAAATTGTAGGAATTTTAATGAGTAGTTTCATTGTAATTTTATGTTTTATGAGTATCATTAAGATTTATAATATTTTATCTAAGAGTGACATTTTCTAGAATGAGAAAAAGGGAGAAGTTTAAAACCTTGCTTAAAGCGACAGAGACAAAAATAGTGAAGCTAGAATTCAATTTCATCACATGTGGTTCAACCTGTACATGGGCTCCGAGTTTTGTGTGGGGTTAGAAAAGATTTGGCTTAAAGAGCAGAGCATTTGGGAACTTTCAGTGATCTATACCTGCTTGCTTTTTCCGTAGGGCAGGGACAGGAGTGGAGCACTTGGTAACTGAAATGAGAGGTGTCCCTTAGGACAGACTGGTAGGGGAGAAGGGCTCTGAGGACAGAATCTGCCCATTGATGGCCTTGTTCAGGAATCCTTGGCACTGAGGTTGCTGTGGTCAAGGATTGACTGAGTTTATCCCTTGGGGTTGGGTGGGAAGGGCAGAGTCCTTGTCCCTCCAAAGGCTCAGCATTTGTGAACGTGTATGAAATCTCTATAAATATCTGATGGAGGAGGAAGAAATGTTAACTCATGTGTTCTTCCAGGGTTTTTTTTTGGGGGGGTGGGTTACATAGCTGCTTTTAGAGATGTTCCTATGATAGAATAGTGGTGATGTTTCATTTTAATTCTTGAAAGTTCTAAGAATAGAAGTGAGAAATATTCTGCTGATATTACAGCTCTAACTCAGGCCTTCTAGGAAAGACTGGCTATCCGTGGAGTATCTCCTCTCCCCACAGACCCTGCACTGGAAAGCTGAGTAAATCTATTAGATGTACGGTTTACATGTTGCACACTTAGTGCACATGATTCATCAACGTAAATCCGAATTGCGAGAGCACATCTAGGAGCTCTCTCTTGGATCTCATCTCCTTTACGAGCAATAAGGTAAGTTTTCAAACCCAAGTAATCTATGTTCTTTTCCTTGCCTCCCTCGCAGGACTGGGTTTTAGGGAAGTTGCCATGATATAATTCTGTCTCCTGAGACGCTTGAAGCTACGGGAACATATTTGTCTTAGTGACGAGAGGATCTGAATGTGTCAGGGCTCCCAGTTTTCACTGATCTCTGCTTGAGGCAGCACAGTCAGGAAAAATTCTTGTCAAAAGGGTGGGAGGTATATTTGAGGGGGCAGAGGTATAGTATCCTATACATATGGGTTTCTTTTTCTTTTAATGGATTAAATAAGCAGCTGATCCTCAGGAAGCAATGGAAAGTGGAAGTTTATCAGACCAAGGTCATTTAGCCACTAGGAAATACTGAAAATGTAGTGAATAATATGGTTGGAACATATTCATGAGGGACAGCGAGTGTCAGGCATGGCTGGAACACACACGAGCAGAAGCCTTGGGAGGAAAGGTGGTAAGCAAGACTATGGCACAGCGTTTGAGGACTTTGAAAGTCATGGTGAGTATTTCAGCCTTTGCACTTGAAAACCACAGCAACCCTTTAATCATAAGTTAAGATTCATCATATTTTTAGAATGCCCACTTTTCCTTTTGAAGTTGTAGCTAGGAGGTAAAAAGAGGGAGAGGATAGAGAGGGAGGAGAAGAGGGAATTTCTGAAATTGTGTCCTTTCTTTCTGTATAGAAACATAGAGGGTCCACTTAAAGAATTGTAGGATTGACCATTTGTAAGACTGACATTTATGAGATACCAGCCTGATTTTGCAGTATGTATGAGCTAATAATACGGTGAAAACTCACATAGTTATCTCCCTCAATGTGAGTGAGACATTCACAAATTTCACAAAATGGTGTGAGACATTTATTTAGAATTAGTGAGGATTAGACATTGTGTGAAAGGAATTTTTGTCTCATGTTTTGAGAATCTAAACTGATCCTGTTTTTAGATCAGTGAAAATACTCTGTATGCTATTACGATGATGGATGTCTGTTACTAATATTTACTGAAACCATAGAATGTACCACAACCAAGAGTCAGCCTTGGGGTAAATGTTGGACTCTGGGTGATGAGGATGTGTCACGGTAGGCTCATCAGTTCTGGGAAATGTACCGTTCTGGCGGGCGATGTTGATAATGGCAGGGGTGATATCTGTGTGGGGGCTAGGGACCTTATGGGGAACTCTGTACTTGTGTCTTGGTGTTGCTGTGAATGTGGCACTGCTCTAAAAAAATTAAGTCTTAGCAACGCGAACAAACTAAAAAGCAACAACGACCAAAAGATCTTATTAAAGCTGAGAGGAGGTGTGTGATTTTGCTGCCTCCTCCCCACCCCCCACAGAGAGAGCTGAGAGGGAGCCCATCTCTCCTCCTCTGAGAGGGGAAGGGACAGGTCTGGAGTCCACATTGAATCATACTCGGGATGCCTGCTGGGCCAGTCTTCATTCTGTTGGGGCCACAGTGGATCCATCTGTATGCTGCCCATTGAGTTTCTAAGTGCAGGGAATTCAAAGATGGATGTCTTCAGGGCAACCCTGACATCTTGAAGGGAGCAGGCACCTCATTCCAGATAAGCCCAAATCCAACTAGACTAAATTTAGAAAAAAACAGATGATTAAATTTTGATAAACAACTGAATGATTTTGTTCTTCTGTGCTGAATAAATCTTAATAAAATCAGCTCTCATATCTTGTATATCTTCAAATTTCATACCTGACTGCAAAAATATGTTCAGATTTCATAACGTGGCTTCCATGGCCTTTGGCAGAGATGAAACCTTACTTTTCCAAGTTTTTCTACTGTGACACTAGAATCTGTCTAAACCAGCGATTTCATATTGATCTTCTCTATTTGTCCCATCATCCCCATTAAAACGTTGGTTGGTTTCTTTCATGTCAATGCTCTCACCCCTCTGATTTTCATATCTTTGCATCACAAACTCTTTACCACCAAGGGCCTATTATATTTCTACTTTCCTCTCCTCATATACAGAACCTGTTATGTACTTTGTATTTTATTATTTATTTATTATATATTTATTTATTCATTTATTTATTTAATATTTATTCATTATTGAAAGACAGAGAGAGACAGAGTGCTAATGGGAAGGGGCAGAGAGAGAGGGAGACACAGAATTTGAAGCAGGTTCTAGGCTCTAAGCTGTCAGCCCAAAGCCCCATGCAGGGCTCTAACTCACGGACTGCAAGATCATGACCTGAACCAAGCCATCTGCTCAACTGACTGAGCCACCCTGGCGCCCCTGTTTTTTAGTATTTATGAACGATATTTGGAGTTGCCATTCCCAGCTCCTGATCACCATGAACAAATTAGCAGGAACCACAGTGCCGAGATGATTTCAGACACTCGGGGAAGGAAATATGTGTGAAAAACAGTTGTGCAGATGTATTATGGGTAAATGAACAGGTAGATTAATATCCCGGTAATTTTAATAATCATAATGGAATGTTGATACTAGTAATCATAATGAAAGAGCCATTCCAATCGCAGTTACTAAATACTTGCGTCTCTTCTGCATCATACATACTGTATTTAGCCTTCACAGAAACCCTAAAAAGTAGATTATTTTAATCTTCATGTCTACAGAGGAAGAAAAAGTAGCACAGAGTTATGTAGGGACTTGTGAAATATGGCATCATACTGCGCAGTGGGTGGGGTATGAATCCTGGCGGTGTGGCTTTAGCCTGGATGCTCTGTCATTGTGCTAACCTACCTCTCTGCTCTGCTTTAGGGGATTTGCATCTTAGGGAACCTGGTTTAGAACTTGAATTTCTTCAATCAAATCTATAGTTCATCTCTTAACATAACCCTGAGTTTTTCACTGACCCATCTATCCTTTAGGAATTTTTACTCTTCTCTTTGCAGATGGTTTCTATTCTTCTCATACCAATCACATAGTCCCTTACATAATTAATGCTTTCATCTATGCATACCTTAAAACTCAAAAATCATTAAGAACCGGTGAGTATTTTGCCCATTCTTTGCAATAAGTCCAGATAATTGTGATTTGATATTTAAAATCAAAGATAATTATGGAATTCTGAGAGAAGGGAACAGGCAGTAGAATTTTAAAAGGTTTTGAAACAAACACTAAATTAGAATGGGAAATGGACAGCTTGTAATAAAAGAAAAGGAAAAAAAGTCATAGAAAAGGGAAAAAGTAAAATCATAATAGGGAAAGTAGCAGAGGCGGGGACTTACATAGTTCTCGCTTATTGTAAGCTGGATCTTTTTCTCATTTTATCTGCAGTGTAACCATGTTATGTGTAAAGTAGCTTTCCCCAGCTAGTAAAGAGTGGAGCTGGGATTTGACCCCAAGACATCTGACTGCAGCAACTGTGTTCTTGACCAAGAAATGTAGTTATTTTCTTGATGAATAGCCATCCCAGATAAAATATCAACATTGCAAAATATGAACTGACCAAAGATAAAAAATTTCGTAAAAGCAATATTTTCATTAAAAATGTAGTAACAATGGGGCGCCTGGGTGGCGCAGTCGGTTAAGTGTCCGACTTCAGCCAGGTCACGATCTCGCGGTCCGTGAGTTCCAGCCCCGCGTCAGGCTCTGGGCTGATGGCTCAGAGCCTGGAGCCTGTTTCCGATTCTGTGTCTCCCTCTCTCTCTGCCCCTCCCCCATTCATGCTCTGTCTCTCTCTGTCCCAAAAATAAATAAATGTTGAAAAAAAAATTTAAAAAAAAAAAAATAAATAAAAATGTAGTAACAATGTAAAATGTGGTTGGTGATAAAAATGTATGTGCATATAACAAAATACAATTGTTTTCTACATTTGAGAATAAGATCGTGTCATAAAATAACCTTTCTTGTTTGTTTGCATGTTCATCAGCTTTTTTGCAAAATCATCAACCTTGAAATATTGATCATATGTGTATATAGTAAAAGGATGTAGAGATACACACATATGTAAATATACTTAGAGAATGTTTCCTAAAAGACATTTCTAAAAGAAAACCAAAAGTAGTTATTTCCGGAGAGTAGGAGTATAAATTCAATAGTTTGGAGACAGCTTTAAATTTTATTTTATTCTTCTGTGTCTTTTGAATAACGAATGATAAACATGAATTATTTCATCATAAAATATAGTTAATAAATGGATGCAAAATGTTGGGAAACATTTTTAATAATTATCAACAGCAATGATAATCTCTAGCATTTGGGACAACAACATCATACTTTGGAAATTAAGTTGTTATCTATGTGACTCAAAATTGGAAACTATATAAATAACTCAAAGGACAAATGGTCAAAGAGATGCCACTTATGAAACTTCATACAATGTCACATAATTAAATTAACAGTTAAACTAATGCTAAGTATAATAACATGGGAAGAAGTGTTATAATAATTCAAGTCAAAATCAGGACACAAAATGACATAATATGATGATTTCAGTGACAAACTCAACAAGTTATGAACAAAAACTTGAAATAGAACAATCATAATATAGTATGTTGGAATTATGGGATATGTTTCAAGATGAAATTTTTAGAAGTATCCTAGTGACTTCAGGGTAAAATGAACATAACTGAGTAACAATACTATTTAGAATATAGGCATCATTAGGAATTTTATAGCATGTTCAATTCATAGGCAGAGATGCCCAATATTCTGAGTTTAGTCCCACAGTACAGTCAAGAGGGTAAACAGTTTCCCTCAATTATGTCAACCTCAAAGGTGTCCTGATATTTGTTATATAATAGCATCAGTGAAACTGACATTGGACAACGGAGGTTAAGTAAAAGATTGTCAAAACATATTTTGTAAAGCATATTTCATCCAACATACTGATGGAGTCAGAGATAAAGGGGTCAGGGACCCAAAAATGAATAAAATGAACTGCGAATACTTTCTTCCAGAGGGATTTTCCAACAAGTTAATTATAGTGGAATAGTGTTTTCCAGATGTCAAAGCACATAGACAAAATGCATAACACATGAGATATATGTGTGTATCTGTGTGCCTAAACAATCTTTTAATTCTTAGGGAAAATCAGGATCAGGTAAGGCAAATATTTGCACTGTATTTTTCATATGAAGGCTAAATTTTGAGACAGTTAAGTCACTTGCTGAAGGAGAATTGAAGTTCTGATGCTTTCAATCTTAGTAGGAATCATGATTTTTAAAGGACATTTAATTTTACCTCCCCAAATGCAAAGGCTTTGATCCAAGGGAGTTAGTTTCTAAATCAACAGATAGATCTGGGAGAGGCTTGGGCATCTGCAGATTAACCAAGAGTCATAGAAGTTTCAAGGCAGTCAGAGGTAACATAACATGGAGCAAAAGCAAGGCATTCAGAGTTCAGCCCAGTGATCTTCCCGAGCTGTCACTTCTTTCCTTCTCTTTGCAGATTCAGCCCTTGTCCTCAACTGCACCTTACTTTCAGCCAGTAGAATTGCGATGAATAGCAGTGTGACTGAATTCATTCTCCTTGGGTTGACTCGGGATGCAGGAAAGCAGAAGGCAGTATTTGGTGTCTTCTTGATTCTTTACCTTTCGACACTGTCGGGGAACTTTCTCATTGTAGTGACTATTAAAATAAGCAAGACCCTTGGGAGTCCCATGTACTTCTTCCTGTTCTATCTGTCTTTTGCTGACGCCTGCTTCTCTACAACCACAGCCCCCAGATTGATTGTGGATGCCCTTACTCAGAAGAAGACCATTTCCTACAATGAGTGCATGACTCAAGTCTTTGCAGCCCATTTCTTTGGGTGCATGGAAATCTTGGTGCTCATCCTCATGGCTTTTGATCGCTATGTAGCCATTTGTAAGCCCTTGCGATACACTACCATCATGAGCCGGCACGTGTGCAGCGTTTTGGTGATTCTAGCCTGGGTGGGATCTTGTATCCACTCTTCGGCACAAATTTTCCTGGCTTTGAGATTGCCTTTCTGTGGCCCTAACGTGATTGATCACTATTTCTGTGACTTGCAGCCCTTGTTGAAACTTGCCTGCATGGACACTTATGTGATAAATTTGCTAGTTGTTTCCAACAGTGGGGCCATATGCACGGTGAGTTTCATAATCCTGCTTATCTCCTATGTAGTCATCTTGTACTCTCTGCGTAACCACAGTGCTGAAGGAAGGCGAAAAGCCCTTTCCACCTGCACCTCCCACTTTATTGTGGTTGTCTTATTTTTTGGTCCATGCATATTCATGTATACACGCCCCCCAACCACATTTCCAATAGACAAAATGGTGGCTGTGTTTTATACAATTGGGACGCCCCTGCTCAACCCTCTGATCTATACCCTGAGGAATGTTGAAGTGAAAAATGCCATGAAAAAGTTATGGTGTAGCAAAGCATGACTTCTTTTGATACAGGGTATTCAGGGATTCGAATGTATTTTTCCTTAACATCTGGTTTCTTTCATGTGCAGGAAAGATGAAATATTCTCATTGTGGGAAAAATCCATTGAAATGTTTAATTTCACTAATATTTTATATATTTAATTGACTTATTATAAATAAGTATGAATAAATGCACATCCCTTTTTCAGAGAGGATGGCATTAGAATAGGATTACTTGAAATCCATAAACATTGTGAGCCACCTGTGCTAACAGTTGAATTCTTTTGACAGCTGGCCATATTCATATGATAATTTATCTTCCTGTACAATTTGTCTTCAGAAAATAATATACTCACTATTGACAGAATGATTGTGTGTGTGTGTGTATGTGTGTGCACACACTAATCCTTTACAGATTTTATTCTAGTCCTTAAGATCTTGGATGTAGAGGTAATCCCTATGGAACCAGAGCTTAGAAATGAAGGTTGTGGTCTCGAGTTGGAGATGTTCTGAGAAAATTCTGTCGTGGAATCTGTGCCTCAGCTTGACTCACTGGGACATGAATGGACCCTCAAACTCCATGAAAAGCTGGAAACCTCAGTGAAAACCTGGACTGTCACAGGAAAACACTGTCAATGTTTGGTGAATGGTGGGAGAAGGAGAGTTTTACACTTGGCAGTGATGGGCGGTATCAGCCAGGAACTGCTTTTTGGCAGGGTCCTTCTCTTTCATCTTCACAGATCAGGGTCAGTGAGGGGGTTTGGCAGCAGGAATATGCAGAAGATTAAGGGGTAGAATCATGGCTAGAAAACAATGTACGGTGTAGAGCAAGCAAAGGTGAAAGGAAAGTGGTAACTGTATCCAGGTGGGAGAGAAGAAGCTTTGCCTTTTTATATTGGGGAATACTCATTGGGTATCTGAACGTTTGCAGGGAAAAAAAAATGCAGTTCCTGGGTATCTCTATAAAATTGACCTAGATTAGCTTGACTTCCTTGGCTGTTACATTTATTTGCACATCGGGAGAACCCTTTATTTATTTATTTATTTATTTATTTATTTATTTATTTAGGTTCCTAATACTATCTGAAAATTCAAATTTCCTATTCCTCGGGAGAACCCAGGATTGAAGGTGCTTTTCAATTTTGGACTTCTGGTTTTGTAGGAGAATGTTTAAATACATATTTTGATTTTTGAAGTTAACCTAATTGATATGTGTAGTAAACACCCTACCACCATAACCACCACCACGCCCGCTACCACCACATCATAATCTCATAATTAAGTACCGTCATGTGATGCTGTTTCAGTGTCTGAACTTATAATTCCCACCAAATTGGCACCAAGAAGAATTACTTTAAGTGATACAGGCTAATGAGAAAAGAATCCAATGAACTTCCCAATTATGAGAACATTTCTACCAACTGAAGACCAAATGTTATCATGTCCCATCTAAGATGCCCAAGACTCCTACATACAAAGAGGTGGCAGAATAAATAGTTAAGTCCTAAGGAAGACATTTGTCCAAGCTCTCAGTGCCTTATTTATAAGAGGAAATTATGTTTTATGTTCTAAGTGAAGACTCCCGATCTTCCTAGTTTTGTGCCTTGCAGTTTCATTTCTGAAGCATTTGAATCTGGTCGTGTGAAGGTTATATTTAGAATAATTGCAGAAATTTTCTTGTCATGCTTAGTTCATTTGGATGCCATATTCCCTTAGATGTTAAATAAAGTCTCAGTTGGAAGGGGTGGGAGAACTTGCAGGGAACTGAAAGATCTTACTTGACCTGGTACCTTAACAAACTGCCTCACTGTCTCTTCTTCTAGTAAACGGTGAAAGCTTTTTATTTGCCTTCCTTGGGGGGGGGGGGGGCTTTTGGTAGGCTCTCTAATTTTAGCGTCCTTGATGTGGAAAGATTTCTATTTCTTATCATCACTGATGATCCCTTGTTAGCCCTTAGAAAGCCAGTGGTTACCTTCCAAATTCTGTATGCTTTCTGGTGAACTCTTTTGGGTTGGTCCCTAAAAGATCTCTTTATGGCTTCTCTGTGGCAGTTTGTGGGGAAATGTCCAGGCATCTCTGTTCTCAAAGTGTTCTATTAATGAAGAAACATTTCTAACATAGACTGATGTCAACCAGTCACCCTCGTCTGATACCAACCAGTCTCTCTTCCTTGCTTGACTTTTCTTATCTAAGTCTGCTGAGTGCACCCATATAGAGGGTCCCATGGTAGGTTCTCAGAGTAACGCTCCTGCATGCACACACACACACACACACACACACACACACACACACACACCCCTGGCGTGAGGGACAGACATACCTCTACAGTGAATTCTCTAAAGCTGTTTTCACAAATTACTCAGCCACCTTATAACCTGACCACGTTTATATCCTTTATCTAGTTGTAGGATACTTCTGTTGATCATTTCCTTGGTTTGGAAGTAGGCATAAGATGATTTAGGCACAAGTTCACATCCATTGTGTCTATTCAACATTTCAGTTTTAACACCTTGCTACATAAGAAAGGTTACATTATAAACAATTTGTATGACCACTGGACCTGAAGAGAATTTATTTTCTTATGGAAAGTGATGGTAGACAACACTGGAGGGGCAAAGGTGGTGGAGCAGCAGGGTATTTTTTTTTTTCTTTCTCTCTTCCCTGAAATACAGTTAGATCATCACCAAACCATCTTGCACACCTAGGAAACAGATTTGAGGATTAACACAACAATTTGCAACTTTAGCCACAGAATTCAGCAGGTACATGATGCAGAGAGGTGAACTGGGTGAGAGAGAAGCTGTGGATAGTAGGGAGCTGTTTTTGCTTTTGGACAGAGGACAGAGACAGGGCGAGTGTACAGGAAATGCACTCCCCCTAAAAGCAGCTGATGAGGAAGACAAAGAGTGGAAACACCCACAAGGACTGATCAAGAAAGGGAGAAAGAGAACTTAGAAAGAAAGGGTTTAATTACCATTTACAAACTGGGGTTTTATCAAGAAAGGATGCTGAACTTTGTCAAATGGTTTCTCCATATCTATTGACAGGGTCACGTGGTTCTTCTCCTTTCTCTTACTAATGTGATGTATCACATTGATGATTTGTTGAAATTGAGTCATCCTTGCATCCCAGCTATAAATCCCACTTGATCGTGGTGAATAGTTCTTTTAGTGTATTGTTGGATCAGGGTGGGTAGGATCTTGTTGAGAGATTTTGCATCCATGTTCATCAGGGAAATTGGTCTGTAGTTCTCCTTTTTAGTTCTCCATTTAGTTCTCCATTTCAAGGTAAACGCTGGCCTCATAGAATGTGTTTGGAACTTTTCCATCCATTTCTACTTTTTGGAACAGCTTGAAAAGGATAGGCATTAACTCTACTTTCAGTGTTTGGTAGAATTCCCCAGGAAAGCCATCCAGCCCTGGACTCTGGTTTTGGGGAGATTTTTGATTACAGATTCAGTTTCTTTACTGGCTATGGGCTGCTCAAATTTTCTATTTCTTCCTATTTCAGTTTTTGTAGTTTATATGTCTCTAGGAATTTGTCCATTACTTCCAGATTGCCCAACTTATTGGCATATAATTACTCATAATACTGTCTTAATATTGTTTGTATTTCTGTAGTGTTGGTTGTGATCTCTCCTCTTTCATTCTCCATTTGATTTATTTAGGTCCTTTCCTTTTCTTCTTGATCAAACTTGTTAGAGGTTTATCAATTTTATTAATTCTTTCAAAGAACCAACTCCTGGTTTCATTGATCTGTTCTTTTTTTTTTCATTTTGATACAATTGATTTCCACTCTAACATTTATTATTTCCTAATGCTGATTTGGGGTTTTATTTGCTGTTCTTTTCCAGACTCTTTTAAATATAATGCTAGGTTGTTTTTCTGGGACTTTTCTTCTTTTTTAGGACGGAATGCATTGTTAGACAGTACCCTCTTATGACTGCCTTGGCTCTGAGCAGATTTTTTGCTGTGGTGTTATCATTTTCTTTGGCCCATATACCTTTTATGTACCTCTTTAACTTCTTGGTTCACCTATTCATTCTCTAGTAGGGTGCTCTTTAGTATCCATGTATTTGTTGTCTTTCCAAACTTTTCCTTGTGGTTGAATTTGAGTTTCACAGTGTTGTGGTCTGAAAATATACAAGGTATGATCTGTATCTTTTTGTACTTATTCAGGGCTGATCTGTGTCCCAGTATGCGATATTTTCTGGAGAATGTTCCACGTGCACTGGAGAAGAATATGTATTGTGCTGCCTTAGAATAGATTGTTCTGAATATATCTGTTAAGTACATCCAGTCCAGTATGTCATTCAAAGGCTTTGTTTCTTTGTTGATTTTCCACTCAAATGATCTGTTGTTTGTTGTAATTTGGGTGTTGAAGTCCCCTACTATTATCGTATTATTGCCAATGAGTTCCTTTATATTTGTGACTAATTGATTTGTAAATTTGTGGTATCAAAACTTGGGGACATAAATGTTTACAATTGTTAAATCTCCTTGGCGGATAGACACCTTAGTTATGATCTAATGCCCCTCTTCATCTCTTGTTACACTCTTTATTTTAAAATCTAGATTTTCTGATATAAGACTGGCTACTCCAGCTTTCCTTTGGCAACCATTAGCATGATAGATAGTTCTCTATTCCTAACTTTCAATCTGAAGGTGTCTTAAGTCTAAAATTAATATCTTGTAATCAGCATATAGATGGATCTTGTTTTTTTTTTTATCCATTCTTTTACCCTATGTCTTTGATTGCAGCATTTAGTCCGTTGACATTTAGAGTGAGTACTGAACAATATGAACTTATTGCCATTGTGTTGTCTGTGGAGTTGGAGTTTCTGGTGGTATTGTCTGGTCCTTTCTAGTCTTTGTTGCTTTTGATCTTTTTTGTTTTGTTTTTTCTTTTCTCCTCTAAGAGAGTTCCCTTAAAATTTCTTGCAGGGCTGGTTTAGTGTTCACTAACTCCATCAGTTTTGTTGGTCTGGGAAACTTTTTATCTCTCCTTCTGTTTTCAATGGCAACCTTGCTGGGTAACGAATTCTTGGCTGCATATTTTCTGCATGTTGAACGTATTTTGCCACTCTTTTCTTGCCTGCCAAGTTTCTGCGGATAGGTGTGCTGCAAACCTGATCTCTCTTCCCTTGTAGGTTAAGGACTTTTTTTTTTCCCTTACTGCTTTCATGGTTCTTTCCTTGCATGAGTATTTTGTGAACTTGACTATGATATGCCTTTTTGATGCCCGGTTTTTGTTGAATCTAATGGGAGTTTTCTGGGCTTCGTGGATTTTGAGGTCTACTTTTCCACTATTATTTGCTCCCATGACCCTTCTACCCCTTTTCCCTCTCTTTGTCTTCTGGGACCCATATGATTTGGATGTTATTCCTTTTTAATGAGTCACTGAGTTCTCTCATTCTTATGTCGTGCTCTTTTGCCTTAGTTTTCCTCTTTTTTTCTGCTTCATTATTCTCTATAATTTTGTCCTCTGTATCATGAATTTGCTGCTCTGCTTCATCCATCCCTGCCACCATAGCACCATTCGAGATTGAATGTCAGTAATAGCATTTTTATTTTTATTTTTAGTTTTTAAAAATTTTTTTTCAATGTTTCTTTATTTTTGGGACAGAGAGAGACAGAGCATGAACGGGGGAGGGTCAGAGGGAGAGGGAGACACAGAATCGGAAACAGGCTCCAGGCTCTGAGCCATCAGCCCAGAGCCTGACGCGGGGCTCAAACTCACGGACCGTGAGATTGTGACCTGGCTGAAGTCGGACGCTCAACCAACTGCGCCACCCAGGCGCCCCAATAATAGCATTTTTAATTTCACCTTGACTCTAGTTTACTTCTTTTATTGCCACAAACGGGATTCTTCATGTTTTTTGTTTTTTATTTTACCCTGGGTAGTATTCTTACAATTGTGATTCTAAATTCGTGTTCTGTCATCTTGCTTGTAACTGTGTTGATTAAGTCCCTGGTTGCCATGTCTTCCTTTTCTTTCTTTTGGGGTGAATTCCTTCATTTAATCATTTTGAAGGAAGAAAAAGAATTAACAAAATAAAGTAAATAAATAAAAATTAAAAAATTAAAATCAACACAAAAAGAATCAAATGAAGGATGCTAGTCACAGGTGTGTTCTGGATGTTTGTTGAAAAGAGTTTCATAGCATAGAGAAAAAAAGGAAAGAAAAATAGTGAAAAAAAGGCAAACAGTTGAAAATTTAAAATAATGAATACAATAACATAGAATAAAAAGAAATGAGGAAAGTGAAATAGATGTAAAAGTTTACAAAAATGTGAAAAATACAGTAGAAAAAACTGAAGAAAAATCTTTTCATAAAAATCGGAATAAGTATCATTTTTTTCTCTTTCTGTCTTCACAAAAAAGAAAAGAAAATAAAATTAAATACAGAGAACAAATAGATGGGAGCTGGAGGGGTTGTGAGTTGGTGGATGAATAAATGGCAAAGGACCTTGAGGAAAACACTTGTTGGGATGAACACTGGATGCAAGATGTAGGGGATGAATCACTGGATTCTACTCCTGAAATTATTAGTGAACTATATGCTGACTAACTTGCATGTAAATTAAAAAATATAATGTGGTACATACAATTCAGTCATAGCATTAAAATGAATGAAATCTTACCATTTGCAACAACATGGATGGACTTAGAGTGTCCATAAGCTAAATAACTCAGACAGAGGAAGTCAAATAGCACATGATTTCACTCATATGTGGATTTAAGAAATAAGGCAACCGAACACAGAAAGAAAAAAGAAACACCCCAGACTCTACAATACAGAGTAGAAAATGCTGGTTGCCAAAGGGAGGTGGGTAGCTGGGTGAACTAGTAAAGGAGATCAAGAGGAGAGAAGATACTCCAGAGGTAGCCAGTCTGTGACACTTGTGATGAGCACTGAGTAATGTGTAGAATTGCTCAATAACAAAAGTGCATTTCATTGTTAAGTATAACTTGAATTGATTTAAAAATTTAAAAATATTTAAAAATGTCTTAATTTCCATATTTTTTCTCTTCTCTCTTTACCTACTGACTCAACTGACTTCAAAATATTTAAAATTTTTAGTGAGTAGGTTTCATTGTAATTTTATATTTTATGAGTCTCATTAAGATTTATTGTATTGTATCTAAGAGTGCCATTTTCTAGAATGAGAAAGAGGGGTAAGTTTAGAAACTTGCTTAAAGTGACAGAGACACATATAGTGAAGCTAGAATTCAATTTCATCACATGTGGTTCAACCTGTACATGGGCTCCGAGTTTTGTGGGGTTAGAAAAGATTTGGCTTAAAGAGCAGAGCATTTGGGAACTTTCAGTGATTTATACCTGCTTGCTTTTTCCGTAGGGCAGGGACAGGACTGGAGCACTCGGTAACTGAAGTGAGATGTGTCCCTTAGGACAGACTGGAGGGGGAGAAGTGCTCTGAGGACATAATCTGCCCACTGACAGTCTTGTTCAGAATCCTTGGCACTGTGGTTTGCTGTGGTCAAGGATTGACTGAGCTTATCCCTTGGGGTTGGGTGGGAAGGGCAGAGTCCTTGTCCCTTCAAAGGCTCAGCATTTGTGAATGTCTATGAAATCTCTATAAATATCAGATGGAGGAGGAAGAAATGTTAATTCATGTGCTCTTCCAGGAGTTTTTTTTGGGGGGGGGGTTACAGAGCTGCTTTTAGAGATGTTCCTATCATAGAATAGTGGGGATGTTTCCTTTTTATTCTAGTAAGTTTTAAGAATAGAAGTGAGAAATTTTATGCTGATATTACAGCCCTAACTCAGGCCTTCTAGGAAAGACTGGCTATCTGTGGAGTATCTCCTCTCCCCACAGACCTTGCACTGGAAAGCTGAGTAAATCTATGGGATGTACGGTTTACATGTTGCACACTTACTGCACATGATTCATCTTCAAAGTAAATCTGAATTGCGAGAGCAAATCGAGGAGCTCTCTCTTGGATCTCATCTCCTTTTCAAGCGAAGGTAAGTTTTCAAACCCAAATAAACTATATTCTTTTCCTTGCCTCCCATGCAGGACTGGGTTTTAGGGCAGTTGCCATGATAGAATTCTGTCTCCTGAGACGCTTGAAGCTCCGGGAACATATTTGTCTTAGTGACGAGAGGATCTGAATATGTCAGGGCTCCCAGATTTCGCTGGTCTCTGCTTGATGTGTCACACTCTCAGGAGCAAATTTTTAAGAATATAATTTGTTGTCAAATAAAAATATGGAATGCTTCATGAATTTGCATGTGATCCTTGTGCAGGGGCATGCTATCTTTTCTGTGCGTTCCAATTTTAGGAATTGTGCTCTGAAAGTGAGCACACTTGGGACCAATTCCTTGGAAAGGGGTGGTTATATTCGAGGGGGCAGGGGTATAGTACCCTATATATGTGGGTTTCTTTTTCTTTTAATTGATTAAATAAGCATCTGACCCTCAATTTATTTATTTACTTATTTACGTATTTAATTTAAATGTTTGTTTATTTTTTTTGAGAGAGAGAGAGGAGAGAGAGAGAAAGAGATAATGAGTGAGGGAGAGAGGGAGAGAGAGAGAATCCTAAGCAGGCTGTCAGTGCAGAGCCCAATGCTGGGATTGATCCCATAAACCCCAAGATCATGACTTGAGCTTAAATCAAGAGTCTGACACATAACTGACTAAGCCACCCAGGCACCCCCTATACTTTTGAATTTCTTATGTATAAGGCTTAATGTTAGGAAAAAGGATTGGATTGTATACTGACCGTACACTGTCATTATGCATTGGCACTGTTGATAACATGATTCTATTATATACTGATGTTCTGCCAGTCGTGATACTAAAGTTGTCTGTCCAGACCCACTGTCACCCCTGCTTGCAGCTAAGAATTATATTCTCTTTCTGTTGTTGGGGTAAGGGGCATATATAGAGTGGAGGAATGAGAATCAAACTGTCTCATGAAATCTGAGACAAGTACTCTTTATCCCTAACAAGATTCTTTGCTCAGCCTTACACTGTGGGCTTAAATGATAAATGTGAAAATAAATAAATATAAATAAACAGAAACATAAATATAAATATAAATTCTGCTCTCTTTTTTAATCTCTCTTCAATTTGCATCCATTTGAGAGTCAGGATACATACTGGGCATGGCAGTGCTTTTCTTGTCTACTGGTTCATGGTTTCTGGCTTTATGCCGGCTCCACCCAAATGAAAGGAGTCTGATGCTTTGCTTGGCAGGGCTGGTGAGGTGTGGACTGTTTGAGAAGGCGAGATTTCCATGGAGCACAAAGGTTTGAGTTCTGGTACTGGTTTCTTTTTGACTGCTCTCTGCTAAACTGCTTCCCAGCTTAGTCTGAAGTGCACCGAATAAAACAATGTGAAATTCCCTTATGAGATTTAAAAATCAAATGAACAAAGAAATTAGAGGAAGAAAAAAGAAAGAAGGCTATAGTCAAGGGTTGCATGATCCAATAAATACACACACACACACATACACACACACACACACACACACACACACACACACATACATACATTTTAACAGTTGAAGGCCATTAGCGAGAAAGTTGTTTGGGAAAACCTGGAAGGCTCTGGTGAGGAGATGAACAGGGTACTCTGGACACAGGAAGCAATGGAAAGTGGAAGTTTATCAGACGAAGGTCATTTAGCTACTAAGAGATGTTGAAAATGTAGGGACTGAGATATTAAGGACATATTCAGGAGGGACAGCAAGTGTCAGGCATGGCTGGAACACACACAAGCAGAAGCCCTGGGAGGAAAGGTGGTAAGCAAGACTATGGCACAGCATTTGAGGACTTTGAAAGTCATGGTGGGTATTTCAGCCTTTGCACTTGAAAACCACAGCAACCCTTTAATCATAAGTTATGATTCATCATATTTTTAGAACGCCCACTTTTCAAGTGTAGCTAGGAAGTAAAAAGAGGGAGAGGATAGAGAGTGAGGAGAAGAGGGAATTTCTGAAATTGGGTCCTTTCTTTCTGTTTAGAAACATAGAGGGTCCACTTAAAGAACTGTAGGATTGACCATTTGTAATACTGACGTTCATGAGATACCAGTCCGATTTTGTACTATGTATGAGCTAATAATGCTCACGGTGAAAACTCACGTAGTTATCTCCTGTGACATGTTATTTTTCTTCAACAAAATGGTGTGAGACATTTTACTTAGAATTTGATGAGTATTAGACACTGTGTGAAAGGAGTTTTTATGTCCCATGTTTTGAGAATCTAAACTGATCCTGTTTTTAGATCAGTGAAAATACTCTGCATGATATTACGATGATGGATGTCTGTTACTATATGTACCGAAACCATAGAATGTACCACACCCAAGAGTCAGCCTTGGGGTAAACTTTGGACTCTGGGTGATGAGGATGTGTCACGGTAGGCTCATCAGTTCTGGCAAATGTGCCATTCTGGCAGGCGATGTTGGTAATGGCAGGGGTGATATTTGGGTGGGGGCTAGGGACCATATGGGGAATCTCTGTACCTGTGTGTTGGTGTTGCTGTGAATGTAACACTGCTCTAAAAAAATTAAGTCTTAGCAACGCGAACAAACTAAAAAGCAACAAGGACCAAAAAATCTTATTAAAGCTGAGAGGAGGCCTGTGATTTTGCTGCCTCCTCCCCACCCCCCACAGAGAGAGCTGAGAGGGAGCCATCTGCTCCTCCTCTGAGAGTGGAAGGGACAGGTCTGGAGTCACCATTGAATCATACTCGGGATGCCTGCTGGGTCAATCTTCATTCTGTTGGGGCCACAGTGGATCCACCTGTATGTTCTCCATTGAGTTTCCAAGTGCAGGGGATACAAAGATGGATGTCTTCAGGGCAACCCTGACATCTTGAAGGGAGCAGACACCTCGTTACAGGTAAGCCCAAATCCAACTGGACTATGTTTAGAAAACTAGATGACTAAATTTTGATAAACAGCTGAATGAGTTTGTCCTTCTGTGCTGAATAAATCTTAATAAAATCAGCTCTCATATCTTGTATATCTCCAAATCTCATACGTGACTGCAAAAATATGTTCAGATTTCATAACGTGGCTTCCATGGCCTTTGGCAGAGTCAAAACCTTACTTTTCCAAATTATTCTACTATGATACTAGAATCAGTCTAAACCAGAGGTTTCATATTGATCTTCTCTCTTTGTCCCATCACCCCCATTAAAACGTTGGTTGGTTTCTCTCATGTCAAATGCTCTCACCCCTCTGATTTTTGTATCTTTGGATCTCAAACTCTTTACAACCAAGGTTATATTTTATTTTCACTCTCATGTCATCATGGTTCACATATAGGGAAGCTGTTTGCATTTTGTATTTGTTTTTTACTATTTTTATTTATTTATTTTTAACATTTATTAATTTTTGACAGACAAAGAGAGACAGAGTGTGAATGGGGAAGAGGCAGAGAGAGAAGGGGACACAGAATTTGAGGCAGGCTCTATCTACGCTCCAAGCTGTCAGCACAGAGCCGGATGCGGGGCTGGAATTCACGGACTGCAAGATCATGACCTGAGCCAAAGTCAGCTGCTCAACCGACTGAGCCACCCAGGCGCCCCTGTTTTTTAGTATTTGTTAAGGATATTTGGAGTTGCCATTCCCAGCTCCTGATCACCATGAACAAATTACCAGGAACCACAGTGCCGAGATGATTTCAGACACTCGGGGAAGGAAATATGTGTGAAAAACAGTTGTGCAGATGTATTATGGGTAAATGAACAGGTAGATTAATATCCTGGTAATTTTAATAATCATAATGGAATGTTGATACTAGTAATCATAATGAAAGAGCCATTCCAATCGCAGTTACTAAATACTTGCGTCTCTTCTGCATCATACATACTGTATTTAGCCTTCACAGAAACCCTAAAAAGTAGATTATTTTAATCTTCATGTCTACAGAGGAAGAAAAAGTAGCACAGAGTTATGTAGGGACTTGTGAAATATGGCATCATACTGCGCAGTGGGTGGGGTATGAATCCTGGCGGTGTGGCTTCAGCCTGGATGCTCTGTCATTGTGCTAACCTACCTCTCTGCTCTGCTTTAGGGGATTTGCATCTTAGGGAACCTGGTTTAGAACTTGAATTTCTTCAATCAAATCTATAGTTCATCTCTTAACATAACCCTGAGTTTTTCACTGACCCATCTATCCTTTAGGAATTTTTACTCTTCTCTTTGCAGATGGTTTCTATTCTTCTCATACCAATCACATAGTCCCTTACATAATTAATGCTTTCATCTATGCATACCTTAAAACTCAAAAATCATTAAGAACCGGTGAGTATTTTGCCCATTCTTTGCAATAAGTCCAGATAATTGTGATTTGATATTTAAAATCAAAGATAATTATGGAATTCTGAGAGAAGGGAACAGGCAGTAGAATTTTAAAAGGTTTTGAAACAAACACTAAATTAGAATGGGAAATGGACAGCTTGTAATAAAAGAAAAGGAAAAAAAGTCATAGAAAAGGGAAAAAGTAAAATCATAATAGGGAAAGGAGCAGAGGCGGGGACTTACATAGTTCTCGCTTATTGTAAGCTGGATCTTTTTCTCATTTTATCTGCAGTGTAACCATGTTATGTGCAAAGTAGCTTTCCCCAGCTAGTAAAGAGTGGAGCTGGGATTTGACCCCAAGACATCTGACTGCAGCAACTGTGTTCTTGACCAAGAAATGTAGTTATTTTCTTGATGAATAGCCATCCCAGATAAAATATCAACATTGCAAAATATGAACTGACCAAAGATAAAAAATTTCGTAAAAGCAATATTTTCATTAAAAATGTAGTAACAATGTAAAATGTGGTTGGTGATAAAAATGTATGTGCATATAACAAAATACAATTGTTTTCTACTAACCAAATGAGAGAATAAGATCGTGTCATAAAATAACCTTCTTGTTTGTTTGCATGTTCATCAGCTTTTTTGCAAAATCATCAACCTTGAAATATTGATCATATGTGTATATAGTAAAAGGATGTAGAGATACACACATATGTAAATATACTTAGAGAATGTTTCCTAAAAGACATTTCTAAAAGAAAACCAAAAGTAGTTATTTCTGGAGAGTAGGAGTATAAATTCAATAGTTTGGAGACAGTTTTAAATATTCTTTTATTCTTCTGTGTCTTTTGAATAATGAATGATAAACATGAATTATTTCATCATAAAATATAGTTAATAAATGGACACAAAATGTTGAGAAACATTTTTAATAATTATCAACAGCATGATGATCCCTAGCATTTGGGACAACAACATCATACTTGGGAAATTACTTTAAGTTGTTATCTATGTGACTCAAAATTGGAAACTATATAAATAACTCAAAGGACAAATGGTCAAAGAGATGCCACTTACAAAACTTTATACAATGTCGTGTAATTAAATTAACAGTTAAACTAATGATAAGTATAATGACATGGGAGGAAGTGTTATAATAATTCAAGTCAAAATCAGGACACAAAATGATATTATATGGTGATTTCAGTGATAAACAACATGTTATGAACAAAAACTTGAAATAGAACAATCATAACATAGTATGTTGGAATTATGAGATACTTTTCAGATGAAATTTTTAGAAGTATCCTGGTGACTTCAGGATTAAATGAACATCTCTGAGTAACAACAGGCATAGTTTGGATTATAGGCACCATTAGGAATTTTATAGCATGTTGAATTCACAGGCAGAGATGCTCAATATTCTGAGTTTAGTCCCACAGTACAGTCAAGAGGGTAAACCGTTTTCCTCAATTATGTCAACTTCAAAGGTGTCCCGACATTTGTTATATAATTGCGTCAGTAAAACTGACATTGAACAAGGGAGGTTAGTAAAAGATTGTCAAAACAGATTTTTATAAAGCATATTTCATCCAACACACTGATGGAGTCAGAGATAAAGGGGTTAGGGACCCAAAAATTAGTGAACTGAACAGAGAATACTTTCTTCCAGAGGGATTTTCCAACAAGTTAATTATAGTGGAATAGTGTTTTCCAGATTTCAAAGCACATAGATAAAAAAATGTATAACACATGAGATACATGTGTGTATCTGTGTGCATATACAATCTTTTAATTCTTAAGGAAACTCAGGATCAGCAAAGGCAAATATTTGCACTCTGTTTTTCATATGAAAGCTACATTTTGAGATAGTTAAGGCACTTGCCAAAGGAGAAGTGAAATTCTGCAGTTTTCAATCTTGGTAGAAATCATAATTTTTTTTTTTAATTTTTTTAATGTTTATTTTTGAGACAGAGTGAGACAGAGCATGAACGGGGGAGGGTCAGAGAGAGGGAGACACAGAATCTGAAACAGGCTCCAGGCTCTGAGCTGTCAGCACAGAGCCTGATGCCGGGCTCGAACTCACGGACCGCGAGATCGTGACCTGAGCCGAAATCGGCCGCTTAACCGACTGAGCCACCCAGGTGCCCCGAAATCATAATTTTTAAAGGACATTTAATTTTATCTCCCCAGATGCGAAGGCTTTGTTGATCCAATTCAGTTAGCTTCTGAATCAACAGATAGATCTGGGAGAGGCTTGGGCATCTGCTGATTTACCAAGAGTCATAGGGGATTGAAGGCAGTTAGAGGTAACATAACATGGAGCAAAAGCAAGGCGTTCAAAGTTCAGCTCACCAATCTCCCCAAGCTGTCACTTCTTTTCTTCTCTTTGCAGATTCAGCCCTTGTCCTCAACTGCACTTTACTTTCAGCCAGTAGTATTATGATGAATAGCAGTGTGACTGAATTCATTCTTCTTGGGTTGACACAGGATCCAGGAAAGCAGAAGGCAGTATTTGGGGTCTTCTTGATTCTTTACCTTGCGACACTGTTGGGGAACTTTCTCATTGTAGTGACTATCGAAACAAGCAGGACCCTTGGGACTCCCATGTACTTCTTCCTATTCTATCTGTCTTTTGCTGACACCTGCTTCTCTACAACCACAGCCCCCAGATTGATTGTGGATGCCCTTGCTCAGAAGAAGACCATTTCCTACAATGAGTGCATGACTCAAGTCTTTACACTCCATTTCTTTGGGTGCATGGAAATCTTGGTGCTCATCCTCATGGCTTTTGATCGCTATGTAGCCATTTGTAAGCCCTTGCGATACCCAACCATCATGAGCCGGCACGTGTGCAGTGTTTTGGTGATTCTAGCCTGGGTGGGATCTTGTATCCACTCTTCGGCACAAATTTTCCTGGCTTTGAGATTGCCTTTCTGTGGCCCCAACGTGATTGACCACTATTTCTGTGACTTGCAGCCCTTGTTGAAACTTGCCTGCATGGACACTTATGTGACAAATTTGCTACTTGTTTCTAACAGTGGGGCCATATGCATGGTGAGTTTCATAATCCTGCTTACCTCCTATTTTGTCATCTTGTACTCTCTGCGTAACCACAGTGCTGAAGGAAGGCGAAAAGCCCTTTCCACCTGCACCTCCCACTTTATTGTGGTTGTCTTATTTTTTGGCCCATGCATATTCATATACACACGCCCGCCAACCACATTTCCAATAGACAAGACAGTGACTGTGTTTTATACAATTGGGACACCCTTGCTCAACCCTCTGATCTATACACTGAGGAACATGGAAGTGAAAAAAGCCATGAAGAAATTATGGTGTAGCAAAGTATGACTTCTCTTGATACAGAATATTTAGGGATTCTAATGTATATTTCCTTTTTTTTCTAATGCATATTTCCTTAAGAGATTGGTTTTCCTTCATGGACAGGAAAGATGAAATATTCTCATTGGGGAAAAATCCATTAAGGAATTTTAATATCACTAATATTTTATATATTTAATTGAATTATCATGAATAAGTATGAATGAATATACATCCTTAATTCTGAGAAGATTGCATTAGAATAGGATAACTTAAAGTCTGTAACCATTTTTGAACCGCCTTGCTGGCCCTTAGTTGAATTCTATTCACCTATGGCCATAATCTCATGACAATTTCACCTCCTGTGCAATTTGTCTTCAGAAAGAAATGCACTGATTAGTGACAGAATGATTGTGTAGTGTGTGTATGTGTGTGCACACACTAATTCTTTACAGATTTTATTGTTGTCCTTAAGAACTTGGACATAGAGCTAATCCATATGGAACTGGAACTTAGAAATGAAGGTAGTGGTCTTGACTACCTGGGACTTAGCGATGATGTTCTGAGAAATTCTGTGGTGGAATCTGTGCCTGAGCCTGACTCACTGGGGCATCTACATGGATGGACCCTCAAACTCCCAGAAAAGCTGGAAACCTCAGTGAAAACCTGGACTGTCACTGGAAAAAACTCTCAACGTTTGGTGAATGGGGGGAGAAGGAGAGTTTTACACTTGGCAGTGATGGGCGGTATCTGCCAGTCAGCTGCTTTATTGGCAGGGTCCTTCCCCTTCATGTTCACAGAGAAGGGGCAATGTGGGTGTTTGGCAGCAGGAATATGCAGAAGGATGAGGGGTAGAAAGAGGGCTGGAGAACAATGTACACTGCAGAGACAGAAAAGGTGAATGGAAAGTGGTAAGGTTAAGAAAATATGTTTATTAGTGCTCAAAAAGCTGTGGGAATTCTCTTCTCATGCTTAGATCATAGAGATCCCAGATTCCCTTAGATTTTAGATAAGGTCTCAGTTGGGAGGGGTGGGAGAAGTGGTCAGGGGACAGAAAGGTACCTTAACAAACTGGCTCACTGTCTTTGCTTCTGAAAAATCTTGAAATCCTTTTATTTGCCTTCCTTTTGGGGGCTTTTTGTAAGCTGTCTAATTTTAGTATCCTTGATGTGGGAAGAAGGTTTCTATTTCTTATGATAACTGATGACTCCTTGTTAGCCCTCAGAAAGCCAGTGGTTACCTTCCAAATTCTGTACCCTTCCCAATGACCTCTTTTCGTCTGGTCCCGAGAAGATCTCCTTACAGCTTCTCTGTGGCATCTATCTAGTTGTAGGATACTTCTGTTGACCATTTCCTTTGGTTTGGAAATAGGCATAAGGTGATTAAGACACACAGTTCACATCCATTGTGTCTACTCAACATTTCAATATTAACTCCTTGCTACATGAGAAAGGTTACATTATAAATAATTTCTGTGAACACTGGACCCCAAGATAATTTATTTTCATTTAGAAAGTGATTGTACATTACTCTGAAATGAGAAATATTTACTTCTTTTCACATAAAAGCTAAAACTTTAAGAATAAAAATTTGTATAATATAACCTTATCTGTAAATGAGAAAGACTTCAAGTGAACTGGGTGGAGATTGACCTTGGGAAGGAGTAATGAGGAAAGGCGAAAGGGAGTCACTCCAAGTATAGGAACAAGAGAAAGGAAAGGAAGACAGAAAATAAGTCTTTTCATTGGTCATAAAGAAAAATGACTTCATCAAAGTTTCAAGATGCCTCTTATAAAATCCTTCTGTGATTTCAGTGACGAGGAGAGATGTGTCTGTTCTCTCCTCTCTACATTTAGGTTGGAATCCTTCTGTGTAAACAAAAAGACCTCAGCATCCGGGACAGAATCATCACTAGGGTTCAACAGACAATGGGCATAGTTAGTATTGAGGTAATTATAGCATCAGCCACTTCAAATAGCTGGACAACTGAGGAGGGTCTGTAGGAATCTAACAAGTGATAGGTAGTTATAGAGTTCTGTAGGGTACTATAGAGATCTGTCACCCTTGTCCTTTCTTCACCCCATGAATCAGAAGGGGTGGATCAGGTTAGAAGCTAGAATGATAGGGTTTGAACAGTAAAACACAGTTAAGGAATAATGGCAGTGTCTTAGGTCCCCTGAGCTTCTAAGCTGACCTGCAGTACCTAAAAAATTAAAATAAAAATTTCCAGAAGAAAGACAGGATTTTTTAGCTGGGAATTCCAGCAAAAGTGCTGAGATTGCATATTCTATGGGTCAGACACCTCTCCCTGAAACAATCACTGTGGTAAAACAACATCAAAAAGTTCTCTGTGTTCAGATCCAGGTGAATGGGTGGCTCTATGATCTTCTCTGGGACCTCTCAGCTGTTTGGGTTCGATTAGCTATAGTCTGATCCGATATGATCTTGAATGGGACGGTGGTGCTCTTTCCCTGGTGGCCTGTCGTCCAGCATGCTAATCCAGGGTGTTCTCATGGCAGAAGTGTCTCAGAGAGCAAATGAAAGTGCACAAACCTCTTGAGGCAGAGGCTCAGAACGGGCGTTCTGTCGGGGTGTCTACCACGTTCTATCGGCCAAAGTGAGTCACAAGGACTTCCCAGACTCAGAAAGGGAAGGTCTGCAAAGTTACAAGGAAACCAGTGTAGATACAGGGAGGCTAATAACTGTGGGCACAGTGTAATAAATCTGGCCCAAATGCTTACCACGTGCCAGGGAGTTTTCAACGTGTTTTGTAGAATTTAATTGATTTCATCCTTAGCAGTGCCTATACTATACTCTAGGTCTTTGTTCATGCTGGTCCCATTACCTGGAATGTCCTTTACTTTGGCTAACTTGGAAACACCTTACTCGAGTTTTCAGAGTCAACTTCAACGTCATCTCTTCTAGGAAGCTTTTCGTTGGCCCAAATGGCTCAGCCAAAGGCTCTTTATTTACACTCCCTTAGTACTTGGGTAAATTACTTCTCAACATATTCATCACATTATGTTGAATTTAATTAATTTGTGTACCTTTCCATGGCTTTTACATTTCCTATCTCCAGGGAATTGGCATAGAGGAATTTAGAAGCGTGGGATTAAACTGGGCTTTAAACTAGGCTTAGAAATTTATCTGGAACAATTCACCTGATCTCTTTGTATCTCAGGTAGCTCATCTGCCAAATGGGAGCACAATGGTAGTGAATGTATAGATTTGTGGCAAAGATGAGATGAGTTTTAACATTGATAAAGTGCTTAGGGAAGTGCCCGCAATATGATAAATGCACAATACCCTTCATTATTATTGCTTATATTTGCATGATCACAATACACATAATCAGTAATGTTTCAATAAACTGAAATATTTTTAAAACTCTTCAAGGAACTTAAAAAGCAGATGTCGTCTTTCCGAAACAATCAAGATGATGTTCTGAAAAATACTGCTTAGAGAAATTAGTTGAAAGGGTTCAAACATGGGACTGAGCAGGGTATATATTTAGTGCTTCACTGACAAGTTACACCAGGGAGAGTTAAGTCACTCACAGGAAAAGTTCCCTTTCTTCTCTCATTTCCCAGCTTCCTTTCAGTTGGGCACAAGTGATTTTATCTGCCTGGCCCCTGTGGATTACTACAGCTTTGTGATATATTTGCTCTTGGTTCTTCTCCCCCTTCTCCCCTCCCCGTCCCCCCAAATCTTTGACCACTCTCACATATATATTCAACCGCATGGAGTTTAGAATCAGTTTGTCAGTTTCCATGAATATCATCTCTAGAGATTTTGATTAGGAGCTCACTCAATGTGTCAATTAATTGGGAAAAGTTAACAACTTTCAAATGTGAGTTTCTCCTATCATGAATCCTAGAACTCACCTTACTCAGTTGTCATATGTCTTTTTATGAAGACGTTTAGTCTGCTTTTTGTAATTTTTGTTACATCTTTTAGTTTGATGATGAAGACCGTTTATTTTATTTTTTAAACTTGTTTATTATGCTTACATTTGGAAGTAATATTGTGCTTATTTTTGACCAAGATTTTTAATAAACACTATAATATGTCTGTTGATTGTGTTGGTTTTCCTAAGTAGATGAACACATCACCCAGCAATGAATTCTGTTGCTTCATTTTCGGTTCTGATTTTGCCTTATTTCCTTTTTACTGTTACTTCATTGGCTGACACAGAATTTCCAAAGTGACAGCCAATGAACTGGAATTCACCTGAAAGTTTGTAAATTTGTTTGATCCCAAATTGTTGTTTAGAATAAGACTTTACCAACCTTTAAAAAATTCAGCCATCAACATATTCAAATCATTAAAAGTTATATGAAATATGGATGCCTGGGGCGCCTGGGTGGCTCAGTCGGTTAAGCGTCCGACTTCGGCTCAGGTCATGATCTCGCGGTCCGTGAGTTCAAGCCCCGCGTGGGGCTCTGGGCTGACAGCTCGGAGCCTGGAGCCTGTTTCAGATTCTGTGTCTCCCTCTCTCTCTGACCCTCCCCCGTTCATGCTCTGTCTCTCCCTGTCTCAAAAATAAATAAACATTAAAAAAAAAAAAGAAATATGGATGCCTGATTTGTCTTAAAAATCTGAGTATGGGGCAAATTTAGATATATGCTCCCCATAGGGTGACAACAGAGCAGAGCTTAGTCTGGGCAGACTCTAATAGGGGACATGATTTGCTCCCTCTCAGTAGGGAACAAATGTTTTACATTTCTTCTTAAACATCTTTGCACAATTTGACTTTACTCAATTTTTAAAATCTTCCTGGTGTCTGTATGTATATGAGGTTGAGAACTTGGCATTAAGACTCTTAGTAAAATATATAATAATAGCAGTTATAGAAGATGGCCTTATTTCTGAATTTAATGGATTACTCTTCTAATTAACCGTGCCATTTTCTTTAGGCTTCTGGAATACACCCTTTCATCAAGTTAAAGAGATTCATTTTCCTTTTAGTTGGTTGTGCTTTAATTATAATTCAGTTTAAAAATTGACATCCCAGAAATAGCCCCTTTTGCTTTTAACTTTATTATTAGAGTTATATAACTATAACTTTATTATTAGAATATCCTGGTACCAGAAATCAGTAAACTAAAGATTGTATCGGAAACCAGAATGTGTAAAAAATTTCCAGACCTTATGTGCTAAATGTATTTAATGAGAAATAGAGGCATGCTGTGACCTGAGAACTTATTTAATCATCTATAAAAAAGATGTGAACAAACTGGCAGGTAACCCTATAAGTTGGCACAGTCACAAAAAGCTCTCAACAATAGAATAAGAAACATGAAACTAAAGCTAGCATCGCACTGTTTCTTTGATTGACGTTTATCAAGGTATCAAATCTCACACATCACAAAATATGAAGTCTTGGACCTCATTCCGAGGACGTTCCTAGTGTTTATATTATGCGACTCTAATAAAATAAAGATTATCCTAAGCTTTTTCAAAGACCCAAGCCATCACATTGTTGTGGATTTTTCTTCTGTATTGATACATGGAAAAAAATGAAAAACTATAAAACTAGGAGGAGTACTTTACTGTGAAATAAAGATATTTCTAAATGTTTATTTTGAGAGAGAGAGAGACAGAGAGACAGCAAGCAGGGGAGGGGCAGAGGGAGAGAGAGAGAGAGAGAGAGAGAGAGAGAGGGAATTCCAAGCAGGCTCCACACTGCCATCATGGAGCTGGAGGTGGGACTCAAACCCACGAACCATGAGATCATGAGCTGAGCTGAAATCAAGAGTCAGATGCTTAACCGACTGAGCTACCCAGCGCCCCTACTATGAAGTATTTTTAAATGGTACTGTAAAATTCCTTCTACAATCAAAACTGAAAGAACAAATAGAAACTAGCTGCAAAAGCTTTTTACAGTTTGCCTCCAACTCTCCTATAGCACAAAAGTTAAAGTCATTCAGCTTTCCTGGAGAATTTCTGGCTCGAGGTTATTTCTAAGAAACCAAAACAACATTCGTGCTCTTTGCGGTTATAGGGAGCGTCAGCTGTCTCCACACGACATAATCTGACCCCTGTGTACACTTCTCACCTTGCTTCTTGCCACTCTACGTGGACCACCATGTTCCTTGAAAATACCATGGTAGTCCTGTTTTAGAGTCTCCCTTTCTAGAATCTTCATCGCACTCATCCTCACGTGCCGTTTCCTTCTGATCATTGCTGTCATTTATTGGTGTTCTCATCATTAAAAGTATTAAAGTTATTAAAAGTATTAATATATTTCATCACTTTTCCTCAACAATCAGCTGAAATGCTATGGGCTAATAGAATCCTTCTCTTCCTACCCAATATGAAGGACCCTCCACAAAATAACCAGAGCCTTTCATTTCCACAGACTCTGTTCTAATGATCACTCCCTGCCTTTTGTTTGTTTGTTTTTAATTACTTATTGATTATCTCCTTGTTCCCCCCAACTATCTGAACTTGGCTGTTTGGGCAGGGGAGTGGGGAAAGCTCTTCCATTCTATAATCATTCAACAGACATTTATTGAAAACCTAACAGATGCCAGGCATAAATAAAACAAAAGTCCTTCCCACAAGATGTCCAGTACAGAGAAAGCTGGCAAGTAGCCAAAGTCAAATGACTTTTTTGTAAAAGCAATTATACTGTTGATCATTTTTACTAAGAAAATAAGGAAGATGTCAGCGTAGGGATTACGGTAGGAGTGGAGGAATCTTTAACAGAGGTGTGAGGGGGGAGGCTCTATGAGGTGATAGTGCTTCATCTCTTAGTTTGAAGCTGTAAATTAGGGGGAAACAGCCACCTGAAGAGGAGGAGGGCTTGCTCTCAGAGAGAAGCAAAAACTTGAAGAGCTGTGGGGGCAGGTGAAAAAGTCCCACAACTGCTGACGGACAGTGAAGGAGGAGGTGAGGTGCTCCAGATGTGGACTTAGAGGCAGTAGAAAGATTAAGTGGAGAATTTTACCACAAGGCAGGATGCTTCTAAAGGCAATGGGAAGCCAAGGAGGGTCGAAATCAGTAGCAGATCATAATCCTTTAACAAATCCATGGTCCTTAAATCCTAAATCATAAAGAACTTTATATTGTTAAGAAATCCCTCTGGCCACTAGTGGAGAATGGACAGTTTATTTCTCACACGTGTCTGAAAGAATTCCTCTTTATGGGAGACATGATGCTCTTAGCATGACACGCACCTGCCAACAAAAGCCCCCCCTTTCCCCCACAGTTTCCCCATGGCATTTTTCACCTCTGCGTTCCTCAGGGTGTAGATCAGGGGGTTTAACATGGGCGTGATGATGGAATCAGACACGGCCATTGCCTTGTCTATGGGGTAAGTGGCCACAGGCCTCACGTACAGGAAAATGCAGGGCACGAAGAACAAGACGACCACAGTGAGGTGGGAGCCACAGGTCGACAGGGCTTTGCGCCGCCCCGCAGAGCTGCAAGACTTCAGGGAGCAGAGGATGACCACGTAGGAGGCCACGAGGATAAGGAAGATGATCACACACATCACCCCACTGTTGAGGATGACTAAGAGACCCAGGGCGTGGGTGTCCATGCAGGCGAGTTTCAGCAATGGGAACAAATCACATATGAAGTGATCGATGACATTGGGACCACAGAAGGGTATTTGATACATGAAGAGAAGCTGTATTGCTGCGTGGATAAACGCCCCGACACAGGCGCCTCCCAGCAGCAGGTGGCACACCCGAGGGTTCATGATGCTCGGGTAGTGCAGGGGCTTACAGATGGCCACGTAGCGGTCATAGGCCATCACGACGAGAAGGATGACCCCCACACCACCAAAGAAATGCTCCGCAAAGAGCTGGGCCATGCAGCCTTCAAAGGAGATGGTAGTTCTCTCGGAGAAGGAGTCCACGATCGTCTTGGGGGCAATGACAGAACAGTAGGTGGCGTCCATGAGGGACAAGGAAGTGAGGAAAAAATACATAGGTGATCTCAGGCTCTGACTTGTGATCACGGTTACCACCATGAGTAGGTTCCCCAAAACCGTGGACACGTACAGGATTAGAAACACAGCAGAGAGCATTTTCCGCAGCTCTGGGTTCTCTGTGATGCCCAAAAGAATGAATTCAGTTGCATTGTTTGGATTCTCCATTTATTGGGTGCTTATATGAGCTCCAGCTGGGAGCTGGAAAACCTAAAAATGCAACATATAATTTATAATTAGTGATTGTTGGCCTCATGTCTTTCCAGGACCTCAGGGACCTTATTATTTGTTTGTATTCATTTATTCACTATCCAAGCATTTGGATCTTAACAACATGCTAAATGAAGAGTTGAAAAGATAGATACTTCATTCATGCCAGCCTCTCCCATGACATTTCTCCTCTTTCTTTATTTAAATGGTTCTTCCATGTGATATAGTTTTCCTCTTCCTTTTCCTCCCTTTCTTCTTATTAATAGCCACATTTTTTGAGTGCTTATCTTACTCCAGGTACTAGAATAACCCTATGATGTTTTTTGTTTGTTTGTTTGTTTGTGTTTTGTTTGTTTGTTTTTTTGTGGTTTGTTTTTTTTTTTTTTTTTTTTTTTTTTTTTTTTTTTTTTTTTTTTACAGATGATGGAGCAGACCCTCAGAGTTTAGGAGACTTAGCCAAGGTTGCACAGCTCGTAAGTGGTGAAGCCAGAACATGGGCCATACTTTCTGACTCCAATATCAGTGCCCTCAAATATCAATATTGCTTCCTTAGTAATTATTCTGTGAGTTTATCATTTGCTAATCAGTGTGCTAATTACAGTGCGATATATTATCCTGTTTTATCTTCAAAACAATCTGAAGTGGGTTATGCTTCCAATGCTCTTTTCCAGATGTTGTGACAGTTCCATTGTAATTCTGTAATTTACCCATCAGTATTAAATGCTAAAAATATACCTAAAAGTTGTGGTTGTATAATACCTGGGTAATATACCTAAATTGAGTAAGATTATACACAGTGATAGTTGATGGGGGGTGGGAGGCAGAGGGGGGTGGGTAATGGGTATTGAGGAGGGCACCTTTTGGGATGAGCACTGGGTGTTGTATGGAAGCCAATTTGACAATAAATTTCATATTAAAAAAAAAATAAACAGTGATGGTCCAGCAGATCCAGGTCACAACAAACTGACTCAATCCTGAACCAGCCCTAAGTCATTCCTTTTGGTTTCCTCTGTTCCCAAAATGGAGCAAAGTTTCCCGGGAACATAAATGGCAAAAATTAGGCAATTCTGCTCTCCTTTTAAAGAAATGTAACACATCTTGGGAAGTTAAATCTCTTACAAGAGGTAAATCTCTTACTGGAATTTTGATTGCACAGCTCAAGTTGCTAACTTCTATGTTTCACTACTTCTTAAGAGAACAGATGATACCGTGTTTCAAGAAAGTTACTGTTGCAACCCAGAAGAAAAGCTGCAGTGAAGACGTGCCTTGTATACTACTGGGAACTACTTTTTAAAAAAATTCCTTTACTTTGAGAAAGAAAGAAAGAGAGAGAGAATGGGCATGAGAGGAGGAGAGGCAGAGATAGAGAGAGAGACGGAAAGAGAGAGAGAGAGAGAGAGAGAGAGAGAGAGAAGAGAGAGAGAATCCCAAGCAGGCTCCACACGGGGCTAGATCGCACAACGGTGAGATAATGACCTGAAGCGAAATTCAGAGTTGGACGTTTAACCCACTGAGCCATCCAGGTGCCCCACTCCTGGGAATTTTTAAGCAGAGGATGGCTGCTATACCTTAGGAATTTTCGAGAGTATAGCTTCAACTGATGCGTGGAGTATACCACTGTGTGAACGCTGAGAAGTTCCTCACACAGTTCAGCAACCCCACCCCACCCCACCCCACCCCATGCACAAAATGCAGAGCGCCCACAGGTGACCGTGGCAGTGCCATTTATTCACATTGCTTAACCTCCTCCTCTCCCTCCTGACCCAGGAACTGAGATCTTTCTTGTAAGGATGCTTGTGAATTACAAGGAACACTGACTCCAGAGTCCGGGAATGAGACGTGAGTTTTACTCCATGTTGTGTCACTAATGTGGTCTGCCATTTGGGCATGTTGCTGGCATCTCCCAGCCTCAGTGTCCTCACTTGCAATATAAGGATGGCTCACTAGATGAGTAACAACAAAGGACTCTGTTGCCTTCTCACAAAAGCGCTCATCTCTTAATTGATTGTATTGATTGTTTAAGCCCCTGGGTACGTTTTCTTAGAGAGGCGATTCATTTCATGTTAAAAAAAAATTGAGGGGCACCTGGGTGGTTCAGTTGATTGTCAGCCTCTTGATTTCAGCTCAGGTCATGGTCTCGGGGTTCGTGAGTTCGAGTCCCATGTCTGGCTTTGTGCTGGTAGCAGAACCTGCCTGAGGTTCTGAGAGAGAATCTGCCTCTCTCTCTCTCTCTCTCTCTCTCTCTCTCTCTCTCTCTATATATATATATATATATATATATATATATCTCCCTCTCTCAAAATAAATAAATAAACTCTAAAAAATTGGAAAGCCACCACTGTAAGTAATATCTAATGTTCCATTTGTCTTATGGCTTGGGGCTTGAGTGACTTCATATCCATACAGTATAGAATTGAATTTTTCTTTGTAACATTCAGCCCAACACCAGCACCTTCCCCCTTAACTTATTCAGCTTCATTTCTCCGTTCTCCTCATTTTGTTTATTCCACTGTCATCCCATCCACTTCCTGCCAGACTCCTAGCATTTCTTTCCACAGCTGCCTTTCTGTTTGCAGGGAATGTCACTGGATCCAGACCCAGCAGACCTGCCACAAAGTCACAGCCAGGCCACTTACTGGCTTAGTGATCTCAGCCTCTGTAAGCCTCAGTTTCTGCAGTAGCACAATCACTAAAACAGAAAGACATACATAACTCACAGAATAATGGACATAAACTCACAGGATGAGAGAGGGGCCAGAGAGAGAGACCTCAGAGGGAAGGAGAAAGGGAAAGAGAGGGAGGGAGAGAGAGAGAGAGAGAGAGAGGAGAGAGGAGGAAGCTGAATTGGAAAAAAGCCATCAGAGAATCTCTTAGTAATTCTTTCCAGAATGCCTATGAGCAGTTTTTAGAAAACTACACATTTTATTTTCCAGTTTTCATTTCTAAATAAACATTCATTCATTTAATGTTGAAAAATTTTCTCAAAAGGAAACCAAAGTAGATCAAGCAAAATAACTTAATCTGATTCAGGTGTGCACTCGAGTTCATAATCAGGGTTCCTTATTCAGAGAATAAGTATTGCTTACCGATAAAGCAAACAAACAGGTATCGAGTGCGAATTACTGACATACTTTAAGAGTAATAGACATGTATGTACGTATTCGATGTAATTAATTCAATTAATGTTATATTCGAAAATAATTTCTAAGCTATAATTCTATGCAATAACCGAAACCGACATATGAAATGCTTACACCAAATAATGGAGATGATTCTTAGAGCTTAGATTTTACAGTTGGTCAACAATGGAAAGTGGCATAACTAAAGATTCTAAGGTCACTTAACCTAAGATCTTACCAAACTCAGGATTCTGTCACATGAAGTAAGTTCAGAGAGTCCAAGAACCAGGTGCAATTTTTCTAACTTGGTTTTTCTAACCGTGGAGGCAAAATCTCTAGGACATAAACAAGGGAAAAGCCATCCACTTATTACATCTTGGCCAAATTTGTAGAACTGGGATTTGTATTGCTTTCAAAGAGAGAGTTAAACAGGAGACTTAAGTAGTTATGATCTTAAGGAGGAAATAACCTTTCTCCAAGGGATTACCAAGGGATTTACATTCTCTCCAATTAAGGACAACTGCTAAAAGATATCCAAGTACAGTGCTTACCAAATCATTCAGGTTTCTTTTTGAACCCTAGTTGATTGTATTCTTAGGTCAACGTAGACAGGGGTCTTGTTCACCTTCTTAGAAGATACATTATGAAATTAATGCTCTCCTTTTGGCAGAGAGGATCTGTTTGGGCAGCTGTGACATACCACAGACCACATCATTCTAGTTTCATCCCCTGAGGCCGATTCTCCACTGATGAAGGTGCTAACCCCCGAACCAGTGAATTCTCATCCATCTGCTATAACAATGTGGTATTCCCAGGGGACAGGATCATTGCTGGGGTCAGACCGAGCTGCTCCACAGCAGAAGTCGAGGTCAGTCTCAACAATTGAGTCATTTGTTCCTGCACTGTGACCCGTAGGGTAGTTATAGGGGAGGCACATGTGTTAGCATCCAACAGAGCCATGGGTTTCGTAACAGGCATTTTTCCCCTCCCTTTGGAATAATCTTTGTAAATCTTAAGAAGTTATTCAATGGCAGTTGTTACCCTTGAGCAGTTCCACAACATAAGTGGAAGGCTGAACTTTGGTTCTATAAAAGAATTCTTAACCTATCAAGATTCTCTACTCTGAGACAGTCAAACTGACTTACATTATCTCCTAGGGTCCTACTTTTTCCTGATTTTCTGTTGACAATTTTTAATTTTTGTGTCTCATTCATAATTATTTTGGCACCCTTCCCCCACTGAGTTTGTGGTGACTCCCATTCATTGGTTTTGATAAAACATAAATACTATATCCTGGATTAAATGGTATTTTTCTAGTACTTTTCCAGTGCTGAATGTTGAACTGTTCTTACTTGTATTCCAGCCTCCCAGGCAGGACATTACTATCAAATGACAGAAAGAGGCCAGGGATTTTATTATTATTATTATTATTATTATTAATTATTTTAAGTGGACTTCACGTTCAGCACAGAACTTAGCATGGGGCTTGAATTCACCACCCTGAGATCAAGACCTGAGATGATGTCAAGAGTCAGATGCTTAAATAACTGAGTCACCCAGGTGCCCAGGAATATTTTATTCTTTTTTTTAATGGTTATTTACTTACTTTGAGAGAAAGATAGAGAAAGCACATGCAAGCTGGGGAGGGGCAGAGAGAGAGAGAGAGAGAGAGAGAGAAAGAAAGGGAGAGAGAGAATCCCAAGCTGGTTCCAAGTTGTCAGAGCAGAGCCTGATGTGGGGCTTGATCTCACAAACCCTGAGACCATGACCTGAGCTGAAATCAAGTGTCAGATGCTAAACCAACTGAGCCACCCAGGTGCCCATGTATTAGTTTATCCTTACTCCAGTTTCTGCTGCCTCTAATTTGCAGCAACAATTGCAACTTTTGTCTTTTTTTAGTAGTTATGTATTGCATGTAATATATTACAGGAATAAGACTTTTTCGAGGCAAATATAATTGCCCAAAATGGAATAAACAAAGTGATCCTTAATACCCAGATTCCCAGCAGTGGGGATGTCACTTTCTAGCAATAACAGATCTTCAGCAGATTCAAAGGGTAAGAGGGGGTTGAGAGATGCATGACGCTTTTGAGAAAGGTATTTTGAGAATTGAACATAAAAGATAACATTCAGAGAATCTTTACACGTTACTCTGTCATGTATGTATTTTACATTTTCATGGAGGGACATTACTGCTGAAAGTTACAGGTGATGAAGTGTGACAATTTTGTCACGATTTTCCAAACAGTAAGTCAAATTATTTTTTAATGACCAAAGGTATAATTGAAGTTGAATTAACAAAAATTACCTACGGGAACTTATGCCGCAAATAATGCTATAGTATAGTACACGGAATATTAGATTGAAGTTTAAACATATGAATTGCAATACTTCATGTGCTACTGATCAGCCGTAGGTCCTTGGGCGTAAAGCAATTATTAATCTTCTCTAAGTCTTATTTGCTCATCTGTTGCTAAGAGCTGAAAGGGATGGTCTCTGAAGTCTCACCTTCCAAATCCCTCAGGAGTATAAGCGATGTGAAGAACCCAGTTTCCATGGAGACACCAAGATGTAGGGAGTATGCAAAACGTGGCTTTTAGCATTCCACCATATCTTCTAAAGTGTAGGTGGGTGGAAGAGAGGTCAAGGGAGCCCATGCAAGGTGCTAAATATAAGCTTAAAATATGCTCTATAGCTGGTCACAAGAAAAAAATCAATTTGCTTTCTAGGTAGGAAGATCTTTAAAGGCTTTATTAATGTGGTAAAGGAAAGAAGAAGCAGAATGGGAATTCCTTGGTAACTGGAATGACGTCCATCCAGGAATAGAGTGACCATTTTATCTGATACTCAATTTTCCAAATTTATTAAGTAACAGAAATTTTAATATGTTTTAAAATGTTCACATGGTTTATAGTAATTTATACATAATGAGATGTTTTGAAGAGATGTCTGAAGTTCTATGTCTTGGTGACATGTTGAAATCTAGTCTAAATCTGTTCAATTCTAGTTCAATTTGTTTTCACTACATGTGACCAAGATCTGAATCTACCGAGGTTTTTTATATTTTATTTCTAGGGGCGCCTGAGTGGCTCAGTTGGTTAAGCGACCCACTTCGGCTCAGGTCACGATCTCGCGGTTTGTGAGTTCGAGCCCCGTGTGCTCTGTGCTGACAGCTCAGAGCCTGGAGCCTGCTTCAGATTCTGTGTCTCCCTCTCTGCCCCTCCCCTGCTCACGTTCTGTCTCTGTCTCTCAATAACAAATAAACATTAAAAAAAAGTCTTATATTTTGGTTCTACACATGTTAGAAATCTATTCTTTCCAAAAATATTTATGGAGTAACTACTATGTGCCAGATCTATTTTAGGTGCTCGAGATAAAACAGTGAACAGAACAAAGATTCCTGACCTCATGCGCTTAGATTCTAGTGAGGGAAAGAGAAAAATCAACAATAAACACACGAGTAGATGGTTTGTTTCGTTACAAGTTTACATGTACTGTGGAAAAATACGAAGGGGAGGATGGTAAGGATCATCAGGGCTGGGGGGGTGCGCAGCCTGCAATGGTGCTGTGTTGTGTAGTATTGTATTTTATAGTGTTTATTTTTACTGAAGTATAATTGGCATACAATATCCTAGTGGTTTCAGGTGCATGTTATAGTGATTTGATATTTTTATACATTATGAAAATGATCCTCATGGTAAGTATAGTTTCATTCTATCACCCTACAAAGTTATTACAACATTACCGACTCTATTTCCTGTGCTGTACATTATATCTCCATGGCTTACAGTCTGCAACTTTAATAGATGGTCAGAATAATCTTCAAGGAGGACATCCTGTTTGAATAAATACTGGAAGAGAGTGAGGGTATACACTGAAGAAATAGGTTGGAACATTTGAGGCCAGTGAGATTGGAGCCCAGAAAGTACCAGATGAGGTCAGACGGGGAGCGGTGGGTTTGGATCATGTAGGTCACATTAAGTGACTTTAGTGGGTTTTTTTTTTAACGTTTATTTATGTATTTTGAGAGGGGACGGGGACACAGAGAAAGAGGGAGACAGAGAATCCCAAGCAGGTTCCGCACTGTCAGCACAGAGCCCAATGTGGGCTTGATCCCAGGAACCGTGGGCTCACGACCTGAGCAGAAACCAAGTCATACCCTCCACCAACCGAGCCAGCCAGGTGTCCCAAATGACTTCGTTTTTTACAAGAGTGACGAAGAGCACTGCTGGAGAGGTTTAATCAGAGGAGAGACAAGACCTGACTCTCGGGTGACACGGTCACTTTAGCTGCTTAGATAGGATGTGACTGGGGTTACATGAAGGTAAGACAGTAACGGCAGAAGCAGGGGTATCCCTGTGGATTTTGGTGACCTCGGTTGGGAATCCACATGACTATAACTCATTCTTAATAGTGAAGATGGTGAGAAACATCAGGTCCTGCATATGTTTTGAAGGTAGAACTAACAGAGTTCTGTGTCAGATTGGAATGCTCAGTGTGAAGAGAGAAGCAAAGAGTGACTTAAAGATCTTGACCTGAGAAATTGCTAGGATGGACTTGCCAACCGCTGAGAAGACAAAGCGCTGAGAGAGGAGCGTGGTGGTGGGGGGTGGGGGAGTGCGATGTGTGGCAGTGGAGCCAGGGGTTCATCCTTGCGACATTCTGAATTTGAGATTTTATTAGACAACGGAGGAGAGATTTGGCCAGGCGGTTAGGCATACAAGTGTGGCATTAGGGAGCACTGTCTGGGACGCAGATATAAACTTGTGAGTGTCAGGCAGTTAGATAACGTTTGAAGCTAAGGGATTGGATGCATTTACTGAAGCTGTGTATTGACGGAGGAAAAGGGGACCTGGGACCCACAACCTTAGGAGTCAGAGAGAAAAGGCAGAATCAACAGGAGAAGGAAGAGAGGGACCAGTAATGTAGAAGGAAAATTGAGAAGCCAAGGTAAATAGGAAGCCAGTGGACAAAGTATATCAAGGAAATAAAAATGGTAACCATCTCTAATACTGTAGGTAGATCTAGTAAATCGATGGCTGAGAGCTGGCCACTGGATGTAGCACTGTGGAGGTCATTTGCAACATCGACAGGAAGTGGGGTAAGGTGGAGTGCTGGGGCACCTGCCCGGTATTGGACTGAGAGGGACCAGACACAGAAAGTACCAAACTCTGCCAACATATGTTATGAGGAAGGCAGAGAAGTTAATGCAGAAAGCAGCTGGTGAGGAATAAGCTTGAGAGAAGGGGCGTTTTAGGATAGAGGAAAGGATGGGGTGGTTCCATGATGATGGGAATGATCCAGCAGAGATCAAAAGGTTCTAAGGAAAGATGGGGAATTATCAGACCGCTGCTCTGGTGTAGACAGGAGCAACACAAGTGGAGGCACTGGCTTTAGATGGTACAACAGATGCTTAATAGGGAGCAGAATTCCAATGTCACAGGCAGGGGGGCTGGTTACGTGGGTACAGATGCTGAGGTGAGGAGATGGGGTGATGTGTTCGTACAAATTCTTTTCTGATTGTTTCATAGTTTCTGAATGAATTAGAAAATAAAATCATCAGTTGAGACTGGGAAAAAAAGAAGTTATCAGGGGTTTACAAATAGAAGGGAATTGCGGCACCTGGGTGGCTCAGCCAGTTAAGTGACCAGCTCTTGATTTAGTCTCAGGTCACGATCTCAGGGTCTTGCGATCAAGCCCTGCTTCGTGCTCTGTGCTGAGAAACAAACCCGCTTGAGATTCTCTATTTCCCTCTCTCCCCTTTTCCCCTGCTTTCTCTCTCTCTGTGTCTCTCTAAAATATATTTAAACAATGTAAAGTACAAGAGAAGATAAACAATCCTTTAGGACACACCGTTATCCACCACTAGTGCCACCAGTGAAAGGACAATCCCTTTAGGACAACAGAGAATAAATGGACTGTGGACCTGTGGTGTGCTACCCCAGCAGCATCAATGGCTCACTTGAGATCCCAGTGGTGAATGTAGGGTGAAATCGGCTAGTGTGGTCCCTCCATACCACTCACAGGATGAAGTACAACATGGTTAAAACTTCACACAATCCACGAACATTTTCTGGACCCGCAAAGATACAAAATCCTCTAGTCCTAGGTGAAACCTGGAGCTGGAACTTGCACCGCCACCTCACTCGACCGCCACCTTGTGGCAAGATTGCAGAAGAGCCAAATCAACCCAAGGGTTGTAGAAGCTGTTAGAGAAATCACCATTGACCAGGTTGCCCTCATCTGAACAGGAGGAGGATGGGCGGCTTTGTCCTTTACCTGTCTAGGAAATCATCCTGGAAATTGGTTTTTAACAAAGCTATATCATAACTTTGGCTTAGTTCGTCTGTCCACAGCTGTGACAAATCCCCCAATTAAAAATGTATCGTTAATTCTTTTCAGTGTAAGCGTTTCCTTCTTCCTCGAGGTTTAGAATCTTGTCTCTTTATTTTTCTGGAAAGGTCTGAAAGGTGCTGTGCTTTAGTTAAGAGTTCTGTAAATGGTCTATTTGGCACCTGAAGTCTGGCAGCAAGGCAGACTTAACCCTGTTGTTCCCACCCAGCAGCAGCCTGGGCAGCATCATCTATTGTTGATTGGAACCTAAATAGGTGTTGCTAACTCTTCCTGTAATTAGCAAGATCCTTCCACTTCGTCATACCTATCAGTGTAAATGTTTTTCAAATCAGTTTTCATGGGATCGATGGTTAAAATCACTTTTCTTACATGGTGTCATTTCCCACCTAGAGCATGTTACAGTGCCAGGACCCTAGGGCTGGCCCATGTAGCTTCTGCTCTTTGGTTGACTGTTTCCAATCTCAGGGGGCAGGAGGTTATCTCAGTTGAGAGATATCTGTCAAAGCAGAATTATTATAGAGTCATTCCTTAAAATCTACTGATTCTTTCTTTAAGATGAGAACATTTTTCATACATTTTTGGTATTTTGAACATAAGTCAACAAGGCTTTAAAAATTACAACACACTTCAAGATCATAAAAGCCATATATGAAAGACCCACAACTAATATCATCCTTAATGGGGAAAAACTGAGAGCTTTTCCCCTAAGGCCAGGAACACGACAGAGATGTCCACTCACCAATGCTGTTCAACATAGTAGTGGAAGTCCTAGACTCAGCAATCAGAGATCAAAATGAAATTAAAGGCATCCAAATTGGCAAAGAGGAAGTCAAACTTTCACTTTTTGCAGATGACATGATACTCGACATGGAAAACCCAAAAGACTCCACCAAAAAGCTGCTAGGACTGACACATGAATTCAGCAAAGTTGCTGGATATAAAATCAATGTCCAGAAATCAGTTGCATTTCTATGCACCAAAAATGAAGCAACAGAAAGAGAAATCAAGAAATCAATCTGATTTACAATAGCATCAAGAACCATAAAATACCTGGGAATAAACCTCACCACAGAGGTAAAAGATCCATATGCTGAAAACTATAGAAAGCTTATGAAAGAAATGGAAAAACACTCCATGCTCATTGACTGGAAGGAAAAATATTGTTAAAATGTCAATCCTACACAAAGTCATCTACACATTCAATGCCATCGCTACGAAAATAACACCAGCATTCTTCACAGAGCTATAACAAACAATCCTAAAATTTGTATGGAACCAGAAAAAAAACCCCAAATAGTCAAAGTAATGTTGAAAAAGAAAACCAAGCTGGAGGCATCACAATTCCGGACTTGAAGCTGTATTACAAAGCTGTAATCATCAATACAGTATGGTACTGGCACAAGAACAGACACCTAGATCAATGGAACAGAATACAGAACCCAGAAATTGACCCACAAACGTATGGCCAACTAATCTTTGACAAAGCAGGAAAGAATACTCCAGGCCAAAAAGACAGTATTTTCACCAAATAGTGTTGGGAAAACACTACATAGCAACATGCAGAAGAATGAACCTACATGACTATCTAACACCATACATAAAAATAAACTCAAAGTGGATGAAACACCTAAATGTGAGACAGGAAACCATATGATCCTAGAGGAGAAGACAGACAACAGCCTCTCTGACCTTGGCCACAGCAACTTCTTACTAGACATGTCTCCAGAGGCAAGGGAAACAAAGCAAAAATGAACTATTGGGACCTCATCAAAAGAAAAAGCCTCTGCACAGCGCAGGAAACAATCAACAAATCTAAAGGGCAACTGATGGAATGGGAGAGGATATTTGCAAACGACATGTTGGATAAAGGGTTAGTATCGAAAATTTATAAAGAACTTATCAAATTCAATACCCCAAAACCAAATAATCGAGTGAAGAAATGGGCAGATGACATGAACAGACACTTTTCAAAGAAGACATCCAGATGGTTAACAGACACATGAAAAGATGCTCAACATCACTCACTATCAGGGAAATACAAGGCAAAACCACAATGAGATAACACCTCACACCTGTTAGAATAGCTACAATTAACAACTCAGGAAACAACAGGTGTTGGTGAGAATGCAGAGAAAGGGGAAACCTCTTGCACTGTTGTTGGGAACTCAAACTGGTTTGGCCACTCCTATAACAAGCATGGCGGTTCCTCAAGAAATTAAAATAGAGCTACCCTGCCACCCAGCAATTGCACTACTAGGTATTTATTTAAAGGATACAGAAATGCTGATTTGAAGGGGCATATGCACCCCAATGTTTATAGCAGTGCTGTCAACAGTATTATGGAAGTATGATTTCCAAATTATGGAAAGAACACAAACATCCATGGACTGATGAAAAGATAAAAAAGATGTAGTACACACACAAACATTCAAACAGACACACACACACTCACACACACACATACTGGAGTACTACTAGGCAATCAAAAAGAATGAAATCTTGCCATTTGCAACAACATGGATGGAACTAGGGTGTATTATGCTAAGTGAAATAAGTCAGTCACAGAAACTCATTGATTTCACTCATATGTGGAATTTAAAAAAGAAAATGGTTGAACATAGGGGAAGAGAAGGAATAATAAGACAAAAACAGTGAGGAGACAAACCATAAAAGACTCTTCAATACAGGTACCAAACTGAGGGTTGCTGGAGGAGAGATGGAGGGAGGGATGGACTAAATGGATGATGGGCATTAAGGAGGACACTTGTGGGGATGAGCACGAAGTGTTATATGGAAGTGATGAATCACTAAATTCTATTCTTGAAATTATCATTACACATATGTTAACTAACTTGGATTTAAATTTTTATTTATTTATTTATTTATTTATTTATTTATTTATTTATTTATTTATTTTTTGTTATTGAAACCTGTAGATTTATTTATTTATTTTTTTTATATATGAAATTTATTGTCAAACTGGTTTCATCCCAAAAGGTGCTCATCCCAAAAGGTGCCCTCCTCAATACCCATCACCCACCCTCTCCTCCCTCCCACCCCCCATCAACCCTTAGTTTGTTCTCAGTTCTCAACAGTCTCTTATGCTTTGGCTCTCTCCCACTCTAACCTCTTTTTTTTTTTCCCTTCCCCTCCCCCAAGGGTTACTGTTAAGTTTCTCAGGATCCACATAAGAGTGAAACCATATGGTATCTGTCTTTCTCTGTATGGCTTATTTCACTTAGCATCACACTCTCCAGTTCCATCCACATTGCTACAAAAGGCCATATTTCATTTCTTCTCATTGCCACGTAGTATTCCATTGTGTATATAAACCACAATTTCTTTATCCATTCATCAGTTGATGGACATTTAGGCTCTTTCCATAATTTGGCTATTGTTGAGAGTGCTGCTATGAACATTGGGGTACAAGTGCCCCTATGCATCAGTACTCCTGTGTCCCTTGGATAAATTCCTAGCAGTGCTATTGCTGGGTCATAGGGTAGGTCTATTTTTAATTTTCTGAGGAACCTCCACACTGCTTTCCAGAGCGGCTGCACCAATTTGCATTCCCACCAACAATGCAAGAGGGTTCCCGTTTCTCCACATCCTCTCCAGCATCTATAGTCTCTTGATTTGTTCATTTTGGCCACTCTGACTGGCGTGAGGTGATACCTGAGTGTGGTTTTGATTTGTATTTCCCTGATAAGGAGCGACGCTGAACATCTTTTCATGTGCCTGTTGGCCATCCGGATGTCTTCTTTAGAGAAGTGTCTATTCATGTTTTCTGCCCATTTCTTCACTGGGTTATTTGCTTTTCGGGTGTGGAGTTTGGTGAGCTCTTTATAGATTTTGGATACTAGCCTTTTGTCCGATATGTCATTTGCAAATATCTTTTCCCATTCCGTTGGTTGCCTTTTAGTTTTGTTGGTTGTTTCCTTTGCTGTGCAGAAGCTTTTTATCTTCATAAGGTCCCAGTAATTCACTTTTGCTTTTAATTCCCTTGCCTTTGGGGATGTGTCGAGTAAGAGATTGCTACGGCTGAGGTCAGAGAGGTCTTTTCCTGCTTTCTCCTCTAAGGTTTTGATGGTTTCCTGTCTCACATTCAGGTCCTTTATCCATTTGGAGTTTATTTTTGTGAATGGTGTGAGAAAGTGGTCTAGTTTCAACCTTCTGCATGTTGCTGTCCAGTTCTCCCAGCACCATTTGTTAAAGAGACTGTCTTTTTTCCATTGGATGTTCTTTCCTGCTTTGTCAAAGATTAGTTGGCCATATGTTTGTGGGTCTAGTTCTGGGGTTTCTATTCTATTCCATTGGTCTATGTGTCTTTTTTTGTGCCAATACCATGCTGTCTTGATGATGACAGCTTTGTAGTAGAGGCTAAAGTCTGGGATTGTGATGCCACCTGCTTTGGTCTTCTTCTTCAAAATTACTTTGGCTATTCAGGGCCTTTTGTGGTTCCATATGAATTTTAGGATTGCTTGTTCTAGTTTCGAGAAGAATGCTGTTACAATTTTGATTGGGATTGCATTGAATGTGTAGATAGCTTTGGGTAGTATTGACATTTTGACAATATTTATTCTTCCAATCCATGAGCAGGGAATGTCTTTCCATTTCTTTAAATCTTCTTCAATTACCTTCATAAGCTTTCTATAGTTTTCAGCATACAGATCCTTTACATCTTTGGTTAGATTTATTCCTAGGTATTTTATGCTTCTTGGTGCAATTGTGAATGGGATCAGTTTCTTTATTTGTCTTTCTGTTGCTTCATTGTTAGTGTATAAGAATGCAACTGATTTCTGTACATTGATTTTGTATCCTGCAACTGGATTTAAATTTTTAAAAATGTGTTCAAAATATGTCTCGATTTCCCAGAATTTGATTGGAATTCTCCTTAGCCCCCTAGCTTGCATATATGCATAGTCAACTTAAAGTCTGAGCAATGAGAGGAACACGTTCTTGCCTCTGTAAAAGGTCATTTCTTTCAAGAAAAAAAATATGAGACTTTTAATTTCCAAAGAATGCCAACTCTACACTTTCCGTTGTACTAAAAAATAATGATCCTCTTCATAAAAATTTTAAATGCATAAGGGGAACCTCAACACGAATCCAGCAGAAGAGCTGACAAAGGAAAAGCAGCAGCACCTGGCTGGTGCTCTGCCCGCTGGCCCAGGGTGGGCATGAGCAGGGAGCATGAGGCATCCATCCATGGATAAACTTAAGACCGGAGAGGATAGAGATCTGTAATCAGCAGCAAAGAGCAGGCAGCCTCGGGCTTCAGCCTCCTAAGTGCTTTGATTGCTTCAAAATAGAGTCTAAACATTTGGAAAAGAGAATTTCCGGATTATTAACACCACTGTTGGAAAAGATCTGGGTGCTCGTCACAGATCTACACCCTCCCAGGGGTGATGCTGGCCTTTCTCTATGGAGGGGCGCTGTGCACTAGAAGGAAGCTAGGCTTGCTTTGAAGGCCTGGGTTTTTGTCTGTTTGTTCAAAATACATACGACGCCCATTGTGGAATCCTTTGAAGGTAACAGGTAGTTTGTACTGAGTGCTTAGAATTTGAGGACTATGAACCAGAGATTCTATTATTAGGACCTGGTGGCTTCTATGAGAACGCCTTACTTTCTGTTTTTGTTTGAATGGCAATTTCAAAATACACGTGAGTATACCAGAGGTCATCTGATGACCAACTTATATGCAGTTATAACCACATAATTTCAGTGCTGGAATGTGATTACTGTTATAGTGGCTTCAAACACCGCCACGGTGTGACTGGTGGTAAATATTGATGCCCCCCCCCCATCATTGCCAAGTACTAATCTGGGTAGCTGAGACTCTTTACAGCTCTTTTTGCAGCTCATATTCTGGTAGATTATGCTGTTTTGAAATCCCAATGGCAAGTCCAAGAGTTTTAACGCCCAGGAAGAGAAGAGACTGCATGACTGTTTCTCTAACTAACGACTGCCAATTTTTTTATGATAATTTTGAAAATTTGCACTTAAATGCCCGACAGCATTACAAATCCCCTCTTTTCCTGATAACTCACCTCTTCCCAAATCCCCTTTCATTAGATCTTTGCGGTTTCAGAAATAACAAGTAACAAGCAGATCCGTTTTCAAATACATTTTCAATCTCTTCTGGGAACACTGTCTTTATTTTCTAGCTGTCCTCATTCTCCCTTCTGTGTGCTGTTTCCACTTAAGTAGGGGCTGTCTTCTCTTCCACGGCAACTATGCCAAATGCCTGGAGATGAGATTGTTATGATTGCTTCTCATTGCTTCTTTCAACTCATGCCTCGTCTTTCAGCCATGTTTTTAGCTTTTAGCTTCAATCAGACTGTGCCACACTCCACGTTTATTTATAAAAGCTATGCTGCCTGCAGAACCATTCCACTTATTCCTTGAAGATGCTGGTACCTTTCTTGCCATCGTTCCAACATGATTATGCCATAAGTTTTGGTAATTTTATTATGCACACAGATGATCCTTCCCATATGCTGGCTTCTAAAAAAACCGATTGACCAGTTTTCTTCTAGGAATCTTGCCCTTTAATCCATCCCAGCTGCTCCCTCCCATGGCCATACCCGACACTGTGTCATTACCAGTAATTCAAACCCGCTCATTTTCATCCGTACTTCCATTATTTTTTTTTTCTACGAGAGCTAACTCCGGCAATCCTTTGACCTCACTGTAAGAAACAGACCATTGTGCCTGCCAACTTTTTGCCTGACATCAGGCATGCTTCTGCCTGAGAATCTTTTTAAGAAAAAAAATGTTTTAATGTTTATTTATTTTTGAGACAGAGCGCAAGTGGGGGAGGGGCAGAGAGAGAGGGAGACACAGAATCTGAAACAGGCTCCAGGCTCTGAGCTGTCAGCACAGAGCCCGATGCGGGGCTCGAACTCTGGAATCATGACCTGAGCTGAAGTTGGACACTCAACTGACTGAGCCTCCCAGGTGCCCCATGGCTCATCTTTTTATTTACTTTATGGTGTCAGTTGATGAAAAGAAGTTCTCAGTTTTAATGTAGTTGGATTTATCAGTCGTCTTTTACGGTTAGTGCTTTTTATGTCTTATTTTTTTTATTAAAAAATTTTGTTAATGTTTATTTATTTTTGAGAGAGAAAGAGACAGACCATGAGCAGGGAAGGGGCAGAGAGAGTGGGAGACACAGAATCCGAAGCAGGCCCCAGGCTCTGAGCTGTCAGCACAGAGCCTGATGCAGGGCTTGAACCCACGAACTGTGAGATCATGAACTGAGTCGAAGTCGGATGCTTAACCAACTGAGCCACCCAGGTGCCCCTGCCTGACGATCTTTACACAGATTGTTTTCTATGCCTTCGTTATTCTTCCTCCTGATATATACGTGATTTACCCCCTCATTGCTTTGGCTTATTATCAAAACGTGTTTTCACAATAACGACTTTTCTGATGCGACAGACTTGCAACTCACACCCACTGATATTCTGTATTTCCTACTCCTCCACCTCTGCTGAATTTGTCTCCGTAGCACATCCTTCTCTGACTCCTTAGCACGTCCTTCTCTGACGTGTCACACCGCTATTTATTTACTTGTTTGTTTTTCTTTGTTTAGCATACACACTAGACTGCAATTTATATGAGGGAAGGGATTTGTATCTTTAAGAAACATGCTGTTAAATGACCAGTGTCCAGAAGAGCACCGGGCACATAGTAAGTGGTCAATAAATATTTGCTGAGTTAATTTAAAAATGATAATGAAATCCATAAATGGTCTTTCGCTTCTGGGTGTGATTCAATAACTTGTGGCCAAAAGTGCTCTTGTCGTGAGCAAGCAGAAAAGGCAGATACAGCAGGGGAACCACCTTGTGAGGAACTGGAAGGGATAAACTGCAGAGACAAGAGCTTCAATAAATAAATTCTGTGGCTGCCTTTTTAAATTTAAATTCAAGTTTTTTTTACAGTGTAGGATTGGTTTCAGGAGTAGAACCCAGTGGTTCACCTCTTACCTATGATGCCCAGTGCTCATCCCAACAAATGTCCTTCTTAAGGCCCATCATCCATTTGGTCCATCCCTCCACCCACCTCCCTTCTCACAATCACTAGCTTGCCCTCTGTATTTAAGAGCCTCTTATGGTTTGCCTCCCTTGAGCGTAAAGAATGAAATCTTGCCATTTGCAACAACATGGAGAGAACTAGAGGGCATGATGCTAAGTGAAATAAGTCAGGCAGAGAAAGACAAATATTGTATGATTTCACTCATACGTGGAATTTAAGAACACAGCAGATGAACGTAGGGGAAGGAAAGGAAAAATAAGATCTGTGGTGGCTTCTATCCCAAGAACATTTGGTGATTCTGGGCACAGACAGGAGGCTGAGAACTGCTGGAGGGTCACTTGCAGGGCTGGGGTGAGGACAGAGACAGCAGCAGCGCTTTGGGAGGAAATTTTGGAGAGCCTCAATCATGCTGTGATTTCCCCCTCAGGATGTTTCCCCAATTCTAGAGGCTGTATAGGGTTTGTTATGGGTTGAATTGTAAATCTTCAAAAGATGTTGAAGTCCTGCCTCCCAGTGGTTGTGAATATGAATTTATTTGGAAATAGGGTCTTTGCAGATGATCAAGTTAAGATGAGGCCACCAGGGGCGCCTGGGTGGCACAGTCGGTTAAGCGTCCGACTTCAGCCAGGTCACGATCTCGCGGTCCGTGAGTTCGAGCCCCGCGTCGGGCTCTGGGCTGATGGCTCAGAGCCTGGAGCCTGTTTCTGATTCTGTGTCTCCCTCTCTCTCTGCTCCTCCCCCGTTCATGCTCTGTCTCTCTGTGTCCCAAAAATAAATAAACGTTGAAAAAAAAAAATTAAAAAAAAAAAAGATGAGGCCATCATAGTGGACTTTATAAGGATCACTGTCCTTATAAAGAGGGGGAGATTTGGACATGGAGACAGACATGCACACAAGCAGGGAGAACACCAGTGAAGATGAAGGCAGAGATGGGGTGATGCATCTATAAGCCGTGAAACTCCAAAGATTGCCAGCAAACCACCAGAAGCTAGGGGGGGATGCATGAAACAGATTGTCCTTCATAGCCTCAGAAGGCACCATAGGACACAACCAAATAATAAAGAGCAGAAGGCAAAGAAGTAGAACATAAATATGAGGAGAACACACACAAAGCCAAAATCTGTTTCTTTGAATAGAAGAATAAAGTTGATAAACTCCTACCATGGGGTGGTAGTTACAGGAATGTATGCATTTATCAAAAGTCATCTACTGCATGTTTAAAAATGGTGTGTTTTGTCATTATGTAGTGTCCTTCTTTGCATCTTGTTACAGTCTTTGTTTGAAGGTCTATTTTGTCTGATATAAGTATTGCTATCCCAGCTTTCTTTCTGCTTCTATTTTCATGGTAAATGCTTTTCCATCCCTTCATTTTCAATTTGCATGTGTCTTTAGGTCTGGATAAGTCCAACAATCTGACAAGAGGATGTAACAAGTTTAAATACCTATGCACTGAACATGGGTGCACCTAAATACATAAAGCAACTATTAACAGACATAAAGGAAGAAATTGACAGTAATACAGTAATCATAGGGAACCTTAACACCCAACTTACATAATGAGCGGATCATCCAGACAGAAAAGTCAATGATGAAATAGTGGCTTTGAATGACACATTCGACCAAATGGACCTAACAGACATATTCAGAATATTATATAAACAGCAGCATACACATTCTTTTCAGGTACACATGAAAAGTTCTCCAGAATGGATCACATGTTAGGCTACAAAACAGGTGTTAAAAAATTCGAAAAGATTGCAATCGTATTATACATATTTTTTTGGCCATAATGGTATGAAAGTAGCATTACTCATGAGAAGAAATCTAGAAAGAACACAAATACATGGAGGCTAAAGAAGTTCCTAGTAAACAATGAATGGGTCAACCAAAAAATCAAACAGGAAATCAAAAATTACATGGAGACAGCTGAAAATGATTAAGGGTTAATATCCAGACGATACAAAGAACTCATACAATTCACCACCACAATGAGAAGAGATCTGATTACAAAATGGGCAGAGGACCTGAATAGACATTTTTCCAAAGAAGACACACGAATGACTAGTAAACACATTAAAAGATGTTCAACGCCACTAATAATCAGGGAAATGCAAATCAAAACTACGGTGAGGGGTGCCTGGGTGGCTCAGCTGGTGAAGCATCTGACTGCGGCTCAGGTCATGGTCCCGTGGTTCGTGAGTTCGAGCCCCGTGTTGGAATCTCTGCTGTCAGCACAGAGCCTGGTTCAGATCCTCTGTTCCTCTCTTGCTCTGTTCCTCACCCGTGCGCACCCTCTCTCTTTTCCTTCCTCAAAAATAAATAAATGTTACCAAAAAAACTGCAGTGAGATATCACCTCCTACCTATCAGAATGGCTAAAATAATAAAGACAAGAAACCACAAGTGCTGACGAGGATGTTGGAGATGTGGAGAAAAAAGAACCCCTGTGCTCTGTTGGTGGGGATGCAACTTGGTGCAGCCACTGTGAGAAACAGCATGTTGTTTCCTCAAAAAATTAAAAATAGAACTACCATCTGATCCAGTAACTCCACTACTGGGTATTTATCCAAAGAAAAAAAACACTAATGGAAAAGACATATGCACCCCTTTGTTTACTGCAGCATTATATACAATAGCCAAAGTATGGAAGCCACCCAGTGTCCACTGATAGGTGAATGGATAAAGAAGATACGGTACATACAGTGGACTGTTACTCAGGTTTAACAAGAAGGAAACCTTGCCATTTGCAACAACATGGATGGACTTAGAGTGTATAATGCTAAGCTAAATAAGTCAGACAGAGGAAGACAAATACCATATGATTTCACCCATACGTGGAATTCAAGAAACGAGACAAATGATCACACAAAGGAAAATACAAAACCCAGACTCTTAAATCCAGAAAATACACTGGTGGTTGCCAGAGGGGAGGTGGGCAGATGGGTGAATCAGATTAGGGGGTTAAGGGTACACTTGTGGTGAGCACTGAGTAATGTATAGAATTGTTCAATATAAAAAGTGCATTTCATTGCTTAACTATAACTTAACTTGACTTAAAGATTTAAAAAACGTGTAAAACATCTTCATTTCCATTTTCTTTCTCTTCTCTCTTTACCTGCTGACTTACTGATTTCAAAATATTTAGAAATTGTAGAGATTGCAAACAGTAGTTTTCATTGTCATTTAATATTTTAAGACTATCATTAAGATTTATAATATTATACGTAACAGTAACATTTTCTAAAATACACTGGGAGATGTTAAGAAACTTGCCTAAAGTCACAGAGACGTAATCGTGAAGCTAGAATTCAATTACATCACCTGGGTTTGAACCTGTACATGGGCTCAGAGCTTTATGAGCTTTATGTGCTGTTAGAAAGATTTGACTGAAAGAGCAGAGCATTTGGGAACTTTCAGTAATCTATACCTGCTTGCTTTTTCCGTAGGGCAGGGACATGAGTGGAGCACTTGGTAGCTGAGATGAGAGGTGTCCCTCAGGACAGACTCTGGATGGGGAGAGGGGCTCTGAGGACAGAATCTGCCTGTTGACAGCCTAGTTTGGGATTACTTGGCACCATGGTTTGCTGTGATCCAGGATTGACTGAGCTTTGCCTTTGGGGTTGGGTGGGAAGGGCAGAGTCCTTGTCCCTCCAAAAGCTTGGCATTTGTGGACTTCTATGAAATCTCTATAAATATCGGAGGGAGGAGGAAGAAATGTACAATTCGTCTGCTCTGCCAGGGAGTTGTTTTGGGCTTACGGAGCTGTCTTTAGAGATGTTTGTATCACAGAATAGTGAGGCTATTTCCTCTTTATTCTCGAAAGTTCTAAGAATAGAAGTGAGAAATTTTCTGCTGATATTACAGCCCTAACTCAGGCCTTCTAGGAAAGACTGGCTACCTGTGGAGTATCTCCTCTCCCCATAGACCCTGCAGTGGAAAGCTGAGTAGATCAGTTGGATGTACGGTTCACATGTTGCACACTTACTGCACATGATTCATCTTCAAAGTAAATCCGAATTGCGAGAGCAAATCTAGGAGCTCTCTATTGGATCCCATCTCCTTCTTTATAAGAAATAAGGTAAGTTTTCAAACCCAAGTAAACTATGTTCTTTTCCTTGCCTCCCATGCAGGACTAGGTTTTAGGGCAGTTGCCATGATTTAATTCTGTCTCCTGAGAAGCTTGAAGCTCCAGGAACATATTTATCTCTGTGATGAGAGGATCTGAATGAGTCAGGGCTCCCAGCTTTCACTGGCCTCTGCTTGAGGCAGCACAGTCTCACGACCAATTTTTATTGAAAGGGAGGTACATTCAAGGGGGCAGAGGTATAGAACCCTATACTTGTGGGTTTCTTTAGTTTTTAAATTAATTAAATAAGCAGTTGACCCTTTATTTATTTATTTATTTATTTATTTATTTATTTATTTATATTTACTAATTTATTTTGAGAAAGAGAGAGCACGAGCAATCATGAACAGGGAGGGGCAGAGAGAGGGAGAGAGAGAATCCCAAGCAGGCCGTCAGCACAGGGCCCGATGTGGGGCTTGATCCCATGCACCGTGAGATCATGACATGAACTGAAACCAAGATTCTGATGCTTAATCACGTGAACCACCCAGGCACCCCAAATTAGGTGTTTTAAAAGAAAAGCTGATAAGACGAAGGCTACCTCTAGCTGCAGAGGGAGAGATTGCCATGAGAAAAAAAGGCTTGCAATCCTAGTACTGGTTTCTTTCTGACTGCTCTCTCCTAACCTGCCTCCCAGACTGGCCAGAAGTGCACAAAATAGACAATGTGAACCTGCCTCATGAGATATAAAATCCAATGAACAAAAATATTAAAGGGAAAAGGAAGGATGGCTCTAATCAAGGGTTGCACAATTCACGAAACACACGCGCACGCACACACACACACACACACACACACAGATTTTAACACTGGAAGTTTGTTTGGGAAAACCTGGAAAGCTTTGCTGAGAGGGTGAATTGGGTACTCTAGACACAGGTAGCAACGGAGAGTGGAAGTTGTTTCAGAGGAAGGTCATTTGGCCACTAAGAAACATTGAAAATGTAGGGAATGAGATGGTCGGGACATATTCATGAGGGACAGCAAGTGTCAGGCATGGCTGGAACACACATGAGCAGAAGCACCGGAGGAAAGGTGGTAAGCAAGACTATGGCACAGAGTTTGAGCCTTTGCACTTGAAAACCACAGTAACCATTGAATTAGAATTTATGATTCACCATATTTTTCGAATGCCCGCTTTTCCTTTTCAAGTTGGAGCAAGGAGGTAAAAAGAGGGAGAGGACGGAGAGTGAGGGTAAGAGGGAAGATCTGAAATTGTGTCCTTTCTTTCCGTTTAGAAACATAGTGGGTCCACTTAACGAATGCCAGGACAGGCCATTTGTAATACTGACTGGTTTATGAGATACCAGTCCAATTTCATACTATGTATGAGCTAATAATACTCACAATGAAAACTCACATAGATATCGCCCTCAACGTGTTAGTTTTCTCCAACAAAATGGTGTGAGCCATTTTATTTAGAACTTAATGAGTATTAGACACTGTGTGAAAGGAATTTTTATATCTCATGTTTTGAGAATCTAAACTGATCCTGTTTTTAGATCAGTGAAAATATTCTGTATGATATTACGATGATGGATGTCTGTGATTAATGTTTATCCAAACCATAGAATGTACCACACCAAGAGTGAACCTTGGGGTAAACTGTGGACTCTGGGTGATAAGGATGTGTCACAGTAGGCTCCTCAGTTCCGAGAAATGTGCCATTCTGGAGGGAGATGCTGATAATGGCAGGGGTGATATTTATGTGGGGGGCTAGGGACCACATGGAGAATCTCTGTACCTGTGTGTTGGTGTTGCTGTGAATCTAACACTGCTCTACAAAACTAAAGTCTTAACACCAAGAACAAAGTCAAAGGCAACAACAACAAAATGATCCTATTAAAGCTGAGAGGAGTTGTGTGATTTTGCTACCTCCTCCCCGCCCCCCACAGAGACAGCTGAGAGGGAGCCCATCTGCTCCTTCTCTGAGAGGGGAAGGGACAGGTCCGGAGGCACCATTGAATCATACTCGGGATGCCTGGTGGGCCAATCTTCTTTCTGTTGGGGCCACAGTGGATCCACCTGTATCTGCCCATTGAGTTTCTAAGTGCAGGGAATTCAAAGATGGATGTCTTCAGCGCAACCCTGACATCTTGAAGGGAGAAGGCACCTCATTCCAGATAAGCCCAAATCCAACTAGACTAAACTTAGAAAAACCAGATGATTAAATTTTGATAAACAGCTGAATGATTCTGTTCTTAGGTGCTGAATAAATCTTAATAAAATCAGCTCTCATATGTTGTATATCCTCAAATCTCATACTTGACTGCAAAACCATGTTCAAAGTTCATAATGTGGCTTCCATGGCCTTTGGCAGAGAGGAAACCTTACTTTTCCAAGTTTTTCTGCTGTGACACTAGAATCAATCTAAAGCATTGGTTTCATATCGATCTTCTCTATTTGTCCCATGATCTCCATTAAAACTTTGGTTGGTTTCTTTCATGTCAAATGCTCTCACCCCTCTGATTTTCATATCTTTGGATCACAAACTCTTTACAACCAAAGGTGTATTTTATTTCTACTCTCATGTCATCATGGGTCACATATAGGGAATCTGTTTGCACTTTGTATTTGGTTTTTAGTATTTATTTATTTATTTATTTATTTATTTATTTATTTATTTTAACATTTATTCATTTTTGAAAGACAGAGAGAGAGAGAGAGAGTGCTAATGGGAGGGGCAGAGAGAGAGGGAGACACAGAATTTGAAGCAGGCTCTAGGCTCTAAGCTGTCAGCACAGAGCCCAATGCGGGGCTTGAACTCACGAACCGTGAGATCATGACCTGAGCCAAAGTCGGGTGCTCAACCAACTGAGCCACCCAGGCGCCCCTGTTTTTTAGTATTTATGAACGATGTTTGGAGTTGCCATTCCCAGCTTCTGATCACCGCGAGCAAATTAGCAGGAACCACAGTGCCGAGATGATTTCAGCCACTGGGGGAAGGAAACTAGTGTGAAAAACAGTGGTACAGATGTAGTATTGCATCTACATGTGTCTTAAAACTCAAAAGTCATTAAGAGCAAGTATTCTGCCCATTCTTTACAATAAAAGAATCCAGATAATTGGGATTCAATATTTCAAATGAAAGATAACTATGGAATTATGAGAGAAGTGCATAGATAGTGTAATTTTAAAATGTTGGAAAAAAGGCTAAATGAGAATGGGGAAATTGGTAGCTTGTAATAAGAAAAGGAAAAAAAAGTCACAGAAAAGGGAAAAAATAAAATCAGAATAGGGAAAGTAGCAGAGGCTGGGACTTACACAATTCTCACTTATTATATGCTGGGTCTTTTTCTCAGTTCATATGCAGAGTAACCCTGGTTATGTTTAAAAGTGGCTTTCCCAAGGGAGTAAATAGTGGAGCTGGGATTTGAACCCAAGACATCTGACTGCAGCAACCGTGTCATTGAATAAAAAAACGCAGTTATTTTTCTAGATGAATAGCCATCCCAGATAAAATATCATGATTGCAAAATACAAACTGAACAAAGATAAAGCATTCTCAAAAGAACACTATTTTCATGAAAATTGTGGCAACAATGTAAAATGTGGTTGGGGTCAAAAATGTATATGCATATTTTAATACAATTTTTTCTGTTAACCAAATGAGAGAATCAGATCCTGTCAAAACAAAACCTTTTTTTTGTCATCATGTTCATCAGCTTTTCTGCAAAATCAACCTTGAAATATTGACCATATTTGTACATAGTAAAAAGATGTAGAATTCTATACACACATATGTAAATATACTGATAGGATCTTTCTTAAATGGCATAGAAGAAACCAAAAGTAGTTATTTCTGGAGAGTAGGATTATAGATTCAATAAACTGGAGACAAATTTTAATTTTCTTCTCTCATTTTCCTGTGTAATTTGGATAATTAATGTTAATCATGAATTATTCTATAATAAAATATAGCTAACAAATAGACACAAAATATTGAAAAACGTTTTTAATGATTATAAATAGCAATGATAATCTCTAGCTTTGGGATGGCAATATCATACTTGGGATATTACTCTGAGTTGTTATCTATGTGAGTGACAATTGGAAGCAATATAAATATCTCAAAGGACAAATGGTCAAAAAGATGCCACTTATAAAAATTTATACAGTGTCACATAATTAAATTAACAATGAAACTAATGAAAACTATAATAACATGGGAAGAAGTGTTATAATAATTCCAAGTCAAAATCAGGACACAAAATGTTATTATATGATGATTTCAATGACAAACTATACGTGCTAGGAACCAGAACTTGAAATAGAACAATCATAACATAGTGTGTTGGAATTATGGAATAATATTCAGATGATATTTTTAGAAGTATCCTAATGAATTCAGAGTAAAAATGAACAACTCGGAGTAAAAACACAATTTAGATTATAGGCATCATTAGGAATTTTATAGCATGTTGAATTCATAGGCCGAGATGCTCAATATTGTAATGAGTTAAGTTCAACAGTACAACCAAGAAGGTAAACGATTTTCCTCAATTATGCCAACCTCAAAGTTGTCCTGACATTTGTCATATAATGCATCAGGGAAGTTGACATTGAACACGAGAGGTGTAAGTAAAAGACTGTGAAAATAGATTTTTGTAAATCATATTTCATCCAAGATATTGACGGGGTCAGAGATGAAGGGGTCAGAGACCCAAAAATGAGTGAACTGAACTGAGAATATTTTCATCAAGAGGGACTCCTCAACAGTATGAGTGCTTAATTATAGTGGAATAGTGTTTTTCAGAATTCAAAGCATGTAGATAAAATGCATAACACATGAAATATATGTGTCTATATGTGTGCATAAAAATATGTTTAATTCTTATGGAAACTCAGGATCAGGTAAGGCAAATATTTGCACTGTATTTTTAATATGAAGGCTAAATTTCCAGCAAGATAAGTCACTTGCCCAAGGAAAGTTCAAGTGCTGCAGTTTTCTATCTTGGTAGGAATTGAATTTTTAAAGGACATTTAATTTTATCTCCCCAAATGCAAAGGCTTTGATCCAAGGAAGTTAGCTTCTGAATCGACAGATAGATCTGGGAGAGGCTTGGGCATCTGCACATTTACCAAGAGTCATAGAGGATTGAAGGCAGTCAGAGGTAACATAACATGGAGCAAAAGCAAGGCATTCAGAGTTCAGCCCACCGATCTTCCCAAGCTGTCACTTCTTTTCTTCTCTTTGCAGATTCAGCCCTTGTCCTCAACTGCACCTTACTTTCAGCCAGTAGAATTGCGATGAATAGCAGTGTGACTGAATTCATTCTCTTTGGGCTGACACAGGATCCAGTAAAGCAGAAGGCAGTATTTGGGGTCTTCTTGATTCTTTACCTTGCGACACTGTTGGGGAACTTTCTCATTTTGGTGACTATTAAAACAAGCAAGACCCTTGGGAGTCCCATGTACTTCTTCCTATTCTATCTGTCGTTTTCTGATGCTTGCCTCTCTACAACCATAGCTCCCAGATTGATTGTGGGTGCCATTACTCAGAAGAATACCATTTCGTACAATGAGTGCATGACTCAGGTCTTTGCAGCTCATTTCTTTGGGTGCCTGGAAATCTTCGTGCTCATCCTCATGGCTTTTGATCGCTACATAGCTATTTGTAAGCCCTTGAGATACACAACCATCATGAGCCAGCATGTCTGCAGTGTGCTGATGATTTTGAGCTGGGTGGGATCCTGTATCCACTCTTCAGCACAAATTTTCCTGGCTTTGAGATTGCCTTTCTGTGGCTCCAACGTGATTGACCACTATTTCTGTGACTTTCAGCCCTTGTTGAAACTTGCCTGTATGGACACTTACGTGATAAATTTGCTACTTGTTTCTAACAGTGGGGCCATATGCACGGTGAGTTTCATAATCCTGCTTATGTCCTATGTTGTCATCTTGTACTCTCTGCGAAACCACAGTGCTGAAGGAAGGCGAAAAGCCCTTTCCACCTGCACCTCCCACTTTATTGTGGTTGTCCTATTTTTTGGTCCATGTATATTCATATACACACGCCCCCCAACCACATTTCCAATAGACAAGATGGTGGCTGTGTTTTATACAATTGGGACACCCTTGCTCAACCCTCTGATCTATACCCTGAGGAATGTTGAAGTGAAAAATGCCATGAAAAAGTTATGGTGTAGCAAAGTATGACTTCTGTTGATACAGGATATTCAGGGATTCTAATGTGTATTTCCTTAAGAGCTTGATTTTCCTTCATGGACAGGAAAAGTAAAATTTTCTCATTGGGGGAAAAACAATTGAGAAATTTTAATTGTACTCATATTGCATATATTTATTTGTATTAATAGTGATAAATACAAATAAGTACATATCCCTTTTTCTGAAAGGAGTGCATTAGAATAGGATTACTTGAAGTTCGTAACCATTTTGAACAACTTAAGCTGGTCCTTAGTTGACATCTGGCCATGTTTTCATGATAATCTCACTTCCTGTACAAATTTGTATTTGTATTTAGAAAGAAATGTACTGACTAGTGGCAGCATGATTGTGTAGTGTGTGTATGTGTGTGCACACACCAATTCTTTTTCTAGATTTTATTCTGGTCCTCAAGAACTTGGACATGGAGCTAATCCATATGGAACTGGAACCTAGAAATGGAGGTAGCGGTCTTGACAACCTGGGACTTGCACAAGATGTTCTGAGAAAATTCTATGGTGGAATCTGTTCCTGAGGCTGACTCACTGGGGCACCTACATGGATGGACCCTCAAACTCCACGAAAAGCTGGAAACCTCACTGAAAACCTGGACTGTCCCTGGAAAACACTCTCAAAGTTCTGTGAATGGTGGGAGAAGGAGAGTTTTACACTTGGCAGTGATGGGCGGTATCTGCTTTTTGTCAGGCTGTCTGTCCCCATGATCTTCACAGAGAAGAGGCAGTGAGGTGGTTGGCAGCAGGAATATGTGGAGGGATATAGGATAGAAGAGGGGTTAGAGAACAATGCACAATGAACAATGAAGAGAAATAAAAGGTGAGGAGAGAAGAAGCTTTGCTCTTTTTATATTTGGAGAACCACTTTTTGGGAATCTGAACGTTTGGAGGAAAAAAAAGTGCAATTTCAGGGTATCTCTATAACATTGACCTAGCTTGGCTTAGCTTTCCTGGCTGTCATGTGTATTTGGGCATCATGAAAACAGTTTCTTTTTTGCCTCTGAATAGTGTCTGAAAAATCCAGTTTCAGATTCCCTGGAAGAATCCAGGATGGGAAAGGCTGCCTCAGTGCTTGTCAATTTTGGTCTTTTGGTTTTGTAGGAGGATGTTTTAAAATACGTATTTGCATTTTGAAGATGACGTAATTGAGGCGTGTGATGCATACAGCACCACACCGCATCACGATCTCATAATTAAGTACCGTCATGTGATTCTATTTCAGTATCTGAGTTTATAATTCCCATCAAGTTGGCACCAAGAAGTATTGCTTTAAGTGATATAGGCTAATGAGAAAAGAATCCAATGAACGTCATGAGTATGTGAAACATTTCTACCAACTGAAGACCAACTGTTATCATGTCCCATCAAAGATGCCCAAGACTCCTACATAGAAAGAGGTGGCAGAATAAATAGTTAAGTTCCAAGGAAGACATTCGTCAGAGCTCTCAGTGCCATATTTACAAGAGGCAATTATGTTTGATGTTCTAAGACTCAAGATATTCCTAATTTTGTGTCTTGCAGTTTCATTTCTGAAACCTTTGAATCTGGTCATTTGATTATTATATTTAGTATTATTGGTTCTTAAGTAACCAAGATATAATAAAACTTTTTTTTAATTCTTATCTCTTGTTGCTCCTTAAAATTTTATATAGCGAGAGAAAAGATATGTTTGTGTGTGCTTGGAAAGCTTCATGAATTTTCTTCTCATTCTTAGATCATATAGAGTCTAGATTCCCCCAGATTTTAGATAAGGACTCGGTTGGGAGGGGTGGGAGAAGTGGTCAGGGGACAGAAAGGTCTTACTTGACCTGGTAACTTAACAAATTGGCTGACTCTGCTTCTGGCAAATGTTGAAAGCTTTTTATTTGCCTTCCCTTTGGGGGATTTTTGTAAGCTTTCTAATTTTAGTATCCTTGATGTGGGAAGAATATTTCTCTTTCTTATGATCACTGATGACCCCCTGTTAGCACTTAGAAAGCCAGTAGTAACCTTCAAAAGTCTCCCTCTTTTCCTCCCTCCCTTCTGTCTTTCCTTCCCCCTAGTGCTCCCTCCTCCTCTCTTCCTCCCTCCTTCTCATCCATTCTTCCTTCCTTCTTTCTCTTCTTTCAACACATTGTGTACTAAATGCATACTAGGTTCCATGACTGATGGATACAAAGTTGAATGAGAGAGTTACAACCCCAATCCTCATGGAACCTAAGTCTAAAGACATTCCTTAAAATGTTTCAAATTTAGGTGTTTTTTTCCTTAGGTCCAGCCATAGTTTTGTTATTTTAAATTGTTCTTATAGTTTAAAATTGGAAAGGAAGGCATGGGATTTAAAGATTTTTTTTTTTCTCAAGTCATCTTTTCCCAGAAAAATCCCACTTTCTTTCCATGGTAATTCTATTCCTTGACTTCCATCATGTCATGGTATCATGATTATTTTGGTACTTCTCTAATCTTAACTTCCTGGTCCACTTTTTGCTGCTATAATTTCCTGTCTTCTAAAAGCCCTTTTAAACCTAGGTTCTACCCTTGGCTCATTCTTCTCATCACACGCATTACTTGGATACTGTTATCTACTCTCCTAGTTTCAACTAACACTGATACATCAATGTTCACCATATTCGATCTCCAACCTGACTTTCTTCTGATTTGAATTTTGTTTCTCTGTCTTATTTGATATCTTTCATTACCTCTTCTGGGGTTTTCAACAGATTGCTTATGGTATTCAGTCTGAGCTCCTTAACCTAACACACCGTAGTTGCCAGTATGTACCTCTCCAACACTATTTTCTGTATCTTTCTGACTAAAACTATATGTCCTGTACATCCTGAATTTCTTCAGACCAAAAATAATGATAGCTATTATTATTCAATCCCATATCTGTTAGCTCTTGCTGTGAAACAACCATGCAATCTCAGTAACATAAAACTATATATATATATATATATATATATATATATAGTATATATATGTGTGTGTGTGTGTGTGTGTGTGTGTGTGTGTGTGTGTGTGTTTTAATTGTTAGTTTATGGATCAGATGGGGTGTACTTCTACTTTTAGTTGAGCTCATTTAAACATCTGCAGTCAGCTTCAGGTGGATGGGTGACTCTATGATCTTCTCTGGGACCTCTCGGGTGTTTGGGTTTGATTAGCTATAGTCTGATACGATATGATCTTGAATGGGACGGTGGTGCTCTTTCCCTGGTGGCCTGTTGTCCAGCATGCTAATCCGGGGTGTTCTCATGGCAGAAGTGTCTCAGAGAGCAAATGAAAGTGCACAAACCTCTGGAGGCAGAGGCTCAGAACGGGCGTTCTGTCGGGGTGTCTACCACGTTCTATCGGCCAAAGTGAGTCACAAGGACTTCCCAGACTCAGAAAGGGAAGGTCTGCAAAGTTACAAGGAAACTAGTGTAGATACAGGGAGGCTAATAACTGTGGGCACAGTGTAATAAATCTGGCCCAAATGCTTACCACATGCCAGGGAGTTTTCAACGTGTTTTGTAGAATTTAATTGATTTCATCCTTAGCAGTGCCTATAGTATACTCTGTCTTTGTTCATGCTGGTCCCATTACCTGGAATGTCCTTTACTTTGGCTAACTTGGAAACATCTTACTCATGTTTTCAGACTCAACTTCAATGTCATCTCTTCTAGGAAGCTTTTCGTTGGCCCAAATGGCTCAGCCAAAGGCTCTTTATTTACACTCCCTTAGTACTTGTAAATTACATCTCAACATATTCATCACATTTTGTTGAATTTAATTAATTTGTATACCTTTCCATGGCTTTTACATTTCCTATCTCCAGGGAATTGGCATAGAGGAATTTAGAAGCGTGAGGTTAAACTGGGCTTTAAACTCAGCTTAGAAATTTATCTGGAACAATTCACTTAATCTCTTTGTATCTCAGGTAGCTCATCTGCCAAATGGGAGCACAACAATAGTGAATGTATAGACTTGTGGCAAAGATGAGATGAGTTAACATTGATAAAGTGCTTAGGGAAGTGCCTGTGATATGATAAATGCACAATAGATACCCTTCATTATTATTGCTTATGTTTGCATGATCACAATACACATAATCAATAATGTTTAAATAAACTGAAATATTTTTAAACTCTTCGAAGAACTTAAAAAGCAAGTGTCATCTCTCTGAAACAACCAAGATGATCTTCTGAAAAACATTGCTTAGAGAAATTAGTTAAAAGGGTTCAAACATGGGACTGAGCAGGGTATATATTTAGTGCTTCACTGACAAGTTACACCAGGGAGAGTTAAGTCACTCACAGGAAAAGTTCCCTTTCTTCTCTCATTTCCCAGCTGCCTTTCAGTTACATGCAAGTGTCTTAGAATTTATCTACCTGGCCCCTGTGGATGTTGAAGGTATAGCTTACATTTTGAGGAATGTGAGTGGAGGCTTTGTGCACCAGTCTGAGGCTAAAGCGTTAAGAAAACCAGCTCACATCGCCAGTGTCTGGGGTCTTCTGCCGAGCATGGCCACTGAAGGGACCACCCTTTCAGTTACAAGCTGATGGAATTAGTCTGCCTGTTCTCGACCTACTATGTGAAGCAGAGACCCCAGTTGCAAGGAATGTGTAGGGTGACTGAGAAAATGTCTTTTTCTGTTCATTACTCTGTCTTGTGTGGTTTCATCCCACATACATAATTTAATATTCTCAGTATTGAGCAAAACTTCGATGGCAAAGGACCTTTCAGAAACTTCTGGAACCTCCCCCCCGATGCAGCCTCTTCAGGTGCCTTGAGCCCTGTGCTCTGAATCCTTGTCTCAGGGACAACTTTAGCATCAGACTGCCTTCCTGCACTGTGGTCTGATGTGTTCCTGCAAATCCTGGGTCTGACCCAGTGCTCGCCTGATCTGTTTCCTTTCTCTAAAGGATCCCTTCCCTGTGTTGCCAGTTGTCCAATAATGAAAACAGTGTTTCATATATTTTGTCCAGCTCCACAACATAAGTGGAAGGCAGAACTTTGCTTCCATAAAAGAATTCCTAACCCATCAAGATTCTCTACTCTGAGATAGACAAACTGACTTACATTATCTCCTAGGATCCTATTTTTTTTTCCTGATTTGCTGTTGCCAATTTTTAATTTTTGTGTCTCATTCATAATTATTTTAGCACCTGCACAATTGATCTCTTGGTGACTCCCATTCATTACTTAAATATTATATCCTGCACTAAATGGTATTTCTTTAGTGTTTTTCCAGTGCTGACCCTCAACTTGTCCTTGTTTGTATTCCAGCCTCCCAGGAATGATACGACGATCAGAAGACAGAAAGAAGCCAAGAATGTTTTATTCTCTCTCTCTCTTTTTTTTTTAAGTAGGCTTTATGACCAGTGCAGAACCCAATGGAGGGCTTGAACTCATGACACTGCGATCAAGCCCTGAACTGAGATCAAGAATTGGATGCTTAATTGACTGAGGAGCCCAGGTACCCCAGGAAACTTTTATTATTTTTGTTAAAGTTTATTTAATTGATAGAGGGTTAGAGAGTGATAGAGAGAGTGTGTGCAAGCTCAGGAGGGGCAGAGAGAAGGAGGAGGAGGAGAAGGAGGAGGAGAAGGAGGAGGAAGAGGAGAAGGAGGAGGAGAAGGAGGAGGAAGAGAGAATCCTAAGCAAACTCCATGCTGTCAACTTGTTGCAGGGCTGACAGAAATAAAGAATCAGACGCTCAACCAACTGAGTCATTCAGGTACCCTTAAAGCTGCTAACAAGAAAAAAAAGACTCATATAGGAAGATCTTTAAAGTCTTTATAACGTGGGAAAGGAAAGAAGAAGCAGAATGGGAATTCCTTGGTAACTGGAATAATGTCCATCCAGGAATAAACTGATCATTTTGTCTGATATCAATTTTCAAAATTTATTAAGTAGCTAACATGTTAATATGTGTTAAAATATGCATATAGTAGTAATTTATACATGATGAGATGTTTTGAAGAGACGTTTGAAGTTCTGTGTTTTGGTGACACATTGACACCTTGTAGGTCAGATTAAGTGACGGGTGGTTTTTTATGTTTATTTATTTAATTTGAAGAGGTGGGTGACACAGAGAGAGAAGAAGAGAGAGAATCCCAAGCAGGTTCCACACTGGCACCGTCAGCATGGCATCCGATGCGGGGCTTGATCCCATGAACCATGAGATCATGACCTGAGCAGAAATCAATGCAGAAAGTAGCTGGCAAGGAATGAGGTTGAGAGAAGGGCCTTTTTCAGATAGAGGAAACAACTGGATGGTTCCACGATGATGGGAGTGATCCTGAAGGGATGAAAAGGCGCTGAGGAAAGAGGGATGATTATCAGACCACTGGTCTCACATGGACAGAAGGAAATAGGATCCAGTACATAGTGGAACATTGGCTTCAGATGGTAGAACAGATGGTTTCTAAGGAGCCAAATTCCATGATAACAGGCAGGGGGCTGCTTATGTGGGTACAGATGCTGAGGTGGGGCAGATGGGGTGATGTGCTTATACGAATTCTTTTCAGATTGCTTCAAGTTTCTCAACGAATTAGAAAGTAAAATCATTGGTTGAGACTGAGAAAAGAGAATTATCTGGGGTTTAAAGACAGAAGGGAATCGGAGTGTCTGGGTGGCTCAGTTGGTTAAGTGACCGACTCTTGATTTCGGCTCCGGTCAAGGTCTCAGGGTCTTGGGATCAAGCCCTGTGTCGAACTCTGTGCTGAAAAAGGAACCTGCTTAAGATCCTCTCTCTCCTTCTGCTCCTCTCCTCTGCTTGGTCTCTCTCTCTCTCTAAAATAATTTTTAAAAATTTAACGATACAGGAGAAGATAAATAATTCTTTAGGATACACTGTTGTCACCAATACTGCTGACGCTAACAAGTGCTACCAGTGAAATGACAGTCCCTTTAGGACAACAGAGAGTAAATGGACTGTGGACAGTATAATACCCCAGCAGCATCAATGGCTCACTTGAGATCCAAGTGGTGAATGTAGGGTGAAATCGGCTAGCGTGGTCCCTCCATACCACTCACAGGATGAAGTACAACGTGGTTAAAACTTCACACAATCCACGAACATTTTCTGGACCCGCAAAGATACAAAATCCTCTAGTCCTAGGTGAAACCTGGAGCTGGAACTTGTACTACGACCTCACTCGATCGCCACCTTGTGGCAAGATTGCAAAAGAGCCAAATCAACCCAAGAGTTGTAGAAGCTGTTAGAGAAATCACCATTGACCAGGTTGCCTTCATCTGAACAGGAGGAGGATGGGTGGCTTTGTCCTTTACCTGTCTAGGAAATCATCCTGGAAATTGGTTTTTAACAAAGCTATATCATAACTTTGGCTTAGCTCGTCTGTCCACAGCTGTGACAAATCCCCCAATTAAAAAATGTATTGTTCATTCTTTTCAGTGTAAGCGTTTCCTTCTTCCTCAAGGTTTAGAATCTTGTCTCTTTATTTTTCTGGAAAGGTCTGAAAGGTGCTGTGCTTTAGTTAAGAGTTCTGTAAATGGTCTATTTGGCACCTGAAGTCTGGCAGCAAGGCAGACTTAACCCTGTTGTTCCCACCCAGCAGCAGCCTGGGCAGCATCATCTATTGTTGATTGGAACCTAAATAGGTGTTGCTAACTCTTCCTGTAATTAGCAAGATCCTTCCACTTCGTCATACCTATCTGTGTAAATGTTTTTCAAATCAGTTTTCATGGGATCGATGGTTAAAATCACTTTACTTACATGGTGTCATTTCCCACCTAGAGCATGTTACAGTGCCAGGACCCTAGGGCTGGCCCTTGTAGCTTCTGCTCTTTGGTTGACTGTTTCCAATCTCAGGGGGCAGGAGGTTATCTCAGTTGAGAGATATCTGTCAAAGGAGAATTATTATAGAGTCAATCCTTAAAATCTACTGATTCTTTCTTTAAGATGAGAACATTTTTTCATACATTTTTGGTATTTTGAACATAAATCAACAAGGCTTTAAAAATTACAACACATTTTGGGGACGTATTAAGACAGCGGAGACGTAGGGGGACCCTGGGCTTTTCTTGTCCCTTGAGCACATTTGGATCGAGGGCAGATCACTTGGAACACCCAGGAAATTGATCTGCAGGGTGGCAGAAGGACCACCACAGTTGGAGGGGGATAGCCTGGTAGGTGTGAGGGTTACTTCAACAAACAAATCGAACCACACCCACTTAAAGGTGCAAACACTCCCCACTGCAAGCAAAGAGTAGCTCTGCAGGGGACTGACGGGTGGGAAAGAGCAGCCAAAAAACTCAACAACTGAGCGTACACAGCATACACGAGAAACACTTTCTGAAGTGCCAGGCCCTGGACAGTGTATGACCCCTTTGTAATATGGCAGTACTCTCAGGTGCAGGAAACATATCAAGATTTAAAAGTACCCCAAAGACAGAAACTTAGCCAAAAATGAGAAGATGCTGGGATTCTTCCCAATAGAAAGGTCAAGAAGAAATCACAGCCAAAGGTTTGCTCAAAACAGATATAAGTAATATATCCAAATAAGAATTTAGGGCAACAGTCATAAGACTACAAGCTGGGCTTGAAAAAAAGCATAGAAGACACCAGAGAAATCCTTGCTGCAGAGATCAAAGACCTAAGAACTAGTCAGGATGAATGAAAAAAGGCTATAGCTGAGACGCAAAACAAACTGGATACAGTGAGAGTGAAGATTGAAGTAACAGGGGAGAATAGAGGAGATCAAAGGTGAAATTATGGAAAATAATGAAGCTGGATATAAGAGGGAAAGGAAATTACTAAGTCATGAGGGGAGACTTAGAGAACTAAGTGATTCCATGAAATGAAACAACAGCCATATTGTAGGATTTCAAAAAGAAGAAGAGTGGGAAAAAGAAGCAGAAGGTTTATTCAAACAAAATATAGCTGAGAACGTCCCTAATCCAGGGAAGGAAATTAGCAATCAGGTCCAAAAAGCAGAGAGAACTCCCCTCAAAATCAACAAAACAGGTCAACACCAAGACATATTATAGTGAAACTTGCAAAATACAAAGATAAAGAGAGAATTCTGAAAGCAACCAGAGACAAAAGGTCCTTGACCTAAGAGGGTAGACACATAAGGTTAGTAACAGACTTGTCCATTGAAGCTTGGCTGGCCAGAAGGGAGTGGCAGAAAATGTTCAATGTACTAAATGGGAAAATAAATAGAAGGAGAAATAAGGAGTTTACCAGATGAGCAAAAATTAAAGGAGGTCATGACCACTAAACCAGCCCTGTAAGAAATGTTATTTATTTTTATTTTCTTTTAAAAGTTTTTATTCATTTATTTTGAGAGAGAGAGAGAGAGAGAGAGAGAAGGAAGAGAGAGAAAGAGACACACACACAGAGAGACACACACACAGAGGCAGAGAGAGAGAGAATTCCAAGCAGGCTCTGCACTGTCAGCGTGGAGCCCAACGTGGGGCTTGAAAACATGAACCTTGAGATCATGACCTGAGCTGAAATCAAGAGTCAGTTGCTTAACCAACTGAGCAACCCAGGTGCCTCGCCCTGTAAGAAATTTTAAGGGGGGCTCTCTGAGTGGAGATAAAAGAAAAGAGAAGCAATAAAGACTACAAGGGACAAGAGAACATCCCCAGAAATATCAACTCTATAGGTAACACAATGGCACTAAATTCATGTCCTTCAGTAATCACTCTGAATGTAAATGGACTAAATTCTCCAACCAAAAGACATAGGGTATCAGAATGGATGAGAAAACAAGATTCATCTATACGCTGCCTAAAAGAGGCTCATTTTAGACCTAAAGACACCTGCAGATTGAAAGTGAGGGGATGGAGGTCAAAAGAAAGCCAGAGTGGCCATACTTATATCAGACAAACTAGATTTAAATTTTTTTAATGTTTATTTATTTTTGATAGGGATACAGAGACAGAGACAAAGACAGAGTGTGAGCAGGGGAGGAGCAGAGAAAGAGAGAGAGAGACACACACACAGAATCCAAAGCAGGCTCCAGGCTCCAAGTTGCCAGTACAGAGCCCGACGCAGTGCTCAAACCCACCTACCGCGAAATCATGACCTGAGGTGAAGTCGGATGCTTAACTGACTGAGCCACCCAGGCACCCCATCAGACAGGCTAGATTTAAAAACAAAGGCTGTAACAAGAGATGAAGAAGTGCATTACATCATAACTAAGGGACCTATCCACCAAGAAGATCTAACAATTATAAATATTTATGCTCACAACTTGGAAGCAAATATGTAAATCAGTTAATGACAAACATAAAGAAACTCATTGATAATAATGACATAATAGTAGGAGACTTTAATACCCCACTTAGGGCAATGAACAGATAATCTAAACAGAAAATCAAAAAGGAAACAATGGGTTTGAATGGCACACTGGCCCATATGGACTTATTAGATGAATTCAGGACATTTCATCTTAAAGCAGCAGAATACACATTTTTCTCAAAGACACATGGGACATTCCCCAGAATAGATCACATACTGGGTCACAAATCAGCCCTGAACAGATACAAAAAGATTGAGATCATACCATGCATATTTTCAGATCATAGCACTATGAAACTTGAAATCAAACAAGAAAAAAATTTGAAAAGCCCTCAAATAGGTGGAGGCTAAAGAACATCCTACTAAACAATGAATGGGTTAACCAGGAAATTAAAGAAGAAATAAAAAATACATGGGAGAAAATGAAAATGAAAACATGACAAACCAAACCCTTTGGTATGCAGCAGAGGCAGTCCTAAGAGGGAAGTATATTGCAATTCAGGTCTACTTCAAGAAGCAAGAAAGTTCCCAAGTCCACAACCTAAACTTCCTCCTCAAGGTGCCAGAAAAGGGGCAAACAATAAAGTCTAAGCCAGCAGAAGAAGGAAAATAACAAAGATTAGAACAGAAATGAACAATATAGAAACAAAAAAATCCAGTAGAACAGATCAATAAAACTAAAAGCTGGTGTTTTGAAAGAATAAGAAAAAATTGATAAGTTGCTAGCCAGACTTATCAAAAAGAAAAGAGAAAGGACCCAAACTGATAAAATTTAGAACTGAAAGAGGAAGGATCACAACTAACGCCACAGAAACACAAACAATTAGAAGAGAATACTATGAAAAATTATATGCCAAAAAACTGGACAATCTGGAAGAAATTGACAGATTCCTAGAAAATCACACACTACCAAACTTAAGCAGGAATAAATCGAAAATTTGAACAGGCCCATAACCAGTAAAGAAATGAAATCTTGTGGCACCTTGGTGGCTCAGTCGGTTAAACATTTGACTCTTGGCTTCGACTCAGGTCATGATCTCACAGTTTGTGAGATCAAGCACCGTGTCTGGCTCTGCACTGACAGTGAAGAGCCTGCTTGGGATTCTCTGTGTCCCTGTCTCTCTGCCTCTCCTCCATGCCTGCTGTCTCTCTTAAAATAAATAAGCATTTTTTTAAAAGAATGAAATCTTGCCATTTGCAAGATGTGGATGGAACTCGAGTATATTATGCTAAGTGAAATAAGTCAGGGAAAGACAAGTATCATATAATTTCAATCATATGTGAAATTTAAGAAACACCACAGATGTACATAAGGGAAGGGAAGGAAAAATAAGATAAAAATGGAGAGGGAGGCGAACCATAAGAGACTCTTAAAAACAGAGAACAACCTGGAGTGTTGCTGGATGGGAGGTGTGTGGGAGAACGGGCTAAATGAACGAGGGGCATTAAGGAGGACACTTGTTGGGATGAGCAGTGGGTGTTACATGGAAGTGATGCATCACTGGGTTCGACTCCTGAAACCGATACTACGCTGTGTGTTAACTAACTTGAATTTAAATAAACAAATTAGAAAAAATACAACACATTCAGCTTTTAGCCTGGTTCGTGGCTGTAGTCTGGGGGCCAGCACACAACTCTCAGGGGATTTAGGAGGCAGGTAGCAGCTGTATCAAGAGGACATTTAAGTTTAGGTCTTTAATATTTGGTACCTGGATGGGAAAGTATTAAAATAAAATTCTCCTATTTATGACAAAGTCCACCATCTACAGTAAAAACGAACAAACAAAAAAACAAAACAAAACAGAAAAAAGTTAATGTGGGTTTTTGCTGCTATAGAAATCATATTATTTGTTTTGCACATATATTTACCCCTTATTTATTTATTTATTTGAGAGAGAGAGAGAGAGAGAGAATGAGTAGGAGAGGTGCAGAAAGAGAGGTAGAGAGAGAATCTTAAGCAGGCTCTGTGACATCAGCTTGGAGCCTCTCACAAGGATAAGATCAGAAGTCAAGAGCAGACTTGAGTTGGAATCAAAGTTGGAAGTGAAAGGCTTTCATAACAAGATTAAGCAGATGGGAAAGTTAAGGATTGAGGGGAAGTGAGAAGGAAAAAAAGGACAGTAAAAGTGTTAATTTTCTTGAAATTACAGGAAGTAGAAGGTTTTGTGGTTTATATTTTGGGAACTTCTCCTAGTCTTATGAGTATTTGTGGAAAAACTTGAATGATTAAGAAAGGCCAGCCTCATGTTCTCAGAAGGGATCAGCTTACCATGATCCAAGGTGTTTGAGATTTATCTGTTCATTATACCTTGTATGCTTCAAGTTTATCAAAACATGTAAGAATAGAACTCATGGCAATTGTTAATTACTTAGTCTTATGTTAGTAGTTGGGAGCCACAGGTCCGTTTTTGTTGTAGCATGCCCTTCTGGGAAGCAATCTAGACAGAAATCTTTGTGGGTACCAGAAGTGGTACATAGAACATTTAGAATCCCCATGTGGTTTTGTATTTTCCTTCCCTTCAAAGACAGTGTTTCTAACTTGATCCAGTATCTTACATCTTAACTTTTCTTTCTTCTCTTTCTCCTCTCTACCCTACCTTGGAAATTTTCTTCTTTGTCCCATTGGAGGGAAATTTTCTTCTTTGTCCCATCAAGACTCTTCATTGTTCATCATTCTCTACAAATGTCCAAACCAAACAAAAAGAAAAAAATTATTTTAAAAGATAAATTTTCTACTTTAATAGATTTAAACATTTCAGAATTAAATATTAAAATTTAAATATTACAGGACTGTGCTCGTCCTATTAGATAATTTTACTAATGAGTTTGAGGCAAGAAGAAAAAAATGGAATTCCTTTCTCTATCCATGACGGATTAAGTCAAGAAAACAGAACAAAAAATAGTGCAATTTTGTTTGCATTGTGATCACAGGAAGATGTTCTGTGTAAAGGCAGGGAGTTGGCATCAGCTCACGGATGGGAAGAAAGGAAGGAGGCCTCAGCTGCAGTTCATGACTGGGCAGGGCACTGGAGACAGAGATACCATTCAAGGTGGCTGATGTAATGTCTTCAGAGAATCTTTTATTATGTTGGGGGAATTGGCGCCTGCTAGAAGGAGCCCTTTCCAGTAGCTCCATAGTAGTATTCAGCTCCAAAGCTTCTTGCCAAGAATCCATTGGCTGCTAGAAGAAGTTGTCACTGGGGAGCTGATAAACAAAAGTGCGTGCCTGTTAGTGTGGAAGTGGTTTTGGCACCAAGAATTCTGAATAATTAAAGCATTGCATCAGCCTTGGAGACCAAGAGACCACGTTGGAAGGAGATATTGACCAAAGTTGGCTGCGTGCCTCAGGGAATGCCCTTTTTCCTTCCCTGTGTCATAAGACAAAGGCAGGGCTAGCCACGGCATCTGTAAGTAAGGCTGACCTAAAGAATGCATTGTTGTCATAGCCTTAGTATAGCTCTTGACCCCCCAGATTATACCTTGGTTAAAATCATGGCATATATGTATGTATATATCAGCTAGTAAAGCATTTTAGTAAAGACTTTATTTTTTTAGAGTACTTTTAAGTTCATGGCAAAACTTAAAGGAAGACACAGAAATTTCCCCTATATTAGCTGCCCCCCCCCTTGCATAGTGTCCTCATTATCAACATCCCTTTACAAGAGTTGTACGTTTGTTGCACTTGAACTGACACTGACACATCATAATCACCCCAAATTTATAGTTTGCCTTAAGGTTCACTCTTAGTGTTGCACATTCTGTGGGTTTGGACAGATGTATAATGACATACATCCATCATTAGAGTGTCATACAGACTTTTTTTTAATGCCGTAAGGATCCTCTGTGCTTTACCTATTCGTCTATCCCCATTACCTGTTCAGATTGGGTTTTTAAATTATGAAATAGGATGAAGATAAGTCTATTTTAATTATGCAGTCTGAGTTTTTCACTTTTACAAAATTTGTGTATAGTCTAAAGTATCCACAGGCAGTCTATTAGAAGGCATCAGTTCCACTTAGGACTCAACGTTCCGGAAGTTCATCTATTTAAAGAGCTCTGTAACCTATCAATAAGAGAGTAAAGATGATGCATCTCATTTTAATTTTCCAAGCAGAAGATCTTATTTTTTTTTTTTTTTTAATTTTTTTTTTTCCAACGTTTATTTATTTTTAGGACAGAGACAGAGCATGAACGGGGGAGGGGCAGAGAGAGAGGGAGACACAGAATCGGAAACAGGCTCCAGGCTCTGAGCCATCAGCCCAGGGCCTGACGCGGGGCTTGAACTCCCGGACCGCGAGATCGTGACCTGGCTGAAGTCGGACGCTTAACCGACTGCGCCACCCAGGCGCCCCCAGAAGATCTTATTCTACTCGACTAGACTTTAGAACCCAGGCTGTATTCTAGGGAACAAAGAACTTTATGGTATCATGTAGTTCCCAAATTCATTACCATGCTACTCCTAACCCCTGCAAGTTATCTTTAATTAATATAGCTACGTAGGAGTAGATGGAAATATTTTTATACTTATGTTTCTTGTTAATGAAGTGCAATCATATACCTCAAATCTAACTTTCTAGATCACATCTTTTAATAGTGTTTAATGAATAAACATTCTGCCTCATAGACAGTCTCTTCTCTTCACAAGACATCAGTCTATTTTAGTGCTCACAAATTTTATCCTAAATATGAAAGGATAATGTGTCTAATAATTGACATTTTTTATTTGAGCATAGTTGACACACAATGTCGCATTAATATCAGTTGTACAACTTTCATTTGAGAAGTTTATACTTTTTACTACTTTCACCATGAGTATAGCTACCATCTGTCCCATTATATTGCTAACAATTGACATTTAAAACTTTTTTTAGTGTTTATTTATTTTTGAGACAGAGAGACAGAGCACGAGTGGGGGAGGGGAAGAGAGACAGGGAAACACAGAATCCGAGGAAGGCTCCAGGCTCTGAGTTGTCAGCACAGAGCCGGATGCGGGTCTCGAACTCATGAACCGTGAGATCATGACCTGAGCCGAAGTCGGATGCTCAACTGAATGAGCCACCCAGGCACTCCCACCAGCTGACATTTCAAAACTGACAGTGAAAAATATAGACCTGGATTTTTACGGATGACAAATGTATCCATGTTTTTAATTAAAACAAAAACAACAGAATAGAACTTTTTTTTTTTTTCTTAATTCTTCGCTTATCAAGTGGAGGTATTAGATCTGTTCACAAATATTCCAATCTCTCTCTGTCTCCCTTTTTGGTACATAGTTTGATTGCATTTCCTGGACCCCTTGTGGAAATGTATGACATTATCTTGTAAAGCTGAATATTGCCATATCTTACAAGCTACCAGTTACACTCATAAGACACATGTTTGTAAATGTTCGTAGTTATTGTTCATAGTAGTCAAATATTCATTGACAGGTTAATGGGTAAGAACAGTGGAAATAACCACAGAATAGAGTATGTTATGACAATAAAAATGAATCGACAACTGCATTCAAAAGCCAACACAAAACTTGGTAGCATACATCATGTTGAATAAAAAATAAAACAATTTCTAGAAGTCTGCATATAGTCTAAAATTCAAAACCAGGAAAAACTGACAAACATACATATATATATATATATATATATATATATATATATATATATACATATGATAAAGATATTTTCTTTTTAAGAAGCAAGATCATTTATATTAAGTAAAGCAGATTACTGGTTAACTTAGGGTGAAGCAGGGGACAAGATAAGGAATGAGCCAAAAATGGATTTAATTATTGGTAATAGTTTTGATCTTGGGGTAGATTTAAATTTGTAAATATTCATTATGTCACTTAAATAAATGTAAATAGGCAATAATATAAAATGAATAAAATAAAAGATGGTAAAATAGTTTGGAAATGGGTAAATTCTAGTTGAAATTTTATGATAGGGATGGGTTTCTTCTGCTTATCTGTTGACTTTGCTTGCTTATGTGTTGGCTCCATTTTCCATCACGCTCTTTCCACTTATGACAAGATCATAGGCAACAACTCTGGGTCTCTACTCCAGAAACTATTAGGAAAAAAAAAATGACTTTTCTCAATAGTCTGAACAAAATTTTTGAGTCCTCTCATTTGCTAATAGATCCCTGTCCCAGTTATTACAACAGGGGGAAATACTTTCTCATTGACCACATAGGAGCCATATTCCTTACCTTGGGGAATAACACTACTCGTAACTCTTATACTGTGGGTCCTCAGAGGAAAATCAAGGTTCACAAAGAAGGAAAATGGAGTCTTGTCAGGAAGAATCCATCAGGACCCACTAAGACAGTTTTTATAGCACATCTTTATGAGGCAGGTAAGGTGTATCTGCAGAAGTGTTACATATATTTCAGCAAAACAGCAGATGTCCACCAAAGGTCTATCTTATTGATGCTACGTTCCATATCCCATCATGAAAAGTATCACACTCCATTATGAGGACAACCTGATGCTTTCAAAGTCCCATTTCATGCTTAGTGGGGTTCAATGTCTCAGTGCTCTTGATTCTAAGTGCTACTGAGGCACATCAGTGGAGGGACTCCTAGGGAAGTATTTGTTGGGTCTCAAGACCTGACCTCACTTCTATCTGCTGTCCTTCCAAATTAGTAGTTTTATGGTAGTTCAGAAAGAATCTCTTCAACTTATTTCACCTACCACCATGTAAGTAATTTTTCAGAAGAAGTAATTATAACATTCATTTATTTTTGAGAGACAGAGAGAGACAGAGCATGAGCAGGGGAGAGGCAGAGAGATAGGGAGACACAGAATCTGAGGCAGGCTCCAGGCTCTGAGCTGTCAGCACAGACCCTGATGCGGGGCTCGAACTCACGAACCATGAACATCACGAGATCATGACCTGAACTGAAGTCGGATGCTTAACCAAGTAAGCCATCCAGGAACCCCCAGAATAAGTAATTATAAATTATCACCCAAATTCTTTTTTCAGTTTGGTTTATTTGTTTTATTCATTCATTCATTCATTCATTCACTCATTCATTTATTAGTATTTAAAGCCTACTATGAACTTCTCTTTATAAATGTTTATTAGTAGATTTGGTGGAGAACAAGATAGTTGTAATCCCCACCCTCAATGAGTATATACTTTGTGGAATTTGGGTGCTTGGCTGGCACAGTTGGTAGAACATCCAACTCATGATCTCAGGGTCATGAGTTCAAGCCCCATGTTGGGTGTAGAGCCTATTTTAAGAAAACAATTACAAAAATAAAGTTTATGGAACTTGTGAAGAATTTGAAGAATAAAATAGGAATTCTTTCTTGGTTTCTAGTTCTCATGCAAAATTTTCCTATTTTTAATTTCTCAGTAACTGATCATTTCAATCAGAATTTTCAGGTATTCTTTTAAGTGTTGATATAACCCTTCATTTTGTAGCTGGCTCACTTCTCCAAAGCATCTACCTGGTTTTTTTGTTTGTTTGTTTTTGTTTTTGCAGGGTGGGGTGGGGGGAGGGTGTGACCTCACCCAATCTCTTGATTTAAATTATCATTTAATGGTAATAACACCAAAATCTACTTCTACAGTCCTAACTTGAAATTCATACTTAAAAAAAAAAATCCAAGTGCCTACTGAGAATTTTCATTTGTATATGAAATATACATTTGTATATGAAATAGCTGTATATCAAGCTATTCTCGTTATTTTATTATTAATTCTAAATGCCTCAACCTGAGATATCGTTGTTAGCCACTAGAAATTTCCCTTATCATCACTTTCTAATACTTCCTGGTTTTCAATTTGGCTGGTGTCAGGAAAATGTGTGGAATGAGGAAAACTATGAAAAAAGAGAGTCATTAAAAGAGATCTCTACCTTGAATTACTAAATTTGTAACCTGACAAACTGCTTAACTTCCGTGAGTTTTAGTTTTGTTTTGTTTTTCCATACAAAATGTCATTGTTAATACCTACTTAGTTGGGTAAATGAAAAGATACAACTTATGTAAAGTCACAAAAAGATAGTGTATAAAAGACATTCAATATATATTTGGTGAAGTAAAATTATTCGAATAAAATGAACTAACTTTATAAGTGTTTTTTTTACTAACAATTGGTTAGCAAAACCAATGGAAATGAATTTGAAAAACATGAGATATCTATTCAGTATACATACTAATCTTCAGATCATTTGCTACAAATCTGTGGTTCTTTGTTGGGGGATGGCTATAACACACAGAACAGAACCTCTGGTTTCAGGACACCGTATTTCCTTCCCTGGATTGTACTTGCAAATAAATTGCAAGGGCTAGAAAAGCTTGTCTACTAAAGCACAGAAAGGTAAGTAAGAGCACTGAGTGGGATTCGAGTAGTTTCTTGGAGACCCGCATTCTCTTTTGCTAAGGACACTGTTTTCTCTTCTTCCTATTGTTTAGCACCATTAATTTGTATTTTCCTATTTTTTCTCTGTATCTTTGGTTAGCCCGAGGCATCTAATACTACCAAATCCTTGTCTGTATTTGGTTCCTGAGTCTGGGGAAGGTTAACTTATTCTTCTATGGACTAAATGGATGAACCAAAAGTTAAATGTATTACAACATTTGGGATGTTTCTGATTAACAAAGAAAGGAAAACTTTAGGGAATAGTATTCTCTAGGGTGCTAATATTTTATATCTTTATGTCTTAAAATATTCCTTCTGGGATGCAGAAAGGGCATCTTTTTTTCAATGTTCTATGGGAAGGCTGTTTTCAAATAGGGATGGAAATATTTGACACTAATAATTTTTAGTGTTCTGACAGATAAGGGACAGATTACTTATATATTTATACTCAAAGAAGCATAGTTATAGAATAATCCAACATATTTAAAAATATATTTCCATACATCTTGTGGCTATTGCTCCCACTTCCTCCAAAAAAGGAACATGAAAAAAAAAAGATTTTTTTTTTTCAAAATTTACTCTTAATATAGCAAATAAATAAAAATAAAAAGAAGCTTTGGAATAAAACCATCTTTGACACTCAACAAATAGTTTATGAGTACCAGGTATGTGAAAACCTATGTGTGGCTTTTCATTTCTGTGTAGGGATAGAAGGATTAATTTCATGTCTTAAGAGTTTCTTGAGATGGCAGAATGTAGAAAAGTTCACCAGTGCTTTTCACGTAAGGTAGCTGAGTAGGATAAGTCCTCGGGATGGATTTTAAAGTGTGAAGAGCTTATGTACGCCTGGTGAGAAATTAGAGAAAAGGTCAGTAGCGACAGTGACCCTGACAGCTTCTGGAGAATGCTGCTTTCCCATCTCCAGGTGACGGTTTTAAATAGACACTCGTACATCACAGTATAGAATGATTACTCTGTGTGTGTTTCCAAAATAAGATGGTAAGGGTTTAACTTGCTACACGCAAAATGGTATGATGAAAGGTGCACCATATATGTGGGAGGGTTTCATTTTATCCTTCTTCAGTCTGGGAACTTAAAGGATAAAGAATATGGGGACAACCTGTTAACCTTCCCACAGAAAATGGTGGATTTTGCATAGAAAGGAGTGTAAAGATTCTCCCAAAGATAGAAGTCTAGTGTAATCCAATCAGGGAGGGTTGGGTAGTTGAAGAAAGACCTCAAGGAAAGCAATGGTTCTCACCATGGATGCTGTAGTAAAACAGATTTTTAGTGTAGAATGATCCACCTGACAGTCCATATTCCACCCTCATCTCTTCTCCACTTTTTTTTTTTCTGTGTGCCTTTCAGCTCTTCTCTGTCATCTCCAAATCCAAGATGTAGTTTGTTCGTTACTGTTCTGACAAATGTAGCCATTCTAAAGTTGGCTAAACTTGTTTGAAAAATTGAGGTAAGTACAGTAGTTATTAGAAGATGTGCTATTTTACTAGTGCCATTTTTGTCTCCACATCATTGCAACCCCGTTTTTGTGTCAGATTCCTTGGAGAAATGGATGAAGGGTGTTAATATGGCTTGGGAAAAAATGGAGATATGGTCGTCCACAAAAACATGGACAAAAACATGCATCAATTGCAGGAAGATATGAAAAATGTACGGCTCTCCTTGAATGCTTCGTGGGATAAGGGTTCATGTGAAAAGGTGAACGTTTAAGATCCATAATCATTTTTATGGATGTCAGGGTCTCGAAATCTTATGTGGGTGTGTGGTGCTCTTCAGAGTATATCTCCTAATTCACACTTACTAATTTTTTAAAAAATTGATCTCAGCTTTCTCCATGGATGTATAAATTGAGAACATATCTGTCTGTCTACCACACATAACAGATACAAGACCACAGCAGATTAATGGTGTGAATATGTTTTGTGATCAGAATAGTGCAAAATAATCAGATAAATATTATAATTTAAGAGTTAATTGAGAAATTTTAATTTAAAAATACTAACTATGGACATGGTACAAATCACTGGTTTGGAACTGTGCAGAATAAAATCCTGAGAATAGTTTTCAGAGATTCTTATTCCAAGAAAGAAGCTAAAGAGAGCACTCATGTAACAGAATTTAAGCATGGTATGTAACATTATAAGAAAAGCTATAAAGGATGTCCTTAGAGAAAAGGAGTAATAATTTCTCTTATCACAAAATAATTACTAAAGGCCTTCAGAGGATATTACTTAGCATTTGGGTCCTGAAGTTTTGAGACAATTGAAGTAGCTAGAAACGAAATGACATTCCAGGAAGGAGGAGATTATTGATTAAACTCTTGATTAAATATTTGATTAGAACTCACAGTTATTAACAAGTTAATGAAACCATTTGTATTTATAATTCTTTTTAATTTTTTTATTGAGAGAGAGAGAGCGAGAGTGAGAGAGAGAGAGAGAGAGAATGAGAGCATGCAAGTGGAGGAGGGGCAGAAGAGAGAGAGAGAATCTTCATACTCATTGAGGAGTTTGTCACAGGGATCGATCCCTGGACTCCAGGATCATGACTTGAGCAGAAATCAAGAGTCAGATGCTTAACCAACTGAGCCATCCAGGTGCCCCTCTGATTCTTAATTTATCTTAAAAATACATGTCCACGTGTGTAAATAATCTTGTTTTAGTGGTCACAATCATGGGCTATATTTTTAAGTACAAATATTTTACAATGGACGTCTTTTAAATAACTAAGGAAAGAATGAGCTTATTGTACTGACTATGACACCAAGACTCATTTCCCTTGTGGTTTAAGATCTTTGCCAAAGACTACACAGTCCAAAGAGAATTAAAAAAAAATCTGGAATTCTAAAGGAAATAACTTCATCAGACACTTTCCTGAGAGTAGTATTTTTTTTTTAAGTTCATTCATTTATTTTTGAGAGAGAGAATCCCATGCAGTCTCCACACTGTCAGCACACAGCCTGATGTGGGTCTTGAACTCACGAACCATAGATCATGACCTGAGTTGAAACCAAGAGTCAGATACCCAACCAACTGAGCCACCTAGGTGCCCCATCCTGAAAGTTGATTTGGAAGAAGATAAGTTACATTTCAAGTATGTTGGGGAGAAGTAACCTTACCAAGGCAGAGAAACAAATATATAAAGGAAATTTTCTATTTAGTCCATCTGTGCTTTGGAAGCTCACAACTTTCAAGACAGAGTATTGAAGGTATGGATGAGTTTGAGGAGGAACACAATGGGATAAATAAGTCTTCCAAATTATACTTAAATACATCACATTTAAGTTTATATTTTTACTTGCATGTAGTGTCCCTTTCAAAAGGATCTTGACAGGAAAGAGCTAAAGAAAACATTTTGTTCTTGGAAGTGAAGCCAATGGTAATCTTTTTTTTTTTTCCAGATTTGAAAAAAGATATCTTCATTTCAACGGAATGAAATTTCAAAGCTGAATGATCATTGACTTTTCCAGGACAGAAAACAAATTGAATGAAGTCAGTTATTATTTATTTACTATTTCTCTTGTCTATATCTCTCTCCCTCTTCAGAGTCTGCACTCTGTTAAAAAGACATCAGATTTTCAGTACCTGGATAGTACAAACTCTACTGGGATTTACAGTCATGATCTGGTCCTACATGAACTGCCTGGTGACATCTTTCCAAAAGATCTCAGAATCCAAAGTGCTTAAGCTAAATTTGGATTATTGTAAACATGAACTATTGAGGAATAATACCCCCTTTCATTTATATGTAACCTTGGGGACTTGGGGTCCTCTAACAGATGCTTTTCAGAAGTGGGAGGGAGGGGAGGAAATAGAAATGCAGCTATTTAAGTGATTATTTACTATCAAAGACCATTTTATCACTTGTCTGCATTAGTGTGTGCAAAATACTAAATATTGTAAGGGTGTTTTATGGTAATAGCATATTATTTAGAGGCTATAAGTATTTCCTGTTCCTCTTTTCAAGTTGTAATATCTGGGAGAAATTCAGTGAAGGATAATATATTACATATTTATAAAATTATACATTTATATAAATATGTATAACAAATATATGGTGATAAATAGTTGCATAAAGATGTTCTTTATGGTATGAAAGTGGGTTGTGATTTTATATTTATATTATGATTTTATATTTATAACCTCCAGCAGCAGTCAAATATATCCAAAATGCCAGGTAATACACCATCAAAACGTGTGCCTGAAGATTTATTAAATATGAAAAAATAATGAAGTTAATAAAATTGACCCATGTCTTTTCACGTTGTATTCATTGAATGGTCCAAATTACACAGAATCATTTAAATGCTACAAAGGATTGTATCTAAAGGATTGTATACTTAGTTAGATTCAAGCTTGTATACAAGCTTGTGTACCTTTAACAAGCTTGTTTGAGACTTAAAATGACCCTATGAAGTTCTCATTATAAATTGAAGAACAAAGTGTTGAAGTGACTTATAAGAAGCGACCCCTAAAATATTCATGATGAAGAATATTTATTTTTCTTAAAATAGTCCATAAAATCACACGTCACACCATGAATTAATTCTTTTATTTTTTTGTAGATCAACCACTTCCCACTCAGCCTTCTCCTCTTTCGCGAAATCATGCGGCTGAATAATAATGTGACAGAGTTCATTCTCCTTGGGTTGACCCAGGATCCTGTTAGGAAGAAAATAGTGTTTGTCACTTTCTTGCTTTTCTATTTGGGGACATTGCTGGGTAACTTTCTGATCATTACTACTATCAAGACCAGCCGGGCCCTTGGGAGTCCAATGTACTTTTTCCTTTTCCACTTGTCCTTATCTGACACCTGTTTCTGTAGTTCCGTAGCCCCTAGAATGATTGTGGATGCCTTTTTGAAGAAGAGCACTATCTCTTTCAGTGAGTGCATGATACAGGTCTTCTCATTCCATTTCTTTGGCTGCCTGGAGATCTTCATTCTTATCCTCATGGCCGCTGACCGCTATGTGGCCATCTGTAAGCCCCTGCACTACACAACCATCATGAGTCAACGGGTCTGTGCTGTGCTGGTGGCTATGGCCTGGGTGGGGTCCTGTGTACATTCTTTAGCTCAGATTTTTCTGGCCTTGAGTTTACCCTTCTGTGGTCCCAATGTGATCGATCACTATTTTTGTGACTTGCAGCCATTGTTGAGACTCGCCTGTACAGACACTTACGTAATCAATCTACTCTTGGTGTCCAATAGCGGGGCCATTTGTACCCTGAGTTTTGTCATGCTGATGTGCTCCTATGTTAATATCTTGTATTCTCTGAGAAACCACAGTGCTGAAGGGAGGAGAAAAGCCCTCTCCACCTGTGTCTCCCACATCATTGTGGTCATCTTGTTCTTCGGTCCTTGCATATTTATATACACACGCCCTGCAACCACCTTCCCCATGGATAAGATGATAGCTGTATTTTATACACTTGGAACACCTTTGATCAATCCTCTGATTTACACGCTGAGGAATGCAGAAGTGAAAAACGCCATGAGGAAGTTATGGAAGAAGAAGTTAATCTTAGATGACAAAAGATGAATGGGATCTTCAAAATTTTCTTCATAGTCTGGATTTGCCTAGAAGTCTACAGAGAATGTTATCTTTTTATTGTGATGTTACCATAATCAAGAGGTATGAGAATTAATTCCTTCAGGAATGAAAATACACACTGGTTAGTGTTGAGTCAGTTTCATGGAGAGGAAGAGACAGCACCAGGTACAAACAACCGTGGAAAGACTCGTGCCTTAGATGTTCAGCTGTGCCTCTGCCTTCTTGACTGCCTAGTATCACTGTAATCTTGATATGGTGCTTTCCATGCCCTTCTTCATGTTGACTTCTGTTTATAGTTACACTTTTATATGCTTATAACCACAGCCTGGAAGGTTTTTTCTGTTTCAATTGGCTCTCTTAATTAAACTGTTGAATCGCATAATTTCTGATCATAGACCTTAAACTTGTTTGTTCTTCATGACTAAGCAGAAAGCACCAGATTCAAATAATAATAAAATCTTTGTGTTTTAAGGGATAATCTATAATCTAGGGTAATCTCCTTTCTATTTTGGGGGGTTATACTTTGAATTCTTCTCCTATTTATCTAGATCCTTCTAGAACAGTGACAGAACACAGTGTGAATATTCACCCTTCTGAAGGAATCTTTTCACCTTAGGAAGGTTCTGACTGTTGGGGTTGTACTCAGATTATTATTCTTTTTGTAAAAACTTTTTGCTTCTAAAATTGTCCCTCCTGATTTATAGAAGCATTAAGTTTTTCTTGAGTCACACAAATTATAATAATTAAAAAAAATTTTTTTTTCAACGTTTATTTATTTTTGGGATAGAGAGAGACAGAGCATGAACGGGGGAGGGGCAGAGAGAGAGGGAGACACAGAATGGGAAACAGGCTCCAGGCTCTGAGCCATCAGCCCAGAGCCTGACGCGGGGCTTGAACTCACGGACCGCGAGATCGTGACCTGGCTGAAGTCGGATGCTTAACCGACTGCGCCACCCAGGCGCCCCTATAATAATTTTTTATACTGCTAAGGTATTATGGTTGTAGCATAGGTGTCCCAAATTAAGTAGATATATTCATGTGTGCTAGAAGTAAAGTGTACAAGCAGTTGATGGTTGAAATAAGGAATCTGAATATAATAACTGATAAAGAAAGAATGTCATAACTCAGATGAGTCTCTTTAGGCTTTGAGACAGATATAGCTACATCACAGATATGAATTATTTTAGTGAGTTTTAATATAATCCAAAAATGATGGTAATTTAGAGGGACTGAGATTTTTGGGTGAAAACTGTATGCAGTAGAGAGGGATATTACCATCCGTCACTTTTGTCACCATCTGACAACATTGCACTATCGAAGTATATGATCACTAAGAATCTTTCCAATTTCAACCTGTTTTCTTATTTGTATTTTTATCCATATAGAAAATTTAACATGAGTATTATTGTTTATTTCAAACATATTTTTATTTATAAACTACTAAATTATGTTAAGATTACTGAATTTGTATTCAATTTGTTGCACCAGGAATGTTAGAACTACTTAGCTTGAGGGGTACCTGGCTGACTCAGTCAGTAGAACATGTGACTCTTGATATCTGACTTGTAAGTTTAAGCCCCATCCTGGGTGTGGAACCTAATTAAAATGAAAAAAATAAAAAATAAAAAAAAGAACTTCTTGGCTTGAAAAAAAGTTATTTATTTCTCTGTGTGGGAATGGAATTCCCTCTGTGAATTCCACAATGAACACTAGTGGCGTATATACATCACTTTTATTTTTCAGATCCAGAGTTTATCCATCTCAAGCAGTTTATCATTGATTGCAGCTGCTGATTTTGCTCTTGGAAGGTTTACACATGAGTAGATTCTAGTTGGCAGAGTTTTAGTTAAAGTCCTGTTCTATTTCAAGGCAAGGAAAATATGAAAAGGGGTGTACGTTGGATCCAATTTAGGTGCCTCCCCAGAGACACTCTATCCAACATGTCTTCTGGACATGCTTCTAATATGGAGCTCCCGTGGCTACCATCACCACATCTCTTGCCAACAGAGTGTATGATCTAATTCCAATTCCGAATTTTGTAATAAAGATGGTGGAATTGCAAAGCTGACGGAGTGTGCAACCTCACCAGGATATTTTTTTAAGTCAGTGTTCTTATGGGGAAAGAGTGGGACTCTGACATCGAAAGTAGACACATTTGTGTGGGGAAAGAGTGAGAACTATGAAAGCACAGATTATCTTTCATCCTCTTGGTTGTCACAAGTAGCCCTGTCTCCCTCAAAAGAGGAGAAACGACACTCTTCTCTAGCCTAGACACCTTGTGATGATCTCATCTGTACAAGTTGTCAAAAAATGATATTTGGTTTCCTCTTGAGCTTCCTTTTATAGTCCTCATTGCTTCCAAACATCTAACCAGCTGCAAGTCACAGGGAAGTCCAAGCAGGAAAATCCAGTCTTGCTCTGGAAGGACATGTCATACATGAGGGCATTATAAGCTTCTATGGTCTCTATGTACACGTGTGACCTACGGGAGCACTTCATGATGGGGAAATGTTATCTAAGAGTGGTGAAGCAGAAGTCTGGAGTTGAGGTCTATCCTGATGGGTTTTTTTTTTTCCTGCAGACCCACATCATTGGAGATGCCTCGTCAAATAACTATGTTGTTTGCTTTACTCACGGAATTTATTTGTTTGGTCTGTGGAAAAGAACTATAAGATGTAGCTTCTAAAAGCACAAAAGACTTACCTTTTATCTATTTATGTTTTAAATATTAGGTATTAGCATATCCTCAAAGTTTGTATTAGTCTTGGGTGTGCTAGTTGAGGGGTGAATAAGAAGGAAACTCAGTTCTTATTCAGGGGGCCCTAATGTAAATTGCGTGAAGAAATTAGATCCCAAAGTTTCTGGGTGGAAAAGTATACCATCGGGAAGTCATCAGTGCGTCCATATTCAACTGGAGATAAACTAAGTCCAACTAGAAGGATTGCAGCTGGACATGGCAACTGAGGGTTGAGCATAGGGTATGTGTGTATGTATGTGTGTGTGATTTTTATGTTTGTGCTTTTAGCATTCTTAGAAGCATCTTTATTACAAGTGCTCTTAAGCACCTCTCCACGTGTGTTGCAGAATGGTATAACTTCCTTTCAGTGATAATACACTGTTCTCGATGCAGCTTGCCACCTAATATTGCACTGTACGTTAACTAAAATTTTGCATACAATCTATCCACTGTACTTCCGGGCATTTCTCTCAGAGAAATGAAAACCTATGTTGACACAACAACTTGTACACAGCTGTTCATAGCGACTCAAAACTGTGGTTTGTGATAACCGAATGGCAAAACAACCATAATGTGTCCCACAAGAAGAAGTTATGTCGGAGTCTTCATCCCCAGTACCTCAGAGTGTTACCTTAGTTCAAAGTAGTGTAAGCGCCTGACAATTGGCTTTTTTGATTACGATGATATTAAGCTTTGATTGCTGAGACATCCATTTCGAACACATCCCATCTAAAATGAACACAATGCCTACCAACTACACAATGAGGTGGAGAGCCAGGCTGCCTGGCCTATGAACTCCTCCTTTGGAAAGCCCTGTGTGGCTTATAACTGACCATTTGAGTGGCCCTGTGTTTTCCTTCCCATACTTTAATCCCACTCTTATGTTTTATTTATTTTCTATTTATTTTCAGAGAGAGAAAGAGCTTGCATAAATGGAGGAGGGGGCAAAGGCAGAGGGAAAGAGAGGCTCTCAAGCAAGTTCCGTGCTCAGTGCAGAGCCTATAACACTGGGCTCTACCCACAATCCTGGGATCGTGACCTGAGCAGAAATCGAGAGTTGGACGCTCAATTGACTGAGCCAACCAGGCAACCTTTTTAAATTTAATTAATTAGTTAAAAAAAAAATTTCCGCTCATGTTTTAAATTCACCAGTAGTGCACCTCCAAACCCTGGGTACTCCACTCTTGACCCCAGTAAAGGCAGAACCTCAGACTAGCAAGCTCTTTCTGCCTCTCTCTCTGTCTCTGTACCTGTAACCAAACTGTGTGGCCCCAGGTGTTGCAGGATTTTTTACCTCGGTACCCAGGATTTGTTGTCTTGCTGCTTCGAAGAATGAAAATGAGCAGCAGGCAAAAGTTTATTAGAGTATAAGATGAGAAAGGAAGAATAGTATGAACACTCTCTTTGCAGAGAGGGACATCTGAAAGTGAATGCTTGCGACTATAGGCAAGGGTCTTTGTTTTACACATTTTTGGTCCCCCTCTCCCCCGCCCAGACCCCTGCTTCATTCTCCTTTGTTTCCTCTCAGGTCCTGCACCTATTGTCTAGGTAACTCTAAATGTCTGGTTATCCCATTTTGATTGGCTCGTTTCCATTGTACAAGGGGTGGTCTAGGGCCATATCATTCCTTGTGGGTCTTACATTTTATTGTCTACTACTCATTTTTAGTTAGGTCTTTTGTCAAATTCCTGAGGGAAACCTGAGTGGGAGTTGGTGGTGTCTTACATTTTATTTTATTTTTTTTCAATTTTTTTTTTTTTACGTTTATTTATTTTTGAGACAGAGAGAGACAGAGCATGAATGGGGGAGGGTCAGAGAGAGGGAGACACAGAATCTGAAACAGGCTCCAGGCTCTGAGCTGTCAGCACAGAGCCTGATGCGGGGCTCGAACTCACAGACCGCGAGATCATGGCCTGAGCCGAAGTCGGCTGCTTAACCGACTGAGCCACCCAGGCGCCCCAGTGTCTTACATTTTAAAAAGGAACCTTGTGCTTGAGGGAGTTGGCTGTGGTCAGAGGCTCCCAGCATTGTTCCCAAATATGTATTTTTCCCCACCCAGGGACCTCAAGTCCTATCCTTTCCCTCTCTGCTTTTTTTATCCTCTCTTTTCGCCATCATGCAGGTATGTGATGTACCCTCTGTGACTTATGAGCAATAGACCTTGTCTTGTCAAGGTCCCCTCATTATTGTTGCAAGTGAGAAGAGGAGGACACCTGAAAAAGTACACAGGCCTTTATTTGAGGTCTCAGAATTGCAATTTGGGTAGTACAGATTTTGGTGGAACCAGGAAAAGTGGGGGAGGGGGGAAGCAAGAGGTTTTTATGAGAAAGAAGGAGGGACTAAAATCACATGATTTAGATAAAAAAAACAGGAGGGAAAAAAATGATGCTGAGGTGGAACAGCTTTTGATTACTATCTAATTGATGATTCTACTGATGGTGGTAAACAAAACTATTCCCGCCATGCTGTAGTTAATTTTCTTGTTCTCATAAACTTCTTGCCAACAGTTTTATAATCTGAGTGACAGTTGTTTTGTTGGATTTTACGAGCAACTACATGTAAAACAATGACGCGATGGCCCAGTTTAAGAGTTAATTAGTTAGAAAGGAAAATGGAACTTCAAAATGGAGTCTCTGGTGTCCAGAAATTTCCTAGCTTGCAGTCAGGGCGGGGGTGGGGGTGGGGGGGTGACTCTCAGTTTCCAGAGGTCTCTGCATGTGCTCCCTCTGTCTTCAAAGACAGGAATGGTGCATTTTTTTCCGATTGTACTTTGAATCTTTTTAACTTTTCCGTTGCCAGTCAGGAAAAGTTCTCTGTTTGTAAAGAACTTTAGGGATTAGATCAGATCCAAACATATAACTAAAAGTCAACTTACCAATAACCTTAATTACATTTTTGAAATCCCTTTTGACATGTAATTCAACATTTAACATTTAATCTGTGCCGTATCACCACATTTATAATCCCAGGGGATAGGGCAGGAGATCCTGAGGGGCATTTTGGAATTATGTCTGTCACAGTGGTGAAGGAGTTTTGAAAAAATTACAGCTTTAACCCAAGAGTCAGAGAATGTATAACTCAATATCTCCAAGCTGGGGATGGTGTTCCCATATCTATTAAATATGCCACCTTTACACCCTCCTCCAAATGTTATCCCTGAGAAAAATATGACATTTTCTTAGGTGTCGAATAGTCTTGGAGAAAATATAAGTAACATTTTATATCAACTTAATCATTGAATCCCACTAAGTATATGATCTTCATCAAATATCTTACACAGTCAATTCAGCTATAGCAAGCTGGCTACATGCGTGAACACGTCAACACCATGGACAAGTGCTGGAAGCAGGAACTGAAATTTCATTATCACAGAGTTTTGCTCATTGAACTATTTGTCTTGTTTCATCCTTAAATGTCAATGCCTTCACTCTAAAGATTGTGATCTGAATGCTTTGTCCCCTAGATATTTCCAAGTTTCTCAGAAATTGCATCAGAAAGTTTCTAATAATAATAATAATGAATAAATAAATGATTATAATAATAACAGTGAATACATGTTACTTAGGTATGGTAAAATAATTGTACTTATAGGTGAAGAACCTAAATTCCAGCGAGATAAGTGTCTTACCCAAAATCATAGCTGGTCAAAGACACACCTGGGATTCAAATTCAGACCCTCAGACTTCAATGTCTGAAATGGTAAACATGAAATCATCCCAGACATCTGATAAATGCATCTCACATAAAGTGGGCTCTTCTTCTAAATACTTAAGATGCATATCTGACTAGGGACACCTGGGTGGCTCAGTTGGTTGAGCATCCGACTTCGGCTCAGGTCATGATCTCGCAGAGCTCAAGCCCTACATTCGGCTCTGTGCTGATGGCTCAGAACCTATAGCCTACTTCAGATCCTGTGTCTCCCTCTATCTCTGCCCCTCCCCCACTCATGCATTGTCTCTCTCTCTCTCTCAAAAATAAAAATTAAAACAAAATTTGCAAAAAATATGCATATATGATTGGGTTTTGACATTGTTACTACGGTGCATCCTTCAGCCATCTTCCTGTTACCATTTCCATGCACAAATGCATGTGCACACGCACGTGGATACATAAGGATAACTGTTCCTCCTTGCAATGTTTCTATCAAAAGCACAACAATTAAATTGTTTAGGTAGTGAAACACAATTATAAGTGTAGTTCAATAAATTAACAACAAATCCTTGAAATTTTGTTACTTTGCCATCATCAAATAATCAAACATTATATAGATATAAACATTATCTTATTTATTTTGTTGGTGAAATTGAGGCTCCACGATGAGTGGACTGTACTAGTTGGGGAAACAAAGTATGACTCCTAACTACACAGTTGAAAATGTAAGTGTAATTTTGAACTTTGCAGGATATTATTTTATTATTTTAATAAAAATCGAGAAATATTAAATAAGTACTTGGTCTGTGTAAAGTGTGGTAGTACTGTTCACGGCCATTGTAGGGTTAGTAAAACATCTTAGCCAAGGTCAAATTCTACTATGCTAGTTACTAGCTGCCTAGCCTTTTCAATGATCTCTTGTGGCTTTGTGGAAACATTAATAATATCATCCCATAGGGTCATTACGTGCATTAAATTTTAAAAATCCCTTTTAAGCCCTTAGCACAATTACTAGCATATTGTAATGACTGTTATCAATTATTGCTATTACACTTCATCATTAAAATTTAAATTATTAAGTACAATATGGGAAAGAATAGACTCTATTTTCATTGAGTTAATAGTCTGTTGAAAAGATGAGAGAAGAACACCAATATTTAAAGGATAGGCACAAAACCCCAAAACAAAATAAAAAAACCTCAGACTACCCATGAAAAGGGAATCAAATGATCTCGTGAAATGAGGTATTGGGAGTCTTATGGGATGACTTGGGGGATGGAATTAGATGGAGGAAAGGTGATACAATGAGGATAAGTTTTGTGGGAATGGGGACATTTATGCTTGACTGTAATCATTTTAAGGGAACGCTGACTACCTTCAGTATTGATTTTTATTTATTTTTAATTTTTTTTAATGAAATTTATTGTCAAATTGGTTTCCATACAACACCCAGTGCTCATCCCAACAGGTGCCCTCCTCAATGCCCATCACCCACTCTCCCCTCCCTCCCACTCCCCATGAACCCTCAGTTTATTCTCAGGTTTTAAGAGTCTCTCATGGTTTGCCTCCTTCCCTCTCTGTAACTGTTTTTTTCCCCTTCCCCTCCCCCATGGTCTTCTGTTAAGTTTCTCAGTATCCACATAAGAGTGAAAACATATGGTATCTGTCTTTCTCTGTATGACTTATTTCACTTAGCATCACACTCTCCAGTTCCATCCACGTTGCTACAAAGGGCCATATTTCATTCTTTCTCATTGCCACGTAGTGGCACATTCTCATTGCACATATGCCATTGTGTACATAAACCACAATTTCTTTATCCCTTCAGTATTAATAAATAATTGGCCTTCATAAAAGAAACAGTGGAAGACCCTCAATAAATATAATGAATGCATTAGGGTTTATTCCTTGCATAGAAATAATAAGGCTACTCTAAAAACTTTTAGGTCACCCACCATAAAAGCTACGTTTCATGTTTAGCGTCATATATTTGAGGAAATCTAGAAGACATCTATTATAGAAAGCACCTTGGAAAAGCCAAAGCAATAGCAGATTAAAATCACCAGAGTTTATTTTTAGCAGTCTTGTCCAAGAATTCCCATAAGGATTGCCATCAACACTGCACCGACGTCCCTCCAGTGCCTTTAAATACTCTTCCTGATTCTTCCCCTGCAACTTCTCCAAGAGTCTCCAAGCCCAGTGCATCTAGGGAAGTAGACCTTGCTGCTCATTACCGCATGGAAGGGCCAAACGACAAAACAGAAAAGCCCAGATGCATTTGGAATTTTCCTTCCGGTTTTGGGATATAATTCTCATTCTTGTTCTGACATACAGTTAGTTTTTAAGATGTATATTCATTTTATTTTTAATTTTTTTAACATTTATTTATTACTGAGAGAAAGAGAGAGAGAGACAGAGCACGAGCAGGGGAGGTACAGAGACAGGGGGACACACAGAATCTGAAACAAGCTCCAGGCTCTGAGTTGTCAGCACAGAGTCCGTCGCGGGGCTCCAACTCACGAATCCTGAGATCACGACCTGAGCCGAAGTCTGGCGCTTAACTGATAGAGCCACCCAGCCATCCCTAAGATGTATTTTTATTTTAAATGTAATTTGAAAACTACCTACAAAGGATGAGACTTTTTTCTCATTGCTTTTTTTGTTCCTGAGATCTACTTATTCTCTGGATTTAGAAGAGATTTTTTTTTTTCATCTGCTGTCATGAGTTCAAGAAGACAAGGATATATCCCTTTAAATATTAATTGGAATTGGCTGATACTAAATATGTGAGTTCTCTTTTTGTCTGTTTCCATCTTTTCTTTTTTCTTCCCTTTTCTATTTTTGCATGCCTGAGCCTCTGTCATTTCTCTGAACAGCTCTAGGATCATCTATACTAATCTGCTTGTTTTCTAGAGTAGTTATATATATATATATATATATTTTTTTTTTGCATGAATAGTATTCTAAAATATCTTCCTGGTAAGGATTTATTTTATCACCTTTTAGGCTCCTACTTTATGTAACAATTTTTCATTTTAATAGTTTACAAAACAATTTTAAAAGGTCTGTTCTAACAGAAAATGAAAACTAGGAAGGCTATTTTGAAATCTTGGTTTCAAACTTGAAACTGTTAAGCTGCCAGGTCAGGGGGATAAGAGAAATGGTGGAATGCTGTGCGCTCTACTTTGGATAGAAAAGCAATGATAAAAAAAAACAAACATACAAGTTTGGAAAAAAATCAAATAATTGGATCAGTTAAAAAAAGAGAATAAAGATAATAAGAAAATGATGGAAAATTAATGGATAATTTTGATAAACTGGTAAATGAGCTAGTAAAGCACTAAAGAATTAGTTCTTTGCAGCTGGAAGAATCCATGAAAATTACTATTCCTTATTTTCATAAGGGGAAATACATACCCAAAGAATTTGAGGAACTTGCTCCTAAATCACATAAGCAGGGAGTGGCAGATCAGGACAAGAACCTCCAGTTTTTGCCCTACTGTGCCACAGGTCTGTAATACTGAGAAATAATCCCTGATATTTGAAATGAATGGGGTGGTATGGAAGAAAATTTCAGTGATCACACTTAGGGAAGTTCCAATTATTAAACTGATGAATGTTTCTGTAACAAAGATAGATCATACATATATTAAAATTAAAAAAAAATTAACATTTATTCATTTTTGAGAGTGAGAGAGACAGAGCATGAGCAGGGGAGGTTAAGAGAGAGAAGGAGACACAGAATCTGAAGCAGTCTCCAGGCTCTGAGCTGTCAGCACAGCGCTCGAGGCGTGGCTCGAACCCACAAACCAGCGAGATCATGACCTGAGCGGAAGTCAGATGCTCAACTGACTGAGCCACCCAGGTGCCCCTAGTATTAAAATTAAAAAAAAAAAAAAAAAATGCAGAAAAGTACTAAATGACCTAAGTAAAATAGAGGGATAAAAGAATTATTTTCTTGAAGTGTTTGATTCACTTATTTTATTTTATTTTATTTTATTTTATTTTATTTTATTTTCAACGTTTATTTATTTTGGGGACAGAGAGAGACAGAGCATGAACCGGGGAGGGGCAGAGAGAGAGGGAGACACAGAATCGGAAACAGGCTCCAGGCTCTGAGCCATCAGCCCAGAGCCTGACGGGGCTCGAACTCCCGGACCGCGAGATCGTGACCTGGCTGAAGTCGGACGCTTAACCGACTGCGCCACCCAGGCGCCCCGATTCACTTATTTTAAATAATAAGAGATTATCTTTTGTAGGATATTGTAGGATATTGGACGTCTTCATGAATAAATTTTTACTTTGATATTGTAGGATATTGGACGTCTTCATGAATAAATTTTTACTTTGATTTCCGTTCTCCTATCTGTGAAATGGGAAATCTTATTAAGCTACTCCAAGTCTTGGTCATTCGTTTGGGATTTTCAGTAACGGTTAGTTGTCAAAACTTCTGTAGAAATCTATATTCAGTGGCATGTTAAACTCATTGAGGAAAAGTTATTCCCAGAGCTCCCCTTGTCTTACGAATGGTGAAGCATTTATAGAATATTAGTCCTTTTAAAATTAATAATAAGTTAATATGTAGTTAATTCTTACAATATTAGATGCACATATCTGTACCTAAAGGTTTTATATGACTTTAGTATTTCGATTCTCCCCAAAATCTAATGTGGTGGGTACTATTATTATCATTGTTTTACAGATGAAGAAAACAAGGCTCAGTGGGTGTGTAACTTGCCTAAGACCATTCAGGTTTAGTGGACCGTATGCCGGAACACATTCAGCCTAATTCAAACACTTTCTCCCTCTATAAGCTGTCTCTCTTGCAAATACAATTGCCAATTTTATTTTAGGAACTAGCCAGTCAGTCTTGTATCCTAAGAAATATTTTCTGTGAGACTAAGGACACCAAGATGATCCTGGCAGTCAAGGGTTGAGTGTTTTTTTATTCCCCTTTTTAGAGGTTGGGGTAAGGTGGAGTGAACATCAGTGTCCTGACTGTCCTTTTTAGGATGTTGTCTGGTGTAGATTTTCTTAATGAACTTGTTGCACCAGAGGCAAAGATTTCAGGTAAGCAGAAATTTTCAATATTGTGGCATTTCTATTGAGTACACACATATTGAAGGCTGTTAACCTTTTGTGCAGTAAATCCTGATTATTCGGCAATCTCTGTTGCAGACTTACTGTCTCCTTTTGTTAAAACCAAAATAAAAGCTGGTGTTCGTGCAACAAAACAAGGAGCCATGAGAAAACAGCAAACTATGAACTTGAATCTTCAACGGTAACAGCGATAGTTAGCAAACGGTCTTGAAATGTCTTTAAATTTTATCAGGATTGTAACAGTATAAGTAGATGTTCTAATGCTGAGATAAAGACAAAATCCAGATATAGGTGTAAAGGAGATGCAGATATTAGTATGAATGTAGGTGCAGTTGTAGATGTGTGTCCTGTTTCCTTATATCAAATATCTCCTCATGGAGGAGTATGGAAGTTGGGTACCTATGTATCCATCTAGTTATATTTACATTTTTTTATGACAATTAATGCGTAAAATGCTTGAGGAGGAGTGTTTATGTCTACACTGCTAAAGTCATTGAGGAAACAATGCAGTAATAAGTGATGAGTCATAAATTTACTGAATTCTGGTAAAGGTTTAATTTTTGTTTAATTTCATTCATTATGTATTGTGTTCTTCTTAAACCATATTATACAATGATGAGTTTTTTAAAATATTTATTTATTTTTTTAGGGATTGTGCAAGTTGGGGAGGGGCAGACAGAGGGGGGCAGAGGTTCTGAAGCAGGCTCTGCACTGCCCGGATGACATCAGGGAGCCTGATGAACCGGGAGATCATGACCTGAGCTGAAGTCAGACACTCAACCAACTGAGCCACCAAGGTGCCCATAAAATGATGAGTTTTAAAATTAACTTAAATTACAGAAGTAATAATGAAATATCGTCTCGTTAATAAAGAAATTAAAACATTGTATAATACTGAAATCCCCTTTGGCCATCACCCCCTTATTTCTGAAAAGTAAATCTTTCCTTCCACACTTTTTCCTATTAATTTATAAGCACTCCCCCTCCTCCCCCCTCCTCCTCCTTCCCCCTCCTCCTCCTTCCCCCTCCTCCTCCTTCCCCCCTTCTTTCCCCCCTCCTCCTCCTCCTCCTCCTTCTTCTTAACATGCATGTTATCATACTGTGATTATTTTTGTGCACCTGATTATGTTTTCCACTCAAAAATATATCTTAGTGATTTGTATCATGGTAGATGTTTCCTAGGGATCAAAATTTAAGCTTGTCTAGTTCTCCATAACAAGAAGATACCACCCCTTATTTCCATTCTATTACCAGGTTTTAGATCACATCTATTTTCCAAATTTAAATGTCTGCAAAGAATGCCCTTTTCTATGCTTTCTGGGGTAGTTTTGCTGGGTCCTTCATCAAAATTTTACATGGACAGCCTTTTGAATTTTATCTTTTATGAAGTTGATGAGTGGGAATATAGTATCTCATTCTTGCTTAATCTGTATTTTCCTGATTCTAATGAGGTTGAATATTTTTATATACACTTTGGCCAGCAGTAATTTCCTTTCTGTGTATTGCCTTGTCAAACATTTTGCTCTTTTAGAGAAAAATAGAGAAAATTGGCCTACTTATCTTTATATGATTGATTCGCAAAATTTATAAATATTTACTCCCATTGGCCACTTTTAAAAATATTTGGTTTATAGGAAGTTTTGTCATATAGAAATTTTATTTTTTTATTTTATTTATTTATTTTTTTTAATTTTTTTTTTTCAACGTTTATTTATTTTTGGGACAGAGAGAGACAGAGCATGAACGGGGGAGGGGCAGAGAGAGAGGGAGACACAGAATCGGAAACAGGCTCCAGGCTCTGAGCTGTCAGCCCAGAACCTGACGAGGGGCTCCAACTCACGGACCTCGAGATCGCGACCTGGCTGAAGTCGGATGCTCAACCGACTGTGCCACCCAGGCGCCCCAGTCATATAGAAATTTTAAATAGATTTTATTTTTTAAATAAGTTTTCTTTTTGTGCTTTGCTTAAAAACTGTTCCTACATAAGCTATAAACCCATTCTAATTATTTCTCAAATATTTTTCCTAGTTTTGTTTGATACATTTGTATCTTTCAACCACATGAATTATAGTTTTTTGTGCCTTGTGAGATATATATTTTTTTTTCAGAGGGAGAGTCAACGTCCTAACATCAGTTACTAAAATTCACATCATTTTGAATTCTCTGGAGTTCATATCAATTTGAAATTTCAACTTAAATATAGATTAAATTCCAGTATATATGTGTTTATTTATTGACTGTCTTCAAGTCCAGGAATATGTCTCTACCCACAACTTTTTAATTGCCATAGTTTTATAATATACTTCAATTCTGAAAAGTATGTCTATTCTTTTTGCTCTTTTTAAAAAAATTAACGTACTTACTCTGGATGTTAACTCTTTCTGAATTTTGAAATCAGTTTTTCATGAAAAATTTTGTCAGAATTTTTGTTCCCCTTATTGAGTGTATTGATTAATTTGGGAAGAATTGACATCTTTCCTATATTGATCTTCCCTAACCATAAACATGGTATAATCTTTTAACTTGTTTCAATCCTTTTATATCTTTTAATACCATTATGTACTCAATAAGGAAATTCTCTGCTTAAAAATCTTTTTTCATGCTTATTATTTACTTTTGAGAGACAGAGTGTGAGCAGAGGAGGGGCAGAGAGAGAGGGAGACACAGAATCTGAAGCAGAGGCTCCAGGCTCTGAGCTGTCAGCACAGAGCCACACGTGGGGCTCGAACCCACTAACAGCGAGATCATGACCTGAGCCCAAATCAGAAGCTTAACTTACTGAGTCACTCAGGCACCCCAGAAATTCTTTTTTTCAAGAAAGAATAGCTTACAGATAAAATAATTGTTCACCGCTTATTTTAAACTAATCACACCATAGCCCAGAAACACACGGTTTTGCTTGTGTGGTGGTGATATTACCAGATATTTTTGCAAGAAATTGGACCATAGGGTGTTAATTTGGGGTTCATGAGTGGAATTCAATCCAAAAGTCCACAAACTCCCTAAAATCCTATTACAAATCTCTTTGTGGGGTGTTTGTGTGGCTCAGTCAATTAAAAATCTGACTCTTTATTTCAGTTCAGGTCATGACCTCCTCGTTGTGAGATCGAGCTTTGCATCAAGCTCCATGCTCGGCATGGAACCTGCCTTGGATTTTTTGTCTCCTTTTCCCTCTTCTCCCCCTCCTCAAAAAAAAAAAAAATCTCTTTTTATGCCAAATGTACATTTTTCTAAAGTAATCTCATAAGAACTCACAGAAAGTAAAAGGCATTGCTCCATGACCATTATAACCCTTCATAAACAGGCTGACACCTTTTATCAGTGTGGAGGTGTAGGTTTTGTAAAAGTGAGCACTGAGTGTAGCAGTTTTGTGATACATTTTAGATAAAGTTGCCAAAAGGAAGTAAGAGTTAGCATAACACTTTGCACCAGAGCAGCATGTCCTTTTTAACTAACATATTTCAGGACGGGGGCCTGTGAGCCTGTGAAGGAAAGAAAGCGGTTCAATTCAAAGAGATACAAAGTAGTAGAACAGATCTAGTGAAAAAGGATCTCTGGATGCAATTTGCCCCTCCAAGGCAACTGTCCTACTGGGAAGCCCCAGAAAGCTGAAACAGTGAAACAAAAACAGTGAGAACTCCTGGGTTAGACTGGAGAGTAAACTGGGAAATGAGGTCAATTTCAGGAACCCAGAAATATACCAGAACCCCATGCAATGGAGCAATCCTTTTCCCCAAAGATCTCATCGTGGCTTTTTCCCTCCCTCCGTTTTTACAAAAGTTCATGGAAAGGTTCTAAAGGCACTTTCTGAAATTGTCACCTAGAGGTCTGATATTTAAAATTATGAGCTCATCGATGTCTAATGATGTTACTGAACTTTAAGGATTTAGCACACAGTTAGTCACCGGGAAGGGCTGAGAATGATAGGACCACCCTTGAAGAACAGATAACCTCAGTGCCGTTTTTATACACACCGGAGATTCAAAAATCACTCTTGAAAATATAATGCAGAAATTGCATCTCAAAATTTGACCTAAAAAAGAACATTCATCTTGTCCTCATTCATCATGTTGCTCATAGTAAGTGTGAAACTTTGGGAATTATTATAATTTCAATTAGTTATCTGTGCTATTATTGTTAGTATATGTCTACTCTAATGAACTGTATCCACTTGTGGATAGAGATTGCATGTACTTTATACACTGCTCGACCCTTAGCACTAATTAGAGTCTTTCATCATAAATAATCTGTACATATTTATTGAATAAATGGATGGCTTTTAAAATAAACCAGTAATTTTAAAAAGTTGGATGTTTCAAGTATGTTAACTTTCCCCTCTAAATGATAAAACCCACAGGAGCAATGGGACATGAAAACATCACAGAATTTATCCTCCTGGGACTTTTCAGTGATGAGGATGCAAAGATTGCCTGCTTTGTGCTGTTCTCGCTTTGCTATATTGCAATTCTCTCCGGAAACCTGCTCGTTCTTCTCACCATCAGGGGCAGCCGCCTCAGTGAACAGCCCATGTACTTTTTCCTGAGCCACCTGTCTTTCATGGATGTCTGCTTCACCTCCACAGTGGCCCCCAAACTGATCACAGATCTGCTGGCCCAGCGGAAGACTATCTCTTACAACAGCTGCATGGCCCAGATGTTTTATGCCCACTTCTTTGGTGCCACTGAGATCTTCATCTTGGTGGCCGTGGCCTATGACCGTTATGCAGCCATCTGCAGACCCCTTCACTATATGGTCATCATGAGCAGACCGGTGTGCTATATCATTGTGATGGCCTCGATTATCGGAGCATTCATCCATTCAATCCTCCACGTATTGATTATGGTCGAACTTCCCTTCTGTGGCCCCAATCAGATAGACCACTATTTCTGTGATGTTTTCCCCTTGCTGAAGCTGGCTTGCATGGACACTAGCCTGTTGGTTATTGCGATCATTACCACCACAGGAGTGATGTCCATTTTGACCTTTGTTGCCTTGGTAATTTCTTACCTCATCATCCTGTCCACCCTGAGGACCCGCTCCTCCCAGGGCCGCCGCAAAGCCCTCTCTACCTGCAGCTCTCACATCACTGTCGTGTTCCTGTTCTTCCTGCCCCTCATCTTCACGTATGTCCCCGTGGCTGATTCTGTCAGTAACGACAAGGTTTTTGCCCTGTTTTACACCATGATTGCTCCCATGTTCAACCCTCTCATCTACACGCTGAGAAACACAGACATGAAGAACGCCATGAGGAAAGTGTGGTGTTGGCGCAAACGGTCTGAAGGGAAATGAAGTCTCTGGTGTTCAAACCCTTTCCTGGATCTTTCTATCTACAGAATCCTCATGTCAACAAATGCAATAGGTACAGTGAGGTGCTGTGCTGTCCTCCAATGTTGCAAGACTTGGGGCACCTGGGTGCCTCAGTCAGTGGAGTATCCGACTCCAGCTCAGGTCATGATCTCACGCTTTGTGAGTTTGAGCCCCGGAGCCTTTGTGCTGCACCCCCCCCCCCCCCCCCGGCCTCTCCACAGCTTTCTCTCTCTTTTGCAAAAATAGATAAACTTAAAAAAAAAATGTTGCAAGACTTGAAGAGAGAAGGCCCCTCAGCCACCCTCTTTCTCTTACTTTCTTTTTCCGAACTTGTATAAGGGGAATGGATCCCATGACCTCCAAGTCCCTTCTAGCTTTGACATTCTGGAACTTATGTCTGGCATTCTGGAACATTATAGGTCTGTCCTTCATGGTCCCAGTCATTGTGGGCATTATAGTAGTTTTTTTAAGGCACACTGTAAGGTCTGGATGGTTTGACAGTTATGTCTTGCTTTGGGAAACAGATTGTTGACTGAGACACCTCACAGAAAGAGGGAGAGAGAGAGACAGACAGACAGAGGGAGAGGGGTCCTAAGCACTCCATTTTTTGGAGGTACCCATTACAATAAAGAAATAAAGCAACTCACCACATTTGCAAGTGTTATGGTATATTTTAACTCTTTACATACACAAATAATGTAACACAATGTCATTATGCGATTCACACTGTACTTATGGAAGTTATTGTAATTAACTCTTAGTACCTATTGATGGTGTATTCCGGGAATTAGAACTTTCAAATTAGATCATGGATATCACTCTGCGCTCCTTTAAATGTAATTCCATGACGTATTTTCCACCTCATCTTGAAATCCTTCACGAGTATTCAAATTGATGCTTTCTGTACTTGTGCAACAGGGAAAACCTCCCATCCTGCAGAAGACCCCGAGCTTAGGAAACCACCTAGCCGGAGACATGGACATCCCTGGGGTGCATTTTGTTAATCTTCACTGCTGCTTATGCAGATGGCATACTTTGACGTTTTCTTCCCAATTCTTCGCGCAACGCAAAACTGTCTCATTTCTACCCAGGCAGGTCCCTCTACCAGCGAGAAATAAAGAAGGTTAGATTGAGAAGCAGAGGTAATTCACTGAAAACTGGGGCATTGGCCAAGACCAGCTTTGGTGCATTGAGGTATTTCCTTAGTTTGTACAAGAATATTCGAGCTTTGTGAATTGGAAGGGGTCTCTGACATCATCGAGGGTCGTCCACTAGCGCGATAAGAGGAATGGAGGCCCAGAGAAGAGTGGGGTCACCAAGCTTTCAAGTATGAGAGGCCACAGAACTGTCATTTTCCAGTGCCCCATCCTTTTCACCAAGTCGTCACAAAGAAATTGAGTTTTAGTTACTCGAACTATTATTGTCTCTTGTGCACAAAAATCCAGGCTGTTTTTGTGTTTGTTTTTGGAGCATACTTGATACACAATGTCACATGAGTTTCAGGCATACAACCTAGCGATTCCACAAGTCTATATGTTACGCTGTGCTCTGCACAAGTGTACCTACCGTCTGTCACCACACATGGCTACCATAATACCATTGACTATAATCACTACGCTATGCCTTTTATTCCCATGACGTATTCATTCCATAACTGCAAGCCTCACCCGTTTTGCCCAAGCCCCTACCCCACCTTCCCTCTGGCAACCATCAGTTTGTTTCCCATATTTCCTTGGGTCTGAAGGAACCTAGGTTTTAAGGTGAAGAGTCCATTTACGGAAATTAGCCATAGTTGATGATGATTTCAGCAATAGTTTTTCTCTTCCCAAAAGACCCTGACATGTCATGCCTGAAATTAGGGAATTTGGAACATAAGGGGAGGCAGAAAAATAATGAAATATATTGAAAAGGAGATAAGAAAGATGAAGGCAGATTAAGTCAGGATTTTGTTTTGATGTTGATGTCCTGGTGATTATCTCCTGATGGGATTCTCCAATTCAGAAAGGTCAAGGTGAACAGAAATGTCTAGAGCTGCGTGGGCTGGTGCCTAAATCTGGTGTTTATTTTTTTTTAATAAGCCTGTTTTTGACACATATATAGGCCACATTCTCTGGTAATGAATTAAATTTGCTTTTTGTGACAAATTTGCTATTTGGTTTTTCTCCAAAGACAGGCCTTTCAGAAGTCTATTTGAAAATGGCTCTTCTGTATCTTTTGTTAACATTCTTCTTATAAATTATCAACAAAGGAGGGGTGGAAAGGAACCTACCCAAGAACGGTAAATACTTCCTTGTTTTCCTACATATTATCCATGGATAAAATAGTAGGAGGGAGGCTGGCTGCATGCTTAGGTATTTAGAATTGGTCCTCTATGTGTATAACCAAGGTTATGTGCTATGTGCCTCATGCCAACCTCTCTTGGCTTGGCCTTTTATACTGTTCCTTTCAAGGTATCATACACTCAATATATTGAGGGTTTTATTAATTCAAGAGTATGGTTCAGAATTCCCACTTCTATAGTTTGACTATGCTATTTATTCTTGAATCAGTCCCCTCAATAATGCGGCATATCGAGCCACTGTAATCCTTGTCGCTTATACAATAAGCATTTAGTGTGTCTTTGCAAACGCTGGGGTTCAGCTGATCTAAGGGTAGGATCAGTGTACTTCATGCAGCTCTATTTTTCTCATGCATAAAATAGAAATGTTATCTTAGTCTTTGCTGAAATTGAAAGTTTATGTTCTATACATGTGATGTTTGTCGTTACCATTGATGGTTACAGAAGTTTGGCATTGTCTGTCTCTCTTTACACTGTGGTGCACTTAACTTCTGGATTTTTTTAATACTAAAATGTGAAATAAAGGGACACCTGGGTGGCTCAGTCGGCCGACTTCGGCTCAGGTCATGATCTCGTGGTTCACAAATTCGAGCCCCACGTCGTGCTCTGTGCTGACAACTCAGAGCCTGGAGCCTGCTTCAGGTTCTGTGTTTCCATCTCTCTCTGCCCCTCCCCTGCTCACGCTCTGTCTCTCTCTTTGTCAAAAATAAATAAAAGAAAACATTAAAAATAATCAAATGTGAAATAAAGACTATTTTGAAGACTTGGATCGAGTGATGAAGTTGCATTGTGTCTCAAAGCAACACTGGTCACTGTGTAAGGTATGGACATAATCAAAACACTATCAGAATGGGGATTTCCCACTCAGTTATTATAAAAATGGTGAAATTCTAGAGGTTCTGACCTGTGACAAATCTCCCGGATATGTTTAAATGAAAAAAGAGGATGGGGGGCGCCTGGGTGGCACAGTCGGTTAAGCGTCCGACTTCAGCCAGGTCACGATCTCGCGGTCCGTGAGTTCGAGCCCCGCGTCGGGCTCTGGGCTGATGGCTCAGAGCCTGGAGCCTGTTTCCGATTCTGTGTCTCCCTCTCTCTCCGCCCCTCCCCCGTTCATGCTCTGTCTCTCTCTGTCCCAAAAATAAATAAACGTTGAAAAAAAAATTAAAAAAAAAAAAAGAAAAAAGAGGATGGAATATGGAGAAACATGACACTAGTTTTGCATCTTATTGAGCAGTGTAAGAAAACGTGTTCAAATGTTTTTGCTGTGCTTGGGGACAGAAATATAACCGCTGGTTAGAAGACATAAGGAGACACATTTTTATTATTTCCCACTATGAAATAAACTAAGTTATCCATCAGGAAAGTGAGAAGCATTGCCATTTATTTTCATCAACGAAGGCTTTACTCGGAGTCATATCTGAGTAACAGCATTTGTAACAGCAAGGGTGTAAAACTACAAAAACTATAAAACTCCAGTGTTTTTCAGCCAAGGTTGTGGTTTTAGGCACATGAGATAAAGTCACCTTACAAGCCAGACTCACCCCTGTTGGAAGTGGGGAGAGTCTAGGTTCCAATGATTGTTGGTCATCTCTTTCCAAGGAACCAAGAGTAGACTCTCTGAGCTCCTCTGACTGGGAATGACCCTGGGGAACTTTTGTGAACAGATATAGATGTATAAAGTCACTGGTAAAAACTCGAATACTATTTCATATGTCCTGCTTCTTGGCCCCTGAGAATAATAAATCTGTCAGCTTTTACTGTCTTAGGGATGTCAGACCTTCAATAGAACTAACATCCCTTGGTATTCAAGATGTTATTAGTGCCAAGACATGAAGGGAAGAGTATTGTGGAGGAAATTTACAAATGGATAATGTTTATTTATTCCACTGATTCCTAAATTTAGTTCAAGTTTAGCTCCCTTTGCATTGCTTAGTAGAATAGACATGGGCATATATTCAAATATAGGATTTCGTGGATTTTATTGGCTCACAGACCTCTTGTGCTCTAAGAACAGCAAATATCATCTAGTTCCAGTGTTTCTAAATCTAAGTGCTAAGATATGCCACTGACTGTACAAAAATTATGGCAAGAGCTTGTTAAAAATACAGATTTTTGAATACCCTTTAATCATGGCCTCGCATATTAGAAACTGTCAGCACAGATTCTGTTATCTGTTCAAAGTCTCTCAAGATGATTCCCATGATTGGACAAGTTTGAGAAGCACTGACCTAGTCATTAAAAAGTGAGCAAATGGAAGTGCATGGAGATTCCAAGCTGGGACAATAAACATGGATTTGTGTGGTTCCACGGAGAGGGTTTTTTAATTATAACTTCTAATTATGGTGCCGCCTTTCATCTTTCTTATCTTTATTTCTTTGAATGTATCAACATCAGAGATAGTTTTTTAAAGCACTGTGTACAGTTCTCAACATAACTTACACACACACAGACATACACATACACTCCACAGCCATAAACACTTACCCAGGTATGGGCAGTAATTGAATAATCAGATTTGTGCAAAAATAATAAAACAATGAGAGGGATAATCAGTGATGTGTACATTTGTTATAGGAAAATAAAGCTCAGTTTGGGTGATGTGAAGGAGGGATGTGCGATGAATGGTTCACTGAATTCAGTAAAGCTGCTTTGTTCAAACATTGGAGGAACTACAGTTTCCAAACCACGCATTTCAACGTTGTATTTGCCCTGTGGGTGGAATCAGGTCACCTGCTCATCACAGATGCCTTTGCTTTCATTGAGTTTCTTTAGTTTTTCTTTTAGTCACTTTACATTAATGGAGACTGCTGGCTACGGGCAAGTCAAAGTCAGTTAGCAGAAGCATATTAATGGGGTGTTAGAATTACAATGGGGATCTTGGAGGTAATTTTTTCCCTAATTTGCGGATTGTTTGGGTAAAGAAAATGTGTCCTAGAGGAAAAGGAGAAAGGGAAAGCTTTCTCCCAAAAGCGGAAGATGAGAACAGGTCTTTCATTTTTCAAGTGTGTTTTACCTTTCACACACTGCACACATCTCACCTCTCTTTGTGGCCTCACTAGGCTAGTTTCCACTGTATTTTGGAGGACTTATATCAGAGCTCTGTAGCTCAGATCTCTGTTATTTTTCAAGTATACTTTTGTGCATGCAACACATACATATTGAGTGCTCACTATTTTTCAATCACAGTTCTAAATGCTAGAAAACCGCCTTAAATGCTTCACAGAGGGCTCTCAATCTTTAAAGAAAATGGCAGAAAGGCCAAAATGGGGAAGAGAAAATAATGGTGCTGAGTAAGATCATGCTGAACTTGTGAGTTTAATAAAATTCCTCTGGCCTCGATATTTCAGAAAATTTATCTAATTATGAAACATTAGAACAAATATAATAACAATCAATAATGACGATAAATAATACCTCAGTTGTCTAGAATGTGTTATTCTCTCTTTTGTTCCTCAGATAAACCCTGTGCTGTTGTTATTACTGTCTTCACTGGACAGATCAGAAAATTTAAGATCATCCAGCTTAAATTGTCGCTTTCAACTACTTACCATTAGCTTCTGGGAAAACCTTCCTGCCCCACAGTCTTTTCATTGCATTCTTTACTTCCGCATTTCTCAGTGTATAAATCAGGGGATTTAACATGGGGGTGATAATGGTGTAAAATACAGCCACCATCTTGTCCTCTGAAAAGGTAGTATCAGGGCGCATATACATGAAGATACAGGGACCAAAAAAGATGATGACCACAGCAATGTGGGAGCCACAGGTGGAGAGTGCTTTGCGCCTGTTTTCTGCTGAGTGCTTTCTCAGGGACACCAGGATGATGGTATAGGAAATGATCAAGATAACAAAGCTCCCCAGAGCAATGGTACCACTGTTGGCTGTCACCACAACACCAACGATGTATGTGTCTGTGCAGGCAAGTTTCAGCACAGGGTGGATATCACAAAAGTAGTGATCGATCTCATTGGGTCCACAAAAGGGTAACGGGACTACCAGAGCCACTTGGATAATGGAGTGTAAGAACCCCCCTATCCACGTCCCCAGCAACATTTTATTGCATCTGTCACAGCCCATGATGGTCGTATAGTGTAGGGGTTTACAGATAGCCACATAACGATCATAGGCCATTACGGTAAGGATGAAGATCTCAGTGCAACCAAAGAAATGTACCCCAAAGAGTTGCAACATGCACCCCACATAGGAGATAGTTTTGCTCTTGGCCAATAGGTCAACAATCATCTTAGGAGCTGTGACCGAAGAGTAACAAATATCCACAAAAGACAAGTAGCTGAGGAAGAAATACATAGGAGACTTGAAAAGCTTGCCCCTGTAAATGGTCAGCATGATGAGGAGGTTTCCCAGAAGAATGACCGTGTAGAAGAAAGAAAACACCACGAAACAAACCTCTTCAACTTCTAGGTTCTGAGAAAGACCCCAGAAAATGAATTCAGTTACATTGTTTATTTTTTCCATGGAATTAGTCTAGCATGCCAAGTTCCCAAGAGACAGCAAACTTACCTGAAAGAGAAACATAACAAGCAAAAAAGACATTTATTTCTGACTCAGAATAAATGGAGAATCACAGTAGTTGAAAATGAAAAAATGGGTACTTGCTGCTGCTTTGCATGCATACTCAAGAAATTGAGATGTACATGTTTTGATCGTCTTGCGTCCGTCTGATAGCCCATTCTTTCACCTCAGATGAGGAAACAAAGTCCAGAGAGATAAAGCAAATTCTGTAAGCCATACATCTAACCAAGAATCTCACCCTTTTAAAAGCTTTTAAAAATCTGCTTGTTTCTAGAAATTTACTAATTCTAATCCTGTATAAGGCACTGAATTTAATCAGAAATTCGGTGTTGGGGGATATGGTAAAATTTACGTATCTGGAAAAGCTTGCCTTATTTTTGTCACAGAAATGAAAACATGTACCATATTTTCCCTTCTGAATATCGCCATGAGTGTTCAAGTAGTTGGGGGTGGGTGACCTCCGCAGCATCTTCTTAGGAAACTCTGAATTTTATGTCCATGAATTTATGGTCCCCTATTTGACATCAAGCTCTTATAGCCAAGAGGTGGTGATGGGTGTAGTTTTTAAAAAGAGGACTAAAATTCTCATTATCTCATTCTGAGACAGTGGTGCTGTAACTCTAGATAAATTATTTAGTTTCAGGGGCTTCTGTTATCCCGTTTGTGAAATAAGAAAGTTTCAATTCCGTTATACGCTATCATATGAACAGTTATTTCTACTATGAAATCAATTCAGTTCTGTGAGCTAGAATAGCCATGAAACCCTGATAAAAGCAATAAAATAAAATAAAATAAAATAAAATAAAATAAAATAAAATAAAATGAAAAAGAAGATAAAGCAATAAAAGAAACTGCTAGAGGGTCGTCTGGGTGGCTCAGTCGGTTACGCGTCCGACTTCAGCTCAGGTCATGATCTCACAGTCAGTGGGCTAGAGCCCCGCATCGGGGTCTGTGCTGACAGCTCGGAGCCTGGAGCCTGCTTCCCATTCTGAGTCTCCCTCTCTCTCTGCTCCACTTCTCTCGTGCTCTATCTCTGTCTCTCAAAAATGAATAAACATTAAAACAATTTTTTTTAATTTTTTTTTGAACGTTTATTTATTTTTGGGACAGAGAGCGACAGAGCATGAACGGGGAGGGGCAGAGAGAGAGGGAGACACAGAATCGGAAACAGGCTCCAGGCTCTGAGCCATCAGCCCAGAGCCTGACGCGGGGCTCGAACTCCCGGACCGCGAGATCGTGACCTGGCTGAAGTCAGACACTTAACCGACTGCGCCACCCAGGCGCCCCTAAAACAATTTTTTTTAAAAGGAACTTTTACAGACACATCAAAACCCGTTGGATTTGAAAGGAGGGGAAATGAAATCTAGGGGTAAATTCTCATCTTTAGATTCAGTGTTTGAGGATTCCCTGGGGATTACTTTGCCTTAGTAGATTGATTGATTGGTTGATTGATCGATTCATTTTTGAGAGAGAGAGAGAGGGGGGGGGGTTGGGGGGAGGCAGAAAAAGAGAGAGAGACAGAGAATCCCAAGCAGGCCCCAGCGCAGAGCCAGTTGGGGGCTCTAACCCACTAACCGTGAGATCAGAACCTGAGCCAAAATCGAGTCTGCTGTTTAACCAACTGACTGAGCCACCCAGGCGTCCCTGCCCTAGTTATTTTAAACATTTGTCTGTCAGCTAAAAAACAGTAAAAAAGATAAAGAGAAAAGAAAAGGAAGGACTCCGCCCTTAATCTCACTAATTCCTTCATGCATCCTTTTAATCTTTCAGGTTTCATGCTAGTTATGTATCAGTTCTCCCAATGAGGACGTTTTACATATTTCAAAGAGGTCATCACTGGAAATGCTTTAAATCGATTTAGGAAGAGGACGATACAAGTTGCATCTTCAGTGCTGGGACCTCCAGAGCTCTAGTGAGGTCACCAGAACGTATGTATGGAAAGGGGTACGTGCAATAGTTTTGATTTAAACGTACAAGTTCTTCCCCAAACTGAGCCACAGACGGAAATGAGTCCTTTAGTTGTAGGTTAGGGTGGGATTTCACAGTGTCTTAGCTCATCATTAGGAATTTTGTCCATCTGAGGCCATATCCCGTCAAGATCTGTCACATGCAGCACTTTCGGCTTCTACTTAAGTCTGTGCTCTCCACTGTCTTTCTGCAGTAACATGGTGTGGTGCCCCTCACTTCCAGCTTTTGGGAAACTACGAGGCTGTGCTTCCTCAAGTCTGTGTATTAGAGCTAACAGAATAGTCATTACAGGCGTGTCTTCTCTTATTCAGCACAAAATAATGATGATCATAACAATGGTAAAAAATTGAAATGGCGATACTAATTCAGACTCAGACTCAAGATTACCCTCCCTGGTTTTACATGTTCCTTCTCTTTCGTTTTTCTTTCTGAATTACAAAACAAAAACAAACAAAACAAAACAGCTATTTTCTCCTGGAGAGAGCCCTTCAAGAGGGCTTGATAATGGTTTTTGATAACTGAATTATGTCGCTTGGTTTTCATTTAGAAGAAACTGGCATTTAAACACAGCCTGGGTATTATCCTTCTTTTATTCAGTCTATATATATGGTCCTAAAGGAACTCATTTCTCTTTGAATCAAGACTCATCTCCAATAAGTTCTTCCTCTTGTTTCTGAGCATTTCAAACATGACAATGCCTCCATTTCTTTTGAAATTATTGTTATTTTCTTGTTCACAATCATGCTACCATTATTTATACATGATTATAAATGTATGTAATTTATAATCATGTGTAGATGCACTTTATTATCTAATCATCGTCTTAACTATTTTATTCTCCCCTTATTTCTGAGAACAGTGTCTCATAATTATCTTACAGGTATTCAAGATATAGCAATTTTATTTAACTCCCCTTTTCAATAACCCTTTTTATTTTAAGTTTTAGAAGAAAAAATTCTCACCAGTATTGTTCAGGGCTCAAATTTTGTTTTATATTTGTATCTCTTCTGAGATAATTTGGGTGCGGCTATCCATGAGAGAGTAATGCCTTAGGAATTGCTTTGTGCATAATTAATATCAGAGAATCTCTGACCTCCAAAACTCAAGGGCTGGTAAAAGTCAGCTCTTCCTCATTCCTGGTTCTGTCTCTCACCTGCTGAAACCTGCAATTTCACAGTATCTTTGGCAACAAATGCTCCTTTCCCTACTTCTTATTTGGTGCATTCAGAGAATGATGCAAAATGTTAATGACCTTGGGGAAAGCCTTTCTCCCAAAGTCTCCCTCCATATTCAGAACCGCGATAGAGAACTAACAACGATCTTGCCAATGTGTTAACATTTTTTTAAATTTTTCTTTATTTGCTAAATTTAAAAACCAGTCAGTTGTCGCATTTAGGACCCTACCACTAATCCAAAGCATTTCAGTAAACACAAGTAACCGTGTATGATTGATATCTTGTTCATGGGATTAACATGTTTAACTATACAAAGGTATTAAATACTTAATGTAACACATATGTTAAAATATCGATTTGGGGGTTATTTATTGAATTTTAATTCTACTCCTTTGAAAGTTCTATTTGATTGGAAAATAGTTGATTCAATAGTGTCACTGGGGTTCACTGTTTTTCTTTTTAAGTGAATCTCTGCTGATTTCTGGAGAAATTGGTGGGAAGTTTACTTCTAGCTCATACCTGGGACAAACGTACTGCAGGCTTTCAGTCTTTTACTTTTTGAGTGTAAGCCATTAACATTGACTCTTGACCACTAATATTCTTTCTTATTCCTCTCCTGTTCCTTACTCTTTCTTTCTCCTCATTCTTGCTGGTCTTTCTTTTTCCTTCCTACTCATCAGACCTCCTGCTTCCTTTTGCATATAACGTCCAATATTCCAGACCCTTACTTGTTTCTACTCTTAGATGGAGTGTATCTACTTGCACAGTGGATTTTTTGATCTCACTGGACCTTTTAAGGGAGACTGTATGTTCCTTTTCCAATCTGTAAATAGCCACAAAGGGGGAGAATGTAGCCATTGGCTTCCCTTTCCCACTGGCCAAAGTTCACCCCACAGTGGGCCATTTGCACTGCAGTCTGGCCACGTCACTGGACTCTTCCGGCAGCTGTGGGAAAAGGAAGAGTCCGAACTGGCAGCAGGGGCATTCAGAGCAGGAGGCGAGCTTTGTGGGAAAGCCACTGGATGTATTTAGGTTCCAATCACATCACACAGTCTCCTCTACCTCAACAGCAATAGGAAATGTCTGTAGGTAGGATTTCAGAAGTGCTCACATCCATGTAGCTCACATCCAAAGTCCTGTCACGTCAGGCTCACAAACGACCTAAAGATGGAGAATAGTTTCCAGAAATTTCTTGGTCTATGGTCTCTTAATATCATAATAAAATGCAGGCCATTGTTAAGGCATCTTGGGCTACAGGCAAGAGAATTTCAGGACCCTGGGTGACATAACAATCTGGGAATCTTGCTTGATGCACCTCACACTCAGCTGTTAGCTCTCAGTTGCTTGACTGCTCAGGTGACATTCACTTCCACCCCAAAGGAACTTGACTCTTTCCTGCTTTGCCCTTGTCAGTGGATCCTCCTAAAAACTAATCATCTTTAGAGTCACATGATAAAAGATTTGGAATAGCACCCTCACATACAGTATATGTCACTTCCCAAATTTAAAGGCCCATAAAATACTGTATCTCTTTCCTACTGGTAAGAGATGTGAATAGAAAACACTTTCTATTTCAACTGAGGGAATCTCTGTGTCTCCCAGACCACAGGAATCTTAAGAACTCTATCCATGTGACAGTCCCCCCACACCTCACAGTGTTTATCTACCGCTTTCTGCCTTGTGTGAACTTAGGAGGTGTGTAAGTTATCTACTGCTACAGACTGGCAAACACTAGGCCAGAAATTCGTGGCTTACAGCCACAAAGTTTAATCCCCAAATTGGTGGTTTTAAATTGCAAAACCAAAATTTAAAGACTTAAAAGCATAAAAGCAATTTATTTGATTATGATTCTGCAGTTGGGGTTGGATTCAGCTGGGTGGTCCTTCTTCTCGTTTCACCTGGAAACACTCTGAATGGTGCAAATGGAGTTTGAATGGAGTACCTGGTCCAAGATGGCCTCATTCACACATTCAGCAATTGGCTCAGATATGCCAGTTCTCATTCATTCTCCAGGAGCGTAGATTGGGCTCTACCATATACACCACAGTTGTTTTAGGGCAATGGTTGTTTCACAAAAGTAAAAGCTTCAAGACCTCTCAAGCCAACCTTTAGGGATCAATCGAAATCACTTTTGCCACATTCTTCTCATGTGGTTAAAGGTTATCTGTGTCACACACGTTTAGTCCAGATAAAAGCATGGAGAGATAGATTCCACTTTTTTTTAATTGAGCTATAACTAGCAAATAACATTACTATGGGTCTCAGCTGTACAACCTAATGATTTAATATTGCATAAATTCAATATTGCAAGATGATCGCCATAATAGTCTAGTTAGCATCCATCACCACACATGGTTATATTTTTTTCTCGTGATGAAAACTTTTAAGAGCTACCTTTTGTGATTTTCAAATAAAGAATAGAGTGTTATTAACTGTAGACACTATGTTGTACATGATTACACTCCCATATGTAATATTTGTTTATTTTATACCTATAAGTTCCTTCCTTTTTGCCACCTTCACCCATTTCACCCGGCCTCCCTATCCCCCACTCTGGCAAGCACCAATCTCTTCTCTGTATCTACAAGTTCAGTTTATTGATTTGTTTTTTAAGATTCCACAGATAAGTGAAATCATATGGTATTTGTCTTTCTATGTTTGACTTATTTTTTAAGTCATTATTTATTTATTTATTTTGAGAGAGAGAGAGAGAGAGAGAGAGAGAGAGAGAGAGAGAATTACCTGGGGAGGGACAGAGAGAGAGGAGAGGACAGATGATCTGAAGTGGGTTCTGTGCTGACAACAGAGAGCCTGATGAGGGGCTCGAACTCACTAACAGCAAGATCATGACCTGAGCTGAGTCAGATGCTTAACTGACCGAGCCACCCAGGTGTCCCTATGTTTGACTTACTTAGCATAATGCCCATAAAGATCCATCCACCTTTGCAAATGGAGATATTCAAAGGGAGAGCAATATCTCATTTTCATGAAGGCAGAAATTTGGAGCTGTTCAGTAAAGCTGAACCTGTCAAGATCTTCTGACTATAATGTTTGGCTCCCACCTACACCCCTTTGAGAGAGAGAGAAAGAGAGAGAGAGAGAGAGAGAGAGAGAGCATGAGTGGGGGAGGAGCACAGGCAGAGGGGGACAGAGGATCTGAAGCAGGCTCCGTGCTGACAGCAGTGAGCCCAATGTGGGGCTTGAACTCACGAACCATGATATCATGACCTGAGCTGAAGTTGGACGCTCAACTGGCTGAAAAACCTGGGTGCCCCATCTGGTCTTTTCGTATTCCACATGCTATTGATTTCCCAATAATACAATTTCTCAGAGTCATTCTGTATGAATTATACAAATTAAAAGATCAAATACGGTGCTCACCATTTAAACACTTAATCATAATAGAGATCCAAAGTCATTGTTATGCACTGATTTTTAATAGGTCATTTATATACCTTCTATTTATGGGAAATAAATTTGTAATAATAGTATCTGTTTTTAATAGCTTTATTGAGGTATAATCCACATAGTATACAATTCACTTATTTAAAGTATATAATTTAATAGCTGTTAATATAGAAGACTGTGAGACAATCAACACTATCTAATTTTACAACATCTCTGCCACCTGAAAAGCAGTTTTGTCCCATTCACAGTCACTTCTTACTCCTCTCCCTCACCATCATCAGCAGTCCCCAGAAAGCACTAATCCACTTCCACTATAGATCTGCTTGTCTAGACATTGCATATAAAAGGAATTATATGCTTTGTTATCTTTTGTAACTTGTTTCTTTCACTTAGCATAATGTTCTTAGCATAAGTGTCATCCACCCTGTGGCAAGTATCAGTATTTCTTTCCTCTTTGTTGATGAATAAAACTCCATCTTATGAATATATAATTCATCCATCCGTTGATTGACATGTAGAATGTTTTTCAATTTCAGCTTTTAGGAATAGTGCTCCTATGGACACTGGCGTACAAGTTTCTGTGTGGATATATGTTTAATGTCTCCTAAAAGTAGAATTGCTAGATCGTTGTTGATACATGTTTAAAACTTTTAAGGAACCGCCAAGTTGCTTTGCAAAGTGGCTGCACCAGTTTACAATCCTACTGGCAATTTATGAGAACTCCAGTTTCTCCACATCCTTGCTAACACTTGTTATTTTCTGTCTTCTTTGATTCTAGATGTCCTAGTGGGTATAAAGTGGTATCGCATTATGGCTGAGGTTTGCGTTTCCTATTAACCAAAGGTGTTAAACATCTTTTCAGGTGCCTTCGGCCATTTGTATATTTTCTGTGGCGATATGTTTATTCAGATATTTTACCAAGTTTTAAGCTGAGTTATTATCTTTTTATTATTAAGGGGTAGGAGTTATTTATATAGTCTGAAAACAAATTTCTTATCAGACACAAGTATTTTCTTCTACTCTGTGGGTTGGCTTTCACTTTGTTGATGACATAATTTTCAGTACAAAAGGTTTTTAGTTTGGTGAAGCCAATGCATCTTTCAAAGTCACTATTATGTATTAATTTCTAATAAAATATTTTATATCTTCCACTCATGGGAATTAAATTCTTAATAACCATCACTGTTCGGCTTTTATTCTGTAGAAATTTTCACTAGATTTGATAGGCACTTTGGGTGGGGGGATGTAGGACTTAGAGATATTGATTTTTTTTTTTTTTTTTGGTAATACAATTCTATTCATGAGATGAATTTTACATACAATGAAATGAAGACCTTTTAAGTATATAGTCTGATAAGTTTTGGTAAATGTATGTACTCACATAGCCATTAACAAATTCAAGATTTGGGTGCCTGGGTGGCTCAGTCGGTTGAGCAACCGACTTCGGCTCAGATCATGATCTCACAGTTTATGAGTTCAAGCCCCACATCAGGCTCTGTGCTGACAGCCCAGAGCCTGGAGCCTGCTTTAGATTCTAGCTCTCCCTCTATCTCTCTGCCCCTCCCCCACTCATGCTCTGTCTCTCTCTGCCTCGGAAATAAATAAACATTAAAAAAAAACAAATTAAAGATCTAGAATACTTTTATTAATCCAGAAATTTCTGTCATGTTCTTCTTCAGTTAATTCACCCAGATGTAACTACTGTCCTTATTTGTATTACTGTTTCTTTTTTTTTTATATGAAATTTATTGTCAAATTGGTTTCCATACAACACCCAGTGCTCATCCCAACAGGTGCCCTCCTCAATAACCATCACCCACCCTCCCCTCCCTCCCACCCCCCTATATCACTCTGTTTCAATGTTTAGTGTTTTGTACCTATTCTATAGCTTCATGTAAATTGAATCATAGCATTTACTCATAGTGTATGGTCTCTTTGTTCTTAGATTCATCATATTGAGGTGTGTGTCATTAGTCCATTACTTTTCTTTGCTAAAGACTATTCTGTCTATCCTGACAACTCTGTCTTTCAAGAGCAATGTATTTGCATTTAATGTAATTGTTAATTTTTTTGGAATAAGTTCATCTTATTGGAGTTTACTTTTTTGTCCCCTTTATAATTTATTTTATTTCTTTTCTATATTATTTTGAGCTAATTGAGTAGATGATTTTCATCTATTATTCAATTTTACCTTCTTTTAACATCTTCTTTTTTAAGTAATAGGCTTTATTTTTTTATAGCAGTTTTAGGTTCACAGGTACATTGAATAGAAGTTGTGGCGATTTCCCATGGACCTTCACGTTCCCTGATTTCAGAGGGTTTGAATAGATATTTTTCCAAAGACATGCACATCAAAATGTGTTCGACATCACAAGTCATCAGGGAAATGCAAATCAGAATCATAATATATATCATTTGATATCTCTTAGAATGACTATTATCAAAAAGACAAGAGATAAGAAATGTTGCTGATGATGTGGTGAAAAGGGATCCCCTGTGGGCCATTGATGGGTGTGTAGATTGGTACAGCCATTATGGAAAATAGAATGGAGGTTCCTCAAAATATTAAAAATAGAACTACCATCCATCAATTCCACGTTGGGTATATATCCACAGGATCTGAAATCATGATTGTGAAGGGCTATCTGCATTCCTAGGTTCATTGCACCATTATTCACAATAGCCAAGGTGTGGTACAACCTCATCCCTGAGTGATGAATCAATATAGAAAATGTGTGATATATATTATTCAGACTTTAAAAAGGGGAAAATTCTACCATTTGCATAACAAGGATGGAGCTGGAGGCCTTGATGCTAAGCGAAACAAGAAAGACACAGACAGAGAAATACTGCATGATCTCACTTATGTGTGGAAATGATATAGTTCAATTCACAGAAGCAGAGAGTAGAATGGCATTGGGAGAAATGGGGAGATGTTGGCCAAAGGGTACAAGGTTTCAGTTATGCAGAATGAATAAATTCCACAGATCTACTATATTTCATGGTTACTGTAGTTAACAATACCATAATGTATACTTGAAATTGCAAAAAGGATAGATCTTACACTAAATCTTCTTACACACACACACACACACACACACACACACACACACACACACACACAATGGTAACTATATAGAAAACACAGATGTGCTAATTAGTTTGATTGTGGTGACCTTTTCACATTATATGTGTATCAAAAAATCAACTTGTACCACTTAAATATATATAATCTTTGCATGTCAACATGCCAATTTTGGGACCACTAGTGCAGTCATGAAGCTTCATAATATCCCAGAAAGCAAAAAGCAGTGAGAACACTGAAAACTTGTTGTTTTACTGAATTTGTTTTAAAATAATCTTTGACAGGAATAAAATATTAGTGTTGGAAAGGGTTCCCAGTTAAATAATGAACAGCGTTAAAAGTGAAACGGAATTTTTTTAAGTTTATGTATTTATTTTGAGAGAGAGAGAGAGGAGAGAGAAAGCGCCTTCTGGGGGAAGGGCAGAGAGAGAGTCCCAAGCAGGCTCTGTACAGTCAACACAGAGCCCAAGGTGAGGTTCAGCCCACGAACCGTGTTATCATGACCTGAGCTGAAATCAAGAGTTGGATGCTCAACCAACTAAACTTCCCAGGTGCCCCCAAAATAAAATGGAATCTTGTAATAGTTACCAAGGATGTGATACACTTTAATACACTGAAATCAATGAATTGTATTATTTGTTTGTTTTTTAAAGTTTTTATTTAAATTCCAGTTATTTAACATACAGCATGGTATTAGTTTCAGGTGGACAATATAGTGATTCAACACTTCCATACAGCACTCAGCGCTCATCACAACAAGTGCCCTCCTGAATCCCCATCACCTATTTTACCCATTGACATTCCCTCCACTGACCTCCCCTCTAATAACCGTCACCCTGTTCTCTATAGTTAAGAGTCTGTTTCTTTTTTTTTTTTCTTTTTCTTTTTTTTTCTTCTGTCTCTCTCTCTCTCTTTCTCCCCCATGCTGGTTTGCTTTATTTCTTGAATTCTACATATGAGTGAAGTCATGGTATTTCTCTTTCTCTGACTGACCTATTTCACTTAGCATAATACTCTCTAGTTTCATTCATGTTTTTGCAAATGGCAAGATTTCATTCTTTTTGATGGCTGAATAATAGTCCGTTGTGTATGTGTACCAGATCTTCTTTACCCATTCATCGGTCGATAGACAATTGGGTTGTTTCCATAGTTTGGTTATTGAAGATAATGCTGCTATAAAATTTGGGGTGCATGTATCCCTTTGAATTATTGTATTCTCTGTAATCAATGAATCTTAAAGCTTCATTATATAAACTTTGGCATGCGAGTAATCAAGGCACATCTGCTAATCTGCTCTGCCCACTATGGGCATCGAAATTCTATTGGCAGCCCTAACTTGAGAATCCCTACTACTCCTTTAATAGGGGAGAACAAGTAAGGAATTAAAGAGGCTTCCTGCTGCAAAAGTGGGCTCTCTCTACCTCTATTAACTAGAGACAAGTCTAGTGAGTATTTCTGAATGCCTCTGATACTTTCTTTTATTCCATTGACACAATACAACTTTAAATGAAATAATATCATCCATTTTTTTCCTTCAAGCTAGGCTCTACCTTTCTGTACTTCAATCCCAAAAAATATGTTGTATCTCTTGTGTATTTTGAAATACTTATTCCATCTTGACAACATACATTATTTTACTTCTTTCCCTCTTAGGGTTATAGATTTCTCTTGTTGAAATTCCTATATACCAATCATACAAACTAGCAGAATATCTCAAGGCCTTTGTAACACTACATTTAAAAAATCTCACACATAATGCCTCCGTTATCTTAATAGTCAAAAAACAACAAGAAAAATTATTATATATATATATATATATATATATATATATATATATATATATGGCTTTGGTTCACTAACGTGGAACTTTTAAAAGTGAAACTAATGATAGAATTAAAAGAACTTCTTGACACACAAAGTTAATTCCTTTGCTCTGAAAGTGTTCAAGACAAAACAGGATATCCTATCTGAAATGTGCTATAGTCAGAATTACAAGTCATAGAGAACAGGCTATACTTTATGGATGCTCACTGTTTGAACAGTTGTGATTGTGTCAATATCTTTTTTCTTATCAAACCAGAGTGTAGACTGAGATGTGGGGAATATTTCACAATTGGCAATGTTAGAATTGAGCTCTCAGGAAAAGAAAGAACCAGGATGGCAATATGAAGGAAGCTACTAGCTTGTGGGCAGAAGCACTGAAAAAAGTAAGGAAATCAGATGGATTATATTAGAGAGCACTGGGGAAGTCGGAACATACACTATCAGCTTTGCTATCTGTACATATTAAATAATCAACCAAAACCCTCAATTCATTTTTTGTTTTCTGAGGTAATTTTGAGATGCCATAGCTTTCTCATGGCATTTTTCACTTCTACATTTCTCAGTGTGTAGATGAGTGGGTTGAGAAATGGTGTCCCAATAGTATAAAATACGGCCACCAACTTATCCATGGGGAAAGTGGTTGGGGGGCGTGTATAAATAAATATACATGGACCAAAGAATAAGACTACTACAATGATGTGGGAAGTGCAAGTAGAGAGAGCTTTTTTCCTCCCTTCTGCACTGTGGTTTCTCAGCGAATGCAAGATGACAATGTATGAGATCATCAGTATCACAAAACTGCTTGAGCAAATGGCCCCGCTGTTAGACACCAACAGCGTGTTGATCACGTAAGTGTCCATGCAAGCAAGTTTCAGCAAGGGCTGCAAATCACAGCAGTAATGATCAATCAAATTGGGTCCACAGAAAGGCAATCTCAAGGCCAGGATAATCTGGGCTATAGAATGTATAAAAGACCCTATCCATGCAAGAACAATCAGGATGGTGCAGACCTGCCGGCTCATGATGGTTGGGTAACGTAAGGGCTTACAGATGGCCACGTAGCGATCAACGGCCATGAGGATGAGGACAAAGATCTCCATGCAGCCAAATAAATGTAGTGAAAAGACTTGAGTCATACATTCATTGTAAGAGATGATTTTTTTTGCAGAGAGTGCATCCACAATTAGTCTGGGGGCTGTGGAAGTTGAAAAACAGGAATCAGCAAGGGACAAATAAAATAGGAAAAAGTACATGGGGCTCTCAAGTGTCCGGCTGGACTTGATGGTCACAATAATAAGCAAATTCCCTGCCACGGTTCCCACATAAAAAATGAAGAAGATTACAAATACCACTTTCTGTCTCATAGGATCTTGGGTCAATCCTAATAGTATAAACTCAGTTACGCTGTTATTTTGCTGCATAATTTCAGGCAAACTGGAGAAAGCGCAGTTTAGAAATGATCTGCAAAGAAAAAAGTATGAAATGAATTCTCCATTTGGAGGTCAAATCTATATGCTTGATCATGGAAGGTTCACTTACCAATGGGTAATCCCTCGTTTTCTTTTGAATAAAGTGGAAATCACAATATTCACAATCTATTCACCTGACTGCTTATGGAAACGATGAAATATGTCGATAATGAAAGAGTACCTGATTCTTCAGGCATAATAAACATTAATTTAGGGGATTTGTTATGAGAGGGTATCTTTTTGAGCTGAATGTCTTTCTTTACTTTACAACAAGGACCTATGAGAATAGAATGTTGCAAAATGGAGACAACTCATGCGTGATTTACATGCTGTACTTTCCTATTACTTGAACCTGGTAGTTCAGTTATAAAGTCTCTTCTAGTAAACATTCTGAACATTGAAGGAATGATGTAGAAACACTGAGAGTGTTTTCCTTAACAAAAACCTAAACACACACACACACACACACACACACACACAGAGAGAGAGAGAGAGAGAGAGAGAGGAGAGAGAGAGAGAGAGAGAGAGAGAGAGAGAGAGGGACAGTCTTAGCAGTGATCATTCAATTGGTCCACTCAATTGTGAAACTTATTTTAATTTGTTACCTTGACTAAATTTATTTCCTGTTACTTTACCTCTCAATAATTTCTAGTTGCTTACAGTTCTAAATTTGGTATCTATCGTTAAACTTTGTGCTTTTACAGTTATACAATAATTATACTATATTATGTTGTCCCTTCATTCAGAATTTTTATGGGTCTTTTAGCATATATTCTTTTTTTAATTATTATTTTTTAAAGTTTTTTTAAGACTTATTTTGAGGTGGGGGGGGCGGGCAAAGAGAAAGGGAGAGACAGAATCCCAAGCAGGCTCTGTGCTGTCAGTGCAGAGCAGGACGCAGAGCTCAAACTCACGAAGTGTGAAATCATGACCTGAGTCGAGATCAAGAGTCAGACACTTAACCGACTTAGCCACTCAGGCTGCCCAATTTTCTTGAAACACAGGAGAGATTGAGACTGAAATTAAGGATAAATAGAGAACATTTGGCATAAATCAAGATATTTTTTCAAATGTCATGTTATCTTAAGCACCAGGGATTTGGAAAATTAGCTAAGGAAGCTTCAAATCATAGTTGAAACTTTTCAAAAGAATTCTTGGAATCTATATTCTTGAGTGTCCCATACCCAAACTTCAGTAAGAGAAGATAGAAACAGGAAGGAAACAAATATTTCCTTATATATACCAAACAATGGAAAAATCCTTTTCTATTCTCATCACATATATCTTCCAAATAGTAGCACAATTAAAAGGTAATTAGAAGGTGCCAAATCGTTTAAGTATATTTACAACATATATTCGGGACAAAGCATAGTTTTCTCAAATATAAATGGGTTTCAGAGGTCAATCTTTAAAAACACAGCACAAATGAATAATGGGGAAAAGAGCTGATTTCAAAAGGAACTCTTCTTATTAAAAATAATTAAGCATGGGAAAAGATATTCAATGTCACTCATAGTTAAATAGATTCAAATTTAAATTCCAGTTATATATCTTTTCAACTATCAGATTAACAAAATGACCTTTTTGATAAATGTCTTTTAACAAGCAGTGCTGAAAACGATATGGGAAACAACCCCACACATTTTTGGTAGGAGTTTAAGTGGGTGCAATCTCTCAGGGAGTGATTTTCAACATGGATGCTAATTTCAACTGCACCTACACATAGGTCTGGTGATTCTGTTTGCTGCAGATAATCCCACTCATGGGTACAAAGATAATCATAGCAGCCTTTTCCATGTTGGCAGACAGTGAGAAACAACTTCAATGCCCCTCACAATGGAGCCAAATGAATCAGGGAATGGTATTTTATGCAATCGCTGATAAAAAATGAAATTGTCAACACAATATGCAATGATTTCTAAAATATGCTGTAAAGTAAAAGAGCTCAGGACTGTCTGCTGAGGACAGTAATATTTTTATTAACAATATCACACACGCATAGACTCATATCAACTAATTGTATTTGAGAGAGTACCAAAATAGCATAATATATGTGGCCTCAGGGTGGGGAAATTGCATTCTTGGTAACACAGTTAGGGGGATGACCTTCCTTTTAAAATATTGTCTTTGGTGAGTGAGAATATGTTATAATCATGTTGCATTAAAAATAAAGCTTTTAAACACCTTAGTAGATGGTTTGTTATTCACATTGGCATATGACTCATTCATAACACTGTCTTCTGATGTAGGCTGTGGGAACAGCAAGATTCTTAGAGCTAGAGTAAGATTGAGGAGTCTCAGTAAGAGGGTGATTCGGCTATGGGGACAGTTTTGGACTTAAGGCTCTTTACCCCATCATGCACCACCACACTGCCATTCGCTACATGTGCTCCTGAAGTCTTAGGAGTTTGCCAGATATGCTCCTGGTCAAACACTTCAGCAAACAGTAATGAAAACTTGTTTGTGGTTTCTAACGATTAAGTATTATAAAAAAACACCTATATATTATCTATCTATCTATCTATCTATCTATCTATCATCTATCTATCATCTATCTACCCTATCTATACCTATGTCTATCTATCTATCTACCTATCTATCTATCTATCTATCTATCTATCCATCCATCCATCTATATCATCTATCATCTATCTATATCTATATTTATCTATATCTATCTATCAATCATGTATCTATCTATCATCTACTTATTTATCATCTATCTATATCATCATCATAATCATCATCCATTATCTATCATCTATATATGTATATATCTATCATCATCCTCTATCATCTATCTATCTATCATCTATCTATCATCTACCTGATAGAGACTGAAACATTTGTATAGTTCACATAAAAATAAGAGTGACTTACATTAGAATGAAGCAACATAAGGTAGGTGATTTTTATCTGTTCGCTGCTGGATTTAAGCACCTAGAAAAAATGTATCTAGTTAATATAAGTATTCTTTGAGTGAATGGAATAATTAAGAGAATTTCCTACTGATACAACCCAATAGTGTTTGGTCCTATTCAATACTCAGTTACCACTGAAAAGGGAAGCCTACTCCATCCAAAATAAAGCCATCATCTCCATGGAGCATTTACTGGAACACTCAAAAAATGTTATTTCCAATTGACTATCTCTATGTCAGGAGCTGCTGTGCATTTATTTTATTTCCATCTTCTCAGTTTAGATTGTAAAGTACTTCCAGAAAATTCACCAAACTTTCTTTCCTTCCCACAAATGGCTTTTATGTATTAGATGCATACTGTGGCATTGATCAGATTAATTGTCCCTGAGTATTAAATACAACTAAGTTAATTCCCAACACAAATCTTACTGGTTTTGATAAGAGCTTATGTAAAGGTTAGGACGTTCAGTTGTTCTGTTTTCTTCACAAGGTAATTTGGCCACTCTTTACTCAAATGAGAATTAAAAAGAACAAAAAAAATTGTTTCTAAAGTTCTGTCTGATTATCTGGAACCAGGATCTCTTCAATGTCACTGAGATTCAGGTTCTTACCTGCATGCTAGAAGACAAAATCGGTCTCCGATTTATCCCACACTTTCTGAAATCCACGGTCACACGGAATTTTGACTGGGAAATGCTTCTCTTTTCCTTTTCCTATGGTAGTATTTAAATATTAATGATGATAGAGTCTGGGGAAGGTCATTCCCTAAAGTGTCCCTTCCCTTTTAATTAAGAAGCATGAACTAGATGTGATAAAGAACTTAATATTTAATATAATTAGATTATGAGAAAAAAGGTGATATATTCTTGTAGTTAAAGCTGTTTATTTGAATCATAAATGTCATCTTTTGACTGGAATAAGAAAAAAAATATTATCTATAATCCAGTGTCCAAGATGTGGTTCCTGATTCCATTATCCAAGAAAATGAATTGGGACTTCTTAAAGAAATGGCTGACTCTAGGTATGGGGTGGGGAATGTACAAGATGAACTGGAATACCTTGTAATGCTAGAAAGTAAGAAAGTGCTAATGCACACACACGTACACTCACGCTGTGATGACAATATGCCAAGGGGACACAGGAGCAAACTGAAATAGCCCCTAGTGCCAAAAGCAGGAAAAAAAATTGAGCAACAAGATAAATGACACTGAATTGAAATATAACTCATAGTATTACAAATTCATGAGTTCATATTGATGTAGCAATGAAATAAATAGCTAATAAATAGGGGGTAATAGACAAATCTCCCATAAAAAAGAATTCCTAATGATTATGTAGGTACCCTGTGCTCAAAGAGTCATAGGATAACTCTCAATCCTTCCAAAAGGCACATTGTGGAATGGGGCAGGGTGGGGAGGTAAATTTATAAGGAGAAGAAATGTGACAAACACAAGCTCAACTAGGTGATCAAGGTTAACATCAACAGTGATGAGTCCCATTGAAAGTATATACTCACTTGTACGAAGTGATGAACATGGCACTTTTCCTCTGTGACCTCTCTCCCCATAACCCACAACACCAGTCTAATCTTGAGTAAAATATCAGACAAACCCCAAATGAAAGTTTTTATATAAAATGTCTGGCTAGTTCTCAAAACGTCAAGTTCACCAAAAAAAAAAAAAAAAAAAAAAAAGAAAGAAAGAAAGAAAGAAAAGTTAAGCATGCACTTATCATGATCAGCACTGAGGAAGGTGTAGAACTGTTGAATCGTTGTATTACACACCTGAAACTAATATATAATAAAGTATGAAACTGTATGTTAGTTATACTTGAAATAAATAAATAAGAGAACAGTTGGAGGAACTGTCACTGTCTGGAAGTGCTGAAGAAGACATTGACAATGGAGTGTAAGGTGGCATGCTGGATGGGGTTCTGGAGAAGAAAAATGGCATTAGTTAAAAACAAAGTACGGTAAAACCTTGGATTGCGAGTAACTTGTTCTGTGAGTGTTCTGCAAGACAAGCAAATATTTCTAATAAAATTTTAACTTGATAAATGAGCGATGTCTTGCAATAGAAGTACCACATCATGCCTAACATCACATGATCACAACTGAGCCAATGGTTCTTCTCTCTCTCTCTCTGTCTCTCACTGTGGGATTGTGGGTGATCATCTCCTATGCTCAGATGCTTGGTCTCAGGCCATGGTGTTTGGTAGAAATCAGTGATTTTTCAGGAGGTTGGAAGGTGCCCACAACTGGAACTAGTGTATTTTTTATCACTTCAAAGCATCTATGGACAGTCCTTTGCTTTTCCATACAAGAGTAAGCTGAGGAATCCTTTGCTTCCTTCCAGGTCAGGCTGCCTGCAGATACAGACCCTTTCCTCTGCTGTCTTTTTGACAGTTATAGCAACTACAGTATATGACAAGTGCTTATTAATATTGTACTACAGTTAACATCCATGCTAGCAAAAGATGCAGAAGAAGATTCCATTGAGCCAATAGATAGCAGTGGTTTTGTTACTGATAGTGAAAGTCATTCCGTGTAATAATTCTCCACTCTCTTATTACCCTCACACCAGCCACGAAGATTTTCTAAGGTGAATGCAGGTTAATTTGTTTATTTTTCTTATATGTTGTATTTTCTTTATTATTTGGTACTATATTACAGTATCGTAATCATTTTTATAAGGATAGTTTTTGGTTTGTGGAATGAATCATCTGAGTTTCCATTATTTCTTACGGGGAAATTTGCTTTGATATACAAGTGCTTTGGATTATAAGCATGCTCCTGGGAATGAATTATGCTCACAAGCCAAGGTTTTACTGTACCCTGAATAAAGTATGGATATTAGTTAAAAATCATGTGTTCACATCAAGTTAATTAGTTGTGACAAATGTACCATACCATGTAAGATGACAACAGGAGAAACTGAGTGCACGGTATATGGGAATTCTCTGTATCATTTCCATAATTCCCGTGTAAATGTAAACCTGTTATAAAATATAAAGTTTATTAAAAATAAACAGCTTATTTCATTTAAAACATCATCAAAGTTTATCTGTGTTTTAGCATTGCTCAGAAATTTCTTCCTTTTCAATACTGGGTAACATTCCATTGGATGTATGTCACATTTTATTTATTCATACGTTGATGGACACTTGGACTGCTTCCATATTTTGGCTATCATGAATAATGCTGCAATGGACATGAGTGTACAAATATCTCTTCCAGTCCCCACTTTCAATTCTTCTGCTATAACCCAGAAGTAGAAATCCTGGATCACATGGTCAGTCTATTTTTAACTTTCTGAAGAAAGTCATAGTGTGATTCACAGCGGCTGCACCATTTTTACATCCACTTTTTTAAATTTGTTTAATGTTTATTTATTTTTGAGAGAGACAGAGACAGAATGTGAGTGGATCAGGGGCAGAGACAGAAGGATCCAAAGCAGAATCCAAAGCAGGTTCCAGGCTCCGAGCTGTCAGCACAGAGCCCAACGTGGGGCTTGAACTCACGAGCTGTAAGATCATGACCTGAGCCACCCAGGCGCCCCACAATTTTTATATTCTTATGAACAGTGTGTACACAAGTGTTTACTGATGCTGAGTATCTTTTCATGTGCTCTTTACCCATTTGCATAGAGATATGTTTTGAGAAATATTTATTCAAGTCCTTTGTTGATACTGAGGTGTCAGAATTCCACGAGTTGCCGTTTTACTCTGTTGATATTGACCTTTGATATGTAGAAATGTTTAATTTTGAGGCAGTTTAATTAATTAATTGATTTCTTCTGGGCCTGTGTTTTGGTGTCATATTCAAGAACTTAATGTGTAAGCTAATGTCCTGAAGCTTTTTTTTTCATTTATATTTTCTTCTAAACATTTTATAGTTTTAGCTCTTATATTTAGGTCTTGATCCATTTTGAGTTTATTTTGCATATGGTATATGTTAAAGGTCAACCTTCATTCTTTTCCACATGAATATCTAGTTTTTCCAAAACCGTTTGTTGAAAAAACTCTTTTTCCCCTTGGATGATCTTGGCACCCTTGTCTTTTCACCATATTTATGATGGTGTATTTCTGGGCTCTCAAATCGATTCCATTTGTCTATGTGCCTGTCTTTATGCCAGTACCACACTGTTTTGATTATTATAGCTTTATAATAAGCTTTAAAATCAGGAGATGTGAGACATACAGCTTTCTCTTTTCAAGAATTTTTTTAAGCTAAAGATCACTTGAGTTTCCATATGAACCTTTCAACTGAGTTTTCTCTACCTGTAAAATTATCATTGAGGTTTTATAGGGGTTATATTAAATATGTATTGTTTTAGATATTATCGACATCTAAACAATTATTGAATCTCCTGATCCATGAAAAAATATGGTATCTTTCAGAGTATATACACACACACACACACACACACACGCACACACACATACATGTGAAGAGATTTATTATCAAGAATTGGCTTTTGTGTATATGGAGGCTGGAAAGTGCAAAAGCTGTACAGCCAATGTCCCATTCTGAGCCTAAAGACCAGAAACTGCTATAAACCAGTAAGAACTGATGTCCCAGTTAGGGTCCAGAGGCAGAAGGCTGCTGTAGAATGAGGAAGAGTAATGTGTCAGTGTGCCAGCCATCAGACAGGAAGAGATAATGGTTCAGTTCAAAGGCTCATGGGCAGGAAACTTCCCTCTTACTCAGGGGAGATCAGCCATTTGTAATTTTCAGGTCTTCATTTGGTTGGATGAGGACCCTACATCAGTGAGAGCAATCTGCTTTATTCAGTCTATCAATTCAAGTGTTAATCCCAGCCAGAAAAACCTCATACTCATGACACAAAGCAATAGTCAAAAAAATATTTGTGCACCCTGTGGCCCAGGCAAGTTAACGTATAAAATTAGCCAACACAAGTCCATTGTTTATCAACCTAGCACCTATACATATCACCTTAAGCCATACTTAATCTCTAAATAAATACAACACAAGGTCACAATTCCACCTAACATTATACAACTGTCCTGCATACAACTGAAAATGCACTAAACTCTCCACAAGAAGGGAAGGTAGAGTTTTGGGGTGATTATTTTCTTCTTGATATTCAGTAAGTTAAATACTGTGATAGAAACTAAGAAATACAAAAATGGCATTATAAAAAGGAAGCACAATTTTTGCTAGTGAATCACTAAGGATAACAATATGTGGTGCCTCTCCCATTTCTATCCTTTGATTACAGGACCTGGCTATGGGAGGAACAGCAGCATATAATGGGTGCTGATTCAGAACACACACGGCCTTCCAGAGAACTGAAGACTCTTGCTCCATCCCTGCAAGGTATTGCCACCCAGCTGGTACTATAACTAATTCTGTAAAGGGTCATCCCACCATTTTATCAGGACAATTGCCTCAAGATAATGGCAAATATGGCAAGACCAGTGAATTCCATGAACATGAGTCCATTGTGACACTTCATTTGCTGTGAAGTGAAATCACGGATAAGAAGCAATGCTGTATCTAAAACTATGATGGTGGATAAAAATTTCTTTAAGTGCATGGATGGTAGTTGTGGCAGAAGCATTGCATGCAGGGAAGGCAAATACATATCCAAACAAGTGCCTATCCCAGTAAGAACAAATTATTACCCTTCCATGATGGAAGCAATCCAGTGTAATCAACCTGAAACCAGGCTGATCATGCTGAGTAATGGTGCCATATTGAAGACTCAATGTTGTTTCTGTTGCTGGTGGACACTTATCAGTGGTCATGGCCAGGCTAGCTTTGGTGGGTAGAAGTCTATATTGTTGAGCTCATATATAACCTCCATCCCTGCCACCATGGCCACTTTGTTCATGAGCCCATTGGGAGATGATGGGAGTGGCTGGGGAAAGAGGCTGACTGGTATCCACAAAATGCGTCATCCCATCCACTTGATTATTAAAAATCCTCCCTTGCTGGTCAGTGTTTGGTGAGCATTCACAAGGGACATAAATATCTTCATGTGTTTTTACTCATTCATAAAGGTATGTAAACATGCCTCTTCCTCAAATTTTCTTGTTACCAATTTTCTAATAATGTTTCTTATAAGTCCCTGCCCATTTAGCCAAACCATTGGCTAAAACCCATAAATAAGTATACATTGCACATCTGACCATTTCTCCTTCCATGAAAGTGAAGAACCAGGTACACTGCTTGAAGTTCTACTCACTGAAAGAATTTCCCGATGCCATTGACCTTTAGGGATTTTCCATAATGGGGCTGTAGTGCTGCATCTATTCACTTTTGAGCTGTGCCCACATATTGCTGCAGAATTATCTGTATAATAGTCCAAGTCGAATTATCTAATAGCCCAATTATCTGTATAAGGCCCAAGTCTTTTTTCCTTCTGTCAATTGATCACAGTGAACTCCCTGCTCCCCCCCCCCCCATAAGGCCTTGGGTGTAGGCTGGGAGAGAGAAGGCATTGTAGCAAAAGTGGGGACCGTAACATTTGGCCATTTTTTTCATGTAATTTTGCCTTCGGTTCCTGCTTGGGTCAGATCACATATACAGCAGTCTCTTTATTTTGGGGGAATATGTTTCAAGATCCCCAGTGGATGCCTGGAACTGGATAGTACTGAACCCTATACATACTATGTTTTTTTCTATACATACATACCTGTGATAAAGTTTAATTTATAAATTAGGCACAATAAGCAGTTAACAACAATAATAAAATAGGTCTGCTTATTCCTTTTATCCAGTGCACAATTAGGTTAATAAAAGACCATAGGCCCCTATTGGAGAAGACTGAGGGAAGGATTAATATATACATTTTTGGCAAAAAAAAGTGTATACACACACACACACACACACACATTTTTGGCAATGTCCTGGGGTTCTTCTGCAAGGGATCCAATCTCCCCTTGATTCAAGGAATTTTGAGTCTATAAACTGGTTCCGGTCTGGAAATTGATTGCCAGACCATGAATCTCTGTCTGCATGATTAAGTTACACTTTTGTTTACTTAACCTAGAACTTTTTTTGCTAACACGGATCAAGTAAGACTTGAATAGGCTTCCTCTCGATTTCGCTTCTAGGAACACCATCATGAACTAGTGAACACTTTAAGTTGGCTTGTATTGATTATTCTGACTGCTATTTTGATTCTGCTGTCATTTATGGGGAGCACACCCACCTTGCTTTTAAGAAGGCTGAGTATTGGGGCACCTGGATGGTTCGGTCAGTTAAGCATCCAAGTTTTGATCTTGGCTCACGTCATGACCTCACAGTTCGTGAGTTCGAGCCCCGTATTGGGCTCTTGTGCTGGCAGCATGGAGACTGTTTGAGATTCGGTCTCTCCCTGTCTCTGCTCCTCTCTCTCTCATGCTCTTTCTGTGTCTCTCTTGGAATAAATAAATAAATAAATTAATTAATTAAAAAAATTAAAAAAAAATAAAAAGGTTGAGTGTTACCACTTGGCCACTGTTACCTGGGATCACATAACTCCCACTGCACTGGGATTTCCCAGTTCAGTGACCCTAGCTCCCATGAGAGTTTTGGCCTACAGAAAGCAGTGTTGCAGAGCTTTTCAAGGGTGCTGGGACTCACCTGACAAATTTATTTCTTATGGTCATGATCAAAGATGTATCTTCTGGGCACTCCCAGGATGGTTAAGTATCTTAAATGACAAATCCATTCTAACCCTACAACTTCCCTATACCTTTATTTTATTTTGAGAGAGAGAGAGAGAGCATGGGGTGGGGCAGAGAGAATGGGAGAGAGAGAACCCCAAGCAGGCTCTGCACAGTCAGCGCAAAGCCCCACTTGGGGCTCGATTTCATGAACCGCGAGATCATGACCTGAATCGATATCAAGAGTCAGACCCTTAACTGACTGAGCCACCCAGACGCCCCTTTTTTTATACCTTTAAATCCCTCCCTCCACATTAAACTAAAGCAGGTGTGGGTTTCTAATTTGCTTACCTTTGGTTCATGTTTTAGCTAACAAGCTGAAAAGCTGTTAGCTTTTCCTCAGTCCCCCAGCTGCAACATTAAATGAAGAATCTCGGGGTGCCTGGGTGGCTCAGTTGGTTGAGAGTCCGACTTCAGCTCGGGTCATGATCTTACGGTTCATGGGTTCGAGCCCCACATCAGGCTTTCTGCTGTCAGCTCAGAGCCTGGAGCCTGCTTCGAATTCTGTGTCTCCCTGTCTCTGCCCCTTCCCCGCTCGTGCTTGGTCTCTCTTTCTCTCTCTCTCTCTCTCAAAAATAAATAAAAACATTAAAAAAATAAAAAAAAATAAATGAAGAATCTCTACTTAGTGAACCCATATCGATGAATTTGGTTTGGAGTGCCTGGGTGGCTCAGTCAGTTAAACATCCAGCTCTTGATTTTGGCTCGGGTCATGATCTCACAGTTTGTGAGATCAAGTCCTGTGTCTTGTCCTGAGTGGGGCTCTGTGCTTCAGGTGTGGAGGCTGCTTAAGATTCTCTCTCTCCCTCTACTGCTCTCTCTATAAACAAACAAACAAACAAACAAATAAATTTGGCTTCATTGAATTTTGTTTCTCCCATGATTATCCTATCCTTTTTTTTTTTTTTTAAAGAGTGGGAGCAGGGGAGAGAGGCAGAATGAGAGAGAGAGAGAGAGAGAGAGAACCCTAAGTAAGCCTCACACCCAGTGTGGAGCCCAGCATGGGGTCCAGCGCGGGGCTGGATTCCACGACCCTGGGTCACCTTAGCCAAAATCAAGTGTTGGATGCTTCCCCACTGAGCCACCCAAGAGCCCCTATCCTATATTTTTAGTATCCGTTCCCACATGTATTCCACAGATTTATGTCTTTAAAAATTGGAAAACTCAAGTTGTTATTTTGGAGTGTAATATGCTCTTCATGGATTATACCTCCTACACTGACAACCCATATAGTTATCTCAAACTCATATTAAAGTGCATCACTCACTGGCTTAAAAGGTCTTTCCGTATTTGCCCCGTGGTATTTAGCGGTAAGATTGAACATGATTCTGAGACCAGTCTTCATCTTCCCTGTTCCTGTCTATCCAGGTTCATGTCACGCTGCTGACCATTTTTAAGCTCATTGTCCAGCACATCGCCTGGCACGTGGTGAGAGCTCAATAAACAATTGTTGAATGAACAGATGAATTAACAACCACATGCACACTGATTTTCACCTTCTGGCCCTGGTTATATATTCTCTCTGGTAGGAATGCTCCCACTCCCCCTGATGCATACATGTTCATTCTGCAAACCTGGTTTCAAGCTTGAAGTTTCATTTTTTATGTCCTTTCATCTTGGGAACTTTCCTGAACCCCTGAGTCTTTGTCATGTGTCCCTCCAACATGCTTTCATAGCACCCTGTGTTGCCACTATCTTACCATTTATAACACGGTGTCGTCATTTTCTGCTCCCCTCCGGGTGCCTCTCAGTGGAGCCTAAGCTCTGTGCAGAAAGACCCGGGTTCCTCTCTATTCACCACTGAAGCCCCAGAAATTATCAATCTGTCTGATCTATTCTTTGGGCTCAAGAAATGTCTGTTGATTAATGAGGGAGGGATGGAAGGAATAAATGGGATATATTTATCCTGAAGTTGTTTTCTGTGTGGGGGAGCCACGTATGTTTAAAAACACCTTTTCATAATGAAATGTTATCAAAAAGTAATCTAACTGACAGAGAAAAATAACAGAAACAGCTCACATTCATAAGATGATGAAATCTTGCTGAGAGCAGGGGGAATATCAAGGTAAGCTATTCTCGCACTGAGCATCTCAGGTTCAATTTTTTCTCATTACCCAGTTTAAGCAGAAGTAAAAAACAAATTGTGGTTTCTCTAAGAGATCTAGCCAGAATTCTGAGTCGGAATGAGATAAAAGGAGGAAAAAAAATTCCCTACCCACCAGTATTTTTTTCTCTACATTTTATTGACTTTGTTCACCTTCTTTTATACTTTTATTTTTTATTCACTACTTATCACGCACTATACATTATTCTACTTGTATAAGGTATTCTGAGTTATCAGGTAAGTACTTTATGGAGTATAAACGTATATTAAAAAATAAAAATTCCTGTCTGACATTACAATATTCTTTTATTTGAGTCATTGCATTTTCTATGGCTTATCAGCATAAGATGGGTGACATGAACAATGCAAAATGATTCTGAAGTCTGCAGGGAAATTTGGACACATGGCATAATATTCTTCACTTAGATCTTAGAGGTTAAATGGGTACATACCGCAATATTACAGTGAACTAATTATCATAAACTATGTTATAGTTTTCTATAAAATTGAGTTAAGTTATTAATGAAAAGTTCTTAGAATTTAGTTATAGTTAATGAATTAATATAAATATCATATACAATAGTATAAATAACTATATATAATTATGATATATAATATGTGTATATAATAATATGACATGTGTACGTATACCATATTTTACATATTATATATTATATATGTGGCATCCGGCATAGCCTTTAGTTCATGGTAGCTATTATAATTATCTTTCTATCATCTTTGCCTGGTGCTGTATCAGAGCGTGTAAGAGCACGGTCTTATAAATCAGGTAGCTTCTGATTAATGACTCTCATATACCTACTTTGATACTTCCCCCTTCCGTTTCCTCACCTATAAAGTGGGGATAATAACAGTGCCTATTTCTTTGGATTGTCCTAGAGATTGATGCTCAATACCAATATAATTTTACATTAGAATTTAATTTTTAATTTCTTAATTAGAATGAAAGCTTATGAATCCATATACATGAATGAAGCTAGGAAAACTAAGCCCCAATTTGGTAGAATTGTCCAAATATGCAAAGAGTGATCCTGGGTTAGTTTTTTTTGTCTTTTTCTTGCACCCATTTCTGCTCTTTGCAATGTAGAATCTATGATTCATACCAGTCATTTTTTTCCTTCTATATCTTATAGGTATTCCTTGCTGAGATCATCCAAAATGTCTTTTCGATCCTTGCTTCAATTGAATCAATGTTGTGCTTCGCGCATATTTATTTCTCCCCTGAAATAGCTTTCCTACTACACAATTTCCTAATGGCATTTTTCATCTGGTCATTTCTCAAGGTATAGATTAAGGGATTTAACATGGGAGTTATCGTAGTGTAGAACACTGCCACTGCTTTATCAATAGATAAAGTAGCTGCGGGTCTCATGTACACAAATATGCAGGGCACAAAGAATAAGACGACCACCGTGATGTGGGAGGCACAGGTGGAGAGGGCTTTGCGCCTTGCCTCCAAGCTGTGGTTTCTTAGGGAGCGCAGAATGACCACATAGGAGACCATCAAGAGGAGGAAGTTTAACAGACAGATGAATCCACTGTTGGCAGCAACGAAGAGCCCTAGAGTGTGCGTATCAGTGCAGGCAAGATTGAGCAAAGGGTTCAGATCACACATAAAGTGGTCTATGATGTTAGGGCCACAGAAGGGTAATGGGATGATAAAGAGGATCTGTATGGTTGCATGAAGAAAGCCTCCCACCCACACCACTCCCATTAACAGGCCACACACCCGCCGATTCATGATGGTCGTGTAGTGCAATGGCTTGCAGATGGCTACATAGCGGTCATAGGCCATCACCGTAAGCAGGATGACATCAGCACCTCCAAAGAAGTGTTCCCCAAAGATTTGGGTCATACATACATTGAATAGGATGGTCTTCTTCTCACGGAGTGAATCTACAATCAGTGTAGGGGTATTGACAGAGGAATAGCAGGCATCAATGAAGGAGAGATAGGCCAAGAAAAAGTACATGGGGGACCCCAATAATGGGCTGGCAGTGATAGTGACCACGGTGAGCCCATTTCCTACCACAGAGACGATGTAGATGACCAAAAACATAACAAATATGATTTTCTGCATCTTTGGATTCTCTGTGAGCCCCAGTAGAACAAACTCCGTCACGTTGTTCCTATTGTCCATTATTTCATATTATGGTTGATTGCATTACCTGAAAAGAAAAAGCTTTTTTGATTAATGCAACCTTGAATTTATTGAGGCTCTTCATCTAGTAAATAACAAATGCCTAGATTCTATAGAGTTGTGGATTCTCACGAGGTTTGTTTGAGATAGAAAGATCTGAGTTCTTGACGATGACTTAAATTATCTCCTGGGTGAAGATTCTGTTAAGAGCATTGACATGAAAAACTTTGCAAACACACAGGCAGGAGATCATCTATGTACACTTCCTCATCTGAAAAGACTTAGGGCCTATCTTGAAATTGTCATATTGCAGCTAAGTGTGAAAAAAGTGGTAGGAAATGGATGTAAAGGCTATGAATGCAACGCTAGGAATTTTTCCTTTATCCTTAGGAAATGGAGAACCATGGAAGGTAATTGAGAATATGAATGAGAGGGCGAAGAGGAGTTGGAGGAAGGGTGAATCTTGGATACAACTCTCGTAAAGACCTTTGTGCGTCTTGGATGAAGTTGGCTGAGGGTCAGTAAGGGGATGGAAGTCAGAGAAAGAAAGCCCCATATCCAAACTATTTATAATAGTTGACAAAAAGTGTAACAGGGTATTTCTTAAGAGAATATTATAAAGGGCTCTAGGAGTTACTATAAAGTAATTGACAATGCATGTTACCAAATGCCAGTAATATTATAATAGATAATAAGTATATTTTTAATGATTTATTGCTATATGCATGGCATGGTAGTAACCTGTGTGATTTACATTATTTCATCCATTTTGCAAATGTAGAAACAATCTCAGAGACTGATGTTAACAGTAATAATAATGATACTATTAACTAAAACTACTGGATACTTGTTGTGTTCTGGTTTTGTAGAAATGTGGTTGTTTCATCCTCACTACAAACCCATGAGATGATGGAGCGCCTTGATGGCTCAATTCATTAAGTGGAGCCCTTGGTTCCATCTCAGGTCATGGTCTCGCAGTTGTGAGATCCAGCCCCGTGTCAGGTTCCACAGGGAGCCTTGCTTGCGTTTCCCTATCTCACCCTCTACTGCTTGTGCTCTCTTTCTTTCTCTAAAAAACAAACTATCTATCTATCTATCTATCTATCTATCTATCTATCTATATATGAGTACCACTATTATTTTATACTTACTGTATACAGTAGGCAATACAATATAGAGAAGTTAAGGGTCCTGTCCAAGATCAAACAGAGAATAAAGGGCAGAGCCAAGATTATATCACATTATACTTGTCGACTTTTTTCTTCCAAAATTTTAATCCATTCCCTACATTGTTATGTTATTACAAACAATGCTGAACTCGTTATCTCTTTTTGATATGACCATAATAATTATAATGACTTTAATACCACTTCAGAAGCAAGTGTTCATGAAGCAATTTCATCAACAGACACACACACACATGCACACACACATGATCACCAAGTATCAACACATCAAAATCACTAAATACATCAGAATCACTAAATATTAACAAAAATGTGGTGCTGCTTTCATTGAATATCCCTTTGATCTTGGCCTCTTCCACAGCCCCATTTCCTCCCTTCCCAATCTGCTTGCACGCATGGGTCCCCAGACTCTGCTAAATGTTGAAAATGACTACCACAGTCGTTACGTGTAATGTATTGGTTGTAGAACTAGAGAGACCATATTGGAATCTTGCCTTTTCCACTTGCAACTTCTTTTATCCCAGGAACATTTCTTGGCACCCTACATCCTTGTTTCCTCAGGTATAAAGTGAGAATGATAATATCCATGTCCCGGGTGTTATGAGAATTGATTGAGGAAACATACATGAACATAGCCACCACATTACTGTGGGCACACAAAAAACTTACACCAATTTTTGTGACTGTGACTGTGCCTGCACCTAGGAGATAGGGAGAATTGGCGTTTTGAGTGAAATACAGAAAAACATTTGACCATGCAACAAGCTCAGGAAGATTAATCTCTAATTTTACTTTTCAGGAAGGCACAGAGACCCACATTATCTGTAGCAGTTAATCTAAGGAAGGGCTGTCCCTGTTCATGCTTGGGCTAAATGACGGATGATCTATTTAATGTATTACTCATATGTATGTCTTTTCTGTGTTTGGAGTGTATTTACACTTGATTTTCATGCTCATGATTTGTCTTGGATGTTAAGGGAGAGGTCTCATGCAATACCAAGTGCCTGGTTGATCAGAGAGCTGGGTCCTACAACATTTCATAATCTCTATGAGCCTCAGATTGTTCATTTGCCAAATTAGGCCAATGACACTTATTAACTATCTTCTGAAGAACTTGGGAGAGGATAAAATATTACTATACTTAAAAGTGTTGAAACATAGTGATTACTATATAGAGAAGGTAACCCTCTTTAAGATGCTTCAACGCTGTTGAAAAACTTACCTTGTACTCTTAGATGATCTTAATGATGTTTGGGGGTTTTCAGAAATAATCCCATCTTCTAACTGACCTCTTCTTGGATAAGAAACTTACACTATGAAAGTTATGGCACACTCAGACTGAGACTACTTAGGTAATTCAGTAACAAATCAATAGCTGTGCAGAAAGTGTTTCTATTAGTCCAAATCTTTCCTTCTAGCTTAAAGCCCCAAAATTGTTCATAGAAAGCCTGGGATTTAAATTTAGAGTGAATTCTTTTGACACACTGTGGAGAAATGACCTACAGATGGCTCTGGTCCTAGAGGCAAGAGGTAAGAAGTGTGGAGGAAACACTTTCAAATGAGTCATTCCTACCATAATGAAACTTGCTCTGAAGATGTAACTTCTCCAAAATATTTTCACCTTGCACTGCATGGATATTTAAAGAGGTTTCCATAAAGGCTCAAGGACCTTGTCTTTTAACTGCTGCTTTCTCTCTCTGGAATTAATTATCCCCTCTGACGGAAAGGCTTTGACTTAGAAGTAGGTATGCTGAAGAGACATGTTTGAGAAGTGTCCGATTTTGAATAGGGAATTGCATTCCCTGTGTTTGGAACCTGAACTTACGAGAATTCCCTTTCTCTATGTGAATCCGGATTTCCAAGAAAGCTGGATGTCATGGGAATAGGAAAATGACATAATTCCAGAGTGGGGACCTGTGATGGAGTTAATCTGTTGACCCGTGTCACAGACAGAACTTCTGCCTTCTTAACAATATTAACACTTTTCTGTAAACCTGTTCCTGATTGCTTGAGTGCTAGAGCAGTGAGGGCATAAAATCAATGGAATGGCAGCCATGAAAGAACTTGACTCCAAAAGTTGTTGGTCATATTCACCAGAGGGCTATGGAAAGTAAACAGAAATTCTAAGTCTCCCAGTTAGTAATCGCTGGGATTTATGGTCTGGTCAGTAAGGAATACTAGGCAACATTAAAATTGTGGAGTGATATCAAAACACAGGCAGAAAGTTCTAATTTTAACCACCAGAATTGTTCCACATTCTTGTCACTTGCTATTGTTAATTATTTTCCTTTTAGTCAGTCTAGGAGGTTTGTATTGTTATATTATTGTGGTTTTAATTTGCTTTCCCTGATGACTAATGAGGTTGAGCATTTTTTTTCATATTATTGACCATTTGTGTATTTTTAAAAAAATTTATCTTCAAGTCCTTTGTACAATTTAAAAATGGCAGTTGTAGGCTTTTTATGACTATAAAAATTCTTTTTTTTTTTTTAATTTTTTTTTCAACTTTTATTTATTTTTGGGACAGAGAGAGACAGAGCATGAACGGGGGAGGGGCAGAGAGAGAGGGAGACACAGAATCGGAAACAGGCTCCAGGCGCTGAGCCATCAGCCCAGAGCCTTGAGGCGGGGCTCGAACTCACGGACTGCGAGATCGTGACCTGGCTGAAGTCGGACGCTTAACCGACTGCGCCACCCAGGCGCCCCTAAAAATTCTTTATACATTCTAGATATAGATCTTTCTTCATACCTATTTATGTGTATATATATATATATATATATATATATGTAATAAATATAAAATATATATTTATAGTTTGCCTCCTTCCCATAAGAGACTCTTAAATACAGAGAACAAACTGAGGGCTGATGGGGGGGGGGGCAGGAGAGGGGAAAATGGGTGATGGGCATTGAGGAGGGCACATGTTGGGATGAGCGCTGGGTGGTGTATGTAAGCGATGAATCATGGAATCTACACCTGAAACCAAGAGCACATTGTATATACTGTATGCTAGCCAACTTGACTATAAATTATATATTAAAAATTATATATATATTTATATATAACTTATATATAATGCCATGTATATAAGTTGTACATAATATAAAATATTTATACATAATATATTTATATAGTTTTCTCCTAGTCCATGGGTTGCCTTTTCATTTAAAAAAAATTTTAATATTTATTTTTGAGAGAGACAGAGACAGATGCGAGTGGGTTAGGGGCAGAGAGAGAGGGAGACACAGAATCCAAAGCAGGCTCCAGGCTCCGAGCTGTCAGCACAGAGCTCGACGCGGGGCTCAAACTCGGAAGCTGTGAGATCATGACCTGAGCCGAAGTTGGACACTCAACGGACTGAGCCACCAGGCGCCCCGCCTTTTCATTTTTAGTAAGATAACATCTGACCAGTAGAAGAGTTAAAATATTAATGTTTCAACTTTCAGTTTTTCTTATAGTGCTTATCGTGTGATATTTAAGAACTATTGATCTACTCCAAGGCTAAAAATAAGTTTTCTAGTATTTTTATGTGTTTAGCCTTCCACACCTAGATCTCTGACTCATTTTGAGTTAATGTTTGTGTGTGGTGGGAGGTAGTAGTGGAGGTTGGTTTTTTCTCAGATGGATATCCAATTGACCCAGCATAGTTTTTTTTGGAAAAAAGAAGGAGTCTGTTCTTTCCCTCACTAAATTACTTAATACTTTTGTAAAAAATTCACCCATTGAGGTGTATTTATGGACAGTGTATTTTGCTTCAAGGATCTATATGTGTATATATCAATACCACAATGTTGTTTACAGGAGCTTAATAAGGCTTTTTTTTATTTAGATAGAATCAGCTCTCTACCTGTGTTCTTTTTATTGAGATTGATTTGTTATTCCAGATTCCTTTAATATTGTATATTTCTATACAATAGAATACAATTTCAGGATAGGATTGCCAGTTTTTCCAAGCATTCTGTCGGGAGTTTACTGGAATTGTATTGAAATTATGAAATTAATGTAGTAAATATATCAAGTCTTTGAATCCATTATCATTGTTTGTTTATTTATTTATTTATTTATTTATGTATTTACTTTCACACATTAGTAGTGTCTTCTGAGTTTCCTATATGGGTCTTGAATATATTTTGAAAATGTAATTTTCAAATGTCATGATTCTAGTAGGATTTTATATAGCATTTTATTTGTAATTTTAATTTCTAATTGTTGTTATTATAAAAATACACACTTGATCTTTTGGATCGGCATTGTATTTGGTAACCTTGCTAAATTAACTGATCAGATCTATTAGATTTTTTTTTTGTAGAGCCTTAACATTTTCCACTTATACAATCGTGTCATCTGCACATACATATATTTTTACAGTTTCAATATTTTTCTTTCTAATCTGTGAGTCCTTTATTTCTTTTTCTTGCCTTATTGCAAGGGATGGAGCCTAGGGTACAATGCAGAAATGAAATGGGGAGTGGGAAGACTGTCGCTTCCAATCTTAGTACTCACCATAAAGTAGGATGTAAGTTGTGGGTTTTTTGCAGATGCTTTTATCAGGTTGAGCAAGTTCCTCTTTATTCTTTATTTGTTTAAATATTTTTAAAAAAAATCATAAACCTAAGCTGGAATTTGTCACTTTATATGCATCTATTAAAAGGGTCGTGTGTTTCTTCTCCTTTTTTCTAGTAATTCAGTGAAAATGATTGATTGATTTTTGAATGTTGAATGTTTTATTCCTGGGAGAAACTCTACTTGGTCATAGAAAATTATAATTATTTTTAAAAAATGGCCGATTTCATTTGTTAGTATGTTGTTTAAAATCTTTGTGCGTATGTTTGTAGAAGATATTTATTTGCCATTTTCTTTCTTGTAATGTGAGGACCTTTAGATGATGCTGCTTCATAAAATGATGTGCTTAGTATTCTTTACTCTATTTCTGAGACAAATTATGGAGAATTTTAGGGTCAACTTTCTCTTTCTATCAACAAGCGCTATTGATATTTTGATAGAAATTGCACTAAATCTGTAGATCACTTTGAGAGGTATTGCTATCTTAATTATACTAATCCATGAATATGAGATTTTTTTATTATAGAGCTTCTTTAATTTCTTTCAAAAATGTTTATGGAAATAGCCTAAATGCCCATCAACTGAAGAATGGATAAAGAAATTGTGGTTTATATACATAATGGAATACTACGTGGCAATGAGAAAGAATGAAATATGGCCTTTTGTAGCAATGTGAATGGAACTGGAGAGTGTTATGCTAAATGAAATAAGTCATACAGAGAAGGACAGATTCCGTGTTTTCACTCCTATGTGGATCCTGAAAAACTTAACAGAAGACCATGGGGGAGGGAAGGGGGAAAAAACAGAGAGGGAAGGAGGCAAACCATGAGAGACTTTTAAAAACTGAGAATACACTGAGGGTTGAAGGGGGGTGGGAGGGAGGGGAAAGTGGGTAATGCGCATTGAGGAGGGCACCTGTTGGGATGAGCACTGGGTGTTGTATGGAAACCAATTTGATGATAAATTTCATATTAAAAAAATAAATAAAAAGAGAAAAAATGTTTTGAAACTTCTTTATTTTTTCCTTTCTCAATAAGATGCCTTTCATTTACTTTTTAAATCTAATTTCTCTAGTAAAAGTATTTTTAAAATTTTATTTATTTATTTATTTATTTACTTATTTATTTTTAACTTAAACTTTATTTAGTGAGCATACAGTACAATATTGTCTTCGGGAATAGAATTCAGTGATTCATCATTTACATACAACATTCAGTGCTCACCGCAACAAGGGCCCTCCTTAATACCCATCATGCATCTAACCCCACTCCCACTTACCTCCTTCTGTCCAACCCTCAGGTTGTTCTCTATCGCTAAGAACTTCTTGTGACTTGTTTCCCTCTGTCCTCTTTCCCCTTACCGTCCCATATGTTCATTTGTTTTATTTCAATTCCACATGTGAGTGAAATCATTTGCTATCTGTCTTTCTCTGATTGACTTATTGTTCTTAGCATAGTACTCTCTAGTTCCATCCTCATCATTGCAAATGGCAATATTCAATTCCTTTTGATGGCTGACTAATATTCCATACATCCATTGTATGTATATATACAATTACAAGTCTCACATTTTCTTTATCCACTCATCAATTTATGGACATTTGGGCCCTCTCCATAGTTTGGATATTGTTGTTGAAGCTACTATAAACATTGGGATGTATATATACCTTTGAATTCATATTTTTGTATCCTTTGGGTAAACACTTAATAGTGAAATTGCTGGGTAATAGAGTAGTTCGATTTTCAGTTTTTTTTTTAAATTTTTTTTTTCAACGTTTATTTATTTTTGGGACAGAGAGAGACAGAGCATGAATGGGCGAGAGGCAGAGAGAGAGGGAGACACAGAATCGGAAACAGGCTCCAGGCTCCAAGCCATCAGCCCAGAGCCCGACGCGGGGCTCGAACTCACGGACCGCGAGATCGTGACCTGGCTGAAGTCGGACGCTTAACCGACTGCGCCACCCAGGCGCCCCTCGATTTTCAGTTTTTTCAGGAACTTCATACTGTTTTCCAGAGTGGCTACACCAGTTTGCCCTCTCACCGACAGTATCAGAGGCTTCCCTTTTCTCCTCATCCTCACCAGCACCTGTTGTCTCTTGTGTTGTTAATTTTAGCCATTCTGACAGATGTGAGATGGTGTATTATTGTGGTTTTGATTTGTATTTCCCTAATGATGAGTGATGTTGAACATCTTTTCATGTGTCTGTTAGTCATGTGGATGTCTTCTTTGGAAAAGTGTCTATTCATGTCTTCTGCCCATTTCTTAACTGGGTAATTTACTTTGAGTCTGATAAGTTCTTTATAAATTTTGGATACTAGACATTTATCAGATGTGTTATAAAGCTGTAGTCATCAAGACAGCATGGTTCTGCCCCCAAAACAGATACATAGTTCAATGGAACAGAATTAAAAAAAAAAACCAGAAATGGACCTATACCTCTATGGTCAACTAATCTTCAACAGAGCAGGAAAGAATATCCAGTGGAAAAAAGACATTCTCTTCAGCCAATGGTGTTGGGAAAACTGGGAAGTGACATGCAGAAGAATGAAACTGGACTGCTTTTTTATACCATACGCGAAAATAAATTCAAAATGGATGGAAGACCTAAATGGGAGACAAGAAACCATCAAAATCATAGAAAGAAACACAGGCAGCAACCTCTTTGGCCTTGGCCAGAGCAACTTGTTACTAGACATGTTTCTGGAAGCAAGGGAAATGAAAGCAAACATAACTTTTGGGATTTCACCAAGAAAGAAAGTTTCTGCACAGTAAAGGAAACAATCACCAAAACTAAACGGCAGCATATGGGATTGGAGGACATATTTGCAAGTGACATGTTTTTTTTCCTCACACTGCATGGAGCCGAATGCATAACTTGAACTCGTGACCCTGTGATCGAGACCTGAGCTGAGAGCAAAAGTTGGATGTTTAACTAACTGAGCTACCCATGCATCCCTCTCTGGTAATCTTTAGTAAAATGTTGAATATAAGGAGTGAGAGTGAGCATCTTGGTATTGCTCTGACTTTCTGAGAGAAATATTTTGTGGGATGTGGATGTTTGTTGAGTGATTTGTCTAAATTATTTTTCTAAAATCTATATTCTTTGCTATGTGTGGTTATGAAAACTTCTCTCTCTCTCTCTCTCTCTCTCTCTCTCTGTCTCTTTTAAGTAGGCTTCACACCCAGTGTGAACCCATTTCAGAGCTTAAACTCATGACCCTGAGATCAAGACCTGAGCTAGATCAAGAGTCGAACAGAATCATCTAGGCGCCCTGCACTATATCTTCTATTAGCTTAGTGGTTAGCTAGGTATTTGACAGAGACATCTTTGAACAATTCACACAAAAATAATAACACAGATCTAGATCTATCTTCGGTTGTGTTCAGTCTTTTGTGTAATGTCGCTTCTTCACAATATATTGAGGCTTTTTTAAAAATGATCTAATACTTAATTGTGTAAGTCTTCCATTTACACAAGGCAAATAATGTGTATTCTTTGTTATTTATATAATTTTATATATACATCTATATCCTTTTAAACTGCATTGTCTTTTTAAAAATGTTTATTTATTTTGAGAGAGGGAGTATGTGCGTGCAAGTAAGGGAGGAGCAGAGAGAAAGGGAGGGAGGGAGAGAATCCCAAGCAGGCTCCCCGCTGTCAGCACAGAGCCCAATGCTGGGCTCCACCTCACAAACCATGAGACCATCACCTGAGCTGAAATCAAGAGTCGCTTAATTGACTGAGCCACCCAAGTGCCCCTAGACTGCATTATTCAGATCTTTTCTATCCTTCCCGACATATTGCCTGCTTTTCTCATCAATAATATAAAAAGGAACATTGAAATCTTCTACTGTGAAGATGGATTCATTTTTTTTTTTAATGGACTTACCTAATTTTGTTTCATGTCTTCTGAGGCTGTATTACTAAGTGCATGTATGAGTCATGGTCATGCAGCAAGGAGAAGACAAATGCTGTAATTTAAGGGCAGTTTGTAAGAGGTAATTTTCATGATGTGGACCACTGTAGGAGAACCCAAGGAATGTGCAATGTTTCAGGCTAGTGGAGTTGAGTGTGTTAGAGTATGGTGCGTGAACAGAAGGAATGAGCAGAAGTGGAGATAAGCAATGCAAAAAGGAAAAATATATTATGAAACGAAACCTTAGATGGACCTTGCATGGACCTGGGAGGATCTTCTGCTGTGAACTAAAGACTATGATTTATTCAATCTGTTCCCATTAGGTTCCACTGACACTCTATTTCTCTCTCACACAACGTGGAGAGGGAGGTAATACAAAGCAAAACAAAAACAAACCAAAATAAGGGGAGAAGATGTGCATCGTGGCACTTCCAAATTCTAACCAGTATCCTAAGTAGGTAATATCCAATTAAACAAAAGGATTATACTTAGAATGATAAATAATTCTACATTTATTTAATTATTATGTATCATGATAAACAACAGACTCTTCAGTCTTCAAGGTAGTTATTCTAGGAGAGGAGAGGAAGAAAAACAAAGACCTATATTATTGCATCAGTGCTATAACATTACAGAAGTATTGAATCACTCAGGTAATAACTCTCAAGAGATAAATGAAATAAGCCTCAAGCCCATGTATATGACCTTATAAAAATATAGGCTTTGTTTCTCAAATTATAACCACACACACATTGGCCACCATACGATGCCCACGGGAGTTTTTCCCTCGGGTCCCTCGTGTGCTTTCACCTCAAGGTATTCCCAGCAATGCTTTCCTGAAAGGTTCATCGGGCTGGAAGCTTCACAGGAAAGTCAGGGGCCTTCCGCATCTGTTTGCAGTTTTATAGCACAGGCACAGAAAGTAAAAAACAAAACAAAACAAAACAAAACAGCCTGAAGGATCATCTTCACATTCCAAAGAGATGTAAAATGTTGCAGAAGTGAGCCTCCTGATGAGTAAGTATATGTGTGTGTGTGTGTGTGTATATACACACATATATATTAATATAAATATATAATATATTATATATTCATTTATATAAAAATATGCATATATAAACTTGGAGAAAATAATTGGGATTTTTAACAATAATTCATTTTATATAAAAATTTGATCTTATGAAATTCCTATCTTTAAGTTTAAATTCTCCTGGAATGCATTTTCTTTGTGGTTACTTGCAAGAGAGGGCATTCAGAATATTCAGGAGAAAATATGGATAATTTGAGGGAAAATTGAGGCTTTAAAGCTTTTATATGTATTTGTGAGAGAGTATTAAGCAAAATGAATAAAGTATGAGCTTCTAAATCATACAGAAAAAGGTTTACATACAGATTTCCGCTTAGTACTTGTATAACATTGGGTTGAAGTTTCTTTATTTGCAAAAACGGGGACAATAGTATAATAGCTGATCAGGTCTTACTGTAGATGAAATGGTTTTTAAATTAAAAATATTTACTAAAGTGCCTAGAATATATTATTACTTAGTATTTTGTGTCTAAACATTTTAGTCTAACTACAGCACCTAGGTAAGACCATAACTTTTTATTTCACAATTTTTCCTTTATTATGGATACAATAGATTTTTTTAAATTTATTTATTTGTTTTTTGTGAGGAAGGGCAGAGAGAGAACAAGAGAGAGAATCCCAAGCAGGATCCACACTGTCAGCGCAGAGCCCTATGCAAGGCTCAAACCCATGAACTGTGAGATCATGACCTGAGTCGAAATCAAGAGTCAGATGCTTAACCAACTGAGCCACACAGGTGCCTCATGGATGTGATAAGTAGTTTTTAAAAGCCAGAAAAATCATTTCAGATTGTCCTTGGTGGATGTTTACATTATCCACAGACTCTCATGTCCTTTAGTCATAAATCCATCTTCCAAATCACCTTATGAAACTTTTTTTCCCTTTCAACCTATGGTTGTGTATTTGCAAACATTCCTCACAGAGATATTTCTCAAGTAATTTAAAGTTTAAGGAGAGATTCTTGAAAGAAATTCTTTAATAAAAGGTATGTAAAAAAGTGGACTCAAAAAATTCTTTACTCCAAACCCCCTGTGCATCTAAGCATACATATGGTGATATATATATATATGTAATTATATGTGTGTCTCTTTCTATATATATATTTTTCTATATATATTCATTTATATGTAATATATATTTAAATTGGGAGAAAACAAGAAGGATTTTTAACAATTCATCTTGTATAAAAATTTGATCATATGAAATTATATATATAAATTATATATATAAATATTTATATATAAATATATAATATATATAAATACACACACATATATATACATATATATGTATGTATATTTATATATATATATGTATATATATATTCTGCTTTGGAAAATATTTTTCTATATGGGCCTGTGTTTTCCCAACTGATGTTCAATCTTTGTACCCTAAGCAACACTGGACCAAATGTTGAGAGATGTTGACTCTTGCACAAGAATGCAAGTTGAGTCTTGTTCAGGATGCATTCTAAACCAACAGCTGAACTTGCTACAGGTTCATTCGACAGCTTTATGAAAAATTATCTGTAGATCCATATATGTCCTTCAACTGATCATATTCTTCCACAAACAAGGGTTAGGTTTAGATATTCGCAATTTACAAATAAATACGTATTTGACTAAGCTCTGTTTTGAATGCAAGACAAATAAATACCAACGCTAAGTTTTTCCTTGTACTTACTGTATATCTAACATGAGTACTTCAACCCATACCATTGTGGCCAAATAAAGAATCCATAGGTAAATCCAATGAGCTAATGAAAGTTCTGATACCTATTTTTTTATACAACAGTTTGTTCCTCTCCAAACATTTTTGGGACTTGACGAGTTAGAACTGTCAGGCCTTCTATTGCATATTCTTAAATGAACTTCATTTTGCTCTTGGATCCAGAAGTTTTAGTTCCACATACCAGCTGAAGGAGTAGGATCGGGGAGAACGAACTGCTCAGTGTGAACAAGAAATACTTAACAAGACATGGGAGCCTGGATGCTCACCTTCACAATCATCAGATGAAGAATCTGTCCGTTACGTCATATGTTTCCCCCGTTGGCACCATTAAAATAATTCATAGACATTAATAGTCTTTTAGGCAAATCATGATTTTGCTGTGGAGGATGCTTGGTTATGGGTAAAAGGTGATGTTTCCACACATTCACTCTCTGCTCCTGCGTCTACTGCGTCTAAGTGGTTGCACTGTTCTAAATGTACCGTTAAATATTCAGGACATTCGTTAATCACACTGGGTTCTTCAATATGGCAACAGAGAACACCTAGCTCTCCACAATGTTTCTAACATGTTAACAACAATCTCTAATATGTGTCTTTAGAATGGTTAGGAAAAAGGGAAAGCTGTTACATGACAAGAACCTGTGTTCCTATTTCCAGATGCCCAAATAGGGTTTCCAAATCCCTATTTCCTGTATCTCCTTGTTCTAAATCTTGACCAAACCTGTCAAAAAGGAGAATCACTGAAACTATTATCCACTAATCAAGGATATTTCTCTGCTATGATTAAGAGCCTTGATTTTGTTCTTATTTTAAGAATATATCTTCAGTTTCAATGGATACATGCAATGTTTGTGTGTATTGGGACACTATATATAAATTATATACAGCATAGAGAAGGGAAGGGACTTGTTTAAAGTTATACAGGTGGTAAATGGCAGAGAGAGGTAAAACCCATATCTTTTTTTTTTTTTTTTAATTTTTTTTTTTCAACGTTTATTTATTTTTGGGACAGAGAGAGACAGAGCATGAACGGGGGAGGGGCAGAGAGAGAGGGAGACACAGAATCGGAAACAGGCTCCAGGCTCTGAGCCATCAGCCCAGAGCCCGACGCGGGGCTCGAACTCACGGACCGCGAGATCGTGACCTGGCTGAAGTCGGACGCTTAACCGACTGCGCCACCCAGGCGCCCCAAAACCCATATCTTTTAAGGAGATGGAAAACAGTTGGAAGTCCATTTGCTCAGTGGGTAATATGGCGGAGTTGTTAAGAGCATGGGCATGGCATCTGAAACAGGTTTATATCTTTGGTTGCTACTTGATACCTTAATGATTTGGTGGGATTAACTGAACCCACCTATTTTTCTGTTTCCCCACATGTAAAATGAGTATCAGCATAGTAACCATTGGTCTGTTATGAATTAAATGAATGCAAAATGCTTACAAGAGTTTCAAACAGACAATATGCTTTCATTGAATACCATTTACAGTCCCTACTGGTACAGCCACTCTGGAAAACAATATGGAGGCTCCTCAAAAAGTTAAAAAATAGAACTACCCTAAGACCCAGCAATTGCACTACTATTTACCCTAAGGATATAAAAATGCCAATTTGAAAAGACACATGCACCCTGATGTTTATAGCACTTTATCAACAATAGTCAAATTATGGAAAGAGTCCAAATGTCCATTGACTCATGAATGGATAGAGAAGATGTGGGGTATATAGAGCAATGACATGGAGGGAGCCAGAGAGTATTGTCCTAAGCAAAATAAGTCAGTTTGAGATTCATACCATATTATTTCAGTCATATTTGGAATTTAAGAAACAAAACAAATGAAAATAATGGGAATCAGAGAGACAAATCAGGAAACAGACTCTTAATTATAGAAAACAGACTGATGGCTACTGGAGGGGAGGTGGGTGGGGGTGGGTTAAATGGGTGAATGGGTGTTAAGGACCGCAATGTGATGAGCACCAGGGGTTGTATGTAAGTGACGAATCACTAAATTCTACAACCGAAACTAACATTATACCTTATGTTAACTAATTGGAATGTAAATAAAAATTTGAAGAAAGAAAAAATTAAACAAATATCATTTGAAATCTAATGACTCCCTTAACCCAAAAGGATTTCAAAGATTGAGCCTGTGACAAATCCTCTATGACCTGCGTCTTTTTTTAGTGTGTAAATACCCCCAAACTCAAAAGGTGCTATTGACAATGTATGTTCTGTATCGTTTCAGATGAATTAACTTTCTGTTTAACTCTGGACTCACCTCAACCTCATGGAAAATCAGAACAACGTCACAGAATTTGTTTTCATGGGTCTGTGGGGAAATAAGCAAATGGAGCTCCTGTTCTTTTTCTGGTTGCTGCTCTGTTACCTGGCTGTCTTAATGGGCAACGTCATCATCTTGCTCACAATCACCTGCAGCCATCTAATCGAACAGCCGATGTACTACTTTCTCTGTCACCTTTCCCTCATGGATCTCTGCTACACCTCCACCGTGGTCCCCAGGCTACTCAGGGACTTAGGCGCCGCAAGAAGAAACATCTCCTATAACAATTGTATGACCCAGCTCTTCGCTGCCCACTTGCTGGCGGGTGTGGAGATATTCATCTTGGTGTCCATGGCTTTTGACCGCTATGTTGCCATTGTCAAGCCCCTGCACTACGCGGTCCTCATGAACCGGCAGAGGTGTAACATGTTGATCTTCATGGCCTGGGCTGTGGGTTTTTGGCACTCCATTGCTCTGTTGCTCATGGTACTCAACTTACCTTTCTGTGGTCCTAATCAGATAGATCACTACGTATGTGATGTGAAGCCTCTTTTGAAACTGGTGTGCAGAGACATTCGTGTTGTTAGTATCTTAGTGATTGCTAATTCAGGGATGGTGGCGGTTTTCATTTTTCTTGTCCTGGTGGCTTCTTACATACTCATATTATATAATCTTAGGACCCGTTCCTCCGCAGGGCGACGCAAAGCTCTCTCCACCTGCAGCTCTCACATAATGGTGGTGGTTTTATTCTTTGTGCCTTGTATCTATATCTATGTTCTACCTGCGGGGAGCGAGAACAAGGATAAGGAAATCTCCGTGTTTTACACTGTGATTGCCCCCATGCTGAATCCTCTCATCTATACCCTGAGAAACACGGAGATGAAAACCGCCATGCGGAAGGTGTGGTCTAAAATGGCACATTCAAATTTCCAGTAAAGGTGGTAATAACTGCACTTCCGACTTTGTGTCCCCAGAGCATATTATTTCAGGTGTTACAGAAAACATATAACTTTTGGGGGGAAGCTGGACCAAATGGCCTCTAACATAGAAGAGCCAAAGAAGGAAGTCACTGCAGTTCAGATTGTAGTCTGCACTCTAAACTTTCCAACTGGTTCCAGATATGGTTGCATGGGTTTGAGGAATGCTAGAAATGCCTTTCTAAAACACATGCCCAATCATATCACTACTCTCTCCAAAGATATGCAAGGAACCCTATATTCCTTGGAACAAAATCCAAACTTCTCGCTGTTTGTGAAAATTTCTCCTGGCCAAACTTGCTAATGTCAGAAGTTACTACATTGGTATAAAGCATGGTGTTACAATGAAAGATATTGGGGCCAGGGAGAGGTGAATGATTATTGACTCTGGTGTGTTTTTATCTCTGTGTCTTGTTAATTTGCTTCATATATGCATCCTCTCCCCTTTTTAAATATTTAGTTAATTTTGAGAGAGAGGGAGAGATAATGAGAGAGAGAGAGGTAGTGCAAGCGAGGGAGGGGCAGAGAGAGAGGGAGACACAGAATCCGAAGCAGGCTCCAGGTCTGAGCTGTCAGCACAGAGCCAGACATGGGCCTGGAACTCATGAACTGTGAGATTATGACCTGAGCTGAAGTCCAACGCTTAACCGACCGAGCCACCCAAGTGCCCCATATGCCTCCCCTTTTCTCAAATATCTATGAAATGAGTACTATTGTACTTTAGAAAGTTGCAATATTACTTTGACTAACACATGTGAAGATTTAGCAGGGCATATGGCTGCTGGAAACGTTACATATTTTCGTTCTTTCTCTACCCTTCCTCATTTATTCCCTGTGCTTGGATGCTTTCAACCAGCTGCACTGGACTTCTCTACATTCTCCAAACATACTCTAAAGTCTGTCAGCGCTATGACTATTTCTTCTCTCTTCTCTGCTTATAATGTTGCCCCCACTATGCCTTAGTGTTCATGTCTTACCTCTAAGTCAGACTCTTGATGTTTTCTTATTCCGGAAGATTTTGCTGACTCATGGACAGACCAGAAGCATTTCTGATGTGTTCTTTTGTTGATATGAAGCTGTACATCTCCTCCTTTTAAAATAATCCTGTGCCCCATATTAGTGTTTCTTCTTATGTGTTTTTCCAGTTTGATTGAGCCAACTCAAAGAAGTGGTATATATTTATTTTCTTTTATCTGTTTTCTAGCAATAAACCCATGGAAATTAAGAAGTTAACAGGTAATGAATTACTTTCAAAGATACTATCTTCTCTTTTTATTGGCCTTTATACATTGTTCTCACATATCCAGCACTTCCCCTTATGTTATGAGCTATCATGCATTAATAATAAAATGTGTAATGCCAGAAAGGTTAAAACTTCAACATACATTCCCTGTAGCAATCAGGGATGAAGTCCAACAGACTGTAAGCCCCCTATAATATCTTTTTTCTTATTTTCTGCATTTTGAGGTACTACTATTTTAATTTTCATTTATTCCTTGTCCTCTGAATCACATAGCCTGGGTCTTGGTTCCCATTTGTATAGACATTTCTCTCTGTGAAAGTATTTGCCTTTCTCAGCAGAACGATTGCATCGTTTTCACAGTTTCCTCGATTGAATTACTCCTGCCCCAGAGCCAAGGAGAAGTCCAGGACAAAACATAAATGAGATAGTGTTTGCTCTAATGTCAGGAAATCTTCCTTTGATAGTTCTATTTTTAGAACTTTTCACACATCGAATTACTTTTTTGTTCTTCATGGATCCAGGAAAACCTGTGGCTTATCAAAGATAAACATTTTATTTCATAGGAAATCAAGTCTGTCTAGTCATAGTTTGGTTTGAACTGGCTTAATATAGTAATTCTCCAAAGAATATTTGGATTATTTTTAATATAGAAATGTAGTGTGTATATTTGTTCCTGTGTATGTGTGATAATTCTGTGTTTGTGTGTGTGTGTGTGTGTGTGTGTAGTAGGGGGCAGGTTGATGGTATTGAGGATGGGTCAGAGGAAATACTTGACCCATCAGAAAGAATGCTACACAACAAAACCAAAACATTTTCTTATCATATGTTTTTTTCTCAAGAATTCATAAGATTTTATTGGTAAAAAATTATGACTGTTTTATATAGTAAGCCCACCAAAAATATACTGAGCTATATTTTGTGTGTATATATATATGTTATCCAGTGTGTGTATATATATATATGTATATATATACACACACTGGATAACTTAGTTATCCAGTTATAAGTTGTTCTTTCTAGAATTCTCTTTCCAGTCTGTAGAACAATATTTAATAACTTCAAAAATACCTGGAATCTCATTTTTTAAAATCTTTTTTAAAATCTTTATTTATTTTTGAGAGAGGGACAGCGTGAGTAGGAGAGGGGCAGAGAAAGAGGGAGACACAGAATCTAGAGCAGGCTCCAGGATCTGAGCTGTCAGCACAGAGCCCAACATGGGGCTCGAACTCATTAACTATGAGATCATGACCTGAGCTGGAGTCAGACACTTAAGCAACTGAACCACCCAGGCACCCCTAAAATCTCGGTTTTATAAGTAAATCCATGTACTCCATAAAACAGAAGGTTTTAGAAGGTGATTAGAAAAGAAGGATAAATAGAACAAAATCAATTCTCAGCAGAGAACTGAGACAAATGCAGGGATTGGGGTTGTAAGTGAGTCACTTATACACATGTCTAATAAGGATGATCCTGTGTTTTTGTGTTATGGGTAGAGATATGACCAGCTACCTCCTTCTGTGTGGTGACACAAGCCAGCTTGAGTGAAGCTTGGTCAACAAGATGCCTTATACTGAAATGGACAACCAGTAAAACATGAGCTCTGATATCCATCATTCTGACATGCTAGAATCTCTCATTTCCTCAGGGTTACTCTACTGTAAAAGGCTGGAAGCCAGCAGTAAACACATAAAAACCCGTTTCTTTCACACACAGAAGGCACAGCGTTCTTTTTCATATGTTCATGGTAGCTCTTTGAGTGAATCTTTTTAACCTCTGGAAGCTCGTGTTCTTATTGGAACCACAGAACTAACTCTATTTATCTCACAATATGTTCAGTTGTGAGATAAAACGATACAAGGAAGTTAAAGCACAAAATAAACTCTCAGTAAGTTCTAGCTATTTTTGTTGTTTTGTACCAGATAATTTCCTATAAAAGTTGATCTCCTAAAGTTTTACATGTATTAAGGAAATTTTTCATATATGAAATTGTGTGTGAGGGAGGAGAATTGGTTCACCTCGTGTCAGTGTGCACATTTTGGACTGAGCCAACTAACCTGCAGAAATGAAGTAACACAGGACTCAGCCAAATGGTAACCAGAATAAAAGTTGGGCTATATATTGAGACTGGATGTCCCTTCATATTTTATTATACTCTCACTTAACGATTATATATATATATATATATATATATATATATATAAAGATATATATATATAAAGATATATATATAAAGGATATAAATATATATACATATATATATATAAAGATATGTATATATATATAAAGGATATATATATATATATATATATATATATATATATATATATATATAAAGGATAGATTGTTTCTTCTTGAATCTTTCCTTTTCTTCTGGTCTCTAGTCCCCAACCATCTATTTCATCAGTATTGGTCCCTGGCAACAAATACTTTGGGTTCCAGTCCTGATATTACAGGTCACTAACTTTATTCATCTGTCTGCTCTACCCACATACGTTACTCTGGATAACGATGCACATTGGACGGTACCGCGTGTGTTTGGTTCTGTGTGTCCCTCCCCAAGTCAGATCTTTCTGAAGCTACTATAAAAGGAAAATTCCAAAATGGAGCAAGCAAGCCTACTTAACATAGTCTCTTTTTACAAATAGGATCAGGAGGCCATAAGTAAGGAAGCGTTTAGGCACATCTGCATTGGAGAAACCATGGAGATTTTTGAACTTTTCAGAGAGCTGGCAGCCTTTAGCCTGGACTTAACTTCCTTCCTCCTCATGACACCTGAGTCATCAGCATTCTTTGCTTCTAAAAGTGTTCCAATCCTTCATTTGCATATTAACCCAACCAATCCCAGTTACCCTAATTCCAATCTCTGTTTTGCAGAAGGGACCTGAATGAGAATTACACTCATAGCCTTTTGCCTCTATAACTCTGCCTCTCTTTGTCTTCCTGGGAACGCAGTTTAGGTTCCTACCAGAATCTGTGCCTCCCCAATTACAAGTGCAGTTGCCCAAATAAATGTTTCTATGTTATAACTTTCAGTGAATTTTTTCTTAGTCAATACTAGCTTAATACTATTCCACGCTATATTATTTTTCTTTGGAAAGTAAGACGAACACAAGGCAGGCAGAGCTTCTGAATTGCTCTGTCCGAATAGAGCATTAGGGAACCTTCAGGGAAACTGCTGGACACAGGCTAACACAAAGATAAGAAGTAAGGGGGTACTAGGGTGCCTTTCTCAGTTAAGAGTCCAACTCTTGATTTTGGCTCAGGTCATGAGATCAAGCCTCACTTTAGGCTCTGCACTAGGCCTGGACCTGCCTAAGATTCTCTCTCTCCCTCTCCCTCGGCCCACTCCCCACCTCCCCACCCCCTCGCTCTCTTTATCTCTTGAAAACAAAAAAGATAGATGTAAAAAGGATAAGATGTAAAGTTATATCCAGAAAATGCCCAAATGCCCACAGGCACTAGGGCCAGTCTCATGGAGAGCAATACAGAGGCCTTTGGTGAAGATGTGTTCAGGGATGCCTCTGGGAATGTAATTTCTTAAGACTTTCAAAGACCTATAAATTCTTGTGTTGTCATATGTTATATTCTGCTTTTCCAAATCAGCTTTCCTTTAGGGATAGGCATACAATAAATGAAATTCTAAAACTTAAAATGTGTGTTTGTTTTTGTAAGAATTTCAAAATACTTCATGTTTTTCTTTTTTTTCTTTTTCTTTTTTTTGTAGTCTGAAGGTCCATTTCTTACATCCCTGATGGTTAATGAGTATTTAAACTCCACCCCCTCCCCTTGCAGATGTATAAAATGTTCTAAGACATGCTGAGGTTCTCAAGATAATTTTGGAGAATTGACCTACACATGTTTGCGTGACTGGTGTATAAATCTCTGCCTTTTTCTTTCAGCTTTAGACACTGGAGAAGAATCAGTAGAGTGAGTACCTCAGGAGGGGGCTCTCCTGATTTGGTCTAAAACTAATCTTACAGCCCCTGAGATCTAATGATCAGTGAATTAACCATGCCGCTTCCTTTGGAGATGCTCCACCATCTGCTTCGAGGTGGTTCTATGCTATTTAAGTTTATTCCATTTAATTTCATTCTTACACTGTATTTTCTGTGGAAGCACAAGATAATTGGATTACTATAAAAATAATGTAAATAACTTTAGTCTTATTGTACATTATTCGCAGGCAGAATTCCACGGGTGAACAAGAATAGGTGAGTCGAAGTTAAGGAAATCTTCAAGTTTCAGCAAAAGGTATTGAGTCCTTTCCTGGTGCTTTTATATATTTCCCCCATATTCTTATGAAGGAATAGCCCAGCTTTTATGACTGCATATCCCAATGATGAGTTATTTTCTAACTTTCAAAAATTTTGCTACCCTAAAATGGACTAGATTTGTTTGATTGAATTAAGTTAGCTTTATAGCGGGCCATATTCTGGTATCATTAGGAGGAAATATGAACTTACAGTGGAAACTACTTTGAGAGCAATAATTCTTGTTGTTTTAATAGCACAGTCAAAATGCAGCATTTTTATGCAATACGACCAAACTAATAAAGTAATAATCTGACTGGATTTTTAGAGTACAGGAAAATTGCATGCTAATGGTTAGCATTAAGAAATGACCAAAGACCAGAAGGTTTAATGTTGATGGAGTCCAATTTACCAACTTTATCTTTAATGGATTGTGTTTTTTGGGTCATTCAGATTTATATATTACATACTTTTCTATACTTTGATAAAAAGTTTTAAACACCGAAAAAAGAAATGACTAAAGACAACTAATTGTTTAGAGTAAATTTGTTTCTTTTTACTAAAAGATTGCTCCAAATTGAAATTTATCATGGTCATCCTCATTAACATATAGTGATAGTTTCAGGTTTCTTGTTTCCTTGTTAGACTGGTTATATATGTATGCATGGCAATTTCAGAAACTCCTCACTCAAAAAAAGAGAAAAAGTATACGGAAGATAATGTGTAGTTTTGAACCACGTATGACCCTGGCGTATTTCATATTATTTTTTATTCCTCATTATATTTTTGCCTTATGTAATAGTTTATCGATTCTATAAATGTGGGCCGTGAAGCTTTAAGAGGTTAGCAATAACTTCAATGTTCATAAATGACATGGAAGGGGAGAAAGTGAATTCTGCTTATGAGTTCTTATTAAAAGTTATTGGTCTATAAGAAAGGAAGACATTAATAAAGTTAGTAAGAAAAATGTTTGCATAGTGTCTTTACTCAAATGGGGTGATCGACTTCTCACAGAACATGGGCCAGATTACCCAGATTTTAAACTCTACGCTTCAATTCTAAATAACTATATTTAAAGTGAAATAAGGCGAATATAAGGGCATATTTCACTTCATATTGTAGACATATTTAGGTAATTGGTTTTCTTTTAACGTTCAAATTATTACTGTATAGAAGCACAATTTGAATCAAAACAGTTCACCATTCAGTAATTATACTTCTCCATGTTTCTACATCTTTCTTGTTCTGTGATTCCAACCACCTTTAGAAGGAGTGCATAATATTTCTTCCTCTCATCACTTATGATTTCAATTATTTGACAAATTGGAAGATGTGGTCAAGAATCTACTGCGTGTTTCAACGACAATAATCCTCTCACTGGGCTGCATCCACATGTCCCTTTTACTTCAGCTAATAGCAGTGATTATAATAGCACTTTCCCCAGATTTCAGATCAGAGTTTCAGAGCTATTGTGGATGAAACATTTGTGATAATCTAGAAAACAAGCCAAAATCCTATCTGAAAGAATACACATTTTGCTAAAAATGACCTAAAATTATCTCAAAATGATTTGGAATCAAGAAGGCTGGACCCCATGTTTATATCCCCCCAAATATTCACAAACATAGACTGGGTGATTGGTAATCTGTGACCTTGCATACTTTTTAAAATTGGGACGCGATTCAAAGTGTTTCCCCTCACTGCTGGCCTCTGGGACACCCCGTTGTCTTGCTCTGCTCACAAGCGTGGGATACAGCCCCCGACTGACTGGGAATCCAGATATCTGTCCTCCATAGAATATTACTTTCTGCTGTTAATAAATTACTTAGAATATCTTGATCTGAGTCTCTTTTATTGAAAATCAGGGGTTTGGATACGTCAAGTGATATCCATTTTACGTTGTTGACCAACCGACTTATCTCACAATTAACTTTAAGTCAATTTGTTTTAGGTAAACACATCTATCTGTCAAGTACACAGCATGCCATCTCCTACATTAGGAATCAGCATTAACTATAATAAGGTAAGGAGAAAATTGATCAATAAATCATAAAATTATGAACCTCTACTTAAGAACAGGTCACTATTGAACACGATGAACTTGATAATTATTTTTGGTTTGTTAAGAACAATACAGAGGTTAGGAAGCCTTGTAGCAATAATAAGTCATCGTGGGAAGAGACTGAGTTTTTTTCTTCTTGATGAAATGAGGTTGAATGATAATTTAAAATAGAATTAGTTTCTCATAGTATAGACCATTTTAAATGCTGCACCAATTACCCACTTACCATCTAAACTGATCTTAAGGACAAAAGTTTGAATTTGTGTGTCATGGGATATGATGGCTTCTAAATAGTTTTGCTACAGTAGCATTTGGTGGTTTTTTAAAAATGTTGATCTATTATTGAGAGAGAGAGAATGACAGAGCGAGCAGGGGAGGGGCAGAGAGAGGGGGGACAGAGGATTTGAAGTGGGCTCTACGCTGACAGCAGAGAGCCAGATCCCGAGCTCACACTCATGAACCGTGAGATCGTGTCCTGAGCCCAAGTCAGACACTTAACCAACTGAGCCACCCAGGTGCCCCTATAGTCTCTGTTTTTTTAATAGTCATCCAGAGTGCCAAGATAAGGTGGCTACATCGGGTCAGACAAAGGTGGAAAGTGTGGAATAGTGTTTGCATCTCATGGAGTGTCAGTTCAGTCCTCAGCACTGGAGAAAACGGCTCCCGGAGCGCATTCTCTCTATCCTACACACTATTTCCCCCTACATAAATAATATCTCAAGGTTGTCCAAAAGATGCAAATTTGTGAATCTTTGATCCATTCATTAATACAACATCTAGTTGCTGAGTTTTGAAACAAATCTGTCTTGGAGCTACATTCTGTATCATCTTCCTTTGTTGAATTTTATCGCCTAGAGTGAAATTCTTAGGAAAAGTCATGAAATATGAACAATGCACGTATGCTTGGGCAATTTCTTTTTATCTTTCATTTATCACTTGCCATCACAAATTTAGATTAATTTTAACCACTTTTTAAATTTTAACTTGTAAACTGTAAATTGGATAAATTAATAAATTGGTTTTATTTCTTAGAACTTTAATCCATTGTCAGTCTATTTGCTGCTTAGTGTTCAACCATTCTTTGCTTTTAATGTACCTAAAACTATTTTAGTATAAGGTGGGCTACTGGTATGTTTATTGACAGGACAAGGAAGTTCATCCTTTAAACAAATTAAACAATTCAAGCTGATGTATTTCTTCCCTTTTTTTTTCAAGCTTTTTATCAAATTCCAATTAGTTGACACACAGTGTAATGTTAGTTTCAGGAGTAGAATCTAGCAGTTCAACATTTACATACAACACCCTGTGCTCATCACAGCAAGTGCCGTCCCTAATCCCCAAATGTGGAATTTAAGAAACAAAACAGATGAACACAGGGGAGGAAAAAGAGAAAACCAAGAAACAGACTCTTAACTACAGAAAACAAACTGACATATTTTTAATAAATTTTATTCCCAAGGATACTCCCAAATCAAACAGGAAATTTGTCCAGATAATTCTGGGAAAAAAAAAAAAAAAAAAAAAAAAAAAAGTTGACTCTATGGATAAAAGCCTGCATTTTAAAATGTGCACAATTTTTTAAAGGACGTAAATTATACTCTTTTTGTTATCTAATTTACAAAATTAACAATAGCTAATTTTTTAACATCAAACTAACATTTAAATGTTCCATAATCATTATTGTTAATGTTGAAAAGTTAACATCATTTTCCCCATTATACAATTATTTACAATAGATTTCTAAAATGAGAGAAATAGGGGTGCCTCGGTGGCTCAGTCAGTTATCGTCTGGCTTTCGCTCAGGTCATGATCTCACAGATTGTGAGTTCAAGCCCCACGTTGGGCTCTGTGCGGACAGCTCAGAGCCTGGAGCCTGCTTCGGATTCTGTGTCTCCCTCTCCCTCTCTCCCCTCCCTTGCTTGTGCTCTCATCCTCTCTCTCTCAGAAATATTAAATGAATAAACTGAAACTAAACTAAACTAAACTAGACTAGACTAAAATAAAAGAAAAAGAAGTGTAAATCTATGTATCAGGAAAAATTAATTTTACTCATTCAATGGCGTCAATTTACTTTTTTAGTGAATTTTAATTATTGTTGCCATGCTGCTAATTGTTTTTATAAAGATACATGTTTTCTTTCTTTTCAGGTGTTTAACCCATTCGTTTATAATATACGCCAGTCTGAAACAGATGGAGAGTCAGAGGAATGTCTCAGAATTCATTCTTTTGGGACTTTCATATGACCATCGCACACAAATATTTTGCTTTGTGTTCTTCTTACTCTGTTATGCTGCTCTCTTGGTAGGAAACCTTCTGATCCTTATCTCTATTCGATGCAGCCCTCTTTTCCACCAACCAATGTACTATTTCCTCAGCCACTTATCCTGTATGGACATCTGCTTCACCTCTAGCGTTACACCCAAATTCATTGCTGACCTCCTAGTGGGAAGAAAAGCCATCTCCTATGGTAACTGTATGTTACAGGTCTTTACCATGCACTTCTTCGGAATGACTGAAGTCTTAATCCTCACCGTCATGGCCTTTGATCGCTACGCTGCCATCTGCAAACCTCTCCACTACCTGCTTGTCATGAACAGAGCAAGGTGCAATCTCCTCGTCTTAGCTGCTTGGGCTGGTGGGGCCGCGCACTCCTTTCCTCAATTTTTTCTGGTAATCAGGTTGCCCTTCTGTGGTCCTAATGAGATTGACCACTATTTTTGTGACATTTTTCCTTTGCTAAAAGTTGCCTGTGCTGACACCTATGTCACCGGTGTCCTTTTGGTTGCCAATTCAGGAATGGTTACCTTAGTGGCATTTGTGGTCTTGTTTTTTTCTTATGTCATTATATTATTCACTTTAAGAAATCATTCAGCCAAAGGAAGGCGCAAAGCCCTCTCTACCTGTGGGTCGCATATCACTGTGATAGTTTTATTTTTTGGGCCTTCGGTCTTTGCCTACCTTCGGCCTCCAACCACTTTCCCTGAGGATAAGGTATTTGCTCTGTTTTACACCATCATCGCTCCGATGTTCAATCCCTTCATCTACACTCTGAGGAACTCAGAGATGAAAAACGCCATGAGAAATGTCTGGAATCAAACATTGGAACTCAATATCTTTTATACAAAACAGAGGGGCAGCTAGGTACGGATAGGGGAGAGAGGAAACCATTTCACAGAGTAATTTTTCCACTGGTAACATTTTATGAGTGACAGAAATAGGACGTGGAGTTTCATAGTGACTAAAAAGAAATAGTAAGTCATCCATACAAAATATAAGCTTAAAACTTAGTTCATCTTGCGGGCTTTGAGATGTTATTAACAGGTTGATATGCACAAAATCAGTTATATGCATAGTTAAGACAATGTTATAGGAGCCGAGAATTGTGATGTGAAAAAGAAAATTGGAGTTATCTTGCGTTAGAAAATGCAGGTTTGGTGGCCAGACCACATGATGAGCCATTCTGTATGGCAAAGAGACGGTTAAAGTCCATGATTTTAAGACCAAATTTTGGTTTATGATAGGATCGTCACCTAAATGAACTCCAGAGGCATTTAGAAATTAATTACATAGCAAGAAGTGGGCATAATGAAATATGATTTAAAGTGATTCTGTGGTTTTAACTCTGGACTTCACATTGGAAATAAAAATAAACTAGTAAAGGGCCACCTGAGTGGTGCAGTCAGTTTGGTGTCTGACTCTTGGTCTCAGCTCTTGTTGTGGTCTTGCCGTTTATGGGTTTGGGCCCCGTGTTGAGCTCTGGGCTGGTGGTGTGGAGCCTGCTGGGGATTCTGTCTCTCCTCTCTGCCCCCCCCCTCAACCCACCCCGCCACTGTGCTCACTCTCTCTCTTTCTCTCTCTCAAAATAAATAAATACACTTAAATTTTTTTTTAATGATAAGAAATAAACTAGTAAACATAGAGTGAAATCAATTACTCAAGATACTAAAAACACACTCACTGATTTTCTACATATTGGTCCATTAAAAAAATCCATACAGGAACTGAATCATAAAATGCCAGAAATTAGGAGGACGGACACTGTTTATAAGATCCAGAGTCTTTCTTATTTACACAAGAAGTGAGTTCAAACAAACAAACTTCAATCAAAAAACCCTCTGATACAAATCATGGAAATGAGTGGAAATGGCAGATCATCTTTGAAACGAACATGAGGATTCTCTAGCAAAACCTGAAACAAATTTGATGAAATGTGTTCATTTGTATCTCTAATAAGATGCAAAAATAAATGCTTTCTTTGAAAACAGGAAATATCACAAAACGGAAGAGATTGTGCAACCAGATTATATGAACAGAATGACAATGAAAATACACGAATAGTTTTAGCCTATGTAAATGCAATACTAAAATTACAATGATTATAAAGGCCTTATATACAGAAGGATAGAAAAGTGGAAAAGTTTATGAGGAAGATGTAATTCAATAGAGTTTTTATAACAGAGAAATTGGACAGATAATCAGTTTGTCAAGTTACTAATAAAACAAAAATATTGCCAGATTGAAAAGTTCAAGCTTTACCCTTTATTTAATGTGTTGCTTTTAACCAAATTTACTCAACTTACCTTTCGGGGGTCCTAACCAGGTAGATCACCACATCTGTGATGTGAAGCCCCTTTTGAAACAGGTATGCAAAGATATTTGTGTGGTTAGTGTCTACGCGATTGTTAATTCTGGGATGTTGGTGGCAGACATATTGTTGCCCTGCTGGCTTCTTACCTACTCGTGTGCTTTAACCTTAAGACCCGCTCCTCTTCAGGGTACTGCAAAGCTCCACCTGCAACTCTCACATAACGGTGGTAGTTTTGTCCTTTGCCCCCTGTGTCTATCCTTATGTTCTACATGTGGGGTTTTACACAGTGATTGCCTCCATGCTGAATCGTCTCATCTCTACCCTGAGAAACATGGAGATGAAAACCAGCATGCGGAAGGCGTGGTCTAAAATGGCCCATTCAGAATTCATGTACATGAGTGATATTCATCGTGCTTTTGATCCTGTGTAGCAAAGGCATTTAACATTTGAGGTGATGTAGAAAGTACATAAGCTTTGCCTGGACACTTGGGCTAAATTACCCATGACTGCTGTCACATGAGTCAAAGAAACAAGTTACTGGGAATCAGATTACAATCTGCACCTTGAAAGATCCAGCTGGTTCCACGTGTGCCCACTTGCATGTGAGGAAGCTAAAAATGTCCTGAAGCATCTCTCTGATCCTATGACTCCCCTCTCCAAAAGTTTGTAAGAAATCCCATTTTCCTTGGAATGAAATCCAACCTTCCTGCTTGTTAGAAATCTTCCATAAGTTATCTGAGTCTAATTTGCCGATCTCAGAAATCACTACGTTGGTAGAAAGTGTGGTATTACAATGATAGGCTTTAGGGTCAGGGAGAGCTGGGTGATTCCTGACAGCTTTTATCTCTGGGTCTTGACATTGTGCTCTAATTATATTAGTCTCTCTTTTAAAAAGATATTGTACTTCGCAAAGATGTAATATTACTTTGGCTAACATGTGTGAAGTTTTAGCAAGGCACATGGCTACCAGAACCTCATGTGAGTTATTTTTCTTTTGTTTGCTTTTCTCTCTGTGTGTCCCTAAGCTCAGAAGCTTTCATCCAGGTACACTGGGTCCACGTCCATTCTCCAAACATATTCTAGAACCTATCAGCTCTGTGGCTTTACTTCAGCCATTCTTCTGCTTGGGATTCCTCACCCTCAGGCTCGAGGGTCCATGTCTTACATGTAATTCACACTCGTGGTGTCATGTCATTCAGGAAGACTAGATGTATGAATGCAATATGAATGTTATATGAAATGTAAAGGTACAAGACATGTGGAGTAACACGTAGAAGATCTCTGTGACCTTGAATTGGAGACGCAAATTTTCTAAACGTGTGGAGCAAAAGTGTCTGTAAAAAAAGATGATTTGTGCTTCATCAATATTAAGACTATGCAGGAGAACTACTATATAAAGAAAGATGAACTAAATAGTGGCAGACGTAAATGCAATTAGTAGCTGTGTCTGAAGGTGTGTACAGGGCAAGGTTAGAGATACGACTGGCTATCTCCTGCTGTAGATTGCTACAGGCTAGCTCTTGAGAACAGCTCGGTCAACACTGGGCATAACGTTGAGGTGGACTAGTTGGAAATCACTGGGCCCTGATGTCCTTGATGCCAAAGTTGTAGAATCTTTCATTTACTCAGGGTTCTTAACCTTTTAAAGCCTGGAAGCAAGCACTAAACTTAGAACAACACGTTTTCTTGCTTCAGATCTTTCCTGGCTAGTTGAGCTAGTTACTTAACCTCCAGGACCCTCCGTGTTTTTATCTACCAGTAAAGCTAATAATACTTGTGTCAAAATATGTGTTATTATAAGCATTGAATAATATGATGAACCCGATCTGCCCAATCATCTCTCAGTGTATTTTTGCTACTGTTTGGCTAAGTTGTTTGATCTGAAACAGATTAAACATTATAAAATTTGATTTTCTGACATTTTTTGTGTGAGAAAACTTTACATGAATGGTAGAGAGAGACTGTCTGGTTTCAGTGCCTGCAGATGAGACTGAGTCTGAATGACTTGTGAAGAGTCAGTGAGCACAGAAAGAACCGGATGTTAAACACAATAAAAGCTCTGTGGTTCTTTGCTCCCTTCCTCTGATTTTTCCATATCATGTTTGTTTTTCCTCCTTGCCAAGTTATGAGGAAGAGATGTTTACTCTTATCTTTTCTTTTGTCTTCCATTTTTCAACATGTATGTCATCAATGGTAACCTCATACCAAGTATGATATCACAAGTCATTGATTTTATTTATCTATCTGCTCCGCACACCAAGGATCTTGATGATCCCGCAAAAGGACTGTAAGCGGCCATCTTTGATTCTCCTTGTCCTACCTCATCTCAGATTTTCCAGAAAGGGAACCTGACCCTATTACAGCTTAAAATTTCCCTGCTATTCCTCAGAAATTTGGAAGAACACAGGGCAGCCAGGGTTTCACGAATTGCTTTGACTGTAGCCTTTTTGGGCCTGTGGGGGAAACGGGCCAAATTGTTTTCCAAAGAGGCAAATATGGAAAGTTCATACCCAAGAGCACCAAGCACATTACTATCGACGGTGGCTTTGGCAGCACTTGGGCTAAGATGTGTCTAGAAATGCCTTTGGGAATATAATTACACAGAGCTTTCAAAGACCTATTAATTCTTGCCACCTCAGTTTGTATTCTGTTCCTCTGAACCAAACTGTCCTCGGGTGTAGACATAAAATAAATGCACGATTCCTGGGACCTAAATACTTGTGTTAGCTTTTGCAGGAATATAAAAATACATGTTGCCTATTTTTTCTTCCGAGCTCTTACTAAGAAGTTAAATCAGCCTTCAATATTCCTGCTTTTCTGGGGGCTGAAGATCCACTTCTTCATCACTTCGTCTTAGTGAATATTTGAAGTCCGCTTCCCTGGTAAACTGTAGAGGGTTTCAGACATGTTGAAATTTTCCAGATATTTGCAGAGAATTAACCTGAATGTGTTCGAATTATGGGTTTGTAAACTCTCTGCAACGTATTCCAGATTTCGGTGCTAGAGACGAACTGGCAGAGTGAGTGTCCGAGGACGGAATGCTTCCTGATGCATGCCCAAGCTAACCCGACAGCCACTCGATCTCATGGTTAGTGAATTACCCTTGTCACCTTGGTTTGGGAAGGGTCCCACAACACATGTGCTAGGCTAATTGTGTGTGCGTATGTGTGTGTGAGACAGAGGAGGGGGAAAGAAAAAGAGAGAGAGAGAGAGAGTGTTTTTAAGTATTTTGTTTATTTCTTTTGTTTTTTGAGAAAGAGGGAGTGGGGGCATTGGAGAGGCAGAGAGAGAGGGAGAATCTCAAGCTGACAGCACAGAGCCCAACGCGGGGCTCGAACTCACGACACTGAGATCATGACCTGAGCTGAAATCAAGAGTCAGACACTTAACTGACTGAGCCACCCAGGTGCCCCGATTATGTGTACTTTGTATTTATTCTATATAATTTCATTTGAGGTCTATAACTTCTTTTGCAGCATAGGATAATTAGATTACGATAACAATGTTTTGGCATCCTTTAGTTTCAATTGCGCATTACCTACAAGCAAAATTCCCTTTCTGGGGAACAGGAGTAGAGCTAGATAAAGCATTTTCAAGTGGGCGGTGAATTTCATCGTGTCCCCAACTCTTGTTTAATGGCATCCTTCATATTACCATTAAGAAACAGACCAGCTTATACTTGAATATGTACAATAACAAATTGTTTTCTTTTATTTCAAAACATCTGCCCTCCTAAATTGGTTTTATCTGAGTCAACTATGGTGAGTTTATCTACATTCTGTTACACTAAGAGAAGATTTGAACGTATGATAGTAACTTGTAGTTACGTATAAGACCTTCTATTCCTTTATGGACAGCATGATCCAAAAAGTACACATAATTTGGATTCAATAATACCAAAAAATAAAGTAATCGTTTGAGTACACTTTTTAGACAAACATGCTAAGATAACCAATAGATTAGGATGTTAACTATTTTCAGTAACAGATTGTTGAAATCGGCGTTTACCTGATCCTACTTGTCAAATCCATGTTATGTATCTTCTTCATTTCCTTAGTTTTGCTGCTGGTCGAATGTGTGTGCATGACAATCTGTGATTCTAACCTAATCGCTCGGAGAGGAAAGACAGTGAGAGAAAAATGTTTTGAACCACACGTGTCTTGGGCTATTTCATATCACCTCATGTATTCCTCATCAGAATTCTGAATTTTGTAATGATACGTCAGTTGTAAAATGAGTGTGATGATGCTTAAAGAGACTAAAGAATTCACTCAAGGATTGCCCTGGTCAGTTTGAGATTCCAACTCTTTCTATGTTGCTACTGTTTCGGCCACTTGTTCAGTGGTTGCCCGAAGTCCTTTATTGACCCATTGTGATTTCAGTTTTCCCATAAGAGGGTTCCTTAGTATCGCTATATTGTTTGATGATAGTAATTCTCCTCAACTGATTTTTTCCCCTCTTCGCTTTCACCCCTGCTAACAGCATTGATCATACATCATGGGCAGGGTTGTGAGCTATTATAGGTTAAATTCCAATAATGATCTAGAAAACAAGCAGGCATTTTTTTTAATTTTACTTATTTATTTAGAGAGCCTGCACAAGTAGAGGAGGGAGAGAGAGAGAGAGGGAGAAAGAGAGAGAAAGAGAGAATCTGAAGCAAGCTCCAGGTTCCCAGCTGTCAGCACAGAGCCTGATGTGGGGCTCGAACTCACAAACCATGAGATCACGACCTGAGCTGAAGTCAGACACTTAACTGACTGAGCCACTCAGGTGCCCCAGAAAACAAGGAGGAATCTTGACGAGGAATTTGCATTTTTGTAAGGCTGAAGGCAAAGAATTTCAAATGTTTTAGAATCAGAGGATTCTAGAATACATATCTATCTTAAATATTCCCTATCTCTTTACTTATAGAAGTATTCAAAAGACACATGGGGCATCTGTGAACCCATCATATTGCATATATTTTTCTACTCCGATGAGGAATCAAAACAGTCTTTTCACTGCTGCCCTTCATGGCATCTGTCAGCACTCTGCCTTGGAACATAGCCCCAGATTGAGGAAGAAACAGGATTTCTGCCTCTTAACATTCATAGTGTATTACTTTTCAAACCTGAGAAATTACTCAGATTCTCTTGATATGTTTCTTCTATCTAGAATCAGAGATTTGAATCGGTCAAGTGATTTCCATATGTATATTGCTCACAGTCTACTGAAATAATGGTTGCCTGTAAATCAGTTTGTTTTATATCAAGAAGTGTATCTGAAAATTAACATTCTTTCCACCTAGTATCAGAGGCAACAGGTAGAAGGTGGGCCAATGCCCCTCACACTCCTAAAACTTTTCAGTGCTCCTTAGTGACTGCTAACTTCCGGACACTGTCACAATAATTATTTTACTTTGTTATATCAAGGGGGATGGAGAATCCTTGTTAGCGATTCTGAAAGCAAAGTAGGAACAAACCGAAAATTCATACTTTTAGGAATGCAGAATTTTGACTAGTAATTTAAAATAGAATGGATGTCTTACAGTACGGCCATTTTAAAAATGCCGTAACTGTCAACCGTTGGCCATCTAAAATCTTCTCAAAGACTATGAATAACATAGATATTAAATTTGTGAGTCCCTAGAGATGATAGTTTCTTTTTTTAATGTTTAATTATTTTTGAGAGAGTGACAGAGCATGAGCAGAGGAGGGGCAGAGAAAGAGGGAGACACAAAATCCGAAGCAGGCTCCAGGCTCTGAGCTGTCAGCACAGACCCTGATGTGGGGCTCGAACTCGCTAACTGTGAGATCATGACCCCAGCCGAAGTCAGAAGCTTAACCGACTGAACCACCCAGGAACCCCGAGAGATGATGGTTTCTAAGTAATATTACAACAAAACCTTTTTCTGGTTTTTTTTTTTTTTTTAATTTTAAATAGGCATCTGAGGGCCAGATAGAACTGTCACTCCAGATCCAGACTAAGGTGGAAGGTGTGCTAGCTTTTGTAAACCCACTAGAAGCACATATTTCCTCAACAGTGGGTGAAATAGATCTTGGAAATGCTTTCTCTCTATTCTACACTCGTTTTGCACTAACTAAAGAATGTTTAAGATACATATTAGATACAAAGATGCAAATTCCTGAATTTTTCATTAACATATACCACTGAGTGCTAATTCACCACAAAGTTTGTCTTCAAGTTGCTTTCTGTATTACCTCCTTTATTGACATTTGATCTTCAGATTATAATTAAAACGTGAGATTTTTCATGTAAGCCATGGAATATTCATAACTCAAATATACTTGGACAATTTAACATGCTTATCTTTTCTTTAACAATTGCTATCACAAACTTCAATCTCCCTCTCTCTATATATATCCATATGTATATACATATCACTATATATATATAGTATATGTAGTATATATATATATATATATGTATGTATATATATATATATATGGGAGGAGCAGAGAGAGAGAGACATGTAGAATCTGAAGCAGGCTCCAGGCTCTGAGCTGTCAGCACAGAGCCCGATACAGGGCTCAAACTCACGAACTGTGAGATTATGACCTGAGCTGAAGCCAGACACATAATTGACTGAGCCACCCAGGCGCCCCAAGAGAGACAGAATTTTAAGCAGGCTCTACACTCTGCATGGAGCCCGCTGTGGGGCTTGATCCCATGACCCTGGGATCATGACCTTAGTTGAAATCAAGAGTTGGGTGCTCAACCCACTGAGCCATGCGGATGATATGACAGTATGTATTTTTGAAATTGTATTTAACTCATAAAATATAAAAATGATAAATGAATAGATTTCCTGAGTATTTTTCACAATTCCAGTCATTAATTGACATCTTCCTTTTGCTGTATAGTGTTCAAACACTTTGTGTTTTTTAATGTAAGTGCAATTCCATTTGTTTAACATGACCCATTGACAATGTTTGGCCAAAAAACAATGTGTAGTATGCTTTACACAAATTAACGTTCAGGAGGTCAAACTGGATGTTTAAACAAATGTGAATCTCTTTGGGATTCATTTCCAGAAAATTAAGGAAATGTACTCAGATAATTTTTAAAGAAGGAAAGTTGATTTTATCCGTAAGTTACGAGAATTGAGAAATATGGGAGATTTTTTTTTGTTTTAGGTCATTGAGACTAAATAATATAATTAGCAGTTCTTTATCTAAATATATAATTAATGGTATTAATGCTTTATTTTCCAAAAACCATTTTAATATTTTAGACAACTGCTAGTAATATTGAGTAAAGTATATAATTATTCTCACTATTGTCATTACAAAATTATTTCATGACACGTTTATAAAAGACAGCATTAAAAAGTTAGCCTAATTCAAGAAATCAATTGTTATCAAATCCATTTATGTCAGCATGTATTTTAATAAATTTTGTATTATTGTGTTCATACAGTTAATTCTCACCTCCAATTATGTTCTCGTTCTTTCAGAAACAGAAGTCCTTGTGAAAGCATACACCAAACTCAAATATATGAAAAGCCAGAGAAACATGTCAGAATTCATTCTTCTGGGACTTTCCTACGACCAGAACATACAAGTATTTTGCTTTGTCCTCTTCTTAGTCTGTTACGTCGCCTTGTTGGCAGGAAACCTGCTGATCCTCGTCTCCATTCGATGCAGCCCTCTTTTTCACCAACCCATGTACTATTTCCTCAGCCACTTATCCTTAATAGACATCTGCTATACCTCTACTGTTACACCCAAGTTAATTGCTGACCTGCTGGTGGAAAGAAAAACCATTTCCTATAGTAACTGCATGTTACAGGTGTTTACAATGCACTTCTTTGGAGGCACCGAGATCTTCGTGCTTACCGCCATGGCCTTTGATCGCTATGCTGCCATCTGCAAACCTCTCCACTACGTGATTGTCATGAACAGGACAAGATGCAATCTGCTAGTCGTAGCTGCCTGGGCTGGTGGGGCCGTCCATGCCTTCCCTCTCTTTTCTACCGCGATTGGTTTGCCCTTCTGTGGTCCTAATGAAATTGATCACTACTTTTGTGATATTTTTCCTTTGCTAAAAGTTGCCTGCACCGACACCTACGTCACTGGTATCCTTGTGATTGCCTTTTCAGGTCTGGTCGCCTTAGTTACCTTTCTTGTCTTATTTGTTTCTTATGGTATTATCTTATTCACTTTAAGAAATCTCTCAGCTGAGGGAAGACGCAAAGCCCTCTCCACCTGTTGGTCTCATATCACTGTGGTCGTCTTATTTTTTGGACCAGTAATCTTTATCTACCTTAGGCCACCTACTACTTTTCCTGAGGACAAAATATTTGCTCTATTTTACACGATCATTGCTCCTATGTTCAATCCCTTAATCTACACTCTGAGAAACTCAGAGATGAAAACCATGATGAGGAAAGTTTGGTGTCACACATTATTTGCAAAGGAAACACACAATTAATGTGAAGAAGCTTATTGGCTACGCAACTTTGAGAAACTTTGTGAATGAAAAAGGTGGGGACTATCTCATAGATTTGGTAAACCATCACTCTTGTGAATGGAATGAATGAAAGCAATGGGACTAAAGTTTAAAGTAATCACTAAGCAACTATTAATTCTTGCAAGCCAAAATTAATTGGCAACTAAGTTAGTTTTATGGTGTATATGTAGGGTAACCTACGTGAAAAAAACAATTGGGTCAAAGCAAATAAACCAGTGGTATATTGATTAGTGAATTATAATGGAAAATATTTTAATGATAATTTTATTAAAACTTCAGAGGTAGAAGCCAGACCACACAATGACAGACATTCTTGGGTAGCTCAGAAGTTGAAATCCAAAAAAGAAGGTTATAATCTAAAATTAAATGAATTAACTTAAATTTCATGTACAACATGCGTATATACAGCCTCTAGTTCATGTAGAAATCAGTTGTGCAAACAAATAAATATTTAGAGTAGAATCTGCTTTTAAGTGGTCCCTGGGGGTCAGCTCTCCTCATGTCCCATTGAAATCAATAAGAATAAGTAGTGACGACAGAATGAGAGTCTAGAATTCAGAATGCTGAAACACACGTACTGGTATTCCACCTACTGGGCAGAGTTTAACAACATTTGCCATTAACTTCAGAAACTATATCTATTAAACTTTAAGTGTTGACTCACTGCTATTTGCCTAAAATTGGTAAGTACATGGTTGGTCACTGGATCCACAACTTAAGACTTTTCCTACTGAAATGACAGAGAGAGAGAGAATAGCAAAAGATAAATAAGATGTGATCTAACCACAAAGTACATGAAGAAACAAAATGCATTTTGGGTGCACACGGGTACTCACTGCAGGTTTATTCATAATCACTAGACGTTGGGAGCAACAACGATATCCTTAAGTAGGTGAATAAATCAACTATTGGAAATATGGAGAATGGAATATAATTCAGCACTAAAAACTGAGCTATTAAGATAAGAAGATATACGCAGGAAACATAAATGCATATTTCAAAGTGAAAGAAGCCAATGTAACGTGGCTATCTTTTGTTTGATTTCAACTACAGGTCTTCCTTGACTTACAACGGGGTAATGTCCCAATAAACCCATCATCTGTTGAAAAAATTTTAAGTCAAAAATGCATATAATACACCCAACCTACCAAACTTCATAGCTTGGCCTAGCCTACCTTAACTGCGGTCAGAACACTTACATTAGCCTACAGTAGGGGCAAAGTCATCAAATACAAGGCTTATTTATAATAAAGTATTGAATGTCTCATGTAACTTGTTGAATACTGTACTGAAAGCAGAAACCAGAATGATTGTACGGGCACAGACCTGTTACAGGTGTGTTTATGGTTGACCCTCGCGATCGATTGGTTGACTGGGAGATGCAGTTCTCTGCCCCTGTCCAGCATCATGAGAAGATATCACAATTCACATCACTGGCCCAGGAAAAGATTCAAATTCAAAGTTCAAAGTACAGTTTCTACTGCATGTGTATCACTTTCGCACCATGGGAAAGTTAGAAAAGTAGAAGTCCAACCATTGTAAGTGGGGACCACCTATACATGACATTCTGGGAAAGGCAAAACTATGGAAACGGCAAAAAGACCAGTCAGCGGATGCCAAGGATGAGGGAAGGGAGAGGGGTAAATAGGTAGGCCACAAAGGATCTTTAGGGTAGTGAAACTGTTCTGTATGTTACCTCATTTGGATATTGTCATTATACGTGTCAAAAGCCACAGAATGTAAAACATCAAGGACGAACTCTAATGTAAACTGAATTTGGGGTGGGGGATAATGATGTGTCGATGTAAGTTCATTTACTTACAACAAATGTAACGCTTTGCAGGGAGAGATTCTCCCAGTAAGGGGGAGAATAGCGGCACTTTTATTAATTAAAAGTACCTTGTGGCACAATACCTAAACGAAGTCATCTTGTCACTAAATGAAGAAGAGTCTTCTGAAAAAGATTTTCTACTGCGACCAGATAAAGCTTTTCAACTTTAGTGTAAAGTCTTTTCCTCATGCTTAACAGTTTTACACTTAAGATTGCCTAAGAAACACAGCAATGATAACAGAGAAGGGACTGGATAGTGGAATTTTCGGAAAAGGAAGATAGTTACCGTACTGAAAGAGTTTTAGGTTGGGCAAGTGCGATGCGGGAGGTACAATCGTTTTGGGAGAACTGTGCAAAGAAACATAAAGAGCAGGCAAAAGTGATGAGGGAGATAAAATTAGAGTTTTTATAGCAAAGAGAAATTGGGTGAATTGCTATCACAGCAGCTACTAAGGGAAGAAAGAAAACATTGCAAGATTTGATGTTATCTCTTAAAAAGACATCACAAAAACATTTGTCAGTCGAAAGGTTGAAGGGGTATGTGCTTAAAATGACCAATTTCAAGGACACCTGGGTGGCTAGGTCACTTAAGCATCAGACCCTTGATTTTAGCACAGGCCATGAGTTCAGTCATGATCTCATGGTCCTGAGATTGAGCCCTGCATTGGGCTCTGTGCTGGGTCTGGAGACTGCTTAAGATTCTCTCCCTCTCCCTCTCCCAACAAAACAAAGCAAAACCAATTTCATTACTAGAAGAAAAATGATTTTCATGTTTAGAGTAGGTAGATCATTCAAATGAGCAGTATCATGTAATCAGCAATCAGATTCAGTCACAAGTTACCAGTAGACCACACCACAAGTCTTCTTTGTACTTCTGTGAAATCCTCACCTTCTGAAAGTAATCACTACCTTCACCTCTAACGTTGACTAAAATTACCTACTGTTTGATTCTGTAGAGAAAGAGCAGTGCATACTGTGCTCCTAAGGGTCTCTTTTCTCATTATCAAGTTTTTGAGATTCAGTCTTCATGCTTTATCTATATTCTGGTCGTTTTCATTAATTTATTGTCGCTCACTGCATGGACATGTGACAGCTGATCCATTCTCTTGTTGCTAGACATTGAGGCCATTTCTAATTTATGGATAGTATGAGTTGACCTGCTTTGAACATTTTGAAACATGTTTTGGTGACTCTCTATCATCTGCTGATATGTACTTTTTACAAAAGGTACACCTAATCCCTAGGCCATGAAAAGATTGAAAATAAAAGCTGAAAATGTTAGAGTAGTCAAAATGCTGTTGGCATTTGAAGAAATTTTATATATGCTATTATCATATTATACAAATATACACGTATATATATAAAACCAAACAGACTTTCAGATAAGAGCCATTGTCAATTCTTCAAATTCTTAAACATTGATAGAATTTGCAACGTTGAAGCATTTACAAATCCGAATGTGTGTGCATGCGGAAAGATATAGAGGATTTGATCCAAACCAATAAGCAGCCAGCTCTGGGTATATATAAAAATGCTACACTCATCAGCTTGTGACTGAATATAAGTTATTTAAAAGAACTCACCTAATTTGATGCCACAGATTTATTCTCCACAAGTGTCAAATTCTCTGCACCACCAGAGCAACTTATCTGATGATAATTCACTTAAAATAGGAAACAAAAAATAAAGGCAACTTTCAATCTCAAACAAATGGTAATTTAAAAAATGTTTGCAATGAAAAGTGAAAATAAATCATAAGAGAAATTAAAGAATAACTAAAAATAAAACTATAAAAATAGGATTTATCAAAGAAAGTATACCAATGCTTAGAGGTAAATTTCTAGCACAAAACCATACATTATGGCATCCATAGATGATTTGTTTCCACTTAACTGTAACTACACTTGATCTTAGCCAAAGTAGTGGGTGTTGTATGTAAGTGTTGGACCACTAAACTCTACACCTGCAACTACTACTACACTGCATGTTAACTAACTGGGATTGAAATAAAAACTTGAAAATAAACCTAATTGAATCTTAATCCCCAAAGTGTTCCCTATAAATATTTAAAATAATTATCTACAATTGTTGTAATGTTTATTTATTTTGGGAGAGAGAGAAAGAGCGAGCAAGCTGGGGAGTGGCAGAGAGAGGGAGACAGGATCCAAAGCAGGCTCTGAACTGTCCACTCAGAGCCCCGTGTGGGACTTGAACCTACAAACCATGAGATCATTACCTGAGCCAAAGTTGGATGCTTAACCAACTGAGCCACCAAGGTGCCTCACCTAAAATCTTTTAGAACAAACAACATATTGAACTGCGAAATACTAAAACTTATTCCTTTGAAATCAGGAAGAAGTGACACTTAGTATCACCAGTTTAAACTTAACACATTTTTTTAAGTTTATTTATTTTCAGAGAGAGAGAGTGGGGGGAGGGGAAGAGAGAGAGAGAGAGAGGGAGAGAGAGAGAGAATCCCAAGCAGGCTCTGCACCATCAGTGCAAAGCCTAATGTGGGGCTCAAACTCACGAACCCTGAGATCCAGACCTGCGCCAAAGCCAGACACTACTGAGCCACCCAAAGGCCCCTTAGTATCAACAATTTAAATTGACATTATTCAATATTATACTGAACGTCCTAGCCAAGCAATAAGTCAAACAAAGAAACAAACAAAAGAATGGAAATAAGAATTGTATCAAAAATGAGTGGGATACTCTTTGTGTAGACCTACAGAAATTATGAGCCATAAGAGAATATTTTGAACAATTTTTGCTAAATTTAAAAAGACAGACAATGCCAAGTGTTAGTGAGGTTGTGGAGAAACAGGGAGCTCTCAGACATTGCTCATGAAAAATGTAACATAGCGCCACCACTTTTAAAATGCTAATATGCAGTTAACATAAAACCCAGCAATTCAACTCATAAGTATCAGTCCAAGAGAAACGATAATACATCTCCATACTAAGACTTGTACATGAATGTTCACAGCGGCATCATTCATCGTAGCCATTGACTGTACACAATCCAAATGTCCACCAACTGGTGAATAAGTCTACAAAATATGGCGGAGCCATGCAGTGAATACTATTCGGTAATGAAGAGGAATTACCATAATACGACGTGATAAACCTCTAAAACATTATGGTAAATGAAGAAGGTAACAAAATTACACACTACGTCGTTTTTTTAAGGAAGTCCATTTCTCTCCTGGTTGTGTTATATGGTTTCAAAATTTCACATACGAATCGAGGGAAAAACTGGTGTATCTTTGAGGTTCTCTAGTCTCTGACCAAAGCTCTGCTGATTCCTATATGTCTCAGCAGTAGCTGTAAATGTGTATAAAAATGTAGAACCTTGGGGTGCTTGGGTGGCTCAGTCAGTTAAGCATCTGACCCTTGACTTCAGCTCAGGTCATGATCTTGTTATAGGTAAGTTGGAACCCCAGGTTCCACTCAACTCACCTGCTTGGGACTCACTGTCTCCTTTCTCTTTTCTCCTCCAATATTAGTGTTCTGTCTCTCTCTTTCTCTCTCTCTCAAAAATAAAATAAAAAAATAAAAAAAAAAACCACACACTTGGTTCCTCAGTTCCATCCTGTACCCAGAAACGAAAATTCTCAGGGTAAATGTGGTTGTCGCTGTTCACCTCAGCTCTGTGTTTACCACCTCCCCCCCATTATTCATCTCATTCCTTCTAGTTCTTCTTCCCTTCGTAGCTCTCCAGTCTCTTTGGAGACGATTCTCTGTTTCCATCTTTTCCACCTTTTCATGTGGGAATGTGTGTCTGCTGTCAGTCACTCCATCCCACCCAGAAATCTGACATTCATATTTGAATCTGAACTGTAAAGGGTCTGCCTGTAAAATGTGAGTCTGTAGAGTTGCAGAATGAGGGAAACAGCATTCTAACAGACAAATATGATCCTATTGCTCCCTTCTCGGAAAATGTGGGCAATATCCCATTGCCCCTGGGATAAACTCTTACTTTGTATAAGAGCAGTGTTGTAAGTAGAATTCAACATAAGTTGACCAAAACACACTAATTTGATCTGAGAATTCACAATGACGGATGGGGCTGGGGTTTATGTCAAGTCAAACATGGCATAGATTCTGACCCTGTCATATTTTAATTGTGAGGCTTCGCCCAATTAGTTTCAACTTCCTGAGCTTTCTTTTATTAATTCATCTGCACCTTTTGGATAAGTGGGTGACTCACGTATGTTTTCCCACAATACACCTATTAGATTGGCCAAAATGTGGGACACTGCCACCAATGCAGCTGATGGGAATGTGGAACAATGGGAACTCTCATTCATGGCTGGTGTGAAGGCAAATTGGTGCAGCCATTTGGGAAGACAGTTCGTCAGTTTCTTCCCAAACCATCATATTCTTACTGCACAGTCCAGCAACCTCACTCTTTGGTATTTACCCAAAGGAGTTGAAAACTTATGTCCACATAAAAAACTTGCACACAGATCTTTATTCATAAAGCTTTATTCATAGCTGTCAAAATAATTGGAGGCAGCCAAGATGTCCTTCAGTAGGTTAGAAGAGATAAACTGTGTGACATCAGACAATGGAGTATTATTCAGTGCAAAAAAATGAGCTATCAGGCCATGAAAAGATGTGGAAGAACATCGCAATGTCTTCCCCGTGTGCAGACATTCAACTTTAACACACAAGGTTCTTCTTGATCTTCTCTGTCGCTAATTTGCCAGTTTCACATCTTACTAATTAGACTTTTACAAGCGCAGTGTCCAGCTTATAACCTGACACACAGGAGGGGCTCAGTAATTCATTATTGAATAAATAGATGAATTAATAGTCACAACCATATTGAAATGATAAGGTTTTCTGCTTATTCTTTTTCATCCAGTGGCCTTGGTTATGGGTCCTCTCCTAGAATACTCTCATCCCAACACATGCCTCTTCACACTGATGATTTCCTTTCATGCTTTGTATCCCATTTTAGTTGTGTTTTCATCTAGGAAGTCTCCTCGAACCCCCAAGTCTTTGTCGTGTGTCCCCCAAACATGCTTTCATAGCACCCTGTGCTGCCACTCTCTTACCATTTATAACATGGTGTTGTCATTTTCTGCTCCCTTCTGGATGTCTGTCAGTGGATCCTAAGCCCTGTGAAGGCAAGATCTGGGTTCCTCTCTATTCACCACTGAAGTTCCAGCAATTATCAATGTGTCTGATGTACCTTTGGGCTCAAGAAATTACTGTTGACTAATGAGTGAGGGATGGAAGGATCAAATGGAATATATTTATCCTAAAGTTGTTTTGTGTGTAAATGGAGCCACATATTTTTAAAAACACCTTTTCATAATGAGATGTTACCAAGAAGTAAACTAATTATCAGAGAAGAATAACATAAACAGCCCACAATCGTAAGATAATGAAATCTTGCTGAGAGCAGGGAGAATATCAAGGTAAGCTATTTTCTCCTTCACTGAGAATCAGAGTTTCAAATTCTTTCTCATTACACAGGCGAAGCAGGAGTTAAAAGAAATTGTGGTTTCTCTAAGAGATCTAGCTAGGATTTATCAGATAAAAGTCTTTATCAGATAAAAGTAGGAAAAAGTCCCTTATCTGCAGTACTATTTAGTGGTTCAACATTTTATTGACTTTATTCATCTTCCTTTATACCATTATTCATTCATTCAATATCTATTGTGCACCAGACATTAAACCTTAGTGTAGAAACTATTTTTAGCAAGTAGTTAAGTACCATAGGGAGAGTGACTTAATTTAATAAATAGAAATTCCTGTCAAATAATAAATGTTCATTTATTTGAATCATCATTCTTTACGATGGGTTAGACTTCAACAACGGGTGACACAAACAATTCAAAATGGCTCTGAAGTCTACAAGGAAATTGGAAACTTGGGGTAATTTTTGTTACCCCTCAGGGGTTAAGTGGCCCTTTGCTTTTACAGCCCTATAGTAGTTTTTTTGCCATAATTTTATAGACAAGGCATTACTGTCAACCCTGAAGTATAAAAAGGAGCAGAATTATTAATAAGAATATGTTGTAATTTAAAGATAATGATTATAATTCATATAATTAATGATAATATATATGATACATATGATAATATATATGATATAGTTTGCAGCATAGTCCATGTTTATGTTTGCTTTCTCTTGCACACATTTCTGCTCCACTCACTGCAGAATCTATAATTAATAGTAGTTTATTTTTTTCCTTATTTGGTAAGTATTCCTCTCTGAGATCATCCAAAATGTCCTTTTGACCGTTGCCTCAGTTGAAACAAAGTGGGTGTCCAGGCATGTTTATTTCTCCCCTGAAATAGCTTTCCTACTACACAATTTCCTAATGGCATTTTTCATCTGGTCATTTCTCAAGGTATAGATTAAGGGATTTAACATGGGAGTTATCATAGTATAGAACACTGCCACTGCTTTATCAATAGGTAAAGTAGCTACAGGTCTCATGTACGCAAAAATGCAGGGCACAAAGAATAAAACGACCACCGTGATGTGGGAGGCACAGGTGGAGAGGGCTTTGCGCCTTGCGTCCAAGCTGTGGTTCCTGAGGGAGCGCAGAATGACCACATAGGAGACTATCAAGAGGAGGAAGTTTAAGACACAGATGAAACCACTGTTGGCAGCGACGAAGAGCCCTAGAGTGTGCGTATCAGTGCAGGCAAGTTTCAGCAAAGGGTTCAGATCACACATAAAGTGGTCTATGATGTTAGGACCACAGAAGGGTAATGGGATGATAAAGAGGATCTGTACGGTTGCATGAAGAAAGCCTCCCACCCACACCACTCCCATTAGCAGGCCACATACCCGCCGATTCATGATGGTCATGTAGTACAATGGCTTGCAGATGGCCACATAGCGGTCATAGGCCATCACCGTAAGCAGGATGACATCAGCACCTCCAAAGAAATGTTCCCCAAAGATTTGGGTCATACATGCATTGAATAGGATGGTCTTCTTTTCACAGAGTGAATCTGTGATCAGTTTAGGGTTATTGACAGAGGAATAGCAGGCATCAATGAAGGAGAGATAGGCCAAGAAAAAGTACATGGGGGACCCCAATAATGGGCTGGCAGTGATAGTGACCAGAGTGAGCACGTTTCCTACCATAGTGACGATGTAGATGGCCAAAAACACAACAAATATGACTTTCTGCATCTTTGGATTCTCTGTGAACCCCAGTAGAACAAACTCCGTCACGTTGTTCTTATTCTCCATTATTTCATATTATGGTTAATTACATTACCTGAAAAGAAAAAGCCTTTGTGATTAATGCAGCCTTGAATTTATTAAGCTTCTTCCTGTAGTAAATAATAAATTCCTAGATTCTACCAAGTCATGAATTCTTATGAGGTTGTTGAGATAAGTTCTGAGTTCTTGAATACTACTTACATTATCTCCTGGGTGAAGATTCTGTTGCATGTAGACATGAGAAACTTTTGTAAAAAATAGGTAGAAGACCATATTTGTGCACATAATCACCCGAGATGACAAAGCCTAACAGAAAGTAGTGCATCATACACATAGTGGCAGCTAAGTAAGAAAAGGGAGATGGAACATGATGTAAAGTCTGTGAACGCAAAGTTAAAAAAAACTTTCCCTTTATTCTTAGGAAATGGGGGACCATTGGCACAAATTGAAAATACAAGTGGAAAAATGGAGAGGAATTTGAGGAAGGGGGAATAAGGGATACAATTTTAGTAAAGATCTTACTGTGCCTTGGATGAAGTGGGGTGAGGTTCAGTAAGGAGACAGAAGCCAGAGACAGAAAGCCCAGTTAGGAGACTATTTATAACAGTTGACATAGGAGGAACAGGGCATTGGTGGTGGGTATGTAAGAGAGCATACCAAAGCTGCTATAAATATAATTCATAATGCTTGTTGTCTAAATACAATAACATTACATTTGCTAATAATTTTATATACCTTAATAACTGATTTCTATATTTGTGGCATTGTAACGAGTGCTCTGTACATATGATCCTACTTAATGTTGGTAACATCCTGTGTGGCTGGTATTATCTCATACATTTTGCGATGAGGAAACAGTCTCAGAGACTATTGTAGATGGTAATAATAACAATAATATTAACTAAAATTAAATGTTTAGTGGATCTAAATATTTTGTAGACATCTGTTGATATAATCCCCACTACAACCTTGTAAGATAATTACTGCTATTTTTTAAATACTTGTCTTATACATTATGTAATAGAAACATAGAGAAGGTAAAGATCCTGCCAATATCAATATTCTAATTAAGGACAGAGCCAAGATTAGTTCAGATTATATTTGTTAATTTTTTTCTTAAAATACTTACCTGTGCCCTATTTTCTTATAATTAACAACATTGAACTAGTAATTTCCTCTTTATATGACCACAATAATTATAATTGCTTTATTACTACTTTGGAGGCAAGGGTACATAAAATGGTTTCATTAATAGACACACACACACACACACACACACACACACACACACACACACACACTGACATGTGTAAATTCCCAATTATCAAATGTGGTATTACATTCACTGAAAAATCTTTTTATCTGGACTTCTCCCTCAGACCTAGTTCTCCCTACTATAATCCACTTCCAAAGCAAAACACCTGCAAAATGTTGAAAAGGATTGCCATGTGGTTAAGTGTTTTGGTTTGAAAATCAAAAAGACCAGATTAGAATCCTGATTCTTCTACTTGCATCTCCTTTGATCTGGAGTATATTTCTAGCACGTCACATCTTTGTTTCCTCACCTATAAAGCAAGATTAGTAATATCCATCTTACAGATTTTTAGGAGAATTGATTATGGAAATATATTTGAGCATATTACCACAGTGTTGCACACACAGAGGGCTCTCATCTATTTTTCAACGTTTATGCATCTAGGATAATGGAATGGTTGACATGTTGAGTGATAATTATGCAATAATTTAATTATTCAAGCATTCAGGAAAAATCAACTCCAATTTTACTTCTTTAAAGAAGGCATACAGACTCCATTATCCATAGCCTTTGTTACCAAGAAGAATTCTCCACTCATGCTTGGACTAAATGGCTGATGATATATGTCATTTGTATTCATACTTCAGTCTTTTCTATGTGAGAAGTATATTTATATTTTTTCTCTCTCATGATTAATCTAGATTATTAAACTAGATACCTCACTGCAATTGTAAGTGGTCTGGTGACAGACAGCTGGGTTCTACAATTGGCTTAAATTCCATGAAGTTCAAAGTTTTCATCTGTCAACTTAGGTAAATGATATTTACGAAGTATCTTTTGAAGAAATGGGGTGAGGATAAAATACTCCATTACTATGTTTGAAGGGACAGAAACAATGTTTAATACATGTGGGAAGTAACAATCTTTAAGACACATCAGCAATATTGAACACTTACCTTACAGACATAGATCTTCCTGATGTTTGGAGAGTTTTGGAAATAATCCCATCTTCAAAGTAACCTTCTCTAGATAAGTAACTTTCAATATGAAAGATATGAGACGCTTGGAAAGAGACTCTTCAAATAATTCCATATCAAATTACCAGTTTTTAATGAAGTGTTTTTATAAGCCAAAAGCTTCCCTTCTAGCCCAAAGCCTCAAAAAGTTGTTACAGAAGACCTGGGATTTGAACTTAGAATGGATTCTTTTGAAACACTTTGGAGAAAAGATCTACAGATGGCTTTGGTCCCGTAGGCAAGAGGCAAGAAGTATGGAGGAAACACATTCAAATGGGTCATTCCAACCATAATGAATCTTGCTCTGGAAAATGTGATCAACAGAAACCATTTTCAACTTGCACTGCATGGATATTTAAAGAGGTTTCCATAAAGGTTCAAGGACCTTGTCTTGTAGCTGCTACTGTCTCTCCCAGGAATTAATTATCTCCTCAGATGGAAAGGCCTTGTGTTAAAGCCATGTTAAAGAGGCATGTTTGACAAATATCCAATTGTGAATAGGGAATTGCATTCCTTGTACTTGGAACCTAACCATGTGAGAGTTCCCTTCTCTATGTGAAACTTGGTGTCTAAGAAAGCCACATGTCCTGTGAATGGAAAAATGCCATCATTCCAGTGTGGGGGCTTGTGATGTAATTAATCCTTTGACTCACGTCACAGAGAGAACTTCTGTCTCCTTGGCAATAATAAAACTTTTTTGGAACCTGCTAAGGATTGCTGGAGAGCTAGATCGATGAGGGCATAAGATCATGCACCCCTTTAAAGTCAAGACTCCAAAAGCTGGTTTTCACATGTATCAGGAAGCTACGGAAGTGAATAAAAACTCTACAAGGCTCCCAATGAGTTATCTTAGGGACTCATGGTCTGGTCAGTACAGAATACTAGGCAACATTGAAATTGTGGCGAGACAGCAGAACACGAGTGGAGAGTCCTAGTTGCTCCACATCTTTGTCACTTGGTACTGTTAGTATTTCCTTCGAGTCATTCTAGGAGACGTGTGGTGATGTATGGCTGTGGTTTTAATTTTCTTTTCCTGATGGCTAATGATGAGATTTTTTTTTCATATTATTGACCTTTTTAACACTTGTTTTGTGTAATTTTGTTCAAGTCCTTTGCATAATTCAAAAATAAGGGATCTGGTTTCCTTATCACTGTTACAATTGTTCTTTATATATAGTACAGGTCTTTGTCATACATATGTTATGTATATATACAAAATTTTCTCCTAGTCCTTAGATTGTTCATTTAAAAAATGGTGTTACTTGAATAGCAGCAGTTTTAAAACTTTGATGAATACTAATTTTTAATTTTTTTCTTATGATTAATGTTTATTATTTTGTATCTAATAAATATTGGTGTACTGCTTAGGTCAAAATGGTTTCTTCTGGAATTTCTATGGATTTAACTATGAATATTTAACTTTGACATGTAGGTCTCTGTCTCATTTTGAGTTAATTTTTGTGCATGGTATGTGGTTAAGATTAATTTTTTTTCTCATGTGGATATACAATTGATCCAGTATAATTTGTGGAAAATCTTATACTTTCCCCATTTTATTACTTGACACTTTGTAAAAAGTCACATAATTAGGCCTATTTCTGGGCATTCTATTGGTTTCAAGGTCTCAATGTTTACCTCTTCGTCAATACCAAACAGCATTGATCATGGAGCTTCATAACAATTCTTGAATTTATGTTTATGTGCCCTGGGAAACCAAAATAGCCACTGACTCACTTTGTTGCAATATTCACTTTATTGCGGTGATCTGGACTTGAGTCAACAATACCTGAAGTATGCCTGTACTTTGCCAGGCTGTTTAAAACTCTGCCTTAGCCTTCACTTCTTGCTTTCATGAGTGGTGAATATTTTAGTGTCTTCTTGAACATTTCTCAGCACCCATCCAGCCCTGAGCATCTACGGATGGTTTTCTAGATTCCCTGGTATATACATAGGTGGTTCTCATAGCCCTTATTCTCACATGTATCTACTTTCCAAACCTCATTCTTCCTCAATTTTTCAGTCGATGTACTGCTTTCCTTATCTTATACTTTGCCTCAGGCAGTTGTAGCCAGTACATTTGCTCAAATGCTTTTTTTTTTCAATGTTTATTTATTTCTGAGGCAGAGACAGAGCATGAGTGGGAGAGGGGCAGAGAGAGAGGGGGACACAGAATCCGAAGCAGGCTCCAGGCTCTGAGCTGTCAGCACAGAGCCCGATGCGGGGCTGGAACTCACAGACTGCGAGATCATGACCTGAGCTGAAGCCGGACGCTCAACCGACTGAGCCACCCAGGCGCCCCCAAATGCTTTTGATAAAATCTGCCCTGCAGGTCTTTCCAGCCTCTAGAAGTCTCTAAGGTAGATGAAACAAAATCAAGCTAGTGAGCCAATTCTTCAGGGCACCACCAAAAGTGCAAAACATACCATCCCAAGTTTTCGAGGTCAAGTTGTGGCACCAGCAAAGCCACATGAAGAAGGTGACCCATCATCCTCATGGCTGCAACTGAATTGGGAAGTGGGAAATGCTGAGTAAGTTAAAATTCCACAATGTTTTCTTCCCAAAGCGTATCAGCTTCTTTCTTCATGAATCATTCCACTGGATGTGGTAGCTTTTAAATAGGTTTAATAGTTCCTAAACTTTGGGAAATCCTAGGCAGTGATTTAAATAGCTAAACAGACACCTAACATGTGGCCCAGACAGTCCGCTGGTATTTATGCAAGAATAACAAAAACGTATGTGCATACAAAGACTTTAACTTGGGCTATTTGTAATAGCCCAAAATTGTAAATAATCCCAAAATTTACTAGTAGATGAATGAGCAAATTGTGACATAGCCAAACAACAGAATACTAAACAACAAATTAAAGAAAATCTTAGTTGCTTGATATTTCATTATCTAATACAAGTGTAAATCATGTCTATTTTAATTACATGTCTTATTGTTTATGGATGGCAAATAGACATGTATTTGAATATTGTATATTAATCTTATGGTTGGCACTATGCAGCTCTGCTATTTCTAATCATATCTATAAAATTTTTGGATTTTGATGTGAATGATCATGTCATCTGCAAATAATATCAACTTTATTTCCTCCTTCCCATTACCTGCATATCAGATTTCTGTCTTACTGCGCTGCATTATAGTGTTGACTAGAAATCGCGATAGAAATGAACATTTTTGTCTCATTCGTTTTTTTCTACGTTTATTTGTTTATTGTGAGACAGAGAGCACAAGAAGGGGAGAGGCGGACAGAGAGGGAGAGAGAGGATCCCAAGCAGGCCCCGCGCTGCCAACATAGAGCCCAGTGTGGGGCTAGAACTCACAAACTGTGAGATCATGACCTGAGCAGAAACCAAGAATCCGATGCTTAACTGGCTGAGCCACCCAGGCGCCCCATCGTTTTGTCTCATTCTTGATGTAGGGAGAATGTATCTAACTTAATCCCTTTAGGATAATGTTTTCAGTAGAGCTTTTAAAAATCATTATTTTTAGCGTCAAGAAAATTCCTTTATATCATTAATATACTTTTGAATTTAATACTGGTAAACATTTATATGATAAACACGTAACTTTATCACGTACTTTCTCTGCATCTGTTGAAATGACTATTTGGGTTTTCACTTTTAATTTCCACTTTTGTGGATATATTTATCAAGTTTCTAATAATAAACCTATTATAGAATGGATAAAACTTGGTAATGGAATGTTAATTTTTATACACAGTTAAAGTAATTTAATATTTTGTTAAGACTTTTACAGTCTTAATTTCAGGAGGAAAAGCACCAGTGAACAATTGTATTTCCTTGAAACCTAGTCTTTCACAATGAATGGATGAAAGTTTGATTTTTACTCATCTATGAGAAACTCTGTAAAAGAGTGGAGTAATCTATTTTGATAAAATGTTGTAAATCCATTTGTGACTGGTACTTCTTTTATGGGATTAATTTTAATGAATTCTGTTCTTTCCTAGTTATAGACTAGCCATCTTTTGTAATTCCTCTGAAGTTAGTTTGGGTATAATTTTTTGTAGAAACATGTTTGTTTGTTTGTTTGTTTGTGTATGCCTTCAAAATTATTGGCATTTAGTTGTTGATAATATTTTATAGTTTTCATCTCCAGTTTTATCAGTAGTTATGTTATCCTTCATTAACATTATATATTTATCTTTTTTATTTTATACTGATCCATATTGATAAAAGCTGAACTATTTTGAAAGGCTTTTCCCAAGACCCCACATTAAAATTTGTTGCTCTTTCTTTTGTATTTTTTGTTTCCTTTTAATTTCTACTATGATTTGCCTTATGTTTTTTCTTATTACTTTTTAAAAATGTCTTATATTTATATTTCATTTAGTTAACATACAGTACAATATTGGTTTCAGGAATAGAATTCAGTGATTCATCACTTCCATGCAGCACCCAATCCTCATCACAGCAAGAGCCCTTTTTAATACCCATCACCCATCTAGCCCCTCTCGCACCTACCTCCCTCTACCAACTCTTATTAGTTTATTCTCTATCATTAAGGGTATGTGGTTTGTTTCCCTCTCTTCTCTTCCCCCCTTCCCGTATGTTTATCTGTTTTGTTGCTTAAATTCCACACATGAGTGAAATAATATGGCATTTGCCTTATTACTTTTTTATGTGCTCCTGTCTTCTAAAGATAGCATCCTTTTCAGATTTTCTTTGTTTCTAATGAAAATGTTAAGGTTATAATTTTCTTCAAAAGCACCACTATCCCTGCATCCTATAAACCTGGAGAGGTAGTAGGTTCCTTATAGTTTAAGTCTAGGTAGTTTTTTTAATTTTCCAGTATTATTTATTTTTTAACATGTTAGCTATTTTGCAGAATATAGATGTAATTTCCTAATAGCATATATGTGTGTGTGTTTATATTCGGAACCACCTATATCTAAATCTAGGACTACTTTTACTATTTATTGTGCTCAGAACGTTGTATTGTTTCCTTCTTTACAATATGGTGAGACTTTTAAAAATAATCTAATAACCAATTTTATGCATATTCTATCTATGCATGCAAAAATATATACTCCTTGCTAGATGTGTAATTTTACATACATTTCTATATATTTTAAGTTCTGTTGTTCAGATCTTTCAGACCCTCTGAACTTCCTGCCTTCTGTCCTCACCAATAATTGAAAAAGGAACATTGCCATCTTCCACTGTGAAGGTGGATTCATATTTTTCCTCATGTGGATTTCTCTACCCGTGTTGTCTGCATTTAGAGGCTACATTATTAAGTGCATGCATGAAGCAGGGTCTGCAGCCGGAAGACAGAGGCAACTACCATTATTTAAGGAGTGTTGCGAGAGGTTATTTTTACGACGTGGACAATTAGAGGAAAATCACAAGGAATGTGCAAGGTCCTGGGGCTCATGGAGTTGACTATGATTGAGTACAGTGGGGGCACAGAAGTGGCAGGCAGACGTGGAAATGAGCAATGCAGAAAAAATAAAATAAAATTAGACCTTAGATGGACCTAGCGTGAACTAAGGGCTTCAATTTATTAAACCTGATTTACTCAAAGTAAAACAAAAATAAACTAATATAAGGAAAATAACTAACGATGCATTGTGGCACTTTCCAAGTCCTAACTTGTACCCTAATATGATACCTGGTAACACAAAACAATGTGCATGACTTCTAAGTTTCCAATGGGTGTAATTAACCATTGAGGATAATTTCAAAATCTTCATGCTAATGGCAATGATTCCATGTTGATGAGTAAAATATTACTACTCTTCTATACTCTCTTTGCATATCTACCTCATTAGATGATATGAACAATTTAAAATCTATATGTGTATGTAATACATATCTCCAGGCTTTGATGAAATTATTCTAGGAGAAGGGGGAGAGAAAAATAGATGCCCATATTACATCAGTATTACAACATTCAGAAGTATTGAATTACTAGAGATAAATGAAGTAAGCCTCAAGGTCGTCTATATGACCGCTATAATAACATGGGCTGTATTTTTAAAATTCTAATCACACACACATCGGCTCCTGTAAAATGCCTGTGGGAGATTTCCCCTCAGGACCCTCTCATGCTTTAACTCAAGGTATTCCCAACAATGTTTTCGTGAAAGGCTCTTTGGATGGAAGATTCACAGGAGAGTTGGAGATGCTCCATGTCTGCTGTAGTATAACACAGACACAGAGAGTAAAGGGAACCGCCAGAAGGATCACCTTGACATTTATATACAATATTACATATAAAAATACGTATAATATATAAAGATGAAATCATTATGATTTCCACAAGTCTTCGTTTAATACAAAATTTGATGTCATAATTAAAATTTTTAATTTCTTCTGTAATTTCATTGGTGTTTTTTAAAGTTTATTTATTTATTTTGAGAGGGTTGGGGGACAGAGAGAATCCCGAGCAGGCTCCTCACTTTTAGCACAGAGCCCGACACAGGACTCGAACTCACAAACTGGGAGATACTGACTTGAGCTGAAATCAAGAGGCAGATGCTTAACTGACTGAGCGACCCAGGCTCCCCTTCTTGGTGGCAATTTTGAGAGGGCATTCAGGAGAATGCTGGAGTGCAACTGATGAGGGTTTTAAGCCTTTATTTTCACTTCGGAGAAGACACCTAAGCATAGATGAGAAAAAGCATCAGCTTCCAAATCATACAGAAATGGTTTAGATGGAGATCTCCCCCTTAGGATTTATGTAACCTTGGATGCAAGTTCCCTTATTTGCAAAACAGGGGCAATAATACAGCAGTCCTCTTTACCCATGGTTCATGTTCCATGGTTTCGGCGACCTTCTGTCAACCACGGTCTGGAGGCAGACGATCTCTATCTGATGTACTGTGAGAAGGTCAATAGTAGCCTAACCCTACTTCCCTGTGCCTATCTCATCCACCTCACTTCCTCTCATCGTGTAGGCATTTTATCATCTCCTATCATCACAAGAAGAAGGGTAGGTACACTAAGGGTGAGTATAGTTGATATTTTGAGAGTGAGAAGGAGAGAGAAAATGGGAAGGGAAAGGAAAGAAACAGGCACAGGGAGATTTTGCGAATTCGTTTTTTTTTTTTTTTTTTTTTTCCCCAGAAGATTCCTGGCACAGAGTTTATGGGAGCTGCTTGGAAGGATCTTTTTCTATACCGATCTCTATTTTTACAATTGATATTTAAGCATTGTAGGTTGAGAAGCACTGGACCATCTGTTAGATGTTGAGGCTTATGCCAATGTCGGCAAACATTCTAAACCAAAAGTTGCATTTTCTATGGTTTTGATTCTCTAGTTCTTATTCTACAACTTTAATGAAAACCTACTCTGGGATTTCTATATGTCCTTTAACTGATCATATTCTTCCATATAAACAAACATTCATCTTGGATATTCTCAATTTATACATAAAAGTACTTTGCTAAGCCCTATGTGGAAATCAGAACAAACTTACACCGACAGAATGTTTTTTCCTTAACCTCAATGTATGTCGAATATAAGTTCTTCAATCCGTCCCGTTGTGGCAGAAAACAAAATCCACAGGTAAAGGCAATCAGCTGATGAAAATGCTGGTATGTATCTTCTTATATAACCATTTGTTCCTCTTCAAACATTGTTGGGGGTACTCTTCTGTGGACCTGACAAGTTGGAATGATAAGGCCTTCTACTGTATATTCTTAAATGGACTTCATTTTGCTCTTGGATCCAGAAGTTTTAGTCCCATGTACCAGCTGAAGGGGGAGGATCAGGGAGAATGGATTGCTCAGTGTGAACAAAAACTAGTTAACAAGACATGGGAGCCTGGATGCTCACCTTCATGATCATTAGATGAGGGATCTGTCCACTACATCATATTGTTCCGCCGTTGGTACCATTAAAGTAATTCCGAGACGTCAGTAGTCTTTTAGGCAAATCATGATTTTGCTGTGGAGGACGCTTGGTTATGGGTAAAAGGTGATGTTTCCACATATTCACTCTCTGCTCCTGGGTCTACTGCGTCTAAGTGGTTGCACTGTTCTAAACGCATCGCTAAATATGCAGGACATTCTTTAATCACACTGGGTTCTTCAGTATGTACCAGACAACAACTACCTGTCCTCAGTGTTTCTAACATGTTAACAGCAACCTCTAACATGTGTATTTAGAATGATTAGGAAAAAGGGAAAGCTTTTATATAACAAGAACCCGTGTTCCTGTTTTCAGATGCCCAAATAGTGTTTCCAAATACCTATATTCTGTATCTCCATGTCCTGACTCTTGACCAAACTGCCAAGAAGCAGAGTCACTGGGTTTGTTCTCAATGAATTCAGGTTATTTATCTGCTACAATTAAGAACCTTGATTTTGCTTTCATTTGAAGAAATATTAATTCCACTCAATGCACAGAATGTGGTGTTAGGTTGGGATTTTATAAATTATTATATGTGGCATAGAGAAGGGGAGGGGATTACTTACAGTTATTTGTGTGTTAATGCTAGAGATGAAAAAAAATCATACTATTTAAGGAAGTGGAAAATAGACGGAAGTCCATTTGGTCAGTGGATAATGTAGCATAGCTCTCAAGAGCATACAACTTAGCATCAGATACAAGATCATATCTTAGGTTGCTACTTATATCTGAAAGAATTTGTATTATTATCCAAACCCACCCATTTTTGTTCCCCCACTTGTCAAATGAGTATCAGAATAGTAACTATTTGGATATTATGAATTAAATGCATGCAAAATGTTTGTAAAACCTCCCAGCATAAAGTATGCTCTCATTAAGTATCATTTGAAATATAATAATGGCATCAAACCAGAGGGATTTAAAAGATTAAATGCAATAGTTCCTTTGTGACCTACATATTTTTCAGTGTAAATATCCTCCAAAAAAGCAAAAAGTACTCTTAAACGTGTCGTATGTTCTGTATCATTTCAGATGAATTAAATTTCTATTGTGTCCCTGGACTCACCTCAACCTCATGGAAAATCAGAACAATGTCACAGAATTTGTTTTCATGGGTCTGTGGGGAAATAAGCAAATGGAGCTCCTGTTCTTTTTCTGGTTCCTGCTCTGTTACCTGGCTGTCTTAATGGGCAACGTCATCATCTTGCTCACGATCACCTGCAGCCATCTAATCGAACAGCCGATGTACTACTTTCTCTGTCACCTTTCCCTCATGGATCTCTGCTACACCTCCACCGTGGTCCCCAGACTACTCAGGGACTTAGGCGCCGCAAGAAGAAACATCTCCTATAACAATTGTATGACCCAGCTCTTCGCTGCCCACTTGCTGGCGGGTGTGGAGATATTCATCTTGGTGTCCATGGCTTTTGACCGCTATGTTGCCATTGTCAAGCCCCTGCACTACACGGTCCTCATGAACCGGCAGAGGTGTAACATGTTGATCTTCACGGCCTGGGCTGTGGGTTTTTGGCACTCCGTTGCTCTGTTGCTCATGGTACTCAACTTACCTTTCTGTGGTCCTAATCAGATAGATCACTACATATGTGATGTGAAGCCTCTTTTGAAACTGGTGTGCAGAGACATTCGTGTTGTTAGTATCTTAGCGATTGCTAATTCAGGGATGGTGGTGGTTGTCGTTTTTCTTGTCCTGTTGGCTTCTTACATACTCATATTATATAACCTTAGGACCCGCTCCTCCGCAGGGCGACGCAAAGCTCTCTCCACCTGCAGCTCTCACGTGATGGTGGTGGTTTTATTCTTTGTGCCTTGTATCTATATCTATGTTCTACCTGCGGGGAGCGAGAACAAGGATAAGGAAATCTCCGTGTTTTACACTGTGATTGCCCCCATGCTGAATCCTCTCATCTATACCCTGAGAAACACGGAGATGAAAACCGCCATGCAGAAGGTGTGGTCTAAAATGGCACATTCAAATTTCCAGTAAAGGTGGTATTGACTGCACTTCGACTTTGTGTCCCCAGAGCATATTATTTCAGGTGTTATAGAAAACATATAACTTTTGGGGGGAAGCTGGACCAAATGGCCTCTAACATAGTAGAGCCAAAGAAGGAAGTCGCTGCAGTTCAGATTGTAGTCTGCACTCTAAACTTTCCAACTGGTTCCAGATATGGTTGCATGGGTTTGAGGAATGCTAGAAATGCCTTTCTAAAACACATGCCCAATCATATCACTACTCTCTCCAAAGATATGCAAGGAACCCTATATTCCTTGGAACAAAATCCAAACTTCTCGCTGCTGTGAAAATTTCTCCTGGCCAAACTTGCTAATGTTGAAGTCACTACATTGGTATAAAGCATGGTGTCACAATGACAGATATTGGGGCCAGGGAGAGGTGGGTGATTATTGACTCTGGTGTGTTTTTATCTCTGTGTCTTGTTAATTTGCTTCATATATGCATCCTCCCCACTTTTTAAATATTTAGTTAATTTTGAGAGAGAGTGAGAGATAGAGAGAGAGAGAGAGAGAGGTAGTGCAAGCGAGGGAGGGGCAGAGAGAGAGGAAGACACAGAATCCGAAGTAGGCTCCAGGTCTGAGCTGTCAGCACAGAGCCAGACATGGGCCTGGAACTCATGAACTGTGAGATTATGACCTGAGCTAAAGTCCAACGCTTTACCGACCGAGCCACCCAAGTGCCCCATATGCCTCCCCTTTTCTCAAATATCTACGAAGTGAGTACTATTGTAATATTACTTTGACTAACACATGTGAAGATTTAGCAGGCCATATGGCTGCTGGAAACGTTACATATTTTCGTTCTTTCTCTACCTTTCTTCCTTTATTCCCTGTGCTTGGATGCTTTCAACCAGCTGCACTGGACTTCTCCACATTCTCCAAACATACTCTAAAGTCTGTCAGCGCTATGACTATTTCTTCTCTCTTCTCTGCTTATAATGTTGCCCCCACTATGCCTTAGTGTTCATGTCTTACCTATAAGTCAGACTCTTGATGTTTCTTATTCCAGAAGATTTTGCTGACTCATGGACAGACCAGAAGCATTTCTGATTTCTTCCCTGTTCTTTTGTTGATATGAAACTGTACATCTACTCCTTTTAAAATAATCCGGTGCCCCATATCAATGTTTCTTATGTGTTTTTCCAGTTTGATTGAGGCAACTCAAAGAAGTGGTATATATTTATTTTCTGTTATCTGTTTTCTAGCAATAACCCCGTGCAAATTAAGAAGTTAACAGGAAGTGAATTACTTTCAAAGATCCTATCTTCTCTTTTTATTGGCCTTTATCCATTGTTCTCACATATCCAGCACCTCCCCTTATGTTATGAGCTATCACGCATTAATAATAAAATGTGTAATGTCAGAAAGGTTAGAACTTCAACATACATTCCCTGTAGCAATCAGGGATGAAGTCCAACAGAATGTCAGCCCCCTATAATATCTTTTTTCTTATTTTCTGCATTTTGAGGTACTACTCTTTTAATTTTCATTTATTCCTTGCCCTCTGAATCACATAGCCTGGGTCTTGGTTCCCATTTGTGTAGACATTTCTCTCTGTGAAAGTATTTGCCTTTCTCAGCACAACGATTGCATCCTTTTCACAGTTTCCTCGATTGAATTACTCCTGCCCAGAGCCAAGGAGAAGTCCAGGACAAAACATAAATGAGATAGTGTTTGCTCTAATGTCAGGAAATCTTCCTTTGATAGTTCTACTCTTAGGACTTTTCACACATTGAATTACTTTTTTTTTCTTCATGGATCCAGGAAAACCTGTGGATTATCAAAGATAAACATTCTATTTCATAGGAAATCAAGTCTGTCTAGTCATAGTTTGGTTTGAACTGGCTTAATATAGTAATTCTCCAAAGAATATTTGGATTATTTTTAATATAGAAATGTAGTGTGTATATTTGTTCCTGTGTATGTGTGATAATTCTGTGTGTGTGTGTGTGTGTGTGTGTGTAGTAGGGGGCAGGTTGATGGTCTTGAGGACGGGTCAGAGGAAATACGCGACCCATCAGAAAGAATACTACACAGCAAAACCAAAACATTTTCTTATTTGTTTTTTTCTCAAGAATTCATAAGATTTTATTGGCAAAAAATCATGACTATTTTATATAGTAAGCCCATCAAAAATATACTGAGCTAAGATTAGTTATCCAGTTGTAAGTTGTTCTTTCTAGAATTCTCTTTCCAGTCTATAGAACAATACTTAATAACTTCAAAAATACCTGGAATCTCGTTTTTTTAAATCTTTTTTTTAAATGTTTATTTATTTTTGAGAGAGGGACAGTGTGAGTAGGAGAGGGGCAGAGAAAGAGGGAGACACAGAATCTAGAGCAGGCTCCAGGATCTGAGCTGTCAGCACAGAGCCCAACGTGGGGCTCGAACTCATTAACTATGAGATCATGACCCGAGCTGAAGTCAGACACTTAAGCAACTGAACCACACAAGCACTCCTAAAATCTCGGTTTTATAAATAAATCCATGTACTCCCTAAAACAGAAGGTTTTAGAAGGTGATTAGAAAAGAAGGATAAAAAGAACAAAATCAATTCTCAGCAGAGAACTGAGACAAAATCAGGGATTGGGGTTGTAAGTGAGTCACTTATACACATGTCTAATAAGGATGATCCTGTGTTTTTGTGTTATGGGTAGAGATATGACTAGCTACCTCCTTCTGTGTGGTGACACAAGCCAGCTTGAGTGAAGCTTGGTCAACAAGATGCCTTATACTGAAATGGACAACCAGTAAAACATGAGCTCTGATATCCATCATTCTGACATGCTAGAATCTCTCATTTCCTCAGGGTTACTCTACTGTAAAAGGCTGGAAGCCAGCAGTAAACACATAAAAACCTGTTTCTTTCACACACAGAAGGCACAGCGTTCTTTTCCTTATGTGCATTTGGTAGCTCTTTGAGTGAATCTTTTTAACCTCTGGAAGCTCGTGTTCTTATTGGAACCACAGAACTAACTCTATTTATCTCACAATATGTTCAGTCGTGAGATAAAACGATACAAGGAAGTTAAAGCACAAAATAAACTCTCAGTAAGTTCTAGCTATTTTTGTTGTTTTGTACCAGATAATTTCCTAGAAAAGTTGATCTCCTAAAGTTTTACATGTATTAAGGAAATTTTTCATATATGAAATTGTGTGTGAGGGAGGAGAATTGGTTCACCTCGTGTCAGTGTGCACATTTTGGACTGAGCCAACTAACCTGCAGAAATGAAGTAACACAGGACTCAGCCAAATGGTAACCAGAATAAAAGTTGGGCTATATATTGAGACTGGATGTCCCTTCATATTTTATTATACTCTCACTTAATGATTTTATATATATATATATATATATATATATATATATATATATAAAGATATATATATATATATATAAAGGATATATATATACATATGTATAAACATATATATATAAAATATATATATACACACACACACACACACACACATATATATATATATATATATACACATATATATATATATATATATATATATATATATACACATATATATAAAGGATAGATTGTTTCTTCTTGAATCTTTCCTTTTCTTCTGTTCTCTATTCCCCAACCATCTATTTCATCATTATTGGTCCCTGGAAACAAATACCTTGGGTTCCAGTCCTGATATTACAGGTCACTAACTTTATTCATCTGTCTGCTCTACCCACATACGTTACTCTGGATAACGATGCATATTGGACGGTACCGCGTGTGTTTGGTTCTGTGTGTCCCTCCCCAAGTCAGATCTTTCTGAAGCTACTATTAAAGGAAAATTCCAAAATGGAGCAAGCAAGCCTACTTAACATAGTCTCTTTTTACAAATAGGATCAGGAGGCCATAAGTAAGGAAGCGTTTAGGCACATCTGCATTGGAGAAACCATGAAGATTTTTGAACTTTTCAGAGAGCTGGCAGCCTTTAGCCTGGACTTAACTTCCTTCCTCCTCATGACACCTGAGTCATCAGCATTCTTTGCTTCTAAAAGTGTTCCAATCCTTCATTTGCATATTAACCCAACCAATCCCAGTTACCCTAATTCCAATCTCTGTTTTGCAGAAGGGACCTGAATGAGAATTACACTCATAGCCTTTTGCCTCTATAACTCTGCCTCTCTTTGTCTTCCTGGGAACGCAGTTTAGGTTCCTACCAGAATCTGTGCCTCCCCAATTACAAGTGCAATTGCCCAAATAAATGTTTCTATGTTTTAACTTTCAGTGAATTTTTTCTTAGTCAATACTAGCTTAATACTATTCCACGCTATATTATTTTTCTTTGGAAAGTAAGACGAACACAAGGCAGGCAGAGCTTCTGAATTGCTCTGTCTGATTGGAGCATTGGGGAACCTTCAGGGAAACTGCTGGACACAGGCTAACACAAAGATAAGAAGTAAAGGGGTACTAGGGTGCCTTTCTCAGTTAAGAGTCCAACTCTTTTTTTTTTTTAATTTATATATGAAATTTATTGTCAAATTGGTTTCCATACAACACCCAGTGCTCATCCCAAAAGGTGCCCTCCTCAATACCCATCACCCACCCTCTCCTCCCTCCCACCCCCCATCAACCCTTAGTTTGTTCTCAGTTCTCAACAGTCTCTTATGCTTTGGCTCTCTCCCACTCTAACCTCTTTTTTTTTTTTTTCCCTTCCCCTCCCCCATGGGTTCCTGTTAAGTTTCTCAGGATCCACATAAGAGTGAAACCATATGGTATCTGTCTTTCTCTGTATGGCTTATTTCACTTAGCATCACACTCTCCAGTTCCATCCATGTTGCTACAAAAGGCCATATTTCATTCTTTCTCATTGCCACGTAGTATTCCATTGTGTATATAAACCACAATTTCTTTATCCATTCATCAGTTGATGGACATTTAGGCTCTTTCCATAATTTGGCTATTGTTGAGAGTGCTGCTATGAACATTGGGGTACAAGTGCCCCTATGCATCAGTACTCCTGTGTCCCTTGGATAAATTCCTAGCAGTGCTATTGCTGGGTCATAGGGTAGGTCTATTTTTAATTTTCTGAGGAACCTCCACACTGCTTTCCAGAGCGGCTGCACCAATTTGCATTCCCACCAACAGTGCAAGAGGGTTCCCGTTTCTCCACATCCTCTCCAGCATCTATAGTCTCCTGATTTGTTCATTTTGGCCACTCTGACTGGCATGAGGTGATACCTGAGTGTGGTTTTGATTTGTATTTCCCTGATAAGAGTGACGCTGAACATCTTTTCATGTGCCTGTTGGCCATCTGGATGTCTTCTTTAGAGAAGTGTCTATTCATGTTTTCTGCCCATTTCTTCACTGGGTTATTTGCTTTTCGGGTGTGGAGTTTGGTGAGCTCTTTATAGATTTTGGATACTAGCCCTTTGTCCGATATGTCATTTGCAAATATCTTTTCCCATTCAGTTGGTTGCCTTTTAGTTTTGTTGGTTGTTTCCTTTGCTGTGCAGAAGCTTTTTATCTTCATAAGGTCCCAGGAATTCACTTTTGCTTTTAATTCCCTTGCCTTTGGGGATGTGTCGAGTAAGAGATTGCTACGGCTGAGGTCAGAGAGGTCTTTTCCTGCTTTCTCCTCTAAGGTTTTGATGGTTTCCTGTCTCACATTCAGGTCCTTTATCCATTTTGAGTTTATTTTTGTGAATGGTGTGAGAAAGTGGTCTAGTTTCAACCTTCTGCATGTTGCTGTCCACTTCTCCCAGCACCATTTGTTAAAGAGACTGTCTTTTTTCCATTGGATGTTCTTTCCTGCTTTGTCAAAGATTAGTTGGCCATACGTTTGCGGGTCTAGTTCTGGGGTTTCTATTCTATTCCATTGGTCTATGTGTCTGTTTTTGTGCCAATACCATGCTGTCTTGATGATGACAGCTTTGTAGTAGAGGCTAAAGTCTGGGATTGTGATGCCTCCTGCTTTGGTCTTCTTCTTCAAAATTACTTTGGCTATTCGGGGCCTTTTGTGGTTCCATATGAATTTTAGGATTGCTTGTTCTAGTTTCGAGAAGAATGCTGGTGCAATTTTGATTGGGATTGCATTGAATGTGTAGATAGCTTTGGGTAGTATTGACATTTTGACAATATTTATTCTTCCAATCCATGAGCAGGGAATGTCTTTCCATTTCTTTAAATCTTCTTCAATTACCTTCATAAGCTTTCTATAGTTTTCAGCATACAGATCCTTTACATCTTTGGTTAGATTTATTCCTAGGTATTTTATGCTTCTTGGTGCAATTGTGAATGGGATCAGTTTCTTTATTTGTCTTTCTGTTGCTTCATTGTTAGTGTATAAGAATGCAACTGATTTCTGTACATTGATTTTTGTATCCTGCAACTTTGCTGAATTCATGTATCAGTTCTAGCAGACTTTTGGTGGAGTCTATCGGATTTTCCATGTATAATATCATGTCATCTGCAAAAAGCGAAAGCTTGACTTCATCTTTGCCAATTTTGATGCCTTTGATTTCCTTTTGTTGTCTGATTGCTGATGCTAGAACTTCCAGCACTATGTTAAACAACAGTGGTGAGAGTGGGCATCCCTGTCGTGTTCCTGATCTCAGGGAAAAAGCTCTCAGTTTTTCCCCGTTGAGGATGATGTTAGCTGTGGGCTTTTCATAAATGGCTTTTATGATCTTTAAGTATGTTCCTTCTATCCCGACTTTCTCAAGGGTTTTTATTAAGAAAGGGTGCTGGATTTTGTCAAAGGCCTTTTCTGCATCGATTGACAGGATCATATGGTTCTTCTCTTTTTTTTTGTTAATGTGATGTATCACGTTGATTGATTTGCGAATGTTGAACCAGCCCTGCATCCCAGGAATGAATCCCACTTGATCATGGTGAATAATTCTTTTTATATGCCATTGAATTCGATTTGCTAGTATCTTATTGAGAATTTTTGCATCCATATTCATCAGGGATATTGGCCTGTAGTTCTCTTTTTTTACTGGGTCTCTGTCTGGTTTAGGAATCAAAGTAATACTGGCTTCATAGAATGAGTCTGGAAGTTTTCCTTCCCTTTCTATTTCTTGGAATAGCTTGAGAAGGATAGGTATTATCTCTGCTTTAAACGTCTGGTAGAACTCCCCTGGGAAGCCATCTGGTCCTGGACTCTTATTTGTTGGGAGATTTTTGATAACCGATTCAATTTCTTCGCTGGTGATGGGTCTGTTCAAGCTTTCTATTTCCTCCTGATTGAGTTTTGGAAGAGTGTGGGTGTTCAGGAATTTGTCCATTTCTTCCAGGTTGTCCAACTTGTTGGCATATAATTTTTCATAGTATTCCCTGATAATTGTTTGTATCTCTGAGGGATTGGTTGTAATCATTCCATTTTCATTCATGATTTTATCTATTTGGGTCATCTCCCTTTTCTTTTTGAGAAGCCTGGCTAGAGGTTTGTCAATTTTGTTTATTTTTTCAAAAAACCAACTCTTGGTTTCGTTGATCTACTCTACAGTTTTTTTAGATTCTATATTGTTTATTTCTGCTCTGATCTTTATTATTTCTCTTCTTCTGCTGGGTTTAGGCTGCCTTTGCTGTTCTGCTTCTAGTTCCTTTAGGTGTGCTGTTAGATTTTGTATTTGGGATTTTTCTTGTTTCTTGAGATAGGCCTGGATTGCAATGTATTTTCCTCTCAGGACTGCCTTCGCTGCGTCCCAAAGCGTTTGGATTGTTGTATTTTCATTTTCGTTTGTCTCCATATATTTTTTAATTTCTTCTCTAATTGCCTGGTTGACCCACTCATTCGTTAGTAGGGTGTTCTTTAACCTCCATGCTTTTGGAGGTTTTCCAGACTTTTTTCTGTGGTTGATTTCAAGCTTCATAGCATTGTGGTCTGAAAGTATGCATGGTATGATGTCAATTCTTGTATACTTATGAAGGGCTGCTTTGTGACCCAGTATGTGATCTATCTTGGAGAATGTTCCATGTGCACTCAAGAAGAAAGTATATTCCGTTGTTTTGGGATGCAGAGTTCTAAATATATCTGTCAAGTCCATCTGATCCAATGTCTCATTCAGGGCCCTTGTTTCTTTATTGACCGTGTGTCTAGATGATCTATCCATTTCTGTAAGTGGGGTGTTAAAGTCCCCTGCAATTACCACATTCTTATCAATAAGGTTACTTATGTTTATGAGTAATTGTTTTATATATTTGGGTGCTCCGGTATTCAGCGCATAGACATTTATAATTGTTAGCTCTTCCTGATGGATAGACCCTGTCACTATTATATAATGTCCTTCTTCATCTCTTGTTACAGCCTTTAATTTAAAGTCTAGTTTGTCTGATAGAAGTATGGCTACTCCAGCTTTCTTTTGGCTTCCAGTAGCATGATAAATACTTCTCCATCCCCTCACTCTCAATCTAAAGGTGTCCTCAGGTCTAAAATGAGTCTCTTGTAGACAGCAAATAGATGGGTCTTGTTTTTTTATCCATTCTGATACCCTATGTCTTTTGGTTGGCGCATTTAATCCATTTACATTCAGTGTTATTATAGAAAGATATGGGTTTAGAGTCATTGTGATGTCTGTATGTTTTATGCTTGTAGTGATGTCTCTGGTACTTTGTCTCACAGGGTCCCCCTTAGGATCTCTTGTAGGGCTGGTTTAGTGGTGACAAATTCCTTCAGTTTTTGTTTGTTTGGGAAGACCTTTATCTCTCCTTCTATTCTAAATGACAGACTTGCTGGATAAAGGATTCTCAGCTGCATATTTTTTCTGTCTAGCACACTGAAAATCTCGTGCCAATTCTTTCTGGCCTGCCAAGTTTCAAAAGAGAGATCAGTCACGAGTCTTATAGGTCTCCCTTTATATGTGAGGGCACGTTTACCCCTTGCTGCTTTCAGAATTTTCTCTTTATCCTTGTATTTTGCCAGTTTCACTATGATATGTCGTGCAGAAGATCGATTCAAGTTACGTCTGAAGGGAGTTCTCTGTGCCTCTTGGATTTCAATGCCTTTTTCCTTCCCCAGTTCAGGGAAGTTCTCAGCTATTATTTCTTCAAGTACCCCTTCAGCACCTTTCCCTCTCTCTTCCTCCTCTGGGATACCAATTATGCGTAGATTATTTCTTTTTAGTGTATCACTTAGTTCTCTAATTTTCCCCTCATACTCCTGGATTTTTTTATCTCTCTTTTTCTCAGCTTCCTCTTTTTCCATAACTTTATCTTCTAGTTCACCTATTCTCTCCTCTGCCTCTTCAATCCGAGCCGTGGTGGTTTCCATTTTGTTATGCATTTCGTTTAAAGCGTTTTTCAGCTCCTCGTGACTGTTCCTTAGTACCTTGATCTCTGTAGCAAGAGATTCTCTGCTGTCAGCTATACTGTTTTCAAGCCCAGCGATTAATTTTATGACTATTATTCTAAATTCACTTTCTGTTATATTATTTAAATCCTTTTTGATCAGCTCATTAGCTGTTGTTATTTCCTGGAGATTCTTCTGAGGGGAATTCTTCCGCTTGGTCATTTTGGATAGTCCCTGGCGTGGTGAGGACCTGCAGGGCACTTCCCCTGTGTTGTGGTGTATAACTGGAGTTGGTGGGCGGAGCCGCAGTCAGACCTGATGTCTCCCCCCAGCCCACCGCTGTGTCCACAGTCAGACTGGTGTGTGCCTTCTCTTCCCCTCTCCTAGGGGTGGGATTCACTGTGGGGTGGGGTGGCCTGTCTGGGCTATTTGCACACTGCCAGGCTTGTGATGCTGGGGATCTGGCGTCTTAGCTGGGGTGGGTAGGCAAGGTGCACAGGGGCAGGAGGGGCAGGCTTAGCTTGCTTCTCCTTAGGTGATCCACTTCAGGAGGGGCCCTGTGGCAGCAGGAGGGAGTCAGATCCGCTGCCGGAGGTTTGGCTCCGCAGAAGCGCAGAGTTGGGTGTTTGCGAGGAGCGAGCAAGTTCCCTGGCAGGAACTGGTTCTCTTTGGGATTTTGGCTGGGGGATGGGCGGGGGAGATGGCGCTGGCGAGCGCCTTTGTTCCCCACCAAACTGAGCTCTGTCGTCCGGGGGCTCAGCAGCTCTCCTTCCCTTTGTCCTCCAGCCTTCCCGCTTTCTGAGCAGAGCTGTTAACTTATGACCTCCCAGACGCTAAGTCGTGCTTGCTGTGGGAACACAGTCCGTCAGGCCCCTCCGCTTTTTGCAAGCCAGACTCGGGGGCTCTGCTTGGCCGGCGAGCCGCCCCTCCGCCCCGGCTCCCTCCCGCCAGTCCGTGGAGCGCGCACCGCCTCGCCGCCCTTCCTACCCTCTTCCGTGGGCCTCTCGTCTGCGCTTGGCCCTGGCGACTCCGTTCTGCTAATCCTCTGGCGGTTTTCTGGGTTATTTAGGCAGGTGTAGGAGGAATCTAAGTGATCAGCAGGACGCGCTGTGAGCCCAGCGTCCTCCTACGCCGCCATCTTCCCTCTCCTCAAGAGTCCAACTCTTGATTTTGGCTCAGGTCATGAGATCAAGCCTCACTTTAGGCTCTGCACTAGGCCTGGAACCTGCTTAAGATTCTCTCTCTCCCTCTCCCTCTGCCCACTCCCCACCTCCCCACCCCCTCACTCTCTTTATCTCTAAAAAAAAAAAAAAGATAGATGTAAAAAGGATAAGATGTAAAGTTATATCCAGAAAATGCCCAAATGCCCACAGGCACCAGGGCCAGTCTCATGGAGAGCAATACAGAGGTCTTTGGTGAAGATCTGTTCAGGAATGCCTCTGGGAATGTAATTTCTTAAGACTTTCAAAGACCTATAAATTCTTGTGTTGTCATATGTTATATTCTGCTTTTCCAAATCAGCTTTCCTCTAGGGATAGGCATACAATTAATGACATTCTAAAACTTAAAATGTGTGTTTGTTTTTGTAAGAATTTCAAATTACTTCATGTTTTTCTTTTCTTTTCTTTTCTTTTTTTTTTTTGTAGTCTGAAGGTCCATTTCTTTTTGTTTTTTTTTTTTTAATTTTTTGTTTTCAACGTTTATTTATTTTTGGGACAGAGAGAGACAGAGCATGAATGGGGGAGGGGCAGAGAGAGAGGGAGACACAGAATCGGAAACAGGCTCCAGGCTCTGAGCCATCAGCCCAAAGCCTGACGCGGGGCTCGAACTCACAGATCGCGAGATCGTGACCTGGCTGAAGTCAGACACTTAACCGACTGCGCCACCCAGGCGCCCCTGAAGGTCCATTTCTTACATCCCTGATGGTTAATGAATACTTAAACTCCACCCCCCTCCCCTTGCAGATGTATAAAATGTTCTAAGACATGCTGAGATTCTCAAGATAATTTTGGAGAATTGACCTACACATGTTTGCGTGACTGGTGTATAAATCTCTGCCTTTTTCTTTCAGCTTTAGACACTGGAGAAGAATCAGTAGAGTGAGTACCTCAGGAGGGGGCTCTCCTGATTTGGTCTAAAACTAATCTTACAGCTCCTGAGATCTAATGATCAGTGAATTAACCATGCCGCTTCCTTTGGAGAGGCTCCACCATCTGCTTCAAGGTGGTTCTATGCTATTTAAGTTTATTCCATTTAATTTCATTCTTACACTGTATTTTCTGTGGCAGCACAAGATAATTGGATTACTATAAAAATAATGTAGCTAACTTTAGTCTTATTGTACATTATTCGCTGGCAGAATTCCACGGGTGAACAAGAATAGGTGAGTCGAAGTTAAGGAAATCTTCAAGTTTCAGCAAAATGTATTGAGTCCTTTTCTGGTGCTTTTATATATTTCCCCCATATTCTTATGAAGGAATAGCCCAGCTTTTATGACTGCATATCCCAATGATGAGTTATTTTCTAACTTTCAAAAATTTTGCTACCCTAAAATGGACTAGATTTGTTTGATTGAATTAAGTTAGCTTTATAGCGGGCCATATTCTGGTATCATTAGGAGGAAATATGAACTTACAGTGGAAACTACTTTGAGAGCAATAATTCTTGTTGTTTTAATAGCACAGTCAAAATGCAGCATTTTTATGCAATACGACCAAACTAATAAAGTAATAATCTGACTGGATTTTTAGAGTACAGGAAAATTGCATGCTAATGGTTAGCATTAAGAAATGACCAAAGACCAGAAGCTTTAATGTTGATGGATTCCAATTTACCAACTTTATCTTTAATGGATTGTGTTTTTTGGGTCATTCAGATTTATATATTACATACTTTTCTATACTTTGATAAAAAGTTTTAAACACCGAAAAAAGAAATGACTAAAGACAACTAATTGTTTAGAGTAATTTTGTTTCTTTTTACTAAAAGATTGCTCCAAACTGAAATTTATCATGGTCATCCTCATTAACATATAGTGATAGTTTCAGGTTTCTTGTTTCCTTGTTAGACTGGTTATATATGTATGCATGGCAATTTCAGAAACTCCTCACTCAAAAAAAGAGAAAAAGTATAAGGAAGATAATGTGTAGTTTTGAACCACGTATGACCCTGGCGTATTTCATATTATTTTTTATTCCTCATTATATTTTTGCCTTATGTAATAGTTTATCGATTCTATAAATGTGGGCCGTGAAGCTTTAAGAGGTTAGCAATAACTTCAATGTTCATAAATGACATGGAAGGGGAGAAAGTGAATTCTGCTTATGAGTTCTTATTAAAAGTTATTGGTCTATAAGAAAGGAAGACATTAATAAAGTTAGTAAGAAAAATGTTTGCATAGTGTCCTTACTCAAATGGGGTGATCGAGTTCTCACAGAACAAGGGCCAGATTACCCAGATTTTAAACTCTACGCTTCAATTCTAAATAACTATATTTAAAGTGAAATAAGGCAAATATAAGGGCATATTTCACTTCATATTGTAGACATATTTAGGTAATTGGTTTTCTTTTTACATTCAAATTATTACTGTATAGAAGCACAATTTGAATCAAAACAGTTCACCATTCAGTAATTATACTTCTCCATGTTTCTACATCTTTCTTGTTCTGTGATTCCAACCACCTTTAGAAGGAGTGCATAATATTTCTTCCTCTCATCACTTATGATTTCAATTATTTGACAAATTGGAAGATGTGGTCAAGAATCTACTGCATGTTTCAACGACAATAATCCTCTCACTGGGCTGCATCCATATGTCCCTTTTACTTCAACTAATAGCAGTGATTATAATAGCACGTTCCCCAGATTTCAGGATCAGAGTTTATGAGCTTGTGGATGAAACATCTGTGATAATCTAGAAAACAAGCCAAAATCCTATCTGAAGGAATACACATTTTGCTAAAAACGACCTAAAATTATTTCAAAATGATTTGGAATCAAGAAGGCTAGACCCCATGTTTATATCCCCCCAAATATTCACAAACATAGACTGGGTGATTGGTAATCTGTGACCTTGCATACTTTTTAAAATTGGGACGCGATTCAAAGTGTTTCCCCTCACTGCTGGCCTCTGGGACACCCCGTTGTCTTGCTCTGCTCACAAGCGTGGGATACAGCCCCCGACTGACTGGGAATCCAGATATCTGTCCTCCACAGAATATTACTTTCTGCTGTTAATAAATTACTTAGAATATCTTTTTTTTTTTTTTTTAATTTTTTTTCAACGTTTTTATTTATTTTTGGGACAGAGAGAGACAGAGCATGAATGGGGGAGGGGCAGAGAGAGAGGGAGACACAGAATCGGAAACAGGCTCCAGGCTCCGAGCCATCAGCCCAGAGCCTGACGCGGGGCTCGAACTCACGGACCGCGAGATCGTGACCTGGCTGAAGTCGGACGCTTAACCGACTGCGCCACCCAGGCGCCCCAAATTACTTAGAATATCTTGATCTGAGTCTCTTTTATTGAAAATCAGGGGTTTGGATACGTCAAGTGATATCCATTTTACGTTGTTGACCAACCGACTTATCTCACAATTAACTTTAAGTCAATTTGTTTTAGGCAAACATATCTATCTGTTAAGTACACAGCATGTCATCTCCTACATTAGGAATCAGCATTAACTATAATAAGGTAAGGAGAAAATTGATCAATAAATCATAAAATTATGAACCTCTACTTAAGAACAGGTCACTATTGAACACTATGAACTTGATAATTATTTTTGGTTTGTTAAGAACAATACAGAGGTTAGGAAGCCTTGTAGCAATAATAAGTCATCGCAGGAAGAGACTGAGTTTTTTTCTTCTTGATGAAATGAGGTTGCATGGTAATTTAAAATAGAATTCGTTTCTCATAGTATAGACCATTTTAAATGCTACACCAATTACCCACTCACCATCTAAACTGATCTTAAGGACAAAAGTTTGAATTTGTGTGTCATGGGATTTGATGGCTTCTAAATAGTTTTGCTTACAGTAGCATTTGGTGGTTTTTTAAAAATGTTGATTTATTTTTGAGAGAAAGAGAGAATGACAGAGCGAGCAGGGGAGGGGAAGAGAGAGGGGGGACAGAGGATCTGAAGTGGGCTCTACCCTGACAGCAGAGAGCCAGACCCCGAGTTCACACTCGTGAACCGTGAGATCGTGTCCTGAGCCCAAGTCAGACACTTAACCAACTGAGCCACCCAGGTGCCCCTATAGTCTCTGTTTTTTTAATAGTCACCCAGAGTGCCAAGATAAGGTGGCTACATCGGGTCAGACAAAGGTGGAAAGTGTGGAATAGTGTTTGCATCTCATGGAGTGTCAGTTCAGTCCTCAGCACTGGAGAAAACGGCTCCCGGAGCGCATTCTCTCTATCCTACACACTATTTCCCTCTACATAAATAATATCTCAAGGTTGTCCAAAAGATGCAAATTGGTGAATCTTTGATCCATTCATTAATACAACATCTAGTTGCTGAGTGCTGAAACAAATCTCTCTTGGGGCTACCTTCTGTATCATCTCCTTTTGTTGAATTTTATCGCCGAGAGTGAAAATCTTAGGAAAAGTCATGAAATATGAACAATGTACGTATGCTTGGGCAATTTCTTTTTACCTTTCATGTATCACTTGCCATCACAAATTTAGATTAATTTTAACCATTTTTTAAATTTTAACTTGTAAACTGTAAGTTGGATAAATGAATAAATTGGCTTTATTTCTTACAACTTTAATCCATTGTCAGTCTATTTGCTGCTTAGTGTTCAACCATTCTTTGCTTTTAATGTACCTAAAACTATTTTAGTATAAGGTGTGCAACTGGTATGTTTATTAACAGGACAAGGAAGTTCATCCTTTAAACAAATTAAACAATTCAAGCTGATGTATTTCTTTCCTTTTTTTTCAAGCTTTTTATCAAATTCTAATTAGTTGACACACAGTGTAATGTTAGTTGCAGGAGTAGAAGGTAGCAATTCAACATTTACATACAACACCCTGTGCTCATCACAGCAAGTGCCGTCCTTAATCCCCATATGTGGAATTTAAGAAACAAAACAGATGAACACAGGGGAGGAAAAAGAGAAAACCAAGAAGCAGACTCTTAACTATAGAGAACAAACTGACATATTTTTGATAAATTTTTATTCCCAAGGATACTCCGAAATCAAACAGGAAATTTGTCCAGATCATTCTGAAAAAAAAAAAAAAAAAAAAAAAAGTTGACTCTATGGATAAAAGCATGCATTTTAAAATGTGCACAATTTTGGGGGCGCCTGGGTGGCACATCCGGTTAAGCGTCCGACTTCAGCCAGGTCACGATCTCGCGGGCCAGGAGTTCGAGCCCCGCGTAGGGTCTGGGCTGATGGCTCAGAGCCTGGAGCCTGTTTCCGATTCTGTGTCTCCCTCTCTCTCTGCCCCTCCCCCGTTCATGCTCTGTCTCTCTCTGTCCCAAAAATAAATAAATGTTGAAAAAAAAAATTAAAAAAAAATAAAATAAAATGTGCACAATTTTTTTAAAGGACGTAAATTATACTCTTTTTGTTATCTAATTTACAAAATTAACAATAGCTAATTTTTTAACATCAAACTAACATTTAAATGTTCCATAATCATTATTGTTAATGTTGAAAAGTTAACATCATTTTCCCCATTATACAATTATTTACAATAGATTTCTAAAATGAGAGAAATAGGGGTGCCTCGGTGGCTCAGTCAGTTATCGTCTGGCTTTCGCTCAGGTCATGATCTCACAGTTTGTGAGTTCAAGCCCCACGTTGGGCTCTGTGCGGACAGCTCAGAGCCTGGAGCCTGCTTCGGATTCTGTGTCTCCCTCTCTGTCTCTCTGCCCCTCCCTTGCTTGTGTTCTCATCCTCTCTCTCTCAGAAATATTAAATGAATAAACTTAAACTAAACTAAACTAAACTAGACTAGACTAAAATAAAAGAAAAAGAAGTGTAAATCTATGTATCAGGAAAAATTAATTTTACTCATTCAATGGCGCCGATTTACTTTTTTAGTGAATTTTAATTATTGTTGCCATGCTGCTAATTTTTTTAATAAAGATTCATGTTTTCTTTCTTTTCAGGTATTTAACCCATTCGTCTATAATATACGCGAGTCTGAAACAGATGGAGAGTCAGAGGAATGTCTCAGAATTCATTCTTTTGGGACTTTCATATGACCATCGCACACAAATATTTTGCTTTGTGTTCTTCTTATTCTGTTATGCTGCTCTCTTGGTAGGAAACCTTCTGATCCTTATCTCTATTCGATGCAGCCCTCTTTTCCACCAACCAATGTACTATTTCCTCAGCCACTTATCCTGTATGGACATCTGCTTCACCTCTAGCATTACACCCAAATTCATTGCTGACCTCCTAGTGGGAAGAAAAGCCATCTCCTATGGTAACTGTATGTTACAGGTCTTTACCATGCACTTCTTCGGAATGACTGAAGTCTTAATCCTCACCGTCATGGCCTTTGATCGCTACGCTGCCATCTGCAAACCTCTCCACTACCTGCTTGTCATGAACAGAGCAAGGTGCAATCTCCTCGTCTTAGCTGCTTGGGCTGGTGGGGCCGCGCACTCCTTTCCTCAATTTTTTCTGGTAATCAGGTTGCCCTTCTGTGGTCCTAATGAGATTGACCACTATTTTTGTGACATTTTTCCTTTGCTAAAAGTTGCCTGTGCTGACACCTATGTCACCGGTGTCCTTTTGGTTGCCAATTCAGGAATGGTTACCTTAGTGGCATTTGTGGTCTTGTTTTTTTCTTATGTCATTATATTATTCACTTTAAGAAATCATTCAGCCAAAGGAAGGCGCAAAGCCCTCTCTACCTGTGGGTCGCATATCACTGTGATAGTTTTATTTTTTGGGCCTTCGGTCTTTGCCTACCTTCGGCCTCCAACCACTTTCCCTGAGGATAAGGTATTTGCTCTGTTTTACACCATCATCGCTCCGATGTTCAACCCCTTCATCTACACTCTGAGGAACTCAGAGATGAAAAACGCCATGAGAAATGTCTGGAATCAAACATTGGAACTCAATATCTTTTATACAAAACAGAGGGACAGCTAGGTACGGATAGGGGAGAGAGGAAACCATCTCACAGAGTAATTTTCCATTGGTTACATTTTATGAGTGACAGAAATAGGACGTGGAGTTTCATAGTGACTAAAAAGAAATAGTAAGTCATCCATACAAAATATAAGCTTAAAACTTAGTTCATCTTGCGGGTTTTGAGATGTTATTAACAGGTTGATATGCACAAAATCAGTTATATGCATAGTTAAGACAATGTTATAGGAGCCGAGAATTGTGATGTGAAAAAGAAAATTGGAGTTATCTTGCGTTAGAAAATGCAGGTTTGGTGGCCAGACCACATGATGAGCCATTCTGTATGGCAAAGAGACGGTTAAAGTCCATGATTTTAAGACCAAATTTTGGTTTATGATAGGATCGTCACCTAAATGAACTCCAGAGGCATTTAGAAATTAATTACATAGCAAGAAGTGGGCATAATGAAATATGATTTAAAGTGATTCTGTGGTTTTAACTCTGGACTTCACATTGGAAATAAAAATAAACTAGTAAAGGGCCACCTGAGTGGTGCAGTCAGTTTGGTGTCTGACTCTTGGTCTCAGCTCTTGTTGTGGTCTTGCCGTTTATGGGTTTGGGCCCCGTGTTGAGCTCTGGGCTGGTGGTGTGGAGCCTGCTGGGGATTCTGTCTCTCCTCTCTGCCCCCCCCTCAACCCACCCCGCCACTGTGCTCACTCTCTCTCTTTCTCTCTCTCAAAATAAATAAATACACTTAAATTTTTTTTTAATGATAAGAAATAAACTAGTAAACATAGAGTGAAATCAATTACTCAAGATACTAAAAACACACTCACTGATTTTCTACATATTGGTCCATTAAAAAAATCCATACAGGAACTGAATCATAAAATGCCAGAAATTAGGAGGACGGACACTGTTTATAAGATCCAGAGTCTTTCTTATTTACACAAGAAGTGAGTTCAAACAAACAAACTTCAATCAAAAAACCCTCTGATACAAATCATGGAAATGAGTGGAAATGGCAGATCATCTTTGAAACGAACATGAGGATTCTCTAGCAAAACCTGAAACAAATTTGATGAAATGTGTTCATTTGTATCTCTAATAAGATGCAAAAATAAATGCTTTCTTTGAAAACAGGAAATATCACAAAACGGAAGAGATTGTGTAACCAGATTATATGAACAGAATGACAATGAAAATACACGAATAGTTTTAGCCTATGTAAATGCAATACTAAAATTACAATGATTATAAAGGCCTTATATACAGAAGGATAGAAAAGTGGAAAAGTTTATGAGGAAGATGTAATTCAATAGAGTTTTTATAACAGAGAAATTGGACAGATAATCAGTTTGTCAAGTTACTAATAAAACAAAAATATTGCCAGATTGAAAAGTTCAAGCTTTACCCTTTATTTAATGTGTTGCTTTTAACCAAATTTACTCAACTTACCTTTCGGGGGTCCTAACCAGGTAGATCACCACATCTGTGATGTGAAGCCCCTTTTGAAACAGGTATGCAAAGATATTTGTGTGGTTAGTGTCTACGCGATTGTTAATTCTGGGATGTTGGTGGCAGACATATTGTTGCCCTGCTGGCTTCTTACCTACTCGTGTGCTTTAACCTTAAGACCCGCTCCTCTTCAGGGTACTGCAAAGCTCCACCTGCAACTCTCACATAACGGTGGTAGTTTTGTCCTTTGCCCCCTGTGTCTATCCTTATGTTCTACATGTGGGGTTTTACACAGTGATTGCCTCCATGCTGAATCGTCTCATCTCTACCCTGAGAAACATGGAGATGAAAACCAGCATGCGGAAGGCGTGGTCTAAAATGGCCCATTCAGAATTCATGTACATGAGTGATATTCATCGTGCTTTTGATCCTGTGTAGCAAAGGCATTTAACATTTGAGGTGATGTAGAAAGTACATAAGCTTTGCCTGGACACTTGGGCTAAATTACCCATGACTGCTGTCACATGAGTCAAAGAAACAAGTTACTGGGAATCAGATTACAATCTGCACCTTGAAAGATCCAGCTGGTTCCACGTGTGCCCACTTGCATGTGAGGAAGCTAAAAATGTCCTGAAGCATCTCTCTGATCCTATGACTCCCCTCTCCAAAAGTTTGTAAGAAATCCCATTTTCCTTGGAATGAAATCCAACCTTCCTGCTTGTTAGAAATCTTCCATAAGTTATCTGAGTCTAATTTGCCGATCTCAGAAATCACTACGTTGGTAGAAAGTGTGGTATTACAATGATAGGCTTTAGGGTCAGGGAGAGCTGGGTGATTCCTGACAGCTTTTATCTCTGGGTCTTGACATTGTGCTCTAATTATATTAGTCTCTCTTTTAAAAAGATATTGTACTTCGCAAAGATGTAATATTACTTTGGCTAACATGTGTGAAGTTTTAGCATGGCACATGGCTACCAGAACCTCATGTGAGTTATTTTTCTTTTGTTTGCTTTTCTCTCTGTGTGTCCCTAAGCTCAGAAGCTTTCATCCAGGTACACTGGGTCCACGTCCATTCTCCAAACATATTCTAGAACCTATCAGCTCTGTGGCTTTACTTCAGCCATTCTTCTGCTTGGGATTCCTCACCCTCAGGCTCGAGGGTCCATGTCTTACATGTAATTCACACTCGTGGTGTCATGTCATTCAGGAAGACTAGATGTATGAATGCAATATGAATGTTATATGAAATGTAAAGGTATAAGACATGTGGAGTAACACGTAGAAGATCTCTGTGACCTTGAATTGGAGACGCAAATTTTCTAAACGTGTGGAGCAAAAGTGTCTGTAAAAAAAGATGATTTGTGCTTCATCAATATTAAGACTATGCAGGAGAACTACTATATAAAGAAAGATGAACTAAATAGTGGCAGATGTAAATGCAATTAGTAGCTGTGTCTGAAGGTGTGTACAGGGCAAGGTTAGAGATACGACTGGCTATCTCCTGCTGTAGATTGCTACAGGCTAGCTCTTGAGAACAGCTCGGTCAACACTGGGCATAACGTTGAGGTGGACTAGTTGGAAATCACTGGGCCCTGATGTCCTTGATGCCAAAGTTGTAGAATCTTTCATTTACTCAGGGTTCTTAACCTTTTAAAGCCTGGAAGCAAGCACTAAACTTAGAACAACACGTTTTCTTGCTTCAGATCTTTCCTGGCTAGTTGAGCTAGTTACTTAACCTCCAGGACCCTCCGTGTTTTTATCTACCAGTAAAGCTAATAATACTTGTGTCAAAATATGTGTTATTATAAGCATTGAATAATATGATGAACCCGATCTGCCCAATCATCTCTCAGTGTATTTTTGCTACTGTTTGGCTAAGTTGTTTGATCTGAAACAGATTAAACATTATAAAATTTGATTTTCTGACATTTTTTGTGTGAGAAAACTTTACATGAATGGTAGAGAGAGACTGTCTGGTTTCAGTGCCTGCAGATGAGACTGAGTCTGAATGACTTGTGAAGAGTCAGTGAGCACAGAAAGAACCGGATGTTAAACACAATAAAAGCTCTGTGGTTCTTTGCTCCCTTCCTCTGATTTTTCCATATCATGTTTGTTTTTCCTCCTTGCCAAGTTATGAGGAAGAGATGTTTACTCTTATCTTTTCTTTTGTCTTCCATTTTTCAACATGTATGTTATCAATGGTAACCTCATACCAAGTATGATATCACAAGTCATTGATTTTATTTATCTATCTGCTCCGCACACCAAGGATCTTGATGATCCCGCAAAAGGACTGTAAGCGGCCATCTTTGATTCTCCTTGTCCTACCTCATCTCAGATTTTCCAGAAAGGGAACCTGACCCTATTACAGCTTAAAATTTCCCTCCTATTCCTCAGAAATTTGGAAGAACACAGGGCAGCCAGGGTTTCACGAATTGCTTTGACTGTAGCCTTTTTGGGCCTGTGGGGGAAACGGGCCAAATTGTTTTCCAAAGAGGCAAATATGGAAAGTTCATACCCAAGAGCACCAAGCACATTACTATCGACGGTGGCTTTGGCAGCACTTGGGCTAAGATGTGTCTAGAAATGCCTTTGGGAATATAATTACACAGAGCTTTCAAAGACCTATTAATTCTTGGCACGTCAGTTTGTATTCTGTTCCTCTGAACCAAACTGTCCTCGGGTGTAGACATAAAATAAATGCACGATTCCTGGGACCTAAATACTTGTGTTAGCTTTTGCAGGAATATAAAAATACATGTTGCTTATTTTTTCTTCTGAGCTCTTACTAAGAAGTTAAATCAGCCTTCAATATTCCTGCTTTTCTGGGGGCTGAAGATCCACTTCTTCATCACTTCGTCTTAGTGAATATTTGAAGTCCGCTTCCCTGGTAAACTGTAGAGGGTTTGAGACATGTTGAAATTTTCCAGATATTTGCAGAGAATTAACCTGAACGTGTTCAAATTATGGGTTTGTAAACTCTCTGCAACGTATTCCAGATTTCGGTGCTAGAGACGAACTGGCAGAGTGAGTGTCCGAGGACGGAATGCTTCCTGATGCATGCCCAAGCTAACCCGACAGCCACTCGATCTCATGGTTAGTGAATTACCCTTGTCACCTTGGTTTGGGAAGGGTCCCACAACACATGTGCTAGGCTAATTGTGTGTGCGTATGTGTGTGTGAGACAGAGAGAGAGAGAGAGAGAGAGAGAGAGAGAGTTTTTAAGTATTTTGTTTATTTCTTTCGTTTTTTGAGAAAGAGGGAGTGGGGGCATTGGAGAGGCAGAGAGAGAGGGAGAATCTCAAGCTGACAGCACAGAGCCCAACGCGGGGCTCGAACTCACGACACTGAGATCATGACCTGAGCTGAAATCAAGAGTCAGACACTTAACTGACTGAGCCACCCAGGTGCCCCGATTATGTGTACTTTGTATTTATTCTATATAATTTCATTTGAGGTCTATAACTTCTTTTGCAGCATAGGATAATTAGATTACGATAACAATGTTTTGGCATCCTTTAGTTTCAATTGCGCATTACCTACAAGCAAAATTCCCTTTCTGGGGAACAGGAGTAGAGCTAGATAAAGCATTTTCAAGTGGGCGGTGAATTTCATCGTGTCCCCAACTCTTGTTTAATGGCATCCTTCATATTACTATTAAGAAACAGACCAGCTTATACTTGAATATGTACAATAACAAATTGTTTTCTTTTATTTCAAAACATCTGCCCTCCTAAAATAGTTTTATCTGAGTCAAGTATGGTGAGTTTATCTACATTCTGTTACACTAAGAGAAGATTTGAACGTATGATAGTAACTTGTAGTTACGTATAAGACCTTCTATTCCTTTATGGACAGCATGATCCAAAAAGTACACATAATTTGGATTCAATAATACCAAAAAATAAAGTAATCATTTGCGTACACTTTGTAGACAAACATGCTAATTGTAACATGCTAATAATGTAACAAACAAATTGTTGTTTACCTGATCATACTTGTCAAATCCATGTTATGTATCTTCTTCTTTATTTCCTCAGTTTTTCTGCTGGTTGAATGTGTGTGTATGACAAACTGTGGTTCTAACCTAATCGCTCGGAGAGGAAAACAGTGAGAGAAAAATGTTTTGAACCACACGTGTCTTGGGCTATTTCATATCACCTCATGTATTCCTCATCAGAATTCTGAATTTTGTAATGATACGTCAGTTGTAAAATGACTGTGATGATGCTTAAAGAGATTAAAGAATTCACTCAAGGATTGCCCTGGTCAGTTTGAGATTCCAACTCTTTCTATGTTGCTACTGTTTCGGCCACTTGTTCAGTGGTTGCCTGAAGTCCTTTATTGACCCATTGTGATTTCAGTTTTCCCATAAGAGGGTTCCTTAGTATCGCTATATTGTTTGATGATAGTAATTCTCCTCAACTGATTTTTTCCCCTCTTCGCTTTCACCCCTGCTAACAGCATTGATCATACAGCATGGGCAGGGTTGTGAGCTATTATAGACTAAATTCCAATAATGATCTAGAAAACACGCAGGCATTTTTTTTTAGTTTATTTATTTATTTAGAGAGCCTGCACAAGTAGAGGAGGGAGAGAGAGAGAGAGGGAGAGAGAGAGAGAAAGAGAGAATCTGAAGCAAGCTCCAGGTTCCCAGCTGTCAGCACAGAGCCTGATGTGGGGCTCGAACTCACAAACCATGAGATCACGACCTGAGCTGAAGTCAGACACTTAACTGACTGAGCCACTCAGGTGCCCCAGAAAACAAGGAGGAATCTTGACGAGGAATTTGCATTTTTGTAAGGCTGAAGGCAAAGAATTTCAAATGCTTTAGAATCAGAGGATTCTAGAATACATATCTATCTTAAATATTCCCTATCTCTTTACTTACAGAAATACTTGAAAGACACATGGGGTATCTGTGAACCCATCATATTGCATATTTTTTTCTACTCCGATGAGGAATCAAAACAGTCTTTTCACTGCTGCCCTTCATGGCATCTGTCAGCACTCTGCCTTGGAACATAGCCCCAGATTGAGGAAGAAACAGGATTTCTGCCTCTTAACATTCATAGTGTATTACTTTTCAAACCTGAGAAATTACTCAGATTCTCTCGATATGTTTCTTCTATCTAGAATCAGAGATTTGAATCGGTCAAGTGATTTCCACATGTATATTGCTCACAGTCTACTGAAATAATGGTTGCCTGTAAATCAGTTTGTTTTATATCAAGAAGTGTATCTGAAAATTAACATTCTTTCCACCTAGTATCAGAGGCAACAGGTAGAAGGTGGGCCAATGCCCCTCACACTCCTAAAACTTTTCAGTGCTCCTTAGTGACTGCTAACTTCCGGACACTGTCACAATAATTATTTTACTTTGTTAATATCAAGGGGGATGGAGAATCCTTGTTAGCGATTCTGAAAGCAAAGTAGGAACAAACCGAAAATTTATACTTTTAGGAATGCAGAATTTTGACTGGTAATTTAAAATAGAATGGATGTCTTACAGTACGGCCATTTTAAAAATGCCGTAACTGTCAACCGTTGGCCATCTAAAATCTTCTCAAAGACTATGAATAACATAGATATTAAATTTGTGAGTCCCTAGAGATGATAGTTTCTTTTTTTAATGTTTATTTATTTTTGAGAGAGTGACAGAGCATGAGCAGAGGAGGGGCAGAGAAAGAGGGAGACACAAAATCCGAAGCAGGCTCCAGGCTCTGAGCTGTCAGCACAGACCCTGATGTGGGGCTCGAACTCACTAACTGTGAGATCATGACCCCAGCCGAAGTCAGAAGCTTAACCGACTGAACCACCCAGGCACCCCGAGAGATGATGGTTTCTAAGTAATATTACAACAAAACCTTTTTCTGTGTGTGTGTGTTTTTTTTTTTTTAATATTAAATAGGCATCTGGGGGCCAGATAGAACTGTCACTCCAGATCCAGACTAAGGTGGAAGGTGTGCTAGCTTTTGTAAACCCACGAGAAGCACATATTTCCTCGTCAGTGGGTAAAATAGCTCTTGGAAATGCTTTCTCTCTATTCTACACTCGTTTTGCACTAACTAAAGAATGTTTAAGATACATATTAGATACAAAGATGCAAATTCCTGAATTTTTCATTAACATATACCACTGAGTGCTAATTCACCACAAAGTTTGTCTTCAAGTTGCTTTCTGTATTACCTCCTTTTATTGACATTTGATCTTCAGATTATAATTAAAACGTGAGATTTTTCATGTAAGTCATGGAATATTCATAATTCAAATATACTTGGATAATTTAACATGCTTATCTTTTCTTTAACAATTGCTATCACAAACTTCAATCTCTCTCTCTATATATATATCCATATGTATATACATATCACTATACATATATAGTATATGTAGTATATATATATATATATATATATATATATATATATATATATGGGAGGAGCAGAGAGAGAGAGACATGTAGAATCTGAAGCAGGCTCCAAGCTCTGAGCTGTCAGCACAGAGCCCGATGCAGGGCTCAAACTCATGAACTGTGAGGTTATGACCTGAGCTGAAGCCAGACACATAATTGACTGAGCCACCCAGGCGCCCCAAGAGAGACAGAATTTTAAGCAGGCTCCACACTCAGCATGGAGCCCGCTGTGGGGCTTGATCCCATGACCCTGGGATCATGACCTTAGTTGAAATCAAGAGTTGGGTGCTCAACCCACTGAGCCATGCGGATGATATGACAGTATGTATTTTTGAAATTGTATTTAACTCATAAAATATAAAAATGATAAATGAATAGATTTCCTGAGTATTTTTCACAATTCCAGTCATTAATTGACATCTTCCTTTTGCTGTATAGTGTTCAAACACTCTTTGTTTTTTAATGTAAGAGCAATTCCATTTGTTTAACATGACCCATTGACAATGTTTGGCCAAAAAACAATGTGTAGTATGCTTTACACAAATTAACGTTCAGGAGGTCAAACTGGATGTTTAAACAAATGTGAATCTCTTTGGGATTCATTTCCAGAAAATTAAGGAAATGTACTCAGATAATTTTTAAAGAAGGAAAGTTGATTTTATCCGTAAGTTACGAGAATTCAGAAATATGGGAGATTTTTTTTTGTTTTAGGTCATTGAGACTAAATAATATAATTAGCAGTTCTTTATCTAAATATATAATTAATGGTATTAATGCTTTATTTTCCAAAAACCATTTTAATATTTTAGACAACTGCTAGTGATATTGAGTAAAGTATATAATTATTCTCATTACAAAATTATTTCATGACACGTTTATAAAAGACAGCATTAAAAAGTTAGCCTAATTCAAGAAATCAATTGTTATCAACTCCATTTATGTCAGCATGTATTTTAATAAATTTTGTATTATTGTGTTCATACAGTTAATTCTCACCTCCAATTATGTTCTCGTTCTTTCAGAAACAGAAGTCCTTGTGAAAGCATACACCAAACTCAAATATATGAAAAGCCACAGAAACATGTCAGAATTCATTCTTCTGGGACTTTCCTACGACCAGAACATACAAGTATTTTGCTTTGTCCTCTTCTTAGTCTGTTACGTCGCCTTGTTGGCAGGAAACCTGCTGATTCTCGTCTCCATTCGATGCAGCCCTCTTTTTCACCAACCCATGTACTATTTCCTCAGCCACTTATCCTTAATAGACATCTGCTATACCTCTACTGTTACACCCAAGTTAATTGCTGACCTGCTGGTGGAAAGAAAAACCATTTCCTATAGTAACTGCATGTTACAGGTGTTTACAATGCACTTCTTTGGAGGCACCGAGATCTTCGTGCTTACCGCCATGGCCTTTGATCGCTATGCTGCCATCTGCAAACCTCTCCACTACGTGATTGTCATGAACAGGACAAGATGCAATCTGCTAGTCGTAGCTGCTTGGGCTGGTGGGGCCGTCCATGCCTTCCCTCTCTTTTCTACCGCGATTGGTTTGCCCTTCTGTGGTCCTAATGAAATTGATCACTACTTTTGTGATATTTTTCCTTTGCTAAAAGTTGCCTGCACCGACACCTACGTCACTGGTATCCTTGTGATTGCCTTTTCAGGTCTGGTCGCCTTAGTTACCTTTCTTGTCTTATTTGTTTCTTATGGTATTATCTTATTCACTTTAAGAAATCTCTCAGCTGAGGGAAGACGCAAAGCCCTCTCCACCTGTTGGTCTCATATCACTGTGGTCGTCTTATTTTTTGGACCAGTAATCTTTATCTACCTTAGGCCACCTACTACTTTTCCTGAGGACAAAATATTTGCTCTATTTTACACGATCATTGCTCCTATGTTCAATCCCTTAATCTACACTCTGAGAAACTCAGAGATGAAAACCATGATGAGGAAAGTTTGGTGTCACACATTATTTGCAAAGGAAACACACAACTAATGTGAAGAAGCTTATTGGCTACGCAACTTTGAGAAACTTTGTGAATGAAAAAGGTGGGGACTATCTCATAGATTTTGTAAACCATCACTCTTGTGAATGGAATGAATGAAAGCAATGGGACTAAAGTTTAAAGTAATCACTAAGCAACTATTAATTCTTGCAAGCCAAAATTAATTGGCAACTAAGTTAGTTTTATGGTGTATATGTAGGGTAACCTACGTGAAAAAAACAATTGGGTCAAAGCAAATAAACCAGTGGTATATTGATTAGTGAATTATAATGGAAAATATTTTAATGATAATTTTATTAAAACTTCAGAGGTAGAAGCCAGACCACACAATGACAGACATTCTTGGGTAGCTCAGAAGTTGAAATCCAAAAAAGAAGGTTATAATCTAAAATTAAATGAATTAACTTAAATTTCACGTACAACATGCGTATATACAGCCTCTAGTTCATGTAGAAATCAGTTGTGCAAACAAATAAATATTTAGAGTAGAATCTGCTTTTAAGTGGTTCCTGGGGGTCAGCTCTCCTCATGTCCCATTGAAATCAATAAGAAGTAGTGACGACAGAATGAGAGTCTAGAATTCAGAATGCTGAAACACACGTACTGGTATTCCACCTACTGGGCAGAGTTTAACAACATTTGCCATTAACTTCAGAAACTATATCTATTAAACTTTAAGTGTTGACTCACTGCTATTTGCCTAAAATTGGTAAGTACATGGTTGGTCACTGGATCCACAACTTAAGACTTTTCCTACTGAAATGACAGAGAGAGAGAGAATAGCAAAAGATAAATAAGATGTGATCTAACCACAAAGTACATGAAGAAACAAAATGCATTTTGGGTGCACACGGGTACTCACTGCAGGTTTATTCATAATCACTAGACGTTGGGAGCAACAACGATATCCTTAAGTAGGTGAATAAATCAACTATTGGAAATATGGAGAATGGAATATAATTCAGCACTAAAAACTGAGCTATTAAGATAAGAAGATATACGCAGGAAACATAAATGCATATTTCAAAGTGAAAGAAGCCAATGTAACGTGGCTATCTTTTGTTTGATTTCAACTACAGGTCTTCCTTGACTTACAACGGGGTAATGTCCCAATAAACCCATCATCTGTTGAAAAAATTTTAAGTCAAAAATGCATATAATACACCCAACCTACCAAACTTCATAGCTTGGCCTAGCCTACCTTAACTGTGGTCAGAACACTTACATTAGCCTACAGTAGGGGCAAAGTCATCAAATACAAGGCTTATTTATAATAAAGTATTGAATGTCTCATGTAACTTGTTGAATACTGTACTGAAAGCAGAAACCAGAATGATTGTACGGACACAGACCTGTTACAGGTGTGTTTATGGTTGACCCTCGCGATCGATTGGTTGACTGGGAGATGCAGTTCTCTGCCCCTGTCCAGCATCATGAGAAGATATCATAATTCACATCACTGGCCCAGGAAAAGATTCAAATTCAAAGTTCAAAGTACAGTTTCTACTGCATGTGTATCACTTTCGCACCATGGGAAATTTAGAAAAGTAGAAGTCCAACCATTGTAAGTGGGGACCACCTATACATGACATTCTGGGAAAGGCAAAACTATGGAAACGGCAAAAAGACCAGTCAGCGGATGCCAAGGATGAGGGAAGGGAGAGGGGTAAATAGGTAGGCCACAAAGGATCTTTAGGGTAGTGAAACTGTTCTGTATGTTACCTCATTTGGATATTGTCATTATACATGTCAAAAGCCACAGAATGTAAAACATCAAGGACGAACTCTAATGTAAACTGAATTTGGGGTGGGGGATAATGACGTGTCGATGTAAGTTCATTTACTTACAACAAATGTAACGCTTTGCAGGGAGAGATTCTCCCAGTAAGGGGGAGAATAGCGGCACTTTTATTAATTAAAAGTACCTTGTGGCACAATACCTAAACGAAGTCATCTTGTCACTAAATGAAGAAGAGTCTTCTGAAAAAGATTTTCTACTGCGACCAGATAAAGCTTTTCAACTTTAGTGTAAAGTCTTTTCCTCATGCTTAACAGTTTTACACTTAAGATTGCCTAAGAAACACAGCAATGATAACAGAGAAGGGACTGGATAGTGGAATTTTCGGAAAAGGAAGATAGTTACCGTACTGAAAGAGTTTTAGGTTGGGCAAGTGCGATGCGGGAGGTACAATCGTTTTGGGAGAACTGTGCAAAGAAACATAAAGAGCAGGCAAAAGTGATGAGGGAGATAAAATTAGAGTTTTTATAGCAAAGAGAAATTGGGTGAATTGCTATCACAGCAGCTACTAAGGGAAGAAAGAAAACATTGCAAGATTTGATGTTATCTCTTAAAAAGACATCACAAAAACATTTGTCAGTCGAAAGGTTGAGGGGGTATGTGCTTAAAATGACCAATTTCAAGGACACCTGGGTGGCTAGGTCACTTAAGCATCAGACCCTTGATTTTAGCACAGGCCATGAGTTCAGTCATGATCTCATGGTCCTGAGATTGAGCCCTGCATTGGGCTCTGTGCTGGGTCTGGAGACTGCTTAAGATTCTCTCCCTCTCCCTCTCCCAACAAAACAAAGCAAAACCAATTTCATTACTAGAAGAAAAATGATTTTCATGTTTAGAGTAGGTAGATCATTCAAATGAGCAGTATCATGTAATCAGCAATCAGATTCAGTCACAAGTTACCAGTAGACCACACCACAAGTCTTCTTTGTACTTCTGTGAAATCCTCACCTTCTGAAAGTAATCACTACCTTCACCTCTAACGTTGACTAAAATTACCTACTGTTTGATTCTGTAGAGAAAGAGCAGTGCATACTGTGCTCCTAAAGGTCTCTTTTCTCATTATCAAGTTTTTGAGATTCAGTCTTCATGCTTTATCTATATTCTGGTCGTTTTCATTAATTTATTGTCGCTCACTGCATGGACATGTGACAGCTGATCCATTCTCTTGTTGCTAGACATTGAGGCCATTTCTAATTTACGGATAGTATGAGTTGACCTGCTTTGAACATTTTGAAACATGTTTTGGTGACTCTCTATCATCTGCTGATATGTACTTTTTACAAAAGATACACCTAATCCCTAGGCCATGAAAAGATTGAAAATAAAAGCTGAAAATGTTAGAGTAGTCAAAATGCTGTTGGCATTTGAAGAAATTTTATATATGATATTATCATATTATACAAATATACACGTATATATATAAAACCAAACAGACTTTCAGATAAGAGCCATTGTCAATTCTTCAAATTCTTAAACATTGATAGAATTTGCAACGTTGAAGCATTTACAAATCCGAATGTGTGTGCATGCGGAAAGATATAGAGGATTTGATCCAAACCAATAAGCAGCCAGCTCTGGGTATATATAAAAATGCTACACTCATCAGCTTGTGACTGAATATAAGTTATTTAAAAGAACTCACCTAATTTGATGCCACAGATTTATTCTCCACAAGTGTCAAATTCTCTGCACCACCAGAGCAACTTATCTGATGATAATTCACTTAAAATAGGAAACAAAAAATAAAGGCAACTTTCAATCTCAAACAAATGGTAATTTAAAAACTGTTTGCAATGAAAAGTGAAAATAAATCATAAGAGAAATTAAAGAATAACTAAAAATAAAACTATAAAAATAGGATTTATCAAAGAAAGTATACCAATGCTTAGAGGTAAATTTCTAGCACAAAACCATACATTATGGCATCCATAGATGATTTGTTTCCACTTAACTGTAACTACACTTGATCTTAGCCAAAGTAGTGGGTGTTGTATGTAAGTGTTGGACCACTAAACTCTACACCTGCAACTACTACTACACTGCATGTTAACTAACTGGGATTGAAATAAAAACTTGAAAATAAACCTAATTGAATCTTAATCCCCAAAGTGTTCCCTATAAATATTTAAAATAATTATCTACAATTGTTGTAATGTTTATTTATTTTGGGAGAGAGAGAAAGAGCGAGCAAGCTGGGGAGTGGCAGAGAGAGGGAGACAGGATCCAAAGCAGGCTCTGAACTGTCCACTCAGAGCCCCGTGTGGGACTTGAACCTACAAACCATGAGATCATTACCTGAGCCAAAGTTGGATGCTTAACCAACTGAGCCACCAAGGTGCCTCACCTAAAATCTTTTAGAACAAACAACATATTGAACTGCGAAATACTAAAACTTATTCCTTTGAAATCAGGAAGAAGTGACACTTAGTATCACCAGTTTAAACTTAACACATTTTTTTAAGTTTATTTATTTTCAGAGAGAGAGAGTGGGGGGAGGGGAAGAGAGAGAGAGAGAGAGGGAGAGAGAGAGAGAATCCCAAGCAGGCTCTGCACCATCAGTGCAAAGCCTAATGTGGGGCTCAAACTCACGAACCCTGAGATCCAGACCTGCGCCAAAGCCAGACACTACTGAGCCACCCAAATGCCCCTTAGTATCAACAATTTAAATTGACATTATTCAATATTATACTGAACGTCCTAGCCAAGCAATAAGTCAAACAAAGAAACAAACAAAAGAATGGAAATAAGAATTGTATCAAAAATGAGTGGGATACTCTTTGTGTAGACCTACAGAAATTATGAGCCATAAGAGAATATTTTGAACAATTTTTGCTAAATTTAAAAAGACAGACAATGCCAAGTGTTGGTGAGGTTGTGGAGAAACAGGGAGCTCTCAGACATTGCTCATGAAAAATGTAACATAGCGCCACCACTTTTAAAATGCTAATATGCAGTTAACATAAAACCCAGCAATTCAACTCATAAGTATCAGTCCAAGAGAAACGATAATACATCTCCATACTAAGACTTGTACATGAATGTTCACAGCGGCATCATTCATCGTAGCCATTGACTGTACACAATTCAAATGTCCACCAACTGGTGAATAAGTCTACAAAATATGGCGGAGCCATGCAGTGAATACTATTCGGTAATGAAGAGGAATTACCATAATACGACGTGATAAACCTCTAAAACATTATGGTAAATGAAGAAGGTAACAAAATTACACACTACGTCGTTTTTTTAAGGAAGTCCATTTCTCTCCTGGTTGTGTTATATGGTTTCAAAATTTCACATACGAATCGAGGGAAAAACTGGTGTATCTTTGAGGTTCTCTAGTCTCTGACCAAAGCTCTGCTGATTCCTATATGTCTCAGCAGTAGCTGTAAATGTGTATAAAAATGTAGAACCTTGGGGTGCTTGGGTGGCTCAGTCAGTTAAGCATCTGACCCTTGACTTCAGCTCAGGTCATGATCTTGTTATAGGTAAGTTGGAACCCCAGGTTCCACTCAACTCACCTGCTTGGGACTCACTGTCTCCTTTCTCTTTTCTCCTCCAATATTAGTGTTCTGTCTCTCTCTTTCTCTCTCTCGCAAAAATAAACTAAAAAAATAAAAAAAAAACCACACACTTGGTTCCTCAGTTCCATCCTGTACCCAGAAACGAAAATTCTCAGGGTAAATGTGATTGTCGCTGTTCACCTCAGCTCTGTGTTTACCACCTCCCCCCCATTATTCATCTCATTCCTTCTAGTTCTTCTTCCCTTCGTAGCTCTCCAGTCTCTTTGGAGACGATTCTCTGTTTCCATCTTTTCCACCTTTTCATGTGGGAATGTGTGTCTGCTGTCAGTCACTCCATCCCACCCAGAAATCTGACATTCATATTTGAATCTGAACTGTAAAGGGTCTGCCTGTAAAATGTGAGTCTGTAGAGTTGCAGAATGAGTGAAACAGCATTCTAACAGACAAATATGATCCTATTGCTCCCTTCTCGGAAAATGTGGGCAATATCCCATTGCCCCTGGGATAAACTCTTACTTTGTATAAGAGCAGTGTTGTAAGTAGAATTCAACATAAGTTGACCAAAACACACTAATTTGATCTGAGAATTCACAATGACGGATGGGGCTGGGGTTTATGTCAAGTCAAACATGGCATAGATTCTGACCCTGTCATATTTTAATTGTGAGGCTTCGCCCAATTAGTTTCAACTTCCTGAGCTTTCTTTTATTAATTCATCTGCACCTTTTGGATAAGTGGGTGACTCACGTATGTTTTCCCACAATACACCTATTAGATTGGCCAAAATGTGGGACACTGCCACCAATGCAGCTGATGGGAATGTGGAACAATGGGAACTCTCATTCATGGCTGGTGCGAAGGCAAATTGGTGCAGCCATTTGGGAAGACAGTTCGTCAGTTTCTTCCCAAACCATCATATTCTTACTGCACAGTCCAGCAACCTCACTCTTTGGTATTTACCCAAAGGAGTTGAAAACTTATGTCCACATAAAAAACTTGCACACAGATCTTTATTCATAAAGCTTTATTCATAGCTGTCAAAATAATTGGAGGCAGCCAAGATGTCCTTCAGTAGGTTAGAAGAGATAAACTGTGTGACATCAGACAATGGAGTATTATTCAGTGCAAAAAGAAATGAGCTATCAGGCCATGAAAAGATGTGGAAGAACATCGCAATGTCTTCCCCGTGTGCAGACATTCAACTTTAACACACAAGGTTCTTCTTGATCTTCTCTGTCGCTAATTTGCCAGTTTCACATCTTACTAATTAGACTTTTACAAGCGCAGTGTCCAGCTTATAACCTGACACACAGGAGGGGCTCAGTAATTCATTATTGAATAAATAGATGAATTAATAGTCACAACCATATTGAAATGATAAGGTTTTCTGCTTATTCTTTTTCACCCAGTGGCCTTGGTTATGGGTCCTCTCCTAGAATACTCTCATCCCAACACATGCCTCTTCACACTGATGATTTCCTTTCATGCTTTGTATCCCATTTTAGTTGTGTTTTCATCTAGGAAGTCTCCTCGAACCCCCAAGTCTTTGTCGTGTGTCCCCCAAACATGCTTTCATAGCACCCTGTGCTGCCACTCTCTTACCATTTATAACATGGTGTTGTCATTTTCTGCTCCCTTCTGGATGTCTGTCAGTGGATCCTAAGCCCTGTGAAGGCAAGATCTGGGTTCCTCTCTATTCACCACTGAAGTTCCAGCAATTATCAATGTGTCTGATGTACCTTTGGGCTCAAGAAATTACTGTTGACTAATGAGTGAAGGATGGAAGGATCAAATGGAATATATTTATCCTAAAGTTGTTTTGTGTGTAAATGGAGCCACATATTTTTAAAAACACCTTTTCATAATGAGATGTTACCAAGAAGTAAACTAATTATCAGAGAAGAATAACATAAACAGCCCACAATCGTAAGATAATGAAATCTTGCTGAGAGCAGGGAGAATATCAAGGTAAGCTATTTTCTCCTTCACTGAGAATCAGAGTTTCAAATTCTTTCTCATTACACAGGCCAAGCAGGAGTTAAAAGAAATTGTGGTTTCTCTAAGAGATCTAGCTAGGATTTATCAGATAAAAGTTTTTATCAGATAAAAGTAGGAAAAAGTCCCTTATCTCCAGTACTATTTATTGGTTCAACATTTTATTGACTTCATTCATCTTCCTTTATACCATTATTCATTCATTCAATATCTATTGTGCACTAGACATTAAACCTTAGTGTAGAAACTATTTTTAGCAAGTAGTTAAGTACCATAGGGAGAGTGACTTAATTTAATAAATAGAAATTCCTGTCAAATAATAAATGTTCATTTATTTGAATCATCATTCTTTACGATGGGTTAGACTTCAACAACGGGTGACACAAACAATTCAAAATGGCTCTGAAGTCTACAAGGAAATTGGAAACTTGGGGTAATTTTTGTTACCCCTCAGGGGTTAAGTGGCCCTTTGCTTTTACAGCCCTATAGTAGTTTTTTTGCCATAATTTTATAGACAAGGCATTACTGTCAACCCTGAAGTATAAAAAGGAGCAGAATTATTAATAAGAATATGTTGTAATTTAAAGATAATGATTATAATTCATATAATTAATGATAATATATATGATACATATGATAATATATATGATATAGTTTGCAGCATAGTCCATGTTTATGTTTGCTTTCTCTTGCACACATTTCTGCTCCACTCACTGCAGAATCTATAATTAATAGTAGTTTATTTTTTTCCTTATTTGGTAAGTATTCCTCTCTGAGATCATCCAAAATGTCCTTTTGACCGTTGCCTCAGTTGAAACAAAGTGGGTGTCCAGGCATGTTTATTTCTCCCCTGAAATAGCTTTCCTACTACACAATTTCCTAATGGCATTTTTCATCTGGTCATTTCTCAAGGTATAGATTAAGGGATTTAACATGGGAGTTATCATAGTATAGAACACTGCCACTGCTTTATCAATAGGTAAAGTAGCTACAGGTCTCATGTACGCAAAAATGCAGGGCACAAAGAATAAAACGACCACCGTGATGTGGGAGGCACAGGTGGAGAGGGCTTTGCGCCTTGCGTCCAAGCTGTGGTTCCTGAGGGAGCGCAGAATGACCACATAGGAGACTATCAAGAGGAGGAAGTTTAAGACACAGATGAAACCACTGTTGGCAGCGACGAAGAGCCCTAGAGTGTGCGTATCAGTGCAGGCAAGTTTCAGCAAAGGGTTCAGATCACACATAAAGTGGTCTATGATGTTAGGACCACAGAAGGGTAATGGGATGATAAAGAGGATCTGTACGGTTGCATGAAGAAAGCCTCCCACCCACACCACTCCCATTAGCAGGCCACATACCCGCCGATTCATGATGGTCATGTAGTACAATGGCTTGCAGATGGCCACATAGCGGTCATAGGCCATCACCGTAAGCAGGATGACATCAGCACCTCCAAAGAAGTGTTCCCCAAAGATTTGGGTCATACATGCATTGAATCGGGTGGTCTTCTTTTCACGGAGTGAATCTACGATCAATTTGGGGTTATTGACCGAGGAATAGCAGGCATCAATGAAGGAGAGATAGGCCAAGAAAAAGTACATGGGGGACCCCAATAATGGGCTGGCAGTGATAGTGACCAGAGTGAGCACATTTCCTACCATAGAGACGATGTAGATGGCCAAAAACACAACAAATATGACTTTCTGCATCTTTGGATTCTCTGTGAGCCCCAGTAGAACAAACTCTGTCACATTGTTCCTATTCTCCATTATTTCATATTATGGTTAATTATATTACCTGAAAAGAAAAAGCCTTTGTGATTAATGCAGCCTTGAATTTATTAAGCTTCTTCCTCTAGTAAATAATAAATTCCTAGATTCTACCAAGTCATGAATTCTTATGAGGTTGTTGAGATAAGTTCTGAGTTCTTGAATACCACTTACATTATCTCCTGGGTGAAGATTCTGTTGCATGTAGACATGAGAAACTTTTGTAAACAAATAGGTAGAAGACCATATTTGTGCACATAATCACCCGAGATGACAAAGCCTAACAGAAAGTAGTGCATCATATACAGAGTGGCAGCTAAGTAAGAAAAGGGAGATGGAACATGATGTAAAGTCTATGAATGCAAAGTTAAGGAGCTTTCCCTTTACTCTTAGGAAATGGGGAATCATTGGCACAAATTGAAAATACAAGTGGAAAAATGAAGAAGAATTTGAGGAAGGGGGAATAAGGGATATGATTTCAGTAAAGATCTTACTGTGCCTTGGATGAAGTGGGGTGAGGTTCAGTAAGGAGACAGAAGGCAGAGACAGAAAGCCCAGTTAGGAGATTATTTATAACAGTTGACATAGGAGGAACAGGGCATTGGTGGTGGGTATGTAAAGAGAGTATACCAAAGCTGCTATAAATATAATTCATAATGCTTGTTGTCTAAATACAATAACATTACAATTGCTAACAATTTTTATATACCTCAATAACTGATTTCTATGTCCGTGGCATTCTAACGAGTGCTCTGTACATAGGATCCTACTTAATATTGGTAACATCCTGTGTGGCTGGTATTATCTCATACATTTTGCGATGAGGGAACAGTCTCAGAGACTTATGTTGATGGTAATAATAACAGTAATATTAACTAAAATTAAATGTTTAGTGGATCTAAATATTTTGTAGACATCTGTTGATTTAATCCCCACTACAACCTTGTAAGATAATTACTGCTATTTTTTAAATACTTGTCTTATACATTATGTAAGAGAATCATAGAGAAGTTAAAGATCCTGCCAATATCAATATTCTAAATAAGGGCAGAGCCAGGATTAGTTCAGATTATATTTGTTAATTTTTTCCTTAAAATTCTTACCCATGCCCTATTTTCTTATAATTAACAACATTGAACTAGTAATTTCCTCTTTATATGACCACAATAATTATAATTGCTTTATTACTACTTTGGAGGCAAGGGTACATAAAATGGTTTCATTAATAGACACACACACACACACACACACACACACACACACACACACACTGACATGTTTAAATTCCCAATTATCAAATGTGGTATTACATTCACTGAAAAATCTTTTTATCTGGACTTCTCCCTCAGACCTAGTTCTCCCTACTATAATCCACTTCCAAAGCAAAACACCTGCAAAATGTTGAAAAGGATTTCCATGTGGTTAAGTGTTTTGGTTTCAAAATCAAAAAGACCAGATTAGAATCCTGATTCTTCTACTTGCATCTCCTTTGATCTGGAGTATATTTCTAGCACGTCACATCTTTGTTTCCTCACCTATAAAGCAAGATTAGTAATATCCATCTTACAGATTTTTAGGAGAATTGATTATGGAAATATATTTGAGCATATTACCACAGTGTTGCACACACAGAGGGCTCTCATCTATTTTTCAACGTTTATGCATCTAGGATAATGGAATGGTTGACATGTTGAGTGATAATTACGCAATAATTTAATTATTCAAGCATTCAGGAAAAATCAACTCCAATTTTACTTTTAAAGAAGGCATACAGACTCCATTATCCATAGCCTTTGTTACCAAGAAGAATTCTCCACTCATGCTTGGATTAAATGGCTGATGATATATGTCATTTGTATTCATACTTCAGTCTTTTCTATGTGAGAAGTATATTTATATTTTTTTCTCTCTCGTGATTAATCTAGATTATTAAACTAGATACCTCACTGCAATTGTAAGTGGTCTGGTGACAGAGAGCTGGGTTCTACAATTGGCTTAAATTCCATGAAGTTCAAAGTTTTCTTCTGTCAACTTAGGTAAATGATATTTACGAAGTATCTTTTGAAGAAATGGGGTGAGGATAAAATACTCCATTAGTATGTTTGAAGGGACAGAAACAATGTTTAATACATGTGGGAAGTAACAATCTTTACGACACATCAGCAATATTGAACACTTACCTTACAGACATAGATCTTCCTGATGTTTGGAGAGTTTTGGAAATAATCCCATCTTCAAAGTAACCTTCTCTAGATAAGTAACTTTCAATATGAAAGATATGACATGCTTGGAAAGAGACTCTTCAAATAATCCCATATCAAATTATCAGTTTTTAATGAAGTGTTTTTATAAGTCAAAAGCTTCCCTTCTAGCCCAAAGCCTCAAAAATTTTTTACAGAAGACCTGGGATTTGAATTTAGAATGGATTCTTTTAAAACACTTTGGAGAAAAGATCTACAGATGGCTTTGGTCCCATAGGCAAGAGGCAAGAAGTATGGAGGAAACACATTCACATGGGTCATTCCAACCATAATGAATCTTGCTCTGGAAAATGTGATCAACAGAAACCATTTTCAACTTGCACTGCATGGATATTTAAAGAGGTTTCCATAAAGGTTCAAGGACCTTGTCTTGTAGCTACTACTGTCTCTCCCAGGAATTAATTATCTCCTCAGATGGAAAGACCTTGTGTTAAAGCCATGTTAAAGAGACATGTTTGACAAATATCCAATTGTGAATAGGGAATTGCATTCCTTGTACTTGGAACCTAACCATGTGAGAGTTCCCTTCTCTATGTGAAACTTGGTGTCTACGAAAGCTACATGTCCTGTGAATGGAAAAATGCCATCATTCCAGTGTGGGGGCTTGTGATGTAATTTATCCGTTGACTCACGTCACATACAGAACTTCTGTCTCCTTGGCAATAATAAAACTTTTTTGGAACCTGCTAAGGATTGCTTGAGAGCTAGATCGATGAGGGCATAAGATCATGCAGCCCCTTTAAAGTCAAGACTCCAAAAGCTGGTTTTCACATGTATCAGGAAGCTACGGAAGTGAATAAAAACTCTATAAGGCTCCCAGTGAGTTATCTTAGGGACTTATGGTCTGGCCAGTACAGAATGCTAGGCAACATTGAAATTGTGGCGAGACAGCAGAACACGAGTGGAGAGTCCTAGTTGCTCCACACCTTTGTCACTTGGTACTGTTAGATTTTCCTTCGAGTCATTCTAGGAGACGTGTGGTGATGGATGGCTGTGGTTTTAATTTTCTTTTCCTGATGGCTAATGATGAGATTTTTTTTCATATTGTTGACCATTTGTAACCCTTGTTTTGTGTAATTTTGTTCAAGTCCTTTGCATAATTCAAAAATAACGGTTCTGGTTTCCTTATCACTGTTACAATTGTTCTTTATATATATAGTACAGGTCTTTGTCATACATATGTTATGTATATATACAAAATTTTCTCCTAGTCCTTAGATTGTTCATTTAAAAAATGGTGTTACTTGAATAGCAGCAGTTTTAAAACTTTGATGAATACTAATTTTTAATTTTTTTCTTATGATTAATGTTTATTATTTTGTATCTAATAAATATTGGTGTACTGCTTAGGTCAAAATGGTTTCTTCTGGAATTTCTATGGATTTAACTATGAATATTTAACTTTGACATGTAGGTCTCTGTCTCATTTTGAGTTAATTTTTGTGCATGGTATGTGGTTAAGATTAATTTTTTTTCTCATGTGGATATACAATTGATCCAGTATAATTTGTGGAAAATCTTATACTTTCCCCATTTTATTACTTGACACTTTGTAAAAAGTCACATAATTAGGCCTATTTCTGGGCATTCTATTGGTTTCAAGGTCTCAATGTTTACCTCTTCGTCAATACCAAACAGCATTGATCATGGAGCTTCATAACAATTCTTGAATTTATGTTTATGTGCCCTGGGAAACCAAAATAGCCACTGACTCACTTTGTTGCAATATTCACTTTATTGCGGTGATCTGGACTTGAGTCAACAATACCTGAAGTATGCCTGTACTTTGCCAGGCTGTTTAAAACTCTGCCTTAGCCTTCACTTCTTGCTTTCATGAGTGGTGAATATTTTAGTGTCTTCTTGAACATTTCTCAGCACCCATCCAGCCCTGAGCATCTACGGATGGTTTTCTAGATTCCCTGGTATATACATAGGTGGTTCTCATAGCCCTTATTCTCACATGTATCTACTTTCCAAACCTCATTCTTCCTCAATTTTTCAGTCGATGTACTGCTTTCCTTATCTTATACTTTGCCTCAGGCAGTTGTAGCCAGTACATTTGCTCAAATGCTTTTTTTTTTCAATGTTTATTTATTTCTGAGGCAGAGACAGAGCATGAGTGGGAGAGGGGCAGAGAGAGAGGGGGACACAGAATCCGAAGCAGGCTCCAGGCTCTGAGCTGTCAGCACAGAGCCCGATGCAGGGCTGGAACTCACAGACTGCGAGATCATGACCTGAGCTGAAGCCGGACGCTCAACCGACTGAGCCACCCAGGCTCCCCCAAATGCTTTTGATAAAATCTGCCCTGCAGGTCTTTCCAGCCTCTAGAAGTCTCTAAGGTAGATGAAACAAAATCAAGCTAGTGAGCCAATTCTTCAGGGCGCCACCAAAAGTGCAAAACATACCATCCCAAGTTTTCGAGGTCAAGTTGTGGCACCAGCAAAGCCACATGAAGAAGGTGACCCATCATCCTCATGGCTGCAACTGAATTGGGAAGTGGGAAATGCTGAGTAAGTTAAAATTCCACAATGTTTTCTTCCCAAAGCGTATCAGCTTCTTTCTTCATGAATCATTCCACTGGATGTGGTAGCTTTTAAATAGGTTTAATAGTTCCTAAACTTTGGGAAATCCTAGGCAGTGATTTAAATAGCTAAACAGACACCTAACATGTGGCCCAAACAGTCCGCTGGTATTTATGCAAGAATAACAAAAACGTATGTGCATACAAAGACTTTAACTTGGGCTATTTGTAATAGCCCAAAATTGTAAATAATCCCAAAATTTACTAGTAGATGAATGAGCAAATTGTGACATAGCCAAACAACAGAATACTACACAACAAATTAAAGAAAATCTTAGTTGCTTGATATTTCATTATCTAATACAAGTGTAAATCATGTCTATTTTAATTACATGTCTTATTGTTTATGGATGGCAAATAGACATGTATTTGAATATTGTATATTAATCTTATGGTTGGCACTATGCAGCTCTGCTATTTCTAATCATATCTATAAAATTTTTGGATTTTGATGTGAATGATCATGTCATCTGCAAATAATATCAACTTTATTTCCTCCTTCCCATTACCTGCATATCAGATTTCTGTCTTACTGCGCTGCATTATAGTGTTGACTAGAAATCGCGATAGAAATGAACATTTTTGTCTCATTCGTTTTTTTCTACGTTTATTTGTTTATTGTGAGACAGAGAGCACAAGAAGGGGAGAGGCGGACAGAGAGGGAGAGAGAGGATCCCAAGCAGGCCCCGCGCTGCCAACATAGAGCCCAGTGTGGGGCTAGAACTCACAAACTGTGAGATCATGACCTGAGCAGAAACCAAGAATCCGATGCTTAACTGGCTGAGCCAGCCAGGCGCCCCATCGTTTTGTCTCATTCTTGATGTAGGGAGAATGTATCTAACTTAATCCCTTTAGGATAATGTTTTCAGTAGAGCTTGTAAGAACCATTATTTTTAGCGTCAAGAAAATTCCTTTATATCATTAATATACTTTTGAATTTAATACTGGTAAACATTTATATGATAAACACGTAACTTTATCACGTACTTTCTCTGCATCTGTTGAAATGACTATTTGGGTTTTCACTTTTAATTTCCACTTTTGTGGATATATTTATCAAGTTTCTAATAATAAACCTATTATAGAATGGATAAAACTTGGTAATGGAATGTTAATTTTTATACAGAGTTAAAGTAATTTAATATTTTGTTAAGACTTTTACAGTCTTAATTTCAGGAGGAAAAGCACCAGTGAACAATTGTATTTCCTTGAAACCTAGTCTTTCACAATGAATGGATGAAAGTTTGATTTTTACTCATCTATGAGAAACTCTGTAAAAGAGTGGAGTAATCTATTTTGATAAAATGTTGTAAATCCATTTGTGACTGGTACTTCTTTTATGGGATTAATTTTAATGAATTCTGTTCTTTCCTAGTTATAGACTAGCCATCTTTTGTAATTCCTCTGAAGTTAGTTTGGGTATAATTTTTTGTAGAAACATGTTTGTTTGTTTGTTTGTTTGTTTGTGTATGCCTTCAAAATTATTGGCATTTAGTTGTTGATAATATTTTATATTTTTCATCTCCAGTTTTATCAGTAGTTAAGTTATCCTTCATTAACATTATATATTTATCTTTTTTATTTTATACTGATCCATATTGATAAAAGCTGAACTATTTTGAAAGGCTTTTCCCAAGACCCCACATTAAAATTTGTTGCTCTTTCTTTTGTATTTTTTGTTTCCTTTTAATTTCTACTATGATTTGCCTTATGTTTTTTCTTATTACTTTTTAAAAATGTCTTATATTTATATTTCATTTAGTTAACATACAGTACAATATTGGTTTCAGGAATAGAATTCAGTGATTCATCACTTCCATGCAGCACCCAGTCCTCATCACAGCAAGAGCCCTTTTTAATACCCATCACCCATCTAGCCCCTCTCGCACCTACCTCCCTCTACCAACTCTTATTAGTTTATTCTCTATCATTAAGGGTATGTGGTTTGTTTCCCTCTCTTCTCTTCCCCCCTTCCCGTATGTTTATCTGTTTTGTTGCTTAAATTCCACACATGAGTGAAATAATATGGCATTTGCCTTATTACTTTTTTATGTGCTCCTGTCTTCTAAAGATAGCATCCTTTTCAGATTTTCTTTGTTTCTAATGAAAATGTTAAGGTTATAATTTTCTTCAAAAGCACCACTATCCCTGCATCCTATAAACCTGGAGAGGTAGTAGGTTCCTTACAGTTTAAGTCTAGGTAGTTTTTTTAATTTTCCAGTATTATTTATTTTTTAACATGTTAGCTATTTTGCAGAATATAGATGTAATTTCCTAATAGCATATATGTGTGTGTGTTTATATTCGGAACCACCTATATCTAAATCTAGGACTACTTTTACTATTTATTGTGCTCAGAACGTTGTATTGTTTCCTTCTTTACAATATGGTGAGACTTTTAAAAATAATCTAATAACCAATTTTATGCATATTCTATCTATGCATGCAAAAATATATACTCCTTGCTAGATGTGTAATTTTACATACATTTCTATATATTTTAAGTTCTGTTGTTCAGATCTTTCAGACCCTCTGAACTTCCTGCCTTCTGTCCTCACCAATAATTGAAAAAGGAACATTGCCATCTTCCACTGTGAAGGTGGATTCATATTTTTCCTCATGTGGATTTCTCTACCCGTGTTGTCTGCATTTAGAGGCTACATTATTAAGTGCATGCATGAAGCAGGGTCTGCAGCCAGAAGACAGAGGCAACTACCATTATTTAAGGAGTGTTGCGAGAGGTTATTTTTACGACGTGGACAATTAGAGGAAAATCACAAGGAATGTGCAAGGTCCTGGGGCTCATGGAGTTGAGTATGATTGAGTACAGTGGGGGCACAGAAGTGGCAGGCAGACGTGTAATGAGCAATGCAGAAAAAATAAAATAAAATTAGACCTTAGATGGACCTAGCGTGAACTAAGGGCTTCAATTTATTAAACCTGATTTACTCAAAGTAAAACAAAAATAAACTAAAATAAGGAAAATAACTAACGATGCATTGTGGCACTTTCCAAATCCTAACTTGTCCCTAATATTAGATGACACCTGGTAACACAAAACAATGTGCATGACTTCTAAGTTTCCAATGGGTGTAATTAACCATTGAGGATAATTTCAAAATCTTCATGCTAATGGCAATGATTCCATGTTGATGAGTAAAATATTACTACTCTTCTATACTCTCTTTGCATATCTACCTCATTAGATGATATGAACAATTTAAAATCTATATGTGTATGTAATACAGATCTCCAGGCTTTGATGAAATTATTCTAGGAGAAGGGGGAGAGAAAAATAGATGCCCATATTACATCAGTATTACAACATTCAGAAGTATTGAATTACTAGAGATAAATGAAGTAAGCCTCAAGGTCGTCTATATGACCGCTATAATAACATGGGCTGTATTTTTAAAATTCTAATCACACACACATCGGCTCCTGTAAAATGCCTGTGGGAGATTTCCCCTCAGGACCCTCTCATGCTTTATCTCAAGGTATTCCCAACAATGTTTTCGTGAAAGGCTCTTTGGATGGAAGATTCACAGGAGAGTTGGAGATGCTCCATGTCTGCTGTAGTATAACACAGACACAGAGAGTAAAGGGAACCGCCAGAAGGATCACCTTGACATTTATATACAATATTACATATAAAAATACGTATAATATATAAAGATGAAATCATTATGATTTCCACAAGTCTTCGTTTAATACAAAATTTGATGTCATAATTAAAATTTTTAATTTCTTCTGTAATTTCATTGGTGTTTTTTAAAGTTTATTTATTTATTTTGAGAGGGTTGGGGGACAGAGAGAATCCCGAGCAGGCTCCTCACTTTTAGCACAGAGCCCGACACAGGACTCGAACTCACAAACTGGGAGATACTGACTTGAGCTGAAATCAAGAGGCAGATGCTTAACTGACTGAGCGACCCAGGCTCCCCTTCTTGGTGGCAATTTTGAGAGGGCATTCAGGAGAATGCTGGAGTGCAACTGATGAGGGTTTTAAGCCTTTATTTTCACTTCGGAGAAGACACCTAAGCATAGATGAGAAAAAGCATCAGCTTCCAAATCATACAGAAATGGTTTAGATGGAGATCTCCCCCTTAGGATTTATGTAACCTTGGATGCAAGTTCCCTTATTTGCAAAACAGGGGCAATAATACAGCAGTCCTCTTTACCCATGGTTCATGTTCCATGGTTTCGGCGACCTTCTGTCAACCACGGTCTGGAGGCAGACGATCTCTATCTGATGTACTGTGAGAAGGTCAATAGTAGCCTAACCCTACTTCCCTGTGCCTATCTCATCCACCTCACTTCCTCTCATCGTGTAGGCATTTTATCATCTCCTATCATCACAAGAAGAAGGGTAGGTACACTAAGGGTGAGTATAGTTGATATTTTGAGAGTGAGAAGGAGAGAGAAAATGGGAAGGGAAAGGAAAGAAACAGGCACAGGGAGATTTTGCGAATTCGTTTTTTTTTTTTTTTTTTTTTTTCCCCAGAAGATTCCTGGCACAGAGTTTATGGGAGCTGCTTGGAAGGATCTTTTTCTATACCGATCTCTATTTTTACAATTGATATTTAAGCATTGTAGGTTGAGAAGCACTGGACCATCTGTTAGATGTTGAGGCTTATGCCAATGTCGGCAAACATTCTAAACCAAAAGTTGCATTTTCTATGGTTTTGATTCTCTAGTTCTTATTCTACAACTTTAATGAAAACCTACTCTGGGATTTCTATATGTCCTTTAACTGATCATATTCTTCCATATAAACAAACATTCATCTTGGATATTCTCAATTTATACATAAAAGTACTTTGCTAAGCCCTATGTGGAAATCAGAACAAACTTACACCGACAGAATGTTTTTTCCTTAACCTCAATGTATGTCGAATATAAGTTCTTCAATCCGTCCCGTTGTGGCAGAAAACAAAATCCACAGGTAAAGGCAATCAGCTGATGAAAATGCTGGTATGTATCTTCTTATATAACCATTTGTTCCTCTTCAAACATTGTTGGGGGTACTCTTCTGTGGACCTGACAAGTTGGAATGATAAGGCCTTCTACTGTATATTCTTAAATGGACTTCATTTTGCTCTTGGATCCAGAAGTTTTAGTCCCATGTACCAGCTGAAGGGGGAGGATCAGGGAGAATGGATTGCTCAGTGTGAACAAAAACTAGTTAACAAGACATGGGAGCCTGGATGCTCACCTTCATGATCATTAGATGAGGGATCTGTCCACTACATCATATTGTTCCGCCGTTGGTACCATTAAAGTAATTCCGAGACGTCAGTAGTCTTTTAGGCAAATCATGATTTTGCTGTGGAGGACGCTTGGTTATGGGTAAAAGGTGATGTTTCCACATATTCACTCTCTGCTCCTGGGTCTACTGCGTCTAAGTGGTTGCACTGTTCTAAACGCATCGCTAAATATGCAGGACATTCTTTAATCACACTGGGTTCTTCAGTATGTACCAGACAACAACTACCTGTCCTCAGTGTTTCTAACATGTTAACAGCAACCTCTAACATGTGTATTTAGAATGATTAGGAAAAAGGGAAAGCTTTTATATAACAAGAACCCGTGTTCCTGTTTTCAGATGCCCAAATAGTGTTTCCAAATACCTATATTCTGTATCTCCATGTCCTGACTCTTGACCAAACTGCCAAGAAGGAGAGTCACTGGGTTTGTTCTCAATGAATTCAGGTTATTTATCTGCTACAATTAAGAACCTTGATTTTGCTTTCATTTGAAGAAATATTAATTCCACTCAATGCACAGAATTTGGTGTTAGGTTGGGATTTTATAAATTATTATATGTGGCATAGAGAAGGGGAGGGGATTACTTACAGTTATTTGTGTGTTAATGCTAGAGATGAAAAAAAATCATACTATTTAAGGAAGTGGAAAATAGACGGAAGTCCATTTGGTCAGTGGATAATGTAGCATAGCTCTCAAGAGCATACAACTTAGCATCAGATACAAGATCATATCTTAGGTTGCTACTTATATCTGAAAGAATTTGTATTATTATCCAAACCCACCCATTTTTGTTCCCCCACTTGTCAAATGGGTATCAGAATAGTAACTATTTGGATATTATGAATTAAATGCATGCAAAATGTTTGTAAAACCTCCCAGCATAAAGTATGCTCTCATTAAGTATCATTTGAAATATAATAATGGCATCAAACCAGAGGGATTTAAAAGATTAAATGCAATAGTTCCTTTGTGACCTACATATTTTTCAGTGTAAATATCCTCCAAAAAAGCAAAAAGTACTCTTAAACGTGTCGTATGTTCTGTATCATTTCAGATGAATTAAATTTCTATTGTGTCCCTGGACTCACCTCAACCTCATGGAAAATCAGAACAATGTCACAGAATTTGTTTTCATGGGTCTGTGGGGAAATAAGCAAATGGAGCTCCTGTTCTTTTTCTGGTTCCTGCTCTGTTACCTGGCTGTCTTAATGGGCAACGTCATCATCTTGCTCACGATCACCTGCAGCCATCTAATCGAACAGCCAATGTACTACTTTCTCTGTCACCTTTCCCTCATGGATCTCTGCTACACCTCCACCGTGGTCCCCAGACTACTCAGGGACTTAGGCGCCGCAAGAAGAAACATCTCCTATAACAATTGTATGACCCAGCTCTTCGCTGCCCACTTGCTGGCGGGTGTGGAGATATTCATCTTGGTGTCCATGGCTTTTGACCGCTATGTTGCCATTGTCAAGCCCCTGCACTACACGGTCCTCATGAACCGGCAGAGGTGTAACATGTTGATCTTCATGGCCTGGGCTGTGGGTTTTTGGCACTCCGTTGCTCTGTTGCTCATGGTACTCAACTTACCTTTCTGTGGTCCTAATCAGATAGATCACTACATATGTGATGTGAAGCCTCTTTTGAAACTGGTGTGCAGAGACATTCGTGTTGTTAGTATCTTAGCGATTGCTAATTCAGGGATGGTGGTGGTTGTCGTTTTTCTTGTCCTGTTGGCTTCTTACATACTCATATTATATAACCTTAGGACCCGCTCCTCCGCAGGGCGACGCAAAGCTCTCTCCACCTGCAGCTCTCACGTGATGGTGGTGGTTTTATTCTTTGTGCCTTGTATCTATATCTATGTTCTACCTGCGGGGAGCGAGAACAAGGATAAGGAAATCTCCGTGTTTTACACTGTGATTGCCCCCATGCTGAATCCTCTCATCTATACCCTGAGAAACACGGAGATGAAAACCGCCATGCAGAAGGTGTGGTCTAAAATGGCACATTCAAATTTCCAGTAAAGGTGGTATTGACTGCACTTCGACTTTGTGTCCCCAGAGCATATTATTTCAGGTGTTATAGAAAACATATAACTTTTGGGGGGAAGCTGGACCAAATGGCCTCTAACATAGTAGAGCCAAAGAAGGAAGTCGCTGCAGTTCAGATTGTAGTCTGCACTCTAAACTTTCCAACTGGTTCCAGATATGGTTGCATGGGTTTGAGGAATGCTAGAAATGCCTTTCTAAAACACATGCCCAATCATATCACTACTCTCTCCAAAGATATGCAAGGAACCCTATATTCCTTGGAACAAAATCCAAACTTCTCGCTGCTGTGAAAATTTCTCCTGGCCAAACTTGCTAATGTCAGAAGTTACTACATTGGTATAAAGCATGGTGTCACAATGACAGATATTGGGGCCAGGGAGAGGTGGGTGATTATTGACTCTGTTGTGTTTTTATCTCTGTGTCTTGTTAATTTGCTTCATATATGCATCCTCCCCCCTTTTTAAATATTTAGTTAATTTTGAGAGAGAGGGAGAGATAATGAGAGAGAGAGAGAGGTAGTGCAAGCGAGGGAGGGGCAGAGAGAGAGGGAGACACAGAATCCGAAGCAGGCTCCAGGTCTGAGCTGTCAGCACAGAGCCAGACATGGGCCTGGAACTCATGAACTGTGAGATTATGACCTGAGCTAAAGTCCAACGCTTTACCGACCGAGCCACCCAAGTGCCCCATATGCCTCCCCTTTTCTCAAATATCTACGAAATGAGTACTATTGTAATATTACTTTCACTAACACATGTGAAGATTTAGCAGGCCATATGGCTGCTGGAAACGTTACATATTTTCGTTCTTTCTCTACCTTTCTTCCTTTATTCCCTGTGCTTGGATGCTTTCAACCAGCTGCACTGGACTTCTCTACATTCTCAAAACATACTCTAAAGTCTGTCAGCGCTATGACTATTTCTTCTCTCTTCTCTGCTTATAATGTTGCCCCCACTATGCCTTAGTGTTCATGTCTTACCTCTAAGTCAGACTCTTGATGTTTTCTTATTCCAGAAGATTTTGCTGACTCATGGACACAGCAGAAGCATTTCTGATTTCTTCCCTGTTCTTTTGTTGATACGAAACTGTACATCTACTCCTTTTAAAATAATCCGGTGCCCCATATTAGTGTTTCTTATGTGTTTTTCCAGTTTGATTGAGGCAACTCAAAGAAGTGGTATATATTTATTTTCTGTTATCTGTTTTCTAGCAATAACCCCGTGCAAATTAAGAAGTTAACAGGAAGTGAATTACTTTCAAAGATCCTATCTTCTCTTTTTATTGGCCTTTATCCATTGTTCTCACATATCCAGCACCTCCCCTTATGTTATGAGCTATCATGCATTAATAATAAAATGTGTAATGTCAGAAAGGTTAGAACTTCAACATACATTCCCTGTAGCAATCAGGGATGAAGTCCAACAGAATGTCAGCCCCCTATAATATCTTTTTTCTTATTTTCTGCATTTTGAGGTACTACTCTTTTAATTTTCATTTATTCCTTGCCCTCTGAATCACATAGCCTGGGTCTTGGTTCCTATTTGTGTAGACATTTCTCTCTGCGAAAGTATTTGCCTTTCTCAGCAGAATGATTGCATCGTTTTCACAGTTTCCTCGATTGAATTACTCCTGCCCCAGAGCCAAGGAGAAGTCCAGGACAAAACAAAAATGAGATAGTGTTTGCTCTAATGTCAGGAAATCTTCCTTTGATAGTTCTACTCTTAGAACTTTTAAGACATCGAATTACTTTTTTGTTCTTCATGGATCCAGGAAAACCTGTGGATTATCAAAGGTAAACATTCTATTTCATAGGAAATCAAGTCTGTCTAATCATAGTTTGGTTTGAAATGGCTTAATATAGTAATTCTCCAAAGAATATTTGGATTATTTTTAATACAGAAATGTAGTGTGTATATTTGTTCTTGTGTATGAGTGATAATTCTGTGTGTGTGTGTGTGTGTGTGTGTGTGTGTGTGTGTAGTAGGGGGCAGGTTGATGGTCTTGAGGATGGGTCAGAGGAAATACTCGACCCATCAGAAAGAATGCTACACAACAAAACCAAAACATTTTCTTATCATTTGTTTTTTTCTCAAGAATTCATAAGATTTTATTGGCAAAAAATTATGACTGTTTTATATAGCAAGCCCACCAAAAATATACTGAGCTATATTTTGTGTGTATATATATATATAAGTTATCCAGTGTATATATATATACACACTGGATAACTTAGTTATCCAGTGTGTGTGTGTATATATATACACACATACTGGATAACTTTGTTACCCAGTTATAAGCTGTTCTTTCTAGAATTCTCTTTCCTGTCTGTAGAACAATATTTAATAACTTCAAAAATACCTGGAATCTCGTTTTTTTAATCTTTTTTAAAATATTTATTTATTTTTGAGAGAGGGACAGCGTGAGTAGGAGAGGGGCAGAGAAAGAGGGAGACACAGAATCTAGAGCAGGCTCCAGGATCTGAGCTGTCAGCACAGAGCCCAACATGGGGCTCGAACTCATTAACTATGAGATCATGACCCGAGCTGGAGTCAGACACTTAAGCTACTGAACCACCCAGGCACCCCTAAAATCTCGGTTTTATAAATAAATCCATGTACTCCCTAAAACAGAAGGTTTTAGAAGGGGATTAGAAAAGAAGGATAAAAAGAACAAAATCAATTCTCAGCAGAGAACTGAGACAAATGCAGGGATTGGGGTTGTAAGTGAGTCACTTATACACATGTCTAATAAGGATGATCCTGTGTTTTTGTGTTATGGGTAGAGATATGACCAGCTACCTCCTTCTGTGTGGTGACACAAGCCAGCTTGAGTGAAGCTTGGTCAACAAGATGCATTATACTGAAATGGACAACCAGTAAAACATGAGCTCTGATATCCATCATTCTGACATGCTAGAATCTCTCATTTCCTCAGGGTTACTCTACTTTAAAAGGCTGGAAGCCAGCAGTAAACACATAAAAGCCCGTTTCTTTCACACACAGAAGGCACAGCGTTCTTTTTCATATGCGCATTTGGTAGCTCTTTGAGTGAATCTTTTTAACCTCTGGAAGCTCGTGTTCTTATTGGAACCACAGAACTAACTCTATTTATCTCACAATATGTTCAGTTGTGAGATAAAACGATACAAGAAGTTAAAGCACAAAATAAACTCTCAGTAAGTTCTAGCTATTTTTGTTGTTTTGTACCAGATAATTTCCTATAAAAGTTGATCTCCTAAAGTTTTACATGTATTAAGGAAATTTTTCATATATGAAATTGTGTGTGAGGGAGGAGAATTGGTTCACCTCGTGTCAGTGTGCACATTTTGGACTGAGCCAACTAACCTGCAGAAATGAAGTAACACAGGACTCAGCCAAATGGTAACCAGAATAAAAGTTGGGCTATATATTGAGACTGGATGTCCCTTCATATTTTATTATATTCTCACTTAACGATTATATATACATATATATATTTATATATATAGGATAGATTGTTTCTTCTTGAATCTTTCCTTTTCTTCTGGTCTCTAGTCCCCAACCATCTATTTCATCAGTATTGGTCCCTGGCAACAAATACTTTGGGTTCCAGTCCTGATATTACAGGTCACTAACTTTATTCATCTGTCTGCTCTACCCACGTATGTTACTCTGGATAACGATGCACATTGGACGGTACCGCGTGTGTTTGGTTCTGTGTGTCCCTCCCCAAGTCAGATCTTTCTGAAGCTACTATAAAAGGAAAATTCCAAAATGGAGCAAGCAAGCCTACTTAACATAGTCTCTTTTTACAAATAGGATCAGGAGGCCATAAGTAAGGAAGCGTTTAGGCACATCTGCATTGGAGAAACCATGAAGATTTTTGAACTTTTCAGAGAGCTGGCAGCCTTTAGCCTGGACTTAACTTCCTTCCTCCTCATGACACCTGAGTCATCAGCATTCTTTGCTTCTAAAAGTGTTCCAATCCTTCATTTGCATATTAACCCAACCAATCCCAGTTACCCTAATTCCAATCTCTGTTTTGCAGAAGGGACCTGAATGAGAATTACACTCATAGCCTTTTGCCTCTATAACTCTGCCTCTCTTTGTCTTCCTGGGAACGCAGTTTAGGTTCCTACCAGAATCTGTGCCTCCCCAGTTACAAGTGCAGTTGCCCAAATAAATGTTTCTATGTTTTAACTTTCAGTGAATTTTTTCTTAGTCAATACTAGCTTAATACTATTCCACGCTATATTATTTTTCTTTGCAAAGTAAGACGAACACAAGGCAGGCAGAGCTTCTGAATTGCTCTGTCTGAATAGAGCATTGGGGAACCTTCAGGGAAACTGCTGGACACAGGCTAACACAAAGATAAGAAGTAAGGGGGTACTAGGGTGCCTTTCTCAGTTAAGAGTCCAACTCTTGATTTTGGCTCAGGTCATGAGATCAAGCCTCACTTTAGGCTCTGCACTAGGCCTGGACCTGCCTAAGATTCTCTCTCTCCCTCTCCCTCGGCCCACTCCCCACCTCCCCACCCCCTCGCTCTCTTTATCTCTTGAAAAAAAAAAAAAGATAGATGTAAAAAGGATAAGATGTAAAGTTATATCCAGAAAATGCCCAAATGCCCACAGGCACCAGGGCCAGTCTCATGGAGAGCAATACAGAGGCCTTTGGTGAAGATGTGTTCAGGAATGCCTCTGGGAATGTAATTTCTTAAGACTTTCAAAGACCTATAAATTCTTGTGTTGTCATATGTTATATTCTGCTTTTCCAAATCAGCTTTCCTTTAGGGATAGGCATACAATAAATGACATTCTAAAACTTAAAATGTGTGTTTGTTTTTGTAAGAATTTCAAAATACTTCATGTTTTTCTTTTCTTTTTCTTTTTCTTTTTTTTGTAGTCTGAAGGTCCATTTCTTACATCCCTGATGGTTAATGAGTATTTAAACTCCACCCCCTCCCCTTGCAGATGTATAAAATGTTCTAAGACATGCTGAGGTTCTCAAGATAATTTTGGAGAATTGACCTACACATGTTTGCGTGACTGGTGTATAAATCTCTGCCTTTTTCTTTCAGCTTTAGACACTGGAGAAGAATCAGTAGAGTGAGTACCTCAGGAGGGGGCTCTCCTGATTTGGTCTAAAACTAATCTGACAGCCCCTGAGATCTAATGATCAGTGAATTAACCATGCCGCTTCCTTTGGAGATGCTCCACCATCTGCTTCGAGGTGGTTCTATGGTATTTAAGTTTATTCCATTTAATTTCATTCTTACACTGTATTTTCTGTGGCAGCACAAGATAATTGGATTACTATAAAAATAATGTAGCTAACTTTAGTCTTATTGTACATTATTCGCAGGCAGAATTCCACGGGTGAACAAGAATAGGTGAGTCGAAGTTAAGGAAATCTTCAAGTTTCAGCAAAATGTATTGAGTCCTTTTCTGGTGCTTTTACATATTTCCCCCATATTCTTATGAAGGAATAGCCCAGCTTTTATGACTGCATATCCCAATGATGAGTTATTTTCTAACTTTCAAAAATTTTGCTACCCTAAAATGGACTAGATTTGTTTGATTGAATTAAGTTAGCTTTATAGCAGGCCATATTCTGGTATCATTAGGAGGAAATATGAACTTACAGTGGAAACTACTTTGAGAGCAATAATTCTTGTTGTTTTAATAGCACAGTCAAAATGCAGCATTTTTATGCAATACGACCAAACTAATAAAGTAATAATCTGACTGGATTTTTAGAGTACAGGAAAATTGCATGCTAATGGTTAGCATTAAGAAATGACCAAAGACCAGAAGCTTTAATGTTGATGGATTCCAATTTACCAACTTTATCTTTAATGGATTGTGTTTTTTGGGTCATTCAGATTTATATATTACATACTTTTCTATACTTTGATAAAAAGTTTTAAACACCGAAAAAAGAAATGACTAAAGACAACTAATTGTTTAGAGTAATTTTGTTTCTTTTTACTAAAAGATTGCTCCAAACTGAAATTTATCATGGTCATCCTCATTAACATGTAGTGATAGTTTCAGGTTTCTTGTTTCCTTGTTAGACTGGTTATATATGTATGCATGGCAATTTCAGAAACTCCTCACTCAAAAAAAGAGAAAAAGTATACGGAAGATAATGTGTAGTTTTGAACCACGTATGACCCTGGCGTATTTCATATTATTTTTTATTCCTCATTATATTTTTGCCTTATGTAATAGTTTATCGATTCTATAAATGTGGGCCGTGAAGCTTTAAGAGGTTAGCAATAACTTCAATGTTCATAAATGACATGGAAGGGGAGAAAGTGAATTCTGCTTATGAGTTCTTATTAAAAGTTATTGGTCTATAAGAAAGGAAGACATTAATAAAGTTAGTAAGAAAAATGTTTGCATAGTGTCTTTACTCAAATGGGGTGATCGACTTCTCACAGAACATGGGCCAGATTACCCAGATTTTAAACTCTACGCTTCAATTCTAAATAACTATATTTAAAGTGAAATAAGGCAAATATAAGGGCATATTTCACTTCATATTGTAGACATATTTAGGTAATTGGTTTTCTTTTTACGTTCAAATTATTACTCTATAGAAACACAATTTGAATCAAAACAGTTCACCATTCAGTAATTATACTTCTCCATGTTTCTACATCTTTCTTGTTCTGTGATTCCAACCACCTTTAGAAGGAGTGCATAATATTTCTTCCTCTCATCACTTATGATTTCAATTATTTGACAAATTGGAAGATGTGGTCAAGAATCTACTGCATGTTTCAACGACAATAATCCTCTCACTGGGCTGCATCCATATGTCCCTTTTACTTCAACTAATAGCAGTGATTATAATAGCACTTTCCCCAGATTTCAGATCAGAGTTTCAGAGCTACTGAGGATGAAACATCTGTGATAATCTAGAAAACTGCCAAAATCTTATCTGAAGGAATACGCATTTTGCTAAAAATGACCTAAAAGTATTTCAAAATGATTTGGAATCAAGAAGGCTGGACCCCATGTTTATATCCCCCCAAATATTCACAAACATAGACTGGGTGATTGGTAATCTGTGACCTTGCATACTTTTTAAAATTGGGACGCGATTCAAAGTGTTTCCCCTCACTGCTGGCCTCTGGGACACCCCGTTGTCTTGCTCTGCTCACAAGCGTGGGATACAGCCCCCGACTGACTGGGAATCCAGATATCTGTCCTCCACAGAATATTACTTTCTGCTGTTAATAAATTACTTAGAATATCTTGATCTGAGTCTCTTTTATTGAAAATCAGGGGTTTGGATACGTCAAGTGATATCCATTTTACGTTGTTGACCAACTGACTTATCTCACAATTAACTTTAAGTCAATTTGTTTTAGGCAAACACATCTATCTGTTAAGTACACAGCATGCCATCTCCTACATTAGGAATCAGCATTAATTATAATAAGGTAAGGAGAAAATTGATCAATAAATCATAAAATTATGAACCTCTACTTAAGAACAGGTCACTACTGGGGCGCCTGGGTGGCGCAGTCGGTTAAGCGTCTGACTTCAGCCAGGTCACGATCTCGCGGTCCATGAGTTCGAGCCCCGCGTCAGGCTCTGGGCTGATGGCTCAGAGCCTGGAGCCTGTTTCCGATTCTGTGTCTCCCTCTCTCTCTGCCCCTCCCCCGTTCATGCTCTGTGTCTCTCTGTCCCAAAAATAAATAAACGTTGAAAAAAAAAATTAAAAAAAAGAAAAAAGAACAGGTCACTATTGAACACTATGAACTTGATAGTTATTTTTGATTTGTTAAGAACAATACAGAGGTTAGGAAGCCTTGTAGCAATAATAAGTCATCGCAGGAAGAGACTGAGTTTTTTTCTTCTTGATGAAATGAGGTTGAATGGTAATTTAAAATAGAATTCGTTTCTCATAGTATAGACCATTTTAAATGCTACACCAATTACCCACTCACCATCTAAACTGATCTTAAGGACAAAAGTTTGAATTTGTGTGTCATGGGATTTGATGGCTTCTAAATAGTTTTGCTACAGTAGCATTTGGTGGTTTTTTAAAAATGTTGATTTATTTTTGAGAGAAAGAGAGAGAGAGAATGACAGAGCGAGCAGGGGAGGGGCAGAGAGAGGGGGGACAGAGGATCTGAAGTGGGCTCTACGCTGACAGCAGAGAGCCAGACCCCGAGTTCACACTCGTGAACCGTGAGATCGTGTCCTGAGCCCAAGTCAGACACTTAACCAACTGAGCCACCCAGGTGCCCCTATAGTCTCTGTTTTTTTAATAGTCACCCAGAGTGCCAAGATAAGGTGGCTACATCGGGTCAGACAAAGGTGGAAAGTGTGGAATAGTGTTTGCATCTCATGGAGTGTCAGTTCAGTCCTCAGCACTGGAGAAAACGGCTCCCGGAGCGCATTCTCTCTATCCTACACACTATTTCCCTCTACATAAATAATATCTCAAGGTTGTCCAAAAGATGCAAATTGGCGAATCTTTGATCCATTCATTAATACAACATCTAGTTGCTGAGTGCTGAAACAAATCTCTCTTGGGGCTACCTTCTGTATCATCTCCTTTTGTTGAATTTTATCGCCGAGAGTGAAAATCTTAGGAAAAGTCATGAAATATGAACAATGTACGTATGCTTGGGCAATTTCTTTTTACCTTTCATGTATCACTTGCCATCACAAATTTAGATTAATTTTAACCACTTTTTAAATTTTAACTTGTAAACTGTAAGTTGGATAAATGAATAAATTGGCTTTATTTCTTACAACTTTAATCCATTGTCAGTCTATTTGCTGCTTAGTGTTCACCCATTCTTTGCTTTTAATGTACCTAAAACTATTTTAGTATAAGGTGTGCAACTGGTATGTTTATTGACAGGACAAGGAAGTTCATCCTTTAAACAAATTAAACAATTCAAGCTGATGTATTTCTTTCCTTTTTTTTCAAGCTTTTTATCAAATTCTAATTAGTTGACACACAGTGTAATGTTAGTTTCAGGAGTAGAGGGTAGCAATTCAACATTTACATACAACACCCTGTGCTCATCACAGCAAGTGCCGTCCTTAATCCCCATATGTGGAATTTAAGAAACAAAACAGATGAACACAGGGGAGGAAAAAGAGAAAACCAAGAAGCAGACTCTTAACTATAGAGAACAAACTGACATATTTTTGATAAATTTTTATTCCCAAGGATACTCCGAAATCAAACAGGAAATTTGTCCAGATCATTCTGAAAAAAAAAAAAAAAAAAAAAAAAAAAAAAAGTTGACTCTATGGATAAAAGCATGCATTTTAAAGTGTGCACAATTTTTTTAAAGGACGTAAATTATACTCTTTTTGTTATCTAATTTACAAAATTAACAATAGCTAATTTTTTTTTTTAATTTTTTTTTCAACGTTTTTATTTATTTTTGGGACAGAGAGAGACAGAGCATGAACGGGGGAGGGGCAGAGAGAGAGGGAGACACAGAATCGGAAACAGGCTCCAGGCTCTGAGCCATCAGCCCAGAGCCTGACGCGGGGCTCGAACTCACGGACCGCGAGATCGTGACCTGGCTGAAGTCGGACGCTTAACCGACTGCGCCACCCAGGCGCCCAATAGCTAATTTTTTAACATCAAACTAACATTTAAATGTTCCATAATCATTATTGTTAATGTTGAAAAGTTAACATCATTTTCCCCATTATACAATTATTTACAATAGATTTCTAAAATGAGAGAAATAGGGGTGCCTCGGTGGCTCAGTCAGTTATCGTCTGGCTTTCGCTCAGGTCATGATCTCACAGTTTGTGAGTTCAAGCCCCACGTTGGGCTCTGTGCGGACAGCTCAGAGCCTGGAGCCTGCTTCGGATTCTGTGTCTCCCTCTCTCTCTCTCCCCTCCTTTGCTTGTGCTCTCATCCTCTCTCTCTCAGAAATATTAAATGAATAAACTTAAACTAAACTAAACTAAACTAGACTAGACTAGACTAAAATAAAATAAAAAGAAGTGTAAATCTATGTATCGGGAAAAATTAATTTTACTCATTCAATGGCGCCAATTTACTTTTTTAGTGAATTTTAATTATTGTTGCCATGCTGCTAATTGTTTTTATAAAGATTCATGTTTTCTTTCTTTTCAGGTATTTAACCCATTCGTCTATAATATACGCCAGTCTGAAACAGATGGAGAGTCAGAGGAATGTCTCAGAATTCATTCTTTTGGGACTTTCGTATGACCATCGCACACAAATATTTTGCTTTGTGTTCTTCTTATTCTGTTATGCTGCTCTCTTGGTAGGAAACCTTCTGATCCTTATCTCTATTCGATGCAGCCCTCTTTTCCACCAACCAATGTACTATTTCCTCAGCCACTTATCCTGTATGGACATCTGCTTCACCTCTAGCATTACACCCAAATTCATTGCTGACCTCCTAGTGGGAAGAAAAGCCATCTCCTATGGTAACTGTATGTTATAGGTCTTTACCATGCACTTCTTCGGAATGACTGAAGTCTTAATCCTCACCGTCATGGCCTTTGATCGCTACGCTGCCATCTGCAAACCTCTCCACTACCTGCTTGTCATGAACAGAGCAAGGTGCAATCTCCTCGTCTTAGCTGCTTGGGCTGGTGGGGCCGCGCACTCCTTTCCTCAATTTTTTCTGGTAATCAGGTTGCCCTTCTGTGGTCCTAATGAGATTGACCACTATTTTTGTGACATTTTTCCTTTGCTAAAAGTTGCCTGTGCTGACACCTATGTCACCGGTGTCCTTTTGGTTGCCAATTCAGGAATGGTTACCTTAGTGGCATTTGTGGTCTTGTTTTTTTCTTATGTCATTATATTATTCACTTTAAGAAATCATTCAGCCAAAGGAAGGCGCAAAGCCCTCTCTACCTGTGGGTCGCATATCACTGTGATAGTTTTATTTTTTGGGCCTTCGGTCTTTGCCTACCTTCGGCCTCCAACCACTTTCCCTGAGGATAAGGTATTTGCTCTGTTTTACACCATCATCGCTCCGATGTTCAATCCCTTCATCTACACTCTGAGGAACTCAGAGATGAAAAACGCCATGAGAAATGTCTGGAATCAAACATTGGAACTCAATATCTTTTATACAAAACAGAGGGGCAGCTAGGTACGGATAGGGGAGAGAGGAAACCATTTCACAGAGTAATTTTTCCACTGGTAACATTTTATGAGTGACAGAAATAGGACGTGGAGTTTCATAGTGACTAAAAAGAAATAGTAAGTCATCCATACAAAATATAAGCTTAAAACTTAGTTCATCTTGCGGGCTTTGAGATGTTATTAACAGGTTGATATGCACAAAATCAGTTATATGCATAGTTAAGACAATGTTATAGGAGCCGAGAATTGTGATGTGAAAAAGAAAATTGGAGTTATCTTGCGTTAGAAAATGCAGGTTTGGTGGCCAGACCACATGATGAGCCATTCTGTATGGCAAAGAGACGGTTAAAGTCCATGATTTTAAGACCAAATTTTGGTTTATGATAGGATCGTCACCTAAATGAACTCCAGAGGCATTTAGAAATTAATTACATAGCAAGAAGTGGGCATAATGAAATATGATTTAAAGTGATTCTGTGGTTTTAACTCTGGACTTCACATTGGAAATAAAAATAAACTAGTAAAGGGCCACCTGAGTGGTGCAGTCAGTTTGGTGTCTGACTCTTGGTCTCAGCTCTTGTTGTGGTCTTGCCGTTTATGGGTTTGGGCCCCGTGTTGAGCTCTGGGCTGGTGGTGTGGAGCCTGCTGGGGATTCTGTCTCTCCTCTCTGCCCCCCCCTCAACCCACCCCGCCACTGTGCTCACTCTCTCTCTTTCTCTCTCTCAAAATAAATAAATACACTTAAATTTTTTTTTAATGATAAGAAATAAACTAGTAAACATAGAGTGAAATCAATTACTCAAGATACTAAAAACACACTCACTGATTTTCTACATATTGGTCCATTAAAAAAATCCATACAGGAACTGAATCATAAAATGCCAGAAATTAGGAGGACGGACACTGTTTATAAGATCCAGAGTCTTTCTTATTTACACAAGACGTGAGTTCAAACAAACAAACTTCAATCAAAAAACCCTCTGATACAAATCATGGAAATGAGTGGAAATGGCAGATCATCTTTGAAACGAACATGAGGATTCTCTAGCAAAACCTGAAACAAATTTGATGAAATGTGTTCATTTGTATCTCTAATAAGATGCAAAAATAAATGCTTTCTTTGAAAACAGGAAATATCACAAAACGAAAGAGATTGTGTAACCAGATTATATGAACAGAATGACAATGAAAATACACAAATAGTTTTAGCCTATGTAAATGCAATACTAAAATTACAATGATTATAAAGGCCTTATATACAGAAGGATAGAAAAGTGGAAAAGTTTATGAGGAAGATGTAATTCAATAGAGTTTTTATAACAGAGAAATTGGACAGATAATCAGTTTGTCAAGTTACTAATAAAACAAAAATATTGCCAGATTGAAAAGTTCAAGCTTTACCCTTTATTTAATGTGTTGCTTTTAACCAAATTTACTCAACTTACCTTTTGGGGGTCCTAACCAGGTAGATCACCACATCTGTGATGTGAAGCCCCTTTTGAAACAGGTATGCAAAGATATTTGTGTGGTTAGTGTCTACGCGATTGTTAATTCTGGGATGTTGGTGGCAGACATATTGTTGCCCTGCTGGCTTCTTACCTACTCGTGTGCTTTAACCTTAAGACCCGCTCCTCTTCAGGGTACTGCAAAGCTCCACCTGCAACTCTCACATAACGGTGGTAGTTTTGTCCTTTGCCCCCTGTGTCTATCCTTATGTTCTACATGTGGGGTTTTACACAGTGATTGCCTCCATGCTGAATCGTCTCATCTCTACCCTGAGAAACATGGAGATGAAAACCAGCATGCGGAAGGCGTGGTCTAAAATGGCCCATTCAGAATTCATGTACATGAGTGATATTCATCGTGCTTTTGATCCTGTGTAGCAAAGGCATTTAACATTTGAGGTGATGTAGAAAGTACATAAGCTTTGCCTGGACACTTGGGCTAAATTACCCATGACTGCTGTCACATGAGTCAAAGAAACAAGTTACTGGGAATCAGATTACAATCTGCACCTTGAAAGATCCAGCTGGTTCCACGTGTGCCCACTTGCATGTGAGGAAGCTAAAAATGTCCTGAAGCATCTCTCTGATCCTATGACTCCCCTCTCCAAAAGTTTGTAAGAAATCCCATTTTCCTTGGAATGAAATCCAACCTTCCTGCTTGTTAGAAATCTTCCATAAGTTATCTGAGTCTAATTTGCCGATCTCAGAAATCACTACGTTGGTAGAAAGTGTGGTATTACAATGATAGGCTTTAGGGTCAGGGAGAGCTGGGTGATTCCTGACAGCTTTTATCTCTGGGTCTTGACATTGTGCTCTAATTATATTAGTCTCTCTTTTAAAAAGATATTGTACTTCGCAAAGATGTAATATTACTTTGGCTAACATGTGTGAAGTTTTAGCATGGCACATGGCTACCAGAACCTCATGTGAGTTATTTTTCTTTTGTTTGCTTTTCTCTCTGTGTGTCCCTAAGCTCAGAAGCTTTCATCCAGGTACACTGGGTCCACGTCCATTCTCCAAACATATTCTAGAACCTATCAGCTCTGTGGCTTTACTTCAGCCATTCTTCTGCTTGGGATTCCTCACCCTCAGGCTCGAGGGTCCATGTCTTACATGTCATTCACACTCGTGGTGTCATGTCATTCAGGAAGACTAGATGTACGAATGCAATATGAATGTTATATGAAATGTAAAGGTACAAGACATGTGGAGTAACACGTAGAAGATCTCTGTGACCTTGAATTGGAGACGCAAATTTTCTAAACGTGTGGAGCAAAAGTGTCTGTAAAAAAAGATGATTTGTGCTTCATCAATATTAAGACTATGCAGGAGAACTACTATATAAAGAAAGATGAACTAAATAGTGGCAGACGTAAATGCAATTAGTAGCTGTGTCTGAAGGTGTGTACAGGGCAAGGTTAGAGATACGACTGGCTATCTCCTGCTGTAGATTGCTACAGGCTAGCTCTTGAGAACAGCTCGGTCAACACTGGGCATAACGTTGAGGTGGACTAGTTGGAAATCACTGGGCCCTGATGTCCTTGATGCCAAAGTTGTAGAATCTTTCATTTACTCAGGGTTCTTAACCTTTTAAAGCCTGGAAGCAAGCACTAAACTTAGAACAACACGTTTTCTTGCTTCAGATCTTTCCTGGCTAGTTGAGCTAGTTACTTAACCTCCAGGACCCTCCGTGTTTTTATCTACCAGTAAAGCTAATAATACTTGTGTCAAAATATGTGTTATTATAAGCATTGAATAATATGATGAACCCGATCTGCCCAATCATCTCTCAGTGTATTTTTGCTACTGTTTGGCTAAGTTGTTTGATCTGAAACAGATTAAACATTATAAAATTTGATTTTCTGACATTTTTTGCATGAGAAAACTTTACATGAATGGTAGAGAGAGACTGTCTGGTTTCAGTGCCTGCAGATGAGACTGAGTCTGAACGACATGTGAAGAGTCAGTGAGCACAGAAAGAACCGGATGTTAAACACAATAAAAGCTCTGTGGTTCTTTGCTCCCTTCCTCTGATTTTTCCATATCATGTTTGTTTTTCCTCCTTGCCAAGTTATGAGGAAGAGATGTTTACTCTTATCTTTTCTTTTGTCTTCCATTTTTCAACATGTATGTTATCAATGGTAACCTCATACCAAGTATGATATCACAAGTCATTGATTTTATTTATCTATCTGCTCCGCACACCAAGGATCTTGATGATCCCGCAAAAGGACTGTAAGCGGCCATCTTTGATTCTCCTTGTCCTACCTCATCTCAGATTTTCCAGAAAGGGAACCTGACCCTATTACAGCTTAAAATTTCCCTCCTATTCCTCAGAAATTTGGAAGAACACAGGGCAGCCAGGGTTTCACGAATTGCTTTGACTGTAGCCTTTTTGGGCCTGTGGGGGAAACGGGCCAAATTGTTTTCCAAAGAGGCAAATATGGAAAGTTCATACCCAAGAGCACCAAGCACATTACTATCGACGGTGGCTTTGGCAGCACTTGGGCTAAGATGTGTCTAGAAATGCCTTTGGGAATATAATTACACAGAGCTTTCAAAGACCTATTAATTCTTGGCACGTCTGTTTGTATTCTGTTCCTCTGAACCAAACTGTCCTCGGGTGTAGACATAAAATAAATGCACGATTCCTGGGACCTAAATACTTGTGTTAGCTTTTGCAGGAATATAAAAATACATGTTGCTTATTTTTTCTTCTGAGCTCTTACTAAGAAGTTAAATCAGCCTTCAATATTCCTGCTTTTCTGGGGGCTGAAGATCCACTTCTTCATCACTTCGTCTTAGTGAATATTTGAAGTCCGCTTCCCTGGTAAACTGTAGAGGGTTTGAGACATGTTGAAATTTTCCAGATATATGCAGAGAATTAACCTGAACGTGTTCAAATTATGGGTTTGTGAACTCTCTGCAATGTATTCCAGATTTCGGTGCTAGAGACGAACTGGCAGAGTGAGTGTCCGAGGACGGAATGCTTCCTGATGCATGCCCAAGCTAACCCGACAGCCACTCGATCTCATGGTTAGTGAATTACCCTTGTCACCTTGGTTTGGGAATGGTCCCACAACACATGTGCTAGGCTAATTGTGTGTGCGTATGTGTGTGTGAGACAGAGAGAGAGAGAGAGAGAGAGAGAGAGAGAGAGTGTTTTTAAGTATTTTGTTTATTTCTTTTGTTTTTTGAGAAAGAGGGAGTGGGGGCATTGGAGAGGCAGAGAGAGAGGGAGAATCTCAAGCTGACAGCACAGAGCCCAACGCGGGGCTCGAACTCACGACACTGAGATCATGACCTGAGCTGAAATCAAGAGTCAGACACTTAACTGACTGAGCCACCCAGGTGCCCCGATTATGTGTACTTTGTATTTATTCTATATAATTTCATTTGAGGTCTATAACTTCTTTTGCAGCATAGGATAATTAGATTACGATAACAATGTTTTGGCATCCTTTAGTTTCGATTGCGCATTACCTACAAGCAAAATTCCCTTTCTGGGGAACAGGAGTAGAGCTAGATAAAGCATTTTCAAGTGGGCGGTGAATTTCATCGTGTCCCCAACTCTTGTTTAATGGCATCCTTCATATTACCATTAAGAAACAGACCAGCTTATACTTGAATATGTACAATAACAAATTGTTTTCTTTTATTTCAAAACATCTGCCCTCCTAAAATAGTTTTATCTGAGTCAAGTATGGTGAGTTTATCTACATTCTGTTACACTAAGAGAAGATTTGAACGTATGATAGTAACTTGTAGTTACGTATAAGACCTTCTATTCCTTTATGGACAGCATGATCCAAAAAGTACACATAATTTGGATTCAATAATACCAAAAAATAAAGTAATCGTTTGAGTACATTTTTTAGACAAACATGCTAAGATAACCAATAGATTAGGATGTTAACTATTTTCAGTAACAGATTGTTGAAATCGGCGTTTACCTGATCCTACTTGTCAAATCCATGTTATGTATCTTCTTCATTTCCTTAGTTTTGCTGCTGGTCGAATGTGTGTGCATGACAATCTGTGATTCTAACCTAATCGCTCGGAGAGGAAAGACAGTGAGAGAAAAATGTTTTGAACCACACGTGTCTTGGGCTATTTCATATCACCTCATGTATTCCTCATCAGAATTCTGAATTTTGTAATGATACGTCAGTTGTAAAATGACTGCGATGATGCTTAAAGAGATTAAAGAATTCACTCAAGGATTGCCCTGGTCAGTTTGAGATTCCAACTCTTTCTATGTTGCTACTGTTTCGGCCACTTGTTCAGTGGTTGCCCGAAGTCCTTTATTGACCCATTGTGATTTCAGTTTTCCCATAAGAGGGTTCCTTGTTATCGCTATATTGTTTGATGATAGTAATTCTCCTCAACTGATTTTTTCCCCTCTTCGCTTTCACCCCTGCTAACAGCATTGATCATACAGCATGGGCAGGGTTGTGAGCTATTATAGACTAAATTCCAATAATGATCTAGAAAACACGCAGGCATTTTTTTTTAGTTTATTTATTTATTTAGAGAGCCTGCACAAGTAGAGGAGGGAGAGAGAGAGAGAGGGAGAGAGAGAGAGAGAAAGAGAGAATCTGAAGCAAGCTCCAGGTTCCCAGCTGTCAGCACAGAGCCTGATGTGGGGCTCGAACTCACAAACCATGAGATCACGACCTGAGCTGAAGTCAGACACTTAACTGACTGAGCCACTCAGGTGCCCCAGAAAACAAGGAGGAATCTTGACGAGGAATTTGCATTTTTGTAAGGCTGAAGGCAAAGAATTTCAAATGTTTTAGAATCAGAGAATTCTAGAATACATATCTATCTTAAATATTCCCTATCTCTTTACTTACAGAAATACTTGAAAGACACATGGGGTGCCTGTGAACCCATGATCTTGCATATTTTTTTCTACTCCGATGAGGAATCAAAACAGTCTTTTCACTGCTGCCCTTCATGGCATCTCTCAGCACTCTGCCTTGGAACATAGCCCCAGATTGAGGAAGAAACAGGATTTCTGCCTCTTAACATTCATAGTGTATTACTTTTCAAACCTGAGAAATTACTCAGATTCTCTCGATATGTTTCTTCTATCTAGAATCAGAGATTTGAATCGGTCAAGTGATTTCCACATGTATATTGCTCACAGTCTACTGAAATAATGGTTGCCTGTAAGTCAGTTTGTTTTATATCAAGAAGTGTATCTGAAAATTAACATTCTTTCCACCTAGTATCAGAGGCAACAGGTAGAAGGTGGGCCAATGCCCCTCACACTCCTAAAACTTTTCAGTGCTCCTTAGTGACTGCTAACTTCCGGACACTGTCACAATAATTATTTTACTTTGTTATATCAAGGGGGATGGAGAATCCTTGTTAGCGATTCTGAAAGCAAAGTAGGAACAAACCGAAAATTTATACTTTTAGGAATGCAGAATTTTGACTGGTAATTTAAAATAGAATGGATGTCTTACAGTACGGCCATTTTAAAAATGCCGTAACTGTCAACCGTTGGCCATCTAAAATCTTCTCAAAGACTATGAATAACATAGATATTAAATTTGTGAGTCCCTAGAGATGGTAGTTTCTTTTTTTAATGTTTAACTATTTTTGAGAGAGTGACAGAGCATGAGCAGAGGAGGGGCAGAGAAAGAGGGAGACACAAAATCCGAAGCAGGCTCCAGGCTCTGAGCTGTCAGCACAGACCCTGATGTGGGGCTCGAACTCGCTAACTGTGAGATCATGACCCCAGCCGAAGTCAGAAGCTTAACCGACTGAACCACCCAGGCACCCCGAGAGATGATGGTTTCTAAGTAATATTACAACAAAACCTTTTTCTGTGTGTGTGTGTTTTTTTTTTAATTTTAAATAGGCATCTGGGGGCCAGATAGAACTGTCACTCCAGATCCAGACTAAGGTGGAAGGTGTGCTAGCTTTTGTAAACCCACTAGAAGCACATATTTCCTCAACAGTGGGTAAAATAGCTCTTGGAAATGCTTTCTCTCTATTCTACACTTGTTTTGCACTAACTAAAGAATGTTTAAGATACATATTAGATACAAAGATGCAAATTCCTGAATTTTTCATTAACATATACCACTGAGTGCTAATTCACCACAAAGTTTGTCTTCAAGTTGCTTTCTGTATTACCTCCTTTTATTGACATTTGATCTTCAGATTATAATTAAAACGTGAGATTTTTCATGTAAGCCATGGAATATTCATAATTCAAATATACTTGGATAATTTAACATGCTTATCTTTTCTTTAACAATTGCTATCACAAACTTCAATCTCTCTCTCTCTATATATATCCATATGTATATACATATCACTATATATATATAGTATATGTAGTATATATATATATATATATATATATATATATATGGGAGGAGCAGAGAGAGAGAGACATGTAGAATCTGAAGCAGGCTCCAGGCTCTGAGCTGTCAGCACAGAGCCCGATGCAGGGCTCAAACTCACGAACTGTGAGATTATGACCTGAGCTGAAGCCAGACACATAATTGACTGAGCCACCCAGGCGCCCCAAGAGAGACAGAATTTTAAGCAGGCTCCACACTCAGCATGGAGCCCGCTGTGGGGCTTGATCCCATGACCCTGGGATCATGACCTTAGTTGAAATCAAGAGTTGGGTGCTCAACCCACTGAGCCATGCGGATGATATGACAGTATGTATTTTTGAAATTGTATTTAACTCATAAAATATAAAAATGATAAATGAATAGATTTCCTGAGTATTTTTCACAATTCCAGTCATTAATTGACATCTTCCTTTTGCTGTATAGTGTTCAAACACTCTTTGTTTTTTAATGTAAGAGCAATTCCATTTGTTTAACATGACCCATTGACAATGTTTGGCCAAAAAACAATGTGTAGTATGCTTTACACAAATTAACGTTCAGGAGGTCAAACTGGATGTTTAAACAAATGTGAATCTCTTTGGGATTCATTTCCAGAAAATTAAGGAAATGTACTCAGATAATTTTTAAAGAAGGAAAGTTGATTTTATCCGTAAGTTACGAGAATTCAGAAATATGGGAGATTTTTTTTTGTTTTAGGTCATTGAGACTAAATAATATAATTAGCAGTTCTTTATCTAAATATATAATTAATGGTATTAATGCTTTATTTTCCAAAAACCATTTTAATATTTTAGACAACTGCTAGTGATATTGAGTAAAGTATATAATTATTCTCATTACAAAATTATTTCATGACACGTTTATAAAAGACAGCATTAAAAAGTTAGCCTAATTCAAGAAATCAATTGTTATCAACTCCATTTATGTCAGCATGTATTTTAATAAATTTTGTATTATTGTGTTCATACAGTTAATTCTCACCTCCAATTATGTTCTCGTTCTTTCAGAAACAGAAGTCCTTGTGAAAGCATACACCAAACTCAAATATATGAAAAGCCACAGAAACATGTCAGAATTCATTCTTCTGGGACTTTCCTACGACCAGAACATACAAGTATTTTGCTTTGTCCTCTTCTTAGTCTGTTACGTCGCCTTGTTGGCAGGAAACCTGCTGATTCTCGTCTCCATTCGATGCAGCCCTCTTTTTCACCAACCCATGTACTATTTCCTCAGCCACTTATCCTTAATAGACATCTGCTATACCTCTACTGTTACACCCAAGTTAATTGCTGACCTGCTGGTGGAAAGAAAAACCATTTCCTATAGTAACTGCATGTTACAGGTGTTTACAATGCACTTCTTTGGAGGCACCGAGATCTTCGTGCTTACCGCCATGGCCTTTGATCGCTATGCTGCCATCTGCAAACCTCTCCACTACGTGATTGTCATGAACAGGACAAGATGCAATCTGCTAGTCGTAGCTGCTTGGGCTGGTGGGGCCGTCCATGCCTTCCCTCTCTTTTCTACCGCGATTGGTTTGCCCTTCTGTGGTCCTAATGAAATTGATCACTACTTTTGTGATATTTTTCCTTTGCTAAAAGTTGCCTGCACCGACACCTACGTCACTGGTATCCTTGTGATTGCCTTTTCAGGTCTGGTCGCCTTAGTTACCTTTCTTGTCTTATTTGTTTCTTATGGTATTATCTTATTCACTTTAAGAAATCTCTCAGCTGAGGGAAGACGCAAAGCCCTCTCCACCTGTTGGTCTCATATCACTGTGGTCGTCTTATTTTTTGGACCAGTAATCTTTATCTACCTTAGGCCACCTACTACTTTTCCTGAGGACAAAATATTTGCTCTATTTTACACGATCATTGCTCCTATGTTCAATCCCTTAATCTACACTCTGAGAAACTCAGAGATGAAAACCATGATGAGGAAAGTTTGGTGTCACACATTATTTGCAAAGGAAACACACAATTAATGTGAAGAAGCTTATTGGCTACGCAACTTTGAGAAACTTTGTGAATGAAAAAGGTGGGGACTATCTCATAGATTTTGTAAACCATCACTCTTGTGAATGGAATGAATGAGAGCAATGGGACTAAAGTTTAAAGTAATCACTAAGCAACTATTAATTCTTGCAAGCCAAAATTAATTGGCAACTAAGTTAGTTTTATGGTGTATATGTAGGGTAACCTACGTGAAAAAAACAATTGGGTCAAAGCAAATAAACCAGTGGTATATTGATTAGTGAATTATAATGGAAAATATTTTAATGATAATTTTATTAAAACTTCAGAGGTAGAAGCCAGACCACGCAATGACAGACATTCTTGGGTAGCTCAGAAGTTGAAATCCAAAAAAGAAGGTTATAATCTAAAATTAAATGAATTAACTTAAATTTCATGTACAACATGCGTATATACAGCCTCTAGTTCATGTAGAAATCAGTTGTGCAAACAAATAAATATTTAGAGTAGAATCTGCTTTTAAGTGGTTCCTGGGGGTCAGCTCTCCTCATGTCCCATTGAAATCAATAAGAATAAGTAGTGACGACAGAATGAGAGTCTAGAATTCAAAATGCTGAAACACACGTACTGGTATTCCACCTACTGGGCAGAGTTTAACAACATTTGCCATTAACTTCAGAAACTATATCTATTAAACTTTAAGTGTTGACTCACTGCTATTTGCCTAAAATTGGTAAGTACATGGTTGGTCACTGGATCCACAACTTAAGACTTTTCCTACTGAAATGACAGAGAGAGAGAGAATAGCAAAAGATAAATAAGATGTGATCTAACCACAAAGTAAATGAAGAAACAAAATGCATTTTGGGTGCACACGGGTACTCACTGCAGGTTTATTCATAATCACTAGACGTTGGGAGCAACACCGATATCCTTAAGTAGGTGAATAAATCAACTATTGGAAATATGGAGAATGGAATATAATTCAGCACTAAAAACTGAGCTATTAAGATAAGAAGATATACGCAGGAAACATAAATGCATATTTCAAAGTGAAAGAAGCCAATGTAACGTGGCTATCTTTTGTTTGATTTCAACTACAGGTCTTCCTTGACTTACAAGGGAGTAATGTCCCAATAAACCCATCATCTGTTGAAAAAATTTTAAGTCAAAAATGCATATAATACACCCAACCTACCAAACTTCATAGCTTGGCCTAGCCTACCTTAACTGTGGTCAGAACACTTACATTAGCCTACAGTAGGGGCAAAGTCATCAAATACAAGGCTTATTTATAATAAAGTATTGAATGTCTCATGTAACTTGTTGAATACTGTACTGAAAGCAGAAACCAGAATGATTGTACGGACACAGACCTGTTACAGGTGTGTTTATGGTTGACCCTCGCGATCGATTGGTTGACTGGGAGATGCAGTTCTCTGCCCCTGTCCAGCATCATGAGAAGATATCATAATTCACATCACTGGCCCAGGAAAAGATTCAAATTCAAAGTTCAAAGTACAGTTTCTACTGCATGTGTATCACTTTCGCACCATGGGAAATTTAGAAAAGTAGAAGTCCAACCATTGTAAGTGGGGACCACCGATACATGACATTCTGGGAAAGGCAAACTATGGAAACGGCAAAAAGACCAGTCAGCGGATGCCAAGGATGAAGGAAGGGAGAGGGGTAAATAGGTAGGCCACAAAGGATCTTTAGGGTAGTGAAACTGTTCTGTATGTTACCTCATTTGGATATTGTCATTATACGTGTCAAAGGCCACAGAATGTAAAACATCAAGGACGAACTCTAATGTAAACTGAATTTGGAGGGGGGGATAATGACGTGTCGATGTAAGTTCATTTACTTACAACAAATGTAACGCTTTGCAGGGAGAGATTCTCCCAGTAAGGGGGAGAATAGCGGCACTTTTATTAATTAAAAGTACCTTGTGGCACAATACCTAAACGAAGTCATCTTGTCACTAAATGAAGAAGAGTCTTCTGAAAAAGATTTTCTACTGCGACCAGATAAAGCTTTTCAACTTTAGTGTAAAGTCTTTTCCTCATGCTTAACAGTTTTACACTTAAGATTGCCTAAGAAACACAGCAATGATAACAGAGAAGGGACTGGATAATGGAATTTTCGGAAAAGGAAGATAGTTACCGTACTGAAAGAGTTTTAGGTTGGGCAAGTGCGATGCGGGAGGTACAATCGTTTTGGGAGAACTGTGCAAAGAAACATAAAGAGCAGGCAAAAGTGATGAGGGAGATAAAATTAGAGTTTTTATAGCAAAGAGAAATTGGGTGAATTGCTATCACAGCGGCTACTAAGGGAAGAAAGAAAATATTGCAAGATTTGATGTTATCTCTTAAAAAGACATCACAAAAACATTTGTCAGTCGAAAGGTTGAAGGGGTATGTGCTTAAAATGACCAATTTCAAGGACACCTGGGTGGCTAGGTCACTTAAGCATCAGACCCTTGATTTTAGCACAGGCCATGAGCTCAGTCATGATCTCATGGTCCTGAGATTGAGCCCTGCATTGGGCTCTGTGCTGGGTCTGGAGACTGCTTCAGATTCTCTCCCTCTCCCTCTCCCAACAAAACAAAGCAAAACCAATTTCATTACTAGAAGAAAAATAATTTTCATGTTTAGAGTAGGTAGATCATTCAAATGAGCAGTATCATGTAATCAGCAATCAGATTCAGTCACAAGTTACCAGTAGACCACACCACAAGTCTTCTTTGTACTTCTGTGAAATCCTCACCTTCTGAAAGTAATCACTACCTTCACCTCTAACGTTGACTAAAATTACCTACTGTTTGATTCTGTAGAGAAAGAGCAGTGCATACTGTGCTCCTAAGGGTCTCTTTTCTCATTATCAAGTTTTTGAGATTCAGTCTTCATGCTTTATCTATATTCTGGTCGTTTTCATTAATTTATTGTCGCTCACTGCATGGACATGTGACAGCTGATCCATTCTCTTGTTGCTAGACATTGAGGCCATTTCTAATTTACGGATAGTATGAGTTGACCTGCTTTGAACATTTTGAAACATGTTTTGGTGACTCTCTATCATCTGCTGATATGTACTTTTTACAAAAGATACACCTAATCCCTAGGCCATGAAAAGATTGAAAATAAAAGCTGAAAATGTTAGAGTAGTCAAAATGCTGTTGGCATTTGAAGAAATTTTATATATGATATTATCATATTATACAAATATACACGTATATATATAAAACCAAACAGACTTTCAGATAAGAGCCATTGTCAATTCTTCAAATTCTTAAACATTGATAGAATTTGCAACGTTGAAGCATTTACAAATCCGAATGTGTGTGCATGCGGAAAGATATAGAGGATTTGATCCAAACCAATAAGCAGCCAGCTCTGGGTATATATAAAAATGCTACACTCATCAGCTGTGACTGAATATAAGTTATTTAAAAGAACTCACCTAATTTGATGCCACAGATTTATTCTCCACAAGTGTCAAATTCTCTGCACCACCAGAGCAACTTATCTGATGATAATTCACTTAAAGTAGGAAACAAAAAATAAAGGCAACTTTCAATCTCAAACAAATGGTAATTTAAAAACTGTTTACAGTAAAAAGTGAAAATAAATCATAAGAGAAATTAAAGAATAACTAAAAATAAAACTATAAAAATAGGATTTATCAAAGAAAGTATACCAATGCTTAGAGGTAAATTTCTAGCGCAAAACCATACATTATGGCATCCATAGATGATTTGTTTCCACTTAACTGTAACTACACTTGATCTTAGCCAAAGTAGTGGGTGTTGTATGTAAGTGTTGGACCACTAAACTCTACACCTGCAACTAATACTACACTGCATGTTAACTAACTGGGATTGAAATAAAAACTTGAAAATAAACCTAATTGAATCTTAATCCCCAAAGTGTTCCCTATAAATATTTAAAATAATTATCTACAATTGTTTTAATGTTTATTTATTTTGGGAGAGAGAGAAAGAGCGAGCAAGCTGGGGAGTGGCAGAGAGAGGGAGACAGGATCCAAAGCAGGCTCTGAACTGTCCACTCAGAGCCCCGTGTGGGACTTGAACCTACAAACCATGAGATCATTACCTGAGCCAAAGTTGGATGCTTAACCAACTGAGCCACCAAGGTGCCTCACCTAAAATCTTTTAGAACAAACAACATATTGAACTGCGAAATACTAAAACTTATTCCTTTGAAATCAGGAAGAAGTGACACTTAGTATCACCAGTTTAAACTTAACACATTTTTTTAAGTTTATTTATTTTCAGAGAGAGAGAGTGGGGGGAGGGGAAGAGAGAGAGAGAGAGAGGGAGAGAGAGAGAGAATCCCAAGCAGGCTCTGCACCATCAGTGCAAAGCCTAATGTGGGGCTCAAACTCACGAACCCTGAGATCCAGACCTGCGCCAAAGCCAGACACTACTGAGCCACCCAAATGCCCCTTAGTATCAACAATTTAAATTGACATTATTCAATATTATACTGAACGTCCTAGCCAAGCAATAAGTCAAACAAAGAAACAAACAAAAGAATGGAAATAAGAATTGTATCAAAAATGAGTGGGATACTCTTTGTGTAGACCTACAGAAATTATGAGCCATAAGAGAATATTTTGAACAATTTTTGCTAAATTTAAAAAGACAGACAATGCCAAGCGTTGGTGAGGTTGTGGAGAAACAGGGAGCTCTCAGACATTGCTCATGAAAAATGTAACATAGCGCCACCACTTTTAAAATGCTAATATGCAGTTAACATAAAACCCAGCAATTCAACTCATAAGTATCAGTCCAAGAGAAACGATAATACATCTCCATACTAAGACTTGTACATGAATGTTCACAGCGGCATCATTCATCGTAGCCATTGACTGTACACAATCCAAATGTCCACCAACTGGTGAATAAGTCTACAAAATATGGCGGAGCCATGCAGTGAATACTATTCGGTAATGAAGAGGAATTACCATAATACGACGTGATAAACCTCTAAAACATTATGGTAAATGAAGAAGGTAACAAAATTACACACTACGTCGTTTTTTTAAGGAAGTCCATTTCTCTCCTGGTTGTGTTATATGGTTTCAATATTTCACATACGAATCGAGGGAAAAACTGGTGTATCTTTGAGGTTCTCTAGTCTCTGACCAAAGCTCTGCTGATTCCTATATGTCTCAGCAGTAGCTGTAAATGTGTATAAAAATGTAGAACCTTGGGGTGCTTGGGTGGCTCAGTCAGTTAAGCATCTGACTCTTGACTTCAGCTCAGGTCATGATCTTGCTATAGGTAAGTTGGAACCCCAGGTTCCACTCAACTCACCTGCTTGGGACTCACTGTCTCCTTTCTCTTTTCTCCTCCAATATTAGTGTTCTGTCTCTTTCTCTCTCTCTCAAAAATAAATAAACTTGAAAAATAAAAAAAAACACACACTTGGTTCCTCAGTTCCATCCTGTACCCAGAAACGAAAATTCTCAGGGTAAATGTGGTTGTTGCTGTTCACCTCAGCTCTGTGTTTACCACCTCTCCCCCATTATTCATCTCATTCCTTCTAGTTCTTCTTCCCTTAGTAGCTCTCCAGTCTCTTTGGAGATGATTCTCTGTTTCCATCTTTTCCACCTTTTCTTGTAGGAATGCGTGTCTGCTGTCAGTCACTCCATCCCACCCAGAAATCTGACATTCATATTTGAATCTTAACTGTAAAGGGTCTGCCTGTAAAATGTGAGTCTGTAGTGTTGCAGAATGAGGGAAACAGCATTCTAACAGACAAATATGATCCTATTGCTCCCTTCTCGGAAAATGTGGGCAATATCCCATTGCCCCTGGGATAAACTCTTACTTTGTATAAGAGCAGTGTTGTAAGTAGAATTCAACATAAGTTGACCAAAACACACTAATTTGATCTGAGAATTCACAATGACGGATGGGGCTGGGATTTATGTCAAGTCAAACATGGCATAGATTCTGACCCTGTCATATTTTAATTGTGAGGCTTCGCCCAATTAGTTTCAACTTCCCGAGCTTTCTTTTATTAATTCATCTGCACATTTTGGATAAGTGGGTGACTCACGTATGTTTTCCCACAATACACTTATAGATTGGCCAAAATGTGGGACACTGCCACCAATGCAGCTGATGGGAATGTGGAACAATGGGAACTCTCTTTCATGGCGGTGCGAAGGCAAATTGGTGCAGCCATTTGGGAAGACAGTTCGTCAGTTTCTTCCCAAACCATCATATTCTTACTGCACAGTCCAGCAACCTCACTCTTTGGTATTTACCCAAAGGAGTTGAAAACTTATGTCCACATAAAAAACTTGCACACAGATCTTTATTCATAAAGCTTTATTCATAGCTGTCAAAATAATTGGAGGCAGCCAAGATGTCCTTCAGTAGGTTAGAAGAGATAAACTGTGTGACATCAGACAATGGAGTATTATTCAGTGCAAAAAAATGAGCTATCAGGCCATGAAAAGATGTGGAAGAACATCGCAATGTCTTCCCCGTGTGCAGACATTCAACTTTAACACACAAGGTTCTTCTTGATCTTCTCTGTCGCTAATTTGCCAGTTTCACATCTTACTAATTAGACTTTTACAAGCGCAGTGTCCAGCTTATAAGCTGACACACAGGAGGGGCTCAGTAATTCATTATTGAATAAATAGATGAATTAATAGCCACAACCATATTGAAATGATAAGGTTTTCTGCTTATTCTTTTTCACCCAGTGGCCTTGGTTATGGGTCCTCTCCTAGAATACTCTCATCCCAACACATGCCTCTTCACACTGATGATTTCCTTTCATGCTTTGTATCCCATTTTAGTTGTGTTTTCATCTAGGAAGTCTCCTCGAACCCTCAAGTCTTTGTCGTGTGTCCCCCAAACATGCTTTCATAGCACCCTGTGCTGCCACTCTCTCACCATTTATAACATGGTGTTGTCATTTTCTGCTCCCTTCTGGATGTCTGTCAGTGGATCCTAAGCCCTGTGAAGGCAAGATCTGGGTTCCTCTCTATTCACCACTGAAGTTCCAGCAATTATCAATGTGTCTGATGTACCTTTGGGCTCAAGAAATTACTGTTGACTAATGAGTGAGGGATGGAAGGATCAAATGGAATATATTTATCCTGAAGTTGTTTTGTGTGTAAATGGAGCCACATATTTTTAAAAACACCTTTTCATAATGAGATGTTACCAAGAAGTAAACTAATTATCAGAGAAGAATAACATAAACAGCCCACAATCGTAAGATGATGAAATCTTGCTGAGAGCAGGGAGAATATCAAGGTAAGCTATTTTCCCCGTCACTGAGAATCAGAGTTTCAAATTCTTTCTCATTACACAGGCGAAGCAGGAGTTAAAAGAAATTGTGGTTTCTCTAAGAGATCTAGCTAGGATTTATCAGATAAAAGTCTTTATCAGATAAAAGTAGGAAAAAGTCCCTTATCTGCAGTACTATTTAGTGGTTCAACATTTTATTGACTTTATTCATCTTCCTTTATACCATTATTCATTCATTCCATATCTATTGTGCACCAGACATTAAACCTTACTGTAGAAACTATTTTTAGCAAGTAGTTAAGTACCCTAAGGAGAGTGACTTTATTTAATAAATAGAAATTCCTGTCAAATAATAAAATATTCATTTATTCAACTCATTCCTCTTTCTGATGGGTTAGAAGTCTATAGTGGGTGGCATGAACAATTCAAAATGGCTCTGAAATCTGCAAGGAAATTGGAAACATGAGGTATCTCTGTTACCCCTTAGAGGTTAAATGGCCTTTTGCTTTTACCACCCCATGGTATTTTTTGCCATAATTTTATACACAACATATTACTGTCAACCCCGATGTATAAAAATGAGAGAATTACTAATAAAATATATAGGATTTTATACATAAAGAATATATATATATATATATATATATATATATATATATATATATATAGTTTGTAGTACATTCCATGTTTATGCTTTATTTCTCTTATACACATTTTTGCTCCACTAAGTGCGGTATTTATAATTCATAGTGGTTTATTTTTTCTTTCTTTGGTAAGTTTCCTTGCTGAGATCATCCAAAATGTGCTTTTGATGCTTGCCTTGGTTAAATCAATGTGGGCGTCCAGGCATATTTATTTGTCCCCTGAAATAGCTTTCCTACTACACAATTTCCTAATGGCATTTTTCATCTGGTCATTTCTCAAGGTATAGATTAGAGGATTTAACATGGGAGTTATCATAGTATAGAACACTGCCACTGCTTTATCGATAGATAAAGTAGCTGCGGGTCTCATGTACTCAAATATGCAGGGCACAAAGAAAAAGACAACCGCTGTGATGTGAGAGACACAGGTGGAGAGGGCTTTGTGCCTTGCCTCCAAGCTGTGGTTCCTGAGGGAGCGCAGAATGACCACATAGGAGACCATCAAGAGGAGGAAGTTTAAGACACAGATGAAACCACTGTTGGCAGCGACGAAGAGCCCTAGAGTGTGCGTATCAGTGCAGGCAAGTCTGAGCAAAGGGTTCAGATCACACATGAAGTGGTCTATGACGTTAGGGCCACAGAAGGGTAATGGGATGATAAAGAGGATCTGTATGGTTGCATGAAGAAAGCCTCCCACCCACACCACTCCCATTAACAGGCCACATACCCGTCGATTCATGATGGTCATGTAGTGCAATGGCTTGCAGATGGCCACATAGCGGTCATAGGCCATCACCGTAAGCAGGATGACATCAGCACCTCCAAAGAAGTGTTCCCCAAAGATTTGGGTCATACATGCATTGAATCGGGTGGTCTTCTTTTCACGGAGTGAATCTACGATCAATTTGGGGTTATTGACCGAGGAATAGCAGGCATCAATGAAGGAGAGATAGGCCAAGAAAAAGTACATGGGGGACCCCAATAATGGGCTGGCAGTGATAGTGACCAGAGTGAGCACGTTTCCTACCATAGAGACGATGTAGATGGCCAAAAACACAACAAATATGACTTTCTGCATCTTTGGATTCTCTGTGAGCCCCAGTAGAACAAACTCTGTCACATTGTTCCTATTCTCCATTATTTCATATTATGGTTAATTATATTACCTGAAAAGAAAAAGCCTTTGTGATTAATGCAGCCTTGAATTTATTAAGCTTCTTCCTCTAGTAAATAATAAATTCCTAGATTCTACCAAGTCATGAATTCTTATGAGGTTGTTGAGATAAGTTCTGAGTTCTTGAATACCACTTACATTATCTCCTGGGTGAAGATTCTGTTGCATGTAGACATGAGAAACTTTTGTAAACAAATAGGTAGAAGACCATATTTGTGCACATAATCACCCGAGATGACAAAGCCTAACAGAAAGTAGTGCATCATACACAGAGTGGCAGCTAAGTAAGAAAAGGGAGATGGAACATGATGTAAAGTCTATGAATGCAAAGTTAAGGAGCTTTCCCTTTACTCTTAGGAAATGGGGAATCATTGGCACAAATTGAAAATACAAGTGGAAAAATGAAGAAGAATTTGAGGAAGGGGGAATAAGGGATATGATTTCAGTAAAGATCTTACTGTGCCTTGGATGAAGTGGGGTGAGGTTCAGTAAGGAGACAGAAGGCAGAGACAGAAAGCCCAGTTAGGAGATTATTTATAACAGTTGACATAGGAGGAACAGGGCGTTGGTGGTGGGTATGTAAAGAGAGTATACCAAAGCTGCTATAAATATAATTCATAATGCTTGTTGTCTAAATACAATAACATTACAATTGCTAACAATTTTTATATACCTCAATAACTGATTTCTATGTCCGTGGCATTCTAACGAGTGCTCTGTACATAGGATCCTACTTAATATTGGTAACATCCTGTGTGGCTGGTATTATCTCATACATTTTGCGATGAGGGAACAGTCTCAGAGACTTATGTTGATGGTAATAATAACAGTAATATTAACTAAAATTAAATGTTTAGTGGATCTAAATATTTTGTAGACATCTGTTGATTTAATCCCCACTACAACCTTGTAAGATAATTACTGCTATTTTTTAAATACTTGTCTTATACATTATGTAAGAGAATCATAGAGAAGTTAAAGATCCTGCCAATATCAATATTCTAAATAAGGGCAGAGCCAGGATTAGTTCAGATTATATTTGTTAATTTTTTCCTTAAAATTCTTACCCATGCCCTATTTTCTTATAATTAACAACATTGAACTAGTAATTTCCTCTTTATATGACCACAATAATTATAATTGCTTTATTACTACTTTGGAGGCAAGGGTACATAAAATGGTTTCATTAATAGACACACACACACACACACACACACACACACACACACACGCACACACACACTGACATGTTTAAATTCCCAATTATCAAATGTGGTATTACATTCACTGAAAAATCTTTTTATCTGGACTTCTCCCTCAGACCTAGTTCTCCCTACTATAATCCACTTCCAAAGCAAAACACCTGCAAAATGTTGAAAAGGATTGCCATGTGGTTAAGTGTTTTGGTTTGAAAATCAAAAAGACCAGATTAGAATCCTGATTCTTCTACTTGCATCTCCTTTGATCTGGAGTATATTTCTAGCACGTCACATCTTTGTTTCCTCACCTATAAAGCAAGATTAGTAATATCCATCTTACAGATTTTTAGGAGAATTGATTATGGAAATATATTTGAGCATATTACCACAGTGTTGCACACACAGAGGGCTCTCATCTATTTTTCAACGTTTATGCATCTAGGATAATGGAATGGTTGACATGTTGAGTGATAATTACGCAATAATTTAATTATTCAAGCATTCAGGAAAAATCAACTCCAATTTTACTTTTAAAGAAGGCATACAGACTCCATTATCCATAGCCTTTGTTACCAAGAAGAATTCTCCACTCATGCTTGGATTAAATGGCTGATGATATATGTCATTTGTATTCATACTTCAGTCTTTTCTATGTGAGAAGTATATTTATATTTTTTTCTCTCTCGTGATTAATCTAGATTATTAAACTAGATACCTCACTGCAATTGTAAGTGGTCTGGTGACAGAGAGCTGGGTTCTACAATTGGCTTAAATTCCATGAAGTTCAAAGTTTTCATCTGTCAACTTAGGTAAATGATATTTACGAAGTATCTTTTGAAGAAATGGGGTGAGGATAAAATACTCCATTAGTATGTTTGAAGGGACAGAAACAATGTTTAATACATGTGGGAAGTAACAATCTTTAAGACACATCAGCAATATTGAACACTTACCTTATAGACATAGATCTTCCTGATGTTTGGAGAGTTTTGGAAATAATCCCATCTTCAAAGTAACCTTCTCTAGATAAGTAACTTTCAATATGAAAGATATGACATGCTTGGAAAGAGACTCTTCAAATAATCCCATATCAAATTATCAGTTTTTAATGAAGTGTTTTTATAAGTCAAAAGCTTCCCTTCTAGCCCAAAGCCTCAAAAATTTTTTACAGAAGACCTGGGATTTGAATTTAGAATGGATTCTTTTAAAACACTTTGGAGAAAAGATCTACAGATGGCTTTGGTCCCATAGGCAAGAGGCAAGAAGTATGGAGGAAACACATTCACATGGGTCATTCCAACCATAATGAATCTTGCTCTGGAAAATGTGATCAACAGAAACCATTTTCAACTTGCACTGCATGGATATTTAAAGAGGTTTCCATAAAGGTTCAAGGACCTTGTCTTGTAGCTACTACTGTCTCTCCCAGGAATTAATTATCTCCTCAGATGGAAAGACCTTGTGTTAAAGCCATGTTAAAGAGACATGTTTGACAAATATCCAATTGTGAATAGGGAATTGCATTCCTTGTACTTGGAACCTAACCATGTGAGAGTTCCCTTCTCTATGTGAAACTTGGTGTCTACGAAAGCTACATGTCCTGTGAATGGAAAAATGCCATCATTCCAGTGTGGGGGCTTGTGATGTAATTTATCCGTTGACTCACGTCACATACAGAACTTCTGTCTCCTTGGCAATAATAAAACTTTTTTGGAACCTGCTAAGGATTGCTTGAGAGCTAGATCGATGAGGGCATAAGATCATGCAGCCCCTTTAAAGTCAAGACTCCAAAAGCTGGTTTTCACATGTATCAGGAAGCTACGGAAGTGAATAAAAACTCTATAAGGCTCCCAGTGAGTTATCTTAGGGACTTATGGTCTGGCCAGTACAGAATACTAGGCAACATTGAAATTGTGGCGAGACAGCAGAACACGAGTGGAGAGTCCTAGTTGCTCCACACCTTTGTCACTTGGTACTGTTAGATTTTCCTTCGAGTCATTCTAGGAGACGTGTGGTGATGGATGGCTGTGGTTTTAATTTTCTTTTCCTGATGGCTAATGATGAGATTTTTTTTCATATTGTTGACCATTTGTAACCCTTGTTTTGTGTAATTTTGTTCAAGTCCTTTGCATAATTCAAAAATAACGGTTCTGGTTTCCTTATCACTGTTACAATTGTTCTTTACATATAGTACAGGTCTTTGTCATACATATGTTATGTATATATACAAAATTTTCTCCTAGTCCTTAGATTGTTCATTTAAAAAATGGTGTTACTTGAATAGCAGCAGTTTTAAAACTTTGATGAATACTACTTTTTAATTTTTTTCTTATGATTAATGTTTATTATTTTGTATCTAATAAATATTGGTGTACTGCTTAGGTCAAAATGGTTTCTTCTGGAATTTCTATGGATTTAACTATGGATATTTAACTTTGACATGTAGGTCTCTGTCTCATTTTGAGTTAATTTTTTGTGCACAGTATGAGGTGAGATTGTGGTTAAGATTAATTTTTTTTCTCATGTGGATATACAATTGATCCAGTATAATTTGTGGAAAAGCTTATACTTTCCCCATTTTATTACTTGACACTTTGTAAAAAGTCACATAATCAGGCCTATTTCTGGGCATTCTATTGGTTTCAAGGTCTCAATGTTTACCTCTTCGTCAATACCAAACAGCATTGATCATGGAGCTTCATAACAATTCTTGAATTTATGTTTATGTGCCCTGGGAAACCAAAATAGCCACTGACTCACTTTGTTGCGATATTCACTTTATTGCGGTGATCTGGACTTGAGTCAACAATACCTGAAGTATGCCTGTACTTTGCCAGGCTGTTTAAAACTCTGCCTTAGCCTTCACTTCTTGCTTTCATGAGTGGTGAATATTTTAGTGTCTTCTTGAACATTTCTCAGCACGCATCCAGCCCTGAGCATCTACGGATGGTTTTCTAGATTCCCTGGTATATACATAGGTGGTTCTCATAGCCCTTATTCTCACATGTATCTACTTTCCAAACCTCATTCTTCCTCAATTTTTCAGTCGATTTACTGCTTTCCTTATCTTATACTTTGCCTCAGGCAGTTGTAGCCAGTACATTTGCTCAAATGCTTTTTTTTTTTCAATGTTTATTTATTTCTGAGACAGAGACAGAGCATGAGTGGGAGAGGGGCAGAGAGAGAGGGGGACACAGAATCCGAAGCAGGCTCCAGGCTCTGAGCTGTCAGCACAGAGCCCGATGCAGGGCTGGAACTCACAGACTGCGAGATCATGACCTGAGCTGAAGCCGGACGCTCAACCGACTGAGCCACCCAGGCGCCCCCAAATGCTTTTGATAAAATCTGCCCTGCAGGTCTTTCCAGCCTCTAGAAGTCTCTAAGGTAGATGAAACAAAATCAAGCTAGTGAGCCAATTCTTCAGGGCACCACCAAAAGTGCAAAACATACCATCCCAAGTTTTCAAGGTCAAGTTGTGGCACCAGCAAAGCCACATGAAGAAGGTGAACCATCATCCTCATGGCTGCAACTGAATTGGGAAGTGGGAAATGCTGAGTAAGTTAAAATTCCACAGTGTTTTCTTCCCAAAGCGTATCAGCTTCTTTCTTCATGAATCATTCCACTGGATGTGGTAGCTTTATTATTTATTATTATTTTTTTCAACGTTTATTTATTTTTGGGACAGAGACAGAGCATGAACGGGGGAGGGGCAGAGAGAGAGGGAGACACAGAATCGGAAACAGGCTCCAGGCTCTGAGCCATCAGCCCAGAACCTGACGTGGGGCTCGAACTCACGGACCGCGAGATCGTGACCTGGCTGAAGTGGGACGCTTAACCGACTGCGCCACCCAGGCGCCCCTGTGGTAGATTTTAAATAGGTTTAATAGTTCCTAAACTTTGGGAAATCCTAGGCAGTGATTTAAATAGCTAAACAGACACCTAACATGTGGCCCAGACAGTCCGCTGGTATTTATGCAAGAATAACAAAAACGTATGTGCATACAAAGACTTTAACTTGGGCTATTTGTAATAGCCCAAAATTGTAAATAATCTCAAAATTTACTAGTAGATGAATGAGCAAATTGTGACATAGCCAAACAACAGAATACTACACAACAAATTAAAGAAAATCTTAGTTGCTTGATATTTCATTATCTAATACAAGTGTAAATCATGTCTATTTTAATTACATGTCTTATTGTTTATGGATGGCAAATAGACATGTATTTGAATATTGTATATTAATCTTATGGTTGGCACTATGCAGCTCTGTTATTTCTAATCATATCTATAAAATTTTTGGATTTAGATGTGAATGATCATGTCATCTGCAAATAATATCAACTTTATTTCCTCCTTCCCATTACCTGCATATCAGATTTCTGTCTTACTGCGCTGCATTATAGTGTTGACTAGAAATCGCGATAGAAATGAACATTTTTGTCTCATTCGTTTTTTTCTACGTTTATTTGTTTATTGTGAGACAGAGAGCACAAGAAGGGGAGAGGCGGACAGAGAGGGAGAGAGAGGATCCCAAGCAGGCCCCGCGCTGCCAACATAGAGCCCAGTGTGGGGCTAGAGCTCACAAACTGTGAGATCATGACCTGAGCAGAAACCAAGAATCCGATGCTTAACTGGCTGAGCCACCCAGGCGCCCCATCGTTTTGTCTCATTCTTGATGTAGGGAGAATGTATCTAACTTAATCCCTTTAGGATAATGTTTTCAGTAGAGCTTGTAAGAACCATTATTTTTAGCGTCAAGAAAATTCCTTTATATCATTAATATACTTTTGAATTTAATACTGGTAAACATTTATATGATAAACATGTAAGTTTATCACGTACTTTTTCTGCATCTGTTGAAATGACTATTTGGGTTTTCACTTTTAATTTCCACTTTTGTGGATATATTTATCAAGTTTCTAATAATAAACCTATCATAGAATGGATAAAACTTGGTAATGGAATGTTAATTTTTATACACAGTTAAAGTAATTTAATATTTTGTTAAGACTTTTACAGTCTTAATTTCAGGAGGAAAAGCACCAGTGAACAATTGTATTTCCTTGAAACCTAGTCTTTCACAATGAATGGATGAAAGTTTGATTTTTACTCATCTATAAGAAACTCTGTAAAAGAGTGGAATAATCTATTTTGATAAAATGTTGTAAATCCATTTGTGACTGGTATTTCTTTTATGGGATTAATTTTAATGAATTCTGTTCCTTACTAGTTACAGACTAGCCATCTTTTGTAATTCCTCTGAAGTTAGTTTGGGTATAATTTTTTGTAGAAACATGTTTGTTTGTTTGTTTGTTTGTGTATGCCTTCAAAATTATTGGCATTTAGTTGTTGATAATATTTTATATTTTTCATCTCCTGTTTTATCAGTAGTTATTGTTATCCTTCATTAACATTATATATTTATCTTTTTTATTTTATACTGATCCATATTGATAAAAGCTGAACTATTTTGAAAGGCTTTTCCCAAGATCCCACATTAAAATTGGTTGTTCTTTCTTTTGTATTTTTGGTTTCCTTTTAATTTCTACTATGATTTGCCTTATGTTTTTTCTTATTACTTTTTAAAAATATCTTATATTTATATTTTATTTAGTTAACATACAGTACAATATTGGTTTCAGGAATAGAATTCAGTGATTCATCACTTCCGTGCAACACCCAGTGCTCATCACAGCAAGAGCCCTTTTTAAATTTTTTTTTTTTTTTAACATTTATTTATTTTTTTGGGACAGAGAGAGAGGGAGACACAGAATCAGAAACAGGCTCCAGGCTCCGAGCCATCAGCCCAGAGCCTGACACGGGGCTCGAACTCACGGAGCGCGAGATCGTGACCTGGCTGAAGTCGGACGCTTAACCGACTGCGCCACCCAGGCGCCCCAACAAGAGCCCTTTTTAATACCCATCACCCATCTAGCCCCTCTCGCACCTACCTCCCTCTACCAACTCTTATTAGTTTATTCTCTATCATTAAGGGTATGTGGTTTGTTTCCCTCTCTTCTCTTCCCCCCTTCCCGTATGTTTATCTGTTTTGTTTCTTAAATTCCACACATGAGTGAAATAATATGGCATTTGCCTTATTACTTTTTTATGTGCTCCTGTCTTCTAAAGATAGCATCCTTTTCAGATTTTCTTTGTTTCTAATGAAAATGTTAAAGTTATAATTTTCCTCAAAAGCACCCCTATCCCTGCCTCCTATAAACCTGGACAGGTAGTAGGTTCCTTATAGTTTAAGTCTAGGTAGTTTTCTTATTTTCCAGTATTTTTATTTTTTAACATGTTAGCTATTTTGCAGAATATAGATATAATTTCCTAATAGTATATATATGTGTGTGTTTATATTCAGAACCACTGATATCTAAATCTAGACCTACTTATACTATTTATCGTGCTCAGAACGTTATATTGTTTCCTTCTTTACAATATGGTGAGACTTTTAAAAATAATCTAATAACCAATTTTATGCATATTCTATCTATGCATGCAAAAATATATACTCCTTGCTAGATGTGTAATTTTACATACATTTCTATATATTTTAAGTTCTGTTGTTCAGATCTTTCAGACCCTCTGAACTTCCTGCCTTCTCTCCTCACCAATAATTGAAAAAGGAACATTGCCATCTTCCACTGTGAAGGTGGATTCATATTTTTCCTCATGTGGATTTCTCTACCCGTGTTGTCTGCATTTAGAGGCTACATTATTAAGTGCATGCATGAAGCAGGGTTTGCAGCCAGAAGACAGAGGCAGCTACCATTATTTAAGGAGTGTTGCGAGAGGTTATTTTTACGACGTGGACAATTAGAGGAAAATCACAAGGAATGTGCAAGGTCCTGGGGCTCATGGAGTTGAGTATGATTGAGTACAGTGGGGGCACAGAAGTGGCAGGCAGACGTGTAATGAGCAATGCAGAAAAAATAAAATAAAATTAGACCTTAGATGGACCTAGCGTGAACTAAGGGCTTCAATTTATTAAACCTGATTTACTCAAAGTAAAACAAAAATAAACTAAAATAAGGAAAATAACTAACGATGCATTGTGGCACTTTCCAAATCCTAACTTGTCCCTAATATTAGATGACACCTGGTAACACAAAACAATGTGCATGACTTCTAAGTTTCCAATGGGTGTAATTAACCATTGAGGATAATTTCAAAATCTTCATGCTAATGGCAATGATTCCATGTTGATGAGTAAAATATTACTACTCTTCTATACTCTCTTTGCATATCTACCTCATTAGATGATATGAACAATTTAAAATCTATATGTGTATGTAATACAGATCTCCAGGCTTTGATGAAATTATTCTAGGAGAAGGGGGAGAGAAAAATAGATGCCCATATTACATCCGTATTACAACATTCAGAAGTATTGAATTACTAGAGATAAATGAAGTAAGCCTCAAGGTCGTCTATATGACCGCTATAATAACATGGGCTGTATTTTTTAAATTCTAATCACACACACATCGGCTTCTGTAAAATGCCTGTGGGAGATTTCCCCTCAGGACCCTCTCATGCTTTAACTCAAGATATTCCCAACAATGTTTTCGTGAAAGGCTCTTTGGATGGAAGATTCACAGGAGAGTTGGAGATGCTCCATGTCTGCTGTAGTATAACACAGACACAGAGAGTAAAGGGAACCGCCAGAAGGATCACCTTGACATTTATATACAATATTACATATAAAAATACGTATAATATATAGATAAAGATGAAATCATTATGATTTCCACAAGTCTTCGTTTAATACAAAATTTGATGTCATAATTAAAATTTTTAATTTCTTCTGTAATTTCATTGGTGTTTTTTAAAGTTTATTTATTTATTTTGAGAGGGTTGGGGGACAGAGAGAATCCCGAGAAGGCTCCTCACTTTTAGCACAGAGCCCGACACAGGACTCGAACTCACAAACTGGGAGATACTGACTTGAGCTGAAATCAAGAGGCAGATGCTTAACTGACTGAGCGACCCAGGCTCCCCTTCTTGGTGGCAATTTTGAGAGGGCATTCAGGAGAATGCTGGAGTGCAACTGATGAGGGTTTTAAGCCTTTGTTTTCACTTAGGAGAAGACATCTAAGCATAGATGAAAAAAAGCATCAGCTTCCAAATCATACAGAAATGGTTTAGATGGAGATCTCCCCCTTAGGATTTATGTAACCTGGATGCAAGTTCCCTTATTGCAAAACAGGGGCAATAATACAGCAGTCCCCTTTACCCATGGTTCATGTTCCATGGTTTTGGCGACCTTCTGTCAACCACGGTCTGGAGGCAGACGATCTCTATCTGATGTACTGTGAGAAGGTCAATAGTAGCCTAACCCTACTTCCCTATGCCTATCTCATCCACCTCACTTCCTCTCATCGTGTAGGCATTTTATCATCTCCTATCATCACAAGAAGAAGGGTGAGTACACTAAGGGTGAGTATAGTTGATATTTTGAGAGTGAGAAGGAGAGAGAAAATGGGAAGGGAAAGGAAAGAAACAGGCACAGGGAGATTTTACGAATTCATTTTTTTTTTTTCCCCAGAAGATTCCCGGCACAGAGTTTATGGGAGCTGCTTGGAAGGATCTTTTTCTATACTGATCTCTATTTTTACAATTGATATTTAAGCATTGTAGGTTGAGAAGCACTGGACCATCTGTTAGATGTTGAGGCTTATGCCAATGTCGGCAAACATTCTAAACCAAAAGTTGCATTTTCTACGGTTTTGATTCTCTAGTTCTTATTCTACAACTTTAATGAAAACCTACTCTGGGATTTCTATATGTCCTTTAACTGATCATATTCTTCCATATAAACAAATATTCATCTTGGATACTCTCAATTTATACATAAAAGTAGTTTGCTAAGCCCTATGTGGAAATCAGAACAAACTTACACCAACAGAATGTTTTTTCCTTAACCTCAATGTATGTCGAATATAAGTTCTTCAATCCGTCCCTTTGTGGCAGAAAACAAAATCCACAGGTAAAGGCAATCAGGTGATGAAAATGCTAGTATGTATCTTCTTATATAACCATTTGTTCCTCTGCAAACATTGTTGGGGGTACTCTTCTGTGGACCTGACAATTTGGAAAGATAAGGCCTTCTATTGTATATTCTTAAATGGACTTCATTTTGCTCTTGGATCCAGAAGTTTTAGTTCCACGTACCAGCTGAAGGGGGAGGATCAGGGAGAATGGATTGCTCAGTGTGAACAAAAACTAGTTAACAAGACATGGGAGACTGGATGCTCACCTTCATGATCATTAGATGAGGGATCTGTCCACTACATCATATTGTTCCGCCGTTGGTACCATTAAAGTAATTCCGAGACATCAATGGTCTTTTAGGCAAATCATGATTTTGCTGTGGAGGACGCTTGGTTATGGGTAAAAGGTGATGTTTCCACATATTCACTCTCTGCTCCTGGGTCTACTGCATCTAAGTGGTTGCACTGTTCTAAACGCATCGCTAAATATGCAGGACATTCTTTAATCACACTGGGTTCTTCAGTATGTACCAGACAACAACTACCTGTCCTCAGTGTTTCTAACATGTTAACAGCAACCTCTAACATGTGTATTTAGAATGATTAGGAAAAAGGGAAAGCTTTTATATAACAAGAACCCTCGTGTTCCTGTTTTCAGATGCCCAAATAGTGTTTCCAAATACCTATTTTCTGTATCTCCATGTCCTGACTCTTGACCAAACTGCCAAGAAGCAGAGTCACTGGGTTTGTTCTCAATGAATTCAGGTTATTTATCTGCTACAATTAAGAGCCTTGATTTTGCTTTCATTTGAAGAATATTAATTCCACTCAATGCACAGAATGTGGTGTTAGGTTAGGATTTTATAAATTATTATATATGGCATAGAGAAGGGGAGGGGATTACTTACAGTTATTTGTGTGTTAATGCTAGAGATGAAAAAAAAACATACTATTTAAGGAGGTGGAAAATAGACGGAAGTCCATTTGGTCAGTGGATAATGTAGCATAGCTCTCACGAGCATACAACTTAGCATCAGATACAGGATCATATCTTAGTTTGCTACTTAATATCTGAAAGAATTGGTATTATTATCCAAACCCACCCATTTTTGTTCCCCCACTTGTCAAATGAGTATCAGTATAGTATCTATTTGGATATTATGAATTAAATGCATGCAAAATGTTTGTAAAACCTCCCAGCATAAAGTATGCTCTCATTAAGTATCATTTGAAATATAATAATGGCATCAAACCAGAGGGATTTAAAAGATTAAATGCAATAGTTCCTTTGTGACCTACATATTTTTCAGTGTAAATATCCTCCAAAAAAGTACTCTTAAACGTGTCGTATGTTCTGTATCATTTCAGATGAATTAAATTTCTATTGTGTCCCTGGACTCACCTCAATCTCATGGAAAATCAGAACAATGTCACAGAATTTGTTTTCATGGGTCTGTGGGGAAATAAGCAAATGGAGCTCCTGTTCTTTTTCTGGTTCCTGCTCTGTTACCTGGCTGTCTTAATGGGCAACGTCATCATCTTGCTCACAATCACCTGCAGCCATCTAATCGAACAGCCGATGTACTACTTTCTCTGTCACCTTTCCCTCATGGATCTCTGCTACACCTCCACCGTGGTCCCCAGGCTAATCAGGGACTTAGGCGCCGCAAGAAGAAACATCTCCTATAACAATTGTATGACCCAGCTCTTCGCTGCCCACTTGCTGGCGGGTGTGGAGATATTCATCTTGGTGTCCATGGCTTTTGACCGCTATGTTGCCATTGTCAAGCCCCTGCACTACACGGTCCTCATGAACCGGCAGAGGTGTAACATGTTGATCTTCATGGCCTGGGCTGTGGGTTTTTGGCACTCCGTTGCTCTGTTGCTCATGGTACTCAACTTACCTTTCTGTGGTCCTAATCAGATAGATCACTACATATGTGATGTGAAGCCTCTTTTGAAACTGGTGTGCAGAGACATTCGTGTTGTTAGTATCTTAGTGATTGCTAATTCAGGGATGGTGGTGGTTGTCATTTTTCTTGTCCTGGTGGCTTCTTACATACTCATATTATATAATCTTAGGACCCGTTCCTCCGCAGGGCGACGCAAAGCTCTCTCCACCTGCAGCTCTCACGTAATGGTGGTGGTTTTATTCTTTGTGCCCTGTATCTATACTTACGTTTTACCTGCAGGGAGTGAGAACAAGGATAAGGAAATCTCCGTGTTTTACACTGTGATTGCCCCCATGCTGAATCCTCTCATCTATACCCTGAGAAACACGGAAATGAAAACCGCCATGCAGAAGGTATGGTCTAAAATGGCACATTCAGAATGCAAGTAAATCAGGTTATATTCATTATGCTTTCAATCCTGTGTGCCCAGAGAATTTATCATTTGAGATGTTATAGAAGGCATATAAGGTTTCTTTGAGGGAGCTGGGCTGAATGATTTCTGACATCATATGAGCCAAAGTCACAAGTCACTGTAATTCCACATTGCAGTCTGCACTTTAAAGTGTCCAATTAGTTCCAGACGTAAGCACTTGGATTTGAGGAATTTAAGAGATGCCCTTCTACAGCACATCTCTGATCCTATCACTGCTAGCTCCAAATATATATATATGGAATCTTATATTCCTTGGAATAAAATCCAAACTTCTCACTTGTTTATCATAAATCTTCCCAAGTTGGACCTGGTCTGACTTGCTAATATCAGAGGTCACAACATTGGGAGAAAGTACGATGTTACAATGACAGGTTTTGGGTCAAGGAGAAATGGGTGACACACTGTCTCTGGGTCTTGGCAATTTGCTTTAATTATTTAAGTCGCATTTTCAAAGTGTCTATGAAATGGGGTAATATTATCCCTCATGAAGGTGTAATATAATTTAGACCAACACGTGTGAAGCAAGCTTTAGCCTGGCATAAGGTGTAATGAAAACTCAAGTTATGCACTTCCCTCTTTCCCTACCTTTCCTCCTGTATGTCCCTTTGCTCGGATGCTTTCATCCACCTACACTGGGTCCATCTATATTCTCAACATACTCTGGAATCTATCAGCTCTATGGCTGTATTTCAGCTCTTCTTCTGCTCAGAATTCCCCACCCCCATGCTCGAAGGTCCATGTCTTGCGTATAATTCACATATTTAATGTTTTCTTATTCGGGAAGATTTTGCAGATCCAACAGATCAGATTTCTGCCCTGTTCTTTTGTTCCTATTCAGCAGTATGTTTTCTCCGTTTCAAATAATCCTATGTCTTATACTAGTGGCTTCTTCGTGTGGACTGCGTTTTTTTCTAGTTTGAGCAGGAAGAGTATGTGGTATATCTTTAGTTTTTTATCTTCCTTTTTTCTTTGCTTTTTTTTAATTTGAGAGAGAGAGAGCGTGAGATAGTGTGTGAGTAGGGGAGAGGGGCACAGGGAGAGAGAGAGACACTCTTAAGTAGGCTTCGTGCTCAGCGCAAAGCCCATCACAGGACTCGATCCCATGACCTTGGTATGATCTGAGCCGAAATCCAGAGTTGAATGCTCAACCACGCAGGCACCCTTTTTCTTTTTTTCTAACAATAAACTTGGCACAAATTAAAATGGTAAACAAAGTAATTGAATTGAAGTAAATTCAAGGTAATATCTTTTTTTTTGATTTGATTGCAAGTATTGTTCTTACATATCTAGAGCTTCTCCTTTTGTCATGAACAATCATGCATTAATAACAAAATAAATAGTATCAAAAAGCCTTAAGATTTAACGTATAGTGCCATGTACCTATTAGGGATATAACGAATTCAGCAGACTACCAGAACTTTAAAATATTTTTACTTATTTATTTTTTGTATTTTTAAAAAAAAATTTTTTTTTTAACGTTTATTCATTTTTTTGGGACAGAGAGAGACAGAGCATGAACGGGGGAGGGGCAGAGAGAGAGGGAGACACAGAATCGGAAACAGGCTCCAGGCTCTGAGCCATCAGCCCAGAGCCCGACGCGGGGCTCGAACTCACGGACCGCGAGATCGTGACCTGGCTGAAGTCGGACGCTTAACCGACTGCGCCACCCAGGCGCCCCTATTTTTTGTATTTTTTAAAGTTTATTTTTTTTATTTTTTTTATTTTTGAGGAAGAGGGAGAGACAGAGAGAATGAGAGAAGGCAAGGGGCAGAGAGAGAAGGAATCCCAAGCTGATAGCATGGAGCCTGATGCAGGGTTTGAACTCACAAACCGTGAGATCATGACCTGAGCCGAAATCAGGAGTTGGGCGCTTAAGAGAGATACCCACGTGCCCCTAGAATATTTTTACTTATTTATTTTCTGCATGAAGGAGGACTTCTATCCTAATTATTGTTTACCTCTTTGTCCATTGAATGACATAACCCAATCTCAGCTCTGTGCTTCCATTTGTATTTGTCTGGACATCTCTCACTGCCCAGAGACTTGTCTTTTCTCAGCAGAATGATTACAATGCTTCCACACAAAGTTTGCTTGATTCAAATATTCCTACCCCAGAGCCAAAGCAAAATCCAAGGGAAATCATGAAGGTAATGGTGATTGGCTTAGTGGCTGGCACCACTCTTTTGATACTTGAACTCTTAGAAACTTTCACAGATGTAACTAGTATTTTTTTTTTTTTTCCTCCCGGAGCCATGCAAGCCTCTGGAATATGATGGGAAAAAGTTCTGTCCCTTCCATAGGAAATGAGCTTTGACAAGTTGATGGTTTAATGTAGAATCTGTCCAAAGGGGTTTTGGAATTTTTTTTTTAGTGTACAAATGTCACGTGCCTGTGTGTGCATACATCTGTGCGTGTGAGTGTATGATGATTGTGTCTGTGCATGTATTGTTTGGAGATTCTTGGAGTTCTTGAGGACAGGTCAGGGAATTTCCCACCCCATCAGAAAGCATGCTATGCAACAAAACAAAACAAAAAATCTTTTTCTATCATATTTTCTTCTCTTTTTCCAAAGGTCCACAAGATATCATTGGCAAAATCTGATGATATTATATAAAAATCCAAAAAACAAAACACAGCAAATTAAATTACTAATCAACTTGTGAGGTAGACTCTATCCATCTACAAAGGAATTTATTGCTAATTTAAAAATTCATCTTTAATTAAAGGAATATCTCTAATCAGTTAGGAAACAGTTATGTTACATGGGCTCTTTCTTTAAGCCTCAGTGTTATCAGAAAACACCAGGCTGGAAGAAGCTTGATATCTTGCAAGAGGCCTAAGAGAAAGACTGGTGGCCCCATCTAGCTGCGGGTGACATAGTTTTATGTGATTTCCCATCCCAGCACTCTCTCCTAATCCTTCATCCCTTCTCAACCACATATTTGTCTTCAGGCATCCATTGTGAGGGCTGATTTAGATACTTATAGACTCTTCTAGTATTCTTGTCAACACCAGAGAGACCCTCATGATCATGGTGTCACATAAAATAAATATATCAAAGCCATCAATTTCAAATCCTTCATCCTTTACTCTGTACCCAAATCATCAACTTTTCCAGAGAATTTGGATTTTACCATAAATATTTCTTAGACGAGCAGCTAAGTGAAAGTGTATGAAATAGTCATATTTTACTTCAAGTTCTGATATTTTTTACTGTCCAATGAACCACAATCTGAATTGCAGCCACCACAATAACAACTGGTCTAGCAGCTAAAGGTGTCAGAGGAGCATGGAAAGTCTGTGTTTGGCTTTGGGCCTTCACATTTCTGTCCAGTTCATATATTAGAGCTTCAATTATTAGAATAAGTTCTCACATGCAGGTGACTCTGAGGGGATGTGATGTGCCAGGTGCATTGTGGTGGCCAGGAACTCAAGGTATCAATTAGCAAGACCTGGGTAGGACAGGCTAACTGTGTGATTTTGAATGTAATTGACATGATATTCCTACTTTAACTCCTGGGATATAATAAATATCCTATAATCACCTATAATATCACCTTTAGAGGTGATGAACCGTGTGACTGGTAAGAGGTTGTATCCAGACTTTCTGAGTCTGAAGTTTCAAGTTTTTAAAACCTGTGCTCCTTGCCAGCCTATTAACAGCGGCAAAAGTTCTATTCTTAATCATTAAGTTAGTAAAAGAAACACCGATGCTTCCTGGTTGTCTCTCCAGCTGAAGGCAGGTGACAACATTGGTGATTTTCTCTGTGAGGGTAACTATGGTCTTGACTGGAACTTGTTTTCTGAGGAACAAGAGGGTACCCTGACTTTAATTTTTTCCTAGAAGGGAGGAAACACCTTGGAAGCCTTTTGATGGTCTTCTCCATTTGCTAAATATCCTCAAGGTCGGCCATTGGTCTCTTCATGCACGTGCAACATTTTCTGTTTGGATTCTCAAGCACTGTTAGCATATTATGCTCATCAGATGCTTTATCTACAATGTTTTACTTTCAGTAATATTATTTAGCTCTCCCCCACCAATATTTTAAACTCTATGGTAAATTTATGAAATAACGTGTATAGTGATTTGACCGTAGCTTTTACACTACATGTGTTTTACATAAATATATTTCTTGTTTTCCAAATGAAAAAGTTTTATTACTGTTTTAATACTGTCTTGAGAGCTCCTTCTTTGTTTCTAACTAATTCTTTGTCAAGCTGCATCTTAGTCCTTGTGCAAATATGCTTTCCATAAGCTCTTCCTTCAATCTATCCAAATAAGCAAGTTATACTTGAATTCACCTCTGAATCCAACTGGAGAGGTTTCAGGCAATAGTCACCAGGCCTAGTAGGCACTTGAGAGTCCAGAATGCCCGCCCTGTCCAGTTTTCTGAGGTTCCTACCCCACGTGTCTCATCCAAATGGGCACATGTTGTAAGAAGTCTGGCCTCAGAGCTCTTGGTTTCTGACTCTGAAACAGCTCTATAATCTCACTTTTAATGACAAGTATGATTTATTTTTCCATAATTGAGCTTAATTTGGTCGTTGGCTCTTTGAAATGCATGACAAGCAAGGTCTGGTGCTTTATATGTGAGCTAGATGCTCATGCAATATATTGCTTCCAAAGACCAGGTATGAATCCATTTCTAATGAAGTTCCATCTATATCTGACGATAACTTGGTGCTAGTCATGCAGTGTTATGGTATATTACACAAATATCTAGAGGCGGAATTGCTGGAGAGTAGCTTATAATTCGCTTGAGTAGATATCGTCAACATGTATTTCAAAGATTTTGTACAAATTAACCCTAATTTTCAGCAATGTCCCATTCTTCATATTAGTAATCTGCGTTTTCTCTTTCTCTTTGCTCTTAATTGATCTTGATGGCATTTTCTGAATTTTATTCATTCTTTTAGAGAACTAACCTTCAGCAGTTTTTTGCTATTCTCCATATGAGTTAGTCAGAATTTTAGCAATGTCACTGATTTCTTCCCTTAGTGTATTATATCATGATTTCTATTTAGTTTGGATTTAATTTGTTGTTAGTTTCCTGGATCTCAATTCCTGAGATATTTATAATGCTTAGTGGTTACCACACAGTTTTTCTTAAAGTTTTTATTCAAGTTCCAGTTAGCTAACATACGGTGTAATGTAAGTTTCTGATATACAGCCGAGTGGTTCAACATTTCCATAAAATAGCCAGTGCTCAACACAAGTGCACTCCTTGATCCGCCCCCCCCGCCCCCCACCCCATCCACGTCTCCTCTGGTAACCATCAGTTTGTTCTCTATAGTTAAGAGTCTATTTCTTATTTTGCCTCTATCTCTCTCTAGAATATTACACTAAGTGAAAGAAGTCAGAGAAAGACAAGTACCGTATCATTTCACTCATATGTGGAATTTAAGAAACGAAACAAGAAGCGCACATAGTTGTTTTCAATAAGAGAGGTGATATCAGTACACATTCTCCAGGTTTTTTGTTTTATTTTATGTTATTTTTTGTTTTTTAAAATTTACATCCAAACATATTCTATAGGTTTTTAAAGGGATAATAAAAGGTACGGTGATCATAATAAGGCCAATAAGTTCAACACTTTAGATTGAAGGAAAACATTCTTGAAATGATATAAACTACCCAGGGTCTTTAAAAAAATAAAGATACATATGCTCAATAGTTCATTTGCATCTCAAAGTAGTTGAATTTATTGTATTATCTTCATACACCCATCCAGAAAACTTTGGTGGTGAATTCTACTTAACATTAAAGAAAAATAATTCTTATTCTCCACAAACTCTTTTCATAAAAGTATTTTTCACAAAAGTAAAACAGAATTGAATATATCTAAACTAATTCCATCTGTCCAGCATTTCTCTGATACTGCTGAATTATGATAGCTTTTCTTTTTTTTTTTTTTTTAATTTTTTTTTCAACGTTTATTTATTTTTTTGGGACAGAGAGAGACAGAGCATGAACGGGGGAGGAGCAGAGAGAGAGGGAGACACAGAATCGGAAACAGGCTCCAGGCTCTGAGCCATCAGCCCAGAGCCTGACGTGGGGCTCGAACTCATGGACCGCGAGATCGTGACCCGGCTGAAGTCGGACGCTTAACCGACTGCGCCACCCAGGCGCCCCAATGATAGCTTTTCTATGCATTCCTTACAATTTTTTTTAAATTTTTTAAAATGTTTATTAATTTTTGAGAGAAAGAGAGAGAGAGAGAGAGACAGAGCTTGAGTGGGGGAGGGGCAGAGAGAGAGGGAGACACAGAATCCGAAGCAGGCTCCAGGCTCTGAGGTGTCAGCACAGAGCCGGATGTGGGGCTCAAACCCACGAACGGTGAGATCACGACCTGAGCAAAAGTCAGACGCTTAACCAACTGAGCCACCCAGGTGCTCCGTTTCTCAGAATTTTCGATATATACAATTGTTTCATGATGAAAACTGTCAGTTCCACCGCTCTTATGCAACATGAGAGACTTTCTTTTTAATGTGAGCTTAGCCTGGTTGTGACATATAAGATCGATATATAACATCAGTTGCACGGTTTGTACTGGAAACTACCAAACAGAAATTGGATTTTTAAAATTCCTTCTCCAACAGCCTCAAATATACAATGTACCTAAGGAAGAATGTGACAAGAGAGGGGCAAGACACATACCGAAAACTAAAAACTATGTTGAGAATATACGAAGAACTTAATAAATAGAAAGAAATATTGTGTTCATGGGCCAGACAACTCAATACCATTTAGATGTGAATTATCTCCAAATAGATCTTTAGATTCCAGCAACCCCATATAAAATGTGAACGGGAATGTATTCATTCTTTTTCCAAGGTGGTCTAAAATGTATATAGAAATGTAACGAAGATGAACTCACACAACTGCAAAAAGAACAAATCTGGAGCACTTACACTATCTCATTTCGAGGTGTATTATAGAGCTGCTGTGTTCAAAACGGCATGTTGTTTTCACGAAGATAGACCATCCTGTCAACGGGCTGGACCAGAGAGTCTGAAATAGACATGCACATACTGGTCAGCTAATTCTCATTGGAGGTCTGTAGGCAATTTCGTGGAGAAAACATAGTCTTCACCACAAATGGAAGTGAAGTGTTGGACATTCATATGTGCCAACAGCAACACTCTCACAAAAAACATGTATCACAGCTCGTAAAAATTTATTTCCAAATGAATCATAGACCAAGACGTAGAATGTGAATGCATAAAATACTTAGAGTAAAACATGAGGCAAGGTCTTTGTGATCTTTGCTTAGAAAAATAATTTTAAAAAATTTTATGCTTATTTTTGAGAGACAGAGAGGGGCAGAGTAGGAGCAGGGGAGGGGCAGAGAGAGGGGGAGACACAGAATCTGAAGCAGCTCCAGGCTCCGAGCTGTCGGCGCAGAGCCCCACATGGGGCTTGAATTCATAAACCGTGAGATCATGATCTGAGCCTAAGTCGGACACTTAACCAACTGAGCCACCCAGGCGCCCCAGAAAAAAAAAATTTTAAATATAGCATCAATAGAGACACCAGAGCAGTTGAGTCGATGGAGCATCAGACTCTTGATTTTGGCTCAGGTCATGATCTAACGGTTTGTGGGTTTGAACCCCATGTCTGTCAGTGCACAGCCTGCTTGGGATTCTCTCTCCCTCCTTCTCTCTCTGCCCCTTCCTCGCTTGCACACACTGCCTCAAAATAAATATAAATAAACTTTAATAAATAAATAAAGAAACAAAAAAATAAAGTGTCAACAGTGTGGTCCGCATTAAATAAAGATAAAATGCACCTCATCATGATTAAAACTTTTTCAGCATGGGTGAATTTATGACCGGGGGGCGAATTCAAGATTTGAGGATGTTAATGGAACACCTGTATATGTCTCCAACCGGAGTCCTTGTGCGTGTCTCTTAGGGGAGGGTATTAGAGATGTGACCAGCTATCTTCTCTGGGGACTGATACAGGCCAGCTTGAGTAAAGCTTGGTCAACATGGGGCTTAATGTTGGAGTGGGCGATCCGTAAGTCATCTGGCTTTGATAACCTCTGTGCTTGAGCACTACATAGGGGATAAAAAACTTCTCCCTTCTTCCCTTTTCCGTTCTCTGGCTGGTCTAACAATTAAATGGACACGAGACAAATTAACAGGAGAAAAACAAATTTTAATTTCATATGTATGGGAACCCCAAAGAAATGAGGTCCCTGATAGGTTTATATGCTATCCTAAGCTATGGAGAAGGGGGTAGGGATTTAATGGGCCACCGAGGGGAATTTGAACCAGGAGGCCCTGCAGAGTCCCCCTGTTTACCAAGCCCACCCCACACTCTTTGTAGTTATCTCCTTCATAGACCTTGTAGTTATCTCCTTCATAGACTCCTTGTAGTTAGCTCTCTTCATAGACCAGACCAGACCCTCTGTCTAAATTCTCCAGGGCAGTAAGTGGGGAAGAAAAAACTCCTCTTCAATCCTTTGGGCCTGATTCTTTTCAGCTCGAAACAATCCACATGTCAAAGGGGTACGCTCTGGGACACCTGTCCTGAAACCCTTCAGTTACAATCTTCATATCTCTCAGGATACTAAACTTTCAAGCCTGGAAGCAAGTGTTACATTTACACATATCCATTTTCTTGCTTCTGTTGCTGACTGGCTATTTGAACTAGGCATTTAACTGCTAGAATCGTCTGTGTTCTTATTTGCATAATAGAAGTAATAATACTTATGTCAAAATATGCATTAGTGGAAACATTAGATAATTTAATGAATTTAAGGTAAGTTGAACCAACCAAGGCTTTTTCGTTTTTTGTTTTTTGGTTTTTTTTTTATGTTTATTTAATTTTGAGAGAGAGAGAGAGAGGGTGAGAGTGAGCTGGGGAGGGGCAGAGAGAGAGGAAGACAGAGGATCCAAAGCAGCTCTGTGCTGACAGCAGAAAGTCTGATGCGGGGCTCAAACTCATGAACTGTGAGATCATGACCTGAGCTGAAGTCAGAGGCTTAACTGACTGAGCCACCCAGGCGCCTGATTTTTCCTGACATTTTCAATATAAGAGAAAACTTTAGGTGTAGATTTGTATATGGTAGAGAGGTAGAGACTAATTAAACTCAATATGGGCTGATGAAATGGAGTCTAAGCAACTACTGAATACTCAGTGACAGAAGAGAGAACTCTGGTGAAGAATGAATGCTTTGCTGTATTTGAATGCTTCCCTCCTCTGAATTTTTTTCTTTCTTTTTTCCTTTCCTTTCCTTTCCTTTCCTTTCCTTTCCTTTCCTTTCCTTTCCTTTCCTTTCCTTTCCTTTCCTTTCCTCCTTTCCTTTCTTCCCTTCCCTTCCCTTCCCTTCCCTTCCCTTCCCTTCCCTTCCCTCCCCTCCCCTCCCCTCCCTTTTTCTTTCTTTCTTTCTTTCTTTCTTTCTTTCTTTCTTTCTTTCTTTCTTCTTCTCCTACCTTCCAAGTTCATGGGGAAAGAAATATTTCTTGTTTTATCTTTCCTTCTTTTTGCCTCCCATCATCCAACCGTCTATTCCAACAATGTTAGTCCTGAACAAGAAATAGTTTTGCAGGGTGCCTGGATGGCTAAGTCAGCTAAGCATCTGAATCTTGACTTCGGCTCAGGTCATGATCTCACAGTTCATGAATTTGAGCCCTGCACTGGGCTCTATGCTGACCATTGGGAGCCTGCTTGGGATTCTCTCTCTCCCTCTCTCTGTCCCTCTCCTGCTCACTCATGCATGTGGTCTCTGTCTGTCAAAATAAATAAACTTAAAAGAAAAAGAAATAGTTTTTCACCAGTTCTGATATTGCTGGTCATTGATTTTATTGATCTGTCTATTCTATTCGCATAAGATCTTGATAATGGCTCGCATTTGGACTACAAATGCTTGCGTGTGATTCTCTTGGCTCTATTTCGTCTCACATTTTTCCTGGAAGCTAACCAAATACTGCTACAGGCTACCCTGGTTTCCCTCTGATTATTCAGAAAGCTGGATGAATACAGAACAGTTTCTTGAACTGCTCTATGGCCTTTTTGGGTCTCCAGAGAAATGGTGCCTGAGGCAAGTTAATGCAAAGATGGAAAAACACCCAGGAGAATCAGGGACATTACTCTGGACAGTGGTTTAGCAATACTTGGCCAGAATCTGTTTAGAAATGCCTTTGGGAATGTAATTATTTACAGCTTTCAAGGAATTATGAACTTCTGTGCTGTCACTTAGGTTTACATTCTATTTTTCCCAATGAAATTTTCTTCAGGAATAGGTATAAAATAGATGATTTTCAGGACCTAAACACTCTTGTTAGCTTTTGCAAGAATTAAAAAATACTTAAAAAGAATTTTTTTTTTAGTGAGCTAGCATTGAGATCTGAAATCATCCTTCAAAATTCCTAGCCTGCTTTCCTGGGACAAAGCAATACATTTCTTCATCATGGATAGTTTCAGTAAATGTTTGAAGTCTGTTGTAAACCTGTCGAAGGTTTAAGTCATATTGAGATTTCCAAAATATTTGCAAAGAATTAATCTGGATGTATTGAAATTACTGACTTATCATTCTCTTCATTTTATTCCAGATTTTGATACTAGGGATGATTTGGCAGATGGAGTATCTGGGGGTGGAATTCTTCCTAATGTAGCCTAAAACCAACCTGACAGCCACTCAGATCTGATGGTTAGGGAGTTACCCATGTCATGTGGGTTTGCTAGGGTCCCGTCAACCATGTGCTTAACTATTTATATGCTCGTATTCCATATAATTTCATTTTAAAGACTGTAACTTCTTTCACAGTGTGTGATAATTTGGTTACGATAAAAATGGTTTAGCATACGTTAGTTTTAGTTATGCACTAAAGCATAAGTTATTTATAAGCAAAGTTCTAGTTAAGGAAAATTAAAACATTTTCAAGTTGGCAGTGAATTTCCTTGTGCCCCATTCTTGGGCTTGTCTACAATCCTCTATATTGCGGTTAAGATACAGCCTTTTTTATGCTTGAACATCTACAATAATGAAGAATTTCCTGTATTTCAAAACACTTGCCATCCTAGAATAGACTAGTTTCATCCGAGTCAACGAAGGTAAGGTCATGCTACATTCTGTTACACTAAGAGAAAATATGAACTCAAGCCAGGAACTGTGCGATCATGACCTGAGCCGAAGTCAGACACTTAATAGACTGAGTCACCCAGATGCCCCTAACTATACTTTTATAGGGTAAAAAAATCAGGCTAAGGATTGGGGTTAAACATTCCCTAAGAGGACCAATCTTCCATTAAACTAACCTAAATGTTTTCCCTAGCAGATTGTTGAAATTCAGGTTTACCTCATCAGTTATTAAATCCGTGTTATGATTTTTTTTTTAAATTTTCCCACTGGCCTTGGTTGCATATGTGTGCCTGACACTTTCTGTGGTTCTAAACTAATCACTCAGAGAAGGAAGTTTGTAAAAGAAAGATGAATGTTTTGAACCACGTGTGTCATGGGCTATTTCGTATTGCCTCATTTATTCCTCATTAAAATTCTGAATTATGTCATGATATCTTAATTGTAAAATGAGTAAGATGAAGTTTAAAGAGATGAAGTGATTCTCTCAAGGATCTCCCTGGTCAGCTTATTGAAGGTGCCTCAATGTTTTTACCTCTTTCTCTGTAGTTACTGTTCTAACCGTTTGTACAATGGTTGGCTGAAGTTCTTTATTCATCAACTGTAACTTTAGTTTTTACATAAGAGGGGTCCTTAATATCTCTGTGATCAAAATGTTTTTATGACAATAACTCTCCTCTCCTGACGTTTCCCTTTTACATATTCTCACTGCAGCGACCATGTCTAATGTTGCATCAGATTACAGGATGAGATACATATTAAGAACTATTGTGGATTAAATGCCAATGATGATTTAGAAACAAAGAAGAATCCTAATTTAAGCAACTTACATGTTGTTAAAACTGAATGGAAATTGTTTCAAAATGATTAAAAATGAGAGAATTGCAAAAACATGTATATTAAATAGTCCATATATCTTTATTTACATAAATACTCAGAAAGACAGACTGGCTGTCTGTTAACCCATCTTGCATATTCTTTTCTACCCAGATAAGGATTCAAAATGGTCTTTTCACTGCTGCTCTTTATGACGTCCATCGCGTCCCTCTCAGTTGTCCCCATGAAATTAGCCCCAGATTGAGGGAGAGTCAGGATTTCTGTCTGCCCACATCTCCAGTGTATTACTTTCACATCCTGAGAAATGCTTAGATTCTCTTGATCTGAGTCTTTTCTATATAAATTCAGAGATTTGGATTGGTCAGGTGAATTCTGCCTTTAAACTGTTTGCAGTCTTGTTGTATAATATTTTTAAATCAAATCATTTCAGGTAAATAAATGTATCTGAAAAATTCACATTGTTTCCACTTCAGTATCAAAGAATCAACATCAATTGCCATGAGTAGATATAGGTCAATGAACTCTACCTTCCTAAAACTTGTCAATGCTCTTTAGGAAAGAAAGGTGAACTGCTGAATACTTTGTAACTGATAATTATTTTCAAAAAAAGTAGGAAAAAACTAAAAATTACTCTTTTGTGAAGTTAGAGTTTTGAATAACAATTTAAAACAGAATTGCTGCCCTACAGTAAGGACCATTTCCTAAATGTCTCTTTCTTAAAAAGAATATATACCTATATCATCTGTATCTAAATCTATATCTGTAGAGATATACTGCACATATATGTGTATATATGTATGTGTATATATAATAGTCTCCAAAACTATAAAATGCATAGATACAGATTTTGAGAATCCCTAGAGTTGATGGTTTCTATATAACTTTGCTACAAAAGCATTCTCTTGTTTTGTTTTGTTTTAAATAGACACTTGATGGCTCAGATATGACTGTTATATCAGGTCTGGAGAAATGTAGAAGGTGCACTAGCTGTCCAAACCCACTGGGGACAGAGAATTCCTCATCAATGAGGAAGATAACTCCTGGAAGTCCATTCTCTCTCAGTTCTTGACTAATTTTGTGCTGATTAAATAATGTCTTAAAATTATGTATCAGATACAAAAGATTCAAATATGAGAGCCATGATGTGTGCACCATTCAAATGTACTTGGGCAACTTATTTTATTTATTTATTTATTTCCTGAGAGAGAGAGAGAGAGAGAGAGAGAGAACAAGGGAGAGAGGCAGAGGGAGAAAGAGAGAATCTTAGCAGGCTCCACACTCAGCACAGAGCCCGATGCAAGGCTCGATCCCACAACCCTAGGGTCATGACATGAGCCCAAAGGACACTCAACTGAGCCACCCAGGCACCCCCATAATTGGGCAATTTAATGATTTTATCCAATCTTTAATGTTTGTTATCACAAACAGTATTTGTATCTTTAAAATTGTCTTTAACACATGAAATGTACATAGAAAAAGGAATGAAATTGCTAAATATTTTCCACAATTTTCAGCCATTAGTTGACATTCTTGTTTTCTTGTATACTTTTTCACTGTTCTTTGCTTTCTAAAATAACAGCATTCCATTGGTTTAGTATGACCCATTGGCAATGTTTGGTCACATAGCAAAAAAAGAGTGTGCTTTAAACAAATTAAGTTTAGCAATTTGGTCTGGTATATTGGCATTTCCTGAGGATTCAGTGCCAGATAAGTCAGGGAATTTGACCAAAAAATGATAAAAATAGGAAAGTGGACCTCAGTTATAAGCACACATTTAAAATACATGCAACAAAGCATTTTTTGACTTAAGCTCATTTTTAAAACTCTTCTTTGCTACATAATAATGTAATTAACAAGGATAAATAGTTTTTAATTTTTAAAATATTTAAATATTTAAAAATCATTACCAGTAAGATTGAGAAAAATACATCATTATTCCCATTATCCCCATTATAGAATTATTCTGCAATACTTTTATAGACTAAAAGACTTAATGAAAATGATAAGACAGCTTAATTTAACAAATTGAGAATAATTAATATTAATATTATATTCATGTCAAGCTACTTAGTAAATTTTATATCATTGTGTTCATACTGTGTCCAACAAATTTATGTTTTCTTTCCTTCAGATACCTAATTCATTTCAGTGTCACATACAGCAAACTCAAGTATATGGAGAGCCAGAGAAACACCTCAGAATTCGTTCTTCTAGGACTTTCGTATGACCAGAACGTGCAAATATTTTGCTTTGTGCTCTTCTTATTCTGTTATGTTGCCCTGTTGGCAGGAAACCTGCTGATCCTCGTCTCCATTCGATGCAGCCCTCTTTTCCACCAACCCATGTACTATTTCCTCAGCCACTTATCCTGTATGGACATCTGCTATACCTCTAGTGTTACACCCAAATTCATTGCTGACCTACGAGGGGGGACAAAAACGATCTCCTATGGTAATTGCATGTTCCAGGTCTTTGCTATGCACTTCTTTGGGAGTACTGAGGTCTTTGTCCTCATAGTCATGGCCTTTGATCGCTACGTGGCTATCTGTAAACCTCTCCACTACCTGCTTATAATGAACAGGACAAGATGCAATCTTCTAGTCTTGGCTGCTTGGGCTGGTGGGGCTCTCCATTCTCTTCCTCAATTATCGATGACCATCCAATTGCCATTTTGTGGACCTAATGAGATTGATCACTATTTTTGTGACATCTTGCCTTTGTTGAAAGTTGCCTGTACTGATACCTACATCACTGGTGTCCTTGTGGTTGCCAATTCAGGTCTGGTCGCTTTAGTGACCTTCGTTGTCTTATTTGTTTCTTATGTCATTATATTGTTTAGTCTAAGACATCGTTCGGCCGAGGGAAGACACAAAGCCCTTTCCACCTGTGGGTCTCATATCACTGTGGTCATCTTATTTTTTGGGCCTTCAATCTTTGCCTACCTTCGACCTCCGACCACGTTCCCCCAGGACAAAATATTCGCTCTGTTTTACACCATCATCGCTCCTATGTTCAATCCCTTAATCTACACCCTGAGAAATACAGAGATGAAAAGCGCGATGAGAAAAGTTTGGTGTCAAACATTATTTTCGAAGGAAGCACACAATTAATCTGAGGAAACATACAGCTAAGCATCTTTATAAACGAAAAGGGCCTGATGTGACAAGAAAAGCTAAGAAATATTTCTGGGTGGAGCCTGGGTGGCTGATTCGGTTAATCATCTGACTCTTGGTTTTGGCTCAGGTCATGACCCACAGTTCATGAGTTTGAGCCCCGCATCAGGCTCAGCATTGACAGCGTGGAGCCTGTTTGGGATTCTTGCCCCTCCCCCCCCACCCTGCTCTCTCTCTCTCTCTCTCTCTCTCTCTCTCTCTCTCAAATAAAATTTTATATATTGTTTTTTATTTTTAATGCTTTATTTATTTATTTATGGAGAGAGAGAGAGAGAGACAGACAGAGGGAGAGAGAGAGAGAGAGAGAATGCACAAGTAGTGGGGAGGGACAGAGAGAGAAACTGAAATAGAATCCGAAGCAGTCTCTGAGCTGTCAGCACAAAGCCCAGTGCGGGTCTTGAGCTCACAAGCTGTGGAATCATGACCTGAGTCAAAATAAGATGCTTAACCAACGGAACCACTCACGTGCTCCAAAATAATTTTCTTTTAAATGCTGAGATGGGGCGCGTGGGTGGCTTAATCGGTTGAGCATCCGACTTTGGCTCAGCTCTTGATCTCACAGTTCGTGGGTTACAGCCTGTGTCAGGCTCTGTGCTGACAGCTCAAAACCTGGAAACTGCTTTGGATTCTGTGCCTCCTTCTCTCTCTGCCCCTCCCCTGCTCGCACTCTCTCTCTGTCTCTCAGCAATGAATAAACATTTAAAAAAATTAAAAATTTAAATAAAATTTAAAAATGCTGAGAAATATTTCATAGACTTTATATAACATCATTATCATGAATAGAATGCATAAGAAAAAGAATTAGAAAGAAATTTAATGGAATAGCTAAATGAATATGAATTCCCACTTACCGGAATTTATTAAAAACTTAATCTTATGGAGTATTAAGGAGGTGTGGATAGAATCACCTGCAGAAAAAAACTGTCTGAGCCAAAGCAAATAAGGCAATGCTATTAAGTCAGTGAATTATAAAGGCAAAAAAAAATTTAATGATAATTATAGTAAATAAACTGGGCTTATACACCAGTCCTCAAAATGATACATGTTCTGCAGTAGTGAAGTTGAAATATACAATTAAAATAATGACTTTAACTCATCATGAATGTCTTTATTTCTCTTCTGGTGGCACCCAGAAATCATCTGTGTTACAAAGTAATCAATAGTAGAACCTGTTTTAAAGTGGTTCTTGGTGATCAGTTCTTCTGATTTATATTAAAAATAACAAAAGTATCTAGTTAAGACAGAACAAGAATCAATAATTTAAGATAGTCCAAACATAACTATTTCTTATTCCACCTACTGACTAGAATATAAAACATTTGCCATAAAACTTAAGGGACTGAATAATAAAATGTAAGTGCTGACTAACCTCTACCTGCCTAAAATTGATAAGTGGAAAGTTATTTGATCCAGAACCAAAGACCTTTTCTGTTATAAAGAGAAAAAAAAAAAGCCTAGAAAAAGACAAATTAAGATATAGTCTAACACCTAAAACAAACCAAAGTACATTTTGCAAGCACATTTTTGGCTGCATATGGATGTTTATAGCTGTTTTATTCATAACTGCCAAACCTTGGAAATAAGCAAGATGCCCTTCCATAGGTGACTAGATAAATAAATTGTCATCCGTATGGAGAATTATTATTATTATTATACTGAATATTATAATTATATACTGAATAATATAATTATATATTATAAAGTGAATGAAGACAATCTGGAAAGACTACATAGTTACATGATTTGAACTGCAGGAATCCTGGAAAAGGCAAAGCAATGGAGACATCAAGAACATCAGTGTTTGCCAAGGGTTAGCAGGGGGATCACAAAGCATTGTTAGGTATGTTACTACAGTTGTGGATACATAAAATGTACTACACCAAGGGTGAAGTCTAATGGAAACTATAAATTTAGGGAGATAACGATGTGTCAATGCAGATTCCTCTGATTGTAACTAAAGTGTCACTCTGGTGGTAGGGCTTGTCTGTGTGTGGGGACAGGGGGTATATGGAACTCTTTGTACTTTCTGCTCAATTTTGCTATGAAGTTAAAACAACTTTAAAAGATAAAGTTGGGGGGCCTGGGTGGTTCAGTCCGTTAAGCCTCTGACTTCAGCTCAAGGTCATGATCTCGCGGTTCGTGGGTTCGAGCCCCACATCAGGCTCTGGGCTGACGGCTCAGAGCCTGGAGCCTGTTTCAGATTCTGTATCTCCCTCTCTCTCTGCCCCTCCCCTGCTCACACTCTGTCTCTCTCTCTTTCTCAAAAATAAATAAATATCTTAAAAAAATGTAAAAAAAAAAAAAAGATAAAGTTTATTGGGGTAGCTAGGTGGCCCAGCGGTTAAACATCTGACTCTTGATTTCAGCTCAGGTCGTGATCTCATGGTTCCTGGGTCTGAGACCCACTTCCTGCTTTGCACTGACAGCATGCGGAGCCTGCTTGAAATTCTCTTTCTCCTCTCTCTCTGCCCCTCCCCCTGCCCACATGTATGCTCTCTCTCTCTCTCTCAAAAGGAACTTAAAGCAAATTTAAAAATATAAAGTTTATTAATTAAAATATACACTATGGAACAACAGATACATCAAATCATGTTGTAACTGGAATGAACAGACATCTGAAAAAGATTTTCTACAGAAACCAGAAAGAAAAATTATGAAAGACCTTTTTTGCGTGCTTAATAGGATTTAAATGAAGGTCACTTAAGAAACACAGCAAATATCATTGTAGAGAAGATGCCAGATAACAGAATTTTATTAAAAAGAAGATGGCTATAAAATGGAAAGTGTTTTAGAATATGTAAATAAAATGCAAGAGTTACAATGAGTCTGTAGACAGTGTATAAAGAGGCATAAAGAACAGAAAACACAATGAGGAAGGTAAAATTAACCAGAACTGTCACAGCAGAGAGGAAGTGGAAAGATGGTTTCAGGATTTATTCATAAAGAAATAAAACTATTGCCAGATTAAAACTCTTCTAGGCATGTTCTAGAATGTTTAATTACTTAGTTGGACCAAATACAATTGTCACTAAAAATGAAATAATGGTTCAGATAATTAAACAACAGATTCATTTTAATGGCCTCTTTTAAATGGTGGTTATTTATTTTCATGATCATGCTTTCTTAATAACATGACTTTCTCTTTTAAAACATGATTAGTGGTCAAAATTATTATTTGCAATCAATATTGATCTAGTGTTAATGACGTTTTCTGATACAAATCTAGACACACATTCCATGTTAATGAGGCTTTAGCGTTCTATAATACTAACAACTTTCATAGAAATCACTTTGGACTTCTTACAGTGAACGTTATGTTTAATAAGTTGAAAGCATTTTCTTTTTTTTTTAAATAGAGATATAAATGATGTATAGCATTATATTTGTTTCAGATGTACAACAAAATGATATGCTTTATTGCAAAATAATCACCACAATAAGTCTAGCTAACATCCATCCCCACAGATGTTTGCACATTATTTTCTTGTGATGAGAGCTTTTAGATTCTACACTTTCTCACTCATTTTTTTACACAAAATCTTGCCAGAGGATTTGAAATTGTAGAGTTTTTAATTATTCCATATCAGAATTTAAAATACATCTCGAGATTTCAATAGTAAATTCCAAGCATATTTTGCTATCATTTGAGGCTTAAACTATTTACAAAAATTATATCCACTTCTATGTTTATGGATGTGAATATATTGACAAAAATTACATGTTATAAACAGAAAGAAAACATAAATGGAAAAAAAAGAGAAAGACCTATTTTTGACATATAAACTCAAAGGTATTAAAGACTATCCTGTGAAACGTAGTTAAAGCCTTTTGCGGCAAATTCTTCTTGAGTTGTTAACAGCATTCAAATTCATGCTTGCAACTTTAGAATATCTCAATTTTTTAAAAGTCACACGCAGAAAATATGCTATTTTATATTCATGAATGAGCTTTGTACAGCTCATCAGCATAAACTGTCAAGGATTTCAGGGCATCAATATGTGACTTAAAAGAAGTACTTATATGATACATTTGTATAGAATTTTAAATAAAATATCTTAAACATTGTAATGGCATATTCTCATGAATAAGTTTTTACATGGATTTAATTTTTTAATTTTTTAATTAAAAACATTTTAATGTTTACTTTTTTTTTTAATTTTTTTTTTCAACGTTTATTTATTTTTGGGACAGAGAGAGACAGAGCATGAACGGGCGAGGGACAGAGAGAGAGGGAGACACAGAATCGGAAGCAGGCTCCAGGCTCTGAGCCATCAGCCCAGAGCCCGACGCGGGGCTCGAACTCACGGACCGCGAGATCGTGACCTGGCTGAAGTCGGACGCTTAACCGACTGCACCACCCAGGCGCCCTTTAATGTTTACTTTTATTTCTGAGAGAGAGAGACCCAGTGCGAGCAGGGGAGGGGCAGAGAGAGAGGGAGACACAAAATCGGAAACAGGCTCCAGGCTCCAAGCCATCAGCCCAGAGCCCGACGCGGGGCTCGAACTCACGGACCGCGAGATCGTGACCTGGCTGAAGTCGGACGCTTAACCGACTGCACCACCCAGGCGCCCTTTAATGTTTACTTTTATTTCTGAGAGAGAGAGACCCAGTGCGAGCAGAGGAGGGGCAGAGAGAGAGGGAGACACAGAATCGGAAGCAGGCGTCAGGTAGATTTTATTTTTTAACCGATTTAAGTTGGCAGAAACATTACGCAAAAAGTACAGTGATTTCCCATATAGAAGTTCAGCCCCCTCACAATTTCTATCTCCTAACATTTCATATTAGTGCGGTACATTTGTTACCACTGACAAACCAATATTGATGCTGTTTTCCTAAAGTCTGTAGCTTACTTTAGGATTTGCTCTTGTGTGGTCGGGTTTTGTGGATTTTGACCTATGCATTATATCATATATCCACCACCGTCCAAAACAGTTTCCTTTCCTGAAAAATGCACTGTGCTCCACCGATTTATCCTTTTTTCTCTCATCCTGAATCTCTATCACCCACTGATTTTCTTCTTTCTTTCTTTTTTTTTTTTTTTTTTTTTTTTTTTTTTACAATTTCCACAGTTTTTCTTTTTCCAGAAAGGGAATTCATAATTCATTTCTGTGATATCAATATTTCTGTTTCAAAGCCTAAATATCCTCCTTGGGATTATCTCATGTATTGCTTTAATAATTAATATTTTAAAATTCACTATTGTCTCTTGCTTGCACTCTCCCCTTCTGCCACATAAATATGTCAATCGTCCTTAATTTCGGTCATCTATGCTACAGTCCTAATAACTAATATTATAAACAAATTACTATAATTAGTATGATTCAAGGGGAACCTAACACCCTCAAAGTTAGGTGGAATCAATATGAAAGCATGTAGATTTTACCAAGAGGATACAATTATGATAATAAACCCAACCATCAAAGCCTTCCCAGTATCAGAGAACTACCTCAGAAACATGAATTTTCTCACCAACTCCTGTTACTGTTCTAGAAGGATGTCGGTAAACACATCATAAGATTTCAGAATATAACCCCAAGGACTGAAAGGGAGATTATTAGATTGCATACTATCCTTTACAACTTGAAGCTCCTATTATTACTTGAATAATTTCTGTAATAATTATTAATATTTAATAATTTAATAATTAATAATTTAAATTTATTAAATTAATAATTTAAATTTAATAATTAATATTCAAGTAATAATTATTACTTGAATAAAATTACTTGATACTTTCTGTCAAGTCAGGAAGAACAACTAAATTGAAGGTTAACGGTCAGATACGATGAGACGGAAATGCCTGATGAAGGACACTGGATGAGGGAAAGCCTGCCAGTCTGTGGTTGTGAGTCTATAGGGTGGTACAGAAGAACAGAAGACACCAGGAGTCGACATGAAGAGGGGCAGGGAAAGCACTAGATCAAAACCACAAATTTTTAGACGAGACAGGTGGAGACAGAACGGTGAAGGCTATCTAAGTTGTAGACCTTACATACCTGTTTGTACCTTATGCTATCTATTCCTCTACGTAAAACCGACTTAACACGAACCGGTCTGTGTTCAGATTGCTTATTTTCCTGAAAGAAGTGGTGTTCATGCCCCCAGGACAGGATTATATCAGCTCAACCATGAGAAGATTATATTCTTGTGGCATCCGGGTGGCTCAGTCGGTTAAGCGTCCGACTTGGGCTCAGGTCATGATCTCACGGTTCATGGGTTTGAGCCCTGTGTGGGGCTCTGTGCTGACACCTCGGAGCCTGGAGCCTGCTTCACATTCTGTGTCTCCCTCTCTCTCTCTCTCTGCCCCTCTCATGCTTGTGCTCACTCTCTCTCAAAACTAAATAAAATGAAAAAAATATTATATTTTTTATAGGCTTCTAGGTATGCCCAAACTATGAAGAAATACTTGAAGCTTCCATTCATGTTTAGCCATCTGAGATCGACTTCTTGTGCCATAATTTCCCATGGTACTTTTCAATGCTGCATTCTTCAGCATATAAATCAGAGGGTTGAGCAAACATTTCCCATTTGTATAAAACACAGCTATCATCTTTTTTTTTTAAGTTTATTTTTGAGAGAGTGACAGAGCGCAAGTGGGGGAGGGGCAGAGAGAGAGTGAGACCCAGAATCTGAAACAGGATCCAGGCTCCGAGTTGTCGGCACAGAGCCGGTGGCAGCCGGATGCTGCTGGTCGCAGCCGTACGGTGGGGCCTGACCATGGGGCCGGACCCTGGGGCTTGAACTCATGAGCCGCAAGATCATGACCTGAGCTGAAGTCGGACCCTTAACTGACTGAGCCACCCAGGCGCTCCAATCACAGCTGTTATCTTATCCATGGGGAAGGTGGTTGCAGGGCGTGTGTATATAAATATGCAAGGACCGAAGAACAAGATGACCACAATGATGTGGGAGACACAGGTGGAGAGGGCTTTTCTCCTCCCTTCAGCACTGTGGTTTCTCAGAGAATACAAGATATTAACATAGGAGCACATCAGCATGACAAAACTCAGGGTACAAATGACCCCGCTATTGGACCCCAAGAGTAGGTTGATTACGTAAGTGTCTGTACAGGCGAGTCTCAACAATGGCTGCAAGTCACAAAAATAGTGATCGATCACATTGGGACCACAGAAGGGTAAACTCAAGGCCAGAAAAACCTGAGCTAAAGAATGTACACAGGACCCCACCCAGGCCATAGCCACCAGCACAGCACAGACCCGTCACTCATGATGGTTGTGTAGTGCAGGGGCTTACAGATGGCCACATAGCGGTCAGTGGCCATGAGGATAAGAATGAAGATCTCCAGGCAGCCAAAGAAATGGAATGGGAAGACCTGTATCACGCACTCACTGAAAGAGATAGTGGTCTTTTTTAAAGGGCATCCACAATCATTCCAGGGGCTACGGAAGTACAGAAGCAGGTGTCAGATAAGGATCGGTGGGCTAGGAAGATACACACGGGACTCCTGAGTTCCCCGGGGGGCCTTGACAGTGGTAATGATCAGAACGTTACCCAGCAACATCCCCGAATAGAGAAGCAAGAAAATGACAAACACTGTTTTCCTCCTAACAGGATCCTCTGTCAACTGGAGCAGAAAAATTTAACATTATTCAGCTGCATGATCATGAGTGTGAAGGGGAAGTGTGAAAAGATTTGTTTGCGAAAAAAATAAAGAAATTGATTTACGGTGTGCTAGGAGACGTTATGGAATATTTTAAGCAAAATAATTCATGATACCGTGTGTGATTGTGGGATATTTTCAGCAAAAATAAATATTCCTCATCAGGTACATTTTGTGGGTTTTTTTTTTTCCATGTCACTACAGTATTTTGTTTTTAATTTTTAATGACCACTTCAATGGGCATTATGAGTCCCAAATTATCTTACTAGTGTGATACCTTTCTCAGCACTCCTCAATGTTTATTTACTTTGAGAGAGAGAGAGAGAGGGACAAAAGGGGCAGAGAAAGAGGGAAACACAAACCAAAGCAGGCTCCAGGCTCTGAGCTGTCAGCACAGAGCTGGACGCGAGGCTCCAACTCACAGACTGTGACATCATGACCTGAGCTGACGTCGGATGCTTAACCCACTGAGCCACCCGGGGAACCCCTAGCACTCTTCAAATATAACCCCCTGCTAGATTTGACATGATTCTGATTGATTTTGCCAATTCAGTGATTATAAAATTAAGTTATGTGGCCCCATACTATTATTTCCTTCTTTATTTATATTTTACATACATTTAATAAATACTGGGGTCCTGTTTTGCATCATATATCGCTCAACTTATAGGATTTGACTGTTCTTGGAGGTTCATGAAGATTCATGTGACCTCACATGCCACTCCCAATCTTATAAAGAATGTCCTTTTGATGCATATGTTTATATATCACGTATTTGTTACACATATTTTTATAAATGTATTATTTGTAAATCCAACATCTTCTGCTTCTCTGCATACCTTCTCACATATAGCAGCTTTAAAGGAGGAACAGGAAATACAGCATTTAAATAATATGCTGGAAATTTCAAGCATATTTGTGACATGTAGGACTTGATCAATACAAATGAACAGAAGTGAATATTCTTTCATATTTGAAAATATCTCACATATCCCTGTTTTTGTTTTTCTTTCTCCAATTTCTGAACGGCAACCTGAGAGCCCTCAGAGCCTCTGGATATACATTTGTAAGTGAAAGGAGAGAGATAAACTTCATCGTTCATATATTCACAAATCAACTTTTTAATGTAAGCGTCTCAGATCTTGGGTGGCTGTGTATGGGTATCACCTGGCATTTGATGTAGGACCAGATCATGATTGTAGCCCCTTAAGCTGCACATTCGCGGAATAGAGCAGAGAAGCAGAAATGGGAAGAAGATGTGATTTTAAAAAGGACGTAGCATATAGTCAGTAACTGATTGATCCCTAATTCTTTTCAGTCCTGGCAAAGTCAACGATCACTTTGAAATGTTGGGGTGGTTGAGTGACTCAGCTGATTGAGCATCCGACTTCGGCTCAGGTCATGATCTCGTGGTTCATGGGTTGGAGCCCCCCGTCGGGCTCTGTGCTGACAGCTCGGAGCCTGGAGCCTGCTTTGGATTCTGTGTCTCCCTCCCTCTCTGCCCCTCCCCCGTTTGTCTCTGTCTCTGTCTCTCTCTGTCAGAAATAAACATTAAAAAAAAATAATAAATGTTATTTCTTTCAATGAAGATATCTTTTTTTAAAAAATTTGAAATGTTTTCTTGACCAAAATTTCAAGAAAAGCCTTTCTTTAAGGTCTTGCTTATCAAGATGATGTTGGAAGGGGCACTATATGCAAATACCAATATAAACTGAAATGTGGTGTATTTAAATATAACTTGGAGGACTTCCTCTTCCTATTGTGTTCCTCCCCAATCTCATCCATACTTCCAATAAATTGTCTTACGATATTTTCATGACCATCATTTCAAGAACAAAACCCTTTTCTTTTTTTCAATTAATTATGTATGTGCTTGTGACAATTTTAGAGACTCTCGCTCAAAAAATAAAAAACAAATAAGAAGGAAACTAACACGTGTGGTTATGAACCACGTATGACACTGGGGTATTTCATACTATTTCTTGAATTCCTCATTGTATTTCTGAGTTATATGATATTACCTAATTCTATAATGCAGAAAATGAGGCTTAGAGAGTTTAGCAATTAGCCCAACATTCACAAAAGTTATGGAAGAGAGCAAGTTAATTCTGTTTCCCAAGCTCTTTTTAAGATTTAGCATCTAAGAAATAAATACATTTAATAAAATTGGTAAGACTAATGTTTGAATACTATCCTTGCTTATACTTGGTAGTAGATTTCTCTTACCACCTTGGAAAGATTGGTCAGGTTTTAAATTCTACATATCAACTCCAAATAATTACAATAAAATTAAAAAAAAAAAAGATAAATCCAAGGGGACATTTCGCTTAATATCAAACTTCTTAATATAAGAAATATTTGGGGAACTCGTTTCCTTTTTTAAATTATCTATCTATCTATCTATCTATCCGTTTTGGGGGAGAGAGAGAGAGAATGGGGGAGGGAGAGAATCCCAAGCAGAGTTTGTTTTGTCAACACAGAGCCTGATGTGGGGCTCCCTGCCCCAAATTATGAGATCACGACCTGAGCTGAAATGAAGAGTTGAACGTTTACCTCACTGAGACACCCAGGTGCCCTGGTTTTCTTTTTATATTCAGATGGTTACTGCTATAGAAATGTAGCACTAATAAATCAGATCAACTCACAAATCCTTTTATTTTCTACATCTCCACATTTTCACCTCTTTCTTGTGGCTATTGTCACCACTTTTGGAAAGGGATAGGGAAAAAGGATGAAGCAAAATATTAACATATTTCTCCTAATGTGCAAACTCATCTAGATGAAAATGTGGATAATCTTGGAAAACCTGTATAGGCACAGAAAGTTTTCTGTATAGATTTCTCCCTTAATTTCTTGTCAGGGTCCATTTACTGTGGAGCCAACCAGAACCTTGATTAAATAGTCATCATTTAGGGGCACCTGGGTGGCTCAGTCGGTTGAGCAACTGACTTCAACTCAGGTCATGATCTCATGGTGTGTGAGTTTGAGCCCCGCATCAGGGTCTGTGCTGACAGCTGGGAGCCTGCAGCCTGTTTCGGATTCTCTGCTGTGTCTCCCTCTCTCTCTGCTCCTCCCCTGCTTGCACTCTGTCTCTGTCTCTGACTATCTCTCTCAAAAATAAATAAACATTAAAATATTTAAAAAAAATAGTCATCATTTGATGTACTTTGAAAAATGATATAATACTATAGGGGGCTTACTTTGATGTTGGTTTTTACGTGAGTGAAAAGGTAAATTAGGAAAAGTAAGCTAATCAATGAGAGAAGCAGATGTCTAAGACACTACAGAGATTAGGTTTTCTCCTCAAGGTTGGCATTTATCCATGTGACACTCTTTGAGCAAATGCGTGTTGTGTGCCTAATGCCAAACACAGACATCAGTGCCATGATATTCAGTCTCTTGAAAATATGGGCAGTCTAGCAGAGGAGAAAGAGAGAGAGATGCAAAAGATCAAACGGAGGTCCTAAAAGGTGGTACAAGAGTATCTGTGATAATTAAGAGAACGTGCTCTTTTGGCCGAGAGGAATGAGAAGTCCTCATGCAGGAGGTGTGTTTGAGATCAGCTTTCAAAAAGGATAGGTCTGAAATAAGAGAGCATGCTCACTGGAAGGAAACCACAAGCAAGAACCAAAGGGAAAGAACTACCAGGCTTGAATGGGCAACAGTTGAGAAGGTCAGTTTGGTTGGGGGTTAAGGAACAATGCTGGGGAAAAAAGCTGAAAATCCAGATGTGACCTAATGTGCATTTTGCATGACGTTGGGGATAATAACAATAATAAGAATAATAATATCCTCCCAGAGTCTTTGGAGGCATTGGGCATAATAAAGGAAAAGTCCTTGTGCAGTCCCTGAGCACACGTGCAGTAACGTTACTATGACCGGCTTTAGGAGGGCAGGGGGAGGCTGTTCCCTGTATTTGAGCTGAGAAGTGCCACAGTTGAGGCTGTGTGGTGGCTAAAGCAGGAGCCCAAAGATATGGGCGGGTGGGGAGAGAAATGAGGCAGCTGAGAGACCAGCGAGGTAACAGGTATGCTCTTGGCCTGACAGAATCCATTTCTGGACTTGGCCCCTCTCTTGAGTTGGAACTCAGGGATAGACGATAATGAGAGAATTGGTGAGAGGGAAGAGGAAGAAGAACCGCCGAAGAACAGAGGAGGCAAAAAGCCCTCATCCTTCTTGACCTTTGATGAGAAAATCATTTTTTGTTTTCTTATTGACTCTCCATCCCCATTTGCATATTCCATCTCAGAATCTGGAAATGGCTTGCACACTGTCAGGGCTGGGGGCATGACTCAGGGCTGAAATTAGGTTTGCATCTTCTTTGTCTGGCAGAGGCATGAGGAGAACCCTGGTTTCCTGGGGACTCCTTTTCTCCCCGGAAATGGCTGCCTAGGCATTGTGGCCTCCTGTTCATACTGATCAAGCTGATCAAGTCCCTTTTACCTCCTCACATTCTCATGCCCATTTTGAAGCCTGAAGTTGTAAATGATACTGAGTTAACCACAAGGTAAGCTTGTCTTTCAGGGACGTAACAAAGTGGGGACCCTTCCTTGCAAGAATATTGATTCTATCATGTTCTTTCTGTCTGGTCCGGCTTTCCTGTGAACTTACTTACGTGGCTCCTCAAAATGTAGTTGAGTTGGAGGCTAATCCAGGCAAAAGGCTGACTGGATGCAAAGGAGTGTTTCCAAATGGTGCTTACTTCGGCATTTCTGTTACACTGGGATTCTCACTGGGGACGGGCAAGAATCTTACAGCTTCACAAACAGAGCTATTTGCAGACCTTCCCCAGGATGGAGAGCCACTAGCTCAGACATGGCTGTGCACCTTGCTGAAACCAGATGTCTTCTTTAGCTTCCTGGCATGACTTAGAGGGCTCACATGTCCTACAATGAAGGTTTATTCTTGTGAATAAATAAATATTTATATATTATATATATAAGTATATATAATATATATTAATATAATAAAATAATAAATAATAATTATATATATAAATAAATATTATTGTGGCTTATTTGGCTGGGAAGGTTAAGTGTAAGAGGCAGAAAGCAGATGTCTGCAGGTGTTTCTGTGTTGACGTTGCCTTTGTATAAACTGATGGAGATTCGGCATATTTACAATCAAAGGAACTCAGAAAAAAAAAAGATGTCATATGAGATTCTTGATAGGTAAATGTAAATGTAATTGCTTATATTTTTGAAGTACTTTGTGAGGCAATTTACATGAATTTCTCATCTCTTTTGTAAAGGTAAGGAGACTGAGTTTGGGAAGCTGGGTATTCAGTCCAAATGGACTCACCAGCACGCAGTGGAGCTAAGATTCAAACTCAAGTCTCATCATTGGTTTGCTGGAACTCTTTGTTTTTTAAGTTTGCTTATTTATTTATTTTGGCGGGTGGGGGGAAGGGCAGAGAGGGAGAGAGAAAATCCCAAGCAGGCTCCACACTGTTAGCACAGAGCCTGACAAGGGCCCCAACTCACAAACTGTGAGATCATGACCTGAGCCAAAAATCAAAGAGTCTGATGCTTAACTGAGTGAGCCACCCAGGTGCCCCAAGGTTGCTGAAATTCTTAAGTGTGATACTACACTACCTTGAAACATTGCATAATAAAAGAAAGAACAAAGTATACCATTACAGAATGCTTAATGAATTGTCATTTCTTTAATAAATAAAGAAAATAATATCGGTTAACACCTACTATGGGTAGCTTAATAGTGATTGGTGGTTTGCTTTAGGGGTACATGCTGTGTAATGCATGAGATTCTTATTTCTTGTTGTATCCTAATGGTAACTTTAAAAGGTAGATGTAATTATTTCCACTTTACAAAGTTGAAAGCTGAGCTCTGAAGAAGTAAAGTGACTTCCTTAAGATCACCCACAGTTTGTTGCAGAGCTCAGCTTTCACCCAGATCCACCTGCCTATCTTGCTCATTTCCGCTCTTTCCACTGTGTCATGATGCCTTGAGGTAGTAGGTTAATAGGAAAGCAGCACTCAGCATTAAACTTTTTCCATGGGGGAGGGGAAGGAAAGAAAACGTAAAAAAGAAAAAGAAAAAACAAACAAAAAAAAGAGGTTAGAGTGGGAGAGAGCCAAAGCATAAGAGACTCTTAAAAACTGAGAACAAACTGAGGGTTGATGGGGGGCAGGGGAGGAAGGTGGGTGATGGGTATAGAGGAGGGCACCTTTTGGGATGAGCACTGGGTGTTGTACGGAAACCAATTTGACAATAAATTTCATATATTGAAAAAAAACTTTTTCAATAAAAAATACAAATATAATGTATAATATATTTTTGATAACAACAGGATTCTATTTATGAAAAAGAATACAAGAAATGAAAATGAAAGACCATTATTTCTCTTGAACACAGACATGAAAAATTTTAACAAAACATTAGTAAATCAGATCCTGCAATAAAAACCAATACACCACAGTCTAGGGGGTTCATCCGAGCAATAAAAGCCTTGTTTGACAATTAAAAAACAATTAATGTAATTCATCATATTAACAGACCATATTAACAGAGAACCATAATATCATATCAGGAGATGTAGAAAAAGCTTTCAACAGAATTCAACGTCTTGTTGTGATTAAAATCCTTGACAATCTAGGAACAAAATGAACTTCATTAGCCAAATAAAAAATATCTAGGGATAACCAAGAGCTAATACAATATTTAATGGTAAGAGACTAACTTATTCTCCTCTGTGATCTAGAACATGGCAAAAATGTCCTTTTTCACCACCGACTACTCAACATTGTTCTGAAAGTTCTAGCTGATTTATTAGACCAAAAAAAAAAAAAAGTCATACAAAGTAAAAAAACAAGTAAAACTGTCTTTATTTCTATGCAAAACAAGTGCCCATGTTAAAATCTCAAGGAATCTACAAGTATCTCGTGAAACTAATAAGTGAGTTAGCAAGTTCATAGGATACACTATCAACATGCATAATTGATTGCCAACAATAGAAAAATAAAATCTAAAAATTTTAAAATTATAATAAAACTTGTTTGCATATAAATTTAATGAAATATGTTCAAGATCTGTATGCAGAAAATTATAAAACAATAATAAAAGGAATCGAGAAGATCTCAGCAAATGGAGAATATACACCATTCATAACTAGAAGACGCAGTAGTGTTAAGGTGTCAATCCTAGCAATTTTTATTTTTTTAGATATCAACAAGGTGATTCTCAAACTGATATGAAAAGGCAAAGCGACTAGAATAGCCAAAATAATTAAAAAAAAAACCCACAATGTTGCAGGACTCATATTACTATTAATTTAGAATTAATTACATATTATTAGAATTAATTACATATTAATTTAGAATTGCTATAAAGTTACAGTAATCCAGATAGTGTGCTATCAGTGGATGGTCTGGTATTAGTGAAAAGCGTATACACAAAGATCAATGGAACGAAAAGAAAAAGGTGATTTGGTGGAGAAAAGATAGTGTTTTTAACAAACAGTGCTAGAACAACTGGATGTCCACATACAGAAAATGAACTTACACCCATGACACAGTTTACACAAAATAGCTCAAAATGCATCATAGATATGAAAGTATTTTAAGGGACCCAGGACACTTAGATTCTTTTTCGAAGGGGAAGAGCATCCACGGAGCAGATGATTTTTTTGAGCAAACAAGTATGTAGCTAGAAGGAATGGGAGAGTGAAGGCAAAGGTATGTAAGAAAAGAGAAGAGGGATAGGGGATCCCATGGAGAAAATTCTGAGGTCTGAAGGAGATGTAAAAACATACTAAATCAAGTTTGAGAGAGACCTCTAACCACAAGAGAAAAAGATTGGAAAAAGAAAGGTTTAGTTGGATTGTAGGAAATAGACTGATCACGAGGAGATTCCCAGAATCCCTTGGTAATTTGTATTTCAGAAGCAAAACATACTAACAGCTTGTGCCAATTTTCAAAGGCTATGACCTCTGGCTAGTTTTATACTTTTTATAAATAAGACCCCCAAAGAACCATTAATGTAGAAAATAACAAATGATTATAAACCCATTAACTCTTAGGACAAAAGATAGCATTTCTGTCCTTCCACAGGTTCATGCTCTATCTTGTTGTGTCACCTCAGTTTTACAGGAATCTTATGTATTATTGTATTGTTATGCCCCAGTTCCTTCATATGTGAAATGAGGTTGGTAATAGTATTTATTGCGTAGAGTTGTTATAAAGTGAAATAGGCTCAACCCCACCAGTGATTCATGGCTGACATAAAGCACATGTTTACTAAGTGTTTCCTACAGTTAGTGGAGCTCAGAGGGCAAAGCAGAATCAAACATCAGTTTTGAACATAGATGTAAACAGAGGAAAGGTTATTGAAAATGACATAAGACTAGAGCAAAATTATAGAATGTTCACCTCCACTGTTGGCAAATTATTTCAGTGAGTCTTTCATAACCCTCAAAGTACATGAAAGAAAGTTCTATGCCTGTAAGTTTCCTTAAGGTTTGCCTAAATGGAAATTAATTTACCTTAAATGGAAATTTACCTTAATGGCAATACATCCTTAAAAAACTTACCTCAAATGGAAGTGTGTTAAAAAATACATGCATCTTCTTCCCCGAGAGAATGATAAAAACACTATATGCGAACGGATGGGTATCATTTCTTAACATAACGGCCAGATCTAGAGTTTGATCCCCAGATGATAGCAAAGGGAAAAAGAAAGTCAAATTGCATCAACAGCAGATCTCAGTCACCAAGGACCAAGGATCTCACGCTGCAGAGGTACCTTTTTTTGCAGGGCATTTGCCATCTGGTTGTAAATCTGCTGTAGTAACTTGGATCTAAGAGGATAATGACCAGTGAATTGATTACTTGGGGACATAAAATAATTAACTCAAACTAAATAAGAAATACCTTGGGAGGAAACACATGTACTTGGAGGATATAAACAATATTTGAAATTTTATTTAGCATTGGCTTCAAGGCTGAAGCCCTGAGCAATAATGCAGTGATACAAATACTGGGTCTATATAAACTAGGATTTGACTAGTTTTGGAAAACTAAGTACTCATCTTGCCTTCAAGCTTTTTTCTTTCCTGAGGTGTGACCTCCTATCATTTGTTTGAAATGAAGGTATGATAGGTGGCGGTAGTGAAAAAAAAATGCATGAATTTTCTAACTTTTTATGTGTGCATCGAAGGAAATTAGGCAGTGAAACTCACAGTAACACTCACTGAGCTGATTAAAATTCCAAATCTGAAACTTGAAAGATAGTCATGCAAATAGTTAAAGAATGCAATTTCAGTGAAGAGAGGACATTAAAAAAATATAAAAGGACAGACTCAAAGTCAGTGCAAAGAAAAAAAAAAAAACGGTGAGTAATTTTTTGCCATTATTCTGCATAAATCTGTAATACTTTTGAAAAAAATATTTTTAACTGTTATGTTAGGAAAACATTAATTAGCAGCTAATTTTAAAGTAGACTTTGCTGTGAATTCTATACTCTAAAACTTTTTGGTTTAAGAGAAGACTAAATTGAAAGATCTTGGTTGTCTACTGAGGGTAGCATGACACATTCTAGAAAACTGAGATCAAAGTCATGTGCGAATTCTGTCTTTTTTATTGGATGACTGCACATCAGAAGGACCAATTATTATAACTTTAGGGAGATGGTAAGTAAGACATTGACCACAAATAAAGTAATTTTATTTCTGGAAAAGACATATGATAGGATAATCGAGGCTAGTGCCTTCATTCTTCCTAAGAAACTTATTATCCAAGAGTGTATGGGGTCCCAAATGCAAGGTGTGGCAATATTAGGGCATGCAATCAAATATTTTTCTCCAACTATTTTTGTTACGTGGCCAATAGCTAAGCATGCAATATCACTACTCATGCTTGAGAGAATAAGAAATATATGGCTTCCCACAAAAGCACGTGAGCTGTACATTTGTTTCTTTCTAGAGTTGGCTTATTTATTCCAGAATCCTGAACTGATTTGGTGTGTGGTTTTTCATGAAGACTTGAGCCTATCTTATAGTTCTGTGTTTCCATTGATGCATTTTCCATTTAAATGTGAATGGCTAAAATGGGACCATGATCCATTCAGGAGAGATCCTGGTTTTGTCTGGAACACTCAGAAATGTATGCAAATTTCCGAGTTGGGCCAGCCAGGGTTCGTGTTAAATTTATGTTGTTGCTTCATTATTTCTCCCTTGAAAGGATGTAGAATGAGGTATTAAGAAACACAAGCACCGGAGTTGGAAAACTCAGGTTATAAACCCTTGTTTGCTATATACTAATGTGCTACTATGTACAAGTGCCTTAACCTCTGTAAACTAGAGTAATTCGAAGTTATTTTTCTTTGTGTACATTAATTTAAATACAATAATACTATCATATGTGCACTATTTTATTTTTTTAAAAGATGTTCTCATCTATAATCAAAGCTGAGTCTCAGAACCAGTCTGAATTATATAGAGCAGGGTATATTTTCCCAGGTTTCAAATGAAGAAAAACTTCTTAAAAGAAATTAACTGCCTTGCGAAGGTCCTATATGAAGTGTGGCTAAATTAAGGCATGTAACCAGGGATTTACCTCAAATTACAATGAATGATTTGATTATACACATAATATTTTTAAAGAGATTAAAATATGTGCCAGGCAATCATAGTACAGTAGCCGTATATCTGTGAAGAAGTTGAACTGATGTCAGGAAATTAAGCATAGCTCTAGCCTTCTGAACCGAGACAAATAGAGATTAAGTAATATTATTAGCGAAGTCCTAATAAATGCAGACGGACTGATGAAATGGCTTTGCTTGAGAACATCCTAAGCCTTTCTTTACTTATAGACTTAAAATTATGTAAAAAGCCTTTATGCTTGACCAAAGATAAGAAACATATTTCAAGTGTGTTTAATGAAGGATTCAAGCCAGTAATATATTCAGTATTATAATTTTATGCAAATTAAAATAGCCTCTTTAACTTATTGGCTAATCTCAGTATAATCTGATTTGGGGAATCATCCTGAAGTTATTTCTCTATCATTTTTTCTTAAACTCATTCAAGTTCTTAAAATTCCACTATGGAAATTAATGTCTTTGTTTTAAAATTCCGCCTGCCTTACAGCGGGATTATTCATTGTGTGGGTGACCATGTTAATTTGTTCAGTAATAGAAAAGGTTGAAGAAGAAACTTAAATAGGAGTTGATAGAGAAGCCAGGTACGGTATAAAGTTAGGGCTGAAAATACATAGGATGAAAATGCAGACCTCATGAAGATATCTGGTCAAGGTTGAGTATAAGATTATAAAAATACTTGGTGGCACACATTGCTAAACAGTCAGTGCCATGTTTTCAGGAGCATCTAAGATTTGATTGTGGATTGATCACAGGCAATCATGTTGACCAAGTTAGACATTGATCACAATTTGCTATTAGTTCGTGGAGTCTCCTTAGAGAGTCATTTTAATGGAATACTTGATTTTTTAAAATGTTTATTTATTTATTTATTTATTTATTTATTTATTTATTTATTTATTTTGGGGGGCTGGGGGGAGGGTCAGAGAGGGAAGGAGAGAATCCCAAGCTTACTCCACACTGTAAGTGTGAAGCCAGATGCAGGGCTTGATTTTATAAACCCTGAGATCATGACTTGAGCCAAAACCAAGAGTCAGTCACTTAACTGACTGAGCCACCCAGGCGGCCCTTTGAATACTTGATTTTTATTCTCTGACATATTTGAATGAGGCATATTAAAACTAGTAAATTCCTTGAATAGGATATGATTATGATTCTACCCACGAGATGCTTCAAATATGGCCTCATGAATTGTATATTTCAGGTGATTTCATGGATGCTATCTACGTTGGACCATGGATCAAAGCAATAATGTCACTGTATTTATTCTCTTGGGACTTTCCAAAAACAAGAACATTGAAACCCTTTGTTTTGTATTATTTTTATTTTGCTACATTGCTATTTGGATAGGAAACTCACTCGTAATAATTTCCATCATGGGCAGTCAGCTAATTGAGCAACCCATGTATTTTTTCCTTAATTACCTCTCACTCTCCGACCTTTGCTACACATCCACCGTGACACCCAAACTAATGACTGACTTGTTGGCAGAGAGGAAGACCATTTCCTACAGTAGCTGCATGACACAACTCTTTAGCACACATTTATTTGGAGGCATCGAGATCTTCATCCTCACGGGGATGGCCTATGACCGCTACGTGGCCATCTGCAGTCCCCTGCACTACACGGTCATCATGAGCAGACAGAGGTGTAACACAATCATCACAGCCTGCTGTACTGGGGGGTTTGTACATTCTGCCAGCCAGTTCCTTCTCACCATCTTCTTACCCTTCTGTGGCCCCAATGAGATAGATCACTACTTCTGCGACGTGTACCCTTTACTGAAACTAGCCTGTTCTAATACACATCTCATAGGTCTCCTAGTCATTGCCAATTCAGGCTTAATTGCTTTGGTGACCTTCGTCGTGCTGATGTTGTCTTACTTTTTTATACTGTGCAGTGTCAGGGCTTACTCCGCAGAGAGTCGCAGCAAGGCTCTTTCCACCTGCAGTGCTCACATCACAGTTGTGGCTTTGTTTTTTGCACCTGCACTGTTCATCTATATTAGACCAGCCACAACGTTTCCAGAAGACAAAGTGTTTGCTCTTTTCTATACCATCATTGCCCCCATGTTCAACCCTCTGATCTACACGTTGAGAAACACAGAGATGAAGAAAGCCATGAAGAAAGTGTGGTGTCGTCATATACTCTTGGAAGGAAAGTAGTTTTGCAGATGCTTTTCGGATTTTCAAGCCATGGTTCCTCGAAACCCAGGACTTGGATGAGATCCATTCTTATCAGCTCCTGGCCTTGCTGCTTGGAGAGATAAGTGGGCGAGCAGGAAGCACACCCTTCTAATGTTTTATGATCCTATGGTAACAGCTCACCAACAAACTGAGTATCATTCTTATTCAGATGTTCTTCCACTTGACATAGTCATTAAGAATTGTGTTTATGTGATATGAAATTGATGATATTTTAAAGACGAAAGATTATAGCACTATTTGGCTCTTGTGCCGGAAAAAAAAAAAAAGATAAAATGGAGCATGCGTGTTTTCACACCTTAAAATACTAAAGAGCTGAATAAAATATCACCTTCCACTTTTCAGCTTTTTACTCAACTCTAAATACAGAAAATTGCACTTATTGTTTTTGTATGGTTCACGCATTCCCACAAACTGAGCGGTATCCGGTAATCAGTAACCAGATGAAGGGTTAGAGATTACCAGTGCACCTGAAGTCCTCCTCATTTCTCTGCATAATTACTAACCTCCCAAAGGTGATTGCTATCTTTGTCTCTAAATCAACTGGTTTTACATACTCTTGTATTTTGTGGAAAAATAGTGATGCTGATCACACTCTTAGTGTCTGCTCATTACGTTTGTGAGATTCATTCGTCATGTTTTGTGTATTTTCTGAGTGTCTTCATTGATATATACTGTTTCATTGTATGAGTATGTAACAGTTAATTTATCCATTCCCTTGTTTCTAGACATTTGGGTAGTTTCCCATTAAGATCATTATGAGTAGCTTCTTTGAATATTCATGAACATTTCTTTTGGTGAATACCGGCCCTCTAATTGTTTCTTTAACAAGCTTTATATTGTAATTAAGACTTAACATTTTAAGGCAGTGGTTGTATGCTTGTGTTAATACTTTCCTAGTACATTACTGGCATAAAACTATATTAAATAAAAAAATTATCAATAGAAAACCACTAGAATGAATGCAATAAATGGTTTAGAAATATGTAAAACTTTTGGCACTTCTAGGACCCTCACAATAGGGTATGTAATATGTTAATTAATACAAACCAACCTGTCTATCATAGATACACAGCTCTTAGAAAGAAGAAAACTCTTAGAAGATCATTCATAACTCAGAACAACCCCCAGAAACAGAGCATTAGGTTATGTTATCAAGATTCACACATAAGTGGTCACAATTGGGAAATTGTAACACGTAAGATATTCACTGGAATATATGAATTTGCTTGTCATAATGAGCATGACTAGCAACATTCTTTATTTAGCTCCTGAAAGTGAAAAAAAATATTTTGGGGGGCTCCAAATAAGGGCAGTGGTTCCAGATAAGAAAGGTAGGCTCTACATAACATGCCATCATTGGATTGTCACCCATCCACATACATGTGCAGAAATGCACAGTATAGTAAATAACATCTTCCAGGGGCTACTGTCTCTGCTATAATTAGAATAAACAGGCTTGAATAGAACAACAAAAATTAGAGAGGTAATATTTAATTTTTGTTTAAAAGTATCTGATCACACAGCAAAACTACCGATAGAGGAGGAAGTAAAGTGAGAAACAGCTTTAAGCAGAATATGTCATACAATGACAGCTTTTATGGCAGTTATCAGAGACAAATAGAATATGATTATAGTTATTATATAAAAATAAAAAAATAATATGAAAAGCATGATATTGTATTAGGATTCTCAAAATTGTCCAGGGTGTTAAAATAATTTAGGAAATAAAAAAAGAATATTTTAATTGTAAACTTGATGGATAAAACAGAGTAGCTGTATCTTAAGAAAAACTCAGTAAATAAAATTTCAGATGTTAACAAATTACCAGAACACAGAATTAGAGAGGAGAGTGATAGAAAAAAAATAGATCTCTTAAGAGACATCATGAATGAAGTAAGAGAAAGCAACCTATGTTTGTCAGACTCTAGTGTTTGGGTAATAGTGAGACAAAAATATTTTTTAAAAAGGCAAGTATTAGTAATTTTTGAGAACTGATGAAAATAATCTTTAGAAAATATTCAGAGGAGGGAGAAAGAGTTGCTTTTTTAAAAAAATTTTGTAAACATTTATTCATTATTGAGAGACACAGAGAGACAGAGCATGAGCAGGGGAGGGGCAGAGAGACAGAGGGAGACACAGATTCTGTAGCAGGCTCCAGCTCTGAGCTGTCAACACAGAGCCCGATGCAGGGCTCAAACCCACAAACCATGAGATCATGACCTGAGCCAAAGTCAGACGCCTAACTGACTGAGCCACCCAGGTGCCCCAAGAGTTGCTCTTACGAAGAATCATAGAAAACACTATTACCAATTAATAATAATTTAAATCATTGAGTAGAAAACAAAATTATTGAGTAGAAAACAGAAGATAATGGAATTGCATAATGAAAGTACTAAAAGAAAAATGTCACCCTTGGCTTCTGTATTTTTGTAAGAAGAGTAAAATGAGGACTTTTCAGTTCAATGAAAGAACAGTGAAAAACAACCAAGAATTGACTACAAACCTACACTCACTAAAAGAAGTTGTGAAGGATGTTTTCATTAAAAGGGAAGAAGTCTGAGAAGAAAGAGGATCCCCGGAGGAACGGATAATGATGGAATGGTAGACTTATTTATAAACCTAGAAATTGTATTAAAATAGCCATCTTGTCTAAAACATGGGATGAAACATAGAAGAGAGGACAAGATCCTGGCCCACGATATATTATGAGATGGAAGAAAATGATCAGAAGAAAAGGGTTGTAAGTATCATGTACCATTCAGCAGGACGGGGGGGTGGTGGTGATAATGTCAGGTTCGGACACTTGTTAGCATCAATGTACAGCCATGATTTCTTACATGTAGCTAAAATAACAGGAAAGAGACAGGCCGGTGGAAGGTGGTTCAGTAGGTAGACAGGTAAAAATACACTGGAGGAATGAAAGGAGACCCATCCAATTAAAAAGTTAAAAAAAAAAAAAAAACATGGAGAGAAAAAATAGACATATTGGGAAAAGTTGAAAAAAAAAAGGAGCAAAAGTCATGGTAAGAAGGTAGTCCAAATATATAAAACAAAATGAACACAATGGACTAAATTCTCTAGTAGGAAGACAAAGATTATCATAATGGATTAAAATATAGTCCTGCGCTTTTACAAAGGATATTATATGGCATGAAATTTGGAACTACAATCATGAAAAGGAGAGAGCAGGCAAACGCATTAGCACTTGACCCTCCTGATGCCTCGGAAGCAGACATTTGCCGTGAGCCTCTTGGTTCACAAGGCCTGACTATATTGGAGCACTCCCCACTCAGCACCAGCCAGCCTACAGCCATGCAAGTTTGTTTACTAGGCTCTTCTGTGAAAGACCACTGCATACTCCAAGCCTCGCACAGCCCCCCATTTAGCTGCTTCTCTGCACTCAAGCTAAGCAGAGCCGTCCAGAAGCCTGCACGGTACTGCATTCGAGAGGCATGTCCCGCTTTGCTGGGTGACTGGCTTTTCTGGCAGCATCTGCAATCTCACTTTTTCCAACCATGTCTGAATCCCAACCTTGGCAACGGTTCTCCACTTCCAAGTTCATTCTTTGGGTACTCTTCCTCAGTCCTAGGTTACTTTTAACACTTGTATTCAAGTATCACTGACCTACAACAGACAGCACATATTTAAAATGTCCAATCTCATTAAGTTGTGACATAAGTATACACCTGGGAATCCACCACCATAATCGAGATGGTGAGCGTATCCCTCCCTCTGAAAAGTTTTTGATGTGCTTTGTGTCTTTATAGACGAGTTTGTGTCCTCTAGATCTTTGCGCAAATTTATCATACAGTATATATTCTATGTTGGCCGGCTTCTTTCTGTATAATTATTTGGAGATTAATCCATACTGTTGCATGCCTCAGCCGTTGATTCCTTTTTTATTGCTGAGTAGTATTCCACTCTGCAAATTCCACAATCTTGCGTTGTTTCCACTATTTGGCTCTTACAAATAAAGCTGCTCGGAAACATTCATGTGTAAGTTTCTATGTGAACATATGCTTTCAGTTCTGTTTGGCAAATGTTTATGTAGGGAATGGTTGGTCATCTATAGGTATACGTTTAACATTTTAAGAAACCACCTCACTGGTTTTTCAAGGTGGTTATACCCGCGTACCTCCCCACAAGAAGTTTATGAATGTTCTCATTGCTCTTTTGCCCTTCATATACTAAGTTTCTTAATTTTAGCCATTTCGAAACCTGTGAACTGATGTTTCGTTGCTACTTTAATTCGCATTTCGTAAATAACTAATGATGTTGAGCAGATTTTCATGCACTTATTTTGACATGACTAAAATGCTGTGATGCCTTTTGGTGAAATGTCTTTTCAAATCTTTTGCCCATCTTGAAGATTTTCACCTAAGTGGCTGAATTTTTAGACATAAAATAGTTTATACTATTCTTATGTAGACTTTTAATATTGCAAAATTTATAGTGATGCCAATTCTCTCATCCTTGATATTGATAATGTGTGTCTTCTTTTCTGTGCTCCTGACCAATCTGGCCAGAGGCTTATCAACTTTATTGAATTTCTTTAATAGATTTTTGTGTTCAATTTTCCCAATTGGTTTTCTTTTGTTTCTCATGGATGTTTACTTTGGTCTTTATTATGTCCTTTTTTTCATGCTGGTGTACTTTGCTCTTCTTTTTCTAATCTTAAACTGGCAGCTGAGGACATTAATTTGAAACCTTTCTTCTTTTCCAGTATAGATGTTTAGTGCAATAAATTTCCCTCCACGTCCTGTATTCACAGGATCCTACAAACTCTGATATATTTTGTTTCCTTTTCCATTCATATAAAGGGACTTCCTAATTTCCCTTTTGATTTCTTCTTGACCCATGAGGTTACTTGGAAGTGTGCTATATGATTTCCAGATATTTGGAGATTTCCTAGATTTCTTTCTATTTCTAATTTGATTCCACTGTAGTCAAAAAACATACTTCGAAAGACTAGAGTCCTTTTATTATTGAAACTTGCTTCAGGACCCAGAAAATGATGTGTCATAGTAAATGTTCTGAGTACACTTAGCAAGAATACGTATTCTGAAAGAGTTATATGAAGTACTTCATGTAGACAAAAGTCAAGACAGTTGATGGTTTTGCGCGTCCACTATTATTTTGCTGATTTTCTACTTGTTCCATTAATTATTGACAGATGAGTTCTGACATATTCAACTATATTGTGAATTTGTCTATTTTCCCTTAAGATTCTATAAGTTGTTGTTTTATGAATTTTGAAGCCCTGTTATTGGGGCCACAAACATTTAGGTAGTTATGACTCCTTGATCACTGGACCCCTTTCCCATATGACATGAACTTTTTTATCTTTAGTAATATTCTTTAATCTTAAATTATCTTTGATAAAATAAAAAAAAAACCTTTACATCTCTTTTCACTAGCATTATTTATCTTTTCTATCCTTTTACCTTTAAACTATTATTTGTAGCTTCATATGTAAAATACATTTTCTGTATCCAAAATGTAGTTAGGTTGTAGAGGTTTTTTATTTTTGTTTTGTTTTTGTATACTACCTGACAAGGTCTGCTTTTTAATTTTACTGTTTAGACTATTTCCATTTAATGTGATTATTGATAAGGTTGAGTGTTAGTCTATCATCTTGTAATACCTTTCTATTAATTCTATTTGTTCTTCTCTGTTTTCTTTGTCTTCCTTCTCTTGAATCAATTGAGTGTTCCTATGATGCCATTTTGTGTACAGTATGACAGCTTTGCAATAATATCCTTCTATTTCTTTCCTTCCAGCCTTGATGGAATATTTTTACACATTTGACTTCTACGTATGTTGTGAACACCAGACATATTGTTATCATTTTTGAAACCACCTCTGTTATCTTGAACAAACTATTTAAACTCTAGAAGATTCTTTTTTTTTTTTTTTTTTGCTTTGAGGAATAGAGGCAATAATTACCATGAAATTTTTTTTAAGAATTAAATCAGATAATGCACTTAAAATTCTTAAAACAGTGATTGACCTATAGTAATTAAAAAATGCTTATAAATGTTATGATTAGCTTACTAAGTGAATTGTTCTGATCTAGCTGGGATGCTACAAAATACTGATTTTCTGAAGTCTTAAATGAACTCATATGTATATAGACTTTTATTTTTTAATTTAACATTTATTTATTTTTGAGACAGAGAGAGACAGAGCATGAATGGGGGAGGGTCAGAGAGAGAGGGAGACACAGAATCGGAAGCAGGATCCAGGCCCTGAGCTGTCAGCATAGAGGCCGACGCGGGGCTCGAACTCATGAACCACGAGATCATGACCTGAGCCGAAGTCGGACACTTAACCGACTGAGCCACCCAGGTGCCCCTGTATATAGACCTTTTGTGCAAAAAGGGAGTCCACCCGAATTTCAGTGCACGTGATCCTGAATCTATACACCTTGCAGCCCTGCAACCACACAAAGGAAAGTGCCTGGTAATAATTAGAATAGATGTGTACATATTTTGTTGGTTCCTAACTTCATTATACTCTCCAGTACTTTTCACCAAACCTGGTGGGTCCTTTTCCAATCTACCGATAGGAGCGGGGAATTTGTTTTACGTTTTAATTAATTTGCTATTTTTTTTCTTTGCACAACCCAACCTTCCATTGTAGCAATGACAGTTAATTACTGTAGAGTGTGGCTACTGGTCCAGGAGAATAGTGGGGTGACAGTCTTTGACTTAATTGTTAACTGAATATTATGCATCTTATGTTGCTTTTGTTAATGACTTTTGTTAGCACTCTGGATCTCTCTCTCTCTGATTTTCTTTTACCTTCTCCTCTCTGGAAATAGGGACCTCCTCCAAAAGAATCCCAGTGCTCCCATAGGATTACCCAAATTTCCATCCTGCTTTTCAGAGGAAGAAATTGATCACAACTGGCAGAATTTCTTTATATACTTTGGATCCGAATAACAATAGCAGTCTCTAGAGACACAGTGCCCAGAACTTGGCTAATGCTAAAAGAGAAAATAAAGATAAAGCCTGAAAATTCCTATGAGCCTAGGGAATATGACCTAGGGCAGCTGATTAGTATTATTTGCTGAGGATTTCTTAAGAAATGCTTCTGGGAAAACAATTTTTTTAAAATTTCAAAGTCAACAAGTTCTTATGATCTCCTCTCAGTTTATGTCTCTTGCAGAGAAAATTTCCTGCAGCCATACGCTCAAAGAAGGTGAGTGACTCCTACGGCATGTATATATATATATATGCACACTGCACATATATTTTGAAACGTTCTTGTTTACTTCTGAGTATGAGCAGGTGCCAGGGAGTTCTACTAGCATTTAAAATCCTAGATCACTCACTTGTGGAGTGAATACATGCTTCTGTGTGAATCAGGATCATTTTCAGCGATATTTAAATCTTCATTCACTTAGCAAAACAGTGCTACTCTCCTCGTGGAAATTCAAGGAAAGCAGTGTTTGTAGATACTTTTAGAGAATGTACCTAGGTTTGTTTCAATCACTGCTTTCTAGTTTCATATTTTCAACCATAAACGCAAGTGAAGGGTTACCAACTGTAACTGAAGGGGGGTATGTGTGACCACGACATTTTCCTGAGTAATTTAAAACTACCTTGAAGACCATCTACAACTGATGTGCAGGTAATCACTCTTAAAATCCTTGTTTTAGGCTCACTAGATCTATTTGACATTTATTGTGTTGTTTTAAGGATATACAGTCTCACTTGGTATGTCAAAATTTAAGCAAGACTAAAGAGATTTTGCAATATTTATTTCTTACTGTGTCTTATAGAGTTTGTGCTTTTGAAGAATACATGCTAAAAATAATAAATTTTTTAGGTTGCCAGTTTCCTTCCAGCCTTCCATCTTTGAAGAAATTCCTATCTTTCAAATGAATCATCACTTTAAGTTTTCTAGATTCATCATAATCAGGTAAGGTAAGTTTGTAGTAAGACACATGTTGATCACATCAGTAGAAATGTATGTAATTAGTATATACAGACCCCAGTTGACTTACAGGAAATGTAGTTTTACAAAGCTGGTCTTAACTCCTGGGGTGAACAGGACTGTGAAACAATACTACAAAAGGCACAAATTGACTTTTTCATTTAATTTTGGTAACATGAAAAACAGTCAACGTATTGAAAACCACATGTAAAGAAATTCCCCCAGGTAACCAGTATTTCACCCAACTGATTTTATTTTCCACCAAAATATTATCCACATTGAGGTTTGTTCTGATGGTCCTTCTAAAATCTCTGTTGCAGTTTTGCTTTTGTTTATTTCAAGGGATTTGATTCATGATGTATGTGTATTTGGAGGACAATTTAATTCTTAACCCTTTCACTCAAAGAGCAGAGAACATAAGGAAAAGGTATATAATTGCAATGTAGTCTCAATTTTCTTTGGTGATTATGTTTCATAAACTCATGCATTCCTCATTTTTTCCTTGGGTGATGTGTCTAGACCACAGTTATAGATGTTGAAGTCCAAGATTAGAAAGGATCAATGTCCTGTAGAAGTGAGAACTGCTTGTGTGAATGGGGAAATCCAAAATGGTCTCATTTATTCTCGTTAAAATTCTATCATGGGTAGTAACAGAGTGCAAAACACATAAATTTGGGGGAATAAGGTGTGGCAATAGTCTAAATTCATGCTGGATGATTATTGCCTCTTCTGATCTGGAAGGGTTTTTTAGATTTAGATGTCAGCTTCTATATAAAGCTTAAACACCGAGATTGAAGACAAAGAAAAAAAAAAGTAGCCACATATCAGTTCACATGATTTCACTTGATATCGAACAGGTGACCATTGAAAGCCTTAGGTGACCAATAGCATCAGAAGTTTACTGAGGTATAAGCAACGCTTGAATACAAGTCGTTTGCTCTCTAAGTTCCTTTACCCTCTGCGTCATTCCTTAAATGTTTTATTTAGTTTTGAGAGAGCACAATGAGGGAAGGGCAGAGAGAGGGGAACAGAGAATCTGAAGCAGGCTCTGTGCTGACAGCAGCCAGCCGGATGTGGGGCTTGAACTCATGGACCGTGAAATTCACGACCTGAGCCGAAGTTGGAGCCCAACTGGCTGAGCCGATCAGGTGCTCCTCCATCAGTTCGAATCCTGTCTATATTGCTTTTGTAGGATCACTTATTGTTTTACCTGGTAATGTCTCCTTTGCTTCATTTTTGTGTTATGCTTTGAGGGTCTCAAAACATGCCATTTATTTTTCTTACTACAATTTCTCTGGACGTTGGTGCCGTTGTCATTCTGGTGCCCCCAAGGAGTGACGATATTTCCATAAACACACAGATTGGAATAGTTACAGCTGCGGTGGTCAGATTGAAAGCCTCATGGTTTCAAAGAGGAGATGTGCTACACCACGCATTCACTCGTAGAACTATCGTATATTTTACAGCGATCTGGGAGTCTGTCACCTCTCATGAGATGAAAATTGTATTTCCTCCACTGCTGTCTTCTCAGATGCATGCCCCTTTTCTGTGGGAAACTGCACTAAATGAACAAGAATTAGGGGATGAGATCGTAAATTTTTCAGTGTATTGGCTCTCTGATTTGGGACATTCACTTAGTTTTTCTTAATCTGTTCTTTCCATACTGAAAAGAACACGGTGGGATTCGATGAATACTAAGATTTAAGTCATTATCATAACAGGACTTATTATTTAGTAATAATTACTACTTTGTAATTATTATTGAGTAATAATTATGTAGTAATAATTATTTAGACCTATTATTTAGTAATTATTTTAAAAATTACCTCGGTTTCAGATTTTATGTATATTTACTTGAAGGGAGGCAATATAGGTAGGGGTGCTCGGTCGGTTAAGCGTCCAGCTATTGATTTTGGCTCAGTTAATGATCTAGCAGTTCCTGAGATCGAGCCCTGTGTCTGGCCCTGCACTGACAGCACAGATCCTGCTTGGGATTCTCTCTCTCTCACTCTCTTTCTCTCTTTCTCCGTCTGTCCCTGTTGCACACTCCCTCTCTCCAAATAAATAAATAAATAAATAAATAAATAAATAAATCTAAAAAATAATAAAGGAATGCAGTATAGTATTTTCCTGAGTTAGTTATGGTTTGCAAATGCAACTCTAACAATGTACACAAAGATATAAGAAACACATTAACTTTTATGAAGGAAGCATAACTTGTGCACAATTTTGAGGCTAAGACCTGTTATCTTCCTGTTAAAAAAAGGGAGACTACAAAGTCCTCCATTTCCATTAGTGCTTTCTTTTTTTTTAATTTATGCCCATTATTAAGTTTAATGACGATGGAGTTTACCTCAAAACATGCATGTACACTAAAACCAAAATAAGAGATCTACATATTTTTTCTAATTCTTTTTCAAAATGTCACTGATAAAATCTGCTCTATGCTGTGTTTTCAACTATTTTTGTGTCATAACATAGCCGGCAAGATCGACTTTTGGTTATGTGCTACCCATTCCATTCCCACCCTTGTATTTCAAAGAGTATTACTTGCAATCCTAACCACTCAACGCATAAGTTAGGCAAATGTGCTTTTGTTTTTATTTTTTTTTTCAACGTTTATTTATTTTTGGGACAGAGGGAGACAGAGCATGAACGGGGGAGGGGCAGAGAGAGAGGGAGACACAGAATCGGAAACAGGCTCCAGGCTCCGAGCCATGAGCCCAGAGCCTGACGCGGGGCTCGAACTCACGGACCGCGAGATCGTGACCTGGCTGAAGTCGGACGCTTAACCGACTGCGCCACCCAGGCGCCCCTTGTTTTTGTTTTTAAATGCAACTGCATTCCTTGATTGTATGTCTTCAGGCAATTCAGGAGAATGTTCCATATCATGCTGGGGAAAGAGCGTTACCTGGAATGAAAAGCCTGTTGTGAGTAATGAACACAAGGGAAATGAGGAATAAGATAAATTTTATGCATTAAATTAATGCCACTGTTATCTCAATGTTATAAATAACAGTAGTAGAACTTCTGTTTGGAAAATAGTAATTTTTAAATCATGATATTTTCAAAATTTAATCAAATGTATTTTTAACACTATCAGTATGACAGACTATTTGAAAAAATTAAAAAAATCGTAGCGGAAGCAGTTGATTCCCAAAAAAAAACCATAATAATATTGATTTATGATTTACCTTCTGTGATTTGTTGAGTTAGCTTTTTGCTTTAATTAGAAATTTATTGGGGCGCCTGGGTGGCGCAGTCGGTTAAGCGTCCGACTTCAGCCAGGTCACGATCTCGCGGTCCGTGAGTTCGAGCCCCGCGTCAGGCTCTGGGCTGATGGCTCAGAGCCTGGAGCCTGTTTCCGATTCTGTGTCTCCCTCTCTCTCTGCCCCTCGCCCGTTCATGCTCTGTCTCTCTCTGTCCCAAAAATAAATAAACGTTGAAAAAAAATAAAAAAAAAAAAAGAAATTTATTTATGATTGTGTTAATATTATCAATGTTTTCATTCAAATTTTTTCTTTCCAGATACTCAGTTATCTGTGCATAGCACACAATTTATGGGAAGTCAGAGGAACATCTCAGAATTCATTCTTTTGGGACTTTCCTATAACCAGAACATACAAATTTTTTGCTTTGTATTCTTCTTGTTTTGTTATGTTTCCATTTTGGTGGGAAATGTCTTAATTCTCGTCTCCATTCGATGCAGTGCCCTTTTTTACCAACCAATGTACTATTTTCTCGGTCACTTATCCTTTATGGACATTTGCTACACCTCCTGTGTGACACCCAAACTGATAGGTGATCTGCTGCTGGCCAGAAAAACCATCTCTTATGGTAATTGCATGTTACAGGTCTTTTCCTTGCACTTTTTGGGAATGATTGAAATCTTCATCCTTACAGTCATGGCCTTTGATCGCTACGCTGCCATCTGCAAACCTCTCCACTACCTGCTTATCATGAACAGAGCAAGGTGCAATCTCCTAGTCTTAGCTGCTTGGGCTGGTGGGGCCATCCATTCTTTTTCTCAGTTTTCTATGATATTCCAGTTGCCTTTCTGTGGCCCCAATGAAATCAATCACTACTATTGTGATATCTTCCCTTTGCTGAAAGTTGCTTGTACTGATACCTACATCACTGGTGTCCTTGTGGTTGCCAATTCAGGTCTGGTCGCTTTAGTGACCTTTGTTCTCTTGTTTGGGTCTTATGTTGTCATATTATTCACTTTAAGACATCAGTCGGCTGAAGGAAGACGCAAAGCCCTCTCCACCTGTGGGTCTCATATCACTGTGGTCATCTTATTTTTTGGGCCTTCAATCTTTGCCTACCTTCGACCTCCGACCACGTTCCCCGAGGACAAAATATTCGCTCTATTTTACACCATCATCGCTCCTATGTTCAATCCCTTAATCTACACCCTGAGAAATACAGAGATGAAAAGCGCGATGAGAAAAGTTTGGTTTCAAATGATATTTTCAGAAGAAAAACACAATTGATTTGTCCTATTCAATATGCTAAAAAGTTTATGCAGGAGTAAAAGTAGACTTGGAATCAGAGAGCTTGTTGGTGTTCAGATCACCGAAACCAAATCGTTCACTTTATAAATGTCAGAGATGATGAGCCGAAGCATTGTGAGCAAGGTGACAATTTTACCAGCAGAACTGAGATTGGCTTAGGGCATCTGCATATTAAACATATTCCAGGCTGAGTGAACGGTGGGGCTGTCATACCCAGTAGTCAGTTATGGAGCTGTGAGGCTGACAGTGAATTTTAATATTCATTTGCATATGAAATTGATACACGGGGATTCGACAACATTTTGGCCCTCTGGAGAAATGAACAAGTTTAAAAGTGGTTTTCCGAAATTAAAACAGAATGTTTTTAATTATCGAATTTTATTTCCTGTAGAATATTCATCTGAATCTTATGTGACCACACTCTGCAATAAATTATGTGATGAAAAAAATTCAGGCAGATAATTTGCTTTAGAGTTGCAAAGAAGAAGGCGTGGCTACACTGGTCCTCTGGGGAGTTACAGCAACTTTTCCCAATCCCATCTGCCTTAAAATTTCATAGGCAGGGACAAAGGGACAGGTGGTAATTTACGTTTCCATTATAGTGTTTATTACATCATATATGTTCAGAATGTGGAAAGACAGAATGAGAAAATTAATAGATCTTCTCCCTTTCCAGTAAAGCTCAATTAGTTGAATGACTTCAAGACTGTGCATTTGGGGGGGCGCCTGGGTGGCTCAGTCAGTTAAGCGTTCCACTTCAGCTCTGGTCATGATCTCATGGTTTGTGAGTTTGAGCCCTGCATCAGGCTCTGTACTGACAGCTCAGAGCCTGGAGCTGCTTCAGATTCTGTGTCTCCCTCTCTCTCTGTCCCTCCCCCACACACGCTCTGTCTCATTCACTCTCTCTCTCTCTCTCTCTGTCTCCCTCTCTCTCTCTCTCTCTCTCTCTCAAAAATAAATAAATATTTAAAAAACTAAAAAAAAAGAGAAAAGACTGCATTTTTGGGGGCAGCCGGGTGGGTGGCTCAGTCAGTTGAGCCTCAGACTCTTGATTTCGGCTCAGGTCATGCTCTCACAGTTCATGAGTCTGTGCCCGGAGTTGGGCTCTGCTTGCAATTCTCTCTCTTTCCCTCTCTCTCCTTCTCTGTCTCTCTGCCCCTCCACTGCTCATGCTCTCTCTCTCTCTCTTAAAATAAACACATAAAACTAAAAAAAGGAGACTGAATTTGGGAGAAACTGCACATATCAGCTTGTCTTGATATATAGACAGGAGAGATGAATTAAATTTCCATCCTAATGGACAAAAATGGAGCCAATTGAAAAAAAAATTTAAATAAATCTTCCATTTGCGTAGTTCTTGCATGTATCTTTTTTCCATTTAAGGTGAGAAATGAAATAATAACAATAAAACACAGTTATTTGTGATATTAAAAGATTTACTACCATGGTCCATGAATAGAACACATTATTTGTAGGTATTGAGAAAAGCAAATTTAGGAGAAAGATTTCTCAAGAGAATTAGAAAAAAAAATTGGAAGAACATATTTTTGTACTATCAATAAGATACAAATAATTAAAATCTTTCTGGAAAAAATAGACATTCATAAGAAGGTGGGTAACACTGTAGTATTATCAAGGGAATTTTTTTGAAAACATGAACTATATTTGAAAACAAAATGCAATAGAATTTCAAAAAAATAATGTCAATAGTAATACAAAATGAAAGGGAAGGATAGGGAGAGAAAATGATAAGAAATGCAAATTGTAGCAAATGTATATGTGAGAAGAATTCTATAAATTACAATTTTGACAAATTACTAATAAAAAATGAGTCTTGGGGTGCCTGGGTGGCTAGGTCAGTTGAGCGCCTGACTTCGGGTCAGGTCATGCTCTCACAGTTCATGGGTTCGAGCCCTACATCGGGCTTTGTGCTGACAGCTCAGAGACTGGAGCCTGCCTCAGATTCTATGTCTCCCTCTCTCTCTGCCTCTTCCCTGCTCACACACTCTCTCTCTGTCTCTCAAAAATAAATATATGTTAAAAAAAACTAAAAAAACAATGAGTCTTGTGCTTGTTTAGACGACATCACTTACTACCAAGTATTAGGAGAGAGTGTAACAATGTCTACAGGTTTTGAGAGAAAAAGATTGAGAGGGAGGGATAAGCCTTATTCTGTGTCCTACTGTCTTTCATTTGTGCAAAAAATAAAAAGACACCTGCATATCAATTGGGTTTCATAATTTTACTAACCACATATTCTTTTCGATCAAATATTTTACTTTATTGATAAGTTTCAGAACACCATAAGGGATAAGTCAATATAAAAACCTTAAAGGGAAATCAGAATATAAATAATTGGCATATTTTGCCTTCATCCTCACGGGCTACATTTAATAGCACTTAGGACAAGGAGTCTTCACACTTTGAAATGCATGGCAGTCTACCAAGTTTTTTATGGCATGACTCTGGTCAAATCAACAAACATCTATGCATCATCCGTTCTTCATTTATAATATAAAACTGATAAGGAAAGTCATTAATGTCACTTAAATATGAAATTACGAATTGAAATTGCATTTGAGAAATAGATTAGTGGTTAAGATACATGGAACAGTTTTAATTAAGACTTTAAACATCTACAACAGAAGTCATATAACTATTTCCATCTTTTTACTCAATGGATGTGTCTTTCTTTTTTTTAACGTTCGTTTTTGAGAGACAGAGAGAGACAAAGTATGAGTCGGGGAGAGGCAGAGAGAGAGAGGGAGACACAGAATCTGAAACAGGCTCCAGGCTCCAAGCTGTCAGCACAGAGCCAGATGTGGGGCTCGAACTCGTGGATGGTGAGATCATGACCTAAGCTGAAGTTGAACACCTAACCAACTGAGCCACCCAGGCGCCCCTCAATGGCTATGTCTTGATGCAGATTTCTTCTTCCGTTTCGTGAGGAAAGGAACCCACCAAGAAGATAACATGTTATTTAGAGAAACATAATTTATAATGAATTCTCCAAATGGCTAAAATTGAGGTTTAACTATACAAGATAGGCAGCTAGCAAATGCTTGTTTAATTAACCTTCAGAGTTGCCCAGATTCTATCCAAGCTTTACCTATTCAAAATGTGTTCTGTGGATAAACCCAGCTAGACTATGTGCTAATACATCACAACAGCCTTTATTGAAAGCATATTCTTGTCCCTCCTGTGATTTATGAGTTAATATTAGCTCATTCATCATTTTTAAGTCACAGACTACTTATGTTACATTGGCCCCTCAAATTCTACTATAACTATTAAGATTCTGTAGTGAAATCAATCCCCAAAGCGCTTTTGATTCCCATTTTCACTGACAATGTGAGCAAGAAAAAAGGTATTATTATTTAACTATATTTCTCATTGATATCAATATACAACATTTTTATTAAATGCATTGTATCACCAAAGAAACTGAAATTTTCTACTAAGGTATTTTCCATTAAGAATTTCATGCACAGAGGAAAATGTTATAACATTGATTAATAAAGTTAAATAAGAAATTCATGATAAGAAGATATAAAACTCATAGGATGTTCAAATATGTAAAAACAAAAGGCAAAAAGCCAAGATTGAAAGCCATATTAAAATATTCCAAAAAGTTGAATGTAAGTTATTATTGTTGGAAGAAGAAGTAGAGAGACTGGTTTTATTTGGTCTTTATGCCTAATTCAAGAATTAGTGATGCTATGATGCCTGAAAGAGTGGTTTGAAAAAATGTATATGTGTACACATATGATATATATTGATAGTGTTTTTATCTGGCTAGACGGATACTAAATGTACTTTTTTGAATTGCTATTTTCTAAAAAGCCAGTACAGCAAGACACATGTGGATATTTTCATCCTGGAGGATGGTGAGTCCATAGGAACAAATGTCCTTTTTTGATGAGGAAGTAAAGCTAGAAAGATTCAGGGGTAGGGGTTGCAAAACAGAGCCTGGATATGGCTGCCTGGTGGGGAAACTGGAAGCCCAGAGGGGATCTGATGGAAGTTCTGGGCTGAGAACAGGAATAACTGTGAAAACATGACCTAGACTGGAGAAATATCTTTAAACAAAATGTCAGAATGTCTTAAATCAGGTTTCAATGGTCAAAGGTAGAAATTTCAGTTATGAGAAGAATCAGTTCTGAGAATGTAACCACAGAACAGTGAGTACAGTTAAGAATATGGTTTTGTATACTTGAAAGCTGCTGAGTGTAGATCCTGAACATTCTTACCACACACACACACACACACACACACACACACACACACACACACAGTGGTCAACTATGTGAAATGAGGTAATAATGTCTTGATAATAATTCCACAATATATATGTGTATGAAATAATCACAGTGTATGCTTTATGTTTGTCAATGATTCCTCAATAAAGTTAAAAAAAACAGGTTTCCTTAGGAGGATGAGGAATAGACTGGACCAAAATGAAATACCTAGACTTGTTTTCAAGTTAATTCTTTGAGGGCAAACCCAAATTCGCACTTTGCCTTGGGTAGCTTCAGTGCTTTGGATATGGTTTTAGGGTTGTCTTGTTATGTATTTTTCCCATAGAAATAAAAGATACAAAGAAGAGAGAGAGAGAGAGAGAGAGACAGAGAGAGAGAGAGAGAGACAGAGAGAGAGAGAGAGAGGTGGGGGCCAGGGTTGGGGAAAAGAACTGTAAAAGAAATATCCCTGTAATCTCCATATGAACCAAAGAGTAGAACAATGACATCATCTCCAGAGTCAACCATATATGCCTTCCTGTCCTCACTCTCTCCCCTGCCCCCAGAATTACCTATTCTCTTGACTTTTATCTGCATCTCCTTGCCTGGCAACCTTAGGCAAAGTATTTATCTTAGCTGTTACAGAGATTTTTTCATGGGTAAAATAAGAACACAGGGTCCTCGTGAAAATTAAACAAGAGTACTTAGGACATGATACACGGCAAACCCGCAGTGTGAATTTGCATTATTGATTCTGCTCACACACCACATTGGAAGTCAGCTCAATCTTTATATACAGACAGAGAAAAAGGAGGAAAGACAGATGTGCAGGAATGATAGAAGGACTTGGGAAACAATGAAAACATGTTCAAATGCAGCTTTTGTTTTTCAAATTATTATTTTTTAATTTTCTAAACCAAAACTAATACAAAATAATACTAAGCCTTATTAGTTTACAAGTTTTCCAGAAATTTACCTATACTCTTGGAAATGAACTAAAACTCATTGTAATTCTCGTAGAGAATACAATAGGACAATTTTTGAGGACAGATGAAGACCATTAGCCACCGTGAGGGCCAGGGCTGTCCTTTACTCCTGTCCCTTTGCAGAGATTAGAGAAAGGATAGGCCCTTGAAGAAAAAAATCCCTCAAGTTTGTTTTCATGACACAGTTCCTCAGGTGCGGAGAATTCAGTCATTGGGGCCCAGGAGGAATTTCTAATGACAGATTCCTAAGTCACACGCAATGTTAATTGTGGCTTGCATGCTGTTTATAATCCAGATCATGTGTATCCTCACTGCACTTGGTCTGATAACTCAGATCTAAAGGAAATCTACATGGTGGACTTATGATTTGGGGAAGGTAAATCCAAACTCCTCAGATAGAAGTCAGTGCGGTAGAATAAAAGAAATGTAGTTTTATAATGCATAGTCTATTAAGTATTATTCATGTGAGCTTGGACATCTCTAGGAGTAATTTAGAGGATGAAAATATAGACCGTGATTTGATCCCTGTGGATATAAAAAATACGCCGTTTGATTCAGACTGTCACTGAGAACATATGACTTCTCGTCGTTTGTGTGAATGTTGCTTGAGTGATTGGCGTCAGTTGTCTCTGAAATGATACAAGGTTTTTGTTTTTTTGTTTGTTTGTTTGTTTGTTTGTTTTCTGAGAATGGCTAACGAGTTATGCTGAGTGAAATGTGAATTCAAGAAGCTGAAATGAAATAGCAGAGGAGAATGACTAGAATTTCAGGGAGGAAAGAGAAAACACTGAAAGGAAGAAATACGGACGGATCCACAGCAAAGTGGAGGAACGTGTGTGGTGAATTACTTCTCCTCCCTTCCCGTTTTTTGCCTGAATGTGTGCTATCAGCTAAATTTACTTATAGCTAACAGACTGACTGTCATTTAAAGTTAAATACAGGCATCTTCTCTGAATTTTATAGCCTAATTTGTTTTGAGCTTGGGGCAGCGATAAATTCAAAGAGCTGCCCATTGAGAGTGTAATATGACATTCGAAAGAGACAGGCAGACAGTGAAAGGGAAATGACGCTTAGGTGGATAGCAAATTTCAAATGAAAAAAATAAAAGGACTCTTAGAACTCTCGCTGGAAAGTTGATAAAGTATTGATCTAGAAGAAACGGATTCACAGGTCACCAAGGAAAATGATAAAACTCAAATTCAGAGGACAAGTACACTCCCTCCAGTAACCACTATTATGATAACTGATTTCTCCTTTCTCCTTTAACAACAACAACAAATATCCCCAAGCGTTATGTTAACTGAATACCCTCCTCAGGTCACTGAAAAATCAAATGAAAGTATCTCAAAACTTGAGTCTCTGTTTACCTTACCTCTGTTTATTTTTCTTGCCTGCCCTTATTGACTGCAATAACTGTAATGACAATAATTTCAATTATTTTAGACCATTTGAAATCATTGCCATTATTTCTTTTAATCACTTACAAACATTTACTGATTATTGGTTAAATAATGGTAGCCTGTATTTGACAAGAGACAGAACAAAGATAAAATAGTTAGAAATATTTATTGAGTCCCTACCATCTATTGGGTGACTTACCCATTTTATCCAATTAATTCTCACAACAGTGTTGGGAGGTAAACGTACTCACCAGCGATGGACTCATCCATTGGCAGTATGATGGTCTGAGGAAAAACAGTACATGCCAAAGATCATACAGATTAGATGGCTAAAATTCAAAATTAAATTTGTGCAAGCACTTCTTAACTATTTCAAGGCAGAATATAAAACAGTCTCCCCATCCTTCAGGAATTTAGGATTACAAAAAACAAGAACGTATAGGGTTTATTTTGGCATAGGGCAAAAATGGAAATATTGGGGTCAGTGAGACAATCTTCAAAGTAATTACGATATCAAATATTTATTGAGTAAACACTAAGTACTAGTAACTGTGGTAACTACGTAACATTTTGCTAAGTGCATTGCAAAGTGAGATATATATTATTTCAGATATTGACTGTATACTATTTGCGTGTATGGTCTTGGGCTAATTATTTAATTTCTCTATGAGTCAGCTTCCTTTTTAATAATAAAATCAGTTTGTTAGTGATATTTCCTTGTGAGAATTATTGTGAGGGTTTAAAACTTTATGGTAGGCACATGGGAATGCTCAAATTGGAAGGTAATATAAGAACTATTAGACTTACTGATAGCATAGTAAAATAACGGAATGGGTCCATGGGCTCGTTCATGGCAGTCAGAATATAAACCCAAGCAAGTTCACCTCATTATGTTCAAGGTTTCCCCGAACTTTAACAAGAGCAGACAGCCCAAGGTTGCAAAATCTTAACCAAAATGCAAAATCTTAACCAAAACAGATAAATTATCAAGACTGGATTTATCCTTTTTAGGATGGGGACCCTGAGTACAAATGCCTAAAGGGAGGGAAGAGCTATAGCAGAGAATAAATTACAGTCTCTTTTTTTCTAACCACTGCTCTTACAAAGGGACTATTTGTGGCTATCATCACTCCTCATGTATGAGAGCATCACAAGATTCAGTGCATTTTATTCACTTACGTGAGCATAATGTTCTTCCTCTTGATAATTGGGCTACATATGCAGGAGAGAGGAACAGAGGGAGTTTATGGTTTCGTTTGAGTATTTTCTGTATGGTATAGACTTAGAGACTTTGGCTTCATTCATCATCTCTTTGGCCATCTGCATACCAAAATTATAATAGTTGAAAGGGTTTAAGGACCATGATTTTGGAGGTTATTTGGTTTTGCACGAAATAATAAGAGAAAGGGAGTTTTAAACATTACATTTCTTCTGTTGCTTTGATTCTATACCCTTTATGTATGAACTCAGATTCTAGATTCAGAAAACTCTGGTTTCAAATTCTGTTTTGCTAAATACTAGTTGGATATTCTATGTATACTTGATCAGGAAAGCTTCAACTAATTTCTATCTCCGAAAGGTGTCATTACTCTTGTATGTGTGTCAAACTGCGCTTACTACCATATTCATTTAGATGGTGTTTTTTTCAAAGTTCTCATTCATCTATTTTTAAATTTGAAATTCAGAACTTTCTGATTTATTTAGGGAACAAATAATTTGTCTACATTTTAGACAGTTGAAAGTATTGAGGGGAATGAAGTTCAGAGTTCACACTTAAAATTGATAACTGAATCAAAAGTAGAAACTAGTGGGACACCTGGGTGGCTCAGTCGGTTGAACTACCGACTTTTGATTTCAGCTCAGGTTATAATGTCATGGTTCATGGGATCGAGCCCCATGTTGGGCTCTGTGGTGAGCATGGAACCTCCTTGGGATTCTCTCTCTCTCTCTCTCTCTCTCTTTCTGCCTTTCTCCTGTTCATGCACACTCTCCCCCTCTCTCAAAATAAATAAATAAACATTAAAAGAGAGACTAGAGATCTTCTTGCACTCTAAAATTGAGAAGCTAGAAATATAGGTGGTAATTTATACTTGGTGAACCACACAAGTTTGGGAACATTGAAATGAAAGAAAAGGAAGGGAAAGTAAGTGCTTCCTATGGACCCAAGAATAAAGAAAAATGGAAATTGAACCATATATTTAGCAATATTGTTTGGTTAGAAGGTTAGGCCTAATTTAGTTAGCTGGAAAATTGATTTTGTATCGAGTGAAAACAGATTGATTGATTTTGCCTGCATAATCCAACAACTAGTTTCTACAGAGAATTAATTTCATGTTTGAAGCAAAATTTTCTTGCGTAGTTTTGGCAGAGGGGAAGAAGAAAAACAATTCAGGTGGTTATTCATTTCTATGTACATGATTAAAATGATGGTTTTATTTATGTTCATTCAAATGAACAAGCAATTACTTTAAGAATTGTCTGAACCTATATTTTAAATGTTATTTTTAAGATTGTATATTTGTTCACATGTAAGAAGACATTACAATGGCATCATTGGAGTCATGAAAACTTACTTTTCAATGGTTCTTTCTAAGCTCTTTTTTTTTTCTTAAAGTTTATTTATTTTGAGAGGGAGAAAGCATGCATGCAAGTGGGGGAGGGACAGGGAGAGAGAGGGAGAGAGAGAATCCCAAGTGGGCTCTGCACTGTCAGCCCAGAGTCCAATGTGGGGCTTGAACTCATGAACCAGGAGATCATGAACTGACCCCAAATCCAACGCTTACCCAACTGAGCCATGCAGGCACCCCTCTGTAAGCTAACTGCAAATCTTAAAATTGTACCAAGGAAATAAATTCATTTGTTTTAAGGCCCTTTTGTAAATGAATGTTGTAATTGGTGGGTGGCAAAGTTAACTTAATCTCTTTAAAAGAGAGTGATGGGAGAATTTAAAAATTAATTGAGAAATTGTCGCTACAAGATTAGAGCAGAAGATATATCACAAAATGTAAAGAAAGATGATAAGTATTAGAGATGCATTTTGAGGTCAAAATTTATACACAAAACAATTGGATCATGTGGTTACCATTCTATTTCTTTTTTTCTTTTTTAAAGTTTATTTATTTATTTACTTATTTACTTGTTTGGAGAGCATGAGCCAGGGATGAGGGAGAGAGAGAATCCCAAGCAGACTCAGTGCTGACAGCCTGTTCATGGGCTTGATCCCACAAACTGTGAGCTCATGACCTGAGCCAAAATCAAGAATCAGACTCAGCCACCCAGGCACCCCTGTCATTTTTTCATTATTCCAGAGGCCCCAAGTAAGTTAGCAGAAAGTATGGCCAACCCCAACTAACTTGCATGCCTTTTCACATATCAAATCTTGTAGGTTTAGCATAATTGCTGAATGATAAAGAGATTGAGATTGAACCGACCCTTATTCCTTCTATGTATTTTCTATATACTTTGTTAAAAACCTTTTTTTAAAAGATTTTATTTTTTTTTTAAATAATTTCTATGCCTAAGATGGAGCTTGAACTCACAACCCCAAGAGCAAGAGTCCCATGCTTTACTGACTGAGCCAGCCAGGCACCTCCGTATTTTCTATATACTTTTAATTAAAATCACTCCTATTTATTTATTTTTTAATTTTTTTAATGTTTATTTATTTCTGAGGCAGAGAGAGACAGACAGAGCATGAGTGCGGGAGGGACAGAGAGAGAGGGAGACACAGAATCAGAAGCAGGCTCCAGGCTCTTAGCTGTCAGCACAGAGCCTGACGTGGGGCTTGAACTCAGGGAGTGTGAGATCATGACCTGAGCCGAAGTCGGTTGCTCAACCGAGTGAGCCACCCACGCGCCCCCAAATCACTCCTATTTAAAACAAAATGATTTGGTTAGTACAGGTCTCAAAGTTATTTTACCATTCTAAATAATCCACTTTCTACATGGGAGTAATATTTATTGGACTTAATTATTGACAACTTTACTGATTTGGTAACACTAGCACTAATATAATAAAATCAGCAATGAAAACTCCTACGCTTAATAAAGCAAGAGCCATTTTTTGATTGTTTGAGTTAGTTTCTCCACCATTTTGTGGCAAAGTTCAGGCAGATTTACTTATTTTGCAAGTGAGACACTTCAAGTTGAAAAAAAAAAGTTGGTAGGTATCTAAATTCACAGACTCGTATAATTAGTAATGGAGCCTGGGTCTGAACCGTTTGTTTTCCATATAAGCACTTCCCAAAAGTATTTTCTTTGAGTTATGTGGCAACAAGATTCTTTGGCAAAGGGCATCCATGAGACGAGTATGGGAAAGAAATTCGTACTATAATTCAAACCACTGTGAAGAAAATGACTTGCAAATTATGATACACTGAGTCAAGAGCAAAACCATCAAGGTGAAACTGACTTCTGCTTTTCTTTTCAGTTTTAACTTTGTTTCATTCTGTGGTTCATTTAAGTATGTGATTTTTATTGACGTGTCTATGGAAATAAATGTACTTTTGATATAAAAGACTGTCATCTTACTGTCACGAATCACTAAGACAAAGCTAAACAAGCCATCAAAAAAAGTATTCAAACCAATTCAGGGGCCTCCTGCCAAGAATTGTTTGTCTTTCACTTTGTAAAAGTATACGTATCATATGTGAATCATTAGTTTTATTTTCTATCTCATTCTGAGGCTATTTGGGGGAAGCATATATTCTACTAGTGACCACTGTCAAGCTTCACATTGACTTCTATATCATTTAACAAAAACTTTGATGACTTATACTTGCATCTTTGACAAATCTGAGTTTGTCAGGGACCCAGAGATATGTCCTTTACAAAGACTTAGCTGTATAGTCCTTTAGAATTGGAAAACATTTGGCGACTACTAAGAATTTTTACACTTCTTTTTAAAAAAATTTACTGATTAACTGCATTAATTTTTATTAATGTCAAGATTGAACCTAATGTCCCGAAAGACTGACCTATGGAAATCATCAGGAGATTAATTGGGAAAAAAATATTACATATTAGATTTTATTTTCCCAAACGCTGGGATCATATCCATTAAATACACCTTCATGATATTAGTGCCATCATCTATGTTCTCCATGCACGTTTCTGACACTGACTTGTGTGTTATGTCTTCCCAGGGGGCTGTTATGCATTCTTACTGCACTGGATCATGGGAAATAGAAACAACGTCACCGTGTTTATTCTCTTGGGACTCTCACAAAACAAGAACGTTGAAATCCTCTGCTTTATATTATTTTCATTTTGCTACGTCGCCATTTGGATGGGCAATCTGCTCATAATGATTTCCATCACATGCAGTCCACTCATTAACCAACCTATGTATTTCTTCCTTAATTGTCTCTCACTTTCTGACCTTAGCTACACATCAACAGTGACACCCAAACTTCTGATTGATTTGCTGGCAGAGAGGAAGACTATTTCCTACAGTAACTGCATGACACAGCTCTTTATCCTCCACTTTCTCGGAGGCATCGAGATCTTCATCCTCACGGGGATGGCCTATGACCGCTACGTGGCCATCTGCAGGCCCCTGCACTACACGGTCATCATGAGCAGACAGAGGTGCAACACAATCATCACAGCCTGCTGCACGGGGGCATTTCTACACTCTGCCAGCCAGTTCCTTCTCACCATCTTCTTACCCTTCTGTGGCCCCAATGAGATAGATCACTACTTCTGTGACGTGTATCCTCTCCTGAAACTGGCCTGCACTGACACGTACAGAATTGGCGTCTTGGTAATTGTCGATTCAGGTCTGATTGCCTTACTGGCTTTTGTGATTTTGATGGCGTCCTATTTTCTGATTCTGTACACCATCAGGGCTTACCCTGCAGAGAGCCGCGCCAAAGCTCTGTCCACCTGTAGTTCCCATGTCACAGTTGTGATTCTGTTCTTTGCGCCTGTCCTCTTCATTTATATTCGACCAGCCACGACACTTCCAGAAGACAAAGTGTTTGCTCTCTTCTACACCATCATTGCCCCCATGTTCAACCCTCTGATCTACACGCTGAGAAACATGGAGATGAAGGATGCCATGAAGAAAATTTGGTTTCGTCATTTGTTCTTGGAAGGGAAGTAACTTCTACGCAGAGCATTCTAGAATTTCACGTTAGAGCTCCATCCTGACCCTAGAATTAATAAGAAATGACATACAGAGAGTGTATAGTGATTGCAAAGCCAGCCTCAGGTTGGAGCTCAGAAACTTTAGCATTTTCAAGACTTCTCCTGATTGGACAATTTTATTATTTTTTAAGATGTTTTTTCTTTTTTTTAATTTATGTATTATTGGTATACAGTATCCTATTCATTTCAGGTGTACATCACAGTGATTCAACGTTTTTATACATTTTGAAATGATCCCCAGAGTAAGTCTAATTACCATCTGTCACCATACGAAATGAATACAATATTATTGATGATTGGACACTTCTCATTTATGTTTTTCAATTCATTCTTCCTCCATTCTCCTCGAATACCTGTCCCAAGTTCTCCTTAATATGATAGTTTATTGTGAACGTGTAACGAAGCCTTTTCTTCCCTCCTCTGGACTTCCACTGTCACTAAAGTGTACTCCTATTGACAGAAACTGATAAGTCTCTTGGTACATAAGAAATATAGGTAGATTTTACTCCTGGCATCTCAGAGGAGAGCATATAAAAGTAGGTTTTTGAGCCGAGGGAAATAGGTACATGAGCTGTACAGTATTCATAAACACTCTTTTGTATGGTATTTGAACTTTATGAAAGGAGCTTATATTTATATTTTCAATGAACAAGATGCTGCTGCTAAGGTAGTCTCACTCTCTTCCTTCCAAAAAAGAAACAGAGCATCCTCAGCATTCTGGATGAAGTTAATTCCAATTTAGTTTCCTTTCTAGGTCAGGTTATAATCCTTCCTAGAAAATCTGTAACACTAAGAACAGATTGTAAAATTACTCAATACATTGCTACATTGCTTCAACTGTCACGAGATAACTCACGATAACTGGTAATGAGATTTTAGTTAACTTTTATGACTTTATTTCTTGTCCTTTCTATTCATTCTTTCCCTTAATTTCAGGTTGACCTTTATTATTGGGGTTCTTTGTGTACTAATGTGAACCAAATCATCATTCCTGATATTCTGTGTCTTTAATGAACTTGTCATTTTTCTTTTTCTTTTTTTAAATTAATTTTTACTATTAGCTATGGAACTTTTAAGAGATGCCCTGTGTTCCAGATATTGGTCATCCATGCACCATTGTGTCAAACAAACAAATCTGACCTTATCATCAATACCAATCGTGCCAGCCCCTTTTTGTCTTTTGGTTTCGTAGAGGCAGGAGGAGCCCAAAATGTCCAAGTGACAACTTCACTTTCCACTTCAATAAAATAATTGGTGTGTTCCCTGATGAAAGCATAACCTCTATAGGTAAAACCTATAAACCTGCTGAGCTGAAAAATGCTGGCACAGGGAGCAAACAAATTCTATAATGATTTTAGTATAATAATAAAGGAGGTTCTTGCATACACATTCTTTTATTCCATAAAATTCTATAACTGTTTTTATCGTGACTATGGATTAAATAAAATCATATATTGGTTAACACATCCTTAAATATAGAACTCCAGCTTTTCAGCGTGCTGTTTCTGAATTGACACTGTTCAGTAAGCCACTTACTCACTGCTTCTGATCAGTTACTTAAGAGAAATGGGTTATGAATTGTTTGCTAGGGCTACCATAGCAAAATGCCACAGACTGTGTGACTTAAACAAAAACATATTTTTGGGCAGTTCTGGAGTCTGGAAGTCCAAGATCAAAGTGCTGGCAGGTGTAGTATCTCCAAAGATCTGTGTCCTTGGCTTGTAGATGACTGCCTTCTCTGTGTGTCCTCACATGGTCTTCTTTCTGTGCACAGATATTCCTGGTACTTTTTCTGGGTGTCCAAATTTTCTCTTATAAGGATACCTGTAATGTTGGATTAAGGCCCACCCTAAAGGCCTCATTATAACTTAATTGCCCCCTTAAAGGCCTTATCTCTAAATAATCACATTCTGAGTTACTTGGATTCAACATATGAATTTTCAAAACCACAGTTCAGTCTATAACAGGCTATGTAGTAGGATCAGTGAATTCCTGTGTATATGTCCACTACCATGCTTCTTTTTCAATTTTTGTAATGCTTATGTTTATTATTTTGAGAGAGAGAGAGAGCGCGCACTGGGGAGGGGCAGAGAGAGAGGGAGACACAGAATTTGAAGCAGGCTTCAGGGTCTGAGCTGTCAGCACAGAGCCCGACATGGGGCTTGAACTCGTGGACTGTGAGATCGTGACCTGAGCCAAAGTCAGACGCTTAACCGACTGAGCCACTCAGGTGCCCCTACCTTGCTTCTTTTACTCTGAAATAAAGTACTTGATCAGAATCAATCCTAAGTGAAATAACGTGGTGGTGAATAAGACATTCCATAAGTCGATGCATTGTGCTGCTTGTACAAGCACTATAAGCAAGAAAGACGAATCCATATCCAGAATAAGTGTCTATTTATGTGAACACAAATTCTGTTTCTTCCATGTTGGAAGGCTTTCAGTGTAATCCACTTGCTACCACAAGACTGAGTAACTCAGTAGTCTCCCTGAAGAGTGTACATGTTGAGCACTCAATGTTGGTGTGACAGACAGTAACTTCTAAAGATGGCCACAGCAGTATTTCCTAATTAGTCCATATGGAGAGACCATAAGAGGAGTTTTACGGCCAGCAGCTCGTCTGATGTCTGGGCTCAGAACCAGTGTCAATTGCCAGACATGTAAGTCAAGATGGCCCCAGACGACTTCAGCTGCTAGCTAGTGAGCACCCCTCGCCTTTGAGTTTTGTCATCTGAGACCCAAGACATCATGGAGCATAGCCAAGCCATCCTCACTATGTCTAAATTCCTGATCCATAGAGTCCAAGTGCATAATAAATTGGTTGTTTTACACCACTAAATTTGGGGTTGCCTTACATAGTCATAACTACAAAGTAGTCACAGAAGCCAGATGAACCTTCATGAGGTAAATTTCATATTGTTCATCCCTAGCAATAGCATTCATAGGGATGCTTTCTAGGCCACAATGGCCACTTTAGACCTAGACCAAAGATTTGAACTTGTAGCTGGGAAAAGAGGATGGCTGAGATCCATGAAACATATAATCTTGTCTACCATCATTAAGAAGTTCCTCTGCAGTAGACACCGATGTGTATGACTCACATTTTGTCTATTCATATATCCGCATCTTCTACTCATGCTTTCTAAATCTCTAAACACCAGTAAAACCGTTAACGACTGCCAGGAATTGGAACAGATCTATGCCTCTAGTTATCTCTTGGTCTGTACAAAGTAGACAGCAAGATGAACAGGCTAAGCTTTTGCCAACTAAGAAGGTCTTCCTTAACCCCTATCATTTTGGGGACATTCATATTCGGGGATTTAATGCTACAACATTCTATTCCAGTTGGTGCCAAGTTTCCATGTAGAACTAAACATAAACAGAGAGAATCATGTATTTCCTTTGCAGCCAGCTCCCCATAAAGCTACATGTGCTGACTGAGACAAAAGAGATGAAATCACAGGAATCTCCTCAACGTTTCTTGAGCCTATCAGACCTTAAGGAAATAAACATCATGGTGCCAGGAAGTAACTGAGGTGAGGTTGTTATATAATCCCCAGGCCATGGGAATCTCTGCTACTCTGGAAAGGAGTAAGAAGCAGATTCTGCTTGTACAGAGGTGTCAGGGCATTTGGGTGCTCAAAATTCTCAGATTCAACCCCAAACGCCACTATCTTAGCTTGCAGTTTCATTTTCCTTTTTTAGGGTTCTGTTGTTGACTTAAGAGACCATAAAGGCTGTACTTTTCTGTTCCCTTGACAGCCCGCCCTGCTGTGCTTGTGGTCAAATCCTTCATTTTCCTCAGGGTCTGTGTTTTGTCTTCTGGAGACCAGAGCTACGACAGAAAACCTCTCATCCTGATAAGTTGTGTAGGCGAAGTAATAGCTACTCTATATTTTATATAAGGTTTCTGATACCAACAACAGAAGGCGGGCCATTTCACAATCCTTATAATTTTGTGCTTCTCACACCACACACCTTTCAAGCTCCACAGACATTGTGAATCCCAATACATCAATGATGTTTGTGGAAAATCAGTAATTTTTTTTTTTTTTTGCGTGGAACATAAGAAAAATGCTCTCTTCAAACATAAGGTCAAAATTGTTAATAGCAGAAGCATTATAAGAGTTGAGTTTTCTCTCAAATTACTAATTTGTATGTTCTTCCACTTAATAACTATTTTTTTCTACAGATAGGAATAACCAGCTTGTATGGTGTTCAGTCTTATTCAGACTATGGCTGCTCCAATACAACCAAATTCCTCACTTTTTTTCTAAATTAGTCAGCATACTCTTCTTCTCCAATCCTGACCACAACCTATGCATCATTTTCAGGCACATTCAGTCTGCCCCAATTCTTTACTCATATTTTGCACCCAGAAAGTCCCCAGTTATGCTTTGCATAATCTACAATTGACTCTTGAATAATGTGGGGATTAGGGATGTGTACAACTTTTGGCCCCACATCCCCTCAAACTTAACTACTAATAGCCTACTGTTGCCTGGAAGCCTTACCAATAACACGAACAGTCAATTAGCACATAATTTTATATGTTATACATGTTACATATGTCATATACTGTATTATTATAATAAAGTCAGCTAGTTATTAGGGAAATCCTAAGGAAGAGAAAATACACTTATAGTATTGTAATGTATTTATTGAAAAAAATCCGCATATAAATGAACTCACATAGTTCAAGCCCATGTTGTGCAGGTGTCGATGGTACTATGACCTATAGCTCAAACTTCACTTCGTTATGCACCATTTTCTAGCTATTTTGACCATGCTTTCCATTGTATATACCTTTTTAATTGATTTCCTGGATTACAAAAACCATCTTTTTTATTTTAGAGGAACATTTTCTAAGTTTTATTTAACACAAATCCTCATTGTGGTATTTGTAGGAGAAAGTACTATAAATTTACGTCTGCTCTCAGAGTCAAATATGTGGAAAATGGTTGCCAAAGCGGAGGCTAGAGGAAGAAGTAGGGCCATTGGGATGTTCAGTAGGACACAAGAACCTTGCCACCCACTGTTCCATCAATTTATTCTGCACTAAGGCAGACTTCAAATCCTGGCCTTAGGCTTCTTCTGCATTTTCTAGTTCAACCTCTGTAAAGACGTTACATTATTTCCTACTGTTTCCTCAGAATGTATTTCAAAAAAAGCATGTAATTTATTGTCTATCAATATTGAATAGAGGTGAATTCTTGGTTTGTGCTCAAATTCCTCAGGGTATAAAAAGTTCTTAACCATGGCGTAACTATTTTTTTAAGGACTGAAAAGGAATTAAGCCATTTTCAGCTGTCCACTGGCCAACTTTTCTTTTGGGAAATGTCTTACCCCATAAAAAAATGAGAGGGAGGTCTGGGCTGTAATCTCCCAGGTAATCTAGTTTAAATAACACTTGGAAATTAAACAGCATTATATATACAGGTCCAATGCTGAAACCAATGAAGAGGCACCTTTTGAGTAGAAAACACACAAGAGCATTTTTAACATAAATGCCAATGATGATTTTATTTCCTTTTTAGTTTCAAAAATCAGGAGAAAATGATTCTCTTTATAAGGGAAATAGGAAAGTCCCAGAACCAGGACTTACATGGGCTGCTCGTGTGATGAAATTCATTAATCTTCAGCAGCAAAAATTAAGCATTTATTCTGATCCTGTTGAAAGCACCAAATGCCGCCTTTTTCTCAGAGATAAAGAAATTTGTCCAATGAGATAATCGCCTGGTAAGTAAAATTCCAACCACTTTATAATAAAAAAAAAAATGACTTTCAAATTTTACAAAGCTTATATATACAGCATAAATTTTTATCTATAAGTATGCTGATTTTATAGGCTCATTTCCCTCTTCAAGTTTTGTAAATATTTTCTATAGCAACTTTCTGTTACATTAGTACTGAATTCAGTGAATGATTGTGACTATATCCCTGAGAAAACTTTGGAGCTGTTGTCAAAAAGTTAGCTCAACCTTGATTTCTTGAGTGAGGCAACTTGGTTACAGAAAGAAATAACAAAAAAGGTAATATGCCCCTGGAATAATTCTAAGAATAATTTGAGCTTGACAGCCAAATTATCAGTATCCAAAATCATTTATTTTAAAAATCAAAATATTCTTAAAATTAGTCTTCAGAAGCTATCAATATTTTATCCAAAATTTAAAGAGGCTTGGTTTCCTTTTGGCAAAAGAGAGATAATGAAAGAATCACTGGGCCTCTTAGGGTCAATGATTAATACAAGTGGAAGATTTAGAACTACCTGTAGAGTATGGTAAGCACTAAATAATATTAGATATTGTCATTATTTCTCTTTTACGTCTGCGAAGGGCTCTACTAATAATAGCAATCTATTTGATATAAATTGTAATAGCTTACATTTTTATCTATTAACATTTTAGTGTACTTTTGTTTATTTTTCCCCATTATATATTGGGTACCTACTCCATACATAATGATTTGAGGGAAAAAAATGTGAAAGAGAAAAAAATTAATGCCTGTTGCATACTTTGTACTTGATTATTCAACCTACACAATTACGGAACATTGATGTTAGGAATGTCCATGTTAAAGAAGGAAAAACTGCCAGACAAGTTAATTACCTTACTCCAGACCATATGGCCAGATCTCTAGCCTGGTTTTGTGTAAATCCAAAATGAATCCACTGAGTGTAATATTAAATTATCAAGGGTAAGAAGAATACAAGGCACTGTCATTGCCTGATGAACTGCCTTGAATCAATGTAATGAAAATTAATTTCCTGGATGTTCAAATTAAAATTTTAATAATGAGATAACTGGAAGTATTTCAGGGAGGCTTAATGAGATAAAGATTTCCACAGGTTTAAAGACCCAGCAGTTGTATACATTTTTCAGTGCTCATCAAAATAATCCCCTTTGCCCATTTCGCCCATCTCCCCACCCATCTCTCCTCTGGCCACCACCAGTTTGTTCACTGTGTTTAAAATTCTGAGGCTTCTGGGGCGCCTGGGTGGCGCAGTCGGTTAAGAGTCCGACTTCAACCTGGTCACGATCTCGCGGTCTGTGAGTTCGAGCCCCGCATCAGGCTCTGGGCTGATGGCTCAGAGCCTGGAGCCTGTTTCCGATTCTGTGTCTCCCTCTCTCTCTGCCCCTCCCCCGTTCATGCTCTGTCTCTCTCTGTCCCAAAAATAAATAAAAAAAAAATAAATAAATAAATAAAAAATAATAAAATAAAATTCTGAGGCTTCTGTTTTTTTGTTTTTTTGTTTTTTTGTTTTTTTGTCTCTTTTTTCTTTGTTCATTTGGTTTCTTAAATTCCACAGATGAGTGAAATCATATGGTATTTGTTTTTCTGTGACTGACTTATTTCACTTAACATTATATATTCTATGTCCTTCTATGTTGTTGCAAATGGCAAGATTACATTCCTTTTTATGGCTGAGTAATATTCCATTGCACACTGTGTGTGTGTGTGTGTGTGTGTGTGTGTGTGTGAAATCACATCTTTATCCATTCATTTACTGTTGGGCCCTTGAGTTACTTCCATAATTTGGCTATTATAAATAATGCAGTAATAAGTATAGGGGTGAAATATTTGCAAAAGAGTGGTTTTTAAGCGTGGGTATGACATAGAAAACCATAATTTTAGAGATTAATTTAGCATGGTATATTGAATAAACTAAAAAGGGACAAAGAGTTATTAAAATAGAGGTGGAATATCTCTGTCACACTAGGTGACTAGCCTGGGTGCTGTTATAGGACCCTTTGCTATCAGAAAGGAGAGAGGACTAAGGACAGGGGGAACCTGAAATATATCCTCCAACAAGTGCCTTAAAGTATCTATTAGTTGCAAAAAAGGACAGGAAAAACAGTCTGTTACCCCCCACATCCTTTAAAAAAAGGATATGTTCTATTTTTTTTTTCAAAATCAAGGAATCAATTAGTGACAGAAATTTGAGTTCTTAAAAAAAATTGGTATAGTTCTTACATTTTAAGATAAGAGAAAAAGAGTCTAAGTAAGGGTTGGATTTTATGGCCTACAAATTAGTAAAGCAAAGCAAGTTTAAATTTAAAAAAAAATGTATCTCAGCCCCTACACTAGCTCTTTGACTGTATGTAAAACTGGGATTAAAATATCCTTGCTCCTATTTGAGATAAGTCTGTTGAGGCTAATGCTTCCTACAAAAGCAGGTAGGTTGTACCTTCCAGGATTTTGATAGATTTTTTTGCAGAATTGAAGATGAGGTGACTGAATGAATTTGGAAGGGCCAGCTTTCATTTTTTTATTTGTATTTCATATATTTATTGTGTGCATATTTGTAAAAGTGGAGAATATTTATGTAATGTTTCCATATTTAAAGCTAAGTTTAAATGGCCGAGTTCCAGGTTCTTCCTGAAATTTATTTTGCTTTTCTACACGTCACCACCATGAGGGCCAGGACCTTTCACATCTACTCCTAAAGTCCATTACACTACATGGTAGGAACTCAAAAAATATTTGTCAAAGAAAGAAATAAACTATTCTTCTCTCTTTTTGTACACACCATCTTGAAACCCTTACTACGTGCAATTGATTTGAAACTTTGAAAAGCTCCATGTAGTATAGAGAAGGGAAGTGTCTTTTCTTTGACTTTTTTATTTTATGTGATTATTTTATGAAAGTTTTATTTCAATTAACAGATGAGAGAAAGGAGGAACTGGGAGGAAGTGAAGAAACCCAGCTATGGTCATAGCTTGTGCTATGTGTTTGTGCCAAATGAGTCCTTCCGGCTCCTGATACGAGGTTCTCTCTCTAAGCCACATAAGCCTGAAATCGGGATGTTGTAAATCTAAAATTCAGCGACTTTAATATTAACAAGGGAGGCATTGTAAATAATATGAAGGTGTTGGAAATGTAAGTTCTTTTTTTTTTTTAATTTTTTTAATGTTTATTTATTTTTGAAGGAGAGAGACAGACAGAGTGTGAGAGGGGGAGGGGTAGAGAGAGAGGGAGACCCAGGATCTGAAGCAGGTTCCAGGCCCTGAGCTGTCAGCACAGAGCCCGACGCGGGGCTCGAACTCATGAACCCGTGAGATCGTGACCTGAGCCGAAGTCGGATGCTTAACCGACTGAGCCCCCCAGGCGCCCCGGAAATGTAAGTTCTAATTTAAACAACACGCTTATGAATTCTTTGGGTATCTGATGATGCGTTGGAGAATTGTCTCAAAGAAATGTTCGACTGGGGTAAACAAGGGAACCAGGGAGTCATTGAATTTTTTGCCCAGTTTGCCAGTTTGAGATTTAGTTAACGTGAAAGAGCAACAGAGACAGACAGTGTTTCAAACTATCTTGCTTGTTAATTAATGAAATTTTTCTACCCATTTTTTTTCTTATGAAAATCATGTTTTTCTTCAAGGCTGTATGAAGAAAAGTATTAAAAATGAGCTTAGATTCTTGGAAGGGACTAATGGTACGCTTTAACTACAGAGGCACGTTGGCAAATTCATTGAAAATAAACAAAAGAAAACAAGAAAACAAAAAAGGGGCATCTTGGTGGCTCCATCAGTTAAGCGTCCAACTTCAGCTTGGGTTGTAATCTCACAGATCATGGGTTCGAGCCCCACATTGGGCTCTGTGTTGACAGCTCAGAGCATTGAGCCTGCTTGGGATTCTGTGTCTCCCTCTCTCTCTCTGCCCCTCCCCCACTCACGCTCTGTAAATAAACATTTAAAAGAATTAAAAAAAAGAAAATAAGCATATTCACTATTTAAATTAAAGCTATTTTAAAAATATCTTCTATATATTTTTTCTGATTACAGGAATACTGAGAATATATGTAATAGCCTGAAAAATGGTCCTTGGGATGCACTTTTTATGGAATCGTCATTATTTCTACAAGAAATAATTCATTCACCTTAAAAAATATAAGAAAAATGGTGAAATCATGATTTATTCATGCAATCTTTCATTTATTAAAAAAAATAATGATTGAAGTCCAGTATGTGTCTAGCAAGTGCCATTCATGCCTGTTTGAATTGCTCTAGCATAGTGTGTGTCTTTCAATATTAAGTATTTCATTCTTTTCTTTTCATCTATTTCCGTCAAAAGACATGTCACAGCCACTTGCTCCTCAGCTGGTATCATATTTTCTTTATTGCTGGCTATACTGTTGATAAATATTAAATGGTTCCAACCCAGAGTCAGGACTTAGAGTGAGACAAATGAATTACTCATCTTGTGTGCAAACAGCTCAATAATGAAGATAGTAAGATTTTTATGCAGTATTTAAAAAATGCAAATTCCACCATAAAAAAAAACCCCAGAATTTTATTTATTTATTTTTCCAAGTTTGTTTTAAGGAATTCCAGCTGGCTAACATACACATAATATTAGTTTCAGGTATAGAATTTAGTGATTCAACCCCCCACCCCCTTCCAAAAGAAAAAAAAACCCTGGAATTTTAAATAAAGACAGGATTCTATCTTACAATTGTGTAATTCACCTCACTTGCTTGGATTCCAGCCTGGATATTTCAAACCATCAAGCAGATGAGTTACTCCAGGAAAAGAAATGCATCCCCTCTAAGCTCACCTTTTCCATCTTCTACATAAGATGTCTGTGCATCTTTGTTTATGACATGAGCGAGTATGACCATTAGTATTATTCCTTTTCACTCTACAAAGTAACCTGATCTGTTAAATTATATGTTAAGCCTATTCATAAAAGCTTAGAAGTACTTTAAAATGTACTACAGGAAGCTGATGAGATAAATGAATTTATTTTTACAACACTCATTCGAATCCACACCATGCTCAGTCAATATTTCCCATGAGGACTTGTCATTTTTCTTTTTTTCAGGAAAACCTGTTGAGACTTAACTGCATTAGACCGTGGAAAATATGAACAACGTCACTGAATTTGTTCTGTTGGGACTTTCCCAGAACAAGAAAATTAAAAACTTGTGCTTTCTACTATTCTTATTTTGTTACATAGCTATTTGGATGGGAAACTTGCTCATAATGATTTCTATCACATGCAGCCCGCTAATTGACCAACCCATGTATTTCTTCCTTAATAACCTTGCACTCTCAGATCTGTGTTATACCTCAACAGTGACACCCAAGCTAGTCACCGACTTGCTGGCAGAAAGTAACATGATTTCTTATACCAGCTGTATGGCACAGCTTTTTGCCATGCATTTCTTTGGGGGGATTGAAATCTTTATCCTCACAGCGATGGCCTATGACCGCTACGTGGCCATCTGCAAGCCCCTGCACTATACCATCATCATGAACAGGCAGAGGTGTTATACCATAGTCACTGCTAGCTGTACCGGGGCATTTCTGCATTCTTTTTTCCAGTGTCTCCTTACCATCAATTTACCTTTCTGTGGCCCCAATGAAATAGATCACTACTTCTGTGATGTGTATCCTTTGCTGAAACTGGCCTGCACAGACACCTACCGAGTTGGGATCCTAGTGGTTGCCAACTCAGGCATGATGGGCTTGGTGACCTTTGTGGTCTTGGTGCTGTCTTACTTGTTGATATTATACACCATCAGGGCTTACCCTGCAGAAAGCCGCACCAAAGCACTTTCCACCTGTAGTTCCCACATCACAGTTGTTGTTCTGTTCTTTGTGCCTGTTCTCTTCATTTACATTAGACCAACCACAACTTTCCCGGAAGACAAAGTGTTTGCTCTCTTCTACACCATCATTGCCCCCATGTTTAACCCTCTCATTTACACATTCAGAAATGTGGAGATGAAGACTGCCTTGAGAAAAGTGTGGTGCCAGAAACTATGTTTTATTGGAAGGCAAATCATCTGAAAGGCATTTTCCCTCCTCATTACATATCTTACTTACGTGACATTCATTGTCTTGAAAAACCATGAACTCCGCTCTAAGAAAAATAAGCATAGACATTGGTGTCAGTGATATTCTCTCTAAGTTCATTAAACCATGAATTTTGCTCTAGGAAATATAAGCATAGACATTGGGGTGACTGCATTAATATAATAATTTACCTTGAAATACTTTCTTTTTTCTTTATTGTTTCTTATTTTTATTTTTCCCTTGTAATCTGAGTCCTCATTTCTTTGCTGAAGTTCCGTTACACTTTTCGTTGATATATTTTTCCTTTGGATTCTGTCCATAAGTTGCTAACTGAAAGTCCCTTTTTCTAATCTCCCTATACTTTGGATTCATGAATGAAATCTTCAGATGTACATAAACCGCAATCCTATTAATCATCCCAGACATAAACGGTCCTCCCTGTGTTCTCATCAAAAAGGAGCATCAGAAACTTAGAATCATGTTTTCCACTTAGCTCTTTAGTTTCCATATTCATTGCAACAATTTAAAAAGCAAATACTATTTAAATAGGGTCTAAGGAATAAAAACATTATTTATGTAAGGAATAATGGTTGTATAAAAACCTGAAGAGTTTTTCTAAAATGACTTAATTATATCATGTAAAAATCACAGCATTTTAATAATTACAAATATTTGCTATAAAAATCCTCTTTATATTGTAATAAAAAAGTGGTATTGGTAATAAATAAGGTAGCTATATAACTCATTCTCCAAACTGAGCCTCATTTGAGTGTAAAATGGGGGTCTACTGATACTTGTGCTGACACAGCAGACATAAAATGAGATTGCACCAGGAGAGTAGGATGTTTGGCTACTTTTAAATGTCTGAGAAGTATGGATGCCTTAGACAGAAAGGCTAGTGGCAGTTACACTGTAGAATCTCCACTTAATATTACTTGGGGCCAATGTGACTGTAAAAACCAATATAAATTCTGGCATTGAAACTACTTGTTTCAACATGCTTAATTTATTTAATTTAAGAATATGCTTAAATTTATTTTTTCCATTGCCATCAGAACAAAAACCATAAATTTCCAATTTCTATAGAGCATCTATAGCTCTGGATATCCATTGATGTCTGCAGAATTGAAAAGTTCTTCAAATAATTGAAGTAAATAACTGTTTTTGTCTTAATTATTTAATGAAGTCAGACACATTGGACATCATGAAAGTGGAACAAACATTATATTGCACAGTTTAGGGGGGAAATGAACAGAGACTGAATATATATATAAACAAATACATAAATAGAGCAGCAAAAAAAAAAAAGTCACAGCACAGTGTACAATGAAAAATTTTAGGGAGTTCAAATGGAAAGATATGATTGGTTGTTGACCCACTTGAATTTAAATAAGTAAATTTAAAATAAAAAATAAACTCTAATTCTCTGAAAAAAAATGACTGGAGAGCTGTCTTCAGAAAGGGCATGTTTGTAAAGGTATTAAAATTTTGGGGCGCCTGGGTGGCTCAGTCGGTTGAGTGGCCGACTTCGGCTCAGGTCATGATCTCGTGGTCCGTGAGTTCGAGCCCCGCGTCGGGCTCTGTGCTGACAGCTCGGAGCCTGGAGCCTGTTTCAGATTCTGTGTCTCCTTCTCTCTCTGACCCTCCCCCATTCATGCTCTGTCTCTCTCTGTCCCCAAAATAAATAAACTTAAAAAATAAAAAAATAAAAATTAAAAAAAAATTTTAAGAGAATTGTTACTAGAGCAATTGATAAACTAACTGGGTCTTTAGTGAAATTCTTATGCAGCCTACATCATGACACATATCAGTTTATACGAGTTCATTAAAGGTAACTCTTGGAGTAGTAAGACAACTATTAACGAATGCTTTATTTTTAACACTTGATTTTGGTTTACACTCTTAAATTTATTGTCTAATGAAAATTACTTTTGATTATATGTAACTAGTATTACAAAGTAAAATAATAACAGAGATGACAATTATGATTCAAGTGGTGTCTTATAACACTCAAAATAAAAAAGAAAATATGACGTTAGCAACAGCGGGTAATTAAGCATGTGAATGAATAATATCTTCCTACATGAGAGACCCTGGAAAGACAACTAGTCTTTCCTCCTCTTTTTCTTCTTCTGTAAAATGGAGATAATAGTAACTGCCTCATAAGGTAATTATAAAAATGGAAGGATATGAGTATTGTTCTTAGAAAAGAAACTGCTCAAAATAATTTTTATTGTTGTTATTATCCCCTAGCATCTGTAAATTAATTTCTGTGGAACATTCAAATTAAAACAATTTAACATAAATATTTAATTTTATACTTTGAAATTTTTATTTTAGAATTTTAAGCATAATGATTTTTGTGACTTATGCCCATACATGTGTAAGTAACATTATAATAAAGCATGATTTCAGTCAACACAAGTTATTTTTGAGGATCTTTTTCTTAAAAAGCTCTAAAACTGAGGCTCCTTGGTGGCTCGGTCAGTGAAGCATCAGACTAGATTTTGGCTCAGGTCTGTAACTCACAGTTCATGAGTTTGAGCCCCACATCAGGCTCCACGCTGGCAGCGTGGAGCCTGATGGGGATTCTCTCTCTCTCTCTCTGCCCTCCTCAGTTCTCTCTCTCTGTCTCTCTCTCTCAGTAAATAAATAAACTTTTTTTTTTAAAAAAAGCTCTAAAACTTTAATTTTGAATTAATTATCTAATTATTGGCTTTATTTTACAGATAAGTAAACTGAAATTTAGAGGTTAAAAGTTTTCTAAGCATCAAACTGGAACCTAAAGAGGCAATTACATAGTTTGGTAAAGAAAAGACTTTTGGGGTGCCTGGGTGGCTCAGTCAGTTAAGAGTCCGACTTTGGCTCTGGTCATGATCTCACGGTTCATGAGCTCCAGCCCTGCATCAAGCTCTATGCTGACAGCTCAGAGCCTGGAACCTGTTTCAGATTCTGTGTCTCCTTCTCTCTCTTTCTCTCTCTCTGAGCCTATTTCAGATTCTGTGTCTCCTCTCTCTCTCTCTCTCTCTCTGTCTCAAAAAGAAATACATATTATAAAATTTTTAAAAAAAGAAAAATAAAAATAAATTCTCGTATAAATTGATGTCAACAGTCAAAGTTTATCAGGCTTGCCAGCAAGAGGGAAATTTTCACACTAGCCAGATCAAGATTTCACTTTTTTTTGGTCTTTTTTTTTATGTTTATTTATTTTTGAGAGAGAGTGTGAGTGGGGGGAGGGTCAGAAAGGGGGACAGAGGATCCAGGATCCGTAGCAGGTTCTGCGTTGACAGCAGCAAGCCTCATGCAGGGCTGGAACTCATGACCATGAGATGGTAATCTGAGCTGACATCGTGACCTGCACCAAAGTCAGATGCTTAACCGATGCAACCACCCAGGTGCCCAAGAGTTCACTCTTGATGGTGTCATGTATAAAAGAAAAGGTAGAAGGGGTGCCTGGGTGGCTCAGTCAGTTAAGCATGGGACTCTTGGCCTCAGCTCAGGTCTTGATCTCAGGGTCGTGAATTTAAGCCCTGTGTTGGGTTCCACACTGGGTTTGAAGCCTACTTAAAAAGAAAAAAAAAAAGAAAAGGAAAGGAAAGGAAAAGACAAGGAAGAGAAAAGAAAAGAAAAGAGAAAAAGTAGAAGACGGAGTCAGATAAGATTTTCAGACTAGATACAACTGAGGAATGCCTTGTTTAAAAAAAACAAAACAAAACAAAACAAAACAAAACACCACATAGTTGGGTGAGTGAATCCACCTTCTCCAAAGATGCACTTCTTTCCATTAACTTTCATCCGAGAACTGCTTAAACATTCCATTCCCTTGTACTTGCTGACTCACTCTATCATCTATTTATCATTTATCCATCATCTTTCTCTCTCTTTTTCCTCTCAGCATCCCCATCTATCCCATCAGTAAACCTGCTCTATATTTTATATGAAATATTATTTTAGGATTATTTTAAACTTGAATTTAGATAGTATGTGAAAATCTTTTACTTTGAAAAGGTCCTTCGTTTGGAGAGATTTATATTTTCTTCCTGCAGTACAAGTAGTTGTGGTTACTCCTTGATTATATATATTTTATGTCAAACCAGTTAAAATAGCATGAATTCAGCCATACTAATCTTTGCTACCCATACACATTTTGGAGGATCTTGTCTGGATGATTGGATCCAGGGTAGAATCCTGTCTGGTCTGGATGAAGCCAGAATATTTAGAAGTAGAAAAATAAGCAGAGAAGGTACATATCAGAAGTATCTAATGTCTAAGTAGGTCATTAAGCCATGAAGGTGGTTCCTATAAGGGATGAGAAGCAGAGCTATGTGACAAGATATTTATAAATTCATTCAATAAATATTTATTGAACTCCTATATGTGATATAGACTTTGCTGGCTACTAGGAAATTAGCAGTAAAATAAATACGATATGCCCTTACTTTCATGGAACTTAAAATTTAGCGAAGCAAGAAAACAAGGGAAGCACACCCGGAAAGGAATATGAAAGAGTAATCCACTGATGGCGTTTTGTTGTTTAAGGCTTGCCTTTTGCATGTTGTGACTGATTTTTCCATCGGCAAAGAATCAGAGAAAGGGGGTGTGTGATGAGAAGATACCCATTTACATTTAAAGATGACGAGCCTTCAAATCATTGACTTCCCTTTCCAAAACCTTGCACCGCACCAAACTTTCCTTATGGCATTTTTCATCTCTGTGTTTCTAAGTGTGTAGATAAGAGGATTGAGCATGGGGACAATAATTGTGTAGAAGAGTGTGAACACTTTATCTTCCGGTAAAGTTGTGGCAGGTCGAATGTAAACAAAGATGACGGGTGCAAAAAACAGGATCACCACCGTGATGTGGGAGCTGCAGGTGGAAAGGGCCTTGTGGCGGTTCTCTGCAGAATATGCTCTCACATTGCATAATATCATGAAGTAGGAGGCCATCAAAACCACGAAGATCCCCAGTCCCATCAGGCCGGAATTGGCAATGACTAAGAAACCAATTTTGTGTGTATCAGTGCAGGCCAGTTTCAACAAAGGATATACATCGCAGAAATAGTGATCTATTTCATTGGGGCCACAGAATGGCAGAAAAATTGCAAGGAGAAACAGGCCAATGGAATGCAGAAACCCACCTGCACATGATGCTCCGAGAATTGAGTTACATCGTTGTCTACTCATGAGGATGGCATAATGGAGTGGTTTGCAGATGGCCACATAGCGGTCGTAGGCCATTCCTGTGATGATGCAGACCTCGACCCCCCCAAAGAAGTGTGTGGTAAACAGCTGTGTCATGCAGTTATGATAGGAAATGACCTTCTTCCCTGTCAGTAAGTCAGTCATTAGTTTGGGTGTCACAGTGGAGGTGTAGAGGAGGTCTGAGAGGGCAAGGTAATTAAGGAAGAAGTACATGGGCTGGTTAATTAGCTGACTGTAGGTGATAGAAGCCATAATAATCAGATTCCCCAACCAGATAGCGAGGTAACAGAGTAAGAAAAATAAAAAGCAGAGGATCTGGACTCTCTTACTCTTAGAAAGTCCCAGGAGAATAAATTCAGTAACATTATTCCTATTTTCCATGATCCGATGCTCCAGAAAGGTATCTGAGAGGACAAAAGTAATGAAGCAAATAATTGATGAGACAATGGAAATCTAATATTCAATTAAAATGGCCTAATGCATATTTTAAGACCTTAGCCATTGGGAGATCCACTGAAATCACTCATTCATTTAACAAAATCCTTTTAAATATCTAGTGCCAATACTCGTCCAAGAACTTTGGATAGCATGGTGAATTAAACAAAGTCCGAGTTTTTGTGTAGTTTACATCCTTTTGTGAGAAGACAGGAAATTATGCTCCCTAAGAATAAAAGGGGGATATCTAATAGTGTTAAGTATTTATTCAAGTACTAAGTCAAAGTATACGTATTAATGTAAATAGCGTTAAGTGTTAATTCCATCAATGTTAAGTGAACAATTTTAGGATGTAAACTGGAGAATTTACTTGAACAGATGGTTTCTAATGAGGTCACAAAAACAGTGGAGAGCATGTGAGTGATTTATACAATGCTGGGCATATAATCAATGTTAAATAGATACTAACTAAAAAAAACTGGGGTCGCTTGGGTGGCTCAGTCAGTCAAGTGTTCTACTTCAGCTTAGGTTAGGTCATCATCTCACGGCTTGTGAGTTTGAGCCCCGCCTCTGGCTCTGTGCTGACAGCTGAGAGCTTGGAGTCTGCTTCGGATTCTGGGTCTCCCTCTTTCTCTGCCCGTCCCCTTGTGCTCTGTCTCTCAAATATGAATAAACATTTTAAAAAATTAAAAAAAAAAAAAAGAAACAACTGGCAAGTACACAGTTTGCTAGAGGCTTAAAGGAATAACAATACAGGACTAGAAATGACCATTAATCCACTAATCAAGTAATTCATGATAGAACTAAAGAGGAAGTTATTTTTCTAATTTTCCCTGTAGTTTTGAGGGGTTTATAAGAGAAAATAAGTATAGAAATTACTCCATGAAATTTTTATATTACTTAAGAGTTCTTTGTAGCATAATGTAGCTACTGTTCTGTTTTTCCTATTTCTTTCTCTTTCAGGATTATAAGAAAACCAACCTTACTTTTAAAATTTTCTTGTTGGTTCAGTAATTTTTATTTTATTCTTTTAAATGTTTATTTATTTATTTTGAAAGACAGAGAGAGAGAGAGAGGGAGCACCTGAGCAGGGGAGGGGCAGAGAGAGAGGGAGAGAGAGAATCCCAAGCAAGCTCCATGCTGTCAATGCAGAGCCTGATGTGGGGCTCAATCTCATGAACCATGAGATCAGGACATGAGCCAAAATCGGGTTGGATGCTTACCCAACTGAGCCACCCAGATGTCTCTGGGTCAGTAATTTTTAAATGAATGAAAACATGTTTATACATCACTGATATCTTCTGCTTTTCTGTTAAATTGGATGTATTCTACTACAAGAGAAATTAAACTTAACAATAATTAAGAGCCATGTAGTTGAAAAATACTAACTTTAGAATTAATACTTAGGAGTCAATGGTGCTTCTTTATAAGAAATATATATCCAAAGTGCAAACATTCTTTAGTTTATATCAAGTTATGTTATATCCAAGATAAATTAATTTAAATATTTAAGTAAATTATTAACAATGGCTATTTCATGATAATTACACTACACAGATTTTAGTTTCCCAATTTATACTTTTTTTATTGCCCAAAACTTTTACCATGAACCTCTATTCATTTTTAGAAAAAGATATATTTTATAAATATGTGTATTTTATACATCTAATGTTTATGATGTAAGTGAATTTGAAAGTGTCTTTGTAAATTTATCTTTTTATCCTGTCCATTTATCCTTTAAATGTAGTTTAAAATATTGAAGGATTATGCCCACTAGATTCTGGAAGCCCACTTAGATTTTTATAGGAAACTGAGGCCAGGGGTCACACTGAAAATTATTTATCCTTAAGTGAGAATTTATTGAGAAACAAAAATGTTTTGATTTTTGTCAGGTTTTTTTTTTAGTTGAACGATAACACCCACAAATTTGCTAAATAAAAGGAATGTTTCAATTCTGTGTCAATAATACCAAAGATCTTGCAATGTCAGACAAAGAAATAAGGATTCAGAAAATGCCAAAGCATTACACAATTTTAAATACTGTTGTCACAAGACTGTGACTCAGCATGGGATGAAGAAATGATATGAGGGGCGCCTGGGTGGCTCAGTCGGTTAAATGACCGACTTCGGCTCAGGTCATGATCTCACGGTTTGTGAGTTCAAGCCCCGCGTCGGGCTCTGTGCCGACGGCTTGAAGCCTGGAGCCTGCTTTGGATTCTGTGTCTCCCTCTCTCTCTCTGCCCCTCCCAAGCTCACGCTCAGTTTCTCTCTATCTCTCAATAATGAATAAACATTTAAAAAAATTAAAAAAAAGAAATGATAGGAAGATCAATGTAATTTCTTTTGAACCACTCCATATTTTTTTCTACTTATCAACCCCTTCAAAATAAGCAGTGTTTCAGAAAAGTTATTTGAATTGCCTTTTTTCAGGTGATCAATTATGGTTGCCTAAGTTGGAAATATACAAAAAAGTGGGCTCCTTTAATTTCAAAATACGTCCTCAAACACAATACTTTAAAATAATGGAGTTACTTTCCTCCATCATTTTCTTCCTTACCTTCTTAGAGAATCTGCCCACACAAGTGGCATGATTCTAGAAAATGATTTCTTCATATTCTGTCAAATAGAAGCAGTTATACGACATTCCAGGTAATTATCTGGTAAGTGCACTGTACCAATAGATCTTTCCCCATCCTGTTAATTGCTTATTCCCTACAAATCAGACTCCCATCCATACGATAAAGAAGTTGGATTAGATAATCTTTGAAGATCTTGCTCCCCTGACTTTGACTGTATAACTCCCGATTCATCAGTAGTTTGGGGAAGACATCTGTCTGCCTCCCTCATGCCTTCCCTGCTCCATTGGATAAATTGACACTGCAGAAAATATAGTATTAGCAAGTTCACTGCCATTTCTGTGCCTCAGTTTCCTTCTCTGTAAAATTGAAGTAACAATAATACCTCCTTATAGGGTGACATTTTGAAATAATAAAGTTAATAAGTGGGAAATTTCTTAGAGCAGTGTCTGGAAAGTATTAGACGTTTAATAACTGTTAGCCACCTTCCACAATGACTGAACGTAAGATCAAAGCCCTAGAGAAAAATGTAAGTAGACCAGATCAGAAACTGTTATCTGATACTATCCCTGCCTTCACAATATTAGGAATAACAAACTTTGGAGATGGACCCTAGTTCTTAACATAGCTCTGATACTTAAATGCAAGATTCTTCACTTCCTTGAACATTTTCTTCCTTCTTCCATAAAATGAACATTGCAGTGCCTAACTTACAGAATTACTGAGAAAGTCAAGTAAAATAATGCATATGAAGCTCAATGTTAAAAAACATACTAGTTGCTCCGTTTCCTCCTTGCAACTTCCTGTAGTGTTATAAACGTAGGAGATACTCAGGATATTCAAGCGGTAGGAGATCCCACTAATTAAGAAGTTAAGTTCTAGTGCTATATAAAATAAGATATAGGACTTGGCTCCAAAATTCATGGAAAAATCTTGGGAAAAATATGTAACCTCATTTCCTTCATTCACAAAATGAGTAATACTGTAACTCTGAGGTCTATTGTAAAGATTTGGTGAGTTTATTTATGTAAAAGCTTAGTACAGAACCCGGTATGTAAAAATTAGATATTTGATGAATATTGTTAGCATTAATATTTTCATTTTGGCCATTTCGGTGGACATAAATATAAATTAAGAATAATAAGTCAGATTATGATTCTTATTACAAATTGTGAATAGCTTATTAAAAGCACATATTTCAACACAGGTAGATGAAGGTTAAGTAGATAAGACATAGCATAGTTTCCCTGCCATAAACAATCTGTTCTTTTTTCTTACCTGAGGGCTGGGGTTTCTCACATCAGGATTAACATTCCCATAACATTAAATACAAAATCTTTCCCACCTTGTCAGCTGACCTTCAACCCAGAAAACTGAAGGTCAACTTCTCGCTCACTACAGTCATTTAATGCTTCTATTTTCTTTCCTTTGGATTCATCAACCTTCTGTAAATTAGATGGATGTTCAATTCCCCTTTCACCTCGAAAAAAAAATGTCTATATTAAACCTGGACAAAAAGAAATGTACCCCTTAGATATTATACAATGGAGCAGGTTGATTGAAAATTTTGCCATACACTTTTGCTTCTTCAGTCTTAGAATCATACGGGTATTTTAGTCTTTAATCATTTTATATTCAGCTCCTTTACTGAACTTCTGTCCAGGGACCTCCTAAGCCAGTAAACCCCTCTCCATATTCAATTATCCTCTACTATGGAATATCAAGGGCTAATGAATAACTACATTCATGATATTCTAAATGAGGCCAAACAGATAAACCCACAAATACTTTGATAGCTGTTGAGGATGCGGCACTAATGACTAGAGCATCCGACACGCATATCTTCAGCCCACATAGCTACCGTGTGTTATAGATGGAAAACAAAGCGGAACTTTCCCCAGATCGTAGAGGTTGTATTTTCAATGGTTATGGAAGTTTTCCCATGCAAAGATTTCTTAAAAACATCAGATACAAATGGCATTCGGAAGGACTGGTGTATTCTTTTGAAGTAAAATGACTGGCCTCTTTATGAGCTGGATTTAACTTACCAGCTGCTTCGCTCAACAGACAGATTTCTTGTAAGCTGAGGCTTCACGCCTAAGATAAAATTGGAAGAGAAAAAAAATTAACGTTGCTTTGCAATAATAAATCTTAATTGCATACAGTCTTATGAAGGAACTCTTGTGATATATCAACAAGAGCGATACCATTGTAAACTGAGCCAGATTTGAGATCTTTGCAAATTATTTTTTCATTTCTGAAAAAGAAATGTGTCTCTCTGACATTCATCTTACCTTCTAAAAACTTACATATATACTAAGTATATATATACTTTTTGATATTTATATATTAATGTATTTTTATATATTATATATAACGTATATATACGTTATATATACGTTATATATATATATTTGATATAGATATCGAATTGGTATTTAAAGCAAATTTTGAGAAAACATGTTATATAGAATAGCTCTCAACATCTCTGAGGGTTTACAAGTTTCCCATCAGTATACTTTGCCACAAATATAAACCATTGCTTACATTTCTCTCTAGTAACAAAGTTAATAATTGTATTTCCCTAATGCATAGTATCCAAAGCACTGAGATTAGATGTGGGACATGGGACTAGAAGGAAACGTCGAATGCAATGTTCGTATGTCAGTACAGGGCAGAAGTGGGTGACTGAGGAAATAGGAGAGAGCTAAAATGAGAAGCACCAGAGAGCCTTATGACCCAGATGAAAAGTACAGACTGTAGACCCAGGTTAAAGAGTTATTTTTTTTTTTCCCAGAAAAACAAGCCTATTAAGGTGTTGGGATTTCTAACTGATGCTTGGAAAAGACGCCTTTCCTTTGCCACTATTCTTTCATGAAGCTTTTCTGCTCCCATGGGTTCTCTTGCTTGGTGTGCATGTAGCTTAGAAGTTTATCTCTGTATGACAACCTCCTTTATTAAATTAAATTCTTTTATATTGTTATATGATTATATTATTAAAATTTCACATATGTGTATTTTTGAAAACACAGAAGAATATTATAATAAATAAGATGGTTTCCTCAATTTCTTCATTTAAAAAATATTTACTGTCACCGGGGTACCTGCACAACTCGGTTGGTTGAGTGTTCAACTTTGGCTCTGGTCATGATCTCATGATTCATGAGTTCAAGCCCCAAATGGGGTTTACTACTGTCAGCACAGAGCCTGCTTAGGATCCTCTGTCCCTGTCTCTCTGTCCCTCCCTGCTTTCACCCTCTCAAAAATATTATGGAAAGAGCCTAAATGTCCATCAAATGATGAATGGATAAAGAAGATGTGGTTTATACATACGATGGAATACTACTTGGCAATGAGAAAGAATGAAATCCTGCCTTTTGCAACAACGTGGATGGAACTGGAAGGTATTATGCTGAGTAAAATAAGTCAGTCAGAGAAGGACAGATATCATGGTTTCACTCACATGTGGATCTTGAGAAACTTAAGAGAGGACTGTGGGGGAAGAGAAGGAGAAAAAAATAGTTACAAACAGAGAGGGAGAGAGGAAACCATAAGAGACTCTTAAATACAGACAACAAACTGAGGGTCAATGGCGGGAAAGGGGGTGGAGGAGAGAGGAAAATGGGTGATGGGCATTGAGGGGGGCACTTGTTGGGATGAGCACTGGGTGTTGTATGTAATTAAGCTAATTTGACAATCAATTATATTCATAATAAATTAAAAAAAAACATATATGTTTACTGTCACCTACATCTAAAAAGTGTGAGTTGGATAAAATTCAGTATAAAGAATGCATATATTGGTGGACAAGACAGTCTCTGACTTTAAGGAGGCTAGAGACTAAAAGAAGAGGCAGATAATAAACCAGACAAATATATGATTACAAACAGCATATTCAAAAGCAAAGAACAGGGAACTGCTAGTCTTTTTTTTTAAACATATGGAAACTTTATTAAACAGTGAATCTTTAACTTTTCTATGTTATTTGGCTACTGCAACTTGGTTGTCTCTTGAATTTGCATTGAAGTAATTCTACAAGACAATTGTATTTTCTCATCTTTTTTACATCTAAAAAGTCTTGTCTTTCTATCTGTTCTAAAACTGCAAAGACACGATTAAATTAACAAAAAATTTACTTTGTCCTTACCGTCTGCCTGAAAGCTTAATAGAAATTGTCATTATTAGGGGCGCCTGGGTGGCACAGTCGGTTAAGCGTCCGACTTCAGCCAGGTCACGATCTCGCGGTCCGGGAGTTCGAGCCCCGTGTCAGGCTCTGGGCTGATGGCTCAGAGCCTGGAGCCTGTTACCGATTCTGTGTCTCCCTCTCTCTCTGCCCCTCCCCCGTTCATGCTCTGTCTTTCTCTGTCCCAAAAAATAAAATAAAAAACGTTGAAAAAAAATTAAAAAAAAATTGTCATTATTATTGAAATTGTTTTAAACAGCACATGTTTAGGAATGCATCTATTTTTATAGATTGTTTTTTACATTTTAACAATATTTTAAGACATCTGCATGCTCCAAATATTAATATTCATGTTTTCTTCCTCATTTCAAGAAAGTTACGTTCAGTGGGAAATTCCTCTAATCTATTTGTGTTCTGAAAGTAATAAAAGAAGGAGTTACAATTGTATTAGTATGTCTCAATTTCTATTTTTGAAATATTAATTATAATCTACACTATGTAGGAAACAGGTGTATGTTTGGGAGAAGGTGGGAGGCTCTAAACTCAGACTGCCTGGTTTCTTTCTTTCTTTCTTTCCTTTTTTTTTTAAATTTATTTATCTGTTTTGAGAGAGAAACAGAGCATGAGCAATGGATGGGAAGAGAGCGAGAGAGACAGAGAGAGACAGAGAGAGAATCCCAAGCAGGCTTTGTGCTGCCAGCATGGAGCCTGATACAGGGTGTGACCCCACAAGCCAGGAGATCAAGACCTTAGCCAAAGTCAAGAGCCAGACGCCCCTCAGACTGCCTGGTTTAAAGATCACACGTTCTACTGGTTCTGAGAGACTTTACTGTAGGCTTAAAATAATAAATGGATTTGACATCATAGTAAAATATTTTAAAACTCTACAATACGCAGAGGCTGGTAAACATAGCCTACATTTGTATCACCCCAGACTCCTTGATGATAGGATTAAATTCTCAGTTTCTTCCAGTTTATTTCAACACTCTAAGTTTACCAGGTGTTACATTGTTAAAACGCCTTCTTTGTTTGCCAATTTAGCCTGTAGTCTCTTCCTTTCAAGTTGAAAGTTTCCTGGGGAACATTTTAAATATGTCCATATGCTCCACCCGTAAAAAAGCATTTTATAAACTTACAATATTAGACTTACAGCCCAGAAACAATTTATCTCATACGTAGCTTTATTTATTTTTTTATTTTTTATTTGTTGAGAGAGAGAAACAGAGTACTAGCAGGGGAGGGGTGGGGGGGGGGGGCGCAGAATCTGAAGTAGGCTCCAGGCTCTGAGCTCTTTGCACAGACCCTAAGGCAGGGCTCGAACTCACGAACCGCAAGATCATGACCTGAGCTGAAGTCGGATGCTTAACCAACTAAGCCACCCAGGCACCCATAACTTTCTCTAAAGCAACCAATGGCTGCAATGATTTCATGAAGCATGCCCCAAACTGGGAATTAAAGATAATTTGTTTGCTATTAATTTAGTGAGATAGATGCTAAAATTCTGCAAGACAGCTTGATTCATCTATAAAATGGAGTAGATTATACTTCTATAAAATGGAAAATAGGAAAAATGGTAAAAATATCTAGAATTAATAAGAAAATTGGTAAGGTAGCTAAATCTAAGATATGTATACACAAAATAAATAGATTGTATTTAATCTAGGAAGAAAAATAGAGAAATAGAAAAAATATTCACAATAATGAGAAAATAATGTTATTTACAAATACATTTTACTAAGAAACTCTGGATCAATAGGAATAAAATCACATGACCTTAAGTAAAGCCATATAATAAACACTGACAGAATCAGATCTCAAAGATTTAGATCAGGAGATATCATAAAAATAGCCATTTCCTGAATTAATATATAAATGTAATTACGTTTTCCATTAAAATCCAAGGATATTTTTGTTTTCGTTTTGATAACATAATCCTAAGGTTTCTGAAGAAGGATAAGTGCTCAAACAGGGGCAAAACTCAAAAACAAAAAACCCCAAACCCAGATCTCTATTAGTTGAAATTTCCCTCAGTTAATTGGGAACTATTCCCAACTGTTAATAGAAAACAGGTTAGGAACTTAAGCAAGTATTTCTTTTTTTTTTTTTTTTTTTTTCAACGTTTATTTATTTTTGGGACAGAGAGAGACAGAGCATGAACGGGGGAGGGGGAGAGAGAGAGGGAGACACAGAATCAGAAACAGGCTCCAGGCTCTGAGCCATCAGCCCAGAGCCTGACGCGGGGCTCGAACTCCCGGACCGCGAGATCGTGACTTGGCTGAAGTCAGACGCTTAACCGACTACACCACCCAGGCGCCCCAAGTATTTCTTAATGTAATAATAAGTCAATAAAAACAGCATATGCGCACAAAGATCGTATTTAAAACCACGATATAGTTGATTGAACGATGTAGTTGCTGATCTAGTTGGGACCCACAATCCTTCTAGATTCTTGCTCCACCATGTTTTTTTGTGAAGCACTTGTCCCTCTGGTTGCAAAATGGTTGCTCCCCCTATAGCTTTGGAAGATGCCATCTCTATTTACAGGCTAATAAAAAAGTTTAAGTTCAACAAGGTATAATACATTTGTCATAAATCCCATAGATTTGAAGCTGTACCTAACTGGAAGGCTCACTGAGTCGAATAGTGGTTTTCATAAAATGGATGTCAAATAATGTGCAATTTACACATGAATCAATATATTTTGTTTCTAAACATGAAAACAAAATAAGTCCACTCTGTGAGGAAAAAAAAACAAAACAGCACCAGTGGGGCACCTGGGTGGCTCAGTTGGTTGAGCGTCTGACTTCGGCTCAGGTTATGATCTCACAGTCTGTGAGTTCGAGCCCAGCGTCGGGCTCTGTGCTGATAGCTTGGAGCCTGGAGCCTGCTTCGGATTCTGTGTCTCCCTCTCTCTCTGCCCCTCCCCCTCTCATGCTCTGTCTCCCTCTGTCTCAAAAATAAATACACGTTAAAAAAAATTTTTTTAATAAAAATAAAAAAAAAAAAAAAACAACAACACCAAAGACAAGCTGTGTTAACTTTTGACAAATGTTCGGTCATATTCACGATGGATACTGTAGAAAAGAATTTTAGGGGCTAATATGTAATTACATATACACATACACACAGCCCTCACATTCTATTGAACATTTTTTCTCAGCTATTCTGTCTGTGTGCGCATTTGCATATTTTTCTTTTTTCCCTTTTTAATTGTAATGGCTTTGCAACAGTTGTCTCCTTGTCTGTTTGGTTTTGTCCTAGAAAATTGAGGGTTGGAAGTTTCTTTCCCATAAATGTGAAGATATAAAAACTGCTTCTCTTTGAGTTTATGGCTCTTGGCTCATCCCCCAGAGACCATATATTTCAAAATGAACTTAAAAAAACACATTTATTTTGTTTTTAGAGAAGAGGTGTGAGTGGGGGAGAGGGGCAGAGGAGAGAGAAAGAATCCCAAGCAGCCTCCATGCTCAGTTCAGAGCCAGACGCAGGACTTGATCTCATGACTCTGGGATCACGACTTGAGCCTAAATCAAGAGTTGGACACTCAACTGACTAAGCCACCCAGGTCCCCTGAAATGAACCTTTAACTGGCTATACTTTCTAAGCATCTGACAGGAAAGCTCACAGTAGCATCTGAAGAAGAGTGTTTTTGTATAGACTTCACAGACCCAGGTGACACAGGAATGAAATGAAAAGGGAACTGACTTGTGTAATTTTCAACTACCCAGAAAATGTTTCATTCTGCTCTTCATCCTTGAAAGGAGTTTATGTCATAACCATCCGTATGATCCATATAACTCAGCATCTTCATAGAAATGCCAATTCAAGGCTATTAAAAGACTCTTCATGGATTTACTAGATTGTTCTTAAAAATCAAAAGGTTTTTGCTAATATTTCTGAAGGATTCTTTCCAACAGATAAAGGATATTGTCTGAAAAGATGCCATGGCCATCCCATCCCAGGCTGTGTTTTAAAAAAAAGTAAAAAAAAAAAAAAAAACACACATGGTGTCAAGTCACAACAAAGAAGTTTTCAGATGTGTTACAATGGAATTCTTTTGTTTTTAATTTACATTTTTATTTATTTATTTATTTGTTTGTTTGTTTTTGGCTAAATGAATACACTGGCTAAAATCCAGTTTGAAAACCTCATGTCGTACCTGGGGGATGTGTTTGGCGATGGGGGAAATGCATAAGAGTAAAACTTTTTTCTTTTTGCTTGTTTATTTATTTAGAGAGCATGAGCAGGGAAGGGGCAGAGACAGAGGGAGAGAGAGAATCCCCAGCAGGCTCTGTGCTGCCAGTGCAGAGCCCGACATGGGGCTTGATCCCACAAATTGGGAGATCATTACCTGAGCCGAAATCAAGAGTTGGATGCTTAACCGACTGAGCCACCCAGGTTCCCCCAATTTTTTTTTCTTTAAATAGGCCTAGCCTATCAGGAACCAACAATAACATGCAGCTTGTTTTTTTTGGTTGTACAATTAAATACTCGCTTTTGCTTGGAGGCGACATTATGCTGCGAAGTATTTTAATATCAGTAACAGAATTCATATGGAACCACAAAAGGCCCCGAATAGCCAAAGTAATTTTGAAGAAGACCAAAGCAGGAGGCATCACAATCCCAGACTTTAGCCTCTACTACAAAGCTGTCATCATCAAAACAGCATGGTATTGGCACAAAAACAGACACATAGACCAATGGAATAGAATAGAAACCCCAGAAATAGACCCACAAACGTATGGCCAACTAATCTTTGACAAAGCAGGAAAGAACATCCAATGGAAAAAAGACAGTCTCTTTAACAAATGGTGCTGGGAGAACCGGACAGCAACATGCAGAAGGTTGAAACTAGACCACTTTCTCACACCATTCACAAAAATAAACTCAAAATGGATAAAGGACCTGAATGTGAGACAGGAAACCATCAAAACCTTAGAGGAGAAAGCAGGAAAAGACCTCTCTGACCTCAGCCGTAGCAATCTCTTACTCGACACATCCCCAAAGGCAAGGGAATTAAAAGCAAAAGTGAATTCCTGGGACCTTATGAAGATAAAAAGCTTCTGCACAGCAAAGGAAACAAGCAACAAAACTAAAAGGCAACCAACGGAATGGGAAAAGATATTTGCAAATGACATATCGGACAAAGGGCTAGTATCCAAAATCTATAAAGAGCTCACCAAACTCCACACCCGAAAAGCAAATAACCCAGTGAAGAAATGGGCAGAAAACATGAATAGACACTTCTCTAAAGAAGACATCCGGATGGCCAACAGGCACATGAAAAGATGTTCAGCGTCGCTCCTTATCAGGGAAATACAGATCAAAACCACACTCAGATATCACCTCACGCCAGTCAGAGTGGCCAAAATGAACAAATCAGGAGACTATAGATGCTGGAGAGGATGTGGAGAAACGGGAACCCTCTTGCACTGTTGGTGGGAATGCAAATTGGTGCAGCCGCTCTGGAAAGCAGTGTGGAGGTTCCTCAGAAAATTAAAAATAGACCTACCCTATGACCCAGCAATAGCACTGCTAGGAATTTATCCAAGGGACACAGGAGTACTGATGCATAGGGGCACTTGTACCCCAATGTTCATAGCAGCACTCTCAACAATAGCCAAATTATGGAAAGAGCCTAAATGTCCATCAACTGATGAATGGATAAAGAAACTGTGGTTTATATACACAATGGAATACTACGTGGCAATGAGAAAAAATGAAATATGGCCTTTTGTAGCAACGTGGATGGAACTGGAGAGTGTGATGCTAAGTGAAATAAGCCATACAGAGAAAGACAGATACCATATGGTTTCACTCTTATGTGGATCCTGAGAAACTTAACAGGAACCCATGGGGGAGGGGAAGGAAAAAAAAAAAAAAAAAGAGGTTAGAGTGGGAGAGAGCCAAAGCATAAGAGACTGTTGAGAACTGAGAACAAACTGAGGGTTGATGGGGGGTGGGAGGGAGGAGAGGGTGGGTGATGGGTACTGAGGAGGGCACCTTTTGGGATGAGCACTGGGTGTTGTATGGAAACCAATTTGGCAATAAATTTCATATATAAATAAAAAAAATATATCAGTAACAGTATATACTATGAAGTGCATTTCTGTTAGAAATTAGCATGATGATATACATATTAAAACCACCCAAAGCAAACCATAAGTGAGCAATAGTTAAAACATAACATGTATAAATAGCAAAAACACCAAATAAAGTATATATTGTATAGATTTACTTATGAACAAATACATTGTGCATCTAGGGACAAAAAAATGTGTTTTATATCACGTAACATCTGCAAATTAGAAATGAAGATACTTATAATCCTCTAAAAGCCTTGTCGTTTCCCCCCACTTAACATTCCCTTAAACGTGTATACATTAAAACAGTGATATTGGCAAAACTATCACCTCTTTAAGTGTAATGTTTTCACTTCCCCAGCAGGGTACATTGGCCTGTAGAACAGTAAGTAAGAGAGCAGGCACTTGTTCTAACTATAGTCTTATGTTCATGTTTCAGGAAGGAAGAAGGGGAAAGGAAAGAAAACAAAAATGTCAAGACGTAAAACTTTCCCAGAATTCCCCAGGAAGCTCCCATTTAGTTTTCGTGGATGACGGCTGCATCACTGGTTGACCTAGTTAGAAGAGAGACTGGGGAACCACCAGCAGAACAATCTCAGAGCTCTGATAGCAATTTTTTTAAAAAGGAGAAATCTAGGTAGGCATCTGGAAACATCTGAAATAGTATACACAATAAGAACCCTGAAAGGGCATTTGCTTTCTCAGATTATCAGTTCAATAAGGAATTGGTTTTAGGAAGGACAAATACTTTTTGGAAGAACATTTGGAACCCAGAAATATTTCTTAATATATATAAAGAATGTATTACATGATAAATATATAGTTCTATTAATAGGCTCCCTTCTTTTAGGTTATATTCTCTGTCAGAGTGATTTTTCCCAGTATATGTATTTAGCATTTATTCATTCCACAATATGTGTTGGTTATTTGTTATGTACTAGCCGTTATTCTAGGAACAAAGTGAAAACAAAACAAAACAGAACAAATAAGCAAACAAACAAAAACAAAAAACACAGATACCCTGGCTTCATTGAGCTTGCATTTAATTGAGACAGCCACTAAATAAAGTAATAGGTTAAATGCTAATGAGTATTTAGTATTAATGTGTAATAGGTTAAATACGAATAAGTGTAAGGATTGAATAGAACAATAAAGAGAGATAAAAAGAGTCTGGGTATAGATGTGAATGTGTGTAGAAATTTTAAAGAGGTTGACCAGCCCATAGACTGATGAATGGATAAAGATGAGGTATGTATGTATGTATATATATACATATATATATGTATATGTATATATGCACATATACATATATATATATATATATGTATTACTGAGCTATAAAAAAGAATGAAACCTTGTCATTTGCAATGACATGGATGGAGCTAGAGAGTGTAATGTTAAGTGAAGTCAGTCAGTCAGAGAATGAGAAATACCATGTGAGTTCACTCCTGTGTGGAATTTAAGAAACTATTGAAACTATTTAAAACCACTAGATTATGTGAAACGACCAAAATAGAAAACAAAAGAGTTCTAAGGCCTTGAGCCCTGTGACAGTCTGACACAGAGTTTAGTGAGAAGAACGAGTTCAGTGAAGAGAAACTGAGACATAGTTTTTACATGCATGGACAACCAGAACTATGATGACCCCAAGGCCAAGTCAAAATGTCTCAGGGTAAAAAAAGAGATCAACTCTGTGAAATTCCAGATACATCAACGTAAAAACCATTGACAGTCCTGCAAAGGACAGTTTCAGTGAAGGAAGAGAGGAGGTAATCTGATTTGAGAAACTAAATAAACCTGAGCGTAGGGAAATTATATACAGTGAATACAAGATGAGAAAAAAAAATGAGAATTGGGGACATGGGGAAGGAAAATAAAGGACAAAAGAGGATTTTGTTTGTTTGTTTCATTTATTTTTATTGTTTCTCTAAGTAGGCTTGTGCATACCTGTTCAAGCCCTACTCTGGAGTTCCGGTAGAAATGTCAAGAATTAGACAAAGAACAACTAAGAACGTATGTTAGCATATTTTTCAAGAATTTTGAGTATGTGATATTTTCACTTCCATTTTTTGGGTATTTTAAATGGAGTCACAACAATAGGCTATTCTCCTCTTTATGTTCTTTGCCCATTTTAGGAAAGCCTCAGCAATAATAACCCATCTTTATTTAGCATGTCTCCTGTATCAGCCGGAAACAAATTCTGCAAAGCATTCATGTGAGAAGAGTTTCTAAAAGAACTTGAGAGTTTCTCCTCTGTTCTAATCAATTATCCAGTGGTCTGATTTTAATCCTAGCCATTTATTTCTTTTTTTAAAAATTTTTTAGTGTTTATTTATTTTTGAGAGAGACAGAGCTTGAGTCGGGGTAGGGCAGAGAGAGAGAGGGAGACACAGAATCCAAAGCAGGCTCCAGGCTCCAAGCTGACAGCACAGAGCCTGAGGTGGGGTTTGAACTCGAGAACCTCAAGAGCCGTGAGATCATGACCTGAGCCAAAGTCAGACTTTTAACCAACTGAGCCATCTGGGCACCCCTCATCCTACCCATTTCTGATTTGAGGCAAATTTTAATTTTCTCCAGGGTGACTTTCAATTACCACTGAAAACAAAAACAAAACAAAACCCGCCTTTAACTTTTACGATGCTGAAGAGTGCGCCATTGGATGTAAGTGTTGTTTTTCTACCTGCCCATTCTGAGAACGAAGTAATTTCACCAGTAACAGGAATGTGACATTCATGTGAGTGTTCCCTAACTTTTCCTATCCTCATACCTCATGTCTCCAGAGAAAAGTCATTTAACAGAATGGTTGCTTTTCTGATGCTGAACAGGGGATAGGGCCAACAACAACAACAAAAAAACTCATCTTTTTGAGCGCTGTCTGTCAGTGTTTCAGCCCTTCACTTATCACCCTCAGAAGACTGTTGTTATTTCCATGTTATAGATGCTTTCTTGGGCATAGGTGTTAGTCCTCACAGTGGATACCCAATTCTGGGTCTAGAACTCACGTCTTAATCAACGCACCAGAAGGGGTTAGAATTAGCTAGGGAGGTGCAGTTAGTTAGCCTGTGAACAGAGCTGGAGAGGAAGGGCCTTAGAACAAACGAAAAGGTTTTGATGTGGGGCTTGGGATGGACTGCTGGTTTGGGGGCATGTGAAATGCTCTAAAATGCCACTGGCTACAAAATGATCGGAGTAGATTTTTTTTTTTTTTTTTTTTTTGAGGACTACTGTTATGGTACATCAATTAGATCTTTCAGGATATTAAGAAAATTCTTCAGACATTTTTGGTGCAAAAAAGTGTTTTTATTAAAGCATGGGGGCAGGACCTGTGGGCAGAAAGGGCTGCACTGGGGTTTTGAGGGGTGACTGAGTATGTAAGACTTTCAATCCTGTGGAGGGGAGGGTGATGTTAGGGTTCCAGAAGATTGAGTCTATAGGTTTCTGGGGGCCTGGTTATTGATAAGATGGCTTTTTTCTGGCAAATAATTAAGACAGTTGTAAACTGGTGGAGGCTCATGGCCATCATGACTGCCATCTGTATCAGTTAGCCATTTATTTTCTTGTTTTTCCCTTTCCTTTATTCTTGGGTAGCCAGGAGTGCCTGAAGAATCTCGTGGGGTTGAGGGGAATGAGAGGTGGGGGGGTGGGGAAATTGCCCAGGTTTTAACTCGCATTTGCCCTCAGCTTGCCTTTTGCTTCCTCATCACAAGTAAAAGATGAGAGTTTTTTTTTAAGGCATTGTTTTGGTGGCTAGAATTGGCTTTATTGAATATAGCCATACCCAAAAATGAGCTACATGGGTTTGTAGTGTTCATATGTGTGACACTGCTTGGGTCGTCTGCTAATAAATACCTAGGTTAGTTGCACAGACAAAGGATCAGCAGGGGCAAAGGAGATAGAAGTAAGAAAACTAGAAAAGAAAGCATAGCAGAGAGGAGCCTGGGTAAATCCAAGGAATCCTAATATTTTGCTCATATTTGGGGCTATATCATATGGCTACAAACAAGACACCCAGGCGAGCATTGCGCATCTGAAAGGTTTCTGAGTGGAGAAGTCATGGATTCAACAAGTTCCGTGGTGAAAATCAGGGATGCCTTTCAGCTTCTGTCCTCACTTCCCATGACATGGCCCCAGAGTTTCTTTACGGCGTTCTTCATCCCCATGTTTCTTAGTGCGTCTATGAGAGGGTTGAGCACGGGGGCAATGACAGTATAGAAAAGAGCAAACACTTTGTCCTCTGGTAAGGTCGTTGCTGGTCGAATGTAAATAAAGACTAAAGGAGCAAAAAAGAGAACCACCACGGTGATGTGGGAACTGCATGTGGAAAGGGCTTTGTGGCGATTCTCCGCGGAGTAGGACCTGACAATATATAGGATCATAGCATAGGATACCAGCGAGACCACGAAAGTCACCAAACCCATCAGTCCTGAGTTGGCAACCGCCAAGGAGACCTATTCTGCTCGTGTCCACGCAGGCCAGCTTCAGCAAAGGATACACATTGCAGAAGACGTGATCTATTTCACTGGGGTCACAGTAGGGTAAGACAATGGCGAGGAGAAACTGACCAAAAAGGAATGTAGGAACCCACCCGCACACGAAGCCGCGAGCATGGCATTGCACTTCCACTCATGATGACTGCACAGTGCAGGGGCCTGCAGATGGCCACGTGTCGGTCATAGGCCATCCCGGTGAGGACAAAGACCTCGATTTCCCCAAAGAAGTGCACGGTGAAGAGCTGTGTGGTACAGCCACTGTAGGAAATGACCTTCTTTTCTGTCAGCAAGTCAATGATGAACTTGGGGGTCACAGTGGAGGTGTAGAAAAGGTCTGCCAGGGATAGGAAACTCGGGAAGAAATACACAGGGTGGTCAATAAGTTGACTGCAGGTGAGAGAAATCATGACAAGAAGGTTGCCAATCAAGATGGCAATGTAACAAAAAAAGAACAGTAAAAAGCAGAAGACTTCTATTTCTTTTTTCTGAGAAAGTCCTAAAAGAATGAATTCTGTGATGTTATTCCTATTTTCCATGATCCAGACCGGTTTGTAGCTACCTGCAATTAGATAAATTATTAATTCTTGTGATATATATTTAAATATGATGATCCATATGATTCGTTGGTAAGGAGCTGATTATAATGGAAAGCATTCAAAGGTTGATGAAAATAGAAATTTAATTGTTATCCGTGAAGGTTTTTCTGCAGGCCTTTTTGTTCCTTTCTTGAAAACATTAGTTAGTGATAAACATCTTAGGTGCCTGAAATGAAGACTAACTTTGTAAAATATAGGGTGTTTGTGTTACCATTCTGTTAACATGTATTATAAAACATAACTGGATATTATGCCTCAATAGAATTACAAAAAAGGTATTTTTAGAGAAAGAAAAAAGATATCTCTTGGCTGTTCTCATTCTTCATTATTGAGAAAATACACATGCAAATGAAACATTGAGTGAAAATGAAAAACTGCAAATATATATAGTATAATAAGTGGATAATATTAGATGTGAAAAATTTCTTGCCATATGTCCCATGTGGAAAGGGAATAAATAAAAAAAAATCAGCCCATATATTTAGAAACGTGAAGGATTTACACATGGGTATAATCAGTTCTATTTTTCTTGTGCTCAATTTGTAAATATGCTTAATTTACAAATGAAGGATTTGTTACATTTCATAGGCAATATATGGATAACAAGAGAAGTATAATTATCTCTATTTTTCAAAACATTATCATTTGAAATGTCTTTGACATTCATCAGGGCATTTGAGGATAAGGGTAGTAGGAATAGCCTGGATTTTAGAGTCTCCCGTAATGCCTTACTCACTTGCATAAATTGGCTTCTTTTTAATTGATGTCCACAAATTGTTCACCTCTTCCTAACCACCCATGCTGAAAGTGTGTGCTCCCTTCACTTAGCACATTTCCAGTATTTTCCTTCTTTTCTCTCTTTCATTCCCATTAAATGAAATGTAATACAGTAATGTATTACTACCCTCTCACTGTAATATAGTAATGTACAACCGGCTGTATTAAAAAAAAAATTAATGCTTATTTATTTTTGAGAGGGAGATAGAGAGTGAACAGGGGAGGTGCAGAGAGAGAGGGGGAGACACAGAATCCAAAGCAGGCTCCATGTTCTGAGCTGTCAGCACAGAGCCCGAAGCGGGGCTCGAACCCACAAACCTAGAGATCATGACCTGAGCAGAAGTCAGATGCTTAACGGACTGAGCCACCCGGGCGTCCCAACAACTGGCTCTATTAATGTCTCTTTGGTATAACCATTAAGCCTCAGGACAGAGAAATACTTTTCTAGTGATAGACTTTCAAGTGTCATTGATAGGCTAAGGAAGAATTATTGAAAAGCAAGCTAAATACACTCTTGTTTTAAAGATTATAACCACATGAATGCATCCAATCCAGTTTGTGAGAAAGATGGGAAAAAAAAAGATGTGGACAGGACCTACCATTTAATTCACCTTTTGAAATACAAAATCTGTGTAGTGCATGACTCAAAAACTATAATCTGTGTTCCTGAACACTTGAAAGTATTAGTTCCCTTATTGTCAAGTATTTCTATAAAAAGTTGAGAAGCGATGACTCCTATATTCTACAAGACTCATTCTGCATTTTTACAGCATAGATAATAATACCACTGCATCAGTAGATATCCCTTAAAACACTGGGCTGTTTGTAAAACAGAACAAAACATTATCTCCTTCATCTGGATGCATTACTTCTTAACTGGATGATTTTAATATGCTGCATTCCTTTTATTCAGTTTCACCCTAAGTGAACTGGAGGGGTAGGGGGGATGTTAAACCAGATCTTTTAAGGAAGCGTCTTCTGGGCCTGACCTGTCCATGATTCTGACCTCCCTTAGGAGGAGTCAGCAGCTGGCTACTGATGGCCGGTTGCCTTTCTTCCAAACACATCAGAATAAATGAATAGCTTCAGCTGGTTGTCCCTCTTATCTCCTTGAAGGGCAGTTGAGTTAATTGTGCAATCAGAACAAAATGGCCTTTCTCCCCGAAAGAAGCAGGATCCATCATAGTCTGCTACTTTCAATACCCTAAACACAGTTTTCTTTATGTACACCCGTATGCCGAAATCTCTAGCAGTGTCTGTAAGCTTAAACTTAAGTATCTTTTCCTGGAACCCCGAAGGGCTCTCTGCAGTACCGTAACTGGACCTTTACCATTCCCAATCAGGCCCTGTGCAGTCCTGCGGGTCAGTTCAACTCCTCTTATTTCCAGAGAGATTTCACAGACTCCTGCAGCCCACCATGCAACGCACACTCAAATATTCCAAATCTTTCCTATTTAGAACTAACGATGTCATTCCATTTTGTTTATGTTTTTATTGTTTTTTTATTTTTTTACATTTATTTATTTTTGAGAGACAGAGACAGAGCACAAGTGGAGGAGGGGCAGAGAGAGAAGGAGACACAGAATCAGAAGCAGGCTCCAGGCTCCAAGCTGACAGCACAGAGCCCGACGCAGGGATCGAACTTGACAAACTGTGAGATCATGAGCTGAGCTGGAGTCGGATGCTTAACCGACTGAGCCACCCAGGCGCCCCTAAACATTTTTTTTAATGTTTATTTATTTTTGAGATAGAGAAAGTATGAGTTGGGGAGGGGCAGAAAGAAGAGACAGAGGATCTGAAGCAGGCTCTGTGCTGTGAGCAGAGAGCCCCACATGGGGCTCGAACGCATAAATTGTGAGATCATGACCTGAGCTCAAATCAAGAGTCAGCGGCTTAATCGAGTGACCCCTCAAGCACCCCTAGAAAGGTCCTTTTGATTTCTACTACTACCTTATTTGTCAGTAAACATAATTTGGTAATCACGTAAATCTCAGCCCTGTGATATTCCCTCCTTCCTTGCTTAGTCCATTGGCTTACTGTGGAGATGACACGGTTGGATGTAGTCTTACATGTTAACACTCGTGTTACTTTCCCGAAAACCACTGGTCTCCTCCCTTGTGGTCCCCGAAACGCACAGACGTAAACCTGGCTGTGTTTTATTCTCCACTCTTTCACCCATCCTCAAGGAATATTCAGATCTTCTTTATTCACTTCCTATTGTTGAATTTATTGTGTTTTACTCATGGGCTGAAATATACTCAATTTTTATAACTACTCAGGTGCAAGTGAAAAAATTGTATTCTCTGTTAACCGGAGTTCTGTGCGATATTTGGGATTGTACAGTTTGCGATTGTAGCATTAGTAAATACCTGCTGTGTTTCTTTTCTCTTGAATTAAGAGTCTTTCTATACTTCTCGTCTCTTCTAGTTTCTGCTTTATGGAAATTGTTGCTTGATCATTAGATATATAGATATTAATAACTGCTGTAACGTCATTGTGAATTCTAGCTTTTGTAACTGAGTGTTTCTTACTTTTACTACAGTTAAAGCTGTATGGCCTGCATTCTCGTTTGTCACGTGCCATCATTTTGACGTGGAAATGTTTGGGGTCAGAGCCCAGGGACAAGAAACAATTCTTGAGATGTCTTCAGTGCAAAAAGTAGTTTTATTAAAGCACAGAGGCAGGATCCATGGGCAGAAAGAGCTGCGCTGGAGTTGTGAGGAGTGACTGCTTATATACTTTAGAGTTGGGGGAGATAAAGACAACGGAAGTTTCCAAAAGGATTTTCGTAAGCTAAAGAAGATTCACGATATCCTGGAGGCCTGGCTATTGTCAAGCTAAGATTGTTTTTCCCTAATACCATCCTCTGCCAGCCTCAAGTATTTGTCAATGGGCTGCAGGTTATAAGGAAGTTTAATTTTATCTACATTTCCCTTTTGCCTTTGTTCCCCACGGCAATTTTGGCACATTGTTTCTTTTTATATTCTTAAGATCTTTCTTCAGTTTTAAATGTTTTCTTTTTTTTTTTTTAGGTTTTTTTTTTGTTTGTTTTTTTCAGATGGATTTATTGTTTTTTTTTTTTTAATATAATTTATTATCAAATTGGCTAACACTACGCTCTTGATTTTGGGGGTAGATTCCCATGGCTCATCGCTTACATATAACATCCAGTACTCCTCCCAGCAAGTGCCTTCCTTGAGGCCCATCACCATTTATTCCATCCCCCTACCCAACAACCCCACCAGCAACCCTCAGTTTGTTCTCTGTATTTAAGAGTCTCTCAGGGTTTGCCTCCCTCCCTCTCTGTAACGATTTTAGCACGCACATAGAAAAGGCTACTAATAACACCAACGATTTTAACAAAATGAACACACATCTGTAACCAGCATAGAGACCAAAAGCAGGACGTTAACAAAACGCAGAAAAATACTTGCTCTTTTCTCATTTACTAGCCCCCTTTCACCAAAATTCAAATTCAAATTTGTAATACCAACATTTTCTGTTTTTAACTTTATGTAAGTAAAACTATACAGAATATATCTCTTTTATTTGTTTGTTTTCTTTTTTTGTATCTGGCAACTTTTGATCAACATTGTGTTTATAACATTTATTCATCTTGTTGTCGCAAATTCCTCTATTCTTTTTGCTGTATGATACTTAATGTATGAATATACCCCAAGTTTTATCCATAAAGATGTTGATGGCTTTCTAAGTTTTGTTTTGTTCCGTTTCTTACTTTTCAGGTATTATAAATAATGGCATTTTGAACAATACTGCATATTGTTTGGGGAACATAAATATTTCTGTTGGTTATATATTTGGATAAATTTTCTCGTAAATTATGCGTGTGTTCATCTATTTTATTTTTTTTTTTAATTTATATATGAAATTTATTGTCAAATTGGTTTCCATACAACACCCAGTGCTCATCCCAAAAGGTGCCCTCCTCAGTACCCATCACCCACCCTCTCCTCCCTCCCACCCCCCATCAACCCTTAGTTTGTTCTCAGTTCTCAACAGTCTCTTATGCTTTGGCTCTCTCCCACTCTAACCTCTTTTTTTTTTTTTTTTTTTTTGTTCCCCTCCCCCATGGGTTTCTCTTAAGTTTCTCAGGATCCACATAAGAGTGAAACCATATGGTATCTGTCTTTCTCTGTATGGCTTGTTTCACTTAGCATCACACTCTCCAGTTCCATCCACGTTGCTACAAAAGGCCATATTTCATTTTTTCTCATTGCCACGTAGTACTCCATTGTGTATATAAACCACAATTTCTTTATCCATTCATCAGTTGATGGACATTTAGGCTCTTTCCATAATTTGGCTATTGTTGAGAGTGCTGCTATGAACATTGGGGTACAAGTGCCCCTATGCATCAGTACTCCTGTGTCCCTTGGATAAATTCCTAGCAGTGCTATTGCTGGGTCATAGGGTAGGTCTATTTTTAATTTTCTGAGGAACCTCCACACTGCTTTCCAGAGCGGCTGCACCAATTTGCATTCCCACCAACAGTGCAAGAGGGTTCCCGTTTCTCCACATCCTCTCCAGCATCTATAGTCTCCTGATTTGTTCATTTTGGCCACTCTGACTGGCATGAGGTGATACCTGAGTGTGGTTTTGATTTGTATTTCCCTGATAAGGAGCGACGCTGAACATCTTTTCATGTGCCTGTTGGCCATCCGGATGTCTTCTTTAGAGAAGTGTCTATTCATGTTTTCTGCCCATTTCTTCACTGGGTTATTTGCTTTTCGGGTGTGGAGTTTGGGGAGCTCTTTATAGATTTTGGATACTAGCCCTTTGTCCGATATGTCATTTGCAAATATCTTTTCCCATTCCGTTGGTTGCCTTTTAGTTTTGTTGGTTGTTTCCTTTGCTGTGCAGAAGCTTTTGATCTTCATAAGGTCCCAGTAATTCACTTTTGCTTTTAATTCCCTTGCCTTTGGGGATGTGTCGAGTAAGAGATTGCTACGGCTGAGGTCAGAGAGGTCTTTTCCTGCTTTCTCCTCTAAGGTTTTGATGGTTTCCTGTCTCACATTCAGGTCCTTTATCCATTTGGAGTTTATTTTTGTGAATGGTGTGAGAAAGTGGTCTAGTTTCAACCTTCTGCATGTTGCTGTCCAGTTCTCCCAGCACCATTTGTTGAAGAGACTGTCTTTTTTCCATTGGATGTTCTTTCCTGCTTTGTCAAAGATGAGTTGGCCGTACGTTTGTGGGTCTAGTTCCGGGGTTTCTATTCTATTCCATTGGTCTATGTGTCTGTTTTGGTGCCAATACCATGCTGTCTTGATGATGACAGCTTTGTAGTAGAGGCTAAAGTCTGGGATTGTGATGCCTCCTGCTTTGGTCTTCTTCTTCAAAATTACTTTGGCTATTCGGGGCCTTTTGTGGTTCCATATGAATTTTAGGATTGCTTGTTCTAGTTTCGAGAAGAATGCTGGTGCAATTTTGATTGGGATTGCATTGAATGTGTAGATAGCTTTGGGTAGTATTGACATTTTGACAATATTTATTCTTCCAATCCATGAGCAGGGAATGTCTTTCCATTTCTTTAAATCTTCTTCAATTACCTTCATAAGCTTTCTATAGTTTTCAGCATACAGATCCTTTACATCTTTGGTTAGATTGATTCCTAGGTATTTTATGCTTCTTGGTGCAATTGTGAATGGGATCAGTTTCTTTATTTGTCTTTCTGTTGCTTCATTGTTAGTGTATAAGAATGCAACTGATTTCTGTACATTGATTTTGTATCCTGCAACTTTGCTGAATTCATGTATCAGTTCTAGCAGACTTTTGGTGGAGTCTATCGGATTTTCCATGTATAATATCATGTCATCTGCAAAGAGCGAAAGCTTGACTTCATCTTTGCCAATTTTGACGCCTTTGATTTCCTTTTGTTGTCTGATTGCTGATGCTAGAACTTCCAGCACTATGTTAAACAACAGCGGTGAGAGTGGGCATCCCTGTCGTGTTTCTGATCTCAGGGAAAAAGCTCTCAGTTTTTCCCCGTTGAGGATGATGTTAGCTGTGGGCTTTTCATAAATGGCTTTTATGATCTTTAAGTATGTTCCTTCTATCCCGACTTTCTCAAGAGTTTTTATTAAGAAAGGGTGCTGGATTTTGTCAAAGGCCTTTTCTGCATCGATTGACAGGATCATATGGTTTTTCTCTTTTTTTTTGTTAATGTGATGTATCACGTTGATTGATTTGCGAATGTTGAACCAGCCCTGCATCCCAGGAATGAATCCCACTTGATCATGGTGAATAATTCTTTTTATATGCCATTGAATTCGATTTGCTAGTATCTTATTGAGAATTTTTGCATCCATATTCATCAGGGATATTGGCCGGTAGTTCTCTTTTTTTACTGGGTCTCTGTCTGGTTTAGGAATCAAAGTAATACTGGCTTCATAGAATGAGTCTGGAAGTTTTCCTTCCCTTTCTATTTCTTGGAATAGCTTGAGAAGGATAGGTATTATCTCTGCTTTAAACGTCTGGTAGAACTCCCCTGGGAAGCCATCTGGTCCTGGACTCTTATTTGTTGGGAGATTTTTGATAACCGATTCAATTTCTTCGCTGGTGATGGGTCTGTTCAAGCTTTCTATTTCCTCCTGATTGAGTTTTGGAAGAGTGTGGGTGTTCAGGAATTTGTCCATTTCTTCTAGGTTGTCCAATTTGTTGGCATATAATTTTTCATAGTATTCCCTGATAATTGTTTGTATCTCTGAGGGATTGGTTGTAATAATTCCATTTTCATTCATGATTTTATCTATTTGGGTCATCTCCCTTTTCTTTTTGAGAAGCCTGGCTAGAGGTTTGTCAATTTTGTTTATTTTTTCAAAAAACCAACTCTTGGTTTCGTTGATCTGCTCTACAGTTTTTTTAGATTCTATATTGTTTATTTCTTCTCTGATCTTTATTATTTCTCTTCTTCTGCTGGGTTTAGGCTGCCTTTGCTGTTCTGCTTCTATTTCCTTTAGGTGTGCTGTTAGATTTTGTATTTGGGATTTTTCTTGTTTCTTGAGATAGGCCTGGATTGCAATGTATTTTCCTCTCAGGACTGCCTTCACTGCGTCCCAAAGCGTTTGGATTGTTGTATTTTCATTTTCGTTTGTTTCCATATATTTTTTAATTTCTTCTCTAATTGCCTGGTTGACCCACTCATTCGTTAGTAGGGTGTTCTTTAACCTCCATGCTTTTGGAGGTTTTCCAGACTTTTTTCTGTGGTTGATTTCAAGCTTCATAGCGTTGTGGTCTGAAAGTATGCATGGTATGATTTCAATTCTTGTAAACTTATGAAGGGCTGTTTTGTGACCCAGTATATGATCTATCTTGGAGAATGTTCCATGTGCACTCGAGAAGAAAGTATATTCTGTTGCTTTGGGATGCAGAGTTCTAAATATATCTGTCAAGTCCATCTGATCCAATGTCTCATTCAGGGCCCTTGTTTCTTTATTGATCGTGTGTCTAGATGATCTATCCATTTCTGTAAGTGGGGTGTTAAAGTCCCCTGCAATTACCACATTCTTATCAATAAGGTTGCTTGTGTTTATGAGTAATTGTTTTATATATTTGGGCACTCCGGTATTCGGCGCATAGACATTTATAATTGTTAGCTCTTCCTGATGGATAGACCCTGTCACTATTATATAATGTCCTTCTTCATCTCTTGTTACAGCCTTTAATTTAAAGTCTAGTTTGTCTGATATAAGGATGGCTACTCCAGCTTTCTTTTGGCTTCCAGTAGCATGATAAATAGTTCTCCATCCCCTCACTCTCAATCTAAAGGTGTCCTCAGGTCTAAAATGAGTCTCTTGTAGACAGCAAATAGATGGGTCTTGTTTTTTTATCCATTCTGATACCCTATGTCTTTTGGTTGGCGCATTTAGTCCATTTACATTCAGTGTTATTATAGAAAGATATGGGTTTAGAGTCATTGTGATGTCTGTATGTTTTATGCTTGTAGTGATGTCTCTGGTACTTTGTCTCACAGGGTCCCCCTTAGGATCTCTTGGAGGGCTGGTTTAGTGGTGACAAATTCCTTCAGTTTTTGTTTGTTTGGGAAGACCTTTATCTCTCCTTCTATTCTAAATGACAGACTTGCTGGATAAAGGATTCTCGGCTGCATATTTTTTCTGTCTAGCACACTGAAAATCTCGTGCCAATTCTTTCTGGCCTGCCAAGTTTCAAAAGAGAGATCAGTCACGAGTCTTATAGGTCTCCCTTTATATGTGAGGGCACGTTTACCCCTTGCTGCTTTCAGAATTTTCTCTTTATCCTTGTATTTTGCCAGTTTCACTATGATATGTCGTGCAGAAGATCGATTCAAGTTACGTCTGAAGGGAGTTCTCTGTGCCTCTTGGATTTCAATGCCTTTTTCCTTCCCCAGTTCAGGGAAGTTCTCAGCTATTATTTCTTCAAGTACCCTTTCAGCACCTTTCCCTCTCTCTTCCTCCTCTGGGATACCAATGATGCGTATATTATTTCTTTTTAGTGTATCACTTAGTTCTCTAATTTTCCCCTCATATTCCTGGATTTTTTTATCCCTCTTTTTCTCAGCTTCCTCTTTTTCCATAACTTTATCTTCTAGTTCACCTATTCTCTCCTCTGCCTCTTCAATCCGAGCCGTGGTGGTTTCCATTTTGTTATGCATTTCGTTTAAAGCGTTTTTCAGCTCCTCGTGACTGTTCCTTAGTCCCTTGATCTCTGTAGCAAGAGATTCTCTGCTGTCAGCTATACTGTTTTCAAGCCCAGCGATTAATTTGATGACTATTATTCTAAATTCACTTTCTGTTATATTATTTAAATCCTTTTTGATCAGCTCATTAGCTGTTGTTATTTCCTGGAGATTCTTCTGAGGGGAATTCTTCCGCTTGGTCATTTTGGATAGTCCCTGGCGTGGTGAGGACCTGCAGGGCACTTCCCCTGTACTGTGGTGTATAACTGGAGTTGGTGGGCGGAGCCGCAGTCAGACCTGATGTCTGCTCCCAGCCCACCGCTGGGGCCACAGTCAGACTGGTGCGTGCCTTCTCTTCCCCTCTCCTAGGGGCGGGATTCACTGTGGGGTGGGGTGGTCTGTCTGGGCTACTTGCACACTGCCAGGCTTGTGATGCTGGGGATCTGGCGTCTTAGCTGGGGTGGGTAGGCAAGGTGCACAGGGGCAGGAGGGGCAGGCTTAGCTTGCTTCTCCTTAGGTGATCCACTTCAGGAGGGGCCCTGTGGCAGCAGGAGGGAGTCAGATCCGCTGCCGGAGGTTTGGCTCTGCAGAAGCGCAGAGTTGGGTGTTTGCGCGGAGCGAGCAAGTTCCCTGGCAGGAACTGGTTCTCTTTGGGATTTTGGCTGGGGGATGGGCGGGGAAGATGGCGCTGGCGAGCGCCTTTGTTCCCCACCAAACTGAGCTCTGTCGTCCGGGGGCTCAGCAGCTCTCCTTCCCTTTGTCCTCCAGCCTTCCCGCTTTCTGAGCAGAGCTGTTAACTTATGACTTCCCAGACGCTAAGTCGCGCTTGCTGTCGGAACACAGTCCGTCAGGCCCCTCCGCTTTTTGCAAGCCAGCCTCGGGGGCTCTGCTTGGCCGGCGAGCCGCCCCTCCGCCCCGGCTCCCTCCCGCCAGTCCGTGGAGCGCACACCGCCTCGCCGCCCTTCCTACCCTCTTCCGTGGGCCTCTCGTCTGCGCTTGGCTCCGGCGACTCCGTTCTGCTAATCCTCTGGTGGTTTTCTGGGTTATTTAGGCAGGTGTAGGTGGAATCTAAGTGATCAGCAGGACGCGCGGTGAGCCCAGCGTCCTCCTACGCCGCCATCTTCCTCCTGTCAACCTATTTTAGATTTTACAAAAATATGTACAAAGCAAAGTATCTCTGAAGAAAGCTCATGCAGCTATGATAATATAAGACATTGTAGGTTTTAAGTAAAATAAAATCACAAAGATAGAGGATTATTTCACAGTGATACAGGGATTTCCCTAATAAGAAGAGATTACAGTTCAAATGTCCATTCACTCAACTATAGGTCTTCAAAATAAGTAAAGGAAAAAATCCAGAGCTATAAGAAGAAATAGACAAGTCCTTCTTCATTGTGGGAGATTTTAACATACTTTTTTCAATTAATGAATAAATAAGCAGTATGATGTCTAAGCTCTAAATGACATAACTTATGTATTTGACCTACTTAACCTACATAGAATACGACTATCAACAAAATCAGAACATATGTGTTTTTCTGTGCATGTAGAAAATTTACCACAATTGAGTATTTCGTGGATCATAAATCCAACCACCGCAAATGTCAAAGGACTCAAATCTTTCAGAATATTTTCTGTGAGAAAATTAAACTAATTTAGAAATCACTAATTTATTCTTTAACTTTCCTGAATCTTTTTGCTTATGTTTCTCATGTTGATAGCACAGTGTTAGGTTTAACTTTGTCATTACATCTATTAATATAATCAATGTGTGCTGCTTCCATTCTGTTATATTTTATGTCATACATATGATATTATTTACATCATGTATATGCATATGTATAGATATGGCTATGGTGTGTGTATGTAAATAGATAAATGTTTTTTTCACCATTTAGCTTTGGCTTGAGTAAGGTTTGTATTTTTGTAAGGATTTTTATCCTTATAATAAAATCCTTATATATTATTAATCCCCTTTTGATTTGTGTATTTACTCATTACAAATCAATTAAGATGGATTGTTAATGTTCTTTATTCCTCCAACTGTGTGATTGTGTAAGTGACCAAAAGCCGACACACATTATTTCTAGCTCAAAATTAATCCATGTTTGAAAACAAAGATAAAATTAAAGGTGAGTCAGTGTTTGAATGTGGTCAAACGATTTACCATCTTTGAATATTTGTTCTCTTGTCTCTGAAATCAAGGTATGTGGAATGAATAGTCTTCAAGGTATATTCAAGCTATGAATGTGTTTTCTATGGGTTTCTGTTCCTCTCTTTAAAGCAAATAATACACAGGGATTTTAATGTCTTGATTCAAATTTTGGTATCATCCTGCCATCTAGTGGATATTCTATTTGTATCACTTATAAGAAAAAGACAACTCAGACTCTATTTTGACCACATGAAAAAAACTTACCAATTACAATGTAATTTCGTTGAAAAAACACAAATAGATGATAATCAAATCTGCGATGTTGGGGGTAATTGAAACCAACATTTCATTCTCATTACGTCAAACTAGGATAAACTTTTTAAAAAATTAACTCTTGTGTAATAAGAAATAATACTGGACTAGGATTTAAGAGATCTTAACTCTTTCATCTTTTCTGAAATATATGCCATACTGGATACTCAGCTTAGATCAGGGAAAGATGAAGAAAACTGCCTGTAATTACATTAATTGAGATTTATCTTAGATACAGAATATTAGTCACGGGCATATAATTTATACTTTTTGTTCTATATACCTGTATATCATAGATGGATATTGGAGGCTATTTTGAACTGAATTTCTAACTTGTTATGATATGCCATATTTATACAGTTACATGTGCTTGCTTGAATAGTCTCCTCATTTATAGATAATAAGTAACAGAGATTGAATTGAACCAAATCCTTAAGGTAGCAAGATTAGAAAATGTCTATTTAATTATTATAATAGTTACTTTTATTGGAAGGGCAGTTAAGCCAACCTGTGAGATAGGTATAGGTTATGGGTTTTGAGAAGCATAAAGACAATTTAAAAACAACAATTTTGAGAACTCCAAAAATGAAGTGATCTTAGTGAGAGCTCCTACCCAAAATGAGGATTAGTCACAGAATAGGAGAAATACAGAAGGACGTTATGGAGTTTTATCTGCATTCTTCCTCTTGAATCACACCCTTCATTCTACTTACATTAAAGTTTATTTATTTATAGCCCCTACTAATACCCTATTAGTGAAATTGAGCAACCCAAGGACTCTAAAAATCATTCATGCTATTCTGGTTTTGGACAGTATAGAGAGAAAGTTCTTATTTTTTTTGGTTCTAAAATTGTTTTCCCTGTGTTTTTCAAATTAATGGAATTAATTTTCTCTCTTGAAGACACAGGAAACAAGGGTAGTCTTTTATTTTCATTTTTTTTTACATTTTAGCCTTGAAATATATAAACATCATTGGTCAGAGTCCCCTTTTATTTTTCTTCTGTATTTCAGATGTCTTCAAGCCCTTGACTGGCTTATGAGATATATATATATATATATATATATACACACACACACACACACACATAGGTATGTATATATGTATAGATGATATAGATATAGATATATAGATATCACTGTTAACTACTTGACTTTGTAGAAACCTATACAAATACCAATGATTATTGGGAAATGACGGCCTACCTGCATTGAGATGCCATCAAGAGCATTCTGCTCCCTTCCAAACTAGAATGAAAACAGGAGTTACCTGTATCTGTCTACATGATCTATTAGTGTAGCCAAATTGAATGCTGTGATTGTATTAGAACTACGTCGGTTTCATTCACAATGCTTGTACCTTTTTACAACCAAGCTCTTCATTATTCCACTCTTGTCCTATCAGCATGGAACCCTATTACAAGGTTCAATGACCTACAGTGATTCCAATTGCATTCTTTATACCATTTGGCCCCTCTGATTCTCCAATCTCATATGCTACCTACCTGCATAAACTCTATTTCTAATTGATAGAAATGTAAGCATCCAAATTCCTACCTTGGCTCAGGCTACCTCTTCTGATTGAAAAGCTTTTGGTTTTCTCTCTTGTCCCTGTAATTCTTTTTTTTTTTTTTTAAGTTTATTTATTTTGAGAGAGAGAGGGAGAGAGAATCCCAAGCAGGCTCTGTGCTGTCAAAGCAGAGCCTGATGAGGGGCTCAGTCTCACCAACCATGAGATCATGACCTGAGCCAAGAGCTAGTGTTGAACGCTTAACTGACTGAGCCACCCAGGTGCCCCTGGTCCCCGTAATTCTATTCTAACATTATAGTTCATCCCAAAGTTCAAATTCCTATTATGATTTTGCCAATCAGTAAAAATCTTGGACTTTATTTAATTATTTCAGCTTCTGAAGAGTACCCCTAATGTACTCAACGAAAACTTAAGTAAAAACCAAACCAAACTGAAACAAAACCGAAAAACCTTACGTATGGTGATGATGTAGAAAAGTGCAGTGTCTTCTTTTCAAGTTCTTGTTCCTCTCACAATACTTACATTATAATAATCGCATTATTATAAGCCACAATTTGGAAGCAGCCTAGGTCTCTCTATCACTACTCAGAGAACATCTGCCTACCGATCCGTAAATAACTTTGGAACTTACGCAATCAAGTAATAAATTTCTATTGTGTGGTTTAATAAACTATGTCCCACAAACCAAATTTTTTTGTGTTTTTTTAAAATAAAATTTTATTAAAACAGAGACATGCCTATTGAGTTGTGTATTGCCTATGACCGCACTCATGCTACAACACTGAATAGTGGGGCTTGGGACTAGATGGCTCACAAAGCCTAAATTATTAACGCTATGGCTTTTTATGAGAAAAGTTTGCTGACGTGTTCTGTTACAACAAGTCACTGAGATTGAGATATTTATATGTTAAGATATGATAGCTTCTTAAATAATAGATATATCACTCTTTCCATAAAGCCAGATTATAAACTGAAAAATAGAGTAATAGTTTTTTTTTTTTTTTTCAATTTCAATAATAAGTGTAAACATTGAACAGTATTGTGGTCACATTTGCAAGAGTAAAGCAAACTGTCTCAGCTTAAGAAAACCAATGGTTTTCATAAAAATGAAGCTTGTGATACAATGTTAAATTTTTAAAAGGATAATGAACAATATAACTAGTATGATTCTTATTGCATACATTTCATAACCCAATACATACGGATAAATATATAACCTTATATAGAGAGTAATTCACAAATACCACAAAGAATAAGAGTAGTTATCTCTGGATTGTCGCATAGCAGCTGATTTTTCTTTTTGACATGGCGGCATTTGACAGGTATTTAAAGACAAAATGTAGGGTCTGTTTCAACATTTTTAAAAGAGCACTGGATTAAGGTTCATGATGAAATGATTCCCCAGTCTTCAGAAGAAATTATACGCAACTAAAATATCACATGGGACATTACTTCACTTAATTGCTTTGTGTCTGCTAAGGCAATACTTCCATCATATTCTCGAGGGTTGACATCCCTAGGGTCTTGGTAGAATATATGCAAGATAAGTTTAGTGTTAGGATTCAGCTTTCTGATCTCCCTTTCTCTCTGTCATCTCTGAACTTATTTTTAATAGATTAGAGGAAAATTCATTTCTCTGAAATATTCATTACAATATACTGTAGACTTCTTTGACTATTTTTTCAGGTTTGTTACTTTTTTTTTTTTATTTGAATTCTCAGCAGGAAGTTTTCTGGAGCCCATTAATCACAACAAAGAAGCTTCAGTAAATGAGTAAGCCCAATTATTCTGCGCTCAGGTGAGTTGATTCCATTCTTATGTATTTTAGTTTAGAAAGAAAATAGTGCGTTCCAATAATCTTTGTAGGAGACAAACACATTTGTAAATCCAAGCATCCTGATAGCTAACTAACTAACTAACTCAGTTCTTTATCTCTAACCACATTTATTATTATTCACTGACCTACATCACTAAGAAGTTATTTTCAGCTCTATTGCACCGCAGTATTCTCATCTTTCTCTTTATAAACAAATTGAATTTTAATAACAATAAGAATTATACGTTGCAATATTTCATTTGTGATATGTGATACTCCTCAAAATAATTCTCAGAAAAAAAGAACAATTTTGAGGACGAGGCCTATATTTTATGATTTTACAGTTGCTAAATGCCTATTATGGTGTTGAATACATAGTAGAGATGCAATGAGAAAGCATGATAGATGTCACTTGAGAGGAGGGAGAGGGTGTGCATAGCACCTTATGTGCTCATTCAGCTGAACGTGCTGGACACTTCCTGGAGCCAAATGGGGGGCTGTGAACTTTGACCCCAAGGCTGCTGGTATAAATATAAGGAGTGCGGGAGGTGGAGTGGAAAGCTACATGTGTGGAAAAGATACATGGGTAAGAATGAGCTAAATATACATCAGAAATCATAGTTATCTTCAAATTTTTGTATTTGAGTAAATTGACACACAATATTACATTAGTTTAATTTCAGGTGTACAACAGAGTGATTCAACATCTCTATATGTTGTTCTGTGCCCACCACAAGTGTATTACCATCTGTCACCATACACAAAATATCGTACAATATCACACCACGTCATACATCAATGGACCTAGAAAGTATCATGCTAATGAAATAAGTCAGACCGAGAAAGACAAATACCATTCAATGCCACTCATATGTGGCATGCCAAACAAGACAAAACAAAACAAACAAAACTAAAAGCCAAGTAAGTAAACTAACAACAACAACAACAAAAAAACCAGATTCAGATTCAACAGATTCAACAAAAACTCTCTATGAATACAGAGAACAAACTGATGGTTGCCAGAGGGACGTGCGGGGCAGGCTAAGGACAAAATAAGTGAAAGGGGGTGGGAGATACAGTCTTCCAGTTACATTTTTTTTTTTCAACGTTTATTTATTTTTGGGACAGAGAGAGACAGAGCATGAACGGGGAAGGGGCAGAGAGAGAGGGAGACACAGAATCGGAAACAGGCTCCAGGCTCTGAGCCATCAGCCCAGAGCTTGATGTGGGGCTTGAACTCACGGACCGCGAGATCATGACCTGGCTGAAGTCGGACGCTTAACCGACTGCGCCACCCAGGCGCCCCCCAGTTACATTTATTTTTGATGGTGATGCTATCCTCCTCAGTTCTGAATTGCTCAGGCTTTCCTACCACAGACAGAGGGAACTAATACAAATTTTGGGAGAAGTGTGTTCAATTCTGGAATTGGCGCTTACTGAGTTTTACATTAAATTGAAAAATACACTCAGGAAATGATAATAAATGTGGTGGAAGATGAAGTCACAAGTATCAAAGGACTCTTTTTTTTTTTTTTTTTTTAATTTTTTTTCAACGTTTTTATTTATTTTGGGGACAGAGAGAGACAGAGCATGAACAGGGGAGGGGCAGAGAGAGAGGGAGACACAGAATCGGAAACAGGCTCCAGGCTCTGAGCCATCAGCCCAGAGCCTGACGCGGGGCTCGAACTCCCGGACCGCGAGATCGTGACCTGGCTGAAGTCGGACGCTTAACCGACTGCGCCACCCAGGCGCCCCATCAAAGGACTCTTAAAAGAGCAATTGAAGAAGAAAAAGTGCAGGGGAATGGGAATGATGTCTTTATAATATGCTTCCCTTCATACTTCTAAGTGCTATATCTGGTCCTAGAGGATAAAACCGGAACAACTGAATGAAAAGCACGGAGAATTTCATTTTGGCCGATAATACGGCGTGGAATTTTCACTGAATTCTATGTGGAATGGCCTTCCCTGTTGTGCCTTGTGCTATTGTAGATTTCAGTAAGTGGTCAGGTAGTGGGTTTTAGAGTAACTAATTACACTGGCAGAAAAAGGCAGTTTAGGCATTTTGGAGGAACACAGGACAATTTAAGAGAACAATTCATTGCTTCCTTTCTTCCCTCAAAGGTCCTCGTTTTATGCTAATTCAGGAAGTTCAGGATTTTCACTATTTCTGCTTGTTTTGTAGGACTTAAGATGTGTCTCCGTGCATTGTGTGTGGTGGTGATTTAATAGGCATACCTAACTTTTTTACTATTATTATCAACTTTTACCCCAATACATGTGTATTATATGCCCGAGTTTACTCTTTCACATGCTCGTATATTTATTTATTCAATAAATGTTATTGAGTATCCACTCTGGTTCTGGTGTCCCAAATTTGTTTTCATGAATTTTATTTTGCCGTGGAACAGACAATGATAAATGTTAAATGATTTTTTAAAAAGTAAGATGCAATTATGTCACAAATGTGGATGAAATTTGTATTTTGAGGGCTTATACTTCTTATAATGGCCCCGAGAGTATGACCATGGCCATGAAAAAAGGGTCAAGTGGAGAGAAAGATTTTGTAAGAGATAAGAAATTAAGAAAAAGGGTATTGGAAGGATTATCTTTATGTCTATGAAATCAACTCAATACAAAAAAAGAAAAAGAAAGAAAGAAAAATCCCTAGTCAAATAACAACCACACTGTAATACTTCAGGAAGCAGGTGGTAATCTTTGGAGGTTTTGAGGTAGACTAAGTTTGATGATAATCTGGTAAAAAGATTTCCAGCATAAAAAAATAGCCTGCACATATTGTAAATAAGTTTATTTCTATCACACATCTCATGAAATATCTGATATTACAATGCACCAAGAAAGGGTAATAGATTTTCACAATTTTCCATACTTAGGGAAATGTGGCTGACCAAGTGTGCTACTTTCCTGTAGGACATAGCTAGAATGTGGGGAAAGAAATGTGTGACGGAGTATAAGAAGTTTCCTGGAAAGGGAATTCAAAAATAATTATAGCAACAATACTAAAAAAGTGTAATCTGGTCATTTCTCTGGATCATTAATTTTCTTTTGAGTTCTAAGTTCCCATAGACAGGTTAGAAGGGAAGAGATTGTAGAAATTTATGATATGTATGTCTACCAAGAGAAACATTTTTTTTGTTATTAAACATTTTTAAAGTTTATTTATTTATTTTTGAGAAAGAGAGAGAGAGAGAGAGAGCACAAGTGGGAGAGGAGCGGGGGAGGGGGGAGACACAGAATCTGAAGCAGGCTCCGGGCTCTGAGCTGTCAGCACAGAGCCTGACGTGGGCTCAAACTCATGAACTGCGAGATCATGACCTAAGCCAAAGTCGAATGCTCAACTGACTGAGCCACCCAGGTGCTCCTAAGACCAGCATTTTAACTGAATTCTGATTCATGAAATAAACCAGACTGGTCTTTCTCATGAAGTCACCTGCCTCTGAAGATACTGGGTCTGATCATTTGAAATATATCAGGGGCAATTCTATTTTTGTTCTGTCTCTCTTGACTGCCGTCTTTTATTATTCTATTTGTACAAATTTCATATTTACCCTGTAATTGTGATATTAGTAAATTCTAACTTCATTTTTCTTTTGTTGTCTTTTTTTTTTTCCAGTAAATCCTAACTTTAAAAATAAAGGCTGAAATCAAGTATTTCCTACAAGACTATTTATGGATAATCACTGTTTCTCCTTACTGCCTCATTTTAACCTTCCTTATCTGGATTTTGTTTCTGACTTTTCTGCATCAACTTTCTTGTTTTGTCCACAGGAACCAAGAAAACCAGAGTGCTGAAGTCACTTTCATTCTCTTGGGCTTTTCAGAATATCCAGAACTCCAGATGCCCCTGTTCCTGGTATTCCTGACCATCTACACAGTCACTGTTTTGGGAAATCTGGGCATGATCATGATTATCCAGATCAATCCCAAACTCCACACCCCCATGTATTTTTTTCTCAGCCATTTATCTTTGGTTGATTTCTGTTACTCTACAGTAGTGACACCCAAACTATTAGAAAACTTGATTGTGGAAGACAGAACCATCTCCTTCACAGGCTGCATCATGCAATTCTTCTTTGCGTGCATATTCGTGGTGACAGAAACCTTCATGTTGGCCGTGATGGCATATGACCGATTTGTGGCAGTTTGTAACCCTCTTCTGTACATAGTTGTCATGTCTCAGAAGCTTTGTTCCTTGTTGGTGGGTGCATCATACTCCTGGGGTATAGTGTGTTCCCTGACTCTTACTTACTTCCTACTGAAATTATCCTTCAAAGGAAATAATATCATAAATAACTTTGTCTGTGAGCATGCCGCCATCATCTCTGTGTCCTGCTCTGATCCCTACATGAGCCAGAAGATTATTTTAATCTCTGCCACATTCAATGAAATAAGCAGCCTGGTGATCATTCTGCTCTCCTATGTTTCCATTTTTATCACTGTCATGAAGATGCCTTCCACTGGGGGGCGCCACAAGGCCTTCTCCACGTGTGCTTCCCACCTGATCGCTATCACAATCTTCCATGGGACCATTCTCTTCCTGTACTGTGTTCCCAACTCCAAAAGTTCATGGCTCATGGTCAAGGTGGCTTCTGTCTTTTACACTGTGGTCATTCCCATGCTGAACCCACTGATCTATAGCCTCAGGAACAAAGATGTGAAGGAGACAGTCAAGAAGTTAATCAATACCAAATTATCGTGACACATAATGTAAAGTGGCTTGTCACATAAAGACTTTTGAGTTAGTACACATGACCATTTGACCACCTACGTAAATCTTCGATTCCTTTTTAAGTCATTGAAGATTGAGTTTATAGAGTTACCCTGAAAACATATGGTTTATCGTGGGGAAGGATACATCAAATGTAGTCTAGTCAATTAAGAGCTGATCATGCTCGCTTCGGCAGCACATATACTAAAGAGCTGATCAACACTCACACACTAATTTTAAAAGTAATATTTCTTCAATTTTACACAAGGAACATTGATACATTACAAATACAAAGAAGGCGTATCTCCGCCCCACTAAAGTTCAGAACACTGCTTAGTAAAATTGTATTTAATATAAATTTTATTTTCTCTTTTTGTATACAAAATATGAAAATAAAAATTAATAACTGTATAGTTCAGAAACAGCTTTTGCTAAATCTAAATTTATCATTCCTGCTCATCTTGCGTTGTGAGTTAGCTATTGATGCATAAACACAATGACATAAGATTTTAGTCATATGTTACATTAGGTAATTATTTATTGGTTGGTTGATTGGATAGCCCTGCTAATATCAGAAAAATCATCTTGGTTAACTTGATATCGTTTTGTCTAACTGGACAACTTACTTCCAGTTCATAGATCTGCATGGTGATTGGGTAGCTGTGCTCTGTGGATCTATGGTCCCCTTTGAACCACGGGGCTAGTTAGAGGATTTTCTTGCAGTGTTCACGGCAGAATCACAAAAAAGAACGCGATATAACAAAAGATGCTTCAAGTTCCCTTGTGTATCATGTCTATCAACATTTTATCAGCCAGTGCAAATCACACAGCTGAGCACAGGGTCGATGGTTGCCAAGGTATATCTAAGCTGCAAGACTGAAAAGTTTCATGGCAAAGAGCATACATACAGGGAGTCATGAAGAACTGGGTCCAATATTTCAATATTCCTGAAGTTTATGGTAAATCTTACTTCGTGGAAAATATCCTTCTCCTGTATTCCAGATAAATATAATATAACTGTCTTAATTTGACAGAACTTTTAAATACATTGGTGCACCATTTGATTGGCTTAACTACATGACTGTGTTAGTTATTGCTTGCAGATTGTGATTGATGACTCCCAGGAGAGGTAACGTCTTGGTAAATTTCCAAGTAGCATAGTTTCAATCCCACTGCACACTATATTACTGGCTTCGGCCAAATCATGAGGTTTTTATTTCCAAATAAAATATTCCAATTTCCTTTATATAAAGCTTTGCTCTTTATACACCTATTCATCTGATTGTTTAGCAATACGTAACAATATACGAGCAAATCATGATATGTAATTATGGGCTTTTGTGATTTATTTAACTTTTAATTCTCTATTAACCAAGTATCAAAAGCATTCAACCAATTCCAGTAGAATACCTTTATAGGCTGTGTGTGTATGTTAATACAAATATTTTAAGGATAGAAAAAATGTATTTAGGGAGTGTGTGAAAACAGTATAGAATTAACTATATGTGGCATATGATATAGAGCTTTGGATTTAAGATGTTAACATTTAAAAAATATCATAGATGTGAGGTAAAATGTTATTTTGAAACTAATTGGATTTGTGCCGTGCAGGACAAAATTAAACTCTACAGAAAGATCTCTGAATAACTGCAAAATCTTTTTAAATAGGTTACTGGTTTATTCTGGAAAATGTTTTTGAATGGACACTTATTCACACAAATGTAATACAGAAGTTCTCCAAGAATTTCAAAATTATAATTTTAATCTGAATATGCACATTTTAAGTGATAAGTGTATGATTACTAATGTATATTATTTCATTGGGGGTTCTATAAAGTCATAGTAATGAGCTATTTATTTCTATGTATGTTATACTCATCTTTAACTTTTTGTTAGTAGTTTGGATAGAGGCAAATTTTTTGTTTGGTTTCTGAAGGCTGTGGCAAGACTCTTGGTAAAGATATTCACAAGATCATCTTGTACAACAAAAAATGTACAGAAGTAATAGCCACTTAATGGAGGAACTGTTATAAGTTGAATGTTGACCACGTTATGTACATATTAATTTTCATATTGTGTTTAGTAATAAATAAGAGTTCAGGAAATGTACTAATGTTGGACAGTTGGCTTATGATATGAATATTTCAGTGGTGATAGGTGGTATTTTTATTGTGTATCTGGTATTTCCTACTTCATCATCTTAGATGGAACCTGAAAGAGAAAAAGGAAAGCTACATGGACAATTAGAGGAAGGGATTGTGGCTCTCCTACATCAGTGCTCTGTTTTCTGGATATTACTGCTTAGTTACTTAGTTCATTCAAGTTGAGGATAGTCTTGAAGAAAAAAGTTGCATTCAAAGCACAAGGGATGTGAAAGCAGTCCTGAGCTTGTGCCTCTGATAGAAGCAAAATCCTGGAGTGATTTTCTGGTTGCATTTGGTGTTTATTTCCCTACTGCTATAATTTAAATTCCAGGAAAGCCTTACAAAAATAAAAAAAATAAATAAAGCCTTATCTCCAATGTAAATAGCACATTAGAGAAGATATAATTCCAACTTTACATACATTTATCCCAGCAGGCAGAGAAGGGAACACTTTCCAGTTCATTGTAGGCCAGCATCCCCAGATAAGGAAATTATAGAACAACATATCATAAATATGCATGGACAAATATTTAAAAGAACAAATAAAATTTATTGGTATATAAAAAAAGCTAGTACATCATATACAAGAGGGAGTTAATCCGGGAATGCAGGAATGATGTATAATTTGAGTCCATTATTATAATTTGTCCCATGGACAAAATAATGTAGCGAAACATATAGTTACCTCAACAGATGTAGAGAATACTTGATGGAATTAAGCAACTATTCATGATAAAAATACTCAGTAAAGTAGGAATAGAAAGGACAGATTGTTAGAAGGAAGAACTCATTTACTTCTTTCTGGACAATAAGGCATCAATAGTGTGTAAGACTGGAGCACTAGAATTTTAGTTAGGATGAAAACAAACTATTTTCCTTAGACATATTTGAGCTAATTACTGCAGACACTTGAGGCAGAGAGAAAACATAGGGTCAAAGTTCATTTCCTTTCGATAGCTGGCTTCCTTTGAAACAAAATTTTCATAAAATTAACCATATTAGAGTTAAAAATTCAGTGTCATTAAAACATTCACTATATTATTCAACCAACACCTCTACCCAGTTCCAAAATATTTTCACCATTTCAAAAGCAAACGTCATACCCGTTAATCAGTTTTTCTCCATTCTGCCTCTCCACCCAGAACCCGATAATGACCATTCTGTTCATAATGTATTTATCCATTCTTATATTTCATATCATGCATTTATCCATTCTATATATTTCATATTTCACGAGTGCCTAGCTTCTTTCATTTGTCATGTTTTCAAGGTTCATCCACGTTGTAACATACATCAGTACTTTATTCCTCTATATGGTTGAATAGTCATCCATCATATGTGCATATTACAGTTCATACATCTGTTGAAGTACATTTATTGATAGATATTTGGATTGCTTGACCTTTTGGCGTTTGTGAATAGTGCTATTGTAAACACCTATGTGCAAGTATCTGTTTGGGTGCCTGTTATCAACTGTATTCAGCTACACCTATTCAGTTTTTTCCTAGGAGTGGAATTGCTGGGTACTTGGAATTACCCAAACTGTAAGGTTAAAAGGCCCCATACGCAAGACTACACTCACTTTTGACACAAATTGCAAGTTAGAGGAAACCACCCTTAGGTTTATTAATTTGCTAACAGTTTTCAAACAACTCACTGAAACTCCCGGTTTATCCAGTGATAAACCACATAAACCAAAATAAGATCAATCATCTGAAGGAAGAAACACACAGAACAGAATCTAGAAGAGATCCCAAAGAGGAGCTTCCAGTGTCCTTGGACATGTTACCATTCCAGCTTCCACGTGTGACAATACACATGGATCATTGGCAATTAGGGAAGATCACACAAGCCTCAGTGTTCAGCTTTTATTACGGTTCTATTACATAGGGTTGATTTATTGACTGTCCACATGGTTGATCTCCCAGCCTCCAGGTTGACTGTAGACAAAAGACCACTATAGGCCAAGATTGACATATGTGGTCAGCCCCAACTTAAGATCAGGTGTGGCACTGATCATAAACAGACCCTCCTATCAGGTAAGACATAGATCACCTCCAAGAAACTGAGACTAAAAGCTGGACTTGCATTTGTGCGAGACCAATTTTTTTTTTTTTTTTTTACTACACATTGAGTCTAATAGTCTATTTATGTGAGGAATAACCACACTGATTTCCACAGTGCCTGAACCATTTTGGGCTTCCAAGAACAATGTACAAAAGCTCCAATTACTCTATATCATCACCAATGTTTGCTACTGTGCATTTTTGTTCCTTTTTAAATTATAGCTCTCCTAGTGAAGAAGTGGCATGTCATTGTGGTATTGATTTGAATTTTCTTAATCACTAAAGACGTTGAGGATCTTTTCATGTGCTTGCGGGGCATTTGTAGATCTTGGGAGAAATGTCTATTTAAATCATTTGCACATTTTCTAACTGGAAGGCTTGACTCTTGGGTGTTTGTTGTAAGAGTTCTACATATGTTGTGGATTCTACTCCATTATCAGATATATGATTTGTAAATCTTTTCTCCTATTCTCTGACTTCAATAATAGTGTGTGTTTTTTTTTGATGCACACAAATTTTAAATTTTTATTAAGTCCAATTTATCTATTTTTTTCTTTTGTCATTTGTGCTTTTGGTCCCGTATTTAAGGATTCATTGCCAAATCCAAGGCTATAAAAATTACGGCTAAGTTTTCTTCTAAGCGTTCTATAGGTTTTGACATTACTTTAGGTCTTTGTTCAATTTTGAGTTAACCACTGTATATGGTATAAAGTAGATGTCCAGGGATGCTGGGTGGCTCAGTCAGTTAAGCGTCCAACTTTGGCTCAGGTCACGATCTCACCGCTCGTGGGTTCAAGCCCCACATTGGCCCTGTGCTGACAGCTCAGAGCCTGGAGCCTGCTTCAGATTCTGTCTCTGTCTCTCTGCTCGTGCTCTGCCTGTCTGTCTCTGTCTCTCAGATATAAAATAAAACAATAAAAATATAAAATAAAACAAAGTCGATGTCCAACCTCATTATTTTACATGTGAATATCCAGTTCTCCTTGCCATCACTTATGGAAAAAATTCCTTTCTCCATTGAATGTTCTTGGGATACTGTTGAAAATCAATGGTTCATGGATATATGGGTTTATTTCCGGATTCTTAATTCTATTCCTTGTATCTGTGGAGTAAGTTGTGAAATCAGGAATCATGAATCCCCCCATATGTTCTTTTCCAAGATTGTCTTAGCTTTTGGACTCCTTTTAATTCCATATGGATTTAAAAATCAGTTTCCATTTCCATAAAATTACCTTTGGAATTTTGATAGAGATTGCCCTGAAACTGTATATAACCTGTGATGCTATGGCCAACTTAACAACATTAAGTGTTCCATGCTATTGCAGGAGGGACAAAACTTCTCTGCTCATCTTAAATTTTCAGCTAGGCCTTTTTAACAAAAAAGGTTAACAAGAGGGAAACAAAGTTTATTAATGCATGCAGTGCACATCACGTGCGAGAAGTTTAAACATAAAATAATGCAGAGACAGCTTAGAACTGCAGCTTTGATAGCATCTTCAACAAAGAACAATGAATGTGTAGAGAGTCGACAGGACAAAGGAAAACAGTTGTCGGCTTCCAAGGGTAGCAAACTGTGGGAAGGTCATGGCAAATATGTGCAGGAAAGGGAAGCCTCTTCCACTGTTGGTGGGAATGCAAACTGGTGTAGTCACTCTAGAAAACAGTAGGGAAACTTCTCAAAAAGTTAAAAATAGAACTACCCTATGGCCCAGCAATTGCACTACTAGCTTTTTACCCAAAGGATACAAAAATACTGATTTGAAGGGGCACATGCACCCCGATGTTTATTGCAACATTATCACCAATAGCCAAATCATGGAAACAGCCCAAATGCCCATTGACTGATGAATGGATAAAGAAGAAGTGGTATATATATACATACAATGGAATATTACTCAGCCATAAAGAATAATGAAATCTTGCCATTTGCAAAGATGTGGATAGAGATGGAGAGTATTATGCTCAGCAAAATAAGTCAGTCAGAGAAAGATAAATACCATATGACTTCACTCAAATATGGAACTTAAGAAACAAAACAGATGAACAACAGAAGGGGAGAAAAGAGAGAGGGAAGCAATCCAGAAGAGACTCTTAAAAATAGAGAATAAATTGACAGCTGATGGAGAAGTGGGCAGGAGGTTGGGCTAAATGGGTAATGGGCATTAAGGAGGGCACTTGTGATGAGCACTGGGTGTTGTATCACAAGTGATGAATCACTAAATTCTACTCTGGAAACCAATATTACCCTATATGCTAACTAACTAGAATTTAAATAAAAACTTGAAACAAACAAAAAAAAGGAAAGTAATGGAGTAAGATTGTTTGCAGATTTCTTTGGGCTGATAAGTGTCTGTCTCTAGTAAAAAGAAAATTTATATTCTGCTTTTTGGCAGAAAAGGGGACTGTACAAAGAGCTTTCCCTGCATTTGTTGCTCTACTTGCCTTCAGCTCAAAACAATTTTTTTAATATCAAAATGCATATTTTAGCAGGGCATATTCTGGATTCCTTCCCTATGAATGCACCGTATCTTTTCATTTATTTAGATATTCTTTAATTTGTTTCAGCAATGCTTTGTAGTTACAGTATACACGTCTTTCACCTCCTTGTTAAATTTATATCTAGGTATTTGATTCTTTTGAGATTCATTTAAGTGGAATGTTTTTCTTAACTTCCATTGAGGATTGTTCATTTCTGCTATCTAGAAACACCACTGATTTTTGCATGTTTACTGTGTGCTGTGAAACTTTGCTGAAATTGTGTCGACTGAGATGATCATGTGGTTTTACTGCTTTGTTCTTAATGTGGTACATACGTTGGTTGGTTTTCCTATGTGGAACTACACTTGTATTTCTGGAAAAATATCACTTAGTCATGTGATATGACCCCTTCAGGATGCTGTTGGATTCAATTTGCTACCCTTTTGTTGAGGAGTCTACCAAACATTTTAAAAAGTGTTAACACCAATCCTTTTAAAACTCTTCCAAAAAGTAGAAGAAAATCTCCCAAAGTCATTTAGTCCAGCACTATTACCCCAATACTGAGGCTAGACAAAGACACTGCAAGAAAATTACAGATCAAGATCCCTGATGAACACAGATCTATATCATTTTTTATGTGTGGATCCTCAGATGTATTGTTTCAGAGACTGCTGACTATCTTTTATCCTTGATTTTCTTATGCATTATATAAATTGGACTCGATAAAAATTGAGCTTCTGAAGGATGTATTTACAGAGTTTTTAACTGCCTCTTCTATGCTTAGAGAATAGAATCATAACTTCAGAAGCACCATGTTGATGGTGAGCCAGGGGTTATAAGAAACCTGAGCCCCGAAATTACTATATGGAGCATAACTGCCTAATATTCAGGAATGCAACTTGAATCTTCCATTAGTGAGAAAGAAATATGCTCTTACTGCATCTAGCTACTGGTATTTTTGATTTGTGTCTTTCATGCATGTTGGATAGAATTACCAAATTAATGAATATATCATCCTTTCCATAAATTGGTATTTTAGGAAACCTACAATCCAAAATTATTTCAGAGTCAATAGTAAATATAAATATCCGAGGACACCGTACCTGTATTTGACAGGCCAAAGCAGATTGTCTTCTATTAATAAAACCCATAGTGTGACTAGAAAAGGAAGTTTTCAGTGTATTGCTAACTAATTAAAAATAGACAATGTAATTTATTATTTAGAAAGCTCTATATTACCATACACAGGGACATCAGTATACTTTCATAGGAAAATAGAAAATATAAATTCAACATGAATTACAATGACTATCTCTAGACTATTACCTATTTTTTTTTATTTAAGAGACAGAGAGAGAGAGAGAGAGAGAGAGAGAGAGAATGCAAGTGGGGGAAAAGGCTAGAGGGAGAGAGAGACTCTTAAGCAGGCTCCATGCTCAGCATGGACCCCAATATGGGGCTCGATCCCAAGACCTTGGGATGATGACCAGGGTGGAAATCAAGAGTCGGTGCTCAACTGACTGAGCCACCCAGGTGTCCTGCTAGACTACTGTCTTACAGGTTATTTTTTTCTCATGCATTTATTTTTTTTTTAATTTTTTTATTTTATCTTTTTTTAATTTTTTTAAATTTTTTAAATTTTATTTATTTTTATTTATTTTTGAGACAGAGAGACAGAGACAGAGTATGAGTGGGAGAGGGGCAGAGAGAGAGGGAGACACAGAATCTGAAACAGGCTCCAGGCTCTGAGCTGTCAGCACAGGGTCTGATGCGGGGCTCGAACACATGAACCATGAGATCATGACCTGAGCTGACATCAGACGCTCAACCGACTGAGCCATCCAAGAGCTCCTTTTTCTCACACATTTCTGTATTTTTACATCAATGTAAAGATATACAGAATCTTGTTTATTTTCCTTAAGCTTAATGTTGATAATGCAAACACCTCAGGGCTTCAGGAAAATGATACACAACCAAGATACCACATGGGATGTGTTACAACTAATTACTTGAATTACAGTCTGCAAGGCAGTACCTCAGTGATATTCTCTAGTCTCTGTATCCCTAAGGTCTTACTGGCATATATTTGTGACACAGTTTGGTGCCCGGATTTAGTTTTCAGGTGTCATCTTATCTCTGTTATTTCTGAGTTGTCTTAATAAATTGGAAAAAAAAACAAGTAACTATCTGAAACATTTAATGAAACATACTGTAGACTTCTCTTGCTTTCAGCTCTGTTTCTATTAATTAAATACTTTGCAGGAACATTCCTGGAGTTCATTCATCCAAGTGAAGAAATCTTCCCTAAATGACTCACGCAAGCCTTTCTGCATTTAAGTGAGTTGATTTTGTTTTACTTTAGAAGGAAAATATGGAGTTCCAGTAATCTTTGCAGGAGACGAGCACGTGTGTAGGACAAAGTGCCCACAGACCACTTAGTTCTGTGCGCAAAGGGTTTGTGGTATTGTATTCTAATTCCTTCTTTCTTTCAAATGTTATTCATCCTGTTTTCCTTATTTTGTAGTCACTCTACAGCCAGCAAGGCAACAAACATTTGGCAAATCCAGAATAACAATAATAAAAGAAATGGGCCTTGTCTTTCACACTGCGTACAATCTCCAAAGAAGAAAGTAATAATAACAACCTTATTTTAAATGATAAGCTACAGCATATGGCAAGAAACAATGAGCAATGTCTCTAATAGTAGGTGGTAAAATAAAATATGACAATAGTGGGAATAAATTGGGAAAACAAACTATGGGCAAATGATCACGTATCATGTAACAGGTCTTCATAAGTCCGCCATGACTGAAGAAAAATGTGTCAGGTGGCAATGAGATTGAATTTCTAGATCCAAGAAGTTTTGGAAAAGCCAGCTGAACATTGTAAATTGCCTGCATTCACTTTTAAAATGTATTTGGAGTCTTAGAAGTCACTGGTTGTCAGGTTAAAGTAATTGTGGAAAATTATTCTCACAGTGTTGCACGGAATATTTCAAACTGAAGGAATGCTCCTGGGGTGTATGTCCATAATCTAGCCTTGCAGGGCTAAGACTTTTTAAGGGAGTGTCACAGTGGCTTTGCTGTGGGATCAGTCTTTGAGATATATCTTTCCTATAGGAACGAACACATGGGAAGCAGAGAAAGCAATAGTGTGTTAAGAAAACCTATAGCAGAATGGGGAAAATATAATTATGCATCTTAGATTAAATGCCCCAATGAAATTCTATAGCGTTTCTATTGTATGGGTTCAGGAGGAAAGAATTTCTATATTGTATGTGCCCACCCATTGATAGATGTCCATACTTGGGCCTGATTTTTGTAACAATGTAAGGTTTTTGGAATCCTACCCATTACTCAAAATTTCATTAAATAAGAAAGCTGAATATCAAGTATGCATTGCACCATGTCTTGTAGCCTTGAATTCATTACCAAAGTATCTACATCCATTGTAGTGATTTAAATTTTATATTACAAATATTCTCATTTTACTGTTGAGAAAATGCCTCGTGGCAGCAAGTAATTTTCAAGAAATATCGTGTGTTGTTTGAGATGGGTCTTTGTCCTGACACGTGTCCTTGGAAAAGCTTTAAACTTAGTTCAAAATGACAGAATGCATTTTTCACTGCAGCATGAGTTTATGCACACTGTTCAGTATTTTGAGAGTTTTCACTGTGTACCACCTATCCAGTTTCCAAAATTTACCACACTGGAGAAAGAAGAGATTTTTGTTCAATATCGTTTTAACTGTCTTCCCTAGAAACGCAGCACATATTTTGCTGTGAACATATCTTGATGAATAATATAATATGACATGAGGGATAATATTAAAAATTTTCAAGATTAGTTCAACATAAGTGTATAAGTTTAGTATACTTCTACAGCACAGCTGTATCTGTGTTGAGAATATTGGATTACCAGGAGTAACAAGGGCATTGAAAAGGAGATGAGACAACCAAGAAAATCTTAAATTGACCATTTTGCATGAATGCTAGTATTTAAACTTTTTAAAACCAGTTAGAAGTTGATTTTCTCACAGTTTAAGGGGAGAGGCAGGTAAGAAAGTAAAGCAAGTCATGTAATTCTTTGCTTCTACCGTTGACCCTTGAACAAGATGGGAGTGAGAGGCACCAACCTCCATGCAGTCAAAAACCTACATATACCTCTTGACTTCCCAGAACTTAACTATTAATAGCCTAGTGTTGACTGGAAGCCTTCCTGGTAACATACACAGTCGATTAGCACGTATTTTGTATGTTGCCTGGTTTATGCTTGTATATATGTATGTGTGCGTTTTGCATTAAATATTGTATTCTTTCCATAAAGTAAGCTAGAGAAAAGAATTATTAAGACAAGTTGTAAGAAAGATAAAGTACTTTTACAGTACTGTATTATATTTATTGGAAAAAAAATAGCACATAAGTGGGCTTGCACAGTTCGAACCGTTGTTCAAAGGTCAACTGTATTTTTACTAAGCTCAAATTCATGCAAAGAGAGTGGCTTATGAAGTCAACTGCCTATGATAATACTGATTTTATTATCTGAAATAGAGCAAAGTCTAGTCTGTTTTTTATGTTCCTGTTTTAACCTTGGTTTTGATGATTCTAGTCACAAAGTTTTTACTCACTGTGTAATTGTTACATAAGTCAATACTCACTTTTTAAATGTAACAGTGGAAGGAAGTCTACTATTTTCAGCAACACTCTTAAGAGACCCATTGAGCCTCTAAACTTGTCTTTTCTTCTCTTATGTATTTCAGATTCTGGAACTTATTTTCTGGATAAACTTTTATATTTTGTCCACAGGAATCAAGAAAACCAGAGTAGTAGAGTCACCTTCATTCTGTTGGGCTTCTCAGAATATCCAGAACTCCAGATGCCATTTTTCCTGGTATTCCTGACCATCTACATAGTCACTGTTCTTGGGAATCTGGGTATGATCATGATCATCAAGATCAATCCCAAACTCCACACCCCCATGTACTTTTTTCTCAGCCATTTATCTTTGGTTGATTTCTGTTACTCTACAGTAGTCACACCCAAACTATTAGAAAACTTGGTTTTGGAAGACAGAACCATCTCCTTCACAGGCTGCATCATGCAATTCTTCTTTGCGTGCATATTCGTGGTGACAGAAACCTTCATGTTGGCCGTGATGGCATATGACCGATTTGTGGCAGTTTGTAACCCTCTTCTGTACACAGTTGTCATGTCTCAGAAGCTTTGTTCCTTGTTGGTGGGAGCATCATATTCTTGGAGTATAGCCTGCTCCTTAACATACACATACTTTTTGTTGACTTTATCCTTTTGTGGAACTAGCTTCATAAACAACTTTGTCTGTGAGCATGCTGCCATTGTCTCTGTGTCCTGCTCTGATCCTTACATTAGCCAGAGGGTCATTTTAGTCTCTGCCACATTCAATGAAATAAGCAGCCTGGTGATCATTCTTCCCTCCTATGTTTCCATTTTTATCACTGTCATGAAGATGCCTTCCACTGGGGGGCGCCACAAGGCCTTCTCCACGTGTGCTTCTCACCTGACCACTGTTACAATTTTCCATGGGACCATACTGTTTCTGTATTGTGTTCCCAACTCCAAAAGTTCATGGCTCATGGTCAAAGTAGCTTCTGTCTTTTACACTGTGGTCATTCCCATGCTGAACCCACTGATCTACAGCCTCAGGAACAAAGATGTGAAAGAGGCAGTCAAGACGTTAATGTTAAATTATTCTTTGATAAAATGTAAAGCCAGAAATATGAATTAGTCCTTTTTTTAGAGTACTGGTAAGACTTGTCCAATAGAAAATCAGTCCATAAGGGTATGATACACTTGTAATTGACAGTCCATAATCTGTTCACTCTAATGTTTAGTGAAATAACTTTAAAATTACATATGATGTTAGGGATAAAAGATTAAACCAAGTGTTTGATTCATAAATTGAAATACAAAAGTGTCTGTGTCAGTATACATGATCATGTAATTGCTCAGACAAATTTCAGTTCAGTTTAAGTCATGGAAGTGTGGGGTTTTTGAGATGGTCTGAAGAGTTATGGTTTATTACAAGGTAGTTTACTTCTTAATGTAAAAATAGTACCTTAAAAGCTGTTCAACATAGGAGCTCGGGGGTGGCTCCGTCGGTGAAGCATCTGACTCTTGATTTCAGTTCAGGTCATGATCTCATGGTTCCTGGGATCGAGGCCCATGTTGGGCTCTTCGCTGACATCATGGAACCTGCTTGGGATTCTCTCTCTCTCCCTCTCTCTCTCTCTGCCCCTCCCTTGCTCATGCTCTTTCTCTCTCTCTCTCTCAAGTTAAATAAATAAACATTTAAAAAGCTTTCAACATAAAACTCTAAGGTTCCAAAAACAAAAATTATATTTAATTCCACAAGACTCATCTTGGTACTGGAAGATTCCCTGAAAAATAAAAATAAATAAAAGTATATCTCCCTTAAAAGGTCCAGAATACAATGTAAATTATAACTGGCAGTACGAACAAATATAAAATATTTTCTATGTCTGTAGTAGCACAAGAAACCAATATACATTTTGGAGATCCACGCCCATCACAGTAGTTTTTCTCTTTGTGTCAATGTAGTTGTACTTTTTTCATTTATTCAAAATTTTATTGTAATAGTACTAGGTACATTTTAGGTTGTAAGAAATAATTTAGAGAGATCCCAGGTAGTTTTTACCGATTTTCCCCTATGATCATATAATACAACAATCAGGATATTAATAATGACACAATGTACAGATCTTACTCAGGCATCAATTATTTATTGATGAAAAACAATCATAAATTCCAGAAGGATGCAACAATAGCAATCCTATAGAACCAGTGAGTTGACGAAGGTACCTCGGCTGATAGCAGCTGGGTCACTTGAGCATCAATACTGAGCTAACCAGATCAGCTAACCTCAATCTACAGGCCTGTAGGTAGGTCATCTTTATTGGACGATTCGGTTAATGGTCTGCGTTGTAAGCTGAGTCACAATAAAGTATGCATAAAGCAAAGGTATATTATAAGTGCCTGTTTGGGTCTCACCTGTTAACATGTTAGGAGTTAAAGCAAATCACATGGCTAAGCCCAAGGCCAAGGGGTGAGAAAGGTATCTACATCTTGTGGAACTGTTAAGTTATAAGTCAACAGGGTATATATAGGGAGAAGTAAAGAATCTGGCTCAAAATCTACTGAAGATTGACCAAAACATTTGCCTCATTGAACATATTCTTTGATAATGCCAGATAACTTTATGGCAGATAACAGATAACCCATGACTGTGGTAGGTTTCATCCAAGTTTTCTAATAATTGACTGGTTATTGTATTGTTTTAAGCAAATGCCTGGGATTAAATATAACTCACGTTTTCTTTGTTGTCTTAATCATGATTAAAGTTTATAAGCAAAGACTAGAGAGACATTCCTGTGTGGTTGCTCTAATTCAACCACTTAAACATTACTTGTTTCTCTCCATTATTTAGAGTCTTATTTTCATATGGAAATTAAAAGCTCTTTACCATAATGCTTTACGTGGAATCAGGTATCTTGTGTAAATTAGGGATATATAACAAAATTATAATCACTCATTGTTTATCATAGCAATAACAAAGGATTTACTTTAATTTTTAATTGTTTGTCAACCAAGGGCCCTAAGTAAATGTTCCATCAGGTTCTTTCACTGTGTGCATGCCTCTGCGTGTGTGTGATCTTTTAAGAACACAAAAATAAATTAGGAAGCTTGAGCGTGTTATCATGGAATATTTGGTATATTCAGTAAGGTTTCTAAGGTTAAAAACTAGAATATATAATTTTTAAATATTGATTTTGAAGTTATGTAACGTGGGGTTTGGTACTTTAATTAGTTTTGTGTTTCTCAGTGGAAAACAAAATAAAAACAAGAAAAAGTGAAGAGCTGAAAAATCCTTTTAGAACATGATATTCTTTTATGTTGGTAACTGCTCTTACATATGCAGCTTATTTCCACAAATGTAATGTAAAGTGATTTTCAAAAAGCCTCACGTTGTACGTTCAGCCTGAAAGTAGACGTTCTAACAGTGAAGCTAAACACATTAGACAATATATTTGTTCACTAGTGGTTGTGTTACGTGATGGCTATGGGCTATTTTTTTTTTCTACCCATGGATTTATATGCTACTCTTCCTTTAAAATTTTAGATGTAGTAGGCATAAATGTGACTTTCTTTCTGCCCAAGGCCTGTGACGTAACAGGTCCATATTGAACACAATTTTCTTTCTTTCCTAATATGTGGCCTAGAAAATATTCCTAGAGGTACAGGAATAACATAGGTGGACTTAAAATATTAGCACTATGACCTTTCTGGCTGAACTAAAGAATACAGTTGGCTTTATAGCCAAGATGATGATTAACTAACATATCCTAGCCCCCAGCTGAAGGCAAGCATGTTCAGCATATAAGAAACAATAAGCCTTAATAGTTGAATGTAAAATATGTATACATGTGTGTATATATATATATATATATATACACACATACATATACATATGTATATTCATATATACATAGTATAATATTAAGTGTTATATATATTATATATATGTATATATATATACATATATACATAGTATAATATTAAGTGTGTTTCTATATAAATTCATGTAGGAACAGATAAGCAAAATTAAGAGACTAAAAAAGCATATCATAGCAGCTATAAGTATGCTGGAGTCAGTGGGATAGATAGGAATATAATTTTTCATGATTTTAATAAGTATAACCTCTATACAGAGGCACATTATTTTTTAAGATGTAAAGATCAGCATGTCAGTGATTTAAAAGAAATTATAGTCTAAGCTGAGGAAGAGGAATTTCCCTCTAATTATTTTGTTTGTAGCTCATTATAGCACACACCGTCAGGATTCCCTGAGGTCTGTGCCCCCAAGGTTAGGCACTTAGAATAAAACAAACACCATCATGGAACATAGTTTCCAGGTCTATCTACTCCTGAAGGACATCTCTATGTTCCCTCCAAAATTTCTTGACAATTGCAAAAGTGGCATTTCTTGGGATCTTTATTGAATAAAATTTTGCAAGAAACATCAACTCTGATCAAAGAACTGAAACATTTAAACCAAACTTTCAGTTTTGAGACAGAAAGTATAGGCAGCTTATTAATACTAGCAAGGAAGTCTTCAATAAAAATGCATCAGGAAAATCTGGCTTTTGGTGAGTTGATTCAACCTAGGATTATCTTTTCATTCTGATGTGAGGGACATTGGAACCCAGCACGTTGTTGGCCGGAGCCACCTATGTGAGCTGAGTAACAGCAATTTCGACTTGGTTTGTGTGTATATTCAACTGGCTGCATTCTACTTGCGTTATTCCCAGAACCGTTGTTCTGAGCTGGAAAGTTCGTCTCCAATTGCTAAGCTAAACACATTGTGTGGTTTGACAAGAAATGTTAAATGCAAGTCTTCTCCTAAAGAAGTGATACTCTTCAGGGAAAAAGCTAAGGCGCACATGCAAACATGCACATACACACACATGCCCATAAATGTAGCAAACATGCCAGGCACTACACATACATTGTGGTAATAGACGTGGAAAGAACATAGAAGAAGAGAAAAGGCATTTCTGTTAACCAGAAGTTTTTTTGGAGGGGCTATGTGGTACTTCAGGAAATGGTGGCACAACGTACAACAAGGGTAGAGGTGCCATTTCAGAGGGATGAATGGTGGAAGATTAAGAGTTACAAATGCTTGTTTTTGTACAATAAGGATTTAAGGTCCCACTGTGAATGAAGCACTATGGTCATGGCAGACGATGTGGTTATATAGTGCCTGGAGATATTAAAGACATCTGGGCAGAAGTTTCGATTTGATTCACTTAGTATAAAATGCTCTCAAAAATGCTTACACCATTGCATTCCAGGCTAAGTGTGAGTCAACAAAAGTTAATCTCACAGACTGGACTCCAGTTGGAAATCTTATATACAGGTGAGAGGATAGTTGGTGATAGTAAAAATGAAGAGGGAGGTACACTTAGACTATTTCTCTCTTTTCACCTTTCCCTGATTGCCTTTCCCACAGTCACACATACGACAGGCAGAAGAGACAGAAAGAACCAGGCAGGGTTAGGAAAGCAAAGGAAAATGAAGATTCTGTGTTGCTGGGTTGGAAATGGATACGATTGTGAATTCAAGACTCAGTGAAACATCTCAAATTAAAAAGAGTCCAGGAGATACAATTCTTTTTAAAATAGCTTTCTGAATATGCACCGCAAGAACGTTTAAAAACTTGGAACTTGTACTATTTTCATAGAGATTAATGGCAGTAGAAAATTAACATGGAAGGAAGCCGATATCTGTGGAGATCTTAACCAAGTGTAGGATTTCTTGGATATTTTAAGGTCATACGTCATTTAATATGTTCGCGCTCAACATTAAATGAGCTAGCGTGGTGTTACCACCCACATTTTGTAGATGAGAGTATTGAGGCTCATATGATTAAAGAACTTGTTAAAGTTGCTTATGTAATATACAACATAGGCTGAAACTGAACTAACATCTGTTTCCTAAATTCACGTTCTCTATAAAATAACATGATGTAAGGCTGTCTTTTCTCCACCCACTCAAATTAGCCCCTTCTCTGAATGGGGCTAATTTTCAAAAAAGTTGAGAGTAGAATTTTATAAGAAAAGTTTCTGATATGAAAAGGTAAGTGAGATATTTTATTTTTCTTTTTCTGCACTGTGAACAAAGATATAGCTTCTTTATTCAATCCCAATCATACTCCCAGCACCAAGCTAAGTTAGTTAAAAACAATACCCTACTTAGTTTGACAAGCTTATCACCACAATATTACCTTAACAATTATTGCCTTTATGCATTTTTTTTGTACCTGTAGAATTGGTGAACTAATAAATCTACAATGGGAGCATGTTCCTCACAAGGGGTGTGGAATGGGCGAGGAAGTCTCACATTCATTATGAGTAACCTGGAACTCTTAACTCTTGAACTCCTTAAGACTTCCTGGCATTCTTTCCTGACCTTGAACTCCTCTAGGTCGTTAAGGCATCCTGGAATTCTCTCACTTAAAGTTTATGTGGGACACGTATTGAACACAACATGTGCACTCTTGAGAAGTGGCGGGGAAAGCATATTTACCAACAATTTAACAAATAGCCCAAGTAGTAATGAGAATGGAGTGGGCACTGGTGATTGGTGATATGAATGGAACCTGAAGACCTTCTGGGTGGACAGAGTGGCTTGAGTAAAGGCAAGAAGTAGTGAGATTAGCAGCAATTCAGTTAGACTAAAAGGCCACGCCAGGGGTGAAGAGAGAAGTAAGGAGTCAACAGTGCATGAAATTTAGTAATAAATGCACAATCCTCAACTTTGTACAAATGTTTCAAGTACATGTCTGAGATTTGTTGCTTACTGGTAAATCCTGGACAAAGCTTGGCAGGGCAGTAAATTGACCTAACACAGTTGAAATATTTGAGTACAAATACCCAGGTTCGTTCTATCTATCTATCTATCTATCTATCTATCTATCTATCTATCATCTATATCTATTTATCTATCTATCTATCTATCTATCTATCTATCTATCTATATTTAAAAACTTGGAACTCATACATATACATACATATATATACACATAGACATATGTATACATATATAGCAAGTGCAAGCAGATTGCAGAGTTCATTGCCTTTTGGCACTCCATGATATCTCTGAAAAGATTAGTTTAGTTCTTAGTGTCAATATCAGCTCAAAGGGGTCCATGCTATACCTAGAATATTGACTAGTTTGTCCGAAATATTTAGAAACCCATGTGAGGAAGAAAATGGAAAAGCAAAGCACAAACAATAAACCAACACTAACATTGTTTACCTAGAGACGAAAAGAGAAGGGATCTACCTTAATGTCTTCAAACATTTGAAAGTCTCTTTACAGAGAAGATTAGCTTCAAATCCTGTGAACTCCAGAGAGAGAGAAAGATCCATTTGGACTTTGAAAGCACTAGAAAATACAATAGGAGAATACTACTTAGGATAAACATAGAATTGAGTATGGTGGTTACTGCTTTGATAGTTTCACTGACGAGTTTGAAGAGAGATCATTAGGTGTGAGGACAGGAGCTTTAATGTAAGGAAAGAGCAGTGGAAGTGTTACTAAAGAAGTCTGAACACAAGACATATGAAAATACTCAGAAATTCTTTGCCTTTCAACTGTACTAAGTCTTGTCTTATCTTGGTTTAGAGTCCTCACAAAGATCACTTATTCTTTAGGAGGTAGAATATGACTAACAATTTAGGGAGTCTTTCACTTGAACTAGACCAAGCTCTACAACTAAACCATGATGTATTGGGTTTATCTAGCCTTCTGGCAATAATAGCAGATTGTATCTCAGAATTCTTAACTTGCATGAATGTGACCCAATAAAAGCAATCTAAGTTCCTGAATTTAGAGAGGACTTTTGTTTAAATCAATACACGTAACTAAATATATGAAGTTCACAACAGGTAGACCCAATCTTCTATGTGATGGAGAATGTGACTGCATAGCTAATGCTCTGTTCCTGGATTGGTGGTAGATTTACCGATATGCTGTTGTGTGTTATAGACAAATAAAGTTGTGAGGGTTCACAGATGTGTCCAAGATGGCAGGATCATGTTCATTATGTCTCCACACCCACTTCTAGAATCCGTTCTTTAGGATTTGACCTTGTGGAATTGGTAATATTTAAACTCCTGCTGTTTTACAGAAACCAAATGTTTATATTTCTTAATCTAACACATTTTTTTTTATTCTTCATTGACCACTACAGATAGACTTGCCACATTAAAACAAAGTTTTTGGTTGTTGTTGTGATATTTCTTTCTCAGTACCGTATTGTGTGTGTGTGTGTGTGTGTGTGTGTGTGTGTGTGTGTGTGTTATAATCACTGATAAATAAGCATATTTTTTCCATTTTAATACAATAAACACTACAAACTGTATAACCAACAGAAGAGGGTTGATGTGAAATTTTCAAGACTATATGCAAAATACTCCCTTAGAAAACAGTTATAAATCATTGAGTAGTTTGGGCCTTCAAAATGACCACATGGTGGGTATGTAATTGACAGAATATAGTCATCCATGGAATTTTTGACCAGACCACTTAAAGAAACTCTTAAGTCCTTGATAATGGGCTATATCTAGAATAGGGAAATACTCAATATAGCAATACAAAAATTGTGAAGGTCTGATGATACATTTTCCCCCAAAGATATTTACAGTTATGTTTTTCTTTATGTATTAAAAGTGTTTAATTTTCCCAACTTGGCTTCTGACATGATCATATGAGTACTATGATGTGCTCAGAGGTTTGTTTTTTTTTTTTTTTTTAATTTTGCTATATGTCTCCTTTGTGCTCATATAATTATATTTTATCCTGGGATATTCAACGTTGTAAGGATCATATACATCTACAGGTTATTTATATAACTTAATACTACTGATTAGTCCCATTTTTTTTCTTATTTTCCAGATGAGGAAACTAAAGTACTGAAGGATACAGCTAATTGCACATAATTGAAAAGTCAAGTAAGACTCCAAAGTGAAACAGAGCACTCATGTGTACGCACTGACCCCATTGCCTTCACTGGCTTGCATTGACCTGTCCTGACTTCCTTTTACTCTTCCTTCTCAAGTTCCGCTGCTCAATTCTCTTTTCTTCTCCTTTATTTATTTTTTAAAATCAAGAACCATGGCACTGGATGAGGGAAATCAGAGCTCTGTGACTCTATTTATCCTCCTGGGTTTCTCGGAGTACCCACACCTCCAGGCACCCCTCTTCCTCATGTTCTTGACCATCTACACAGTCACTCTGGTGGGAAACCTGGGCATCATTGCGGTTGTAAGGATCAACCCCAAACTCCACACACCCATGTACTTTTTCCTCAGTCATCTATCCTTTTTAGATATTTGTTATTCCAGTGTATTTACACCAAAACTGCTAGAGATCTTGGTCATGGAAGACAGAAGTATCTCCTTCAAAGCATGCATGGTGCAATTTTTTTTTGTTTGTGCGTTTGTGATTACAGAAATGTTCATGTTAGCAGTTATGGCCTATGACCGGTTTGTGGCTGTTTGCAACCCCCTGCTCTACACAGTGGCTATGTCTCGGAAACTCTGTGCCCTCTTGGTAGCTGGAACCTATGTATGGGGTGGAATATGTTCCCTGACACTCACATACTCTCTTTTGGAACTATCCTTCTGTGGTCCCAACATTATACATCACTTTGGCTGTGAGTATTCTGCCATCCTTTCTTTTTTTTTTTTTTTTTTTAGCTTTTTAAATTTTTTTCTCCACGTTTATTCATTTTTGGGACAGAGAGAGACAGAGCATGAACGGGGGAGGGGCAGAGAGAGAGGGAGACACAGAATCGGAAACAGGCTCCAGGCTCCAGGCTCCGAGCCATCAGCCCAGAGCCTGACGCGGGGCTCGAACTCACGGACCGCGAGATCGTGAATCCTGGCTGAAGTCGGACGCCCAACCGACTGCGCCACCCAGGCGCCCCCTGCCATCCTTTCTTTATCCTGCTCTGACCCCTCCTTTAGTCAGAGGATGTGTTTAGTCATTTCCACATTCAATGAGGCTTGTAGCCTCCTGATTATCCTCGCCTCCTATATTTTTATAGTTGCCACCATAGTCAAGATGCCATCTACTGGAGGACTCCAGAAAGCCTTCTCCACCTGTGCCTCCCACCTGACCACCATCACCATCTTCCATGGGATCATCCTTCTTCTCTACTGTGTGCCCAACTCCAAAAGCTCGTGGCTCCTGGTCAAAGTGGCCACTGTGTTTTTTACTGTCATGATCCCCATGTTGAACCCTCTTATTTACAGTCTTAGGAACAAAGATGTGAAAGACACAGCCAGAAAGTTAATTCACACCAAATTGCTTTCTCACTCAATGTAATTTGGATTCTTTTTTTTTCTTTTCTTTTTTTTCTTTTAGAGACAAAGAGAGTTGTGGAAAGGGGCAGAGGGAGACAGAGAGAGAATCTTAAGCAAGTTCCATGCTTAGCATGGAGTCTGAAGTGGGACTTGATCCCACAACCCTGGGATCATGACCTAAGCCAAAACCAAGAGTTGGACACTCAACCGAGTGAGCCACCCAAGTGCCCTTGATTTTGATTTTTATACACATACACATACACAATTACTTTTAAATACTTTTTATATGTTGCACTAAGGGTTACTAATTTTTCTTCAAATAACTGGAGAAAATGTATTCAGATAATTAGTTCATTCATATACATCTGTGACATTAAATCTCACTGTGCTTTAAAAAATTGCTTACAGGTTAAAAGAAAAGAAAGAATGAAAATTCTTCTCAAGTTCCAATCCCAGAGGGTAGTGTGCTAAATAATGGTCCTCCAAAGAGGTTTTCATCCTAACTCTCAGAACCTGCAAAGATGTTGCCCTTCCCTGCTCCCTTTGTTCCTTCTCACCTTATTCTTCCCTTCTCATCCTTCCTCTTGGATCATGAAATATGACAAACACATAGAGAAGTAATTCTGAATAATTATCCCATGTGTTACTTTCTGTAGGAAAGTAAAGGCAGAGCATTATCAGCATTTTTCAAAATTTCCATAAGCACTTTCTCATCACTGCCTCTCCAGCACCTCTAGGAGCAAACTCCTTTGTGGAATTTGTGGTGTTCAAAACTGCTTCTTTTTAGTTTAGCTACAACTCCTAAGAATAAGTCTGAGAGTATAAGTGCTAGCTTTCCCTCCTTTTGAAATTCACGTAGATGAAATCTTAGAGTATATATTCCATTATGTCTGGCTGCTTTGGCTCAACATTTGTTTTAAGTGAATGTTTCAATTTATTAGCTGTAACCGTACTTCATTTTTTCTTGTTGAAGAATGTCCCATAAAATAAATATGCCATCATTGGTGTATCTATACTATTAATGGACTTTAGTTATTTCCTCTTCTTGGCTTTTATGGAAACACTGCCATGAATGTTCTTGCACAGGCATTTGCACATAAGCAAGCACTTACTCTGTGGGATGTGCCTATGTGTGAAAGTTCTGGATCACAGAGAGCTGGTTTCTTCTCTTTTACTAGATACAATCAAACAATTTTCCAAAGTCAGTGTACTAATTTACATTCCTCCTATATCGCGTGTGATTCTAATTATTGCGCATTCTTGCCAACATTTAATATGGTCACACTAGACATGTTAATATCTTCAACGTTCATAGGTGAGTATTGGTATGTCATTTTGGTTATAATTTAAATTCCTCATAGTTTCAATGTGGTTGAATTTCTTTTAATAGGGTTATTAGTAGCCCTTTGGTTCTTTTTTCTTTGTGAGATGCTTATTTTGTTTTTTTGTCCATTTTCCTACTAGGTTGTATTTTATTATAAATATGTAGTTCATTATTCATTTTAAATAAAAGTCCTGTTTTTTTTTTTTTGGTAAAATTGCCATGACTAATTTTTCCTAAACTGTGGCTCTCCATCTACTCTCTCGACGATGTATTGAGGGACACAGATTTCCTTATGTTTAATGAAACAGGGTTTATCAAACTGTGCTTCCAAGGTCCTATTCAAGATATATTTATTTCCTCTAAAATAATGAAGATATTCCCGTATTTTATGGGTTAAGTTGTCCTAAATTTAGTACATTATTATGTCTTTTATATTATATTCTATTTACTCTTGGATTGTAGACTTTAATTTTCCTTTTACACTGACTTTTCAATGTATTTCTAAGATAAAACTGGAATTAAATTTTGGTGTGATATGAGAATCAGCTGATTTTGTATTTTAACTTGTGGATGCATATTTTCTCAGAAATATTTATTGAAAACCACTCCATTAGCACTGATCTGTAGTGCCAGGTTTTTCATAAAGTAAATGTCCCTATATGTACAGTATATAAATTTTCTACATGCTTCTCTGTTTTATAGTTAAAACCATCCATAACTAATAAGATATGGTATCCAGTAAAGCCATTCCTGAAAATTTAGTTTTTTTTCTTACAGGTTAAATGATATTTATTTATTTATTTATTTATTTATTATTTATTTATTTAAGAGAGAGTCTCAGGGGAGAGAGGGAGAGGGAGAGAAGGAGAGAATCTTAAGCAGGCTCTACACTCACCACAGAGCCCAATGCAGGACTAGATCCTGGGATCGTGACCTGAGCTGAAATCAAGAGGCAAACACTCAAGCAACTGAGACACCCAGGCTTCCCTAAAATCTCGCTTTCTGTAGGTTTTTTGTATATTCCTCCTGCTTCCAGATTAACAAAGTTATCTGCTTCATTTGTCTGTGTTTTTGTGTGTATTTTGGGTTTTTGTGAGTGGATGTGGAATTTCATTAAGCTATTTTTTCTTCATCTGAGTTCCTTTAATATTTTCATATGGTAACTTACATTTTTTGAATTTTCTAATATCAACTCAAGTGATCTTTTCCCGAGAACATGAATTTAAAAGTTATAGAATAGAATTTTTTTTCTATTAGCGGATCAGTTTGTGTCAATATTTTATCTGTAATTTAAAATTCTGTGTTCATAATTGCTCTGCAATTTTCTTTTATTGCATTGTCCTTGTCAGTTTTGTACATCAAAGTTGTATTGGCCTCTCTAGATGAAATGGTAAGAATTTCTCCTTATTCAGTTCAGTGAAAAATGCTCCTTAATAGAATTCACTGAAAAATAAGAGAATTTTTAACTGCATAGTAAAGTTTTTAATTACTAATGCACTTTTTAAAATAGTGGTAAGAAAATTATAATCTCAATTGCTTCTTGAGTCAGTTTCATTGTTTTCTTTTTCCTTTTTCTAAGTTTTTAATTTAAATTCAAGCTGGTTAACATACAGTGTAGAATTGACTTCAGGAGAAGAATGTAGTGATTCATCACTTATATATAACATCCAGTGCTCATCCCAACAGGTGCCCATAAGATACCTAGGAATAAACCTAACCAAATAGGTAGAATATCTGTACCCTGAAAACTCTAGAAAGTTTATCAAAGAAATTGAAGAAGACACAAAGAAATGGAAAGACATTCCACGCTCATGGATAGGAGGAACAAATATTGTTAAGATGTTGATACTACTACCCAAAATAATCTGCACATTGAATGTAATCCCTATCTAAATAACACCAGCATTCTTCACAGAGCTAGAACAAATAATCCTAAAATTTGTATGAAACCAGAAAATATCCCAAATAGCAAAGTAATGTTGAGAAAGAAAACCAAAGCTGGAGGCCTCTCCATTTCAGACTTTAGGATGTATTGCAAAGCTGTAATCATCAAGACAGTATGGTACTGGCACAAAATCAGACACATAGATCAATGGAACAGAATAGAAGACCCAGAACTGGACCCACAAATGTATGGCCAACTAATCTTTGACAAAGCGGGAAAGAATATCCAATGGAAAAAAGACAGTCTCTTCAGCAAGTGGTACTGGGAAAACTGGACAGCGACATGCGGAGGAATGAACCTGGACCACTTTCTTAAACCATATATTGTTTTCTTTTTCTTGGAGCTCACCCACTCATCATTGCCAAGTTTTCAAAGTTGGTGGCACAACTTTTTTCATAAAAGTTTTTTATAAAGTTGAAATGGTCTATAGTTATGCTCAGTTTTCATTACTGACATTAGTTATTAGTGCCTTCTCTCCCTGTCTCTCTCTTTTGCTTGTTTAGATGTATGAGAGTTTAATATTATCAGGTTTCTCCAATTTTGGATTTGTTGATTGCTTCTATTTTATATTTGCTATTTATTAAATTCTTCTGTCTTTGCTTTTTAATTCTTTTTTCTTTCTTCAGATGCTTTCCTGCTGAAAATACCTGTGACTCCTCTGAAGGCTCTTTTTCTCCTGTTTCTGGGAGTGCCCTCAATCCATACATAGGCCAGTGTGAAAGTGCCAAACAGTGAACATCTACAGGAATAGCTTTCAACCAGTGGTAGTATATGGTAGTGAGAACATAAAGATCCCATCTTCTTCATTCCTTGAGGGGGGAACAAGTCTAAATTAGGTTTTACACAGTCTTCTAGGGGCCCTTAGTGGGACTGACACCCAATTATCCACACAAATAACCTGTTCATTTTTGGGTTGTCTCTCTTCCTTACTTAGTTACTGGTGCTTCCTAAGATCATCTTCCAAACAAACTACTTGCATCCAAATCTTGTTTCAAGGTCTGCTACTGAGGAAATCAACCTTGGATAGAATAGAAAAAATCTTCGGAACATCTGTAAGAGATATATGTAATAACTGTATAGAAAGAGCTCCTACTTACAGTAAAGTACAAAAACACCAATAAACGTTTGCAAACAATCTCATAAACACACATTAAAAATAAATTAAAACAAATAGCAAGAATATGGATTAAATAAAACTTTCATAAATGCTGAGTATGATTGCAAAGTTGAACAAAGGTTTTTTGAAAACTCTTTGGAAGTATGAACCCATAATTCCAGTCCTTGGTATTAACCAACGGAAATGCATATATATTTGCACCAAAGACAGGGACAAGAATGTTCACAACCACACTATTTCCAATTGCCCCAAAGTGAAAATGATTTATATATCCCTAAAAAAAATAATTTTTGGTTGTGTTTATTCAATTGGATACTGTATAGAAATGAAAAAAAAAAAAACTACCGATATTCAGTACAACGTTATGGAATTTCACAGTCATGATGTTAAGTAAGAAGAATGCAAACATCAGAGTGTATAAATCATATTATTTTATTAACATAAAATTCATGAATAGTCAAATTAGTTTACAGTAATGTGTCACTATAGTTGCTGCTCTTTTGGGCTACTCACTGGGAAGGCATAGCAGATGCTTCTAAGTGATATTTTGATAATAACTGATATCATGATCTTGTTGGTAAGTGTGCAAGGTTTTTTTAATTAAACAATTCATTGAGTTGAACTCTTAATTTTTCACATCATTGGATTTAAGTTCTGAGTAGGGAAAGGGTTAACAGTAGGCAGGGATAGATAAGGGATCCTTGGGGAGGCTGTCTGCAGCTGCAGCTGGGTTTGGTGAAAAAAAAAAAAAGATATCTTGCCATTTGCAACAACGTGGTTGGAACTAGAGTGTATTATGCTAAGGGAAATAAGTCAGGCAGAGAAAGACAAATATCATATGATTTCACTCACATGTGGAATTTAAGAAACACAACAGGTGAACATAGGGGAAAGGAAGTAAAATTAAGATAAAAACAGAGAGGGGAAGTAATACATAAGAGACTCTTAAATACAGAGAACAAAGCGGAGGCTGCTGGTGGAGAGGTGGGTGGGAAGATGGGCTAAATGGGTAACAGGCATTAAGGAGGATACTTGTTGGGATGAGCATTGGGTGTTCTGTGTAAGTGATGAATCACTAGGTTCTACTCCTGAAACCAATACTACACTGTATGTTAGCTAACTTGAATTTAAATAAATAAATTTATTGAAAATAAATAAATAAATAAATAAATAAATAAATAAATAAAGGATAAATGCATTCTAGACCTGCCAGGTGCTAAGCACCATGAATGGAGTCTCACAAACTGTTCCTGATAAGGTCCCAATAAAAAGTCAGAGAAGATTCCTTGGCGACAACCCAGTAGGGACCCTCTCACTCTTGAGAGCTTTGTACTTTCACTCCATAAACTCTATCGTTTCGTCACTATCCACTTCCACAAGATTCATTCCTTGACTCCATGAGACAGAGACCAGTGTCTCTCCTACCCACCTGTAACAGTTCTACTTCAATAAAAATGTTCTCAAAGAATTTGGGGAAAAAAATGTAGAGTTGGCAATGTTGTAGCTGAATTCTCCAGACATAGATGTCGCGACGGAATTTGGCATGCAATTTTCATGGGATACATAGCAATAGAAGGAAAGGGAAGGAGGCGGAATGGAATTCAGGGACAACTTAGATTGTGATACAACCACCAAAGTCCTGCCTACCCAATGGGGAGTTTTGGCACACGTATCATATATCAGAGTCGATTCACTGGGTCAGGTCCCCTACCCATGCATAATCTGTCATATGAGCATGATGGCTCTGTAGAGCTGAAGTCAATCTTGGAATTCACAGCTGGGAGAACATATCTTTCCTTGAAGAGGGATCTATCTGTACTGTGCATCTTTGTCCCACCACAGCAAGGTGTGGGGAGTCAAGGACTCTCATATTGCTGGTGAGCATGAAAACTGGTAGAGAGCAATTTGGTAATAGCTATCCTAAGAAAATATACACAGCAGTACTGCTTCTGAGAATTTATACTAGAGATACTTTGAAAAACAAAGTAGAGGTATACATTCAGATATTTTTAAAGTATTATTTAGAACAGCAAAAGACTAGAAAACCTGAAATGCCCATTAATATGTGTTTGGCTTATAAGTGATAGTATTTTTTTAATGTTTATTTATTTTCCAGAGAAAGAGTGCAAACGGAGAAGGGGCAGACAGAAAGGGGGACAGAGGATCTGAAGGGGGCTCTGAGCTGACAGAAGCAAACCCCTTGCTGGGCTCAAACTCACGAACCATGAGATTATGACCTCAGCTAAAGTCAGACACTTAACCAACTGAGCACCCCGCTAAAATGATAAGTTTTTTTCCTCTATTTAAACTCATTACCTCAAATAATTTTTTTTGCATTTCTTTTTTTATTCTTTAATTAATTAAATTTTTAAAAATTTACAACCAAGTTATTTAGCATAATGCAACAGTGATTTCAGGAGTAGATTCCTTAATGCCCCTTACCCATTTAGCCCATCTCCCCTCCCACAAGCCTTCCAGTAACCCTCTGTTTGTTCTCTATATTTAAAAGTCTCTTGGGGCACCTAGGTGGCTCAGTCGGTTGGGCGTCCGACTTCGGCTCAGGTCATGATCTCACGGTTCGTGGGTTCGAGCCCTGCATCAGGCTCTGTGTTGACAGCTCAGAGCCTGGAGCCTGCTTCAGATTCTGTGTCTCCCTCTCTCTCTGACCCTCCCCCATTCATGTTCTGTCTCTCTCTGTCTCAAAAATAAATAAACATTAAAAAAAAATTTTTTTAAAGTCTGTTATGCTTTGTCTGCCTCCCTGTTTTTATATTATTTTTGCTTCCCTTCCCTTATGCTCATCTGTTTTGTTTCTTAAATTTCTCATATGAGTGAAGTCATATGATATTTATCTTTCTCTGACTAATTTCATTTTGCATCAAACCCTCTAGTTCCATACACAGTTACAAATGGCAAGATTTGATTCTTTTTGGTTGCCATGTAATACTCCACTGTATATACATACCACATCTTCTTTATCTATCGATAGTGTTTTTTTAAAAAAGAACATACATGGGGCGCCTGGGTGGCGCAGTCGGTTGAGCGTCCGACTTCAGCCAGGTCACGATCTCGCGGTCCGTGAGTTCGAGCCCCGCGTCAGGCTCTGGGCTGATGGCTCGGAGCCTGGAGCCTGTTTCCGGTTCTGTGTCTCCCTCTCTCTCTGCCCCTCCCCCGTTCATGCTCTGTCTCTCTCTGTCCCAAAAATAAATAAACGTTGAAAAAAAAATTAAAAAAAAATAAAAAAGAACATACCATGTAGCCATTCAAAATGTTAGCTCATTTTTATATATACCTACATCGCCAAAATAAAATGTTCCAGAAAAAAACTGAGCAAGAACCACACAGTAGTCCTAATTCAGCATCATTTATGTTAGAAGTGCATACACTTTTCTCTCTACATATGAACATATTAAATGCACTGCAGTTTCTTGATGATTCAAAACAAACAAATAAACAAACAGAAACAGGTAGCACTGTTTACCTCAGGTAGAAAAACTAATGGGTTGACAGGCAGAAGCATGTGGGAGATTTTTTTTAAACTTATCTTTGGAATCACATTAAGAAAATGCATTATCTAAAGGAAGACCATTTCATGTAATTTATCATAAATATCTTTAATGCAGAAATTGATGACTAAAAAAAGTTGGCATGGTCTCTCAATTTTATAATCACCAAGGTATCTGCTTCTATCTTTCTCTTTTTGTAGATTAATTGGTAGATGCCTATATACAGAGATATGAATACCCATATATACAGATAACATACAGATACAAATATATATTAATATATTTGTATTTAGTTCATTTCAATATTTACATATTTGATCTATGTATTTCAGGTTGTAAATATATTATATTACAAATATCAGTATGCCACATTGAGAGCCAGATTATACTGAACCTATAAAAAATGAACTAAAATTTCATTGAGATTCATCCCCACTCTTTTATTCCATAATTTTAGAGGACTTGCTATTGTCTTCTTTGAATTGTAATATGATACATCACTTCTGCTTCAATAATTACTTCAACCATTTCTGACAATGTTCATATTTATACCCTTAGCTTGTTTCATGAAATTATAAACTTTCAATCTATTTTCAGATTTTGATTATTCTGTTACTTATAATTAGCTTAGACTTCCAGAAATTTTCCATTGCGATGTATTGTGTACAGGGAGTTTCAAATACTACAGAGAGTTAATGATCTGGGGAATGGTCCAATTTCTATTTCTAATTAGCAACACATGCTTGGAGTACTTACAATAACTCCCAGATCATTAATATCCAGAATGCAATTATCTTTATGAAAGTACATTCTCTGACAAGGTAGACATTAGAATCTCATGATAATCCCATTTTATTCAAGAAACAACTGAGATCATATGCAGAGCTGCTTTGTAAATTATAGTTGCAATTTGCAAATATAAATGGCTAAATCTATATTATAAAGTCTTGAGTTTCTTTTTTTCATAAATATTGAAAATAGGTATGGAAAATAGCCAATAGGTATATGAAAAAAATTATCGATGTCACTTAGTCATCAGGGAAATACAAATTAAAATGATAAGACTCACCTCACATCTGTGTGTGTGTGTGTGTGTGTGTGTGTGTGTGTGTGTATACAAGTGTTGGTGAAGATAATGAAGAAATTGGAACCCATATGCACTGTTGATGGGAATGCAGTATGGTGCAGTTGCTATGGATATAGTTACAGAGATTCTTCATGAAATTAAAAATTTAACTACCGTGTGACCCAGTAATCTTATTTATTCTAAAGAATTGAAATCAAGATTTCAAAGAGTTACTACCATTTCTGTGTTCTATTGCAGAACCATTAGCAATAGTCAAGATGCACAAACAACCTAAATGTCCATGGACAGATAAATGGATAAAGAAAATGTGGTATGAATATACAGTGGAAGACAATTCAGCCCTAAAAATAAAGGGAATTCCACAATATGTGACCACCTGGATAAACCTTGAGGACATTATGTAAGTGAAATAAGCTACTCAGAAAAAATAAATCCCACTTATATGAGGTTATCTAAAATAATCAAACTCATAGAATAAAAGTGGAATGATGGCTGCTGGGGACTGGGGGAAGGGAAAAGGAGGAGTTACCAATCAGTGGTTATAAAGTTTCAGTTAAGAAAGATGAGTACGTTCTAGAGATTTGCAGTACAAAATTGTATTTGTAGTCAATAATACTGTGTTGCACACTTAAAAACCTCTTAAGAAGGTAGATCTCACATTAAGTGTTCTTACCACAATAAAATGAAAAATTTATTTAAAAAAAATGTTTATATTTATTTATTTTTGAGAGACAGAGTGAGACAAAGTGAGATTGGGGGAGGGGCAGAGAGAGAGGGAGACACAGGATTGGAAACAGGCTCCAGGCTCTGAGCTGTCAGCACAGAGCCTGACGCTGGGCTCGAACCTACAGACTGTGAGATCATGACCTGAGCCAAAGTCGGACGCTCAACCGACTGAGCCACCCAGGGGCCCCTAAAATGAAAATTTTAAAAAGAAGTATTAGTATGTTATGATCACTAAAATCTAAACTTTATATAGTTTCCTTATTTTTTCCCGTTAATGCCTTCTTCGTTTTCTGAGGTCCAATCCAGGATACCACACTGCATGCAGTTGCTGTGTGTCCCCAGTCTACTTTGGTCTGTGACAGTTTTTTTACTCTTTTTTTTTTTTCTTGACTTTGACAGCCCTAAGGAATACTGGTTAGGTATCCCATAGAATGCTTCCAAATAAGAGTTTGCATAATGGTTCTTTTCATATTAAGCTGGAATTATGGAATTAAGAGTGTCAGAAAGGCGAACCCTTTCTCATCACATCATATCAAGGGATAAATGATATCCGCATTGTTTCACTGATAATGGTCACCTTCTTTTTCCTTAAGGTAGCGTTGGGGCAGTATTCCACTCCAAACTTACTGTGGAATTTAAAATGCAGTTGAGTTCTTAACAGCTGTTTCTCAATTGTTCTTTTTTCCCCTTACTTATTTCAAACTCAACAGTTGACGTTTTCTTCAGTTAATACATATTACTTCAATAATTCAAAATTTAAAAGCAATTAGTGGAATAGATGTGGTGATGTAATTATCCTTAATGATTTAAGAGAAAATGCATATACCACGATGACCCAAGGGACGGTGTTTAACGAACTGTAAGATTTGTGGTGCACTGAGGAACACTCCAATTGTAATTCTCTGTAATCTATATCTTCAGAGTTATGGAGGCAGATATAAGACCCAGAGTTTGGCAGAGTTTAGATTGTGGATTCAGCTTTTGTTTTTTTCTTTGAATTCCCAAAGATTTCTTTGGTCCTGGAAATAAAATGCCTTTGGACTGGTTATACTTATTGAAATATACTACCATTTTTTTTCAAACCTCAAGCCTGTTGCTACTGTAAAGAATGTTTAATTACTAAGAAGAAAAATGCCTGAGATTCACTAATCATAAAAAAAAAAAATTCTCAGTAAAATAATCAAGAGCTTCTGGTGTCAGGTCAGTTCATTTCTTTTTCAGTAGCTTTCAATTTAGGAAGAAAACATGGAGCTCCAGCTCATATAGATTATTCCAAAAATTATACGTGGACCCCTTTCTCTGGTCAGAGACCTTTTAATTTTCATTCACGAGGCATGAATGTTTTTGAGAATTAAATTTCGTATGACAGAAACTAGCAACAGTGAGCAATGGGAAAGACACAGAAAATCATGGGGTATTTGTTGATTTTGTATTTCTATAGGCCTGGTCTCTGTTTGGATACAAACCTAATCCGGTCCCATCGGTTTTCACCAAAACCTTTGAAATTGCTAGGGTTGGGCTACCAAGTCTTTTTCTGAATAACTTTTTGGTATTGACCTAAGAAGCATGCCAAAAAGCCAGAACAGTAGTAGCAACAATGTCCCTAATAAGCCAGGGTTTTGCAAATAGTTTCACATGTTGAAGGGAACTCATTTATTAAAATAGCCTGAACAATAATGGATGTTTACAGTGTATCTGCCTGGTCCTTCTTGCTGTTGGAAAAAAAAAAAATACTGCTGATGGATGCTCTATGTGTGGGGTTGCTTGTGGCACATGGAAAGGTAGGCAGCCATGTTGCTGAGTCTGGAGCTTGATGCTTCAGAAGATGGAACAGATTGCCCATCTAATTCTGTCGTAGTCTCATGTCTAAATCTTGGGACCATTCATTTTATGGGCTTCCTGCTCTAACTTCCTTACCTTCCCCAAGTTTGCCTCACCGTAAGAGAGGGCTTACTTCTATTGGTTAAGAAAATGTGTAATTTCCATTGTATCACAGGACATATTTTGTATGGAGCTATTGTTGGTGAAAATAAGATACTTCTTCTGTTTCTCAAAAAATATGCAATTTAATTATATATTTACGATTTTATAATATATAACAAATTTAATTAATCTAAATTAATTAATGAATTAAAATAATACATGGCAAGCAAAATGTCAGTGAAAGGCCTACAAAATTACCCCTGTAGGCCATGCACCTTAGTGGAGGCTTTGATGGAAGCTAGATGATTATTTCATGAGTAAGAGTTTGTAATGGATTCTCAAGCATTAGGCAGATGGCACAGACTAGATACATTTTAAGGTTTATTCCGACTCATAAATTCCGTGCATATTTAATTCTGTACAATGCCTGGAAAATGTTAAATATATAAAAACAATGAATACTAAGTGTTATGGGGCACCATTTGCAATGCCAAGTGATCTTGATCCTTAGTATGGTTCTTAGGACCATAACAAAGTACTCCGTGCTTCTTGTCTGCCTCTCTCGCTCTTACAATTTCTTTTTGTGCCCTAAGTTTATATTTCAGTCCAATAGTAATAATACTAAGAGGGCTGAATTTTAAACAATAGAATTATATATATAATATTATATATAATATATTGTTTTATAATTATATATATTATATTTTATAATTATATTATAATATAATAAAATATAATAATAAATAAGTATGTATGTATAAATAATAAATACATATACTTATTTATGTGCCTAGTAGTTCTCATAATTTAGCAGGCAGCAAAATCACCTGGAGACCCAGTCAAATCAAGAATTGTGAGCCCGGGGTACCTGAGTGGCTCAGTTGGTTGAATGTCCAACTTTGGCTCAAGTCATGATCTCGCGGTTTGTGAGTTTGAGCCCCACCTTGGACTCTTTGCTGACAGCTCAAAGCCTGAAACCTGCTTTGGATTCTGTGTCTCCCTCTCTCTCTGCTCTCTCTGTCTCCCCTCCCCTGCTCATGTTCTGTCTCTCTCTCTCAAATTTAAATAAACATTTAAATTAAAAAAAAAAAAAAAGGAATTGCAGGCCCCATCCCAGAATTTTTGATTCAGAAAGCTGGTGATGGGGTTGGAGACTTTGCATTCCTAACAACTTCTCAGGTGCTCCGGCTGCTGTTGGTTTGGGGACCACACGTTGAGAGTCACTGTTCTGTGTCAACTTCACAGAGGCATATGAAGCCTCTTTCTTCTTTCTGTTTCTCCTTTCCATTCAGGTCTACTTTTAGAAATAACTTTTCAATCAACAGGAATCGTGATGTTATCTGAAGGAAATCGAAGTATCATACCCTTTTATTCTTTTGGGTTTTTCAGAATACCCGGCCCTCCAGGTTCCACTCTTCCTGGTTTTCTTGTCTATCTATATGGCCACTGCCGTGGGCAACGTGGGCATGATTATAATCATCAAGATAAATCTGAAATTCCACACGATCATGTACTTTTTCCTTAGTCACTTGTCCTTTGTAGATTTCTGTTATTCCACCATAGTGACACCTAAATTGTTGGAGAACTTGATTGTGGAAGACAGAACCGTATCTTTCTCTGGTTGCATTATGCAGTTCTGCTTTGCTTGCATATTTGGAGTAACAGAAGCTTTTATGTTAGCAGCAATGGCCTATGACCGTTGTGTGGCGGTCTGTAACCCCTTGCTCTTACTATTATGTCTCCAAAGCTCTGTGCTCCGCTGGTGGCCGGGTCATACTCATGGGGTATAGTGTGTTTCCTGACACTCGCATATTTTCTCCTTGCATTATCCTATTGTGAGTCTAACATCATAAATAATTTTATCTGTGACCACTCTGTAATTGTTTCTGTCTCCTGTTCGGACCCCTATATCAGCCAGATGTGCTGTTTTATTATTGCCATATTCGATGAGGTGAGCAGCTTGATGGTTATTCTGAAGTCCTATGCCCTCATTTTTGTCACTGTTATGAGGATGTCTTCTGCAAGTGGGTGCCGGAAAACCCTCTCCACCTGTGCCTCCCACCTGACGGCCATCACCATCTTCCATGGGACCATCCTTTTCCTCTACTGTATCCCTAATCCTAAAACTTCTTGGCTCAGAGTTAAAGTGGCATCTGTGTTTTACACAGTAGTGATTCCCATGCAGAACCCCTTAATCTACAGCCTTAGAAACAAAGATGTGAAGGACACATTGAGATTAGTTGTTGCAAAATTGCTTTGTCCCTCAATATAATCTTGTTAGATTCATTATTTTATTCCTGAAAAAACAAACTGATTTACTATGCTAGAGATTGTTCAACCCTTGTCATGCAGTTGATGATTCAAATCATTTTGCAATTAATATGTTTCAGTGAATATATTTATGGCAGGGCATTTTATGATGATTGATTTTGTACACATTCATTTTTAGGGAAATATCTCCAGACATGTAAACCAAAACTTAAACAAATAAATAAATAAAACTCTTGGATTGTAATATTTTTGCAATGTTTGTAAGTTATTTTAAACTATTTTATCATGTAGTATGATTTCATATGTATGTTTCCAAAATAAAACTAATCACCAGTTCATCAAATAGGTGCAGGTCGAGAATGGTTCCCTCAAATCACAATCAGGTGGCTCATGTTCCAGGGACGGCTTTGGCGGGGTGTGTCAGCTCACTGTACCTTGTACAGAAGCCAACCTTTTGCTATTTGTTGTATTGAACGGCAGAAGTTGACTTTTACTCATGAAACTTTAAAGGGACCCAAGCATATCTGGTCACTTAAAGATAAGACACAAATAGAATGGATCCTCAAAAAACTGATGAAAAGAACTTCATCAACATTAAAATCTGTTGCAAACGTTCCTTGGTGGTAAAAGACAGTGTTAAGAAGTAAGCCACAGGGGCGCCTGGGTGGCGCAGTCGGTTAAGCGTCCGACTTCAGCCAGGTCACCATCTCGCGGTCCGTGAGTTCGAGCCCCGCGTCGGGCTCTGGGCTGATGGCTCAGAGCCTGGAGCCTGTTTCCGATTCTGTGTCTCCCTCTCTCTCTGCCCCTCCCCCATTCATGCTCTGTCTCTCTCTGTCCCAAAAAATAAATAAACGTTGAAAAAAAAAATTAAAAAAAAAAAAAGAAGTAAGCCACAGGCTATGAATAAATATTTGCTATATATACATCTTTGCCACATGTATGCACGTGCACATGTTTGACAAAGGATTTGTTTGTAGAACATATGAAAGAAAGCTCTTTATACTCAAGACAAGAAGACAAAGGATCTAGTCAAATGTGAAATATGTAAGCAGACACTTGACAAAACGAGGTAAATGAATAATTGTTACGCATATGAAAAGATACTAAGTATTATTAATCATCAGTGAAATTCTTATTAACACAGATATTGCTGCACATCGGAATGGCTAAAATAAATAAAACTGAAATATCATGTACTGGTGAAAATGTGGAGCAAGCAGATTGCTCACACATTTTGGATGGGGGTAAAAAATAAAATGACTTTGGGAACAGTTTAGCTGTGTCTTCTGAAGTTATGTGAACACTTCCCATGGACCTCAACAATTCTCTTTTTCAGTATTCATCCATAAGATACGAAACCCGACTTATTTATTTATTTATTTATTTTTTTTTTTTTTTTAAGCTTTTTTTTTTTTTTTTTTTCAACGTTTATTTATTTTTGGGACAGAGAGAGACAGAGCATGAACGGGGGAGGGGCAGAGAGAGAGGGAGACACAGAATCGGAAACAGGCTCCAGGCTCTGAGCCATCAGCCCAGAGCCCGACGCGGGGCTCGAACTCACGGACCGCGAGATCGTGACCTGGCTGAAGCCGGACGCTTAACCGACTGCGCCACCCAGGCGCCCCCCGACTTATTTATTTTAACTGAAGAAAAAATTGTTCTCTCTGGTACATGCAATAATATAGGAAATGGAAAAGAATAGGAAAAATAGTGTGTGAGGGATATTTTTGCCTTTTATAAACTTTTTTTGACTTTTTTCCTTTAAAAAGTGATTTTTCTAGAAGGAGTAGTTTGTCTTTCCTGAAGAGCTCTTTCTATAAACCTATCAAGGATAAACAAGAGTTGGCAGGAAAGATATGACAAGTTTTTGTCATATCTTTAAGAGAAACTTAAAGTTACGTAAATAAATAAAATATGCTACTATATAAACTTGTTAATATACATAAATCTTTTGCATTGTGCCTTTGGTAATCTTATAGCATCTATGTTACCAAGACTTTGAAAACTGTACCGATGAGGTATAATCGTCCTGTCATGTAATTGTCCTTTTGAGATTTGAGGTAAGGGTGACACTTGTTTATGGAAGAATGGTTTTCAAATTGTTATGAATTCTGAGAAAAGACAGATGCTGTATCCATGAGTAAATGTTTGGTGAGGACAAGAAATGAAGTACTCTTGGCTCTAAACAGAGGGAGATTAGAAGAATGATTTGTCATAAAAGTCATAGAAGTCATAGAAGTCTTGCTGATATAAGAGGGGGAAGAGAGGTTCTCCGAGAATAGGAAAGAAACCATTAAAATCATCCCATGATCCATCCCTGTTCCTTCAGCGTAGCTGGCTTTTGAGAGAGACCTAGCTCCTATGTAGCTCCCTCAGATCTTAAAATGTGTAGTGTTTGTGTTCTGTCCTTCTCGTGTTGGAGTTTAACTTTCTCTTCTGCAGCTTCATAGACAAATACTGTGAGAGGGGAGAGGTGGTCAAGCCTTTCAGCAAGGTCTCAATTCTCTTGTGAGATATTTTTTTCTTAAACACCATGACATTTCCCTAGGACATTTCAATCTGTCTCTCTGGTTCACATACCCAGCCTCCCACAGAAACCTAGAACATAACAAAGGCTCTGTAGGGAAAAATTAATAATGAGTTTAGGATTTCTTTACTTTTCAATTTATCAGTAAATTCTTTTTTTAAAACATTTAAAAATGTTTATTTACTTTGAGAGAGAGATGGGGAGAAGGGCAGAGAAGGAGAGAGAGAAAGAATCCCAAGCAGGATCCATATTGTTCACGGCAGAGCCAGCCAGACATGGGGATCCATCTAACGAACCATGATACCATGACTTGAGCCAAAATCAAGAGTTGGGCGTGTAACCAACTGAGCCACCCAGGCACTCCCATCACTAAATTTTTAGACAACTTTATCAAATAAATTTCCTGTGTCTGCACAAAGCACTGCTACATTATTTTCTCACTATTGACCCTCTGCAAGGGCCAAATCTCCTCAGCTTGTTCCCCGAACCAGCAAAAAATGTTAAAGTGAAGGAACAGCCGGTGACTGCCAGCAAAAGAAGTCATATGAAGAGTTCTTCAAGCGAGGGAGCCAGATGCATCTTGGAGAATAACCATAGACCATGGAAAACTCAACCAAATAGTAGGCCTCGGGCAGATGAATATGGCTTAAGGCACATAACATGCAAACATTGATTCGGCAAATGTATTATTTGCCTTTCTAATTGTGAAAGGAAATCAGAAAGAATTCACATTCCCAGTGTGCAGAGGTGTAGTGGTGGGGAGCAGAGGCAGGGCAGAACTGATGCCAATCCCAGTGTGTGAATGACAATGCAGATCTCTGGGATTCATGTCAGTTACCACAAACGTTTCTATTCCTTGTGATAAATAGCCTCTGTTGTGTTAGGGTCCCTGCAAGAGTAGGGTAAGAGATAGGTTGTCAGGGGCCCAGGGAGAGTGTTGAATGGATCTAATTGGGTGGTATTCAGGTAAAGTAGACCCAATGGATTGGTTGGCATCCATTGTTTTTAGAGAGTTAAACATGCTTCCAAAATACATTTGTCAGGTGAGTAGGTGGCTCAGTTGGTTAAGCATCCAACTTGATTTTGGCTCAGGTCATGATCTCGCAGTGATGAGATCAAGCCCTGTCTCAGGCTCTGCACTGACTGTGTGCAGACTGCTTGGATTCCCTCTCTACCTCTCTCTCTGTGCCCCTCCCTGACTCCTGCTCCAGCTTTTTCTCTCTCAAAATAAATAAATAAATAAATAAACTTAAAAAAATTTTAAAAAACCAAAATACTTAGTCATTTTTAAAAACGTATGGACACAAAAAGATTATAATATTCAACTGTATTAGTACAAACTTGGAAGAATAGATTGCCCATATTTGAAACACACACACACACACACACACACACACACACACACACACACACACATTTATTTCAATGAAGCAAATCAATATTTCCAAGGACAAAAATGATTATTTTATGTTAAATGAAAAATCCAGAATCCAAGTTCTCTTGTTTATACATCTCACAACAAATATATTTTGCAGAGAAAAAGAGAAAAATCATACAGTGAATGTTAATAGCAGTTATCTCTGAATGGTTGCATATTAGCTGATTTATCTGTATCTTTGTTTACTGTAGTTACCATATTTTCCAAGTCAGTTTGTATATTTTCTATAATTACATTTTTAAAAGAAATTCATGCTGTAGACTTGGTGACATTGTCTCCAGTGATTTAGAAGAAATTGCATTCTTGTAAAACGCCACACAAGCTAGCACTCAATCTCATTTCTGAGTTTGTGATGTAAAAATAAAAGTTGAGTACTAATTCTCCAGGGTCTAAATCTCTGAGGTCATGGGGGCATACATAAACCCTACATTTTGGTCCTAGGAGTCAGAGTCTCTCTCTCTCTTTCTCTCTCACCTTTCTCTGAGTTTCTCTGGATACTAAGAAATATAATCCTGTCACACTACTTAAAATTTATTCTCTACTCCTGCAATATTTACCAACGCTTAATATGTTTAATAATGTTTGAATTCTGAGTTGGAACTTCCTTGGAGACTGTTAATAATAGCACAGGATCTTCAGGTGAGTTGGTATCAGGCTGGCTGATCTATTTTGTGTAATCTTTCATTTATAAGGGGGACCTGCAGCCTTTGAGACAGGGAATACTCTTTGCTGGTCTAAATGACATAATGTCTCTGAAGTCGGTCTTTCTAACAGCTCCCGCTGATGAGCTGATTTCTTCCCCCTTCGCTAGGGTATCATCCCAATTTTTACTTCGAGAAGAGCTACCATGCTCCTAGCATAGTAGAATCACACTGAAAATTTCAAAAGAATATTGTAAAAACTGAGACTGTCCTCGACATCTCAAAGTCCTATAGATAGGAGATAAGAATAACATGTATAAAGTCGTAGTGAACGCAACAGATCATGACATTTTGATTTCCTGAGAATAATGCCCGTAAGTACAGCAAGAATGTAGAAAATACTGCTGGAGTGAAAAGGGAAAGTTTCTTTGTGATAGTAGTTTTCATTTAATGCAAGTGCTGCATCAACACATGGGAGAAAAAGAGAATATTTCAGGTCAAAGGAAAGAAAAATCACATAAACCATAGAACAAATGAGCACGTGTTGATGATCAGCCATGGATATTGGCACTAAAGGGGGTTAGATGTTGGGAAGTGGCTTGGGTCAGGCCTTAGGTGGAACTGAGCATAGAAATTTTGATTTGATAAATTAGTTGATAGGAAGAAATCCAAGTTGTCAGAGCTAAAGGCTGTCCTAATAGCCACAGTAATCAAGGGAAGAAGAATTTGATGTTCTTCCAGCACAAGCTAGAAGCACTCCAGGGAAGCTAGCTGTGTTTAAGCTACTATAATCCAGCTGGGTAATGATTGCAGTTTGCCAAGTCTCCATGGGTGCCAACCTGATATTACAAAGAGAGGACAAGAAAGGATCAGATAATAATGAGAAAGCAAAGGGGAAAACACAGAGAATTTATTGAAAGACAGTAACTGGAAAATTCAGATGATCAGGGTCAAGTGGAGATTCAGGAAAGAGACCTGGGCTTCCCTGTGGCATCCCAGATGTACCCACCTATCTGCGGCTGCCCACTTTGGCCCTTGACCTATTTCTTAGATTTAAAAAAAAAATAATACAAGGGCTTTAAAATAATATTAATTAGTGATAGCACTAAGAATTTTTTTTTTAAACAGTGAGGGTGTGGAAGCCCATACCTACTGGATTCCACAATTTTCAGACTCAGTGCTAAGTACGTTCACATCATTCACTAAAATAATGTTGATACACGCATGCAACATGTATCATCATGTCATTATTGCTGACAAAACCGAGGTTCAGAAAATTTAATGCATCAAAGATCACAGAGTAAGTGACAAAGCCTGAAATTGAATTTAAATCTTGGTTCCCAAGCACGGGCTTCTTTCATTATGCTGGACTGTCATTAGCTCTTTGTCCCTTTCCCACCCATTCCTTCTCTGCACATAGAAAGTACATGTTGTTGTTGTTGATGGGGCGCCTGGGTGGCGCAGTCGGTTAAGCGTCCGACTTCAGCCAGGTCACGATCTCACGGTCCGTGAGTTCGAGCCCCGCGTCAGGCTCTGGGCTGATGGCTCAGAGCCTAGAGCCTGTTTCCGATTCTGTGTCTCCCTTTCTCTCTGCCCCTCCCCCATTCATGCTCTGTCTCTCTCTGTCCCAAAAAAAATAAATAAAAGTTGAAAAAAAAAAAAAAAAAGAAAGTACATGTTGTTGAATATCAAAAACCAGCATTTAGCTATGAGGGAAATAATAGTTTCTTTCTACCTTGACCTGGTCAGACAAAACTAAAATGATGTCTTTGTTTATGAGATTCATGCTAATAGATTTTAATTAACCTGAATATTAAGTTAGCCTGTTACTGGCTAACTTATTGTTTTAAAAATTATTGTTAAATGGTTAAAGATACTTCTGTGGCTAAGGACTGCTTGTGAATACAAGATGCTTCTGCTTTCTCAAAATAACAGGTACAAGTAAACAAAGATGGCATGACTCAAAACAAGATAATCACATATATAACGTTAATCAAAACCAATGGCCCCCCCAGAAATTTTCCGGGTCATAATGTAACCATTGCTGCTTATTGCTGTAATGTCTAGCTTGAGAAGCTTGAGCAAAACACGTTGTAAGTTACTCTTTAATTTAGATATTCTATGAGTATTTAATATTATACATGCCTAGTAAAGTTATCAGATTAGAAATAATAGAAAGTTAAAAAGATAATAACTAAGGAATCTAGATGAGTATGTTGAAAGCAGCAGGGGACACCTGGGTGGCTCAGTCGGTTAAGCGTCCAGCTCTTGACTTCAGCTCAGGTCATGATCTCACTATTGGTGAGACGTAGTCCCATGTTGGGCTCTACGCTGACAGTGCAAAACCTGCTTGGGATTCTCTCTCTCCCTTTTCCTCTGCCCCTCCCCTCATGCTCTCTCTCAAAGTAAAAAAAGAAATAATAATAAACTTAAAAAAAAAAAGGAAAGCATTAGTGACACTAAGTGAGAAAATAGTTAAGTAGGAAAGAAAACACAGAAGTGGGGGGAAAACATGTCACAAGTGCGACTTTATTATTTTACCAGGTTCCTACATTGTTTTTGGAACACTGAAGTAATTATTGTAGCATTTGGATAGAATCAGTGGAAAGCTTGAAGATATGAGGGGCTATGTTCTGTCCGCATCCACATATTTTTTTCAAAACACGGAAATTCTTGCGGTGCCTTATAAATGCTGCCTTCCCTGAGACTGGGGTTGAACATCATAACTATCGAAGTGTTATCGCCTCTAATGTTTTACATCTGATCCTCGCTTTATAAATTTGAGTGCTACATTTAGCTGCATTGTTATATTAACCCTCTGAAAAAGGGCGGATCTTCAGAATGATGGAACTGTGAAAAATACATGTGGTCTACAACAATGTGGTGTAGTTTTCTGTCTGTTCCCTAAATTTAATTTGAGTTCTGCCACTCAGGATCAATTTCAAAACCGAGCTCATCACTAGTAAGCTGTGTGACCTCAAACGAGTTCCTTAACTTATATATGCCTCCCCATCCTTAAGTAAAATATGAAGCTCCTTGTTTTACGATTCACAGTGCTATTTGAAGATTTCAATCAATGCATTTTAAGGTTTTAGCACAATGCCTGCCACGTGGTAAGTACAATAGAAATGCGTGATCACGATGATCATTGCTACTGTTTTTAGTATTATTTCAGATTCTTCTCCAACTACAAGCATGTTGCTCCTGGAAGGAAACCACAGTACTGGAGCTACATTCACCCTCTTGGGCTTCTCAGAATATCCAGAACTGCAGATTCCCTTGTTCCTACTATTCCTGGCCGTCTACACCATCACTGTGGTGGGGAACCTGGGCATGATCATGATCATCAGGGTCAGTCCCCAACTCCACACCCCCATGTACTTTTTCCTGAGCCACTTGTCCTTTGTCGACTTCTGTTACTCCACTACAGTTACCCCCAAACTGTTGGAGAACTTGGTTGTGGAAGACAGAACCATCTCTTTCATAGGCTGCATAGTGCAATTCCTCTTGGCTTGTATATTTGCAGTGTCAGAAACGTTCATGTTGGCAGTGATGGCCTATGACCGCTTTGTGGCAGTTTGTAACCCTCTACTCTACAAAGCTGTCATGTCCCAAAAGCTGTGTGCATCGTTAGTGGCGGGGCCCTACACGTGGGGTGTAGTCTCTTCCCTGACACTCACCTATTTTCTCCTGACATTGTCCTTCTGTGGCTCTAACATCATAAATAATTTTGTCTGCGAGCACTCTGTCATTGTCTCTGTGTCCTGCTCTGACACCTACATCAGCCAAGTGCTTTGTTTTGCCATCGCCATGTTCAATGAAGTGAGCAGCCTGGTAATCATCCTCACTACTTATATTTTTATTTTTGTCACTGTCATAAAAATGCCTTCTGCTGGTGGGCGCCAAAAAGCCTTCTCCACTTGTGCCTCCCACCTGACTGCCATCACCATCTTCCATGGGACCGTCCTGTTCCTTTACTGTGTACCCAACTCCAAAAACTCATGGCTCATAATCAAAGTAGTTTCTTTATTTTATACCGTGGTGATCCCCATGCTGAACCCTCTAATCTATAGCCTCAGAAACAAAGATGTGAAGGAGAGTGTCAGGAAATTAATTAATCACTCAATGCAATTTTGTCAAAGGTGTGGATTTTCAAAAGAGATTTGATTTATTATATGGAGAATTACTCAATGCTTCTAGTAGAGATGACAGTTCAAAGTATTTAGTCAATTCACCACATTTTGAAACCTACTGTTGTAATAAACCAGTTATTTGATCATTGATTTCTGGTCACTTCAATGTGTTGTAAGAGAACTATGAGCAACAGGTGAAGAAACATAGTGTTGTGGGTTGAATAGTGCCCCCCAAATATCCAATTCCATCCAGAAGCTCAGAATATGACCTTATTTGAAAACAGGATCTTTACAGATGTAATAAAGGTGAAGATTGAGATGAGATCGCCCTGGATGAGGGTGGGCCTTAAATCCAATGAGTGTGTCCTTATAAGAGACAGAAAAAGAACACACAGAGAGGTCTTTGTGAAGATTAGTGCTCTGCTGATACTGGGTAGGGGGCTCTAGGAGGATGCAAAGAAGGCTTCTCCCCTAGCATCTTCAGAGGAAGCATGACCCTGCCAGCACCTTGATTTCAGGCTACTAGTCTTGAGAACTATGAGGCAATGCATTGCCCTGGTTTAAGCCACCACGTTTGTGATAACTTACTGCAGCATCTCTAAGAGACTTATCTAACAGTAAACAGCAGACCATAAAATCCAAAATCCGTAAATCCATTGGATTACCATGCTGGCATGATAAATCATTTCTCAATTCCATTTAAACATTGAGAATGTTAGGTGATGAGATGTTTGTTTATTTGTTGCTTGGTTGGTTGGTGGTTGGTTTTTTTGGTGGTGATGGGGGCGGGGTTTCCCGGGATCCTGAGCTGATGGCCAAGAAAGAATTCTTGAAGACGTCTTTGGTGCAAAAAGGTTGTTTTATTAAAGCACGGGGACAGAACCCGTGGGCAGGAAGAGCTGCCCCAGGACCACAAGGAGAGACTAGTTATATACTATGGAGTTGGGAAGAGGTGAAGTCCAAGGGAAGTTTCCAGTGAGATTTTCAGATGCCAAAGAAGATTCCCAGGATAGCGGAGGCCTAGCTATTGTCCTGCTAAGGTTGTTTTCCCCTCTAGCAAAGCATTAGCATTAAGACAGTAGGCAGTTCCCTGAGGAACATTTTACTCTGGCTGCAAGTATTTGTCAATGGGCTGCAGGTTATAAAGAAATTTAGTTCCTTTGCCAGTTCCTTCTGCCTTTGTTTCATGCATCATTAGGGTCATGGAGGAATTCTACAAAGTGGTAGCTAATTAGGAATGTAAATATGGAAGAATTAGTAATAAGCAGAGAGGCATTGTTTCTAAGACCTGGCCAAGTTCTTTGTTCCTTCTTCCAAGGGCTTTTTGTACTTTTATTATAGTATTGGAAGTGATGTGAAACATGACTGAGTATCAAGTTAAAAGTATTTTACATGAGGGGCGCCTGGGTGGCTCAGTCGGTTAAGCGTCCAACTTCAGTTTATGTCACGATCTCGCGGTCCGTGAGTTCAAGCCCCGCTCGGGCTCTGGGCTGACGGCTCAGAGCCTGGAGCCTGCTTCGGATTCTGTGTCTTTCTCTCTCCCTGCCCCTCCCCCCACTCTTGCGCGCGTGCGCGCGCTCTCTCTCGCTCTCTCTCTGTCTTTTTCTGTCTCTCTCTCTCAAAAATAAATAAACATTAAAGAAGATTTTTTTTCAAAAAGACATCACATATGTTTAAGTTTAAAATTTTTAATTTAGATACTAAAAAAGAAAAAAAGACAATAAATCATTGGCTACTATTGAAGGTTGCTGGGGTGTCAAGGCATTGCTCTGAAAACTGATAAATAAGGGAAATAAATATTTATTTTGTCTTTCTATTATGAGTTGCATTTCAGGGTTACCTAACAGTTTGTGAGGGGAAATTCAGGGAGAGTAAAAGCAGAAAAGAGGATGGAATTAGAAAATCGCGATTTCAGAACTCCTAATGTTAAAACATGCACCAAGGCAATGGTTTCAAGAAATGTTAAAATCATTATGCAAAATGTTGGTGGGGAATGCTAAAATGAGGTGATCTAGCTGACAGGACCTGCATCCACAGATGGGACCGAGGATCCCTAGAAGACGATCAGTTAACAGGTGCTTTTGTGATCCAATGCCACGGGAGGAGTCAGAACCACGTCTGAACAATGCTTGCGGAAGGGAAGCTAAAAGAATGAATCGGAACTAATAAAGCTTCTTGAGGTGTCAGTTTATAAAACCCAGGGCAGGAACAAGCCAAGTGACACCAATTAAAGCAGTAAGCCCAATGCAGAGAATGCAGCCTTCTGCAAAGGGTCCAAGTCTTCCGCAAAATTACCTGAACGCACATACCGGTCCACATGTGTGTGCATGCCCAAGCGCCCCGCCCCCAGGGAACTGTTACATGATACATTGAGCATTTTCATAATAAAGGAAACTGAGTTATAACAACAGAATATGTGTAGAATTTTGTAAGGATATATTTTTTGTTAGGTGAAATTTTGACGAGGGTATTTACTCAAATGTTCATTTTACCAACTATCACACTTTTCATAAGTTCCTATTAATGACTCAGTTGTCTTAGCAAGTGGATTGATAGAGAAATATAATATTCTATAAATATTATTATATTGTAGAGGACTCAAATTAATAAGACTGGAAGTCAGGGACTCCCTGTCCATTAAATGTTCTGGCCCTTCAGGACAAAGACCAAGCCACATTAGTCGCGTTTTCCAGGCTGCACACAGAACCCTTGGCCAAGAAATACATTTGGGACGGAAAAAAACAATCAGCATGGCTAGCAGTTCTTGTGGATCTTGTTTTGAGGCTTCTAACATTGGCTCAAGGGCTTTTTGTTTCCTTGAATATTTTCAAAAGAAAAAAACATTAACTTTTAAAATAAGTTTTTATGGGGCGCCTGGGTGGCGCAGTCGGTTAAGCGTCCGACTTCAGCCAGGTCACGATCTCGCGATCCGTGGGTTCGAGCCCCGCGTCGGGCTCTGGGCTGATGGCTCAGAGCCTGGAGCCTGTTTCCGATTCTGTGTCTCCCTCTCTCTCTGCCCCTCCCCCGTTCATGCTCTGTCTCTCTCTCTGTCCCAAAAATAAATAAACGTTGAAAAAAAAAATTAAAATAAGTTTTTCTAATTTTATTTTGAGAGAGACAGAAAGAGGGCAAGTGGTCAAGGGCAGAGAGAGGGGAGAGAGAGAAAATCCCAGGCAGGCTCTGTGCTGCCAGCACGGAGCCTTATGTGGGGCTCAAAGCCACGAGATCATTATCTGAGCAGAAACCAAAGTCGGACGCTTAACTGACTGAGCCACCCAGGCGCCCCGCCATTAAACTTTTAAAAATTACATCGATAAGCCTTTTTTATTCTTAAGCTATATCATCTCAGATTATTTCTGCAGAGCGGAAATTATTCAATGATAATTTCTTGATGAAAATGTACTATAAAAGTATTCCACTAATGGCATCCCATATTTTGTTATTGTTCCAATACCCACTTAGTAGCATAAATAGAGCTTTAAAGAACACCCATTGATATACCAAGGTAGGCTTCCTTCTTTTCCTTTCTGCCATGAATAATGTCACTTGGAAATATCCAAGTTATAATTTTGCAAGCAGATTTAGAAAGCACAAAACATCACGACGAACTGATTAATTATTGGGATGCGTGAAAACACAGTGTGTATTTTTTTTTAAGTTTTTACTTAAATTCCAATTAGTTAACATACAATGTAATATTAGTTTCAGGTATAGAATTCAGTGATTCATCACTTACATACAACACCTAGTGTTCATCACAAGTGCCCTGCTTAGTACCCATCACCCATTTCACCCATCCCCCCCACCCACCCCCGCTCCAGCAGCCCTCAGTTCCTTTCTATAGTTAAGAGCTTGTTTTCCTGGTTTGCCTCTCTTCCCCCCCCCCCCCCCCCCACTGTTGGTGGGAAAGCAAACTGGTGCAGTCACTCTGGAAACAGTATGGACGCTCCTCAATAAGTTAAAACCAGAACTACCCAATGACCCAGCAATTGCGCTGTTAGATATCTATCCAAAGGACACAAAAATACTGATTTGAAGGAATACACATACTCTGATGTTTACAATAGCATTATCTAAAAGAGCCAAACCATGGAAATCACCCAAATGTCCATAGATTGATGACTGGATAAAGAGGAGTATATATGTCTAGACATATATCATAGACATAGACACTCACACAATGGAATCTTGCTCTGCCATAAAAAAGAACACAATCTTGCCATTTGCTGAGTATGCATTTGAAAATAAGTAGTATTTGCTGTTTCCTTTGCCCCAAACTCCACACTCTTCCTCCCAATCTTTGTACGTCTTCCTCTCTCACTTCATCATGGTACAGGCTCAAATAGTACTTCACTGTGGTCTTGTCTGGCCTCCTTATTTAAAATGGGGCGCCTGGGTGGCTCAGTTAAGCTTCTGACTTTGGCTCAAGTCATAATCTCATGGTTCATGAGTTTGAGCCCCGCATAGGGCCGGCTCTGTGCTGACAGCTCAGAACCTGGAGCCTGCTTCGGATTCTGTGTCTCCCTCTCTTTCTGCCCCTCCCTTCCTCGCACCATGTGTCTCACTCTCTCAAAAATAAGTAAACATTAAATAATTTTTAAAAAATAATATCTTCAATTGTATACTTATAGCATTTATAATTACTAAAAAATGATCACATATTTATTTGTACTCCCCATTAAATAGAAATTTGTTGACAAAGGGACATTCTTTCTCTTCTTCCCCAATATCTAAGATAGTACCCAGCTCATTATAAACTTATAATAAATAATTACTTACCCTCATCAGGTACCCAACCACTTTTCCCTGGTTCCTGTAGCAAAACACAAAATTCACAGAACAGTCCCTGCTTTGATTCTGAGCATGTACAACCTTCAGTCTTTATTCATTTGTATTGCTTGTTACTACAGAGAAATTATACATCTTTTGAAAGAAAAGTTTTAATGTGATCCACTTCCTTATTATTCTTATATCAACAGTGTAGCCTTGCATTTAATGGATATGTAAAAAACGTTTGCCAAATGGATCAACGCGATAAAACTTTAGCAAAACTACCTGTAAATTTTTCTAAAGGAGAATACTTGAGATATTTTCCATTTGCCGGTAATTTCACAATGCTGCTGCTGATGTTGAAAATGTCAAGATTTTGATATAATAAACCTGATAAAGACAGGAAGTTGAGAGGAGTGCAAATTTCTTTTGGTCTGTTTGTATTCTGTTTTGTTGTGACTGCAGTTTCAAGAACCACTTCTAAAACATCCTTATCATCCTTTGTGAACTGTCTCCTCTCTGCACTGAAATTCCTCATAGTTCTGGTAGTTTGGCTCTCTTCCCAGTTCCCTTGGAAGGCCGTATTTACTGTTCGATGAAGACTCATGGTGCACTGACTTTATGCTACTCATTCATCTAGGAGCTTGGGATATATTAGTGAACAAAGCAATGAATGATCTCTGCTTTCCTGGAACTTTTATCTTAGCAGAAGAAAACAAGCAATGTACAAATAAAGAAATAAGTAAGGATTAAACTATATATTTGAGGGGCTCCTGGAAGTCTCAGTTGGTAAGCGTCCAACTCTTGACTTTGGCTCAGCTCATGATCTCAAGATTCATGAGCTCAAGCCCTGCCTGGGACTCTGGGCTGATGGTGTAGAGCCTGCTTGGGTTTCTCCCTCTCTCTCTCTCTCTCTCTCTCTCTCTCTGCCCCTCCCCCTACTCACACTCACGTGCACACTCTCTCTCTCAAAATAAATAAATAAAGTAAATATATTTGAAACATGTGAAGTACTTTAAACACTATATTTGGTAGTAGAGTAGCTCCAGTGGTAAAACAGTATGTTTTGGAGGGTATCACTGAAAAGCTGCATTTGAACAAAAACTTAAGGGAAAGCATTTCAGTGTGCAGGAAACATGAGGAGAAAAGACCATAAAGAAAGAGTCAGTAATATTTTTTGGAAAACAAAAAGCAATACACAAAATCAAAGAGGTCAGACTAGATAGAAGAAGCAGAGGAGGTTAAGAGTAATAGAATAGGACAAGGTTTCAAAGGGACTATTTTCCCAACTTGATATTTAACTTTTTAAATATTTATGCTTTAACTCTCAGTGAATCATGATGACCTAAAGGAGGGATCTTCACCCTTCTCCAACAGGGTCAGAGTGGATGGCAGGGAGGAAGACAGTTACGCCTGCTATATGGTAGCCACTCAATATTTGATAAGGATGGTTTTTATAATTCCATAACTTTTATAATGGTTGTAGGTATATATGGGACTAATCAGGGGTTGGAGAAGTGATTTTAAAATAGAACATTTTGGGGGCACCTGGATGGCTCAGTTGGCTAAATGTCTGACTCTTGGTTTTGGCACAGGTCATGATTTCATGGTTCATGAGTTCAAGCCCCACACTGGGCTCTGTGCTGACAGTGTGGAGCCTGCTTGGTATTCTCTCTCTGTCTCTGCCCCTCCCACACTCTCTCTCTCCTTTTCTTCCAGACTAAATTAATAAAATCTAAAATACATTTATATAAATTTTTGTATAAAATTTTCCTAATGCTGCTCCAGGGTTTCAAGCATTACATCAGAGAAAAATGATTAATTTTAATTGTTTATTTCATGACCTCAAGGGAATGGGGCAAGACATAATCTCTTGGGTTCATGTCCCAAAGGTTGTACTATAGATATAAGAATATATCCATCAGTCCCAACCAAGAGTGGCCTTACCTTTGCCATTAGCAGGTTTGTTTTCAGATTCTAGAGACCGATTGATATTAGTTTCAATGTAGGGTATCTGGGAAGCAGCACGGTAGGGGAAAGTTAGACAGTTCTTGAGAATTATTTAGTCACTGCAGAAGTAACATATCTGGAACACACAAGGAAGAGAAAGTGCATTTATGCTACACGGTTTTGTCTTAGAAGGCCTGGCTCAGATGAACAAGGGCTACCCTGGGTGGGAGGATAGAAGAGGTTCGAGAACTTCAGGAATGTGCATTGTTCTGTTTCTGTAAGTTATGGGAGAAATAGTCAAGGTAAGATAGAGAAGATTTAAGTAAAATGAAACTAGCAGAGATTGAATAGACTCTCTAGTGAAAAAAATTAAAAGGGACCAGCTTTAATTAAGATGATAAAGCAGAAAAAAATTAGAGAAAAATTAGAACAAAATAGGGAAAACAAAGGTAAGAAGATTTCAGCTGTTATATTTCTTGGACTCAATGGTAGAGAAAGATTTTACCAACAATTTAATAATAGTATTTGGGATGCAAGAATCATCATGTTGAATATAACATTCATTTAAAATAAAACCTGAAAAGCCTTAGTAAGTTAAATATTATATTAAGCAAGAAGTGTGATAATGGGAACATCTAGCTTCATGATGGATGTCTTTTGAGGTTGTCTTTAATACTCAGATGTATGACTATAGGGACAGAGAGGTCCTTTAAGCTCTCAGTCTTGAATATAATCTGATATCTTTATTGATGGGCCATCTGAAACTATTTCTTGGGTTGTGGGACCAAAGATAACCTTACCATTGAGAGGATTAAGAGTTTTCTGCTATGGTAAGATCTTAGAGGTGTTGGGCACCAACTGGAGAAGTACAATGATACCTTTGTATTACTATTTTCTTCTAAAATGCCTTCATAGTGTATTACTACCTCGAGTGTTTAAAAAATCCTTCTCTTCACAGATACTATATGGACAGAATGAATATCCTGCATGTCTTGAAGGGAGAGGAGAGGTGAGAAAAGAGAGAGAAAGAGAGAGATTCCTAGGCAAGGAAAGTTTCTAAGTCACTTATTACTACTTTAGTTATTTCTGGGAGAGAAAATTTCCCTAATTCTTGTTCTTATTTCATCATGATGCTGATTTCTAGTGCAGCTCTTTGGTCTGTACATTGTCAGTAGACTATTTCCTATAGGTCCAGAGACTCTGGATTGTCACAAATTACAAGTATGATCATCAATAAAAGAAATATCTTGGTATCTAGACCTAGAACAGGGGTCAGAGTCTGGTGTGGAGGAATGGACATATGGTTGGGATTCTGATCAAGGCTCTAGTCGCAGGTATGTAGATTGGTCATTATTGGCATGTCATTGGGAAAGTCAAGGTGTCTCCAGAAGTTTTGTCACCTCTAGAACAAGGAAGTAGACATGATTATCTTTAGCATCTAATCTAATTATTTATCAAGTAATGAGGTCAGATTGACAATTTGGAGCCCATTAGTTGAGGAGAATACTCTGAAAAAATGAATTAAGGTTTATTTTGATATCAGATTCACTGAGTCAGAAAGAAAAAGATTAATGTGTTGTATGAAATGAATAATAAAGCCAAAAATATAAAATGTTAAAGGTGTTTATGTTTAATGTCACAGTGTAAACCTGTGATGTAAAAATTAATTTATTTGGAAATTTCTCATGTTTGTACTGCTTATAGGGCTGACATAATCAGTCATTATATTATATTAGGTGTATCTTTTTTTTTTTTTTTTTAATTTTTTTTTTTCAACGTTTATTTATTTTTGGGACAGAGAGAGACAGAGCATGAACGGGGGAGGGGCAGAGAGAGAGGGAGACACAGAATCGGAAACAGGCTCCAGGCTCTGAGCCATCAGCCCAGAGCCTGACGCGGGGCTCGAACTCACGGACCGCGAGATCGTGACCTGGCTGAAGTCGGACGCTTAACCGACTGCGCCACCCAGGCGCCCCATTAGGTGTATCTTTTATGCACTTATAATGTGCAAGGAGGACTGAAAGGGTTATGCTAATATTTGATTTAAAATAACCATAAATCCCTTTATCTCATACTTTTATATGTAAATATTAAAATTACAGTTAATAATTTAAACAACTTTTAAAGATTTTATTTTTATGTAATCTCTACACCCAACATGGGGTTCGAGCTTACAATGCCAAGACCAAGAGTCACATGCTCTACTGGCTGAGTCAGTCAGGCATCCCGAGAACTTAAAAATTTTTAATTCAGTAATTGTATTGCTTTTAAACTTAACGAACATTTCAAAAATGACTTTGTATTTTCAAATATTAGACATTTAGCATATCTTACATAAAAATACATAGAGAAATTATGAAAAGATATTTTGCTTCATCTTCCAGTCTTGGTAAGGGGTAGTTAGGAAGCTTCTTAGATGCTCACTCCCTTACTATTTTTATTTTCAGGACCGATTCAGACTCTGACAAACAGAAACCATCATGTTACTTTCAGAAAGAAATAAAACTGGGGCTGTGTTCACTCTCTTGGGCTTCTCAGATTACCCAGAACTGCAAGTCCCTCTCTTCTTGATTTTTTTGGCCATCTACAGTGTCACTGTTGTAGGAAATATTGGGATGATAGTTATAATCAAGATTAGCTCCAAACTGCACACCCCCATGTACTTTTTCCTCAGCCACCTCTCATTTGTGGATTTCTGCTCTTCCTCCACCATTGTTCCCAAGACCCTGGCAAACCTAGTTGTAGAAGACAGGACCATTTCATTTCCAGGATGTATAGTACAATATTTTTTCTTTTGTACCTTTGTGGTAGCTGAATCCTTTTTATTGGCTGTGATGGCCTATGACCGCTTTGTGGCCATCTGCAACCCTCTGCTCTACACTGCGGCCATGTCCCAGAAACTCTGTGCCATGCTGGTGGTCGGATCATACGCATGGGGAGTAGCATGTTCCCTGATACTCACATGTTCTGCTATCAGGTTATCTTTCCAGGGTTTCAACACAATCAATCACTTCTTCTGTGAGTTCTCTGCATTGCTGTCCCTGTCTTGCTCTGATATTTACATCAATCAGTTGCTGCTTTTCATTTTTGCCATCTTCAGCGTGGTCAGCACACTGCTTATCATTCTCATGTCTTATGTGTTTATCCTTGTCACCATCCTCAAGATGCGTTCAGCCAGTGGTCGTCGCAAAGCCTTCTCCACCTGTGCCTCCCACCTGACAGCCATCACCATCTTCTATGGGACCATTGTCTTCCTCTACTGTGTTCCTAACTCCAAAAACTCGAGGAACACAGTGAAAGTGGCGTCTGTGTTTTACACAGTGGTGATCCCTATGCTGAATCCCTTGATCTACAGTCTGAGAAATAAGGACGTCAAGGATACAGTCAGCAAGATAACTAAAGTCTTTTCTTTTTGAGCATATTATTGCAGTATATTGTCCTTGAAATGTAAATCAAGTGGGCTCATAATTGTTGATTGTAAGATACATTTAAATATAATGAAGAGTTGATGTACAATGGATTGGATGTGGATTTTGATCCAAGAGACTTACCTTGATGTTATCTTTTGCTCACTGGAAAAAAAAATCCGAAGCCCTTCTGACCTTTGGTTTTTAATCCAAAAAATTGAGGTAATATAAACTAGCTCCTAATCTGATTGTGAAGACTAAAACTTAATTTAGGTATCATGTGGAATACCTTGTATAATCTCAGTAAACATTAATTTTATTCCCCTTTGTTATAACATACCTCAAGTAGACTAGGCCTCAATAAACACATAAATATACCTCCAAAAGTACAACTGGCAATTAAAATAAAACATAGTCTTCATCTCCAAGGAATGCACAGTCCAGTGTCGACAGTAAGACAGTGAAGAAAGTGGCCACTGTATAAGGTGGGAAATAAAAAGTATCATAGAGTTTTTGAAAGGAAGAAAAGTTCAAGTCCATTTAGGGACTTTAGAGTAATGACTGCAAAAAATAGGTATCACCTGAACTTGGCTTTGGATAACAAATTGCACAGTTTCAGGAGACAACAGGTATGAGTTTCATTCAGAAGAGCAAAGCATCACAAAATCATGAGGTCAGAATGTAATACTGAATCAGTAATCTAAAAAATATTTTATTGAGTGATTACTATATAACATGTGTGTGTGTGTGTGTGTGTGTGTGTGTGTGTGTGTGTGTTGTGTGTGTTGTATTGTGTGTCTAGGTTACTTGGCATGAGTGGGAATTTAATAAGACATTGTCTATATCCTGAATGTGTTTCAAAGGAGCTCCATTGTGGCAGTGTGATAAGTTATGATGGCATCTGTCAAAGGCTTTTAAAGATGTTAGACTGGATTTCAGTAAATCTCTTTAATTTTTTAAATTTTTTTGAGAAAGAGAGTTAGATAGAGGAAATGAGTGGGAGAGAGGGGTAGAGAGAGACAGAGACAGAGAATCTTAAGCAATCTCCATGCTCATCATAGAGCCTGATGTGGGGTCAATCCTACAACCCTTGGATCATGACCTGAGCTGAAATCAAGATCAGCATGGCTCACCCAGCTGAGCTACCCAAGTGCCCCTGGATTTCAGAAAATCTTATGCAAAGAATAAGCATAATGAGTGTCTGCCCAACCTGTGTTTCATAGTAACATTCTGCCTATGAAGACATCACAAACATTATCAATCCTTTATCATTTTTTTTTTTCTGAACATGAACATAATCTCTGAATCCTTCTCAACTGAACTCCCACCTTAAGAAAAAGTGCTCAGGGTCTCCTGGTGGCTCAGTCGGTTAAGCTCCTGACTTTGTCTCAGGTCCTGATCTCAGGGTTCATGAGTTGGAGCCCTTACATCAGGCTCTCTGGTCTCAGTGTGGAGCCCACTTTGAATCCTCTGTCCCCCTGTCTCTCTCTTCCCCTCCCTGGCATGCTTTCTCTCTCTGTCTCTCAAAAATAAAATAAACATTAAAAAACTGCTCAAAACCAATTGCTTCCATAACTATTCAAAAATAAAATAAAGTCAGATAGTGATTAGCACCAAGTCCTATTTATTTTATCTGGCAAATTCAACATACTAAGCCTCTGTAATATTAATAAGTCATGTTGCTTGAATGCCTTATACCTGCTTCTCTTTCTCTTTACTCAATAAGGACAGTTAAAATTGCAAACAAGTTATTAATATAATGAAAAGTAATACATTTCTGCTGTTCTAGTAAAGGAGAACTATTTTATATGGGCTCAGGAAAGTTACTTAAAATGTGCATATTATTTTGAACTTATGATCATTATTAAAATGTTCTATTTATATACATCATAAAATAAGGAATCACTTAAATAACCATTTTCATGGAAAGATACAATCTAAGAAACAGTGTTTTAGAAATGGATGTCTGAGGAGGGAATGCATTTCTCTTCTATTGACTTCGGTTTCTCTGCATATCCACAAATTTATCTTTCACTTTCCTTTGGTCCTTTTTTTTTTCAAGACACTCAATACATTTTAGTGAGCCTTTTAGTGTACAACATGAGGTGAAAGGATAGTCAGTCCTCTTTAACCAATATTTTACACAGCTGTAGGAAAATATTTCAAACTTTAGGGAATTATAACGGATTACATATATTACAGGTTGGGAAGCATTCTTCAATTTTCCAGTTGAGTCTTCCTTTCCAATAGTATCCAGCTCTAATTAGTTACATACATTTCTTCAAGGCCATGTTTTATTGTTGCTGATGTCTTCATACCTGAAACTTTGCTATTTCAGTCAATATCCACGAATTCCGCTTCAAAAATGCGTTTTGCATTGGGTGGAATTTTGGCACCTTTCTTTCCATAAGCCCATTCTGGATCAATCTCTAGTTAAGCCTTTTCTCCTTTACTCACTTATACACTTATACAATAAATTAACTCATTATTCATAAATTAATACAATTTACGTGCACTTATACAATCCTAATTTTCCTCAAAATTTAGGAAATTATTTACATTGAATTATTTTTGAAATATTTATATTGAATTAGGAATTCTTTACTTTGAATCAAAAAAGGGTAATTCCTCTTTAGAGAGACTCTTATTTTACTTCTGTTCTGCTTGGACAAAGGACGATCATTTTGGGGTAAAAGTAACACCAACCATTTCGCTCTTACTCTGAGGAAACCAAAGCTCGTAACACGTAAGTGACCCGGCCAAAGTTGTAAAAGCAATTGTTGACAGAAACGAAAGCAATCGGTTAAGACTCCAGACATACCTTCTACGAAACTCTAGCGGACAATCTTGTGTTTTCTTTCATTTCAAGTTGCCACATTTCAGACTCTTTATGATAGATTCTGTTGCTTCTATATAGAACATGACATATTAGCCTCTGAAATTTTTGGTTGTGTGCCTCTCAATTCTGAAAATAATTTAATATTGAATATAAAATATTGCATCATAATTTTAAATAGCAGCAAAAAGTGTGATTTCTCTTACATAATATAATTCACTTAAAATACATAAATAAGGGGGCACCTGGGTGGCTCAGTGAATTAAGCATCCGATCTTGGCTCAGGTCATGATCTCACCGTTCATGAGTTCAAGCCCGGTGTCGGGCTCTGTGCTGACAGCTCTGAGCCTGGAGCCTGCTTCACGTTCTGTGTTTCCCTCTCTCTCTGCCCCTCCCCCACTCACATTCCATCTCTCTCTCTGTCTCAAAGAATAAATACACATTAATTTTTTTTACTCTTAAAAAAAGATAAAATGTGTTAATAGTTGTATTCAGAACAGTAACTGGGTCATAGAAAGTGGTCACTGTGAGCATTGGTTACTCTTCTTAGCAAAGGTGGTTTGTTATTCGCACCTATTTCTGGTATTTGACAGAAGTCCGGTTTGACTTCAGCCCCGTGCCTTCCATATTCCGGATATAACACAGGCAAAGTTGATAAGACATACTCATCTATTTCATAACGACGGTCTGATCTCTGGTTCACAGAGCAATGGTGGATGCAGCATAAAGTGCTCTACAATGTATCATGGACTCTGGGAGGAAACTTGTTGGGTTATAATAACAGGTGCCAAGCTGTTTATAGATTTTCCTCCTGTTTATATCTCACGGAAGGTGTTGGAGTTTCGGGATAGTAGTGTTCTCTTGACATCTCATTGATACATCAGAGAGATCAATAGTTGTTTTGGGAAGCTTAGGGAACATGAGTCCCAGAGATACACACACACAAAACCATAAAGCATTTCCATGGTAACATCTCCAGAACCAGGGGAACCACACTTCTCCCACAGGTACTTGGACTACACTCTGTTTTCTTGGGGATGGGCATAAGTGATATTTTCCGGGAGCTGAATGCTTTTTCTCTATTTGTTCCTCATGAGTGTAATTTACTATGGCCATTTCTATGAAAACGAGGAACCGTAGAGGAGGACAGTAGTATCAAACATATTTTTAAAAGTCTGCATTAAAGTCCGCATTTCACTCTTTCTTGATTAGAGAGTGTTTTAAGAAATGCCGTGCTTCAATCGCTTCTTTATGAAAACGTTTCTCCTGTGTGTCCTGAGACACAGTCTCAAAGGGGAACGTTAACTGTTTAATCTGCAGGACCAACAACCTTGTAACAGCTACTAGTGTAAGAGGGAAAAGGGTGGGAAGCAAATCGGGGAGAATGCATGGTCTCTCCTCGCCTTCCTCCTCTCGCACACTGACCCCATCCATGGAACCTGGAAAAGACCACGTGGAGGTTCCCCTGACAGTGAGCCTGGAGCCTGGAGTCTCTCTGATGCTGAGAGCTGCAGGAAGGGGCCCTCAGGACTGTTCCTGGAGAGACACAGACTTGGGGACCACCTGTGAGGCAGAGAGGAGAGGAATTACTTTGATCCTGTGCACAAAATGAGAAATGTCTTTCCATAGCAGGTTTCTCATCCTTGGTACTATTGACCTTCTGGGTCAGATGATATTTGGGTGTTTGCGTGTGCTCTTGGTATGTGTGTGGGGGGTGGCGGGGGTGGGGCAGCCATGTGCAGCATACACTGTTCAGCAAAATCCCTGGTCTCTACCCACTAGATGTCACTAGCACCCCTTCCTATTGGGAGAACCCAAAACGTCTTGGGACAGAGCCACAGGTCCCAGAGGCATCAAAATATCTCCTGCTGCAGAACCACTTCTCTATAAAGAGTCAACAGCCTGATTTTTCACCTTCAGACTTGAAAACAGGCAAGGTTTTCAACATTGTGTACTATGTTGGGCTCAGAAAAAGACACCTCACTTTTACTGACCATTGAAGAGAGAGAACCATGTTATCAGAATAACTATTTGTTTTCAGACTGGGATTTCTCAACGCGCATATCTTTTACCTTTTTGAAATCATTTGACCAAAGGGGGACATACCTAGTGGCTTGAATCTTAGTGAAGACCGTGTTTCCTCCAGGAATAATCCACTGGGGACTCCACGTCATAAAGCAGGTTCTAATTTCTTTTCAAATGATTAGAAGAAAATATTTATTGTCATGGGTTTTGTAAGGGTTAAATAGGCAAAGCAAATTATGTATGCATATACAATATTTTACATGTACACTCTGGCTTAGTGTTATTTAACTTACCGTTTTATCATAATGATTTTTCAGGCCATTAAAGGGCCTTCAAAAACATCCTGTAAATAGTTGCATAGATTTCCATAATATATATGTACCCTAGCTTTCACCATTTCCCTCTTGTTTTTCAAATCTTTTTAATATTTATCTATTTTTGAGACAGCATGTGTGAGCAGGGAAGGGGTAGAGAGAAGGAGACAGAGGATGCAAAGCAGACCCTGCACTGAAGACAGACAAGCAGATGCTGGGCTACAACTCACAAACTGTGAGATCATAACCTGAGCCGAAGTCAAACACTTAACCGACTGAGCCACCCACGTGCCCCTGACCATTTCCCTCTTGCTGGACATATTATTGCTGAAATTTACTCTCATAAATAATGCTACAATGCAGCAGGAAGACTTTTGGTAATACTTCCCTATGTACATCTTTGATTCGTTCTTCAAATAGATTTAAAACTGAATTTATTTGTCTAATAGGTTAAGGCTTCAGAGTCAGAGTTGCAGGAAGTTTGAGACCAAGTACAAACTCCCTGAACAAAAAAAGATAAGAAAGACCATGATTAGGAGAATCACTATGTTACTTTATAGAAAAAAAAATCTAGTGTGGAGGATAAAAGCTACTTCCCCATCAAAAACATATGGATAAAAAATGAACACTTGTGTGTTAACAGTCTTCAACTGACATGCTTCTCATCATTTCAGTGGAAAACAGGGAAGGACGTGGTGTATTTCAAAACATTATTTTCTGAGATCTCACTAGATTCAGTACTCATTAAACAGTCTGCCAGGAAAAAGGGATGTGAGTTTCATAACACAATGTGGCTAATTATGTCTGAGGTCTTTCTAGTGATTCAGTGCTAAGCTGTAAATTGTGTAGGACTCCACGGTGTAGGACATACACCGTGATGGATGTGGATGTTTTTGTGTGATCTGTGAATCAACGTGTGACCTTACGCATCTTTCCACAATGCCTGCACTTTTCCTAAACTTCACAAAAGCCATGTCCTAATTCTTTGCGGAAAAACTTATCTTACGCGTTTTCATGTCTCTTTTTTAAGAGACTGCCAAAAAATGAATCTGAGATCATACAGTGGAGGATAACTATAAATATTTTTCTCCAACCTCAATCAAATGGGAACATGGGCAAGGGAAACTGCTCCGGTGTGACCGAGTTCATTCTCCTCGGATTCGCAGAAGCCCCTGAGTTGAGAGTCGTCCTCTTCTCTGTGTTCCTTCTCATCTATGGAGTCACGGTGCTGGGCAACCTGGGCATGATGGCAGTGATTCAGGTCAGCTGTCACCTTCACACTCCCATGTACTTTTTCCTCAGCCACTTGTCCTTTGTGGATTTTTGCTACTCCACCGTCATCGTGCCAAAGATGCTAACTAGTACCTTAAACGAGGACAAAGCCATTTCTTTCCTGGGGTGCACCGTGCAATTCTACTTGTTTTGTACATGTGTGGTAAGTGAGGTCTTCCTGTTGGCGGTCATGGCCTATGACCGCTTCGTGGCCATCTGCAACCCACTGTTGTACACGGTCACCATGTCCCGGAATCTCTGTGTGGAGCTGGTGTCTTGTTGCTACCTGTGTGGGATGGTGTGTTCTCTGATCCACTTGTGTTTAGCTCTGGAGATCCCATCCTACACATCAAATGTGATTGACCACTTCTTCTGCGATCTGCCCCCTCTCTTGTCCCTTGCTTGCTCTGATGTCACTATGAATGAACTCATGGTGTTCATTGTGGCCACCTTCAATGAGATCACCACCATCGCGATCATCCTCACCTCCTACTTGCTAATTCTCATCACCATCCTGAGGATGCACTCTGCCGAGGGAAGGCGCAAAGCCTTTTCCACCTGTGCCTCCCACCTCACCGCCATCCTTGTCTTCCACGGAACAATCCTTTTCACTTACTGCCGGCCCAGTTCTGGCAACAGCGTGGATACTGACAAGGTGGCCACGGTGTTCTACACTGTAGTGATTCCCATGCTCAACCCCCTCATCTATAGCCTGAGGAACAAGGATGTGAAAGAAGCGCTCAGAAAAATGGTGAGCTCCAAAATATTTTCCTAGAAAATATTTTCTTTGCGAGACTCAAGTTCCCAAAGGGCAGGCTGGTTGAGCGGTGAATGGGTGGTTGTAGTGTTTGAGTGGAGGGTAGAGCCAGGGGGTAGGTAGTTAAGAGCGATTCTTTTTGATTCACTTACCTTTATGAATCTTCCATTTGCCTCAAAGTTAGGACTGAGTATATTTCAAATTTTAAGCCTACTTCTTTTCTTTTCTTCAATCTATAATTTTTGAAATGGATAGGAGTAATGGATTTTTAAGACATGTTTGGTTTGCTCTATAACCTTCATAAGCTTAATGAAGAACTCTTGAGAATCATGCTCTCTTTCAGTATCTATGATGGAAAATTCATTCCTTTTCAAAATTGAATTCCTGCTATTTTACAATGAAGAACACATCTTTGTCCAACAGTTGATACATAGAGTGAGATTTCTACATGCACACATGTCATTTTTATCTTTTTATTATTTTTGATACATTTATTGCTTATTTTTTGTTTTCCTTATTATTTGTCTCAGTGTACAGTGTTTTTGGAACTTCAGATAGTATCTCATCTGAAAAAGTGGAGTTAATCTTGATTATTTCACATGGATGTTAGTAAAATTAAATTGCATGTCATGTGCAAAGAGCCTAGAATAATCCCTGGCACATAAATAGTTTTCTCTTTCTCTCTCCTCCTTCCCTTATATTGTCCTAATATTACATATATACTTTTGGTCACATGCGCGCGCGCACACACACACACACACACACACACACACAAACTTGCCATCATTGAATAACCCTTACTACAGGTAGCTGCATTTCTGACTTAGGTCACTTGTCACATTTTTGTTGTTTGTTTCCTCAATTTTTGTCTCCATTATAACTCTCCATTTGGATCAAATGCTGTCACTTAAAATTGGAATTCTAAGCTATTTGTAGAAAACATAAATATTTCATTTTCAAGCCAAAATATGGGAAGAGCCTAAATGTCAATTAACTGATGAATGGACAAAGAAGATGTGATATATCTATATCTATATCTATATCTATATCTATATCTATATCTATATCTATATCATCTATATCTATATCTATATCATCTATATCTATATCTATATCATCTATATCTATATCTATATCATCTATATCGAGAGAGAGAGAGAGAGAGGAATATTACTGAGCCACCAAAAAGAGTGAAATCTTGCCATTTGCAACAACCTGGATGGAATTAGAGAGGATTATGCTGAGTGAAATAAGTCAGTTAAAGGCAAATACCATATTAATTTCTCTCATATGTGGAATTTAAGAAACAAAGCAGATGAACATAGTGGGGAAAAAAGAGAGCTAAACCATAGAATAGTCTCTTAACTATAGGGAAGAAACTGAATGTTGCCAGATGGGAGGTGGGTGGGGGAATGGATTAAACGTGTGATGGGTACTAAGGAGGGCACTTGTGATGAGCACTGGGTGTTGGATGTAAGTGATAAATCACTGAATTCTACATCTGGAACTGATATTACACTGTATGTTAACTAAGTGGAATTTAAATAAAAACCTGAAAAAAATCATTTTCAGGGTGCATACTGGACTTTATGTTACATCCCTGTGGTTCCTGAATTAATTCTGCTATGACAGTGTGTGACAGCTTCGTGGCCATTTGCAACACTTTGCATTACACAGGTGCTGTGCCCCAGAAGCCCCGTGCCCTACTACAGGTTGTATCATATGCATGGGGAGTAGCATGTTTCCTGAAACTCACATGTTCTGCTTTCAAAGTATCTTTTAGTGGTTCATCACAATCAGTCACTTCTGTGAGTTCTCCTCACTAATGTCTCTTTCTTATTCTGAGTCTTACATCAGCCAGTTGTTTCTCGCTGCTTCTCACAATGAGGTGAGCACAGAGCTCTTCCTCCTCCCATCTTATGGTGTTTGCCACCTCTCCAGATACATTCAGCAGGTGAGCATCAGGAAATCCTCTTCAACTGTCAGCTTCACACTTGACTGGATCACCGTTTTCTACAGCACCATTCTCTTCTCCTAGTCTGTGCCCTACCTCCTAAACCTCCAGGCACACAAAGTGATACCTGTTATGTACGGTGGTGATCCTCGTGTTGAAACCCCTCATCTATAGACTGAGAAATAAGGACATCAAAGACACAGTCAGAAAATAATTAACACTTTTTTTTTCATAGCGAATGGTAAACACTACCTCTGTTATTATAGAACATCTTTCTGTGATTTTTGAAGGACCTGTCAATCAAGCTCATTTTTAAACATCACTTAGATTTTCCAAAAGATAGAATACTTACAATGGGAAGAATACGAATTTTAGGTCTGAGAAATCATACCTGGCTCTGATAATGTAAAATCGGCCGGTTGGTTTATCTGAACCAGTCTTTATCTACAAAAATGATATAATGTGATGTAACTCATGGAGTGGAATGTGAAAAAAAATAAAATGTAGACAACATATCTGGCATTTGTATATGTGAAATACATGCTAGTTGTATTCTCTTCTCTTCTCTTCACTGCTAAGCGATAGGTTGCAGGTGTTAAATACACAGCCACTTTTGTAGTTTAAATTCAATGAAATAGATGACAGGAGAGAAATACATAGTCTTCTTTTCAAAAACCTCAAAAGCCAGTAGTATTAGTAAATATCATAATGTTTGGTCAGGAGACATGTCAAAATCATATGTGGATATCAAAGAGACTATTTCATAATTGCGTGCATCCTTTGCTTGACCTTGAAGGATGGGCAGGTTTTGAAAAGACACAGAAGAGAAAGACACAAGGTGTATTCAGGAGTAAAGAACAGGAACAACATTCGAGAGGTGAGCATGAATAATAAAGCCAATGATTCAGCACTATTGTGAGCTACTGTTTTATGTCATATGCATTCAAGGTGTCTTGTTAGGTGCTGGAAGGAATGAGAATTTGCATAAGATACACTTATTATTCTCAATTCCTTCAAAAAGAGCTCCCGTGTGGAGGGTGCAAATATTACAAGAAGTTTAGAAATACTAGCGTGTTTCCTAGAATAGTGAGAACAAAAACGAAACAAATTTATTCACATTCTATGTTTTAGGCTCCCTAAACATTTATTTTCCTTAAATGTTGTTTTAAATTGTCATTTGTAAATTATAATCTTAACAAGTAATTAATCAAACCTAGATAATTGTGTCTATTAGGAAAGATTAGCTTTTCTCTGGTAGTAGTAACATTTATTATAAGATGGCCTCATAAAGGTGTCTAATTTTCAAAAATCTTATGACATCATATTTATCTTTCTTCTGTCATTAATTTTGCTTGAATTACTTACGTATCCTTTGTTTGGTACTCTTTGTCATTGGTAAATCCCAAATTAGTCCAGAAAATTATTATGAGAAAAAATAATAGCTGTGTTTGTTGAGGGTAAAATAAACACTAGATAATAACCATATATTGGTTCATGAAATAATTTGGAATGGTTCTGTGATCTTAAACTTACAGTAATTAATTAAAGTCAACTTATTTCAGAAATAGAACTATATAATTATGACCCAAACTATCTTATATATTTGCATATATTCACGTATATGAAACTGCCTTCTTTTACACCTTGTCACTTGATTTGAACTTACCTGGAACGCTTGTAGAAAAGTAGCAGAAATGTTATATTGTTCTTTATTGGAGTCAATGATGAAAATGAAAACTAACCTATGAAATTTAATAGATGCTTCTAAGTGTTTAGAGGGAAATATATGTCTTTAAATAACTGTGTTAGAAATGAAGAAAACTCTCAAAATTAGAATGTTAGCTTCCACATTAAGAATCAAAAAAAAAAAAAAAAGAAAAGAAAAAGAAAAAAGAACAAGGAAGGTTATAATAAAGACCAGATTATCAGTCAATAAAGTAGAAAAATTAAAGTAGAGATCATTGAGTTTGCACTGTGAAAAGATTACTACCATTGACAAAATTTTAGCTAGAATTACTAGGAGAAAAGGAAACCAGAAACAAATTAGTACAATTAGTAAGGATAGTAATCTTGCAAAAATTTTATGCCAACAATTTAGTCAACTTAGATGATACAGACAGATTTGAAAAAGATAAATTTTCCCAAGCTGACAAAGAAGTAGAAAATCTGAATAGATATGTGACAATAAATTCAATTTGTAGTGAAAATATTCTCACACTCCTTCCATCAATATCCAGACAATTACTGTTACTAAATATCTATGTAGGCAATAACACTGGTTGTTACACAGATGGCTTCACCAGTTACTTTTACTAAATAACTACATAAGCAACGGTACCAATTGTGAGTTACACTATTTAGGAGATGGAGACCGTGATCCTTTTTCCAATTCATGCAGTTATATCAGTATTACCCTGATACCAAAGCCAAACAAAGACAAGACACAGAGGAAAACAGAAACCAAAATCCCTCATGGATACAAACCCAAGAATTCTCAACAAATCCTTGTATCCAATAATAAGATAAAATAGATGCACTAAAACATATAAAAGGCTTATGAGCCACGCCAAGGGAGATTTATCTCAGAAATGCGAAGTTGGTTTAACATATGAAAAACAATGTAATATATCACTTACATAGAATGATGGAGATGGGGAACCGGATGGAATGTCTCCTCAGCCTTGGGTGCCGTCTCTGGCACATCAATTTTATATAATATAATCATATTATATGGTAGTTGAGACAATACCAATTTATTTCCTTGAAATTACATTTTACCACATATACCTTTACAAATTTATGTGCACAGCCAGTGATACACAGAGACGAATGGAAAACTGTGGCTTAGATTGATCTTTTAAAGTCAGAAGAACACATCTGGGAAAGATATCTGAGGGGTCCCATTTGATGACGTCCACTATTGCACATGCATTAGAAAAAAAAATTCAGTCTCAGAAATCTCTCTGGATTTATTTATTTTTTCCATGCATTCATATGGGTGGAAAACCAGATGGGCCTCAATTTCTTTCATTGATCATTTATTTTGAATGTGTCCAAGTTTCAACCGCCTGTAAGATAAGCATAAAAACTGGAATTGCTCTCCTGGCTGGTTACTAGGAAGCTAAAGTAAGTGAATATTTGTATAATAGTTAGAATGGGTTCCAACACATAGCAAGTGTGAGTTATTATATGGTTTTCTGACCACTGGAGTCATTATTTTTTTGTTATTTAAAGGAATTTTGATGCAGCTGTAGTCCCCGTGCCCTACGGGAATCTAGGGGATGTTGTAATGTTATAAGAAAGGAAGAACTTCTAAGAGATATGCATGGCATGTCATTATGGCAATATGAGCTGTGTCCCACACATACGACACTTAATGTAACCTCTATCATGTAGCACCACAAATTCTGGGAGGAGGCATATGTGGTTTTAAACCATTGTTTCCCAATTTGGGATAATTTAAAAAATAAATTTCCTGATGATATTCCATAGAGATGAACTATTAGTTGTGTTATATCATACATCACCTTGGTTTAATTTTTATATATTTTATTATACCATAGAGATTAGTAATTGTTTTGGAGCTTAATGGGCCCATTCCCCAGGAGCTTAAATTACAGTACAAGTAAGTGTCTGCCTACTATATACATCTTATATCTTCAGCACCAGGGACAAAACGTAGGTCACTCAGGTTTGTTAGCAAGAACTAGGTTTTGGTTACTTGAAAATAGAAATGAATATATTTTGTCTGTAAACAATTATTTTAAAGATATATTGAACTCAACTCTCTTCTAATTGGAGAATGTTTTAACAGGACCCATATTTCTGTGCAGTTACTGTTTAGAGTGCTTTTGTGTTTTGGTATTCAGAAACAATTAATGGTGAATTTGCAACCGTTTTCTCTGTAACATAAAACATGGATGTGTGTAAAAGAATGCTAAATAAACAAATGGTACCTCTCTCTCTCTCTCTCTCTCTCTCATCTCTTACCACCCATTTTTCAGACCGATCTCTATCACAGCATCTAACATGTATGACCATTGAGAGCGTCCTTAGTTTTCATATTAATGCTGAGGTTTGCATTTCTGTTCCTGCCAGATGGTTATCGAGAGTCAGGACTTATGAACTCTCTGTGGTTAGAAAAAGAGAGGAATTCTTTTGGATTTGTTTTGGGTTTGTTATGAAATGGTTTCTTATTATCAGCCTAGGAGATTATGAAGCAAAACATTTGCCAGGTTGAATATCCTCTTTGAGAAGTAGGCAAGTAGGTCAGGTATTTTGCTTTGTTTTGTTTTTGTTCTTGGTCAAGTAATGAAAAACCGTGACTTAAGGGAAGTGATATGTTTCCATGTCTTTAAGGTTCGCTCAAGAGACCGAGAAGATACCAAGATATGCTTCCATTCCAGAACCTCTTCACTCAATTTTCATTACGCATAAGTGTAGAAGTCATGAGTCTAGTCCTTGTGCTGTCGAGAAGTGGGAGCAGAGAATGGAATCCCTCAATTTTTATTTGCCTTTTCCTTTAGGAAAGGCCTCAGTGGTAGATCTCCCTTATATAGAGAATACAATGTAATCATTTTTGCAACCAACTACTTAAACAATCTCTATCATGTGTATTCATATCTCTATGGGTGCATCTTCATTTGCGTCTATATGTATATGCTGAGTGTACTATTCAGTATCCTTTTTATTTAAAAAAAAAACACCTCATAAATGGGATTTTACATAGCATGATAATTTTCTGTCCTAGATATGACACCCCAAGGTTTAACACTTGCTCCACTTCTGAAAATATTTTTTATGGTAAATATTATAAACAGTAACGCAATACAGTTTTGGACATGATTTTTCACAACTTTATCAATGTAACTAAATATCTTTTAATAGCTTATGAGGAATAAAATCTATCAAAAAAATATCAGATAGCTTTTATTGTTGTCAGGGTCAAAACTTGGATATATGCCCCTTCATTACTTTCCAGAAAAAGGTATTCAAGAGATCTATCTCTCTGAATCTTTATTAGCATAGATCGTTATTATTATAATTGATTAAGCTAGTAAATCAATTAACCACATAGTTGATTTGATAGGCACAATTCTCACTTTCAATGTATATTTTAAATCTCTTGTTTCATAATCAGATTTTAACGAGTTTTTGTGAGCCACAAACATCAAAAATTCTATCACACTTTTCCAAAATAGAATATGAGAAAACTTTGTTTCAAATTTATGTTCCTGATAGAGTCACGTAAAAATAAAAAACGAAAGAGTGTTTGGAGAATCAGAGTAGGTGTTACTCTCCTGGACAGAGCTTATTAAGTTTCTTCAGAGAACACATGCTAGTGTCTGTATGGCTTTGAAATATATCATTGAATCTATCTTAAATTCCACCCAGAAACTGAACTTAATCATAGATAAAGTGATAGATAAGGGTTGGAATCATTCAAGGTTTCTGCTGATGCCTAAGTCAACTTTGGTCAGTGGGATCCACTGAGACTTTTAACCTTTTGAATTACTTGACCGCTGTGTTTCTGTTATATCTTATAGATACATTGTTTGATATCAATGTTATATTTTTCTGAAATTAATGTTAGCCTGCTTTTTCCTCCCTTTTTAGAAGAAAGACAATATTTATCATTTGTTTTCCTAAGTCCAACACCTGGCAGGAATGGGCACGGGAAACTGCTCCAGTGTGACCGAGTTCATTCTCCTCGGATTCGCAGAAGCCCCTGAGTTGAGAGTCGCCCTCTTCTCTGTGTTCCTTCTCATCTATGGAGTCACGGTGCTGGGCAACCTGGGCATGATGGCAGTGATTCAGGTCAGCTCTCACCTTCACACTCCCATGTACTTTTTCCTCAGCCACTTGTCCTTTGTGGACTTTTGCTACTCCACTGTCATCGTCCCAAATGTGCTGTCCAGTATCTTAAACAAGGGCAAAGCCATCTCCTTCCTGGGATGCATGGTGCAATTCTATTTCTTTTGTGCCTATGCAATCACTGAGGTCTTCCTTTTGGCTGTGATGGCCTATGACCGCTTCGTGGCCATCTGCAACCCACTGTTGTACACGGTCACCATGTCTCGGAATCTCTGTGTGGAGCTGGTGTCTTGTTGCTACCTGTGTGGGATGGTGTGTTCTCTGATCCACTTGTGTTTAGCTCTGGAGATCCCATCCTACACATCAAATGTGATTGACCACTTCTTCTGCGATCTGCCCCCTCTCTTATCCCTTGCTTGCTCTGATGTCACTATGAATGAACTGCTGCTGTACATCGTGGCCACCTTCAATGAGATCACCACCATCGTGATCATCCTCACCTCCTACTTGCTAATTCTCATCACCATCCTGAGGATGCACTCTGCTAAGGGAAGGCACAAAGCCTTTTCCACCTGTGCCTCCCACCTCACCGCCATCCTTGTCTTCCATGGAACAATCCTTTTCACTTACTGCCGGCCCAGTTCTGGCAACAGTGTGGATACTGACAAGGTGGCCACGGTGTTCTACACTGTAGTGATTCCCATGCTCAACCCCCTCATCTATAGCCTCCGGAACAAGGATGTGAAGGAAGCACTCAAGAAAGTGTTGGGATCTAGATTACCTTTTGAAAAACTATTTTCTTAACTAGACTCAGAGTCTAGTCTCTCATCAGAGACTTTAATGACGGGCTGGATTTGGGTGGGTGTGAATGGAAAAGTAAAGTAAGGAAATAAAACTTGGGGACTCTGCATGCTGTTTTGTTTTCCACTTGCTTATCTAATTAAGCCATATAATATCTTTTATGGATAATTTAAATACACCTTTTATGAGACCATATCTGTGTTATTCTTATATCAGTAGTGTAGCTTTGCAATTGTTATGCAAAAATATTTTCCAAATGGTTCAACATGATAAAACTTTAGAATAACTACGTGTAAATTTTTCTAAAGGAGAATACTTGAGATATTTTCCATTTGCTGGTAATTTCACCATGCTGCTCCTGATCTTGAAAATGTCAAAAAAAAAAAAAATAAAGAAAGAAAAGAAAACAAAAGAAAAGAAAAGAAGAGAAAATAAAAGGTCAAGATTTCTGTTATAATAAAGGTGATAAAGACAGGAAGTTCAGGGGTGCCCGGGTGGCTCACTTGGTTGAGTGTCCAGCTTCAGCTCAGGTCATGATCTCGCAGTTTGTGAGTTCGAGCCCCATGTCAGGCTCTGTGTTGACAGCTCAGAGCCTGGAGTCTGCTTCAGATTCTGTGTCTCCTCCTCTCTCTGCCCTTCCCATGCTCATGCTCTGTCTCTCTCTGTCTCTCAATAATAAATAAACGTTAAGGAAAAAAATTTTTAAAAAAAGGGAGTTCAGAGGAGTGGACATTTTTTTTTTTTTTTTGGTTTGTTTGTATTTTGTTTATTGTGACTGCAGTTTCAAGAACCACTTTTAAAACATCCTTATCATCCTTTGTGAACTATCTCCTCTCTGCACTGAAATTCCTCGTGGTTCTGGTAGTTTGGCTCTCTTCCCAGTTCCCTTGGAAGGCCATATTTACTGTTCGATGAAGACTCATGGTGCACTGACTTTATGCTACTCATTCATCTAGGAGCTTGGGATATATTAGTGAACAAAGCAATGAATGATCTCTGCTTTCCTGGAACTTTTATCTTAGCAGAAGAAAACAAGCAATGTACAAATAAAGAAATAAGTAAGGATTAAACTATATATTTGAGGGGCTCCTGGAAGTCTCAGTTGGTAAGCGTCCAACTCTTGACTTTGGCTCAGCTCATGATCTCAAGATTCGTGAGCTCAAGCCCTGCCTGGGACTCTGGGCTGATGGTGTAGAGCCTGCTTGGGTTTCTCCCTCTCTCTCTCTCTCTCTCTCTCTCTGCCCCTCCCCCCACTCACACGCACACACTCTCTCTCTCAAAATAAATAAATAAAGTAAATATATTTGAAACATGTGAAGTACTTTAAACACTATATTTGGTAGTAGAGTAGCTCCAGTGGTAAAACAGTATGTTTTGGAGGGTATCACTGAAAAGCTGCATTTGAACAAAAACTTAAGGGAAAGCATTACAGTGTGCAGGAAACATGAGGAAAAAGACCATAAAGAAAGAGTCAGTAATATTTTTTGGAAAACATAAAGCAAAACACAAAAACAAAGAGGTCAGACTAGATAGAAGAAGCAGAGGAGGTTAAGAGTAATAGAATAGGACAAGGTTTCAAAGGGACTATTTTCCCAACTTGATATTTAACTTTTTAAATATTTATGCTTTAACTCTCAGTGAATCATGATGACCTAAAGGAGGGATCTTCACCCTTCTCCAACAGGGTCAGAGTGGATGGCAGGGAGGAAGACAGTTACGCCTGCTATATGGTAGCCACTCAATAGTTGATAAGGATGGTTTTTATAATTCCATAACTTTTATAATGGTTGTAGGTATATATGGGACTAATCAGGGGTTGGAGAAGTGATTTTAAAATAGAACATTTTGGGGGCACCTGGATGGCTCAGTTGGCTAAGTGTCTGACTCTTGGTTTTGGCACAGGTCATGATTTCATGGTTCATGAGTTCAAGCCCCACACTGGGCTCTGTGCTGACAGTGTGGAGCCTGCTTGGTATTCTCTCTCTGTCTCTGCCCCTCCCACACTCTCTCTCTCCTTTTCTTCCAGACTAAATTAATAAAATCTAAAATACATTTATATAAATTTTTGTATAAAATTTTCCTAATGCTGCTCCAGGGTTTCAAGCATTACATCAGAGAAAAATGATTAATTTTAATTGTTTATTTCATGACCTCAAGGGAATGGGGCAAGACATAATCTCTTGGGTTCATGTCCCAAAGGTTGTACTATAGATATAAGAATATATCCATCAGTCCCAACCAAGAGTGGCCTTACCTTTGCCATTAGCAGGTTTGTTTTCAGATTCTAGAGACCGATTGATATTAGTTTCAATGTAGGGTATCTGGGAAGCAGCACGGTAGGGGAAAGTTAGACAGTTCTTGAGAATTATTTAGTCACTGCAGAAGTAACATATCTGGAACACACAAGGAAGAGAAAGTGCATTTATGCTACACGGTTTTGTCTTAGAGGGACTGGTTCAGATGAACAAGGGCTACCCTGGGTGGGAGGATAGAAGAGGTCTGAGAACTTCAGGAATGTGCATTGTTCTGTTTCTGTAAGTTATGGGAGAAATAGTCAAGGTAAGATAGAGAAGATTTAAGTAAAATGAAACTAGCAGAGATTGAATAGACTCTCTAGTGAAAAAAATTAAAAGGGACCAGCTTTAATTAAGATGATAAAGCAGAAAAAAATTAGAGAAAAATTAGAACAAAATAAGGAAAACAAAGGTAAGAAGATTTCAGCTGTTATATTTCTTGGACTCAATGGTAGAGAAAGATTTTACCAACAATTTAATAATAGTATTTGGGATGCAAGAATCATCATGTTGAATATAACATTCATTTAAAATAAAACCTGAAAAGCCTTAGTAAGTTAAATATTATATTAAGCAAGAAGTGTGATAATGGGAACATCTAGCTTCATGATGGATGTCTTTTGAGGTTGTCTTTAATACTCAGATGTATGACTATAGGGACAGAGAGGTCCTTTAAGCTCTCAGTCTTGAATATAATCTGATATCTTTATTGATGGGCCATCTGAAACTATTTCTTGGGTTGTGGGACCAAAGATAACCTTACCATTGAGAGGATTAAGAGTTTTCTGCTATGGTAAGATCTTAGAGGTGTTGGGCACCAACTGGAGAAGTACAATGATACTTTTGTATTACTATTTTCTTCTAAAATGCCTTCATAGTGTATTACTACCTCGAGTGTTTAAAAAATCCTTCTCCTTCACAGATACTATATGGACAGAATGAATATCCTGCATGTCTTGAAGGGAGAGGAGAGGTGAGAAAAGAGAGAGAAAGAGAGAGATTCCTAGGCAAGGAAAGTTTCTAAGTCACTTATTACTACTTTAGTTATTTCTGGGAGAGAAAATTTCCCTAATTCTTGTTCTTATTTCATCATGATGCTGATTTCTAGTGCAGCTCTTTGGTCTGTACATTGTCAGTAGACTATTTCCTATAGGTCCAGAGACTCTGGCTTGTCACAAATTACAAGTATGATCATCAATAAAAGAAATATCTTGGTATCTAGACCTAGAACAGGGGTCAGAGTCTGGTGTGGAGGAATGGACATATGGTTGGGATTCTGATCAAGGCTCTAGTCGCAGGTATGTAGATTGGTCATTATTGGCATGTCATTGGGAAAGTCAAGGTGTCTCCAGAAGTTTTGTCACCTCTAGAACAAGGAAGTAGACATGATTATCTTTAGCATCTAATCTAATTATTTATCAAGTAATGAGGTCAGATTGACAATTTGGAGCCCATTAGTTGAGGAGAATACTCTGAAAATTGAATTAAGGTTTATTTTGATATCAGATTCACTGAGTCAGAAAGAAAAAGATTAATGTGTTGTATGAAATGAATAATAAAGCCAAAAATATAAAATGTTAAAGGTGTTTATGTTTAATGTCACAGTGTAAACCTGTGATGTAAAAATTAATTTATTTGGAAATTTCTCATGTTTGTACTGCTTATAGGGCTGACATAATCAGTCATTATATTATATTAGGTGTATCTTTTTTTTTTTTTTAATTTTTTTTTCAACGTTTATTTATTTTTGGGACAGAGAGAGACAGAGCATGAACGGGGGAGGGGCAGAGAGAGAGGGAGACACAGAATCGGAAACAGGCTCCAGGCTCTGAGCCATCAGCCCAGAGCCTGACGCGGGGCTCGAACTCACGGACCGCGAGATCGTGACCTGGCTGAAGTCGGAGCTTAACCGACTGCGCCACCCAGGTGCCCCATTAGGTGTATCTTTTATGCACTTATAATGTGCAAGGAGGGCTGAAAGGGTTATGCTAATATTTGATTTAAAATAACCATAAATCCCTTTATCTCATACTTTTATATGTAAATATTAAAATTACAGTTAATAATTTAAACAACTTTTAAAGATTTTATTTTTATGTAATCTCTACACCCAACATGGGGTTCGAGCTTACAATGCCAAGACCAAGAGTCACATGCTCTACTGGCTGAGTCAGTCAGGCATCCCGAGAACTTAAAAATTTTTAATTCAGTAATTGTATTGCTTTTAAACTTAACGAACATTTCAAAAATGACTTTGTATTTTCAAATATTAGACATTTAGCATATCTTACATAAAAATACATAGAGAAATTATGAAAAGATATTTTGCTTCATCTTCCAGTCTTGGCAAGGGGTAGTTAGGAAGCTTCTTAGATGCTCACTCCCTTACTATTTTTATTTTCAGGACCGATTCAGACTCTGACAAACAGAAACCATCATGTTACTTTCAGAAAGAAATAAAACTGGGGCTGTGTTCACTCTCTTGGGCTTCTCAGATTACCCAGAACTGCAAGTCCCTCTCTTCTTGATTTTTTTGGCCATCTACAGTGTCACTGTTGTAGGAAATATTGGGATGATAGTTATAATCAAGATTAGCTCCAAACTGCACACCCCCATGTACTTTTTCCTCAGCCACCTCTCATTTGTGGATTTCTGCTCTTCCTCCACCATTGTTCCCAAGACCCTGGCAAACCTAGTTGTAGAAGACAGGACCATTTCATTTCCAGGATGTATAGTACAATATTTTTTCTTTTGTACCTTTGTGGTAGCTGAATCCTTTTTATTGGCTGTGATGGCCTATGACCGCTTTGTGGCCATCTGCAACCCTCTGCTCTACACTGCGGCCATGTCCCAGAAACTCTGTGCCATGCTGGTGGTCGGATCATACGCATGGGGAGTAGCATGTTCCCTGATACTCACATGTTCTGCTATCAGGTTATCTTTCCAGGGTTTCAACACAATCAATCACTTCTTCTGTGAGTTCTCTGCATTGCTGTCCCTGTCTTGCTCTGATATTTACATCAATCAGTTGCTGCTTTTCATTTTTGCCATCTTCAGCGTGGTCAGCACACTGCTTATCATTCTCATGTCTTATGTGTTTATCCTTGTCACCATCCTCAAGATGCGTTCAGCCAGTGGTCGTCGCAAAGCCTTCTCCACCTGTGCCTCCCACCTGACAGCCATCACCATCTTCTATGGGACCATTGTCTTCCTCTACTGTGTTCCTAACTCCAAAAACTCGAGGAACACAGTGAAAGTGGCGTCTGTGTTTTACACAGTGGTGATCCCTATGCTGAATCCCTTGATCTACAGTCTGAGAAATAAGGACGTCAAGGATACAGTCAGCAAGATAACTAAAGTCTTTTCTTTTTGAGCATATTATTGCAGTATATTGTCCTTGAAATGTAAATCAAGTGGGCTCATAATTGTTGATTGTAAGATACATTTAAATATAATGAAGAGTTGATGTACAATGGATTGGATGTGGATTTTGATCCAAGAGACTTACCTTGATGTTATCTTTTGCTCACTGGAAAAAAAAATCCGAAGCCCTTCTGACCTTTGGTTTTTAATCCAAAAAATTGAGGTAATATAAACTAGCTCCTAATCTGATTGTGAAGACTAAAACTTAATTTAGGTATCATGTGGAATACCTTGTATAATCTCAGTAAACATTAATTTTATTCCCCTTTGTTATAACATACCTCAAGTAGACTAGGCCTCAATAAACACATAAATATACCTCCAAAAGTACAACTAGCAATTAAAATAAAACATAGTCTTCATCTCCAAGGAATGCACAGTCCAGTGTCGACAGTAAGACAGGGAAGAAAGTGGCCACTGTATAAGGTGGGAAATAAAAAGTATCATAGAGTTTTTGAAAGGAAGAAAAGTTCAAGTCCATTTAGGGACTTTAGAGTAATGACTGCAAAAAATAGGTATCACCTGAACTTGGCTTTGGATAACAAATTGCACAGTTTCAGGAGACAACAGGTATGAGTTTCATTCAGAAGAGCAAAGCATCACAAAATCATGAGGTCAGAATGTAATACTGAATCAGTAATCTAAAAAATATTTTATTGAGTGATTACTATATAACATGTGTGTGTGTGTGTGTGTGTGTGTGTGTTGTGTGTGTTGTGTGTCTAGGTTACTTGGCATGAGTGGGAATTTAATAAGACATTGTCTATATCCTGAATGTGTTTCAAAGGAGCTCCATTGTGGCAGTGTGATAAGTTATGATGGCATCTGTCAAAGGCTTTTAAAGATGTTAGACTGGATTTCAGGAAATCTCTTTAATTTTTTAAATTTTTTTGAGAAAGAGAGTTAGATAGAGGAAATGAGTGGGAGAGAGGGGTAGAGAGAGACAGAGACAGAGAATCTTAAGCAATCTCCATGCTCATCATAGAGCCTGATGTGGGGTCAATCCTACAACCCTTGGATCATGACCTGAGCTGAAATCAAGATCAGCATGGCTCACCCAGCTGAGCTACCCAAGTGCCCCTGGATTTCAGAAAATCTTATGCAAAGAATAAGCATAATGAGTGTCTGCCCAACCTGTGTTTCATAGTAACATTCTGCCTATGAAGACATCACAAACATTATCAATCCTTTATCATTTTTTTTTTCTGAACATGAACATAATCTCTGAATCCTTCTCAACTGAACTCCCACCTTAAGAAAAAGTGCTCAGGGTCTCCTGGTGGCTCAGTCGGTTAAGCTCCTGACTTTGTCTCAGGTCCTGATCTCAGGGTTCATGAGTTGGAGCCCTTACATCAGGCTCTCTGGTCTCAGTGTGGAGCCCACTTTGAATCCTCTGTCCCCCTGTCTCTCTCTTCCCCTCCCTGGCATGCTTTCTCTCTCTGTCTCTCAAAAATAAAATAAACATTAAAAAACTGCTCAAAACCAATTGCTTCCATAACTATTCAAAAATAAAATAAAGTCAGATAGTGATTAGCACCAAGTCCTATTTATTTTATCTGGCAAATTCAACATACTAAGCCTCTGTAATATTAATAAGTCATGTTGCTTGAATGCCTTATACCTGCTTCTCTTTCTCTTTACTCAATAAGGACAGTTAAAATTGCAAACAAGTTATTAATATAATGAAAAGTAATACATTTCTGCTGTTCTAGTAAAGGAGAACTATTTTATATGGGCTCAGGAAAGTTACTTAAAATGTGCATATTATTTTGAACTTATGATCATTATTAAAATGTTCTATTTATATACATCATAAAATAAGGAATCACTTAAATAACCATTTTCATGGAAAGATACAATCTAAGAAACAGTGTTTTAGAAATGGATGTCTGAGGAGGGAATGCATTTCTCTTCTATTGACTTCGGTTTCTCTGCATATCCACAAATTTATCTTTCACTTTCCTTTGGTCCTTTTTTTTTTCAAGACACTCAATACATTTTAGTGAGCCTTTTAGTGTACAACATGAGGTGAAAGGATAGTCAGTCCTCTTTAACCAATATTTTACACAGCTGTAGGAAAATATTTCAAACTTTAGGGAATTATAACGGATTACATATATTACAGGTTGGGAAGCATTCTTCAATTTTCCAGTTGAGTCTTCCTTTCCAATAGTATCCAGCTCTAATTAGTTACATACATTTCTTCAAGGCCATGTTTTATTGTTGCTGATGTCTTCATACCTGAAACTTTGCTATTTCAGTCAATATCCACGAATTACGCTTCAAAAATGCGTTTTGCATTGGGTGGAATTTTGGCACCTTTCTTTCCATAAGCCCATTCTGGATCAATCTCTAGTTAAGCCTTTTCTCCTTTACTCACTTATACACTTATACAATAAATTAACTCATTATTCATAAATTAATACAATTTACATGCACTTATACAATCCTAATTTTCCTCAAAATTTAGGAAATTATTTACATTGAATTATTTTTGAAATATTTATATTGAATTAGGAATTCTTTACTTTGAATCAAAAAAGGGTAATTCCTCTTTAGAGAGACTCTTATTTTACTTCTGTTCTGCTTGGACAAAGGACGATCATTTTGGGGTAAAAGTAACACCAACCATTTCGCTCTTACTCTGAGGAAACCAAAGCTCGTAACACGTAAGTGACCCGGCCAAAGTTGTAAAAGCAATTGTTGACAGAAACGAAAGCAATCGGTTAAGACTCCAGACATACCTTCTACGAAACTCTAGCGGACAATCTTGTGTTTTCTTTCATTTCAAGTTGCCACATTTCAGACTCTTTATGATAGATTCTGTTGCTTCTATATAGAACATGACATATTAGCCTCTGAAATTTTTGGTTGTGTGCCTCTCAATTCTGAAAATAATTTAATATTGAATATAAAATATTGCATCATAATTTTAAATAGCAGCAAAAAGTGTGATTTCTCTTACATAATATAATTCACTTAAAATACATAAATAAGGGGGCACCTGGGTGGCTCAGTGAATTAAGCATCCGATCTTGGCTCAGGTCATGATCTCACCATTCATGAGTTCAAGCCCGGTGTCGGGCTCTGTGCTGACAGCTCTGAGCCTGGAGCCTGCTTCACGTTCTGTGTTTCCCTCTCTCTCTGCCCCTCCCCCACTCACATTCCATCTCTCTCTCTGTCTCAAAGAATAAATACACATTAATTTTTTTTACTCTTAAAAAAAGATAAAATGTGTTAATAGTTGTATTCAGAACAGTAACTGGGTCATAGAAAGTGGTCACTGTGAGCATTGGTTACTCTTCTTAGCAAAGGTGGTTTGTTATTCGCACCTATTTCTGGTATTTGACAGAAGTCCGGTTTGACTTCAGCCCCGTGCCTTCCATATTCCGGATATAACACAGGCAAAGTTGATAAGACATACTCATCTATTTCATAACGACGGTCTGATCTCTGGTTCACAGAGCAATGGTGGATGCAGCATAAAGTGCTCTACAATGTATCATGGACTCTGGGAGGAAACTTGTTGGGTTATAATAACAGGTGCCAAGCTGTTTATAGATTTTCCTCCTGTTTATATCTCACGGAAGGTGTTGGAGTTTCGGGATAGTAGTGTTCTCTTGACATCTCATTGATACATCAGAGAGATCAATAGTTGTTTTGGGAAGCTTAGGGAACATGAGTCCCAGAGATACACACACACAAAACCATAAAGCATTTCCATGGTAACATCTCCAGAACCAGGGGAACCACACTTCTCCCACAGGTACTTGGACTACACTCTGTTTTCTTGGGGATGGGCATAAGTGATATTTTCCGGGAGCTGAATGCTTTTTCTCTATTTGTTCCTCATGAGTGTAATTTACTATGGCCATTTCTATGAAAACGAGGAACCGTAGAGGAGGACAGTAGTATCAAACATATTTTTAAAAGTCTGCATTAAAGTCCGCATTTCACTCTTTCTTGATTAGAGAGTGTTTTAAGAAATGCCGTGCTTCAATCGCTTCTTTATGAAAACGTTTCTCCTGTGTGTCCTGAGACACAGTCTCAAAGGGGAACGTTAACTGTTTAATCTGCAGGACCAACAACCTTGTAACAGCTACTAGTGTAAGAGGGAAAAGGGTGGGAAGCAAATCGGGGAGAATGCATGGTCTCTCCTCGCCTTCCTCCTCTCGCACACTGACCCCATCCATGGAACCTGGAAAAGACCACGTGGAGGTTCCCCTGACAGTGAGCCTGGAGCCTGGAGTCTCTCTGATGCTGAGAGCTGCAGGAAGGGGCCCTCAGGACTGTTCCTGGAGAGACACAGACTTGGGGACCACCTGTGAGGCAGAGAGGAGAGGAATTACTTTGATCCTGTGCACAAAATGAGAAATGTCTTTCCATAGCAGGTTTCTCATCCTTGGTACTATTGACCTTCTGGGTCAGATGATATTTGGGTGTTTGCGTGTGCTCTTGGTATGTGTGTGGGGGGTGGCGGGGGTGGGGCAGCCATGTGCAGCATACACTGTTCAGCAAAATCCCTGGTCTCTACCCGCTAGATGTCACTAGCACCCCTTCCTATTGGGAGAACCCAAAACGTCTTGGGACAGAGCCACAGGTCCCAGAGGCATCAAAATATCTCCTGCTGCAGAACCACTTCTCTATAAAGAGTCAACAGCCTGATTTTTCACCTTCAGACTTGAAAACAGGCAAGGTTTTCAACATTGTGTACTATGTTGGGCTCAGAAAAAGACACCTCACTTTTACTGACCATTGAAGAGAGAGAACCATGTTATCAGAATAACTATTTGTTTTCAGACTGGGATTTCTCAACGCGCATATCTTTTACCTTTTTGAAATCATTTGACCAAAGGGGGACATACCTAGTGGCTTGAATCTTAGTGAAGACCGTGTTTCCTCCAGGAATAATCCACTGGGGACTCCACGTCATAAAGCAGGTTCTAATTTCTTTTCAAATGATTAGAAGAAAATATTTATTGTCATGGGTTTTGTAAGGGTTAAATAGGCAAAGCAAATTATGTATGCATATACAATATTTTACATGTACACTCTGGCTTAGTGTTATTTAACTTACCGTTTTATCATAATGATTTTTCAGGCCATTAAAGGGCCTTCAAAAACATCCTGTAAATAGTTGCATAGATTTCCATAATATATATGTACCCTAGCTTTCACCATTTCCCTCTTGTTTTTCAAATCTTTTTAATATTTATCTATTTTTGAGACAGCATGTGTGAGCAGGGAAGGGGTAGAGAGAAGGAGACAGAGGATGCAAAGCAGACCCTGCACTGAAGACAGACAAGCAGATGCTGGGCTACAACTCACAAACTGTGAGATCATAACCTGAGCCGAAGTCAAACACTTAACCGACTGAGCCACCCACGTGCCCCTGACCATTTCCCTCTTGCTGGACATATTATTGCTGAAATTTACTCTCATAAATAATGCTACAATGCAGCAGGAAGACTTTTGGTAATACTTCCCTATGTACATCTTTGATTCGTTCTTCAAATAGATTTAAAACTGAATTTATTTGTCTAATAGGTTAAGGCTTCAGAGTCAGAGTTGCAGGAAGTTTGAGACCAAGTACAAACTCCCTGAACAAAAAAAGATAAGAAAGACCATGATTAGGAGAATCACTATGTTACTTTATAGAAAAAAAAATCTAGTGTGGAGGATAAAAGCTACTTCCCCATCAAAAACATATGGATAAAAAATGAACACTTGTGAGTTAACAGTCTTCAACTGACATGCTTCTCATCATTTCAGTGGAAAACAGGGAAGGACGTGGTGTATTTCAAAACATTATTTTCTGAGATCTCACTAGATTCAGTACTCATTAAACAGTCTGCCAGGAAAAAGGGATGTGAGTTTCATAACACAATGTGGCTAATTATGTCTGAGGTCTTTCTAGTGATTCAGTGCTAAGCTGTAAATTGTGTAGGACTCGCTTAAGGAATCATATACACCGTGATGGATGTGGATGTTTTTGTGTGATCTGTGAATCAACGTGTGACCTTACGCATCTTTCCACAATGCCTGCACTTTTCCTAAACTTCACAAAAGCCATGTCCTAATTCTTTGCGGAAAAACTTATCTTACGCGTTTTCATGTCTCTTTTTTAAGAGACTGCCAAAAAATGAATCTGAGATCATACAGTGGAGGATAACTATAAATATTTTTCTCCAACCTCAATCAAATGGGAACATGGGCAAGGGAAACTGCTCCGGTGTGACCGAGTTCATTCTCCTCGGATTCGCAGAAGCCCCTGAGTTGAGAGTCGTCCTCTTCTCTGTGTTCCTTCTCATCTATGGAGTCACGGTGCTGGGCAACCTGGGCATGATGGCAGTGATTCAGGTCAGCTGTCACCTTCACACTCCCATGTACTTTTTCCTCAGCCACTTGTCCTTTGTGGATTTTTGCTACTCCACCGTCATCGTGCCAAAGATGCTAACTAGTACCTTAAACGAGGACAAAGCCATTTCTTTCCTGGGGTGCACCGTGCAATTCTACTTGTTTTGTACATGTGTGGTAAGTGAGGTCTTCCTGTTGGCGGTCATGGCCTATGACCGCTTCGTGGCCATCTGCAACCCACTGTTGTACACGGTCACCATGTCCCGGAATCTCTGTGTGGAGCTGGTGTCTTGTTGCTACCTGTGTGGGATGGTGTGTTCTCTGATCCACTTGTGTTTAGCTCTGGAGATCCCATCCTACACATCAAATGTGATTGACCACTTCTTCTGCGATCTGCCCCCTCTCTTGTCCCTTGCTTGCTCTGATGTCACTATGAATGAACTCATGGTGTTCATTGTGGCCACCTTCAATGAGATCACCACCATCGCGATCATCCTCACCTCCTACTTGCTAATTCTCATCACCATCCTGAGGATGCACTCTGCCGAGGGAAGGCGCAAAGCCTTTTCCACCTGTGCCTCCCACCTCACCGCCATCCTTGTCTTCCACGGAACAATCCTTTTCACTTACTGCCGGCCCAGTTCTGGCAACAGCGTGGATACTGACAAGGTGGCCACGGTGTTCTACACTGTAGTGATTCCCATGCTCAACCCCCTCATCTATAGCCTGAGGAACAAGGATGTGAAAGAAGCGCTCAGAAAAATGGTGAGCTCCAAAATATTTTCCTAGAAAATATTTTCTTTGCGAGACTCAAGTTCCCAAAGGGCAGGCTGGTTGAGCGGTGAATGGGTGGTTGTAGTGTTTGAGTGGAGGGTAGAGCCAGGGGGTAGGTAGTTAAGAGCGATTCTTTTTGATTCACTTACCTTTATGAATCTTCCATTTGCCTCAAAGTTAGGACTGAGTATATTTCAAATTTTAAGCCTACTTCTTTTCTTTTCTTCAATCTATAATTTTTGAAATGGATAGGAGTAATGGATTTTTAAGACATGTTTGGTTTGCTCTATAACCTTCATAAGCTTAATGAAGAACTCTTGAGAATCATGCTCTCTTTCAGTATCTATGATGGAAAATTCATTCCTTTTCAAAATTGAATTCCTGCTATTTTACAATGAAGAACACATCTTTGTCCAACAGTTGATACATAGAGTGAGATTTCTACATGCACACATGTCATTTTTATCTTTTTATTATTTTTGATACATTTATTGCTTATTTTTTGTTTTCCTTATTATTTGTCTCAGTGTACAGTGTTTTTGGAACTTCAGATAGTATCTCATCTGAAAAAGTGGAGTTAATCTTGATTATTTCACATGGATGTTAGTAAAATTAAATTGCATGTCATGTGCAAAGAGCCTAGAATAATCCCTGGCACATAAATAGTTTTCTCTTTCTCTCTCCTCCTTCCCTTATATTGTCCTAATATTACATATATACTTTTGGTCACATGCGCGCGCGCACACACACACACACACACACACACACACAAACTTGCCATCATTGAATAACCCTTACTACAGGTAGCTGCATTTCTGACTTAGGTCACTTGTCACATTTTTGTTGTTTGTTTCCTCAATTTTTGTCTCCATTATAACTCTCCATTTGGATCAAATGCTGTCACTTAAAATTGGAATTCTAAGCTATTTGTAGAAAACATAAATATTTCATTTTCATGCCAAAATATGGGAAGAGCCTAAATGTCAATTAACTGATGAATGGACAAAGAAGATGTGATATATCTATATCTATATCTATATCTATATCTATATCTATATCTATATCTATATCTATATCATCTATATCTATATCTATATCATCTATATCTATATCTATATCATCTATATCTATATCTATATCATCTATATCTAGAGAGAGAGAGAGAGAGGAATATTACTGAGCCACCAAAAAGAGTGAAATCTTGCCATTTGCAACAACCTGGATGGAATTAGAGAGGATTATGCTGAGTGAAATAAGTCAGTTAAAGGCAAATACCATATTAATTTCTCTCATATGTGGAATTTAAGAAACAAAGCAGATGAACATAGTGGGGAAAAAAGAGAGCTAAACCATAGAATAGTCTCTTAACTATAGGGAAGAAACTGAATGTTGCCAGATGGGAGGTGGGTGGGGGAATGGATTAAACGTGTGATGGGTACTAAGGAGGGCACTTGTGATGAGCACTGGGTGTTGGATGTAAGTGATAAATCACTGAATTCTACATCTGGAACTGGTATTACACTGTATGTTAACTAAGTGGAATTTAAATAAAAACCTGAAAAAAATCATTTTCAGGGTGCATACTGGACTTTATGTTACATCCCTGTGGTTCCTGAATTAATTCTGCTATGACAGTGTGTGACAGCTTCGTGGCCATTTGCAACACTTTGCATTACACAGGTGCTGTGCCCCAGAAACCCCGTGCCCTACTACAGGTTGTATCATATGCATGGGGAGTAGCATGTTTCCTGAAACTCACATGTTCTGCTTTCAAAGTATCTTTTAGTGGTTCATCACAATCAGTCACTTCTGTGAGTTCTCCTCACTAATGTCTCTTTCTTATTCTGAGTCTTACATCAGCCAGTTGTTTCTCGCTGCTTCTCACAATGAGGTGAGCACAGAGCTCTTCCTCCTCCCATCTTATGGTGTTTGCCACCTCTCCAGATACATTCAGCAGGTGAGCATCAGGAAATCCTCTTCAACTGTCAGCTTCACACTTGACTGGATCACCGTTTTCTACAGCACCATTCTCTTCTCTTAGTCTGTGCCCTACCTCCTAAACCTCCAGGCACACAAAGTGATACCTGTTATGTACGGTGGTGATCCTCGTGTTGAAACCCCTCATCTATAGACTGAGAAATAAGGACATCAAAGACACAGTCAGAAAATAATTAACACTTTTTTTTTCATAGCGAATGGTAAACACTACCTCTGTTATTATAGAACATCTTTCTGTGATTTTTGAAGGACCTGTCAATCAAGCTCATTTTTAAACATCACTTAGATTTTCCAAAAGATAGAATACTTACAATGGGAAGAATACGAATTTTAGGTCTGAGAAATCATACCTGGCTCTGATAATGTAAAATCGGCCGGTTGGTTTATCTGAACCAGTCTTTATCTACAAAAATGATATAATGTGATGTAACTCATGGAGTGGAATGTGAAAAAAAATAAAATGTAGACAACATATCTGGCATTTGTATATGTGAAATACATGCTAGTTGTATTCTCTTCTCTTCACTGCTAAGCGATAGGTTGCAGGTGTTAAATACACAGCCACTTTTGTAGTTTAAATTCAATGAAATAGATGACAGGAGAGAAATACATAGTCTTCTTTTCAAAAACCTCAAAAGCCAGTAGTATTAGTAAATATCATAATGTTTGGTCAGGAGACATGTCAAAATCATATGTGGATATCAAAGAGACTATTTCATAATTGCGTGCATCCTTTGCTTGACCTTGAAGGATGGGCAGGTTTTGAAAAGACACAGAAGAGAAAGACACAAGGTGTATTCAGGAGTAAAGAACAGGAACAACATTCGAGAGGTGAGCATGAATAATAAAGCCAATGATTCAGCACTATTGTGAGCTACTGTTTTATGTCATATGCATTCAAGGTGTCTTGTTAGGTGCTGGAAGGAATGAGAATTTGCATAAGATACACTTATTATTCTCAATTCCTTCAAAAAGAGCTCCCGTGTGGAGGGTGCAAATATTACAAGAAGTTTAGAAATACTAGCGTGTTTCCTAGAATAGTGAGAACAAAAACGAAACAAATTTATTCACATTCTATGTTTTAGGCTCCCTAAACATTTATTTTCCTTAAATGTTGTTTTAAATTGTCATTTGTAAATTATAATCTTAACAAGTAATTAATCAAACCTAGATAATTGTGTCTATTAGGAAAGATTAGCTTTTCTCTGGTAGTAGTAACATTTATTATAAGATGGCCTCATAAAGGTGTCTAATTTTCAAAAATCTTATGACATCATATTTATCTTTCTTCTGTCATTAATTTTGCTTGAATTACTTACGTATCCTTTGTTTGGTACTCTTTGTCATTGGTAAATCCCAAATTAGTCCAGAAAATTATTATGAGAAAAAATAATAGCTGTGTTTGTTGAGGGTAAAATAAACACTAGATAATAACCATATATTGGTTCATGAAATAATTTGGAATGGTTCTGTGATCTTAAACTTACAGTAATTAATTAAAGTCAACTTATTTCAGAAATAGAACTATATAATTATGACCCAAACTATCTTATATATTTGCATATATTCACGTATATGAAACTGCCTTCTTTTACACCTTGTCACTTGATTTGAACTTACCTGGAACGCTTGTAGAAAAGTAGCAGAAATGTTATATTGTTCTTTATTGGAGTCAATGATGAAAATGAAAACTAACCTATGAAATTTAATAGATGCTTCTAAGTGTTTAGAGGGAAATATATGTCTTTAAATAACTGTGTTAGAAATGAAGAAAACTCTCAAAATTAGAATGTTAGCTTCCACATTAAGAATCAAAAAAAAAAAAAAAAAAGAAAAGAAAAAGAAAAAAGAACAAGGAAGGTTATAATAAAGACCAGATTATCAGTCAATAAAGTAGAAAAATTAAAGTAGAGATCATTGAGTTTGCACTGTGAAAAGATTACTACCATTGACAAAATTTTAGCTAGAATTACTAGGAGAAAAGGAAACCAGAAACAAATTAGTACAATTAGTAAGGATAGTAATCTTGCAAAAATTTTATGCCAACAATTTAGTCAACTTAGATGATACAGACAGATTTGAAAAAGATAAATTTTCCCAAGCTGACAAAGAAGTAGAAAATCTGAATAGATATGTGACAATAAATTCAATTTGTAGTGAAAATATTCTCACACTCCTTCCATCAATATCCAGACAATTACTGTTACTAAATATCTATGTAGGCAATAACACTGGTTGTTACACAGATGGCTTCACCAGTTACTTTTACTAAATAACTACATAAGCAACGGTACCAATTGTGAGTTACACTATTTAGGAGATGGAGACCGTGATCCTTTTTCCAATTCATGCAGTTATATCAGTATTACCCTGATACCAAAGCCAAACAAAGACAAGACACAGAGGAAAACAGAAACCAAAATCCCTCATGGATACAAACCCAAGAATTCTCAACAAATCCTTGTATCCAATAATAAGATAAAATAGATGCACTAAAACATATAAAAGGCTTATGAGCCACGCCAAGGGAGATTTATCTCAGAAATGCGAAGTTGGTTTAACATATGAAAAACAATGTAATATATCACTTACATAGAATGATGGAGATGGGGAACCGGATGGAATGTCTCCTCAGCCTTGGGTGCCGTCTCTGGCACATCAATTTTATATAATATAATCATATTATATGGTAGTTGAGACAATACCAATTTATTTCCTTGAAATTACATTTTACCACATATACCTTTACAAATTTATGTGCACAGCCAGTGATACACAGAGACGAATGGAAAACTGTGGCTTAGATTGATCTTTTAAAGTCAGAAGAACACATCTGGGAAAGATATCTGAGGGGTCCCATTTGATGACGTCCACTATTGCACATGCATTAGAAAAAAAAATTCAGTCTCAGAAATCTCTCTGGATTTATTTATTTTTTCCATGCATTCATATGGGTGGAAAACCAGATGGGCCTCAATTTCTTTCATTGATCATTTATTTTGAATGTGTCCAAGTTTCAACCGCCTGTAAGATAAGCATAAAAACTGGAATTGCTCTCCTGGCTGGTTACTAGGAAGCTAAAGTAAGTGAATATTTGTATAATAGTTAGAATGGGTTCCAACACATAGCAAGTGTGAGTTATTATATGGTTTTCTGACCACTGGAGTCATTATTTTTTTGTTATTTAAAGGAATTTTGATGCAGCTGTAGTCCCCGTGCCCTACGGGAATCTAGGGGATGTTGTAATGTTATAAGAAAGGAAGAACTTCTAAGAGATATGCATGGCATGTCATTATGGCAATATGAGCTGTGTCCCACACATACGACACTTAATGTAACCTCTATCATGTAGCACCACAAATTCTGGGAGGAGGCATATGTGGTTTTAAACCATTGTTTCCCAATTTGGGATAATTTAAAAAATAAATTTCCTGATGATATTCCATAGAGATGAACTATTAGTTGTGTTATATCATACATCACCTTGGTTTAATTTTTATATATTTTATTATACCATAGAGATTAGTAATTGTTTTGGAGCTTAATGGGCCCATTCCCCAGGAGCTTAAATTACAGTACAAGTAAGTGTCTGCCTACTATATACATCTTATATCTTCAGCACCAGGGACAAAACGTAGGTCACTCAGGTTTGTTAGCAAGAACTAGGTTTTGGTTACTTGAAAATAGAAATGAATATATTTTGTCTGTAAACAATTATTTTAAAGATATATTGAACTCAACTCTCTTCTAATTGGAGAATGTTTTAACAGGACCCATATTTCTGTGCAGTTACTGTTTAGAGTGCTTTTGTGTTTTGGTATTCAGAAACAATTAATGGTGAATTTGCAACCGTTTTCTCTGTAACATAAAACATGGATGTGTGTAAAAGAATGCTAAATAAACAAATGGTACCTCTCTCTCTCTCTCTCTCTCTCTCTCATCTCTTACCACCCATTTTTCAGACCGATCTCTATCACAGCATCTAACATGTATGACCATTGAGAGCGTCCTTAGTTTTCATATTAATGCTGAGGTTTGCATTTCTGTTCCTGCCAGATGGTTATCGAGAGTCAGGACTTATGAACTCTCTGTGGTCAGAAAAAGAGAGGAATTCTTTTGGATTTGTTTTGGGTTTGTTATGAAATGGTTTCTTATTATCAGCCTAGGAGATTATGAAGCAAAACATTTGCCAGGTTGAATATCCTCTTTGAGAAGTAGGCAAGTAGGTCAGGTATTTTGCTTTGTTTTGTTTTTGTTCTTGGTCAAGTAATGAAAAACCGTGACTTAAGGGAAGTGATATGTTTCCATGTCTTTAAGGTTCGCTCAAGAGACCGAGAAGATACCAAGATATGCTTCCATTCCAGAACCTCTTCACTCAATTTTCATTACGCATAAGTGTAGAAGTCATGAGTCTAGTCCTTGTGCTGTCGAGAAGTGGGAGCAGAGAATGGAATCCCTCAATTTTTATTTGCCTTTTCCTTTAGGAAAGGCCTCAGTGGTAGATCTCCCTTATATAGAGAATACAATGTAATCATTTTTGCAACCAACTACTTAAACAATCTCTATCATGTGTATTCATATCTCTATGGGTGCATCTTCATTTGCGTCTATATGTATATGCTGAGTGTACTATTCAGTATCCTTTTTATTTAAAAAAAAAACACCTCATAAATGGGATTTTACATAGCATGATAATTTTCTGTCCTAGATATGACACCCCAAGGTTTAACACTTGCTCCACTTCTGAAAATATTTTTTATGGTAAATATTATAAACAGTAACGCAATACAGTTTTGGACATGATTTTTCACAACTTTATCAATGTAACTAAATATCTTTTAATAGCTTATGAGGAATAAAATCTATCAAAAAAATATCAGATAGCTTTTATTGTTGTCAGGGTCAAAACTTGGATATATGCCCCTTCATTACTTTCCAGAAAAAGGTATTCAAGAGATCTATCTCTCTGAATCTTTATTAGCATAGATCGTTATTATTATAATTGATTAAGCTAGTAAATCAATTAACCACATAGTTGATTTGATAGGCACAATTCTCACTTTCAATGTATATTTTAAATCTCTTGTTTCATAATCAGATTTTAACGAGTTTTTGTGAGCCACAAACATCAAAAATTCTATCACACTTTTCCAAAATAGAATATGAGAAAACTTTGTTTCAAATTTATGTTCCTGATAGAGTCACGTAAAAATAAAAAACGAAAGAGTGTTTGGAGAATCAGAGTAGGTGTTACTCTCCTGGACAGAGCTTATTAAGTTTCTTCAGAGAACACATGCTAGTGTCTGTATGGCTTTGAAATATATCATTGAATCTATCTTAAATTCCACCCAGAAACTGAACTTAATCATAGATAAAGTGATAGATAAGGGTTGGAATCATTCAAGGTTTCTGCTGATGCCTAAGTCAACTTTGGTCAGTGGGATCCACTGAGACTTTTAACCTTTTGAATTACTTGACCGCTGTGTTTCTGTTATATCTTATAGATACATTGTTTGATATCAATGTTATATTTTTCTGAAATTAATGTTAGCCTGCTTTTTCCTCCCTTTTTAGAAGAAAGACAATATTTATCATTTGTTTTCCTAAGTCCAACACCTGGCAGGAATGGGCACGGGAAACTGCTCCAGTGTGACCGAGTTCATTCTCCTCGGATTCGCAGAAGCCCCTGAGTTGAGAGTCGCCCTCTTCTCTGTGTTCCTTCTCATCTATGGAGTCACGGTGCTGGGCAACCTGGGCATGATGGCAGTGATTCAGGTCAGCTCTCACCTTCACACTCCCATGTACTTTTTCCTCAGCCACTTGTCCTTTGTGGACTTTTGCTACTCCACTGTCATCGTCCCAAATGTGCTGTCCAGTATCTTAAACAAGGGCAAAGCCATCTCCTTCCTGGGATGCATGGTGCAATTCTATTTCTTTTGTGCCTATGCAATCACTGAGGTCTTCCTTTTGGCTGTGATGGCCTATGACCGCTTCGTGGCCATCTGCAACCCACTGTTGTACACGGTCACCATGTCTCGGAATCTCTGTGTGGAGCTGGTGTCTTGTTGCTACCTGTGTGGGATGGTGTGTTCTCTGATCCACTTGTGTTTAGCTCTGGAGATCCCATCCTACACATCAAATGTGATTGACCACTTCTTCTGCGATCTGCCCCCTCTCTTATCCCTTGCTTGCTCTGATGTCACTATGAATGAACTGCTGCTGTACATCGTGGCCACCTTCAATGAGATCACCACCATCGTGATCATCCTCACCTCCTACTTGCTAATTCTCATCACCATCCTGAGGATGCACTCTGCTAAGGGAAGGCACAAAGCCTTTTCCACCTGTGCCTCCCACCTCACCGCCATCCTTGTCTTCCATGGAACAATCCTTTTCACTTACTGCCGGCCCAGTTCTGGCAACAGTGTGGATACTGACAAGGTGGCCACGGTGTTCTACACTGTAGTGATTCCCATGCTCAACCCCCTCATCTATAGCCTCCGGAACAAGGATGTGAAGGAAGCACTCAAGAAAGTGTTGGGATCTAGATTACCTTTTGAAAAACTATTTTCTTAACTAGACTCAGAGTCTAGTCTCTCATCAGAGACTTTAATGACGGGCTGGATTTGGGTGGGTGTGAATGGAAAAGTAAAGTAAGGAAATAAAACTTGGGGACTCTGCATGCTGTTTTGTTTTCCACTTGCTTATCTAATTAAGCCATATAATATCTTTTATGGATAATTTAAATACACCTTTTATGAGACCATATCTGTGTTATTCTTATATCAGTAGTGTAGCTTTGCAATTGTTATGCAAAAATATTTTCCAAATGGTTCAACATGATAAAACTTTAGAATAACTACGTGTAAATTTTTCTAAAGGAGAATACTTGAGATATTTTCCATTTGCTGGTAATTTCACCATGCTGCTCCTGATCTTGAAAATGTCAAAAAAAAAAAAAATAAAGAAAGAAAAGAAAACAAAAGAAAAGAAAAGAAGAGAAAATAAAAGGTCAAGATTTCTGTTATAATAAAGGTGATAAAGACAGGAAGTTCAGGGGTGCCCGGGTGGCTCACTTGGTTGAGTGTCCAGCTTCAGCTCAGGTCATGATCTCGCAGTTTGTGAGTTCGAGCCCCATGTCAGGCTCTGTGTTGACAGCTCAGAGCCTGGAGTCTGCTTCAGATTCTGTGTCTCCTCCTCTCTCTGCCCTTCCCATGCTCATGCTCTGTCTCTCTCTGTCTCTCAATAATAAATAAACGTTAAGGAAAAAAATTTTTAAAAAAAGGGAGTTCAGAGGAGTGGACATTTTTTTTTTTTTTTTGGTTTGTTTGTATTTTGTTTATTGTGACTGCAGTTTCAAGAACCACTTTTAAAACATCCTTATCATCCTTTGTGAACTATCTCCTCTCTGCACTGAAATTCCTCGTGGTTCTGGTAGTTTGGCTCTCTTCCCAGTTCCCTTGGAAGGCCATATTTACTGTTCGATGAAGACTCATGGTGCACTGACTTTATGCTACTCATTCATCTAGGAGCTTGGGATATATTAGTGAACAAAGCAATGAATGATCTCTGCTTTCCTGGAACTTTTATCTTAGCAGAAGAAAACAAGCAATGTACAAATAAAGAAATAAGTAAGGATTAAACTATATATTTGAGGGGCTCCTGGAAGTCTCAGTTGGTAAGCGTCCAACTCTTGACTTTGGCTCAGCTCATGATCTCAAGATTCGTGAGCTCAAGCCCTGCCTGGGACTCTGGGCTGATGGTGTAGAGCCTGCTTGGGTTTCTCCCTCTCTCTCTCTCTCTCTCTCTCTCTGCCCCTCCCCCCACTCACACGCACACACTCTCTCTCTCAAAATAAATAAATAAAGTAAATATATTTGAAACATGTGAAGTACTTTAAACACTATATTTGGTAGTAGAGTAGCTCCAGTGGTAAAACAGTATGTTTTGGAGGGTATCACTGAAAAGCTGCATTTGAACAAAAACTTAAGGGAAAGCATTACAGTGTGCAGGAAACATGAGGAAAAAGACCATAAAGAAAGAGTCAGTAATATTTTTTGGAAAACATAAAGCAAAACACAAAAACAAAGAGGTCAGACTAGATAGAAGAAGCAGAGGAGGTTAAGAGTAATAGAATAGGACAAGGTTTCAAAGGGACTATTTTCCCAACTTGATATTTAACTTTTTAAATATTTATGCTTTAACTCTCAGTGAATCATGATGACCTAAAGGAGGGATCTTCACCCTTCTCCAACAGGGTCAGAGTGGATGGCAGGGAGGAAGACAGTTACGCCTGCTATATGGTAGCCACTCAATAGTTGATAAGGATGGTTTTTATAATTCCATAACTTTTATAATGGTTGTAGGTATATATGGGACTAATCAGGGGTTGGAGAAGTGATTTTAAAATAGAACATTTTGGGGGCACCTGGATGGCTCAGTTGGCTAAGTGTCTGACTCTTGGTTTTGGCACAGGTCATGATTTCATGGTTCATGAGTTCAAGCCCCACACTGGGCTCTGTGCTGACAGTGTGGAGCCTGCTTGGTATTCTCTCTCTGTCTCTGCCCCTCCCACACTCTCTCTCTCCTTTTCTTCCAGACTAAATTAATAAAATCTAAAATACATTTATATAAATTTTTGTATAAAATTTTCCTAATGCTGCTCCAGGGTTTCAAGCATTACATCAGAGAAAAATGATTAATTTTAATTGTTTATTTCATGACCTCAAGGGAATGGGGCAAGACATAATCTCTTGGGTTCATGTCCCAAAGGTTGTACTATAGATATAAGAATATATCCATCAGTCCCAACCAAGAGTGGCCTTACCTTTGCCATTAGCAGGTTTGTTTTCAGATTCTAGAGACCGATTGATATTAGTTTCAATGTAGGGTATCTGGGAAGCAGCACGGTAGGGGAAAGTTAGACAGTTCTTGAGAATTATTTAGTCACTGCAGAAGTAACATATCTGGAACACACAAGGAAGAGAAAGTGCATTTATGCTACACGGTTTTGTCTTAGAGGGACTGGTTCAGATGAACAAGGGCTACCCTGGGTGGGAGGATAGAAGAGGTCTGAGAACTTCAGGAATGTGCATTGTTCTGTTTCTGTAAGTTATGGGAGAAATAGTCAAGGTAAGATAGAGAAGATTTAAGTAAAATGAAACTAGCAGAGATTGAATAGACTCTCTAGTGAAAAAAATTAAAAGGGACCAGCTTTAATTAAGATGATAAAGCAGAAAAAAATTAGAGAAAAATTAGAACAAAATAAGGAAAACAAAGGTAAGAAGATTTCAGCTGTTATATTTCTTGGACTCAATGGTAGAGAAAGATTTTACCAACAATTTAATAATAGTATTTGGGATGCAAGAATCATCATGTTGAATATAACATTCATTTAAAATAAAACCTGAAAAGCCTTAGTAAGTTAAATATTATATTAAGCAAGAAGTGTGATAATGGGAACATCTAGCTTCATGATGGATGTCTTTTGAGGTTGTCTTTAATACTCAGATGTATGACTATAGGGACAGAGAGGTCCTTTAAGCTCTCAGTCTTGAATATAATCTGATATCTTTATTGATGGGCCATCTGAAACTATTTCTTGGGTTGTGGGACCAAAGATAACCTTACCATTGAGAGGATTAAGAGTTTTCTGCTATGGTAAGATCTTAGAGGTGTTGGGCACCAACTGGAGAAGTACAATGATACTTTTGTATTACTATTTTCTTCTAAAATGCCTTCATAGTGTATTACTACCTCGAGTGTTTAAAAAATCCTTCTCCTTCACAGATACTATATGGACAGAATGAATATCCTGCATGTCTTGAAGGGAGAGGAGAGGTGAGAAAAGAGAGAGAAAGAGAGAGATTCCTAGGCAAGGAAAGTTTCTAAGTCACTTATTACTACTTTAGTTATTTCTGGGAGAGAAAATTTCCCTAATTCTTGTTCTTATTTCATCATGATGCTGATTTCTAGTGCAGCTCTTTGGTCTGTACATTGTCAGTAGACTATTTCCTATAGGTCCAGAGACTCTGGCTTGTCACAAATTACAAGTATGATCATCAATAAAAGAAATATCTTGGTATCTAGACCTAGAACAGGGGTCAGAGTCTGGTGTGGAGGAATGGACATATGGTTGGGATTCTGATCAAGGCTCTAGTCGCAGGTATGTAGATTGGTCATTATTGGCATGTCATTGGGAAAGTCAAGGTGTCTCCAGAAGTTTTGTCACCTCTAGAACAAGGAAGTAGACATGATTATCTTTAGCATCTAATCTAATTATTTATCAAGTAATGAGGTCAGATTGACAATTTGGAGCCCATTAGTTGAGGAGAATACTCTGAAAATTGAATTAAGGTTTATTTTGATATCAGATTCACTGAGTCAGAAAGAAAAAGATTAATGTGTTGTATGAAATGAATAATAAAGCCAAAAATATAAAATGTTAAAGGTGTTTATGTTTAATGTCACAGTGTAAACCTGTGATGTAAAAATTAATTTATTTGGAAATTTCTCATGTTTGTACTGCTTATAGGGCTGACATAATCAGTCATTATATTATATTAGGTGTATCTTTTTTTTTTTTTTAATTTTTTTTTCAACGTTTATTTATTTTTGGGACAGAGAGAGACAGAGCATGAACGGGGGAGGGGCAGAGAGAGAGGGAGACACAGAATCGGAAACAGGCTCCAGGCTCTGAGCCATCAGCCCAGAGCCTGACGCGGGGCTCGAACTCACGGACCGCGAGATCGTGACCTGGCTGAAGTCGGAGCTTAACCGACTGCGCCACCCAGGTGCCCCATTAGGTGTATCTTTTATGCACTTATAATGTGCAAGGAGGGCTGAAAGGGTTATGCTAATATTTGATTTAAAATAACCATAAATCCCTTTATCTCATACTTTTATATGTAAATATTAAAATTACAGTTAATAATTTAAACAACTTTTAAAGATTTTATTTTTATGTAATCTCTACACCCAACATGGGGTTCGAGCTTACAATGCCAAGACCAAGAGTCACATGCTCTACTGGCTGAGTCAGTCAGGCATCCCGAGAACTTAAAAATTTTTAATTCAGTAATTGTATTGCTTTTAAACTTAACGAACATTTCAAAAATGACTTTGTATTTTCAAATATTAGACATTTAGCATATCTTACATAAAAATACATAGAGAAATTATGAAAAGATATTTTGCTTCATCTTCCAGTCTTGGCAAGGGGTAGTTAGGAAGCTTCTTAGATGCTCACTCCCTTACTATTTTTATTTTCAGGACCGATTCAGACTCTGACAAACAGAAACCATCATGTTACTTTCAGAAAGAAATAAAACTGGGGCTGTGTTCACTCTCTTGGGCTTCTCAGATTACCCAGAACTGCAAGTCCCTCTCTTCTTGATTTTTTTGGCCATCTACAGTGTCACTGTTGTAGGAAATATTGGGATGATAGTTATAATCAAGATTAGCTCCAAACTGCACACCCCCATGTACTTTTTCCTCAGCCACCTCTCATTTGTGGATTTCTGCTCTTCCTCCACCATTGTTCCCAAGACCCTGGCAAACCTAGTTGTAGAAGACAGGACCATTTCATTTCCAGGATGTATAGTACAATATTTTTTCTTTTGTACCTTTGTGGTAGCTGAATCCTTTTTATTGGCTGTGATGGCCTATGACCGCTTTGTGGCCATCTGCAACCCTCTGCTCTACACTGCGGCCATGTCCCAGAAACTCTGTGCCATGCTGGTGGTCGGATCATACGCATGGGGAGTAGCATGTTCCCTGATACTCACATGTTCTGCTATCAGGTTATCTTTCCAGGGTTTCAACACAATCAATCACTTCTTCTGTGAGTTCTCTGCATTGCTGTCCCTGTCTTGCTCTGATATTTACATCAATCAGTTGCTGCTTTTCATTTTTGCCATCTTCAGCGTGGTCAGCACACTGCTTATCATTCTCATGTCTTATGTGTTTATCCTTGTCACCATCCTCAAGATGCGTTCAGCCAGTGGTCGTCGCAAAGCCTTCTCCACCTGTGCCTCCCACCTGACAGCCATCACCATCTTCTATGGGACCATTGTCTTCCTCTACTGTGTTCCTAACTCCAAAAACTCGAGGAACACAGTGAAAGTGGCGTCTGTGTTTTACACAGTGGTGATCCCTATGCTGAATCCCTTGATCTACAGTCTGAGAAATAAGGACGTCAAGGATACAGTCAGCAAGATAACTAAAGTCTTTTCTTTTTGAGCATATTATTGCAGTATATTGTCCTTGAAATGTAAATCAAGTGGGCTCATAATTGTTGATTGTAAGATACATTTAAATATAATGAAGAGTTGATGTACAATGGATTGGATGTGGATTTTGATCCAAGAGACTTACCTTGATGTTATCTTTTGCTCACTGGAAAAAAAAATCCGAAGCCCTTCTGACCTTTGGTTTTTAATCCAAAAAATTGAGGTAATATAAACTAGCTCCTAATCTGATTGTGAAGACTAAAACTTAATTTAGGTATCATGTGGAATACCTTGTATAATCTCAGTAAACATTAATTTTATTCCCCTTTGTTATAACATACCTCAAGTAGACTAGGCCTCAATAAACACATAAATATACCTCCAAAAGTACAACTAGCAATTAAAATAAAACATAGTCTTCATCTCCAAGGAATGCACAGTCCAGTGTCGACAGTAAGACAGGGAAGAAAGTGGCCACTGTATAAGGTGGGAAATAAAAAGTATCATAGAGTTTTTGAAAGGAAGAAAAGTTCAAGTCCATTTAGGGACTTTAGAGTAATGACTGCAAAAAATAGGTATCACCTGAACTTGGCTTTGGATAACAAATTGCACAGTTTCAGGAGACAACAGGTATGAGTTTCATTCAGAAGAGCAAAGCATCACAAAATCATGAGGTCAGAATGTAATACTGAATCAGTAATCTAAAAAATATTTTATTGAGTGATTACTATATAACATGTGTGTGTGTGTGTGTGTGTGTGTGTGTTGTGTGTGTTGTGTGTCTAGGTTACTTGGCATGAGTGGGAATTTAATAAGACATTGTCTATATCCTGAATGTGTTTCAAAGGAGCTCCATTGTGGCAGTGTGATAAGTTATGATGGCATCTGTCAAAGGCTTTTAAAGATGTTAGACTGGATTTCAGGAAATCTCTTTAATTTTTTAAATTTTTTTGAGAAAGAGAGTTAGATAGAGGAAATGAGTGGGAGAGAGGGGTAGAGAGAGACAGAGACAGAGAATCTTAAGCAATCTCCATGCTCATCATAGAGCCTGATGTGGGGTCAATCCTACAACCCTTGGATCATGACCTGAGCTGAAATCAAGATCAGCATGGCTCACCCAGCTGAGCTACCCAAGTGCCCCTGGATTTCAGAAAATCTTATGCAAAGAATAAGCATAATGAGTGTCTGCCCAACCTGTGTTTCATAGTAACATTCTGCCTATGAAGACATCACAAACATTATCAATCCTTTATCATTTTTTTTTTCTGAACATGAACATAATCTCTGAATCCTTCTCAACTGAACTCCCACCTTAAGAAAAAGTGCTCAGGGTCTCCTGGTGGCTCAGTCGGTTAAGCTCCTGACTTTGTCTCAGGTCCTGATCTCAGGGTTCATGAGTTGGAGCCCTTACATCAGGCTCTCTGGTCTCAGTGTGGAGCCCACTTTGAATCCTCTGTCCCCCTGTCTCTCTCTTCCCCTCCCTGGCATGCTTTCTCTCTCTGTCTCTCAAAAATAAAATAAACATTAAAAAACTGCTCAAAACCAATTGCTTCCATAACTATTCAAAAATAAAATAAAGTCAGATAGTGATTAGCACCAAGTCCTATTTATTTTATCTGGCAAATTCAACATACTAAGCCTCTGTAATATTAATAAGTCATGTTGCTTGAATGCCTTATACCTGCTTCTCTTTCTCTTTACTCAATAAGGACAGTTAAAATTGCAAACAAGTTATTAATATAATGAAAAGTAATACATTTCTGCTGTTCTAGTAAAGGAGAACTATTTTATATGGGCTCAGGAAAGTTACTTAAAATGTGCATATTATTTTGAACTTATGATCATTATTAAAATGTTCTATTTATATACATCATAAAATAAGGAATCACTTAAATAACCATTTTCATGGAAAGATACAATCTAAGAAACAGTGTTTTAGAAATGGATGTCTGAGGAGGGAATGCATTTCTCTTCTATTGACTTCGGTTTCTCTGCATATCCACAAATTTATCTTTCACTTTCCTTTGGTCCTTTTTTTTTTCAAGACACTCAATACATTTTAGTGAGCCTTTTAGTGTACAACATGAGGTGAAAGGATAGTCAGTCCTCTTTAACCAATATTTTACACAGCTGTAGGAAAATATTTCAAACTTTAGGGAATTATAACGGATTACATATATTACAGGTTGGGAAGCATTCTTCAATTTTCCAGTTGAGTCTTCCTTTCCAATAGTATCCAGCTCTAATTAGTTACATACATTTCTTCAAGGCCATGTTTTATTGTTGCTGATGTCTTCATACCTGAAACTTTGCTATTTCAGTCAATATCCACGAATTACGCTTCAAAAATGCGTTTTGCATTGGGTGGAATTTTGGCACCTTTCTTTCCATAAGCCCATTCTGGATCAATCTCTAGTTAAGCCTTTTCTCCTTTACTCACTTATACACTTATACAATAAATTAACTCATTATTCATAAATTAATACAATTTACATGCACTTATACAATCCTAATTTTCCTCAAAATTTAGGAAATTATTTACATTGAATTATTTTTGAAATATTTATATTGAATTAGGAATTCTTTACTTTGAATCAAAAAAGGGTAATTCCTCTTTAGAGAGACTCTTATTTTACTTCTGTTCTGCTTGGACAAAGGACGATCATTTTGGGGTAAAAGTAACACCAACCATTTCGCTCTTACTCTGAGGAAACCAAAGCTCGTAACACGTAAGTGACCCGGCCAAAGTTGTAAAAGCAATTGTTGACAGAAACGAAAGCAATCGGTTAAGACTCCAGACATACCTTCTACGAAACTCTAGCGGACAATCTTGTGTTTTCTTTCATTTCAAGTTGCCACATTTCAGACTCTTTATGATAGATTCTGTTGCTTCTATATAGAACATGACATATTAGCCTCTGAAATTTTTGGTTGTGTGCCTCTCAATTCTGAAAATAATTTAATATTGAATATAAAATATTGCATCATAATTTTAAATAGCAGCAAAAAGTGTGATTTCTCTTACATAATATAATTCACTTAAAATACATAAATAAGGGGGCACCTGGGTGGCTCAGTGAATTAAGCATCCGATCTTGGCTCAGGTCATGATCTCACCATTCATGAGTTCAAGCCCGGTGTCGGGCTCTGTGCTGACAGCTCTGAGCCTGGAGCCTGCTTCACGTTCTGTGTTTCCCTCTCTCTCTGCCCCTCCCCCACTCACATTCCATCTCTCTCTCTGTCTCAAAGAATAAATACACATTAATTTTTTTTACTCTTAAAAAAAGATAAAATGTGTTAATAGTTGTATTCAGAACAGTAACTGGGTCATAGAAAGTGGTCACTGTGAGCATTGGTTACTCTTCTTAGCAAAGGTGGTTTGTTATTCGCACCTATTTCTGGTATTTGACAGAAGTCCGGTTTGACTTCAGCCCCGTGCCTTCCATATTCCGGATATAACACAGGCAAAGTTGATAAGACATACTCATCTATTTCATAACGACGGTCTGATCTCTGGTTCACAGAGCAATGGTGGATGCAGCATAAAGTGCTCTACAATGTATCATGGACTCTGGGAGGAAACTTGTTGGGTTATAATAACAGGTGCCAAGCTGTTTATAGATTTTCCTCCTGTTTATATCTCACGGAAGGTGTTGGAGTTTCGGGATAGTAGTGTTCTCTTGACATCTCATTGATACATCAGAGAGATCAATAGTTGTTTTGGGAAGCTTAGGGAACATGAGTCCCAGAGATACACACACACAAAACCATAAAGCATTTCCATGGTAACATCTCCAGAACCAGGGGAACCACACTTCTCCCACAGGTACTTGGACTACACTCTGTTTTCTTGGGGATGGGCATAAGTGATATTTTCCGGGAGCTGAATGCTTTTTCTCTATTTGTTCCTCATGAGTGTAATTTACTATGGCCATTTCTATGAAAACGAGGAACCGTAGAGGAGGACAGTAGTATCAAACATATTTTTAAAAGTCTGCATTAAAGTCCGCATTTCACTCTTTCTTGATTAGAGAGTGTTTTAAGAAATGCCGTGCTTCAATCGCTTCTTTATGAAAACGTTTCTCCTGTGTGTCCTGAGACACAGTCTCAAAGGGGAACGTTAACTGTTTAATCTGCAGGACCAACAACCTTGTAACAGCTACTAGTGTAAGAGGGAAAAGGGTGGGAAGCAAATCGGGGAGAATGCATGGTCTCTCCTCGCCTTCCTCCTCTCGCACACTGACCCCATCCATGGAACCTGGAAAAGACCACGTGGAGGTTCCCCTGACAGTGAGCCTGGAGCCTGGAGTCTCTCTGATGCTGAGAGCTGCAGGAAGGGGCCCTCAGGACTGTTCCTGGAGAGACACAGACTTGGGGACCACCTGTGAGGCAGAGAGGAGAGGAATTACTTTGATCCTGTGCACAAAATGAGAAATGTCTTTCCATAGCAGGTTTCTCATCCTTGGTACTATTGACCTTCTGGGTCAGATGATATTTGGGTGTTTGCGTGTGCTCTTGGTATGTGTGTGGGGGGTGGCGGGGGTGGGGCAGCCATGTGCAGCATACACTGTTCAGCAAAATCCCTGGTCTCTACCCGCTAGATGTCACTAGCACCCCTTCCTATTGGGAGAACCCAAAACGTCTTGGGACAGAGCCACAGGTCCCAGAGGCATCAAAATATCTCCTGCTGCAGAACCACTTCTCTATAAAGAGTCAACAGCCTGATTTTTCACCTTCAGACTTGAAAACAGGCAAGGTTTTCAACATTGTGTACTATGTTGGGCTCAGAAAAAGACACCTCACTTTTACTGACCATTGAAGAGAGAGAACCATGTTATCAGAATAACTATTTGTTTTCAGACTGGGATTTCTCAACGCGCATATCTTTTACCTTTTTGAAATCATTTGACCAAAGGGGGACATACCTAGTGGCTTGAATCTTAGTGAAGACCGTGTTTCCTCCAGGAATAATCCACTGGGGACTCCACGTCATAAAGCAGGTTCTAATTTCTTTTCAAATGATTAGAAGAAAATATTTATTGTCATGGGTTTTGTAAGGGTTAAATAGGCAAAGCAAATTATGTATGCATATACAATATTTTACATGTACACTCTGGCTTAGTGTTATTTAACTTACCGTTTTATCATAATGATTTTTCAGGCCATTAAAGGGCCTTCAAAAACATCCTGTAAATAGTTGCATAGATTTCCATAATATATATGTACCCTAGCTTTCACCATTTCCCTCTTGTTTTTCAAATCTTTTTAATATTTATCTATTTTTGAGACAGCATGTGTGAGCAGGGAAGGGGTAGAGAGAAGGAGACAGAGGATGCAAAGCAGACCCTGCACTGAAGACAGACAAGCAGATGCTGGGCTACAACTCACAAACTGTGAGATCATAACCTGAGCCGAAGTCAAACACTTAACCGACTGAGCCACCCACGTGCCCCTGACCATTTCCCTCTTGCTGGACATATTATTGCTGAAATTTACTCTCATAAATAATGCTACAATGCAGCAGGAAGACTTTTGGTAATACTTCCCTATGTACATCTTTGATTCGTTCTTCAAATAGATTTAAAACTGAATTTATTTGTCTAATAGGTTAAGGCTTCAGAGTCAGAGTTGCAGGAAGTTTGAGACCAAGTACAAACTCCCTGAACAAAAAAAGATAAGAAAGACCATGATTAGGAGAATCACTATGTTACTTTATAGAAAAAAAAATCTAGTGTGGAGGATAAAAGCTACTTCCCCATCAAAAACATATGGATAAAAAATGAACACTTGTGAGTTAACAGTCTTCAACTGACATGCTTCTCATCATTTCAGTGGAAAACAGGGAAGGACGTGGTGTATTTCAAAACATTATTTTCTGAGATCTCACTAGATTCAGTACTCATTAAACAGTCTGCCAGGAAAAAGGGATGTGAGTTTCATAACACAATGTGGCTAATTATGTCTGAGGTCTTTCTAGTGATTCAGTGCTAAGCTGTAAATTGTGTAGGACTCGCTTAAGGAATCATATACACCGTGATGGATGTGGATGTTTTTGTGTGATCTGTGAATCAACGTGTGACCTTACGCATCTTTCCACAATGCCTGCACTTTTCCTAAACTTCACAAAAGCCATGTCCTAATTCTTTGCGGAAAAACTTATCTTACGCGTTTTCATGTCTCTTTTTTAAGAGACTGCCAAAAAATGAATCTGAGATCATACAGTGGAGGATAACTATAAATATTTTTCTCCAACCTCAATCAAATGGGAACATGGGCAAGGGAAACTGCTCCGGTGTGACCGAGTTCATTCTCCTCGGATTCGCAGAAGCCCCTGAGTTGAGAGTCGTCCTCTTCTCTGTGTTCCTTCTCATCTATGGAGTCACGGTGCTGGGCAACCTGGGCATGATGGCAGTGATTCAGGTCAGCTGTCACCTTCACACTCCCATGTACTTTTTCCTCAGCCACTTGTCCTTTGTGGATTTTTGCTACTCCACCGTCATCGTGCCAAAGATGCTAACTAGTACCTTAAACGAGGACAAAGCCATTTCTTTCCTGGGGTGCACCGTGCAATTCTACTTGTTTTGTACATGTGTGGTAAGTGAGGTCTTCCTGTTGGCGGTCATGGCCTATGACCGCTTCGTGGCCATCTGCAACCCACTGTTGTACACGGTCACCATGTCCCGGAATCTCTGTGTGGAGCTGGTGTCTTGTTGCTACCTGTGTGGGATGGTGTGTTCTCTGATCCACTTGTGTTTAGCTCTGGAGATCCCATCCTACACATCAAATGTGATTGACCACTTCTTCTGCGATCTGCCCCCTCTCTTGTCCCTTGCTTGCTCTGATGTCACTATGAATGAACTCATGGTGTTCATTGTGGCCACCTTCAATGAGATCACCACCATCGCGATCATCCTCACCTCCTACTTGCTAATTCTCATCACCATCCTGAGGATGCACTCTGCCGAGGGAAGGCGCAAAGCCTTTTCCACCTGTGCCTCCCACCTCACCGCCATCCTTGTCTTCCACGGAACAATCCTTTTCACTTACTGCCGGCCCAGTTCTGGCAACAGCGTGGATACTGACAAGGTGGCCACGGTGTTCTACACTGTAGTGATTCCCATGCTCAACCCCCTCATCTATAGCCTGAGGAACAAGGATGTGAAAGAAGCGCTCAGAAAAATGGTGAGCTCCAAAATATTTTCCTAGAAAATATTTTCTTTGCGAGACTCAAGTTCCCAAAGGGCAGGCTGGTTGAGCGGTGAATGGGTGGTTGTAGTGTTTGAGTGGAGGGTAGAGCCAGGGGGTAGGTAGTTAAGAGCGATTCTTTTTGATTCACTTACCTTTATGAATCTTCCATTTGCCTCAAAGTTAGGACTGAGTATATTTCAAATTTTAAGCCTACTTCTTTTCTTTTCTTCAATCTATAATTTTTGAAATGGATAGGAGTAATGGATTTTTAAGACATGTTTGGTTTGCTCTATAACCTTCATAAGCTTAATGAAGAACTCTTGAGAATCATGCTCTCTTTCAGTATCTATGATGGAAAATTCATTCCTTTTCAAAATTGAATTCCTGCTATTTTACAATGAAGAACACATCTTTGTCCAACAGTTGATACATAGAGTGAGATTTCTACATGCACACATGTCATTTTTATCTTTTTATTATTTTTGATACATTTATTGCTTATTTTTTGTTTTCCTTATTATTTGTCTCAGTGTAAAGTGTTTTTGGAACTTCAGATAGTATCTCATCTGAAAAAGTGGAGTTAATCTTGATTATTTCACATGGATGTTAGTAAAATTAAATTGCATGTCATGTGCAAAGAGCCTAGAATAATCCCTGGCACATAAATAGTTTTCTCTTTCTCTCTCCTCCTTCCCTTATATTGTCCTAATATTACATATATACTTTTGGTCACATGCGCGCGCGCACACACACACACACACACACACACACACACACACAAACTTGCCATCATTGAATAACCCTTACTACAGGTAGCTGCATTTCTGACTTAGGTCACTTGTCACATTTTTGTTGTTTGTTTCCTCAATTTTTGTCTCCATTATAACTCTCCATTTGGATCAAATGCTGTCACTTAAAATTGGAATTCTAAGCTATTTGTAGAAAACATAAATATTTCATTTTCATGCCAAAATATGGGAAGAGCCTAAATGTCAATTAACTGATGAATGGACAAAGAAGATGTGATATATCTATATCTATATCTATATCTATATCTATATCTATATCTATATCTATATCATCTATATCTATATCTATATCATCTATATCTATATCTATATCATCTATATCTATATCTATATCATCTATATCTAGAGAGAGAGAGAGAGAGGAATATTACTGAGCCACCAAAAAGAGTGAAATCTTGCCATTTGCAACAACCTGGATGGAATTAGAGAGGATTATGCTGAGTGAAATAAGTCAGTTAAAGGCAAATACCATATTAATTTCTCTCATATGTGGAATTTAAGAAACAAAGCAGATGAACATAGTGGGGAAAAAAGAGAGCTAAACCATAGAATAGTCTCTTAACTATAGGGAAGAAACTGAATGTTGCCAGATGGGAGGTGGGTGGGGGAATGGATTAAACGTGTGATGGGTACTAAGGAGGGCACTTGTGATGAGCACTGGGTGTTGGATGTAAGTGATAAATCACTGAATTCTACATCTGGAACTGGTATTACACTGTATGTTAACTAAGTGGAATTTAAATAAAAACCTGAAAAAAATCATTTTCAGGGTGCATACTGGACTTTATGTTACATCCCTGTGGTTCCTGAATTAATTCTGCTATGACAGTGTGTGACAGCTTCGTGGCCATTTGCAACACTTTGCATTACACAGGTGCTGTGCCCCAGAAACCCCGTGCCCTACTACAGGTTGTATCATATGCATGGGGAGTAGCATGTTTCCTGAAACTCACATGTTCTGCTTTCAAAGTATCTTTTAGTGGTTCATCACAATCAGTCACTTCTGTGAGTTCTCCTCACTAATGTCTCTTTCTTATTCTGAGTCTTACATCAGCCAGTTGTTTCTCGCTGCTTCTCACAATGAGGTGAGCACAGAGCTCTTCCTCCTCCCATCTTATGGTGTTTGCCACCTCTCCAGATACATTCAGCAGGTGAGCATCAGGAAATCCTCTTCAACTGTCAGCTTCACACTTGACTGGATCACCGTTTTCTACAGCACCATTCTCTTCTCTTAGTCTGTGCCCTACCTCCTAAACCTCCAGGCACACAAAGTGATACCTGTTATGTACGGTGGTGATCCTCGTGTTGAAACCCCTCATCTATAGACTGAGAAATAAGGACATCAAAGACACAGTCAGAAAATAATTAACACTTTTTTTTTCATAGCGAATGGTAAACACTACCTCTGTTATTATAGAACATCTTTCTGTGATTTTTGAAGGACCTGTCAATCAAGCTCATTTTTAAACATCACTTAGATTTTCCAAAAGATAGAATACTTACAATGGGAAGAATACGAATTTTAGGTCTGAGAAATCATACCTGGCTCTGATAATGTAAAATCGGCCGGTTGGTTTATCTGAACCAGTCTTTATCTACAAAAATGATATAATGTGATGTAACTCATGGAGTGGAATGTGAAAAAAAATAAAATGTAGACAACATATCTGGCATTTGTATATGTGAAATACATGCTAGTTGTATTCTCTTCTCTTCACTGCTAAGCGATAGGTTGCAGGTGTTAAATACACAGCCACTTTTGTAGTTTAAATTCAATGAAATAGATGACAGGAGAGAAATACATAGTCTTCTTTTCAAAAACCTCAAAAGCCAGTAGTATTAGTAAATATCATAATGTTTGGTCAGGAGACATGTCAAAATCATATGTGGATATCAAAGAGACTATTTCATAATTGCGTGCATCCTTTGCTTGACCTTGAAGGATGGGCAGGTTTTGAAAAGACACAGAAGAGAAAGACACAAGGTGTATTCAGGAGTAAAGAACAGGAACAACATTCGAGAGGTGAGCATGAATAATAAAGCCAATGATTCAGCACTATTGTGAGCTACTGTTTTATGTCATATGCATTCAAGGTGTCTTGTTAGGTGCTGGAAGGAATGAGAATTTGCATAAGATACACTTATTATTCTCAATTCCTTCAAAAAGAGCTCCCGTGTGGAGGGTGCAAATATTACAAGAAGTTTAGAAATACTAGCGTGTTTCCTAGAATAGTGAGAACAAAAACGAAACAAATTTATTCACATTCTATGTTTTAGGCTCCCTAAACATTTATTTTCCTTAAATGTTGTTTTAAATTGTCATTTGTAAATTATAATCTTAACAAGTAATTAATCAAACCTAGATAATTGTGTCTATTAGGAAAGATTAGCTTTTCTCTGGTAGTAGTAACATTTATTATAAGATGGCCTCATAAAGGTGTCTAATTTTCAAAAATCTTATGACATCATATTTATCTTTCTTCTGTCATTAATTTTGCTTGAATTACTTACGTATCCTTTGTTTGGTACTCTTTGTCATTGGTAAATCCCAAATTAGTCCAGAAAATTATTATGAGAAAAAATAATAGCTGTGTTTGTTGAGGGTAAAATAAACACTAGATAATAACCATATATTGGTTCATGAAATAATTTGGAATGGTTCTGTGATCTTAAACTTACAGTAATTAATTAAAGTCAACTTATTTCAGAAATAGAACTATATAATTATGACCCAAACTATCTTATATATTTGCATATATTCACGTATATGAAACTGCCTTCTTTTACACCTTGTCACTTGATTTGAACTTACCTGGAACGCTTGTAGAAAAGTAGCAGAAATGTTATATTGTTCTTTATTGGAGTCAATGATGAAAATGAAAACTAACCTATGAAATTTAATAGATGCTTCTAAGTGTTTAGAGGGAAATATATGTCTTTAAATAACTGTGTTAGAAATGAAGAAAACTCTCAAAATTAGAATGTTAGCTTCCACATTAAGAATCAAAAAAAAAAAAAAAAAAGAAAAGAAAAAGAAAAAAGAACAAGGAAGGTTATAATAAAGACCAGATTATCAGTCAATAAAGTAGAAAAATTAAAGTAGAGATCATTGAGTTTGCACTGTGAAAAGATTACTACCATTGACAAAATTTTAGCTAGAATTACTAGGAGAAAAGGAAACCAGAAACAAATTAGTACAATTAGTAAGGATAGTAATCTTGCAAAAATTTTATGCCAACAATTTAGTCAACTTAGATGATACAGACAGATTTGAAAAAGATAAATTTTCCCAAGCTGACAAAGAAGTAGAAAATCTGAATAGATATGTGACAATAAATTCAATTTGTAGTGAAAATATTCTCACACTCCTTCCATCAATATCCAGACAATTACTGTTACTAAATATCTATGTAGGCAATAACACTGGTTGTTACACAGATGGCTTCACCAGTTACTTTTACTAAATAACTACATAAGCAACGGTACCAATTGTGAGTTACACTATTTAGGAGATGGAGACCGTGATCCTTTTTCCAATTCATGCAGTTATATCAGTATTACCCTGATACCAAAGCCAAACAAAGACAAGACACAGAGGAAAACAGAAACCAAAATCCCTCATGGATACAAACCCAAGAATTCTCAACAAATCCTTGTATCCAATAATAAGATAAAATAGATGCACTAAAACATATAAAAGGCTTATGAGCCACGCCAAGGGAGATTTATCTCAGAAATGCGAAGTTGGTTTAACATATGAAAAACAATGTAATATATCACTTACATAGAATGATGGAGATGGGGAACCGGATGGAATGTCTCCTCAGCCTTGGGTGCCGTCTCTGGCACATCAATTTTATATAATATAATCATATTATATGGTAGTTGAGACAATACCAATTTATTTCCTTGAAATTACATTTTACCACATATACCTTTACAAATTTATGTGCACAGCCAGTGATACACAGAGACGAATGGAAAACTGTGGCTTAGATTGATCTTTTAAAGTCAGAAGAACACATCTGGGAAAGATATCTGAGGGGTCCCATTTGATGACGTCCACTATTGCACATGCATTAGAAAAAAAAATTCAGTCTCAGAAATCTCTCTGGATTTATTTATTTTTTCCATGCATTCATATGGGTGGAAAACCAGATGGGCCTCAATTTCTTTCATTGATCATTTATTTTGAATGTGTCCAAGTTTCAACCGCCTGTAAGATAAGCATAAAAACTGGAATTGCTCTCCTGGCTGGTTACTAGGAAGCTAAAGTAAGTGAATATTTGTATAATAGTTAGAATGGGTTCCAACACATAGCAAGTGTGAGTTATTATATGGTTTTCTGACCACTGGAGTCATTATTTTTTTGTTATTTAAAGGAATTTTGATGCAGCTGTAGTCCCCGTGCCCTACGGGAATCTAGGGGATGTTGTAATGTTATAAGAAAGGAAGAACTTCTAAGAGATATGCATGGCATGTCATTATGGCAATATGAGCTGTGTCCCACACATACGACACTTAATGTAACCTCTATCATGTAGCACCACAAATTCTGGGAGGAGGCATATGTGGTTTTAAACCATTGTTTCCCAATTTGGGATAATTTAAAAAATAAATTTCCTGATGATATTCCATAGAGATGAACTATTAGTTGTGTTATATCATACATCACCTTGGTTTAATTTTTATATATTTTATTATACCATAGAGATTAGTAATTGTTTTGGAGCTTAATGGGCCCATTCCCCAGGAGCTTAAATTACAGTACAAGTAAGTGTCTGCCTACTATATACATCTTATATCTTCAGCACCAGGGACAAAACGTAGGTCACTCAGGTTTGTTAGCAAGAACTAGGTTTTGGTTACTTGAAAATAGAAATGAATATATTTTGTCTGTAAACAATTATTTTAAAGATATATTGAACTCAACTCTCTTCTAATTGGAGAATGTTTTAACAGGACCCATATTTCTGTGCAGTTACTGTTTAGAGTGCTTTTGTGTTTTGGTATTCAGAAACAATTAATGGTGAATTTGCAACCGTTTTCTCTGTAACATAAAACATGGATGTGTGTAAAAGAATGCTAAATAAACAAATGGTACCTCTCTCTCTCTCTCTCTCTCTCTCTCATCTCTTACCACCCATTTTTCAGACCGATCTCTATCACAGCATCTAACATGTATGACCATTGAGAGCGTCCTTAGTTTTCATATTAATGCTGAGGTTTGCATTTCTGTTCCTGCCAGATGGTTATCGAGAGTCAGGACTTATGAACTCTCTGTGGTCAGAAAAAGAGAGGAATTCTTTTGGATTTGTTTTGGGTTTGTTATGAAATGGTTTCTTATTATCAGCCTAGGAGATTATGAAGCAAAACATTTGCCAGGTTGAATATCCTCTTTGAGAAGTAGGCAAGTAGGTCAGGTATTTTGCTTTGTTTTGTTTTTGTTCTTGGTCAAGTAATGAAAAACCGTGACTTAAGGGAAGTGATATGTTTCCATGTCTTTAAGGTTCGCTCAAGAGACCGAGAAGATACCAAGATATGCTTCCATTCCAGAACCTCTTCACTCAATTTTCATTACGCATAAGTGTAGAAGTCATGAGTCTAGTCCTTGTGCTGTCGAGAAGTGGGAGCAGAGAATGGAATCCCTCAATTTTTATTTGCCTTTTCCTTTAGGAAAGGCCTCAGTGGTAGATCTCCCTTATATAGAGAATACAATGTAATCATTTTTGCAACCAACTACTTAAACAATCTCTATCATGTGTATTCATATCTCTATGGGTGCATCTTCATTTGCGTCTATATGTATATGCTGAGTGTACTATTCAGTATCCTTTTTATTTAAAAAAAAAACACCTCATAAATGGGATTTTACATAGCATGATAATTTTCTGTCCTAGATATGACACCCCAAGGTTTAACACTTGCTCCACTTCTGAAAATATTTTTTATGGTAAATATTATAAACAGTAACGCAATACAGTTTTGGACATGATTTTTCACAACTTTATCAATGTAACTAAATATCTTTTAATAGCTTATGAGGAATAAAATCTATCAAAAAAATATCAGATAGCTTTTATTGTTGTCAGGGTCAAAACTTGGATATATGCCCCTTCATTACTTTCCAGAAAAAGGTATTCAAGAGATCTATCTCTCTGAATCTTTATTAGCATAGATCGTTATTATTATAATTGATTAAGCTAGTAAATCAATTAACCACATAGTTGATTTGATAGGCACAATTCTCACTTTCAATGTATATTTTAAATCTCTTGTTTCATAATCAGATTTTAATGAGTTTTTGTGAGCCACAAACATCAAAAATTCTATCACACTTTTCCAAAATAGAATATGAGAAAACTTTGTTTCCAATTTATGTTCCTGATAGAGTCACGTAAAAATAAAAAACGAAAGAGTGTTTGGAGAATCAGAGTAGGTGTTACTCTCCTGGACAGAGCTTATTAAGTTTCTTCAGAGAACACATGCTAGTGTCTGTATGGCTTTGAAATATATCATTGAATCTATCTTAAATTCCACCCAGAAACTGAACTTAATCATAGATAAAGTGATAGATAAGGGTTGGAATCATTCAAGGTTTCTGCTGATGCCTAAGTCAACTTTGGTCAGTGGGATCCACGGAGACTTTTAACCTTTTGAATTACTTGACCACTGTGTTTCTGTTATATCTTATAGATACATTGTTTGATATCAATGTTATATTTTTCTGAAATTAATGTTAGCCTGCTTTTTCCTCCCTTTTTAGAAGAAAGACAATATTTATCATTTGTTTTCCTAAGTCCAACACCTGGCAGGAATGGGCACGGGAAACTGCTCCAGTGTGACCGAGTTCATTCTCCTCGGATTCGCAGAAGCCCCTGAGTTGAGAGTCGCCCTCTTCTCTGTGTTCCTTCTCATCTATGGAGTCACGGTGCTGGGCAACCTGGGCATGATGGCAGTGATTCAGGTCAGCTCTCACCTTCACACTCCCATGTACTTTTTCCTCAGCCACTTGTCCTTTGTGGACTTTTGCTACTCCACTGTCATCGTCCCAAATGTGCTGTCCAGTATCTTAAACAAGGGCAAAGCCATCTCCTTCCTGGGATGCATGGTGCAATTCTATTTCTTTTGTGCCTATGCAATCACTGAGGTCTTCCTTTTGGCTGTGATGGCCTATGACCGCTTCGTGGCCATCTGCAACCCACTGTTGTACACGGTCACCATGTCCCGGAATCTCTGTGTGGAGCTGGTGTCTTGTTGCTACCTGTGTGGGATGGTGTGTTCTCTGATCCACTTGTGTTTAGCTCTGGAGATCCCATCCTACACATCAAATGTGATTGACCACTTCTTCTGCGATCTGCCCCCTCTCTTATCCCTTGCTTGCTCTGATGTCACTATGAATGAACTGCTGCTGTACATCGTGGCCACCTTCAATGAGATCACCACCATCGTGATCATCCTCACCTCCTACTTGCTAATTCTCATCACCATCCTGAGGATGCACTCTGCTAAGGGAAGGCACAAAGCCTTTTCCACCTGTGCCTCCCACCTCACCGCCATCCTTGTCTTCCATGGAACAATCCTTTTCACTTACTGCCGGCCCAGTTCTGGCAACAGTGTGGATACTGACAAGGTGGCCACGGTGTTCTACACTGTAGTGATTCCCATGCTCAACCCCCTCATCTATAGCCTCCGGAACAAGGATGTGAAGGAAGCACTCAAGAAAGTGTTGGGATCTAGATTACCTTTTGAAAAACTATTTTCTTAACTAGACTCAGAGTCTAGTCTCTCATCAGAGACTTTAATGACGGGCTGGATTTGGGTGGGTGTGAATGGAAAAGTAAAGTAAGGAAATAAAACTTGGGGACTCTGCATGCTGTTTTGTTTTCCACTTGCTTATCTAATTAAGCCATATAATATCTTTTATGGATAATTTAAATACACCTTTTATGAGACCATATGTGTTATTCTTATATCAGTAGTGTAGCTTTGCAATTGTTATGCAAAAATATTTTCCAAATGGTTCAACATGATAAAACTTTAGAATAACTACGTGTAAATTTTTCTAAAGGAGAATACTTGAGATATTTTCCATTTGCTGGTAATTTCACCATGCTGCTCCTGATCTTGAAAATGTCAAAAAAAAAAAAAAAAAGAAAGAAAGAAAAGAAAACAAAAGAAAAGAAAAGAAGAGAAAATAAAAGGTCAAGATTTCTGTTATAATAAAGGTGATAAAGACAGGAAGTTCAGGGGTGCCCGGGTGGCTCACTTGGTTGAGTGTCCAGCTTCAGCTCAGGTCATGATCTCGCAGTTTGTGAGTTCGAGCCCCATGTCAGGCTCTGTGTTGACAGCTCAGAGCCTGGAGTCTGCTTCAGATTCTGTGTCTCCTCCTCTCTCTGCGCTTCCCATGCTCATGCTCTGTCTCTCTCTGTCTCTCAATAATAAATAAACGTTAAGGAAAAAAATTTTTAAAAAAAGGGAGTTCAGAGGAGTGGACATTTTTTTTTTTTTTGGTTTGTTTGTATTTTGTTTATTGTGACTGCAGTTTCAAGAACCACTTTTAAAACATCCTTATCATCCTTTGTGAACTATCTCCTCTCTGCACTGAAATTCCTCGTGGTTCTGGTAGTTTGGCTCTCTTCCCAGTTCCCTTGGAAGGCCATATTTACTGTTCGATGAAGACTCATGGTGCACTGACTTTATGCTACTCATTCATCTAGGAGCTTGGGATATATTAGTGAACAAAGCAATGAATGATCTCTGCTTTCCTGGAACTTTTATCTTAGCAGAAGAAAACAAGCAATGTACAAATAAAGAAATAAGTAAGGATTAAACTATATATTTGAGGGGCTCCTGGAAGTCTCAGTTGGTAAGCGTCCAACTCTTGACTTTGGCTCAGCTCATGATCTCAAGATTCGTGAGCTCAAGCCCTGCCTGGGACTCTGGGCTGATGGTGTAGAGCCTGCTTGGGTTTCTCCCTCTCTCTCTCTCTCTCTCTCTCTCTGCCCCTCCCCCCACTCACACGCACACACTCTCTCTCTCAAAATAAATAAATAAAGTAAATATATTTGAAACATGTGAAGTACTTTAAACACTATATTTGGTAGTAGAGTAGCTCCAGTGGTAAAACAGTATGTTTTGGAGGGTATCACTGAAAAGCTGCATTTGAACAAAAACTTAAGGGAAAGCATTACAGTGTGCAGGAAACATGAGGAAAAAGACCATAAAGAAAGAGTCAGTAATATTTTTTGGAAAACATAAAGCAAAACACAAAAACAAAGAGGTCAGACTAGATAGAAGAAGCAGAGGAGGTTAAGAGTAATAGAATAGGACAAGGTTTCAAAGGGACTATTTTCCCAACTTGATATTTAACTTTTTAAATATTTATGCTTTAACTCTCAGTGAATCATGATGACCTAAAGGAGGGATCTTCACCCTTCTCCAACAGGGTCAGAGTGGATGGCAGGGAGGAAGACAGTTACGCCTGCTATATGGTAGCCACTCAATATTTGATAAGGATGGTTTTTATAATTCCATAACTTTTATAATGGTTGTAGGTATGTATGGGACTAATCAGGGGTTGGAGAAGTGATTTTAAAATAGAACATTTTGGGGGCACCTGGATGGCTCAGTTGGCTAAGTGTCTGACTCTTGGTTTTGGCACAGGTCATGATTTCATGGTTCATGAGTTCAAGCCCCACACTGGGCTCTGTGCTGACAGTGTGGAGCCTGCTTGGTATTCTCTCTCTGTCTCTGCCCCTCCCACACTCTCTCTCTCTTTTTCTTCCAGACTAAATTAATAAAATCTAAAATACATTTATATAAATTTTTGTATAAAATTTTCCTAATGCTGCTCCAGGGTTTCAAGCATTACATCAGAGAAAAATGATTAATTTTAATTGTTTATTTCATGACCCCAAGGGAATGGGGCAAGACATAATCTCTAGGGCTCATGTCCCAAAGGTTGTACTATAGATATAAGAATATACCATCAGTCGCAACCAAGAGTGGCTTTACTTTTGCCATCAGCAGGTTTGTTTTCAGATTCTAGAGACCGATTGATATTAATTTCAATGTAGGGTATCTGGGAAGCAGCACAGTAGGGAAACTTACCCTTAGATCCAGACAGTTCTTGAGAATTGTTTAGTCACTACAAAAGTAACATATCTGAACACGCAAGGAAGAGAAAGTGCATTTATGCTACACGGTTTTGTCTTAGAGGGACTGGCTCAGATGAACAAGGGCTACCCTGGGTGGGAGGATAGAAGAGGTCTGAGAACTTCAGGAATGTGCATTGTTCTGTTTCTGTAAGTTACAGAAGACATAGTCAAGGTAAGATAGAGAAGATTTAAGTAAAATGAAACTAGCAGAGATTGAATAGACTCTCTAATGAAAAAAATTAAAAGGGGCCAGCTTTAATTAAGACGATAAAGCCGAAAAAAATTAGAGAAAAATTAGAACAAAATAGGGAAAACAAAGGTAAGAAGATTTCAGCTGTTATATTTCTTGGACTCAATGGTAGAGAAAGATTTTACCAACCATGTAATAATAGTATTTGGGATGCAAGAATCATCATGTTGAATATCACATTCATTTAAAATGAAACCTGAAAAGTCTTAGTAAGTTAAATATTATATTAAGCAAGAAGTGTGATAATGAGAACGTCTAGCTTCATGATGGATGTCTTTTGAGGTTGTCTTTAATACTCAGATGTATGACTGACTATAGGGACAGAAAGGTCCATTAAGCTCTCAGTCTTGAATATGATCCGATATCTTTATTGATGGGCCATCTGAAACTATTTCTTGGGTTGTGGGACCAGAGATAGCCTTAACAGAGAGATGATTAACAGTTTCCTGGTATCTAGACCTAGAACATGGGTCAGAGTCTGGTGTGTAGGAATGGACACATGGCTGGGACACCAATCAGGACACTAGTCACAGATACGTAGATTAGTCCCTACTTGCATATCGTTGGGAAAGTCAAGGTTTCTTTTATCACCCCTAGAATAAGGAAGTGGACATGATTATCTTTATCACCTATTCTAATTATTTATCAAGCCATGAGGAAAGATTGACAATTAAGAGCCCATTTGTTGAGAAGAATATCCTGAAAAACTAGTTAAGGTTTATTTGATATCGGATTTACTGAGTCAGAAAGAAAAAGATTAAAGTACTTTGTGAAATGTAACATAAAGTGTTATGGGTGTTTTTTCTTAATGTCATAGTGTAAATATATGTTGTAGACATAAATATGTTTGGAAATTTCTCATTTTGGTACTGATTATAAGGCTGGCATAATCAGTCATTATATTATCCTAGGTGTATCTTTTATGAACTTCTAATGTTCAAGGGAAACTGAAAACTTTATGGGAAGTTTGATTTAAAATAACCATAAATCCCTTTATCTCATAACTACTTAAAATATTAAAATTTACAGTTGAGAACTTAAACAATCTTTAAAGGTTTTATCTATCAACTTATTTATTTATTTGTTTGTTTGTTTGTTCGTTTATTTATTTATTTATTTACATAATCTCTACACCTAATGTGGGTCTTGAACTTAAAACGCCGAGATCAAGAGTCGCATGCTCTAGTTAGCCAGGCACCCCAAAGACTTAAAATTTTTTAATTCAATAATTATATTGTTTTTTACCTTAAAGAGCATTTAAAACCTGTTTTGTATATTTTCAAATATTAGATAGCATATCTTGCTAACAAACACATAAAGAAATTATGAAAAGACATTTTGCTTCATCTTCCAGTGGTGTAAGGGGCAGATAGGCAAGCTTCTTAGATGTTCACTCTCTTTAATATTTTTATTTTCAGGACCAGTTCAGATTCTGAAAAGCAGAAACCATCATGTTACTGTCAGAGAGAAATAAAACTGGGGCTGTGTTCACTCTCTTGGGCTTCTCAGATTACCCAGAACTGCAAGTCCCTCTCTTCTTGATTTTTTTGGCCATCTACAGTGTCACTGTTGTAGGAAATATTGGGATGATAGTTATAATCAAGATTAGCTCCAAACTGCACACCCCCATGTACTTTTTCCTCAGCCACCTCTCATTTGTGGATTTCTGCTCTTCCTCCATCATTGTTCCCAAGACCCTGGCAAATCTAGTTGTAGAAGACAGGACCATTTCACTTTCAGGATGTGTAGTACAATTCTTTTTCTTTTGTACCTTTGTGGTAGCTGAATCCTTTTTATTGGCTGTGATGGCCTATGACCGCTTTGTGGCCATCTGCAACCCTCTGCTCTACACAGTGGCCATGTCCCAGAAACTCTGTGCCATGCTGGTGGTCGGATCATACGCATGGGGAGTAGCATGTTCCCTGATACTCACATGTTCTGCTGTCAGATTATCTTTCCAGGGTTTCAACACAATCAATCACTTCTTCTGTGAGTTCTCTGCATTGCTGTCCCTGTCTTGCTCTGATATTTACATTGATCAGTTGCTGCTTTTCATTTTTGCCACCTTTAATGAGGTCAGTACGCTGCTCATCATTCTCATGTCTTATGTGTTTATCATTGTCACCATCCTCAAGATGCGTTCAGCCAGTGGTCATCGCAAAGTCTTCTCCACCTGTGCCTCCCACCTGACAGCCATCACCATCTTCCATGGAACCATCCTCTTCCTCTACTGTGTTCCTAACTCCAAAAACTCGAGGAACACAGTGAAAGTGGCGTCTGTGTTTTACACAGTGGTGATCCCTATGCTGAATCCCTTGATCTACAGTCTGAGAAATAAGAATGTCAAGGATGCAGTCGGCAAGATAATGGATACTAAAATCTTTTTTTCTTAAGCATACTATTTGACTAGAGTTTGGCCCTGAAATATAAATCGTGTACCCATAAAGGTTGATTATAAAGATACATTTAAAAATAATGAAGAGTTGATGTACAATGAAAAGAATGCAGATTTTTATTCAGAGAGACTGACCTTGATGCTCTCTCTTGCTTACTGGAAAAAAAAGTCAGCAATCCCCCTCATCTTTGTTTTTTAATCCACAAAAATGAAGTAACATAAATTAGCTCCTAATCTGATTGTGAGGTCTAAAAGGTAATATAAATATTATGTGGATACTTTGTATAATATCAATAAACATTAATTTCATTTCCCTTTCTTGTAACATACCTGGAGTAGACTAGGCTCTCAATAAACATATGAATTTATCTCCTAAAAGTAAAAGTAGCAGTTAAAATGGGACATAGCATTCCTTTCTGTGCAACGTAAAACCCAGTGTTAACAGCAAGGCAGTGAAGAAAGTGGCCTTTGTATAAAGTGGGAATGAAAAGTACCACCAAGTGTTTAAATGAAAGAAAAGTTCAAGTTCCTTGGGGACTCTGAATAACCCTTCCAAAAACTAGGTGTCGTTTGAACTTGGCTTTGGATAACAAGATGAACAGAGTTTTAGGACACAACATATGAGTTTTATTCAGAAGAGCAAAGCATTGCAAAATCAGGGAGGTCAGAATGCAATACTGAGTCACTTATCAAACAAACATTTTATTGAATGATTACTATATAACATGTGTGTGTGTTGCAGTGTGTGTGTGTGCGTGTGTGTGCGTGCGTGTGTTGCATTGTGTGTATAGGTTACTGGGCATGAGTGGAAAGTTGATAAGACATGGTCTATATCCTGAATGTGTTTTCAAAGGAGCTCCATTGTGGCAGTTTGATAAGCTACCATAGGCTCCACCAAAGGCTTAAAGATGTTAGATTGGATTTCACAAACTCTCTTTATTTATTTTTTTAGAGGAAAGAGAGAGTGAAGGGCAGAGGGAGAAAGAGAGCAAGAGAGAGAGAGAGAATCTTAAGCAGGTTCTATGCTTAGCACAGAGCCTGATGTAGGGCCAAGTCCCACAATCTTGGAATCATGACCTTAGTCAAAATCAAGAGTTGGATGCTCAACTGACAATCCACCCAGGAGCCCCTGGATTTCAGAATATCTTATATGCAAAAAATAAGCATAATTAGTTCCTGCCCATCCTATGTTTCATACTATTATTCTGCCTATGAAGATGTCAAAAACATTATCAAAACTTTATTATTTTCCTAAACATGAGCATAATCTTTGAATCCTTCTCAACTAAACTTCTACCTTAAAAAAAAAGTTCTCAAAACTAATTGTTTATATACTTTAGTCAAAATACAATAAAAATAAAAATACTAATTAGCATCAAGGCCTACTTAATCTGGCAAATTTAAAACACCAGATTTCTATAATATTAATAACACAGTTTACTTAAATACCTTGCACGTGCTTCTCTTTCTCTCTACTCAATATAGATAGTTAAAATTGCAAATAAATTATTACTATATTGAAAAACATAAATTTCCTGGTATTCTGGTAGGGAGAACAATTTTATATGGGCTCAATAAAGTTACTTGAAATGTGCATATTATTTTGAACTTATGATCATTATTAAAATGTTCTATTTATATACATCATAAAATAAGGAATCACTTAAATAACCATTTTACATGGAAAGATACAATCTAAGAAACAGTGTTTTAGAAATGGATGTCTGAGGAGGGAATGCATTTCTCTTCTATTGACTTCGGTTTCTCTGCATATCCACAAATTTATCTTTCACTTTCCTTTGGTCCTTTTTTTTTTCAAGACACTCAATACATTTTAGTGAGCCTTTTAGTTTACAACATGAGGTAAAAGGGTACTCAGTCTCTTTAGCCAATATTTTACACAGCTGTAGGAAAATATTTCAGACTTTAGGGAATTATAATGGATTACATATATTACAGGTTGGGGAGCAGGTAAACAATCTCTGTGTTCTTGAATTTTCCAGTTCAGTCTTCCCTTCCAATAGTATCCAGCTCTAATTAGGTACATGTTTCTTCAAGGCCATGTTTTATTGCTCCTGATGTCTTCATACCTGAAATTTTGCTATTTCAGTCAATATCCTTGAATTCCGCTTCAAAAATGCATTTTGCATTGGGTGGAATTTTGGCACCTTTCTTTCCATAAGCCCATTGTGGATCAATCTCTAGTTAAGCCTTTTCTCCTTTACTCACTTATACACTTATACAACAAATTAACTCATTATTCATAAATGAATACAATTTTCCTACACTTATACAATCCTAATTTTCCTCAAAATTTGGGAAATTATTTATGTGACTCTTACATTGAATCAAAGATGAGTAATCCCTCTTTAGAGAGACTCTCATTTTACTTGTGTCTTGCTTGGACAAAGGATGATCATTTGGGGGTAAAAGTAACACCAACCATTTCGCTCTTACTCTGAGGAAACCAAAGCCCGTAACACGTAAGTGACCCGGCCAAGGTTGTAAAAGCAATTGTTGACAGAAATGAAAGCAATTGGTTAAGACTCCAGACATATCTTCTACTAAACTCTAGCGGACAATCTTGTGTTGTCTTTCATTTCAAGTTGCCACATTTCAAATTCATTATGACAGATTCTGTTGCTTCTATATAGAACATGACATATTAGCCGCCAAATTTTTTGGTTGTGTGCATCTCAGTTTTGGAAAGAATTTAAGTCTGCATCCAAAATATTTCATCATAAATTTAAATAGCACAAAAAGTGTGATTTCTGTTGTGTGGCATAATTCATTAAAATTACATAAATAAGGGGCGCCTGGGTGGCGCAGTCTGTTAAGTGTCCAACTTCAGCCAGGTCACGATCTCGCGGTCCGTGAGTTCGAGCCCCGCGTCGGGCTCTGGGCTGATGGCTCAGAGCCTGGAGCCTGTTTCCGATTCTGTGTCTCCCTCTTTCTCTGCCCCTCGCCCGTTCATGCTCTGTCTCTCTCTGTCCCAAAAATAAATAAACGTTGAAAAAAAAAATTTTAATTACATAAATAAGAACATCTGAAAGCAGATTTGTGTCACTCTTCTTCCTCAACTCATGTTCAATGTTACCCCAATCCATTGAATATTATAATTTTATAAATGACATTCATACTTTTAATCTCTTGGATTAATATTGCTCTTGGCAATATTGAAAGTTCTTTTTCATAGATTAAATTAACCTTGTAATAATACAATAATAATTGGGGGCGCCTGGGTGGCTCGGTCGGTTAAGCGTCCGACTTTGGCTCAGGTCATGATCTCATGGTCCGTGAGTTCGAGCCCCGAGTCGAGCTCTGTGCTGACAGCTCAGAGCCTGGAGCCTGTTTCAGATTCTGTGTCTCCCTCTTTCTTTGCCCCTCCCCTGTTCATGCTCTGTCTCTCTCTGTCTCAAAAATAAATAAACGTTAAAAAAAATAAAAAAAAAATAATAATAATTGCATCACTAATCAAAAACATAATTGCATTTGCAAATTTTGATAAAATACAATTACCCAAAATTGAAAAAAATGTGTTTGCAAATATTTATTTTCATGAGAAATATCATGAGTATATATTTGGATTTTTTATTTCAGTTAATTAAATGTATCCATGGAAAGATATCACTTAATGCTAGAAAGCAAGAGGGTTAAGCATCATCTCTATTTCTACTTCTTAAAAAGAAAATACTGAGACTTTTTGGTCATGTTAAGAGTAAATGAGACTAGACTGTGTCAGAAATTGTGCTGTATTAGTAAGGTCACTCAAATCTTTCAACTCACCCAAGTTATGTGCCAGTTCCTCACAATGACTTTTTATCAGAAATTTAAAAAATAACGCATTAAACAAAATTTATACTGAGTTTCTCCGATTTTATTGAAGGACAAAATTTTGGGAATTAATTCTCTCAACAGGGTTTGTTTACCCAGTCTGGTAGATTGCAAACATAGCCAAAATTCTCCAGTCCTCTGGTGTCTATGCCACCGTGCAGCTCTTCTGATTACATGGTGGAGTCAGTTTCCCCACTCCTGGAGGGTAGTCTGCTTTTCTGAGTAGCTTTGGCTAACGGAGAGTAGTTGCAATGACGTTGTTCAAGTTTTAAGCCTTTGAGAGGCAACATGGCTTTTTCATAACCTTGGGGATTTTTACAATCTCTCAGGAAAGTTGCCGTGTTAACAGGCACAGCCTGTCACCCTTACCTCCAGCATATGATCTGACATCTAGCCAAGTGCCCTACATGGGTGTGAAGTCCTCTTAGATCACCTAAACTGCCAAGCTCGTATCATATACATAAGCAGACCAAGCCAAGATCAATCATGTCATGATCAGATCTGCAGTACTATATTACAGACTTACGCAACAGTGACCTGTTCAATTAACAGTTGTTGCTTTCAACTAATATGTTTGGAAGTGGTTTCTCATACAAATGTTGGAATCACTCACTTTCTCTTTTGTTTGTTTGTTTATTTGTTTATATTGAGAAACACAGAGGGAGCGCGAGCAGGGAAGGGGCAGAGAGAGGGAGAGAGAGACTCGCAGGCAGGCTCCCTGCTCAGAGCAGTGCAGGATGCGGGGCTCAATCTCACAATGGTAAGATAATGACCTGAGCCAAAATTGAGTCAAACGCTTACACTGAACAACAAAATTAAGAAAATCACTGTGTTAATTTACAGAAAAAAATGTGAGCATGGAGTGTAAAAGCTAAACATCTAAACATATGGGTAAAAAATCAACACTTGTGGGTTAACAACTTTCAACAGACATGCTTCTCAACATTTCAGTGGAAAACAGGGAAGGACGTGGTGTATTTTAAAACATTATTTTCTGAGATCTCACTAGATTCAGTACTCAGTAAACAGTCTGCCAGGAAAAAGGGGATTTGAGTTTCATAACACAATGTGGCTAATTATGTTTGAGGTCTTTCTAATGATTCAGTGTCAAGCTGTAAATTATGTAGGACTTGCTTAAGGAATCATATGCTGTGATGGATGTGGATGTTTTTGTGTGATCTGTGAATCAACGTGTGCCCTTACGCATCTTTCCACAATGCCTGCACTTTTCCTAAACTTCACAAAAGCCATGTCCTAATTCTTTGCGGAAAAACTTAACTCTCTTACGTGTTTTCATGTCTTTTTTTTTTTAAGAGACAGCCAAAAAATGAATCTGGGATCACACAATGGAGGATAACTATGAATATTTTTCTCCAACCTCAATCAAATGGGAACATGGGCACGGAAAACTGCTCCGGTGTGACCGAGTTCATTCTCCTCGGATTCGCAGAAGCCCCTGAGTTGAGAGTCGCCCTCTTCTCTCATCTATGGAGTCACGGTGCTGGGCAACCTGGGCATGATGGCAGTGATTCAGGTCAGCTGTCACCTTCACACTCCCATGTACTTTTTCCTCAGCCACTTGTCCTTTGTGGACTTTTGCTACTCCACCGTCATCGTGCCAAAGATGCTAACTAATACCTTAAATGAGGACAAAGCCATTTCGTTCCTGGGGTGCACCGTGCAATTCTACTTGTTTTGTACATGTGTGGTAAGTGAGGTCTTCCTGTTGGCGGTCATGGCCTATGACCGCTTCGTGGCCATCTGCAACCCACTGTTGTACACGGTCACCATGTCCCGGAATCTCTGTGTGGAGCTGGTGTCTTGTTGCTACCTGTGTGGGATGGTGTGTTCTCTGATCCACTTGTGTTTAGCTCTGGAGATCCCATCCTACACATCAAATGTGATTGACCACTTCTTCTGCGATCTGCCCCCTCTCTTGTCCCTTGCTTGCTCTGATGTCACTATGAATGAACTCATGGTGTTCATTGTGGCCACCTTCAATGAGATCACCACCATCGTGATCATCCTCACCTCCTACTTGCTAATTCTCATCACCATCCTGAGGATGCACTCTGCCGAGGGAAGGCGCAAAGCCTTTTCCACCTGTGCCTCCCACCTCACAGCCATCCTTGTCTTCCACGGAACAATCCTTTTCACTTACTGCCGGCCCAGTTCTGGCAACAGCGTGGATACTGACAAGGTGGCCACGGTGTTCTACACTGTAGTGATTCCCATGCTCAACCCCCTCATCTATAGCCTGAGGAACAAGGATGTGAAGGAAGCACTCAAGAAAGTGTTGGGATCTAGATTACCTTTTGAAAAACTATTTTCTTAACTAGACATCAGATATTTAATGAGGGGCTGGTTTTGGGTGGATGTGAATGAAAAGTAAACTAGGTAAAAAATTTATGAGTTGGGGGACTATGCATGCTTTTTTGTTTTACACTTGCTTGTCTTATTAAGCCATATATTATCTGTTTTATGGATGATTCAAATGCACCTGGTAATGTTGCTGCTCTCCCCAATCTCTAATTGCTTTGAGTGGGTTTGGGAGGCCTTGTTAGACTCTGTTTCTTGGCTTGAGAACAAATCAATATATTTCTAACAAAGTGCACATAAAAAGACAAGTGTTTTCATCATCGTTAAAGCATGCAACCTTTTTCATTAGACTTTAATTTTTCTAGGGAATGCACACACATCTGTCTCATAACCTATGTATTTTAGTGAACATTTGGAGTAAATTTCTGTGTAATATTATTAGTCATTTTTTAAATTATTTTTTCCATTGCCATATTATACTTTCAGAAGTTTTAAAGTTTCTTTTAAGGGTATTAAGAAGCACAAAGTTCCAGTCATAAAATTTAAGTCATGGGATGAAAAGTACAGCATAGGAAATACAGTCAATAATTTGTAATAATGTTGTGTGGTAACAGATGATAACCAAACCTACCATGGTGAGTCTTGTGTAATGTATAGAATTGTTGAGTCACTATGTTGTACCACTGAAAATAATATAACATTGTATGTCAAGTATACTTCGATAAAATAATAAGTTAAAAAAAACTGTCTCTTCTACAAAATAGAGACAATATTATAATTTTCTAATAAAATTTCCATGAAAATTAAATTATGTCTCTTAAATTCTTAGCATTATATATGATATATTATAAATGATTAATAAATTATTTGTTGATATTACTATGGTTATTTTTAGTTTTACCTTTTATTCTCCATTCTATATTTTAATCCTTGATTAGATAAGTAGATTATGTATCTGATGCCTTACTTTTCTTAAGTTTCTGTGTTCTTACTAATGTTTTCTTTTGCATTATATTATTTTAGGCATTTACTCTTTTTTTAAATCTATTATATCCTAAACGTATTGATTGCATTGGTTTCCCATGGCTTCTGGGAAAAAAAAGAAAGAGGACTATAAATTTGGTGGCTTCAAACAATAGACTTTATCATCTTATAGGTTGTGAGGGCAGAAATTTGACATCACTGTTACTGGGCCAAAATCAAGGTGCCAAGAAAGCCATATACCTTTAGGAGCTTTTTGGGGACAATGCTTTCCTCAACTCTTGGAGTTTCTGGTGGCCACAAGCATTCTTTGACTTGGGGTTGTATTACTTCAACCTTCAAGGCTGGTATCTTCAATTATCTTTGCTCTCTATCTTTATTACTCCTGTGTGTGTGTGTGTGTGTGTGTGTGTGTGTGTGTGTGTGTATGAAAGAGACTGACTCTCTGTCACCTGTGAAGGCATTTACAGCCCACTCAGGTAATCAGGGATAATCTCCTCATCTCAAAATCCTTAACCTAATCACATCTGCAAATGACCTTCTCCCAAACAAGGTGGCATTTGCAGGTCCCAGGGATTAGAGCTTGACATATTAAAAAAATGTCCATTTTCAAATTTAAGACATCCACCTTTTAAAGGCCAAAGTATAATGTACTTTTCCTGTGTTCCTACAATGTTAACACTCCCTTTGTTTTCTTACTTTCTTAAGATTTCATTTTATATTTGTTATTGACTATATTTTTATTGGACTTGCTAATTTAAACATAATATAGGTCTTTGTTGCTTAAGTGAAACAGGATGGAGCCAGTTTCAGATCCTGAAGAGTGATTTTGAGGAAGATGCTTACTCTTGCTTAACCTTGAGTCTCTCAAATATAAACTGAAGACAAGTTGCCTGACTCAGAGTTATCACTGAACTTAAACATAATAACAAAACTGCAAAGACCTGGCTCATAAAATGTACTCCTAATGCTTCTTAAAAAGATATCCTCGAGGGTAAGAGTTACTTAGAAATATCCCAGTATTCCTGGCAAAGACAGCTACTCATTATTTCTTTGTAATTGATGAATATATAATGACCAAAAATGGAGTTATATATTGTGCACATGATAAAAATATGGCTCTATATTGCTTTTTAAATGTTGTAAATGGAGTGAGATTTCCCACCTCACCTATGAGACTTGGGCTTTAAGATAAAGGTAAGAGAAAAACATCTTTCACCTTTTGTCTTCCAACCAGAACAGGGTTTCTCCACGTTGGCACTATTGGCCTTTCTCTCTAGATAATTCTGTGCTATAGGGGTCTGGTCTGTATATTATGGGATGTTTTGCAGCATCCCTGACCTCTACTCATTGGTTACCTTTACCACCTTTTCTACCTTTGTGATAGACAAAAAGTCTCCCGACATTGTCCAATTTCACCTAGAGAGACAGCCACTTGAGCCAGGAGTCACAGGACTAGCAGGCTTCAGTATGTAAGAGCTCCAGTCTCTTCAGAGGGACCCTCGATATTGAGCTTTTGTGTGTTTAAAAAGCCTTTTTGGTTAGTCAGAAGCTCACATTTTACCCAGTTACTACTCTGATCTCTCTTCTGAATCTGCAATGTTCCTTTCAGAGACCTTGGGTTTTAGGGTCTCAGAGACACAGAATAGCTTTAATCTGGGCTTGAATAGTTACTGGTCTCCATATCCTACTACGACACAGGTGCACTTTTCATATGGAGAGGCTGATTGTTTTGTTATATGAAAGAAAGAAAGAAAGAAAGAAAGAAAGAAAGAAAGAAAGAAGGAAAGAAAGAGAAAGTTTCATTTACATTCAGCTTCACAAAAAAATTTAAATATCAGGTTTCTTTTTCCCTCCCAAGGTTACTTCATAGATAACATCCGCAATTGTCTGGGAATAATTGAGGAACACTGAGTGCTCCTCAGATATCTGAAAAGCAACTACACAAAAGTTTCTTTTCTATTTCTTTAAGTGGTTTTATTTTATTTATATAATCTGATCACTCCCTTACTTGCAAACTATAAGAGTTGATATGTAATTTTCATTCTCTTACTATTTGCATCTCAATTTTCCGGTGGGGACCCAAACTCTTCTATTCTTAGTTGGCCTCTGTCCTTGCAAGGTTGATTTGCAACTCTCTTGGGAGCTTTTTAGGTATAATTTGAGGCCAGCGCCATTATTTGGAGGGCAGGGAGGGACCGGAAGGAAGAGGCAGGTCACTCCAGGTTGATAGGTACCAGTTTTAATAATCAAAGGGAACTTATATATGAAGCTTGTCTTGGGCAGTAGCAAGACAAAATGGATCCCTGCACCCACCCACCAAATCTCAAAAGTTTATAAAAAGATCTTAACTGGGTTCAGTCACATATACCATGCAGGTGTTCTTAACATTACATCACTAACTCAAGGCTAGGTCCTTGGAGCAGCCTCCAGTAGTGGGAAAGGCAGGCAAGACATACATTTCAAGGACAAGGGAGGGGGTGAGAAGCTTCTGAGTACCTGAGTCTAACTCATCAGTCATTCAGCAGTCACGTTTTTTGTTGTTGTTTTTAATTAATTAATTAACTAATTAACTAATTAATTAAAAATTAATTAACTAATCAGTTAATTAATATCCAAGTTAGCATATAATGCAATAATGATTTCAGGAGTAGATTCCAGTGATTCATTCCCTATGTATAACACCCAGTGCCCATCCCAAGTGTCTTCCTTAATGCCATTTGCCCATTCAGCCCATCCCCCCACCCACAACTCCTCCAGCAACCCTCAGTTTGTTCTCTGTATTTAAAAGTCTCTTATGTTCTGTCCCCCTCCTTGTTTTTACATTATTTTTGCTTCCCTTCCTTTATGTTCATCTGTAATGTATCTTAAATTCCATGTATGAGTGAAGTCATATGATATTTGTCTTTCTCTGACTAATTTCCCTTAACATAATACGCTCTAGTTCCATCCACTCAGTTGCAAATGGCAAGATTTCATTCATTCATTCCAGAGTAATACTCCATTGTATATATATACCACATCTTTATCCATTCATCCATCGATGGGCATTTGGGCTCTTTCCATACTTTGGCTATTGTCGATAGAACTGCTATAAACTTTGGGACTCATGTGCCCCTTTGAAACAGCACACCTGTATCCATTGGATAAATACCTAGGTAGTGCAATTGCTGGGTCATAGGGTAGTTCTATTTTTAACTTTTTGAGGAACCTCCATACTGTTTCACAAAGTGGCTGTACCAGTTTGCATTCCCACCAGCAGTGCAAAAAAAGTCCTCTTTCTCCGCATCCTTGCCAACATTTGTTGTTGCCTGAGTTATTAATTTTAGCCATTCTGACTGGCGTGAGGTGGTATCTCATTGTGGTTTTAATTGTGGTATTTCCCTAATGATGAGTGATGTTGAGCATTTTTTCATGTGTCTGTTAGCCATTGGGATGTCTTCTTTGGAGAAGTGTCTGTTCATATCGTTTGCCCATTTCTTCACTGATTATTTGTTTTGTGAGTGTTAAGTTTGATAAGTGTATTGGATATTTCATTTGTGAATATCTTCTCCCATTTCATAGGCTGCCTTTTACTTTTGCTGATTGTTTCCTTTGCTGTGCAGAAGCTTTCACATCTTTTTGATGATGTTCCCCAGCATTCAGCCAATGGGATTTGAGGAAGTGTTAATGGCCAGTAATCAAGAAATGCAGTGACTGGTTTCTGAGTGGATTGGTTCACGTGAGTGGTTAGTGAGCTAATAACTTAACTGAGGTTCTGTTAGAAATGGAGCTTCTTTTTGTTGATATAAATCTTCTGGGCATATAGAAGTTCAAAGCTGCTTATAGTTCTCTTTGCCAAAATACCAAGATGTATATATACAGATCTAGCCTTATCTTTCTTCATGAGGCAACACATTCTTTCTAAATCTCATTTTCAGGTCTACAATTATGCCGCACACTTTCCAAACTTTGTGTAATTGTTTATGTTCTTTCTTTTATCATCTCTTATTCACTATTCTGTAATTGACAAAATTCTTAAATGTGCAGTTTAAGTTATCTTTCTTCTTTCTGTTTTGTACCCAAAACACTGTCCGGTACACATATTTACAGAGTAGATGTATTTATTAAAGAAATTCTCTGAGCTATTCTGGCCTTGGATGGCCAGAATAATCTCACTTGCACATAGATGCACACTTAGCACATATCAGAGTCATTAACTTCAGTCATAATTGGTTTTCCACTGACATTTGACTTTAAGGTCTTCTAATTTTCAACAGCTAGATAGAAATATTCTTGCTTCTTTCCAGTTATTCTTGCTTCACATAGAATAATACTCTGATAGCTGTTTGATAAATTGCTTTGAGCTGGTTAAATCAGACGAAAAATAACGTATTCTAATTTTATATAATAATCTATCATTTCATTGGGGCGCCTGGGTGGCTCAGTCGGTTGAGCACCTGACTTCGGCTCAGGTTATGATCTCGCAGTCTATGAGTTCAAGCCCCGCGTCCGGCTCTGTGCTGACAGCTCAGAGCCTGGAGCCTGCTTTAGATTCTGTGTCTCCTTCTCTCTCTGCCCCCAACCCCCCTCCCACCCCCCCGCTCATGCTCTGTCTCTCTCTGTCAAAAATAAATAAACATTAAAAAAATTAAAAAAAATAATAATCTACCATTTCAAAACTAAAAAATATAGTTTTCTTTGACACTTCTTCATGTTATAGAAAAACACATTACATCATTTCATTTTGTGTTTTTGAGTTAAACAATTCCTCAGTAGAACTGTTTAATTGCTCACATATCTTTTCCCACTGGGATTTGGATATCAGAGTGTGTGTTCCTGGGATCCTAAATGAGATCTGAAAGCTAATCTCAGAAGACTCAAGGCAAAATATAAAAGGTGTTGCATTATCCTAAGGAAACACTGCCTTCCTAAGGGAGGCCCAGATTTCTTATATGGACATAAAAGGCCTGTACACATGGATTATGGAAAATCTTGCAATGGATTGTTTTTTTAATATTGTCAAACTGTCCATAACTGTCAAAACTGATTTTTCCAGTGAAAAATGAACTGATGCTGACAACAGAGTAGTAAGGTAAATGAAAGAAAGATAGTGATCTGGTAAGTGTTCTTCACATAATCCTGGGACATCAGAGTTGGGCAGGATTTCAAGTGCTCATCTTCATAAAATCGTTTATTTTACACACAGAAAACTGATCTTTTGAGAAGACACATACCTATAATTTTTTAAATGTTTTATTTATTTTTGAGACAGAAAGACACAGAGTATGAACGGGGAAGGGGCAGAGAGACAGGGAGACACAGAATCCGAAGCAGGCTCCAGACTCTGAACTGTCAGCACAGAGCCTGATGCTGGCCTGAACCCCACGAACTGTGAGATCACGACCTGAGCCAATGTTGGATGCTTAACTGACTGAGCCACCAAGGTGCCCAGAGAAGACACATGCTTAGAATAACACAGATTTTATTTCTCAAGGTATTTCCAGCAAAAGCAACATTACCACCACCAACAACAACAAAAAAATCACGTTTAATAGATGATATTCTTAAGACAATCTTCAGCATTATTGGACTCATTAGAAATCTAACTATAAACACAGCTCTCATTGCTTCTTTTTTTTTTTTTTAAGTTGAGCAGACTGAAGTATAAATTGAGGCTAATGCATTTGTAGGCCATACTATTTATTCTATCCTGTAGTCATGTGTTCATATGAACAATTGTCAATACACAGGTGACAGGACTGGGGTAGGATTAGGGGAGTGGCTTTGAGGCAACAGAAAAATGCTTTACAAAGTGACTAGCGCTCAATATAGAGCTTTGACTGTCAGAATATACTATTTTACTAAACTCTTTTCGAAGCCCCCAATTTCATCCTCACCTACCAATTGCATTGAAGAGCAGATTTTTTGGTTCCTCTTTGGACGCTTCTGACTCTTTTATATCTTCTATTCCTTTCCCCTTCTATTGTTCCATTTGACATTTATATTTCCTTTCCTGAAAGTCTTTTTAATCTGAACGTATATAACATCCTTGAAAGATCATTGTAAGAAAATATTCTCTATAAAAATTAATTTCTTCATTACCTTTGATTCTGTGATTAGAAATAAAGGATTTGGTAGCAAATCAGTCCAGCAAAAAGTGGTTCTTCTCCATGGCTCAGACCCCCAACCTTATTTTAGCATTGGCCTTAAAGATGAGCCTCTTTTTTTCATGCCTACTTTTTGGTAGTCATTCTTCATAGATACCAAAAGAGGGCATGACATAACAAAGAAGCATTTCATCCACGTTTGCCTTCTAGCCACTGGCTCTAATTTTATCCCTTTTGCCTTCACAGTGGTGGCCATTGTTCCACTTTTAGGTCAATTGACAATCTTATCTCTCATATTTGTAGACAGGAACAGATGAGCTGTCATTCAATGAGAGTTGATATTTTCTAAGGAGGATGCCATATGTATTTCAGGAAGGGAGAACTCCAAAGAGTTGACTAGTAGCTCAGAGATAGCACTTTCTCCAATTAACACTTTTTTTTTTAAAGCAAAGTGTTTGGAGTGAGATACAGTATATGAGATAAAAATGGGAATATATGTGAACACTGAAGGTATTTCAATGCTGAGCTTGTAGGGGACAAGGAATATTTAAGTGTAGGAAGAAGACTATGTAACACAAAATCTATTTTATACAGGTAATTCTTACAGTGGCTTATGAATTCATTTTGTAGCATGTTTGAAAGTAGAATGGGAATTGATCGGAGAAAATGAAGCTAATTAGGAAGTTCAACTGAGGAAATTGAGGGATGGCATTACATAATGGAGTGTCAATGATGATAAGAAGGAAACGTTTCAGGGGCACCTGGGTGGCTCAGTCGGTTGAGCATCCAAATTTGGCTCAGGTCGTGAGCCCGTGGTCTGTTCGTTTGAGCCCTGCATCCAGCTCAGTGCTGACAGCTCAGAGCCTGGAACCTTCTTCAGATTCTGTGTCTAGTACTCTCTCTGCCCCTCTGCCACTCGCCCTCTGTCTCTGTCTCTCTCTCAAAAATAAATAAACATTAAATTTTATTTTTAAAAATTTTTTTCAACGTTTATTTATTTTTGGGACAGAGAGAGACAGAGCATGAACGAGGAAGGGGCAGAGAGAAAGGGAGACACAGAATCGGAAACAGGCTCCAGGCTCCGAGCCATCAGCCCAGAGCCTGACGCGGGGCTTGAACCCACAGACCGCGAGATCATGACCTGGCTGAAGTCGGATGCTTAACCGACTGCGCCACCCAGGCGCCCCAAATTTTATTTTTAAAAAAAGAAGGAAACATTGGATATTTGCCACGTTTTACAGATTGTATCAATGGTTCTTCTTTGGCTTTGGGTAAGAGGAGGTATCTTACTTGGACTAGCAGTGGAAGTGGCAGATATATGTTCAAGACAGGAATCATAGAATAGTCATATGTTGTAGGAAACAATAGTAATTAAATATAGTTTTTGGCACACTGAAATGTACATGTCACTCTTTGTTAGGTCACTCTGAGTCGGACAGATGCCCATGTGAAAGTTATCACTGTCTATTTGGTACTGTAAGGAAAGGCACAGAATTATGTTGGGAGAGTGTACATAGCGAGGAGAGAAGTAGGTTGAGAAGGAAGCCCTAGGAAAGTGCCACTGTGCATGAAGGAGGCTGAATAGGGGCAAGTTGACATTAGGAATGAAATCAAGAGAGGCGTACAACAGCCAAGAGAGGAAGGTATTTTAAGATGAAAGGAGAGGTTGGGGCACCTGGGTAGCTCAGCAGGTTGAGTGTCTGCCATTAGGTCAGGTCGTGATATCACAGTTTGTGAGTTTAAGCCCTGCATCAGGCTCTCTGCTGTCAGTGCAGAGCCCACTTCAGATCCTCTGTCCCCCTCGCTCTCTACCCCTCCGCCACTCACACTCTATCAAAAATGAATAAACATGATTTAAAAAAAGAAGAAAGGAGATGTCAAAGGTATTACATGAAATAGAGAAATAAATTTCATTACCTACTGAAAAATCTTTGACTTTGACAAATAGGACGTAGTTTGGAATTGAAACAAAAAGGGTTTTAAGTCATTGGGATAAAAATCCTATGTGAGTAGGCTGAAGTGAGAAAGTAGAAACCAGTGTAGACACTTATAAGAAAACCTTGAAATAAGATGAAAGAAAATAAATGGAAGTAGATACAGAGTAATATTTTTAAAGGTGACATTGACTTCAATGTTATGTGCTGCAAGGTTATGAAGGAAAGATTAGTAGTAATGGTATAAGTATCTTAATTGATGCAGACATCAGAACTGGGTGCACAGTTGAAGGGATTAACCTCAGAAAATGTGAGGGCATGATATTCCATGAAAGGAAAAGAAAGGAGAGAGGAAGCCATTGATGAATCCAAATGCTTATATCATGACTTGATGAGAAAGTTGAGCATATACTTCCTTGCTATCGGATCTTTTTCTCTACAAGACAGAAATCATTTTCTGGTAGTGAGAAGAAGAGACCCAAAAAGAGAATGAGACCTAAAAAGAATTATGAAGGTTTGCAATAGAGATTAAATGAAGGAAATAACTGTATGCTATGAAAAGTTAAACAACAATTTTATGAATTATATATACATATATGTAAATATAACTTAAAATCGTGACTTTTAGCCTAACACCTTCCAGTTCCATCCATGTTGTTGCAAATGGCAGGATTTCAGTCTTTCTCATTGCCAAGTAGTATTCCATTGTTTATATGTCCCACATCTTCTTCATCCATTCATCAGTTGATGGGCTTTTAGGCTCTTTTCATAATTTGGCTATTGTTCAAAGTGCTGCTATAAACATTAGGGTACATATGCCCCTATGAGTCAGCACTCCTGTAGCCTTTGGATAAATTCCTAGTAGCGCTATTGCTGGGTCATACGGTAGATCTATTTTCAATTTTTTGAGGAAGCTCCACACTGTTTTCCAGAGTGGCTGCACCAGTTTGCATTCCCACCAATGGTGCAAGAGGGTTCCTGTTTCTCCACATCCTTGCCAAAATCTGTTGTTTCCTGAGATGTTAATTTTATCCACTCTGACTAGTGTGAGGTGGTATCTTAATGTGGTTTTGATTTGTATTTCCCTGATGATGAGTGATGTTGAACATCTTTTCATGTGTCTGTTGGTTATGTGGATGTCTTCTTTGGAAAGGATTATTATTTTTTTTTCAGTCAGAGAAAGACAGATATCATATGTTTTCACTCTTATGTGGAATCTGAGAAACTTAACAGAAGACCATGAGGGAAGGGAAGGAGAAAAAATAGTTCCAAACAGAGAGGGACACAAACCATAAGAGACTCTTAAATACAGAGAACAAACTGAGGGTTTATGGCCAGGGGGATTGAAGGAGTGGGGAAAATGGATGGTGGGCATTGAGGAGGGCACTTGCTGGGATAAGCACTGGGTGTTGTATGTAAGCGATGAATCATGGGAATCTACCCCCAAAACCAAGAACATTCTGTATACCCGGTATGTTAGATAACTTGATGATATATTAACAGATTGTGACTTTTATACAAATATAAAATGAAACTTTCAGTGATTTTACTTCATCATTCATTCCCTAAGCTGTTCTAATTGGTATAAAAGATAATGCAAAGAATTATAGATCAAGAATTCATCATTAAGCAGGACATTTAAGATGAACATGGCTGTTATATATAAAGTGATGAATCACTGAATTCTACTCCTGAACATTTTACCATGTATATTAACTAACTAGAACTTAAATTAAAACTTGAAAAAAATTCACAAATAAATATACAAATACACTAAAAACGGGCTATTTCCATAGAAAAGAGGGAAATCCATTATCTCTACACTCAACAAAATGCACACGTCCGTAGACAAGTATTGTGTTGCTATCAGTTCTCTGCGACTTACAGATTTCTTATTTATTTATTTATTTTATTTTTATTTTTGGGACAGAGAGCGACAGAGCATGAACGGGGGAGGGGCAGAGAGAGAGGGAGACACAGAATCGGAAACAGGCTCCAGGCTCTGAGCCATCAGCCCAGAGCCCGACGCGGGGCTCGAACTCACGGACCGCGAGATCGTGACCTTGCTGAAGTCGGACGCTTAACCGACTGCGCCACCCAGGCGCCCCAACAGATTTCTAAGCTAGAGTAAGGTCTGTCAAAGGCAAAAAGATAGAAAGGTAAGGAGAGTGATCCTTTTTTCAACATCTTTTACAATTATTCCTGGCAGAGGGCATGGACACATTCCTGGATATCGTTATCATCTTCCCTGGATTGAATTTAATAAATCTGTAGGCATGAGAATTTCTCTAGCTATGTTCTGTAGCTTGAATTCCAGAAAAGGAAAACAGACATCTGGATCGACTCAGAATTGCCAGGCTGCCAGATTTAGAACCGTGAAGGAACAAGATGGTGAGGATACGGAGACTGTGGAAGGAAATTCACTTAACACTTACAATTTGATTATAAGGCACTATCACTGTCATGTCATGGGTGATGAACTGAAGCTCAGTAGTTAAGTGGCCTGACCAAGGTCTCACAACTTCTGAGAGACAGAGCTGGGATTCAGTCACTTGTATGATTAACGCAGAACCTTTCTTCTTTATATCTTATCAGCAGATGTCGAACAACTCTTTGGAGTTTTTTTGTTCCTCAGAGGGGCAGCCACAGCTCAAGGTAAGGAACAGAAGTTCTGCTAATCTTCTCATAGAGGGCTTCGGCTGGAATGGCAATGCTATCTGTTGTGAAAATAAAAACAACACAAACGGGAACAGAGGCTAGCCACTCAACTTGCTGTATACCCATGTGGTTTAGCCACTATTACTTGACATTGGTGGAAGATGAGGGAGTCGAAGAATGTATAGCTCAACAACTGATTTGATGGCGGTGCCCTTAAATACAGAAAACAATAGCTTTACGTGATAGAAGTGGCAGAGTGTTGACTTAATTAAGAAATTGAAAATCTGCATGTTTGAAATGTATAATACCCTATATCTGTGTGTGTATATATATATATATATATATATACACACAGATATATATATATATATATATACACACACACAGATATATATATATATATATACACAGATATATATATATATATATACACAGATATATATATATATATACACAGATATATATATATTATATATATATATATTTATATATATAGATATATATATATATTATATATATATATCTATATATATATTTATATATATATATAGATATATAGATATATAAATCCAAGACTTGGATTTAGATAACAGTGGATTTAGAATAACTCTTCTATTTGTTTTGTCTGTTTTTTTTGTTATTGTTGTTATTTTTAGTGAATGTTGAAGTTATTAACATTGCCATCATTCATCATTATTACTTGTGCCACAACTGCAGAGGTCCAGGGCACTGCAGAGGATGGAATTGGAGAACCTCACTGTGAAGACTGAGTTCTTTCTCTTGGGATTTAGTGAGCATCCAGAACTCTGGAGGGTTCTTTTTGCTGTGTTCCTTTTTATCTACTCTGTTACCTTAATGGGGAACTTAGGGATGATGTCATTAATCATGACCAGTTCCCATTTGCACACCCCTATGTACTTTTTCCTCTGCATACTGTCCTTCGTCGATGTATGCTACTCCTCCGTCATTGCCCCCAAATTACTTGCAGACTTGGTTTCCGAGAAAAAGACCATTTCTTACAAGGGCTGTGCTGCACAGTTATATTTTTTCTGTTCTTTGGTTGACACAGAATCTTTCCTCTTGGCTGCCATGGCTTATGACCGGTACATAGCCATCTGCAACCCACTGCTTTATACTGTTATTATGTCCAAGAGGCTTTGCTGCCAGCTTGTGATTGGAGCATTTTGGGGGGGTACCATGAGCTCAATTATTCACACTACAAATACCTTCCACCTGTCTTTCTGCTCCAAAGAAATTAACCATTTCTTCTGCGATATCTCCCCACTCTTCTCTCTGTCCTGCACTGATACTTACATGCATGACATTGTTCTGGTAGTTTTTGCTAGTTTAGTGGAAGCTATCTGTCTTCTAACAGTTCTTCTCTCTTATGTCTGCATCATAGCAGCCATTCTTAAAACAGGTTCTGCTGAAGGAAGAAGAAAAGGGTTCTCCACTTGTGCCTCCCATCTGACTGTGGTCACTATTTACCATGGTACCCTTATTTTTATTTATTTGCGCCCCAGCGCTGGTCATTCACTGGATATTGACAAAGTGACCTCTGTGTTCTATACATTGATTATACCTATGTTGAATCCCTTAATTTACAGTCTGAGGAACAAAGATGTCAAAAATGCCTTTAGGAAAGTGATCAGCCGAAAATTGCTTTCTTAAGAAAGAATGAAATTGAGCCTGATGACTTTTTCAACAATGTCTGTTCTTTGACCTTTGGTTCTCACTGTTGGGAAAGTCAGTTTGATATAGATGTTTCCCAAATCTGTGGGTAATGAGGCCTCAACTACAGAATAAGGCCAGAGCCTAACATCAGAGCCAGGCCCAGTCACATCACTTGTTTATGTCTATCTCTTTATCATTTTAAAGTTAAAACTTTTAATATGTATTCAAAGAGCAGATTTACCCTTCACATAATATCCTATATTTCATATTCTTACTCCTTTTTCCTCCAATCCTAAATTTTATAACAATTATTCTCAACATTGGATAAGCCATTAAATGTCACAACTGTCTTTTTCTGAAAGAAACTAAATCCAATTTACTGAGACTATTTTTCAATTAATTTTTATTCCCATGTAAATGTGTGCATTGCAGCTTAGCTGTCTAATTGTATTCACTCTAAAAAAATCTTCTTTAAATTTTAACTCCTATATGTTTTTTTTCCTGATATCTCCTTCAATTACAGATGATACGTCACATCATAAACCTCGTTAGAATCTTAAGTGTGCTTCCTTTGAGACTCTCAGAATTTTCTATATGACATTGTAGCTGTCTGTGTGTGTTTTATCCCTCTACTAGACTTACTCATTTATTATTGTTCCTTATTTGATGCCTTGCCTCTTTATCACAGCATTTTCCCCAGTATAGATACTGAGTAAATGTTCATGAAGTCAACATGAGTACATTTGCTATTGGTTGTTTTTTATTTAGATTATACACCTATGGATAGGCAGAAACTATTTCTCTTGCAGTATTTTTTTTTCCCTTCTCCAGAGGGCTACTATAAACACACATGACTGTTTCAAGATATTGTTAAGCGTGGTGGCTTATTAAAAAACAATTTGCAAATATCCACAAAGTTAACGTCTGGCTCATAAACTATTTCCTGGAGAATGTATGGTCTGAAATCTCTTGACTGGTAAGCAGAGAGCTGAAGTTTCTGAGGGAGGCTATTCTCTGAGAGCCAGAGATGGGATCAGTAGCCAACAAATGGTGAGGTCTTAGTTAGGTGGGCTGCTGGGACTTGGCTTTTAGACAAGGTGTGGCAGAAAGTTGAAAAAAGTGTTAAACCCAAGGTGAGGTTGAACAGTGGGAGAGAGGGTCAATCAGACAGAAAAGCCTTCTGACAGTGAAAATGCAGTCTGGGTTACAAACAAGGATCACAGTTACATTTACTACAGTGGAAAGGATCTTTGCAAGAGGGTTTTTGTCCATACAGCTCAGTGGTGAGGAAGGGCTCTGGGCAATGTGGGCTGTCAGTAGGGAAGAATGGACTGGAAGCTTGATCACAATGAGAAACAAACACTTCATCCTAAATACTGAGCAGACAATGTTCACCACAGTGTACAGGTTCATCACAGGAAATGCATATTGGTTCTTTTGTCATTAAGTGTATGTTGCCTCATAAACTGTCCTCCCCCTCGCACAGAGGGTAGGGAGAGACTGAAGAAAAAGGCAGACCACTCCAGACTGCTAGCTGGAATGTTTAATGAACTGACTTACAAGGCTTGTCTTGGGCAGCCCCAAGAGGAGTAGATTGCCACTCCTGTGCTCCAGGATCTTAAAAGTTTATACAGAAGCCTTAACTAGGCTCAGTCATGTAAACCATCTGGGGGCCCTCAACACCACATTGATCTTTAAGTCTATGTCCTTGGAAGAGTTCAAACTGTGGGAATAGTGGGCAGAATGTATATTCCAAGTTCAAGGGAAGGGTGAAGAGCCTCTGATTGAGACCGCAGGTCAACCAGTGATCACATTCTCTCCACCACCTCCTCCAACAATGTCCCATTTCATCCTTGGCCCTTGGGATGGGGCCACGCAGCATAACACAAAATGGGGTATCCTGGGACTGATTACCTAAACTCGTTTCTTGGCAATGTGGGGTTTGAGACTTGGATCAGAAATATAGTTTCAGGCATCTGGCCTGGACATGGGAATAGTGTGGCCAGCCTGGGTAGTCATGAAGAAATCTTTGCTCAGGAGTGAAGGCAACATTAGGAAAAATAAGCCCCAAGGTGGCTGGGTAGACAGTTCCAAATAGGACCTGCAGCTGTGATGTGCAACTGGAACCCGAATGACCGGGTGAGCAGGCCCTAAAGGGAATAAAGATGGATCCTGCGGACACCAGTTCATGATAGGATGCCATGAATGATACCGTCTTCTCTTTCGACACCAGGTTTTAGTTCCTGAGAGGGAGCTGGTTGACCCTGAATGATCTTAGAAAGTCCCTATCATCCTCAGATAAATAGATATATACCTGGTTATAAAAATATCTATGTCTATATTTATTTACATGCATGTGGCTTTAATATTTACATCTACATGGCTTTAATATTTATATGGTTTATATGTTATATAAACCATATAAATATGTTTATATGTTTTACATGTATATTTGTATATATGTATATAAATATGTTTATATGTTTTATATGTATGTTTATATGTATATGTTTATATGTTTTATGTTTATATGTTATATATGTATGGGTATACACATACCCATATATATAACATATATATATAACATATAAATATATAAATATATATAACATATAAATATTAACATATTTATATATATAACATATATATATAACATATAACATATGTTACATATATAACATATATATATATATAACATTTAAATATATATATATATATAACATATATATAACATATAACATATAAATATTAAAGCCACATACATGTAAATATTAAAGCCATGTTAGGGAGATGAAGAACCTGAGTAACAAACTAATAATCTGTGGTCACACAGGTGACAAGTAAATGACAGCATATAGATGTGAACCAGGTCTGTCTCACTCTGAATTCCAGTTCTTATCTTAACACCTCTCTCCTCTTTACTGTTTTTTAAAAAAATGAAAATAAAACACAAACAAAAACAAAATCCTCATTTCCTGTCCATGGGTAAAGGCTATTAAATTAAAGTCATCTTTAAATGAAAACATAAAGAACAAAGAAATCTCTTTTATTCTGACATACATATGTGAAAGCTGGCCAGGGAATCTAATTTCATGTGACATGAATAAGTTTAATTTTTATAGATACGAATATATTTAATATGTTTTTCACTAAAGTACATTGTGATGGGAAAGAATTTGGACAATGATGGAGAGGTACTGATATATGACATATTCTAAACAACAAATAAATTATTTGAGATTGCAAAGTGAAATGGTCAATAGATAATGAAATACTTTGATTTGTCTTAAAAGTCCATCCAGTCAGGAATGCAAAACTAATAACCTGCTAATAATTTCACCTTTTCAATGTGTTATATATTTTTTTGATTTTTTAATGTTTTATTTATTTTTGAGAGAAAGACAGAGAATGAATGGGGGAGAGGCAGAGAGAGAGGGAGACACAGAATCAGAAACAGCTGTCAGCACAGAGCCCACAGGGGCCCGAACTCCCAAACCCTGAGATCAGGACCTGAGCAGAAGTTGGACGCCCAACCGACTGAACCACCCAGGTGCCTCTAAATGTGTTATTTAATGCTTATGATATTTTGAGATACATTCAGCCCATTTTATACACTAAAGGAATGAATATATATAAAACAGGAAGAAGATTTAAATGAAAAAGCTTGTAAAACCATGGCCCTCTCCTCCTGGAACCAGAAAAAGGTGCCTCTGTAATTCCTTCTTGACAATAACCTAAAATAAAATGAATCTTGAGCAACACTCCTTACATTTTTCATAAGTGGATTAAGTCTTAATTGACGGCAGTGTAAACAACACATGCAATTAATTAGGTTTTTGGCAAAGGACATAAGATTACCTGACATCCAGCTACCAGCAATGACCATTATTAAAACTGTGTTTATTTGTTTCACAGATAAACAGACAGCCAAAATCATCAATTATTACAAATAGAATTCTATGTAAATTTTACTGCGCCCTTTGTTTTTTTTTTTTTTTTCATTGAACACATGATTAGGTCATTAAATCTTACTTTCAGCTTAAACTGTATCAATTAGGCATTTTAGTTTTTTAAAAAAATTTATTATGATAATGCTATGAACACATTAAGAAAGATGGAGTCCTCTTTCCAGTGGCTTTTGGACAATGTATAGGTCCTTGTCCAACTGTCATTTGTGCATTTTCTGTAAAGTTGTCAACAACACCAGCTCTGTTCTCCAGAGTGAGGGCAGGAAGGGGAATGCACAAGCTGATGTGCACTGGGAGGTGCAGTGTATAATTGGAGCACCCGGTCCTGGGGGTATCTGCTGAAATAACCAGGCCAGAATGAAGAGGAACGGATGGTCCAAAAAAGATTTTTACATCCCATGATCCGTATCCCTGATGGATATTTCAGCCTAGGCAGGAAAAAAAAAAAAAAAAAAAGTTTGTGAAGATTTAATCTAAGATGCACATACTAGAATAATATTAGCAAAGCAAGTGTGTGTGTGTGTGTGTGTGTGTGTGTGTGTGTGTGTGAATTTACAAAGTCTCCTTGCATCAGCTTTGCAGGGGACACTCATTCATTAATTTAATAAATGTTTTAAATGGCATCTGGAGCTGAGCTTTGTAAATAACAGAGTAGAACTCTTGGTGAACAATCCTGGAAAGGGTATTGCATTCACAGAACTTTGAGCTGGGGCAGGATATTTTTAATTTATTCTTATATATTTACTTACTACCGAAATACTTGTGAGTGCCATGATGGAACATTTATAGGGTGATACCAGTCCACAGGAAGGGTGCAAACAAACCCAACTTAACTCACAGACATTCCCCTCTGGCTGAACAAGTTTATTGAACTCATCACTTACAAAATACTATAATCTTAAGGAGTTATGTTTAACTGACACGAGAAGAGTAGTTCGCAGGGGCACCCCCATGAACAGAGAAAGCGGGTATAAAAAGATCCTTTTTGCAAACCAGCAATAACCTAGTATTACTCTTTCTTAGTCTGAGAAGAAGGCTAAGATCAATAATGACTCCCCACACTCAATTTAGGTACAATGATAAACGATAGAAAACATCTAGAAGGTTGTATTGGTGAGACTATAGGAATCTATGCCAAAGGATCTGAACTTCAGCTGTCAGAATCTTTTAATAAATACTTTTTGGTGAAAAATCCAACTTCAAGTACTGATTATTTTTTTCAGGGCACCTTTCACATCCTTATTCCGTAAGCTGTAGATCAGTGGGTTTAACATTGGGATGACAACCGTGTAGAACACAGAGGCCATTTTGTCCGTGTCCATAGAGTAACTGGAGCTGGGTCGGAAATACATGAACAGGAGTGTGCCGTGAAATATGGCCACTGCGGTCAAGTGGGAGGCACATGTAGAAAAGGCTTTGCGTCTCCCTTCCGCTGAGTTCATTCTGAGGATGGTCATTATGATGTAGGTGTAGGAGAGGAGGACGGTGATGACGCTGCACCCCACCACACAACCAATGAAAGTGAACATCACTATCTCGTTTATAGATGTATCCGAAGACGAGAGGGACAGCAAGGGTGGGATGTCACAGAAAAAGTGATTGATGATATTGGAATTGCAGAATGCCAATCGAAACGTGCAACCGGTGTGGATTGCCGAATCCACAAATCCCACGATGTAGGCAAGGGCCACGAGCTGGATGCGGATTCTCCTGGACATGGCCATTGTATACAGAAGTGGATTACAGATGGCTGCATACCGGTCGTAAGCCATGACAGCCAACATGAGACACTCCACATCTGTGAAGGCCCCGAAAAAATACAGCTGAATTGCACACGAGTTGTATGGAATCTTCTTTTGCTCAGATAAGAAGCCAGCCAGCATCTTGGGAGAGACAGTGGAGGAGTAGCAGACATCACAGAAAGACAGGTTGCTCAGGAAATAATACATGGGTGTGTGGAGCCTGGAGTCCAGTTTGATCAGCAGGATCATCCCTAGATTGGCAATCATGGTTATGGCATAAACCAGCAGAAAGAACACAAAGAGCCCCTGCTGCACATCTTTTCTTCCAGTAAGTCCTAGGAGTATGAAGTCCGTCATCACAGAGCAGTTCTCAACAGCCATCGCTGAGATCTGGGAATCCCTGGTTGTGAAAGAAGGAAATGGAACCACGATTAACATCATTCTATTATCTTAGTAGTTAAACTGCTGGTCCTTTCTATTTTTCTGTATTCAGGAAAAGAGATGAGCAGTGCCGGAACTGTTTAGGTTAAACAGACTATCCTGGAAATATATACATACCCATACCAATCGATTACATGATAGTGATAATAATATTGCCTGCATTTCAACAGCACTGTACAGAATTTGTAGCACACTTTTCATCCAAATTAAATCATGCTATTTCCACACCACCTATGTAGTTTTTATGATAACTTTTGCTATGTCTAGCTTATAGATTGGAAACAATATCCTCGTAGTTTGAGGCAATAATTCTCACAATAATCCAGGTATTCTCATAAGGTAGCTGTTTTTGTTAAATTTTGCCAACATGAGTTATATCCTGTAATAGAGAAGCATAATTAAGTAAGAGGTGCAGGTGATGAATATATTCCTTTGTTTTGCCTCATCATCCAAGAAAGTGGAGTGGACAGAGGTCTGGTAGTTTCCTGGATATGACGTTCTCCCACAACCCCATTAATTCTATGTTCTATCCAGTCTCAATAAACAAGAGGTAGAGATAGTTTGTTCCAGGACCCACTGGAGCAAGGCAGATGGTGGTTGCTGGACAATACGGTGGAAGGGTCTCCATGAGCGCTACGGCAGAGTGGATAGACAAGAGTATGCTGAGGCAAACCACGCTCTCCTCGGACAGTTGCTCTTGCTCAGGAGAGAGTAGGAAGAATTTGGGGGACCAAACTGTAGGGATGCTGGATGCTGATCACAGGGACAGGGCAGCAAGAAAGGGAAAATGGTTTAGTGTGTGAGTCCATCTGCCTTAATTTACTATAATCAACAAGATCTATTCACCAACAGGTCAGATGCATAAGTCACATGGTAAAAGTACTCATAAATTCACAGTCTCTAACCTCAGATAGACTCATTTATGAATTGCACCCACAACCTAATTTTCTAGAAAGTGTAATATTATTTTATTGTTTTCACTGAATGCTCTTGCACAGAATATCTCTGAAATCTGCCTCTCTTTGCTTTAAAAAAGTTGGTGGTGGGGTGCCTGGGTGGCTCAGTCAGTTAAGCGTCTGCCTTCAACTCAGGTCATGATCTCGCAGTTCATGGGTTCGAGCCCAGCGTCGGGCTCTGTGCTGACAGCTCAGAGCCTGGAACCTGCCTCAGATTCTGTGTCGCCCTCTCTCTCTGCCTCTCTGCCCTTCTGACGTTCTGTCTCTGAATAATAATAATAAATAAACATTAAAAAAAAAGTTGGTGGTCTTTGGGAGGCCAGCAGAAATCTGTGTCCCACAGTTGTATTTTACCCAATGAATGATGTTTGTGCAGTATCATAAGTGACCTCTTCTATTCCATGAGGACATAAGAATAATGGAGATGAAAGACAGAAAATGAATATCTGAATAATGATCTAGTGTTCAATGTGCATATTTCCAAACTGTTGGCCTCACCTCCTTTAAATACCTGTCCCTGTGGACATATCAGTTAAAATTGTCTTCCTTTAACAACGAATATTTTTTTTTAATATACAATGTGACAGTAAGAGATTTAAAATAATAAAAAAATGTCCAACTAGCTTGAGAGTCCACGCTCCCATTTTATTGTCGCCCTTGCTATCTGTGTATTTATGCATTTAAGATACATTGATCCAAGTAATTAAAGTTAAAATATTTCATATTCTCCTTTGGTTTTATCACATGCTTTCAGTTGAAAAAGATAAAAATCTAAACAAATCTAAAGTATAAATTAAAAAAAATATATATATATATATCAGTACCTTCCCCAGAATTACTAACTCTGTTGTACACAGCTCTGTCTGCAGGAGGTTCAGCAAGCATTGTCTCCTGAATGAGCCAGATTATATAGTCATCTCTGTATCTGGTCCCTGGCTGTTGAACACTTGGCCTCTAAGGAATAAGTCACTTAAAAAAATGACATCATTTATCATCTGATATTTCATATAGGCTGCGTGATGGAAAAATACAGACTTCTAAAAAAAGTTCCTTTTGTTCCTCTCTATTATTACTCCTCAATGGTATACTTAATTAGCAAGAGTAAAATGACTCCAGTCAATGAGAATTCCTTATTTCAAGTTTACTACTCTTCATAGAAGCATTTTGTTTAATTCCATGATTTACAAACAAATACCTGCTCACATTTATACATTATAATGTGTATGTGTACACATTATACATATATACATTTACACACATCTACAGACACTCTTCCATAAAAATATTCATAAAATAAAAGTTGTTGTAAAAATAGCCAAACAAAAAAATAAACAAACAGAAAAACCTGCCATAATCTCACTGCCTAGGGAAAAGTAGATTTCATTGTCTATATTATTGGATATGTAATTTTTAAGCAAAAATGGCATCAGAACATACATTATATATAACAAAAGTATTATGAATAGAGGCAACGCATTTCTATTAATGGACATTAATTTATTCAAAGGCATTTTTTCCTTTTTACCTTAGTCAGATTTATATTGTTTAGTTATCAACGCATAGTATGATATATTTCATGTATTAATACGCATCCCTGGTTGTCTTTAACAACTTATAATATGACGCAGAGATTGGGGCGCCTGGGTGGCTTAGTCAGTTAAGTGTCCAACTTCAGCTCAGGTCATGATCTCACGGCTCCAGAGTTTGACCCCCACGTCAGGCTCTGTGCTGACAGCTCAGAACCTGGAAACTGCTTTGGATTCTGTGTCTCCTCTCTCTCTGCCCCTACCCCTCTAGTGCTCTGTCTCTCTGTCTCTCAAAGATAAATAAACATTAAAAAATTTTAAAAAAAGAAGAAATTGAAACCCAGAGGGAATAAGTAAACTTCTATAGTCCCATAGTCATTGAATTTCATTGAATCCATAGGGTTTGCTCACTATAGATTCCTCGATATAATGCAATGAAGCAAAGCTATCTTAAGGATAACTCTCTTAAGTACTCTTACAGAATGCTGTAGTGTCTTTATGTTAAAGTGACCCTTGAAAACGTACAAATTAATAATGCACAGACTTGTAGCTTTCTGAGAGAGCTGAGAGACCATTAAAGTCTCAATTATCCACCAAGGTAGGATCCAACGACGGATGATTGACAACAGGAGGGTTACTATGTTGGAGGTAATCTGGTTTATTTATATTAGTTGGGTACTTGATCATTATTAGCATTGATGTGAAGAGAAAGTGATGTGGCAGGTGGCTTCATTGCACAATTGCAGGAAGCAAATAAGAGAGAAAGAAATTGGTTACCCTGGAACTTATATAACATGGTAACTTTGGTGGATAATCATTGTATTGTGATTGAACAACATTTTATCATGTGTGAACAAATCATTGCTGTACACATACAAGCATAGGTGGGATGTGTTTTTTAAACAACCACTGCTAATTGATATTCCATAAAAAGTAAAATAATCATATGTATCACCTGTATTTCTTGAGTCTTAACATCGCTAATTTGATGGCCACACAATCTGCAAGTCCAAAATTTGTGTAAGCAGACAAAAAAAGCAAGATGTGCATGGCATCTACCAGATTGTACGTGTCAGGGCTTCAGGTAGTTTCATATTTCTTCTGAAACCTCACCCGGAGGAAACAGAAACATAGGTTTGGCTCTTTTGACTATTTTTTACTTGTTTTATTTGTTGTTATGGAGTTTCCCCTTGCTTTCCATAAAGCCAGACTACTCTTGAGGCAAAAATTCAATAAAGTCAGTGTGTTTTTAATTTTTGGAAAAGTGATTCTAGTGACAATTGTTAATGCTTCTTCTGAACGTATTGCTACTCTTTGCGTGATGTTTCCAATACTGAAACACCAAATGTACTCCTCTGGGACATGTTGTTGACACAAATCTTAAACCACCTAAGGAATTGCCGATAACTTGCCATCCGATGAACTCAAGAAAATGACGCATTTGTGTTGCGTGGGCACTTTACTACTGTTCTCTATATGTCTGATGCATATTTGGAGGTTGACGTGGAGCCACCCTCAGTCACCTCTCCTGAGTCCTCTCCATGCTCATTTTCCTGGCAGGTGCTTCCCTGTCTGCAGGGAGGTCAGATCTCCTCAGGCTACATTCTGTTCATACGGGTGCCAAGCTTGAACTTCATAAACATGGCCGTCCCTCCGGACTATGTAGTCTAATCCCAGTCCCCTTTAGGTGGGGAGGATGCGTGGCAATATACTGCACAAAATTGAAAAATATAAATTAATTCCCGAAGGAATTTGTTTGTTAAGACAGAGTGGCTTTCTAGAATTATGAAGGGAAAGACTGAAGGCAAAGTTTAGGATGTCATAGAAAGACAAGTGAGAAAATAATCTGTAACTAAACAATTCCTTTGGTGCCACAGTCACCCCTAAGCATTGCACTACATAGAAACTGTCTACTTATGAACTCCTTCCTTCAGAAAATAGTTTTCTGGCCTGAGTCATGGGCCATTATGAATAATTTCTGTGCATGATACTGGTACCAAGGAAAATTAAGTCTTCCTGCTGGAAGAAACAAGAAAACCAGGAGCTGTGGGTTGCTAACATCTGTATTCTATAAGCAAACAATTCATTTTCAGCAACATATGGGATAATTATTTAATGAAATATTTTCTAAAAGTTGCATTCTTTGTTAATTTTACAGAAGTATCTTGAAAATACTGTATAAAATAAACTGCTAGGGTTTAAAAAAATTTGCAGTTTTCTACAACTGAATAATAACTGCGTATCTTTTTAGAATTAATTTTAAAGTTGTATATGTGTATTATTTTATTTAAAAAAAAATTTTTTTTAATGTTTATTTATTTTTGACAGAGAGAGACAGAGCACGAGCGGAGGAGGGGCAGAGAGAGAGGGCGACACAGAATCCAAAGCAGCCTCCAGGCTCTGAGCTGTCAGCACAGAGCCCGATGCGGGGCTTGAACTCACAGACAGCGAGATCGTGACCTGAGTCGAAGTCGGACGCTCAACCGACTGAGCCACCCAGGCGCCCCAATGTGTATTATTTTAAAAACTACTAGTGACTTTTGAGAAATAAAAACATCCTGCACACATTATCTAGACGAAAACATGAACATAACAGCCTTTCAGAGACCATGAAACGAAACACAAATTGACGTCCAATATGGAAGGTTAGTATGTTTTTTAAAAAGTATGCTGAACTAAAATCGTTCAGTTTGTACGCTTGTCTAGATTCTTACACCCAATGTTATGTATACAAGATTCCCTTATGCCATTGCCTCTGGTGATAGTTTATTCATTCTGTTTGTTGTGTGGCATCCCAATGTTTGGGGCCTTCTGTAAGAGACACTGCCCCACAGTTTTTCAGAGTTGTGCATCACTTCTGATCCCTGCTGTCAACGTGTAAGAGTCACAGTGGTTCTGCATTCACACAAGTGCTTGATGCTCATATCGTAAATCATTTTCATTTTGGCCATTCTTCTGGTGGGCCAAAGTCCAGCCTTGAAGACTTACATTTTATTCACCTGAGTCCTAATGAAGTTGTATAACCATTTCTGAGAAGTGCCTGTTAAATTTTGAAGGCAGAAAAAGAGGTAAAGAAGGTGTGAAGAAGCTGTGTTTACAAGTATGTGGCCTTCCACTACTCACACTCTCTAGCTGATATCATTATTGCCCTTCCGGTCAAATCAGCTTAAGTGATTGTTTTGTACGAAGATGAAGCCCCTCACGTGGTTTGTTTGTTTGTCGTTTTAATGTTTCCAATGGTGGAGATAGGTTTACACAGCTGTAGAATCACAGATTGGGGAGATGGATTAAGGCAACCGGAAAGGGCCTTAGAGATAATCTAGTTTGAGATCCTCTTTTACAGAGTGGGGGTGAGGTCTAGTGAGTCGTTGAACACCACAGCGATTTGGGGTTGCATTTGGTGCCATATTCACAACATATTTCTGGAGAGGAGTGTCCAAAGAGGTTTAAAGTTGCTGCCTCTGGCTTTTACACAGGAGCACCCATTTACTCGGTTACCGAGCTTTGCCACTGTTGTATTTTAACAAATGGTGTCACACAACCTACCACTGTGTGCATCCATCTGCTCACTGCGTTATACAAATGCCCAAATGTACCATCACGATGTCATTTTTATCCTTAGGGATTTCAGTGCAAGGCTGAAGGAAAGGAGTCCAGATATGGCAACATGTCTATTATATCAATAGTCACTTGTATGGTAATACTGGATAATAATTCTTTCATCAGTCCCTGGTGGATGTGTGGGGACATTGTGATGTAGAGGGTGGAAGGAAATGGGTGAGGAAGAAAGTACATGAACCAGAATAGACCACAAAGCTTTTTGATGTGTTCCCTATTTCTGTAGAATTCCACATGGAAGGGTTAGTTCAGCCATCTGCCCTAAGTTCCTATTTAAGTCATGAAGCTACTATTCAATATTCTGAGACAGTGATTTTTCACTCTCTAATTACATAAATTCAGGGAGATGAAGCCTACAGTTAATCAAGTTGGTTTCTTCCATTTTTAGATGAGCTTAAAATATCTCATTTAATTGGTTTATGACTTCACACTCATTAGATGTGATTAAAGAAGCCAGTATGTGCATCAAATCAATCTTTACATGATATTACTGTTATATGTCATATGGAAGGGTGATGCCATATTTATAACTGCTGAATGAGAAGCCTCTGATCAACCCACTAAGCTTCTGACTTGTTTAGACTTTACTGCATTTCAAAAAGTTAAGAAAGATTAACAAAAGTGTATTGATAAATTGGGAAAATATGGTACAAATGGAAGTTCTTAAACCTTTTTTTCCCAAAAGAAGCCTTCCCATTGATTTTTTCCACCACCATATTTTCCCCCCGATTTGTCAGTTTCCCATAAATGCCCCTCTCAAAAGCAGAGAAGCCTTTTGACGTTTGCTTCCATTCTGAAATTCTTTCACCAAGGGCAGTTATAATTACTGAGGGGTATAATTCTAATAGTAATTAAGAATGGCATTGAGTCTTACATGGTCCTACAAACACATAGCCATATCCATGTTTTCTCAGTAAGATTCTTTTAGGGGTTGACATCAGAAAACTTGAGCAGAGCTAGATAAAGAAGAAAACATCCAGGGAGGACATAGATGAATGCTTTTTTACTCCCCATATAATTAATATAAGTATTTATATAGGCATTAATTTAGTATCCACAACCATTTATAAATATTTTCATAAAAGCTATTAAATACATATACAAAACATATATTATATTCTCATTTAATTATGTTCTGAAAATTTCTAATGAACATTCAAAAAGAGTGTCAGCAAAACAAAATAAACACAAAACAACCCAAACAAAAATGTTATCAGGTGTGTGGGTTTTTTTAAATGTTTATTAATTTTTGAGAGAGAGTGAGAGGCACAGAATGAGCGGGGAGGGGCAGAGAGGAAAAGAGACACAGAATCCAAAGCTGACTCTAGGCTCTGAGCTTTCAGCACAGAGCCCAATGTGGTTTCGAACTCATGGACCGCAAGATCATGACCTGAGCCAAGTCGGATGCTCAGCCAACTGAGCCACCCAGATGCCCTAGGTGTGTGGTTTTTATTATTTATTTGTTTTTCAATTTTTGTGTCCCAGACACAATAAAGGCACTGGATTGGTAAGGATGATACTCAACCTTCACCAAAGAATACTCACAGTCTTATATTGGAGATAATGGTCAAATCAACTGAGCCATATGTACAGGGATGCTTTGAGGAGAGTAAATTATTTATAATTTAAGAACATCATTTAACCAGGACTGGGAAGGCAGAAGAAGGAAAGAAGAGCCAAGTGGAAGTGACTGTATTGAGAATTTCAACACAAGGAGGTACTTTAGCAGGACCCTCCACTTGGCACTTTTATCCTTCTCATTTTCATCTTGGGGGGGGGGGGCAGAATAAGCCACCCCAAAATATACCACTTTGGCTATTGATTATTTTAAATTAAAGTTACTTAAGAAACAGCAGGTGCAAGAAGGACACTCTGACTTTCCTTTGTCCTGAAAGCAGGAAATAAATTTCCTATGTGAAAGGTACCCTTCCTGTACCAGGAGAAAGAGAGACATCCTCTTCACCAGAGAGGGAATTGAGGGCTGAGGAATCTGCATAAACAAACTGTTACCTCTTTACTTATTTACTAATCCAAGCCCACACTTCTTTGTCATGTCAATTCTTCACAAATATATTGTTTCAGGCTCCTGGGTAGTTCTGGTGGTTAAGTACCCACCCATCTGACTGTGGCTCAGGTCATGATATCGCTTTTGTGAGTTTGAGCCCACATTGGACTAGCAGCTGTCGGCACAGAGCCCACTTCAAATCCTCTGTCCCCCTCTTTCTGTCCCTCTTCCAGTCATGCTCTCTCTCTCTCAAGAAAAAATAAACATTAAAAAACCCCAAATATATTGTTTCTTTGTCTAAAAAATATACAAGCTACCTGTTCTGGTTACTTGAGTTTTATATTTTTATGAGATCGTGTACTTATGAAATTAAATTTGTTTTTCTCCTGTTAATCTAATATCTTTTTTTCTTTTTAAAATTTATTTATTTAAATACAAATTAGTTAACATACATTGTAGTATTGGTTTCAGGAGTAGAACCCAGTGATTTATCACTTCCATATGACATCAGTGCTCATCTCAACGAGTGCTGTCCATAATGGCCATCACCCATTTAGCCCATCTCCGGATGCACTTCTCTTCCAGCAAGACTAGGCTTGTTCTCTTTATTTAAGAGTCTCTTATGGCTTGCCTCCCTCTCTGTTTTTATCTCATTTTTCCTTCCCTTCCCCTATGTTCATCTGTTGTGTTTCTTAATTTCAAGTATGGGTAAAATCGTATGATGTTTGTCTTTCCCTGACTGACTTCTTTCGCTAAGCATAATACACTCGAGTTCCATCCATGGTGTCACAAATGACAAGATTTCATTCTTTTCGGTTGCTGAGTACTACTCCATTGTATATATAAACCACATCTTCGTTATCAATTCATCAGTCAATGGAAATTTGGGCTTTTTCCATAACTTGGCTATTGTTGATAGTGCTGCTGGACACCTTGGGGTGCATGTGCCCCTAATTATTAGATCAGTCAGAGAACCAGGAAGAGAAGAAAGGAAAAACTTTGCTCCCCTACAACTACATAACCTCTGAGAAGGCATTGCCCTGCCCACCTCAGGACCTGTAATTGTAACCTCTTCATTTGGATTCCTTTCTTCACCCCATCACCACTGTATCCCTCTTCACCATTTTGATCTGAAATGAAATTTCAGAGGATCTTCTCTGCACTCTAGAGGTAGACATTTTGCTTGAACTGAGAGTATCTTGACTTTTCACTTCAGGGAAATTTAGAGTTTATCATGAATAATTTGTAATATTAATGAATTAATTTTATTTCTTTTTATTACATTATTGAACTCACTAGTATACAAACTACTGGAATCACCATGAAATGCAAGACACCTATAGTGCAACAGGTGTATACTAAACACTAATGGCTCTTAGAATAATTAAATTAGTGCATAAAATTAACAACTAATACAAAATTGACACACTAACATGAAGACTGATAAATTTTCCAAATATTAAGCATGACTGACTTAAAATGGAGACATACAATAAAATATAGGGTACCTAAATATTGGCATCATAGTAGCATAGTAAAATACTATGTTAGTTAAGGTATTTGAGACAATTTAATAATATAATATACCATGGAAGTATAATAGGAGATTTGAAAACAGAAGAGTGCATTTGCATGTGTATGTATATAAATATATATTTATTTGTACTATGTGACTATTTACTTAAAATCACATTTTATTTTTCAACTTTCCACCATCTTTTTCACATCCTTGTTCCGTAGGCTATAAATCAGAGAATTTGACATGGGAATCACACGAGTGTAAAACCAAGAGTTCATTTTGGGTTAATCCAGGAAAGAGGAATAATTTGGCCAGGAATATATCATAGAAAAGCATAGTTCCCCAGAAGACTCTAACAGCCATTAAGTGGGAAGTGCAGGTGGAGAAAGCTTTGAACCTCCTCTCAGCAGAGCGAATCTTCAAGACTGATACGACAATAAGGGACAAGAACTCCTAAAAGAGTGCTCCATTCAATGAAGGCAAAAATGTTAAAAATAACAAAATCATTGGACTGTGCATCTGAGCAAGACAGCAATAGGAGAGTAGAGATATCAGAGAAGAAATGATTAATCATATGACCTACAGAAGACATAAGCGGGATGTTCATGTCAGGGGTATCAAAGCAGCTGACATTCCCACCATAAGTATCCTAGCCATGGACAGGGAGCACAAGGGGTTGCCAATGACTTTATACCAGTGAAAGACCATCATCAACAACAGTAGACACTCAGAATCTGCAGATACAGAAGATGAAGAATTGCCTGTGATGGAAATTGATTTGGTGTTAGCAAATAGATCTACCAGCATCTTGGGCCCAATTGGTATGCAAAAGCAGAGGTAACAGAAGGCAGGTGACTGAGGAAAAAGTATCTGTGTGTGAAGCTGGGAATCCATTTTAATTATAAAGGACATTCCAAGAGTTTCCAGGAGATTAACGAGATACATATCTAGAAACATGGTAAATAAGGCCACTTCGGTGTCCAGTTATTGGTAATTGCCAAGGGAAATAATTCAGACAAAAGGGATCAATTAACCCTGACCTTCCTCTTCATTCTTGTTGCAAACTTTTACAAAAACACTCAAAATTATAGTTCATAATTTGACTCTTCTAGGATTATCCATGATAAATTCCCCCTTTTTATTCCTTTTATTAAAAAAAATTTTTTTTTCACATTTATTCGTTTTTGAGAGACAGAGAGACACAGAGTGTGAGTGGAGGAGGGGAAGAGAGTGAGGGAGACAGAATCCGAAGCAGACTCCAGGCTCTGGGCTGTCAGCACAGAGCCCGACCCGGGCCCAAACCCATAAACTGCGAGATCATGATCTGAGCTGAAGCTGGAAGCTTAGCCAACTGAGCCATCCAGGTGCCCCAAGTCCTATTTTCTTTTTTTTTTTAATTTTTTTTAAATTTACATCCAAATGAGTTAGCATATAGTGCAACAATGATTTCAGGAGTGGCATCCTTAATGCCCCTTACCCATTAAGCCCATCGCCCCCTCCCACAACCCCTCCAGTAACCCTGTTTGTTCTCCATATTTGAATCTCTTATGTTTTGTCCCCCTCCCTGTTTTTATGTTATTTTTGCTTCCCTTCCCTTATGTTCATCTGTTCTGTGTCTTAAAGTCCTCATATGAGTGAAATAATATATTTGTCTTTCTCTGACTAATTTCACTTAGCATAATACCCTCCAGTTCCATCCACGTAGTTGCAAATGGCAAAACTAATTCTTTTTGATTGCCGAGTAATACTCCATTGTATAGATATACCATTTCTTTATCTGTTCATCCATCAATGCACATTTGGGGTCTTTCCATACTCTGGCCATTGTTGATAGTGCTGCTATAAACATGGGGGTGCATGTGTCCCTTCAAAACAGCATACCTGTATCCCTTGGATAAATACCCAGTAGTAAAATTGCTGGGTCGTAGGGTAGTTCTATTTTTAATTTTTTGAAGAACCTCCATACTGTTTTCCAGAGTGGCTGCACCAGCTTGCATTCCCACCAGCAATGCAAAAGAGATCCTCTTTCTCTGCATCCTCACCAACATCTGTTGTTGCCTAAGTTGTTAATATTAGCCATTCTGACAGGTGTGAGGTGATATCTCATTGTGGTTTTGATTTGTATTTCCCTAATGATGAATGATGTTGAGCATTTTTTCATGTGTCGGTTGGCCATCTGGATGTCTTCTTTGGGGAAGTGTCTATTAATGTCTTTTGCCCATTTCTTCACTAGATTCTTTGTTTTTTGGGTGTTGAGTTTGATAAGTTCTTTATAGACTTTGGATACTAACCCTTTACCTGATATGTTGTTTGCAAATATTTTCTCCCATTCTGTCAGTTGCCTTTTAGTTTTGCTGGTTGTTTTCTTCATTGTGCAGAAGCTTTTTATTTTGATGAGGTCCCACAAGATATTAGCCACCTGGATCCAGTAATACATTAAAAAAAAGTTATTCACCACGACCAAGTGGGAGTTATACCTGGGATACAAGGCTGGTTCAATATCTGCAAATCAATCAATGTGATTCCTCACGTCAATAAAAGAAAGGCCTATTTTCTTAATAACCTCCCAGCTCCCTTTAAAAAACCCCTGACCTAAATGACCCCATTTCATTTCACCTTTCGTTTTTAGCAATTTAATTTAATTTAATTTAATTTAACTTAATTTAACTTAATTTAATTTAAATTTAATTTACTAATTTAATTTTACATTATTTTATTTTGAGAAGGTGAGTGGGTGGGGGGAGAGGGGCAGAAGGGGAGAGTATGCTGAATATGGAGCCTGATGTGGCACTTGACCCCACAACCCTGGGATCATGGCCTGAGCCGAAATCAAGAGTTGGACCCTCCACCGACTGAGCCACCCAGATGCCTCTATTTTACCTTTCAAACAAACGACAAATGAACGACAATTGCACACCGACGCCTAAACAAAGAAATAGAATTGTTTGGCAGTTACATTGCAGTTAATTCAACTAAGTAAGCAGGTACAACGTAATTCTTTTACAAATTTCTAAATGCTTGATTTCTCATTTTTCCAAAAAAAATATGTCTTTCTTCTATTCTTTAAATTTAATCATACAGAAACCTACTTGAAACTGGTGTTTCTGTTCTTACCTCTGGTACATACACATAGCAGATTGTATTTATTTTCTACCTTGTGATTGTTGGGACTTAAATCAAAAGCCACTATCTTCACTCATCATTACGTGAACATGATTAATTTGATTTGTGGTTATGTATTTTCCGTGATGAATGGTGTCTCAACTTGGCAAAGGCTGAACTTTTCATGCTTATCACCAAATTGATCAAAGACAGAAAATAACAGAATTTATTTCAATGTTATGTTCATGGTCACCATGAATCTTTCACCTCCTTTAGTAAAAGCATATACTAATGAATTTCAAATAGACCTATTTAATAATTTTCATCTGTTTCATTGTTCATCCTGTTTCTTCCATTTCTGAAATATCTCCTTCACTTCTCATTTAGAAATCTGGTAGTTTTTCATACTACTTTTTTCATTAGTCATTGTTTGGTTCTTTCTCCTCAACTATATGTCGTTCACCCTCATTTCAATGATTTTATGACTGTATAACATCCATTACTCCTAATATACTCATTATAGAATATGATTTTTATCTATTTATACGTGTGCCTTTCTACATTCCCATAATCCTGGACACAAATATTTGCATTAGTAAAAACTCAGTAAATGTGTGTTAAATATTTTCTTATTGAGGGTACCTGGGTGGCTCTGTTGGCTAAGAGTCTGACTACAGCTTAGGTCCTGATCTTGTGGTTTGTGACCTTGAGCTCCGCATCAGGCTCTGTGTTGACAGCTTGGAGACTGGAGCCTGCTTCGGATTCTGTGTCTCCCTCTCTCTCTGCCCCTCCCCACTCATGTGCTGTCTCACTCTCTCTCTCTCTCTCAAAAATAAATAAACATTAAAAAAAATTTTAAGATTTTCTTATTGTAAGGCCGATGGATGTTCAACAGAGTAAAAATAAACAAATTTTGAGACCTGTTCTTGCAAATATATTTCATTTGTACAAGGACAATTCTTTAAGAAAAAAAAGTGTTGGGATGATGCTTTAACAACAACAAAGCCAAGTTCTGTTTGTTTCCAAAAATAACCCTTATGTGCCATAATTTATGGTAGTGATTTGAAAATTGGGAGGTACTAGAATTTTAAGTATATTTAAATTCCTCCTGGACAGCTATCAACATAATGTTCCACCATCCCTGAATTTTGTCCAAACATGTTGCTGTTCCCTGACTTCACTGGGACAGAGAGATGAATCCTACATTTCCATTTTTTCCGACCATAAAAACGCCTCTACCTTCCTTTTCATTCAACTGTCGTCTTCTAAGCATCTTTTCATTCAACACTGAATTCCTGAAGGCAAAAGGTGTGAATTTAATTAATTCATTGTGGGGGCTCAGTTGGTTAAGTATCCAACTTCGGCTCAGGTCATAATCTCATGGTTTGTGGGTTCAAGCTCCACATGGGGCTCTGTGCTGACAGCTCAGAGCCTGGAGCCTACTTAGAGTTCTGTCTCCATCTCTCTCTGCCCCTGCCCTGTTTGTGCTCTGCCTGTTTGTGCTCTGCCTCTCTCTCTCTCTCTCAAAAAATAAACATTAAAAAAAAAAAATATATATATATATATATATATATATATATATATATTCATTGTGGAGTTCTTAACAAAACTTTGTGCTTTTCATATAGTATTTAACTGATCTCCATATGTATCATCATACATTTTTAATATTGTGTTTCCTAGGCTGTCTCTTAATCTCATTATACATATACTGAAAATATGATACATATGTAATTAGTAAACTGAAGTTCCCTAAGCATCATGTTTGTCTGACCCAAAGCATTTCCTCTTAATATTAATTCCTATTAATATTCCCAACTACAGTGTAGTCATAAAAAATAAAATATCTCTTTTAAGAAGAAGTAACTCTGAGCTATTGTCATGAAATGTTCTAGTGTGTTTACTTCAAATTTACAAAAACAGCAACCCACAGATTCTTAGAGTTCTAAAAAGCTGAGAGACCATCCAAGTCCTATTTGTAAATCAAGAGAAGATGCCACGGGTGATGGAGGGCAGATGGGAACAATAGGAAGAGCTTGCAGACTGAGAAAAGAATCTGCCTTATTTTATTCATCTTAGCCAGAACCCTTCGTTAATATTATTGCTCAATGGGTCACTGTATTGCACAAATCCAGGGAACACATAGAAAATAAGTAACATAGCAGTTTGTTGTCTATGTTTATAGGTCTGATTCTGCTTTTTGTTTGTTGTTTTGGTTTTTAGATTTCACATTTAACCGACGGCTGCCAGAAGAGAGGATGGGCAAAATGTGTGAAACGGAGTGGGAAACCCAGGCTTGCAGTAATGGAAAGAATAAGTCACAAGGATGAGAGATACGATGTAGGGAATACGGTCAATATGGCGACAGATGGTAGCTACACGTAATGGTGAGCACAGCATAGCGTATAGACTTGTTGAGTCACTATATTGTACACCTGAAACCCATGTAACACCACGTGTCAACTGTAGCCCCAAAATATAAGTAATGTAGTGGCCCTAAAGTCGCACCATGTGGCAATCTTGGGGAGTACTCACTGTAGTGGCCATGTCCCATGTGATACTTTATGATAGGTGATTCACTGTAGGACACTAATGTGGGTGTCATGGCGGCCACCCAAAATGTGCCACTTTGGCATACTGATTATATTAAATAAAAGTTGTTTAAGAGAAGGCCTGTGCGAGGATCCTCTGATTTTCCTCCGTGCTCCTGAAAACAGGAAGTAAATCTCCCATGGGAAAGGTACCCTCCCTGTACCAGGAAGTAAAGACACATCCTTATCACCAAGTATAGGAAATTCAGAGCCTGGAAGGCCGTATAAACAACCCTTATTACATTTTAGCAATCTACTACCACAGACCAAATTCTGTTTAGAGTTTCTTACTAATCGAAGACTGCAAATTCAATTCTCTTTATCCTGCCAATTCCTTAACAGATTTATTGTCTCCTCATAAAAATAATATAAAAGCTGCCTGCTTTGGTAATTTCTTTAGATCTCAATTTCGTTATTTGGCCTCTGTGAGCACACAATAAAACTGTAATTTTTTTTTTTTTTTTATTTTCCTCTCCTGTTAATCTGTCTCATGTGAATTTAATTCCTAATTCAGCAAAAAGAACTTGAAGAATAGACGGAAATGCCTTTCCTTCACTAACAGGCACAAATGTATATGTGTCGTGAAAGTCTATTGTTAAGTGCCTTGTACAGGAATGTTTTCCTGCCCTACGTGTTGCCCTATTGCAGTTATGTTATTCATTTAAACAAATGAAGTAAATGCCAGATCTGTGGGTTCAAGAAATAATTTATGAATTTATAAGCATTACCAGCGTATGGGCAAAAATATTCCAGTTAATTTTTTGTCTGAGTCCTCAGTGGGAACTAGAAACGGGCATAGCATTTCTTTTTTTATGGTTCCTATAAATCTAGACGATATCATAGATTAAAATCCTTAAAGTATTCTTGATTTGGGAAAAATGACTGTGTGTGATACGTTTCAATAACTTTCCATTTTTATTATTATTTTGTGTGTAATGATACCAATACAAACATACAGAATTCACTGCCTTAGGAGATATGATTTGACGCCAGGCTCAAACTAAGTAATTGTGATAATTTGCCACCCATTCGAGTGAAGACATTAGATGCAATTGTATGACCTGATATGCCCCGATTCGAGAGACCCCCCGAAAACAAACCACCAGAGTCCAGAATCAAAGCCAAGCGGCAAGGGTCGTTTATTGCAGGTTCGAACCCGGTCCTCCGCGAACTCGTTGCCGGTGACGCTAAGAGGCCCCGAGTAAGGATCTTACAGCTTTTTTTTATAGATAGGCACAAACAAGTTAGGGATATTTTTTAGAGGTTACAGAGCTGTTGTTGGTTAACATTTAAATTTGAACGCTCAGCAGAACTTGATTGGTTCCCGCCTTATTTCAAACCATTCAGCAGAACTTGATTGGTTCCCGCCTTTATGTCAGACTACAACCGGGCACGCCCTGGCTGGTTTCGGGAGGGGGGGGAGGGGGGGAGTCTTTTCTTTGCAGTTGTGAGTACACCTGGTAATTTTTCTCTTAGTCTCTCAGGATCCTTGAACTTTACTACCATTATTTACTACTTTGATTCATATTAAAGGGATGGGATTTGTCCTTGTGATGTGGAGAACAAAGGCAAAAGAAATGTAGAAAAACATCATTTTCCTTACAGCTTAGAGCAGACTGACAAGTGCTTGAGAAAGGCAGAGTGACCTTCCTCAAGGAACTCAGCTGCCTCAGTGTTAATACTTTGCTAGAGGCAAAAGGCAACCTTAGTTTGACATTAGCCAACCTCTAGGTTCTTGTAAGTCTTTAACATATACAAATTCCTTTGGAAACTTCCTTTATCTCTACCTCCCCAAATCTATGTTAGCAAGCATCCTCCAAGCTTATGGCCCACTGATATACATCTCAAGGGTCTCATGAATAAGATTTGACTAGCCTCAAGGTCCGGAAACCTTGCTTCCAAGTTTCTTAGAGACTTTCATTATCCCTAACCCCTTCTCAACTTGAAAGTATGTAATCAGTCACTGGTCACAACCCCAGGGCAGATCTTTCTGCCCCCAGGTTCTGGCCCCATGCTTTAATAAAACCACCCCTTTTGCACGAAAGGTAATTCAAGAAGTCTGTCTTGACTTTTCCCTACCAGACTCCAACATTTCACATCACTTGGTCATTTTATATGACTCCTTCCCAAACTCATCTTCTCATCAGATGCTTCTCCGTCTCCAGGGATGACAAACCCCTTCAGGTTATACTCTGTTTAGATAGAACCTAAATTTACCTTCCTACACTTGACTGCCCCATAAACCATTTACTCTAAGTTCCCTTCAAACCCTTCCATTAAAATCTGAGTTTTAGTGACCATATGATTATTAAAAATTGGATGATTAACATCTCAAAGGATTTGTATTTCATTGACGATGGCTTTCGAAAATAATGAAAGAAAATCACTCCGTTCTAATGCAAGACACCAGAGACAGGCATGTGAAGACAACAATTGTATCTAAACGCCTTCCCTGGTGCCACAATAATCGATGTAGGCAGCTATCTGTTTATAAAGTCTCTCCTTCAGAAAGTAGCTGCATGGCTGTGAGTCTTGAGCTTTTGGGAATAAGCTCAGCGCATGCTAACCATACCAAGGAAAACCAGGTTTACTAAGTCTCCTTGTTGCTGAAAACAGTATGAGAAGGGCTTACAGGTTAAAAAAAGACACATTTGCTTTATTACAGTAGTTTTTTGAAAGTTTATTCATTTATTTTGAGAGAGAGAGGGAGAGAGAGAGCAAGTAGGGGAGGGGCAGAGAGAGAGGGTGTAGAAAATGAATTTAAAATTTTGTATGTCTTGCCTATTGTTCGATGTGAGCACGGTTAAATTTTTCTAGACTTAGTTTGCTATACCCTAAGATTATGAAAATACTTACTAACCAGCATTTTCTCGCTTCTGTAATCTTGCTTGCTTAACACATTCCTCCCCTTCCCCCTTCCCCCTTCCCCCTTCCCCTTTTTTTCTCCCACCACAAGTAAAGGACAAAGCCTTCCCGCCAAAGGACAGACAAAGGACGCCCAATCAGAGAACAACAAATGTCCTTACTTTAAAATCAACTAATCAGGCCCCCCATAATCTGAAACCTCCCCTATGCTATTTGTCTCTGTCTATAAAAACGCTGTACCAACCCTGATCGGGGCCTCTTAGCGTCACTGGCAACGAGTGCGCGGAGGTCCAGGTTCGAACCTGCAATAAAAGACCCTTGCCGCTTGGCTTTGACTTACGACTCTGGTGGTCTCTTGTGCGGGGGGGGGGGGGGGGGGGGGGGGGTTTCGTGACCTCGGGCTTTACAAGGGGGAGAGAAAGAATCCAAAGCAGGCTTCATGATATGGGTGCAGAGCCTGAGGGAGAGTCTCGAGCTCACTAACAGTGAGATCATGATCTAAGCCAAAACAAAGACTTGGACACTGAACCAGTTAGGTCACCCAGGCACCCCTGAAAAGACAGCAAGTATTTATTTATTTATTTATTTATTTAAATTTATTTTTGAGAGAGAGAGAGTGAGAGTGCTTGCATGCGAATGAGTGGGGGAGGGGGCAGAAGGAGAGGACAGAGGTTCAGAAGCAGGCCCTGAGATGACAGTAGTCAGCCCGCTGTAGGACTCAAACTCAGGAGAAAGGAGAAATGTGAGATCATGATCTGAGCCGAAGTCAGATGCTCAAACAACTGAGCCACCCAGGTGCCTCTATTTCCAATATTAATGTGAACATTTTTACACATGTCTTCTGATGGAGATACACTTATTTATCTTGTGTATGAAACCAGGAATAGGAAATGTGTGTGTGTGTGTGTGTGTGTGTGTGTGTCAAATTTATATTTACCCAATATTGGCATACAATTTCCCGAAGCAGTATGCCAATCTAGAGTTACACATTATTAGTGAATGAATCCTATGTCTGTTTCTACATCCTCTCTAATAGGTAATATTGTCTGTCATTTTCATTTTAGCTGTTATGTAGAGTCCATAATTGTCCTAATGACTAATAAAGTTGGATATTCAAGCAGCGCCTGGGTGGTTCAGTCGGTTAAGCATCTGACTTTGGCTCAGGTCATGATCTCACAGTTCCTGAGTTCAAGCCCTGAGTCAGGCTCTGTGCTGACAGCTCAGAGCTTGGAGGCTGCTTCAGATTCTGTGTCTCCCTCTCTCTCTGTCCCTCCCCTGCTCATGCTCATGCTCTGTCTCTCTCAAAAATAAATAAACGTCAAAAAAAGTATAAATAAATAAATAAATACATGCATACATACATAAAAGTTGGATATTCACTTTTATATGGGATGTCTCTGAAAGTTAAAATGAAGAATATGAAGAATAGAAAATCAGTTGAATGGTCCACCTTAACGGGGTGAGGGCTCTTGCAATCAGTGCTATCTATCTGCGATCATTGCCAATTCAATTTCAGGTCAGATTAGCCTGGGATTGTACTGTAGTCCCATCCATCTGTTATATTTAAGATCTCCCCAAAGATAGAAGCGGGTTTATACATTATGCATTTATAGAATCATATCAGTACAAGCATGAAATGTGGTATCTGGAATACACAATAAAGATCATTCAGTTTAAAGCCCTCTTTTGACAGAGTGGAAACTGAGGACCAAAGAAGGAAAATGATTTGTCGAAGGTCACAATCACTGTGAACTGAGAGTACAGATTCAGACCCAATTTTGCTACCATTCCTTTTCCAGTTCCCAGCATGTTTGCAGAGTTCAAGTTAGGTTAAATTTGCTGCCTCTTGGGGCGCCTGGGTGGTGCAGTCGGTTAAGCGTCCGACTTCAGCCAGGTCACGATCTCGCGGTCCGTGAGTTCGAGCCCCGCATCGGGCTCTGGGCTAATGGCTCACAGCCTGGAGCCTGTTTCCGATTCTGTGTCTCCCTCTCTCTCTGCCCCTCCCCCGTTCATGCTCTGTCTCTCTCTGTCCCAAAAGTAAGTAAACGTTGAAAAAAAAAAATTAAAAAAAAAAAAATTTGCTGCCTCTTAAGAAAGAGCTACACAATTACCAATTTGTGAGAATTAGTACTCTTTTTATTTAATAAATTTCCCTAACCAGATTTTCCCCAGTATGGAGCCAATTGTTTCTATCATTATACATATTTTCTAATCGTTCATCACTGGTAACATTTATGTTTAGGGATGTCCATTCCTGATCAGAATAAGGAACCCTTAAGAAAAATAAAACATAAGAAAACTGAGGAGAGATCTTAACGAAAAGAAGAATCCCCTGTTCCTTTTCTTTGTTTGTTTCTTCTTTGTTTTACCTTTATACCTTCCCCTACCATGTCTCAGAATCCCAGAAAAAATATCACCCTGGAGAACAGAAGAGTCTCATTGTCCTAATTGGGCTTTGCTGGCAATCTGAAATGTTTTCACGGAAGCCCTTTACAATGGCACGTAGGTAGACCTAGACTGAGTGATTTTCAGGTTGTGTAATTGTAGCAAACATTTAAGAGTGTCCCTGACTTTTCTTTGGTCCTGCAAAAGCTGTTTTTATCCAGACTTACTGAAGAAATCACTTCAGTGATTTGATCATCAGCAAACTAAAGCAGAGCCAAGTTGCAAATATCTTGGTAAACACCCAGGCAAGAGCCCTCTGGGTTAATTATTTTCCAAGTAATTTGCATGTCTTTATTCTTCCCTTGAATTTGGCATCCACAACTACTTTATGTGCTTACATATATGATTCAAAAAACGTATCTAAGGCACATACTTGATCTCAGAGATTTTTTCTTTTACTTCCCATGAATAAACATTCAATAACAATTAACTTTTTGGATCTTTTTCATTTTTTCTTTACCCAGATGCTATAGTGGGGCTTGAGGAAAGAGATAAAAATATCCAATCCTTAAACTCTGGGTATTCATTACCCCACATTGAAGGTAATGATTTAGGCAACAGAGAGTAGATTCAACAAAGTTCCCAAGGCTCAGGGTGGTATGGGACCCAAACTTAGCGAGTGCTAGAGGGAAGGAAATCTCCTGGCGGAAGTGACTGAGTTGTGAAGGGTAGCACTATAGCCCAGCCATACTGGTTTTCTTTAAGTTCCACAGAAATGATGTGGTCCTGTTCCCCTGGGGACCCTCTAGTTGCTGGTCTATCTGCATAGAATGCTTTCTCCATCTAGTGCATCTCTCAGCTAATTCCTACTTATCTTTTAGATCCCAGATTGTTCCCATTACCAGGAAGAACTTTTCAACATTCTTCACTATAATTGAACATTGTGCTTTGTTTCTGTTTTTATTTTATGGCATAATTACAGTTTATTATAAATAATTTGAATGATCATTTAATTAACATTTGTCACTTCTGATGAGAGAGCCTATGTAGGCAGGCTCAGGGCAAAATTGAGCTAACAACCCCCCTCCCACCAAGGTGGGATATGTGTGATATTCCACAGGCACTCCTGGCTACTCAAGAACAAAGGAAAGGAAAGAAAACAAATGGTTAACTGAAGGAGATCACAGTCAAGCAGGACATGAGTCTCCATGTCTTGATAGATTACAAGAAAAAGGCAATTTTATTAATAGCCTAATCTCCAGAAACCTGTAGACTCCTTTCCTGGAACCTCAAAATCACACCTCCATAGTGATATGGGGAACAAAGGCAAGAAGGAAATGGCAGGTAAAATTCAATCTCCTTACAAACTGCAGTCCATTGACAACTATTAGAGGCTGGCAGAGTAAAAAGTTTCTCCAGGATCTCCCTACTGTCTTGATGTTAATACTTTGCTGGAGGGAAAAATAACCTAAGCTTGACAACAGTTTGGCCTCCAGTATCCTATGAGCCTTCTTTAGCATATGAAATCTTTTTGAAAACTTCCCCTTGACTTCCCCTCCCCCCTCTCCCAACTCCCAAGTATAGAACTAGTATTTCCACAGGGTCCCAGGCAGCTCTTCCTGCCCATGGGTCCTGTTCCTGAGCTTAAAAAAAAAAAAAAAAAAAAAAAAAAATCACCATTTTGTGCAAAGCACGTCTTCAAGAAGCCTTTCTTGACCTTCAGCTCTGGACCCCCACCATCACCCCAAAACTTCATCAGTTTCCATTAGATGACAAGATTCATTAACACAAAACTGTCAGATTCACCATAAGATACAAAACACATAGAAATGCGTTACGTACTTAGAAAACTCTCACTAACATATAGGAAATTAGATTCATGCACAAATAGATTGTAGAAACACAAATTGGGCAAACTAGGAGTCCATAAATTTTCCATAAATAAGGAATACCAAGTATAAGCTCAAGACATAAAATGAATCATGGAGTACTAAAGAAATGACACATTTGGTTATGGCAGGAACATGGTATAAATACTTGTTGGATCATACCACCTTTTTTTTTTTTAACATTTATTTATTTTTGAGAGACAGAGAGAGATAGAGCACAAGCATGGCAGGAGCAGAGAGAGAGGGAGACACAGAATCCAAAGTAGGCTCCAGGCTCTGAGCTGTTAGCACAGAGCCGGACGCAGGGCTCGAACTCACAGACTGCGGGATCATGACCTGAGCTGAAGTCAACCGCTTAACCAACTGAGCCACCCAGGCACCCCTAGATCATACCACTTTAATCAAAACAATTTTGAACTTCACGAATTATAGTGTAAGATTGGGAGAAAAATAGGTACATATAAGTTTTCAATGAAACCACTTTCTATTTTTAAGTTTTTTCCGAGCCTCTTTCACATCTTTGTTCTGCAGGCTATAAATCACAGGGTTTAACATGGGAATCACAAGGGTGTAGAACAAGGAGGTCATTTTGTCTTCATCAAGAGAGTAGGAAGAACTCGGGCGGAAATACATAAAGAGCAGGGTCCCCTGGAGAGTTGCAACAGCAGTTAAGGGGGAGGCGCAGGTGGAGAAAGCTTTGAACCTCCTCTCAGCAGAGCGGATCTTTATCACTGCCAGGATGATCTAACAGTAAGACACAAAGAGCCCTGAAAGGGTAATCAGCTCAATGAAGCCAAAAATGGTGAATATCACTAACTCATTAACTTGGGTATCTGAGCAAGATAACAAAAGGAGAGGTGGGACATCACAGAAGAAGTGGTTGATCACATTTGATCCACAGAAACATAACCTGCATGTTAATATTGTATTTGCAGAGGCATCCACAAGCCCTACCATGTAAACCCCAGCCATGAGCAGAAAGCACACTCTGCTGGACATGTTGACCGTGTAGAGCAAGGGGTTGCTAATGGCCTTGTACCGATCAAAGGCCATCACCGTCAGCAGTAGGCACTCGGAATCAGCAAAGGTACAGAAGATCCAGAATTGCAGAGCACAGCCATAGAAAGGAATTGACTTTATCTTGGTAATGAGGCCTACCAGCATCCGGGGTCCAATTGCTGTAGAATAACAGAGGTCGCTGAAAGAGAAGTGGCTGAGGAAGAAATACATTGGTGTGTGAAGCTTAGAATCCATGATCCATAACATGATCATCCCGAGGTTTGCAATAAGAATGATGAGATAAACAATTAGAAATGTGACAAATAGGGTCACTTTAATTCCAGGGTTATTGCTAATTCCCAACAGAAGGAATTCATTCACAGAAGAGCAATTTTTTCCATCCATTCTTCTTTACTCTTCCAAAATGCTCCCGAAATAATCAAGAAACGGTATATCAAGGTTTTAATTCCTCTTGAAACTCACAAAAATACAATCTATACATGAGGAAGGTTTTGTTTCAGATATTACATTCTTTATCCTCAGAAAGTAGCCCAGAAACTTTTCATTGTTATACTGTTGACAAAATTAACATGTTTGTGATAGAATTTAAAGTTTGATTATCAATTTGCATATCACCCACCAAATATATGACTTGTGTGCACCTTCACTGCTTTATCTCAGCAATCATGAATGAAAACTCATCACAGATCAAACATAATATAAAAGTCACAACTAAAGGCAAAGCTGAATTTACAGCTTTATGTCTGAAAAACAATATCAAATTGAGCCTAAAAGCGATTACCCTTACTGTGTTCTTCAAAAACCATGATTTGTTCAAGCCTGTGTGTTAAAACTGGAAATCATGAACAGATCTCTTATTTAAACATCATGAACACGAGTGTCTAGGTGGCTCAGTCAGTCAAGCATCCGACTGTTGATTTTGGCTCAGGTCATGATCTCACAGTTAGTGAGTTTGAGCCCCACATCAGGCTCCGTGCTGACAACATGGAGTCTTCTTGGGGTTCTCTCTCTCCCCTGCTTTCACTGTCCCTACGCTTTCTGAAAATAAATAAATAAACTTAAAAAAATTCATAGAAGAAAAAATAAAAGTAATGAAAAATACATTTTTACTGTTTTGCCACATTATTATTACTTACACTCAGAAATGGTGGTCTAGTACCAAAGCTCATGTAGAGGAAAAATGCTAAAAACAAATGAAAAGAGAAATAACATACACAATTACATCTCTTTGGATTTAAACCTGACTTTTTCATCAAAAATAGAGCTGAACAAGAAATTATATTTTTCATATATAGGCTTCTGTTTGTTTATATATGTATGTGTGTGCATGCACCTGTCTTACTATTGATATGTGAGAATTGGAATATAAAGGATGGTCTTATTTTGCTTTGGATTGGAGTAAATATGGTATGTGATTCATATGGGGTTAGATGTATATAAATTAGTATTTGCGTTGTGATATTTCAATTATTATTGTTTTTAAAAATTAAAAGAATATCTTAGATTTGCATGTACCCTTTCACACGATTAAAAAAAAAGTTTTTCTTCTTTATTTTGGTTTAGGTAAAACTATACATTTACTAATGAAAGTTACGCCAAGGGGAACTGGGTTGGCCCAGTTGGTTAAACATCCAGCTCTTGATTTCAGCTCAGGTCATGATCTCATCATTGTGAGATCGAGCCCCTTGTTTGGCTCTGTGCTGACTGTGGGGAGCCTGCTTGGGATTCTCTCTCTCCCTCTCTTTCTGCTCCTCCCCTGCTTGGACTCTCTCTCTCTCTCTCTCATAATATATAAATAAACTTAAAATTACTTCTAAACACCCTCTTTTATCAGAAGTACATATTTTTGCCATCAGATTGCAGATTATTACCCAAAGGAAGTAAGTGAAAAAAATATTCACTTACAATGTCCTAAATATTTGATTCCTCATTTTTTCAAATGCAAGGTTTTTATTCTTTACTCTTTAAATTTAGTGACTCCAAAACCTACCTGTGATGAGCAAGTCTTTCTGTGCTTGCCCCTGGTAGCTGAACACTAGAGATTGCATTTTATTTTTACTCAGTGTCATTTGGGACTGAAATCTCTCAAGCCTTTGCCCTCACACTTATACAAACATGTGATTAATTTGATTTCTAATTCTGCACTTTCCCTGGTGAACATAGCCGACAACTTCAGCAAAGACCAATTCTTTGCACTTGCACCAAATTGTTGTTAGGAAGGTGAGATGATTTTTGTAGTATGGTTTATTGCTATCTTGAGTTTATACCGTCTTCTTCCAGACTTCTAAAGAAATTCACATTTAATTATTTTATCTCAAATATTATTCCTTTTGTTTAATTTATTAAATTAATAAATTTGTTAAATACAACGATTATTTTATTTGTTAATTATTTATTATTAATGATGTTTATCCTGGTTCTTTCACTTCAGAAAAAGTCTCTTTCCCCTTCCCACTTAGTAAGTATAAAAATCGGGGCACCTGGATGACTCATTTGGTTGAGCATCTGACTTCAGCTCAGGTGAAGATTTCATGGTTCTGGGTTCAAGTCCCATATCAGGCTTTGCACTGACAGTGCAGAGCCTGCTTCATATTCTCTGTCTCCCTCTCCCTGCTCCTCCCCTGCTCACTCTCTCTCTCTCAAAAATAACTAAACATTAAAAAAATTTAAAAAAAGGAAGTAGAAAGTTCCTCAATGTTTATATTTTCATTAATCATATTCGATGGCATTCTTTCAACCACATATTACCTAACAGGATTCCAATTATTTTATGCCTGTAACAGCCACTCCATTCAGCACTTTTTCTTGACTTATTTTTATTTCATTCAGATATTTTATTTCATCCATTCAGATATTTCATTCATATATTTTCATTTCATTCAGTCTTTTACTCCATTGTAAGCTCCTGAGAAATAATAGCTACTCTTGGCTAATTTTTGTATACCCTGCAGCCCTAATACCAGGACTTTCACAAATAATGCCTAATTTAATATTAGTTGGTATTTTAAGTGATTAGATAAGTGGGTAACAGAAAGAAGAGGAAATATGAGTTTTGCAAACTGTTTCCACTAATAGAGATCATAGGTGCATGTGTACATAGAAGAGGTTTTAGGGAACACCACAGTTTTATTTGCTTTTTTAAACAATTTGGTGTGCTTTATTTGTTGCAATTTTTACAAAGTTAAGAAGTATTAAAGTATAATTTTCTGTCCTTTCCAAATATTGTTAAAATAGCCATCCTACCTAAAATATCCATTTTACCAGTCTACATATTTAGAGCAATCCCTATCTAAAGTCCAACAGTGATTATAACATAAGTAGGAAAAATAATCTTAAAATTTCTATGAAACAAAAAAAAAAGACCTTAAAAAGCCAAACCAATCTTGAGAAAGCAGAACAAAACTGCAGGCATCACAGTATCTGATTTCATACTGACAATATTAATTCTTCCAATGTATGAGCATGGAATCTCTTTCCAGTTGTGTCTTCTTCAATTTCCTTCATCAATATCTTATAGCTTTTAGTGTGAAATTTGTAAAATTCTTTCACTTCCTTGATTAATTTATACCTAAGTATTTTATTCTTTTGTTGTTAAGACATTTTTAAAAAAAAAATATTTTTCTGGCTGATCACTGTTAGTGCATAAAAAGAAACTCATTTTTTTGTATATTAGTTTTGTATCCAGCAACTTTACTGATTTTTTTTTTTTTATTAATTCTAACTGCTTTTTGGTGGCATCTTTAGGATCTTGTATATATACAATATCATGTCAGCTGCAAATAAAGATGGTTGGATTTCTTCCTTTCCAATTTGGATGCTTTTATTCTTTTCTTTCTTAATTGGTGTGGCTAAGATTTTTACTATTGTTTTAAATAAAAGTGGCAAGGGTGGACATCCTTGTCTTGTTCTTCATGTGAGAGGGAAAGTTTCACCTTTGCCCTGTTGAATATCATATTAGCTGTGGACTTGTTACATATGATCTTTATTTATGTTGAGGTAATTTCACTCTCTACCCAGTTTGCAGAGATCTTTATCATAAAAGGATGTTGAATTTTGTCAATTGTTTTCGCTGCAGCTATTGAGATGATCATATGATTTTTTTTTTGTTTTTAACATTTATTTATTTTTGAGACAGAGAGAGACAGAGCATGAATGGGGGAGAGTCAGAGAGAGAGGGAGACATAGAATCTGAAACAGGCTCCAGGCTCTGAGCTGTCAGCACAGAGCCTGACGCGGGGCTCAAACTCACGGAGCGCGAAATCATGACCTGAGCTGAAGTTGGCCGCTTAATTGACTGAGCCACCCAGGCGCCCCTGATCATATGATTTTTATCTTTCGTTTTGTTAATATAGTATAACCCACTGATTGATTTAGGGATGTTGGACCATTCTTGCATCCCTGGACTAAACACACTTGATTATGGTTTATGGTCCTTTTTTATTCACTGTTGAATTTGGTTTGTCAATATTTTGTGGATGATTTTTCATCTATGTCTATCAAGGATGTTGGTCTTTAATTTTCTTATAGTGTCTCTGCCTGGTTCTGGTATTAGGGTAATGCTGATCTCATAAAATGAGTTTGAAAGTATTGTTTCTTCTAATTTTTTGAAGAGTTTGCAAAGAATTGTCTATGACATCTTCATAAAATTTTGATAGAATTCACCAATGAAGGGATTTGGTGCTGAATTTTCTTTTTTGAGGAGGTTTTAGAATACTGATTTAATCTCTTTAATAGCAGTTGGTCTGTTCAGATTTTCTATTTCTTCATGATTCAGTCTCAGTCAGTTGTACGTTCTAGAAACTTATTTACTTTTTCTATGGTGTCCAAATCATTGGCATATAAATGTTCATAGTAGTCTCTTATTGTTCTTTGTAATTGTTTGCTATCAAATGAAATGTATCTTCTCTCAGTTATAATATTATTTATTTGAGTCTTCTCTCTTTTTGTCTTGGTGAATCCATCTAAATATTTTTCTATTTTGTTTATCTTTCCAGAAAACCAGCTCTTAGTTTGATTGATCTTATTTATTTTCTTTTTAGTCTCTCTTTCACTTATTTCAGCTCTGATTTTTATTAGTCATTTCCTTCAAATGACTTTAGGCCCAGTTTGTTTCTGTTTTCTAGTTCTTTAAGATATAAATGTAGGCTGTTTATTTAAGATCTTGGTTTTTCTTTTAAAAGTTTTTTTTTTTTTAATGTTTATTTATTTCTGAGACACACACAGAGAGAGAGAGAGAGAGAGAGAGAGAGAGAGCATGAGGAGAGGAGGGGCAGAGAGAGAGGGAGACACAGAATCTGAAGCAGGCTCCAGGCTCTGAGCTGTCAGCACAGACCCCTACATGGGGCTCAAACACTTGAGCAGTGAGATCATGACCTGAGCTGAAATCTGATGCTCAACCAACTGAGCCATCCAGGCACCCCAAGATCTTTGTTTTATCACTATAACTTTCCACTTAGAATTGGTTTTGGTGCATTTTCTTTTGATATGCTGTGTTTCCATTTTTGTCTCAAGAGATTTTTTGAAGTCTTTCTTGGTTTCCTCTTTAACCTATTGTTTTTTTTCAAGAACATGTTGTTTAATCTCTACATATTTGTAAATTTTCCAGTTCTTGTCTTCTGTTTGATTTCTAGTTTCATACTATTATGGTTGGAAAAGTTACCTGAATTGATTTTAAAATCCTGTGGCATTTCTTTTTTTTTTAATTTTTAAAAAATATTTATTTTTGAGAAAGAGAGACAAAGTGGACACAGGGGAGGGGCAGAGAAAGGGGGAGACACAGAATCTGAAGCAGACTCCAGGCTCTAAGCTGTCAGCACAGAGCTCAGTGTGGAGCTTGAACTCCCAGACCGTGAGATCATAAGCTGAGTTGAAGTCGGATACTTAACTCACTGAGCCATCCAGGTGCCCCCAAAATTCTGTGACATTTCTGAATTGAAACCCTGTTGGCTATTGTAGTCAGATGATCTGGGAACACGTTCTTCGGATGGCAGCTGCAAAAACTGGGGTGCAGACATGTGTACAAATTCCTTCCAGGAAGATACTGGTGACTTGGAGTTGGCAAGAGGGAGAGAGTTGGGGACATGTCCACAGGCTCCTTGGGTCCAGGGAGGATCCCAGTCAGCCCCTAGAAGCATGCAAAATCAGAAGCCGGACCCTCAGTCTGTTAAATTGTACAAATAAATCTCATTCAGGAAAAGACTGAGGAATGGTCTTTTCTATTATCTCTGCTCTGAGCCCTGGTGTGATAGCTGCATCTCCTATTTTATTTGCTATAGTCTTATGACTCTTGTGATATAAGACTCATTGACCTTTGGAGCCAGAGGACTTGGAGGCCTGTCCCTCTAGTGGGACTATTAAACGGTGGGACATTAGATGGTGGGGGGGGGGATATAAACCTTCCATACCTCATGGAGAAGCTGGTAGCCAGGAGTTTCTTCCCAACTGTAAATTTTATGGCAAAGTTTTGTCTTAGCTTTTTCTGTGATTCAGTGTGGTTAGTTTTCTCATTTGCTCAATGTATAACAGTTGCTCAGATAGTTTCTTGATTTCTTTCAGAGGGAATTGTAACATCTGTAGCTGTTAATTTGGGGAGGAGGGAAATTTAAGGCCTCTTATATTATCATCTTTAAAGACTTCCCCTTTACTCAAAAAAAGCTACATTTGGACAATAATATTTTCTTTAAAAACTTTTTAAGTTTATGTATTTATTTCAAGAGAGACAGAGAGAGTGAGTGGGGGAGAGACAGAGAGAGAGGGAGAGAGAATCCCAAGCAGTTTCTTCCCTGTCAACGTGCAGCTCAATGAGGGGCTTGAATTAACGAACCACAAGATCACGACCTTCCCCAAAAGCAAGAGTCAGACGCTTAACTCACTGAGCCACCCAGCTGCCTCCAGACAATAATATTTTCCATCAGTTGTTGGTTATATGTGAGAAGGATGTGATAGAGGTTACAGAGGAAAGGAATGATGAAGGTTGAAGTAAGCTAGAGTACATATTTTGATGTGATACTCCTTTTTCATGTACAATAAATAAGATAGAAGAGTCATTGTAGGCCATCCACCAACAAATCTAAAAATGTTCCCCAGGATGTGTTATTAAACCCCTCATATTCAAGGAAAAAAAGTCCATGTTTAATTAAATTAGTCAGTTCTATATTTGGAATCCCATTCATAGGACTCAAAATTTCCTTCTCTTTAAATTTTTCTTCCCTCTAGGTCAAGCCAGATCTGATAAAACTGCTATATGTAGGTCAAATCCGTCTTTGGATGTTGTAACGTATAGCTGTTGAAAGGGAGAGAGACTAGTTACCTAGAAGACATATATGCATTCCCTGAATTACCAGCAATCTACTTACACCCCATTCATTTTTTGGACAATGTATTTCAGACAGTGTTTTCTACCATGCTGCTGCTTATCAGTAACAATATTGACATAGTGTGTGTTAATTGAGAAAATATCATTCAGGTAGAAACACTTAACTCCTTTTATTAAAAACAGAAAATGCTCCATACATTTTTTTCCACTGTGATACTGTGTGACAGGTAAGGGGTCCCACAAATGCCCCTATGGAAACGAGAAAATCTTAGGTTTACATCTTTTCTGAAATGTTTTCACACAAAGGCATTTCTAAATAGCAAATGGAAAATCTAAGGCATTCAGTGACTTTTAATTTCTATGATTGCAATTGGTAAGAGTATCCTTGAATCTTTAAAACATTTTTTTAATTTAATTTTTTTTTTATTTTCTTAAATTTTTTTTTTTAGAAAGAGAGAGAGTGCTAGTGGGGGGAAAGTGGAGAGGGAGAGAGGGAGAGAATCTTAAGCAGGCTCCACATTCAGTGGAACCCAATGCAGGCTCTTGGGATCATGACATGAGCCAAAGTCAAGAGTCAGACACTCAACCAACTGAGCCACACAGACACCCCTGTCCTTGAGTCTTAAGTAGTCTCTCAAATATATGCCATACCCATGTTGTCTCAACAAGCTAACTCATTGCTTTAGCCATCAGAAAGTTGAGCACAGACAGATGAAATTGATAAATACCAAGCATATACATGGGAAAATACTCTTTGCTTCTAATGTAATTAGTATGTAGCTCTTTATAGATCCATTACCTTAGTATCCACAACCATTTTATACACTTTTTGGAGAATTACAAAATATATATATTCAAATCACATATCATACCCTCAGTTAATTGTGTTACCAATGTCTAATAAGCTCCTAAAAATGTTATCTAATATTTCATTGGGTATATGTTTGTTTTGCCATTTCTTGTCTCCAGCACCACGAAGGCACTTTGGATAACAAGGATGGAATGCTCAATCCTTGAACAAAGAATACTTACCATCTTATTTTGGAGGCAATAAGCCAAGCAATATTTAAAAAAAAAAAAAAAATGCTTAAAGGAGATCATTGTCTATGAATTATAAAAAGGGACATTTAACCAGAGCAGAGAAGGAGGAAGATAGGAAGGAAATCTTCCTTTGGAAGTTATGGAAGACTTGTGGATAATTTCAGTACAATGATGTAATTTACCAAGGAACTTTACACTTCTCTTTATCACCTTTGCATGTTGGACTATTTAAATCCCAAAATGGTATAGAACCTCAGGACCTCTGTAATGTTAGACCCTCTGCCTAGAATCTTTTATTTTCCCCAGCTTAATTTTTTTTTAATTAGATCAGAAACTAAACATCATCATAGAAGGAAACCTTTCTTCTACACACTAGCTTTTGACATTTTTTTCTAGATTTTTAACTGCCAGCTCTTTTACCTCATGAATGTTTTAAGACTTATTTGGGTGCTCAGTTAATTAATGTTTGTTCATTCCTCTAGATTATAGGATTCATTAGTTTGGAACCTACTGTATTTATCATGAAATTCAAAATATTAACATGTATGAAAAGTACTTAGTGAACACTCAATAATAAATCCAAGTATACTTGCAATTAAGCTTACATGAAAAGCAAACAAATAAATATATGGAAAATCAGAAGAGTCAGAATGTTTCGCACAAATGAATTTCTTAAATAAATTGAAGACCACAGTGACACATGACAGTTTTGAGGAAATACAGTGTCTTGTTATGGTTGAGTTTTAATGCAGATACTCATTTCTTTAAGTATTTGAGAAAATACCATAATAATAAATACTGTAACAATAGATAAATCATACCATATAATTTTATGAAAACAACAATCACGATATGTATGTGGGTGTATGCACATATACAGACTATAAATACTTAAAACTGTATTTTGTTTTTCAATTTTTCTAAGGCCCTTTTTACGTCCTTGTTCCGTAGGCTATAAATCAGTGGGTTTAACATGGGAATCACAAGGGTGTAAAACAAGGAGGTCATTTTGTCTTGATCAAGAGAGTAGGAAGAAATCGGCCGGAAATACATGAAGATCATGGTTCCCTGGAAAATTGCAACCGTAGTTATGTGAGAGCTGCAGGTGGAGAAAGCTTTGAACCTCCCCTCAGCAGAGTGGATCTTCAGGACGGATAGGATTATATAACAATAAGAGACAAGGACTACTGAAATGGTGCTCAGTTCAATGAAGCCAAAAATGGTGAATATTGCTAATTCGTTGAGTTGTGTGTCTGCGCAAGAGAGCAATAGGAGAGGAGGTACATCACAGAAGAAGTGATTAATCTCCTTTGATCCACAGAAACATAACCGGAATGTTAGTGTCGTGTGTATCAAAGCATCTGCCATGGCCAGCACGTAAACCCCGGCCATGAGCAGGAAGCACACTCTGCTGGACATGTTGACCGTGTAGAGCAAGGGGTTGCTAATGGCCTTGTACCGATCAAAGGCCATCACCGCCAGCAGTAGGCACTCGGAATCTACAAACGTACAGAAGATCAAGAATTGCAGAGCACAGCCAACGAAAGGGATTGATGTGTTTTTGGCTAAAAGGTCTACCAACATTTTGGGCCCAACTGCTGTGGAATAACAGAGGTCACAGAAAGAGAGGTGGCTAAGGAAAAAGTACATTGGTGTGTTCAGCTGAGAATTCATTCTAATTAGAATAATCATTCCGAGGTTTGCCAGGAGGTTAGTGAGATAAATAAGCAGGATGGTGATGAATAGAGTCACTTTGATCTCAGAGTTGTCCGTAATTCCCAAGAGAAAGAATTCAGTCAAGGAGGAGCAGTTTTCTTTGTCCATTCTTCTTTGTGCTTGTTCTAAACTGCTTTCCAAAATGATCAAGCAAATTATAGATCAGGCTTTGGCTTTTCTGGGTACCCAAAACACCATAAGACAAAATGTGATTTTATGTTGTCTTCTTTATCCTCAGAAAAGAGTCTGGTGAGTGTCCCTATTAAAGAAGCCTTGCTGTGTTATAAAAAAGTAAAAATTTGGGGGATAGAAAGGTGATAAACTTGAATTCTAAATACATGTCATTCTTGAGATATGTTACTTGCCTTGGCTTCTGTTGTCCAATGTCAAGTAGCAGATCCAAATGAACTGTGAGTTCACTCTAGAGCCAAAATCATGTAAAAGGAACTACAAAGTTTTTAGAAAGTGTCAGAAGATACTGGATAATATGAGTTGGATGAAAAGAAACAAAAGTATAAGTTGCTTTCTTGAGGAAAGGTGAGTGATAAAATCAATTATATATACCGCATATAACAAATGAAAATTAGTATGGGTTAGATTTTGGTGTATGCTGACTTTAGTGTCTACTGAAATATGAACATGTTTTATACAACTATTCTATCACTCTTCCTCACTGGTTTGACACAAGGCTGAGAATCCATTTGTATGACTGACTTTTGCTGTAGGACAAATACCTTGAAAGACAAAGAGAGGTGATAAAACGGAGTGGAAACAACAGACTATCATGTGCAAATTTGCAGATCTTTGAATTTTCAGTTGTCTTTTCCATTAAAATAAAAAAGGCGGAGAAAAAATAAATGTTTCTGAGATACACAGTCTTCAGTCTTGAATTTATACACACACATTATGTATGTGTGTATCTGTTGAGAACGAAAATGGTAATGTGAGTGGTGGTCTCGTTTTTATTTTTCTAGACTTAAATGCTGTGGCCTGTGGTCTATATGGGCTTGGATTTGTATATATTAGTGTTCATAGTGTGTTATCTCTATTATTTTTGATAAAACTAGAGCAAATGTGCCATTTAAATGTACAGTATCACACAGAGATAGAAAGTGATGGTATGCTTATTGACCTAGAAGAAAATGTAAATAGGGAAAAGCTTTACCACCCTTATACAAATGACAAATGAGGCCAAATCCACATAGGTCTAATAAAGAAATATCATTGTTTAGATGTTAGGTTGCAGAATTTATTTAACTGACTTAAGCAGATATAAAATGATTCATTTATAAATTCCTTAATACTTGATTCCTAATTTTTCCAAAAAAAAAAAAGTAAGGTGTTTTCCAGTCTGTATATATTTTTTAAAAATTTGGTTATTTAGAAACCTACCTGAAATGAACGTCTTTCTGTTCTTATTTCTGGTACATGAACAATAAATAGATGGCATTTTATTTCTACCTTGTGACTGTTGGGGCTTTAATCTCTAAAGACTCTGCCTTTGCTCTTCTGGGTTATGTGAGTGTGACTAATTAGGCTTCTGCTTCTGTATTTCCTTCCCCCCCTTCCCCCCAATGAATGCTGCGTCAAAGGCTGAACTTTCAATTCTTCACTCCCTAACAAATTGATCAATGCCAGAAGTTTACCAGAATTTATTCTAAGTCTATGCTTATGGTTACTATGAATCTACACCCTCCTTCAGTGAAACTGATGTCTAATTAAATTCAAATAGATTTTCTACTTAATATTATTTTCAGTTCCTTTTCATTGTTCGCTCTGTTTCTTCCATTTCTGAAACATCCCCTTTACCTTCCATTTAGAAACATGATAATCCTGTATATTGTTTTTTTCATTAGTCATTGTTTGGTTCCTTTCTCATAAGTACACGCCAACAACTCCCATTTCAGTGATTTTTTGACTGTGTACAGGTGGAAAACCTTTCCCTTCTAGGTTCTTTCAGTGGTCTAATAACTAAATTGACATAAGACAAGTTAGCAGGAGAAAAACAAACTTAACCTCCTGCATATGGAAGCCCCATAAAAAATAATGACACACAAAGAAGTGATCAAATCAAGCAGCTTTTATACCTTTTAGACAAGGAAGTGGTAAATTTGTGAAGAATTGACAAGACAAAGAGGTTTGACCTTGGGGTAGTAAATTAGTGTGGAATTAACAAGGTTTTGTTTATTTTATTTTTTTTTTTGTATAGCCTTTATGGCCCTAAATTCCCTCTCTCTGATGATAAGGATGCTACTTTATCTCCTTTTACAGGGAGTGTACTTTTCCCATGGTGGATTAACTTCCTGCTTTCAGAGCCGGATTCTTCCCTATTTCAACTGTATAACATCTACTACACCTAGTATATTCCTCATCAAGTTATGTGCTTTATCTATTTATACATACGTCTTTTCACATTCCTACAACCTTTAGCATAGGATATGCATGAGTAATGAGCCAGTAAATGTGGGGTATTGAATATTTTCCTGTTAGGCTGATGGATGTTCAACAAAGAGGAGTAATAAACAACCTTTCTATGTATATAACTCACCTGTACAAGGATGATTTTTTATTTAAAAAATGTGTTGGGATAATGCTTTTGAAACAAAGCCAACTTCTTTTTTTTTTTTTTTCAACGTTTATTTATTTTTGGGACAGAGAGAGACAGAGCATGAACGGGGGAAGGGCAGAGAGAGAGGGAGACACAGAATCGGAAACAGGCTCCAGGCTCTGAGCCATCAGCCCAGAGCCCGACGCGGGGCTCGAACTCACGGACCGCGAGATCGTGACCTGGCTGACTGCGCCACCCAGGCGCCCCCCAACTTCTGTTTATTGAAAAATAAGTTTTGTGTGCCATTATTCATGGCAGTTCTTTGAGAATTGAGAGAAACGGAGATGAGAAATTTGTGCCTACCCAAATCCCACTGGTACAGATACAAATGTAATGCTCCACCTTCCTGTATCTTGGTCAACCATGTTGGTCCCTGAATGTTCTTTGGACTTCTTCGCTAGGACAGGGAGTTAAAACCTGTGTTCCCATTATTCTGCCCTATAAAACATCTCAACTCTCTCTTCTAGAAATGTACTTTTTTTAGCACTCAATTTGTAATGGAAAAGGTATGGAGATCTTACCAAATTATTTGTGGTTTTCCTATATTATTTAGCTTATCCATATATATCATCGTATATTTCTAGCATTATCTTGTGTTTCCTGAGCTGTCTTTAACAACCTCATTATACTTATACTGAAAGCGGGATCCAGAAATAATCAGTAACGTTCTGGAATTTCATAAACATTATATTTTTAAGACTCAAAGAACTTGCCCTTAATAGTTTTTTGACTACAGGGTAATGAACTTCAAGGCATTATGCTAAGTGAGATGAGCCAGACAGAAAAAGACAGACACTGTATGGTATGATTTATGAGTCTAATCTAAAAAAGCCAAACCCACAGAGACTTGTAGAGTGTAGAATGATATTTACCAGGGGCAATGGGGGTGTGGGAATTGGGAGATGTTGGTCAGAGTACAGACTTGAAGTTATAAGATGAATACATTCTGAAGATCTAATGAACAACATTGTGATTATAGTTACAATATTGTATTAGATACTTCGAAGTTGCTATGAGAGTAGATTTTAAATGTCCTCACTCCAAAAAAAATAATTACATGATGGGATGCAGGTGTTATTAATGCTATGGTGGTAATAACTCCAATATATAAATGTGTCAAATAAACACTGCATTTCACAAATCTAAGGAGCCAAGAAAATAAATAAAATGATTCTCCTGAGGTTGTGCAAACAGGCAATCTTGGGGAACACTCTGTATTGGCCCTGTCCTGAGGGACATTATATAATAGATGAATTATTGCAGGATGCTGGTCAGTACAGATGCTTATGTGTTGTTAAAGAGTACTTTTGGTTATAACTTAAATAATGTATTCTTGCTCTATATTTTGCCTTATTGCAGTTAATTTCTTTCTTTAAAAAAATCCAGTGAATGCCAAATCTGTGTGTTCAATTAATAATTGGTGTTACCCGAGAACTTTTTTTTTTTTTTTTTTTTTTCTCCAAACTCATTTTCTCATCAGATGCTTCTCTGTCTCCAGGGAAAACAAATTTCTTCAGGTTGCACTCAGTGTAGATAGAACCTAAATTTACCTTCTTCAACTTGACTGCCCCTGTGGACCAGTTAGTCTAACTTCCATCCAAAGTTTTCCATTAAAATCTGAGCCTTAGTGATTATATTATTATTACAAATTGGATGATTACCATCCTAAAGGGATTTGTTTTTAATTGAAGTTGGCTTTCTCACATTACGAAAAATTGGCAGTTGGAATTTAAGACATGAGACACAAGCAAATGGGAAAAAAAATCTGTGTCTACATGACTTCCCTGATGCCACTGAGCTTCTATATGTAATCCTATAAAGGCAGCTGTCTACTTAAAAAGTCCTGTCTTTAGAAAATAGTTGTATGGCCCTGGGGGCCTGGGAGGCTCAGTTGGTTAAGTGTGCGACTTCAGCTCAGGTCATGATCTCATGGTTCCTGGTCTTCAGCTCTGTTTTGGGCTCTGCAATGGCAATATGGAGCCTGCTTGGGATTCTCTCTCTCTCTCTCTCTCTCTCTCTCTCTCTCTCTCTCTCTCTCCAAATAAGTAAATAAATGTAAATGAGATAAGATAAGATAAGATAAGATAAGATAAGATAAAAAAGAAAATAGTTGAATGGCCCTGAGTCATGGGTCACTATGAAAAAGTTTTATGCATGATAATGGCAGCAGGGAAAACCAGGTTCACTAAGTCCCTTTGTTGCTTTAAACAGGATTCGGAGTGCTTATGCATTGAATAAGACATCTTTGCTTTTTTTCAACAACAAAAGATATAATTATTTACTGAAATATCTTCTGAGAGTTTTTCCATTCATTTTTAAAAATAGACCAGATTTATTGTGTATAAAGCATTTCTAGGGATAAAACTTTATAATAACATTCTGCAATTTCTTATAATCTAAAGGTGAATAGGCCTTGCTTTTGGAAAGTCTTTTTTTTTTTTTTGTAAATTTTTTTAATGTTTATTTATTTTTGAGAGAGAGAGAGTAGGAGAGGAGCAGAGAGAAGGAGACACAGAATTGGAAGCAGGCTCCAGGCTCTGACCTGAGCTGATAGTGCAGAGCCCTACGCAGGGCTCTAACTCACAGAGTGTGAGATCATGACCTGAGCTGAAGTCAGACGCTTAACAGACGGAGCCACCCAGGCACCCCTGGAAAGTCTTTTTGATGTGGAATATACATATGGAGAATGCTTAAATAATAAACATACTGTTAGATGAATTAAAACAACAACAACAACAACAAACACCTGTACAACCAGGACCCAGACCAAGAATGGGAACAAAACCAGAATCAACAAAGACTTCTACATGCTCCCTCCTAAGTTTTTATTCACTTAGCCCAAGGAGTAAATATTTTCTTGACTTTTATCACGATATATCAGGTTAGTATATTTTTGAATCACACTTATGCCGATGCTTACAATATGTGTTGCTTCATTGAACAACATACTTGGGCAATCCATTCATGATATTTCCTCAGTTGCAGTACGTTTATTCCCATTATTGAATAGTATTCTTTGCACAGAAATACCATTATTTATCTACTTTAATGTTGATAGGCAATTGAGTTGTTTTCTTTTTACCAATACACAAAATGTTTTTTGAACATTTTTGTACTCCCTTTGGGACATATATAAGACCAGGCATATAAGACCAAAAGAAGCATGCCAATCCATATTTCCACTATCACACTTTCAGTGTGTGAGTCGTCTGGCTGTTCCACATCCTCACCAACACTTAATGCTGTCTGTCATTTTAATATTAGCCATTAGGTAGAATATGTGGTTTCCTGATGACTAATAAAGTTGGGCATCTGCTATTATTAAGTGTCTCTTAAAGTCAAAATGCCAGAACAGAAGGAAAGTTAAATGAGTCCAGCTTAATGGTATTGGGGTTTCTGTAACTCATGCTGTCTGTCCTTATTACCACCCTTATTTTGGGTCAAATCGACCCAGTGATGTAATGTAGTCCTTTGGTATGAATATATTGCCACCCGTCTGTTATTCTTTTTTTAATCTTCCCACAGATAGAAGTAGGCTTGTGCATTATTCATTGATAGAATCAAATCAATATAGATGGAGAATGTGGCACCTGGAACACACAATAAAGATTATCCAGTTGAAACTCCTCTTTTGACAGGGTGGTGCTGAGATCCTACGAGGAAACGTGATTTGTTAAAGGTCACAATTATAGTGAGTTGGGAATAGAGTCAGACCCAACGTTGTTGCTGCTTCTCCGGTTCATAGCATTTTTCTAGGGAGGATATCAAACTAGGTTAAATTTGCTGCCTCTAAAGGCACTTAGCAAAGTAGTGAGAAGCAGTACAGCATTTAGCAAATTTTGCCAAGCTTTTCACAATATAGAAATAATTGCTTGTGTAATTACACATACACATTAATCTGCTTATGTTTAAAGATGCCAGTGTCTGTGTAGAAATAAGGAACTGAGATGAAGGAATGGACATGTGTTATTGGCTCATCACATGCAGACATTGATAATGTCTTACTGGGACAGTTACATTTCCTGCCAACAGGTGGCGGGTATGCTCTGAGAAGTATGTGAGTTACAGATATAGATGGTAAAGGAAATGGTGAGGATTGGATTACAGAAGTTAACATAAAATATTTTGATGCTAACTTTCTCTGATTTTCTGTGGACAATCAAGACAGAAATCTTTGGCAGCCTATTAGCCCTCGTTCACTCTTGAATTCCCCAGTTTCCGTGAAGCAGTTACACGTCTCCCACTCTCACAGATTTAGGCACAGGGATTTTGCAAATTTTATAGATCAGTTGATTCTATTTTTAGACACTCATTTATTGAGCTTACAGTGCCTCATTTAATGGAATTAACGTTTGCTGCTTTTTTTAATGTTTATTTTATTATTGAGAAAGACAGAGAATATACACAGGGAAGCGGCAGAGAGAGAGGGACACAGAGGATCTGAACAGGGCTCTGCACCGACAGCAGAGAACCCGATGAGGGGCTCAAACTCACAAACTGTGAGATAATGACCTGAGCCGAAGTCAGATTCTTAACCAACTGAGCCACTCAGGTGCCCTACATCTCCTTCTTTTTAGTTCACACATCAGACTTAGATTGGCTTATAGGAGCCAATATGTAGATCAAATCCGAGCTTAAATACATTACAGTTGTCCTAGGAAGGGGCAATGTGTTGGTAGATGGCATCTTTGTGCTTCTAAGATTGACCCCCATCTGTGTCTGGGCTTTGTTCTGATTAAATTACACTCCTGCCATGCTGTATTTCATGAAAGAACCTAACTGATAGGTAAAATGTCTGAATAGCATTGTCTAATTGAGGAGATATTTTGACTAAAGGAAGCATCTCCCCCCCTTGTTTTATTTAGTTATGTATTTTTTTTTACCTCTATACCTTCCTATACCATGTCTCAGAATGTCAGAAAGAATATCACCCTGGACAAGAGAGGAGCTTCATTGTCCTACTTGGTTTTTACTGGAAATCTGAAGTGTTTTCACCAAAGCCTTCTACAATGGCACCTAGGTAGTCCTAGCCATTGAGTGACTTTTAGTTTATGTAATTGTAGCAGACATTTAAGAGTGCCCTGATTCTCGTCTGGTCCTTCAAGTGCATGCCCTTGTCCCTGCTTACTAAACGTGATACTTCAGTGATTTTGGTACAGGCAGGTCACATCCAGAACCAGAAGGGAGTCCCAGGAGATCAGCTAAGAGGGTCCTTGGCTTTACATAGAAAAGCAATCAAACCTGAGCCAGTAGGAAGTGAAAGCAGAGTTTATTGAAGATATATATAGATACCAATGGAACACCAGGGCACTTGGAAAGGAAAAGAAGGAGTCTCATCTTCGCTTGGGGTCTGGAGTTTTTATTGGCAGTTGTGGTCTGCTGCACGTGTCTTCTCAGGCTTCTGGATGCCTTCTGGATGAGGGTCCAGGTTTTTTTCAGAAATCACTCATTCCCTGAAACCAGGCATCTTGGTCTCAAGAGAACTGCAGTGGCCTGGAGTAGGCCATATGATGGCTCTGCTCAGTCTTTCCTTAGATATAATCTACTATGCTGGAAGCCTCCAAAGATATCATTATATCTTTGCCCCTTACAAGGAGGACATATGTTATTTACATTACAAGGCATGTGTAGATGGGGTGGGGTGCAGGTGCTCGCAAGAATGGAAGCCGGAAAAGAAGCAGCTTTTTCTCTCACGGGGTCCCTTCCAATTCCCTGTCTCAATGTGATCATGCACAAACTGGAGCAGAACCAAATTAAGTTGTCAAATCCTTGTGAACGCCCAGATGAGAGTTCTTTGGTTTAATTATTTTCCCAAGTAACTTATATGCCTTTAAGCTTCCCTTACGTTTAGCATCCACAACTACTTTACGTGCTTACGTATATGATACAAAAACGTACTTAAGGCACATACTTGACCTCAGCAATTTTTTCTTTTACTTCCCATGAATAAACATCCAAAAAGTTAATTGTTATTGAATGTTTTTTCATTTTTTCTTTACCCAGATGCTATAGCGGGGCTTGAGTAAAGAGATGAAAATACCCAGTCCTGGGGCGCCTGGGTGGCGCAGTCGGTTAAGCGTCCAGCTTCAGCCAGGTCACGATCTCGCGGTCTGTGAGTTCGAGCCCCGCGTCAGGCTCTGGGCTGATGGCTCGGAGCCTGGAGCCTGTTTCCGATTCTGTGTCTCCCTCCCTCTCTGCCCCTCCCCCGTTCATGCTCTGTCTCTCTCTGTCCCAAAAATAAATAAACGTTGAAAAAAAAAATTAAAAAAAAAAAAAAAAAAAAAGAAAATACCCAGTCCTTAAACTCTTGAGTATTCATTACCCCACCTTGAAGGTAACGATTTAGGAAACAGAGTAGATTCAACAAAGTTCCCAGGCTCAGGGTGGTGTGGGACCCAAGCTTAGCGAGTGCTAGAGGGAAGAAAAGCCCCTAGAGGAAGTGACTGAGTTGTGAATGGTAGCACTACAGCCCAGCCTTACTGGTTTTCTTTAAATTCCACAGAAATGACGTGGTCCTGTCCCCCTGGGGACCCTCTAGTTGCTGATCTATCTGCATAGAATGCTTTCTCTACCTAGTGCATCTCTCAGCGAATTCCTACTTATCTTTTAGATCCCAGACTAATTGTCTGAATTTGCAAGAATTACTTTTCAACTTCTGTTTCGCTTTGGGAAGCAAATTAATGCTCAGAGACTGGTTTGTCTTTGCCAGCAATGTATTTAATGTAGGTTCATGGTGGGAGTTTCACTAGGCAATAGCATACACGATAATGTCTCCAAATAAGCCAATAAAGGATAATATACTCCAGTGAATGACAGATTAATCACACTAGTGCTCCAGGCAGGGAGAGATGAAAGGAATGGAGTTCAAATTTAGTCGAAGTGCACCTTTAGGGGAGCTGGTACTCAGGAGAGACGATTCAGCCAATCCTGAGCTGACGTCCGGTTGCCAGTGCAAAAGTAACAGTCCCCTGTTGCTAGAGCACGTTGCTAGGGAATGACAGAATCACTCATCATGAGCATCATGGGCAGGATGATTTTCTGCACAGGCTGCTGCTACCTGGCTATTGGCTTTTGCCACCGCCAGTGGAAGAGTCACCGTTACCAGGCAGGAGCTTATTGACCCGAGGTCATTGGAGAGATATTATTTTAATTAAATTTAATTAAAACAAAATTACTATTGAGCATAGTTGATGTGCAATGTTATATCAGGCTCAGGTGTGCAGCAGTCATGTGACTACTCTGTGCATTACTCAGTGCTCGCACTAAGCGTAGTCATCATCTGTTGCCGATACTGTTACTACAATATGAATGGCTATATCACCTACGCTGTATTTTTTCCTCCCTGTGACTTATTTATAACTGCAAGTGTGCACCTCTTAATCCCCTTCACCAATTTTGCACACCTCCCCCGCCCCCACTTCCCCTCTGGCAAACAACAAAACTCTGCATTTATGAGTTTCTTTTCTGCCTTTTGATTGCCTGTTTCTTCACTTGTTTTTTGAGATTCCATATATACATGAAATCATACGGTATTTGTCTTTCCCTGTCTGAGTGACCTCACTTAGCATAACGTCCTCTATGTCTGTCCATGTTACTGCAGGTGGCAAGATCTCATTCTAGTTTACAGCTGAATAATATTTCATTGTATATATACACCACACCTTCTATATCCGTTCATTTATTAATGGACACCAGCTTGCTTGCATGCCTTGGTTATTGTAAATAATGCTGCAATACACACAGAGATATATATTGTAGCCTTGCTCAGACAGAACACTCTTAGGTGGTCCTCACAAGAATCAATATTTAGAGTCTAAGTACTCCTTTGCCATAGTTGATTCTTCATGTGTGTTTATTAATAAGCTCCCAGGGGGGCCCTTCATCAGCTGAGCTACTGAGTTATTATCAGTAAAAACATATGAGATAACAAAATCCTGAAAAACCTATTTCATCCTTATATCCTTATATCCTTTTGATATCTTTATATCAAAACAACTTTACTCTCAAAAACAATTTTATTTTGTCATAAACAAGTGGATTTGAAGTCATCTCAAACAACAATTTCCTTCACTGTATTTGAAAAATGTACTTTGGTTTTATAGTGTTTAGCATTTCTTTCTTTCTTTTTTTCACATTATGGGTAATTATGGTTTTCTAAATAATCTGAGTGTTAATTAAAATTGTTAACTTCCATTAGGCAATGAGATTTATTAGTAAATAAACTGCTGGATTCACCATGAAATTCAAAGCACATAAAGGTACTTAGAAAATACTCAATAGCATTTAGAAAATTAAATTCATACACAAATGAAAGACTGAAGACAAAAATTTGGCAAACTCGGAATCTGAAAATTTCACACAAATAAGGAGTACCAACATAAACTCAAGGTATAAAATGAAGCCTGGAGTATTTAGGGAATGACACATTTTGGCATGGCTGGTACATGTTATAAATACTTATTGAATCACACGATTATAGCCAAAACAATTCTGATTTCCATGATTTATAGTGTAAGATTGTGAGAAAAAAAATGCATACATATAAGTTTTCAATGAAACCACTGTCTATTTTTAATTTTTTTTCAGAGCTTTGTTCATGTCTTTGTTCTGGAGGCTGTAAATCATAGGATTTAACATGGGAATCACAAGGGTATAAAACAAGGAGGTCATTTTGTCTTGATCAGAGTAGGAAGAGTAGGAAGAACTTGGCCGGAAATACATAAAGAGCAGGGTCCCCTGGAAAGTTGCAACAGCAGTTAAGTGGGAGGCACAGGTGGAGAAAGCTTTGAATCTCCCCTCAGCAGAGTGGATCTTTATCACTGCCAGGATGATCTAACAGTAAGATGCAAAGAGCCCTGAAAGGGTAATCAGCTCAATGAAGCCAAAAATGGTGAATATCACTAACTCATTAACTTGTGTATCTGAGCAAGATAACAAAAGGAGAGGTGGGACATCACAGAAGAAGTTGTTGATCACATTTGACTGACAGAAACATAAGTGAAATATTAATATTGTATTTACAGAAGCATCTACAATTCCCATCATGTAAACCCCAGCCATAAGCAGAAAGCACACTCTGCTGGATGTGTTGGCCGTGTAGAGCAAGGGGTTGCTAATGACCTTGTAGCGATCAAAGGCCATCACTGCCAACCGTAGACACTCAGAATCTACAAAGGTGCAGAAGATCCAGAATTGCAGAGCAGAGCCATAGAAGGGAATTGACTTGTTCTTTGCAGTGAGGCCTACCAGCATCTGGGGTCCAATTGCTGTAGAATAACAGAAGGAGAGGTGGCTGAGGAAGAAATACACTGGTGTGTGAACCTGGGAATCCATTCTGATTAAAATGATCATCCCAAGGATTGCAACCAGAATGATGAGATAAACAACTAGAAATGTGATAAATAGGGTCACTTTAATTCCAGGGTTATTGCTAATTCCCAGGAGAAGGAATTCATTCACAGAAGAGCAATTTTTTTCCATCCATTCTTCTTTATTCTTCCAAAATGCTACAGAAATGATCAAGAAATGGTAGAACACAGGTTTAACTCTCAATTTTAACACTCAGAAAAATAAACACTCAAAAAAAAAGTTTTAACACTCAGAAAAATACCATCTGTAAATCACAAAGGATTTATTTCAACACATTATGTTTTTTACGGTCTTAATCTTGAGACAGTAGTCCCGACAAGTTTCATGGTTATGTTGCTGGCAGAAGTTAAAGTGTTTGGATATAGAATTTAGAGAAAGTTTGATTGTAAATTTAGGTATCGTCCATAAGATATATCATTTATGTGCACTTTCATTGCTTTAAGTCAATAGTCAGTCATTACAGATCAAATATAATACACAAGTAACACTTCAATTAAAAACAAAGTTGGAATATGAATTCTTGTGTTTTAAAAATAAATATCTCATTGGGGTGCCTGGGTGGCTCAGTCAGTTAAGTGCCTGACTTTGGCTCAGGTCATGGTCTCAAAGTTTGTGAGTTTGAGTCTCACATCGGGCTTTGTGTTGACAGCTCAGAGCCTGGATTCTGCTTTGGATTCTGTGTCTCCCTCTTTTTTCGGCCCTTCCCCTGATCACACTCTGTCTCTCAAAAATAAAAAATATATATATATATTTTAAAAAAATTAAAAAAAAACAAATACCTAATTGACCATAAAATGATTACATTTATTGAATTCTCTAAGAATCATAATTTGTTTGGGACATCTAGGTGGCTAAGTGGGTTGAGCATAGGACTCTTGATTTTGGCTTAGGTCATGATCTCATGATCTTGAGATTGAGCACAGAGTTGGGCTCTATAGGGAGAGAGTGGAGATTGCTTGGATTTCTCTCTTTCACTCTCTCTCTCTGCCCCTCACCCACTCACGAGCCTGTGCGCACTCTCTGTCTCTCAAAATAAATAATAAACATTTAGAAAAAAGAAACCATGATTTATTTAAGACTTATTAAGTTTGAAACAATGAACGTATCTCTGATTTAAGAATAATGAACAACATGTTTGTGACTATTTCCACCCACATTGTTTTTAGTATTTACTGAGACATTAGATATATCTTAATAAACCTTTCTCTAGTTATATATTACCACTTTGCCACGTTTATATTACTTACATGCAAGAGTGGTCTCATGCCAAAAGACATTTATCTTGACCAGTAAAAAAAGAATATTAAAAACAGGTGGATACAGCAGAATTTAACACATACATTTCCATCTCTGGATTTTAAAACTGACTTGTTTGTTAAAAATAAAGAGGAAAACAAGAGTAATAAACATACCTTTGATTTATAGGCTTCCGTGTGTGTGTGTGAGTGTGTATGCATGTACCCGTCTTTCTACTGATATATGAAAACTGAAATACGGATGATAACTGATTGTCTTTTAGATTTCAGTAAATATCATATGTGGTTCATATGGGTTCAATTTACACAAATTAGTATTTGTGTAGTGATATCTCAACTATTACTGGTAAAAAAAAGTAGAAAAAAATCTTAAGTTTGCATATACCCTTTCACAGTGAGTAAAAAACCTCATATCTATCTATCTATATAAATTTTGATTAGGATACAAATAAGTAAAACTGTTTATTTGCTACTCAAAATGAATGGATTCACCCTACTTAAATGAGAAATACCTCTTTTTTTTTTTTTTTGCCATTTGATTGCAGATTATTAACCAAAGGGAATGAGTAAAATAATCATTTACACTTTTAAAAATATTTGATTCCTCATTTTTCCAAATATAAACTTTTTTTTTGTTGATTATTTAAGTTTAGTGACTCAGAAACTACCTGTGATGGGCAAGCCTTTCTGTGCTGGCCCCTGATAGCTGAATGCTGCAGACAGATTGTATTTTATTTTTACTCAGTGTCATTTGGGATTTAAATATCTCAGGCCTCTGTGCTCATGCTTCTATATTATACAGAAGCATCCAATTAGATATCTAGTTCTGTATTTTCTCCTGTGAATGTTGCAACAATTTCCACAAAGGTTGAATTTAAATTCTTCGCTCTTGCACCAAATGGGTCATCGTTAGGAAGGTAAAATGATTTTTATAGTATGATTCGTTGTTACCTTGAGTCTATACCATCTTCCTCCAATCAGATCGGACTTCTAATGAAACTCAAATAGGCCTCCTACATAATTACTTTGTTAGTTACTATCTATTCCATTAAATATATACTAAATTAATAAGTTTGAATTACTTTATGACTAAGGGTGTCTGGGTGTGTCAGTCAGTTAAGTGTCTGACTCCTGGTTTTGGCTGAGGTCATGATTACATGATTCATGGGTTCAAGCCCCATATTGGCCTCCATGCTGCTGGTGTGGAGCCTGCTTGGGATTCTCTCTCTTTCCCTTTCTCTGTGCCCTTCCCCTGCTGTTTGCACTCTCTCTTTCAAAATAAGTAAATATGTGAGGAACAAGTTTAGGAATTCCCTGGGCTTGTACCAATGCGTTAAAAAGGCACAAAGAATTACAAAGCCATAGGATGCTCACACCCAAGTTTAGGTAAACAAGATTAGGGGAATAAGGATAAAGAAGGGGAGCGAAGGCCCCAGAATAGAGTTGGGGGGGACAAAGGTTTCCAGAATAGTGAAGGGGGGCAAAGGCCCCCAATACAATGGTATATGAGGTAAGCAAGATTAGGTAGTCAGGGCAAAAGCGTCCCCCAACTTAGTAGTATAGCAGAAAATTGCTTTCACAGGAGGGAAGGACCAAGTTAGGTAAACAGGTAAATAGGGCTATAGACTGCTGCTGCGCTGCATGTGAAGCTGCCCAGAGTGGAGCTGATTAGCAAAAGAAAAGGTGCCTTGTTGACCCTGAAGTTACTCACTCTATCTGTCTCATCCCCTAGGCTGGCTAAGATAAACAGAGGTGGTGCCTCATGTCTGCTGTAAACAACCTTCCGCCCGGCTGCCAGTGCCAGGATTTTGTTTTGTATTAACCCAAACCCCTAACCCCGAATGTCTTCAAGACCCCCCTTTCCTTCACATCTATGAGTTAATGTTCACAGTTTCATTGTCTCTTTGTGCACGTCCATCACCATGTTTATAAGCCTGCTGATCCTAATAAAAACAGGACAAGAACCTTTATTCGGGGATCTTGTCTTTTTCTGGACATTGGCCATCTCTTGCATTTTAATCCTGCATCTGCTTTCTTACTGGCCAAGAAAGAACTTTAGACTTAGAGTCTATGACATATATACACTTAAAAAGTATTTTATGACCATCACATCCACTATACATAGCCTACTGTTTCTTGCACTATCTTTATTTTATTCAGATATGTATCTTTGACTACCTTATAAGCTCTTTCATAATAACAACTGCAATGGGCTAATTTGTGTATATCCTGCAGCCCTAGCACCAGCACTTGTACAAACTGAAACTTTGTTCTTAAGTATTTTAAGCGGATAGGCTGGTGGGTGATAAATAGTTGGAATAAAGAGGCTCTTTTGGACTGTTTCAGCTAATATAGATCATAAGTACATGTGTGCATGAAAAAGGTTTAAGAAAAAACAAGGTTCTATTTGTTTCTTTTTTATTTTCAAATTTTCTTTTAAATTCTAGTTGGTTAACATACAATGCAGTATTGGTTTCAGGAGTAGAATCCAGTGATTCGTCAATTACATAAAACACCCAGTGCTCATCACCAGTGCCCTCCTTTAAAAAAATTGTTTATTTATTTTTGAGAGATAGAGCATGAGCAGGGGAGGGGCAGAGAGAGGGGGAGACACAGAATCTGAAGCAGGCTCCAGGGTATGAGCTGTAAGCACAGATCCTGATGCATGACTCAAACTCATGAACCGTGAGATCATGACCTGAGCTGAAGTCAGACACCCAACCAACTGAGCCACCCAGGTGCCCCTCAACTATCTTTTCGATTAGTTCATTTTGTTCAGTGTGTACTTGCAAGTAGAAGAAAAATTCATTCACACACACTTATGTATTTAATTTGAATATATGAAAAACTAATAAAAAATGAGAAAATGAGAATTTTCAAGGTTCTACAACTGATTGATGGTAGTCGTGTTTAATTAAAGATGATTTCAAATTCTTTGACGTTTGATATCATGGACACATGATATCTTTACCCCTTCCTATTAAATTGGGCTGGACTTTGACTGCTTTGATGAATACAGTATGGAAAAAATAATTGTCATTCTGGGACCAGCTTTCAAGCGGTGTATACTTTTTACAAATGTAATTATTTTAATGAAGTTAATAGTAGTCAAAACTAGAAACAAAGAGATGTTCACAAATAGGGGAATAAATATATTAACAACATTATAAAATCATTAAAAGGAATACATTGGTGCCCTTTGTATTGGTGTAGAAGGATTTGCAAAAGACTACAGTTAATTGGGAAATTTAACATGCAATGAATTATACAGTATTATACACTATTTTCTGGAAAGCAAATGATGATCATATAGTCACTAATGAATGACCATGATGAGAAAATAAGAAAAAAAAAGATGTAGCATACTTGAGATCGATGTGTGGAATGAAGTAATGAGGGGAAAAATTATCCACTAAGAAAATAAAATTAAAACATACATAAAATAATCCCATTTATATTTTTATACATATGTGTGTATTGTGTGTGTTTGGGTTTGTGTTTTCATTTATGTATTTCAAAGAGGGTATGATTTCCTAGTTTTACTGAGATACAATTGACATGTAATATTGTGGAGTTTTCTCCTGCTTTCTGAAAGTTTGCATGGGATTAGTATCTAAAATCTATTGGGGCGCCTGGGTGGCGCAGTCGGTTAAGCGTCCGACTTCAGCCAGGTCACGATCTCGCGGTCCGGGAGTTGAGGCCCGCGTCGGGCTCTGGGCTGATGGCTCAGAGCCTGGAGCCTGTTTCCGATTCTGTGTCTCCCTCTCTCTCTGCCCCTCCCCCGTTCATGCTCTGTCTCTCTCTGTCCCAAAAATAAATAAACGTTGAAAAAAAAATTTTTTAAATCTATAAAGAACTTATCAAACTCTGCACCCAAAAAATAAATAAACCAGTTAAGAAATGGGCAGAAGACATATAGACAACATTTTTCTAAAGAAGGCATCCAGATGAGTAACAGACACATGAAAAGATACTCAACATTACTCATCCTCAGGGAGACACAAATCAAAACCGCAATGAAATAGCACCTGTCAGATGCTAAAATGAACCTGTCAGGTTGGCTAAAATGAACACAGGAAACAGCAGATGTTGGTAAGAATGTGAAGAAAAGCAATCCCTTTTACACTGTTGGTGGGAATGCAAACTGGTGCAGCTGCTGTGGAAAACAGTATGGAAGTTCTTCAAAAAAGTTAAAAATAAAAATACTCTATGACCCAGCAAATGCACTACTAAGTACCCAAAAGATACAAAAATACTGATTCAAAGGGCTATATGACCCCAATGTTTATAGCAGCATCATCAATAATAAGCAAATTATAGAAAGAACCCAAATGTCCATCAACTAATGAATGGATAAAGAAGGTGTGGTGAACACACACACACACACACACACACACACACACACACACACAATGTAATATTACTCAGCCATCAATAAGAATGAAATCTTGCCCTTTGCAATAATGTGAATGGATCTAGAGAGTATGACGCTAAGTGAAATAAGTCATTAGAGAAAGACAAAATACTATATGATTTCACTCATGTGGAATTTAAGAAACAAAACAGATGAACATAGGGGAAGGGAGAAAGAGAGAGAGGGAAGCAAACCATAAGATACTCTTAACAACAGAGAACAAACCAAGGGTTGATGGAGGGAGATGGGGGGCGGGGAATGACCTAAATGGGCGGTGGGTATGAAGGAAGGCACTTGTTGTGTTTTGCAGTGGGTGTTGTCTGTAAGTGATGAATCACTCAATTCTACTCCTGCAGCCGATATTACACTATGCGTTCACTACCTAGAATTTAAATAAAAATTTGGAAAAAAAAGTACACTTGTGTTGTACCACTTCATTTTTACAAAAGACCCACAATTGTATTTGTTTTTGCTAATTGATGTGCAGGAGTCATTTAGCTAGTTTCTTGGTTTCTTTCAGAAGGAATTGTACCATGTGTAGCTATGCATTTGGTGTGTCCGTGAGAAGCAGGGCGTTGAGCCTCTTATGTCACCATATTTAAAGACTTCCCCTTGGCCCTGATAATACTGCATTTGGAAGCAGCTATTTGCCTTTAGTCTTTGGGAATGTGTGAGAAGGATATGATGTAGAGAGACTAAAATGAGGGTTGAAGTAGACAGGCTAGAATATATAAAGCCTTTTAATGTGGTGTTTCCTATTTATGTAAAAATGCCAAGATAGTCATTATAGGCCATCTGCCCGAGCTTCTATTTGAGTCACGATTCCTTAAAAAATATTTTCCAGAATGTGTTGTTCAATTTCATATATTCACACGTAGGAGGCCCACGATTAATTGAATCTCTCAATTCTATTTTTGTAATTCCATTTTTAGGGATTAAAATGTCTTATTCTGTAGTTAAAAACCACTCGATCTGATAAAACAGCCAATACGTAGATCAATCAGCCTTTAGATGCTATAATATATAGCTGACATAAGGGAGAAAGATGGGTTAATCTGATTATAAGTTTACATACTCTAAATTAGTAGTAATCCAGTGACAACCCACTCTTCTTGAACAATTTATTTCAAACGATATTTTCTACTGTGCTGCTACTTATAAGTAAGAGCTCCATAAAAGTATGTGTTAAATGGAAAAAGATAATATAGGTGGAAACCTTTGAAGCGCTTTATAAAAAATAAAACAAAATTCTCCATAGATATTTTTTCAGCATGATACTTTGTGAGAAGTCACAGCATCCTATAAATGCTCCTTTGAAAACCTGAGAGTCTCCTTGGGCTTTACTTCCATTCTGAAATGTTTTCATACAAAGACATTTTGCAATCGCAGCTAAAAAATTGAAAACATTCACTGGTTTTAACTTCTACAATGGAAATGATTAATTAAGAGTGTCTTTGAGTCTTACATGGTCCTTCAAATATATGCTGTATATATGGCGTCTCAATAAGTGGATTCACTGCTTTTATTTTCAGAAGCTAGAGCAGAGACAGATGAAATAGATAAATAGCAAGAAAGAATATGGTATGTAGTTTATGTATGAAACTGTTAGGATATTCTTTCTATGCTGATTAATGATTGGCAGGTATAGCCTTTTTATAGTCATTTCTATCACTCTCTCTCACCCACACAGGGAGATAGAGAGATGATAGAGAGATGATACATAGATAGATATGTAGATAGATGATAGATATACACATATAGATAGATATAGATAGATATATAAATATCTCCCTCTTTTCCTCTCTCTCTCTCTCTCTCTCTATATATATATATATATATATGTATATATCTGAATTCAAGTCAAAAATATTTTTTGGCCATATTTAACAGATAGGGGTTGCTTTTAAAACTTATAAATATGCATTAAATACATACAGCATCACCATAAAACCCTTATTTTGAGTTCCTGTCTTTATCATAAAAAGAATATGGATCTGTGTTTAACTGGAGAAAAGTCGACCTGAACAAAAATGACTGATAATGTGTTATTTCTTTCTGAAACTGAGTAAGAAGAGAATATACCATTTTTGTTCGATAGCCCTTAGGACTTACATCTCTAAAGTCTGTCCTGATTCACTATGTGGTAACAATGTGTAGTTAATTAAGATTTGTCTCCACAATAAATGACACAATTTTGTTTACCAGAGGGGAACATTTTTGTTTTTATGAAAAAATTAAATTAAATTTAAATTAAATTTAGGGAAAATTAAATTAAATTAAGGGAAAATTAAATATAAATAAGAAAACCACAGCAATATATTATTATCTAGAACTGAACTAGTGATATTTTTCTTAGATGCAAGAAGGACACACTGACTCTCTTTTCCCCCCCGAAAGAAGAGACTAAATGTCCCAAGTGAAAAGTGGCTTCCCTGTACCAGAAGGGACAGAGACATCTTTATCACCAGAAAACGTCAGAATAGAAAGGGCTGTATAAAGAAACCTTTATTACTTCCTTACTAATTTGCTCCCCGAAGCCCAAACTTCTTTGACTTTCCAGTTCTTCACGCTGTATTTTTCCTTTGTGTAGAATGTATAAAAGCTGCCTGCTTTGGTCACTGAGTCTTGTATTTCTATGAGCTCCGAGCATATGAAATTACACATTTTTCTCCTGTTAGTCTGTTTTATGTTGATTTAATTATTAGACCGACCAGCGAATGTGGGAGAGAAGTAAGGAAAATTTTCCCTTCCATATAACATGCAATTTTTTATATCATAAATAACTTGAGATAAATGAAAGTGTGCATCCATAATTCATCAGATGCTGTGTTTCTATATGGAAATCCTTCAAAATGGACTTAAGGGAAGAAAGACCATTTTTTCATATATTACGTCTTTCACTACTATAAAATATCACATATTTAATATGTTATCTTATGTATTCTAACTGGTTATTAACAACCTTCTCATACGGATGCAGACATGGGCATCTGGAGTCTCACAGATACTAGGCTTTTTTTTTTTTTTTTTTTTCAACGTTTATTTTTGGGACAGAGAGAGACAGAGCATGAACGGGAGAGGAGCAGAGAGAGAGGGAGACACAGAATCGGAAACAGGCTCCAGGCTCTGAGCCATCAGCCCAGAGCCTGATGCGGGGCTCGAACTCACGGACCGCGAGATCGTGACCTGGCTGAAGTCGGACGCTTAACCGACTGTGCCACCCAGGCGCCCCTGATACTAGGCTTTTCTGGATGCAATACCCTCGCTCTCGATAGATTCCTGATGACAGCATCAGGAAATAAATCTCTCTCCAGAAATAATTCTCATGGCTAATCTCAGGGAATGCTCAAGTGTGTTTACCCTAAAGTCTCATTTGGAAATGAACAAAACCGGGGATGACAGATTTCCAGGATTCTAAGCAACTTCAAGTTCCTCTAAGTTGGTTCTCTAATGCAGCAGGATTCCAGCCTGTGTGATTGATGGCTGAAGGCAGCATATAAGGAGGGTCACCAGATGGAAGCGTGGTCTGTAATATATATTAAGCTGAACTCTTGAACATCGCTGACATTGGTGTGATGAGAAAGTAATGTGGAAGGTGGCTGCATTGCAGGATTCCAGAGAGCAAATACATAATAAGAAAATCAGTGGCTTCTGAATTTGTGCACTGTGGTAGCCGCAGGGGATGCTCTCTTTAGTGGCCATGTTCTGAGTGGCATTTTACAACATGCTAATCAAGACAGGACACCTAAATATCACAGCTTGCTATGCATTCATTGAATATCTACTGTTGATAAATGTCTCCAGGTAATGTATAATAATCATGCACATCAGCTGTATTTTCTGAGCTTTAATGCAGTTCATTTAATTGCTCCTAAACCAGTAAATGCAAAACTTGAGGAGGAAAGAAACTAAGATGTGTTAGGCATATACTAGCTTATGTTCTTGAGTAGTCCGGTACTTTCCTGTTTAATCAGAAACTTTATCTGGGACTTAGCAGGAGCACAGGATTTCTTCTGCTTTTTTTTTTTTTTCTCTCTTATTAGTGTATTTGTTTTTGTTTCTTGCTTTCTATAAAGCTAGAATTCTCCACAATGAAATTAGTATACTTTTAAATTTGGGAAAAATGATTCTCAGTGACAATTTTTGATGCTTTCATATATTCCTTTGTCATTCTTTGTGTGATGGTCCCAGTACTGAGGTAACAAAAGTATTCGTGTGGGAGATACCGTTGAGGCAAGGCTCAAACCATGTAACTAATTGCTACTAATTGCCCACCAGTTAAAATTAAGAAACGGATTCATTTTTGTTACCCAAGACATTTTCTGCCATTGTTTACTTCCTTGGTACTTATTCAGAGGATGTGGAATTGTCCTCAGTCCTTTCTTCTGATTCTTTTCGAGTTAATTGTTTCCTCAGATGCTTCCCTGTGTAGAGGGATGTGAAAATCCCACAGGTTCCATTTTGTTCAACCAGGACCTAACTTTAGCCTCTAAAACAGGGTTTCTCCTCAAGACCACGTAAACTAACTTTTCCCTTCACTCTCCTCCTTCCCATGATTTAAATCTGAGCTTGTATAGCCACATTATTATTATAACTTAGGTACCTTAATGGATCTCGGTTTTCTTAAAAATGGAGTTATAAAGGGACACCTGGGTGGCTCATTGGTTAAGCATTGGACTCTTGATTTCAGCTCAGGTCACAATCTCCCCTGTCGTGAGTTCCAGCCTTGTGTTGGGCTCTGTGCTGCCAGTGTTGAGTCTGCTTAGGATTCTCTCTCTCCTTCTCTTTCTGCCCCTCCCTCACTCTCTCTCTCTCTCTCTCTCTCTCTCAAAATAAATAAACTTAAAAAAACTAGTTAAATTGTTTTTAAAAGAATAGAGTTACAGGGGCGCCTGGGTGGCTCAGTCAGTTCAGCGTCCCATTTCAGCTCAGGTCATGATCTTACGGTTCATGGGTTTGAGCCCCACATCGGGCTCTGTGCTGACATCTCAGAGCCTGGATCCTGCTTTGGATTCGGATTCTGTGCCTCCCTCTCTCTCTGCCCCTCCCCCCATTTTCTCTCTCTCTCTAATATAAAATAAAGCATAAAAACTTAAAAAAGGAGAAAGAGTTATAAATAACTGAAAAAAGAATGTTTTTAGGAGAAATTCTATACATCAATTATAGGCAAGCGAGAAAAATTTATGTATAATTAGGGGTTTCTGGATCACCTTGGTGATACTCAAGCAGTAGGAGGTAGGCAACCATCTACCTAAAAGATCACCTTCTTCAGAAAATAGTTGTCCGTCCTGTCACATTGAGTATTATGACAAAGGGTTCCTGGCATGATGATGGTACCAAAGTACACTGAGTTTCCCTGCTGCTGGAGGAAAGACTAGAAGTTCCTGCAGGTGGATAAAGGCGTTGTCTGCAAGCAAGTCAGAATTTTTAATAACGTGAAGAATGTGTACTAAGATATTCTATGACATGCGGGCACTATATCAATTTTGCAGATATATTAAGAACACATACTGTGTACAAGGAACTGTTAGGTTAAACAACCTAGGTTGTTAACCTAGGTTAAGCAACCCTGAGGTTGCTTACGATACGGTAGAAAATACACTATGTGTTTGGGAAATATATTTAGAGTATAATCTACTTATAGAAACTTTCTCAGGATGTATACTGCAGTTATTTTCAGAAACAAAAATTTCCTTCACTCCAAAGGAGAACGTTACTAGAGTCTGTAGAATTCGTCCCGAGAACCACCGCAAGGTGACGTCTAGCAAGCTAGGTTAGTTTTAAGTTCTTAAAGTATACACAGCTTTTACACTTTTTTTTTTTTTTACCTTGCTCATTTCGTGGAGCAGTATGTTTGTGAAATTTCTCCATGTTGTTGCGCATGGAAGCAGTGAGTTCACTTCCCTGCTGTGTCGTTTCCCAGTGTGCTAACATGTCATGAAATAATTTATCTCCTCTAGAGCAACAGTCAAACTATAGCGCAAAGTATGTTTGGATGTGAGACACTTCCTATTTATATACATTTATATACGGTCGAGGATTGTTCTGGCAATACACGGACCATCCTAAGGGACTGTGACTAAGAATTTATGGCCTGCAAACCCTAAAATATGCCGCACTTAACACTTTAGGAAAAATTTTTGTTAACTCTTGTCCTGTTGTGTTGATCTAAGTTGTTTTCAGTTTGATGCTAATGATAATAATGCAATGAGGAATATTTGCACACATGTCTTGGGCAGACATACTCACTCATTTCACCTCAGCATAAATCTGGGAATAGAGTTTTTAGGTCATAAGACATTTATGTGGCCAGCACGAGCAGACATAAGCATACGGTTTTGCAAAGTAAAATGCCAATTCTGCTTTCTACTGTCAGGGTGTAAGAACTACGATTGTTCCATATCGTCATCAATACTTGGCATTTCAATTGTTTACATATTTTGCTCTTCTATATGCGAATCAGAATATACTACATTTACATATTCATTTTTATTTTCTTGAATACCAATGCAGTTGGATATCCACTCTCTGAAGTGCCTAGGAAATTCTGAATTTGCGTAACTGGCCACTAAAATGGGTCACACTGACAAGTACTTGGCTCTCTGAAATTGGTATTATCTACCTGGCTTCAAATTTAGGGAGAGGTAACCCAAAATTAGTTGAGTCAGTCAATTCTATTTTTGGAATTCCATTTCTGGGGTGTAGAAGTTCCTATTTCTTCGTTCACACCCACTAGATCTGAAAAAACAGTTAATATGTAGATCAAATCAGTCTTCAGATACTGGAAAATATGGTGGCTGTCCTAAGGGAGCAATGCTGTTTAATCAGATTGCATATTAAAATTCTCTAATTTTAAGTAGCAATCCACTCACACTCTCTTTTTTTGGACTTAAATATTTTAAGCAATGTTTTCTTCCATGCTGCTGCTCTTAATTTTAAAAGTGCCTGTGTTCATTGAGAAAATATGGTACAGATGAAAACCTTTCAAACCTTTTATTAATAAATAAATTTCTTCACAGTTTTTCTTTTCCAGCATGACACCCAGTGACAGGTCACAGGGTTCCACAAATGCCCTCTGAAAAAGGAGAGGAATTGTTTCTTCCACTCTAAAATGTTTGCCCACAAAACTATTTAAAAGTAGCAGCTACAAAATCTAAGAAATTCAGTAGTTTTTAGCTTCAAAAATTGTAATGGATAATTAAGAGTGTCTTTGGGTCTGATATGGTTCTTTAAATATAAGGATATTCCCATGCTATTTCAACAAGTTGTTTTAGTCATTAGAAATTAAGACAGAGAAAGTTCAAATAGACCAATATCAAGAACATACACACATAAATGCTCTTTGTTTCTAGTGTAACTAATATGTAGGTGTTTACAGACTCATTATCTTGGTATCCACAATAATTTTATGTACTTCCTCAAAAGTTATAGAAAACAAAATATAATATAATATAACATAATATAATATAATAATATAATATAATATAATATAATATAATATAATATAATATATAGCATAACAGTATAATAATAAATTGCATATATATATATATATATATATATATATATATATTCCGACTACATACTTTACAGTTATATAATTGTGTTACTAATTTCTAATAAACATTCAAAAATGTTGCCTGGTGTTTTTAATTTATCATTTAATTTTTTTTTTCCATTTTGTGTCCCATACAGTAAGCAGGTACTTTGGATAATACAAACAAAATGTTCAATTCTTTTTTTAATTTTTTAATGCTTATTTATTTTTGAGAGAGAGAGACAGTGTGAGTGGGAGAGGGGCTGAGAGAGAGAGGCAGGCAGGGAATCTGAAGCAGTCTCCAGGCTCTGAGCTGTCAGCACAGACCCCAGAATGGGGCTCGAACTCATGGACCATGAGATCATGACCTGAGCCTAAGTCAGACACTTAACTGACTGAGCCTCCCAGGTACCACCCATGTGCCCCCAAAGTGTTCAATTCTTGACAAAGAATGCTCCCAACCACATATTAGAAGCAATTATTTAGTAAACAGAATGATATTAAAACAGTGTTTAAGGGAGAGGTTTTACTATGTATTACAAAAAGAGACATTTATCCAGGACAGAGAAGAGAAAAGAAAGGAAGGAAATTTCCCTGGAGGATTGGTAGAGGAACTGATTTTTGATAATTACAGCACAATGATGCCCAAAGCCCTTTCCGCTGTTCTTTATAACCTAACCATTTTGATTCCTTTTCTTCTCCCCCACTTTCTTGGGATCAAATTGACATATAACATTGGGAATTTTTAAAAGGGTACAAGGTGGGTTTTGATATATGTCTACTTGGTGAAATCATCATTGCTATAACGTTAATAAACACATTCGTTGCCTTACATAGTTACCAACTTTATATCGTGTTGAGAACATTTAAGAACAAATTCTTAGCAAATTTCAATTATGCAATACAGTATTGTTAATTGTAGTCACCATACTGCACACTATGTCCCCCAAAGCTTATTCAGCTTATAACAGAAAGTTTGTACTATCTGACCAACGTGTCCCCATTTTGCCCACTCCCCAAACTGCTGGCAACCACTGTTCTACTCTCTGCTTTTATGAGTCCAGCTTTTTTAGATTCCGCAAACAAGTGAGATCATATAATATTTATCTTTCTCTGTCTGACTTATTTCACTCGGCATAATGCCTTCAAGGTCCATCCATGTTTTGGCCACCAGAACTTTTTTACTTTTAAAAGTCATGACTTGGCCACCGCAAGACCTCTCTGATTGTCAGATACACTGCCTACTATCTTTACTTCTCCAAGATCCAACTTGCATCTTTTGAGATCTTTTGAGACTCAATATCTCCAGCCAATGAAGCCTTTCTTTTATACTAGATTTAGACATTTTCTGAGGATAAATCCCCCTGTTTTTTTACTTCATGATGAATTTGAAAGTTATGAATTATTTGGTGCTTAGTTAAGTAATGTTGGTTACCTTGAGTAGATTACAAGATTTGTTAGTACAGAAACTACTGGATATGCCATGGGATACAAAGCATTTAAATACCCAAGTTCACTTAGTAGGCACACACTCAATCTAAGTATAATAAATTAATGTTTGAATGAATGAAAGAATGAACAAATAAAAATCTGGCAAAATTAGAAAAGTGCGAAAAGTTTTCCACAAAGAAAGAGTACCGTATACAAAATCTAGATGCATAATAAAGTATGATATATATAAGGAACTGCAATATTATTGTGATAGGGCTTCAAAACAAACTCATCTTATTCAATTAAAGTTTTCGAGACAACTTTATTTCTCTTCTGTTATGCAATATAATTTTATATAAACTATAACCACAAAGTGTGTGTGTGTGTGTGTGTGTGTGTGCATGTGATATTTAAAACCATCTTTTAATTTTTATTTTTTTCAGGGCCTCTTTCACATCTTTGTTCCTCAGGCTGTAAATCAGTGGGTTTAACATGGGAATCACAAGGGTGTAAAACAAGGAGGTCATTTTGTCTTGATCAAGAGAGTAGGAAGAACTCGGGCGGAAATACATGAAGAGCAGGGTTCCCTGGAAAATTGCAACAGCAGTTAAGTGGGAGGTGCAGGTGGAGAAAGCTTTGAACCTCCCCTCAGCAGAGCGGATCTTCAGGACAGATAGGATTATATAACAATAAGAGACAAGGACTACTGAAATGGCGCTCAGTTCAATGAAGCCAAAAATGGTGAATATTGCTAATTCGTTGAGTTGTGTGTCTGCGCAAGAGAGCAATAGGAGAGGAGGTACATCACAGAAGAAGTGATTAATCTCCTTTGATCCACAGAAACATAACCGGAATGTTAGTGTCGTGTGTATCAAAGCATCTGCCGTGGCCAGCACGTAAACCCCGGCCATGAGCAGGAAGCACACTCTGCTGGACATGTTGACCGTGTAGAGCAAGGGGTTGCTAATGGCCTTGTACCGATCAAAGGCCATCACTGCCAGCAGTAGGCACTCAGAATCAGCAAACGTACAGAAGACCAAGAATTGCAGAGCACAGCCAACGAAAGGGATTGATGTGTTTTTGGCTAGAAGGTCTACCAACATTTTGGGCCCAATAGCTGTGGAATAACAGAGGTCACAGAAAGAGAGGTGGCTAAGGAAAAAGTACATTGGTGTGTTCAAATGAGAATTCATTCTAATTAGAATAATCATTCCGAGGTTTGCAAAAAGATTAATGAGATAAACAACAAGAAACATTGTAAATAGGGTTGCTCTCATCCCAGGGTTATTGGTAATTCCCAAGAAAATGAAATCAGTCAAGGATGAACAATTTCCTACATCCATTCTTCTATATCCTTGTCTAAACTTTTGAGAACATGGCCAAGACGATGATAGATACACATGTAACTCTTCTGACAGCCACAAAATACCTGTAAGGCAGAACACAATTTCTTCCCTCAACTGTCTTTTATACTCATAAAATTACTTGGTCAATTCTTTAAAGAGGCATTGCTACCTCTATGGCAATAATAAAAATATCTACGATAGGTCGTTAAGAAACTTTGATATAAATCTAGATGTCATTTAGGGCACCTGGGTGGCTCAGTCGGTTAGGTGTCCAACTCTGGATTTCAGCTCAGTTTCTCACGGTTTGTGAGTTCATGCCCCACATTGTGAAGAGTACTGTCAGTGCAGAGTCGGCTTGGGATTCTCTCTCTCTTTCTCTGCCCCTCCCCCTGCTGTCTCTCTCTCTCTCTCTCTCTGTCTCAAAATAAGCAAGTAAATAAATAAATAAACTGTATAAATCTAGATGTCATTTATGAGGGATGCAACTTTCAACAAGCTCTTTAATTCCTCCAAATATCACCTTCCTTTTATCAAGGATGATATTTGGGTGAATTGATATCTCATTCATCTTCAAAATAACCTGAAGAAGCACCAATGTTAGGCCATAAGATGGAGGACTAAGCCTTTTCTCTGCTTGAAAGTATTCCGTGGACACACACACAAAATGAGGATATTTATTCTATTCTTCAAAAAAAACATGATCAGCTTAAAATATTTTTTTATATTAGTTTTTAGAAACAATGAGCATATCACACACTAATCACAATGAAAATAATTATATTCCTGATCCCGGGGTGAGTTGTCTTCAGTGTTTGCTAGGACAAGGAGTAAGAATTACTGACTTTTTTCAGGAAATGTATTATTGCTTTGCCAAAATACTCATTACCTGTTTGTGGAGTGGTCTGATGCGAAGGAGGAGTGTCTTAACCAAAGAAAAGGGAAAAAAAAAAAAAAAAAAAGTTAACACATACATTTGCATGTCTTTGGATTTTGAATGGACTTTTATATTAAAAAATGAAAGTAAGATGAAGAATGATAAACGCTTCTGAGTGATACAGGTTCTCTTCCTTGTGTGTGTATTTATGTGTGTGTCATGCATTTGCATGTGTATATATGTCTCTCTCGTACATAAGAATAGAAAGTGGACAATGGACTTGCTCTTTAGACTGAAGTAAATATGGCATGTGGTTCACATGGAGATGCGTTTGTGTATGTTGTTATTTGTAAAGTGGTGCCTACATTATTTTTAAGTAAAACAAAAAAAAACCCTGCTTAAATTCATGTATATACTTACCCAGCAATAAAAGTAATAGAAGCTTTCCTGTAAACCAACATCCAAGTAAAATAATTAAAAAGTTATATTGTGAATACTAAGCTCAGACAGGTTCAGTTTTGAGAAGAAAATATTTTTGTCCATTAAACTGCAGAGTTTATTTCATTGAGTAAGCAGGCAAAAGATGCTTTAAAAAAACCTTTTTTTTTCTTAAAAATTTAAGTTTTTAACCCTATATTCTTTAAATTACAACCTAAAAGCCTACCTGAGATGAGCAGGTCTTTGGTGGTTGAACAATAGGCAGCGGGCATTTTATTTTAGCAGGTGCATTTGGGACTTAAATCTGTAGCTACTGCCCTTAGGCTTTGATGTTAGGCAAACATATCATTAATTATATTCCTGGTTCTGTATATTCCCTCTGTGAATTCGGAAACAACTGTAGCAAAGGCTGAACTTTAATGCTTCACTACTGTTACCAAGTTGATCTCTGCCAGGAAGAAAACGCCAAATTATTTTTATAGTATGCTTCAGCTTCTCAGAAGTTGCATCATTCTTCTCCAGTCAAAGAGGAAATCTAATAAAACCCAAGTAAACCCCTCCTTAATCATTTCTAGCTCCTTTTGATTGTTCATTTTTTTCTTCCATATTTGAAATATTCTCCTTCCCACTGTATTGAGGCATATTAGCATAATTTGATAACATTTTCTTTTTATTGAAATACAATTGATCGTTGTAAAATTCACCCTTTCAAAGAATGCAGTTCTTTGGTTTTTAACACGTTTTCAAGGCTGTTCAGCCATCACCACTATCTAACGCCAGACCTGTGAGAAACCCATACCTGTTCATTGCCACAGCCCTTGCCCTCTCTCCCAGCTCCCAGAACCACCAATCCACTTTCCACTCTGCCCACCCCGGACATCTCAAATAAACAACATCGATTGTGTTGTGTCGAAATGGGCTTCTTTCCTCCAGCCTAATGTTTTTAAGGATCATCCATGTTGGTGCGTGATTCAGAATTTTGTTTCATTTTATGACTGAATAATACTTCACTGTCTGGATATAATACATTAGTTGATTCATTCATCAGTTGGATGCACTTTATGGATATAATACATTGGTTCATTCATTCATAAGTTGGATGGACATTTTGGGTTGTTTCCGCATTTTGGCTATTGCGAACAACGATGCTAAAAATATTCTTGTCCATGGTACTTGGCTTGCCGGGCTGCTTTCCTCAGGGAGCCTGGTCTTCTTCCCATCCCCTGACCACATGCAAGTCACCATTTCATTGACTTTAGGACTCCATCACATTCTCTACACTTAGTACATTCTTTACTAAACTCTGTTCCTTTTATTCATATGAAAATTCATCTACTACATTTGAGATTCAGGAGTAAGACCAGTGTTTGTATTTGTGTTCTAAACTATCTAGTATAGGGATTTGCAAAAGTCATGGCTTTCTAAATATTTATTGTTGGGTGTTTCTGGCTATTTAAAATGGAAGGTGAAGTGAAAATATTAGTAATATACTAGATTTGGGTTTGGGGATTTTTTCTATTAATATACCTGCTATGTACAAAGATAATGCATCTAAGGAAATTCACATAGACGCTGATAATTCTAAAAAAGCAGAGAAAAAGATGTAGCCCTTCTCTTATTATTCCTAATGGTCCATTAACAAAAACTTTGCTTCCCTCCTTTGGTCTTTGTTTAAAAAGAAAAAAAGCAATTCTTCCAACAGGTAACACAAATTAGTTCCATTGAACCAAATGCCAAGACAGCTATCTGGTCACTTAAGACCCTCATGCTCCTTAGTGAATAGGCAAAAGAGGGTTCTCTACCAGTTGGGGTGATTGTTCCTGAATATAAAGGGAACATGTGATGTTTACTATAGAGCTAAGGTAGCAGGGAGTGTTCCTGGAATGCATGAGAGCCTCCGGGGCACCTTTTAGAACTCTCAAATCCATTATTAGAATGTTGATAGAAGACCATAACGGCCCCAAATAGAACTAGCAATGATACCTATACTTGAAGGATATAGGTTTGGGCCACTTTACAAGGCAAGAAAGCAAGACAACGGGGTGCTTGTTGAAGTTAAGGGGAATTCGGAGGAGGTTGCAGAGAAAAGGAAATTCTATGTTTGAACGATGATCACGTGGCCAGCAATGAAAGCAACACTGTAGGAGTTATGATTGTGTTTTCCTTTTGTTTCGAGGTAAATATGTTAACTAGTATTCCCACCTCGCCTATTCCCCTACTTCCTTCCATAAGATAGTGTGAGAAGGTTTAGACTTCTATCTCAAAATTTTCACAAGTTATAGGCTGTCAAAGGTGTGTGACTTAGCTAGAAGAACCCTAGGTCACCCCGGTAAGGATAAAATGGCACATGAAACTTTGTGTAGCTTCTTTTTTCTTTCAGTTGTATGAGTGAATCTGTTAAAAGCAAGCATGTGTTTGCTGTTGTCTTATTTGAAAGATGGATGTGATTATAAGAAAGTCCCTGAATGGCATGCTGAAAAGGAGTGGATTATTTGGGATCTTGCCGTCAGTGTGTCTATAGATGCATTTTCTAAATTGTTTCAATGCTGTTTCAGGTTGGAATTGGTACAAAATAGGAATTTACATGAGGGTTTGGCATAAATCTCCTGTTTCCATAATGTTTACAGTGGGTCAAGCAGCTTCAGTAATAGCACAAGGACCACATAGACTTCAGCAAAAACCACAGAGGAAGGCTTAGCTAAATGGGTTGCCATGGAAAGTTTGACCATTCTGGGCCTGAAATATAAATTCAGGCCTTGCTGACTATCATACAGTCTTGGGGATTTAGCAGGTGGCCTATGGGTAATGAAATACTGTATGTTACCAGTAGGAAAAGCAGTGTAGGCCATCTAGAAAGCTCAGCAATTAACAGCAGCTCTGGGGACCTTGAAAACATACTGATACCCTGTATTTTTAGTTATTCCTTTACTTGGAAACCGTTAAATTTTCTCATAAGTGGCATAATGTTTAGTGATATAACTGTTGAGCACCAAAACATAGTGATGTAGGAAAAATAAGATTTTCACAGGCATCTGGATATGTAATATTGCGCTGTAGACATATCACTAATAGATACTTGTGTATGTCTGTTTTAAGTAAGCTCTATGTCCAGCATGGAACCCAACGTGGGACCCGAGATCCTCATGACCCTGAGATCAAGACCTGAGCTATGATCAAGAGTCAGACACTTAACTGACTGAGTCACCCAGGTGCTCCAGATATTTGCATATGTTAAGTGTTTAGTGAACATGAAAAGCCGTTCAGATAAACTTATCTAATACTGCTTTTTGTGATTCTCTATAGCCTTGGCCAAGTAATCCTTGGCTAAGGAAATGTAAACTTAATATTAGAGTATGGTGGTTGGTATGTAGCTGTGAGTGACTGTGCTCTCTTTTTAGCAAATAAAACAACAGACATGCTCAAGAGAAGCATTGTTGGTCAGAAATCTAAAGAAACGATTCTTAGAGGAATTTAAAACTGAGAATGATTTGGGTTGGATCTTGTGGACTTTCACAACAAAGAGTACATGGGTTTAAATGTACTTATAAACTTTAATACTTCTGAGTCAAAGCTTATAAATATTTATTATGTAGAGAAAAAATAATAAAAATAACAAACAGAAAAAAAAACACATCAGCTACTGAAATACATTTTGCATGATACATGCCTCCAATTTCAGCCTTCAAACATCCTACCAGGGCATATGGGTTGATCTCCCAAGAGGATACAGGTGATATATATTGGAGAGCCAATTCTGTTTTTGAGAAGACAGAGAAAGATGTTCCTTCCATACCTCTAGTAATACTTTGGTGTATAAAAAAGAAAAATATAGGAAGACAAAAAGTTTGCCTTGCAGTTAACCTGTATTCTTCAAAGTGCTACTTAGAAAAAATTTTCAAATTGCTTTGGAGTAGAATGGGGGTAGATTAGCAGCGTATTATTGAACTGAACTTAAGAAAGTGTACTTGATTTTGTATTAATGCTTCTATGACATCCCTGCCTCTCACCATCTCATCATACAGTGTACATTTGAATTAATGTTAGCTATAATACAAATATTTATAATTAACACCTGTCAAGTACTGAAAAATTACAGGTGTTATTCACAGCATTTGCTCAGTTATTCATCCAACAATCACTGACATGCATACTTCATTCTCCCCATTTTTCAGATAAGTTAACAGGCATAGAAAATGAATGAACTTGGGGCACCTGGGTGGCTCAGTTGGTTAGGCCCCCTGCTCTTGACTTCGGCTGAGGTCATGATCTCATGGTTGGTGAGTTTGAGCCCCACATCAGGCTTTGCACTGGCAGCACAAGCCTTCTTGGGGTCTCTCTCTCTCTCCCTCTCTCTCTCTGCCCTTTCCCTACTCAGACTTTCTCTGTCTCTCTCAAAATAAATAAATAAACTTAAAAAAAAAGAAAATGAAGTAACTTGTTCAAAATGCCTCTCACTAGCCAAGTACAGAGCTTCCATACGAACCAATGGAATCTGGCCTCCTTCTTCATCCAGTAATCTATCATATAAATGAGATATATTACAGACACACATGCGCGCACACTCACTTTTCTTAGGTATTTACTATATCCCTTAAGACAGCCTGATAAAACACATTTTAGTATTAACTCCAGGCTAGCGATCATTGAACAGTAGTCTATTCTTTAGCAGCAATTTTGAAACTTCTAAATGTTTTCTTACATCGTGGGTTATGACTTGAATTTGACTGTATGAAAAACAAATGTTTGATAAAAATCCCTTGTGTATCTGCTGATACATGTGTTGCAGTTTCCCAGTTAGAGTTTGTAACTGGGGATTTAGGTGAATCTCCGAACTTTATAGCTCACGAGGCATCTACCTTTAATCGTACAGCTCTCTTAGCGGCATCTTTGACATCTTTATTTCTCAAACTATAAATCAATGGATTCAGCACTGGGATGATGATGGTGTAGAACACGGAGATAATTTTATCAGTATTAGGAGAATATAGATAGCTGGGCCGTGAGTAAATGAAGAGGAGAGTCCCCTGATAGATGGCCACTGAAGTCAGGTGAGAGGCACATGTGGAAAAGGTTTTCTTCCTCCCACTGGAAGAACGGATCTTTAAGACTGAGCGAAGGATGAAAAAGTAGGAGATGATGATGACGATGAAACAGATAATTTCCACTGAGCTGCCATATGTAGAGAGAAGCCACTCATTAACTGATGTGTCTGTGCAGGATAACTTAAGCAGTGGGGGGAGGTCACAGAAAAAATGATTAATGACATTTTTATCACAGTATTTCAGAATAAATGCAAAGGACGTATGAACCAGGGAACTCAGGTTGCCTCCAATGTAGGACAAGACAATCAACCATATACAGATGTCCCGAGACATCACAACCATATACAGTAAAGGGTTACAGATGGCGACGTAGCGATCGTATGCCATGGCAGCCAAGATAAAGGATTCCGTATCGGCAAAAGCACAGAAAAAATAAAACTGGAGGGCACAGCCATAATAAGAGATAGATTTGTTCTCTGAGAGGAAATTGATGAGCATTTTGGGAACAATGACTGAGGAGTAACAGAGGTCTGCAAAGGATAAGTTGCTAAGGAAAAAATACATGGGGGTTTGAAGGTGAGAATCAGTCCTGATTAATATCATCAGTCCAATGTTCCCTGTTAAAATCATACCATACAGTGTCAGAAACATGAGGAATAGGACAATCTGCAGTTCAGGGCGGGTCGGAAACCCTAAAAGAATAAACTCAGTCACCAAAGTGTAGTTTCCATCTATCAATTCCATATTCTGTGTTGTTTTCTTTCTACAGGAATTCTAACGTCCTAAAATGGTATATCCACGGAAAGAGAAAAACAGATAAAATTACAAGGTTATTTTATTGTTTCCGTGAACAAAGAAACAAGCAAATAAAGAACCAAACCCAAACTCCCTTTCAAAAATAAACTCTGAGAAATAGATTTCAGGATTTAGTAGCTATCAGATTCCATGGTTGCTAGTTTTATCTTATTTGCTTGATTATTGACGAGTTCTTCCATTGGATAGTTGGCTTCTGCATGCAAGGATCTGGTTTTGCTTACTTTTTTTGTACTCAAGGATAGCACAATAGCTGGTGTAGAGGATTAAGGAAGTAATGGATTAATGGACTAATGATGATATGAAGAGAAGAAAAATATCCATATTCTTAAACACCAATTTGACTTTAGAGTCTGCCTTACAATGATAACTGTAGACCAATTTGCTTTTTCTGTCCAGGATTTAATAGACAGGGGCATGCTATACTGTTGAGAGAGCAGATACAGTGGTGTTATGAAACATATGCTGGTTAATTTTTCTAATGTAAAGTCAAAATGACAATAATGACATGGGGGGAAAATGCCAGTAAACATCACTTCTGAGTATATTTTTGACAGGAAAGAGTTTAGGGTAATTCCACAAATCCCATCAAGATACTAAACCAAAATGATTAAACAAATCATTTCTTAAGCTTTGGCATTTATTAGAATACTTGGCTTCTAGAAAAGGCCTGATGAATATTAGCTGACTAACTGGATAAAGTGTGGAAAGAATTTAGTTGTAGGTTGATTTATAATTAAATAATATTATACTATATGGCCTTCTCATGCATTATATGTTCTGTGCAAGCAAAAATAGTCACCTCCCTTTTATTTTTATGCTAGCCTAATTCAAGGTGCTGCGTCTAAAAATTATGTCAATACTTGCTTCTGGGGTCTCTGAATTTTTCCAGAAGTAGAAAAAAATAAACCCGAACTTGAAGTACAAAAAGTTTTATCTTAATCTTAGAGTGTGTATTTGAAAATATATAAAACAAGCAAGCAGTTTTCGGTGAACTATGGTAGTATTACCAAAAAGGGAACAAAATTGTTTTGTATTGTTTTCTCATTTATGTAAAACATATTTTATCAGTGACAATGGTGTGAGCTTCATTTGTTTAGGTCATCGAATCATTCAAACACCCTAAGACACAGGGACGGAGAAGCCTGAGAGAGACCGAAGGGTTAATAAACTGTCATGTTATTACCTCAGAGTGTGAATGAGATGAAGGACTATAATGGGATAATGATTAATGTATTCTTTTGTCTGTTTTCAAATTCATCAAGATATATGGAAAGGGTAAGATTTTATTTCAGGGTTGGAAAGAATTTGATTAGAATCTCATATTGGCCCCATGTGGGCTGTGACCTAGTGCAATTATCTATATCTATATATATGTCTATGTCTATATCTATCTATATCTATATCATCTATACTGTAAAGATGACAAGTATATCACAAGGTTGTTGCATGTATTAGAAAAATTTGTCCGTCTCTGAATCTATCATCATCTATCTATCTATCTATCTATCTATCATTTATCTGCTTATTTACCTTTCTATGTGGTCACAGTTTAGAGAGACTGACACATCGTATATAAAGAGCAAAGACTAGTGTTAATTTCTCTATTGTTCTCTTCCATCCTTGGCTTATGAGCAGTGCCAGGTGGCAAGGTCTTACTAATAACGACTATCATTTATATAATGGTTACTACATGCAATGCAATAGTCTAAACACTTTATATATAATTGGTCACACACACCATTTACTAACAAAATCACAATGCAGTTACCCTCACTGCGGTCTTTCTTTTGCAGGTGAGGAAGCGAAGGCACATGTGATCAGGGCTTGACAGGTAAGATGTGATGGAAACAAGATTGGATCCCAAGCTTCTGACTCCCAAGCCTTGGCTCTCTACAGACCTGCATACTTTGTTAAAATCATTTTTTGTAATGTTTATTTATTTTTGAGAGAGAGAGAGAGAGAGAAGGCTTTACTGAGAGCGGGAGACACAGAATCAGAAGCCGGCTCCAGGCTCTGAGCTGTCAGCACAGATCCCAACAGGGGGATCAAACTGATGAATTGTAGAATCAAGACCTGAGCCAAAGTTGAACCCTTAACCAACTCAGACACCCAGGCGCCCCTCTACAAAGCTGCATTCTTATTAATTCCATATTTTGGATAAGAACACTGAGGTTTAGAGTAATACACCATGTCATTCAGCTACTCATTTATAGGCATAGCTCAAGTCTGGGTGTGTCCCAAGCCAAAGCTCATGACAGCCACCATGAAGGTGGTTGGAATATTAAGGGGGGTGGCCACTATAAGACAGGCTGAGGTGCCGAGAGTTGCTGAAAAGGGGAATAAATTCTCACATGTTTACAGAAAAAGCAGGGCATATGTTTTGAGAGCTTCCAATTGGTCATCCTTTCCATTAAAAAAAAAAAGAGAACAGCATGAATGAGGGTAAAGGTAGGGAAAGATAGTGAAAGTTAGATTCTTGCTTCAAAAGGTAACGAGCACAAAGATTGAATCAAAATACTGTGATTCACTAAATTATTCCCAAATCTATAACAAAACTATCTTGGTATAGAAAATAAATTTATTCAGGGGCTCCTGGGTAGCTCAGTCAGTTAAGTGAGCTAAATCAACTTTTGATTTAGGCTTAGGTCATTATCTCACAGTTCATGTGATCAAGTTTGGTGCTGACAGTACAGGGCCTGTTGGGATTCTCTCTCTCTCCTTCTCTTTCTGCCCCTCCCCCACTTGCTCTCTCTCTCTCCAAAGGAATAAACATTAAAAAAAAAAAGAAAAGAAATTAATTCAATCTATCAGGTAGCAGCCAAGCTTCTGTTCTCTTATCGGTAACAAAAAAGCTTATTTAAACCAAAAAGTGTTTTAGATGCCTGGAGAAGCTATATAAGCAATAAGGACCCAAGATACATTACGTAATAGATTACCTTGTGGGTCTAACACTAATGGATGAATGTGGTCTCTGAACCATTTAGACGCAATTCTGTGGTTCTTGCTCTCAGAGACTCAAAAGCCTGTCTTTTCTCTATTAAAGCACAGAAACCACTTACCAAGGAAGGAACTGTTTTCCAATAACCTGCATCGATAATTTTTCCAGAAGCACCAATGACTTTTACATGCATTCTCATGTCATTGGGGACCTCATAAATGAAGGATTCCAAATGTGCTCATTTCCAAGGGGCACCTAGAGAATAATTAACAAGTCATTGCCATTGCGAGTCATGTTTCTAAAAACCCATGGGTAGTTATAACAGATATTCTGGTAATGTTAATTTGAATAGGCGGTTTTTACTCTCAGTTATATTGGGGTTGTTTGTACTGACACTTGGAATCCCAAAGCATCCTCTATTGTGGAGGTTCTTTGGAAATAATTCAAATATTTGTGAATGTTAACTATAACCATTTAATTTTTTTTTCAAAAACCCCATGGAAGCTCAAACATTGTTGCTTATTATTATCAGTGCTGAAAACTGATAATTATCTTTCTCCTGTCATCAGAAGCTGAGCACAGTAGAGGTTTCTGTAGATCTTGGTAGATGGAAGGACTCCTAGATGAGTATCTTGTGCTGAAAGCATCAAAAATGACATAACCATTCCAGTTAGGAAGTGCAAGCTTTCATCAGCTAATTAGTCTTACATACAGAGTATCTGACAGTTTTACTAAAACAATGATATTTAAGGGCTAGTCGTAGTTAGTGGAGCTCCACTAATTATATTATAAACTACATTTTTTTTCACAGTATAAAATGGGTTTATAAATGACTCCTACATTTGCAGAATCTTTAAGGGAATCTTGTCAAAACTTGTATCCAAGGCCAAGATCTACTTCTTATTCAGGACTGAAAAATGGTCACACAACTTCAGTTTAATTGTTTATAAGGGCCAGAGTTTCACATTTTCAATTCACTGTGGATGTTCTAACAGTTAAAAATTTCTCCATTATAGTGAACTCAGATCTGAATTTATTTTTCCTCTTTGTTTGCAGTGTGATCCTCCTATCTATATGTAAACCATACTGAAATTATTTTGTGATTGGGGACAGTTTAGTGGCAGGTGTGATGGACTGTGGAATAAAAATTTAAGCAAAAATGGAAGTCATTTTAGCATAATATGGTCATACTGAGAATTTAAAAATGTAAAAAAATACTGTAAAAAATAAAAATTGAAAAAAAATTACTGTGATAATAATGATGGTAATGAAAAACATTGAGAAATGTTTTAAAATTGTAATAAAATTTTTGAGGAATCTTCATACTGTATTCCAGAGTAGCTGCACCAGTTTGCATTCCCACCAACAGTGCAAAATGGTTCCCTTTCTCCACATCATCACCAATAGCTGTTGTTGCCTGAGTTGTTAATGTTAGCCATTCTGACAGGTGTGAGGTCGTATCTCATTGTGGTTCTGATTTGTATTTCTCTGAGGATGAGTGATGCTGAGCATCTTTTCATGTATCTGTTAACCATCTGGAAATAGAACTACCCTACAACCCAGCAATTGCACTATTAGGTATTTATCCAAAGGATACAAAAATGCTGATTCAAAGGGGCACATGCACTGCAATGTTTATAACAATGCAATATTTGGCTATCAATAATAACCAAATTATGGAAAGAACCCAAATGTCCATCAACAGATGAGTGGATAAACAAGATATGGTACACACACACACACACACACACTCAATGGAATACTACTTGACATCCAAAAAGAATGAAAATCTTGCCATTTGCAACAATGTGGTTGGAGCTAGGGTGTATTATGTTAAAGGAAACAAGTCAGGCAGAGAAAGACAAATATATGATTTCACTCATCAACAGATAAACATATGGGAAGGGAAGGAAAAATAAGATAAGATAAAAAGAGAGAAGAAGGCAAGCCATAAGACACTCTTAAATACAGAGAACAAGCTGAGGGCTGCTGGAGGGGTGTTGGATGGGGGCGGGGAATGAGTTAAATTGATGCTGGACATTAAGGAGGGCACTTGCTCGGATGAGCACTAGATGTTCTATATAAGTGATGAACCACTGGGTTCTACTCCAGAAACCCATACTACACTGTGGTTAACTAATGTGAGTTAAAAAACATGAATTAAAAAAATAAAATTTTAATAAATTATTTTATTAAAACCAATTTCCCATATATGCTTTATATACAAATTTACATTTTTAAATACACAGATTTACATTTTTAAACTGCAATTATTTAGACTTTCATCCCTTAAAAGCTAAAAATACCCATTATCTTTCCCTATTCCTACATTTCTAAGAGTGATAACCTAACACCAATTGAGTGATCTATTTGAACCTATAGGCAGAGGTCCAAGCCTGTAAGATTGTTATAACATGTAGCAGTAGCACTGCTTCTGTAGCAAACATTTGGAATCCTTCCATAATTCCTGGGATTTTGCACCATTCTTTATTATGATTCTAAATGTCCTTGCCATCGTATTCAGGAGAGATAGAAGGCAAGATGGGATGAGGGGAGTCTTTCTAATAAAGATAAGCTAATTGTACTCATTATTCAAGTGCTCTAGGAAAACACTTAAGCAAATGATTGCAGTTGAAATTTAACTTTTTCACATCAGATCAGCTGATATAGAGCAAGTATGATATTGGCTGTTACTTTTAACTTTTTAAAATGCTATAACTGAGCTGCAATCTCAAATGGATGCCACGGCGGCAAGGATGGATGAGGCAGAGCAGAGAATCAGTGATATAGAGGACATACTTATGGAGAATAATGAAGCAGAAAAAAAAAGAGACTAAGGCAAAACAGCATGATTTAAGAATTAGAGAAATCAGTGACTCAATAAAAAGGAACAACATCAGAATCATAGGGGTCCCAGAAGATGAAGAGAAAGAAAAAGGTGGAGAAGGGTTATGGCAGCAAATCATAGCAGAAAACTTTCCTAACCTGGGGAAAGAGACACACATCAAAATCCAGGAAGCACAGAGGACTCCCATAAGATTCAACAAAAACTGACCATCAACAAGGCATATCATAGTCAAATTCACAAAATACTCAGGCAAGGAAAGAATCATGAAAGCCGCAAGGGAAAAAAAGTCCTTACCCAACAAGGGGAGACAGATTAGGTTTGCAGCAGACCTATCCACAGAAACTTGTCAAGCCAGAAAGGATTGGAAGGGTATATTCAATGTGCTGAATCAGAAAAACACGCAGCCAAGAATTCTTTATCCAGCAATGCTGTCATTCAAAATTGAAGGAGAGATTAAAAGTTTCCCACACAAACAAAAATTAAAGGAGTTCATGACCAGTAAACCAGATCTGCAAGAAATTTTAAGGGGGACTCTCTGAGGGAAGAAAAGATGAAAAAAAAAAAATGAATACCAAAATCAACAAAGACTAGAAAGGACCAGAGAACACCACCAGAAACTCTAGCTCTACAAGCAACATAATGGCAATAAATTAATATCTTTCAGTACTCACTCTAAACATCAATGGACTAAATGCTCAAACCAAAATACATAGGATAACAGAATAGATAAGAAAACAAGATCCATCTCTGTGCTGTTTACAAGAGACCAACTTTAGACCTAAAGACACCTTCAGATTGAAAGTAAGGGGATGGAGAACCATCTATCATGCTAATGGTCAACAAAAGAAAGCCGGAGTAGCCATGCTTACATCAGACAATCTAGACTTTAAAATATAGACTGTAACAAGTGATGAGGAAGGGCAATATATCATAATTAAGGGGTCTATCCACCAAGAAGACATAAAAATTGTAAATATTTATGCTCCAAATGTAAAAACACCCAAATATATAAATCAATTAATCACAAATACAAAGAAACTCGTTGATAATAATACCATAATAGTAGGGGACTTCAGCACCCCACTTACATCAATGGGCAGATCATCTAATCAGAAAATCAACAAGGAAATAATGGTTTTGAATGACACACTGGACCAGATGGACTTAACAGATATATTCAGAACATTGCATCCTAAAGCAGTGGAATACACATTCTTCTCCAGTGCACATGGAACATTCTCCAGAATAGACTACATACTGGGACACAAATCAGCACTCAACAAGTACAAAAAGATCGGGATCATACTGTGCATATTTTCAGACCAGAATGCTATGAAACTTGAAATCAACCAAAAGAAAAAAAATTGAAAGGTAAAAAATACTTGGAGACTAAAGAACATCCCACTAAAGAATGAATGGGCTAACCAAGAAGTTAAGGAGGAAATTAAAAAGTACATGGAAGGGGCGCCTGGGTGGCTCAGTCAGTTAAGTGGCCAACTTCGGCTCAGGTCATGATCTCACGGTCCGTGAGTTCGAGCCCCACGTCGGGCTCTGTGCTGGCAGCTCAGAGCCTGGAGCCTGTTTCAGATTCTGTGTCTCCCACTCTCTCACCCTCCCCCGTTCATGCTCTGTCTCTCTCTGTCTTAAAAATAAATAAATGTTAAAAAAAAAAAAAGTACATGGAAGCCAATGAAAACACTAATACCACAAGTCAAAATGTCTGAGACGTGGCAAAGGCAGTCATAAGAGGAACCTATATAGCAATCCGGGCCTTCCTAAAGAAGGAAGAAAGGTCTAAGATACACAACCTAACCTCACACCTTAAAGAGATGGAAAAAGAACAGCAAATAAAAACCCAAAACCAGCAGAAGACAGGAAATCATAAAGATTAAAGCAGAAATTAATGCTATCAAAACCAAAAAAAGCAGTAGAACTGATCAATGAAACCAGAAGCTGGCTCTTCAAAAGAATTAACAAAATTGATAAACCACTAGCCAGTTTGATCAAAAAGAAAAAGGAAAAGACCCAAATAAATAAAATCAAGAATGAAAGAGGAGAGATTACAACCAACAAAGCAAAAATAAAAACAATAAGAGAATATTATGAGCATTTATATGTCAATAAAATGGGCAATCTGGGAGAAATGGACAAATTCCTAGAAACATATACACTACCAAAACTGAAACACGAAGAAATAGAAAATTTGAACAGACACATAACCAGTAAGGAAATCGAATTAGTAATAAAAAATCTGCCAAAAAAATAAGAATCCAGGGCCAGATGGCTTTCCAGGGGAATTCTACCAAAAATTTAAGGAAGAGTTAACACTTATTCTCTTGAAGCTGTTCCAAAAAATAAAAGTGGAAGGAAAACTTCCAAACTCTTTCTATGAAACCAGAATTACCTTGATTCCAAAACCAGACAAAGACCCCACTAAAAAAGGAGAAATATAGACCAATTTCCCTGATGAACATGGATGCAAAAATCCTCAACAAGATATTAGCCAACCAGATCCAACAATACATTAAAAAAATTATTCACCACGACCAAGTGGGATTTATACCTGGGATGCAGGGCTGGTTCAATATCTGCAAAATAATCAATGTGATTCATCACATCAGTAAAGGAAAGGATAAGAACCATATGATCTTCTCAATAGATGCAGAGAAAGCATTTGACAAAATACAGCATCCTTTCCTGATAAAAACCCTCAAGAAAGTAGGTATAGTAGGATGATACCTCAAGATCATAAAAGCCATATATGAACGACCCAACGCTAATATCATCCTCAATGGGGAAAAACTCAGAGCTTTCCCCCTAAGGTCAGGAACAAGACAGGGATGTCCACTCTCGCCACTGTTATTCAACATAGTATTGGAAGTCTTAGCCTCTGCAATCAGACAACACAAAGAAATAAAAGGCATCCAAATTGGCCAGGAGGTCAAACTTTCACTCTGTGCAGATGACATGATACTCTATATGGAAAACCCAAAAGATTCCACCAAAAAACTTCTAAAACCGACTCATGAATTCAGCAAAGTTGCAGCATATAAAATCAATGCACAGAAATCGGTTGCATTCCTATACACCAACAATGAAGCGACAGAAAGAGAAATCAAGGAATTGATCCCATTTACAGTTGCACCAAAAACCATAAAATACCTAGGAATAAATCTAATCAAAGAGGTGAAAAATCTATACACTGAAAACTATAGAAAGCTTATGAAAGAAATTAAAGAAGACACAAAAAAATGGAAAAAGATTCCATGCTCCTGGATAGGAAGAACAAATATTGTTAAAATGTCAACACTACCCAATGCAATCTATATATTCAATGCAATCCCTCTCAATATAACACCAGCATTCTTCACAGAACTAGAACGAACAATCCTAAAATTTGTATGGAACCAGAAAAGATCCCAAATACCAAAGCAATCTTGAAAAAGAAAACCAAACCAGGAGGCATCACAATCCTGGACTTCAAGATGTATTACACAGCTGTAATCATCATGATAGTATGGTACTGGCACAAAAACAGACACTCAGATCAATGGAACAGAATAGAGAAACCAGAAATGGACCCACAAGCGTATGGCCAACTAATCTTTGACAAAGCAGGAAAGAATATCCAGTGGAATAAAGACAGTCTCTTCAGCAAGTGGTGATGGGAAAACTGGACAGCGACGTGCAGAAAAATGAACCTGGACCACTTTCTTACACCATACACAAAAATAAACTTAAAATGGATGAAAGACCTGAATGTAAGATAGGAAGCCATCAAAATCCTTGAGAAGAAAGCAGGTAAAAACCTCTTTGATCTTGGCCACAGAAACTTCTTACTCAACATGTCTCCAGAGGCAAGGGAAACAAAAGCAAAACTGAACTATTGGGTTCTCATCAAAATAAAAAAAAAACTTCTGAATAACAAAGGAAACAATCAGCAAAATTAAAAGGCATCCAACAAAATGGGAGAAGATATTTCCAAATGACATATCACATAAAGGGTTAGTATCCAAAATCTATAAAGAACTTACCAAACTCAACACTTGAAAAACAAATAATCCAGTGAAGAAATGGGCAAAAGACATGAATAGAGACTTCTCCAAAGAAGACATCCAGATGGCCAACTGACACATGAAAAAATGCTCAACATCACTCATCATCAGGGAAATACAAATCAAAACCACAATGAGATACCACCTTACAGCTGTCAGAATGGCTAACACAAACAACTCAGGCAACAACAGATGTTGACGAGGATGCGGAGAGAAGATCTCTTTTGCATTGTTGGTGGGAATGCAACCTGGTGCAGCTACTCTGGAAAACAGGATGGAGGTTCCTCAAAAAACTAAAAATAGAACTACCCTATGACCCAGCATTTGCACTACTAGGTATTTATCCAAGGGATACAGGTGTGCTGGTTCCAAGGGGTACATGCACCCCAATGTTTATAGAAGCACTATCAACAATAGCCAAAGCATGGAAAGAGCCCAAATGTCCATCGATGTATGAATGGATATAGAAAATGTGGTATGTATGTGTATATATACATACATATGTATATATATATACATACATACACAATGGAGTATTACTTGGCAATCAAAAAAAATGAAATCTTGCCATTTGCAACTATGTGGATGGAACTAGAGGGTATTATGCTGAGTGAAATTAGTCAGTCAGAGAAAGACAAATATCATAGGACTTCACTCATATGAGGACTTTAACACACAGAACAGATGAACATAAGAAAAGGGAAGCAAAAATAATATAAAAACAGGGAGGAGGACAAAACATAAAAGACTCTTAAATATGGAGAAAAAACAGGGTTATTGGAGGGGTTGAGGGAAGGGGTATGGGCTAAATGGGTAAGGGGCATTAAGGAATCTATCCCTGAAATCATTGTTGCGCTATGATGTCACTTGAATGTAAATTAACTTGGATGTTAATTAACTAACTTGGATGTAAATTAAAAAAATAAAAAAATATGGAACTTGTTAGAAATGCAAAAAAAAATTATCTAAGTTTTTGCCCCGGTAAATGTTTCGATTGCTCACTGCAGAAATTTCCAGAACAACCCACAGACTCTTTAATGGAAAACATCAATAACTTACTCCTTAAATTCTGTGAATCTCTTGCCGCAAAATCCTTTCCTTGTTCCCCCCAACCTGAACTGCTGTCTCTTGACCTCTAGCCAATACTATCAAATCCTTCCTTTGAAAGCCCTGCTTTAAACCAAACTTTCACTTCTTAATAAATTCTTTCCTCCCTTACTAAGGTGAGCAGTAAGCTTACCTTTGTTATCAACCGTTTGTTTTGGTGATATTTAAGGAAATCACCTTTTGCATCATATATGTAAACTCATCATTATGGACTAGAGAACCTTCAAGAAAGGCTATAACTGTTAACCTTAAAGGTGAGCTGAAAGCTTACAGATGTCCTTGTAAGAATTTATCAAGCATGACTGAGCATACTCAGGGCAAGATACTGAGAATACGGGGTTTTCCAGAGCTTTCGGCAGTTATGTAGTGCTGGAATATCAAAACTGAAGATGTGAGAAACCTCAAACAAATGGTAGATTTCCTATTCCAGACCGTTTCTAAATTCAAAGCGTTAGCATGTAATAGACAAAAGCGCAAAAAAAAAAAAAAATGGATAAGCTAAGTGGAATTTCTCGCAATTTCTTAGTGCTGAGGATACAAAGACTTGCTATCAATTTGGGTTCTGAAAATAAATCCCTGGAGGGATTTGTCACTTAAGAAAATTAATGTCTATTCATTTTTGAGGGAGGGAGAGAGACAGACAGACAGAAGAAAAGGGGAGGGGCAGAATGAGAGGGAGACACAGAATCTGAAGCAGGTTCCATGCTCTGAGCTGTCAGCACAGAGCCGGATGGCCGGTTGTGGGGCTCAAACTTATGAACCGCGAGATCATGACCTGAGCCCAAGTCCATCACACTTAACCAATGGAGCTACTCAGGCGCCCTGGGATTTGTCATTTGATCTAACAATCATAAACCACGTTTCTCTGAGAAGCTAGGCACACAAAAGCATTTGAGAATACAGGTATGGTCCCTGGAAGAGTGTTTCAGCTGGACTTAGAAAAACTTTCAGAACTTTTGTTACTTGCATGGGATTAGTGCAACATTGGAAATTTGTGTGGGCTCAAACACATAGTGATTCTTTTTTCATGGCACTTGCCGATTCTAAAGTTGGTTGGGGTAGAAAATTTAAAGACATAAACCAGAAATCTCTGAAACACAGGAGTGACATTTTTCATTCTCTTCTTGCAGAAGAGACAGAGTCTAAGTTCTTAAGTAAAAGTCCTGGATTGCCATGCCCTAAAAATGGGGGTGAACTGGGGGTACACTGCATCTTGTCAAAACTGTAAGGGAGAATCAACTCAGATCAGTTTCTGATTGCATTGAGATTTTCAGCTTTAACTTCATCGGAGGAATGATTGAAAACTCTTTGGTGGTGAAATCATCTGGAACATTTTTCTGTGTAGTCACTATATGGCAAGTAATAAACAAACACAGAGAACAGGCAAGACATTATGAGCAACAAACACGGGGAAAACAGGCTAAAAGCAAATGCACACTGTACCACATATTGGAGTTGGCAAGTAAGGACTTTAAAATAATTGTAAAAGTAGCTTTAAAAATTGTGTTTAATTGGAAAATGGCAAAGGAGTGGAGAAATTCACTGAGGAATTGGAATCCACAGAAAAATTAAATCGATTGAAAAAATATATTTATAATGATCAACTTATTGAACTAATTTAACTTAATGAGCGGTGCATTGAATATTAAATAACGGAAATGGATGAAAAGTGATGAGGGTCAGTGAGCGTATATTAGGATCTTTTGCTTAGAAACTGAAACCAATGTGGCAGAGAAAGTAATCAGAAAAATATATGCTCTGTCACTCAAATACTTAGAATACCCACCTTGAACCAGCTCTTAAGAAATCAGACTTCCTCAGCAAGTCTCTTCACCCTGGGGCTGCTTGGGAGTGCATGAATTTAGTGCTTTCCTTTTGCCCCAGAATCTAGAGTTGTTACATCTTCCACACACTAGATGGCACCAGAGACAAATATGTAATCACCTCAGTAGTAAGGACTCCTAATGTTTCGAAGTTCCTACAGATCTTTGGTGTAATTGTTACTTCATTAGGCTGGTCAGTATTTGATTTCTCATCCTGTGGAAGTGTTTTTCAGACCTGGTTATTTTCTTTTAAGGAACATTTCTATTACTTGGGTAAGATATATCTCTTCTCTCTCTGCACCTGATATTCTGACCCTCAGCTACCCATAAAGCATCATCAAACAATAAATCCTGATTCTATGGTTTCCCATCCTTTGTATCAATACCCCAATAAGTTGAACTGATTTTTGTGGCAGAGCAGCTAAAATATAATAGATTATAGTAATTTAATATTAATATTTAATATTAATAATTTAATAATTAATTATATTATATATTAATATTATATATTAATTTAATATATTAAATATATTAATATTTAATGTATTTAATTATATTTAAATATATTTATAATTTAATAAATATATTTAATATATTTATAATTTAAATATTATATTTAATATATTTAAATATATATTTAATATATTTAAACATATATTTAATATATTTAATTATTTAATATATTAAATAATTAAATATAATATATTAAATTAATATATAATATATTATATATAAAATATGTATTAAATATATATAATATATAATAATATATTAAATATATATTAACTATATATAAAAATATATTAAATATATATAATAATATATAATATATTAAATATAATATATTGAATCAATATAATATAATATAATATAATATGATATAATATAATATAATATAATATATATTTTATAATATATAAAACATAACTCATAAATGAGTCCTGGAAAAACTGTCAAAACTTTGGGAAAAGCTAGTTTACATGAATGAGCAAGTATTTCATAAGAAACTAGATTCTTCTTTTGGGACTATGACAGCCTTAGATATTTAGACCATCCATTATACTGAAATAAAAGAATGAAGTTATTTTAAATTTACACAAAAGCATCAAAGAATAGTCAAGAAATTCTATCTTTTCTCAAACTGAGCACTAAAGAAGGAAAAATCCCCATCACAGTACTACATACAAATAAAAGAACTATTTAGAGTGAAAAATGAATCTAATTAAAGTGGCAGCAAAGTCCAAACCAAGCTCAACTATAGATTTGATTGACTTAGCACCTCTTCATAGCAGTTATGCAGAGGAAAGTTCATAATTCTTTTTTTTTTTTTAATTTTTTTTCAACGTTTTTTATTTATTTTTGGGACAGAGAGAGACAGAGCATGAACGGGGGAGGGGCAGAGAGAGAGGGAGACACAGAATCGGAAACAGGCTCCAGGCTCCGAGCCATCAGCCCAGAGCCCGACGCGGGGCTCGAACTCACGGACCGCGAGATCGTGACCTGGCTGAAGTCGGACGCTTAACCGACTGCGCCACCCAGGCGCCCTGGAAAGTTCATAATTCTGAAGGCAAATATTATCTATTTAAATCTTTATATCCAGTGTAATATAAGTTAAAAAAATCCAGTATAAAATAAATTAAAAAAAATAATGGAACATGTATAGAGGCAGGAAAATGTGATCCCTAAAAAGAAAAAAAAAATCAATACTATAGGAACATAGATAAGTGACATCGATATTCAGATCTATAATCTTGGTGAACATATGAGGAATGCAAAGTGAATCAAATCTAGGCATAGAAAAATTAAGTGAAAGGACACGAAACAAAACAACAACAAAACAACAATTAGAATATAGACAAAAGACATTAGAACACCAACGTTAGAAAGATGAAGTTTAAAAATTTAAGCCATTATTCCAAATTCAGGAAAATAATAACACTCAAAACTTTCCTACAAAAATGTTACCAACCCACAGGGCTTATCTGCTGAATTCTAAATATTTTAGCAAGAAATAATTTAAAATTATGCAAAATAGTTCAGAAAATAGAAAGCTGTAGCACACTTTCATACCTTCTGTATGAAACCAAAATAACCATAAAATGAGGAACCTGAGAAGAACTTAGGGGCGTCTGGGTGACTCAGTCAATTAAACGTCCACCCTTGATTTCAAGTCAGGTCATGATCTCACAGTCATGGGATCAAGCCCTGCGTTGGGCTGTCCACTGAGCCTAGAGCTGGCTTGAGAGTCTTTCTCTCCCTCTGCGTCTCCCCCAGTTGAGCTTTCTCTCTCTCTCAAAACAAACAAACAAATAAGACACCCCACTAAAAAAAAAAAAAAAAAAAAAAAAACCCTTAGAAGAACTTGCAAAAATGAGAATAGGAGCACTTGGGTGACTCAGTTGGTTAAGCATCATACTTCAGGTGCTTAGGTCATGATATGGTTTGTGGGTTCAAGCCCTGCATTGGGCTCTGGGCTGACAGCTCAGAGCCTGAAGCCTGCTTCAGATTATGTGTCTCTCTCTCTTTCTGCCCCTCCCCCACTTATGCTTGTCTCTCTCTCTTAATGAAATACAAATAAACATTTAAAAAATGAGAATATTATAGTCTAATATGATATGACTTTTAGAAATAGATACAAAAAGCCCTTGACAAAATATTTGTAAATCAAATCCAATGCTACTTAACACAGATAATATAACATGACCAAGAAGAGTTTCTTTCAGAAATTCAGTGTTGATGAGCATTTAAAAATCAATTTATTTAGCTGTGTGAACAAATTAAAGGAGAAAAGCCAGAGGATTATTTCAATAAGTGAGGAAAAAATAACCCCAACAATGTGACACATTGAATGCACATTCAAAGTAAATTATCTTAATGAATTAGAAAAAGAAGCCTTCCTCAAGCTGATAAAGAATATCTATATTACTCATCTATTGCTGCATAACAAATTACCAGAAACGTAGAAGATTAAGTCAGTGCCTGTTTACCATCTCACAGTCTCTATGGGACAGGATTGTGAACAGGGTTTAGCTGGGTCCCCCAGAAAGCTGTGAAAAAAAAGCCTTGGCTGGAGCTGGGGCATCATCCGAATGCTTGACTGGGGAGGGATTTATGTTTATGATCATTCAAGTTCCTGGCAAAACTAATTTATTTACCATGGTAATAAAAGAGCCTATTTCTTTGTTGGCTATTCGCCAGAAGAAGTGGCAACTTCAGATAAGAAATCAATTTTCTTGCTATTACGCTGATTGGACAGTCAAACTATTGGCAGTGGTCCAAGAGTTTATAAAAAGGTAAAGATGGGACTGATGATTGGCCAGAGTACTAAGATGACTGACTGCCTGAAGTCTGAGCAGCTGTGCCCATTCTGAGTTCTCATCTGTGATCAGGGATGTCTTGATAAGGGACAAGAAGCAACTGTTCTGGGGAGCTCCATCATGTGCAATGGTTGAGATGTTGTCTTTAAGTGTAAAAAGTCCCTTTCCTGTACATCCAGCTGACTCCAGTTGCCTCTAAGTTATCCAAAATAACTCACTCAGCACCACGGTTTCTGCCAAGGGACTGAGCACGGGAGGCCACATACTCCTGCATGTGGGATATACCTGTGGGTCCAAGTTTGGTTTTATCCTGTAGCAGGGCGGCCTCAGCAGCTTCCCTAATCTTGTGGGGGTACTGTTTCCATGACACAAAACAAAGTGGAGCAGCTAAATATAGAAGGACATGGGAATAGGGCCTGTGAAAACCCAGGTAACTATGCACCCACAATGGCCACTTTAATGGTACGTAGCATGGAGCTGAGGAGAGCAGTTTCTTGTATCAGAAGTCCTTGGGACACTTATGGCCACCATTGGTGATCCAGGCTTTCTAGGACCAATGAAGAGGTTGCTAAAACCTCTAAATGAAGGACACTCTGGGAGGCACTAACAGGACAGCCAGTTGTATCGTGATTGGGACGGGTTTTAGAAACTTTTTTTAAAGAAGCCCTATTAACAATGAGCAGGTAAATGCATAAATTGTCTTAAGTAAAATCAAACATATATTGCTTCCAGAATCCCCAAAGTTCTATAAGATGTTGTCTGTGTTTTAATATTGTGAGTGCTAAGATGATTAATAGCTATTTCTTTTTTTTTTTTAATTTTTAACGTTTATTTATTTTTGAGACAGAGAGAGAGAGCGAGCATGAACGGGGGAGGGTCAGAGAGAGAGGGAGGCACAGAATCCAAAACAGGATCCAGGCTCTGAGCGGTCAGCACAGAGCCTGACGTGGGGCTCGAACTCACGGACCGCAAGATCATGACCTGAGCCGAAGTCGGCCGCTTAACCGACTGAGCTACCCAGGCGCCCCAATAGCTATTTCTTTACAGTGGCATGGATAGAATAATCTCTGGTCTACCAAATAATCTTCAAGGCTTTAACTGAGTTGGTGGGGTCTTTTACTGTGTAAGGGATAATGGTCCACCCCCTTTTTATGAGCTCCTTAGTAAATGTTTGTGTGTCTTAAATTATTCTGTAAAATGAATCTCTTTGGAGGAGGACACTTTATACATAATATCATACCTATGTTTGCAGAGACAGTTGGATGTTGTTAAAATCTTGCCCCAAAAAATTGTATGTGATGGCAGGGCTATTGAGATACCCCACGGATGGCCAAGCAAAGGGAATTATATCCTTTTAGAGTTGAAGGCAAACTGTTTCTAAGAGACTGTCAAAATAGGCACTAAACAGAACATATTAGCTAAAACTACAGCTTCAAAATATTTAACAGTAGTTGTTTGAATGAGTAAGTAATTTCAATAATATTGCACATGGGGACCTTAAAGAGGGGGAGCACAGTATTAAGGCTGTGGTAATATCATGGCATCCATTATTTCCAAGTTTAAAAACAGGTCAAATTAGGCTTTAAGATGGAGAAGTACTGGGGATAATCACCCCTTCTCTAAATAAGTCTTGTATAATAAGTTTAAATCATTAAGGATCTCATTTTATTTTGCATGGGGATATTTTAACTATTTTAAATGTGTGGGTACTATGAAGAAAATTGTGTACCCCTAAAAAGGCATTTAAGCTGTGATCAATGTGATGGTATTTGGAGTCGGAGAGTTTTGAAGGTATGTTAGACAGGGGTCTCCATCAGAACACAACCAATAGAAAAGATAATGATGGAGAAAGAGAGAGAGAGAGAGAGAGAGAGAGAGAGAGAGAGAGAGAGATGAGAGATGACAGAGACATAAAGACATACCCAGAAAGGAAGAAAGAAAAGTAAAAGGAAACCCTGATTTGTAGCATTTGATAATTTCCATGGTGTAAACATCCCCACTGCTCTTAGATGAGGGAATAGTATTAGAATATATCACCAGTGCACCTGCTCCAGAAGACATACTGAGGCAGCTCTTCAGAATGAAGGAGATGATATAAGAGGGAAACATGGAGCACAGGTGTATGTGTGTGCTCACACACACAACTGAGTACAGGTAAAACTGGGGAGATTGGTGTGGGGCGCCTGGGGAGCTCAGTCAGTTAAGCATCCGACTTCAGCTCAGGTCATGATCTCACAGTCTGTGAGTTTGAGCCCCAGGTTGGGCTCTGTGCTGACAGCTCAGAGCCTGGAGCCTGCTTCACATTCTGTGTCTCCCTCTCTCTCTCTGTCCCTCCCCTGTTTGCACTCTCTCTGTCTCTCAAAAATAAGTAAACGTTAAAGAAAAATTCTTTAAAAACTGAGGAAGTTAGAATAAGACCAATATTGTATTCATGTCAGTATTCTGGTTTTGATATTATATTATAATTTTGTAAAATATGCCAAGAGAAGAAACTGGGAAAATTATAAAAATGAGCTCCCTGTGTTATTTCTCATAAATTCATGTGATTCTACAATTTTCTCAATTTAAAATATTGGTAGGGGGATAGAGACATCTGCCTTTTCTTATTCCTGCAATCCTGTTCCCTGATGACACCAGAAAGCTGCCATATAAATCCTACCATAATAAAAAATATCCTACTAAGATAAAAATTTATCTGTTATAACAAAAGAATTAAATAAATCTTACATTTGAAAAGAAAAAAAATGCCCAATAATCTAGGCTTCCATGATAAGAAACTAGATAAACAAGAGAAAAATAAATCCAAAGTAAACAGACCAAAGAAAATAACTCAGATTAGAGCAGCAATCAATGACATTGAAAACAGAAAAAGAGCAGAGAAAATTAATGAAATAAAAAGCTTGTTTTTTTGTAAATATCATTAAAATGGATCATAGATGTAAATATAAAACTGTGACTGTTTTAGAATAAACATAGGAGATACCCTGTGACCCTTGGGTTAGGCAAAAAATACATAAATACAACCCCAAAAGCATGAATCATGAAGGAAGAAAAAAAGAAATTGAATTTCATTAAATTGAAATTAAAGTTCACTATACATTTACCTTATGTATTTACCCGAAAGTCCCACTGTTGGGTGTTTATCATAGAGAAGTGAAAATTTGTGTTTACACACACACACACACACACACACACACACACACACACACACACTATATAGACAAAACATTCAGGGTAGTTTTGTTTAAAACAACTAAAAAGTGGAAACAACACGAATGCTGTCCATCTAGGAAATGGATAACAAACTTCAGTACCTCATACATTGGAACACTACTCAGCAATTAAAATGAACAGATTCTATTAATGCATGCAACAGCATTGTAGATGCCAAATGCTTTATGCCAAGTGAAAGAAGCCAGACTTAAAAGATTTTACTGTCTGATTCTATTTATACAACATTCTGAAAAACAGAAAGCTATAGGGACAGAGGAAGGTTGCCTGGTGATACCATTGGTGGGAATTGTCAACTGCAAAAAGGCAACAGGTGAGAATTTTGGAGAGTGCTGGGACTGAGCCTTAATCATGTTTGTGATTATACACCTCCATGAATGTGTCAAATCTCAGAGAACTTAGACTGAAAAGAAAGAATTTTACTTTGTATATAAATTTAAAACTTACTGTGTGTAAACTAAAAATAAATCTTATAATGCTACCAGTTGACAAAGGCATCACTAAGAGGCTGTATATTCCATTTCCTTGATCCAGTCTAAAGATTATATTTTAACCCCATTTTACAAACAATCTCTCTTGGAAACTCCATTTAAGAAACTCTTTCCAAGGTCAGCCTGCATATTTAAAAATAATCTCAGATACTGGAAGGAGGTCTTTCTTGCTCCCCAGAACTGACTTTTGTTTGTCACGGACATTCTCAAGTAGTCAACAGAAGCTGTAGAAACGGGCACAGACAATGGTGAATGATAGAACAGAGCACATATGGTTTTTATGTCACAAATATTACTAAAACATTTGCACAAACTGTTAAATTTGTCTTATATTTCAAATACAAGAAATTGAAGCCCATCAAGTCAAGACGATAAATCATACTTCCTTATGAGACCATTTGTCAGTATTTAGCAGACTTTATCTTGATGAAATATTAGTTATAGGAACTTATCATGGTTGCATGAATGCTCAAAGGAAACATAGATTAAAAAGTAACCACAAGTCAGTACTGATACAGGTACTATTTTAAACAAAATTTTTTAATCTTTATTTTTGAGAGAGAGAGAGAGAGAGAGAGAGAGAGAGAGAGAGAGAAGGAGTGTGAGTGGGGGAGGGGCAGAGAAAGAGGGAAACACAGAATCTGAAGCAGGCTCCAGGCTCTGAGCTGTCAGCACAGAGCCTGACGTGGGGCTCGAACTCACGAGCTGCAAGATCATGACCTGAGCTGAAGTCGGATGCTTAACCAACTGAGCAACCCAGGTGCCCCTGATAGAGGTACTATTAATCATAGGATCTTGAAATAGTTTTCCTTACTTTGGGATACTCTTTCAAATAATGGTGAAGACGTCATATTCTTTGGAAGCCAAGGAATAAAGAATATCTGTAAAATCCACAGATTTAGCGATGTTTTTCTAATGCCAAAATCATCCAGGAGTGGAGCAAAGTTGATATTAGACACAGTGAAATATATTTCTTTTAATGTGACAGATTTGTGAAGGAACTGCTTCCAAATCATCCAATGTCTGGCATATGATTTAATTGGAAGAGCCATACCTAGAGAAATACACACATCTTTTCTTTGAAATCTCAATGGGTCATTCTTAGACTTTTTTTGCTACTCTCCTATTGATACTTGTCGTATATTAAATTTTTGCCAAGTACTAATAAAATGTGTTTGTATTCCCAACCTTCTATATCTACAGAAGTCCGTACATCACAAGATGTCTTAAATACACGCGAAGTGAAGAAAAGCATCCTTTAAACACCCAAAGGGTTCAATCTGATCAAACTCATTAAAAGTACCAAGAATTTTCATTTCTGAGAAACATTGCCTACCACAAAAAGGACTTCTTCACAAGCCGAGAATAAATGAAAGAGGTACTATTCACCGCCAAACATTGCGAAACATTAATATTATAGGTGTATTCTCCTTTAGGGTTGTATTTATTTATTTATTTATTTATTTATTTATTTATTTATTATTTTTTTTTAAGTCAAATGGTTTTTATTTCTTTGTTTTCAACATATTGGTGGAGGACATAACTTATCAGTTGATAAATCATCAACTGACAGAACATAGTTTTGATGACACATCACGATGTGATGTTTTGTCGAATAACTTGGAACTCATTTAAAGAATTGAGTGACTCTGCCATAATAAAACTTCTTCCCTTGTCATCTATTTTTTACGTGAACAAAATGTCCAAAAAAGTGAAAAATCCCAATGGAATGGATGTTGAGTCACATAAGTAATATGCATCAGCGGAAACATGGCCTAATGGAGAATAAAAATTTCCAATTAATTTCCAATAAAAGTTTACCCTTTATTTAATCATTATAAAACTAGGTATATTGTGTAAAGTCATAGGGAAAATTTCATTTCAACCTATACACATACTTTTGCGGCAGAGAAACATAACAGGATGATCAATAAAACGTTTTCTGCCATAAAAATAATTACGCACAGATAAAATTCTGCGGGGTTCAAGGAGAAAAGAGAACAGCATAAACCTTTCGACCTTTAAGAGCTTATAAATGTATTTTTTAAACGAATGATGATCCGGGTCAGGTAGCTAGATTCTATTTGATGCGTTTTAAAGTGACGCAACCAGGTATATTTTTAAATGTCCATGAAATGTCAACAGGGTAAGAGTTACAATGCTTACAACTAAGTAAAGTCATGATGAGAAATTCTAGATGCTTAAAATGGTCCTGTTCAAACTTAGGTTCGAAATGATCTCAGGAGGATGCAAAGGCCGTGCTTCTCCCTCGGGGCAACGCCTGCCTAGGGCTGTGTCGGGTGCGTCCCAGTTGGGCGACTCCTTGCTCAGTCCCATGGCTGTCCCCTGTCCCCTGTTGTGAGGCCGAACCGCGCCCCGCCCCCGACCCCCACCCCCGGCCTCCCTCCCGCCCCCCTCGGTGGCCCCCTCCTTCCCTGGCTTTCACACCCTTTTCAAGAGAACGTTTTGCTCTGCGACGTCCCAGCCATCTAATTTGTCACCACTTCCCGGGCCGGCTAACAGACTGCAGGGCTAGGGTTGTATTTAGGCATATACAATAAAACATATTTATTTTCTTCACACATCAAAATTTCTGGGGAATGGGGGAACTAGTCCAGGGCTGTTAACATGATATCAGGAAGCCCTGTTTCTCTCATCTTCCTGATTTTCCATTCTTAGATATGACGTCTGCAACCTTTCAGGAAGGAAAGAAAATGGAAGCAAAAGATAGAGCCACTAGCTGAGATCTACATTTATCACCTCAGTCAACATTGAGTCATCCGCTCATACTTAGCTGGAAGGGGGCTGGAAGGTTGCGCGTTTAAAGTTCTCAAACTCTGTAGTTACATTCGTTATAGGATAGAAGACTTGCATCAGTATGTTCTGAGGCAGGCTACAACATCTCCCACGTTATAGGTGAATCTCCGTATTCGTTTTCTATTGCTATTGTAATAAATTGTCACAAATGGGTTGACTTGTAATAACGCACTTTTATTTTTTTTAATGCTTATTGATTTTTGAGAGAAAATACAAGTGGGGGAGGGGCTGAGAGAGATCAAGAAAGAGGATCCCAAGTGGTCTCTGCATGGCCAGCAGAGAGCCTGATGTGGGTCTTGGAGATCATGACCTGAGATGAAGTCAGATGCTTAACTGACTGAACCACCCGGGTGCCCCTAATAACACACACTTATTATCTTAGAGCTCCATGGATCGTAGGTGCTACATGGGTCTCAATGAGCAAAAATCAAGGTATGGGCAGGGCTGCACTTCTTTCCGGAGCTCTTGTAAGTACTCCATTTCCTTGCTCTATTAGACTATTAACAGAATTCAGTTCTCTGAGGTTTCAGGACTGAAGAACTTGTTTCCTTTCTGGCCATCGGCCAGCCAAGTAGTATGCTTAGCCTCTAGAAGTCACTAGAGAAAATAGGCCACGTAGTACTTTGTGACTGAAAGCAGTATGTTAAAATCCTTTATATATCCTGTAAAGACACATATTTTTCATATGTCATACCATCCTTTGATAAAATAAGCTTTTGTAAAATATAACTACTACATTCCTCTAGGTAACTATTCTTATTTTTCAAAATTCTTTATTTTGAGAGAGAGAGAGAGAGAGAGAACGTGTGTGTGTGTGTGTGTGTGTGTGTGTGTGTGTGCGCGCGTGCACGCACATGAGCGGAGGAGGGGAAGGGGCAGAGAGAGTGGGAGAAAGAATACCAAGCAGGCTTTGCATTGTCAGCGCAGAGCCCGATGTGGGGCTCAATCCCATGAACCATGAGACCATGATCTGAGCCGAAAACAAGAGTCAGTTGCTTAACTGACTGAGCCACCCAGGTGTCTGTCTGCTTATTTTTTAATAGTGTTTTCTTCAGAGGAACATTATGTCAAAGTTGTCACTTTGTTGAGAAAACAATGTGTAAATAGCCCTTGGGAAGAGGCAATCTTCTACAAATAGTAACACTCATCCAATACAAGTTTAGACAGGAATGTGCATGTTTCCTTTCTCATTAAATATACATATTCTTGATGATGTATATACTGACACACCTATTTTGACATAACAATGTAAATCTTTAGCAAATGGCGTGCCAAGTTATATACTGCATTCCCCATATGTTGAGGGGCCAGAAGTCAGAAAATGGCACTATCTAGAAGACTGGTATGATATAAAAATCAGAAAAAAAAGGAAGGTGCATGAGAATAATTTCTTAGTCTTTATATCAAAAAAATGTGTGGAGCCCTCACTAACAAGCATGAGTTAGTCAGAGAATTATGTGTAAGGTCAGATTATCAATTTTATAAGCTAAATATAGTTTGTGGCTCATAAATTTCAATCAGCCTCAATTATATTAGCCTTAAGGGATATCATATATAATTAAACGAATCCACATAGTAATTTCCAGAGTCTGTCTCATTGTGAATTAACAGATTGGGAAGCCAAGGGATACAAAAAGAGAAAAAACAAAGGTTTCAAGGAATTTTGTAAAAGTATTAAGGAAGTCTTAATCATACAATTCTTAATTGACACTGAGTTCATAATGATATAAATGTTATATTTCATTTGAGTGTTAATGTATATTTAGCTCTGTTCCATAATCCTTGTTTAGATGAGCAAGGAATTAAGTAACACATTTTTAAAAACTGAGCATAAACAAAGTAATAGGAAAATAATTCTAATTTGTAGATAAATAGGTTTTATTCCCTAGGTAATTCATATTGTGGAATATCCCATTCCCTCAAAAATAGCCATATATTGATTATCTCTATGTATTTGAATATAAAATACAACACAGCTAGTGATTTCCCTGAGAAAAACAGCCAACACTACCATTTTTGGTGCTTTAAACTCTTCCAAATGCTTCTCCATGCCAGGTATATATTGATCCTTATAATAATCCTGGGAGTTCATAGAAAATAGTGTGTTTTTCCCATTTTATTAATTGTGAATTGTTAAAGACAAGACAACAGGCCCAAAATAGAGTCGCTTATGTTAAGCCCCACATCACCAAATGAAAACTTAGCTCCAGTTTTGGCTTTCCCAAAAATGTAATCTAAAACCACACAATCAAGGTAATCAAGCTTGGTAATCTGCCTGATCTATCCCTCCATGCCTTATAAGGAAAGTAATTTTGCCGTAACCAATTCAATTTTTGCCTAGCATAACTTCCTTGTTCTTGCTTCTTCGTGCCTGTAAAGTCCCCTTGCCTTGTATACCTCTTTGGAGCTCCTTCCTACCTGTTGAATTGGATACTACTCAATTCATGAATTACTGACAAAAGCCAATAATAACTTTAAGATGTACTCAGTTGAATTGCTGTTCTTTAATGTAATGAAAAAGTAGCTAAATGAATTGCTCAAGATATGGGTACAGCAAAGATTAAAATTTAGTTGTCTGAACTCTTGGGATAACACTATTTCCATCATATTGTGATTCGAGCTTTGCTAAATGTCAGAAACAGAAAACACCACCACTCGTATCTTTATCATCACTATCATCACCATAATTATCACCATCAATGGGCTTTATCATAACCATATAAAAATTGGTATATAAAACATTAATGGGAAGGGATATAAACACATATACTTCATGGATAAAATACCTAAATAAATAAAGGTAGTACATTATGTTAGATTGCAGAAGATGTAAAAGGTTAATGACATAAAATATAGCCATCTAAAAAAGAGGCAAGGGGCACCTGGGTGGCTGTGTCGGTTGAGTGTCCTACTTGGCTCAGGTCATGATCTCATGGTTCATAAGTTTGAGCCCTGCATCGGACTCACTGCTATCAGTACAGAGCCTGCTTCGGATCCTCTGCCCCCCCCTACCCCTCCCCTGCTCATGCTCTCTCTCTCAAAAATAAATAAACACATTAAAACATAAAGAACGGGAGCTAATATTGTTTTATAAGTATATGTACAATTACCGCTAAAACTATTGAACATAATAATCGTCCAAGAACTACTAACAGAAGTCTCAGAGACCGATGCACGCAATAATCTCTTCATGCCAGTGACTGGCTTGAGATCTGGGATTGGGAGACAGGCATTCGTGGTTCTATTGACAGGTGATCCCTTTCCTTGATAAAACCAGTTCAAAGGTTTAAAAATTTCCAACATTTTAGAAAGGGTGGAAGGCATAAAAGAATAGGCACACTAAGGTAAATGCTACTGTAAGGACTTTGCATAAATCTGAAATAACCTGTAACACATTCCTTCACTTTCAAACTCATGGATATTTTATTTTCTTTAAAAATTTTTAACGTTTATTTATTTTTGAGAGAGAGAGGGGGAGAGAGAGAGAGCAGGGGAGAGGCAGAGAAAGAGGGAGACACAGAATCTGAAGCAGGCTCCAGGCTCTGAGCAGTCCGCACAGAGCCCGACGCGGGGCTTGAACTCACGGACTGCGAGATCATGACCTGAGCTGAAGCTGGTTGCTCAACCGAACTTATGAACTGTGAGCTCACGAACTGAGACGAAGTCAGACTCTTAACTAACTGAACCAAAGGACTAAGCCACCCAGGCACCCCACAGATACTTTACTTTTAAAATATGAATTGGCATAGCAGTAGCTGTTCAGAGTTCTATTAAAGAATAAATGAAAAAATTAAAAGCAAATTACTTTGAAAATTATTGGGTTAAACATAGAAATATGTTCAGGGGTGCCTGGGTGGCTCAGTTGGTTAAGCACCTGAATTTGGCTCAGGTCATGATCTCACGGTTCGTGGGTTCAAGCCCCGAGTTGGGCTCTGAGCTGACAGGGTGGGGGGGCCTGGAAGCTGCTTCAGATTCTGTGTCTCCCTTTCTCTCTGCCCCTCCCCCACTTACACTCTGTCTCTCTTAAAAAGTAAATATACATTAAGAAATATGTGCAATAACTTCTGGCTGGAAGTTACTAGGAAGAAAGTGAACTGAATGTAAGATTTTCTTTTGGTATTATGATCGGAGTGACTCCACGTTGCTGCATAGTAGGTTAAATAAATATGCTTTCAATGTTCGCTGATGCTCTGAAATCTCTTATTTGGCCAAAAATCTGAGGTATATCACAACCATATTAATTCACCTATTCACTTAATAGATTCACTCATTCAACATTTATTGTTTACGTGCCATTTCCAGTCTCTGACTATAGAATCAAAGAAAGTTTTCCATTATTGTTGTTTAACTTTTATTATTTTTTTTTGTGAGAGAGAGAGAGAGAGGGAGAGAGAGAGAAAGAGAGATGGTGAGCACGCACGTGGAAGAGGGGCAGAGAAAGAGAGAAACTCTTAAGCAGGATCCATTCTCAGCACGGAGCCAGACTCAGGGCTCGAGCTCATGACCATGAGATTACGACCTGAACCAAAATCAAGAGTTGGGCACTTATAACCAACTAAGCCACCCAGGCACCTCTAGAATCAAAGAATGTTAACAAATACAAGTGTGAAGATTGAAGAAATGATTTAGGTAAATAATCTCATACATTGTTTAGCGTAATCAAGTGAAAAATCTTGAAAGATGGAGTTCTATTTTATATGAATTTCATTTATGTTCTAATTTCATATGAAATCTGTGGTGCACATTACTATTTTATTCCTGGGTTGGGATTACTCGTTAGGCTTGGTGCACTGAAGACAGATTAATTTGCCTGGTATGTGTCCAAGCACAATAAATTGTAGGCTGGATACAACTTATTGCATCTCGAAGTCTATCATAAGCTGGAAGTGGTTAATTCCTTAAAGGGAGTGTGGAGATTTGAAATGTTTCCCTGATACCCGTGTGGCGAGCAGCTAAAACGTGGACAGCTAAACTCATCACGCCATTTTTTTAAGTAATAGTTTTCTCAGGGCTGCAGTCACATCCTTGTTCCTAAGACTGTATATCAGGGGATTAAACATTGGCGTCACTGTGGTATAGAAAAGAGAGAGCAGTCTGTCAGTTCCTGCAGAATGATTGGACTTGGGCCTTAAGTAGGTAATGGTAGCGGATCCAAAGAATAAAAACACGACCAGCAGGTGGGAAGAACAGGTGGAAAAAGCTTTGGCCCGTCCCCTGGCAGTTGGCAACTTGAGAATGGTGGAAATGATTTTGCTGTAAGAGACAAGTATCAACACAAAAGGAAGTGTGACAAACAACATAGCTACTACATAGACCGATATCTCATGTACAAAGAGGTCCCCACAGGCTAGCCGGAGGATGGGGGGTATGTCGCAGAAGAAGTGGTTGATTTGGTTAGAATTACAGAAATGCAGAGAGAAAATCTGACATGTTTGTCCTATCTGGACTGGGACTCCACCGATCCAGGAGCCAACAGCCAGTTGGATACACATCTTCTGGTTCATGACTAGAGGGTAGTGCAGAGGATTACAAATGGCCACGTAGCGGTCATAGGCCATTACTGTCAGGAGGAAACACTCAGTGGCTCCCAACGCGAGGAAGAAGCACATCTGGGAGGCACAGCCCAGCATAGAAATGCTTCTATCCTGAGTCCAAAGGTTCACCAGAATCCTAGGGAGAGTGACGGACACGTAACAGATTTCCAACGAGGAAAGATGCGCCAGGAAAAAATACATGGGTTTCTGTAGTGCCTTGTCAAGCCTGGTTATTGTTATTACGAGGCTATTTCCAATTAAGATAATAACGTAAATGGTGGAGAACACTCCAAATAGTAACCGTTGGAGGTTTGGAAGGTCAGAAAATCCCAAAAGCACAAATTGCTTTATGGTGGAAGTATTATCATCTGCTTTCACCTCTTCACATTTCATCTGTGGGAATGATTTAATCAGAAGTACAGGTTACTCCTATTCCTTTGGCTCTTGTTTTCTTCTGATACACAAAGAGGATGGCATGCTTCCCAAGTTTCCCAGTTACCTATTAAAACAAATCTATAACTTCCAGCGCTCTAAAAGTGTGGTGAGGTGTATTTTTCATTATTATTAAATGTATTTGTAAGTAGAAAAATGCCCCTAGTCTTTTTTTTTCTGCTATGAATTATCATATTTTTTTTTGTTTCTGAAGATATGTCATTGTAATTTTGCTCTCCATCTGAACATTCGAAATTGCAAAATCTGAATTTATCTTCAATCCTGACAATTATTTCATGCTTTCACTCTATTGTGTTTTCCTCTCAAATCTGTTTTCTGTGAATATCAATTTCAAAATTAATTTCACTTCACAAGTCAATATCTTTTAAGTCACCTGAATAGGTTTTATGAACGAATGTAGTTCATTTCTCAAAGTAGTGGGTTTTTGTGGGTTTAGCTTTGACATTCTGCATATTTCAGCTGTTTTACTATAAGACAAAATTGATGAGCTGACCGCTAAATATTATGGGGTGTTATTTAATCTTTAAAAATGCGTGTTTCGGTGTAAGATCCACGAAATAAGCAGTCATATTTTTTTTTCATATTTTGCAGTGGAGAGAAAAGGAGGTCTAAAATGGTCTATGTGTTCAGAAATACTCAGAGACATTTTTGTTCAAAAAAGCAATCCCAATTACAATGTATACCCCTCACACATTTCCCATATAAAAGAAATATTGATCAAAACTCATCTCTGAGATCTCTCTAAATTACCCATATCCTCAATAATTGCAATTATTCTGCTGATTCCATTTAATCCATCCTGTCTTTTCCTTGCACACATATGTGTCTGTGTTCATGTACATGAGTGTATTGGGGTGAATTTCTTATCTTTATTATGTACTTTTGTCATTTGTATAACTAGATTGGAAGCTTGTTTTGATATTCTATACATTTTTCTATGAAATGCATAGCATATTTTTTTCCCAAAAATGTGATTTACTAACTTCTTGAATAAATTACAAAGGAGTCGAATTGGTTGTTTCTTTGGAATAGCCCCTCTGGTGTAAGTATGGGTTCTTACCCAAAATGCAGACTTCCCCTGCCTCTCTCCCTCCTGGTATATATAGATTAAGCATGTTTTCTGTGGTGCGTGTGTGTGTGTGTGTGTGTGTGTGTGTGTGTGTGTGAATTATACTCTTTTCATTCAATCTTGTAGAAATAGCAAATTGTTTCATTGCTTTCAATGTGTCCTAGATAACTTCCATATAATGAGTTAACTAATTTGAAAGCCAATAGAGACTAACTCGTTGCAAAGAAAATACATACCTATAACCATACTCTAAGGGTATTGAATATGGACAATAGTCAAAATGTCAGTACAAAAATGTAGGCAGAAATGGGGCAGGAACAATAGTCCATGCAAAACCTGACACTACTGAGGATTTTCTGTGGCTGAGAAAAGGAAAATTAAATGATAATTTCTTTTACAATCTACAATATTCCAAACTACATATTTAAAGTGATAAAGGCGTGTAGACCTTGCCCTGCTATTATACAATTCTCCCAATGTAAATTTGATTCCAAGGAATGTAAAAAAGCTATAGGTGAGTCTGTAAGATGGTCAGAAATTAGTAGCTGTTAGGTGGCATACAAGATGACACAGCCAGGGTTTGTTTGTGTGTGTGTGTGTGTGTGTGTGTGTGTGTGTGTGTGTGTGTTTGCCTTCACTATGCCATCCTACACACCTTTAACCACAAATCATATTTTATTCACCTGTTTCAGTCAACATAAAATCCAATCCAGTATTTGAACAGTTATTTAAATTGTTTGTTGAATGAATAAGCAGGGAGGGGCAGAGAAAGAGAGAGAGGAAGACACAGAATCGGAAGCAGGCTCCAGGCTCTGAGCTGTCAGCACAAAGCCTGACATGGGGCTTGAACCCACGAATCGTGAGATCATGACCTGAGCCAAGGTTGGACACTGAACCAACTGAGCCACCCAGGTGCCCCCTAGCCAACTTTGTTTTTAATTCAGACGTTTTCTGTTTCTTTCTCTGGTCTTCCCACTAAAATAATGACTCTTTTTTTTTTTTTTTTAATAGAGAGCTCGTGATATCAATTACAACTATCATTACAATTACAACTATCATTACAATGTATGTAATGCTTATATGCAGAACAAGTTTATAAAATCAAATGGGAGGTAAGAAATAATCAGAATTTGGTGAATGCAATTCAGAAGGCTTTTTCCTTTAGAAGTCTCTAAAGATAAAAGTGAAAACATGCCGATATCTCTGTAGCATCTTCAGATTCATTTATCATGGAACCTAACTCTTAACAAGCAAAGAATACCTTTGGTATTAGTAGGATGCAAACCCATTTCCATAAGGTCCATTCACTATCTCGTTCCTTAGTTATGTATAATTAAATTTTCAGGGGATATGATTTCCAGGTTTAATGCATTCAAACTACTTAAATACATGCTTAACACACAGTAGTTTTACATGTTGGCATCCAAGATGGTAACAGTGATGATTATGTTGATGATAATAGAATGTCAATAATCTCTGGTATATTTGTCCATTATGTTACAAAGCACTTTGCATTCTCCTTTCTATTACAATAATGAAAGTCAGAAAAGCAAACAGACTATCTGAATCAATGTTTTGTAATTAAACCACAGTAGCAATAACAAAAACAGATTCCTTTTTAAATTTTCTTAAATCAGTGTTTGCTGATGCCCTGAAAATACAATTGTTAGTAAAACTGAACTTAGTATCAGACAAAAATTCATGCTTACCTGTTTGGATTGAGGTTAAATATAACGCTCACCTTTATTGACTGAAAAAGAGAGAGAATGAGAACGGTAGTTTTGGCAGGTAATTTACTTTTATTTGAAACTGAAGTCAACCACTTGGTAAAATATGTCTACTGTCACAACACCTAGTGCTCTTTAAGGAGGACTCATTCTTTGCCCTTGGGATCAGTTCCTTTCCCGTGTCACTTTCTAATTGAACTAAACCATTCTGCCTGCCACTCAAGGAATTTGGTACAATAACCAGAAGCATATCTGGCCACATTACTCCTTCTTTAAATTCTCTATGTCTCTTACTTTATTTGTCATCATTAAGAAATATAAGCATTGTACAATCAGAAATTTACATAAATTATTAAATCATTAATATTTAATAATTGTATCCAAGTATTATTTATATAAATATATAAATATTTATATTTAAACGTTTATTTATATAAATATTTAAATATTTTTATTCATTTAAATATTTATTTATATGAATATAATTTTATTTAAATATGTAATATTAAATCACTAAATTATAAATTATTAAATTACATAAAGTAAATTACATATTGCTTATAAACTAAGATGTTCTAATAAAGATGCAAGCTTAAGGGGCGCCTGGGTGGCTCACACAGTTAAGCGTCCGACTTCAGATCAGGTCATGATCTCATGGTTTGTGAGTTCAAGCCCTTAAGCTCTCAGTGTAGAGCCTGCTTGGAATTCTCTGTCTCTCTCTGCCTCTCTCTCTCTCAAAATAAATAATAAACTTAAAAAAATAAAAATAAAAATTCAGAAGTACGAAGTCAAGGGCTGTGGGGACCATTATGTCACCTGCAGCGTGAATCTCCCATCTCCATGTTCAAGTTAGCTAAGTAGGCCGCATCGCCTCCTCCCACACTGCAGAAGGTGGGCAGGGGGCTGGAGGTAAGCACTCACTCCTTTTTAGACTTGCAAACTGAAAACTCCATGCAGAATTTCCAGGCATAATCCCTTATGTCAAACTTAGTCATAAGACACCCCTTCTCCAAACTGGAAGAGAAGCTAGAAAATATTTCTCTAGGTACTGCCATGGGACGAGCTAAGACTAACTATCATTAACTCCCCTCCTTTGTCAAAACCTAAAATGCTGAGTTGCGGCATCCGGTTCTCAGCCAAGGATATCTTCATTGTGGCTCCTCTCAGTGCAGTAATTATAAAACAAGAGAAAAAGTTTTATAACACCCTCTACAAACAAACACATATAGACACACATTCACAAAATACATTGGAAGGAGTATTAGGTCCACCTGAAGGAAGCAGTAGATTCATATGTTTATGAATATTAATGAATAGAGGGATGGAAAACAGATTTTGGAAACATCAAGTCCTGTGCATTGAAAAGCTCTTATCTAGGGCTCCTGGATGGCTCGGTTTTTTTAAGTGTCTGACTGTGGCTCAGGTCATGATTTCATGGTTTGTGGGTTCGAGCCCTGTGTCGGGCTCTTTGCTAACAGCTCAAAATCTGGAACCTGCTTCAGATTCTGTGCCTCCCTCTCTCTCTCTGTCCCTCTCCCACTCATGTTCTCTCTCTCTCTCAAAAATAAAGAAACATCAAGAAAATAAAAGCTCGTATCTTCAAGGATTATATATTTATTCACCAATTTTGAGTTATATTTTTATTTCAATTCCAGCCATTAAAATATATGTGTAGCATAATCTTATTGTGGTTTTAGCTTGCATTTTAATTTTAATCTAATTTCATTTTACTTTTGAGAGAGGGAGAGAGAGAGAGGGAGAGAGAGCAGGCACCCCTAGGATGCATTTTAATAGTGGCTAAGGATGGTGGGCACCTTTTGCATGATTATTTGAGTTCTGTATATCCCTTTTAGCAAATATATATTCAGATTTTTGCACATTTGTTAATTAGGCTGTTTCTTGTCTTGCTATTGAGTTTTGGGAGGTCTTTGTATATTCTCAATCCTTTTTTTTTTTCTTTTTGGAAGTGTGATGTGCAAGTCTTTCCATCTTTGGCTTGTGTTTTAGTTCTCTGGACATGTCAATCTCAGAGAAGTCTGATTTACAAACTTTTTATTTATTTATTTATTTATTTATTTATTTTTTGGGGGGGACAGAGAGAGACAGAGCATGAACGGGGGAGGGGCAGAGAGACAGGGAGACACAGAATCCGAAACAGGCTCCAGGCTCTGAGCCATCAGCCCAGAGCCTGACGCGGGGCTCGAACTCACGGACCGCGAGATAGTGACCTGGCTGAAGCCGGACGCTTAACCGACTGCGCCACCCAGGCGCCCCAGAAGGAAGCATTTCTGACAGGTAATGGTTCCTTAGAGATCCGTTGCCTACATTTACAAAGGATTTATTAGATAGGCATAAATATTGAAAATCAATAAAGTTATTTGTATAAGTACAAACAGAGAAACAACACAAGCAACTGATCATAATGATTATCTTGATACACAATAAATACATATTTATGAATACATATGCAATTTTCATGATTACACAAACAACACAAACTTATTGCAATAAACTGTAACTGTCAGTAAAACGAAGGAGAAAATGATAGAATATTTTTCTCTGAGATATCCACAGTTGACACTGGTTATAATATTTTTATTGATCATTTGCAGAGTCTGTGTGTATGTGGCATACTAGTTATATGTGCAATGTCTGTGTTTTTATAGTACATATATTTTGTGAAACTTTATTTCCATTTCCCTAATTTTCCCATCACACTATCATCTCTAGAAAAGTGTATTAAAAATACATTCTTATGACTTTCTCCCCTCTTTTAAGTAGAAGCAAACATTTTAATAATAATATTCACTTTTGTCAAATCATAGGACTATACTATATACATATATTTAATCTGATATTAGTATATATCATGCTTACTATTGACTGGTATTACTGTACCAAAATCATTTATAAAACTATGTTTTCAGTGACAGGTGCTCTTTTTCCTTAAGAAATTATTTCTTGTAGAGTCGTTGTTAATGTTCATTGTCAACCTGGTTCTTAAAATGACTGTTACAATTCTATATAAATGAATGACATGGGTTCCAATAAGTGATATAACTGTGTTTATATTACAGTTAAGTCTATGATATCAATCTTTGTCAAGAGTTATTACTGAGAGAGGAAAATAAAACACAATAAAACTATAAAATTACCAATAGAATGATTTTTTATTTGATAACACATACATATATTATGACTTGATGCATTACACATTACAAGTAATTTTTAATTTGGAAAAAAGCTACCACTGTATAGACAAATATTACAGTTTGATATAAATATCTGTTGAAATTTCAGTACCAATATATAAGAAATGAATTCCTATAACATTTTTAATGAAGTGAATTACTTATATAGCAATCTTCTCAATGCCATGATGACATCCTTGTTCCTTAGACTGTATATCATGGGATTAAACATGGGAGTCACAATTGTGTAGAAAAGAGAAAGTACTTTGTCAATTCCTGCTGAGTGACTGTGTTTGGGTCTTAAGTAAGTGATAATGGCTGATCCAAAGAACAACACCACGACAATAAGATGAGAAGAACAGGTGGAGAAGGCTTTGGCCCGACTTGTGGCTGATGGCAATTGAAGGACTGTGGAGATGATTTTGCTATAGGAGATAAGTATCAACAGAAAGGGAATGGTGACAATCAACACAGCAGCTATGTAGATCAACATTTCACTCACAAATGTGTCCCCACAAGCAAGCTTGATGATTGGGGGGATGTCACAGAAGAAGTGGTCAATTAAATTGGAGCCACAAAAGGACAGAGAGAAAATCTGGAACGTTTGCCCTATCTGGACTGGAATTCCACTGATCCAGGAGCCAGCCACCAGCTGGATACAGATCTTATTGTTCATGACTAGAGGGTAGTGCAGAGGGTTACAGATGGCCACGTAGCGGTCATAGGCCATCACTGTCAGCAGGAAACACTCCGTGGCTCCCAACACAAGAATACAGCACATCTGTGTGGCACAGGCAACTAATGAAATTGTTCTTCTCTGGGTCCAAAGGTTCATAAGCATTCTGGGGAGAGTAACTGACACATAGCAGATTTCTAAAAAGGAAAAATTGCCAAGGAAATAGTACATAGGAGTCTGAAGTGCAGGATCCAATTTTGTTATTAGAGATATGATGCCATTACTCATCACAATAGCGATATAGATGACCGAGAACAATCCAAATAGAAGCCACCGGAGATGGGGAACATCAGCAAAGTCCAAGAGAACAAATTCTATCAGTTCAGTTAGGTTTGCTTCTGGTGGTTTTTCTTTGTGTTGCATCTGCAAAAGGGGCAAATTTAGCTTCTACTTTTAGTTTACCTTAAGAGATCAATACCTGTTTTCTAAATTGCATTAGGATATTTATATTGATTTTCTTAACCATTGTAATTGTTTCTAATTTAATAATGTTACTATTTGTGTATTTCTCACTTTCTCAGTTTAGATCCTATGGATCATCACTGTATACACTCCCTTCAAATGTCCTTGAAGATTCTTCCATACACTTTCTGAATACAGCCCAGGATAAACCAAACTATGCCCTACTCAGCGCAGACAGTGGAAAAATTGGCAATCACTGAAGACAGATCTCCAGCTTTGCCATTTGGTCCCACTTTTCATTTCATTCCTTGACAGTCCTATTGTTCTCTATGATTATTCTCCACCACCATTCAATAGTAGTCTATCAGACTTTGTCTTCCTCGTACATTTTCAACTGCCTGCTTGAACACTGTCGTTACCCTACAATACTTGTTGATCCTGATCATACATTTTCTTATTATACAGTTCACATTATTAGGCAAATTACCCCCAAAAAGGAATATTTTATCACACATAGGGGAATGCAACAAATACCTTTTGGTAAGATACTAAGTGGGGAACATTAAGAGTGGAACAAGGTGGAGAGAGCGGGGCGGGGGGGAGGGCGCGGTTATTTGGGAAAAGTTGCCTGGGAGTGTAGATAGAGATTGAGAAACAGCCAAGCGGTGAACCCCGGGAAAGTAGGGATGGCGTGAAGTGTGTTCATTACCTGTGCGTATGTGAGTGGGCAGGGGGAGAAACGATTCTGTGTGCTACTTGTATTTCCACTGTCTCTATTGTTCCTCACAAAACACTTCAAGCAACAGTTTCTAAACTCACTTCTCTTGAAGGCAAGAACATCGCGACTTACCAGCGATTGATAATTTGATCATGTGCACATAGGTTTTGTGATTACAAGTCATTGCCTATTTTTTTTACTGGGCTTACGTTTGAATCCTGACTGTGTGATTTATTATCTGTGTGACATTAAGCAACTGTTCAAAATTTTTAGGGTTTGCTTCCTTATTCATCATAATTAAATGAGATAATATTGGTAAAATTACCTAACAATTTTATTCGGATTGTTTATTAGTTATGGTTTTATAACTATAATCATGAAAATGCTATGAATATGATATTATGCTCTTAAGTCTTTAGTCCCTAAGACTGTACCACGTTGTTTAGAGAAATGGTATTCATTAGAATTATTGAGTTACTTGTGGGTGATCGCTGCTATGTTTTCATTCTTTCCTTTCATCAGGGTCAGGACTACTAAGGTAAGGTGAGTGAGACTCCTCAGGTACAAAATTTAAGAGGCATTCACTCACTCTCAGGGGTGATTCTGTGTTGCATAATCCAGAAAGTGAATGCCTCCTTCGATATTGCACCCTTGGAATTTCTTGGCTCAAGATGGGTCCGAGCCATGCCTTTCGCCTCTCCATTCCGGTGGGTCTAGACTTTGTCCACCAAACACAGCATAATATAGTGTCATGGATAAAAAAAATACAGTCCTGCCAAGATGGGCCAGATTTAAATTATGGCTCCACCACCTGCGAGCCATGTGACCTCATGAGAGATGCTTAATCTCCTTGTGCTGTGGTTCAGTCAACTCCGTGATTGGCTAAATACCGCACCAACACTTAGGATTTTTATGTTAATTAATTGATCTCGTATCTGTCAAACAACTTGAAGTTCTGGAGCTCGTAAAAGTGTCTTTAAAGGCTGCAGTTATTACTGTTACTAAACACTGAAATTATTTCTTCTATGGGATGCCTGGGTGGCTCAGTCAACTGACTCCGTCTTCGACTCAGGTCGCGATCTCACAGTTTGTGGGTTTGAGCCCCACCATAGGGCTGACAGCTCAGGGCCGGGAGCTTGCTTCAGATTCTGTGTCTCCCTCTCTCTCCGCCCCTCTCTGACTCATGCTCTGTCTCTCAAACATGAATAAACGTTAAAAAAAAGTTAAAAAAAAAGAAAATTAAAATTTATTCTTCTAAATTGTACTCTCTGTTTTATGTGTCATGTAAGAAATTCTCTACTTTCTCTATGTATCACATGACTAATGCGGAAATGGAATGAGATCTTAAAGCAATCAACAGAATTTAATAAAAATGTCACGCACTTAAGGTGTGAATTCTCCATGAATTCTCTGCCAATATTTATGTTTACATTATTATCTCTGCTCTGTGAACCTAATGTCAAGAGTGCATATCAGCATTGAACCAAAAGCATCACAATTTGGCTAAATATCTTTCATATGCATTTTCTTTCATTAATACTCTTGACTTGAGAAGTAAGGACTGTGACTATTTTCCCAGTTAGGATCAATATAAATCTTATGAAATGTTTCTATACCTATGGTGGTGCTTAGTATGTGATTCTGAAATTAAGTAAGGCAGCAAACATGTTTCAAATAAAGTTATTACTCTTAAAGGGGAGAAACAGATTAATATACAAAAGTCCAATCTTCATGTGTCACTTTTTACAAATGGCACATATTTAATATAAATTATTTCATGATTCTTTTTTTCCCCATGATTCTTATTAGAATAAAATTACTTTCAGTGCTAAGTAAAATATAATTTCTAATTGTTCAAACCCAACATTTTGGTGATGGTATCATCTATGCATAACATGAAATAGTAAGATTTGTGTATGTAGTTCTCAAGAGTGGAACAAGGTAGAAAGAGCAGAGATTTGCTCTGCTGGGTGTTCTCATAAAATTATATACTTCCTTTCTTGTAAACATTTACATTATTATTGATAAAGGGAAAATACAACTTAATGTAGTTATGTGGTTTTATTTAAATCCAAGCCTCTACTCTCTGAAAAACTCCAAATGATTAAGGAAATGTATAACAACATTCTAGGTCATTTAAATATTGGGAGCCAACCAAGTCTCAGCTATATTTGTGTATTTGATATAAATTAGCTACTTAAACCTTAAATTAATTTAAAAACAATATTGAATTTAAAACTCTTTTTCATTATTTTACTAATTCTTAATTTTATCATTTTTTCCTTAAAATAAATGTTCTTTGGATTCCCCAGTGGTTATAACATTGTTTCATAGACTGTTTTGCTTCACATTTCTGATTACAATATCAGGTTGAATATGTAAATGTGACAATTATTTGTTCAATGTGTTTGCTCAAAATGAATTTTCCTATAATATTATCTATACCTAGAAAAATGCTTCAATTATTACAGTTTTCAGTATGACAAAGTGACTGAATACCATTATTTATTATCATTTCATTGTAAATTTTATTTAATAGAATCAGAAATATAAAATAATCACTCTAATAAAATGACAAATTTGCTACTTTAATACTAATTTTATGTTTAAAAGTAGGTTCTAAAGCCTAAAATCAGTATAAATTAGTTTACATTTACCTTTCTTATTTGGAATGTTGACTTTTCTCACTGTAGAGGGTTTAATGATTCAACTCGATTGCTGTGGTTGAAAATCACTTGTTTCATCAAAGATACTCAAGCCACCTTTATAATATTCTGTGCTTTCTAAATACAAACTCTCTTTAAATAAAAGTAGTTATCTCTACCCCAGGGATCTCTTCCACCTGGAAAACTTACATTTCTAATTAGAAGCATCACTTTGGCACTCTCTGATTTGTTATATTTATTTTTTTCCACAAAGCTCTTAGTCTACCCAGAATACCTTCTTTTCAACAGCTCCTTGGAATAATGTGCATAGCACATCTGATTTCTTAGACATGAACAGGGTGCTGAGCATTACACCTGAGACCACCCAAAATCGACACATATCCAATTCTCACTTGATCTATTATAAATGCTCTGTATGGAGCCTCTGTTCCTGTTAGATTGAGATCTTGAACTGTTTATCTTGTGTTCTCCTGTAGAATAAGTTCCTTGGTCACTACTTAGAGGCTGGCCTATGTGACCATTGTATTAAGTGTTCTGATGACAAGTGTTATAATTACATACAAAACTACTATACTATTGGCTTCTTCATGGCCACCTTTGCAACCTGAGATTTAGCAGTTGAATGCATTACACATGGTTCAAAAATTAAAATTTTAGCCCAAGGTTAATCTGAACTGGGGGAACTGTTTCTTTTGCAGCATATCCCTCACTGTCTTTTCCCAATTTCATGTCACATTTTCAAAGTGTGAATATTTTCAAGCTTTACTTAGGATAAAATGAGAATCTGAAATAAGTTCAGCTGAGATAATGGGAAAGACTCTGAGCAAATGGTCTGTGAATTCTAAGCTTCACTTTTGGGAAAGGCATTCCCCCATCCCCAAAGGACTGCTTAAGAATCTTGGCTTGGGATCAATTTCTTATGTCAAAAAGAGGATATTGCTTCCTGTTATTTAGCAAATAGTGATTACTAGGGGTTGATGATTAGGAAGAAAAAATATTTCTGAGATAAGAAACTCCTACAGCAATGTGATAACAGGGAGTGATTAAGGAAGATAATTACAATATATCAGGAGCAGGTGCCCAAGGTCATGGAAGAGAATGTATAGGGGAGCCAGATGTGACAGAGCTCAGCAAGGGAGTGAAAGGTGGTCCAGGCTGGAGTTCCTGAGGATGTGCATCCAAGAAGCATCTGCTGAGGACTTCAAAGCCTCGTCATCAGTAAGGTGGACTACTAGGCATGGGTAGAGATCTGATGCCATTGAGTAGAATCTTGAGGAAAAAAAAATACTCAAATGCAAATGATAATTTGTCTTTCAGTAAAGATAGTCTACCAAATTGGCCAGATATGGACATATAAATGCTCTTGGAACAGTTGGGCAGCCATAGAGGAAAAAAAAGTTTAACTTTTGTCAAAAGCGCATTACAGCAGGAAAACTCCCAATGCTATCCCAGGTTCAAGTACTTAAGAGAGTGAAGTGAGGTGAGCATTCTGAGAAGAAGGTCTTATGTTTCAAAATAGAAAAAAATACTCTATCAAAATAAATAATTCTGCATGATAAAAGAAACAAGAGCCCAAAGTAAAGTCAGATAGAATTTATACAATGAGAAAAATAATTACACATGATGTCTCAAATGAAGTGCTCTTGTTTTGTTCTTAAATATCAATAAAAAAGTCCAAAATATAATTAGAAAACTATACTAAACAGATGAAGTAATAAAGGAAAAAAAAATGCCTTAAGCAAGGATATATTCATTTATGAAAAAAATTAATTTAAATAATGATTTAGTTTAAAAAATTAGAGACATCTCCCTATGCATTGATCTATGGAGAGGAAATCGGCACCATGGACCCAAAACATGACTGTGTTTCTTTTTTGTATCAATCAACAATATATGTACATACATGGAGTTACACAATAGCACGATATTGCAACAATTGTGTACTTGCAAAAGACTGTAAGCCACCTAAGTGTGAATAATTCTCTGAGTTATTATCCTCTGTTTAAGGAGACTTAATTTTGATATTTTCCTCTAGTTTTTCTCTCACAACTCTATGATGCATCTAAAATAGGAATTTTATAATGTATCCATTTTTTTTCCAGGGCTTGCAATAAGACTGGCCTGCCGTGAGCTATCACATCTTAAACAGGAATGGAAATTATTTATTTGATTTCAGCGTTTGAAATTATACGTGGCTTGGTTTTCTATTTATAGAAGTGTTGACTGAGGAATGAATCCCACTCAATCATGGTGAATAATTATTTTAATATACTGTTGAATTCAATTTGATATTATGTAGTTGAAAAGTTTTGCATTCCTATTAATTGGGGGTATTTGCCTATAGTTCTCCTTTTTAGTGGGGTCTCTGGCTGGTTTGGGAATCAAGGTAATGCTGGCTTTATAGAATGAGTCCAAAAGCTTTCTTCCCATTTCTATTTTTTGGAACAGCTCGAGAAGAATAGATATTAACTTTGGCTTAAATGTCTGGTAGAATTTCCCTGGGTAGCCATCTGGCCCAGGACTCTTATTTTTGGGGGGATTTTTGATAACTGATTCGATGTACTCACTGGTTATGGCTCTCTACAAATTTTCTATTTCTACCCATTTGAGTTTTGGTAGTGTGTGGGTGTCTAGGAATTTGTCCACATTTTCCAGGTTGTCCAGTTTGTTGGCATATAATTTCTCATAGTATTCTCTGATAATTGTTTGTATTTCTGTGGTGTTGGTTGTGATCTCCCCTCTTTCATTTGAGATTTTATCTATTTGGGTTTCTCTTTTCTCTTTTTAAGAAGTCTGGCTAGGGGCTTATCAATTTTGTTATTCTTAAAAAAATAAGCTGTTTGATTCATTGACCCATTCTACTGTTCTTTTGTATTCTATATTATTTACTTCTGCTCTAATGTTCACAATTTTTCTTCTGCTGTTTTTGCAGTTTCTTTGCTGGTGTGCTTCTAGTTCCTTTAGGTGTGAGGTTAGGTTTTGTATTTGGGATTTTTCTTGTTTCTTTAGATAGTCCTGGATTGCAATGTATTTTCCTCTCAGGACTGCCTTTTCTGCATCCCAAAGGCTTTGGACTGTTGTGCTTTCATTTTCATTTGCTTCTGTATATTTTAAAATTTCTTCATTAATTTCCTGGGTGACCCAATCATTCTTTAGTAGGATGGTCTTTAACCTCCATGAATTTGGAGACTTTCATAGTTTTTTCCTTGTGGTTCTTTTCAAGGTTCATAGCATTGGGATTTGAAAATATGCATGGTATGATCTCAATTCTTTTATATTTATTGAGGACTTTTTTGTGACCCGGTATGTGGTCTATCTTGGAGAATGTTCCATGTGCACTAGAGAGGAATGTGTATTCTGCTGCTTTTGGATGAAAAATTGTGAATATATCTGTCAAGTCCGTCTGGTCCAGTGTATCGTTCAAGGCCACTGTTTCTTTATGATTTTCTGCCCAGATGATCTGTTCATTGTTGTAAGTGGAGTAAGTCACTCCACTGTAAGTCGAAAAATTGTAAGTCACCTACAATTACCATGGTAATTGTATGTGTATGGTGTGATTACTTCATTTATATATTTGGGTGCTCCCTAAATATATAACATTTACAATTGTTAGCTCTACTTGATGGATAGATGCCTTAATTATGATATAATGTTCTTCTTCATCTCTTGTTACAATCTTCAGTTTAAAATCTCATTTGTCTGATATAAGTATGGCTACTCTACCTTTCTTTGATTTCAAGTAGCATGTTAGGTGTTCTCCACCCTCTCACTTTCAATTTGAAGGTGTTCTCAGGTCTGAAATGATTCTCTTGCAGACAGCATATACTTGGATCTTGGCTTTTTTTAATATTTACTTATTTTTGAGGCAGAGAGAGACATAGCACAAGCTGGGGGGCAGGCAGAGAGAGAGGGAGACACAGAATTTGAAGCAGGCTCATGGACTACAAGGTCATGACCTGAGCTGAAGTCAGATGCTCAACTGACCAAGCCACCCAGGTGCCCCGGATCTTGTTTTTTTTTTTTTTTTTTTAATCCATTCTGATACTCTATGACTTTTTACTGGCACACTTAGTCCTTTTACATTCAGAGTGATTCTTGAAAGATACAGACTTAATGTCATTGTGTTATCTGTAGGTATCGAGGTTGTGGTGATACCTCTAGGCTTTTCCAGTCTTTGCAGCATTCCACCCACAGAGCCACTTTAGGATCTACAGGGCTGGATGAGTGGTCATGAACTCCTTCAGTTTTTGTTTGTCTGGGAAAGCCTTTATCTCTCCTTCTATTCTGAATGACAGCCTTGCTGGATAAAGGATTCTTGGCTGCATATTTTTCCTATTCAGCACATAGACTATTTCCTGTCACTCCCTTCTGGCTTCCAAGTTTCAGTAGATAGTTCTGCTACTACCCTTATGTGTCTACCCTTGTAGTTTAAGGCCCTTGTTTCCCTAGATGCTTTCAGAATTCTCTCTTTATCTTTGTATTTTGCCAGTTTCACTATGAGATACTGTGGAGACCTATTCTTGTTGATTCTGAATAGAGTTCTCTGTGGCTTGGGGATTTGGATGTCTGCTTCTTCCTCAGATTAGGGAAGTTCACAGTTATAATTTGTTCAGGTAAAACTTCTGTCCTTTTCTCACTCTCTTCTATTGGAATTCCTATTATATGAATATTATGTTTTATTGAATCACTTAGTTCTTTAATTCTTCCCTCGTGTTCTAGTATTTTCTTATCTCTCTTTTTCTTGGCTTCATCATTTTCCATAATTTTATCTTCTATTTCACTTATTCTCCCCTCTGCTTCCTCCATCCTTGATGTCACTGCACCTCATTTTATTTTGCATCTCATTTACATTATTTCTTAATTACTCGTGACTATTTCTTAGTTCCTAGGCTAAAGGGCTGGTTCAATATTCATAAATCAATCAATGTGATACATCATATTAATAGAAGATAGGAAAAGAACCACATGATCCTGTCAATAGATGTAGATGAAGCATTTGGCCAAATACAGCCTCCTTTCTTAATAAAAACCATCAAGACAGTCGGGATAGAAGGAACATATCTTACCATCATAAAAATCATATATGAAAGGCCCACAGCTAATATCATCCTCAATGGGGAAAGACTGAGAGCTTTCCCTGTGATCAGGAACACAACAGGGATGTCAACTCTCACCACTGTTGTTTAACTTAGTGATGGAAGTCCTAGCCTCAGCAATCAGACAACAAAATGAAATAAAAGGCATCCAAATAGGCAAAGAAGGCAAACTTTCACTTTTTGCAGAGGACATGATACTCAACATGGAAAACCCAAAAGACTCCACCAAAAATCTGTGAGAACTGCTACATGAATTCAGCAAAGTCACAGGATATAAATTCAATGTACAGAAATCGGTTGCATTTCTATACACCAAGATGAAGCAACAGAAAAAATCAAGAAATCGATCCCATTTACAATTGCACCAATACCCATAAAATACCAGGAAATATGCATAACAAAAGATGTAAGAGATTTGTGTGCTTAAATTTATATAAAAAAACCTTATGAAAGAAATTGAAGAAGACACAAAAAAATGGAAAAACTTTCCATGCTCATGGATTGGAAAGACAAATACTTCTAAAGCGTCCATACTATTCAAAGCGATCTACACATGCAATGAAATCCCAATGAAAATTGCATCTGCATTCTTCCCAAGCTAGAACAAACAACACTACAATTTGTATGGAAACACAAAACACACTGAATATCCAAAGTAATGTTGAAAAAGAAAACCAAAGTGGGAGGCATCACAATCCCAGACTTTAGCCTCTACTACAAAGCTGTAATCATCAAGACAGTATGGTATTGGCACAAAAACAGACACACAGACCAATGGACTAAAATGGAGAACCCAGAATTAGATCCACAAATGTTATAGCCAACTAATCTTTGACAAAGCAGAAAAGAGTCTCCCATGGAAAAAAACAGTCTCTTTAGCAAATGGTGCTGGGAGAACTGGGCAGCAACATGCAGAAGAATGAAACTGGACTACTTTCTTAAACCATACACAAAATAAACTCAAAATGGTTGAAAGACCTAAATGTGAGACAGGAAACCATCAAAACCCTAGAGAAGAAAACAGGCAACAATCTCTTTGACCTTAGCTGTATCAACTTTGTACTCAACACATCTCCAAAGGCAAGGGAAATAACAGCAAAAATGAACTATTGAGGACTCATTAAGATAGAAACCTTCTGCACAACAAAGGAAACAATCAACAAAACTAAAAGCCAACTGACAAATGGGAAAAGATATTTGCAAATGACATATCGGATACAGGGTTAGTATACAAAATCTATAGAGAACTTACCAAACTCAACACATGAAAAACAAATAATCCAGTGAAGAAATCGGCAGAAGGCATGAATAGACACATTTCCAAAGAAGACATCCAGATGGCCAACAGACACATTAAAAGATGCTCAACATCACTCATCATCCAAGACATACAAATCAAAACCACATTGAGATACCACCTCACACAAGTCAGAGTGGTTAAAATTAACAACTCAGGAAACAACAGATGTTGGTGAGGATGTGGAGAAATGGGAACCCCTTGCACTGTTGGTGGCAATGCACACTGTTAGAGCCACTATGGAAAACAGTGTGGGGGTTCCTGAAAAATTAAAAATGGAACTACCCTATGACCCAGCAATAGCACTAATAGGAATTTATCCAAATGACAGAGGAATTCTGATTCATAAGGGCAAGTGTACCCCAATGTTTATGGCAGTGCTTTCAACAATAGCCACTCATGGAGAGAGCCCAAATGTTTATCAACAGATGAATGGATAAAGATGTGACTTATATATACAATGGAATACCGCCTGGCAATGAGAAAGAAGGAAATCTTGCCATTTGCAACAATGTGGATGGAACTGGAGGGTATTATGCCATGTGAAATAAGTCAGTCAAAGAAAGACAGATATCATATGCTTTCATTCATATGTGGAACTTGAGAAACTTAACAGACAATGATGGGGGAAGGAAAGGGGAAAATTAGTTTCAAACAGAGAGGGAGTCAAACCACGAGAGGCTCTTAACACAGAGAACAAACTGAGGGTTGGTGGGGGGGTGTAGGAGAGGGGAAAATGGTGATGGGCACTGAAGAGGGCACTTGTTGTCAACTGGGTATTGTATGTAAGCGATGAATCACGGGGATGTACCACCAAAACCAAGCCCACACAGTATACACTTTATGATAGCTAAATTGGCAATAAATTGCATTTAAAAATAAATAAATAAATAAATAAATAAATAAATAAATAAATAAACTTAAAAAAACATTAAAAACAATGATGGGCTTCCTAAGTACTGTCTTTTAACCTTAACTAAAATGTTGTGTAGAATATGATTACGACTGGTTTTACGCAATATCCTTCAGCAGTATTGTATATAATTGTGTTTTATTCATTTTTATCTCTTTATAGTTTACCTCTGTGTTAAGAATCAGAATCACTTCTCAATTTAATTTGATAAGAATTTGCTACTATGAATGATGCAAAGATGGGCCTCTTTTTTTTTTTTAAGTTTATTTATTTTTGAGAGAGAGAGGGTGAGAGCACACGTGGAGGAGGGGCAGAGGAAGGTGGAGACACAGACTCTGAAGCAGGCTCCAGGCTCCTTGCCAACAATACAGACGCTGTTGCTAAAGGCACTGATGCGGGGTTCAAACCCACAAACCGTGACATCATGACCTGCCCCAAAGTCAGACGTTTAACCGAATGAGCCACTCAGGCGCCCCAAAGATGAGCATTCTTGGAGATGTTCCCTGGCACACATACAGTTGGAGTTTTGCTGGTACACACCTAGGGGTACAATTCTCCAAGAAGGATTCTTTAGCTGTCTGCCAAAATAGTGTACCCATTCGCATCTGAGCGTCGGGTGACAGGTCCCATGGCTCCAGATATTTTACACATGGGACAGGATTAGTCTTTTTTTTTTGTCTTTTTGATGAGTGTATCATTGTGATATTATGATATGAATAAGAAACACATATTGATCTCTGCCTCTGACTACCGACACAGGTTTTGTTTTTGAAGATATCATCATTCAGTAATCACTGACAGGCATTTATTTTAACATTGTTCACTTTTACAATCTTAAATTTATCCATTTTTGTGTCTATTGTTGAAGGCCTTTTTAATAATTTTTTTTAAGTGTATTTACTTTGAGAGAAAGAGACAGCAGGGGAGGGTGAGAGAGAGAGAGAAACACTCCCAAGCAGGCTCCACACTATCAGCATGGAGACCAACGTGGGGCTCAAACTCAGAAACCATGAGATCCTGACCTGAGCCAAAATCTAGAATCGGAACTAACCCAGTGAGCCACCCAGGTGCCCAAGGCCTTTTAATTAGTTTTATAAGAAATTACTATAAATATTATACATCCTGAATCCTTCTATTTTTAATTTTTTAATTTTTATTTAATTTTGAGATAGAGAGAGACAGACCTTGAGCAAGGGGAGGGGTAGAGAAGGAGACATAATCCTAAGCAGGCCAAAGGCTCTGAGCTGTGAGCACAGATCCCAAACCCAGGAGCACTGAGATCATGACCTGAGCCCAAGTCAGACATTCAAACAATTGAGCCACCCAGGCACCCCTCCCGACTCCTTTTGGTTCATAAGAAAAATCTGTTCTTTCTTTCTTTTCTTTTTTGTTTCATGTTTCATTTAAATTTCAGTCAGTTAACGTACAGTGTACTATTAGTTTCAGCAATAGAATTTAGTGATGCCTCACTTACATATCAAAAATAAAAGATGATTTGGCAGATATTGAAATTTCTCTGCTGGATTCTATTTGACATCCGGTAACAATAAGAAAGGGAGTAATGCAAGAATTTTCTTTGTGTGAACTTTTATGTTTTCTGCCTACAAAGTTATTATTTTTTTGTAAGTTACATGATACATTCTCTTTGTAATAAATCCAAACTGCAAAAAAATGATTAAGACTCAGGAATCATTTGAAATCCTAGCACTGTCAGGAAGCCAATATTTTCTTCTGTTCCACAGCCTCCTGGTTACTAAGTGGGCTAATGGGCATCACAATCACTACCACTGGCACATGTAAACTGTTGTATGACATTACGAAATGCCTACCTTCTCTATTTTTCAAAAATATTTTTTTTTATACAAACATTTACTTTCTCTCTCACATGTCAGGAAAGCTTGGAATTTCTTCAGTGAAGGGGCTCTAAAACATGGTCTAGAGAGGCTGTGTTGTATTGTATGGTGTTGACGCGCTCCAGTGTCTTAATATGTTCCGACTGACAGCGCCTTCCCATTGCTTCCTGCTTTCTTTTGCACTGTGAAGAAACCTTTAAGAAACACGTTTGAAGAAACGTGTTTTCCCAAAATTCGTAAACAAACACAGGTATTAGATTATCAATTACAAATTAGATTAATATTATAAATGAGATTGTCGCAATTGAAATAATTTGCACTTCGATTTGTCAGAAGCTCTCAACTTAATCATTGGAAAGGAAGTTTCCTTGACACGATGTGAGGTTGCTATGATGATATTAATGAACATTATGGGGGGACAAAATTAGGAGACATTTTTCTCTGTTGTCTCTACATGACAAGCATATAAGCAAATTCTTTCTGCAGTTGCAAGTACTTGAATCATATTAAAATCTTCGTTAGTAGTTTTCTTAGTGCTACCGTGATGTCTTTGTTCCTCAGAGTATATATAATGGGATTCAAAGTTGGGATCAAAACGGTGAAGAAAAGAGAGATCAATTTCCCAACTCCTTCAGATTGATTTGATTTCAGTTGTGTATAATTGATAGTAGCCGTTCCATAGAATAAGACGACAACTATCAGGTGAGAAGAACAGGTGGAGAAGGCTTTAGCCCTCCCTTTGGCTGACGACAATTTCAGAATGCTGGAGATAATTTTGCCATAGGAGACAACAATCAACAGAAATGGAACCATGACAATTGCCACTGCAATTACATAGACCACAAATTCATTCACAAGTGTGTCCCCACAAGCTAGCTTGAGTACTGGGGGGATGTCACAGAAGAAATGATTAATTGTGTTAGACCCACAAAAGGGCAGAGAGAAAATCTGGCATGTTTGCCCAATTACAAATGGAAATACACTGATCCAGGATACAGTCACCAGCTGGACACAGACCTTGTGGTTCATGATTAGAAGGTACTGCAGAGGGTTACAAATGGCCATGTAGCGGTCATAGGCCATCACTGTCAGGAGAAGACACTCTGAGCTTCCAAATGTGAGGAAAAAAAACATTTGTGCAGCACAGGCAAAGAAAGAAATATTTCCTTTCTGGGTCAATAGGTCCTTGAGCATTCTGGGCATTGTGACTGTTACATAACAGATTTCTAAGAAGGAGAGATTGCCAAGAAAAAAATACATGGGGGTCTGGAGAGCAGAGTCAATTCTTGTTACCAATATTATGATGCTATTGCACATCAGGATAGTTAGGTAGATGACTAAAAATATCCCAAAAAGAGTCCAGTGGAGATTGGGAATATCAGAAAACCCCAAGAGAACAAATTCCATCAGTGTAGTAATATTTGAAATTCCTGTTTTTAATCGATTCTCCATCTGCAGACATAGTAAATGAAAGAGGGTTAGTCCATTAACATTTTCCAACCACATTCTCCTTCCTGTTAATTTCAGTAGATACATTAATGTATTTATGTAATCTCTTAAGTTATTTCTGCCATTGCTTTGCTCTGTTTCTAGGAGATGATATGTGAAATCTCAAAAATGAACATACAATCTAGTAAAATCAATTCAAGAAAGAAAATCCAAACATACATATTTTATACTTGCATGTACGAATCCTAGAGACAATGAGAAGTATGCATTGAGACTTATAGCATATTGTGCAGGAACTATATGTAGTTATTGCACCCCTCTTATGAGTGAATTATGATACAGGCTTTTTTCTATTGTTTCTGTCTGGGTTCATTTGTGTGTGTGTGTATTCCATCTTGTTTCAAATCAAATCTTTTCCTTTAAGATGTTGTCTAATTCTCATTTAGATGAGTTTTAAGTCTTCCCATTTATATTTCAATGAGAATCAATTACTTAAACCAACCCTTTGTTCCTGTGGGAATAAATATATGTATTATTATTATTCGACTTTATGTACCTCTCCCATCACTCCTGCTAAATACTGAAAGCATTAATCCTATCCCATCCATAACCTTCCCTATTAACACGTCTTATGCAATGCATGATAAATATCAATTAACCTTTAATTCAATCTAGAAAAATAAACCATTCATCACACTGCTTTCCATATAATCCTTTTTATCTATGTAAGATTTTATGATCCACTGTCATATAATTTAATATTGTTGTCTAACATCAGGCAGTTAACAATGTTTAACAATTCTACTATACTTTATAGATGCTTGGTCTCCAGATTTCCCCCCAAAATATTATGTTTTCCTACTTCATCAAATCTAATAATATAAATAGTTTTCAAAATGACATTAAATGAATCATTTCATTATAAGTATCAATATTATTGTTATTTGACATATGTCTAATTTTACTTTACTTTATCATTAAGAAAGGCAAGAACTATATGGATTATGTTCAGTAGGGCAAGGGTTCAGGGCAGGCTGCCTCAAAACATGCCACAATGGTAAAATGATGATTTTGTATTAAAGTTCCTAAAGAATGATTTGTATGGAACCACAAAAGACCTGGAATAGCCAAAGTAATGTTGAAAAAGGAAACCAAAGTGGGAGGCATCACAACCCCAGACTTTAGCCTCTACTACAAAGCTATAGTCATCAAGACAGTATGGTATTGGCACAGAAACAGATAAACAGACCAAAGGGATAGAATAGAGAACCCAGAATTAGACCCACAAATGTATGGCCAACTAATCTTTGACAAAGCAAGAAAGAGTCTCCAATGGAAAAAAGACAGTCTCTTTAGCAAATGGGAGAACTGGACAGCAACATGCAAAAGAATGAAACTGGACTACTTTCTTAAACCATACACAAAAATAAACTCAAAATGGTTGAAAGACTTAAATGTGAGACAGAAAACCATCAAAAACCTTGAGGAGAAAACAGGTAACAACTCTTTGACCTCAGCCACAGCAATTTCTTACTCGACACTTCTCCAAAGGCAAGGGAAATAAAAGCAAAAATGAACTGTTGGGACCGCATGAAAATACAAAGCTTCTGCACTGCAAAGGAAACAATCGAGAAAACTAAAGGTCAACTGATGGAATGGGAAAAGATATTTGCAAATGATATATTGGATACAGGTTAGTATCCAAAATCTATAAAGAACTTACCAAACTCAACACATGAAAAACAAATAATCCAGTGAAGAAATGGGCAGAAGGCATGAATAGACACGTTTCCAAAGAAGACATCCAGATGGCCAACAGACACATGAAAAGATGCTCAATATCACTCATCGTTAAGGAAATACAAATCAAAACCACATTGAGATGCCACCTCACACTGGTCAGAGTGGTTAAAATTAACAACTTAGGAAACAACAGATGTTGGTGAAGATGTGGAAAAACAGGAACTCTCTTGCACTATCAGTGGGAATGCAAACTGATGCAGCCACTCTGGAAAACAGTGTAGAGCTTCCTCAAAAACTAAAAATAGACCTACCCTACGACCCAGCAATAGCACTACTAGGAATTTATCCAAAGGCCACAGGAGTGTTGACACGTAGGGTCACATGTTTCTCAATGTTTACAGCAGTGCTTTCAACAATAGCCAAATTACGGAAAGAACCTAAATGTCTATCAACTGATGAATGGATAAAGATGTGGTTTATATATACAATGGAATACTAATTGGCTATGAGAAAGAATGAAATCTGGCCATTTGCAGCAAAATGCACGGAACTGGAGGGTATTATGCTAAATGAAATAAGTCAGTCAGAGAAAGATATCATATATTTTCACTCGTATGTGCAACTTGAGAAACTTAACAGAAAGACCACGGGAAAGGAAGGGAAGGGGAAAAATAGTTACAAACAGAGAGGGAAGGAGGCAAACCATAAGAGACTATTCAGTGCAGAGAAGGAACTTAAGCTTGATGGTGGTGGGGGTGGGGCGGGGGAGATGGGAAAATGGGTGAGGGGTATTGAGGAGGGCACTTGTTGGGATGAGCTTTGGGTATTGCATTTACGTGATGAATCACAGTAATCTCCCCCAAAACCAAGAGCACCCTGTGTACACTGTATGTTTGCCAACTTAACAATAAGTTATATTAAAAAAAAAAAAAAAGAACCAGCCAGTGCAAGAAGAACCCTCTGACGCTTCCTCCTTTTGTCTCCAGAAACAGGAAATAAATTACCAGTGCGAAAGTGACCCTCCCTGTACCAGAAGAAAGAGAGACATTCTTATCTTCAGAAATAGAGAATTCGGGGTGGAATAAACCTGTTTGAACAAACCTTGTACCTTTTGCTATTTTACTACCCCAGCCCAAAGTCTATTTGGAATTCCTCTGTCCAAAATGTGTAAAAGCAGGGTGCCTGTGCTGCTCAGTTGGTTAAGCAACCAGCTCTTGGTTTCAGCTCAGGTCATGATCTCATGTTTTGTTGTGAACTTCTTTCCGTGTGGAGCCTGCTTGGGATTCTCTCTCTTTCTCTCTCTCTCTCTCTGTTTGGTCCTTCTGATGCTTGTGTGTGTGTGCTCCCTCTCTCTCACTCTCTCTCTTTCAAAATATATAAAAATAAAACAATTAAAAAATATGTAAAAACAACGTGACCATGTTTTCTTTGAGTCTCAAATTTGTTTTTTTTTTTTTATCAGACCTCTGTGCACATAAAATTAAACTTTATTTTCTACCCTTAGTCTGTTTCATGTTAATTTAATGCTTAGACCAGCCAGAAGAATCTTGAAGGGTAGAGAAAAATATTTCCTCTCCAAGAGTAGTTAACGGGTTTTCAGATAAAGATCTCAGAATTCTATGCTTTTCTATTTTGTCCTTTGCATCTTGAGCCCCAAATTTATAGTATCCTTACATAAAAGAGTCTAGTAGCACAATTATAGCTTACCTTTATGGATTTGCCTGAGGCTATTTATGGGACTGTAGATGTTTTGTAAACCATAAATGTTTTAAGCTCTTCTTCTGTGCCAGTAATTGACTGTAATTCTCCAGTACTCTTGCTAGCTTCCAACATTAGCTGTTTTTAAATAGGAAGTAGTCATGCTCGTCCTGGGGGACATCTCTCATGCATCATTTTGATTTCTAAGAGACTGCTTCTGCTGTGCAGTCATTACAGTTCTTTTTTTCAAAAACTTTCTCTGTAGATAAACGTTCCCTCTCTTTAGGCCCTTCTTGGCACTTGGGGTGGGAGGGTGTCCTCTGGTGGAGAAATCACACTTAGTTGTTCCATATTACTACCAGGAAAAAAAAAGTTAAAAAAATCTTTCTATTGCATTCCCGATCCTTCATAATTAGCGTCAATTTGCTTTTCTTATTTTTATTCTCATAACTCACTCAAATCTAGATCATCCACAGCCTTAGAAAAATCTGCCCTATATTTTATCACATGAACATGGTATGCTTTGTTCTTAACCCATTAGGTGGTGAGATCCCTTTTCAGAAGTGGAGAGCTGGGTTCCTAGATTAAATTTTGTGGAAACTGAAGCATGTCAGCATGTGTCAGCATGTGTGCTGACAAGTATCTAGACGGTTTTGATCCTGTTATGGTCTCCACTCAGGCATCAAGGCAAGTATCCAGCTGATTCCAAATGTAAACCACTTCAAACAATAAGCATTTGCCACAAAATTATTTAGGAAAGAAAGGAAAAGGAAGGTTTCCTGTCGAAATCCTTTTTCCTATTTCAACTACTGCTAGGTAGGTATGGCGATAAAATTATCAGGCATAAAGTTGCCAACCCAGTATCTACTTGTACTTACAATTACATTTGCTTCTTTCTCTTTGGAGTTCTTTGACCATTTGTCAAAATAGTGCTTTTCTATTTGCCAAAATAGTATGTGTCCAAAACTGCATTTCATTTCTGTACTTTAAGGCTGCTTATCTTCACTATAGCATGCTTCTTATAAATTGGCCCTCTAATCATTATTGTAACTGATTTGGTATTGCTGAGGGACTTCCTTCATGTTTATATACAAATGGGAACTTTACTCATGATTTGCCTCAAATAAGATGTCGGTTACTTATAGGCTGGGACAAATTGAATGTCCACCCCCCGTTGGAGTAGACTGATTGAAACCCTATCCTCTCCTTATTTCAGAGAATTGAGTGCTTATTTATTTAATTAAATATCACCATCACCAAACCAAATTTAATTAATTTTTTTTTTACATTTATTTATTTTTGGAGACAGAGAGAGAGAGAGAGAGAGAGAGAGGGACAGAGACTGAGCACAAGTGGGGTAGGGGCAGAGAGAGACGGCTACACAGAATTCGAAGCAGGCTTCAGGCTCTGAGCTGTCAGTACAGAGCCCAACTCAAGGCTCGAACCCACAAACTGTGAGATCATGACCTGAGCTGAAGTCTGACAATTAACTGACTGAGCCACCAGGTGCCCCCTCCCCCCAACCAAATTTAATTTTAAAATGAAACAATGCCCTAGATATATAAGTGGCTTAACAAAATAAAGAAGCATCTTCAACTCTTACTACAGTACAATTTTGTGGTCAGGAATTAAGGAACTCTGGTTCCTCAGGGCACCTGGGTGGCTCAGTTGGTTTACCATCTAACTCTTGATTTCAGCTCAGGTCATGATCTCACAGTTCCTGAGACTGAGCCCCACATTGGGCTCTGCACTGACAGCATGGAGCCTTCTTGGGATTTCTTTTCTCCCCTTCTCTCTTCCCCTCCCCTGCTCATGCTCTCTCTCTCTTTCTCTGAAAATAAACTTAAAGAAAAAGAAGAAACTGGTTCCTTTCATCTAAGAATTCCATTTTCCCCTAGTTTGTTCATCTTTCTAGTTCCCTATCAGACCTTCAGTATTCAGACAGCTGAGAATGAGAGATAGAAAATAAGGGCAAAAAATCAATCTTAAGAGCCTCAACACAGAATAGGCACATCACTTCTATCCTTGTGCTATTGTAGAAACTAATCACATGGTTTAATGTAGATATGGGAGTGCTAGGGAATTTTGTTTACTGTATGTCTAAGAAATGGAAATATATTCAGAGAACAACTAGCCAGACTCTGCCACAGAACTCATTTTCAGTCACTAGAGTGTTTTATAGCATGCTATAACATGTAAATCTTTATCTTCTTTTTGATTTCAGAGGGAGAGAGAGAGAGAGAGAGAGAGAGAGAGAGAGAGAATCTTAAACAGGTCACATGCCCATGTGGAGCCCAACTTGGGGCTTGATCTCATGACCCTGATGTCATGATCTGAGTCAAAATCAAGAGCCTGATACTAAAGGACTGAACCACCCAAATGCTCCAACATGTAAACCTTTTAGACTGGAGATGTAGCATGACATTTACATAACAGTAATTATTTGTGGTACATGTCTATATTTTAGCTTTTTAAAAAAGATACATTTATGTCTCGTGGAATATATTATTTTATTATTTTTTGTTTGTTTGTTTTAAAATTTTATTTATTTATTCAGAGAGGTGGGGAGGGGCAGAGAGAGTGGGAGAGGATCTGAAGTAAACTCTGTGCTCAATATCGCAAACCCTGAGATCATGACCTGAGCTGAAATCAAGAGTTTGATGCTCAACTGATTGAGCCACCCAGGTACTCCACTCTCTTGTTTTGAATACAGTCACTCAGGATATAATCCTGATACCAGAAAGTCCAGCATAAAATGGCAGGTTAATGAATAAGTAAAAATAATCAATTCATATTCAAGCAGGAAAGTAAACTGCAAAACAACCTCAGATTAGACAATAGCAGAATTAAGTGGAAAAAGAGATGAGTTCAAATCAGTGGCTAATGCAGTAAACTTTCAGGTAGCCAGTTTCTCAAGACCATCATGATATCCTTATTCTTCAGATTGTATATCATGGGGTTAAACATCAGAATGACACTGGTAAAGGAAGAGAAATAAATTTGTTCTGAAAAGTATGTTTGGATTTGGGTGAAAAAATATGTAATGATTTTGGATCTGCAGAATCAAGCTTCAACTATGATGTGAGATGAGCAGGTGGATACAGCTTTGGCTGGTCCTGTTGCCAATGGCAACTTCAAGATGGCAGAGACAATTTTACTGTAGGATCCAAGTATCATAACTAGAGGACAATGCAGAACATGACAAATGGCCATGTGGTGATCATAGGCCATCACTGTCAGGAGAAAATCGTCTCTGTTTGCAAGCATAAAAAGAAAGAAATATTTTTGTAGCACAGGTAGAAGAATAAATGTTTCTTTTCTGAGTCCAAAAGTTTAGGAGTATGCTAGAAAGAATACAAATACATAACAGATTTTCAGGAAGGAAAAATTACTAAGGAAAAAACACATGGGTGTCTGAAGAGCCTGTTCAACTCTAGTTATGAGAGCAATGATGACATTTCCAATAAAGACTATCACAGACAAGAGAAATATCACAAAAAAAAAAAACCATTCAGATATTGGAAATATGAGAAAATTCTGAAACTTTCAATTTCATCATTGAAGTGAAATTTGCTTCTGGTTGAGTACGTGTGTGTGTTCCATTGCTTCGAAATTTATTCCTGTTTAATTGATCTATCAAAATCAAAATCATTATTACCAGATCTTTCAAGATCTTTCATTTACCATAACCCACCATACAACAGATACATGATTCATGTTTTCCAAACCATTGGTTGGTTAATTAAAGATGTCTTTATGAAATAAATTGTATAGATGATATGCTCTCTGGAACTCTCTGTCTACCTCATATAACTCAAAGTGTCTTGCTACCTGTGATTTGTGATTTGTTGTTCTCATTTAAAAATTCTTATTTTAATAATATATCTGGAATGAAGTTTATGGAAATTTCATAGCCTAAATTATTGTAATATAACTATTAGACACTGACCCAAAATAGCAGATGGTGAGGTGCTAGCTTAAAGTTGTTAGTTCTCTGGGGTGCCTGGGTGGCTCAGCTGGATGAGTGTCTGACTTCTGCTCAGGTCATGATCTCACGGTTCGTAAGTTCCAGCCCTGCATCAGGGTCTCTGCTGTTAGCACAGAGCACACTTGGGATCCTCTGTCCCTTTCTCTGACCTGCCCCAGTTCACACTACTCTCTCTCTCAAAAATAAATAAATAATAAAAATTAAAAAAAAAGTTTTAGTTCTCCTTTTAAGATGTAAAGAACCATCTTATGAGGAGAAAAAAATTTTTTTAATAACTAAATGTGGGAAGTCTCATGTTTGAAGATTATTATTTTAATTTGACCGTTCTTAATGAGAAAATCAGTTCTAAGAAATTGTATGCTTTACGGACAAATTATAAATTTAATCTCCCTTAACAGAGCATACATCTTTTTCTACAGTGAGTCATAGAAGCATATATATTAAGATAAACCAGTACTTTGCTTATTAAAAAGGGTTTATTTTCAATATACTTCAGTTATTTATGTCATGGATTATTATCATAAACATGCTGTACTTATGTAGTGTTCTGTGATCTCCAAAGTATTTTACTACCAATTTTGCTTCAATTTTCTCTATCATGATGAAAGTGACAAATACAAATTCTAGGCTTTGACAGGAGTGCAAATTTTGTGCTAAAAAATTCTTCAGTACATGTTGACTATTGCTCAAATCTTGGTTCTCCGAATTTTACAGTGTTCTAAAATAAGTGAAGAATTTTAACACAAAATCATATTAACATAAAATAATTCATGCGTTCTCTTCTGGGTTCTGTTATAGCTGTTTTTCCTCCCTCAGTAGAACAGTGTAAGTACAAGTGCTTATGTACAATAAATATGCATATATTTCTATATACAATGATTATATAATCATATGTGCAAGAAACTTTTGTTTTAATAAGAGATTGAGGGGCTGGGTAGCTCAGTTCAATTAAACATCCGACTTCGGCTCGAGTCATGATCTCATGTTGGTGGGTTCGAGCCCCACGTTGGGCTCTGTGCTGACAGCTTAGAACCTGTAACCTGTTTCCAATTCTGTGTCTCCCTCTCTCTCTGCCCCTCCCCCACTCATGTTCTGTCTCTGTTTCTCTCTCTGAGAATAAGTAAACATTGAGAAAAGAAAATAAGTTGATATTTTTTCATAATGGAAAGTCATATTTATTTCAAAATATATGCTTTAAAAATAGCAAGCTCCCTTCAAATGAAAATATCCCCCCGATTCTACTGGTTTTATTTCTTTTCCATGTATCACCTCAACTTTATGCTTCTGTTTGCCACTCATTCTTATGTGTTTTTCCAGACATTCTGGAACATCTTTGAGGGCAATCACCCTATGGAATTCAAGTCCCCTGGTCATCCACCTCACCCCCCTCCCACATCAGATCTGGACAGGAAGCAAGAATGCTCTTGAGAAAGCAGCAATAGTTGTCTACCAATATTACTGGAGAAAATCCAAACAGAAAATAGTGCACGTGGGACCCTTTCCTATGTCCACTTTCCTTAAGATTTCTCTCCTATCTTCCACCTGGGACTTTAAATGTAGCAACCCTAGACTTCTATCATCATTACACGTGCAGACTTTCTTTATTGTGATCTGCTTATTTTCCTTTTTTTTTTTTTTTAATTTTTAACACTAACACAATCCTGAAAGGAATATTAATTTTTTTAATTGCCATCAGACCAAATGGGATCGATTGCAAGTAATACCTCAAATCTATGTTCAAAATAAATATTTTACAAGGAAAATATATCAGACTGGAATTAGAAAACCCTACAGTGCCTGCTATTGTTTCCAGTCTACTTCCCTAATCCCTGTGAAAATTGTTTGGTAGCTATAACTGAGATGTGCAAACTTACCCCTGTATCACACTCTGATTTGCAATGAAATGTTTGGTTCACTGATCCTTTTCTTTCTTTCTTTCTTTTTTTCCCCCATTGCTCACTCTCTCTCTAACTCCCCAGGCTTGCCTCAGTTTCTAAGACTTTAATATGTTTTTTTAACGTTTATTTGTTATTGAGGGACAGGGATAGAGTGTGAGCAGGGAGGGGCAGAGAGAGAGGGAGACACAGAATCCAAAGCAGGCTCCAGGCTCCAGGCTCCGATCTGTCAGCACAGAGCCCGACGCGGGGCTCAAACTCACAAACCCTGAGATCATGACCTGAGCCGAAGACGGTCGCTTAACGGACTGAGCCACTCAGGCACCCCTAGTTTCTAAGATTTGAAATGAAAGCAAGATATAGTTTCAACTGACTTTCAATATTTTTCAATAAAATCTTTTGCCTATTTCTTTGTGTTATTATTGCAAGAAACTAATCATTAAGACCCTAAAATAACTGTAAAAGCATTTTGCAGATATAATTAGGGGTTGAATATTACTTGACCTTAAATTAGGGAGGTTGCTCAGCTGGGCCTGACCTAATGACATAAATCATGTACATATACATGTATGTAGAGCAGCCAGAGACAGAAAAAAATATCAGAGATTCGAGGTGAGTGAAGTGGAAGAAGGCAGAGAGTGTGGACTGCCTTTGGCTTCTGGAAACTGACAGTTGTTCCTAGCTGACACGCAGTAAGGAAAGATGGACCTGACACTCACAATGTCCAAAAGCTGGATTTTTCCAGTAACCTAATAGAGTTTAGAATCAAATATTTTTCTCTGGGGGCTCCAGACAAGAATGTCACCCAGGTAGTACCTGAATTTCAGCCTCTGAGACTCTCAGCAGAGAAAACAAGCCATACCATGCTGGGCTTCTGACCTAGAGAAACTGGGAGATAGGGGCGCCTGTGTGGCTTAGTCGGTTAAGCTTCTGACTCTTGATTTCAGCTCAGGTCATGATCTCAGGGTTTGTGAGTTTGAGCCCCACGATGGGCTCCATGCTGACAGTGTGGAGCCCACTTGGTATTTTCTGTCTCTCCCTCTCTCTCTTCCCCTCCTCAACTCTCTCTCTCTCTGTCTCTCAAAAATAAATAAATAAACAAAAAAATAGAGACTGTGAAATAATAAACTTGTGTTACGTTGCCTTAAATAAAATCCTTGTGGAAGCACATTCTGTGGTGTCTGATCAATTTTTCCAAAATGAAACTGGAGAAAACAATGCAAATGTGTTTATTTTCTTTTAGGGTTAATAATAACATTTTTAATAGGTAGAACATATTTGATTAATGGTTTGGCTTATTCAGACATATATATTTTCATAATTGGATCACTATGGTGAAATTTCGAATATTAACCTATTTATTTTAGTACAGTTAACTTTGGATTTATCTTCATTTATTTCATGTAAGCCTTACTTAATGGGATTTAATTTCCAACATTTTCTGTGTTTTTAAATTTCTGTGTTTTTAAAGTATTTAAATTTTTGCTTTTTTATTCTGTTATTTTTTAATTTGTAGATTAATATTGTCAGCAAGTAAGTAAAAGCACCTTTATACATATTTTTTGGAATTGAAAGAGAGATATGCCCAATTTATAAATTTACCATTTACATAAATCTGATAATCATGCACATTCTTTTTTTAATTTAATTTGTAAAAATCCCAAAAAAAATCCTATTCATCAATATTTGTATATTTTTTATATTCTATATTATCCTTCTGATTTGTCAAATCCTAGAATCCATTCATTAATTCTACACTCATTGACATTTTTCTCTTTCCTTCCTTTTTGCTTTTGAAGATTATCATCATTCAATAATCATTGACAGGCATTCATTTTAACTATGTCCACTTTTATAATCTTAAATTTATCCATTTTTGTGTCTATTGTTGAAGTCCTTTTAGTTATTTTTAATAAGTTTTTTTTTAAGTGTATTTATTTACTTTGAGAAAAAGAGACAGCAGGGGAGGGTGAGAGAGAGAGAGAGAGAGAGACACTCCCAAGCAGGCTCCACACTATCAGCATGGAGACCAACATGGGACTCAAACTCAGAAACCATGAGATCCTGACCTGAGCCAAAATCTAGAATCGGAAATAACCCAGTGATCCACCCAGGTGTCCCACGGCCTTTTAGTTAGTTTTATAAAGAAATTACTCTAAATATTATATATCCTGAATCCTTTTATTTTTATTCTTTTTAATGTTTATTTAATTTTGAGGTAGAGAGAGACAGACCATGAGCAGGGGGAGGGGTAGAGAGAGATGAAGACACAATCCTAAGCAGGCCAAAGGATCTGAGCTGTGAGCACAGACCCCAAACCCAGGAGCACTGAGATCATGACCTGAGCCCAAGTCAGACCTTCAAACAATTGAGCCACCCAAGCGCCCCTCCCGATTCCTTTTAGTTCATAACAAAAATCTATTTTCTTTCTTTCTTTCTTTCTTTCTTTCTTTCTTTCTTTCTTTCTTTCTCTTTCTTTCTTTCTTTTCTTTTTTGTTTCATGTTTCATTTAAATTCCAGTTAGTTAACGTACAGTGTACTATTAGTTTCAGCAATAGAATTTAGTGATGCATCACGTACATATCAAAAATAAAAGATGATTTGGCAGATACTGAAATTTCTCTGCTGACTGATACATATTCTATTTGACATCCGGTAACAATAAGAAAGGGAGTGATTCAAGAATGTTCTTTACTGGGAACATTTATGTTTTCTGCCTAAGAAGTTATTATTTCTTGTAATTTACATGATACATTCTTTTTGTAATAAATCCAAACTACAAAAAAATAATTAAAAATCTGAAATCATTTGAAATCCTAACACCGTCAGGAAGCCAATATTTCTTTTCTAAGCCTAGCTACATTTTATACATAGATTTACTTTCTCTCTCACATGTCTGGAAAGCTTGGAATTTCTTCAATGAAGGGGCTCTAAAACATCGTCTTGAGTGGCTGTGCTGCATTATATGGTGTTGATGCGCTCCATTGTCTTAATATGTTCCAACTGACAGCGCCTTCCCTTTGCTTCCTGCTTTCTTTTGCACTGTGAAAAGAACACTCTTGCTCAAACATAGTTAATAAAAATTCTTAAACAAACACAGGTAATAATCATTCTTGGACAAATATTTCTACGAGATGAGTTTTCATTGATACAGTTTTTAAAATAAAAGGGAAAGCATTATGAATTTTGTATCAAAAGAAAAAAATGCCAAATTACTGCCTGAGAAGGACAATTTCTTTCAGAGGATTCAAATAGAAGCACTCAATGAAAAGACTATTTACGTGGTGCATTATCCTCCTCGATCAGCTGTGACAAAATAGCACAAGTGGCTTAAAACAACAGAAACGGAATCTCTCGCAGCTCTAGAATCCAGAGTCTAAAGTCACAATGTTGTCAGCCTTCTCTTCACTCCGGCCTCTGAGAATCATTCTTTGCTTCTTCCAGTGTTGAATGGCTCTTGACCTTTCTTTGTTCTTGGTTGTATCATTCCCGTCTCTGTCTCCACCTTTTTTTTTTTTTTAACGTTTATTTATTTTTGAGACAGAGAGAGAGCATGAATGGGAGAGGGTCAGAGAGAGAGGGAGACACAGAATCTGAAACAGGCTCCAGGCTCTGAGCTGTCAGCACAGAGCCCGATGCGGGGCTCGAACTCACAGACAGTGAGATCATGACCTGAGCTGAAGTTGGAAGCTCAACTGACTGAGCCACCCAGGCGGCCCTCTGTCTCCACCTTTAAAAGATGTTATTATCAGTGTCTTTATCTATTTTTTAAACGTCCTCTTAGCATTCTGTCTCATAAGGACACTGCTCAGAGGATATAGTGCCCACATTACACCAGGAGGATCTCATTTCCTTAATTTAATTACATCTACAAAGTCTTTTTTTTTTTCCAAAGAAGACACATTTGCAGATTCTAAACAGCCATATGTTTTAGATGCACCCACATTCAACCTGCTACACATTAATGTTGATAGTTTACAGTGAAAATTCCAGACAGATGTAATACTGAATGGATATTAACAGAGCAAAACCTGAAGCTACCAGGGGAGGGAATGATGTCACCAGAAAACAGTGTGTACTGGAATGGTAAAGGGGAGATTCTCAGGACTTGTAGTCTTAAAGCAGCATGACCAGTGACAAATGATAGAAAGAAACAGTAATGCAAAGAAAACATGAAGGTACTCCTGCTTCCTCCACCTTGCCTACTGTTGGTGTTTGTCATTGGCTAAATTCAAACATAGGTACAAAGAAGGGCAGTAAATATATCTGGAGAAATGGGAAGGTTAAAAAACTGATCACAACACATGGCTCTAATTCCTGTTTATAAAATACACCGAGTTGAACTATCATCGTATTGCTCAGGCAATCTCTTAATTCACTAGTTCACAGTAGAGGAAAGATGAATCTTCAGATTGGATTGCTGCAGTTGGAATAATTTTTGTACTTTTTACAAAAGTCCTTAAGTTAATCCTATGAAACTAAGATTCCTTAACATAGTGTGAGGTTGCATTGATGTTATTAATGAACGTTATTGAAGAATAAAACTAGAAGACATGTTTCTGTTGTCTGCATGACAAGCATATAAGCAAGTTCTTTCCACAATTTCAAGTGTTTGAGTCATATTAAAATCTTCGTTAGTAATTTTCTCAGTGCCACCATGATGTCTTTGTTCCTCAGAGTATATATAATGGGATTCAAAGTTGGGATCAAAACGGTGTAGAAAAGAGAGATCAATTTCCCAACTCCTTCAGATTGATTTGGTTTGGGTTGTAAATACGTGATGGTAGCCGTTCCATAGAATAAGACGACAACTATCAGGTGAGAAGAACAGGTGGAGAAGGCTTTAGCCCTCCCTTTGGCTGACGACAATTTCAGAATGCTGGAGATAATTTTGCCATAGGAGACAACAATCAACAGAAATGGAACCATGACAAATATCACTGCAACTACATAGACTGCTATCTCATTCACAAATGTGTCCCCACAAGCTAGCTTGAGTACTGGGGGGAGGTCACAGAAGAAATGATTAATTGTGTTAGGCCCACAAAAGGGCAGAGAGAAAATCTGGCATGTTTGCCCAATTACAACTGGGACTCCACTGATCCAGGAGACAGTCACCAGTTGGACACAGACCTTATGGTTCATGATTAGAGGATAGTGCAGAGGGTTACAAATGGCCACGTAGCGGTCATAGGCCATCACTGTCAGGAGAAGACACTCTGAGCCTCCAAACATAAGGACAAAACACATTTGTGCAGCACAGGCAAAGAAAGAAATACTTCCTTTCTGAGTCAGTAAGTCCATGAGCATTCTGGGGATAGTGACTGTTACGTAACAGATTTCTAAGAAGGAGAGATTGCCAAGAAAAAAATACATGGGGGTCTGGAGAGCAGAGTCAATTCTTGTTACCAATATTATGATGCTATTGCACATCAGGATAGTTAGGTAGATGACTAAAAATATCCCAAAAAGAGTCCAGTGGAGATTGGGAATATCAGAAAACCCCAAGAGAACAAATTCCATCAGTGTAGTAACATTTGAAATTCCTGTTTTTAATCGATTCTCCATCTGCAGACATAGTAAATGAAAGAGGGTCAGTCCATTAACATTTTCCAACCACATTTTCCTTCCTGTTAACTGCAGTAGATGCATTAATGTATTTATGCATTCTCTTAAATTATTTCTTGACTCTGTTTCCAGAAAATGAGATGTGAAATCTCAAAAATGAATTGATGTGCACTTAAAATCAATTCAAGAAGGAAAATCCTAATGTATATGTTTTATACTTGCACGTAATAATAGAGATAATGAGAAATATGCATTGATTCTTTAGTATATCATGCAGAAATAATATGTATTATTGCACCCCTATTATGAGTAGAATTATCAGACAGGCTTTTTCTATTGTTTTTGACTGGATTCATTTTTTTTTCCCCTGTGTTGGTTGGGTTGTACCATCTTCTTTCATTTCAAGCCTTTCCCCTTAAAAGGTTGTTTAATTCTTATTCAAAATGAGTATTAAGTCTTCCCATTTTTATTCTAATGAGAATCAATTAGTTAAACCAATCCTTTGTTCCTGTGGGAACAAATATATGTGAGGTTATTGTTCTACTTTATGTACCTTTCCCATTAAATACTGCTAAATACTGAAAGCATTAATCCCATCTCATCCATAACTTTCCCTATTAAGACATCCTATGCAATGCATGATAAGTATCACTTAACCTTTAATTCAATCAAGAAAAGTAACCCCCATTCCTCACAGTATTTTCCATATATTCCTTTTTATCTAAGTAAGAGTCTATGATCCACTGTCATTAATTTCATTGCAGTCAATTGCAATTCCCTTTCTTTATATTATTTTCTTAATTTTACATATTAAAGTGCAACCTTGGTTAAACCTAATTATTTTTTATTCAGGGCATGCAAATGGCTAGAGTACAATAATGGGACACACACACACACACACACACACACACACACACCACATATGCATACACAGCCTTACTTCACTTAATATGTCATCTAACATCAGGCAGTCAACATTGCTTAACAATTGTGTTACATTTTATTGATACTTGTTCTTCAACTTTTGAAAACAAATATGATGTGTTTTCCTACTTCATCAAATCTACTACTCCCATCTCCATCTTATATCCTTGTCGGCTGATGTTTTGCCTTAATAGTTTGGCTGAAATCCCCTATTTTTGTCTCTAGACATCAGGAAATACATTTCTGATGTGAAAGCTACCCTCCTTGCACAAAAAGTTAGAGAGACATTCCTGTCTTCAGAAATAGGAAATTCAGGGCTCAGTGAATCTGTTTGAACAAACCTTGTTACACTTGGCAATTCACTACCCCAGCCCAAATACTGTTTGGGATTCCTTTGTCTAAAATGTAAAAAAATGGGGCAACTGAGTGGCTCAGTTTCTTAAGTGACTGACTCTTGATTATAGCTCCAATCATGATCTCATACTTTGTGGGATCTAGACCGGTATCCAGCCCCACATTGACAGCATGGAGCCTGCTTTGGATTCTCTCTCTCCCTCTCTTTCTCTCTCTCCCTCCCCAACTTGTGTGCAATCTCTCTCTTAAAATAAATAAAAGTAAAACATTTTTAAAAATGTATAAAAGTAACGTGACTATGTTTTTTTGGGGGGGTCTTAATTTTTTTTATCGGGCCTCTGTGCACACATAATTAAACTTCATTTTCTTCTCTCAATCTGTGTTGTGTTAATTTAATGCTTAGACCAGCCAGGAGAATCTTGAAGGGTATGGAAGATATTTCCTCTCCAAGAGCAGTTAGCTGATTTTCAGATAAAAATCTCAGAATTTTATGCTTTTCTATTTTTGTTCTTTGTATCTTGAGCCTCAACTTTAGAAGGATCCTTCATGGGGCACCTGGGTGGCTCAGTTGGTTAAGCCTCCCACTTCCGTTCAGGTCATGATCTCGTGGTTTGTGAGTTCGAGCCCCACATTGGCTCTGTGCTGACAGCTCAGAGCCTGGAGCCTGCTTCACATTCTGTGTCTTCCTCTCTCTCAGCCCCTCCCCTGCTCACACTCTGTCTCTCAATAATAAATAAATGTCAAAAAAAACACAGAAGTATCCTTAAATAAAAGAGTCTAGTAGCACAATTATAGCTTACCTTCATGGATTTTCATGAGGCTATTTATGTGACTCTAGGTGTTTTGTAAACTGCAAATGTTTTCAGCTCTTCTTTTGTGCCAGTAAGTGGCTGTAATTCTCCAGTACTCTTGCTACCTTCCAACATTAGGTGCTTTTAAATAGGAAGCAGTCGTGCTCGTCCTGGGGGACATCTCTCGTGTATCATTTTGATTTCTAGGAGACTGCTTCTGCTTTGCGGTCATTATAGTTCTTTTTTTTTTTTTTTAACTTTCTCTGTAGATAACCCTTTCTTCTCTTTTCTTCTCTGTAGATAACCCTTCTTGGCACAAAGCTCCCTCGCTAAGGGGGAGTCCCCTGGTGGAAAAACTCCACTTACTTGTTTAGTATTACTTTCTGGAAAAAAAAAAGTTAAAAAAATCTTTCTATCTATTGCATTTCGGATCCTTCATAATTGGTGTGGGTTTGCTTTTCTTACCTTTATTCCCATAACTAACTCAAATCTGGATCATCCACAGCCTTAGAAAAATCTGTCATATATTTTATCACATGACCATGGTATGCTTGGTTCTTAAATACATTAGGTGGTGCGATCCCTTTTCAGGAGTGAAGAGCTCGGTTCCTGGATTAAGTTTTGTGGAAACTGAAGCGTGTCCTGTCTGGTGACAAAAATCTAGATGGTTCTATTCATATTATGGTGTCCACTCAGACATCAGGGAAAGTATCTGGCTACTTCCAAATGGGATCCACCTCAAAAATAATCATTTTCAACTAAATTATTTAGGAAAGAAAGAGAACAAAAATCAAAATTTCCTGTCAAAATCGTTTTCTTATTTCACCTACTTTTAGGTAGGCATTACAATACAATTATCATGCATAAAGTTGCAAATCCAATATCTACTTGTACTTGCAATTACGTTTGTTTCTTCCTTTTCGGAGCTTTTTGACTATGTGTCAAAATAGTGCTTTTCTATTTGTCAAAATAGTACGTTTCCAAAACTGCATTTCATTTCTGTATTGTAAGCCTGCTTATCTTCACTATGGCATGCTTCTTATACAGTAGCCCTCTGTACCTATTATTGTAACTGATTTGGTATAGCTGAGGGACTTCATGTTTATATACAAATAGGACGTCCATTCATGATTTGCCTCAAATAAGATGTCAGTTACTTATAGGCTGGGACGAATTGAATCTGTGTTTCCTATTGGAGTAGACCAATTTAATCCCTATCCTGTCTTATTCTTAAGACAGAGAATTGAGGGCTTTTTTATTCAACTAAATATCATCATCACACACACAAAAAAATTTAATTTAAAACTGAAACAATGCCTTAGATATGTCTGTGGCTTAACAAAATAAAGAAGCATCTTCCACTCTTACCACAGTACAATTTTGTGGTCAGGAATTAAGGAACTCTGGTTCCTCAAGGCACCTGGGTGGCTCAGTTGGTTAATCATGTGATTCTTGATTTCAGCTCATGTCATGATCTCATGGTTCCTGAGGTTGAGCCCCACATTGGGCTCTGTACTGACAGCATGGAGTCTGCTTGAGATTTTCTCTCTCCCTCTCTCTCTGCCCCTCCCCTGTTCATGCACTTGCTCATTCTCTCTCTCTCTCTCTCCCTCAAAATAAATACACTTAAAATAAAAAGAAGCTGGTTCCTTTTATCTAAGAATCCCATTTTCCCCTAATTTGTTTATCTTTGGAGTTCCCTATTGGATCTTCAGTATTCACACAGCTGAGAATTAAAGATATACAGAAAATAAGGAAACAAATAAACTCTTAAGAGTCTCAACACAGAATAATCGCATCACCTCTCTCCTTGTACTATTGTAGAAACTAATCACATGGTCTAATGTAGATATGAGAGGGCTAGGGAATACTGTTTATCATATATCAAAGAAATGGGAATATATTTGGAAAGCAATAAGCCAGGCTCTGCCACAGTGTTCACACTAACAATGTGCTGTATCATGCTATAACTTGTAAACCTTTAATATATTTTTTTTTTATTTTAGGGAGAGAGAGAGAGTGCACACATGCAAGTCAGGGGGAAGAGGCAGAAGGAGAGGGACAGAATTTTAAACAGGTTCCACACTCAGTGTGGAGCCCAAAGTGTGGCTTGATCTCACAACCCTGAGATCATGACATGAGCTAAAAATCAAGAGTCTGATGCTTAACCAACTGAACCACCCAGATACCTCCATATGTAAGCTTTTAGACTGAAGTTCTAGCATGACATTTACATAACAGTAATTATTGGTGGTACATATCTATATTTTACCTTTTTAAAAAGATATATTTTATGTCTAATCCAATATAATATTATTTTATTCTTTGTTTCCAACGTTTATTCATTTATTTTGATAATGAGTGAGTTAGAGAAAGAGAGAGAAAGTGTGGAGCAGGGTTAGAGGAAGAGGGAGGGAAAGAATCCCAAGCAGACTCTATGTTCAATCTCAGGGACCATGGGATCATGATCAGAGCCGAAATCATAAGTCGGATGCTTAATCAACTGATCTACCCCAGCACCCCAATTTCATTCTTAAATTAGCAACATTATTGGGGCATAGTTTACATAAAATAAAGTACAACTTCTAAAATACATTCAATGACATTTGAAATTTGATGAAATCTGATGAGCATATACTCTTGTGAAACTCTTACCACAATCAAGATACAGAACATTCACATCATCTTGAAACATTCCATTGTGCAGCTTCACAATCTGTTTTCCTTTCACCTCCAACTCCAGGGAACCACTGATCAGATTTCTGTAGCTTTTGATCATTCATAATCAATTCGAATGTCCTCTGTTTTTTACTGGAGTCTTTGCTTAGTGTAAAACTTTAAGATTCAATTCATCTGTATTGTGTATATCACATTGATTTTCACTGCAGAATTGAATTCCCCTTGGATAAATACACTTCAGTGTGTTCATCCATTCATCTGGGGATGGGATTTTAGTTGTTTCTATCACATAGATTGTTGTGCATATTTCTGAACAAGTTTGGAGTAGGGCGTATATTTCCATTTGGGGTAAATGAGAGTGAAATGGTTGGGTTGGGTTGTAGGTGTGATGTTGTCTTTTAAGAAACTGTAAAGATATTTTCCAAAATAGTTACAACATTTTGCACTTCCACCAGCAGTGTGGGGTAAGGATAATAGCTTGACCTTCCCCAACATTTGGCATCATTAAAGTTTTCACTTTTTGCCATACTAATGGATGGGTTGTGGTCTTTCGTTATGGTTTTGATTTGCATTTCTCTTGTGACTAAGTATGTGCCTATTTTTATGTTCTTATTGACTGTTTGTAGGTTTTCTTTGATGAAGTGCTCATTCAGTCCATTTGCTCTTCTCCCCGCTCCTTGGTTGTCAGTATTATTGGATAGCAAGTATTCTTTACGTATTATGGATACAAATTCCTTGTCAAAAGTACATATGGTGAATGTTTTCACCTAATACAATGCTCAGGTTGATTCTGAAGTGAGTTAAAATAAAAGTCTCTTAAATTGATAATCCTGGTTCTTAAAAGGGAAAAAAATTAATATTCAAAAGAAAAAATCGTATTGATGGATCACCTTTAGGAATGGTAGCATTTAAGATAAATAGTTTCACTCATTAATTAAATAAAATAGTGCTTGATGCTAAATAATATGTAATTGTGGGATGTCTGGGTGGCTTAGTCAGCTAACCATCTGGCTCTTAATTTCAGCTCAGGTCATGATCTCACGGTTTGTGGGATTGAGCCCCACTTTGGGCTCTGGTGATAGCATGAAGCCTGCTTGAGATTCTATCTCCCCCTCTCCCTCTGCCCCTCTGCCTGCTTGCTCTCTCTCTCACTCTCTTTAAGAGAGAGAGAAAGAAAAAATATTTAAATGAAATGTAATTGTATCCAGTTTTGGGTAATCAAATTATTAATGTATGACATGAAATACATAAGATTTGTGTATTTTTTTCTCCACATGAAGATGAGGTGGAAAAAGCAAACTTATCCTGAGTGCTGCCACAAAGTTTTCTATATTACTATTCTTTCTTTTGAATGTTGAAGTCCTTATTAATCTAGGAAAATAAAATTTAGTAAGCTAATATTTCTATTTTAAATTCAAGCATCAATTACTGGGAAAACTCAAATAATTAACAGAATGTGTAACAATATTCTAAATCAGTTAGATACTAGTCACTATCCACATCTGGACCTAATCTTCAGCCATGAAGATGTATACTTAATATAAATTAGCTACTGAAACCTCGGAATTTATTTCAAAACCAACATTACACTGAAAACTCACTTTCGCTATTTTACACAACTTTAACTTTATAAAATATTTTATTTTCTTTTTATAAATGCTTCTTGGATTTCTTAAGAGTTGGTGATTTTATTAGCTGGATTGTCTTATTTTATTTTGATTAATTTATTTTTTATTTTAGAGAGAGACAGAGAAAGATTCCAAGCAAAGGAGAGGGGCAGAGGGAGAGAGAGAATCTTAAGCAGACTCCATGCTTAGTGTAGAGTAAATCATGGGGCTTGAGCCCACGACCCTGGGATTATGATCTGAGTCAAAACCAAGAGCCAGACCGACTGAGCCACCGAGGCACCCCTGGATTGTTTTATTTTAGGTCTCTTCTTGAAATATCATTAAGAGGAAAATGAATAAATATCATGCTTATTTGTTACAATCTTGGCTCCGAATGAAGTTTTCCTCTTTCATTATTTACTATTTGACAAAAATTCATCAAGTATTCAAGTTTTCAGTGTTTCAAATATCAAGAAGTAAAAAAAAAAAAAAAAACAGCAGAAAAGAAAAAATGGGCCAACTAGATGAAGAAACGTCTTCTAACCGTATAAGAAGGTGGTCAAATTTGTTTATGAAAAAGGAAAAAAAAACCAAACTGTAGAGATTCAGTTTATTAAAAAATTTTTTTGACAGTTTTATGCAGTCAATTAGGACAACACATTATTTATACTGATTGTACAGGTGAAATGCACAAGTCCTGTGGATAGGAACCAGCCATTGACCCCTAACTCAGTTGTGTTCATGGTGAATCAAACCAGCTTGAATGTGTATGAGTTTATGCAGTTTAAAAAAAGTAATGTTTATTTTAGTTTTGAGAGAGAGAGACAGAGAGAGACAGAGTGCAAGCAGGGGAGGGGCAGAGAGAGACAGAGACAGAGACAGAGAGACAGAGAATCCCAGGCAGGCTTCCAGCTTTCTTCACAGAGCCCAATGTGGGGCTCAAACCCACCAACTCTGAGATCATAAACTGGGCCAGGGAAGACACCTGACTGAGCCACCCAGGTGCCCTGAGTTTAGGCAGTTTTGAATTTGATAACACCATTGTGCTTGCAAAAGAAAGCCAACTAAATGGGATCATGTGGGTTATCTCACTCTGACTTAATGAGCCTTCATTTTGATATTGTCATCTATTCTTCTTTCCTTCCACAGCTATCTGATGCATTCCAAAGAGGACTTTTACAGTTTACCCAAATTTTTTTAGTGGTTTCATCAGGAAAATGGGCTTGCTGTGACCATGTACATTATCACCAGAAATGGAGATTATTTTTTATTTGTTTTAAATGTTGGAAATCATATGTGACTGTGTTTTAAGTATGTCCATTATACTTGTTTGAGTCATTTATCCAAAACAATTCAGTGGTATCTCCAGTGTTGGATCACACGATTTTTGGTCAATTATGATTTTTTGAAGCAAAGGGCGATTGATTTTACTGGCTTGCTTTCAGGTTAAAACAGAAGGATGACATTAAAAGAATAAAGAACAGTATTTTTTTTTTTTTTTGCTTTCATTACCAGCAAAATGTGTTCACTAAAGAAAATTTAGACAAAAGAGGAAAAAAACTAAAACAACAAAACTGTCTCTCATGTGTGAACATTTTGATGTATTTCTTCCATCTTTTTAAACATAGTTGTGTTTGATTTAAATCCTATGCCTGCAGAAAAATTTATAAATTATCAGCCATGTGAGTCCTTACAAAGCAAACATCCTATAACTACTGCTCAAGTCAGCTATAGAAAAATATAAAGTGCCATCACTAGTAACTTTGGGGGAGAAGTAAAGTGGTGCCTGGTGGGATTGGCTGGATGGATACTTAGCTTCTTAATTTCTTATCAGCAGGGCAACCATGTGGATACAATCCTGATATCAGAGAGTCCAGCATAAAACAAACTCAGCAATGAGTAAACATAATCAATGTATAGTAATGTAGGAAAGCAAACTGAACATTAATTTTCGATTACAATATGGCAGACTTAAATAAGAAAACAGAAAATGAGCTCAAATCGGAAGCTAATACATTAAACATTAAGGTAACAATTTTCTCAAGGCCATCATGGCATCCTTATTTCTCAGAGTGTATATCATAGGATTAAACATTGGGGTGACAATGGTATAGAAAAGAGAGAGAAACTTGTCTGCTCTGGAAGAATGTTTAGACTTGGGCCGTAAATATGTGATGATTGCAGATCCAAAGAACATCACAACAACTGTGATATGAGACGAGCAGGTGGAGAAAGCTTTGGTTCGTCCTGTTGCTGATGGCAACCTGAGAATGGTGGAGATGATTTTGATGTAGGATCCAAGTATCAACAGAAAGGGGATCGTAACAAACAGCACAGCGACTGTAAAGACTAACATCTCATTCAGGAATGTGTCCCCACAGGCCAACTTGAGTAGTGGAGGGATGTCACAGAAAAAGTGATTGATTTGGTTAGACCCACAAAATGGCAGAGAGAAAATTTGGTATGTCTGTCCTGTCTCCACTGGAACTCCAGTGATCCAGCAGGCCACTACCATCTGGACACAGACCTTGTGGTTCATAACTAAAGGATAGTGCAGAGGGTTACAAATGGCCACGTAGCGGTCATAGGCCATCACTGTCAGAAGGAGGCACTCTATGTTTCCAAGCGTAAGGACAAAACTCATTTGTGTTGCACAGGCAAACAAAGAAATATTTCTTTTCTGAGTCCAAAGGTTTGTGAGCATTCTGGGAAGAGTGACAGATACAAAACAGATTTCCAAGAAGGAAAAATTACTAAGGAAAAAATACATGGGCGTCTGAAGAGCCTGGTCAACCCTGACTATGAGAACAATGATGCCATTTCCCATCAGAATTATCACATAGACAAAGAAAAATATTACAAAAAGAAACATTTGAAGATTGGGAATATCAGAAAATCCCAAAAGAACAAATTCCGTCACTGAAGTGAGATTTACTTCTGCTGTTTTTTTCTCCATCTGTGAAAATAGTGAAATTAGTTATTTATCTTTTGGGGGCTGTTTTCTAATTTTATGGACAAAAGGAACTTAGGGGAAATTAGTACATAAAATTTCTATTGTTTACTAATTTCCAGCTTTTCATATCCTGGGCATAAAGAACACAACTAATGGAGAAATTCGAAATATATCAACATAGTTAATATGTAATACAAGGTTAGAATTTGACTGAAAATGATGTGTTGTAGAATTGTTAATTTTCAATTTTTGTATGTTTGTGTCCAGAGAAAATTAATCCATTTTATCCTTTATATGTTGACAAACAGAATCCTGAGACAGAAACCTTTACATCACTTTTTCCTTGTGGTATGTTACCACCAAATTTTGAGATATATTTTTTTGTTACTTCTCAATTCTTCCAGGAAGCCTTTTTTTTTTTTTTTTTTTTTTTTTTTTTTTTAGAGAGACAGAGAGAGAGAGAGCATGAGCAGGGAGGGACCAAGGGAAAGAGAAAGAGAATCTTAAGTGGGCTCCATGCTCCAACGTGGAGACCCAGGCAGGGCTCTATCTCAAGACTGTGAGATCATGACCAGAGGCAAAGTCAAGAGTAAGTCGCTTAACTAACTGAGCCACTTAGATGCCCCCATGTGGCTTTTTATAAGTACAAGCTTGCCTTCCATTCCATACCTCACAGCTGTAGCTCTTACTGTTTGTGTATGCACTTTATTTGAAACCATTCTGGTTTCATTTATTTATCAATATAAAATAAACAACATGGTCATCAGATGTTATAATGCAAGATCTTTTCTTTATCTTGTACAAACATGTAGTAGATATTTGATAAATGCTTTCTGAACTATTCCTTATTAATAATGGCAATATTGAAGGAATTACATGGATAATTTGATTTCTGAAACTCTGCCTAGCAAATTTATCCTCAAATGACTTCTCACTGCCATTGGTCACTTTCATTGAAAAATTCTCATTTTAATAACATATCGGAACTGAAAAACAAAAATCATAATAGAACACTATAGATTATTGGGGCGCCTGGGTGGCGCAGTCGGTTAAGCGTCCGACTTCAGCCAGGTCACGATCTCGCGGTCTGGGAGTTCGAGCCCCGCGTCGGGCTCTGGGCTGATGGCTCAGAGCCTGGAGCCTGTTTCCGATTCTGTGTCTCCCTCTCTCTCTGCCCCTCCCCCATTCATGCTCTGTCTCTCTCTGTCCCAAAAAAAATAAATAAAAACGTTGAAAAAAAATTAAAAAAAAAAAAAAAAAAAAAGAACACTATAGATTATTATACAATATCATTGTGAGACAGTTTCCAGAAACATCAAAGGCAGAGAATATATATTTTAGCTAGCAAGTGAGCAAGTACATTGTGATCATGAGGAATTAATGAGACCTACAGAGACTCAATTATCTATTCATGTATTGAGATATAGGGGGACAATATAGAAATTTAAACAAAAAAAGGCAATTATACCATTACATAATGTCTGGAAAAACAAAAGACAAAAATGATTTTGACTAAGTTATCATTGTGTTGATCAAGTGCTTGCAATAAGATTTCCCATTTAGTCTAAAATAATCTTCTTGAATTGAGTGTTGATTTCTTCATGGTGTATTATAGATGGAGGTACTTAGGATCAAAGATCTGCATGACTAAACTATAAAAAAAAAGTTCTATTTGGGTCCTAAGATTCATAAGCATTCGGGGAAGGTAATAGATAACACTGTATAGCAGATTTCCAAGAAGGAAAAACTGCCAAGCAAATATAATGCTACATGGGAGTTGAGATCAGGGTCCAATTCTGTCAGAACTAAGGTGACATTGCCCATCAGCATAATGATGTAGACAACCAAGTACAATCCAAATAGAAACCACTGGAGATGGGGATAGCTGCAAAATCCAAGAGAACACATTCCATTAATTTGGTTAGATTTTTTGTCTGGGCATTTTTCCTGGTGTTTCACCTGTGGAAGGAGAAATCTAGCCTGTGCTTTTTACTGTACCTGCCTTGACATTGCTTGTTCTTTAGACTGGCTCAAAATGTCCAGATGGGCTTTCATGATCATTGCCGTTGTTATCAATTTAAGGATGCTACCATTGATATGTGTCCCATTCTTCCAGTTTAGATCCTGTGGCTTATCACTGTCAAACTCCCTTGAAATTTGCTTCAGGGCCATTCCATGATACTTTCTGAACACAGCCCAGGATAAAAAAATTATACCCCACTCAGCACAGGCTCTGGAACATTGACTACACTGAGGACAGACCTATTACTTTGACATTTGGTTTTCTACTTAACTGCACTTCTTCACAACCCTATTGTACATTCTACGAATTCTCCATGCAGTAGCACTTTATCTTAAAGCGTCTTTTCACATATATTTTCAGCTACCTTTTTCAGGTTTTCACTACTCTGTCCTTATTTGCTGATTTTGAGCATAAATGTCCCTATTATTCAGTCCAAATCACTAAATGGTTTTTAAAGATATGTTAGAATTGTTATCGTGCCCATAAGAATATCCTGTAGAAGGTTACTATGTGGAAAACGTGAGAGGATTTTATTCAGAAAAATTAACTTGAGAACATTGATTCAGATTAACAAAACAAAACAAAACTCTAAAGCAGGTTGACCCTGGGAAATCGGGACAACCAAGAGTGTGTTCATTACCTGTAGTATGCAAGGTGTGTGGGCGCAGAGAGAAAAGATGTTGGCTGTCTGTCTAGTTTTACCCTCCACTCTCTTTGTTGTTCCTCCAAAACATACTCTTCAATCACTGTTTTTAAACTCACCATTCTTTAACGATAAGGCTATCAAATCTCAGAAAAGGTAGATAGTTGACCAATTATACAAATGTTTGTGATTGCAAGCTAGCAATTTTTTTTTATGTCTGAATGCTATTTTCATGAAACTTTTTAAAGTTTATTTACTTATTTGAGAGCAGGAGAGAGAGAGAGAGAGAGAGAGAGAGAGAGAGAGAATCCCAAGCAGGATCCATGCTTTCAGTACAGAGCCTGACATGGCGCTTCATCTCAGGGACTGAGATCTTGACCAGTGCACAAATCAAGAGTCAGATGCTTAACCAACTGAGCCACCCAGGTGCCCTCCATGACTTATTATCTGCGTGATATTAAACAATTATTTAAACTTTCTAATTTTTGCTGCTTCATTTTTAAAGAAATGAATGGGACAATATTGATAACGTTATTACCTATCAACTCACACTGATCACTTATTAACTAGGATTAAATGATTACAATTATGATTATATTTTGTTCTTTGTACTCTCCAGGGTTATAGTGCATTGCCTAGCAAAATGATATGTAATAGCGTTATTGTGTCCCTTTGTTGGTGGTCACGTTTGTCCATTCTTCTCTTTCATTGGAGCCAGGACTAGTGAAGAGAAGGAGGCTCTAGAGAGTGAATTTAAGAGGGGATCCATCATACTCAGGTATGACCCTGAGCTTGTATAGATATATCTCATGTGAGTGTCTCCTTGGGTATCATACCCCCGTGTCTGTTGGCTCACCTCGAGTCCCACCCAGCCCGTTCTCATGTCTCCATCCTAATGGGACTGGACATTACCTACCAAATTTAGCATCAGGGCAATGATGTAGGTAAGGAGTACAGTCCTCTGCAGATGGAAGGGATTGAATCATGGCCTCACCACAGTTACTTGTGTGACCTCAGGCCAGTTACTCAGTTCTCTCAGCTAAAAGTGAGGCAGTTGCTTTCCCAATGCTTCAGGTTGTGCGAATCAAATCATTTCATATATGCAAAAACTTTAAGCAGTTTTATACAAGTTTACACATTTATACATTTATACAAGTTTTGGGTATTTTTACAAGTTTACACAAGTGCTAGTGATGATTTTTATAATTAAAAACAAAGTTTTATTCTACTGAATTTTACTCCGAGTTCTGCACAACTTGAAGAAATACCTTGTGAATACCTTCTCTATTATCACACAATTATTATACAAACACGATGAGATTTTTTTTTTTTTTTTTTTTTAAATTTTTTTTTTCAACGTTTATTTATTTTTGGGACAGAGAGAGACAGAGCATGAACGGGGGAGGGGCAGAGAGAGAGACACAGAATCGGAAACAGGCTCCAGGCTCTGAGCCATCAGCGCAGAGCCCGACGCGGGGCTCGAACTCACGGACCGCGAGATCGTGACCTGGCTGAAGTCGGATGCTTAACCGACTGCGCCACCCAGGCGCCCCCAAACACGATGAGATTTTAAAGCAGTCATCAAATATTATAAAAATCTCAAACCATTCAACACTCAAGTTGTAAACGCTCCGTGAATTCTCTGCCAATATATATTTTTTTGTACTATTATTTTTACCTACAGGACACATCGCTGTTCAAGACTTAATGTCTCTTATGTAATTTGCTAAATTCCTTTCGTTTTCTTTCCTTCACTGACACTAAATTATGTGAGCAGTAAGGGCTGTAATTATTTTCTTACTTGGGATCCATATCGATCTAACAAAAATACAATATACCTAACATAGGGCTCATCATTTGATTCGACAATGAACTGATTCTAAATGGAACAATCAGTTTTAAAGGGGGGGGGGGGCGGTAGGGAGAATTAGTACAAGAAAGAACAAACGAGTCTAAGGTTTATGTATCACTTTTAAGAATGACAGTATTTAGTTTAAATAATTTCACTCTAATGACTTCAATGTCACACCCTCCAGTGCTGAATAAAACATAATTTCTAGTTGAACAAACCCAACTTTTTGACAGTCATCAAGGTAAAAGATGAAACATGTAGGATTTGCTCATGTTATTCTCATAAAGGAACAAAGTAGAAAGAGCAAATTTTCACTCTGTGTGCTCTCACAAAATTATCTATATTATTCTTCTTTCTTGTAAATATTTAAGTATTTACACAAGAAAAATAAAAATGTTCTAATACAGCTATTTTTTAAAAACTCAAGCCTCTGTTCCCTGGAAAAATCCAAATGATTAAGAGACTGGGTGATATTATTCTAAATCAGTTTGATATTGGTCATATCAACATTTTCATACCTTCTTCAGTTATGTTTGTATATTTAATATTAATTAGCAGCTTAAACCTTGTAATTAATTTTAAAAACATTTATGTTTCTTTATTTTATGGATTCCTCTAAAGTTGTAATTTTATTAACTGGATTGTTTTACTTATTTATTTATTTACTTTTTTTTTTAACATTTATTCATTTTTGAGAGACAGAGACAGAGCTCAAGCTCGGTGTGGCAGAGAGAGAAGGAGACACAGAATCTGAAGCAGGCTCCAGGCTCCAGGCTGTCAACACAGAGCCCAATGCGGTGCTCGAACTCATGAACCGCGAGATCATGACTTGAACCGAACTCGGATGTTTAACCGACTGAGCCACCTGGATGCCCCAATTTATTTATTTATTTTAAATGGTTATTTTATTTTGTGGGGTTGAGAGAATGTGTGCATAAGTAGGGGAAGGGCAGAGAGAGAGACAGAGAGAGAGAGAGAGGGAGAGAAAGAATCCCAAGCAGGCTCCATGCTGTCAGTATGGAAATTGACTTAGCTACCCAGATGCCCCTGGATTGTTTTATTTTAAGTCTTATTAAAATATTCCTAAGACAAAACTTGTAGAATAAATGTGTACTCCTTACTAGCTCTTGGTTCAAAATGAAGTTTTCTCTATTATTTATTTACCATACTTATATATTAGTTATTGAAGTTTTCAGTATTTCAAAGAGATTTAATATTACTATTTAATATTATTATTCAACTGTAAATTATATTTAATATCAGAACTATATAATCTATATAATAGTTGTTTTAATATGACACATTTGCTATCATATATTAAATATTAGGTTTTAAATTTGAGTATATGATGAACTAAAACTTATAAAAATATGAAATAGCACATATTTACCTTTCTCATTTAGGATGATGCTGATTTTTTTTTCTCACTGTAGAGGGTTTTCAATATTTATATTACTTTAGGTGAAATCACTTATTCCATCAAAGACATTCAACTACTTTTCAATTGTTCTGTTCTTTCTGAAATAAAATGCTCCTTAAGTAAAAGTTGTGTTTACCCTGTTGGATCTCTCCAAGCAGACACTTTTAAAGTTTTAGTTTAAAAGCATCACTTTGGCATTATGTGATTTATTACATTTATTTTTTTTTCCAAAAACTCTCACCCTGCCCAAAACGCTTTCTCTTCAACCTCTCTATGGAATAGAGTGTGTAACACATCTTATTTCTTACCTATGAACATGGTGCTGAGCAATATCATTTGGGATCATCCAAAATTGACACACAGCCAACTCCTACTCTACTAGGAACACTCCATCCTGAGCTTCTGTTTCTATTAAACTAGCTCCCATCACTCTTTTTTTGAACCATTTTTTAAGACTCTTGGCTATAGTAGATCCTTTCATCTATATTTAGCGTTCTGCCTATGTAATAATCATAAATGTCCTGATGACAAATAATATTTTAACATATAACACTGATAATTTATTGACTTTTTTCACAAGCACCAAGGCAGGCTGAGAGCTAGATGTTGGCTGTATTACACCTGGTTTAAAAAATTAATTTTGGAACCAATATGAGTATTGATAGGGGGAATATCTTTCTAGTACAACATTTGACATCTTTCCCTAATTTCTTTTCAAGTGTGAACCCACTTTTAAGTGGAAACACTACCAAACATGTTGTAGGATAATAAATTATTTAAATTTTCTAACTGAGGGAGTGGGAAAGATGCCAGGAAGAGAGTTGGTGTCTTTTAGGCTTTCATTCTGGAAAAGACAAAGGTTTCCAAAACTGAGGTTGTTTAAGAATCCTGGCTTGAGGTGTGCGTGGGTGACTCAATTGGTTAAGCATCTGACTTTGGCTCTGGTTGTGGTCTCACGGTTGGTGACTTCAAGCCCCACATCAGATGAACTTGAGCCCCACTTTGGGATTTTCTTTCTCTCCCTCTCTTTCTACCACTCACTCACTCTCTCTCTCTCTCAAAAAAATCCTGGCTTGGGATCAATTTCTCATGTCAAAAATAGAATGTTGCTTCCCCTCTTTTAATTATCTTTTTTTTTTCTTTTCCTTTTAAAAAATGTAGTTACATGTAAAATTCTGTTCTCTAGGTAAAAGTTTCATTGGTGAGATAAATGACAGGCAAAGTGCCAGTTCTGATGAAAAATATTTTTTTAACTTCTGATTATCCAATTAAAGACCAGCCCAATATTGCAAGTACAATCTTGCACACAAGATTGCATTTGATGTGTTTCATGACTTTATCTTAAATATCTTAACAAATGTGTTTTTCTAATTTTAACTTTTTTCCACAATAGAATAAAAGCTACACAAAGCTGGATTTTTGTCAAGTCATTTTATGCATTCTAGGGTTAGGCTTATAACCCTCTGAATATCCCTGAGTGGCCACAGTCAATACCTCATGAGACAAAATAATCACCTAGATAGGACCTACCTGAATTCTTGACCCAATACATTTATGAGAAACCATAAAGTTATGTTATTCCAAGTTAAAAGGTCTGGAGTAATTTTTTATGTAGCACTGGAATACTGGAACAGAGGCATTTCATAATTGTTACAAAACCCACTTTCTTTTTTTTTAAGTTTATTTATTTTGAGAGAAGAGAGTGTACATGCATGAGAGTGCATGAGCAAGAGAGGGGCAGAGAGAGAGAGAGAGAGAGAGAGAGAGAGAGAGAGAGAGAGAATCCCAAGTACTCCCATGCTCAGCATGGAGCCATGTGTGGGGCTCGATCTGAGGACTCTGGAATCGACCTGAGCAGAAATAAAGAGCTGGATGCCCAACCCACTTTCTTGGTAGCTTTTCTTCCATTATTTCTCTAGGTTGGCACCATGTATAGACATTTGACAATCAGTTACTATCTTTTAACATTCTGAGCTCTTAAATTATTGTCTTCACTCATTTATGTTGTTTTCGTAAGATGGTATTTCTAGAATCATACCTATTTAGATTTTATTTTAAAAGACCCAGATGGATAAATTAAGGTGTGTCAAAAACAGTTCAAACAAGTATTATATTAAAGGAGAGACAGAGATATTTAAAAAGCCTTACTCATCACTTAATCCAGTACTATTGAAAATTGATCAAAATGAGTTGCTGGTATTTATTGGGAAACATTTGAAGGAATACAATCAATCAAAGAAACAAACTAAACTTGGTTTTCTTAATGGTAACGTCTTGCTATTTGCTTAGACACCATAACGATTCTCTTTTCAAGTATCATCTTTCTTAACCCGGAAGACCTGGCAAAATGAATGCAATGGAAGTTTCTAGCACATTCATTTGAATTTCTATTAATATCCTGCACCAAAAGAATTAATAGTTAAGTCAAGAAATCTTAGAGAACAGGTGATTCCATATTTGAGCAATATAACTAGATTCTCTTCATATTATTTATCTGCAAAAGCAAGGACGCACCCATATTTTTTTGCATTAGTACAGAATGAGGTATAAATCTCTGGGGATGTCACTAATATGACTCAGCCATATAGTCAAACCATTTCTATAAACAGAAAACAAGGCTAAAGAGAAGCAGAAACAGAAGAAAGAGATGCAAAAAAAAATCCTGAACTTGCTCAGGTAACTAGTTCCAATTTTTCCTAAGGGCCATCCATCTCAGCCACTTTAAAGTCTTAGGAGGTGGAAAACTTAAAAGATACATCACCACACTGAAAAACCTCTACAATAGCTTTTTGTGAAGATTCTATTGTTAATCTATTCTTAGATTAATTACAAGTTAAATTTTAAATCAAAAAGAGGTAACATCTTCCTGGGGGTATAGTTCAGGGAGACAGCATTTGACTGCAGAAAGAGGCAACATCCATTTATGGAATGGTAGAACTTGTAAAAATATAAGCTAGAATCATTCAGAGGTTACTCTCCAAAGGCATACCATACAATGTTCTTTAATAGCTGATGTCTTTTTGAAACGAATAAAAAGTACATGATAGCTAAGTAAAGGGGGAAAGGAACATGGATATTCACCAGAATTTTTTAGGGAAATAGTATGGGGACCTTAACTATCAAACAAGAGAGACTTTATTGTTCAGTACAACAGTCCCTACTCACCAGTGAATTTGTTGGGGGAAGTAGACTAGGTCACTAAATATGAGATTTGATAAAAAATTCATTTGTTATTGGCTACAGAACCACTGTGGATATATCAGAAAGTCCAGCATAAAACAAGAAACTCAGAAATGAGGAAGGATAATGGATGTACACAGTTTATCCATTCACTAGCTGATGGACATTTGGATTATTTCTACTATTGGAATAGAGTGAATAAAGCTGTTATAAATATTGCAGTAAAGCTTTGTGTGTCCATATGTTTTCTTTGGTCTTGGGTGAATAACACAGAGTGAGATTTCCAGGGTATATAAGTGTATATTTCACTTCATTGGAAATTGTAAGATTGTTTCATTTTGTTTCTTACTAGCAATGGATGAGAGCTCCATTTTCTCTGTATCCTTGTAAGTACTTGCCCTTGTCATTTCTTTTCACACTTTAAAAATTCTAATCATTATAAAAACTTAGAGTCATTTTAGTAGGTGTATGAGGTGACATTGTGGTTTTAAATTATATTTCCCTAATCTCAAATGCTGTTGAACAGTTTTTCATACACTCAGTTGACATCTATATATCTTCTATGATGATGTGTTTAAGTTTATATCCTTTTTTATTGTTTTTCTTTTGTTTTCAAATTATTGGCTTTTTAGGCTTCTTTACATATTCTGGATATACGTCCTTTCTTGGATAGCTGTCTAGCGAATATTTTGTACACGTCTGTGGCTGGTTCATTCCCTCAACAGTGTCTTCCACTAAGCAAAAAAAAAATTTAATTGTAATGAATGGTTTATCATTTTTCGTTCTTATAGTTCATGAATTTCGTGTTTTATATACAGATTGGTGACTAACACAGGTCACGCAAATGTCTTATGTTCTCTCTACAAATGTTGTAGTATTAGGTTTTAGATTAAGGTCTAAGAACTATTTTGAGACAAGGGTATGTCTCTCTTTTCACCAGCGCCACCGTCTATTAGTTTGGCTTCTTGATAAATCTTGATCTATCCAACACTATTGTTCTTTTTCAAAATTGTTTTGACTACCTGATTTCCTTGGCCTTTTTGTGTAAAGTGTAGAATTACCCTGTAAATTTCTGCAAAAATGCCTTTTTCATTTTAATTAGAGTTACATTGAATGTGTGGATATTTTGGGAATTGCATTTACTTAATAGATCCTTTGTTCATAACTGGGCTGGCTACAAATACCATTTTTTCAATTGGAATGCCTACAAATTCTTCCTCCTTCCTCCCCCCCTTCCTTCCTCCCTCCCTCCCTTCTTTTCTTTCTTCATCATTTTCTTTCTTTCTTTCTTTCTTTCTTTCTTTCTTTCTTTCTTTCTTTCTCTTTCTTTTCTTCTTTCTTTCTTTCCTTCTCTCACCCAGATTCCATGGCCAACATTCATTAACTACTAATTTAGAACCTCTGAATGTGCAGTTCAGGCATCTATATATTGTTTACAATTAGAAAATTTTAAGTAAATAACTAGGTACTAATATATAGATTAGAATATGGGATCCCCAATACAATTCAAGACCATTATATTAACGCAAGAAATTCGACATGTATCTCTGTCAGATCTCTAATATTCTAATGTTATACTGTGTAAAAGATGGTCTGTCTGCACACTCCACCATATGTTTTGTAATTACTTTCTATTCATGTATATCTCTCGTACCACTTAGAAGTATACCATTTAAAATTAAATAAGCATAGTAAGCTTTATTAAATTATTTCGAAGTCTCTTATAGGTTGTGCCTTCCTATCAGTTCATGGTGTACATATTACAGAATTTTGAGAGAAATAAACAGGTGTTATTCCCAGAAAAAGGAAACTGGAATTCAGAGAATGTAAGTCATCCACGCAATGGCACATAGCTATTTAGTATCAGAGCCAGGATTACATCCTGTAGTATTTGATTTCCTTTCCAGTTCTAGGCATATTTTTTTTTTCCACTGAGGATGATGTTTACCAGAGGCCAAAGTGCATTCATATAATCATTTTTCTCATGTAATTACTCCAAAACTATTCACTTGTTCATTATGGAAAAAATTAACTCATCTTGTTACTTTTCTGTCCCAGAAGAGAATTAGTGTGTTTTGTCCTTAGGGCATCACCGTGGACTTCAAAAAAGGCTCAAGAACCGGGTATACAAATCCAAAGGCTTAATATTTATAGTATACCTTAACTGTGTGAGTGGCTCAGGTAAGAGGAAAAGTTTTTCGTCACTTGCAAAATATTTTAGAAGGTATGAACTCAAATCTCAAACCAGATTCTACAATTTTTAAGTTTATTTATTCACTTTGAGAGAGCAAGATTGAGGGAGAGCATGAGCAGGGAAGTGGTGGAGGGAGAGGGAGAGAGAGAATCCCAAGCAAGCTCTGTGCTGTTCGTGTAGAGCTGGACCTGAGGCTCTATCTCATGAACAGTGAGATCATGGCATGATTTTAGTTTCCCAGATTGACTTTTTTTTTTTAATTTGGGACCAATATTTTCGTCTTTTAAGCTTCTATCTCTCAAAGTGAAATCGGCTAAATGTAAAAACAATCAGTTCTTATTTCCTTAAATAATAGTTGACAGAAGGCCTGTTTGATGAAGAGCCATCTTGGATGAAGTAAATGCACCTCGTATTTTTTTGCCCATCATTCTTCCAGCTCCCTACGGTGAAGTACATAATTGCTCTAATGGAGCATTATTTGGAGTAAGATATAACTTCATTCATAAACTACCTACTTGTCCTACACATGTGATCAGATATCAAGAGTTATGGAAAATTATTATGGACAAAATTAGGAGGGGGATTTATTGTCAGCATACAATTATCTTGCTGATATGCTCAAAGTCAAAATGCAGTGACAGAGTGGCACCCGGGTGGCTCAGTTGGTTAAGTGTCTGACTTAGGCTCAGGTCATGATCTTATTCTTCATGGATTTGAGCCCCAGGTGGAGCTCTGTGCTGACAGCTCCGAGTGGGGAGTCTGCTTCAGATTCTGTGTCTCCCTCTCTCTCTCTGCCCTTCCCCTGCTTGTGCTCTCTGTCTCTCAAAAATAAATAAACTTTAAAAGAAACAAACAAAAACAATGTAGTGACAGAGATGCATTTTAAGATGTCTGATACCATAGAATATTGGCATTCATTGGGGTTAGACTTATGAGAATGGTATTTATTCTTTTTTCTTAACGTTTATTTATTATTGAGAGACAGAGAGAGATAGAGCATGAGCATGGGAGGGACAGAGAGAGGAGAAGACACAGAATCTGAAGCAGGCTCCAGTCTCTAAGCTGTCAGCACAGAGCCCGACGCAGTGCTTGAACCCACGAACTGTGAGATCATGACCTGAGCCAAAGTCAGACACTCAACCGACCGAGCCACCCAGGCATCCCTGAGAATGGTATTTTAATATGTAAGTGTCATATAACACATATATGCCTAAGAAAAGAAGAAATACTCAGGATCCTTTCATTGCTCAATGCTTTGATAAAAAATGATTTTATAGGGGCACTTGGGTGGCTCAGTCGGTTGAGTGTCCAACTTCGGCTCAGGTCATGATCTCACGGTCTGTGAGTTCGAGCCCCACATTGGGCTCTATGCTGACAGCTCGGAGCCTGGAGCCTGCTTCGGATTCTGTGTCTCTACTCTCTCTCTCTCTCCCTCCGCCACTCACGCTTTGTCTCACTTTGTTTCTCAAAACTAAATAAATGTAAAAAAAAAAATGGTTTTATAACTCTCTATTTTTCTGTAGTTAAATAAAATTTAGAAGTCATATTTCATATGTATGCATCTCTCACATATAACAAACACTTGAATTTAATAAAATATATCTTACTGCATCTTATACATAAGCACTCTGCAATCACATCATGTTCATGTAGTTGAACAAGACAGCCACAGAAATTTTGGTCAATCTTAGTTACTCTTCGGTCAGGAGGATAAAGTTACTTGTCTAAGGTCTTACTAGGTGTTAAATCTGAGATTTTAATTCAGGGTTTTAGAGTCCAAGCAAATATAATGTTCTCTATCTTCCGTAAGTGTGGTATTTCAGACACATAGGTAAAGGTTAGAATTGTAGTGAAGTTGGAATTTCCCATATGTACGTCAGGTCAAATGTATTTTTTAATAGATTCTTTTACTAGACCACCTATTCGTACATTTTTCTAAATTTGGTTGTGTATTTTAATTTCTTTTCACCATGCTTCTATCTGCTTAATTCCTACATATGTGTTTTTTCATGAGTAATATATGAGTTGTATGAATTAACACAGAAGTCAATATTTAACTTAATTACATTGTTTTGCTCTTTATTTCTCTAAGGATCAAGTACATATATATATATATATATATATATATATATATATACACATATATATACATATATATACACATACATATATACATATATATATATGTATATATATATATCAAGTATATATATCAAGTATATATATATGCATATATATGTGTATATATATGTGTGTGTATATATATTTGGTCTGGTAAACCCACATTTATTAATTTTTTTAATATTTAGTTTTGAGAGAGAGACACAGTATGAACAGGGGAGGGGCAGAGAGAGAAGTAGACACAGAATCTGAAGCAGGCTCCAGACTCTGAGCTGTCAGCACAGAACCTGATGTGGGGCTTGAACCCATGAACCATGAGATCATGACCTGAGCCGAAGTCGGATGCTTAATCAACTGAACCGCCCAGGCAGCCCTGGTAATTCCACACTTAAAAAGCTGTTCATTCTATGTACTAAGCAATTTTTCCACATGAATCTGGGAGGAATTTCTTTAGGGAAAATAAAGAAATCTAGATTTCTTTTCCTTCTGATGATACTTTTAATTTTATCATTCTCTACTTGATATAATATAGTATATTGTATATACTATACAGTATATATTCTTGATATAATATATAATCATATATAATATAGTCTCAACATAACAAAAATATAGTGTGTTTTATGTTAGGAATATAGATCATTTGTAGGTCACTGAATTCAACCTAGTCCTTTGCACCACAAATTTTTCACTCCTTTATCAATTTTGGTCTATGACACGCTGAGGAAAAACAACAGTCACCATCCTGAAATCTTGCTCCTAAATATGGTAGATGCACTATTTAATTTTGCTTCAGTGATGGAGGTTTTCAGTCCAGATACTGATGACTCTTCAGCATTTTGTTTGTTCTACACTTTCCTTTCTTCATACTTCACTGAATGAGAAACAGTTTGACAGCATAGAAAAATAGAGCAGGAATAAAACACAAGATTTTGGCTTACGTGGTGATTGTATTCTCTTAGCAATAACTTCAATAAACAATTTTATTATCTATTATCAGTTGATATTTATTTTAGAGTAAATATAGAGACTCCAGGTAAGCAACTATAACATGGTAAAGGAATGGCCATGAATTAGTTTTCATAGGAATGTGTCTCAAAACACAACTCCAGGACTTTGCAGGGATAATAACTATACGTGTTGAGAAAAGTCTTGAATTAATATTAAGTTAAAATTTGAAAAACAATAACAGTAAAATAAACAATGAAGCCAAACCTGGGCAACTTCCTGTCAGGTGTTTCAAGAAACAAAACTGTAAACAAACAAGGAAACAACAACAACAACATGACTCTGGTTTTGTTTGCAAACAAAGTGCATGTAGCTCCATTAGATCTTCCATTCTGTTCACTACTATTCTAGAAATACTAATGATATGAGATAACAATTAGAAAACAGAACATCAAATAGTTATTTGGAAAAGGCTGCCTCATCTAACAAATTGGATAAGTCCAACTTATTCCATTTTCTGGTAATCTGGAAACATTTTGTCATTGGTTTTGTCATTCAAACCCAATCCAATCTTGTGATGTAAGTGTATTTGCTCCCATTTTACCAACTGTGCACGTTAAGGAAAGGCATTCCATGCAGGTCGTAGAATATCTGGGATCAGTACTCAGAGTACTCAGCTCTGTGCTTCGTCTTATAATATTTTTTGTATTCAAAATTCCTATATTTATTTATCTTTCTGAATTTTAAGATGATGCAATATGAAACTAAGGGGCATTAAATTTAGCAGAAAATAAACTAGGAATAGAAGCACAAGAAGTGCCACTATTTTTCACATGGCAAGTGTAGCCAACAATGAAATGAAATAATTTATTTAATTTGTTTGAACAGGGTGATGCATCCACTTGGACCCAACTTCTTCATTGCTGCCTATTCCTTGACTGCCAAAGGTATCAATATGTCCTTCTAAGAAATAGACATGAGGCTGTGATTGAGTAGATTGCATTTTCCAAGAAGAAAAAAAAAAGACATATTGTCTTTAAAACCTATAAATAAAATCTGAAATGTCAGCAGTGCCATCAGATTTAGATTTATACAGGATTCAGATGGAAAATGTGACTGAAGTCACGACATTTATATTGATGGGCTTCACAAATGATTTTAAGCTGCAAGTTTTCCTATTTTTCCTATTTCTAGCAATCTATCTTTTTACGATGATGGGAAACTTGGGAATGGTTTTATTGGTCATTGGGGATTCTCGGCTCCACAACCCTATGTACTATTTTCTGAGTGTCTTATCATTCCTGGATGCCTGCTACTCTTCAGCTGTCACCCCAAAAATGTTAGTCAATTTCTTGTCAGAGAATAAAGCCATTTCATTCCTTGGATGTGCAGCACAGATGTTTCTCTTTGTTACTTTCGGAACCACGGAATGTTTTATCTTAGCTGCAATGGCTTATGATCGCTATGTAGCAATCTACAACCCTCTCCTGTATTCAGTTAGAATGTCACCCAGAGTCTACGTGCCGCTCATAATTTCCTGCTATGTTGGTGGCTTTCTGCATGCTACTTTACACACCGTGGCTACTTTTCGTCTATCCTTCTGTGCATCCAATGAAATTAAACATGTCTTTTGTGACATCCCTCCTCTTCTCGCTATTTCTTGTTCTGACACTCACATAAACCAACTGCTAGTCTTCTACTTTGCGGGATCTATTGAGATATCCACTATCCTCATAGTCCTGGTCTCCTATGGTTTTATTCTGTTGGCCATTCTGAGGATGCATTCCGCTGAAGGGAGGCGGAAGGTCTTTTCCACGTGTGGCTCTCACCTAACTGGAGTATCAATTTTTCACGGTACGGTTCTCTTCATGTATGTGAGACCTAATTCCAGCTATGCTTTGGATCATGATATGATAGTGTCAGTATTTTACACGATTGTGATTCCTATGCTGAATCCCATTATCTATAGTTTGAGGAACAAAGATGTGAAAGATGCAATGAAAAGAGTGTTTGGTAAAAGCTGGTTTGCCAATAAAGTATACTTTTCACACTAAACATTAAATTGAAAGAAATGAACATTAATGGAAATGTCTTCAGACAAAAAGCTATGATTCAAGTGATTTGTTTTCATTACTTAGTGTATTTCTGTTATTTTGGGACATTTTTAAATAAAGATCATAGTCAACTCACCACCAAAGCAGTTTTTACACAAGCAGAAACTGTCATCTATTTGCTTCTGTGAAATTGAATAAAGGGAAACTCATTTAAGATGGGAATCAAGAGGCCAGCAGGGAGAGCACTTATGTCCTTCCACTTGTGGTCAACAGAACCAAAAGGAAGAGATGTATCTTGTATTCCCAAAAGGATGAATTCCAGACTTTACTACCCCAGCAAGAGGAAGAAAGGTTTCCTCCTCCCCTGACTACAGCCCAGCCAGCCAAGGACTGTCACAACCCACGCAATGCAAAACCACTATACTTGAACTCTCAACTTACTCCTAAAGACTTTTGTTTACAAGAGCCCTTCCCAACTCTCTCTGTCTTTTATAAAAGAGTTGCCCTTCTCCTCTTTCTCTGGACTTGCCAATGTTTTTTTACCATAGCTTGCATGGCCCAAAGTACAATTCTCTGCTACATTGAATAAACCCATTTTGCAACTAAAATAATTGACTGTTTTATTTTTAAGTTTAGCACTTCTTAATAAAATTATGCATACATATATATATATATATATATATATATATATATATATATATTACACTATGTTTAAACATATATATCCACAGGAAAACACATACGTGCATGTAAACACACGTATATATGCCATATTGGTTGTATTGTTTTGCTAGGGATGCCATAGCAAAGTACCACAGACAGGTTGCTTAAACAAAAAATATATATATACTATTTTCTCACAGCTCCAGACATGAGAAGCCTAAGGTCAAGGTGATGCCAGGGTTGACTTCTCCTGAAGCCTCCCTCCTACATTTGTAGGTGGACAGTTTTCATTCATTCATTGTCTCCGTGATTTTTTTTTTTCTCATGTCAGTGTCTTAATCTATTCCTGTAAGATTAACAGTCATAGGCAATACAACGTCATTTTAAGTTAATTACCTCCTCAAAGATCCTGTCTCCACGTACAGTTACCTTCTGAAGTATTAGGAGATAAGATTTCAACATACAAATATTGGGTTTATTTACACACACACATACGCGTACACACTCATGGAATCCCATGTATGTGTATCTTTACACTAAATTGTATAATATTATCTTCCTTCTCCCTATAATGCAAATTGGATAATCTGTCATAGTTTCAGTTATAAGCAAACATTATACTTCTGTCTGACAAGCTTGAGCAAATGCCGCCTCATTCATAGCAAAACCACGGCTCGCATAATCCCAATCTGCTTTTCAAGGATTCATTTGCATCTGAGTCCAGATCAAGCACACTGATCTAACCTTAAATCTGTCCATTGGCGGCAATCTAATCCCAGCCTATGATTCCAGGACCACAGCTAATGTGTTCAAATCCCTGGTGGCACTACCATGCTGTGTGTGAGGATGCATTTCTCCCCCTTTTAGTACATCATGCAGAGCATGGACATAAATCTACTTTTGCTTCCTTATGGAACACGGAGAGCAGACACTAGCATTAATCAAAATTTTACCTAAACTCAAGAATGACAAAAGACAGGCACCATTCGGGATAAGATACAGCCAGCTGGCAGATTTGGCTGTTTACACCACTAAGCCCCAACCCATCCTAATAGGTTTCCCTAGAGGCTTGGTTCAGACTCAGCTTTGGCTCTGTTTTCCTACCACCTTGTGATGGCCTTGAAGATGCCGCCACCTCTCAGTGCCCGGGCCCAAGATCCAAGGTACAGAAGAGAGTCTCTATCATGCACCTGTTTAGCCCTGCTTTCAGCAGGCTTTATTCGCATTGCAAGGATAGATCTCCTTCAAAGTTAGTTATAGGGACACCTCAGAGACATTGTGGGTGCAGTTCCAGACCACATTAATGAGTTGAATATTGCAGTAAAGCAAAATAAGCTAAATAAATATTAAAATAATAATAATAAAAATACTTTATTGCTAAAAAATGCTAGCCATCATCTCAACTTTCAACAAGCCATAATCTTTTTTGCTGGTGGATTCTTGTCTCAGTGTTCATGGCTTCTGACTGATCAGGGTGCTGTGCTGAAGGCTGGGGTGGCTGTGGCAATTTCTTAAATTAAGACAACAATGACATTTGCTGCATCGATGGACTCTTTCTTTCAGTAATGATCTCCCTGTCACACGTGATGCTGTTCGGTAGCATTTACCCACTTTCCCACTTTCCAAATTGGAGTCAATCCTCACAAAACCTGCTATAGCTTTATCACCTACGTTTATATACTGTTATAAATCTTTTGTTGTCAATCCAACAATCTCTAAAGCTTCACCAGGAGTAGCTTCCATTTCAAACAAAACAAAACAAAACACATTATTTATTCATCCATGAAGAGCATCTCCTCATTCGTTAGTTTGATCATGAGATGGTAGCAATTTAGTCACCCATTCAGGCCCCTCCTCTCATTCTGGCTCTCTTGCTATTCCCTCCACATCTGCAGTTACTTCCTTCATCAAAGTCTTCTTTTAAAATTTTTTTAAAGTTTATTTATTTTTGAGAGACAGAACATGAGCGGGGGAGGAGCAGAAAGAGAGGGAGACACAGAATGCGAAGTAGGCTCCAGGCTCTGAGCTGTCAGCACAGAGTCGCATATGGGGCCAGAACTCACAAACCACGAGATCATGACCTGAGCTGGTCAGATGCTTAACAGACTGAGCCACCTGGGTGCCCCTAAAGTTTTCTTTTTAAAGTATTTATTTATTTGAGAGAGAGAGAGAGAGAGAGAGGGAGAGAGAGAGAGAGAGAGAGAGAAGAAGAAGAAGAAGAAGAAGAAGAAGAAGAAGAAGAAGAGGAAGAGAGTGTGCAACATGTATGAGTGGAGTAGGGGCAGAGAGAGAGGGGACAGAGGATCCAAAGTGGGTTCTGCACTCACAGCAGAAGGCCTGAATCAAGACTCGAACTCATGAACCATGAGATCATGACCTGAGCTGAAAAGGATGCTCAACAGACTGAGCCATCTGGCTGCCCCCCTACACTAAAGTCCTGAATCCCACTACTTCCTCCACTAAAGGCAGAATGGTGAGTCCTTTCCAGAAGGTTTTTCAGTTTACTTTTCCCAGGTCCATCAAAGGGATCCCTATCTACGGCAGCTATCACTTCACAAAATGCATTTCTTAGATAATAAAACTTGGAAGTTATAATTATTACTTGATCCGTGAGCTGCTAAATTGTCTTAGCAGGCATGGAAACCACACTAATCTTGTCCATCTCCATCAAAACTCTCAGATGATCAGATGCATGGTCAATGGGCAGTAGTAGCTTGAACGAAATCTTTTTTTTTTTTTTTTTTTGAGTGGTAAGTCTCAACTGTAGGCGTAAAATAGTCAGTAAACCACGTTGGAAACAGATGTGCTGTCATCCAGACTGTGTTGTCCCATTTCTAGGGCACAGGCAGAGTAGATTTAGCATAATTAGCATAATTCCTGAGGACCTTAGGACTTTCAGAATGGTAAATGAGGACTGGTTTCAACTTAAAGCGAGCAGCTGCATTAGCCCCTAATGAGATAGAGTCAGCCTGTCCTTTGAAGCTTTGAAGTTAAGTATTGACTTCTCCTCTCCTGCTGTGAAAGTCTTAGATGGAATCTTCTTCCAGTAGAAGGCTGTTTCATCTCGGGTGAAAAATCTGTTGTTGAGTGAGGCCACCTTCATTAGTATCTTAGCTGGATCTTGTTGGTAACTTGCTGAAGCTTCTGTATCAGCTTCTGTTGCTTTACCTTGCCCTTTGATGTTATGGAGACGTTTTCTTTCCTTTAACCTCATGAACCAACCTCTGCTAGCTTCGGACTTTTTTTCTAGTTTTACCTCTCTCAGCCTTCATAGAACTGGAGAGAGTCAGAGCCTTGCTCTCAGATAAGCTTTGGGATAAGGGAATGTCGTGGCTGGTTTGATCTATCCAGACAACTAAAACTTTCTCCACGTCAACAATAAGGCTGTTTCACTTTCTTATCATTTCTGGGTTCAATGGAGAAACACTTTTAATTTCCTTTAAGAACTTCTCTTTTGCATTTACAAACTTGGCTGTTTGGTACAAGAGGCCTACCTGTCAGCCTATTTTTGGCATTAAGCACACCTTCCTCACTAAGCTGAATCATTTCTAAGCTTTCTATTTAAAGTGTGATTTTTTTTTTCACTTGAACACTTAGAGGCCATTGTAGGATTATCAACTGGCTTAATTTCACTATTCTTGTGTCTCAGGGGATAGGGAGGCCTGAGGAGAGGAAGAGAGAGAGGTGAACGACCAGTCGGTGGAGCTTTCAGAACACACAGTACATTCATTGGTTAAACTTGCCTTCTTACATGAGTGCAGTCATGGAACCCCAAGACATCAAAGATCACTGACCACAGATCACCATAACAAGTGTAATAATAATGAAAAAGGTTGAAATATTGTGAGAGTTACCAAAATGTGACCCAGCTTTGTTAAAATTATACGATGATGACCTTGATAATTATTTCTTAGCATTTGTTTTTCTTTTCTTTTCTTTTCTTTTTTTCCTTTAAGTTGAAGTTTTATGCCAGGGAGGAATCATAGGGAAGTTGTGTTATATACGCTCTTTTATTCCTTCTAAAGAACTCTGGTGATAAATGCAGTACGGTAATGGAGAAGGTGAAGGGGGGAGTGAAGGTATTCTATATTTTCAAAGGAATATTATGGGAGGCCTGCTGGGAATACCCAAGGGCCTGGAATGGTTGGTGCCCAGAGGTTTACAGAATCCGGAATGGTGTGGAGGAAACAGATATGGGAAGAACAGTATTGACTAATAGGAATTTTATCAAATTTTGCTTCTTTAATGTTCAGATTTACTCTTTCCTGTCTTCCTACACAGCTATTTCTTTGTCATTAAGACACTGGAAAGTTTCTTTTAAAAAAGAAAGAAGGGAAATTGTTGATTTCTACTTCAAGAAGGGAGGAAGAGATAAGAAATGTAACTCACACAGCCCAGAACTAACATTTTTTTTAACGTTTATTTATTTTTGAGAGACAGAGACAGAGCACGAGTGGGGGAGGGGCAGAGAGAGAGGGAGACACAGAATCCAAAGCAGAGTCCAGGCTCTGAGCTGTCAGCACAGAGCCCAACGTGGGGGTCGAACTCTGGAGGCTTGAGATCATGACAAGAGCTGCAGTTGAATGCTCAACCAACTGAGCCACCCAGGTGCCCCACCAGAGCTAACATTTTGATAGTTTTATATAAAACTCATTTCAATTACCCAAAACTGTTATCTCTTTCTCCCCACATTTGTATCATTTCTATACATTTAAAATCTATATGTCCAAATTACCATCAAGTCTTCTAATTAACATGACAAAAGTAAAGTAGATTAGGTAACATTCTGGAGGAAGACTGGATCCTGGAAAGGAGATAATGTGGCCCCCTTTTCCATATGTGAATTCAGCTTTAGGGAATAGCTGATGACTCACCAATAAAAAACAGATTGAATGTGAATTATCTGTAACACGTCAACTGTACTTAGTACCATTGGATTCAAATCCTTCCTTTCTTTACATGACCTCACCTGATTAGAAGGTGATTACTAATCATGAGCAGATAAAATATCAGTAGTTCAACTTTTATTATTTGTCATCCTTTCCATGTAACAAAGTTAACTAGATGTCTAATATTTTCATATAATATGTTGGGACTGGAGATAGAAAAAATGAATAATCTTTCTGTGAAACAGAAAATGTTGGCCATATTCTGGAATCTTACCAAAAAGCAGCAGCAACATCACCTTTAATAACTCCTATGTGTTGTTTTAAATATTTCAATACTTTGGATTAAATGTGGGATTAATATACTGTTTAAAAATAACAACTGACTCAGTAGGTTAAGTGTCAGACTCTCGATTTTGGGTCAAGTCATGATCTCATGGTTCATGAGTTTGAACCCAGCATCAGGTTCTGGGGCTGACAGCACAGAGCCTGTTTGGGATTCTCTCTTTCCCTCTCTCTTTCTGCCTGTCCACCACTCATGCTGTCTCTCTCTCTCTCTATCTCTCAAAATAAATAAATAAACATTAAAAAATAACTGCTGGGTTTATTTAATATGATATAAGAATATGGCAACACTTCAATAGAATAATTAAGAGTCCTGGAAAAATTGGAGACGAACCAACATGAATGGATGGAGACTGTGATAAATAAGAAAATAGATTTTACAAAACTATGTTTTTGAGTCATATTACAATCCATTTTGGTAAGAATTTTTTGAGTGCCACCAAAACATCTTTGTTTCTCAGGCAATATATTATGGGATTAAACATTGGTGTCACAATGCTGTAAAAGAGAGAAAGAAATTTGTCCATTCCTGTTGAATGGCTGGACTTTGGTCTCAAATACGAAATGATGCCTGATCCAAAGAATAAAGTCACAACCACAAAGTGGGAAGAACACGTAGAGAATGCCTTGGCTCGCCCAGCGGCTGATGGCAGCTTCAGGATGGTTGAGATTATTTTCACATAAGATCCAAGAATCAACATAAAAGGAATAGTGACAACTAGAACAGCAACTGTATAAACCAATATCTCAATCGTAAAAGTATCCCCACAGGCAAGCTTAAGTATTGGAGGTATGTCACAGAAAAAGTGATTCAACTGATTGGACCCGCAGAAGGGTAGAGAGAAGATTAGGTAGGTGAACCCTATGTGTACTGGAATTCCAGTGATCCAACAGCCAGCTGCCAATTGGATACACAGCCTACTGTTCATGATGAGAGGGTAGAGTAAGGGGTTGCAAATGGCGACATACCTGTCGTAAGCCATTGCAGTCAAAATAAAGCACTCGGTGGCTCCAAAGACCAGAAAGAAATACATTTGTGTAGCACAGGCCAGAAAGGAAATGCTTCTACTTTGTCTACAAAGATCTGTTAATAATCTGGGGACAGTGACTGACACATAACATATTTCCAAGGAAGAAAAGTTCCCAAGGAAAAAATACATGGGAGTCCGGAGGGAGGGATCAATCTGGGTTATTATGATAATGAGGCTATTTCCCATCAGAATAATCACATAAATTATCAAAAACACCCCAAAAAGAAACTCTTGGAGGTCAGGAACATCAGAAAAGCCAAGCAGTATGAAATCCATTAATGTAGTGTGATTCCCTCGTGGAGGATATTGTCCTTTAGATTCCATCTACAAAGAAAATGATTTCAAGGCTTAGAACTCTCTTCAACTGCTGGGCCCATTGCAGAATGGGACATATTAAATAGATGATTTCAAATCCACTGACACAAGATAGATATCCAGTTTTTCTGTTTTTTGTTTTCTATTGTTGGTGATATATTTCAAATCCAACATCTCCAAATCCCAGTACATAAAAACAGAAAGTAATCTTAAACACTAATCTTCCTGCTGCTATTAATAACATATATAAATGGATAACACAGCAAAACAAACAACAATAAAATAAAAACAAAACGCATCAGGTAGCCTATTCTTAGGATAAGAACTGCACTAATTAACACAGGACGTTCTGTAATGAGGAATGTGTCTCTTTCCTGATTGATCTGGTATCTACAGTACTTTATTTGTATTTTTTCTGCCTAACACCTTCTTTTTTTAATGTTTATTATTGAGAGAGAGAGAGTGAGAGAGAGAGAACACACATAAACGGGAGAGGGGCAGAGAGCAAGGGGGACAGAAAATCTGAAGTGGTCTCCATGTTGAAAGCAGAGGGCCCAATGTGGGGCTAGAACCTGCAAATCACGAGATCATGACCTGAGCTGTAGTTGGATGCTTAACCAACTGAGCCACCCAGGTGTCCCTGCCTAGCACCTTCTAATTTCCAATCAATTTGTATGATTCTTTCATGTTTGGTTTGACGTTTCCTCTGTGAACTCCATCTCAGATAACCACAGGGCAAGGTGGTCAGTAGGACTGCATAGCCAGGCCCTGCCTCAGGTCAGTCTTGGCTGCTCGCTAACTGGGAAAGAGACTTAGAATCTGATCAGGAAAATAGGGTATATTGCCCAGATTCCATCAGAGAAAAAGACTTCATTTAACATACCATATACAGTTGTGTTAGAAATCATGTACCATACATAGTAACTGTCATATGTTTGGAATGTAAAATAAATTATATAAGATTTTGATGTAATACGTCCTTAACCCTACCATGCCTCTCTCCAAAATCTTAATAATTCTGTTTATATTCCAAATGTTAGGACTTTAGGAATAATCAGATAAGTTTAGGGCTTTTATGGAGTAATTAAACAAAGAAAATGGAAAATAAAAGGTGTGAGGGAATTTGATCTTAGGGTTGACACATCTAATGCCAGACAAAATGTGAAATCTGTTTTTGTATACCTTACTTTTACCTCTAAGTATGTGTTTCTGAATATATAATTAATATACAATATACTTTTCATATAAATTATAAACATATCAATCGATACATATTTTTAATATATATTATAGCTTACTTTGAATAAATACTGTGTATTATGAATATATACAGTTGACCCTTGAAAAATGCACCAAGCCCATCCCAGGCAGTCAAAAATCTGGGTATAATTTTTGACTCCCTCAAAACTTAGTTACTAACATAAACAGTCAATTAGCTCATGTTTTGTATGTTATAGGTATTATATACTGTAGTCATACAATAAAGTAAGCTAGAGAGGGACGCCTGGGTGGCTTAGTTGGTTGAGCGTCTGACTTTGGCCCAGGCCATGGTTTCATGGTTTGTGAGTTCAAGCCCTGCGTTGGGCTCTGTGCTGACATCTCAGATCCTGGAGCCTGCATCATAGTCTATGTCTCCCTGTCTCTCTGCCTCTCCCCCTTGCGCATACTCGGTCTCTGTCTGTCTCTCAAAAATAAATAAATATTTTAAAAACTAAAGTAAGCTAGAGAAATAAAATCAGAAGAAAAAGAAAACACATTTATAGCATCTACTGCAAAAAAAAAAACCCACATACAGTGAACAAGTGGATCCGTGCGGTTCAAACTGTTATCCAAGGGTCTGCTGTCTTCTAAATATCTACAGCTGACTAACCACCGGGAAGCACAGCACTAAATGCACTGTAGATGGATTCTACCCCGCTTGTTCAGTAAGTAAGCATTTTTAGACCACCTAAGTTTGCTCTCTCTGCCACCACCCTGCATCCAGAGACACCGCATCACTTTTTGTGATTTTCAGCTAGCCTTCATTAATGCCAAACTGTGACCTTTTACGTAGATGGTCACAGACTCCGAGACCCGTATTGCCATGAGTTTTGAGTCTCTTCCTCAGTTTCTCAGACTACAAATTTGCCTTCCTTTTCCTCCAATACAACCCCCCCTTTCTTCTTTTAAGACCCGGCTCTCCCACCTCGGACAGATCCCACAAGACTGAAGCAATTTACAATTTATACTTGGCCTATCTGACTTTTCACACGTCCTCAGTGCCTCCCTCCTTAGTTCAGTGAATCCTCTATTCTGACTTTAATTTTTCACCGCATACACTGAAGATAAAAGCCCTCTCCTGGTTCCTCTCTGTTTATGGCTCAGAGCGGTCAAGAGGAGGGACAAGGACCTGGACGTTTCAGGTTCAAATAATATGTTCTATAAACTGGGACTGAGCGCATGCTCCCCACATCCTCTCTTGCCATCATCTCTACCTTTGTTTTGCTGATCTCTCTTTCTTTGTTTTCTCCTCTTTTCACACTTTGGCAGTTATCTCCCCTGTTTTATATCTTCTCAAAAGTTTCATGATTTTATATCATCTTTCCTATATATTTCTTTCTCCAGAAGTTCCTCAGAAAAAATTGCAATGGAAAAAGAATTGAATTTTCAGTGACCCAGATATGTTTGATGAACATATATTATATAGGAACAAATATATACAGGAACAAATATGTACAGGAACAAATATATATATATATATAGTGTGTGTGTGTGTGTGTGTGGTTTATTATGAATAAATCCTGAGTGTATTCAATACAAAGTATACTGAGGATACTAATGGTAAATAACATGAGCTCAGTTTCCATCTGTACAGCGCCTACAGAAGTCAGCGGTCAGGTGTTCCTGGGAATGTGCAATCTATGTAGAGAGAAGTACAAGGTGTTAGGAGAGTGTAAGACAATTTCTTAAAAATGTTTTTAATGTTTTTATTTATATTTTTTAAATAAAAAAATTATGTCTATTCATTTTTGAAAGACAGAGAGAGACAGAGCACAAGCAGGGGTGGGGCGGAGAGAAAGAGGGACACAGAATCTGAAGCAGGCTCCAGGCCCCAATCTGTCAGCACCAGAGCCTGATGCAGAGCTTGATCTCAGGAACTGCGAGATCATGACCTGAGCCGAAGTTGGACGCTCAGCCAACTGAGACACCCAGGTGCCCATGTTTTTATTTTTGAGACAGAGAGAGACAGAGCATGAGCAGGGGAGGGGCAGAGAGGGAGGGAGACACAGAATCCAAAGCAGGCTCCAGGCTCTGAGCTGTCAGCACAGAGCCTGATGCGGGGCTCGATCTCACGAACCATGAGATCATGACCTGAGCCGAAGTCGGATGCTTAACCGACTGAGCCACCCAGGTGCCCCAACAATTTCTTAAGGAAGCGACATCCAATGTGAGAGCTCATCAGATTTTAAGGTATCATAGAATCATTGCATTATTTTCACTTTTAAGAAAAAAATAAATAAAACATTCTAGGAACAAAATGCCCTCGTGTACTTATTCAGTTTCATATTCCAGTAGCTAGTCAAGGGCTTACATGGGTGAACGGTTTTTAAATACTTCCTCACAGGTAATGGCAAAAATGATTTCCCATTGATTTCAGCAAGCTGTAATCAACTAGATTCAAGTTCACTGAAAACAGAACTTGATATTGAGTGCCCTACAATTCAAATTTGATATAGTCTGGTGATATGTCTTTATTTAAAGGATCAGAGCTCAACTTTCCTTGGTTGGAAATATAGGCTGTAATGATATCATGTAGTTTGAAGGGTTGTTTGTGGAGTAAGTAACATAGTTTAATCACTGTACTTAAAATAAGTGATAGTTTGATTAAGCATTTTTATGATAATGATCATACTTATTGTATTCATTATTATGATTTTAACATACATCCTTTTTCTTTCTTTTGAACTTTGCTCACCTTCTGTCCTGCCCTGAAATAATCTTTTCTTAATCTAATGGGGGAGAGAATGAATGTACAGGGTAGTGTTCTGGCAGGAAAACTGAGTTTGAAATTAGTGAACTCTTCCTGCTGTATAGATCTAAACCAGCAGCAAAACCTATGGAAAAATTTTTAAAAAACATTCTAATTTAATGGGCTTTCATTTTTAGTTTTTTCCCCCATCTGTGCCAGTGTTCTGTACTTTAAGCAAATAAGTGAAGTAGACTTGTGTATGTAAATACAGGAGAAAAATTAAATGTGAAAGTCTAACTCAAATCCTATTTAATATATGAAAGCATCCTCAGAGATAACTCCCTTTGATTATTTTCCTTTCTGAAACTGATACATTCTCTTTATTAACAATTAATGGTAGGGGCGCCTGGGTAGCTCAGTCAGTTAAGTGTACGACTTCAGCTCAGGTCATGATCTTATAGTTCGTGAGTTCAAGCCCTGGTCGGACTCTGTGCTGATGGCTCAGAGCCTGGAGCCTGCTTCCGATTCTGTGCCTCCCTCTTTCTCTGCACTGCCCCCACCCACTCCAGCTCATGCTCTCTCTCTCTCCCTCTTCTGAAAAATAAATAAAGCAAAAAATTTAAAAAAAAAAGTAATGGTATTCTGCAATCTTATTATGGGAAGTTCAGTTCTTCCTTTACCAACGTTTCTATTTTAGCAGGAATGAGCATAGCTATGCAGAGTGGAGAGTCCTGATTATTTGAAACTATATTTACTGTTAACAAGTTTGGAACATTTATTATGCGCGAACCACCCTGTTAATGGCTTTCCCCACGTAATTTCATTTTATTGCATTCTATAAATTTTTTAACGATTATTTTTGCAAGAGAGAGAGAGAGAGCGAGCGAGCGAGTGTATGAGAATGCTGGGGGGGGAGGTGCAGAAAGAGAGGGAGACAGAGGATCCAAAGCAGACTCTGAGCTGACAGAAGAGATCCTGAGGTGGGGCTCGAACTTACCAATGGTGAGATCTAAGTCAAAGTGGGATGCTTAACTGACTGAGCCACCCAGGTGCCTCTCATTTTATTGTATTCTAAATGAAATAGGCACTGTTACTGTTCACACGTTGCTTAAAGAGGCAGAGGCATAGAGGGGTTAAGTAACTTGCCCAATATCAGGAAGGTAGGATGCAACCAGACTTCAAATTCTCCCATATAATGCCAGAGTCCATTCTCTTAATCAAAACGAATGGGCTTTGCAGCATTGTCTTGTGACAGATGGTGGCTACACTTGTGGTGAGCAGAGCATAAGGTATAGAGTTGTTGAATCACTATGTTGTACACTTGAAACTAATGCAACATTGTACATTTGTATGGCAACTATACTCAAAAAAAGAAAAAAAAAGCCCTCAATGGGCTTCATAGAACATTCTCTAGGAAACAGTTTTGAATTTAATATTCTGATAATATAAATACAACTAAGAAATAGAAAACTTTTTACAGTGGCGAGAGGATTTTGTGTCCATTTTATATCTCACTTTCTGTTATGAAAATGAAGGATTGATTACTTGTAGTTATGGATTGTATAGTTCCTACATAAACTAATTTGATGCTTATGATACTATGCTTTAATTTTTATTCCATAATTAGAACTCTTCTTCTTGTCATTATATTTCAAATTCAGAAGATTTATCTCATAAAGGGATCTGATTAGAAGAAAGTGTTTTGCTTTATGACTTTTGATTCTTTTTATTTAAAATTTTTAAATATTTATTTTTGAGAAAGAGAAAGAGACAGAGCATGAGTGGGGTAAGACAAAGAGGGAAAGAGACACAAAATCTGAATCAGGCTTCTGGCTCTGAGCTGTCTGCACAGAGCCCGATGCAGGGCTTGAACCCACCAACCGTTAGATCGTGACCTGAGCCAAAGTCGGACACTTAACCAACCAAGCCACCCGGGCGCCCCAATGACTTTTGAATCTTAAATTACACAAATACAGTGCAATAAAATAAGCAGAGTAAAATAATTACTGCTTACCTTTTTATATTATGGAGAGAGCGCTGTGGGCCACTCTTTTATAAAGACTGTGGTCTTATGTAATATAAATTTTGGTTTTGAATTACTCAAGGCACAGATTCCAGCCATTCTTATTTTTCTGTGAAACTTGTACTATACTTATATTGATCAGTGCGCCTTTGGTTGAAAAAGAGCCCCTTATTCATTGCAGGGGCATCTTCTCTCTGTGATGTTGCGTTTTTAAACTCAATAATCTGTTTACCGGGTGGTAACTAAGAAAATAACTAAGGCTGTCTCTGGTTGGATCAGCGCTGCCTTGAAGATTCTCTCCCTGTGGAGTATGGTCCGAGGAACGGGAGCCTCCTGGCTACCCCTCTTTACCTTTCTCCCCATTCTGTCCATCTTTGGAGAATAGAACAATTCCCCTGCTAGGACATTCACAGTGTTAAATTTGCTCTGTATGTATGCCTGAAAGCGGAGGATACCAAATTTGAAAGTATTAAAACACCATTTCTTAGCCTCAAACAGTGCAATTTTGAAACTATCTAGAGCTCATGCATCATCATCTGGGGTTTTTGTAGTTACACACACTTGCATAAGGAACAAAAAAGAATTTGGACAAGAAGATAGAGTACACTGAATTTCAAGTTTTCTGCATTGTGAAGTTGAAGATGGGAAAATGACATTATGAGGGCTTTAACACTATTAGGAGAGGAAGGTAGAGTGAATTTTTATTGCGGCTGTAAATCTTTGGTAAATTCTGCAAAATAATTAATTAATTAATGCATTCATCTTTTCTCTATTAAAGCATTCAACAAGCATCTAACTATATAAGGTGTTGTGCTATATACTACAGGAGGCACAGAAAACTTTGTACTCTGTAGATTGTTCTGCATATATTGGTTTCTCTGTTGAACTGAGCTGGTGTTTCACATCCCATGACAAGTGACCCATTATTCCTGCAGGTGAAGCTAACTATTTCTACTGTAAGGCTCTCACATCCCTCCTCCATAAACTTCTAGCTCACCCCTCATGATGTTATGCTTTAATTTTTATTCCATAATTTGGCCTTCTCTTCTTATCGGTAGCTTCTTGATTCAGGACATTAGTGTTGCTCACTGGTACACCTCCAGCTCCAAGTATGGAGCCAGCTGCATATAACCCTCTGGGGCTTTTTAGGGACTCAGCATTTCACACCTGTATCATTTAACCTTCCCAAGTCACTAACCATAGATAGTGTTCTCTCCAATTGTTTGCAGGGACTAAAATTTAAATCCAAGTTAGTTATACAGTGGAATAATGGTTTCAGGAGAGGAATGAAGACTTTTGAAGCCATTAGATCACTTTTAATATTTATTTATATATTTATTTATTTCTCTTATCTATTTATTTTTTAGGTTGCATGATCTAGTATTTACAGTTTAATTTGTCATTGGGGGTTCATTATTTTGATAACTTTCTAATATCCACGTAGATGGGATTTTTCATTGTTAGTAATGTCTTTTCATATAATTATAATGCAATATAAAAGCCTGTATTTCCTAATGCTTCATAGGATGTATTGATTGATCTGAGGTTGGGACATCCTTAGGAGTCCAAATTCAGTCTACACAATCCAGTGTCTACACAACTGTTCACATTGTTGTCAAACTGCTGGTTTTTATGGCTACTGCATAGCTGTGGGAACTGTGATTGGATTAGGTCAAGTTACAACACCATAAATTCTGTTTTTCTTACCAAAATTCATCAGTTCTTATTGAGTAAATGCTCTTCACATTGTATCAAACCTTTGGTTGATATCCTGAGCTCTGAAAAAAGTTGATTTAATCATTTCAAAGTATTTACCTTGATTTATTGAAGACAGATTCATAGAGGTCCTCCCATTACAGAAGTCCTTCACATTTCTTCCATTTCTCATTTTTTTCATTAAAACATATCCTGATCACTTATTTTTTTAAAGTGTTTGTTTATTTTGAGACAGAGAGAGAGAGAGAGAGCTCAAGTGGGGGAGGAAAGGACATTTTTTTGTGTTTAATGAACAGTTTTAAATGTTTATTTATTACAGAGAGAGATGAAGAGAGAAAATCCCAAACAGGCTCCACACTCACCACAAAGCCCAACACAGGGATTGCACTCACAAACCATTAGATCATGACCTGAGCTGAAATCAAGAGCTGGATGCTTAACTGACTGGGCCACCCACACACCCCTGATTCCTTACTAATATCATTCATTATCACATAGATCCTTATAGCTTTGAAGCCATGGACAACTCAGTAATCATCCCTAAAAATGTCTCAATATTTGTATTATTGGGATGTAAGATTTTCTATTCGTTATTTGGTGACAGCTTAGAACATTGCTTTTTAAATGGTGAAATATTTTTTTTTTCCATTGAAGAATCATGGTAGGAATTAAGGATTTTTTTCACTTCAAATCTGTCACGATCTGTTCACCTAAACAGATCAATAGTAGATACTGACTTCATATGGGTCTCATATGAGGTTATCAGCCAATCCTCATGGGATAATTTAAAACACATGCAATTTTTAAAGGGGAAAAATTAAAAAAAAATTAAGAAATAAGAAAACAGTATATTTTGCAATTTTGTTTACATTTTAGAAAAAAAGTTACTGGCCGTAGCCATTTAAAGATAAAACTTGTTTCTTGTCACTCTGCTTCTGATCTCTGTTGCCACAGTCTTAACTCTGTTTGTCATCTGTATTGACCCCGGCCATTGGAGAATAAAACTATGTCCCTGCAATCAGCCATAGATAATATCTTTAGCATGTGCTCCTTAAATGTGTGGTTCCCGTTGACCACTTTCACCGAATCTAGCATTTCAGGTCATTCTAACACACAGTTCACTTCTGTAATGCACAATTTGGGCATGATAATTTTATGACTTGGAAGATCAAACCTCAACCTTTATTTCACATGGTTTTAACACTGCTTATTTTTTCCCAGCTAAATAAAACTTCTGTTTCCATACCCTTTCTAAGTCTGTACCTTCTTTTCATCTTTCTGTTTCTCTCATCAGTGTATAAGTGAATCTGACACAGTTTCAACACAAACTTAACAAATACATTATATTTTATTGATTTTATTTGGTTACAACACATGGTTAAAATGATCATAAGATGTCAGGAGGTTGAAGTTTCAGAGCACAATTCAGGTTTTTGACATAGGTATTCATCTGGTTGATGTTCTGTTTTCAAAACCTCAAAATTACTTAGCCAATATTCACCACCGTCCTTTTTAGTAGCAGATCTGAGGGTAAAAATTTTGATTAAGTGGCTGAGAATATACCAAAAATTCTTCTGATACTTTGGAATGGTACAGGAACGCATGCAATGTTTTTGCGTTAATATTCAAATCACAAAATTTAAAGAGAACCTTAAAGACAATATGCACCAATTTCCCACCCAAAGTAGTAAATTATATCTAAGTTTAGCAACAATGCAATTTCTGCTTGTGTTGCCACCCATCCTATTTAACGCGTGTTACATATTTTTCCATAGAGCTATTTAAGATTCTTTCTATAAAGCTATATATTTTAATAAAGCTATATTTTCATTCCATACAGTTCTTTGTACATTCCTTTTCTACAGATTACACATTTTCACATCAACTCATCTAATGTGTATCTCCTTTTTTTCCCATACAGCCAACCACTTGGGTATCATCTTCTTGACAAAATTTTGCTTTTCTATATTCTTTGAAAGATGCTTATTATGAGTTAACATACTATCTTTTCTTTCATTTGAGCAGTGTGAAATTAAGAGTGATGATAACTTCATGTACTCTCATGCCCTAGCCTTTACTTAATTATTGTTGATAAAGGTATACCTGCCATTTTTTAATAGACCAATGGAAATTACATGTTTCCGTTGTTAACTTCCACTTAACAAACTAAATCCAAAATTATTTTAGTGTATAATATCAATTTATTTCTCCCTAAATTCAGGATTTCAATATTAATATTTTTGTTGTTTATTTGGAGCTCTGTGATTCTTGAATATTGATTCTTTCATTATTTCCAACTTGTTTGTTCACTCAATATAATAATTAGAAATATAAATGGCTTCACAGTAAAATTTATTTTGAGTTAAAGAAGATAAATAATTTCTGGGACATTTTTCACATAAGTGAATTGTATATTAAACAAGAAATTGTGATAATTTAAAAAAATGTTTTTTACAAGTTCATAGGTTAAAGAAAGAATCAAAATTTATATAGGAAATACACATTTAAGGAATTAAAAAAGCGCACAAGATAATTAGGTGATAATCACTCCCAAAGTTGGAAGTATTTGTAGTCCCTGTAAACAAGATTAAGTAAATGTAGGAAGGTTGATTAGGGTGCAGAGAACATGGCCTCAAATAAGATGCATCTCAAACCCAAATCTCAGAATAACTGGACTCATCTCCCAAACATTTTTGCTAAATTTTACTAGGAAATAAAACTTTTAATGGACGGGATACATTATTACAATTTCGCTGTGAAATATCATGGTCCCATATATGATTCCGCTGAATAGTAGGGACAAAGAAAGGAGAAAGGATACAACCAGTGGGCAGGTAGGCAAGGCACTCAGTGAAAGAACAAACTATCTCAGAGAACAAACCATCATTTTGCTGTAAGGGATCTAGGCCAGGTAACCATCGTGGGACCAGGGGAGTGAGGATACAACCCACAGGTGCATACACAGCACCAATCACTTCATGAACACCTGTCTGGGCAGGGTAATCTACAGACACCACTGGAGACATTAAATGTACCAGCTGGATGACTTCTTTGTGACAGGACACAATGTATGGAGATGTATCTCAGATGACACGGACATCGCTTCTATTAGGTGCAAAGTCAGCTGCAAGAGCAAGGCCCAAGGGCAATTTCTCCCCCAAAACTCTGTGGTCGATTCTTCAGAAAATGCTAGCCCCCACTCAGTCTCCGCTGAGTTCTACTAAGCCAACTCCCCGTTTACCTCCATATCAGCAAAGCTTAGCTCTAAGAGTAATTTCCATTGATTTTTACTGAACAAATGATAGATACCTATAAATACCTAGAAGCAGGAAATTCATGAGCACATCGTAAAGAGTATATGTGAGATTCACGTGCTGAACAACTGATCCACCTCCTTTGGAATGATGCACTGGTTACACTCTGCAACACGTGGACATGTGTTTGTGTGGCTTTCTGGTATGTGTCAGTCCAAGAGACAGAAAAGGAAAGGATGGTTAGAAATTGGGAAGACAAGAGAATGGAATATGAGAGCTGTAATTGGTGCAGTCTAATGACATGGCACTTTTCTGATAACGTGCTTTTGCTCAAGCTCACCTTTATTTTATTTGTGAATATATATGTGCACACGGAGATGGATACAGAACACAAAGAGGTGGAGAGTTTATACTGCAATTAAAATTGTAGCCTTGAAATTTGATTTAAATATCCTACTGGAAGATAATCCAATAAATTACGATGAAAATCTACTTAAAATTTAAAGCATCTTAAACAGGTGATATAACAGATATCTTAAAAATCACAAATGGTGGAATAAAAATGCATAGGAAAAAAACAAGAGAGCAATTACAAATATTGTATGTGGCTAATTTCATGTGATATTGTAACTTTGGTAACTTTTTACTCTAAATACTGACTCCCTTTCTTCTGTAACAAAGATTTTATCAGAAAGAAGACCTATGTTTGAGGACCCAGCAAAATTAGAGAATAATTAGATCGAAGTCCTGAGTCCAGAGAGAAGATGCACTAATTACATTATACCAATTTGGGGACATGTATTTCAGTATTAACAGAAAGCAATTACTTAGAAATACCTTCATGAAAAGTGTAGACTTCAATCAACCCGCAGAAAAATTAGTTCAAAAAAATTTACAAAGCATATCAGACAAATGGAGGGATCCTCCTCCTGGTAGTGAAATTCCATAAAGCCTTCTTTACTTCCTCATTCCTGAGGCTATAGATCAGAGGATTTAACATGGGGATCACTACTGTGTAGAACACAGAAGCCACTTTGTCCTGACCCAAGGAGTAGCTGGAACTAGGTCTCAGATAGGTATAGATGGCGGTGGCATAGAACAGAGTTATCGCTGTCAAGTGAGAGGCACACGTGGAGACGGCTTTGTGCCTCCCCTCCCCTGAATGCATGTGGAAGACAGAGAAGAGAATGTAGGAGTAGGAGGTGAGGATGATCAGCAGAGTCCCGGCCAGATTCGCACCAGCAAATGCGGAAAAGATACTTTCATTCACGTGTGTGTCAGCACAGGAGAGTCTAAAGAGTGGAGGGCTGTCACAGAAGAAGTGGTGAATGACATTGGAACCACAGAATGGCAAGCTGCTTACACAACTCGTGTTAACCATGGAGTTCAAGAATCCTGCCGTAAAAGCCCCTGCTGCCATTTTGAGGCAGGCTGTCCTGGACATGATCAAGGAGTAAAGGAGGGGGTTGCATATGGCCACGTAACGGTCATAGGCCATTAAGCCAAAGAGGATGGCTTCGGTTGTGGCCAAGGCGATAAAGAAGTACAATTGCAGGAAGCAGCCTGCGAAGGAGATGGTTTTCGTCTCTGACAGTAAGTCTGCCAGCATCTTTGGGGTGATGGCGGAGGAATAACAAACATCCACAAAGGACAGGTTAGCCAGGAAGAAATACATGGGTGTGTGAAGTCGGGAATCAGTGCCGATTAAGAGGATCATCCCAACATTCCCCAAAACTGTAAGGGCGTAAATCCCAAAGAAAAGCAGAAAGAGGATGATCTGTAGCTCCATGGTGTCTGCTAATCCCAACAGGATGAACCCCTCCAGCGAAGTGTCGTTCTTGCCCCTCATGTGTTACAAATACACTTTGCTGAAACTTGCATTAGGTGTCGATATTGCCAATATTGCTTATGGGAAATAGAAATGTGAATGGGGTTATTCATACATCGGAAAGGAAAAAACAACCTAGGGTAGTACAACACAGTAAAAAGAGTGACACAGGAAGTGGAAAATTGGGGGACAAAGAGGTGAGCTTTATGAGCAATTGTCTGTGTGATGTCACTAGTGCAAGGCCACAGACATGTCACTCAATTTCTGTAACAGCCATCTGTGTTGGTCTATTCTTTCATTCCAGCTAATAGCTAAATTCAATTGATAAATATATCCTTGCTGAAAACTCTCTAATTTTGTGAACGTTTATGGGAGTTTAATTCAGATGTATTTTTTTCCACTCAGGCCCACTCTGGATATTCTTCAGTACCAAAATTCATTCATTGCCTGCCAGAAATCATTCTTGTCAACCCAAGGAGCAACTATATTGACCATTGCAAACAGTCAATAGGTTGTCACCTCTCATAAAAGTTTAAGAATGATTTTGTAGTGTTTTCAAAGTGAATCGAGGGACGTCTGGGTGGCTCAGTCGGATAAGTGTCCTACTTTGGCTCAGGTCGTGATTTCATGGTTTGTGGGTTTGAGCCCTTCATAGGGCTGTGCTGACACCTTAGAGCCTGGAGCCTGCTTCCGATTCTGTGTCTTCAGCTCTCTTTCCCCCTCCCCTGCTCCCTCCCTCCCTCTCTCTCTCTCTCTCTCTTTCTCTCTCTCGCTCAAAAATAAATAGACCTTAAAAAATAAAAGAAAAAATAAAAGTGAATCAAACAATTGTTCTTGTGACAAAGTACACTCTCCGTTAGCATCTTCTAGTAGCAGACATGCTGTTCGTCCACCTCAGTGCATTACGGTGCCAAAGCCCGATAAACTCCTTCCTCATGTCTTACCTGTGTAGTGTAGTATTTTCTTTTTTATTAGGAGTTCTCAGCTGAAGCTCCAAATGAAAAGAAGAACATTTTCATTTTTAAAATGCAATGCGATGCAATCCAAATTTGAATTAACTCTTTGTTAAAATTTAAGACACCTGGAAAAATACACATTTCCATGCTTTTATATTGTTTTTCATAAAGAGAAACGGAACCATTGGAACCAATTTATGAGTTTTCATTGTTAGTCAATCCCCTAAAGGCAGAAACTCCCGTCTCAAAGGAGAACACAATATGATCACATGCAGATCTATGGGCTCAAACATTATGTGGGACCCTTCACCACAGAGTACTTCTTGATCTCTATGTTACTTTAAGGGTTTGCCAAAATAATTGATGAATCACTATATTATACACTGTATGTTGACTACGCTGGAATTTAAAGAAATTGAAAAACTGTCATTTGCCAAAAAAAAATTAATTCGTTATTTGTTTCCTCTCTCTATGTATTGGTAGTTTATCCCAAATGGGTACATGGTCAACCGCCAATTTATTATTCTTCCCTTGCCTTTTTAAAAATTGAAAGAATTATTCTTTTCCTTTCTCTTTGCGTGTACATGTTTGTGATGTGTGTGTGTGTGTGTGTGTGTGTGTGTGTGTGTGTGTGTGTACAAGCACACACACTTTTTCCCTTTGGGCAAGTTTTATCCTTCAACCCAACTCGAGTCCTGAGTGAATTTCATAACAATGAGAAACTAAATCCATTGTACCATGTTTAAAGAATTACTACGCCCTGAGCAAATGAGGCAATAGATGAGAAAACTTAACTTCTTTTTTATGATTTTAGAGTTGTGTTGGCTTTTTGCAATTATTGTCTGTGATTCTGTCCCTAGATGGGGGTTAAAAAAACAACTTTCCATATCTAAATATAAAGAAAACAAGATGGCCAACAAATACATGGGGCATCCGTATGCACAGTCTATTTGCATAGAGAACTTGAAATATATTACATTTGTCCACTTAAATTCCCAATTAATCCTCCACACCAGTCTTTGAGGTTCACATTATTATTTTACACATTTTGTAGCTGAGGTTTCAAGCTATTAAATGACTTTTCAGTAGACAAATGGTTAGAAAGTGGGGGGATCAATTTGATCACAATTTTCAACAGAAAGAATATCCAGCTACCTAACTTTCTTATCTTGTTCCTTTTTATCATAGTCACTTAGAACATTATAAATAAATAAATAAATAAATAAATAAATAAATGCACATATATCTACACATACACACATATATATACTGCACACATATGTTGCATGTATCTTCCAGTATATAGAATCTTCCAATCATTAGACCAGGGAGACTACTTCTAAAAAAAGGTCTCTAACATCATGCAATATATTGCTTGAAAACATAACTTGATGTAAAGATGTCATCCTCATGCCATTAAAAACTACCTCCTAATTCATATATATATATATATATATATACATATACATATATATGTGTATATATTCATATATATATATATATACATATACGTATATGTATATATATACACATATATACATATGTATGTGTATATGTATATATATGTATATATGTATATATATACATATATATGTGTATATATGTATATATATACATATAGATGTGTATATGTGTATGTATATGTATATATGTGTATATATGTATATATATGTATATATATGTATATATATGTAATGTTTATTTTTGAGAGAGAGAGAACAGGGCAGGGGAAGAGAGAGAAGGAGACAGAGGATCTGAAGCAGTCTCCATGCTGAAAGCAGAAAGCCCGATGTAGGGCTTGAAACATGAGATCATTAACCTAGCTAAAGTCAGATGCTTAACCAACTGAACCACCCAGGTGAGCCCATAATATTTATTTAAAATGTATATGAGTTATCATGGGAGCAAGGGAAGGAGATAATGTTATGAACAAAGAAGAGATCAATATTATTCAACCAAACTTAAAGACCAAAAACCAATATTAAAATGGGGCACCAGGGTGGCTCAGTTAAAAGTTCGACTTCAGCTCAGGTCATGATCTCGTGGTTTGTGAGCTCGAGTCCTGCATCGGGCTCTGTGCTGACAGCTAGGAGCCTGGAGCCTGCTTTGGATTCTGTGTCTCCCTCTCTCTCTGCCCCTTCCCTGCTCACACTCTGTCTCCCTCTGTTTGTCAAAAATGAATAAATGTTAAAAAAAATTAAAAAATATATTACATTTATTGAACAAGAGATGATAACAGAAAACCTTGAATTTCATTGGAGAAAAAGCAGAAAGGACAATAAATTTAAAAAAATTTTTCCATTTAAAACACGGTTAAAAATGGTAAAATAATGAGTTGGAAGCTGTGACCTTTTAAATTTGTTTTTTAGTGTTTTATTTATTTTTGAGAGAGCGAGAGAGAGAGAGACAGAGTGTGAAGGGGGAAGGGCCAGAGAGAGAGGAAGACACAGAATCCAAAGCAGGATCCAGGCTCTGAACTCTCAGCATAGAGCCCATTGTGAGGCTCAAACCCATGAACCGTGAGATCATGACCTGAGCTGAAGTCAGATGCTTAACTGGCTGAACCACCCAGACGTCCCTGGAAGCTGTCAGATTTTTAAAGTCAGGTTTACTGTACCACAGTTTTCCTACAGGAAATTATCACCATGTTTAAGTACACAGTTTCATGATTTTTGACCAAGAAAGTCTTGCAAACACCAGCAAAATCAAAACAGAATATTGCTGCTAGCCTAACAAATTCCATTATACCCCTTTATAGACAATTCCATCCCTTTCTCCAATCTCTGACAACCAAGGGGAAACCATTGATGTGATTTATCTCATGCTTTTTGTCCTCTGCAGGCTATGATCTAAATGGAATCATGCTGGAGGAGGTCATTGAGAGGATGTGACCTCTAGTTGAGCTGTGATCTGAACTTAGGGAATCAGAGGCTCCTTACTCCTCAACTGTCCTTGAAATGCATGTTCTACCCATTATTCCAATGTTAACAGCCATGACAAGGACGTAGCCTTGAGAGAGTAAGGTGATGTTGAGATCTTCTGGACTGAAAACATGACTAAATCCAGGTAAGGCCTCTGTATAAACTTTTAAATTTCTGGTGAGCAGGTGTAGCAACCTACTTGTCTTGCTTATTAAACCTGCCACCAATGGAGTGGTCTACCTCTTTCTTAGGTTTCTCTTTGCCATCCATGCTTGGGGCCAAATTTGCAAACCAACCATAGCAATGTAGCCTTTTGAGTGTGGCTTCTGTCCTTCATTGTAACTTTTGAGATTCAACAATGTTGTTACTTTTATCCATGTTCCCCCTTATATTACTAAGCTAGTCCCTTCTATATATGCATCATCCATTGATGGCAATTGAGTCTGTTTCCAATTTAGAGCAATTATGTATAAAGCTCCTCTTTCTGTGGACCTATGTTTTTATCCTGAGTAAATAATAAAATTGCTAGAATCCATAGTAAGTGTAAGCTGTTTAAAGGACTGACAAATTTAACAAAATTATCGTGTTGCTTTTTATTGCCACCAACAATGTCTGAGAAGTTCTGTTGCTTTAAATAATCTCTAGCACCTGGCATGTTCTTTCTGTTTTTTTTTTTCTTTTTTAAAGTTTTAGCCATTTTAATAGTTATGAATGTGTTTCTTATTGTGATTTTAATTTGTTTCCTTAATGACTAATCATCTTGAACATTTTCATGGGCATATTTCTACCTTTATTTTACTTTGGTGAAATATCTGTGAAAATCTCTTGCTTATTCTGTTATTTGGTTGCTTGTTTTATTGCTACTGAGTTATAATAATTCCTTATATATTCTGGATACAAGTCTTTAAACGGATATGCACTTGCCAATATTTGTTTTCTAGTTTGTAGCTTGACTCTTTATATTTTTATAAAAATATCACTTATAATAAAATATATTATATACATTACTTTATATAGTGTATAATATTATATATTTGTATTAAAATAAACTATATTTTTATAGTGTCTTTTTGAAAACAAATTATACTTTTAAGTACAGCTTATTAAATTTATTTGTGTTTGTGCTTTTTGTGCAATATTTAAGAGAAATGTTCCTAACTCAAGGTGAAATTATTTCCTCCTGTGTTTTGTTCCAGAATTTTTAAATTAAATTTTACTTCAGGTCTATCACTTTTCCCTTGACTTGGGTATATGGTTTGACATAATTTTCCTTTCTCCCTCCCTCCTTTCTTCCTTCCTTCTCTCTCTCATTTCCTCTCCTTCTTTTATTGCTTTTTCTTTTTCTTTCCTTTTTACATTTTTTTTTTCCTGTGAATTAATGTCCAATTGATCAACCAGTGGGTTGAATCTTTCCCTGGGTTCCAAGTTCATCAAGTTCTGGGAAACTGGTGTTTCTCAGCACTCCTCTGAACAGCTGACTCAAATCCAGGCTTTGGCACCTGAGTTGATAATATTTGTCACTCAAGGGTAAGGCCACACACACACACACACACACACACACACTGAATCCATAAAAAGAGGAAGCCACAGGGATAGGGCTGTCTTCCCGAAGTCAAGCTCACTATATATCCAGCAGGCTTTCCATGTCCCTATAGAATAATAAGGAGATGATAGGGATAGGTCTGGTCTACTTTCTGAAGACCTCTGTGTTATAAACTTTGCCAAAATCCTGATCTTTAATCAGATGTAAGTGGTGTGGTGCTTGCATTCGCCTGCTTTTGCACAGTAACTAGTCAAAGTAGCCATGACTTTTATGACCTGGTCAGACCTAAAGGGAACATCTCATGGCATCATTTTCTTAACAGGGTTTAATGTTCATAGGTGCAAACTTTTCTGTCCTGCCACAGATGACTCCTCTTGTAATAATACAGGAAAAACAGAAAACACTAGAGCTGCTCAGGCAGGCTTAGAATCCTGATGATGTTCTTGGTTATTTCTTTTATAATGTATTCATTTCCATTACATACACATAAATAATTAAGGGCTAAAATATTGAGTTTGTTGGAATTACTTCCCATAAGTAGGGAGGATTGGGTAATATATCCTTGAGCAGAGACATCATAGAGTTTGAGACCCTTACATTGCATATTGTATCTTTGCTACTGTGGCCTTCTTTTCAATGCCATCAGTGACTTGCTTTTTGCTACATCCAATGGATTTTTTTTTACTTTTTAATTTAATAATGTCTCTGAAGAATTCTACACATCTGTGAAAACTTTCAGTGTGTGGATATATTCACTTGTATTTGATTCCTTCTGATTCTCTTACAGACTTTCACAGAAAGTGTCTAGGAAATAAACTCTAGTGTTTTGATAATTGCAATCTCTTGACTCAGTATAAATTGGACTCATCAAAGGGCCATTATAGTTTATGAGATGTAGGGTAAGTCCTGTGTTTTCACATGTCATTTACTCAGTTATGACCAAACAAAAACGTTGACATAAAAATGGAGTGTGAAAGGATAATTTTAAGTAAGCTAAATATTTTTGTTATTCATTCAGTTACATGATGAAGAGGGTATTCATTTATGTTGATTCAGATTTCTATATATCTTGACGTTATTACATATGATTGTTGTGATATTTATATAGTTTTTAAAACTTCAACATTGAAGGTAGAATAAAGCCCTTAATTATTAAAGTTCATTCAATTATATTCTCAGGACATATTAATAACAAAATTTATCATTTTCAGTTACTGGTTTATGTATTTTTTCTTTTTTACTTTTCTAACATTTTTTTGGAGCACAAAGCTTTATAATATTGACAGGTTAATAGAACAGTGTCTGTCATATAGTAGACATTCAACAAGTATTTTAGAGAAATAAAAAAAAAGTATGAATAGACTTGATTATACTTTAAACTGTAAAATTATAAATCTTTAAGTCATTTTATAAATAATTAGAATCATAATTCATTACTTCCTAGATTGTAAACATGTTTATCTGTGCAATTTAAGGATCAAAATGTTAATATTTTATTATAATAGTTTTATTCAAATTAATAAAGCAAATACACATAATAAATTGTGCATTAATATTGTAGGAAAATTGGTTATTAATTTAGTCATTTCTGTTGCTGAAATTCATGAGTGGATTTTTTTATACTTAGAAGAATGAAAAATATGTTGATTCATTAAGTAACTGTGATGTCTATTAATTTCTCTTGAGATTCAATAAGAAATAACATAATGAAGAAGCATTCTGATGTTGAGCCTTATATTTTTCCCAATGCAAAAGGTAGTAATTCACAATTTTCAAAGGGATTTATTACATTATAGTAAAAACAGTTAGTAAGGAGTCTTCATTTTCTTATCCTATAGTAATTATTTTTCTCTCACGGTATTCACCACCATGGTACTTATCCCTTCAGTAGTAATTGAACTGTATACTCCTTAAATTTAAGCTAAAAAATGCACCAAAGGTTGTTGCTGATGAGATCCATTGGGCATTAATTTTGAAAGGTTGATCTTTCTCAAAAGGTAATAACATCAGTGCTGCAAATTTGTGGCTTAAAAAGGTGAAATGATAATGCTTTTGAAAATAGTGGACAACCACCTTTAATGGCATGTCTTGCTTTGCAATTTAATGGCTAAAAGTGTATGATTAGTTGCTTGAATTTTTGTTCCAAAAGATTCATCATTGAAAAAGTTTTTTTTTTTCTTTCCTTTTTTTTTTCCTTTTTTGTATCTTCCTTTATGGTAACAATGGTACAAGACAAGCTAGATAAATTGCATTTGGAGGCTCAAACATAATTTCAATTAAGATTTAAAATTAAATTGGCATACTGTTATCAAAACTAATAAACAAGTTTAGTTATATTCACTTTAAAATTAAATACAAAACAATGATGTTCAATGTTGTCAATTCTAGGTAACAATTCAATGGAAGGTGCAGTTAGCAGAAAAACAAAACAAAAACAAAACAAAATTTTAAAATGTATATGGAATAGATTCTTGGAAAAGGTAAGATAGAAATTAATGAGAATAAATAAAAACATTGTCTGAGTTGTTGAATTTAGGATGAATATCTGATCCAAAACTTAGTTGTATTTTCTGACCACTTCAGAAAATACTTGGATGTAATTTTTTGAAGGTTAACATTTGTAATATTAAGTGTCCTTAAAAAAATAATCAAGCAATGGATACTCAAAAATTTGTAAAGAAAATTATAAAACATTATTAAAAGATTTTAAATAATTATGAATTGTGACACCATGTTTATAAAGATGGCTTCATATTTTAAAGATACATGTGTTACAAAGTTGATCTTAAACACAGCACAATTCCAAACAAAATTTCAAAAATATTCTGAAAGTAACAAGTTAATTTAAATATATACTGAATAACCCAAAAGAAAAAGGCCTACTCATTCCTAAAGAAGAATCTAACAGAGAGCAATGCTATTACATGAAGAAAAACTTACCAATGAAGAAAGTTTAATATAGGCCGATGATTAGAAGAGTCAGATCCACATGTGATAATTAGAAGAAACAGATCTACACGTAAATAAAAATTTAATACAGTCCAGGATATCACTGCAAATGAATGGAAAACATATATTTTTTAAAAAGCAGTGAGGAAAATATATTGCCTGCATTCAAAAAAGAAAAGATTCCTACTTAATATAATAGGCTAATAATAATAATAATAATAATAATTCCAGATATGTGTTAAAGATTTAAATATCTGACTCCCCCACTATGTTGGCAAAAACCATGTTAAATGTTTGACTATAACAAGTGTTAGGAAGTATATGGAACCTGAGGTATTTTGTGCTGTTTTGGGGAGTAAAAATATGAGCAAGAAATTTAGAAAACATTTTGTTATATTTTAAAGTTGAACATATATATACTCTGTATCTAATCAATGCCACATCTAGGGATGCACCTGGATAAAACTCATACTGTGCACCCAGTGACATATAAAGCAGCATTCATAGCAGCATTAGTCGTGATAGCACGTCAATGACAATTTAATGTGACAGGTTAAGGAAAAATACTACTACAAAGCTGTAAAATTAAAGAGTGCAGCGGGATGCCTGGGTGGCTTGGTTGGTTAAGCCACTGACTCTTGATTTCATCTCAGGTCAAAATCTCATGGTTCGGGGGGACTAAGCCCCGTGCTGGGCTCTGTGCTGACAGTGTGGAGCCTGCTTGGGATTCTTTCTCTTCTCTTTCTGCCTTTCTCTGGCTTGCTCTCTCTCTCTCTCTCTCAAAATAAATAAATAAAAATAAACAAACAAGCAAACAAATAAATAAGGCAGGAATACATAAGAACACTAGAAACATAATATTGAAGAAAAGCACAAGCAATCTAGCGGACAAACTGGATGCCAGCACGTTCATAATATTCAAAAATTTAAAAAAAAAGTAGATTTGTTGAAAATATCTTTAAAGAATATGGATGAATCGATTTTTAAAACTGAAAGCTAGGGAATGAAAAATACAGAAGGGTGGTTGTCACTGTCACAGAAGCAGGATTATAGGGGTGATCACAAAGACCTTCCAATCTGGGCAATTCTCAAAGTTCTTTGTTTTCTTTATTTAACTCGGGAGGTGAGTGTATATGTATTCATTTATTTTTGTTTTCTAATATTCGTTTTATATTTTTGAAGTCGATCAAGTTTCATCTTTTACATGTGAAAGAACAATGAAGTTTAAAATCTTAATTAAAAGAAAAAAAAAAGAAAAAGAAAACCACTTGAGGAAATTTTTTGAGTATAGTACTTAGGTCAGAGGTGCCCAAGATGGCCATCAGGCTTGGTGATTTACTAGAAGGACCCCAAAAATTCAGGATCACAATTATGGTTATGGTTCATTGTAGCTACAGATTGGGATTAAAATTGGCGAAGGAAAAAGTTGTGCGAGGCAGTGTCCAGAGGAAACCAGGCATAGCCTCCTCTTGTCCACTCTCAGTGATGTCACACAGACTGCACTTGGTTTTCCCAGCAAATGTTGTCTGATGACCGGTATGAAGTCTTGCCAATCAGAAAAGCTTAATCAAATCTTTGTGTCCAGGGTTTCAATGAAGGGCAGTACTTGGGCTTGGAGAGCCCACATAACTGTCCTTAGTTACTTAGTTTCCAACTGCTCCACTCCAGAATTCAAGCTGATTCAGCCTAGCCCAAGGTGTTCAAAGAAACCCCAGGTGTACAAAAATAGGCATTTACCATAAATCACATCATTAGCTTAAACTGTTTGTGGTGGGAACCCGGCATCCAAATATGCTCTCATCAGGTAGGATATTCCAAGATTTCAAAAGTTATCTGTTGGGAGTCAGTCAAAGGCCCACTCTTGAAGATCTTTAGAATATGCAGAGTTTGGGCAATCCAAACTGACTGAGTTAACCCTCTACTGCACAGTACCAAAGTGAAAAAACTTGGTGACAGTGATTGTTACATAATTATAAGCTGGCTCTTTAGTTTTGTCAGTGTAGAAAATGAGTTAATTTTTTAAAATGTTAGTTAATTATTCTTTATGAATATAATCAGCTGGTTACTTCCCTTTATAACTACTATTCCTAATATGGTACTCTTACAGTACAGCCCATGATGATCCTGAATCATTTTGCTTTTTCTTGGTAGAGGAAACAAAAAACTTTCACAATTTTGTCTATAAATGTGTAAATCCCAGGTTCTTGGGAAATAAAAAAATAGATATATATTAGTTTGCCTTGCACTATCTCATGAAAATATACAACTATCTGCAATATTGAAGAACAGAATATTATATGACATATGCAAATACCAGCAATCTAGAAGCTCTGTTTCCGTGGGTACTGTCATTTAGGGCATGTTGGTATATCCTGTGTTTGAGTTCTGTACTCAACTACCAATGTGTGGAAGGGGGGTTTTCCCCCAACACCACCAAGCAAGCTATGCTTTGTACACTAGCATAGTGTATAGAAGGGTATCCTACAATGTAGCTCAATTCTGATACTGTCTACTTAAAGGTAGCATCAGATTCCACAGGTTAAGGATTCAGTCCTGCAAAACTGCCCTCGCCCTCAAATGCCATTCATAAGCGTGGATTGTTACCCATGTTTCTGATAGACTGGCTATTGATTGGAGCTTCCAAGGGCCCCCTCCTGGGATTATAATTTAAGGTCTCTGTCCTACAAGATTCTCATTCCCTTGAGGTGCCCATTACAAGTCCTGATTGTCACCTGTACTTTTGACTGAAATGGCTAAAAATCAGAGGTTCCCAGGTCCCTCCCTTGGGTTTAATTAAATTGCTACAGTGGCTTGAAGAACTCAGGGACACATTTCACTTACCGGATTAGTAGTTTATTATAAAAGGACATAACTCAGAAACAGCCAGATGACGGTGATGCATGGGGCAAGGTATGAGAAAAGGGTGTGGAGCTTCCTTGCCTTCTGGGAGAGGGTTCCACTCTCCCTGAACCTCTAAGTGCTCACCAATATGGAAGCTTCCTAAATCCCATACCTTCAAGTTTTAATGGAGGCTTTATTACACAGGCACAATTGATTAAATCATTGGCCATTGCCAATAGATTCAACGCCCAGCACTCTCACCTCCCCCATCCCAGCCTTAGGTTGACATAGGGACATCCCAAAGGTTACCTCATTATTAACATAGCAGAAGACATCTTTATATCTCTCACCAGTTAGGAAACTTCCAAGGGTTTTATTTGTGTGTGTGTGTGTGTGTGTGTGTATGTTTATCCTTTTATTTTTTAAATGTAATTTATTGTCAAATTGGCTTACATACAACACCCAGTGCTCATCCCAACAAGTGCCCTCCTCAATGCCCATCACCCACTTTCCCCTCCCCTCCCATTTCCATCATCCCTCAGTTTGTTCTCTGTATTTAAGAGTCTCTTATGGTTTGCCTCCTTCCCTCTCTGTTTGTAACTATTTTTTTACTCTTCCCTTCCCCTATGGTCTTCTGGTAAGTTTCTCAAGATCCACATATGAGTGAAAACATATATCTGTGTTTCTCTGACTTATTTCACGTAGCATAATATCCTCCAGTTCCATCCACGTTGCTGCTAATGTCATGATTTTATTTTTCCTCATTGCCAAGTAATATTCCATTGTATATATAAACCACATCTTCTTTATCCATTCATCAGTTGATGGGCATTTAGGCTCTTTCTATAATTTGGCTATTGTTGAAAGTGCTGTTTTAGAAGCCCTGTGCTAGAAACTGGGACAAAGAACAAATATGTATTTTTTATTATACATCACAATATCACATCCTTCCTAGGTGGAGGCACACTTTTCTAAACCTCGTGTTTCCTACCACATAAAAAATGCAACATACTGATAAACAGCTTTCAATTCTGGAGATTATATCTTCTATATGGGTGAGTCCACTTTTAACCCACTCGGTGGTTCCTTTTATAGGTTGACAACTCTGTGCAGGATGCACAGCAAGAAGGGCTCTTCCAACCGCAATGCAAGCAGTTCCAGACCTCAGTCATTTTCATACAGCATTTCCCAAATTGACATGAGCATATCAAAATGATATGTGCAATAGCAGAAGCCTTTAGAAATCTCAAATGGATCAAATTTTTGTTTCAGCAAATGTACTTCCCCCATCTTGAAAAACAGCATTATTTTGCTACTGGGTTCTGGCTGAGATAGAAATGCCTGACCATAAGACACCAGGTTATCATGAGTCCTAAATTTTCTATTACGAACATGGTGTTATAAGGTCTCTTATTGATAAAGTCAGGTACTCTATGAAGAACAGTATTATTTCATGGAATTTGCATATGTGAAGCTGGGCCTGAGCAAATCCTGAAGGTTTAAGTAATTTTCAGGAGACCCCCACTTACTTTCCCAGCACAGTGTGGCACCAAGGGACTCTGTGGCCAATTAACAGAAGAGTTTAAACAAAAGCAAAAGCAAAAGCAAAACAAAACAAAAAAATACAAAAACGAAGCTCGGTTTTTGGGAAGATCTACGTGCCGTAGTGATTGTACCTCAAAGAATGTACTGCAACAGTATTTTTACCCCAGGCTAGGGAATTCCTAAAGAATATTGGATGATTTATCCATTAAGTAGAGCTTCTAGAAGTTCTAGAACATTTTTATCTACACTGCTTGGTAGAAGAGATCTATTTCAGTTTGGCCAGTTGGTCAAGAACATGAAGGAATACAATTGGTAGCAAAGGGGAGATTCAGGGAAGTTATATGTGGATGGACTTCTTGGTATGGGTCATGCACAGTTGACGACACACCCCTAAACATGATTCTTCCCTACTCTGGTTCAACTGTTTGTATGAAGGAGAGTTAAATTTTCTCTGATGCACACAGTACTGTTTGGACTGAATCGGAAGGCAGGAATGTCACAATGCCCTTTCAGCCCCCCAACTAAGATCACGGAGAGAAATATTTCATCCTCTAGCTCCCTAGAAACTAAAGCTTGAATATGTGCACTACTCTTGGCTAATCAAAATTTCCAGTCCTAACTTAGAATTCAAAGCAAAATGAAAGATTATTCACAGCAGCTGGAAATGCAAGGGGCCGGCGATCGTCGTATATGAAACAGACTGTTTCCATGGTGAGATCCTCGCTCTTGTCTATTTCCTTTGGTTCCTGCCGGTTTCTCAAGGTCTTCACCTTCCCGATACTCTGAAGGAATTATCCAGTCTATTTTCTGCTTTCAAAGGGCATATCTGTCCTACTGCTGTTTCTCCCCATATCAATGTTTGTGAAACACGATAGTACCCTTCAAGTGAGGGATCTTTGTGTTTTAATAACAGACACACACTCCTTACGGAAAGGGAAATGTTCTTCACAATTACATATGTTGAAAACACAATGAAGAGATTGCTACTTTTTACTACTTTTGTATTTCTTTTTGCTACTTTTTACTACTTTTGTATTTCTTTTTGCCGGATGTGTAGGGTTAGTCAATGAAATAGGAAAAAAGAAAAGAGAAAGAAAGAAGGGAAAGAAAGAAAGAAAGAAAGAAAGAAAGAAAGAAAGAAAGAAAGAAAGAAAGAAAGAAAGAAAGAAAAGTGATTTTGGCATCTGATCTTTTGTTATTAAAGATCTGACCTTTTGCTTATTAAATAAGAAACCCTCTAGTTGCAACAAAAGTGATTTTAATTTTCCCACTAGCCAAAAGAAAGAAGCCAGACGTTTGCAATGTCTAGCATCCTGGATTTACCTGTTTTCCATTCTGTCTACCTTAAGAGTCTTAAGGTACAGACTCTACACCATTGGCGATAACTTAAAAGCTAGAACTGTATTTGAATTACCAAGAAATACTGCTGTAAATGCTGCTATAATTGTTACAGAAAGCTAACCGTTATTAAATGAATGCAATGTGCTGAACAAGGGGTTAGGTTTTACATGCATTGTCCCAACCCTCACACGAATATATTGAGATGGACAATTATTATTCATAATTTAAAAATTAATAACCACGAGGCTAAATAAGTAGCTTAGTGGCTCACAGTTACGAAATGGCGAAACTCCTATTCAGATCCAGGTTGCCTGAGTCATAAGCTCTTACTCCAGCATCTTATCATTCAAGGCATATTTTCTTATAGTCACTCAGATAATTGAATGCCAAACAAAAATCCGGGTGCCTAGGATTCTTCTCAATAGTATTGAGACTGTACTTTAGAATCCCCTCAAATACCAAATGCTTTAAAGTGTCTTTCAGCATCTGATAGAAATCTTAGAATTTACAGGAGAGAGCATTTTTTTGTTGTTGGTTGTTTGGTACTATTAAAATGTTTACTTTATTCAGTCAAACATTTTCCAGTGATGGAGACACGTGTTGTTTCCTAACTGGCTATATTAGAGTCAATTATATTACCAGTTTTCATCTTTCTCATTTAAAAGAAGCCATTTAAGGGGTGCCTGGGTGGCTCAGTTAGTTGAGCGTCTGACTCTTGAATTTGGCTAAGGTCATAATCCAGGGTCTTGGGATCGAGCCATGAGTCGGGCTCTGAGCCGAGTGTGGAGGCTGCTTGAGATTCTTTCTCTCTCTCTCTCTCTCTCTCTCTCTCTCTGTTTCTCTCTCTGTCTCTCCCTCTGCCCTTCTCCCTTGTGTTTTCTTTCTCTATAAAATAAAAAAAAATAATACTAAAATAAAATAAAATAAAATAAAATAAAATAAAATATATAAAATAAAATAAACCCTTCAAGTCATACCACTGGAAACAAAGTGGTTGCATATCCCAAGTCCTCCTGGGGTTGGGGATTATCTTGAGGTAATGTCCCACTTGTCACACACTGGAAGATAAATACTCATCCCTCATAAGATCCATTTGTAAAATTTGGAGAGAAGTGTTGTCAACAGCTTATACAAGATAAATTCTACAGTTCAGAATTCTAGATGGTGCTAAGGTAGGTGACTGCTGCGAATGGGACAGTGTAACGAAAATAATGTTGTCTTAGAGAAAAGGTTATGCTCACTGATTATCTGTGGTATTTTCTTAGTTTATGTGTATATGTGGGCTGGGGGAGTAGACAGGGGATGATAGAGACATTAATCTGCACTTACCTTACCTAGAGCTTTTTCCAAAAGTACCGCTTCATTCATTTTGCTCATTATTGCCAGGAGGCAAAAGCTGACTTGTGTCTAGGTTGGAATTTGGGAAAATCCAATGATTTAATTAACTGAGTAAAACTTAAGTAAGCTCACATATCAGTAAGGCGAATCTCACTTTCTATGAGCACATATGTATATTTGCATACAATGTGACTATTTTGTGTTTGTGCCTATAAATATCATTTTAGGGAACTTGTGACTTTGTGTCAGATATTGAATAATCATAATAGCATTAATGGTAATAATAGATAATAATGAATCCATTTGATGCATCTCTAATACAATAAGTTCTATAAATGGTGCTATAAATTATCCACGTTAATCCTGGTTTCAACCTTCTTTGTGGGATATTATTACGTTAATAAATGAAATAAAACAATTCAGGGATACAAACCTCGAATGGCTTACAAAACCTTAGAGACCACATCTGAGGTTAAAGTCAACTTTGGGGGGCGCCTGGGTGGCGCAGTCGGTTAAGCGTCCGACTTCAGCCAGGTCACGATCTCGCGCTCCGTGAGTTCGAGCCCCCGTCAGGCTCTGGGCTGATGGCTCAGAGCCTGGAGCCTGTTTCCGATTCTGTGTCTCCCTCTCTCTGCCCCTCCCCCGTTCATGCTCTGTCTCTCTCTGTCCCAAAAACAAATAAACGTTGAAAAAAAAAAAATAAAGTCAACTTTGGCTACCCCAAATCTTGCGTGTTTAACCACTACGGCCCAGTGCCATTAGCTTGTTGACACCAATGGGAAAATAAAACATGTTTCAAGAAACGTGCCTGATTTTGAGAATTTCTATTAATATTCTACAAACAAAGATCCAAGTGTCCTACCCCATCATGAAGCTCTTGAATATGCAGTCTTGTTTGCCTTACAGGACAGTTCTATACAGTGAATAAAGTGGGTCTGATTTCATAAACAAGGATAGGTTGGCGTAAAGATGGAACGATTTGTAGTAGAAGAACCAGAATTAGACTCAGGCACCCAGACACTTCTTTTTTCCTATTTCCTAGTCTTTGCTATAGCCTCTTTTACACCAGTGATAGCAAAATCAAGCCTGATAAGCAGGCAAACGTGACAGTCTGGAGGTCTCAGTGTAGTGTTGTTACTCGTATAGTCAAAAAGCTGATGCTAATAGTGATATCTTGTCTGATACAACCCTTGGGAACCAATGACGAAAAACCTAAATTTGGTACACTTTTGTTATTTAGTGCGTTCTTTAACACTAATTCTTTAATTGGAAGGTTCACACAAATTATTTAGAGGAAACCTTGTTATGATTATTGAATTGATACCTTTTAAAAATTTTATTATTTATTTTGAGAGAGAGAGGGTGCAAGCAGGGGAGGGGTGGAGAGAAAGAGAGAATCCCAAGTAGGCACCAGGCTATCAGTGCAGAGCCCAACAAGGGGCTGGGCCTCACAAACCATGAGATCATGACCTGAGCCGAAATCAAGAGTTGGAGGTTTAACTGATTAAATTACTCGGGCACCCCATGATTATTGGATTGAATCTGTGCGAACGCCTTATTTAAAGTTCAATGTAGAATGTAGTTACAGCAAATGATTAATTATAGATTCTCTAGCCACTTTAATCACTGAATTTATTTATTTATTTAAAAAATGTTTAATGTTTATTTATTTTTGAGAGAGAGAGAGTGGGAGTGGGGGAAGGGCAGAGAGAGAGGGAGACACAGAGTCCGAAACAGGCTCCAGGCTCTGAGCGGTCAGCACAGAGCTCGACACTGGGCTCGAATTCATGAGCTGTGAGATCATGACTTGAACTGAAGTTGGACACTTAACCAACTGGGTCACCCAGGCGCCCCAGTGAATTGAGTTTTTAAACCACTACTTTAGAGAAAAAAGAAAAGACAGATTTAAGTTAGGATGTGAATATTACATAAAGCTTAGAAATGACATTTGCACAGCATAGCCATGTAAACTTTTTTCTCTTTTATTTTAAGAGTTTGTATTGCTTCCCCATAGTTTCTGACATTCACCTTACATGTTTTCTTAGTCAAGTTCTTCCTTTCTACGATCCGGTTCCCAAAGAAGACGGACCACTCTTCTAAGTGTATCTGGAAGATTGCAGATGATTTTGTTGGGCGAGGCGGCGCTCTGAGGTTACCAAGCATGGCAGAGAGAATAGACCTCCAATATTTAATTGCCTTACTACTCACTACAGTGTTCCTCTAACATTACTAATCTTTAACTTCCTGCTGAATATATTCCATCACACTATGATTTATTTTGTATTTACACACATTCTGTTTTTTTTTTCCTTGATTAATTTCCCTCTGGTTATATAGCATATATTTTCTCATATAGCTAGCTTAGAAGTTCATTAATGAGTTCAGAGATACAGTTTTTCCTTAAGACACTTCCTGTTTCTGGGATCTCACATCAGACATTGTCTTATCTCAGACGTAAGAAAGAAACATAAACCCTAGGAGAGGAAAGCAGTACTTATAGGACACGTGTATAAGATTTACTACTGCGAAACAATATATTTACATAGAACACACACACACACACTTTTCTTTATAAGAAAGCACAGATTGTGTATCCATATTGTCAAAAATAAGATGAATTTTGAGACACCTTAGTATTTTATTAAAAAAATTGTCCTTCCCCTGCTCACACATGTGCTCTTTCTTTCTCAAAATAAACAAATAAACTTTTAAAAGGGGTTCCTGTGTATCTCAGTTGGTTACGTGGCTGACTCTTGGTTTTAGCTCAGGTCATGATCTCACAATTCATGAGATCAAGCCCCACATGAGGTTACCATGCTGTCAGCATGGAGGTTACTTGGGATTCTCTCTCCCTTTCCCTCTGCCCCTTCCTGTCTCATGGTGTCACTCTCTCTCTCTCCCTCTCTCTATCTCTCTCTCTCAAAACAAATAAATAGGCTTTAAAAACTGAGTATTGAGTAAGCAATTAAAAAGAAACAAGATGTCCATTTATTTGCTTTAACGAATTTTATTTAATAAATTCTCATATTAGTGTTTATGAGATGCCAGATGCCAGTAACATAAACAATATTTACAAATATCCACTCATTTATTCCTCTAATCATCACAGAGTGGTTAAATAATTTAATCATTCTCACGCAACCAGTAAGCAGGAAAGCTAGGATTTGAATCCTGTCATCTCTTACAATAACTACTATGCCTTAACAGTTAAGTTAAACTACTTCCCAAGATCACAGTTATTCTTCTGTAGAATTATCTACAGAAAGTGGTAACTTTCTTCCTAGAGTTTTTCTCAACTTTCCTTGACATGGAAGAATGGGATTTCAGGATGGAAAAATAAAGCTTTGCTTCGAGGATTTTGCCAACTTTCACAATTCTACTGGTCTTAATCAACCAAGCCACATTCATCCCATTTCTGCTTGGAAGGAACAAATACATTCTTCATGCCTCCCAAAACACCACCTCTGAATAACATCCTCTAGTGTCAACAAAGATTTTTAATTACCTTTTTTAAAGAAAGTGACAGAAAAGAAAAAAAAAAAAAGCAAATGTCACAGAAAAGGCCATCATAACTATGATTTTATTATCTTTCTATTTGCTTCCTTAGAAGAGAGAGTGAAGATGTTCTTGCTTCATACATCACTCAAGTCAACACGTGTGTTCTGATCCCCTCTCTTTTGGATAAGGAAAACAAGAAAACCAGGATGTTGGAGAGTAATTATACCATGCCAACTGAGTTTCTTCTTGTTGGATTCACAGATTATTTGCCTCTCAGGGTCACACTCTTCTTGGTATTTCTTATAGTCTATACACTAACTGTGGTGGGAAATCTGGGTTTAATAATCTTAGTTCATATCAATCCAAGCCTTCAAACCCCCATGTATTATTTTCTTAGCAACCTGTCTTTCTTAGACATCTGCTATTCTACCGCGATCGCTCCTAAAATGCTGGTGAATTTTTTAGCATCCAGGAAAAGCATCTCTCCCTATGGCTGTGCACTACAAATGTTTTTCTTTGGTTGCTTTGCTGATGCTGAGTGCCTCATTCTGGCAGCAATGGCCTATGACCGCTATGCAGCCATCTGTAACCCATTGCTCTATTCTACCCTTATGTCGAGGAGAGTCTGTATCTGCTTCGTTGTGTTGGCATACTTCAGTGGGAGTATGACTTCCATGGTACATGTCTGCCTCACATTCAGGCTGTCATTTTGTGGCTCTAATATTGTCAATCATTTCTTCTGTGATATCCCACCTCTTCTGGCTTTATCATGCACGGACATCCATGTCAATGAGCTTCTGCTCTTTGCCTTATGTGGTTTCATCCAGACCAGCACTTTTGTGGTCATATTTATCTCTTACTTCTGTATCCTCATCACTGTTTTGAGCATTAAGTCCTCAGGGGGCAGGAGCAAAACGTTCTCCACTTGTACTTCCCATTTCATAGCGGTCTCCTTGTTCTACGGAACACTCCTGTTTATGTACTTACGTCCCACCACTGACTATTCCCTGGACACTGACAAGGTAGTTGCAGTGTTTTATACTGTGGTCTTTCCCATGTTTAACCCAATAATATACAGTTTCAGAAACAGGGATGTAAAAAATGCCCTCAAAAAGCTATTAGAAAGAAACTGGACTTTCAAATGAATAAGAATTAAAATCATTTAAGAATATTCAAGGTAGGGGCACCTGGGTGGCTCAGTCGTTTAAGTGCCGGACTTTGGCTCAGGTCATGATCCCACAGTTCATGGGTTCGAGCCCCGTGTCAGGTTCTGTGCTGGCAACTCAGAGCCTGGTACCTGCTTCAGATTCTGTCTCTCCCTCTCTCTGCCCCTCCCCCGCTCACCTTCTGTCTCTCTCTCAAAAATAAATAAACATTTAAAAATTTAAAAAAGGAATATTCAAGGTAGAGTCTGCATTTCCAATATCATCATGCCATGAACACCTTGTATGTCAACTATTTTAAATTTATTATCATTTCTCAGAAATAAAGATAACGTTTCATCCTCCATACTTTAAAATGCTTTTGTCTTCTAAAAATCTTCTCTCCAGAATTACTCTACTCTATGAAATATACTTGAGATAAAATAAATAATAATATCTCTTTTCCAATTAGTGTTCACAAAATACTTTGTATATTGATTCATTATATTTTTTATCATGTTATACTCAAGGTCTATGTTGACTTGTCTATCAACCCATCCATAGGTAGAAACTCCTTGGCAGTAGGGGATATGTATCTTGGTTATTGTTCCAATTCCTATATAGTACAGGAAATATGGCATATTCTCATCACATGTATGTTTAATGGATGAATGGATGGAATAAATGGATGGATGGATGGTGAAGTGAGTAAATGTAGCTTCCTGTGTCTGGGAAAATGAGTCTAGATTTTGCACTTTCAGAACACTTATCATCAGGGAAATTGATATCACTCATGATAAACAATGGTGGTTTCGCTGGTTCTTAGGAAGTTAGATAGAAGTCACATAGCAAGGGTCTCTTTAATATTAGTACAGTGTGAGGTTATAACACATTTATTTCTCTGGGATGCACTGATTAGTGTAAGAGATCCTCTACTGTTCCATTCACAGTGGGTACATGTGAAAACCAAACAAGTTTGTGAAGATCATCAAGATTATAAACTGTATACATTACTAATTATTTGCCCATCTGTTCCTGAGTGAATCTTTGAGTCCCCATCTTCAAAGAGGTGAACAATTGCTCTAGTTATTTTATTATGTATATTGACAACACAAATCGATTGCAGTATAAACACTACTTTCTCTGCGATCGCTTCTGTCGATTGAACTATCCGTAGTTGTTCTCATCCTTCGGTTCCCATTTCCTCTTTGTTTTATCTTGACAAAGTTGAAGGAATACATTGTATACATGTGAAAATATGATATTGTTCATTTTCTAGTAAATGTGGAAATAAGAGTGACTGGATTAGTTTATAGTGGATGTAACCCTATAAATGGAGATAAGACAACAATAAGATATTGCCCATTGAAATGGGTTGTTTTGGGGATTAAATGAAACAATATATGTAAAGCTACTAGTGTGTGTATGATTTGAGAATTAGATGTTCAAATATGTATCAATCTTCTAGAAAACATGTAAAACTTGCACTTCTTGTTACAATCTAATGCAATATTAATGTTTATTATTTTTCCACCATTATATTATTATTTGATTTTAAGAAACAGTAAAGGTTTAATTTCCAGAAGAAATTAAGCATTAAAAAATATCTGTGAAGTTCAGGGTGCCCGGGTGGCTCAATCGGTTAAGCGTCCAACTTCAGCTCAGGTCTTGATCTCACGGTTCGTGAGTTCGAGCCCCCCATTGGGCTCTGTGCTGACAGCTAAGGTCTGGAGCCTTCTTCAGATTCTGTGTCTCCCTCTGTCTCTGTCCCTCCCCTGCTCACGCTCTGTCTCTCTCTGTCTCTCAAAAAATGAATAAACATTAAAAAAAATTTTTTTTAAATCTGTGAAACAGTCCAAATGTTCTGAGATGTTACCAGGAAGCAAAAAACAAACAAAGTAAAAATAAAGAAAGCAAAAGAACAAAAACAAGATAAAAACACAACCTGGATTTCAATATTCAAATCAGTGACCTTCAACTTGTTAAAACACGTGTCCTACTATGAAGCATTTGTTAGAGTACACAATGTCATTCATTTGTAATTTTTTTTTTACTAGTTTCTGAAACTTATAGGTTAATTTGAATTATTCTTTTAATTTTAGAATACTCTGTTTTAAAAAAACATTGATGGGAATATTGTGGAATGAGCTGCTTCCTCTTCGTTATCCATCCATTGTGTGATGGACATAAGGTTGCATGAAAAGAAAAATATCAGCTTCCTTGTATGGATCTATTGAATCTAAGACTCATTTTTTCATTTTCCAAGATAAGTTATTTTTAAAATAAGTAAACCAAAATATATTTGGCTTTTTTTGTTGTTGGCATTGTTTTAATTTTCTTAAGTTTTTGTTTAAATTCCAGTTGGCTAACGTACAGTGGGATACCAATGTCAAGTGTACGATATGGAGATTTGATACTTCCATAGAACACTGGTGTTCATCACAGAAAGTAAATTCCTTAACATGTATCACTTGTTTAACCCATCCCTTGCCCACCGCCCCTCTGGTAACCATCACTTTGTTCTCTATAGTGCAGGCTCTGTTTCTTGGTTTGCCTCCCGCTCTTTCTTCTCTTTATTCTTTTGCTTTGTTTTTTAAACTCCACATATGAGTAAAGTCATATGGTATTTGTCTTTCTCTGATTGACTTATTTCACTCAGCATAATGCTGTCTAGCTGCAGCCATGTCTTTGCCAATGGTAAGATTTCATTCTTTTTTATGACCAAGTAATATTCCATTGTATATGCATACATATACATATAATATATTATAAATAACATGTATAATGTATATATATTATTCATAGTAACAATTTTATTATTATTAAATTTTTCAATGTCTAATCCTTATCTAAATAACAAATCATTCTTTACATGATTGAAATTTGCGTTGATGAAAAGTGAAATTACAAAAGCTTTTAAAATAATGATGGAAATTCTAATGTTTGTCTAGGTTATGTATTGTCTTACAATTTATATTCAAAGTCATATGGATATTTTCTACCCCCCTCTCCTCTCTGTCTCTCTCTTCCTTCCTTCCTTCCTTCCTTCCTTCCTTCCTTCCTTCCTTCCTTCTTTTTTTCCTCATTTGTTTAATACTAGATCATGAGTGTGTATGGAAAGAGACTTTTTTTAATCCAATGTCACCAGAGTTTCATGAATAATATATGGGAATCTGAATGTAATGAAATTTTCAGTGTGTAGTCAGCAATTAATATACTGATAAGTTACCATTATATCAGACTCCAAATATCATTGATCTAAAATGCTGGAAATTAAGTATTGTGAAGAGTGATTTTGTTTTGGAATATTGTACACATAATTCCCCATCTATTTGTTGACAGACGAATTATTTGTTAGCTTCAAGAACCACTTTTCCACACAGTAATGAGTATACACTGCTAATTTGCTATCTTATTTTACTTAACAAGCAATGCTTTTCTGTAATAAACATAAAAATAAAACTTTTTTCCTTATATTTTGATTTGTATAACAAAAACAGGGTAGTCTAATTATATAACTAGTGAATTTTCACCATTACATTCCTAAGTGCTCTTAAAAACTGCCACAATTTATAGTCTTATTTAATTAAACTATATATTTTCCATTCAATTTATAGATTTCTTTTTATCTTCTTAAGCTTATTAGGTCAATAAATTGAATCAACACAAGAATATAAATGCTTTTTATTTTAATACATGAATATATAAATATAGTGAATTCCAAATTATCTTATTACTTTAATACTGTTTAAAATCATACTAACATTCCCTTCAACTGTCAACAAAACACCCAGTCTTAAGTCAGTTTCTGAATTATGTATTTGAAATTGGTTTCATGAATATGATAAATCTTAGGATCTAAATTTTCTAAAACTTTGTGTTTTATGAGCTTAAGTTTATTGTTTCTGTATTAAATCTAATCTTCCTGGGATTCAAAATATTCCCCATTTATGAAGCAGCTAACCCATCTCAAGAAAGTTAGAGATTGCATTGCAGAAAACTCAAGTTGTGTATCAGCCATGGCATTTTTGGCCAGTATTTAAGATTATCTTCTGGCCATTGACACTGATCCTTTGTTAGAGTTATTAAAACAATGTCTTTACAACTTATGAAAAAGCTGGTTTTAGAGTATGTGTCATTAATTTGGTTGCATTTAATAATACTGGTTTTTTTTTCCTGCTTCTAATTTCCAACCTTCCTAATTTTTTTTCTGCTTCATTATGTAGCTAACTTTATTCCTCCATTGACTGTTTTGTTGGATTTTGAACACTTTTTTCCTGTGATTACATGGTAATATCTTCCATTTTGTATCTAAAGACACTCTAATTTTGTTTTATTGGAATCTTCACAACTGCATATAATTTTGTGATATGAATTTGATTTTTGCACAATATTTGGACTGACATGACTTTATTATTTTATTTATCTGCATATGTTGTAACTAACTTGCTTTTACGTTGAAATAGCTAAGGCATTCTAATTAGCAATACGCTTTAATAAAACCATCCACCACCCTCTCCCAAATGTATAAATAGTGAATATATTATTTGTATGATTGAAGAGAGATGAATATGAAATTATGCAAAAAGCTAATAAAACTATGTGAAACATATGCAAAATCCCCACAGTGTCTCATGTGTCTCCTACCACTTCAGTAGAATGGAAGCTAAAAAAAGAATTACAAGGCACAATCCACAGCTCTATGATTCCTATTGAATTATTGCTGAAAAGAAAAGCATACATTTTAATTTTTTATATATTTTTTAATGTTATTTTATTTGGTTTTGACAAAGACGGAGAGTGAGCGGGGGAGGGGCGGAAAAGAGGGAGACAGTGAATCCGAAGCAGGCTCCAGGCTCTGAACGGTCAGCACATGGTCCGATGTGGGGCTCAAAATAGCAAACCGTGAGATCATGACCTGAGCCAGGGTCAGATGCTCCCTGGACTGAGTCACCCAGGCACTCTGAGAAAAGCATACATTTTTATGTAAATAAACCAAAAGGAGAGTGTACAATTCAATCAATGCTCTGTGTGTGTGTGTGTGTGTGTGTGTGTGTATGTGTGTGTGTGTGTAAAATCTCATAAAAAGTGTAAATGTAAATTAATGTCAATGATTATTAAAGTTCGGAGAGTAAAATGTTATGCGTTTCCTTATATCAATTTCATAATGAACCAATGAGGTAGACAAAACATGTATGAATGTCCCCATTTCACAGGGGGAAAAAAAAAGTCAGTCTGAGCTCTTTCACCATGAGAACACTTGAACATTTGTCTGAGTCGCATGCTTGTGATTGGAACACTTTTCTTCAGTTCCTGCACTGCGTTTATTCTCTGTATCGTTTATTCATCTTGACCCCAAGATGTTTGAGCGTTTTATGTACGAAAGGGAGTGCATTTTATCAAAGTGAAAGCAGAGACATCTAGTGGATGGTGATTGAGGAGACTTCAGCCACATGGCATGATTAGCTCTAGTCTTAAGAGACTGGGAAGGACGCTAATGATCCAACCTGTGGACATCTGAGATTCACATCTACACGTGAGCTACAGCTCATGTCCCCCAAAGAAAAGCCACCAAACGTTACAAAAATCTCCGCTCTCAACAATCCGTCTTTGAAGAATCATGAAAACCTGGTCTTCTTTACCAGATATTCTGTTTACTCTGGACTTTGCTTTGTTGTGAATGTGTTTAAGAAGTGGTAACGTAGCTTTATTTAAAACTTTTAATATTTCCTATCTCCTCTCCCTAAAAGAATCTGTTACCAGCTCTATGATTTCAGTAATGTTCCCAAATAGACAGAAAACAACGTCCTAACTTGTGGGTTATTTAGATTTCAAAGGTTTTCTTCTCATGTTATGAAAAAAGGGCAGTGTGTATATAATACCTGCTGCACTTAATGTTTTCATGTATGCATGTGTGTTTACAATATTTAATATGTAGTTGATGCAGTAACTTAAGGCTATTTACACATATTTTTGCAAAGTCCTTACAATAGAATATCTGAGAATTATAATGTTTTTATATCGCAAGGAAAATACTTTCTTTCATATCTATATAATAACATTTTGGAATATTTTGAAAACATTTGGAACATTTTGGAAATATTTTAGATGTAATTTTATTTGATGGCTCCAATAATAATATTTTAAGAATTATTTTTCTGTTTTCCTTGAGTTTGTCACTGCATCCTGTCTGTGATCAAACCAGGGCATGCACACAGACACTTGAATTTCAGAGCTTAACATTGTTTTCACTGCAGCCAGCTGATACTTCTTCCCACTAGAAATCTAGTGTGCCTGGATAAAATAGTCTTCAAATCAAGGTGTATTGTTTTTAAAGTAGACTAGATAAACTATAGTTTCAAACTTGCAGGAAACCCATTTTTTTCCTCTTTCCCTACATTCAGGGAAATACATAAAATACATAAAAGGGAAAATCATGCAAACTCTGCCATGTTGGTTCCTTTTTATAGTTTCTTACAAATAGGCAAAATATAAGGCAAATTAAGGGCTAAGCTATGGTGGAACCAAGCCTTCCTCATTCTGCTATACTCCAGAATGCCATGTTCCCATGATGCTAAACAGCCTTGCAGGAGAAAAATATTGCTGTTCAGAAACATACACAAAGTACGTTTTACCTCTAATTTTTTTTTTTAATTTTTGTTCTTGTTTTTGTTTTAGGTTGAGTTTATTTCCAGGTTATTTTTTTTAATTGTTAATGTTTATTTATTTTTGAAGGAGAGAGAAACAGAGCATGAGCAGGGGAGGAGCAGAGAGAGAGGGAGACACAGAATCCGAAGCAGGCTCCAGGCTCTGAGCTGTCAGCACAGAGCCCGACGCAGGGCTCCAACCCATGAACCGTGAGATCATGACTTGAGGGGAAGTTGGGCACTTAACCGACTGAGCCACCCAGGCGCCCCTCCAGGTTAAAAATTTGATTTTATACTTTATGATCTGGTTTTATTAACAGAAAAAAAAAGTACTGGTAATTTCCACAAATAGTTCCTTCTTTGCCTTGGATACAATTGAACGTGGATTCGCTGTGTTTCTCAGGGCCACTGATTTAAAATACAGATAGGATCTAATTTTAAAAAAAAATTTAACGTTTATTTATTTTTTGAGACAGGGAGAGAACAGAGCATGAACAGGGGAGGGTCAGAGAGAGGGAGACACAGAATCTGAAACAGGCTCCAGGCTCTGAGCTGTCTGCACAGAGCCCGACGCGGGGCTCGAACTCACGGACCGCGAGATCATGACCTGAGCCGAAGTCGGCCGCTTAACCGACTGAGCCACCCAGGCTCCCCAAGAGTATCTAATTTATAACCTCAGTTGATAAGAGATAATATTATACTTACAGAATGAAGATTTTGCTTTTGATTTAGCAATACCATAAAGATCATGTTCCAAGTTTCCCCTTATCCCTACTTTAGTAGACCTCAAATTCCATAGAGCACAATTTTTTTGAGATCTCTAATGCCTTTTTTAAAATGCATGTTTGTTGTTCTAAGACACCGATTTTTGGTAATTTTTTTATAGTAATGATACAGAACTAATATACTGCAGAATAGGGTACCTATCATCATTTTTACTCCCTCTTCTTTACCTTTCTTCATGGCACTTATTATTACTGTATATAGTATATCAATACATGTTTATTTATTTCTCTAATAAATGTGAGCTACTTGAAAGTGTGGCATGTTTCTTGCTCACTGCTTCATTTCTAGCAAATTTAACACTTCTTGGCATAAAGTAGTAAGAATACCTATTGAGTGCATGAAAGTGTATATGAATGAATTAACTTATTAATATTTAACCATAAATATTATTGAATAAGTATAATATGTCAAAAAACAAGTGAAACTCTGTGGCAGTCTACATTTTTGAAAGCAGGCATATCTGATAGGTGTAGTTTTGGTCCCTCACACTCATATCTTGTCTCTATACATTGGGTTTTTGGAGGTTTTGTTTCAATGATGATAAAAAAACAAAGATGTAAAGGTGAAATTATACAAAGATGCAAAAGGGAAGGATTTTCAAATTAAATTGTCCTGCTAGTTTTTGATTGGCCTTAACAATATCAAATGAAGAAAAGATTGTTCTACCTCTTTCTCTCAATTCAGCTCTTTCGGAGGACATGGTCATTGAACTTGCGAGTGTGGAATCTGGGCAAAAGGTGAGGCAAAATAAAGTTCTGATGTTTGAGATTTGGAAAGGAAAGGGGTTGCCTATTATGAAAGTCAGAATCGTGAGTTAACTGGGTATTAAAAAGTAGGAACAGGGGCACCTGGCTGACTCAGTCAGGAGGCAGCGACTTCAGCTCAGATCATGATCTCATGGTTCATGAGTTTGAGCCCCACATTGGGCTCTGTGTTGATGGTGCAGAGCCTTCTTGGGATTCTCTCTCTCTCCCTCTCTCTCAGCCCCTCCCCCCCACCTCTCAAAATAGATACATAAACTAAAAAAAAAAGTAGGAACAGTTTGTCCAAAAGATAAGGAAATATTTTTTTTTAAGTTTTATTTATTTATTTGAGAGAGAGAGAGAGAGAGAGAGAAGAGAGAGAGACAGAGAATCCAAAGCAGGCTCCAGGCTCTGAGCTGTCAGCACAGAGCCTGATGCATGGTTTGAATACACGAATCATGAGATCATGACCGGAGCCAAAGTCAGATGCTTCACCAACTGAGTCATCCCGGTGCCCGAAGAAATAATTTCTATATTAAGGTGCAACAGTGTGTAGCCCATGTAAGCAGAGGACTTGTATATGTCCTAGAACGAGTCAGAGGTTTGATATGAAGCATAGTCGTGTTTGAGTGTCGGTTCTACCAATTAATAATTTCTTGTCAGAGAGTTTCTGTTTTGTAATATTTATGATGCGGAAACTGAGAAGCAGGGAATAAAATAATCTCCAGTTCCCAAAATTTAAGACACTGTAGATGAATTGTCCGGTACTTATATAGTCCACTGCTGAAGTTAATTTCTTTCTTTCAACCAACTATAGGGTAGACATAAATGTTCCAATGCTATTATGGATCCTGGATCATGGAGGAAATTATATACATATATCTTTTTTCATCTGAGTGATATCACCTTGCTTTGCGACTGAAAAGCTATATGAACCTGAATGCATGGCAGGTTGGAACCAGACAGGGGTGAAGGAATTCCTTCTGGTAGGTTTAACTGAAAACCCTAATTTGCAGATCCCTCTCTTTTTCCTTTTCTCCCTTATTTATTCCATCACTCTGGCAGGTAATTGGGGGATGATTATCTTGATCTGGTTAAATACCCAACTTCATACTCCAATGTACTTTTTCCTTAGCAACCTCTCTTTTTGTGATATCTGCTACTCTACTGTCTTTGCTCCAAAGATGTTGGTCAATTTTCTATCAAAACACAAAGCTAGCACATTTTCTGGTTGTGTTCTACAGAGTTTCTTTTTTGCAGTTTATGTAACCACAGAGGGCATCCTTCTGTCTATGATGGCTTATGACCGCTATGTGGCAATAGCTAATCCCTTGTCGTATACACTCATAATGACCCAAAAGGTTTGTATTCAGATGGTCCTTGCGTCATACTTGGGTGGGCTCATTAATTCGTTGACACACACAATAGGTTTGCTCAAGCTAGATTTCTGCGGTCCTAACATCGTGAATCATTATTTCTGTGACATTCCCCCTCTTCTGAGACTCTCTTGCTCTGATGCCCATAACAATGAGATGCTACTTTTAGTTTTCTCTGGGGTCATTGCAATGTTCACTTTCACTATCATCATGGTCTCTTATACGTGCATCATCATTGCCATCCAGAGAATCTGCTCAGCTGAGGGGAGGCACAAAGCCTTCTCCACTTGTGCCTCTCACCTCACTGCTGTGACCTTATTCTATGGGTCTGTAACCTTTAGTTACATCCAGCCAAGTTCTCAGTATTCCCTGGAACAGGAGAAAGTCTCTGCTGTGTTTTATACATTGGTTATCCCCATGCTGAACCCACTGATTTATAGCTTACGCAATAAGGATGTAAAAGAGGCAGCAAAAATGTCAATGTGGTGGAAGAGAACCCCCACCTGACACAACCTTGGTGGTGGCTTTGTTGACCTAACATTAAATTGATAGCCTTTCCTGAAAATTGTATCACAGACACAAATGCCAACAAAACTATAATCAAGATAGTCTTATGAAATTGAAGACTAAGTGTTGAGTTTGACGTGAGTGTTGAGTGTTGAGAATTAATGGAAAATTACTGGAAAATAACTCTATTTGACCATTCATTGTTTTGTGGCTTAACAGTTCCTTTCTCTCAAGAGCTAATACATTTTTTTTTTCTGAGAAATTCTGATGCTAAAGTGTGAAAGAACTCAGCATGGATTTAAAAGAGTCTGACATTGGTTCAAATGAAAAGAACATTCCAATACTCCAACAAATGCACTCTTATCTGAGAGGAAGAATGAAATAGTCCCTTGGCTTGATTATCTTGGAATCAGATCTTTTTGGTTGTTGTTCTAAAAATGCTGCCTTTGAAGTAAGGACATATATCTCCACTTCTGTATTTAAGTTACATATTTCAGTGATATCTTAGAAGAGTGTTTATAGAAGAAATGACATTCATTAGTTATCGTTTATTCATTCAACACACTTCTGTTGAATCCCTTTACTTGTACCAAGTATGCTGTGAGATCCAAACACAAAAAGATTCAGGATACAGAGCAAAAGGTGTTAGAGGAATGGGTAATAGAGGAATATAATAAAAGAGTCTCCAAAGTGTTGTGTGAAGATGAATGCATTACCTAATATTGGATCGCAAACATTTGGAGAGCATGACTATGTACTGGATAAAATAATATTATGTCATTACTATTATAAGCATAAATATAAATATAAATATAAATATATGTATATACACTGGATAAAATAATATTATGTCATTACTATTATAAGCATAAATATAAATATAAATATATGTATATACACTCATACTTATGTACATACAGTAAGCAGAAATTGAGAAAGTAATAAAACAAATGTAGCAATTGCAGTTAGGATCTACTGGTAAAGAACACAGGAGAGATCATCTAAATATTTTTGAAAATCTGTCTTATTCTTGAGTCTGTTCTGCAACTTTGAAATGTTTCAATTTTTTTTTATAAAATTAAAACGAAATTTTAATGTTTATTTTGGAGAGACAGAGAGAGACAGAGCACAAGGAGGGGAGGAGAAGAGAGAGAGAGGGAGACACAGAACCCGAAGCAGGCTCCAGGCTCTGACTTCTGAGCACAGAGCCCGATGAGGGGCTAGAACTCATGAACTGCGAGATCATGACCTGAGCCAAAGTTGCACACTTAACTGACTGAGCCACCCAGGCACCCCTCAATTTTTTTTTAAGTTAGGAAAAATATGGGGAAAGTGCTTATAACATGACAGGAGCACTTTTACTTCTGGATGGAGTAGCTTGTGATCGAAACAGCATCTATGCAAAAATGACAAGACAAGCAAGATAAGATAAGACATCATTTCTGGATAAAGTGAGTCTCTATGGAAGAAAAGAGAGTTGGAGTGGCTTAGGTTTCAGAGAGATGTAAATTTGAAGATGTGAGCTGACTTCATCTCACTGATTCAGGGCACACTTGGTGATGCACACATGGTTTGCCTGGAGGGTCTACAGAGGGTTCAGAGGACTCGGAGAGGTGTGGGCAGATATTTGCAGGTTTTACCACACATGGTTGTATATCCTCTCAGGGCATTAGCCATATTCTGGGTCTGAGCAGGCCTGAAGGCCAGGTAAACAAATAAATGAAAGGATGGACATATAGTAGATCACGTAGATAGATGATAGCTAGATGATAGATGAAAAGGGGTAGATAAATGATTGACAGATGACAGATAGATAATAGATTAGAGAGACAAATAGATGGATAGACATATCTAAATGGAGAATTAATGGAAAACAGAGGAGGAACAGGAACAAGGAGGAACAGGAAAACAGAGGAACATTTGGTGTTGTCCCAAACAAAGTAAATATTAAAGATTGTAGTCCACCTAAAGGAGGGACTCCTGTGCTCTGTGGCTGCTTTTGGGGAAGAGAGAACAGTGGCCCTTTAGGCAGGTATGTGGCCTGCGGAGACGACTGGATTACCTGGGAGCTTAAACACACAGCTGTTTTTGGTCTCACAGGAAATTGGATGGGATGGAGGGAGGAGAACATAAGCAATTGGTTCTGGACCGCAGGGGTGGAGTAAAATCTCCCATTTTCCTGCTGTGCTTAGAAGACAGGAAATCCTGCTGGCACCAAATGTAATACGGGTTTCTTCCCCAAAACATTGGCCAGATTTTGATCTTGCTGTAAGCCAGGCACAAAGGGCTAGAGTTTTCTTTTTGGAGCACGAGAAGGTTCAGACTTTGCAGATTCGGATGTAGCTGGAAAGACAGTGACATCTTTCTCAGTGTTTAGGCGCTTGGCTGATAAGTTCCCACCCAACGTAGAGGTCTGTGTCGAACACAATGCTGGCAGCCCCCTCAAGGCACTGGCTCCCATTTGAAGATGTACAGGCCCACCTCACTTGATTGTGCTTCACGTTAACTTCACAGCTACTGCGTTTTTTTTTTGTTTTTTTTTTTTAACAAATTGAAGGTTCTCAGCAACCCTGCATCAAGCAAGACTATTGGTGCCACTTTTCCACCAGAATTTTCTCACTTCGTAACTCTGTGTCACATTTTGGTAATTCTTGGCAATATTCCAAAATTTTCATTGCGTATTTTTTTTAACGTTTATTTATTTTTGAGACAGAGAGAGACAGAGCCTGAATGGGGGAGGGGCAGAGAGAGAGGGAGACACAGAATCGGAAGCATGCTCCAGGCTCGGAGCCATCAGCCCAGAGCCCGACGCGGGGCTCGAACTCACGGACCGCGAGATCGTGACCTGAGCTGAAGGTGGACGCTTAACTGACTGAGCCACCCAGGCGCCCTTCATTGTGTATTTGTACATCAATAGTGACCAATGATGGTAACTCTCATTGGAAGCTCAGATGATAGTTAATATTTCGTAGCAATAAAATGTTTTTAAATTAAAGTTCCACATTGTGGTTTTTTTTGATACAGTGTTATTGCACACTTAATAGACTATCGCATAATGTGTATTATGTGACATAATAGCCAAAGAGTCAAGTAAATATTTTCCTTGACTCACTATATTTCAGCATTCTGGAACTGAATCCACAATATCTCCAAGGTATGCCTTTATACGGCAGGAGGCTAACTTTACACCGCCAAAGAGTCAAAACTGAATTTTCTGCAGTATTTAAGGACTAGAAAGAGAGAGGCCCACCTGAACCCTGCAACAGGGACAAACCAGAAGAAAAATGAGTTCTAACTTCAATCCAGTCCAGAACTAGCCCAAATAATAACTGAATTAACTTAGCCTCTCATTCTTTCTGCCTTTTTAGAAAGAGTGAAGCCCTCCCTGGTGGAAAGTAATGTTATCCTCCCTTTCTATGAAACTTTCATTCACATGCAAAGAGCCTGAAAGTATTTTAAAAAATTAACATTTATTCATTTTGAAGAGACAGAGCGCGAGCAGGGGAGGGGCCAAGACAGAGGGAGACAGAATCCGAAGCAGGTTCCAGGCTCTGAGCTGTCAGCACAGAGCCCGACCGGGGGCTCGTACTCACGAACTAGGAGATCATGATCTGAGCTGAAGTCAGACGCTCAACCGGCTGAGCCACCAACCGGCCCAAGCCTGAAAGTATTTTTAAAAAAAGAGTAAGAAAGAGCAGGAAAACACAAAATATAAGCAGGGCTACAAAAGAGTTACAAACCTTAATTTTAACTCATATCATATGTGAAAATTGACTTCAGATGGATCATAGAAGTAAACGTGTGAGAGATGAAAACAAAACAAAACACTGAAGCCTCTAGAAATAAACGTAAGTCTGTATCTTTATTACATCAAAATGGGCAAACGTTGGTTTTCTTTTCCTTTTTCTTTTCTTTTTTTTTTTTTTTTTTTTGAGGGGACAGGCAAACATTTCTTAATAAGGATACACAAGTAGTAAAATAAAATGGACAATGGAAGTACAGGTCTTTGTTTTATTTTTTTCTTTCTCCAAAATTTTATTTAAATTCCAGTTAGTTAACCTAGGGTATAATATTAGTTCTGGGTATAGAATTGAGTGATTCATCACTTACATACAACACCTAGTGAGGTCTTTGTTTTAAATGAGGACTTTTGTCTCTAGAAATACACCATTATGACACTGAAAAGGCAAGCCATACAATATGGAAAAATATTCACAGAATGTGTACTGACAAAAGATTCATCTGGAATATATTAAAAAGAATCACCAATCAATAAAAGACATGTAAGACAACTAAATATGGAAAAAAATAGAAAACAAACTTTGTATGAAAGACATACAAAATGCCAACAAGCGTAGGTAAAAATGTTTAACATCATTGCTCACACATTTCCAACAGATATATGAAAATGGTACAGGCATTTTGGAGAACTGTCTGATGGTAAGCTGAATATATAGCTAACTATGTCCCAGGATTTCCACTTAGATATGAATGTGTGTGTTCACAAGCATAGAGGAACAAAAATGCTCTCAGCAGTCTTATTCTTACTGTTTATAACTAGAACAATAAAACAGACCATTTTGAGAGAATAAGTTAATAAGTTTTGATATATTCACAAGATGGAGGGATACATAGTGCTTTTTGGAAACAGCTACCAAAACACAATGTCAATGAAGGTCACAAACGTTATGATCAATAAAGGAAAGCAGACACAAAAAGTCCATATGCAAGATTCCATTTGTGTAAGGTTTAACAAATTAATTTATACTAATACAACTACCGGGGAGCATTCTGTAGTGCTAGAAATATCTGTATCGCTATGATTTATATGGTGGTTATGCTCATGGCCATAGACACAAAATTTAAATAAGCTGTATACTTAATATCAGGGCACTTTATAATGTGTGTCTATGTGTATGAGTGTGTATATAATTTTTAAATGCTCAGAGGAAAAGACAAAAATGGAATTTCAGTGAATAAAATATGGAAAGCAAAGGGAAGGGTAAGTTTGAGATTTGTGGGTAATTATAAATAGTGATTGAATTTTGACTGTACACCAACAATAATATTTTATTAGGAGGTTTAAAGTAAATAGAATACAGGGGCGCCTGGGTGGCGCAGTCGGTTAAGCGTCCGACTTCATCCAGGTCACGATCTCGCGGTCCGTGAGTTCGAGCCCCGCGTCGGGCTCTGGGCTGATGGCTCAGAGCCTGGAGCCTGTTTCCGATTCTGTGTCTCCCTCTCTCTCTGCCCCTCCCCCATTCATGCTCTGTCTCTCTCTGTCCCAAAAATGAATAAACGTTGGAAAAAAAAATTTAAAAAAAAATAAATAAAATAAAGTAAATAGAATACAAATGCATGGAAAAGACAAAGAAAAATGCAGTGTGTATCAAAGGGGTTTAAACCTTCTAAGGCTCTATCATTATAAGAAAAGTGAAAAAGGGAACAGAGCGCAGTATATTTAATATTTCAAATTGCATGATTAAAAACGGAGGGCAATGAATCATACATAGTGAATGCAAAAGTTATAACAATAGAAAACCTGTATTGAGACATCTTAAACACTTAATAGGCATCATATTTATTAAATATGACATAAAAAGTTCTGACCATTAAGGAGAAAAATAGCAAATTGAACTATATTGATTTTTTTTTAAACTATAGAGTAAAACCACAGAGTCAACGAAAATATTTTTCCTACATAAATATGAAATTATAATCAAAATATATAAAGAAATCCAATAAAACCTAGTAGTCAATGTAATAGAAAAAAAATAAAAGATGGGGGCAGGGAGCAAGGTATGTCACACCACAAATATCGAAAATCTCCCCACTTGCAGTAAAAATGAAAGAAAGTTGTTCAACTTTATTAGTAATTTGGGGAAAGAAAATTAATCACAAAAATATATGACAACAAAAATAATATTTAATATTAGCGGTACCTGTTTTAGCTTAATTGTTGGAGCCAGTGACTCCTTAACTTGTGGTTGTGAGTTCGAGTCCCATGTCGCTTAAAAGAAACAAAAGCAATTGCTTAAAAGAAATAAAATCTTTAAGATTGCTTAAAAGAAATAAAATCTTTAAAACAAATAGTGAGTGGGGAGAGGCAAATAAAAATGTTGGTGGGGGTGCCTGGGTGGCTCAGTCGGTAAACGTCCGACTTCAGCTTGGGTCATGATCTCACGGTTTGTGAGTTTGAGCCCCGCGTCAGGTTCTGTGCCGACAGCTCAGAGCCTGGAGCCTGCTTCGGATTCTGTGTCTCCCTCTCGCTCTGCTCCTCCCCCACTCACACTCTGTCTCTCTCTCAAAAATAAACATTAAAAAAATTAAAATAAAAAAATAAAAAATAATAAAAATGGTGAAGAAATGGAGGTGCTATTATTCTTATAAAGCACCGATGGAGATGTTACTCAGAACAACAATCTTGAAAGTTGCCAGTACTTAATAAAGTTGCACATACAAAATGCAGAGCATCTACACTGTACATATAAAGAGAAGATTTTTTATTGTTTTAGTTTTTAGAGAGAGAGAGAGAGAGAGCATCAGCAAGGGAGAGGGGCAGAGGGAGAGACAGAGAATCTTAGGCAGGTCCCATGCTAAGCACAGAACCCAACGTGGGGCTTGATCCCATGACCCTGGGATCATGACCTGAGCCGAAATCAAGAGTTAGATGCTCAATTGAGTCACCTGGGTGCCCCTATAAAGTGTAGTTTTTAACACAAATTTACAAGACCTATAAAGGAACAGAAAAGTGTAATGCATTGAACTCAGGAAAAACAAAAGTCAGTAGGAACTGCATGACCCAGATGTTAGCTTGAGCAGAAAAAGACTTCAAGGTATTATATAAATAATATGTTCAAATAATTAAAGAAAATATATAAAGAATTAAAAGAAAGTGTTAACAATAAGTATTCATCAAATAGAGTATCTCAATAAAAAGAAAAGGATTAAATACCAAATGAGAATTCTGTAGTTAAAAAATGTAATAACTGAAATGAAAAATCTATTAAAAAGATCCAAAAACAAGTATGAGATGATGAAAGAAAGAATCGGTGAACTTAGAGATAAATCAATGGAAATCATCTCATTTGAAGATCGAACATGAAAAGAATGAAGGAAAATAAACACAACAGAGATTTGTGTGATAAGATTCAGTATAACAATAGACACATAGTGAAGTTTCCAGAGAGGAAGAGAGGAGAAAGAGGTTAAAAAGCAAATAAATAAATAAATACATAAATAAATAAATAAATACATAAATAAATACATAAATAAATAAAAACCTGACATAGTATTGGACAAACTGCTTTGGGTAAAAAAAATTCTATTGAATATTTTACTGGAGATTCCCATTACATAACATACAATACACAAAAATACACAAAAATAAGCTGCAGGAATAGATGCGCTTTACATTTAAGTAAAAGGTAGAACAATTCAAAAATGAGGCAAAAAATAAGTAAGGAAGGAATAAACAATACAAAATAAAGGAACAATACTAAATGAAAGAACAATAAAAAAATAGAACATTACAGGAGCACCTGAGTGGCTCAGTGGGTTGAGCCTCTGACTTTGGCTCAGGTCATGATCTCAAAGTTCTTGTGTTCAAGCCCCTTGGGCTCTGGGCTGACAGCTCAGAGCCTGGAGCCTGCTTTGGACTCTGTGTCTCCCTCTCTCTACCCCTCCCCCGCTTGCACTCTGTCTCTCAGAAATAAACAAACATTAAAAAAATGAAAAAAACAAAATAGAATAACACAAAATAAATGAACAATACAAAGAAAATGCTAAAGGCAGGCAAATTAGAAAAGAATAAGTACAATTTTCATTATTCTTGGATGAAATTTTCATGTATGTAAAAACTTTCATGTGCCAAGTCTTACAAAATCAATATACAAAACTCAACTGTTTTCTGTGTATTACTAGCAAACTGCTCAAATAATTAATAAAATATCTCTATTAACGATAGTACAAAATGCATAAAACATTTTGGAATAAATTCAACAACAAAAAATCAACTTGATGGTAAAGACACGAAAACTGTAAAACATTGCTGAGAGGAACGGGACATTTAAATAAATAGATATTCCCTGTGAATGAAGTGAAAGACTTCACTCTTAGATACTTATGGAGGAGAACTGAGTAATCATGTCCTTTCAAAACTTTTACTCTAGTATTTATAACGGGTTTATTCGAAGTAGCCAAAAATTGCAAACAACCCAGAAGTGCATTAAGGGGTGAGTGGATAAACAAAGTGTGTATATGCATACAATGGAATGTTACCAAACAACAACAACAACAACAACAACAACAACAACAACAGCTAATGATTGCTGTCACATGTTTCTGAAAACAGTATTCTGATTGAAAAAAAATCCAGACCAAAAAAACCTGTATTAACCCAACTTTATGAAACTCCGAAAAAGCATATCTCATAAATATATATGGCTGATCAGCAGCTCTTTGGAGCTGGGTTTCAGAAACAGGGGTTTCTTGGAGAGAGAACAAGATACTTTGAGGGTTACAGAAATGTTCTATGTTTTGATTGTGGTAGTAATTGGCCTGGAGTATGCGTTTGTCAAAACTCATTAAATTATACACTTATATCAGCACTGCTTCTGGTATCAGAATTATTCCTCCGTAACTTTTCTTGAAGAAAGTTATTTTCTATAACGTTTCAATATGTTGTATTAATTAATATAACTTCTTTTAACTTTTTTAATGTTTATGTATATTTGAGAAAGAGAGAGAAACTGAGTTTGAGAGGGAGACACAGCATCTAAACAGGCTCTGGACTCTGAGCTGTCAGCACAGAGCCCGACGTGGGGCTCGAACCCACAAGCCATGAGATCATGACCTGAGCCAAAATCCGATGCTTAATGGACCGAGCTGCCCAGACGCCCCTAATAAATATACTTCTGAATTATGTTTTTCACAAAAAAACTTCTTTCATGATCAAAAACCAATAAATATATGCTAAATTCATTTTAAATACTGCTGCTAAATTTTTCTATATGCCAAATTGAACTGCAGCCCTATAAATGGGTTTGATGTCAATACTTTTAAAATGTCAGTACGTTTAAATAAATAAAAGCATTTAAGTCAATATTTTTTAAAATGTCAGTTTTTATTGTTAATCCATTAGCTCTTAGTTTGGCTATTCATTTAAGGATCTGATAATCGGTATGAGGCCATTTCTAAGAAATAGGTGCATTTATGTATGTATGTATTTATTTATTTATTTAAATGTTTACCTGTTTATTTTGAGAGACAGAGAGCATGGGCAGAGGAAGGACAGAGAAAGACACAGAATCTGAAGCAGGCTCCAGGCTCTGAGCTGTCAACACAGAGTCTGATGCAGGACTGGAACCCACGAACCACAAGATGATGACCTGAGTCATAGTAAGACCCTTAATTGAGTGAGCCACTCAGGCACCCCAAGAAATAGGTGCTTTTAAAGATAGCATTACCCTGGGTGCCTGCCTGACTCCGCAGTACAACATTTGAGTCTTGATCTTGGGGTCCTGAGTTAGGACCCATATTGGGTGTAGAGATTACTAAAAAAAAAAAAAAAAATAGTATTGCATATAATCTCAAGAGGTTTGTAGATCTACAGAAGATAGAGGACCTGATAGCGACTTTCTAAATGCAGGGTTTTTCCCCCAACTGAGTGCCTGTGTCAAGGAACAAAAGACAAACTAGAAGTTGCAGCATACACTACGTGTGTTTATTTGGGGATTTAGGGATTGCAGTGCAAGAGAGACAGATTGAACCCAAATCACAAGCATGCTGAGGGGAAACAGAGGGAGTTAGAGTTTTTAAAGAGGAGAGAGAGAATTTGCATAAGTAATTTTGAAGGACATGTGATCGGTGCTGCTGTAGCTACAGTTAGCTAACCTATATTTGATTGGTGGGTAGGGCTAATGTCAGGCAGAAAGGCCATTTGTGCCCATTTTAACACAGAACGCATGCGTTGGCTTCTAGCCCCACCTCCTCAATGTCCTCCCAGCTCCATTTTAAACAACCCTCTGAAAAATACTTATTCAGTTTTATTCTCTCCCTTGTCACCTGCAAATACAGAAATCTATCAAGTTTTTATTTTTTCCCACATACTTTTTGTCCTTAATCTACCATTTGCTAGGAGAAAAGATGATATTAGTCTGAGAAGCTTTCTTCATACTTCTAGATGGATCAGTTGGCTCAGCCTCCTGCTCTTGATTTCAGCTCAGGTCATGATCTCACCAGTCATCCTAGGATTGAGCCCTGCATTGGGCTGTGTGCTTGAGATTCTCACTCTTTCTTCCCCTCCCCCATTTGTGTGCACATTCTGTCTCTCTCTCTCTCTCTCTCTCTCAAAATAAATAAATAAACTTACCTGAAAAAGTCTCCTTATAGGTCTGATATATATTTGTTATATTATTCTTCATATATGGACTGGCAGTAAATTATATGCTTGGAAAAAACCAGAATGCACCAGGTACTTAGAATGTTCTAGGCCTTCTGAAATAATGAGTCCTCTTCTGGCCTAATTCAAATTTAGAATATCACTAATCCCCACTTGTACCAACAGCTCCATTAGCTGTCAATGAAGGAATTTAGGAAATGTACATTTAGGAAAGAAAAGTTAAATTGCTTTTAGAATCAACAACAAAGGACAATTCTTATTTACAGGATTATAAGTAAACAATTTGCGGTTCAATAAATCAAGTTTACAATTCCACACTGTGCGGAAATAGTGTGAAATATTACCACCAGAAATCTTCATTATTCATTTAAAGATGGAGGCCAAATGCCAAAAGTTTCTATCGGTAGACACATGATAGAATGGAGAAGCAACCATTCAAGCTTAGGTGGTTGGGTTCATTTCATGGAATCCTGTGAAGTAGTAATTTCAATTTCCTTTGATGTTATCCATAAATTCCAAGAAAACAAAGAAATACATTTTTTTCTTAAACCACATGTTATTCTACTACCTTAAAACCCATCGATGTTGTGTTTTAGTTTCACTTTTGTGTGTGGGGGGGGGATGTGTGTGTGCGCGTGCACGTATATGCTCACGGTAGGCCCAACTAATGTATTCTTCTGAAAAGCTTCTCTTGGTAAAGTACCGAGCAGGCATTACTATCTATTCTATGGCATTGTTTTTCAGAGTTTATATATTCTTTTTTTTTTTTTAATACCTGTCCCATATTTCCTTTTATTCACTGTAATATTCAGGTAATTAAATGTCTTCAGGGAGCCATTAAGTTCTTGAGAGTTTCCTTAATCCCTTAAGAGGAACTTTTAATCATGTATTTCTTAAATCCTTTTGATCAGACGATTAACTCCAGAGACTCTATTCCCATTTGAACTGAAGTAAACATATAACTGAATTTGCATCTAAGCCTGTCTTCGGACAGGATGGTTTTCTTTCTGACCATCTCGCGCTTGCTCTCACATCATGGAGCCTCTGCGTATGGTTCTCATATATTAGAGGATAAGTTTGAATCTCAATCCTGCTACCTCTAACTACTACCATTTACCAAATTTTTGTATTACTGTAAGTATAAGACAAATGAAACATTTTGTGTGATTGATGGGTTGCTTTGGGGGAAATATAGAGAAATAATCCATTAGAATGAGTGATTATAAGATTCCTAAATAAGTTAAAGTGTTGAATAGTTTTTCTTTAAAAGTGTTTTATTTATTTTTGAGAGAGAGAGAGTGAGAGACAGAGCCTAAGCAGGGGAGAGGCAGAGAGAGGAGGAGACACAGAATCCGAAGCAGGCTCCAGGCTCAGAGCTGTTAGCACAGAGCCCCATGTGGGGCTTGAACTCAGGAACAGTGAGATCATGACCTGAGCCAAAATCAAACACTTAACTGCCTGAGCCATCCAGGTGCTCCTTTTTTTTCTTACACTAGTACGTTAAACTCACTTATTTGATTATCTCATATACATACATTTTGCAAATCAGTTAAAATTACAAACAACAAGATGAAGGCACAAAAGAGGTTCCAATTTGAATCTTATAAACACAGTGTGGGAGAAATTTATAATTTGGCCATTTGTTCACACCCCTTATCTCACACTTCATTCTCTTTTTCCACGTTAGCATAAAAATCACTAGGCAACATCTACTGAAACAATGAAAAACAATGTTTTCAATGTGTATTTATTTTTGAGAGAGTGAGCACCAATGGGGGAGCGGCAGAGGGAGAGGAACATAGGATCCAAAGCCTGGTGAAGGGCTCGAATGCAAAACCTGGAGATAACGACCTCCGCTGAAGTCAGTAGCTCAACCAACTGAGCCACCCAGGTGCCTCCCCAAATCAGCATTTTACAGTGTGAAATACTCTTCTCTAAAGGATGAATTGCAATCTGTCATAGCCGCGTATAAACATAGGGATTACTCACCTATCATTGCAGATATTCTACATCTTACACAGTTGCCTCGTTTCCTACTATTTTAGTAATTTTGCAATGTTTTTTTTTTCTGAGTTTGACATCCTGTACCCAAGAAATAGTCTCTCAGTGAAAGGATGATGAAGCCATCAAGAGTGTCTCCCTTTATCCTATAGAAGTAAAACTGTATTATTGTGAACTGTTTAAAATATTTAGTTTTATATTCTATATAGATGTGGAAAGATAGCTGTATTTTTTCAAACAAAATGTAGTAATAATCAACAACTGTCCATTAAGTGGAAAAGACTTTGCATACCTCAGGAAACATGCTGCCACATCCAAAAAATACTGTAAAAAAGTATCTGTATGTTTTATAGTTTTGCTTTACTTTATAGGCTTACTTAGCTCTTTCTCAAAAAGGTATAAAAATTCTGTTTCTTGAATCTTTTGAGTAAGGTATTTCTTTTTTTTTATTTTTATAAAGTTTATTTATTTTTGAGAGAGATGGAGACAGGTGAGAGGGGAGAGGGGCAGAGAGAGACGGAAAGAGAGAATACCAAGCAGGCTCCACGCTGTCAGGATAGAGCCTGATGTGGGGCTCGGACTCACGAAACCATGAGATCATGATCTGAGCCAAAACCAAGAGTCAGATGCTCAACTGACTGAACCACCCATATGCCCTGTAAGATATTTCTATTTGATATCAAAAGCTAAGTATAAGTTGATGATAAGTTACTGTTCATCAGGTTTTGCATTCCAGCTCAGAGTATCCATCTCTCGTTTCCAGTGGACATTTTTCTAAGAAGCCAATGACTTTGGCTATTTTACAAGGATGACCACAAGTTTTTTGGATGTTAGGGCTTTATCATTCATCACATCCAGCATACAAAAAATGTGGAGCATGAACTACATGTGAAGGCTTAAATGGATTTCTTAGTTCAAATGGTATAGTACAGTTAATTCTTATATCTTGTTGTATTTGGCATTATCTACCATTAAACCCAAAGCGAGAAGTTTATTTTTTTTTAATTTTTTAAAGCTCTATTTATTTATTTTGAGAGAGACAGTGCAAGTCAAGGAGGGGCAGAGAGAGAGAGGGAGACAAAGAATCCCAAGCAGGCTCTACACTGTCAGCATGGAGCCTGACCTGGGGCTCAGACTCATGAAACCATGAGATCATGACCCGAGGTGAAACTGAGAATTGGTTGCTTTATCAACTGAGCCACTCAGGAGCCCCCCAAAGTGAGAAGGTTAAAAGAACTTCAATGAGACCACAGATTAAAGTTCTAACCTTATTTAGTATGCTTTATTAACTGGACTTTGCTTTGCATATTTTAGAATAAAATTCGCTTTAGTTTTTTTTTTTTTTTTCTTCACATAGAAACATAAACACTTGAATGCGTCCTGAAACTAAGACCCTAATGTTTTCTTTTCTCGCTCATGGAATTTCCTTAAAAAATAGACTAATAAACAGTCTTTGAAGGGATTAGAGACCTTCTAGTTAAAACAACCAGAAAAGAAAAATCAACAGCTCAAGTTGCCAGATAGGGATTCCAAATAGGCTTGATGGTGTGGCATGATTATTCTCAATTTATTCCAGTCTTATCATTAACAGGTGCCAAGAAACACACGCATGGCTGATGATAATTTGACATTGGTTACAGAGTTTATCCTTTTGGGACTGACAGACCGTCCTGAACTGAAAGCGGTCCTCTTTGCACCGTTCCTTCTGATCTACACCATATCGTTGGTGGGGAATCTAGGAATGCTCTTTCTAATCCAAATAACTCCCAAACTCCACACACCCATGTATCATTTCCTTAGCTGCCTGTCATTTGTTGATGCCTGTTATTCGTCCGTCTTTGCACCAAAAATGCTGCTCAACTTCTTTGTTGAACGGGAGACAATCTCATTCTCTGCATGCATCGTGCAATATTTTTTCTTTGTGTCACTCCTTACCACTGAGGGCTTCTTGCTGGCGGCAATGGCTTATGACCGCTACGTGGCCATCGTGAACCCTTTACTTTATACAGTGGCGATGACTAAAATAGTTTGCGTTGTCCTGGTCATTGGGTCATGTGTAGGAGGCTTAATCAACTCGTTGACACACACAATTGGCTTGGTGAAATTGTCTTTCTGTGGGCCAAACATCATCAGTCACTTCTTCTGTGACCTTCCCCCACTGTTGAAGCTGTCGTGTTCTGACACGTCCCTGAATGAACTGTTGCTTTTAATCTTTTCTGGAATTATTGCCATCGTCACTTTCTTGACTGTGATGATCTCCTACATCTTCATTGTTGCCACCATCCTGAGGATCCGCTCAGCAGCAGGAAGACAAAAAGCCTTCTCTACCTGTGCTTCACATCTAACGGCTGTGACTTTACTCTATGGCTCTGTAAGCTTTAGTTACATTCAACCAAGTTCCCAATATTCCTTAGAACAAGAGAAGGTGGTGTCTGTGCTTTATACCTTGGTGATTCCTATGTTAAACCCAATGATTTACAGCCTGAGGAATAAGGATATAAAGGATGCTGTGAAAAAGGCTATAGAAATGAAATACTTCCCTTGTTAATTTCACAACCTCTGCATCCCAAAATAGCATACAAAGAGGCACTCTGGATAAGAATGTTTATACAAATTTGTTAAAGTTTTGAGCCCACAGGAATCCTAGACTTTATTTAATGGGAACCTATGATTTATAGCAGAAGAAAAATGTCTAGAAGAATGTAACATGTTATAAGAGATATGTCTGGCTATTCTGTAAACAAACCTAAAAACCATAGTAAGATCTAGGCTTTTTATTAGCGGACAATTGAAGACACTTTCATTCCTGCATATGGGTAGAAGTGAGTACATACAAATAGATATACAGACACATAAACACACACACACAAATAGATAAATACAAACATAAGATTAATAAGTCATAAAATATATCTTAACTCCATCTTTCTATTAAGCACAGAAATAAGAAATAACTTTCAAAGCAAAAAGTATTGGTACTTGAATTATCCACAAACCTGGCATGTGCATTTTATTTTCTCTCTTTTTTTTTTAATGTTTATTTATTTTTGAGTGACAGAGAGAGAAAGAGAGACAGAGCATGAGCAAGGAAAGGGCAGAGAGAGAGGGAGACACAGAATCTGAAGCAAGCTCCAGGCTCGGAGCTGTCTCACAGAGCCTGATGGGGGATTTGAACTCATGGACTGTGAGATCATGACCTGAGCCCGAAGTTGGATGCTTAACCGACTGAGCCACCCAGGAGCCCCCTGGCATGTGCATTTTCTAAAATTAGCTTGGATTATGTATAGATTTATATATAGATCCAAATTATGTTTGGATTTTCAAAACAAATGTAGATACTCAAAAATAGTAAGAAAGAAAACTTGGGGAGACCTGTGGCTCAGTCAGTTAAGCACCTGACTCGATTTTGGCTCAGGTCATGATCTCACAGGTTTGTGAGATCGACCCCCGAGTCAGGCTCCTTGCTGACAGTGCAGTGCCTGCTTGGGATTCTCTTTCTGCCCCTTCCCACTTGATCTCTCTTTTTTTTCTCTCTCTCTCCAAATAAATAAACATTAAAAAAAAGAGAGAGAGAATTTGAGTTCTAGATTGCCTGTGCAATTTCACTTGTAGTCGTTACTATGAACTATTTCCCTATCCCCAGCCTTGGTTTCCATTACTACATATGAATCTGAACAGGAAAAAAATGCCACTGTTTTACTACTGCTCATTGTGGAAGGGTCACTAATACTCACAGAAAACTTACTCTGAAAGATTTTACTTCCTGTTTGGAAAGAAGGTTTCCAAGATAACTAGGGAGTCATTAAAAAATCAGACTCATTTCCCTTTTTCCGTTAAGGATTTTCCAAAATCTTCTTTAGATATTAAACAAGAAATTCCCTGAAGGTATTGTATGCAGGGGAACACCTGTGCTGTGTATTCCAGGTAGAGAAAATACGTGAAGCCAATTGTTTTCCCTTTGATTCAAATTATTTGTATAAGTGCATAATGATGAAATCAGGCCCATAGATACTGATTGTTGCATAGTGACCTCTTCCCCTAAAATGCTATAAAGTCTTCTATCTGGAAACAAAACAGTATTCTAGAAAATATCTTCATTTACAAATAAACTTATATTTAATTTTTTGAGATTCTTTTAAATACTTAAATAACAAGAGGCATCTAGGCTAATCAGCAAATTAAGACAGTTGAATCCTCTGTAGGTATGAATTCATGGTTTTACATGGAAAGCTAGATTAAGCTTTTATTTTTTTCCTCTCAATGACAGCAAAACTCATGAGTGAATGGCTCCAATGTTTGTGAAGTTATCAGATTGAAATGTGTAAAAAAGAAAGATAGCAAATTGACATCCTCATTGTATTAGACATCCATGCAAAGAAATTCAGGGGAAAGGTTGCTTTTCAGAATGAAATAATAGCACCACCACCAACAAAATAAGAACATCATATAACATTGGTAGAGCCCTTTATGATTTTCCAAAATCATTGAATATATTACTTGAAATTGAGGCCCGTAATGCTACATATATGTGACATTTATACGTAAGAGGCATTCATATAAATGAAGGACAAGTTTTAGTTTTCAGAAAAAATAAAAACAATTAATAATGCTAGGTAAATCTGATTTTATATCATGCTTCACAATTTTTTCAAAAGCATTCAATATCTTATACACTAGAGTATCAAACACAAGGAATGATATACAGGCGAGATATTTAAAACTCAGAAAGACAAAACTAATCTGTTAAATACTCTCCTCATAAAATAAGGGGCTGGCCAGAATGCAGATAACAGTATACTATGTGGGTATGTGTGGGAGAGGAGTCATTCTATAGAAAAAAATCTAGGATATTTGTTTATGTTTAATATTGACCTTCAACAAAAGGTTACTGTATTATATACAGTAACTATATTATACTATAAAGTCACTGGATACTTAAATAAGGGGGGGGGAAAGTCCATTTTCTAAGTTGTGAAGCAAATGAAGGGTGTGTGACAGATTTGTTGAACGAAGATTGGAAAACGAGTAATATATTCTAGATAATGGGTAATATACCTTATATAATGAGTAATATACTGTCTATATATACCTGAGTGATCTCTATATATGTGTGTATCAATAGATGCAACTCAGGGGGCGCCTGGGTGGCGCAGTCGGTTGAGCGTCCGACTTCAGCCGGGTCACGATCTCGCGGTCCGGGAGTTCGAGCCCCGCGTCGGGCTCTGGGCTGATGGCTCAGAGCCTGGAGCCTGTTTCCGATTCTGTGTCTCCCTCTCTCTCTGCCCCTCCCCCGTTCATGCTCTGTCTCTCTCTGTCCCAAAAATAAATAAACGTTGAAAAAAAAAATTAAAAAAAAAAAATAAATGCAACTCAGTTAAACAGATTCCAAATGTCCTTAAATGGTTGATATAGTTAGTCAATAAGAAATAAATGAGGACGTCGTGAGTGAAATATCTGATGCTATGCCATCAATTTTCCTGTAAAATATCAGGACAAATTTGGGAATGGGCACTTTCAGTTCCAGTCCCTTTACCCCACCTATAAAACTGGTTATTGCTCAACATCAACACTTGGAGAAATCAGAACTTAGCAGATGTCTATCAAACATAACTTTCCTCTCAGTTCACAGAGATTCTCTACTAAATATGTATTATTATTATTATTATTATTATTATTATTATTTAATTTCATGTGTGTAGGTTTGGAGTGTGCAGCTTGGAAATTGGCCTAACTCATCAAGGAAATAAGTTACTGACACCGTTTGGATCAGTCATGGGTACAGTTGCACCATGGTCAGGTTTCTTATTTGTTAAGAGACCCATAAGCCAGTGTGATGAATTTATGGTTTCCAAAATCTGAAATTTGTCTTGTGCTGTGAACACAATAATTGATCCCAGCTTTGATGACAATTTTCATTTGTCTTTGGTCAAATGTGGCCTGTGAACAAATTGCAACTCCCAGAATTAAGGATACCTAAGGCTCATATTGTCATCCCGATGAAACCCTAATCTGATATAGAATACCCTATAAAAATGGTCCAATGGCTATCATCTTTCTCCTATAAACTAGCTTATTCAATTTTACCAATTAAATATAACCTTTTTTTTTTTTCAGTTTGAGCAAGACCTTTCTTTGTAGAGCCAATATCAACAAGTCTTCAATACATCTTATGAAGTCTTAAAATTCATAAATTCTCACTCTTTATTCTTAGCTGGCTCAGATGTTCAGTTTTTGCTAGAATACTGTCCTGAGTCTAATTTTTCTCGCACTGGAAATTTCCTATATTTTCCACTATTCTTCATGCAATATGGTTTCCAATTCCATCATTTTTATGTTCATTCCTTAGTCTGTCAATATTGAAAGTCTGCCTAGAATAAATACTAAAAGCAGCACAAAGTTTTACTTTGGGCAATCACTGTATTAAGGTACTGTTCAACCATTTCCTAAAGTGTAAATTTAGACAATTCCTTTAAATATGCTGGGCCACGTATAATGTAATTCATATGGATCAGAATATTCAATTAAATAAAATTACATAATGGTTAGAGATAATAGTTGTGAAGTGCCTGGAACATATTGGGATTTAATACATAAAAAGCATTCCAACGAGGCTCCTACTTAATATTTAGTTGCCAAAGAAAAAGAAATACGCTTGTTAGTAAAATTAATTATAATATTCCCTGTGTGTCAGTCTGTTTTAACTATGTAGTCTGTTGGTCTCATTTTAAAATTCCTGCAAATTTTCACCACCTTGTTCTTATATAGCTGTGTTTATTGGTTTGGATGCATTTGACCTGTATCAGTGACTTATTCATTCTTATTTGCCCCCTTTCCCTTTTTTATCATATGTAAATGCCTACCATTTCACTGTGATTTACTACCTTTTATATTTTTCATTCTATCCTCCAAATAGCAGCCTGCCTAGAATTTCTAGAAATTACATTTATGTTCAACCAGTACAGTGACAAAAATGTTAAACTTGAGATAAATTCCCTCCTAACTAAAGTGTAATCTGGTGTATGAACACACACACACACACACACACACACACACACACACACACACATGCACACACCCCTGAATTCTATCTAGTGATTGCTGATTGCTTATGCTTCTCTTGAGTTACCTTACATTGAAATATAGGATATTTTCCATAACTGCTACCAAATATAATGTATGTATATAGAAGCATATGGTCATCAACAAATGGAACTTAGCACTCTTTAAAAAACGATATACATAAAATATTCATAACTATATTATGCAAATTATAATAACAAACACCGATGGAGTTCATTTTTAATAATGAGGCTCATATAGGTAAGACACACATTTATGTGATGACTTTCTCTAAAACTGAGAAAGGGCAAATACATGAATTGCTACAATTTGGAAAGATAGTGCTGGGACCTTGGCTTCCCCTGGTCTCTCTTTGCTCTTTTAATGAAACGTAGTATCACAGAATCATTGGGGATTCCATTCTCCAAAGACCCTGAGCCAAATATAAATCCAAGTCAGGAAACTAAAAGAAAGGGCTAAGCTTCCTCTCAACACCAGGTAGGTGTTACATTTCTGTGTTTTAACAAAGGAATTATAAATGCCTCTCTGGTTTTCAAAAACAGCAACTCTTGATACATGCTATGAATGCAAGACAAAGAAAAATCACATGCTTCAAATCCCTTCCAATTATTGAGATAAGGGAGATAAAATGAGACCATCGCCACATCAAATGGCTCTCTTAAGTAATTAGTGGGTTAATTCCCTATTTCCTCAGGTAGCTGTGTAGCTATGTGAATTACATATAGCTATGTAAATTACAAAAGGGAATTTAAAGACATTCTTTAAAATTTAAGTTTGATTATTACAAGCTGTTGAATTGTGTTAGATCTGAGGAAGAGAGTGGTGACTTTTGGCCCTTTAACCAGAGCTAATTTTTAGATTCAATGCTTTATAGCATTAGAAAAGTGGTGTGAAAGGCAGTCCAGATGAAAATTACTGCTAATTAAATGAAAATCAAAGAAACAAACATGAAATCAGCGAGATAAGAAGAAACTCATCATCATATTAACAAATTGGTTCGATTAAAAGCAAAGTCAATGGAAGGAAAGCTATTTAAACAAAATGAAACAAACAACAAAAAAGCAAAGATCCAAAAAATTACTTTCTTCAAAAGCCGTTTGTCCAGTGTGTCAATAGTCCAGTTTCTGTTCTAGCTATTTGTTTCACTTTGACTCTACAGCAAACATTTAGGGAGTGTGCCAGTTTTAACATATTTTCTTATTTAATTATTTCAACTACCTCCTGAGGAAGGTTCACAGAAACCAGTAGTAAAGCTAGAAACTAAGGCTGAGAAGTGAAATCACAGGTTTTGTGGCAAAAAAGAACTAGTCGTTTTTTTTTCACGTCTGGCATTTCAGTAAAGTAGACATGATCAAAGCAATCTTGTCCCAAGGTTTGCAACATTTGAATTGTTACTAAATAACTTTACGTCACACTGGGAAAAGGGTAGAGATCCAAACCTATGTCTTTCTCACTTTTTATTCAACACCAGGGAAATATTCTCAAAGCCTGGATTGTGGAATACCATATCCATTACTGTTCAGTGAAAATAAATTCAGCTGTCAAATTAACGTGAAGCATGCTTTATATTTACTTCTCCCCAAACTCCCCAGATATAATAGTGGACTATATATTCCTATAAATTCTGCAGTAAAGAAAACTTCCCTTTAAAAAGATTTAATTAAATATGTCCCTAATATATCTGCTATTATAATCTTATTTTTCATGTATTCTGGTGTATATGATGAAGCCCAAGATAAAATTAATTTAATAATCTTTTTCTCAATAAAAACCTATGACCTAATGAACCAAAAACATGTTCATGGTCCTTGAAATTAGACTTGTAATCTGTTGACTGCAGGGATCAAAACATATTGAAAAGTTTCTTGATTCAATCTTATGAAAAAAATCTGATATGGACTAATCCAAGCCATTGGGTAATAAATGCTCTAGGAAATCAGAAAATAGAATGGTAAGTTATTTGTTGGAACAGCAAAGAATGACTTCCTGCAACAAGGGAGTTTTAACAAAAAGTAATGTTATGATAGAAGATGTTTGATTTTTTTTAATTCTCTATGCTAGACATCCCTAATTTCTCATTTTCCATTTTTATGGACCGTCTATAAATTTAATCATATATATATATATATATAATAGTATATGCATATTATTGTGAAACATGTGTCATGTATTGCTTGTCTAAGTTAAAAAGACATCATAGACAATAATTTTGTTAGATGTCTCAGAAATTGATCTGTTAATATTGAGGGGTTTTTTGTTTTGTTTTGTTTTGTTTGTTTGTTTTTTTTAAGGGATGTTTTTCTTACAATACGGGGTCCTTGCCTTATGTTCTAGAATCTGGAATATATTGTTATCCAGGGTCCATGTCTTAAACTTTCTGTTAAACCAACATTCCCATGAGGCTTTGCAAGGGGGCTTAATTTCTCCAGGGTTCTTATGATGCATAATGCCAGTTTACATCAAAGTCCCTGATGGGACTTCGATTCAACCCAAGTCTCTTATCAGGCTGACTTTTCACAGTTGTGAGAACTGAATTTCCTGTGGACTGTGATTGTTAACTAAGACCATTCAGTTTTCTAAAGATGCTAGTAGATTGAATGCATATATTCGGGTTGTTATCATTGCCCTCTTGTTCCCTCCAGGGCCCCCACTGGGGAGACACACAGATGGCCAACAGAAATGTCAGTGTGGTAACTGAATTCATCCTCCTTGGGCTGACCGATAACCCTGAACTGAATACTGTCCTTTTTGTGCTGTTTCTCTCCATTTATTTTGTCACCGTGGTGGGCAATGTTTGGATTATAGCAATAATCTGGGCTAGTTCACAGCTCCATTCCCCCAAATACTTTTTCCTTTGCCAGCTGGCTTTCTTGGATTTCTGCTATTCGTCAGTCTTTATTCCTAAAATGTTGGTGAATTACCTAGCAGGACAGAAAGTCATCTCCTATCACGGTTGCCTCCTTCAGTATTCCTTTGTCAGCATGATCCTGACCACTGAATGTTTCCTGCTGGCGGCCATGGCCTATGACCGCTATGTCGCCATTTGCCTCCCGCTTCACTACAAAGGCCTCATGACCCCCACGTTCTGCACCCACTTGGTGGCTGCTTGCTACCTGCTAGGTTCTGCCAGCTCACTCACCCACCTGAGAGGCTTGCTCAGCCTGTCTTTCTGTGGGCCCAACATCATCAACCATTACTTCTGTGACATCCCACTGCTCTTTCAACTGTCCTGTTCGGACACCCAACACAACAAGATTTTACTTACCGTCCTCTCTGGAATGACATCGGTGACCACCTTCCTGATGGTGGTTGGTTCCTATGTGGGAATCCTGCTCACTGTCCTGAAGTCACCCTCCACAAGGAGCAGATATAAAGCGTTCTCCACGTGTGTATCTCACCTAACAGTAGTGACTCTCTTCTACGGAACAGTGATATTTACTTATCTGGGAAGCAGTTCCAGCTACGCACCAGATAGAGCCAAAATCCTGTCCATGTTTTACACCCTTTTGCTGCCAATCCTAAATTTCCTGATATACAGTGTGAGAAACACAGAGGCCAACGAAGCAATGAAAAGAATTATTGTGAGAAAAATATTTGCTCTCTGACTATGAATTTTTAAGAAGTGACATTTAAGGAATGTTTATTGATTCTATAGGCAGGTGCATTGTTTAATACCTGTGAGACTTGTTGGAGGAAACAAAATGGTGTTTTCAAAGTAAATATTCATTATTGGCTTTTGGAAACACACAGACATATATTATATATGTATTATGTATTATGCACATATGAACATATACATATGCAATACATTCTGTCTGGTAAGGAAGACATTTCCTCTGTCCTCTTAGGTTTACTGTTTGAGGACCTGTGAACTAAACTGACAGGCAACAGACTATCAGGTGAATAGATAAAGTTTCCTCGTATGTATATAAGATGCACACACAAAAAAGTGCCTTGCTCAGTAATTAGAGGTGGGGTTTATATACTTAATTTAGCAGAGGAAACACTTCTATGGGAAGAATAAAATGGCTTTTGAGGGAAAAAATGAGAGATAAATTTTGTGATATTGTTTATCAAGGGGCAAGTGGTCTCCTCTGTCTTCTTTCTTGTCAGAACCCCCCCCCCCCCGGGAGAGAGCAGTTATAGGCAGCCTCACTCTCAAAATTCCTGCCTTAAATCAGATAAGGGAAGTTCTGCAAGAGCCTCTTTGTGCATCTATTGAATCCTAAATGTCTCCAGTTTAAAATAAGTTTATGTCACTATTTAATTTGGATCCCTTACATTCACAAATTATTTTTTAAAATTTTAATGTATTTTTTAAATTTATTATTGAGAGAGAAAGAGAGAGCATGAGCAGGGAGGGGCAGAGAGAGACAGAGACACAGAATCCAAAGCAGGGTCCAGGCTCCCAGCTGTCAGAGCAGAGCCAGACGCGGGGCTCTAACTCACCAGCTATAAGATCATGACCTGAGCCAAAGTTGGGCACTTAACCGACTGAGCCACCCAGACGCCCCTCCCAAATTATTATTTTGAATCTCTACTAACTCACTAAAATCCATTGCAAAGAATGCCGGAGACTTCCTTATTCTTTACGACTCTAGAGGAGCTGCCCTGTTTTACAGATGAGACGACAAAGGACCAATGGAGTTGAAAGCTCACCCAAGCTCAGACAAGATGAACATTTGAGACATAGAATCCAAGCACACAGGCATACATGGTGCCAGGGTGGCTTAGTCCATTGAAAGTCCCACTCTTGATTTCACCACAGCTCCTGGGAGTCAACCCTGTGTCGGGCCTCCATGCTGAGTGTGGAGCCTGCTTAGGATTCTCTCTCTCCCTCAGACCCTCTCCTCCTCTCTTCTCTCTCTCTCTTTCTCCCTAATTAAAAAAAAAAAAAATCAAGCATACATATATCCATATACTTGTACACAGGCCTTCTCCCATTTTACATAAACAAATAGAAGTTCCTATACGCATTTTGTACGCCATTTTTGCCTAGAACCATTACAATTTAAATATTTACCTTAAAAAATAATTCCACAGCTGGGGCTCCTGGCCCAGTCGGTTAGGTGTCCGACTTCAGCTCAGGTCATGATCTCACAGTCTGTGAGTTTGAGCCCTGCATCAGGCTCTGTGCTGACACCTCAGAGCCTGGAGCCTGCTTCAGATTCTGGGTCTCCCTCTCTCTGCCCCTCCCCCGCTTATGCCTCTGTCTCTCTCTCTCTCAAAAGTAAATAAACGTTAAAATGACAAAAAAAATAATAATTCCACAGACTTCTTTTTTATGGCAATTCCATTTCTCCCAGTTGTTTAAAAGAAGTACCAAAATGGCAATGCAAAGGGATTCTGTCATATCAGAGTACATTGGATTCACTTAAAATCAGCCCTTAGGAAACTTCCACAAAAGAGTACAGCCACTTGAAAATGCTGATAGTTTTTTAAACAAAATGACTGTTGGTATTATATGTGTTCCTCATTGCATATAGTGTTTATTGTTCTGCTTACTCAGACATGGATCAGAAACTGTCCGGTATCATTGTTAAAACCACAATTGCTAAGAAAGCAAGCATAACTTTGGTTAACGGCACTTTCGCAGTATGTAGCTAACAATGGTTTTGAGTTTATGAGAATGTTTATCAAATGGAATGATATTTAGCTCATGCCAGTAAATTTTTCCTGCTAAAACCTATTAACTTATGGAGTTTTTTTTTTCTTATTTCTGAATAGTCAAATTTAGGTAAATATGTAATATAATGTGTTAAAGCAAATTTTATTTTACTGCTTCTATATGGCCCATATTTCTTTCCAGAATAATCCCACTGTCATATATTTTAACATAATAGCTATTCATTTTCCAAAATATAACTAATCACTGTTGTTGTTATAAATAAACTTCCAATAAGGATGCCTGAGTGGCTCAGTTGGATAAGTGTCAGACTCTTGACTTTGGCTCAGGTCATGATCTCGCGGTTCCTGAGCTGGGACCCTGCACTGGGCTCTGCACTGTCAGTGCCTGGGATTCTCCCTCTCTCACTCTCTCTCTGCCCCTCCCCTGTTCACTCTCTCTCTCAAAAATAAATAAATAAACCTTAAAAAATCAAACTTCCAATTGTAAAACTATTACCAAGGAAGGAAGATTTTAGGCAATGGCAAGCAGTTTTCTGGATATCCCATAATCACAGACTAAAATTTCATTCAATGTTGGCCCTACTAAATATCCATCTCCCGGTGTCATATGCTTAAAGTTTATATGTTTTACAAAGAAATTGAGATCATAATGAAAAAGTTTGTGTATAAATCTTTATTTTCGTAATTGGATTCGTCTCAATAAATTACTTTGGAAAATTCATTGAAAAAAATTTATTTTGATACTATCCTAAATGACTTTCCAAGAGACTTGTATGCAACCTAATTCCTTCATCAATACAATTATATTTATTTAAAATTTGAGTTATTATAGCTTTATAGAAATAAACAATAAATGCTCTGCATAATAAAATCTCATAAATAGGAAGTCAAAACCAATAATCTGAAAATTAATGAAGATACAATGAGTGATCGTGCTTTTCTTTCCTCAAATTATCGATTGATTTCATGAGAAGCAATATGAGGACATTAAGTTTCCTCTGTTCTTTTTACTAAAAAAAGGGACTTGAAAATATGGTCATTGAACCAAAGTCAATAAACAGGAACATATTAAATCAAATGGAAGGGATAGGATAAAGGATATTGGTATTCTGAAATATTATACAGTTGCAGAGAGAGGGACTGTTTAAGAATACCATTGAAACCACAAAGAACCCAGATGTATTTAAATATTTCTTACAAAAGTTATAAATTGGTAGAGTGAATTTTCCTAATAGTTTAAGGCTGATATATAAAAGAACAACAAAAATTAACTTCTCATATCCAGTGAGACCTTAGTTATCTACAAAGATAGTTCCTCGAACAATCAGTAAACTACCTTAAGCAAAGTTCACCCTGAAGTTTGCCTCATCTACTTCTGCACTTTGCGATGATCTTGTTTCTGGCAATATATTTATGCTTTTTAAAATTAAGCCAGTAATTTAGTATACTTTTATGCATGTGATTGAATATAGTTTATTTCTGTAGATGTATAACCAGTCTGAAGATATGTGTTTGATTTTGTTGTTATTAAAAGCCTCTGTTAATAGCCAAATTATGGAAAAAGCCTAGATGTCCATCAACTGATGAATGGATAAAGAAATTGTGGTTTATATACACAATGGAGTTCTACGTGGCAATGAGAAAGAATGAAATATGGCCCTTTGTAGCAACGTGGATGGAACTGGAGAGTGTTATGCTAAGTGAAATAAGTCATACAGAGAAAGACAGATACCATATGTTTTCACTCTTAGGTGGATCCTGAGAAACTTAACAGAAACCCATGGGGGAGGGGAAGGAAAAAAAAAAAGGAGGTTAGAGTGGGAGACAGCCAAAGCATAAGAGACTCTTAAAAACTGTGAACAAACTGAGGGTTGATGGCGGGAGGGTGGGTGATGGGTATTGAGGAGGGCACCTTTTGGGATGAGCACTGGGTGTTGTATGGAAACCAATTTGACAATAAACTTCATATATTGAAAAAAATAAAATAAAATTTAAAAAATAAAAAAAGCCTCTGTTAGTGCAATGCTGATAATAATATGTAACTATATCTATATCTAATCTATATCTATCTATCTATCTATCTATCTATATATATAAATATGTCTACAAATCTGTTTCCCTGCCTATATAGAGATAGATACACTGTATGGTAAAATTAAGGTATTAAAGTGTTAAGTTCTACTTTAATACACAGTGGTCAAACAATCCTAAATTAATATATGTAGGTGTGACTATCACATATTTCAATGTTCCAATTTGTTTAAGTGCTTTTGTAGGGGAAAGCATATCATCCTGATGAATTAAAAATTAAAAGAGGACACCCTTTATAATTGCCTCATTATTCATTATTGGAGAAATGTCATAAAAAGAAGAGATTAGGTATGTTTTACAGGGTTTGAAGGAATACAATTATAAGAATTTAAAAAAAAAAACATTTGAACTAAATGCATTTGAAAATCAAAGAAATGTATCTTTAATGCTACCCTGACTTCTTAGAAGCTGTGTGGAAATACATTTCAACTCAACATAATGAGGCTTTGCAATATATGATATCCTGAGATCAGACGAGATGCAAGAGAGTAAAGATTGCTTAGAAGATTCAAGCCAAAGAGGACAACAATTTGGTGAGAATTTGTAGGGAGCATTTTAAGGTCCAGATTAATGGTATGTGTATTGGCCTCCAAGTGTCATTTTGAACAATGAGGAATTCTGCTGATGGATATTAAATAGTTTATAACTTATGAATTTCAAAGAGCTGAAAATGGTCTTTTCTTTGGTGCCATGTTCTTTCACAATCATAGAAATTTCTAATTGAATCGGCCATTGTAATCTGTTCTGGTGAAAAAGCCAAGTACTGAAGAGAAGAAAATGCAACTATATACTATAAATGCATTTGGGCTCATTACTTATTGTGTAATTAGTGACTGTCTGAATTTCAGTTCTGTTCTCTCATATTGGATTAAGTATTGTTGACTCTGGTTCCCAAATACCCTTAAAACAAGTTTTCTCTTCTTCATTAATCATCAGCACTGCTGTCTCAGTTCAGGCCCTATGTTCTCGAATCCTAACTATTGAAATAGCCTTCTGACTTCTTCCATTGCCACTTTACCTTCAGTGTGTTTCTATTCTTATCTCAGAAACACACGTTGGTCATAATTCTTTCCTTAATGTCACATATGTTCTCTTATCTTAGTAGGAAGTCCAAATTCCCTGAACTGTTTATACTTCTCTTTAATCATTCTCAAGGGCCAAGAGCAAGAATTCTCATCTTTCCCAAGATTTTTCTTCTTGATAATATCCTTGAGAAAATTAGATTATTTCCTCCATTGTTCTATCATTGTGCACTGTATTGTAACAGTGGATTGTGAACTTTTGTTTTCACTTCTGATTCCTCTTCTGAACTGTTTAATCCTGTGAGGAAAAGACTGCATCTTATTCAAGGACTTTTGGGATAGTTTCAGGATTTCTGGCATAGTGATTATCACATAGTAGGTACACAATACTGACTCGTTTAATAAATCAGGGTGTTAATTATTTCAGAGTGTTTTTCTTTTTTACCTGTGTGGTAATGGCATGTTTGATATTGAGGAGTAAATAAAGATAAGTTTTAAATTAGAAGTTTTTCCATCTAGTATACTTTTTTAAAAAAAATTAGCTATTTATAGGAGTCAGATTCTCAACATGTAAAGTGGTGAGCATATAAATAGTAAGCAAAAATATAAGGAAGTTTTCTTGATGCATAGTAATTAAATAAATACCTAATAAAATAACTTCTGATTTATCAAGCTATTGAGCTTTATTATATATGGAGCTTGAGGAGATGTAAACGATTAATGGAGGCAAGGTTATTATGACACTGATGATCAGGGACAAAGCTCATGGAAATTAAAATTTTCCAGACCACTCTAGAACGCCTCCCAGTGATAGGTCACAGAAAGTAGTAATGCTTCAGGTTATTTAACTGAAGGAAACAAATTAATGTGCATTCTGAATTATTATTTTTTTTTTAAAAAGAGATATCGTGATGAATGTAAATGTCCAATGGTGAAAGAAACTGCTTAATAGACATGGGTGTATAGATATAATAGTTTATTGCAAATTTCATTTATATTAAAGACATGAAACAAATGTCAATTGAATACCTAGTCTATCTTCAATATTATAACATATGTATTATAACATAACATCTTGCACTATATATATATATATATGATATTTAGTTTTATTTTCAAAAACCATGAGGAAGGTACTACCATTGTACTATTGTCCCTTTGCAGATGATGGATGCTGAGGATTAAAGACATTACAAAATTTTCACATGGTCATAAAGGCAGTAAATGGTATTTCAAGACACAAACTCAGAATTATGACTCCCAAATCTAAACGTTTTCAACTATAGCACCGTCTTCTTTTGAAAAGTTATAATTACAAAGACTTGGACGTTTAAAAGCATTGAAAATATGTGTGACATATTCTCAAGGGAAAAACATGCGTACACACACAAAAATAGAATCTGTGGTCCAGATTCAGGTTTCCAAATACCATCGTCCCGTAAAAGATGGCAAGGATCCTTGGAGAAGTAGTTTCTAGAGCCGAGTCTGGGAAAATAGAAGATGAGCCTGGAATATACTGTGCTGCCAGATTTAAGAGGTGAAAAAATAAACACAAAACAAAACAAAACAAAACAAAAAGACAAGAGCATGACCAAAGACCAAAGAGCGAAGTGCGCAGAAACTAATTCAGTAATGGTTCCATTAGCAGAGCTACTTGAGCAATAAAAGAAATGATGGTGGTGTTGGATAACCCAAAGGAAAATAATTCCGAGTACATATTCATACAACTATCTAACCAAATAAATACATAAAGAAGAAAGAACAACTCTTCCTTACAGAATCATTTCAGTTAAAATATCCGGGCACCTGGGTGGCTCAGTGTGTTGAGAGCCAACTTCATCTGAGGTCATGATCTCATGGTTTGGGGGTTCGAGCCCTGAGTTGGGCTCTGTGCTGACAGCTTAGAGCCTGGTACCTGCTTTGGATTCTGTGTCTCCCTCTCTCTCTCTCTCTCTGCCCTCCCCTGCTTGCATTCTGCCTCTCTCTCAGAAATAAATAAACATTAAGAAAAATTATATATATATATATATATATATATATATATATATATATATATATATGTTTGAAGGCCCTTTCATGCAGATGGCTGAAGCTGAAGAAGGAAGCTCATCCCCCTCAAGAAGCCACAGCCAAAGCAAAGGCTTTGAAGGCCAAGAAAGCGGTACTGAAAAGTGTCCACAGTCACACAAAAAAGAAGATCTGCAGGTCAGGTACCTTTCCAGGATCCAAGGCACTGAAGACAGCCCAGTTATTCTCTAAAAATCACCCCCAGGAGAAACAAGCTTGACCACTAGGCCATCATTAAGTTCCCCCTGACTATAGATGGAGTCAGCCGTGAAGAAAATAGAAGACAACACACCTGTGCTCATTGTGGATGCCAAGGCCAACAAGCACCAGGTCCAACAGGCTTTGAAGAAGTTTTACCACATTGACATGGCCAAGGTCAACATCCTGATTAGGCTGGATGGAAAGAAGAAAGCGTGTGTTCCACTGGCTCCCAAGTATGACACTTTGGATGTTGACAACAAAATTGGTTTTATCTAAATTGAGTCCAGTAGGCTAAATCTAAATCTAAATTTTTTCACCAAAATAAATAAAATAAAGTAAAATAATAAAATAACAGAACATAAAAAAATAAAAATAAAAAACTGAAATAAAATTAAATAGTTGAAAGAAGGGGAACATGGAAATTAGCCACAAAAACACCACAGTAATAATAGGTAGAGGCAACATATTGATGGGTGCCGAAAAGAATAAATGGAATATTTGCATACCCTAAATTATCTTCCCCAAGTATACATAAACTACAAAGAAAAATCCTAAATTTATAGTGAAAAAGGCAGGCAGACACTATGTTAAGTAAATGATCGAGTTTAAATCACTGGTAATATCACTCAGCGACATCACGTATCCTTGGAGAAGATGAAAAGGCATGCATATCATCTCTCTGGCACTTTTCCCCATAATCAATTACCTCAATTTCATCATGAGAAAAATATCATGTAAACTTACATGCAGGGATATTGTACAAAATACTTGATGAGTAATCTTGACAAATATCACAGTCGTGAAAGAAAAGGAAAGAAAATGGGACAGTCACAGATCTCAGGAGATGAGACAGAGGTAACAGTAATGGATGGCAGCATGATGGTCTAGATTGCACCATAGTGACCCAGAGCCCTTATGCCAGTTATGTACTGGCAACCAGTATACTTACACCTCTAGGCTCACCAAAGATCAGACTACCAAAGAGATGAGCCAAATTTTGAATCTCAAAAGAGGCAGTTAACTCTAAGTAATGGAAAAGCAACAGCAGTATCATTCTTATCTTTGCAATCATACACAAAGCGTACATCCCAGAGTCCACTTGGGATTCTCTTTCCTCCTCTCTCTGCCCCTCCTCTTCTCATGGTCTATCTCTCTCTCTCTCTCAAAAAATAAGTGAATAAACTTTTCATTTACACCTCAGAGACCTTGTGCATTCAGTTCCAGACCACTGCAATAAAGTGGGTCAAATGAATTTTTTGGTTTCCCAGTGCCTATGAAAGTTATGTTTGCATTATGCTGTAGTCTATTAAGAATAAAACGTGCTTTACTGCTAAAAATGTTAACCATCATCTGAGCTTTCAGTGAGTCGTAATTTTTTTGGAGGGTCTTGTCTCAGTATTGATGGCTGCTGACTGACCAGATGGTTGCTGAAGGTTGGATGGCTGAGGCAATTTCTTAAAATGAGACGACATGAAGTTTGTTACATCAATTGATTCTTCCTTTAACAAACAATTTCTGCGTAGCGTGTGATTCTTTTTAATATCATTTTACCTACGGTAGGACTTCCTTAAAATTGGAGTCATTTCTCCCAAAGCCTCCCGCCGCTTTATCCACTAAGCATATGTGATAGTTTAGGTCTTTTTTCGTTTCAACAATCTTGATGGCTTTTTCACTAGGAGTAGATCCCATCTCAAGAAAACATTTTCGGGGCGCCTGGGTGGCGCAGTCGGTTAAGCGTCCAACTTCAGCCAGGTCACGATCTCGCGGTCCGCGAGTTCGAGCCCCGCGTCGGGCTCTGGGCTGATGGCTCAGAGCCTGGAGCCTGTTTCCGATTCTGTGTCTCCCTCTCTCTCTGCCCCTACCCCGTTCATGCTCTGTCTCTCTCTGTCCCAAAAATAAATAAACGTTGAAAAAAAAAAAAATTAAAAAAAAAAAAAAAAAGAAAACATTTTCTTTGCTCATTTTATAAGAAGCAAGTACTCATGCATTAAAGCTTTATTATGAGATTACGGCCATTCAAACATAATAATGAGGAAAAGTTTGAAATATTGCAAAAATTACCAAAATGTGACAAAGAGACACAAAGTGAATAAAAGATATTTGAAAAACGACACCTACAGTCTTGCTCACAATGAGTCTCCACAAACTTTCAATCTGCAGGCAACCCCCCCACCAAAAAAAACCCCAAAACAAAAAAAAAAAAACAAATGCAATATGGTGACGCGTGGTAAAGTGCAAGAAAACAAGTCCTGTCCGTATCTGTCATTTAATAGCTTCTTAATAGATGGGTGTCGAAAAAATAGGAGAATGGATAGAAATTTGAGATTTCAGGTATACGATCCGAGACTTTCAACGTTTTATTTTTTTCAAGATACATAACAGGGCAAATAAAAAATGTTGTTCTGTTCCTTTTGTATAAATATCTGAGTCTACTGATCATCTGTAAGTGATAGCACATATATAGTAGATTTTTTTCCTTCTTAAAAATCTCTAGTGTGAAACGTAGGATTAGAGAGGCATTTATCCCCTTTCCAATGCAGAATCTATCTTGTTTAATCATTGTAATACTAACTCCCTTTATTTTTTAGTGTATTTTTTTAACCTTATTCATTTATTTTTTGAGAGAGAGAGATAGACCATGAGAAGAGGAGGGGCAGAGAGAGGAGGAAAGAGAATCCCAAGTGGAGTCTGCAACCCACTCACCATGAGCTCATGACCTGAGCCGAAATCAAGAATCAGATGCTCAACGGACAGCCACCCAGGTGCCCTCTAACCCCCTTTTAGAGATAAGCCAAAAAGAGATGACAATTCCAGTAGAAAAATAATTTAGACGAGTCTGTGAGGTCCTTCAAACCTGATGTTTGTCAATCATCATCGGACCTGACGCATTTTGAAAAATTTACCTTTGTGGGTCTGATCCTACTAACCCAGAAATGTTTTAGGGGTGTGGCCTAGGAAATGGCTTTAAAACAGTAAACAAACAACAAATGGAATAATGATGTGAATTGAGTTCCTATCAGCCATTCCTGAAACTGGGAGTAGAGTTTGAGTTTTTACTTCAGGTTTCTTGTCTATTTTCCTAGATGGCATTTTCCTTCTTAGTGATTCCATGTGTGCATCATTGAGCACAGTCAGCAAAAAATCAGAGTACCTGCATTAAAAATAAATACATAGTGGCGCCTGGGTGGTTCAGTCCGTTAGGCGCTGACTTCAGCTCTGGTCACGATCTTGCAGTCCATGAGTTCCAGCCCTGAGAGGGGCTCTGTGCTGACAGCTCAGAGACTAGAGCCTGCTTTGGGTTCTGTGTCTCCCTCTCTCTCTCCCCTCCCCTGCTTGTGCTCTGTCTCTGTCTCTGAAAAAATGAATACACCTTAAAAAACATACATAGATGATTTGTTGACATCACGGTAATGTAATTTCAATGTATAATAACACCATTTAATCAGTAGATAGGTTTTCACTTTTCCTTGCTGGGAGGGTTGTCTGAGAAGCCCAGGCGGAGGCAACAGTGATCTGATATTCTCTAACATCATGTATCTCATATATTTTCATGGTGGTCAGTGTTTTAGAAAATCTTCATATATTTACATATTTATTATATATACATTATATTATAGTTGTATTACATATACATATATATTGCACTGTTATAATATCATATATGTGACATGATATATAACATATGATTATATATTATATTTTACCACATCATATGAAATATATATTATATATCATATAATCATATAACATCATATATCATGATACCATACTATATATTCCATATGAATATATTATTATATATAAAATATTTTTTCAATATATTTTTTAACAATTTTTTAATGTTTATTTATTTATTTTTTGAGAAAGAGAGACAGAGTGTGAGTGGGGAGGGACAGAGAGAGAGAGGGAGACAGAATCCAAAGCAGGCTCCAGGTTCTGAGCTATCAGCATAGAGCCCAAGGTGGGGCTCGAACTCACGAACCATGAGATCATAACCTGAGCTGAAGTCAGCTGCTTAACCAACTGAGCCACCCAGGTACCCCTCAATATATTTTATATGAGTAGATAAAATATATGATTAGAACATATTTTATAATAGATTTTATATAGAAAATATATGAATAGAATATATTTTTCCTATATTCTGTATGTATATATTATTATATATGATTTATATTCTATAACATGTATTGTGTATATATTATATATTATGTACATATTATATATATGCTAATAATATAAAAAATGACTTTCAAAACTATATCAATTATATTTTTCAGTATATCCATTGCCATTTAAAGTGAAATACACAAAAGGAAGGGGTATGTATTTCTGAACATTTCCATTGGAAATGTATCCCAGGCAAATTAAGAATAAGCCTTTGGGTACAATTAAAATGCAAATCTCAAGAGATCAAAGATGCTAATTGATCAATTCCTTTATGATATGAGTTTGAGATTTGGGAAGAGATGTTGCTATAAGAAGAGTGTTAACACACTACATTTCCAAAGACAATTCTTTGTCCTGGGACTGCATTAGAAATACATGAAGAACAACACGAATACTGAATGTGAATCTAGCTTTGAGCTAAAGCAGTAGATATTAATTCTCAACAAGGCACATGAAAATAAATAGTTATTGTAGTTAACTTGGGTGTCATTTCCATTCTATCAATGAAAGATAATAGACACATTACCCAGAACTCTCCTCAACACCAGCAATTTTTTTCATCAACTTCATAATATTAATAGAGTTCCATTATATAGGAAATAGAGCTCTGTGCTAAACCACAGCAACAGATGAAAGCTGTCGCATTAACAATTCATGAGATCCAGAACTGCAAATAAGGGAAATATATGTCAAAAACTAATGGTGAATTTGGTGAATATTGAATGATGTCTTCTCTTCCTGTCATCTGATAATAAACCTCAAAATCACAGGAAGACGACCGAAAGAGGCTTCGTTTGGATGACTAAATCTCAGGTTAAGTCTAATCTTATCTTCTTTCTGAAAATGTGTGCACGTGTTTTTCACACTGAAAACCTTTCTCTTCCTCTTTTTACATGACTGCATCTTTCAGTAAACCTTAAGAAAAGTGCCTCCAGGGGTGCCTGGGTGACTCTGGCAGTTGAGCTTCTGACTTGATTTCATCTCAGGTCATGATCTCAGTTTGTGGGGTTGAGCCCTGCGTCGGGCTCAGCAATGGCAGTGCAGAGCATGTTTGAGATTCTTTCTCCCTCTGCCCCTCCATCCTGCTTTCTCGATTTCTCTCTCTCAAAATAAATAAATAAACAAGAAGAAAACTAAAGTGCCTCTAATGAAAGGCAAGAAGAAATGCCTTCATTGATTAAATGCTTGTTAAATGGATTGGTGATGAATAGGCACCCTCGAGAGGGTGGGAGACACTAAATGATCAAGTCTCCTTAATACAACATCAAGTCCCTTTGGATCACTCGGGTGGAGTGTTAAACATCTGAAACAAACTTGCATTAACCATCATATTTATGTCACCTGAATTAGGCAAATAACTTCTCTAATTTCTAGTAAGATCACCTTGTGTTTTAATACTTGGCTGTAAATCACATTTATTTTACTATTTTTAGCCTTTCTATTTTTGACTTGGAAACTACTGTTTTTGGCAATGAATTGTCTGTTGCCTGATGTCACAGATAACCATGTGCTTTATTTAGGAGCAAACATGTTTGCTGAGCGCATGCACAAAACAATTTGGCTATGTTATAGATTAACTCTCATGTTTGGTCTTTCTTTACTCACCAATAGAAAGGGTATGTGACAAAAAAGGTATAAAGAATTTTATCATTAACGTATAAAGTAAGCAGGATTTTTCATATATATATATATACATGAATATATATGTGTGTGTGTGTATATATATCTATATATCTGTGTGTATATATATGTGTGTTTTCTTTAAAAAATTTAGCAAAGCTTTATTGACTACAAGAAACGATTAGATGTGCTCATATAAGATCTTGTTAAGCTCCTAAAATGACCCTTTAAAGTATCTGTTAGGTGTTGACAAATTAAAACTGCCACACAAAGGTATCACTGAATTCACAAATTATAGAACTTTCTTTCCTAAATAGCCTTTATATTCTCTAAGAGCATCATATAATTGATTCCAGTAGGTAAGTTGCAAAAGGTATGATTTGGGGCCCAACGGTAGACTGGAGTAGATGGTAGTATATTCCAGGAAGAATCTCTTCCAAAATCATTCTGCCATCTTTGACCCTCTCATTATTGGAGTCTAGGTCAACTCTGGGTACTAAGTCTTTAAGCTTGAATTCTTTTCTGACTTTTGTTTCTGCTTTTCAGCAGGTAAGGTAAAAAGCCTGAGTTGATAAAAATGACTGGGAACAATTTCACTGAGATCACTCTCTTCATCCTCTCTGGATTTGCAAATCACCCGGAACTACAAGTCAGTCTTTTCTTAATGTTCCTCTTTATTTATCTGTTCACTGTTCTGGGGAACCTTGGGCTGATCATGTTAATCAGAATTGACTCTCATCTTCGCACACCTATGTACTTTTTTCTTAGCAACTTAGCATTTATTGACATATTTTATTCTTCCACTGTAACACCCAAGGCGCTGGTAAATTTCCAATCCAAACAGAAAACCATCTCTTTTGTTGCCTGCTTTGTTCAGATGTACTTTTTTGTGGGTTTGGTGTGTAGTGAGTGTTTTCTTTTGGGATCAATGGCCTATGACCGCTACGTAGCAATCTGCAATCCCTTATTGTACTCAGTGGTTATGTCCCGGAAAGTGTGCAACGGGCTGGGAGTCATGCCATATGCAATAGGCTTCACGAATTCTCTGATATCCGTCTGTGTGATAAGCAGCTTGGCATTCTGTGATTCCAGCATCAATCATTTCTTCTGTGATACCACAGCTCTTTTGGCCCTGTCTTGTGCGGATGCGTTCAGCACAGAAATGGTGATCTTTGTCTTAGCTGGGACCACCCTTCTTAGCTCTCTGCTCATCATCACAGTCACTTACGTTGCCATCATCTCGGCCATTCTCAAGATCCAGTCTGCAGCAGGCAGACAGAAGGCCTTTTCCACCTGTGCTTCCCACCTCATGGGCGTCACTATCTTCTATGGGTCCCTGATTTTCACGTATTTGCAGCCTGATAACACATCATCCCTGACCCAGGCACAGGTGGCGTCCGTATTCTATACCATCGTCATTCCGATGCTGAATCCACTGATCTATAGTCTGAGGAACAGAGATGTGAAAAATGCTCTCCTGAGAGTCATGCATAGAAAACTTTTTTCATGACAAATTTGTGCATGTTACAATTAAAACTCACCTGGGTGGTTTCAGGCATTCAATTACCGCAACAATCAGGAAAATTGGAAAATGAACCCAAAAGGCTTACGCAAACTAAATCATAACTTAGAGTCTTGAAATTTGGGAGGTGAAATATTATTTTATTTGTTTATGCAGAGTACTAAATCAGCGCACGAGGAGTTCGTTTCAGCATATAGATTATATATACTGTCTACACAGTGAGTTGCAAATACAATGTCAACGGACACTGGGTAATATAGGCAATCTCTTGATCATGTGAATTCATTTTGCCACATCGTTAAACGTGAGCTTTGATGGCATAGAAAAGTGATGTCTATGTGGCGGAGTATGGTCTTAAACTCAAACACAGCAGAGTTTTATTTCGAAAAAACCATAATGTGCCTCCCAAACTTCAAACATTTGGTAAACATTTAAATGCCTGTGTGTGTCGATAAATAAAGCAGCAGCTGTAGCACAATTCCTGAGTCATTTGGAAGTATATTACAACGATGCTTGTTTTTCCAAATCAGGCAGACATGCTTGGTGAAGTCTATGGTATTAAAAGGAGAAACTGGGCTTTTATTTTGTTTTTCCTTGAAAAGGGACTCCGTTTAATGGACTCCCTCAGGCACTGTTACAAACGACCACTGGAAAGAACGTGTCCTTCAGTACTGCCTTTGTTGTGCATAAGTCACTGAGCAGTAGTCAAAGTTGCTGGCAACCACTTTTTTTTTTTTTTTTTTAAATTTTTTTTTTTTTCAACGTTTATTTATTTTTGGGACAGAGAGAGACAGAGCATGAACGGGGGAGGGGCAGAGAGAGAGGGAGACACAGAATCGGAAACAGGCTCCAGGCTCTGAGCCATCAGCCCAGAGCCCGACGCGGGGCTCGAACTCACGGACCGCGAGATCGTGACCTGGCTGAAGTCGGACGCTTAACCGACTGCGCCACCCAGGCGCCCCGCTGGCAACCACTTTTAAAAAATACGTTGAAGGATGCCTGGGTTGCTCAATCCGTTGAGCGTCCAACGTCAGCTCAGATCATGATCTCAAGGTTCGTGAGTTCGAGCCCTGCATTGGGCTCACTCCTGTCAGTGTGGAGACCACCTCAGATCCTCTGTCTCCCTGCCCCCCCCACCCCGCTCTCTCTCTCTTCCCCTCATCCACTCATGCTCTCTCTCTCTCTCTCTCTCAAAAATAAATAAACACTAAAAAATTAAAATATACATTGAGGGATGTCTCAGTGGCTTAGTCGGTTAAGCATCTGACTTCAGTTCAAAGTCGTGATCTCAGGGTTCCTGGGTCCCAGGCCCACATTGGGCTTTGCCCTGAGAGTGCAGAACCTACTTGAGATTCTCTCTGCCCCTCCCCCACCGTGCTTTTTCTCTCTCTCTCTCTGAAAACAAATAATAAACTTAAAAGAAATAAAAACATAAAAAAATAAAATATATGCCCAAAGGGACTGAAGATAAATTTGATGAAGCTGTTTTACAAGAACATGTGTGTGATTAATAACATTTATTTCTGGCCAACAAGAATGTAAGCTCTTTCAGAGCAGAGTTTACTTATTCATATCTGTGCTCTCCACATTTAGGAAACGTATCATATGCACAACATGTGAGTAAATACTTTCTTTGCTTTCTGTGTCCTGTACAGTGATGGATGCATAGAGGGGGTAGATTCTGCTTTTCTCCTGTTTGTGTCTTTCTTTGGTAGAAGTCAGATGGTCACGTGCATATTGATATTCAACATTAGTAGAAAATTCCATTTCAAGAATTCTTTCAAAAATCATGGCTTATTTATAAATTAAAACTGGCATAATGACTAGCAGATATACTTCTTTTCAAAGGGCTTTTTTTCCTTCAACAGTTAGGATGTGTAAATAAATACACTCTGAATTATACTTGGTATAAATAATTTTAAATAATTGGCGTACGTTGGAGGGGGTTCTCATAGGTCATACATCACAAACAAAGTAAATGAAGAATCCCAGTTTTCAGTCTTGGGAGAGGCTGAAGGGATCTGTATGTGCCCATATATGTATTTGCTTTGCAATTTTTAATTTTCTTCTCTGATCTATATTACTGGGCTCTGACTCTTGCAACCTTCATTTTATAAAGCAACATCTTACGTTATAAACTATGGTAAGTGACACCTTATGAGACATACTATGCTTTATTTTTTATTTTTTTAATATGAATTTTGTTGTCAAATTGGTTTCCATACAACACCCGGTGCTCATCCCAACAGGTGCCCCCCTTACTATGCTTTAATTTATGGGCCTTTTGAGGCTACTGTTTCTCTAGCTCATCATTCATTCTCTTTCATTAAGCCTATGTGAGTTTTTTCTTCCTTCTGAGCACAGCGTCTGACTCAGATTGATTGCTCTGAAGGTTTTTCACCAGCAGCTTTGAAAACTATTCAACTGATTATATTTCCTTTTTCCTCCCCTCTTTCCACCAAGGATTTTCATTCATGCATTCTAAGTACACTGTTCAATTTTTTTTATAATTGTGTGGCTTTCGCACGTGACTTATATTTACCCTGGATCTAATTGTATGTATTATTTTTATTTTCTTGCATTGCAAGTATATTCTGCTGTAAGTAATTTCAAGATTTAACATTTATTTAGCATTAATAAAACTATGTATTTACTTCCTCTCTTATATTAATATTTTTTGCTGTACTTGGTCTAGGAGCAAAAACATAACACACTTTTCTTTTTTTTTTTTTTTCTTTTTTTTTTTTTTATTTATATATGAAATTTATTGTCAAATTGGTTTCCATACAACACCCAGTGCTCATCCCAAAAGGTGCCCTCCTCAATACCCATCACCCACCCTCTCCTCCCTCCCACCCCCCATCAACCCTTAGTTTGTTCTCAGTTCTCAACAGTCTCTTATGCTTTGGCTCTCTCCCACTCTAACCTCTTTTTTTTTTTTTTTTTCCTTCCCCTCCCCCATGGGTTCCTGTTAAGTCTCTCAGGATCCACATAAGAGCGAAACCATATGGTATCTGTCTTTCTCTGTATGGCTTATTTCACTTAGCATCACACTCTCCAGTTCCATCCACGTTGCTACAAAAGGCCATATTTCATTTTTTCTCATTGCCACGTAGTATTCCATAGTGTATATAAACCACAATTTCTTTATCCATTCATCAGTTGATGGACATTTAGGCTCTTTCCATAATTTGGCTATTGTTGAGAGTGCTGCTATGAACATTGGGGTACAAGTGCCCCTATGCATCAGTACTCCTGTGTCCCTTGGATAAATTCCTAGCAGTGCTATTGCTGGGTCATAGGGTAGGTCTATTTTTAATTTTCTGAGGAACCTCCACACTGCTTTCCAGAGCGGCTGCACCAATTTGCATTCCCACCAACAGTGCAAGAGGGTTCCTGTTTCTCCACATCCTCTCCAGCATCTATAGTCTCTTGATTTGTTCATTTTGGCCACTCTGACTGGCGTGAGGTGATACCTGAGTGTGGTTTTGATTTGTATTTCCCTGATAAGGAGCGACGCTGAACATCTTTTCATGTGCCTGTTGGCCATCCGGATGTCTTCTTTAGAGAAGTGTCTATTCATGTTTTCGGCCCATTTCTTCACTGGGTTATTTGCTTTTCGGGTGTGGAGTTTGGTGAGCTCTTTATAGATTTTGGATACTAGCCCTTTGTCCGATATGTCATTTGCAAATATCTTTTCCCATTCCGTTGGTTGCCTTTTAGTTTTGTTGGTTGTTTCCTTTGCTGTGCAGAAGCTTTTTATCTTCATAAGGTCCCAGTAATTCACTTTTGCTTTTAATTCCCTTGCCTTTGGGGATGTGTCGAGGAAGAGATTGCTACGGCTGAGGTCAGAGAGGTCTTTTCCTGCTTTCTCCTCTAAGGTTTTGATGGTTTCCTGTCTCACATTCAGGTCCTTTATCCATTTTGAGTTTATTTTTGTGAATGGTGTGAGAAAGTGGTCTAGTTTCAACCTTCTGCATGTTGCTGTCCAGTTCTCCCAGCACCATTTGTTAAAGAGACTGTCTTTTTTCCATTGGATGTTCTTTCCTGCTTTGTCAAAGATGAGTTGGCCATACGTTTGTGGGTCTAGTTCTGGGGTTTCTATTCTATTCCATTGGTCTATGTGTCTGTTTTTGTGCCAATACCATGCTGTCTTGATGATGACAGCTTTGTAGTAGAGGCTAAAGTCTGGGATTGTGATGCCTCCTGCTTTGGTCTTCTTCTTCAAAATTACTTTGGCTATTCGGGGCCTTTTGTGGTTCCATATGAATTTTAGGATTGCTTGTTCTAGTTTCGAGAAGAATGCTGGTGCAATTTTGATTGGGATTGCATTGAATGTGTAGATAGCTTTGGGTAGTATTGACATTTTGACAATATTTATTCTTCCAATCCATGAGCAGGGAATGTCTTTCCATTTCTTTAAATCTTCTTCAATTACCTTCATAAGCTTTCTATAGTTTTCAGCATACAGATCCTTTACATCTTTGGTTAGATTTATTCCTAGGTATTTGATGCTTCTTGGTGCAATTGTGAATGGGATCAGTTTCTTTATTTGTCTTTCTGTTGCTTCATTGTTAGTGTATAAGAATGCAACTGATTTCTGTACATTGATTTTGTATCCTGCAACTTTGCTGAATTCTTGTATCAGTTCTAGCAGACTTTTGGTGGAGTCTATCGGATTTTCCATGTATAATATCATGTCATCTGCAAAAAGCGAAAGCTTGACTTCATCTTTGCCAATTTTGATGCCTTTGATTTCCTTTTGTTGTCTGATTGCTGATGCTAGAACTTCCAGCACTATGTGAAACAACAGCGGTGAGAGTGGGCATCCCTGTCGTGTTCCTGATCTCAGGGAAAAAGCTCTCAGTTTTTCCCCGTTGAGGATGATGTTAGCTGTGGGCTTTTCATAAATGGCTTTTATGATCTTTAAGTATGTTCCTTCTATCCCGACTTTCTCAAGGGTTTTTATTAAGAAAGGGTGCTGGATTTTGTCAAAGGCCTTTTCTGCATCGATTGACAGGATCATATGGTTTTTCTCTTTTTTTTTTGTTAATGTGATGTATCACATTGATTGATTTGCGAATGTTGAACCAGCCCTGCATCCCAGGAATGAATCCCACTTGATCATGGTGAATAATTCTTTTTATATGCCGTTGAATTCGATTTGCTAGTATCTTATTGAGAATTTTTGCATCCATATTCATCAGGGATATTGGCCTGTAGTTCTCTTTTTTTACTGGGTCTCTGTCTGGTTTAGGAATCAAAGTAATACTGGCTTCATAGAATGAGTCTGGAAGTTTTCCTTCCCTTTCTATTTCTTGGAATAGCTTGAGAAGGATAGGTATTATCTCTGCTTTAAACGTCTGGTAGAACTCCCCTGGGAAGCCATCTGGTCCTGGACTCTTATTTGTTGGGAGATTTTTGATAACCGATTCAATTTCTTCGCTGGTGATGGGTCTGTTCAAGCTTTCTATTTCCTCCTGATTGAGTTTTGGAAGAGTGTGGGTGTTCAGGAATTTGTCCATTTCTTCCAGGTTGTCCAATTTGTTGTCATATAATTTTTCATAGTATTCCCTGATAATTGTTTGTATCTCTGAGGGATTGGTTGTAATCATTCCATTTTCATTCATGATTTTATCTATTTGGGTCATCTCCCTTTTCTTTTTGAGAAGCCTGGCTAGAGGTTTGTCAATTTTGTTTATTTTTTCAAAAAACCAACTCTTGGTTTCGTTGATCTGCTCTACAGTTTTTTTAGATTCTATATTGTTTATTTCTGCTCTGATCTTTATTATTTCTCTTCTTCTGCTGGGTTTAGGCTGCCTTTGCTGTTCTGCTTCTATTTCCTTTAGGTGTGCTGTTAGATTTTGTATTTGGGATTTTTCTTGTTTCTTGAGATAGGCCTGGATTGCAATGTATTTTCCTCTCAGGACTGCCTTCGCTGCGTCCCAAAGCGTTTGGATTGTTGTATTTTCATTTTCGTTTGTTTCCATATATTTTTTAATTTCTTCTCTAATTGCCTGGTTGACCCACTCATTCGTTAGTAGGGTGTTCTTTAACCTCCATGCTTTTGGAGGTTTTCCAGACTTTTTTCTGTGGTTGATTTCAAGCTTCATAGCATTGTGGTCTGAAAGTATGCATGGTATGATTTCAATTCTTGTAAACTTATGAAGGGCTGTTTTGTGACCCAGTATATGATCTATCTTGGAGAATGTTCCATGTGCACTCGAGAAGAAAGTATATTCTGTTGCTTTGGGATGCAGAGTTCTAAATATATCTGTCAAGTCCATCTGATCCAATGTCTCATTCAGGGCCCTTGTTTCTTTATTGACCGTGTGTCTAGATGATCTATCCATTTCTGTAAGTGGGGTGTTAAAGTCCCCTGCAATTACCACATTCTTATCAATAAGGTTGCTTATGTTTATGAGTAATTGTTTTATATATTTGGGCGCTCCGGTATTCGGCGCATAGACATTTATAATTGTTAGCTCTTCCTGATGGATAGACCCTGTCACTATTATATAATGTCCTTCTTCATCTCTTGTTACAGCCTTTAATTTAAAGTCTAGTTTGTCTGATATAAGTATGGCTACTCCAGCTTTCTTTTGGCTTCCAGTCGCATGATAAATAGTTCTCCATCCCCTCACTCTCAATCTAAAGGTGTCCTCGGGTCTAAAATGAGTCTCTTGTAGACAGCAAATAGATGGGTCTTGTTTTTTTATCCATTCTGATACCCTATGTCTTTTGGTTGGCGCATTTAATCCATTTACATTCAGTGTTATTATAGAAAGGTATGGGTTTAGAGTCATTGTGATGTCTGTATGTTTTATGCTTGTAGTGATGTCTCTGGTACTTTGTCTCACAGGGTCCCCCTTAGGATCTCTTGTAGGGCTGGTTTAGTGGTGACAAATTCCTTCAGTTTTTGTTTGTTTGGGAAGACCTTTATCTCTCCTTCTATTCTAAATGACAGACTTGCTGGATAAAGGATTCTCGGCTGCATATTTTTTCTGTCTAGCACACTGAAAATCTCGTGCCAATTCTTTCTGGCCTGCCAAGTTTCAAAAGAGAGATCAGTCACGAGTCTTATAGGTCTCCCTTTATATGTGAGGGCACGTTTAGCCCTTGCTGCTTTCAGAATTTTCTCTTTATCCTTGTATTTTGCCAGTTTCACTATGATATGTCGTGCAGAAGATCGATTCAAGTTACGTCTGAAGGGAGTTCTCTGTGCCTCTTGGATTTCAATGCCTTTTTCCTTCCCCACTTCAGGGAAGTTCTCAGCTATTATTTCTTCAAGTACCCCTTCAGCACCTTTCCCTCTCTCTTCCTCCTCTGGGATACCAATGATGCGTATATTATTTCTTTTTAGTGTATCACTTAATTCTCTAATTTTCCCCTCATACTCCTGGATTTTTTTATCTCTCTTTTTCTCAGCTTCCTCTTTTTCCATAACTTTATCTTCTAGTTCACCTATTCTCTCCTCTGCCTCTTCAATCCGAGCCGTGGTGGTTTCCATTTTGTTATGCATTTCGTTTAAAGCGTTTTTCAGCTCCTCGTGACTGTTCCTTAGTCCCTTGATCTCTGTAGCAAGAGATTCTCTGCTGTCAGCTATACTGTTTTCAAGCCCAGCGATTAATTTGATGACTATTATTCTAAATTCACTTTCTGTTATATTATTTAAATCCTTTTTGATCAGCTCATTAGCTGTTGTTATTTCCTGGAGATTCTTCTGAGGGGAATTCTTCCGCTTGGTCATTTTGGATAGTCCCTGGCGTGGTGAGGACCTGCAGGGCACTTCCCCTGTGCTGTGGTGTATAACTGGAGTTGGTGGGCGGAGCCGCAGTCAGACCTGATGTCTGCCCCCAGCCCACCGCTGGGGCCACAGTCAGACTGGTGCGTGCCTTCTCTTCCCCTCTCCTAGGGGCGGGATTCACTGTGGGGTGGGGTGGCCTGTCTGGGCTACTTGCACACTGCCAGGCTTGTGATGCTGGGGATCTGGCGTCTTAGCTGGGGTGGGTAGGCAAGGTGCACAGGGGCAGGAGGGGCAGGCTTAGCTTGCTTCTCCTTAGGTGATCCACTTCAGGAGGGGCCCTGTGGCAGCAGGAGGGAGTCAGATCTGCTGCCGGAGGTTTGGCTCCGCAGAAGCGCAGAGTTGGGTGTTTGCATGCAGAGCGAGCAAGTTCCTGGCAGGAACTGGTTCTCTTTGGGATTTTGGCTGGGCGATGGGCGGGGGAGATGGCGCTGGCGAGCGCCTTTGTTCCCCACTAAACTGAGCTCTGTCGTCCGGGGGCTCAGCAGCTCTCCTTCCCTTTGTCCTCCAGCCTTCCCGCTTTCTGAGCAGAGCTGTTAACTTATGACCTCCCAGACGCTAAGTCGCGCTTGCTGTCGGAACACAGTCCGTCAGGCCCCTCCGCTTTTTGCAAGCCAGACTCGGGGGCTCTGCTTGGCCGGCGAGCCACCCCTCCGCCCCGGCTCCCTCCCGCCAGTCCGTGGAGTGTGCACCGCCTCGCCGCCCTTCCTACCCTCTTCCGTGGGCCTCTCGTCTGCGCTTGGCTCCAGCGATTCCGTTCTGCTAATCCTCTGGTGGTTTTCTGGGTTATTTAGGCAGGTGTCGGTGGAATCTAAGTGATCAGCAGGATGCGCGGTGAGCCCAGCGTCCTCCTACGCCGCCATCTTCCCTCTCAAGCCATAACACACTTTTCTTGCCCAGCATAAGAAGTAGTAGTATATTTTATTTGCCCACACTTATGCCCAAATGTCCATCTTTGTTTTTCAATATGTTTTTCAGATTTGTTGCTGGTATACTTTCCCTTATACTAGTCTATCTTCTAGCTGCTCTTTCTGTACCTTCTCTTTGGACCCTGTAATACAAATCTTTCCATAATAGGTCATGCATGCCTTTGTCGTTTCTTCAGTCCTTTTTTTCTGCCAGGCTCTCCCAAAACTTTTGCCCTTGACCACTCCAGATAATTCACTCCCTCATATCTGGGACCATGTCCCAGAACTTATCAGGGCATATTTAATTTGCCAGATATCTTCTTTTAAAAAATATGCTAAAAAACTATTCAATTTAAAATATATGATGCACTGGGCTTCAATATGAAAACGCAGAGTGTTTTTGTTTTTCCGATCTGTTAAACTTACGGTGCCCTTATAATATTCCTGTTGACCATTTGTGTTCCTTGAGCTTGCCTTCTGTGTCACAACCTTTAACATACCTTTATATCAAGATAAAAAATCATCAGATTATTCTTCTTAACTTGTTTTATTTTAATAAGTATTGCAGGAACTCCTGAAGAAACAATTTACTCAATAAAAATAAAACATATAGAATGAAATTGACTTTTTGATATCAGGTAGTGTTAGACTCACACTTGTGCTCATACACAAAGATCAGAGGCTTATTCCAAAATAAATTTCAGAGGCACCTGCATGGTTCAGTTGGTTAAGCTTGATTTCGGCGCAGGCCATGATCTCAGGATTGTGAGATTGAGCCCTGTGTTAGGCTCTGCACTGAATGTGGAGCTTGCTTAAGATTCTCTCCCTTCCTCTCCCTACTCCCCTCTCCCTTGCTCAAGCTCTCTCTCTCTCTCTAAAATAATTTTAAAAAAAAATTAGAAATACATTTCAGAATATTGTTTGATAATGGGAGAAATAAGTGTAGAATAATTTAGGACTTTGCACTGGATAACTGTCTTTCAAAGTATGGGGCAGAGAATGGGTAGATCAAACTATCTAAAAATAACTAAAAGGCAACAAGTAAAAAAGAAAAAATCATTTCAGGAAAGGAAACTAAAAATATAGGTGTTATGAGAAAATATAAGTTATTTTGCATTTATTCAGTGTAATACATTCCTCTAAAAGGACGAAAATTGTAAAAGTGAGTCAAAACACAAACTCTCTGGTGTTTATAGCAGCTTTATCGACAATTGTCAAATTATGGAAAGAGCCCAAATGTTCATCAACTGAGGAATGGATAAAGAAGATGTGGTGTATACATATGTATATACACACGTATACACACACACACACACACACACACACTAGATTATTCAGCCATAAGAAAGAATGAAATATTTGTATTATTATTTTTTAATGTTTTTATTTTTGAGAGAGATAGTGTGAGTGGGGATGAGAGACAGGGAGACACAGAATCTGAAGCAGGCTCCAGGCTCTGAGCTGTCAGCACAGAGCCCGATGCAGGGTTTAGACTCACAAACTGTGAGATCATGACCTGAGTCAAAGTTGGTCGCTTAACCCACACAGCCAATTAGGCGCCCCAAGAAAGAATGAAATCTTAACATTTGCAACAACGTGGATGGAGCTAGAGGGTATTAGACTAAGTGAAATAAGTTAGTCAGAGAAAGACAAATAGTATATGATTCCAATCATGTAGAATTTAAGAAATGAAACAAATGAACACAGGGATAAAAAATAAAGAGAAGGAGAGAGAGAGAGAGAGAGGCAAACCAAGAAACAGACTCTTAACTATAGATAACAAACTGATGGTTACTGGAGGGGAGTTGGGTGGGGGGTTGAGGAAATAGTTGTTGGGCATTAAGGGGGGCACTTGTTGTAATGAGAATTGGGAGTTGTATGTAAGTGATGAATCACTAAATTCTACACAAGAAACCAATAGCACACTGTGTGTCAACTACCTGGAATTTAAATAAAAATTTGGAGGAAAAAAAACACACAATACAAACTCCAGTATATCTTTACACAATTTTTGCCAAAATTAAGTGAGGTAAAACATTAGGAATGTAACCAAACCAAAGGAGAGTTTCTCCAACTCATGCACAGCAAGCCAATAAAAATGGACACCGAGGCTTTGCCTGGAGAAAGAGGCTATTTATTGGTGTAGCACCACCCAGAAGAACAGGGAGCTAATGCTCTAAAGTCTTGAGCTCGCTGATACCTTGAAAGTGAGGATGTTTAAGGGTAAAATTTGTGGCAGTGGTCCCTGGGAAGGTGGATGCATTGACTGGAGGCCCATGCGGTCATGCTAGCATGCTCTGAGACTTGGGATATGAAAATATATCTTTACTCCTTATGTTGGAGAGCTCATTAGGCATGTCTCATGATTATATCCCTAGGGTGATTCTGGTTAAGTACTTGTCCTACATATAGGCTCCTTTGAATGATAAGCAAGCGTCTTTACCCGTTGAGCTCAGTGTCCCTTGACTGGCCCCATACCTGGAGCTGATAGAACCTCTGGTGTTCATCCTTCCATCTGAACTGACAAGATGGACGCTGGCTTCAGGAAGAAGGAAATCATTGTATAGAACATTATTTCTACTATTCCATTGGCCTGCCCCTCACTTCCTCCAGATATTTTTGTGTGTCTCCACATCTTTCAGTGTGACCCTATCACTAAAGGTTTCTCTGAGAATAAAGGTTATTTGAAGATAGTAAGTCCAACTGTCTCCACGCTCTCTTCACTTTGCTCTCCCTCACCGCCTTTGTCACCATTGACATCCAGGTACTTCACTGTTATTTCTCTGGTCACCTCTGCTCCCACAGTAGAATGATACTTACTACACAGTATTTGCTATTCCTCCAACTGCATGGTCCATCAACTGATGTTTCCAATGGTCTGAAACACTTTGTCAGTACCTACATGACTAACTCTTCCTTCCTTCAAATCTTTGCTCAAATGCCAATGTTTCATTGAAGTCTACCTTGACCACTCTATGTCTGATTGCTTCCTCTTGCCCCTACTCCATCACTTAAGCTGGTTTACATTTTATTTTTTTACGGCACTTCTCACCTCCTAACATGTTGTATCACTGATTTTCATATTTTTGTTTGTTTACCCCTGCTGAGAATTTACAATCTATAAATACTATAGTTGGTAAGCCAGACTTCCATATCAACATATAAGCCTTTCTTTCTTGGCATATATGAGCTGCTTATACTAATTGATTGCAATTAATCCATAAATATCAATAAATTTACACAATTTCACTTAAAAGAGGTCACATTTTCTGCATGCATGCAACACAATTTAAAATTAATATTTGAGGGTTACCTGGGTGGCTCAGTCAGTTGAGCATCCAAACCTCGGCTCAGGTCATGATCTCACAGCTAGTGAGGTTGAGCCCTGCGTCAGGCTCTGTGCTGACCGCTCGGAGCCTGGAGCCTGCTTCAGATTCTGTGCCTCCCTCTCTCTCTGCCCCAACCCACTCACATTCTGTCTCTGTCTCTCTCAAAAATATATAAACATTAAAAAAATAAAATTAAATTAATATTAAAAAAAGAAAAAAATGTGTCATTTAGCTTGCAAATTAAAAACACAGACTTTTTAAAATATTGAATTATTATTAGTCAAGTAAGAAATAAAAAAAAATATAACTTTACCTTATCTAATAATAGGCCACAACTGGAATAATTAATATCACTATATATAAGTTAAAAGTGAAGTAACACTCAGACTAATAATGCAAATATTAATTTCCTGTATTATTAAACAGATAGCAAAATGTGAATAAAACAAGAAGTCATTACTTGGTGCAGAAGTAAAAACGAACAAAAAATTAATTGAACCTGAAGGGAAGTGGAATTTGCCACTCCCAAAATATGTCTCTTTGGCGTAAGCGTTTTTCTTGTGTTGGTGATTTTTAAGAAATAGTAGACACAACAGAAGCTCTGAAAACCAAGTAGAACTCACTGTTTTGTAAAAGACATTTACATTTATAAGGAAAATCTCCATTGATGTAAATGTCTCCCTCTTTGTACCAGGAAGAAGAGAACTAAATCTCTAGAAACTACCAAGAATGGAGAAGGCATGAATTTAAATCTGAATAACGAGCATGCCCTTTTTTTCTGTGATTTTCCTAGTAACTTCCTGCAACTGGCTTCCATCTTTTGTATTTAACAGGAGATAGTGTTTAAGGTGGTGACTTGGGCCACTTGGGGAGTTAGTTTTCTTGGTCATCTTGTCACCTGAAACTAGGTTCACCTCTTGGTGGGTGTGGAGCCAAAAGATACAACCATGTCAAGGAGTAGAAAGGAAGGATTTTACTTGCAACAAGTAAAATAGAACACTGGGGATATTTCCCTAAACAGTGTCTCCTCAGACAACAAAATTGGGGAAGTTTTAAGCTAAGGGTGCATGCATATTCATGAAGGGGCTGACACAATGGGGGATTCAGCATAGAATTGGGGCAAAAGTCACCTTAAGGTGATAGAGTCTGTCATAGTTGACCAAAGTTGAGTGGGTGGGCAAGAGTCAGTTTCATCAATGCCCTGGCTCCAACTGGTCCAGTGTTTGAGGGCTCAAAGAGACTTAAATCCTCCAAAAATAACTCAAAAATATGTTTGGGGTAAGATGTGCTGGTCAGGCATAGAACACAAGATGGCCAGGACCTAAAATGATTTTTCTTATGTTAAGAAAGCTCTCTCTTTTTCTGGGGCCCCCTAACTCTTTCTGGTTACAATCTCCCATGTATACAATAAATATACAAGTTATTACACTTCTGTTTGTTTTTCTTTTGTTAATATGTCTTTTATTATGAGAGGAGGGGGTGTCTCAGCCAAGAATCTAGAAAGGTAGAGGAGAAATTATTTTTCCTTGCCCATAAGCCTTATAAAATAGGAGAAATAAAATGGTAAAACTTTGATATAAATTGATGTATTTGAACACAAGAAAAAAATAGAAATAACTTCTTCACAATCCCAGTCAAAAATTTAGAGCATCCCAAAAGAAAATCACACCATCAGACTCTTCATTGTGTGACTTCTAAGGAAAAAGACAACTGTTTTCTCAAACCTATCATAGCTACATTTAGTCCTTGAACTTTTGTCCTTGGAGACATGCCAAGCAATCTTCCTTAGAAATTGGTCCACAGGGATGACCAAATGTTGCATTATCTTCAGTCCCCAGTACATGAGGTGTCCTAGAATTATCAGGATGACAGGTAAGACATATTCTGCTCTGCTTATGTTCAGAATAGATTCCTGATATTCTTTTTAGAAATAATTTTCCTGTTTGAGCAGGACCTGAACAAAATTTCCAGGTTGATTATTTTTTATTTCAGAGTGAATGCACTAAAATTTAAAGAGAACTTAAAGAAAACAAATATTATATTACAGAAATGTTCAGCTCAAATGTTTTTCATATTTGATTTGTGAGCAGAACTTGAGGTTGACAACCTTCTAGGTGGATCGTGTTGGAAGAAAGGTTTTTTCCCCTCCAACTTTCGTTCACAGTAAGTATTATTCTCTCAAAATTAGAGGTCTTAATTTAGTTGGGATCAAATATAATGGGGACATTATCAGAACAGTATGCATACACATGTCATTTAGACTTTCCCCAAATAATGTCAGGATTTGTGGAATCAGAAATATAGAGTTAGTGGAATCAGGGTCTATGAGTAATGAATATATTTTCAAACTTTTATTTTAAATGTTCAGATTAGGAAAACACACCTTTTGGAAACAAACTAATATGGGGTCTACAATTTTAATACACTTAAATAAAGTCCTCTAAGTTTGAAATTTGTCATTTGTATTAAATAATATTGAAAAAAAAGGACACTGAATGATGCGTTAAAATTGTTTTTATATCATCATTTATGATTTATCTAACTTTTTTTCAGGTTTTCTGAAATTAATTATAAACAAGAATATAGTAGTATGAGCATGCTCTCTGGGGTCAATCTAACTTGTAGAATCACAGAGCAGCATTTAATAGCTCTGACTCTGAATAAGTTTCTTGAACTTTTTCTCATATAAAAATGTGGCTAAGAGTAGTAGCACCTGGGGTACAATATGTCACATGGACTAAATACATTAAGAAGCATTTAGAACAGACTGGGCTCATTTTAATTATTCAACATGTTAGCTTTCATTGTCTTGTATTCAAAGGTGAATTTATTTCCATTTTTATATTTGGCAATCAAATTAAGATTTTTTTCAGTCATATTTTATAAATCACTCATTACCATCAATTTCTAGAAACACCCCACTAATGTAAATACGCCATGTCATTCACATAAACACACTTTTTGAAGTCATTCCTGTTAAGGGTCAACTTTGATTTTTTTCACAGTTCAAAGCAGTTGAAAGCTATGGGTAGAAAGAATAACACACATGTGCCTGACTTCATCCTTATGGGGCTGACAGATTCTGAAGAGATCCAGCTGGTCCTTTTCATGCTGTTTCTCCTGATATACCTGGTTACTGTGCTGGGAAATGCGGGGATGATACTGATCATCCGCCTGGATCTCCAGCTTCACACCCCCATGTATTTTTTCCTCCGTCACCTGTCATTTCTTGACCTCAGTTACTCAACTGTCATCACACCTAAAACCTTACAGAACTTACTGACTTCCACCAAGTATATTTCATACACGAGCTGCTTCACCCAGATGTCCTTTTTTGTCTTCTTGGGTGCCACTGAATGTTTCCTTCTCTCCTCAATGGCCTATGATCGCTATGTCGCTATCTGCAATCCTCTGCACTACCCAGTGGTTATGTCCGCAAGGTTCTGCTTTCACCTCATCTTTGGGTCCTATGTGATTGGCTTTGTGGACTCCTTTGTCAATGGGCTTTGCATGAGCAGGTTGCATTTCTGCGACTCCAATGTAATCCATCATTTTTTCTGTGACACAACCCCAGTTTTAGCCTTGTCTTGCACTGACACACATGACATTGAAATCATGATATTTATTGTCGCTGGCTCGACTCTAATGGTGTCTCTTATCACAATATCTGTGTCCTATGTGTCCATTCTGTCTACTATCCTGAAAATTACTTCCACTTCAGGAAAGAAAAAAGCCTTCTCTACTTGTGCCTCTCATCTCCTGGGAGTCGCCATCTTTTATGGCACTATGATTTTTACTTATTTAAAGCCAAGTAAGTCTTATTCCTTGGGAAAGGATCAAGTGGCTTCTGTTTTTTATACTATTGTGATCCCCATGCTGAATCCACTCATTTATAGTCTCAGGAACAAAGAAGTGAAAAATGCTCTCCTTAGAGTCATGCGGAAGGGCGAGGGCTCTGGGCAATTGAAATAGGTGATGCTCAACTTTTCAGTTCATTGCTCTTCTTCTTCCATATAGTGTATTTCTTTTGTCTCTCTCCAAAAACTCCTTTAATTTGTTTGTATTTCCATTGAACCATTCTTTACTTGACCAAATATGATCTCGGACATTTCCAGGAAGATGTCTTTAGAAATTCCATGTTGTAATTGAAAACCATGAAATATGTTTTAAATCTATGGTCTAACTGCATGGTTTTTTTTCAGTGTTGAATGTTTTTATTTATTTTTATTTATTGTCAGTTAACAAACATACAGTGTAGTCTTGGCTTCAGGAGTAGATTCCCAGGATTCATCACTTACATACAACACCTAGTGCTTATCAGAACAAGTGCCCTTCTCAATGCCCATCATCCATTTTTCCCACCCCCCACTGCCATCAATACTCAGTTTATTCTCTGTATTTAAAAGTCTCTTAAGGTTTGTCTCTCTCTCTGTTTGTATCTTATTTTTCCTTCCCTTTCCCTGTGGTCTTCTGTTAAGTTTCTCAAGTTCCACATATAAGTCATATCATATGATATCTGTCTTTCTCTGATTGACTTATTTCACTTGGCATAATAACTTCCAGTTCCATCCACGTTGTTGCAAATGGCAAGATTTTATTCTTTTTCATCACCAAGTAGCATTCCATTGTGTATATATACCACATCTTCTTTATCCTTTCATCAGTTGATGGACATGTGGACTTTTTCCATAATTTGGCTATTGTTGATACTGCTTCTATAAACATTATGGTAAATGCATGTGTTTTAAAGGCAACTGATGTGCAAAATGAGACAATATAGTTGTCATCTTTTAAACTCTATCAAACAAATTCCCATGAATAGAGTTCTTCAGAGATCTTTATTATGGAAAAGAACTCCATTTTTGGCACAATACCAGTTTCAGAAATCATTTTGTTTATTATATAGAGAAAAAATTAGCAGAGTGATTATGAGAACTTGCTGTGAAACCAAGCATTCAAGTATTTGGATTCTACGCTACCCTTTTAGCTGTATAACCCTCAATGGATCACTGAAAATCTAAGCCTCAGTTTTCTCAACTGTACAAGGTAAACAATAATTCCAGGGCTATCTAGTTAATTATAAAGATTAGATCAGATAATAGATGTGAAGCATTCAAGGCAGTCCTAATAAATGTGGGCCATTATCATTAGAAGGCTTACATTCCTGCAATATTTTCAATGCACAATGGCTTTTTCTTAAAGAATATTCACTCGTGTTTTATAAATTACTTTTTGCCAACTTAACTGACAAACAACTAAGGAAAAGCTCAGCATTTCACAGTTTTGGATTTAAAATGGTTTATGTTAACATTGGAGAATGCTTGGAAACCACGGAAAAGAGGAAGGAAATAGAAATGCCTTAACAGTCTTTAACAGTTTTGTGTGTGTTCTTCTGGATCTATAGTTATGTATGCATGTGCGTATATTACATACATAAGCAAAATTTCTGTCATTTTCCATGTGTTTTTCTACACTTTCTGTATACACTTGAAAGTTTAACTTTTGATAATTCCTTTGTCATTGAAATCTGAGATGAACGTGTTCTGAATATTTGGGAAAAAATTAAGAGTCTCATGTTGCAGTGCTTTGGATCGGAAATGTAAATGTATCAACTTAAAAATCTGTATGCAGTGACATCTCTTTGGTGGCTACCTGCTAAACATTTAAAAACCTTACCTTTCTGTGACATTTAATAAGCTTCAGTAGATAGCTGCTTTGTTGAAGCTTTGTGTGTTTTCTCAAAACTCATTGCTTTTCTCCTAAATTTATAGATTTGCTATGGTCACTAAAAATAAATGTTGAATTAAGTGTTCGACTCATTTGTTTTAATTTTTTAACAGAGACAAGCTGTAAAGCCAAGAAATGACAATGAATTCAGAATTTGTGGCAGCCCGTAAACTGTAGTCATACTGCTGAAATTTCCTTTATTTTTACATTTTCTCTTTCCATAATCTGAATTACAATTTTAGTTTTCTCTGCTATGTAAATGTTAAGAATGTATTTTTCCACTTTCCAAGTATTTGTTTCTTTTGTTTAAACTTTTGTAACTAGATAGTTTTCATTCAAGCAATAATTTTATAAAATTTTCATTTTTTGAAATGTATCACATTTTTTGTATAACTATAGTTCATTATTTTTCCTACATGCTTTTTTAAGTGTTCAAAATAAAGTGCAAAAGTTTAAACTTTCTTTTAGAAGTTAAAAGTTTAAAAATTTTTCACTAATTCAGAGCGCCCGGTGGCTCAGTCGGTTGAACGTCTGACTTCAGCTCAGGTCATGATCTTACGGCTTGTGAGTCCCAGTACCGTGTCCCTCTCTGTTAACAACCGGAGCCTGCTTCGGATTCTGTGTCTCCCTCTCTCTCTGCCCCTCCCCTGCTCGTACTCCATCTCTCTCTCAAAAATAAACATTAAAAAAAATTTAAAAAATTGTTTTCACTAATTCAAAAGTACTGAAAAACCTATTCAAACCTTCTAAATATGCGTTATTTTCCTCCACTTAATTTATTTTACAAGTTTCCTGCTCATATATAATGCCATTTAAAATTATTATGACTTAGTTTTTGCTTTGATATCCATGTGGTCTAGACTCTTTCTTTAGAGCTATTGTTACCTGTTTTTGTTTGCAATTGGTAACGAGTGTATGATAAACACTTGTTGATAACAAGTGTATGATAAATACTATATTATTGTTGAATAATATACTTTTTGGCTGCTCTTTCATCTTTTACATGCACTATGTCATTTAATACATTTACCGGTCTTTTCATTTTTCTGATCTTTTTTATAAACTATCTTTTCACCTTGTTTTCATTTAGGTCTACTTCTGTGATTAGGAAATGCACTCTGCTGGCTTGAATTGGCAAAGATGGCCAATAGATTCTGTGACTGTGTAGACAGCACTTAGGTTGAACACATGCTAATTAAATTAAATTAAATTTATAATTAAAATAGGACTACTGTAATTTTTTATAATATAATTTGGAAAGCATTATGTATTACATACATGTAACTATAATCTATGCACAATATGAAAGATTTAGACTGTTTGTGTTTGCCCTATAAAATTCCCTATTATGTAAGTGCATATCATATTTTATGTAAAATGTGGTCTAGACATAATTTAAGACATATTATTTTTGCTTATGGTGCCATGCCAAAATGCTATTTAATACAAATAGGTTAAAGAAATAAGAGTAGAATAGAGTATGTCAAAAATATGAGGGGTGTGTGAGTGGCTCAGTTGATTAAGCGACTGACCCTCGATCTCAGCTCAGGTCATGATCTCATGGGTTTGTGAATTCAAGCCCTGAATTGGGCCACACGCTGTCAGTGTGAAACCTGCTTGAGATTCTCTCTCTCTCTCTGTCTCTCTGTCTCTCTCTGTCTCTCTCCATCCCTCCCCCCACCCCGTCTCTCTCTGCCTCTCTCTCTCTCTCTCTCTCTCTCTCTCTCTCTCGGAATAAACTTAAAAATACATTAGAAAAAAAGAGCATGTCAAAAACATGAAAAGCTGTGCCTGCTTCCAGGTAATTGATAGTGTTGGTAATAGCATATTTTGTTGAGCACTTATCATGTGCCAGACAATATTCAAAGGATATAACATATCCTCACAAGATAACTTTTAGGTAGGTACTAGCAATATCCAAATGTTAATCTCACATAACAGAAAGCAATCCTTCTATCCCTTCAGGTGGAGATGTAAGAATAATCCTATAATTTTCTTTGTAGAAAATCACACCTAGTTCAGCTGCATACTATGTTGACTCTAGATACAGAATATATCTAGAGTCTATCTCTCAGCACATTCTCTGTCACCACATTGGCCCAAGGGACCTGGTCTCAGAATTATTGCTGCAGCCTTTCACTTTGGCCTTACCCATCATGAGTCTGATCTTGCTGTAAAAGCCAGGGTGATACTCTAAACCAGTAAATTGGATCATACCCACTTTCACAAATCCTACCAGACTTCTCATCCCACTAAGAATAAAAACCAAAACTTTTGCAAGCACCTATTGGTCCCAAATGATCTTGTGCCCACTCCTTACATATAATAACTCATTCCTTAGCATTCTGTCCATCATGCTTACTTGTTTCAATAACATGCCTTCCTAACTCTGCCTGTACACATTAGTCTTCATACTGCCTAGAATTTTCTCTTTTCTCCTCTTCACCCTGACACTTCCGACAACTGCATGACTTGGTCCTTACTCTGTTCTGAAGAATATCCCTTACCACCCGATTTAAAATTGTACCCGTTCCTAGCCCTCTTTCACGCTCCATTTGTTTCCCATAATGTTTTCTCTCCAACTAACATTTATGTATTTAGCTCATGCCTTTTCTTTCTTGTATCCCTCCTCTTCTGCCCTTGCATCCTGTAAGCTCTATGAGCGCAGGATTTTTACTTGTTTGTTCAATGTCATACCCCCATCACCTAGGGAACGGCCTCAACAGCTGTATCTGAAGGCTGCATTTTGCAGCTAATAAACCTAGAGCACAAAGAGATTAACTGGTTCATAACTACTCCGTGTTAAAGAACAAGCTCACGTTGGAGCTCAGAGACTTTTCTCAGAGGTGAAAAAATAGAATTCATTGTTGTATTAAAGCAAGCGTTAAATAATATAACAGGAGCCGTTAAAAGGTGTATATTGTAGGCACTCTAGAAATGCTGATGGAAGGCAGCGTGATTTTGACGATACTAGCTAAATTTTCTCAAACGGGTACAGTCCTACTTACAAAAAGAGAGATTCTGGAAAAGAAAGAAAAATTTATCAGATGATGGTATGGTTCTGGAGAGAGAACCTGTAATAGTCAGGGCACAGGCTATGGTAGTGTAATGAAGGGATTCAGAAATCAAGGGTCCCAACAAAGACAAAAACAAGTACCCTCAGTTATAACATTGCAGAGTTTAGCTGGCTAAGGTTTGTGGATGGCTCTTTTTCACCAGGTCATCCTGGGACCTGGGTTTCTTCTATGTTGTTGAATTGGTGTCGCCCAGATCTGTCCTCCTGTGCATCAGGGAAGAGGGTTCACCCAGCACTCTGCACATTGTGGTCTGGGAGAAAGGGGCAATTTTCACAATGGGAAAGCAATTCCCCTATTTTTGTTCATACAGACTTTTAAGGAGTTATTCAATTCATTTAATACATATAGGACTGTTCAGGTCACCCATTTCTTCCGAAGTGACTATCTTTATGCAACTGCACGTTTCATTTAATTTTCAAAATTATTAACAGAGTTGTTTATACTATTCTATCATTACCCTTTTACTATTTCTGGGGACAAAGTGGCACCCCTTCTTTCCCTCCTGATGTGGGTAATATGTATCTTCTGTCTTTACAATGGTGACCACAGGAATTATAATATGCATGTTTAGTATAGTACAGTTTACCTAAAATAATATAAAATACAACTTTTAATGTCAGAAACCCAAAGCAGTAAAGACCCAATTCTTCTCTCTTTTTCTTTCTTTTGTTGTCACAAATTTTACTTTTATGCCTGGTTTAAGCCAATAACGCATCAGCATAGTTTTACCTCATTTATTCTTTAAAGCACTTAGAATTAAGTGTCCAATATGTGTTAAATTTATCTTCATTGTAACATTTTTGGTATTACTCATATCCTTGTGTAGACACAAATTTTCTTCTGTTATCATGCTTCCATTGTCCGGAAAAGTGTTGAAACATGTTTCCTGGCTATAAATTATTTCAGTGTGTGTATATTTATTTCCAGAAAGATTCTGTTTTGTTTTTTATATTTTAAATATTTTTAAAATATTTCCATGCGTATTACATTCTGATTGACAGTGATTATCTTTCACTACTTTATTTATTTATTTTTTTTTTTAAAATTTTTTTAACGTTTATTTATTTTTGAGACAGAGAGAAACACAGCATGAACGGGGGAGGGGCAGAGAGAGAGGGAGACACAGAATCGGAAGCAGGCTCCAGGCTCTGAGCCATCAGCCCAGAGCCCGACGCGGGGCTCGAACTCACGGACCGTGAGATCGTGACCTGGCTGAAGTCGGACGCTCAACCGACTGCGCCACCCAGGCGCCCCATATCTTTCACTACTTTAAATGTTTCTTCATTATATCTGGTATGAATCATTTCTGATGGCATCTTCTATAATTCATATAATTTTTACTGTGTATGTGACATGCATTTTCCTCTGAATGCTGTCATAATTATCTATTTATCTTCATTATTAATCAGTGGGACTAATGAGTCTAGGTGTGTTTTGTTTGTTGATCGGTTTGCTGTTTGTATTTTTCCTGTCTAGGGTCCACTGACCTTGGACCCATGGTTCGATGTTCCCTTAATTTTAGAAAAGTCATGGCCATTATCTTTTTAAATATTTCTTCTGATTAATTCCTTCCCTATTTTGTTCTGGATATTAGACTCTTTGATATTGTGCCATGATTATTAGATACTTTTATTCTCACTTTTTCTATAGCTTTCATTCTGTTGGCTTAATTCCTGTAGTTTATCTTCCAGTTTTCTTCCTGTTTCTCAACCTCTTTGATATACTGAGGAACCTGTTGAAGGAATTATTTGTCTCTGGTACTGTGAGTGTGTAGGTGTGTGTTTATTTCTAGAGTTTCACTGGACACTTCTTCATGGTTTCCATCCATCTGATGAAATGCATACTCACTTATCTAATGTTACTGTCTCTACTACATCTTTCGACCTAGTAATTTCAATGTTTAGTCAAGACCCCCAGCAACACCTGCTTTTAAAAAGTTGATTTGTTACGATTCTTATGACCTATTCTTACTATTTTTGGCTGGAGGCTGCAGAGAAAACTCCAGTGAAGCCAAAACTTCTCTTTCTAGGCTCCTCTGCTTTTCCCAATCGCCCAAACCTGGCTTTCATGTACACATATACATACATATATTTAAAAAAATAACATTTTTATTTATTTTTGAGAGACAGAGAGAGACAGAGCATGAGTGGAGGGGGAACAGAGAGAGAGGGAGACACAGAATCCAAAGCAGGCTCCAGACTCCGAGCTGTCAGCACAGAGCCCGACGCGGGGCTCGAACTCACAAACTGTGAGATCATGACCTGAGCCAAAGTCAGACGCTTAACTGACTGAGCCACCTAGGCCCCCTAGGCCCACCTAGGCCCCTAATTTAGTTACTTTCTTCCTACCTTCTTGCCTGGCGGTTATATCTTTCTCCCACCTTTTACAAAGGTGAAACAGTTCATGTGTCTCATCTCCTCCTGGAGGAACTTGTCTCCCCTTTCAATTCAGATTACTTGGATGTTTGCAAATTCTGCTTTCTGATAGACTCATGAAAAGTTATAATTGTGTAGATTGGCTGGATTTTTAAAAACATTATTTGCAGCTTTCTAAACCCAAGTGGAAGTGGAAATTTATTTATTTATTTATTTATTTATTTATTTATTTAAAATTTTTAATTCCAGTGTAGTTACGATACAGTGTTATGTTAGTTTCAGGTATAGGGTATAACGATTCAACAATTCCATTTAGTACTCAGCGTTCATCAAGATAAGTGTTCTCTTAATCCCCTTCACCTATTTATACACCCTTTTAAGTCCCATCCAGTGGGGTAATTTCAAATATCTCCTTTCTAGATAATGCCACATGTATAGTGCAATATTTACCTGGCATTCCAGTTCTGCACCTTGAATATATAATGAAATTTCAGAATCAGCATAGATATAACTGACAACACTGATCTCCTTTCTTCCTTTCTTCCTCCCTCTCTCCCCTCTCTTTTTCTTGACTTTTTATTCTGTCTTCATCTTATTAATCATCCATGCTCAAAAGCTGAACATTCTACATGTTTCAATAAATGGAATAAATTTTGAAATCTAGTGGAAACCATTTTAAATGTATTCCTTTTTATTTCTGCCAATGACTTAAAGAAGATTTTTACTACTTCCCAAATTACGGGCTGGAAGCCAGATAATGCAGTTGGCAAAGTGAAAAACTTAGTGTATTCTTCCATTCCATGTCACAATGTGCTTAAAAGCAGGGACAGACATCCAACATACTTTTCAGTTTTGCTTAATGGAAAAAGTGTCCTTGGGGCACCTGGGTGGCTCAGTCAGTTAAGAGACTTCAGCTTAGGTCATGATCTCACAGTTCCTGGGTTTGAGCCCCACGTCGGGCCCTGTGCTGACAGCTCAGAGCCTGGAGCCTGCTTCGGATTCTGTGTCTCCCTCTCTCTCTCTCTGCCCCTCCTCAGCTCAAGCTCTGTCTCTCTCTCTCAAAAAAAAAAAAAAAAAAAAAAGATAACAAACAAATAAGCGTTAAAAATGGTAAAAATATCCTTTTTTATGAACTAATTTCTTTTGAAATTGCTTTTCATTGCCTCTTTCAATGTTTGATCCTGGAACTGTAAGGTGATAGGTACAGGAAGCAAAATTGTAGGGGGGGGGGGTCACTAAGGATAGTAGTGAGTGGTACCACTCCATTTCAACCTTTGGATTCCTGGACCTGTGAATCCTGGCTCTGGGAGACCTGGTACCATATACTAGATGATAAATGAGAGCATATATAGCCTTTATTTATGATCTTTATTGAAAATGTCCAAGAAGAGAAAGACACTAAAAACAAACAAAATATTTTTTATTGTTAACTTCTTCAACTGGAGACAATATACGTCATTCTTAATTTTTTAAATTTAATGTGAAATTTAATGTAAATTTAATATGAACAATACAATTAATCGATAAACCAATTTTTTTGAAACACTCTTTTCATTGCTTCTTTTACATCTTTGTTCCTTAAACTGTAGATGATGGGATTCAGCATGGGAATCACAATCGTGTAAAATGTTGAGACTATCATGTCATGGTCCAGAGCATAGCTGGAACTTGGTCTCACGTACGTGAAGAGGATGGTTCCATGATATATTGACACTCCAGTTAGATGAGAGCCACATGTAGAAAAGACTTTCCGCCTCCCTGCAGCAGAATGAATCTTCAGAATGGCCAACAGAATGAAACCATAGGAGATCAGAACTATCAGGATAGTGACGATCTCAATGGAGCCCACAAGGTAGGAGAGCAGGAGCTGGTTTGTGTGAGTGTCAGAACAAGAAATGGCGAGGAGAGGAGGGATGTCACAAAAGACATGTCTAATTTCATTGGATGCGCAGAAGGACAGGCTGAATGTGGCCACTGTGTGTATGGAAGCATGCAAAATGCCACCCACGTAGGAAGCAACGATGAGTGGCACATAGACTCTGGGTGACATGCTCACTGAGTACAGGAGAGGGTTGTAGATGGCGACATAGCGGTCATATGCCATTGCGGCCAAGAGAAAGCATTCTGTGGTCCCAAAGGTAACAGCCAGAAACATCTGTGTTGCACATCCAAGGAATGAAATGATTTTATTCTTTGACATGAAATGTACTAACATATTTGGAGTAATAACTGAGGAAAAACAAGCATCCACAGATGATAACACGCTTAGAAAATAGTACATGGGATTGTGGAGCCGGGAATCCCCAATGACCAATGAAACTAAAACCAAATTCCCCATCATAGTAAAGAAGTAGATTGCTAGAAACAGGAAGAATAAGATTGTCTGCAGCTCAAGCTTATCTGTGAAGCCCTTCAGTACAAATATGGTGACTTCCGTGTGATTCTTCATGTCGAAACCTCATGGAACAAACTTGAAGTATTAATACAATTGTAATTCACATTAATATGATAAAAGTGGCCATTCGTATGACTCATGGAAAGTAAACTCTGTCCTCATATTTATTTCTTGGCAATGAATAATATCCCAGTAGTTGATGAGGAGACAGTGACACGATGGTGGATCAAAGGTTGAATGCACTCACTGTAGAATTAAATGGAAGATTGGAGATTTTACTCACTGGCTCAACTTAGGTCATTTCTAAAACTGAGGCCAAATGGGTGATTTACAACTGATTTCTATTAGCTGTTTTCCTATTAAAGCACAGTGCACTGCTATGTATGTTTTTCTTATAACATAAAAACGGAAGATAGTATATCAATGAACACAACATTGGAATTCACATCAGAATTCTAAACGTTTCAGCAAGTGTGTAAAATTATTTGCTATAATCTACTCACCTATAGCGTTATGACATTAATATTTATCTCAAAACATTGGAACAAATATTGAAGAAAGTGTGTTAATTACATTAAATATTTCAAATTAATTTAAAATAGAGAATATACTAAATTAGGTTAGTTTGACAGATTAACAGTCAATTGGATAGTAATATTTTAGATGTTTAAATCTAAAAGCTTTCTAACTCCATTAAGTTATTTTGAACAGAACAAACCAAGACTGTTTTTCAAGAATATGGACCATGATTGGATATAAAATTCTATGACAACATATGTTTCATTCAATGTGTTTTTGAAATACATATTATTCTTTGGAAGATAAATATTTGGTCATTTGTGTGGGTTTTGGAGTTCTACATTATTGATAATGTATGTTCTTCTATTCTTTCAGAATTTTATGTTGAAAATGAAAGAATTATAATAAAAAATAGGAAATCTGTTTTTTTTTTTCTTTCAGTATATTACACTTGATTATATAATGTTGATTTGGGATTCAGTGAATGAATAACTAGGTAATTATTATATAAAAGTAACAAATACATTCAGAAAATCAGTAATTAAAAATGTAACAAAAAATCTTTGCACTTAGACATTACACTTAATATTTAAAAGAAGAAATAGGGGGCGCCTGGGTGGCGCAGTCGGTTAAGCGTCCGACTTCAGCCAGGTCACGATCTCGCGCTCCGTGAGTTCGAGCCCCACATCGGGCTCTGGGCTGATGGCTCAGAGCCTGGAGCCTGTTTCTGATTCTGTGTCTCCCTCTCTCTCTGCCCCTCGCCCGTTCATGCTCTGTCTCTCTCTGTCCCAAAAATAAATAAACATTGAAAAAAAAAATTAAAAAAAAAAATAAAAGAAGAAATAGTAGCAATAAATGAAAGCTAGAAGATGTAGAAAAAAACTTTTGAGACATAGTGTCATGGTTAATCAAACTAGGAGTCAAAGTATGAGCTGAACCTGAGTTCAAAGTTCCATTCTTTGCCCATAATATAACAATAGTTGGAGGATAGGTTTTATTCAAATTATTACACTTAAAATTTTTTTTAGATATTCACCCATATGACATGTGAATCAGTCCTGAGGGCACATAATCTGTGGCAGACAATATTCGGTTAATTATTTAAATTCATAATGCAAGTCGAGCCCTAGTTTCAATACATTGACATGGGTACCATCAGTAAGAGAGAGAGCCATTTGATTACAAATCGTGATAGAAAAAGAGGAAAGTGAATCTCAGCAACCTTCTAGGAACAGTAAAGTCAGTATCACTTAGAATTGTCAATATCAGCAGAAAACATTTTCATAGATTATTGGAAAGATTAAATGCAGAGAAAACCAGAAAAACTCATCTGAGACATCAAAAAAAAAAAAAAAAGCAAATTTAAGGTGAATCCTATGTATTGGAAATAAAAGTTACAACAAAACAAATTAAGACGCTCAAACCACTTATCCTAATTAACTGAATATTTTTGAGCTTCTTTAACATAATGAAATGCTTTTAAATATATCATTTCATTAAAAAAACAAAAAACAAAACAAAAAAAAAAAAAAAAAAAAAAAAACAACCTTGGCTCACTAGGGTGGCTCAGTCGGTTAAGCGTCTAACTTTGGCTTAGGTTATGATCTTACAGTTCATGGGTTCCAGCCCCGTGTCAAGCTCTGTGCTGACAGCTTGGAGACTGGAACCTGCTTTGGATTGTGTGTCTCCCTCTCTCTCTGCCCCTCCCCTGCTGGCATTCTCTCTATCTCTCAAATATAAATGAACATTTAAAAAAGAAGTAGGAGGATGGCTCCCCTCCCCGCAAAAAACAAAAACAAAAAAACCAAAAAACACCTTAATGAATTGACTGTGAAAACCTGAACACGTTTTTTCTTATGTTCAAAAAACGGAAGAGTGCCTGGGGGGGTCAGCCCATTGAGCTTCCAACTTTGACTCAAATCATGATGTCATGATTCCTAAGTTGGAACCCTCATCAGGCTCTCTGCTGTCATTGCAGAGCCTGCATCAGATCCTCTGTCCTCCTCTCTCTGCCCCTCCGTGCTCACGCTGTCTCCCTCTCTCTCAAAAACAAATAAACAATTAAAAAATTTTAAAAAGGAAAAAAACGCCATGGGGAAAAATATCATGAATATTTACCAAAGGGAGGTTCAGATAAGAGTTTATATAGATGAGGTAAAAACAGAAAAGAAAAAAAACAACAGACTTTCATAAATATGATGAAACCAATCTATGTTTTAATGCAGCAAAGAGTCACATGAAAAAGCTCAACCCCAATACAACTCGCGGCATCAGGTCAATGATATACTGGGTACAGGGACAATTACATAGATTTGGAATTTGGAGGTATGTTTTCTTCATTCAGCTCCATTAGTAAAAGTCATGTGTGATACCAGGCTTTCTCTCCAAAGCAACCCTTCTTCTTTTTTTTTCTTTAAGTTATTTTATTTCATTTTCAGTATAGTTATATTGTGTTATGTTAGTTTCACGTGTAAGATACAGTGATTCAACTCCTCTTTTAAAGAGCAGTAAATCTAAGTGACAAAGTGGATACAATAATGTACCACCAGGCAGAATAACTAAGCATGTAAAACAATAAATATTTCAAGCCATTTTCTTTAAATACGTCCATTTTTAATAATTTTAAGGTTTTCATATAATTAAATTTGCCATCAATATACTATTTTTTTTTAAATAGTAAATATATGAGCACAACACCAATGTTACAGCTACATCATTGAAAACCAACGGACCAGAGCCTTGAACTAGATGTTTCATTCTTTAGCTACATGTAACACATTTTTTTCTGATTGCTAATATGTAGTTAAACATTTTTCCAGTAGATTAAATCCAGTGATTTATATTATGATTCTGTTTTTCCCTCTGCACACAATTTATGTCTAGATTAGAGACTAGTTTTGTGAATTGCATGATCCATTAATAACAACAACAAAAACAAAAAATAAAAATGCACACACGGATCCCCATAATCCTATGTGTCACATTAGAGTGGGCTTAATTTTCTTTTTGGGGGGGGGTAAATAAGATAATAAAAAATTACAATATTTAACACTTCATTTAAATATTATATAAAACTATCTTTCTGTTAGGTGAGTATAACTAAATCAATATTAGTACATATATCAGACCCAGACTTACGAAGAGAGACTGTATTCTTAAATAATTTAATAATGTATGATCAACATTTATAATTAATTTAAAGTCACTTCCAAAAATATAACTTTCATAGAAGGCAGAATACTCCAAATATTTTGGGCTCACTACTGAAGCTCTAAATTCACAAAGGAGTAGAGAACAGAGAACTAACATTTATTGAGCTGTAGGAATGGACTTTTGCATACATTACTTTATTTCCCTTTTGTAATAACTCTCACAGATAACAAGTGCCACAGCCAAGATTCAGTCTCAAGTGTCCTTCAGAGAGCACCCACTTTTCACCTTTTTTCATTGCTTCTTATTATGCCATAGCTTCATTCTGCAATTGACTTCCCTCCCCAGGACCTCCATTGGAATAAAACAAAATGTGTTTTTTTTAAATGTATTTAAATATTTTTAAGTCATCAAGACAAGAGAAACACTAGGAAATAAGTCGTCATCTGAAGTGGCCAGCAAAATAAAATGAAAGGAATTATTATTTGCCTTATTATATTAAAATATAATATAAAATATAATATAAAATATTATTTGCCTTATTATATTAAAATATAAGTGCCCAGAGAGTTGAATGAGTTAAATGTTTCCTTGCCCTTGATTGAAACATTTTATCTTGTTTCACTTTGAACTGGTCTGCCTTCTGACATCAAGAAAATGAAAATATAGATGTATTTGGAGACTTCTAATTGCTTTTACAAATTCAAATTCATTATTTTCCATTTCTTTTGTTTTATTCCAGGAAGTGTTGTTACCCAATTTTTGACAGATTTGCATAAGTCCAGTTTGTGAAGAATGTGTTCTATTCACCTGTACAATAGGCAACAAGTAAAAGCTTTAATATTAGGGATTTCATCACATATTTGACCTTGATGTTTTAGGTTTCATTTCCTAAATATTCTGCAAATTATCTGAAAACTTCTCTTACCTACAGAACAGCAAAGGCAGGCTTAGGTACCTTATGAATGTAGTTCATTTAGATTGCTTATATCCACTTACTCAGCTGTTGATAAAACTCAGAGGAGATGCCCTAATGGGAATATGGTCCAATTATCTTCTGGTTCAAAATAGCAATACAAGGATTTACTCAATAATAAAGAAGTAAGTAGTCTGGAATAATTTACTGTATGTTAATATTATAGAAAATAAGTAGTTGTTTGATCCCTGGTTTAAAATAATGCCCTAAAGATATATACAGACACTAGATAAAAAGTCTTTAGAACTGAGACATGCTCTTAATATAATAGCTCTGACACTGGGTTAGAACTAACTTCTCTGAGAATCAATTCCCTCATCTGGGCAATATAAGCCATTTTTTTTAATTGTGACAGGTCAGTAAACATGGTAAACTAAAATGGTGTAAAACTACAATATATCTCCTGCAGAATCTAGCAGATGGATTTATAGTCAATGAAAGGTATTACACTTTTACTCTGTACAAATCATAGAGTACATGGGTTTGATGAATACATTTAGAAGTGTGCTGTCTAAGCTTGCTGGAAGATTGATCATTATTCAAGGTAATAAGAAAAATCCAAAAACTCCCATAGAAATGTGGAGGAGACATTAAAAGTTTAAAGCTCTGTGGGACTTGGTAAATCATGTAATTTTGTGACTACTAAATGTTAACGTAGTGTTTATTCAAATTAAATAAAAATATCTATTGATTGGTTGACAAACAGATGTTTATCACGTATACACGTGCAGTTCACTCATACACACACATACCCCTGGGACCAAAATAGAGACATTTAACATTTTTATTTTTTTTATTTTTCTTTAATTTTTTTAGGTGTCCCCCACTCTTACACAGGCTTAATCATGTTACAAAGGGTCCATAAAAAACTGGAATAGATCTCAGAAGTATGCCGTACATACTTGCTTTAGAAAAGACAGGGCTTCACTTAGAAGAAAAGCTGAGAATCATGTCAATTGAGTAAGGCAAATACACTAGGAAAGTAGGTTTCAACAAGGGAGGGGTCTTCTGGAAAATGCAGGACTTATAAAGGATTGCTAGAGCAATACACAAGTCTAAAGTGTAGAGTAATCCTTTACAAGGCAACATCTGCTGTGGCACTTAAAGTAGCTGTACAATAATATTTTAAGACCTTCATAAAAACATGAGTCATCTTTGAACACAAAGCTGGAAAAGCTACTTGATATATCTCCAACTTCACACGCGCCTCCTGATAGTCAAAATGCCCATCCTATTGACACATTGAATGAATCAAAGGATTATTATTGAACTCTTTATAATTACATTTAAATTGCAAAAGGGTAAAAATAACCAAATAATGTTCAAAAGTTACCAAAATCAGAACATCAACCCAGGCCATAAGGAATCAAATGAACCACATCAAATACATCTTAATATAAAACAAACAAACAAAATTAAATGACTGATGACTCAAAAATATCAAAGGTATCAGAAATGAGAATACAAGATATCAGAAGGATGAGGACATATGCTACAAAGAACTCAGAATAACAAACCAGAAAATGGAAATAAGGCAAAAATTCAGTAATCAAGAGTAATTTAATACATAGAGTGGGTGGTCACTACTGAAAGCATAATTAAGGAAAGAGAAGAGAAAGAGAGATGAAGAAAAATCAGTTTCAAGTAAATAATTAAGAGAATTAAGAATTTGATAGAAACTGACAGATCTAACAGTACTAAGATATAATTTAAAAAACAATAGAAATGTGACTCATACAAATATAAAATTGACATACAAAAATTTATAACTATCTCAATGAGTATATCAATAAAATGAGAGATATAGAATTTTTAAGAAATAAGGGTTTATGACATTTATTTGGAAAAGTTACAATAAAATATTTAGTTTCCTTTTTAATTTTATTGAAAAAATGTACACATAGAAAAGTACATACATCTCAAGTGTATAGCTTGATGAATTTTTAAATTGAACATACCCTTATAAACAAGCCCAAGAAAAAGAACATTTCCAGAACCCAGGGAACCTCCTGTATTCTTCCAGTCGCTCTCTCCCATGTAAAGATAGCCATAGTATGAAACAGAGACTAATTTATGTAATAGCTAGTTTTTTTCAAGGACAGAGTTATTGCATTTTAATAAAATACAGAAAATCTACCATTTATATGTGCCAGTTACATGAATTTGAATAGACACACACAACTGTGTAACAATAACCACATTATGGGCAATAGAAATATTCTATATTGTAGAATTGTGAAATTCCTTTGTTAATTTCTACAAAAATGCTTTTCTTGGTTTTAACTCGGGTTGCATTGAATATATAGATAATTTGCAATTACATTTAATTAATAGATCAGTATCTTCTTTATCCCTTTCTTTCTTTCATTCTTTTGTTCTTAAATTCAAATTCCATGACCGACATTCCCTATCTATTAATTTAGTCTCCCCAGGTGTTGAGCTCAGGCACCTATGTATTTTAAACACATTTTTGAATAATTTATTTAAGTACATAGCCATGAACTAGTTTATAGATGAGTATACAAGATTTCCAAGACAAGACCCTTACCGACACAAAAAGTTTGACCTTTATCTCTGCCAGATCTCTCATATTTTGTTTATTACATAGAATATTAAATTTATCTATAAGTGTTCCATCTCTGCTTTCAATACTTCCTGTTTATGTATTCATATATTTTCTCCCTATTAAACTCTCAGTGAGCTTCAAGTATTTTTCATGCCACTTTAAAAGTTAAGTAAATATAGTAATCTTTATTAAATGATTATGAAGTTTGTCATACCTTATTTTGAGACAAGTAAACAGGTTATGTTCTCAGGAAGAAAGAACTGGGTTTTAGAGAATTTAAGTGATAAACCCAATGGCGTATATTTATTTAGTATCTGAGCCAGGATTGTGTCCTGTAGCATTAGATTGTTTTCCAGCCCTATGTATTGCTCTGCCCTGAGGGTTATTTTATACCAGAGTCCAAAGTGTATTCATGTGATCATTTTTATCATGTAGCTCATGGTTCCAGAGCCACTCATTTACTATGAAAGAAACACATTAAATTATCTGACTTTTCCGTCCCAGAAGATAATTACCTCATTTTCTCCTTGGAGCATCCCTGTGGACATCAAGAAGAGCTTGAAAGTCTGCTATAAAACTCCAAATGATCAGTGATCATAGGGTATGTTAACTGAATGAGCAGTTCATTTCCACAGGTAAGAGGAAAGTGTTTCTTATTACTTACAGAATTCTTCAGAAGTCATAACCTTGAATCTCAAACTAGATTCCACATTATAATATTTAAATCTGAGATGGAAATTTCTAGTTAACTGAGAATTAAATTAAAATTGAACAAGGAAATTCCAGGGAACATTACAAGGATAATAGGGAAGACTCCTTGCATGTTTAGGTCAACAGATTTGGAAATTAGACATTTTATTTCACTTTCTTGATGGAATGTAACAGCTGGAATAAAGGTAGTTGAAATAAAGGGATGTATTACAAATTTAGGAAAATTATTAAATAGAGAGCAAATTAACTATAAACCAATCATCAGATACATGCCAGTTGAGGATCATAATTTGTTTTTCTAATGCAAACACATAAATGAATTCTAAATTTGTTTTACTGGTTAGCTGCTTGCTGAAGAAGCCACTTCAGTTTTCTTTTCTTTTTTTTTAAGTCATGGTCTGCTTAAACTTGATGGCTTTATAAAAGAATTCAAACACACGAGGATGTTATTTTGTATTGTTTCCAGAAGACAACCTTTCCAGAATTATGGCATATCAAAATGAATTGCAACATAGTCAACTGCCCATAGCTTTTTTTTTTTTTTAATTTTTTTTCAACGTTTTTTATTTATTTTTGGGACAGAGAGAGACAAAGCATGAATGGGGGAGGGGCAGAGAGAGAGGGAGACACAGAATCGGAAACAGGCTCCAGGCTCTGAGCCATCAGCCCAGAGCCTGACGCGGGGCTCGAACTCCCGGACTGCGAGATCGTGACCTGGCTGAAGTCGGACGCTTAACCGACTGCGCCACTCAGGTGCCCCAATTTTTTAATCATTACAAAAGTTTATTTAACAAAATATTCAATATGAAAATGCACATAACCTGATTTTTATATTGTAGTAAGACAGGTGCTATGGAGAGGGGACATGTGGAAGCCATTTTGATTTCTTCTGATGAACACACACGTTGTTTATATTCGTTCCAAAGCTTCTGACATGATGATGCTATTTCCTCGTATACCACCATTCCAATACTGTTCTTTTGCCCACTAGTTGCCATTTGCACACTTCCATCTATCACAAAATTCATAAAGGGATTGAACCCCTGCAATGGTCCTTGGACGTGTCTGCCATTTGATTTCAATGATAGTTTCTTGTCCATAATTTTTTTTTTTCAACTCGGGAGGGTGAGCTTTGCTCATGGTGTCTACTCGACCACCTCAAAGATGCCTCCAAATGGAATTCATGGTGTTCTTCATGCTCCCGCTAGACACAGCTGCAAGTGTGGGACAGAGAAACCTGGTCTTCAATCCTGTCTTTGCTTCTAACTATGGGTATGACCACGGCCCGGTTATAGGTCAGGCTGTGTCTCAGTTTTCTCATCTATAAAAGGATGCTAAATTACTAAGTTTGCAGGTTGCTATGCAGATGACATAAGATAATGTACACACAATTTTTAACCCTCAGTAGCCACTTAATATCATGGGATTGCAGCTATCATTGCTGTCCTTCTCAAGCTTAGCATTTATGACATTGTTCTCATAGATGTGCCCTGTGTATGTTTTCTAACTGTATTACAGGTGAAGAATTGAAAAAATTAGTCCTCCAGATTGGTCTATTTTGTTAAAATTGAGAGTTTGTATTTTTGTCTATCTCCTAAGATGAAATGAGCTAGATAAGGAAAAAAATTATTATGGACAAAATCATCAGGGGGATGTAAGTAGACATGCTATCATTTTTCTGACATGACCAAAGTACAATGCAATGATAGCAATGAATTTCCAAGATGCCTGACACCATAGACTATTGTGATGGTCAGAGAGGGCTGCCCTGTATGACAAGGGCTAATATCTAAATCTAACATCCTATATTGTACTCATTTGTGAATATTTTGAATTTAAATAATTTTCACACTGTATTTCTCATTTAAATGCATCCCAGGGATACACATGTAGTTGGTCCCATTTTAACAACTGGACGCACACACACATGCACACACACACACACACACACACACACAAGGAATTTCACACACATTTTACAAAATCTAGGACTAGTAACAGGTATGTAATTTTTATTATAATATTTTCAGGTTTTTAAATTTCTATATTCATTCATATTTGAAGATTTTCAGATGATGCAATATGAAGCAAGGTGGGAGAAAATTTAACAGAAAACCACTGGAAATTAACCCAATAATTGGCATAATTTGTTTAACATGAAAAATTTAACCAACAACTTAATAAAATAATTTCTTTATTTACGCAGGATAATGTATCCTCTGGGACACAACTTCTTCATCACTGCCTTTTCCTTCACTGACAAGGATTTCAACGTGTCCTTCTAAGAAACAAACATGAGAATACATAAAGTGGATTCTATTTTCAAAAATATCGCCTTTAAAGCCTGCAAATAAACACTAAAATGCCAGGGTTGACATTAGATTTAGATTTATACACAATTAAGTTGAAAAATGTAACTGAGTTCACTACGTTTATATTGACGGGTTTCACAGATGATTTTGAGGTGCAAATCTTCCTCTTTTTACTATTTCTAGCAATCTACCTTTTTACTCTGGTAGGAAATTTGGGACTAGTTATATTAGTCATTGGGGATTCTCGGCTACACAACCCCATGTACTACTTTCTGAGCGTATTGTCTTTCCTGGATGCCTGTTATTCTTCAGTTGTCACCCCAAAAATGTTGGTCAATTTCCTCGCAGAGAATAAAGCCATTTCCTATGTTGGATGTGCAGCACAGATGCTTCTCTTTGTTACTTTTGGGACCACAGAATGCTTTCTCTTGGCTGCAATGGCATATGACCGCTATGTCGCCATCTACAACCCTCTCCTGTACTCAGTGAGCATGTCACCCAGAGTCTATGTGCCACTCATCGTTGCTTCCTACGTGGGTGGCATTTTGCATGCTTCCATACACACAGTGGCCACATTCAGCCTGTCCTTCTGCGCATCCAATGAAATTAGACATGTCTTTTGTGACATCCCTCCTCTCCTCGCCATTTCTTGTTCTGACACTCACACAAACCAGCTCCTGCTCTCCTACCTTGTGGGCTCCATTGAGATCGTCACTATCCTGATAGTTCTGATCTCCTATGGTTTCATTCTGTTGGCCATTCTGAAGATTCATTCTGCTGCAGGGAGGCGGAAAGTCTTTTCTACATGTGGCTCTCACCTAACTGGAGTGTCAATATATCATGGAACCATCCTCTTCACGTACGTGAGACCAAGTTCCAGCTATGCTCTGGACCATGACATGATAGTCTCAACATTTTACACGATTGTGATTCCCATGCTGAATCCCATCATCTACAGTTTAAGGAACAAAGATGTAAAAGAAGCGATGAAAAAACTGTTTGGTAAAAATTGGTATATCAATAAAGTCTACTTCTCACATTAACCATTAAATTGAGAAAAATTATGAATGCTATTGATCATCTCAATATTAAAATAGAAATGTTTTGCTTTAGTTTGTGTCTTTGTCTTCTTGCTATATATTTTTATTAAAGATTGTGGTCACATCTCACCTGTACATTTTTCACATATGTAGAAAATCTTTGTCATTCCTTTGCTTCTTCCTTAATTCATCCGGAAATACACACAGGCGCACACATACATTTATACACACATGTGTAAATACATAGGCATCTGTGCTGAGGCTGATTGTATTAACTTGCTCAGGCTACCATAACAAAGTGCCACAGACTGGTGGCTTTCACAGCAGCAACCTATTTCTCACCGTTACAGAATCTGTAAGTCTGAAGGTGAAACGGAGTGAATTTCTTCCTAGTCCTCTCTCCTTCACTTGTAGATGGTGGTCTTCTCTTTCTGTCTCCACATGGTCATTCCTCTCTGTGTTTCTGTGTTCTGATCTCTTTTTATGATACCAGTGATCTTGGATTAGCGTCCACTCTAACGACCTCATTTTAAGTTAATTATCTCCTCAAAGGCTTTATTGTCAAATATAGTCATATTCTGAGGTATGGGGAGTTAGATTTTCAACATATGAATATCGGTGTGTGTGTGTATATATATGTATATGTATATACACCAATACATATACACATGTATATATACCAATACACATACACATGTATATATACAAATATATATACACATATATATATGTGGGTGTGCATGCATGTACATGTGCACACATGCATATATTCATTACATATAGATATATTTGCATATAGACACATACATATATTTATTATTTGTAAGCATATATATAAATACAGAGTCACATATATATGTGATCTTTACTTTAAAATGTATAGTATTACCTTTCATCCTCATATGAGTCAAACTGGGTAGTCTCCCATAGTTGCAATTATACATAACTTGAAGATCATATCTGTATAGCTTGAGCAAATACCACATCACTGGGAAAAAAAAAAAAAAACAAGCTCACCTAATCCCAGTCCACTTCCATTGAGTCACTGGTATCTGACTCCTGATAAAATAACTCCGCTCCATCCTTAAATCCATGCACTGACAGCAGGGACCATAGATAATATATTTAAATCCCTGGTGTCGCTGCTTGTGAGAGTACGTCTCTCCTCTTTTCATTATTTCATTCAGAGCATGGACATTAAATCCATTTTTCTGCCTCATAGAATACAGAGACCAGACGTTAGCACCGATCAAGATTATACTTAAACTCGGGGCGCCTGGGTGGCGCAGTCGGTTGGGCGTCCGACTTCAGCCAGGTCACGATCTCGCGGTCTGTGAGTTCGAGCCCCGCATCAGGCTCTGGAGCCTGTTTCCGATTCTGTGTCTCCCTCTCTCTCTGCCCCTCCCCCGTTCATGCTCTGTGTCTCTCTCTGTCCCAAAAATAAATAAACGTTGAAAAAAAAATTAAAAAAAAAAAAAAAAAAGATTATACTTAAACTCAAGAACAACAAAAAACAAGCACAACAAAAAACAAGCACAATTCAGAGAGTGAGTTATAGCTGGCTGGTGGAAGCTGAGCTAAGCTGCAGCCCAACTTTATGGGCTTTCCTACTAACCTGGTATAGACTCAGCTTTGGCTCTCTTTTCTTCTGACCACTACCACTTTATTATGGTCTTACAGACGCCACTACTCCTTGGTGCCCAGACCCAAGAACGAAGGCATAGGGGTGCCTGGTGGCTCAGTTGGTTAAGCCACCGACTTCAGCTCAGGTCACGATCTCATGGTCTGTGAGTTTGAGTACCCCATCGGACTCTGTGCTGACAGCTTAGAGCTGCTTCAGATTCTGTGTCTCCCTCTCTCTCTCTGTCCCTCCCCAGCTAGTGATCGATCTCTCTCTCTCTTTCTATCAAAACTAAGAAGCATTAATTTTTTTTTTAAAGAACCATCCCAACTATACTCATGTTTAGCCCTGTTTCCAACAGACCTCATTTTAATTGCAAGGACATGTGTCCTTCAAAGTTAATTAATTGTAAGTGGTTGTGTTTTTCAATCCTTCCTTCCTTTTTTTTTTAAGTTTTATTTTTACTTATTTTGAAAGAGAGAGAGAGTGAGCAAGCAAGGGAGGGCAGAGAGAGAGAGAGACGAAATCCCAAGCAGGGCCCACGCATCAGTGCTGAGTTCCACACAGGGCCCTAACCTACAAACCGCGAGATTGCAACCTGAGCTGAGACCAAGAGTCAGATGCTTAACTGACTGAGCCCCCCTGGTGCCCCTCCATCCTTCCCTCTTACATTTCATTATCATCATCATCACCATCATCACTATTATTTTTTTATTTATTTTGAGAGAGGGAGAGAGAGAGACTGGGGAGGGGCAGAGAGGGAGACAGAAAATCCCAAAGCAGGCTCCACAATGTCAGTGCAGAGCCACAAGTAGGGCTTGAACTCACAAACCATGAGATCGTTACCTGAGCCAAAATCAAGAGTCAGACACTTAACTGAGCCAATCCAGAGCCCTTATTATTATTATTATTATTATTATTATTTTAAGTGTTGAATCCCTTTGGTTCCAATAAGATGATCTCCTTAGAACACAGAGTACTACTTAAGGCTATTTCCCTAAAGAGGGATCATTAAATATAAATAACACCTTAACTGTATAAATACAGATAATCTTTTACCACAATATATATGCCCCAACAATTTTTCTGCATTTTTTTCCTTCTGTTTGCAAGGTTTTCTGGGCTGTCATTCACATAACTCCTGTTTTTAAATGCCTATTCTTAGTGAGGAGTTCATTGACTACATTCTGATAATTAGAATTTACTTCCTTTGAATATCCTCATATTCTTTTCCTTCTTAAATACACTCCTTTCACTTATCACAATTTCATATAACATGCATTTAATTTATATTTGATTTATTGTCTGATCTATTTTCCAGACATATGTGTCTGGAATTTTATCTCACACATATTGTGGCTCAATCAACATTCCCTAAATGAACAAATTGTGTATATAAGAAATTGTCAAAAACATTTTATTTAACTCAATGAAGGGATGCATGTGAAAAAGGAATGTTATTAGGTACTGTCTTAGATTTTCTAATTTACATTTTTCCTTTAAAATCTATCCTCTCTCTCTTGATCACTTTGCTATTTCTTTCTAGCTTTATCATTTGGGTACAAATTTTCCAGTGAATATTATGTCAGTGGAATCACTCATATTTCAGCACTTCATGTTTTCATAATCAGTATTTCTGATTTTTTCCCATTTCTTTTGACTTAAGGATAGTTTAGTAACATACAAAAATGCTTAAATGAACACACTGAGAGGTTTTGTTTTTTTTTTTTTTTTTTTACATTTGTCCTTCATTTATAAATAGAATGAGATTTTGAGAAACTTTTTTATTCAGGTCTTAGTCATCACTAATGTATGGAAGTTTTCATAAATGCTGCACTACACTTGTAAAGACAATTATCACAAAGATTTTCTACATACTTACCTACAAAAATAACCTTATTGAAGGTTTAAAGTCTTTATGTACGTTTTAAAAAAAATTTGAATGTTTGTTTATTTTCGAGAGAGAGAGAAACCGAGCATGAGCGGGGAGGGGCAGAGAGAGAGGGAAACACAGAATCTGAAGCAGGCTCCAAGCTCTGAGCTGTCATCACAGAGCCTGACCTGGGGTTCAAACTTGCAAAATGTGAGATCATGACCTGAGCCAAAGTCTGATGCTTAGTGGACTAAGCCACCCAGGTGCCCCTAAGTCTTTATGGCTTAATTAAAGTTTTCTTACTTGAAAACATTTAATACAGGCATATAAAGTTTTCCTAAAGTTAGCAGGCTTCGTTCCATTTCTCTCATTGCATCTCCTGTATGAGAAGTTTCCTGTTTGGGATAGATATTGCTACATAACCATTTGCATAGACAGCATTCACTCTGGAGAGGTAGAGTCCAAGTGGAGGCATCCACCTGCAAGGACAGAGGGATGTGGTTACCCCCTAGGACGGTGGACTCAAAGCAGCAATCAGAATAGTCTTGCCCATTTATAAGCAAGGCAATGGCAAGTTGATCATGGTATTTCTAGAAGTGAAACAGATGAAAAACACTAAATTCTGACTTGATCTGTATAAGCAGGTTAAGTAAAAAAAAGTCTAACTTGAATCATAAAAACTGTCATTGTGGGAGCTCAGCAATCAGTTTGTGAACTGAGGAAGATTTTAGCCCTAGAACCTCTTTAGTGAAGGGAGGTCAGGTACCCTTGAGGGATGAACCTTGCATATTACCAAAAAATTTAAACTATCAATCTTTCTCCAAGCCTTTGCCAAAGGGACTTTGGACATTTACCAGGGTAACTGTGCATTAGTGAAAAAGAAATAACCAGGTCTTTGGGAACTACTGGATACTAGTTCTGGACTGATTATGATAATTCCAGAAGACCCAAAATATCACTGTGTGTTTGTGTTTTTGTGATCCAAGAGTCAAGGGAGGGGCTTGTGGAAGTCAGGTGATCAATGGAGTTTTACTTCTGGCCGATGTTGCAGTGAGGACAGTGTGTCCCTGGCCCATCCTCTGGAACTTGTCCAGTTCCAGAATGTGTAATTGGAATAAAACTGAGCCCCTGGAAGAATCCCCACATTGGTTTCCTGACATGTGAGTTAGGGTTATCATGATGGAAAAAGCCAAGTGGGAGCAACTCTAACTGTCTCAACCAAGAAACCATACGATTGCTATATAGCAATCTACAACCCTCTCTTGTACTCAGTGAGCATGTCACCCAGAGTCTATGTAACACACTCAGTGTTTCTTCCTATGTGGTGGCATTTTGCATGCTTTTGTACACACAGTGATGACATTCAGCCTGTCTTTCCATGCATCCAATGAAATTATACATGTCTTTTGTGGCATCCCTCCACTACTTGCCTTTTTTTAAATTATTTTTTAGATGTTTTTAATGTTTATTTTCAAGAGAGAAAGAGAGAGAATGAGTGGGAGAGGGGAAGAAAGAGAGGGAGACATAGATTCTGAAACAGGCTCCAGGTTCTGAGCTGTCAGCGCAGAGCTTGATGCGGGGCTCGAACTCACGAACTGTGAGATTACGACCTGAGCTGAAATCAAAAGTCAGATGCTTAACCGACTGAGCCACCCAGGCACCCCACTACTTGCCATTTTTTGTTCTGACACTCACACAAACCATATATACATACATAAATGCATATATGATGTATGTATGTATAATATGTTTATATATCATGTATGTATATAATGTAGATATAAGGTACACACAGACATATTATATATACATATATTTATATATTTCAACAGTTGTTGCTTTTCTCTCAGCTCTATTTCTATTTGTCTTTCACGACACTTAAATACACCATCAATAGGGGGTGCCTGGGTGGCTTAGTCGGTTAAGCGTCTGACTTCTGCCCAGGTCATGATCTCATGGCTCGTGCGTTCAAGCCCCACATTGGGCTCTGTGCTGACAGCTCAGACCCTGGGGCCTGTTTCAGATTCTGTGTCTGCCTCTCTCTCTGCCCCTCCCCCACTCGCACTCTGTCTCCCTCTGTCTCAAAAATAAATAAACATTAAAAATTTTTTTAAAAAATAAATACACTATCAATAAATGTTACTGTTCTATGACTGGACAGTAATAAGAAAAGATTCTGATAATGGAATAAAGATATATAATGTTGAGCCAAACAGTGGAAATGCCATGGCAATAAGCTTGGATGGATCTTACTATAAAATAAGGCAAATGGGGGCACCTGGGTGGCTCAGTCGGTTAAGCGTCCGACTTCGGCTCAGACTTCAGATCTTGCGGTCTGTGAGTTCCAGCCCCGCGTCGGGCCCTGTGCTGACAGCTCAGAGCCTAGAGACTGTTTCAGATTCTGTGTCTCCCTCTCTCTCTGACCATCCCCCATTCATGCTCTGTCTCTCTCTGTCTCAAAAAAAAATAAACATTAAAAAAAATTAATAAAATTTTTTTTTTAAAAATAAAAAAAAAATTAAGGAAAATGAAGTAACATTAAGAAGGTCTTCACAGGACTCCAGAATGGAGAAGTAACCTCATAATGAGTGCTAAGGACTATCAGCGGTGTGAACGTGTTCTAATCCATAGGATCCCGAGAACATAAGCCATAGTAGTAGTGAGTGCAAATCACATTCCGCAATGATGGACAACAACAATACACTTACATCAATTAATATTTAATATGAATCCAGTTGAACACAATAAAAGTAAACAGATTATAAAAATTATCTATATTTGTAAAATGCTGTGTTCGAAGGCTGATAAATGCTTTGTTGGAAAATATTCTAGGATATACAAGCACTGTTACTGCAATCAAGACATTTTCTTTAGTTTCTGAGCAAAGAGACTTGGACTGGTATGAAACCCAGTGTTGAAAATGTATTTTACTTAGGAACCAATTTTTACCAATTTTTTCATCGCTTCTTTTACATCTTTGTTCCTTAAACTGTAGATGATGGGATTCAGCATGGGAATCACAATCGTGTAAAATGTTGAGACTATCATGTCATGGTCCAGAGCATAGCTGGAACTTGGTCTCACGTACGTGAAGAGGATGGTTCCATGATATATTGACACTCCAGTTAGGTGAGAGCCACATGTAGTAAAGACTTTCCGCCTCCCTGCAGCAGAATGAATCTTCAGAATGGCCAACAAAATGAAACCATAGGAGATCAGAACTATCAGGATAGTGACGATCTCAATGGAGCCCACAAGGTAGAAGAGCAGGAGCTGGTTTGTGTGAGTGTCAGAACAAGAAATGGCGAGGAGAGGAGGGATGTCACAAAAGACATGTCTAATTTCATTGGATGCGCAGAAGGACAGGCTGAATGTGGCCACTGTGTGTATGGAAGCATGCAAAATGCCACCCACGTAGGAAGCAACGATGAGTGGCACATAGACTCTGGGTGACATGCTCACTGAGTACAGGAGAGGGTTGTAGATGGCGACATAGCGGTCATATGCCATTGCAGCCAAGAGAAAGCATTCTGTGGTCCCAAAAGTAACAAAGAGAAGCATCTGTGCTGCACATCCAACATAGGAAATGGCTTTATTCTCTGCGAGGAAATTGACCAACATTTTTGGGGTGACAACTGAAGAATAACAGGCATCCAGGAAAGACAATACGCTCAGAAAGTAGTACATGGGGTTGTGTAGCCGAGAATCCCCAATGACTAATATAACTAGTCCCAAATTTCCTACCAGAGTAAAAAGGTAGATTGCTAGAAATAGTAAAAAGAGGAAGATTTGCACCTCAAAATCATCTGTGAAACCCGTCAATATAAACATGGTGACTTTGGTCACATTTTCCATCTGAATGCTGTGTAAATTTAAATCTGATGGGAACCCTGACATCTCACTTTCTATTTTTAGGTACTAAAGGCAATATCTTGTGAAAATAGAGTCCACCCAATCATATTCTCATATTTGTTTCTTAGCAGGGTATAAAGATTTCCTTGGCAGTGATAAAATAGGCGGTGATAATGATATTGTACCCAAGTGGTTGCATTTCGCTGTTAAATAAATGGACGAAATGATTATATTCAGTCATTGAGTGCATTTATCAAGTGGAAAATATTCTGTTGATTGAAATGGTTTATTGTCTAATTCATTTTCAGTTAAATTCTTTGCGGTCTTCTATTCATATCACATAATCTTAAAATTCACAATGATTAATAAACAGGCATATTTGAGTCTTAAAACATCATGATGGAAAGTACGCATCTGAATACTGGTTCTGGATTGGCTACGATGCACCTCAAACTCCTTGCTCTAATATTCCCAACTGTTAAAATGGGAGTAAGCATATTCTATCACAAGTTTGAGATGAATTTAAGTGAGAAATTCTCTAGAAATTATTTATTTAACATGTTTCCAGATGACTAGTAAATGAGACAAGTTACACATCTGAACTTGTACAAGGCTGTCTTTCCCAGAAAAACTGTTTACATTATTTTTTCTTACAATTATCCTGTTCCATTGGTTTCAATTCCAGAGCATGGGTGAATAGAATAGCAGAATATTCTGGAGATAGATGGACCTTATTTTCAAACATAAACAGTGCAATGTCTTTTTTTTTCTTTCAGTTTTTTTCTTCTCAAAATATACATCATTAATTTGTTCATTTTGACCTTTGTGGCTTATGATACTGCTATTTTTTTTTCAAATTTTATCTTTCTTTTTTTTAATTTTTTTTTAAATTTTTTTTTAACATTTATTTATTTTTGAGACAGAGAGAGACAGAGCATGAATGGGGCAGGGGCAGAGAGAGAGGGAGACACAGAATCAGAAGCAGGCTCCAGGCTCTGAGCCATCAGCCCAGAGCCCGACGCGGGGCTCGAACTCACAGACCGTGAGATCGTGACCTGAGCTGAAGTCGGACGCTCAACCGACTGAGCCACCCAGGCGCCCCTCAAATTTTATCTTTCAATTTATGTGATTATTACTACAAAATCCTTTGATATATATTTTTTAAAAATTTTAATGTTTATTTATATTTTGAGATAGGACAGAGGGAGAGCAGGGGAGGGGTAGAAAGAGAAGGAAACACAGAATCCGAGGTAGGCTCAGGCTCTCAGCTGGAGTCAGCACAGAGCTCGAAGCGAGGCTTGAACTCATGAACCATGAAATCATGACCTGAGCTGAAGTCAGACACTTAACCAGCTGAGTCACGCAGGTGCCCCACCCTTGGATGTATTTTTAAGATATATTTCTATCAAAAAGAAATTCTGTCCATTTTTTTGATGTTATAGCTGCTAATGGAGTTCCTAAAATAACTGTGAAATTAATGTCACCAGGCAGTAGATAATAAAATTGTTTCTGAACTTTTTGCATCACAAAATAATTTTTTTGTTTTCTTGATGGCATCATACTCTTTCTCATTAAGTGGAGAACGAATAAATGAAACTTAAAAAGAAGTTAAAGAGACACCTGTAATCTGGACTGAAATGTCGGTTATTGAAACACAATTAATTATTGGATTCATCATATTTAAGGGACAGATTTCAGCATGGTGACTTTTGCTTTTCCTTTGGCATGTTATAACCAAAAAGTGTTTAAAAAGAGTAAAAAAAATGCACAGTACATAAGGCCATGCTGGATTTACTCACTTACAAATGATTTATAGGCATGATGTGAAATATGCCACAGTTTTGTTATGTTGAGATATCCACACATCTGTAACGAATAAATAAGTTAAGGCTACTGTTAGAAAGAAAAGAAAAGCACGTGTCTTTATTTTCCCAGAAACGTTCTCAGACATTCTTGTGCTTCCACAAGATATATTTCTGACATATATATTTCAGATATATTTCTGACATATAGAATAGATTCATTACGGTGAGTCTCTGAAACCCCAAAATGCTCATTTGATTCTTAGAAAAATTGAGAGTAAAAAATATATAATTAAGTTAAAATCTGATTTTTTTAATAAATTCAGATAACTTACATAATTCTCATATGTGTTTGGAGTAGCACAAAAAATACATTTCTATTTAAAAAATTCCTATTCTCTCTCTTTCTCTCCCAAACTGTTCTCCTCTTCTCTCTCTTCCCTCTCAAATCCGTGGAATACAAACAAAAATGTTTACTAAAAAGAGTCAGATACAAAATAGGAGTTAAGCAGGTAAGAATAAGTATAGTGAAAACAAAACACACAAGCAAATTTGAAAAATGTACCAATGGGTAGTATACTAAAAGTACCCATCACAAAATACATGTTGACTCATATACACAGAAGAAATGTCAACAACGTGACAATTCTAGCCTTTAATTAACTAATGTGCCTGAGATAAGATAATTGTGGGAGATTAAGAACATCACATATGGACTCTAAAACCACCTGGTGACGATGTGAACTTGGAAAAGTTACTTCTCCTCGTTAACCAAAGAATAACTAGGCATATTCAGGCATATCTTGTTCAACTACCTCTGTATGATGACTGCAGAGTGTTGATTGACCTGATGTGTTAAAATATCTTGAATCACCTTAAGGTGTTAATCATACGCAAAAGATGCATACAAATGAAATGTGACCTCCGAGTTTATTTAACTCCAACAAAATAAATAAGGATTATACCATCAATTTTTTTTAAATAAAAGCATTTTGGGGCACCTGGGTGACTCAGTCGGTTGGGCGTCCGACTTCAGCTCAGGTCATGATCCCCAGTTCCTGAGTTCCAGCTCCAAGTCGGGCTCTGTGCTGTGAGCTCAGAGCCTGGAGTTTGCTTCAGATTCTGGGTCTCCTTTCTCTGCCCCTTCCTCTGTCACACTCAGTCTCTCTCTCTCTTAAAAATGAATAAACTTTAAATAAATAAATAAATAAATAAATAAATAAATAAATAAAAGCATTTGCAGTTAATGGATCCCAAACAGAAGCAAAGCATTTCAATTTATGCATATATTTGTTACATGGTAATAATATCTTAAAATACCAAACTGCTTTTACAGCAGGTACTTCTATTAACTGAAATTTAGGAAAACTAGAACTGACTGTGTTGATGTCTCGCTATGTCACTTTGCTAGGGGCCAGAGAGACAAAAATAGAGATCCTGAGTTTTTAACAAAGCACGATCCATCTGGAAGACTAAAATAAAATCAGTTTCTCTGCACTCATGGTCAAACATAAAAAGTACACGCACGGGAACAAACACCCAGTTCAACAACAAGGAAAATTACGATGCTAGCTACTGTATATCATGACCTGGCTACCAAGAGTCAGGCATTTTGTGCACAGTATTTAATACAATCTACATAGCAACCCAGAAACTGAATAGTTCAGTGTCATTTTATAGATGAAAAGACTGAAGCCTAACTAGACATATAACTCGACCAAGTTCATAATTTCTAAAAGATACAGGATTCAAGGGGCGCCTGGGTGGCGCAGTCGGTTAAGCGTCCGACTTCAGCCAGGTCACGATCTCGCGGTCCGTGAGTTCGAGCCCCGCATCAGGCTCTGGGCTGATGGCTCAGAGCCTGGAGCCTGTTTCACATTCTGTGTCTCCCTCTCTCTCTCTGCCCCTCCCCCGTTCATGCTCTGTCTCTCTCTGTCCCAAAAATAAATAAACGTTAAAAAAAAAAAAATTTTTAAAAGATACAGGATTCAAGCCTCAATTTCTATGACTTCAGACTCTACACTATTTCTACTTGGCCATATTAAAACTACATTATGAGATGCCATAATTCTGGAAATGTTACCATGTAGAATCAATGAGAGAGCATCCTTGCACATTGGAATTCTTTTTTTTTAAGCAATTAACTATGAATAGACCATGAAAAAAAACCCCACTAAATTTGCTAGATCAGTGGGCTCAGTAGTAAAATAAAACTTAAAATTTGTTTGCACCCGTCCATTAGAAAAAAAAAAATACATTGTGATTTCAAAGTTGCATATATACATTAGCTGGTTAATAGTTAATGTTACCTCCATTTAATACTTTTCTTAAATTTTAAATATAGCCCCTCAATTCTATTGTCCCTATATTGACCATAATCCTTCATCAAGAACATTAAAGCAAATTTCTAATTTACAGCTCTATTGACCAAAATACGTGGGAAGCCTGTCTATTTTTCCTGTTATATTCCCCGAAAGGCATGTGATCAATTGTCAATATAACTTTGAGTTAACTAATTGACTAGCATCTTCTCTCTTAAATATGAACATTGAAGCATATACTCTAGTTTCCAACTCAAAGGTCTAATTACTAAAATATTTCGTAAGTTATGAAAAACCTTTCCTCTTACCTGTAGAAATGAATTGCCATTAGGGTTCGCTGTGAATATAACGTGTTTAGGTTCCATCTCAAGGTTTTAAGTTTGCCATGATGCCCCAAGAGGAAAATGCACTAAATCTTTTCTGGGACAGAGAAGTACGAAGATGATTTTTTTTTTTTTTTTCATTGTAGACAAGTGAATAGTTCTGGATGATGAACTACATGGTGAAAATGATTACATACATGCACTTTGGCCTCTGGTTTGAAATGATCCCTCAGAGGAAAAGAAAGCTAATGAAATGGGAGATAGTCCCGGTTCTGATACTAAGTAGCTGTATGTCACTGGGTTGATGACTTAAATTCTCTAAAGTCCAATATCATCCTCCTGGAAATAAAACCCATTTGCTTCCCTCAAAATCCTATAAACATGGACATAATGAAGTGATATGAAAGCATAACCTATGGCAAACTTCATAATAATTTAATAAAGATTATTTTATTTTCAATAAATTTTAAAATGCTACTCTTCCAAGTGGTCTGAGAAATACATTCAAGCTCCTTGAGAGTTAAATAAGAAAGATAAGATGTGACTACATGAATAGGAATTATTGACAGGAGAGATGGCACAGAGTACAGAAAATGGTAATATTCTATGTAATAGAAAAATGGCAGAGATAAAGGTAAAAAAATTAGAGTTATAGGATTTTGTCTTGTATTTGAGATATTATATACTAATATAGAGTAGTGACTACATAGAGTACTCTTAGAAAAATTATGGAAAGGGGCACCTGCGTGGCTCAATCAGTTAAGTGTCTGGCTCTTGATTTTGGCTCAGGTCATGATTTCATGGTTCATGGGTTTGAGCCCCGCATCAGGTTCTGTGCTAACAGTACCTAGCCTACTTGGGATTCTCTTTCTCCCCACCGCCCCTCTCTCTCTCAAATAAATTAAAAAAAGAAAAAAGAAAAATTATGGAAACAATATGGATGCCTAGGTACCACACTCAGGGATTATAAGTTATTAGATAGGCAATATTGTTTATAAAAATGGAATTTAAAAAACGGATGATATTGGCAGGCAGCTCAACTGTGAAAAATTGATCTCTTCATTAAATGCAATCCTAAACTTATCTATAAATTTAATACAACTCCAATTTAAGCTAAACAAGTATTTTGGCAGGAATTGACATGCCAATTCTATAATATTTATCAAAAAAGAAAGAATTATGAAAATAAAAATAAAAATAATTGGGATATTCACACATGTAAAGTTAAACAATCTTAATGAACCATTGAAAAGATAGACAACTAGATAAATGGAACAGAATAGTGTTAAGAAATAGATTCGTCCATAATTGCTAAGAAAAATCTATGAAGGAGAGTAATTTTTAATGGTGCTTAATTTGTAAAATAGCCTTATGCCACAAAAAAAGAAATGTTGACTCATTGTTTGCACCATATGTAAAACTTCTCAAAATGAATCTTACACCTTTAATATAAGTCCTATTACTATACATACCTAGAGAAAACTTGGGCATCTGTGTGATCATGGTTTAGTCACTGATTTTTAGATAAATCTCAAAACACGAGACATGAGAGAAAAAAAAAAGTGACAAATTGTATTTCATCACATTTAAAATCTTCTGCTCTGAAGAAGATATTGTTGAGGGAATAAATAAACAAACCGTAGACTTGCATAAAATATTTGCTGAACCCAATAAAGAATATATGAACAAACTCTAAAATCAAAACAAAACAAAAAAGAAAAACAACAAAAAAGTGGGCACAAATTTGAGCAAACGTTTCACCACGGAAGATACACAGATGGCAACTAAGACCATGAAAAAGGTTAACACCATTTGTGTGTTAAACTTTTTGGCTCAAATTCAAGAGCCAAACCCTTGATTTTGGCTCAGCTCAAGATCCTAGGGTTGTGGGATCGAGCCCCATGTCAGGATCTACACTGAGCTTGGAGTCTACTTGGGTCTCTCTCTCTCTCTCTCTCTCTCTCTCTCTCTCTCTCTCTCTCTCCTCTCCCCATGCCCCACTTCCCTACTTGTGGGTACTCTCTCTGATAATAATAATTTTAAAAGTATGAAAACAGCTAATAGAATGCATTTACCTTGTATTTTACTAAATTATTCTTGATTTATGATTTTTTTACTTCTAGTTAATTCCTTCTTCTCTTATTCATGTTTTCAAATCCTTTCAATGTTTTGCCTTCTCAATTGTAAAATATTCATATACTTTATTATTTCAATAAAACTTTACTATTTTAAATTTTCTTTAACCTTATTCTAAGATACTGAATTATCGTATTAGCTTGCTTGCTCTAAAGCCTTGTTTTATTAGTGGATTTTGGTAACTTTGGAATATTGTTTACTTTTATTCCTTACAAGTTATGTGCCACAGTTGACCCTTGAACAACACAGGTTTGGACTGTGTGGGTCCACTTATACTTGGATTTCTTTTAATAAATACAGTACAGTGCTATAGAGGTATTTTCTCTTCCTTATGATTTTATTAGTAACATTTTTTCTTTCTTTAGTTCACTTTATTGTAAGGATACAACATATAACACATATAACATACGAAATATGTGTTAATGACTTCATGTTATTGATAAGACATCTGGTTAACAGTAGGCTCTTAATAGTTAAGTTTTCAAGCAGTCAAAATGACAGACTTTTGACTGGGAGGTGTGGCACCCCTAGTCATGTTGTTCAAGGGTCAACTCTATAATATTTCATTAATTCTTTTATTGCCCTTTCCCCCATGTTTATATATGATGGGCATTTTGACTATCATAAAGAGGTACGTGTGTGTGTGTGTGTACGTGTGTGTGTATATATGTGTGTGTGTGTATTTTTAGTGCCCTAAAATTTCTCTTTGCTCTGTCTTTTCATCTTCTCTCTCCAAACATCTGGCAACCACTCATCATTTTACTTTCTCCAGAGTTTTGCTTTTTCTACAACATCATATTGTTGGAATCATACTGGTTATGTAGCATTTCAGATTAGCTTTGCTCACTTATTAAAATATATTTGTTGCCTTCTTATCTTTTCATGACTTGATAGCTCTTTTCTTTCAGCACTGAATAATAATTTATTGTCTGCGTATAACACACTTTATGTATCCATTCATATATTGAAAGACATGTGGTTGCTTCTAGATGTAATTCTGGCAATTACAAATAAAGTTGCTACAAACATCTGTGTGCAAGCTTCTGAGTGAATGTTAAGTTCTCAACTCCTTTGGATAAATACCAAAGAATGTGATTGCTGGATCAGAGAGTAAGAGTATGTATGGCTTTGTAATTCCTTCCTCCTTTATCTGTTATTGCTGGTCATTTATTTCCCTTATACATAAGTACACATAAGCATATATGTAGGTAAGATACATACATATGCATATATGATCGAGTACATTGTTCCTGTTCTATCATTTCACTACACTCCCTTCTTGTTTGAATGTTTACTACGAAGTTGGATGTGATTCTTAATTGCATTCTTTTGTAGGTGAGGTGTTTTTTTTTTCTCTACCTTCTTTCAGAAGCTTTTGGGTTTTTAAAATTTGTTTTAGTTATTAATTTTGTTTTATTTGTGATTTTCTGCAGTTTGAAAATGATATGCCAAGGTATAATTTCCATGGCATTTATCTTGCTTAGTGTCGTCTGAACTTTCTGGACCTGGATCTGCGGTCTAGTGTCTGGAATTAATTTGAGGAAATTGTCAGTCATTTTGTTTCAAATACTTCTTCTTTCCTTTTCCACAATCTTTGGATATTCTATTCTAGTTTTCTGGGTTTTTTTTTTTTTGTTTGTTTGTTTTGTTTTGTTTTGTTTTGTTTGGGTTCTTTTTAAGTGTTCGTTCTCTTTACTTTTCAGTTTCCAAAGTTTCTATTCAGGTATGCTCAAGTTCAGAGATTCTCTCTGCCATGTCTAATCCACCAGTCAGCCCATTAGAGGCATTCTTCACTTCAGAAGGTTTCGTCATTGTCCTTCCAACGTTTCTTTTTGTTTTTTTTCCTTAGGATTTCCATTTCTCTACTAACATTGCTCCTCTGTGCTTCCATGCTGTCTACTTGATCCATTAGAACCCTTAGCATATTACTCATTGCTGTTTTAAATGCCCCATCTGACATTTAATTCCAAAATCTCTGCCAAGTCTGGCTCGGGTACTCGTTTTGTGCCTTCAAAGTGCTCTATTTTGCCTTTTAGTTGAACTGTAATTTTTTTTTTTGGGGGTAGCCAGACATAATGTACTGAGTAAAAGGAACTGCTTTAAATAGACCTTTAGTAACAATGTAGTCAGGTGTGGGAGCTAGAGAAGTGTTCTTTAGTCTTAAGATTGGATCTCAGTCTTTTAGCGGGCCTGTGCCACACGATTGTGAACTTCACAACTGTTTCTTAATCTTCTTCTTTCTCTTAGGTGTGTCTGGATGGCTAGAGTATCTGGAGTTGGGTATTTCCCTCCTCCCTCATTACTTAGGCTCTGATAATACCCCACCAGCCTAGGCACTGGTTAGCTAATTTCTCCTGAGGGCAGGCTTTCTTTTACTATATGTGTGTGTGTGTGTGTGTGTGTGTGTGTGTGTGTGTGTGTGTGTTTGCGTGTGTGTATGCTTCCTGTAAAGGGAGACAGAAGGAACTATTTTGAAAGGTATATATATATACACGTATATACATATGTACATATGTATATACGTGTATATATATATATATATACATATGTGTGTATATATATGTATATACATACGTATATATATACGTATATACATATATACATATATACATATGTATATATACTTCAAAATAGTTCCTTCTGTCTCCCTTTACAGGAAGCAGAGGATGTTTTCTTCAATATTTACTGGTGGGAATATGGTCAAGCTTCTGAAGGTAAATTAAAGCAGAGGTGGGGGCACCCTCTAGATACTTCTGAAATCTTTAAGACTCAGAGTTGTTCACACTCCACCTTCAACAATTTGTCGGTTTTAGTTCAGGTTTTCTTATCTAGGTGCTGGTTCCCATGGTGTTTTCTGCTTCTGAGTTTCTGCTCAAGCAAGATTTGACTCCCTGTATTTGCCTGTTTCTGCAATCTTGGAGGCTGCTAATTGCTTTCTGTCCTCTTCTCTTTAAGGATCTGAGAAGCATATAGTGTGTTCAGTTTTTTTTTACTCATTGATAGGACAGAGTTGTGCCCTCCAAGCTCTTTACCTCTGGAGCTAGAAACCGAAGTTACCAATTTTGTTTTATTACTTGTTTCTTTTTTTCTCTTTCCCATAGTAAAGGATTTAATCAAATGTCTGGTAACATATGTTTCCTGTCCATCATTACATGTAGGTAACTAAAAGGAATTCTTTTTTTAAGTGTATTTATTTATTTTGAGAGACAGAGTGGGGGGGCAGAGAAAGAGAGAGCAAGAGAGAGAATCCCAGGCTGGCTCCACACTGTCAGCCCAGAGCCCCATGCAGGGTTTAAACTCACAAACTGTGAGATCATGACCTGAGTGGAGATCAAGAGTCAGATGCTTAACCCAGATGCCCTGAAAGTAATTCTTAATATCATGTTACATCACTTCATTCAAATTTGTTTCTGACATCATCATAGAAATACACTACACCACCTCTAAAATACTCCCAATCCCCCCTGCAACGTCCCACTTTACCTTCTTTGTTTCTATCCTTGGTGTTTATAGTCCTCGGCATTGTTTTTCTATTTCTTCCCAACTTAGTAAGCCCTCAAAACTATTTTTGAACAGGTAAATATATGAATGATCATCAGGTCATTTTACCACCACAGAGTTCATTTGTTCATCTTTAAAGGAAGAAATTGTTCACTAGATCTATTGTTTCCAGTCCAGCTGCTCATTGGGAACATCTGGAGAATTGATGAAAAATAAGATTCTTGATAAGCCTTCTTTGCCTATCAATGTTAAATGTCTGTATTTAGATTCTAGGCGTGTGTGTGTGTGTGTGTGTGTAGATATAGATATACAGATATTACCATGTCATCCAAATATGCTATAGATTAGTATTCAGGAATCACAATATCGCATGATTTCTGGAGTCTTACTGAGCTATAAGTGTCTCCGTCTTGCGTTCCACATGCTTATGGCATTTTGTATTTTTCTCATCTCTTGAATAATAACCATTTCAATGAGTTCAGATCTTTTCCTTTTCGCTTTACACACAGCACTTGATGATGTGAACAGAGTAGAACCATCATGAATGCAAGAACTCTGAATGACTGTAAGTCCATGCACTGTATCTTGCAAGAAATATAGTGTAATTTTACATTTTATAGTTTCCCATATAAACTAATTTGTCATGATATAAACAAGTGACGCTGCCGAGATGAGGAGACTGAACCTCAGAGAGGTTCTTTCCCTGGGGAATCAGAACTTTCCCTGGGAATTCCTGGGTGCACGTGTGGGGAATGGAGCCATAAACCAGCTTAGTTCAGTGTGCGTGTCACAGAGACTTCAGACACTTGTAACACTCTTCAAAAGACCTCCTGCGGATCCTTAGAAGCGGGTCTCAGCAGACCTCTGTGCACAGGTAGGTTCAACCCAACGATTTACGAAGCGCTCATTCTGGGTGTGACGACCGAAGTACTTGGGGAGGTTTACCAATTCAAATCAGACTCAGGACTGAAATATCTGCTCTATTCTCTTCTCCTGAGGACTCAAATCTCTGTCCCCTGATGACCAAGTGGAAGGGACAGGGAAACGACTCAAACAATGGTCTCCAGAATCTCTATTGATAAATTGGACCGTGTGAGCATTTCTACAGAATAACCAATAGTCATTACGAGGAGTCTATTTCACCTTAGGGTAAAGAGTAATGCTTTCTGCCTTAGAGCTGGCAGAATTGAAGGCATGCCACACCACACAGGCAGCATGTGAAGTGTCTTTGAAAGGTAAGATTTCTTCCCTAGGAAATACCTACTAACTTGTTTAACATCAACAAAAATAAGTTACTCTCCTTTCTGATTTTCATATTGCCCAGGGTGACAAACCATTTGATGGAAAGATCCCCTGATGTCAACAGGCAGGTTTATGTTGCTGGTGGACCCTGATACCTCATATCGAGATGCAGTTTGTTCCCAACACAACTCAAGTTTAAATAAGTTTAAGACAAATTATATAGCTAGAGACCAATACTGAAATCATTTCAGAAGCAATTAAACAACTTTCGCAGTATTATTTCTCGGCCAAACTGTAATATAAATGACTAGCATTAGGTACATATTTAAAGTTCCTTCACTGACGTGTTATTATTTGTTAGGCCTATAAAATACAGTAAAACCTTGGATTGTGCGTAGCTTGTCCTGTGAGTGTTCCACAAGTCAAACAAACATTTCTAATAAATATACCTCAATAAACAGTCAATGTCTTGCAATATGAGTAGTATGTAATGCCAAACATCACATGATCACAACTGAGCCAAGGGTTCTTCTCTCTTCTCCCTCCCTCCCTCTCTCTTTCTTTCTCTCTCTCTCTCTCACTGCGGGATTGTGGGTGATCATCTCTCATGCTCGGAGGCTTGGTCTCAGGCCACAGTGTTTGGCAGAAATCAAGGAATTTTCAGAATGTTGGAAGGTGCCTACAACTGGCACTGGTGCATTTTTTTTGTCACTTTAACGTACCTATGGAAAGTCCTATGCTTTTCCATACAAGAGTAAGCTTAGGAATCCTTTGCTTCATTCTAGGCCATTGGATAAGTTCTTTGTGGAAACTGCATGAAAAGAAAAAGATTCCATTGAGTTAAGAGATAGAAGTGATTCCATTAGTGATAGTGAAAGTCATTCTACACAATAACCCTCCTCTCTCTTGTGTCCCTCACACCAGCCACGAAGGTTTACACAAGTAAGTGCAGGTGAATTTGTTTATTTGTCTTTATAAGTTGTCTTTTATTTATTATTTTGTATTACAGTATTGTAATCATTTTCATACGAATATTTTTGGGTTGTGGAACAAACCACCTGAGTTTCCATTACTTCTTATGGAGAAATTCGCTTTGATATACAAGTGCTTTGGATTACAAGCATGTTTTCAGAACGAATTGTGCTCTCAAGCCAAGGTTTTACTGTATTTCTTTTCAAAAACAAATTTGAAAAAATATGTGTAAAAAACTAATGTAACTAATCAGAAACAATTTTGTCAGAAACACTTCTGAAGAAACAGGAGAAAAATATTTTATTTCAGTGACTTATATCTCTAGAAACAAAAACCTAGCTTTGCCATTAATAATATTTCACCAGAAAAGGAAAATAATAGCTACTGATGCATGCAAATATATCTGTTTAAAAGTTAATTGCATGAATTCATAGTAGACAACATATAATTAATGTTGTTAGTGGTTTCTCTTTTGCCTTTGTGAATATAAGTATACGTTTTTGAATATATTATTTCTCAAAGTGAAACATGCACTGAGCTGCAAACAAATAAATGTTTTGTATAAAGTGAATGTCGCCACTCAGTTTTCAACAATAAACTTGCCTGTGCATTTCTTTTCGGATGCAGTGGTAGGGGGAAAATGATACGGGGTATCTAGTGCAACCCAATTGTTCCTATAAGCTCATCAGACATATATTTGATTTATGGAATACGGTATGTTTTTTAATTTTAAATTTTTTTAATTCTTTTGTTCAGTTAGAGACAGAGTGTGTGTGAGTGGGGGAGAAGGGCATAAGGAAAGAGAGAGAGAGAGAGAGAGAGAGGAGGACAGAGGTAGACAGAGAGAGAGAAAAAGAGAGAGAGGGAGAGAGAAATCTTAAGCAGGCTCCATACCAGGACCCTGGGATCATGACCTTAGCAGAAATCAAGAGTCAGATGCTCAAATGACTGAAACACTCAGGTGCACCTGGAATACAGTATCTTTCATTAGACAAACAAACATCACAGATTTAAGAAAGAATAAGGTTGTGGGAGAACACATCCTGATTTGCTTGTTAAATAGATAGCTAGAAATCACATGTCCCAGTTGCTTGCATATGTACAATAATAATTCACTTCCTATTTCTATTTCAACTACGAATTCCTCAGTCAGGTAGAATGGATTACTAGGACACAAACAGGAAACCACTATAGAAAATTGTTCAAAACATGCTAATAACAATAATTGCTGGCACCAATTATTTTCCATTTATTGTTATCAGTCTCTGTAGTAACCTGTGCTTGTGTATTATCTCATTACATTTACACAACGAAAGCATATAAATGCTTGATAAAAATCACAAACTAGTAATTGGTGGACTAACATCCAACCAACCAAGTAACCAACAAACAAGCAAACAAAACACATAAAGCAAAACCGTAAAGCTATACACTTTGCCAATATCCTATATCGACTCCTTGAGTCTTAATTTCATTGAGCTTCAGCTGTCTCTTCAGACAAAGAAATAATTACATCCATCTTCTAGGACACTCTTGCAAAATAATGAGAGCATTATTTTGAAATGGCTAGCATAGTTCTGGGTCCAGAGCACATACACTACATACTGAATAATGTTAACAATCTTCTCCATATATTTCTCTGTACAAGTAACACAAAATGATCTAATTTGAGCAAAACGAAAGTAATATTTTTTAAAACATCAAAACAGATCTTAAATAATTGATTTGACTTAAATTTTATTTATTTTGAGAAATAAGAGCATGAACAGAGGAAGGACAGAGAGAGAGGGAGACTGAGAACTCCAAGCAGGTTCCACGTTGTCAGTGCAGAGCCTGATGAGGGGCTCGAATTCACAAACCATGAGATCCTGACTTGAGCCGAAACCGAGAGCTGGATGCTTTACCAACTGAGCCACCCAGGCACCCCAAGGCCTTAAACAATTTAAAGGATAGAGGTATAAGCTGGGAAAAGAAAGGACTGCCAGAGCACAATAATAGAGAACCATCAGAGCAGGTATGTCAGAATGAGAGAAAGGACTAGTTTATTTGGCCAAAGAAATGTGATTTTTTTTTTTAAATTAAGTTTCAGAATGGCACTAAGAACGAAGACTACTGAGAGGTAGTCTGTCGGTGGACAGATGAAGCAGTGAGGTGTGGTAGAAACTGATAAGAGAAAAAACAGCATAGGCAAAATATTTCCTATGGAAATATTGAAATTCCCAAGGGTGATGACACGGAATGGGCTAAAGAGAAAAACCAGTGGCAGCTAATGAAAAACTAACTGAATGTTAGTGAAAGTCACTCTGGCTCATCAGCTTCTTATAGGTACCTATCTTTTATCACAGGAAATATACACAGAGCCTGTGTATATATGGAAATATATACAGGCATGAATACACACACACACACACACACACACACACACACACACATATATTCTTCCAATATTATAATCAATATATTTAATACAGTCATAAAACATTAATACATGTAATAATATAATTACATATATTCATCCAATAAGCTATATCTAACACTGAATAAAAAAATGAAAGCTTGGTAAAACAGTGTTAAGAAACTGAAATTGGTTTTCAGAGTGTTCATATTTTTCAATTTTGTGAAAGAATTGGAACAAAAAAATTAAGATCTGACACTTTTAAGTGTTTGTGACAAACACTTAACAAAAGAATCCGATTTAAATAAAACATCTTACTTTCTAGCATCTACCAGAAAAATCTATCTCATAATCTATTAATCTCCTTCCATTTTCTCCTTTAGAAGATGAAAACCACCAAATAAATGGCCCAAGGGAATCTCACCCCAGTGACTGAGTTCATTCTCACAGGAGTCTCAGACCTCCCAGAGCTCCAAATTCCACTCTTCTTTGTTTTCCTGGTGATCTATGGGTTCACTGTGGCAGGGAATCTAGGCATCATCACCCTCACCAGTGTTGACTCTCAGCTTCAAACCCCCATGTACTTCTTCCTCAGGCACTTGGCTATCATCAATCTTGGTGATTCTACTGTCATTGCCCCAAAAATGCTGGTTAACTTCTTGGCTTCAAAGAAGACCATATCCTACTATGGATGTGCAGCCCAACTGGGTGGGTTCTTAGTCTTTATTGTGGCTGAGATTTTCATGCTAGCTGTAATGGCCTACGACCGCTATGTGGCTATTTGCAACCCCCTGCTCTACGGGGTGGTGGTATCTCCACAGACCTGTCTGCTGCTGGTATCCCTCACATACCTCTACAGTCTGACCACAGCACTGACCGTCACCTCCTGTGTGTTCTCTGTATCATACTGCTCTTCCAATGTAATCAATCATTTTTACTGTGATAATGTCCCTTTGTTGGCATTGTCCTGTTCTGATACCTACATTCCAGAAACAGCAGTATTTACCTTTTCAGGGATCAATTTGCTTTTCTCTATGATTATTGTTCTAATTTCCTATTTCAACATCGTCCTTGCCATTTTGAGGATACGTTCCTCAGAGGGTCGACAAAAAGCCTTTTCCACCTGTGCCTCTCACATGATGGCTGTCACTGTGTTCTACGGGACCCTTCTCTTCATGTATTTGCAACCAAGGAGCAACCACTCATTGGATACTGATAAAATGGCCTCTGTCTTCTACACCCTGGTGATACCCATGCTGAATCCCCTCATTTACAGCCTAAGGAACAAGGATGTGAAGGATGCATTGAAGAGTTTCCTAAATAAGGCATGTCGGTCTTTCAAATCTATGTAAATTTAAAATTACAGGTGTCTTCTTTTAAGGGTTTTTATTTGCTCCTGAAAAGCTAATCTCTACTAAGTGCAGAGACAATAAATAGTTAAAAATTCTATCAATATCAATGGTAAAATCTTAACCCTTTCGATTCCAACCTCAAATACGCAACTCTCCCTAATACAAAATGTATTAGTTGACCAAAGAAAGCACATTTATTTAAATAGTAAACAATAATTTCAAAATAAGCATATTTTAGAGCTCAACACAACCTGTTACTGGGTTTTCAGAATTTCTAATCAAGGAAGGGAAAGTCTGAGAGCTTGGAAGTTGATTAAGAGTCACGTTATCTTCCTCGCCAAATATATGTTTTCTTCAGCTGTTAAAAGTTTTATTTTTACTTGTTGCAGTATTTTGTTGTTCAATTTCTTAACCTTTTAGAATCCATTTTTATCTTGCACTTAACATAAATTTAAATCACCTTTCAGGGAAAATAAAAACCAAACAAGAATGCTTAGATATACATGGAAATAGGACACGTGGGAAAACAGAAAAAGAAAACACAAAAGAGGATTCCACTTTTTCATTCTTCTCACGTGGTGCATGTACACAAAGGAAAATGTTGATATTCATACCAGTGTGACATAAAATCAATATTTCCATGTCATAATCTCGTAACAAACACTCATGTAGAGTTCATTGTCTGTATTATTGAACCATAACAACAAACACCACATCTTTTAGCATATTTATTTAGTGTGCTTTGAAGTAAAGTGTTATTAGAACAAAAATAAAGCCAGTGTTCTCAAAGTGACACAAGTTCTCAAAGGCACCATGACCACACACACACACACACACACACACACACACACACACAGTTAACAGTCATTATGTGTCATATCTCTGTCTGTACATGTAAAATGCTGCTAACTTACAATGGACTAAGGGAGACTGGTCAGGGAATGCAAGGTCAGGCAATGTCTATGATTAAAGTAAATTCAGGAAATATTCAGGGAAGTCAGAAACAAGCCACAGGAACCATGACACTCAGGTCCATGAGCTAATTTCTAACTTTAGTCATGAATAAAGAGCAAAGCTGAAAACATAAAGTCACCCTGTATGATGGATACTTCTGGTCTCATTTTTTTTTCAACATTTATTTATTTTTGCGACAGAGAGAGACAGAGCATGAACGGGGGAGGGGCAGAGAGAGAGGGAGACACAGATTCGGAAACAGGCTCCAGGCTCTGAGCCATCAGCCCAGAGCCTGACGCGGGGCTCGAACTCCCGGACTGCGAGATCGTGACCTGGCTGAAGTCGGACGCTTAACCGACTGCGCCACCCAGGCGCCCCATTCTGGTCTCATTTTACATAGCAGGGAACATCTTCACACTTCTGGGGTTGCACATGGGCATTTTTGGTGGGTAGGTGGGAGCATATTCTTCTGCCTAAAACATCTATATCCATATTGGCATATTTTGGGTAGCTGGGCAATCTAAAACATTATGTCTGTCTCATTCACTATTACTCACAAAAGCTTACATACTATATACCCTTTCTGCATGCATTACCTACAAAATTTGTCCTAAACAAACTATACACAAAGCCTTCTTTGAAATAAGGAAATGACAAAACATTTGGCTCAAAGGTTCCAAAGTGTATCTGCACATACACATGCACTCACATATCACTTGTACACATTTATCAGAAATGATGAATCAACATAATCAACCACCCAGGCAGGCACATCAGCCCAGCACCAAGCTTCTGTGGAATAAGATAGGGAAAATAATTTATATGTCAGCTTTGATCTCCAATTGATCAAACCTCATCCTGTGAGATGTTAAGTCACCTGTGCTTCCAGCTTCTCCCTACCTAACTGCTCTGCAGTTTCCATGGCACCGGTGTCCAGAGACAATAAGATCCCGCTAGTGGTGAGGGGGGAGAGAAGATGCAAGACAGTCATAAGACAAAGTCTGACCACCTATAAAGCTAGGACAAACTTCAAATGACATCACAAAGCCCCTCATTCTGCAGCTGCCACAGAGGCAGTAGACTGACCTGACTCTGTAGGAAGTGATGCTCAGGGCAGAGAGCATCTCAAGTGCATAAATCTTGGGTGGCCCACCCTGAATCTTCTCAAGACCATGAAAATAAGAAAAACCATCAAACTTTCCCAAATTCTGCAGAGCAAATGCCATTTCATAAATTCAAACCCAAAAACTTACTGAAGGACTATTTTCACAGCAGCTCATTATGCTTTGAATCACCATGATAATACACCTTAATATTTTACTTATGTCCCAAGACATATATCTAGTATTAAATATTGCCAACTATATCAATAATCTAATAGATAACAGAGATTGGTATGATTCTGAATTTTTTTTCAATGCAAAAGTTATATTGAGGAATTGTAAGTCTTCCAATGGAGATTTTTTTTTAATCACTTAAGGTTTATATAAGTTTGGTTTGATCTATTAATGTCATCTGCCTGGAAGTCCAGAAGCATTCACCAGATGTAAACATGCCATAGGTCACATCTATCAACTCTCCTTTTCAAATGGCTATTTCCACAAGCCACCTCCATGGCAATGAAAAAATATTGTTAAGGAAATCATTCAAAAAAGAAGTGACTTCACTGTAAATATGGGTGGAGGGAGGCAAAAAAGAGATTTCTATGATAGCATCAGGTTTCTTTTGCTTAGAGAAACTTAGCTAAAGCCCAACAAAATAATTCTCCACTGCTTTTCTTATATCATCAGACTTAAACCTTATACTAGTTCCTTGTCTTACTCCATCTTTGTTCCGCCTTTCTTTTCTCTCTGTGTCTCAATAAAAGCTACAGATTTTTTTTCTTCTTTCCTTCTGTGCAAGGCAGAAGTACTACTTATGAAGCTTGATATTCTTCCACAAATTATGCCCTGTGGCACTATCTAAGCTTCTGTCCAGGATTGGTTTTGACTCTTTCAATAGCTAAACAGCCATTTTTACGAACAATCATTATTTGGGTTGGAGAAATTTTATTGACAGAATAGCTTTGGTAAACTTTTACCTCAGTACACAAAATACAAGACTTTGAGTTACCTAAAATGTAAATATGAGTATATCTAGTTCTTAAAAAGCAAATGCAATGGAATATTACTTGGCCATAAAAAAGGATGAGATTGTTCAATTTGTGCCAACATAGAGAGACCTATGTAATAGGTAGTAATAGGTAAATAGTGTAATAAGTTTGACAGAGAAAGGCAAACTCTATATGATTTCACTTACTTGTGGACTATCCAAACAAAACAAATGGACCAACAAACAGTTTCTTAAGTACAGAGAACAAACTGGTGGTTGACAGAAAGAAGGTATGTGAGGACATGAACAAAATACAGAGAGGGGATTAAGAGATACAAACTTCCCGTTATAAAATAAATAAGTCACAGATATGGAAGGTACTATATAGAGAATATATTCAATAATTTTGTAATAGTAATCAACGTTGATAATGGTGACTATCCTTATCATGGTGAGCACTGTGTAATGTATAGAATTATAGAATCAATATGTTAGACACCTGAAACTGATATAAAATTGCATGCTAATTCTATTTCAATTTAAGAAGCATCTGACTACAAAAGCAATTTTAGCTATAATTGTCAGAAGAGGTTACTAATGATTTTTTAAATATAAAGTGCCAAAAAAGTACTTTAAAATGGCTATTTCAAAGATCTAATAGTTTTTGTGAATGATAAAGGTTATGAATGTTTGCACAATCACAAAAAGTGATCAAGACATGAACTCATGAGATTATATTACATTAATTTAAAACCTTTACGAAATATGTGGGTAAGATATTTTCATGTTAAGATATGGATGCCTAGAACATTGCATATTGATCACAGAATATATGACATTGGGGGAAAACTAATAGTTTCTTGATCTCTTTTGTAATAAATTTTCTCTCTGCTGGCTTCCTCTCTCACGATTTTTCGGCATTTTATCAGCATTGCATGGTCCACCAGAGGGAACTACAATCTCTGAAACAGAAAGGCGCTGTAGGAAGCATTCAGGGCAAGTGCACAGTGGTGGAGAGATTGGCTGCAGACGGAGATGCTCTGTTACCACAGGTGAGTCAGGCTACAACTCGGCCACTTCTCCACTCCTAACTGCCAGGAGGCTGAGATCCCGCCAGCCGGGTGCCCAGGAGGAAAAGCAAGATTTGGAGGTCATCCCCCAACCTCTGCCTCAAGATATGTGTCAGGGTTTTGTCACCTCGATAACTATTTTATTGGCATTATCACTGTTGTAGACATTCAAGTAGTAAGATTAATATTAAATTAAATTAAAATTTAATTTAATAAATTAAAATTAACATGTATCTGTCTTTGTTATAATTTCTGAACTTCTTTGTTGGCATGGATTATACTTAGTGCATGTTTCTATTTCAAATCTAGACCAATATTTGGATTCCTTAAGGAAAATAATGTATTGGGGCGCCTGGGTGGTTCAGTTGGTTGAGCGGCCGACTTCAGCTCAGGTCATGATCTCTTGGTTCATGAGTTTGAGCCCTGCATCAGGCTCTGTGCTGACAGCTTGGAGCCTGAAGCCTGCTTCAGATTCTGTGTCTCCCTCTCTCTCTCTCTCTCTCTCTCTCTCTCTCTCTCTGCCCCTCCCCCACTTACGCTCTGTCTCTCTCTGTCTCTCAAAACTGAATAAACATTGAAAAATAATAATAAAAATAATGTATTACACCAAGAAAAACAATTTTATCTCTAAAAAGTTACATCTGATTTTAATTATTTGTTGCAACTTTTACCATTTGTACAAGTCATACATATTCATAAATTAGATGTCCAGACTATGATGTGCTTGGATACTGATAGTGGAATATATATTAATGAAAGAAACCTTTAAGTAGAACTATCTTTATTTAAATAAATTAAATGTACCTATTTTTCCCAAGTCAGAGACACAGAAGATATATCACAGATATGTTCATTCATAGGTCAGTGGGGACCACACACACAAAGTTTTTAATTGTGGTGAGACATGTAAAAATCAAAAGTTGGTAACTAACTACATGCCTATTACTATGGGAGCAAACCTACTGTAAATGAGGACAGAATCAGGTTATAGCAATTTTATTTAAATAGAAATCGGGGCGCCTGGGTGGCGCAGTCGGTTAAGCGTCCGACTTCAGCCAGGTCACGATCTTGCGGTCCGTGAGTTCGAGCCCCACGTCAGGCTCTGGGCTGTTGGCTCAGAGCCTGGAGCCTGTTTCCGATTCTGTGTCTCCCTCTCTCTCTGCCCCTCCTCCATTCATGCTCTGTCTCTCTCTGTCCCAAAAATAAATAAATGTTGAAAAAAAAATTAAAAAAAAAAATAGAAATCAACAAAATATTGGAATTCAGGTAATAAAATGAATATAATTCAAAAACATATAATTGAGTGAGAACCTTAGATATCAATGAGCTATGTAATATGTTGTTCAATTTAAAGCATATGTCATATTTATTTTATAAAACTATACTCCATTGTAAAGACATTTATTAGTTTTTGTAAAGGAGGACCTATGTGGAGAAGAGAAATACGAGTGGAGAGGGAAAATTAGTACTCAAGATATACATGGATGTGGAATTTGGGTGTCATTAACTCAATTTACTCCTTGAGGTTAGAAAAAGAAATAAATATAGGAGTTACACACATATTCATAACTTTTATTCCTTCTGAATCTTTTAAAACCCTATAGGCCATATTTAGATAATTTTGTCTTTATCCTCAGATATAAAATATGGAAGAAGTCTTTGCAGGAAATGCCGAAAATATGTACTTTGTAGGTGATTAAGACATATATGAAATAATCTATTAAATCCAGATACCTGAGTAAATGCAATAAAAATAACAACTAATAAAAGCAGGTGAATTGTAGATGTAAACACACACACACACACACAAAACAAACAAACAAAAAACATTTCCTCAATAGAGAAATCAAAGTTACTGTGGATAATTGGCAAACACCAGTGGCATCATTTCCAGTTCTCAGAGGCTTTGGGAATAACCAAGAAGTGCATTCAAGCTCCCAGGGGAATGTCGTGAAGGGAGGGGACACTCATAAATTCTTCTCACAGCAGTCAGGCTCATAATCGCATGGGGGAACAAGAAGCCAGTCCTCGCTTAGGGTAAGTAGATGTCACTGATTATAATGATTGCTAGATTAGCTGCAGCAATGATTTTTGATGGCTGTCTCCAATTTAAATGAAAGATATGAATATAGTCACCAATTCCAGACTCAGTAGATTCTATCAGGTATATTAATAACGTCTGTTCATAACCAGGTTTCTTTGGAGTAATGGTATATGTTTACCAGTATTATTATGTTCATTGAAGGTGATAAGGAACATCATTTTTATTTGTCATTATTCCTACATTTATGTTGAGATTCTAGACAATAAACATCCTGAAGGGGGAGTCAGCATTTTTTGCAAGCTCAGCTTAAAGTCACCCTATCTCCTTCCCTCCCTCTCTCTTTCCCTCCCTCCTCTGAGTGGGAGAGCAATGTTCTCCATTTAACCAACCCATTTATTTCATTTGAGGCTATTGGCAAAATGTTACAGAATATCGACTTGAGATTGGGTGCTTACATTTGCATAAGAGAACATCCTGGGACTCATGTCCATCCTCCTGGTCCTGGTACAGCTCTCGAGTTTCTGCTTTCATCTAATAAGAGTCAGGTGTGATGCTCAATTTCCTTGTTTCTTTTCAGGCAGTGCTTGGTTAGGGCTGGTGGGAGGAGGGCCACTTAATACTCCATTGAATTTCAGAAGATTTTCCAGGGTTTGTAAAATCACAATAAAATGGATGTTGGGATGAAGAGGTTTGGCCAACTGTACGAACTACTGTGAATTAGTCCTTTCTTTGGGTATAATTTTTGTAGCTTCAGGCATTAGACTTTGTCATTTGTTTGGTTGTCGCTAGTGAATGTTTGTTATTGCTTTGCTGTTGATATTTTGTTAATTTGAATAGATTTTTGGGTAAAGCAAATTTTGTGAAGTAGTTTTATCTCCCAAATTAAACTTGAATTTTTTATTTGTGGGCAACCAGAGGTTCTAGTTTTTAAGGTTATAAAAGGTTAACATTTTAAGGTTATAAAAGTTTAACATTTTCTTATAATGTTAAGTCCTTGACCTTGTAAGGATGAGCAAATATCCGATTTCTTCATCCTATATAGGGATAAACATTTTCCCTAGCTCCACTGAATAGTTCGATTTTGCATGCTTGTCCTAACATGCTACTTCAGTCATAAACTATAGTTCTATTCATTCATGGATCTTTTCCTGAAGTCCTTATTCTGTTCCACTGATGTATGCCATATTGTTTCAATAATTCCAGCTTTATAATTTTACCATTTGGTCTTTTCAAAATGTCTTGCTTATTCCATATAATTTGTATTTTCTTAATGCCTTTGAAATCATTTGCAAATTCTACAAATATCCTTAGATTTCAATTGCAAGGGCATCGATAAAATAGACTAATTTCAGCAGAACTGACATTTTGTCACTGCATTGTGCAATCTAGGAACATAGTATTTGTACTAATTTATTTAAGGCTTCTATAATGTTTCCATAAAACATTTTAATTTTTCTCCTTTTAAGAGTAGGTTCTGCCTAGTTTTTAAAAGATATCCTACAATTATGGAATTTTCTTTTTATTCTTAAGTTTTATAGCTTTTATCTATCCTAAATATTATTAATTCCTCATCTACTCATATGGTCATTTTGTTTTCTAATTCATTCTGATAATGTGGTGAATTCTAATTATAGATTTTCCAAAATTAAACCTTCCAGCCAAACATGGAATCAACACAGCTTGAACAAGTGTTTTATAATTCTTACACATTTTTAAAAGTGATACCAATAATATATTAGTATTGTTTAGGGTTTTATATCTATATAAGTGAAATTATAGGCCTGAATATATTGTGGTTTTTTAAATTATATTTTTATTTTTTAAATCAGGATTTTGTGCCTCCTACAATGAGTCACACTGTAGTCCTCATTTCTTATATATTGGAGAGTTTGAAATGATTTTTTTCCCCAAAAAACTTTGGAAGCACCTACCTTTAAAAACAATCTGAAGGAGAAAAGAGTTGGAAAAGTAGAGGTAGATAAAGTTCCATCCTTAAATTCAATGTGTTAGAACCAACCAGTTTATGTATTTTTATGGAAGATGAAATAAAGGGGTAAGAATTGTGTTCAAACTAAAATATAGTAAATATATTCCATTTCTGTCCATGCCAGGTCCTTTGGCTTTATCTGGATCAAATAATCATTTGTCCTGGTCCATGTACATTTAAATAGGTAAAATTTATGTACATGGAATAAATCATGCCACATCTCTTTCTCCTTGTTCCCTATCATCTTTGTCTTTCATTCATGTCCTTCATGCAATATTATTTTCCAGTCTCTAACGCATTCGAAATAGCACTGCCTACTTTGGAGTGACATTTCTCTTTGTTGAATCACTATTTTATAGCAGTTTTCTGGATAATTTTAGGGGGTACATTAGCAAATACATTTTAATAATTTTTATTTGCTTTAATATGTGCTAGAAAACTGTAAATACAACATTAAGCCAACATCAGAGATATTAGTTCTTAGGTCAAAGCAAATGTGAGAATGACACTTAGTGTTTTTCTCATATTGAGTAACTTCTAAATGCAGGTCTCACTTGGTATGCAACACAGCAAAAATCATAAACTGAAAAGAAAAACACATACATGTGCTGAAATTTCACATGCACTGTTCTAGAGAAAATAAAAGTTACTTATGTATGTTACAGTGCACATGTTGGGGACTTCTGCAAAATAGCTATCTTGTCTATCCTCAAAAAATCATCAACAATATTTAAAGCTCATAAAACCATAGTGAAATGATAATATGGTTTCAAAAATGAAATGAACAGTGGAATGGGAATGCCATTAGTATGCAGAGTTATAGTGAGAAAGTAAATCAAAGTCTATTCAATTAGTTAATCACGGTTTTCTCTGGAGGTTGAGACTAAGGTTGCAAGGGCAAGAAGTAGAGGGTATTCCTTTTATTATAATTCCTTCCAGTTTTTAAGCGAAAAACATTTCTAAAAAGGATATCAGGATTTCCACTCAAGATCAAACGTTTCTAATGATGCACTGTTGACAGAGTCATAAAGGGGTTGTATATATTTGATAGTTGTAGCTAGCATTTGGCACAAAAAAAAAATGGCTACTATATATCTTAGGTTATAACACTTTCTAAATTTGGTTCCAGCTTCAATGTTGGTGGTGAGTCTTGTTTCAAGTCACCTCATCTAAATTTTTTTTTAGTGTTTAATTAAGAGACAGAGACAGAGCATGAGTCGGGGAGGGGCAGACAGAGAGGGAGGCACAGAATCCAAAGCGGGCTCCGGGCTCTGAGCTGCCAGCACAGAGCCAGACATAGGGCTCAAAGCCACGAACTGTGAGATCATGACCTAAGTCGAAGTCAGACGCTTAAGTGACTAAGCCACTCAGGCGCCCCTTAAGTCACCTCATCTAAAAACTTGGATTTGTCTTACCCATAATGACTTTGGGTTCTAAAATGGGAACAGATGCTGTCTCCAGAATCTCAAGGACTCTTGTGATGTTTCTCCCACAGCATTCTTCCTTCATGGCCAGGATGAACCAACCAAATCAAACAGTGCTAACAGAATTCATCCTAATGGGAATTACAGACCGGCCTGAGCTGCAGGCTGCCGTCTTTGGACTCTTCCTCAGCATCTATGTGATCTCAGTGGTGGGCAACCTGGGCATGATCATCCTCACCAAGGTGGACTCCAGGCTACAAACACCCATGTACTTCTTCCTCAGACACCTGGCTGTCACTGATCTGGGTTATTCAACAACTGTAGGACCAAAAATGTTAGTCAATTTCATAGCTAATCAAAACACAATCCCCTATAACGGGTGTGCCACACAGCTGGCTTTCTTCATCTTGTTCATCATCAGCGAGCTTTTCATTCTGTCAGCAATGGCCTATGACCGCTATATGGCCATCTGTCATCCTCTGCTTTATATGGTTGTTATGTCACAAAAGGTGTGCTGGGTGCTGGTGGCTGTCCCCTATGTCTACAGTGCCTTTCTTTCTCTGATAATCACCATAAAGATTTTTATGTCATCCTTTTGTGACCATAATGTCATTAGACATTTTTATTGTGACAATCTTCCCTTATTAACTTTGTTGTGCTCAAGCACACGTGACATTGAGTTGATAATACTGATCTTTTCAGCATTTAATTTGGTGTCTTCTCTTCTGATAGTGCTTGTCTCCTACATCTTGATCCTGATGGCCATCCTCAGCATGAACTCTGCACAGGGCAGGCACAAGGCCTTCTCCACCTGTGGATCCCACCTGACAGTGGTCGTTGTATTATATGCAACTCTATTCTTCATGTACGTGCAACCCAAATCCAGTCATTCCTTTGATACTGATAAAATTGCCTCTGTATTTTATACTTTGATAATACCTATGCTGAATCCCATGATCTACAGTTTGAGGAACAAAGAGGTAAAAGGTGCCCTGCATCGGATATGGAAAAATCTGCACAAACTGCCTATGTAGAGTTCACTGTGAACTACGTATATAATAAATTAGTTTATAGACTATTGTTGATTATATGCCATAAGCCTTAGAAAGGACTAATGTAAAAAGTCACGGAAAACTAGAATTGTTTTTCCCATTTTCAATGTATAGATGTTTCAGTAATGATGATCCTTCTGATATCATTTTTGGTTTCAGTGGAGGTGACTGAAGTCCAGACTACTGTTCTCACATTCCTAAGTACTTATGTTACAATTGAAGACAACTTGTATTGTTTCTTGGGTTTGTTGTAATACATCTCCCCTTAGATATTATTATTTAAAAGGCTTTCTAATGTCTTTGCCTAAATGTTAAATAAATGCTAGTCCCCACCACAATGGCATATGGCATATAGAAGATGGCAACTATTGTTCCTGCTGGGGGAAATACACACAATAATGAATAATCAATTATATCTACCTTAATGACACTTGAACTCTATCCTCTTGTTGTGGGAAGCATCTCAGCTTTTATTAAGCGATATGTGTACCTGTATATGCTTGGGGAAAGCAGAAATAAAAGTGTATTTATTTTCAGGCGGCATAATTGTTTACATTAAATTTCAAAAACTGTTCATGCTGAAACATTAGAAATAATAACTGAATTTTGCAAGGTTAGTGCACATTAAGTCAGCATTTTAAAGATCAGATTTGTTTTTTGCTTTACAATAACAAAAAAAGGTAAAAGTAAAGTTTTAAACTATCAATTACACTAGAAATGAAAAGTCTATAATACTTAGGGAAAATTTAATGAGCAAGTTGCATCACATCTCTGCCACAAACTATAAAAAACATTACTGAATTATTAAAGAAGTCATAAATGTAGCATATACCATACCATTGCTGAGAAGAAATAAATGTTGCATGGTGGTTAGTTCTCCCTAAATTATTCTATATATTTAATGTAGTAACGATCAAAACTGCAGCAGCATTTTTTAATAGTCAAGTAGATTTTAAAGATTACATGGAAATCCAAATATCTAGAATATTATAGAAGAAAGAATACAGAGGCATTCCAATAACAGATACCAATTTCTTTAATTAAGCAATATTATTTTAATGTGTAAACATTAATAAACTAGATAGTTTTAAATTATTATAGAAACTATTTTTTAATCTTCCTTTCTTCATTCTTTCATTCTTTTCCCTTCTTTATTTTAGAATTATGGAAGCTGATTATAAACTTAATTAAGAGAGGCAAAATGCCAAAAATACAAAGATAGTTTGAAGAAAGATTAAAGTTACAGGAGTTATACTACCAGATTTCATGACCTATTATAAAGCTATAGTAATTAAATTTCTTTTTTCCTAATTGGTATAGCCGCTGTGGAAATAGTGGCTCTAAAAACTTAAGAGGTCCTCTAAAATTTAGAAATGAAAATGCCACATGATCCAAGAATGTCATTACTGGGTATTTACCCTAAGAATATAAAAGAATACAAAAACACTAATTCAGAAGGTTATATGCACGTCTATAGTCACTGCAGTAGTATTTACAGTAACCAAAATATGGAATCAGCCCAAGTAGCCACTGTTAGATGATAGAATAAAGAAGATGTGGAATTTATACACAATGGAATATTACTCAGCCTTAAAATGGATGAGATCTTGAGGCACCTGGGTGGCTCAGTTGGTTAAGCATCCGACTTTGGCTCAGGTCATGATCTCACGGTTCATGGGTTCAAGCCCCACGTTGTGCTCGATGGCACAAAGCCTGCTTGGGATTCTGGTTCGTCTTCTCTCTGCCCCTCCCCCACTTGTGCTCTGTCTCTCTCTATCAAAAATAAATAAATGTAAAAAAAAAAAAAGGATGAGATCTTGCCATTTGTGCCAACATGGGTAGACACAGGAAGTATTATGGTAAGCGAAACAAGCCAGACCGAGAAATACAAATACCATATGATTCACTAATATACGGAATCTAAAAACAAACAATCAAATCAACAAACAAGCAAAGTTAGATGTAGACCTATCAATACGGAGAACAAATTTATGGTTGCCAGAGAGGAGGGGGATGGGGGATAGGCAAAAAGGCCGGGGTGGGGCGGGGGAGAGGAAGATACAGGCTTCCAATTATGGAATGAGTTAAGTTACAGGAATAAAAGGTACAGCATAGAAAATATAGTCAATGGTATTGACAGGTGGTAGCTACACTTGTGGCTAGCATAACATAATGGATAAACACATTGATTCACTGTGTTTTACATCTGAGACTAACGTACATTGTTTGTCAATTACACTGCAATAAAAAAAAAAAAAAGGAAAGAGAACATTGTCTAGAAAACGGACCAAATGATTGATGGAATACAATAGTGACTTCAGAAATAGATCTACAAATACACTGTTACCTAACTTATGATGGATGCATCACTATTTTCTCAAAGAGGAAGAACGATCTTTTCCATAAATACTCTTAGGCAATTTGTATATTTATTTGGAGAGAAAAAAAGGATCTGGGCGCGTACCCATTCCCTATACAGACTCAATTCTACTTGATTAAAGATATCAATGTGAAATACAAACATCTAAAAGGAAAGAATAGTGAAACATCTTGGAGATATTGAAATATATAAAGCATTTTAAACAGACCTCATAAAACAATGGTTATCTAAGATTAAAATGATTCATTGCACTGATTTAAGAAATTATGTTCATCACAATTAATAGTATGAGAAGGAAACTCTAACAGTGGGAAAAGATGCTTTTTAAAAAAAATTTTTTTTAGAAGGTGTGGAGGGGCAGAGAGAGAGAGAAGAGAAAATCCCTATCTGTCAGCACAGAGCCCAACACGAGGCTCAAACTCACAAACCATGAGGTCATGACCTGAGCCAATATCAAGAGTCAGACTCTTAACCAACTAAACCATCCAGATGCCCAAGGGAGTATTTTTTTTAACGTTTATTCACTTTTGAGAAATAGAGAGAGACAGAGAATGAGTGGGGGAGGGGCAGAGAGAGAGGGAGACACAAAATCCAAAGCAGTCTCCAGGCTCTGAACTGTCAGAGCCCCACCTGGGGCTTGAACCCATGGAGGGCGGGATCATGACCTGAGCTGAAGTCATATGCTCAACCAACTGAGCCACCCAGGCACCCCTAGATGCCTGAGGGAGAGGATACTTTTATCAGACCTACATAATCAGACAAATCGTGGACAAAGGATTTGTAAGCATAATATAAAGGTAACTGTTCCAAATCCATAAAGAGTAGACAAGAAATACAATATGAAGATGACAAAAGGTATTGGTGTGGACATCAAAGATGTGGGAGTAGCTGTTTTTAATTACCATTTTCAAGAAATTCTTCTCCATATCAGGGCAAAATGTTTTTATAAACTATAAATTATTATCCTTAAAAAATACATGACAGGGGTGCCTGGGTGGCTCAGTCCGTTGAGCGTCGGACTTCGGCTCAGGTCACGATCTCCCAGGGCGTGAGTTCGAGCCCCGCTTCAGGCTCTGTGCTGATAGCTCAGAGCCTGGAGCCTGCTTCAGATTCTGTGTCTTCCTCTCTCTCTCTCTTTCTCTCTCTCTCTCTCTTTCTCTCTCTCTCTCTCTCTCTGTCTCTCTGCCCCTCCCCCACACATGCTCTGTCTCTGTCTTAAAAATAAATAAAACGTTTTAAAAATTAAAAAAAATAAAGGTAACAAAAATAGATAAAAATAATTCACAGTGTTAGCAGGCAGAAAAAGAATTATTCATGTGTGTGTGCACATGTGAGTGTGTGTGTTTAAGGGGACAGTTCATCGCAGACAGCAGACTGAAGGATTCTCCTGGGGTCCTGGTAATGTTCCAATTTTACTATCATCATAGCTGTTTGATCTGGATTCTGATTACACAGCTGTCTTGAATTTGCAAAAATGTATGATGCATGCATTTGTTAATAAGTATATTATGTTTAAATAAGTTAAAACACCACAAAAAAGGGGAAAACAAGTACTTGTAAATTTTTACTTTTACTTGTAAATTTTTTTAATGATGTAGTAAGCATCATTCAATCATCTTCATTCTGCCCCCAGAGATAAACTCATAAAAAGCCATTGTAGTAGAAGAAGATCATTAAAGGTTGCAAGAACAATGAAAACATCTTTCCTACAAATACAACGATTTGATTCCAGATCGCTGGGTTACAGTAGAAAGACTTTACCAGGAGACATTGTGGAAAGGTATCTAACATAACTTTATTTGCAGGGGGAGTATAAAGATGTCCTGTAGAATTAGGAGATATACCACGCCTTTGTTTGATATTTTCAAACGCTTGAGGCATAATTAGCTTGTATTCTTTCTCCTCAGGGAGAGACTCAAAGGAATAAAGTCATCCATAAATCCTTACTGGGTTGTGCCATGAACAAATGGGAGCCCAGAGATTTTCCACCTCGCAGGTGAGCACACTGTAGCTGTCTCTGTGACTAACTCTGAGTCTAGTGACTCTTCAGGACCCCACCTCCCATTTACATTATTGTCCCCAAGCCCCCAGCCGCTTCCATGATTTAACTATCTCTTTAACAGTTCTCTTTTGTTAACTGAAGTTTCTGGGCAAATACAAGGTTGTAAACATCTTTATTATAATTTTTGGTGAAAGCTAGACATTTGCTAAGATGTAGCAAGGTTGTAATCATTGAATAGTGGGGGAAAAAAAAGCAATCTCTGAAAAGGGAATTGGTTAAGAAATTCACACCCAAGACCTTAAGATTTTCCTGTTTAGTTTCTTTCACTTGGACCCTTAGTAAAATGTCAAATATGATACTATTATGCGTAGTTAATTGGATATTTTCAGAATTTCTAACTCAAATCACACATTTCCATAGTGGTTTCCAATCCCTCTAAAGTAAAAGGATTGCCTCAATGTGTTTGTAACACTTGCAATTTCTCTGTTTCAAATACATCATGTGTTTCCCAAATTTATCAATGTCCTTTTCAAACCATCCCTTTTAGTTGGAAGTGAGGTGAAAGCAAACTATTAAAGCATTGATATCAGTACGTAATGCCTCCATCACCCCGTAACATCTGATTAATAACAGGATTGCCCCTCTTCCTTACCTGTAAACTTTGGAATAGTCTCTGAAATGCCATCAGATTATCCCTTAAATAACGAAAAGCACATCTCATGTAGATTGGAATTAAGATTAAAATATGTGCACATACAAATTTCAATAAAGAAGAATTCTTGCAAAATTTTAAAGCAGTAATATGTATTTTGATTACAATTACAGTGTATTTTCCACTTATTTAATAGTTTATTTTCTAAAACTCTATTCCCCCTTGAAAATTACTTTGATGTGTAAGTATATATATTTAAATCTATATTTTGTTGACCTTCCATGTTGAATATACTCATTGTCACCTAATTTAGTGTAAAAAGATGTATTTGGCAATAGGAGGGGGCAGGGCTGGGGAATAATTTAATTCTCTCACCTCTATCCTTAGGGTAGTTTTATAGTGAAGGTCCAACGCTAATCTCATTGTGTTTTTTTACATGTTTGAAGAAAAGTTGGGAGGGAAAAAAACAGATCTAAAAGGTAAGAACCAGGTTACCTTCAATAATCATACAAAGTAATGTAAATAGAACCATGTAAAATAAAGTTTAGTGTTTTACATAGAACTCTAAAGATAATTAGAAACATGTCATATCTTTTCTCATATATAAGGGGACTTGTATTTAGTAGCATGGATTTAAAAGAGAGCACACACTCTGATATTCTCATTTATTCCGTGAGATTTATGATGCTTTTAATATCCACCCGAAATATGTCCCTAACTGTATTGTCTCCTGAGAATGAATTTAGTGTTCCTGACCGCTAATCTGCTTTCTCTCTCTATGGATTCATCTCTTCTGGATATTTCATATAATGGAATTATATAATATAATATGCACAGATGTTTCCTTTTATACTTGGCTTCTTTTGCTTAGCATGTTTTAAAGGCTCATCCATGTTGTTGCATATAACAATACTTCTTTCCTTGTATGGCTTCCTAATTTCTTATTGTGTGGAGACCACAGAGATGCTATCCATGCATTGGTTGATGGACATTTGGGTTGTCCCCAAGTTTTGACTATCATGAACTGGTGTAACTCTTACGAATGCTGTCATGAACATTTACCTGCAAAGTTTTTGTATGAACTCTTGTGGTTGTCAGTACTTTGGGGGTACACATCTGGAAAGGAATTACTGGATCAGAATGGTAATTCTTAGCTTGATGTATGGAGTCACCGTCAAACTCCATCCATAGTGACTGTACTGTTTTACCTTCCCCTTAATACACAAGGATTCTTGGGGCGCCTGGGTGGCGCAGTTGGTTAAGCGTCCGACTTCAGCCAGGTCACGATCTCGCGGTCCGGGAGTTCGAGCCCCGCGTCAGGCTCTGGGCTGATGGCTCGGAGCCTGGAGTCTGTTTCTGATTCTGTGTCTCCCTCTCTCTCTGCCCCTCCCCCGTTCATGCTCTGTCTCTCTCTGTCCCAAAAAAAAACAAAAACAAAAAACGTTGGAAAAAAAAATACACAAGGATTCTTATCTCTACACCCTTGTCAACCTTTGTGATTTTTTTTCTTTTCTTATCTTTTCTTTTTTAAGCCACCTTAGGACAAGCGAAGTGGTATCTCCTTGTGGTGTGGATTTGCATTGCCCTCATGGCTAATGATGTTGAATATTTTTTCATATGCCGATGTCCATTCGCATATCTTCTGTAAGAATGTCCTTCAACTTTTTTGCCTGTTTTTTTTGTTTAATTTGGGTAATTTTTCATTTAGATATTGGACTGTAAGAGTCCTTTGTATATTTTATATACTAGACACTTACCAGATAGAAGATTGACAATTTTTTTCATTATATGAGTTAATTTTTCATTCCGTAATAATGTCCATTAATGCATACAACTTGTCTGTTTTTTACATTTTGATAAATCCAATTTAGGAGATTTTAACTTTGTTGTTTGTTATTTTGCTGTCGTATCTAAGAAAGCTATAAAGAGCTCAGTTAAGCTGAGAGAGGGAGAGAAAGAGAGAGGAAGGGAGAGAAAGAGAGAAATGAGCTGCCAGGTGCTGGAACAATTACGGCCACAGGCCATAATGAAAGATTTAGGCCTTTAATCATTATTAAAATGGTCCTCTCAGTCATGTCATGAAAGTTAATGATTATTTTTGTATTTATTCCCAGTGTAGGTTTCCCGAATGGCCTGCACAGACAAACACAATCTAACACGGTTGAAAGAATTCATTCTAACGGGAATCACAGGACTCCCTGAGCTGCAGTCTCCATTATTTGGACTACTCCTCACTGTTTATCTGGTCTCAGTCGTGGGTAATCTGGGTTTGATCATCCTCACCAAGATAGACTCTAGGCTACAAACACCCATGTACTTCTTCCTCAGACACCTGGCTTTCACTGATCTTGGTTATTCAACAGCTGTGGGACCCAAAATGCTAGTAAATTATGCTGTAGATCAACATACAATCTCCTTTAATGGGTGTGCCACCCAACTCACTTTTTTCAATATTTTTGTCATTAATGAAATTTTCATTCTGTCGGCAATGGCCTATGACCGCTATGTGGCCATCTGTAACCCTCTGCTCTACACAGCTGTTATGTCACAAAGATTATGTCAGGTGCTAGTGGTAATGCCTTATCTCTATAGTGTCTCTTTGTCTTTGTTGACCATCATGAAAATTTTCCTTTCATCATTTAGTGATTATAATGTCATCAGGCATTTCTACTGTGACAGTCTACCATTGATAGCTTTGCTCTGTTCAGGCACCGATGAAATTAGATTGATAATTCTGATCTTTTCTGCTTTTAATTTGGTGTCATCTCTTCTCACAGTCCTTGTGTCCTACATTCTAATCTCTGTTGCCATCTTCAGGATGAACTCTGCAGAAGGCAGGCACAAGGCTTTCTCCACCTGTGGATCCCATCTGGCAGTGATTGCCTTATTCTATGGCACTCTATTCTTTATGTATGTGCAGCCGAAATCTACTCATTCCTTTGATACTGATAATATGGCCGCCTTATTTTACACGTTGGTTATACCCATGTTGAATCCAATGATCTACAGCTTGAGGAACAAAGAGGTGAAAAATGCCCTACGAAGAACTTGGAGAAAGTGTGCAAACATAGACATACCTCAGAGATATTGCAGGTTTGGTTCCAGTCCACCACAATGAAGCAAATTTCACAGTAAACCAAATTAAATGAATTTTTGGTTGTCCAATACATATAAAAGTTATGTTGACCCTGTATTATAGTCTGTTAAGTGTTTTTTAGCATTAAAGGTAATCATACAATGCGTATACTTTTAAAAAAACACTGTATTGCTTGAAAATGCTGTCATCTGAGCCTTCAAAGTCATAATATTTTGCCTAGAGGGTCTTGCCTCCATCTTGATGGCTGCTTACTGGTCAGGGTGGTGGTTGCCAAAGGTTAGGGTGACTGTAGTATTTTCTGTTTTTTTTTTAATTAAAAAATTTTTAAATGTTTCTTTATTTTTAAGAGAGAAACAGAGACAGAGCATGAGCGGGGGAGGAACAGAGAGAGAGAGAGAGGAGACACAGAATCCAAAACAGGCACAGAGCCTGATGCAGGGCTCAAACTCTGAATGGCGATATCATGACCTGAGCTGAGTCAGACACCCAACCAGCTGAGCCACCAGGCACCCCAACTGTGGTAATTTCCTAAAATAAGACAACAGTGAAGTGTGTTGCATTGATTGACTCTTCCTTTCATGAATAACTTCCCTGTAGCATGTGGTGCTGTTTGATAGCATTTAACCACAGTAGAACTTCTTTTCAAAATGGAGTCAATCTTCTCAAACCCTGCTACTGCTCTATCGACCATGTGTATGTCATATTCTAAATCCATATTCTAAATCCACTGTTGCCAGTTCAACAACCTTACAGCATCTTCACCAGGAGTAGATTCCACTTGAAGAAATCACTTTCTTGGTTCATGCATAAGAAGCAATTCTTCATCCATTAAAGTTTTGTCATGAGATTTCAGCCATTCATTCACATCTTCAGGCTCCACTTCTGATTCTAGTTCTCTCACTATGTCTACCACATCTGCAATGAGTTCATCCACTGATGAAACAACTAACATTGTTTCAGCCTTGGACTATTGCTTGCATGGGTAGATTTCTGTGAAATTATGATTTGTGACTATATGTATGCTGAGGAAAGCATAAATAAAAGTATTATTGTTTATAAGATTCATAATTGTATATATTAAAAATTCAAAAATATCTTCAAGCTGATACACTGAAAATAATGACTAAATTTTGCAAGGTTAGTACATATAAAGTTTCCAAATGAAAGATCAATTATTTTGCTACCCATTAGTAATAAACAGGTAAAAATAAAATTTTATTTTTTTGCCTTTTTTTTATTTATTTTTTTCAATATATGAAGTTTATTGTCAAATTGGTTTCCATACAACACCCAGTGCTCATCCCAAAATATGCCCTCCTCAATACCCATCACCCACCCTCCCCACCCTCTCACCCCCCATCAACCCTCAGTTTGTTCTCAGTTTTTAAGAGTCTCTTATGCTTTGGCTCTCTCCCACTCTAACCTCCTTTTTTTTTCCTTCCCTTTCCCCATGGGTTTCTGTTAAATTTCTCAGGATCCACCTAAGAGTGAAAACATATGGTATCTGCCTTTCTCTGTATGGCTTATTTCACTAGCATAACACTCTCCAGTTCCATCCATGTTGCTACAAAGGGCCATATTTCATTCTTTCTCATTGCCATGTAGTACTCCATTGTGTATATAAACCACAATTTCTTTATCCACTCATCAGTTGATGGACACTTAGGCTCTTTCCATAATTTGGCTATTGTTGAGAGTGCTGCTTAAAAATAAAATTTTAAACTATCAATTACACCTGAAAAAATTTGTCTCATAGTTAGGAGAAAATCTAATAAACAATTTACATGATTTTGTGGTTAGAAATTACAAAAGCCTTGCTCAGTTATTAAAGAAAACATAGATGTAGGAGTACATCATGTCCATTGTTTAGAAGAAGTAAATGCTGTGATGAGGTCAGTTCTCCTTAAGATATCCTATAGATTTAACACGGTAACAGTACAATCCCAATAGTACTTTTAAATATTTCAGTTGATATCAAAATTTATATGGCAAGCCAAGAGATTTAAAATAGCCAGGCAATGTCCCACAAGATGAATCTAATGACAGGTACAACTTCCTTTAATAAAGCTAGATTATTTTTTAAATGTTTATTTACTTATTTTGAGAGAAAGAGATCACATGTGTGAATGGGAGAGAGGCAGAGAGAGAGGGAGAAAGAATCCCAAGCAGGCTCCCGGCTGTCAGTGCAGAGATGGACACAGGGCTTCTTCTCACCAGCAGAACCATGAGATTATGACCTGAGCTGAAATAAGGAGTCAGCTGTTTAACAGACTGAGCCACCCAGTCTGAGGCACCCAGTCTGAGGCACCCAGGTGCCCCAAAACCACATTTCTTGAACAAAAGGAAAATATCTTCACGACTCGGAATAAGCGAAGAAGGCCAGGGAGGTGAAGAATGAATGGATATAATATGAAATGAAAGACACCAGGCTCTCCCGAAATCACACTGGCTTATGAAAATATAAATGAGATTGAGCTGTACTCACTTGGCACTTTATACAAGTGACCCATTTTGGTTTAGAATGTTTGATACAGTTGAGGAGTACTGCATGTAGGCAAGAATGCAAGGCTGATTTCACACACGAAAACCCATTACATAAATCACATAATTCAACATCCTTAATAGGTTTATGATGAAATTCAATGCTGATTTGTAATAAACTGCCTCTCTGAGCAGGATAGTAGAAACTGGTGTTATAAATAATATCTAAAGAAATCCTGCATGTGGGGGAATAAATCGATTGAACACAGAGGTATTGAAGGTAGTGAAAATACTTGTATGATATCATAATCATGGGTACATATTATTACATTTTAAAAACCTACAGAAAACTTGTAATATAATACTGAAACATTAAAGATTTTCCTCTGAACACTCCTAAGACAAGGAGATCCAGACTCACCGTTTATATTCAGTATATATTGGGCATTGTAGCTGGTTCACCACGTTAGGAAATAAAAAATATAAAGATAGATGGGAAAGCACACACTACCATTAAAAAAATTTTTTTTGATGTCTTAACTACATAGAAAAAACTATAAATAATTTATTAAAAATAATACGTGTATTTATAAAATTTGCCGGATATGAAACAAATTACAAAAAATCAACTTTATTTCTATATCCCACCCATAATAATTAGAAAAAATTGAAAAAGAGATAATGTTTATGTATTTATTTATTTCGTATGACTTCCTTTATGTGAGGAAGCTAGAATTGTAAAATTCATAGAAGCAGAAACAGTAGTTGCAACATGATGGAAGAAAAGAGAATGGGTATAGATGTTTCGTGGGTATAGAGTTTCAGTTTGGAATGATGAGAATGTTCTGGAGGTAGATAACCATGATGTTTGCAAAACCGTAGGTATGTATCTAATGACACAAATATATACTTACCAATTAAAAGCTAAAATCATTAAAATGGTACATTTTATGCTATATGTCTTTTATGACAATAAGAAGAAAGTTCAACAAAATGCTTCAATTGAGGGTTTTACTCTTTTCAAGTTCTATGAATTGGGAAACGCAGTTACTTCCCAAGTCCCTTCCCTTCAAGACCAGCGTACTTTCGGTAAGCTCAGAAATTTTATAAGTGCTAAGCTCCATTGGAAATACACATGTAAGTGATTTTTAAAAAGAATTCGTGCGGCGTGAGAAAAATATCTGTTATTGTTTTACGTATGGCTCAGATTAGAAGGCAAACTCTCCGTAGGAATGAATAAAGGTTTTAAAGGCTGCCCCTTGTACATCATTGCAGACAGCAACAAATAACTATTGTGCAGATGCACAGACATGATACAAAGTAAAAGAGAAGCATGCTTTTGGATATTCCTGGATTTTTTTTCAGCAGAAAAAATGAATAGAATTATTTAGAACTACTTACAGTTGATATAAAGACCTTCTACTTGGAAGCCTGATCTTGGAACAAATGCCAAATGAGAAAAATTGCTTGGCAGAGCGACAGTCACTCTTATACAAAATATGTTCTGAGTACAAAGAAATATGTCATTGTTCTGTGATTTTGCCGAATGTCTATGCGATAATTTTCACAAAGACAATATATTTGAATTATGCAGTCCTAGAAAGTAGTGGCCGAGTGTAGACTGAAACACGTTGTCACAAAAGATGTTGAAGATGGTTGAGAAGTTTCGCATTATGGAAATATATGAAAAGTATAAGTTTGGATAAGTAATTTAATGTTAAGAATAGTTCAATTCGCAATGAGGTGAAATAAGAGTGAATGTTTGACTTCCTTCTTGCTGATTTGGATGATTTTCTTTCTTTTTGCTATCTGATTGCTGAGGTTAGGACTTCCACCACTATGTTGAATAACAGTGGTGAGACTGGAAATCCCTTCCTGTTCCTGACCTTAAGGGGAAGGCTCTCAGTTTTTCCCCATTGAGGATGATTTTAGCTGTGGGGTCTTTCATATATGGCCTTTATGATCTTGAGGTATGTTCCTTCTATCCTTTACTTTCTTGAGGATTTTCATCAAGAACGAGTGCTGTATTTTGTCACATGCTTTTTCTGCATCTATTGAGAGAATCATGTGGTTCTTATCTTTTCTTTTACTAATATAATGTATCACATTGATTAATTTGCAGATATTGGACCAGGCTTGCATCACAGGAAGAAATCCCACTTGATCTTTGTGAATAATTCTTTTAATGTATTGTTGGATCTGGTTTGCTAGTATCTTATTGAGAAATTTTGCATCCATGTTCATCGGGGAAGTTGGTTTGTAGTTCTCCTTTTCAGTTGGATATTTGTCTGCTTTAGGGATCAAGGTAATGTTGGCCTCATGAAATGAGTTTGGAAGTTTTCCTTCCATTTCTATTTTTTGGAACAGCTTCAAAAGAATAGCTGTTAACTGTTCTCTAAATGTTTGGTAGAATTCCCCTGGAAAGCAGTTCATCCCTGGACTCTTGATTTTTGATTACTGATTCAATTTCTTTACTGGTTATGGATCTGTTAAAATTTTCTTTTTTAAAAAATTTTTTAATGTTTATTTATTTTTGAGAGAGACAGAGACAGAGCATGAGTCGGGGAGGGGCAGAGAGAGGGAGACACAGAATCCAAAGCAGGTTCCAGGCTCTGGAGCTGTCAGCACAGAGCCCGGCATGGGCCGTGGGATCCCACGGACAGTGGGATCATAAACCCACGGACGTGGGATCATGACCTGAGCTGAAGCCGGATGCTTAACCAACTGAACCACCCAGGCCCCCCTGTTTAGATTTTCTATTTCTTTCTGTTTCAGTTTTGGTAGTGTATATGTTTCTGTGAATATGTCCATTTCTTCCCGATTGCCCAATTTGTTGGCATAGAATTGCTCATAATATTCTCTTATTATTGTTTGCATTTCTGTGGCATTGGTTGTGATCTCCTTTCATTCGTGATTTGATTTATTTGGATCCTTTGCTTTTCCTTTTTGATCAGTCTGGACAGGGGTTTTATCAATTCTGTTAATTCTTTCAAAGAACCAGCTTCTGCTTTCATTGATTGATCCTACTGTTTTTTGTGTTTTGTTTTATTCAAACATTAACTCCTACTCTAAACTTTATTAATTTCCTTGCTTCTGCTACTTTTGGGCTTTATTTGCTGTTCTTTTTTCCAGCTCTTTCAGGTGTAAGTTTAGGTTATGTATTTGAGAACTTTCTTCCTTCTTTATGAAGGCTGTTTTGCTATACACTTCCTTCTTATGACCACCTTTGCTGCATCACAGAGGTTTTGGAATGCCGTGTTTTCATTTTCATTGGCTTCCATGTACTTTTCAATCTCTTCTTTAATTTCTTGGTTAATCCATTCATTCTTTAGTAAGATGTGCTTTAATCCAAGTATTCATGGTCTTTCCAATTTTTTTCTTGTGGTTGATTTTGAGTTTCATAGTGTTGTGGTCTGAATACGCAAGGTATGATCTTGATCTTTTTGTGCTTGTTGGGAGCTGAATTTTTGACCCAGTATTTTATGTATTCTGCAAATGTCCATGTGCATTTGAGAAGAATGTGTATTCTGCTGCTTTAGACTGAAATGTTCTGAATATATCTGTTAAGTCCATCTGAACCAGTGTGTCATTCAAAGCCATTGCTTCCTTATTGATTTCTGCTTAGATAATCTCTCCATTGCTGTGAGTGGGTGGTTGAAATCCCCAACTATTATGGTATTATTATCAATGAGTTTCTTTATGTTTGTGATTAATTGACTTATATATTTGGATTCTACCACATTAGGGACATAAATCTTTACAATTGTTAGATATTCTTTGTGGACAGACCTTAATTATGATATAATGTCCTTCTTCACCTCCTGTTACAGTCTTTATTTTAAATCTAATTTGTCTAACATAAGTAAGGTTAGGCCAGCTTTCTTTTGGTGACCATTAGTATGATAGATGGTTCTCCATCCCCCTACTTTCAATCTGGGGGTGTGTTTAAGTCTAAAATGAGTCTCTTGTGATCAGTATATAGATGGGTCTTGTTTTCTTATCCATTCTGTTACCCTATGTCTTTTGATTGGAACATTTAGTACATTTACATTTAGAGTGAGTACTGAAAGATATAAATTTAGTGCTATTGTGCTGCCTGTAGAATTGGGTTTTTTGGTGAAGTTCTCTGGTTCTTTCCAGTCTTGGTTGCTTTTGGTCTTTTTTGTTTTGTTTTGTTTTTTCTCCACTCAGAGAATCCCCCTTAAAGTTTCTTGCAGAGCTGGTCTAGTGGTCATGAACTCCTTTAATTTTGGTTTGTCTGGGAAACTCTTTATCTCTCCTTTGGAATGACAGACTTGCTAGATAAGGAATTCTTGGCTGCATGTTTTTCCAATTCAGCATGTTGAATATATCCTGCCACGCCTTTCCCACCTGGCAAGTTTCTGTGGATAGGTCTGCTGGGAGCCTAATATGTCTTCCCTGTTTGGTTAAGGACTTTTTTTTTTTCCCTTGATGCTTTTAACATCCTTTCCTGGTCTTTGTATTTTGTGATATGCCTTGGTGATGGTTGGTTTTTGTTAAATCTAATGGGAATTCTCTGGGCTTCTTGGATTTTGATGTCTGTGTCCTTCCCCATATTAGGAAAGCTATCCACTATGATTTGCTCACAAAAACCTTCTGCCTCTTTTGTTCTTTCTTCATCTTCTGGGGCTCCCATATTGGGATTTTATTCCTTTGTAAGTCACAGAGTTCTTCTCTAAGTCTGATATTGTGATCTTTTGCCTTTGTTTCCCTTTTTTTTCTGCTTCATTGTTTTCCATATTTTTATCTTCTATATTGCTGATTGACTGCTCTATTTGGCCCATCCTTGCCATCATGGCATCCCTTTGAGACTGCATCTTGGTAATAGCATTTTTAATTTCTGCCTGACTAGGTTTGTTTCTTTTATCTCCATAGAAAGGGATTCTTTGGTGTCTTATACACTTTTTTAAGTCCCAGTTAGTATTCTTATTACTGTGGCTTTAAATTCTAGTTCAGGCATCTTACTTATATCTGTGTTGATTAAGTCCCTGGCTGTCATTTCTTCCTGTTCTTCCCTTTGTGGTGAATTCCTTCATTTTGTTATTCTGGAGGAAGAAAAAAACTGCCAAATTCTGTGGCTAAAGTTATACAGATTGTTGTGTTAATCCTCAGATCAACTTCCTAAGTTTTCTAAATGGATTGGTGATGATCTAGCTGTATTTCAGAGATGAGAAAAGCTCAGGGTTTCCATGCTGCTGTGCCATCTAACTCCATCAAGAGATATATTTTATAAAACCACTAACCTCCCCCATTTTATGAATAAATCTAATAAAAATTATCTAAAATTGCAGTAATATGTATAAAAATTTAACAAGGCATTTAATCAATGAAAATGAATACCAAATATGTCCATGGAATGGATTTACTACTGCTATAACGAGTCCAGTGTCTTTGGATTGATCTATAATTTCAGTATAATTCCAAGATAAATTTTTTCTTCTTCCTTCTTTCACTTCCTGCTTCCTTCCTTCCTTCTATAGAATTCTGCGTCAATACCATTTTTTAAACCATTCATTCTTTTACTTCACCCTTCCATCCTCATTCTATTCTGATATTTTTTAATTAGTAGTTTATTAGGGACAATTGTATCTATTTTGATTTCATTATATTTATGCTTGTGTGCTTTATGCTATTCTCATAGTATGTAGGAGTTCTTTGTAGCCTTACTATGAAGAAAAAATTAAAATAACATCTCAGAATCTATAAACCTATATCTCTATATACATCTATGTATTTATAAAGTTGTCTGTGTGCTTTCGCTTTGCCATTATTCTGTTTCTTCTTTAAAATAGACATAAAGTACGTAAAGTAGACATAAAATACATAAAGTATACATATTTCTTCTTTAAAGTAGAGGTTTCTTTTATCTAAAGGGAATATTTATAAAATTTTCTTATGTAAAATCAATTCCAGTGACCCCACTTTCTCCCAATTTTCTCAATCTCTTCATATTTTCCTAGATTCCTAAAATACAATATATGCCTAACCTGTTACAAACCACTTGGCATATGTCAGTTATAATAAAAATGCAGCTGGGGTGGAAGAAATATTTTGGTTTCTGGTAAATACTTATTACATATTTTACAAAAGGTAGAAATAGGTTATCTTATCCTCTGCGCTGTGAGCACGAGCCTGAAGCAGGGTTTAAGCCAATGAACCATGAGATGATGACCTGAGCTGAAATAAAGGTCAGACACTAAACCAACTGAGCTACCCAGGACCCCCAATTTTCTGTTTTTAATTTGATTTTATTCCTTTTGATAGTTTTTGGATCTTACTTGTTGATCATGCTAGCCACAGTCAGGATGAGGGTAGGCACAAGGCTTTTTTTTTTTTTTTTTTTCCAAACACAGGTCCAAACTGAGAATGGACCCAGTGTTCTACGGGAGTCTGATATTTATGTATGTTCAACCTGAGTCTAGTCACTCCGTTGACACTGATAAAGTGGTGTACAAATTTTACACCACTGTTATCCCCCTGCTGAATCCCTCGATCCATAGCTTGAGGAAAAAGATGTAAAATATACAGGACAAAGGATGTGGAAAAAACTATGCATACCTTTCCTTAATTTATTGTACTATGGGGTTCCTATGAATTAGATTATCAACATTAAACATCATTATGTATTCTCTCAGAAGGAAAAACAAGGATAAATGAGTCAAGTTATATTTAGAGATTGACTTCTATGAACCAGCATACTTCTAAGTGAACTTGCAGAAAGAGACATTCAGTGTATAATACAAATTAATTGAAATACCTGCAAAATTCTAGTGTTTTGTTAATAAGTACATAAATATATAGTTAACCAGTAACAATTAATGGCAAAATTAAGATAAAATTTACCTGTGGCAAAGCAGATAACATGATATGATCAGGGCCAGGATTAATAGAAAAATGAAAATAAAAGGAGATTCAATTTTATAAGAAAAGTCATTTATGTGGTAAAAGTAAATAAAAAATTGACTAATGTGACTATGTAAAGTCAATTGTATTCCTATTTAATATTCATTATGAAACAAAAATATGTTTTAATTTAGAAAACACATAGTTACCTTGTTAATATTTTCAGAGCACTTAAAATTAGTAGAATCCCCAGAGTTAATTAATTTTGTGAAAGTTAGGCAATTTGCAAATATATATTAATGTGACTGAACCAAAATTAAAATGTTATAAAACAAAAGATGTCATAAAGAAATTGAAGTTATTATTTTATTGCATATAAAAGGCAAAATTTATTATCAATAATACATATAAATTAAATTACACATGTATGTACTGATCCCAGGATGAAGTAAACATAACCAATCCACTTATATAAATTTTAAAGCCACATACCTGTGATAATATTATAATTTATGTATCTAAAAATATAATAAGTTCCAGAGATTTGTTTTAAAACATTGTGCCCATGATCACCAGGACTGTGGTGTGTACTTAAATATTGGTCAAGAGTGTAGATCTTATATTAAGTTTTAAGATTTTGATCACAATAAAAAGTAAATTAAAAAATTTGGAAAGAGAGAAAGAGGTCGTATAGAGTTAAGAGCTGTTGCCTCCACATGGGGTGGAGAGAATGGAAAGGGAGACAATGGATTAGTACATATTCAAGGTATATGTAATTAAAGTATTACTTTAAAATAATGAATTATAGGGACGCCTGGTTGGCTCAGTCAGCTAAGCATCTGACTCTCTATTTTGGCTCAGGTCATGATCTCATGTTTGGTAGGTTTGAGCCCCTACGTGGGCTCTACACTGACAGCACAGAGCCTGCTTGATATTCTCTCTTTTTTTCTCTCTCTCTCTCTGCTCCTCCCCTGCCCATGTTCTCATTCTCAAAATAAATAAATAAAATAAAATAAATTAAATTAAAATAAAATAAAATAATGAATCATATAAGAAAAATACTATCATTTAAAGTGAAGAATGGAACTATGGTGTCTATAATATAATTTCTTGTACATATATAAGTTTGTGTATGTATATGTATGTAGATGTGTGTATTTATGTTTCTTACAAGTACCTTGAAAGGAAATTTTATGATTCAGAATGGTCCTGTCTTAGAATTTTATCTGCTTGACCAAAGTATGTTTATATATTGTACTCACAACTTAGGAAATGGACAATACCTCTTGTGTAATAAATACTAAGTGTGATTGACAGATCAAACTATAATATAATGCATTAGTAACAATGCAACATGTAAAAGTAAACAATTTTTATATTTTACAACAATGTGGGAATGCTAAATAGATGGGGAGGTTGGCAGAGCTGATAAGGGAGTGAAAGCATCATTAACTGAGCAGGGTACAGACTCTCTGTGGTCACATGACAGACAATTGACAAATGTCATTAGAGAGGAAGCACACAGCCCTCTTGTGGGTACTTGGACTCTGTAAAGACCCTCAAAGGTTGAAATTCATTATCATGAATAACTTCAGATGTATAAAAATCTTTGTTGTTTCCTCTTTATGGTCCAGAATTTGTCTGTTACTTCAATAACTGTAGAGCCTAGAATATGCCAGGGTGAAGAAGGATCAGTGCGTCCTGCCCTAAAGTAGCGAATATTCTAGAGAATGATCTGCAATTTGCAACTGTTTCTTCACCAAAGTGAAAATCACATTAGAGTATGCCACTAAAACAAACAAACAAACAAAACAAACAAAAAACAAAAAAAACCCCAAACACCCTCATACTTTATTTCAGAATTCTAAGATGGATCTTATATTCACTCATTCACCTATTCATGATTCACTCCATCAGGGAGTAAGTCAGCAACACCTACTCTTTCCTGGGTATTATTTTAGAAGCTATTAATACAAAGGCAAATTATTTAGATATACCCTTTTCACTTAAAAGCTTACAGACTAGAAAATCCCACACAAACAGTAAAATAAAAATGTTACCAATATTTGACTACAGTATCTTACATGCATGAGGAGAGATCACAAGATTACATGAAAAATGAAGTTTCCATCAGTTATTTTTAATCAAAACCCAGCAGTAGGATCAGGTATATGATGGGGTGCCTTATAAAGTTCAATAAAACAATTGGTATTCAGTCTTTGCAATGATGCATGTTTTGAATGCATGCTGTTTATCATCTGGTTTTATGGCAAATACATCAGGGTTGTTCCTGACACCAGAATGGAGGCTTTGCACTCTGTTCCATTCTGAACATTCACAGTAAAATGCAACACTAGGGCTAGAATCCTGTGCTTTCTAACTGTTGGATTTTCTCCACCCCACAGCCAACAGCCATACTTCCAACCAATACAGGGGACAATTCAAAACAAATAAACACACCAAGGGTGGAATCATTGCATGTGATTGTTAATCAGTATGATAACCCACTTGTGTTCCTAGGCTAACCCCACATTTTCACTCTGAGGGTGCAATTGTTGTGTGGAGCCTTGGGTACTTGCTCTTTCTTTCCCTGAGGAGTCACTTCACGTGGGAATTCCTGTGTTCAAGCGTGGAGACTGGAGCCATAAACAAGCTTATTTACTGTGCGGGCCTTCAGGGACTTCAGACACTTGTAACACTCTTCAAAGCACCTCCTGCGGAACCTTAGAAGTGGGTCTCAGCAGATCTCTGCACACAGGTAGGTTCAGCCTAACAATTTACGTAGTGCTCACTCTGAATGTGAAGACCAAGTATCTTGGGAGCTTTACTGATTCCAATCAGACCTGGGACTGAAGTGATACCTGCTCTACTCTCTTTTCCTGAAGACTCTAATCTCTGCCCACTGATGGCCAAGTGGAAGGGACAGGGAAATGACTCAAACAATGGTATCCAGAATCTCTGTTGATAAATTGGACCGTGTGAGCATTTGTACAGAATAAACAGTAGTCATTAGGAGGACTGTATTTCACCTTAGGTTACAGAGGAGTGCTTTCTGCCTTACAACTGGTAGAATTAATGTACTAGAAGGAACTCTACACCACTTAGGAAACTTCTTAAGTGTCTTTGAAAGATAATTTTTTCCCCTCTGAGAAAGACCTCCTACATTGCTTAGCATCAAGAAACACAAGTTTGTCTCCTTCATGATTTTTACATCTCCCAGGGTGACAAACCCCATGAAGGAAAGATTCCCTAATGTCAACAGGCATTACTGATGTTGTTACCGATGTTGTTACTGAGCCCTGAGAGCTCATAAGAAGACATGGTGTATCCCTAACATGGTCCATGTTTAAATAATTTTAAGACAAATTTCTATAGTGAGAAAACAACGGAATATATTCCGAAATCACTTCAGTAGCTATTTAAAAACTAATATGGAATAATGTTTCTCAGCCCAATTGTACCATAAAGTGATGAACAACAAGTATATTTTGAAAGCTTTATTTTTTCCCTGAGAATTTATTGTTTGGATAAAACTATAAAATATCTCTTTTCAGAAACATACTTGAAAAGAACTGTATGTAAAAATCAAAATAACTTTTATTGTGGCATGTACTTACCAAAATAAAAAGCAACCCTAGCTTTGCCGTTAGTTAATATTTCAGTAGAAAATAAAATTAATAGGTAAATGTATATGCAAATAAATCCTTTTCAAAAGCTGATTGCACATGTTCATAGTACCCAATCTGTAATTCCTGTTGTTGATTTTTTTTTACTTTTGTAAAATAAGGATATATTTATTGAGTATATTATATCTCAGACTGAAACATTAACTGAAATACTTTATTCAGAAAATGACTTTTTCTAAAGTGAGCCTTGCTACAATGATTTTTTAAATCATAAACTTATCTGTGAATTTCTTTTTGAATTCAATGGTAGGAGAAAAGAGATATGGGATATCTAGTGCAACAGAGTTGGATAAGCTCATCGGACATATATTTGATATATGATAAAAATAACACCACAGTATTAAAAGAGAATCGGTTTGTGGGAGAACGCAACCTGATTTGTTTGTTAAATATATAGCTAGATTGCACATGTCCCAGTTGTTTGGATATGCAAGATTATAATTCATTTGCTATTCCTAATCCTATTTCAACTATGAACTCCCCAGTGAGGCTGAATGAGTTACTGGGATGCAAACATGAATCCACATCAGAAACTTGTTCAAAACAGGGATTCCTGGGTGGCTCAGTTGGTTGGACATCTAACTCTTGATTTTGACTCAGGTCATGATCTTAAGGTTCATGATTTCGAATTCTGCATCAGGCAGTTGCTGATGGCATACAGCCTGCTTGGGATTCTCTCTCTCCCTCTCCGTGTCCCTCTCCCAATCGTGCTCTCTAAAAAAGAAAAAAAAAGAAAGAAGAAAGAAAGAAAGAAAGAAAGAAAGAAAGAGAGGGAAGGGAAGGGAAGGAAAGGAAAAGAAAAGAAAAGAGAAGAAAAGAAAAGAAAAAAGAAAAGAAAAAAAAGAAAGAAAATTGTTCAAAACATGCTAATAACAATAAATGTGGTACCAATTACTTTGCATTCTTTGTTATCAGGCTCTGTACTATCTCATGTTTGTATATTATCCCGTAGTTTCACACAACACAAGCATATAAACACTTGATAAAAATCACACAGCTAGTAATTGGTGGGCTAATATCCAACCAATGAAGTAACCAAAAAAGCAAATAAAACACGTAAAGCAAAACTCTAAAACCACAACATTAATCAACATTCTACACAGACTCTTTGCATGACTTAATCTCATTGAGCTTCAAGTATCTCATCAGACATAGAATTAATTACATCCATCTGGTAGGACACTCCTGCAGAATAATGAGATCGTTATTTTGAAATGGGTAGCATAGCTCTGGGCTCAGAGCATACTACATATTGAATAATGTTAACACACCTCTCCACACATTTCTCTGTACAGGTAAAACAAAGTGATAAACGTTGAGCAAATAAAATCTATAAGTAATATTTTAAGATGTCAAAACAGGTTTTAAAAAATTCAGAGGAGAGTGGTATAAGCTAGAAAAAAAGAAATGGCAGTCAGAACACAATATATTAGAGAAGCGTCTGAGCAGATAGTAGTCAGAGTGATAGAAAGGACTAGTTTATTTGGCAGAAGAAAGAAAATGTGATTAAGTTCAAAAATCAGTTTCTGAATGACACCAAGAAGGAACACTACTGAGGTGCAGTGTGTTGGTGAGTTGCAGCGTGGTGTGGTAGAAACTGATAAGGAAAATCCCAGCTGACTCAAAATTTTTCCCACGGAAATATTGACATTCCCAACAATGATGATCAGGAATGGGCTGAAAAGAAAGCCAGTGGCAGCTAAGGAAAAAATAACTGAAGGTCACTGAAAGTGATCCTGGCTCATCAACTTTTTTTGTTTGTGTATTTATGTACTTTGAGACAGAGAGAAAGGGAGGGAGGTAGAGAGAGTGAGAGAATCCCAAGCAGGCTCTGGGCTATCAGCGCAAAGCTCCATGCGGGACTCGATCTCACACACGGTAAGGTCATGACTTGAGCCGAAATCAGGAATTGGGCACTTAACCGACTGAGCCACCCAGCTGCCTAACTTCTTCTATGTACCTATCTTTTATCATTGAAAACATACAAAAAAGCATGTGTGTGCATGTTTAAATATTTATATGCATGCAATATGATAATTAATGTTTAAATATGCATATAAATATTCATACATATGATATAGTAGATTAATGTATACTTAGCTAAATTAAATTATATCCAACATGGAATGGGAAAAAATGAATAGCCTGGTACAACAGTTTTAACAATCTGAAATTGGTTACTGGAGAGTTTGTATTTCTGAATTTTGTTCAAACATTGCGAGAAATACAATTAAAATTTAACACTTTTGATTACTAACAAAAATGATCTAATTTAAATGAAATAGTTTACAATAAATTTTACCATCTGTTAATCCACTTCCATTTTATCCATTAAAAGATGAAAGCCACCGAATACATGGCCTCAGGGAATCTCACCCCGGTGACTGATTTCATTCTCATGGGAGTCTCAGACCGCCCAGAGCTCCAGATTCCACTCTTCTTTGTTTTCCTGGTGATCTATGGGTTGACCGTGGCAGGGAACCTGGGCATCATCACCCTCACCAGTGTTGACTCTCAGCTTCAAACCCCCATGTACTTCTTCCTCAAGCACTTGGCTATCATCAATCTTGGCGATTCTACTGTCATTGCCCCGAAAATGCTGGTTAACTTCTTGGTTTCAACGAAGACCATATCCTACTATGGATGTGCAGCCCAACTGGGTGGGTTCTTAGTCTTTATTGTGGCTGAGACTTTCATGCTAGCTGTAATGGCCTATGACCGCTACATGGCTATTTGCTATCCCCTGCTCTACATGGTGATGGTATCTCCACAGATCTGTCTGCTGCTGGTATCCCTCACATACCTCTACAGTCTGACCACAGCACTGACTGTCACCTCCTGTGTGTTCTCTGTGTCATACTGCTCTTCTAACGTAATCAACCATTTTTACTGTGATAATGTCCCCTTGTTGGCATTGTCCTGTTCCAATACCCATATTCCAGAAACAGTAGTGTTTACCTCTGCAGGGATCAATTTGCTTTTCTCTATGATTATTGTTCTAATATCCTACTTCAACATCATCCTTGCCATTTTGAGGATACGTTCCTCAGAGGGTCGACAAAAAGCCTTTTCCACCTGTGCCTCCCACATGATGGCTGTCACTGTGTTCTACGGGACCCTTCTCTTCATGTATTTGCAACCAAGGAGCAACCACTCATTGGATACTGATAAAATGGCCTCTGTCTTCTACACCCTGGTGATACCAATGCTGAATCCCCTCATTTACAGCCTAAGGAACAAGGATGTGAAGGATACATTGAAGAGATTCCTAAATAAACCATACCAGTCTTTCAAATTTATGTAAATAAGAATTACAATTGTCTCTGTTTGAGGGTTTTCATTTTCTCCTGAAAAGCTAATGTCTGCTAAGTGCCAAGGAAGTAATAGTTTAAAACTCCATAAATTTCGATGGGAAAATCGTAACCAATATCTATTCCAACTTCAAATAACCAACTTTTCCTAATACAAATATGTGTTAGTTACCAAAAAAAGTACACATATTTAAGGTGTAAACAGTGATTTCAATATAAACACATTTTATAGTGCAACATAAGTTGGCTACTGGGTTTTTATAATTTCTTTTCAAGAGAACTCAAAACTCTATGAGCTACAGACTCCATTATTTGGACTACTCCTCACTGTTTATGTGATCGCAGTAGTGAATAACCTGGGTTTGATCATCCTCACCAAGATAGACTCTAGGCTACAAACACCCATGTACTTCTTCCTCAGACACCTGGCTTTCACTGATCTTGGTTATTCAAGAGCTGTGGGACCCAAAATGCTGGTAAATTTTGCTGTAGATCAACATACAATCTTCTTTAATGGGTGTGCCACCCAACTCACTTTTTTCAGTATTTTTATCATTAGTGAAATTTTCATTCTGCCGGCAATGGCCTGTGACCGCTATGTGGCCATTTGTAACCCTCTGCTCTACACAGCTGTTAGGTCACAAAGATTATGTCAGGTGTCAGTGGCAATACCTTACCTCTATAGTGTCTCTTTGTCTTTGCTGACCATCATGAAAATGTTCCTTTCATCATTTGATGACTGTAATGTCATCAGGCATTTCCACTGGGACAGTCTACCATTGATAGCTTTGTTCTGCTCAGGCACCCATGAAAGTAGATTGATAATTCTGATCTTTTCTCCTTTTAATCTGGTGTCATCTCTTCTCACAGTCCTTGTGTCCTACATTCTAATCTCTGTTGCCATCTTCAGGATGAACTCTGCAGAAGGCAGGCACAAGGCTTTCTCCACCTGTGGATCCCACCTGGCAGTGATTGCCTTATTCTATGGCACTCTATTCTTTACATATGTGCAGCCGAAATCTACTCATTCCTTTGATACTGATAATATGGCCGCCTTATTTTACACGTTGGTTATACCCATGTTGAATCCAATGATCTACAGCTTGAGGAACAAAGAGGTGAAAAATGCCCTACGAAGAACTTGGAGAAAGTGTGCAAACATAGGCACACCTCAGAGATATTGTGGGTTTGGTTCCAGTCCACCACAATGAAGCAAATTTCACAGTAAACTAAATTAAATGAATTTTTGGTTTCCAATATATATAAAAGTTATGTTGACACTGTATTATAGTCTGTTAAGTATTTTTAGCATTAGAGGTAATCATACAATGTGTATATTTTAATTAAAAAAAACACTGCATTGCTTAAAAATGCTGTCATCTGAGCATTCAGAGTCATAATATTTAGCTCACAGAGGGTCTTGCCTCCATCTTGATGGCTGCTTGATGGGTGGTGGTTTCTGAAGGTTAGGGTGACTGTGGTATTTTCTGTTTTTTTTTTATTAAAAAATGTTAAATATTTATTTTTGAAAGAGAGAGAGACAGAGCACAAGCATGGAGAGGCAGATTGAGAGGGAAAGAGGGAGACACAGAATCCAAAACAGGCTCCAGGCTCTGAGCTGTCAGCACAGAGCCTGACGCAGGGCTCGAACTCTGGACAGAAAGATCATGACCTGAGCTGAGGTTGGACGCCCAACCAACTAAGCTACCTAGGTGCTCAACTAATTTCTTAAAATAAATCAACGATGAAGTTTGTTGCATTTATTAACTCTTCCTTTCATGAATAATTTCTCTATAGCATGTGATGCTGTTTGATAGAGCTTACCCACAGTGGAACTTCTTTTCAAAATGGAGTCAATCTTCTCGAGCCCTGTTGCTGCTCTATCACCCATGTATATGTAATATTCTAAATCCACTGTTGCCAGTTCAACAACATCACAACATCTTCACCAGGAGTAGATTCCATGTGAAGAAATCACTTTCTTGGTTCGTGCATAAGAAGCAATTCTTCATCCATTAAAGTTTTATCATGATATTTAAGCCATTCATTCACATCTTTAGGCTCCACTTCTGATTCTAGTTCTCTTGCTGTTTCTACCACATCTGAAATTACTTCTTCCACTGAAGAATTGAGCTTCCAATTTGTTTAAAACATACACAGACCCATACACACACACACATAACAAATATATAATGCTAAGTATAATCAAGTGAAGCAGAATAAAAGAAGTATGCCTGTGTTTTATTTAAAATTCACAGTAAGATATGCTAACAATAAATGATGTATTATCCAACGTATACTATAATTAACATTCCGTAACCTGTACTATTGCTTGAAGGGATGAGCAGATTTCTGTTAAATTATGATTTGTGAACATGAGCATGCTTAACAAAGTATAAATAAAAGCACTGTTATTTTTAAGTTGCGTAATTGTGTACAATACGAATTCAAAAGAACTTCAAGGTGAAACATTAAAAATAACAACTAAATTTTGCAAGGTTGGTATATATAAGGTCTCCATATAAGAGATCAATTTTTTTTTGCTAGAAACTAGCAAAAGACTTGTAAAAATGAAATTTTATACTATTAATTACACCTGAAAAGAATATCTATATCCAAGGAAAAATTTATAAACAATTTGCATGATTTGTTGTCAGAAACTACAAAGACATTACTGAGTTATTAAAGAAAGCATAGATGTCGGAGTATGTCATGTCCTTTGGTTGGAAGAAGTAAATGCTGTGATGAGATCAGTTCTCCCTAAATTATCCTATAGATGTAACACAGTAACAATCCAATCCCAGTCGGTATTTAAATATTTAAGTTAATATAAAATGTATATGGAAATGCAAAAGATTTAATAACCAGGGTAATACCCAAGAAGAATTTAATGATGGGTATAAATTCCTTTAACAAAGCTAGACTATTTTTTAATGTTTATTTATTTGTTTTGAAAGAGAGAGATAGGGAGAGGGGCAGAGAGAGAGAGGATCCCAAGCAGGCTCCCTGCTGTTAGTGCAGAAGTGGACACAGGGCTTCTTCTCACCAGCAGAACCATGAGATTATGACCTGAGCTGAAATAAGGAGTCAGCTGTTTAACAGACTGAGCCACCCAGGTGCCCCAAAACCACAACGTTTCTTGAACAAAAGGAAAATATCTCCATGAGTTGGAATAAGCAAAGAAAGCCAGGGAGGTGAACAATGAATGGACATAACATCAGGTGAAAGACACTAGGCTCTCCCAAAATCACACTGGCATATGCAAATATAAATGAGATTGAACTGTATTCATTTGGCGCTTTATATAAGTGACCCATTTTGGTTTAGAATGTTTGATACTGTTGAGGAGTACTGCATGTAGGCAAGAATGCAAGGCTGATTTCACACGTGAAAGCCCATTACTTAAATCCATAAATCAACATTCTTATTAGTTAAAAGAAAACAAATAGGTTTATGATAAAATTCAACAGCAACTTGTTATAAACTGACAAGCTGCGTAGAATAGAAGAAATCAGTGTTATAAATGATATCTATAAAAATCTTACATATGGGGGAATAAATAGATTGAACACAGAGGTATTGAAGTTAGTGAAAATACTTGTACAGTATTATAATCATGGACACATATTACTGCATTTAAAAACATACAGAAAACTTGTAAAATGGAAACATTGAACACTTACCTTCTGAAATTGACCCTAAGACTAAGAGACCCGGACTCATCATGTATATTCAATATGTATTGGACATTGTAGCTTGTTCACCATAATAGGAAATAAAAAGTGTAAACATAGGAAACCACATACTGTCATTAAAAAAAATTTTTGGGTAAATGTTATGATTAACTACATAGAAAAAAATCTATAAATAATTTATTAAAAATAATAAGTGAATTTAGTAAATTTGCTGGATACAAAACAAATTTAGAAAAATCAAGTTTATTTCTATATCCCACCCATAACAATTAGAAAATAAAATTGAAGGAGTGATAACGTTTATAAAACAAATAAAATAAATCCCTAATTTATTAAAATCTCATACAAATATATGAGTCATCATTAATAATATGTATAAAAATTTAACAAGGCATAATCAATGAAAAGTTAAACCAAATATGTCCATGGAATAGATTTACTATTGTAACAACATCCAATATCTTTAGATTGATCTGTAGTTTCAATATAATTCCAACATACCTTATTTTCCTCCTCCTTTCCCTTCCTGATTTCTTCCTTCTTCTGTAGAATTCTGCAACGATACAATTTTTTAAACCATTTATTCTTTTACTTTAGCCTACCATCCTCAGTTTATTCTGATGTTTTTAATTAATAGTTTATTAGGGATATTTATATATATTTTTATTTCATTATACTTATGCTTGTGCATGTTATAGGCTATTCTCATACTATGTAGTTCTTTGTGGCCTTAATGTGAAGAAAAACTTAAAATATCATTCCAGAATCTATAAACCTATATCTATATATACATCTATCTATCTATAAGCTTGTCTGCATCATTTACCTTGACAGTAGTCTGTTGAATAATATAGTAAGCATAAGACACATTTTTTTCTTTAAAAAAATTATCCCTTTATCCAAAGGGAATTTTTATAAAATTTTATTATATAAAACCAATTCCAGTAACCTCACTTTCTCCCAGTTTGCTCAATCTCCTCATATTTTTCCTAGATTCCTACAATCAATATATGTCTGATGTGTTACAAACAACTTGGTGTATGTCAGTTATAATGAAAATGCACGTGGAGGGGAGGAAATGTTTTGGTTTTAGGTACATTTTTATTACATATTGTATGTAAAGTAGAAACAACTTATCCAAAAGAACAGCACAGTGATGGTCCAATCTTAGTCATGGAGTTGGGATGTGACAGGGTGAGGGGACTGGGGACAATTAGCTGGATAACATACTACTTGACTTGATAACAAACTATTCATCATCATAACCCTAAAAAGAAGCTGCACAAAAAGAATTTATATGTGCATATTTAGAGATAATCTGTTTCAGACAACATACTATCGCCTCTGAAAAAAAAAACACGTGAAAAACCCCACTATGTATATGATATTTGAAAGCTATTTCCAGGTACCATAAACACATTGAACCAATTCTCATTTCATTTGTCTTTCCCAGCAGTCTTGCAAAAAAAAAAAAAAATGATTTTGCTGATATGGAAACAGGGACTAAGATAATTTATATCATTTGTTCAAAGTATTCCTTTGCATAGACCACCATTTTAAGTATAGCAGAGACCCCATCTACTTATGTATATTTCTTGGGATAATTCTCTAAATAAAGTCAAATAATCTCTACTATGATTTGTTAAAGTTTCCTACTTACATACTTCTGTCATATGTCAGTCAAGTGTATTAATTGTTTCATCCTGTACCACGTGTAGGCGTAAGGGTCTAACAGAACTATGCTTTACAACAGTGGTTTTAGATGTTTCCATGGATCATTGGCACTTAGGTTTTAAATTTTTTGTACATAACTAATATATTATATCATGTGAATGTAATTTGGTAAATGTAATTATGTAATCATCATTGTATAAACAACAAACAGAAAAATTTGATAACCATCTATACATCTATGGTTTTTACCATTTTTTAAAATGTTTGATGCCTTTATCTATCTATCTATCTATCTATCTATCTATCTATCTATCTTTCTATTCACTTAATCATCTATCTACCTATCATCTATCCATCTATCTATCTGTCTATGCAGTTTTTCAGCCTTGGCCCCATTGGCATTTTGAGTTGTTTAATTCTTTGTCAGGTAGGAGACAGCCCTAATATAGTAGGATTGTTAGCAGCATCACTGGACGCTGCCCATAATATGCCAGTAGCATTCCTCCTCAAGTTATGACAACCAAAACACTTCAAAACAGTGTCAACTGTTCTTTGGAAGACAAATATCCCAGTGTAATACTGCTGAAACACTGATCTATCTCTATCTCTGGCCCAATCTTCCATTCTTCCTTACTTTCTTCCTCTCTCTCTCTCTCTCTCTCTCTCTCTCTCTCTCTGTGTGTCTTTATAACAATATAAATTATTATATATGTTTTGTTGTGGGTTGGGGGTTTATTTTAAGATATCCTGAATTTGAAATTTGGATTTATCTTATTTATATTAGTTTTTCTATGCTACAACACTAACACACGGATGATATAACAAGGAAGCTGTTTATTATGCAGATTATCTATTCGGAATAGGTTTTCCGATAAACCTAGATTAAAAAAACATTGGGGTGCCTGGGTGGCTCAGTCGGTTAAGTGTCTGACTCTCGATTTTGGCTCAGGTCATGATCTCCCCATCTGCGAGTTCGAGCCCCAGGTCGGGCTCTGTGCTGACAGCTCAGAGCCTGGAGCCTGCTTAGGATTCTGTGTCTCCTTCTCTCTCTGCATCTCCTCCACTCAAATTTTGTTTCTCTCTGTCTCTCAAAATTAATAAGTAATAAAAACATTTAAAAAAACACAAACAGGGGCGCCTGGGTGGCGCAGTCGGTTGAGCGTCCGACTTCAGCCAGGTCACCATCTCGTGGTCCGTGAGTTCGAGCCCCGCGTCAGGCTCTGGCTGATGGCTCAGAGCCTGGAGCCTGTTTCCGATTCCATGTCTCCCTCTCTCTCTGCCCCTCCCCCGTTCATGCTCTGTCTCTCTCTGTCCCAAAAATAAATAAACGTTGAAAAAAAAATTAAAAAAAAAAAAACACACACACAAACAGTGCTGAACAAATTCATTCTCATGGGAATCACAAACCATCCTGATCCGCAGCCTCCATTGTTTGGGCTCTTCCTCATCTACCCAGTCTCAGTGATGGGCAATCGGGTATGAGCATCCTCACAAAGATGGACTCTAGGCTGTAAACACTCACGTACTTCTTCCTCAAACACTTGGCTCTCATTGATCTGAGTTATTCAACAATTTTAGGACCAAAAGTGTTAATAAGTTTTATCATGGAAGCAAACACAATCTCTGATTATTTATGCACCACACCGGTAGCTTTCTACATTATCCTCATTGTTAGTGAAATTTTCATTCTATTGGCTACGCCCTATGGTAGCTACATGGCCATGTGGCCATCTGTAACCCTCTGCCCTATCCAGTCCTCATGTCACAAAGGGTGTGTCAGGTCCTGGTGGCCATCCCCTATCTCTACAGCACATTTGTTTCTCTTCTATTTACTATAAACATTTTTAGTTTATCCTTTTGCGACTATAGTATCATCAATCATTTCTACTGTGACAGTCCTTTCTTGTTATCTTTCCTCGCTCAAATAGGCATGATTGAGTTGATGATTTTGATTTTGTCAGTTCTTATTTATTTTTATTTTTTTAAATGTCTACTTAATTATTTTCAGAGAAAGAGCAAGCAAGGGAGGGGCGGAGAGAGGGAGAGAGAGAATCCCAAGCAGGCTCTGTGTGAACAACCTGATGCAGGGCTTGATCCCATGAACTGTGAGATCATGACAGCAAGATACCTTGGACCGTGAAATCAAGAGTTGATGCCTAAGCGACTGAGCCACCCCAGCACCTTGATTTTCTCCATTTTTAATTTGATTTTAGTCCTTTTGATAGTTCTCGCATCTTACCTGTTGAGTCTGCTACACATGGTCAGGACGGACTCAGCTGAGGGCAGGCACAAGACTTTTTGCACCTGTGGGTCCCACCTGACAGTGGGCACGGAGTCTTATGGGACTTTAATATTTATGTATGTGGAACCTAAGCCCAGTCATTCCTTTGACACTGATAAAGTGGCGCATATATTTTACACCTTCGTTATCCCCATGCTGAATCCCTTGATCTATAGCTTGAGGAACAAAGATGTAAACTATGCAGGACAAAGGATGTGGAAAAAAACTATGCATACCTTCCCTTAATTTATTGCACTGTGTGGTTCCTATGAATAAGATTATAAACATTAAACATTGTTATGTGTTCCTTCAGAGGGAAAAGCAAGGATAAATGAGTCAACATATATTTAGAGATTGACCTCTATGTATAAGTCATACTTCTAAGTGCACTTGCAGGAAAAGACATTCAGTATACAATATAAATTAAATACCTTCGAAATTTCAGTGTTTTGTTAATAAGTACATAAGTATATAGTTAACCAATAACAAGCTACGTATGAATGACAAAGTGCAGATAAAATTTACCTGTGGCAAAGCAGATAATGTGATATGATCAGGGCCAAGATTAATAGAAAAATGAAGGGGTATAAAAGAAGATTCAATTTTATAAGAAAAGGCATTTTTGTGATAAAAGTAAATAAAATGACTGTGACTATGTAAAGTCAATTGTATTCCTATTTAATATTTATTATGAACAGCAAATATGTTTTAATTTAGGAAAACACATAGTTACATTGCTAATATTTTCAGAGCATTTAAAATTACTCCCCAGAATTAATTAATTTTGTTCAAGTTAGGTAATTTGCAAACACAACTAATGTGACTGCACCAAATTTAAAATGGTATAAAAGATGTCATAAAGAAATTGAAAAGGTATTATTTTATTTCATGTAATAGACAAAATTTATTATCAATAATACATACAAATTAAATTACATGTGTATGTACCAATCACAATGAGGGAAACATCTTGAATTCACTTACATAAATTGTAAAACCATATAGCTGGCGATACTATGTATAATTTATGTATTCAAAACTATAACATAAAATACATTCTTTATTTTGCAAAAGACAATATGGATGAATCTTGAAGACATTATACTAAGTGAAATAAGCCAGTCACAGTACTGTATGAGGCCATCTATGTGAGGTATAGAAATAATTAATTACATAGAATCAGAGAGTGGGATGGTGGCCGTCAGGGACTGGAGGAAGGAAGAAATAGTTGATAAGCAACAGGTATCAAGTTTCAGTTATGCAAGATGATTAAGTTCTAGAGATTTGTTATAAAACATTGCGCCTATGATCACCATGACTGTGTTGTGCACTTAAATATTGGTCAAGAGTGTAGAGCTCCTATGAAGTTTTAAGTTTTCTGATCACAATAAAATATAAATAAAAAGATTTGGAAAAAAGAGAAAAAGGTTGTGTATAGTTACTAACTTTGTCTATAGATGGGGCGGAGGGAATGTGAATGGGGATAATGGATTAATGCATATTTGGCTTAGATGTAATTAAAGCATTACCGTAAAATAATGAATCATAGAAACGCATGCGTGGCTCAGGGTTAAGCGTCTCTGACTTTTGATTTTGGCTTAGGTCACGATTTCCTGGTTTGTGGGATTAAGCCTGGTGCCAGGCTCTGCGCTGACTGTAGGAGTCTGCCTGGGATTCTCTCTCTCCCTCTTTCTCTGCCCCTCTCCTGCTTATGCTCTCTCTCTCTCAAAATAAATAAACTTAATAAAATAAATAATGAATTGTGTATGAGAAAACTATTCTTTAAGGTAAGGGATAGAAGTATGGTGTCTGTACTATAATTTCCTGAACATATATAGGTATGTGTATGTATATGTAGATGTGTGCAATGTTTCTTATAAATATGTTGAAAGGTGAAATTGTGTGATTCAGAATGGTCCTGTCTTATCCTAGAACTTTATTTGCTTGACCAAAGTAAGTTTATATATGGTACTCACAACTTAGGAAAGGGAAAACACCTCCTATGCAACAAACATTTTAAATAAGAGATCAAAGCATCAATAACAATGAAAAATGCAAAAGTAACCATTTTTTTAAAATTTTACAACGTTGTGGGAATGCTAATTATATGGGGGGGGTTGGCAGAGCTGATGAGGGAGTGAAAGTATGGTTAACTGAGCGGGATACCGACTCTCTGTGGTCACATGACAGACAATCAGCAATGTCATCAGAGAGGAAGCAACAACACAACCCTCTTGTGGGTACTTGGACTCTGGAAAGAACCTCAAGGGTTTAAATTAATTGTCATGAGTAACTTGAGATTTGTAAAAATCTTTATTTCCTCTTTATGTTCTGCAAGTTGTCTGTTACTTCAGTGGTTATGGAGCCTAGAATGGGCCAAGATGAAGAAGAAACAGTGTATCCTGACAGAAGTAGTGAATATTTTAGAGAATGATATGCAAGTTGTCACTGTTTCTTCACCAAAGTGAAAATCATATTAAAGATAGAGTATAAGCACTTAAAAATCCTTCCTATTTTATTTCAGAATTCTAAGATGGTTATTATATTCACTCATTCACTTTTTATCATTTATCAGTCAGTAGTCAGTAAAAATCTTTTGAACACCTACTCTTTCCTGGGCACTATTTTAGAAGCTATTAATACAAAGGCATTTAGATGTACTATTTTCATTTATAAAGCATACAGACTAGAAAGCCCCAAACAGAAAGTAAAAATGTTATCAATATTTACTTATAACATTTTAAATGCTTGATAAGAGATCACAAGGTTTTCTGAAAAATGCAATTTCCATCGAATAATTTTAATAAAACACCGGCAACAGGATCAGGTATATGATGGGTGCTTTCTGAATTTCAAAAGAACAATTCATATTTAGTCTTCTTAGAGTGATGCGCATTTCGAACGCATGCTGTATATCATCTGATTTTTATGGCAAATATATCAGGCTTGTTCCTCGCCCCCGAATGGAAGCTTTGCATTCAGTTTTGTCCCCAGTGTTCAGAGTAAAATGGAGCATTGGGGCCAGAATCCTGGGCTTTCCAACTGTTGGATTTGCTTCACCCCAGGACCAGCAGCCACACCGCCCAACCAATACAAGGGACGAATCAAAACAAACACACACACAAAAGGTGGACTCGATGCACGTGATGGTTACTCAGTATGATCGCCTGCCTGTGTCCCTAGGCTAACCCCACATCTTCACTCTGGGGTGCAGTTGCTGTGTGGAGACTTGAGTAATTGGTCTTCTCGTTCCCGGGGAATCAGAACTTTACTTGGGAATTCCTGGGTGCACATGTGGGAACTGGAGCCATAAACCAGCTTAGTTCAGTGTGTGGGTCTACAGGGACTTCAGACACTTGTAACACTGTTCAAAAGACCTCCTGCGGAACCTTAGAAGTGGGTCTCAGCAGACCTCTGTGCACAGGTAGGTTCAACCCAATGATTTACGAAGCGCTCATTCTGGGTGTGACGACCGAAGTACTTGGGGAGGTTTACCAATTCAAATCAGACTCAGGACTGAAATATCTGCTCTGTTCTCTTCTCCTGAAGACTCAAATCTCTGTCCCCTGATGGCCAAGTGGAAGGGACAGGGAAACGACTCAAACAAAGGTGTCCAGGCTCCCTACTGATAAATTCAAAAGTGTGAGCACTTCTACAGAATAACCAATGAGACATTGCAAGGAGTCCATTTCAACTTAGGATGAGGAGGAATTCTTTCTGCCTCAGAGCTGGCAGAAGAGATGTTTTAGAAGGCATTTACGCCAGATAGGAAGCTTCCTAAGTGTCTTTGAAATATAAGATTTCTTCTCCAAGAAAGACCTACTAGATTGCCTAACATAAAACAAAACAAAAACAAACAAACAAACAAAAAACCTAGTTTTTCCTCTCCCTGTTTTCCACATTGCCCAGGGTGATAGACCATATGATGGAAAGACGTGGACCCAACAGTCTGTACGTTGCTGGTGGACGCTGAGAATTCAGCAGAAGATGCACTTTGCCCTTAACACAGCCCATGTATAAGTCACTTTCAGACAAATTGGGGAAGAATGGACTGTGCTCTTGAAATCATTTCGGAAGCTATTTAAAAACTAATATGCAATGTTATTTCTCATCCACATTGTACCATCAAATGATTAACATTAAGTATATTTTCAAAGGGTTTTTTTTTTGTTTGTTTTTTTTACTGAGAATTCAATATTTTGGTAGAGCTATAAAATATTTCTTTTCAGAAACACACTTGAGAAACACGGCATGTACAAGTCAAAATATCTTTTATTTTGAGATATACTTACCGAAATAAAAAAACAACTTGCCATTAGTAATACTTCATTAAAAATGAATTCAAAAGAGCTAAGAGTATATGCAAATATGTTATTTTCAAAAGATAATCGCATGAATTCATTGTAACCAGTCCACAATTACTGTTGTTGGTGCTTTTTTGTTGTTGTTGTTAAATTAAGGATACACTTATTGAATATATGATAACCCAGAGTGAAACATGCACTGAGTTGTTTTTGTTCAGGAAACGCTTTGCCTGAAGTGAGTGTTGCCACAGTGATTTTCATCATAAACTTACTTGTGCATTTCTTTTCAGATGCAGTGGTAGGACAAAAGACATGGGATGTTTAGTGCAACACAGTTGTATAAGCTCATCAAACATATATTTGATTTGTGGAATGAAGTATCTTTTTTTTGTTAAAGATCTTATTTTTATGTAATCTCTATACCCAGCATGAGGTAGAATTCACAACCCTGACATCAAGGGTCCCATGCTCTACTGACTGAGCAAGCCTGGTGTCCCTAAAGTCTCTTTGACTAAACAAACACACACCACACTTTTAATAGAGAAGCAAGTTGTAAGAGAACACAAGTTGTGAAACAACACAACTGATTTGTTTGTTAAATGTGTAGCTAGATATCACGTGCCCCAGTTGCTTGGATATGCAAAATTGCAATTCACTTGCTATTCCTATTTCTTTTAAGTTTATTTTTATTTATTTGGAGAGAGAAATGGAGAGTCAGCGGGGGAGGGGCAGAGAGAGAGGGACACAGAATCTCAAGCAGTCTCCCTGCTGTCAGCACCAAGCCCAAGCGGTTCTCGAACTCACTAAACATGAGATCTTGACCTGAGCCAAAACCAAGAGTTGGACGCTTAACCGACTGAGCCACTGAGGCATCCGTTGCTATTCCTATTTTAACTAAAAAACTCCTCAGTGAGGTAGAATGGATTACAGGGACACAAGCAGGAAATCACATTAGAAAATCATTCAAAATACGCTAATAACAATAACTGCTGGTACTATTTTTTTTTTTTTTTGCCTTCATTGTTATCAGGCTCTGTACTAACTTGCATATGTGTATTACCTCATGACATTCACACAACACAGGTATGAATACTTGGCAAAAACCACACAGCTAGAAATTGGTGGACTAACATCCAACCAATCAACCAAACAAACACGTAAAACAAAACCACAAAACCAAAGCATTAATCAGTACTCAACACAGTCTCTTTGCGTGACTTAAGCTCATTGAGCCTCAACTGTCTCATCGGACATGGAAATAATTTCATCCATCTTCTAGGACACTCCTGCCGAATAACGAGATTATTATTTTGAAATGGCTAGCATAGCTCTGGGCCCATAGTACACTACATACTGAATAATGTTAGCATGCTTCTCCAATCATTTGTCTGTACAAGTAAAACAAAGTTATCAAACTTGAGCAAACCAAGCCTACAAATGATACTTTTTCCAAACATCAAAACAGGCTTTGAACGATGTAAAGGAAAGAGGTATGAGCTAGAAAACAAGAAAGGGCTTCCAGAAGACAATAATACAGAAGTGTCATCGCAGGTAGAGGTTGGGGTGATACAAAGGACTATTTTATTTGGCAGAAGAAAGGAAATGTGATTAAACTTAAAAAATTCACTTTCTGAATGACACGAAGAAAGAACACTACTGAGGTGTAGTCTGTTGGTGGATAACTGAAGCAGTGTGGTTAGATAGAAACTGATAAGGAAAAACCAACACAGTCAAAATATTTCCTGCAGAAATATTGAAATCCCAAAGATGATGACACATTACGAGTTGAAGAGAAAGCCAGTGGCAGGTAAGGAAAAAATAACTGCAAATCACTCTGGGTCATCAACTTCTTATAGGTAGTTATCTTTTGTCATTGGAAACATACACATATACAGAGGCATATGCATGTATATGTAAATATATATTTATGCAATGTTATAATTAATATTTTTAAATATGCCTATGAATATTAAGACATGTAATACAGTAGATTAATGTATATTCATCTAATATAAATTATATACAACACAGAACTGAAAAATTAATAGCTTGGTACAACAGTTCTAACAACTTGAAATTGGTCTTTAGAGAGTTTAAATATCTGAATTTTGTTAAAACATTAGAAGAAATAAAATTAAACTCTGACACCTTTCACTGTAAACAAAAAAGAAATTCAACTTAAATGAAACAGTTTACAATCTAGCATCGACCAGAAAACCTGATTTTACCATCTATTAATCTCCTTCCATTTTCCCCTTTAGAAGATGAAAGCCACTGAATACATGGCCCCAGAGAATCTCACCCCGGTGACTGAGTTCATTCTCATGGGAGTCTCAGACCGCCCAGAGCTCCAGATTCCACTCTTCTTTGTTTTCCTGGTGATCTATGGGCTGACCGTGGCAGGGAACCTGGGCATCATCACCCTCACCAGTGTTGACTCTCAGCTTCAAACCCCCATGTACTTCTTCCTCAGGCACTTGGCTATCATCAATCTTGGTGATTCTACTGTCATTGCCCCGAAAATGCTGGTTAACTTATTGGCTTCAAAGAAGACCATATCCTACTATGGATGTGCAGCTCAACTGGGTGGGTTCTTAGTCTTTATTGTGGCTGAGATTTTCATGCTAGTTGTAATGGCCTATGACCGCTATGTGGCTATTTGCAATCCCCTGCTCTACATGGTTGTGGTATCTCCACAGATCTGTCTGCTGCTGGTATCCCTCACATACCTCTACAGTCTGACCACAGCACTGACTGTCACCTCCTGTGTGTTCTCTGTGTCATACTGCTCTTCTAACGTAATCAACCATTTTTACTGTGATAATGTCCCCTTGTTGGCATTGTCCTGTTCCAATACCCATATTCCAGAAACAGTAGTGTTTACCTCTGCAGGGATCAATTTGCTTTTCTCTATGATTATTGTTCTAATATCCTACTTCAACATCATCCTTGCCATTTTGAGGATACGTTCCTCAGAGGGTCGACAAAAAGCCTTTTCCACCTGTGCCTCCCACATGATGGCTGTCACTGTGTTCTACGGGACCCTTCTCTTCATGTATTTGCAACCAAGGAGCAACCACTCATTGGATACTGATAAAATGGCCTCTATATTCTACACCCTGGTGATACCCATGCTGAATCCCCTCATTTACAGCCTAAGGAACAAGGATGTGAAGGATGCATTGAAGAGTTTCCTAAATAAGGCATGTCAGTCTTTCAAATCCATGTAAATTTAAAATTACAGGTGTCTTCTTTTAAGGGTTTTTATTTGCTCCTGAAAAGCTAATCTCTGCTAAGTGCAGAGGCAATAAATAGTTAAAAATCCCATGGCTTTACATGGAACAATCTTAAGCTTTTCTATTCCCAACCTCAAATACTGAGCTTTCCCTAATACAAAGATGTGTTAGTTACCACAAAAAAGTACACGTATTTAAGTAGTAAACAGTGATTTCAATGTAAACACATTTTACAGTGTAACATAAGTTGGCTACTGGGTTTTTGTAATTTCTAATCAAAGAAGAGAAATTCTGGGAGCTGGAGAAGATGTGTGAGAACCATTTCTTAGAATATGGTAAAGAGTCCGGTCCTCTTCGTTGCTATATGTATGCTTTGTTCAACAATTAAAGTTTTATTTTTACTTTTTGCAGTATTTTGTCTTTCCACTTCTGAAAATTTTTGAATCCATTTGTATCTTGCACTTATGTAAATTTATATCACAGGAAAAAAACCTTTAGGATAAAATAAAAACTAAACAAAAAAATGCTTAGATATACGTGGAAATAGGACATGTGGCAAAGCAAAAGAAAATGTATGAAAGGCGATTCCATTTTTTTTTATCCCTCTCATTTGGTGCATGTACATGAAACAAAATGTTGGTGTTTATCTTGGTATGATATAAAATTAATAAAATTAAGTTTCTGCATATCATATTCTCTTAGCAAAAACTTGTGTAGAATTACTCATCAGTGTTACAAAATCATAACAACAGATAGCATTTCTTTGAGGATTATTGTTTAAAGTTTGGGGGTAAAATGTTAGTAGACCATCAAAAAAAAAAGAAGAAAAAAAATAAAAAGTCACTGCTGTTTTGTTTTGTTTTTTTTTTAATTTTTAAGGTTTATTTATTTTTGAGAGAGAGAGACAGAAAGACAGAGTGCGAGCTGGGGAGGGGCAGAAAGAGAGAGGGGGGAAACACAAAATCTGAAGCAGCATCCAGGCTCTGAGCTGTCAGCACAGAGCCCCATGAGGGGCTCAAACTCACAAACCGTGAGATCATGACCTGAGCTGAAGTCGGACACTTAACCAACTGAGCCATCCAGGCCCTCCCAAAAAATCATTGGCCTTAAGTGACACCAAGCCTCAAGGGCACCTTGGCCAATAATAAAAATAATAATAATAAATAAATAAATAAATACACGTTAATAGTCATTCTGTGCCCTATCTCTGCCTTTGCATGCAAAATCTGCTAACAATGTCCTAAGGAAGCAGGGGCATGGGTTGTGAGGTAAGGCAATGCCTGGAAATAAAGTAGATTGATGACATTTTCCAAGAAGTCAGAAATAAGCCAAATACAGGAACTGTGACACTCAGTTTCATAGGCTAATTCCTTACTTTTATTTTAAGTAAGAATAGCTAGCTGAAAACAGAAAAGTCACACCGGTTGGTAGATATTCCTAGTCTTTACAGACAAAATTGGCAAGAGCTTGATAGCATTAGGCTTTCAGACTTTAGGCTTTCTTCTTTGTAAATATATAAAACTATATAATATACAGAATTGATTTTGTGTTTTTCTGTGCATATGTGTATATGCGTGTGTGTTTTCCTATGGCCAGATTTGCTGTACCAAGCTACATACGCACAATGGAGCAGTACCTTTCCCAGCAGAAAGCCATTCTCTTTGAGTCTAGTTAAGTGAACAGAATTGGAACAGAAGGGCTAATCTCACACTTGCACTTCTACCAATCCTATGCATTTTATTGAGAAATCAAAGTCAAGAATGAAAACTGTAGCGTTTTCTACCCTTTGACTTGGTTTACATACATTTATTTTCTAAAAATAATTGTGCTGTCAGTGGTATTAGTTTCCCAGCGCTACAGTGACAAATCACCACTGACTCCCTGGCTTGAAACAACACATTCACACATACACAGGCACTCACATATCACTTGGACGCATTTATCAGGAATGGTGAGTCAACATAATCAACCAACCAGGCAGGCACATCAGCCCAGCACCGGTTTTTCACGGAGTAAGATCGGGAAAATAATTTATGTCAGCTTTGATCTCTAGTCGATCAAGGCTCACTCTGTGAGATGTTAAGTCACCTGTGCTTCCTGCCTCTCCCTACCTAACTGCTCTGGAGTCTCCATGGCCCCTGTGTCCAGAGACAATAAAATCCCCCTAGCCGTGAGGGGGGAGAGAAGATGCAAGACAGTCATAAGACAAGGTCTGACCACCTGTAAACTTAGGACAGACTTCAAATGACACCACAGGGCCCCACATTCTGCAGCTGCCGCAGAGGCAGTCGACTGACCTGACGCCATAGGTAGGGATGCTCTAAGCAGAGAGCATCTCAAGTGCGTAAATCTTGGGTGGCCCACCCTGAATCTTCTCAAGACCATGAAAATAAGAAAAACCATCAAACTCTCCCAAATTCAGCAGAGCAAGTGCCATTTCAGAGATTCAAACCCAAAAACTTCCTGAAGGACGATTTTCACAGCAGTTCATTTTCTTTTGAAGTACACGGATCACACACTTTGATGTTTTAGTTATGTCCCGAGACATATGTCTAGTGATAAATATTTTCTACTGTATCAAAAATCTAAGATTATTCTGAATTTTTTTTAATTCAAAAGTTAAATTGAGGAATTCTAAGTCTTCTCGTGGGGAATTCTTGTCACTTACATCCTAGATAATTTTGGTTCGAGCTGCTAATACCATCTCCCCGGAAGTGCATAAACCTTCATCAAATGTCTACATAAACGTACTTTTGTAAACAACAGCCATTATCCAGGTTGGGGAAATTCTGTTGACAAAACATCTTGGAACACAAACTTATCTCATCTCACAAAATGTACATGATTTGGGGTTACCTAAAATGTAAATATTATCAAAAACCTACTTCTTAAAAAATCGAGCCACATGACCAATGTGAGCTATAGTTGACAGAAGAGGTAAGTAATGATTTTAGAAAACACTAAAATTAATATTTTAAAGAACTGAAAGACTACCGAGTGATAATGATTAGTTTTTATTTTTTATATTTTTTTAATGCTTGTTTATTTTTGTGAGAGAGAGAGAGAGAGAGAGAGAGAGTGAGCAGGGGGAGGGGCAGAGAGAGAGAAACACAGAATCTGAAGCAGGATCCAGGCTCTGAGCTGTCAGCACAGAGCCCAAAGTGGGGCTCAAACTCACAAACCACAAGGTCATGACCTGAGCCAAAGCTGGACGCTTAACCAGCTGAGCTATCACCTAGGCACCCCGAATGATAATGATTATTAATGTCAACATCATTAATTTAAGACATGGACTCAGAAGATTAATATCAATTTAAAACCCTTATGAAATCTATAAGTAAAAACTTCCATATTGGGAGAATTTCCAAGCACTTTTTTTTTTTTTTTTACTTATATGGATGCTTAAAATATTGCCTTTAGATCAATGAATAGTCAATATGAATGCAAACACTTCCTTAATAGCTGAGGCATCTTCTCTTATATTGTAATCACTTTTCTCTTTGTTGGCTTCCTCTCTCACAATTTCCAGGATTTTATCCTCATTTCATGCTCCACCAGAAGGAACTACAATCTCTGAGACAGAAAGGGCTGTGGGAAGCATTCAGGACAAGTGCAATGAGGACAAGTGCACAGTGGTGGAGAGATTGGCTGCAGACGGGGAGATGCTCTGTTACCACAGGTGAGTCAGGCTACAATTCGGCCACTTCTCCACTCCTAACTGCCAGGAGGCTGAGATCCCACCAGCCGGGTGCCCAGGAGGAAAAGCAAGATTTGGAGGTCATCCCCCAACCTCTGCCTCAAGATATGTGTCAGGGTTTTGTCACCTCAATAACTACATTATCGGCATTATCACTGTTGTAGACATTCAAATAGTAAGATTAAATTAAAATTAACTTGTCTCTCTCTTGGTGACCATTTCTGAATTTCTTTGTTGGTAAGGATTATATTTAGTGCACTTTTCTGTCTCAAATCTAGACTACTATTTGGATTTCTTTAAAAAAATAAGGTGTTAAATCAAGGAAAAATAGGTTTAGTTCTAGAAAGTTAAATCTGTTTTAATTGTTTGTTGCAATCTTCATCATTCATACTTCATACACGTGGCCCATATTGATAAGATGGAGGTCCACAGTCTGAAGTGCAATGTATGATGGCGGAATGTATACAGTAAAAGAAATCTTGAAAAAGATCCATCCTGGTTTAAATAAATTAAACGTGTTCATGTACTCCCCAAAACAGGGCCCAGGAAGAAAGTTCAGAATCGTTCATTCTTGGGTCAGTGGGGACCACACACACAGTGTTGTTGATTATGGTAATCCATGTAGAAGTCAAAGGTTGGTAACTAACTAAATGACTGTCACTATGGGAGCAAACTTCTGGTAAATGAGGGTAGAGACAGATTATAGCAATTTTATTCAATAGAAGCCAGCAAAACATCGGTGTGTATGTAGAAAATGAATGCAATTCAAAAACACACAGTTGAGTGAGAACCTTGAAGTATCAAAAGAAGTTTTATAACATTTTTGTACACTTTAAAACGTATGCTATCTTCACTTTATAGAGCTGCGTTTCTTTTCCAGAACATACATCAACTTTTGTAGAGGGGGTACCTGTGTAGGAAAGGAAACTGAAAGAAGGGATGTGGAATTAGGGTATCATTTATTCAATTTAGTCCCTTAGATTAAAAAAAATATATATAATAACTTTACACACATATTCATAATTTTTATTCCTTCTGAACTTTTAACACACTTTGGTCATGTGTAAATAGTTTCGCCTTTATCTTCAGGTATCAAACACGGAAGAAGTCTTTGTGGAAAATGCTGAAAGTTTATGTAATCTGTAGATGATTAAAACGTGTATCTAAAAAATAATCTACTTAAATCCAGATATTTGAGCGAACGCAATGAAAATAGCAACTGAATTAGGCGACTTCTCTATCTAAAGAAAAACCCATTTCTTCAAGAGGGAAATCAAAGTAACTCTGGATAATTAGCCAAGACAGTGGCATCATTTCTCGTTTTCAGATGCTTTGGGAATAACCAAGAATGGCATTCAAGCTCCCAGGGGATGTCTCAAAGGGAGGGGACACTCATAAATTCTTTTAACAGCAGTTAAATAAGTAATCACATGGGGGAGCAAGAAGTCAGTCCTCATTTAAGAGGAATAGGAGGCACTGATTATAATGATTATGAGATTAGCTGCAGTGATGATTTTTGATGACCGTCTCCGATAAAAATTACCCATAAGAGTCACCAATGCCAGACTCAGTACATTATATCGTGTGTACTCATAATCTTTTTTCATAACTAGGTTCTCCAGAGTAATGGTGTATTTTTACCACTATTATTATTTTCTTTGAACGTGGTAAGGAACCTCATTTATATGTGTCATTATTTCTACATTTATTTTGAGACTATAGATGATAAACATCATGAAGGGGGTGTCAGCATTTTTGCAAGCTCAGTTAGAACTCCCCTCTCTCCTACCTTCCCTCTCTCTTTCCCTCCCCCCTTTAAATGGGAGAGTGATGCTCTCAATTTGACCAACCCATTTATTTTAATTGAGGCTATTGGAAAATGTTATAGAATATTGAGTTGAGATGAGGCGCTTACATTTGCATAAGAGGACATCCTGGGACTTCATGCTCATTCCCCTGGTGCTGGTACAGCTCTGGAGTTTCTGCTTCCATCTGATAAGAGTCAGGTGTGATGCTCAATTTCCTTGTTTCTTTCCAGGCAGTACTTGGGTAGGGCTGGTGGAAAGGAGGGTCACCTAAATATTCAGGTGATGGGATGAGGAGGTTTGCCAAACTGTACGAACTGCTATGAAATAGTCCTGTCTCTGGGTCCAATTTTTGCAGCTTAAGACTTTAGACTTTGTCATCTGTCTGGTTGCCGCTAATGAGTGATTGTTATTGTTTTGTTGTATTTTGTTAATTTGCATAGACCTTTTAATAGAGCAGATTTTGTAAAGAAATTTTATCTGCCAAATTAAACTTGAATTTCTAGTCTATATTTTTGAAATTTCTTTTTAAGGACAAGCAGAGGTTCTAGTTTTTAAGGTCAGAAATTTTTTTTTTTAATTTTTTTTTTCAACGTTTTTTATTTATTTTTGGGACAGAGAGAGACAGAGCATGAACGGGGGAGGGGCAGAGAGAGAGGGAGACACAGAATCGGAAACAGGCTCCAGGCTCCGAGCCATCAGCCCAGAGCCCGACGCGGGGCTCGAACTCACGGACCGCGAGATCGTGACCTGGCTGAAGTCGGACGCTTAACCAACTGCGCCACCCAGCCGCCCCAAGGTCAGAAAATTTTAACATTTTCTTACCACGTTAAGTCCTTGACCAGTCTAGGGTTGATTCTTATAGGATGAACTAAACATCCAGTTTCATCATCTTCTATAAAGATAATCATTTTCCCCAGATCTACAGAGTAGATCATTTATGCATGCTTGTCCTAACATCCTACTGCTATCACACACTTTAGTTCTATGCACTCTTGGGTCTTTTTCTGAGATCCCTATTCTATCCCATTGTTGTAAGCCATGTTGTCTCCATAACCCTGGTTTATAAGTTTTATTATCTGGTAGCACATGTCTTTTCAAAATGTCTTGATTATTCTTTATACTTTGCATTCTTAAAATATATTTTAAATCTGTGTCAAACAGTACAAATTCCCTTGGAGAGATTTTGGCTGTAAAGGCATTGTTCAAATAAGATTAATTTGTACAGAATTGACATTTCTATAACGCTAAGTTGCCCAATCCAGGAATATAGTATTTATCCGATTTATGTATGATTTCTATACTGTTTCCTAAAGAAGTTTTAACTTTTCACCTTTTAAGGGTAGGTTCAGTCTAGTTTTTATAAGATATTCCATCATCATGGAATTTCCCTTTTCTTCTTAATTTTTGTTGCCTTTGTCCATTCTAAATGGTATTAATTCTTCATTTCTTCAAATGCTCAATTTGTTTCTAATTCACTCTGATAATGTGATGATTTCTAATTACAGTTTTCAAAATTAAACCATCCAGTCAAACATGGGATCAGTGCAGCTTGAACAACTGTCCTTTAATTCTTACACATTTTTAAAATTTATATCAATGACATGTATATATATACACATATATATATATGAAATTATAATCCTGAATATAATTTTAAATGTTTATTTATTTATTTGTTTATTTTGAGAGAGAGAGACCATGAACAGAGAGAGACAGAGAGAGAGAGAGAGAGGAGAGAGAGAGTCCCAGGCAGCCTCCATGCTGTCATCACCACAGGGCTCGGGACTTGATCCCACAAACCTTGAGATCATGACTTGAGCTGAGATCAAGAGTCATAAGCTAAACTGATTGAGCCATTCAGGCATCCCATAAGCTTGAATATATTGTGGGTTCTTTTTATTATTATAACTTTATTATTTTTTAATTAAAATTTCTTATATCTTTCTTTTTTAAAATCACAATTTTGTGGGGCTCCTGGGTGGCTCAGTCGGCTAAGCGTTTGACTCCTGGGTTCGGCTCAGGTCGTGATCTCACGGTTTGTTGGTTCAAGCCCCTCAATAGGCTCTGCACTGATGGAGCACAGCTTTCTTGGGATTCTCTCTCTTTCCCTCTCTCTCTGCCCCTCCCCTACTTGTGCTCTTTATTCACTCTCTCAAAATAAATGGATGAACTTAAAAAAAAAAAATAACAAAACATAATTTTGTGTCCTAGGATGAATTGCAATGGGGTTCTCATTTTTGCACCTTGGAATTGTAAGAAATACGGATGAGGATTTTTTTTTCAATAGTTTGGAAACACCTGCCTTAAAAACAATCTGAAGGAGAAAGGAGTTGGAGAAGTAGAGGAAGATGAAGTGTAATCCTTAACTAAAAGGTGTTAACCAAAACCTTTTAGGTATTCTTGATGGAAGATGACATAAACGTGTAAGAATTGTGTTCAAATTAAAATATAGTGAATGTACTCCAATTCTATCAATACCATGTCCACTGGGCTTTATGTGGATCAAAACACCATTTGTCCTGGTCCATGTACATTGAAACAGGTCTCTAAGACATTTGAGATAGCAGCCCCTATTTTGAAGGGGCTTCTCCCTTTTGGATGCCTATTTATAGCAACTTACTGGATGATTTTAGGTCGTACATTAACAAATACGTTTTAATAATTTTTACTTGTTTTAATATGTGCTAGGAAATACAACTATACCATGAAATCCATCATTTCAGAGATGTTAATGCTAAAGTCAAAGCAAAAGTGGAAATGTTTGCTAATACTTCTTTTTTATATTGAATAACTTACAAATGCAGGCCTTACTTGGTGTGCAACATAGCAAAAATCAGAAACTTAAAAAACCACAGGCAAGTACTGAATATTCAGACACACTATTCTAGAGAAAATAACATTTATTTATATGCACTAGAGTGGGTATGGGGGGGACTTCTGCAAGTTAAATGATTAACTATCATCATAAAAAATCATTAAATGATATTTAAAACTCATGAAGTAAAGTGGAATAAGCATACAATTTAAAAAATCAAATGGGTAATGGAACAGGAATATCATTAAATACACAGAATTAAATCAAAGTCTACTAAATGAGTTAATCATGATTTTCCTTGAAAGTTGGGACTAAAGTTGCCAGGTCTGGAAGCAGAGAGCTGTTCCTTTTATTATAATTCCTTCTAAAGTATGATGTGTTTAACAAATTATAAGTATTTTAAGTAAAAAAAAGTAGATATTTATTGAAATAAAACTTAAATTAAAAAAAATTGGATTTCAGGGTGCCCGGTGGCTCAGTTAGTTAAGCGTCTGACTCTTGGTTTCTGCTCCGGTCATGATCTCACAATTCGTGAGTTTGAGCCCTACATTGGGCTTCGCGCTGACAGTGTGGAGCTTGCTTGGCCTTATCTATCCCTCTTTCTCTGCTCGCCCCTGCCCGCTCTGTCTCTCTCTCTCAAAATAAATAAACATGAAAAAAACATTTAAAACTTGGATTTCTCTTAATCACAATGACTTTGCATACTAAATAAGTTAACAGATGTCATCTTCTGAATGCCAGTGACTCACGTGATGGTTCTTCCCACAGCAATTTTTCCTAATGGCCTGGATGAACCAACCAAATCAAACAGTGCTAACAGAATTCATCCTAATGGGAATCACAGACCGGCCGGGGCTGCAGGCTCCCTTCTTTGTACTCTTCCTCATCATCTATGTGATCTCACTGGTGGGCAACCTGGGCATGATCATCCTCACCAAGGTGGACTCCAGGCTACAAACACCCATGTACTTCTTCCTCAGACACCTGGCCTTCATCGATCTTGGTTATTCAACAGCTGTGGGGCCCAAAATGTTAGTCAATTTCATAGCTAATCAAAACACAATCCCCTATAACTGGTGTGCCACACAGCTGGCTTTCTTCATCTTGTTCATCATCAGCGAGCTTTTCATTTTGTCAGTAATGGCCTATGACCGCTATGTGGCCATCTGTCGTCCTCTGCTTTATACGGTTATTATGTCACAAAAGGTGTGCTGGGTGCTGGTGGCTGTCCCCTATGTCTACAGTGCCTTTCTTTCTCTGATAACCACCATAAAGATTTTTATGTCATCCTTTTGTGACCATAACATCATTAAACACTTTTACTGTGACAGTCTTCCCTTGTTAACTTTGCTGTGCTCTAGCACACGTGACATTGAGTTGATAATACTGATCTTTTCAGCATTTAATTTGGTGTCATCTCTTCTGATAGTGCTTGTCTCCTACATCCTGATCCTGATGGCCATCCTCAAGATGAATTCTGCACAGGGCAGGCACAAGGCCTTCTCCACCTGTGGATCCCACCTGACAGTGGTTGTTGTATTATATGCCACTCTCTTCTTTATGTACGTGCAACCCAAATCCAGTCATTCCTTTGATACTGATAAAATTGCGTCCGCATTTTACACGTTGATAATACCTATGTCGAATCCCATGATCTACAGCTTGAGGAACAAAGAGGTAAAAGGTGCCTTGCGTAGGATATGGAAAAATCTGCACAAACTGCCTATGTAGATTATCGTGAGTATGCATTATTGCATATATAAAATAATAATAAATATATAATAAATTAGGCTATAGAATACTGTCTTTATATGCCATAGGCCTTAGAAAGGAGTATTGTGTAAAAGTCATGGGAAACTAGAAATGTGTTTCCTGTTTTCAACTTGTAGGTGTTCAAGTAGTGATCATCCTTCTGTTATCAACTTTAATTTGTCCTTAAGTATTACTGTAAAACACTGAGGTCTGATTTCTATTCTCACACTGCCAAGTACTCATGTTTCAACTTAAGAGAAGTCTGTTTTAATACATCTGCCATTAGATAAGTTTTAAAAAGCTTTCTTATGTCTTTTATTAAATATTTTGTGTGTGGCCTAGAGCCCACAACATTGGCATATTGACATATAAAAGATGGCCTGTATTGGTTTTTGTTGCTAGGCATATAGATATATCAATGACTAATCAACAATATCAGCCTTAATGACACTTTAACTCTATTTTCCTGTGGTGGGTGACATTTTAGATTTCTGTTACATAATGATATGTGAACACATATATGCATAGAGAAGCAGAAATAAAAGTTTGACTATTTTCGAGTGACATAATTGTGTATTTTATTTATTTATTTTTTTTAATTTTTTTTCAACGTTTTTTATTTATTTTTGGGACAGAGAGAGACAGAGCATGAACGGGGGAGGGGCAGAGAGAGAGGGAGACACAGAATCTGAAACAGGCTCCAGGCTCCGAGCCATCAGCCCAGAGCCTGACGCGGGGCTCAAACTCACGGACCACAAGATCGTGACCTGGCTGAAGTCGGACGCTTAACCGACTGTGCCACCCAGGCGCCCCAAGCAGGGTACAAAAAAATAATAACACTGATAAATATACTCTATTTAGAATGAAAATTTGTATTAATAAAAATATACCATAAAAAGTGGAAAAAATATCCACAGAGACCTCATTTGAAATATACACACCCTTTTGGGGTGCCTGGGTGGCTCAGTCGGTTAAGCATCTGACATGGCTCAGGTCATGATATCACGGTTCGTGAGTTCAAGCCCCACATCGGGCTCTGTGCTGACAGCTCAGAGCCTGGATAGAGCCTGCTTTGGATTCTGTGTCTCTCTCTCTCTCTGCTCCTCCCCCACTCATGTTCTGTCTCTCAAAAATAAATAAACATTAAAAACATCTTTAAAAAAATATACACACCCTTTCAAAGTAACTTGTAAAAGAAAACAAAACAAAACAAAAATTGCCTAATTCCTAGAATGAGGATGATCAACACAGTCAACCTATTGAGAGTGAATAAGACAGGTGGGTTGGCAGGTGCAAGAAACCTGAAGAAACATTTTACAAAAGAGGATATCAAAACAGCCAAAAATATATAAGTGCATTAAAAAAATTCTTCATTAGATAAATGTAAATAAGGAATATACTCTGTCACTAATTTCAGCTGTGATAGCTAAAATTCAAAAGTTTGTTTGAACAATATATGTGATATATCACTAAATTCTAATTCATGAAACCATTATTACACTAAATAATGTAATAAAATAAATAAATAATTAAATAAAATTTTTAAAAAAGGAAAAAAATATTTCATTCTTTCCATTGCCAAGTAGTATTCCATTGTATATATAAACCACATCTTCTTTATCCATTCGTCAGTTGATGGACATTTAGCGTCTTTCCATAGTTTGGCTATTGTTGAAAGAGCTGCTATAAACATTGGGGTACATGTGACCTTATGCATCAGCACTCCTGTATCTTTTGTATCCTTTGGGTAGATTCCTAGCAGTGCTATTGCTGGGTCATAGGGTAGTTCTATTTTTAATTTTTTGAGGAACCTCCACACCGTTTTCCAGAGTGGCTGTACCAGTTTGCATTCCCACCAACAGTGCAAGAGGGTTCCCGTTTCTCCACATCCTCGCCAGCATCTATAGTCTCCTGATTTGTTCATTTTAGCCACTCTGACCGGTGTGAGGTGATATCTCAATGTAGTTTTGATTTGTATTTCCCTGATGAGGAGTGATATGGAGCATCTTTTCATGTTTCTGTTGGACATCTGGATATCTTCTTTGGAAAAGTGTTTATTCGTGTCTTCTGCCCATTTCCTCACTGGATTCTTTGTTTTGGGGTGTTGAGTTTGATAAGTTCTCTGTAGATTTTGGATACTAACCCTTTATCTAATACATTATTTGCAAATATCTTCTCCTTTTCTGTCGGTTGCCTTTTAGTTTGCTGCTTGTTTCTTTCACTGTGCAGAAGCATTTCATCTTGATGAGATCTCAGTAGTTCATTTTGCATTTTGTTTTCCTTGTCTGCAGAGACTTTCAAGTCAGAAGTTGCTGCAGCCCAGGTCAAAGAAGTTGTTACCTGTTTTCTCCTCTAGGATTTTGATGTTTTTCTGACTTATGTTGAGGTCTTTAATCCATTTTATTTTGGTGTATGATGCAAGAAAGTGGTCCATGGTCATTCTTCTGCATGCCTCTGTCCAGTTTTCCCAACACCATTTGCTGAAGAGACTGATTCAAAAAGGCACATGCATCCAATATTTACAGCTGCACTATCAACAATAGCCAAATTATAGAAAACACCCAAATCCCCATGGACTGATAAATGAATAAAGAAGGTGTAGTGTGTGTGTGCGTGTATATATATGCATACATATATATATATAATATATATATATATGAATATTACTCAGCAATGAAAAGGAATGAAATCTTGCTATTTGCAACAACATGGATAGAACTAGAGTGTATTATGTTAAGTGAAATAATGGTCAGTTAGAGAAAGACAAACATCACATAATGTCACTCATATGTGGAAGTTAAGAAACAAAACAGATGAATATAAGGGAAGGGAAGCAAAAATAGAATAAACACAGAGAGGGAGACAAACCATCAGAGACTCTTAAAAACAAAACAAACTGACGGTTGCTGAAGGGGTGTTGGGTAGGGGGATGGGATAAATGGATGATGGGAGTTAAAGAGGGCACTTGCTGGGATGAGCACTGGGTGCTATATGGAAGTGATGAATCACTAAATTCTTTTCCTGAAATCATTATTACAGTGTAAGTTAACTAATCTGGATTTAAATAATAAGAAAGAAGGAAGGAAAGAAGGGAGGGAGGAAGGAAAAATAAGAACAAAAGAAAGAAAGAAAGAAAGAAAGAAAGAAAGAAAGAAAGAAAGAAAGAAAGAAAGAAAAAGGGCACTTAACTAAAAACAAAAAAATAAATATAAATAAATACATACATACATACATAAAAATAAAGTGAATTTGCCACTCATTTATTTAGTAGCTCTTTCTAAAATCCCTTTACTCCCTCTCAAAAGTTACTTTGGTTTTTAAATATATGTATTTAAATGCATATATTATTTATCTATAATCATAGAATACCTTTATGGTCGTTCTTTTTAATGTTGAATGCTCTACTAGGCAGGGGGATGGGGCAGGGATGGGGTTAGTTTAATTCTCATTTCTATTCTTACAGTAGTTTTATAGTGAAGATTCAATGCTAAATCTCTGCCCATTGTATTGTTTTCACATGTTTGTAGGGTCTTAAGCAGGAAAAAAAAATAACAATTTCAGTGGTCCAAAGTAGATTATTCCGATAATAATATAAATATAAATATAAATATAAATATAAATATAAATATAAATATAAATATAAATATAAATATACCACGGGGACAGAGAAGAGTTTAGTGCATTATATAGAAGTATAAAGACAGCAAGAAAAATATCTCATATCTGTCTTCACATATAGGAAGGCTGATATTTACTAGCACGGAGTCAGAAAAAAAGAACACTTTTTTAAAACTCTCATTTATGGGGCACCTGGGTGGCTCATTCAGTTAAGCTTCCGACTTCGGCTCAGGACATGATCTCATGGTTCATGGGTTCGAGCCTCGCAATGGGCTCTGTGCTGACAGCTCAGAGCCTGGAGCCTGCTCCGGATTCTGTTGTCTCCCCCGTTCTCTGCCCCTCCCCTGTTCACACTGTGTGTGTGTCTCTCTCTCTCAAAAATAAATAAACATTGAAAAAAATATTTTCACCTGTTTAAAAAAAATAAAAATAAAACTCTCATTTATTCCAGGAGATGTAGAATGCTTTTTAATACCCACTAAAAATATGTCCCTAAAGGTATTGTGTCTTCAGAAGTAATTCAGTGTTCCTGAACAAACAATAACTAACCTGCTCTCTGTCTCCATGGATTTACCTATTCTGGATACTTCATGTAATGGAATTGTACAGTATCTACAATGTGTGACCTTTTATATTCTTTCACTTAGCATAATGTTTTAAAGGTTCATACATGTTCTAGCATATATTAATACTTTCGTTGTATGGCTTACTAATATCCCATTGTATGGATATAGCACATCTGTTATCCATTCACCAGTTGATGGACCCGTTGATGGACATTTAAGATGTTTCTACTTTTTAACTATTGTGAATAAAGCTGCTCTGAGCATTTACCTACACTTTTTGGTATGAGCACCTGTGGTTTTCAAAACCTTGGGATATATATCTAGAAATAGATTTGCTGGGTTATAATGGTAATCCTCTATTTCACTTATTGGATAACCATCAAATTGTACCATTTCACGTTGCCAAAAACAATACACAAAGGTCCTAATGTCTCCACACCTTTGTCAACTTTTGTATTTGTCTTTTTCTTTTTCAATAACCATTCTATAATATCTCATTGTGGTTTTTGTTTGCATTTCTTATGTGTTAAACATTTCTTCATGTGTTTATTGGCCATTTCTATATTTTCCGTGAGAAATGTGTCTTCAAGTCTTTAGCCTGTTTTCTAATTTGGATTATTTGTGTTTTTTTTTTCTTGTTGAGTTGAAAAATCCTTTATATATTTTAGAAAATAGAACCTTAGGAGATACGTGAATTAAAATTTCCTCCATCATGTGGGTCTTTTCATTCTTTGCTAGTGTCCTTTGATGCACAAAAATTTGCTTTCTAACTTTTGATAAAGTCCATTTATCTGTTTTTACTTTTCTTGTTTGTGTCTTTGGTATTACATAATAAAAAGCTATAAAGAGCTCAGCTGAACTGAGAGAGAAAGAATTGAGCTGTTGGGTGTCAGAACAACCAATTAAGGCAACAGGCCATAATGAAAGATTTAGGCCTTTAATCACTTATTACAACAGTCATCTCAATCATATCATGAAAGTTAATGATTATTTTTATATTTATTCCCAGTATAGGTTTCCCGAATGGCCTGCATGGACAAACAAAATCTAACACTGTTGAAAGAATTCATTCTAATGGGAATCACAGGACTCCCTGAGCTGCAGTCTCCATTATTTGGACTGTTCCTCACTGTTTACCTGGTCTCAGTCATGGGTAATCTGGGTTTGATCATCCTCACCAAGATAGACACTAGGCTACAAACACCCATGTACTTCTTCCTCAGACACCAGGGTTTCACTGATATTGATTATTCTACAGCTGCAGGACCCAAAATGTTGGTAAATTCTCCTGTAGCTCAACCTACCATCTTGTATAACTAAGGTGCTACCCAATTCACTTGCTTCAGTATGTTTATTACTGGCAAAGTTTTATTTTGTTGGCAATGGCTTATGACTGCTATGTAGCCATCTGTAACCCTCTGTTCTACATAGTTGTGATGTCACAAAGATTGTCAGTTGCTTGAGACCCTATCTGTACAGCACCATTTTGTCTTTGCTAACTATTATAAGGATTTTCCTTTCATAATTTGGCAGCTGTAATGTCATCAGGCATTTCTGCTATGATAGTCTCCATTGATAACTTTCTTCTGCTCAGGGGCCTATGAAATTAGATTGATAACTCCGATCTTTTCAACTTTTAAATTAGTGTCATCTCTTCTGATAGTCCTTGTGTCCTACATTCTGATCCTTGTTGCCATCCTCAGAATGAACTCTGAAGAAGGCAGGCACAAGGCTTTCTCCACCTGTGGATCCCATCTGACAGTGATAGTCATATATTACAGTACTCTATCTTTTATGTATGTGTGGCCCAAATCCAGCCATTCATTTGACACTGATAAAATAACTTCTTTATTTTACATTACAGTTTACTTATACCCATGCTGAATCCAATGATCCACGCTTGAGGAACAAAGAGGTAAAAAAAAATGCTCTTAATAGGACCTGCAGGATATTTGCAACTGTGGTATTTAAAATTCATTGTAAGATACAATGTATTAACCAATGTAAACTATAACTCTGCGGGAGTCTTGTACTGTTGTTTCCAGAAGATGGGCAACAATCAATATGTGATAAGCATAGAAATAAATAAAATTTTTCATTATTTTAAAATTTCAAGTGAGAACAATCCTCTAACAGATTGTTGATTTTTTAAATATTTTTTTTAATTTTTATTTATTTATTTTTGAGACAGAGAGAGAGCAAGAAGTAGAGGGGCAGAGAGAGAGAAAGAGAGAGACATAGAATCCGAAGCAGGTTACGGGTTCTGAGCCGTCAACACAGAGCCCAATGTAGGGCTCAAACCCACGAACTGTGAGATCATGACCTAAGCTGAAGTCAGACGCTCAACTGACTGATCTACCCAGGTGCCCTTCTGATTCTTGCTCATACTTCAGATATTAGCCTCAATTAGTTTCAATTCCAGATCAGGTGCCATTCCTACATATTCTTGCACATAGCTTATTTGCCTGTCTCTTCTACTAAACACTTATTTTTATAAACCAGAGACTCTAAATATTCCTTTCACAAAATTCAAAAAAATTTTTAAACATGAAAAAAAAAGGTTAAGGGCACACCTTATATACACAATATATTATTACTTGTAACTCATTTAATCATTTTAAACAATACAATGGGACGGTGTTTAAAAATGAGTCTGTGTGTCATCCACCTAAGGACACCATTGTAGAACTGAAGGAATACTGGCAAGCTAGGGGTGTAGATAACATATGTTAATCAATTTCCCTATATGTTTGTTTTGGTAAAGGTACTTCAGAGGAATGAAATCAAAAGAAGGTTTCATACACATACGTACATATACACACATATATGAATATGTCATATTTTATATGTGTAAAATATTTTTATATAACATACAAATACATATATAACTGTATACAATATATGATAATACAGCTTTGAGAGAGACAGAGAGGAGATTTTGAGAAATTAGCACATGTGATTGTTGGGATTGGCAAGGCAAAATCTGCGGAGTAGCCCAGCATTGTAAGAGTTGATATTGCAGTCTTGAGTACAAAGAGGGGAAACTGAGGTAGATTTTCTATATTGCTGTCTGGAGCATAATTTCTTTGGGAGACCTCATTTTTTGTTCCTTAAGGCTTTCAACTGATTGGATAAGGTCCACCTACATTCTGGAGGGTACATGACTATATTCAAAGTCTATTAATTTAAATTTTAATCACATGTAAAAACTATCTTTACAATAACATCGAGACTAATATTTGACTAATCAACTGGGCACCACAGCTTAAGCCAAGTGGACACATAAAATTAACCATCAAAGCATGGGGGAAAAAGAGCTAATCAGGAGTAAAATGTATGAATGTAATACACAAACTAACAAAAAAAACTAAGTCACTGGTGAATACAAAGTATTCTACACAATTAATAAACATCCCCCCTTGTATTCGGCAAAGCTTTCAAATGCTTCAGGGATGATCAAGAAATTGCTCGGCATATCCTCAGGGAGAGTCTCAGAGGGCGAAAAAGAATCCATAAAATGATCTCACGTATTATGAAGCACATGGGGAAGTCAAGACAGAAGTTAGATCACAGGTAAACAGAATATTTCATGTAATGCTGTATTATACCAATATCCAAATAGTTTTGGTGACATTTGCAAGGTAACAGTTTTATTCCATTGTCAAAGCATAGCAAAACATTAGGATTTCTGGTTCGCTTCTGTGTTCCACTATTGATAGTGCGTGACAGAATAAGAATGTTCTTCTTTCTCTTCAGATTACTTGTTCAAGTATCTTCACAAAGGCTAATAAGCATTTTTGAAATGTCACTGCCATATTGCTTATGTAAATGTATGTTTCATGTAAATACTTGATCATACAAATAATACAGGTCAAAACTGAGCTACCATAAAGCCCAACTAAAGTGTCAAGAATAAAGAATAGGGGAACCTGGGTGACCCAGTTGGCTAAGCATTGGATTCTTGGTGTCCGTTCCGGTCATGATCTCACAGTTTGTGAGTTCTAGCTTTGCATCTGTCTCTGTGCTGACAGTGTGCAGCCTGCTTGTGATTCCCTCTCTCTCTACACCTCCCGTTTGCTCTCTCTCTTTCTCTCTCTCAAAAATAAATAAATATTTAAAAAATTGTTAAAAAAATAAAGAATAAAATGTATGGCAGAATTATGAAACTCGAGGTGTTCAGGTGTTCACTTGATATCTAAATTATCAGTCATTAGGGACTAGATTCTTCTTATCCCCTTCTCAAAAACATTGTGATAGTTATTTAAACCAATTTATAAATGTGATTTTTTTCCTACTTTTTAATGAGCAATAAGAGAAACTCCACCTCATACTGAGGTGTGAAAACTAATATTTGGAGCCTAGGAGACTTTTAGTATCCAGTTTTTTGGTGATGGTAAATATACAGCATGTTCAGTTACCAGCGGAATCTGACAGAAAGCAAACATAGTTTTCTCAAAGAGTATAACTTCAAAAAACAAGGATCTGATCATCTAAACAGATAGTAAACTGTGAAAAAAAATGTGCTTTGCTGAACTCAAGAGAGAAAGCCTAGATGTCAAGCTCAAGAGCAAAAGCCCTTCTCCCTTATCTCACAGGAAATCAGCACCAGCAATGTCATTTTTTTTCTTTCACCGTTCACCACTTCACCCAAACAACACTATATTGTTTCTCCTTCTGTTCACGTAACAGTTTTTCTTAAAGTAATTCAAATTCAGTATTTCTCACCGAAGAAGGTGTGTACTTGGTAACAAGCAGTTTATCAGAAGCTCACCATCTTATAAGCAATGTCTTATGTGCTGTAAGTGTGGATTTTCTATGAATGTGTTTATAATATAATATTACAATACTGCATACTTCTGTTGCTTTCTTAGACTCTTGACACTGTTATTTTGCTTATATTCAGGATAAAACACAACCAGATGATATAACATGAAAGCTATTTACTGTGCTGATTATCTATTCAGGATAGATTTTCCAGTAAACCTGGATGGAAAAACACAACCTGACAGTGGTGAAAGAATTCATTCTCATGGGAATCACACACCGTCGTGAGCTGCAGGCTCCATTATTTGGGCTCTTCCTCATCATCTATGTGATCTCAGTGGTGGGCAACCTGGGCCTGATCATCCTCGCCAAGGTGGACTCCAGGCTACAAACACCCATGTACTTCTTCCTCAAACACCTGGCTCTCACTGATCTGGGTTATTCAACAACTGTGGGACCCAAAATGTTAGCAAGTTTTGTTGTGGAAGAAAACACAATTTCCTATCATTTGTGTGCCACACAGGGAGCATTCTACATTATGTTCATCATTAACGAGTTTTTCATTCTGTCGGCTATGTCCTATGACCGCTACGTGGCCATCTGTAATCCTCTGCTCTATCCAGTCATCATGTCACAAAGGGTGTGTCAGATGCTGGTGACAATCCCCTATCTCTACAGTACATTTGTGTCTCTTCTGGTCACCATAAAGATTTTTAGTTCATCCTTCTGTGGTTACAATGTCATCAGCCATTTCTACTGTGACAGTCTTCCCTTGTTGTCCTTGCTCTGTTCAAATACGCGTGAAATTGAATTGATAATTTTGATTTTCTCAGTTTTTGATTTGATGTCATCCCTTCTTGTAGTCGTTGTGTCTTACCTGCTGATACTGGCAGCCATCATCAGGATGAACTCAGCTGAGGGTAGGCACAAGGCCTTTTCCACCTGCGGGTCCCACCTGACAGTAGTCACAGTGTTCTATGGGACTCTGATATTTATGTATGTGCAACCCGAGTCCGGTCATTCCTTTGATGCCGATAAAGTGGCATCCATATTTTACACCCTCATCATCCCCATGTTGAATCCCTTGATTTATAGCTTGAGGAACGTAGATGTAAAATATGCTTTCCATAGGATATGGAAAAAGTTATGTAGTACCTTTTCTTAAGTTAGTTGTATACTATGTGGTTCCTGTGAATTAGATTGTCAACATTAAACATTTCTATTTGTTCTTTCGGAGGAAAGGTCAAGGATAAGTGAGTTCAACATATATCTAGAGATTGACTTCTATGCATCAGTCATAGGTTGAAGTGCTCTAAACACACTGTGAATAAATAACGAATATATTTCCATTCTTGAGGGAAAGACAAGAGTTATGAGCATCATAATTAGGCAATGTGTTAGCCAGTAGAATGGTTACTAGTCTGTAGACTCAACACCAAGCAAGGAGTGTGGGAATGCTTTGGGCAAGTGAAGAAGAATACCTGGAACAGAAAGGTACCTGTAGGTATGTTTTTCTGTAAGTACATTCTTTCTGTTTAACCTACATAGTTTTCTATGGGGTGTCTAAAACACAGTTGATTGTAGTTTTAAGCAGGTTCAGTGTATTGCCTTAACTTGAAGTCATCAGTCATCTGAATGTGCTCCAATCTCTCCATTCCATGAGGGGTCTTTGTGTCCTGGTCTTTCTTCACGAGCGCCATTATTTTCATTATTTTCATGACTGAAGCCCCAGAGAGTCTATCGACTACACACACTTGGCATTTCAACAATCCAGAAGATCACCACAGCATCTAATTTTGTCTAAATGTGTCCATTTGTCTATAATAGTGGAAATAGCAATTGAATTAAATTTCATGGGGTCTGCCATACACATTTTTGGATTTTTAAATTTCTCTTGCCAGCTTGATCTTGATTCCTTTTTAAAAAAATTTTTAAAGTCTATATTTAGAGAGAGAGAGCATGAGGGAGGGGCAGAGAGAGAGAGGGAGAGAAGGAATCCCAAGCAGGCTCCATACTGTCAGCACAGAGCCCAGTGAGGGGCTTGATCCCAGGACTTCTGAGATCTGAAATCAAGAATTGGACGCTTAACACATGAAGCCACCCATGTGCCCTAATTTTGAATCTTAAATGCTTATTTTTGTCTAATGAAGTTATGCTTTATCTCTCTAAAGAACAAGGATAATTTTTGTGTAAAAGTCATTTTCTAGTTTTTTTTGTATGGTTGCATATGAAATCTATTCTATCATAAATAACAGTGTTGACTCTTTCCACAAATTTGTTTCAAATGAGTGTGTACTATATTTTGAACAGGTAAATTGTTCGACTACATTGATTGGATGACCCTGCCCCTGCCTGGAGAAAACAAAAGAAGAAAATTCTATGGTTTGGACTGTGAATAAATGTGATGTCAAACATATATACTTGGTGTGCTTTTTGGACATACTTCCTACATAACACTTGGCAAATACCCTATTTTTTGTTTACTTTTACTTTTTTAACATTCAAAAACGTATTTGCATCTTGGAGAGACTGAACTCTTTTCTGAGTCCACCATCATGGAATAAAATTAACTGTGAAGCCAATAAAATTTGAATAAAAGTAATTAATAAGAATACACACACACACACACACAGAGGGAGAGAGAGTCATGTGCAAATAATTAATAGGGCCTTTATGGCTTATTTTTTATATTAAAAAATTATACACCTAAGTATGAGCTATGCCTGTACAAATATAAAGAAATACATGTTTCTTAGGTGACATAGTTAGGACAGCATTACGGTGAAATGTTAATAATACAGGGATTTGAAAAAACAAATGATAAGTAAATATAACACAATATCCCACTCCTAAAATAAATATTGGAGTGTTTTGATTAGCCCTCAGAATACAAGCCAAAAAGAGAAAAATAAAGTATTAAGACATAAATTTCAATAATATGTTTCATTCGCTTAAAAAATTAGTCTCTATTTGGTGCCTGGGTGGCTCGGTTGGTTAAGAATCTGACTTTGGCTCAGGTCATGATATCACGGTTAGTGAGTTTGGGTCCCACATCAGGTGAGCTCGAGCCCCTTTGGGTGAACAGGAGCCCCACTTCGAGTAAAAACGTGAGCTCCACTTTGAGTGAGCCCTGTTTCTCTCTTTTTCTCCTTCTCTCTCTGCCCACCATGGAATTCTCGCTCTCCTCTCTCTGCCCCCTCACTCACTTGCGCCCTCTCTCCCCCCCCAAAAAATCTTTATTTCATTACTAGGTATATATATTACACATATCAGAAAGTATTATATTCTTGGGGTGCTTGGGTGGCTCAGTTGGTTAAGCGTCCAACTTTGGGTCAGGTCATTATTTCACCTTCCTGAGTTCAAGCCATGCATCGGGCTCCTAATTTTACATCAGGTACTGCTACCAACAGAAAAGGTTGCTCAGCATTAGTTTCATTTATGCATTTCAATTTAAACTTCAATGAGATAACACCATAAACCAAGGGTAATATCTAGTTGTTGGTGAGTATATGGAGGAATGAAAACTCATACATTGTTGGTGGAAAATTAAAATGGTATAAATATTTAAAAAACATATGGTTTAAGATTCACCATCTTAGAAAGTAAAAAGGCAGCTAATATATTTAGGCCTTCCACTGCCATGTGAGAGAGAAAAGACATCACATTCCATTGCAAATATTCTATGTGAATGTCCACAGAAAGCTTATTTATAATAGTTAGACTGGAAATAATTCAAATGTTCTTCCACTTGAGAATGGGTAAACAAATTATGGAATATCCAAGCAAATGAATACCTTTCAGCTATAAAAAGCAATAAATTATTGGTATGCACAAAAATATGGATGACTCTCAAAATTATTATGCAGAGTAAAGGAGATCAGACTAAAAAGTGTAAACAATATAACATTAAATTTTTAAAAATTTAAAAATCTCAAATGCAGATTCATCTAAAGTTGCACAAAACAGATAATATGACAAATTCCAAACAGTGCAAGGAAATGGCATAAGAGGCATAGAGCTTGGAAAGGAAGAAACGAGACCCTCTGTAGTACAAATGGCATGTTGTCCAATAGGAAACATCAAGGAATCACCCCACCAAAATATGAGTTCAGCAAGATCACAGGATTCCATGAAAGCACAAAGATAAAAGGTCAACATACAAATATATTGTAGAAACCAAAATTTGAAAATACCATTTATAATCACACAAGTATAATGAAATATACTCACAGTGAAACTCAGAAAACATGTGCAGGATCTGTATGCTGAAAAGTATGCTGCTTAAGGAAACCACAGAATATCTGAATAAATGGCAGGACGTACTGAGTTCATAGATTAGAAGACTCAACCAAAGATATCAATACTTCCCAGACAGATTTATAGGTAATACAATGCAAACAAAATCCCAGCAAGATATTTTATAGATACCGTTGAGTTTATACTAAAATGTAACGAACGGTCAGGGACTTGGCATAGCTAAAATACCTGAAAACATGTAGAATAACATGGAAGAAACTCTCTGGTCCATGTGAAGGCTTACCATATAATATTCAAAACTGTATACCATTGGTGTAAAGAAAGACATATAAAGCAATGGAACAGAATAGAGAACCCAGAATAGACTTTTATAAAAGGTGCAACAAATTTTTCATGGAAGTACAAAGTTAATTCCGTAGAAGATGGGTAACACTTTAAAAAAAAAAAAATCATTCTGGAATCATTGAATATCTGCAGACAAAAACAAACAAACAAACAATGTTGACCTAAGTCTTATACAAAGTATACTCCCAAATGGATAACAACTTTATTGTAAAACTATGATATGCTTAGACAAAAGCGTAGGGATAAATCTCTTCAGGACCTAAGAGCAGGCAAAGAATTTAGAGACAGGACATCAAGAGCATAATATGCACAGGTATACATTGATAAAGTGGAAAATCAGTGATCTTGCTGAACTCATATTTTGGTGGGGGGATTCCTTGAGGTTTCCTATTGGACAACGTGCCATTTTTCTACAGAGGGTCTCGTTTCTTCCTTTCCAAGCTCTATGCCTCTTATGCCATTTCCTTGCACTGTTTGGAATTTGTCATATTATCTGTTTTGTGCAACTTTAGATGAATCTGCATTTGAGATTTTTCTTGATAAAGTCAAAATCAAACTTGAAACAACCTACTCATCATGTTCTTAGAAATGATTCCTAAAGAATCAAAATGTATGTTCACACAATCAGCTTAAGAAAATGTTTACAGAATCTATATTCATAAGTGTTGAAAACTGGGAAGATCCCAAATGTCTTTCAATGACGAAAGAGTTGAACAAGTTGCACCAGAAATACCATGGAATGCCATTCAGCCACCTTAAAGAAAAGGGTATCCACACACAAAAACGAGGATGGACCTCAAGAGAGTGAAGCTATCCCAAAAGATTACAAATTGTGGACTATTTATAAAACCTTGTTCAAGTGACAAAATTATGCTGATGCAAAAAATATTAGTGGTCACCAATGGTTAGAAACAGTTGCCCAAGAGGTGGGAAGACAGTGTAGCTTTAAAGGGATAGCAAAAGAAAAATTTGGGGGGACAGAATAGTTCTACAATTTGACTGTGGTGGTGGTTGAAACAATGCAAAAATGGGATAAAACGCAGAACAGTAAAGTATACCAATACATGAAAGAATAACCCCAAACTGGTGAAATCTGAACAATGTGTGTTGTACCAATGTCAACTTCCTAGTCATGAAATCATACTACAGTGTAGCAAGACGAACTCTTCCAGGAACTGGGTGTAGATTACACAAGACGTCTCTGCATGCTTTTTTTTTTTTTACAACTTCCTGTCAATTTATAATTATTTGAACACAAAAAGTTTTTGAAGATGGCAAATTGAAGTTGACTTGGTGGATTAAGAGGCAGGAAGAGTAGAACGGGTTTAACACGTGCGAACGCTAAGACTTCTGAAGCGATGGACATGCTTGTTGCCTTGAAAGTTTTTATAGCTCCATCTATATACATATGCAAAGCTTATCAAATTTTGTGCTGTATATATGTGCACATATATGTGTATATATGTGTATATATATACACATATATATACATGTATGTGTATGTGTGTATAAGCTTATTCTATATCCAAAAACAAAGGAAAATTGACAATTGACAATAGAAAGTAGTAGACCAGTACTACTTAAATGAAATGTTTGCTATTGGGTAACTTGAAAATAAAAGGGAAGACACAGTCTAATAAATTACATGAAAGATACTTATAATACTATAAATGCACATTTAACAAGAAGGATATAATTAGGTAACATGAAAGGGAAGAGGATCTATCTTGCATTTATTGAGGAGTATATAGAGATAATATATCTGAAATATTTAGGAAAATTAATGAGTATATTCAACTCCCTCTTATCAAGAATACATTATATATATATTATATATATATATATAATATGTATACATATTATATATATATATATATATAATATATATATAATATATATATACAAATTTTAAGGGGACAAATTCAGGGCTGTTCACTGAGGCCAGATACCATAATGATGTAATGGTGATAGCTGAGGGTTGGACACACGACATCTATCAATAAAACAATAAATGAAAATTGGGAAATTTGTATCATGGACTCTAATACAGAAAGAAGCACAAAGTGTCATATCATCTGTGCACAACAAGCAATTAAAGTGACAAATGCAGCAGTGAAATTTATAGAAATATAACACATATACATAGTTGCGCATATGTAACATATGAGAGTTTTGCAAGGATAACTTGATAATCTAGGTATATATTAAGTACAACAGAGCATGGTTCAAGGTAGGAAAGAAAAATTGAGATGATCTGGGCACAAAAGAATAAAATACCGCACTGTGAAATTAAAGAGAAAAACAAAATCAAAGCAGAAGTGGTAACCAGTCAGTGAGGGCAACTTGCTATGCAATGAGAAGGGCGCATAACAAACTTCTGCCTTGGAAAGGATAACAATAAAAACAAAACGAAATTCAAGGAAACAACACGCCACATTTGCTTAACGTATTAATTTTATTCCATGCACAATCTTTTCATTAAGTTTTTAATGTTTGTTTATTTTTGAGAGACTGAGAGAGGCAGAGCATGCAGCGGAGGGGCAGAGGGGGAGAGAGAGAGACACAGAATCCGAAGTAGGTTCCAGGCTCCTAGCTGTCAGCACAGAGGCCCATGTGGGACTCAGATGCAGAAGCTGTGAGATCATGACTTGAGCCGAAGTCGGATGCTTAACCGACTGAGCCATCAGGTGCCCTATTCCATATATAATTTTAAAATAATTTAATAGAACAGAATTTATCAACTCTCCACTGTGTCACCAATTTGAGGAGACCTCTATGGAAATGGAAGCCCTGATGAACCTGCCCTAAATATACGACATTTTTATCAAGAGTCCTATGTAGTGTTGGGGCGCCTGGGTGGCTCAGTCCGTTAAGCATCCGACTTCGGCTCAGGTTGTGATCTTGTGGCTTGTGACTTCGAGCCCCTGTTGGCCTCTGTGCTGACAGCTCAGAGCCTGGAGACTGCTTCCAGTTCTGTGTCTCCCTGTCTCTCTGCCTTTCTCTCGCTTGCACTCTGTCTGTCTCTCTCTCGAAAATAAATGAACATTTAAAAAAATTTTAAAAAGGGTCCTATGTGGTGTAAATGAAAAGTTAAGTAAGGGTGAAAATAGGAGAGAAAGAAAGAAAGAAAGAAAGAAAGAAAGAAAGAAAGAAGAAAGAAAGAAAAAAGAAAGAAGAAAGAAAGAAAGAAAGAAAGAAAGAAAGAAAGAAAGAAAAAGAAAGCTAAATAGATGATGGATAAATAGATGTTTGAATATAGATGTTGATGATAGAGAGATGGGCGATTGAATGTAGATGATGATGATAGATAGATAGATAGATAGATAGATAATAGGTGATAAATCAACCGATAGATAATTTATTCTCTGGTGAATACAAATTGCCCTTGCCTGTTAATGGACAACTTCCAGACATTTTTTAATGCCCTCATATGCTTGAGCCATCATTAAACAAATTGCTCAGCATCTCCTGAGGGAGAGTCTCAAAAGGTGAAGAGAACCCATAAATTGTTCTCCATATGCCATGTTAAGAAACACATATGGGAGTCAAGACAGAGGGTCCATTACAGGTGAAAATGACAGAAAATTTGTGTGGTATCTCATATTACCAAATATCCACGATGTTTCGGTGATGTTTGGTAAGTTCCACTTTAACTTCGTGGCAAAGCTCTAGCAAAATGTGACCATTTCTGATTTTGTTTGCTTTGCTTTCCCGTAACCATAATGCCTGAGCAGGAGTAGGAATTACCTCGTTTTTTCCTTCTTATTAATTTTTTGAATGGTTTCACATGGTGGAGAGGCTAATGCTTCTGTGACTCTTTGAAACTTCATTTTTATATAGTTATGCAATACTTCCATTTAATATGAATAGTTTTACCTCAAACGGAGACCAAAATAAAAGCAAATGGTACACAGCCGAAGAGACATGAAATTTTTTGAGTTAGCAAAATTAAGAAACTTCAGGTAATATCTGTCATTTTGATGTCTTTCCAAATGTTTATTTAGTGACTCTGGACACTTTTTGTGATTCTCTCAAAAGTTATTTAGTATTTAATGATTGTTTAAATAAACATATCAATACAATTATCCTCTGAGGTCTTGATAAGGAAAAAAAGGGGTGGTCACCTCACAATGAGGTGTGCAAAGCCTCATTTGGACATTTGGAGACCTTTAAGTAGCAAGTTTTACGGAAATGGAATGATGTAGAGTATTCTTCATTTTCCAGTAGGATCTGACAGAAAGCGGGAAGAATTATCTCAAAGGATATAGCTTTAAACAATTACATATCAAACATCCAACAGAGACAGTAAACTATGAAAAAGCAATGTGATTCTTTTTATAGAACTCCAAAGCTAGTGAGAGGAAATGCATTTATCTTTCTTCACCTCACAGAAAACTCGATACTCAAAAAGTACTATTTATTTTTTTAGCTTTCCATGATTGCAAAGGAAAACAAAACAAAGTGGAAAGAAACAAGCAAAACTCAAAATTTATACTGTTTTTATTGCATTTACGGAATATTTCTCTAATATTCTCTCCTACAGATACACATTATCATATTTCTGTTACAGGAAAGGTGTGTGCATCAGAGCAGAGGAGCATGTCAAGAGGTGACAAACCTAAGACTCAGGTAAGTTAAAGGGAAGTTACACATAATTACCTTTATGTGGAATGTTGTGGAGTTGTATGTTTTGTCTGCTTAGAGCTCACTCAGCGACTTCTGACTTGACCTGTAATTTCATTGCAGACAGTATTATTTCCCTTTTGATGCCCACGACTTTTTAAACCAAAAATACTTCTCTTACCTTAACCTGCCATCCACCTTCCACTCTGGAATAATTTTTTATCTGTGAGTGTTTAGGATATTTAGATACACGTCATGTGATTATATACATGTTTGTCTGCATTATGTGCTACATCATAGTTTGAAGGTGTTTTTGTGAACTTAGTGTAGAGAAGGATTTCGAATCCCATCCAGGGACCCACATACATCTCGTCTTCAGTGTATTGTATTTTGTCTTTAAGCTATTGTGTATCACAGTGGCTTTCAACTTTTATTTTTCCTTAAAGTGTGATTTCCGCTAATCCAAAGGGAATTCTTGTGAAACTTCATTATGCCAAACCTCTGCCAGTAACCTATTCTTCCTTCAAATTTACCATGTTCCCTTAGTTTCCTGCTCGAGAAAGTGCATCTGATTTGCTACATTTGAGTTAGTATGTCTCTACTTTAGTAAAAATGCCACAAGGGGAAGAATAATGTTTTAAGCAAGTTTATATCAGAATAACATCTAAAATGATACTAAAACTGATAAGAAAATTAGAAGATAAGTAACCCAAGGAGTCACAACACAATTATTCAAATGTTGTCATGGAAGAGTGGTGAGGTATGTCTTGCTTAAACAGTTCCTCACCTCTTCCTACGATAGCCTTGACAAAGAACTTCAGTCCCAGGCCAGAGAATGCACAGGTATATAAGTCAGGAAAGTAGAAACATTTCAGGTAAGTTCCTATCACTCTTTCAAAAACACACAAACAAGCAAACAAACAAGCAAATAACCCATAATGTACTTAATATTTGAGAACTATTTCCAGGTAACATAGACACATTAAAGTATCGAAACTTCATTTATCCTAAAACTCATCAAGGAAACATCAGCTTTATATACGAGAATAAAGACTTTTAGATGACTCATTTTTTTGCCCAAATTAAATCTTTGGATATACTATAAACTGAAATACAGCTGAAAGTATATCTCCATACATGTATCTCCTGGTATGTTTCACCATGTCCCCCAAAATAATTCCCATTCTGATGTGTTACACTTTTCTTATTCATACACCTGTCAAATATCTGTCAAGTATGCTAACTTTCCAGTCAGTTTCACATGTAGGCATACCTTTCGTAGGACCATGCTTGAGTAGTGGGCTTTATGCAATTGGGGAACTTCTGGTTTAACATTTTTATTATAGGGGCACCTATGCTTCAGTTGGTTAAGTGTCCAACTCCTGATTTCGACTCAGGTCACGATCTCATGGTTTGTGGCATGGAGCCCTGCAGTGAGGTCTGCACTGACAGGGCGGAGCCTGCTTGACATTCTCTCTCTCCCACTCTCTCTGACCCTCTCTCTGTCTCAAAATAAATAAGTTAACATTAAAAAAATTATAATATATAATAGACATATGTTAGGTCATATGATTTACGTATCTTATAAATGTCATTTTGTGATTGTATCAAATATGGTAGAAAGAATAATTTAAAGAATAGTAAAATAAATACCCATATATCTAATCCCTGAAGTTTTCATTTTTTTTGTTTCTGCTTTAGCATCCATATCTACTTACCTTTATGTATTTATTTTCCATTTATCAATAAATAAGTCTATTATCTATCCACCTAATTATATCACCAGGGTTTTTTAACATCGTTACTGCTGTTTTTCCTGACTGAATATTGTCATGGCCTAGATATTAGATATATTAAGATATTTAGCAGCTTAACTTGTGTCTAACAATTGGAAATCAGTAGCATCCCGACTCTTGGATATGACATTCAAAATGTCTCTAGACATTGAAATATATTCTTTATGGAGTAAAATGCCTCCAGTTGAGAACCACCTATTTCGATTTCTTTATGCATATATAGTGGTCTACGTGGGATTTGGGTTTGTTTTCAAATATCTAAATTGGACAGTTTGGATGTATCTTATTTATACTAGTTGGCCATACCAAGCCCTCTCTCAGGAGACAGTACATAATATATATTGACTATGATGATGTATCTATCCATAATAGATTTTCTAGTAAACTTGGATGGAAAAACACAATCTGACAGTGTTTAATGAATTTATTCTCATGGGAATCACACAACGTCCTGAGCTGCAGGCTCCATTATTTGGGCTCTTCCTCATCATCTATGTGATCTCAGTGGTGGGCAACCTGGGCCTGATCATCCTCGCCAAGGTGGACTCCAGGCTACAAACACCCATGTACTTCTTCCTCAAACACCTGGCTCTCACTGATCTGGGTTATTCAACAACTGTGGGACCCAAAATGTTAGCAAGTTTTGTTGTGGAAGAAAACACAATTTCCTATCATTTGTGTGCCACACAGGGAGCATTCTACATTATGTTCATCGTTAGCGAGCTTTTCATTCTGTCGGCTATGTCCTATGACCGCTATGTGGCCATCTGTAATCCTCTGCTCTATCCAGTCATCATGTCACAAAGGGTGTGTCAGGTGCTGATGACAATCCTCTATCTCTACAGCACATTTATGGCTCTACTAGTCACCATAAGGATTTTTAGTTCATCCTTCTGTGGTTACAATGTCATCAGCCATTTCTACTGTGACTGTCTTCCCTTGTTATCCTTGCTCTGCTCAAACACGCATGAAATTGAATTGATGATTTTGGCCTTCTCAGTTTTTAATTTGATGTCCTCCCTTCTGATGGTTGTTGTGTCTTACCTGCTGATCCTACTAGCCATAGTCGGGATGAACTCACCTGAGGGTAGGCACAAAGCCTTCTCTACATGTGGGTCCCACCTGACAGTGGCCACAGTGTTTTATGGGACTATGATATTTATGTATGCACAACCTGAGTCCAGTCATTCCTTTGACACTGATAAAGTGGCTTCCATATTTTACACCCTTGTTATCCCCATGTTGAATCCCATGATCTATAGTCTGAGGAACAAAGACGTAAAATGTGCTTTCCATAGGATATGGAAAAAGTTATGATGTACCTTTTCTTAAGTTTATCACATACTGCGTGGTTCCTATGAATTAGATTATCAACGTTAAACATTTCTTTTCCTTCCTTCAGAGGGAAAATCAAGGATAAATGAGTTCAAGATACGTATCTAGACATTGACTTCTATGTACCAGTCATACTCTGAAGTGTTCTAAATACACTGTGAATAAATAATACATATACATTCCATTCTTGAGGTAAAGACAAGAGTTATAAGCATCATAATTAGGTAATATGTTAGTACAATAGAATGGTTATGGGCCTATAATTCTAACACCAAGCAAGGAGTGTGGGAATGCTGTGTGGGAGTGAAGAAGAATACCTGGAACAGGAAGAGTTAAAATAACTCCTGTGTCATTCTCAACTATCAGAATAAACTTTCCAGTGTCTATGTATTGTGTATATAGGTGAGTTTCTCTGTAAGTATGTTCTTTCTATGTAGCCTACACAGGTTTCTATGGGGTGTCTAAAACACAGTTGATTATAGTTTTAGGCAGGTTCAGTGTATTGCCTTAACTTGAAGTCATCAGTCATCTGAATGTGCTCCAATCTCTCCATTCCATGAGGGGGGTCTATGTCCTGGTCTTTCCTCATGAGTGCCATTACTTTCACTCAGGAGCCTCAGAAAGTCTATTGACTACACACACTTGGCATTTCAACAGTCCAGAAGATCAGCACAGCACCTAATTATAATTATCATTTGCAATCACACAAGTATAATGAAATATACCTAGAACTAAACCCAGAAAATATGTGCAGGATCTGAATGTTGAAAAAAAATGCTGGTTAAGGAAATCAAATAATATCTGAATAAATTTCAGGACACACTGAGTTCATAGATTAGAAAACTCAACCTACTAAATGTATCAATCCTTCCCAAACAGATCTATAGGTAATACAATACAAACAAAATCCCACCAAGGTATTTTATAGATATAGTTGCCTTTATACTAAAATGTGTATAAAAGATGAAGGATTTAACCTAGCTAAAATACATGTAAAAATGTAGAATAACATAGAAGAAAACATTCCATTTCATGTTAAGTTTTGTCATATAACTATAACAATCAAAACTGTGTAGCTTTGGGGGAAGAAAAGACATGTAAAGAAAAGGAACAGAATACAGAACTCAAAAATAGACTTACAAAAAGTGCAACTAATTTTTCATGAAGGTACAAAATTTAATTCAGTAGAAAAAGGATAACATTTTAAAAATATTCATTTTGGAAGATGGTGGAGTAGTAGGAAGACCTTAGGCTTTTTTTGTCCCTTAAACACAACTAGATGACCATCAAATCTTTCTGAATATCCAAGAGATTGACCTGAGGACTGACAGAACAAATTGCACAGCTAGAGGAAAAAGGAGGCCATATCATGGGAGGTATGCGGTGCTGAGGCATGGTTTGGGGAAGAAACAGATCATAGGTGCTGCAGAAGGGAGGAATCCCTGGTCCCAGCGAGGTGAGCAAGAGCTGAGAACACTATGTATACACACAAGTCATAGGCTGGGAGAAATGAGAAGGGCCGATTTCCATGAGTTTTTGTAACCAGAAGGGTTCAAAGACTGGAGATATAGAGGTCCAATGGGGAAAAACTGAGATTTCCCTCTAAGGTCAGGAAAAAGACAGGGATGTCCACTCTCACCACTAATATTTAACATAGTACTGAGAGTCTTAGCCTCAGCAATCAGACATCAAAAAAGAAATAAAAGACATCCAAATCAGTGAGGATGAAGTCAAACTTGTAAAGAAAAGGGAAGAAGCAGTATAATAAATTATATAAAAGATGCTTATAATGCTATGTATGTACAATTAAGAAGAAGGTATAATTTATGCACCTGACATGAAAGGGAAGATCCAAGATATGTCTTACATTTATTAATAAAAGAATATGTTAGGATAATATATCTGAAATATTTGGGAAAAGCAATGAGTCTATTCTATTCCTTATCAGGAATATATATATATATATATATATATATATATATATACACACACATATATATGTATGTATACACACACACACAAACAAGGGGAGAAAAGGGGCAGAGGGAGAGAGAGAATCCCAAGCAGGCTTTGCACTGTTAGCGCAGAGGCTGACATGGGGCTCGATGTCATGAACGGTGAGATCATGACCTGAGCTGAGATCGAGTCAGAGTCTTAACCTCCTGAGCCACCTAGGCTTTCCATATATATAACTTTTAAGGGAACAAACTCAGGGCTGTTCATTGAGGCTGGATACTGTAATGATGTTGTTAATGATAGCTGAGGGTTAGACACACATATATCAATAAAAAATAAGTGAAATTTGTTTAATTTGTATCATGGATTATAATACAGGAAGAAGAAAAAAGTGTGATATCATATATGCATAGCATCTGTAAAGTGACAAATGCAACAATGACATTTATAGAAATATAACACATATACATAGTTGTGCATATGTAAAATATTATATTTTTTCAAGAATAACTTGATAAATTAGGCATATATCAAGTACAAAAGAGCATGTTTCAAGGTGGGAAAGAAACATTGAAATGATTTGGACACAAGGAATAAATAAAATACGGCACTGTGAAATTAAAGAGAAAAACAAAATCAAAACAGAAGTGGTTACTGGTCAGTAACAGCAACTGACTATGCAATGAGAAGGATGGATACATAGCAAATGTCTGCCTTGGAAAGAAGGATAACTGAAAACAAAAATGAAAATCAAGGAAATAGCATGTCACAGTTGCTTAATGCAGGATACTTATCCATGTACAATTTTAAAATAATGTAATACAACAGAAGTTATCAATTATCTACCATGTCACCAATCTGAGGAGACCTCTGTGGAAATGGGGACTCCTGGTGAGCCAGCCTTGAATATATGACATTTTAATCAAGAGTCCTATGCAGTGAAATGAAAAGTTAAGTATTAGTGAAAAATAAGAGTGAAGTAATAAATAAATAAGTAAATAAATAGTTAGGTGATAGATGGATAAATAAATAGATAGATGATATATTTTAGGTAGATGATAGATAGAAGATAGATGATTGATAGATAGATAGATAGATAGATAGATAGATAGATGATAGTTACATAGACAAATAATGGATAGATAGATAATGGATGCATAGATAGATTAGATAGATGATAGATAGATAGATAGATAGATAGATGATAGATAGATAGATAAATGATAATTTTACTCAGTGGTGAGTATGAATTGTCCCTGCCTATTAATGGACAAGCTCCAGGAAGTTTTTAATGCCTTCATATGCTTTAGCCATCATAAACAAATTGCTCATCTCCTGAGGGAGAGTCTCAAAAGGTGAAGAGAACCCATAAATTGTTCTCAATATGCTATGGTAAGAAATACATATGAGAGTCAAGACAGAGGCTTCTCTGCAGGTAAAAATGACAGAAAACTGTGTGCCATCTCCTACTGCCAAATATCCACAATGTTTCAGTGATGTTTGGTAAGTTCCATTTTAACTCCTTGGCAAAGCCCTAACAAAATGTAACTATGTCTGATTTTGTTTGCTTTGTCTGATTTTGTTTGGGTATAATTATCTCAAATAATATAACTGTAAAAAAATAAATATCAGGCACCTGGATGGTTCAGTTGGTTGGGCATCTAATGCTTGATTTCAGCTCAGGTCAAGATCCTGGGATCATGAGATCCAACCCCATATCATGCTCCCTGCGGAGCCCGTTTAGGATTCTGTCTGTCTCTCTCCTCTCTCCCCAGCTCACGCTCTCTCTCCTTCTCTCTGTCTAAAATAAAAATGATAAATAAATAAATAAATAATAAATATTCAGCAGAGATCATAAACTATGAAAGAGCAATTTGATTCTTTTTTGAAAATGTTTATTTTGAGAGAGAGTGTGTGTATGTGAATGATAGAGAGAGAGAGAGAGAGAGAGAGAATCCCAAGCAGGCTCCCTGCTCAGCACAGAACCCAACTCGGAGCTTGATCCTCCACCTGTAGGTCATGACCTGAGGTGATATCAAGAGTGGGGTACTTAACTGACTGAGCCACACTGCTACTCCTATTTGATTCTTTTTAGAGAATTCTAAAGCTGGTGAGAGGAAATGCTTTTAACTTCCGCCACCTCATAGAAAAATTGGTACTTAAAAAGTGCTAATTATTTTTTTTTTAGGCTTCCATGATTGTAAAGGAAACAAAACAAAGCAGAAAAAAACTAACAAGCAAAACCCAAGATGTATACTGCATTTGGACTGCATTTACTGAATATATCTCTAATATGGTCATCTACTGATACCCATTATCATATTCCCATCAGAAAAAAAGATGTGTGAATCGGTGTAGTGGAGAGTGTCAAGAGGTCACAAAGGTATAAGGAAGACTCAGGTAAGTTAAGGGGAAATTACATATAATTACCTTTGTATTTTATGTTGTGAAATTGAATGTTTTTGTCTGCTTCTAGGTCACTCAGGGACTTCAGCCTTGCAATTTTATTGCAAACAATATAGTTTCCTTTTTTTTCTTCAAACAGGAGCACTGATGCCCACAATTTTTTTAACCAAACCTCATTCTCTTACGTTAACGTGCCATCTGCTTCCCACTCTGGCATAACTTCTTATCTGTGGGTGTTTAGGATATTTAGATACATTTTATGTGATTATATACCGGTGTATCTGCATCATGTGCTCTATGATAGTTCGAAGGGTTTTCTGTGGACTTAATGTACAGAAGGATTTCAACTCACATCCAGGGATCTACGTATATCTCACCTTTAGTGTATTGTATTTTGTTTCTATGGTATTGTGTATCACAGTGACTTTCAACATTTTTTCTTTAGAGCATTGTACCCTTTAATTCAAAGGGATTTTTCATAAAACTTCTTTATGCGAACCTTCTGCCATGAATTTTTTTCTCCTCCCAATTACACCACGTTCCCTAACTTTCTTGCTTGGTAAAGTATATATGATTTATTACATACAAGTTAGTATATCTATATTTTAATGGGAATGCCATAAAGAAAATAGTTGTTTGGTTTTTAGACAGAGAGTGAGAGAGAGACAACATGAGCTGGGGGTTGGAGGGGGAGAAAGAGGGAGAGAGAGAGACTCCAAACAGGCTCCACACCTAGTGGGGAGCTGGACATGGGGCTTCATTCCAAGACTCTGGGTTCGTGACCTGAACTGAGATCAAGAGTTGAACACTCAATTGACTGGGCTATCCTGATGCCCCAGAGGAAGAATAATATTTTAAGCAAATTCATACCCAAATAACTTATATTAAGACACTACTAAAATTGATACAGAAATTAAAAGATAAGTAACCCAAGGAGTCACTACACAATTATTCAAATGTTGTCATGGAAGAGTGGTGAGGTATGTCTTGCTTAAACAGTTCCTCACCTCTTCCTACAATAGCCTTGACAAAGAACTTCAGTCCCAGGCCAGAGAATACACAGGTATATAAGTCAGGAAAGTAGAAACATTTCAGGTAAGTTGCTATCACTCTTAAAAACACTAGCTGGGGTACCTGGGTAGCTCAATCGATTAAGTGTCCAACTCTCAGCTTGGCTCATGTCATGATATCCTGGTTTTGAGAGTTCAAGCCCCATCTGGGGCTCTGTGCTGTGACTGCAGAGCTTCCTTGGGATTCTCTGTCTCCCTCTCTTTCTGCCCCTTCCCTGACATGCTGTGTCTCTCAAAATAAATAAAAATAAACTTAAATTTTTTTAAAAAAACACAAGCAAACAAACAGAAACCCACAGTGTACTTGATATTTGAGAATTATTTCCAACTATTTCCATTGTCTACACAAAAGCTCTTCAAGGAAATGTCAATTTTATATATGAGAGTTTTATTGTCATATAGACTTTTATTCTCGTATATCTCCTGGCATGTTTCACCACATAAAAAATAATTCCCACTGTGATCTGTAATACTTTTCTTATTCATACGCTTGTCAAATATCTGTCAAGTGTGTTAACGTTCCAGCCAGTTTCATAATAATACCTTTCATAAAACCATGTTTTGAGTAGTGGGTTTTATGCATTTGGGAAATTTGTGGTTTAAAAATTTTATTATATAATTGACATACGTATTAGGCCGTATCATTGATGTATTTTATAAATGTCATCTTGTGATTGTATCCTATAAATAATAGAAATAATGATACTTTAAAGAATAGTAAAATAATCACCTATATCTTTGATCCCTAAATTTTTAACTTGATTTTTATTTTTGCCTTAGTATTCATATCTATGTACTTCTATCTATCTATCCATCTATCTATTATCTATTATCTATCATCTATCATCTACCTATTTATCATTTCTCTTTCTCGTTCTCTCTCTCTCTCTCTCTCATCTATCTATTTAATTATATCATCAGAGTTTCTTAATTTTGTTACTGTTGTTATTCCTGGCTGAATATTGTTATGGCCTAGGTATTGGATATATTAAGATATTTAGCAGCTTAACTTGTGTCTAGCCATTAGAAGCTGGTAGAATCCTAACTCCCAGATGTGACAACCAAAATGTCTCTAGACAATGGAAAGTATTCATTGTGGAATAAAATGTGAATGGAATGAGAACCATTCATCTATTTCCATTTCCCTTTCTTTCTCTAAGTATGCATAGTAGTCTTTGTGACAGATGAGTTTATTTTCAAATATCCTAAATTGGATAGTTTGGATGTATCTTATTTATACTAATTTGGCGTACTAAAACCTCTCCAAGGAGATAATACATGAAATCTATTGACTCTTATGATATATCTATCCAGAATGGATTTTCTACTAAACCTACATGGAAAAACATAATCTAACAGGGCTGAAAGAATTCATTCTCATGGGAATCACAGACCGTCCTGAGCTGCAGGCTCCATTATTTGGGCTCTTCCTCATCATCTATATGATCTCAGTGGTGGGCAACCTGGGCATGATCATCCTCACCAAGGTGGACTCCAGGCTACAAACACCCATGTACTTCTTCCTCAAACACCTGGCTCTCACTGATCTGGGTTATTCAACAACTGTAGGACCCAAAATGCTAGTCAATTTTGTTGTGGATCAAAATACAATCTCCTATTATTTTTGTGCTATACAGCTCGCTTTCTTTCTTGTGTTCATCATTAGTGAACTTTTCATTCTGTCAGCGATGTCTTATGACCGCTATGTGGCCATCTGTAACCCTCTGCTCTACCCAGTCATCATGTCACAAAGTGTGTGTCAGGTGCTAGTGGCAATCCCCTATCTCTACAGCGCATTTGTGTCTCTTCTAGTCACCATGAAGATTTTTAGTTCATCCTTCTGTGGCTACAATGTCATTAGTCATTTCTACTGTGACAGTCTCCCCTTGATATCTTTGCTTTGCTCAAATACACATGAAATTGAACTGATTATTCTGATCTTAGCAGGCTTTAATTTGATTTTTTCCCTTTTGATAGTTATTGTGTCTTACCTCCTGATCCTTACAGCCATCGTCAGGATGAACTCAGCTGAGGGTAGGCACAAGGCCTTCTCCACCTGCGGGTCCCACCTGACAGTGGCCACCGTGTTCTATGGGACTCTGATATTTATGTATGTGCAACCCGAGTCCAGTCATTCCTTTGACACTGATAAAGTGGCTTCCATATTTTACACCCTTGTTATCCCCATGTTAAATCCCTTGATCTATAGCTTGAGGAACAAAGATGTAAAATGTGCAGTACAAACAATGTGGAAAAAGCTATGTAATCTTTTTTCTTAAAGTTTAGATACAATATTATCCCCGTAAGTTAGGATATGGGCTTCAAACTTTGTTCTGTATGTCACTAGAAGGAATCATAGGAAGCACAAATGTGTTCAACATACATTTGGAAGTTGTGTTCTAAGTGCCAATCACACTTCTATGTGTTGTAAATACGTTAGCATACAAATAGAAAAAATAGTTGCCTTCCTTGAGAGAGAGAGATGCATTATAAATATAATAATTAGGTACAATTTATAGTATAGTGGAATTTGTCAAGATACCATATACCATAGGATATGGTATTCCATGCAGGTAAGATAGTGGGTATGCCATGCAGGAGTGAGGAAGAAGAGAAGACACAAAAAGAGAGTTCAAATGATTCTTGTGTTGTTCTCAACCAATAGAATGAATCTCCCACTGTGTGTGTTTGTGTTTGTGCTTATGTGTTTGTGTGAGCATATTCTTCTCCTTTAGCCTTTATACTCTTCTTATGGCATGTGTTGAAATCAAACTTCAAGGCTTCAAGGAGGCTCAAAGTAGCACTATGATTGGAAGTCATCAGTCATGTGAATTCGCTCAAACACCCCAGTACCACGTGGGGGATTTCGAGGTCCTGCTCTTCTCATCAGTTGCAGTTGTTTCTATAGATAAGCCCTAGAAAGTCTATTGACTCAACAAACTTAGATATGTAGTAACTCACAACATCAGTGCCGCATTTCATCTGTCTTAATCAGTCCATTTCTCTATACCAGTAGATATACAAATTAAGATCAATTTTCTTGATTATAGTTAAAAACACTCCATTATTTACTTTAAAGATGCTAAGAGAGTAAATCTTAAATATTATCCATGCAAAAAACAAATGGTACTCATGTGACATGCTGGAGACTTCAGCCAATGTTAAATTTTAGTCATATTTCAGTACATAAGTGTATCAAATCAACACACTGTACATCTTAAACTTACACAATGTTATATGTCCTTTATACCTCAATAAAGCTGGAGAAAAAGATAAATTTCTTGAGGTCTCCCATAGAAGCTTCCAATTTTTTTATTTTATGGTTTATTGGGGTCTTGATCTCTAAGTGCTGTGTTTGTCTAATGAGGTTGTTATACTTTCTTATCTCTGAAAAATAAAAATACTTATGGCTTAAAATTCATTTTCTAATTGGTTTTGTGTCTTTGCATAAGAAGTCTATTCTATCTTGAATTAGGTTTGTTGCCTTTTTCATGGGATAACTTTCTTTGGTATTGGTTCTTATAAGCTTGTAATATAGTTTTATTGGGATCCATTGTTTCACTGCATTGATTTGATGATCCTTAGCTAAGAAGCACAAAGAGATAATCCCATAATTTGGCCTATACTATATTTCTAGTGAAAGTTTAGTAAGGTATGAAACAACTTATATAGTATAGGTTACATCTTCTGGAAAACTTCCTCCTAACCATTCTGAATTTCCACCTTTTTGTTTACTTCTAGCATTTTTATCACTCATGGAAATTTACTTACATCACAGAGAGATTGGGTTGTTTTCTCTGTCCTCCATCATGGAATAAAATGTTCTATATAGTCAGTCAAATTTGAATCAAAATAACTCTTTGGAACAAAAAACTCCACTATATGTATATCTTTATCTGAGGATACACTATAGAATTTATGTCATTATTTTTTTAATTTATTAAGAAGACATATGCACTGATCATGAATTTTGGAATATAAATACATGGAAATATTTTGTTTCCTAGAGGCAAAAACTCATTATTGGTGGCTGCCAAGATTATGAAAATGCTTACACTGATATTTTTGGTTATATATTTCCCCATATTATCCTTAGTAAATGATTATAACTTTTGAAATAGAAGAAGGTAAAAGTCTCCAATACCTGAATTTGAAAACTATAAGCTAACTCTACATAACCCGCTATCCCACACCTAAAACAAATCTTGTACCTTTTATATTCCCTCAAATGATAAACCAGAAACAGAACAAAATACATTGAGATTTACAAATTTTAATAATATATTTTATTTTAGAAATTAGTCTATATTTTACTATTAAGTACACCTATAAATTATTTCAGGAAGTTTAATATTTTCCATAAAATGGAAAAATTAAAAAAAATCAATGCTTGGTACATAACTGAAATTTGCATATGATATTATGAAGAATGTTACAAATTTACATATTAATCAAAGATGATTCAGAAAGATTGACAAAATTTAGAATATAAAAGGTACAAAAAATTTAGAGACACTACAGGTGTCTTTAAAAAATCTGTTTTAGGTTAGGATATTAAGAATAGGTGTGTTATATATTTTCATATTTATGGACCCTAAGAAATACTGTATTAAAAAATTCAGGATGAAAGGAATCTCAATATGGAAATATTTATGAAAAATAACTGTCACCAGTCCAAAATCAAGCCCAGGAGTCGACTGGGAAACTCTACTAAATGTTAGGTAAAACAAATAACTAATTACCATACATTTTCTTCTAGAAAACTGAAGTGAAAGTCAATTTTCTTTGAGGAGTGCTTTCCCTTAATATTAAAAGCAAAAAACATCATAAGGAAAGAAAACAACAGAACAATATAAGTTATGATTGCTTACGCAGTGGTTCCAAGAGCTCCAGCAAATGGAATCTAGCAGTAGGTAAAAACAATCATGCGCAGAATTAGGCTTACCCCAGAAATGTACAGATGATTTGACAGTCAAAAATAAAATCACCATATTAAAAATGAGAAGAGGAAAAAAAAGTTGGCATCTCAATAAATGCAGCAAAACATTTTAAAGTTTCAATATCCATTAAAAATACAAACTTTGACCATACTAGTATTAAATGGGGTTTTAACGTCTGTTAAAAATAAAAACTTTGGCCATGCTAGTGTTAAATGGGACTTCTTAAAACTGATAAGGAGCACTGATGAAAAACCTACATAAACCTACATATACATAAACCAGTATATCCCATATTAAAAGAATGAAATACATTTCCATAAGAACACAAACAAGACAAGGAGGACTCTTCTTTCTGATTCTGTTCAACATTGTGTCGGACTCCATGTTCAACACAACATGGCAAGGAAAAAATAAATACATAACAGAAAGTCTACAGATAGGAAAGAAGGAAGCAAAACTGTCTTTGTTGATTAGCAAATGACAGGATTGTGCAGGTAGAAATCTAATGGAGCCTACAGAAAAAAAGTAATGGAACTGAAAAGTGAATTTATTGTGGTTTCAAAAAAGAGGATCAGTATGCAAAATAATGGTTAATTTCTATAGACTACCCAGGAAAAAGTAGAAATGGAATTTCAAATACCTACTACGAACATATCAAAACTATAAAATACTTAAATATAAACATGAAAAAAATATTTGTACACATAATTAAGAATCATCCTTGAGCCGGGGCGCCTGGGTGGCGCAGTGGGTTAAGCGTCCGACTTCAGCCAGGTCACGATCTCGCGGTCCGGGAGTTCGAGCCCCGCGTCAGGCTCTGGGCTGATGGCTCGGAGCCTGGAGCCTGTTTCCGATTCTGTGTCTCCCTCTCTCTCTGCCCCTCCCCCGTTCATGCTCTGTCTCTCTCTGTCCCCAAAAAAATCAATAAACGTTGAAAAAAAATTAAAAAAAAAAAAGAATCATCCTTATAAGACACTAAAAAATATGTAAGTAAGTGAGAGAGAAGCTATGTTTATTTTCTGGAATATTCAATGTTGTTGAAAAAATTTCTCAAATGTATCTATAGATTCAAGGCAACTCCAACAAAAACCCAAGCAGGCATTATTTTTTGGTAAGCACTGGGAAGCTGAAACTAAAATACAGAAAGAAATGCAAAGACCTAGAATAGCTGAATTAACTTAAAGAAACAGAGTTGTAATATAAACATTATGAAAAACACTAACTGATTGCAAGCCTCATTCCAAAGCTACAGTTGTCAAAAGGGTTTGGCACTGGTATAAAAATTGATGATTAGGTCAATGAAACAAAACTGATAGACCAGAAAAGGACCCATGCATATGTGAACAACAAATTTTCCACAAGGTCAAAGAAAAAGGCCATTTGTTGAAGAAAGAACAGATCTTTCAACAAATGATAATGGACTAATTTTATATATACATATATATACATGCGTATACCTGTATATGTACATATCTACTATATATATAGAGATATATAAAATATATTTTAAATATATATAATATATGTATATATATACATCATATATATACATGCATATATATAAAAACTATATATACACAAAATATTGAATGTTGACCCATAATTCATATAAAGATTCACCTAATATGGATCACAGATATAAATATAATACCTAAAATCTAAAAATTTCGGGAGAAAACATAGTAGAAAATATTCATGATTTTGGGTTGCATGAAGACTTCTTAGATACAACACCCAAAGTAAAACCAACAAAATAGAATTTTGATACATTGTACAACATGAAAATGAAATCTTCTACTCTTCAAAAGATACTCTTAAGAGGGTGTTTATGTTCTGGAAGATAAGAGTTTCAAGTAACATATTTCTTAAAAGACTCATTCCACAACATACACAGAGATCTCAAAACTCAATGGTAATAATAATAGACCTCCTGAATGGGCAAAACATTTGGAAAATACTTCACTAAATAGCACCTGGGTGGCTCAGTCGGTTAAGCATCGGCTCAGGTCGTGATCTTGCAGTTTGTGACTTCGAGCCATGCAACAGGCTATGTGCTGACAGCTCAGAGACTGGAGCCTACTTCAGATTCTGTCTCCCTCTCTCTCTGCCCCTACCCCTCTCAGTCTCTTCTCTCTCTCTCTCAAAAATAAATAAACATCAACAAAAAATTTAAAACCTCAATAAGATAACAGTCTAGATCTATTAGAATACCAAGATGTTGGTGAGTATACAGAAAACTAGAATCTTTCATGCATTTTTGATGGAAAAGTAAAATAGTATCAATATTTGAAAATAGTTTGTTATAAGCATCAGTGTCTTAAAACTTAAACATAAATTTAACACATTATTGAGACTTTCCACTCTCACGCTTTTTCTACAAGAGAAATGGCAACACATCTTATAAGACTTGTATCCAAATGTCCATAGCAACTGGAAGATTCAGAACATGTCACTTCCAAATGTGTTGCTTTGGCGTATTGATTACTTTGAGCTAAAGATGCAGAAAACACAGGTAGTGCAAGACGGGCACTCTGAACTTCCTTTTTCCCTCTGAAAGCAGAAAATGAAATTCCCATGTCAACGATGACCACCTTATACCAGAAGGAAAACCATTCTCATCACCAGAGACGGAGGCTCGAAGCTAGAAGAAACCTGTGCAGAGCCTGATAAAATAATTCCTACCTATTTTTAGTCCCCCTAAATATTTTAATCTTCTACAATAGCCACTATTTTTTCCATTTATTTTATTATCTTTTTAATTTTTGGTATTTATTTACTTTTGAGAGGGCAAGACACACAGAGAGAGACATGAGTAGGGAGAGGCAGAGAGAGGTGGAGACACAGAATCCGAAGCAGGCTCCAGGCTCTGAGCTGTCAGCAAAGAGCCTGATGCGGGGCTCGAACTCACAGGGCGTGAGATCGTGACCTGAGCTGAAGTCAGACACTCAGCCAACTGAGCCAACCAGACTCCTTGCCACTATGTTTTTTAATGTTTATTTATTTTGAGAGAGAGAGAGAGAGAGAGAGAGAGAAGATCCCAAGCAGACTCCGCACTGTCAGTGTGCAGCCTCATGCCGGGCTCAAATCCACAAACCATTGATCATGAAACCAAGAGTCAGACCAACTGAGCCACCCAGGTACCTGCCCCTACAAATGCCACTCTTTGTTCAACTTAGTAGATAAATACTTGATCCTGCCAGTTCGCTGGGTTTTCATACTTCTTGTGAAGACTCCCACATACATGTAAAAATTTACTAAACAAAATCTGCATGCTTGTGTCCTATTATCTCTTGTGTCAGTTAGATCTCAGGCCAAGGTGGAAACGTTAAGGTGGTAAACGAGAAATTTTTCTTCCCCTTTAGTTTTTAAGTTTTGTTTGTAATGGCCTCAAACTAGAAACAAGCCAAATGTCCATGAGAATGGACTGTAGGATATCCAAGCAAGTGAATGCCACTCTCAGTGAAGAGAAGGAGGGAAAGAAACCACAAGAGACTCTTTTTTTTTTTTTTTTATAATTTTTTTTTTCAACGTTTATTTATTTTTGGGACAGAGAGAGACAGAGCATGAACGGGGGGAGGGGCAGAGAGAGAGGGAGACACAGAATCGGAAACAGGCTCCAGGCTCCGAGCCATCAGCCCAGAGCCTGACGCGGGGCTCGAACTCCCGGACCGCGAGATCGTGACCTGGCTGAAGTCGGACGCTTAACCGACTGCGCCACCCAGGCGCCCCCACAAGAGACTCTTAAAAATAGAGAACAAACTAAGAATTGATGGCGAGGGGAGGGGGGAGGCTGGAGATGGGCTAGATGAGGGATGGGAATTAAGGAGAGCACTTGTTGTGATGAGTACTGGGTATTGTGTGTAAGAGATGAATCACTGAATTTGACTCCTGAAACCAATATTGCACTGTGTGCTAACATTTAAATTTTTTTTAAAAAGTAATAAATTATTGGTACATCCAAAAATGTGGATGATCTCAGAATACTTCTGCTGAGTAAAAGATGGCAAAACAAAAAGGCTAAATAATTTACAATTACGTTTACCAAAAAAAAAATCTAAAAATGCAAAATCACCTATATTTACATAAAGCAGATCAAACAATTCCCAGAAAGTGCAAGAAAAACACATAGAATATTTACAACTTGGAAATCAAAACAACAAAAAAAAAAATGAAATGATCCTTACATGCAAATGATATGTTATCTAATGAAAAAAATCTCCACGAATCTGAAAAACAAAAGTTTAAAACAATTGTGAGTTCAGTAAGGTAACATGATATATGATTAATGAACAAATATTATATATAATATTATATGATATATTATATAATACTATATATTATATACAATAAGTATTATAATTTACATATATTCCAAACAAATAAAAAATAAAACATTCAAAATTCATCACGTATACTGAAATATGTAATTAGAAACAAGCAAATCATGTACAAGATCTATATGCAGAAAAGTACAAAGTAGTAATTAAAGAAATCAAAAAAAGATCTGAATAAATTAGAAGGCACATTGAGTTCAGAGATTAGAAGACTCAATACAGTAAAAATATCAATTCTTTACAAACCAATCTATAGATTAAATGTAAACTTAGCAAGATTTTTGTAGTAGCAACTTATACTGAAATGTACATGACAGTTCAAGGACCTAGCGGAGATGAAACACATTTTAAAACGGAGCATAATGAGGGTCTTCTGCGTGGCTTAGTCAGTTAAGAAACCAACTCTTGATTTTGGCTCAGGTCATGATCTCATGGTTTGTGAGATAGAGCCCTGCGATGAGCTTTGCCCTGGCAGCATGGAGCCTGCTTAGGATTCTCTCTCCCTCCTTCTCCCCCCTCTCGCTTTTTCTGAAAATAAGTAACCTTTAAAAAATAACAATAAAATAAAATAAAATGCAGCATAATGAGAAAGAAAACAATCCACTCCATGTCGAGATTTACTACGCAGCCACAATAATCAAGTCTGTGTGACTTTGGTGGAGATACCACCACATAAATGAATCTCACATAAATGGACAGAACTAGACCTCTATTCTGTCAACTAAACAGTTCAACTAAAATTTTATAAAGATGCAAAAGTTCAGCTAAAATTTTATAAAGATACAAAGGTTGTTCAAAAGAAGTGAATAGCCTTAAAAAAATAGTGGTGCTGTATTTGGGAATACAGAGGCAAAAAATAAACAAATAATGTTAACTTAAACCTTATACAAAAATTTAACAACAAAATGAATAGCAAGTTAAATGGAAAATGGCAAACTATAAAACATTTAGATAAAAATGTAGGGGAAAACCTGTATTAGGGACCTCAGGCCAGTGAAGAGCTTATAGACATGACATCAAAAGCATAAACTATAAAGACAGTAAAGCCTTGGTTTGCAAGCATAATTCTTTCTGGAAACATGCTTGTATTCCAGAGCACTTGTATATCAAAGTGAATTTCCCCATAAGAAATAATGGAAACTCAGATGACTCATTCCAGAACCCAAAAATATTCATATAAAAATGATTACCATACTGTAACATAATACAAAATAATAAAATACAAAATGTAAAGAAAAATAAACAAATTAACCTGTACTTACTTTTGAAAACCTTTGTGGCTGGTGTGAGGGAGACAAGGGAGGGGAAGGTTATTGTGCAGGATGACATTTCCTATCACTGATGGAATCCCTGCTGTATATTGGCTCAATGGAATCTTTTTCTTTTTGTGCAACTTTAACAATGAACCTATGCAATGACACTTGCTTTTGCCTCCTTTTGAGGATTTCACGGAAATATGGCATTGCCCTGTCATTAAACACATCCATCACTTGCACTGCTACAGCCTCATTCAGGTGGTGCTTTTCTACAAAATTTTGAAGCCTTTCCCACATTTTACAAGTCTCCCTAATCTCATTAGAAGCAAGGGATTCCTCCACCTTTTTCTCCTCCTCCTCTGCAGACGAGATCTCCTCTGTAACCTCTTCTGGTTGCTCCCAGTGCAGATCCATCAGTTCGTCGGTGGTCAGCTCCTGGCCATGTTCCTCCACCAGCTCCTGAATATCGTCCTCATTCACCTCCAGTCCCCTGGTCTTCTCCAAGGACACAATTTCACTGACAACAGGTGGCTCTTATCCATGAGCAAGACCCCTCTAAGACATATCCGAGAACACAATCAGGCCAGTTTTCTCCAAGTAGAACTGAGGGTTCTTGGTGGCCCCATCCCAGGCTTTTTCAATGATCTTGAGGCAGTTCGCAATGTGGAAATGATTTTTCCAAAACTCTCAGAGGGTGAGGTTTGTTCCTTGGGTTGCCTCAAAGCACTGCTGAAATAGTGCTTTGGTATAAAGCTTTTTAAAGTTCAAAATGACCTGCTGATCCATGGGCTGGAGGACTGGAGTGGGGTTGGGAGGAAGGAACTTGACATTAATGAATTGAATTCCTCCAGTAAGACATCATCCAAGTCTGGAGAATGAGCAGGAGCATTATCCATAACCAGCAAGGCTTTGAGCAGCAGATTCATTTCTAAAAGGTATTTCTTCCCTGAAGGACTGAAGACCTCATTGATCCACTCAGCAAACAAGATGGCAATGACCCAAGCCTTGCTGTTGGACCTCCACATCACGTTTAACTGGCTCTTCTGCACCTTGCATTTCTTGAAGCTTCATGGATTCTCAGAATGATACATGAGTCGGGGGTTGACTTTGAAATCCCTGCTTGCCTTAGCACAGAACAAGAGGGTGAGATGGTCTTCCATGGGCTTGTGACCAGGCACTGTATTTTCTTCTTCTGTAAGGTCGGTCCTCTTTGGCATCTTTTTCCAAAAAAGCCCCATCTCATTGCAGTTAAAAACTTGCCCCGGCAGGTAACACTCAGAAACTATGAACTTGTGGAATTCAGTAGCAAACACCTCAGCTGCCTTAGCATCTGAACTGACAGCCTGTCCATGCTTCACAACAATATGGATGCCACCTCTCTAAAATTACCAAACCATCCCCTGCTTGCCTTGAAGTCTTCTTTGTTTTCTGTTGATGTGCGTGGCAGTTTACTCATGAGGTTGGTGCACAAGGCCTTTGCCTTCCTGCAGATAAAGTTCTCAGTCATAGTATCACTTGCCAGTTGCTTCTTGTTCATCCAAACCAGGAGCGACTTTTCTACATCTTCCAGAACACATCAACATTGCTTTAATATTCTCATGACTCCTTTTGTGGCATCTAGCCCCCTTGTTTCTTCTTTCTTCTTTAATATTGTGCAAGTGGTCAACATAGATTTCTTATAAAATCTTGTAATTTCGGCCACTCACATACCTCATTTGTACTTCTCCATGATTTTCTTCTTAACTTCCACCTTGATCTTCTCCTTCTTCTCACCACCTTTCTTTTCAACTTTTTCTGCATGGGGACTATTGTATACTCTTGCACAATTATTGACTACAGTACAGTATTAATAAACTCTTGTCATATACTGTATCTAATATAACTGTCAACAAGGCAGCAGAGGAAAGGGTCTGCAGTCAGCCTGACTTAGAAGGAAGCAAAGCATTCCTAAGCTTACGCTTGTATGGAAAAGCAAAGAACTTCCCATAGGTTCTTTGAAGTGAGAATAAATGCACTAGAGCCAGTTGTGGGCACCTTCCAATGTTCTGAAAAATCACCAATGTTCTGCCAACACCACGGCCTGAGATTGAACATCCAAGCATGGAAGGCGATCACCCACAATCCTACAGCAAGAGATAAAGATAGAGATAGAGATAGAGAGAGAGAGAGACAGGAACCATTGGCTCAATTGTGATCATGTGATGTGTGGCATCACGTACTACTTGTTATGCAAGACATCACTCATTTATCAAGTTAAAATTTATTTAAAATGTTTGCTCTTCTTGGAGAACACTCGCAGAACAGGTTACTTGAAATCCAAGGTTTTACTGTACTGGTAAACTGGACTTGATCCAAATTAAAACAACCTATAAATCTCACTCTTGGATACCCATCCCAAGGGAATGAAAATCTGTGTTCACATAATCATGTTTAAGTGAACATTTACAGATGTTTTACTCTTAATAGTTGAAAACTGGAAAGAACTCAAATGCCTTTCAGTGAATGAATGATTAAATTAATCAATACTGTGCAATACTGCTCAGTAACAAGAAAGGAACAAATGATTTATATACACAAAATACAAGTGAATCTCAAGAGAATACTGGTGAGTTAAAAAATTCATCTAAAAAGATTAAAAATGGTAAGGGCACCTGGGGGTCTCAGTTTGTTGAGCATCCAACTTTGACTCAGGTCATGATCTCACAGTTGGTGGGTTTGAGCACTGCCTCCAGCTTGCTGCTGTCAGCTCAGAGCCTGCCTTGGATCCTCTGCCCCCTCTTTTTCTGCCCCCTTCACATATTCTCTCTCTCTCTCTCCCTCTCTCTCTCTCTCTAAAAAATGAATGAACATTTTTTTTACAAAATTACAAATGGATTTTTTTTTATTTTAGAGAAGGAGCATGAGAGTGTGCATGAGTGGGAGAGGGGCAGAGGGAGAGAGAGAATCTTAAAGCAGACTTCACGCCCAGGGCAGAGCCCCACGCAGGGCTCCCTCCCATGACCCAAAGATCATGACCTGAGCCAGAATCAAGAATGGAACCCTTAACAGATTGAGACCCTCAGGCACCCCACAAATGGTATATTATTTATAAAACATTTTTATAAAAGATAAAAATATAATGATGGAAAAGAGATCATTGGTTACCAGGAATTAGTAACAGTGGCAGAAGTGGAGGTGGGAGGTGTCACTATAAGGGGACAGCTGAATGGAATTTTGTGGCAAGGGAATAGATCTATTTAAGGTTGAGGGTTAACAGAATGGAATCACTGAAATGGTGCAATATGCAGTAAAAGGAAAAAAAGCAAAAATACAAGAGAACGATGAACAGACAGTTGGAAATTTGCAATAAAGTGAGGAATAACAGTAACTAATTTCTCTCCCTTTGGGAAAAGTAAAAACAATAAGAGCCACCAATCAAAGAAGCAGCATCTCATATTTGCATAATGTATTCTTTTGATTCCCTAAAAACTTAAAAATAAGGTCATAGGACGGTGTGTAAACACTTCTCCGCTGCGCTATTCATTTCAAGAGACCATTGTGAAAATGCAGATTCCTGTTGGGATGCCCTATAGATATGATATTTTAATCAAGAGTCCCATGTATACAAAAGGAAAGGTAACCAAGAGTAAAAAAATGGAAGGAAGGAAGGAAGGAAGGAAGGAAGGAAGGAAGGAAGGAAGGAGAAAGGAAGGAAGGAATTCAGAAAGGAAGTCAAAAAGAAAGAAAAGAAAGAGAGAGAGAAAAGACAATAAATACACATTTTCTCTGATAATTAAAGAACAACCTCCAGACATTTTGTTATGCTCACAAATACTTTTGGGATAATCTCCTCAGGGAGAGTCTCAAAAGCTGAAAAAAAAAAGCCATAAATTGCTCTCAATATGCCATGTAAGAAACACAGGAGGGAGTCAAGACAGAGGCTTCATTCCAGGTAAAATGATAGAAGATTTCATGGGGCATCTTATGTTACCAACACCAACAATGATCAAGTGACGTAGGAAAAGTTCGGCTTTAATTCAATAGCAAAGCTGTAGCAACAAGTTGCCGTTTATGTTTTAGTATTTTTTGTTTGGTTGGGGGGATTTTGTTTTGTTCTGTTTTCATTTTTGCTTTTATTACTCCATAATGCCTAAGCAGGAATAGGATGCCTACCCTTTTCTCTTCCTACTGTGCGAGTATTTTTACCTGGATCGACAAACTATTCATGGAAACATCACGCTATTGCTTACAAAATATTCATTTTACAGAATTAATTATATCTCCAATGCAAACCAAAACAGAGATCAAGTGAAGCGTAACTAAAGAGATACTCGTTTTTAAAACTGGACAAAATTAAGAGGCCGCAGGTGCTCCGTCTTTCGTTTTGAGGTCCTTCCAAACTCTTATTTAGTGACCCCAGGCTCTTTTTTGTGACCCTTTCCATACAACTTAAGATTTAGTGATTATTTAAAGAAAAATATAAATATGATTCTTTCCAGATCTCTTGATGAGACAGGAAAGGGAGAGAGGGTATTCTACCTCACGCTGACATGTGAAAAGCATTATTTGGAGACTTGCAGACTTTCAGGTACCCCATTTTATGGTAATGATACGGTGTTCAGCATGTGCTTCAATGTGAATGGAATTTAATGGGAAGCAGATATCATTATCTCAAAGAATACAGTTTAAAAAAATAACAATTGGTATTCAACAAAAATGTTACACTGTGAACAATTTGGTCCTTTCCCTAGAACTCTAAAACTTAGAGAAAAACAAAACAAAATGAAACAAAACGTGTTGATCTTTCCTTACCTTAGAGAAAACTTGGAACATACCAAGTATGCTTTTTCTTAGTCTTTCATATTTTTAAAACGAAACAAAACAAACAAAAGTTAAGATTGATACCACGCCTTATTGAATTTGCAGAAGATATTTTTCTAAAATTACTATCGACTGATACATGCTTCCGTCTTTATGATGGAAGAAAGGTGTGTGCATCAGGGCAAAGCAGGTTATCAGGATGTCACAATATTAGCAGCAATATTTTAAATGAGTTAAGTGCAAATTTTATGTACCCATTTTTTATCTAATGTTTTATTTACACTTGTATGTTTTTATTTTCGTATAGATCAGAGACTGCTGTAAGTATGTAATGTAACTACATTATAATGTATCGATTATGTCACAATGTATGTTTCATTATATCTAGTATCATTTCTATTTTTTTTTCTTAAGGAAGTATTCATACTGGCAATATTTTAAATTTAATACTTCTCTTGCCTTAATCTGCCATCCCCTTCTTACTGTTATATTCCTAATCTGTATATTGTTAGGGATATTTAGTTACATTTTTATTTGGTTAAAACGTATATCTGTGTTTTGTGTTATATTATAGTTTGGAGAAGTTCCTGTGGCCTTAAGGTCTAGAAGAACTTAAAGGAATATCAAAGAATCCATGTATATCTCATCTTTAGTGCATTTAATTCACCTCCATGGGAACTTTAAACAGTTTTTTAAAGTGCAGTGTCTCTTTATCCAAGGGAGTTTTTTTTTATGAATCTTTATTATATGAAAACAATGCCCACGGCTGCTCATTCTCCCAATGGGCCCAGATTTCCTCATCTCTTTGGGTTCTCGCATGATGAAGTGTATTTGATTTGTCACGTGCATGTTAGTACATGACTGTAATTGACATGAAAATGTTCCTTGGGGAAGATTACTTTTTTTAAGAAAATTTATATCAAAAGAAACTTATTTTTATATTTTGTCAAAACAGTTAAGGAAATTAGAAGACAAGTAATTAAAAGAATAGCACCTTGACTGTCCAATATAGTTATGGAGAAAGGGCTCAGGGTAGGGCCTGCATTAAGCTGCATTTGATCGTACTTGACCTATTCTGCACCTGTTCATCCTCATAGCATGGACAAAGAAGATATTTCATAGTCCAGAAGAGTTTACATACAAATATGTGATGAGACCTGCTTTGAGCTAAGTTAGTGCTACCATTAAAAAAAAAAAAAAAAAAAAAAGAAAGAAAAAAAAAACTGGGGCATCTGGGTGGCTCAGTCGGTTAAGTGTCCAACTGTTGATCTTGGCTCAGGTCATGATCTCATAGTTCATGAGTTTGAGCCCCACACAGAGTTCTAGTCCGATGACATGAAGCTTCCTTGGCATTCTGTCTCTTCTTCTCCCTGTCCCTCCTCTATCTCTTCCTGTCTCAAAATAAATAAATAAACTTAAAAAAATAATACAAGCAAACAAACACGACGTACATGATTTTCAAGTAGCATCAGCACAGTGAATCATTCAATTTTCATTTATCCCTCTCAAGAGCCCTACGCAAGGAAGTATTGTTTTGTATATGAGAATAAAGAGTTTTAGCTAAGTTAGATTACTGGCCCAGAGTAACCCTCATATATGCCATCAGTGGAAGTATAACAGACCTTATCTATATAAATCTACCTCCTATATTTATGCCACAAAGACAAATAATTCTGAGCTGTAATCCATTATAGTTTTTTTTTTAATTTATACACGTGCCCACACACACAGTGCCAATTGTGACAACCGTGTCAGCCTGTATCACCTGTAGGTGTAAAGGATTTTATGGGAATATGTATCGAAGTAGTGGGTTCTGTATATTTTTGAGAATTGGGGATTTTAAATTTTTATTGTATTTATTATATAATTGTATAACATAATTGATTATATATTGACGTGTATATTAAGTTATAGTATTAACTACAATTTATAAATGTCGCTGTGTAATTGCAATTATATCAACGACTAATTGAAAACTTTAAAACATTGTACCGTATGGTTTCTTTTTTTTTTTTTTTTTTTAATTTTTTTTTTCACCCTTTCTTTATTTTTGGGACAGAGAGAGACAGAGCATGAACAGGGGAGGGTCAGAGAGAGAGGGAGACACAGAATCGGAAACAGGCTCCAGGCTCTGAGCCATCAGCCCAGAGCCTGACGCGGGGCTCGAACCCACAGACCGCGAGATTGTGACCTGGCTGAAGTCGGACGCCTAACCGACTGCGCCACCCAGGCGCCCCTGTACCGTATGGTTTCTATGTGTTACAGTCAAATTTTTAACATAGTTTTGATTTAAAAAAATTTTCCTGTGTGTACCTATGTCTATATCTATATCTGTATTTATATACGTATATGTTTTTGTATCTACCTATGTACCTATTTTTCTCTCTCTTATTTATCTACTTATCTATCTATACCATCCTGGTCTCTCAAACTTGGCATTATTGCTATTTCTAACTGAATATTGAATATTGCAGGCTGTTTAGAAACAAAACTGACCTCTAATCATCACAAGCCCATAGAGCCCCACCTTCCAGTTGTGACAACCAAAATGTCTTCTAGATATTGATAAAACGACATTCGGTTACAAAAAAATTGCCTCCAGTTGAGGACCACTGACTGTCTATGTTTATGTTATACTAGCCTTGGGGGAGATGGCTGCATTTTCAAATATCTGAAATTGGAAAGTTTGGATGTATTTTATTTACATGAGTTTTGCATACTAAAATTCACCCAGGTGATAGTACATGAAATCTACTGACCATGCTGATATCTCTATCCAGAATAGGTTTCCTGATAAGTCTGCATGGAAACACATAATCTAACAATGATCAATGAATTCATTCTCATGGGAATCACAGACCGTCCTGAGCTGCAGGCTCCATTATTTGGGCTCTTCCTCATCATCTATATGATCTCAGTGGTGGGCAACCTGGGCATGATCATCCTCACCCAGGTGGACTCCAGGCTACAAACACCCATGTACTTCTTCCTCAGACACCTGGCTCTCACCGATCTGGGTTATTCAACAACTGTAGGACCCAAAATGCTGGTCAATTTTGTTGTGGATCAAAATACAATCTCCTATGATTTTTGTGCTATACAGCTCACTTTCTTTCTTGTGTTCATTGTTAGTGAACTTTTTATTCTAACAGCAATGTCCTACGACCGCTATGTGGCCATCTGTCACCCTCTGCGCTATCCAGTCATCATGTCACAAAGGGTGTGTCAGGTGCTGGTGGCCATCCTCTATCTCTACAGCACATTTGTGTCTCTTATAGTCACCATAAAGATTTTTAGTTCGTCCTTCTGTGGCTACAATGTCATTAGTCATTTCTACTGTGACAGTCTCCCCTTGATATCTTTGCTTTGCTCAAATACACATGAAACTGAAATGATTATTCTGATTTTAGCCGGTTTTGATTTGATTTCATCCCTTTTGATAGTTATTGTGTCTTACCTCCTGATCCTTGTAGCCATCGTCAGGATGAACTCAGCTGAGGGTAGACACAAGGCTTTTTCTACCTGCGGGTCCCACCTGACAGTGGCCACAGTGTTTTATGGGACTCTGATATTTATGTATGTGCAACCCGAGTCCAGTCATTCCTTTGACACTGATAAAGTGGCTTCCATATTTTACACCCTTGTTATCCCCATGTTGAATCCCTTGATCTATAGCTTGAGGAACAAGGATGTAAAATATGCAGGACAAAGGATGTGGAAAAAAATATGTATTTTTTTTTTCTTAAAATGCACTGTCTAACATGATTCCTATAAACTAGCTTATGGACTTTAAATTTTTCTCTCTGTGCCTCCGAAGAAAAGAGGAAACACAAATGCGTTCAACATATTTGAAGACAGTTTATAGATTGTCTTATGTATGCTAGGCACGTCTGACTGTTGTAAATTGATTTGTGAGCAAAATAGTAAAAAACGTTGCCTGCCTTCCAAGAGAAAGGTGGATTGTGTATGTAAATCAAGTAAATATTATAGTACAGTAGAATGTGTTAGATGGATATACACACAGAGAGACACATAAACACAAAACTATCAAGTCTTTCTGTGTCTTTCTCACCTATATATTGTAAAAATGCAGTGCCTATGTGTGTGTGTGTGTGTGTGTGTGTGTGTGTAAGTCCTTTCCTTCTGTGTTAGCCTTCAAACTCTTCCCTGGTATGTTTTGGAATTATTTTAATACTGGTTGTTTCTGTGATATCTGATGATTTGAAGTATTGGGTCATAGTAGTGTGCTCAAACACCTTTATTACAAGCATTGAGATTCCCCTTTCTTCTCCTCAATTTATGAGTCTATTGGCTGAACATACTTGGCAATCCAGCAATCTGAGTGGCCCGTGGTTTGTCTCACAAAGCCCCTTTGGTTGATATCTGAGGATATTCAAATTAAGATAAAGTTTTGAGGGCTCCCTAGTTTGTGCTTTTTCCCTCAACTGGTTGTTCTCAGTAATCTGGCTTGTTGGTTTAGTATATTATAATATTGCCTTATCTTTTTTAAGAAAAGTAATTACCCATGTTTAAAAAATATGTTCCACTTGTTTTTGTATCCTTGAGTAAGAGGACTATTCTACAATGAATTAATTGTATTGCTTCTCTTTTCTTGGATTGATGTTTCCCAAAATTTATCAATACTTTTTATGCACCATATGTTAATGGACTATCACCATTTACCTGCATTGATTGATTCTCTTACATGTGGGAAGCAAAGGGAAATGAACAATCCTGTTTTTGCACTCTGCCGTACTTCCTTTTTTTTAGTATTTATTTATTTTTTGACAGAGAGAGAGAGAAAGAGAGAGAGAGAGACAGAGCATGAGCAGGGGAGGGTCAGAGAGAGAGGGAAACACAGAATCTGAAGCAGGCTCCAGGCTCTGAGCTGTCAGCACAGAGCCTGAAGCGGGCCTCGAACTCACAGACTGTGAGATCATGACCTGAGCCGAAGTTGGCTGCTTAACCAACTGAGCCACCCAGGCGCCCCAAACTCTGTCATACTTCTAAGGTGAATGAGGATGGATACATGGCAAGGACACACAGATCTTGCCTCTCATGCATAGGTAATCTATGTCACTCCACACTTTCCCATGTGCTTATTTTTAATTTCCCCTTTGCCTACTTTTATTCTTCTTAGTATTTCTGGGATTTTACTGAAATTAGGAGTTAATGATAGTTGCTTTGGTCACCATGATGCAATAAAGTCTCTGTTTAGCCAATGGACATTGAATAAAATAATTCATTGGAATAAAATTTAAGAAGTGCATGATCATGGCACTTGCTCTGATAAGCATTGGGTGTTATATGTGAGTGATGAATCACTAAATTCTACTCCTGCAACCAATATTACCCTATATATTAAGTAGCTAGGATTTTAATAAAAACTTGAACCAAAATTTTTAAAAAGTAAAAAAAAAAAGGAAAAGTACATAATGCAAAACAATCAAGATGCCCTTCCGTAAGTATATGGGTAAGTAAACCATGACACATGCAGACAATGGAATATTATTCAGCACTAAAAAGAAATGATCTATCAAGTCACAGAAAGATATGGTGCAACCATAAATGACTGTTGCTAAGTAAAAGAAGCCAATCTGAAAACACTACTTACAGTATGATTCCAGCTCTACGACACTCTGAAAAAAGGCATAACTATGAAGACAGTACAAAGATCAGTGGTTGCCAGGAGTTAGGGAAGAAGAAGGGATGAATAGAGGAAGAGAGAAAAACTTTAGGGCAGTAAAACTATTTTGTATGAAAGTATAATGGCGGATACGAGATGTTATAGATTTGTCTGAAGCAATATAAAAGTACAACCCCAAGGATGATTTGTAATATAAATGATAGAGTTTCAGTGAAAATGATGTATCAGTGTAGGTTCATCAAATGTAACAACTGTACCTCTCTACAGGGGAATGTGGATAATGGGACATGGGGAGGCTATGCATTTGTTGGGACAGAGAATATATGAGAAATCTCTGTACCCTCTTAAGTTTACACTAAACCTAAAACTTCTCATAAAAAATAAAGTCTCAAAATAGAAAAAAACTATATTGCATAATACAGTATCATGTGAGGATCAATTTTATCAAACTGTTGATGTCCTTAAAAGGAATCTTTGTGATGGTCATAAAGACTTGTAGGTAATATTATCTCATCTTTGGGTACTGTATGACAGGCATTCTTCACGTCTTGAATTTTGTCCTCACAACAGCTCTGTGAGATAGATTGTATTAGAATTTTTATTTTTTAATTTATAAAATGGTGATTCAGAGGGGTTAAGTAAGCTGTCAGAGTCCACAACTCATTAGGTGTTAGAACCAGGCTTCAAAGCTGGGTGGTCTAGTTCATTACTAAGGTTTCATGCCCTTAAGACGTACCCTTTATTGTCTCTTAATGTCATTTTTATGTTTCACTGATGTCATCCCAGAGATGACAGAGAGTAAAATTTCCCGTAAGCTGATGTCAGACTAGAAAAGGAGAAATAGCAGAGAGATTCATAAAATAATGGAAGCCACGTCTGCACAGAAAAAGAATTCAAGAACGATAAAATCAGTTAATTATAAATAAATGAACTGACTCACAGTAATTAATTAATTAATTAATCAGGCATTTGGGGTTTTTTTAAATGTTTATTCATTTTGAGAGAGAGAGAGTGAGAGAGAGAAAGAGGGGGGAGGGGCAGAGAGAGGGGAAGTAAAAGAATCCCAAGCAGTCTCCACTGTCAGGCCCAGACCCCAATGCAGGAGTCAATGTCACAAAACCGTGCGATTATGACCTGAGCCAAAATCAAGAGTTGGATGTTTAACTGATTGAGCCACCCAGTCGCTCCTAATCAGGCATCTCGTAAGGGTGATTTTGCTCAAATAGACAGCCATAACAAAGTGAATGCAGGACAAAGCCTGAGCAAATCTCTAATAAATTGGAGGAGGGCAAGAATTAGCATTAAGTTATCAGAAACATCCTGAAAAGAAATAAACAAGGAGGTTTATATTTTTATATTTATGTTCAAAGTTTGACTCCTTTTGAGAAATAAAAGGTAAGGAGAAGCAGAATTACAAAAAAAAAAAAGCCAAATGTCATTGTTAGTGACTTGTAGTAGGAATTCTGCCAGGGACACTATAAGAGATAGATACTCTTTCCAAAAAAAAAAAAAAGTTGGGGGGGGTGGGGGAGGCCTGTAAGGGGACTATTTATTCTCAATCATCTTCTACTCCTTAGGCTTTGCTGAAATTTTATCCAAGCTTCACTCATTTGGAAAATTAACATAAGGTCAAGAGAATATATTGACTCTGATGTTGTTGTGCAACAGAGCTAGTGAAAAGCCATGAAGTTCAACAGTCCATCACTTTTTTTTTTTAATGAAAAACATGGCCCTCTTTCTTGAGCCATGATCTGTTGAGTGACCCATTAAATGCATGGGAAAAACATTCCTAAATGATATAATGGAGAAAGGTAGAGCATTACCTGCAGTTGTGAAGGCTGGGCACCATGTTATTTTAGGGTGTGCCATTCATATAGACTAAGATGTGAAAAACACCTCCCCAATGAAGTAGAATGCATTGGATATTGCCCTGATTCATGTTAACACCCAAAGGCTGTTCAGCACAGTGGTGACGCAGATAAAAAGAACAAGCTATAACTTTATCCACCTCATGAAAAAAAAAAAAAAAAAAACTTTATCAGTCAACCTACACAGTTTGTCATCAAAAGAGCTCCTGAAAATATGAGAAAGAGAGAGAGGGAGAGAGAGAGAGATAACTGAGAATCTTGCGTATGAAAGTTAAATGATATTATATTTGGAATAAGGAACGATCTATGATTCATTAAATATCTAATGACCTACAATAATCATAGTATTCCCAGATGTCAAATTGTATCTGCATATGATTTCTTAATTAGAGGAAGGCACCACTGGGAAAGAAGGATGTGGGAATTGACAACTGGTGCCACGTGTATCTCAGAATTCCCTGGAGAAAGAGGAACCACTTGGAGAGCTGAACAGGAATGCTATGAGGTAGAGAAATCTCAGAAGTCATATTACAGGAGAAACTCTATTCTAATTTCTAGTATGTGTGAGTGACTCCCTGGAAGGCACGAAGGGTGTGCCTTCCTATTCCTTACTGTGTTATATTTCAGCAGAAATTCATATTATATTTACACTCAGTCTTACCTTGATTGTTTCTTTCATGATAAGGATTAAAATACTTTGGATGATATTCTTTAAATCTCAACAAACTTTCATCAAATAGCACATGAAATAAAATAATAACAAAATATACGGTCAGAGGTATCTGCCTATTTATATAATGCACAGCTCAAAATAATAGAAATCAGTCAACCATAGAGTAGACAAAGTAAAAATTCAGATTTTGTTCTGTCATAGAAAATTTTGGCATTATTATTATTGTTGTTGTTATTAATTATTATTATTTAAAGTTTTTTTTATTTATTTTGAGAGAGATTATTAGTATTATTATTATTATTATTTAAAGTTTATTTATTTATTTTGAGAGAGAGAGAGGGAGAGAGAGACCATGAGCAGGGGAGAGACAGAGAGAGAGGGAGAGAGATAATCCCCAGCAAGCTCCACACTGTCAGTGCAGAGCACAACGTGAGACACAAAACCATGAACCATGAGATCATGACCTGATCCAAAATCAAGATTCAGATGTTTAACCAACAGAGCCACCCAAGCACCCCTGAAAATGTTGGTATTTTTAAAAGTTACCTCTTCATAAAATTTTTCCTTGGTCATCACAGTGCACCTTGATTCCATAGAAATTAGAGATTTATTTTCAAAAAATTGATTTAGAAATAGAACATTATAAAGATTTCTTTCAAGTTTTAATTTTTTACAAAGTCATTAAACTTTCACATGTTTTGTCTACCATAAAGAATTTAATACCTATTAGATAAATGTGATTTCTGTCTCTTGCAAGGTGGATTATACATAGATTAACCTCCTGATTTCAGATCTAGTAATAGTCACACAAATGGACTTTCTTCCCCTTGTCGCTATTTTTGTTTTTATAGCAGTCTCATTGAGACATAATTTACAAGCCATACAATTCACCCATTCCAAGTGTACAATTCAATGATTATAGGATATTCACAGAGTTGTACAACCAACACCACAATCAATTTTAGGACATTTTCATTACCCCAGAAAGAGACCTCGTGCCTGTTAGTACTTAGTAGTTACTCCTCATTCTTCATCAACACCTCCAAACCCCAGCCTCAAGCAACCAACAATCTCTTTCCTGCCTCCCTGATTTCATCCATTGGGGCATTTCCTGTAAGTGTATTTATACAATATGTGTACCTTTGGGTCTGATGTCTTTCACAGATCTGAAACTTGAACAGTTTTATATTATAAGTCAACGAATCATCTTTTATCTTGTCTGTTTAATAACCTTTCTCTGATAGTGCTTAGCAGAGGAAGGAGGAACTGCCTCATGACTGCCAGAGGGAAAAAAGAAGCCCAGATTCCCCACTCGGTCTCTGTTGACGTCTCTGGTTTTCAGTAGCTCTTTCGATGACAAACTGTATAGGTTGATCTGTGAAGGTTCTTTTCATGGGGTTGATAGATATTCCTGAGTTGTACCGTGTTCCTTTTATTTGTCTAATCACTGCGGTCAGCAGCCTTTGGATGTTTACATGAATCGGGACAACACTCAATATATTGTACGGGCATACCTTGGAGATAGTGCAGATTACTGCCACATTAAAGCCAGTGTTACAATAAAGCTGTATCACACTAAATCGAGAGAAACAAATGTTTTGATTCCCCAGTGCCTATATAAGTTGTGTTTACACTATACTAGTAAGTATGCAATAGCATTATGTCTAAAAAACAATGTACATATCTCAATTTCAAAAAATGCACTAACCATTATCATCTGAGCTTCCAGAAAGTCGTAATCTTTTTGGTAATGGAGAGTGTTGCCTCCATGTTGGTCGCTGCTGACTGATGGGGTGGTGTTGCTGAAGGCTGGAGTGGCTGAGGCAATTTTTTTAAAGCAAGATGACAATGAAATTCACTGCCTCAATTGATTCTTTCTTTCTCAGATGAATTTCTCTGTAGCATGTGATTCTTTTTGGTAGCATTTTACCCACAGTAAAACTACTTTAAAATTGGAGTAGATCCTCTCAAACCCTGACCTGACTTTATCAACTACATTTATCTAATATTCTAAATCCATTGTTGCCCTTCCAATAATCTTCACAACATATTTACCAGGAATAGATGCCATATCAAGAAACCACTTTCTTTGTTCATCCAGAAGAAGCAACTCTTCATCCAATACTGAGGACGGGAGGAGTTGTAGTAGGATGAGGCAATCCAAAAGGAAATGCTGACCGGATACAGTTCCTTGTCCTTCTTCCTTCTGCAGTTAGCCAACATTTCTCTATTCGACCCACCTCACCTCCATTAACTTTTTTTTATGAGATTGCAGCAGTTCAAATATAATGATAATGAAAAAGTCTGAAATATTGTGAGATTACCAAAATGCAACACAGACACAAAATGAGCAGAGGCTGTTGGAAACATAGTGCCAATACACTGCTCAATGCAGGGTTGCCATAAACCTTTGAGTTGTAAAAAAAAAAAAGTAGTATTTGCAAAGTGCAATAAAGTGAAATGCAATAAAATGAGTTATGCATGTTCTGTATAGGCATTGACATTATGCATTATTAATAATATTACAACTATGATAATTATTATTACATTGTTGGAAATAACTTTATAGCATTGGCTTATTATCCCTCTGAATGATTGTAGTATATATTTTAAATTCATAATTCCTGGGGTTTTTCCCTGTTTATGGAGAGAGATTTTTGTTAACTAGTTGAATATGCCTGGCTTGTCAGTTATGAACTAGCAAAAATAAAATCATTGGAATATATTTTCAAATGACTCATGGGCTTTGAGAATCCCAGATTGCATCTACTGACCTTCACAGTAGTAGAACTCAAAAATACATTGAAGAACCTGGGTGGCTTAGTTGGTTAAGCATCCAACGTTGGCTTAGATCATGATCTCAAAATTTATGAGTTTGAACATGGCATTGGGCTCTCTGCTGTCAGCACAGAACATGCCTTGGATCCCTTGTCCCTCTTTTTCCCTGTCCCTCCATCACTTGCACTTTCTTTCTCAAAAATAAATAAACATTGGGGTGCCTGGGTGGCTCAGTCGGTTAAGCATCCGACTTTGGCTCAGGTCATGATCTCATGGTTTGTGAGTTCAAGCCCTGCGTTGGGTTCTGTGCTGACAGCTCAGAGCCTGGAGCCTGCTTCAGATTCTGTGTCTCCTTCTCTCTCTGCCCCTCCCCAACTTGTACTCTGTCTCTCTATGTCTCTCAAAAAATAAATAAATGTAAAAAAATTTTAAATAAAAAAATTAACATTAAAAAGAAATGTTTAAAGAACTCAAAAATACACAAAATTGTACTTAATTTAATGTGAATGCAAATATATTTCCCTCAGATTTATTTTTGTTTGTTAATGGTAAAGGCTGGTATTATTAAATGAAGGAAAACTATCGAATCACTGAGTACTTACCGAACTAAGCCAGTAAGTGCGTGTCAAATTACAGAACCTGATTTTTAAATGTATTCAATGGAATTTTTCTAAATTGTAAGATTCCAGTATGTGAAGTATTTTCTTGGCATTTTCGTTTTGTTTTAAATCTTGAATGAAGAAAAAGAGGATACTTAAAAAGAGAGAAGGTTTTGAATTTACTAAATTACTCTTGTTTAAATTTTTTAATGTTTTATTTATTTTTGAGAGAGATAGAGCATGAGTGGGGGAGGGGCGGAGACAGACAGACAGAGAGAGAGAGAGAGAGAGAGAGAGAGAATCTGAAACAGGCTCCAGGCTCGGAGCTGTCAGTACAGAGCCCGATGAGGAGCTTGAACTCGGGAACAACAAGATCATGACCTAGGCTGAAGTCAAACGCTTAGCCACCTGAGCCACCCAGGCACCCCTACTAAATTAGTCTTTAAATGATCCTATACTGGGGACTAGAACTGAAATACCTGAAGCAGAAATCTTGAGGCTCCTGTTATAATCTCAAAAGTAGTCATTGGGCAGCCAGCTTCCCTCTTCAGAGATTAAGACATAGAAAAGAAAGAAACATGGACCAAATAACAAGCTTTGGAGTGGAAAGTTCTCATTACATTTGTATGGAGGTGCCACTAATTCTGTACCCAAATTCCAGTGTGTGTATGTGTGTGTGTGCACATGTGCACGTGTGTGTGTGTGTGTGTGTGTGTGTGTGTGTGCATGTGGTTTTCCCACATTTTTTTTCCTCAGTTAAATCTTTATGCTATTTCCAGCCAGAACACCACATAGTGTTGGTGAGAACTAACAGCCCCCGGCATTGCACAAACAAGTCTTGGCTGCCTGTTTTCCTCTCTTTTCCTTTTAGCCCTCCTACTGTTCTCTTTATGTTGCAATCCACGCAGCAGCAATGGCCAGCCTAACTCTGTTGATGCTGGTGGCAAGAAATTTCTAACAGCAGAGAGGAGTCCTGCAATTCAACTCAATATTGACTCCCTCTACCCAGAGATAGTGTCAGATCCTCCGGGTTAAGGGTTCAGTCCCACAGACTGCCCGCCCCCCTCCCGTCCCCCACTTCAGATGCCAACTCCATGACCAGGTTGTTTATTGTGACTCTGACCAGCTGAGTCCAAATCAGAGGTTCCAATGACCCCATTCCTCACGGTTAATACATTTGTTAGGGCGGCTCAGGGAACTCAGGAAACCGGTTTATTCACTCCAGAGAAAGTTAAGGCATAGAAGCAAGCCTTCATGAGTATAAAGAAAGAAAACATATAATATATATGGATTTAGGTCAATAACAGTTTCAGATATTTGAATAAGCATATATACATAGGACAAAATATACATGAATAAATGCAAAAACTAAAATTAATTTATTAATTATTTAGGGAAAGCTCATTATTGCATGTTGATGATTGTAACTATCATTTTCTCAAAATGAGGTCACTCATATCTAAGAAGAACAGTAGACAAGTAGCTGCTGTTTGGAAAATATCACTTGAAATAACACCTGTCTTTTTAGTCACCAGGGAGATTTTCCCAGATTTAAAATTTAATGCAAGTTTTGGGGTGCCTGGGTGGCTCAGTCAGCTGAACCTCTTGGCTTCCACCCGGGTTATGATGTCATGGTTTGTGAGTTCAAGCCTAGCATTGGGCTCACTGCTGTCAACAGAGAACCCACTTCAGATCCTCTGCCCCCCTCTTTCTCTGTTCCTCCCCTACTTATGCTGTCTCGCTCTAAATGAAAAAAAAAAATACATACATACATACATACATACATACATACATTTAATGCAAGTTTTACAAATAAAAGAAAAATGTATGCAGTTACCTTTCTGGGCAAATAATTTTTAAGTATCTTAGAAGAACCCCTAATTCTTTATATCTCCAACAGTATATGTCTATTTTTTTCTTTCCGTTTTCCAAACATCAGAAAATACGCAATTCTAGGAAGTGATGAAATAAATTTTGTTGAATTAATTTTATTAAAATTGATGCAGATACATATCTCACATGAGCTAAGCTTTGTTATCTGTTCTAAAATGCAGTTATGAATTCAATCACTTTCTACAAAAGTAGAAATACTTTTGTTTTCTCATGTGAAAATGAGTATGTAGAATATATGGTTTGTACTAAGAAACTACAGTTAATTAAATTCATGCAAAAGTTAGTTAAGTAAAGAAGGGACTGGTGGACTGTTGTACAATTCACAGGGACTTGAAATTAACAGGGGAAATGTTTCATCTCTATGGCCCTTTTCACAGCATCCTTTACCTCTTTGTTCCTCAGACTGTAAATAAGTGGGTTTAACATGGGAATCACTAGTGTATAGAACACAGAAACCACCTTCTCCTGCTCCACAGAATACTGGGAACTTGGCTGAATGTAACTAAAGCTTAAGGTACCATAGAATATGGTCACAGAAGTCAGGTGAGAGGCACAGGTGGAGAAGGCTTTCTGTCTACCTGCTGCTGAACTGATCCTCAGGATAGTGATAAAAATGAAAATGTAGGAAATGACCACAATCAAAAAAGTAGCCATGGCAATGACTCCAGAAAAAGTTAAGAGCAGCAACTCATTCTTGGATGTATCAGAACACGACAGCTTTAGCAGTGGCGGAACATCACAGAAGAAGTGGCTAACAACACTGGACCCACAAAAGGACAGTCTTCCCAAGCTTATTGTGTGTATCAATGAGTTGAGCACTCCACCTACGAATGACCCAGTGACCAGCCCTACACACTTCCTTTTAGACATGACTACACTGTAAAGCAAAGGGTTGGCAATGGCCACATAGCGGTCGTAGGCCATCAATGACAGCAAGAAGCCTTCTGTGGTGATAAACACCCCAAAAAACAAATGCTGCACTATGCAGGCAGAGAATGAAATGGTTTCCCTCACAACCAAGAAGTTGATCAGCATTTTCGGTGCAATAACAGACGAATAGCAGGCATCTATAAATGAAAGGCAGCTTAGGAAAAAGTACATGGGTGTGTGGAGCTTGGGAGTGATTTGGATTAAGAAAATCATGCCCAGATTCCCTGCCAAGGTAATTGCATAAATCACCAAGAACAACACAAAAAACATGATTTTCAGGTCAGCATTATCTGTCAATCCCAAAAGAATAAATTCAGTAACAGCTGTGAAATTTTCTTCGGCCATTTGTTAATTCCTTATCTTGAAGTCTGATATGAAAAAAAAATAAAGGAATTAGAATGAACAGGACAGTCTGGCATTTAGTAAAAACAAACAGAAACATGTTTAGAGTTGTGTCTTTAAATAAATCATTTTGCTGAATCTAAGTCTACTCATTTATAATAGCTGGAGCTTTATTAAATTGTTTCTTAATTTTTTCAGGGCTACTTATGATTCTATCCCATAAGAAAATATTGAAAAAGCATTTAGACTCTCAAAAATTTTAGTCTGTTTCTATAGTGCCCACCTCAATAGAAAGAAAGGTGATACCAGAATGAGGGACACTGATGGCAAGTGAAAAGAATTTGCAAAGTTAAATTTAAGCTATGGTCTCAACTCTTCTTATTCAGACATGAAAGAAATAAATTACAAGATCTAAGGCAGGGGTTGACCTTCAAGCTGGTGCCATGATACTTTTCAAAGTGCATGGATCCCTGGCCTCTTGTGATGGCTTCTGATGAGCCCTTGGAAGGACACCCCCAGTGAAATCACCTACTCTGAGACCCAGGAAATCACTTATCACTACTGACTTACTGACTTTGGCAAACTCATTTATCTTTTCTCAGACTGCATATAATTACATCTACGTCACATGATTATTGAAAAGAAAATAGGAGATATTGCAAGCAAGATGCTAAATATTGCTTTGAGTGTGTAATAAGTACTCAAATTACAGAAAAAATAGTAAGATATATATAACAGAAAAATGATAGATGTAGATTAGATAAAAGATAGATGATAGATGATAGATAGATGGATAGATAGATAGATAGATAGATAGATAGATGATAGGTAATAGATGATAGATATGTAGGTAGATAAGCAATATATTGATAGGCAATTGCTATGTGAGTTTCTTTAAGGGAAGATGTGGACAAATATAGATCATGAAAAAAATATTTTAGTCAACCAATTTACCTTTCCCCAATTTTTAATATCTGGCTCATTTTATTTAAAATGGCATTTAAATGTAAATGTAAATGGATGGTTTAACATTTCCTTTGATAAATTACTGGCCCATAAATTTTCACAATTTCTCAAATGTTGCTCAGAAACTATCAATATATTTGCCACAGTGCATGAGTGCTTTCAACAAATGATGTTAGGCCCAGACTTTTCATTACTGAATATAACATTAGTCTATCACGTCCCAAGTATCCTATGCAGTGTGATTTCATGAAAATATTTACACATAAAGTGAAACTGAATTAAATTTAAATTATGTGAACTAGTCCTCATTCAAGTGCTCAAGACCCATATGTGACTGGTAGTCAATACAGAAATTATAGACATTTCCATCACTGCAGAAAGTTGCATTGGTTAGAATTCTCATGGAACTGTCTGCTTCTTCTTTTCAGAACACCAACTAAAAAACATTTCTCAAGGAAAGATTGTCTATTGTAAACAGTTTTCATCATGAGCATACTTAAAAACACAGCACTTCCAAATGGAATTTAGAAATTCAATTATAGGGCTTATTCAGAGATACCCATCCTCTGCAAAATTTAAGATGATACTGAAGCAGAATTGAATAAGGTGTTGAGTTAGATGACATAATCTCTAATATTCTTAGCACTCATATGATTCTACGAGACTTAAAACAAATTTTTTAACTAATCTAATTATGAGGAAATTCAAAGAAAAAGAAAAAAAGCTTACAAAACTAATTGAACTTACCAAAAATATTTTAATCTTTCAGCTTTAGAAACTCTGTGTACTTTTCCATGTTTTTTTATTGGTGAAAAAGAGTTTCCGTTAATAATTATGTGATATACAGAGTTATTATATTAATAGTACGTATCTAAAGATAACTCCAGGTAAAATAATTGAAGGCAAATTTTATCTATTAATGTACAAGGAGCAGAATAACAAACTAATGAACAGTTTTAACATATTTAATACTTTTCCTCTAAGAGGACAAGTTTGTGCAGAAAGGACATCTATATATATACACACACTTGACATTGGCCTCTAAGGAGATCTATGACAGCTTGAATGTTTTACAGTAACTTAGGACACTGTCTCTCAAGGGAATATACACTTTCCCATGATTTCTCTATCTCCATAAAGTGTATAATTAACTAAAATGCTATTAATAATTTAAGAAAACATCAAAAAAAGATGGGGAGATTTTTGAAATTCAGTAGCATATAATAGGAACAATAACTGAAGATAAATCTGTTCAAAAAAAAGTGAATTACCTAAATGATAAATAGAGGTTTCTAGGCTTGTTACAAACTTTGTCTTTTTTCTTTTTTTTTGAAGTTTATTTATTTATTGTGAGGGGGGAGAGGAAGAGAAAGAGAGAGAGAGAGAGAGAGAAAATCCCAAGCAGGTTCTCCACTGTCAGGGCAGAGCCCAGGGCTCTCCATCCCATGACCTATGAGATCATGACCTGGACAGAAATCAAGAGTTGGTTGCTCAACCAACTGAGCCACCCAGGTTCCCCCGAACTTTGTCTTTATGCAGATGTTCAAGACACTGACAAATGTTACTACTTTAAAAGCAATGTACACACACACAGTAAACAAGCAAATTTCTGATGGTTAGGACACCTATCTCTATTCTTGGCTTAACATGCAGAATGATTTGGAAGAAATCCTGCTTGAAATCCGGCTTAGAGTCAGTGCTCACACTCACCAAAGTAATGTTTGCTGATGGATGATACACTCTAGGCATTATGGTACAAACTAGAGATGAGGGGTTATCAAAAATAATGGAATATTCGTTTTAAGAAAGATTGGAGAATAAACATCCTCCCAAAGACACTTACATCAGAGGGGCGCCTGGGTGGCGCAGTCGGTTAAGCGTCCGACTTCAGCCAGGTCACGATCTCGCGGTCCGTGAGTTCGAGCCCCGCGTCGGGCTCTGGGCTGATGGCTCAGAGCCTGGAGCCTGTTTCCGATTCTGTGTCTCCCTCTCTCTCTGCCCCTCCCCCGTTCATGCTCTGTCTCTCTCTGTCCCAAAAATAAATAAACGTTGGAAAAAAAAAAAAAATTAAAAAAAAAAAAAACACTTACATCAGAATATCTAGATATCTGTTCCAAAAAAGTAGATAATCATGGAGGGAAATAGGAGGATGCTAAAAATCAGGCTGATAAGGGAAAATTGGTGGCATGTCTTTCCTGAGCGCTTTCGCCGATCTCTGTAACTGGAATCTGGATTTTAATAAGCCTGCTGCGGAAAACCACTGAAAATTGGAGAACACACATGTGACAGATGTTCTCAGATATTTGATGATTGGCAGCACACTACTGTGATCTGTAAGGGGCACGTTTACTGGTTCCTGACACGGGGTGGTGGTTGGGAACACATGGAGAACACAATAGTCACATTGAAACGAAAAGACAAAATCAGATCAGGAAGGGCTGGGGTGCCTGAAATGTGGGAGCTTAGTCCTGGAGTAGACAGACCTAAGCAAAGTGATTAAGATGTTGACATGACGTTTGAGACTTTGGATGACTTGTGAAGTGCACATATTAAGAGAAGACCCCGTAAGTCCAGATCAGGAACAACCACCAGGGAGAAAGAAATCATCAGGAATCCGTATGATGAAAGCTACTGATTCACACAAGATATATCAGATATATTTAAATTCTGTCAACACTTACTGAGGAAATTTATTGACTATATAGGGCTTCCAGTGGAGATAGCAAAAGAGAAAAGAACTCACCCCAGAGGAAAAGATTCACTATACTCCATTTTAACATAGCTCAATATTAACTTCCAACAGGATTAAGTAGAATGACAAGTAAATAAAAGTAAACAAACTCCTTGCCAAAAGAAACCTCAACACTGTTTAAAGAAAGATGTAAAAATTCTCTACTCAACTGCAGAATGTTTGCAAGGTTTAGGATCTAAAGTTATATTTCTCTGCAGTTTGAAAAAACAGGAAAATGTTATCCATAACCCCAGGAAAAATAAATCATCGGTATTAGACCTAGAAATAACAGAGATAATAGAAATAGCAGATTAGAAATTTAAAACAATTGCAAATATTTGCAAGAATTTAGAGGAAAACATGGATATTAGAAAAAGAAACAGCAATTATGATAGAGGACCTAAATGAGTTACTAGGAGCAGGAGGTAATATCAGTCATAAGCATTTTATTGTTCTTTTTTTAAGTTTATTTATTTATTTTGAGAGAGAGAGAGAGAGACCACAAGCAGAGGAGGGGCAGAGAGAGGGAGAGAGAGAATCTCAAGCAGGAGAGAAAGAACCCCAACCAGGCTCTCAGTACAGAGCCCGACACAGGGCTCAAGCTCATAACCTTTGAGATCATGACCTGAGCTGAAATCAAGCTTCAGGCGCTTAACTGACTGAGCCACTCAGACATTTCTTATTCATTATTTTTTTAACAGCAAACTAGATACTGCATAAAAAACAATTAGTAAATTTGAAAACAAGACAATAGATTTTACTCTTAATGAGTACAGTTCGTGGGAATCAAAGATTGGTAGGATCTCAGCTCAGGAAACATTATACTTGAGGCAATCATTATGGCAACACATTGCATTACAATCATTGTTACAGGTTTGCCATATGAAAGGTCAAGGCATGTATATCAGTCATTTAAAGATGAGGCTTTAATTTCAAGTCTTCTACTTGTCAGCCATGTGACTTTCGGCAAGTTATCTGAGTTTGGTGTCCTTTGAATATGGAAATAGTAATATCTGTCTTACTGAGGTTAAATGATGTATTTTAACCCAGTGCCTACTGATATGCTTGTATTCTAATAATAAATTCCAAGAAAAATTCTTGTCCAATTACGATGCTATTGTCAAATGTATCCATGATTTTTGGAGCTATTCCAGTTTTACTGGGATAAAGCTGATGTCAAACTATTTTCCATTGTTACTTTCATCACTGACTCTGAATGAGTGTATTTATATCATGTAGGTCTCCATGGAGCTGTGCATTATCATTTACGTTGTTTTGTTCCTTTCCTTGAATTGTCCCTTACATTTTTTCACTAGGGAATATGTAGGATATCCTCGATAATTAGTAGGTACCACAAAGCAACTTAAAAATATCTCTCAGATGATTTGGGCACATCATCTGAATGAATTACATGTAACTTCCTCAGGGAGCATTGCAAAGAAGAGGAGAAACATAAATTCTCCCTGCCCAAAGGAAAAGCAAGAGTAATTTAGGAGAAGAAAATCCAGTCTATTAAAGGTGAGTAGTAGATAGGACTTGTTAATTTTGATTATCACTTGGATGCTGGTAATTTCCCATGGTTCCTGGCTTCTGATCATGGACACTCCCATAGTCACTGACAGCAGATTCTTTCTAACACATCACAAAAATTCATTATACTTTTTGTTAACCGGGGTTCCCTGGAGTAGAAATGTCTTTTTAGGGCACTAAATCCTATGAATTGACTATATGTCATAGATCCATTTGATCTGTGAGAGTTGATAGTGGAATTTGGATATTACAAGTGAAGAGGAAGTCAAAGGTATCTGAAAAAATCAATATTGGTCTCATCAACTAGAAACTGTCAAGGTTAGGATTTCTACATAAACTACAGAATGCCCAGTTACATATGGATTTCATATTAACAACAAATAATTTGTAGTATATGTCCTATGTAATATTTAATAATATTCTTTAGTTTGAATATATCCAATGAAATATTTAAAAAAGAATATTTTAAGATATATTATTACCCATGCAATATTTTATAAACTACAAATAATTTTAATATAAGGACTCCAAGGCATGAGCTTGTAAATATTTTAGTTGTTTGTTTTTTGTTTTTTGTTTTCCCTGACTGATTTGCTTCCTACTTGATTTCTTTATTCAGAATGGGATTTATAAACTAATTGAGTAGCCTGGGAAATAAATAGAATGACTTTTAAGAATTATGGAGAAAGCCCTGAACCCCAAATAATTCCTACCTAATATTACCATGTCTGAAGATTGAAAAGTCATTTTCAATATGTCATTTTTTATATCCTGTTTTAATGGTTAGCCCTAAATGGAAGTATTTAAAATATATGCATCAAGAAGTTCAAAACTGGGGCGCCTAGGTGGCTCAGTCGGCTAAGCATCTGACTTCGGTTCAGGTCACCATCTCGCGGTTTGTGGGTTCGAGCCCCACATTGGGCTCTGTGCTGACAGCTCAGAGCCTGGAGCCTGCTTCAGATTCTGTGTCTCTCCATCTCTCGGCCCCTCCCCTGCTCATGCTCCGTGTATCTCTGTCTCTCAATAATAAATAAACGTTAAAAAAAATAAAAAAAAAAAGATGTTCAAAACTGATCAGATATCCTTTTCAAAATAAGAATGGATAGGGTGTTAATATCTCTTTAACACCTTAATAGCCATTCTTTTTGATAAATACTCAGAAGCAGGGTTCCTAGATCATATGCGGAATTGCTAATCAACAGGTATAAAGTTTCAGTTATGTGAGATGAGTAAGATCTAGAGATACGTCATACAACATCGTGCCTAGTTAACAATGCTGTGTTGTAGAGTTAAAAATCTTTTAACTATGTAGATCTCATGTCAATTATTTTTATAATAAAATAAAAATTAAAAGAGAAAAAAACAGAATGAAAGAATCCAGATATCTTCAGAGAGAGGTAAAAACTGACACTGAAAGTGGAGAGAAACTCAATAAACATTAGACTAGTTCTTAGCAATACATTGACGACTTCTAAGTGGTGGGATTGGTACCAGCATTCTGAATCCCTTTGTTAAGACGGTGCATTTTCCGTTCTGCGGGAAAACCCATGACAGCAGGTCCGGCGACCCTTGGAGCTTATTCGTGCAAGAGGAAGGGCCCTGAAAGCAGGGAGGAACTCAATGGAGAAACAATAGACAGTATCATCCAGGAAAATGGGATGGTATCTCCCGTACTGCCTCTCTCGTCCATGCCCACTCCCGGGATCAAACTGGCTGACTCAACACTAAAAATTATCAGATTCTTAGAAATCTGCCAGCTGCCACCGGGTAGCTTCAGACTCCAGCTGGCCTGTGGTAGGCTCCCAGGAGTTTCATCTGATAGGTAGAAGTGTCTACCTTAACCCCCTTGGACTGCTAGTTGTACTGACTAAAGCTACACATCTTGTTACGTGAAAGTAATTCTATTGTGTATTTTATCTGACTGAATATGTTCAATTCCAATTCCTTCTCCACTTGAAAATCATGCTAACAGAGTTCCGAATGTTCACTGAAAAACAGTGGGAAAGGAAGGAATCCAGGTGGATTGAGCTAAAGCAGTTTCACTGTCTTCAATCACTTTGTTTCACTGACTTCCAATGTAAATTTTATGAAATGAAGGCGACACTTATCAGAGAAATATTTGCAAATCACAGTGTTGTGCCCTACGTATATCCCTTTGTGGAATTTGAGAAATAAATTGACATAATAAACACTCAAATAAACATGTTAAATGTTTCATAGACCTTATCATATCCACAGTGGAAGAATCAATCTATGCATATAAATAAGCAAAGCAGAGGCAATATAGCATGTAAAATTCAATATTCAAAATCCCTGAATATTGATATAAACTGTATATTTTAGCAGGAGTGGATCCAAACCTTGTGCATTTTGAGGCTTATCCTAATTTGAGATCGTTCTTTAAAAAAAAAAAAAAAAGAAATAGGGGAGCTTGGGTCGCTCAGTCAGTTAAGCGGCAGACTCTTGATTTCAGCTCAGGTCATGACGTCATGATTTGTGAGTTCAAATCCCACAATGGGCTCTGTGCTGACAGCTTGGAGCCTGCTCCCAATCCTCTGTCTCCCTCTCTCTGACCCTTCCCTGCTTGTACTCTCTCTCTCTCTCTCTCTCAAAAATAAATGAATGTTAAAAAAAAAAAATTAAAAGAGAAGAAATAAAACTATGCATGTAAGTTGCAATGTAAATGTGAATATTTATTTACAATGGAAACATAATCTTAAAGTTCAGCTCTAAAACTAATAATCAAAAGCATCATAAAATCTTGGGGTGCCTGGGTGGCTCAGTCAGGTAAGCCTGATTTTGGCTCAGGTCATGATCTCAGGGTTTTGAGTTTGAGTCCCACGTGGGGCTCTGTACTGACAATGCAGAGCCTGCTTAGGATTCTCTCTCTCCCTCTCTCTCTCTGTCCCTCCCCCTCCCTCACTCATGCTGTCTCTGTCTCTATCTCTCTCTGTTTTTCAAAAAAAAGCATCATAATATCCATAAATATGTTCTTATTAATGACATACATCTCAGCATATTGGGTGGTAGGAGTGTTCTTAACAGCTGTTCTTACACCAAATGGATGGCACTTTTCAGTGATAAATATCACTGATTTTGAACCATATAGATATATTCAGTAACCATCAAATAAAGTATTGTTTACTCAACCTCTCTTTAACTGGATCCCACAAATGTCCTCAGACATGACAAACTATCTTGACATTAGCTGAAGGATGATGGAGAAGTTGGAATGGAGAGAGAAAATGAGCTTAATTGATCAAGGTTAAAATATTTTACATTTGCAACATTTACAAAGATATATTACTTTGTTAGTTCATGCCTAAGGCCTCATTCATGGCCTTGAAAATGCAAATGAGGAACCTAAATCTTAAACTGCATTGCCTCCAGATTATTTCTGCTTCTTTCATTAAGAATATCAAAATTTCACTGGAATTATCATACAAAAATGGAAGTGTACAAAAGGAAAATTGATACCATTGTGTAGATGAAATAAAGTCTAATAAATTTGTATTAATGCTTATATGGCTTTTTACTTTTTTTATGAATAGACTTTTATTTTATTTCATTTTTTAAATATAAAATTTATTGTCAAATTGGTTTCCATACAACACCCAGTGCTCATCCCAACAGGTGCCCTCCTCAATGCCCATCACCCACTCTCCCCTCCCTCCCACCCCCCATCAGCCCTCAGTTTGTTCTCAGTTTTTAAGAGTCTCTTACGCTTTTGCTCTCTCCCACTCTAACCTCTTTTTCTTTCCTTCCCCTCCCCCATGAGTTTCTATTAAGTTTCTCAGGATCCACATAAGAGTGAAACCATATGGTATCTGTCTTTCTCTGTATGGCTTATTTCACTTAGCATCACACTCTCCAGTTCCCTCCACGTTGCTACAAAAGGCCAGATTTCATTCTTTCTCATTGCCAAGTAGTATTCCCTTGTATATATAAACCACATATTCTTTATCCATTCATCAGTTGATGGACATTTAGGCTCTTTCCATAATTTGGCTATTGTTGAGAGTGCTGCTATAAACATTGGGGAACAAGTGCCCCTATGCATCAGTGCTCCTGTATCCCTTGGGTAGATTCCTAGCAGGGCTATTGCTGGGTCATAGGGTAAGTCTATTTTTAACTTTTTGAGGAACCTCCACACTGTTTTCCAGAGCAACTGCACCAGTTTGCATTCCCACCAACAGTGCTGGAGGGTTCCCGTTTCTTCACATCCTCGCCAGCACCTATAGTCTCCTGATTTGTTCATTTTAGCCACTCTGACCAGTGTGAGGTGATATCTGAGTGTGGTTTTAATTTGTATTTCCCTGATGAGGAGTGATGTTGAGCATCTTTTCATGTGCCTGTTGGCCATCTGGATGTCTTCATTAAAGAAGTGTCTATTCATATTTTCTGCCCATTTCTTCACTGGATTAATTGGTTTTTGGGTGTGGAGTTTGCTGAGTTCTTTATAGGTTTTGGATACTAGCCCTCTGTCTGATATGTTATTTGCAAATATCTTTTCCCATTCCGTTGGTTGCCTTTTTGTTTTGTTGATTGTTTCCTTTGCTGTGCAGAAACTTTTTATCTTCATGAGGTCCCAATAGTTCATTTTTGCTTTTAATTCCCTTGCCTTTGAAGATGTGTCAAGTAAGAAATTGCTGCAGCTAAGGTCAGAGAGGATTTTTCCTACTTTCTCCTCTAGGGTTTTGATGGTTTCCTGTCTCACATTCAGGTCCTTCATCCATTTTGAGTTTATTTTTGTGAATGGTGTAAGAAAGTGGTCTAGTTTCATTCTTCTGCATGTTGCTGTCCAGTTCTCCTAGCACCATTTGTTAAAGAGACTGTCTTTTTTCCATTGGATGTTCTTTCCTGCTTTGTCAAAGATTGGTTGGCCATACGTGTGTGGGTCTAGTTCTGGGGTTTCTATTCTATTCCATTGGTCTATGTGTCTGTTTTTGTGCCAATACCATGCTGTCTTGATGATTACAGCTTTGTAGTAGAGGCTAAAGTCTGGGATTGTGACACCTCCTGCTTTGGTCTTCTCCAATATTACTCTGGCTATTCGGGGACTTTTGTGGTTCCATACAAATTTTAGGATTGCTTGTTCTAGGTTCGAGAAGAATGCTGGTGCAATTTTGACTAGGATTGCATTGAATGTGTAGATAGCTTTGGGTAGTATTGACATTTTAACAATATTTATTCTTCCAATCCATGAGCACAGAATGTTTTCCCATTTCTTTATATCTTCTTCAATTTCCTTCATAAGCTTTCTATAGTTTTCAGCATACAGATCTTTTACATCTTTGGTTAGGTTTATTCCTAGGTATTTTATGCTTCTTGGTGCAACTGTGAATGGGATCAGTTTCTTTATATGTCTTTCTGTTGCTTCATTATTAGTGTATAAGAATGCAACTGATTTCTGTACATTGATTTTGTATCCTGCAACTTTGCTGAATTTATGTATCAGTTCTAGGAAACTATTGGTGGAGTCTATCGGATTTTCCATGTATAATATCATGTCATCTGCAAAAAGTGAAAGCCTGATTTCATCTTTGCCAACTTTAATGCCTTTGATTTCCTTTTGTTGTTTTATTGCTGATGCTAGAACCTCCAACACTATGGTAAACAACAGCGGTGAGAGTGGACATCCCTGTCGTGTTCCTTATCTTAGGAGGAAAGCTCTCAGTTTTTCCCCATTGAGGATGATATTAGCTATGGGCTTCTCATAAATGGCTTTTATGATGTTTAAGTATGTTCCTTCTATCCCAACTTTCTTGAGAGTTTTATTAAGAAGTGATGCTGAATTTTGTCAAATGCTTTTTCTGCATCGATTGACAGGATCATATGGTTCTTATCTTTTCTTTTGTTAAGGTGATATATCACATTGATTGATTTGCAAATATTGAACCAGCTCTGCAGCCCAGGGATGAATCCCACTTGATCATGGTGAATAATTCTTTTTATATGCTGTTGAATTTGATTTGTTAGTATCTTGTTGAGAATTTTTGCATCCATGTTCATCAGAGATATTGGCCTTTAGTTCTCTTTTTTTTACTGGGTCTCTGTCTGGTTTAGGAATCAAAGTAATACTGGCTTCATAGAATGAGTGGAAGTTTTCTTTCCCTTTCTATTTTTTGGAAAAGCTTGAGAAGGATAGGTATTATCTCTGCTTTAAACGTCTGGTAGAACTCCCCTAGGAAGCCATCTGGTCCTGGACTCTTATTTGTTGGGAGATTTTTGGTAACTGATTCAATTTCTTCACTGGTTATGGGTCTGTTCAAATTTTCTATTTCTTTCTATTTGAGTTTTGGAAATGTGTGGGTGCTTAGGAATTTGTCTATTTCTTCCAGGTTGTCCAGTTTGTTGGCATATAATCTTTCATAGTATTCCCTGATAATTGCTTGTATTTCTGAGAGATTGGTTGTAATAATTCCATTTTCATTCATGATTTTATCTATTTGGGTCATCTCCCTTTTCTTTATGAGAAGCCTGGCTAGAGGTTTATCTATTTTGTCTATTTTTTCAAAAAACCAACTCTTGGTTTCGTTGATCTGCTCTACAGTTTTTTTAGATTCTATATTGTTTATTTCTGCTCTGATCTTTATTATTTCTCTTCTTCTGATGGGTTTGGGGTGTCTTTGCTGTTCTGCTTCTATTTCCTTTAGGTGTGCTGTTAGATTTTGTATTTGGGATTTTTCTTGTTTCTTGAGAAAGGCCTGGATTGCGATGTATTTTCCACTCAGGACTGCCTTTGCTGCATCCCAAAGCGTTTGGATTGTTGTATTTTCATTTTCATGTTTTCCATATATTGTTTAATTTCTTCTCTAATTACCTGGTTGACCCATTCATTTTTTAGTAGGGCATTCCTTAATCTCCATGTTTTTGGAGGTTTTCCAGACTTTTTCCTGTGGTTGATTTCAAGTTTCATAGCATTGTGGTCTGAAAGTGTGCATGGTATGATCTCAATTCTCTTATACTTATGAAGGGCTGTTTTGTGACCCAGTATGTGATCTATCTTGGAAGATGTTCCATGTGCACTCAAGAAGAAAGTATATTCTGTTGCTTTGGGATGCATAGTTCTAAATATATCTGTCAAGTCCATCTGATCCAATGTATCATTCAGGGCCCTGGTTTCTTTATTGATCCTGTGTCTAGATGATCTATCCATTGTTGTAAGTGGGGTATTAAAGTCCCCCACAGTTACCACATTCTTATCAACGAGGTTGCTTATGTTTGTGAGTAATTGTTTTATATATTTGGGGACTCCCGTATTCGGCGCATAGACATTTATAATTGTTAGCTCTTCCTGATGGTTAGACACTGTAATTATTATATAATGCCCTTCTTCATCTCTTGTTACAGCCTTTAATTTAAAGTCTAGTTTGTCTGATATAAGTATGTCTACTCCAGCTTTCTTTTGACTTCCAGTAGCATGATAGATAGTTCTCCATCCCCTCACTTTCAATCTGAAGGTGTCCTCAGGCCTAAAATGAGACTCTTGTAGACAGCAAGTAGATTGGTCTTTTTTTTTTTTTTTTTTTTTTAATCCATTCTGATACCCTATGTCTTCTGGTTGGAGCATTTAGTCCATTTACATTCAGTGTTATTATTGAAAGATGTGGGTTTAGAGTCATTGTGATGTATGTAGGTTTCATGCTTGTAGTGATGTCTCTGGTACTTTGTAGTCCTTGCATCAATTCACTCACAGAGTCCCCTTTAGGATCTCTTGTAGGGCTGGTTTACTGGTGATGAATTCCTTCAGTTTTTGCTTGTTTGGGAGAACCTTTATCTCTACTTCTATTCTGAATGACAAACTTGCTGGGTAAAAGATTCTTGGCTGCATATTTTTCCTGTTCATCGCATTGAAGATTTCCTGCCATTCCTTTCTGGCCTTCCAAGTTTCAGTAGATAGGTCTGCCACTCCTCTTATGTGTCTACCTTTGTATGTTAGGGCCTGTTTATTCCTAGCTGCTTTCAGAATTCTCTCTTTATCATTGTATTTTGCCAGTTTCACCCTGATATGTCATGAAGAAGATCAATTCAAGTTACGTCTGAAGGGAGTTCTCTGTTCCCTCTTGGATATCAATGCCTGTTTCCTTCCCCAGATCAGGAACTTCTCAGCTATGATTTGTTCAAGTACACCTTCAGCCCCTTTCCCTCTCTTCTTCTTCTGGAATTCCTATGATACGGATATTATTCTGTTTGATTGCATCACTTAGTTCTCTAATTCTCCCCTCATACTCCTGGATTTTTTTATCTCTCTTTTTCTCAGCTTCCCCTTTTTCCATAATTTTATCTTCTAATTCACCTATTCTCTCCTCTGCCTCTTCAATCTGTGCTATGGCCGCCTCCATTTTATTTTGCACCTCATTTATAGCATTTTTTAATTCCTCATGACTATTTTTTAGTCCCTTGATCTCTGTAGCAATAGATTCTCTGCAGTTCTCTATACTTTTTTTCAAGCCCAGCGATTAATTTTATGACTATTATTCTAAGTTCTTGTTCTGTTATATTTCTTAAATCATTTTTGGTCAATTTTTTTAGCTGTTGCTACTTCCTGGAGTTTCTTTTGAGGATAATTCTTCCATTTTGTCCTTTGGGTAGTCCCTGTGGTAGCTCCAACTTGAAGGGAACTTCCCCTGTGCTGTCTGGAGTAACTTGAGTTGGTGAGTGGGGCCGCAGTCAGACCTGATGTCTGCCCCTAGCCCACCACTGGGGCCACTGTCAGACTGGTGTGTACCTTGTTTTCCCCTCTCCCAGGGGCAGGACTCACTGTGGAGTGGCATGGCCCCTGTCTGGGCTGCTTGCACACTGCCAGTCTTGTGGTGCTGCTTAGATGGGATTTAGCCAAGGGCATATTAGACTGGGTGGATCCACAAGTTGCACAGGGGAGGGTGGGGCAGGCTTAGCTAGATTTGCCCTTTGTGGTCTTTTGTGGGAGGGACCCTGCAGCACTGGGAGGGAGGCACGCCCATCGGATGCATGGATCCACAGAAGCACAGCATTGGGTGTTTGCAGGGTGCAAGCAAGTTCGGTGATGGGAACTGGTTCCCTTTAGAATTACGGTTGGGGGATGGGATAGGGAAATGGCACTTGCCAGTGCCTTTGTTCCCCTGCTGAGCTCTGTCCTTCTGGGGCTCAACAACTCTCCCTGCCGGTGTCCTCTCACCCTCCCCACTCTCTGAGAGCAGAGCTGTTGACTTTTAACATTCCAGATGTTAAGTCCCATTGGCTGTCATAACTCACAGAATCCGGCCTCTTCTCTCTGCAAACCAGACTTCAGGGGCTCTGCCTTGTCCAGTGGGATGCCCCCCACTGCCCTAGCTCCCTCCCACCAGTCCGTGTAACACTCAACACTTTTCTGCCCTTCCTACCCTCTACGGTAGGCCTCTTGTCTACGCTTGGCTCCAGAGATTCCATTCTGCTAGTCTTCTGGCGGTTTTCTGGGTTATCTAGGCCAATGTGGGTGGAATCTAAGTGATCAGCAGGACGCAGTGAGCCCAGCATCCTCCTACACCAATATCTTTGCCAATCTTGTATGGCTTTTTAAAAATCAATGGGTATTTTCCAAATATTGTTGGCTCTATTTAAAGTTTAATCGGCTATCCCAGTACATTTGTTTCATGTGGATCTCTCGCTGAGAAGTAGAGAATTCTATCATTTGTTTTAGTTTCAAAATAAGATGTGGAAATTCTTCTTCTATCCCCACTACAAAGAAATATTTACATTGTGTCTACAAATATTGTAATTTATTTAAATGAACTACATGAAAGCTAATAGCAACCTCTCTGTGTCTTCCCAGAAGAGCTAACTGGAGTACATGGGCCAACAGAATCTAACATCACAGACGGAGTTCATTCTGATGGGAGTCACAAGGCAGCCTGAGCTACAGGTTCCCCTTTTTGGGGTCTTCCTCATCATCTATACAGTCACAGTGGTGGGCAACCTGGGCATGATCATCTTGACCCAGGTGGACTCCCGCCTACATACACCTATGTATTTTTTTATCAAACATCTGGCTTTCATTGATCTTGGTAATTCTACTGTCATTTGTCCCAAGATGCTGGTAAATTTTGTTGTGGATCAAAATGCCATTTCTTATTATGCATGTGCCACACAGTTGGCTTTCTTCCTTATGTTCATCATTAGTGAATTTTTCATCTTGTCGGCCATGGCCTATGACCGCTATTTGGCCATCTGTAACCCTCTGCTCTACAATGTTATTATGTCACAGAGACTTTGTCACATGCTAGTGGGCATTCCATACCTCTACAGTACCTTTCAGGCTCTAATGTTCACTATTAAAATTTTCACATTGACCTTCTGTGGTTCTAATGTCATCAGTCATTTCTACTGTGACGATGTTGCCTTGTTACTTATGCTCTGCTCAAATGCACAAGAAATAGAATTGTTGATCATACTATTTTCAGCATTTAATTTGATCTCTTCCCTGCTGGTAGTCCTCGTGTCTTACATACTAATTCTGATATCCATATTTCAAATGCATTCTGCAGAGGGTAGGAAAAAAGCTTTCTCCACGTGTGGGTCTCATTTGACAGTGGTGATTGTGTTCTATGGATCTCTACTATTTATGTACATGCAGCCCAAATCTGCCCACTCCTTTGATACTGATAAAATGGCTTCTGTGTTTTACACATTAGTGATCCCCATGCTAAACCCCTTGATCTACAGCTTAAGAAACAAAGAGGTAAAAATTGCCTTCCGCAGGGTCTTTAGGAATCAGCACAAACTTTGTATCTAATATTCAACATGGAATAATGTTCTAATAAACAATGATAAAGGCAAATGTCACTTGATAATGTATCTAATTCTTTTTGACTCCAGAACAAAGACTAATTATCACGTACAAAGCAATCTCTTCTATTTAACCAATATACTTATATATATATTCAGTTCATATTTTGGATCTTAATTAAATGCACTCACCTAAAACATTCCCTGCTTTTGATTCAAAGTTTATTTTAGTTATCCCATAGAACTTTACATTATTCCCACTGGAAACCTTATTAAATGCTGCATCAGTAAACTAAGTGTGTGTTTGTTTCTTTCAAGTTTTTTTTTTGGGGGGGGGCGAAGGGGATAGGGGGTAGGTATCTTCACAATCTTATTTACTCTGTATTTTCTGAACCCACAACAAAGTATAAACAAAGTGAATCTTTTGCAGATAATGTATAGTTGGATCATGATTCCTTAAAAATCCATTCCCCCAATTCCTACCTTTGGAGAATTGAATTTATTTACATTTAAAGTAATTACATTACAAGGTCTTCTTGAGTTTATGGCTCAACACTAACTTAGGAATGTTTATAGTAAAAGTCCACAAGTGATTAAAAGAACGAGCATGGAATTATGAGCTGAACAATTCCAGGGTCACATAAGGCAGGAAGACATGAAAATTTCCGAAAGCCAGAGTGTGGAATTCATGTTTAACACCTAGGCATCCAGTAGAGATCTGAGGTAAAAACTACTTCAGATTCCTGTTCATATAGTTTGAAAACAAATCTCAAAAAAAGCCAAGTAATACTTGTTTACAACATTATGAACATTGTTTAACAGTGTTTATAACTTAGCATTATCTTAGGAAGATAAAAAATATATAGTCTTCATTAACAGACAATTCACAATATTCAGCATCCAATCACAAGTACTAGATATGAGTGAAGGCATGTGAAGAAAGAAACATGTGATCCTACCCAGGAAATAATTAAAATAGGTTCTAAAATGACAGTGATGATAGAATTACCAGGCAAGGACTTTATAACATATGAAAACATATGCTCAATGTATTGAATAATTTAATAAAAACACTCACCTTTTGAGGACACAAATGAAAGATTTAAAGATGACCAAAGGGAACTTCTATAAATTAAAATACTATATTAGACGCAAACACATAAATTGGACGAAAGTAACAACAGCTGAAAAAGAAATAACTTCACTTAAGCATATCACAATAGAGGCTACCCAAAATGAAGCCAGAGGGAAAACAAAAATTAAATAAACACTTTGAAAATTGTCTAAGTGATCTCCAGAACAATAACAAGCTGTACACTATACATTTAAATGTAGGTCTAAGAAGAAAAAAGAGAGAATGTGGAACAGAAAACCCATTGCAAGAGATGTTGGGCAGAATGTTTTTTTTTCCAAATTCATTATAAAACATTAACTACAATCCCAAAGATTTAAGAAGCTAAAAATATTCTAAGCAGGGTAAACAGAAAGGAAAGTATACCCACATTACAATAAAATTTCCAAAACCCAATGATAATGAGAAATCCTTAAAAACAGAGATGAAAGATACTTCATGAACAGGGAAAGAAAAGATTTACCACTGATGCATTGGCAGAAACAATATAAGTCACAAAACATTGCCTTATGTTAGCCCATAATTATATATCTAGTAACAGTATATTTGGATAATGGATGCTGTACTATCCAATATCGCATTATCTTTTTCTAGGAAGTCATTCTTTCATTTACCCTTGCATAGTTGTGTGTGTGTGTGTGTGTGTGTGTGTGTGTGTGTGAGAGAGAGAGAGAGAGAGTATGTGTGTAATATAACTAATATGTGCATGAACTGAAATGCTGAGCATCTTTATGATTCCCAGTGTTCAATGATATTGTATAATTTATTCAGTTAGACACCCATACAAAACACTTCTGATCTTTCTCAATGGGATACTCCAGGAATAATTTCAGAGACCCATGGTACTCTCGCTCAAGTAATTACATGCATTTTTTTTTTTAATTCTGGAGTTGGATTAAAACTTTAACAGAATGAGTCTCAAGGGGGCAGGGAAATGTTTAAATACATTCTGCAGCAACCAGTGAGGATTAAAACAATAGGAAGTCAAAGTTGATTCTCCAGTAAGGTAAGTAGAAAACACTGGTCTTGGAAAATGTCAGGACGTACAGCTTAAACTGGGTCATCACCAAAGCCTTGAAGGGCATTATGCTCTGCAAAATTGCTTTTTCCTTTGCAATATACTTTTCTGCCATCAATATGATTAATGTGTAGGACAGATCTATTATATACTCTCTGGTACTCTGAGCTGTGCTATTAGATCACCTTTGTTGTCAAATAACTGCTTTTGTCATTTGTTTTAACAAGAATCTTCCTGTATCCTTATTTACCTCATGTTCCTCTTGTTCAACTATTCATTTCCTACTGACTCAGGGTGACCTTAATAGAGAGAAAGACTCCTATTGTGTTTATGAGAATATACTCTGAAGACAGAATAACTTTTTTTTAATTTTGACCCCACCACTTATTATCTGAGTGACCTTAGTTAAGTCATTTCCTTGACGTTCACATGGATACGGTCCTACCATCGATTTTCTAGAATTACTGTATGCATCATATGAGTTAATCTATGTAAAGTGCTCAGAAAAGTGTCAGGCACGTAATGAGTTCTCCATCAGTGCTTGATATCCATTTGTATTCTTCTTTCCACTGGGCCTCTTTAGATGTATCTCTATGAAGAATTCATAAATAATTAGATTGGCCAAATCCCTTTTAGTGCAAAAGGAGTGTATGATTGGAGGATCATTAGTATAAGTGATTCGCCAGGCAGAAATACCAGATGTGGCAAACGTGGACATGATACAAATAACAATATTCTGAAATTAATATAGTACAGCATTAGATTTTGTAGAGGGTAAATAGACTGAGCAGTAATGTGAGAATATTGAGATATATATTTAATGTCAAAGGTTTCCTGAACATCACCTTTTGCATCACTCCGTCAACCATTTGAAAAGTTTTTTTAATGTCTTGTTATTTTAAACAGATATGATCATTGTCAATAAGGTAAAGCTTATGGTTGAGGTGTATATGTTTGTTTTCTGGGCTTCAGAATTTTAGCAGACATATAGGGGTGCCGGGTGGTTCAGTCGGTTAAGCGTCCACCTTCAGCTCAGGTCATGAGCTCACCTTTCCTGAGTTCGATCCCCAAGTCAGGCTCTGTGCTGACAGCTCAGAGCCTGCAGCCTGTTTCAGATTCTGGGTCTCCCCCCCCCCCTCTCTGCCCCTCCCCCGCTCATGCTCTGTCTGCCTCTCTCAAAAATAAGTAAACATTGGGGTGCCTGTGTGGCTCAGTCAGTTGAGCATCTGACCTCGGCTCCGGTCATGATCTCAGGGTTTGTGAGTTTGAGCCCCAGGTCAGACTCTGTGCTGACAGCTCAGAGCCTGGAGCCTGCTTCAGATTCTGTGTCTCCCTCTCTTTCTGCCCCTCCCCTGCTCACGCTCTGTCTGTCTCTCTCTCAAAAATAAAAACATTAAACATTACGTTTAATAAAACATTAAAAACATTAAAAAATATTTGTAAAATTAAATAAATAAATAAATAAACATTAAAAAATTAAGTTTCCATCACTATGTGTTGTGTGTGGGTCTCAGTCTATCAAAGTGAAGCTATCAATTAGGAATGCCCAGGGACCCATGCTATTCTTGGTCTCAGAGAGGTGGGGGAAAGGACTTGGAGTTCTGCCTTGATTGGGGTCAAGGATGGGATGTCTGCAGTTTCATGGGTTTGCTCGTCATCCGTGAATTTAAAACCTAGGAGGCAGGAATTAAAGCTTGGGAAGGGAAATGCAGGGTACCTCCAGCAGTAGGCCCTCTAGGTCACCCAGGGCCTTCCAAAAGGGGGACTTCACGAGTGAGGTGGTCTGATCTTTCCCTAGTTGTGTACCTGGCAACGTGCTTATCTGAGAGGGATGTTTTTGAAATCAATGCTTTGGCAATCAAAAGCTTAATCTCAGAGATTTACGTTATAATACATTACAATTAAAAAAGCTGATTGTTAGGCATTTGCACTACAATGTGAGTGTAGGTGTGTGTAGTTTGGGCCTGAGGGGAAGAGGAGTTTTCATTTATGTTTCAAGGTAAAGAGAGTATATCTCTATCTCATGCACAGTATTTTAAATTCTTTTAAAAGATAGCCTCTCAAATATAATACATAGTGATTTTGTACCTTACACAGGTTACCAAGATGAATCCTATGGAGAAACAGAATCATTCTGCATTGATTGAGGTGACTGAATTTATTCTCCTGGGGATCACCAGCAACCCTGGGCTGCAAGCACCTCTCCTTGCAATCTTCCTTATCATATATTTGATCACAGTGACAGGCAATCTGGGCATAGTTATCTTGACCCATTTGGACTCCAAGCTAAATACCCCCATGTACTTTTTCCTTAGACATCTGTCAATTACTGATCTTGGTTACTCCACTGTCATCGGCCCAAAAATGATGGTAAACTTTGTGGTGCACAAAAATACAATTTCCTACCATTGGTGTGCCACCCAGCTGGCAGTCTTTGAGATTTTCATCATCACCCAACTGTTCATTCTTTCAGCAATGGCCTATGATCGCTACGTAGCCATCTGCAAACCTCTCCTCTATGTGGTCATCATGGCAGAGAAGGTGCGTTGGGCGCTGGTCCTTATTCCTTATTTCTACAGCACATTTGTGTCACTCTTTCTCACAATCAAATTATTTAAATTGTCCTTCTGTGGCTCCAACATTATCAGTTATTTTTACTGTGACTGCCTTCCTCTCATATCCATGCTCTGTTCAGACACACATGAATTAGAATTGATCATTTTAAGTTTTTCAGGCTGTAATCTGCTTTCTTCCCTCTTGATTGTTCTTATATCCTACATGTTTATTCTTGTGGCCATCCTCAGAATGAACTCAACCGAGGGGAGATACAAAGCCTTCTCAACCTGTAGTTCCCACTTGACGGTGGTGGTCGTGTTCTATGGGACATTATTGTTTATTTACCTGCAGCCCAAATCCAGCCATACTTTTGATATTGATAAGATGGCCTCTGTGTTTTACACCTTGGTGATCCCTATGCTGAATCCATTGATCTACAGCTTAAGGAACAAAGAAGTAAAAGATGCTCTGAAGAGAATTTTAACCAACCGATGCAAAATTTCCACTTAATATCATACAGTTCAGTTGCAAAGGTGGGTCCAAAAGTCTTTGTTTAATGCTCTGCCAGTTCAATTATAGCATCAAAAAGTAGAAATGTTTTACCTAATTGATCGCGTTCCTCCTTTTTTGGACAAAACTCCTCCTATATCTTCCTGTATTCTTCTCCATCCCAATTGAATAAATGAACGAATGAATTAATTAATATTATAGCCAGATAATTTAAGTTCCAAGTTATGTCCAAGGTCATATTGGAGGTTGTAGGCAAATCATATTGAACTTGGGTTTGTAGAGGTTAAAAAAAATCTTAGTCAAAATGGAATAAAACTTACCAGAAAATACTAATGTGTTTTTTATAGTAGTGATTTTGTATTGATGATAGGTAAGATTGTGTATGCTAGGCAGGAGGCAAGAAAGTAAGTAAATGTGTGATTATAACACAACATGATCAAATCGTTTCAAGAATCTAGGCTAAATAAGAAAGCATAACACTTCAGAATGATATTATCAGTTGGCTTGAGTTCATATTTTCTATTTCAAGGATACAGGGGTCATCTGGGAAGATTGTTTCATTAAGAACATGAGAAAAATATTGGCTGATTTTTGGTCCCCCTTGACAGGTCCTCATACTGTATAAGTAACTTTGATTTACCATAGGCTCCTGATAAGCTGATTTAGAATCAACAAACTCAAGATCAAGGAGTTATTTGGTCGTCTATCAAAATGACATCAAGATTTTGAAAAATCTATAGCAGTAATAGCAAAGATTAAAGATAAATAAGGCTATTTTTTAAGTTTATTTATTTTTTATATTTGAGAGAGAGAGAGAGAGAGAGAGAGAGAGAGAGAGAGCATGAGTGAAGTTGGGGCAGAGAAAGAGGGAGAAAGAGCCAAGCAGGCTCCATGTTCCTTATGCAGGTAGGGTTCAAACTCATAAACCATGAGGTTATGACCTGAGCTGAGATCAAGTAGGATGCTTAACTGACTGAGCCACCCAGGCGCCTGTGAAACTTTCCTGTCTATTTGGTCCCCTTCCTCAGCCTGTATATACAGTGATGCTTTTGCACGGACTATGCTAACGAGATGCTTCATTAACATTGTGCACTCACTCAGCGAATGGATGGACTCCTTACATTTTCGTATTATCTTTGTTATTTCATGGATATTTTTTAGACTTTTAAAATATGTACACTACCTCACTAGTGTTTGTTTCAATCTGCCCTCGTATTAAAAGTTAAAATTGTGGGAAATTAAATCAATACATGAACCATGCCTTCCTTGTGCTAAATCCATGCATTTTGCTTACTTTCCTCCTTTAATGTAGTTTACTTTGTTAAGAGAGTTGATCTCAAATTTTCTCACGACAAATAGAAAAAATAACTATGTGAGGTGATGGGTATGATAATTAGCCTGACTGTAGCGATCATTCCATGATATATTACAAATATCAAACCATTGTTTTATAGTTTAGTTTTATATAATGTTTTTATTGATTATAATCTCAATAAAGCTAGACTTTTTAATTTTTTAAATAAAGTGAACTGACTAAAATAAAACATAAATTCAATACAATAAAATGAATACAAAGTTGTGTTCTCTGATGATATCAACTTTGTTTACCATGTTGACTTTGGATCTTATCCATCAGCTTATTTGTTGTTATGAGCGCATTTTATTTTCTAGCATAACAGTTTATATTGTACTGCACAGTCTTTTTCATTTCCATTGTTATCCACAAAACAAAAAGTAACATCAAATAATATTAATAGCTTTCTCCAATACCATCCATTATAGAACGGTATTTTAAAAAATCATAATTCACCATGCCTCTGCAACTTACTTTCCTTACTTGATAATTCATCATCAGCATCTTTCTTGGTCAATAACTGTTTTTTTTTTAATATTAGCATTTTTTTTTAATTTTTTTTTCAACGTTTATTTATTTTTGGGACAGAGAGAGACAGAGCATGAACGGGGGAGGGGCAGAGAGAGAGGGAGACACAGAATCGGAAGCAGGCTCCAGGCTCTGAGCCATCAGCCCAGAGCCTGACGCGGGGCTCGAACTCACGGAGCGCGAGATCGTGACCTGGCTGAAGTCGGACACTTAACCAACTGCGCCACCCAGGCGCCCCTTGACACACACACTTTAATCACTGTGTCCCTGAGATATCAGGGAACTGAACTCACTTCATTAATGGAGGTTCCTAGTGCCACAAACAACACTCAAGGGATGTCTGGTTGAATTCCTGCAGGGAGGTCTTGTTAAGGAGCTATTTCCAAGTGGCATCTTCCCCAAGGATATAAAAGGCAATTTGTGGATTCTAGGATCACCTGTGCTTCAGAGTTAGGTATTTTATTGAACCGCATTTAGAGACTGTCACTAAGAGCCTGAAGCAGATTCTCCATTAGAGGTGGGTAGAAAATATTTGTCTTGTTTTTGTATAATGGCTTTTGAAAGATCCAAAACTCAACCTCAAACTGAGCTCCTTCACTTCCATTTTGGAAGGCACTCGACACTATGAATAATCCAATAAGATAATACGTTAATCTGTTTCCAAGATTTGTAGCCTTTGGGCGAATACATGTTGTTAAATATGATCTGGCTATTATGTTTCCAAATCAGGGCTGGTATTGTTATGTCTTATGTACCTAAATAAGTTATATCCCTACTGAAGTCATAACTTTTGCTCACTGAGTTTATGTATACCATAGTTTTATTTCTTCCATATTAGCTAAAAGAAAACTGCATATTTCCCCTGACAATCTGTGAGAAAAAGAATTCCAAATGGCATTCCTTTTTGAGAATATAAAATCACAAATTATCTTGAGAAAATTCCCATTGAATATGATAACATACAGATATACTATCTCATAGTAAAACTAATGTGCCAATATTATAGTTGAGAAGATCTCACTCATAAAGAAAAACTTGTCTTTGAGGAGAGACGCTGCATAAGTAGAAGTGAGACTTTAACAAACTGCAAACTCCAAGTTCCCTGGTTTTATAGGACAGAACCTCTATAACAAGGAAGAAAATGTTCACTTGCTGGGTTGCCCTTAGCTCACATGACCCAAAATAAGACGTTCAAAAATAAATTTACTTTTTAAAAAATTCTGCCTCATAATTTTATAGTAAAAGAAGGCTCTAAGTACATGGAAACTATTTCCATATATACTTTTTAAGGTTATTATTATTAGCCATGAAACATTGGTGTTAATGAAAGCTCAACTTTTTACCCTCCACGTTACTCATTAGTATTCATAAGAAGATTGAAAATGCCTAGAGTATGATCAGAGATGACATTATTAAATACTCCAAAATTCACGTTTGTTAGCTTCATTTGACACTACTTTTATTTCTATTTTCTGATCACATGGGGCTCCCTGCTACAAAGGATGAGCAAACTTCCTTCAGATAACATGTCACCTCTCACACACAAAGAATGGAGTCATCTCAGGAGAATCAACATGAGGACACAGACAGCCAGAGATGAAAATTATGTTCACTGTGTATCCGATAGGATAGTATGGCCAGAAAATTGGTATAGCCCTGAATGTGGAATGCACTGAAAATGAAGCTGAAGCATCTTTCAATTATTATTTTTTTAAAAAAGGCTCAGATTATACACCTTAATTACGCAAAAAGCTTTAACGACTGCCATTTTTTCTACCAGCTAACCTGAGAGAATTATGATAGGGAAAGCAAGGCAGATGCAATAGTCAAGTCCAGTGATAAAGAAAGCTTGACCTAAGCAAGTAGAAGAGGAAGACGCTTAGGATGGGGAAGTATTTAGAGAAACTGGCCAACAATGCATATGGAGTTTTGAAAGAGCAAATTGGAGGATGAATAGGATGTTTGTCTTTTAAATGGTTGCTTTTTAAAATGTATTTTTGCTCTTTAGTATGAAGGATATAATGAGCAACACATCAGATTCCAGCAGAAATGGAAGAGCTGATATAATTTAGATTTTTTTTTTTTTTTTTTTTTTGCTTAGAGTTGATGTGTTTGCCAAGGGAGACAATGCAGAGCCAGAAAGCTGTGAACAAAATATTAAAAGTCGTAAACAAAGAAGATAAGGTCATAAAGAGGCATGGAGGTGGGGACACAGAAGCAATATTCTGTAGTGTAATGTTTGAGGATAAAAGAAAAGCTAGAATCTCGAAACAGAGGGTTGTCCCTGTGTGGAAAAGGATGAAGATTGAGGAACATATTAGAAGTTAGGGTTTTTTGTTTGTTTGTTTGTTTTTTACAATTTTTAAAAAAATTCTTGAATTAGATGAAAAAAATGCTATCTTAAGTATCTATAAGACCAACCACACTAATTGCTCCAGACTTAAATATTAGTTTGTGTAAATTACTGTTTAAATGTCTCATAAGCCTCTAACGCTTACTATGTTCAAAATGCCACTGTAATCACTCCATCTTAAACCACATTCTCTAATATTCAAAAACGTCATGGCTATTGATCCAGTAGCAAAAACTTAAAAGAAAAAAATCACAAAGTCTTTCCTGATCTGGCCCCATCTGTTATTCCCTCATATCTGTCTCACATAATATGAATTATGTTGAAGATACCATTTTCTTTCTGCTATCAACTGTTAAATGTATCTCCTTCCCTCTACCTCCAGCTTCTCCACTTGAACCCAAGTCAACATTATCATCCCCAGGAGCCTTATAACAAATGCTTGACTCTCTTTCTAAATTTCTATTCATGTGTACCTCTTTCCAAACCTATAACGTATTATCTTCATGTCAGTAGGCGTTCTCATTTTAAATTTAAAGTTGATCATGTTATTTACCTACCTTAAAACTTCTTGTTTTTTTTTCATTTTTTTAAATGTGTATTTATTTATTGAGAGGGGAGGGGCAAGGAGGGAGGGAGAGAGAATCCCAAGCAGGCTCTGCACTGTCAGCTCAGAGCTCCATATTGTGCATGAACTATGAGATCATGACCTGAGCTGAAGTCAAGAGTTGGATGCTTGACCTACTAAGCCACCCTGGTGCCCCAAGTTCCCTTTTATTTTTTATTTTTATTTTTATTTGTTAAATGTTCATTTATTTTTGAGAGAGAGAGAGATAGCATGAGCAGGGGAGGGGCAGAGAGAGAGGGTCTTATCTGTCAGCACAAAGCCTGATGGGGGGCTTATACTCACAAACCACGAAATCATGACCTGAGCCAAAGTTGGACACATTACCAACAGAGCCACTTAGGTGCCCTCAAGTTCCATTTTAAAAATGAACAAAACACTGGGGCACCTGGGTGGCTCAGTCTGTTGAGCATATGATTCTGGATTTTAGCTCAGGTCATGATCCCAGGGACGTGGGTTCAAGCCCCACATGGGATTTTCTCTCTCTCTTTCCTTCTATCCCTCTCCCTGACTTGTTCTCTCTCAACCTCTCTCCTAAATCAATAAAAAAATAAATAAACAGGAACAAGTTGTAGTATAAGTTGTAAACAGAGAAGACAAGTTCTTTTCTACTCCTGTGAAGTATCTTCAAGAAATACATGCCTGCCTGAAATCCTGGAATGTTATTCCTGTGATCTATGAAATAGTTGGTTCCTTCCAACACTTTAGGTTTCAGTTCAAATGTCACTCTCTCAGAAAGGCCTTCTGCTGACATCCTATGTGATATCATCATCCCAGGTGATACTAATGTATGTTTTCATTCGATTTATTTATTGTGTTTATTACAACCTTCAATTATCTCATTTATAATTTCCATTACCAGCCTTTGTCTCTTCTTTATTATTGGAATAGAAGTCTCATGAACTGAGGGACAAGTAATTTATCTGGAGATTGAACATTCTCTTGCACAAGTAGGAAATAAACAAATACTTGGCAAATAAATAAGTAAGGAGATGGCTCAGGGTTCCTGGGTGGCTTGGTCAGTTGAGCATCCAACTTTGGCTCAGATCATGATCTTGTGGTCCATGAATTTGACTCCCATGTCAGGCTCTGTGCTGTCAGCTAAGAGCCTGGAGACTGCTTCATATTCTGTCTCCCTCTCTGTCCACCTCTTCCCCACTCACAGTCTCTCTCTCTCTCTCTCTCTCTCTCTCTCTCTCTCTCTCTCTCCCTTGAATAAGAAAATGGCTCAAAGAAACCAAGAAAAGAATGATGATGTAGTAAATACTCTACAATGTTAGACGTTATTTTGGTCTTGTTTTTTCTGATTCTTTCTATATTGTTGCTTCATTCGTTTTTTCTCACTGCAGAATGGTTCTCCATTCCATCCTATTGTAAGAGAGAAAATGTCAACAACTTGAGATTTAACAGTTCAGGCATTTATGACCTGTAGTCTTTTTTTTAGACCACTTTATTGAGGTATGGTTGACATACAAAAAGCTTATACATGTTTGATGGGTACAATTTGATGAGTCTGGAGTTACATCAGTGAATCCATCACCACAACATATCATAACCATATCCATCATGTCCGAACATTTCCTCCTACTCACTCTTATTATTATTATTATTATTATTACTATTAATTTTGTGTGTTTATGTGCAAGAATACTTAAACTTCTGCTAAATGGTGGATGTTATGTTATATGATGATATAGTCTTGATTCTCTAGAATGTAACACAAGGTCTTCATATAAGAGACAATCATGGTACTCTTTTGGACAGGTGCCCACCACTGGAACTATCAGTTGTAATTGGGAAGCGATTCTAATTGGGTTAGTTAGGAACAGATGACCATTCTCGAAACAAGCAATTCTAGGAAAATATTCAGTCATATCATAATAGCATGCTGATCCGTTGGGAAATATATGCAATGAAATTATCATAGAGGTTTTATAATGTAAGGATGTTTATTATCATTGCAGTAGTGAAATATGTCAAAAGTAGGAAAATATGTCAAGATAAAGTTCAACTAAAAACAAAGGCCAGATATATTATGTTTTTAAAATAATGTTATAATATTCTATAAATTAAAAATACTGATTAAAAATAACCATGATGGAACTTTATAACTTGTGAGGTAAGAAGGAAAAGTTCTGAGAAAAAAAAGGAAAAAGAAATAGTATCCAATAAAGCATAATGGGTTGTTTTACAAATATTTGTAATTTTTACAGGTCTTATTTTCTGAAAGCTGAAGAGAAAATAAGTCATCTAAAAAATAAAAGACATATTTCCAGGGCACCTGGGTGGCTTAGTCAGTAAAGCACCCAACTCTTGATTTTGGCTCAGGTCATGATCTCACAGTTTGTGAGTAGAGCTCTGCATTGGGCTCTGGAAGGACAGAGTGGAACCTGTTTGGGAGTCTCTCTCTCCCTCTCCCTTTGTCCTTCCCCTGCTTGTGTATGCTCTCTCTGTGTATTTATCAAATAAATAAATAAATGAATAAATAAACGTAAAAAAAAGACATATTTCCAAGTATTTTTGTCTGGGTTAATAAAATGGAAAATGAGAAAAAACAGTTAACAGATATGGATGGTAGAAATTGCAAATTCAATGTTCATCAGCTAGAAGTTATAGAAAGATAGGATAAAGAAAATGGGGCAGGATAGTGACTAGAATCATCCAATCTTACAATAAAGCAACAAGTCCCAGATTAAGAAATCACAAGGAGAAACTGGATTTTTTGAAGGCATACAATTCCTCAAGGCTTTTCACACTCAAGAGACATATAAGATAGAAATCATGGCTTCAAATACCTGGCAAGCTAATAAGATATTCAAAACTGAATAAGAATGTGAGGAAGGAAATCCTCCAATAATGAATGAAGCTGGGTCATCTATTTAATTTGCTGCACTTGCTTTTTCTCTCTTCCAAATGACTGTAGTTTATTTACTAGTCCTAGCACCTTGATTTCAATAACTGAGTTAGATTCATACATCATTCCAGGAAATCTCACCTAAGGAATTACCCTTACTGCCTAATGAAAGTCCTAAAAAATAAATCTTTAGAGTTTGTAACCACTTCTCCTTTTCTTCTCCAAACAGATGAGTTTCCAAACCCTTACATGGCTCCAGGGAACCTCACCCTGGTGACTGAGTTCATTCTCATGGGAGTCTCAGACCGCCCAGAGCTCCAGATTCCACTCTTCTTTGTTTTCCTGGTGATCTATGGGCTGACCATGGCAGGGAATCTGGGCATCATCACCCTCACCAGTGTTGACTCTCAACTTCAAACCCCCATGTACTTCTTCCTGCGCCATTTGGCTATCATCAATCTTGGCGATTCTACTGTCATTGCCCCTAAAATGCTGATCAATTTTTTAGTACAGAAGAAAACCACCTCATACTATGAATGCGCCACCCAACTGGGAGGGTTCTTATTTTTCATTGTAGCTGAGGTGCTCACGTTAGCTGTGATGGCTTATGACCGCTATGTGGCCATTTGTAACCCCCTGCTTTACATGGTGGTGGTATCTCCACAGATCTGCCTTCTGCTGGTATCCCTCACATACCTCTATGGCTTTTCCACAGGTATTGTGGTTTCATATTGTATATTTTCTCTGTCTTATTGCTCCTCCAATGTAATCAATCATTTCTTCTGTGATATTGTCCCACTGTTAACATTGTCCTGTTCTGATACTTACCTTCCAGAGACAATAGTATTTATATCCGCAGCTACAAATTTGGTCTTATCCTTGATAATAGTTGTAGTATCTTATTTCAACATTGTATTGTCCATTCTAAGGATGCGTTCATCAGAAGGAAGGAAAAAAGCCTTTTCCACATGTGCTTCACATATGATGGCTGTCACTGTGTTCTATGGGACCCTTCTCTTCATGTATTTGCAGCCTCAAACTAACTACTCATTGGATACTGATAAAATTGCTTCCGTGTTTTATACACTGGTGATCCCCATGTTGAATCCCATGATCTACAGCCTGCGGAATAAGGATGTGAAGGCTGCCTTACAGAGATTTCTAACAATTTCATGCTATTCCTTAAAATCAGTGTAATTTTAGAGCTCTATAGGTCAATGATGAGATGGTTAAGATAGGTTACCATATGTCGGAGAAAGCAAACAGGTGGCTGACATAGGTTTACAATTAATCCCAGGAATTAAAAGGAGCTAGGATTGGGGAAGCATTGAATTAAAAAGTCAACTCAAGTTCTTTGAAATGTGAGGTTGTTACAGAAACAAACATTGCTCACTAACTTCATACCCAATTTTAAAAGAAATATTTCGGGGCACCTGAGTGGCTCAGTCAGTTGGGCGACCGACTTCGGCTCCAGTCATGATCTCACAGTTTGTGAGTTCAAGCCCCGAGTCGGTCTCTGTGATGACAGCTCAGAGGCTGGGTCCTGCTTCGGATTCTGTGTCTCCCCCTCCCCTGCTCACGCTCTGTGCCTCTCTGTCTCTCAATAATAAATAAATGTTAACAGAAAAATTTTAAAGAAATATTTCCAGGAATTGGGAGACACATATGTTTAAAAAAAGTAAATAAACTTGAACAAAGTAATAAAATACAGCTGAGAGAAGTAAATTGATCCTTCTTATCCTTTGGTTTCTGTTTTTGCTTTGTACCTGGGTATGTTGGGGTATAGTGGATCACTGCGTTTTGAAGAACTATAATCCAGATAGTTAAAATCCTCTTCAAAGCCAAGTGAATAAAATTAAACTGAAAAATATATTTAAAATAAAACTCCTTACTATTGTCTGATTAAAAAAAAACATATAATACTGATGAATTTACATTCTGAACACTAAATATGATTGACATTATTTTATTTTATTTTTAATTAAAAAAATTTTTAACTTTTAATTTTTTTAATGTTTATTTATTTTTGAAAGAGAGAGACAGAGCTTGAGCAGGGGAGGGATAAAGACAGAGGGAGACACAGAATCTGAAGCAGGCTCCAGGCTCTGAGCTGTCAGCACAAAACCCAACACGGGGCTCGAACTCCTCAGCTGTGAGATCATGACCTGAGCTGAAGTTGGACACTTAACCAACTGAGCCACCCCCGCGCCCCTGATTGAAATTATTTTAATGAAATTAATATAATTTATATAACTTTTCAGTGAAAGACCCAGAGGACAGCCATTGATATTTTCATGTTGATTCATAAATTTACTGGAGGATTTTCTTTTTTCCCTACCCTCTCAGTCTTCTTTACTGTGTATAATATATGTCCTGTACTGTGATATCATTAGACATTCCAAGGATCATGTTTGTGAGAATTCCTTGTATCATTAGAGGGAAATTTTTGTTGTTGTAATAGACTTTTTTGCTGTTTTTTGAGAGTTTTTGATCAGTGAGTATACACCAATCTCTATTGTACAATTTTGAATAGAGGTAACCAGATGGTATTATGGACCTATTGAACCAGCATCACCAGAAAAAGGTTAATAAATCCATATTTTAATCAGCTCTATGGCTGATTTCGACACTTACCCTTAGGAATGAGTCTTGACAAATAGTCAAAGAACTAAACTGGAAGAGATATGGGCATCTGTCATTTCATTGCATTTTGCTTTATTGCACCTCACAGACATTCCTGTTTTTAAAAATGTTTGTGGCAACCCTGTTTTGAGCAAGTCTAGCAGCATGATTTTTCCAAAAGCATTTGCTTACTTTGTGTCTCTAGCACATTTTGGTAATTCTTGTGATATTCCAAACATTTGTTATGGTAATCTGTGGCCAGTGGTTATGAATTAGTGAAAGTTCCATTGATGGTTAGCATATTTTAGCAATAAAGTTTTTTAAATTAAGTTATGTACATTGTTTTTTAGACATACTGCTATTGCACACTTAATAGACTATAGTGTAAACGTAATTTTTATATGCCTTAGGAAAACAAAAAAAATTCATTTGATTTGCTTTATTGTGATACTTTATTTATAACAGTGGTGTGCAACCTAACCTTCAAAATCTTTGAGGTATGCCTGTATATGGAAAATCATGTTAACCTGCTATGGGTATGTTCACATTACTTATAAATGAATTCCAGTGTTGAAGATCTTCTTCAAGTATAGGCACTAAATATTTAGGCATAAGAATTATGATATAAGAAAAGAAATGCAATCCTACAAAACAAAATTAGACTCATAGACATGAAAGAATTGTAATTGAGGTATCCTTAGATTACCTGCCCCCAAATCCTTTTTAAACTCTTCCCTACTAATTTCCTCCCTAATTAAGTTAAGTTCTTTCTAAACTACCCAATTTGGGGAGAAGAAATTTGAGGCATCCCAGAGAAATGTTGGGGTTTTTTTTAAGTTTATTTATTTTGAGAGAGAGAGAGACAGAGAGGGAGTGGGGTAGGGGGGAGAGAGGCAGAGAGAGAATCCCAAACCAAGGTTAAGAGGCAGATGCTTAGTCAATTGAGACACCCAGGCTCCCTGAAAATGTTTTCTTTTATCAGTTATACTAACATCGTGACAAAGCCTTTAGTGGATACTTTGCATTGTCCCTTGTTTCCTTTAATTTGTTGTAAAATTATTGATGAATGGTCCTAGTTTTAGAATGGACAGCTAGAGCAGATGCTTTAGTAAGCAAGGAGACCACAAAGTCCTTTGGAATCTTCTTATTACCCTGAACTTAGGTATGGGAATGTATAGATCCACTAAATAATAGGAAAGAATAAAATTATGTAGTCTTTAATTTATTTTTTTAAGTTTATTTATTTATTTTGAGAGAGAGAGAGAGAGATAGAACATGAGCAGGGGAGAGTCAGAGAGAGAGAGAGAATCCCAAGCAGTCTCTGCACTGTCATCATAGAGCCCTACATGTGGCTTCAACTCTTGAACCATGAGATCATGACCTGAGCTGAAATCAAGAGTCAGATGCTTAACTGACTGAGCCACCCAGGCATCCCATGTAGAGTCTTTTAGTATGCACCCACTGTTGATGTTAAAATATTATTGATCTAGTCTAATGTTACAAGATGGAAATCCTTAATTTACTACACTTGTCTGATCAGCCAAGTTCTGTTCACTGAGCATGGTTTTATTATACATTTATTCACAGACACTATGCCTTATAAATCTTGTTTGTGATGAGACATGAGTGAGGAAATGGACGCTTAGGAGGAGCTAAGCCATGAAATACTTATGGATACTGACAGTGATTGCTACAAGTCTGAATAGGAAGGTATGGATTGACATTAAACAGGACCATCGGGTATATGTGCATGCAGGATTCATGTAATAAAGTTTCTGGATTCCCATATAAAATGTAGGTATGGTTTTCCATGACCGTTTATAAAATGTCTTCTATCGGTTGTATTTTATTTAATTGTTTTACCTGATACAATATATTAAGATTAAAAAAAAGAATTGAGGAATCGAATGTAATTTTTGAACTCTTTACATATTTCTTTTTATTTTTTAATGTTTATTTATTTTTGAGAGACAGAGAGAGACAGCGCATGAATGGGGGAGGAGCAGAGAGAGAGGGAGACACAGAATTCAAAGCAGGCTCCAGGGTCTGAGCTATCAGTACAGAGCCAGATGCGGGGTTCGAACTCAGGAACCATGAGGTCATGACCTGAGCTGTAGTCAGACACTTAACCGAGGTGCCCCATATTCTTTAAATATTTCTGATTCAGAGGTGCCTGGGTGGCTCGGTCAGTTAAGTGTCTGACTTTGGTTCGGGTCATGATCTCATGGTTCCCGAGTTCGAGCCCTGCATCCGGCTCTGTGCTGACAGCTCAGAGCCTGGAGCATTCGGATTCTGTGCCTCCCCATCTCTCGGCCCCTTCCCTGCTCATACTCTGTCTCTCTCTCTCTCTCTCTCTCAAAAATAAATAAACATTTAAAAAATAAACAAATATTTCTGATTCATTAGTAAGAGTGTCCTTTTAATTACATTCAGCATTGAATGCCTTGTTCAGAATCACTGCTCCTCAGGATTTTGTTAGTTTGTTTTTAAGTGTTGTACTGTACATAATGGACAAGCATCTCAATACCAAACCTCAAGTCGCAGCATTTTATAACAAGACACAAGTAGAGATGGGATATTTAGCCAATTGTACCAGATGTGCTCCCCAAACAGAGACGGGGAAGAAAAAGGCAGTATACATTCAAAGTATTATTTAATATCTGGAGCATGTAGTTCAAACACATACAATTCCCTATCTTGATCTTTCCCTAGCTTGATCATCATTTACACAATGTAAGCAGCATGTGATTTTTAAGCCTTTGCTATATTTTCTCCTTCACAGTGTCTTTTTAATACATCATGGAAAAGAAATGTAAGACTCCATCCCCTTCTTCATTATATCGCAGCCCAGTGTTATAGTTAACTTTTTGCTCAAAGGATAGGAGAAAATTTTAAATTCATAGCCAGTATATAAAATTCACATATCCACACTTCATTCCCCATGCACCATTGGCAACATATTTCTTATTCATCATCTAGGTCAAAGTGACTAGGGTGGAAACTAATGCCCAGAGCTTTTACCAAATGCCCTGTGCATACAGTATTAAGGGGGAGGTCCTTAAAGGAAATAGATACTCATATCACAGGAAGTTATGAGAGTTTTAAAAATGTAATTCACACCTGCCCTTTAAATCTCAAAGATTGACACTAATCATCTACTACCACAAAAATAATGTTTAAAAATTAACTAATCATAATATTTTAAGAGTTAGGAGAACCTTAGAGCAATAATACTATACTAATGGCAGAGATACAGATATGCAGTTCTTTAAAAACAGGGAATCACATCAATAAACCTTCAAAGCTTTCTCGAGGTATCAATTGAACAGGGACTGTAATTTTTCTAATAATCTTGCTTGCATCATGCTGTGAGGCAAGATCTTTTGGGACAGAGACACTAATAAATACGTGCAGTCACCTGCTATTCAGACCCATTGTGTGAAGAAAGAGGAGCGCCTTCTACCTGGGTAGATAAGAAGAATATATTTCAAAATGGTGGGCTTTGACTTATTGACTTATTAACAATCCTGTAGCAGCTCAAGATAAGAATTTTAAAAATTAAATAGAGGGTGCCTGGGTGGCTCAGTCGGTTAAGCATCTGACCTCAGCTCAGGTCATGATTTCATGGTCTGTGAGTTCATGCCCCACATTGGGCTCTGTGCTGACGACAGCTGAGAGCCCGCAACCTGCTTCGGATTCTGTCTCCCTCTCTCTCTCTGCCCCTCCCCCACTCACGCTCTGTCTCTCTCAAATAAATAAATGTGAAAATTTTTTTTAATTAGAGTATAACATGATGGACTAGTGCATTTTGTAAAATAAAAGTAAACTGTTTTCTCTGATTTTACATTAGATATATTTATATTTATTTATATTTATATTTATGTGTTTCTTTTTAGATTTAAATATATATTTATTTATACATATTTTTATTTTTAGATTATATATTTTATATGTATTTTATTTCATATATATAATTTCTTTTCAGATTAAAGAAAATAAAAATTTCAGTTCAGAATCTCTGAAGAAATTTGGAAAAATCAGGCCCGTGATTTATCGGATTATAATCTATGCCAAAACTGTGTCCCTGCATTTATTATAGCTAGAGAATTCACGCAGGATTAGTGGGGAGTATATTGGACAAAGATCACCAGTGTGTCTTTAGAAATATTTTCCAAAGCAATGACTGTAACATAAGAATAAGAGGAAGAAATATTCAAATATAATTATTATGATATTAATCTTAAAATAGTTAACCGAATGTTACTATTTATTTCTTTATTATATAACATGTAGAAGAGACTGCACTAGGAAATGACAAAAAACCATCATGGCTCTCAATTTTAAAATGTCTAACTAACATCTAGAAAAGGAAGACGTATGGATACAGATGGTCGTTATACACGTGGCGAGAACTATAAATGAATTATGTCTCAAGTGATTCTAGAAAAAACATATGAAATATGTTAACATGGGAAGTAGCTCTTCACAGAATAGATGATGTTTCAACAGGCATTAAGGATAAAAGAATGTTCCTTTCATCATCCATTTTTCTTGTAAAGAAGAGTACGGTAAAGCCTTGGATTGCAAGTAACTTGCTCTGTGAGTGTTCCACAAGATGAGCAAACATTTATAATAATTTAATTTGATAAATGAGTGATGTCTTGCAATGCAAGCAGTACATGATGCTGAAAGTAACATGATCACGAATAAGCCAAAGGATCTTCAATCTTTCTCTCTCTCTGTCTCACTGTGGGATTGTGGGTGATCATCTCCCATGCTTGGATGCTCAGTCTCAGGCTCTGGTGCCTGGCAGAAATCAGTGATTTTTCAGAACGTTGGATGGAGCCCACAACTGGCACTAGTGTATTTTTTGTCACTTCGAAGCACCTACGGACAGTCCTTTGCTTTTCCATACAAGACTAAGCTTGGGAATGTTTTGCTTCATTCTAGATCATTGGATAAGTTCTTTGTTAAAGTTGCAGGAAAATAAAAAGATTGCATCGAGCCAATAGATAGCAGTGGTTCCGTTAGTTATAGTGAAAGTTGTCCCAGACAATAACCCTCCTGTCATTCATCTCCCTCACATCAACCAAGAAGGTTTTCAAAGGTAAATGCAGGTTAATTGTTTATTTGTCTTTATATTTTGTATTTTCTTTATTATTCTGTATTATATTACAGTATTGTAATTCATTTTTTATATGAATATTTTGGAGTTTGACAACAAATCATCTGAGTTTCCATTATTTCTTAAGGGGAAATTCACTTTGATAAACAAGTGCTTTAAATTACAAGCCTATTTCTGGAATGAATTATGCTTGCAAACCAAGGTTTTACTGCACTGGAAATGGCAAGAACAAAGTAGAGAAGTAAGGAAGGGCATGCTGTTATTGACAAGTGGAGACCAGTTTGATTAACTGGACCAGTGGATGTCCACTGCTCGTAGAGAGAATTGAATGGAATTGCGATTATAAAAATATTAAGGGATGAGATTATAAAAGTTTACATATACTTTTAAATATAATTCATGCTTTACTTTTAATACAAAGTAAAATGGTTTGTCTGCACAAATGTCAGAATTTTGTGTGTTGTAATGAAGCAAAACAATTGAGAAAAAAAGAGACCAGAAAAATAAAGGAAATTGAGGTAAAGCTTTCTTTCCAGTCTAGTCTACTGCCTATTCTTTGGCTGCTCGGTTTTCAGACAGTGGTGCTTGGAAATGAATGGTTCTCAATATATATTATTGAAAGAGTGAATGAGTTAATTGAGATAGGCTCCTAAGGGAGTAGCAGTTGGACATAACCAAGAAAAGGGTGGAATGTGCACAGTCTTGCTTATTGATCAGGATGGGAGGTGTTGCTTAGATCTGTTTATAGGTAAGTTGCTCATCTACTCAGATTAGTGAGATTGGTGATGGTGTGTGTTATGCTAGCGTGTAGCTTTTGGAACTGTGTTGTAACTACTAGTAAGTAGATCATGATTCCATTTTTAGAATCTTAACTGTAATATTTCAATTAATTAGAACAGGTTCTTTGTTTGAAATATTTTTTGTAGTTATATATTTTTCTATTTTTTTAAATTTACATCCAAATTAGTTAGCATATAGTGCAGCAATAATTTCAGGAGTATATTTGTTAATGTCCCTTACCCATTTAGCCCATCCCCCCTCCCACAACCCCTCCAGTAACCCTCTGTTTGTTCTCCATATTTAAGAGTCTCTTATGTTTTGTCCTCCTCCCTGTTTTTACGTTATTTTTGCTTCCCTTCCCTTATGTTCATGTGTTCTGTGTCTTAAGGTACTCATATGAGTGTAGTCGTATGATATTTGTCTTTCTCTGACTGACTAATTTCACTTAGCCTAAGTTCCATCCACATGGTTGCAAATGGCAAGATTTCATTCTTTTTGATTGCTGAGGAATACTCCATTATATATATATATATATATATATATATATATATATATATATACCACATCTTCTTTATCCATTCATCCATCAATAGACATTTGGGCTCTTTCCATACTTTGGTTATTATTGATAGCGCTGCAATAAACATTGGGTGCATGTGCCCCTTCGAAACAGCACACCTGTATCCCGTGGATAAATGCCTAATAGTGCAATTGCAGGGTCATAGGGTAGTTCTAGTTTTAGTTTTTTGTGGAACCTCCATACTGTTTTCCAGAGTGGCTGTACCAGCTTGCATTCCCACCAGCAATTCAAAAGAGATCCTCTTTCTCCACATCCTCACCAACATCTATTGTTGCCTGAGTTGTTAATGTTAGCCATTCTGACAGGTGTGAGGTGGTATCCCATTGTGGTTTTGATTTGTATTTCCCTGATGATGAGTGATGTGGAGCATTTTCTCATGTGTCAGTTGGCCATCTGGATGTCTTCTTTGGTGAAGTGTCTATTCATGTCTTTTGCCCATTTCTTCACCAGATTCTTCGTTTTTCGGGTGTTGAGTTTGAGAAGTTCTTTATAGATTTTGGGTATTAACTCTTCATATGATATGTAGAACAGTTTCTATTCGAACACAAAAGAACATGCAAGGTAAGTGCATGCCGGGTAATGAGAGTATCATTCTGGATATATTTATTAATTTCATTGCCATCATGTAATAACTATTTATTTCTGTGGTTTCTGACACAAAAAATGTTGAGTCTGAAAGCTAATATTCTACAGAAAGATCTTTTATGAGCAGACCAATAAATAAAAATTTTATTTTATTGCCTCCCCCCCCTTTTTAGAGTGTGGGGGGAGAGGGGCAGAAGAAGAGAGAGAGAGAATGAATCTTAAGCCCTGAGCATGGAGCCCAACTCAGAGCTCAATCCACAATGCTGGGATCATGACCTGAGCCAAAATCAAGAGTTGGAAACTCAATCAACTGAGCCTCCAGGCACCCCAGTATTTTCCCTTTCTCGTTCCTTTCTCCGTTTAAAAAAACATTTTGCTTAGATTGACTTTCATTTTTAATATGAAAATTAGATATCTGGAATAGATGGGTTGCTAATTCTTATTTATATCAATTTCCATCTTGCTGTAATTAGACATTAAAACTCCATGAATATTAATGTTTTAGAAAGGAATATACAATTTATTTATGATAAAATTAAAGTAAATAAGTATTTCTTAAAAGTTTTTACTTACCCCACAGTGTTTCCCAATAAACATACTGATTGAAACAAACAAAAAATAACTAAAATGCGTTTTTGGATAAGTTGAATAATAGTTGTAAGAGCTACAAAAGAGCTATTAGTAAACTCTGGATAAAATTTGAAGAAACATAAGTTTTTATTAGATTTGTATATTTATTCCCTGTTCAATTTCCAGAGTGTATAAAGCAGTTTGCATGAGTTTATCTAAGAAAGATTTGTTTTCATTTCTCAGGTATAAAGATGAGACAGAGAGATAGAAGGAGAGAAAAAGAGGGAGAGAGGGAGAGTGAGAGACAGTCAGAGAGAGAGGGAGAGAAAGAGAGAGGGAGAAGAAAAGGAGAAGAGAGATGACATTTAACATTAACAGTATGAACACAGTTCTATAATTCTTATGCTTTCCTACAATAGATTTCCATAAATTATATTTAGATGTTCAATAGTTCAATTAGGAAAGTCAGTCAAAATGAATAAGAAAAATAAATATCCAACCTAAAGTAAGAAAATGAGGATGAATACAAAAACATAATTTAAATTTCTATTTCCTTAATAAAAGGTAAAAAGAATTGAAAGAAACATAAATTGACTTATAAAGAGACATACATTTTCAAATCTCTTGGAAAGCAAATATCAGTTTATTTTCATTCGAAATATATTGTAAAATTTGTGAGGGTTCATTCCCTTGGATCATGTAGGTTCATGTTTCAGAGATAGTGATGTGTGGGCAGTATGATAGAAAGCAAAATTTGAAAATGATGAGATATGGTCTCCTGAGTTAAAAACATACGAGTGTGAAACCAAACTACCTATACTCAGACCAGTTATCTGCTTTTGTTTCAGGTGTTACTACTTCAGTTTCCTCTTCCTCATGTGTAAAGTGGGCATTACAATATGGTTTTTACATAAAGGTCTAGCAAGATCAAATGAGACCAATAAACATCTCATTGTACCCTCTCTACCCATTTTTAGTATTTGAATTGTTAATATAACTATGAAGATTATTCTGCAACCTAGAAGGGACTTTAAGTGACAAATTATTAAAGTAAGATAAAAAATACAAACTATTTTTCTGTCAGTTTTGGGACAACAATGTGGACTATTCCATGGGTCCCATCTTTCTATAGACAATGGATTTGAGAGAAGGGAAATATGCCTTTCCCGCATATATTTCTTTCTGTTCTCCATCTCATTCCCAGAATCACAATATGCTAACAATCACTATTTTGGCAACTAAACCTCTTCACAAGACAGTAAAGTATAAAATTACTACTCATAGGAGCAGCAACTTGAATTTAACTCTTTTCTCTGCTTTCCTATGCAGAAGCCTTGGAAGGATATGGCTCAGATAAATTGCACCCGCGTAAAGGATTTTATTCTCACGGGCCTCACAGATCGAAAGGAATTAAAGACGCCCTTCTTTGTGGTTTTCTTATCTATCTACCTCTTCACAGTAGTTGGTAACCTCGGCTTGATCCTAGTCATTAGAACAGACTCAAGACTCAACACACCGATGTACTTCTTCCTTAGCAACCTGGCGTTTGTTGACTTTTGCTACTCTTCCGTCATTACACCCAAAATGCTTGGGAATTTCTTGTACAAACAAAATGTTATCTCCTTCAATGCATGTGCTGCTCAATTAGGCTGTTTCCTGGCCTTCATGACCGCTGAATGCTTGCTACTGGCTTCCATGGCCTATGACAGATACGTGGCCATTTGTAACCCTCTCCTCTACCTGGTTGTCATGTCCCCAGGAATCTGCATTCAGCTTGTGGTTGTCCCCTACAGCTATAGCTTCCTGGTTGCACTATTTCATACTATCCTCACCTTTCGCCTCTCCTATTGCCACTCCAATGTCATCAATCATTTCTATTGTGATGACATGCCTCTCCTCAGGCTAACCTGCTCAGACACTCACTCCAAACAGCTATGGATCTTTGTCTGTGCTGGGATCATGTTCATTTCTTCCCTTCTGGTCGTCTTTGTCTCCTACACGTACATTATTTCTGCCATCCTGAGGATGCGCTCAGCTGAGGGCAGGCGCAAGGCTTTCTCCACGTGTGGCTCTCACATGCTGGCGGTCACCATATTCTATGGGACCCTTATCTTTATGTACTTACAGCCAAGCTCAAACCATTCCCTAGACACGGATAAGATGGCCTCAGTCTTCTATACAGTGATCATTCCTATGTTGAACCCTTTGATCTACAGCCTTAGGAACAAGGAGGTGAAAGATGCTCTGAAGAAAGTCATTGTCAATAGAAACCAGGCTTTTGTGTTCATTAAATTAAGGAAGTAACTTGAGTAAATCTAAACAGGCTTTTCTTCATGGTCTGTTCTTTAAAAACTATCAGAATGTCTGTTTTTAATATGCAACTTCTGCATATGTGTTCACTGTAGAATGAAATTTTCAAAATATTTTCACTTAAAATGAGATTTTAAATGTGAAAACAACTGTAAGAATTTATATCCATTTTCATTTTGTAGTGTAAAATGTATTAAGAATAATTAATTTTTGGTCCATAGAGAAGTACTGATTTTCTCAATTCTCAAATAAATGAAAAAGCCTCTAATTATCTACATAACTAGTTGCAGGCAACACATGGACAAAAGTTCAGACTTTTCACCTCTCGGAAATTCCCAGTTCAGAAATCTCTGGCTACATTACCAGTATCCCACATAAAAAGCAATGATACATGGTATAAATATTCTTTTTCTGACTTGCTAATTTCTTAGAAAAAATATGACAATATAAATCTGTTCCATATTATAATTTAGCATACTGCATTTATTAAAAAGAATAGTACTACATCCTAACTTTACTTTGTGACTGATTTAACACAACTTTCTACTGACCTGTAAGCCTGGCTTGGTCCCAAAAGACTCTTTTTGTAAAGAGCAGTAAACTGCTTTTTTTTTTAAGCCTATGAGAGCTCACTAAATTTTTTCCAATTATCTAAATTAAAAAATAATAATAATTAGGCAGTTCAGGGATAGCATCCCAAAGGCATCATCCATTCCATATGAATTCCATATAAATATACTTAAAATAATGGAAACATCATAAACATTTGGCCAGTAGCAAGGATCATATGATTCATAGTGGGCAAACCTTCAGTAAGTTGGTCCTTATTAATCAAGGTATAGCTTAAAACAAAAGGAACCCATTGGACAATGTAGTCTGTGTGTGGGCTTTCACTAGCTTATCAATTAAATGAGGACAATGATACTCATTTTGGAGTCTTCTTAAGGATTAAACAACATGGAAAGGGTAACCGTCAATAATGGGTACTTGTATATCTTCCTTCCTTCTATGAACCTAAAGACCTGAGTTCTAGTTCCAGCTGTACTGATGAACTTGAGGGGGCAATATATAAATAAGGATTACCACACACAACTGATAACTGTGATATAGATACATAGATATAGATACAGATGTATAGATTATATAATATCTATATACAGATATTACATATAATATACAATAGATATAGATATAGATATGCATGCATCTGTTTCAAATAAATGCGACAATAATTTTATAATGTTTAATGACATAGAGAATGATTTTTAGTTTGCCACTCATGCATATCATTTAATAATTTTTTTCAGTCTAGGGGTCATAGAAATGCTTAATGACAAAAAACTAGGATGTTATTAAGAGCTAGAGAGAGAAGATCATATTTAAACTTGCCTTAGGTCAAGGTTCACTTTTGATCTTACTATACATTTTGATGGATCATAGAGACACAGGGCTACTCTGATCCAAGGTTCTCAAAAGTTTATTCCTTGTCTTTTCATGAAGCACATTTATCTACTATTTGAACATTTCAGTGCTCCCTGTTTTTTTTTTTTTTACAAAACTCCTGCAGCAGATTGTGAGTCTGTATTCTATATACCAAAAGCCTATCATTAACATCTTTGACTTCACAATCTCCTGCCTTGTCAGGCTGTGGGTTCACTGTGCCACCACTATGCTATTAAAAAGCATGGATTGAGGGAGCTAACTAGCTCAGTCAGTAGAGCATGTGACTCTTAATCTCATGGTTGTGAGTTCGGATCCCCATGTTGGGTGTAGAGTATACTAAAACAGAACCAAACAAAAAACAAAACAAAACAAACATGGATTCTTTGGAGTCTACAAGCCTGAATGTGAATAGTGGGTCTAACATTTGCTGAATGAAAAGATCTTAGACAATTTAGTATGCTTACATATGCCTCAGTTTCCTCAGCAGTTAAGAAGATGAAAAAAGTATTGATGAATCAATCTATTACCATAGGATTTTAAAAGGCAAAGGATAAAAAAAAATTCAGAATAAATACATTTTTTAAACTGACAATATTTAGATTTCCTACTCTTCTTTTTAAAATGTTAAACATTCAGAAAACTATATAAAGTGAAATTTAAGAACTTCAGATTAAAAGCGAAGATTTTTCATATAATTTTAATATGAGGAAAAATAGTTACCATGATTTTCACTTAGAATTTGATGATTTTGTAAATTAGTTTTGTCCTCTTTGAGGAGAAGTGTTTTCAATTTGTTAACAAATTATTCCACCGTGGCAACGTATTATAATGAAATATTTCCCCCCAAAATGTGGGATTATGAAGGTATTTATAGTGGTAAATGATTAGAAACACTTCACACATCCAAATGGGCACCAGATAAACACAAATTACAGCAATAACTAATATGAAAAATTAAGTTGTCAGTCCTTAGAAACATGGAATGCATGGTAAAATGGAAACGTACATTTGAAATTGAAATCAAGTTTAATGAAGTAGTGTATAGTGCGAAATGTAAAGGATGGTCAAAATGAATACGAAGGAAGAAAAGACCACAATACCATCTCACAGATATAACCACTGTTAACATTGTGATATCTATGGTTTGCATAGTTTTCCTCCGTGTGTGAAGGATCTGTAGGTCATAATGTGATGTGTGTCTACAGAAATCACTTATGACTATATAACCTGTTTAGCACACTGCCCTTTTTTTTTTTTTTTCAACGTTTATTTATTTTTGGGACAGAGAGAGACAGAGCATGAACGGGGGAGGGGCAGAGAGAGAGGGAGACACAGAATCGGAAACAGGCTCCAGGCTCTGAGCCATCAGCCCAGAGCCTGACGCGGGGCTCGAACTCACGGACCGCGAGATTGTGACCTGGCTGAAGTCGGACGCTTAACCGACTGCGCCACCCAGGAGCCCCACACTGCCCTTTTTTAACATTGTGAACACTTGTCAATATCACAGGGGTCGCCCGAGTGGCTCAGTCCGTTGAACGTCTGACTTCGGCTCAGGTCCTGATCTCACTCACAGTCGGTGGGTTTGAGCCCCGCATGGGGCTCTGTGCTGACAGCTCAGAGCCTGGAGCCTGTTTTGGATTCTGTGTCTCCCTCTCTCTGCCCCTCCCACACTGACCCTCTGTCTCTCAAAAATGAATAAATGTTAAAAAAATTTAAAAAAATAATCCAGGCTTGTTTCAACTTTTGAATGGCTACCTAATATTTTACTGAGATGTGCAGTAACTGAGTAACTATCAGAGTATTGACAACTTTCATGTTTTGGGAAGTAAAAATGAAACCATTCATATACTTGAATACTTTTATTATTCCACTAATTGCCTAGCATTAAAACCATTGTATCAATCAACGGCAGGACTAATTTAAACAATTTTGATGCTTACTGTTACACTACCTTCTAGAAAGATGAACACAAATTTCACCTCCCTTGGTTGTGCAAGGCTATATTTGTTTGCTCACATCTTTACCAACTGTGGATAGTATCATCTTTTAATTTGGTCAACCTAACGAACAAGTTATTGCTGGCTGATTCTTTCATATTTGGTAAAATGAACTTTTTCTCTTTGAAATTAATCAATATAAGCATATGAGTGTAAGTGACACTTATAATTATAGATAGAAATGCATTATGAAAAGAGACTCATCGATTTGAGTATTTCTTTAGCATATGGTATAATATGCATGTGTTTTATTAAATGATATTTTCTATGATTTTGCTTATAATACCAACTTATTTTTGTATAACTACCACTCTCTCTTAACAGCTTGCAAAAGCTGTCATCTGAATTTATTTCCCAACTCCAGGTTCCGTGACTTTAACTTTGTAGCCTGAAGTCAGCAATAGTCGGAATATTTATACCACAGAAATCAGAAAAACAACAGATGCTATAAATCAATACTTTTTGAACGCCAGTTGACAAACATTCACTGGTCTGGCAGAGTCCCACTCTATTTTACATTCTATAGCTTATAACACAGTTTACTATTTGTAGGGATAAATAAGTCTTCTTTACATTTTAGAGAAATGTCCAGGGGCACCTGAGCGGCTCTCTTGGTTAAGCATATGACCAATTTTAGCTCAGGTCACGATCTCATGGTTTGTAAGCTAGAGCCCCACAGTTGGGCTCTACATTGGTGGTACAGAGCCTACTTGGGATTCTTTCTCTCTCTTTCTGTGTGTGTGTGTGTGTGTCTGTCCCCTGCTCACACTCCATCAAAGGAAGAAAGAAAGAAAGAAAGAAAGAAAGAAAGAAAGAAAGAAAGAAAGAAAGAAAGAAAGAAAACGAAAGAAAGGAAGAAAGAAAGAGAACTCCAGATTGTTCTTATAGCTTTATTTAGTAGATTTATGGGTTACCCACCATGCATTACATATCTGAATTAACTTGTAAGGCTTTTCTCCTTTCCCAAATACCATTCAACTAATAAATATGTGAAACTATGAATTTATTGAGCTCAAACGTAAACAACAGGAACATATAGGGCCAACACTGTGTGAAGTTAAATATTAAATTAAACACTAGGCTTTAAATTTATTATTTAAAATGAAATCTTAAAAACTATATTTTCACATTTATTGAAAGTTACATTTTTTATTATAGCATCATTTTCATTATATTTATAACAGAAGACTTTTCCACAATCATAATAAATATATATTTCCACTGAACTGGTACAGATACAATATCATGTACTTTATAAGTAATATTTTTACCCCTTCCTTTATTGCATTGGCTAGTACACTAAGAATAATGTCTAGTCAGATTTATAATTGTTTTCTCAGTGGAGTTGAAATGTTTAGTATTTAATCTTAATATATTACTCTGAAATGTGCCCCCATTTCTTTTATTGTTGATAAAATGATATGCCTATAATACTGGGTTTTCATTGTATATGAGATTCCACATTTTAATTCAAGACATTCGTCTTCAACAATTCCCTACATCACTAAACATGTTAGAATTTCTGCCTGGAGCAACTCTGTTGAAGTTAAAAACAGGTGGTATTGAAACCTGAGAATGGCGCACAGGACCAGTGAGGATTATCTTTCCAATCCGGTCACCATAAAATAAGTATGAGTTAAGTTCTTAATGCCAGAAGGGGAAGATTATCCAGCATGAATGTTCCACAGATAAGAATATGAAATGCTTCTACACGTATTCCATGGCTGAAAGCAATAATTCGGAAGTGACTGAATTCATCCTCTTGGGACTCACACAAAGTCCAGAGCTTCAAGCCCTTCTTTTCGGGATCTTGCTAGTGATCTACTTAATTAGTGTCATAGGTAATCTTGGGTTAGTTATGCTAATTTATACCCGTTCTCAGCTTCACACACCCATGTATTCTTTTCTCAGCAATCTAGCTTTTGTTGCTTTTTGCTACACCTCCTCTGTCACCCCTAACACCCTGGTGAACTTCCTCCAAGAAATTAAGAGAATATCCTTACCTGCTTGTGCCACTCAGTTGTGTTGCTTTGTCATGTTTGTGGTCTGTGAAGTGTATATGCTCTCAATCATGGCGTATGATAGGTATGTAGTCATTTCTAAACCTTTACTCTATACCATTATCATGAACAGAAGGGTCTGTATTCAAGTGGTGGTCACTACACATTTGTATGGCTTTTCTGTGGGACTCCTCCAGGCAATTCTAACATTCCACTTACCTTTCTGTAATTCAAACATAATAAATCACTTCTACTGTGATGATGTTCCCTGGTTGGTCTGGCCTGCCGTAAAACCCATTATAAAGATATCAAAGAACTGATATTGTTCACACTTGCTGCTTTCAATACCCTTTTCTCTCTCTTTATCGTCCTCATCTCCTGCATAGTCATTCTATTTGCCATTCTGAGGATTCATTCAACAGAAGGCCGACAAAAGGCATTTTCTACTTGTGCCTCCCACCTGACTTCATCACCATATTTTATGATACCGTCATCTTCATGTATATGCAGCCGAAACAAGCCATTCTCTGGATACTGACAAAATAGCTTCTGTTTTCTATGTTGTGGTAATCCCCACGATGAATCCTTTAATATACAGCCTGAGGAACCAGGAAGTCAAAATGCTTTGAAGAGAATTATAGAAAAGGTTTGCTTTACTATAAAATAAAAGACCTATGGTCTAACTGAAAGCCCTCAGAGTCGGGATGCGAAACAAAAACAAAAACAAAAGAAACAACGTTAAAAAAAAACAGTTCTCGGGTGTTCTGCATTAGCATACTATTAGTAACATGCTTTCCTATAGATATAGAGTGTACGGTAATTTTCTGATTTTATTTTCTATTATGAAAATTATGACTCCCGAAATTATCGAAAGATATGAAAATAAAATAAATTCAATTGCAAATAGTGGGTTAAATTTTGTTCCATAGATCATTGAAAATAAATTTCTTTTCCATAGAGGAATTTTTCCATAGGGGAACACTCCAACTCATGGCATTGGTAAAAACCACATCTATTTCAGATCACTAAAGCAATTAAAGTTATTAACATTGCCTAAAAAATACACACGCACACACACACGTACGTGCACATGCATGCACACACACACACACACACACGTACATGCACATGCATGCACACACACACGTACTCCCAGTAAGATGAATCTGAAAAAAATTGTTGGTTCTGATGACTTTACAGGGACAATGACATCAATGCTGGTGGAACACCTAACAAAGAGACTAAAAGAGAGGGGAGGCCTGGGCAGCTAAGTCAGTTAAGTCTGACTTCAGCTAAGATCATGATCTCACCATTCCTGAGTTCGATCCCTGAGTCAGGCTCTGTGCTGACAACTTAGAGCCTGGAGCCTGCTTCAGATTCTGTATCTCCCTCACTCTCTGCCCACCCCCCCACTCACACTCTGTCTCTCAAAAATAAAATAAAAGCATAAAAAATAATTTAAAAAAGACTAAAAGAGCAAACTCAAATTTTTGCAAATGAGACAAGTCCTTCAGAGCAGAATAAGGTCTGTGGTTTAAATAGTAATGCTGTGCCAATGTTAACTTGCCTGTTTTTATAATAGGACCGTCGTCATTTAAGAATACCCCTGCTTTTAGTAAATATAGACAGATAAGTATATATGAAAATGAAGCATTACGTCTTCAACTGGTTATTAAACAGTTAAGGATAAAAAGTGTGGTAAAATGTTAACATTTGGGGAAATCTGGGTCAAGCATGTACAAGAATTCTTCGTAAAATGTAAGCATCTTTTCTGTAATTCTGAAATTATGTCAAAATAAAAAGTTAAAATGAAAAAAAGACCTCAGAATTTATTATTTAATTTTAGTATTTAGTTGATTGGTATCTTTTAACACATTTCTCATTTTGGTGTTTCAGTTTCAGATTCTTTGTAAATCTTATAAAACTCTAACTTTGTGCCAATAATACAAACATTTTGATGGAAGTTTATTCATTTTAAGAGTGGGAAGAGAAAACTTTATTAATGACCTTCTGATTTGGAGACCTCTGTATTCTGGCCAAGAGAAAAATTACCCATTAAAGTTACACACAGCTGCCACTTTTAATCAGTCGGCAACAGGCCATTGCAAAATTTTGTCACATGCAGTATGTCGAGGAAGACAAGCAAATTTCATGCTCGTGAATATATTTCATGCTTCATTTTTTATAAAGTAAACTTCTTGCTCAGAAGCCATGTTGCTCAGAATATTTTAATAGGAAAGACAACACTCCCCTAACTTGCCTGTTTTTTCAGAAGCATGGCGAGCAGGAAAGGGAAATCCCTAATCACACTAAGGGTCCATTCTGGTGATGACACACTGTTGTTTCTTCTATATTTGAAGTGGCTAATAGAACAAGTTTGCCGCTAGAAGCCTGGCTGGCTCCTGTGTGGACATTGTCAAACTGGACACAGAGTTTATTCTCTACTATTGACAGGTTGAGCACCGAGTGGTGCATGTACAGGAATCAGCCAAAGAGAGTACAGGGTCTTTTACTGAGCCAAAGAATGACCACTATCCATCCTGCCATGGCTACCTTATTTAAAAGCACATCGCATCAGGATGCAGGTGGCTCAGTATAACAATGGACTACATGCTCAGTATTATGTTTATAGTTCCTTGACTATGAAGCAGCTTCTCTGGTAAAAGTAACTTAAGTGACTATTCCATGAACATATATACCTCCCCGCATCAGTACATTCAGAAAAATCTCTCTCCATATTGCTTATCTAGAACTACTTGTGTGAAGTTTTTATTTTCTTACTTCCAAATCCCTGATCCTCAGGCCAAACTGTTAGCCACTACTCATGAAGTACAGTCATACTTCTGGATATCCCTTCTGTGGGGAAAGTCAACAACCAAGTGCATTGCTTGGAATTAAGTTCTTACAGGGTGTTTCGCTTCTCCAGTGTCTTTTATGGCTACCCTTGAATAGAGCTATATAACTGTCAAAGAATGTCAAGGGTGTGAAATTTTGTCCCACTTCTAGCCAACAAGTTAGTCTTCTATAGTTCACAGATTCTGGCACAAGACCCAAGACACCAAAGTGACAGAGGACTTTATTACTCATGACTCAGCAAGCTCCATGAATTCCATGTTTGTATCTGTTATCCTTGTCCCCCAAAGTCTCAAGCGGATGTTGTAGAGCAGCCCAGGTTGATGGTAGACACGAAGCAAGATTATGTCACTGCCGAGAAACCCTGAACTCAGGGTTTTGTATAGTGTTGTGTAATGTAAAGAAGCCTGCTTAAAATATTCCCCGAAGGGAGAAATTATCTTTAATAAGTTGCACAGAAAAACAAAACTTTCCTCCCCTCAAAGAAAGACATCATTTCTATTTTCCAAAGTTATTTCATACATAAACATGCTTACACAATATTCTGGAATAAAGGGTGTCTGCTTAAAAGAGAGTCAGAAAGAGAGGCGCCTGGGTCACTGGGTCGGTTAAGCGTCCAACTTTGGCTCAGGTCATGATCTCATGCTTCATGAGTTCGAGTCCTGTATCAGGCTCTATGCTGACAGCTCAGAGCCTGGATGCTTTGGATTCTGTCTCCCTCTCTCTCTACCTCCCCCGCTCACAGTCCATCTTTCTCTCTCAAAAATAAATAAACATTAAAAAGTAAAAATAAATAAAAGACAGAAACATAAGAAACGCATGAAGAATTGTCTGTCTACATACACCCTTCATTTCTACATGGGCTTGGCTTCTGGGCAATTTACCCAAGAATACGCCGTTTCATAGCCAATCTGACAGGGGTTGAAACCAAATATGTTAAAATTTCCCAATACAGTTTAATTAAGGTAACTCTCAACAGGACTCCAAGAAACAGGATAAGGTCAACCTGTGGTATTAGTCGCAACCAGACTTATCAGAATCCCAGACACAGGCAGATGAACGAACCCCATAAATCACGGTATTTTGAGAAAAGTAGGTGTCTTTCTCCTGATGCTTCTGCAATAACTTGTCCCCTTATCCCAACACATTAATTCAGGTACAGCAGGATGTATTAGTAATTGCATGGACTCCATCTTAACCAATTTGTATAAAGCCTAAGACAAATTTATCAGCAATAGCTATTTGCTTCCACTATTTACGGCCACAAAGAAGGATGTCTTGAATTTACCAGCAGGCGGTCTAATTTACCATTTAAACAGCTAGGCCATCGCCAATAGCCCAAGAACCAGACACATAACATATATACCAAGGTTCATCAAGGGAAGTATTATCCAGAATTAGTATCTTGAGCTCTGCTTACTGAGTACAGTAACCTCCTCTGTTTTCTGTTCTGCTTAGGTGCTGCTGAGGCTAAACAGCCACCGCAGTCCTGTGGACACAACCGGTTTTCAACTAAAGCACATTTAGTCAGAGAGGTTCATGAGTTTCCGTGGAGTGACTACAACAAAGTATCAACTGACCTATGATTGGTGTGCCTTTGGTTTCCTAGAGACTAGAGAGGAAGATGCACATTCTTTTAAATTAATCTTTGCAGTTGTACTGAAATATCAATCATAACCACAATTTGAGACACTAATCTCAGAAGAAAGGTTTCAATGTGACTAACTGGGAAATTCATTTTTGTCTGATGGCTTTCAAAAGCTGCTACTAAATAGAAGACCATGAACTGAATGTTTATTTTTTAAAAAATCATAATTTTACTATGAAACCAATGTGACACAAATTAAAGCAGAGATAGCAATTAATCAAACTGTTTTCCCAAAAGAGATAATTAAAATGTTCTTCTACCCTAGATTCTTTCATTAACTAATAACCTAGAAAGTGATCTACCATTTCAAGGGAAATAACTTTGTCCCTAAACCCTAAATATAAAATAATTGTCTGCTCTTGAATATGTATAATTATATTGTTTTTCAATGTTTGCTAAAAATAATTTAATACCCAAAAAAAGCTTCCTGGGGGACCACACACACATAATAGAAAGTTATCTCATAATATCCAGGTAATTTTAAATTTTACTGGCTTCACAAAGATTTCTTTCAGGTGCACAGGTACACTAGACTGGACTACTTGAGGGTTTGTTGTTGAACTGAATGGCAGTGTATTGAATATTGAAAAATATCAGATCATAGGAAAAATATGTTCTATCTTAGTGAGAAAGCCTTTGGACTTATATATCTATAGCTTTTATTCACTTAATCATCGAACAGAGTTACTGATCATCTTCTTTGTATTAGATACTATAAAAGGTAGGTGATTCGCTTGGGCACAAAATACAAATATTAGTGCTTAACAATATCAGTTTCAAGTTTAGGATGTGTTACAGACATGTTAACCGTTGGTTACCATATAGTGTGGCAAGTGCTACAAAGAAGAAATCAATGGATGAAAAACCTATAGATGGGAAACACTTACTCTACCCTGAAAAGTCAGGAAAGCCTCCAAGAAGAAGCAGCACAACAGGGTACTGGAAGTTTAGTGGGAGGAAAGTCAGACATAGGGAATGATGGCAAAGGGAAAGTGTTCTGCGCAGAGATTAGAAACATGTATAAAATTGGGGCACCTGGGTGGCTCACTCAGTCAAGGGTCCGGCTTCCACTCAGGTCATGATCTCATGGCTCTTGGGTTTGAGCCCCGCGGCGGACTCTGTGCTGACAGTTAAGAACCTGGAGCCTGCTTTGGATTCTGTGCCTCCCTCTCTCTCTGCCCCCCACCTCTCTCTGTCTCTCTCTCTCGCTCTCAAAAATAAATAGACATTTTTAAACAAGTGTATAAAACTCTGGCTTACATTCGAATAGCAATGGTGGCTTGGAATACCTGTGACATAAACACTATACGAAGAGAACCACAAAAGATGAGCCTGATCTGAGATGTAGGAACCGGATTTTCAAGAGTTATGTCAGCCATGTGGAAGAAAGGCTTTTACCTTGGGAAGAATAGGAAGACATTGAAGAATTACACCAGGAGAACATAAAAATGAAGTTCGTGTCTATAAAAGTTTACATACGCCAAACTGTGAGGAACAGAGAGACACAGGAAAGATTGGGGGCAAGAATAAAAATTCAGGGTCGGGGGCGCCTGGGTGGCGTAGTCGGTTGGGCGTCCGACTTCAGCCAGGTCACGATCTCGCGGTCCGTGAGTTCGAGCCCCGCGTAGGGCTCTGGGCTGATGGCTCAGAGCCTGGAGCCTGTTTCCGATTCTGTGTCTCCCTCTCTCTCTGCCCCTCGCCCGTTCATGCTCTGTCTCTCTCTGTCCCAAAAATAAATAAATGTTGGAAAAAAAAAAAAAAAAAAAATTAAAAATTCAGGGTCAGTTGTAACCAAATAACAAGTCATTGTGGTTGGATCAAGGAACCGATATCAGTGAAAAGATATGTAAAGTGTGTAAAGTATGAAATAGGTATCAGGGACAAATTGAATATTGGCATGGGAAATAGGAAAGCAAAGTAAAAGATAATTGGTCTGATTTGGAAAACTGAATGGATAATGGCACTGTTAGTTGAAGATGTAAAATATATACTTCAGGTCTGAGTATTAGGTTCAATGCGCAGAGATACCAAGTTATTTTGTACATGTGATACTCTTGATGACCGTCTAGAATATATAAGTGGGAATTTCTGGGAGGCATTTAGATGTAATATAGAACATAGAAAATAAATGAGGGATAGAAATACATGTTTGTGCTTAAGCAATGTATAGGTGTCTACTGAAGACATAGGATTGGATAAAATCACCAAACAAGAAGGTATAAAAGGGAAAGGCTGAAGGCTTTGATGAAAGCATGAATAATATGTTGTCTAAATAGAAGCAGAGACTCCAAGGTAGAAAATCAGAATGGACAAATAATAAACACAGAGACTGCTCTGTTCAGGAAACCAAAGGTGTATTCAATAGGGGTCAGTGCTACAAAGCTGCTAAGGTAAAAAGAGCTTTATTGGATTTGGGAATAGGGGAGCTAATAGTAAACTTGATGAGGGGATTCCTTGGTTTAATGGAAAAGGAAGGTAGGTTATATTTGGTTAAGTCATAAATATGATTGAGAAATCAGGGGTAGATGCTTTTCCTAAGGTATATGGTTGAAAAGTGCTAAAGAGGAGAGAAAAAATGAAATAGTAACCAAGATAAAGTTTCCAAGGGGATATTAATCAGAATTTAAGGGGACGAAGTGCTTTTTATATTTTACTATCTTTTACTTGTCTTGACCATCATGTGCATGCAAAGTAACCTGAGACAATGTGGTGATAAAGGAAAATCAAATTAACTTATCCTCTGCTATGCTTGAGAAAGGAGGGGGGATGATTTCAGTTCTGCTAGCTAGCATGCATTCAGAGTCCAGCCTGGGTTTATGGAAGTGTTCTGTAACATTTAGTTGTTCTAAAAGTTGCTTCAGTTCTATTCACCTTGGGCCATTTAGATACCTGAAGAAGGAAGGTAAAATAATGTCTCCTAATCATTGAAAGCTGTTTGAAATTTGGAAAACTATTCTCTTGAAATTTGGCAAATTATTCTCTGGTGTGCATTTTGCCAAAAGACAAAGCCAGAAAAATCACAGTCCTGTTTTTCCTTGAAATCAATATTATGGGTGTATTGAAAAAAAAAGACAATGGATATAAGTAAAAAGAAGAAAATTTAAAGATTATACCAAACAGGATGCCTATAAATAATAGTATTCATATTTTGTTTCTTTCATTTTATATGTTCTGCACTTGATTTTGGTAATTTTTAATATTCTTATAAAGTAATGAATTTGTAATAACTTCATGAGATAAACTTACAACTTAAATCATTTTTATATATGCTGCCAAAGCCACTTACATTCTTTTTTTTTAATGTTTGTTTATTTTTGAGAGAGAGAAAGACAGAATATGAGTGGGAGAGGGGTAGAGAGAGGGAGACACAGAATCTGTAGCAGGCTTCAGTCTGTGAGCTGTCAGCACAGGGTCCAACACGGGGCTCAAACCCACAAACCAGGAGATCATGACCTGAGCCGAGGTCGGATGCTCAACCAACTGAGCCACCCAGGTGCCCCAAGCCACTTACATTCTTAATGTCCCTTTTTATTTCTTTATATTTAAAGAAAAGTAGAATGAAAATTTTGCCATTATCTTGATTATAACATTTTAATTGAAATGCTCTCTTTCTACTTATACAGCCTCCTGGTGAATTTTTGTATCACAGAATTTTTCCTGGACCAAATCCTTCACACTGAAAGCATAAGTGAAATCCACACATAATTCTGAGTGCTTATCAATATTCTTCTTTGGCCGAATTTAACATAACACCCTGATGAGCTTATCAATATTCTTCTTTGGCCGAATTTAACATAACACCCAATTCTCACAATTGAATTGATTATTGCTTAAAAGTAAAGATTATTCAGAGCCTGTGCTCTAGATGAGTTTATTGTAGATTTGTTGTTTATTGTTTATTGTTCATCTCTTTCATGGCAAAAGGCAATCAGTCAGCAGTCACTGAGTTTATTCTCTTGGGCCTCACAGAGAATCCAGAGTTTCAGGCCATCCTCTTTTGTGTATTCCTATTGATTTACTCATTTACTGTCCTGGGTAATCTTGGCTTGATTGTGTTAATCCAAATAAGTCCCCAGCTTCACACACCCATGTATTTTTTCCTCTGTCATCTGGCTTTTGTTGATTTTTATGGTGCCTCCACCGTCACTCCAAACACCCTTGCAAACTCGTTACGTGAAATTAAAAGTATGCCATTTTATGCATGTGCCACTCAAGTGTGTTGCTTTATCACATTTTCAGTTTGGGAATTATTAATGCTGTCTGTCATGGCCTATGATCGCTATGTGGCCATCTGCAACCCTTTACTCTACGTCATTCTCATGCCCAGGAAACTCTGCCTCCAAATGGTCACTAGCTCTTATATTTATGGACTCACTGTAGGACTTGTACAAGCAGTGGCTACATTCCACATGTCTTTCTGTGACTCTAATGTGGTCAACCAGTTCTACTGTGATGATGTCCCCTTGATTGCTCTGGCTTGCTCTGATACCCAAGTCAAAGAGTTGATGCTGTGGATCATTGCTGGGTTCAATGTGTTCTTTTCTCTTATCATTGTTCTCATATCCTATGTGTTCATTGTCTTCACCATCTTAAAGATCCATTCTGCTGCAGGAAGACATAAAGCCTTTTCCACCTGCGCTTCTCACCTGTTTTCTATTACCATGTATTATGGGACCCTCAGTTTTATGTACCTGCGTCCCAAGTCAAGCCACTCACTGGATAAAGACAAATTTGCCTCAGTGTTCTATGCAGTGGTGATTCCCATGTTAAACCCATTGATCTACAGCTTGAGGAATCAGGATGTAAAAAAGGCTTTCAAGAAAATCTTTGACAAAGCACATTCTGATAATAGATAATCAGCTGTGCTGTTCCTAAAGAAACGCTGGAAATTAGGAACTTTTAAACGAAGGCTTGTACATGGGACAGTGCCAGGAAGTGTAGAAAGCTTTGTCTTCTGAAGCTCAGTTCCCTGACTCTATTTCCTTGAAAATAGGCCTTTCTTGTTTCTGCTTACACATAGTAGACATTTTAGAAACGTTTATTTGTTTTACTGTTGAATTCTAAAAAGAGAGATGAAAACAACCTATTCTGTTTTTGCATGAGATGCTTCCACAATAGAGGTGAAGAATAAAGCACCTTAAAATCGTAACTTGATCTTATTTCACGATGATATGGGGAATTTTAGGTTGTCTTCACAGACATCAACCATGCACATATGATTGAAAATACCAGGCAAGATTTTCCTCCATAGTTGAACCGAAGTGAAAAAATAACAAGGTGTTCGGTTGAAGGGTTTGGGTTTGAAGATGCCTGAAAAGTGACCTTGCTCTTTACTTTAAATGTCCCTGTTGATACGGTTGAACGTTTTTCATCAGACCTCATTTTTTTAGAGCAGTTTTAGTTTTACCACAAACTATACGTCTGAATTTCCTTACCTATAAAGGAAGGATGGTCTTGATGTTTTTACGTGTTTTGTATGTGACATGTGAGAATGTATCCATCCGTATAGATAACACCCACCAGGAAAAGTGTGGTGAATAGAAACACCACACGTCTCTGTCAAACCTACTTTAAAAATAGAAGATTTCAAGGGCGCCTGGGTGGCGCAGTCGGTTGAGCGTCCGACTTCAGCCAGGTCACGATCTCACGGTCCGTGAGTTCAAGCCCCGCGTCAGGCTCTGGGCTGATGGCTCAGAGCCTGGAGCCTGTTTCCGATTCTGTGTCTCCCTCTCTCTCTGCCCCTCCCCTGTTCATGCTCTGTCTCTCTGTCCCAAAAATAAATAAATGTTGAAAAAAAATAAAAAAAAAAAATAGAAGATTTCATGCAACGCACAAAGTTCTCCGGCACCTCAAAGAGCACGTCTGCACTATGTTCGCATTAAGTGCAGAAGGGGAAATAATCATCTGCATGAGAGGTTGCATTCTATATAATTACTGCAACTATCACAATTTCCTTCTAAAGTGGAAAAATAAGAAGATAATATTAAGAAACCAGGGGCTCCTGGGTGGTTTAGTTGGTTAGGCATCTGACTTCAGCTCAGGTCATGATCTCTGTGAGTTCGAACCCCGTGTCGGGCTCTGTGCTGACAGCTCAGAGCCTGGAGCCTGCTTTGGATTCTGTGTCTCCCTCTCTCTTTCCCTCCCCTGTTCATGACTCTGTCTGTCCGTCTGTCTGTCTCTCTCTCTCAAAAGTAAATAAAGATTTAGAAAAAAGAAACTAATTTAATTGCTTTTTGCGAATATTAAAATGATAAAATCTTACAAATTACTGTTTTCATTAAATTTTATGGCATGATCCTATAACATTCATTGAATAAATTACAGGCACACATAAATAACCTTATAACTTAAGATTATTTCTATCTGAATAAATGTGCAGGTACACTGAGCTTATTAATTCATTTAATAACATAATTTCTTATAAACAAATACCTCCCATTATATTTAAAAATCAGAGGGGGCGCCTGGGTGGCTCAGTTGGTTAAGCGTCCGACTTCGGCTCAGGTCATCGCGATCTGTGGGTTCGAGCCTCGTGTCGGGCTCTGTGCTGACAGCTCAGAGCCTGGAGCCTGTTTCAGATTCTGTGTCTCCCTCTTTCTCTGACCCTCCCCTGTTCATGCTGTCTCTCTCTCTCTCTCTCTCTGTCTCAAAAATAAATAAATGTTAAAAAAAAATTTAAAAATCAGATAATGACCATTTAAGATTAGATCATCTGTATTGCAGTATCTTTTTAAAATCTACAATGTTAAGAAAGAAAAATGCAAATAAACTTACATTTGCATTTAGAATTGTCATATTATTAGTGATGTGAACTTAGGCACTTTACATATAACTGAGACCCAGAAGTAAACCCTCAGACATTTCTTAGGTTTATTTTATTGTATTAGGTAGGAGTGCTTGATTCAGTGCCTGGAAGCTAGTAGAAACCTGACCAGGCTTTGTCCTTCTTTCTTCAAGACTGATAAGCTTTTGAGAGCTCGGTGAATTAATCTTTAATTATATACAACAAACATTTATATAACAAACATATACATACCACTTGTTATCACAGGATATTTTTGTAAGCACTTCATAAATATTAACTCGTTTCATCTTTAAAACAAACCAATTAGTAGGGTCTTCTTATTTTCTAGAATTAGAAACAGAGTCACACAGTTTAAGCCGATTGTCCAAGGGGTCATAGTTAATAAAGGAAAGGCTTGGCATTCAAGCTCAGGCAGCCTTCCTTCCAGAATAGTAAGTTCTACCAAAGACACGCTGCTACCTTTGCTTGAGCTACACAAAGGTGTGTTTAAGGGTGTATTTGAACATAATTTCAGTGGTCTGTCAAGGCTGCAGTGGCCTGAACCAGACTCTTTGGATCATGCTGACGTCCCAGAATTGGCCTGGGTTCTTGTAGAAAAAGTCAAGGTTAGCTGAACTACAGTCACATTTTTAGTTGATTGGGAAAGAATTACAAGAAATATCAGGAGGAGGAAGTTTGATTTATTTACCCTCTTGTATTAAATTAAGCATTCGTTATGCTTATTTTCTTAACTTTAACAGCTTTAAGGTTTCACAACCTTTATCCAAGGCTTTCCTTGAGGCATCTTTAACCTCTTTGTTCCTTAGACTATAGATCAGGGGGTTCAACATCGGGATCACCACCGTGTAGAATACAGACGCCATTTTGTCCGTGTCCAGGGAGTGATTTGATTTGGGCTGTAGGTACATAAAGATCAAGGTGCCATAGAAAATAGTGACAGTCACCATATGGGAGCCACAGGTGGAAATGGCCTTGCGTCGCCCCTGAGTAGAGCGGATCCTTAAGATGGCAGCAATGATAAAGATGTAGGAGGTGAGAACAATGGAAGAGGAGCAGATCATATCAAAACCAGCAAAGGCAAAGATCAGAATTTCCTTCACGTGTGTGTCTGAGCAGGACAGAGCCAAGAGAGGAAGGTCATCACAGTAGAAATGGTTAATTACATTGGGGCCACAGTAAGTTAGATGGAAGGTGATAATGGTATGGAATAGGGCAACCAGAAAGCTGTATATATATGGAACTGCCACTAATTGAATGCAGAGTCTTTTTGACATCAGGGTTGAATAGTGCAGGGGACTACAGATGGCCACATAGCGATCATAGGCCATAGAAGCCAACAGGAAACACTCGGTGATCATGAAGGTGAGAAAGCAGCCCAGTTGTGTTGCACAAGCATAGAAAGGAATAGTGTTGATTTCCACAACAAAATTCACCATCATCTTTGGTGTGATAGCAGAGGAGTAGCAAAGGTCAACAAAGGCCAAGTGACTGAGGAAATAATACATAGGCGAGTGGAGTCGAGCATCAATCCTGATTAAAGTTATCAACCCCAGGTTGCCCAGCACTGTGACCAGATAGATGATGAAAAACACCACAAAGCATGGGGCCTGAAGCTCTGGCTGGTCTGTGATTCCCTGGAGAATGAATTCAGTGACATGGGTGATATTGGTCTCAGCCATTTATTTAAGTGAATTTTACTGATTTCACTCCAAGTTGAAGAATAAAAATGGCACTTCTCATGGCCACTGCCACTGTTGGCAAAAGGTGATCGCTGGTGTCTTCTTGCCTTAAATCGTGTTGTCTTGTGGGCAAAAAGTACACCTTATATCTTGGATAACATGCAGAGGACTCTTGGCTCAGGGAGAGGAGTCCTTTACTCTCACAATAGCCTTCTTAAATGTTGTTTTGCCTTGTAATTTTAGAAAATATGGAAGTGTGCTGGTTAAAATTGTAATGCTACCTGAAAGAAAACACTTGAGACAACAAACACTGACATTTCAGCATTTTTGCTGCCACTATCTTTTTTCTGTATTTATAAATATGGCAGCACAAAAATGTGTAACTCATAAATGAAGCTATTTTAACTTTTTTCAACATATTTGCATGTTTCCACAGGCTTAAAAAACATCAAAATAATCTACTATGACTTACTTGCTTTCCTATATCCCCTCCTTCACTTACATAGACTAAGTACTTGAGGCTGTAGAAACTAGAAGAATATTAATCAGAAATATAGAAGAAACATGCAATTTTATTTGTATAGCAATTAGGGACTCATTATTTTTTTCCAATTCAAAATTCACAACATTCTAATGTTTCTTGTCCAAAGAATTAACATTAATTAAGTAGTCTATCATATAACTTGTTAAACTACAGGGAGATAGCCATCTTTCCCCATAAACATGTGTCTGTATACTCCAAGGGCTTAAAATATCAAAGCACTTACTCTAGTAGGTTCTAGACATATCAACAACATAGCCTAAGGAAATAATCAGCGGCAAGCAGAGTTTAATAGAAACATGTATAGCTAGGTGGAGTTCTTAATGCATGCTTCAGAATAATTGCAACTCTTTCTAGTTCTACCAGCCTTAAAAAGAGGACTAATCTCATTAAGCTCAATATTAGCCTATTTGAATTTAGTTTTGTCCTTTGCTTTATATTCTACAGAATATAACTACAAAATATTAATAAAGAAAGGCACCTTGAGAAATTCATCATGTCTACTGCCTTCATATTTCAAATTTTATTTTTTTCTACTGTTATTATGTACCTGCTGCCACTGAAGGCTGTTCTTATCAGAGACTCTATTTTTTGTCATACATGAATTAACTTATGCCAGTCTCTTGCTAATGCTATGACGAAGGTTCTATCCCAACATCCCTGATTGACATTTGCAAAAACCCAGGCTTATGGCTGTGGTCAGAGTAGGTGGTATAATGTGAGAGTGGCTGGGTTTGTTTGAAAGCAGAGCCCAGGGGGTGCCTGGGTGGCTCAGTAGGTTAAGCAGAGGACTCTTGATGTCGACTCAGGTCATGATCTCATGGTTGGAGAGATCAAGCCCCGTGTTGGGCTCTGTGCTGACAGCGTGGAGTCTGCTTGGGATTCTCTCCCCCCACCCCTTTCTCTGCCCCACTTCTCATTCACATGCATGCATGTGCTCTCTTCCTCTCTCTCTCAAAATAAATATAAACTTAAAAAAAAAAGCAGAGCCCATATTCCTAATTATCATGCTACACTGCCCAAAGTGCATGGCTTGCTCTTTTAGCTTTAATCGCTAGGATAGAATTTTAAATCTGGAAGATGTATTCATTTTTCTGTAATATCAAACAGAATGTTTCAAACTTGGAGAAGACAAATACGAAAGTGGTATTTTTTTTGAAGAGTCCTGGGCTTTCTATGCAGTTTGCCAAAGTAAAGTTGCAGGAGTCTGAGCTTTTAAAAAGTTATCAAGTAATGCTGTCCATTCTGCTAAATAACTGTTTCATTCAAGAATATTCAGAATTAAGGCCTCTCTTACTTGCTTATAGGGCTTGAACGCATTGAACGTTTTCTCACAAAGTCTTTTATTTCAATTCCATATGTGAAGTTATAATGTCAAACTTAATTGAAAATAATTATAAGACTGCCATGAGATGTATAAGTAAAGGAGACCTTCACTGAAAAAAATGGTGTCAGAGGAAAAGACCCATTTATAATTTGATAATATTTTACATAAAACAGCAAAGTCCATCTGTGCATTAGGATTTCTTATATCATTGCTTTTATTAACTTGATTGCAAAGTTTGTGGTGGTTACAAGGTGCATGTCAAATAAAATCAGAGGGAACCTTTTGAGAAGAAAAATACATCAATTAAAGCATTAAATATGGTGGTTATTTACTATTAATCAGAATATTTATGCACCACATTACTGCTAGAAGAACAAAGTTTACAGTGGAGGTGCCTATTAAGGAGGAGTTTTGGATTTCTAACTCAAGAAACTTAAATCACCTAGAAATAAAATTACTTATAAGCATCTGTTAAAGTTCTCATAAAATCCAACATTTATGATTTTGTATCTACCTTAGAACTCTATGGGTTATTTTATCAATTCCCCCTAATTTTTCAAAAGTAATTATTTTTCTCATAGCTTCCAATTACTCTCAGTAGGTTGTTCTGAAGCGACCACTATTTCAAAGTATTGCTAATATTTCTGTCATTTCCACATCTCTGGAATAGGGAAGTCCTCAAAATCATTGACGTATTTCACCTAAAGATTTATTTAAGAAGCATTGTTGTTTCTTGTTTTATTGCATCCTTCCTGAAGTGGGTTTTTCCTGGAACTTTACGGCACATTGGAAACACCTATGAAGTTTTTAACTCAGTGTCCCGGTACCCCCCAGCAATTTAACCAGAACATTTGGGCCGTACCCAGGCATCAGCATTTGCAAAGCCCCCTAGGTGGTTCCAATGTACAGACATGTTTGGGAATAAGTAGCCTGAAGAACGAATTTGTTAGAATGGCCAGCAGAGATCAACCATTCTTTGAAACTTACTTTTACTTCTCTTTTGGGTTTGTTTGCCTGGCCTATGGCTGAATTAGTTTGAATACTAATGACTCCACCAATGCAGTGGAATTCAAATTGGAGTATGGCTGTTTCTACTGACATGAAAAGACTCACCAAGGGTTATGTGGGCAAGAATACTTTGAAGAAAATTAATTTACAGGTCCTCCATTTTTTTTTATCTGTTCCTTTCCAAATATCATTTGCCTGAGAAGGCACTCGTACTCTTGGGTTTTTTTGTATCGTCCCTTTTCAAAACCCACACTTCTCACACTTGACAAATGAAAGGCATATCTCTCAGCCATCTGGAATCCTATTATGTTTCCTGGCTCCAACATTTGGGCATTTAGATGATTCTTTTCAGATCAACCTATAAATATACCCCTGGTTCATTAATAAATTCAATTTCAAATGAAAATTAAATATATATTGAATAATTATCCAACAACAATGGACTTATATAGATGATTTTAATCATTTAATTGTGATAATAACTCAGAAATATTTTACCACAATAACATATAGAAGCTATAAAATCTATTATTACAAAAATTAAATTCTAATCAGTGTGTGTATATTTGAATTTCAGAGAAGCAAAGCGAAGTAACCAGGGAAATAGTTACATTATAAAATATAATAAAATACATTATTATGGTGAAAATTGAATGGACAAATGAATTGAAAGAGAAAAAAAAAAGAAATGCTCTATTCTCTCTAATTGTACAAAGGAGTCTCTGTTTTCAATGGATGATGACAATTATTGATTACAATAATATGACACTATTTTTAATGAATTTAACTTTATATAGACATACATATGTATGTATGTAAAAATTCATATATATAAATATATAATGTCAATATTTATAATATAAAATTATCTTTTGTACTTATTTAAACTATTGGTGAAACATTTTAGGTGTTTACTTAACTATATATAATGAGGCAAATACTTTTTATTTTTAGTTATTTGAGTACGAAGATTAATCAGTAATAATCATTTTTATTTCTTTCTGGTAGTTGACTACTTTGTTAACAACTAGCAACTTCATTTATTTGATTCTCCATCATCTGTCTTTGTAGATTCTATTTTGCCCATCCGGTTTCTCAAAACACCGTTGCAAAACAAATTAAATATTTCCTTTATACTAATTCTTAAAGGCTTTGCCTTGCTTATTAAGGATTAGGGATGTATCTCTGACGTTCTACACAGGCTTTGGCAATTAACACAATGGCAAGCTTTGCACAGAGCAAGTGTGAAAAGAAGAAGGAAATAGTTACTGGGAAACATCTTCTTTACTATCCACAGCTCTATTAGTCAATAAATTGACTTGATTTACTTGGTGTCTCATCTTATCCAGGTCCTGCTCCCTGCTTTATAAGGGTCGGTATAGCTTTTCCAAGCCAAGCATCCTTCGTCCTTCACCAAGCTCGGTTTCCTCCCCAGAGGTGACCATCTTGCAAAGGCACACTGCACACCATCAGTGTACTGGGCATACAGATGTACAGATTGGAGACATTGTGACTTCTTTAGCCATAAGATGCTCCCTCTGTGTATCCCAAAACACGTACAACTGACATGACATGACATGACAAGATGTGACGTGATGTGATGTGACATGACACAACATGAAAAAGGGTGAGGAAGCCCTTGGTGTGAGTCGGACTGCCTTAAAGCCCTGCTTGAGGCCAAACACCTCTTCTGAGAAGGAATATTAGAAAAATGAAATACCAGGGGCACCTGGTTAAGCCAGGTTAAAGGTCCGACTTTGGTTCAGGTCACGATCTCACAGTTCCTGGGTTCCAGCCCGGAGTCAGTCTCGTGCTGACAGCTCACAGCCCAGAGCCTGTTTCAGATCCTGTCTCCCTCTCTCTCTCTGCCCTTCCCCCACTCACGTCCTGTCTTTCTCAAAAACAAATACACATTAAAAAAATTTAAAGTCAAATGAAATACTAGTGGATTTCTATTTTATTTCAAGTTTCAAAAATTACAGTGAGTATCCATTCTTTATTTAAAAGGGAAATTTTTACCATATATCTGGTGTTTTCCAAGAATAGAAAAACACTGTTGCCATTACTTCAGTTTAGAAACATTCCTGGTCACCCACTCTTATAAGAGAATTTTAGACAGGAGAGCCACCTGCCTTTGTATCTCTCCTCGGTTGGCCATATAACAAATAGCTTTTACGAGTACTGCTGTAGAGGAGAGGGTGGTTCTAGATGACCTGGATAACTCAATATGAGGTCATTTAAGGAGTGTGTGTGTGAGAGAGAGAGACAGAGAGAGAGAGAGAAGGGAGACAGAGAGGGGGCAAGAGGGAAGGGCAGAGAGTTAGAGACAAAGTAGTATTTTAAGGACAAGTAGACATCCTTTAGAAAGTACTGGCAAACAGAGTATGGAACTAAGAAATGTAGTTAGGATGTTATAGGTGTCATCTCTAAAAGCATACTGATTCTGGGGCACCTGCATGGCTCAGGGTCGGTTAAGCATCCTACTCTTGACTTGGGCTCAAGTCATGGTCTTGTTGTTCATGAGTTCCAGCTGCATGTCTGGCTCTGCATTGACAGTAAGGAGCCTGCTTGGGATTCTTTCTCTCTCTCTCTCTCTCTCTCTCTCTCTCTCTCTTTCTGCCTCTCTCTCTCTCTCTCTCAAAATAAATAAATAAACTTAAAAAAATATATTGAAAGCAGATGGATTCCATCAGATACCACAGCTTGCAAAGGGGAGAGGTTCCTAACGGGAAGCTAGGTTATGGGTGGAAGGTTGGCAATTCGCTCCACGTACAAATTCCATGACTCACCTGCTTAGCCATGATCCTGGCTCTTAGTGAGCTCATTCTGAAGGTGTTTGGGTGATTTACTAGTTCCTGGATCCCTTCGGGTTTAAATTTGATCCTCTGGAGATATCAGAAAGCTGCAGTATTTATTTTCCTATTTTTCTCAAATTAAGATAAGCTGGACAAATTATATTGAGGAGTTAAAAAATGTTTAATTATCTGTATTCCTGAAGGAACAATTTCCATGAAGGTAAAGGTAGACTATACTACTAGAAACAACACAAAAAGACTGTAAACCTGGTTCATTTGAATAAAAATTCAAGTTTTTTGAGAGGAAAACATCAACCCTTAAATACTGAGTAACTCACTTATGAGACCTTGGACAATGTCCAAATTCTTTCTAAGCCTCAATTTCCTTAATTGTAACATTCAGTAAAAATGGTCCATATTTTATGATTTTGTGAGTATTGAATAAATTAATGTACGGGAAGGACTCAGTAAACTCTATGGTAAATATTAAATGTTCAAAAGATATTTCCTTTGAAAAGTAAGAGGAGACAAAAAAATAAATAACACCAAAATAACCCAAAAACCTACCTAAAAACTAGAACTGCTTTCACCATAGTTTCAGATTTTGTCTTTGTGAATCTATACAAGAAGGGAAATGTGTTTTTATGAATGGTGAAATTCAGTTTCTCACCAAATTTCAAACTAGAAAGCCATTTTCAAGTCTAATATACATCATATGTTACTAGATACATGTGTGCATAATACAAAACTCATAGCAGAAGCCAAAACCACTGGAAAATCTGCCTACTGCTTCCAATTTGCCCCAATCATTTGCCCCTTCCAATCCAGCTTTGCCCCCCACCACTGAAGCCCGTTCTTTGTAGCTTGTCTGCCTATCATCTCACTGGTAAATACAACGGACGCTTTTCAACTCTTTGTCGGATTTCCTCTGAAATCTGAAAACGTTGTATATGGTCTCACTCCTTGTCTTTTGTTAAGCCACACTTTTTTTTTCAGTTTTGTTTCTTTTTTTAATCATGGGAAAAACACTTTTATATAAGATCAAACCCCATAACAACATTGTAACTGCGCAATACAGCACTGTCAGCTATAGACAAAATGTAGTACAGCAGAACTCTAGAACTTATTCATCTTACATAATTGACCTTTTCTATCCTTTAGCAATCAACTCTTATCTCCCCCACCCCCTTCCTTGTAAACCACCATCCTACTCTTTCTATGAGTCTGACTACGTCAGATACCTCATATCTAACATATGAAGAATAGAATAATGCGGTACTCGTCCTTCTGTAACTGGCTTATTACACTTAGCATAATGCCCTCCAGGCTCATTCATGTTGGCACATATGCAGAATTCCCTTCTTTATTAAGGCTGTGTGATATCCCATGGTAGATCCGTGCCACATTTTCTTTATTCATCACCCATCAGTGGGCATTCAAGTTGTTGCCACCATGTGACTACTGTGAATAATGATGCAAGGAACATGAGGACTCAGATATCTCTTGCAGATATTGATTTCAATTTTGGGGGGATACATATCCAGAAGTGAGACTGATGAATGATATAGTAGTTCTATTCCCACTTTTTGAGGAACCTCTATAATGTGGTCAAGAGCAGCGATACCATTTTGTATTCCTACCAATCATATACAAGGCAATTTCTCCGCATCCTCACCAGCACCAACCCTTGCTTGCAATTTCTCAAGGCTTTACAACGAATTATTTGCATCATCCTTGATATAAATATTTGAGGTCATCTAATTTGACATGATCATTTAAACAGATGAGGAAACTAAGGCTCCTCGACCTTGAGTAATTCTGTCTCTCAGTTTCCCCCTAAGAGCAAATAAAAGAGCATCACAGTCGTCATTAACAATAATATCCACAAACTCCTATTTAAGGTCACTTTTATTGCTCCAGACTCCACTCTGTGTATGTGTGTGTGTGTGTGTGTGTGTGTGTGTGTGACATATTTTATAAATATATTTTTATGTATTATATATAATTATATACAGCAGTACGTTTACTTTTCACAACAATCCTGCGACATAAGTGCCATTATTATTCCCATTTTAGAATGAGGAAACCAGACTACAGAGATTGGGCACCTTGCTCAAGGTCACCCGCTGAGTAAGTGGAAAAGCCGTGTTTTGACTGGCTGTAGAGTCGTAACCACTAACTGACACTCCTCTTCCTTCCCTTCTCTGCTCTAAACACAACCAGATTGACTGCATCTCCCAGTCATGGGTGAGGGCTGGCTCTAACTGGATGCAGCCAAAAGGGAGTTGTGACAAGAGGTGAGACTGCACCAGGAGAGGAAGGACAGGGCACTTGTCCCCTGCCCCTGCTCTCTCCTCGCTTTGGCACCATGTCTCAGACAGCAGATCAACCCTCTGTCCAGCTCCCTCCAGGAGCCCCACATCCACAACCTTGATCCCATCGGGCTCCTACATCTCCCTACGTCCCGTCAGACCTTTCGGTGGTGATGAGGTGGCACCGTTGTTAGGCTCTAGGCGCCTCACTAATCTTTCCTTATTGACGTCTCTTCATTTGAATTATATGGGTTGGTTCTCAAGATTCTGATCAACAATTCTCTAACTGCATTGCAATCAGGCTCATTTTGTGGTTGTTGTTTTTGAAAACTAAATGCTTTGGGAATTTGTTAGGAAGTAAGATCACATCTATTTATTTAAGTGAGAGTGGGTACATTCTAAGACCTTTGGAAAAATCAAACACTTCGGCCAGGACTTAAAGAACAGACACGATTACCATTCTTAGAAATAGGGAAATGATCTGTGAGGTGCATGGATCTTTACCGTCTGCTTAAGATATGAACTGTTTACATTTTATCCATGTAATCAAAATTATTTATCTTAAGTGAGATCAGTGTAGATATGAGGAAGAAAAAACATCTCTTGACAACTGTTAGGTGGGCCCTGGTCTGGTACTAAAAGTTAAGCTGTACTATCATATCAATAATATTATTGATAATAATATTGCTAATAAATTAATATCAATAATACCAATAATTTCACAGAACACCAACATGAGAAAAGTTTACTTGGTAACAGTAATGAAGCAAGACAAAAACAGGGTCACTCAGTAATAGTGTCAGAGATCTAGACAAAATCAAGAACACTGTTTAGACCACAAAAATGGTCCAACATTCTTTTCCTCTGGCTACTATAAGGGACTGTTGCTTCATTACCAATTAAAGCTTTATCCCTACTCCAATTTGTCCGTGTTCTATATAGGAACCATTAACGTACCAAATCATAAAAACGTGTCACTCCATGACAATACCCAATCCAGAGTGCCACCATGCTTTCTTGAACCCTACTCTAAATAACCTCATAGGATGCAATCCCACAGCAAGCTTGATTCCCGTGGTGTACAACGTCCATTGTTAAAACACACAAAAGTAACACAACTTTGACCAGAGATTGTTCCTGGTGATCTTTGCCTGGAGCACACTGACAGATGAAATGGAGTGAATTCTGGGATTTATTTATTTGGAAATAAAGATGTATTTATTTCCAAATAACTTTGGGGGCTAATGTATGAGGTAAGTAAGAAGTATGGATAACATATACCTGACCATTGGGCATCTGGGTGGCTCAGTCAGTTAAGCGGCTGACTTTGACTCAGGTAATGATCTCATGGTTGGTGAGTTCAAGCCCCATATTGGCCTCGCAAAGCCCACTTCAGATCCTCTGTCTCCTCTCTCTCTGCCCACCCCCACTCTCTCTCTCTAAAAAATAAACATTTCATATATATATATATATATATATATATATATATATATATATACCTTATCATGAATGGAGACACTGAAGCTGGACAATTGTTATTGGGGTAAGGATTATTGTATCAAATCTTCTAATTCTGTATATGTTTGAAAATGTCCATAATAAAAATGGTTATTAATAATAATTAGTCCATTTACTGAAGGGAGAAAAATGTTTTAAAAATTGTAAGTAGTCATATTAGTTGGGAGGGTTAAAATATCAGTACACAGCTATTAAAAATATGATCATAGGGGTGCCTGGGTGGCTTAATTGGTTAAGCTTCCAACTCTTGATTTCAGCTCAGGTCATGATCTCAAGCTCATGGGCTTGAGCCCCTTATGGGGCTCTGCACTGAGAGCATCTAACCAGCTTGAGATTCTCTCCATCCCTCTGTCTACCCCTCCCCCACTCACACTCTCTCTGTCTCTTTGAAGTACTATCACAGAGGCCAAAAAATCTGTAGAATGGAAAGATAGCAGACATAGATTTTTTTTTTAAAGAAAGAAATAAAAATATGTTTCACAAATAATGTGATCAGCAAAACCCAAGAAAATCAGTGAATTGGAATAATAAAATTTCACCAGAAATAGCACCTTTATATACTAGAAATGTGAAAAACACAATAGGAAAAGATTTATGAACAATATTGTGAGGTGTATTATATATGTGTGTATTAGACTAATACATACATTAAAAATATTCAAATAAAAAATCACTAAGGAAATACAATTTTTGCCTTAGAAATAATAATAATCTCCGATATTGTTTCTTTTCTCTTAGATCATTTTTTCTAATAGTTCCATTATTTACTAAAAATTATTAAAATTATTTATTTTTTTATATTATTTTCCAAGTAGCTTAGAGTCCAATGAGAGAGACAGACATGGAAAATCTATATTATGATGTAGCATGAAAAATACAATAGTGACATAAAGAAGAAATAGAGTATCCTGCAAAATGATCATTCAACATTCTTCCCCCTTTGGGGAGAATCAGGTAAAGAGAAAATTGTGAATTGCCTGAAAATTTTACCGAGATGTTAACTGTGACGTTGTACTAGGAAGGTGAGAAGGTATTAGCCATTACAGAGAGGAAAAGCTGTGGGAAAGTATTTCAGTGACGCAGGATATGCAGAGACAAGATGTGCAGCCACAGTCAAAGAAGGAGAGGCATTTTATAGTGGACAGTGAGAGAGAAAAAGCAGGGGAAATTAGAAAAGACAGCCAGGGCCATGAACACAGAACATTGTAGATCATAATAAACAGTTTTGCCTAAACCTCATAATAGAAACGATAGAAATGTCTTCTATACAAGATTGATATATCAGATGCATTTCAAAAGCTCCCTCAAAAAAAAAAAAAAAACATAATGGCTTAACATTATGGAATTACATGCAATGAATTTGAAAGAGACTGATATGTAGAAACATTAAAGCTTGTGGAATTTGAAATAAATAAAAAAGAAAACTACATGTTGCAGCTGATGTGTACACCTTGAAAAATGAGAGAATTTAGGAGTGTGATTGATAGTTTACTATTCCCTGGGACTGATGCAAAATCCATTGTTTGAGTGAGATTCTTGTTTGGGGGAGAATAAGAATTTCTTTTTGATCACTATGTATGTGGATCTCTTTAGTACCTTGCCAGGCACATAATAAGCACCAACAAATTCTCGTCACTGTTATTATTATGATCATTATCATGCTACTCATAGCCATTGCAACATCACCAACTTGGCAGTTTGCAAAGCAATTTAATAGCCATTATGAGTTAACGCCCCAAAGTAGCCCTGTGCGATGTTAGTATTTTCATTTCTTAATTTAGGCTCAGAATTTATTTCCTTCCCAAGAGCACACAGGTAGGTAGTAGGAAGGTGTGTGTGCAAACCTAGATCTGGCTTCACATCTCCTTTTCTTCCCCCTACACTACTTCGTCTCCCGGAGGAGGGTGGTTTAAGGTAGAGGAAATGGCCATCCCTGAGGAATCAGATGATTAATTTCACACACTCACACTAAACTGTAGATTCATTCATCCTGAGCTGAAACTTTAAGTTTGCTGAGGTGGGTTTCAATTAAAACATCCCCATGAAAAAGCTGAAAACCTAGTCATTTTAATAAGGCCCCTTGAAACTGATTAGCAAGTAGTCTACTTGAAGCAATGCCCGTAGGGAATTGATTGCAACGAAGAGTTTTATAATAAGACACAGAGAGACAGTTTCATCATCAACGCTGAAGCAAACTCGGACTTGGTTTTTTTTCTTAATGACCACCAATTATTGAATTAAAATCACCAGATGAACAATGGTGGTGACAGAAGCTGACATTTTTCTTGACTTCTCAGATATGCAGAACCTTTGTAGCCTGAGTAAAAATGGAAATGCTAACTAATGGCTTTCATATTCTGTAGTAGGGAGGGCAGTAGGCCCTCTGGAACTTCTCGATCCTGTCAAGATACTGCATGGCCACCAGGAACACATAACTTGGAAACATAATCAGTAATGGAAATCGTTCAAGTTCCATGTCAAACTATTACTTTTTTCACAATTCCCATTTTGACATGTGCTGTGACCAGACGGTCCTGCTAGAATGCACTGAAGGAAAATAATGGCTATTAAATCCTTCAGTGAACAAAGAAAGCCAAAAGAGTCTGCGAGGCAAAAGCCTACTCAAAAGAAGAGAAGATAGAAACATGAAATAGAAAACATGCATACTAGCGGTGAAGTGTGGGATATGAGACACGTGCACACTTGGGATGCAAGTGACCGTCTCTGAGCTGCAATAATTAGGTGAAGCCTTGGTTTCTGCAAACCTTCTGAATGTGCATTATAGACTGAGCTATGAGAAGATACTCAGGGTTATGTCTGATCATTTTCTAGAAACAGAACAGGACCCAAAAACCTCATCACAATGCAAACATTATATTGAAAGGTATCAAACAGTCACTCCATGAAAAACAAATAAACGTGCTTGGAGGAATAAATCAAATTTGAGCTTTAAAAGTATCAGGCAAGGGGCACCTGACCTGCGTGGTTCAGTTGGTTAAGTATCTGACTCTTGAATTTGGCTCAGGTCATGATCCCAGGGTCATGGGATTGAGCCCGAGAGCACTGAGGGTGGAGGCTGCTTAAGACCCTCTCTCTCGGGGCGCCTGGGTGGCGCAGTCGGTTAAGCGTCCGACTTCAGCCAGGTCGCGATCTCGCGGTCTGTGAGTTCGAGCCCCACGTCGGGCTCTGGGCTGATGGCTCAGAGCCTGGAGCCTGTTTCCGATTCTGTGTCTCCCTCTCTCTCTGCCCCTCCCCCGTTCATGCTCTGTCTCTCTCTGTCCCAAAAATAAATAAAAGTTGAAAAAAAAATTAAAAAAAAAAAAAAAAGACCCTCTCTCTCTCTCTCTCTCTCTCTTTGCTCCTCTCTCCCCTCTTGCACACACGCATGCTCTCTCTCTCTAAAAAATAAAAAAATAATAATAATAAAAAATACAAGTATCAGGGGAATAACAGCATAAGTGTGTGTATTTAAATAAAAACTGAAAAAAAAATGAAAGACATGTGGAAGATTATTTATTAAGTGCCAAACTGGGTAAAGAAAAAAAAAAAGCTTTATGTAAATTGTTAGTGATTAAAAATACAAGGAAAAAAAGAACAAAACAGAAGTCTTGTTTTAGCTGTTTTTTCTTTTTCTGTAGTTCCTGACAAAAATGGGGACCTAATAAAGTATTATTGAACAATATAAATAAATCTCTTGGAAAATTTTTGGCAACTTGACTCCAGAAGTGGCAAGCTTATAATTTTAAAATGGTGTTTCCTCTTTTATTATATTTATTTAATCATTAGATTAAATAATGGATCTTATTGGTAAGTAATTGGATTTTACTCTGGTAAGATATAAATTTCTAATATTTAAATATTATTAAATATTTAAAATATAAATGACTAATTTACATTTTACCAATGATTAAATAAATAAATAAATAAATAAATATAGAGTAAAACCTCGATTTGTGAGCACAATTTGTTCCAGAAATGAGCTTATAATCCAAAGCACTTGTATATCAAAGAGAATTTCGAGAACCATTGGCTCAGTTGTGATCATGTGACATTCGGCATCACGTACTACTTGTATCACATGACATCGCTTTTTATCAAATTAAAATTTATTAGAAACGTTTGCTTGTCCTGCAGAATACTTGCAGGTGCAATTCAAGGTTTTAATCCATATTTATTTAATCATAAAAGAGAAAACACCATTTTTAAGGAGTGAATCAGGCAAAGTGATATATACATATATATATATATATATATATATATATATATATATATGTAATTATTAATGTTAGTGCAGAAACAATACAGCAGTGTTGGGAATCAAATTTGTTGAGTCTCTACTTAGTATCAGGAACTACAGATAAAGAGACCCGAATCTGCCCACACAATAAATAACAAAGAGATGACAAACTAACCAAGTAAAAATATTGTACATGATATTGAGAAAAATAAAGTAAATTGAGGAAAGGCAGCAGTAGTCGTGTCAATGTTTATAAAGCACATATGCTAATCCAAACACGATTCTAGGTCTTTTCACACTTTTATTCATTTAATTCTCAAGCAGCAGTTGAGGCAACTACTATTATCATTACATTTATTTATTTGTTTGGGGAGAGAGAGAATCCCAAGCAGGCTCCACACTGTCAGTTCAGACCCCTACACGGGGCTCGAACTCAGGAACAAGACCATGATGCGAGCCAAAATTAAGAGTCAGATGCTTAACTGACTGAATTACCCAGGCATCCCACTATTTTTGTTTCGAAGATGATGAAAACAAGACCCAGGATGTTACATGACCAGGTACTATAATGGCAGATTGAAGAGTTTAAGACCCAGATAATCTGGTTCCAGTGTTCTCACACTTTACCACTGTGAAGGAGTGGAGGAGCAAGGCATCTAAAAGCACTGTAATACTGGGATAAAAACAAATTCCTAAGGCTGGTGTGACCTGGGGTATTCCAAGCCAGTGTGGACAGAAAGACGGGAAAGGGGTATAGGGATTAACATAGCTGAGGTTCAGAAAGCCAACAACGGCCAGATCATTGCTAGTCTTGCACACCCGTGTAAGAATTTTGGGTTTTACTCCAGGTGAAATGGGCAACCATTGCGGGATTATGTGCCAGGGAGTGAAAGCGCGTGGGATACCATTTAGAATAATTACTGTGTTGAAACACAACTGTAGAGGGAAAGGGAGATGGATGAGATGATGGAAGGGCAGAGTAACACAGTGGTTGGTAAAAAGATGCTGGATACAGTGAATGTAACAGCAACCAGAATTCCTATCAGATTGGAGTAGGATAGGAGCAAGAGGAGTCAAGGATCACTCCAAGGATTTTTGCCTGGAGCAGCTAGAGAGAGAGAGAGAGAGAGAGAGAGAGAGAGTTGAAATAAGAAGAGCTATAGAGGAGAAGTCTTGTGGTGGAACTCAGTTTTGGACGATAAACCCAAGATGCTTGTACACATCCAAGTAAAGATGTCAAGTAGGCTGCTGAATGTTTGAATCTAGAAATCAGAGGAGTGTACTGGGGTGAAGACTCACACTGGGAGTCACTGACATACGGACACTCTTAGATGGAATAAGGCTGAGTGAAATTGGCAAGTAAAGGAAAATGTATAGATATAAACAGACAAAATGGCAAAGAACTGAACTTGTGACTTGCCAACACAGAGAAGTGAAGGTGACAAGGAGGAACCAACCAGCCAGAGAAAGAACATCCAGGAGGAATATCAGTGGATATGGGAAACCAAGTGAAAAAAGCTAATCCAGGAATCATCAATTTGGCAAATTTGTCGATAAAAGTTGTTAACTACATAATATACTCTTGTTAAGGGGATTTTGGAAAGAATAACGGGGTGAAAGTCTACTGGAATGATTTGGAGAGAAGTAGGAGGATATAAATTGCAGGCAATGTGTAAACACAAACAGCTTTCTAAGGAACACTGCCAGGAAAAAGAAAAAAAAAAAAAAACAGCAATAAGCAAAAAGTTTTAAACTAGACATATCCTGTTATTCAGCATTTCTATTTTTTATCATTCTACCCTAAAATACTGGATCCTTCTAAACAAATTTTGAATAAAAGAATTATTATTTTACTAATTAAAAATCATAAACCGTATAAATAGGAAGTGTTTTATATATATATATATATATATATATATATATATATATATATAGCAGAAAACCTGCTTTGGGAAGAAATTTGAATAGTATGTAAAATCCTGATGCACTGCTGGTAAAAAATGGTAATTATATGTAGTAAATTGTCATGCACTCTATGAGTCCAATTTAGTAAAATACATAAAAATATAAAGAAAAAAGTAAAGCAAAAGTCTCCCTAAACTTGAAGAACAGTTACCTCTGGTAGATGATATATATTTATATGTGACATTTTCTTTTATTAAAAAACATTTTTAATGCTTATTTATTTTTGAGAGAGAGAAAGAGAGAGAGAGAGAGAGAGCATGAGTGGGGGAGAAGCAGAGAGAGAGGGAGACAGAATCCGAAGCAGGCTCCAGGTTCTGAGCTGTCAGTGCAGAACCCCATGCGGAGCTTGAACCCACGAACCATGAGATCATGACCTGAGCCAAAGTCAGCCCCTTAACCAACTGAGTCACCCAGACACCCCGACATGTGTTTATTTTTGTATTTGTATGTATATCTTCCTACATGTAAAATTTCACAATCAGCATATATATGCATGTACTTTATATTATGCAAAAGATTTTCTTTTTTCTTTTTTTTTCAAAGAAAGTATATATGAAATATTTTTGATAGGTTTCTAAAACTCTAAGGTCTTTACTATAATCAGAAGCTGGTTGCTTTTATTTCATTGTTTTAGTAAATAAAATGATATTTTCAAATTGTAAATTAATAAGAAAGACATGGATTATTCAATTAAATAACATCAGGGCAATTAGCTATTTGGACAAACTATTAGCTCAGGTTCTTGCCTCAGGTCATCAACTAATTAATGCTACATGACCTTAAAAAATTAAATGTCAACTCCCCAAAATAAAAATAAAGAGGGTTTGTTATTATTTCAATGCCTATGCTCAGCAAAGAAAAAATAAACAGAATTGTTTGCTTAAACACTTAAAACATCTGGGTGTAAAACACATTCAGTTAGATAAGACAAATGATTAAATCAGAATCCCTCTAAGGTCACAGGGACAGGAAGGGACAATTATAAATAAATGATGAAAACATTTCAGAAATGGTGGTGAGCTTTCAACTGCTTGCCATTTGGTTTTGATTTTCTTTGTTTTGTTTATACAAATTAGATTGGACATAGGTAACCAAAGACTAGTGATTTCATGGTGAGATCATTCTAGTTTGAATATGAACTAATGCTAACTTTGTTTTTATGGACTAAATCTTTTTCTAATTAGAACTTTCTAATCATGTTTGTCCCCTGGAGGGTCAGTGACCCTAGGGCAATCATGTCTGGGGAAAACTGGGAATTAACTCTCTAGGGAATAAAGACTGTTGTCTAAAGGCCTATATCACACATTCACATACCCTTCCTATCTGAGCATCATTGAAAGGAGGCTTCTGCGAAAACCTTCAGGGGAAGATTTTTTTCTACAACTAGGTAGGTTAAATCGGTACGGTTGGTCATTTGCACAGACTTCCTTCCCCAAGTCATCCAGTTTTCCCCACTAAAAAGAAAGTGGATGACCCTATCTAATTCTGCTCCAACTGGATGAAGCTGGCATTTATACACAAGAATGAGTGAAATAACCCTCCTAACACTCCCAAAATAAATTTATTTATTTATTTATCCCCCTCAATAGCTCCCTGAGACTCAGGCTTCCTTTAAAAGAAAACATGTTTTATCTGCTGATAAAATTTCAGAAGCCAGTGCCTGTAGAAGACAAGCATTTGTGGATGAGAGTTGCCTTTCTCTCAGGAGAAAAAAAAAATGTGTATCAAAAAGACATTCATAAGTGAAGGTAATACATAAAAATGGGAGTGGACCTTTTCAAAATTTGAAATTGATGGAAGTGTGGGTTTTGAAGGTCCCCCCCCCTTTTTTTTTTAATGGATGTACAAGGAAAGAAAATCAGCCTGATTCCAGTATGTGTGTGCAAAGAAAAGTAACCCAATACCAAAACTTACACCTCTCAAACATCAAAGGCATCCCATGTCTCGAAGTGGGGAATGCTGACCATATCTGTCCACATCTGTACTTTCTCTTTTCCTTTTTTTAAAATTTGTTTCTTTGTTTGTTTGTTTATGGAGGGAGGGGATGCGCAAGGAGAAAGGGAGAGAGAGAATCCCAAGCAGGCCCCGCAATGCGGGCTCAATCTCATGAGCCATGAGATCATGTCCTGAGCCAAAATCAAGAGTTGGACGCTTAATCGACTGAGCCACCCAGGTGCCCTTTCCACTTTTCCTTTTGTTCCACATCTAGAACAGGGAACTCTAGCACACAGCTATGGTAAGACGCCAGCTCAGAAAGGCAAGCCAATTCAAAAATTCTGTCCAAAAACACCTCTCACAAGGTGAGTTTTTCTTCTACGGAGGAGAAAGTAAATGGATGAGACAGAAAACTGTTTTCATGTCAGATATTATGTATGCAGGTATGTATGTGTTGTGTGTGTTTGTAGGCATACATATATATGTGTTTATCTACACATGTACACATTACATATATGTCTGTATGAATGCATATATGTATTTGTGTGTATATATATGTGTGTATGCATACATATACATTTAATTTGGAGAATGTATTAGGTATCATTTACAGTATTAAGCTGAATTAATAAATGAAGAAGATAAAATTTGAAAGGCTATTTTTCTGGCCACTCATACAAAACTGTTACAAAAAAGCTTCTCTTGGGTTAGTGTGTTTGGGGAGGAAAGGAGATTATTCTATTTCCCACACTTTTGTGTGTTTTAGCTTCAGAATGTACAGTTCATTGAGGTTAAATATGAGGAGAAATAAACACATCCCATTTCAAATCTCCTTTCTAGCTATCATAATTTTATGAGAACAAAAATTGAAGCCCCATTAGAATTAAAGAATTAATCTTATTTCTTTGTATGTGACTCATCTATGGTTATCATAACCTATGTGGTGTGGTTATTGGGAGTTATATGCCTCTTTCCACCTCTGAGACTGTGAATGCCAACTTTAATTTTGGGAGGAAAATGAAAGATGAAAAATTCTCACCGTATTAAATACATACCCACATACATACATACATACATACATACATATAATTTTTTCTTTGTTATTTTTACTACATAGCCATCAATTGATTTTTTTTATTGGCCCTCATTCTTTGGTCTCATAAAATTATGATAGCTAGAAAGGAGAGTTTGAAATGGGATGTGTTTACTTGTTCTCATATTCCACCTCAATGAACTATAATTTCTGAAGCTAAAACATAAGAGTTGGCATCTGGTGACAATTCCTTGACCTAATAACTTGTCTCTGACTCTATTTTGTCTTTTTTCAGCAGCCAAGAGACTGGAATAAATGGTTGAAAGGAATAACACCAGGGTGACAGAGTTCATTCTTTTGGGCTTTTCTGTCCATAGAGAGATTGAAATCACTCTCTTTTTTCTCATTTCAGTAGTGTATACTCTAACTTTGGTAGGGAACCTTGGGATGATTTCATTAATACGATTGGATTCTCGACTTCACACACCCATGTACTTTTTTCTCAGCAATCTGGCCTTTGTAGACCTCTGTTACTCTTCATCAATAGCCCCCAAGTTCCTGCAGACCCTCCTGACCAAGCACAGGTCTATACCTTTCTATGCATGTGCAACACAGTTGGGCTTTTTCCTGAACTTCTTGATTTCAGAGATGCTCCTTCTTGCAGTGATGGCTTATGACCGCTATGTGGCCATCTGCAATCCTCTTCTCTACATGGTGAGCATGTCCCCAAAAGTGTGTATGCAACTAGTAACAGGCCCCTACTTATACAGCTTTTCTGTTGCTTTGCTCCACACAACCGTTACTTTCCAACTGATTTATTGTGGCCCAAATATCATCAATCACTTTTATTGTGATGATGTCCCTTTGATGGCCCTCGCCTGCTCAGACACCAGTCTCAAAGAAATCTTGATTTTCATCTTTGCGGGTTTCAACATGATCAGCTCTTTGACCACTGTTCTTATTTCTTACTTATACATCGTGGCTGCCATCTTGAAAATCCAATCTACAGAAGGAAGGTTCAGAGCTTTCTCAACCTGTGCATCTCATCTGACTGCTGTGACTATATTCTATGGGACTCTGATCTTCATGTATCTGCAGCCAAAATCAAACCATTCCCTTGACACAGACAAAATGGCCTCTGTGTTCTACACAATTGTAATTCCTATGCTGAACCCAATGATCTATAGCTTGAGGAACAAAGAGGTGAAAAATGCCTTGAGGAAGTTAATTGACAAATGTTATATCCTGCTTCTAACAAACTTTAAAAAATGACTTGGGGCAGTGTCTGACTTGGGGTACTGCCACATGTAGATATATTGTTTTTATAATCTTTTCAGTCTCTTGATGGAGTAAGTTCATTTTTATCATCCTTTATGGGAGTAAAATTATTTTGTACATGAATTCCATTTTTAATACCGTCTTTACTAAGATGAAATATTTAAAGGAGTAGAATTTAGACTTCTAGTAAATTCCAACTGTTTAGGTGTAGGACACTGAGAGCCCTTCCTGTTCCACTGATAGTAAGAATCAACAGTTTCTTTCAAAAGTGTTTCTGCTTTGTATACTGGTGGAGGACTGAGAAAGGGGCAAGGAAGGGGGTGAAGTAAATCTTTTGTCCATCCCCATGTCATTTTGTGCAAAAGCCTGTCCCCAACTGTATCTGGTCTGCTAACCATCACTCCTCACTCTACCTCTGACTACCACTAGTTCACTACTGGCCATTCCCTGGTATGACACAATTATCATGCCCTTTGAAAAGATGCCATTTTTTGCTATGTAAATCTGTGGATCAAGAGTACCTTTTAGAAAGCTACACTCCCCTTGGTAACCCTATCAAAGCAAAAATGTAGACCTATCCCGAAATTCCCTAAGCAAAGCTGTACTTTCCAAAGTTTCTCTGAAGTTGTGGGGATATGGGGACTTTACAAAGTGCTGGGGGACAGGCAGGGGTAGCTTAAAACAACATGATAATTATGGTTGTTGTCACATTTCAAGAATATAGCTCTATGTTGGGTTGATTATGTATAAAGCAAAATAATCCAAAACCACTTAAACTGTCAACTGTAATGTCATAGATTTGTGGTTTTTTTTTTTTTCACTCAAAAATTCAAATGTATAATGTCTACTGTCTGCTTCATATTGCGAGCTAAAACAAACACATTCCCTGCCTGATAGGGCTGAACAGTCTGGTACAGGAGACAAACGTCAATCAAATAACTACAAAAACAAATGTTTAATTCTGATATGAGTTCGGCTCAGAGGGAGTCAAAGGATCAGAAAAAAAAAAGGTGATTAAGTCCATTAATGCGCAACCAAGGCAAAATTCCAGCAGCATGAGCAAGTAGCCATAAGTGCCTTGAGAGGTCTGTTGAGTGTGGGAGCATTGTATTCATGTTCTCCTTGGAAAATAAGGGCACATGTAGGATAAGAAGGTCCCAGTAGGGAAAACAAGTATTCTAAGCCTGTTAAAAAGAAATAAAGGACAAATGATCAGTCCTGATTGTTTTTGGCGAAGCCCACCAGACTCCAGTACAAAAATCCCTTCCACTTTGCTAGTCTGCCAGTATGTTATGACATGTTTGGGTCTGGCTCAGACATATAGTTTAGGCTTTCATTCTGGCATGCTCGATACCCAGGATTTGGTGGGATGAATTTATCTTCTACAATGTATCGCTCTCGTCCGATACAACCTCCATAACTACTCTGAATGGTGGTGGCGGCGGTGGTGGGGGGAGAGTGGAGTGAAGGAATGAGTGAGTAAACAAAAGAAGCGCAGTATAGACTGCTTTCCTACCTACAAAAGCCCTGTCCCCTCTGAAAATCTCCTTCACAGGGGCGGAATGTGACAACGTCATTGCACTAGTAGACCTACCCCATAAGCACAGTACCTGGGAGTGATCACATGACTGAGGATAAGCCAATCAGATGTCTTTCAAGGGACTTTGACATAATTCTGTAATTCCAGTGAGAGTCAACTGATCACTTAATCTTAGGTTAAGTGAATTCTGGAGCTGGGGTTGCCAGTGTGACTTCCCCATGCACTGAGAAACAGAAAACTGGTCTGTAGAGAAAGAAAAATAAGAAATCCAAACAAGAGAAATCTTTGTTCTTATCTTTCAAGGCCCAAGTACTTGTTTTTTGTGAAACCTGGTTACATTCTCTGCTCTTGAGTTTCATAAAATACCATGGTGATTTTACTTAAAAACAAAACACACTTCCTTGTTATTTATTTTTATTAAGATACTTTGGGTGGTTTCTGTGTCTTTAAACTGAAACAATTTTTTTTTATAAGTGTTAATTCCTAACCTTGGGAGTTTCCTTGGTGAAATCTGAAACTGGCCCCATTACACAAGGGCAAAAAGAGACCAAAGAAAGAGGCAGAGCACCTCAGATTGGTAAGTGTCAGTTTTATACAAGGAAACTTACATGTGAGGCTTGTCTTGGGTGGCCATAAGACAAGTAAATGTCCACTGTCACCTGCCAGAATCTTAAAAGTTTATGTGGAGGCCTTAATGGGTTTCAGTCATGTATGTGTTGAGACGGTCTTCAACAACAACTTGCTCTTTCCAGTCTGTATCCTTGAAAATGATTCCTACTGTGGGAGAACCTTCCAAGGACAGGAGAAGGAGTGAGGAGCCTTCCGATTGCCCAGGTCCAGCTCAATGATCAACTGGCAGTCGTGTCCTCTCAATGACCTCCCCCATTTATTCTAAATAAATCAGTCTGCTGAAATATAAGACTGTGCCCTTCTGACCTATGTACTGTAGCATGTGTTAGAATGGATCTAATGGCCCAGGCAATATATTTTGTTCATTCAATAATGAAGTTAGGAACAATTAACGGTGAATAAAGTGAACAAACAACAAACAAAATGAAGTTCGTTATCAAATGAACAAAATAAAGCCAAGGTAACATATGAGTGCTTACCTTCCATGAGCTGATTCCCCTTTTTATTCTCTGTCATCCCTGTTTTCATCTCAAGAGCCTTGCGATTCAAACCAAGGCATGACCCGAAATCAAAATCTGTCAGCCTTCAAGCTAGAGAATCTTAGTAAAACAATAGTTACTTCCTGGAATATTATGGGTTTCAAACCTGTTTTACCATTTGTAACTGACATTGGATAATATCTCTGACTTCTATCAAACAGGCTTCTCAGAACCTTAAGATGAAAAGTTGCTTTAACATTTTTAAGTTCTGACTTCATGGTGCTTATGAAACTCAGAAACTCAGAGCTGGTTTTGTCCTAAGGCAGATGTCCTAAGCCATTGTTCATTGAACAATGTGGGAAGCATACTGGATACCTGAGTTCTTTCCAGTGCTGTTCGAATATTATATGACTAAAATTAAAGAATGGTATAACTACAGATTTACTGGATTTTGTCTTATTTGAACAACTTAAAAAAAAAGAAATCGGTGATAACAAGATTAACTTAAGTTATCCCAAGTTATCTTAGTACAGATTTCATAGTTAAGTTTAGACTTGAGATTTATGTGAAAATATCAATACTGTCATATTAAGGTACATGTTTTTAAAATTATTTTTATATTTGCCTCATACAACCCAACACCATTATTAAAATGGCCATAATGTGTTCTAAGTGACTGTAATGATACAGATTCTGGAGAGAAAGCAATAAATTAGAATTATGACTTTCAAACTCTTAAACTTTTGGAGGGAGGATGCGACAGCCGAGAAATTAATCTTGGGAATTATGACTCTCAATTGTCAAGGGCAAGAACTCAACGGAGGGAGATATCTTTGTTGTTGGTTTCGTTTTGGTTGTTATAATATTAAATAGCTAAAATCTTGTACAGTGAACTGGAGAGTGGGAGAGAACTCGTAACAACGAAAGAGTTGTTGTTGTTTTTTTTTTTTTTTTTTTTTTTTCCACAAGCAGTAAGAGCTCAACCTGAGACTGGCAATGTGAGGAGAATTTAAAGGTGAGTGAATCATTGCAAAGAAGCTGCCCCATCCTCTGGGTAGCATACCAGATTCGGGTGAGGTTGCTACAAAAACACACAGCTACTGAGTTCAGTGAGTTTGAAGCGCTCCCAGAGCAGAAAGGATGATAGCTTACCTTCCCAGGGTAGAGCCTGGGAGACTAAAAAAAGCCTCATAGAAAAACCAGAGTTCCAACACGGCAGCAACAAAACATAGAGTTTTTTCAGTCCGCCTTAACAAAGTACCACAACCTAAGTGGCTTAAAACAATAAAAATTTATTTCTTACCGTTCTGGAGTCTAAAGTCTGAAATCAAGGAATCGGCAGGGCCTTGCTCCCAGGAAGTTCTGAGGGAGGATCTGTTCTTGCCTCTTGCTTCTTCTAGTAGCCCCAGTGTTTCTTGACTTGTGGCCGCATCACTCCAATCTCTGCCTCTCTTCATATGGCCATCTTCTGTCTATGCCTGTGTCCGTATTTCCTTCTTATAAGGATACCAGTCATACCGGATTAAGGGTCCACCCTACTCCAAGGTGACCGTATCTTAACTAATTATATATGCAGTGACCCTATCTGCAAATGTTATTCTGAGGTACCTAGGATTAGGACAGCAACATATATTTTGGGGGAACACAATTCAATCCACAGTAAGTAACAGTATGTGTTGGCTAAAATGACTGATGGAAGATCACTCAGTCTATACCTACAAACACAGGGCAGGTGAAACAGCTGAGAATTCCTGGGCCCAAGAAAGAAACTTGTATATGAAAATGTCAGGGGAGAAAAGTGGCCTAGAAGCTGGAACAAAATGGATTTATAACCAACTAAAGTGACCTTTGGAGGCTGTGACAAGTCCAAGGACTCATCAAGCAGTGAGGGAAAGAGGATACAACCTAATATCTAAGACAGCAGGGTTAAGTTTTTGCTTTTTTCTGGTTAGGATAGAGGACCAGATGCACCTCACCCAATACCAGAATATGAAAGAATCTTAGGAGACTCAATTATCTTCAAAGGAAAAATTTCCCTAGGAAGTAGTAATAGGCAGAGATGAGACACTAAAGATCATGTTTCTGGAAAGTATTATTGGAACACTTGGAGAGAGGCTTAGGATACTGACTAAGTCGTATAACTAGTAAACCCTCAAAATAACAAGAGGATTTTAGTCTTTTCTCTGGCAATTGTGTGAATCAGGGGTTTGAGTAAGGCAATTATTCCCTGAATATAGGGCTTCTATGTCTGGCTGTGGAGCAACCATTTCAGTGGCAATGTTTTTGAGTGAGAAGGGGGAGGAAAAAATTCAGGTCTGGTGGCTTTGACCTTGAAAAGATGACCCTTAGGTTTTGCACATAGATTTCTACTGATGGCTCATTGGTAAAATTGATAACACGGTTGCATACCTGGCTAATAAAGAAAGATGGAAACTGTGGTCAAGAGTTTTCTAGATGCCAAGAGTTTTATTCCTACAACACAGAATAAAACAGTAGGGATATGTCTGTCATAAAGATCACAGAAAATATGGTCTTAGAATATTGTCAACATCTGTGAAAGTTGTTCCTTGAGCAGCCCTCATTTTTATACTTGACACAAATTCCTTTTAGAAGCAAAACCGGGTGGTCTAAAATATACAGCCAAAAACAAAGAAACAAAAACCCTTTATTGACATGGTTTCTGGTGCCAACCGATGGAACTCTTTCCTCCTGTTCAGAATCTAATGTTACCAAAGAGAACTCCACGACCCCTGCCATCTCCCTTTCCTCCAATCCATTCTGAAGGACAGTGGCCCATGGTTGATTAGTAAGTTAGCCCAAGTAATAATACTCTCTTCTGTGCTTGAATTAGTCCATGTTGGTGGTGGTATTACCACAGCTATATGTTATTGCTCATTCTGCGAGTCCACCTGTGCACGTTCAATTGTGCACACCTTTTAATTGGATTAGCATTTACACAAGAATAATCTCACTCACCAGGAATCGTTTATATTTCCCATTTTCCTCTACGCTGGTAAATCAGCAAAGTTGTCAAAGGTAGACAGATCTATTCTACCTGCAGCCAGAATGGAATATAGACTAAGTAGGCTATAGGTGCATCAATCAAGATAAATTGAATAGTGAGCTTTTGAGGATGTTTAACCAGGTCCAATGGGGTACCATTTTAAATGCTATTGATCAAGTTTGAATGCATGCTTCATGCAATAGCATTTGGTTAAACAGTGCTTTGGTATGACTGATCCATCTAGGCACTGAAACCTTGACTTAAGCTGCTAAATACAGAGCCAAAGAATGTAATATTAGTGGCAAGAAACTAGGATCCAGCAATAATTCCAAATCATAGCAACCAAAGATTTAATAGGACAAAGTCTAGAGGCCAAATGTCAGATTGTATATGTCAGAATATTCACAGTCTCTTTTTTCCATTATGATTAGGGACACAAAACTCCTTTGTTATAAGTATTCCCCCTTTTCACATCAGGATATTTATATCAGATCCCAAACTAAGGAGTAGAGTTAGAGTAATTGAAACAGCTTATGGAAGCAGGAACATTGTTAGCTATCAAACAACCCATACCTGAGGACAGACCTTATGATCGTACCAAGACATGGGTTGAAGATCGTGAATGCAATTCCATTTGCAAAAGTCCATGTATGGGGCGCCTGGGTGGCTCAGTCAGTTAAGCGGCCGACTTCGGCTCAGGTCATGATCTCACGGTCCGTGAGTTCGAGCCCCACGTTGGGCTCTGTGCTGACAGCTCAGAGCCTGGAGCTTGTTTCAGATTCTGTGTCTCCCTCTCTCTGACCCTCCCCTGTTCATGCTCTGTCTCTCTCTGTCTCAAAAAAAAAAAAAAAAAAAAAAAAGGTCCATGTATCCATAAACATTATAGAACACTTTTTTTTTTTTTTTTTTGGTAAATCAGAGACCACTAACATCCTGAAGTTCATGAAAAAGACATGAATTCTTACTCTTTTTCTTATGAAATTATAAATTTCATATGAAACGTAGGTGGAGAAGCATGTGTATAGAGAATAAAACCCTAGGAAATCATGTTTGACTCTAATAAGGGCACATACAAATTAACTTATAATTAATTAACTTATCAACTTATTTACGAGTTCCTCCAATGACTACACTTATCCCAATTTTATATACACTGTGAATTACACCAATATGTCAGTTTGTCAGATGGTTGTACACACAAAATAAAGCAGGTTTAGCAGTTAGAGTCCATTCATGGAGTAAAACATCACCGTGTTAGATTGGACCTTTTCTTGTATATAAGAGTCACCTTTAGAAAATCCTTGTTGCATTGGGACTTTTATGCCTGGACATTTATAACAGGTAGCAACATACCACAACAAATATTTTTTGGCAGTTTCGCTGCCCCACATTTGCCTTGGCAATTGCTTTGTTGACTGCCTCTCTCACATCCTTGTTCCTCAGACTGTAGATCATGGGATTCAGCATGGGGATCACTGTGGTATAGAACACGGCCACCATTTTCCCCTGCTCCACGGACTCTTCAGTGGGACGCCTGAGGTACATGAATATGAGAGTCCCATAAAACAGGGTCACAGCTGTCAAGTGGGACCCACAGGTGGAGAACGCCTTCTTCCTGCCCTCAGCAGAGCGCATCCGTAGCACGGTGACTACAATGAGGGTGTAGGATGTGAGGACCACAGAGAGAGAATATGTGAAGTTAATTCCAGCAATAACAATCATCGTGTATTCTTTGATGTGGACCCCCCCACAGGCAATCTTGATGAGAGGAGGGTCTGCACAATAGAAGTGGTTGATTTCAAAGTTTCCACAGAAGTACAATCCATATGTCCAGAGGGTACATATTAGGCTAACAGAGAATCCATAGACGTAAGGCACAGAGATAAGTCGAACACAGACAATCCTGGACATTCTACTGCCATAAAGCAAAGGCTTGCAGATGGCCATGTAGCGATCAAAGGCCATCACTGCCAAGATATAGACCTCCACGTGGACAAGGGCAATGAAAAAGTAGCACTGCACCAAACACCCCACATAGGAAATAGTTTTTGTCTCTGATAATAAATTTTCCAGCATTTTGGGGGTGACATTGGAAGAGAACCACACATCGACAAAAGACAAATGGCTCAAGAAAAAGTACATAGGGCTCTGAAGCTGAGGACTGATGCTGATCAGAATGATCATACCAACGTTCCCTAAAAGAGTGATCATGTAAACTACTAGGAATATCACAAAAAAGAGAACTTGAAATTCCTGACGACTGGCCAAGCCCAGAAGAACAAATTCTGTCACATCCGTGAAATTTGGCATTGCCTTAACACAGAGCCAGTCTGTAGTGCCTATGGAGAGGAAAAAAAAAATGAATGGATCTGTTTTTTTCTTGAAACTTTTGAGTCATATATATCTGTATTCTAATTCAAATCATTTAAAAATCAATGCAAATATTGTGCCATGTGCAGGATAAGAATATGAAGGCATCATCAGTTCCTGTAGTAGATCTTATAGGTAATGGCCATCAATATTTGTTAGTTCTTTATCAGTAAAATAGACAACTACCTACATTGGTATCATATATTATTAAAAATGGACATTTATATTTTGCTAGAGCAGTATAATAATGTTAAAATCACAAGGCACACATATGATTCAAGTCAGACGGAAGGTTGTCAGGGAATGGCTAAAGCCTATTCAACTTACGAACTTACACATTGGTGTTACAATCTAGTTACTGACATATTTGCCCTACCTTATGTCAGCATATGATTTATGCCTGCAACATATGAAATTCCTGGTTATATTTTATTTTGTTTGGCTAAACACTGTGCTTGTTTGAGTGCGGCACCCCCTATTAAAATTCTGTCAACAGATAAATATCATGAAGTGAAGTTTAGGTGACATGTTATTTCAGATTCCACTGGTTTTCAGAACGAAGCAATTCTACACCTTCTTATTCATTTTTCACAGTTAATGTTATCACAGGGGAAAGTTTCCCCAAATATTTTTCCCATTTACTACACTTGCCCAGCTTACTTCTCTCAACAAGTAAAAACTTGCCATAAGTTCTCAAGGATGTATCTGTAGGCTTAGCACCATCTTGGGAGTTTAAGCTCCCCATAGTAATAATGGTTTGAAGGGCATATTACTGGTTTACCAATGGACCTTTGCTTATAATTTCTTATCCTAATTTATTCGCAAACATCAAAGCCAATTATATGGCTGATATATTTGTCATATCTAGAAGAGTTCTAAATTCTGGAAATCTGAGGGTGAACGAGACGTACAAGATTCTGGCTTGCCTCATACTTTATTCTCATGGAAAAGGAGTAAGCAATACACAAGGATACCAGCAAGAGACTCCAGGGAGTGGACATGCTGTGACAAAAGTGCCACATGCTAGGGAGATAAGAAATAAGAGGAGGCAGGGCACAGACATACAGGGTGAGCAGAGATTTCTCTGAGGAGGTGACTTCTGAGTTGGTGAGGAACAGTGTGGAAATATTAAAGATGAAGGGCATGACGTGCAAAAGCTCAGAAGGAGAAGTATTTGCTTGGCATGTTGAAAAAGGGTGTTGCTAGAGACATCCTTTTATATATTGAAAAAATGTACAAGCTCTGTGATCACATTATGGCCCCTGCTATTAGTAACAGGATAAATTTAAGTGTGTTACTCTCTAAGAACTATTTCTTGCTCTTAAAATGTTTAATACTGGAATTAAAGATGCTATGGATTAGGCACATAACATAATAAGCATCGAAGGGTTTCTAATGATTAATTTTATGTTTTATTTAATTTAATTTCTTTTGACAGAGAGAGCGTCCATGAGAGGGAGGGATGGGCAGAAGGAGAGAGAGAGAGAATTTTAAGCAGACTCCACACTCAGTGCAGAGCCCAATGTGGTGCTCGATCTCATGACGCTGAGATCATGACCTGAGCAAAAATCAAGAGGCAGACACTTAACCAACTGAGCCACCCAAGCACCTTGATAAGCACCAAAGTTTTAATTCTAAGTCTCCCCTTACTATGTATTCCATGATTGTAACCCATCTTTTGTACCTATCGAGTGTGAAAATACTGAGTCAGATGACAGCTGCAGACTGGTTGGGGACTAGAGGTAAGGGCAGGGATTTCCCTATGTAAAAACTCCTGACCCTACTTGATGCACCTATGATTCTCTAATTAACAGAGTCAACTTGTGTTAATGGTCCTACTATCTTTCTTAAAGTATAAAACACAGGGGCACCTGATGGCTCAGTCAGTTAAGTGTCCATCTCTTGATTTGGGCTCAGTTCATGACCTCACAGTTGGTGGGTTCAAGCCCCACATTGGGCTGGACTCTGTGCTGACAGCATGGAGCCTGCTTGGGATTCTCTCTGTCCCTCCCTCTCTCTCTACTTCTCCCCTGCTCTCTCTCTCTCTGTCTCTCTCTGTCTCAAAAATAAATAAAAAGTAAACATTAAAAGTAAATAAAGTATAAAACATGTAAAAAAGCATCAAGGTATCTAAGATGTATAAATTAATACTACTCCAATTTTTAGTCCCTGCCTGTGTGTGCATTTCTTCTCCTCTGTACAAAATCATCAGCTCTGTGGTTGTAATTGCCCAGCTTGGATGTTACATATAAATAATACTCAGGAATGTTCACACTTACCATTTTTTTTTTTTTTACGGTGCCGTGATCTCCAAGTCAGCTTTATAGAATACATTACAGAATTCTAATATTATAAAAACTCTTCAAGACAGATTCTTCTAGAGACAACAGTCTCAGCTTTATAACATCAGTAAGAATAGCGGACTGTTACCGAGTGCTTACCGAACCTTTTGCATGCAAAGGTCCTATGAGACAGGTTCTATCAGCAACATCACTTTGCAATGAGGAAACCAAAGCACCGAGACTGAGTACATCTCCCTGGTCAGACAACCACTAAACTGACCAGATTAGGATGCAAACCAATGAATTTAACTCCAGTGTTGTCCCCTCAATGACCTTATATTGCTGCCTCTTTGATGACCTATTCTATTATCTTATTTCTTTACATTTAAAAGTTAGCTTGATTATCCTTCAAGACATAACCAAGTTATCCTTTCAACAGCCTATCCTCGATAAACTAGAAGAACTTTGTATGACCCTGGAGCAGGCGGAACCACAAAGATAGCAGACCATGGACTGCTTCTTTCTCCTCCTCAAAGTTTGAGCAATCCCACAGATCTGGGATGAGATGATCAAATGACTTCTGGGAAAAAGCCAGTTGATTGCACAAGTGCATCATCTGTCAGAACAATTGAGAAGATAAAATGTGTAGTTTATCAAAAAAAAAAAATGTATTAACCTTTTAGGAATCTCCCATGAAAAAAGACAATAGAGGTATAGTTACGAGTAGAATCATTCCCACTGACATGATATTCTCACCTCCATTCAAATATTTTTTTTTTTTTAATTTTTTTTTTCAACGTTTATTTTATTTATTTTTGGGACAGAGAGAGACGGAGCATGAACGGGGGAGGGGCAGAGAGAGAGAGGGAGAGACAGAATCGGAAACAGGGTCCAGGCTCTGAGCCATCAGCCCAGAGCCCGACGCGGGGCTCGAACTCACGGACCGAGAGATCGTGACCTGGCTGAAGTCGGACGCTCAACCGACTGCGCCACCCAGGCGCCCCTCAAATATTTTTTAAAACAACATTGCGAAGGAGGCACCTGCGTGGCAACTAAGCATCCGACTCTTGATTTCAGCTCAGGACATGATCTCATGGTTCCTGAGATCGAGCTCTGTGTTCAGCTCTCTGCTATTGTAGAGACTGCTTGGGAGTCTCTCTCTTTCTCTGTCTGCCTTCCCCCCCCCCACCAAAATATCAATCAATCAATCAATCAATCAATTAATCAATCAATAAATGCACAAGCAAGCAAGCGAACAAACTTTAAAAATTAAAAATAAATACAACAATGGGAAAATCAATGGTACTTGTAGAGAAGAGTGAATGGGTAAAAATGAGAATAAAATGTTATAAATCCGCATTGTAATGAGCTCCCTATGATGTTTTGAATGGATAGAGATAACAATATTTCCCCATAATATAATTTCAAAAATTAAAGTACCGTGATAACAAATAAGTATGCAAAGAAAGTCTCAGTGGTATGTTCAAGACAGAGACAAACATGAGAAGATTTGACTGCATTAATCTGTGTTCAAAAACACACAATCTGCAGACTTACCTTCAGCAGAGAACATCAAAGGACAGTTTCCCAGTGTTTATAATAGAATTTTGAACACTGAGAGCATTGAGAGCATTTCCCCAAAGAGCTGCCCAGGTAATCATAAAAGGAAGAATGATTAAAAGTCTGGAAGTATCTCAGGAGGGAGAAGTTAAGGACCGTTAATGAGAAGGGTAGTCTTTGTAGTAAAATTAAGAAATCAAAATTCTTGATAACATGATGTAACTTTTCCACCGTCACATGGGTTCTGCCTTCTTTCACTCAAACTTGGCAGTTATTCATCTCAGGAAAATATTCTTCTTCTTTTTTCTTTAATCTTTTAATGATTTATTCTTGAGACAGGGAGAGAGACAGAGCATGAGAGGGAGAAGGCGGAGAGAGGGAGACACAGAATCTGAAGCAGGCTCCAGGTTCTGAGCTGTCAGCACAGAGCCCAACGTGGGGCTCAAACCCATGAACCGTGAGATATGACCTAAGCTGAAGTTGGACACTTACCTAACTGAGCCACCCACACACCCATCGGGAAAATATTCTTGGTTTGCATCATGACAAAGAGAGATAAATACACTTTATGTTAAAGCTGCTTAAATATAATGAGGCTGACAGATACAGAAATAAATGTAATACTAAGATTTATTTTTAAAGTATTTTACAAAGATATCTTGAATTCTCAGCAAATGGCAAAATTGCTTTAAGTTCTGTTAACGAAACTAGAATCATAGATATTATGAGCCCAACAAGACCTTTGAGGTTAATGACTATCACCTAAAATTAACAGGCGAATCATAAAAAATGATTTATCCAAGGTGACTAACAAACTGCTTTGAAATTTGCAAACTCAAGCCAGAGCATCATTTGACCTTTGACCTCGATGTCCTCACTCTTTGTGTAACACTAAACTAACTCTCCAAAAAAGTAAACAGAGAAATCTTTTCATTTTTGAAAAAAAAAAAACAACAAAAAACCAAAAAACAGGTAACAAAGATCCAGACCCACCTGCTCACAGACTACAAAGTATCAAAATACTTTAAAACCACACTTTGAAATTTATTAGTAATCAACAACTAATTTGGCACATCAAGAGCTCTCTAAATGTGGAAAATAAATGGTTGTACTGACAAAGTTCCTTTTAACTAACCCCACAAGTAACAGTGTGCTAAATCTTACAGTCTTTAGGGTGTTTAAATTTTGCAACCATAGAGACAGTGATACAGTATTATAATTTAATCCAAATTAGTAATTTGTATCAGTGGGAGTATTTTTTTTCCTAATGTTTATTTATTTTTGAGAAGCGAGAGAGACAGAGCATGAGTGGGGGAGGGAATGTTTATTCTCATACACATCAATCTCATGTTATATTTATATCTTTGAAGGTAAATTTATAATTACTTACATGTATAATTTAAGTGTGTATTACATTGTTATAGTTATGTATTTTCTACATCAAAACAGCAGTTTGTTTGTTTGTTTATTCATTTACCAAGAGACTTTAAGAAAGTCCAAGGTTTGGGGCGCCTGGGTGGCGCAGTCGGTTAAGCGTCCGACTTCAGCCAGGTCACGATCTCGCGGTCCGTGAGTTCGAGCCCCGCGTCAGGCTCTGGGCTGATGGCTCAGAGCCTGGAGCCTGTTTCCGATTCTGTGTCTCCCTCTCTCTCTGCCCCTCCCCCGTTCATGCTCTGTCTCTCTCTGTCCCAAAAATAAATAAACATTGAAAAAAAAAAAAAAAAGTCCAAGGTTTGGGTTTTTTGGGGGGGGTTTGTTTGTTACCTGTTTGTTTTTAATGTTTATCTATTTTGAGAGAGCGGGAGAGAAAGACAGCATGAGCCAGGGAGGGACAGAGAGGGAGAGAGATAATCTCAACCAGGCTCAGAACCCAACTCGAGGCTCTATCCCATGAACCATGAAATCATGACCTGAGCCAAAATCAAGGGTCAGACGCTCAACTGACTAAGCCACCCAAGTGCCCCAACAAAGTCCAAGTGTTAACATCATTGTCTCATGCTTGTGTTTTGTGAAATGAAATATGAGAAATACCAAATTATGTTAACACTATCATGGTGGGACATGTTACCATTAGCAACAAATAGACTACCTAAATACTTTATGTCTTTCAGATACAAAAATTATTTCAAACTACTTAGCTACCTTATCTTAGTCACAGATGTATCAAGTATTCCCCAGGAATATCAATTTAATTTTTTAAGTGAACTCTAGAGAGCCGTGCTTCTATTCACCGATTCTACCCAGTCTTTAGTCAGATTGAAGACACTGTCAGGGGCATGTGAGAAGTACAGTCTGGTCACTGACCACCTTGGCATTGAAATATGGCAGTTATTGGAACCTGTAAAAGAGAAACACTTACCATGTTGTATCTCTCTTAAACACCAAAAAAGAAAAAATCTAAAAGGGATTAAATACAATAGGATAGCTATTTTTAATGGGGTAGTCTCGGAAAAGACCCACCCTTCATCTTGAAAAAAGCATTTGTTCTCACATGGTCTCACCACTGTAAGCCAGACCACCGTTTTGATGTCATCATACTAGAAAACTAAGTGAAATATACTATTTTTTTGGCCCCAATTTACTCTCTAACTGATAAGTATATCCCAAACTCATCCATTGCATTTTTTTAAGTAAGAAAAACAAAATCTTTTCATTGTAGCTAAGTATTTGAACAATTGCAATTAGTGTACCAGTGGACTTTGGCTCAAATAACCTTTTCAATGGATTAATTTATTAAATTTTAATTAATCCTCACTACTTACATCAACAGGGATAGATCTATCTCCTTTTTTTTCTGAATTCAAGACTTCCTCTTTTTTAATTTTTAATTTTTTTTTTACTTTTTAAAAGTTTATTTAAGAGAGTGCATGTGCACACGTGAGTGAGTGGGGGAGGGGCAGAGAGCGTGAGAGTGAGAGAGATAGAGAGAGAGAATCCCAAGCAAGCCCCACACTCAGCACAGAGCCCCACATGTATCTGGGTCCCCATGACCCTGGGATCAAGACCTGAGCCAAAATCAAGAGTTTGATGCTTAACCAACTGAGCCACAAGGCACTTCCTCTTTTTTTTTTTTTTAATTTTTAATGAACAAAATCGTTAGCTTTTGTGAAAAGTCTTTAAGCGATGCGCTGAACAACAACCTGTTGATGAATGCTTATGAAAACACAGGAGATACCATTAACTGAATTTTATTTTATTTTGTTAAGCATGTTCTGCTGGCCACTTTGCTCATGGCTTCTTTCACATCCTTGTTCCTCAAACTGTAGATCATGGGATTCAGCATGGGGATCACTGTGGTATAAAACACAGCCACCATTTTCCCCTGCTCCACAGACTCTTCTGTGGGACGCCTGAGATACATGAATATGAGAGTCCCATAAAATATGACGACAGCGGTCAAGTGGGACCCACAGGTGGAAAAGGCCTTCCGCCTCCCTTCGGCTGAGTGCATCCGTAGAATGGCAATGAGAATGAACAGATAAGAAATGGTGACGACACTCAGAGAATATGTGAAGTTAATGCCTGCAAGTATGATCATTGTATATTCTTTTACGAAGGTCCCAGCGCACGCCATTTTGATGAGAGGTGGGTCTGCACAGTAGAAGTGGTTGATCTCAATTCTCCCACAAAAGTACAAGCCATATGTCCAGAGGGTTGCTGCCAGACTAGTCAGAAAACCATATATGTAAGGGAAAGAAATCAGTCGAATACAGACAGCTCTAGACATTTTGCTGCCATAGAGCAGAGGGTTCCCAATTGCCATATACCTATCAAAGGCCATCACAGCAAGAATAAAAATTTCTACATGGACAAGGGCAATGAAAAAGAAACATTGCACCAGACAACCAGCATAGGAAATAGTTTTTGTCTCTGATAACAGATTTTCCAGCATTTTAGGGGTGACATTGGAGGAAAACCACACATCAACAAATGACAAATGACTGAGAAAAAAGTACATGGGGCTGTTAAGCTGTGGACTGATCTTAATTAACATAATCATGCCAGTGTTGCCCACCACGGTGACAATATAGACCGCAAGAAAAATGACGAAGAAAAGAACTTGCCATTCCTGATGACTGGTTAATCCCAAAAGAATAAACTCTGTCACATCGGTGAAATTGAGCATTTTCTGAATTCTAATCAATATTGTTATAAATCTCAGCGATAACTAGAAGGAAATAAATGTAAAAATCAGGTATGGTTTGTTTAGTAATTTGTTGTCTTCCTTTATGCAATATCTATGACTACACTTTGCCATTCTTTACAGCAAATTTTTCTTCTGGGCACTTGGTATGTAACAGGCTTTGAAAGTTACTGAGGTGAATAAATAAACAGGACCTGACAGTTATACCAAAATATTGTGATTGAAACATACTAGTACTAAATATTGTGCTTAGCCAAATTTCTAAGACTACTTCTTAAACATCTCTTATTTCCAATACTGGTGTATTTTGTAGTTTCGTAGTTTAACATATTTATGAAGGGCTATAGTTCTCCTTTTAACCCAACTCCAAAATAGTTTTTTACCTTATCACTTTTTCACCATATGCATAAAACATGTTCTCCATGATTAGGTATGGAAGCCACTTAATCAAATAATTCGCCAGCCCTAAGTGTCAGATAAAAAAATTATTTTTAAGCTAACTTCATACTTGCACTCATTTATGTTCAAGAGGGACAAACTTACGCACATGCTTAGATTTATATATATTCCCTGGGTGTGGACTCTTTTGCATATCTAATATGTAATTACAATCTACTAAATATTATTGACTATAATGTTCTGGAGATAAAAAATATGTAAAACAAAGATGTTAACATCACAATTTACAGTGGTATTTATGCAAATAAGCTTTTAAAACTATGATATATTTTTACAGAGTTATAGTAGAGTCAGAAATTGGGGATTGTTTCACTCTACTTTGGAAATCCAGTGGAGCTCTGGAAAAGCATCTTGGATATTTTGAAACTTATTTTCAATTTATTCATTTTCAATTTTTTTTTTTTTTTTTTTTGAGAGAGAGAGAGCAAGAGATCAAGCAAGGGAAGGGCAGAGGGAAACAGAGAGGGAATCTTAAGCAGGTTCCACAATGAGCGCAGAACCCAAGAAGGGGCCGGTTCTCATGAGAGTGAGATCATGACCTTAGCTGAAATCAAGAGTTGGTTGCTTAACTGATGGAGACACCCACGCTCTCCTCAATTTATTTATTTTCAAATTTTTATTTTACAAATGTAGAGGTTGTTTCATATAAACCTTTTCCCAGAACAATATCACCCAAATTATTTTCCTGAGAAAACACTACCATGATGTTAATAGGTATTATTATGGAGAAAAATCTGCAAGTTCTCATTTAACAAATAATAATGAGAAATCTTTATATCCTATCCAATCTCTTAGCGATACACAATCTACCTACTAAAGGTAGACTGTGAGAAGTCCTGTGGGAAAGAATTCTGTTATACTTACCATAGCCAGCATTTACTTAGCTTGAAAATGATAAAGATAAAGAGAGAGAGAAAATGAGAGAGAGAGAGAGAGATTCCACCAGCATCAATGAACATTCATGTTCTGTAGGACACAAAGTGCACTTCTATTTAATAAGAATCCTGAGATAGCTTTTCAACAGGACACTGAATTTGTTGGAGATGGTATTGTATCGTGCCCTCCGAAGGCTAAATGTCATTTTTAGGGCAAATGATGTTTCCAAGACCTTTGTTTTAATTCCAGCATTACACTTTGTTCCACTACAGTTTGACGGACCCTATCCATTGTTATCACCAGAAGTGATATGATTATCGCCATAATGGAATAAACAGACTTTTATCCACAAAGGTAACTTCCACCCACCCCTCTTGGAAAGAAAAATTTTGTTGGGAGAAAAGAGAAAGCTACCAGCCAAAGTTGATGAGATTGGGACTATATAACTCCAGAGTCTCAGGCGAACTAATGAAAACTTGAGGTGTTAGCTAATGGCTTAAAGATTTTAAAGAATAGTAACAGTTAAAGTTGTCTAAAATTGGATGAATTGTTTTGAAATACATCTGTCACAGATTTAATAATTTTATCTCTAAAATTCTTTGTTTTATTATATATAGAGTGTCACCCTTTCTATATAACGTCTGTGTCTTCTCCCCATCTACCCCCAGCCCCAAGGCTTCATGCTCCCTTTATGGGGCTCATTCTCCCCTAGAATAGTTTTCCAGTGGCCAATTTGACATGATCATTTAGATTTAAGCATGCATAGATACACAGAGATAAACTACAGCTTTGAGAATGAATGTGATTGCGTTGAATTAGACTTGAGCATCAGACTACTATGCGTAATGTAGTTTCCTTTAACTTACCTTAAAGAATAACCAGCTACACTTGCTGTGTTATTGGTCAGCTCACTAGTCACAGCATGTGTGCTAATACGTTGGTCAAAATTATTTACCTACCAATTTATCATTCTTGTCACAAAAGTTAAATTACCATGTTAAAGGAATATATTTGCGATGTAATAAGTAAAAGATGACATCAAATCAGGGTAGAAAGTAGTAATATGGAAATATATTTTGTTTGGGGTTTTTTATCACTATTTTTTTTCCAATATGCACAGTAACAGTGCATAGCACTTAATGCAACTTCCATAAAACTAAACGACACAAATAAAATGATAAATCATCTGCATTACGACTAGCAATTAAGTGAATATGATGGATGGTGTTGCTTTTCTCCGGACAGGGCGATATAAATGTGTTGCAAACTGTTACTATCTATTACCTACGATGGCTGAGTTCTTCCTGCCATTACTTTTCCTCTTTTGAATTTCCGTGCAATTGTTCCCACATAATCATAAACTTCATTTTAAACTAATCTTAAACATTGAAATCCACTAACATTATAAACTGGTTTTTTTTTTTAGCTTTGTCTTCCAGCCTTAAAAAAAAGTTGTGTTCATTTTGGGGAGAAAAGGTTATTATCAGGCAGGAAGAAAACGTAACAAAATATTTCCCCCCATTTATTGGATGCACTTTTCATTGCGTTGCTATGTTCTCAGGTTTGGAGATACTCTTTGAAGGTCTGGGAGGGGGAGAAAATGTGTGTTGAGTATTTATCTCAAATGTGCTGCAGCATTATTGTGAGCTCCTGTCATCAAGTGCAGTCCACGGGAACAGAAGCAAAAGAGTCCCTCAACAAGAAGAAATTGGCTTTTGAAAGTTTTACAGGTTCACATCCTAGAGAAATTATTGAAAATATATTTTAGACACCATTGTAGATGACAGGGAAAGTACAAAGATGAAGAGAGCTTCTGGAACTGAAAAGAGTTCACAAACACTTCAACAGATGTACTGGTATCCGAATCAACAGAATATGCCTGTGGCTACCTTTACACCCTTATGCATTTTCCAAAGGTTAGTAATGGAGGAATTCTTCCTCGGAAAGTCAGAGCCAAGGGCCTGGTGTTAAGGATGAATCGGCACAACAAAATGCTATAAAAGATGGTGGTGACCGTACTTCTCAAAAGCTGAGTACATGAAAACCTGACAGGTGGTTAGCCAGGTAATAGATAGCAATGGTGAAGTCATGGGAAAGTAGAGTAACAGTTAGGCTCAATTTTAAAAAGAATGAGGTCTGAAAAAAAGTAGGGGGTGCTTAGGGACCTCATTAGCACTTCGAGGATTGTCCTCACCATCTAAAGGCAAAAACGCATGCACAGACTTCCCATATTGTGTCACTCTGTATTTCAAATTAAATTACCAATAAATATGCATTTTTTCCCCAAAGACCAGGTATGAGGAAACACTAAGTATTCCAGTTAAAGAATTCTGTTTCTGGTGTCAAACTTTGGTTGAATTCTGGTTCCATGACTTATTAACTTGGACTGGTTTCATACTTGTTTTGTTTGGTCTTTAATTTCTCTATGCCTTAATATGATGTAACAGTAATACTGATAATATTCGTTTCATTGTTTTATTATGAGTATGAAAAGAGATATTACATATTAACACATAATAAATATACAAGGCACAATTATTATTAAATGCACTCTGAGAAATTATAGCTTCCATTAATAGTTTGTAGTAATCAAATAATCAACTCTCTATGGGAAATTCTCTCTCTCTCTCTTTCTGTCACTTTCCTTCCTCCCACCCTCCCATTTCTCTGTCTCTTCCACGTGCGCAGATAAACACCAACACACACACATAACGTGCATGGGATAATTCATGGTGATTACAAACAGTAAAGAAGATAAAATATGAGATGAAAATTTAACCTGACAATTCCAGATACATTTTTATACCAACCTGAGAACAAAGAGAAATATTCCTGGTAAGAATACAGAAGTGAAAAGCGAATGCTACATGAGAGATGATGAACAATGTACACCAAGCAAAAGATAAACTGGAAGCCCACAAGAGAAACTTCCCTTAAATGTTTGCCTTAGGGGAAAAAAAAAAAAAGAACCAATTAAGTTTTGTCTACAAACAACCCTGGGGGAAGTACGTCTCTAGAGGAAGAGTCCACTGTTAAGGTTTGTTGTTTTAAGAGATTTGCACAATTGTATTTTTCCCCAAACTCAAGTTATTTTGAATGTGTCCTGGGATCAGATTAAGAAAAATTTGCTTTGGGTTTGCATCACGCTAAACTTAGTGATGGTGTCACTCAATCTGCACAAGGCAGTCTTGCGTTCTGCACTCCATACTCTGTGCCATTTGGCTTTTCCAGTGAAAGATGAAGCAAGTATCATTATTCCCTACGACTAAACCTATAGTACATCAAAGCAGGAAAAATGTATCTGTGTCAAATCCTTTGTTTTATAAATAAGGAAAGTAAGAGATTTAATAATAGCAACAATACGGCGTATATTGAAGTTAGCACATGCCAATTTAACTTAATTCTCCTAATTACCTCTTGAGGTCATTATTATTATTTCCATTTTGTAGACAAGAAACTCAGAGCTTAGGGAGTTCCAACGACTTAGTTAAAGTCACACTTAAAATACGTCAGGGACTAGATTCTTGATTCCGGACTCTGATTCCAGAATTTGTACTGCTATTCATCTCATCCTATAGCCCCAAAGTAACTGTTAATTGGACAGATCAAAAGTCCCAACTTCTGATTCCAAAAAACTTTCATTTCCACGATATGATTGGTGTATACCATATATTCTGTATAATATATTCTATCACAGTCTTAATGAACTTAAAGGAACAAAAATATGTTCTTTGTATAGCAAAAAAATGTGGATAATTTCAGCGGTATATGCATTTGATCACATGAATTGAGTCCTCTGGCAATTTATGCCCTCCAACTTGTTCCCTCTTCTGGCCTGACCACTGTACTCATATGGCCTCACTTCAGTTCATGCAACAAGAGTCTATTTCTGCTTACTGAGACCACTGAAGGAAATTGATAGTGTCCTCAAAAATCTATTCTTCTCCCATTGCAAATAAGATTTTCAGTAGAGCAATTGCCTTGTTCACAGCCCTACCCAGGACCTATAATACTACTGGGCACACGGTAGATGTTCAAGAAATCTTTGTTGACTAAAGAAAATGGCTAACTGATTATATTTTCAATTGGTGAACTATACAGGCAAGAGAGGTACAAATCTATTACTTAGATGTTTCTCAGAATAAGTTTGAGAATCTCCAGGTTTACCATGAAGCCACACTTTGGAATTGAGGAGTGTTGATTAAGCATATGTAAGTTACAGCTCTGTGTGGATCTTGAGAGAATAATTGCTACCTTGAGAGCATAACTGTGTTACTTAGAACTAAGTGTTTACCAGCAACAGAGGTCTTAGTCCTTGCATCAGAAACAGGAACTTACCACGGACCCAGAATTTCTTTTAATGACAAGTTAATTATTTTTTATTCCCTCAAATACTGTGCTGGATTTAATTTTTAAGGCCAGCTGCTACAAGACACTAAATAGCCTCATGTAATTCCTCTGGATTTTATGTTGAAAGGTGGTTCTCAGTGCAAGGAGTCATAAGAACAACTCATTTAGCACAGAGAAATCCAGATAAGACAACGTTCGCAGAGCCAGAAGGTGAATTTTTATTATTCTAGTTAGAGTTCTCTCCAGACCACAAAGTTTGTTTCATCCAATTATCTACCTATATGGGCCATGAAAAAATTACTTTCCCTTTAAACACTTCCTTGGGGGTCCCAGTATAAAATTATAATTTCCTCCTCCATATTTGCACAGCACTCAGTTGGTATTGTTTATGCAGTAATTATCATTTTGTATCTCGTGTAGTCTTAAGTGCATGTTTCATAATGCTTAATGATGAAGAGCTTGAAACAAGACACTATCTGACTCATCACTGCACCCTTAATAATTGTGCAATATCAAGTATTTTGCTAGGTGCACATGCCATGTGCAGTGAAATATTCACAGGTTCAGGGATTGGGATGCGGACATCTTTGGGAGCCATGTTTCTGCCAACCACAGAGTATTGGCTTTTTTTCCTCTTCCACCTTCCAAACTTCTCATGAGATCCTCTTTTTGTCAATCTAATTTGGATTCAAAGGAGGAAGGGATTCTGCAATCCATAGTTATCTGCCTTAATCAAGGTGACACATGCAATCTAAGGCAAATTCCTTTTTTCCCTCATGATAGGAAGTTATTACAGAACAATAAAGCTTCATTGGACTTTGTCATTGAGGCATGTGGAATGTTTCCTTTTAAAGTGTGAAAGAAAGAACAAGTGAATAAAGGAAAGAAAATGATGAAGAATAAGAACACATTACTATCTTCAACCTAATGATGTTTTTCTTCACAAGCCCAAGTGTCAAAATAGCAAAAATGAAGGAGTTAACAGAATGAAGATTTACCCAAAGCTACATTTAAACATGATGTGTGTAGGCCAAATAAGTTGGTTACAGCCTCACTTCAATGCATGTTCAAGAGGGCATCATGAAACAAACTGAGGACAATCACTGGGGGCTCTTTAGCTGTGAGAAAATTGTATGGACGTTTCCTCAATATTTGACCCCAAAATAAATAGAGACATTGTAGGATAATAACCAAAGCGTAACAAAACGTGGGATATGCTTGCGCTTCTCCCTGAAAACTCATTGCCCCAAATGATGACAACTGCGATGTAAATTAATTGATTGAAGTGTTTCAATTGTGTACAGTGGGAGATAACAAAATAAAACTTTTTGTCTACTGTTGATGTACCTAAAATTCAGCAAGATTAAAAGTCACAGGGCAAGTGAATTCAAATACAAAGAAAGTAGAGACGATAGTGCCTTGGACTGCAAGTAGCTTGTTCTGTGAGTGTTCTGCAAGATAAGCAAACACTTCTAATAAATCTTAACTTTATAGAAGACTGATGTCTTGCAATATGAGTAGTACATGACATCAAATGTCACTTAATCACAACTCAGTCAATGGTGCTTCTCTCTCTCTCTCTCTCTGTCTCTCTCTCTCTCTGAGGGATTGTGGGTGATCATCTCCCATACTCAGATGCTTAGTCTCAGGCCATGGTGTTCGGCAGAAATCAGTGACTTTTCAGAATGTTTGAAGGTTACCACAACTGACACTAGTGTATTTTTTGTCACTTCAAAGTTCAGAAAGTTGGAAGGTGCCCACAACTGACACTAGTATATTTTCTGTCCCTTCAAAGCACCTATGGGCAGTCCTTTGCTTTTCCATACAAGAGTCAGGTGAGGAATGCTTTGCTTCATTCTAGGTCAGGCTGCCTGCAGATATAGACCCTTTCCTCTGCTGTCTTATTGCCAGTTACATTAAATACAGTATATGACAAAAGTTTATTAATACTGTACTGAGTCAACATCCGTGCAAGCACATACAATGGCTTCCATGCAGGAAAAGATTCCATTGAGCCAATAGATAGCAGTAATTCCATTAGTGATAGTGAAAGTCAGTCTACACAATAACCCTACTTTCCCTTGGCTCCCTCACACCAGCCATGAAGATTTTCAAAGGTAAGTGTAGGTTAATTTGTTTATTTTTCTTTATATTTTCTATTTTCCTTATTATTTTGTATTTTATTACAGTATTGTAATCATTTTTTATATGAATACTTTGGGTTGTAGAGCAAATCATCTGAATTTCCATTATTTCTTATGGGTAAATTCACTTTGGATTGAAAACATGTTTCTGAAATGAACTATGTTCCCAAACCAAGGTTTATGAAAAAATGTAGAATTAACAAGAAGCAAAGTAGAATTAAAGTGTATTTAATTATAAATCATTAAACAAGAGGGAAAATATCCCTTAACTGATGAAGGGTATCATTATCATCCATAGTGAAGATATAATAATATATGTAACGGATGAATTATATAGTATAAATAATTTAGAAGGATAATACTGGAAATTAAAATTAAATTTGCATCTTTAAAATATTTGAAGCTTTTACAAAAGCAAACAAAAATAAGAATGAATATATAGAAGGTATGAATCATAATATATACATTTTTAATGCAGAAATCTAGACTAATCAGAAGGCATATAAAAAAACAACTTTTGAATATTTGTGAAAATTCCTAGTGGAAAAGCACAAAAATAATATAATAACATCTAAAACATATGAAAGAGTACAAGGTTTTTAAAAAAATAACAAAGAATACATCTTTAATTTTTTTTTAATATTTTTATTTATTTTTGAGACAGAGAGAAACAGAGTATGAGCAGGGGAGGGGCAGAGAGAGAGGGAGACACAGAATCTGAAGCAGGGTCCAAGCTCTGACCTCTGAGCTGTCAGCACAGAGCCTGACGTGGGTCTCAAACTCACGGACTGTGAGATCATGACCTGAGCTGAAGTTGGACACTTAACCGACTGAGCCACCCAGGCACCCCAAAGAATACATCTTTAAAATAACATTAATTTATTAAAACAATTTATAAACTAAAATATATACTTATATAATTCTTAGCTCTAAGGAGAAATCAAAGCCAGAATTAAATTTAAAGCATAACATAATAGGAATGATGCATTTCAAAATATATGATATGGTCCAAATCTGAAATAAAAACTTAAATAGTTATCATCACTTAATAAGAAAAACATGTAAATTGATCAGTTAAGCATTTGATTCCAAATTTCGAAAAATTGAATAGTAAATATAAAGATAGTTAACCATGAGATTCATAAACATAAAGGCAAAAATTGATAAAGGAAACAGGATTGATTTTTTAAAAACTCAGCTAATTCTTGAGAATCTGGGGTTGGGCATTTGCACATATGGGCAAATTACTAGCTAGTATCAGCAAAACAAAGAGAAAGTATGAAACATATAATATTAGGAATATAATGTTGGCAAACAGGTGTTCCAGATCATAGCTGAGGGTTCTGTTTCATGCTGTCACTCAGGATCTCCAGTTGACAGGTCCTCTGCCCTCAACAAAGTCACTTTGAGCATCTATCCTCAGCTACCAGATGTTGGAGGAATGGTGGGGAAGCCATCCATACTTTTAAAACACCTCGGTCTGGAGCTTTCATGTATAAATTATAGTTGCACTTGATTGGTGACAACCAGTCACCAGAGTTTGCGGTGGCCTCGCACTTCCAAGCAACAACCCCAGCAAGAGATCTATACAGAACATATTTCCAGAATCTGAGGGCCTCTCACCACCTTTACTGCTCTGCCATCATCCTAGCAATCCGCTCTCTTGACCGAATTATGGAACGTCCCCCTGCCCGAGTGCCTCTACACTCCCGAGTTCAAAAACTGAAGTGGGCCTTTTAAAACACAAGTCACTTTATAGTGCACCTTAGCTTGGAGCCCTCCCACATCTTCCAATTTTTCTCAAAGTAAAAACCTTTCAACAGTTCACGCATCTTAATAATTGGCCACTAAGGCCCTATTATGCCTCTGATTTCATAGTCCATTAATTTTCTCATTGTCCTGGGCTCCAGTGCAATGGTTTCCAATCTGTCTTTGAAACATTCTTTTTTCCTTTTTTTTTTAAGTTTTATTTTATTTAGACAGAGAAAGAGACCGGGCGCCTGGGTGGCGCAGTCGGTTAAGCGTCCGACTTCAGCCAGGTCACGATCTCGCGCTCCGTGAGTTCGAGCCCCACGTCAGGCTCTGGGCTGATTGCTCAGAGCCTGGGGCCTGTTTCCGATTCTGTGTCTCCCTCTCTCTCTGCCCCTCCCCCGTTCATGCTCTGTCTCTCTCTGTCCCAAAAATAAATAAAACATTGAAAAAAAAATTAGACAGAGAAAGAGAGAGAGGGCATGCACACATGGGGGAGGGGCAGAGATAGAGGCAGAGAGAGAGAGAGAGAGAGAGAGATTGAGAGAGAACCCCAAGTAGGCTCTGCACTGTCAGCACAGAGCCCGATACAGGGCTCAAACCCATGAACTGTGAGATTATGACCTGAGCTGAAATCAAGAGTCAGACTCTTAACCAACTGAGCCACCCAGACACCCCTGAAACATTCCTTGAATGCCTGCATTATAAGCCCTTTATACTAGCTATTCCCATACCTAGGGCACTCCCCCCCATAACTGCATCGCTAATGTCTAGACCACTTTCCTAAGGTTTTTGCTTACTATCACCTTCTCAATTAAATTTACCCTCATTCTCATGCCTCTCAAGCCAGAGACATTCCTGTGCTCCTTTATACTACAATAATTTTTTTCTGAGTTTGTCATACAATAACTAACATATTATATGATTCACTTGTGTATTATGATAATTGTTTATGTATGTCTCACACCACCGGAATATAAGCCTCATGAAAACAAGGATTTCTTTTTCTGTTTGGTTCGTTGATAACAGATAACGAAAACAGTGCCTAGTACATAATAGACACTCAGCTAATACTTCTTACATGAATGGGCGAACTGATCAACTAAACAGCAATTTAGAATGCTAAGTAATAGACTAAAAGAAACATAAACAAGTTTATGTATAATATTATTGGCATTTTACAATTTGTGGAGAGAGGTTTTTTTTTTTTTAATATTTATTTAGAGAGAGAGAACACAAACAGAGAATGGGCAGACAGAGAGGGAGACAGAAAATCCCAAGCAGGCTCTGCACTGTCAGCGCAGAAGCCAATGTGGGGTTTGAACTCATGAACTGTGAGATCACTACCTCAGCCGAGAGTAGGACACTTAACCAACTGAGCCATGCAGGCACCCAAGAATTAGTCTGCTGTTGGAGATAACACCTATAACGTCCTAACTCCATTTCTTAGTTTTAACCATGAATAAACTACATAGAGTTAAATTTCTGGGACTCCTGAGGAGCTTAGTAAGTTAAGCATCTGACTCTTGATTTTGGCTCGGGTCATGATCTCACGGTTCATGAGATCGAGACCTACGTTGTGACCTGTGCTGACAGCATGGAGACTGCTTGGGATTCTCTCTCTGTCTCTCTCTCAAATAAATAAATAAACTTAAAAAAGAAAACTACCTAGAGCTAAATTTCCAATTTGTCTTTTTTTGTGTGGTAATTTGGGACAGTAGACCACTAATGGAAAACACAAAAGAATATTATTTGAGATCAATTATAGTGAAACTCTGCTGGAGATCCATATTATGGAATTCTACCAGCATGACTCAAAGACACTGGTAATATGATAAAAAGAGAAAGACAGAGTTCAGTGAGAATCCTATAGATTTTCTGTCATGGAAAATGCATTTTCTGTGCCAGTTTCCTCTAAAACTACCTATTTCCACACATCGGTGTCTAAAAAGCATGCAATTTAATGAGGAGAACACATAAATTAATAGATATTGGAAATGAATATGCAACACAGTTCCTCTCCTACCTATGAAAATTAGAGCTTCTTAACGACCCCACAGGTCAAATTCCGGCCAGTGCTATGGGATTTATATTTTACCCAAGTTACTGACATCAGCATTTATCTCAGAAGAATCCCCAAATGTTTCAAGAAGAATCAATTAGAAGTGTAATCCCAGTGGAGAACATCCTCAGAGGGAGAAAAACTAACGGGTAGCACTATACTCTCTCAAAATAAGTCTTTTTTGATCCGTATTTGATATTTCCCTGATTCAAACCAGTTGTCTGCAATGAATACCAGGGCAATACTTTAGGCAATGCTAAAGGCCAAATCTGAAATGTTCCAGGAACAAAACTTCTCATGAGCCAGAATTCAAGTAATCATTTTCAGAACTTCAAGATCTCTAAAATATTTTCTACATTCTTCTTTAAAAAATTCGCACAAAATAAACACTAAGTTCAAAACTCATGCTGTTCAATTTTCAGAATATGAATATGAAAACCGTGTCTTTCCCCTATAGAAGTTTGCACACTGATGGGATGCTGAAGATCTGGAAATAAATAATACTAGGTCTAAGTGACAAATTTCCAGAAGAAAAACTCCTGGGACATGAGATGCAGAAGACATTGACAACAACAGTACCTGATATACACAATAATCAAGAAGTATATGCCAAACATCCAAATGACTAAATAACATATTTAATTTATTGTTTCTATCATGCGTCTCGTGTTCAGAAAAGTTTCCTAGCAGTGAGTCTAAAATCGAAGTCGGAGCACTCTTGCCTCAAATGTAATTGAGGAAAAGGCACCTGACAGATAATATTTGGTAGTCCATGAGATGGGCGTCCCTAATCATATTTTGCAGTAGAATAAGCTGATCCCTTAAGCATACCCACCCGAAAAATAAATACTAAAACTGGGATCTACACTCGGGTCTCAATAACTTCCAAATTAAACTTTTCCCACTACGATATTCTGTTACAACGTGAGAGACATTTTTTCAGGCAAGAAGTTGAAGACAAGATTTTCTTGGGATAGTTGGTGATGAGAAAGCAGCACAGAATTGTCACTCCCCCTACCTTAAGGAGCGCCTGAATTTCTGCCCTGAGTCAATAATCAGGGCTTTCTTGGTGAGCTCAAGGGATAAGGAGCGTGAAGAGAGTATATTCTTTCCCAGGTTTGGAACTTTTCTGGTCTCAGCAAATGCCTGTTGTGATTTTCACCCAACATGCTCCTCGCCTGAGCAGCTGTGAAGGCTTTTCTGTCTATAAGCTGTTCCACAAATGTGTAATTATGTATGGATCGCAAGGAAGAGGCATTGTTACCAAGATTGCTCGGAATTAGTTCCCTTAAGTCCTTTCACTGTGATGTAGCATTCACTTTTATCTGTCTCTAGTGAATGACAATGCACCTGTAATGTGCCATCATTCCTACCTGGTGCCAATAAATTTACAATCTTAGTTTCTGCTTGGAAAGAATTCCTCTCAATGGGCTTGTAGCAGGGCATTTATGATAAAGAACTTGAATACGACTTTACTAAACCAAAGTAACCATCTATTATTGAAGGGTAGGATGGGAGGAGAAGAAAGTATCACAGACCAAAATCTATAATTAACCAGGGAGACAGGGAAAGGCAGAAAGATCTTACTCTCAAAAAACATGACTTGGGCCTCATGTCTTTATCAGACACTTTGCTAAGGTCGTAAAGGTACAAAGATGAAAAGACATGGTCTCTTCCTTTAAGAACGTCCTAGAATAGGGGCGCCTGGGTGGCTTAGCGGTGAAGCTGCTGACTTCGGCTCAGGTCAGGATCTCACAGTTCGTGGGTTCGAGCCCCGGGTCGGGCTCTGTGCTGACAGCTCAGAGCCTGGAGCCTGCTTCGAATTCCGTGTCTCCCTCTCTCTCTGTTCCTCCCCTGCTCATGCTCTGTCTCTCTTGCTCTTTCAAAAAAAATAAAATAAAATAAAAACATTAATAAGAACTTTCTAGAATAGTGGGAGAAACAGGTGTACACTATGCATATGATCATGGTACCATGCCGTAATGGTGCTGATAGAATTGTAAACTCATGGCTGAACTATAATGTGGTACCTACACAGCCTGAATGTATTAGGGAAGAATGGCTAGAAGAGGTAATTCTTCAGCTAAGTCTTAAATTGTAAGGGTAGAGGAAATGTGGAGGATATCCGGGGCTGGAAGAAGAAAAGTCGGTTACATGTTCCATAAGATGATCTTTGCTAACTCAAAACAACAATAATTGAAAACCTAACCCAACAAAAACTTGATGAATCAACTACTACTTCTCATTCTGTCTAACCTGCGAGATTATTGCCACATATCACATGGCAACAACCCAAACGTGGACACAAAAGCAAAGTGTTGCAGTCTGTTTGCCTTGTCAACTCTGGGAGTCCACAGTGCCATCCAGGAAATAGGGGGGCCACTTTTCCGGGATCAATGTTTCCTATTGTTTCTCCCATTTATTAAGCTTCAGCCACATGGCTTTTCCTTCTGTGGCTTCAACATGCCAGGCTTTATTCTGAAACTCTCTACTTGCTAGTGACTCTCCCGGTTGTAGTTCCCAAAGATCTGTCTGGGTTTGCCTGCTTCTGACCAATGAGGGTTCCATTCAAAGTGTCACCTTCTCCAAGAGTCCTTTCCCCTCCGCTGAAATTGACACATCAGTACCACCCTCACTTGCGATGATCCCCAGCCATTGTCTTTCTGATTGCCTCACTTTACCTTCTCCATAACACTAATACTTGAAATATTTGATTATCTGTTTGTGTGGATACTTTGCCATCAAAATAGCCCACCTGGAAAACATAATAAAGGACTTTTTCTGCCTTGTGTATTGTTGCATCTCTCAATTGTAGCATATGGTCCAGTAATCAACCCAGAATCCAACAGAGGTTTAAAATGAATGCAACATTTTAAACCAAGAGTAGCATCACAGTCTCCAGATAACAGTTCTGCAACATGTGTGGAGAGAAACAGTTCTGCAACATGTGTGGAGTACAGAATCCAACAAGGGGAGACAGAAAGCTTCCAGGGAGAAAATGTGTAAAGTATAGGTCAGCTATCCATTTGTCCCTATAAGAGGTGCTTTATAGTTCTGTGGAAGTTTGGGGAAAAATAAATACACACACACACACACACACACACACACACACACACACACACAAGCAGGTAGCAAGTATAGTGACTCTGAAAATCAACTAATTGTGCGAGAAGAGAATTATATTCATAGCATTACTCATAGTGTTGGTAATTAGTGTTCGTAATGTTCACAGTATTACGCATCTTATGATTCAGGTATTACTAATAACATATTTGTAGTATTTTATATTTTTTAATGTTTATTTGATTTTGAGAGAGAGACAGAGCACGGGCATGGGAGGGGCAGAGAGGGAGACACAGAATCCGAAGCAGGTGCCAGGCTCTGAGCTGTCAGCACAGAGTCCCATATGGGGCTCAAACTCACAAACCCTGAGATCATGATCTGAGCCAAAGTCAGACACTTAACCGACTGAGCCACCCAGACACCCCGTATTTGTAGTATTTTAACAATAAAATATCAATTTAAGAAAAATTCAAATGTGACCCTGTTATAAATATGAGGAGACAGAACTGATAGGGATTCAGTGTTTGGTGGAAGAATTTTAATAATTTATCTTTACTAAAAAGATGCCAGTGAATTGTATGTGTGTTGAAAACTCAATAAAAATAGCCATATAAACATATAATTTAAAATAAGTTACCATATAAAATAACAAGATGATGTTGTCTATGGGCAGATGGGGTGAGGAAGAAGTAACACAGGAATTCATATAACCCTATAATATTATTTGACTTTTAAAAAGCATATATGCTTTATATGAGTAATTTTAAACAATAATTACAATAAGTAATTTTAAGTACAAACGTGTATATGTAAAAACAGAAAATCCTAGAAAAATAAAATCTCAGATGTGATTTTAGAGTTGTGGTATTTAACTTCTGTTATATGCATTCACGAGTTTGAATTTTGTGTAATTAATATTGTATCTGTAAGAAGAGGCTACTTGTTGACATGGTAACAAGCAATTCAACATAATATAGTAGCTTATAACAAAGGGAACTTCACACCCATTCTATATTTCTGTTGTGAGTTGGTGGAGGGCACTTTCCGTGTTTCCTCACTCAAGAACCCATGTTTAAAACTTACATTGTAAATATTGCTGGTCACCCTGGCAAACAAAACAAAACAAAACAAAACAAAAACGCTGAAAGATTTTCTCACAATTGAATGCTCAGCTGAGAAGGGACACATATGAATTCTAATAAATTCTAATAAAACTCATGGTCCAGAAATAGTCACACCCTTCTACCTAAATCCAAAACAGAGAAATGTAATGCTACCATGTGTACAATAAAGCAAAGAAATTGAAATAACTAGTAAGAAAAATGAATGGCAAGTACAAACACACAAACTTTTGTAATGGAAATTGTACTTTTTGTGCTTGGATTTTTAAAAAATTATTAAAACTTTTGAAAATGTAATGTTCCCCTTTGCTGTACCCTATTTCTCATTCCATCATCAATTCCATCCTGTAACTTCGGGAAAAAAAGGTTGAGAAAAAATTGGGACCCCAAAGAATAGTGATAGCTTTTAAGAAAATCTTTTTTTTCTTATCAACTCTTTGGTTAATGCTTCTTTCACGTCTTTATTCCTAAGGCTATAAATCATGGGGTTCAACATGGGAATTACCGTTGTATAAAATACAGCAACCATTTTTCCCTGTTCCACAGATTCCTTTGAAGGGGGTCTAAGATACATGAAGAAAAGAGTTGCATAGAATATGGTGACAACTATCAGATGGGAGCCACAGGTGGAAAAAGCTTTGTGCCTGCCTTCTGTGGAACGAATCCTCAGGATAGCGGGAAAAATATAAAGGTAGGAAATCAGGATGATGAGGAGAGAAAAGGAGAGGTTACATCCAGCCACAACAAACATGGACAGCTCTTTGTTGGAAGTGTCAGAACAAGCCAGCTTAATCAGTGGTGGGTCAGCACAGTAGAAGTGGTTAATTTCATTGGGGCCACAGAAGGCTAGGTTGTAAGTCCACATGGTTTCCATGAGGCCAGTGAGCGCTCCATACACATAAGGCCCGGTGATGAGGGATGTGCACACACTCTTGGACATCTTGCTGCCATAAAGCAGAGGGTTGCAGATGGCCATGTACCGATCAAAGGCCATCACAGCCAGGATGTAGATCTCCACGTGGACCAAGGCAATAAAAAAGTAACACTGAACCAGACATGCAGGGTAAGAAATAGTTTTCTTCTCCGACAAGAAAATCTCCAGCATCTTTGGAGTCACATTGGAAGAGAAACACAGATCCACAAAGGATAAGTGGCTCAGAAAAAAGTACATGGGTTTGTGAAGCCGGGCATTGACCTGGATGAGTACAATCATGCCAAGATTCCCTGCGACTGTGGCCGTGTAAATGGCCAGAAACAGCAGGAAGAGGAGAATCTGTAATTCCAGGTGACTGGTCAGTCCAAGAAGAATGAATTCATTCACTGAGGTGAAATTTCTTCTCATAATTTCCTTCAATGGGATATGAGAACTTTGGGTCAGTACAGAACGTTTTTTAAAGGTAAAAAATAATAATATTTTCTTAGAACAACATTTTGGATTTTTTTACATGCTTTTTCTCTCCCTTTCTATGACTTTTGGCCCCAGGAGACACTAGAAACAGTGGTTTAATTGAAACAGTATCCAATTAAATGTTAGCAAACACACTTAAACCTCAGGGTCCCAGTCACTAGCCGGCTTTAAGTCTCCTTCTTTGATAAATATCCCTCTTATTTCTCTTTGTCCATTTACTTTTTGGTTTCTGTGAAGACATTTCTTACCCATCTGCATTTCTACTTTGTCTGTTTTCAATATTTTACTTCACTTCACATCAATTTTTTTCATCCCAGATTTTGCTAACCAATGCCAATAAACAAGCATCTACCAGTTACCTAAATGAATATACCCAATAATATAATTAGTGGTTGAGAACTTTGTAGCAGCAGTTCTTTTCCTGATACCAATTATTTTTCCTGACGATGCCGCCTCAACTCCTTAGGTTCTTTGTAAAAGAGAACTGAGGGCTAAATTTAAATATGCATCTTCATTCATTCTATGTAAGATAGAAGAAATCGACACTTCCCATTTTAGAATGACTAGATTCTAGTTGGAGAGAAAGATGGAAGAAAAGAGAAACCTTTGAAAAGCTGAGTGATGATAAAATGTTTTACCACGTGTGGTTACTAACATAACGCGCAGGCAAGCTTTCAAAAAGTCTTTTAGCATTTTTACAGACAATCCGATAGGTTTGCAGAGGCTAATTTTTCAGTGCATCAGATCTGAACTGGACCAGAGAATGACTTGGTCCGGTATGTTCGTCTGCATTTGAGAAAACAGAGGGAAGAGCAAAACGAGAGCCCCGAGCCACAGATTTGACAAAGCCTGGGCGGCAGCACTACCCGCCCCACACCCATGTCAGTTACTCCTAGGAGCCATAGTTGATCTTTATGCAACCGTGCTAAGACAAAACAAGCGACACAACCGCAAAACTTCCCTTCTCGTTGTTTATTCTCAGACTACATTTTCTACGGTCAAAGAGCAGATCGTGGGCAAGAGAATGTGATGAAAGAGAAGTGTGCAATTGTTCGCCATCCCCTTACACCATAGGCTAGCCCTTCCCTCCCACCTTTCTGCCTCCCGCTGGCAGCTCCTGTGGACACGGTGCGGAGCTACCTTGGATCACATGGATGAGCTGGCAGAAAAGTGAGTGATTAAGTCACAAGACTGAATCCTTGACGGAGCTGAACCGACATACCAGCTCAGAACTTTATATGAAAGAGAAGTAAACTTCTAACTTAACTATTGTTTTGTTTCGCCCTTGCGGGAAGGGAACTCATTATTCCAACTAATCTAAACTTCCAGGATGGCTGTAAGTCTCTGTAGAACTCATCCTGATCTTCAGCTTTGCCTTTACCATGGCTTGTTTCCTATAGGTTTTCAAGATACAGGCAATCTAGAATCAATACTCTTGGTGGGCCAAACAGTTAAAATCTGCAACAAACACATGGGGCACCTGGGTGGCTCAGTCAGTTAAGCGGCCGACTTCGGCCCAGGTCATGATCTCACAGTGTGTGGGTTTGAGCCCCACTCAGGCTCTGTGCTGGCAGCTCAGACCCTGGAGCCTGCTTCTGATATGTCTCCCTCTCTCTCTGCCCCTCCCCCACTCATGCTCGCTCGCGCTCTCTCTCTCTCTCTCAAAATTAAACACTAATTTTTTTTAAAATCTGTGACAAACACGAACCCCTCAGGAGATGGAATCTCAATCATTGCTAGTTTGATCCTAATTCATTAAAAAAAATTCCCCCTTCCACCTTAGAAAAAAATCTAGTGATTAAGCTATAACTTAGAAGAGAAATATAGATCCCCAGACAAAGATATATGTAATCTTGGATTTTATTTCCCACTCAATCAACAAGGTTCCTCTTGGAAAGAAGAAAGTTTTATCTATGTCAGATAAAACTCTGCAGTGATAATTATTAGTTAGAATTTAATTAATCCCTCGGAGATTATGCCCAAAGACAAAGTTATGACTTAAAAATTGTGATGACATGTTTAAATAATCGCAGCGTAATCCTCTTGAGACCTTTTAAACATGCCATAAACCTTTTTCCATCCATTCTATGTTCACACACACACACACACACACACACACACACACTGCAACTCTCTGTAATGCAGGGGAAAGATAATACAAAAATGGTTTAAAATAAAATTTAACCATTAGTCATATTTATTCTTTAAATTCTCCTCCTCTACCGTAACCACAGAGGATTTTTCCAGGGGCTATTTTATAGCACTTAATCCCCAGCTTCATAACATATCTCTGGGTTTTTTTGTTTGTTTGTGTTTTGTTTTTGTTTTTGTTTTCTTACCCACTAGTATTTCTCAGCTTTATCTCTTCTTTCTTGGAATATGGAATATGGAATATTCCTGGAATATGGAAAATTTCCTGGAATATTCTTTCCTGGAGTTCCAAGAACTCCATATTATCCTGAGCAGTTCACCTTTTGCTGGCTCTTATCCTCTAGCTCAGCTCTAGACCAACTGTTGCCTAGTGAACAAACTAAGATGTTTTGAAAAACTAAAAAGCTTTCTGTATAATAGGAACCATCATCTGTCCAAAAATGGTTATTTAGTAGATGGATGGGGTGTCTCACGATCTTTTTCTTATCTCCTACTAGAGAGCACTGAAACATCTAGTTGCACCCTTCCATGTGCTCATGCCCTTTTCTTTCCTTCTGCCTTCCTTAAAAATAACCTACTAAGGTATATTAATGCTTTGCAAACCTTTAAAAATTATCTTGTGCTAAAATGTTTCCAGTATCCTTAATACTTGTGTTCATCTCACAGGTTTTGCAACTGGCAGATCCGATATGAAAAAGTACAACTGTGCTGGCCCATTAGCTCGGTGATTACAGATATCTTGACCTTCATAAGCCTCAGTTTTCTCACATTTAAAATGTTGCTGCAGGATTTTTCTCTGACGAGTTTAAAACTTACAGTGTATGTAAATATCTGACCATGTGTGAGGCATATAAAACTATCACAAGAAATCCTTAGCGTCTACCTTCCCTTTGTTTATATTAAACAAAGGTATTAAAAACAGGGTATTTAGAAGAATAAAAAATACCCAGATTATGAGCATTGGTATTGGCCATATGACTGGCTCTTATTTTTGTCTAGGTAGCCATGTACCCATTTCCAACCACACATCGATTCCTACCAAATAAAAAAATGGATTCCACGTATACATAGTAACACCTTGGCTCATTCCTAACACACAAAATAGACAGCCCTACCTATAAGGAAGTAGGAAAACCAATGCACCTTCTAAAATCAGTGAGGGAAATTGTTGCTTGTGTTTATAAGGGTGATTATTTTTCCCTATGGTATTAAAACAAATCAAGATGAAGCAATCAATTCCGTCAATTAAAACTTTCCTGAAGACACAGCTCAAGAACTGTTAACATGGGAATTAGGGATGGCTTAAACTTATCTCCTGTGTCTTCTTCGTCTCTGTCAGTAATGGTCTTACTGACTGCTTGCCATGCCTTGCTGGGCCCATCCCCCTCACTGCCTCCATCACTCAGCAGAAAGAGCTACATTCTAAAGAATTTCTTTATTTTTTTAAAACATTTATTTATTATTGAGAGACAGAGACAGACAGAGCATGAGCATGGGAGGGGCAGAGAGAGGGGGAGACACAGAATCTGAAGCAGGCTCCAGGCTCTGAGCTGTCAGCACAGAGCCCGACTCGGGACTTGAACTCACAAACCATGAGATCATGACCTGAGCCGAAGTTGGACGATTTACCAACTGAGCCACCCAGGTGCCACCTAAAGAATTTCTATTTCACTAGTCCACCAATGTGACACAAGCAAATTCTACCATATAGTATTATTGCAGTGATCATACATTCACTTGATAAAAAGGGATAGTATTTTACGAGTGACTGGGTGGTTAAGTCGGTTAAGTGTCCGACTTCAGCTCAGGTCATGGTCTCACCGTTCATGGGTTCAAGCCCCGCATTGGCCTTTTTGCTGACAGCTCAGAGCCTGGAGCTCCTTCGGAGTCTATGTGTCCCTCTCTCTCTGTCCCTCCCCTGCTTGTGCTCTCTCAAAAATAAATAAACGTTAGGGGCACCTGGGTGGCGCAGTCGGTTCAGCGTCCGACTTCAGCCAGGTCACGATCTCGCGGTCCGGGAGTTCGAGCCCCGCGTCGGGCTCTGGGCTGATGGCTCGGAGCCTGGAGCCTGTTTCTGATTCTGTGTCTCCCTCTCTCTCTGCCCCTCCCCCGTTCATGCTCTGTCTCTCTCTGTCCCAAAAATAAATAAACGTTGAAAAAAAAATTTAAAAAAGAAAAGGCCAAGAGCAAATGAAAGCAATTGGAGACTCCTACATTATCCACATGATTGACAGTGTTTCCAACTCCTTATTTTTCTAGGCCATGGTGTACTTTGTACAGCTGTTGAATTTCTTAGTGGTTAAGGGTTTTTAATATATTTGATTGATAAAGTACCTAACCTTCATTAAATTTGACATACTGAACTCCTTTTTTCATATAAGATTTTGTCAAAAACTCACTTAAAAATCTCAGGCTAATATTATTTAAAAAATTTTTTTTAATGTTTATTTATTTTTGAGAGAGAGACAGAGTGCAAGCAGGGGAGGGGCAGAGAGAGGGAGAGACACAGAATCTGAAGCAGGCTCTGAGCTGTCAGCATAGAGCCCCACAGGGGGCTCGAACTCACAGACCGTGAGATCATGACTTGAGCCCAAAGTCAGATGCTCAACCGACTGAGCCACCCAGGTGCCCCTCGAGTTAGTATTATTAAACCCATTTTACAGTTGAAGGAACTGAGCCTTAGAAAAGACAATCACTTTTCTAAAAATCAGTTAAATGAACATGTGGCCACAAACATACAAAGATATTTGTCAGTTAAGCAAGAGACAACTTGTCCTCAACATAGTCTTGCCTCTGTGAAACCGGCTGTCATTAAGGTCATTAAATAGAGCAAGTCTTCTAGGAAAAAAAAATCATTTTATTATAATAGATCTCCCAACTCAAGATCATCAGAACAAGCAAAGATTTTAAATGTATTACAATCCCCAATTCAATGGATACTTTTACATGCGTTCCGAGTTCTTAAGCTCATTCATCAGAGCATCACAGTATTTCTTAAGTGTTCCCTAACATTCATGAGAATTAATTCAACAATGAAAATGCCACTGGACACATACTTGTAGGATATGAGGCAGAAAAGATTTATAAAGAGAGGAATCAGTCTTCAAAGCCAAAGATTTGGAGTAAGTCACTTACCTAGCTACCATTCTCGACTCTTGATTGGACATTATTCGGACACTTACTCTACAAAATTTTTATTCTGTATGTATATATTTATTTAAAAAATGTAAATGTTTATTTATTTTGAGAGAGAGAGAGAGAGAGACAGGGAAACAAATAGACAGAGTGAGAGCAGGGGAGGGGCAGAGAGAGAGGGAGACACAGAATCTGAAGCAGGCTCCAGGCTCTGAGCTGTCCGCATAAAACCTGATGTAGGGCTTGAACCCACGAAATGTGAGATCATGACCTGAGCTGAAGTTGGACGCTTAACCAACTGAGCCACCCAGGCGCCCCAATTATGTTATTCATATAAGGAACCACTTTCTCTCAAGAAAGGCAAACCAAAAAAAAAAAAAAAAAAAGCATGTTTTTTCTTAATTTTTTAAAGAAAACATGGCTTTTACATTACATAATAACATAAGTCTTTCAAATTATTCATCTGGTGATTTTTCAAGCTATGAATAACAGATTTATGTAGTCATTTCATCATATTTTCAAATATCATATTCTTTCTCTTGCTCTTTCTTATTTGGTGGTTCAAAACAAGAGTCATGACATATAAGAGAGACACTGTTTTAATTTTGCTACTCATTTTTTTGAGGAGATGTCATTACCCAGCTACATTTGTAAGATTAGATTCAAAAACAGAGAGGTTTATGTGGTTGACAATGACTGGAAAGATTGAAAATTTGTTGGCAAAAGTGAAAACTTGACACTCCCATATACTCCTAAGAATGTTCTGGAGTCTCCATATGGTTTATGGTAAAATCTAATTTTTACTGTTACAGTAGCTACAGAGTGGCAGGATGTGATGATAATGTTCCATGTGGCCAGCTCTTGAGAAAACAAGTCTGATGTGACACAACTCTGTATGAAATCTAATATACAGGCAATGGCCGCCATGTAACAGTAGAACACTTTGGACCCAATATCGTAACTACATGAAAAGCAAATGGTCGGGTCATATGGGTGGGATTGTCACAGACAGCATCAGGGACAAAACACTGAGTTAACACCAAGGTGATCATGTGACACTGTTCAAATAAATTGATCAACGACAAGACTTTTTCAATAAAAAAAAATTAACCAAAATGTGTGGCATTGGCAGATCAGTGAAAAATGGTATGAGCAGGTGATCCACAGAGTTAGGCTCAAATTTTCCACAAGAAAGAGATACAAATAACTGTAGACAAGACAAAGAACAGTTGGCAACGCTGGACAACTGGTCAACCTCAGGAAGCTAAATTTCTTCCTTCTCGTCTGATTTACCCTGAACATTTCAAGAGAAATTCTGTTTAAGAAAATAAAAATAGACCAATTATGCGTGAATAAATTATACACAATTAAGATTCCATCAGTGCATCTCATATATTTTCCAATTCCCATCACCTTATACAACTAATGTTGTAATTTCCAATTTGTAAACATTCGCTAATATCTATCTATCTATCATCTGTTTATTACCTATTTGGCTCTTAAGGGAGCATAGACTATGTACCAGGCTAAGCATTAGAAAAATAACTGCTTTCAAATTTTATATCTGACTTTGTGGCGTTTACAAGATTATGGAGAACACAGACATTAATTAATTAACCAAAACTATAAGGGTCGTGTATATAAAGAATGATAAATGTAATAACAAAAAAATACAGAAAGCTATGAGAGGAAACAAAGTCTCGAATAGGTAAAGTAACTTTATAGTTAATAATAAAAATCAGGGGCTCCTGGGTGGCTCAGTCGGTTAAGCGTCCGACTTCAGCTCAGGCCATGATCTCGCGGTCCGTGAGTTTGAGCCCCACATCGGGCTCTGGGCTGATGGCTCAGAGCCTGGAGCCTGCGGATTTTGTGTCTCCCTCTCTCTCTGCCCCTCCCCTGTTCATGCTCTGTCTCTCTCTGTCTCAAAAATAAATAAACGTTAAAAAAATTTTTAAAAATAATAATAAAAATCAGTTCACTTTTATTGAGTGAATATTATGTATCATGCATTGTACTAAGTACTTTATAGGTATTTTTTAAATGTTTTTATCTGAGTATAGTTGACACACAATGTTACCTTAATTTCAAGTGTACAACAAATATATTAATCCATTTTTTTACACAAGTTCTTTATGAGAAAATACTATATGTATTTATCCTACAGAGGAGAAAATGAGGCAGAGAGGCTAAGTAACTTGCTCACTAAGTCTGATTCCAAAGTTTATGTACTTAACTATTAATTTAGCTGATAAACGATGGAATCAGGGTCTGTCTACAAAGCTCACTTTATTGAACTGATTGAATTTGTCTATACCTTATAAAATAGGATGTCTTTTCATAGTAGATTATATTATTCAGTGTGCATTCAGCTGTCAATTACCTGATCAACAATATTTTGAGGATACAGAAAATGATAGTTTTGCTTCTTACATGACTTTCCCCTTCAAAAACCTGTAGTGAGAAAAGAGAACATCCAACTGGAGTTCTGCTCAGGTCATGATCCCAGGGTCATGAGATTGAGCCCTGAATAATTCCCCATGCTGGGTGTGGAGCATGCTTAAGATTCTTTCTCTCCCTCTGCCTTCCTCCCAACTCCTGTCTGAGCAACCTCTCTCTCTCTCTCTCTCTCAAAAAAAAAAAAAAAAAAAAGTATTGAGAAAAAAGCTGGGGTGGAAGTGTTCCAGGCTGGCTCAGTTGGTAGAGCATGCAACTCTTGATCTCAGGGTTGTAATTTCAAGCCCCACATTGGGTGTAGAGATTACTTAATTTTTTTAAAAAATGTATGTCATAGAAGGAAAAGGAAATGATAAATGTTGAAGCCAGACACATTTGGGCTTCTCAGCTATGTGATTTTCGGTAAGCAATTAATCTGTGGGTCTCTACTCATCTTTAAAATGGGGATAACAGCGCCTGGGTGGCTCAGTCGGTTAAAAGTCCGACTTTGACTCAGGTAATGATCTCAAGGTTCCACATCGGGCTCTGTGCTGACAGCTGGGAGCCTGTTTTGGATTGTGTCTCCCTCTCTCTACCCCTCCCCGACTCACACTCCATCTCTCTTTCTCTCCTCTCTCTCTCAAAACTAAATAAACATTTAAAAATTTAAACATAAATAACATGGGAATAACAATTCTGTAATCATAATATTAGTGGGCAGATTAAGTGAAACAACATACATTAAAACAGCCTTTAACACAGTACCAGTTGGATTCATGATCTCTTAGATAGGTGGGAAGCAAAGTGTAAGATACCCTGTAATTATTGATCCTTAAGGAAGTGTGGTAAATATTCTCTATTTTCACATAGGTTCTTCCCTCACTGTGTTGCTTAAATCTGTTCAATAAATTAAAAGAAAGTTCAGAATTAACTTGCAAAGATGTAGAGTGAGAATTTAGGAGCCATTGCATCTTCATTTAGTGCCAAGCTAGGCTATAAAAATAGAGACCAGGACCCTGAAATCGGAAAATTGGAATAAAGGAGCTGGTTTTAAATAATTGCATATGTGTGTCTGCTTAAACAGCAATAGCGCTCTAGGTATCTGTTTAAGTAGAATCCAACACACTATTAACTAGATGTTAAAATTTACAAAAGTAGCGATTTGTTTAGATGTGTGTTTTACCAGCATCCACAATTTGAATTTCAAGATAAAGGTATTTAAAGAACATCTAGTAATAGAAAATTTGAAACAATTAAATGGGATAATATAGAATTAATAAATATGAAAATGTTACTTTGTAGAAAATATTGAGGAGAAATAAGCTCTCAGGTAGAAAAGAAGCTTTGAAATACGACTGAGAAAAACATGTCCATTGAGGGAGTGACTGATTACGGTTCCGTGGCTTTTCCTTTTTCATTGAAAGTAACATGTACATATGTGATCACGAATATTTTCTAATGCCTATTTTGTTCAGATCCTGCCTGCTCTGACATAACATTGTACTAGGAGCTATAAGTATGCTGGAGCAGGTGCACAAAGAATGAAAAAGTCCCCATCTTCTGCAATTATATAAGACCAACTTCGATTTACTCACAGTACATTCTTTTTTTCTCTGTTGCATTAGCACTCCCGTTTTCTTATACTATGTAGCACTTAACAAATTGCATTGATTTTTCTCTTTACAGAATTCTACAAAACCATGCAATCCTAGAGCTCCTTGGGGGTTCTTGCTTGGTATTGGAGCAGTACTTGGCTTATTATACGTACTCAGTAAACATTCCTCAGCTCTGCTTATGCTTTGTAGCTGCAAAGTCACCTGAAAGCTTAACCTCTTTAAAAATCAGCTTGTCTTTTGCATTCTTTAGCATTAAAATATTGACAAACATGTTGGCAGGTTTAATAATAAAATTAGGTATATAATAACTAACTGTGGTAAAATACAATTGTGGATAAAATTTGAGCTATGATACAAATGAAAAATATCTGTCCCATCCTGAAAAAATCGATTAATAGACAAAAATGAAGGAAGGTACGAAAACCCCAGATCCCAGCAGGCTGGGATATCACTGATAAACTCTACCGAAGTTACAATTTCTTTTGAGGCAAGCTATGTATTTCTGTAAAAGATATTCATTGCCTACTTCAGGAGTTCATATCTAGAAATTAATTGGAAGTCTTTGTATACTGTTATGGCAGAAGGAGGAAAGGGTCTTACTGAGAGTGGGGAGGAATAAATGGACATCAGGCATGGTCCTGGAGCTGTTATCATGACTTTTCTGTCTCAGAGGTGACAGCAAGTCTCGATCAGCAGTTCTGATCACATCCCTTTAGATAATGGAATTAAACCCCTGCTTAGCAATTAGTATAGTATTAAAAACTACTAAAAGTTAGCTCATGATAGTCAACTATGTGTGTATGTACATATATAGCCATACATTGGTTTGCAGATATAGAGAAATTTTCCAAAAACATCAGAAACCAGTAATAGTGATAACTTTGAAAAGAGACAATGGAAGATCATGGTGGGGGGAAAAGGGAGGAAAATATTTTATTTTGTACTCTTCTGTAGAGATTGAATGTTTTACTACAAGAAGGAATAATTTTTAGTGTGAAAGGAACATATGATGCTACAAATGTAAAAGTGTAAACGTATATAAGAGAAATTATCCACCCTACCTACATATCTAACCTCCAACCCTTTACACACTCAATGCACACTCACACATCTCCTATACAACTGTATATCTCCTGTACCTCTGTCTTTCATGCTTTGTCGTTAGATTGCAGATTTTCATTGTAGATTAAAAGTTGACGTTACTGTAAATGCAGTTAAAGTTGGATCCAGTTCTCATAAGTACATCTTTTCTATAATTTTTTTTTGAGACAGAGAGAGACAGAATGAATGGGGGAGGGTCAAAGAGAGAGGGAGACACAGAATCTGAAACAGGCTCCAGGCTCTGAGCCGTCAGCACAGAGCCCGACACGGGGCTCGAACTCACAGACCATGAGATCATGACCTGAGCCGAAGTCGGACACTTAACTGACTGAGCCACCCAGGCGCCCCTCTATAATTTATAAAGAAGGATACATTGTAACTTTATTTCAAAAGTACATTTCTTCTCATCAATTTCCAAAAAGCTTGCTTCACATTCTTGTTCCTCAGGCTATAAATGATGGGGTTCAACATAGGGCTTACAAAAGTGTAGAAAACAGCAATAATTTTAGACTGCTCCACTGACTTGTCCGTGGGAGGTCTAACATACATGCAGAAGAGTGTCCCGTAAAATACAGTCACTGCCACCAGATGGGAACCACAGGTGGAAAAAGCTTTGTGCCTGCCTTCAGCAGAATGCATCCTCAGAATGGCAGTGAGAATGAAGATGTAAGAGATGACAATTATGAGGAGGGAGTTGGAGAGGTTAAATCCTGCTACCACAAACATGGACGTCTCTTTAATGAAAGTGTCAGAGCAGGACAGCTGGATGAGGGGGGGGTCAGCACAGTAGAAGTGATTAATAATATTGGAGTCACAGAAGGTCAAGCGGTACGTCCACATGGTTTCCATCAGGCCACTAAGGAAGCCGTAGACATAGGGACCAGCAATCAGGCGAATACAGACCCCTCTGGACATCTTGCTGCTGTAAAGCAAAGGGTTACAGATGGCCACGTACCTGTCATAAGCCATTACAGCTAGCATGTAATACTCAGTAATCACCATGGCAATGAAAAAATAACACTGGGTTAAACAAGCAGCATAGGAAATGGTTTTCTTCTCTGATAAGAAGTTCACCAACATCTTGGGAGTCACATTCGTGGAATAACACAAATCCAAGCCGGACAAACTGGCAAGAAAGAAGTACATGGGGGTGTGGAGGCGTGAATCTATCCTGATCAATACCAACATCCCAAGGTTCCCCCCCACGGTGATCAAGTAGATCACCAGGAATAGCACAAAGAGGATGGGCTGAAGCTCTGGACGATCTGTTAATCCCAGGAGAACAAATTCGGTCACTGAGGTGGAATTTCCTTTGACCATTTTCTTAGCTGCCAGCATTGTTCACGTGGATGAATTAAAATAAAGTAAGAAGTGAATGAGAAGTCCATCATATATTTCTTCTCTCTCTTTCTCCCCTTCTCCTCCGTCTCACACTCTCCATCACTCTCACGCAGGACTATGATCAGCATCTGAGATTGCAGGAACTGAGACTTTCAAGAAGGTGGTGGCCCCTAGAAGCTAGGTGTGTAATGTGCAGATGGTCCCCAAGAGAATGGCTCATGTGACACCAGCTTGCTTCAGAATGGGGGCCTTATGACCCAAAGTCTGCCTAAAAATGGACTGAACCACCAACAGTCGCTTACCGTTCTCTATAAAATCACAGGTTTCATCATGGAGCCTGGGAATGGTTCCAGATGCAATGGTGACATGTGTTTGGAAACACTTCTGCAAGTCAACAGTGCATGCATATGTAGAAGTTCAACTTCTGAGAATTACACTCCCTATGGGTTGTAGGTGAAAACCCCAAATTACAGTGATTTAAAGGAAAGGGATCCTGTTTCACTGTGATATCAATAAAGTACAGGAAATTATGGCATTCATATGTGAATAGACCAAAGATAATGACCCCAAATGTGAAAATAGCAAAGCCCTGCATCAATCACTAATGAAGGAATTTTCGTTCAGAAGCATTTGTATGACTAGAGAAAGGGAGACCTAGGTTGGGGGAAAAAAAGAAGTGGTCAAAGAGTGGATTATGCTTGTGGATAAAATGATCAATTCAGATAATATCAAATATAATGAAAGAATAAAATGAGAAACTGTTTTTCCAGGAGTTGGGAGAATATATTTTCATCATGGATTCTCAATGTTGTCGTGTTATTGTACGTGATAGACTGAATAAGGTAAGGGATCAGAACTCAAATACCTCTCAGAGCCAGTTAGATAATAAGGATGAGCGAAGTGGGCTAGGTAGAAGGATGAACAGAAATGAAGTAGAGAGTGACTCCCAGGTTAAAAAGCCAGCAGCCACTCAGGCCAGTGGAATTTTTACTACACAATAACGTAAGCCCTATGTTCCAAGATCTTAAGAGCTTCCAAATGTAAACAGGTATGAGGATTCGTTACTTAATGTGAAACCTACCATACACAGTGTTGGCGAATAATTTCATTTTTAAGCCTGTCTTTAACCAGAACATAGAAAAAGAAGTCTGTATGCCTGATTCACTGAAAAGGCAATGTCACCAGCTATATTTGCTGTATGTAAGCTGTTCCCGGGTATTGAACCAAGTACCCTCAAAAGTCAGCTACTTCGACTCAGTGATGTTTCCAGAATGTTGTATGATTTAGTCATTATAATAAGATAATCTTTGAGTACAAACCGCATTGGACACTGCATGTCTGTGAGTCACTTTCCTAGGGAGACAAAGGTGACTGGTAATAGTGCTTGTCTTGAGAGAGCTGGTTGGTATCTTCATAGTAAAAGGGGCATAGGAAGAGAAAATTAAGATTATATGTGATAAGTTCAGTAATAAAGATTTGAACAGTTACTAATTAATTGTGTCCAGAGAGGCAGGATAGCCTCAAAGAATGGTACCCTTTAACTGGGACTTAGAGGATAACTAAGAATTTTCTAGAAAGATGAGGGTAGGGAGGACTTTCAGACAGTGTGAACAGTACACACAGAGACAGGAGGCTTTCGAGAGAAATCAAAGATACTCCACGTAGACGCAGGGATAAATTTTCTACGGATTAATTCTACAACTTTGGTCTTTGAGAGCAAACTACAATAATTTGAGAATCAGGATAGGTGTAAATAGCAAAAGTGCTTTTTCCTCACTTGCCAGAAAGATGAGTCTATTTGGAGAATATTCACCTTAATGGTACATGTAAATCTCCCATTTTGATGGCATGAAGACATTCATCTCATCTTTAGATTTGGACAGCTATGCCCTAAATACTAGCACCTGGTTGCTCATCATATTACATTTGACAAGTAATAAAAGCAATAAAGATATAAAAGAGAAATAGGAATTTAATTTGCTGTTCCCTACTATCTCCTTTGAATAGGTTCAGCAAGCACGCTCTAAGATTTAAGAAGAAGAGACTACATTTTGATTATAGTTCTTCTTTCCATGCACACAGCCACATCAGTTTTACAAAGCAATGATGCTGTTCTGTTTTGTTTTACCTCTAGAAGAACCTGCAACTAATACAGAGCGACTACAATTAGGAAAGGGGGGGAATGGGGCACACAGAAACCTTCAACATGCTGTCACCAGAGTTCTTAGATTAGTACTTTCAAAACTGTATGCACCAGATCAACTGGATATCAGGCAACAAAATAGGTCTATGGTAAAACTAAATTTGAAAACTGCTGAGTTTTTTTTAAATGTTGATTTATTTTTGAGAGAGAGAGAGAGAGAGAGAGAGAGAGAGAGACAGTACAAGATGGGGAGGAGCAGAGAGGGAGGGAGAAACAGAATCCGAAGCAGGCTCCAGGCTCTGAGCTGTCAGCACAGAGTCTGATGCAGGGCTTGAACTCATGAACCGTGAGATCATAACTTGAGCTAAAGTTGGATGCTTAACCGACTGAGCCACCCAGGCACCCCAAAGAATGCTGTGTTTTGAAAAAGAGAAGGGATAATGGGTTTCTCTGTTGCAGGAAGTCTCAGAGCCTTCTAGATGCCCGCATGTATTGTGAAGTTATATAAGGTGGGCAAGAATATGCAGCTTTTCCTGAGCTCACTCGTTCGAAGAGCCTGAAGCATCTCTACTCTCGTTAGACTTAGAAACCCTAATTCCACACGAGCACCAGAGATTGCTAGAACCCTTGCATCTCAATAGCAAAACCAAACACAGGAACGTAAAATCTATCCTGCGCTACTTGGAAAATCACCTTCTTTCAGTAGTGCCACTGGTAGTATACTAAAGCACTTTTGAATTTATCATTGATACATGCTCTCAAAAAAAATTGTTTGGGGGAAATACAGAGCTTGGAAGAGGACCCCTGTGAATGGGAAGGAATGGAAGCAAGCAGAAAATAGCAAAGAACTCCTGGGGAAATAGAAAGCGATATGACATCAGAGCTCTGTTTACCAATCAGAGGTGGACACAAGTCTTTTCTGCTCCCAAGCACATGATCTGTACAGCTGGACCCTAAACACTAGCCCCTGTTTGCACATCATATCATATCAAGCAAATAATTATGGTTGCTTATTAAGTGTCTATTTGAGTTAAGGTATGTGCTAAATTACCATGTATGTGGATATAACATAGGTTCCACATATTGTAAATATTCTCATATAATTTCCACATATTTTAACTTATCTGTGTTGAAATTATTACATATTCTTTTTAAAATCATGCTTCCCTAGTTGCTTCTCTTCTGTCTTTTTACAGACCTATCTTGCAATCCATGACCCTGTTTCTAAAACCAATGTAATTGAGGGGCATGTGGGTGGCTCAGTCAGTTAAGCATCTGACTTCGGCTCAGGTCATGATCTCGCTATTTGTGAGTTCAAGCCCTGTGTCAGGCTCTGTGCTGACAGCTCAGAGGCTGAAGCCTGCTTTGGATTCTTTGTCTCCATCTCTCTCGGCCCCTCACCTGCCCACACTCTGTCTTTCTTTCTCTCAAAAATAAATAAACATAAAAATGTTTAAAAATAAAATAAAACAAGGGGGCGCCTGGGTGGCGCAGTCGGTTAAGCGTCCGACTTCAGCCAGGTCACGATCTCGCCGTCCGGGAGGGAGTTCGAGCCCCGCGTCAGGCCCTGGGCTGATGGCTCAGAGCCTGGAGCCTGTTTCCGATTCTGTGTCTCCCTCTCTCTCTGCCCCTCCCCCGTTCATGCTCTGTCTCTCTCTGTCCTAAAAATAAATAAACGTTGGAAAAAAAAAAAAGAAATCTTCAAAAAAATAAATAAATAAATAAATAAATAAATAAATAAAATAAAATAAAACAAAACCATCTAATTTGAGTTTCTTGCCTGATTCAAATTTTAAAGGCCAAAAGTGTTTGGAAACATGATTCCCAATATCTTTAAAAAAAAAAGATATTTGAGATCTGAAATGGGCATATGACAAATACTGTTGGTAAATGTTAAATATTTTTGGTAGCTCTCTATGATAATTCCAAACCAAACCTGCTGCATTAGAAGTAAAGCCTTTTATTCCACTGGAAATAAGTAGCTGAATAATTTTGGAATACTTAATGTATTATTTTTATTTCTATAAGCAAAAGCTTGTAGAGCTTTCTTGCACTTCTGGGCTCATGTTTAATGGCTGTGGGAACTGCTCTTGAAAGCTCCCTATTTAAATTACTGTACCCAGCACTCCTTGTAGTTGGAAAGATTGCTCACTTATTTGATATTTATTTAAGGAATAGCAAAATTTATCCTCCGTTATTCTTATTTTCTAGCTTCTATATCAATATAGAATGCCAAGAAATCCATACTGAATTATTGGAGAGATTGCTGAACTAGTTTTATAATAGTCATACATGTTTTTCTCTCCATATGAGAAATGCCACACAGAAAGATAATTAAATTTCAGTGAGGTGGGGAACCAGATACCTTCCTAAAGATTTCCCTCTGGCTTTGGTGTCCAATTTGAAATTTCTGGGTAATAATAAGTCAGTGAAAGTAGCAATGAGTTTTGTTTTGTTTTGTTTTGTTTTTTATCTATGTCCCTTATTTCAAGAAACATAAGAAAAATAAAATTCTCAACATAAGGTTTCACTGGTTCAATAATGTCAAATTGCTTTTCTCCGGATTGGAATGATCATAGATAAACAAGATAACAGAGAGACTACATAGATTTTTCATGCAGATGAACTTGACTCACAAAGATATTGATATGCATATATATTTGTTTCCTATTATGTAACAACGCAAGAAAACAAAACATTATTTTGTAATTTAGTAGGGATTATTGAGCAAAAAATAGGTGTCACATACGGTAAACCGGTACACGTGGTAAATATTTGGTGAAAATTTGGAGTTCCAAGATTTTACTTTCCCACTGAAAATCAGCCAATCAAACTGTGTAGCTCACTTCCAAAAGTGTCATTGATATCTCACACCCTGGTGGATGAAATGTTCATTTGGGGAATGGTTTGCCCTCTTCAGGGTCCAGTTTAAAGGCACATGTTCAAGGTAACAGGATAACACTGACCTGCTTTCATTTTTGTTAACTATTCCATGTGCATAGGGTTGCCATTTCATACTCCTGTAAGATGGATTGAGTGGGAGACTCGGAGATATTGAAGCGAAAGATAGGGCCACACAAAATAGGAGGAAGGGTTATTGAAGTTTAGAGTCAGTAATCCAATAAGCATGCAAGCTCAACTGTTCATAGACATAGATAAGCCTGCAAGAATAGCTAGAAAAAGAATGGTACTTTAAGGTAGGAAATGGCAAAACAAGTAAATAATAGGTCATGTAGTTGGTGGAGCCATGCATCTCGTGTGAATATTAATTTCCCAGAAGGAGCACCTTCCTTGTCTACTCTGCCAAATAAACTCCAGTGTCTTCCCCTGTCTTAGTTTTCCATTCCATTGTCTCACAAATTTAAGAGCAGGGTGCATTACGTGGTTACAATGAATGAACTGTTATAGATCTTGTTACACATTATGGCTTTGTACCAGCCAATGGCATCACAAAACCCCTTTGAATCTTCGTTTAGAAAGCGATCTTTGGGGCACCTGGGTGGCTCAGTCTGTGAAGTGTCCAACTTCAGCTCAGGTCATGATCTCACAGCTAGTGAGTTTGAGCCCCGCATTGGGCTGTGTGCTGACATCTCAGAGCCTGGATCCTCTTCTGTGTCTCCCTCTCTGCCCCTCCTCTGTTCACACTCTGTCTCTCGATCTCTCTCAAAAATAAATGAAATTTTTTAAATAAATAAATAAATAAATAAATAAATAAACATATAAACACTAATTTTTTTTATTTGTTTTAATTTAGGAAGCAATCATTTAACCTTGATATAGCGACTTTCTTTCTGTGAACTTGAGTCCTCATCTATTCAATATCATACTTTGGTTACATAATTTCTAAAATGCCCATCATTTATAACATTCTGATTCAGGATTTATGTAGTTACAAATCCTATACCCATTATTAGCCATGTGTCTCAGTTTAATTAAATTTACCCCAAACATTTCTCTCCCAAATAATTGAAAAAGAGATTTATTGAGTTCTATAAGAGTTTTATTTTTGCCAGAATGAATATAATAATTCTTTCTTGAATTTTTTCTCTTTTCAATTATTTGATTTTTTTGGAGGGGGGACTGTTCTTCCAACAGATATTGTTCTTTTTTTTAAATGTTTATTTATTTTTGAGGAAGAGAGAGAGAGAGAGAGCGAGGAGGGGCAGAGAGAAAGGGAGACAGAGGATCCCAAGCAGGCTCAGCACCATCAGCACAGAACCAGACATGGGCTCAAATCCACCAACCATGAGATTATGACCTGAGCTGAAACCAAGAGTCAGTTGCTCAACCAAGTGGGCCACCTAGATGACCCAACAGATATTATTCTTTTAAAAATTATGAGAATATCAGGTGCTCCCTCTCATATGGTTATTCAATATGTGTTAAACTATTGAATGGATGAAGAGAATGTTATTTGCAAAGTAAATTGATTAGTGTAAACGCATTAATTCCCATGAGAGTTTGATATTTTCTAGTGACCAATCTAAATAAAAATACATACAAACTCATTGTAGCTGGCCAAGAAATTAAGGTAACATTGAAAGCTCCTTTCGTGGCCACCTAACTCCTATGGTGAAGATCCAAAAATAAAACAGGAAGAGAAACTGCAAGTGTAGAAGTCAGAATTGTCGCTCTTACCTGATCCCAGGAAAGATTCTTTCGGAGACACGAGTGGTCCAAATGATGAGGTGCCGGGAGTCATTTATACCCAAATTGTAATTTGAAGCTCCTATTCCTAAGATATTCTTCAATATATACTGAAAAAACAATGACAATATTACTAAAAGAGAAAACTCCCAGGAAATAGTAACTTAGGCAGACTTATACTAATTAGAGTCTTGGGATTTCCCCCTTGGGACTGAATCAGTTTGTAATAATTTTGAGCTGATTCCTTTCAGTGGTTAGGAGTTATTCTCATGGAATTTTTGCATTATGGACGACAATTTATTCTCATCAGATAAACAGAACAATGAATAACATCATAAAATAATGATTCAATTCATGGTCTTTGATGTTTTTATGATTTTTCCTATTCTAAATTGTGTTTTATCCATACAATTGCTAATGAATGAATGTTTGCTGAAAGGACTTTCATATCCAGAATTAAGTGCTTAAATTATAACACCCAGTGAGTAAAATCATGTGGGCAGGATAGCATAATGAGTTGTGTAGAGTTCATTCAAGATGTTAAGTTCATTTCTTAACTGGGTTATTTGTTTTTTGGGTGTTAAATTTGATGATGTTTTTATAGATTCTGGATAATAATCCTGTAGCGGCCAGTTACATATAGAGAGTAGAGACATGGAGGCTTTTCTTTCCAGGAAGCAGCTTTTTTATTTTTGCTGGCATGAGCTTAGTGGGCTCAACCTAAAAGGCTGAGCTCCAAGCACAACGAGGGGTTGCCTTTTGTACAATTTTTGCTCCTTTGTCTCCCGTATATGGTATCATACGGTCTGAATGGGCAGTCTATGTTACAGAGTCATGAAGAATGCCATGTACATATACATAGCCAGGTTGCCTTCCCTTGTCTTGAGATTTTCACCACATTCCTTAAGGAGGCATTGTACCACAACCCTTTATCAAATATGTCTTTTGCAAATATCTCCTCCCATTTTGCAGGCCGCTTTTTAGTTTTGTCAATTGTTTCCTTCACTGTGCAGAAGCTTTTTATGTTGATGAAGTCCCAATAGTTCATGTTTGCTTTTGTTTCCATTGCATTCTGTGATGCATCTAGAAAGAAGTTGCTCTGACCAGTGTCAAAGAGGTTGCTGACTGTATTCCCTAGGATTTTGATGGTTTCCTGGCTCCCATTTAGGTCTTTCATCCATTTTGAATTTATTTTTGTGTATGGTGTAAGAAAGTGGTCCAGTTTCATTTTTCTGCATGTCACCGTCCAGTTTTCCCAACACCATTTGTTGAAGAGACTGTCTTTTTTCCACTGGCTATTATTTCCTGCTTTGTCAAAGATGAGTTGACCATGTAGTTGTGAGTCTATTTCAGGGTTCTCTTTTCTGTTCCATTGATCTATGTGTCTGTTTTTCTGCTAGTACCATACTGTCTTGATGACTACAACTTTACGATATAGTTTGAAATCCAGGATCATGATGCCTCCAGTTTTGATTTTTTTTTTTTTTTTCAGGACTGTCTTGGCAGTTTCAGGTCCTTTGTGGTTCCATACTAATTTTAGAATTGTTTGATCTATCTGTACAATGAATACTGTTTCCTTAAGATTTGTCTTCCCTTCCAGACTATTAATTCCAAGAGAATAAGAAACTAAAATTTTAATTCACTATATACACAACACTCTGCACAGTGACTAGAACATGCTAGTCATAAATACATACTGAGTGACTTTATTGAAAAAAAATAGAGTAGGATTTCACCCACAAATATCTTTTAGTTGACATGGTGTTTTCAAATTGACACATTTTGCACTACTTGCAAGATCATGAAATTCTTCTAAAGATCAATATAATTTGAATTCATGTGGCTTGCATTCTAGTATGGAAGCAAATGATGAGACCTGAGTAGCAGCTTCATCCATTAAAGGGCAAATGCTCTATAGTTTTAGAAGACATCTAAACTTATTATCTTCTAACCCATCATCCTAACTTCACAACCTGATTTCATTTGTTGGCCTTATGATTGAATATAGTGTGAAAGGCACACAAATGTCAGTTACAAAGTAGAATAGGAATGTAATACAGAAAATGTTCACTTCTACCTGCAAAAAAGTCTGGCAAGATAAGCTATATGTGATGACTTTATATCCATGGTGACTAGATCAAGGGAGGAAGAAATAAAAAAGAGGTCTTTCAAGGTAAAAGTCATGATTTTTAATTGTAATCACATCTGTTCCGTGTGAGTTTATAACAAGTTGGTAGAAGAATTTTCTTTTGCCCTGGACATTACACTTTAATTAAGCCTGATACTGAAGACAGTCTGACACTTAATGAAACAACCCAAATTCTGATAACACATAGATGTATAAATAGTGGTACATTTTTAAAATGTAAAGCTACTCAATAACAGAAAATATATCAAATTATGGATCTATACATCAACTGGATGATTTTCCAAAATATTTTGGCAACTCAGAGAATGTACACACAAAAGAATATATATGGTTTGATTCCATTTATATGAATATAGCAAGAAAAAGGCATATCTGTGATTAGCAAAGGCGGGGTATGCAGGGAAGTAATTGTCATAAAAGGGATAAAAAGGAAATTTGGGAAGTGATGAAATCCTGTATATGTCAATCAATAGTGGTGACAGTCCTATGGATACACATTTGTCAAAACACCCAAATTGTACTTAAAATGGACACTTGTGTACCCATTACCTCTTATAGTTCACTGTCTCCACAGGGATCAATTGTTTGTGAAAAAATGGATGCATCCCTTAATAGAATAAAAGGTTAAAATTATATGGTCATCTCAATAGATGCAGAAAAACATTTGAGAAAATTCAATGTCCTATCATGAAAACTCTCAGCAAATTGGGTATAAAAAGAGCATACATCAATATAATAAAGGCTATCTATGACAAGCCCACGGCTAACATCATACTCAATGGTGGAAAGGTGAAACTTTTCTTTTATGGTTAAAAACAAGACATAGGTGTCCACAATCACCACTCCCAGTGAACAAAATACTGGAAGTCCAAGCTAGAACAATTAGGCAAAAAAAAAAGTATCCAATATCTGAAAGATATAAGTAAAATTATCTTTGCAGACGATAGATCTTATACATAGGAAAACCTAAAGACACTACCAAATAACTATTAGAGCTAATAAATAAATTCAGTAAGTTTATGCAGAATGCAAAATCAACAAGTAAAAAATAAGTTGCATTTTTACATACTAATAATGTACTATTGGGGAAAGAAATAAAGAAAAAAATCCAATAGCACCAAGATCAATAAAATACTTAGGAATGATTTTAACCAATGCATGAAAAGATCTGTCCACTGGGGTGCCTGAGTAGATCAGTAGATTGAGCTCTTGGTTTCAGCTCGTGTCATGATCTCACAGCTCCTGAGTTCAAGTCCCACATCAGGCTCCTTGCTGACTGTGCAGCACTGCTTGGAATTGTCTCTTTCCCTTTCCACCTCCCCCACTTGTATGCTCAGTTCTTCCTCTCTCTCTCTCATTCTCTCTCTCTCTCTCTCTCTCTCTCAAAGTAAATAAAGTAAAAAGAAATCTGTGCAAATCTAAAAACAAAAAGTCTTTGATGAAAGAAATGGAAGAAGACATAAACAAAAAGATACCCAGTGTTTATGGATTGAAAGAGAGTTAAAATTGTTAAAATGTGCATACTACCCAAAGCCATCTGTAGATTTAATGCAATTCCAATAAAATAATCCAATGACATTTTTCACTGTAACAAGGCAAATAATCCTAAAATTCATATGGAACAACAACAACAACAACAAAAAGACCTTAAATAGCCAAAGCAATCATGAGAAAGGACAAAGCCAGAGGCATCACACTTTCTGATTTTAAATTATTTTACAAAGGTATAGTAGTACAAACAAGATGCTATCTGTACCAAAAACAGACATATAGACCAAAGAAACAGAATTGAGAGCCAAGAAATAAACCCGTGCGTATACGGTCAACTAATATTTGACAAGGGAGTTAAAAAATACTCCATGTGGAAAGGAGAGTTTCTTCGGTGAGTGGTGCTGGGAAGAGGATGATCACATGCACAACAATTAAATTGGAGCTCTATTTTATACCACACATAAAAAATTAACTTGAAATAAATTAATAACTTAAGCATAAAACCTGCCATAGGAAAAATGTTCCTTGGTATTCGTCTTGGCAATGGCTTTTTGTATGTGAAATCAAAAGTACAAGCAAGAAAAGAAAAATTAGACTGCATCAAACTTAAAGCTTCTGCACAGCAAAAAAAAAAAAAAAAAAAAAACTATCAACAAAATGAAAAGACAACCTATGGATTGGGAGAGAATATTTGCAAACAATATATCAGAGAAGACATTAATATCCAAAATATATAACAAAAAATACAGCTTAATACAAAAACAAATAAGCCTGTTTAGAAGTGGGCAAATGGCCCGAATAGAAATTTTTCCAAAGAAGACATACAAATGGCCAATAGGTAATGAAAAGCTGCTTATCGCAAAACATCATGGAAATGCAAAGGAAAACCACAGCGCGATACAACTTCACAGCTATTAGGTGGCTATTATCAAAAAGACAAGAGATAGTAAGTGCTGGAGAGGATGTGGAGAAAAAGGAACCCATGTGCGTTGCTGATGGGAACATAAATCTATATAGACAATATGGAAACAGTATGGAGCTTCTTCAAAAAATCAAAAATAAAACTATCATATGACCCAGTTAGCCCCCTTCTGGGGTTATGTACAGCCGGTGGAAATGAAATCATAATCTTGAAGAGATCGGTGCACCTTCACGTTCATTGCAGCAAAACTCACAAGATTCAAGACACGGAAACAATGTTAGTGTCCATTTGCATATGAATGGTTAAGACGATGTGGTATTTATATACAACGGAATATTACTCCATCATTTAAAAAGTGGAAATTGCCATTTGTAACATTTGTTGAGGGCACTATACTAAGTGAAATAAGTGAGATAGACTAAGACCATATGATCTAACTTCTTTTTGAATGTGTTTGTTTATTTTGAGAGAGAGAGAGAGAGAGAGAGAGTAGGAGCCAGGGGCAGAGGGAGAGAAAGAGAAAATCTCAAGCAGGATCCGCACTCAACATGGAGCCTGACACAGGGTTCAATCCCATGACCGAGGGATCATGACTTGAGCTGAAATTAAAAGTTGAATGGTCAACTGAACCACCTGGGTGCCCAGTATGATCTAACTTTTATGTGGAATCTAAGAAAGTCGGATTCACATAAACAGAGGGTACAGGGCTGGTTGTCAGGTGGGGGGGATGTGGGAAATGGGGAAAATGTTGGTCAAAGGCTACAAGCTTTCAGTTATAAGATGAATAACCTCAAGGGAATCTAACGTACAACATGGTGACTGTAGTTAACAATACTGTACTGTATACTTGAAAATGCTAAGAGAGTAGATCTTAAATGTTTCACCGTGACCACCACAGGAAAAAAAAAATGTGTTTATGCGACATGATAGATGTGTTAACAAACAGTCTTGTGATAATCATTTCGTAACATATACATGTATCAAATCATTACAATGTACACCGTAAGCATACACACTGTTATATGTCAATTATCTCTCATTTTATAAATAAAATTTATAAATTTATCTCATTTTATAAATAAAACACTAAACTTAGTAAATGTCCAAGATTAAAATCATAAGGCATATGTTCTCTGGCAACAGAACGAAATGACAAATATGTAACAATGAAATATCTTTTAAACTCTCAAATATACAATAATTAAGCACTATCTTCTATAATAGCTCAAAGGTTAAAGAAGAGGTGCTGGAAAAAAAAAGAAAATAGTGCAAAATGAATGTAAAAATTACCAAAAATTGGCAGTTTTCGGCTAAAGTGGTGTTTAGGTAAAGGGTGTAAATGTTTATATGAGAAAAAAGCAACACTCAAATCAATAATCCAAATTTTCACTTATAAACTAGAAATGAAGAAAAAAGACATTGCCCGGCATTTCTAAACTTTTCACATCCAAGTGATACTGAAAGCATTCTTTCTTTTCCTAGACCTGGGTGCGTAGATTCAGCCTTGCAGATCAGAGGGAAAAAGTAGGTCCCTATAGTTCAGAGGTCATAGACTGGATCCACAAACTCAGATCTAGTGAAAAAAAAAAAAATCACCCTATTCCTCTCTTCTCCATTCCCATACTGACAGTCCCATTCACAAGGAACGGGAAGACTATCATGATCCATGCTTTTTGGGTTTACTTAGTAACTCAGAGAAGAAGGACAGAAGGATGTGTTTCACAAACACTCCTAGCCCCAAAAGATAGATAATAATAAGAATAGAACAAACGTAAGGAGTGGAACTGAGAACATCTTTATCTCGTCATCATTGTAAACAATAAGAACACAGGAATGTTCCATGCCATACTAAGTGGGAGTTTTCAATTAGAACAGTGCTCCTCAAATTTAATGTGTTTACAAATCACCTATGATTTGATTAAAACACAAGTTTGGATATAGTGCATCTAAGGTGCAGAACGTGGTGCTCCTACATTTCTAACAAAGTCCAAGGTGATGCTGTTGCTGCTGGTGTATGGACCACATGTTGAGGTGCAAGAATGCAGATTTATAAGTGAAGCTCATCTTTTCCCCAGACTTGAGATTTTTAGCTGAGATATTTGAGACTTATTCATAGAGAATATAAAAATACATCATTAGAATACAAAGATATTGAGCCCAAGTTTTAGTGACGATTCATTGGAAATCAGGGTCAGTCCCATCTTAGTGACCTATTTCCTCTGAGGACATTTTTCAAGGCTTGCTTTACATCCTTGTTCCGCAGACTGTATATCAATGGATTAAGCACCGGACTTACAAAAGTGTAGAAGACAGCTATTATTTTGGATTCCTCTACAGTCTTATCTGTTGGTGGTCTTACATACATGCAGAAGAGCGTCCCATAAAAGAGAGTCACAGCCATCATGTGGGAGCCACAGGTGGAGAATGCCTTGCATCTGCCCTCTGCCGATTTGATCCGGAGGATGGCACCAATAATGAAGGCATAGGACACCAGGATGATGCAGAGGGAGTTGGAGAGATTGAAGCCAGCTGATACGAGCATGGCATGCTCTTTGACATACGTATCAGAGCAAGAAAGCTTAATCAGTGGTGGGTCAGCACAGTAGAAGTGGTTGATGACATTGGATCTACAGAAGTTCAAGCGGAAGGTCAGGATGGCCTGGAACAGTCCATCTGAGAAGCCATAGACATAAGGCAATGTGGCCAAACAGAGGCAGATACGCCTGGACATTTTCATACTATAGCGCAGAGGGTTACATATGGCCACGTAGCGGTCATAGGCCATTGCCGCCAGCATGTAAAACTCAGTGAGGAGAAGTGCAATGAAAATGTAACATTGCGTAAAGCAGCCAACAAAGGTGATGGTCTTCTTCTCCGATAAGAAATTAGTCAACATCTGTGGGGTTGCATTTGAGGTGTAACACAAGTCCACAAAGGCCAAATTAGTGAGGAAGAAGTACATGGGTGTGTGGAGGCGAGAGTCCAGTCTGATCAACAGCATCATGCCCAGGTTGCCCGAGAGGGTGACAAGATACAAAACCAGAAACAGCACAAAGAGGAGAAGTTGGAGTTCAGGCCTGTCTGTGAGCCCCAGGAGAATGAATTCTGTTATTGCACTGGCATTTGAGATGGACATTTTCTGAGAGTCTGGACCTGCGTTGGAAACAATGGAAGTCAAGCAGACAGAAAGGTACAAATCCTACTTCTGACTGTTGAAGTGATTTTCCTCAATATCTCCATGTGTCATTCAAAATGAACGTTACCATAAGCAGACTTTGTGCTTCTGCTAAGCCATTATTTCATTTGTCTTTGTATGGAATTACTATTATATTTCTCTCTGTATAACTGTAGTCGCACCTATAGCTATACCTATAGATAACTGTACATAATACCTATTCCGTTATCCATGTTTACAACTGAGCTACACGTCCCCTCTCCCCCTTCAAAATTTTTTCCTCTCAAACTGTACTTATCCGATAAGGTGCAGTATGTTTTATGCATCCAGCACACCCTACATACCTCTAACTCACTCTGTAGCACATTCTATCACCTTTCTGCTCATTCTATCTACTTTCCACTCCTCATATATTCTTTCCTCCGGGACAGGGACAAAGTCCAGCTCATTATCGAACTGTGACTTCTAATTGCACATTTACAGATTCAATTTTAGGAAAGAAAAGAAAAGAATAGTGGAAGCATGAAAAATGGATTAATTACATATGTTTTACTCATCTCTGTATCCCAATGGAGCTTGTCATGATGTCGTGCCCTCAGGAGAATTAAGAGCTTTTTGAATTTAGTGTACAAAACAATTGCTGCAAAGGCTTCTTAAGAAAAGTTACAGGAAGTTTATGTGAGATACTTTCATGTGGGATATGGGGAACTTCACATGTAACAAGTAACCAGGAGATTATAATGCAGATGTTCCCAGATTCACAATTTTAAAAAGGACAATCACTTTGGTCTAATAAAGTTACAGCAAATAAACGAGTGAAGAATCATCTAATCAAATGAATTCTCACTCATTATTTTGAGAACATTCTACAGCAATATAGATATATAATGTGCTGATAAGTAAGTAGGTTTTGCATGGTTAGTATTTAAGTTGTTAATCACAACTTCTACCTATCCAGAAGTAGGACAAATTCTATGGGTTTTTTGTTCTCCTTTACATCATAACCAGTGCTTAGTTTCATCTTCCTTTTTCTCAAATGTTCTTTTTCTTGCCCTTCCTCTCATATTCAATTTTTTGAACCCTGCCCAATTCTTGTCTCATTTCAAAATGAGTCACTGAAACTTACTTTAGTATAGGTTTTAGAGAGACAACAGCAATGTCTTTTTGTGCTTTATCTCCTTTATCCAGAGAGTAGGTACTTAACATTTGTTGAATACACTAACAACACTTGCTGATAATGAGCAATGATCCTTAACCGTGGGTTACTTCATTTCTTCATTCGTAAGTGGGAATGATGATATCTGTTCTACCTCGCTCAAGAGTCATTGTGGATATCAAACTAGATGTTCATATAATAAGTATCATGTGATGAGGCACGGCCGATGCAAAAGTGAACAAAACCACCTTCAAAATCCCTGCCCTTCCGACTTTCACGTACAGTGGACAGAGACACAGATTAGTGCAAGGAAGTAAATGGTGATTCAAATGGCATTGTTAGGGAGGGAAAAAAATGGAATTTCGTGAAGCAGGTGTTCGGCTTTTAAGTAGCAACATCAGGGAAGTACGTCTGAAAAGATGACCTTTTTTGGCAACAAACTGAAGGAGGACGAGAACAAGCAATAATCTTACTTTACGAAGGGTGTTCCAGGAAGGAGAAGGAACAGAGGCAAAGTCACCGTGTGGGATCTTTCTTTGTGGATAGTGGCAGTGTCTCTTCAGGAAGTGGCCAGCAGGAAACTGCCCTCTAAACAGTGTATTTCTTTAAATGACACACGTCAGTAGGGTGGCTTAGGAGATGATTTCACATCTGTTTGCACCCAGGAACCCTCAGAAAGGATGTAGATAGTGGTCCCCAGGACAGAGAAAGATGGAAAGTAAAAGATCAGAATGTGGGCTTTTCAGATTTATAGACACTATAGAACTTGGACTTAAGGCTTTCATTTGTAGAAAAACTCATTTGTCGCATGTCACTTAATGAATACCTGTGGGAACTGAAAGAGTCTTGATTCGTGAGATGGTGACTTGTGTGGGATCCAGAAATACCCACTGGAAAGTAGGGCAGAAGTTCTGATAAATGGGAAGAAAAAAAAATAAAAAGATAATGAATAGCATAGCGTGTGCTTACAGAAAGGACGTCACAGACGACCCAGCTGCCTGTATAAGGCCAGAGCAAAAGGTGAACATTCTTAACAGGGGGTTCAGAGTGGGTCCTGGAACACAGAGACTAACAGAGCTGATGATGGGGGATATAGAAGGAGATCACCCTCACTCCTGTGAAAAGAAAAAAAAAAAAAAAAAAAAGACTAAGGAAAAAAAAAGAAAAAAAAAAAAACCAAAACACCCAGGCAAGGATTCAGCCCTACTGAGAATGCGCTAGAGGGTAACAGAGCTCAATGGGCAAGATGTCTAGAGTAATTTTGTAGCCCATTCAATTATAGGTAAACGACAAAAGATTTTTTATGAAAAAAAATAGTTTGTAAAGTTAAGAAATAAAACTCTTAGGGAGAATTCATTGAAAAAAATGGAGCTTAAGCTTCTTTTTTCCTCCTTTTTAAAATATAAGTCTCATGAAATATTTATTGAAACTATGGATCCTCAACCAGAGTTAATACACAAACTCAAAATCTTCCCCCACAAAAAATAGATGATAGATAGATAGATAGATGTAAAGGGCTCATAGATTGCCACGCTCTAACTACAAGAACTCTTCTCTTAGAGAAAGCTCCACCCCATGTCTGAAAATGTCCTTTCATTTTTCTATGATAGTAGACCTTTTACCTTTCTTTGTTCTTTTGCACCAGTGACAGCTCTGTAAAATGTTATCCAGGGAGATCAGTGGAAATGTCAATGACCCTCTTGTCAGGAAAACTCAGTGAGGTTCAAACTCAGGACCTGAGAACAGAAGGGACGGCATGGGCATATTTCAAGCAAACAAGGAGCAAACTGTTGTGCCTCAGTTTGACACTTTAAGTAATTTCCTCCTGACTAAAACTAAAGAACATAAAAACACGAAGACTTACTTCTGATTGTGAAATGCCCTATTTTTTCACCTCTGATTGAGGAAGTTCACTGAGGCCTTTCCAAGCTGTAAAATGTTGTTGCATTTATACCAGGATGTGGGAGGTAGGGGCAGGTCTTAAAGCAAGTCTCAGAAGGATTTAAGAATAGCAGCGATGTGTGTTACATGGGGAATCACGCCTGTGGGGATTAATCGGGACACCCTGGGATCAGAAAGCTAATCAGATGACTCAATCTTATTTTCCCTAATGTCAGAATTCCTATTTGCCCTACAAGCTCTGGGGAAGGCACACAAAATTTTCATCTTCAAATTTTGACAACGGTCTGATTTTCCATTTTTTTTTCTTTCACACTGAAACTGTTTCCTGTCTTAAATCCAGAATGCTCAGAATGTCCCCTCTGATGAACATCGAAGTCTTGGGGAAGGACAGTCATAAACAGCATTGTGACACACACAGGTCATGGGCAAACTCCTTGGTGAGGACTTCCTCTGTGTGGACAACTTTCAAGTAGGTAATTTAATGTCTTCAAAATAACCCTAAAGGGAAGGGACTCCATCCTGAACTTTCAGAAAAAAAGACAGAGGCTCTACTAAAGGAGCTTCGATGGACTAACGTCCCAGTACCAGGTAGTACCTAAGTGCCAGGGTAGAGTTTGATGCCTATCGTCACATACCAAGTGGACTCTGTTTTCTTTTCTTTCTTTTTTTTTTTTTTTTAATTTTTGTAACGTTTATTTATTTTTGAGGCCGGAAGAGACAGAGCATGAACAGGGGAGGTCAGAGAGAGAGGGAGACACAGAATCCGAAGCAGGCTCCAGGCTCTGAGCCATCAGCACAGAGCCCGAGGCGGGGCTCGAACTCACGGACTTCGAGATCATGACCTGAGCCGAAGTCAGACGCTTAACCGACTGAGCCACCCAGGCTCCCCCAGACCGGACTCTGTTTTCAACTGAAAGTCGCTGCCGTTCCTCACCCTGCAGTCACACTTTGTCCTTCTGTCCATCTCTGGCTTTAAATATTCACTGAGCTTCCCCTACAGTTGACACCTTGCTCATTCCCAGCAGATCCAAGTTGCTTCTGGCAGCAAGAAAGGCTCAAATGGATGTCTTCTCAAAAGATGCTTTCTCCGCCTCCGCAGAAGTGAGTTTGACCTCCCTCCTCCATGTGCTCTTAGCGCCCTGCCCCCATCCTTGTCTAACACAATCTGTTTAATTTACTGCCCACATCTCTCTTGACAGCACTACATTGCATCTTTATGGGCAGGAACTGTGATCTCTGCAGCTAGCACAGGCCCTGGGATATGATCGCTGATCAACAGATACTTGCTGGATGACTTAAGAAGTGGGCCGTGTGTTCTTTGGTTTTGCGAATCCACAGCAACTCTTGGTTATCCCCTCCGTGGTACTTGCGCTTTTATTGAGCTTACTTCCTTCTCCCTCAAAAATGAAAACTGCGGGGAGCCAAAGTGGAATAAGTGGGGAATTTATTTAAGGGCCCAATTGAAACAAATCACAATGAAGGTCATTAAATATAGGTGATAGGCATGGGACACTTACTATGTGCTGCAATCAGCTTTCCATCCTTAGTTTAGTTGTTCCTCACACAAGTCCATAGAACACTAACACCATTTTCTTCATTTTACAGAGGGTAAACTGAAGCAAGGAGAGGTTACGTAGCTTTCCCTGGTAGATGCAAATAATAATTGGTGAGCCTGGCATTCAGTCAGGCCATTCAATAGTCTTTAATAGCATGTTGTTGATACTTTAACAATGAAATGCGATGCGTTCACACCATGCTAAACATTCTCCAGGTTTACTGGCATTCATTCATTCATTCATTCATTCATTCACTGGCTTAACAAACATTTAGGGGAAATTTTGTGCTTACCACTGTACTGTCGATGTAGAGTATAAGAGAAAGTCAAACTATCTGTGTCCTTAAAGAGTTTCTACTCCGTGGTGGGAGGGATGAGGCAAGCATATGCAAAGTTTCACTGTGCAGTTTTCTTTTTTCTTCAAATTTGTACTCTTTAAATATTTTATTTAATTAATATGCAGTGCCATATTGGTTTCAGAAGTAGAAGTCAGTGATTCATCACTTACATACAACACCCAGTGCTCATCACACGAGTGCCCCCTTAATACCCATCATCCATTAAGCCCATCTTCTACCCACCTCCTTCCATCAACCCTCAGTTTGTTCTCTGCCATTAAGACTCTATTGTTGTTTGTTTCCCTTTGTACTCTTTTCCCAAATCCGATTTGTTCATCTGTCTTGTTTCTTAAACTCCACATATGAATGAAATTATACGATATTTATCTTTCTCCAGTGGACTTATTTTTCTTAGCATTATACATTCTAGCTCCATCCATATTATTGCAAATGGCAAGATTTCTCTCTCTCTCTGTCTGCTTTTTTTATTTTTTTGGATGGCTGAATATATTGATAAATTTCTAGCCAGACTTATAAAGAGAAAAGAGTAAGGACCCAAATAGATAAAAATCTCCAATTAAAGAGGAGACATCACAAATAACGCACAGAAATACAATTATAAAAAAATACTATGAAAAATTATATGCCAAAGGAAAGGGCAATCTGGAAGAGATGGACTAATTCCTAGAAAATCGCACACTAACAAAACTGAAACAGGAAAAAACAGAAAATTTGAACAGGCCTATAGCCAGCAAAGAAATTGTATCAGATATCATAAATCTCCCAACAAATAAGAGTCCTGGGCCAGATGGCTTCACAGGGGAATTCTGCCAGACATTTAAAGCAGAGTTAATACCTATTCTTCTCAAACGGTTCATAAAATAGAAATGGAAGGAAAGCTTCCAAACTCTTTCTATGAATCCAGCATTACCTTGATTCCAAAACCAGACAAAGACTCCACTAAAAAGGAGAATTACAGGCCAATATCCCTGGTGAACATGGATCCAAAAATTCTCAACAAGAGACTTGCAAATTGAATTCAACAGTTCATTAAAAGAATTATTCCCCATGATCAAGTGGGATTTATTCCTGGGCTACAGGGCTGGTTCAATATTCATAAATCAATCAATGAATCAATCAATGTGATACATTAATGTAAAAAATGTAATGTAAAAAGATAAGAACCATATGATCCTCTCAATAGATGCAGGAAAAGCATTTGACAAAATATAACATCCATTCTTGATAAAAAGCCCTCAACAAAGTAGGGATAGATGGAATATACTTCAACATCATAAAAGCCATATATGAAAGACCCACAGCTAATATCATCCTCAAAGGGGAAAAACTGAGAGGCTTTTTTTTTTTAAAGACAAGAATGCCCACTCTCACCATTACTACTTAATATAATACTGGAAGCCTTAGCCTCAGCAATCAGACAACAACAAAAAAAAATAAAGGTATACATATCATCAAGGAAGAAGTCAAACTTTGACTATTTGCTTTATGTAGAAAACCCGAAAGACTCCACTAAAAAATTGCTAGTACTAATACATGAATTCAACAAAGTCACAAGATATAAAATCAATGTGCAGAAATCTGTTGCATTTCTATATCCCAATAACAAAGCAGCAGGAAGAAATCAAGGAATTGACCCCATTTACAATTGCACCAAAAACAATAAGATACCTAAGAAAAAACCTAACTAAAAAGGTTAAAAAATCTATACTCTTAAAATTATAGAAGATTCATGAAAGATATTGAAGAGGACAGGAAGAAATGGAAAAACATTCCATGCTCATGGATTCGAAGAACAAACATTGTTAAAATTTCCCTACTATCCAAGGAATCTACATATTTAATGCAATCCCTATCAAAATGCCACCAGCATTCATTGCAGAGATAGATCAAACAATCCTAAAATTTGTATGGAACCACAAAAGATCCCAAATAGCCAAAGAAATCCTGAAAAAGAAAAATAAAACTGGAGGCATTACGATTCTGGATTTCAAGCTATCTCTCAAAGCTGTAGTCATCAAAACAGTATGGTACTGGTACAAAAACAGACGCAAAGATCAATGGCACAGAATAGAAAATCCAGAAATGGACCCAAAACTATATAGTCCACTCATCTTTGACAAAGATGAAAACAGACAATCTCTTCAACATATGGTATTGGGAAAACTGGGTGGCAACATACAGAAGAATTCAACTGGACCACTGTCTTACACCATACACAATAATATATTCAAAATGGATGAAAGACCTAGATGGGAGCCAGAAACCATCAAAATCCTAGAGAAGAATACAGACAGTAACCTCTTTGACACTGGCCAGTGCAACTTCTTTCTAGATACATTGCAGAAGGCAAGAAAAACAAAAGCAAACATGAACTATTGGGACTTCATCAACATAAAAAGCTTCTACACAGTGAAGGAAACAATCAACATAACTAAAAGGCAGCCTACAAAATGGGAGAAGATATTTGCAAATGACGTATCTGATAAAGGTTAGTGTCCAAAACCTATAAAAACCTTATCAAATTCAACACCCAAAAAACAAATAATCCAGTGAAGATATGGGCAAAAGGCATGAATAAACACTTTTCCAAAGAAGACATCCAGATGGCTAACAGACACGTGAAAAGAGGTGCAGTGAGGTTTTCAATTGCTAAGAATTTGTGAAGATCATGATGAAAAGTGGTAGAATTTGTAATGACATAATTATAATGCAATGAGCTTAATGATAGTTTATTAATTCAATATAGATCTATTGAGAATCATCTGTTCTAGGTTTGGGAAAATACTGGCTTTAAAATAAGTGAGCAAAAGCAGATAGATATGGACCTTGCCCTCTGGGGCCAACAATCTGGTTATGCTACAATCATGAATCGATCACACAAATATCATACAAGTATTAACTTTAGAGGTGTGAAAAGTCCTATGCATTAAAGGTTCGTGATACTATGCGAGCATATACCCAGAGGATAGGGCTTACTCAGCAAAGAAAAAAACTGACACTAAAACACACCAAATTTGACATAAGAATAAAATTTACCTACAGAGAAATAACAGAGGATCTGGTAATAAAATCTTCTGTGGAACACACTAAGACAGACCTGAAAAAGAATAATTTTCTATGTACTGAAAGGAAATACCAGTCTATCTAGATCTGTACCTGAATGAGTTATTCATCAAGAATTAAAGTTAAAACGAGGCAATTTCAGACGAATAAAAACAGAATTTCTCTCACACAAACAAACGGTCATTGAGGATGACTAATTAAAGGTATAAATCATGTAGAAGAAAACTAGACCCAGGATAAAAAGGGGATACAAAGATAACAGTGAGTCATTGACAAAAATGGCTAATTTTAAAGGAACATTAATATTAGATAAATATTAGATAAATTAGATAAACATTCAATATAATTATAATTGTAGTCATATATAACAGGTAATATTTAAACAGTTTATTATTAAGTGATAATTTATTGTCAATCATATATCATTCTTCATGACACCATATAAGATAGAAGCAGGAGTATCCATGTTAAAATATTCTATAATCCTTTTATTATTCCAAGAAAAGTATGACTAATGACTTTGTTCAATCATTATATCTCTCCAAATTTTTAAAACTTTACTAAAAGTAGAAAGTACAATGTATTCTAATCAAATAAAAAGTAGAACAAAAAACTAAAAAAAAAAAAGTTTAGAGAACACAATTTAATTCGTGGTAAGAAAGGGTAGAAAACACAGAGTAAATGCTTTCTAGGTGCAAAATAAACTGTTAGAAAGTATTCGTCAGCATGTATATTCATAAAAGTATGAAATTCAGTAATTGAAAGGACTCAGGGCCTGAAAGTCAGGGTAGAAACGAACATAATAGGCATCAACTAACTGAAAAGAATAAAAAATACTGCTGAAGGTATCTGAATATCAGGCAAAATGCACACTTAGGTTTTAATCACCAAAGTTGGGAGAGAATGTACAAAATGTTAAAAGGGATAAGCCTCACTCATTAGCTGACAGGAGCTAATAAAATACGCAAAAATTACGAAGAGAAATTGATAAATCCACAAGCATCCCTCTCAGATTTTATATTTGAAACAGTAAAGCATTTGTAGGATACTGAAAATCTTAAAATAAAAAATCAACTGGATTGACCTTGATCTCATAAGACCCTGCTCTGCTCAGCTCCCGTTTCCTTTGAGAGTAATTTTCAACACCATTGATTTCCAAACCTTGTATGTCTCAGGAGAAAATGCCAAAGATGAGCAGTAAGGTACCACGAAACGGACGGATACACAAATTATCCTGCAGGCAATGGACCACCTGTAATGGCTGAAGAGGAAAGTAACACAACACCTCACTTCTGTTGCTATTTTCCTTGTGAACTCTTAAATCTGGATATGGCAGCTTCCAGTTTGGAAAGTGGCCCAGTTTGGGTAAGACACAAGAGATGATCAAGGCATGCAAAACTTATGACGAACTGCAAACTATGTTAAACCTAGGAAAGGAAGATCTGAAGTGGCAAGTATCAGAATAAGAGGGTGGACACGGGACCAAATATAGACTATAAGTACCTTATGTCTTTCTCCATCTTGTAGCCACCATCACTGGCTCAATGAAGTTGGTATCATGTGCCTTCTGAGAAAATAATGGACATTCTGGAGAGAATAACATATTTCTGTATATTCTAAAGTCTTCTGCCAAAGATCCTTCAACAAACTCTAACATTTCAAGCTTCCGGATTAGAGGTGGTAAGGTTATTTTTTAAAAACAGCTTGCAATGATGATGGAATGGACAACTTGGTCCTTAAAAAGAGAACCTAGCGAAAGACTGATACAAATAGGAAAACGTGATGCACGATAGAATTCTCATAAAAAAATGGGCAGGCTATTGAAAAAACGATAGAAAATTTATTATTTTCATTACACAATCAGAATTAAAGTCTGTTTTGCAACATTTATAATGCTAGGGAAAAGAAAGGTTTAAATATGCAAAAATAAAACACTAAAGCATTGAAAGAAAATATAAGAGAATATCCTTATAATCGGAAAGAATTGTTTACACAAAACAAACAAAGCCCACCATAAAGAGAAGATTAACATGTGAACTATGTTAAAATACCACCAAATACATCATGCATAAAAGGGAAACATAAGCTACAAACAGACTGAAGTATTTGCATTGCATATATCATGAAAAGGTTGGTATCTAGTACAGAATACATAAGGAGCTAAGGCGAAGGTAAAAAATAAAGATAAAATAACCCAGCTGAAAAATGAACAAAAAATGTAGACAGACAACTGAAGAAAAGAAAGCTTTTCAATTAGTACCAAAGAACGTAAAAACATGGCATTTCACTTGTAATGACAACACAGAAGATTAAAGAAGAAATTAGAATCCATTTTGCACCCATCAGATTGGAAAACATTTTGAAAGTCTGACAGTATATAGGAATGGGCAAGAATATGGAGTAAAGACCAATCTCGCACACTGTTTTTGGGACAGCACTAAGTAGAGCAATTTGGCAATATCTACTAAACGCAAAGATACTCTTTTATGACCCAGAAGTTACCCTCTTGGGAATTTACATGGAGGAACGCTTTAACTGGTCCACACTCAGAATTTCAGAGCAAAATGTTTGCTAGATTTTCATATTACCAAGGAACAGGAAAAATGTATTCCCCCATCAATAAGAGAATGGATAGATAGACTGTGGTATATTTATATACTGACGTGGACTTTACCAGTGACAGTTCATGCTCCATGAATCAGCACGGATGAATCCAACAAGATTTAGTGAAAACAGAATAACTTGCAGAAGGATAGCACGATTTCATTTACAGCCAAGTTTTCAATATGCTAAAAAAATATATTATATAATTCTATGGACACAAGAACACCAGCAAGTGTAGAATTCTACATAGGGATAAGAAACATTAAATTCACAGCAGGGTTGAGTGTAGGGAATGGCGAGAGAAATGGAATCAGGCAGGGAGGGCTTAGTTTGAGAATAGCTGAGTATGTGAAATAATCTGAGCCCAAACTGGCATGTGTGAAGCCGTAATAATGATTAGATACATTTGCACAGGAGGTCTTTACATTATTTTCTATTTTCAATGCATTGGAAATAGTTCATAATAAAAAAAAAATACAAGTGAAACTACCAAACCACTTTTATGATGAGGGTATGAGGGTGAATATGAATTAAAAAAAATAAAAATAAAAACCTTCTAAGGAAAATATGCCATTCCCTCAAATGCCTTATGAATGAGGATTACAGTGAACTAGTATTATCACTCTAAAGGTATTTATTTTCTTGGGGTGCCTGGGTGGCTCCGTCCATTGAGCATCTGACTTCAGCTCAGGTCATGATCAGTTTCTGAGTTCTAGCCCTGCGTCGGGATCTGTGCTGACAGCTCAGAGCCTGGAGCCTACTTCAGATTCTGTGTCTCCTCATCTCTCGGCCCCTCCCCTGCTCATGCTCTGTCTCTCTCTGTCTCTCAATAATAAATGAATGTTAAAAAAAAAATTAAAGATATTTCTTTTGTTTAATAAATATTTTTTAATTATTTTCAATGTTTATTTATTTTTGAGAGAGACAGAGGGGAGGGAATGGAGGAGAGGGGGAGAGAGAGGGAGCAGAGAACACCAAGCTGGCTCCCTGCTGTGAGTCCAGAGCTCAACACAGGGCCCCAGTTTAGGAACAGGGAGAGCCTGACCTGGACCAAAATAGTCAGACACTTAACCCACTGAGCCACCCAGGCACCCCTAAAGTTATTTCTTAGGGTAATATGAATTACCCAGAGATCTTTATTACTATGTGATCTATAGAAATGCAAAAAGAAAAAAAAATACCTGCTATGGTTGAAAAGTTTTCGGAAATCAGTTTGAAAATTCTTAAGCACTGTAAAAATTGAACATGTGATCGTTGACATAGTATCATTTGGCAATTCTGGGGTTTTTTTATGACTTTGTACAATTACGAATTTATTGGTAGAATCTTTTGTTCTTTATTGATTTATAAAGCAAGAGCAATGCCTTCTGGTCTTGTCTTTCAGTTGCTATGCAGTATTTGTCCTTCTTCACTGAGACAGCACTTTAAATGTTTGCAAATATCTTATATAGTCTTCTAAGTCCCATATTCAAATTAGGAACGACAAAGAACATGTAATGACAGAAAGTGATTTGCTAAATGTAAATGTTCATTAATTTGTGAGATTATAAGACATATTACATACCTCTGACCAAAGCATCTATTTAAAAAGTAATTTCTTTTGGACAACTTTCCTGATTGCTTGTTTAACATCTTTGTTCCGCAGGCTATAGATCAAAGGGTTTAGCATAGGGCTCACAAAGATATAAAAAACTGCGACAATTTTCCCCTGTTCTACAGATGCCTCGGAAGGGGGTCTCAGATACATGCAGAATAGCGTCCCATAAAAGATGGTGACGGCCGTCAAGTGGGACCCACAGGTGGAGAAGGCCTTGCGCCTCCCCTCTGCAGAACGGATGCGCAGAATCGTCGTGAAAATGAAAATGTAGGAGATGAGAATGATGGCAAGAGAGCATGTGAGATTAAAACCAGCCACCACAAACATGGCAGTTTCTTTGACATACGTATCCGAGCAGGCAAGGACTATGAGAGGTGGGTCCGCACAGTAGAAGTGGTTGATTTCATTGGGTCCACAGAAGGAGAGGCGAAGCATCAGGATGGTCTGTGCCAGGCCATTTGCAAAACCGTAAATATAAGGCGTAGCAACAAGAGAGAGGCAGACGCATTTGGACATCTTGCTACCGTACAGCAAGGGGTTGCAGATCGCCATGTAGCGGTCGTAAGCCATCACCGTCAGCATATAATAATCCGTGATCACCAGGGCAATGAAAAAGTGGAATTGTAGAAGGCAACCAAGGAAGGAAATGGCTTTTCTCTTGGATAAGAAATGAACCAGCATCTGCGGAGCGACACTGGTAGCGTAACAGAGATCCACAAAGGAGAGATGGCTGAGGAAGAAGTACATGGGCGTGTGAAGTTTTGAGTCACTTCGGATTAACAAAATCATGCTCACGTTGCCAACTACTGTGATAAGGTAGATGACCAGGAAGACCACAAAAAGGACAGGCTGCAACTCGGCTCGATCTGTCAGTCCCAGGAGGATAAACTCAGTCACTGCTGTGTAGTTTGTCTGTAACATTGTGTGTGTGCTCGGCTTCAAATGGGGACTGAAAGAAAGCAAATAGAGATGCATGTCTTTGGTCAGGCATCTGTTACCCCCATCATGTCATCTGATAGTTCTAGTCTGAAGCTTGTAAGTTTCACGTGCCGTAAAGGAATAGCCTAGTAAGCCCGCAGTTGACAGTTTAAACATCTACATTAGTAGAGAGCTCCTTTTATAAAGGCAGTCATATTCTAAATGCTTTTCTTCAAGTCTCTTCGTGTTGACAAGACTTAATCTTCTCTGCAAGATGTATTACTTTTGTTCACTTACAATTTCCTTAAACGTTGCTGTTTTGGGACATTGCAGTCAGTTGTTTCTGCAATGTGGTTTGATGTGGTATATAAATCATCACATGGTTTTTGCAGCTAGAGGGAATGACGCATATCCCTTTAGAACTAGCTTTTGTCCTCTTGCCTCCCCGAACTCAAGATCTTTTCAAGCAGTTTGTTCCCTCATGCTGCAATTCATGTCCTTTTCCTTGGTGTCTTCTCTACTCAGGTGGTCCCCTATCACCAAACCTTAGTGAACATGTAAGACTCAGCCTAGGATCTCCTTTGCTTTGGGTATCATTGTCCAAAATCACGGCCAAAACGTGGTTCATGAGGCATAAAAGTCAATCCTGTTTTTGGTATAAGAAAAGATATGTGTATGATACATAATATATATGTATGTATATATACTTATTTATAAGACATATATGTATATATACATATATATATATGTATGTATAAGACATACAGATACCTATATATCAGTGATATCAAGTGTTCATAGGGTAAGAGACTAACGGAAACAATATATTAAAATACTCCCTGATATGGGAGGAGGTGATAATAATGAAAAAAAAGATTAACAAACATATCCATGCATTATAGTAATTCAATTGCAACTCTACCTCCTCTTAGCTCTCACAAAAATTGAGAAAAATTCTGTGACATAAATTCTATTTAAGTTTTTCAATACATGTAAATGATTTTACCAGAATAATCATAGTAATATTACAACTGAGACGAGACATAAGATACCCTCAAGTCCATCTCCCCACATTTCTGCAGGATAAAAGTACCATAAATATCATTGTGGAAAACCTACACTTCCTTTCAAAAACACACACTAAGGTATGGCAATGTTGCACTGCCTCTTTCTAATAGCTATGAGGCCAGGGATGGCGAGGGATCACTCTGTAAGGCAATTTGTAAATGTCTTTCTCCAGCACCTGTCCATTACATTATCCCATGCTGCACTTTTGGACCTTGGAATTATTTGCCAGGGTACTAAAATGTAAGTCACCTAATGAATGTCACAAGTCACCTAAATGAATGTAATCATATTTATCTTGTGTATTTCTAAGTTCTTAAGATTGATTATCATAATAGACAAGTACTGTTTCTTGTTGGGATGGTACTCTTAATATCTATTTATTGACACATTAATCAAGTGTCAAAATAATTACAATCTCCATTTATTTGTTACTGTGGGATAATGAGGCAATACAAACTTGATCATTTCAGATAATTTAATTGAGTACTTGCGACAATAACTTTTCTTTAAAGGAAGAGAGCACAATTTTGTACATGATTTGAGCAAACAAACAAAAAACTCTCAGAAAAGTGTTTGTAGGGGGCGCCTGGGTGGCGCAGTCGGTTGAGCGTCCGACTTCAGCCAGGTCACGATCTCGCGGTCCGTGAGTTCGAGCCCCGCGTCGGGCTCTGGGCTGACGGCTCAGAGCCTGGAGCCTGTTTCCGATTCTGTGTCTCCCTCTCTCTCTGCCCCTCCCCCGTTCATGCTCTGTCTCTCTCTGTCCCAAAAAGAAATAAACGTTGAAAAAAAAAAAATTTAAAAAAAAAAAAAAAAAAAAAAAGAAAAGTGTTTGTAGGTGGACAGAAGTAGTTATGGGGATACCTGGGGGCTCTGTAGATTTGACATTCACCCTCATTCTGAGACTCTGTCATGTAGATGCTTGCTGTCACTAGGCAGCCATCCAAAGAGGTAGAAGGTTGGTGTCTTCTTTAACAAGGATTATGTCTCCTTTACATGTGGCAGTGGTTCAGTTTGAAGTGGAAAAAGATTTAGAGAAAGTATCTTCATCAAATGCATTTTTCATTCACTTAAAAAATTAATATAGATTATAAAGTTGAGCGTGACCAATTCTCCCTGAAGGGGATACAGAGTATTGCATGATCTGATGCTAATAATTATAAAATAATAGAGTAGTATTATTAACTTGGAAGGAAACAAAATGGTATTTACTACCATCCTGTTAGTTTTCTTCATGAAGCAACAGACATATCCATGGGTGGTTATGAGAGTCAGCAAAGATTAGAGATACCTCATGCATAAAATTTGGTTCTGAAAACAACTCCCTTGTATGAGATATTTAATTCAGATAAAACTTTTCAAGTATGCCCGATGTGTAGGAAACACTTAGTAAGTTGTAGCTACTGTTGTATTTGGGTGAAAAATCCAGGTCTAGTCTAACATAAGACTCAACATCAGAGTGTGACTTTCGGGGACAAGAGTTTATCAAATCTCTAACTAGAGCCTCATTGGCACCTGGAACAGTGCTTTCCCAAAATGGAGCCAATCAATCATATATGGAATGGATGTTCTCTCTAGTTTCCTTTCTATTATAACTATTACTCTATTGTACTTGTATAAGTACTTGTACTCTTAAAAATCATTAGACTCAATATCAACAATTGTGCTAATTCATTAGAATATGTTTCAACCCGTAATTTGATTTTTTTGTTGACTAAAACATTTATTTCTACTTTCCAAAATATGTATTTAACAACACCAAATCCTACCTGTGAAAGAGGAGTGATTTCCCAAGGACAGCATGGATAGAAGAACCTGAAGAGTTTATAACAGAATTATCACATAGGCACCAATTCCCTGTGGTTTAATTAATTTAGCAGCAGATCATTCAGACTACAGTCAGTGACTTATGCTTTTGCAAATCCTGACTAAGCTCCTTGAGGACATGATTTTGGCCCATGCCCCAATATCAACAGGGAATCAAATCTCTCGAGAATCATAAAGCAAGGGGATTCCTCATTTATTTTAAATTATGCTTCAATGTCTTACTATTTCTTGACTGGGGGAATAATAGGTTCTCTTGTCTACAGCCTGTCAGGTAGAATGGTGCCTGGCACACACAGAAAGTTTTGGAGTCTGGAATGTCATTGGAAGATCAATCAACTTAGGTTGATCTTGGACTCATTATTTACTCATTCTGAACCTTGTGCTTTATCTTGTTACTAGGATTAATACTCCATAGCTATTATGTACCGTGGGAATGTTATGGATATACACATGATATAGACGTGCGGGGGTTCTCCCTTTGTCACCCTCTCCCACCCTGACCCACTGCCTTTTCTTCTCTACCTTCCTTTGTCCCTCTGGAGTTGAACCCTGATGGATCACATCTGTAGAGCTCCTTTGGTGTCCAGTGTCAGCTGAGTTTGGCCACTGGGAGGAGCCAGTGGAGGGAAAGGAGGGAGAAAGAGAAAAGTAACTCAGTTTATTTCTCCTTCTCTCCCCCATTCACAACAAAGGCGCTGGAGTGGCTGCATCCTTCCAAGCTAAACTCCTGCTGAGCTGTGTGTTGGGAAAGAAACTGGCCGGGATTTGCTTCCTGCCTCTAGATCCCCTTGGGTCTGAGGTTTGTAGGCATCGCCTGGACACTGCTTTCCACAGCTAGCCTCCAGATATTTCTTCAACTTCTCTGATCGATTTCTGTAACTTTGCCTGTATTCTGTGTCCGTTCTTTAAATTCTCTTCAGGTAATCAGTCCTGAGTGAAATGTTGTTTTATGCCATGTCCCTAACCCAGGTCAGAGCAGGACACAATAGTTATTCAATAATGTGGCAGTGGAAGTAATAGCAGTAATAATGATTATTCATTTTGCTAAAAATTTGGGCTATAGCTAGGTTTAGAAGATTCTGGCCTGGCGCTTAAAAGGACCCTCTTTGTGTATCATGACTCAACTGAGGACTATGCATATGAGTCAGATATTATCATTACTAGCATTGTTGCAGGTTGACTTGGATTTGAAAATGTGGCTTAGACTTGCTTTTCTGTTCCTTTCCTTTGAATTGAAGTCACCCAGGCACATAGGCATAGCCCTGGTGCTCTTCTTCCCTTTCCAGAGCCATGGCCAGTCAGCACGTCTGATTGAGATGAGACATGTTCATGAACCACATAGGGAATTGGATGCCTTGTATTGTTGGCCAGGCAGAGGCAAGGATCCTTTCCATAATCCCACTAATCTGTACTCACCCTACTTAGATAAGCATGTGGGGGATGTAGTGAATGGAATCCAAAATGTCCTTTAAAACTTTGTCCCCCAGAGTCACTTAGAAACCTCTGCCTCAGCCTTTGTTACCATAACTGGCACATCTTTTCATCTCTTCATGCATTCCAGAAGCCTCTGGGTCATCCCTGACTATGCTCTCTTAGTCTCACTCTCTCCCAGAGCCAAATACCATTTTAATGACTTTTCAAACAATGTCTACTTTTTATTTTGATGATTTAAAAATTTGATTTAGTTCATAAAATATATTGAGTGAATGCTGTATTGCCTCTGACGGTAGGTAAGGCTCAAATGTTTTCTCAAAAGATGCTTTCCCCGCCTCCGCAGAACCGAGTTTGACCTCTCCCTTCAACATGCTCTTAGGAATCTGCCCCCTTCTTTGTCTAACACACTCTGCTTAATTGCCTGCCATATCTCTTTTGCCACGAGTACATCGTAAACCCCTACAGGCAAGAACTGAGATCCCCGCAGGTAGCACAGGCCCTGGGATATGATTGTTTATCAATGGATACTTGGTGAACAATTTCAGAAGTGTGCAATGTGTACTTCATCCTATGAATACACAACTCTTGCTTCTCCCCTCTCTGGTAACTTCCGGCTTTATCAAGCACACTTCCTTCTCCCTCAAAAATGAAAACTGTAGGGAGACGAAGTGGTGTAAGTGACTAATTTGTTTAAGAAACCTCAGAAAAGACATCAGAACGGGGGTATCTAATTACAGGTGATAAGCATGGAATATTTACTATGTGCCAGGTATTAGGCTTACCACTATACACATGTTAGTTCAGTTATTCCTCACACAACGTCTTGGGTCATTAATACTATTAGCTTCATTTTACAGATGGGAAACCGAGACAAGGAGAGCTTAAATAAGTTTCCCTGGTAGATGCAAAGAATAAATTGTGAGCCTGAGATTAAAACAAGCCAACTGACAGTCCTTGATATCATGTTATGTATAGTTTAGCAAAGAAATGTGACGAGCTTACACCATGCTAGACATTCTCGAAGATTCGTGGCATGCATTCATCCATCCATCCATCCATCCATCCATTCACAGGGTTAAAACCATTCAGGGAAAGCCTTGTATTTACCATTGTGCTGTCGATGGAGAGAGGATATGCGAAAGTCAAAAGATTTGAGTCCTTAAAGAGTTTCTGCTTCATGGTGGGAGGGATGAGGCAAGCATATGTAAAGTTTCCCAATCAGGTTTCCATTTGTTAAGAATTCCTGAAGATCATGTTAGTAAGTAGTATAGAGTAGAGCTGGCACTCAAATGGCCATAATGCAATGGGCATAACATTAGTATATTAGCACAATACAAATTTATTGAGAACCATCTATATTCAAGGTCTGGGGAATAGGCTGGCTTTAACATAATGAGCAAAAGCAGACATGGACCTTGCCTTCTGGAGCTGACACTCAGGGGATGAGACAGTCATGAATCAAAGTTACTTAGAAAACACAATTTAGGGGCGCCTGGGTGGCGCAGTCGGTTGGGCGTCCAACTTCAGCCAGGTCACGATCTCGCGGTCCGTGAGTTCGAGCCCCGCGTCAGGCTCTGGGCTGATGGCTCAGAGCCTGGAGCCTGTTTCTGATTCTGTGTCTCCCTCTCTCTCTGCCCCTCCCCCATTCATGCTCTGTCTCTCTCTGTCCCAAAAATAAATAAATGTTGAAAAAAAAAATTTAAAAAAAAAAAGAAAACACAATTTAATTCATGGTTGGATAAAGGTAAAAACAGATGGAGAAAAAAAAATTTTTTTTTCAACGTTTATTTATTTTTTGGGACAGAGAGAGACAGAGCATGAACGGGGGAGGGGCAGAGAGAGAGGGAGACACAGAATCAGAAACAGGCTCCAGGCTCTGAGCCATCAGCCCAGAGCCTGACGCGGGGCTCGAACTCACGGACCGTGAGATCGTGACCTGGCTGAAGTCGGACGCTTAACCGACTGCGCCACCCAGGCACCCCGAAAAAAAATTTTTTAAGTGCAAAATAAATTGTTATAAAACATACCTAAGTATGTGTATTCACAATGAAATATGAAACTCGGGAATTTGAAGGACTTAGGGCCTGAAAGTAAAGAAGGTAAAAAAAAATATACAATAGGCATCAACCAACCCAAAACAAGGAAAATACTGCTGGTAGTCTATGAATATCAGGCAAAAGCACTTTTAGATTTTAATCACCAGAGTTGGGATAAAAAATTAAAAAATGATAAAAGAAATAATACTAGTTCTTTACAGGACATGAGATAATAAAATAGGAAAAAACTGGGCTGCCGGGGTGGCTCAGTTGGTTAAGCTTCCGACTTTGGCTCAGGTCATGATCTCACCCTTGTGGGTTCAAGCCCTGCCTTGGGCTCTGTGTTTACAGCTCAGAGCCTGGAGCCTGCTTCAGATTCTGTCTCCCCCTCTCTCTGCTCCTCCCCTGTTCGCACTCTGTCTCTCTCAAAAATAAATAAACATAATTTTTTTTTAAATTAACAAAATAGGAAAAAATTACAAAGGGAAATAAAACCAGAAGCATCTCTCTCAGTTTTTGTGTATGAAGCAATCAAACATTTGTAAGGTACGGAAGATCTTAAAAACAAATAAATCAATAACTAGATTGGCCTGGACTTCATAGAGCTGTGTTCTGCCCAACCAATCTATTCTGAGAGGAATTTCAACAAAATTGACTTTCAAAACTTGTAGTCTCGGGAGAAAAGGCCAATGATGAGAAGTAGGGTGCCATGAAATGGATGGACATGCATATTGTCCAGCACAAAATGGATCGCCTATAATTACTGAAGAGGAAAAATTATAACACCCCTCTTTTGTTGCTATTTTCTCTGTGAACTCTTAAATCTGGATACGGTGCATTCAGACTTGGGAATTGGACCAGTTTGGGCAAGAAAGAAAAGATGACCAAGGCATGCATCACTGATGACAAATTGAAACATATGTTAAGACATAGTAAGGAAGATATATGATGGCAAGTACCAGAATACAAGAGTGGACACAATCTAATATCAACTATGAATAACTTTTTTCTTGCTCTTCTCATAGCCACCAGCATTGGCTCAATGAAGTTGGTGTCCTGTGCCTTCTGAGAAAATAGTGAACATAAACTCTGGAGACAATAAAGTATTTCTATACATTTTAATGGTATCTTTTGTCAGAGATCCCTCAAGAAAACTCCTTAATGTTCAAACTTGCAGATGAGAGGTGATAAAACTATCTTCATAAAAATAGTTTGCGTTGACAAAGGCTTTGACAGGTTGGTCCCACAGGAGAGAACCATGAAACAAACTGATACAAATATGAAAAATTCATACATGACAGAATTTTTACTAAAAACTTTTTGTAATTATTTTTTTTAAGTTTAGGAGTACCTGGGTGGCTCAACAGGTTAAGCGTCAGACTTCAGCTCGGGTCATGATCTCATGGTTTGTGAGTTCAAGCCCCATGTCCAGCTCTGTGCTGACAGCTCAGAGCCTAGACCCTGCTTCAGATTCAGTGTCTTCCTGTCTCTCTGCCTCACCCCCGCTTGTGCTTTGTCACTCTGTCTCTGAAAAATGAATAAACGTTAAAATTTTTTAAATAAAAAATAAAACAAATTAAAAATTTTTAAGTTTGTTTATTTATTTTGAGAAAGAGACATGAGTGGGGGAAGGGGCAAGGAGAGAGGGAGAGAGAGAATCCCAAGCAGGCTCTGGGCTGACAGCACAGAGCCTGATGGGGAGCAGGATCACATGAAGCCATGAGATAATGACCTGAGCTAAAACCAAGAGTTAGACAAGGGGCACCTGAGTGGCTCAGTTGTTAAGCGCCCAACTTTGGCTCAGGTCATGATCTCATGGTTTGTGAGTTTGAGTCCCATGTCAGGCTCTGTGCCAACAACTTGGAGTCTGAAGCCTGCTTTGGATTCTGTGTCTCCCTCTCTCTGCCCCTTCCCTGCTCATACTCTGTCTCTCTCCTTCAAAAATAAAAAAAAATAAAAAAAAACATTAAAGAAATAAAAAATTTTAAAAAAGACTTGGACACTTAATTGACTGAGCCACTCAGACATCCCTTTACTAAAATCTTAATAAGAGCCATTTGGAGTGTTTAAAAGTTGGAAAAATTAATTATTTTCATAAAATGACAATAATAATTATATTGCAACATTTGTAATACCAGGAAAAATAAAGGCTTAAATATGCAAAAGTAAAACTTTAAAGAATTGAAAGAAAATATGAAAATATCTTTATAATAGGAAAGAATTGTTTAGGCAAAACATACAAAGCACAGCCATAAAGAGAAGATCAACATTTGAACTATGTTACGTAGTTCTATACCACCAAATATCTCATGCATAAAAGTGAAATACAAGCTACAAACAGGTTGAAGTATTTGCATTGCATATATCATCAAAAGGCTAGTATCTACTACTGAATACATAAGGAGCTATTGCAAATGTACAAAATAAAGATAAAATAACCCAGCTGAAAAATGAACAAAGAATATAGACATACAACTGAAAGAAAACTTTTCCGTTAGTATCAAAGCACTTAAAAACACTCCGCTTCACTTGTAATGACAACACAAAAGCTTAAAGAAGAAATTAGAATCCATTTTACACCCATCAGATTGGAAAACATTTTGAAAGTCTGACAGTATATAGGAATTGACAAGAATATGGAGTAAAGACCAAATTCACACACTGTTTTTCAGACAGCACTAAGTAGAGCAATTTGGCAATATCTACTAAATGTAAAGATACTCTTTTATGACCCAGAAATTACCCTCTTGCAACTTTACATGGAGGAACTCTTGAACTCGTCCACATTCAGAATTTCAGAGCAAAATGGTTTTCTAGATTTTCATATTACCAAGGAACAGGAAAAATATATTCCCCCATCAATAAGAGAATGGATAGATAGACTGTGGTATATTTATATACTGACTTGGACTTTACCAGTGACAGTTCATGCTCCATGAATCAGCATGGATGAATCTAACAAGATTCAGTGAAAACAGACTAACTTGCAGTAGGATAGCGTGACTTTATTTATAACAAATTTTAAATCTGCCAAAATAATATTATATAATTTTATGGACACATTAGTGCAGGAAATAGAGGAATGGAATCAGGCGGGGAGGGCTCGGTTTGAGAATAGCTGAGTTTGGGAAATATTTGAAGGAAAACTGGCACGTATGAAGCCTTAATGATTAGGTCACTTGCACAGGTGGTCTTTATAATATTTCCTATTTTTTGATGTATGTTGGAAATAGTTTGTGATAAAAAAGAAATACAAGTGAAACCACAAAACCAGTTTTACGATGAGGGTGGATATTGATTAAAAAAAAAAAAAAAACCTTCTAAGGAAAATACGCCATTCCATCAAAGCCTTATGACTAAGGATTCCACGGGACCAGTATTGTCATTCTAAATATTGTTTAGAGTAATAATCAGAGATACATAAGATCTTCTTTGTTATATGATTACTGTAAAGAGCAAAAGAGAAAATAAACCCTCTCACCTACTATAGTTGGGAAGTTTCTGCTTATTAGTTTGGAAATTAATAAGCACTATAAAAATCAAACATATGGGCATTGACATAACATAATTTGGTACTTCTGTCTTTTATAACTTTGTATCACTATGAGTATTATGCATGGAAACTTCTGTTATTTATTGAATGTATAAACCAATAATAATGCCTTCTGGTTTTGTCTTTGAATTTATAGGGTTTGTTGTTTTTTTTTTAATTTACTCAGATGGAACTATAAATACTAGCAAATAACTTGACACTTTCAAGATCCAGATGTGAACAATAAAAGTCGAAAAGTAATCAATGACAGAAGGTGATTTGTTAATCTTAAATGCTCATTTATTGGTGAGACAATAAGATATATTACATACCTGCAACCAAATTGTCTATTTAATAAGTAATTTCTCTTGGACAAGTTTCCTGATTGCTTGTTTAACATCTTTGTTCCGCAGGCTATAGATCAAAGGGTTTAGCATAGGGCTCACAAAGATATAAAAAACTGCGACAATTTTCCCCTGTTCTACAGATGCCTCGGAAGGCGGTCGCAGGTGCATGCAGAATAGCGTCCCATAAAAGATGGTGACGGCCGTCAAGTGGGACCCACAGGTGGAGAAGGCCTTGCGCCTTCCCTCTGCAGAACGGATGCGCAGAATCGTCGTGAAAATGAAAATGTAGGAGATGAGAATGATGGCAAGAGAGCATGTGAGATTGAAACCAGCCACCACAAACATGGCAGTTTCTTTGACATACGTATCCGAGCAGGCAAGGACTATGAGAGGTGGGTCCGCACAGTAGAAGTGGTTGATTTCATTGGGTCCACAGAAGGAGAGGCGAAGCATCAGGATGGTCTGTGCCAGGCCATTTGCAAAACCGTAAATATAAGGCGTAGCAACAAGAGAGAGGCAGACGCATCTGGACATCTTGCTACCGTACAGCAAGGGGTTGCAGATCGCCATGTAGCGGTCGTAAGCCATCACCGTCAGCATATAATAATCCGTGATCACCAGGGCAATGAAAAAGTGGAATTGTAGAAGGCAACCAAGGAAGGAAATGGCTTTTCTCTTGGATAAGAAATGAACCAGCATCTGCGGAGCGACACTGGTAGCGTAACAGAGATCCACAAAGGAGAGATGGCTGAGGAAGAAGTACATGGGCGTGTGAAGTTTTGAGTCACTTCGGATTAACAAAATCATGCTCACGTTGCCAACTACTGTGATAAGGTAGATGACCAGGAAGACCACAAAAAGGACAGGCTGCAACTCGGCTCGATCTGTCAGTCCCAGGAGGATAAACTCAGTCACTGCTGTGTAGTTTGTCTGTAACATTGTGTGTGTGCTCGGCTTCAAATGGGGACTGAAAGAAAGCAAATAGAGATGCATGTCTTTGGTCACGCACCTGTTACCCCCATCATGTCATCTGATAGTTCTAGTCTGAAGCTTGTAAGTTTCACGTGCCGTAAAGGAATAGCCTAGTAAGCCCGCAGTTGACAGTTTAAACATCTACATTAGTAGAGAGCTCCTTTTATAAAGGCAGTCATATTCTAAATGCTTTTCTTCAAGTCTCTTCGTGTTGACAAGACTTAATCTTCTCTGCAAGATGTATTACTTTTGTTCACTTACAATTTCCTTAAACGTTGCTGTTTTGGGACATTGCAGTCAGTTGTTTCTGCAATGTGGTTTGATGTGGTATATAAATCATCACGTGGTTTTTGCAGCTAGAGGGAATGACGCATATCCCTATAGAACTAGCTTTTGTCCTCTTGCCTCCCCGAACTCAAGATCTTTTCAAGCAGTTTGTTCCCTCATGCTGCAATTCATGTCCTTTTCCTTGGTGTCTTCTCTACTCAGGTGGTCCCCTATCACCAAACCTTAGTGAACATGTAAGACTCAGCCTAGGATCTCCTTTGCTTTGGGTATCATTATCAAAAATCAGAGCCAAAACTTGGTTCAGGAGGCATAAAGTCAATCATGTTTTTGATATAAAAAAAGATACATGTATAATATGCAAACCATATATATATCTATATATATATATGTATGTATAAAATATACACATACCTACAGGAGGAGACAATAATGAAAAATAAAAAAAGTTAACATATCCATGCCTTATAATAATTTTATGGTAACTCTACCTCATTTTAACTTTCACATAAAATAAGAAAAATTATGTAACATAAATTCTGATTAGGGTTTTCAATACATGTGAATGATCCTAGTGGAACAATAATCATAGCAATCATACAACCTGGACAAGACTTAAGTTACCCTCAAGTGTATCTCCCCTTTCTGCATTTATGGAGGGTACTTTTATGTACCATAAATACCATCTTGTAAAAACCAGTAGCTTCCTTCAATAACACACACACGGGTATGACAGCATGTTATACTGCCTTTTACTAATAGCTACGCATCCAAGAATGGGCAGGAATCATTTTCTAAGGCACTTTGTAAATGCCTTTCCAATAATCTTGCCCATTGCATTATCCCACTCTGCACATGTGGACTTTGGTCATGTTGACCAGGGTATTAAAATCCAAGACAAATCACCTAAATCAATGTAATCATAAATATTTTGTACATTTCTAAGTTTGTAAAATCAGAGCAGTTATTATAAAAGTCAAATATTCTTTCATGCTGGGATGGAGTTTTTAATAAATATCTATTAACATATAAATCAAACATCAAAATAATTAATATCTCTTTGTTTCTGTGGGTTAATGATGCAGTGTAACCTTGAACATGTCTGATTATTTAACTGACACTATACGACGATAACTTTTCTTTAAAGAAATAGATCACAACACCCTACATAGTTAGAACAGAGAAAACTCAGACAGAAGTATTTGTAGGGAGACAGAAGTGGCTCTGGGGTACCTGAGGCTCTGTACTCTTGACATTCACCCTCACCCTGAGGTTCTGGTCATGTAGATTTCTGGTGGCACTACCCATTCATCTAAAGAGTCTACAAGGTTGATGTTTATTTTAAGAAGGGTGATGTCTCCTGATATGTGGTCATAATTCAGTCTGAAGTGGGAAAAGATTTAGGAAGGCATCTTCATGAAATGCATTTTGATTAACTTTCATGTGGATTATAAACCTGGGAGTGGCTGTTTTTCTTTTTTTTTTTTTAATTTTTTTTTTTTTTTTTTTTTTGGAGTGGCTGTTTTTCTATGAAGGGGTGTAGAGCATTGTACAATAAGATGCTTGTAATTATAACGAGTAGCATTTCTAACTTGGAAGGAACCAGAAAGTATTTAATGCCACTCCCTAATTTTCTTCATTAAGTAAGAGACAGTATACTGGGTTAGATTTTGAAAGTCATCAAAATGAACAGATCCTAGGAGCCCGCAGACCACCTGGCAGGAAAGCCACATCCCCCAATTCCTAGCCATGGGGCATGACCAAGTTCCTCATCTTTCTGTGTCTAATTTCCTCATGTGTAAAATTTGGTTCAAGGAGCAACTCCCTGATATGAGGGATTTAAATTAGTGCAAAACTTTTAAAATATGTCTTACATGGAGGAAACACTTAAGAAGTTGTAGCTACTGTTGTATGAGGTGAAAAATCCAGGTCTGGTCTAACATAAGACTCAACTTCAAGTGTGACTTTCAGGGACAAGAGTTTATCTAATCTCTAGCTAGAGCCTCAGTGCACCTGGAACAGTGCTTTCCCAAATGGAGCCAATCAATCATTATATATGGAATGGATGTTCTCTCTGGTCTAGTAACTATTACTTTGTTGTATACGTATAAATATTTGTACTCTTAGAAAATCGTTAACTCAATAACAACAGTTTTGCTAACTCGTCAGCATATGTTTCAGCCCATAACTTGATTTTTTGTTGACTAAAATACGTATCTCTACATTCCAAAATATATTTTGACAATGCCAAATCCTACCTGTGAAAGAATAGTGATTTCCCAAGGACAGCACAGATAGGAGGTTATAAACTGTTATAGGTTTATAAACTGTTTGGGTTCTTCTAGCCTGAAGAGTTTATAACAGAATTGTCATACAGGCACCAAATCCCTATGGTTTAATTATCTCTAGCAGCAAATCATTCAGATAATGTGCAGTCACTAACTTATACTTTTGCAAATCCTAACCAAGCTCCTTGAGGACCTGATTTTGGCCCATGCCCCAATATCAACAGGGAATCAAATCTCTCGAGAATCATAAAGCAAGGGGATTCCTCATTTATTTTAAATTATGCTTCAATGTCTTACTATTTATTGACTGGGGGAATAATAGGTTCTCTTGTCTACAACCTGTCAGGTAGAACGGTGCCTGGCGCACACAGAAAGTTTTGGAGTCTGGAATGTCATTGGAAGATCAATCAACTCAGGTTGATCTTGGACTCATTATTTACTCATTCTGAACCTTGTGCTTTATCTTGTTACTAGGATTAATACTCCATAGCTATTATATACTGTGGGAATGTTATGGATATACACATGATATAGATGTGCTGGGGTTCTCCCTTTGTCACCCTCTCCCACCCTGACCCACTGCCTTTTCTTCTCTACCTTCCTTTGTCCCTCTGGAGTTGAACCCTGATGGATCACATCTGTAGAGCTCCTTTGGTGTCCAGTGTCAGCTGAGTTTGGCCACTGGGAGGAGCCAGTGGAGGGAAAGGAGGGAGAAAGAGAAAAGTAACTCAGTTTATTTCTCCTTCTCTCCCCATTCACAACAAAGGCGCTGGAGTGGCTGCATCCTTCCAAGCTAAACTCCTGCTGAGCTGTGTGTTGGGAAAGAAACTGGCCGGGATTTGCTTCCTGCTTCTAGATCCCCTCAAGTCTGGTGGTTGTAGTCATTGCCTGGTCACTTTAGAACAAGGAGTGGACACGCCTTTCTGAAGTTAGCCTCCAGATGATTCAACTTCTTTGATCAGTTTCCATAACTTTGCCTGTATTCTGTGTCTTTTCTTTAAATGTCCTTCAGGCAAACAATCTGAGTGAAATGTTGTTTTACGCCATGTCCCTAACCCAGGTCAGAGCAGGACACAATAGTTATTCAATAATGTGGCAGTGGAAGTAATAGCAGTAATAATGATTATTCATTTTGTTAAAGATTTGGGCTATAGCTAGGTTTAGAAGATTCTGGCCTGGCACTTAAAAGGACTCTCTTTGTGTATCATGACTCAACTGAGGACTATGCACATGAGTCAGATATTATCATTACTAACATTATCGCAGGTTGACTTGGATTTGAAAATGTGTCTTAGACTTGCTTTTCTGTTCCTTTCCTCTGAATTGAAGTCACCCAGACACATAGCCCTGGTGCTCTCCTTCCCTTTCCAGAGCCATGGCCAGTCAGCACGTCTGACTGAGATGAGACATGTTCGTGAACCACATAGAGAATTGGATGTCTCGTATTGTTGGCCAGGCAACAGCAAGAATCTTTTTCCATAATCTCCCCAATCTGTACTCACCCTACTTAGATAGGCTTGTGGGGGATGTAGTGAATGGAATCCAAAATGTCATTTAAAACCTTGTCCTCCAGAGTCACTTAGAAACCTCTGCCTCATCCCTTGCTACCATAATTGGCACACCCTTTCATCTCTTCATGCGTTCCAGAAGCCTCTGTTATCAATGATTACATGTTCTCATCCCCATTCCCTCTGAATATTATTATATCCTTGACTTTGAAATACCCTGAGTCAAACTTTCCTAAATTGAGAAGAAGGGGAAGGAGGAGAAAAAGAAGGGAAAAACAATCATAGGCATCCAAAGAAACTTCAAAGAGGTTTGCAAAGTTGCTTTAAAACTATTGGGAGATCCTTTTTTTTAAAATAATATGTAATGTTAAAATTAATTTCTTCAATAAAAATTTCAAATTTAGACAAATGCTATGAATGGGAAGTGCACGACAGAAAAAAGCAAGTCATGGCTCTGACCACTTTTTGATCCCATTAAACACTATCAATCTAGTACTGGACCCAATCCTTTTGCCTGGAAACTATAAAGGTTTTTGGTGCTCCTCATAGTTCAGTCTTCTCCATAAGAAACCTGTGTGTGTGTGTGTGTGTGTGTGTGTGTGTGTGTGTGTGTGTATTTATAATTTTCAACAATGTCTGAAGCATAATTACCCATAAACATTCATTATTAGCCTTAACAAGTCTGTATGGGCTGAAATGTTCTCAGAGAAATATCTAAGCAAATACTATTTTACCTGCATCCTAGCTCTGTGTTCATAGGAAAAAAAATATTCAATTTTTCTGAGTGTCAGGACTTTCAGCTTAAGAAATAAATTATATCTGCATCACAGAAATATTGTAAATGTCAAATGTTCTTTGCCTGTTTGTGGTAATGAAGATGGATATTTATTTTAAAGTGCTTAGCACACTAGTGACTTGTATTCCTCATAAATACTCAAGAGATGAGAGTATCTTCCACACTATCTGAGTCACAAATGTGTTGTAGGTGCAGATAAGTAAAGTAAATGTGAAAATGTAACTTTAATAATTCCCTGTAATTGTCTACCTCTTCCTCTGGAGACAATTACATTGAGCAGAGATGGGGGGAAAACAAGATACAGTGTGTTTTTTATGGTGAATCTGCTACAAAACCAGTTAATTATATCTGCCCAGATGAATTTAAGAAAATGCAGAGATAATTTCAACGATCAAAGCATGTATACCGAGTGTATAATGTGGAAGTTGATGGTCAAAACATATTCAAGGTCTCAACAATAGGTCAGTTGATTGGTAAGCAATTCAAATTTCCACAATGAATACAATGTATCACCTTAAGGGAGGAAAAACAATATCTTAACTAAACATGAAAACATAATTTCTTTCTACTAGCATATTTCGTGAAGGATTTGATGGTAGCATGGATTTAATACTGTGTTATAAAGTATAAGGGATAATTATAATATATTCAAGCTTTGACCCATCTCAACAGATCAACTAGGCAGAAAAGCACTTTCAGAATGACAAGGAGTATATATAGGGTTTGTTGTTGCTTATTTTTTTTCACCTAGCAGGATTTTTGACCCACCTGACGAGTAAAGTTCTTTTATTTACTCTTCACATGTTCATGGCAACTGGTAAATAAATATTTTGCATGTTTCTCTCTTATATTTTCAGAAGAAAATTTAATAACAAAATATCTATCTTTAGTTGTCATGTTACCTGAATCCTTGTGTCAGGATATAATTCCATAGCATGTAGACTTGTGAAGTATGATTTTCTTTTAAAAAGCAACTTTGGGGCGCCTGGGTGGCTCAGTCGGTTAAGCGGCCGACTTTGGCTCAGGTCATGATCTCACGGTCCGTGAGTTCGAGCCCCGCGTCGGGCTCTGTGCTGAGAGCTCAGAGCCTGGAGCCTGTTTCAGATTCTGTGTCTCCCTCTCTCTGGCCCTCCCCCATTCATGCTCTGTCTCTCTCCGTCTCAAAAATAAATAAACGTTAAAAAAAAAAAATTAAAAAAAAAAAAAAAAGCAGACTGAGGGAAGATGGCGGCTTAGGAGGACGCTGGGCTCACCGCGCGTCCTGCTGATCACTTAGATTCCACCTACACCTGCCTAAATAACCCAGAAAACCACCAGAGGATTAGCAGAACGGAGTCGCCGGAGCCAAGCGCAGACGAGAGGCCCACGGAAGAGGGTAGGAAGGGCGGCGAGGCGGTGCGCGCTCCACGGACTGGCGGGAGGGAGCTGGGGCGGAGGGGCGGCTCGCCGGCCAAGCAGAGCCCCCGAGGCTGGCTTGCAAAAAGCGGAGGGGCCTGACGGACTGTGTTCTGACAGCAAGCGCGACTTAGCGTCTGGGAGGTCATAAGTTAACAGCTCTGCTCAGAAAGCGGGAAGGCTGGAGGACAAAGGGAAGGAGAGCTGCTGAGCCCCCGGAGGACAGAGCTCAGTTTGGTGGGGAACAAAGGCGCTCGCCAGCGCCATCTTCCCTGCCCATCCCCCAGCCAAAATCCCAAAGAGAACCAGTTCCTGCCAGGGAACTTGCTCGCTCCGCGCAAACACCCAACTCTGCCCTTCTGCGGAGCCAAACCTCCGGCAGCGGATCTGACTCCCTCCTGCTGCCACAGGGCCCCTCCTGAAGAGGATCACCTAAGGAGAAGCAAGCTAAGCCTGCCCCTCCTGCCCCTGTGCACCTTGCCTACCCACCCCAGCTAAGACGCCAGATCCCCAGCATCTCAAGCCTGGCAGTGTGCAAGTAGCCCAGACAGGCCACCCCACCCCACAGTGAATCCCACCCCTAGGAGAGGGGAAGAGAAGGCACGCACCAGTCTGACTGTGGACACAGCGGTGGGCTGGGGGCAGACATCAGGTCCGACTGCGGCTCCGCCCACCAACTCCAGTTATACACCACAGCACAGGGGAAGTGCCCTGCAGGTCCTCACCACGCCAGGGACTATCCAAAATGACCAAGCAGAAGAATTCCCCTCAGAAGAATCTCCAGGAAATAACAACAGCTAATGAGCTGATCAAAAAGGATTTAAATAATATAACAGAAAGTGAATTTAGAATAATAGTCATAAAATTAATCGCTGGGCTTGAAAACAGTATAGCAGACAGCAGAGAATCTCTTGCTACAGAGATCAAGGGACTAAGGAACAGTCACGAGGAGCTGAAAAACGCTTTAAACGAAATGCATAACAAAATGGAAACCACCACGGCTCGGATTGAAGAGGCAGAGGAGAGAATAGGTGAACTAGAAGATAAAGTTATGGAAAAAGAGGAAGCTGAGAAAAAGAGAGATAAAAAAATCCAGGAGTATGAGGGGAAAATTAGAGAACTAAGTGATACACTAAAAAGAAATAATATACGCATCATTGGTATCCCAGAGGAGGAAGAGAGAGGGAAAGGTGCGGAAGGGGTACTTGAAGAAATAATAGCTGAGAACTTCCCAGAACTGGGGAAGGGAAAAGGCATTGAAATCCAAGAGGCACAGAGAACTCCCTTCAGACGTAACTTGAATCGATCTTCTGCACGACATATCATAGTGAAACTGGCAAAATACAAGGATAAAGAGAAAATTCTGAAAGCAGCAAGGGGTAAACGTGCCCTCACATATAAAGGGAGACCTATAAGACTCGTGACTGATCTCTCTTTTGAAACTTGGCAGGCCAGAAAGAATTGGCACGAGATTTTCAGTGTGCTAGACAGAAAAAATATGCAGCCGAGAATCCTTTATCCAGCAAGTCTGTCATTTAGAATAGAAGGAGAGATAAAGGTCTTCCCAAACAAACAAAAACTGAAGGAATTTGTCACCACTAAACCAGCCCTACAAGAGATCCTAAGGGGGACCCTGTGAGACAAAGTACCAGAGACATCACTACAAGCATAAAACATACAGACATCACAATGACTCTAAACCCATACCTTTCTATAATAACACTGAATGTAAATGGATTAAATGCGCCAACCAAAAGACATAGGGTATCAGAATGGATAAAAAAACAAGACCCATCTATTTGCTGTCTACAAGAGACTCATTTTAGACCTGAGGACACCTTTAGATTGAGAGTGAGGGGATGGAGATCTATTTATCATGCGACTGGAAGCCAAAAGAAAGCTGGAGTAGCCATCCTTATATCAGACAAACTAGACTTTAAATTAAAGGCTGTAACAAGAGATGAAGAAGGACATTATATAATAGTGACAGGGTCTATCCATCAGGAAGAGCTAACAATTATAAATGTCTATGCGCCGAATACCGGAGTGCCCAAATATATAAAACAATTACTCATAAACACAAGCAACCTTATTGATAAGAATGTGGTCATTGCAGGGGACTTTAACACCCCACTTACAGAAATGGATAGATCATCTAGACACACGGTCAATAAAGAAACAAGGGTCCTGAATGAGACATTGGATCAGATGGACTTGACAGATATATTTAGAACGCTGCATCCCAAAGCAACAGAATATACTTTCTTCTCGAGTGCACATGGAACATTCTCCAAGATAGATCATATACTGGGTCACAAAACAGCCCTTCATAAGTTTACAAGAATTGAAATCATACCATGCATACTTTCAGACCACAATGCTATGAAGCTTGAAATCAACCACAGAAAAAAGTCTGGAAAACCTCCAAAAGCATGGAGGTTAAAGAACACCCTACTAACGAATGAGTGGGTCAACCAGGCAATTAGAGAAGAAATTAAAAAATATATGGAAACAAACGAAAATGAAAATACAACAATCCAAACACTTTGGGACGCAGCAAAGGCAGTCCTGAGAGGAAAATACATTGCAATCCAGGCCTATCTCAAGAAACAAGAAAAATCCCAAATACAAAATCTAACAGCACACCTAAAGGAAATAGAAGCAGAACAGCAAAGGCAGCCTAAACCCAGCAGAAGAAGAGAAATAATAAAGATCAGAGCAGAAATAAACAATATAGAATCTAAAAAAACTGTAGAGCAGATCAACGAAACCAAGAGTTGGTTTTTTGAAAAAATAAACAAAATTGACAAACCTCTAGCCAGGCTTCTCAAAAAGAAAAGGGAGATGACCCAAATAGATAAAATCATGAATGAAAATGGAATTATTACAACCAATCTCTCAGAGATACAAACAATTATCAGGGAATACTATGAAAAATTATATGCCAACAAATTGGACAACCTGGAAGAAATGGACAAATTCCTGAACACCCACACTCTTCCAAAACTCAATCAGGAGGAAATAGAAAGCTTGAACAGACCCATCACCAGCAAAGAAATTGAATCGGTTATCAAAAATCTCCCAACAAATAAGAGTCCAGGACCAGATGGCTTCCCAGGGGAGTTCTACCAGACGTTTAAAGCAGAGATAATACCTATCCTTCTCAAGCTATTCCAAGAAATAGAAAGGGAAGGAAAACTTCCAGACTCATTCTATGAAGCCAGTATTACTTTGATTCCTAAACCAGACAGAGACCCAGTAAAAAAAGAGAACTACAGGCCAATATCCCTGATGAATATGGATGCAAAAATTCTCAATAAGATACTAGCAAATCGAATTCAACGGCATATAAAAAGAATTATTCACCATGATCAAGTGGGATTCATTCCTGGGATGCAGGGCTGGTTCAACATTCGCAAATCAATCAACGTGATACATCACATTAACAAAAAAAAAGAGAAGAACCATATGATCCTGTCAATCGATGCAGAAAAGGCCTTTGACAAAATCCAGCACCCTTTCTTAATAAAAACTCTTGAGAAAGTCGGGATAGAAGGAACATACTTAAAGATCATAAAAGCCATTTATGAAAAGCCCACAGCTAACATCATCCTCAACGGGGAAAAACTGAGAGCTTTTTCCCTGAGATCAGGAACACGACAGGGATGCCCACTCTCACCGCTGTTGTTTAACATAGTGCTGGAAGTTCTAGCATCAGCAATCAGACAACAAAAGGAAATCAAAGGCGTCAAAATTGGCAAAGATGAAGTCAAGCTTTCGCTCTTTGCAGATGACATGATATTATACATGGAAAATCCGATAGACTCCACCAAAAGTCTGCTAGAACTGATACATGAATTCAGCAAAGTTGCAGGATACAAAATCAATGTACAGAAATCAGTTGCATTCTTATACACTAACAATGAAGCAACAGAAAGACAAATAAAGAAACTGATCCCATTCACAATTGCACCAAGAAGCATAAAATACCTAGGAATAAATCTAACCAAAGATGTAAAGGATCTGTATGCTGAAAACTATAGAAAGCTTATGAAGGTAATTGAAGAAGATTTAAAGAAATGGAAAGACATTCCCTGCTCATGGATTGGAAGAATAAATATTATCAAAATGTCAATACTACCCAAAGCTATCTACACATTCAATGCAATCCCAATCAAAATTGCACCAGCATTCTTCTCGAAACTAGAACAAGCAATCCTAAAATTCATATGGAACCACAAAAGGCCCCGAATAGCCAAAGTAATTTTGAAGAAGAAGACCAAAGCAGGAGGCATCAAAATCCCAGACTTTAGCCTCTACTACAAAGCTGTCATCATCAAGACAGCATGGTATTGGCACAAAAACAGACACATAGACCAATGGAATAGAATAGAAACCCCAGAACTAGACCCACAAACGTATGGCCAACTCATCTTTGACAAAGCAGGAAAGAACATCCAATGGAAACAAGACAGTCTCTTTAACAAATGGTGCTGGGAGAACTGGACAGCAACATGCAGAAGGTTGAAACTAGACCACTTTCTCACACCATTCACAAAAATAAACTCAAAATGGATAAAGGACCTGAATGTGAGACAGGAAACCATCAAAACCTTAGAGGAGAAAGCAGGAAAAGACCTCTCTGACCTCAGCCGTAGCAATCTCTTACTCGACACATCCCCAAAGGCAAGGGAATTAAAAGCAAAAGTGAATTACTGGGACCTTATGAAGATCAAAAGCTTCTGCACAGCAAAGGAAACAACCAACAAAACTAAAAGGCAACCAACGGAATGGGAAAAGATATTTGCAAATGACATATCGGACAAAGGGCTAGTATCCAAAATCTATAAAGAGCTCACCAAACTCCACACCCGAAAAGCAAATAACCCAGTGAAGAAATGGGCAGAAAACATGAATAGACACTTCTCTAAAGAAGACATCCGGATGGCCAACAGGCACATGAAAAGATGTTCAGCGTCGCTCCTTATCAGGGAAATACAAATCAAAACCACACTCAGGTATCACCTCACGCCAGTCAGAGTGGCCAAAATGAACAAATCAGGAGACTATAGATGCTGGAGAGGGTGTGGAGAAACGGGAACCCTCTTGCACTGTTGGTGGGAATGCAAATTGGTGCAGCCGCTCTGGAAAGCAGTGTGGAGGTTCCTCAGAAAATTACAAATAGACCTACCCTATGACCCAGCAATAGCACTGCTAGGAATTTATCCAAGGGACACAGGAGTACTGATGCATAGGGGCACTTGTACCCCAATGTTCATAGCAGCACTCTCAACAATAGCCAAATTATGGAAAGAGCCTAAATGTCCATCAACTGATGAATGGATAAAGAAATTGTGGTTTATATACACAATGGAGTACTACGTGGCAATGAGAAAAAATGAAATATGGCCTTTTGTAGCAACGTGGATGGAACTGGAGAGTGTGATGCTAAGTGAAATAAGCCATACAGAGAAAGACAGATACCATATGGTTTCACTCTTATGTGGATCCTGAGAAACTTAAGAGAAACCCATGGGGGAGGGGAAAAAAAAAAAAAAAAAAAGAGGTTAGAGTGGGAGAGAGCCAAAGCATAAGAGACTGTTGAGAACTGAGAACAAACTAAGGGTTGATGGGGGGTGGGAGGGAGGAGAGGGTGGGTGATGGGTACTGAGGAGGGCACCTTTTGGGATGAGCACTGGGTGTTGTATGGAAACCAATTTGACAATAAATTTCATATATAAAAAAAAAATAAATAAAAAAAATAAAAAAAAAAATCAGAGGAAAAAAAAAAAAAAAAGCAACTTTGGACTTAGAGCCATCAAAATGTTAATAACTCTTTGGTTGCTCTTTCTCTTTAGGGAAAGGCCCAGTCCTTCATATTTTAATGATTTCCCCCGTTTTATGACTTATGAGGCCTCTTATCACTGGTGAAAAGAGGCTTTGATCTGCATCCGTTATGTTTGTGCTTCTCTTTGGCCTTCTTTGGCTTCCGATCTACATGGTTGCTCTGCTGTCCTCTACCAGGACAAGTGCATCTTGTAGTCCTTAATTTCTCTTGGCTGGACACAGCCTGCTAATCTTCCCTACTGACCCAGCTGTACCTTGGCTCTTCAGGGGACTACAGCCCCTCCTGTAACTTAAATCTGCCCCTTAGACTCTTGTAGACATGACCTGGGAATGCTCCTGTGTAGTACTCAGCCTCGCTGATGCAACACGTCTCAGGTTCCCACCTTTGTGTGATATTTTCACATTCCCCTACAAGGAGATGAAGGAAATTTGGAAATTTGGGGAAAGCCCATGCCCCCATGGAAACCAAAGAAACTGTTGGAACATTAAGTCAAGTCCAAGGAGCACTATTTAAGTTAGGTGGGCCCACAGTCTACTTTGCCTTGGCTGCCTGACAAGTTGATTCAAGGTCAAAGCCCACAGCAAGGAGAGCCAGTCTCAGAGTTATTTCCTAAGGCCTTAAATCATCTTTTTCTTTTTTTTATTCACTCATTAGTATGCCTATGCCAAAGTACCAGGCTTTGGGCTCTTTACTTTCTCTCTGTCATAATCTACATTTTTATGTCAAGCACTAATGGTAGATGGACTTCAGATGAGGAAAATTTGGCTCAATCATATAAAAGATAAAATACTATTATTTTTTCTTATTTATAATGGTATTATTATGAACCTGGCTCAGAAGTACTAGGAATTTACTCTGATTTCAAATTATAATGTAAATAAAATTCAAAGAAGAAATATTATATGAGCAGGAATCATAAACTAAACCTACCGTTGTATAAGCAGTCCATGCCAACAAGTCTACTTGAACTAGTTTCATTCAAACTAACCTTTCAATTAGATATGAGAGTCTAAAAACTCACTCCCTGCAACTTGCTATTTAATTCACAGGAAGAAATGATCTTAGGTTGATCCTAGTGAAAATGAGACAAGCTGCTGTTTACATGGAACACCACTAAGTCACAACGCTCCTCCTAGCATCACTGCTTAGGTATTCATTCAGTACCTCTCCACTAAACATCAACTGTGCACCCAAAATATTGTATGGATCTGTTCCAGAGATGTCAACTGAAATTGACATTAATTCTGTCCTCAGAGCACTGACAATCTTGTGAAAAAAATAGAAAGGTTACAAAAGTAGTAAGTACAACAAGAGAGACAGGGAAAACCACCAGTGGCATTCACAAGGGGAAACAACTATTCCAGCTGAGGATATGATGAGCAGAGTCACGACAAAGACCTTTTCGTTACAAAGAATGCAATACCTTATTACCTACCCTAGGAGAAATCTCAGTATCAAAATTGGTACCGTGTGTTCTTGCATTTAATGAAAGATACCGCATTCATTTAATGATTAACCCATAAATGAGGATCTGATCCATTGAGAAGTGACTTTTGTAAAGACCTCCAGAGGGAATCCTAATGATGTCCCCTAGGTGATTTCCTGATGAATGCTTCAGAGAGGAGTCATCCAGAGTTAGTCATCCAAGTATGAATCCTCCTACCTTGGGGACCTTCCAGGAGGCTAGGAAATCACTATCCCTCCACAGGCAAGTCTGAAAATCAAGAACTCCTAATATTGTTTGATATCTTAGTATCTCCTCTTTTGAACATAAAATGGAACTAGCAGGGATTATAAAAATTGACACATTAAGAGAAAACCATAGGCAGACAGACTCCGACTCTTTCTGACAAAGACAGCAGGTGACTGGTAATGTGTTAAGAGGTCAGGCCTTGCAACCATCTCGAAATTGGTTACAGATCCATTTCATAATACAGCTAAGATTTAGAATAGACTTACACACCGAGCTTCAGCCAGTTCTTGGAATTCAAAAAGTCCGTACCTCACCCTTCCCTCTTAACCTTTCCTCCTCCAAGACTAGAGACTTAGACATTCGCACAAGAAAATGTACTTTCATTCCATACAACTGTAATGATTTCCTATACTTTTTATTAAGAGAAAATTTTTAAAGGATTTAGGTAAATGAGTGTAAGGTTAAGGGTGAGAAAGAAAAACATAAATGTGAACACCTCCCCTTATTCACTTGAAGGAGCTTCTCATAGATTTACTCAATTCAAGCTTGCACTGAAATATGATGGCATTGTTGTGACCAGAATGATCAAAACAGATTTAAATTGTTTTGTTCAAGGGGAATATACTTTTCTTTACTGTGTTATATATATAACACATGTTATTAAGTGAACTCTATGCCCAACATGGGGCTGGAACTCATGACCCCGAGATCAAGAGTCACATGCTCTACTGAGTCATACAGGAATTCCTTCTTTACTGTGTTTCTGTCCCTTTCCAACACTACAATGGATTTTATTGACTTTTGAGCTAAAGGATCCCATTTAACCAAAGTTATCAGAAAAGATTCATTAGGGATTGAAGGGTTTTTTTGTTTGTTTGTCCCCCGTCCCCATATTGTTCATAGACCTTTAATTCCTACCTAAGCTAAGCATAATTGTGGTTCTTTTTGGCAAATCTGTTATTTGAACTGTAATGATTTTATACATTTAGTTATTCTCTTCTTTTGGATTGCTCTCATTCCTCTCATTTTCTCATTGGAATGAGAGCACTGAATGACAGAGGAAGAAAGGTCTCTTAACAACGTGGAATGCACCCATCTGGTGGAGGCCCATGGCATTGTGGGCTATGCTATGTGACATGTGACTGAAAAAGTCTTAGATGCCATTCAACAAAATCTGTGCTGGCATTTTTTGAACACTGAACACTTTAGTGAGAATATGAACACATGAGTTCTCTTCTACTCCTTCACTTCAGCTTGTAATTTGGATTATAACTATACCAAATTTACTTCTACAGTAAGTGTTTCTCCACGTGTATCCAAGAAAGAAAACCCTGGACCTTATGCAGTAAATAACAGAATGGTGTGATCATTAATAATAAGGCTTACCTCTTTTTCCTTCTATTTATGAATGCAAGAAAACTTGAGTTAGGCTCATGGAGACTCTTGGTAAGATTATCTCTTTTCAAGGTTCTAAAAACCAACAGAATTCTACTAGAGCTAAAGTCAGAGGACGGGGTATTTCCTTCTTCAAACTAATGGGGAAAATTTTTGTGTGCATGATGATGGCAAGTTCTATACTTAGGGAAACTTTGTGGTGATACATCAGGATCTTCTCTAAGGAGAAAGTATAAACCAGCAGAGGGTAAAAACATGTGATAAAACCTCTTTTATTTAGTTTAAACAGATCATAACAACTGTCTCACTCAGTGCTTCAACCCTAGCTGTACATTAAAATCATGTGGAAAGTTTATTAAAAAATATGCCAATGTGTATACCTCACCTGAGCTGAGCTGTGATCCCAGTATCAATGCTCTCAAATATTCCCCGTCTGAATGTAACATGAAGCCAGAGTTGATAATCGCTGATTGAAGTGTTATATTTGTGAATATATCATTGTTATAAGCAATAGAGTTATTCTTTAAAATGTATAAACTTTTAATATCCTCCTGGCTTTAAAAATTAAAGGCAAGTTATGTTTTCTGTCCTGAGTCAACTTCCAACTCTTTCTAACAGTCCAACCTGCAAATTTTAATCATCAATTAAAAGGTTTTGGGTCAGATGCCATTATCACTAGTTTGTGTTATAAAAACAAATCAGATATGGTAGCTAGAATTTTTGTAGCAACTCAGTCTACACGGGTACATCACAGAGGTGAGACATCTACACATCATGAAAAATCAGCAGATGTGAGTTGGCAAACATACCTCATTAATTCATCCGTTTGTTCAACTAATGGTTATTGTATTAAATGATGTGGGTATTGGCCCAGGTTCTAGGAATGTGGCAAAAAATAAAGTTCTTGCCCTACAGTGGCTAACATTTTAATAGAGGACAAATTAAAAAATATGTAATAATTATTTATGTAAATAAATAATCATTTCAGAAGTGATAAATGAGGAAAAATAGATCATGGTCCATGATTAAAGAGCTATTTGGAGCGGAACTTAACTTGAGAGATCTAAATGAGGTGATGCCATGAGTAACTCAAAGGCCTGGTAGAAGAAATTTCAAGGCAGAGGGATGAGCATATGCAAAGGTCCTGAGAGAGGATTGTGCTCAAGATGTTTAAAAAAAAAAAAACACTAGAAGGACAATGTGGCAAAAGAAAAAGGACTAGAGAGAGAATTTTATCTTAGACCTAACTGACAGCAGAGAAAATGCTGACAAGCTGTTTTAAGATTCCATGCATAATCTTTGGAAGGTATAGCAGATAAGACTTCCTGATAGTTTAGATATAAGATATGAAATCAAAGGCATGAGATAAAATGAAATATGAACATGACATATATAATATAAAATAATCATGGATATTGGGATATTATGAGATAAAAAGAGACCATGAGATCAAAAGGGATATTAGGTAAAGAAACAACCCAGACTCTGAGTGGCTGGTTTGAAAGGAGATGAGATGGAAAAGACACCAAGAAACCTACGTTGCTGTAAGAGAATAAGGAAGGAATGAGGAAGAAACTGAACATCAATACATACACAACAGGCTCTCAAGAGTATATTCTACTCCAATTACAGAAGTTTTGCCCTTGTTGACAACAATACAACCAGTCTACAGAGCATCACCCCGTCTCCTGATTTCCTGATGAAGCTTTGTGTCGTGATCAGACAATGGCAGTAGCCATGTTGGAGCACCAGTGGTTGTGATAACATAGCCTAATGAGCTAAGTCGAATTCTGCATGTGCTAGCTGTGAGGTGAGAGTGGCAAAGCAGTCAGCATGGCAGGTGCATGGACTTCAAATATATTGTCCATTTCACCACCAACCACCTCAAGGCACCTGCTACACTTCTTCTATCACTGGGGCAACTAACAACCTATTTACACCTCTCTTTCCAAACCTGACTTTGTTTTAGTGTCCATTTACTTTGTTTAGTCTTGAAATGAACGCAATTTATTTCTGGATGTATATCTGAAAAATTATTCTCTTATCAGAGAATATGACGATGGACAAACTTCCCCAACAAAATGGCACTGAGGCAACTGAGTTTATCCTGCTAGGACTCACAAACCAACCAGGGCTGCAGCCCATCGTTTTTGTGGTGTTTCTCCTGATTTACCTCAGCTCTCTGACAGAGAACATTGGATTCATTGCATTAATCAGGTTCACTCCACGGCTGCAAAACGCCATGTGCTTTTTCCTCACCCATTTACATGCGTGGATATTTTGTATTCTACTAATGTCTCACCTCAGATGCTTGGTAATTTTCTATCAGAGAAGAAAACCATTTCCTACATGGGGTGTCTGGCCCAACGTTTTGTTTTTGTGATTCTGCTCCTTATGGAGTATCACATGCTGGGTACCATGGCCTCTGACAGGTACATGGCCATCTGCCATCCCCTACAATACAACAGCAGAATGTCCAGGCCCCTTTGCATCTGCCTTGTCACTGCCCCCTACCTCTGGGTACTATGGTGGGCACAATGCAGGTACTATTGACGTCCTGCTTATCCTTTTATGGACACAACATCATCAACCATTTCTACTGTGCTGCCCCACCCCTCCTGATGCTGACAGGATCAGACCCTTACAGAAAACAGACAGCTCTGTTTGTGTGTGGGGATTAACCTCACCATCCCATCCTTATATCCTACTCATCATCCTTATCTCCTACATTTTCGTTTTCACCAGCTCATGAGGATCCCTTCCAGCAAAGGCCAGTGCAAAGCCTTCTCTACCCGTGGCTCCCACCTGATCGCTGTCGCCATGTTTTTGGGGTCCCTATTCTGCATGTATCTGAGACCAGCCCCTGAGCAGCCTGTTGAACAAGGGAAAATTGTGGCAGTGGTTTGTATCTTTGTGAGTCTCATGCTGAATCTATTTATCTACAGCCTGAGGAACAAAGATGTGAAGCAGGCTTTGAGAACAGGGTTTCGGAGGAACTTTGGCACAATGGAGAAAAGGTGTATTTTGACAGTCTCCCAATGAAAAAAACAAAAACGTGCCAAAACAATGAAAAAGCAACCTCTGTTGGTTGTACCTGAATGCAATTCTCTGGAGTAACACTAACATGGATTATATATGCACAGCTTCTGACCAGGTGAGAATCCTAATGGCAGCCATGAAAAGGACAGTTGTTTGGAGATGATGACAGGTGGGAAACACAACAGCGGAAGTCAGCTGCTTATAATTAAGCAGGGTCCCCTGTTTAGTCTCACTCAAGAACTCCCTTCCCCTTGATCAGTCTGCAGAGAAGTCCTTCCTTTCAGCTCATAGGTCCACAATATTGACCATCACTGAGCTATTCTTATTAGCAAAGTGCAGAGCTTTGCAGTATGTTTCCTGAATATGCAAATATTTACATTCACTTGATATACTAGATAGTTTCCTTTAATGAAAGCTGATTATCTTCTCAAAAACGGCTGAAAACTCTAATTCTGCATATTTGTTTCAATACGTTCATTTTTGGTACATTCTTATGTCTACTTATCCAGAGTAGAAAACCATCTGTGCTTTATTATTTTCACAAAGAATCTGATAGTTGACGTCTTAGTTAACCAACACATTTGTTTCAATAGTTTTCCTTAATCAAAGCAGATACCTATATGAATAGGCGAAACCCATTCTGGACATAGAAATTTCATGGCCTCCATTAGAGGTTTTTATGATTCTGTTCCTACCTTATTGACAATTACTTGCTCTGCGATTCTGCATATTACCTTGCTGTTCCGTTCATGTCCACCCATAAACTATTTTTAAAATAGCAGCTATTCTAAGCGTGGAAATCTGGGCTTAGTATTTTGCAACTAACTTGTAGCACAGCCATATTCCTGATTGCTTGATACTTTTTGAACTTGGGCTTTACTTAAGTGAATTAATATAGCTTACCATCGATATGACACATTTAGTACATCTTTTCCTTGTAATATTTCAGCAGTTTTTATTTTTCTCTCTTTAGGAAAATCTTTCTCCACGTAAGTTTCAGCTTCTGATCGGTTATTACATGAAGATAAGTTTCTACAGTTTTAATCTTCTTTCTTTCTTTCCTTTTGGATGTAGCGACGTGTACCGTCGCCACCACCAAATGGGTGCTCAAGTTTTCCTTTCTCCTCAAAAGCGTTGTGAGTGTTATTTCATTGTGTGTATGTGTGAATACAGTAGATATAAAACCATCACAGAGGACATTGGTGCATCAGATACAATTTATTGGAACCGAAATTTGTTTTACTTCATCTCCATGACACGGTACTTCTAGCTGTTGTGATGATGATGTTACAGCACAAGAAGAATTCTTCATTTGGTGGAATTTCTTTGGGTTGATAGACTTTTGAAACATTACTATGAAAATTCTCTCAAGATACCTTTTTAGGCCTTCAGCGCATTCTTACAAATGGAATAGCTGAATAAAAGTGGACAAACATCTTTAATACTCCTGAAAACCTAACGTTAAATTGATTTCCAGAAACACTGTGAATTGTTATTTTTCCTGACACTAACAATGTGTGGAAGTACTAGTCCTTTAGAACTCTCTTAACTGACATTCAAGAGTATCCTTTTTTTAATGTTTTTGTTTTGTTTTGTTTTGTTTTGTTTTGTTTTGTTTTGTTTTGTTTTTGAGACAGAGAGCACAAGCAGGGGAGAGGCAAAGAGAGAGAGGGAGACAGAGAATCTGAAGCAGGCTGCAGGCTCCAAGCTCTCAGCACAGAGCCCAGCAGGGCTTGAACCCACGAACTGTGAGATCATGACCTGAGCCAAATTTGGATGCTTAATTGACTGAGCCACCCAGGCGCGCCCCCACAAATGAGTATCTTAGTTCATGTTTTCATTACCAAACTTGTTACTCATCCATTTTTAGCATGTTTAAATTTATCAAAGTTCCATTCACAGCTTGCAGCATTTATTTATGTGTTGGGGTTAGTGATTCAACTGATTTCTAGGAACTTATCAAACCTTAACACTTTACCACTTTATTCTCTTTGTGGCAAAATCTTTGCCCAATTATTGAGTGCTACCTATTTATTTTTTTAACTTTATTTATTTATTTTGAAAGAGAGGGAGAGATAATGTGAGTGGGAGAGGGGCAGAGAGAGGGAGAGAGAGGGAATCCCAATCAGGGGCTGCACTGCCAGCACAAAGGCAAACCTGGCCCTCGAACTCAAAAAGCTGTGAAATCGTGACCTGAGCCGAAACCAAGAGTCAGATGCTTAGCAAACTGAGCCACCGAGGCACCCGGAGTGCTGCTTATTTTAAATATTTTATAGTCAAACAGATTAACTTTCTGTTGTGAACTTTTCCTACTACTATTAAGCTCAGAAACATTTTTCTGATTGTTGAAATTTTCAGGATTTATTATAATTCTAATCAACACAGAATTTGTTTCCAGTGATTGAATGACTCACAGCTAAGGGCTCAGTGTGGGCATGTCGGTTCTTTCGGGGGAAGAATTGTTGGCAAAAGGGAAATTTAGCTAGGGATAAGGTTCTGTGTTTACATATCTGTGAAAAAATATGTGGCATTATGGACCCTGGCAATGTTACAAAACTAAAATGTTTATATAAAAGTGTTAAGTAATGCACAATGGTTATAGATAAAACCGCATTCTTGCTCGTCCTTTATAGGCCACCAGCATCTCTCTGCCTTTCTGGAAAAAAAAAAAGTCTTAATTCACTTATCTCCTTTCATCCTAAGCAGAACTGTCTATGCCATAATTCCATACATCTCCCAGTCAGGTGTGAGGACTAAGCCATAACATTCCTATTCATACCAAGACATGTTTATTCATTATTCAAATAATTTACTGCAGATATGTCTTGTATGCATAGCCATATTTGAATTTTATGTATATATTTTCCTGTATTTCATGAATGAAACCACCTTATGCATAAATGCCAGGTTAAAAATCTTGGATAACTAGAAGCATCTGATTTGCATTTCCTACAAAAACTTTTATAAGGAAAAATAATGAAGATGGAATTTTTACTAGCAATTGGAACATATTTTATATTTATATTAATTGTAAGAATTTATTGTTAGATATATTTACATCTATATGTATTTTAAATGATGTGAACAAATAAGAAATAAACAGAAGTATTTCATCTAATTATACAATGAAGATAACATCATGCATTTGTGAGATAATAAAGGATTGCTTAAAAATATTAAGATGAAATGGGTTAACATCTATATGTGCCAAAAAGATACTTGTTTTAGACCTAAAGACATCTGCAGATTGAAAGTGATGGGACAGAGAAACATTTATCATGGAAATGGACATCAAATAAAGCCAAAGTAGCAACACTTGTATCAGACAAACTAGATTTTAAACCAAAAATGTAACAAGAGATGACGGGCTCTATATTATGAGATTATTATAATATTGTTGTAATATTATTATAATATTATTGTAATATTATAATAAAGGGGACTGTCAAACAAGAAGTTCTAACATTTGTAGATACTTATGCCCCCAGATATATAAAACAATTAGTAACAAACATAACGGAACTCATTAATAATAAAGCAATAACAGCAGGGGATTTTAACACCACACTTACATCAGTGGATAGATTAAGAAGAAAAATCAACAAGGGAGCCATGGCTTTAAATGACACACTGGACCAGATGAACTTAACAGATACATTAAGAACACTTCATCCTAAAGCAGCAGAATAAACATTCTTTTCTTTCTTTTTTTAAATATTTTAAAAATATTTTTAATGTTTATTTAGAGAAAGAGATAGCAGGAGCAAGAGAGGGGCAGAGAGAGAGGAAGACACGGAATCCGAAGCAGGCTCTAGGCTCTGAGCTGTCAGCACAGAGCCCGACGCAAGGCTTGAGCTCACCAGTGGTGAGATAGTGACCTGAGCCAAAGCTGGATGCTCAAATGACTGAGCCACCCAGGCGCCCCAGAATAAACATTGTTTTCAAGTACACATGAGATATTCTCCAACATAGATCACAGATTAGGTCACAAATAGGTCAGACCTCAGCAAAGACAAAAAGATTGTGATCATACCATGTACATTTTCTGACCCCAACACCATGAACCTTGAAGTCAACCACAAGAAAAAATCTGGAAGGACCACGAATACATTGAGATTAGACAACATACTACTAATGAATCAATGGGTCAACCAGGAAATAAAAAAAAAACATTTAAAAAAAACATGGAAACTAATAAAACTAAAGACATGACAGTCCAAAATCAGGGGGTGCAGCAAAAGCTGTCATAAGAGGGAAGTATGTAGCATTACAGGCCTATCAAGGAAGGAAAAACATCTCAAATAAACAACCTAGCCTTACACCTAAAGGAGCTAGAAAAATAAAAACAAATAAAGCCTACAGTCAGAAGAAGAAGCTCAATAAAGTTTAAAGCAGAAATAAATGACATATAGAAACTAACAAACAAACAGAAAACAATAGAACAGATCAATGAAGCCAGGGCTTTCTTTGAAAAAATTAATAAAATTGATAAACCCCCTAGCCAGACCTATAAAAAAGAAAAAAGAAAGGACCCAAATAAATAAAATCACAAATAAAAGAGGAGAAATAGCAACCAACAACCAACACCACAGAAATACAAGCAATTATAAGAGTATATTATGAAAAATTATATGCCAACAAATTGGGCAATCTGGAAGAAATGGATAAATTCCTAGAAAACTACAAACAACTAAAACTGAAACAGGGAGAAATACAAACTGGAACAGACAAATCACAAGCAAAGAAATTGAATCAGTAATCAAAAATCTCCCAACAAACAAAAGTCCAGTGCCAGATGGCCTCTGAGGGGAATTCCACCAAACATTTAAAGCAGTGTTAAATATTATTCTTCCCAAATGATTCCAAAAATAAAAATGGAAGGAAAACTTCCAAACTCATTCCACAAGGCCACCATTATCCCAATTCCAAAACCAGACAAAAACTCCACGGAAAAGGAGAACTACAGGCCAGTATCCCTGATGAACATGGATGCATATCATAAATAAATAAATATAAATATATATATATATATATATATATATATATATATATGCAAGATACAAGCAAATCAAATCCAACAGTACATTAAAAGAATCATTCACCACAGTCAAGTGGGATTTATGCCTGAGCTGCAGGGTGGTTCAACATTCACAAATCAATCAGTGTGATAAGCCACATTAATAAAAAAAAAGGATAAGAACCATATAATCCTATAAATAGATGCAGAAAAAGCATTTGACAAAATACACCATCCATTCATGATAAAATCCCTCAACAAAGTAGGGATGGAGAGAGCATACATCAACATCATCAAGGCCATATTTGAAAAACCCACAGCTGATATCATCCTCAATAGGAAAAAAATAAGAGCTTTTTCACTAAGGTCAGGAACAAGACAGGGATGTCCCCCCTCACCACTGTTATTTAGCATATTACTGGTAGTTCTAGTCTACCAACCAGACCACAAAAAGAAATAAAAGCATACAAATCAGCAAGGAAGAAATCAAACTTTCACTCTTTGAAGATTGGCATGATACTCTATATAGAAATCTAAAAAGATTCCAGCAAAAATTTTCTAAAACTGATACATGAATTCAGTAAAGTTGCAAGACATAAAATCAATGTACAGAAATCTGTTGCATGTCTATACACCAATAATGGAGCGGCAGAGAGAGAAATCAATCCGTCCCACTTAAAATTGCACCCAAAACAATTAGATACCTAGGAATAAACCTAACCAAAGAGGTAAAATGTCTGTACTCTGAAAACTATAAAACAGTGATGAAAGAAACTGAGGTGATACAAAAATGGGAAAAAATATTCCAGGCTCATAGATTGAAATAACCAATATTGTTCAAATGTCTATTCTACCAAAGGTAATCTACACATTGAATGCAATGTCGGTGAAAACATAACCAGCATTATGCACAAAGCTAGAACAAATGATCCTAAAATTTGTGTGAAACCCCAAAAGATACGCAATAGCCAAAACAATCTTGAAAAAGAAAAGCAAACCTGCAGGGATCACAATCCTAGACTTCAAGTTATATTACAAAACTGTAGTGATGAAAAATAGACACATGGATCAATGGAATAGAACAGAAAAACCAGAAATGAACCCACAACTACATTGGCCAACAATCTTCAACAAAACAGGAAGGAGTATCCAATGGAAAAAAGCCAGTCTCTTCAACAAATGATGTTGGGAAAATTGGACAGCAACATAAAGAATGAACCTGGACCACTTTCTTACACCATACACAAAAATAAATTCAAAATGGATGAAAGACCTAAGTGTGAGACAGGAAACCATCAAAATCCTAGCAAGAACACAGGCAGCAACTTCTTTAACCTTGGCCACCGCAACTTGTTACTAGGTATGTCTCCTGAGGCAAAGGAAATGGAAGGAAAAATGAACTATTGGGACTTCATCAAATTAAAAAGCTTCTGCACAGCAAAGGAAACAATCAGTGAAACTAAAAGGCAACCTACAGAATGTGAGAAGATATTTGCAAAGGACATATTGCATAAAGGGTTAGTATCCAAAATATATAAAAACTTATAAAGCCCAAAAACAAATAATCCAGTTAAGAACTAGGCAGAAGACATGAATAGATACTTGTCCAAAGAAGACATCCAGATGGCTAACAGACACATAAGATGCTCCACATCACTCATCATCAGAGAAATACAAGTCCAAAACCACAAGGAGATACCACCTCACACCTGTCAGAATGGCTAAAATTAACACCCCAAGAAACAACAGATGTTGGAGAGGATGCAGAGAAAGAGAAACCCTCTTGTACTGTTGGTGGGAATGCAAAGTAGTGCAGGGACTCTGGAAACCAGTATGAAGTAGCCTCAAAAAGTTAAAAATAGAACTACCCTATGATCCAGAAATTGTGCTACCAGGTATTCATTCAAAGAATACAAATACTGATCTGGAAAGATATATGCACCCCAATGTTTGTGGCAGCCTTACCAACATAGCCAAACTATGGAAAGAACCCAAATGCCCATCAACTAATAAATAGATAAAGAAGTTAGTGTGTGTGTGTGTGTGTGTGTGTGTGTGTGTGTGTGCATATGTGTGTGTATAATGGAATATTCCTCAGCCATAAAAAGGAATGAAATCTTGCCATTTGCACTGACATGGATGGGATTAGAGAGTATTATGCAAAATGAGATAAGTCAGTTAAAGACAAATACCATATGATTTCACTCATATGTAGAACTTAAGAAATAAACAGATAAACATAGGGGAAAAGAAGAAACAGAAGCAAACCAGAAAACAGGCTATTAATTATGCACAACAAACTGAGGGTTACGGGAGGGGAGGTATGTGGGGAATGGTTTCAATGAAGCATGGGTATTAAGGAGAGTACTTGTGATGAGCACTAGGAGTCGTATGTAAGGGAAGGATCACTAGATTCAACACCTGAAACAAATATTACACGGTATCTTAACTCAAAGGAATTTTTTAATTAAAAAAAAAAGAGGAAACAGGTTAAAATATGAAGGGAAAGGTTATATAATATCACAGTGTGCAATAAAATTTTATTTAGAAAAATTCAACATATTCCTACAAAATATGGCCAGGAAAAATTAATAACATACAGAGATGCTTGCTTATTTAATTTTAGGTGGCAGAGAAGCCACAAAACAAAATTTAAAAAAATTTTCCCATAAAAATGTAAATATTCTTCATATGAGGAATCATCAGAAATAACATGAACAGCAATCATCAAACTGATGTATGTCTTTTATTACTTAAAAGTATGTTTCAATTATTCTTCTGTTCCAATTAAAACATATTCCTTTCGTAAGAGTGCAGTTGAGACAACAAAGAAGACAAACAATCTTAAATGATATGCCCTAATATTAATAAAGGCACAGTCAACTGGTTACGCTCAAGCATAATTAGTCATAAGTGCTTATGACTAAGTTGATGACTCCCAGAGAAAAATTTACCCACAGAAAAAAATTAACAAAAAGTTTAAAAAGTAGCAAAAGCCATATTCAGAGCATTAAATGCAGCAATTCCCCATCCTAAAAAACAATCAAGCATGTTCATGGAGATATGAGTTAATCCTTGCAATAATAGGATACAATATGATAGAAGCTTGCAAGACAAACTGTATGCAAAGAAGGTGCACCAAATTCATTGTAATAAGAGATTACAAGTATGTTTTGCTTTTTTTTTCAAAATTTAATTTGAATTTTGTCCCAAAATTGAAAAACCCTTTAGTATTTTCCAATTTACTTTTCTACAATTCATATGCAATATTCTTGTAACTAATCTCAAGTATGGTCGAATTTTCTGTATAATACTTTAGAAGTGATGTTCACTAAAAATATTTAGTCTGTATGAAAATACAAACATTATACTATCAAGTGAAAACTTAGTATTCAAACTTGTATAGGGCAAATGATTCCAATTGTGTCTCAGGAATTATAAGAATATGTATGCATATCAAATCATTGAGAAAAATATAATAAAATACAAACAGAAGGGGCGCCTGGGTGGCAGTCGGTTAAGCAGCCGACTTCGGCTCAGGTCACGATCTCACGGTTCGTGGGTTCAAGCCCCGCATCAGGCTCTGTGTTGACAGCTCAGAGCCTGGAGGCTGTTTCAGATTCTGGCCTTCCCCCACTCGTGCTCTGTCTCCCTCTGTCCCAAAAATAAATAAACATTAAAGAAAAATTTATAAATAAATAAATAAATAATAAATAAATAGATAAAAAATACAAACAGAAGTTGCCCACTGGAGTAGGAAATGTCACCAATAAATGTCATTGCCTCACATCAGTTTATTTTTTTAATTTATATATGGCAAACATTGTTGAAAGAATCAGCCTCATTCAATCAACTGAGACCTAAGAATGGAGCCTAACTTACTAGAACTGCAAGTCATTTAGTATTGCTCTGGAAAAGCATTTGAATACATTACTGTAAATACAGGAATTGATTTTACATAAGCATTTACTACTGCCATCTTAGTTAATATCCAAGCACACAATATTAGAACACCGACATTTAAGATAATTTTTAGAAAATTTACATTTTCTAAACTTACATTTAGACTTACAAAACTTACATTTCAATACGCAGTCATCAGCTTGACTAATAACACGTAGGTTCATGTGCTAACATGTTGAATTATATAACTTCTTTACTATTCATATAACTTCTTTACTATTACTTTTCACGATAGAAATTTTGGAAAATACTGCAACAGCCTTATTCACCAAATAATGAGTCACAGACACTTTTATGAACCAAAGTAAACATCAGGTATTCTCCTCAGAAAGATAAAGACACACCGCTCATTTGTAGAATGTTTCAGGGCATTCTTAGGTCTACAGAGCCAATTGATAGACTCTATTTATTAAGTCTGAATAAATTGGATCTAAGTCAGAAGTACTAAATGAAATATATATCTAGATTTCTATTATACTATGATTGAACTAGATCCATGATTCTGAAAACTTATAAGCAGGTGTTGAGAGTATTTCAAAAATATTGGGAAAAAATATGGAAAGCTTAAACTTATAGGGGATCCATATATTTAAAATTCCCCCGGGGCGCCTGGGTGGCTCAGTCCGTTGGGCGGCTGACTTCGGCTCAGGTCATGATCTCATGGTCCCTGAGTTCAAGCCCCGCGTCGGGCTCTGTGCTGACAGCTCAGAGCCTGGAGCCTGTTTCGGATTCTGTGTCTCCCTCTCTCTGACCCTCCCCCATACATGCTCTGTCTCTCTCTGTCTCAGAAATAAATAAACGTTTAAAAATAATAATAAAAATAAAATAAAATTCCCCCAATGTAATATAGTGATTACTCAGGCACAAGACCATTGATCTATATCACTCATTGAAGAATAAATTATTTCATAATTCTCTTTTTAAATGTTTAAAACTAATCACTCTATTTTGAACCTCATTATGGCTCTCTAGACCATATAATTCAGAGGAGATGAATCTCCCATGTTCCAATCAAACTGAATTAATTCTAATATTTATCCCCAAGAAAATAAAGACGTTAAAGTGTTTTCGGGAATTATTGGATACTACACAATTTACATTCTGAGATTTTTTTGCTAAGGAAAATACTGTTTCAACATTACAATTTTTATTAAAGCTATTACTTTGTGGAGAAATTTGCTAATGTCATTGAGAGTTTATGTGATATTCCATCATGACTATAGAGTAGTAGGTTTGCCCTGTGAAGGGACCACTATGTTATTACAGACACTCAGTAATTACAATGAACAGATGCTACATTGCAGTTTTATGAAAGAGATTTCCCTGAATGATTTGCTGCATAGCATGGATCACATGCTTGTTCCTTAAACTGTAGATCACCGGGTTCAACATTGGGCTCAAGAAAGTATAAAAGACTGCAATTATTTTGGACTCCTCCACAGACTTCTCAGATGGGGTCCTTAAGTACATGCAGAAGAGGGTTCCATAAAATAGGGTGACTGTTGTCAAGTGGGAACCACAAGTAGAAAAGGCCTTGTGCCTGCCTTCAGCAGAACGGATCCTCAAGATGGCTGCAATAATGAGAAGGTAGGAAAGGACAATGATGAAGAGAGAGCTTGACAGAGTCAAGCCAGCGACTACCAACATCGCCATCTTTTTGACATAAGTGTCAGAGCAGGCCAACATTAACAGAGGAGGATCTGCACAGTAGAAATGATTGATTTCAAGGGAGCCACAGAAGGACAAGTGAAAAGTCAGCAGTGTCTGGGAGAGTCCATTAAGGAAGCCATAAATATAGGGGACCATGACTAGAGAGATACAAACGTTCTTAGACATCCTGGTATTGTAACGTAAAGGGCTACAAATGGCTACATAGCGATCCAATGCCATTGAGGCCAGCATGTAAAGCTCAGTGATCACCAGGGCAATGAAGAGAAGACACTGTGTGAAGCATCCAGCATAGGAGATGGTCTTCTGGTCGGAGAGGAAGTTGTGCAGCATATTTGGAGTGATATTGGAGGAATAGCAAATGTCCACGAAGGAGAGGTGGCTAAGGAAGAAGTACATGGGTGTTTGGAGGTGAGAATTGGTCCTGATCAGCATAATCATGCAGAGATTGCCTGCCAGCGTGATCAGGTAGATCACCAGAAACACCCCAAACAGGATCTTCTCCAGGACAGGGTCGTCTGTGAGTCCCAAGAGAATGAATTCTGTCACTGTAGTGTGGTTTGGGGAAGACATTCTCTTATCCCTTTTAAAGTGAGAGTGACAGAGAAAGTGAGAAATTCCATCTGATCCAGAGTCTCCGTTTATTCCATCCATTTCATCATTTATTCATTGATATATTCATCTACCAGAAAATTTCTCTTCTAACAATACATCAGAACGTCTACATAAATATTTAGTACATGTCACTGTACTGTCTTTTTGTCCTATATCTCAAATGCCAAACATACACACACTTTCTCTGTCTCCTGTGTATATATATTCATATATCCACATTTCATATTAATTATTATCTACTAATGCATAATATTACGTATTTTATGTATACACATGTTCATACATTTATGCCTTTCTTCCCAGGGAACTCCATATTTGAATTTGGTCACACTTTGAGAAAAAGAAAACCCATGGGATGAAATTCAGCAATGAAAAGGTGCAAGAAAGTTTGCCTGGGTGGCTCAATCAGTTAAGCTTCCAACTTCGGCTCAGGTCATGATCTCACAGTTCACAGGTTCAAGCTCACATCGGGCTCTGTGCTGACAGTTTGGAGCCTGGAGCCTGCTTTGAATTCTGTGTCTCCCTCTCTGTCTGCCCTTCCCCCACTTGTGCTCTGACTCTCTCTCAAAAAATAAATAAATAAACTTTAAAAAATTAAAAAGAAAAAAAAAGATTAACCAAATTTGGGGGACTTGGCTGGCTCAGTCGGTTAAGCATCTGACTTCGGTTCAGGTCACGATCTCACAGTTCATGGGTTCAAACCCTGTGTCAGGCTCTGTGCTTACAGCCCAGAGCCTGGAGCCTGCTTTGGATTCTATTTCCCCGCCTGTCTCTGCCCCTCCTGTGCTTGTGCTCTGTCTCTCATCTCTAAAATAAATAAATAAATAGATAGATAGATAGATAGATAAAATAGATTTTTTTTTAAATAAGAAAAGGTGCAGGTAATTAGCATCATTCAAATGGACAAAAATGAGCTTGCATTTCTAATGTCCCATGAACAATGATACGTTATTGTTTCAGATATAACATGGGAGATAAATCTTTAGTACCATATTTTCTCCTTAAATCTACAGCCGTCTGGCTTGATTTCATTCAGAAACATTTATTTATGAGATTCATCTCTTGCTACTTGGCTAACAGTTTACAGAATAAAGAATTATTTCTGCTCTGTAAATTGACACATTCATTCATTCATTTACACTGTAAAGGCTGATTTGTTTTTTCCGTCCTAGGTTCTGTGGTTATCACAGTGAACAAACACCCCAACCTCATGCTGCATATATTGTAGGAAAATGAACAGATATTAGACACATAGACAAAGAGATATATCATTATGTTAGTTAAAAGCAAGGGTTATGAAGAAAAATAAAGACGGAATGCATTTAGGTGCATTTTTTCCTCTTTATTGGGATACAAATCTCCACACAAAGAACATAACATATTTTTAGTAAACAATGTAGAACGTGACCTACCTGGAAAAAGCTGATTTACCATGTTTTGTAAAATCAAGGTGGGAAGATTTATAATGTATTTCTTAAGTATATTCCGTAGAGTGTTAAAAAATAATTCTAAAAAAGTAATTAAAAGAGTCTTTGTTCCTCACAGGTATAACCTTAAATTGATGCTCTGAGAACTGAATTCTCCTTTGAGGCCAATATCCCTATCTAACATATATATATATATACACTGCTTAGTTCTGTGCATGAGATCTTTAGCACAATTAGCAAAATTAGCCCTTCGTTTTAATACTATTGGAAGAAGGAAGACAAGGGTAGATAGGTTTTGCTTTTTTTAATATGGTAGAGTGGGAATTCCAATTAGAAAGTCTGTTTTTCCCTGTGAACACTAAGGTGACTTCAGCTAGTGAGACTGCAGACTAAGAACGTACTATAGGTGAGTGATTTGAGGAGCACCAAGACCAGGAAAACTGCAGACTAGAAAAAATACTCACCTCAAGTAATTCTGACAAAGGATCTATGTCCAGAATAAGTGCATATCCTCCATAACTAAGGGATGAAAATATAACCAGCCCAGTAAAAAAGAATCTGAAGTGAACAGGCTCTTCATAAAAGATATCTGAACAGCCAATAACTCCAGGGAAAAAAATGTCGACCACTATAATTGTCAAGAAAAGCAAATTATAACTACATCCGGATGCTTCTTCACACCCATCTCAAGAGCAAGAATTAAAACAGATTGAGAATAAACAGACAAAAATGACAATGCGAAATAACGTAACTCTCCTAATACATCCCTTGAGGGAATATAAAGTCATTCAGCGACTTTGGAAAATGGGTCTACCTCCTAAAATTTCTCATAGACTTACAGTTTCTTACTAACCTGTGACGAAACAAGTATTAAGTATTTATTCAAGAAAATAGATGACACTTATCCACAAAGAAACTCAAACATATATTAGCAGACGCATAGATGAACAATTTGTGGTATGTCCAGATGTGGACACAAAATGAACAAAACTTTTTAAAAATTTGGAAGAGAAAGGAGACGAGTTTTATTTGAGTCCAAGGTGGGACAGATGCCCAAGATACACAGTCTTCAGAAAGAAGAGAGTGCTCGGGGGGGAACACCATATATATATATATATATATATATATATATATATATATATATTACGTAAGGAGTTACAAATTACCATGATGAAGGACATTCCAGAAAGTTACAAACCTAATCTTATGTTTTTAGTATGTGCATGGCTGCATGACTTTAATCTTAGGGGAATCAGGAAGGTTTTGCTTTTTGTTTTGTTTTGTTTTGTTTCTTTATGTTTGGGATGCTTCTTCTTGGTAATTTCTTTATTTTTATTTTTTTAATGAAGCAGATAGATGTGTGCTCGGGGGAGAAACAACCCATGCTTTGAGCCTTTGCGGACTCACTTGCACCTTGGTAAATTTTAATTTTTTTTTTGGTGTTTATTTATTTTTGAGACAGAGACAGAGTGTGAGTGGGGGAGGAGCAGAGAGAGAGGGAGCCACAAAATCTGAAAAAGGCTCCAGGCTCTGAGCTGTCAGCACAGAGCCCAATGCGGGGCTTGATCTCACTAACCATGAGATCATGACCTGAGCTGAAGTAGGATGCTTACCAACTGAGCCACCCAGGCACCACTGGACCTTGGTAAATTTTAAATAATAACTTTCCTGGTAGCCCAGGAGCAGGGCCCCCAATGTTATTGAAAATCTCCTTTGTTACATATAATGGAAATAAAAAAAAACCTGAGTAATGCAACTTAAATAAATCCCGAAAACATACTACAGAAAACGACCAACTTCCTAAAAGCAGGGGAATGGCCTCTCCCAAACCTGTTTCTCCTTAAAATCAATGAGAACACTGGCAGAGTGGTCAAATCAACTTCTTCGGACTTTTGGAAAGTAACCAAAGCCTTGCAATAAACCTAGGATTGCTTATTCAAATAAAAATGGCAGAATCTGGTAAGAAGGTTGACCTCTATGGTGCTTTTATGTGCCCCGTTCCCATTCCCCATCCTCAGCAGCTTTGAAAACATGCAATTGTGATTGTATGGCTGCACGCACTGCCAAAATACAATCAAAATTTCTATCTTTCATTGTGAGTATATGTACCTCCATAAATTTGATTTAAAGGTCACTTTTATTTTCACAGGGTCAAGCAGATGAAGTTATTCACTAGATGCTTAATACTGACAAAGTATTTATTACTAATAAAGTGTAACAGCAAAGGTATGATGTGATCGGGCCTCTTTCCAGCCTTAAACTAATGCAGTTCAAGAGCAACCATTTCCTTCCCCTCAAAAAATTTTTAAGAAACACTTCAAGGATGGAATCCAGAAAGCTATGTGGATAATCTTTTTTCCCTTCTCTTTTCTTGGTTCCCAGTTTCAGAGACCTTGGTTTTAAAACACATGAGAGGGGCGCCTGGGTGGCGCAGTCGGTTAAGCGTCCGACTTCAGCCAGGTCACGATCTCGCGGTCTGTGAGTTCGAGCCCCGCGTCAGGCTCTGGGCTGATGGCTCAGAGCCTGGAGCCTGTTTCCGATTCTGTGTCTCCCTCTCTCTCTGCCCCTCCCCCGTTCATGCTCTGTCTCTCTCTGTCCCAAAAATAAATAAACGTTGAAAAAAAAAAAAAATTAAAAAAAAAAACACATGAGAAGATGAAAGACAAGCAGCTAAGGAGAAGTAGTTAGATGAAGAATTTTAAGTAGTAAATGGGAGTGGTCAAAGGAAATATACGAGAGTTCTCTCCGTGAATCTTCATCAGCCTTATGCAGTATTACGTGCTGGGCACCATGGCCTCTGACAGGTACATGGCCATCTGCCATCCCCTACACTACAACAGCAGAATGTCCAGGCCCCTTTGCATCTGCCTTGTCACTGCCCCCTACCTCTGGCTACTATGGTGGGCACAATGCAGGTACTATTGACCTCCTGCTTATCCTTTTATGGACACAACTTCATCAACACTTTCTATGTGCTGCTCCACCCCTCCTGATGCTGACAGGATCAGACCCTTACAGAAAGCAGACTGCTCTGTTTGTGTGTGGGGATTAACCTCACCATCCCATCCTTATATCCTACTCATCATCCTTATCTCCTACATTTTCGTTTTCACCACCATCATGAGGATCCCTTCCAGCAAAGGCCAGTGCAAAGCCTTCTCCACCCGTGGCTCCCACCTGATCATTGTCGCCATGTTTTTGGGGTCCCTATTCTGCATGTATCTGAGACCAGCCCCTGAGCAGTCGGTTGAACAGGGAAAATTGTGGCAGTGGTTTGTATCTTTGTGAGTCTCATGCTGAATCTATTTATCTACAGCCTGAGGAGCAAAGATGTGAAGCAGGCTTTGAGAACAGTGTTTCGGAGGAAATTTGGCACGATGGAGAAAAGGTGTATTTTGACAGTCTCCCAATGAAAAAAAACAAAAACATGCCAAAACAATGAAAAAGCAACCCCTGTTGGTTGTACCTGAATGCAATTCTCTGGAGTAACACTAACATTGATTATATATGCACAGTTTCTGACCAGGTGAGAATCCTAATGGCAGCCATGAAAAGGACAGTTGTTTGGAGATGATGACAGGTGGGAAACACAACAGCGGAAGTCAGCTGCTTATAATTAAGCAGGGTCCCCTGTTTAGTCTCACTCAAGAACTCCCTTCTCCTTGATCAGTCTGCAGAGAAGTCCTTCCTTTCAGCTCATAGGTCCACAATATTGACCATCACTGAGCTATTCTTATTAGCAAAGTGTAGGGCTTTGCAGTATGTTTCCTGAATATGCAAATAATTTACATTCACTTGATATACTACATAGTTCCCTTTAATGAAAGCTGATTATCTTCTCAAAAACGGCTGAAAACTCTAATTCTGCATATTTGTTTCAATACGTTCGTTTTTGGTACATTCTTATGTCTACTTATCCAGAGTAGAAAACCATCTGTGCTTTATTATTTTCACAAAGAATCTGATAGTTGACGTCCTAATTAACCAACACATTTGTTTCAATAGTTTTCCTTAATCAAAGCAGATACCTATACGAATAGGCGAAACCCATTCTGGACATAGAAATTTCATGGCCTCCATTAGAGGCTTTTATGATTCTGTTCCTACCCTATTGACAATTACTTGCTCTGTGATTCTGCATATTACCTTGCTGTTCCCTTCTGTCCACCCATAAACTATTTTTAAAATAGCAGCTATTCTAAGCGTGGAAATCTGGGCTTAGTATTTTGCAACTAACTCGTAGCACAGCCATATTCCTGATTGCTTGATACTTTTTGAACTTGGGCTTTACTTAAGTGAATTAATATAGCTTACCATCGATATGACACATTTAGTACATCATTTCCTTGTAATATTTCAGCAGTTTTTATTTTTCTCTCTTTAGGAAAATCTTTCTCCACGTAAGTTTCAGCTTCTGATCGGTTATTACATGAAGATAAGTTTCTACAGTTTTAATCTTCTTTCTTTCTTTCCTTTTGGACGTAGCGACGTGTACCGTCGCCACCACCAAATGGGTGCTCAAGTTTTCCTTTCTCCTCAAAAGCGTTGTGAGTGCTATTTCACTGTGTGTATGTGTGAATACAGTAGATATAAAACCATCACAGAGGACATTGGTGCATCAGATACAATTTATTGGAACCGAAATTTGTTTTACTTCATCTCCATGACACGGTACTTCTAGCTGTTGTGATGATGATGTTACAGCACAAGAAGAATTCTTCATTTGGTGGAACTTTCTTTGGGTTGATAGACTTTTGAGCGTCAAAGAAAAAATTGTTTTCCTGATTAAAACTATGCAGATAAAGATACTGATATTTACTTTCCCCAAACCTCACCCCTACAATATACATAAGCATAGTCTGTTTCCTCAAATTAATTGGAAGCACAGTGTATTTTTTTATTTAGGTACAGTGGGCATTCAACGTTACATTCGTGTCAGGTGTACAACATAGTGATTCGCCATCTGTATATGTCATGTTGTGCTGACCATCGAGGTAGCTACCATCTGTCACCATGCTATGCTAGTACAATATCACTGACGATACTCCCTGTGTTGTGCCTTTTATTCCAAAGACTTATTCTTTCCGTAACTAAAAGCCTCTATATCCCAGTCCCCTTCATCCATTTTTCCATCTCCCCACCAACATCTCCTCAGACAACCATGACTGTGTTCTTTCTGTCTACAGGTCTTTTGTTCGTTTGTTTATTCATTTGTTTTATTTTTGAGATGCCACATAAATCTTTCTCAGTCTCAATGACTTCACTTAGCATAATGCTTTCTACCTCATCGATGTTGTCACTAAGAACATGAGCTTTTCCCACTTTACGGCTGCATAGCATTCCATTGTGTGTGTGTGTGTGTGTGTGTGTGTGTGTGTACCATATCTTCCTTATCTGTTTGTCTATTGATGGACACTTAGATTTCTGAAACACAGTATTTTTAAGGGGAAAAATAAGAGGAACTTGGATTGAAAGGAATCTGCATTACCATCAACTTCCATTACTATTAGGGAACTGTTTGGAGCCCTTGTTTTTCCCACTTTCCTATTTGAAATCTAACAGTAATAAAGATCTTTCAGTTTATATCTTAAGATCAGGACTGTACTGGTAACATACCTTTTTTTTGCCTTTTTTTTGTACATATACAAGAAATTGTTTCTTTTCGAAAATTAGTATATGCATATAAACAACAAATTTTACTTTTCCTTAATCTTAGCATTTAACAAAGTTATATTGTAAACATCATTGTACCCTATTTCCTTCTAAAATTCTCTGTAATCTCTTGTGGCCTTTCTTTAATTGGGTCCTTTTGTCATTTTAACGTCTAGAATCTGCCCATGCCTAAGGGTTACAAAAGGCAGGCAATCCTCACCTGGCACAGTGCTGAGGTGACTGTGACTGTTAGGAAGCAGGACACATTTGCATTCTGCATAAGTTTCAGTGAACAGGGTAACCTGCAATGTGAGGGTGGCCTGTATTTCATAAGCCTTTGTTGCCTTTTTTTCAATTCCAAAGCAAACATTCTTATGAAAACACTCCCCTATGTCTTATTATGCCTTCAGCATATTCTTAAATTGGAAGAGTTGAATAACAGTGGACATTTTTCTAAGTTTATTTATTTATTTTGAAAGAGAGAAAGACAGAGACAGAGAGCATCAGTGGGGGAGGGCTAGTGAGTGGGGGAGAAAGAGAATCCCAAGCATTCTCTGCACCTTCAGAGCAGAGCCCAACATAGAGCTGGATCTCATGAAGCATGAGATCATGACCAGAGCCAAAATTAAATGTCAGATGTTTAACCAACAGGGGCACCCGGGTGCCCCAAAGTGGACCAATATTTTTTAAGACTCTTAAAAACTTAATGGTAAATTGATTTACAGAAAAAGTGTATATTATTATTTTCCTTGACTCAACAATATGTGAACGTACCAGTCCTTTCGAACTCTTTTCAATATACATACAGAAAAGGGTGTCTTATTTCATGGTTTTATTACCAAGCTTGTCACTCATCCATTTTTAGCATTTTAAATTTTTAGCAAATTTATATTCACAACTTGCAACATTTCTTTACATGTTGGGGATCAGTGCTCCAACTGATTTCTAGGAACTTATCAGACCTTAATGCTTTTGCCACTTTATTGTGTTTGTGGCAAAATCGTTGCTCAATTGTTGAGTGCTGCTTATTTTAAATATTTTATCATCAAAATAGAGTAACTTTTTATCTTGAATTTCTTACACTGCTACTAATCTCAGAGATATTGTCTTCCGTTTGTTGAATTGTCAATATTTATTATAATTGTAATCAACAAGAATTTTTTTCAGTGAATGGCTCACCGTTGAGGAGTAGGTATGGGCATGTCAGTCGATGGGGGAACAGTTGTTGGCAGAAGGAAAATTCATCTAAGGATAAGGTTCTGTGTTTATGGATCTGTTGAAAAATATACAGCATTTTGGACACTGGTACAGTACAAAAATTAAGGTTCATGTAAAAGTGTTAGTTAATGGGGATACCTGGGTAGCTCAGTTGGTTAAATATCTGACTTCAGTTCAGGTCACGATTTCGTGGTTGTGGATTCTTGCGCCCTCATGGGGCTCTGTGCTGACAGCTGGGAGCCTAGAGCCTGCTTCAGATTCTGGGTCGTTCTCTCTCTCTGCCCCCCACCCCTCATGCTCTCTCTTTCTCTCTGTCTCTCTCTCTCTGTCTTTCAAAAATAAATAAACATTTAAAAGTCATATTAATTAACGCACAGTGTTTATATATAAAACCACATTCTTGCTCCTCATTTATAGGCCACCAGCACCTCTCTGCCTTTCTGGCAAAAAAAACTTAACTCACCTTTTTACACCTCAGCAGACCTCTCTATGCTATAATTCCCTACATCTTCCTATCAGACACAGGGATCAGACTTTAACAAGGCTACTCACACCAACATGTTTCCACATTATTCAAACAATTTAAAAGAGATATGTCTTATATGTATAGCCACATTTTATTTTTATTTATATGTTCTCATATATTTCATAAATTAAACCAGCATATGCATAAATGCTAGGTTAAAAATATTGGCTATCTAGGGGCACCTGGGTGGCTCAGTCGGTTAAGCACCCAGCTCTTGATTTTGGCTCATGTCATGGTCTCAGAGTTCATGGGATCCAGCACCACATCGGCTCTGCACTGACAACACTGAGCCTGTTTAGGATGCTCTCTCTCTCTCTCTCTTTGCCCTTCCCTTGCTCGCACTCTATATCTGAAATAAATAAATTATCTTTTAAAATATATATATTGGATAACTAGAAGCATCTGATTTTCATTTCCTGTAATAATTTTTGAAGGGAAAAATAATGAAGATGGAATTTTATTTTATCAGGAATTAAAACATTTTAAACCTACATTAATTGTAAGAAGTTAAAATACATATACAGGTATGTCAAAGAAGAAATAGAAACAGATGCATCTAATTATATAAGGAAGATAAAATCACAAATTTCCTGGAAAATGAAAGGTTTCTTGGGGCGCCTGTGTGGCTCAGTCGGTTAAGCAACCGACTTCAGCTCAGGTCATGATCTCGCCGTCCATGAGTTCGAGCCCCGCGTCAGGCTCTGTGCTGACAGCTCAGAGCCTGGAGCCTGTTTCAGATTCTGTGTCTCCTTCTCTCTCTGACCCTCCCCCGTTCATGCTCTGTCTCTCTCTATCTCAAAAAAATAAATAAACGTTAAAAAATAAAAAAAATTTAAAAAAATGAAGGGTTTCTTAAAAGTATTAAGAGGAAATGGGTTAAAATATGAAGGAAAAGGTTATACAATAGTACAGCATGCAACAAAATTGTATTTAGAATAATTTAAGATATTCCTATAATATATGGCCATGAAATACTATTAATAACACACAAGAGATGCTAACATTTAATATTAGGATGCAAAAAGCCACAAAGCAAAATAAAATTCAAAACTTTTTCTAAATAAAAAGGTAAATAATCTTCATTTAAGGAATCATCAGAAATAACACCAACAACAATCATTTCCTTTATTATTAGTTAAATGTGTATTTCAATTCTTCTTCTGTTCCAATTAAAACAGATCCTTTCCTAAGAGTTTCAGTTGCAACAATGAAGGAGCAAGGAATTTTAAATGATATACTCTAAGATTGTTTGGTGCATTTCATGCAGCAATTCTCCATTCTAAGAAAAAATCAGGTATGTTCGTAGAGATATGAGTCAGTCTTAACAATAATAGGATACAACAATATGATGGAATAATGGCTTGCAAAGAAAACTATATACAGATAAAGTGCACCAAATACATTTTTAGTAAGAGTTTATAAGTAAATTTTGCTTTTATTTCAAAATTGAAATTGAATTTTATTCCAAAATGGAAAAATCCTTTCGTATTTTTCAACTTTCTTTTCTACAATTGGTATGTAATATTTTTGTAACTAAGTTCAAGTATGATAGAATTTCGTGATTTATACTACTTTAAAAGTGATGTTCATTGAGAATCTTCAGTGTATATGAAAATAAAAACGTTATACTAGCAAGTGAAAATCAGTGTTCAAACTTGTATGTGGAATTATAAGAACATGTATGAATATCAATTCATTGAGAAAAATATAACAAAATACAAACAGATGTCACCCATTGGCTTAGGACATCTCACCAATAAACATTGCTCCCTAATATCTGTCTATATTGTTATTTATGTACAGCAACCATGTTTGATAATACCAGCCTTATTCACTCCAATGAGATGGAAGAAATGTAGTCTAACTTACTAAAACTGCAGGTCATTTAAATATGGTTCTGGAAAACCATTTGAGTACATTACCGTAAATACAGCAATTGTTTTATATAAATGTCTAGTGCGGTGGTCTTAGTTAAAACGAGAGTGCACAATATTAAAATACCAAACATTTAAGACAATTAATAACGCATACATTCATGTGTTAATCTGGATGAATTAGGTACCTCTTCATATAATCTCCTTTACTATTAATTTTCACAAGAGAAATTTTGAGAACCAGTGTAAAGAGCCTTCTCTGCCAAATAATTGGTCACAGACACTTTTACGAAGCAAAGTAAACATCAGGTGTTTTCCTCCAGAAATATATAGACATGCCACTCATCTTTAGACTGTTCCAAGGCATTCTCAGGTCTATAAAAGCCAATTGATAGATTCTATTAACTCTGAATAAATTATACCTAAGTCAGAATTACTACATGAAAAAATATACTTACATTGCTATTATACTATGATAGATTTGGATCCATAATTATGGAAACTTACAAGCAAGTATTCACAGTTTATTTTCAAGATTAAGGAGCATAAACAGTATTTACAATAAGACAAAAAGTTTATCAAGATGTCTACAAAATTGGTTAGGAAAAATACATAGAAAGCATAATACAATGAAGGATCCATATATTTAAAATTTCTCCAAGGTCAGTCCAGTGATTCCTCAGGCCTCAGAACCATTGCTCTATATCACTCATTGAAGAATAGATTATTTCACATTTTTTATTTTATTATTTATTTATTTATTTATTTAAGAGAGAGCTAGAACAAGAGTAGTGGAGGGACAGGGGAGAGAGGGAGAGAGAGAATCTTAAGCAGGTTCCACACCCAGCACAGAGCTAGATGCAGGTCTCAGCCTCACAACCATGAGAATATGACCTGGCCCAAATTCAAGAGTCAGACATTTAACGGACTGAGCCACCCAGACACCTCTCATATTCTTTTTAAGTATAAACCTAAACACTCCAGTTTGAACCTTACTATGCCTCTGTAGACCATATGATCAAAGAAGATGGATTTCCAGTGTTCCTATCAGACTGAATTAATTCTAATACTTACCCTAAAATAAGTAAAGACATTGAAATATTTTATGTAATTATTGGAATAACACCAAATTATATTCTGATATTTTTTGTTAAGGAAAATGGTGTTTAATTTCAACATTACAGTTTCTATGAAAACAATTTGTCCTGAAGCTATTAATTTTGAGGAGAAATTTGCTAATGCCTTTGAGAGTTTATGAAGCTACTTTATGACTGTAGAGTAGTAGGTTTGTCCTGTGAAGGGACCACTATGTTATTATAGACACTCAGTAATTACAATGAAGAGATGCTACACTGCAGTTTTATGAAAGAGATTTCCCTGAATGATTTGCTGCATAGCATGAACCACATCCTTGTTCCGTAGACTATAAATCAATGGGTTCAACATTGGGCTCAAGAAAGTATAAAAGACTGCAATTATTTTGGACTCCTCCACAGACTTCTCAGATGGGGTCCTTAAGTACATGCAGAAGAGGGTTCCATAAAATAGGGTGACTGTTGTCAAGTGGGAACCACAAGTAGAAAAAGCCTTGTGCCTGCCTTCAGCAGAACGGATCCTCAAGATGGCTGCAATAATGAGAAGGTAGGAAAGGACAATGATGAAGAGAGAGCTTGACAGAGTCAAGCCAGCGACTACCAACATCGCCATCTTTTTGACATAAGTGTCAGAGCAGGCCAACATTAACAGAGGAGGATCTGCACAGTAGAAATGATTGATTTCAAGGGAGCCACAGAAGGACAAGTGAAAAGTCAGCAGTGTCTGGGAGAGTCCATTAAGGAAACCACAAGTATAAGACACCATGACTAGAGAGATACAAACATTCTTAGACATTCTGCTAGTGTAATGTAGAGGGCTACAAATGGCTACATAGCGATCCAATGCCATCGAAGCAAGGATATAAAACTCAGTGATCACCAGGGCAATGAAGAGAAGACACTGTGTGAAGCATCCAGCATAAGAGATGGTCTTCTGGTCGGAGACGAAGCTGTGCAGCATATTTGGAGTGATATTGGAGGAATAGCAAATGTCCACGAAGGAGAGGTGGCTAAGGAAGAAGTACATGGGTGTTTGGAGGTGAGAATTGGTCCTGATCAGCATAATCATGCAGAGATTGCCTGCCAGAGTGATCATGTAGATCACCAGAAACACCCCAAACAGGATCTTCTCCAGCACAGGGTCGTCTGTGAGTCCCAAGAGAATGAATTCTGTCACTGTAGTGTGGTTTGGGGAAGACATTTTCTTTTACCTTGAAAAGTGATAGTCTTAGAGAAAGTGAGGAGTTCCATCTTATCCAGATTCTGCATTTATTCCACCCATTTTATCATTTAGGCATTGGTATATTCCTCTACTTGGAATTTTCCCTATTTAAAAAATACATTACATTATCTACATAAATATTTTTATTCTGTGTCTCTTGTTATCTCTTTGTCTTTGTAACTCAAACACACATGTACACACACACACTGTCACCTTTGTTTGTGTGTGTGTGTATATGTATATTCATATTTTATACTAATTAATACATAATAATGTAATAATATTACATATTTTATTTATATACATATTCATAAATTTATACCCGTTTTCTTGAGAAACTGCATATTTGATTTTTACACACTAAGAAAAAAACCCAAAGGAATGAAATTCAGATGTGAAAAGCCACAGGCAATTGACATCATTCTAATGGACAAAAAGGGAATTTGGATATGTAGAGTACCACCAACTCTCATACACTATTGTTTCAGATATATTCTAGAAGATAAATCTTTAGTACAGCACTTTACTTGAAAGTCGTTGCTATCTAGCTTAATTCCATTCAGAAAATTTATTGAGTGAAATAAATATTGTGTATTGATATTTAGCTAAGAGTTGGCAGAATAAAGAATGCTTCTTGCTGCTTTGAAAATTCACACATTCATTTATTCATTTACACTGTAAAAACTGTTTTTTTTTCTTTCTGTTCTAGGTTCTGGGATTATAGCAGTGACCAAACATCCCAACCTCATGGAGCATATATAGTAAGAGAATGGAAAGATTTAAGTACATAGACAAAGATATCTATCATTATGTTAGTTACAACCAAATGCTATGAAGAAAAATGAATATGGAATGTGTGTAGATGCAATTTTTTCCATATTGTTGGGATACTAATATCCATACAAAAGGACATAACATATTTTTAGTAAACAATGTATAAAACGATTTACCTGTAACAAGCTGATTTGCCACGTTTTGTAAAACAAGGTGGGAAGATTTATAATATATTTCTTAAGTATATTCTGTAGAGTATTTAAAAAATAATTCCAAAAAGCCAATTAAAAGAGTCTTTGTTCCTCATGGGCATAACCTTAATTTAATGCTCTGGGAACTGAATTCTCCTTTGGGGTTAATATCCCTACATAACATATACATACACTGCTTAGTTCTGTCCATGAGATCTTTAGCACAACTAGAAAAATTAGCTATCTGTTTTAATATTATGGAAGGTATAAAATAAGGGTAGGTTAGTTTTGCTTTTTTAATATAGTAAAGTGAGAATTCCTATTAGAAAGACTGTTTTCCCCTGTAAACACTGAGGTGTTACACATGAGGCATCATCTAACGAGAGTGAGGAAGAGGACGTTACGATATATGAGAGATTTGAGGAGCACAAAGACCAGGGAAACCACAGACTAGGAAAAATGTTCACATCGAGTAATCCTGACAAATGACCTACATTCAGAACACATACACATCCTCTACAACTCAGGGAGAAAATATAACCGGCCCCATTTTCAAAAAAATCCTGAAGTGAATAGGCACATCATGGAAGATACATGAATGGCCAATAATGACAGAAAAAGAATGTCAACATCTATAATTGTCAAGACAATGCAAGTTAATACTATAGCTGGATACCACTTCTCAGCCACCTCAATGGCAGGAATTAAAAAGATGACAGTGACTCTCTGGAAAGACAGTGCATAGTAGGGTCCTAGGCTCTCCTCAACCCATGATACACCTAGATTATAGCCTCATCAGTGAAATAACCCAGAAAATGACCCAAAGACTGGCAGAATAAACTCTCCACAGCCAAATGTAGAGAAGAAGCCACATCAGAGAGGATAGGAAGGGTGGAAAATACAGTCCAGAGTCAAATGGACCGGTGGGACTGTCCACAGGATGGAGGGATGTGGCAGAAAGGGAGAGGTGAGAGGAACAGACCCCCCACACCAGACCCCTCAGACATGGGAAATCCACATGAGGAAGATGAATCCCCATAATATTTGGCTTTGAAAATCTAAAGGGTCTCACTTAGTGAGTTCTTATAATCAGGGGTGCTTAACATCTACAACTTTAAAAATCAGGGGACTCAGCTCTGGGGGGGGGGGTTGGAGAGAAGGAAAAAACTGAGTTTCTGCCTTTAAAAAGATATCATAACAAACATCCCTACTGAGAGACAGCATAGAAGCCGCAATCTGAAAAATGTGTGGGGTATAAGGGAAGATTTATCTACTGATCTCAGCATGTGTTGGAGGAACAGCGATATTTGGGAGACTGCTCCAAAAACATAAGAGCTGGTGGAGATCACTGCCCTCCCCCCTCCCCCAACCCGAGTCTAGATACATGGGCACCTCTGGGAACCAGTACAGCAGGAACACTCGCCACCCAGCTTGCTAACAGTGTTCCACCCCCATACTCTGCCACAGATGAGCACCTCCATTCTGGCCTGGGAAGAAGTTTTCCCAGGTGGCTTCAGGTCCCCTCCTGCAGTGGACTGGCTCAGATGTTGCTGGCTCCGGGCACCCTGCTCCCATGAACCTGCCCATTTCCAAAAAAAAAAATTTAATGCTTTATTTTTGAGATAGAGACAGAGCGTGAACAGGGGAGGGGCAGAGAGAGAGTGAGACACAGAATCCGAAGCAGGCTCCAGGCTCTGAGCTGTCAGCATAGAGCCCGACGCGGGGCTCAAACTCACAAACAGTGAGATCACGACCTGAGCAGAAGAAGGGGGCTTAACCGACTGAACCACCCAGGAGCCCCTGAAGTGCCCACTTCAGTATGCTCTCGGCCACAGTCCATCCAAAGCGGTGCCACAAGTCTAATAGTGTGCACACAGCCTGATGGGAACCAGCCCCACACCAAAGTGACTCCTCCCCTGGGGAGAGGTCAAGATAAGCACACACACCAGTCTTACTGCGGCCCCAGCAGTGAGCTGGGGGAAGATACTGGGTCTAACCATAGGCCCTGCCTACCAGCCAAAGCTTTTCAGGGAACAACACAGAAAAAGTGCTGAGCAATTCGGTGCTACCCAAATACATAAAGCAGCTAATAACAAACATAAAGAAAGTATCAATAGTAATACAATAATAGCAGAGGACCTTAACACCCCACTTACGTCAATGGATAGATCATCCAAAGAGAAAATCAGCAGGGAAATGGCTTTGAATGACAGATAGATTTAACAGGTACACTCAGAACATTCCACCCCAGAACAGCAGAATACACATTCTTTCCAAGTGCACATGGAAAATTCTCCAGAATAGACCACATGTTAGGCCACAAAAGAAGCTTCAATTCAAAATTCAAAAATATTGAAGTTATACCACGCATATTTTCTGGTCACAACTCTATGAAGCTAGACATCAATCACAAGCAAAAATCTAGAGAAAACACAAACACGTGAAGATTAAATAACATGCTACTAAACAGTGAACGGACCAACCAAGAAATAGGAGAGGAAATAAAAATGACAATAAATAAATAAATAAATAAATAAATAAATAAATAAATAAAACAAATCACAGTGAGAACACAACAGTCCAGGGGTGCCTGAGTAGCTCAGTCAGTTGACCATCCAACTCTTGGTTTTGGCTCAGGTCATGATCTCACAGTCCGTGAGTTCGAGTCCTGCGTTGGCCTCTGTGCTGACAGTGTGGAGTCTGCTTAGAATTCTTTCTCTCCCTCTCTCTCTCTCTGCCCCTCCCGCATTCACTCTCTCTGTCAAAATAAGTAAATAAACTTAAAAAAAAAAAAAAAAACACAACAGTCCAAAATCTCTGAGATGCGACAAATGTTGTTCTAAGGAAATTTTATAGTGATACAGGCGTATTGCAAGAAGCAAGAAAAATCTCAAATAAACAACCTAACCTTACACTTAAAGAAGCTAGAAAAAGAAGAACAAACAAAACCCAAAAACAGAGTTAGGAAGGAAATAATAAGGATTAAAGCAAAAATAAATGAAATAGAACATAAAACAACAACAACAACAAAACAATAGAACAGATCACAATGAAACCAGGAGCTGATTCTTTGAAAAGATCAACAAAATTGAAAAACCTTTATTCAAACTCATCAAAAAAAAAAAAAAAAAAAAAAAAGCAGGAGGGGATTCAAATAAACAAAATCATAAATGAAAGAGGAAAATAACAACTAATACTACAGAAATACAAAGGATTTTTAGAGAATATTATGAAAAACTATATGCCAGTAAATTGGACATCTAGAAGAAATGGCTAAATTCCTAGAAACATGTAATCTCCCAAAACTGAATCAGGAGATAGAAAATTTGAAAAGATCAATTACTAGCAATGATTTTGAGTTGATAATCAAAAACTCCCAACAAACAAAAGTCCAGGACAAGATGGTTTCACAGATGAGTTCTACTAAACAATTAAAGAAGAGTTTATACCTATTCTTTACAAACTATTCCAAAACATAGAAGAGGAAGGAAAGCTTCCAAATTCATTCTATGAAGTTAGCATTACTTTGATACCAAAACCTGATAAAGACACTGCAAAAAAAGACAGAACTACAGAATATCTCTGATAAACATAGATGCAAAAATACAACAATACATTAAAAAATTATTCACAGTGGTCATGTGGGATTTATTTCTGGATGCAAAGATTGTTCAATATTTGCAAATCAACCAATGTAATATATCACATCAGCAAGAGAAAGGATAAAAACCATATAATCATGTCAATACATGCAGAAAAAGCATTTAACAAAGTACAACATCCATTCATAATAAAAATCCTGAACAAAAAGGTTTAGAGGGAATACACATCAACATAATAAAGGCCATATATGAAAAACGCATAGCTAATATCATATTTAATGCTGAAAAATTGAGAGCTTTCCCCCTGAGATCAGGAATAAGACAAGGATGTCCACTCTCAGCACTGTTATTCAACATAATATTGGAAGTCTTAACCACAGCAATCAGACATGCAAAAGAAATAAAAGACATCCAAATTGGTAAGGAAGAACTGTCACCATTTGACAATGACATGATAGTGTATGTAGAAAACCCTAACAACTCCACCAAAAACTATTGGAACTGACAAATGAATTCAGTAAGGTCACAAGATACAAAATCAATATGCAGAAATCCATTGCATTTCTATGTACTAAGAATAAAGTAGCAGAAAGGGACTAAGTGAGTTCTAACGGAAACAACACCCATTTCCTGATTTAGAATTTTTATTGCTTACATAAGACACTTTTATCATTTTGTCCCTTCATTATTGACAGCAATTTGTTCTATAATTCTACATATTACCTTTTGGCTCTTGTCTACCCACAAACTACTGTAAAATAACAGCTACCCTAATAAGCATGGTTTTAGTATTTTACAACTAAATTGTAGTATAGGATTATTCCAGATTATTTGATACTCTTTGAAATTGGTCTTTACTGAAGTGCATAATGTAGCTTGATACTAGTGTGACACATTTAATATCTCTTCCTTTTAATATTTTGGCAGTTTGTATTCTTCCTCTTACAGAAAGTTATTAGGGTAGAATTTCAGTTTTATTCCAACTTTTTTTTCCTTTTCTTTTAGAGGTCTTGATGTGTACAGTAACTCTCAGCGAATGGATACCCAAGTTTTCCTTCATCCCCAATAGCATTGGGAGTGTTCATTTCATTGTCTGTGTGTAAAAATATAGTAGGTATAAAAACATCAGAAAACACTGATCCATCAGTTACAATATATTGGAACAGAAATGTGTTTCACTTAATCTCAATGTCACAGTATGTTATGATGATAACGTTACAGCTCAAGAAGAAAAAAAAATCCTTTATTTCAAGAAATTGTCTTTTAAGAAGTAAACTTCAGAATTAAATACAAATTTTGTTTTGTTTCCACATTAAAACACTGTAGACAGAGATTGATATTGACTTGCTTGCACCCCACTCCTAACAAATCAGCCTGGTTCTATTTACCCCTGAAGAATCTCAATATATTCAAAAGCACAATATTTTTAAGGAGAAAAATAATAAAATTTGAATTAAAAAGAACCTAGATGAACTTCCAATTCAATAAGTAATAGAACAGTCCGACTTTTCCTACTTTTCCAGTACTTTTCCTACTTTTATTTCTAAATTCTGACATTAATAAATACAGGTCTTTTAATCTTATAAACTGAGATCTGAATCATACTGGAAATATGTAGTTTTTTTTTGTTTGCTTGTTTTCTTATAAAAAAGATAGTTGTTCATCAAGGAAAACTGGTACATAGATACAAGGAACAAGATTTACTTTTCCTTAATTCTATGATAAAAAAGTCATCATAATGTATATATTAATGCACCCTTCTTTTCTCATAAAAAGCTATAAAAAATCATTTTCCAGGTCCTTAACTAGTAATTTCTTTATTTTAATGTCTGTAGAACATTATAATTTAAAAATCAGTCACATGATATTCAAATTCTCCTTTATGATATAGCCAACACTCATGGAGGCCCTGGTTACTTACAGCCAGTTTTCTCTCTTGGCAACTGCTTATGCCTAACTGTTACAAAATGCAGGGCAGCTGTGATAACAGATTTTTTGAGAACTGTGCAAAGCAGGTCGCATTTGAATTCAGCACAAGTTTTAGTTCACACGGTGCCACACAAAGTGAGGGCTGCCTGTATTTAATAGGCCATTCATTTCTTTTTCCTCAATTATAAAACAAACATTACAATCAAATTCTCCACCCAAGTGTTTTAGTATGCTTTTTGCACATTCCTAAAATTGGAATCGCTGAGTAAATTTATACATTTTTAAGACTCCTGAAAACATAATGTTCAATTGATTTTCAGAAAAACTGTATTATCGTTTTCTTGACACCCATAATGTAGAACGTGCCAGTCGTTTTTGAAATCAAAGATAAATCCACAAAAGTATCTTATTTCAATTATTTTGTTTGAAATTATCATCATTTCTTTATTGATGATTGATTAGTGCCTTAGGTTTATCTATAGACACAGTTAGGACCATGATCCCTTAAGCTACAAACTACATAAGATTAATCTGATAAATACTAAAAGCATAACCATTGGTATAATGATAAGGTGGGGGGTGGGGAGTCCTGATCGGTGGCATTAGCCAATTTTTTCATTGTTGTAAATACTCCCACTCCCCTGCCAATTTCAAGAGGATCCATTTAACAACTGGCTTTCAAATCTGAATATTTAAGAATTGGCTCTCTGGGGTCAGCTCCAACTCATCTGTAAAGAAAACCCCGTCTAAACTAAACTGATAAGTTCTCCAGTTCTGACATGTGATTTGAATGGGGGTGTGGGAGTTCCCACCAACGAAGGTGAACCCCAGTTCCAATATCTTAACATATTATTGTATTTTGGGTTTGAAGTTGGCAAACTGGCACTGGAGCATTTGTTTCATATTTTTAGTTACTAGTATTTTTACTCATTAATTTTTTAGCCTTTTTTTATTTTTATCTCTTTTCTGCATATAGCCTTCAACATTTATTTATATGATGGTGTGTTAGTACTTTGGATCATGTGTTAATACCTTTACCACTTTATCTTATTTGGGGCAAATACTTCCCGAAATATAATATGCCTCTTGATTTTAGATAGTTCTACGGTCTTCCATTGTGAATTTCTACCCTGCAATTTACCTCAGAAATGTTTTCTTCTGATTATTTAAAAGCTTAATGTTTATTTTTTTAAGGTTATTTATTTTAAGAGAGAGAGCAGGCGGGGAGGGGCAGAGAGAAAGGGAGAAAGGATTCTAAGCAGGCTCCATGCTGTCAGCACAGAGCTCAAGGCAGAGCTTGAACTCACAAACTGTGAGATCATGACCTGACCTGAAGCCTGATGCTTCACTGACTGAGCCACCCAGGTTTCCCTAATACTTTAATTCAAATCAACGTAGGCTTTTTTTTTCCGCCGTGTTTGAAATGATGCACTGTTGAGAAGTATGTGTGGGCACATCAGTCTTTCAGGGGACAGTTACTGACAAAGGACAACCTAATTGTGAATAAGATTCTGTGTTTAGATATCTTTAGTGAAAAATAATGTTGTATTATGGACACTGGTATGGTACAAAAATAAACGTTTGTGTAAAAATGTTAACAAATACACAATATTAATATGCCAAAGTTAAATGTTTTGCTTTTCATTTATAATCTCTTTGCTTTTCTGGCAAAAACAAAACAAAACAAAACAAAACAACAATCTTAACCCATCGGTAACCTTTCATCCCAAAGTAGACCTCTCTACTGCTGAGATTCCAGACATTTCCCCATCAGATGTGGGGACCAAACTATAACAATACTATGAAGACTAAAATATTTTTCCATGTTTTCCAATAATTTACAAGGAATATGTGTTGCATATATCACTATATTTGAAATCATGTGTATGGGCGCACCTGCTATCCAGATTGAGACACCATATGCATAATTTCTTTGTTACAAAATGTTAGATAGGTAGAAGCATTTGATTTGCATTATACTACCATGAATTCAAAAGACATGCATATAATGAAGATGAAATTTGTCTACCAGAAATTAACACTTAACTTAAATCTACATTAATTACATGAATTTAGTTCAAAATGTATGTACCAATTGATCAAAGGAATAGAATAGGCCAGAAATAGATTCACTTAGTGTGCAATAAAGGTGATGTCACAAATCAATGGAAAAACAAAGGCTGCTTAATAGCTAGTAGGAGGAAATGGTTTTAAAATGTGAGGAAAAGAGGTACATGTGATATTACAACATACAACAGAATTGTATCAAGAATAATTCAATATAGTCCTATAAAATATGGCAACGAAAAATATAATAGAGATATAACCTTATTTAAATTTAGGGTGGAGAATAGTACAAAGCAAAAATATATTTTTTTTCCAAATAATAATGTAAATATTCTTCACATGAGGAATCATCAGAAGTAAAAGGGGAGCATCAAACTGATGTAGTCTCTTTATTTGTTAAATATATACTTTACATTGAAGAGGGTACTTGCTGGACTGAGCACTGGGTGTTGTAGATAAGTGATGAATCACTGAATTCTACTCCTGAAACGAACACTGCACTATATATTAACTAACATGAATTTAAATTAAAAAAAAAAAGAAAGGGAAAGAAAAAATAATAATAATAAATGCATGCATTTATGTACTGAATTTATACTTATAGGACATAATTTGATAAAATTTTAATCATTTGGATTTTTTTCCAAAGTCCTAAAATGACATTATAGCAAGTTATAAGATTACCTGCCTATAAACATGCTGTGTGTAGATAACAACTCCAGAACTCAACCAATGCTATCCTTTTGATGTATTTCTATATGGAGCTAGGTTTTATAGACTTAGCCCATCTCAGAAATCTGCATTTATTCCATCACTCAGAAAGATTATTCATGGATGTGATAATAGTTGTGTCTATAGTATTTATGTTTTAGAGAAATGAAGGTAAAAGTAAAGTAGTCAGAATGTTTGGAAATATATATATATATATAATATTCTGTTAAAATAAAACAGACTTCCTTCCCAAGAATTGCTATGGAGACAACAAAGAAGTAAATACCCTCAGAGGATATTCCCTAATATTAATAACAACATAGTGAAATATTTACTCTCAAACATGACTACTCATAAGTATAAATGGTTGATGCTTTCTGGAGGGAAATCTACACATCAAAAAATTTAGCAAGAGCTTGAAAACTGTTCAAAACATGTAATTCAACAATCATACATCTAAGACCGATCCTAAAGAAACAATCAGAGACATATGTACATAGAGATATGAGTCAGTTTTAAAAACAAAAGGATGCATAGATATGAAATAATGGTTTGTAAGTTAATCCAAATGGAAGAAAACACACCAGAATGTTGAAAGCAGCTGTCTTAGGTAAGAGATCAAAGGTAAATTTTGCTTTTGTTCCTTAGATGTTTCCATATTTTTCAATTTGCTTTTCTAGAATCAATGTGTTATGTTTGTAATTAAGTTCAAGTGTAATTTAATTATGGAGTATTAAGCTACATTAAAAACTGTATTCACTTGGGGTGCTTGTGGGGCTCCTTCAGTTGATTTCAGCCCATGTTATAATTTCATGGTTTGCAAGTTAAGCCCCACATTGTTGGGCTCAGCACTGACAGCAAGGACCCTGCTCCAGATTCTCTCTCCATTTCTCTCTGCCCCTCTCCCACTCATCAGTGTCTCTTTTTCTCTCTCTCTCTCTCTTTCTCTCTCTCTCTCAAAATAAATAATTAAACTTAAAAAAAATTGGGGGGTGGGGGCACCTGGGTGGCTCAAAGCCTTTGACTTCAGCTCAGGTCATGACGTCACAGTTTATGAATTTGAGCCCAGTGTCAAGGCTCTGTGCTGACAACTATAAGCCAGGAGCCTGCTTCAGTTTCTGTGTCTCCCTCTCTCTGCCCCTCCACTGCTTGTGCTCTTTGTCTCTCTCCCTCCCGCCAAAATAAATAAACACTAAAAAAATGCTTTTTAAATGGTATTCATCAAAAATATTTAGTCTGCAGGAAATGCAAACTTTACATTATCAAGTGAAAGTCAACATTCAAATTTGTATTTGGAATAGGATTCCAATTTTGTCTTACAAATTATCATAATATATATGCATCTAAAATTGCTGAGAAGAAACATGGAAAAACAGAAACCAGAAACACAAATTATCCATTGGTTTAGACATATCACTGATAAAAGTTATTTATTCACATCTGTCTCTATTTTATAGTTATTTATAATGAACATGTGTGCTTTTATAATCTGGAAAACATATTCATAAAATATAGTCTAAATAGATCTACCATATATCAACTGCCTGATTTCCATGAAACACTAAGGCAATTCTATTTTGATTGCACACAAATTATCATGTTTACCTGAATGTGAGAGGAATTGCATGTTAGCTATTATTAGCTATTACACCCTCATGATAATAACCATGACTTCATGTGGTGCAGTAACCTCATCCCTTTATTATCCCCAACATTCCCCCCAGCACTACAGCTTGCTGAATTTAACCACAATGAGAATAGGAAAGAGAGAATATTTGGAATCAAGGGGTTTGCCTTTCTGCTATTTAGTGGCTGAATGACTGTAGAAAGCCATTTAATCTCTCTATGCCTAAGACTCCAAATGGTATAAATGGAGAGCATAATTTTCTCACAGATTTGTTATCTGAACATTAAAATAAATAGTGATATATAAATGCACAGTAAAGTACAGCTGTATGACACATATGATTATTTTTGTGCATGTTGATTTTGTTGTATCCTATTTCTAAAGAACTTCTGAAGTGGCCTTCACCCAAGGAGTTAAACAGTGAAAAAAATAAATCACAAATAGAAGTAAATAAATAGCATATAAAGAAAGACTAGAGAGGTCAACCATTTGGTTTAAGAGATTTGCCAAGACTAAGTTTACAAATTGGTTCCTGAAATTTACACATTGGTTCCTGGAAGCCATAGTGGTTCTCAGAACTAAAAAATAAAAGGAGGGGTGCCTGGGTTGCTCAGTAGGTTGAGTGTCTAACTTTGGCTCAGGTCATGATCTCCAGGTTCTTGAGTTCCAGCCCCATGTTGGGCTCTGTGCTGACAGCTGAGAGCCTGGAGCCTGCCTTGGATTCTTTGTCTCCCTTTCTCTCTGTCCCTCCCCCACTCATGCTTCTTTCTCTCTCTTAAAAATAAATAAACATTAAAAAAATTAGAAACAAAAAAAAAAAAAGACTAGCTCAATTTGGGGGTACTTGGGTGGCTCAGTCAGTTAAGCATCTGACTTCGGCTCAGGTCATGATCTCATGGTTCGTGGGTTCGAGCCCCACATCAGACTCCGTGCTGACAGCTCAGAGCCTGAAATCTGCTTTGGATTCTCTCTCTCCCTCTCTCTCTGCCCTTCCCCAATCTAGTTCTGTCCCTCTCTCTCTCTTTCTCTCTCTCAAAATAATAAATAAACATTAAAAAAAATTTAAAAGGAAGCATACAATTATTTAGACAAAATAGAGAGTACTTTTGCAGTGATTCTCAAATACACTTTTTCAATTAGGATTCTAAATCTGGATATCAGCAACATTCTGATTCCTAGGAATGGGAACATAAGTCCTTGCTTAAGAAAAAAGAGAGTTTGTTTTAAGTTAACCAAGTGTTCCACAGACTAAATGATGTTGGTCCTCAAAAAGAATTTGGAATGGGGACTCTATCACAGGAAGAACCCCTCTGTTACTCATTTCTAATCCCCATATTATCACAGACACTTATTTCAAATGAACAGATAACCAAATTTCAATTTTATGAAAGAGATTTCCCTGAATGATTTGCTGCATAGCATGAACCACATCCTTGTTCCGTAGACTATAAATCAATGGGTTCAACATTGGGCTCAAGAAAGTATAAAAGACTGCAATTATTTTGGACTCCTCCACAGACTTCTCAGATGGGGTCCTTAAGTACATGCAGAAGAGGGTTCCATAAAATAGGGTGACTGTTGTCAAGTGGGAACCACAAGTAGAAAAAGCCTTGTGCCTGCCTTCAGCAGAACGGATCCTCAAGATGGCTGCAATAATGAAAAGGTAGGAAAGGACAATGATGAAGAGAGAGCTTGACAGAGTCAAGCCAGCGACTACAAACATTGCCATTTTTTTGACATAAGTGTCAGAGCAGGCCAACAGTATAAGAGGAGGATCTGCACAGTAGAAATGATTGATTTCAAGGGAGCCACAGAAGGACAAGTGAAAAGTCAGCAGTGTCTGGGAGAGTCCATTAAGGAAACCACAAGTATAAGACACCATGACTAGAGAGATATAAACATTCTTAGACATTCTGCTAGTGTAATGTAGAGGGCTACAAATGGCTACATAGCGATCCAATGCCATCGAAGCAAGGATATAAAACTCAGTGATCACCAGGGCAATGAAGAGAAGACACTGTGTGAAGCATCCAGCATAGGAGATGGTCTTCTGGTCGGAGAGGAAGTTGTGCAGCATATTTGGAGTGATGTTGGAGGAATAGCCAATGTCTACGAAGGAGAGGTGGCTAAGGAAGAAGTACATGGGTGTTTGGAGGTGAGAATTGGTCCTGATCAGCATAATCATGCAGAGATTGCCTGCCAGCGTGATCAGGTAGATCACCAGAAACACCCCAAACAGGATCTTCTCCAGCACAGGGTCATCTGTGAGTCCCAAGAGAATGAATTCTGTCACTGTAGTGTGGTTTGGGGAAGACATTTTCTTCTCCCTTGAAAACTGATAGTCTTAGAGAAAGTGAAGAGTTCCATCTGATCCAGATTCTGCATTTATTCCACCCATTTTATCATTTACTCATTGATATATTCATCTACTGGGAAATTTCTCTTCTCTTTTAACAAACACATCAGAACATCTACAGAAATATATTTGTCCTGTATCTCTCGTGTGATCTCTTTCACTTTTTCTCTCTCTCTCACTTTTGCTCTTGCTCTCACTTGTATGTGTGAAATTACATTTATACTTGCCTTCTCGCAAGAGACAATTCCATATTGGGTATTTTTTTTTCAAATTTTATAAAAAGAAAAATACAAGAATTAAAAACAGATATTAAAAACAGCCATTTATATCATTCAAATGGAAAATATAAAGGAAGTTGGTTTCTAGGGTCTCCCCCGATCTGATAACCTATATTTTAGATACAAAATAGAAGAAATATTTAGTACACCATTTTCACCTGAAACCCATTGTGGTCTGTCTTCATTTTATTCAGAAAGCATTGAATTAGTAGGTTTATCTCTTGGTATATGGCAAGTCATGTCCTGAATGAAGAATCATTCCCTCTGCTTAATAAAGTTGCTCACTCATTTACATATACATGCACATGACTGAAAATATATTTTTTTTCTGCTCTAAATTCTGGGTTTACAACATTGAACAAATTCCCCATCCTCATGAGGCCCATGTTGTAGGGGAAGGAACAGATATTAAACATATAGACAAGCCTATAGAATGTGATTCCAGTTAGAAGCCAGGAGTATAAAGAAATATGAAGATGGGATGCTTTTAGATAAACACTCAGAGAAGTCTCTTCCGAGAAAGTAGAATTTAAACAGTAAATAAAAACCCCAAGTATATGGAGGAGAATGTGGGATTTCTCTGCTTGTTTGTTTGTTTCCATTTTTTGAGCGACACATATATGAACATATTTGTTTTGGAAAGCACAAATGATGTTTAAATGTGGCCTTCGCTTCCAGCTGTGGCCATTATATCTCAATGGTTTACAAAAATAAGGTATGACTGGAAAACAATGTGCCTCAAGAGCTGTTCCCTAAAACTATTTTTATCTATTCAATAAAATAATTGATTTTTTAGGGGTGCCTGGGTGGCTCAGTCGGTTGAACATCCAACTTCGGCTCAGGTCATGATCTCACAGCTCGTGAGTTTGAGCCCCACATCAGGCTCTGTGCTGACAGCTCAGAGCCTGGAGCCTGCTTCAGATTCTGTGCCTCCCTCTCTCTCCGCCCCAACTCACTCGCATTCTGTCTCTGTCTCTCTCAAAAATAAATAAACATTAAAAAAATTTAAAACAAAAAAAAAAATAATAATTGAATTTTTAGACATACTACAAAATATTAGCATATGAATAGAAATATCAAGTAAAATTGAGGAAATTAATTTTTTTGGTCCACACTGGCACTCATCTCCACACACAAGAACAAACATATTTTTACTGAAGAAATGTAGAAAATGACCTACCCGTAAAAGCTGACTTTCTGTATTTTGTAAAAACAAGGTGGAAACATTTATAATGTATATCTCAGGTACATTCTCTAGAGTATTTCAGAAATAATTCTGAAGAACTAATTAAAATAGTTTGTTCCTCAGGAGCACAGCCTTAATTTGGTGCTTTGAGATCCTACTTTCTCCTTTGAGGCCAAAATCTCTGCCTAACATCTATGTCCATCTTGGTACTGAGTACTGAGATCTTTAGCAGTGATAATGAAATCAGCCATCACCTTTAATACCATAGAAGAAGGAAAATATGAGTCTATGAGTTTTGTATTCTTTGTATAATAAAGATGAGAGGACTCTCATCAGAAGACGTCCGTGTCTATAGACACTGAGTTTATTTAAGTCATCTAATGGGAGCAAAGGGAAGGAAGGCAGAGTCAGTGAGAGAGATGAGAAGCAGAAAGAATATACAAGGCAGAAGAGTAACATAACCAAGGACAGGAAGTAGAAGCATCATTCAGGGGTGAGGACCCTTTAAAGGGCAGACACCATGGATTCATACAGGAACCAATCTGCCCCATTGAGTTAACTTCATCAACATGGTAAAAATGAAAGATGGGTCTGAGAGCCAGGATCATTCATAAAATTGATGATTCGTAAAACTGGTGATTATACGAGGAGGGTTGAAAGTAGAATAAAGAATATTTGAACATCGGCACTGCATTTGTTAGAGAATGAAAGAATCTAGAGATGTTTTCACTAGCCTGTATCTTGCAGTGCACTTAGTTCCAGATCAACACAATCCAAGGAATCAAAGTCAATACAGTCCAAGAAATCAAAGTCAATACAATCCAGGGAATCAAAGTGTAGGCTGTCCAAAGACAGGAGAGGCAGCTCTGATCTTCAGATGTCCAAACCATGGTGTGAATCTTAAAAATAGACATTGCCAGTTATTTTAGTAGCAAAAGGTGGGTTTATTCAGGAAACAAAGAGAATTGCAATCTGGGACAAGCAAACTGTCAAAATTTCAGCCAAGTCCAGCCCAGTCTCTGTCCCTTCCCTGCTTGTGCTCTCTCTCTGTCTCAAAAATAAATAATAAACATTATTTTTTAAAAAAAGGAGAAAAAATAAAAAGACATAGATACAAAAGTGTTACAATAGTCAGATGGTTGAAAACATCCTACTGACATTATAAATTTGTTACTTGTGTTTTTGTGATTATTCCACTGGCTATCTTTTGACAAGTTATAGCAGATCCAACATTATGCTGGAAGTTTTAAATTTAACGTAATCAAGTTATACAGATTGGAAAGGAAAAAATGAAATTGTGCTAGTCTCAGATCACATGACAGTTTGCATTGAATCTCCATTCAAAAGGTGCAAAATAAATGTTAACTAGATTTATCGTGGTGATTGCTTGGCAATATATATTAATATTGAATCTTATGTTGTACGTCTGAACTAAATATATATGTATTTTGTACATATAAAGTCGTATAATTATGTTTTATGTATATTCAAAAACAGTTAAGAGTGTATTTGGGAAAGTCACATGATTACAAGATCAATATACATAATCATTTATATTATGATGCGAAATCCAATTGTCACCAAAGTAACATGAATTACAGATAGAGATTACATCAGATGACATTCTCACACACACACAAAAAAACTATTTACCTCACATAAGGAGATCACGGAGACTCTGTGAGCAGGGTGAGCGGGTTCTTTTTAATTAGGGTTTAGGATGACTATTCAAAAAGGGGAACTTGTCATTGTTTTACAGGACAGTGGTGAGACGCCAGGCTTTGACAGGGTCAAAGAATGAATCTCAGGGGCCACAGAAAGTGAGCAAAGCTACAGAGTTTATTGAGAGAAAAGTATAAAATTCTCAAGAGTGAGCGGGGTCCGACTGGGTTGCCGCAAGGATTTTTGTCCCCGACTTTTTATTGGGACCTTATCAGAAAGTTTGTGAGGCTCCACGCATGGCACCTAGCTCAGGTGGGTCTGGAATATCTTTATCCTGTTTGTTTGTTTGTTTCCCCCAAACCCCTGCTGCCCCTTCAGCCTCCAGCTTGCAGGTGCACACTGCCTCCCTGTGGGTCCCTTATTTCTCCCTGCCTAATACTAACTCTTTCCCCACTCAATTGCATGTGAAAGCAGCCATAAGCTTGCACAAGGGTATTTAGAAAACATGCCTAGACACATTGAATGCTGTGTTCGCGATGCTTGTGCTCCTCCTAGGGAAGAGATTTAACATTACGATGAAGCAGAGGCCAGGGTCTGACCAGGGTTAAGGGGCTACTCGCTGCTCTGAGAGCTGGTATAAACCGGATGGGCTTGTTATTTCAGCTAAGAAATGCAGCGTCCTGCTTGTTCATTGACTGGAACAGAAACTGCTACGGAAACATATAGATGGGGGCACTTGGGTGGCTCGGTTCGTTAAGCGTCAGACATTAGCTCAGGTTGATCTCACGGTTCCTGAGTTTGAGCCCCACAATAGGCTGTCTGCTGTCAGCACAGAGCCCGCTTTGGATTTTCTGTCCCCCTCTCTCTCTGCCCTTCGCCACTTGCACTCTCTCTCTCTCTCTCTCTAAAATATAAATAAACATTTTTTTTTATCTTAAAAGAAACATAAAGATGGAAAGATGGACAGACACATTTGGACTTCAGCAAGGCTTGGTTTTAAACTTTTCCCTTCCTCATTCTTGAAGCTTTGCCCTCCCCTTCACTTGCTTTTTTGTACAATCTTTTGTTCCAGGAACTGGGTATGGATATTGCCACCTCGCTGGCTTCAATGTATACTTAGTAATAAGACTCAAGTGGCCTGTGTTTTCCTATAAAACCCTTTAGCCTTTAGCGCCCAGTGGGCTTGCAGTCCTGGAGGCATTAGCCTGCTGCAGCCCCTGTGCCTGGCAAAATAAAAAATTATCTTCCTTCTTTATCTCCAAACTGTCTTCGTGTTACATACTTTGGCTCTGGAGCACAGAGGGCAGTTTTTGACAACAGAACCAAATCAATTCCCTGAGAAAACAAGCTTTAAATTTTCTGCTACTTTTGGGGCGCCTGGGTGGCTTAGTCGGTTAAGCGTCCGACTTCAGCTCAGATCATGATCTCACGGTTGATGGGTTTGAACCCGGCGTTGGGCTCCGTGCTGACAGCTCGAGCCTGGAGACTGCTTCAGATTGTGTCTCCTCTATTCCTTCACCACTCGCACTCTGTCTCTCTCTCAAAAGTGAAGATTAAAAAAAAAAATTAAATTTTCTGCTAGTTTCAACCTCATTAACCCTATGGGGCATGGTTTCAGTCCTGCAGAAAAAAACTCAAGAATGTACTTCAGTTAGGGCGCCTGGGTGGCTCAGTGGGTTAAGCATCTGAAATGGGCTCAGGTCATGATCTTACAGTTCATGAGTTCTAGCCTCACAGGTGAACATGAGCTCCACTTCCACATCTGGTGAGTCCTGCTTCTCTTTCTCTCTCCGCCCCTTAGGGGATTCTCTCTCTCTACCCCTCACTCACTTGTGCGCTTGCGCGTCATGCTTTCTCTCTCTCTCTCTCTCTCTCTTTCTCTCTCTGTAAACAGCAACAACAACGACAAAATGCACTTTATGTCTATCTGTACCTTTGAAACAGCACTGGGATTTTACCATGGATTTGCAGTGTCTCCTGTGGCCAGGTTATTTCCTGGCCTGGTAGAGACTATTAGTTTCTGCATTCCCTTTCTTCCCTTAAAATCCTTAACTACTGGGGTTTTTGCATTTTTTTGTTATTCTATCACCTCCTTGGATATTCTAACAGAAGTATGCTTGGGTAAGTAGAGCTTGTAGGGCACAGATCATGGACCTAAAATGACTTCTCTTGTGTCAGGAAAGTTTTCTTTTTCTGGGGACCCCTAACTCTCTGTTAACACAACCACAACTGAAAAACTTAAAAATAAATAAATAAATATTACCTATAATAACATCAGAAGCATACACTACTTAGAACTGAATATAATAAAAACTACACAAGAGATTTAATCTGAAAATCACAAAACACTGCAAAGGGAATAAAGACTTAAATAATGGAAAGATATATATCACTTGTGGATTGGACAATTTGATGTTGTTAAGTTGTCAGTTTTTCCTGAATTGATCAATTGTTGTTGTTGTTGTTAACATTTTTTAAATTTATTTTTTAGATAGAGAGAGACAGAGCATGAACAGGGAGGGTCAGAGAGAGAGGGAGACACAGAATCTTGAAACAGGCTCCAGGCTCTGAGCCATCAGCACAGAGCCTGATGCGATGCGATGCGGGGCTCAAACTCACGGACTGTGAGATCATGACCTGAGCTGAAGTCAGAGGCTCAAACGACAAGGCTTATGCGCCCCTTGATCAATAGTTTTAATGCAAGTCTAGTCAACCTTTCAGCAAGCTTATCTTTTTGAAAATTGATTCCAAAATATTTAGAGAGATAACTATAAAAAAATAGATGAACCAAAGCTATTTTGAGAGTGAAGAAAAATTATCGAATGATCTAGCCTAACCAATCTTAAGACTTAATAAAAACTTACTGTACTGACAACAATGTGTAGATCTAAAGATAACAAACAGATTAATTGTACAGAACAAAGGATCCAGAAATGTATCTGGTGAGAGAGCGTAAGGCAGGCTGAGGGCAAAACACAAGCTACACCACTCCCACCAGGAATAGGTTTGCTGCTGACTGAGGAAGGAAAGGACAAAAAACAACTGATTAAACCCATAAGAGTCTCTCCTGGTTTACAAGAAAAAAGCAATCCCATCAATGGTCTAAAGTCCAGGAACTCCCTTCTGTCTTAATGTTAATGCTCTGCTAGAGGGAAAAACAACCTTGGCTTGACAATAGCTAAGCCTTCGGTAATCTTTGAGTCTCTAGCATATGAAAGTCTCTTTGGAAATTCCTCTTGACTTTATCTCCCAGGACTCCATAAAACAGTCAACCCCCACGTATGCTGTGCAGCTCTTCCTGCCCAAGGGTCCTGTCCCTTGCTTTGATAAAATCTTTTTGCATCAAAGATGTCAGTTAAGAATTCTTTCTTGGCCATTGGCTCCAGACCCCACGAACCCCACCATCACCCCAAAATTTCATCATATCCACTCATATATAGTCAGTGGGTTTTTGAACAAAGGTATGAAGGTGTTTCAGTGGAAAATGCCACTGGAAAAATTAATCTGTAGAAAAATTTAACTTCAATCCTGTATCACATTATACTCCAATACTCCAATATTAATTTGTTACAGATCATAGAACCAAATGTAAACACCAAATCTACAAGTTCCCAGGAACAAAAATAAAAGAATGTCTTCATGATCTTAAAGGTTACCAGTTTTCTTAGGAAGGACAGAAAAATCACTAATTGTGAAACAAATATATAAATTTTATGCCATCCAATTTCAAAGTATGCACTCTTCAAAAATAATGTTAAGATAATGAAAAGGTAAGCCACAAGCTAGAAAAAAATATTCATATGAAATATTTTTGACAAGGACTTGTATTTAGAACACAAAAATATCCTCCACAACTCACTGATCAAAATAAACAACAAAATGTAGCAGCCACACTTCATAAATGAAAACACGTGAATAGTCAAAAACCATGAGAAAATAATTTCAGTTACCTATCATCTTCAAATAAATGCAGATTATAACTACACCTGGATAGTTGCCACCTCCACGGCAAGAACTAAAACGATTGAGTGTGACAAAAGGAAGCAACTAGAACTCTCATGATATGCCACTTGATGGAATGCAAAATAATTTCACTACGTTAGAAAACTGGTTATTTCTCATAAAATTCACTGAGGAACTTATACCTTCTTACAAAACTGACCCAGCAATTCTACTCTGAAGTATTTATCCAAGAGAAAAGAAGACACATACCCTCAAAGAAACTCAAGTGTATACTGGCAGATGCATAGATAAACAAAGGGTCGTATGTCCATACAATGGAATGCTGCACAGAAGTAAAAATGAACACACTGTGCATACACTGTAAATGAATCTCAAAAATACAGAGAGAGGGATCAACTGCCTGAAAGATAGAGCAATGAACTACCCAACCCTGCTCCTCTGCAAAAGAAACAAGAACACTGGCAAAAGATATCCAAATCAACGTTGACAGAACTCTGGGACTTAACCAAAGGCTTGCAGCAATCCCGGGAGTGTTTGTTCCAGAAAAATGGCAGGGGATCTTGATGAGAAGGATGAGCTCCCCAGTTGTACAGTAGCCTTGAAAAACGGAATTGCAACTTTCTGGCTGCACTCATTGGTCAGACTGCCTTGAACCTTCACTGCAAATTTCTACATTTCCTGGGGAATAAACTTACCTTTAAAAATATGACTGAGCAATCAACTTGGCTTTCAAATCGAGCAGATCAAATTATCCATGTTTAATACCAGAGTATGATGTTATGAGATCCAGCTTATACTATAGATTATAAACATGCAGAGCAAAAAGCTTTAGTACTGAAAGCTAAGATTTTCCTCAAACCCATTCTCTACTAGAAATTTGTTTAACAATTACATCAACTAACCCAGGAGCTCCTGGGTGGCTGATGTGGTTAAGAATCCCACTCTTGGTTTCAGCTTAGGTCATGATCTCATGGTTCCTGGGTTCAAGCCCAGCATTGGGCTCTGAGTTGGCAGTGCAAAGCTTTCTTGGGATTCCCTCTTTCTCCTTCTCTCTCTGCCCCTCTCCTGCTCTCTCTCTATCGCTTTTGCTCTCTTTCTCAAAATAAATAAATAAACTTAAAAAAAAAAAAAGATGGAGCCCATTAAACTATCTGATTTATCTCTTAGCTCTTCTCTTGTCTTTGTTTCTGTGGTCACTGAAGCCTGGGAGGAACAAGGGGAGGAAAAAAAGACAGAGAGAAGGAGGAGAAAGAGAAAGAAGAAGAGGAAGATGGGAAGTAGTTAAATAGAGAGTTCTCAGTAGCGAATAGGAGCTGTCAAGGCAACTATTTATCGGCTTTCTCTCTGGAACAGGGGCCCAAAGAGTTTTTACCCAGCCGGATAGGACCATTTACTTTTCAAATTCTTATCATCACAAATGGCATATTCTTAGAGGATCAGGTACACTGAACCGAACAGGATAATAAAAGACGATGTTGTTTATGTTAGGCCATCTGACAAAAACAGAAGGAAGAAAACACATAAAACCCTCAAATCTAGGAACTATAGAAAAACAAAAGGAACAAGAACAGCATCTTACAAGTTTTAGCCTAAGAGTCATGCTTCTGTACTGCCTTGTGGCCAGATTTTTTTTCTTGATCCTGTACCCCCTAAGGAAGGTCTGCCTGCTATTTTACTCCAAACATTTATTTGTAACTATCACAAACATACCAAGAAGCTTCTGGCTTCTGGTTTTGTTTTTCAGTATATTAGAGTAAGTAGCCAAAATGTAGTCACTTTAACATTGTTAGTTGGAGGGGGCCCTGATCATTTGAAATGTTTAATTTCAAACAGGATAACTTGTTTTAAAAAGAATAAAACGTCATCCAACAGATCATCCAACCAGATATAAGAGAATAACTTTTCTTTTTTTTTAAAGTTTTATTTATTTATTGAGAGAGAGAGAGAGAGAGAGAGAGAGAGAGACAGCATGAATAAGCAGGGGAGGGGCAGGGAGAGAAGAAGAGAGAGGACCCCAATCAGCCTCCATGCTGTCAGGGCAGAGCCCAAAGTGGAGTTCAATCTCACAACCGTGAGATCATGACGTGAGCCGAAACCAAGAGTCAGACACTTAACCGACCGAGCCACCCAGGTGCCCCATTAGTTTTCTTTTTTTGAGGAGGCTCTCAATCTACGTATGTGACATCATATTTTTATGATGTCATATTTTTATGATTTTTCCCAGTTCACTGGGGATAAAACGCAGTCTCTAAGCCCTCTTCGAGTCCTCTGGACAAATTCTGGCTCAGCCTACCCCTTATCACCTGTCCTCTGGAAGTTACATAAGTCACCATTCAATCATGGAGCTGTGGAGTAGGGAAAAAAGGGTCATTCCTTCTGCTATTCAGTCTTTATCTCATTTACTTTTACACTGGGTTTTATGTCTCTGAACAGGGAGTTGTATTGTGATAGCTGATTAGTTTCAAGCATAAAGGCTCTGTGGAGTTAGTGGGATTCATATAGAGGTTTAACCATATTCTCCAGGATGTCGAGACATTCGGCCCAACTCTACTATCAAAAACAGCAACAACAAAACTCATGGCAGAATGAAATGGAACCAGGATGAATGGAGGTGGATTTAGTCATTTCTACATTCCTTCAGAGTTCTAAAATCTCACACTTTGTTGATTCTAAGTACAGAAGAATAGGTTGTTTTAAAAATTTTACCTAAGGAAGCTTTGACGTCCTTAGTTCTCAGACTCTAGATGAAAGGATTTAACATGGGAATGATCACTGTATAAAACACAGATACCACTTTGTCATGGTCCCTTGAGTAGCAGGAGCTGGAGCGCAGATACGTGAACAGAATAGTGCCAAAGAAAATGGTGATCACCATCAAGCAGGAAGCGCAGGTGGAGAAAGCCTTGTGCCTCCCTTCAGCAGAATGGATCCTCAAGGCGGCAATGGGGATGTACAGATAAGAACTGAGAATAATCAGGAGGCAGCTCAGTTCATTAAAACTGGCAAAAGCAAAAATGACAACTTCATTGACACATGTATCAGAACAAGAGAGTTTCAGGAGGGGTGGAGTGTCACAGAAAAAGTGGTTGATGACATTCAAGTGGCAGAAAGACAGCTGAAAGGTGAAGCCTGTGTGAATGGCAGCCTTCAGAAAGCCTGCAAGATATGCAGCCAATACCAGAAGGACATTAAGATGCAGGGACATGGTGACTGTGTAAAGAAGAGGCTTGCAGATGACCACGTAACGGTCATAGGCCATCACAGCCAACAGAAAGCCCTCAATTCCAGCAAAGGAACCAAAAAAGAACTGCATGGCACATGCACTAAATGAAATGACTGGGTTCTCCACCCAGAAATTCATTAGCATATTAGGGGCAATGACAGAAGAATAACAGAAGTCAACAAGGGATAAATTACCGAAGAAAAAGCACATTGGGGTATGGAGATGTGAGTCACTCTTGATTAATAGGATCATACCAAGATTTCCAAACACAGTTATCATAGAGATGACTAGAATCACCATAAAAAGAAGAAACTGTAGTTCTGGATGATCCCTGAATCCCATGAGAATAAATTCAGCCACTGTTGTATGGTTGCTCATATCTTTGTCTCAGAATGGATGATTCGTTTGCTAACATAAGAAAGAAACCGAGAAAATAAATTGCACAAAGAAAAAAAATACCAGGAAAATAAAATCGTTCATTCTCTGCTATAATTAAGATTAGTTCTTAAATGCCCAGAAGACCTGTGTATTAAACCTCTTTATTTGCTTATTGCAGTGAAGAAAACTTCCTTAAGTAAACTCAGTAACCTATTTTCTTAAAAGTAAAGTGTGTGTGCGTGTGTGTGTGTGTGTGTGTGTGTGTGTGAAGTCTTTGATGATTGACCCTATTTATACATAGCCTACACTAACTTCCAACTTTTTTCTCCTCCCCACTTGCCCCTACTGCCTTCACTTCCTAGGATCCAATTCCTTTGCATTGACCTTGGCAATTAAACATACGATACTGGGGCGCCTGGGTGGCGCAGTCGGTTAAGCGTCCGACTTCAGCCAGGTCACGATCTCGCGGTCCGTGAGTTCGAGCCCCGCGTCGGGCTCTGGGCTGATGGCTCAGAGCCTGGAGCCTGTTTCTGATTCTGTGTCTCCCTCTCTCTCTGCCCCTCCCCCGTTCATGCTCTGTCTCTCTCTGTCCCAAAAAAATAAATAAACGTTAAAAATAAAAATAAACATACGATACAGTTGAATATCCTTGCTGTGTGCAAGACTGCATTTCCTGTTTTCTCTTAAGCCCATTCTGATTGGGCTTGCACCCTATCACTCCACAGAAACACTTCTTGCCAAAGACATCAGGGATGTTTACATTGTCAAACCCCATGGTCAATTCTCATTCCTCATCTTTTTGATCTATCAATAACATTTGAGTGAGCTGATTTCTTACTACTCCTCAGAAGACTTTTTTCTCTCATCTGCTAGGACACCAGACTCTGAGTTTTCCTCCTACCAAATGGATTGTTCCTTCTCAGTGTCTGCTTATTCCTCCTCTCCTTTCTTAGTCTTAAGGTTGGAGGAGCTCAGTCCTCAATCTTTCTCTTTTTCCAATTTACACTCTACCAGGGTGATTATTCAATTTTGCCAACGTAATTACCTTCTATATACTTAAAACTCCTGAATTTGTGTCTCCAGCCCTGACCTCTTTTCCAAACTCCAGACTTGTAGTTCAACTGCTTGCCTACATCTCCACATTAATATCAAAGAGCAGCTCAACATAACCCAAAGCTGAATTTCTCAGGCCCTTCCCTAAGTTGCTCCAAACATAGCATTCCTTATCTCAAATTAATGACAACTCTATACTTTCATTTGCTCAGATGCAATTAAATAAATATTGAAGAAATTGATCTCTTCTCTCTCTCTCATGCTATATAACCAGTCCATCAGATAATTATGTTGGGTCTACCTTCAAAATATTTGTATTAACTACCTCCTACCACCTGCATTCCTACCAAGACCTCAGCCAACATTATCTTTCACCTGGATTATTACAACAGTCTTTTAACAGGTCTATCTCTATATTCAGATGAAATCCTACCCTATAAAATAACCAATTGAAAAATTTTGTAAAGCTCTACTTTATGCCTATATGTATATATACAAGCATAATATGGCATTCTTGCTATAAAAATTAATTTTCTCTGTTTTACGCATACACAAGTATGTATAGACATGGATATACATGTATATATACATCCATATATGTATGTGTCTGTATATACTGAAAATTCTATAAAATTCTGATTTGTTATTAGTGATCCTAAATCCTTGTCTTCTTCTAAAAACAAAATCCAGGGGGCACCTGGGTGGCTCAGTCGGTTAAGTGTCCAACTTGGGCTCAGGTCATGCTCTCATGGTTTGTGAGTTTGAGCCCCGCATCGGGTTCTGTGCTCATAGCTCAGAGCCTGAAGGCTGCTTCAGATTCTGCCTCTCTCTCTCTCTCTCTCTGCCCCTCCCCTGCTTGCTCTTTCTCTCTCTCTCTCTCAAAAATAAATAAACATTAAAGACATTAACAGGGGCGCCTGGGTGGCTCAGTCGGTTGAGCATCGACTTCGGCTCAGGTCATGGTTTGTGAGTTCGAGCCCCGCGTCGGGCTCTGTGCTGACAGCTCAGAGCCTGGAGCCTGCTTCGGATTCTGTGTCTCCCTCTCTCTCTGCCCCTCCCCTGCTCATGCTCTGTCTCTGTTTGTCTCAAAAATAAATAAAACATTTTTAAAAAATTTAAAAACATTAACAAAGAAATAAATCGAAATAAAAACAAAATCCAAATTAGTTTCATTGAAACATTAAGTTTAGTGTTTCAGACATATCATAATTGAGATGGTTAATTACTTGAATGCTTTTTGAGTTGTCTCAGAACGTTTCGATATCTGAACACTTTCAGATAAATTAAACCGTCTTACCTTTGGCCTTAAGAGATCTTCACTAGAAGTAATTGTTTTTACTTTTAGTTTTGTTTTCTTGCTTTGAGAGGAATGCCAGTTTTCTGTCTCACAGTGTGAAATTTGTAGCTGGGATGAAAATGCAAGTGGTGGAAGAGATCCAGCTATGACAGAATTAAGACACGGTTAATTCAAAGAAGAGTAGAAAATGCTGCTTTTGAATCTGAAAGCAGACGGTCCACCTTATCAAGTCTGTGATGATTCTCTTGAGAGTTAGTCTCTGCAAAACACTAAAAATCGAAAGCTTGAAAGGTGCCAATCCAAAATTAAGACACACATTTGCTCTTCACTGAAGTAATTAAACTACTTTCTCCCCAGTGAACAACTTATACCCTGGAGAGTAACTTACGCACGTAGAGAAGTACAGAAGCTATTGCATGGCCCTGAGACTCCATGGAGCATAACACTAAATTAAACGGTACGAAATGGACCAGATCCAGCCTCCACATCTCAGAATTCCACTTAAAATGTTATCGCTCTTCATTTCTACTAGAATATGTCTCTCTCGGTGCATTAATTAATTAATTAATTAATTAAACAAATATCTACCAGTATCCTTGATACTGAGAGAGTAGCCAATAAAACCTATCTTGTTCAATCCTTCATGCCCTTCATGCAGCTTGCAGTCTGGAATCGGGGTGTGGACAGTTATCACAGGGTGATCAGAAAAAGTGAAGTCCAAAGACACTTGGTGAACTACCGGGCTTGTTTGATCAATCACTTCTTCTCAAACACCTTCCTCATTGCATGTCTTTTCCTCCTTTCATTTGTTCACACTGGTCCACACATATGTGTCTCCTGCTATTCCTTTGGCAAACCGAGAAGAATTTTGCCTCAGGGCCTTTATACTTACTGTAAGTATACCTGAAATGCTTTTCCACAGACATTCAGATGATATTACCTTTATTCGAGCCTTGATCAAATGTTATTTCCACAGAGAACTCTTCTCTGACACCACCATTCCCTACTCTAATACCTGGTTTACTATTCTTCAAAATACCACTCATACCCATGTCAAACACGTGCACATGTACACACACACACACACACACACACACACACACACACCTACCTATGCACACATACATGCACATTTGGCATAGAAAATAAAGTCTTCCTCACTGGAATTTAAGTTTGGGAATTTAGAACCTTTAATTTTTTACCTGCTATATATATCTCCAGTACGTGTTACATGCTATTTTTTCCATTAATAGCTTTTTGACTGTTTTATTGAAGTATACATGTGCCCAGATGCAACAAATTATATACATTAAATGTGGGCAGAGTTTTCTATATCTATGAATAATTTTTAATGGATTATGGCTAAAGATATAAAGGTGTGTATTTCCTTTTTCTAAGCACAAACTATGGACAAGTAGCAAGAAACACAATTTATACCTTAATGTGGAAAAGGATATTTTAAGCTCAAAGATACATAGGTGTGAAGCTAAGATATAGACCTTCCTAGTAGTACAAAAGTTGTAATCTCCTGAAATACCAAGTAAACATAAGACAGAAGAACAATGTTTAGAGACAGTAATGTGAAGCTCTTATGTGTCCTTGACAAGACTGGGTTCAATGGAGAGGCAGTACAGAAATACAACTGGAACATGCAGTGGGATTTGAGAAAGTAGAGACGAGGGGTACAGGTAGTTACTTTGAGAACATTCATTGTAAAGAGAGCAGAGAAACAAGCTGGTGACTGGATAAGACTTTCAGCCAAAGAAATTATTAAGAAGGGTGATACTAGAAGATGCTTATAAACAAATGAGAACGTTCCAGTAGAGTGTTTTGAAGTAAAGTTTACGGAAAGCTCCAAATGTGTGCCAGAACTGGGTTTAGGGACAAGCAAGGGATACAATATCCATTTGACAAGTGGGAATAAGAGTATATGTAAAAAGATTAGAGACAGCAAGATGGGGATGATCTTGTCTAAATGTTTTTGTTTTGAAGAAAGAAGTATGACACAAGATCGGCAGCAGAGAATGGCATGCTGAGAGGTGTTCTCTAATTGTACTAAGCAGCTTCAAGGGAGGACAGAACAAAGAAACAATTTAGTTTCACTAAGTTGGGATTTAGTCAGATGTGCAGAATGGAGAGAAAGTAGAGTATGGAATTGAGGGTGATTGAGGATGAGTTGTTGTTTGAGGGACCATGGAATTTCAGCTGGGCACTGAGAGTAGCGATGAATATTGATCAAGGGCAACTCGTCTCAGGTTGGTGAATAAGAAGCAACAGAAGGACAGATATTATAGCATATGAGTCAGAATAAAAGGGAACAGGAAGGAGGATACCAAGCATGATACAGTTTTGAATATCTTTGAGAGAAACGTTGATTAACACTTGAAAGTGGAAGTTATAGGGGGATGGAACTATTCAGAGTGGACATGGTGAATTAACACATTCTTTGTGGTCTCTAACCAATTTGGGGGGTGGGGAGTGAGGTGATCTTACTTGGAGCATGAGAAGTACTGGTGTGCTCCCTCAAGGGATATCCGAAGGGATAGTGAGATGGAGAGAAATAGGAAGTAGACATTTACCTGATTCCAAATCATCGGCCTCCTTTGACATGCCATCTCATGGAAGAAGGCAGTTCCCCCATTGTTCCTACATTGACAGTGCCCTGCCCCACTACCATGAACAAAAGATAGGTAATTTACTTTCAATACACATTTATTGAAAACTATACGAAACTCTGGGAGAAGTGAAGATTAAAAGTTAAAGTACGTTGAATCATTACCCTCAAAATATTCCAGTTAATTTACAAAATCAGGAAAATACTACTCTGTTATTGCAGTTGTACCCATATTATAGATATCAGATCAAGAAAAGCTAAATATTGACATTGGATCGTAAGCCCAAGTCAGCCAAATCTAAGTATTTTGATACTTTACCAAGCACCAACCTCCCCCCACTGTGTTTATTCATCCTATAGGCCCATGAATACACATTTAAAAAACCAGAATATTTAGAAGTATACCCCCATTTTAAACAATCAACTTTAATATACACAAACACACAAAGCTTAAGCAACCAGACAATAAAATTAATGTGAAAACGTATTTTCTTCTGCATAACAGGATGATACACAACATGGCTTTACAGTATGTGTTTCTGTAAGATCTTCTTTAGGGCCCCTTTCACATCCTTATTTTTCAAACTGTAGATGAGGGGGTTTAACATAGGAATCACTACTGTATAAAAGACAGAGACAATCTTGTCCTGTTCCATTGAATAGCTAGATGTAGGGCGCAAGTACATGAAGAGAATTGTCCCAAAAAATATGGTGACAGCCATGAGGTGGGAGGCACAGGTGGAGAAGGCTTTGTGCCTGCCCTCTAAAGAGGGAATCCTCAAGATGGCAATGAGGATACACAGGTAAGAAATGAGAACAACCATAACACAAGTGATGACATTAAAACTGGAGAAAACCATGATCACAATGCCATTGATGCGAGTGTCAGAGCAAGACAGCTTGAGCAGGGGTGGGGTGTCACAGTAGAAATGGTTGATCCTATTAGAGCCACAAAAGGACAATCTGAAAGTCATTCCTGTGTGTATGGCTGCATTCCCAAAGCCTGCTAGGAAAGACATAGCTACTAGCAAGAAACAAATTCTCCCAGACATGAGAACTGAGTACAGCAGAGGGTTCCAAATGGCTGCATAGCGATCATATGCCATCATAGCCAACAGAAAGCATTCAGTCCCCAAAAAGGAGCCAAAGAAGTAGAACTGGGCAGCGCATCCATTAAAAGATATGGCTTTGTTCTCAGCCACAAGGTTCACCAGCATCTTAGGAGTGACAGAAGAAGAGTAAGAGGCATCAACAAAAGAGAGGCTGCTGAGAAAGAGGTACATTGGAGTGTGGAGACAAGGATCCATCTTAATTAACACCATCATCCCTAAATTACCCACCATGGTTGCCATATAGATTAACAGAAACAATCCAAAGAGGACACTCTGTAGATCTGAGTTGTCTGAGAGTCCTAAGAGGATAAATTCTGTCACTTCTGTTTGATTTCGTCCTTGGACCTCTTTCATATATCTTCTCATTTCAGCTGCAAGAAGATGAAGCATGGCGTTTGGTCAGATATAAACATGAAAGAGCCATAAACATCTTTTTATTGACATGTATATACAGAAATTCCAAAAATGTGTTGGACTTGATGTCAAGTCAAAAGACATCAAAAGACTCTGCTAAGTTCTAGGTGTACTGCCTACTAACTAATGACCTTGAGATGAGTGACTTAATATATACGTTAACCTAGCTCACGTCTAGCATTAACTGTTTATTGGATAATTATACGAACTTAACCTTAAGATGTATCTCTCTTCATTATTTATGATAAATAAATTAATTGATATATTAACACAGTCTCTGGACACAACTTCTGGAGAAAGATGGCAAAATGAACTCAGACCACTTCCTACTTCTCAGTATTAATGGAATGAATTAAAAACAGTGAAAGCTAGTAAAATTAGTTAAAAGTACCAAATAAAAAGAAAAGAAAAGAAAAGTACCAAATAAAAAGAAAATCTCCTGGGGATGGGAGAAACTTTAAAAATTGATAGCTAAGGGGGAAAAAAGAGGAAATCCCCGTGCAACTAGCATGTTTGCAAACCTACTGGAATTTTCCAGTATCAGTATCTACAGAGGGGAAAAAAAAGTATTTTCTAAGTACTGAGAACTTTGAATAATTCCCTCCAATATTTAGAGAATCAGATTGCAAGAATTAATAGACATCCCAGATGAAAGTAATAGAGCAAGCCACAGCAGTGAGACCCTCTACCTAACATTCAGATTCCCAGGATCACACCAGAACTGGAAAGCATGAGAAGCAGCAACACATGGAATGTTCCAGCTACAGTGTTGTATTGAGGGAATCATACACTGCCAGATAATTGAACTGGAAATAAGATTCGCTCCTGGAAAAGTGTAAAAAAGCCAAATACAGGGCAAAAGAAATAAAGAAGGTAAGAAGGAAGGAAAAAGGAAGGGAAGGAGGGAAGGAAGGAAGAAAAGAAGGAAGGGAGGAAGGAGGGGAGAAAGAAAGGAGGAGAAAGAAAGAAAGAAAGAAAGAAAGAAAGAAAGAAAGAAAGAAAGAAGGAAAGAGAAAGAAAGAAAGAAAGAAAGAAAGAAAGAAAGAAAGAAAGAGAAAGAAAGAAGAAGGAAAGGAAGGAAGGAAGGAAAGAAGGAAGGAAGGAAGGAGGGGAGAAAGAAAGGAGGAGAAAGAAAGAAAGAAAGAAAGAAAGAAAGAAAGAAAGAAAGAGAGGGAAGGAGACGGGAAGGAAGGAAGAAAGAAAGAAAGGGAGAAAGGGAAAAGAGAAGGAAAAAGAAAACCCAGCCTGGAGATTCCAAGTAAAAGTTTAGGTAACAAACAGCTCCAGTGGAATTCTTCCCCACTCCCAGTCCAATCCTCTACCCCTTCCATGACCTCAGAGTATTAAACAATAGATAAAACTGTGCTGGGCTGGCTGTAAAATCATAGTTCAGTGTTAAATCATTTCTCACTCACAGCAGGAAGTTATTTGATACTGTCTAAAATTAAAACATGGGACGAAAGTAACCCAGTATCTCTGCTAACACTGGAGATAATGGATCTCTTGAGCACAGTTGGGGAGAAGAGAGCACAGGAGCTGGTCCCATTCTCACAGATAGTGCGATACTCAGAAGTGCCTATCCATGCTCTGCTCCAGCTAGTTTCCATTGGAATAGGAATAGGGGTTCAATGATAAACCTGGCATTGTCTGTCACAGTATTGTAATGGTTTCTAACTGTGATTGTACCCATTATCTTATCCTTGCATCACTACAAATCAGTGGAGATAAGCAGATATTACCCTAAGAGTGTTAATAAGATTATCTTTTGTTGGATGAGGTAATGAACTCAGCTAACTGGTGGTGAATTTGGAGCTTAGAATGACCCTGGGTTGATGCCAAATTACTTGCTGTTTCTCAACACTGCGTTGCCCCCTCCCTATTTCATGGTACAGATGTCTAGCCCTGGTCCTCTTCCTTGAAATACTCTTACTATTTAAACTTCAAAGAATAGCATCTCCAGAAGGAATTAAAAAGGAGGAATGGGGGGCGCCTGGGTGGCTCAGTCGGTTGAGCGTCCGACTTTGGCTCAGGTCGTGATCTCGCAGTCCGTGAGTTCGAACCCGCATCGGGCTCTGTGCTGACAGCTCAGAGCCTGGAGCCTGTTTCAGGTTCTGTGTCTTCCTCTCTCTCTGACCCTCCCCCGTTCATGCTCTGTCTCTCTCTGTCTCAAAAATAAATAAACGTTAAAAAAAAATTTTAAAAAAGGAGGAATGGATCTTTTTCTCTTATCGCAATCAAAAAATTTCCCTGAGAGGATTATTATATCAGAAACAGTAAAAATAAGTAAATAAAATGTTACAGATATTGTGTGTGCATGCACATAGCAGAGACACAAAGAAAGGTAATGACGAGCAAAGTACTAAAATACTAAAATGTGTTGAGCATTCCCTATGCTTTACAGGCACTGTGTTAAGTATGTTTCCTGAAATATTTTATTTAAACCCTATGAGGAAGGCAGTATTATAATCTTCAGTTTACATGAGAAATGGGAGGTGCAAAAGATCTGTGACTCTCCCAGAGTCACAGATTTAAACCAATGGAGTCTAATTTATACCCAGCTAATGCAACTCTCATTCTCCTAACATTTGAGATCGTTGAGAATGACCTCCTCAATAACAGATGTGAGCATTAATACACAGAGGAATTGATATTGTAATTATCAGAGCTTCAGTAATATGCTAGAATATGTTTAGTTACATATAGAAAAAAAGTCTGTGTATCTCCTGAAGAGAAAATATAATTGCCAAAAATATAGTTGCTAAAAATTGTCTTTCTTAGAATTTACATTCATTAATTTGCTTTATTGATTAGCAAAATACCATTTGAACAGAGAATTTATTTAGCATACCTTCTTAGCTTCTCAGTGCTCCTGGAGATTTGGGTATATGGTTAATTGGGGAAATGTACAAAGTTGTGGATTTTTCTTCAGGTCAGTAAGTTAAACAGGCAGAACCCTTTGTATCTTTTCCTGACCTTTGTGGACTGCTTGACTTCTATTTGGTCCTTTTACTTGTTTCTAATGATTAAATTCTCCAAAAACAAAACAAAACAAAAACAAAAACAAAAACAAAAAAATAAACACACATCAAACCTTCTCAGAGAAGATATTCATCAATGCTCCCAGGTTAAGCAGTAGGCACAGTTAGAATAGACTTTCGGCATCATTCATTACAGAGATAAGAAAAAAGCCCTTTATAACCTTCCCTGACAAAAGAGAGTTACTTTGCATTCTTTCCTACTTTCCCTTAACAATAAGTACTGCAATTTGTTATATCAAGGTAAAATACATTTTAAAATATAAAATATATTGCTGCACTGAGGCTGTAATATTGTTTGCAATTATTTCCAATTGTAGAGTCTCTGGCTAAGACTGGAGTAAGCATTCTGAATTATTTTCAATAGGATATATTTCTTGTTCTTCAGTCTCTGGGGACTGCATCCCTTGTGTCGTGTCATCTCATGTTAATCTACTTGTTTTTCCCTCTGAAGCTAAGGAAATCATAGGTTCTCTTCACAGTTCTTTCCTTTGCCCTAGGGATACCTAAGCCTAGTGGAGAATGAATTTCCAGTTCTGCATTTCTAACCCCCACTAAACATTCTTCTTCTGTCTCCCCCTACAGCTGGTGGTCTGATACCCTTAGGAGCATTGAAAGAATCCACAAAATAGTAGGTTAGCTCTACCTCTGCCTTCTGGAAGGACTTTGTGTACTTACAAGAATTTATGCTAGCTGGATCATGGTGAGGGGCTGATTGGAGGAAACACACAGAGGTAACTATGGAGCAGGAAATCTCAAAGAGCTTCAGAATAAGAACAGAACTCATTTCTAATCCTCACTTGACTGTCTTTCAAGGAGGTACCAGATGATGCTCTATCTCTCTTCCACCATGATGGGGACCATCAGAAATTAGGCTGCAAAGTGATCTCCATGGAGCACTCAGATTATTCTAACACTGGATACTGGAATGTGAAGTTGGTGCCATAAAAGATACCCATTGATAAGGTTGCAATGAACTTTTTATGAAGAACCATGGGACTCTAAAGCCTAGTAAGCAGGCAACAAACATTTATTGATCAACTAACAGAGACCATACTAACCTGTAAAGATGTGACCTCCCCTTTAAAGGAGCTTACATATTAATATGGATTATGAACCAGCTGGTCATCTCCTGGGTCATAATCAGAAGACAGAAGAGCCAAGCAATAATAGCAACTAATATTAACTGAGTGTGTATTATTTGCCAAGGGTCCTGCTAAACACATGCATTTTTTTTATTTCTATTAAGCACCCCCATCACAGATAAGTAAACTGGGGCCTTGAGAAGTGACTTGTCCAAATAGTTAATACACACCAGAACTGGGACTCAAACATGTTTTTTTTATTACTCCAGAATGAGCATTACTAACCATTTTGTGTCATCGCAGACCAAAAGTAGCAAAGAGTTTGTGAAAAATATCCTTCTGTGATAAATGTAAATAACATATAAACTACAATAATGACGATTGACTTATTTGATGTCTTCTGGACAAGATCGACTAATCAGGAATAATGCATATGGTACTTCTGATGGCTAATTTGATGAGCCAACTTGACGGAGCTAAGGGATGCCCAAAGCTGATAAAACATTATTTCTGGATGTGTCTGTGGGGGGGTCTTGGGAAGAGATTAGCATGGGAATCAGTAGAGTGAGTAAGGAAGATCACTCTCGCCATTGTGGGTGGGCATCATCTGATCCTTTGAGGGCCTGAACAGAACAAAAATGCAGAGGAGGAAGGAGTTTGTTCTCTCTGCTTGAGCTGAGACATCCATCTTCTCCTGCTGGAACATCAACACTCCTGAATCTCAGGCTTTCAAACTCAGACCAGAACCTTCAGCTTACCCCACACCCCCATACCATTTTCAAGCTTTGGGCCTCAGACTGAATTACGCCACTGGCTTTCCTGGTTCTTCAGCTTGCAGACAACAGATTGTAGGACTTCTCAGCCTTCATATCCACATGAGCCTATTCCTACACTAAATCTCCCTTTATCTAGATTTACATATCCATCTCCTATTGGGTCTGCTTCTCTGGGGAACTCTGACCAGCACAGTAGTCTTGGTGGTGTTGTTTGCCAAAAGAAAGAATGCATCAGTTATTAGGGGAAGAGTGGAAAGCTAGATGTCTAATGTAGTAAACTATATCACCCCTTAATTGAGAATTATTATTTAATATCAGATGCTTGGAATCAAGAAAGTCTCAATGGAGGTGGTGTTTTTCCTCTGGGGACATTATGGGAATTTATGGTTGTCACATGAAGGGGATAGAATCTAGTAGGTAAGGGGCAAAAATGCTAAAAGCCTGCAAAGTGCAAAACAGTCCCTAACAACAAAGAACTCTCCATGTCCCAGGGTATTCAAGTTTATTTCAGGTATAATATACTCAATACATAAATAAATACATGGCGAAATAAATGCTAAATTTTTTATTGTAAATTGCAAATTCTCTTCTTTTTATTTCTCCTCTTTAAATTATGTGTGTAGGTAAATTATTTATGAATGTCATTTCAGGAACATAGAGGGGGCAACATAAGCTACTTGCTATAAAAATATGTCATTGGGGTCTGAGAGAATATATATATCCATTGTTCCAGAGGATACCTACATACTATTCACAAGCCACCAAAAGTTTCATCTAAATAGATCTTATATCATCTGGCAAAACCAAGAAGAATTCTCTTGTTAAGCTTTGGAGGCTCATTTCATTTTAACTAAATCTTTATTAGGACAGTGTTAGATGTAGCCACATTCTACCACACCATACACAAAAACTACTACTTCTACTCCTACTATCATATTATCAATTAAAAAAAAAAAAAACAGAGAGAGATAAAATTTAGTAAATTAGTAAAAAGTAAAATTAACCTAATAAGCTCATATAAACAAACAAACCTTCAGTTAGAAAGTTTATATGTAAGATAAGATATTCATTTTTTGATTGCTGAACCAAAGATCTAAGCATAAACCAAGTACAAAATGTTCAAAGCAGGGTAACGGAAAGGTACAGAGGTAGACTTGAACAAGTTATGAAGACATACACGCTATTTGATAATAAGACTTAATGGAATAAATGTGGCAATTCTCCCTAAGTTAATTTATTAATGTAATGTAGTCTCAAAAATATCCTCAGACTTTTTCCCTAAGTAAGTTGACTATAAAGTTTATGTAGAAAAATTTTTAAAAATTCTATTATAGTCATGGCAACCCTGGGAAAAAAAAACAAAAGAAAACAAGTGGAGGTGGGACTAGATTTACTGTTGTAAAATATATAAGGGAGTGTATAATTTAAAAAGGAATTATTGAGGAATGATTTGTATAGAATGGTGAAGAAACAAGGGAATAGAACAGAAAAATACAAATATAGACTCTATGAAATGAAAATTCAATTCAAAAAATTGGGAAAAAATTTCTAAAATAAATGTTGGGGCACCTGGGTGGCTCCGTCAGTTGAGTGACAGAGTTCTGATTCCAGCTTAGGTCATGATCTCACAACTGTGAGATCTAACCCCACATCACCCTCCACACTGATCATGGGGTCTGCTTGGGATTCTCTCTATGTCTCTCTCTCTCTCCCTCTGGCCCTCTTCCCTGCTTGTGCTCTTTCACTTTCAAAATAAATAAATAAACATTTCAAAAATAAAATAAAATAAAATAAAACAAAATGAAATGAAGCAAAAGAAAAGAAAAGAAAAGAAAAGAAAAGAAAAGAAAAGAAAAGAAATGTTATTGAGACAACTGGATATGCCCAAGGATATTGATTGCTGCATTTTTTTTCTTCTAATAGTAAAAGATCAGAACCAATTCAAATGTCCTTCAACAGGATACTTTAAATAAGCAATGTTACATCCATATAATGGATTATTATGAGTTGGAGAAATGAGAGAATATTTATTTCAAATCAAGCTTTGACTTATCAATAAATCTTATAAAAAAGTGAACATGTCAATGTTATTAGGAATTAAATTTTAATCATAAAATGAGATTTAAGAATACAGGTACAAAGCTGGATAAAACAACAATAACAATAACAACAACAAAAACAACAAAAACAAACCACACACACACACACACACACACACACACACACACACAAACAACATCCACCATCTCCTGGCTATAAGAGCTCACTTCAGATTTAAGGACATATATGGGCTGAAAGTCAAAAAATGGAAAAAGATATTACAAAGGGTTTTTTTAATTCTTTTAAAAATTTTATTCTTGAATCTCTTCTTTTAGGATGAAACTTTATCTCAAGTCAAATAGCATTTCCAAATAAAGCAGATTTTTTGAAAATATCAGGTAGGCAGTGAGAATCTTATAACTGTTCATTTTCTTTTTCTTTATATAAATGGGAAACTGAAACAATTTGTGTGTGAACTCTCATATGCATCTTATGTACTTGTATGCCACCCTTATGCCAGACTGTCTTCATGTCCAGTTTAAAGATGGCCCATCCATATCACATGGAAGCTCTATCATCCTCTGTGAAACGACTTTTAGGCATCAACAAACAGACCTAAGTTAGCATCAAAATCATACCCAGTAGGCAGCTTTGGGCTGGAAAAATAGTGCATGCATTTCTGCTTGAATCAGTCACCACACTGGAGTGGCAGAAAAGAAGTCCCTTGTGTTTCCTTCTTTTTATCATTACGATGGAAAGAGGAAGGAGTGAAATTCCTTAGGGGTGACGTTCCTCAGACCTTCCAGTCTCCTGTGAGTGCAGAAATCATGTCAGCTCTTTTCCTCTGAGGATAGTATGTGACTCTGAAACTTGATAAAACCTCCTGCACACAGGAGCAAAGGTGGCTGAGCTAGAAGTTCAGGGACCGCTGCCAGCGTGAGTCACCACCTTTGGATTCTTTTCAGAATATTTGCTCATTGTACCCATCAAATGAAGAGGAGACATTATCCCCAACTGGTAGAAAACAAATCAGGGCACAGGTCAGTATGGGGACAGATGGCCAAAAGACCTGACCATTAGGGATGGGGCATGACCCTGCCCGTGCTCCTCTGAGCATGGCTTTACTTGGCATTGGGGCCATGCCATTTTAAATGTTCAAAAGTAGACATAAACTATGGGTTTGGCTTTTAGATACTTCACAATAAGTACGCACTCAGAAAATACTAGAGTAGAAAAGTCATGTAGAGTTTGGATTCTTCACCCTATTCCTTTCACAGATAAGGAAGCTGCATCTAATGCAACAATTCATCAAGTTTGAACACCTAATTAGTGGAAAAAACAGGATAACAACCAGGATCCCAGACTCTTATTCTAGAATTCTTTTCATGTGAACATGCAAAAGGAGATGATACGTAGAAATCTAAAATATATTTGACCTGTATTAGCTTGCATAAGACAATACTTTTGCTGGTCTTTTTTGTTAATAGAGTTTAACTATGGAATATTCGTATTTATTCAATATTCCACCATTTCTTCAAGAGTCAGATCAGTTGAAGTTTAGCTACACGAGACTACATGAGACTATATATATACCAGTCTCACGTAGGCTATATATATGTATATATATATATATATATATAGAGAGAGAGAGAGAGAGAGAGAGAGAGAGAGAGAGAGAGACTGGTATATATATAGACTCACGTATTCTCATGAGAGTATACATATATACATATGTGTATATATATATATATATATATATATATATACATATGTATGAATATATAAAATTCAAAATCAGAGTAAAGATCAAAGAAAACCATTATGGTTTTCTTTGATCTTTACTCTGATTTTGAATTTTATAGCCTCATCTGTCTCTGCTTGGTTTAGCACTTAATGGAAGTGTTGTGGAAAAATCACTCCTTCACTAAAAGTTAAAGCAGTCCATGGTACATCACCTGTGTGGATAAGGATTGGAACTCTTTTTCTGGGAGTTGTGAGCACAAAATCATCTACTGAATTAAATCCTCTTACACAATTAACTTAATTAACACTGACACAATTGCCAAATGCATTAAGCGTGTAGCATATGACAGATACTGATCTTAGCACTAGATAGGTGATAGATAGGTAAGTAGGTAGGTAGGTAGATGGATTATAGATGATAGATAGATAGATAGATAGATAGATGATATAGATAGATGATAGAGAGAGAGAGAATTGATAGATGATGGATAGATAATAGAATATACATACACTCTAACTGATGTGTTTTTCTTGCAGAAAGTTAGCATTAATAAGATATTAATATAGCATTAATCTCATCAATAAATGAAAAACTGAGACTCTAAAAAGGATACGTAATGTGTTAGAAATTTTAAAAAAAATGCAGGTAGCAAAGGCTGGACTTGTCTGTCCTCTATAAGCAAGAACAGGCAGAGCACTTTATGATTGGTGAAACCCCTTCCCATACACTTCTCTTTTAACTGGAACCTTGACTCCATAAGGGAGCACAGAATGATTTTCTAATCCCATTCTTCAAGTGAGTGAAATGAATTGGTCTCCACATGCCCAAATGAAGATCAGCCAGCCCTGCCCCATGTGCTGTGTTCTGAGCGGGCATCCCTCACCCCTGTAACTCCTGGTAACGTCCTGCACTTTCAAGCTTGATTTGCATCTGTTTCCTCTCTAAAATTATGAGGTTAGACTGAATGAGTCATCCCAGTATCAATAATAGGAATATTTTCCCTTTTGCCAAAGTAAAAGAATACACTGAGAAATGGGAGCACTCAGAGACCTCTTATATTCTTTTCCTGATGGGTTATTTTCACCTTCCAGTGTGAAGCAGAGAGGGAAAAAATGAACATGGCACTGTGTATGAAATTGACAGTCCTAGACTCAATTGCCAGTTCTGCACCTAACTCACTGTGTGACTGCCGGTCCCTTCTGCCTGTTTTTGTTTCCTCATTAACAGAACCTGTGAAGTGACATACACATCCGCAGGTAATGAGAATGAGTATAATTGAGGTAAGGACAAGTACCTTTTTTTTAACAGCTTTATTGAGCGATAGCTGGCATACAATGAATTGAATATATTTAAAGCAGAAATTTTAATGTTTTAGTATATGTATACACACCATGAAACATCATCGTAATCAACATAGTCAACTAATCTGTCACGCCAAAACGTTTCCTTATGCCCCTTGGTAATCCTTCCCTCTTGTCTCTCCCCACGCACACCTGTACCCAGGCAACCATTGATTGGCTGTCATTATTGATTAGCTGGCAGTCTCTAGACTTTTAGAAGTGGAATCATATAAGGTATATTCTTTTATCAAGTATGTTCTCTCACCCTAGTTCTTTTGAGATTCATCCATCATGTTTAATGTATCAATAGTTTCTTTTAATTGTTGAGTAGTATTCTCTTATGGACATACTAAAATGTGCTTATCCTTATTTCTTATTACTTATGGATGGGGCTTTGGGTTGCTCCCACATGTTTTTTGGTTTTGTTTTGTTTTGTTTTGCAGGGGGACGATGGCTGGATCATACAATAGATATGTGTATATTTAATTTTATACTGCCATAGTGTTTTCCAAAGTGGTTGTACTATTTTTTGTTGTTGTTGTACTATTTTACCTTCCTACTAACAGTAATGAAATTTCCAGTTCCTCTACTTTCTTTTTTACACTTCATATGGTTCATCTTCTTAAATTTTAACCATTCTAATAGATGTGTAGAAATATCTTATTGTGGTTTTAATTTGTGTATCCTTAATACAAGTGATTTGAGCATGTTCCATGCATTTATTTGCCCACCATGTATCTTGCTTGGTGAAGTGTCTATTCAAGTGTTTGGCCCATTACTTTTGGGTTGTTTGTTTTCTCATTAGTGAATTTTAAGTTTCCTTTTATATTATGGGAACAAGTTTGTTTTTAAGTTTATTTATTTATTTTGAGAGAAAGATAGAGAGCACATGCATGAGTTGGGGGGGTGCAGAGAGAGAGAGAGAGAGAAAGAGAGAGAGAGAATCCCAAGCAGGTTCCGGGCTGTCAACATAGAGTCCAACGTGGGGCTCCATCTCAGGAACCATAAGATGCTGACCTGAGCCAAAATCAAGATTTGGATGCTTAACTGACTGAGCCACCCAGGTGACTTCTTAGGAAAAAGAAATTCTTTGTGAAAATATATTTTTCAAATAATTTCTCCAAGATTTATCTTTTCATTTTGTTTCCTAATTGGTTTAATGTGTGAAACAATGCACACATTCAACAACATATTAAGAATGAATCAAAAAGTACTTTATAAACTGTACACTTTTAGGAAAATATATGGTATTGATTATTCATTATTAGACCGCTTCTTTATTGTGCCTGATTATATTCTATGCAGAAACTGAAAGGTGGAGGCATTACTTCCACCACCCTAGGATTTAAGATAACCTGTTCTGAATTTCCATGTTCCAATGAAAGACATTATACTATTCTGCTCTTGTCTTTCTTAAGCAATAAACCAACTAAAGGAGATACACTCTGACTTCTCTCTCACATTTAGTAGAGAATCCTACTTATTTCTAAATTACCTCATGTTTTGGCTTGATTTGGTTTGGATTGGTATGGTTTTGCTCACTTCCTTCTCAGAATTCTTCAACGGGCCAGATATAAATCCAACTACATACATGCACAAAAAGTTCATACGTGCAGCTTTCTGACCACAGAGTTGGATAATGTTTTCTCCATTCCCCCTTAGTGAAGGATCCTTGAATCTTAACTCTGAACTGAGCTATGCAACAACCCGTTCATTAGTCAATAGAACTGTCCAAAGACACAGCTGTGTTTTCATCCTGATTACTCCCATGCCAAATCTCTGGATGCTTCTAAATATTAGGGAGACTAAAGGACTAATTCTGTGTCTGTGCATGGTATGCAAGGCAGGAAAAAGAAATGCAGGTGCAAAAATAAAGAGATGTGACTTCATTATATCACATTATATCACATGTTCACAATAAAGTGAAGTGAACCCCAGAGTCAGACAGACCCAGCTCTGCTACTTACTGGCTGCTGACTTTGCTGAAGTTCCTTAATATATAGCCTTACTCTTTTCAGGTATAAGATAGAGATGACAGAGGTACCTACTTCACAGAGCTGTTGTGAGAATGAAATTTTGTAATGTGTGGAAACACTCAACGTTCTGGCATATAGTTAACACTCAGTAACTCCTGGCTTTTTAAAAAATATTATCCACTGCTTTTTTTTAATATTGCTAACCTTCTGCTCCAAGTATTTTACTCTCTCTCTCTCTCTCTCTCTCTCTCTCTCTCTCTCTCTCTCTCTGTGTGTATGTGTGTGTGTGTGTGTGTGTGTGTGTCTGTGTGTATGCGTGTGTGATATGTTATACTTTGAGATCCCTCAGTTGTTCAGTCTGTTTTTGTGCCTATTTGTAATGAGTGTTAATGTTTATTCATTATCTGTGTCCATATTTGCTTTGTTTTAGGAAGAAGGAAGGGACGTTCAAGACTTTTCTTCTTTACTAATTAATAACGCAGATAACTGAACAGATTAGGTCAAACATTTGGTAGCATGTGATAAATGACCTCAGAACACCAAGGTCTTTGGAGAAGCGGAATTTTCCATCTTCTATTTTCACTGGGTACCTGGAGAGAGCACATATCCATCACTTTCATTAAAGTCATTTGAGTTACCCTATGGGTCATAGAACCTGATTACTGGGAAGATTTCTAAAAATCACTTCAAACAGTAAAGCAAATCGAGGCACACATAAAATATAAAAGATGGATAAAGAAAACCACTCAATGGTGACTGAGTTTATCTTTATGGGCATCACTCAAGACCCTCAGCTGCAGACCATCTTTTTTGTGGTCTTCCTCCTGATCTACCTGGTCAATGTCGTGGGGAACATTGGTATGATTATCTTGATCATAACAGACACTCAGCTTCACACCCCCATGTACTTTTTCCTGTGTAACCTCTCTTTCGTTGACCTGGGATACTCTTCAGCCATCGCCCCCAGGATGCTGGCTGACTTCTTAACAAAGCACAAAGCTATCTCCTTCTCCAGCTGTGCCACCCAGTTTGCTTTCTTCGTAGGTTTTGTGGATGCCGAGTGCTATGTTCTGGCCGCCATGGCCTATGACCGTTTCGTGGCCATCTGTCGACCCCTCCACTATAGCACTCTCATGTCCAAGAGAGTTTGTGTGGCTCTCATGCTGGGCTCTTACCTGGCTGGCTTGGTGAGTTTAGTAGCCCACACTTCCCTCACCTTCAGTCTGAGTTACTGTGGTTCCAATATTATCAACCACTTCTTCTGTGAAATCCCACCTCTCTTAGCCCTCTCTTGCTCAGACACTTACATCAGCGAGATCTTGCTCTTTAGTCTGTGTGGCTTCATTGAATTCAGCACCATCCTCATCATCTTCATCTCTTATGCCTTCGTCCTCGTAGCAATCATCAGAATGCGCTCAGCTGAAGGCCGCCATAAGGTTTTCTCCACCTGTGGGTCTCACCTCACTGGTGTCACCCTTTTTTATGGCACAGTCATGTTTATGTACCTGAGGCCAACATCCAGCTACTCCCTGGACCAAGACAAGTGGGCCTCTGTGTTCTACACTATTATCATCCCCATGCTGAATCCCTTGATCTACAGTTTACGGAACAAGGACGTGAAAGCTGCTTTCAAAAAACTAACTGGAAGGAAACCTCAGTAGTGACAAAACATGGAAAGTTGTTATTACCACAGGTAAATGGCAGTAGTAAAAGGGTGGCGACAGTAGATAGAAAATGCAAATGCCATTCCAACAGACTCCACTCAAGCTATCATCCACTCGCTGCATCAATCTTGAATTCTGTAGGGTTATCTGTAACCTTTAACGCTCTGATATGAAGGAAATATAAATCAATATTTTTTAAAAGCGTGCTGAGCAAGATGTCTTTGTTTTTTATTTAAAATTGTCTCACATGTTGCTTGGAAAGGGAGACGAAACTTGAAAGGGGAAATAAAGAGCCAATTGCACCAAAGCGTATTCAAGGTCATGAGGAATTGCAGGTCCAAATGTTGCAAGCTTCTCTACTCTGAAGACAAGTCAGAGAAAATGTAGTTAAATATATAGGGAATAGGACTGGTATAAGGGATGACTTAACTCAGCCTGGGATCCATCCCTTCATATATTCAGCAAAAATTTGTAAGTGCTAGATGTATGCCAGGTTCTGGAGGACACAAATATAAGACAGGCATCTGCCAATGAGGAGTGCATCATACATCCAGTTACTATATTATCTCTCTGAAACTGCCACTACCAATAACCAAATCAAGAGCTATGCAAAGCCCGAGAATAAGAGCTGTAGACCTAGGCTCTGCTGCTAACAGGGTATGTGAGTTTTGACAAGACCCTTCTCTTCAGTGTCCTCAGTTTGAAGACAATTTCCCCGCTTGTATACTTTCACTAAAACCAGTCCAATGCTTCCAAGGCCACTAACCCACCTAGACTGTTTTATGCCACAAATCAATCATCACTTCTGTAGGTTTTTCCTGGACTCACTTTTTACTCATCTGCAAAATGGTGCCAATAATGTATCGGGTTGCAGTGAGAATTAAGGATAGTGTTACGGGTGATGGGCATTAAGGAGGGCACTTGTTGGGATGAGCACTGGCTATAATACGTAAGAGCTGAATCACTAAATTCTTCCCAGAAATCATTATTACCCTATATGTTAACCGACTTAGATTTAAATTTAAAAATATTTCAAAAAACAAACAAACGAACGAACGAACAAAAGAATAGCGTTCCTGTGGCCAGTTGTCCCTCTGGCACAAGGCAGTTTTGTTTTTATCTTGGAGTAAGTATCAATACGTTTACTTCTCACTCTTAAAAATGCCCTTTTTCAGATATTAAAATATAAGAAAAATCTAAGTAGGGTATTTAAGCACTTTGGGGCTTAATAAATGATAGCTTTCCTCCGTGCTAGTGTGGTACTGTGTACATAGTCCTTTAATATAAAGGCTTCCTAGGGAGCCTGTGAAACTTTAAGGTAGTCTCATTTTTTGTCCTCAAACGCTGGAAGGTAATAAGTAAGTAACACATGCTCACTGAACAAATGAATGACCACGCCCTCCTGGACTAGAGAAATGCCAAAACTGAGCCCCAACTCTGGGTCTCAGGAAACCTACTGAAACTATCTATAAGATCTTGAAATTCACAGGACTACTTTACTGACCTCATATTTTAAGATGATGAAACTGGAGTTATAAACGTTTAAATGGCATGCCGATATGCTCCTAGCGAGTAAGTAGTGGCTGAGATTGGAATTTTTTTTTTTTTTTTTATTCTTAGTCCAGGGTTTTATAAAATAGAGAAGCATACAGCCCTGTAGAAAGTGACAGGCATAATTAGAACCAGAGAACCGGTATAAAGCTCTGGTTTTTGGTTACATGCAGTCTGATGAGTTGGTGAGATTGATTAGTTGGGATGTAGACAGGATTGTATTAAGAAGCATTTGTTGAAAGACTCACATTTGCCTACGACCCCAGTGAGCTGAATCTTCACGAGGTCAGATGGGCCGGAGGAGTCGCTGTATCACGAATAAGCAAGGGAAAGAGGCAAAATAGGAAATGGTGTCAAAGAAATAGTTTAGCTTTCGGATGACACTGAGAGAATGGTATTAAGGAGGAATAATCAGTTTCACTGTGACTTTCTTCCCTTCCAGTGTTTCCCTTCCAGCCCTTTACCAACCAGAACACTAAATTAATGTTTTTCACTTTAAGAGAAAAGATACTCATTAAGAAAGCTGATAACATGACGTAGGACAACAGGGTTTATTATATCCTCTGTTTTACCATGATGACCTTAAGTCTTTCAACATTACATTATTATCCTTAAAACAAATCAACCAAATCCAAAAAATGCAAATATAATGTCATCGCAGTAGAGATTCTGATAGGTTTATTATACATAAATTTGATGATAAATTTAGAATACATCTATTCCAGAGAGAAAGAGGTAGCTAGCTATAAGACGTGATTGATGGATACTTAAAGATGATCCAATCCCACAACAATCTCATTTGGTAAATGAAGGAAATGCGGCTCACAGCCATGGAATAGCTTGTTCGTACTAACGTAGCTAAATTAAAACTGTGCAATTGTAATTTCATTATTCTCGTTCCAAGTGTAGTCCCTTATAATACACAATAATACCTTAAGCACTGATTAATCAAGTACTGAGAGACTGTGGCTCATGATAACAGTACATTCTCTGATTATTTTGTTTACTCTAGGCTTTAATTTTATTTACATATGAACAAAGTGCTAGTTAGTATTTTTCTTAGCTATGCTGTCATCATGTTACCATCATGCCAAACAAATGTAGGGAGGAAGTAATTCAATGGGACATTTGATGTTGTGAAGGACCAATAATTGGGTTCATGATTATTTGTGTTACTCTTTTTTTTTAATTTTTTAAACGTTTATTTGTTTTTGAGAGAGAGCCAGCACAAGCAGGGGAGGGGCAGAGAGAGATGAGACAGAATCGGAAGCAGGATCCAGACTCTGAGCTGTCGGCACAGAGCCCCACACGGGGGTCGAACTCATGAGCCGTGAGATCACGACCTGAGCCCAAGTCAGGTGTTTAACCTACTGAGCCATCCAGGCGCCCCTATTTGTGTTAATCTTAAAATAAATTGTTGTTTGTTCTAGCAATGAGGTAACCTATTGTACATAGAATTATCAGTTAAATGTCTTTAAGTGTTACATTTTCCTTTTCTGTCAAAAGAAGCAAACATAGGAAAGGAAGAAAGTTGTCTTGAAAAGGTCTGGATGGGGGCGCCTGGGTGGCGCAGTCGGTTAAGCGTCCGACTTCAGCCAGGTCACGATCTCGCGCTCCGTGAGTTCGAGCCCCGCGTCGGGCTCTGGGCTGATGGCTCGGAGCCTGGAGCCTGTTTCCGATTCTGTGTCTCCCTCTCTCTCTGCCCCTCCCCTGTTCATGCTCTGTCTTTCTCTGTCCCAAAAATAAATTAAAAAACGTTGAAAAAAAAAAAAAAAGAAAAGGTCTGGATGGGAACTAAATTAGGTGTGGGCTGTGTGAACTGTTTACCACCCTTTGTCCGCCCAACTCCAAGCTACTGATCAAAACAAACTAATCAGAACACGTTGATTAGATCTAAACAATTGGTCTAAAAACAATTTTAGGAAAACTACACAAAAATACTCACTTCCATTTGTTTACATGTTTCAGCTATGTGTTCCTTTGTGAGAATGGTTTTGCAAATGTTTTCTGCGTTTTTAACTTTGCCACTCATTTATGGAGCGGAAGAGTAAAATGGATGGGTAATTTTTGTGAAGCAAAAAATAAGCTTTCCATTTGATGTACCTTTGGGCATTTCGCGTTCCTTTATCAAAACGAATTTAATATTGTTTCTAACTCATAAATAGCCAACCAAGTATGTTGTTATATTTCTTATTTGGTAATATTTGAGGGAATTTCAAATTTTACTTTTGTTCAGAAGAAAGTTGATTAGAAGTAGATGTTTCTAATCCTTATTCATGTCTCAAGCAAACATATAAAGTTATAAATTAAGGCACATATAACACAAAAAAAGCACCCTGCTTGTAATGAATTTGACTAGTTGGTTACTGATTTTGCCTTTTACTTTTTGAATCAATGTTAAACCAGTCCATCAAGAATGCTTCATTTACTGATTTTATATGACCTTCATATCTAGGTAGACGAAATGGTTGCATTTTAGTTGTTGAATATCTGAGAGTGGAATTACACTTTTATTTTCTTCTAAATTGTAAAAAAAATAAGTGAGGAAATTTTTGAAATAGAGTAGCTAATTTAACGGCATGTTAATCAAAGGCCATATATACAGTTATTAAGCATAATAATGCTAAATTATATTCTATTTCTTAATTCAAAGAATAATTATTTTAAAAAAGAATTCTTTTTAGAGCTTAAAAATACAGGAAACATTTATTTCCACAAATGTGTGTGTGTGTGTGTGTGTGTGTGTGTGTCACATTTTACTAAGAATAAATCATTACTCCTTATTAGTCATCTCAGCCCTGCATGATCTGGCTGCCTCATGAACTTTAAATGAAGCAATATTTTGATATATTTGTTACAAAGCAAGCCTGTATGTATGTAAAGGAGTCAAAATTGGTCTAAACCACAAAGTAGATGAAAAGTCTTGTTTCCTTGTTCACTACCAAATTAACACAGATGTGAAATGTTGTGTCCAAAATCCCTTATCTGAATTTCTCCACCTGAGTTAAAAATTCAGGATTTTTCTTTATATGAATATGCTTTAGATCCTACTGCAGTAATAAGATGCTTCATCTTACTGTTATAACGTCAAGCAATTAATTTCAGATAGTCTATGATTTTAGAGAACTAAAATTTCATAGTGAGTAAGCAAATAGTCACCCAATGAAAGAAGTTACTTTGGCACATTAAAGCTGCAATTTGCCTTTGGAGAATATGTGTTCCTGCTGAGTTTGCAGCTGGCTTTATGTGTTCTTTATGAATGGCAGGACAAACATTGACGGTTCAAGGTCTTATTTATTGTCTTACTTCATATCCAGAAGTCAGCCATCTTAGATTAACAGTTAACTTTATGTCCCATTAAGACCCCTCCTGTCTTCTGTTTTGCAATAGCTCTCCTTAAAGCTCCTTTCACATCTTGGTTCCTTAGGCTATAGATCAAGGGGTTGAGCATAGGTGTGATCACAGTGTAGAACACTGCAATGATCTTGCCCCCAGCCCTGGAGGACTTCGACTGGGGTCTCATGTACATGAAGATGGCAGTTCCATAGAACAAGGCCACCACTGTCAGATGGGAGGCACAGGTGGACAGTGCCTTGTGACTTCCAGAGGCTGACCGTATCCTGAGGACTGCTGGAAGGATTCGGGCATAGGAAACAACAATCAGGAGAAAAGGAATGAAGACGATGATAATACTGAAGATGAAAACAACCAGCTCAGTAAATGAGGTGTCAGTGCAAGCCAACCTCAGGACAGAAGGGACCTCACAGAAGAAGTGATTCAGGACATTGGGCCCACAGTAGGGCAAACTCAAGGTGAGGACATTGATAACCATGGAGCTCAGGAAGCTAATGGACCAAGAAATGGTTGCCAGTTGGACACAGACACTTTGGTTCATAATGACAGTATAATGAAGAGGGTGACAAATGGCTACATATCTGTCATAAGCCATGACCCCAAGGAGAACACATTCAATCATTCCAAAGGAGAGGGAGAAGTACATCTGAGTAGCACAGCTAGAGAATGGGATGGTCTTTTTCCCCACCATGTTGGACAGCATTTGTGGGACATTGGTGGATGTATAGCAGATATCTAGAAAGGATAAATTAGTGAGGAAGAAGTACATGGGGGTTTGGAGACGAGGTTCTATCTGAATAACAGTGATAATTGTAATATTCCCCACTACTGTTAATAAATAGAAAAACAAGAACATAATAAAAAGAATGAGCTGCATCTTTGGCTGAGATGAGAGGCCCAGGAACACAAATTCAGTCACAGTGAAGTTTGTTTTTATCATATCCATTTTTCAAACCACCCCCTTTTTACAGAAGCATCCACTTGAAGACAAACATCAAATGTCCTATATCTAAGTGTTGGAAATTTAAGACATAAATAGGAAAGCAAAGAAAAGTCTTGATCTGGAATCATATCTTGAGTATCTGAGTTGTACTACAAATGGAAAGCTTTTCTTCTACTTTTGGAGGCCATATTCTCTTGATGAGGTTAAGATTTCCAAACTCAACGACTCTTTTAAGTTAAGCAGATATACTTGAATTTTCTCCAAGAATATGCTCTTTGGTTGGTTTATAATCTGTTCAAAACCTACTCATTCTTCAAAGCCTTCCTCATGCCCTACCTTTTTAAAAAGATCTAATTATGTCCTTGCTCCACACCCAACAACAGAGCAGCATGACGTAGAACTTAAGTAAAACTCAAGGAAGGGCATAGCTTCCTGTGCTAACCTAAAAGTAATGGCAGGAACAGATTGGCAGATACATTCTTCTGTATCACTCTGAGACAACCTTCTCCTGCTTAGACACCTGGACACCCGAAGAACGAAGACTGCACACACCAACAAAACCAGTCATGGATCACACTAATGGCCAATTCTACCAGCCTCACCGCCTCCATATTGTGGGGTCTTGGATAGTTTCATTAGGTAAAAAAAATGGGAGAAGTGATTTTTTGCAGATTAAATTAAATGATGTGTATAAAGAATTTAAGACCATATCTACATGCGAGAGCCAATCCACAAATAACATCCAGTATTAATTGTTCTACTAATGTACAGTCATGCTACATTTATCTAGAATTCACTTCTGTAATAAAAACTGTTTCAGAGAAGTCATATGAATGAAAAAGATCTAGACAAGTTAAAGTTACCAGGTCTACTCATTGAGAGCTCCTCATCTCCCACCCTGTGCCTACTTACTCTAAATTTATTTATGCACTAAGTTAGCGTGTTTGGCTAACTGACTTGCAGCCATGAACAGATCAAAAGCAGCGACTTAAGGCAGATACATAGGGTAAGAAAGAGTCCCAGAGGCAGGCGCAGTTATAGCAACCAGAAGAACTGACAATCATTCATTCACTCATTTGTTCATTCATTTTTGTCTTTCCTTTTTTTTTCTTTCTTTTTTTTTCAAAAATGCCTTTATAATAATCTAGAATGTACCAGATGCTGGGCATACACTGGTAAACCCAATAGACATTTTCAACAGTCTCAGAGCTCAGAGTCGAGTGGCAAGTTGTGATGAAGAAAACAGCCCCATCCCTGAGAGCATGGGGAATCTTACCAGGAAGACCTTTAAGAACCAAGTAGTTGTGGGTCATGAAAAAGACCACTTTATGCAATACATCCTTTCTCAAATAGTATCGAGTCACATGTAATGTCTTTTAAAGGGCTTTCTTATATTTTGATTTGAATCAGGGCTTTTCAAATCAAATAATTCAGTGAACTGATACACTAAATTATCTAAAATCTGAAGTCTAAGGATACAGGAGGGGCGGACCTGGAAAGAGGAGGGAGAAGTCAGGTCACAGTCCTGTGTTCACCTGGAGCAGCAGGAAACGGAGTGAGCAGGAGTTTGAGAGCTTCCTCCCAGGCCCTTCAAACAGCACTAAGAAAGTTCTGTTGCAAGGAAGAAACGTTTTGGTGATTCTAGAAGTGACTATGACAGTAAATGACATCCACAGTGAGTTTCTCTGTTGACAAAGTGACACACACTCAGGAGATCGCACCGTTAGTAGTGAGGTGGATGGAGTGTGCCACTGGAGAGCAGGATGACGCGTGTGGGTCCGCCACGTGCCCGTGCACAATTCATGACACCAACCTGTGCCCAACTGTCCTCATCCGTGGGACTGGGGCAGAGCACGCTCCTCAAAATTGACGGACGAGATAAATGAGATAATGCAAGTAAAACACCTAAAACAGAGTTAGACATATATAGTAAGAACTCAATATATGTTAACTATTATCATTATGATTCGTGTGATTCTCACAAAAGTCTTGTCAAGTGCACAGATCATGAATTATTGGCATTCTTCACCTACTCCCCTAAATGGCAGAGAGACTAAGTCTTTAAGATGCTAAACAACTTGTCCTAAATCACTGAATTACTGAATATACATACAACACACGTGTGTCTAATATAGCTGTGTCTACAGTGAGAAAACCACGGCAAATGTAACAGTCCTGATTCCCTAGGCATGTTCACATAAAGGAACATAAGTATACTGGCTCCACAGTTAGCGCCTTTATGTGCACAAACAGCATTTTTAGTTACTTGATGGCTACAGCTGCTGAAAGAGAGTTAGAGTCCATTCAATTGTTGCTTTCCAGGATACAAATCTGTTTCTATTCCTATCAGAACACAGAGTTGCAAGTCTATTACAAGGAAAAGAGGAATAAAGACACTTGCAGATGAACGTACCTCCTATAATAGGAAGCAAGCTCACCCAATTAGATATAGGTTGAAAAGCCCTGGATAGTTGGTAATTACCTATAGATTCTATACAGCCATCTCAAGCAAGCAACCAACCCCCTAGCTGACTGCACACGTCCGTCTTACCTCTCAAGGCAAAAAGCTACGGTTGCTAAATGTCTCCTTCCAACTTTTCTGCCTGGAAAACTCAGTTCTATTCAGCCCTTTAAATACTAGGCATGTATGACATCCTCTTGGAAACTCTCCCTAATCTAATTCATCCGAACAAAGTTAATGAGAGCACCCTCTGCTGAACCTTTTTCATCCTTTGAACATACTTGATTGTTGTCCTTATGTGAGTGAATACAAAGTTGTGAGTCTATCTCTCCAAATGACTTTGGGTTTCTAGGAATGCTGTTAGGTTTATTTATGTTTTGCCATTCCCTGGCACATAATAAGCACTCTCAAATGTTGATAAAACGCAAATAAACTCCTCTTATTTCTTATTTTTCTTAAGTCTGGAACTCAGATGAAGAATAAATCTGAGCCGTAATTTTAGTGGAAGAATAGAGTCCGGCAAAATCATTTACTATCAAATCACTTATTTTTCTAAACAATACTGCTTAAGGCTCAAAAAGCCACCTAATTCAGTTTGGAGAAAAGGGAGAGGGAGAGGGAGAGAGAGAGAGAGAGAGAGAGAGAAATAGTTAATGTGACTTGTTACCAAGAAGGTACAACATGTGCTAACTTATACTTTACTCAAGCTCAGGTTATTTTGTCTTCATGCAGACACAGGATATCAGGCACGTTACATATTTCACAGAAAAATGGCTGCTCTTTCTGTTCTGCAAGTCACAGGAAGAAATCTACAATATATTTTACATCATGCTGGAGAAATCTACTGTTCCTTCATAAATTCAGGATTTTTAAAAGCTACATCTTTAATCTTTGCCATATAAATCATGTGTGCAACGGAAAACATTTTTGCTGCAAATTGTTTATTAAGTTTGAAGGATAGATTTTGATGTGTAGCAATGATATTATCGGTCTTTCATAATCCATACCTCTTTTTCCAGGGCTAATGTTGCAAGGCACCATAGTGTTGGGGTAAAAATCAACTCTGGAAAAAGACCATCTGAATATGAATTCTGACTCTACCGGCTCTCTGGTGGGTCATTCAGGTAAGTTTCAAAACTTTTCTAAGCCTTTTTTTTTTCTCCTAGCTCAAGTGGGAACTATATTAGTATCTAATTCATAGGATTATCTTAATGATTACATTAGAAAGTCCATCTAGCAATTTTAGCATAGTATCTGACACATAGAACCTAAGAAATCATAGCTCACAATATTATATAAACTCCAGGCTTATAACCAATTTGCTATAAATAAATTTCTGCTCTGAAAGTGGAAAGACTATTAGACATAATTATATTGGAAGTTTTTTGATACATCACTATAGGAAGGTTTAGAACCTACACAAACCTACATAGTCCCTTCATGTGTGTAGTATTGCCGAACTTTGTAAAGTCTTTGCATCCATTATCAGCTCATCAATCAACAAAATTTATTGCTAAAGATTAAAGACTAAGAAGTTTAAAAAACTAAGAATAAAGATAGCATAGGGGCGTCAGTCAGTTAAGCATCCAACTTTGGCTCAGGTCATGATCTTGTGGTCTGTGAGTTCAAGCCCCACATGGGGCTCTGTGCTGACAGCTCAGGGTCTGGAGCCTGCTTCGGATTCTGTGTCTCCCTCTCTCTCTGCCCCTCCCCCACTCGCACCGTGTGTGTGTGTCTCTCTCTCTCTCAAAAATAAATAAACATTAAAAATGTTTAACCAAAAGAGTAAAGATAGCATCAAAATCCTGTTTCCCACCTAGTTAGGGAAAAACTTTAGGAAAAGCTAACCAGGAAGACCTTAAATATTTTTGCCAGTGAATCCATTGGTGAGTTTTGAAAATTATACTAGAAAAAGAATTAATCATATTTTTGCAAAAGCATTACTAAGATTGTTTACGAACTGCACTGTAGATGATAATTTACCACTTAGTGTAAATTAGCTACACAAAGTCTTTTTTTAAGTTTATTTATTCATTTATTTTGAGAGAAAGAACACAAGCAGGAGAGGGGCAGAAAGAGAGGGAGAGAGAGAATCCCAAACGTGTTCCATGCTGTCAGCACAGAGTCGACATGGGTCTCAATCTCACGAACCCAGAGATAATGACCGGAGCCGAAACCAAGAGTCGGACACTTAACTGACTGAACCACTCAGGCATCCATTTCAAAAAGTCTTTTAAACAAATAATGGGGGTTTGGGTTTGATGCAACATGGAGGAGAAGGAGGCAAATATGAAAATGTGAAAGCAAGGGGCCCAAGGAGGCCATGCTCTGAGAGGGAGCCAACCCCACACTCCAGCAAGAATACCATGTTAGTAAACATCAATAACACAAGCTAACAAATTGTGATATTCAGAACAGGCACCCCCGCCACCCCCACCTGCAAAACAAAACAAAACAAACAAACAAAAACTTCTTTATGGAAAAGGAAAAAATCACCCAAGAAGAAAATGATGTTAATTCTGTGCATTATAATTCTCTATTTGCATGACAAATATTTTTGTAGGTACTTTGCTGGTATTAAATCGTATCTTTACAATAACTCCAAAATGTACTTAGATCCATTCTGAAGAGGAGACAATTGAAGATGAGAGAAACTATGCCATTTTCTCAGTCAGAGCATTTAGCTGAGCCATCATTTGTACTTTAGTCTGCCTAATTCCAAAATCTTCTAGTTAAATAACTGATAGCTTTATTTCACTCTACCTTTTTTCTTTTACATCTAATAGACAATTGTAATCATAGGCACAACAGATAAAACCTACCCGAAGGCCATAACCAATGCAAAGCAATAACCTGCTTCATACCTCTCCGCACCACATACTCATGTACACAAAAACCGATGAGAGATGGTGCTATAATCCCATTCAGCCCTTTTGTAAAGATGATGAATGCATACAGAGTGCAGCCCCTAAGTCATCTGAGTATCCTTGCTTCGGGACCTTTGGCTGAATTTGAGATTCTTGAGGGATAATGTCCCAGATCAGTAATTAAAACTTAATTATGTGTTCTGAGGTATTCCTGGTTGATGCACTTGTTGGTTGCTCCTCCTCCCCTCCCTGCTCTGCAGATGAACCTGTATCAAGGTTAAAGTGACCCTTCCAAGTGATCAGGGTGTCCTCGTCCTTCAGTACTGCCTAATACCAGTCATCATAAATATGAGTGAGTGCATTCACTGCAAGAAGAGCAAAACGTAAAATCCAGGGTTAGGAGACCAAACACAGAGTCATTTCCTGGAACCTACTGGAATTTAGGGATGTTAATGATGCTAGTGTACTCTCAACTATCCACATAGCAAATGTGAACCCTACGTTCCCCTTTCCATGATCATAGCAAACTCTGGAACCATGTACTATTGCATAGTCATGAAATACAAACTGTTTATAGGGAAACAGTAGGGCCAGCGTGGGGACTTCCTACATGTGACCTCAAACACATCACTTCACTTTCATGAGCCTCAGCTTATGCGTCTTTAAAACGGACACAAAAAGTCTAGACCACTATATTGCTCCTTTGTTATGGAACCAAAGGGAAGAAGTGAAAAAAAAAAGAAAAAGGGAGGAAAATAGGGAAGGAAGAGAGAAAGGGAGGGAAGTAAAAAGTTAACATTAGTTAAGTCCTTCCAATGTACAAAGAGCCAGCTGAGTCAAATCATGCCTTCACATAATGATATCACTTAATCTGGTAATTCTCAAATCCTGAATGGCTGTTGTAGTTTCTTTGGCTTTATTTATCAATTTATTCATCAATGCCCAGACCTACCCTGAATCAATTAAATCATAATCCTTGCAGATAGGACTCTGATATAGGTACTTTTAAAAGCTCTCCAGGTGAGCCCTTAACACCTGATTTTCCAACATTTTTAGTGGGAAAAAAAGATACATTTGTGGATTTACACAAAACAGCCCAAAATATTGAACCTCTTAGGGAGTTTCATACTGTTGCTTCCACTTTTTTCCCTACTGTATTCCAACTTTTAAGAACTACTGTTGAAAACAATCTAAAAAGTACTGCATCCAAGACTTTTTGGAATGTCCAATTCTACCTTGAGAAAGCTGGAGACTCCCAGAGTAGATCCCTACCAGGTGTCAACCTCTCAGAGTGCATTGGCTTTGGAATTGCAATTGAAGCTGCTCAGTATACAAAGGAAAATCAATACATGGAACATATCTGTTATCGTATATTTGAGCCTCACAACTCTGAGAAACAGAGAGGACTCCACTAGACTGAAATCCAGAAGGAGCAATTACTTTCATAGGTTTGTGTAGTTTACAAGTGATACGAAAAGCGCTGAAGGTTTTCTCACATTAATATGTACATTGTCTGGGTCCATGGTCAGCACAAAGACCTATTATAAATTCCGGAGGTCTTTTTTCATATTTTTTTTACATTTATTTATTTTTGAGAAACAGAGTGAGACAAAGCGTGAACAGAGGAGGGCAGAGAGAGAAGGAGGCACAGAATCTGAAGCAGGCTCCAGGCTCTGAGCAAGAGGTCAGCACAGAGCCTGATGCGGGGCTCGAACCCACAAACTGTGAGATCATGACCTGAGCCGAAGTCGGATGCTCAACTGACCGAGCCACCCAGGCGCCACTAAATTCCGGAGGTTTTTTGAAGCAATATGGTATCCTATTGATGATAAGATGACATGATCTTATATAGAGAAAACCCAAAAGACTCCATCAGAAACATGTTAGAACTATTACAAAATTTTAATAAAGCATCAGGGTAAAAGAAATCAACATGCAAACATTAGTTGCATTTATATACCTTAACAAACTATCTGAAAGGAAAATTAAGACAAAAATCCCACTTATCCTAGCATCAAAACAAATAAAATATTTAAGAATAAATTTAACCAAGGAAGTAAAAGATCTGTACGCTAAAAACTAAAAGACATTGATGAAAGAAATTGAAAAAAACGTAAGTAAATGAAAAAGAAAGCCACTGTTTATGGGTCGGAAAGAAAAAGATTGTTAAAATTTCCATACTACTTTAAAATGTCCATACTGCCCCAAAACAATCTACAGATTCAATCTATCAAAACCTCTATGGCATTTTCCCCAGATTATATATATATAATAAATATATATATAAATTAATGCATATGGAACCACAAAAGGCCATGAACAGCCAAAACAGTCTTGAATAAGAACAAAGCTGGTGGCATCATATTCTCTGATTACAAATTCTGTAATTAAAGAGTATGGTGCTTGACTAAAAACAGACATGTACACCAATCGAATTGAATACAGAGCCCAGAAAAGGCTGATCATTGAAGGTCAACCTATCTTCAACAAAGGTGCAAAGGAACGCACAATGGGGAAAGATGGTCTCTTCAGTAAACATAGAGAAAACTGGATATACACATGCAAAAGAGTGTAACTGGACTCTTAATTACCCACTGTATACAAAACTCAATTCAAAATGGATTAAAAACTTACATGTAAGACTTAAAACTGTAAAGCTATGAGGAGAAAACATAGGGAAACAGGCTTCCAACATTCTCAGTGCAGATTTCCTTTTCTGCAATCAGTGCCCTGCAGTTCACATCTGTGATGGAGCACGAGAACTTTCACACTGTCCTTTCCAAGAGCTCCATCCATATACTCTCTCAGACCTCCTTGTCACTAACTTTCTAGTCTTATTCCCAGTCCCTGCTCAATTAGTCCATCCACTAGTCACTGTTAATAAAACAGTATAGAGATACATCTCAGACTGCCACTCTTTCTATACTCAGAGAAGACAATCCATTGTACCACTTGATATTTTGCATGACTTTCACACACTTAAGATCTAAATTTGTATCCTTACTACTACTGCCCACTTAAGGATCAGTAATTTTTAGAGGACAGTCTATGTTTTAGAGTGAGAAAATAAATAACTTGTGCCTGAAATACTCTGTTGTGTCTAGAAAACATAGATGCTTCTAAAACAATAAGGACAGGAACAAAAGGAACCGACTTAAAGGGTCCCATATGGTTGAAGTTGTGGCATTCTGAGTATCAAAGAAAAATCATGATAATAACCAGAATAGTATACTTTTTATTGCAATATATTGAACCAATGAAATCCAAGGAGTCCAGGATACTCATAAAAAGAGAAGTATATAGAGAGAGTGTAAGAATGTAGTGATATCGGGGCACCTGGGTGGCTCAGTTGGTTAAGTGTTCAACTTCAGCTCAGGTCATGATCTCATGGTTTGTGAGTTTGAGCCCCACGGTGGGTTCTGTGCTGACAGCTCAGAGCCTGGAGCTTGCTTCGAGTTCTGTGTCTCCCTCTCTCTGCCCCTCCCCGACTTTCTCTCTCTCTCCCTCTCTCTCTCTTTCTCAAAAATGAGTGAATGTTTAAAAAATTAAAAATAAAAAAGAAGGTAGCAATAAAACAAAAGAAATGGAAATATTCATTTTGATTGGATTTTAAAAAATAGCAATATGATTAAATATAGAGAGAGAAATACATAGAAATATATAGAAATTCAAATAAATATCAATATGTCCATGTTTTATTGGTATAAGCAGCAAATAATAACTATAAAGATCTATGTTTTCCAAATAGTGCCAGGAAAACTGGGAGTTGTACAAAGATCAGAAAGAAATAGTCAGCACTGAGGAACACTACTACTAATAATAATCAGTAGCAGCTATAACACCAGAGAACAACCAATTGAAAAAGGGTAGTTCTGATATTCTGAATTAGATAATAATTCTTAAATGAAAAGCTAACTATGCAGATTCAATCTTTGATTTAACAGATGAAGATTGAATACATTTACTAACTAGACTAAAATTATTACAAGATTAAATTTTTCTTGAATTATTCTCATGTATTAAATTAATACATAATAATAACATAAAACGGGTTATTTAATGTTGGCTGAGAATGGAAAAAATAATTTTAGAAGGAGTATAATTTTTCAAAAAAAAAGACAAAAAACACTTCTGTTTGAAAAGTCATAATGACATTAAAAGTTTAATAATAAAAGAGGAGAATTAATCATTTGACATGTTTCTCCTGTTTTATTTACTTTAGGAAAACTGTTCTATTTTCCAAATAAGAAATGACTGCCGGCCTGAGAAGATATTTTTATTCATTTTTGTTTTGTAAATTTACCTTGAGGAGATTTCCAAATAAGTTTATTACAACATGAAAAGATTACAATAAGCATATAAGTAATCTTAGGAAGTTAGCACACTAAATATAAACATTATGAAGAAATTAACTAAACCTATGGTATTGATGTTAACTACATATTTTGTCATCACTGCATTGGGAATGTCTTATCTTCAGTAAGTAATCAGTGGGAAAAAAAATCAATTCTATTGAGTATTTAATTATACCATAAATTGCTAGGGTTCTTGAGGAAACACAATGAATTCCTGAATCCTTCATGGGTCCACTTGTGATAAGTTTGCCTTGATTAATCCTTACGTTTCAGTCTCCTTGGTTTATCACTTTTAGAACCCAATCTCCTGCATGCTTCCTGAATTTGTGCCAATACGGATAGGGAGGATCTTATAAATTTCTTAGTGTAAATTTCCTCTAAGAGAAAGTCTTTGATTTCTTCATTTGGGCTAATGATATTTAATTTCATTGCAGAGTCAATGTGGTATGGTGAATTTGGGTGTTGACAATTACATAAGTCCATAAGGAAACTTTTAAAAAAATTTTTTTATTAATTAATTCATTCATTTATTTATTTTTGAGGGAAAACGAGAGTGAACATGCAAGTGGGGGATGGGCAGAGAGAGAGACAGAGAGAGAGAGAGGGAGAGACTCTGTAAGCACAGAGCCTGGCATGGGGCTCAAACCATGAGATCACGACTTCAACCAAAGTCCAATGCTTAACCGATTGAGCCGCTCAGCTGCCCTCATGAGGCAACTTCTTAAGCACAGTCATTGGAAAACGTGTTCAGAGAAAAGCGATTTCCCTCAAGTGGACAAAGTTAGGGACTGTCTCTTCAAGCAAGGATTTTTGTTTTTGGATCTGTCCTTGTCTACCCAATATCACTATCCCATTGCTTAATGGTCGCAATTCTTCCCTCCATCAATTATTTTAGCTTACCATAAAATCTCTGGCAGTGTTTAGTATTTAGAGTTGACCCTTGAACCACACAGGGGTTAGTGGCACTGACCCACACATATTCAAAAATCAGTATATAAATTCTGACTCCCCAAAAACTTACCTACTAATGGCCTACCATTGACCAGAAGCCTTAGTGATAACATAAACACATATTTTGTATGTTCTATGTATTTGATACTGTATTTTTACAATAAAGTTAGAGAAAAAAATGTTATGAGGAAAATCACAAGGAAGGGAAAATATATTCACAACACTGTCCTGTATTCATTGAAAAAAATCTGCATGTTAAGTGGATCCACACAGTTCAAACATGTGTTGTTCAAAGGTCAATGTCATTGGTATTGCTTCTCTGCAGTCCTCACAATCAGTCCCTGGCTTGGACCTCAACCATATCTTTCCTAAAGGACTAATGGAAATGGGAAACTCCCTCAAACCCACAGTGGAAGCTTTCCAAATGCACTTTCATGTTTACCATCAGGTAATCACAGTTTGGGGTTCAAAAGAATCAGGTAATCACAGTTTGGGGTTCAAAAGACTCTATGATTTTTCCAATCAATGTTATTGTGGTTGTGATCAATCCTAACACCAGTTGATTTTTCAGTGCTTTGCTCTTTTACTGCACTTCAAGCTGTGACATTGCTGGTAATGATTAACACAAGAAATGACAGGTGCTGGTGAGGATGTGGAGAAAGGGGAACACTCTTGCACTGTTGGTGGGAATGCAAACTGGCACAGCCACTCTGGATAATGATATGAAGGTTCTCAAAAAAACTAAAAATAGAACTAACTACCTTATAATTCAGCAATTGCACTACTAGGTATTTATCCAAAGGATACACAAATACTGATTCAAAGGGACGCATGCACCCTGATTGTGGGGAATAAGCTTAGGAATCCCTGGGCTTATACCAATGGGTTAACAAGGCATTAAGAAGTACAAAGTCATAGGATGCTCACACCCAAGTTTGGGTAAACTCAAACCCAGAGTTTGACCCCAGAATAGGGAGGTGCAGAGCCCCCAGAATAGAGAGGGAGGGGCAAAGACCCCAGAATAGAGAGGGGCACAAAGGCACCCAATACAAAGGTATATGAGGTAAGCAAGATTAGGCGTTCAGGGCAGAAGCGCCCCGCCCCACCACCCCAATTTAGCACCATAGCAGAAAGTTGCTTTCACAGGAGGGAAGGACCAAGTTAGGTAAACAGGTAAATTGAGTTATAGACCGCTGGTTTGAAGGTAAAGCAGCCCAGAGTGGAGATGGTTAACAACAGAAAAGGTGCCTTGTTAACCCTGAAGTTATTTCCCCTATCTGTCTTATCCCCTAGGGTAGCTAAGGTAACAGACATGGTGCCTCCTGTATGCCATTAAGAACCATCTGCCCATCTTCCCAGTGCCAGGATTTTGTTTTATATTGACCCAAACCCCAAACACCATATATATTCAAAACCCCAACTTAATGTTCCCAGCTTCTTTGTCTCTTTGTGCATGCCCATCATGTTTGTAAGCCTTCTGATCTTAATAAATATGGGGCAAGACCCTTATTCGGGGCTCTTATCTTTTCCGGGACATTAGCCATCTCTCACTTTTCATCCTGCATCCCGCTCTTTTGCTACACAAAAGAGAGCTTGAAACTTAGAGCCTACAACACCTGATGTTTATAGCGCATTATCAACAATAGCCAAACTATGGAGAGAGCCCAAATGTCCATCGACTGATGAATGGATAAACAAGATGTGGTGTCTGTATATATACATATATATACACACATATACAATGGAATATTACTCAGCTCTAAGAAAGAATGAAATAAACCAGTCAGAGAAAGACAAATAGCACATTATTTCACTCATTACGTGGAATTTAGGAAACAAAACAGATGAGCATATGGGACGAGGAAAGGTAAAGAGGGAAACAAACCACAAAAGACTCTTAATGATAGAGAACAAACTGAGGGTTGTTGGAGGGAGGTGGGTGGGAGATGGGCTAGACGGGTGATGGGTGCTAAAGAGGGTGCTTGTTGTGATGAGCACTGGGTGTTGAATGTAAGTGATGAACCACTGAGTTCTACTCCTGAAACCAACATTGTTTATGGTAAATAACTAAAATTTAAATTAAAAATAACGTAAAAAATTATCATGATGCCACTACATGCCATGGCTTACCAGTGTCTCATTTCCCTCTTAAATGATGTATCTGCACATTCTTTAAATATGTAATCAAACTAATCTCAGCGACCAGTTTAAGGGTATCATTTTAGGCTACTCCTCATATTAATTACCATATCAGTCAGAGTCGTATCAGGAATCAGATGGCCCAAATTGAAGAGGACTTAATAGAGGGACTATTTATAAAGATGTGAATGGAGTATGGAAAAGCCACAAACGACATACTAGTCCTTTGACACAGAATTTTACTATATGTGGGCCTGAAAGGAGAAGGGGAAAGAGCTGTTATCAGAACACAGAGAGAGAGGGAGAGAAAGATTTTTTCGTGAGGAAGATGGGATAAAACTGTGGCATTGATCTAGGGATTAATGTGGCCTCGATTGGCTGTGCAGGGACAGAGTCTGGGAATACACGTTCTAAACCATCTCTTTTCTCCTGTTAGCTCTTCCCCCAGTGGCCAAATTGACTGATACAGTTCATACAGGTTGGTCTCCTGGAGCAGAAGATAGAGTGGCAAAGGAAGGCAGTCCATGTAGAAGGGAAAATGGAAAATATACTTAGTATACTGCCTATGGAAATATTGTTACCCAAAACTGGTCAGCCTCTTGGTGGATGTGAAGCCAAAAAACACAGCAAAGCCAAAGAGCAGCAAAAGGAAGGGTTTTACTTGTAACAAGTAAAGGAGAACACCAGGTGTCTTTCCCAAAGCAGTGCCTCCTGAACTTATAAAAATGGAGACGTTCTAAGCTAAGGGTGCCTACACCTTCACCAAGGGGCTTATGCAATGGGGAATCCAACGTGGAATTGGGGCAGGTGGCAATCATAAGATTGCCAAAGTCACAAGAGCCGGCAAAGGCCTGCGTCATCGATATACTGGCTCCAGTTGCTTGGGTATCTGAGGTATCTGAGGGCTCACAGGGGTTCCAATCTGGAAAAGATAATTCAAGAGTCTATATCAGGGCAGTCTTCACTTTTGAATCAGCACTGGGAGTTTTACCACTGATTTGTTGTCTCTGGCATGATTAGATTATTTCCCGGCCTGATAATGACTGTTTAGCAGAACACAATGACTTATAGATTCTTCCACAAGATGGCCAGAGGCCTAAAATGACTTTTCTTATGTCCAGAAAGCTATGTGTCTTTCATCTTCTTGGGACCTAACTTCTGCTGCTTACAAAATCAGTACCTGTGTGTTTATCAGTAGTCGATCCATATATATATATATATATATATATATATATATATATTTATATATTTATATATTTATATATATTTACATATTTATATATATTTTATAAATATATAAATATTATATTTTATAATATAAAATTTATAAAAATATTTTATAAATATAATATAAAATATTTTATATTATATTTATATTATATATAATAATATATTAATATAATATAATGTTAATAATTAATACTAATTAATGATTGATTATTAATAATTAATGTTGATAATTAGGTAATAATTGATATTAATAATTAATATTAATAATATTAATACAATAATATAATATATTTATATTATATATTATAATATATAATATATTTATACTATATTATTTTATATAATATAAAATATTATATATATTTATAATATAAATATTACATTTATAAAAATATTTTATAAATAATAAATAAATAATAAATGATAATATAAAATATGAATATAATATAAATATAATATATAATATATAAATATAGAAAATATAAAATAAATAATAAATAAATAATATAAATATATATATATATTTATATATATGGATCATATCTGTTTTACATATATGGATGGATTCAGCAAAACTCAATATAGAATGTGAAGAAAAACTATGGTCAAATAAATCTATCACTGGGGAATTACAGTCTCTAAACAAAACGTTTTTGAGTCCTTATTAAATAAGGTTGACCTGACTTTGCCCATGCATAGTTTTAATTGCTTTGTTTGCCATTCCCCCAAGCTTCAAAACCATGAGAAATTCCATGGATATAAACCCCCTGAGATTGTGAAACAACAAAAATTCAGCTGAGTAATTTGAAAGACCAAAGATTAGCTTTTTTAAATGATTCATGAATTAGCATATCACTTTGCAAATAGAAAGGAGCTCTGTCAAGCTGTAGGAAAAGAAGTGTTTAAAAGTAGGAAGGAGGTAGAAAAGGGAAACTATTAGCAAAGAATATACTGTTTTAGGCAAGGTCACCTTCCTATGGGGAATGGAAAGAAGGAGTCTATCCGGAGGAGTATCTCACTAATGCTGACCAGGTAATTTCACGCTGACTAGTTGAAGGTTACCTTCTGATGCAGGGGGAGTAGAGTTGAAACTGTAGTTAGGTTAGGTATCGAATCTTGGTTGCTGACATGGGGCCTTAACGTAAGTGACTCCATTTGGGGCCTATGGTTTTCTTTTAACAGGATCTACCAACTATTGTAGAAAATTCGAGAACTAGCTGACTGACTTGAATATTAGAATGTTGGAATAGGGTCTTGCCATGCATTTTGATAAGTTGTGCGGTTCAGTGATTACTGCTGTCATAGAAATTTATTTTTTTCCCACAACAGTTCAATAGCTGTTTACATTCTGTTATATATGGTAGGAAGTCCAAAGCCTCATTTTCGTGCCCTATCTTCATTTTATAGCAATTTCTGAAACAGCTAGAGGAAAAAAATAAATAAATAAGACAGCTTTTTCTCTTATTTGTGGTGATAAAGGGAAATTTGCAATAAAGGAAGAAATGGAAAAATAAAACTATATAATTGACACAAAAGTGGAAAAAAAAAAATAACTTTGAGACTGTTTCCCAAAGAAGTAAGTTTTTGTGAGGCCCTCAAGAGCCCTAGAGGCAGAATAAGAGAATCCCCTAGACTCAGGTTCAAAGCAAATCATGAGAAGTGTAATTTCTTCTAAAACTTATGTTTTTCCCAAGGAATGGAAAGACAGAAGATCCATTTAAAAAGAATGTTAGATAACAGCTTATGCTTACTGGCAGCTTGCTGTAGCCTCTGCATAAGACTGGCCAGCAGAGAAGTCCTTTCTTAAAGTAAAACTTGAACCTGTGACCTACAGTCCATGTTTAATCTCCAGGGAAACACAATGGAAATATGTGCACTCTTTTGTTGTACATGTGTGTGTTGTAGGTTTGAGTACTTTCAAGACCCACAGAGTTCAGGTTCCCAAAGATACCAATGACCCAAAACATCCATAATTATTGTTAAAGCAATGGTGCGTAAGACAGAGAAATAAAGAAGTCAGCAGGACAGGGAGGACAGCCAGAGTCACCAAGAGAGGCTCGTGCCCGAGGAGAGTATGCTTGACTAGCAGGGGAAAACAGCAAAGGTAATGAGGGGCTATATTGCCACCAATTGTATTCTCTTTATTCTTTTGCATAATATTGACAATTCTGCTACTTCATAATCATATGACATCAATAACCAATGTAATATTTAATGCTCAACCCCTAATAGCCATTATCAGATGTCAAATACCTTCTAATTTCCTTAAAAATACATTGTGTTTCAGAAATATCTGCATAATCTTATGGAAATGCATTATTTCAGATAAAAAGTGTGTTACACGACACATGAGGAAATTGATTCTCAGAAGGATTAACTAAGGGTTCAAAGGTGACCAGGTTATAAAGGATTGGAATTAGAACTCAGCTCAAGTCTGTGTGGACCCCGTATTTCACACTCAAGAGCCCATATTGCTTCCCCAAATATGCTCTCCTGCAAAATGCCTCTGCACAAATATATATTAGTTCATTTCATCTTCACAGCTCTGTAAAGGAGGACTGCTGGCCTAATAGCAGTTCTAGTAAGTTCTAATAATGGCATTCTAATAAGAGCTGACTTACTAAAATTTGTCTAAGAGAAACTACAGCCGAGCTCTATAGCAGTTGATAGCTAAGTTCTCTGAATTGGAGGGCCACTGACATCATGAGCATCTTTCATGTGCCCGGCCTTCCAATACCAGCTTAAAAACATTATATTCTTCAGTCTTTACAACAGCCCTATCTAAAAGTCTTGTTTTACAAGGTTTGGCATAATCCAGTAACTTGTGTAAGGTCTTCCAACAACTGTAAGCAGTAAGATCAAACTTGAATCCCTGTCATCAGCCCAAAGGCCCAGTGCTGTCTCTGCTTGGCCTACCCTCCAAATCGTGGCCACCTTTCATTTCAAAGACATGCCTCCTTGTAGCTCTTCAACATGAAAGAATTTGCTGCTTAAATGGAAACAACCCTCCCTCTCACGAATACACTCTATTTTGAAGTGCCATTAATGTGTGTATTTCAGTGGTCAGACTGTGTATTCTTTGACTATTTGTCCTTGATTTTTCTTTGCATGCCTGTGACTAGCACAGAATGCTCAGAGATTTCTGTGATTACAGGTCATCTGGAATGACAAAGAAGTCCTCGAAGGTTTAAATGCCATCATTAAGGCAAACCAGAATGTGGATTTAATTGACATGCTTCTGAGAATTAGAGGAGTCTGTCTACTCATCTATTCAGCTAATATTATTCATGCCTTCTCTGTGGTAGATGTTGTTCACATCCTAGTGGAAAGAGACAGACAGGAAATAACATAGTCGGTTATATGGTAACCCAGATGGTAATTGCTCTGAAGAATAAAGCAGGGTAAGGGATAGAAAGTGCTGGGGTGGGGCGGGGGGAGGGGGGAGCGGTGTGCACAGGGCACAATTTTTGAGAAGGTGATCAAGAAAGACCTTTCTAAGAAGATGATATATTTTGCACACCTAAAGGAGGCAAAGAATGTTCTAAGCAGAATGAACAGCAAGTGTAAATATCTCACAATTGAACATCCTTTGAACTGCAAATGAAGCGTATGCATATATGTGAGTGTGCAGAGTTCGTGGGGAGAAACATAGACATCCCTAGCCAGAATGTGTCCCTTGGGGTACCGATGTCCCACTGCACTATGAAACTGTCTCCATTCCACCCATGCCCCATCTCACTAGGCTACCAATCATCTTTATCGGAGGACTGGGTGGGTTAGGGCATGAAGTTTGGGAAGTCAAGAGTTATTTGCCCCTTCTCTTCATGATATGACTAACAGAAAAAATGCCTAAAAGGAGGACAGATTTTGTCATGGTGGGGGAATGTTTAGCAGGAATTTACTGTAGTAGAAAGAACACAGAACATGGAGTCAGAAGCACTGACTGTTGACTCAGCCATGCCCACTGATTTGCTTTATAATCTCCAGTCATCACTTTCATTTTTTAAAATTTTTTAAATGTTTATTTATTTTTCAGAGAGAGTGTGTGTGTGCAAGTGAGTGGAAGAGGGGCAGAGAGAGAGGGAGAGAGAGACAGAATCTGAAGGAGGCTCCAGGTTCTGAGCTGTCAACACAGAGCCCGACGCAGGGCTTGAACTCACAAACCGGGAGATCATGACCTGAGCCAAAATCAGACACTTAACCGACTGAGCCACCCAGGTGCCCCTCATCACTTTCATTTTTAGGAGGGCCACCCTCTCTTCATTTTTCTGATCTTGAATTTTGGGTGGAGTGGAGTATCTATGCATTCATTATTTGTACTTGCTGGGCACATTTTGATTCAGGCAGTGCTAGTTGCCTCCGGAACACCACCAAGTTTTTGCCATAGCCTCTAACATTTTAAGCATTTTAACATCGGTCCAGGTTAAGCCATTGTCTTCAAGAATGTTCTGAGTGTGGCATTAGCCTTGTGCAATCTCATCTAACATCATTCCAACAAAAAGACACTCTATGCTCTGGACAGATTTGACAAACTTTGGACAACTTGCCACTCTCCATTCCACGTCCTGCCTCTATACCTTGATGATTGTAGTTTCTTTTTCTTTACCAGAAATCCCTTCCTCACACATGGTAAGTCTCCATGCATCTTCAGCCAAGAAATACGTTCCTCCCTCATGTGTAAAACCTACCACAGCACATACACATAACACTTCCCTCATTGCCCCTCCCCAGCTCTCCAGTCTGGCCTGCCTCCCACTATCAGTGATGATAGATAATCCAATTAGAACCTATGGCGATTCTTTGTTTTCAAAGACTGGGTTTCTCCCAATAAACTACACCTTTCTTGAAATCAGGTCCATCCCTTAGTTCTCTCTTTTGTCCATAGTGCCTGACAGAGCATCTAAAACATAGTAAATGCTGTATAGCTATGTAGATTTGGGGACAGATGATATGCAGTGAGAGAACTTGAATCTTGCCTCTCTAAGCCTCAAATTTTGTAACCTTGAACAAAGTATGTACACTCATTCCTCTATCTCAAATAGCTCATCTGTAAAATGGGAATAGTAATCACTCCTACTTCACAAGATCATCATGAAGGTTAAACTGACATGACTTTTAAAACACTCAGTGGAGAGGCACCTGGGAAGCTCGGTTGGTAAAGCATCAGACTCTTGGTTTTAGCTCAGGTCATGATCTCATCCTTCATGGGTGTGAGCTGCCCATAGGGCTCTGCACTGACAGTGCAATGCCTGCTTAGAATTCTCTCTCTCCCTCTCTCTCTTCCCCTCCCTGACTTTCTCTCTCTCTCTCTCTCTCTTCCTCTCTCTCTCTCTCTCTCTCAAAATAAATAGATAAGCTAAAACAAATTTAAAAAATAAAATAAAACACTCAGTGGAGTGCCTGGGCCATCCTAAATATTCAGCAAATATTGTTAGGATGATAATGGAAAAACTTGACATGTTGCTTTTAGGGACAATACAAGATGACACCTTTCTTGTCATTTAAAAATTGAGTAACAAGTTGATGAAAAATGAGATTGGAGATATTTGTTGCAAAATCCATCTGTATAAACACTCAGGGTAATAAAGTCCTCTTCTAAAGCTTTATGGTCATAGCTGAATAGATACTCAAAGATTATGTTTCTCCAAAGTACGCATTGGTATAGGGGAAAGCCTATGAATTTTATAATCATGCTGCCTTGAGTTAAATCCTGACTTATCTGACTTCCAAGTTTGCCTTGGGGAATCTGGTTAAGTATTCTGGATCTATTTTCTTGTCTGTAATAGGAACTGTAATACCTACCTCATAAAGTTGTTTGGCAATCAAATAAAGTTCCCGTGAAGGTGTTTTACAAAGAGTAGTTTCTCAAAATATCACAATAATTATGATTACTTTTAAAACCATACCCTTTTTTTTTTGCACTAAATAAAAATTTACTACATGAAGGGGCGCCTGGGTGGCTCAGTTAAGCGTCCAACTTCAGCCCAGGTCACGAACTCACAGTTCCCGAGTTCGAGCTCCACAACAGGCTCTGTGCTCACAGCTCAAAGGCTGAAGCATGCTTCAGATTCTGTGTCTCCCAGTCTCTCTGCCCCTCCCCTTCTTGTGCTCTTGTAATGCCCGAAGTTCCGAAAGCTCCCACAAAAGTCCACCAGAGTCGTGAGTCAAAGCCAAGCGGCAAAGGTCGTTTATTGCAGGTTCGAACCTGGTCCTCTGCGCACTCGTCGCCGGTGACGCAAGAGGCCTCGATCAGGGTTGGTACAGCGTTTTTATAGACAGAGACAAATAGCACAGGGGAGGTTTCAAATTATGAGGGGCCTGATTGGTTGATTTTAAAGTAAGGACATTTGTTGTTCTCTGATTGGGCGTCCTTTGTCTGTCCTTTGGCGGGAAGGCTTTGTCCGTTACTTGTGGCGGGAGGAAAAAGGGGGAAGGGGGAAGAGGGTAGGGTAGGTGGGGAATGTGCTTAAGCAAGCAGGTTTACAGAAGCGAGAAATGCCGGTTAGTTTATGTACAGTTACTCATTCCATTACTTATCAGACTACATTCCATTACTTATCAGACTACATTTAGGAAGGTTTATAACCCATTCTACTACACAGCGGGTTACATTCAGGAAAGGCCTCACAATGCTCGTAGCAAACAGCAAGCAAAACAGACTTCTCAGCAATTGTATTTCTTATCAAAGATCCATAATAAGCAGAAAAGAGAACCTAGCTTTAAACTAAGGCAGGGCTGTCATTTGGATTGTTCCTTTCACTCTGTCTCTCTCTCTCTCAAAAATAAATGAACATTAAAAAATTAAAAAAAAAAGAATCTACTACAAAAGTTAATACACTTTTTGGTTAATTGCCTTTTAGTCACTTTCAAAGCCTAAACCCCTGAGGTGTTTGAGGAATCAAATACACTGGGGATCCTGAGCAAATATAAGATACTTGGATCCACAACATGGTCCTTTGTTGGCTGTGACTGAGTTTCAGGTCTGTGAGTTTAAGTGCCTTGGTTCTGGGCAAGGTAAGTAGATCGTTTCTATGCTCATAATCAGGATTGCCTGTAAATATGAGATAAAGGACTCTGCCAGGTGATTTGGTATTGCTTAGAAGCATTTACCTGACCCGACGTGTGACAGCATCTGAATCTGTCAGCATTATCCTGTTGGTTTGGAGTTAAGGTGTTATAACCAAAAAAAAGAGAGACCCATGGATCCCACAAGCAACTGTTAACTAATATCAAATATGAAAGGAGATGGCTTAGCAGTCTCTGGAGTAAGACAACACCACTTACTAATTGTATACTTACTAGCTATTTACTTACACCGAACTTGGTCGTCTGTAAATTACTGCTATTAATCTCTCAATATACCTCTGATGGATGTTATGAGAATGTGTAAAGTAATGTACATGCAACACTAACAACAGTGCTTGACTCCAAATAAAATATTGAATATTGTTCACCATTAGGTTTAGAAACAATCAGATTTTGAAATAATGATGACAACCAGAGAACGATCAAACTAGAAGATACTAAGCTGAGGGGCAACGGGTGGCTCAGTCACTTAGGCATCTGACCCCAGCCTAGGTCGTGATCTCACAGTTCTTGAGTTTCATCCCCGCATCAGTCTCTGTGCTAACAGTCCTGAGCCTGCATGGGATTTTTCTCTCTCCCTCTCTCTCTCTCTGTTTCTCAAAATAAATAAATAAACTTGAAAGAAAGAAAGAAAGAAAGAAAGAAAGAAAGAAAGAAAGAAAGAAAGAAAGAAAGAAAGAAAATAAGTTGAAAGTTGAAGATTGAGTCCAGGAGTTTTCAAGCATTTCCCACATGAAACTCTCTTCTAGGTGTCATGGATCTGTGTTTTCAAAGATTTTGCCCAGCTGTACAACTGTTCTCCATTTGCATTAAGTGTCACGTTTAAAACAGCCCATAAAATTTCAGAATAACCTACACGTGAATATGAGATAAACATTGAATCGGTATTTTTTTTTCCATCAAAAACAGGCAGGAAAGGGTATATTGTTGAGAAACAAAATTCAGTTGAGTACAGTTGAAGGTCTAATTGGCTTTATCAAAAGATTCACGAGTCAAGTAGCAGCCCAGCCAGCATGTACCAGGAGGCTCCCAGGAGCTGCCCAGAAAGGAACATTTTTGTAGGAAGGAGGGTGGGGCAAGGAAGTTATTAGCAAAAGAAAGGATTGTGTTAGGCAAGAACACCTTTTTTGGGGAAAAGGGAAAAACAGGGCTTTTATCATGCAGATGACTTCACTAGTGCTGATCTGGGGAATTTCAGAATGACTATTAAAAGAAAAGATCACATTCCCGGGCACTTGAATGGCTCAGTTGGGTAAGCCTCTGATTTCTGTTCAGGTCATGATCTCATGGTTCATGAGTTTGAGCCCTATGTCAGGCTCTGTGAGGACAGTTTGGAGCCTGCTTCAGATTCTAAGTATCCCTCTCTCTCTCTCTGCCCTGCCCCCCTCTCATGCTCTGTCTCTCTCTCTGCCTCTCTCTCTCTGTCAAGAATGTATGTATTTTTTAAATTTAAAGGTCACATCCCTAGGGTATGTTGAAAGGGTAATTAAATCTTGATTTGCTTCCCAGGGGGCAAACGACCCTTTCTTTGGCTTGTTGTTTCTTTTTTAAAAACATTATAGAGAAGAGAAAAGACTACATAACATTAGATAATGAGCAGTGCTAGGGAGAATAATAAAGCACAAAAGGGATACAGGAAATGCCGGGGGAGTAGCTTGCAATATGGTGATCAGGAACATCTGAACGGTGGTAATTTCAGTGGTGATTAACACTTGAAAAATGTTTGCTATAAAGACAGACTGAGGAAGAGCATCCTAGCCATGCAGAGAAGCAGTTCCAAAGCCTCAGAGTATCCCTGTTTATTCTAAGAATTAAAAGGAGGTGGCCTGGTTGGAGCGGACAGTAGGAGTCAGAAGCAGAGAGGCAATAAGCCAGCCCACCTTTGTAAGGATTTTGGCTTTACCCTGAATAAGCTGAGAAATCACCAGAGTGTTTGAAGCAGATGAGTAACATGGTCTAACCGGTCTTTTAGCAGGATCACTCTGCCTGCCTCTTTCAGAGAGCCAAGTGGGGTAAGGATGGAAGGAGGGAGGAAGCAGGGCAACCATTAGAAGCTCTGTGGTAACACCCATGAGAGGTCAGAGTGGTTTTAGCCTAGCAACCACTGGAGCTTGGAAACACTCTTCAGGTTCTAGATACATTGTGAAGGTAGAATCAAGATGTTGCTGATTAGTTGGTTACAGTGTAAAAGGAAGAGAAGAGTCGAGAGTAGTAATTGATTTTCCCTAAAAAGGGATAACGCCATTTACATTACTTCTCCACAGCAGTGGAGAAGTCTGAGAGCAAAACAGGCTGAGGAAGGACTGTTGGAATTCAGTAGTTTTTGAAATTTCCAGTATAACTCCTGTAAAAGATGCTAAGTAGGTATTTGGATCTGTGAGTCTGGAGTCCAGGGAAGAGAAATGGTCAGGAGATTAAAAAAATTGAAAATTAAAAATTAAACTCTAGTATATATAATTTATTTATTCGGTATATTTTCCATTTATTCAGCACAATAATGCAAGCTGAAATCTATTTTTCTCTCCTCTTAGGTGAGCCATGGAGAGAAGCAATCACACAGCGACGGAGTTCATCCTGGTGGGTTTCACCACAGACCCAACTATGCAGCTGGTCCTGTTTGCGGTATTCCTTGGTGTGTACTCTCTGACTGTGGTAGGAAATACCTCCCTCGTGGTGTTGATCTGTAAAGACTCCCGGCTGCACACACCTATGTATTTTTTCATTGGGAATCTATCTTTTCTGGATCTCTGGTATTCCACTGTCTACACCCCAAAGATCCTCATGACCTGCATCTCTGAAGACAAAAGCATCTCCTTTGCTGGCTGTGTATGTCAGTTCTTCTTCTCTGCTGGGCTGGCATACAGTGAGTGTTACCTGTTGGCTGCCATGGCTTATGACCGCTACATGGCCATCTCAAAGCCATTGCTTTATTCTCAGGCTATGTCCGTAAAGCTATGTGCATCTTTGGTAGCATCTTCATACCTTGGTGGCTTTATTAACTCTTCTATTATCACCAAAAGAACTTTTGCCTTGAACTTCTGCAGTGGCAATGTCATTGATGACTTTTTTTGTGATTTGCTTCCCTTGGTGAAGTTGGCTTGTGGCAAAAAAGATGGCTACCAGACTGTGCTCTACTTCCTCCTGGCCTCCAATGTCATCACCCCCACAATGCTCATCCTCGCTTCCTACCTGTTCATCATTGCCACCATCTTGAGGATCCATTCCACCCAAGGCCGCCTCAAAGCTTTCTCCACCTGTTCCTCCCACCTGATCTCTGTCACCTTGTACTATGGCTCCATTCTCTACATCTATTCTCGTCCCCAGTCTAGCTATTCTTTGGACAGGGACAAAATAGTTTCTACATTTTACACTGTGGTATTCCCCGTGTTGAACCCCATGATCTATAGCCTGAGAAATAAGGATGTGAAAGAGGCTCTGGATAAACTCATTAAATAAATCAAGACTCTCTCTTTCAGAGGAGATGCAAAGACAATTGTTGATCAGGTATTATATTTCAAGAAGAGCTGCCATTGTGTTCCATCATGATGAAGAATTCTCACAATGCAAGTTAAAGAATTTGCACCCTGATACATGACAATTCAAGAGAACTAAGAGAAAATTAGGGGAATTTAGGAGACAGAATTTAAACATAAAATATAAGAACTTGTATTGAATTTCATGTTACTCTAGATTAAAAACAAATAAAAATCTTAAAAACAAAAACTCTCCTCTACTTTCATAATGTGAGAAAACAGCTCGTTCCGTTAGCATGAGAATATTTATGGCTGATTGATATATATAGAATAGTATCTAAATATTTATTTTCTAAAAACAGGAACAAATGTGCTAAGTTAATTTTTAGTATCTTTTATGGGGCGCCTGGGTGGCGCAGTCGGTTAAGCGTCCGACTTCAACCAGGTCACGATCTCGCGGTCCGGGAGTTCGAGCCCCGCGTCAGGCTCTGGGCTGATGGCTGATGGCTCAGAGCTTGGAGCCTGTTTCTGATTCTGTGTCTCCCTCTCTCTCTCTGCCCCTCCCCCGTTCATGCTCTGTCTCTGTCCCAAAAATAAATAAACGTTGAAAAAAAAAATTTAATTTTTAGTATCTTTTTATGACAATGAATTAGTTAAAATTATCACTTTCTATTCCCTTAACAGAATTTCTTAAGCATTTATATACGTACTTTTTGCCCCCAAGCATTAGTGCAACGATCTAGAGTCACCCATGAAATAACTTGGCACAATAAAATTCAGCAAGCAAGACCTCTCCAATCTATGTTTCTTACATGTGTCCCTCAATTAAGGAAAAACCAGTCAAGTTTCCACAGATACGATTTTTGTAAATTTCTGTATACCTACCAGAGTTCCTCTTTTATTTTACAAGGGTGAAGTTGCAAGGACTTCTACATCCAAATTGTGACATCCTGAGCATCAAAACACATGCTTATGAAAAAGAATAATAACTACAGTAAGATGAACCGATTTGAGAAATAAAAGTCTATGACTACCCACTACTTAAAGACTTGTACGGGTGATACACACAGGTAGTGATAAAGCAAAAGGGTAAATATGATGAGTTGCATCTAATTTTGATTTTTTAAAAGTGAGGTGGTGTAAATATAACTCATGTCACTGAAACACGAATATATTCTTGTTTCTACTGGGATAAGCAGTGGTAAAGATAAAAATGCAAGAAAGTGAAATTCTGGCAAGTAGTCCCCCAAAATGTAAGAGCTCCATGCAGAGTAGAAAAGACTGATCCAACATATTTGACTTTGACAGTGTTCTAAAATGGAAAGCTATGTATGCCAACTCAGACTCTCATTGTCTAAAAGATCTCTATTTCTCACGAAAAATAGTAAAATTCCTATAAACCATATTATTTTGGAGTAATCTTAACAGATCTGATCGGTGTATTACAGTGACAGAAAGTCAGTTGTTGCATGTTGATCAAGGGAAGCTAGAAAATACATCATTCCAGAGAACATTAGTTAAAAAAAAGTAAAACTGAAGTAATAAGCCTTCTTAAAACATCCTAATGTTGGGGCACCTGGGTGGCTCAGTCAGTTCAAATTCTGACTCGTGATTTTGGCTCAGGTCATGATCTTAGGATCATGATTTCAGGAATTGGGCCCGGTGTCGGGCTCCGTGCTGAGCATGGAGTCTGCTTAAGGTTGCTTCTCTCCTTCTTTCTCTGTCCCTGCCCCACTTACGTTCACATGCATGTGTGTGTTCTCTCTCTCTCTCTCAAAACAAAACAAAACAAAGACATCCTAATGTCACAAATCCCGATTTTTAACTGTGATAAAAATGCTCAAACTCCTTATCAAGAACTTCTATTTTAATCCTTTTAGGAGAAGCAACCAAGTCCTCTTCTCCAAATAATTACCAATGTAATTGGTATACCCAGGTACCGTTAATTTTCATTGGCCTAATTGTAGAGTCATAATGTGTACGGAAAAGTATCTCGACTCCAGAATCAAGCCTAAATGACACCAGTAAGGCCCTAGTAAGAAGGTAAAGCATAGCTAGGAATAATCTTAGAGAGACATACAAATACACAGGTAATTATACACATAATACACATGTAATTAAATATGAGGCATCGGTGTTTCAGGAAACGTTTTCAAATATTTTTAAGTTTGGCAGGAAGGTTTTTTAATCACAGAGGGAATGATTCATCTGCAGTTCATGACTGTGAAACATTCAAAATCTCCCATAGTAACTTATAATTACACTATGTATTCCTAAGGGAGTCTCATTACTCAAATCACAAGTGAAGTTTGAAGTTTAAAAGAAAGTGCTTTCTAAGATGTATTATTTAGATAAACACATTTTAATAAATCCAATATTTTGTAAGAGTCAACTTTCTACCTCACTTCTTGCATTACTCTGGTTCATTCACTCTTTCTTAACACTTCAGCTGGATGAGAGTTAGCAGGTAAGCTGTCTATATTTTCTTCCTATTAGGTCTGAGCCTTTGGTCATCTTCTTTTTATTTGGTTGCAGTACTTTTGCTTTGAAAGATAAGGCCCAGGGGATACTATGAAATATAACGCTAAATCCTCTGGGGCATTTGGGTGTTCCTTTGGGGTATTCCACCCTTGTGGACGCTGATTCCAAATATACTGCCTATAAAGTTATGAGTAGGGAAATTAAATTCTTGTGTGCTATTTTATGCCACAGTAAAAGAAGTTGTGGTAGTCAGGGCCCTCCAAGAAGCAAATACTGAGATAGAATTAAGAGTCCCAGGATTTTATTAGGGGAAATAGGTGTGCTTGTGTAAGGGAAAATGCCAAGGAGCCAGAAGCGAGAAGTACCACTAAATAACAAGGCAAATCTGAACGCAAGTGAAGAAGAGAGGCAAGGAAAGAGAGGAAAAGGCGTCCTAGACCTAGATCCGTCTGTGATAAGCTCATTAAGGTTACTAGGAGGTACTTGAGCCAAAATTAGCCATCAAAGGCATCCAGTGCCTAAGAGAGACAGTCTTACCTTGGTATCCCTGCTGTGTTCGGTCATCAGCTGGGAGCAGTCTGTGGGGAGCATGACCTTGATACAAATGAGGGAATGTATTTCAGCCAGGACCTTCCACTTGCTATACTTGGAGTTTGAAAGGCTCATTTTCCCGGCCACCACAGGCACCGTGCCAACCTCATCCCCTTGGTTCGTAGAGATGTACATTCTTGATAAGGGAAAAATGAAGCCATCTACTGGCTGCTGTTTTAAAACAGGCGAGGACACCTTACCAACCACGACTGAGCTTTCATCTAGCCTTTTAAAGATTTGATCAGGACAATTGCTTCCGAATGTTGGGGCAGAAAGTAAAGCCAATTATTTCTGTGGATTGGAGGAAATTGTTACTATTCCTTTGCCATTTAATGGTTTTTTTCTTGGTAGAGGCAATGTTTGGTGACATATCATGTTCATGAAAAAGGCTACATCTACAGGTGCTGGCAAGAAAAAAAAACTGGCAGGAAATGGGTGGATAAAGCCAATAAATCTCCCAAAATGTGATTATTCCTGGAAAGAAAGCCATTAACTTTATACTTTTGGATTAGGAAGACGCAGTCTAACCGAATCACCCTGCTACCCAAGTGATTCACAATCTTCCCAGAAAATGACGGCATATCAGAGGCACAGTTGTGATCTCTGCTCTTGGCATTTGGGATACCTAACAGCAGAAGTAGCCAAATCAGTCTTGGTGAAGAAGCCATCTTGTTAAGCCATTCCAGCTGCTCTCGCCATTTGTGCAAGGGCCTGTGAAGCAGAAACTGGAGTGTGTGGAGAAAGAAGTGGACTAATGTTCACAGAGCATGTCACGTCAGCCACCTGCTTCGTGGCAGCCTCCCAATCAATACATGCACGTGTGGGTAGAATCATGTACATATGTGTGAACGCAAGGGGTTTACGACGTCTTCCAACAAAATCTATCACCTGCAGGTACAATGAAACCAACCAGTCTCTCAGGCTCTCCCCCAAACTCAGTGATGTCGAAACACAGTGTTTATCCCTCAAAGGTGACATCTGCTTCGTGCCAGGGTGAGCCTGTTCAGTAGTACAGATTTGTGAGGATACAATTTTTTTCCTTAATGTTTATTTAGTTTTGAGAGACAGAGCATGAGTGCAGGACGGGCAGAGAGAGAAGGAGACACGGCATCTGAAGTAGGCTCCAGGCTCTGAGATGTCAGCACAGAGCTTGAGGCAGGGCTCAAACCCACAAATCTTGAGACCTGAGCTGCAGTCAGTCGGACGCTTAACCGATTGGGCCACCGAGGAGGCCAAGGATTCCAAATTGTTTTTAATGCAAACTGACTCCCTCCATTTTATTTTGCAAGGGGAATATTACTGTTTTCTGCATCTTATCTCCAAATGTCTATGCGTAATGTGCTCATTCATGATCTCCACCTTGCAGATTCTCAATCCCTTTCCCCCCAGACCAAAAAAAAAAAAAAAAAGATTTAAGAGTAACGAATTGGGATCCCCACCCCCATGTATCTTCCAAGTCTTTGATGGAAACACTAATCTCTGTACTTCCCCTCAGGTTGCAATTTTGTTTACGGATTTAGCAGAGCAATTTCAGCTTCTACTTGACCCTTGAAGCTTGAATTTAATAACCTTCATTCCAAGAGCCAGCGAATGTAACTAAAATGAGGATTCTGTTTCACTTTGTATATCTATAATAGTATTATTTCTGGGTCTGGGTAAATAACGATCAGCTGTATACCAAGTTCCCCCGGACCTACTGAAAGATGCATTCAGGCCAAAGTTATCTTTGACGTCGTCTGAATTACTGTCCCTGACAAGTATGTACCTCAGGTGTTTTCCATCTCTGCAGATTAGTGTCAGTTCAGAACCATATCTAACATCCCACACAAGATCTGGGTACTTCTGTTTTCCTAATGTGGGATTACCATCGTAAATGGCTGCAAGCCATTCACAAGAAGCCTTGGAGGAAGATGTATGGTGTAAACCTTGGCTCAGTTTCAGGGGCTTTCCTCAGAGTGACCGTGCCTCACCATTAGTCAATGTTTTCAGTGGCTGTAAACCAGCTTAGGTCAGAGAATTATGTAAGTTGTATTTCCATATTAGAACATCCCGAAATAGTTTTTATCCGAGTAAAAACAAAATACTTTTATTGGCAAGACAAATTTCACCTTGGTTGGTTTCCCATATGCTTCACATCTGAAGCACCACCTAATCCATGAGACATTGCCACAAATGTCTGAGCAAAATACTTGGTTACCGCCTAGAGTTTGTGGTATATTTGGAAATCCCTGCCATCTTGTCTCTGAGAGTTATTCACTGCAATATGGCTTTCCGGCTACCTGTTTGTGTTTTAGTTAGATAGTCTAGGTTTAAATTGCAGCAGAAGCCAAATCACCACATGATATTTATAATGTCTATTTGCATGCCTCTGTGCCACAGAAAAAATGCCTTGCCCTCTGCCTGTCCTTTTTTCCATGATGCCACTGGTGATCATTTAAGTAAGTTTGATGCTACTAAATGCAATAGATCACCACTGTCCCGTTTCCCACCACGATGGGTTTATCTGTCCAACCTTCAAATACATGAACAACCTGATCCCAATTGTATCATCTCCTGGTACTACTTTTAGGACCAGTATCTGGCAAGTAACAGATGGACACATAAACTGATTAATTTGGGGAGGGTTTAAAAAGGGATTATTACAAAGAAATGCACATGGTATAAGGAACTCCCAAAGAATAGTGTACTAACTCTAAAACCAGTAACTTCTGAGAGTTATCTATCACCTTTTTTATTTTTGCATGAAGTCAGAAAAGTCTTGAGTAATGGAGGGAGGGCTTTGAAACGGGTCACCTGGCAGGAGTTATGATCCAGGTCTAGGGATGCAGCCTGCTGTGGCATCTTTGCAAGAACGAAGACTGGAGAAAACCACTCGGACCTCACTCTGTTCCCCACCAATGATAACCACTGGCTAAATCCATGAAGTAGACAGACAACAAAGAAGCCCACCGATACAGTTAATATGACTGAGTATCCTAGAGCAAAAGAGGAGTTTAAAAATATGGAGAATGGATTTGGAAGGACAAAAGAAAGGTATTCAACACTTAACAAATTATCAGTATTGTTGAGCATAGGTGCTTTAATATGCAGATGTATGTATATTAGTATATATTTTATATGTAATATATGTGCACATATAGGCTTAGTTTATCTTCTACTCAAATCAAGAGAAAATGAGAATGCAAGTTATGACTGATTACATTTTCACCAGGGAATCCCAGTCTCAAAAAATGAATTCTCCAATATTAAATAATACCCAATTTGTCAACACACAATTTTGTTTAATTGTCTTGTTTGTTATTTCTCAAGCTTATGAAATCCTGAGAGGTTACAGGAGTCTACAACTCTGGGGATTCGGAAAGCGAAATAAAAGTGCCTGAGGCCAGCCAATTTGAATCCCGTGGAAATGACGGTGTCGCTGATAATTTTAGGTAAGTTTTCTGATCCAGATGTTAGAGGTAGATGGAAATTTTCTCTTGTTCCTCACAACCAGGGCAATGGTCATGTGCATACTAAGATATCATAGATGCTAAAGAAAAAGCCTCTTTTGAAGTATCTTCACCACCTTCCTATCGTAGCTTCTGAAACTGCTGACTTCACAGGAATAAAAAGCATATCTTAGTATGAAACCAAAAAAAAAAAAAAAAAAAAAAAAAGGTGATCAGCATGTATGGAAAGGACAAGGGAAAGAAAAACATTCTTAGTATCTATAGAGCTACTGGGGTAACAGAATGAAGTAGCACAGATTATTAGAGATTCTTGAAGGCCAAGGGCATCCAAAAAAGGTCAAATTTCTTCCCGCTTGAAATGCTTTAACAAAGCATAGCATCAGATGGCATGTTTGAGAAGAATTCAAGGAGATCTCTCTAAACACACACTTTATATTCGAGTAATTACGGGTGGAAATATGTGATTTACGGTATAATAGGAAAGCATAACTTTAGTTAGGAAGAATAACATGTTAGCTGGTTAGCAATTAATTAGCCAGATGACTGTGATCTGATCGGCAAAATAGAACTCAACTCTTCAGGCCGGTCTCTCTACCCAAGGAAACGTGTGCCCTACTTGTTTTTGCACTGGCATCAGCATGCAGAGTAGATCTGTTTACAGCTCCTCTCCTTAAATGTGTAACATTAGGCAACACATTGCAACTCCCAGAGGATTCACAACATTGCAACGGCAGGCAGACTCCAGCGATAAAGAGTGAGAATAACATCATCGATATTTCTTAGAAGCCACCCAGAAAAGCAATTCTTTTGGTTTGTTTCTTTTTCCAACTCAGGGCTGCTCATTCATTCATTCATTCCTTCAATATTTATTGCGTGTCTATTATATATCAGATGTTATTCTAGTTATAAACATATAATAATGAATGAAACAGACAATAATCCCTGCTCTCATGAAATTTATATCTTAATGGGCTCTTATCTCTGTGTGGCCTCAGTAACCCTGTAGGCCCATGAAAAGTGGAAATTTACCACACTCAGATATTCTCCAGTTATTTTCCATTTCTTCACATTTTCCCAGAGGAATCCTACAAAAGTCACAAAGTGGGGCACCTGGGTAGCTCAGTCGGTTGAGCCTCCGACTTCGGCTCAGGTCATGATCTCACGGTTTGTGAGTTCAAGCCCCACATCAGGCTCTGTGCTGACAACTCTGAGCCCGGAGCCTGCTTCAGATTCTGTGTCTCTCTCTCTCTCTGTCCTTCCCCTGGTTGCATTCTCTGTCTCTCAAAAATAAATAAATAAGCATTAAAAAAAAAAAAAAAAGGTACAAAAGTCTACAAAGTAAAATACAAAGCTGTGGAGTGAGTGGAGTTTCTTCCCAGAGTGATAACATCCTTTAAGGCACATTTTCGAAATGTGTGGTTGGATTCTTGACTGTCACAAAGATCACAGGCCCTATATAATAAGCGGCAGACAAGGATGAAAATATTTTGCATGTATGGGGAACTTCCAACCAAAACAACTGTCCCACTCTTTACATCTGGTGTCTTGATGGACATTTGTGCTTTGAAAAAAGATCTTCATAATTACGTCAGTCTGACATCTACCCCACTTTACAAGTATACACTATATTTTGCAAGGTTTTACTATAAGTCAACCCGCCTAAGAATGCAAAATTGAGGGAAGATTGCCATTAATTTTGTTTGGAACTTTATCAAGAATTATTCACCTTGTCAGAAAAATCTTACCACTAATGGAAATGTCACTCTTGATATCTGAATCACTAATACATATGTGATGATTCTATTTCACCAAGTGTTCCAGAATTTACATATTGAAATTCACATTATTTTGGAATAAATCCTATAATTATTATCAGAGTTACATTATGAGCTACTTTTCTTTTTTTATCGCTTTACCTTCGAATTGGCATATTTTATATACATGCATACACATATGTTGTACATAGGTTATATTAATTACAAATTTCATTTTAAGACCGTAAAAAGAAAGTATTTTAAATGTTTGTTTTAAAGTGGAAGTTTCTGAATGTGATAAAATTGAGAATTATTACTACAAACGATATCAAGCTGGGATAAGTGTCTTTTTAAACATTGTACATGGCTAGTTATAAAATCTAGAGAATAATGTTAAGTCCCAGGCTTTTAGACCTAAAAGGCTTAGGATGACATCACATATTTTGTTACCTGACATAACCAGATGGATTAATTTATTGATCTCCACTCTGAAATTTCTCTCTGATTCTCAATTTGTTTGTCTCACTGGGACTTATGATAAATGTGCCAAAGGCTTCTCTGTCTGTGATTGTGGAAGAAAACTGTGTAGGAGAGGCAAAATTTTACTTGAGGGTTTTGGGCTGGGCTTGAGAATTAAATTGGCATAAGACAGATTGACAGAACAAAAGCATACAATATATTTAATATAAATATTACAGGACGTGGCACTCATAAGGAAATGAAGATCTCAAGAAGTGAGAAAACCTAATTTTTTTTTATATGCAAGTTTGAACAAAGAGAAGCAACTGTGGAAGAGAACTAAAGTATATGGGGCAGCCGAAGGAAGATAAAAATTATTTTATTTTATTTTTTTAAATGTTTATTTACTTACTTTGAGAGAGACAGCATGCACGGGGGAGGGGCACAGACAGAAGGAGAGAGAATCTCCAGCAAGCTCTGTGCTGACAGCACAGACCCAACCTGAGGCTCAGTCTCACAGACCATGAGATCATGAACTGAGCTGAAATCAAGAGTCAGATGCTTAACCAATTGAGCTACCCAGGGGCCCCAAGAATTACTTTAAAGAGGAAAGCTGAGAGCAATTTCAAAACTTACTGTAAGGTTACAGTAATTAAGACAGCGAGGTACCAGCAGAAGGATGGACATAAAGATCAGTAGAATAGAATGGTGAACCCAGAAATGAATCTTCACACTCTGGTTTTGGTAGGTAGGGGAAAGTCTCCCCAGAATGCCCATGTTCTAATCCCTGGAATCCATGAATATGTTAGATTACATGGAAGTGGAAATTAAAGTTGCAAATCACCTGACTTTAAAATAGATTATCCTGATTATCTCAACACTGTTGTCATGTCTGTTACCCGTTGACCTTTTACATGACAGTTCTTCACAATTCCTATAATCATTAAAAAAATTTTTTTTACTGCTTATTGGCTGTGATGTGTATACAAGTTGTACATTAAATATACCTTCATTTTTTTTTAAGTACAGAATTTTTAGTTTCTTTTTCATTAGGGCCATATTTCCCCCCTGCCCACACACACACAAGAAAAAAATACAAAAACAAAAATAAAAACAAGAAAAGAGGGTAATGTACAAGTTTCTGTATGTATGAAGTCATGCTGTATTTCAAGAGAGCGGCTGACCACAACTTGCTTCATGAATCTCAAGACGTAGAAATGGTTGCATAGTGATTGATTTATAAAACAGTTACCAGGACAAGCAAAAAAGGAAAAAAAAATGCAACTAAAAGGAAAAAACACAGCTTCAAAGATTTTTCAGTGTTAAGAATCCACATCCGTATTTCAAGATAATGTAGTTAAAAAAAAGTAGAGAAAAAAACTTCATGTAAATTCCTCCTTTTCCCCTGGCTAAATGAATATCATTTATTCAGCAAAAAATCTTTGTATGTTCTATATGTTAAGAATAGATGTACATTAAATCTTGTTATAAACTAATTAATTGATTAAAAAAATAGATAGTCCTGGATAATCACCTAGGCTGAATGTGATCACAAGAGTCCTTAAAAGTACAAAGAGACAAGAGTTGAGAGCCAAAAGATGTAACTATGGAAGACTGGCCATATAGATGCAATGGTGCTGACTTTGAAGATGGAGAAGGGAAACCATGAATCAAGGAATGTGGGCAACCTCTAGAAGCTGGAAGAGACAAGGAAATGGATCCTCCCTTACAGCCTCCAGAAAACAATACAGCCCTGCCTACCTCTTGATTTCAGCCCAGTTGGACCCATGTTGGATTTCTTTCTTTTTTTTTTTTTTCTTTTTTTTTTTTTATAAGATTTTCCACGTTATATTTATTTTTGGGACAGAGAGAGACAGAGCATGAACGGGCGAGGGGCAGAGAGAGAGGGAGACACAGAATCGGAAACAGGCTCCAGGCTCCGAGCCATCAGCCCAGAGCCCAACGCGGGGCTTGAACTCACGGACCGCGAGATCGTGACCTGGCTGAAGTCGGACGCTTAACCGACTGCGCCACCCAGGCGCCCCTGTTGGATTTCTTTCTAATCTACAAAACTGCAAGATAATATATTTTTGTTGTTTAAACCCATTAAGTGTAAAGTAATTTGTTACAAGGACAATAGGAAACATATAATAATGAACAGATTTTTGACAAGGGTAACAAGACAATTCAGCGGGGAAAAAACTGTCTTTTCAACAAATGCTGTTGGGACTAGATATGCATACTCAAAAGAATGAAGTTGGACCCCTATCTCACACCATATACAAAAATTAACTCAAAATGGATCATTGACCTAAATGTAAGAACTAAAACTAAAACACTTAGGATAAAACAGAGCAAACTGTTATGAACTTGGGTTAGGCAATGGTTTCTTAAGTAAGACACCAAGAGCAAACAAGAAGAAAAAAGATAAATCGGACTTTATGAAATTTAAAAACTATCGTACATCAAAGGAGACCATGAAAAAAATAAAAAGATAACAGAGAATTAGAAAATATATTTGCATATCATATATCTGATCAAAGACTTGTATCCAGAATATAAGATGTATTACAATTCAAGAAAGAAAAGACAAAAAAAAAAAAAACACAACTAATTAATAGATGAGCAAAGATTTGAATATTTTTCTCCAAAGAAGATAAACAGATAGCTAATAAGCACTTGACAAGATGCTTAACATCATTAGTCATTAAGAAAATGTAAATCAAGGGTGCCTGGGTGGCTCAGTGGGTTGACCATCCAATTTCAGCTCAGGTCATGACCTCATGGTTCACAAGTTTGAGCCCCATGTCAGGCTCTGTGCTGGAGCCTGATTTAGGTTCTGTGTCTCCCTCTCTCTCTGACCCTCCCTGGCTCCTACTGTATGTGTGTGTGTGTCTCTCTCTCAAAAATAAATTAAGCATTAAAAAAAAAGAAAGAAAATGTAAGTCAAAACCACAATATTATACCACTTCACACCCAATAGGATTGCTAAAATCAAAAAAACAATAATTTGTATCAGAATAAGGAAAAATTGGAATGCATGTACTTTGCCGATGTGATTGAAAAACGGCAGGGCTAATCTGAGATACAGTTTTGTAGTTTCTCGAGATGTTAAATATAGATACACCATGTAACTCAGCAATTATAAATGAACACGTCTGTACAAAACTTCTACAGGAAGGTTCATAGCAGCATTATTCATAATTGGCAAAAATTACTAATAGTAAAACATACATCAATTGATGAATGGGTAAAATAATACGGTATATCTATATAAAGGAATATTATTTGTCAATAAAAACAAAGTAATGATACATGCTACAACATTAATGAAAAAGAAAAATATGCCAAAATGCCATATTTTGGGGTCGTATATTGTGCCGTTTTCAAATGTCACCACCTTCCAAACCCCGGGGACTTTCCCATCTCTCATGGACTTTGAACAACTTGAAAGGAATGTTTCCTCTCACTGTCTAAGTTTAATTAGCTCCTCTCCCAATTCATTTTCACTCCACCATCCAGTTTTATATTCTTAATATTTCTAAAATTAACTGAAAATATTTCTACACTTATTTGTTTATTTATTACGTATGCCTCCCTTCTAAATAAAGTCTCCATAGAATAAGGGTCAGCCCTATTGTCCTCATTGCTATATCCCAATGCTCAGATGGAACCTGGGGCTCAAGACCTATTTTCTCAAAAAAATGAATAAGCCCCCAAGATCACTCAAGCTTTCCTATTGTTAAGTGCATCTCATTGAAATGAATATTTTGAGACTCGAAAACTCCCATCACCTGCCCTAGCCAGGCAGGATTCCTGTTCTGATATCCCTTACCCTAAAATCCATAACCTTGACCACATCTCGCAGTCCTATCACAGAGAAGGATCTCCTGTAGTATCGGCTGAGGGTGTTAAACTCTTCACTCTTTCATTTGTAGATGGTATCTCCTTAAGTCATGGAAAGAAGCAATCATACGGTGACTGAGTTCATTCTGGTGGGTTTCACCACAGACCCAACGATGCAGCTGGTCCTGTTTGGGGTATTCCTTGGTGTGTACTCTCTGACTGTGGTAGGGAATACCACCCTCATAGTGTTGATCTGTAATGACTCCCGGCTGCACACACCCATGTATTTTTTCATTGGGAATCTGTCTTTTTTGGATCTCTGGTATTCCTCTGTCTACACCCCAAAGATCCTCATGACCTGTATCTCTGAAGACAAAAGCATCTCCTTTGCTGGCTGTGTATCTCAGTTCTTCTTCTCTGCTGGGTTGGCATACAGTGAGTGTTACCTGTTGGCTGCCATGGCTTATGACCGCTACGCGGCCATTTCCAACCCTCTGCTTTATGCTCAGTCCGTGTCAAGGACATTGTGCATCTGTTTGGTTACATATTCCTACACTGGAGGTTTTGTCAATGCAATAATACTCACCAGCAACACATTCACATTGGATTTTTGTGGTGACAATGTCATTGACGACTTTTTCTGTGATGTCCCACCTCTGGTGAAGTTGGCGTGTGATGTTAAAGAGAGCTACCAGGCTGTGCTCTACTTCCTCCTGGCCTCCAATGTCATCACCCCCACGATGCTCATCCTCGCCTCCTACCTGTTCATCATCGCTGCCATCTTAAGAATTCGCTCCACCCAGGGCCGCCGCAAGGCCTTCTCCACCTGCTCCTCCCACCTGGTCTCTGTCATCTTGTACTATGGCTCCATTCTCTACATCTATTCTCGCCCAAGTTCCAGCTATTCCCTTGAGAGGGACAAAATGGTGTCCACATTTTATACTGTGCTCTTCCCTATGTTGAACCCCATGATCTATAGTCTGAGGAATAAGGATGTGAAAGAGGCACTGAAAAAACTCTTTCGGTTAACACATTTGGAAGTCTGAATTGACATATATTTCTCAATCAGTGCTCAGGGAAAATGCATTGCTTCAGGGGAAGCTTGAGAAACTGGCTTTAAAAAACAAAAACCAAGCCAAACCAAACCAAATCAAACAAGGGGCACCTGGGTGGCTCAGTCGATTAAGTGTCCCACTTTGGCTGAAGTTATGATCTCACCATTCGTGGGTTCCAGCCCCACAAGCCTGGAGCCTACTTGGGATTCTGTGTCCCCCTCTCTCTCTGTTCGTTCCTCGCTTGTGCTCTGTCTCTCTCTTTCTCTCAAAAATAAACATTAAAAAAAATTTAAAAACAAAACAAAACAAAACCACCTTTTTTTTTCTACTCAAAGAAATCCAGTGAAAAAGTTTTATTTATATTAGTTTGATTTACTCTAGTGATCAGACTATATATTATAAAATATTGGTTCAATCTAACATTAACATAGTGTTTTAAAAAGCAGCATTGGGTTTTAATGCAAAATAGAAATGCATATGTTGCTTATAATATCACAAAAGATGAAGCTTTACTTTGCTATCTCTCCTAAGATTACCTATTTTTTTCCCCTGCACACTGTGCTTTATGGGAATGTGAAGAAAGTCTGGAGACTTATGCTATCCAGAGTTTCTGTAATAGAAGAATTAAAAAAATATTAAGAATACTGTGATGAAAAGAGAAGGCAGTGAGGCATTATTTGATGAATGCAGAGGAAAAGAAAGATCAAAAGTGTCAGAGACAATACAAATGCTGAAGTGAATACACATATTTGTCCTAAAATTTTAATTTAAATGCATTTTATAAATGTGCCCATTACAATGTAAATGGGATCAATTCCCTCATTTCTCTTTCTGCTGCTTCATTATTGGTGTGTGGAAATGCAACTGATTTCTGTACTTTGATTTTATATCCCGTGACTTTGTTGAATTCATGTATGAGTTCTAATTGTTTTTTAGTGGAATCTTTTGGGTTTTCCACATAGAGTATCATGTCATCTGAGAAGAGTGAAAGTTTGACTTCTTCCTTGCCAATTTGTATGCCTTTTACTTCTTTTTGTAGTCTGATTTCTGAGGCTAGGACTGCCCGTACTATGATTAACAACAGTGGTGAGAGCGGACATCCCTGTCATGTTACTGACCTTAGGGGAAAGCTCTCAGTTCTTTCCCCATTCAGGGCGATATTAGCTGTGGGTCTTTCATATATGGCCTTACGATGTTGAGATATGTTCCTTCTATACCTACTTTCATGAGAGTTTTTATAAAGAAAGGATGCTGTATTTTGTCAAATGCTTTTTCTGCATCTATTGAGATATGGTTCTTATCCTTTCTTTTATTAATGTGGTGTATCACATTGATTGATTTGTGAATATTGAACCAGCCCTGCAGCCAGGGAAGGGGCAGATCCCTTCCAGATTCAATCCCACTTGATCATGGTGAATAGTTATTTTAATGTAGCATTGAATCTGATTTGCTAGTATCTTTTTGGGAATGTTTGCATCCATGTTCATCAGGGATATTGACCTATAATTCTCCTTTTTAACGGGTCTTTGTTTGGTTTTGGAATCAAGGTAATTAATGCTGGATTCATAGAATGAGTTGGAAGTTTTCATTTCTATTTTTTGGAATATTTTGAGAAGAATAGGTATTAACCCTTCTTTAAATGTCTGGTAGAATTCCCCTGGGAAGCCACCTGGTCCAGGACTCTTTGTTAGATTTTTGATAACTGATTCAATTTCTTTACTAGTTATAGGTCTGTAGGTCTGTCCAAATTTTCTATTTCTTTCTGTTTTTGGTAGTGCATGAGTTTCTAGGAATTTGTCCATTTCTTTCAGATTTTCCAGTTTGTTGGCATATATTTTTTCATAATATTCTCTTATAATTGTATTTCTGTGGTGTTGGTTGTGATTCCTCTTCTTTAACTCATGATTTTATCTATTTGGGTCTTTCTCTTTTCTTTTTGACAAGTCTGGCTAAGAGTTTATCAATTTTGTTTATTCTATCAAAGAACCAGCATTTAGTTTCATTGATCTGTTCTGGTTTTTTTGTTTGTTTGGTTGGTTGGTTGGTTGGTTGTTTCTACATCATTTATTTCAGCTCTAATCTTTATTATTTCACTTCTGATGACATTAGGCTTTATTTGCTTCTCCTTTTCTAGCTCCTTTAGGTGTAAGGTTATGTTGTTTATTTGGGACTTTTCTTGCTTCTTGAGATAGGCCTGAACTTCAATTTACTTTACTCTTAGGGCTTCCTTTGCTGCATCCCAAAGTATTTGGACTATCTTGGACTTTCATTGGCTTCTAAGTATTTTTTTTTTAATTTATTCTTTAATGTCTTAGTTAACCAATTCCTTTTTTAATAGGATGTTCTTTAATCTCCATGTATTTGAGGGTTTTCCAACTTCTTTCTTGTAATTGATTTCAGGTTTCATAGCATTGTGATCTGAAAATATGCATTGTATGATCTCAGTATTTTTGTACCTGTTGAGGGCTTATTTGTGACCCAGTATGTGATCTATGTTACAGGTGCACTCAAGAAGAATGAGTACTCAGGATGAAATGTTCTGAATATCTGTTAAGTCCACCTGGTCCAGTGTGTCATTCAAAACCATTGTACCTTGTGATTTTCTGCTTAGAGGATATGTCCATTGTTGTAAGTGAGGTAAAAGGCCCCTACTGTTATTGTATTATTATCAACCGGTTTTTTGTGTTTGTTATTCATTGATTTATATATATGTATTCTTTCAAGTTAGGGTATAAATATTTGCAATTGTTAGATCTTCTAGATGGATAGAGACCTTAACTATGATATAATAGCCTCCTTCATCTCTTGTTACCATCTTTGTTTTAAAATCTAGTTTGTCTGATATAAGTATCACTACTGCATCTTTCTTTTGACATCCATTAACAAGCATGATAGATGGTCATCCATCCCCTTAATTTCAATCTGCAGGTGTCTTTAAGTCTAAAATTAGTCTCTTGTAAGCAGCTTATTGCTGGATCTTGTTTGTTTTGTTTTGTTTTGTTTTGTTTTTTAATCCATTCTGATACCCTTTGTCTTTGGGAGCATTTAGTACATTTACATTGGAACCAAAAAAAAAAAACCACATAACATACCTAGCAATAACCCTAATGAAAGAGGTAAAAGATCTGTATGCTGAAAAGCATAGAAATTTATGAAAGAAATTGAAGAAGTTACAAAGAAATGGAAAAACATTTCATGCTCATGGATTGGAAGGGTAAATATTGTTAAAATGTCTACACTACCCGAACCAATCTACAAATCCAATGCAATCCCTATCAAAGTAACACCAGAATTCCTCACAGAGCTAGAACAAACAATTCTGAAATTTTTATGGTACCAGAAAAGACCCCAAACAGCCAAAGTAATGTTGAAAAAGAAAATCAAAGATGGAGGCATACCAATTCTGGATTTCAAGTTATATTACAAAAGTGTAGTCACAAAGACAGTATGGCACTGGCACAAAAACAGACACATAGATCAATGGAACAGAAGAAAGAACCCAGAAATGGACACACATATATGTGGCCAACTAATCTTCAAGAAGCAGGAAAGAATGTTCAATGGAAAAAGACAGTCTCTTCAGCAAATAGTGAAGTAAAACTGGACAGTGACATGCAGAAGAATGAAACTGGACCACTTTCTTACACCATACACAGAAATAAATTAAATATGGATGAAAGACCTAAATATGAGACAAGAAACCAATCAAAATCCTAGAGGAGAAAACAGGAAGCACCTCTTTGAACTCAGCCACAGCAACTTCTTACAAGTTTTGTGTCTGGAGGTAAGTGAAACAAAAGCAAAAATGAACTATTGGGACCTCATCAGGATAAAAAGCTTCTGTACGCCAAAGGAAACAATCAACAAAACTAAAGGGCAACAATGGAATGGGAGAAGATATTTGCACATGACACATCAGATAAGGGGTTAGTCTATAACCCAAAGTTATAGTCTATAGTCCAAAGTTTATAAAGAACTTATCAAACTCAACACCCAAAAAACAAATAATCCAGTGAAGAAATGGGAAGAAGATATGAAGAGACACTTTTCCAAAGAAGACATCCAGATTGTTAACAGACACATGAAAAGATGCTCGATATCACTTATCATCAGAGAAACACAAATCAAAACCACAATGAGATACCACCTCACACCTGTCAGAATGGCTAAAATGAACAACTCAGGAAACAACAGATGTTGGTGAGGATGTGGAGAAAGGGGAACATTTTTGCTGTTGATGGGAATGCAAACAGCCACTCTTGAAAATAGTATGGAGGTTATTCAATAATTAAAAATATAACTACCCTATGACCCAGCAATTACACTATTAGTTATTTATCCAAAGAATACAAAAATGCTGATTTGAAGGGGCACATGCACCCCAATGTTTATAGCAGTACTATCAACAATAGCCAAAATATGGAAAGAGCCCAAATGTCTACCAACTGATGAATGGATAAAGAATATGTGGTGTATATATGCCATGGAATATTACTCAGCGATCAAAAAGAATGAATTCTTGCTATTTGCAACAACTTGGATGGAGCTAGAATGTATTATGCTAAATGAAATAAGTCAGTAGACAAACATCATATGACTTCACTCATATGTAGAATTTATAAACCAAATAGAGGAAGCTACGGGAAGAGAAGGAAAAAAATAAGATAAAAATAGAGAGGGAGGCAAACCATAAGAGATTCTTTTTTTTTTTTTTAATTTTTTTTTTCACGTTTATTTATTTTTGAGACAGAGAGACACAGAGCATGAACGGGGGAGGGGCAGGGAGAGAGGGAGACACAGAAACGGAAGCAGGCTCCAGGCTCTGAGCCATCAGCCCAGAGCCCGATGCAGGGCTCGAACTCACGAACCGCGAGATCGTGACCTGAGCTGAAGTCGGACACCCAACCGACTGAGCCACCCAGGCGCCCCAAACCATAAGAGATTCTTAAATACATAGAATAAACTCAGTGTTGCTGGAGGGGAGATCAGTGACAGAATGGGCTAAATGGATGATGGGCACTAATGAGGACGCTTGTTGGGATGAGCACTGGGTGTTATACGTAAATGATGAATCACTGGGTTGTACTCCTGAAACCAAGACTACACTGTATGTGAACTAACTTGAATTTAAATAAATGCACTTAAAAATAAATAAATAAATAAATAAATAAATAAGCTCCCTACAACAGTAGCTATAGTCTTTCAATAATAAAGTACTAACTTGTGAGTCACAGGCTATTCATTTGTCAAATGTAGTTAATAATCCTTAATTTTCACTGTGGTTGTAAAGAGTATTTAAAAAAATCAGCTAATTCTGCCATGTTCTGAATATTCAGCTGTAAGTTTCGTCGTGCTTAAAATCTTCTGAGGGTGGGGGAGAAAAATTGTGTCTAGAAGACAGTGGGGCTTTGGTGGGTTTATTTATTTGTTTGGTTTTTTTCCACTTGGTGTTCATCTTTTCCATCATGGGGAGTGTGCAGTGGTAGAAATGAAGGAGTGGAAAGCAGAGTACTCATCCTATTCTCCATGGAGAGACCACTCTTTTGGGGCGATACACCACAATTCCAGAGACACATATCTCTCCAAACATGTAGAAAAAATATTTTGGCTGTTTGTTTGTTTGCTTGTCCTAAGCAACTTTTAAACATACTGCCCAATATTAAATTGATGTAGAAGACACAAGGTTTAGAAGGATATTTTCTGTCTACTCACTTAGAGCTTTATGAAGAAATAGTGAGAGAATGCCTTACTAAAAATAAATATTTGTAAAATCTTCAGTAAATTTCCAGAGGTTTAACCATTCTAGATCTTTTCCCCACAGAATACAATTTGCTTGCACATCTGACTTTGGGTCAGGTCATGATCTCACAGTTCATGTGTTCGAGCTCCGCGTCGGGCTTTGTGCTGACAGCTCCGAGCCTGGAGCCTGCTTCAGATTCTGTGTCTCTCACTCTCTGCACCTACCCTGATCATGTTCTATCTCATTCTCAATCTCTCTCTCTCTCTCTCTCTCTCTCAACAATAAATAAGCATTAAAAAAATTAAAAAAGAAAAGCGATTTGCTTGCCAAAGTTCAAAGTCAAATTGCATGCACAAAAACTATTCAATTTCTCTTGTCTTTCCAAGGTTCCCCCAAAGATAATCAAGAGAAGTTTTATGTAAATCTAGATTTAAGAAGAAGCAAAAACACAATATTGTGAAACATCAATCAACCCAATCTTAATAGATGTGAAATAGTTTAATCACACAAAATAATAGCAAACACTTAAAGAGTAGTTTCCTCAGTGTGACATTGCTTTAAGTATAATTTGTTGTATTTACATAAAATTGCAATGATTAGAAACATATATATAAATATAAGTCAGTGAGTTGGAAAATTATGCAACAAGAACAATCTGCAAAAAGATAACCTTCATCTCTGTGGCCTTATGGTTTGTGCTGCCTTCCAGAAGGCCTCTTTGACATCTTTGTTTCTCAGGCTGTAGATGAGAGGGTTGAGCAATGGGTTGACCACAGTGTAGAACAGAGCAGCTACTTTGTCTCTTTCCAGGGAGTAGGTAGAACTTGGCCTTGAATACATGAAGAGCAAGGATCCGTAGAAGAACATGACTGAGATGAGATGTGAGGCACAGGTGGAGAAGGCCTTGCGCCTTCCTGAGGCTGAGTGGATCCTCAGGATCGCCAGGAGGATGTTGAAATAGGAAACCAAGATGGCAAGGATGCTGGAGAGGACTGTGAAGCCCACCACACCCAAGAGGACTTTTTCATAGACGTGGGTATCTGTACAAGACATTTTTACCAATGGTGGTGCATCACAGAAGAAGTGGTCTATGATGTTTTTACCACAGAAGCTCAGGCGGAAAGTGTTGGCGGTATGGGCTATGGCGTTTAAAAGTCCTCCTAAGTAGGAGCCAGCAACGAGTCCAGTACAGACAGAATTGGACATAGTACTTGAATAAAGTAGTGGGTTGCAGATTGCAGCATGCCGGTCATAGGCCATGGCTGCTAGGAGATAACACTCAGTATAGGCTACAACACAGGAAAAAAACAACTGGGCGCCACATCCAGCCAAGGAAATACGTTTATCTTCTGAGACACAATTAGCCAAGATTTTGGGAGTGTATACAGAAGTGTACCAAAAATCCAAGAAGGACAGATTGCCGATGAAAAAGTACATGGGCGTGTGCAGGCGGGAATCAACCCGGATTAGGATGACCAGGGTCATATTCCCCGACAAAGTCATCAAATAGAGTATCAGAAAAATTCCAAATAGAATCAGCTGCCACCGTGGGTCTGCTGAGAAACCCACCAAGATGAATTCAGTCAGAAGGGTGCGATTTCCTACTTCCATGTCCACAGAGGAGAAAGCCTGGTAAAGATTTTGAGGAGGAAAAAAATCACTTTGTGATTTGTCTATTGAAATAAATAAACAAAGGTATAAGTTAAGTCAGTAATTACTAGGACATCTATGGACTTTTATTTGTGATTGCCTAGAATGATAGAATTTCAGTCTGTCTCTTGGGAAGACCACGGGAATTGGTGTTAGAATCTGATTGTGAAATTAGTAAGGCTTTCACTTAGTAATTGTTGAATGCAGGGCAAGTCCCTTAGTCTTACCAAACAGACAAGAAAAATAAAGTCCCCAACAGGTTATTGGATTGATTGAAGGAAACATGCATGAAAATACCCAACCCAATGTTAAGTACATAGTGTGTGCTCAAAAAATTTCAGTATCCTTCAAATATTATTGAGAATTTACATGTCAGGCATTGTGCTGATGGTTATACAAATACCAACATACTGTATATATACATATATGTATATGTATGTATATATATATACACACACATGTGTGTGTACATATATGTATATATGTATATGTACGTATATATGCATATATATATATATGCATACGTACATATTACTCAGTGTCAGTTAATATTTTAAATCCTAATCTCAATCCACATAATCCTTTTCACAACTTTCGAAAGTAGGTACTATTGTGATTCTCATGGAGTTTAAGAAATAATTCCAAAGTTATATAACTGGTCAATAGCAGAGCTGGTATTTGAACCCAGAATTTTCTTTATCAAGAGTATGTGCCCTCAGCTGTTAAGCCATTTATGTCTGTTGTAAGTAATTTTTTTTTTTTTTTTTTTTTGCTTTCCTAGCCAAGGCAACATTATAATCCTCTGGCAAACTGAATTTCTTGATTTAATAAAAATATCTTTAAGAATCCTTTTTTTCAGAATGTTTTCCCCCACTTTGTTTTATTGATGTGAGATTTATATAAATACCTGAGGTATTTTTGGATATACTGAATGCTGAACATTAGGAAAAAAACAATTTTTGGTGTGAAGGATTTATTGAGAAGCCATGAATTCTTCCAAGTTATTTTGAAGCTCTGAGGGAGAAGTTAAAAAGGAGGAGTCTGGGGCCCCTGGATGGCTCAGGTGGTTGAGCTTCCAACTTCAGCTCAGATCATGATCTCACAGTTTGTGGGTTCAAGCCCCATGTTGGGCTCTGCACTGACAGCTCAGAGCCTCGAGCCTGCTTCAGATGCTGTGTCTTCCTCTCTCTCTCTCTATCCCTCCCCAGCTGATGCTCTGACTCTCTCTCTCTCTCAAAAATAAATAAAAAGTTTTTAAAGAAGGAGGACTCTAATTCAAAACATGCTATAGACAACAAACTGAGAGTTGCTAGAGGTAGGTGGGGGGGGATGGGCTAGATGGGTGATGGGCATTAAGGAGGGCACTTGTTGTGATGAGCACTGGGTGTTATACATAAGTGATGACTCACTATATTCTGCACCTGAAACAAATATTACACTATATATTAGCTAAGGTGAGTTTAAATAAAAACTTTGCAGAAAAAAAATACCATACAGAATTGGGGCTAATGCCCCAGTAGCCAGCTGACCGTCACTTAGATAACACGGTAGTGGGAGAAAGCTAAAACTGAAAAACGATTGTGATTTACCTCCATGTTCAGAACGTTTTCCTTTGAGCTAAGCCCGAAGTGGTTTATAACTCTATAAAATGCAAATGCAGGGGCGCCTGGGTGGCGCAGTCGGTTAAGCGTCCGACTTCAGCCAGGTCACGATCTCGCGGTCCGTGAGTTCGAGCCCCGCGTCAGGCTCTGGGCTGATGGCTCGGAGCCTGGAGCCTGTTTCCGATTCTGTGTCTCCCTCTCTCTCTGCCCCTCCCCCGTTCATGCTCTGTCTCTCTCTGTCCCAAAAATAAATAAAAACGTTGAAAAAAAAATTTTTTTTTAAAATGCAAATGCAAACTTTCTACCCCAAGATCTACTGTTCCTGCTTGTTAGAAAGGGAGGTATCTCACTCTTTAAATATTAGGCGTTCTGATCTTTCAAATGTAGCTGACAATGTTCAGAGAGGACATGACTTAATCAGTGACACTGTGGTAGATAAAGCTTGGAATCCTGAAGATCATTCATTTCTCCATCTATTACTATATAATGGATCTTATTAGCATAGAGAGAAATATTTTAGTCCTATATTGCCTCCATCAGTGAGCTTAACTTACTCTTACAACCCTCTCTCATCACTTGTCTTCATTTATTTAGGACGTCAACCAAACTAAATTACTCACATAATTGACTTATCGTTAGTAATCTCACATCTCACATCCCAGAAGCTTCACGTTTATAGTGTTACGTTGGTGTTCATTGGTTCGCTAATCTTTTTTCTGAATTGGCTCAAGCTTAAGTAATAGCTTTCTTGGCAGTGACCTATGGCTACTACATTGAAATATAAAAACCTGTGGCTGATGTCCACGGTCTCAATAGTTACTCTGAACTTCGTCTGCTATGTTATCATGTGTCTATACAGTGAAAAATATCTGTGCCTTATTAAGCTCATTTTTAATACAATATAATTTGGGATACAAATGAAAATATCCGACAGCGCCTGTTACTACTCTTCTACTGAAAAAAATAATAATTTTTTTGGTCTACTGACCAAAGTCTTCACAGAAGCAGAGATACTGAAATTGAGACCTGAGAAGTGACCCCTGTGCCAGCCCCTTGTAGGGCTAAGGAGAGAGAGGAGAGGAGTTCCATATATCGGAGCCCTCACATGAGAGAGCGACTGGTGAGCCCAAAGAGCTGAGAGATTAAGTAAAGACAGAGTGGAAAATGGAACGAGTGGGTGAGCCAGAAAAGTTATCAGCTCACAAAGCCTAATGGAAGCCATATTAAGGATTTTGGCCTTTACACCAACACAAATCATCTTGGGGAAAATAGAGCAGAGTCTGAGCAAAACAAGACAATGGACGTTGCTGGTTAGAGGGTGTGGGATTTAAAATAGAGGGATGAGGATGGGTCTTTGTCAGAAAATGACATTTGAATGGGACTTGAAAGAGATGAGGGTGTGAGCGCAGACTCTGTTCTATTTTCCACAAGACCTAGTGTCATCTTCTAACTCCTGAATATTGTTTAGAGTCCATTTTTCCCCACCAGCATGCAAGACACAGGTCAGTAAGATGATTTTTCTACTTTGTTTATTGCTGCAACCAGCTTATAGAACTGTCTCCAGCAACTAATTGACAGTTAATAAATATTTCTAGAATGAATAAATGAGTAATTATATTTATATCTTGAAGCTGTTTTCCTCAAAATATTGTCTACTTCTAACCTAGTACAAACTACTCAGGACAAATTTACCCTCAACTGAATTTTTCTGACTCGGAGTACTGTATCACTTAGCAAGAAGATAATTAAAGAAAGACTCATAACCATCACACTCATAACGATCAAGATTCGCCAAAATCTATCTTGAATTTGAAATAAATTGCAATGAAAGTATGAATGTGAAATAAAAGACACAGAAGAAGTCTGAGCCAATCATGCCAAAGCAGCCTATACAGAATGATTTCTCAAGACGTGTATTCTCCTGTTCCCTCCTCCCTTCACTGGAACACTAAAAATTTAGGGGAAGAATGTGTCCCTCTAGCACCTGAAAATGAGGAACAAGAAGTGAAAATATTATACACTATTAGCTTGCACAGCACAGAGTGCCATGACCACTAGAGTCCAAAAGCATGTCAACTCTCTTCTCTTCTGCTCACCTCACTGTGTAAGTGAATATGCAATGACTCGGCATAATTACCAGACTGACCTTCAAATTCTAGCTGAAGGTTAGGCATGCCATTAGTGGAATCTGAATTGTATTTAGGGGTGTGTGTGTGTGTGTGTGTGTGTGTGTGTGTGTGTGGTATTTGGCATAACCATAATCCTTTAAGAGCCATGCCAAACTCTGTATCCGCCTTCTAATCGAGCTGAGGCCAATGAGAGGCCAGACCACTTAACTGCCCCTGGTTCCAGTTGCTTACCCTTGGTCAGGAAGGACAGATGCTGGAAGTTACAGGCTTTTCTCTCTCCTCTGATATTTTGGCACACTTTGTTGGAGCCGATATATGTATTTTCTCAACAGCCCTTTGAGACCTCTGCCACAGAACAGCCTAGCAATATCTATCTCAGTCTCTAAAGAATCAATTAGAGTTTGCTTAGAATATGAGGATGATATAGTAATTAGGATATGATGAAAAATATTGAATTAAAATTTCACTCTTTTACCATGAAGTCACAATATAGTCGTAAGTATGTCTGATAATAGAAACTCCCCAAAATGTTCTAATTAAAAATGTTTAGAGTGTATCACTTGCACACACACACACACACACACACACACACACACACACATATATATTTACTGCCAGAAGATCTACTATGCTTCCTTGTCTACACTAGGCTTCCAGGCTACATTTCCCTGTCTCATTCACCAGGAACCCCCTGTTAAGCCCTGATATTATGGGTCAAATGGCAACCCTCTCAAGTTCACATGTTGACTAATAGTAACTCAGAATGTGTATTTGGAGACAGAGCTTCTATAGAAGTGATTAAGTTAAAATGAGATGTTTAGGGTGACTCTTACTCCAAACTGATCCATGTTTTCACAAAAAGAAAACATGGACATTTGGACACGCAAAGAGGGCTTCTTGTACACAGAAAAGACCGTGTGAGGAGAAAGCAAGAGGGTGGCCACCTGCAAGCAAAGGAAAGGGGGCTCAGAACAAATCAACCTCAATGGCACCTTGATCTTAGCCTTTTAGCATCCAGAACTGTGAGAAAATACATTTCTGTTGTTTTAGCCACCCATTCTGGCAACACTAGCAAATGAATATACTTGGTTACCAACAGTAGGGCTTTTTTCTGTGGTACAAATTCACATTTTATATGTAAAGTTAAAATTAGGCTTAAAATTAGGAATGTGAGAAGTCATGTTTACATGTTCTCTAATTTCTCACTAATTCATTCATCACATTGAACCAGCAAATAAACAGAAACAATCGCAGAACCTTAATGGCTGTCGATTATTGTTTCCCCTAGTAGATTTTCACTATAAATCTTCTCGCGGATATAAACCTCTTTGAAATCTGTCTCTCTATCTCTTTATTTATCTATTTCCATCTATATCTCCACTTTTGTCTCTGTACAACTGCTATTCTTTTGCCCTCAGTTCTTCTAATTGTTGAGGAAAATACTCTTTCACTGGAAGCTCACTGTGACTCTAAGATATTTGTCCTTTCCTGTGTATATCACCAAGAACATCTTTGTATCATGGCAGGAGGAAGGAAGGAAGGAAGGAAGGAAGGAAGGAAGGAAGGAAGGAAGGAAGGAAGGAAAAAAGGAAGGAAGGAAGGAAGGAAGGAAGGAAATGAGAAAAGAAAAGTTAAACTTATTTCTAAAGCTATTTTACAATATAATTTTTATTTACAACTTCCCAACTCTTTTCTCCCAACAAATGGGGCAAGAACCTTTGGAGTCAGAAGTTCTGGGTTTGCATTCCTGTTTCCTCCCCTATGAACTACATGATTTGAAGTAAGTCATTCAATCCATCTAATCATCATGCTGATTCTATAACCAATTTTATTATTCCCACTTAGAGATTAAAATATACTTACAGGTAACTTATGAACTGCCAAGTGAAAATTTAAAAAACAAAATGAAACAAAACTGTTCTCCTTCAATCTTCTCAAAATCCCAGGAATTTTGGACTCTGTCCCCAGCTGGCAGGCATAGCAGTTTTTCCAAATGCCCCAGCCTCATCTATTTTAAGCACGTATCCACATACATTAGCACCAACATAAAAAGACAATTGCAGTCTAGTGTTTCTGCATTATCCAATAATTTTATTTTTGGCTTCTTTTCATCATTCCTGAGAGTCTAAGCTAGTAACAGTGACAGGGGGATAATCTAGAAAAAAAGATATAGCCGTGTTTCCCCAAGATTTTCGTTTAAGAAAATGTTGCCCTATCTAACATTTTCTTCAGGGCATCTTTAACATCTTTATTTCTTAAGCTATAAATCAAGGGATTCAACATTGGTATGACCACAGTATAGAAGACTGAAACCACTTTATCCCTTTCTAGGGCATAGCTGGTACTTGGTCGGGAGTAAACGAAGAGAATAGAGCCATAGTACAAAGTGACAGCCGTCAGGTGAGAGCCACAAGTGGAGACGGCCTTGAGGCGGCCTTGGGTGGAGCGCATCTTTGAGATGGCAGCAACAATGAAGAGGTAAGAGGCGAGGATGAGCACAGTGGGAGTAATGACATTGGAGGCCAGTATGAAATAGAGCACAGCCTGGTAGCTCTCCTTCACGTCACAGGCCAGCTTTACAAGGGGAGGTAGATCACAAAAGTAATCGTCAATGACATTGTTCCCACAGAAGCTCAGGGTAAATGTCTCACTGGTAATGAGGGTTGAGTTAAGAAAGCCACCAAAGTATGAAACTGCAACAAGACCAGTACATAACCTTGAAGACATCGCCTGGAAATAAAGCAGAGGATTGGAGATGGCCGCGTAGCGGTCATAAGCCATGGCGGCCAACAGGTAACACTCACTGTATGCCAGCCCAGCCGAGAAGAAGAACTGAGCAAGGCAGCCAGCAAAGGAGATGCTTTTGTCTTCCACAGCGCAGGTCATGAGGATTTGGGGGGCATAGACAGAAGAGTACCAGAGATCCAGGAAGGAAAGATTTCCAATGAAGAAATACATGGGTGTGTGGAGTTGAGAATCAGCACCGATCAGAGAAATCAGGGTGATGTTCCCGGACAGACTGATGACATAGATGGTGAGGAAAATGACAAAGAGTACTCTCTGTAACCACAAGTCTGCTGTGAACCCTAGAAGTATAAACTCTTTCACTCTGGTGAAATTTTTCTCATCCATCAATGTGGGGTGTCTATGTTCCTTTTCTGTGGAAAGATGAATAACTATGTCAGCATTTCAGTATATCAACTTCTATCATTTGCCATTTGAGATCACTGAAAAACCCAACTGATGTATATACGTTGTTCACTGTGAGATATGTTCATGCTACAGTGGATATCACTCTTTTTAGGTAACAGAGAAATCAGTGCTATGCCGACTCGGGAGTTCGGTTATTATGCTCATCACGTAGTACGTGTCACTGTATTTTTTTCTTTGAGTAAAGTTGACACACAATGTTACCTTAATTTCAGGTATGCAACATAGTGATTCAACAAATTGATAGCTTATGCTAGGCTTGCCAAAAATGTAGCTACCATCTGTCACTATAGAATGCTATTAAAATACCATTTACTATATCCACCATGCTGTGCCTTTTATTCCCTGTCACCATGGATTTTTCAATGACTTTCTCCTCCAACTCCAATTGAGCTGTTTCTTTTTTCTCTTTGCACTTGGGGTGATTGAGCACCCCGTGAAAGATATGAAAAAGGCAGCTTGAAGGAGGGATCTGGTTTCTCTTCTGGTCATTGTCTCCTTTTGTCTTTACTAGTGAATTACATGAAGAAGCATACTTTCATTAGTCTAAGCATATTTTGGAATATCCTTGGAAATGTATTTACTATAATTTCTTTGAAAGCAATAAATAAAAATCTCTTATGCTTGAGGGAAAAAATTAAAAAACTTAATTTTGATCAGATGCTAGGTGACGGACTTACAACTGAGCTAGAAAAATAAAGATTGTTCTCTTGGAATTGTATCTATTTGATGGTAAGAATCTATACTTTTTAACTTTAAAATACATAAATAAACACATGCATACATACATATGCTATAATTATTGTCAAAGTAGGAATTCTTCGTAATAAGCAAAAGAAGCTTGGAATAAGTGACACTTTAATTGCCTTAGAATTCAAGGCTGTCATTTTTACAAAGTATGTTCCTGAAAGCGGCTTAAGACCAAGAACCAAGAGACCTGAGTTCTGATCTTGCTGCTGACAATGTTAAATAAACTGATAAGCTGCAAAACTCTATCGTCTCACCTACCCTCCTTAGTTCAGGGGGCCGTTAAAAGATCACAGATGTACTTAAGCACTTTAAAAGCTGGACGTTAAAATCATGTGTTGCGTTCTCTATGATTTCACAATTTCTTCACCTCAGTCATCTGTCCTTCAGAAAAATTTGCTTCACCTCCCAAGGACTTCTAATTGCACCTATGCTATGATTCCTTAGAGTTTCATTTGTTGTCACGAAGAAACCTCCCCTTCTTCAATATGTGGCTTTTATACAAGCCGGTAAATTGCTGGGCTCGACTGCAGAATTTTATTGGGAATGAAAATTGCAAGAGGCTTTTCTTTCCCAACTCTCCTGTTTGCCTCTCCAGTTATTAAAATGTAAAATAAACATATATATGAATATAAACATATGTGAATATGTATGTCCCCACTTTTACAAATTGAGAAAAAAAAAGGGTCGAAGGCGTTTAGGGTGATATATAAGACACAGGTAAATGAGATAATAAAATAAGAAAAGGCAAAGGAAAAACAAGACCAGGACATAACATAGAGGCAAGGATGGAACCTATTGCACAAAGTCCTACCCACTGTTCTGTAGGGACAACAAACTTGACTCGAAACTTTTTAGCAGCCCATCTATAAAATTAGTAGCATCCAAAAGACAGGTAAATCAACCAAGAGTTTGGGCAAAACATCACCATTCTTGTTACCAACTTTGAAATGATTTCTTCCAAGAATCCTTGTGAAGAGAGTGAGTGAAATAGAATGCATAATATACTGAATAGTGTTATTATATAGGGAGACACACAATAAAGAGCTCTTCTGACCTTTACCTGTGTTCGTTCATAGACTTGAAGCTGGTTATATGCCTTGTTAGAGCCAAGGGATGGGCAGAAACAAAACATCTCCCCCTCTCCAGCTCTCAAACACCTCCCTGTAATAGGGAGATCTTTCTAAGAGGTAGATGTGTCTGAGAGTGGTCATCCACAAGGAACTGATCTCTTAATTCTCAGTCCCCTCCAGGCCAAATGTACCTTCCATCATATCTATATCTATATTTCTGTACAAAGATCTTAGATATTAAAGCAAGTGAAAAAACATATAAATAGATACAGATAAAGGTACAGATAGATACATAGAGAAATAGATACGATAGATTACATACAAATAGGTAGAGATAGAGTAGATAGATAGAGAGATAGAGTGATAGATAGATGATAGGTAGACGATAGGTAGAGAGATGATAGATAAACTTGTATTTCTCTTAAGGAACTCCTATCCCATGCACTGCCTAATGTAGGAAAGGAAACATTTCCAGGTCATGAAAACATTGGCTGAAGTTAATTCCTGTACTTTGACCTACTTTAAGGGCTAATAAGTTTCCTGCAAGATATAAGGAGGCAGGCTACATACAACTACATCTAGCTACAGAGGGTTCCTGAGAATAAAAACATCCATCACGTACACATCTAATTGCCTGTTCCACTGAAAAAGACAGGAACTAAAGATAAGACATTTGGAAACGTTTCAGCTTTTCTCATCAAATATATTTAATAAGGAAGAAAACCTTGTTGTATTTCACAAAGTCAAATTATGCTTTGGTTTGATTATATCAAGAAAGGGGGGTGGGGTGGGGAGGGTTGGTCCATATAGTGATTTCCTGACCGTTTTCCTCTAGTTAAACACAATACTTACTTCCTGAAAATAAATAATGATTTTGTTTGAAGTTCAACTCAAGTCAGAATTTCTCACATTATCTTAGGGGGAAAAAAAAGTGCCTTCTATTCATTCCACAGGAATCCTCTTGTCAATGGTAACAATGGGAGGACAAAATATAAGCCTGATCTTCCCTTGGGGCTATGCCACGAAAAGCCAATCTTCATACGCTTTTCTGGTTCCAAGTGAACAATTACAGTGCTCAGTTTTATTTCTGGAATAAAGAAGGGAGAGATCATTTATCACAAATATATTTGGCCCAATTGACCTGGAAAGTCCATTTCTTTTGTGAGTTTCATTGATGTATTTGAGATCAAACAGAATTTGGCAGAGAGGAATAACCAATAGAATTGTCTGCACATAATAGATGCTCAAGAATTACTTGTAGTCCGTAATGATGTTAATGGTGATAATGACAATAAGGAAAAGGCCTTTGAATTTTAGCTCTGAACCACATTGAGAACCACTTAATAAAATGTGCCAGTTTGCAAACAGTGAAATTGAGAGCATTTGAGAAATTGAAATTGAGAGACAGAAGCAAAGCCTCATGGTTACAGCAAATTTTATCTCTACACCAGACCATATTTATTTTCATCCATTTGCAATATATCCATTGAGCAACTCTTGGGTATCCAACACTGAATTAGATGTTGAAAGAGATACAACTATGAGGCAAGGTAAGGACTTAAGTGAACTTATAAGGGTTAAAAAGCACACCCAGGACAGAGATTGCCTAAGTGTGAACCCCAGGTCTACAGCTCACTAATTGTATGACCAGGAGCAGGGCACTTAAAGTCACCAAACCTCAGTTTTCTTATCGATAAAATGGAAATAACTTGTCTTCCCCATATAACTGTTGTGAGGATGAAGTGAGATAACATATATAAAGGTTTTAATAAATATCAATCGAAATTAAAAAAAAAAAAACAAGCAAAAATTAAAATAGAGAGACATACAATGCCTGTTCTTGTGGAAATTACTGCAGTTTGGGGGAGGGATGTCAAATAAACATATGACGTTATACACTATGACTAGTGTTGTGGAGGCATAATAATAAAATGTCCCCAAATTAGCACAGATTGGAGAAGGCACTAATGTAAAGGGAGAGACAGAAAACATCAAAGAGCACCTAGCATTGCTAGAAACCATACAGAGATTGCAAAAAGACACAGCTTATTGGCCCAACTGTGTCAAGAATGAGGGGCCAGAGACCATTTTTGGAAGGATAGAAAGAAGGAATAGGATCATTCTCACTGAATGAGTTATTCAACTTTAGTAAGAGACTCTTGCATGATGGGGGAGATACCCCCCGCCCCCCGCAAAAATGTGACTGGCCAGATTAGAGCAGGGTCATTAGCACTTGTATAAGTAGAAACTAAATCAGAAAAAAAAATGTTACTGTTGTTGCTTGTGACCCTATTGTAAATCACCTGTCCATTTCAAGAACCTCAGACCAATAGGGCAACTTGATAATGTGTCAAGGTCCAATGCAAGACACAAAGGGTCATAAGTTACATCCTTCCTCTTCAGCCATTTCTGCTACTCACCGTTGCCTTGCCCTTGATGACGCTGACCCTCAGAACTCATGCTGCTGCCTGAAAAAGCTTGCACTGTTACCACCTCTGCTTGGATTCAAGCCTGCAGTTCCTTGTGCCTAGAATGTTCTTGCATGCTTCTACTCAAACCACATGCTTCGAGTCAAAAGTTAACATATGGCATTCCCCACCCTCCCCCCATCCCCCATCAACACAATTAGTCCCTGCATTTTGTACTAGGTACTCTGTACAAACTACAGTGTGGAACATCAGTAACTCACGGTTCCATCAGGGACCTGTCCTCAGGGACACCTGTCCTGAATCTTCAACTCTTAATTAGAGGAATAGTTACAATTCTAAGTGTTTGCAAGATACCAGGCACAGGGCTCAACATTTTCTGGATATTATGTCACTCAAACTTGGAACAAGTCAAAGAGAGAAAAACCTGTGTAGAGCAGTAGAGAAATATCCTAAATACCACGCAGTGGAGAAAAATGAAAAAAGTATGAGACAACATTTCTTTAAGAAATAAAAGTGTTTTTAAAAAACAGAAAAAGAACAGCAACTTCATTTAAGCCTGTGACTCATTTGGTCAGTCAATGCATGTCAAGTATTAAGAACCTTGTTTAGCATACATAATAATCAGTATATAAATTTTGAATTAATATTAATATTGTTTCTATTTAATTTCTCTGTTTTGAACATTTCAGTGAGTTTTACATCTTTCTTGGGGAAATAAAGCACTAAAATTTTAGAAATTATAGATTTTCTGGTAACGTGAAATTGATAACTAGTTTTTTGTTAAGTTTCACCCTGTAGCACCCTGAGGAGAGTATAATGACAAGAAAGCAAGGAGACAAATTGACAATACCATCAACCACCCACTAGAGAAAGGAAGCTCTGCTATGATATTCCCAAATGCAAGAGGCGTTGAGTCTGGATGAAGAGAGAAATGAAATATATACACAGACATTCTATGTCATGTATTTACGATCCAAATCCCAATCATTGCATGGTTATGTTAAGCAACAGAAGTCCTAACACAAAAAATATTTGAAGAAATAACCACTGAGGAAATACCAAACACTCAAACATACCTCTCTGCTTCATAATAGCTAACCTACCCAACCAAAAGATCATTGTATTTGAAGGTCAGAGTTTGGTTTACTTCGTCATGCTATCCTCAGAGGATACATTGCAGCCATAATGAAAACCAATCACAGGAGAAAATTGCCATATTTTAATTGTGGATGCATCTATTGAGCCATGAGGATCTGATGTGTAGCAATCTAGCAATTAAATAAAGGAAAAGCAAAATAGATGACGATCTGATAGAGCTTCGAAGAGAATTGAGATACACAGATTAAGAGAAACCTTTGAAAAATTCCACGAAGTTCTCCAGAGGGTTTTGTGACACTAACACCCTTTTTGAATGAGCCATGAATAACCGTAATGGAGTGCTGGAAATATTATGCACCTCTCAATATTTAATTTTTTATTGGTTTCATGTATGAATTCGTACATAGTCAAAATTCTGTATAGCATTTCACAGTCTTTGTTTTTCAAGATCCATTCCATCAAATACTTTATTACGATATATTAGAAAATGTTAGTTTTGTTTCCCATGTTCGTGCATTTCATGGACATTTGCTTGGTATCTTCTTTCATCAAATCATAAGGACTGTCAGTATTTGTGAATGGTTAACTCTTATTCTGCACAATGTACTTATAAAATGGCTTCCTTTCGCAGGGCAGGAAGCTGGAGAAGGAGAGTGATGAGTGATAAAACCCTTTCTATCTTTTAAGGAGTCTGTGTCTCTCTTGTCCATTGAATGTTCCCTGAACCACATATGTGTCCACAGCCACATTTCTAAATTTATGTGCCCTGATAATGCCCTTTTCCAGAACCTACTTCTTCCATTCCAGTCTCATGGTAGAAGGAACACCTCAGTGCTCAGAGGTGAATAATTGAATAAAATTACTTTGAGCCAACTTTCACTTTTTAATTTTCACGGATTTGATTTTAGACCACATTGGAAACAGAGTCAGAAATAATTTACATCCCATTTAGCCATAGACCAAATATTTACTGAGAAGTGCCTATGGACCATTTATCTAAGTATGTGCTAATCATTAGAGATACAACCATGAACAAAGTAAAACGACTCCTGGTCCTTGTGGTGCTTTTAGTTCAGGTTCTCACAACTGCAGAGGAAAGCAATTCTTTCGTGTGATTATCGCAACTTCCATGATTTGCCCAAGACCGTGAAGATAGGTAATGGCAGAATCAGTATAATGGGAACTTGTCACAGTGCACTTTGTATGTTTTACAAGTCCTACTACTTAACCTTCTATCTTCTTTCTTTCTTCCTTCCCCCCCCCCACCTGAATGGATTTATCTGCCTCTGCTAGAGCAAGAGTTCTAATTTCAACATCATTGTTCATGAAGAAGAACACAGATGAGCTTCAAAGTGTTCAAGATTCTCCCTGAAGACCACATCCCTCAGCCTATTGTGCAGTTGATCCAGGATCACATGACTATATTCGGAACAGCGGGATGTGAACAACAGTGAGGCACACTGTTCTTATTTCTGTCCATAAAACCCCATACACAACATTTATCCTGTTTTGGTGATGGTGACACCAAAAGAGGGAAGGAACCTGGCTTCTTGAAGTCACCAATTAGTGCAAAGATGATGTGTCCCAAGGACATGGAATGTAATATAATCTAGCCTATCCCTACTAAAAGAGTCGTGTCACTCATTTCAAAATTGAATAAATATAATACTCTGTGTCAACTATACTTCGGTAAAAAAAAAATCAAACAAATAAGTTTTTAAAATTTGGCAACTACATCAGCTTTGCAAATGTTAAAAATCAAAGGCAAATAAAAATGTAGTCCCTACCTCCGAGGAAGATAATTTAATTGTGGGAAATGTAAACGCAAGCCGATATTTTATTTTTTTTAATTCAGTTTATTCATTTATTTTTTTGAGAGAGACAGCAAGCAGGGTAGGGGACGAGAGAGAGAGAAGGGAGAGAGAGAATACCAACCAGGCTCCACACTGTCGGTGCAGAGCCTGATGCAGGGCTCAAACTCACTGACCATTAGATAGTGACCTGATCCAAAATCAAGAGTCAGAGGCTTAACCAACTGGGCCTCAACCCAGTTGGTTTTTTACCAGGGCCCCAACAAGCAGATATTTTAATACAACTTTTTCAGGCAAATGTAAAGGGAAAAATGTGTGTCAAAAAGCAGTTATCTCCTGGAGTTCCCACTCGATTTTGCTGTAAGTTTATAACTGCTCTAAAACAGCAGTCTATTTTGAAAGTTAGGAGAAGGTACTTGCTATCTCATAACAAGAATCTTGAATTTGAAGGGGGCTAAATATGAAGTGGAAGATTGAGGGATTTTCATTTTTCCTCTCTCTACTTCAGTGTTGGATTCTTTTCAAATTTTTTTTAATGTTTATTTATTTTTGAGAGAGAGTGAGCAGGGGAGGGGCAGAAACAGGGAGACACAAAGTCTGAAGCAGCCTTGAGCTGTCAGCACAGAGCTTGACACGGGGCTCAAACCCATGAACTGTGAGATCATGACCTGAACCGAAGTCGGATGCTTAACCAACTGAGCTACCCAGGCACCCCTCAATGTTGCGTTCTTTTTTAGCAAGAGGCATCCATAGATATATTACCTATATCATAGAAATAAAAAAGAATTAAAAATTATTTTGCCAGGACTTAAAATATAGGAAATGTAATTAATGACACTTTTAATGAATATTTAAAATTTTTCCTTTTTATATGAATATTTACCCATACGTGGACAACCAAAAAATACATTCCAAATTCAGCTTAGCAGGGAGAATTTTGATGCCTTGTGCTGGATAAAAGCAATACCACCTTTCAGCGTATGCATACATCTGTTCAACAAGAAGCACCTTCCATTAGTTAGGCTCTGCTGCTCCAAAACTTTGATAGAATCTATACCTTCCAAAGCATCCATGACCAAGAGTCCCTATTTTATAGCACTTGTTATGCTATAAAATTTACATGAATTTGTGACTTATGTATTTCCCCTGTCTCTTTCCTAAACCATAAACTCCAAGAAAGCTGGGTCTACATCTGTTTTTACTCACTAATGTACTATACTCTTGTCCAGGCATAGCCCTCTACGTAGCACCTGGCACATGAGTACTTGATAAATATTCATGAAGTTAGTTAACTGATTATTTAATACACTGAAACATAATAACCTCTGAGTTGTTTCTTAGATTAAAAAAAGCAATGCACAGAACAATGTATACGGTATCTTTCCATTTGCCAGTATATGCAAAGATATATACATGTGTGTCCCTACAAAGATAAAAACTTTGTGGAAAACAACCCAGAACTATTAATGTCGATCCATTTAAAGAAGGAAACTGCAGGTCTAGGTTGTGATCACTTCTTATTGTGGATTCATTCATATGCTTTACTGGAATATTTACCATGAACATATATTATTTTTTCAATATAAAAGCATAAAACCGAACAATAAATAGTGTAACCATTGCCAAATATATATGGAAAGGTACTAACATTTTTTTACGATTTGTAAAATGAGAAAATAAAACTCCACACACCTTTTAAATTTGATTTTTAATAAAAAATTATGTATATTTAAGATGTACAACATGATGTTTGGTATACATACACAGTGAAACGATAACTACAATCAAGCTAAGTAACATATCCATCTCCTAACACAGTTATCATTTTTGTGTGTTTAGTGATAGCATCTGAGAACTACCCTCTTTGCAAATTTCCTGTATACAATACAGTATTACTAACCATAGTCACCATCCTGTATATCCTATTTCTGGAACTCACTTATCCTACGTAAATCAAATATTGCACTCTTTGACCAATATCTCTCCATTTTCCCCAACATCCCTGCCCCTTTAACCATGTTATACCCTCTTAGAACTTGACATTTTTTAGATTTCGTATATAAGTCAGATCCCACATATATGTAAAATTATGCACTATTTGCCTTTCTATGTCTGGCTTATTTCACTTAGCATAATATCCTCCAGATTCAACCATGCTATGGATGATGGTATCTCTTTCATTTTTAAAACTAAATGTATATGATCACTATTTCCTCATGTGTTCATTCATTGATGGACATTTAGATTATTTTCAAGTCTTGGCTAATGTGAATAATGCTGCAGTGTGGGCTTCCTTTGCTCATTATAATTATATTATAATAATATTATATATTATGTATTTCATAATATATGTTATAATTATATAATAATAATAATAATCTTATTTTGTTATCTTTTCTGATGTCTCTCCACCTGGTACTGAAACTCTTTCACTGCCATATCTTTTAGCTAATAGATGATCCTTTCTACTCAGGGAGATTAAGACATGTTGTCTACCCTGGATTCAGCTGCCTTTGCCTTTCATAACTCCTATCTATAAATTCCCTAACTTACCAATGTTAACTCATAGGTAGGGACATTTCTGCAACCCCCCCCCCCCATTCAGCAGGAAGAAGCTACTGAAGCTACTTCCACCCAAATGCCAAAGATTTCTCAATTGTCAAGCTGTCAGGGGGAATGTGGAGGTCACTTTTAGGCAACAGGCTTGAGCAATGGAAACCTGAGTAAGGCAAAAGGGCCCACTGGGACCACCAAGCTGAAGGCAAATAGGCTCATTAAGTGAGCCACCTTGAAATAGCCATAAGACCTAACTAACCAATGGGCTACTTACAACCAGGCACAGTCACCAAAACATGGAGAATTTCATACTTTCCCACACCTCCTTACTCTGCCCATGACTGTGGCCCCTCACCACTGCCTTGTCGCAGTCTCTCCTGCCCACTAGTCCCTCGCAGGGTATTCAATAAACTTTCATCTCTTTAAAAAGAAGGAGGAGGAGGAGGAGGAGGAGGAGGAGGAGGAGGAGGAAGAAGAAGAAGAAGAAGAAGAAGAAGAAGAAGAAGAAGAAGAAGGAAGAAGAAGAAGAAGAAGAAGAAGAAGAAGAAGAAGAAGAAGAAGAAGGAAGAAGAAGAAGAAGAAGAAGAAGAAGAAGAAGAAGAAGAAGAAGAGTGGAGGAGGAGGAGGAAGAGGAGGAGGAACAAAAAGAAGGAGAAGGAGAAGAACTGGTTTCATTTTCTATGAACAAACCCAGAAATGGGATTGCTGGATTGTATGGTAGTTCTATTTTTAGAGTAAGTTCATACCATTTTCCATAATTCATATAACCATTTACATTCTCACCTAAAGTGCACAAGAGTCCTCTCCTCTCCACATCTTTGCCAACACTTGTTATCTTTTCTCTTTTTGATAATAACCATCATAACAGATGTGTGGTGAGAGCACCTCTTTGATTTGCATTTCCCTGATGGTTAGTGGTGTTGCATATCTTTTTATATACCTATTGGTAATTTGTATGTATTCTTTGGGAAAATATCTATGAATGTTCTTTGCCTATTTTTAAATTTTTGTTGTTGTTGTCTGGTTTGGTTTGCCATTGAGTTGTTCGAGTTCCTTACATATTTTGGTTGTTAACCTCATCAGATAATGTGGTTGGCAAATATTTTTTCCCAATAAATAGGTTGCCTTTTCAGTGTGTTTATTGTTTAAGCTGCTGAGCAGGAGCATTTTATTTTGATGTAGTCTCACTTGTTCATTTTTTGTTTTGTTTCCTGTGCTTTTGATGTCATATCCAAACAATTATTCCTAAGACCAGTGTCAAGGAACATTTTCCCTATTTTATTTCTTCTAGGAGTTTTTACAGTTCCGGGTCTTACATTTATGTCTCTATTCTATTTTGAGTGGATGAATGCATATGCTATAAGACCAGGGTCCCTTATGGCTCTTTTGCATAATTCCATGTGCCTTTTTACTGCAACTCTCTCACTTTTGTCTAGAACCTCAGCACTATAATATCCATTTAAACTTCTCATCTCATGGTTCTAGGACTTTGCCCTCCCCAGGCTAGTATCATGTTGGCTCTGTCATATATTTGCTGTATTGTGTGTGTGTGTGTGTGTGTGTGTGTGTGTGTGCAATGTTTACATATATAAGAAAACACATAAAATATATTTCCATAACTATATCTATTCAAGAGAGTTATATCAATCAAATATCTCTCACAAGAAAGATCCAATTTTTCAAAAAATGGGTAGAAAAGAGAACAGAGTAGAGGCAAAGGCAAGCGTCATTATTTCCCTGAGAGTTCAAAACTATTTCCTTCCCTTTGTTAGCTTCATCAGGAAGTACCAGGAAGTGCTGCCTCTCTTTCAAAAAATTCTTTTATTGCTCTATCATGAGTTTCTAAAATTCCAAAAGAGCATAATGGTCTTTTTTTTTTTTTTTTTAATGGAAGATCCTTTGGAAATAGCCATGAGTTAATCATAAAATGTTTACTACTCCCTCCCGGTGTGACAGCTATTTGAGTTTTCTTCCTTCATTATCTTCCTTCTGCCCTGACTTCCTTCTTCCTTTCCTTCCTTTTTCAGGAACAAGAATAATGCTGTTCCACAAAGAATAATTGCTCTAAATATCAGAAAGATCAGGTTCTTGACAGAGTTGTGCCTCTAACCCCACGACCTTGAGGAGATCAATTTCCTCACTTGACAAAGAAAGGGCTCAGCCCAGGTTATGTCTAAGGTTGTTTTCACTTCTAACATCTCTGTGACTTGAAAAAACTTTACGATAGTGCGTTTGAAGCCTGAGCAATTGGTAATTAGCTCTTCAGAGAAACCACTGCAGCAAAATGCTAACAAACTCTTCTTGCCAGTGTGAGACTGAGGCTTCAAGACCCAATTTTGTGACTTTCTAACAAGATGCCTTGGGCATTATTAGGATTGATTGGGCGCTCAGAGATCGGCAATTACCGAACTTGAAAGAAAGTATTTATTTCACTCCTAAACAAGTTTCAGAGGAGCTAATTAATCAAGGCAATTTTAAATAAGAAAACTTCCCAAGTGATGATTGCTGTTTAACTCTGAAAGTCAGGTCCCAGGGCCTGTCACAGGAGAGGCAGCAAAGAAGGGCTGACCCTGGGGGTGGGCAATTTCTTTGTAAGTCGGTGCAGGGCAGAGGGCCACTTTCCGGCATTATCATTTTCTTGATTGCTATCCTGTCTTGCTGCAGTGAGGTCCTCTGACCTACAAAACAAAATAAAAGTTTACTCCAAATTTAGCAAAATCTGGCAAACCCAGGAGTTTAAATTAATTATAAAAATCAGAAGCTGTAGGAAAGGCTGTAATTCCCATCTTCGCTCTTTTGAAGAATGTCTGTCTTGCAGGCGGACACCTCTTGGTTTGAACACCAGCCCTTGATCTTGAATGTGTTATTTCAAACTGTTTTATTTACAGTTGGGGCATCTAATTATATAAAGTGATACTGTGGCAACAATTTAGATATGAAGAGAAAGACAGAGAGAGACAGACAGGAGGGGAAGGAGGGAGATGGGGGGGTGGGCGGGGGTGGAGAATAAATTAGGCTATTGAACAAAAAGAAAACAATGTATTTTGACTAAAGAGCAAAATGTGGGAACTTCTAACTAGAAGAAAAAGGAAACACTGAAAAAGCTATATTTAAGGCTTACACCAGTCAAGTAAAAGTAAACTTTGTGAATGTAGATAAAAGAAGCTAATAATCACAATAGTCAACTTTCATAGGTTAGGGTGAGGAAACATATACACATTTCTAAGTTATGTAATAAACTGCAAGCTAACATTTGATAGGGACACATGGATAACTTGGTTGGTTAAGCATCTAATTCTTGGTTTTGGCCCAAGTCATGATCTAATGACTCTTGAGTTCAAGCTCTGCACCAGGCTCTGCACTGACAGCATGGAACCTGCTTGAGATTCTCTCTCCCTCTCTCTCTCTCTCTCTGCTCCTCCCCTCCCTGTCTCTCTCTCTGTCTCAAAAGTAAATAAATAAATAAATAAATAAATATTTTAAAAAAGAAAATTCAATGGACTGTAAAATACTGTGTACAGTAAGAATATCAAAGATTACATATGTTGTATAATATGTTATATACTGTAATATTAATGTATTATATTTTATATATTTATATATAATACATTTCTATATTATAACAGAACCTAAAATACAGGTGACCCTTTAATAACACAGGTTTGAACTCTGGGGATCCATTTATAGGTGGATCTTTTAAAAATAAATATACTACATACCATTAAAAAAAATGACAACTCTTGTTTCAGTTCCTTCCAATGTAACAGTAGGTTAAACAGCAGTGCCTGCAGTGGAGAATGAAATGAAATAAGGCACATAATGTTCCTGGAAGTTAGTAAGAGCTTAAGAGAGATAGTGGTTTTCATTACGTGGCCATCACTCTCCTCTTACCCAGGCCATTCCACTAGATTCTACTAGATCCCTAACCCGCAGTCACTCCTCATTCTTGACCATCCTCCACTAAGCCCCCTCTCCAGTTGGGTAGCCCTACCCATTATAAGTGTTGTCCTCTTGCAATAGAAAGAATAATGCCCAACTCCCCAAACTGATGAGGCCATAATTTGACTCTATCTGTTCTATCCATTTCCCCAACACTTTCCTTCACAGTTTCTATAATTTCAGCTAAATCAGATCCTTTCTGTCACATCGTTGTGCCCTTCCTTGTACCATGCTCACCACCTGGTATCCTCACCATGACTAGACATCCAACTGCTACTTTCACTGCCAATCTCAAGGATCTCCCTCTCCATGAAACCATTCACACCCTTAATCCAGTATGAAGCTTCCTTCTTTCTTTTCCTCCTTTATCTCCTCCTTCCTTTCTTCCTTCCTTCTTTCCTTTGAGCCTCCATTAAGCCATTTGCTTCTTATGTTGTTATAAATTGTAGTCATTTATATATTAGCCATGTTTTATTTGGTTGGAAATTCCCAAAGGATACAGACTCTATCTTTCTGGTTATTTTGATTAATAGTTATAATAAATGCCAACAAATCTCTCTACTATTTGACTTCAATAAATAACCCTTATTTCATTGTTAATAAATGGCTATAATTCTACTTTATTAATGAAGAAAATGAAGCCCTCCTAGAAGCAAGTTAGGTTCTGGGGATCACAGTGAAAGTTAGTGGTAGAGTCTAAAACTCCACTCTTTGACTTCATATCCAGTGATCTTCTCAGCTCAATATTTTCTTGATCTTATAGGGACAAGATTAACAGTCCGTTATCAATGTTGTCAACGATCCTTATGCTCTCAAACTTCCCACATAGCTACTTACATATGTGCCATAGTATTAGCTGGATCTCAATTTTACAAAACAAACTTATATAAAAACTGTTAACGTATAACTTCCCCAGCCTGATTCCCCTTTTCTCCTCCTTCCCTCTGCCCCCTGCACATTCTTTCAGACCAAAGGATCCAGAGGACCACAGCCTCCTAAAAACCTTTAGAAGCAACTCATCAGGTGGAAAAATTCATGGCACAGGGCCCTCAGGTATAAAATTTGGCAAATCAAGATATGGGGCAGGAATGGTGATGGATCTTTTACATCAGCAAATAGTAAATTAAATCCTTGAAGTCTAGACATTGGCCAGACAATGCTTAAAATAGTGTTATTGGCCAAAAATGAATAATAAGTAAGTTAAACAGATTTCTTCTCAAATTCCAGCCTTAATTAAAAATAAAACAAGAGGAGAGCTACTGTCCTTGAAAAGGACAGCAAAGAATTAACTGGACATTTTGAAGACACTCTGAAGCTTTTTTGTTTTGTTTTGTTTTGTTTTGTTTTGTTTTGTTTTGTTAAGGTTTATTTATTTTTGAGAGAGAACGTGAGCAGGGAAAAGGGGCAGAGAGAGTGGGAGACCCTGAATCTGAAGCAGGCTTCAGCCTCTGAGCTGTCCGCACAGAGCCCGACAAGGGGCTAGAACTCACGAACCACAAGATCATGACCTGAGCCAAAGTCAAGACACTCAACCGAGTCACCCAGGTGGCCCATAGAGGTTTTTTTGTTCGTGTGTTTTGTTTTGTTTTTTGTGGGTTTTTTTAGTAGTTTTTTTTTTAATAATCATGGAATTTTTTTTTAAATCATATTTGGCCAGCCTCACCACACAAATATAACTGCTACTAAGTTAGATAATTTATTTATTTTCTCTCTTTTTTTGCCTTTCTTCCCTATGTAGTGCTTTTAAAACATGTCATATCCTTTTATTTTTATTTCAGTTAATGTGATGTCTTTAAGGTCGTCTGTGTTGTACCATGTAGAAAAATCTTACTCACTTTCAAGGCTGGATAATATCCCATTTGTACGGACAGACCACATTTCAGAACCCACTCATCCTTCAATGACTGAGTTGTTTCCAGCTTTGGGCTCTGGTAAATAGCGCTGCTGTGAATGTCAGTCACCATTTTAGACATGCAAAGACAAAGCAAAGATTTTCTGCTGAGAAAAGGATGAATATGATCACATAAAATATTGGACAGTTTACAGTCATTCATTCAACAATGTAACTAAGTCCCTACTCTGTAGCAGGCATTCTGCTAGGGAAACAGTGGTGACAAAATTAAAAAAGCAGGTGGAGTAGAGCTGTGCCAAGAAATATGGGCACGAAGAAGGGGCGGCTGGTTCCCCTGGCCTGGTAAGGCTCCAACTGTGGACAGCCTCCTGCGGCATCTTTCAGCACGCAGTTCACACAGAGAGGGTCTCATGGCGTGTCCCATGGACCCCACAGAGACTGAGCCCTACAAACACAGTTCTGTTCTCTGTCTTATAGCAACATGCTAGTGTGGCCCAAGCCAGGCACCTGAACAACCACTTCCACAGCCCCATGGTGGATGAGGGACCATGGTGCTGGATGACAGGTACGTGTCCATGGGGACGCATTCAAGCAAGAGTTGGTAAATAGGTGGGGCTGGTGGAGTCTCTGGAAAATGTAGCTCCATGTAGGTTCTCGAATCTGCCTTCATATTTACCACATACATCTGTAGCTTTCGTCTGATTATCATTTTACTGATGTCTAAGCTGCAGCCCAACGGCCTAACATGTGAATGTTCGGCACATTAGAGGTTCATCGGAGTTTGAAATGCACAATGGGCAAACCTTAGAGTGAATCTGAAGTCCATTTTCGTTATAACGAGAAATCTCAATCTTGAATTTGTCAAAAAGAAGGAAAACCAGCTTTCATATCCTTTCTCTAAATTTAATTTCAGTTCCTTTAAACACAGGAATGCTGTAAAAATTCATTTTCAAATTAGTACTCAAATTTGTGCCTCAGGAATTGTTCATAGTAATTTCAACCAAAAACCTGGAGTAAAACTGTTGTGCTCACGGAAGCAAACTCAAGTTTCCCATTCAAAAATTCAGAGAGAAGTTATTTGTGATTTTTATGCAAATTCAAAACATCTTCCCTATAATTTTGTATTTTACTTTTATTGTTACACTATTATATTTCAAAATAATGAGTCTTCTAAGCAAACCTCAGATAAATATTCCAATCCTTTCCCAACTTCTTCAGTATTCTGAAAAATTATCACTTTTCTTTATTTTACCATGACATGATGGTAACTATGTAATCGTTAATTTTACACATCAACTTGGCTGGGGCACAGTGCCCAGATATGTGGTCACACATATTTCTGGATGTTTCTGTGAGGGTGTCTTTGAATGAGATTAACATTTAAATTCTTGAACTTTGAAGAGATTGCCCTCCATATTGTGGTTGGGCATCATCCAATACCTTGAAGGCTTAAAGAGAATAAAAGACTAACCTCTTCTGAGTAACAGGGAACTTTACAGCAGACTGATCCCAGACTTGAACCACAGCCCCAGTTCTTCCTGAGTCTTCAACCTGATGGTCTTCAGATTTGAACTGTAACATCAGATCTTTCCTGGGTCTTCAGCTTGTGAACCCACCCTTCAGAGTTTGGACTTGCCTGCCTCCACAATCCCATGCATCAATTACTTTAAATAAATCTCATTCCATCTATCTACCCATCCTGTTGGTTCTGTTTCTCTGGAAGACCCTGAACAATGCAAACACCAATGAGAGTAGCAAACAACTAATGCTCATTGTTTACCAAGGCACCATTCTAATCATTTTACAAAAATTAACTGTGTAACTATTATTATTATCATCATCCCCACTTTATGTATGTGGTTCTAGAACCTCAGAAGGATTAAGTAACTTGGCCAAGTTCACACAAATATTAAGCAACGTGGTCAAAATATGAACCCAAGCTTGGGTGTAGGCATATGCTCTTATCTAATAATCAATATAGGTCCTTTCAGAGCTGCTTAGGAATAGGGTTTCTCAGGGACACCTGGGTGGCTCAGTTGGTTGAGCATCTGATGCTTCATTTTGGCTCAGGTCATGATCTCACAGTTAGTAGGGTTGAGCCCCATGTTGGGCTTTGCACTGGCAATGCAGAACCTGCTTGGGATGTTCTCTCCCTCTCTCTCTGCCCTTCCCTGCTTGCACACACTAGCACTGACTCTCTCTTTCTCTCTCTTTCTCTCTCTTCCTCTCTCAAAATAAATAAATAAATAAACTTTAAAAAAAGGGAATAGGGTTTCTCAAACCACAAGTTGAGTCTTATTAGTGGGCAGTGAAATCAGTTTAGTAAGTCATGGCCAGCATTATTTAAAGAAATTTAGAATATAATAGAATAGAATAGAAGTAAAGCAGAAGTCACCAAACTTTTCTATAAAAAGCTATATAATATGTAAGGGCACCTGGTGGCTCAGTAGGTTAAGCCTCTGACTTCAGCTCAGGTCACGATCTCACAGTGCGTGAGTTCAAGCTCTGCATCAGGCTCTGTGCTGACAGCTCAGAGCATAGAGCCTGCTATGGATTCTGTCTCCTTCTCTCTGCACCTCCCCCACTCACACTCTGGCTCTCTCTCTCAAAAATAAATAAACATTTAAAAACAGCTATATAATATGTAAATATTTTAGGCTTTGAGGGCAGACTGTCTCTGTGACAACTACTTAGCTCTGTTCCTGTAGCCCCGAAGCAGCCGTGGGCAAGCCACAAACCAGTGGTTCTGTCTTACACATTTTTGCCCCACAGAGAATATCTGGATACATTTCTGATGCAATGACTGGGGTGGGGATGGTACAGGCATCTAATGGGTAAAGGCTAGGATGAGACCAACCATCTTGCAGTGCAAAGAACAATGCCCACCACAAAGAATAATCCAGTCCTTAAAATGCCATTGGTGTTGCCATTGAAAACCTGACGTCAAAAGATGGCCGCATTCCAACAGAACTTCATTTATGGATGTTGAAATTGGAATTCCAAATAATTTCCAGGGCCATGAAATATTACTCTGCTTTCGATCTAACTGATCATTTCAAAACATAAAACCCATTCTTAGCTTGCAAGTTACAAACAGGTGCCAGGCTGGAAATGACCCACATGCCAGTCCCTGGAAATTGAGTAATCAAAATGTATTGCAGGTAGTTAAACTACACACACACATACACACACACACACACACACACTATGGGACGTGTAGTTAAACTATATATATATATATATATGTGTGTGTGTGTGTGTGTGTGTGTGTGTGTGTGTATATATGGATATTTTAACTATGGGTCATGTTTGAAAGACATGATTCTTTGGGGATAAATTATTCTTTTCTGAGTGTGAATTTAAGTTATAGTACCTCTCTGAATTATGGTTGATTCAGCGTGCTCTCCTTAAATTAGATTCTCATAAGAAATTCTGGGTTGAGACTCTACAGGAAACACCTGTAGATGAAGAACTGAACTCAGTTTGGATACACTCAGCCAAGACCCAACTCTGAGGGCTTACATGTGACGTTGTTCCAGACTAGTGGCCAAATCTTAGACAAACGGTCTGTGGAAGGACTCCTTTGTCTCATGGGATTGCCTTGCCCGGAGTCCACAAAGCAAGCCACGTGAAGACTCAGGGCAGCCATGTTGTAGCCGAAGTCATTCTTAGAATCACACCGGCTACTTCCACTTTTTAGTAAAGTCTCATTCGTAGTTGCAGCCTGGCCTCAACTGTGCTGAGGGTAACCTAGAATAAAGTGGGTCTGTGTGCAAGTTTGGGAGGAAACAGTGCTGTCTTGGAAGGGTGGCCACTAGCAGGAAGCAGAAGAGCCTTGGAGCAATGGGAATCAGGAGGTGTGGGAGGAGCCAAAGCAGCCTGAGGCAGCTGTGAAGGCAGGAAAGCAGCAGTGGCCATGTTCCTTCCCCCTGGGGACTCTCTGAACCACGTGGAGAAGACACGCTGGAATCACTCTACATTTCTTGTGACCGATAAGGATGGGAGTTTCAGTCCATCACAATCTGGCCTGAAAGGGCATATGCCCTTTTTAGCTACTAGCCAAAGAAACCAGGGGATACTTAGGTTGTATACATACATAACAAACACATCTCTGAGTAAAAGGTGCCACCACAACCCTGAATTTGGGATTATTTCCTTAGGATGAATTATCTGAACTGGAATTACTGGGTTACTCCGAGGAACCCACAAAAGAATCCCTCAAGAGAAAGAGCCAGCAATTCTGTATCTGTCGTTTCAAATTATATTATAGGCACATTTTAGAGTTAACTTGATCAATATTTTGAAATTCCTCTTGCCATTTCTAAAAACAAAACCTTTAATTCAATAGTTAAAATCTTTTCTGACATCCGTTTTTTTATTTTCTTAAATTTTTTAAAATTTTATTTATATTTGAGAGCGAGAGACAGAGAACGAGTGGGGGAGGGGCAGAGAGAGAGAGGGAGACACAGAATCCAAAGCAAGCTCCAGGCTCTGAGCTGTCAGTACAGAGCCCAATGCAGGGCTCGAACCCACAAACCGTGAGAGCATGATCTGAGCCGAAGTCAGACACTTAACCAACTGAGCCCCCCAGGTGCTCTTGTAATGTCCATTTTATAGTCTTCATGCTGAGATGCTTTCCAAACTCTCATTAAGATTTCCCCTTCTTCTGATATTCCATTCAGAACCCTTTCCCATACATCTATGAGGTCTTTACAAAAATACTTAATAAGAAAAGTACCAGGTATTTATTTCCTACAAATATTTCCCTCCTTTTAAAAAGGACTTTTAACTCTTTGACCTATGGAAGTTTCATGATAGGTAGGCAAATCCATCATTTTTTACACCCACTTTAAGATTATAAAATGCACCATTATCCCCCTATGTTTTAACATGTTTTACTGGTGTTATGCTTATGTTTGCCAGTCATTCTCTGAGTCATTTTTCAAAGCAAAGATTGAACCCCCAAAATATCCCTTCTTCACGTACTTCTCATTCCTTTCCCCAAAAAACTAAGAAATATTTGGAAGACATAGCTAGAGGGTATTGGCAAAGCTCTGTCTCTTCTCCAAGCTCAATTAATTCTATCTCAGGTGAAAGGAAATATCAGCATCCCGGTCCTGTCCTTTCTTTCCCTACAAGACAGTACACCCTGGGACAGTATTTCTACTGAATGTTAACCAAGAATTCTTCACAAAGGGCCACATTGTCAAATGCCTTTGGGAAACGCTGACTTAATCGAATATAAACAGGCTCATTTAATGTCAGATTTCGACGAACATCTTTAAAATCACCACAGGGAGGGGATGTGAAGCATATAAGGTTACAGTCTTCCCCAATTTATTTTACTATGACTTTTTCTATATCGATTAATTCCTCCCACAATTTGGGATGTCTGGGGCATGCTACCTTGGGAAAGCCCATAGGTGCCAATGGTGTCTTCTGCTCTCTCTATCCCAAGCACACATGGGGCCAAAGCACAAAGAAGGGTGAGCTATCATAAGGAGGATATAATTGTAAACTAAGGCACCAGCTATGGTGGAGTCCTGTCTATAAGTCACTGCACTCCCCACAATTCACTGGCTTTCTGATATCAGTAGACATAATCCCTATGATGGTTAAGCAGTGACTATCTCACTTGGCTGACTGCATCCTGTTTAAGGCCTAGTGGGAGTATGTGAATGTGTCCCAAGAAGCCAACCATATTGGGGGGGGGGGGGAGGAAAATTATACATAGGGATGTAAGTTTCTAGGATGGCCATGTATGAGTGCAGCATGAGGCTTCTAAGAGTTTCATTAATTAAACAAAGCAAAAATAAAGGCTTTATTTTTTAACTCAGTACTGTGCAAATATAAGCCATAACTATGATTGCGCACATTTTCTCAGTTAATGGGAAATCAACTAAAAAAAAAAAAATGTAAGATACTTTTTTTTAAGTACTGTTGATGGGATGCCTAGTAATAAAAGAGAAGTTTTTTTACATGCAGTAATACTTAGGGATTGTCACAGGTGAAAAACTACCTCAGTCAATGTCACAATAGTAATATACCTTGTGTTTATTGAGCATTTGTTATAGCAAGACACAAAACTATGCACCTAATTTTTATTATCTGATTTAAATTATGCCAGGCTGCTAAATGTTGTCTCAGAGTTTTAGCAGAGGCCATGGAATGAAGGACAAGCTGAGGTGGCTGAACTTGCTGAGTTTTTTGTTTTTTTTTTATGCTTATTTACTTATTTATTTATTTTGAGAAAGAGAGAGATAGAGCACATGAGCAGCGAGGGGCAGAGAGAGGGGAAGAGAGAGAATTCCAAGCAGGTTCCAAGCCGTCAGTGCAGAGCCTGATGCAGGGCCTGAACTCAGGAACCATGAGATCATGACTTGGACCGAAATCAAGATTTGGATGCTTAACAGGCTGAGCCACCCAGGCACTCCTGAACTTGCTGAGTTTTAAACCAGAGTTGGGGCGCCTGGGTGCCTCAGTTGGCTACGTGGCTGACTTTGGCTCAGGTCATGATCTCGTGGTTCATGAGTTTCAGCTCCACATCAGGCTCTGTGCTGACAGCTCAGAGCCTGGAACCTGCTTTAGATTCTGTGTTTCCCTCTCTCTCTCTCTGTCCCTCCCCCACTCATACTCTGTCTCTCTCAAAACAATAAACAAACATTTAACAAATTAAAAAAAAAAATTTAAAGCAGAGTGTGTGGACATCTTCTTGCTCAAGGGGTGGGAACATTCACCCTGGATCCTGGATCCTCCAGCATTACCAGATTGGGTCACTTTCCTCTACTGTCCCTAAGCTTGGAGGAGAGGCAGGCAGTCAGGGGAAGAGGTAAGGACAGTTTGGAGAGGATTCCTTCAAAGAGAATCATCAATGTGCACCCTTATGCCTTTACCAGGCCAAGTGACAGAGCCTTCTCTTCCAGAGTTTGGAGGGCCCGGGAGTGCCTGTGTTTCCTGGAGCCAGACGTGGGCCACAAGGAAGAGGGAAGACTCTTAAAAAGGAAAGTCATCCTCCTGGCAGGGTGAGATCACCCTGGACTCAAGACCAGAAACCAGGGAGCTGCTGGAGGAGCCATAAATGTCCAGCCAGAGGGGGAGGTGGCTTCCCAAAGGACTAACAGATGGAATTCAGGGGTCCGGGTTGGTGGGGTCGAGGGGCGCTCTCACTCTGAAGAACTCACAAAGGAATCCCCCGAAAGACAGAGCCAGCAATCATGCATCTGTCACCAGATTCCAGCTGTTCCAGCCAACTCCTTCTGCCCTCTTTCTCTTCCTCTTTACATCCTGGCTTTGGTCCTGGACTGGCCTCACAGCAGCTGCAGTGTGGGGAGAAAAGGCCACCGGTAGTGACTTGGGTTGGTCCCCTTTGACCACAGCAAGACTTTAGCACCTGAGACGTGGGAGAGAGGATGTTGTAATCTGGGAAAGGGCATGTCGTCTGACATGACAGTGCACTTGATTTTCTAATACTTGGGGAATAAAGGAAATCTTGTGTTTCTTACTTCCAAGGAAAACCTACCAGAGCTGCCTGCAATGTTAATGAGCGGGAGGAAGGTCTGAGATGACACAGCAAGAGTGTGAAGGGGCAATGACGAAAAATAGGAAAGTTGCCTCCTACGTACACCCCGTAAGCTTTAGCTTCCTTCAAGAAACTGGTTACAAATCCTCAGTAAGTTAGGCAGTATTATCCCTAGATATTTGGTGAAATTAAAAGACATCCCAGAAAAATCACAAAACTCAAGTGATAGCTCTAGGATTAGAATTGAGGTAACTGTCCCATCTGCCTCTGTGTCCCCTTACAGTACTACATCCTAAGATCCTGCAAAGGAACCAATACTGGGGGGTCTGGCACACTTCCAGTAACACGCTGGTTCCAGAGTTCTGCTGTTTTCACCGAATAGCTTTATTGGGGGGGGGCAACAAAATATGCTCACAGTTTATGAAGTGATTCCACCTGCATTATTTAATCCTCCTGATAATTTACAATAAGGTGGATATTATCATTACTTCTATGTACCTCATTATGGACTTGACTGAGATGTCACAAAAGGTAATAAACAGAAGACCATCTTAGATCTGCTATCCTATCCACTGTGTAGATGCAGGAATGATGTTTGTTTTTTTCACCATTGTATGCAACACCAGGCTCAGTGCCTAGCACACAGAAGAAGTTCAATAATTATTTGTTGAATAAGTGAATGCATGACATTTTCCAATTCTCTTTTTTTTTTGTCGTTGTTGTTGTTATTATATCATGTTGCTTCTCTACTATCTCCAGTGAAGACTCTTGGAGAAATTTGATCCCATCTGGGAAACTCGCTGTAAAACAAAGTTCTTGAATTTTAAATAAGTCTACCATAAATAAATTTGATAGCAAGTCATATTTTGGGCTTTTGTATCACATAAGATAATAAAAGACATTTTTCTCTGAGCCAGTAATCTTGGCTAGGGTAAATGATCTCTAAAGCCCCATGGCTACAAAGCATGATATGATTGTCTGGGAGCTCACTGATCAATTGTCTATTTTCAGAGATTTCACATTAAACAATAATCACTAGAAAATAACCCATCACACTTTGTATGTGGAAAAGTACACAAAAGTTTAGAATAGTTGTCTATCTATATAACCAGGAGACAGACCATGGCTCTCATTTTTTTTTTTTTCAACGTTTATTTATTTTTGGGACAGAGAGAGACAGAGCATGAACGGGGGAGGGGCAGAGAGAGAGGGAGACACAGAATCGGAAACAGGCTCCAGGCTCTGAGCCATCAGCCCAGAGCCTGACGCGGGGCTTGAACTCCCGGACCGCGAGATCGCGAGATCGTGACCTGGCTGAAGTCGGACGCTTAACCGACTGCGCCACCCAGGCGCCCCCCATGGCTCTCATTAAAAGCTTCTTAATCGACTTTGCTAAATTCATTTTAGGCAAATAGTTGGATGTAGGAGTTCCTTAAAATTCTGAGGACATTTCTACAAGGATTTAGCCCTGAGGCTACAAGGCCATCTAGGAATGCTGATCCATTTCCTCCATGAAGCTCTCTGCTTTTTGTGTCTTCATTTCAAAGTCCAGAGATATAGCTATGTCAAGAAAAGATAAGATAGAATTGAGTCACTTTGTTGGGTCTGTGAGAGGACATAAAGGCCCTGGCATGGGAGCCCATTCTTCATATGCAGCGATGGTACATCACAGTGCTCAGACCTGACGTCTTCCCAGCACTTATCTTGCCCTTAATTCATAACTATCAAATTGAGCTGCCTCTATGAACCCCCTTGTGATGCTACAAACCTACTGACCTTAAGAAAAACAGATAGATCTAGACTGAGAGCCCAACTTCACCTATGGCATTTCTCTGTACATTCTTGGCAGCATCATATGCACGATCAAATCCCAACCTGCAGAAGTTTAGGTAATAATACTCTCAACACCTTCCAGAAAATTGAGTTCTAAAAAAATGTAGTCTTAGCACCTTCTGTCAGAAGCTTATTTTGGTGTTCAGTGCATCAGAGTGAAGCAGAAGTCTCTGTTACTATAAATGGCCCCTGTGAACCACCCACCTGTCAGAGTTGAACACAATTCCATCTCTAGGCCCTGAGATATATGTAGTTCTTCGTGTCAAGGTCACTCCAAAAAAAAAAAAAAAAAAAACTAGTGTATTACAAGGTTAAGCATAAAATTCTACATCCTTTTTAAATAGATTCCTTTGATGGGAGCTACGTAGGAGTGCAAAACCCAAAGGACTGCACATATCAAGGAGTCAGTAGGGAGAGAAAATATATCAGCAGAATAAAAAACAAAACAAAACACAATAATTGAAATTAAATAATAAAGGTTTTTTTGAAAATAATTGGATTGTGAGGTGTCTGAGAGAAGCAAAATTAAATACACGGTAGATGTGAACTATAATATTGGTATATTACAGAGGAAAAAAATCACATACAGGGCTTAATCAATCCATATTGACTGAGTAAATGAATAAGTGGATAGATGAGTGGGTAAATGAATGCCAACCAGCCCCCAACACTTACAAATGGCCTGGAATCTTAGGAATCCACACAATTAGTCTGTCTTTTTAGAATTGTCTCCCAATTTCCTGACGACATGAGAATTTAGGCCATACAAAACTTCCTCTTAGCAGCAGTCCTGTGGATGGCATCTTTGACTTCCTTGTTCCTCAAGCTGTAGATAAGTGGATTCAACATGGGGATCACTGCAGTGTAAAACACTGACACCACTTTATTGAGATCCGGAGACAGACTTGCTCTAGGTCGTACATAAATAAAGAAGAGTACCATACAGGATGGAGACGGCCGTCAGGTGAGAAGAACAGGTAGAAAAGGCTTTGCGCCTCCCATCCACAGAGTGGATCTTCATGATGGCGACAAGGATGTAAATGTAGGAGATCAGGATAGTCAGACCGCTGAAGACTCCAACAGCTCCAGCTACGACAAAAACTACCAACTTAGTAAGCCTTGTGTCAGCACATACAAGGGAAAGGAGGGGGGACATATCACAGAAGAAATGATTAATGACATTGGGGCCACAAAAAGGAAGACGGAATGCATTTGTTGTATGGGTCATGGTGTTCATGAACCCGATGACATAGGGACCAACCACCAGCTGGATACAGAGTCTCTGGGACATGGCAACAGAATACAATAACGGGTTGCAGATGGCCACATAGCGGTCATAGGCCATGGACGCCAAGAGAAAACACTCTGCTGCCACAAAGAACCCAAAAAACCACTGCTGCAAAGCACAGCCCAAGAAGGAGATGGCCTTCCTCTTCGCAAAGACGTCCGTGAGCATCTTGGGGCTCACAACAGAGGAGAAGCACATGTCCACAAAGGACAAGTGGCTGAGGAGAAAGTACATGGGTGTGTGAAGGCGGGAATCAATCCGAATCAGAATAATCATACCCAAGTTTCCGGTTAGATTGATGACGTAGAAACTCGGGAAGAGCAGGAAGAGGGAGGCCTGCAATTGGGGGTTGTCACTCAAACCTGCCAAAATGAACTCTGTAACCCTTGTGTAGTTGTCACCAGCCATTGACTGGTTCCCGTTTCCCCTAGAAGAAGAGCAGAGGAGTCACAACAGATTTGCTGAACATATCTTCAAAAACGGGACACAGAAAAAATATACCAGTGGCTGGGAGAGCATCACGGGTGATATGACTTAGTTGCATGTTGTGGCCAAGGAAACAAAAGTGAAGTATAGACCAGTGCAAAAGATTGGATCTTAAGCCTTCATCTTCTAAGAGTCTGCAGAAACCCATCAATACAGAGATGAGAAACCAGAAACCTGGAAAATAGAAGCAGCTTTCTCAAGGTCGCATGACTGATGGCAGAGAGCTTCCAGAAGATATGTCCAAGAACTCTCACTTCAGTGAACTTTGCTTGAGTTCCCCAGGTGAGCGCACACCTGGTGTAATGATGCAGGAGAGTGGAAGTGAGGCAAGGTGGAGAAAGTGAGCAGCCACTCATTTTTGGGATATACACACTTTGGAATTAGAACCCAAGCCTAAAGGCAGGGTCCCTCTGACCCTGGGAAAGTTACTTTTCCTCATCTGTGAAACAGGAATAATAATAGTAACATCTACCTTGTAAATTGCTGTGAGGATAACACGAGAGAAAGCTTGCAAAGTATTGAGCTTGCAAACTACTTATGAGAGTCTCATTGGGCACCTTGACAAGGGTATAATAAGTGTTCGTATTTTTGCCTTACATACTTCATTTAATAAGCCTGCAAGCTGACTATGATTATGTCAATTCACATAGGAGGAAAATTGAAGCTCAACCCATGTTCACGATGCTAGTGACCGGCAGGGGTGGGCTTTGCACGTGTGCGTGCCCCAAGAGACTGTGCTCTTTCCTTCGTCACACTGCAGAAATTGCGTGTCCACAATTCTACTCTTTTCAAAGAGATGCAAAACTCATTCCACTATGAGTACAGGATGATGCCTGTTTGGCGGCCTACTCCTGATGTTGAGGTTACAGCCAAAGGCCACTAATGGGAAGCCCGTAGGATAATAGACTATTGCGCTTGAGTATCACCTGCATGGAAATGCACAGGGAAGAAATCTGGAAAAGAGCCTAAATCATCCCACCCATATACCCTCCACATTTCCTTTGTCACCCCCCATAAGGGTGCACTGGGTTAAGTCAGCTGATCTCTTCGAACCTGAGTTGCTTTGTGTGTTCAATGAGACTAAAGCTGTGTCTTTCTCTCTCAGAATTCGCATCCACTTAGAACAGGGGGAAGGTGTATGTCAGGGATCAGAAAACTACTTATACTTTCTTTGAAAAGTTTTCTTAGCCCAGAATGATAGGAGCCCAACACCAAACTTACGTTAGACGCTTTTCCCCCGGTTTTCCAATCTGAAATGTATCATTCGACTTTGGTGAGGCCTCCCTGAGGCCAATAATGCAGCTTACATTATATCCTTTGCTTCAGGGAATTAAAGAGAAAGGGAGGATTTCCAGGCAGACTGTCCACCCCACACTCACCCCTTGCTGAGGACTCTTCAAGAGTCTAGGAACTTCCTCAGGGTCCTTCATACACTACATCTCACTCTTCCATTTGACAGTTGCCCAAAACTCTAGGACAATCCCTTGTTAGCTGTAGTTTCTAAACTGACCCAAGCCTTCCATGCACATTTTAATTTCTGCTTCCCTGCTGTATGTGGTGTTTAGAATAGAATGCAGTGCTCCTTAAAGATCAAACCACACAGAGCGGGGAACACAACCAGCCCTCATGTTCAGAGCACCAGGATAATATCATAATGTCAACACAACCTATGATAACCTTCCCTTAGCAAAGGTGTGGACAGGGATGTGAGTTGAATTCTGTGCTACTTTTTTTCCCCTTTCTTCCGCTGCTAAAGCATCGCTGTCCCATGTTCTACTTACGTGAGTATGTTTTGATCCAGTTGCAAAACCTAAGTTTCTCTCTACATGAATGATCTCTTCTTAGGTCTTCTCCATCATCCGACAAAGATGAGGATTGTGTTCATCCTGGCCATGAGTCCAATATAGAATTTATTGTAATTCCATTTAAAATAATTTGTGTTCTCTTTACCTTGTTAAAAGTTGGGTCGAAAGAACAGAAAACGATTGGGGCTGTCAATTTACATTCTAACGGGCTCTTTCTTCTTTAAAGATGGCACAAAGAGCTACAGCAAAACTAAGCCAAGTTGGTCGGGTTCCACCCCTCCCCTTAATCTGGCCACCTTCACGTGCACAACAGGTCAGAATTTTCAACAGTCATTTGGGTTTACTGTTTCTTTTCTTCCAAGAAGAAACTGTGGAATCCTCACTCACTGTAAAATGTGTTCAGGGTCTTCAAGTCAATAAAAGTTCCCTGAACCAGTTGCATCATCTCTGCTATGGGAGCTGCTATGTCCCCAAAGTCTGCCATATCTTGGGAATGGACCACTAAGAGAAGGTACAATCAAAGTTTCGCTTCATATCCTAAGTAAATCCGATGAGATCTGTTTTCTGATCATGTCATTATGTTTGTTTTTAACTGGATATAGTCTCTTCACTCTCTCTATATCCAGGCTAAGCAAGGAAGGTCTATGGAACTCTTGGGAAAATGGAGTAGCACAGAGAGGGTGGGACACAGGAGGACCCTAGCTCTCCCTTCCCGTCTCTCTTTCACATTCGTATCTTGGGGTCAAGGGCAAAGCATGTAGAAAATGAACGTTTCTCAGACACAGCATTGACCATAGGTTGCTAAGTAAATTCATTTTCCTGGGACTTCACTCAAAACAAAGAGTGGAACCATCGGAAGGAAGAGCTGGAAGAGAATTTCTGAGAATGTATCAATGGATCAGTAAACTTTATGGAAAGATGTTATATCTGAACTGTTAGCTTATGGCAAGGGAGATACATTTCTTACTGTCCAGAAATGAATAAAAAGCAATAAAACAAAATTCTTCAGCATTGTATTTGCAATACAAATAGCAAAAGCTTGACCAAACAGAGTCAATACAGGTTGCAGCCCGAGTGAGGGAAAGCGTAAGCACTTCAGTGTGTGACACAGCCTCCTTACTCTAAGAGGTTTTGTTTGATTTGTTTTGAATGTCTTAGCGTGCTCCTGAATCCTTTAATGTAAATTTTTCCATGAGACCTGAATCTTTGATAATAACTTCTGGTCGACTCTACATATGAAAGACCATTCCATTTCTCCCCTGAAAACCATTTAGATTTGTCCTTCAATTTCTTTTTTTTTTTTTAGTTTCAAGACTTTATTTAAATTCCAGTTAGTTAACATAGAGTGTAACATTAGTTTCAGGAGTAGAATTTAGAGATTCATCACTTGCATATAACAAACAGTGCTCACCACAAGTGCCCTCCTTAATACCCATCTCTCATTTAATCCATTCCCCCAACCTCTCCTCCAACAACTCTCAATTTGTTTTCTGTAATTAAGAGTCTGTTTCTTGGTTTGCCTCTTTTTTTCCCTCTGTGTTCATCTGTTTTTGTTTTTTTTTTTTAATTCCACATGAGTGAAATCATGTGGTATTTGTCTTTCTCTGACTGACTTATTTCACTTAGCATGATACACTCTAGATCCATCCACATCATGCAAATGGTGAGATTTCATTCTTTTTGATGGCTGAGTAATATTCCGTTATATATAAAATGCCGCTATAAACATGTATCCCTTATGAATCAGTATTTTTGTACCCTTTGTGTAAATACTTAGTAGTGGACCTCTTTCATGGTTTTCTGTGTGTTCTGCACAGAAACAAACGCATCTGAGATCCTTCAGAAATTCCAAATATTTTTCGAATATTTTTCTGATTCCTTTGCTACTTCACTTCAAAATTATGTGGTTCCTTTGAGTTGTCTGGATAATAATCCATTTTTATTGTATGGCAGTGTGAGTTCATAGGTTGAATATTGCTAAGGCTTTTTATATGCGTGTTTTCTTAGGTAGAGTGTCTACAACAAGCATTGGTCATTAGTTAGAATTTGGGGAGTGACTTTGGCCCTGCTTACTGTCTTCCTGATGGTTGGTTGAATCTTTTTCTTTGAAGAACTGGTTCATGCGGGTTTTGTAATCATGTTTCTATTTTCTAATTTTTTTCAGAAATTGTACTTATTAAGCTAAATGGAAATTAGTATTTTAATTCTTCCCATGTTGTTTATCACATAATTACTTTTAAGTCCTTTATATAAGACTGTTTGAATCCTGAGGGTGTATATTCCTAAGATTCCTTTTAAGCTTTACTTCCTGGGGTGCCTGGGTGGCTCAGTCAGTTGAGCACCCAGCTCTTGATTTCAGCTCATGTTGTGATTTCACAGCCACGAGATTAAGCCCTGAGTCGGACTCTATGCTGGGTGTGGGGCCTGCTTTAGATTTTTCTCTCACTCTCGCTTTACCTCCCTGCTTGTGTTCTCTCTCTCTCTAAAATAAAATAAAATAATGAAATTAAAATAAATTAAAATAAAATAAAACTTACTTCCTGAAACAAGTCTGACAAAGAAAGACACATACTGTATGATTTCACTTACATGTGGAATCTAAAACAAAGCAAAATGAAACAAAAACAAAAACTCAAAGACACAGAGAAGTGATCGATCGGTGGTTTGATGATTGCCAGAGGCAGGGGTTGGAAAGGTGAACAAAATGAGTTATAAGATAAATAAATCCTGGGGATGTAGTGACAGCAGGAAGACCACCATCAAAAATACTGTATGTATATTTGAAAGTCGCTAAGAGTGTAGCCCTTAAATGTTCTCCTTGTAAAAAAATAAATTGTAACTCTGTGCTGATGGATGTAAAAAGCTTGTGGTAACCATCCTGCAATGCACACAGATAACAAATTATGCTGGACACCTAAAACTAGTATAATATTGTGTGTCAGTTAAATCCCTATTAAAATTAGTTTCTGAAGTCAAAAAGACCTAAGATAATTCATTTTTAGCTATATGGATATAACCACTATTGACTAAAGTTGGAATTTCAAATTCATAAGGCCAACCCATTTACCAAAGAAAAGGCGAAAAATTAGGTTGATTTCTAATGCATATTTGTGTGCTCTAAAAAGCTGTTTCCTTCTTAGCCTAAATGATTAATATTAGGCAAGGAAAAATGAACAAAGAAAGGAAAGGTACAAATACACTATGTTAAGCTTTACCACAGAGCATTCACCCTATGCTGCAAAAGATTTGCCTATTTTTATCTGACGATAAGGATAAATTAATAAAAATATTTTGTGCTTTTTTGTTTTAATATCAGATTGGTATTGAACACTATTTCAAATTCATGCAATTTTTAGCTGAAACATCACCTCCACCATAGCGAGCCTTCCTTCTGACATCTGCAGTCTAAAGCGATCTCGGCCACTAAATTTCAAAACCCGCAATGACCCCATCTACGGGATTTATGGGTGCTACTTTTATTATGGTGGTTTTGTGTGACGCTATCTTTTACAAGACCATGATCGTGGAAGACAGGGACGATAACCCAGTCAATGCAACAGACATTTGCAGTGTCCAGGGTAGCATTGCTTGGCTGTGCCAGCTGTTAAATATCAAAATACATCCATCGTCTTTGGAAAATAGCTGCTTCTTGCCGGGGTCCAGCTCCAACAGGTCCAGGGATCCCCGAAGGATGAACGGCGTCGGTGAGAATAAAACAAAACTAAAATAAAAAGCTAAAAATAAAAAACTGAAATAAAAATGGACATAGACAACAGCAGTGTGTTGATCTGGCCGATTTACTGTAGCAAACGTGGCACGATATTTGCTAGTGATTTCCTTGCAGCATTCGTCATCTATGTGTTTCTAACATTACCTAATTCTAAAATGTTCCTAGTGTAGTCAACCTTTAAGAAATAACATGGCGATTTTCTCATAATGTTCCCGCATACCCTTTGATTATAGATTAATTTCTTATCTTATTCCATTATGCATCTGCGTTTATCTATAATTATCTATAGTCTATAAAGCATTTGCTTTGCTGTTCTCATGAAAGGCCCTCCCTTTCTCAATACCTCAAGTGGAACAGTTACGGGGACATGACCTCCTAACCACAAGAGGCCAGAAGAACAATGTGTTTGCCTCGGTCCGAGGTGCCGGGAAGGGGCCGATAGGACCTTAGAAACCCATGCCTCACACATTCCCAGAGAGACAATGCACCTAGGAACTAAGAAATCATTCTGTACCTGAACCGACTAGGTTCAGTCACCATCTGGAATGCCTCCGGGGGGCCAGGTGGGCCTAGGGGTTGAAGTCTCCTGTGCCCAGAGATACACTCCTTAGTTGCTGGAGTGGGGCTTTCAAAATCCATATGTCTCTCCTTTACAGGCCCTCTTTGCTGGCAAATGTATGAGGCTATCCTTCCTGTAAGTAGAGGAGTCTCCAAGGGGAATGGCAAGGGCTAAACGTAAGGCCGCACAATTCCTTGCGGAACCTTAGATTCTTCCCTAACGGTTCTTTTCCCAGGGGGCCTGCCGAGGGCAATTCCCCAACAGACAACACCCCAGGTACTTTTAAGGCCAAATTACCTAAAAGCGGGAGGACAAGAAGCTTCACTGTTGGCGGGCCGCCCTGCTGTCACCAGTCCGTCCACAGCCCGGGCCCCGCCACTCAGGCTGGGATAGCTCGGCTTCCAGCAGCTTCTCTCAGCCTTTCAAGTGCCCACCACCCAGAGCACGAAACCCCTATACTCCAAATCCAGACTTCGCTGCCATCCAGCCACTAGAAGGATAATGCGAGGACAGCCCATGGCAGAACCTTGTTTCAACCAGTATTCTCTTCCACACATCAGTACCTTGTCCCACCAGTTATATTTTGGATAGCCTTCCTGATCCATGTCTACTGTTTGCAAGATTCTATAACATGGGGTGAGGAGTGCAGAGGGGACCAAAACTTGGTTGTCGAGTAATTCAACTTACTCTCTTATGTCCTTATAAATGAAAGCACAATCTTGATTTTTTCTTGTTTATTGGCTAAGGTATGTCAGGGAACAGACATCAACTGCTACTCCAGCTGGCAATTCATATAGACATTTCCCGTTGAGAACTTATTGGATTTGCAAAAGGATTTTTATTTACATTTTTATTTCCAAAAAATATTTTGCATTCATCTAAAACATTTCACTAGTAAACGTATCAAGAAAAATTCCGAAAATGATAAGTAGGGCATAAAATACCAGACGTACTAAATAACAGACTTTCTACAGAATTAAGTGTTGGACCAGGTGACACTGACACCAGAACCGACAACTGAACACAAGTGCCATCGTTAAGCTCTAGATTTTCTTTTTTCTTTTTAATTTTTTTTGAATCTTTATGTATTTTGGAGAGAGAGAGACAGAGACAAAGCATGAGCGGGGGAGGGGCAGAGAGGGAGGGAGACGCGGAACCCCGGATTCTGAAGCAGCCTCCAGGCTCCCAGCCATCAGCACAGAGCCCGACGCGGGGCTCAGAACTCAGGAGCCACCAGATCATGACCTGAGTCGAAGTCGGACGCTCAAGCGACTGAGCCACCTGGGCGCCCCTAAGCTCTAGATTTTCTAATAAAGTAAAAGAGGCAGTTCAGTAAAAGGACAGCTTGAGAACCAAGCGGACCTAATTTGACTCTATTTCCTCCGTGTGGCCTCAGGCAAGCCACTCCACCTCTATAACCCTCACTTTTCGGTATCTCTTGAATGAGAACAATTTCTACCTTACAGAGTTGTCTTAAAATAAAATTATCTTTACAAAGCCTACAACATCGCCTGTTCTTAAAGAGGGTTTCAGTAGCTCAACTAACAAGAGCATTTTATAATCGCCACTATTACTAACATATAAGTATTATCTCATGAAGGAGAAGGGGATTCTTGTTCAGATATTTTTAAATTCCTGAATAATTAGATTAAAATACAAATATGAAAACCCACAAAACCTCAAAAATAAATGTTTGCCAAATATTCTAATCTGTGCTCAATATTCAAAGATGGAAGTCGTAATAAAAATGAAAACATGCGGGGCGCCTGGGTGGCGCAGTCGGTTAAGCGTCCGACTTCAGCCAGGTCACGATCTCGTGGTCTGTGAGTTCGAGCCCCGCGTCAGGCTCTGGGCTGATGGCTCAGAGCCTGGAGCCTGTTTCTGATTCTGTGTCTCCCTCTCTCTCTGCCCCTCCCCCGTTCATGCTCTCTCTCTCTCTCTCTGTCCCAAAAATAAATTAAAAAAAAAAAAAAAAAAAAAAAGAAAACATGCAATTTTATTTATTTTCAAAGCTGCAAAGGACTAGGGAAAGTATTTGCAGCTAATGTTACAAAGACTTTTTATTTATTATTGCTATGAAGATGTAGGAGTTGTAAGAACGTTTGGTGACAGAGTAAGCTCTCTGAGCTGTGTGTTATGGCCCAAACACACAAAATGTGTATATAATTTCACAGCCCTTCAAAATGATTTTTCAGGCTTTTGAAAGCTTTTCCAAGCCTCTTAATAAACGCTTTCAATTACTAAAGGAAACTTCAGTGGACAAAGTAATTGTGGTTGATGAGCTCATGCTGCCATCTAGTGGCCAATGTTAGCTCCACCTTGAGGAGGAATTCTTAAAATACTATCTCGTTAAGGAAAGCTGTCTGCCTTGCATTTGAACACATCCTATAGCCACGGAGACCATGCCAATAGGCGACTGAAAACTGAGAAAGAAAATGAAATATATTTCGTAACTAACGTGAAATTGTTCATGTCGCGTTCCTAAAGCACACGACGCAAAACAAATTCTTCACCCTCTTGTTCTAAAATAATCCTAAATATTGAAAACTAGGTTTTTAAGAAATCAGGATAGAGGGAATCTTTATTAACAGGAAATTGGATAAACGCTAATATCAGCCTTAAAAGTAATGAAATTTCAGCACATTCCTTTCAAAATGACCTCAGATGGATTTAAGAAACTTCTACTGAATCACTCGTGTCAGATATTGTGCTAAACTCTGGTGAAAAAGTAGTCTTTCCTCAGGACATGCAAGAAGGAAGCGTTTATCTTTTTTTAGGCTACTATTTTCATAAAATTTGATCAGGAGCAATGATTCTCTATGCCTTTCTAACATCTATACAGATGATCATATAAAAATTTTACTAGACTAAGCAAAAATATTAGAAATATCAGTCACAAACTTCAGAGCCCTTATCTGTGTCATATTTCTTAATTTTATAATAACAAAGTACCCTACATAATGTTACCTCCATTTCCTAAATGAGTATATTAAGAAAGATTTGTTTACATTGTCTGCATTATTAGACATTACTTCTTATTTTGCATTTTGCACTATGCAATCTTACTTGTGAAGTGTGACTATAACTGGGCCATTCCCATCTAAATTCTCTCTCTCTCCTCCCTCTTTTCCTCCCTCTTCTCCTCCCTCTTCCCTCTCATACCCATACACAATCCTAAGCATGTTAAAAAACGGGGTTTTCTTTACCTACATTGTCTCTCACATTGGTAAGGGGCAGGAACGTGTGGAAGAGGTTATCTCTTTCTCTCTCCAGACATCTATTTTAAACCTTTCTGTCTCTTTCTTCAAAGTTCCATTTCAAATGTGTCCATCTGGAGGTCCCTCCATTCTGTTATGCTTTTTGCTTTTTATATAGTACTTTTAGTATTATTACTGACCCCTAGCTAATTTTCCTTTACTTACAAGCCTCTCTCCCTCCAAATATAGGCTCTAGCAGCAACAATAAACAATGTTTTTGTAATTTAGGCACATTTTTATATTCTTATTAGTTCTAAGACTCTTTGATAGAATTTATACATTAAATTACATATTAACTTAAGTAAATTGAAACATCTCAATTAGAAAAATTATTTTTGCTTCATCATTGAAAAAGAGTGGTACAACTATGGAGAAAGGGATTTCTGGAATCTCTGGGAGGGCGCATAACCTCTCAACACATTCAGTGGGAGCTCTTTGCTAGGTTACCAATGGGTGTGCTCTTCCCACAGCATCCCGAGATTTGCCTTCAGCCCCGTTATATTTGGCACTGAAATTGCTCAAGTGAGATTTAAGGAGATTGCGGTTACTGACCCACCATCCGTGAGTTCAGATGATGGCTCACTTCCATCTAAGTGTGTTCTATTGGTCCGTTTCTTAGATATCAAGAGCCTTGGCAAAAGTAAAATGTCTACACAGATGGTCCCAATGGATTTCAGGGAATTTGTAAGCACCTAAAGAAGACCTGATCACACCCATTCCATTCAGAAGGTTAGGTTCTTCACCAAGAGATATTTTCAATTGTACAGGGACTTATAAGCAATTTTGCATCCCCTTTCCTGACCGAAAACGTTTGCTTAAATTATTTCTAAAACTTTCATTGTTTGAGTTATACACAAAACGTGGTGGAACTTGTCTGATGGTGTCTCCTGACATTACGACGTGAACAAAATCTAAGACTCTGTGACCCACACTTTTTCTTTTTTCTTTTTTAATTTTTTTATGTTTATTTATTTTTTTTTTTTTGAGGAAGAGAGAGAGACAGAGGGTGAGTAGGGGAGGGTCAGAGAGCGAGGGAGACACAAAATCCAAAGCAGGCTTCAGGCCCTGAGCTGTCAACACAGAGCCTTATGTGCGGCTCAAACTCATGTACCAGGAGATCATGACCTGCCAAAGTTGGAGGCTTAACCAACTGAGCCACCCAGGCACCCCATACCCACACTATTTCTTATCACTACAGCTCCCCAAGGCTGCAAGAGCTGTGTTATGGGAGGGGGGTGCTGGGTTGTGATTTGAATCGATTAGTGTTGAGATGCAGAGTGGCCACTGAATGACCATGAATGAATTCCCTGGCCTTACCCTTATGTCCACTATCCTTCTCCAAGATTGCTTCAGAGGTGTTCATTGCCCCATCATTCATGCCAGAGGGAACACAGGACTCACAAAAGTGTCCCCATGGACCCCAGGCTGAAGCAAAGCTACCTTGATCCCAATAACTCGGGTGAAAAAGGTTTGAGGGGATTTTGTTGTAGTTTTGTTTTGTTTTGTTTTGTTTTTAATGTTGCTTACTTTTCCTAGTCCAATATCATAGAGAAAACAGATCAGATTTGTATTTGTACCCCGTAGCATTAAACTTAGAAATTGGAGAGCCTACTGAAAAACAAAAACAAAAACACCTCAATGGGAGTGGGAAAAAAAACAAGGGAATGCTCAAGAACCTTCCTTTGTTACAAGATCTGTGCTGTAAAGGCACAGACTAAAACACTGATAATTTTCCTTTCAGCAAGAGAAAGGGAACCCACTTATATCAGCAGGGGCACAAACATACACATCTGAGACTGTTGATCCCAGCCTTCGTCTAATTAACTGTTTCAAAAATCAATAAATAATGTGAGTTACATGGAAGAAATTTCTGTGCTAAAATCTGAATCCTTTTCAGAGCATCACATTGGCACTAATTCTGCTTCTCTAGGTTGCTTGCCCGTGACTCATTCCTACTGTCTGAGACAGTTGCCTCACCAAAACCATGATTGTCCCTAGCCTATATATCACTTCATTGTCTTGGCATTCAGTTCCCTCCATAACCTGCTCACTCCCTCTGAACACAAACCACTCTATGACCTCATTGCTAAGGGCTATGCACTTAGTGCATAGAACTATAGTGTGGTGGTTCCTCAAAAAATTTAAAATGGAACTATCCTATGACCCAGCAATTCAATTGCACTGCTAGGAATCTATCTAAATGATACAAAAATGCTGACTTGAAGGGGCACATGCACCCCAATGTTTATAACAGGGCTATCAACAATAGCCAAAGTATGGAAAGAGCTCAAATGTCCATCAACAGATGAATAGATAAAAAAGATGTGGTGTGTATATATATATATATATACACATATATATATATATGTATATACCACATATATATATATGTATATATATACCACATATATACTATACACACACACACACACACAATGGAATACTACTCGGTGATCAAAAATAATGAAATGTCATCATTTGCAACTACATGGATGGAACTAGAGTGTACTATGCTAAGTGAAGTCAGTCAGTCAGAGAAAGATAAAGGTATGACTTCACTAATATGTGGGATTTAAGAAACAAAATAGATGAACATAGAGGAAGGGAAGGAAAAATAAGATAAAAACCTAGAGGGAGGCAAACCATAAGAGACTCTTAAATACAGAGAATAAACTGCGGGTTGATGAGGGTAGGAGGGTGGAGGATGGGTTAAAGGGGTGATGGGCATTAAGAAGGGCACTCTTTGGGATGAACAGTGGGTGTCATCACTGGGTTCTACTCCTGAAGCCAAGGCTACACTGTGTGCTAACTGGAGAATTAAAAAGATATATAAACATAAAAATAAATTTAAAACAAGAATAATTGCAATATTCAAAGCGGGTTCCTAATCCCGGGAAGGGATGGTTGTGACACTAACATTCCATCAATACTGCCAAAGAAACGATTAGTGTATCTAGCATACTCCATCATGAAATTTATTAGGGCACAGACTTGGGATTAAATTTACACTCTAGTTCTCTCTGTATCCTTACTGAGTCATGTTTCATTTTGCTTTTTCCCCCTCTGTCTTCTATGGTCTAGAGATAAATTTTATAGTTTTAGTTCATGCTCAGCCATCAGGGCTCAAATACCTGCAAACTCTAGCTTGCACCAAAAGGGCACTTTTTAAAAATCATAATAATTAATAATACCTCTTCCCTGAAATAATTATAATACTTCTTGAATAGCTCAAATGTTTTCTGAGGCACAGAAAGGTGTTAAAATCTTTTTAAACTTCATTCTGTCGTATTTTTTTTATTGGAACAACCAAAAAAGACTAACATGAAAATAGGATATATATTTTCTGAATTTCAGTTTAGCTCTGACTTCTCAACACCTATTGCCTCTGACTTTTTTAGAATTTTCTTGTTCTCTCATTCACATGTTTGCATTTTATTTATAATTTCTATAATAAACAGTGCCTATTTATTTTTGTCTGAAAGAAATAGAAATAACTAAATACCAAGTATTAAAGTAGTAGTTGGAACAACATCAAAATCAAATATGTAAAGAGGCATCTTTCTTGTCATTTGTCACTTGGTGGATGAATAAGAGTGCAAGAATTGTGCTGTCAATGTTGTTCACCTTTCACTTGTCCATATTTGGGTTTCTTTTCTGCAGTGATCATGACGTTGTATTCTTAGAAGACAAGAATACAAAAATAGGCATAAAAGATATTTAAAGGAATGAGATAGGAGGAGTCCCTTTAGTCAAAGAAATCATTTGTACCTAGGTAACCTGCCCTGTTTGCTATTTTCAATTCTGTATTTAGAGATAGGGAGCATGCATATCATTCCAATGAATCTCACCTGGCCCGGACATGTATATTGGTTTAACCAGTGCCACACTATTAATAGCTAGATGATTCCAACACTTACTAGATTTTTATCCTATTCCTAATGATGAAAATGTTTGAGGAAGCAGAATTACTCTGACTCTGAGTGACTGGGGATTCTTATCATCCACAGGCACATGATTGAAATGGAGCTTTAAAAACAGTTTTTAAAATAAAAGTCATATTGAACATTTCAAGGATGCCATACTCCAAAGTCTGCACGTTTGTTTAGCATCTTTGGATGATGACCAGGTAGACTAACCATGTCTAGAAGCTTTGCCCTTTATCTATTTTGTATTCCAGACAGGAATTTAACTTCTTATGCAAAACTTCCCCCTGACGATCGTTCTGCACATGGCAGCTTTCACTTCTTTATTTCTCAAGCTGTAGATGAGAGGATTCAACATGGGGATCACTGCTGTGTAGAACACCGACACCACTTTATTGATGTCCAGAGAAAAGATTGCACCTGGCCGCACATAAAGAAGAGGGTCCCATATAAGATGGACACTGCGGTGAGATGGGAGGAGCAGGTGGAAAAGGCTTTGCGCCTCCCATCGCCAGAGCGGATCCTCAGGATGGCAGTAAGGATGTAAAAATAGGAGATTATAATGGTCAGGCTACTGACAACCAGTACAGCTCCAGCCACAATGAAAACCAACAGTTTATTGATCCGGGTGTCAGCACATACCAGAGAAAGAAGGGGGGACATGTCACAAAAGAAATGATTGATAATGTTGGAGCGACAAAAGGGAAGTCGGAAAGCAGCCGTTGTGTGAGTCATGGTGCTCAAGAAGCCAATAGTATAGGGTCCAACCACCAACTATACGCAGAGTCTCTGTGACATGGAGACAGAATACAATAATGGGTTACAGATGGCCACATAGCGGTCATAAGCCATGGACGCCAGGAGAAGGCACTCAATGGCCACAAAGAACCCAAAGAACCATTGCTGCAAGGCACAGCCCAGGAAGGAGATGGCCTTCCTCTCAGTGAAGAAGTCAGTGAGCATCTTGGGACCCACTACTGATGAAAAGCAGATGTCCACAAAAGACAGGTGACTGAGAAAAAAGTACATGGGCGTGTGAAGGCGGGGATCTATCTGGATAAGAATAATCATACCCAAGTTTCCTGTGATGGTAACAAGGTAAAAAAGTAGAAATAGCAAGAAAAGGAAGACTTGCATCCGAGGATGATACTTCAAACCTATGAAAATAAATTCTGTGATTCTTGTATTGTTCCCATCAGCCATTGGTTGTGTTGTTCTCTAGAGTGAGAAAAACAGAACGTTAATAATGCATACAATTTTAAATTATTTAAAAGCATAACATTATACACAAGAAGAGAAACTACAGGTCCAATTTGGGAGCATTGGTATAAAAAGAGACTAAACTAAAAGCTACCAAGCAAATATAGTAAAGTTCTTACTCTTAACAGCAATATGGTTTAAATGTTTTAAAGAAAAAATTAGAACTAAGAATTGGGTCACCATTAGAAAATCTGTAAAATTACTCACCACGCTTACATATTAAAAGACAATGCATTATAATTATTTCAAAAGAATTCTTTAAAGAAGCTGATAAAATGTGGCAAGAAAGAAAGAGAAAGAAGAAAGAAAGAAAAGAGAAGAAAGAAAGAAAGAAAGAAAGAAAGAAAGAAAGAGGGAGGAAGGAGGAAGGGAGGAGGAAGGATGGAAGGATGGGAGGGAGGAAGTAAGGAGAAAGAAAAGAAGAGAAAGGAAAGGAAAAGAAAGAAAATGAAAGAAAAGGAAAGAAAAGGAGAGGGAAAGGAAAGGAAAGGAAAGGAAAGGAAAAGAAAGGAAAAAAAGGAAAGAAAATGAAAGAAAAGAAAAAAAAAAGAAAACAAAGAAAAACTTTCCAAACTGGAAAAAAAAAGAATTACTTGACTTGGTAAAAAGGATCTTCCTCTAGCTTCCAGAGAATATATGTGTGTAAGGTAAGCACTGGGAATATTAATACTATAACCAGAAACTATATATTTTCACAATGTGTGCTATTTAACAGTATAGTGAAGGGTACATCCAAAATACTAAACTATAAAAAAAGAAAGAAGGTGTAAGAATTCTAGAAAACAGAGATAAGAAAATACTGTCACTATTTGCAAGCAAAATAGTCATCCACATAGAAAGTGTAAAATAGTCAACCAATAAAGATAATTTTTTTAGAAAAAAATGAAAGAATTCAAAGTAGCAGAAGATTGGTGTAAAAAAAGTCAATAATAATTACCTATGAATTATAACGGAAAAACTTATATTCATCAATACAAATTGATAAAATAGCTGTAAATAAGCCTAACAAAAACCATTCAAGATTCATATGAAGAAAAATATAAATTATTTAACTTTACTGTACAAGGAAAGAACTGCCTAGATCAGTCAAAAAAACACATTTACTGTATTTTTATGTGTTTATTAAGATTCATTTCCTCCTGAGATAGTAAAAATTAGCTCTAACAGGGGCGGTAAGACTCTGCGTGGCCATTCTTCAGGTTGGAATAGCACACACAGATACATCAATTATGAAGGGAACAGAAAATGATATTTCTCCCACAGATATGCTGCAGCTGGAAAGTGTCCTAACAACATTTGGGTGGGTGGGGGGGGGGTGGGGAGGTAGTGACAAATACTTTATTGCTCAATGATAAACTTTACTTTCTGAAAAAACAGACTGTCTACAATGTTTGTCTGAAATCACATCACCAAGACGAAACACCCCACTCTGGTCTGGAATATCTAAGTCAGTCTGACAGAGCAAAGCAGTCCCAGTCCCCAACATGAGTACAAAACTCCACATGAGGGATGTCTGGGTACAACACTCTACACCTAGTTTACCTTTGTAGTTTCCATGGAAACAGGACCCTGTGCTACCTTTGTGGGTCAGACTGTTCTGATGTTGTGATGTTGGCCCCTTTCCACACAGCCTTGCTTTGCTTTGAGCTCATCTCAATTTTCCTTGATTGAAATTTCACCAAAAACTCCCCACTTCTCAAGAATCCTATAATAGCTCTAGTTTTTTTTTTTTGTTTGTGTGTTTAATGAGACATCCATGGTTCTAAGTGTGCATGGTCTCCCTCATTGCAGTGGGTCAAAAGCTGGTTGGATCAGACTACAAACCTGATCCTGACTGTTTAAGGCTGATGAGGTTAGGACACCTGCCAGGTTATTTGGTAAATTTAATGCAGTTCCAACCAATTGGAAAAGTTAAATTAAAATACAATTTTTAATGAAAAAAAATCAGATGTTTAAATTCATGGAAGAGAAAAATGTTCAAAGGAGCAAAGGACATTTCAAAAAAGAAAATCAAAGAAACGGGATGTGCTGTTCCAGATATCAACACATAAATAAAGCCATCATGCTTAACCAGTAAGGTATGATTACTAAAATAGGCAGGAGATAGAAAAACTGTAGGCAGACCAAGACGTATATGCCAATTTAGTATGAATAAACATTTTCTTTCAGTCAGGAAAGTAAAGATTAATTACAATATTGGGATGGCCATTTCAAAAAATAGATCGTATTAAAATTCCACCCACATCATTAAACTAAAAAGAAAAATTCTATTATAAACATACAACAGTAAAACCCTAAAGAATAGCATTACGATTTGTTGTATACAGGGATGGACTTCTTAAACAGAACATGAAAATCACCTGAAGAAAAGGTTGAAAGCTTTACGGCATAATAATTTTAAGTAAACAAATGCCAACATATACTCTGGGTAAAATTAAGACATACAGATTGGAGAACTACTGAAACATATGTTACAGAAGACTAAAGTCAGATCACACAAAGAGCTACCACAAATTATCCACTAAGATAGCAAGTATTCATTGTAGTCATTGGCAAAAGATACAGAGAGGACACTCCCAGTCCCAATAAATATAAGATGTTTAATATCCCTTTAATATCCCCAATAATCACAGAAACCAAATTGAAACAATAATCATATACTATTTCACCCTTCAAGTTGACAAGATATTAAGAAGTGAGAAAATATACTGAGAAAGCAGGGAGAGAAACTGGTGATCACTGGAGATCACTGGCTGTTGCAGGGGTGGGGCCTCCAGAGGCAATTTTTTACTATCTCTTGAATTTTTTTTTTGAAAGTGATTACCTGATGATTCAGAAACCCCATTACTTTTATCTACCCTGAAGAAACACAGAATGGAAAAACAATGATGTCCACTTTACTGTTGCTTCAAATGATAAAAAAAAACGGAATCCACATAAATATTCTCCAAAAAGCATGACAGTAAATAAACTTTGGTATGTCATTCTGGGGAATATTGTACAGACATTTAAAAATAAAATAATAGATTACCAGAGGGGAGGTGGGCATAGAGCCTGCTTGGGATTTTCTCTCTCTCTCTCTCTCTCTCTCTCTCTTCCTCTGCCCCTCCCTTTCTCAAGGGCATATGCTCTCTCCCTCTCTAAAAAAAATAAATAAATCAAAATTAAAATTAAACAAATATATAAGGGGTGCCTGGGTGGGTTATTTGGTGGATGGTCCAACTCTTGATTTTGGCTCAGGTCATGATCTCATGGTTCATGGGATTGAACCCTGCTTTGGGGCTCAGAGTGGACCTTTCTTTGGATTCTCTTTCTTCTTCTCTCTCTGCCTCTCCCCCCTCGAAATAAATAAATAAGTAAATAAATAAATAATAATCTAAAGCAACCCCCCCCCAAAAGTAATCTAAGTAATTCCTTAAAGTATTTCAACATTTAAAAAGAAAAAGAGAGAAGAAAAAAAAAAAATAGCTACAATCGATTGGGAGAAAAACAGGCAAGAAATATACAAAGCCTAGGTGGGAGAAAGTGAGTAACAAATACAGGCCATGCATTTGAAGTTCGAGATTTCTGAAATTCTGAGAAGCGGACAGAACTCTAGCCCCAACCTCACCCTTTATAAATAAGAAAACTGAGGCTCCAAGATGTCTGACCCAGGACCACAAAGATGGTGGCAAAGATACAATCAATTTCCACCCTGCGGTTCTAAATCCATGATTGGCTGCATGGGACGACACCTTTAAGGTGACAATGGAGAGGGGACAAGGGACAAGCATTTTCAGAGTATGCAAGACTTATCAGATTCGGCCCCAGGTGCTCTGCAAATGACAGCCAATTTGACTTCCACCCAAGCTTGGGTAAGAAACAGTTTGCTATCTCCATTTTAAAGAGCAAACAATCAGGGGCGCCTGGGTGGCTCAGTTGCTCATTCGTTAGGCAGTTAGGCATCCAACTCCAGCTCAGGTTATGATCTCACAGTTCGTGAGTTCAAGCCCCTCCTCGGGCTCTGTGCTGACAGCTCAGAGCCTGAAGCCTGCTTGGAATTCCCTCCCCTCCTCAAACTCTGTGTCTCTCCCTCTCAAAAATAAATGAAAATTAAAAAAAAAAAAAAAATGTAAAGAGCAAACAATCAAGGCTGCCAAATGTAGAAGGTGATACCTGAAGGGCAGGACCTGGTATCTCCAAAGAGTTATCTGCGATTAAGACACTGCCCTATCTGAATACAGGGTATCCACCCTTTCAAAGATGTCACTCCTCCAAGAGGGAAACTCGGATGTCTCAAAGTCTCAACCCAGTCCTACATGTTGTTTGAGGGCTGCAGAATCAGACAAAACGCGTATGCAAATTTATCAGTGAAAGAGCTGTTGATTACAAGGAGAGTAAGGAGGTCCCAGGAAATCCTGTAAAGAGTCCAGGTTTGCTCAGGTACAAGCGCTCTCAAACATCTGCACCTGTGCTCCCATTTGTAACCCCTGCTTGGAGCGTGATGCTTATAACGCACGGCAGCATGCCATACAGATGGCACCACCCCTAGAGAGGGTGGCCCTGCCTCTCTCTCCCTGTTCTGGGCAGCCAGTGAATCTGAAGAGGGATTTCACCTGACTATAATCTCTTCGTGCATCTTAGCAAATTTCACATTATTGCATGTTAGGTTTGCTGCAACATTCTAACCAATTATGGTCTGAAAGTGGGTATTTTTCTATGTACCGAAGAAACACATCTTAGATGTCAGTCCTTTTTGTTTTCCCATCAATCTTTTTATTTTGAGCTTCTTGAAGAGTAAACGGAGGGACAGAGATGGGTTTTTAAGAATGCTTTAAACTTACATTCCAAGGAGCTCCTTTCTTCTTCCGAGGATTGAAATTAAAACGGAGCATAAATTGTACTCTTTTTCAGCCTGTTTTCCTTCTTCCCACCTTCATCTGCGCCTCCACACAGAGAAGAGGGCAGACTTTCTTGGAATCACTTGACTTTATTCCTAAGTTTCCTTCCCAAGGAACTGGTAAGATTCCACTCCAAAGCACATTGTCTTTTCACTTGGTTGGAAGTTTCCAGAATTAGTTACCTCATTTTGTTGTTGTTGTTGTTCTGGAAAAACTTATGTCCCAATACATACCATACCTTGGGAATTTTGTTAAGAGGGAATTAAATTAAAATGTTATTACTATCCTTAAACTCTAAAAAATCCACTGGGATCCACTTATTTGCTCTCTGTGCTTGACTTCGAGTCAAGTCTTAATTTCTTACCTCCTTCTTCAACAACAACAACAACAACAACAACAAACATTTAATGAGTAAACTTCAGTACGGTGTTGTAACAACTGCTGAGTTTTCCCCCATAAGAAGCACCACGGAATTTCTGCAACTGTTCAGCTAGAGATTTTTACCATTGAAGATCAGCCCCCAGGATAGCTTACTTGGCATTGTGATATTCCATCTTCCTTTCCTGATACTCATAGGGAACTCACTGAGAATCATAATGTGTGAAGTATCTCCACCATATTCAATGAGAAATTGAGAGAGATTTCACCGAAAAATACAAGCCTGATACTACATTTTTTCAACTTATATTGATGAATAACACACAGAAAAGTGCAAAAACCGTACACGTACTGCTCACTGAATTATTGCAATGTGAGCCCGGGCATGCAAGCCTCCACCCAAGTCAGGAAATAGAACCTCTCCATCCATTTTATATTTGTGAAATTCATCTTTTATTGAATACATCTCTAGTTCATGTATTTATGGATGCCAGTATTCCATTCTGTTAGTATTCCACAAATGATTTATCAATTGCTTGTTGTTGGACATTTGAATTTTTCCCAGTTTTTAGCTTTGTGATTTTTTTTTTCTCCAATGGGCATCCAACGAATGCCATGTGTTTTGGTGTTCATGAGCATGCATTTCTCTTGGGGATATACCTGGGAGGGAAATTTCTTTGTTATTGGGTGCATATATGTTCCTGAGGACCGATAATCGAAGAAGTCTTCCAAAACCCACTGCTTACACTTCCATTAGCAGTGTATGAAAGTCGCTATTAGCCATTTTATAATGGTGTGTGTATAATGGTATCTCATTGTGCCTTGAGCTGCCATTTCTAGAGAGATGGAACAATTCTGCAAGCTTTACAAGCCATTTTCATAACCACTTTTTTGAATTGGCTTTTGAAATGTCTTGCCTGCATTTCATCACTGGATTGTCTTTCTTTAAAAGTTAACAATAGTTACTGGGTGGCTCAGTCGGTTAAGCATCCAACTTCAGCTCAGGTCACGATCTCACATTTCATGAGTCTGAGCCCCGCGTGGGGCTCTGTGCTGACAGCTCAGAGCCTGGAGCCTGCTTCGGATCCTGTGGCTCCCTCTCTGCCCCTCCCCTGCTCATGCTCTCTCTCTCTCTCTCTTTCTCCCTTTCTCTCTCTGCCCCTCCCTCACTTGCTCTCTCTCTCTCTCTCTCTCTCTCTCTCTCTCTCAAAACAAATAAAGGTGAAAATAAATAAAGAGGGGCGCCTGGGTGGTTCAGTCGGTTAAGCATCCGACTTCAGCTCAGGTCATGATCTCATGGTCTGTGGGTTCGAGCCCTGCTTCGGGCTCTGTGCTGACAGCTCAGAGCCTGGAGCCTGCTTCGGATTCTGTGTCTCCCTCTCTCTCTGCCCCTCCCCTCCTCATGCTCTGTCTCTATCTCTCAAAATTAAATAAACTTAAAAAAAAAGTTATATAGTTATTCATGTTCTTCAGATATGTCACCTATATGCCTTATAAATAACAATTTCCCTTGCTGTGGCTTCCAGGTTTATGCTCTTAAGAGTAAAACCTAAGGCTTCATTTTAATATAGTTCAGGGAATCAATATTTTTCTTCATGTTTAGCATTTTTGCAGCATATTTTTTTTAATTTTCTACTATACATCATGAAGATATTCTCCAATATCTTCTAGATCCCCTAATTCTTTGCCTTTCACAATTCAATCTCCAAATAATCTGTAATTAATCTTAATGTGTGTTGTGAGAGGGGGATAAAATTCCACTTTTCTTCCCATTTGGACATCCAATGGATTAAACGCCATTTTTTCTCAATCTTTTCTTTCCCCAATACTTTACTGTGTCCCCCTTGTCATAAATGAAGCATCCATATATTGTGTCTGTATATTCTTTAACAATAAAGGTATTAGCATGCATTCATTAATATACTTGGACACTCCAGTCTGTTCCACTGGGCCATTAGTCTATTCTTGATCCTGCCTTAATTACTATAGTTTTGTTAAGTAGAGGGAGACCTTCTACCTGGCTTGTTTTTTTTCCATTTTTTTTTAACGTTTATTTATTTTTGAGACAGAGAGAGAGCATGAACGGGGGAAGGGCAGAGAGAGAAGAAGACACAGAATCAGAAGCAGGCTTCAGTCTCTGAGCCATCAGCCCAGAGCCCGACGCGGGGCTTGAACTCACGGACTGCGAGATCGTGACCTGAGTTGAAGTCAGATGCTTAACCAACTGAGCCACCCAGGCGCCCATGGCTTGTTTTTTTTCAAGATTAAATGAGATATTCTGGGCCCTTTGCATTTCCATATAAACTTCAGAGTCACAGCAATATCTCAGCATGATTTAAGTCTGGATTCACTTTAACATAGCTTCTTCAGTGTTGCAGGACCTACATTGACAGCTTCCTTTCTCATTATAGGAGCATTATGAGATTCAAACAGACTCACTGATTTACAGTTCCCACACAGACCCACAGGCACCCACTTCGTTACAACCCTCCTGACTTTCCCTTCTCACATACTGAAATACTGGAAGTCGAAATCCCATCTGTTCTGCAAGGTATTGCTTAATTATAACCTCATCCAGGAAGCCTTCCTTGATCTGTTTCAGACAAAAATAATCACTCTTTTTGAATGTTAACAGTATCTTTTGCCTCTCTTCTGTCACTTAGTGTCATATGTAAGAGATGAATCACTGGGTTCTACTCCTGAAGCCAAGACAAAACTGTATGCTATCTAACTTGAGTTTAAAGAAGAAAGAAGGAAAGAAAGAAAGAAAGAAAGAAAGAAAGAAAGAAAGAAAGAAAGAAAGGCCACCAAATATCGTTCTTTGTTTATGCATGATTCCCTTCACTAATAAACACTCTAATGGGTCAAGGGTCATATCTTAATGGCTTGAACTGACATCATCAAAAGTCCTACTAAGCATATACCTCTATTTTCTGAGTTGTTGAGAAAATGAGGATGCTTTTTCCACTGGAAGAACCTTGTAGTCAAGCTAATTTACTCAAAGAGTAATTTGAAATACTGATTTCAAAATGAAAACACACTAAAATTAATGCCAAGTGTTCCTCGGAATCAATGCAAACACTGTTTTCCCGAAGTGCACTGCATGGAAAAGCACAAGCGATTGCCTTTGGCAGTTTTAGATCAAATTATTTTTAGTTATATCATTTTACAGAACTTACCAGGATTGTCATCTTAAATAATAACTATCTACATCATGCTGTTGTTATTTTTGTCTGGAATAAGCAAACGTGAACCCAGAGAAATACTGAGGGGGATAAAGAATGGTAAGCCTTGTACCAATAATGGCCTTCCCCTGACTGTGTGACAAGACTAGAGCTTAGGGGACTCAGAATGTGGTACAGCAGTACCTGCATCATTTAGAAGATGCCTTGATCTGAAGCATGTGGTTCAGGCTCCCTGAAGCCTCCAATTCTCCAGCTATAAAATGAATCAAGTAACTCATACCACAAATGGAAACTGTATTCAATGAAATATTTGCAAAACACATAGCATAGATCCTCAGCAAATGTATAAAATAGTCTTATTATTAAAGAATATTCTGTACTAATGTGTGCTTTCAAATTATATTAGCATAAAGACAAAAAAAAAAATACAACGGAGGGCCCAGGGGAAAAAATACACACACACACACACACACACACACACACACACACACACACACATACCACAAATCAACAAGGACAAGCTTCAATGTCAATTCTTCCCCTTGCAGAATACCGTTCTTCAGGATAGGCTTTTATTGTGAGAATATCATTGTGGGTGGCAGAATTTCCAAAATGATCCTCTAAAGATCCATAATCTTTGCCCTGATCCCTGGACTCTCTGCATGTGATGAAATACCACTCATATGATTATGTTACACTATGAGACACAGTTAGCCTTCAAAGAGACATGACCCTAGATGAGCTGGTGGGTCCCAAGCTTTCTCCAGCTGAGAGTAGAAGAGTCAGGCTGGAAATGTGGGAAGGGCTAGATGAGTCACTGCTGGTCTGAAGCTGGAGGGACCACAAAAGGAAGGCAGGCAGTCCTAAGGAGCTGAGAGGCTCCTGGCCGACAACCCCTGGGGAAATAGGCACCACAGTCCTACAACCACAAGGACTGAATTTTCTCAAACACATCAGTGATCTTGGAAACAAGTCCTCCCCACAACCTCCAGAAAGGAGCCAGGCCCTGCCAACATGTCGATTTCAGCTTTGTGAGACCCTGATCAGAGAATCAGACAACGATGGACCCGGAAACGAGGCCCAGGGAAAATGAGAGGCGGTACATTTGTGTGGTTAGGACTTACCAGCTTTGTGGCCATTTGTTATGCAGCAGTAGACACTGACTACCAGAGCATGTTCATCTTTAAAATAATGGAAACAGCCGTATTTTACTTGAGTGCATATCTATAATAACAGAGACATCAGAGGTGACAATTCTGGAAAGCACATAATATGCTTCCTCCTATACTGTGGAAGTTCAATCAATGATATTTGTTATCATTGATTTGTTATCAGGACTATTCCACAAGTGGAATTATGCTGGTTCTCAAAACAGAATCATTTAAGCATGACTGAGTGCCTCAACTAGTATTTAAATAGAAATGAAACACCAATTTAATCTATTCCCCTTCTCCTGAGGTATGCTAAATCACTCATGCTAAGCTTAGATTTGATTGAAGAAATTATTACAGAAAAGAATAATAACTATTGAATACTTTGTTGTCGAAGAAAAATTAAATAATATATCAGAGTTTCAGCCACAAGCAAGAGACTTAGGAAATTCACCAGAAGTATGTCAGGTAGATCCAAACATCACCTGGACAAAAACCTGGACAGCTCTGGGTGTCCTGGTAGCAGAGACCGTAGGTCTACTCAGGGGACCATGGTTGACATGAATGTCCTCCAGCCGTTTATCTGGCATTGTGTCATTCTCCTTACAACTCAATATCCAAGAGAAATAGTTTAAGTTAAGGTTGTACACCTAAAACTTGCTGTGGGAAGTCAGTTATAATGCTTCCAAGACTTCTATCTGTAGTTGAGATATTATACCTCTAAAATGATTTCAGGTACTACTGTAAATATAAATAGAATAAGTTCTTATTCTTATTCTTATTACTATTGCATGCATGCTCCATGTAAAGTCATACATTTATTTATGTGCATGTGTGTGTTATTCAATTCTGATGCATTTTGTCATTTGCATATAAGCCATAATCCATGGAAAGAAACACAACCAGAGTTGATCGCTGAACCTATGTCTGTCAACATATAATATTCACTGAGTAAAAGAATATAGTATTGACCATATATTTGTCATTCGATCAACAACCATACACTGAACACCTACTATGTGCCAGGCTGGGGTGTCAGGCATAAAGTGATGGCCATGAGCATCCTTCTCTCATGAATATCATCATCTACAGGGAGAGACACACAATAAGCAAACAAGTAGGTAAATGATATTCTGGTGTTTTTAAGTACCTTGAAAAATAATAATGCAGAAAAGGTAAGCGGTTGAGATACGGGAGGAGCAGAGAATTATTTTAGGTAAAGAGGTCCCGATGGCCTGTTTGATGATACGACATTGGAGCAGAGACTCAAAGGAGCTAAAGACTAGCCTGCAACACTGCCCTAGGAGGAGGAAACGGAAAATGGAACAGCCACATAAGACCCCAAGAATGACTGAAGAAGTTCCACTGAGGAAGTTTCTGGATGGTGCACACACCACTGAAGGGGACTGTGGCCTGAGCAGTGTGCTCTCCCCTCCCCCCCAAAAAAGCAATCAGATTGTACTACCATGAGGTACCATGACAATCTGCTCAGATTTTTGTATGGCCCTGTTTTCATGGCACAGGAAGGTCTGGGGTGACTAGGAAATAGACCATCATCAATCCAGCATAGAGTGCCCGGAAGATCTTACAAATCTATGCAGCAAAGAGTCCCCTGGTGAAAGATACCTGTTTTAATCTATTCTCCAAAGTGATCACTTTTGTCAGCACTCAAAGCCTATAATAAATCACTTTTCCCAAGGCGCCTGTGTGGCTCAGTCGGTTAAGCATCTGACTCTTGATTTCCACTCAGATCATGACCTCAGCATTTCTGAGACTGAGCCCTGCGATGGTCTCCACAGTGACAGCAGGGAGTCTGCTTGGGATTCTCTCTCTCCCTCTCTCTCTGTGCCGCCCCTGCTCGCACTCAAACACTGTCTATCTCTCAAAATAAACTTTAAAAAATAAATAAATAGATCACTTCTCCCCGAAAAAGCATTACATTCCCAAATCCTACATCATATAAAGGAATGAGAAAGGTATCCTGAGGGTCAGGATCAATGAGCTTGCAAACTCTCCTTGTGTACTAGAATACCCAGAAGCCTCTGTTACTACTGTGTGGGGCCCTTTCTCCTTTTATGATCCAAAGAGTGACCTCTAGACTCCATGGAAAGCTGTGTATAAAAACAAATTTTTTCATCTTTCCCAACCTCTATCCTATTTAAAGAGGCTTTCTTTTACTACCCTTGCTAAAATATGCTCCTTTACACCCTTATGGAAACGTTTTTATTTATTTTTGTTTTTAATTTTTTTAAACATTTATTTATTTTTGAGAGACAGAGCGAGACAGAGCATGAGTGGGGGAGGGGCAGAGAGAGGTGGGTACACAGAATCCAAAGCAGGTTCCAGGCTCTGAGCTGTCATCACAGAGCCCAATGTGGGGCTCGAACCCACAAACCGCGAGATCATAACCTGAGCCGAAGTCAGACGCTCAACCGACTGAGCCACCCAGGCGCCCTGGAAATGTTTTTTAATCTTTTTGCTTTTCTTTACACTATACTAGCCTGTAATCTCCAGGTGGACTTTGCCTCTCTCAACGTGAATAGTACCCAGTAAAATGCAGGTGCATAAGAGACATATGTAAAAAATTGCTTAATTATTGACTGTAGTGTTCTTTGACTCCCAGTTCCTCTTTATTAAATAGCATTTTGACCACGTCATTACCCAACACAGATACAAAACTGGGCTAAAGCATAGTGAAAAGCAAGCAAGACAAGCCAAAATATTTTAGGGCCTTAGAAATGACTGACATCTTTCAAAGTCAGGGGACTAAAATAAATGCATTTCAAAGAAACCCTTCAAAGAAAGACAGAGTGTGGCTCTCAGTGAGTCTCAGAATTGCACCAAAACATGGTTTATCCCGTCATTTCTTAGATTTGTTGCTACAGTTCAGAAAATGAAACACAGAAGTATAGTTGAAAGAATATTGTACCCGAAGAAAATAAAAGTGTGACCCAAGTTACGAGCTCATGGACACTGATGCCTCATGTGTGCCAGGCTGGACAACCATACGAATAGAATTCACACCCTGCCTAGGACACAAAAACCAATAAATCACAATAGCATAACTGATGCTCTTTAATAAAGAATTGCAATGCATTCTGCATTTCACACGCGCAATCATAGAATTACAGTGACAAAATCTCAGTAAGCTACTATATGAGCAGAGAGGATCGTGGATGTGAAAGGCCTTTGTAAATCATCCAACCCAAATACGAAGGTAATATTTAAAGAGTGCTACGGCTACATACTTCCTGAATAATTCACTTTTTTATCATTTTGTTGGTATACAACTAACATATCACATTGTATGTCCAACGCATACAACATAATTTTATGAATATATATATATATATATTTTTTTTTCTTGTGAAGAGGCTGAATTTCTTCTATTGGGTCTCACAAACCCTCTTCATCAGCCGATTTGTCTTCTTTGTCATGCTTCTGCCTATTTCATCACACTGAGGGGTAACTTTGGGATACTCACTCTCATACTCATTGATCCCAGACTATACCCCTATGTACTTTCTTCTCAGCTGCTTGTCCCTTGTGGATATTTGTTCCTCTTCCCCCATTGCCCCCAATATGCTCTGTGATACCTTCGCAGAGAAAAAAAGGCGTCTTTTTCACAGCTTCTGCTGCACAGCTGTGGCTCTTTGGTCTTTTTGTAGTAGCTGAATGTTTCCTCCTGGCTCCCATGGCATATGACCGGTATTTGGCCATCGGTAAGCCCGTGTTGTAGGCACTCATTATGTCCCAACAGGTCTGTGTGCCGCTGGTTATAGGGCCTTATGTCATGGCTCTTCTAAGCAGCATGACCCATATGACATTGACTTTTTGCTTGCCCTTCTGTGGCCCAAATATCATCAATCATTTCCTCTGTGATATTCCCCCTCGGCTTTCTCTTGCATGCGCAGACACCTTCTTAATACAGTTTACGTTTTTCTTTGTGGCTGGCTCTGTAGGAATCCTCAGTGGCCTGACTATGATGGTCTCCTATGTAGTACCATTGCCTGAACTATAAGATAGTCTTGGAACTGGGCTCCTGCTCTGTTTCTTCCTGCCCGTCCCCATCTCTGCCATCCATCATCACCCTCACTTTTCAAACACCGTCACCAGTGTGGCCTTAATGCATATCTCTAAGCAGGTCACTTTTCTGCTTAAAAGTCTCTCTATCTCCCCATCCACTCAAGGCCCCAGGAGAAAGCCATGGCTCCAGTCTGCCTTCCAAATCTTTCCTGATTCAGTTCCAACCTACTCTTGCAGGGTCTTCCATTATCCTCCCCTAACACTCACTAAACCCTAATAGCACCTGTTTGCTCAACCTTCCTTGGGCGTGGTTCACTTCTAGAAAAACTCAAGTTTAAGTTCCCTCCCTCTGCCTGCAGTCTATCCACACTCCAGTCTGCTTGTTCAAGTTCATCCATGCTTACAATTTGAACTCAGAACTTGTTACTCTGTAGGACCTCCCCACATGTCCGTGCCCTGTGGCCCTGGTAGGTCCTATCCCTCTTTCCCCCAGGCTTTCCTGTTATCTTTTTCCAAAAAGCACCTGCAGTTCTCTTAATTCTAATGTATCCATTCTTCTCCCCAGTAGGCTGGTGAATTCCTGGAAGATGGGAACGCTGTCTTGCTCATGCTTATATTGTTGCCTGGATGTAAATAGTTAAAGAAGCCTGCTAGGTCTCTCAAATGCACCATAGCTAAAGTAGGAACCCCGATTCCACCCCTCCACCCCGCCTCTGTGTCATTACCCTGAGTGGTTCTGTTATTCCCGTCTTCCTCTTCTTGGTAGACAACACTGCCATCCACCCAGTTGTTCAAGCTCCAAACTTGAGTCTCATCCTTGATTCCTCTCCCTCCCTTCCCCCATCCTAATCCAGCCCATCACCAAATGAGCTCTACCTCCAAATCCATTCAAATTTGTCCACTTCCCTTCACCAACCCTGCCCTCCTCTTTCCTGGACTGCTACAATGAGTCCCGAATGATCTCCTTGCATCTGTTCTTGCTTCCCTGCACTCTGTTCTCCTCTCTGAGATGACAGACAATGTTATTTAAAAATGTGCATCATGGGGTGCCTGGGTGGCTCAGTCAGGTAAGCGCCAGACTTCAGCTCAGGTCATGATCTTGCGGTCTGTGGGTTCGAGCCCCGCGTCGGGCTCTGTGCTGACAGCTCAGAGCCTGGCGCCTGCTTCAGATTCTGTGTCTTCCTCTCTCTCTCTCTGCCCCTCCCCTGCTCACTCTCTGTTTCTCTCTCAAAAATAGACCTTAAAAAAAATTAAAAAATAAATACATTTGTGGTGGAAACTCCCCTCCCTTTCCTGCTCCTTTCATTTGGTTCCATTTCCCTCATTTGTTTTTTCTGATCCCTGTTCCATGATGTCTCCTGCTGTAGGTGAGAGTATGGAGACAGTGAACATCCCCAGCAGAAGACAGGGGCCCTGTGTAATATGCTGTGCATTAAAGGAAAATAATTTTTAAAAAGGGGGGGTTGCTTATAAACTTAAAGAGGATTAGCCCCTTATCACAAAGAATAAGTTCAAACTGCTAAATGGTTTAGAGAAGTAATGCATATAAAGGACTGCCTGAAAGCTAGTCATCTATCGTTTTTTAGTAGGCTTCATGTCCAGCACAGGGCTTGAACTCATGACCCTGAGATCAAGACCTGAGCTGAGATCATGAGTCTGATGCTTAACCACCTGAGCTACCCACACGCCCCATCCATCCTGTATATTAAATACATTTTAGATACTGCTAATTTTTAGGTTATCTCGATCGTAAAAAAACTTCAAACCATGTTTTCCAAGTGCACAGAGAATTGTTTCTACTGCATTGTACACTTCAGTCACACTCTTGGTCTTCTAGGAACAGACAAAAACAGCACTAAAGCACATTATTCTGTTGGCTGCAGGGATTTTGTTAAGGATACTGCATTTGACATTAATCAGTGCCCCCTCAGGAGCTATTTCCTTCAGGGCTTACTGCCAGGAGAAGTTCTGCTTGCCCTGAAGATCTGATACGTTTTCTTCTCCTGAACATTCAGAATCACGTGACTGGTTCCATTTCCCCTTTTTGCTTTGGCAACCAGGAAGCTCAGTGCCAAATTCATTATTTACTTACTGACTGCAAAGAACCTAAGTGACCTGCATCCTAATGTAGTTCTTTGCTTTTTGCTCTCGAACTGACCTTCTCTAATTTATATTTTCTTTGGTCTAGGTTATTATTTGCACACACACAGACACACACACATCACACACACGCAGACACATACAGTTCTTTTAAGGCATAAGAATGGAGCACAGATAAATGAAACAGGAACCTAATGCACATTAAACTGTCAATTGTTCTTATCTTTCTATATTTGCTTCCAGTTTTAGCCTTACACACACACACACACACACACACACACACACACTCACACACTTATTTCCACATGCTTAAATTCAAATCATCATTAGACACAAGATTAGAACAAGATTTATTTTTTTAATGTTTATTTATTTTTGAGAGAGATAGAGTGCAAGTGGGGAGTGTGGCAGAGAGAGAGGAGACACAGAATCCAAAGCAGGCTCCAGGCTCTGAGCTGTCAGCAGAGAGCCCAATGCAGGGCTCGAACTCATGAACCATGAGATCGTGACCTGGGCTGAAGTTGGATGCTTAACTGACTGAGCCACTCAGTTGCCCCAGAAGTTATTTTTTTAAAAGCACCTGCCTCCCTTCACCGTGTCCTTCTGGAATTCTTACTTCTTTTCCAGCTGGCCATTCTCCTGTCTACATTCAAAGACCACTATTGCAGGCGAAGTTACTATCTGCCTATGTGATTCATTTCTGGAAAGTTCTGATCTCTTGCGCCATTTCACTTCATCTTTGATCCTATCCCGATGGACCATAGAGTAAATGTGAATTCTTCTTCCATAGTTGGTAGTATTTGAAGTAGGCTATTATATCCCCCACGAGATTTTTTTTTCTTTTTACCACAAACTTCAAGTATTCTGCAAATGATATAGCCACGAGTTCTCTCATTGGTTATCTTGGTCACTTTCTTCCAAACACAATCCTATTCTGTTGATTTCCTTTTTAAAGTAAGTTTAAGAGAATTAAACTCAAAACTCTCAAAGCATCCTTGCCCCTCATTCTAAGTACATATTAGCTTTCTGTGGAGTCAGATTGTAACTGACTCACAACAGACTTCCTGCTAGTCAGAGTCCCTAAACCCTTTCTGCACGTGCCAGAGTAAGTTCTCTTTTCTCCAACCTGTTTTTGGGCAATTAGTCTTTTTGAATGTAAGTGAAAGGTCTTCCATTGCCATCATCAACTTTCATCTTCGTATGTATAAACCATACCTTAGAAATTGGCAAAATTATTCTAGATTTTTCTCCCATCAGCCAAGACATTTACTCCCCTTCTTGGCTTTCCACCATTCACAGATTTGATGGTCTGACCTTTATATCACCGCTTGATGCAGGGATAAAAATCTTACCGTGAGCAAAGCCAGGAGCCCCTGGTGTGTGTTAGCAGGGACCTTCTTCTAGGCTAACACTGTTCTATTTTTTTTTTTCAACGTTTTTTATTTATTTTTTTGGGGACGGAGAGAGACAGAGCATGAACGGGGGAGGGGCAGAGAGAGAGGGAGACACAGAATCGGAAACAGGCTCCAGGCTCTGAGCCATCAGCCCAGAGCCTGGCGCGGGGCTCGAACTCACGGACCGCGAGACCGTAACCTGGCTGAAGTCGGACGCTTAACCACTGCGCCACCCAGGCGCCCCTGTTCTATTTTTAAAATAGTATTCTGTCTCCACCATTATTTGCCATAAATCTTCAAACTATCATCCAAAATAAAATTTACTAACCATCTACCGAGGACAAATTATGTGTCAGGCATTGTACTAAAAGTTCTTACATTATTTGAATTTGTTCTTTGCTGAATCTCAGAGACAAAAATGTCAGATAGAACAAGGCCAAGACCCTCATGCCTGACTCATGGTTTGCTGGTTTGTGTGGAACCTGAAAAAATTAAGTTCTAACGCTGTTGATAATAAACTTCGTATTTAACTTTTTTTAACCTTTAGTCATATTTTGATAGAGACAGAGTGTGAGTGGGGAGGGGCAGAGAGAGAAGAAGGCACAGAATCCCAAACAGGCTCCAGGCTCTGAGCTGTCAGCACCGAGCCCCACGTGGGGCTCAAACTCACGGACGGTGAGATCATGACCTGAGCTGAAGTCGGACGCTTAACTGACTGAGCCACCCAGGCGTCCCAATAAATTTAGTATTTAGTACTCAATGCATGCTGACACTAAAATGAAATTGGTTGGGGATGCCAAAAATAGTGAACTGTCTTTCACCTTCAGCCTTCAGCTATCAGGTTCAGCTGGAAAGAAGAGTGGGATTAAAGATGATATGCATTGCTGGAAAAAAAAGCCAGAAAGATTGTCTCAAGAAGGCAAGATGTATTTGAGATTTTACATATTTTTTTCATTTTGGAGAAGACAATCCTCTTCATGACATGCAAGTTAATTTCCCAACGCAGGCTTTTAAAACATTTTAGAGACAGAAATGCATTATCTACACAAATAGGGGATCGCCTTTAAGCTCTCTCTGGCTACTCAGTCAGTTTCTGAGGGAGCTGGAATCGGACATTCGTTCTTTTCTCCAACAATGAAGCCCTCATTTCTCCATCTTGCCTGAGAAGCTAATGTGATTGGTTTTGAAAATGCCTTGTTGGAGTCCCAAGGCACCACTTTGTGTTTCATTTTTTTCTTAGGTAACATGAGGTCACACAGACATTTCCAGAATCAGCGGAGTCTGGGAGTTCACCATTGTCTCTCTTTATGAAGTATTCCATCTGAGTTAATCGACCACTGTTTACTTAGCCATTCCCCTATTGTTGGCCATTTGGGTTCTTTCCAATTGCTAATTATTACAAATGGGCTTTGAGGACTGGTAAGTGCTAGACAGATGTAGGGCTCGCTCATTATTCTTTTGTTATCACACTCCCAGGATGCAGGCATTTTTCTGTCTTCCTGACCTTCTTCTTCTTAATGGCATTCTTATAAAAGCACCAAAGATCTGAAAACACATGCTTTATTGAATCATCCAAGGCTGCACTATTAATTTCTTTGTCTCTTCAAGTTCAGTACAGAAGTCTAAAAATTGTAGGTCTGCGTCTGCTCTTCTTCACAGAGTTGCTAATCACATCCTAGACTTTTCTATCCCACCTTTGTTATGCTTCACTGTCAAGTAAATTCATTTCAGTTCCCCAACCCATCCCTCATTTTTTAAAAGTAAAAAGCAAGGATAAATATAAATTAAGTGGGTTAATATTCTAAATGAAATATTTGCCCAGGAAACCAAAATATGAACATATACATATTGAATGAAGATTTACTTTCAAAGATCTCATATGGAATATATATTTATTGTACAAAAGTTGGAAGAATATTTAAAAGTAAGTAAAAGGGAACAAAAATGTTACATCCCATTTTCTCAGAGCCCCCATTACTAATATCTTGGTGGATTCCCTTCTAGTTTTCTTTTTCTCTGCAGAATTTTTTTCTTTGCAGAGCTGTTTTGAAAATTTTCAAAGTTTAATTCATTTGAAAGTATCTTTAGGCTGTGCGAAGGTGGAGAGACCATGGGATGGGGTCAGGACCCCTTAGGTGGGGTCATTTCTCAGGGTACATTTCTCGTGTATGCATTTTGTGGACAGACTGTCTGTATAGCTTTAAATTTTATAGATTTATCAGAGAGCTCCTTACTCAGCAAGATATCTGAGCCTTCCTTCATTGATCTAAGACCTCTTCCAGAAATCCCTCTGTCATGGTCCTCTGATGGCTGCGAGAAGTACCAGGTTGTCCCCGTGAACATCCTCCTTCTTCCACTGTGGCCAGAAAAGGCATGAGACTCTCCTCTTTCATTAGTTATGTGGCCTCAGGCCAGTTGCACAGCCCCTTGAGATAATTTCCCTCCGGCAGAACTTAGTAGTAGCATATTTTATTTCATACCTGCTATTTTACAGGCACTGCTGTAAGCACTTTTGACCAACTATCTCATTTCAGTCCACACGACGATCCTGTGAAAGAGGCACTCTTATTACCCCTCTTTTAAGAATGAGCAGGCAGGCACAGAGAAGTCAACTAACTTGCCCATGATCACACAGCTAATAGATGGTGCAGTTGTGACTCAAAACCACACTGGCTGCTTCTAAATCTATGCTAAGCGCAGCAGTCCCCCTTATCAGCAGGGGATACGTTCTAGGATCTCCACTGGATGCCTGAGACCTCAGATGATACTTCATCCTATATATACTCTGTTTTTCCTGCACATACTCATGTATGGTAAGGTTTGATTTGTAAACAAGGCACAGTGAGAGATGAACAGTAATCAAATAATAAAATAACACAATTAAAATAACATCTGCATATTGCTATAAGAATAGGGTCTCTAAAAATATCTTCCTTTTACAGTACTCATCCTTCTCTTGCGATGATATTGGATGATAAAATGCCTACGTGATGAGATGAAGGGAGGTGACTGGTGTAGACGTTCTGACCCAGCGTTAGGTACTACTGACCTTTGGATGATGTGTCAGAGGGATCATCTATTGCACGATCGTGGCTGACCACGGATAACTGAAACCGTGGGAAGCCAGGCAGCGGTTAAGGGGGGGCACTGTGGTGAGTACTGAGAGCATTAGGACTAATATCTCTTCTAATAATGCAATCAGTAATGAATGATACTAATTAACACTAACAGAACTCACAATATCACTGCTAATACCACTATCTACAGCAGACTAGAATGGAACTGCAAGTGGGCCCCAGCTGGGGGACCCTGACCAAGGGGACTCCTCCATTCTTCTGGGAACCTCTGGGAATTTCCACTTCTTCATTGTCCCCTGGGGATGGGAAATGCCGCCTGCCTCCCAGGGCCGCTGGCTCCCGGGCAGAGCACAACCTGCCACATAATATTACCGGATAGATTTTTTTGTTGTGGTAAAATATGTATAACATAGAATGTACCATTTTAACCATATATAAATGCACGGTTCCGTGGCATTAAATCATTCACATTGTAGTATATCTACTACATAGGTTTTGCTTGTATTTTCTTCACTGTGTAGAGTACTCAGCCCAGAATCTGGCACCTTGCAAGTATTCAACCTTCAGCTCGCCCCTCCCCTTCCCGGGCCCCTCCCCTCCCTCAGCCTTTGACAAGTGTCCCATGCCTCAGAGATTTCAGTTAGCATTCTCTGGTGTGGTGTGAGGCAGGATGACAGGTCTCTCCAAGTGATCGTGGGCACATGACTCCATAGCTCTCCACCTCAGTTTCCTTCTCTGTAAAATGGGGATGAGAGCAGCACCTACCAAAGAGGCTGTCACCTGAGCGAGGCTCTCGGCACAGTTCTAGCCCTGGCAAGCGCTCAGTAAAAGCCGGAGACGACTTTCATTATTTGGGGACCGCATCCTTCCTGGGAAGAGCACGCTGGCAGGGGTGCAGAGGAACTGGAGGCTGGCGCTGGCCCCAGAGGGCTGCTCGTCCTTGCTCCCTCCAGGCCGCCTTGATGGAGGGCGCTCTGGGGAACAAGTGACTGGGCGCTCAGGGAAACAAGTGACTGGGCGCTCAGGGGAACAAGTGGCAGAGTTGTGAGGAGGAGGAGGGAGGCCTTCGGGGCCCACGGAGCGCTTTGTTCCATAAAAAGCTTGGACTCAGGCTGTCATAGTGGCCTCGGATTTCTGTGTCTCTTCAGCTTCTATTTTGAGTGCGGAATTGGTGTGGCAATGTTTTCCTTGATTTCAAGCCCTAAGTAGTTGTTGGGGAACAGCTGTTTTGAAAGATCATCTTTGAGGCACTGAGATGCTGCTACAAAACAAATTTCCTGAACCAAGAAAGGCTCCCCTGTTCCATTTGCCTGACTTTACTTTTGTCCAGGTCTTCACTCCTGCCGTTGCTTCTTCCCAAATCCTCTTTTTCTACCCCGACTCCTGCACTTGGGCTCCCGTCGAAATCCCCCTCTTTGCCTCGCTGCCACTTCTCCAGTGGAACTTTCTCTGGTTCCCGCAAAGTATCTCGCTGGGTGGGCTTGGTTGTGAAGCCCTCTGACCTGGGTGTGGGTTGGTTGTGAAGCAGTCCCTTCCCACCTGGATCTCAGGTTCTGGAAGACTCCAGGGCCTTGTTTGAGTTATGACCCCTCCGTGCTGCCATTGAGCAGGAAACTAGTCAACCTTTCTCTTTGTCAGCTCAACATCCAGACGGTCTGCTCGTTCGGTTGGTGGAGGGAATCCTAAGGGGGTCGGTGGAAGGATCCCACCTCTTGCACAGAAGCCAGAAGAGGGACGAAGACATCCATGCTCCTTGGCCTCTGTCTGGCGGAACACAGGGAAGCCCTTGGCCGGGGTTAGCATTGCTCACTCGGGTGCAAGGCTGATTCTCCAGCTTTCTGACCTAGCAGAGACCCCAGAAAATTCATTTCTGTTTAAGTTAATGAACCCTTGTTTCCGTGGTTCATCGCCAGTAATTCTTACTAGTATAGTACCGTGAACAGAATGAAAACTTCAGGGATGTTGATAAACTTCAGGTTGCTGAAATCAATCCCACGCGATGATTATCCATCGTTTCTGCCTCCTCCACATCCCAGTACCCCTTCTGACGCTAGCAGCCTGAGTTTCCATTTCCAAACCACTGTCTCCATTCTGGGTCCACGCGGTTCAAGGGGAGCTGACTCCAGCCATGGCTGCAGGGTGGGTAAGTCTGGCCAAAGCACCGCACCCTCTGGCTACCGTGATTGGCTCAGAGATGGGCATGTGACCTCCTCCAGGCCAATAGATTCCGTCCCAGGACTTCTGCCAGAATGACTCAGAAGAGGCGTGTCTCTTTGCCAAGCCCCTAGGCTGGTGGCTTAGAAGACTGGAGTTCTCAGGGAGCGCCAGGAGGGTGAGTCGACACGAGGGCTCTTGAGGCTGAGTCCAGAGGAAAGCAAAGCTGAGAGATGAAGAGAAAGAAGTTCCTGATGACATTGGTTAAGGACCTGGATTGAATAGCATCTGAGTTGTAATAATAACAGCTGACATGTCTTAAATACTAGGTACCAGGCACTGGTGTCAACATTTCACAAGTTTCACAAGTTTCTCAGGCTGCCATAACCCATCGCTATGAACTGGGCGGTTGAAAACAACACGAATGTGTTGTCTCATAGTTCTGGAGGCTGAAGAGTCAGATTCAAGGTGTTGGCAGGGCCATGCTCTTGGCTACAGGCTGAATTAGGCCCCCACCCCCAATTTATATGTGAATCTTTAACCCTCAGGAGAAAGGGCATATAGGGAAGTAGTTATGGGTAAATAAGATCATAGAGTTGGCCATTGGTTTGATAGTATTACTGTCCTCATAAGAAGAGACACAAGAGAGTCTCTAGCTCTCTCTCTGCCACGTGAGAAGTTGGCCCCCTGCAAGCCAGGAAGAGAACTTGCACCAGAAACTGACCCTGCTGGACCTTGCTCTGGAACTTCCAGCCTGCAATCTGCCAGAAAACGAATTTCTGTTGTTCTAGCTGCCCAGTCCACGGTATTTGACTCCGGCAGCCTAACCAGACTGATATGCGACCTGTGACCTGAAGGAGAGATTCCTTCCTTGCCTCTTACAGGTTCTGGTAGCTCCAGGTGTTCCTTGTCTGATAGCTGTGGCACATCCTGCCTCCAAGAACCCATGGTGCTCTCCTCCTGTGTCTGTGTCCCTGCATCCCTTCTCCCCTTCTAGAAGGATAGCAGTCACATTGGATAAAGGGCCCACTCTACTCCGGTATGACCTCATCTTAATCGATCACATTTGTGAAGATCCTGTTTCCAAATAAGGTCACATTCTGATGTACTGAGGGTGAGCACTTCAATGTATCTTTTTTGGGCGGCATAATTCAACCCATAACACATGTGTTGATTTACCCAATCCCCACAACGAATCAATGAAGTAGGCATGAATTTATCATCGTGGCCTCACCCACATGAGCGAAGTAAGGCCCAGAGAAGTTAGGTTAACACGCTCAAGGTCCTATGGTGAGTAAGGGTTTGAGCAGAGATCTTACCTCAGACAAAGTGGTGGCAAAGCCTGCACATTTAGCTACTTCACAGTTTAGACCCGAAACATGATCCAGTCAATTCCCTAATTTGCTTAGGCCGGTTTGAATTGGGTTTTGGTGCCTTGTAATGATTCCTTCTTCCTAGCATGGGTCTCATCCTTTCCTGTGTCTTAGCTCTCACAGACATCTCAGCCTCAGGACTTCACTCAGACCTGCCCCTTTGGGGTCTATTTCAGGTTCTACAATTACTTCTTCCGCTTCCTTCCCCCTCCTTCCTCCCCATCAATACTCTGTGCATCAGATGCTAGCTCTCAGCTGGGTCAGAAGGAAGCCAAGGGAGTAAATCAATACAGAGTGAGGTGTGATTTATAGATTGTAATTTTCCTAGGGGCTTTTAGCTTTTAGATGCAAGTTGTTAACCCATTGCCTATCTGGAAGTTCAGATCTTAAGATAAAAAGATGGAGGCCTTCAGGTCAAAGGGAGAGAACTTTAGGGGCTGATGCTCTCTTTATCCCTTTAACAATTCCAAACAGATGGCATGTGTGGGAGTTTAGTGTGAGGGTCCTCCTGTTAGGGTATAGTTATTGATCTCTTCTGCAGAGTGCGGATGTGTATGTACCTTCGATCTTGTACATATGAAGATCATTGCTTTAGTCGATTCAAGATTTTCTCTTTTTTCAGGTTAGGTCTCTTCCCCTTGGGATTGCCTTTACCTCATATCAGTCTTTTAACCTTTCCTATAATTCAAACATAATTCAAATGTCTTATGCATAGAGGATACATGTTTTCCCTGACAGGTATCATTCCAGTGTTCAGCACACACAAAAAATCAGAGTTAGATGTTTTTCTGTTGGAAATCTCAGCTTCTGGGAACAAGGGGTGAGTCTGAATTTTACCCCCTCTTAACTTCTTAACCATCTTAGCTAAAGCTGGTCTGGCATACTAGGTAAGGACACATGGAGTCAGAGGGACTTGGATTGGAATTTCCACTGTGGTATTTATTTGTCTATGGCCTGTAGGAAGATGAGCTGACTTAGCTCCTAGTCATAACGTGGACATTATACCATGTTGCAGAGTTGCTGCAAGAATTAAATGATATACTGATTACCAAGCTCTTAGTTCAACACATAATACATTTCAAAATGGTATTATTTTCTTATTTTTATCTTACACCCATCTCTCAACAGAATAGACTGCCTTGCATACAGTTTAGCACTCAGCAAATGTGGAAATTCTATCAGTTTAATATAAAATTCCCAGACCAGTCAGGACACTGAATTTCTAGATAATGGTGCCCTGAAGGGGAGAGCTATATCAAGTTCAATTTCCACGAATGGATTTTCGTTTCGTGGTGGCCTTGTGAATTGAGATAAGGCCTGGTCTTCTCTGTGGGTGTAGTACTTATAGCAGGGTTGGTAATGGCTGTCTTGGTGTATATAAAGTCACTTTGCTCCCTGGAATTGCTGATTGCAACTTGGAATTTAGGGAGCTGTTTATGTGCTTCTTTATTCATAGGGCAGCAACTCTTCTTCTGTCTGTTTGGATCGACTAAATTAAAGATGAATAATAAGTCCTAGCAGGAGCACCGGGAAAACTTATTTCATAGGATTATAAATATTTTACGAGAATTCAGGAAGAATGGGAATCTTGGGCAACCTCTTCCAAACAGGCATGGAGAGTTTTCTATCCTGGCTTGGGAAGGATAGACGCCCATCTTGAAAACATGGGCGTCCTGAGAAGAGGCTTGCGTTCTAGCTGTGACACTTACTAGTTGTCACATTTGTAATTGGGAGAAATTACTAAAGTTACTGGAAACTCAGGTTCCATATTCATTCATTCATTCCTTCAAAGTTACTGTGCACTAAATACTGTTCTAGGCTCCAGATAGATGGTAATAAGGGAAACAGGCAAGAATCTCTGTCTTCATCAAGCTCATAGTTTAATTCAAAACAAATATACATAGTAAATTATAGTAATTTTCCTCCTCTGAAGGAAGAAAATAAAAGGTGAGGACAGGAGTAAGGGAATGTGTGTATATGAGGGTGAATTTTAGGTGAGGTATACAGGACAAGCCTCAGTGAGAAGCCAACATTTGAGTAAAGACCTGGAGGAAGTGAGGGAGTGAGGACGACCAATATCTGGGAGACTTGCAGGCAGAGGGAATACAGCCCGGGTAAGGATCCAGGGGCAGAGGCAAGTTTGGCATTTTGGAAAAGTTGCAAGAGGTCAGGATGGCTGGAATGGAGTGAGGGACACGGGGTGGTTGGTGCTGGGGTTAAAGAGGTGATAGGGTCAGCCTTGTAGCCCTGGAGCATGTGGTAAGGAGCTTGGCTTAGGACCCATTGGAGGGTCTTAAGCAGAGAGAGGGAGACAAGATCTGACTTGTTTTAGCATGCTCCTCTGGCTCCTGTGTGGGGAATAGCTTGTAGGAGGATACATACAGAAGCAGGGAGATAAGTTAGGCGATTATTACAAAGATACAGAAGGAGAGGTGATTGTAGCTTGGCTGAAATCAGGGTCATAGCAGAGGAAATGGTTGGAAGCAATAGAATTCAGGATATATCTTGAAGATATAGGCAAAAGAAGAGACTGTATCTGAGAGGATGTTCTGACATATTGAATGTGGGGAAAGGTAAGAATTAAGGATGACCCCAGTGTGTTTGATCTGAGAGACTGGAATCATGGAATCACTGTTAAATGAGATCAGAAATGGTTCAGGAGGAACAGGTTTTAGGGGGACTATCTGGGGATTTGCAATATTTATGTTAAATTTGAAATATCCATTAGATACTCCAGTAGAGGTGTAGAGTAATTGTTGAGTATAATTACTCAAAAGGGGGAGAGATCTGGGTTAGACATATGAGTTTGGAAGTCATGGGCATCGATGGTATTAAATGGTATTAAAGCTACGAATGCCTATGGATAAAAATAGAGATTCAAGGACTGATCCCTAGGACTCTCTTTCACTTAGAGGTCAAGGACATATGGAGGAACCAGTGAAGCAGGTTGAACAGCTAGGGAGGTCAGAGAAAAACCAGGCAACTGGAGGCCAAGTGAAGAAAGTGTTTGAGGTATAAGAGAATCACCAACTGTGTTAAGTGCTAATGAAAGGTGAGGTAAGCTCAGGACTGAGGATTGAGCATTGCAATTAGCCACATGAAGTTACTGGTGATCTTGAGAAAAGCAGTTGTGACAAAAACTTGTTTGGAGTAGATTTAAGTGGGAATGGGAAGAAAAAATTTAGACACAGTGAGTTTAGACAACTCTTTCAGTGAGTTTTGCTGTAAAGAGAAGAAAAGGGATGGACCAGTAAGGATTTTGGGTGTGTGTGTGTTATATTAATATTGGGAGAAATAGCAGCACATTTGGATGCTGATGGGAATGGTCCAGGAGAAAGGGGGAAGCTGAAGCTGTAAAAGAGGAAGGAGAAAATGCCAACAACGATGTTCATGACTAGGCAAGAAGAGATGGGATTTGGTGTGCAAATAGAGAGGTTAGCTTTAAATAGGAGCGTGAGCATGGGAGGGATGGTAGGAGTAGATGGACAGAGAATCAGGCAGGCGGGAAAGATTTGGTCAAGAAAAATTGCAGAAGTTCTTTTTAATTTTCTGTGAAATAACCGGATTCTCTAGCTATGAGGAAGGATGGGGCAGTCATGTTAGAGGTTGGAGGAGAGAAGAGATGGGATGAAACAGTTGGCTAAGAGAGCGGATGGACTGAGGAAACGCAGTGTGGTTGCCAGATAGCAGCAGGGGCTTTGGGATGGTGAGAGGATAGAGTGGGACCAGCCAACATGGTAGCCTGTGTTTCTGTTAGTTGAATGGGTAACAGTGCAGAGGGTCCAGCGGGTTGGATTAGAGCTATGCTTTAACCAAGTGAATATGACAAAGCAAGAGAGGGACAAAGGTGTTGAAAGTGTGTTCCCAGAGGATTGCAATGGTGATTGACCATGGAAGGTAAGCTAAAGAAGGAAGGACATGAGACATGAGACATAGTGAAAAAGTGGTAGGATAGAGTGACTTAGAATAATTTATGATTAATACCTATTTTGGCAATTATTCTATTGTTGCCTGTGTACCCCACAAGACTGTATGTTTCATGAGGACAATTACCGTGTCTGTCTCTTGCCAAACATTGTACCCTGGGCTTGGATCAGTGATTGACTCAAAAAAGCATTCAGTAATATTAATTGAGTACATGAATGAATAGTAGCTTCTATTTATTGAATGGTTATAGGCACTTTGTAAACATTTATCCCTCCAAGTAACCCTATGATGTGGGTATTATTATATCCCCTTTTGTAAATAAGAAAATAAGCTCAGAATCACTATGGACTTTCCAAATCTCTAGCTGGCTGGAATCCAGATCCATTTGTCTGCAAAGTCTACAACCCTATTAGCAGTGTCTGAGTGCCTGCTATGTCCTTCTACAGTTAAAAATGCTTTCTCCTCTGGTAAGGAGCCGGCCATGGCCTCCCGACCTTGAGATTTGATCCCTCCCATCCTGCCCTTCGTGATGTCCCTTCTTCCCCCTCCAGCACTACTCATGATTTTAATATTGATTCTTCAGGACTGTTGTGAAGATCCCATTAACTTATGATGTAAATGGATGTAAAAGTCCTTTTCAGATTTTTAATCTTTTGTATTAAGTAAAGAAACCACTTTGATTAGGATTTGCTCTTTGCCACTTCAGGCTGCTTATTCCTTTAATCCCTCCAAAGCTCATCTTCCATTTCTTCCCATTACTTCTTCTCCCTTTGCCACATGTTAACATCCACCCATGCTTTCCAGTTAAGAATGCAGGTGTAGCTTCTCCATAAAGATCCTAGGCCAGAGAAAGAAAGGCAGAGTATGGGTTACGTTGTCTTGGCCAGGGGGAAAATGATTTGAAGTTAAAAAAGTCATGGGAATTCCCAGAGCAGCACCGTAGACATTCCATTTGAAGATGATGGGATGTTATCTCCCATTGCAAGAGACAGTCTTTCCCGAGTGCAGGAAATGCTCTGACGTGGGAGGCTGATATTGGCAACTTTCCCCCTCTGAGGCTCAGTGCTCCTGGATTTGCCAGAAGGGGGCGCTCTATCTGTACCTTCTGTGCCTTTGCTCCTCCGTGGTGTGTGTGGGTTAGGGCTGCTCAGGATTTTTCTGGAGGCTTGATCTGCAGGACCTTCTAGTAGGGTTGTGCAGCTGCATCCTGAGCAAGAGTGCCCTGCTTGAGGGCATTCGTGGTGCCGACATCCAGCTTCCACTCTGCTTGCTGTGATCTGTGTGCTTTGTTACAACTGAGTTTGTCCAGGGGAAGGGGCACCAGTTTATAATTGCGTAAGTGGGCCAGGTAGGCTAGTGCAGGCTTGAAGCTCCTGTTTTCCTGATGTCCCATTCGGACATTTAAACTTGTGTGTCTGTGCGTGTTGTGCACGTGTGCACACTGCTCATAACTTTACCTTTGAGAATTCATATCAAATAACGTGATGCCTTTTTTTTTTTTTTTTTTTTTACCAACAGTGATCTGACCCTTCCAGAATTTCAGATGCAATGTTCGCTGGCAAATTTCTGCATATTTTGTTTGGTCTTTGCTCCCCCAACCCCACCCCCCGCTGATGATGCAAAATCACCATTGGGTGTTCATGATGTGTTTTGTCTCTTTAAATTTTATGCATGCTTTTTTTTAAAGAGCATTAATTTTTTCTTTGTTTGTTTTAGGACCACTTAACTAAAATACAAAATTGCCTTATACTATGGAACATTTCTTTTCAAATTTTTGTTTAAATTCTAGTTAGTTAACGTACAGTGCAATATTGGTTTCCGGAGTAGAATTCAATGATTCATCACTTACATACAACAACACAAAGGGCTCATTATTATAAGGGCCCCCCCCCCTTAATTTCTATCACCCATCTAGCCCATCCCCTAGCCAACTCCTTCCAGCAAACCTCAGTTTGTTCTCTATCATTAAAAGGCTTTTAAGGTTTGTTTCCCTGTCTCTTTTTCCCTCTCTAATGTTCATCTGTGTGTTTTTTTCTTAAATTCCACACATGAATGAAATTATGTGCTGTCTTTCTCTGACTGACTTATTTTGCTGAGTATTATACTCTCTAGCTCCATCCATGTTATTGCAAACTGCAAGATTGCGTCCTTTTTGATGGCCGAGTAATATTCCATCGTATATATGTACCCCTTCTTCTTTATCCACTCATTAGTTAATGGATATTTGAGCTCTCTCCGTAGTTTGGCTTTAGTTGATAATAAAGCTATAAACATCAGGATGCAGGTGCTCCTTTGAATCTGTATTTTAGTATCCTTTGGATAAATACCTAGTAGTACAATTGCTGGATCATAAGGTAGTTCTATTTTTAATGTTTTGAGGAACCTCCGCCCTGTTTTCTAGAGTGGCTATACCACTTTGCATTCCCACCAACAGTGCAAGAGGGTTCCCCTTTCTCCACGTCTCTGCCAACCCTGGTTGTTTCTTGTGTTGTTCCTATTAGCCATTCTGACAGATGTGAGGCAGTATCTCATCATGGATTTGATTTGCAGTTCCATGACGATGGATGATATTGAGCATATTTTCATGTGTCCTGTAGCCATCTGGATGTCTCCTTTGGAAAAGTGTCTATTCACGCCTTCTGCCCCTTTCTTCACTGGATTATTTGTTTCTCGGGTGTTGAATTTGCTAAGTTCTTTATACATTTTGGATATTAACCTTTTATTAAGTATGTCATTTGCAAATATCTTCTCCCATTCCATAGGCTGCCTTTTGGTTTTGTTGATTGTTTCCTTCGCCGTGCAGAAGCTTTTTATCTTGCTTAAGTCCCAATAGTTCATTTTTGCCTTTGTTTCCCTTGCCTCCAGTGATATGTCTAGTAGAAGTTGCTCTGGTCAAGGTCAGAGTGGTCGCTACCTGTGTTCTCTAAGATTTTGATGATCCTATCTTACATCTAGGTCTTTCATCCATTTTGAATTTAGTTTTGTGTATGGTGTAAGAAAGTGGTCCAGTTCCATTCTTTTGCATGTCACTATCCAGTTTTCCCAACATCATTTGTTGAAGAGACTGGCTTTTTCCATTCCATTTCTTTCCTGTTTTGTCAAAGATTGGTTGACTATATAGTTATAGGTCCATTTATGGATTTTCTATTCTGTTCCATTGATCTATGTGTCTGTTTTTGTGCCAGTACCATACTGTCTTCATGACTACAGCTTTGTTATACAGATTGAAGTCCAGAATTGTGATGACTCCAGCTTTGCTTTTCTTTTTCAGGATTGCTTTGGCTATTTGGGGTCTTTTGTGGTTCCATAAAAATTTTAGAATTGTTTCTTCTATCTCTGCAAAAAATGCTGCTGGTATTTTGATAGGGATTGCATTAAATGTGTAGATTACTTTGGGTACCCTAGATATTTTAGCAATGTTTGTTCTTCCAATTTGTGAGCATGGAATTTTTTCCCCATTTCTTCACATTCTCATCGGTTTCTTTTATAAGTGTTCTATAGTTTTCAGAGTACATATCTTTTACCTCTTTGGTTAGGTTTATTTTTAAGTATCTTACTGTTTTGGTGCAATTGTAAATTGGGTCAATTCATTGATTGCTTTTTCTGCTTCTTCATTATTGGTGGATACAAATGGAACCAATTTCTAAATGTTGATTTTATATCCTGCAACTTTGCTTAATTCATGTATTAGTTCTAGCAATTTTTTGGTGGTCTTTTGGGTTTTCTACATAAAGTGTCATGTTGTCTGCAAATAATGAAAGTTTGACTTCTTCTTTGTCAATTTGGATGTGTTTTATTTCTTTTTGTTGTCTGATTAATTACGCTAAGACTTCCAGTACTGTGTTAAATAGTAATAGTGGGAGTGGACATCCCTGTCTTGTTCCTGACCATAGGGGAAAAGTTTTTCATTTTTTTCCCATTGAGGATGCTATTAGCTGTGGGCCTTTCATATATGGCCTTTATGATGGTGAGGTATGTTTCTTCTGTCCCTACTTTGTTGAGGGTTTTTATCAAGAACAGATGCTGTATTTTGTCAAGTGCTTTTTCTGTATCTATTGACAGGATCATATGGCTCTTATTCTTTCTTTTATTAATGTGGCACATGACACTGATTGATTTGTAAATATTGAACCAGCCCTATAGCTGAGGAATAACCCCCACTTGATCGTAGTGACAATTCTTTTAAGAATTTGGAAGTTTTCCTTTAATTTCTTTTTTTTTTTTTTGGAACAATTTGAGAAAATTAGGTATTAACTCTTCTTTAAATGTCTGGTAGCAAATCCTGGGAAGGTGTCTGGCCCTGGCCGTGTGTTTTTGACAGATTCTTGATTACTGAATCTGTCTTGATTACAAATCAATTTCTTTGCTGATTAGAGGTCTGATCAAATTTTATATTTCTTCCTGTTTCAGTTTTGATTGTTTGTATGTTTCTGGGAACTTTTCCATCTCTTCAAGATTGCCCAGTTTGTTGACATACAATTTTTTCATAGTATTCTCTTATAATTGTTTTTCTGCAGTGTTGGTTGTGATCTCTCCTCTTTCATTTGTGATTTTTTTTTTTTAATTTGGGTCCTTTCTTTTTTCTTTTTGATAAGTATGGATGGGGGGGTCTATCAATTGTATTAATTCTTTCAAAGAACCAGATCTTACTCTCATTGATCTCTTCTACAGTTTTTGTTTGTTTGTTTGTATATCCTCTATTTATGCTCTAATCTTTATTATTTCCCTTCTGCTGCCTTCACTGTTCCTATTTTAGCTCTTTTAGGTATAAGGTGTGGTTGTGTATTTGAGACTTTCTTTGATTCTTGATGTAGGCCTGTATTGCAGTACACTTCCCTCTTGGGAATGGCTTTGTTGCATCCCTAGAAGCTAGATAAAAAATAAAAATAAATAATAAATAATAAAAGAATTTAAAAAAATGAAAATGGAAGCTAGATCCTATTTTCCGTTGAGCTGAAGCTTTTGACACTCGATGATCAGTATATGCGGTGCATGCAAGGGTTCTATGCTGGTCTTCTGGGGGTTTATGCTGCCCTGTTGCGTTGAATCTCAGGCCAACTTGCCCTAGTGGAGATGCACCTGCAGGGCGCAGGGGGTTGGAGCTTGGTGTAAGTAGCTCCTGTCTCCACTTGGTGGCACTCTTCAACTCACTGAGTTTGGTCAGTGCTCATGCTTGTGGGGAGAGGGGAATGGCATTGCCCAACTCTCTCATCCCTGGAGCAGAGAGTTCACACCCTCCACTCTTCAGGAAGCCCTCACAGAAAACAAACAATCACCCCTCCTGTGTCCCCAGCTTTCTTCAGATTCGTGTCTTCACCCTGTCTACATCTCAGCTGTCCACCTGCCAGGAAGCATAATATTCCTGTTTGGTTTTGTTTTTGTTTTTGTTTTTGTAATCTCAGGCATGAGGCTGGATTTCAAAACCTAACTTTAGGGATTTGCACAGCACAGACCCACACTGATCTTCTGTGGCAAGGTTCCCCGCCCTTTTGCCATTTGCTCAGTTGCCCCAGGAAAGTGCATGACCATGCAGCTGTTGTCCCCATTCCTATGCTTCGGAATAGTGCGGCACGTTGATGCCAATTCTGTCCCCAGAGAGGCAATGACACAACTCCCAAATGCCCTCCAAGCAGGGGAAATATTTCCCCCCATGGGACCCTGGGGATCATCAGACCATAGGACCCACTCCTGTGTCTCTACTCTTCTTCCCCACCAGAGCACTACTAAACTGGCAAGGCATGAACCAAGCAATGGTGCAGACTTCTACAACCAGATTTTGCACTCTGCTGCTTATAATAATTTGCAGTAGTCTCCATAAGCATGTTCCTTCCCCTCCACAGCACCTGCGTTTCTTATCTCCTCCAAATCAAATCTCCGAAGCTACTACTTTCCACAAGGCAGTCGTTTATCCTCTTGTTCTCTCAGTCCTCAGATGGATTTATTGGGTGTAGAGAATGATTTGATGTTTATCTAGCTGTGTTTGAGAGAGGAGGCAAGCTTTAGGTTCCCCTGTTCCCCTACCATCTTAACTCCCTTTAACATGTTTTTAAATTGTGCCCTCCCATTCAGTATATTGCATGACCATTTTGTGTTTTTGTTTGTTTGGTTGGTTAGTTGGTTTTGTTTGTTTTGTATTTTTGCAAAACGGAAGTTGTCATGCATGCTTTGTGTTACAAAAATTGCATAATGTTATAAATCTCATTCTTACTTTTAATTTTACTCGGCATGATCTTTCTAAGATATGACTATTTTTAATTTTTCAACTGCTTTGCATCCCTCCCTGATTCTCTTTGGCCTTTGTGTTTCCATGGCTTATCAAAGTAAAGTGCAGTTGCATTGCCCCCTTCTCTGGGAAGACTTAACTTCCTTCTTCCAATGTTAGTCTCTCTCTTCTGGACTCCCATAGTATTTCAAAACTTCTGTTGCAGTAACTAGGATTTCATTTTGCAATTCAAAGAATCTTCTTATCTGTTTGTGTTGAGATGCTCCACAGAGGAGACCAACATATACATTTGTGCAATTCTAGCAGCTAGCATAGCTTTTACAACATATATTGTCAACAAATGTGCGTTCAGTGAATGAATGATCAATCTAATTGCTAACGTTTACTGAGTGTGAACTACGTGTTAGACACTTTATCGGGTATTTCATGTCTATTGAACTAATTCTATCCTCACAACAGCCTATGATTTAGGAACTTCTAGGGACTATTATTAACATAATTTTACTATTTATTAACATTATAGTAGAGAGAAAAACTGAGACATGGAATGTTCAAGTAACTTTGAAATTAATGTAACTTATTGGAGGGCCTGGGTGGTTCAGTCGGTTAAGCATCCGACTTCGACCTGGGTCATGATCTTTTGGTTTGTGATTTCGAGCCCCATGTCGGGCTTTGTGCTGACAGCTCAGAGCCTGGAGCCTACTTCTGATTCTGTGTCTCCCTCTCTTTCTGCCCCTCCCCTGTTCATGCTCTCTTAATAATAAATAAACGTTAAAAAATTAAACAAAAAAAGAAATTCATGTAACTTGTAAAATTTAAATTTATAATTTGAATTTCTTAACCTTCAGGGTTGAGTCAAAGTGGGGACTCCTCCTAAGGGATGGACCCCCTGCTTTTCAGCAACTGAAGCCACTTACCCAAGATGGTCATGCTGGGGCTTATGGAAGAACATTATGAACTGGTGAAAAGATTGTTTAAAACAGCTAATGACCCCAAATGATCTCTTGAGAGTCCATGAGGTTCATAAGTTTTCACCCACTAGCTGTTTTAGGGTATTTGCATGGACTTTGTTCCTCTTCTCATAGTCCAGGCTGCTTAATATGAAATGTGTGTACATCTAAACTAAGAGTGCAGTCTCTGGAATTGAAATTAAAACCCCGGTTCCATCACTTAGTTACGTGGCTTGAATAAACCTGTTCAAAACTTCTCTGAGTCACATAACATGAAAATAGATATTACTGGTTTTTCATAATTTGAAAATGGGGATTATCTTGTTAAAGGTCAATGAGATAATGTATTCCAGTTAGAAAGCTGTCCATATTATTATATTTTATCACCATTTATTCATTAATATTTATAGAATACCTACTGTGTCTGAGGCTCTATATCAGATGTTGAATGGTCACAGAAATGCAATGTAGTTTAGCTACCTTATAAAAGATAGTGAGCATCTTAGAGGTAAGTAAATAATTTAGATAGGAAGTGGTAAATAGTATAAAATATTTATTGCTACAAAGAAAGCCCTGTGGGTATTCAGTGGAAAAAAGGAATTACCTCCAGGGGTAGAAGTTGGCAGTAAACATGTGCTAAACTGGGAAAACTTCAGGGAGAGACTGACTCTTAAAGTAGCAGTGTGATTTGGGCATAAAAAGATATGTTGTTTCATATGGTATATGTAATATGTTATATATACTGATTAACTGTATATGGCTTCTTGGCTTTGAAGAAATTACTGCCATGTTATGAGAGGAATTGTGGAGAAGACCACACAGAAAAGACTGTGGGTAGCCTTTAAAAGCTGGAAGCAACCTCTGGCTGATGGCCAAGAGGAAGGCAGGAATCTCAGTCTTAATACTGCAAGGAGATGAGATCTGCCAATAACATTGGGGAGCTTAGATGTGATCCATCCCTAGCTGAGTCTCCAGATGAGTTCTCAGTCCTGGTTGACACCCTTATTGTAGCATCTCAGAGGATACAGTTAAGCAGTGTCCACATTTCTGACCCCTAAAGGTGTAATAAAATAATTGTGTTTTTAAGCCCTTAAATTTGTAGAAATTTGTTATGTAGCCATAGATACAGATTTTGGAATTACAACAATACAGCCCTATTGAGAAATACTCACTTTCTCGGTCTTCCTAAACAACGCTGCAATAAATATCTTTAACTATATGGTGTATTAGACTGGAACTTTTATTTCCATAGATCAATTTGCAAGTCTGAAATTCTGAACTAAAGATATTTTCTTTGTTTTAAAAAGATACTGTCAGATTCTTTCTAGGTTGAAGTAACACTTCAGTTTTCCATTAACAATGGGTGAGAGCATGGGGTGCCTGGGTGGCTCAGTCAGTTAAGCGTCCAACTTTGGCTCAGGTCATGATCTCACGGCTCATGAGTTTAAGCCTCGCATCAGGCTGTGTGCTGACAGCTCAGAGTCTGGAGCCTGCTTCAGATTCTGTGTGTCCCTCTCTCTCTTCTCCTCTCTCTCTCTCTCTCTGTCCCTCACTCCCTCTGTCTCCCTCTCTCAAAATAAACAAACTTAAAAAAAAATTTTGGAGGACGAATGATTGTTACATGAAGGTTCATTATAGTAGTCCCTTATGCATTTGAAAATTTTATAAATAAATAAATAGAAAGTAAATGAATAAAAAGTAGAGCAGGAGAATTCCTTGGGTGCTGGTTCCCCTGGTTCTATACTATCTCCTGGGATTCTTCTCAGGGACCATCAGCCTGTAGGCTGAGCCTGCAGAAAGCTTTGGGCAGAGCGCCCTACCACAGGGGCCACACCTCCTCTGGTGGGTTCTTAGCCAAGGACCATGAAAACGAACAAACACCACCTCCAAGAGGTAAAACAGAAAAAGAACATGGGGATGAAGGAGGAATCCCAAAGACATTTGTCCTGGCAGAGCAGTGGGATGCCTTCTTTGGGCCAGGGCCTAAGCTGCACTTGGCTACGAAGATAGACTCCTGGGTTCAAGTTCTGCCTCCACTACCCCCAACCGTGTGACCTTGGGCAAGTTGCTTAACTTCTCTGTGATTTCGTTTCCCCTCCTATAAAATAAGATAATAGTATCAATTTATTGGTGAGGGTATGTGTAAATGACTGACACACAGTAAGTGCTAAATAAACGTTAGTATTATAATTATTATTGCCCGAACTCCCCAATAATCTATGGCAAAGGGCATGTGGGGAGGTTGGAGGGGACGCCTTTCCTTCCAGCTCATCCATTAGACACAACAGTTCTGGGCCAGGTAGTAGGGCTGGTGGGGATGCCATTCTCCAGCAGGAACTCACCCAAGTACTCGTCTGCAGTCTGCACTCCAGGTAGAAAGACACGCCCTCAAATGGGAAGGTCGTGAATCCTGAATCCTAGATGCGCAGTAAGAAGGAAGCAGATTCACTGCTGCTGCATCATTTGCCTCCAGCTTTTCCAACTCCTTTTCTCAATTGAGGCGCCTCTCGCGTGAGGCCCATACCCCTGAACCCCTCCTTGTCGGTTCCCCCTTGCCCCTCTCCCGCCAACGCCCCACTTTTTCTCCCAAATCTCTCACCCCACCCCCCACTCTGCGACTTCCCCAGCCACTTTCCTCATGCTGCTGTTACCCATCCTCCCTTTCCCCAACTCCCCAACCCCCCATCATCCCATATGACTCCCCCTCCTGCATCCTGACTGGGGCAGCTCCTGCATAGGGGCCCAGTGGCACCCACCTTGCTCCCACCATTTTTGACAGCCCTGGACCATCTTAATTTTATCTTTTATATTAGTCTCGTCTTCTTTATGAAATTGTCAACTCCTTGGGGGCAGAACAATGGCATGTCCAAATTCCATGTGACCGCAGCACCTGGTAACTACAGTACTGGCTCTCCACAGTTATGTGTTGGATTGGATTCAGTTATCTCTGAAGTGGGCATCAGACATCCTTCTCCAAATATTACTCCACTGGATACCGCTGAAGGCTTTGACCTCGGAAATTCCAGCCAGACCCCGACCACGCACCCTCTGCAGGACCCCTGTGTGATGTGGTGGGTGGCTTCAAGAGGAAAAAAGCAGTCCTTCAAGAAAAGTATTTATCCAGCACCAGCTCTGGGCGCGAGATAGAACAGTGGACAAGTCTGTCAAAAATCTGCTCTCAAGGACCCGGTGTCATTTTCCAATTCTCCTTCCACTTTGTAAATGACAAAGACATAAATTCACTCATTGCTTTGGGAAGCACTCTTCCAGCCTTCTGTATTAAAACTTATTTTCCAGTGAGATGAGATGACCAGTAAATAAGATAATTTCAGATGGTGTAAAGATTATGAAGGAAAGAAAACAGTTACTGGTTAGGGAATCTAGGCAATGGTGGTGGGGTGGGGGTGGGGGTTGGGGAAGGCACATGGATTCTGTGCCTAAATTGGAGTGGATAGAAGGTGACCAGAATGATGAATAGGTACCTTTAGTGCAAACATCTGGGAGATTCCCAGTAGGTAGGACATCAAGTTCAAAGGTGCTAATAGAAGAGGAGAGGAAGCAAGAGAACAGTCAGGAAGCCAATGCAGTGACTCCTGAGAGCTGACCGGTGCCAGGCCTGGTTCTGATCATTTTAACATGCATTGTATTTTTAAAACCTCAAATACATTCATCCTGTATCAATAAAGGAGATTCTCTCTAGGAAGAGGCAAGCTCATGATCACATGTTGGTTAGTAGCTGTGTAACTTTTAAGAACCCTAGTTTGGGACTCTGGTGACTGCACCCCTCTGGCTAGAAGCCCCCCACTGTGGCTTAGGGCAGCCTCCCACCTTCCCTCCTCAGCTCTGCCTGGTCATGCCCCCATTAAATCCTGTGTCGGAACACTAATTCTTTAGTGTAAGTCAATGTTTGCGTTTGTCCCCATGAGAAAGGGACCCAAATTGTTCTTGTGCAACTTTTTCCAACTCCTTGAGCAGAGTTCCAAATTACAGGCTTTAATAATTCCAGCTAGTTAAGCATTTTTTGGTCCTCATACTGAACAGAAAGCACGAGTATGACAGTTGGATTCTGAGCAGCAATTATTACGAATGTTTATAATGCTTGTCATGAGCAACAGTAAGATCATTTACGGTTTTTCATTATTAGGTAGCAACATTTTGTGACTGTGGTCGTTGTGCTTAACTGGGAAATTTTGTTAGTAACATTGAAATATTCAAGCTCAAATTATCCAAAGGTTGGAGTTTACATTTTATTTTGGATAGGACATTTGTCTTTTGCAAATAAACTACTTACTTAGTACATTGGAGAGACCTTAAAAGGTATGGAAAATTACTACCCACCACCCCACTCACCCACCTCCATTTTGGGCCAAATGAGGGGTGTGTGTCCTGGGAGAAGGGGTGGGGATCAAGGAGAGGGAGTTGGTAGGAGTTAGGTAGAGAGTAGTGGCTATTGACCAACTGACATGGCAGTGTCTCGATCTTTTAATAAATGATACAGCTAAACGGGCTGTTTCCCATTTCTGTCTGCAAGAATAGCAATGAAATCCAGACTTGTCCCTTGAGGTGGTGTAGACCAGGACTTTCCAGCTCATGTGTTCCAGCCCATATGAGGTCATCCTCATATGCCGATATATTGATATCCTCATCTCTCAGTTCAGCTGCCTGGGGCCCAGAGAACAGAGTCCAGGGTGGGGCCTCTTGGGCAGTGAGCATCCTATCCATTTACCCTGGTGTTTTAGATGAACATTTTAATTTTGTGTCTGTGCCATTGCAGAAAAAACTTTGGGTGGTATGCAAATAGCAAATCCTTATGTCTACTTTTTATAAATGTTGACAAACTTGGAAACATTAGCAAAATCTTGCTTTTAGAATAAGGGAAACATGTTCAGGGCACATTCTTCAGCTTGGATATATCGTTTCTTCTTGAGATGAGCCAAACTCAGCTTTGCAAACTGAACAAAGTTCCACGAAATGAAACAGGCTTTCCTCTCTGATGCCTTCTCTCGGTATTGGACTTGTTTCCTAGCTGCTCCCCTAACTTTCTTCTTTCCCACCTTCTGCCTCTGACATTCCCTTGTATTTCTCATGAGGACCCAGTATACGTCTTTTTTTTTTTTTTTTTTTTTTTGCGGGGGGGGGGGGTCTGGCCTGTATTTGTCCCCACAACTCAGCTGAAAATATCCTTAAGACTCTCTGTCAAATCAAGTCTCTCCCTCTACTCTTTTTTCTCAGAGACTTCTCTGAAGACCATGTCCGAGCTGGCATCTTTTGCCCTTATGTCCCTTCCAAGGTCCAAAGGGTGTTCTCTACAATTACCTGCTAGCCATTCACACTTAGATTTTCCTTCAGTAGCATAAACTCGAGATGTTTAAAAGCAGTCCTTCACTTTTGCTTCTGTTCTACTTGTCAGCCCTTGGCTAATGTCACCACCTGCAACGTGAACTTTTGGTTGTCTAGATTCCCTAATGTTTAATTATGTGACATGTCCCATCGATCCAGCCTCTACAATGTGTCCCATTCATTCCTTTCCATTTCATTATTTATCCCACCAGCTGAATACACATTCTATCTCCCACCCAGGTTTTTGAATTAGTCACCTCACTGGCCTCCCTTCCTCCATGCCACTCATCTTCCAATCTTCCCTTTGTGTGGTTCCAGAAGGGTCTTTCCAGCTCATAGTTTCCCTGTGGGCCCACGTAGTCTACTAAACCAAGCATATATTTTCCAGCCTGGCATTTTAGATTTTGTTTCAGTGTGAACTCAGTTTAACTTCACAGGCATACCTACCATAGCTCTAATTAATTATTCATGAAAACATTTACTAGCACCCACTCAATGCCAAACAATGGGCGGGTCAGTAATAAAATGATGAGTGTAGTGGGTGTACTGGCAGGAATATGTTGTATCCGTAAGATGCACAGGGGATCAGAACTTATCAAGAGAGACTTAACCCGGTCAATTAAGTCTGGGAAAATGTCCCAGAGAAAACCATGCCTGTACAAAAAACAGGAAATTATTTTCGAATGCTGCAGAAAAACCAAGACAAACAAGACCCATTAAAAATGAAGTTGAAGTGTAAGTGAGGGAAAAAGCTGGTGCACTAGTTCACAGACTCACACACCTCTACTCTGTTCTTTAAACAGTAGCTCATTCCTACCTCAGGGACTTTGCACTTGTTTCTAATGATTTTGCTCATCAGGATCTCATGGCAGGCTCCTTCATGTTCTTCTCAAATTCACCTGCCCCTGACCACCTTATCTAAACTAGTCCCCAGTTTATCATTCTCTCTTACAACACCCTGTTTATGTGTTTGTGGGTAATCATCTTGCTTTTTCTTCATTTTACTTGTTTATTGACTGTCTTCTCCAGTAGAATGTAAAATTCAAAAGACCAGTCTACCCACTCTTGATCACATCACCTCTCCAACGCCTGACGCATGGTAGGTGCTCAATAAGTATTGCTAAATGAAAGCGAGTGATGAAAATAAATGTATATGAATAAGTGAAAAACAAAGAAAAATAAATGTGTGCATGGTGTTTATTGTTTTGAGTTAATAATTTTGCAGAAAGTTACATGCATTATATTCCTTTATAGGAAAATTCCCTTAAAATCCCTTCAAAGATGAAGCTGTTCCATGATGGTCACCAATTCTTTACTGAAGAAGAGGAATGTACTTTGTGGTTTGCATAATCTGAAGCTTATTTTTCAAAGTAAATTCCTGGAAATTTCCTTTGAAGCACATGCAAAAATCAGATGGACTAATAGATAGGTAGACGATAGGAATGAAATGAGGTAAGTTTTATAAAATGTTAATGTTGAATTTAGGTGATAGATACTCAGATGTTCACTGTAAGATTCTCTCCAACATCTCTATTTGTAAAATTCCATAAACACTGTTGGGAAAGAAAAAGTACCTGAATATATTCCTGCCATCATGAGGTTTTATATTCGATCTTTTATACTTTCTGCATCTTTAAAGTTGATGATTAGCATGGAAATAGTCAAGAGAGTCCTTTATAATGTCCTGATGAAACAACAAATGGTATACTTATATCTGGTATGATTTTCCTTTTTTTAAAGTTTATATATCTATTTATTTATTTATTGTGAGAGAGAGCACACATGTACGGGTGCACACGTGAGTGAGTGAGTGAGTGAGTGAGAGAATCCCAGGAGGCACCACACTGTCAGCACAGAGCCCAACACAAGGGTCGATGTCACAACCATAAGATCATGACCTGAGCCAAAATGAAGAGTCAGACGCTTAACTGACTGAGCCACTGAGGCGCCCCTGGTAGGATTTTCAACAGTGAGGCTTGTGCTGTCACCCAGTTAACCAGAGGTCGGCATAAGTAGAACCTCTGGCTCTCTGCTATCCCTCCAGCCTGAGATCTGGCGATTTTGGCTGGTCCCAGGGGATTTAACAGCCAAATGTGGAAAGTGCCTCAAGGGTGTTACTTGTCGCAACAGGAGAAATCATTTTCTGTCTTGTGACTCATAAGCTTCTCACTTGGTGAAAGGTGCCACTGTCATTATAAAATGATTAAGTGTCTGTCCATCTTGTGTTTCTGTGTGACTCTATGGCCCTCTTGCTTCTGGTGGGTCTGGGATTGGAGGAACCTCATTATAACATAATAGCAATAAGCATCAGAATGGGTGTTCTCAGCTTATGAAACTCTTCCGTTTGCCTTCTCCTTTGTCCCAGTCACGCTATGATATGGACGGGCCAGCTAATACTAGGCACACCTGTTACACAGATTGAGGTAGGAGGGTATAAATGACCTGGCCAATTTCGCTGTAGGGTGTTAAGGAGCTGAAATTAGGATCTGGGTTCTGACTTCTATTCTAGTCACTCTTACTTAATGCCCGACTGACAGTGCGTGCAAGTTCTTACTGCCTCATTTTACTAAGAAGAATGGTGCTTTTGAGGAAATAGGGTTTCAGGGAAGACCATATGAAGACAGCCACAGGGAAGACGAATTTTCCTTTGGCTGAATTCATGTTAAATCACCACAAAATCTCAAATCCGTTTCTTCATCCTGTTCCTCTACAGCTGATGCAGTGTCTATCATTTCTGAAAGCTTACATCTCAGCTTGCCCACTCCCAAGTGAAATTTTTTATGAGCAGGATACTCTTTTAGGACTGGTGAGTAGAAGTGAGTCAATAGGAATCTTTCTTTCTTTCTTCCTTCCTTCCTTCCTTTGTTTCTTTTTCTCTCTTTCTGTATATTTTACTTTCTTTCTTCAATGTTTATTTTTGAGAGAGAGAGAGAGAGAGCGAGAGAGAGAGTGCGAGCAGGGGAGGGGCATAGAGAGAGGGAGACACAGCAGGTTCCAGACTCTGAGCTGTCAGCACAGAGCCCGATGTGGGGCTCAGACTCACAAACTGTGACATCATGACCTGAGCCAAAGTTGGATGCTTAACCGACTGAGCCACCCAGGCACCTTACCAGGAATCCTTTCTGACTTGGTGCTGTGCCTGTCATATGCTCCTCTGGCCTTCCCTTCCCCGGGGCACCTGTTCCTGCTGAGGTGAAAAGATAACTATCTTAATGCTTATTCCATCACCTCCTGGCAAGTGATTGAAATTATTCCAGAAATGCCCACTGTCGGTATCTACTAATGTCACTTAATTCCCCTTTGCTTTGAATTCCTTGACTTGGAAATTAATGAAGGTTGACTATGGAGTCAGGCATCACTGGGTCTGAAACTACTCCAGCCATGTCCCATCTATAACATCAGGCAAGTTGTTTGGCCTGCCTAAGCCCCAAGTTTTTCTTCTATAAAGTGGGATTAATTATAGGACTTGCCCCAAGGGGCTATTATGAAGATTAAATGGAATAATGTCTACAAAGGGGGTAGCTCAGTACTTACTGCTTAGTAGATGTTCTTATGTTTTGATGATAATTTTAATAATTCGGAGTTAGAATATAGAAATGCTTTTCATATATATGACATTTTTTTCCTTTCTATCAAATTAGAAAGGATTACATTCACGTACTTGTCTTCCTCCTTTGCCTCCCTCTCTTCCTCCCTCCCTCCCTTCCTTCCACACATCTTTGTTATGTGTCTCCAACAGCTCAGACACTCCCTACTTTCATGGATATTGCAGGCTGGGGTAGAAGACAAACAAATTAATGAATCACACAAACGAATGTACAATTTTACCTGTAGTAATTGTTACAGAGTGTATAACAATAGGCCTTGACTTACAATAGGCCTTTAGTGTGGAGGCTGCCCTGAGATCAGCAGGTGAGTGGCAGGTAACCAGGAGAGAAGAAGTGAGGGCAGGGAGGGTGACAGAGGGGTTCACACACTGGGCTTAGGGGCAAAGACCCTGTAGCAGAGCAAGTATCATGACTGGAAGAAGCCACTGGGGCCGAAGCAGAGGGAACAAGGGTCAGTCTGGTACAAGGTAGGGGAGGGTATATGGGGAGGGGCCAATGCAGGCAAAGTCTGTTGGCCATCTGAGGGTTGGCTCTTTATTCCAAGAGCCATGAAAACCCATTGAACAGTTTCAGGTAAGGCTGTAACTCAATTCTCAGGAGTCATTTAGTTTAAAGACGCAGAAGTGTGGCCCAGCAAGCCACCTTCATTCAAGCGGCCATAGAGCAGAGAGGACAGAAATGAAATACCCTGAGGACTGACCATCTAGATTCTCGCTCAGTGCTCAGTGTTGTGGGAAGCTGTGAACGTGACAGGCCTTGGTTCTCCTTCTCCAGGAGGCTTGTTGAACAGGTAATAAAATGTAGTCACATTCCTCACCAAGTGCAAATACCTGTCAGCACAGGGTGAGGGAGAGAAATCAGTTGAGATAGTTCATGAAAATGACTACTATACTGACTTGGGACCCCCTAAGCAGGTTAAAGTTTACCCACCATAAATTTTTATTCTTACCTAGCAACTTGCTTGAACTAATTTCACATGTTTTCCCTACAAAATGTGTCAAAATCTCCCAAGATGTGTTCAGTCCCACAGTAACCAACTCCATTCAGGCAACTGCCAAGTGGTCTGGTCTCAACACAGAGAGGGATGCCTTTGAGTTACTGAGTCTGTCCAGGGAGAAGTCAACTTGCTATTTCTAGTGACCAGGAGGAGAAACAGGACTTGAGCACCTCTGGGGGTTGGACCAGACGAGGCAGAGAAAACAACCACTGTCCCCCACACCCACTTGCAGCCCTGATTTCCAGCAGGAGAAATCACTTATAGATCCACCAGTAGGTGGAATATGGGTTATGGCCATATCCATTAGGGCTTATATTACAAAGAATCATAAAACCAATAAAGCATTTCTTTCTTTCTATCCTCTGCTTAACTTCCCTGTTCAATATTATTACCATTTCAATGCTCCTCCCCCCCTCAACCAGTTCTTGCTTTCCTGGCTTTGACATACATGGTTAACTCCCCTGGACCTGTGAGTCACTTCACATACTGTCCTTCATTGCCCCATCTTGTACCTCTCTGGCCCCTGCTCCCTCTGCTTCAGCACCAGTGGCTTCTTTCAAGTCATAACACTCACTTCTGCCACAGGATCTGTGCTCCTGAACCTGGGGATTTAATTAAGAACAAAGAAAAAGAGTATTTTGCAGGGTTTGGAGTAAGGGAATGAAATGCTTCCTGGTAGCATTTCAGGCAACAGATAAATCCCTAATGCGGACTTGCCTGGAGCCACAGATGGGAGTTTATACTGTTTGCTTTCCCTCCTCACAGCTAGGGTGAGCTCCAACATGACCCCATGAACAGATGAGCAAAAGCACCAAAGCCAGACATCAGTATGGTCTTGAGAGTGTCCACTCATCCTTCTAGCATTGAAACTCTCTTATCTTAAGAAATGCATAACTCGGTGCTAAGCTTGGAAAATGCCTTGACACAGCCTGGGGCCTACATTACAGAAAACAAATCTCTTTCCTTCATCAGAGTTACTCAATAGCAAGGCACAGTATTTCCGCTCTTGTGGGTAGGAATTAGGCAAATCGGTCTTATACTCAGGACCGGTTTATGCTTTAGCAGAAGGCCAGTAATGCTAAAATACGGAAGCTTAACCTCCTGTGTCAGTGGATATTGGGCCTGGATGTAGGGAGCTCCTTAAGAGATTTTATAAGTTGGAAGAAAAATACATACACACCATAATTACACATATGCCATTACAATAAGAAAACTCCAAAGTGAAGATTGAAACATTTAAGGAGACTTTAATGTTAATTATGTTTAATTTTTAGAGAAAAAAGAGGCTCACACATTTAAGTAAGGAATAAGCAAAAATTTGTATGGTCAGCAGAAATTTCTTAAATACACCATTCTCTTCTAAGGGCAACCGTGCTGTTTTCCCAAGTGTCCATCAGAGGTCTCTCTTTTGTCCCACTTCTTCCTACAGCCAGTTTCTCAGTAAGACTTTTGCCTGGTTCCCTTGCATACGCCCCAGTGATGGAGATGATCTGATTAGGTCTATTAGTAGGACTAAGTTCAAGATTCTATAGAAGAAATAAAGAAAATTGGCTCCCATTTCCCTTTTGGCACCCTAACCATCTTGTGTTTCCATTGCTTTGCAATTGCAGAGAAAACCTTCAGGGAAGGGGTTATCATGTGCCCTTGGGATTCACACTCCTGGCACCGCAGGTATGCCTATGGCACCAGCAGCTAAGCAGGAAAGAGCTCTTGCACATTCATTAACCCCCTTCAGAGACACAGCTACATGTGTGTCGAGGTTGATGCTCTGCTTCATGTTTCATAGTAAGCATCCATCCAGAGGGTTGCAGATTTCTTCAAGTCCCTGTGGGAGAGGTAAACAAAATCATCAGTAGATGAGACTTTAATGTAAATGGAGATGCGCCATGGACCATGCACTCCTGTACTTGGCTCAGGGAAATGTTGTCATTTTCAGTTATGGCTGAAAGATGTCTTTTCTGTTGCCCAGTGGAGGGAAACAAATACACTGCATTGCATGTTAGCAGATGATTTCACATTTCCTTTAGGGAGGGGGTTCAGTTTTTCTTTCATTTTATTCTTTTTTGTACCCCAGACTATCAACAGTCCTTTTCCCTAGCATTAAAAAAGAGCTTCTCTGAATCTCTGTAAGATAAAGCATATACCTCTATACCAACCCATCCTATTATACACTCATCATATTTTACAATGTGAAAGGTATTTTTCTAGGCTCTGGGAATACAGCAGTGAGTAGGAGCAACATGAGTCCCACCTATGTGGAGTTCCTCGTCTAGCTTGGGAGACACGTATTAAATAATTTACTACCCACGATGTTATTTGTTCATGATTGTGATAAAGCTCACAAGTGAAGAGAAGCTTGTGCTAGAGCACCTGCAAAAGCAGGTGACAGGTGGAGTCCTGGGGTTGAGGAAAGACCAAGATGAGGAAAAGGCATTTATGAGCCTTGGAGAAGGGATGGAAATCGACAAGGTTTTATGAGGGGAGGCCATGGACTGGAAGAACATTCTAGGCAGAAGATAAGGGGACAAAGGACAGGAGATGGCAAGGGACAGGGAGTTCTGTAGCAACTGAAGAAGGGCCAGATCTCTGGAGGGCAGAAAAGTAAGATGGGCATGGTGAAGAGTATGTAACTGGAGCACCATCTAACGGTCAGATCAGGCCAGGCCTGGCCTAGTTGGCTTCACTCAAGACACTGGCAATTTTTTTCCTAATTCCAAAAGACAGGGAAACTTACTAAAGTCTGATCATAGGCTGTTAATGTTCTCTGTGGAGCTTTGAATGCACCAAGATGAGTACTGACTTTCAGTTCTGGTGGGTTTCTCTGCTCTTGGTCAGTCACCCCTCCCTGATCCATATAGTTATGTCCCTAGACCCTGTAGGCATTTACTTTGCAACTCTGGACCATGATTTGAGAGTCCCTCCCAGCACATAAATTCTAAAGCAGGTCAAGGTTCTGTAGGGGATACAGAGTTAAATAACATGCAGCCCTGGTTTTAAGAAGCTTGATACTTAATAGTAGGGTAGCAAGGCATTTTCACTAAGAAGTGCCCACAAGGCAGTAGGTAAATGGTAAGAATTGTTTTTTAACATTGCATTGTTGATGTTCCCTGAAGGGTCTCATGTCCATGCTGGACATACAGATGTCCCTTAATAAATAGCTTATGGGTAAGTAATTCACAAGCCAGTGAATAGTGTGGAGACAAGCAGTGAGGGGGAGATGAGAGCTACGGGCTGAGAGACTCTGTAAATACCTGGTGATATCTCCAAATGCTTTCAACAGGGGCTTGTTCACATACTGCAATCCATGCTTGGCACACAGCGACCTCACCAAGGGTGCCACCTTGTGATAATTATGGCATGGCATTGTGGGAAACAGACTAGGGAAACAGATACAGGAGATACAAAACTTAGATCAAAGGAGCAACTTGAAGGAGTTTTTGTTCCCCTATTATTGGATAAAATTCTATTAGCAATGCAGACCTTGACGTTGTACAATACTTCTGTTCCAGGAAGCTCAAAATCTGTTGCCAGAACACTCCAATCTTATCTCTCAACCCTCTGTAAGCCCTGTGGGTGGCTAATGTTTGGGAAGACCTAAGATAATTACCTCTATCAAATATATTAATTTGACCAAGTCATATGAAAGTATAAGATTTTCTACCATTCTGAATTATCTAGAGAGCTGGAGGGGTACCTAGCTGACTCAGTCAGTGGAGCATGGAACTCTTGATTTCAGGGTTGTAAATTCAAGCCCCACACTGAGTGTAGAGATTACTTAGGACTTAATTGCCTAGTGAGCTGGAGAAACCCCCCCTCCAATTCTGTCTCTGTCTCTCTCTGTGGATACCTCTAACTCCTGTACAATAAATGAGTATTCAGTAAGTTTTAGTCAAGGTGTATGGGGGAAAGTTCTAAGATAGGAATAAGAAGGGAGGAGAGATGGGTTTTATTCAAGGCTTTTAATTACCAGCCAGGTGAACTTTTTAGGTTTTAAACTTTACTTTGATAACATATGAATAATAAGCTTTCTTGCTTTGCCGAGATTTTGAAGGAATACCATGAGAGAAAGGATGAGAAAATCCCATGAATAGGTATAAGAACTTTTTCCTTCTCTATCACAGATACAGCTTAGATGAAGAGGAAAGATGAATAGGAAAGTCTCTTCCTTGAATATTCTGCCGCGATTGACTTTCAAAGTACTATCGTTTTCTCCTTCTTTGGTACATGTGCACATAACTACCTATTGGTAAAGTAGTTCAAATATCATTTGGAAATTGCAGCAGAAACTGGATTTCAGTTGATTGTTTTGTAACCTTGGCTCTAAAGATATAGATACAGGTTGATATTAAAAATAAAAATTAATTTCGACATAACTTTGTTACACAAGTATCATGATTTTTCTTGGGTTTTGCCAACAAACCACATGCAAAGAAAACAACCACCAATTCCTAAGTCCTTGGGAATCTATGAACTGAGTCATTGTTATTTTTCCAAGATTTCCCTCCATTTACTCAATTATTACGCCTTATGCTTTTCTTTCTTCACTTTCTTACCTTTGAAGTTAATAGAATTTAGAGAATTCTGATTCATTTTTTCCCTCTGAAACCCCTAGTCTAGGGCTCTGTTCTGGACTGTATGGAGGGTGGGGGACTGTTATAAGTGACAGCCTTTGCCTTTTATCATGGACTGTTTCTATCACTCACTGGTGCTCAATCTGGAAGTTCAGATGCCCAGTGAACCAGTCATTGAAAAAGGACTGTTCAACATTACAGGTGGCCAAGACCTGAAAAGAAAAAGCTTACATTAGATGTAAATAAGCCCACGTGTCAGATTAAACAAATTAAACCTTTATTTATTCTCTTTAAGTCAATTAGTCAACAAGTATCTATTTTATGTAAGAAACTTTGAAGGATAAGAAAGATACACAGTGGGGACCCTGGTGGCTCAGCGCATTAAGTGTGCAACTCTTGATTTCAGCTCAGGTCATGATCTCGCGATTCATGAGTTTAAACCCCTGGTCAAGCTCTGCACTGACAGTGAGAAGCCTGCTTGGTATTCACTCTTTGTCCCCCCCCCCCCCCCAACCCACACTGTTCCTCTCTCTGTCTCAAAAAATAAACAACAACAAAAAAAAGCACAGTGTCAGGTCTCAAGGAGCTTATGATTTATATAGGCTTAATTATAGCTTTATAATTTAAAAAAAGTGATAAGAGGGGCCCCTGGGTGGCTCAGTCGGTTGAGCGTCTGACTTCAGCTCAGGTCATGATCTCGCGTTCGTGAGTTCAAGCCCTGCATTGGGCTCTGTGATGACAGCTCGGGGCCTGGAGCCTGCTTCAGATTCTTTGCCTCCTCTCTGCCCCTCCCCTGCTCATACTCTGTCTCTCTCTGTCTCTCAAAAAATAAAGCGTTAAAATTTTTTTTTCAAAAAATAAATAAAAAGATGATAAGACATATTGCTAAGAAGTTTATGCAATGCAATAGATATGAAGAAGTATGTGGGATTTGAGGGGCTAAGTCACCATCAGCCCTTGGATACAGAAAGCTAAGGTGTCACGAATGATGACTGGCAAATGCGAAGTGGGATTGTAGGATTTGGGTAGAGACTGTAGAGATTAGAATACCATTTCCATACAGTACATTTGAAGGACTTCTAAGTGAGAAGTAAGGCAGTTAATTGTTCGACCATGGGTTCTGAGAATAGAAATGCATTTCAGTAGAAGTAGTTTCCTTTGAAATCTAATGTATTTTATTTACACATTTAAAACCATTATCCTGAGAAGGAGTTCATAGGCTTCTCTAGGCTTCCAAGATTTAGAATCTTTATGATTGCCATTTTATTCGCTGCCTTTCTAAGGTTGGGGTTGTCGCTATTTTGAATGTCATTTTTGTGGTTGTTCTATGTCAGCGTTTCTCAGAGTGTACTTCAGAGCACCCCAAGGTTCTCTAAGAACCTTTCAGGAGATCTGCAAAGTCAAAACTACTCCCAGAATACCTCTAATACAGCATTTGCATTTTTCATTTCCAATTTTTTTTTAATTTTTTTTCAACGTTTTTATTTATTTTTGGGACAGAGAAAGACAGAGCACGAACGGGGGAGGGGCAGAGAGAGAGGGAGACACAGAATCGGAAACAGGCTCCAGGCTCCGAGCCATCAGCCCAGAGCCTGACGCGGGGCTCGAACTCACGGACCGCGAGATCGTGACCTGGCTGAAGTCGGACGCTTAACGACTGCGCCACCCAGGCGCCCCACATTTCCAATTTCTGATGCTTGTGCAGTAGATTTTTTTTTCTTTCCAGAGGACTCTAAACCTAGAATGGCATCATCAGTTTGATGTTTAAAATGTACTGGCTTTATTCTTGTTGTTTGAAAGTTAATTAATAAATAAACTTTTAAAAATTCTCAGTTTTAGTTTCAAATATAGTAAATATCAATGGCTATAACCCACATTAAAAAAAAAAAAAAGCTCATTGAGGTCATCAAAAACTTGTACGAATTTAACTTTGCAGAGTGTAAGGTGGTCCGTGACCAAAAAGTCCACTGAATTTGGGAATGAGCTTGGAGAAGGAAGTGGTATAATCATGGCCTAACCACCAGAAGGCTTAGGAGTCAAGGGGATTCTATACTGATCATAACTCTGTTAATCATTAACTGCATTCTCAAAGAGCATGCCATGTCTCCTCTCTGGGTCTTTCTACCTATAAAATGACGTGAAGTGACTTCCAGGGACCATCTAGGTGTAAAATTCATTTTGTGATTCTAAGAGCTCAGATTCACTTGAAAGACTGGGTCGGGTGGGAGACAGGTCAGCAAATGTTTTCTATAAAGTGCAAGACAGTAAATATTTTACTTCTCTGTCATACTCTGTTTTTCTTTTATAGAATGAAAGCAGTCATATATAATATGTAAATGTACAAGCATGGCTGTGTTCCAATAAAATTTAATTTACAAAAGCAGGCAACGAGCTCCATTTGGCCCTTGGACCATAGTTTACTGACCCTTAGTTTAGAGCAAAGGCTCTGAAATCAGACTGCCCAGGTTTAAAACCTGCTTTCTACCACTTATTAGCTGGGCAATATCATACAAGGTACTCAACTTCTTCATGCCTTAGTTTTACCATCTGTAAAGTGGTAATAATCATAGCACTCGCAAAGCAGTGGGCAGTGCCTGCCTCTTAGCAAGCATTTCATAAGCATAAATTATTATCATCTGAGGTAACTAGACTCTAAATCAGTATAATCAGAAGGACCTTTTCCCAGGAATTCCACCATTACCTGAGCACTGAGCCAGTCCCGGTTCTCCTCTTTGCTTATTCTCATAGGTACATGGCTCATCTGGGTAACATATGCTACCCAGGGACTTTCGAGAAACCTTTCAGAGAATAAAAGGAGAAAGTGATGACTTCTTGGGGTGTTTCAGTTCCCAACACTGGGCTGGCACAACTGCTGGAAGATCTGGCTGAGCAATGGAGGAAATGGAAGGGAATCAAAGGTTCCAATAAAATGGAGGACACTTGTTTTCCTCTTCGGAGGCCCTTTATGTGTAGAGATGACACACTGGGTTTTGGGCACAAAACCAGCCTTGCGGCCTAATGTATGAGTGCAGTGACCCCAAAGTTTTCTGTAGCATTGGTGCAAGGATCAAAGGATACCTAGGGCATATGCAAAGTGATCGACAGCCTCGGCTTTGCCATCAGGTAGAACTTGGCTCAAGTTCTGGTGTGGCACTGCCACTGGCCCCTACTTGCTCTGTAAGTTTGACAAATGACCTAACTAACTCTCTGAGGTTTCGATCCCTTAGCAGAAAAATCAAGATGATGCTATCTACATTACAGGGAGGTGCAAGGATTACATCAAATAATATAATGCAGGTAAATCCTTTATCAAAGTTGTGATGCCTAGTAGTTGTCAATGGCATTATTATGTAAGATTTAGGATAATAATGTGAAAGAATGGGAGAGGAATAAATTGGGAAGTTGAAGAGAGCTGTTTAGTCTGAAGCCATTTTAGTTTTGGGGAAATCTCTAGTCATAAAGACTGTCCTTCCATTATTCTTGGCGAGGTTATGGTGTCCAACTGGATTACAATTCTAAAGAACTTGGGGATCAGATGGAATTCTTCAATCGAGAATTAAGTATGTAGGAAGAAAAGGACAAGATTGGGCAAACTCTTTTTTCAAACGACTCTTCTTATTCAACTATTTCAACTTAAACGTTTTTATGGAAATGTCTCAGCTACAGAGCTTGGGCATGGTGTTCCAATCTTCTGCTAATCACAGATATCTCAGATAAGGAATGTAGGAGAATCATATAGGTTATGGGAATAAAAGAATATTCTTGCTTTCTTACTTGACCAAAAATATGAGCAATATGGTTCCGAAGATTCCATAAAAAGGGCCAAACATGATAAAATAGTGGATATAAAAGCTGCTGACCCAGGCAAACTCCTGCAGAGAAAAGTAATTGACAGTTAAATGCCCTGGACACAATTTCATTTCCCCTTCCCCAGGTTAGGGCCCCTTCTCATACTGGCTAGATCTTATGCCTTATTGCTCAAGGAAGCTGCATCTAGAAGGAACCAGGCATTTTCCACCCCTTTTTCTACCTGATCTAGCTTCAGAGGATGAGTCAAGTTACTCACCCCCCAAGACTTTTGGAGGTACATCATTTCCATGGACATCAGGTTGGCATACACAGGCATTAGGAGAAAGAGCCCAACTGAAAAAGAACACAAAGAAAAGATGGTGAGTAAAAGATGATGTAAGTAAGCAGAAATCTATCTCCTTAACATGCTACTCCTGGAATGTTGCCCCTGAGAAGGGATGCAAAGTGGAGATCCACAACCACTTTCTGGACTCCATGGAGTTCTTTGAGTCTCTGAGGCTGAACCAGGTTTTGGGTCAAGCTCTCTCAAAGAGACTAAGAAAGAGGAAGCTTTGAAGATTTGAATCATTCTTGATGGAGCACCCCAGAAGAGCTTCTGCTGCAAAATTTCAAGCTTTCTCAAGGTCCATGTAATCCATCATCATCACAATTTTAGGAATGGGCCCTGTCACAATATGTCAAGGTGGCAGAAACACAGAACCTGTACTCACTTTCTGACCGGATGGTTATTTACCTGCTTCTCCAGGACCAGGGGTGCTGTCTAGAGCACAAAGCAGTGTGTTGGAGTCCTGACTTTAGTCAAGCCCTCTTTCTCCACTAGGTCTCAGTACTGGGTTTCTGACTCTCAAACTCTACAAACTCTTAGCATGAATGATTTGGTCCAACCTCCACACTGAGATACTTCAACAAACATGAGCATAGTTTTAACAGTTCAAGGCCATGCCTCTGGGATGACCCCAGCCCCCTTACAGTTCTGCCTGAGAAAGTTCAACATTGTCAACTGAATTTACTGTTTGTTCTAGCCAAAGCTGACTGCAGGCCTCAGGCTTAGACTATTTCTGTTAGAAAACTTACAATTGTAAAATACTTTCTCTGACTCTTTGTGATTGATCTTCTACAACCCATAAATGCCTTTATCAAAGACCTGAGAGTCATTCCTTTGAATGTAGTAAAATCAGGATAGGACCCTATCTCCCAGCCTCTGTATGGGGGGCAATAACCTGACATTTTTGTCTATGTCCCAGTAGGACAGTATTTTTTTGGTTGAGAACCACTGATCTAAAGGAAATGTTTGGGGTCTGCCCTAATTTTGTCTCATTTCTCAAATGCGTAAGCATGTTTAGGACGAGCATAGCTTGGGGTTCCACGAAAACTTTCTTTGTGAGTTGGTATGGGTTTGATTTTGGTTAAGAGCAAAGTATTTTTGCTTATGATATTTTATCATAGTCAGAATTATTTAACTTCCCTATTTTCTTTCAAGCCAGAACACATATTCAGGTTTATATATATTTCTTTCAAGCCTGAACACGCATATATATTATATATATATATATATTTGTACATACATATGATTTTCACTTAAATTGGGTGAAAATATCATAAAAGGTTTCCAGTGACTTGTGGTTTTGTTGTTGTTGATTTTTAGAGAGCACCTGAGTAGAGGAGGGGCAGAAAAAGAAGGAGAGAGACTCTTAAGCAGTCGCACACTCAGCACAGACCTCAACTTGGGGCTCAATCTCATGACCCTGGGATCACGACCTAAGCCCAAATCAAGAGTTGGGTATTTAACCAACTGAGCCAACCAGGTGCTCCATGTGACTTGTGTTTATGAAGCGGGCATTTAAACATTTGCAGGATTACTGAACCTCAAAGACTGGTTAGAAATGCCCTGTACTTTCCACTGAGAAACTGAACACATGTCTTAACAGTTATTATTGCTCCTCTTGAAAGCTTTTTAATTTTAGGTTTATTTATTTATAATCTCTGTACCCAACATGGGGCTCGAACTCACCACCCCAAGATCAAGAGACACATGGTCTGCCAACTGAGCCAGCCAGGAACCCTGAAAGCTTTTGATACACAAGATACCAGTTTAGAAATTAAAAATCCTTTATGTTACAAAATATACTTTGAATGATGGAAGGTTTCCTTTGTGTTTTAAAATATCTTTACAGTTGATTGTTCAAATACTGGCTTTCTGTAAAAAAACTTATGATAATTTAGACTGTTTGCATTAGAATATCAATACATTTTGTTGTTTGGGTAGTTTTAATGTATGTAGACCATGGGAGCAACCTGCTTCCTCTCACACAGTAGCTCTCAGGTGCCTTTTATTCCTGAGCTTCTATATTCTCTGGCTTCATAATGTCAGTGCTTTGGCATTCTTTTCCTATTTTTCCTCCCTATCAAAATACCAATTATTCTTTTCTTCTTGACAGGTGTTTAGTTTTCCTATGATAGTCTCAGATGCAAGGCTTAGATTGGCATCCTGACTTCATCCCTCTTGAACTATCTCATTAGACGCACATTAGAAGTACCTATTTGCAGGATGCCTGGGTGGTGCAGTCAGTGAAGCTTCCAACTTGGGCTCAAGTCATGATCTCATGGTTTGTGAGTTCAGGCCCTGCATCAGGCTCTGTGCTGACAGCTCAGTCTCAAGCCTGCTTCAGATTCTGTGTCTCCATCTCTCTCTCTGCCCCACTCCACTCACACTCTGTCTCACTCTTTCTCTATGAAAAATAAATAAATATTAAAAAAAAATTTTTTAAATACCTATTTGCTTTTTTTGCTTTCCTTTTCAGACTTTTGCCCCCAGGAAGTCTGAAATAAGACATGCTACTTTTCCAAGTCACGATAAAACATGGCCTGGTCTCTCTGTGAGAGCATTGCTGTTGTGCCGTCTGGCTTGACAACGGCTTGCTTCAAGGACATGGTATGATAAGGAAAGTGGCTCCAAGTACTCACCCATGTAGAAACACAGGTGCTGCTTTTCATAGTTGATGTAACTGATTTTCTTCTTGCCATTCTGAAAGGAGAGAGCATAAAACTAAAATAAGAGACAATGCTTGTGGTCGTTAATACTCAAGAACATTGTGTGTGTGTGTGTGTGTGTGTGTGTGTGTGTGTGTTTAAAATCTCTATGGAAAGAGCCATATGGTCAGAATTTGTTGGCTGTCACACTTGAGGCACTAGAAGAACAAGAACTGGAATAAGAGAAAATACTGCAGCATCTTTTTTCTTTAATTAAATGTGGGTAATTCTTGCATTTGACTACGGGGATTGTGATTTTTTAAAAATTCCTATGGTAGCCATTTTGAAATTTTTTTGTCCTTCTATGGAGTGGAGTGGTGATCAAAAGGGAATATTTCTGATGGGTTTTCCTAGCTTCTCTTCACTATGGTGTTTAGAAGTCTGCCTGAAGCTCAGTCTCCATCTCCATTCATTCATTCAACAGATATTTGTCAAATAGTCATGTGTAGAAGATATAGGCATGGCCCCTCTTATCTGTCCCATCTTCTCTCCTTTGTGTTCTCACTGTGGATCTCACACTGTGATGGACTATTTATAAGGTGCAATGATATTACTAAATCTTAATGCTGGTAATTCGATTCAGTTTCTAGAGGAGTCTCCTTAGTTAATTTATTGTATGCTTAGTGCACAAGGACAGCAAACACCCTGAGGGGAGGCATAGAGGTAATGGTTAAACTTCCAGTACCTAGTAAACATACAATTAATGTTCAGTTGAAAGAAAGAATGAATGAATCAAAATTTACATCTGCTCTATAGTTTTATGGTATGTTCACTTGGTCACAATACTATGGGAAGTGATTGATTTCTGCTGTCCCCCATTCTGCTGATACCTTCCCTCCTACATATAGATATCTTTTTGTATTTGGATGGCAGGGTTGGCCTTTTCTTCTCTTACTATGATAGGTAAAAATAAATAGCATAATGATGATGTAATAAGAACCATTTCCAGTTACTCTCAAACCTGCAGACATTTAAGTAGTGGGAAACATGGGGAAAAGAGCAGGTGGAAATTCCTGGGAGCTGGCACACCTAAACAGAGGACTGATTTTGAGTATCACTCCAAAGGAGGACTCTAAGTCTTTCAGAACATGAGCACAGAACCTGGAAAGTAGAATGTTTGAAGAAAATGGTAGAAATATGACAGTAAAATGAGAATGAAGAAAAAGTTCAGGGCTCATCAGAACCATTTTTTATGTAAAACAACTGAATTTTAGAGTTTAAATAATTTCAAGCAATGTCTCGGACAGTAGTAGCTCTGCAACTGTATTAAATGGAGCCCTAGGGTCTAGGGAGATGTTGACGAGCAGCTGTAAAACTTGGAGAGGTGACCTCCACCATTTGTGAAGAGGCAGCATGCATACTGAACATAGCCTTAAGGAGGTACTTCTGGGGAGGGGCAGCCTGCTTCATAAAATTCAGTAAGGCAAACCCTTCTTACTCTGTGGGGATGATTAGAGAAATCAAAGGATCACACTTTTGTTGATGAGCGTAGGAGTCCACAAACATCAGGCAAGTCCAATTTGTTTGTGGAGCCATTGTCAAAAGCAACTGATTTGTGATGGCAGCCAGAGATTTTTTTAATATTATTTATTTTGAGAGAGACAGAACAAGCAGTGGAGGGGCAGAGAGAGAATAGGAAAGAGGATCCAAAGCAGGGTCCCTGCTGACAGCAGTGAGCCTGATGTGGGGGTTCAAACTCAGGAACCATGAAATCATGACCTGAGAGGAAGTCAGATGCTTAACCGACTGAGCCACCCAGGCACCTTCAGAGACTTTTAAAAATCTAGTCAAGGGATTGTTTCCTAATTCAGTGGAGAAGAAAATTGGGTCTTCCAAAGCTGGGAAAGCTTATTTTCAAAAAGTTGCACAACTTTTGGTTTATGTAGCACAAACCACAGGCAGCAACTGACAGAGCTATTCTTACTTTTAATAAAACTCCTAAGTTGTTTTAGGAAATAGCAGCCTCTTCCTAAGCACCGGAATCTCGGGATCTACCATTTCCCTAGAGGGGGGAGATCTTTCTGTGATTATCCTCATATCTCCTTTGTTGAAGTAAGACTTTCTCCTAAAAAAAAAATTGGTAATAGTCCTTTACATGATGATTTTAAGTTGAGGCTAAATAAAATCAATAACTGAAAAATCCTGGAGTTGACTTTACCCTCCCTTTTCTATTGTTTAACAAGTCCAAATGAGAGGTGAGATCTCTAAGTGTCTTAGAAAACATTTGGGCTGTGGTTCATGTTTAAACGAACAAAATGAACATGAACTAAAAATACCAGCACAGCCTTTCCTCACTGAGCTAGACTTAGTTGAGATAGCTAGTTATTCAGATATTTGTGATTTAGTGCTTATTGGATGTACTGATATGTTTTTTTCTGAGCGAATGTCTCATCCTCGTCCAACTTTGGAAAGTCATCGCCAACCTCAGTCATGTGGTTTCACTACCTAACATTAACTTTTGTTGCCTTACAAGTAGTGAGGGCCACTGGGCAGGGATCTGTCTATCACCAGGATTGCTCAAGCAGAGTGATACGGGTTATCATATTTCCTGCTGTTGGAGGTTGGCGACATGTCCTTTCAAGTCACAGAGTCCCATGCTTCACATCTTCTTCTATTCATACAACCCCAGAATCAGTTACTTCACATCTCTATACCAGACATAAAAGAAGGAGACGTGTTCTGAGAACATGCTTGAAGTGGGAACCCTCAGCTCGATCTTTCCAGGACAAGACCATAGACATTTCCAGGAACCACTTCCGGGAACATTTCTCATGTTTGCAGCAGCTCTAAACATACCTGGGCAGGCTTCAAATATCCATTCACAAAAAGTGGGCCTGTATTAATATCTGGGTCTTTGGGGTAGATGTTTGTTTTTACATGATGTTGGAAGTGTCGGTGATTCCACCAGCATGTTGACAGGCCCTGAGGAGAAGAGAGGGTTCATTAGCTGCAAGATTTCTCTCCTGGGATGTCCTTCGCTCTCAGAGTTTTCTGCATGCATCTCCAAAGTCAAAGTAAGATATCTGAGCTTCTGGAACTTGTTCCCTGACTGCTGGGTCACAGAATGGCTCATTGGACAGAGCCTTTCAAAGCCTACAATCAAATAATCATGGGATCCAGGAACACAAATTCAGGCTAATGCAACTCCTGATCATGAAAATTCACAAAAACCGGTAAAATGAAATGTTTTTCCATCCTTTATTTTGGGTGGGGGTCCTCATTTAAAAAATCCTGAAGGTAGGAAGGGGAGTTAGTATTCTTATTTTACAAATAAAGAAAATTCAACTCTAAAACTTTAATTAGCTCTCGGGAAAAAACGGTCCTAAGAATCCTGCTTTAATCAGTATTTCAAAGAATCATGGATCTGAAATGATTTTGTAGGGGGCTTGGCTCAGATTCTTGCATGTTCAGGCTTCAATGATCTCATATAAATATAAATGAGAATAAAAATATTTTAACTGATGCCGACTTCAAATCATCTCTGATTAGGTTGCTTATGATTTTCTTTCTCTCAATGACAGTATAAAGGTTTTAATAGAGCAAGGATTAGAGCACATCAATGTGGTTTCATACCCTGGATATATAAATACTGCTGTGTGGCTTGGGTAAATTTCACCCTCTTTGAGGCTCTATTCCATCTGCAGTAATGACATTTACCTCCATGGGTTGTTTGGGGAGACATGAGATGATATATGCAAAATGTTGGCATACTGAGATATTCAATTTCTTCTCCTTTCCCCTATTACATAAATTATTACATAAGAATAAGCAGTATTTGGTTTTTATTGCATATTTGATATATCTCAATAACTGGCCTATACATGTTTTACATTGTCACTGTCCAATATGGTAGCCATGAGCCACATGCTGGCTTTTGAGCACTTGAAGTGTGACCAGTCAAATTAAGATGGCTGTATGTGTATAATATTGGATTTTGAGGCATGGTATGAAAAAAGGAGTGTAAAATATCTATTAACAACTTTTATATTGATTACATGTAGAAATTATAATATTTTGAATATATATGTGGTAATAAAGTTATCTTTTAAGATGTGGCTATGAGAAAATTTTAAATGATTTATATCATTTTAATGTGGCTTAGAATTATATTTCTGTTGGACTACACTCATCTAGACACTATACATCCATGGTAGAGGGGGAAGGGAATGTTTGAAAATCATGTGAGCATTGCCTTCTAGTCTTATTGCAGAGTCCTCTCTTAGCAAACCCTCGTGTTATCATCCCTCCGGAGTGATAGTCTCTTTTTACCACTAACACTCCCTACCATCCTTATGGTGGAATCTCTCTTCCTGCATCCCACATCTCTTCCCTGAATCTCATGCTTGAAAGGGAAATCACTTTCCAAACATTTCCTTGTGGGTGTTTCATGATATGTCAAACTCAAGGTGTACTCATCAATTTTCATTCCCCCTGTGGGGTCTCCATTGCACTCTGCTCGTCTCCTACTAAACTGCATACCACCCACTCACCCTTACAATTGTGCATTTTCTCTTTGTTTATCCATTCATTATTTATTTTGAAATACCTCCCATGCATCAGACACTGAGCCAAGTATTTGCTGTATAAAGTTAGACATGATAAAATGGAGCTCCCACACTTATGAAACATACAACCCAACAGGAGCAATACAGAAACAAGGGCACTGTGATAAACAATGATTCACTTTGTTAGTTTAATCCTTTGTGAGCTAACATTTTGACTGTACCCTTGCAGTCAATGACTATCTGTGGAAACTGGTAATGTCAGAGTAATTATTGGTGTGATAAGGCAGCTGGCTCTACCCTCACCCCTCGGTCTGGAAGCCACAATTACTGGAGGTGAGGGATAGTGATCCAGCTGGAAGTGAAGATAATCAGCTACATGCAAATAGGTTGCCCCTGTACCAAATTCCATATAAGAACCACCCTAAGTCATTCCTCATTTCCATGTTAGGTTCTTTCTTGGTGCGTTATAAGGATCCAAACATTGTTCTAAAGCCATTTTGGGGCTGAATTCAAATCCCTGCTACTGGGTGTATGTGGCGTTGGGTAATTTCCTCATCTGTGAAATGAATGAGAAAAATGTTACAGGAAATAACATACTTGACACTCCCCCCCCCCCAAAATTATTTTAGGATGTAGTCATGGAAACAGGAAAGGCCAGATTTTCAAGGCAGATCTTAATATCAAATATTCTATCTCTTTGTCCCTATAATGACACTTGATTCTTATAGTTTTCAAACTGGGCATGCTGGGTGTTGGGGAGGGGATGTCGAAAAATATGCTACAGGGAGTCCATTTTGATTTGAACATTGCACAGAAGTCCAAAATGTGTGCAGACATTTCAGAGTGTACTTTCAGAAGGGCTCTTTTGCTGCACACACACACAAAAAAGCAAAGACCAGACATGCACCATTACTAGCACAGGTAGTGAAAGCATATTCCAACAAAATCTCAATATATATTTATGCTTTTCCATGGGGGAGGGTAAATTGGCATGATTCAAGTTTTGAAATTTAACATTGTAATGTATGTAGAAGGTGAAGTTGTTGCTGCTTCTATTATAATTTTCTTTGTTACTTCCCTCCTTCCCAACTTTCCTTCCCCTAGGTAGTTTACTCTGCTGCAGATGATTGAAGCCTGTATTCATTTTGCTCACAAATTGCTGGTTTTGCCTGCAAAAGGCCCAGTGCACTCAATTAGCTTTTAGAGCATTTCCCATTTACTTCCTCTGTTCATGAGTTATCAAGGTTGTGTTCATTTCAACTAGTGCAAAACTTGTTTCTGGCAACACAACTCATAGAGAAAGAGCAGTGTACAAATTTGGACCAATGGAAAAGCAATGATTTGTTTTTAAAGCACCAGCAAGGGTAGAGCTTGAAACATTATATATACTGACACCAGATCAACTGTCAATTATCTCCAGGTCACATGAGTCTCCTTTTCCCTCTGACTTCCTCAAAACAGGGGAGGGAGAGTGGGAGGGTCCATTACCTAATTCTTTCTGTGGGATTTCCTTCTTTTATTCTGTGGTAAAGATTTCTGATTGAACACAGAAACAGTGTCAATTTAGCACTAGTGGATGGAGGGCAGAACAGTGCACCTACAGGAATTTCCCAGTTAAATAAAACATCAAATAAAATGACAATATGTTATTCATTCTAACAATTTTGAGTAACAGACATAATTCTAATAGGAACCCAGATCCCACTCAGTGTTACTGAATCTACTTAAACTTTGTTTGCTCGACTGGAAAGAGGATAAATAAGACGGTGATTTTAAGTATCTTCCAGTTCAATATAAAACAACAGTGCTAAGACAAAACAAAAGTGCCTGTGAGTTTTTTCTAAAATGAGCTGGCTTGAATGCAATATTTGGCTTAGTGGAAGGCTCAGAGGCATTTCCTCCCCCCCCCCCGCCCCCCGTCTGGGCCAGTGTACATAGTCACTAAATCCTAGAATGTCCTAGAAAAGCAGACATCCAGTTTAACTCCTAATATTAGAGATAAGGACATGGAGAGTCAGATATCAGACAAGATCACACAAGGGGCCTTTTCAGAGTCAGATCTAGCACCCACTCTTAGCAGTCCTGTACTGTTACCTTGGTTCACCCATCCATCCATCCACTCAACAAATGCTATTGAAGGCTTACTATGTGCCAAGCACTCTGCTAGGTGCTGCAGCATAGTGGCACATAGGACAAAGTATATGCTCTCCTGGAGTTTGTGCAGGGATACAAGGCCAACTGCCATCATCATCACTGCTGTTTCCAGCCTTCTGGGATTTGCAGCCCTTGACTCTTGAACAGTGCCATCTGACCTGTCTTGTCCACTTTTTCTCTCTCTTCACTATTATCTCTTCTGCATCCTTTCCTATTTCTTCATAGCCCTGTCCTTCTAAGACAAATCGGGCTTTGCTAGATTCCTGTAGCTTCCCAGCAGTAAATATTCAGACTCCTTCTAGAAACATTCCCATTCATGATTTTACAGAGCACCTCTTCATTTATAAAGGTACAATTGTTCTCCTCCAAGGTGGTTTCTTAATTGGGTACCAGGGACTGGGCCAAAGACTTTATTAGTGTAAGAAAAAAAAAAACTGTTGGAATTTACTAAATAAAAATAAACCTTCCCTCATAAAAATTCCAAATTTTAATTTTAACATATATATTATAATGTCATGTGTATATATATATATATATATATATATATATATATTAGTACCTACATTTTTATTATATTTATATTTATTTGCAAATCTATTTATGCACAAACACTTTTTTTACTCCTATCAGCACACAAATTTGGTAACCATAGTCTGAGAAAATGAGTTTTGAGAATTCCATCATGCTCCATGAACATCCTGTACCTTGAGATGACTCATCACAAACTTTTGCATCAAGCGGCTCCACTTGGACTTTGGAAATATAGAAGTGTGTCCGAAGTCATGTTGCAGAAAAAAACACTGAACCTAGAAGAGATTAAGTTGTTGTTAGAGAGGTTGAGGAGTTAAGAAGAAATTAATCAATGAGCCCACCCATAGATTCAGGAGCCCATTGGAGAAGAATGGTGGGGGATCTCATCTGGCCCCAAGCCAAGTTCACTTTCTATTTCCCACACATTGCTTTCTTTCCCACTTGTGTGCCTTTGTGAACTGAGTTCTTTCAGCCTAGAACATTTTCCTTACCACTGTCAAATCTTCCAGTGAGGAGGACAAAGAGTATGGCCTTTGGAGTCAGGCAGATTTGGGTTCTCAACTGTTCTTTACCATGTATGTGTTGCACAGATCTTGGCAGGTTACTCAGTAGCTCTGAACCTCAGCTCTTCATCTGATAGGTAGGGATAATAATACCTTACTCATGGACTGTTGGCAAACTTACATACCTCCAAAGTGTTTGGCTTATGTTAAGCACCAAACAAATATTTGCTTCCTTTCCAGTTTGCAAAAGAATTGCTTTTCAAGGAATAAAGCAAGTTGACTTTACAAAAAATAAATAAATAACATATCATAAATTCTGGAATTAACGTTGACATTAATTTTCCATAAAACCTTCCCCAGTTATCCCCATGAGAATTAAATGCCTCTTTCTGCTTTAACAGCATATGCTGGTTCCTCTCTTTGGCACCGATGTCATTCTGTCACATAGAATGTTTACCAGTTTGAACATCGGTTTCCCCAGTGGAAGACTCTTTTCCCCAGGGAAGGAACCAGGTGCATTTCCTTTTGTGTCCCCCCCACAGTGTTGTGCTTACAGAAAGCCATGTTCAGAGGTTCACACTTCATTCAACAAAGATTTATCCAATGCTCTGCTGGTGCCAGTCGTTGATTACAATTTATGGTGGAATCCATAAGTTCAGGTTTTTAAGTTTTTATATAAATTCCAGTTAGTTAATATACAGTGTAATGCTAGTTTCAGATATACGATACAGTGATTCGACACCTCCGTACAACCCCCAGTGCTCATCGTGACAAGTTCACTCCTTAATCCCCATCACCTATTTCATACATCCCCCCACCCCCTCTCCTTTGGTAACCATCAGTTTGTTCTCCATAGTTAAGATTCTGTTTCTTGATTTGCCTTTCTCTCTTTTTATTGGTTGGAAGATGAATAAAAGACAAAAGTGAGTGTTACATGGCTGAGAAACGACTTCAGTTACTGAACTGGTATGGATACAATTGGGCAAAGACGAACATCTGTCATAAATTAAATATTTCCTATGTGCTAGTCATTGTGCTAAGTGTTTTACACGTTAACTTGTTTAGTAGAGAATATTTACATAAAACTTGTTATCCCGTTTTACAGACAAAAGACTGGGGGCTGGCAAGATGTGGTAACTTGCTGGTGTCAGATGTGGATTAGTAGCTTGCCAGGAAGTGTCAGGAAGCACCTGGTGCAGGTCTAAAGGGAGAAGGAAACAATTCTGAATTGTCCCCTAAAGCCACTGCTTGATTTTAGGGTATGTGCTTACCTGGGAAATTGTGAGAAGGAAGGAGATGAATATTGTCACAGGCCAGCCACTGCCAAAATGCCACACTATTAGCCAAGCCAGAGTTTCTAAAATCAAGATCTGGGCAAACTGAAGGAAGAAGAACACTGGGTTGACCTTGAACATGTTCATGGCCTCTAATGTTCTCCGCAATTCTCGGAAATCTTCCACCAGCTGGGACTGAGAAATAAATGTTCAAGGAAGGAATTAGTTCCCTCAGGGAACACAAATGAACACAATTAATAATCTCTTTTATTACTTTATTAATACCTTACTTTTATGAATAGAAATTTAAGGATATTAACAAATTTAATTGAGCAAAATTAAAAACATAAAACTACGAGCAAACAAAACCTTTTAAAAAGGTTATGATAATTTTTTTTTTTCAGGAGAAGAGAAAAAATGGGTAGTGATTTGTAAACTGTCCTCAGAAAGAGTAGGGTTTGGGGGGGGGGCGATTCTAGGGAGTTATTGTCTAACAGTTGTCTTTTAACCATCAGTATTGTTTCAGGTATTGATTGATCACCGATGATGCTTCAGGGAACTGTGTGGTCTATATGGACTTGTGTTACCATACGTAGTGGTACACTTTACACAGAATTTTCTACTTCATCATCAGATCAGTTTGTGCAAAGAGCCCTTTCATTAAAGATGATTAACATAGAAAAATGCAGTTCATGTAAATTAGTTCAAAGGAAGACTTTCCTATGAGCTGCTTGATGGGTCCCTAGGCACAAGGCAGGATAGTGTGTGTGTGCTGATGTGTATGTGTGTCTGTATGTGTGGGGGCGGGTAAGTTTCCTTGTCCTGTGTGTGTGTAACATGCATATGTGCATGTGTGTGCATGGTCAAGGCTAGTATTGGTTTACAAGCTTGCCAATCAAACTGGAGAGTCAGTGCAAGAGATGGGAAGAAATATCTCTTAGCTTAATGACTAATGGGTTTGAAAACAGGACAGTTGACACAGTGACCAGGGTATAAGAAAGAAAACAAGACTGTTCAAGGAGATACACAAAAGGAGAGAAATTTGTAGCATAAAATGTAAAAGCTATGAACATAATTCTAGAAGCAAAATTTTCATTTGGATTGGGGCCAGAAATAAGTGACTTGGAATCCCAGTTTTCTGATACACCAACTATGGGACTTTCAGATAGCAATTTATTTTCCTTGGACTATAGTTTCACCAAATGTAGAAAGGGCTTCTGTTATGATATATTCACATCTTTCATTCAATAGCTATTTATGGAGTCCGTACTATATGTCTGATCCTGTGCAGGTGGGTTCTTGAGTACACAGAGATAAGCAATATAGATAGATAGATAGATAGATACATACATACATACATACATACATACATACATATTCCCTGCTATCATGGAACTTACTTTAAAAGGGAACATAGACACAGACATCAAACATTTTTATAATCAGTCACTGGACAAAAATTGTATCTAGATATATCTGGGCAAAAAAAGAGGTACTTGGAGACATGGAAATTCTGTTTGGTACAGGACCAAACATTTCTTTCCTTTTTACACAGAGGTTTAAGAATTCTGAGTGTCTAAGGAGGATGACGTTATATTGTAATATGTAGAAGCTACTCATTTATGGTATAGCAGGTTCACCCAGCCATGATGTCAGGCATCTCACAGAAAATGATCAATTCTTGGATATGTCAGGAAACGATCAGCTGGCCTTTGTCCTCATCCCTCCACATGTTTCTGAGTCCTGAGACCCCACTCACACTTTTGTGTCTCTCCTGGCTAGGCTCTTCTGGGGCAAGCTCTCCAATGAGCAGCAGCTTAAGGTACAATTTTGCAATGTCAAGGTCCAGGTGCATGGCTCTGAAGACATCCTGTAAATCACAGAGAATTGATAGAGGCTTAGGAGACACATGCTTATCTACAGAATAGTCCCCTTCCTTACCTTATCCTGTGCCCATCTTGGGAATCAGCAGACTCTATTACAGAGGATTTCTTCTAACCCCAGGTTGATGTCTCCAGTTGAACAATCAAAATTACCCTTGGAGATACTTTGTGAAAGCTTCATGCTGGAGATCCCCCAGCTTGATGCACTGCTTCATTAGGCAAGCCCAACACAGCCAGGATATTCCTGATCATTGGAAGGGATCGCTGTTTACTTTATTGAGCACCAGAAGAATTAATTTGCTGGAGTTAATAAGCCATGATGAATCCTTAAAGTCCAACATCAGGCTTGGTGGAAGTTGCCCACACAGAAACATGCAGCAACCATGACTAGCTGTGAAAAGCACATCTCCCATCAAATCTCCCTCTTGGTTCCTGGCCAAAGCCAAGAGGAATGAAACATTTGAATTAAGTTATTTTTAAAAAAACTGGTTAAAGTTGACATTGATAGTGTAGGATTAATTCACAGGAGAGAAAGGGAGCACAGCCCTTGAGGTCTGAGTTGTCTAAAGTACACGCTTTTCACAAAGTTTTTCACTGGAGGGGTCTCATTACTCTTTCTAAACAGTGCTAGGGCAGTCTCTGCAAGGGTTGTGACAGCCAGGCACATAGAGGTGACCAACTGCTTTTCCCCATCTCAGGTCCATGTTAAGCAGCACCTTGTGGGTAGAGGCTATGTGAAGTGTGGTGGTTCCTATATCCTGCTTATATTTGGAACTAAAAGATATTCTCTTTCCTTCCAGGGATTTAAACCATTTTGGGGGAAGGAAAATTCTCCAAGAGGTGGACTTTCTAGGCTTTCTGCTAATATGACTTTGGGTACAGGAGTTATTAAAAGTGAGGGAATATAATCAACATCATAAATTGAAAACATGGAAGCCACACCCACGACTCTAAAGTGCTGGTATCCCATAGTACTGACTAGGAAAATGGACCCTGGAGTGGCCTTTCTTCATTTAAATTCTGGTTTCTACTTACTAGCTGTGGAGCTATGAAGCTGTGGACAAGTCTCTTGACCTTGTCTGTGCTTCTGTTTTCTCTAACAGAAGGGTGATGACAATAGCCAACCAATTCATAAAGTTACTTTAGGGATTAAGCGAGTCAACATATTAGCCATCTTTCTTGTATGTATACTTCTAGTGCTAAGAACTTACTACCTACATTCCCTTCAATACAGCACCTCAGAGATTTTCTTCCTATACTCCAATGCTTAATGTGTAATGAACTCTGAATTATTTTAGTGAAGATAATGAAACTTCCAAGTTCAAAGTGCAAAGCAACTTTAGATACATCTAAGAACTATGTAGAAGCCTACTTTCTAAGAAGGTGTTTATGTAAAGAATAACATTAATTAGAAGGGTGCAATATCAGCTTTTTAGACTGACTTCTCCTTATGGTCTCTAGGTTCAATGATATAAAAAGGGCTTTGTATTTGCTAGAACCAGTCCAGTCCCTACTTTCCATTCTGCTTCTGCGTACTTTACTCTGACCCCCTTTGGAAATGCTATACTATATAATTTCACATTCTACAACTTTAAAACTTAGTTTCCTGAGCCAGGAAGACAGCCATCCAGTGATTAAGAAGGCTATTAAGTATTTCAGAATGATCCATAGTGGCAAAATATTCTACCTGTTCTTTAAGAGCAGATAGGATGGAAAACATTCTGGTGGATCAAGATAAGAAGGTAGAAGAAAGGTAAGCCATTGAAATTTCATTTTACTATAAGCAGTCATTCAGAACCCTGGAGCAGTGTGCTGACAAAAACATTCTTCTGGGTTCATTGTTTGTTTGTTTGTTTGTTTGTTTGTTTGTTTGTTTGTTTTGTTGGTTGGTTTTGGTGGGGGTTTATTCGTTTGTCTTTTGATTCACAGCAAAATCCATAGGCAACACTGCAATAACAGATCCTAAAGACCAACAGAGTTTTTCCAGAATAGTAAGCCTTGCCCTGCCATGTGGACCTCTTTTCATTGTACTGATGAGCAGTACAACAAAGGAGTTTATGTAGTCTTAGAATATTCAATGTAAAAGAATTTCCTAATAGAGTCTGGATATTGTGGAAGTTGTGAAATTCTCTTTTTGAAACACCTGTAAAAACAGGTTATGTTATCAACACACTTGGGTAAGTATATTCGTGCTGAAGGAAGGAGAGGGGGTAAAATGAAGGGGAGAGGGGATAGTTCTAACTTCTGTTGAGCGTATCTTGTGTACCAGACAATCTATGGGCCAACTCATAATCATCACCTTAGATCTGTGAGGTTCCATCATTTGTGCTATAAAGATAAAGATACAAAGTCTTTGAGGAGAGAAAGTCTTGTCCAAAATGCCACAGCAAATAGGTAAATAGTAGAGCCAAGATTTGAACTAAAGTCTATGTGACTTTAAAGCCATGAAGCTGTAACAATTTATTCTATCCTTAACATGTATAATTCTTTTTCTGAAAGGCCTCTCAAGAGAGAAGTGATGCCAGATTGTTTGGGGTGATGCAAAAATCTGTATGTATCTGCTGGGCATATAGTAATGATACCTCTCCATATTAGGTTTTAATCCCTGAATTGCTTTGCCTCTGGCTTCAATCTGTCTCTCCAGGCTTACCTTTCACTATCACCCTTCATGAGCCATTTGTCCACCAGACATCTTCCCATTCAATGAACATTCCATGCCTGTCTATTGTTCTGAAGCTTGGCACATACTGTTTCCTTTGTCTTAACTACCTTCCTCCATTTTCTCTATAAATACTCTTCCTCACTCCTCAAGATTCAGATTAAATAATGCCTCCACCTAACTTAGGAAAGTTATTTACCATCTCCTGTGGCTCCTGTAGCCCCTAGAGCTTTTCAAATTGTATTATAATGAAACTATGTACCTTCCCCCTTCTCTAGTGGTCTTTGTGTTTTTCTTTTTTAAAAATTAGTATAATATTCATATAGCCTTATATTGGCTTCAGGTGTACAAAAGAACGATTTGATATTTGCATGCATTGCAAAATAATCACCACAATAAGTCTGGTTAACATCTGCCCCCTTACATAGTTACCAAATTCTTTTTCTGGTGATGATAACTTGTAAGATTTAATCTCTCAACACTTTTCAAATACGCAACACAGTATTATTAACTATAATCACCATGCAAAACATTACAACCCCCATGAGTTATTTATTGTAGCTGGAAGTTTGCACTTTTGAACTCCTTCACCCTTTTATCCCACCCCGTACCTCCTGCCTCTGGTAACCACCAATTGGTTTTCTGTATCTATGAGCTTGATATTTTGTTTTCTTTCTTAGATTCCACATATAAGTGAAATCATATGCTATTTTTCTTCCTCTGTCTGACATATTTCAATTAGCATAATGCCTTCTGGGTCCATCCAGGTTGTTGCAAATGGCAGGATTTCGTTCTTTTTTATGGCTGAATAGTATTCTATCGGGTGTGTGTGTGTGTGTGTGTGTGTGTGTGTGTGTGTGTGGGCGCACGCGCACGCATGCATGTGCATCACATTTTCTTTATACATTCATCTGTAGCTTTGTAGCATGTACTGATATCAGGGAATCCAGGTGGGTTATTTCTCAAGATTGCTTTGGCTATTTGGGGTCATTTATGGTTCCAATACAAATTTTAGGATTATTTAATCTATTTTCATGAAAAATGCCATTGGAATTCTGATAGATAATGCATGGAACCTGTGGATTGTTTTAGGTAGAATGGACATTTCAACAGATTAAATCTTCCAACCCATGAGCACAGAATACCTTTCCATTTGTTTGTATCTTCCTCAATTTCTTTCATTAATGTCTTAGTTTCTAGTGTGCAGGTCTTTCACCTTCTTGGATAAATTTGTTCCAACGTATGTTAGAGTTATTGAAGACGAAAGCCATGTACTATTGATTAAATTATTCCTACTGTCTCGTTTTGACTGGAATATGGCATGTGGCTCAGTGGATGCCTGATGAATAAGGGAAAGGAGGAATGAAGAGATGAATATAAGCCTTCTCTAACAAAGAAAAAGTTGGGAACATTCAAAAGTGTTGAGCTCAGAGGATACAGGTCTTAAGAACCAGTGTCTCTTCCCTACCCAGCATCTCCCATTTTCATCTGTTAGCTTTTTGACTCCCTTCTTAACCATAATCTCTACTCCTTAATCTATTCATAAATTTGTACCAACATTCATTTCAAAACGGGTTATTTCGACACAGGCCTGAGACAAACCCCTGCATTTACAAACTTAAGTACTATCATGAGGTCGTCCCCTGCACAAAGGCACCCATCCAGGAGGCTAGGTATGGGCTGAAATCCAGCAAACATTCTGTTTGCCAAATCTTGTGCTGCAACCACCCAAGGAGTGTGCCTTCCTAATTCACACTAAGGCACAGTGCAGGGTAGCAAAGGACTAAGCTGCATTATATTGGGGAAATTACTTAATTTCTCAAGCCTCAGGGTTTTTTTCTAAATGAGGATAATAATGTCACCCACTCTGCCTAATGGGTTTACTAATGCTTGCATTCATTTATTCAGTCATTCTATAAAACCTGATTGAGGATCCTATCTTAGCCTAGTAGCTAAGGGATTTGGTTTTGAAAGCCAGACCAAGTAAATAAATTAATAAGTGATTGCACTTTTTGTATTATATTTAGTTTGTCTGGGGGAAGAAATTCTGGAAATAAAACACCAGTGAGAAATATATATACACACAGTCACAAAACAAGGTAACTAGAACATGGATTTTGATTTACTCACCTCACGAAAGCTCACCAGACTAGTCAACATCCAACCACATATGCATTCCCACATCTCTGAGTAATTTCTCTTATGCTTACTCTTCTCTGGTCTCATGTGCTCCAAGGCAAAGGCTAAAGCCCCCTCATATTTTGGGTAGTACATGAGTTGTGAATAGGTCAGTTTGTAAGGAGAATGCCGTCTTTGCCCTTTATCTGGGAGAAAGCCTTTTTGGAATGGAGAATGTTCACTTAAAGTCACCCAGATTCCCCTTCGCCCACAGGAATAAGCAGAGGGTTATTTTTCCACTGCAACTCATTTCATTGTTTGAGAACTTTCATTATTTGAAAGCTCTTCCTTATAGCAAGGTTTTTTTCTGCGATACTTTCTGCTGAGCTCCAGCCCCAGTTCTCTCTCTCTCTGCTCTCCCTCCCAAACCTGCTCATCCTCCTGGCTTCCCTATTCTGTCATGGATATAGTCACCTAGTTCACTATGTCACATATGCACAAGTCAGACAGACTGTTTCTCCACGATTACTCAACCAGTCACTCATCACATTTTATAAATTATGTCTCATAGACATCCTTTGCAGCTACCCCGTCTTTTCCATTCCTGTGGTCAGTACCTTGTTAGGACTTTCAACATGTTCCCTGGGCTCCCTCCTTCATTTTGGCTGACTGTTCTTCAGTACAGCCATCACTTAGCTGCCAGACTGGCCTTTCTGAAAGAAAGCATGTCCTCATGGCCCATCTTCACCTTTAGTGCCTCAGCACCCCCTCTCTCTACTTCTCCACCTATTTTCTACTTGAATCGTTGTTCTGGTGAGAACCAGATAATTTAAGAAATGTTGACAACCCAGAGAAGATGCAACTACTCGTACTGATTACTACTTTCACTTTCACTAATGCTTAGAAATCTGGGTTGGTTTTGTCGTGGTGATTGCCGATGGGGATGGATGCTGTGCTAGGGAAGTGTTATTATGTGTAGTGGAAGAGGAGAAAGAAGAGGAAGGCATGGCTCAGCTCTCAAGAACCTTCCTCTCCCTCTCCTTTCTCTTTTCTCTTTCTCTACCTCTCCTTTCTCACATTCTGTCCTCCTTATGCCATGATAGTCAATGACGCTAATTGAGCACATACCATGGGCCAATATTGTGCTAAGCAAAAGAAGTGGTTAAGCTGGGATGCCCATTCTGGCTGGGTGTTTAGTCCTGACGTGAATCCTGCTTTCACTCCACCTCTGTGAAAAATCCTCTCTTCCTCCAGCCCTAACCTCACCTCCACTGACTGCATGCCACTCTTCTGAACTGCATACAGCTCCCCTGTCTTCCACATGGTAGTCCTCCAAATAGCTGGATGAACTTTTCTATATTTCCTCTAAGTTTTGGTTATCCTTTCCCTGTCATATTGGCCTTTGACCATCATGAGAAATAACTTGAGCTTCCCAGTGTCTTTCTTAGAGTGGGGACTTCAGAGATAATAAGTGGGTTGAACAGCACTAGGATACGAACTTGTTTTCTTTGTTCTAGATATTTCGTTCATGTACATGTATCACAAGGTTGCATTTATGCCTTTCATGGAACCCAGAACATACTGTTGTCTTACATGAAGACTGTGCCCAACTATTGTTTCATAAGCATGTCTTATCCTCAAATGCTTTGTAATCCTATTTTAACAATTGCAAAACAGCCCATCATATGGATATATTGATAACTATATAATCAGTTCTTCTTGGACTTACAGGTTGTTTCTGACTTTTCCCCAGTGAACTCTTCTCAGGTAAAAATACTGGGCCTAGACTCTAATTATTACCACCATGCCATTAGTTTTAAATCATATAGTTTGAAAACAATCAGACAACTCATATGGGAAATAACAGGAACTTATGTACCCATTTTGTTTTGTGGATTTATCTGTCTTGCCTTTGGTTTGGAGAAAATTACAACCCATCTCAGAACTAAGTAATAATAAAACAAAAGCGCTGCTATTTTTTTTTTAGTTTTTAATCTCTGCCAAGCGAGATGAAGGTATTATGATCCCTAATTTCTAGATGAGGAAGCCAAAGCTTCAAGAGTTTCATCAACCTTCTCAACACATTCTTAGTAAGTAGTTGAGCTCAGATACAAGCCAACCCTTTTCCATTCCCAAACCTGTACTCTTAATCATTATGCTGGACCCTTAACAAGGGTTTTAGAATAGCTGACTACATGAACGAGTGAATTAATGATCTATCACTATTCAGCGTTTATGGGGAAAGTAGAAGCTTCAAGGAGAGTTTCCATGTAAATAAAGGAATGGTGCTCTTCACTGGGCAGGTGCGGTCACGGGTTGAGGGCCAGCTAACAGAGACTATGCTTTCTTTGGTCCACAGTTGCCTTTCAGGGCACAACCTGCAAACACGTCTTAGGTTGTAGAGTAAGTCTCTGATTGTAGGTCCTTTATGTCCTGCCCTCCTTCACTAGAGAGAATGATGCTTCTCCACCATGGGCTCCTCTGTTCCCAATCAGATGACACCAAATATAATCAAGATTTCTAAGCTGGTAGTAAACAGGAAATAATAATCACACCTCTGAGGCTATGGATGCCAGTGAGATAAATCATAATAGTTAAAATTTAATGAAACTTTATTAATTGTTTGGCATTGTGCTAAACACTTTACAAGCATTAGTCCCATTTACCATAAACCAGTTAGATTGGTAAGGTCATTTCCATTTTACAAATGATGAAGCAGAGGCTGCGAGCATTTTAACAACTTTCCCACGTTCATATATCCAGTTGCCAAGCTCAGGCTCCCTGAATTCTGAGTAGCTATGGGGTATTATATTTGTCAGAACTCTTCTGGAGCCTCCCATTCTTCTTGAACCATCTTCCTTTGCGAGAATCTTTTCTCCAAACATTTTTGGATTTACTTACATGAAGTCTAGGGTACATGGCTGCGCACGCTCAGGATTTTCATTCTTAAGATATGAATCCCAAGGTGGCATGGGTATTTTATCCTAAAGTCCTGATGGTTTTATTTTATTAATTAATTCCACCTTGTTGGCTAGAATTGGATGTGGAATCATGTTTTTTTTTCCCTAACTTCTTACAGATAAACATCATCAGAAAATTAAAGATTCATCAGCTCAGCTGTCTCAAGCTGAGTGAGTTTATCAGTTATTTCCAAGGTGGTTGAAGGCCTGCATCTTTGCCAACACATCATCTGAGCTGATCCTGTGACTTGGGTTAGAAAAGCACTATCCATAATTGTAGGTTTGTGTTATTAACATTTTGATGCCTATCATGTGAATTGCTGTCTTCCTTTTACACACCCCATTTATAAGAGTCTGAGAAATTTCTAGATGGGCACAGACGTGATTTTTCCCAAATTTTACTCATGCATTTGTAACTTTCTTCTTAAAAGACAGTGACAGATGGTAGCCACACTTATGGTGAGCATAGCCTGGTGTATCGAGTTGTTGAATCACTATATTGTACACTTGAACTAATGAAATGTTGTGTGTCAACTATACTAAACCAGGAAGCAAACAGTGACTCCAATTCAAAACACAACACCAAGAGAAAACAAAATCCAAAATGCACAAACAGTATCCACTGTCAGCATCTGAGCCCATCCCAAAATAGGAGCTAGTCCTTGAGGCTTATTTGGTTTCAGGTTCTTGCAGGATAGGAATCCTGAAAAATTGGTTTGGGAGGAGATGAGCAATTGTGGAGTTTGAACACGTACTCAAAATGCTTTGGGAATGAGAGCCAAGTCCCAGCCACCCACCAGTCGGAAGGGAGAAGGCAGAGCTTTGAGTTCCTTACCGTGGCATCTTCCCCAGCATAGTGGTTGAGGACTCGGCTCCCCCCTGGATGCTTGTTGGCCCAGCCAGTAACATCGTAGACCTTGCGATTGATCACCAGCCACTGATCAGCCTTCTGATTGTGTTTCTGGATCTCCTGCCAGCTGTACATGTTGAGACTTTTTCTGGGCACGCCACACTTTCCATTTGCCTCCTGCTTTACAGAGATTTCACCTCTCCCATTTACTACTGGTTTCCCATTCGCTTGATACTTCTCACCCAGGTATGGCTGACCCTCTCCTACAAGGTCCCCATTCCCTGCATGCTTGTCTTCAAGCTTCGTCGTCATTGCACCCCTCTGATTTCCGGGTTGGCTCCTGAAATTTCTAATATTTGCCTCTGATTAGACCATAAAATGACACTTTTCCTTCCTTCTTATTCTGCTTCAGTAGAATACTGCAGTAGAATACTACTGATGCCTGCACAGAAAACTTTTTAACCTGGTTATCTCTTCACCACCCTGACAGTGAGCTCATCCCCAGCCTCACACTTCTCTGTCTGTCCGGATTTTCTCTGCCCTGCTAGAGGCTTGGTCACCTTCCTTCTCTCTGCTGGCTGATGTCTTAGCAGCATCCTCTTTCATCATTAAATGTCCCCTGGTAAAGAGCTTGGACCAATCACAGTTGGTCTGAAAGTTGTGGCCCGCACCCAGGGCCGTGGGGCAAGGCTCAGGTCACAGGGCTGTCCTACACTGCCACTCCATGGAGTTGGGTTCACCAGCTCTCTGGCGTGCCTGTGGATAGAGACATTTAGGTTTGTTAATTCCACGTGTGATTGAAATGTATTAAATTGTCTTTCCATCATCTCTGTGTAATGGAATTGCCCCAACCTCTGTCTGAATGATATAGTTGACCCTTGAACAACACACAGTCAAAAAATCCACGTATAAAACTTGGACTGTCCCAAAACATAACCACTAATAGCCTAGTACTGAAGAAGCCTGATTGATAGTATAAAAGGTCCATTAACACAGATTGTGTATGTTACATGTATCATATACTTTACTCTTACAATAAAGTAAGCTAAAGAAAACAAATAATTAAGAAAATCATAAGGAAGATAAAGTGTATTTACAGTACTGTACTGCATTTGTTAGAAAAACATGGATATAAGTGGACCCACAGAGTTCAAACCTGTGTTGTTCAAGGATACACTGTATTTCATTGGAACCACATCCCTCTCCTCCAGGCCACAGAGGCTGATCCAGGAGAGCTACCCAACCTAAGCTGAACCAAGATCTCCTGGAATTGTCTAATATCTTGAATCGAGGAGATGTAAATTTAGGATATTAACAAGGGTTACTTTCTATCATTTGGACTGGGAAGCCAAAATTTTTGTCCATACCAAGTGCAAAAAGTAAGGAGATACCAGGAAAAAAATTTCAAGTTTATAAATTTCGGAAGTTTTCCTGGATAGAATTCTCATAATACTACAAAGTGTGATACCACATGCCTCATGAGAAAATGGAGATTTGTATCATGTTTACTATTGTATCCGTAGGTCTAGCACAGTATGCATTTAATAATTATTTGTTCAATGGTTGAACAAGTAGGGCACCAAGCAGAGGAAATAGCTGGATGAAGGAACTGGACATCTGGTCCCAATTACCTTGATCCTGGAAGGTCTTATATCTCATGGAGGATTATTTGACTACCATAGCTGATTTCATCAAAGTTCCCCAAAGAATTTTGCTGAGCAGCAGGTACTTATGAACCTTGCCCTGTGTTTCCACGAATCCCCCTACCCAGTAGTTCACTCACCTCCCAGTTCTAATTCGATCATATATTTTATTAAATGGGTGTTTGAGGTAACATCGATTTGCCATTCATTCAGTGACCACTTATGAAGTTCAAATATGTGTAAAGCACAGCAAAAATTGATTGTTTCCTCTGCTTTAAAAGTGTCCTAATAGGAAAGCAGTTACTACCTGCTTCAACAAACAAAATAGCAATACCTACTTTAGGATCAGCAGTTTCATGGTATCATCTCATCATAACATAAGAAATCTCCCACGTATATATGTGAAGTCATGAATTCCATCATATGAGAGACTCAGAGAGTGAGGATTTTTTTTAAAAAAAACAATTTTAATTATCCCAAGCTTGAGTAATTTATCTTGACTTTTTCTGCTTGCTTCTCAGAGAGGTGGGGCACAGACCTCATCTGAGATAAACTAGAAGATGATTCTCTGGCCATAAAGGTAAATTGCATTGCTGTGAATTATGAAGTTGGATGTGTAATTAGAGACCCTAAAGGTCATGGGACTTGTGGTTGCCTGTTCAGAGGGGTGGTGGCCGACCTGTGTTAAACAAATGCTGAACCACTCATCTGGGCTTCTAGTCCCCATTACTGATTAACTGGATGCATTTCAAAGCCATTTTCCCCTTCTGGGTCTCCAGATCCTCACCTCACATTGAGAGATTGCATCAGATAAAGCTGTTCTCAAACTTGAGAACTTGGAGATCCCAAAGAATAAGAAGCCAAAAACTATCACGTTGGCCGATCATTATCAGATAAAGTTGTTCTCAAACTTGAGAACTTGGAGATCCCAAAGAATAAGAAGCCAAAAACTATCACTTTGGCTGATCATTTGGTATCAAAATATTCAGGACCACAAACACAAAACACTTGAACACCAAATTGCATAGCAGAATTTGCTAGAAGTTGGTCATCCTAATACACATATTATTTTTTATAACTCAAATGAAACCAGAATCCTTCACAGAGTACTTGAGGATGCCAAGAAATACTATATTGGATAGTATCTGAGTTTCCTTCCAGCTCTCACATAAAAAGAAACCATGTCTGAAAAACTCCTTTTTCCTTTCTCAGTAGTAGAACGTAGTGATTCATCATTTATACATAACATCCAGTGCTCACCCCAATAAGTGCCCTCCTTAATACCCATCACTGATCTAGCCCATCCCCTGATGAATCTCCCCTCCAGCAACCCTCAGTTTGTCCTCTGTATTTAAAAGTCTTACCGACGGATGTTGAAACTATTGTGGTAACCATTTCACAATATATGTAAATCACATCATCATGCTATTTACCTTAAACTTATTTAGTGATGTATGTCAATTAGTTTTTAATAAAACTATAAAATATTTTTTTTAAAAAAGAAACCATATCTGATTTCCCTGGTATGATAATTTCTTCAATGCTCTTCTGTGACGATAGCTGAAGCACACTTCTGATTCTGCTCTATCATATGTGGAGATTAAGCCTACAGATAACATGAGATTTCATAATAAACACTCCTCTCCTGAGAACATATGTGGCAAACATTTAACTAGACATTTTTGGACCATCCACAAGAAAGGGTGAACGTGTGACCTCTGCCCACCGCTGGTTTACCATCTGCTATCCTTTTGTATTTTCTGTGCTCCTACACTAGACTGTGTGTGGACTCACAAAGGGGACTCCGTGCATGCTGGCGCGTGCCACCCTGCCTACCCAGGGACTCCTGTTAATGCTTCAAAACTCGGGTTAAGCAGCACTTTTAGTTTTTCATGATCCACCTTGCTAGAGTTGGATCCCCTCTGTGCTCTCCCCGTCCCTCCAGCACAGTGTGATTGTAGCTCTTGTTGCGTCTTGACTGAACTTTGTCTATTTCCGCCATGAGTTCGTGAGTTATTTGAGGGACAAGCCACTTTCATTCCTGCATTTTTCAAACCTGGCACAGCCTAATCCTCAGTACTTGAGGACAGAGTGATTGAGTGGCTCGACGGATAACAAAGACTCAGAAATGTTCACATTCTCCTCTGTCATATATTCTCTGTGATGAACGGGGCAAGTCTCAGTTAATGCCTGGCTCCCTTCCCATATTGGCAGTGCCAGGCCTTGGGACTCATTTCAGTGCTGTCCCTGCTTCTTCTCTCCCACTCTCATTAGAAGTGTCCTTAGGTCTTTCATTCCAGGTGTGTTCATTTTGTTTTGTTTTGTTTTTTTGTTTTTGTTTCTGTTGTGTTTCTGTTGGTTTTTTTTGGATGTGCTGTTCACAGTCTTGTGTCATCTGCATCATCTTTAGATCTGATGAAAATTGGGAAGCCTGCAAAAAAGGAGGAAAGGTGATTTCTGAAGGCTTAAAAAACCCTTCAGATGACAAGACAAAGACCCAAACTTTGGGTTTCTAACAGGTGTTTGCTGCTGCAAATGGCTATTTCATGCCTGCGGGGAATGATTTCAGTAATAAATACTCAGCTCTGCAGTTGATTTTCTGATTCTTGTCGTTTTGTTACTTTTTATGGCAGAAGTATTAGGTTCCAAAGTGTTAATTACCATTTCTCAGGCAGTTTGCACAGCTGACCCTTAGCCTGGTTTTGCAGGAAAGATTCAGAATAGTTAGGAACCTGCTCAAAGTCACAGAGCTAGAAAGTGACTTGACCAGGATTTGGACATGGTTCCAAATGGCTCCAAATGGCTCTTTCTATTTTGTCACAGTGTCATCTGTCTATAACTAACTTTATTGGATGTCTGTTTGTTGTCAGGCTGCATCCTGGTAACCCTCTGTGTTTCACCCTCTGTTTGGGCAGAGCCTTTGAATATTTCATAAAGGAATTTTTTTTCAATTTCTGACCTCGTGTCTGTGCGTCAATCCCAAACTGGAGGAATGGAATACTGAGGATCTCCCAGTCTTGTCCTTTCACCAAATCAGGTGCCAAACACTCACTGTGCCCCTGGCATTGTGTGAGGCCCTACAGGAGATGCCAAGATCAGTAGATTAGTTCTTCCCTTACAATATATAAGGGGAACAAAATAATTTTGCAAATAATGATAACACAGCATCTTACAACTGCCATAAAAGTGGTATAAAACCCACTGTGGGGAGTCAAAGTTGGAAGAATTCTTATTTGTTTGCCATGAGAAAGGAAACCTTCATAATGGAGATATCATAGAATTAGACCATGAAAGACGGAGAAGCTCTCCAATGGCAGTTCTCAGGGAGAACACATGGGCACAGGTGATAAGCAAATATTTACGTTTGCAAAAATAAAGAGCAGAGTGTGGGAATGAAGAACACTCAAACTTTCTGGGTCACAGCATGAAAAAAAAGCAGGTTTGGAGAAAAAATAGGAATTATTGCAAAGGTTTGGATCACAAAAGGCTTTGAATACCGAGCTTGAGTAATTGAATCCACACGTTCTTGGAGATTCTAGGATTTCTACAATTTTATTTGTAGGAGAACCTCAGATTGTGTGTGAAGAGGCATGTTTTTGTAAGAGCTTTATTTGAAAGATGATGAATTGGGAAAGACTGAAGAAAGCAGACTGGAATGGGGAAAGACCAGAGGCCGAGAAAACACTGATGGTTTGCACCATGGATTAAGGTGAAATGTAATAAGGATTTGAAAACGACTAAGAGTGGTGAGAGTAGAGGGGGAAGGGGGTTGGCATCTCCTAGCGTTTTCATCACAACCACATGCACCATGCCTTGACTCTTGTAGAGATATTAAGAAATGATATTGCTTGTAGCAGCTCCAGTTGGTAGAATTGACAGCTGCAAAGATTCACTTTTTCCTTTCTTAACTTAACACTGTCAAATGTAGCATTTATTACCCTGAGCAGGTAGTCCAGATTTCTGCTTTGTCTCATTAGCTGGGTACAAAAATAAGTTGGTGAAAACCCAGCGACACTGCATTTAAAAAGAACATCAAATATCTGAAGAAAAAAAATAAACTTACTGAAGATTAGAGATGGGTGACTTATGAACTGCTGGAATGAGCCCCAGAATGGGAACCAGGAGGTTGGAATTCTTGCAATGGTCTGTCCCTATCTAACTGTGGCTTGGGGACAGCCATACACTCTTTCTGAGCTTCAGTGTCCTTCTGATCAAAGGGTGAGGTTGGGGCTCTGTAGGCTTTCAACTCTTCCCAGTGATAGAGCCCTTGGTTCAAGTAAGTCCTTGTGAGGAATCCAAGACGTAAAACAGATACATGAGGGGTGCCCCAGTGGCTCAGTCAGTTAAGCATCTGACTTTGGCTCAGGTCATGATCTCACAGTTCATGGGTTCACACCCCACGTTGGGCTCTGTGCTGACAGCTCAGACCCTGGAGCCTGCTTCGAATTCTGTGTCTCCCTCTCTCTATTCCCTACACCCTCTCTCAAAAAATAAATAAACATTAAAGTTTTTTTTAAACAGATATATGAAACATGCAGTGGTAAGACTGGGGTGAGAAGCTTGAATCTTGCTTGGCCTCTGTATAAGCTTCCCTGCCTCCAATCTCTGGGGCTCTACGAGGCATATCAGAATTCTAGTGACATTGCAGATTATTAGATCGTCTCACATATTTCTTTAAGCTCATCATAGTGACTCATGAGTTTCCAGGCAGAAGTTCCACATTGAGTTACTTATTGCTTTCATGATCCTGAGTTTTCCAGAAAGATAAAGTTACATTCTATACATGGCAGCTTTCTCTCAATGCCTTAGACATCTCAAATTTCTTCTTGCTTTGAGATTTTGCTTTAGTTGAGCCAGGGCAATCTTTTCCCAAGTTTCTCCATATTTTCACATGATTTTCTTCTTTCTCATCATTTAAACCTCTACCTAGATAGGTTCCCAAGGAGTCCTTCCATTAGAGGCCAATTTGCCAGGAAGCTCTTCCTGCAAGGGACCCCAGGAATGTGCTCACACAATGATATGTTTGGAAAAGTTACTTGATTATAATGACTGTGTCCTCCTCTCATTTTTCCCACTGTCACACTTTTCCTTGTGGATATCTTTTGAAACATCATGCCTTAATTTCCCCCTCCACAAAATGAGAATAATAACAGTGTCTAACTCCCAGTGTGCTTGTAAAGATTACGCATGCTCATACATGAAGAGTGCTTACAACAGTTAGCAACTGGTATGCAATAAATGCTCATTATTTTATTGTTGTCACCGTCCCGAGAAATCAGCGCAACAGTAGACATCCTGCTGGGCTCAAGTTCAGGCCAGGCCACCGTAGACTGTAAGTAACTTACTAATACTAAAGTCTCCCCGCCCCCTTATCTGAAACTTCATGTTCTGTACTTCCAGTTACCCACAGTCAATATAGTCAGGAGTCAGACGATCCCCTTTCTGATGTATTTTCAGAGGGTCAGTAGTAGCTTAACACCACATCACAATGCCTACATCATTCACCTCCCTTCATCTTATCAGGTATACATTTTACAATCTCACATCATCACAAGAAGAAGGTAAGTAGAGTACAATTAGATATGTTGAGAGAGAGACAGAAAGCAAGACACCACAGCACATAACTTTTGTTACAGTCTATTGCTATCATTGTTCTTATTTTTAGTTATTGCTAACCTCTTACTGTACCTAATTTATGGATTAAGCTTTATTACTGGTACTTAGGTATAGGAAAAAACAGAGTATATACAGCATTTGGCACTATCTTGGTTTCAGGCATCCTCTGGGTGTCTTGGAATGTACCCCTGTGGGCAAATGGAGATAATTGTACTAAGAATATCAAAGCACAAATGGCTGAAACTCCTTCTCCTAGAGTTGTTGTAACTTTCAGAGAGAAGGAGCTTAATTATCTCCCTCTGCGATATCTCTAGACAGAAAATTCAGTGTATGTTTTTCTTATTTTTTTCTCCTTAAGAAAAGTACTATCTTTGAACTTGATATAACATTGGGATGGAAGCAGGAGAGGGAAAAATCCCATATATATATATATATATATATATATATATATATATATATATATATATAAAATCTGAGTTGTGTGTGTGTGTGTGTCGCGCAAATATTAAAAAAATGGTTTTCTGGTTTTGTAGATAGGTATTTAGAGTGACAGGGAATTATACCCTTAAACACAAGATGTGTGCAGTGGTATAAGTTGAATTCTAATTCACATATTTTTTCCTTTGGACTCACCTACCCCACACCCAAGCATGGTGGGGCTTATGGGAGGCTTATCCTCATGCTTCATTTACGGTGAATATAATAATTAAAAATTAATATTAATTAAATATCATGAAAATAAATTAATACAATTAATATGAAATTAAAATACAATAATTACATCATGTGTGACAAAAGCTTCAAAAGTGAAGTAAGCATCACTAGGAGCATCATTCAGAATAGGGTGGGAGGATATTGAGGAAGCAGGACAGATTCACTTCCCCTGCTTCCATTTTTGAAAAACCATGGGTTTGTGAATTTTGTCACTTGCTGCTTGTCAACTGCACCTCGACCACCTCCTGGAACACATCCTTCCAATTTGGACTGAAACAGAGATAATACAACATCTGTTCACTAAATGGCCACTCGTGTCTTAGAGAGTCATTTTAACCCTGTCAGCACCAATCTTAGTTCCTTCAAACCAACTTATGTAACCTCGTGGTTTCTGCCTTTCTAAGCCTGCACTCACCGCTTGCAATTCAGAGCACACTTTCAATTTCTGGCCTCTCTGCATCTCCCAGATTGCAATCCCTAAACTCCAAATAAACACTTTTGGTTGTTTTACAGCCTCTTCTTGCTCAGCATATGTTAATATACCATTATATAAGCGTGTGTGTGTGTGTGTGTGTGTGTGTGTGTGTGTGTGTGGTTTTAGCAAAGTAAGATGGAAAAAGTTATTTTCCAGCCACTTTGCCCAGTGTCACCAGCTTCTCTGGATAATTCCGAGCCCCGGCGCCTGGGTGGCGCAGTCGGTTAAGCGCCCGACTTCAGCCAGGTCACGATCTCGCGGTCCGTGAGTTCGAGCCCCGCGTCAGGCTCTGGGCTGACGGCTCAGAGCCTGGAGCCTGTTTCCGATTCTGTGTCTCCCTCTCTCTCTGCCCCTCCCCCGTTCATGCTCTGTCTCTCTCTGTCCCAAAAATAAATAAAAACGTTAAAAAAAAAAATTAAAAAAAAAATAATAATTCCGAGCCCCACAATAGCAAATTTTCAGGTGTGCATTATTTGGTCAGTTACTTCAATTTCTCACTACATGGATACAGACTGAATTAATTAGGTAAAAAAAAAAAACCTCTGGGAGATGTGTATACAATATTACCAACATTATGCAAGGGACTCTCTAAAGATTTTCCTTTGCACTTGAGACAATTGTAGAGATGTCCAAGGTGAGAATTTGGAGAGACAGAGCCATTTTGGTCCCTCTGTGCTTGTGTGTGCGTATCTGTGTCATATCTCAGGGATCAGGGAATTGTATGCAGTCAAGTAACTCATTCCAGGGTAAGAAACTGGAACCAAACTGCAGTATTAACTGTCTTTCTCAGCATGAATCAATGGATTTCTAACAAGCCAGAGCAAGACACAGAAGGTAAGCCAGATGAACCTAAGGCATGTGTCTTGTTCAACTTTGCACCATGCAGTAGTATAAGTGGGCAACCAAGTGATGGTACTTTTAGTATTCCTAATAATGTCCTACATTTGAAATGCGCCAATCTCTTTCATATTTGAAATGTGCCAATCTCTTTCATATTTGAAATGTGCCAATCTCTTTCATATTTACTTTGGAATTTAATTCAAATGCCAGTAATTAAAAGCTGGGTATATTATTTTTATTTTACAGATGAGGAAACAGACTCAGAGAAGTTAAGGTACTGCCCAAGTCACAGAGCAGGTAACACTTAATGGCTCTGAGGCCTGGCACCAGCTCTTTTCTCTCTAAATTGACTCTTCTTATGTCTCAGATGCCTTCATTTATTGGAGTAATTTAAAGAAAATGAACAAACGAATGAATGAATGCATGCGTGCATGATGGCCTAGGTAGGCCTGCCTCAGGATTGGAGAGACTAGCCTGGGAGAGAGGACCCAGACAGAAGACCCATCAGGATCCCTTTGAGAAATCTAGACTGTGGTGTTGGAAGTAAATGACAAATGTAGCAAGGAAGAAGCAATTTATAGTGTACTCAGATGTACAAATAATCTGTATTTTGACATTTTTTTCTGTAGCTGACTTCATCTTAAGTAGCACTCAACATGCCGCTGAGTGGCAGTGACCACTACACTTGAGATCAATCCGTTAAACACAACTGAACCGATCTTTTAAGGTCCTGCCTTCCAGATGCCTCATCTCCCTGCTTCTTTCCAAGTTGACCTCTAGAGGTATAAGGAAGGGGTCTCAGCAGACTGTAAGGTGATTGAAATAGGAGGGGTCTCTTGGAGTCACCTATGGGAACTTGTCCTCTTGGCATCCTGGTGGCGACAGTACCTTTCCTACCAACCTACTTGTTTCTCATCATCTAGCAGCTGCTGGCTTCTTCATTAGCTGGTGATCACCAGTTGTCTTATCTCTTGCATGGGAAGGGTACTGTGGACTTTTTTGTCTTCGTGGTCTCACTCTCGTCTTGTTGGCGATGATGGCGTCAGTTATAAGAAGAGGTGCAGAGAGTCTGGGAAGGTTCTGGGATACCTATAGATTGAGTCCATTTATGGGGCCAATATCCCTCAGTGTCCAAGCAAACTGGATCTCCAACTACTCCTGCCTATGAGAGCACCCGCTACCCACTGTCCTACCATTTCACATCTCTCTTGAAACCTTAGTGCCCATCACCCAACTTCCCAGCATGTGCCTATATACGTGAGGTGGTCTCTATATATAGTTGAGTTAGCCAGCCATGAGGGCCTTTGGATCCTGGATAGATAATGCCTGGATATTGGCTAGTAGGGAACATCTAGGTTTGACCCAGACTTATGAACCTCAGAGTCTCTTGACCTACCCCAGGGAAACTTATTGCAAATTCAGAGATGGGGTGAATGTAGTATGAGAACTTAGAACAATTAAAATATGAATGAGTATTTATTGAGTATCTACAGTATGCCAGACACTATTCTAGGTACTAGAGAAAAAGCGAGTGGGAGTTGGAGGTTAGGAGAAGAAAAAAGACAGAAAAAATGCACACCTTCACGTAGCTTATATTCAAGAATGAGTGTCAGATAATAAGTAAAATAACTAAATAAAATATATGGTGCCTTAACTGGTGATGATTGTTGCAGACAAAGCAATGAAGGAGGAGAGAGGGAGTACGCGGAGTGGAGTTGAAGTTGATCTGGTCAAGAAACATCTCATGAATGAATGAAATTTGAACGAAAAATTGAAGGAGGTGAAGTGAGCCATGTGAATATTTGGAAGTAGAGTTCCGGGTGGAAGGTAATGCTGTATCTGGTATATGTTGAAGGAACAGGAAAGAGGTCAGTGGGCGGGAAAGTCATGAGTCAGGAGAAAAGGAAGTGTAAACAGGTAAGAAAAATAAAGGACCATAATCAGTGAAAGGGCTTTTGGTTCTATTCTAGATGATATGGGAGCCTCTGAGGTCTTGAGCAGAGGAGTGACCTGATCTGACTTCTTTTCTTAAAGAATCATTTGGTTGCTGTGCTGAGATTTGACTCCATTACTGAGGGGGAAAGGTGAAAGCAGAAAAAACAGTTAGGAGACTGTACCAATCATTCCAGTGAAAGAGTTATTAATAATTTAGACCAGAGTGTTAGCAAGGAAGAGAGTATGAAAAAATGGATATGGATATATTTAGTAGTACAGCAAATAGCATTGATGAATGGATTGGATGTGGGGCAGAAGAGGAGGAGGAAAATCAAGGTAACTTCCACATTTTTTGGCTTGAGTAACTAGAAAAATGGAAATACCATTAGGATGTGGAAGGCAGTTCTGCATCGGGCTCTGTGCTGACAGCTCAGAGCCTGGAGCCTTCTTCGGATTTTGTGTCTCCCTCTCTCTCTGCCCTTCCCCACTCGCACTCTGTCTCTCTCTGTCTCAAAAATAATGTATTTTTATATAGAGTCTAAAATTTTTTTTAAAGATGTGGAAGGCTGTAGGTGTATCAGGTTAAGGGAGGGAAATCTGAAGTTTATTTTTGAATGTATCAATTTTGAAATGCCAAAAAAATCCAAGAGTATTTGTTGAGTAGATGTTTGGAGTCTGTGTTTGGGGAGAGGTCTCAACTGGACATATAAACTTGGGAGTTATAGGTATATATCAATGAGTCCATCAAAGGAGTGAGTGAGCCAGAAACAAAAACTTAATAACATAGCAGAGCACAACAATTCCAGCTGAACAACCAAACCTCCATAATTGTCCCAGAGAAGATGAGTTAGTTGGTCTTTACCCACTTTAAACCCAGAAGCTCATTTTTCCTTGGGTATCTTTGTGTGCCAAAGCATTTTCATCTCATATAGATATTTGGTCTGTGTTGAACATTTATCCTGGTCCATAACCTCCATAATGAGACTCTTTGGCTTTTTAATCTAGGACAAAAAAAAAATAAACTTAAAAACAATTGATAGGTAAGGAAGTCAGTTGATACTCTTTCTTCTATTCGATTTACATTAAACAAGCAAAACCGGTTCTTAAAATATTCCCAGGAACCATTGCTTAGTGGTAAACATTGGGAATGTTCCCAGTAGCCTCACCATTTACAATTTAAGGACATGTACTTGCGAGTCCCTGACTTTTTTACCTGAAGTACTTTTCTACCCAGAGGCATTTATTTCCTGTGTTTATCCTTGTGTGACAAGTAAACCACATTTTCAGCTTTCACAAATTTGTCTCTCGCTTGGTGAGTAATTTTTTTTCACTGAGACAGTTAAGTTCTCCTGCTTTTGTGTAGAAGATATATGAAGATGTAAGCTATCACTAAATTTGATATTCCACTTTTACACTCAAGCAGACCTACCCCATTACTTTCTCAGCCTCTCCATTCCCATCTCCAAAAGTAGAAGCAGGCAGGCTTTCTTTTTTTTTTTTTTTAATGTTTTGTTTTATTTTTGAGAGACAGAGACAGAGGGTGAGCAGGGGAGTGGGGGAGAGAGAGAGGGAGACACAGAATCTGAAACAGGCTCCAGGCTCTGAGCTGTCAGTACAGAGCCCGACGCAGGGCTCAAACTCACAAGCCGTGAGATCACGACCTGAGCTGAAGTCGGATCCTCAACCGACTGAGCCACCCAGGCGCCCCAAAGCAGGCTTTCGTGATAGAACCATTTTAAAAAGTCACACCCATCTCCATCCTAAAGGAGGTTCATCCCCATAAGTGAGTTACCATGTTCCCAATGAAGATAAAACAAAGCTTCATAAATACGGGCAGATGTCTAGTCTTCCTCACTAGCTAAGTGATTCTGCTTAGGCAGAAAGAGTCTAATAAAAATTCATGATATAAAAAAATTAAAGGTGGTTGTGTATCCTAAGGTGGGCTAGACTGCCTGATGATCTCAATCCCTATTGGAGAATATGTGTTCCACAGGCCATAAAACTTATGATAGGTCTTTATAGTCTCAGACCTCCCAAATGACAATGGGTTTTTTTTATTTCTAGAAATGTCCATTATTCTCATACTGATGTAAAGATGAGTTTCATATCAGTCCTTTAGGGTCTGTACTGGCACCAGGAGCCAGCCTCCCTGTTAGAACATTTCTATTTGTTTTTTTTTTAATTTTTTTTTTTTAACGTTTATTTATTTTTGAGACAGAGAGAGACAGAGCATGAATGGGGGAGGGTCAGAGAGAGGGAGACACAGAATCGGAAACAGGCTCCAGGCTCTGAGCTGTCAGCACAGAGCCCGACGCGGGGCTCGAACTCACGGAGTGTGAGATCGTGACCTGAGCCGAAGTCGGCCGCTTAACCGACTGAGCCACCCAGGCGCCCCCATTTCTATTTGTTTTAACAAAATTTTGTTTTAACACCCTTTTTGTGTGTTAATAGGCATTCATTCAGCTTTTCTGAACGATCTCACTTTTCTTCTTCTTTCCTTTTTTTTATTTTTATTTTTCAGCTCTTCAAAGGTAAGAACGGTGCTTTTAACATTTACTGAAAGCCTATCAAGTTCAAATTTAAAGTGAATATTCTTCCCCTGTCCTGCCCTGTCATTTTCCAGCACTTACAGCTTTCAGGAGCCATTTAGTTTTTACTTTAGAATTTTCCTTCTCATTTCTGCCATCCCATGTCTGATCTCTCCTGTCCTTCTGTAGTCTCCTGTCCAAGTATTGCCTTCTGTGTGATGAACTGTTCACTTAACATCTAGATTCCCTGGTCCCAGCTCCTTGGAAAGGGAGTTGGTTCTCTGCTCTGCCTCCTCTTCTTGCAAGTGTCTGTTCAAACCACTTCTGACCTTTCTTTCCTTTTAGTGAGTTAGAATAAAGGGCACAGCACTAAGTAGGCTGTGGCTAAATGCTGTGGGGGGTTGAGAAGCTGAGGAGAGAAGGTTGTAAATCTAAATAAGAGGATGTTCTCACTATGATCAATCTCTGTGCATCCCTCTGGAGTGGTATCAAATATCTAGCTTGCTCTTCTAGATGTTTCCTGAAATATAAATGTATCCTTGATTCTGGAATTATTGTTGAGTGGAACCTCTCCAAAGGCATCTCAGTCCCTCCCACATAAATCTTCAGGCTGGGGAATAGTCTTGTTCAGGAGCAAATTCATTAGAATTAGAATTTAGTCTTCCTGTCCACGACCAGGCTCTTTGCCATGAATAGGAAAGGTAACAAGGTTGAACAAAGCAACCAGTAGATATCCATCTCTAACCCAGCAGTATTGGGATTTGGTCCATGACCTCTGGGGTTCCCAGTTAGTCAGAGGGTGGGTGTAAATCACTAGGTGATCTGACCATCCCTTTTATGGCTGCCTATGTTGCACTGGAAGGGAACCAGGGACATAAGTCTCTAGCCTGCACTCAGGCTTCTGTGGGGTGCAGATGACATTTATTCATCTCCACCTTCCAGGGACCTCCTTGAATTTCATTCCTCAGTTCTACATCCTACTGTGCATGAGATTTCCTTCCCTGTGTTCCCCAGTTAAGTTGAGATTCAATTAACAGTTGGTTCTGAACAGCATGGTGCCTGTAGCTAACATTGCTATACAATGTATAGAACAGTCATTAGGAGAGTAAATTCTAAGCGTCTCATCACAAGGAGAAAAGGTTTTTTCTTCTTTCTATCTTCCTTCTTTTCTCTGTATTTATCTAAGTGAGAAGGTGGATGTTAGCTGAACTTATTGTGCTAATCATTTTACAATATACATAAATGAAACCATTACATTGCACACCTTAAACTTGTATACCAATATCTGTCAACTATTTCTCAATAAAACAGAAAAAAAAATGAGTTGGCTCTTGGCATAAAGATAATTCCCAGCATTGTTTAATAAGTCCTGACTATATTGCTCGATCAGAAACTCAGCTACTTACTTATGAGTTTCCAAGCATTTATTCTATTTGTGGTTGGACAATGGCATGTTATAGTGGTTTTTTAGTTAGGACTTGAATTGCTAATTCATCATCTGAATCTTAGTTGCTGTCCACCTTAATAAACACCATTTCTAGGACAGTGACTCAGTCTTTCGGAGAAGCATCAATTTTAGTGGATTTGAGTCCATCCACAGCCCTTTGGAGAGTGCCTCACAAACAAAACTTCACAGACAGAGACATCTATGGAATCGTGAATGTTTTCACTATCTGCTGAAGTTCTAACCTTGACTCAAAGTCCTTTCTATTTCAACCACTGGCATGTTCACCATGTGAATGCCTGCGATCTGAGTGGAAGGCAATTTATACCAGAGGCTCCAGAGTTTGTATGTGGCCAACCCTATATCAGCAGCCAGGGCCCAGAATATCCAGCCTTAACTTGATTAACTTTTATCGCAGAATATCAAATGGTTTATGTATGGCAGGGAGAAAGCAGTGATTCTCTCTCTTGTACTTGAGAGCAGCATATTTTCTGAGGTTGGAGAGAGGACCCACCACCTCCAGCAACAGATCCAGGAGTGGTCAGCCATAAGTTGGATGTACTAATTGGATGTACTTAGTGGAAACTAAGTCTGGCCCCAGGAGGGAGAGCAGGTGCCAGTCTCAATTGCAGCAGTGGCCAAGAAGACTCCAGGCATCATCTGGGCCCCAACAAGTGCTGAAGGGAAATATTTGGATAGGGAGAATGGAGGGATGAGGGGTAGAAATGCAGCCAAAAGGTGTTTTTCCTATCATTGTATTAGCACTTTACCCTTAATTGTCCTCTTCTGGTTTGAGGAAGTGTAGATTATATGTGTAAATACATACAGCAGCTGACCTATTGAATCTTACACTTACTTCCAGGGATGACTGGAGCTGAGGTACAGATTCTTGGCCAAATCAGAATGAAAGCAACTAAATATTCCTGTTCTAACGTCTAAGAGAGACACTGTAAGCAATCTGTATTGGTTTGTCGGCTTTGTTCATTAAAAAAAAAAATCAAGTAGGTGGTTAGCAATTAGAATCTGTTATGTTCTTTGGTTTCTTCTATTGCTCTTGGTCATGAAGCCCAACTTTGGCTACATAACCAGAGGAGTTTAAACCCACTCATTGGAGAAGACCATGGCTCTCCTGAGCCCAAGGTATCCTGCACATATCTTAGTAGTTCATGATTCAGATATAAAAGTGCATCCTATGTGATTGATTGAGGAAGCACTCTGTGATCTGTGTCTGGAAGTCTGGACCTCTCTGATATTTGCCTGTGCTTTCTTTTTCCTGCTATATTGGAGCCTCGTGAGTCATTCCAACCATTCAACCCTGCATAATTAATGCTTTGTGTTAGTTTTGTATTCACTTGGGAATGTGAATCAGTAAAAAGTCTATATATATATATTTTTTCAGCTCATGTCTAGAGCAAATGCTAGGTTAAGCTGGACAAAGGCACATGGGCAATTGATAAAGTCAGCCTTTGAGTAACCCACAGACTTGATTTTCTCCTCTCCTCTTCCCTTCACACTGTTTTTCCACATCCCCTTTTGACCCTGAATGCACTCATATTTTTCTCTAACATTCCCCATCAAGACCTTCTGTGGATTGCTCTAAGAAACCTTCCTAATTCTCCCCTACCTGATCCCCTTTAAATAAAATTCTCTGTCCTCTGCGGTAGCAGGAGTATGTTTTCAAAAAACTGCTGTGACATGTCACATCCTATTAGATCCCTTTTTCCCTGATGGACTGAAAAATCTGTGAAGACAACAATCCTGTCTATTCATTTCCATGAAATCCACGAGCTCCTACCACGGTGTCTTATAGCAGTAGATACTCATTAAATGCATGATCAAAGACACCAATGAATTAACAAATGTAGAGATAAAGGAGTTATTTCGCTTTGAAGAGTTACTGAGGGTTGAGTGAGTGGTGATGTTTCTCCCAGGTACATTTGCATTGCCAATTCAATAGGTGCAAATGCGAATGTAATAGCTGGATAAAAACTTAAGCTACAGTAATGCAATTCTAATCATGGCATGTCAGACATTGCCAGACTGTAGGGGTCAAGTGATCAGGTATTTGCAAATGTTCTTAAATAGGGCCCCAAAGACTTCATGGAAACTTAAAATGATATCATGTAGATTACTGCGACCATTAGTTCACTCTGGAACCTGAAAAGGTCAGTGAACACTCACTTGTTTGAGTTGGGATCAATCTTACCCTGGATTAAACCTCAATATTATTTTTATTGAGAGAATTTCTAGCATGGCACCAGTGTCCTCTAGAGTGAGCCTGGAACTCTCACCGAATAGTTGCGTGACCATGAGTCATGTTGCATGTGCAAGACCTTCATTTCCTTCTTTGTAAAATAAGAAGTTGGAGTCTATGATCTCTAGAGTGCCTGTCAGCTAAATGAGCACGAATAAATAAATCACCCAAGATTCCTTGACCAGGAAGGGCAGAACTTTGTGTGAAATTAGGGAGATCAATCACCTTTCACCGCTGTGGCAAATGGAAGGATGAGCTATGGCCTGGAGGATTCAGAAGTCACCTTTGAATTAGAAAACAGATGTGCAATTGCTACAGATTTTCATTTGTCAATTTATTTTGCTTAAAACAACATTACAGCACATTCGCTCCTTTTTGAAATATACTTCACCAGTGGACTTTAGCATGTTTTCTGATATCATCCAACTGTCCAGCTGCCCACACGGCTGGGGCACAGGCTACATGGCACAGCAAGAGCCATCACTAAGTCTATAAAGGAGCGAGGTGACCACTTATTTCCATCTCCCCAGAGAACAAAAACAGGACTATATATGTAAGTAAGCTGAATATTCACTGAAGACGATTTGTTGATGTTTGAAAGTTAAATCCATGGACTTGAAATGTCATGAGAGGAAGTTAAGAGGTTGCCCATAGACTTCAAACACGTCTTCGAGTCCAGGATTAGTTAGGTTTTCAAGTACAGAATCTTGGTCTCGAGGGTAATTGGGTTGAGTTCTGACTTGAGCCAAAGAACATCACAGGTGAGTGATACCTAAAACCCCCCAAAGCTCACAAGAGAATGACAGATAAAAGTAGAATATAAGTTTATGATTTCACCATTAACTATTTGGTTTCCATAAACAGTGAAACTCACATGGTCCTCATTTATTTAGGCTCCCCAGAGAATACCTACATATGGGTGTGTGGGGTGCCACATACTAGTTTGAAACTAACTTGATGGATATGGAAATGGGTAAAGAATTTGTGACTAAAATTGAAATATTCAGTGGCATCTGGCTAAGCTACCGTAAGAATGATACTCTAGAGTTCCTTACACTCCATGTGATACATTTGAATAGGAACTTCCCTATTTAGCTTATGTTTTTAGAGCTTGCCTGCCCGCCTGCCTGCCTGCCTTCCTTCCTTCCTTCCTTCCTTCCTTCCTTCCTTCCTTCCTTCCTTTCATGCTTTCTTGTCTTCATGCTTTCTTTTATGCTTTCTATTTTTCTTGTGGTTGCATTACTGGCAAACTTCTCTCCTAATGGATGCACTCCATCCTTAGATAAGGAAGTAATTGAATCTTATTTCTGTCCAGTCTCAGGACAGATCTTTCAAAAGTAACTTTGTACATTTTTATTCTCAATTATTTTCCACTCACTTATAGTTTTTTTTTTTTCCACTCACTTATAGTTTTACTCTCAGAATCAGCAAACCCAATATTTCAAATATTGTATTTTTTAGAGGGGAGTAAAATTTTACGTTTTACTGTAAAACGTAAGGTGATATTTTCTACTTGGCAAACACTAGAATTATTTAATGAGTAAACCATAGATGCAGTGATGCTCCTTAAGTTCTTAAAAAGCCTGTTATTGACTCAACAAATCAATTGATTAACAATAAGGATTTCAGGAGCAAACTGCTGTGGGAAATTCTGTTCTGAATCGGTAAGCAGAGTGCATAATTTGAGATATCTGAAGCTTACACAAGCAAAGGAAACATTGTGGGTGGGCACAGGACATTAATAGTCAAGTCTAGATTTTCTCCTGTGATTTTGAGCATTGAGAGGAAAAGCATTGGAAGAGATTGATAATCAATACAACCAACCTCTTTGTACATGAATATACTGCCACCTTTTGGTCTTTTCTTGTCATTGGTCAGGATTAGAAGGCTGCTCCCATGAATTCTTAATATGGTCGGAGAATATACACTCGTTCTACTTATGACTTCCTATTTTGAGATCTTAACAGACTTGTGTGTGTGTGTGTGTGTGTGTGTGTGTGTGTGTGTGTGTGTGTGTGTTTCCCACTGGGGTGGGATTCAGGAAAATTGGATTCTAGTGCCAACAATGACACTAACTTGCTCTGTGACCTTAACAAGTCCTAACTGCTTTGGATGGTGGTTTTCTCATTTGCAAAACCACCAAACAATTGATCATAATAACCCAAATGTGTAGTGAGCTAACAAAATGATACTTATTAAATACTTTATATGTATTATGTTACTGAGGCCAAATAATTATATACACTTACAAATGAAGAAACTGACAAAGAGACAACAACCAAACTTTTTGATAAGTGGTGGAGATGGGAGTTGATCTTAGGAAGTTCTGATTTAAGAACACATATCCTTGAACATGATGCTAAATATTTTTTAAAAGATTGCTTCCAGTTCTGGTTTTTCTACATCTTCTTTTCTTAATGAATTAGTTATAATAATAGCTAACGTTTATTGACAACTTGCTACTTGACAGAAATGTGGTGAGTTTTTATGAGTTCTCTCATTATACCATTGTTGTAATCCTATAGAGAAGATACTGTTATTATTACCATTTCATGGGCTAGGATACTAATGTTTACATTACTTGATTCCCGACTTCCTTAAGTGTTTACAATGGCCCACCCTTCATTTTTCTTCCTGGTTCTGCAGACACGAATATGCCATAAGGCATTTAAGGTAGCACCTGAGAATATATATATTAATGAGCAGGTTTTTTTATACAAAAAATCACACTAGGCAGCATAAGGAAGAGGAATACAGAGCCTATTCCAATATAGACCCAGCCTTGAAGGGGACTTCTATCTAGTACAGAATGGTAACTTGTCATATGGTTTACTACGTATCATTGTGATGTCTGCAGTAAGAAGGGTCAAGCTAGAATATCAAAGAGTCAAGTACCCAGGAGATGACAGCAATCTGGACACAGGGGAAACTTCATGGCAGAGATGACAGTAAACTGACCTTCTAAGGATTGGCACTCTGAATAACTACAAGCCCAGCTTTGTGCAGCTTGGACATAAGTCCCATCGAACCTTTTGTAAGCCACCAGAGGCACATCTATTGCACCCAAGTATCTATTCACTTTAAAAATGAGTTTTTAAATATTTATTTTTGAGAGAGAGAGAGAGAGACAGAGTGCAAGTGGAGGAGGGGCAGAGAGAGAGGGGCAGAGAGAGCAATTGCATTTCTGGGTATTCATCCAAAAAGAATGAAAATACCAACTTGAAAAGATATCTATACTCCTGTGTCTATTGCAGCACTATTTATAATAGCAGTGCTATGGAAGCAAACTAAAGTGTCTAACAATAGACAAATGGATACATAAAATGTGGCATATATACACCATGGAATATTACTCAGCCATAAAAAAAAAATAAAATCTGGCCATTTACAATAACATGAATGGACCTTGAGGGAATTATGCTAAATGGAATAAGGAAGACACGGGAAGCCAAATACCATATGGTTTCACTTATATGTGGAATCTAAAACGAACGAAGCAAAGTAAAAACAGACTCATGGGCACGGAAAACAAATTGTTGATTGCCAGAGAGAGAAGAAGGGTGGGTAAAATAGGTCAAGAGGATTAAGAGGTACAAACTTCCAGAAATAAAATAAATAAGCCATGGGTATTAATGTACAATGTAGGGAGTATAGCCAATACTATTGTAATACCAATATTGTAATATCGTATGGTGACACAATGCAGCTAGATTCATTGTGAGAATTATTGTGTAATGTATACAAATACAGAATCACAATAACATACGCCTGAAACTAATAGGATATTGTATGTCAAGTATTCATTTAAAACAAGCAAAACGACCAAAAATATAATGTCAACTTAAAAGGCAGCTATAAAAGGCTTAAAAACACACAGACACGTACACACGCAAGCACATGTACAGACCAAAGCTTAGTTGTAGCCTAAATGTCAAGGAAAAGATGTTCGTCTGCCTCTTGGTTCTGAAAAGAGATGTAAGAAATACCCTAGCAAAGAAAAAAATACAGATGTTTTGTTTCTTCGTAACCATCTATATTTTATTATTTTTATCTTCGTGTTTCTCAGGCCAGGTTGGTTTCCCAGTGTGTGCTTCTTAGAAGCAGAACCTGAAACAGGGATTTGAGTTTGAGTAATTTATCTGGGACGTGAAGGAAGCACCAGTATAGGATTGAGGAACTGAGACAGAAAAAGGAGGTTGTCCAAAAAGAGGCTACTACTGTGGGCATCTGGAGCTTGCAGTAGTTGAAGACACACTGGAAGCCTGTTCAGAACACAAACCTCAGAGGTGGTCCCTCGGAGTGACCAGGGGCTGGGGTACTTCTATATAACTCCTATCACCACAGGCTGGAGGCAGCTCTTGGGGTTGTTAATTCCCCCATTGCTTTGGACCTGCCAGGCAGGTAGCAGTGAATGGCCTCAAGCAAAGAAATGCAAGGTCCATCAGTCTTAAATTTGAAGTAGTAGGAAACATAAACTCCCCAAGTGGGTCTTTGTGTTTAAGATAGGGGCTACTGCTTTCGTCTTTTGGATTCCACTATCAATGTTGGTATTCTACACTGACCTACAATGTTGGTCAGTGTATCTCAGGGACACTGCACACCATGTAATGACTGTTGGTTCAGAGTATACAGACCATTGGGAAAACGTGTCCTAACCATGCTAGGTTATCATTTCTAAACTGTTTTCTGAGCATTACTCCTGAGGCCATCCCAATGTTCTGTCAGTCAGTAACTTCTGGATGATGTGACATAAGGGAGGTCACGTTGGCTTCATGGTCACTTGCTTTTTCTCCCCAATCATCATAAATGTGTCCCTTACACTGGGATGCCGTTACCAGCATCCCATGACAATAAGGTAGACATTCTGTGACCTGTCAGCTAATAATAGCGAAAGCATCCTTGGAGAGCAAATTTTTATTTCAAATTTGTGTTAATCCCAGTGAGATCAAAACATTTATTGCTTATTACAATGTAGAAGGGGTCTGATATAATCAATTTAGTTCCAGGTGGCTGGTTAGTTTCCTCAAGGGATGGGACCTTATCAATGACCCAGAATCAGTCTTTCGGTGACGATGAACATTCAGCAGTAGCTGCCTCACTACCAGCAAGGCTATTCCATCAGCCATGCTGAGGGAGGGCTCATGCTGCTGGGTTTGTGCATAGCCTCCTTCACTCCACCACGGCTGCTCTGTTCATGGGTCCATTGCTGGCAGTGAGGTGACTGAGGACACAGACTGGCTGACATCCTGTCTACCTGGTCAGTGATATCTCCAACAGGTGATATTGTGGCATTGATATAAGACACAAAGATCGGGGCGCCTGGGTGGCGCAGTCGGTTAAGCGTCCGACTTCAGCCAGGTCACGATCTCGCGGTCCGTGAGTTCGAGCCCCGCGTCAGGCTCTGGGCTGATGGCTCAGAGCCTGGAGCCTGTTTCCGATTCTGTGTCTCCCTCTCTCTCTGCCCCTCCCCCGTTCATGCTCTGTCTCTCTCTGTCCCAAAAAATAAATAAACGTTGAAAAAAAAAATTAAAAAAAAAAAAAGACACAAAGATCTGCATCCACTGGACACACACTTATAGCTCTATCCGTGTGCTTCGCCCCCAAGAGCTCTTTGTCTCTGTTCTTCCAGTCTTGCATCTTCTGGGTTCCTTAACAACAGCCAGGCCATTTGCAACATCTCAGGAGTCTGAGCGTACTTTTAATGCAGGCCACTTTCACCTGTGGTAGAAACTATGGTGCTGTCACCTCTGTAATTATTGTTGCTGGTAATTTGCTTCTTTTCTTTTTTTAATGTTTATTTATTTATTTTGAGAGCAGGGGAGAGAGTGTGTGTACATGCACAGATGAGTGGGAAAGAGGCAGAGAGAGAGAAAGAAATAATCTCAAGCAGGCTCTGTGCTCACAGCCCTGACTCAGGGCTGGAACTCACAACTGTGAGATCACAACCTGAGCCCAAATGCACTGCCAGTGCAGAGCCAGACTCAGGGCTTGAACTCATGACTGTGAGATCATGACCTGAATCTAAATCCACAGTCAGACGCGTAACCCACTGAGCCACCTGGTGCCCCAACTTGTTTCTTTTTTTTTCTGATCAATTTGGCAAGGTTATAAATTTTATTTGTCTCTCAAAGAACCTGGTTTTGATTCCATTGCTTTTACAAAAGTGTTTTTTTGCTTTTGCTTAATTGATTTCCACTCTGATTTTTACTGTTTCTTTTCTTTTGTGTACTAGTTTACTGTGGTTACACTAACACATTACCACCAGTGGGCACAAATCAAGATGGCAGCAGGACCATACTTTCCCCAGAGGCTCTAGGTGAGAATTCATTTTTTGCTTCTTTCAGCTTTGCCAGAATTTCTTGGCCCAGGGAACACACCTCTCTAATCTCTGCCTCTGTCTTCTCATTGCCTTCCTTCTATTTCTCTTTCTCTCTAACCTCTTCGACATCTCTCTCTTATAAAAGCACTTTCTTGCATTTAGGTCCTACTTTATCTCAGATCTTCACTTTAATTATATCATGAAACCTCCTTAACCAAATCAAGAAACATTTACAGGTTCCAGGGATCAGGACCTGAAAGCTTTGAGGAGGAGGCATTATTCTAATTATCACATTGTGCTTCCTGAGCTACTTACTCAGGTAGAAGCTCAAATCATTGATTGAAGACATTTTATCTTGTTCTCTGTTGGTGGTGAGTGCTAGAAATTTCCTGTAAGTGCAGCTTTATCTTATCCTATTACTTTGATATTTCATGTTTTCATTCCGCTAAACATAATTTCTATATTTATTTTTAAAATGTTTACCCTAGGTTATTTTTTTTGGAGAATAAAGATGTAAAAGACATTTATTTTTATTTTTACATTTTTTTTAATTTTCTTTTCTATTTTTTTAAATTTACATCCAAATTAGTTAGTATATAATGAAACAATGATATCAGGAGTAGATTCCTTAGTGTCCCTTACCCATTTAGCCCATCCCCCCTCCCACAACCCCTCCAGGAACCCTCAGTTTGTTCTGCATATTTATGAGTCTCTTCTGTTTTGTCCCCCTTCCTGTTTTTATATTATTTTCGTTTCCCTTCCCTTATGTTCATCTGTTTTGTCTCTTAAAGTCCTCATATGAGTGAAGTCCTATGATTTTTGTCTTTCTCTGACTAATTTCACTTAGCATAATACCTTCCAGTTCCATCCACGTAGTTGCAAATGGCAAGATTTCATTCTTTTTGATTGCTGAGTAATACATATATATATACACATATATATACCATATTTTCTTTATCCATTCATCCACCGATGGACATTTGGGCTCTTTCCATACTTTGGCTATTGTCGATAGTGCTGCTATAAACATGGGGTGCATGTGTCCCTTTGAAACAGCACACCTATATCCCATGGATAAATGCCTAGTAGTGCAATTGCTGGGTCATAGAGTAGTTCTATTTTTAGTTTTTTGAGGAACCTCCATACTGTTTTCCAGAGTGGCTTATTCTCTTGTATTGCCACCAACAATGCAAAAGAAATCCTCTTTCTCTGCATCCTCGCCAACACCTGTTGTTGACTGAGTTGTTAATGTTAGCCATTCTGACAGGTATAAGGTGGTATCTAATTGTGGTTTTGATTTGTATTTCCCTGATGATGAGTGATGTTGATCATTTATCATGTGTCAGTTGGCCATCTGGATGTCTTCCTTTGAGAAGTGTCTATTCACGTCTTTTGCCCATTTCTTCACTAGATTCTTTGTTTTTTGGGTGTTGAGATTGATAAGTTCTTTATAGATTTTTGGATACTAAACCTTTATCTGATATGTCGTTTGCAAATATCTTCTCCCATTCTGTCAGTTGCCCTTTAGTTTTGCTGATTGTTTCCTTCGCTGTGCAGAAGATTTTTATTTTGATGAGGTTCCAATAGTTCATTTTTGCTTTTGTTTCCCTTGCCTCCAGAGACGTGTTGAGTAAGAAGTTGCTGCAGGCAAGATCAAAGAGGTTTTTGCCTGCTTTATCTTCGAGGATTTTGATGGCTTCCTGTCTTACATTGAGGTCTTTCATCCATTTTGAGTTTATTTTTGTGGATTGTGTACGAAAGTGGTCCAGGTTCATTCTTCTGCATGTCGCTGTCCAGTTTTCCCAGCACCACTTGCTGAAGAGACTGTCTTTATTCCATTGGATATTCTTTCCTGCTTTGTCAAAGATTAGTTGCCCATACATTTGTGGGTCCATTTCTGGGTTTCCATTCTGTTCCATTGATGTGAGTGTCTGTTCTTGTGCCAGTACCATACTGTCTTGATGATTATAGCTTTGTGGTATAGCTTGAAGTCTGGGATTATGATGCCTCCTGCTTTGGTTTACTTTTTCAAGATCGCTTTGGCTATTCAGGGTCTTTTCTGGTTCCATTGAAATTTTAGGATTATGGGGCGCCTGGGTGGCGCAGTCGGTTAAGCGTCCGACTTCAGCCAGGTCATGATCTCGCGGTCCGTGAGTTCAAGCCCCGCGTCGGGCTCTGGGCTGATGGCTCAGAGCCTGGAGCCTGTTTCCGATTCTGTGTCTCCCTCTCTTTCTGCCCCTCCCCCGTTCATGCTCTGTCTCTCTTTGTCCCAAAAATAAATAAACGTTGAAAAAAAAAAAAAAAGAAATTTTAGGATTATTTGTTCTAGCTCTGTGAAGAATGCTGGTGTTACCTTGATAGGGGTTACATTGAACATGTAGATTGCTTTGGGTAGTATCAACATTTTAACGATATTTGTTCTTCTTATCCAGGAGCACGGAAACTTTTTCCATTTTTTTGTGTCTTGTTCAATTTCTTTCATAAGCTTTCTATAGTTTTCAGTGTATAGATTTTTCATCTCTTTGGTTTGTTTGTTTGTTTGTTTATTATTTATCCCTAGATATTTTATGGTTTTTGGTGCAACTGTAAATGGGATCAATTCCTTGATTTCTCCTTCTGTCATTTCGTTGTTGGTGTATATAAATGCAACCAATTTCTGTGTGTTGATTTTATATCCCGAAACCTTGCTGAATTCATGAATCAATTTTAGCAGTTTTTTGGTGGAATCTTTGGGTTTTAGATAGAGTATCATGTCATCTGTGAAGAGTGAAAGTTTGACCTCCTCCTGGCCAATTTGGATGCCTTTTATTTCTTTGTGTTGTCTGATTGCAGAGGCTATTCAACAACACTATGTTGAATAACAGTGGCAAGAGTGGACATCCCTGTCTCGTTCCTGACCTCAGGGGAAAAGCTCTCAGTTTTTCCCCATTGAGGATGATATTAGCATTGGGTCATTCATATATGGCTTTTATGATCTCGAGGTATGCTCCTTCTATCCCTACTTTCTTGAGGGTTATTATCAAGAAAGGATGCTGTATTTTGTCAAATGCTTTCTCTGCATCTATTGAGAGGATCATATGATTCGTGTCCTTTCTTTTATTGATGTGATGAATCATGTTAATTGTTTTGCGGACATTGAACCAGACCTGTATCCCAGGTATGAATCCCACTTGGTCGTGGTGAATAGTTTTTTTAATGTATTGTTGGAGTCAAGTGGCTAATATCTTGTTGAGGATTTTTGCATCCATGTTCATCAGGGAAATTGGTCTATAGTTCTCTTTTTTCGTGGGGTCTCTGGTTTTGGAATCAAGGTAATGCTGGCTTCATAGAAAGAGTTTGGAAGTTTTCCTTCCATTTCTATTTTTTGGAACAGTTTCAAGAGAATAGGTGTTAACTCTTTCTTAAATGTTTGGTAGAATTCCCCTAGAAAGCCATCTGGCCCTGGACTCTTGTTTTTTGGCAGATTTTTGATTACTAATTCGATTTCCTTGATGGTTATGGGTCTGTTCAAATTTTCTATTTCTTTCTGTTTCAGTTTTGGTAGTGTATATGTTTCTAGGAATTTGTCCATTTCTTCCAGATTGCCCATTTTATTGGCATATAATTTCTCATAATATTCTCTTATTATTGTTTTTATTTCTGTTGTGTTGGTTGTGATCTCTCCTCTTTCATTCTTGATTTTATTTATTTGAGTCCTTTCCTTTTTCTTTTTGATCAAACTGGCTAGTGGTTTATCAATTTTGTTAATTCTTTCAAAGAACAAGCTTCTGGTTTCATTGATTGGTTCTACTGTTTTTTTGGTTTTGATAGCATTAATTTTTGCTCTCATCTTTGTTATTTCCAGTCTTCTGCTGACTTTATTTGCTGTTCTTTTTCCCAGCTCCTTAAGGGGCAAGGTTAGGTTGTGTATCTGAGATCTTTCTTCCTTCTTTAGGAAGGCCTGGATTGCTATATACTTTCCTCTTATGACCACCTTTGCTGTGTCCCAGAGGTTTTGGGTTGTGGTGTTATCATTTTCATTGACTTCCATATACTTTTTAATTTCCTCTTTAACTGCTTTGTTAGCCCATTCATTTTTGGTACAATATTCTTCAGTCTCCAAGTATTTGTTACCTTTCCAATTTTTTTCTTGTGGTTGATTCAAGTTTTATAGCGTTGTGGTCTGAAAATATGCATGGTATGATCTCGATCTTTTTGTACTTACTTAGGGCTGGCCTGTGTCCCAGTATATGGTCTATTCTGGAGAATGTTCTGCACTGGAGAAGAATGTATATTCTGCTGCTTTAGGATGAAATGTTCTGAATATATGTGTTAAGTCCATCTGGTCCAGTGTGTCATTCAAAGCCATTGTTTCCTTGTGGATTTTTTGATTAGATGATATGTCCATTGCTGTGAGTGGGATGTTGAAGTCTCCTACTATTAAGGTATTGCTATCGATGAGTTTCTTTATGTTTGTGATTAATAGATTTATATATTTGGGTGCTCTCACATTTGGCGCATAAATGTTTACAATTGTTAGGTCTTCTTGGTGGATAGACCCATTGATTATGATATAATGCCCTTCTGCATCCCTTGATACAGTCTTTATTTTAAAGTCTAGATTGTCTGATATAAGTGTGGCTACTTTGGCTTTCTTTTGTTGACCATTAGCATGATAGATGGTTCTCCATCCCCTTATTTTCAATCTGAAGGTGTCTTTAGGTCTAAAGTGGTTCTCTTGTAAACAGCATATCGAAGGATATTGTTTTCTTATCCATTCTGTTACCCTATGTCTTTTGACTGGAGCATTGAGTCCATTGACATTTACAGTGAATACTGAAACATATGAATTTATTGCCATTATGATACTTGTAGAGTTGGAGTTTCTGGTAGTGTTCTCTGGTCTTTTCTAATCTGGTTTAGTGGTTACAAACTCCTTTAATTTTCGTTTGTCTGGGAAAATTTTGATCTCTCCTTCTATTTTGAATGACAGCCTTTCTGGATAAAGAATTCTTGGCTGCATATTTTTCTGATTCAGCTCATTGAATATATCCTGCCACTGCTTTCTGGCCTGCCAAGTTTCTGTGGATAGGTCTGCTGCAAACCTGATCTGTCTTCCCTTGTAGGTAGGGACTTTTTTCCCTTGCTGCTTTCATGATTCTCTCCTTGCCTGAGTATTTTGTGAATTTGATTATGATATGCCTTGTTGATGGTAGGTTTTTGTTGAATCTATGGGAGTCCTCCATGCTTCCTGGGTTGTGATGTCTGTGTCTTTCCCCAGGTTAGTAAAGTTTTCCACTATGATTTGCTCACATAACCCTTCTACCCCTATCTCTCTCTTTTCCTCTTCTGGGACCCCTATGATTCTGATGTTGTTCCTTTTTAACGAGTCACTGATTTCTCTAATTCTTAAATCGTGCTCTTTTGCCTTACTCTCCCTCTTTTTTCCTGTTTCATTATTCTCCATAAGTTTGTCCTCTAGATCGTTGATTCTCTGTTCTGCCTCACCCATCCTTGCTGCTATGGCATCCATTTGTGATTGCAGCTCAGTTATAGCATTTTATTTCATCCTGACTAGTTTTTACTTCTAAATTCTGGTTCAGACATCTTGCTTGTATCTGTGTTGGTTAAGTACCTGGTTGTCATTTCTTCCTGCTCTTACTTTTGGGGTGAATTCCTTTATTTCGTCATTTTGAAGGGAGAAAATTAATTAATGAGGTAGAAAAATTAAAATTAAAAAATATTAAAGTTAGAAAATTAAAAACACACACAAAAAATTGAATAGATTATGCTAGATCCTAGATGTGTTTTGGTCTGGGTGTTGAAAGTGGCTTAGTAGATTAGAGAAAAAAGGGGAAAGAAGAAAAAAAAGGAAATTGTTTGAAAATTTATAAAAATGAATACATTGAAATAGACTAAACTGAAATAATGGAAGTAAAGTAGAATTTGAAAAAAATTACACAAAAGTAAAAAATATAGCAAAACAATTAGAGAAAAATATTTTTAATAACAATTGAAAAAGAAAAGAAAAAAATGAAAAAGAGAAAAAAAGAAAAAAAAAGGAAAGAAAGAAAGTTGAATAGATGGACCTGCTAACAGACTGAAATACAACTGAAATTAGTTCATTCTCCCCTAGAAGTCAGACTTTATTTTTTTTTTAATTTTTTTTCAACGTTTTTATTTATTTTTGGGACAGAGAGACAGAGCATGAACGGGGGAGGGGCAGAGAGAGAGGGAGACACAGAATCGGAAACAGGCTCCAGGCTCCGAGCCATCAGCCCAGAGCCTGATGCGGGGCTTGAACTCACGGACCGCGAGATCGTGACCTGGCTGAAGTCGGACGCTTAACCGACTGCGCCACCCAGGCGCCCCTAGAAGTCAGACTTTATAGTCCATAAACTAAGCAGGCAGTGAGACTTCTGTTCTTGAAGAGTAAGGTTGGCCCAGTTGGGAGGGGCCTAGTGTAACAGCCCTGTTCTCCACTAGATGGCGCTGCTTAGCTCACTGGGGTGGATTGTTGTGATGCTTGTAGGTGCATATGTGCATGCATGGAAGTGGTGAAAATGGCGCCATCCAGCTACTCAGTCTCTAGTATCCGAACTGTGTTCTCCCTGATCAGCAATTGCACACCCATCCTTTGTCTTCAGGTTTTGTCCACTCCTCGCTTTTACACTATCTGTGACCACGCCCCAGGTAGTACCTCTCTCATGAGTTTTGTCTCAGATGGGGCTGTTTTCACTAGCCCCTTACTTCTGAGGGACTGTGGCTTTGACCTGTTCCACCCCTCTGAGGAGTGTCTCATGGAGCAATGGCTGAATACAGCCGCACCCAGGAAAGTTCGCAGGACCAATCTACTGCTGATGCCTGGAGACTGCAGGCAGGTGACAGCCCGCCCCAGAAAATGTTCATGAGATGGTGTAGCAGCAGCGTTTCAGAGATTATGGAAAATCACAACAAGCATCTGGCACCAGGCTTCACCCTTAATGACCTTGTTCCAGCACCAGCGAATGTGACTGTTCTTTGGGGTCTCCTGGGACCAGGTAGCCTCACAGCCTCTACCAAATGTCCTTCCAGCATTGGAACCGCTTCTCCCCATGTGGCCCAAGAATCTCCCAGACCCCACTCTGGTCCTGGGGATTCATTCTTCCCACCAGAGCACCACCAGGTATAGAGCTGTGGAGTTGTAGACTCTGCGCTCCCCCTGTTTATAGTCTCAATGGAATTTAAACCCTCTCCTTTATCCTTTATCCTTTCTTCTTTCTCCCTTTTTAGTTCAGTCCCTATGGCTGTTTCCAGTTTTCCATTTTCTCTCTAGCTGCTTTTGGGGAGGGGTGCTTTTCCCATATTCTCCCCACCATCTCCATCCTCTCTCCACATGCAAAAGCACCTCCCTTCCCTCCAAGGCTTCTCTCTCCCCAAGTTCATCTCTCTGTGCGGTGTACCTGCTGAATTCTGTGTTTCAGGTTGGGCAGATTGTTGTGTTAATCCTCAGATCAGTTTTCTAGGTGTGCAGGATGGTTTAGTGTTGGTCTGGCTGTATTTCATGGACACAAGACATACAAAAAACTTCCATGCTGTTCTGCCATCTTGGCTCCCTCTCCATACTACATCTTGTTTTATCCATTTATCTATTGATAGACATTTGGGTATTTCCATATATATCTTAGCTATTATAAATAATGCTGTAATAAACATGGAAGTACAGATATCTCCTCAAAATCCTGTTTTCATTTCCTTTAGGTGTATACCCAGAAATGCAATTGCTAGATTGTAGGGTGGATCTATTTTTAATTTGGGTGAGAGCCTCCATACTGTTTTCCATAGCAGTTGGACCAGTTCACATTCCCACCAACAATGTATAAGGGTTCCCTTTTTTCCACATCCTCACCAGTACCTGTTGCCTCTTGTCTTCTTGATGATAACCATTCTAACAGGTGTGAGGTGGTATCTACTTTTAGATAGATAAAAGTAGTTTTAACTTTTTTACTGACAATTAGTGATGCTGAGCATCTTTCCATTTGTCTATTGGCCATTTTGTTGTCTCCTTTGAAAAAATGTCTCTTTAGTTGTTCTGCCCATTTAAATTTCTATTTATTTATTTATATTAAGTTTTTATTTTAATTCTAGTGTAGTTAACATACAGTGTTATATTAGTTTTAGGCGAACAATATAGCGACTCAATTCGTTGTATCCCTCAGTGCTCATCAAGATAAGTGTACTCCTAATTCCTTTGACCTATTTCAACCATTATCCCATCCACCTCCCTGCCGGTAATCATCCTTTTGTTCTCTATAATTAAGAGTCTGTTTTTTTGTTTGTTTGTTTTGTCTCTCTATCTTTTTCTGTGTTCATTTGTTTTGTTTCTTAAATTACACATCATGTTGTATTTGTCATTTCTTTGGCTGGCTTATTTTGCTTAGTATTATACTCTCAAGATGTATCCATACTATTGCAAACGGCAAGATTTCATTTTTTAATTGCCAAATAATATTCCATTGTATATATATAATACATCTTTATCCATTCATCTATCAATGAACACTTGGGCTACATCCATAGGTTGGTTAACAATATTAATTCTTCTGATCCATGAACATGAAATTCTTTCCATTTGTGTTTTCTTTGATTTCTTTCAGCAGTCTTGTATTTTTCATTGCCTGATCTTTGATTTCCTTAGTTAATTGTGTTCCTAAGTATTTGATTGTCTTTGATGCTATTGTGGATAGGATATTTTATTTCTTTTTCAGTTGTTTCATCATTAGTGTAAAAGAATGGAACTGATTCCTGTATGTTGCTTTTGTAACCTTTACTTTACTGAATTGTTGATTAGTTATTACAATTTTTCAGTGGATTTTTTTGGGATTGTCTATATATAAAAGCAGTTAATCAGCAGTGACAATTTCAGTTCTTCCTTTCCAAAGGAAGGCCAAAATGGTTGCTACCTGTGTTCTTCTCTAGGATTTTGATGGTTTCTTGTCTCACAGTTAGGTCTTTCGCCCATTTTGAATTTAGTTTTGTGTATGATGTAAGAAAGTGGTCCAGTTTGACTCTTCTGCATGTCGCCATCCAGTTTTCCCAACATCATTTGCTGAGAACATTGTCTTTTTTCCATTGGATATTCTGTCCTGTTTGTCTAAGATGAGTTGACCATACACTTATGAGTCCACTTCTGGGTTTTCTATTTTGTTCCATTGATCTATATGTCTATTTTTCTAGCAGTACTATGCTGTCTTGATGACTATAGCTTTAAATCCAGAATTGTCATGCCTCCAGTTTTGTTTCTCTTTCTTTTATAGGATTTCTTTGGCTATTTGGGGTCTTTTGTGGTTCCATAGAAATTTTAGGACAAACAAAAACTGGTGGCATCACAATTTAGCTTTGCAAAAACTGGTGGTATTTTGATAGTGATTGCATTAAATGTGTAGATTGCTCTGAGTAGTAGTGTCATTTTAACAACGTTTGTTCTTCCAATCCATGAGCATGAAATGGTTTTCCGTTTCTTTGTGTCATCTTCAATTTGTTTTTTAACTCTTCTATAGTTTTCAAAGAATACATCTTTTACCCCTTTTGTTAGCTTTATTCTAAATCCTTCAAATCCATGGAGGTTATAGAGCATCCTACTAAGGAGTAAATGGGTTAACCACGAAATTAAAGAAGAAATAAAAAATACATATGAGGAAGTGAAAATGAAAACACAATGGTCCAAAGCCTTTGGGATGTAGTAAAGGCAGTCCAAAGAGGAAAGTATATTGTAAATCAGCCTATCTCAAGAGTCAAGAAAGGTCCCAAATACACAACCTAAACTTACACCTAAAGGAACTATAAAAGAAACAGCAAATAAAGCCTTAATCAAGCAGAATAAAGGAAATAATAAAGATTAGAACAGAAATAAATGATATAGAAACAAAAAAAATCAGTAGAACATATCAACAAAACCAAGAGCTGGTCCTTTGAAAGAATAAACAAAATTGATAAACCCTTTACCAGACTTATCAAAAGACCCAAATAGATAAAATCACAAATGAAAGAGGAGAGATCACAGCCAATACCACAAAATACAAACAATTATAAGACAATACTATAAAAAATTATATGCTAACAAACTGGAAAATCTGGAAGAAAGGGACAAATCCCTAGACACCCACAAACTGCAAAAGCTGAAATAGGAAGAAATAGAAAATTTGAACAGACCCATAACCAGTGAAGAAATTGAATCAGTAATCAAAAATCTCCCAACAAACAAAAGTCCATGGCTTCCCAGGGGAATTCTACCAGACATTTAGCGAAGAGTTAATACTTATCCTTCTCAAACTTTTTCAAAAAATACAAATGGAAGGAAAGCTTCCAAACTCATTCTGCCTCATCAAGCATTACCTTGATTCCAAAGCCAGACAAAGACCCCACTAACAAGGAGAATCACAAGCCAATATCCCTGGTGAAACTGGATGTAAATATTCTCAACAAGAAACTAGCAGATCAAATTCAAGAGTAAATTAAAGCAATTATTCACCGTGATCAATTGGGATTTATTCCAGGGCTGCAGGGCTGGCTCATTATTTACAATAATGATTATTTATCAATCAATGTGATACATCACACTAATAAAAGAAAAGACAAGAACCATATGATCCTGTCAATAGACGCAGAAAAAGCATTAGACAAAACACAGCATCCATTTTGGTAAAATCCCTCAACAAAGTGGAACATATCTCAACATCATATAGGCCATATATCAAAAACCCATTGCTAATATCATCCTTAATGGGGAAAAACTGAGACCCCTTCCCCTACAGTCAGGAACAAGGCAAGGATGTCCACTCTCACCATTACAATTTAACATAGTCTGGAAATATTAGCCTCAGCAATCAGACAATCCAAAGAAATAAAAGGCTTCCAAATCAACAAGGAAGAAGTCAAACTTTCACTGTTTGCAGTTGACGTGATGCACTATGTAGAAAACCCAAAAGAAATAGGACATCTATTTTCTTCAAAGATACCAATTATTTGTATGTTAGATCTTCTTTTATTCCTTGGTAATCATCTTTTCTATAACCACTTCAAAGTTGTAGCTTATTTTAAAATGTTATCTTTTTAACTTTCTCAAACATCTTCCATGATTGTTTTATGGAACATCTGGATTACTTTTTTTGTTTTGTTTCATGTGCTTACAGTTTTCATGTAATTTCTTTCCTGGGCTTATCCAGCATATTTCCATTACCTGATATAATTTTATTACTTTTTCAACACGGGTATTTTTAATCTTAAAAATCTATTGAGGGGCGCCTGGGTGGCGCAGTCGGTTAAGCGTCCGACTTCAGCCAGGTCACGATCTCGCGGTCCGTGAGTTCGAGCCCCGCGTCGGGCTCTGGGCTGATGGCTCAGAGCCTGGAGCCTGTTTCCGATTCTGTGTCTCCCTCTCTCTCTGCCCCTCCCCCGTTCATGCTCTGTCTCTCTCTGTCCCAAAAATAAATAAACGTTGAAAAAAAAAAAATTTAAAAAAAAAAAAAATCTATTGAAGGATTTGTATAATGTTTTTCTTTTAATAAAATGATTTTTTCCTTTTATTTTCCTTTCCCATTTTAGATTAATCAAATGTCATTAAAATCTGTTTTTGTTTTTTCTTATTATTTTTAATTGGTTCTAAGAAGACGTTCCCTGACATTGTTAATCAAACAAATATAACATAATTGTAAAGGCTAAATGTACACCACAGTAAGTTATAAATTTTGGAGAGAGGAACTTATTTTCCAGTATTCAACAAATACTTACATAATACCAATTATTGACAGCCTTCTGAGATAGATAATTAAAAATGAACTACCGATAAAATGTTATAGGCATTGAATAGAAGGAAATATCAACTCTTCTTTCAACAATAAGGTCCCAGAGAAGGTGGTGATGGTGGTGATGGTGGTGATGGTTTAATCTGTGTCATCAGACTCTACTTGCTTCTCTCTTGTGTGACCCTTTTATCCCAAACAACTTCCTTGCTTCTGCTCCTGCTTCTGTGGATCTCTTCCTTCTGTAGCATTCTCTAGAATACCTTTACTTTTTAACTTCAGTTTATCTAAATTTTATTTATCATTCCAACATAATTCCTTCCTTATTTTCTTCTCTATTCCAGTTTTATAGTGATCTCTCATTACTTTGGAGTCCAGTGACTGTGTTTTATTTTTTCTAGAGTGAAGCAAAAGCTTCCTTGAACAGCTGTGTATTTTTTTAATGTCTAGGTTTCTGTCCCCAACTATGCTATAAATCCCTAATAATGATACATAACATTAATGAGTACCGCTTCTGTGCCAGACACTCATTAAGGACTTTAAATGTATTACTTCATGAAATCCTTACAACATCTCTGTGAACTAGACACTCTTGGCTTCTTTATTTTACAGATTAAGAGAATGAGGCACAGAGAGACTTAAAAACTTGCTCAAAGTGACATAAGCAGAAAGACTGTGGAATTAAGATGAATAGCAGGTGATGTGTTTCCAGAATCCAAGTGCAAACTATTTCCTCCAAACTGGTCCTGGTGCTCAACGTATCACTCTCCACTGATAGAAAAAAAGTTCTTTGGGCAAAGGAAGATCTCAAAGGGGTTGGGGGAAACCACAATATATTCTTAGGAACCCTCTCTTTAAGAAAAGACATAGTTAGGAAATAATATTTGGTCTAAATGCCACTGAGATTCTTTTAATTTTGTCCCTTTAGGTGTAAACTCTTGAGGTTTTAGTTCTTTGGGGACCTGGCTCTAAGATAATGAAAACTCCCAGAAAAAATGTCCTTTATTCTGTGAAGTATAATGTATTAATGTGAAGGTCAAAGAGTATCTCTTTATTCCCAGGCTCTTCAAGATGGGAGATTTGTCTTCACCGAGTATTTAGAAACTCATACCTTTTGGGATAAGTTACCACCTTGAAGGAAATTAGTGTCCCATTCTTCTAGAAAATGATGATTGAAGCAATTAAAGGAACTACATGAGGGATATCCTTAAAGAATTGAGTACACCGCATTTTGGAAAATGTGACATTTCCAAATTTTGGTGGAGAAACATCAGGTTGAGTTTGAATGTCAGGAAAATAACTTTCCTAGAACAGACTCTCTAAAGAGAGCAGACTTTGAGATTTTATTCACATTCTCAGGAAACTAAACAACTGGTTTGTGTGAGGGTTTTTTTGTTTGTTTTAAACTGAATTTCTTGTTTAGTTTTGTATAATACAGAGATTCTGAAATGACCACAAGGATTTCCAAAATCACAGAATGTAGGTATTAAAGGGCATAGAGATCATCCTCCTTGTATTATAGAAGACTCGAAATGACTTATATTCAAATAAATGAAAAGAAAGAAGGAAGGAAAGAAAGAAAGGAATAAAGAGTGAAGGAAAGAAAGAAAGAAAGAAAGAAAGAAAGAAAGAAAGAAAGAAAGAAAGAAAGAAGAAAGAAAGAAAGAAAGAAAGAAGAGAAAGAGAGAAGAAGGGAAGAAAGAAAAAAGCAGAGGGTGGTTGGACCAAAACTGGAAACAGCCTCTCTAAACTACCCCTACATCCACATACCTATATTAGTATATTTGGGCTACCATAACTGAAAACGCTTATGCCATACCTGATGCTCCTAAGTTAAGCCTAGAATTGTCTTTGTGACCACTGAAAGCTTACTTTATATCACATTGAGGAAATATTATAATGGTAAAAGAAGCAAATTTAATACAGTCACTATATCGTATACCAGGCTTCACACATAATTATTGTATAATATGAGTAGCATATTGCTTTTATTTATTTAAAGATTAATTGAAGTGAGAATAAGAATAGTAATAATAAATGTTACTTAAAGTCATATCTTTTTCATATAAATTATCCTATATAGTGATTGTCTCCTCAGAAGCCATTTGATATTATCTTCCTGAACTAATAAGACAAAAAGTTGTGTTTTCTTCACTGTGCTCCCTGCATAAGTTATTCTGCATTTTCATATCTTATTACTGTAATTGATATTTCCTAACAAATTTCAGAATAAGTACGTTAAAAAGTAGTTTACATAATGTATAGGGAATCACATAAAATAATAATTTCTTACTTTGGTGCAACACACTTAATTTTCTATACACTTATAATGATGACATTTCCACTTTGCTGTCCAACATTTGCTAGGTCATCTGTTTTCAAAGGCAAGATCTCTCCATTTCTCCCCTGACATCATATTACTTTACATGAGTAACTGCTTTGCTAATTGTGTACATTATCCTTCCATAGGTCATTATCAGTGCAAGTAGAGAAGAGACTGATAAGCCCATCTATGAATTGTGTATTAACAATATTAGAATGACACTGATCCTTCAATAAGAACAGGAACTCCCTTGCTTAGTCTTTCCCAGATGTCTAATGTCTGCATATCACATTGGTGAGATTTTATAGTCCTCCCAGTAAGGGTATTCTTAAGTAAGTTTTATTATCCCATAACACAGTAAGATGAAATGTGGAGGGTAATTCTCATTTCAAACACAATTTTAGACCTTGAGGAAGGTTTTCACAATATAGTTGGACTCTTCTTTTTATCAGAGAGTACTGAATCCAAAGAGATTGAGGGTGAGTTGTCCAAGTTTACAGAGAATCTATGCACAACTCTCATACCTAGTACATGAAAATATTGTCTTTCAGTTCAACAATATTTCAGTAATTGCCTAATATAGATCTGTTTAGCATAATGTTATTGCCTTAAAATATATTTGTAACTGTTGGTTATTTTTTGATAAAAATTATTTTTCTTTCTTTATAACAGGTTAAAACCGACCAATGGAAGATAAGAATCTGACAAAAATGACTGAATTTCTTTTCTTGGGTCTCACAGACATTCTCCAAGAGCAGATTGTCCTCTTTGTCATGCTCTTCATTGTCTATCTTGTCACCCTGGGGGGTAACATAGGGATGATCATTCTCATATGGACTGATCTCAGATTCCACACTCCTATGTACTTTTTTCTCAGCCACTTGTCCTTTGTAGATATTTGTTCCTCTTCTTCCATTGCCCCCAAGATGCTGTGTGATATCTTTGCAGAGAAAAAAGGTATCTCTTTCATGGGTTGTGCTACACAGATGTGGTTCTTTGGTCTTTTTGTGGCAACTGAATGTTTTCTCCTGGCTTCCATGGCATATGACCGGTATATGGCCATCTGTAAGCCCTTGTTGTATACACTCATCATGTCCCAGAGGGTCTGTGTGCAGCTGGTAGTAGGGCCTTATGCCATGGCTCTTCTAAGCACAATGACCCATACAATTCTCACTTTTCGCTTACCCTTCTGTGGTACAAATATCATCAATCACTTCTTCTGTGACATTTCACCACTGCTTTCCTTAGTATGTGCAGACACCTTGATCAATAAGTTAGTGCTGTTCATCTTGGCTGGAGCAATTGGTGTGGTCAGTGGCCTGATCATCATGGTCTCCTATGTTTGCATCCTGGTGGCCATCTTGAAGATGCAGACTGCTGATGGGAGAAGGAAAGCTTTCTCCACCTGCTCTTCTCACCTGGCAGTTGTCTCCATCCTGTATGGGACTCTTTTCTTTATCTATGTTCAGCCTGGCTCAAGTCCCTCCCTGGATATCAATAAAGTGATTTCTCTGTTTTATACCATGGTGACCCCCATGTTGAACCCCCTCATCTACAGCCTGAGGAACAAGGAGGTAAAAAATGCACTCAGGAGGAAGTTTGAAAGGAAAAATTCTCTGATGGTTTTGGCAAAATAGAACCCTGCCGTGTTGTACCATAGATGTTGGTGCAGGCTGTGTAGGAGAAAGATCACTGAAGTGGAAATCAGAAGCTGCATGTGAGTTCATGCACTACCAGCTCATAGATGATTTGAAAAATGGACTAGTACTTAAATATTTTTCTGCCCCATCTTGTTGTCTGTAACATGATGAGATTTTCCAAAAAATATAGAGATGGATCAAGAACATTAATGTGAAAATATACTGGTAGAAAACTCAGGTAAATATTTGTACAATCATGGATGTTTAAATACTGTTAATCCAGACAAGGAAACCAAAGTTATAATAGAAAGTTCAGAGCATGAAAAACAATATTAAAAGGGAAATAATAAAATAAGAGGAAATATTTGTGTACATGTGCCAGACGTTGGGATAATACCCCCAATATTCAAAGAGCATTCTATAATTCACAATAAAAAAAGAAAAACAATAGCTAATTGAGTGGACAAGTGAACAAGCAATTCACAAAATGTGAATGCAAATTGCCAAAAATGTATAGGAAACATGCTGAACATCATTACTGGTCAAGTAAATGAAATGAAATTAAAATGTCAGTGCAGTGCCTTTCAATGTAGGAGAAATATTGATAGTTTTCAATGATGGTGAAATTTCTATTTGGCCATGTAACACTCTCATTTCCTGCTGATAGTATGAATACTACAATTCCACAAAGAAACTGGTAGTGTCCATATAAAATAATAACTCTGTCTGGTATTTGAACCATAAATCCCTCCGTTAGAAATGTAGATGACAAATATAAATAACAAGGTAAATATTACATATATTTCCACATTATGTATGGAAAATAAGAATAAAAGAAGTAACTTGAATATCCAGCTCTAGAAGAAACACACTTTTTCTTTTTTTCTGTGAAATATACAGGAAATTGATAGACCGGATTCCATAATCATGGACTGACCTGGAGAGAACTATTGTATGCAGTCATTATTAGGTGGGGAAAAAAAAAACAAGTTGAAGATCAACATGCAGTTATGAAAATTAAGAAAAAAGGCAAAATGTATGTAATGAATGAAATGTGCATGTGCATGCAGTTGTAAAAGCGTGGAACGTTTAAAGGATGCACAGCAAGCTGTTGACATTGATTACTTCGATGAGAGTTGCATTGGAGATAGGAAAGGAGAGGTTCTATTCAAACACATTTTAATTGCAGCCTAATCTCCCTTGAGTCTCACTTGGGATCCATTTGGATGGACCATTTTCATCTTCTGATATATTGCTGCTTTGCCCATCTCACTTTATTTATTGGATGATCTGATGGGACCCAGGACATCAGGGCAGTCCTGGATACATAATTGTTTTGTGTCTCTTGTGCTAAAATTTCTTTTTTATTAGGGCCCACAAACAGACCACGAGCTCTTTCTCAAAAGCCATAACATTCTTGTTGCCAATGACATTGAATGGCTTCAAGAACTACATGATTCTCCCACTGAGGCTTGTGATAAGCTCCACGTTGCTTCTTACCCCATGAATATAACTTTGATCATAAAGTCTGTTGTACTGTACCCGGACCTGCTGCAAAGCCTTTTCTTGATCTGCATCCCACGTTTCTTCTGTTAAGTGTTTATTTGTTTTCTGAGAGAGAGACAGACAGACAGACAGACAGAGTGAGAGCCCGGAGAGGGGCGGAGAAGGAGGGAGACATAGAATCCGAATCAGGCTCCAGGCTCTGAGCTAGCAGCACAGAGCTCAAAGCAGGGCTCGAACTCATGAGCTGCGAGATCCTGATCTGAGCAGAAGTCAGATACTTAACCCACTGAGCCATCCAGGTGCCCCTGCATCCCACTTTTCTAAGTCAGATATAATTCTTGTTTTTGTTTCTCTGTAGGTGATGTGTCTTTTTGACTCTGCCTGCTTTCAAGATTTTTTCTCTATTTTCGATTTTCTGTACCTCGAAAATTGTATGCTAGGCATAGTGTTTGCTAGTATTTATTCTGGTTGGTGTCCTCTGAACTCCCTGGATCAGTGGTTTGGTGTCTAACTTTAATTTGGGGAAAATAGTCATTGTTTCAAATATTTCTTCCCTTCCTTTCTCTCTTTCTTCTTCTGATAGTCCCATCATATATATGTTAGACCTTACTTAGCTATTTGGCTCTGTCCTCTCTCTCTCTCTCTCTCTCTCTTTTTTTTTTTTTTTTGTCTTTATTCTCTTTCCTTTTTTAGTTTTTGAGGTTTTCATTTCTATATCCTCAGGCTCTTTGATTCTTTTCTCAGCTGCATCCAGTCCAATGAGCCCAACAAAGGCATTCTTCATTTTTGTTACAGTGTTTTTAATCGCCAGCAATTTAATCACAGCTGATTTAAATTCCTGGTCTGATAATTCCTACATCTCTACCATGTCTGATTCTGGATCTGGCTCTGTCTCTTCATACCATGTTTTTGCCTTTTTGTATCTTTCTTGTTATTTTTTTCTTGCTAGCCAGCTGGTGTACATAAGCCTTTAGCAATGTAGTGGTAAGGTGTGGAGGGATGGGAGCATTCTGTAGTCATCCAATTAGGTCAGGCTTTTGGTGTAGTTGTACCTCTGGACTGTGAACTTCAACAGTGTTTCTCAGTGTTTTTTTCTCCCCCGTAAATTGGGACAGGATGACTAGAGTGGACCAGAGTGGGTTATTTCCTTCCTCTATGTGGAAGGCTACAGGAGACTGAAGTTGGCCATTTCTCTTCACCCTGATCAGGATCTGATGGCACCCCAGCAGGGTACTGTCTGGTTGACTAGTTTCTCCTGAGGCCAGTCTTTGTTAAGAAGTACAGAGCTCTCTGATGGATTTGAGAATGGTTCCTCCTCTCCCCTGATGGAAACAAAAGGAGATTTTTCTCTTACATTTACTATGGGGATGTGGTCAAGACTCTGAAGGTAAATCTCACTCCCTTGCTCAGTTCAGGTTTTCCTTTCAAGGAACTGGTTCTCACGGCAGTTTCCTCTTGTGGGTAAACTGTGACTCTCTGCTTTCACCTGTGTGTCTCTCCAATCTTGGGACAGTGGCTTGCCCTGTGTCCTCCCCTCTCTTACAGACCCAAGAAGAGTTCTTGATTCATCTGTATTTTTAACTTTTTACTTATTATGACAGAGTGGTGACTTCTAAGATCCTTGCATGCAGAACTAGAAACCCACAGTCCCTTCATGGTTTTTGCAATAATGTTCTCTCTGCCTGAGATACTCATCTTCCAAAATATGCCTGAAGCACTCCACACCTTTCTGCCTTGACCAAAGATCATTTTCTCAATGGTGTTTACTCTAATTTATTTAACACTGAATTTGTTACCATCTCTACCCGACCAAGAAATTTAGATTCTCTTTACTCTGGTCTAACCTTCTCTGTTATCCATAAAATTTATCACCTTCCAACCTGTAACACATGTAAATTTATTTTTTTAATTTATTGTTTATTATCTTCTGTCATTAAAATGTAAGCTTCATGTGCACTTGTTAATTTATTAAACTGGTACATCTCAACCACTATTTGGACCTATTGTATGTTTGATATTTAGTCAATGGTCAGATGGTGTGGCTTTATGAGAAAAAAAGTCTGACTCATGTGATAGGTGGGTAATCTCACCATTGTTTGATCATTACACATTCTTTTTTTTTATGTTTACTTATTTTGAGACAGAATGAGAGCATGGGAAGGGGAGAGAGAGAGAGGGAGACAGAGGATCTGAAGTAGGCTCTGCACTGTCAGGGAAGGATGAGAGGATCAGACTCACGAAGTATGAGATCATGACCTGAGCCGAAGTTGGATGCTTAAAGGACTGAGCCACCCAGGTACCAGAGTCATTATACAATCTTATGCTATTGTTTTGTTGGCTATCAGGTGCCAATAGTCTCTTGATGTTTCAGAGTCTAATACAGATGAGTATTTGTACCTATCTTCAGATGATGGGAAAGTCTTAGAACAATTTAATTTCCTTCAACCCACTGTTGATTTGAATGTTTATTGTTTTCATTTAATCAGTTTTCTATGAAGGACATTATGTTTAGTTTCTAGCAGTTAATGTCTCTATAGTTATTCACATCTGAATTTTTCCATTGAAATACATACCTCTCTTCATCCCTGAGATTCCATAAGTAATGTAATATTCCTTCTGACTAATGAAATGATTAGTATTATCTCTAGTTCACTCTACACGTGAAAACTTTTCTTAGATTTTCCTTGTTTGAATACACCTTTATTTCACCTCCATAGTTTCACCTGGTGTAGAGTTCTCAGGTGCTACTTTTTTCAGCACTTTAAAGTTATTCTATCTTCTTCCATTTTTTTATTTGTGTTAATAACTCAGATATCGGTCTCATTGCTCCTTCAAAATAATTTTTCCTTTTTCGTACTGAGTGAATTTTATATTTTCTTTTTCTTTAGTTTTTGTACTTTGAATATGATGTTCTGAGGTGTGTTTTTCTTTATAGGTATATGAAATTTAACATTGTGGGATTTTTAAAGAATTTTCCAGGTGCTCTGATTTCTAACTACATATGGATTAGAACTTGTATGAAATTTAGTCTGTAAAGCCCTGTTCTGGGGCATCACCTAACATCAATATTTTCAAGGAATAAAATATGGTAGATTTCATTAATGATCAGAAATGTTTTAATGGGGTTTTGACCCCTGAGAGTATGTGGCTTGTATAAAAGTGTACCTGAAAGTGCTGTCTGGGACCCAACCCACAACTGAGAACCTTCCCCTGTCATTCTGAATAAACCTAAAACGAGATATTTCCAAGTTGTGTGTAGTTAATTTTTTGTTACATATTTGATTTTTCCACATTTAGCTCCAGTCACCCAAAACAACCTATACCAACTTTCAGGGATAGTTTCTGAATTGTGAGCTTCTGTCTCTTAGAAGCCAGTGCTTCTTACTCAGTAGAACTCTGTTTTGCTTTTCAAAGATGATCCCAAAATGACAGAATATTTTTGTCTTCAGAAGCTTCCTTGAGGGAAAAATCCACTGTGAGGTGATAGTGGCTCAAACTCTAACATCCATGTCATGTAATTTCTTCTCTATTGTTGTAGAGTCATGAGGTTAAGGGTTCTTCATAGATCAGGTGTCAATATATTCAAATATGCACTTCGTATTGTGCCAAATGAGAGTCAGAAAATGACAAGGAATTATTCTATCTGTTAAAAGACCCTGGTTAATCAGGACAAATATAAACAATGATACTTCGCTAATTCTACATTGGAGACGCTTGATTTTTCTTGCCTAAGGTCAGAAGTTTAAACATTTTGGTAGAAATTGGAAGCAGTTATGAGGAGCAAATAAAGGATGTTACCAAAGAGGTAAGTTTCCTGAATTTGTATATGCCAAATCCATGGAATGATATTAATTATGATTTTATGGCCAAAATGTTTTTTTTAATTCTCCAATACGAACCTTCTTTCAAATATTTTTGTGCATACTTCTTGCTAAACATAAAATTTACATGATTCTTAAACCTGAATAGCAGGTCTTTTTGAGTTACCAAAATGTGCATTCCATTTTCCCCATTTTAATGAAAATCTACTGATGTGACATGACTGGTATTCCACTACCAATGGTTTTTTGACATATACTTTTAAAAAATAAATTATTTGTAAATTCTACTTTACTATTTTCCTGCAATTACATGAATCCATTTGTGAGCAAATAAAAATATTATTTGCAATGAATCATGCTTTCTTTGGAAGCTTAGATTTGTGTAAGAAATGTCATTAAGTGACATTCATCCATAAAGATATGATTTTAAAACCTCTTTGTTGGCATCTAGGAATTGAAGAGGCCATCTCCTGATGTAGTAAGAGTGCTCAGTGAATAAGTGGCTAAGTATTTTAAAATGCTGTTTCTGGATCAGTTGGAACTACAAATATGACTCAAAGTAAATAGTTGGGAATATTAGGATAAGGTATTATCTTTTATTTATCAAAGTAGCAGTACCAGCTTTATCACTCTACCTCTTGGCTGAATCTCAGGGATTAAATGGTGGATGCAAAAAGGATTAAGCAGCAGTGAATTGAAGTTGGTGGGATGAGATGGGATGTCAACAATCAGAAGCCACTTCAAGCTAGACCACCCCTACCAACACCTGTATTATTCCTGGATTATTATTTTTGCTTGTGTCTTCCATTTCTGTGAAGAATGACTTTTATATTTTGATGGGGATTACTTTGAATCTATAGAGGGTTTCGGACAGTATGGAAATTTTAACACTATTAATTCTTCTGATCCATGAACAGGCAATGTGTTTCCCTTTTTGTTTTCTTTAATTTCTTTCAGCAAAGTTTTTTTTATTTTTCATTGTACAGATCTTTCAATTCCTCAGTTTAATTTATTCCTAAGTATATATTGCTCTTGATGCTGCTGTGAATAGGAAAGTTTTCTTTATTTTTCAGATGTTTCATTATTAGTAAGGATGAAAGGCAAATTATTTCTATATTTTATAGAAATATAATTGATTTTGATTTAGAAATATAGAAATATAATTTGATTTTATAGAAATATAAATGATGTTGATTTTATAATCTGCCAATTACTGAAATTGTTAATTAGTTCTAACAGTTTATTGATTGACTCTTTGGGGTTTTCTGTAAATAAAGTCACTTATTCAACAAAGTGTGAGAATTTTAGTATTTCCTTTCCATTTTGGATGCCTTTTATTTCTCTGTCTTGTCTAATTGCTCTAGCTAAAACTTCCAGTGCAATACTAAGTAAGGATGGTGAGAGTGGGCATCCTTGTCTTGTTCCTGATCTCAGAGGAAAACCTTTCCATATTTCTACATTGAATGCAATTTTATCTATGGGTTTGTCACATTTGGCCTTTGTTGCATTAAGATATGTTCTTTGTACTCCCAATCTATTAAGAGTTTTCATCATGAGAAGATGTTGTCAAATGCTTTTTCTGCGTCTATTGAGATGATCATGTTATTTTATCCTTTGCTACTTTAAGTCAAATATTTTCTAGAATATTATGTCATATCAAAACACATAGCTCTAACTCATTTAAAAACTATTTAAGTTCGGGGCACCTGGGTGGCTCAGTCGGTTGGGCGGCCGACTTCAGCTCAGGTCATGATCTCGCGGTCCATGAGTTCGAGCCCCGCGTCGGACTCTGTGCTGACAGCTCAGAGCCTGGAGCTTGTTTCGGATTCTGTGTCTCCCTCTCTCTGACCCTCCCCCATTCATGTTCTGTCTCTCTCTATCTCAAAAATAAATAAACGTTAAAAAAAATTTAAAAAAAATAAAAAAATAAAAACTACTTAAGCTCTCCCTTATTGGTAAAAAATTATTTCCAATTTCTTGCTATTTTAACTAATACTGCAACAATAAATAGGCTTTTTCTTAACCTTGCCATTCTATTTTTAAAGCTTTCTGTTTTGAATAATTATTTTAAAAACATTTTTATAGCATGACTTTTTTCATGTTTTGAGACATGTGTAAAGTATGTACATTTCTTCTAATAATTTGAAAATGATATAATTCATTTATATCACTTCTGATGTTAGTCTTCAGATTATATATATTAAACTTCTATGTCTTGAATTATATAAGATGCTAATATTAGTTAGTTAGTATTAGATTTTTCCTACATTGTATTTCTTATTTTCCTTCCATAGGTTGATTTGGATATATTATTATTCTTAACACTCCCAGTGGCAAATTTTCTATGTCTTAGGATATTCCTACATCTAAAATACTATATTTATCACATTTAATTTGTATTTAATAACTCTCTACACTGAGGGTAGGAGATTTGTAGGCAACAAAACCCATAAAACTCCATCTTCTTTCATTTCCAGTGTGTTTTGATAATATTACTATCTTATTAGCCATATCAATATCATTGTTGATTATATTACAATTGTCATATCACCATTTCCTATAATCCTCACTGTTGTCCAATCTTGGTTCCTTCTCTAATACTATTCACTGTACTGACTGTAGGGTGGAATGAAATTGTGGAGCGTTTTGAGAACAGTTTGAATTATTTCCTCTTTAATTAAGAAAATAATAAGTCCAGTCACTTTATGGTAATTTTATTGTCTTTTCATTAAGACATATTGTATGCTTTTATTCCACAGATATAGATTTTCTTACATTTTAAAAAGTTTTTTACATATGACATCTATCTTCTTCATAGATACCAATTGTTTGTATGTTAGGTCTTCCTTTCTACCTTAGTATTTTCTCCCTAGGCAACTTATTTTTAAACTTTGCTTTTTAAATTTTCTCAAACATCTCCCAGGATTATTTTAGTACTGTCTTTATTGCTTTTTGTTTTGTTTCATGTGCTGACAGTTCTTTGTTTTTTAGTTTATTTATTTATTTTGAGAGAGAGAGAGAGAGAGAGAGAGAGAGAGCATGTGAGCAAGAGGAGGGGCAGAAAAAGAGGGAGAGACAATCCCAAGCAGGATCCACGTTGTCAGAGCAGAATCCTAATCAGGGCTCGATTGAAAGAACTGCGAGATAATGACCTGAGCCAAAACCAAGAGTTGGACACTCAACTGACTGACCCACCCAGGCACCCCAACTGACAGTTCTCATATAATTTTGCTTACGGGTCTCAGCCAGTTTACTTCCCATTATCTAATATAAGTTTGTTATTTCTTTTTTCAACCTTGCTGTTCCATCAGTGGATGTTTTTATTTTAAAAAACCATAATAAAAGAGTTTTGCTATGATTTTCTCTGTTAATAAAATGCTCTTTATTATTATTTTCCATATTACTTTTTTCTTTTTAGGGCTGATGAAGTGTTCTTTTCTTTTTATTTAAAATCTGTTTTTGTTGGTTGTTTTTATTGCTTTTAATTTGTTTTGAGAATAACAGATAAACATACCTTTACTTACATTCTTAAAACAAAAGTATATAACATAATCTTAATTGCTAAATATAAACCATTATGAATTATTGATTTTGGAGGTTTATTTTCTATTAATTGAACAAATATGTGTGCAAACTAATTATTGACAACCTTCTGGGGTTAAAAAATGAGCTTCCAATGAAACGTTATAGGGGTTAGAGATATATCAACTCTTTCCCATGCAATAAACAATAAACTCTCAGATAAGGTGGTGATTGGAATAATCTGTATCATCAGACTCTACACTTGCTTCTCTCTTGCATGACCCTTTCATCCCAAACAACTTCCTTGCTTCTGTTCCTGCTTCTGTGGATTTCATTAGCACTGCCTGGAATACTTTTTTTTTTTTTAACTTCAGTTTATCTAAATTTTATTTATCTTTCCAGAGCAAGTCCTTCCTTGAGTAGTCTCCTGTATTCGTTTTATAGTGATCCATCCTTTCTTTGGACTCCAGTGACTGTGTTTTATTTTGCCTAGAAAGAAGAAAAATCTACCTTGTACTGCTGTGTTTTTTTTAATGTCTAGATATTGTGTCTCCAGCTATGCCATAAATCCCTAATAATGATACATAACTTTCATGAGCACTGATTGTGTGCTGGATACTCTTTAAAGACTTTAAAAGTATTACTTCATTAGATCTTTCCAAGATATCTGTAAACTAGATACTGTTGTAAAGATTAACAGAATGAGGCACAGAGAGACTTAAAAACTTGCTCAAAGTGACATAAGCAGTAGAGCCGTGGAATTGAGATTAACACCAGGTGACGTGTTTCCAGAATCTAGGCAATAAACTTCCTCCCAGCTGGTTCTGGAAGCCCAGTGAATAATTCCCCACTGATAGAAAAGAGACTCTTTTTGGCAAGAAAGATCCCAAAGTGGGAGAAAAATTCACACTGTTTTCTTAGGAATCTTCTTTGAGAAAAGATGTAGTTAGGAAATAATACTTGGTCTAAACGCCACTGATATTTTTCTTAATTTTGTCCCTTTAGGTGTAAACTCTTGAGGTTTTAGTTCTTTGGGGACCCAAGCTATTGTAAACTCCTGAGAAACTGTCCCTTATTCTGTACAGTATGTGTATTAATGTGCAGGTACAGTATCTCTTTACTCCCAGACTCTTCAAGATGGAGATTTGTCTTCTTCACCAAGTATTTAGAAAGTCATGTTTCTTTGAAGATGTTACCACCATAAAGGAAGTTAGCGTTCTGTTCTTCTAGAAAATGATCACTTCCTTTGAAGCAGTTAAAGGAGCTACATGCAGGATATCCTTAAAGAAGTGAGTACAGGGACCCCTAGATGGCTCAGTCGGTTAAGTGTCTGACTCTTGGTTTTGGCTCAGGTCATGATCTCAGGGTTGTGAGATGGAGCCCAGTGTTGGGCTCCATGCTGACCGTGGGGCTTGCTTAAGATTCTCTCCCTCCCTCTCCCTCTGCCCCTCCCCTGCTCATTAGTGTGTGCACTCTCTCTCTCTCCCTCTCAAAAAAAAAATAATAATAACTGAGTACATTGCATTTTGGATAATGTGAAGTTTTGAAATCTGGTGGAGGAACATCAGGATGAGTTTGAATGTCAGGAAAATAACCTTCCTAGCACAGGCTCTCTAAAGAGAGCAGACTTTGGCATTTTGTTCATATCCTCCTGAGACTAAACAACTGCTTTGTGTGACTTTTTTTTTAACTCAATTTCCTGCTCATTTCTTTGTAATATAAAGACATGGAAATGTTCATGAGGATTTCTAAGATCACAGAATGTAGTTATTGAAGGGGCACAGAGATCATTCTTGTTTTGTAAACACTCAAAATAACTTATTCAAAGAAAGAAGTAAGAAGGAAGGAAAGACGGAGAAAAGAAAAAGAAAGAAAGAAAGAAAGAAAGAAAGAAAGAAAGAAAGAAAGAAAGAAGAAAGAAAGAAAAAAGAGAAAGAAAGAAAGAAAGAAAGAAAGAAAGAAAGAAAAAAGAGAAAGAAAGAAAGAAAGAAAGAAAGAAAGAAAGAAAGAAAGAAAGAAAGAAAGAAAGAAAAGAAAAAGAAAAAGAAAGAAAGAAAAGAACTTAGGAAGGAAGGAAGGAAGGAAGGAAGGAAGGAAGGAAGGAAGAAGGAAGAAAGGAAGGATCAAAATTAAAAGTAGTGTGATTGTGGGATGCCTGAGTGGTTCAATTGATTAAGTGTCCAACTTCAGCTCAGGTCATAATCTCACCGTTTGTGAGTTTGAGCCCCACGTCAGGCTCTGTGCTGACAGCTCAGAGCCTAGAGCATGCTCCAGATTCTGTGTCTCCCTCTCTCTCTGCTCCTCCCCTACTCACTCATTCTCTCTCTCTCTCTCTCTCTCTCTCTCTCTCTCTCTCTCTCTCTCTCTTTCTCTCTCTCAAAAATAAATAAACCTTTAAAAATTTTTTAAAAAAAGAAGTAGTGTGATCATACCATCCCAAACACCACACACATATATTATCCATATTTGGATTGCCACAAACGAAAACATTTATGCCCTGTGTAATGTTCCTAAAGCCTACAATTACCTTTTTGACTGCTGAAAATATATTCCATATGGCATGAAGCAAATAATCATGATAATGATAAAACAATCATAAATTAGATAGATACAGTCACTACTTATATCACGTATGAAGCTCCAAATATAATTATACTATAATTCCACTGTAGTATATTGCTTTTATTTTAAGAGGACATTAAATGAAGTGATAATACTTGTTACTTAGAACCAATTGTTTTTCATATAAATTATCTTACATAGTGATCTTTCCTAGGCATTTTGAACAGCTTGATTTTTTCTTCCTTTACTAATGAGTCAAAACCTAACATTTTCTTGAGGGTGTTTGCTGAATAAAATATTACACATTTGATATTTTACATACATAATTACAGTTATAGTTATAATGAATAAATTGTAATTACCTGACAAATTTCCATAAAAATGTCTCAAAATCAGTTTACGGAATATATGGGAAATCACAAAAAGAACAACTCTACATTATTTAGATGCACCAAAGGCTTAATTTTCTACACAATTTCCATGAAAAGTTGCTGTCTCACATTTGCCAGATCACTTGATCTCAAAGGCAAGGCCTCTCTATTTCTTCCACGATATCATTTGCCTTTATATGAATCACCTCTTTGTCAATTGTGTATTATCCTTTCCACCTGCCATTACCAGTGAAAGTACAGAGTATACTGATAAGCCCATCTATGAACTATGTCCTAACAATAATAGAATGGTAGTGATCCTTCAATAAGAACAGGAAATCTCCTGCTTAGTCTTTCCCAGATGTCTAATGTCAGGATCTGAATACCACACTGGTGAGATTTTGCAGCATTCCCAGTAAAGGTATTCTAAGAGAGTTTTGTTATCCCATAAGCCAGTAAAATGAAATATGGAGACTAATTCCCATTTCAAATATGATTTTATGACTTGAGGGAGATTTAAACCATACAGCTGAACTCTTCTTTTTATGGGAGAGAGTACCAAATCCAAAGAGATCAGGGATGAATTGTCCAAGTTTACACAGTATCTTTGCACAACTCCCAGAACTAGTACATGGAAATACTGTCTTCCAGGTCAATAATATTTCCATAACTTCCTGTTAGAGACCTGTTTAGGGTAATCTGTCATTAGCTTAAAATATTATTTGTGAGTATTGATGATGGATTTTTAAATGTTTTTGCTTCTTGTAACAGGTTAAAACTGACCAATGGAAAATAAGAATCAGACTGAAGTGACTGAATTTCTTTTCTTGGGTCTCACAGACATTCTCCAAGAGCAGATTGTCCTCTTTGTCATGCTCTTCATTGTCTATCTTGTCACCCTGGGTGGTAACATAGGGATGATCATTCTCATATGGATTGATCTCAGATTCCACACTCCTATGTACTTTTTTCTCAGCCACTTGTCCTTTGTAGATATTTGTTCCTCTTCTTCCATTGCCCCCAAGATGCTGTGTGATATCTTTGCAGAGAAAAAAGGTATCTCTTTCATGGGTTGTGCTACACAGATGTGGTTCTCTGGTTTCTTTGTGGCAACTGAATGTTTTCTCCTGGCTTCCATGGCATATGACCGGTATATGGCCATCTGTAAGCCCTTGTTGTATACACTCATCATGTCCCAGAGGGTCTGTGTGCAGCTGGTAGTAGGGCCTTATGCCATGGCTCTTCTAAGCACAATGACCCATACAATTCTCACTTTTCGCTTACCCTTCTGTGGTACAAATATCATCAATCACTTCTTCTGTGACATTTCACCACTGCTTTCCTTAGCATGTGCAGACACTTTGATCAATAAATTAGTGCTGTTCATCTTGGCTGGAGCTGTAGTAATGCTCAGTGGCTTGATCATCATGGTCTCCTATGTTTGCATCCTGGCGGCCATCTTGAAGATGCAGACTGCTGATGGGAGAAGGAAAGCTTTCTCCACCTGCTCTTCACACCTGGCAGTTGTCTCCATCCTGTATGGGACTCTTTTCTTTATCTATGTTCAGCCTGGCTCAAGTCCCTCCCTGGATATCAATAAAGTGATTTCTCTGTTTTATACCGTGGTGATCCCCATGTTGAACCCCCTCATCTACAGCCTGAGGAACAAGGAGGTAAAAAATGCACTCAGGAGGAAGTTTGAAAGGAAAAATTCTCTAATGGTTTTGGCAAAATAGAACCCTGCCGTGTTGTACCATAGATGTTGGTGCAGGCTGTGTAGGAGAAAGATCACTGAAGTGGAAATCAGAAGCTGCATGTGAATTTGTCCACTACCAGGTCATAAGTGATTTGAAAAATGGACTAGTACTTAAATATTTTTTCTGCCCCATCTTGTTGTCTGTGACATGACAAGAGTTTCAAAACAAAATAGTGAAATATTGAGAATATTAATGTGAAAATATACTGAAAGAAAACTTAGGTGAATATTTTACTATCATGGATATTTGAATACTATTTTATCCAGACAAGAAAAACAAAAATTATAATAAAAAGTTCAGAGTGCCACAAACAATATTAAAAAGTAAACAATAAAATGACAAAATGTTTCTGACATGTGCCAAATAATGAGATAATATCCCTAATAATGAAAGAACATTCTAAAATTCAATGGAAACAAAACTAGATAAATGGGGAAAAATGAACAAGCAATTCACAGAAATGGTGATCCCTACACAGAAATGTATGGAAAAAAGGTTCACTATCATCATTGGTCAAGTAAGTGAAATGAAATTAAAATGTCAGTGCAGTGCCTTTTAATATAGATGAAATATTATTAGTTTTCAATGACGATGAAGTTCCTGTTTGGCCATGTACATTCTGTATTTTCTGTTTATAGTATGAATTCCCCATTACCCAAAAAATCTGGTAGTTTCCATATAAAATGATCAATTTACACAGCATTTGACCTAGAATTTCTCCTTTATAAATCTGAACAACAGAAATGTAAAGGCCAATGAATAAGATTACATATATATAACTATTATGCATGGAAAAGTAAAATAAAGAAAATAGTCTGTTTTACATCATTATAAGAAAAGTCAACTTGTGTTTGTGTGTGTGTGTGTGTGTGTGTGTGCAAAATGCACAACAAATGAAAAGATTAAAGGTAATTATGGACTGACCTGGAGAGGACAATTGTATGCAGTCACTGTCAGGTGGAAAAAACTCAAGCTGAAGATCAAAGTGTAGTTATGATCACTAAGAACAAGGACGAAAGCTGTATAATAAAATGTGCATGTGCATGCAGGTGTAAATGAGTACAGGGAGAACTATAAAGGATGCACAGCAAGCTGTTGACATTGATCACTTCAATGGGAGCTGCATTTGAGGTGGGAAAGGAGAAGTTTTATTCATGTACATTTGAATTGCTGCTTAATCACGCCCTCTGCCTTTACTTGGGCTCCATTTATATGGAGTTCCATTTACATCTTATGATTTCTGGTTTGCCAATTGTTCTTTATTTATTGGAGGATCTGACAGGACCCAGGGCATTAGAGCAGTCCTGGATACATACACACATGGTGGCTTCTGGGCAAGACTTCGCTCTTTATTACGGCCCACAAACGTACCAGGAGCTCTTTCTCAAAAGCCATAGCATTCTTTTTCCCAATGGTATAGAATGGCTTCTGAAGCTCAGGACCAGCAGCATTCCCACTGAGGTTTGTAATAAGCTCCATGTTGCTTTTTTCCCATGACTATCACTTTCCTTATAGATCCTGTTGTATCGCGTGGCCCAAGGGGCAGGGCTGCTTGTACTATACCTGGACCTGCTGCAGAGCCTCTCCTGTTCTGCATCCCACTTAATGCCTACAGCCTTCTGTGCCATTTGGTACCCTTGTTGGAGATCTATTCCTAGCTGTGGAATATGCTGCCTCCAAGACCCAAAGAGGCCTACTGGGACCCTCTGGTTCTTTCTTCATAAATTTTACTTTGAATGGAGTATTCTAGCATACCCCTAACCACTGGACCTGTAAAACTCACCCAACATTTCAAGTTCCTGAATCCTAACAGGTGTTTGTGTGTTTGTGTTCTGTCTCCCACCCTCTGGAGCACAGGTGTCTTATCAAGGTCTCCAATGTTCCAGCATCTGTTTGTGTAACCTGCTCTATCAGCATGATATTACGAATATAGTAGACATTACAATTAGTATCCACTAAGTGTAGTAGGTAGGAGGCCAAATACCTTAGGGGGCCACATACCTGGAGACTATATTAAGGAGGGGAGGCGAGTTAATATAACCTTGAGGAAAAATTGTAAATCAATATTGTTGTACATCTCATATGAATGTAAATTGTTTCTCATCCTCCATTCTAGGCAGAATAGAAAAGAATACATTTCCCAAGTCATTAACTGCATACCATGCATGGGAGACCTTGTAAACGATCCCATGTAAGGTATGAGCTGCTATTGGGCCACTATTTGGTTGAACTTTAAGCAGTCTACAGCCATTCTCTACGAGCCATCTGATTTCTGGATGGCCAGAATGCTGACTTCAATAGAGAGATAATATGATTACTTCTGCTGTATCCTCTATGTCTTTGGTGGTGGCATTAATTTCTTTATTCACGTGTTCTGGAATCCTATCATTGTCCTTGGCTCTAGGAAGCCTGGATGCATAACAGCATCTCATACCACTCACTGGCTTCCCACCAGCTGGAGCCCCTCTTATTAGTGCCTTTCTTTATTGTTTCGGTGGAAGAAGTGTCCTCTCAGGGAACATAGTCACTTGATATCTTTTTAATGGATAACTGATAGCATCATCATCATATATATTTACTTATATCATAATTCCTTTCAAGAGTCCTAACATCTCTGAGCCTTTGGGCCCCTTCTTCAATACTCTCCCATGGTAATAATGGTATTTCTACTGCACTTACTGTAGGCTGTCATTTGTTTCAAAGCTCAAGGAGATACCCTGATAGTACATAAGAATACACTCCTGGTGTCTTGCCTAGAAGGTAACTTTTGAGTCACTGGAGTTCTGCATCAGTAAATTCTTCCTCATCCAGCTTTATATTCCTCCCTCCGTAAGCACATTACCTTCAAGTTGTTTTCCATTTCTGGCTGGTACTTATTAGCCAAGTCCTGTAACTCTTTTTGTGAATAATAGGCCAATTCTCCTTAGTCTTCAGACCAAACCATTCTAAGCCTTGCTCTTGGTTTAGGCCTAAAAGCTAAAAGGGGAGGTGGGACATGATCTCGAGAAAAATATTTATTATCTTGTGTCACACCTCACTCAGGTGAGGGCTCTTTATTGTCTCTGGCAGCGGAAGGTTGGTCTCTTCCAGCAAGGGGGAGAGGGTTACTTTACAGGGTCAGAAGATTTGGGAAAAATGGAATATCTCAAACACATCAGATGTCTTATTCCCTATTCTCAGTGTCCAACTCCTTCCCTATCAGAATCCTGACTTTTATACAGGAAACTTGCAGAGGTTATGAATTCAGCTTCTTCCTTATTCTGTTTTCCAGTATCAGGTTGTTGGATTGAGTTTCTATGCAGTCTGGTCTCTAACTGTAGGAGATGAAGACCTTTTTAAATGTTGCCTATCTGATTTTGCAATCATATCATGCATTGGAAATTGGCCTGTTATTTTCATCCTTTAGCATGTGAGAGGTATTCATTTAACAACCAACTTCACAGTCCAATAGTTACCATATCTTCCGCACTTTCACAGCCTAGAGATAATTAAGTAATTCAATGTGTAGGTTTCACCTGTACCCCAACCCAATCCACTGGTCTTAGTGATTGCAATGCTTGGGCATGCTAGTGGTTATGACTGCCCCATTCTACCATTAAGGGACTCTTGCTGCCAGCTGTCCAGTGAGCGATCTGATTCCAGAATTCCGCCCAAGAATCTGCTGAATTCATTGATCAAGCAAGTTACTAAGGGCAGCCTACATTCAAAGGCAGGGGAAAAAACCTCAGTCTTTCAATGGAGGAATAGCACACATTTATAAGAAAGGAGGTAATAAGCTGTGGTCATGTATGAGGTAACCCAATAAAAGCTGTTGGAATTACAAAGCTGAACAAAATTTAGTACCCATATTAGAAATAAACAAAAAACCCTCATAGTTTAACATGGTACAAGCATCTGAAATAGCTCACTCCACTTACCTGGATAGTTCAATGAATTTATAATACAAAGAGATATGGAAAACAATTCCTAATAAAATTTTGGATAACTATATTACAAAAAAAAAATATATCCTTTAGGAACTGCTTGCCCTTAGGCATTTTAACTCTCATTTACCTCTTGGACGACAAGAGGAGACTCCATTAAGAACAGACTCAGCATCTCTAAAACTTGAACCTAGCACAGAGTTCTCTAAAGAGTCTGGCTACAAGAATAAAGGACAATTCACTTAATAAATTACAGCATTTGGAAACTAGTCAGTCAGAGAAAGACAAATATATGACTTCACTCATATGAGGACTTAAAGACACAGAAGAGATGAGCACAAGGGAAAGGAAACAAAAATACTGTAAAACAGGGAGGGGGACAAAACATAAGAGACTCTTAAATATGGAGACAAACAGAGGGTTGCTGGAGGGGGTGTTGGGGGGGGATGGGCTAAATGGGTAAGAGGCATTAAGGAATCTACTCCTGAAATCATTGTTGCACTAAATGCTAACTAACTTGGATGTAAATTTAAAAAAAAATAAAATAAAATAAAAAGTAAACTAAATGAATAAAAATTTTTAAAAAATAACAAGTACTTCAAGCTAAAGCTAAAAAAATAAATAAAAAAAATTATAGCATTTGTAGTTTATATGCACAATAGAAGTTCTCGGCCATTAACTGAGCCACAAAATAAAATGTTGCCATTAGTAATCAAATTTATGTGTCTAGAGGGTTTAATGCTAATGAAATAAGTCAGTCAGAGAATGACAACTATTATATGATTTCACTCATATGTAGAATTTAAGAAACATAAATAAATAAATAAATAAATAAATAAATAAATAAATAAGCAAACAAAAAAACCCAGAGTTTTATATATAGACAACAAACTGGTGGTGTCTAGAGTGGAGGTGGGGGTGGGGGGGATGAGTGAAATAGGTGAAGGAAATTAAGAGTACACTTATCATGATGAGAACTGAGTAATGTATAAAATTGTTGAATCATTATAATGTCCACCTGGCACTAAGAAAGCACTGTATGTTAATTATACTTGAATTGATAAAAAAAAGTAATAATACATAATGTGAATTAAAATGTGGGTTAAAGGGGTGTCTGGGTGGCTCAGTCGGTTAAGCACTGGACTTCAGCTCACGTTTCATGGTTCATGGGTTCAAGTCCCACATCGGACTCTGTGCTGACAGCTCAGAGCCTGGAGCCTGCTTCAGATTCCCTCTCTAAAAAATAAGTAAACATTAATTTTTTAAATGTGGATTAAAAAGTCATAATTATGAAAAAGCAACTAAGCAGAATAAAAAACTGAAAGAAAATTGGCTCAAATGTTATAATTGCTTGTCCTTGGATGGTAAGATTCTGGGTAACATTTTTCTCCTCTTCCTTTTTTGTTTTCTAAAATTCATAAGATAAAGGTATTTTCATTTGAAAAAAAAAGGAAGTGCAGCATAAAAATTTTAGTAAATAGTGTATGGTGACAGATGGTGATTACATTTATCATAGTGGGCACTGAGTAATGTATATTGTTGACATAATATATTGTACACTCAAAACTAATATAACATTATATATCAAATATACTTCAATAATGAAAAATGAAAATAATAAAATATAAAAATTAAAAACATTAAACAACAAAAAAGATATCTGGATCTCAAGTAGCATGGCTTAAGAATAAACTTCACAAGCAATTTCCTTTACAAATGCAAGGAATTCATTGCCACTGATCTCTTCTCTGCCAAGCCTGCTTCCCTGGGCAGAGAAGAGGACTCTGCCCAAATACTTTGCTGCAGTCTCACAGACCAAGTCAAAGCAAGGTTGGCCTTTCCATGGTTTGAAGTTTCACACACTGTTTCCCTGGGCACTTTAAAAAGTAAATCCACTCATTGAATACAGGCATTTTTCAAAGATATAGAAGTCTTTTATTTAACTCTAAAAACTTGGTGTTGACCAAGGAAAGAGGAAAAGCTAAAATAAAACCAAGCCTTATATTTGGGGGTCTCAGAACTGCAATTTGGGGGACACAGATTTGGGTAGCAGCCCAAACTGTGTCCTCTCAGACAACAAAAGTCAAGAGGTTTTGAAGACATACTCTTATGCTTGCATTTGTTGTTTACAAAGAATTTTGATTGGTGTTGGAGGCAGAAAACGAAACTGAATATAATTTGTTGCTAAGGCTATCACTGAGCAAAGTTGCCTAGTGTAGCAAGTTGCAGGTGTTTGGGCTGAATCCTTGGAATATTTGTGGTTTGGCCCCGTCCAAAAGTTGATGGTTTCACTGATGAGGACGCACAAAAGGCCCATCTCCTTTCTGGCCTCCTGGCTCCATTTAAAAACCCCTGGACATACGTGACCTCATTTCATCTCCCATTTCAGTGTCAAAGGGTAAGACTACAAATTTTTCGGCCTTCTTCTAACTGTGACGGTAAAAAATGCTCCGTTATTACTTGTATCCTACTGACAGAGACTTACGTGGCAGGAAAGGACCTGGTTTGTTTCTAGAGGCTTGACACAGAAATCTCTAGCAAGAAGTCTATAAAATTCCCTTTCGAAAATGCCGGCAAGCTGGGGCGCCTGGGTGGCGCAGTCGGTTGAGCGTCCGACTTCAGCCAGGTCGCGATCTCGCGGTCCGTGAGTTCGAGCCCCGCGTCGGGCTCTGGGCTGATGGCTCAGAGCCTGGAGCCTGTTTCCGATTCTGTGTCTCCCTCTCTCTCTGCCCCTGCCCCGTTCATGCTCTGTCTCTCTCTGTCCCAAAAATAAATAAATAAAAACGTTGAAAAAAAAAATTTAAAAAAAAAGAAAATGCCGGCAAGCAACACGGAGATGTGTATCAGTAAAGAAACAATGGCCTGAAATCTGCAACACTGTGTGGTATCACCAAGGAAAACAATAATTTAAGCATCAGAGTAATTTGCTGTTTGCATTTCAGTTTACTGCTGGCAATGTGCCCTACTGTTGGGTTTGCTCTAGCCTCAAAAAGTTTACCGTTCCACTGTGATTGTTCCAAGTCGCTCCCAATTATTGGCGGTTTCCTTTCCTAGGCTTCATCATCATCATCATCGTCATCATCGTCATCGTCATCCTCCGATGAAATCAGCTACAAATGTTTTTAATTATTGGAAGCATCAGTATTACTACCGTTTATGGAGGAACTGCTATGAAGCCTGTTCTCTGCTAAAATGTTGGCTAACATTTTATATTTACAACTCTTTAAGGTAAATCCTACACCGAAAGAAAGAAAATATCAACCCAAAGTCTTTAATCAAGCATGTATTAAGAGTGCTAAAATGTGGGGAGTAGCTTAAGATGAGTGTTCTGCGGGGAGCAAGTAGCTGAACGATTTTAAGGCTGATTGGGGATGGTCATTCGAAACTTAATTTTCTTCTAAGAATTATTCCCTGTGCAAATTCTTGGAAAGTAGAAGGAAATGAGTCATCTTAGTCATGGGACAGAAGGTAGGAACAGGAAGATGGAATCTCAGGGTAACAGTTATTGGCTGCTTAAGTGCATTTAGGGATAAGAGGTTGCGGGAACATTTGGAAGCTACGAATTTTGCAGGATAGCTAAGGTTTAGTATTGTGATTGTCTGGGATGATTGCAATTATCTCTTGAGTTAGTAGTTAGCAGATACACAGAGGCATTTACACTCTAGGCACTATAAAATACGGGATTACAGTGGTAAGGAACCCACGAAATAGTATCATTGGTAGACTGTGACACGTCTCTTTAGACCCCCACTTATCTTTCGTAGTCTCAACCAAGAAAGCACATCCGAAGGATTGAAGGCAATTGTTTAAAATGCATTTGCAGGGTGCCTGGGTGGCTCAATCGGTTAAGCATCTGACTTCGGCTCAGGTCATGGTCTCCCAGCCTGTGAGTTCGAGCCCCAAGTCGGGCCCTGTGCTGACAGCTTGGAGCGTGGAGCCTGCCTCAGATTCTGTGTCTCCCTCTCTCTCTGCCCCTTCCCTGCTCACTCTCTCTCTCTCTCTCTCAAATAAGTAAACTTTAAAAAACAGAAGTAAAACAAAATGCATTTGCGATGTTCACATGATCTTTCTGCATTGGTTCTTGCCTGTGCTCTACCTTTACACTTTTATCAGGGCTATAAGTTTGGCTAATGGAACATGTTATAGCAATATTCTCAATAATTTTAAGTGAAATTGCCCTATCAATGCTGATCTCAGATTTTAGTCAATTTTCCTCTATTGTTTTGCGAACCAGCAATAAAGCACAGACAGTATAGAATCCTCTGATGAGGGATAACACATAATTAACCAAGAATTAGTCAGTGATTACCCTGGAAGTAACCACACATAATAAACACGGAGGACACTGACCATTCTCCAGAGCCTCTGATGGAGTAATAAAACATCCACACACGATTGCCACTAACTGCTTACTTTTGAGATGTGATTAGAAACAAAATTAACCAGTAGACAGTTCTTGTACCAATTTGTATACTTGAACCTGAGGACCGTTCTTTTCACCTAAGATGTATACAAGCATTGAAACACATTCATGTTTATATCTCTTACTTTCACTAATAAAACATCGAGGACAGTATTTTTCTGATAGTCTCTTAGTTTTTTCCTGTAAGTCTAGTAAAGATGGATTCTTAAGGAATCAAACATTGATAGAGACAACAGAAAGCAAGGAAATAATTCTGATAAAGCCCAGATGACTTAGAAGAGAAAGAAAAACTCTCACAATCTTATCAAGATAGAGCAATAGTCCAAGAAACCTTCATGGCTAAGCAGATGAAGGAAAAGTAAGTTTTAGTTCTACCTAAGCACACCTCTTCTGCCAGCCCCGAAGACGGCAGGGGGTGGACACCTGCCCTTTCTTCTCTAACCTCATCTCTTCTCACTTTCTAAGGCAAGCGTCAGTCTCCAGCTGTCTGTAGGTGACTAGGCAGGCTTCCCACAGCAGAGGCCAGCCCACCATGCAGCCACTTCTTCCCTACTTTGCAGCAGTCCCACAAACAGGGGCATCGAAGCAGCTGGCATCTGGGGGCATCTCTGCACTCAAGCGGCGGTCCACCAGCATCTACACACAGGCCACCCCTCCCCATACAGAGGTCACGGGCCAACTTGAGACTTCCCTCCTGATGCCTCTTTCCCGAGACTCCATTCTTAGGTCTCCTAGCTGGCTCACCAATTGTTGGTTCCTAAACTTGGGAATTACCTAGGTAACATCTAAAACTGGCCGCTGTCGTCAGAGGGCAGGAGAGACTGAGGAAAGAGGCAGCCCACATCGTATGGCAGGTGGCAAGTTTAACAAAGAAGAAAACTTCCGGATAATGCTCCTTTGGGACAGCAGCATGATGAGCATCTCTCCACACCTGCCTGCCGGAATCTTTTAAAGTTTATTAATTTTTAGAGAGAGATAGAGAGAGAGCATGAGCAGTGGAGGGTTAAGAGAAAGAGAGAGGAAGACAGAAGATCTCAAGTGGGCTCCATGCGGTCAGTGCAGGGCCGGATGCGGGGCTCGAACCCAGGAACCATGAGATCATGACCTGAGCTAAAATCAAGAGTTGGACACTTAACCGACAGAGCCTCCCAGGCGCCCCCTTAAACATTTATAAAGGGACCTTAACTGGATTCAGTCACATACGCCATCCAGATCGTCTCAACAACACATTACTCCCTTGAGGCTGCCTCCTTGAAAACAGCTCCCGCTGTGGACAGGTGGGCAGAGTGTACATTCCAAGGACGGTGGGTGGGGGCCTCAGAGCCTCTGATTGCCCAGGTCCAGCTTAGACGGTCAATGGGTAGCTACATCCTCTTGACGACCACCTCTAGTCAGCCAGTTAGCTAGCCATTATATTAAGCAATTATATCTTTTTTTTTTTTTAGTGTTTACATTCTTCAGAGGGAAAATTTTTCTCAATGTCAAAGTGAAGCATTTTCCTATAATAGAATTTGCTTTATCATCTTTTTCATATCATATCATTTCCTTCTCTTGAAGTTTCATAAAGTGTCATTTTCTTTATCTTTTCTTGTTGTCATTGTCTGTTTCCTTACCGGTTTTGGTTGGTTTCAGGTAGAAGAATGGGGCAGAATGGCTTTATACTACTTGATTAAAAAAATTAAGTTCATTTATTTGTTTTGAGAGAGAGAGAGAGGGAGAGAGAGAGACCTGAGGAGGGGCAGCGAAAGAGGGAGAATCTCAAACAGGCTCCACAGTTAGCACGGAGCCTGATGCAGGGCATGAACCCACAAACCCTGAGGTCATGACCTGAGCTGGAATCAAGAATCAGATGCTTAACTAACTGAACCACGCAGGTGCCCCTATTCTACCTTCTTTAGGCAAAGTGTATGATATAATTTAAATCCTACATTCAAATTATTACGGATTGTGAAATATTTTTGCTTTAATTTACACGTCGCTCAAAAATGCTTACAGAATATGTCTTCTCTGCAACTCTCTGACACCAGGACTTCATAGGATATAGACCATTGTAAGACCATGTCCTTGACTCTACAAGTCAGATGACAGTGGAGACGAGCTACTGGGGAAATGCTATGGCAGTTTCAGAGGTGGGAGATCATAACCCTTTTAGGGGATCATAGAAGGTTTTTGAGAGAAAGTGCTGGTGACTGAGGTCATCCAACCTATGTGTTTTAGTTTCTCAATGCTGCCCTGACAAATTACCACAAGTTTAGTGGCTAAAACAACACAATGTTGTATACACAAATGTATTGATTTAATGCTCTGCAGGCTAAGGAGTCCTACATGGATCTCACCAGGCTACAGTCAGGTGTTGGCAGGATTGCATTGCTTCCTGGAATCTCTAGAGGAAAATGTTTCCCGCTTTCTCCAGCTATTAAACCCTGCCCACATTTCTTAGCTGATGGCCCCTTCCTTCATCTTCAAAACCCGCAAAGTTGCACATCTGCCCATGTTCCCTACTTACATCTCCTGAGAAGGCCTCACAGATAATCTCCTCATTCCAAGGTCCTTAAGTTAATAACATGGGTAAAGTCACTTTTTACCACGCAAGGTGACATGATCACCGGTCCCTGGGGTTAAGAGGTGGACATCACTGGAGACCATTATTCTGCCTATGCCACTATTCCCTCAATGTGATATTTTCTTCTCTCCTTCATGAAGCTTTATTCCAATCAAGTTGAATGTTCCTGCCTCCCTGCCTCTGTTCATCTCCTTAGTTCTACCTGAAATGTCCTTCCTCTCAATTTCAGGTCATCTCAAACTTGTCCACCTTTCCAAACCAATCTGCCCATGAAATATTTCCCAACCATTTTAGTGCACAATGACATCTCCTTCTTTGAAAAGTCTGTGCTTTGATTTACCTTGAACTCAGCCAGGGGTACTATGAACTCAAAGAAATGAGTATCCCGCGTATTGATTAATAGCAAGTTTTGAAGTACACTAGCAAGACTTCTGTGGGAACATAAGCTCATTGTCCGAGGTACCCCAGAGAGAGTGGTCTTTGGTTTAGTCCAGCTCTTCAGGTCACTAAATAACTGAGGTTTTGATCCCGATTTTAAGCCGGATCTTCTTCTCTCTTTCTGATACTTCAACGTCCAGGTAAATTCTCGGGTCACCGAATGTAGAAATGCAAAGGTCATAGAAATCGTCCCCCTTACGGGGGAGGCGGAGTCTTATTCCTGTTTGCGTGCTGAGCAATGGAAGGATGGAAGCACGTTCCCCTCACCAAACGCCCTCACCTGGTGGGTCCACAAATGTCCGCAACCACTGCCTGCCATTGCACGTAGATTTTGAACTGTTAGGCATGAAACGAAAGCAGTGTTTTTCCAACCACTTCAGCTGTCAGTGGAGAAGGGAGCTTTCTCTGAAATGCTGCGGCATATGTCGTCTTGGATTTATCAAACACTGCTTTGAAAAGTGGGCTTTCTCTTTATGCCTAGGCACTATTTCCCGCGATTGATTTTAGTGCTGCCATTAATAAGCAATTGCCCTGCGGAAAATGCATTCCACAGATAATTCTCAAGTAATGATAAACTCAGGGGGCACAAACATTATATTAACTATTGTTTTGTCACTGTAGCATTTCAGGGTTCACATCTTAATCACTCTATCTTCCAAGTGTGAATATTGTTTTAAAAATAGGAAAGTGTTTGACCTGGTAACAAACGTATGAATCTGGAATCTTTCTTACGGATAATCCCACACCTTGTGTTTCTTACTGTCATTTAAACAGGTTGATGTGTTTTTACTCAGTTGATGAGTCAGAAAAATACTTAAAAATTTTGTAACAATAAAAATGGTAAGCATTTCACACATTGTGTTAATAAAATAGAGATCACCTGTCAGAATTTATGCCTTAAATAGGTTTATAAACATTACAGAGAATTAGGGGAAATAATTTTACTTCAATGAACAAAATATATTCATGGAAATGTATGGTAACATTGCCGCTAATGATCGAGTCAGTTGAGACTAGAGTGGATACTTATTTTTCTTTTGATTTCCATGGAAAGTTCCTATACAATATTTGATAGATTAATTAATCTCAAAGGAAGGGCATCTCAGTGCCTCCCAAACCATTATATTTCTTTTTTGAATCATATGATATGATTATATGAATTACACGATCTGGCAATTTCTTCGCTTCATTTAACCCCAAACATGAATCCTCTGTTCCTATTTCTTTCTGCCATTTCTGTATTCATGATGGTTAAAGAGTAAATGTACCCAATCTCTCATTTGCAGGCCTGTCCTTTATAAACATAAAAATGACTATTATGTGTTTCCATAGAACTCCCCCTTGTAAATAATGCTACCGACATTTGTTGACATTTCTCTTTGTAAGCCTTTTATGAGGGGAAGAGATTAATATACACAGATATGAATGTTGTCTTCATTTCATCTGAATGGCACTATCCTCTCCATCCAAACAGGAACTGAAAGGGCTTTATTTCTGTTCTGTTAAGCCGATCCCAAATGTCTATTATCAGGGTCTGAATTTTTCATCATTTCTTACAATCTCACCGGTTACGGTATTCCTAAGTAGGCATTGTTATTCTATCGTGTGATAAAGATGAGATACAGATACTGTTCTCGTTTCAAATACAATTTTAGAACCCATGGGAAATTTAGATTTGATACTTAGACTGCTCTTTTGATGGCAGAGGGTGCCGAATCCAAAAAGATCAAGTATAAATCACGCAAGTTTGCATGGTGTCCCAACGGACAGGAAGTATTCCTCAGGAATACCGTTGCCCGTCCAGTGCTGTTTTCCTAACTGCCTCCTTTACAGATTAAAAAAAACACTTGTAATACATTGAAGAAGCTATGATGAATATGGGGCGCCTGGGTGGCTCAGTCAGCTGAGCGACTGACTTCAGGTCAGGTCAGGATCTTATGGTTTGTGGTTTCAAGCCCATGTCAGGCTCTGTGCGGAAGCAGGAGCCTGCTTCAGATTCACTGTTTCCCATCTCTCTGCTCCTCCCCTTTTTGTGTTCTGTCTCTCTCTCTCTCAAAATAAATAAACATTAAAAATTTTTTAAAAGGAGCAATTTTGTGTATGCTAATTAACATTGCAAAAATAAAATGTACTTTTAAATTTCTTACACAGGTTACCACTGACCAGTGAATGACTATGTGTTTTTCTTAGCCCCTCGTCCTTTTAGGTATTGTTCCTCTTCTTCCATTGCCCCCGAGATGCTGTGTGATAACTTTGCAGAGAAAAAAGTCAGCTCTCTCAGGGTTGTACCACACAGATGTGGTTCTCTTCTTTCTTTGTGGTATCTGAATGTTTCTTCCTGATGTCCATGGCACATGACTGGTATTTGGCCATCGGTAAGCCCTTGTTGCATGCCCTCATTATGTCCCAGAGGGTCTGTGTGCAGCTGGTTATAGGGCTTTATGGCATGGCTCTTCTAAGCAGCATGACCTATATGACACTGCCTTTTTGCTTACCCTCGTGTGGTCCAAATATCATCAATCATTTTTTCTGTGATATTTCCCTTCTGCTTTCTCTTACATGTGCAGACACTTCTGTGACTCAACTTACATTTTTCTTTTTGGCTGGATCTACAGGAATCTTCAGTGGCCTGATCATGATGGCCTCCCATGTTTGCATCCTGGTGGCCATCTGGAAGATCCAGATTGCTCATGGGAGGCAGAACGTTTTCTCCACCTGCTCCTCTCACCTGGTAGTTGTCTCCATCCTGTATGGGACTCTTTTCTTTATCTCTGTTCGACCTGGCTCAAGTCCCTCCCTGGATCTCAATAAAGTGATTTCTCTGTCGTATACTGAGGTGATGCCCATGTGGAACCCCCTCGTCTACAGCTTGGGGAATAAGGAGGTAAGATATACATTTGGGACGAAGTTTGAAAGGAACACTTCTCCAGCAGTTTTGGTAATTAGAACTCTGTTGTGTTGTACCTTAGACGTTGGTTTATAACATGTCAAAAGAACACTGGGCTGAGAACTAGAAGTTCCCTTTATTCCTGAGTACTTACCAGGTTACTTATAGACTGCTTATATGTTTTTCATCAGTCTTCTCCATTATAAAGTGAAGGGGAATACAAAATACTTTACAGATATATTAAAGGTACAAATGTACTATAGGCCAACAGAAAGTACAGAGGAACATTTATATAGTCTCATATGTGGGAGGACATTTATTCCAGATTAGAGAGCAAATGTTGTAAGGGAAAGGTCAACAGTGTTCATTAATAAAGGTTCATACACCTTGTTCTGTTGAACAATGGAAAGTGAGAGGGCTTTTGCAAAATAGGTGACTTACAACAAGGTAACGTCCCGATGAGAAAGTCCTGAGCCCAAATGTACATGTGTATGACACACAGGAGGGACATGGGCCAATAAATGGCTGGATGAGCAATGGGTACAGCTGGAAATGAGAATGGCCAAAAATATAAATATACTAAAGATTGCTGAACTCCACGATGGCTGGGAAAAATGAAATTACAATGACAAGACAGTGTTTCTTTTTCATTTGTCACGTTAGCAGACATCACAACGATTTGTGCAATGCTGGTAAGGTTGCCAACGAATATAGATCACGACATTGCACTTAGCGACAGTAGCTAAGTATAGAACAGCTACATTTTCAGAAAGTAATTTGATGATTTCTGTTAAAATTCACATACTCGTTGACCTGGCTGTCTTACATTTGGAAATCTGTGCTGTCGCAATATCAACACCAGACATAAATGCTGCAACATCATTTGTGGGGGGGGGGGAAGGAAACAACCTCAATTTGTATCATTAGGAGAAACATACATTCTCTCCTTGAAGTGTTGGGTGGCTAATTATTAAACAAAGTAAATTAAATATTAATGTTTTGGTTCGGAGGAAACGTCCTGATACAATCATTGATAGATAAGAAAAAAAATCAAGTCAAACCTTAATCTGTAGAACCGATCACAGTTTGTGTGGGTTTGCAACTTCCTGGGGAGCTTCCGCTGAAATCCGCAACCGGCCCCCATCACCAAAGGCAGGGAGAGACCAAAGAGAGAAGCAGGCCACTCCGGAATGGTAGGGAGCAGGTTGAACAGACAAGAGAACTTGCTTGCGAGGTTGTCCTGGGCGCAGCAGTAAGACCATAGCCCTTCTGCCTCCCGCCCAATCTTGAAAGATTAGATAGAGGCAGTCACACATGCCGTCCAGAGCGTCCAAGAACACATGACTGTCTCAAGGCTGTGTCCTTGGGGCAGCTTTTGGGAGCCGAGAAGGCCGGCAGAATGCACGTTCCAAGGACAGTGTCTGGGAGAGGAGCCTCCAGTTGCCAGGGTCCAGATCACAGATCAACCAGAGGTCAGATCTTCTCGTTGACCAACCCCCAACACGTAAACAAAGGTGAAAAAGGTGGGGGTAAAACCTACCTCATGTGTAAAAGACATCGGTGTGTGCCTATGGACATGATCATAGAGAGAATTGTGCAAAGTCCCTGGCCACGCTGTTAACATTGGTTACTTTAGTAACATGACATTGAAAGGAGCCACAGAGAGTGGGGGTGCTTCGTGCTTGTCTGAGTTGTCGGACTTGTTTTGCAACAAATATGCTTAATTTCATAACTAAAATTTACTCTTGAAAAGCTGCCATCTGTGTCAAAACTGAAGGCATGAATAAGTGAATGAATGAAAATATCCATAAGTAAATAGATTTAGGCAGATGGACTCAATGACTTCTGGTAAAGCTGTTTCTCCATCCTAACACTCTCTGGTTTAATGAAACACTTTTACCTACTGGTGAATGAAATCTTTGTCAAAAACTAGGTAAAAGCGAGAGATTCTTAGCAACTCTCTGCTCCCATCTCACTTTTTCCCTCTGAGGACCTGGATCTCCCCTCATCCCTCACCCTTCACCCCAGAATCTGTCATTTTTATACAAGGTGGTATGTTTTCTCCTTATTAAGCACTTTGAAATGATAAAAAAAAAATGCTGAATTCAAAATGACACAATGCAAATGATGCAATTTGGAAAGTAAACTACTAAGTTAATTAATTATTAATATTCAGGTAAATTTTATAGTTTATGTAGCACAGCATTTCATACAAAGAATGTATGCTTCTCCTAGTGATACCCCTTCAGCTGGTTTCCTTTTATTCTCCCTACAAATGATGTTGCCACATGTGTATCTGAGATTTATATTTCTGTAGCACAGATTTCCAAATGTAAGAGAGCTAGGTCCCAGATTATGAATGGTTGACTTTGTTAGTTGTTGGGGCGCCGGGGTGGCTGGGTCGGTTGAGCGTCCGACTTCGGCTCAGGTCATGATGTCACAGCTCGTGAGATGGAGCCCCGCGTCAGGCTCTGTGCTGACAGCTCGGAGCCTGGAGCCTGCTTCGGATTCTGTGCCTCCCTCTCTCTGCCCCAACCCACTCACGTTCTGTCTCTGTCGCTCTCAAAAATAAATAAACAAGAGAGAAATTATAATTTGTTAGTTGCCAGTTTGGTGACATTTCCCAGCACCATTTTACTAAGACTTGATAAAACTTGGGCTTAGGTGAGCCAAAGGGAAATGTATTTTCATCTAGAAAGATCAACAGTTTCTTCCCGGTCACACTTTGCCTTAAAATGACTCTATCCTGCATCTTCATTATATGACAGGTGTCAGATCTGTCACCTATTGAGATATGCATTGCCTAGTAGGAGAGCTGAAGTGTTTTCTTTGGTCCTAATTGCTTGGTAAACATTCGTGATGCAGGTGCTATTGAACGGGGATTGGGAGGAGAACAGCAGGAGGCAAGTGATAATTATAAATTTCCTGAATTGCTGTAAGGTCCTTGTCTAAGCGTATGCAAATATATTCAAACCAACTGTCTTCCTCTAGCTCTGGTTATTGCTGTTCTGATCTGCTCCTGTATTCTGCCTACAATTCTCTTCCTGCCATATTCACACGGATTAACTACTTGCTTTTCATCTACCGTTTCAGTGTTACCTCCACTGGGGACTCACCCTAAGGGATGATTAGAGACAGTGTCAGTTAGAGCCCGTGTATTGTCCTCTTACAGCACCATCTTCTTTTCCCTTAGACTTTATAGCTGTAACACAGTGCATCTTAAAATAGATTTTTGTTTTGTTTTTATTAGTAGGAAATGTTCCCAACTGATTCTTCCTAGAGGGCAGGGACAGAAATTCAAGTGCAGGTGCATTTTGCCGTTCATTTGTTTGTTCACCCCGGAAGTCGTTAAGTGGTTCTGCCTATTTTGTAAAGAATCGCCAGTTAGTCCCAGTATCGTAGGAGGTGCGGTTTCTGAGAGATCAACTGTGATCCTTTGTTCCTCTGTAGGTGATGTGTCTTTCTGATTCTGCCTTCTTTGAAGATTGTTTTCTTTATTCTTGATTTTCTGTACTTTAAAAAGTGTATGCCTAGGGGTGGTCTTTGCTGGCATTTATTCTGCTTAGCGTTCTTTATGTTGCCACGTGGGGTGGGAACTTGGGGACGGTCACCCTGATGTGGATGGATTCCTGACTCCAGAAACCCATGTAGTTTTTCCTTGAAACGTTGTCCTTTGTGGGTGTATGCTCCTCTTCTTCCGCTGCTCCGTCGATGTGGTGTGATCCCTTTCGGGAGAGAAAAGTCATCTCCTTTATGAGCTGTGCTGTACTGATGTGGTTTTTGGTCAGCTTGTAGTGACAGCCTGTTTCCTCGTGGCCGCCAAGCATGTGAACGGTACGCAGCCATCTGCAAACCCTTGCCGCATACAGTCATCATGTGCCAAAGGGCCCGTGTGCAGCTGGTGCCATGGGTCCTCAAAGTGCCATTGCCCATGAGACCTTCACTTTTGCTTAGGCTTCTGTGGTCCAAATGTGGTCAACCACCTTTTCTGTGACATTCCCCCTTTTCCCTCCCTGGCATGTGCTGCTACCCAGAAGAGTAAGTTGGTTCTTCCCATGATGGCTGGATTCATAGGAATCCTGTGTGCTCTCATCATCCCGGCCTCCTGTATTTTTATCGTCCAAACCTTCTGAATATCCAATCTGTTAAATGCAGGCAGCAAGTTTTCCCTACCTGCTCCTCGTGCTTGGCTGCTCTGGCCATCATGCGTGGGACACTTTTCTTCCTTTGCATACTTCCTCATTCAAGTTCATCTCAGTACACTAATAAATTCGATTTTGCATTCTATTCCACATGGATGCCCATGTTGAGTCTGCTCCTTTACTGCCTGAGGAAGACGAATGTAAAAGAGGCCTTTAGGGGGACATTTGTTAGGAAGAATTTTCTGCTGGGGAGGGAATTCGGACGGTGCTTTTACCGATGTTCAGGTGGAATTGCCAAACGTGTACTAAGAAAGACGTGGACTAGACTTAAGGAGTTGTCAGTTTGAACCTTGACTCTTCCCATTAGAAAGAGGATTAAAAGTTAACGTGCAGCGTTGGGTTCGTTTCCCGTGTACAACCTAGTAATGCGACAGTCTTCAGTTTGTGTGTGCCTGGATATTAATTGGTAGTCACACTTTAATCATTCTTATTTCAGAGTGTACAGAATCATGACCTGCTGGAGTTCTATTTCAGATCTAAATAATTTTTAGACTAAAACCGTGCCATTTAAAATAAATTTCTGTGGCATTTCAAAAAGAAAACAAGGATTAAAAGAGGATAAATTCTATACCATTTCTGGTTCTCAATGTCTTAATCTGTAAACTGAGGGTAATAGACTCAATGTCATTTATATTACTTTTTTGTCTAAAGTTCTGTGATTGGACACAGTATGTCCAACTCCTGTGAATGCCATCTTTTTATGCACTGGGAAGAAAAGAAGAAAAGAATTTCCTGGCAATGATACCACCCATTGTTCCACTTTTCCTTTCTAGGGACTCGTTCTCCCTTTCCATTCCTTGATTCAATATATCAAATGCGAGACTTTACAACTCCGTATCTTATAGTATCACACATCTTTGTTAAAAATAACTGAGCGCAAAAAAGTGTAATGAAACGATAACCCTTTAACAGCAATACATTGAAGCCTTAGGTGGGAAATTGCAAGGAGGCCAATGTCATGTGTGGTTTGTACACAGATTAATCGATGATACATATAAGAGCACCTAACACATAGGAAGTTCTCAAGAAAACATGTTAAGTGAGCGAGTGAACAAAACAAATATAAGGCACGTAGTTACTTTAAGTCCTAATTATCATCTTTCTTAACAACCTGGACCCAGGTGTGGTTTAAGGTCATACTTCTTTCCGTATCAACTTCATCTCATTCTTTTTCTGCTCACTGATGTCTTACCTCTTTTAAATGTTTTCCAGCTTTATTGAGGCATATTGACAAATATAATTGTAAGATATTGAAATTGCAAAGAATGTAAGAAGGAAGATTTGATATACGTATACCCTGTGACGGGATTCTCCCCATCGAGTTAAATCGCACATACCTCACCTCACATAGTTGTCTTTTGGGGGTGGCGAGAACCTTTAAGTTCTACTCTCTTGGCACATTTCACTTAATACAATACAGTGTTGTCAACCACAGTCACCATGTTTTCCATGAGATCCTCAGGCCTTATTCATGTTACAAGGGAAAGACTGTGCCTTTGATGTCTTTTGAATCCAAGCTGTCGGAGGACCCTCATCACTCCTCTGGGAAGGATCACGCGCCAGGATTACTCTGCGTGAAAATGCTTCTAGTTTATAGTCGAGTGTTTTCCTGATGATTTTTATTTCCCCTGCTCTAGCTGCTGTGGTACTAGCAGCCTACTCTGCTCTTACATGGGATTTTGAAACTAAAGTTGTCTGTCCTTTCTTCCACTCTTCAAAGGCCAGCCATGGCCATTCGTCTCCTCAAGCAACATTTGTTCCTCTTTTCCCTCTGCCTCTTTTCCCTCTGTTCCCATCCTTTCCCTTTCTTATCTTTCTCATGAGATTGGTGTATGAGACATGATGTAGATTGCCCTTGATTTTCTTTTCTTTGTTTTTTTTTGTTTTTTTTGTTTTTTTGCCCTTGACTTTTGAGGAACTATCTCACTTCTAAACTGAGTCCTCCACAAATAGCCCAAATCATTGGCTCTATTTTTCTTTTTAAGGTTACAGCATCTTGCATCTTCCTATGAGGAAACTCTTTTGTTTTTGCTTTTTGAAGTTTTCTCTGAGACCTCAGATCAATTTATTGGGTATTCGGAATGATTTGATATTTATCTCCCTGTGTTTGAAGGATAAGGCAAGCCTAGGGTCCTTCTAGTACTCCGCCATCTTATCCCCCCTCCCCGCCCGTTTTTTGTTTTTGTTTTTGGTCCTTTGATGTCCTGAAAATAGAAAGTTTTCTCACTAAATGGTCCATGATTAGACTTCAACTCTCTCATGTTTTTCATGAGACCCTTCTTCTTTGAGGCTGGCACTCTTCTCAGAAAAATCACTTGCATACCAAGGCTATTTGCATTAGTGCCTGTGGATTTGTAGGCTGGCTAAATCTAGGAAGGACCGGAAAATACTTTTATCGAGTTTTAAACTCAGTCTTTTGCTTTCTTCCACATCAGGGTCACACTTATGGGTTGTTTCTTCTGATGGTTCATGGAATGATAATAAACGTACAATGTCAAATTTATTTATAGACCCTTAAGTCTATAAAGAAAAATAATGGGTTTTCAGGGAAGAGGAGTGGGCCTATTTTAGATGTCATGATGGGAGGACCTGTGATGCAATGTTTATCTAATCCAGCAATTTGACTAGGCCGCAAACAAGCGCATGTGATTGTTGATGAAGTTAGTTGTCCTGTTTCGTAGGAGGTTGATCATATTTTCAGAAGAGGCTTTTGTGAATGCTGACACGAGGACTGGCACATTCAACATACATGGAGCCCCAAATATTTTCATGGCTGTGATGTTGAGGATTTAATCACATCAATGGTTTGTTTGTTTTTTTCCTTTTAACTGATTTTCTCACTGATGTATCCAAAGCACCTGGAACATGCTTGCTACATCATGGGTAATCAGTAAGTGTTGATGAATTGAATGAATAAATACAAGGGTTTCATATGGAGCCAAAATATAATCCAGCATTTTCCTCTTAACCCCTTGTTCAATCTGCTTCCACCTCTGTCCCCTTCGTTGCTATGACAACAGGGGAACTAAGAGGGGAAGTTCTGGGTCAACCTCCAAGATTATCTGGTCTATCATCAATATGTTGTGATGTATACATTTAAATGGTCATTTAACCTCAGAAATCTCTGGTATTCTCAGAGTTCTCAGCTGTCATACTGTACTGTCTATGGCTTCATGAGTTCTACACCTCATAATTCAGATATATTAAATTTTGTTAACCTTACATAGCCAAAGCACGAAATACCAAAGTGTAGAGAGTGAGAGAAGATACTCTCTCCCATAAAAATGAATTCCTTACCATGACACTAGCTGTCATGATAGTAGAACCGAAAAAAAAACCCCAATATAACAGAAAAGGATATCTAAAAACAGATAGATGAGTAGTTTGGGAATTTATGCATGATATGTTTAGCACTTCACATTCCATTTTTCAGTTTTCTTGTATAGGAAATTCACACCAGGCATGACAATTGGAAAGACAACTATGGAGAATCACCCTATTAGATAGAAAACATAAGATAACATATTAGCAATTAGAAATGTGGCAGTAAATTCCTTATTGTAGTATAACTGGGATGGCAGGAAAATAGTAAAGCATTCAAGTAAATACTAGAGAAGATGGGAGAATAAAAGATTTATGTTCTTTTAGTTAGATCGTCTCTGCCTGCTTTCTGGTAGTTTAGTGCTACATACTGGTCTTTACTGTCTGGGGATCCTATTATCACCACGGACATTAGTTATCTCTGTATTTCTGTAACATTGTCTCCTACTGCCAGTCTGGTATAGAGAGAAGAGATACCACTAATCATATCAGTGAGACTAGTGTCCCATGTCTTTTCCAAAGACAGTAGAAATGGACTTGTATCTCTAAAGCCCAGTGATCTGTGCGGTGAGACCAAGTTTTGGTCGTCTTTTAGGCCAGTCATGATCTTGGTGGAAAATAATCCCAGAAGGTGTATAAGGGAAGAAGTCAAAGTTCAGCTAGGCAGTTGAGGCCAAGGAAGATAGATAAGCATTGTCCCAAATCTGGCTCTTAGGATTGAACCTTGGCTCATCTCTCTCTCTCATCCAGCTGCAAACATATCCATTCAGGTTTGATCTCCCTAGGATGGTCTCTCAAAGAAATAATTTAACTCCTTTCCATTCTCACAGAAAGTTCCCATTACCCAACACCTAGAAGAAGTTAATCTCCTAATTTCTCTTCCTGCAGCCACATTCTTAAAATTATGTGTCCACTTATTAATGTCCTCATTTGTTTAAAAATATTAATTGAACACTTACTCCTTAAAGCACTATTCCAGAAGCTGGAGGTGTATTGTGGAAAAACGAAACAAAATTTATACTTGTTGTGATAGAGTGCTATGATGCAATACAAATTCAATGGTATGTAACGGTAATTGATTGAAGAAAAATAAACTAGATAAAGAGGGGAAGTGTAGGAGGGTTGGGGTGTGGTTAACTGTACTCTTTTACAAAGGATGATTAAAGGTGGCCTCCACGATGAGCAGAAATCTGAAGAAAATTGCACAGATACCTGGAGGAAAATACAACAGGAGCCGAAGGAAAAGAGAGGAAGATTCTGAGGTAGAATCCTGTTCTGCCTGTTCCAAGAATAGCAAGTGGACTGCATGAGGTGATGGTAGGTAAGAGAATCTAGATCTTTCTATTCATCCCCTCCATTGAACTCTTAGGAGGACTAAATGGGTTAATACTCTCAAAGCACTTTGAAGAATGCCTTGCATATAGTAAACTTCTCCTGTGACAAGGCTGATGTTCTGTGGCAACTCTTCTTCTGTGTGTGTGAATAAATAGATGTCACCTGTTTTCTGAAGTTCCTTGAAGGATTCCTTACTGCTTACAGATATAAATTCAAACTGCTTTGCTTCATGAAGTGTTTATGAAGTTTGATCCCAAACCCAGTGTTCTACCTTTGTATTTGAAACTTTTGTACCTCCAATGTCGACTGCTTTTGTCTCTCAAAAATTCCGTCCAAAGTTATAGCTCTCCTTTGCTGCATAACACCCCAATCCACCTTATTTTTATGTGCCTATAGCTTCCTTCCCTTTGAGATTAGTCACAACTAAGAGACTCTTTTCAACGTCTCTGGTCACAATGATCCTACCATCCTCGTAACTCATGGACTCATCACGGGGTCCCTCGTGCTGCTGTGTGCCCAGACTCCCCTTCTGATTACAAACTTTCTGAGACAAGGCTTTATTTTAGATTCTCCGACCTGCACAGCACCAAGGGCCAGTGCTCATTATGCAACAGGGAAGGCTCAAAACGGGATTTTGAAGTGTGTGAGGGGGTAGTCTCAAAGGGAGAGGTAGGTTTATTTTGTACAATGACAATGGATTCAAGTCACAGTACTGTTCTCTTGAGAGAACTTTAATATCTTCTCTATAGGCCCAATCTCCTGAGCTTTTGATTCCCTGAGGGAGTTGGCTCCAATTTACACACAGCCTTTTAGAAAAATCTCTCTGGTGTGTTGTGCAGAATGGAGTCAATGAACCCCGTTTTAAAGCGCTATTGGAATGCCCAGGCTTCAAGATGGTATCATTGTATTGTTTATCTTCCTAGACACCTGAAGAAGCTGAGAAGAATGACCAGTCTACTACGTTTGTAGGGTAATTCATTTTTATGTCAGGGAATGCTACTTTCATAACTTACTATGACATAAACAGGCAACGGCTGTAGGGATGTTTCTTCAGATAGGTACACTCAGTGAATTCCTAAATGGCTTTCAGGAGCCTAGGTGTCAAAAAATACCAACAAATGATTTTAGATGTCTAGAAAAGTATCATCTCTAAGCTTACCACGAAGAATAATTTGGTGCAAGTGAAATATTCCACCCGTGTCTCTTGCTTTAAATGACCTAACTTGAATGAACATGTTGGTTGAATTCTGTGTTTGGCATAGAGATAGTGAAATGTGCTGCAAGATTTATGGCTAATGGGACGCTCATGGGAACGAAGAAAAGGCCTTGGCCTCTTTGGCTTTTAATTTCTTCACTTGCCCTACAAGGAGTTTTAGAAGTAGAAAACAAGCCACTGAATCTGCTGACCTGAATTCCATGCTGCTCTTACCCTAAGTCACACGCATATCTAGGATCACGATGGCCCTATGCTAGAATTTTTGCATTAAGCAAGGTTGGAAAAAAGAAAGCAATATGCATTTTGACAGTCAGAAACTATTGTTTTCACACGATAGTTTGAGTTGGTTGAGATCATAGATGGGGAAATTCTAGTTTCATCCTCATAAAATGTTTTCATAACCCAAATCTACTGTGGCACTGACAACACTTTGTTTATACCTTCTTTGAGTAAATAGCAAATACACACATAAATGACCTGCAATGGCTTTACATGTTTAGAAAATACTAACTTCTGGAAACATGTCACTAACTACAGTATAGCTTTTCTGACTATTCTTAAATTCTGCCCCTCCGGGCCTTTCCTTTCCAAGCTCCATTGCTTCTGGGACAACAGGAGTGGGTTTTCATTTCATTACTTCCTGTTATTCAACTTCCTGTTAAGCAAAACCCCTTTCAAGCTTTCTTACCAGGGAAAAATGTTAGATTTCTCCTGCTGCACAGGAGGATACTTCTCCTGCTGCACAGCCCATTGGTATTTTTGTGTGATTGTGCTGTTGTAATCATTATGATTATTTCAACGTCCAGAATGTGCGTCTGTCTTCCTCAGTTTCCCGTTTTATTTGGGTATTACCCTTACTTCACGTTTCTCTCACTTCCCGTTCATTCACCCCCCTTTTCTTTTATAAAAGAGTGTTATTCTGAGATAAATTTTCATAAGCAGCTTCAAAGGTAGTACAGAGAGGCTCCCATCCCCTTCACCCAGGTTTCCCCAATGGCTACATCTTACCAACTACAGCATAGCATCAAATACAGGAAATGGAGATTGGTGTGATGTGTGGATTGCTCTATACCATTTTACTTCGTGTGGAGAGAGATTTGTTTAACCAACTCAACCATCAAGGTACGGAATTCTTCCATCTCTACATGGATGTCCCTGTGGTACACCTTTACAGTCGCACCTTCACCCTCCCTGCCTTTCCGAATCTCAGACAACTACTAACCTGTTCTTCCTTTCTATAATTTTACCATTCTGAGAAGATAATGTAAAAATAGAGTTCTGAACTTTGAGATGGGCTTTTTTTCAACTCAGTGTAATGACCTTGAGACCCATTCAAGCTTATATCTGTATCATATTTTTTCCTCTTTCTTACGGAATAGTATGCCCTGGTATGGACATTCCACATTGTTTAACCATTTATGCATGGTAGGAATTTGCGTTGTTCCAGATATCTGGCCATTATGAATAGAGCTTGTGTCAACAAAATTTACAGGCTTTTGTGTGGGCATAAATTTTCATTTCTTTGGGATAAATGCTCATGTGTGTCCTTTTCATCCCTAAATTATTGATTTTCTTTCCCAGCTCCTACTAGTACTTAATTGGTTACAGCACTCACTCAATATTTAAGAACTAGTTTATTCTTTGATGAACTAACAAATTTGATGGACTCTGATGAGATTAATGGGTACATCCACCAGTGACTGGAGGAATGTAGCTGTTTGTAAGGTGTCACCAAGGAGATCCTGTGGAAGATTTTAATCCCTGGTCAAAGCCATCCTCCCAGGTATGAGCTTGCCCTCCTTTTTGGAATCACAAGTCTGTCTTTTACACACCACAACTGACTGTTTATCTAGAGTCTAAAGGAATTGGCAAAGAAGTTACATTTCTAATACCCTGAACCTACAGTTAGGGTAGATAAGGTATTTGCCCGAGTTCAGAAAAATTCACATAATGCTTTTTGTCTGTAAGATGTTTCTTAAAGGATACTCTGTGCAATGTAGGAATTTTAAAAAATGGGATCTGGCACAGTTAGAGGACTTGCTTTAGAAGGTCACCAAAGGTCACATCTCGGTCTACACGTCTGTGATTTTCTTCAAAAATCTTGTGATCGGGAATAAACTGAAGTGCTGAGAGAGGTTCAGTGTTTAGTATCACACAGATAGCAGATACTGAGGATGGCCATTTGGAGGTAGAAGTCAAGAGTGTGATCTCTCAGTCTACCCTATGAACTTGAAAAATGTTGGAAGTTAAATTCATTTTCTTACATTGATTGATTTATTTTGAGAGAGAGGGTGCATGCCCAAGAGTGAGGGAGGGGCCAAGAGAGAGGCGAGGGAGGGGGTCCCAGGAGGGTCCATGCTGTCAGCTTGGAGCGTGACTAGCTGCTCAAACCCAAGCACCATGAAATCATGACCTGAGCCAAAATTAGGAGTCAGATGCTTAGCCAACTACTTAGCCAACTACTTAGCCAACTACCAGGTACCCAGGTGCCCCAAAGAAGTTAAATTCATTTTTAAAAACAATTTAATTATAAATTAATTGTAATGAAAAATCTTTCTCTCATTACAGATTAAATCAGAGAAATGGAATTTAGAAATCAAACTTTGGTGACTGAGTTTTTATTTGTGGGCTTAACAAATTGCTTCCAGCACCAGGTTGTTCTGTTTGTGATGTTTCTCTTGGTTTATCTGGTCACTCTTCTGGGAAATGTGGGCATGATCACCCTCATTTGGATGGATTCCCGGCTCCACACTCCCATGTACTTTTTTCTCAGCCACTTGTCCTTTGTGGATGTCTGCTCCTCTTCTGTCATTGGTCCCAAGATGTTGACAGACATCTTTGTGAAAAAAAAAGTAATCTCTTTCTTGGGTTGTGCTGCCCAGTTATGGTTTTTTGGTCAGTTTGTAGTGACAGAGTGTTTCCTGTTGGCCTCCATGGCTTATGACAGGTATATGGCCATCTGTAAGCCCTTGTTGTATACACTCATTATGTCCCGGAGAATCTGTGTGCAGCTGGTGGTAGGGCCTTATACCATGGGTCTTATGAGCGCCATAACGCATACGACGTTCGCCTTTCGCCTGCCTTACTGTGGTCCGAATACCATCAATCACTTCTTCTGTGACCTTCTTCCTGTTCTCTCCCTGGCATGTGCAGACACCCAGGTCAATCAGGTTTTACTTTTCATCTTGGCTGGAGCTCTAGGGGTGTTCAGTGGTGTGATCATCCTGGTTTCCTACATTTACATCGTGGTCACTATCTTGAGGATCCGCTCTGCTGAGGGGAGGCGCAAAGCCTTCTCCACCTGCTCGTCACACCTGACTGCTGTCTCCATCCTGTATGGGACACTCTTCTTTATCTACGTACGCCCCAGTTCTAGTTTCTCCCTGGACATCAATAAAGTGGTTTCTGTGTTCTACACAGCCGTGATCCCCATGTTGAACCCCCTTATCTACAGCCTGAGAAACACAGAGGTCAAGGATTCATTCAGGAGGACGTTTGAGAAGAAGAATCTTCTTCTGAGTAGGTAAACTAGATACCATTTGTACTACAGATTGAGAGGTGATATAGACACAAGATGCAGGGCATGGGCTGGGTGATGGGAGTCCTACTTTTGTGTTGAGATTCACTTTTTATTACTGTGTGTCATTGAGAAGTCACACAGCAGCTGTAGGTCACGATGTTCTCATTCAATGTTTTTATTTCTCAATTCACAGGACTAAAATGATGAGATTTAAAGTGCAATGAGTGGCTTAGAGAACTCCAAAGCTTTAGAAAATATATTTTATAGTGGAAAATGAGATATGCTTTGCTATATATGAAATAAGTGGAAAAATGTTAACCAAAACACCTAATAGTATCTCTGTTTTCCTTTTACAAGATGTTGAGAACTGTCAATTCTTTGCAAGTTTACCTTTCATTATTTTAACAAAAATGGTATAAAGGGTATTTTCTGGTGATACGTAACCATAGCACTCCCTAATGACACCTGCATGCTTGGAGTAGATGTTTGAGAAAGGCCTTGTACACCTGCTATAGTTTCTGCTCATAGTAACAACTTGTTGAGGTTTTGCCACTGTATTCGTGTGATTCATGAATGTAAAGTGAGGACTATATTGCACATCTTTAAGAAAGTGGTAGTAATTGTTATTTGTTGATTTTTTATGTCATCAGCAGGGAATTAATTTCCTTTTTATAGATGATGGGCCTGATAGCTAAGAAGTCTCAGTGGATTGCCCATGACTTCATACTTTGTTCCCACATTTTTTCTCTGTGCATACAATGTTCTTGCAAATCTCTTGTTTTGTTTTTGTTTTGTTTTGTTTTGTTTTGTTTTTAACACAGCAACAAATGCTAGAATGATGTGATGGAGTATGTGTCTTGTATAAATTGAAAACTCACACAGAATTTTAGTGCCTTCTCTTGAAGGTCCTCTTCCAGAGGCATTTAATTTTAATCTGCTGACTTTGAAGAATGTAAAGAGCTTCTAATGCTTAGAATTTTGTCTTATTATTTTCCACATTTCTTCCCCATGCTTTCTGCCAGTAATGGTGCCTGTAATGGCTAATGACTCAGGATGAAATGCAGTAAGATGCCATTTTATTAAGAATGAATGGAACTCAGTTAATGGTGCAACATTTAATTAACAACTAATTGTTACATATGCCTCTTATGTGCCTGACACTTTATTGGGTGGTATTCATATTGAGCAAAAATATCTTCATGGAAGTTAGAGGCTTGTGAACAAACAAAAATAAAATTCAGTATGATAATTAATTAATTAATTAATTAATTAATTAATTAATTCAGTGTATACCCATGGTGATTTTTATGACAAAACCAATCCAGGAGCCAAGATAGAGATTTAGGGTATCTTTAGAAAAGGGTGGTACAGAAAACTCTCTGTAAAGAGGAAGGGGCTAGAAAACAGGAATAAGTTGTGTTTTAGGTTAAGTTTTCCGCAGAGTACGGATACCATGAGTTAGGTCAAGAAAGGAAAAGAGCCTTCCCCAAATAAGTAACCAAGTTTTCCAAGGCTGCGGGCAAAGACTGAGAGCTAATTTGTTCTGACTCTCAAGGTATTTTTCCTCATTCCCTTATGATATGCAGGTTGTGGGATGGGCAAGTTTGCATAGCACATAATGCCTATGGGGAGAAGGGACTAATTATGAGCGGTATGAGTGCTGATGCAAATGGTCACTTTTGAGAATAGAGTGAAATACTTGTTATCTCTCATCAGGTGACTCTTTGCTGCATCAATCTGTAAGATCTTCCAGGCATTTGATGCTGGGTTCATTGTGGTCTAGTTCCTCCTCACTCCGAGTCTCCATGCACCACAAATGTAAAACCAAACAGAAAGCTGAGCAGATTGCCTTGGTAAACTTTTTTTTTTTTTTAATTTTTTTTTTCAACGTTTATTTATTTTTGGGACAGAGAGAGACAGAGCATGAACGGGGGAGGGTCAGAGAAAGAGGGAGACACAGAATCAGAAACAGGTTCCAGGCTCTGAGCCATCAGCCCAGAGCCTGACGCGGGGCTCGAACTCATGGACCGCGAGATCGTGACCTGGCTGAAGACGGACGCTTAACCGACTGCGCCACCCAGGCGCCCCTGCCTTGGTAAACTTTAACAGCACAGTCTGATTGCTGTTTTTGAGAGGGCCACATCCCTTAGGGCACATTCCTATACAGTGATCTGTGCACCATCCAGAGGCTTCCTCTGTGGGATATCTTCAGTCATTCTCGGGGTCTTATGTGTCCTTTCCATTTTCTGTTTCCTCATCCTGGGGCAGTGTTGCAGGTCAGTCTTTACCTCCTCTGCATCTCTGCTCAAATGTGATGCCATCGAAGAGGCCATTTGGACTTCTTACACTAAAACAATTCTCTGCTCCTATCATATTCCAAAAATTTCCCCTTTTTTCTTTCATATTTTTTGAAGTACTTATACATACTCATTATTGTCTATTTACTTGTTTCATTATTTTGTGTCTCTCCTTGCAGTGCATGAGATTCATGAGAGAAGGATGTTTACGTTCACTGCTTTATCCATGCCTCCCTAGCCCAGCACATAATGGGTGCCCAATGTGTTAGTGGATTGAACAATAAATTTGTGGTGAAAACAATATTCTTTATGCTCTGCCCATTATAGTTCAACAGGCCTATGTCCAAGTATCCACTCTGGCTCTGTTTCCGTGGATGCAAGGCTTGTCCGAAGGATGAATAATGTTTCATCATTGGAAATATGCATACATATGCACGTGTGTGACTTAACACAGAGTTTGGCAAACAACAGTAATAAGAGTGGTAACTTTTTGGAGTATATTTTTAAAAATTATGATTTTATTCCATTTTTCACTGTATGGAAATTATAGTGATATGATTTAAGTATGATATTTGGTGAAGTGTCGTATGTTGCAATTTTTTCCTATAATTCATAGTTGTTTCTCCCTTACAGACATCCATTCACTCTATTTATGTCTACCATAGTAGATACCTGATTTCCTTTTGGAGATTTATCTTTTACCTATAGATAACAGTCATGATAGGATTGTATCAGGTCCCTGCCTTCCTATAGCAAGTTAACAGCATATGAACTAAACTTGAACTACTTCTACTTGGATTTTGAGAGGTCAGGAGAATGACACAATGGCAGGGAAATGATTGGAGCTCATTCATTCTGGCCAAGGTCTCCTGAGTAAACAAATGGTCTCTGCTATGCCCAGAGCTTTCTTGGTTCTTGTCTAGCTGATGCTCCGAGCTACCCAATATACTTCTGGTGAATTTCCAATGTCTGTTGCTCACAACTGAGGAACTCTGATATATTGTTTAATTTTTCTTTGATTACCAAAGTATTCAGTATTTATTGTCCTTCTCTGTAATAACGTCTTCCATATGATCTAAGCTTAGCATTCATTATTTAGCATACCTCAGGAGGGGGGACTAGATTAAATTGGGATTTTATTTCAATTAAAATGTTAATTGAGGCTCTCGGTCATGTTTAAATGATTCTGTTTTGATAGCCAGCATAATTCCACTTGTGGAATAGTCCTGATAACAAATATCATTGATTGAACTTCCACAGTGTAGGAGGAAGCATACTATGTTCTTTCCAGAATTGTCATCTCTGATATCTCTGTTAGTATAGATATGCACTCAAGTAAAATATGGCTGTTTCCATTATTTTAAAGATGAACATGCTCCTGTAGTCAGTTTCTACTGCTGCATAACAAATGGCCACAAAGCTAGTAAGTCCTAACCACACGAAGGTACCACCTCTCATTTTCCCTGGGCCTTGGGTCTGGATCCATCGTGGTCTGATTATCTGCTCAAGGTCTCACAAAGCTGAAATCAACATGTTGGCAGGGCCTGGCTTCTTTCTGGAGGTTGTGGGGAAGACTCATTTCCAAGCTCACTGGTGTGTTTGAGGAAATTCAGTCCTTGTGGTTGTAGGGCTGTGGTGCCTGGTTCCCCAGGAGCTGTCAGCCAGGTGCCTCTCTCAGCTCCTTAGGTCTTCCTGCTTTCCTTTTGTGGTCCCTCCAGCTTCAGACTAGCAGGGACTTGTCTAGCCCTTCCCATATTTCCAGCCTCTCTGACTCTTCTGCTCTCAGCTGGAGAAAGCTTGGGACCCACCAGCTCATCTAGGTTCATGTCTCTTTGAAGGTTAACTGTGCCTCATAGTGTAACATAATCATATGAGTGGTATTTCATCATATGCAGATTCCTGGGATCAGGGCAAAGATTAGGGATCTTAACAGGACCATTTTAGGAATTCTGCCACCCACCCTCATACTCACAGAATAAACATTATGCTAAAGAACAGTAGTCTGTAAGGGGTAGAATTGACATTTGAGGTTGTTCTTGCTAATTTGTGGTGTGTGTGTGTGTGTGTGTGTGTGTGTGTGTGTGTGTGTGTGTGTATTTTCCTTCCTGAGCATGCAGTTGTGTTATTTTTACTTTTATGCTAATATAAATTTTAAATTTATGCTAATATAATTTTTGAAGCACTCATTAATACAGAATATTTATTTCATAATAGTAATGCTATTTCATCCATTTGGTGAGGATTTGCTATATCATACACACTGTGGTAAAGGTTTTATTAACATCTCAGTGAATATTTTAGTCCTCATTTGTGGTTGGTTTCTTAGGTCCTCATTAGAGCTGGAGAAACTGGGGCATCAGAAAGCTTTAGCACATGTTTTAGGTAAGAGATCTTCTGAATAGAACAGGTGGTTTTTAACTATACTTGTGTCCTCCAAAGTCTGAGTCATTTCATGTAGACAGAGTAATGTCATTCAGTAGGATAGGAGGTTTGTATTTTTCCCTCAAAATTTTTCATACATTTATTGTTCCAGACAAAATGAAGACAAAATGATTTAGAAAATATTCTTGAATAATATTCTGATAATATTTTGTAAAACTATGCAATAAAAGGAATAGAATCTTGCCAGTTGGAACAATATGGATGAAGTTACAGAGTATAATGCTAAATGAAGTCAGTCAGAGAAAGACAAATGTGGGGAATAAGCTTTGGAATTCCCTGAGCCTGCACTGATGGGTTAACAAGGCATAAAGAATTAGAAAGCCATAGGATGCTCACACCCAAGTTTGGGTAAACAAGAATAGGTGAATAGGTATAGAGAGGGCAGGGCAAAGGCCCCAGTGTAGAGACAGCAGGCAAGACCCCAATATAGTACAAAGGTATATGAGGTAAACAAGATTAGGTATTCAAGGCAGATATCCCACCTGTCCCCCCCCCCCCCAGCTTAGTACAATAACAGAAAGCTGCTTTCACAGGAAGGAAGGACCAAAGTAGGTAAACAGGTAAATAGGCTATAGACTGCTGCTGGGGAAGTTGCCCAGAATGGAGCTAATTAACAACAGAAAGGTGCCTTGTTGACCCTGAGGTGGCAAGCTCTGTCTTTCTTGTCCCTTAGGCCAGTTTAGGTAAACAGAGGTAAACAACCTGCTATAAACAACCTTCCACCCAGTGCCAGGGTTTTGTTTTATATTAACCCAAACCCCTAGCGCTGCATATTTTCAAAACCTCCATTCCATCACCCCCCTGAGTTAGTGTTCACAGTTTTATTGTCTCTTTGTGCACATCCATCACCTTGTTTGTAAGCCTTCTGATCCTAATAAAAATGGAGCAAGTACCTTTAATCGGGACTCTTGTCTTCTCCCAGACATTAGCCATCTCTCACATTTTAATCCTGTGTCCTGCTTTCTTGCTGGACAAGAAAGAACTCTAGACCCAGAGTCTACGACAGACAAATAGCATATGATTTCACTTATATGTGGAATTTAAGAGACAGAAGAAAGGGGCACATGAAAAAAGAGAAAGAGAGAGAGAGACAAACCAAGAAACAGACTTTTAACTATAGAGAACACAATGATGGTTATTGGAGGGTAAGTTGGTTGGGGGATGGGTGGAATAGGTGATGGAGATTAAGGAGTGCACTGTGATGAGCATCGGAAATTGTATGGAAGTGTAGAATCGCTATATTGCACATTTAAAACTAATATTACACTGCATGCTAACTGCAATTTACTTATTTATTTATTTACTTATTTATTTATTTATATTTCTTTTTTTGTTGATTCTTTTTGTTTTTTTTTAATTTTATTTTTAATTTTATTTTTAATTTACATCCAAATTAGCATATAGTGCAACACTGATTTCAGGAGTAGATTCCTTAGTGCCTCTTACCCATTTAGCCATCCCCCCTCCCACAACCCCTCCAGTAACCCTCTGTTTGTTCTCCATATTTATGAGTCTCTCATGATTTGTCGCCCTCCCTGTTTTTATATTCTTTTGGCTTCCCTTCCCTTGTGTTCATCTGTTTTGTCTCTTAAAGTCCTCATATGAGTGAAGTCATAGGATTTTTGTCTTTCTCTGACTAATTTCACTTAGCATAATACCCTCCAGTTCCATCCGTGTAGTTGCAGATGGCAAGATTTCATTCTTTTTGATTGCCGAGGAATACTCCATTATAGATATATATACCACATCTTCTTTATCCACTCATCTATTGATGGACATTTGGGCTCTCCATACTTTGGCTATTGTTGATAGTGCTGCTATAAACATGGGGGTGCATGTGTCCCTTCAAAACAGCACACCTGTATCCCTTGGATAAATTCCTAGTGGTACAATTGCTGGGTTGTAGGGTAGTTCTATTTTTAGTTTTTCGAGGAACCTCCATACTGTTTTCCAGAGTAGCTGCACCAGCTTGCATTCCCACCAACAATGAAAAAGAGATCCTCTTTCTCCGAATCCTCGCCAACATCTGTTGTTGACTGAGTTGTTAATGTTAGCCATTCTGACAGGTATAAGGTGGTATCTCATTGTGGTTTTGATTTGTATTTCCCTGATGATGAGTGATGTTGATCATTTTTTCATGTGTCAGTTGGCCATCTGGGTGTCTTCCTTGGAGAAGTGTCTATTCATGTTTTTTGCCCATTTCTTCACTAGATTCTTTGTTTTTTGGGTGTTGAGTTTGATAAGTTCTTTATAGATTTTGGATACTAACCCTTTATCTAATATGTCGTTTGCAAATATCTTCTCCCATTCTGTCGGTTGCCTTTTAGTTTTGCTGATTGTTTCCTTTGCTGTGCAGAAGCTTTTTATTTTGATGAGGTCCCAATAGTTCATTTTTGCTTTTGTTTCCCTTGCCTCCAGAGACGTGTTGAGTAAGAAGTTGCTGCGGGCAAGATCAAAGAGGTTTTTGCCTGCTTTCTCCTCGAGGATTTTGATGGCTTCCTGTCTTACATTGAGGTCTTTCATCCATTTTGAGTTTATTTTTGTGGATGGTGTAAGAAAGTGGTGCAGGTTCATTCTTCCGCATGTCGCTGTCCAGTTTTCCCAGCACCACTTGCTGAAGAGACTGTCTTTATTCCATTGGATATTCTTTCCTGCTTTGTCAAAGATTAGTTGCTCATACATTTGTGGGTCCATTTCTGGGTTATCCATTCTGTTCCATTGATGTGAGTGTCTGTTCTTGTGCCAGTACCATACTGTCATGATGATTACAGCTTTGTAGCATAGCTTGAAGTCTGGGATTGTGATCCCTCCTGCTTTGCTTTTCTTTTTCAAGATCGCTTTGGCTATTCGGGGTCTTTTCTGGCTCCTTACAAATTTTAGGATTATTTGTTCTAGCTCTGTGAAGAATGCTGGTGTTATTTTGATAGGGATTGCATTGAATATGAAGATTGCTTTGGGTAGTATCGACATTTTAACAATATTTATTCTTCCTATCCAGTAGCATGGAATCTTTTTCCATTTTTTTGTATCTTCTTCAATTTCTTTCCTAAGCTTTCTATAGTTTTCAGTGTATAGATTTGTCACCTCTTTGGTTAGATTTATTCCTAGGTATTTTATGGTTTTTGGTGCAATTGTAAATGGGATCGATTCCTTGATTTCTCTGTTTCTACGTTGTTGGTGTATAGGAATGCAACCAATTTCTGTGCGTTGATTTTATATCCTGAGACTCTGCTGAATTCATGAATCAGTTCTAGCAGTTTTTTGGTGGAATCTTTGGGGTTTTCCATATAGAATATCACGCCATCTGCAAAGAGTGAAAGTGTGACCTCCTCCTGGCTGATTTGGATGCCTTTTATTTCTTTGTGTTGTCTGACTGCAGAGGCTAAGACTTCAAATACAATGTTGAATGACAGTGATGAGAATGGACATCCCTGTCTCATTCCTGACGTTAGGAAAAGCACTCAGTTTTTCCCCATTGAGGATGATATTAGTGTTGGGTCGTTCATAGATGGCTTTTATGATCTCGAGGTATGTTCCTTATATCCCTACTTTCTTGAAGGTTATTATCAAGAAAGGATGCTGTATTTTGTCAAATGCTTTCTCTGCATCTATTGAGAGGATCATATGATTCGTGTCCTTTCTTTTATTGATGTGATGAATCACGCTAATTGTTTTTGCAGATATTGAACCAGCCCTGCATCCCAGGTATAAATCCCACTTGGTCGTGGTGAATAATTTATTTAATGTATTGTTGGAGCCGACTGGCTAATATCTTGTTGAGGATTTTTGCATCCATGTCCATTAGGGAAATTGGTCTATAGTTCTCTTTTTTCGTGGGGTCTCAGTCTGGTTTTGGAATCAAGGTAATGCTGGCTTCATAGAAAGAGTTTGGAAGTTTTCCTTCCATTTCTATTTTTTTGGAACAGTTTCAAGAGAATAGGTGTTAACTCTTTCTTAAATGTTTGGTAGAATTCCCCTAGAAAGCCATCTGGCCCTGGACTCTTGTTTTTTGGCAGATTTTTGATTACTAAGTCGATTTCCTTACTGGTTATGGGTCTGCTCAAATTTTCTATTTCTTCCTGTTTCAGTTTTGGTAATGTATATGTTTCTAGGAATTTGTCCACTTTTTCCAGATTGCCCATTTTATTGGCATATAATTTCTCATAATATTCTCTTATTATTGTTTTTATTTCTGCTGTGCTGGTTGTGATCTCTCCTCTTTCATTCTTGATTTTATTTATTTGAGTCCTTTCCTTTTTCTTTTTGATCAAACTGGCTAGTGGTTTATCAATTTTGTTAATTCTTTCAATGAGCAAGCTTCTGGTTTCATTGATTGGTTCTACTGTTTTTTTGGTTTTGATAGCATTAATTTTTGCTCTCATCTTTGTTATTTCCAGTCTTCTGCTGGTTTTGGGTTTTATTTGCTGTTCTTTTTCCCAGCTCCTTAAGGGGCAAGGTTAGGTTGTGTATCTGAGGTCTTTTTTCCTGGATTGCTATATACTTTCCTCTTATGACCACCTTTGCTGTGTCCCAGAGGTTTTGGGTTGTGGTGTTATCATTTTCATTGACCTCCATATACTTTTTAATTTCCTCTTTAATTTCTTGATTAGCCCATTCATTCTTTGGTACGACATTCTTCAGTCTCCAAGTGTTTGTTACCTTTCCAATTTTTTTCTTGTGGTTGATTTGAGTTTTATAGCGTTGTGGTCTGAAAATATGCACGGTATGATCTCGATCTTTTTGTACTTACTTAGGGCTGGTTTGTGTCCCAGTATATGGTCTATTCTGGAGAACGTTCCATGTGCACTGGAGAATGTATATTCTGCTGCTTTAGGATGAAATGTTCTGAATATATGTGTTAAGTCCATCTGGTCCAGTGTGTCATTCAAAGCCATTGTTTCCTTGTGGATTTTTTGATTAGATGATCTGTCCATTGCTGTGAGTGGGATGTTGAAGTCTCCTACTATTAAGGTATTACTATCAATGAGTTTCTTTATGTTTGTGACTAATAGATTTATATATTTGGGTGCTCTCACATTTGGCGCATAAATGTTTACAATTGTTAGGTCTTCTTGGTGGATAGACCCATTGATTATGATATAATGCCCTTCTGCATCCCTTGATACAGTCCTTATTTTAAAGTCTAGATTGTCTGATATAAGTGTGGCTACTTTGGCTTTCTTTTGTTGACCATTAGCATGATAGATGGTTCTCCATCCCCTTATTTTCAATCTGAAGGTGTCTTTAGGTCTAAAGTGGTTCTCTTGTAAACAGCATATCGAAGGATATTGTTTTCTTATCCATTCTGTTAACTATGTCTATGTATTTTCTGGGAAAATTTTGATCTCTCCTTCTATTTTGAATGACAGCCTTTCTGGATAAAGAATTCTTGGCTGCATATTTTTCTGATTCAGCTCATTGAATATATCCTGCCACTGCTTTCTGGCCTGCCAAGTTTCTGTGGATAGGTCTGCTGCAAACCTGATCTGTCTTGCCTTGTAGGTAGGGACTTTTTCCCCTTGCTGCTTTCATGATTCTCTCCTTTCCTGAGTATTTTGTGAATTTGACTATAATATGCCTTGTTTATGGCCGGTTTTTGTTGAATCTAATGGGGGACCTTTGTGCTTCCTGGGTTTTGATGCCTGTGTCTTTCCCCAGGTTAGGAAACTTTTCTGTTATGATTTGCTCACATAACCCTTCTACCCCTATTTCCTCTCTTCCTCTTCTGGGACTCTTATGATTCTGATGTTGTTCCTTTCTAATGAGTCACTGATTTCTCTAATTCTTAAATTTTGCTCTTTTGCCTTAATCTCTCTTTTTTTCTGCTTCATTATTTTCTATGAGTTTGTCCTCTATATCACTGATTCTCTGTTCTGTCTCATCCATCCTTGCCACCACTGCATCCATCCATGATTGCAGCTCAGTTATAGCATTTTAATTTCATTCTGGCTATTTTTTTACTTCTTTTATCTCTGCAGAAGGGAGTCTAATCCAGTTTTGACTCCAGCTAGTATTCTTATTATCATGATTCTAAATTTTGTTTCAGACATCTTGCTTGTATCTGTGTTGGTTAAATCCCTGGCTGTCATTTCTTCATGCTCTTTTTTGGGGAGTGAATGCCTTCGTCTTGTCATTTTGAAGGAAGAAAAGGAATTAATGAGGTAAAAAATTAAAATGACAAAATATTAAAATTAAAGAAATATTAAAATTAAAAAATTAAAAACACACATACACACAAAAATCAAATAAATCATGCTAAATTCTATGTGTGTTTTGTCTCAGTGTTGAAAGTAATTTGACAGATTAGAGAAAAAGAAAAAATAAAGAAAAAAAGGGGGGAAGAAAAAAAATTAAAAAATTAAAAAAAGGAAATCGTTTGAGAATTTGAAGAATGAATACACTGAAGTAGATGAAAATGAGATCATGGGAGTAAAATGGAATTTGAAAAAATATATGAAAAAGTAAATAATAAGGTAGAAAAATTAAAGAAAATTTAAAAAATTAAAAATAAATATGAATATTTTCTTTTTCTGTATTCAAGAAAAGAAACAAAAGAGAGAAAATAGATTTAAAAAAAGAAAAAAAAGGAAATTGTTTGAAAATTTGAAAAAGTGATTACACTGTAGTAGACTAAAATAAAGTGATGGAAGTAAATAGAATTTGAAAAAATTTACATAAAACAAAAAATATCATTAAAAAATTAAAGAAAAATATTTTTAATATAAATTGAAATTAAAAATTAAGTTTTTCTCATTCTGCATTCAAGAAAAAGAAAGGAAACAAAAAAGAAAAAAAGAAGAGAAAAAAAGAAAAAAAGGAAATTGTGTGAAAATTTGAAAAGGTGAATACACTGAAGTAGATTAAAATAAAATGATGGAAGTAAAGTAGAATTTGAAAATTTTACACAAAAGTAAAAATATGGTAATAAAAATTAAAGAAAAATATTTTTAATAAAAATTGAAAATAAAAATGAGGTTTTTCTCTTTCTGTATTCAAGAAAAAGAAAAGAAGTGTAAAAGAGAAAAAAAGGGAAGAAGAAAATTGAATAGATGGACCTGCTAACAGATTGAAGTAGGACTGAAATTATTTCATTTTCCCCTAGAAGTCAGTCTATGTAGCACTTTATAGTCCATAAACTAAGCCGGCAGTGAGACTTGTGTTCTTGAAAGTGAAGTTGGCCCAGGTGGGCGGAGCTCAGTGTAATGGCTCCACTCTCCACTAGATGTCGCTGCTAGACTACTGGGGCAGATTGTTGCCACGCTTGTAGATGCGTATACACATGCGCGGGAGTGGTGAAAATGGCACCACCCAGCTACCCATTCTGTTTTCCCGGATCAGCAATCACGTACCTGTCCTCTGTCTTCAGCTTTTGTCCACTCCCCGCTTTTTCACTCTCCATGACCAGGCCCCAGGCAGTACCTTCTCCCAAGTTTTGTCTCAGATGTGGCTGTTTTCTCTGGCCCCTTATTTCTGAAGGACTGCGGCTTTGACCCGTTCTGCCCCTGTGTTAGAGGGTCTCACCGAACAATGGCTGAATGAGCCATGGCCAAATTTTGGCTGCAGCCAGGAACACTTGCTGGACCCTGCTGCTGCCGGTGTCCCGAAACTACGGCCAGATGCCAGCCTGCCCCAGAAAAAGTTCATGAGATAATGTAGCAGCAGCGTTTGAGGGATTATGGAAAATCAAAACACACATCTGGCACCAGGCTTTACCCTTAATGACCTTGTTCCAGCACTAGCAAATGTGGCCATTTTCTGGGGTCTGCTGGGACCAGGTGGCTTCAACAGTCTCAACGGAATGTCTTTCCAGCAGTGGAACTGCTTTTCTCCCTGTGGCCTGAGAACCTCCCGGACCCCATTCTGCTCCTGGGGATTTGCCCTTCCTACCAGAGCACCACCAGGTATTGAGCTGTGGAGTTGCAGACTGCTCTCCCCTTGTTTACAGTCTTAATGGAATTTAAACCCTCTCCTTTCTCCTTGTTCCTTTCTCCCTTTTTATTTTATTCACTGCAGCTGTTTCCAATTTTCCACTTTCTCTCCAGCTGCTTTTGGAGAGAGGTGATTTTCTGTATTCTCTCCCTCACCCCCCCACCCCATCTCCGTCCTCTCTCCATTCACTAAAGCACCTCCCTTCCTGTACCTTCTCACTCCCCAAGTTCATTTCTTCGTGCTGCATACCTGCTGAATTCTGTAGTTCAGGTTGTGCAGATTGTTGTGTTAATCCTCCAGTCAGTTTTCTAGGTGTGTAGGATGGCTTACTTTTGGTCTGGCTATATTGCATGGATGTGAGACACACAAAAAACTTCCATGCTATTCTGCCATCTTGGCTCTTCCCTCTATCATTTCTTGAAAGTGCACTCTAACTGAAATTTAAATAAAAACTTAAAGATAACACAAAATATGGAAGGAAATACAAAAAGAAAAAAGAAAAAAAAGCTATAGTGAAATGTCATCTTGGGCTTGCTAGAAGGCTTGAAAAAGTCAATATTTAAGAAATATTTGTGAGGATATAAAGCAAAGGAAACTCTTATATTATTGATGGGAATGTGCATTTGTGCAGTCATCTTGGGAAACAATATGCAGGTTCCTCAAAAAATGACAAATAGAACTACCATATTTTCTGGCAATCCCACTTCTGAGTGTTTATTCAAAAGAATTGTAATAAGATCTCAAAACAATACCTATACTCTCGTGTTTATTGCAGTGTGATTCAAAATAACCAAGATAAGGGAACAAAATAAATGTCCATTGAAAGATAAAAATAAAAGAATTCTGTTTAAAGGACCATAGGTTATCAGTTTTTCCAAGTCTTGCAGTACACTTTGGGAAGACAGTTTTTGCAGACTGGTTCTAATAAATATGTTTTGTGAATTTTAGTGTATTTTTCTTTGGAAATGCAGGTACACTTTGAGTGGCTTGGTTGCCTGACAACAGGTTTCTCCCTACATAAGTAGCATCCTCATATACATGATGACTCAGAACATACAAGTATACACCTATAACTGACTTTGATAATGCCTGTTAAATCCTAAAATATGATAGTTGCCCTACCAACGTGTGGTAAGCAAAGGAAATAATGGAAAAACAGAATGATATACTATGGTGTCATTTCTAAGTACTACGTGGAAAACAAGTGGAGTATTACCGCATTTCACAACACACACTAATGAACTCCTGCTGGCCTGGAGATCAGATGTGAAAGGCAAGGAAGTAAAACAAACAGAAGATAATTACATGTATTTATGTGCATATGTATATTATTCAATTCAGATGCATTTTTAAATCTGCATATAAGCCATAAACTATGCAAAGAAACATGGCCAGAGTTGATAATTGAGCCTATGTCTGTCAAGCTATAGCATTCATGGAATAAAACAATATAGTTTTGACTATATATTTATTGTTCATTCAATCACCAAACATACATTGAACACAGATTACGTGCCAGGCTGGGGCATCAAGCATTAAGTGATGACCATGAACATCCTTTTTCATTAATCTCATCTACAGGGAGAGCCTGACACAGAACCTGAACTCGCAAACCACAAGATCATGACCTTGAGCCGAAGTCAGATGCTTAACCAACTGAGCCACCCAGGCACCCCAGTAGGGTCTGTTACTATTTTGCTGGGCCCTTTCTTCATTTATGATCCAAATAGTGACCTCTGGACTCCTTAGAAAGCCGTACTATAAAAATAATTTCTTTCATCTTTCTCAATCCCTACTTTCTTTAAAGAGGCTTTTATTTTTTTATTACCCTGGCTAAAATATTCTGTTACATTCTCTCTTGGTTCCTTGATTATCTTTATCACCGAAATAACCATGGGTATATAACCATTTTTAATCTCTTTGTTTGTCTTTCAACTGCACTAGCCTGACCTCCAGGAGGACTTTGCCTCTCAATGTGAACAGTACCCAGTAAAGTGTCAGGCACATGAGAGGCACATGTAAAAATTTGTTGAATTAATTATTGATTGTAACATTCTTTGACTCCCATTTCCTATTTATTAAATAGCATCTTGACCCATGTCATAACCCAACACAGACACAAAAACTGGCAGAAATCGTGATGAAAACAATAAAGACAAGCCAAAATATTCTAAGGTCTTAGAGGCAATTGACCTCCTTCAAAGTCAGTGGACTAAAATTAAATGCTTTTTTAAAGGTTTTATTTATTTAAATTCAAGTTAGTTAACATACAGTGTAGTATTGGTTTTAGTAGTAGAACCCAGTGATTCATCATTTATAGAAAACACTCAGTGCTCATCCCAACAAATGCCCTCCTTAATGCCCATCATTAAGCTCATCCCTCTACCCACCTCATTTAGCTCATTTAGCTCATCCCTCATTTAGCTCGTCCCTCTATCCACCTCTCCTCCAGAAACCGTCAGTTTGTTCTTTGTATTTAAGAGTCTCTTATTGTTTGCCTCTGTCTCTCTTTTTATTTTTTCATCCCTTTCCCTTATGTTCATCTGTTTTGTTTCTTAAATTGCACATATGAGTAAAATCATATGATATTTGTCTTTCTCTGACAGACTTACTTTGCTTAGCATAATACACTCTAGTTCCATTCATGTTGTTGCAATATCTTCTTTACCACATCTTCTTTATACATTTATCAGTCGATGGATATTTGGGCTCCTTCCATACTTTGGCTATTGTCAATAATGCTGCTATAAACATTGGGGTACATGTGTCCCTTCAAAAGAGCACACCTGTACGCTTTGGATAAATTCCTAGTAGTACAATTGCTGGGTCATATGGTAGTTCTATCTTAATTTTTTGAGGAACCTCCATACTCTTTACCAGAGTGGCTACACCCCTTTGCATTCCTACCAACAGTGCAGAAGTGTTCCCCTTTCTCTGCATCATTGCCAACATCTGTTGTTTTGAGTTGTTAATTTGAGCCATATTAAATGCTTTTTTTAAAAAGGCCTTCAAGAGAGGACAGAGTGTGGATTTCAATGAGTCATAGGTTACACAAAACATGGTTTATCTGCTAATTTCTTGGATTTGTTGCTACATTCCAGAAAACAAAACACAGAAGTATGGTTGAAAGAGTATTGTACCTGGAAAAAATAAGAGTGTGACCCAAGTTATGAGGTCATGACATTGATTCTTCATGTGTGCCAGGCTGAACATCTGTAAAAATAGAATTCACCTCCTTCTTAGGACACAAAAATAAATAAATCACTAGAGCATAGCCAACACTTTATTAAAGACTTGCAATGCATTCTGAATTTTACATGCATAAGTGTAAATACAGTGACAAAATCTCAGCAAGGTATTATATGGGTAGAGAGGATCAGGGATGTAAAAGGCCCTTTGCAAATTGTCTACTCCAAACGTGAAGGTGGTATTAGAGAGTGCTATGGCTACATACTTCCTGAATAATTAACTTTTTCTCATTTTGTTGATACATAGTTGGCATATCACATTGTATTAGTCCCAGGTGTACAACATAATTGTTTGATATACATATATATTGCAAAATGATAACCACAATAAGTTTAGTTAACATAAATAACCTTATGTAGTTATTAATTTTTTTCTTGTGAAGAGAACTTTTAAGATCTGCTCTTTTAACAACTAACAAATGTATAGTATTTTTAACTATAGTCACCATGTTTATATTACATTCCCAAGACATATTTACCTTGCAAGTAGAAGTTTCTATCTTTAACCATAATATACTTGTTATTGGCTTTTGTTTAAAGAGTCAAGGCTAAGCTTCCAGAAAATTGGGGGATCTCAACACCTTGTGAGATAAACAGAAGTAGCATCAAGTCACTGATTATGATTCTAACATAATAATAATTTAACAGGACTTAGCAAAGAGCCTCTCATACCCTAGTCACAAGCACTGAGAATATTTTTTATTTTATTATGACAGAGGCAAGAGAAAGAAGACATGGGAAGGACAGAAAGAGAGGGAGAGAGAAAGAATCCCAAAAAGGCTCAGCACTACCAGTGCAGAGCCTGATGTAGGGCTTGAACACAAACCATGAGATCATGACCTGAGCCAAAACCAAGAGTTGGAGGCTGAACTGACCGAGCCACCCAGGCGCCCCAACACGGAACGTATTCTTAAAGCATTGGGGTTCAATAATCCATGTACTTCAGTTTAACATTTTAAAACTCATTTCTGTTCAATGACAAGTGAGAAAATTGTAATCTGAAGATATATCACTTCTCAATGACACACAGTAATAAAAAGTGAATCTCAACACAAAAGTAGGACTCCCATCACCCAGCCCATGCTCCTGCATCTTGTGTCTATATCACCTCTCAATCTGTAGTACAAATGGTATCTAGTTTACCTACTCAGAAGAAGATTCTTCTTCTCAAACGTCCTCCTGAATGAATCCTTGACCTCTGTGTTTCTCAGGCTGTAGATAAGGGGGTTCAACATGGGGATCACGGCTGTGTAGAACACAGAAACCACTTTATTGATGTCCAGGGAGAAACTAGAACTGGGGCGTACGTAGATAAAGAAGAGTGTCCCATACAGGATGGAGACAGCAGTCAGGTGTGACGAGCAGGTGGAGAAGGCTTTGCGCCTCCCCTCAGCAGAGCGGATCCTCAAGATAGTGACCACGATGTAAATGTAGGAAACCAGGATGATCACACCACTGAGCACTCCTAGAGCTCCAGCCAAGATGAAAAGTAAAACCTGATTGACCTGGGTGTCTGCACATGCCAGGGAGAGAACAGGAAGAAGGTCACAGAAGAAGTGATTGATGGTATTTGGACCACAGTAAGGCAGGCGAAAGGTGAACGTCGTGTGGGTCATGGTGCTCATAAGACCCATGGTATAAGGCCCTACCACCAGCTGCACACAGATTCTCCGGGACATAATGAGTGTATACAACAAGGGCTTACAGATGGCCATATACCTGTCATAAGCCATGGAGGCCAACAGGAAACACTCTGTCACTACAAACTGACCAAAAAACCAGATCTGGGCAGCACAACCCAAGAAAGAGATTACTTTTTTTTCCACAAAGATGTCTGTCAACATCCTGGGACCAATGACAGAAGAGGAGCAGACATCCACAAAGGACAAGTGGCTGAGAAAAAAGTACATGGGAGTGTGGAGCCGGGAATCCATCCAAATGAGGGTGATCATGCCCACATTTCCCAGAAGAGTGACCAGATAAACCAAGAGAAACATCACAAACAGAACAACCTGGTGCTGGAAGCAATTTGTTAAGCCCACAAATAAAAACTCAGTCACCAAAGTTTGATTTCTAAATTCCATTTCTCTGATTTAATCTGTAATGAGAGAAAGATTTTTCATTACAATTAATTTATAATTAAATTGTTTTTAAAAATGAATTTAACTTCTTTGGGGCACCTGGGTACCTGGTAGTTGGCTAAGTAGTTGGCTAAGTAGTTGGCTAAGCATCTGACTCCTAATTTTGGCTCAGGTCATGATTTCATGGTGCTTGGGTTTGAGCAGCTAGTCACGCTCCAAGCTGACAGCATGGACCCTCCTGGGACCCCCTCCCTCGCCTCTCTCTTGGCCCCTCCCTCACTCTTGGGCATGCACCCTCTCTCTCAAAATAAATCAATCAATGTAAGAAAATGAATTTAACTTCCAACATTTTTCAAGTTCATAGGGTAGACTGAGAGATCACACTCTTGACTTCTACCTCCAAATGGCCATCCTCAGTATCTGCTATCTGTGTGATACTAAACACTGAACCTCTCTCAGCACTTCAGTTTATTCCCGATCACAAGATTTTTGAAGAAAATCACAGACGTGTAGACCGAGATGTGACCTTTGGTGACCTTCTAAAGCAAGTCCTCTAACTGTGCCAGATCCCATTTTTTAAAATTCCTACATTGCACAGAGTATCCTTTAAGAAACATCTTACAGACAAAAAGCATTATGTGAATTTTTCTGAACTCGGGCAAATACCTTATCTACCCTAACTGTAGGTTCAGGGTATTAGAAATGTAACTTCTTTGCCAATTCCTTTAGACTCTAGATAAACAGTCAGTTGTGGTGTGTAAAAGACAGACTTGTGATTCCAAAAAGGAGGGCAAGCTCATACCTGGGAGGATGGCTTTGACCAGGGATTAAAATCTTCCACAGGATCTCCTTGGTGACACCTTACAAACAGCTACATTCCTCCAGTCACTGGTGGATGTACCCATTAATCTCATCAGAGTCCATCAAATTTGTTAGTTCATCAAAGAATAAACTAGTTCTTAAATATTGAGTGAGTGCTGTAACCAATTAAGTACTAGTAGGAGCTGGGAAAGAAAATCAATAATTTAGGGATGAAAAGGACACACATGAGCATTTATCCCAAAGAAATGAAAATTTATGCCCACACAAAAGCCTGTAAATTTTGTTGACACAAGCTCTATTCATAATGGCCAGATATCTGGAACAACGCAAATTCCTACCATGCATAAATGGTTAAACAATGTGGAATGTCCATACCAGGGCATACTATTCCGTAAGAAAGAGGAAAAAATATGATACAGATATAAGCTTGAATGGGTCTCAAGGTCATTACACTGAGTTGAAAAAAAGCCCATCTCAAAGTTCAGAACTCTATTTTTACATTATCTTCTCAGAATGGTAAAATTATAGAAAGGAAGAACAGGTTAGTAGTTGTCTGAGATTCGGAAAGGCAGGGAGGGTGAAGGTGCGACTGTAAAGGTGTACCACAGGGACATCCATGTAGAGATGGAAGAATTCCGTACCTTGATGGTTGAGTTGGTTAAACAAATCTCTCTCCACACGAAGTAAAATGGTATAGAGCAATCCACACATCACACCAATCTCCATTTCCTGTATTTGATGCTATGCTGTAGTTGGTAAGATGTAGCCATTGGGGAAACCTGGGTGAAGGGGATGGGAGCCTCTCTGTACTACCTTTGAAGCTGCTTATGAAAATTTATCTCAGAATAACACTCTTTTATAAAAGAAAAGGGGGGTGAATGAACGGGAAGTGAGAGAAACGTGAAGTAAGGGTAATACCCAAATAAAACGGGAAACTGAGGAAGACAGACGCACATTCTGGACGTTGAAATAATCATAATGATTACAACAGCACAATCACACAAAAATACCAATGGGCTGTGCAGCAGGAGAAGTATCCTCCTGTGCAGCAGGAGAAATCTAACATTTTTCCCTGGTAAGAAAGCTTGAAAGGGGTTTTGCTTAACAGGAAGTTGAATAACAGGAAGTAATGAAATGAAAACCCACTCCTGTTGTCCCAGAAGCAATGGAGCTTGGAAAGGAAAGGCCCGGAGGGGCAGAATTTAAGAATAGTCAGAAAAGCTATACTGTAGTTAGTGACATGTTTCCAGAAGTTAGTATTTTCTAAACATGTAAAGCCATTGCAGGTCATTTATGTGTGTATTTGCTATTTACTCAAAGAAGGTATAAACAAAGTGTTGTCAGTGCCACAGTAGATTTGGGTTATGAAAACATTTTATGAGGATGAAACTAGAATTTCCCCATCTATGATCTCAACCAACTCAAACTATCGTGTGAAAACAATAGTTTCTGACTGTCAAAATGCATATTGCTTTCTTTTTTCCAACCTTGCTTAATGCAAAAATTCTAGCATAGGGCCATCGTGATCCTAGATATGCGTGTGACTTAGGGTAAGAGCAGCATGGAATTCAGGTCAGCAGATTCAGTGGCTTGTTTTCTACTTCTAAAACTCCTTGTAGGGCAAGTGAAGAAATTAAAAGCCAAAGAGGCCAAGGCCTTTTCTTCGTTCCCATGAGCGTCCCATTAGCCATAAATCTTGCAGCACATTTCACTATCTCTATGCCAAACACAGAATTCAACCAACATGTTCATTCAAGTTAGGTCATTTAAAGCAAGAGACACGGGTGGAATATTTCACTTGCACCAAATTATTCTTCGTGGTAAGCTTAGAGATGATACTTTTCTAGACATCTAAAATCATTTGTTGGTATTTTTTGACACCTAGGCTCCTGAAAGCCATTTAGGAATTCACTGAGTGTACCTATCTGAAGAAACATCCCTACAGCCGTTGCCTGTTTATGTCATAGTAAGTTATGAAAGTAGCATTCCCTGACATAAAAATGAATTACCCTACAAACGTAGTAGACTGGTCATTCTTCTCAGCTTCTTCAGGTGTCTAGGAAGATAAACAATACAATGATACCATCTTGAAGCCTGGGCATTCCAATAGCGCTTTAAAACGGGGTTCATTGACTCCATTCTGCACAACACACCAGAGAGATTTTTCTAAAAGGCTGTGTGTAAATTGGAGCCAACTCCCTCAGGGAATCAAAAGCTCAGGAGATTGGGCCTATAGAGAAGATATTAAAGTTCTCTCAAGAGAACAGTACTGTGACTTGAATCCATTGTCATTGTACAAAATAAACCTACCTCTCCCTTTGAGACTACCCCCTCACACACTTCAAAATCCCGTTTTGAGCCTTCCCTGTTGCATAATGAGCACTGGCCCTTGGTGCTGTGCAGGTCGGAGAATCTAAAATAAAGCCTTGTCTCAGAAAGTTTGTAATCAGAAGGGGAGTCTGGGCACACAGCAGCACGAGGGACCCCGTGATGAGTCCATGAGTTACGAGGATGGTAGGATCATTGTGACCAGAGACGTTGAAAAGAGTCTCTTAGTTGTGACTAATCTCAAAGGGAAGGAAGCTATAGGCACATAAAAATAAGGTGGATTGGGGTGTTATGCAGCAAAGGAGAGCTATAACTTTGGACGGAATTTTTGAGAGACAAAAGCAGTCGACATTGGAGGTACAAAAGTTTCAAATACAAAGGTAGAACACTGGGTTTGGGATCAAACTTCATAAACACTTCATGAAGCAAAGCAGTTTGAATTTATATCTGTAAGCAGTAAGGAATCCTTCAAGGAACTTCAGAAAACAGGTGACATCTATTTATTCACACACACAGAAGAAGAGTTGCCACAGAACATCAGCCTTGTCACAGGAGAAGTTTACTATATGCAAGGCATTCTTCAAAGTGCTTTGAGAGTATTAACCCATTTAGTCCTCCTAAGAGTTCAATGGAGGGGATGAATAGAAAGATCTAGATTCTCTTACCTACCATCACCTCATGCAGTCCACTTGCTATTCTTGGAACAGGCAGAACAGGATTCTACCTCAGAATCTTCCTCTCTTTTCCTTCGGCTCCTGTTGTATTTTCCTCCAGGTATCTGTGCAATTTTCTTCAGATTTCTGCTCATCGTGGAGGCCACCTTTAATCATCCTTTGTAAAAGAGTACAGTTAACCACACCCCAACCCTCCTACACTTCCCCTCTTTATCTAGTTTATTTTTCTTCAATCAATTACCGTTACATACCATTGAATTTGTATTGCATCATAGCACTCTATCACAACAAGTATAAATTTTGTTTCGGTTTTCCACAATACACCTCCAGCTTCTGGAATAGTGCTTTAAGGAGTAAGTGTTCAATTAATATTTTTAAACAAATGAGGACATTAATAAGTGGACACATAATTTTAAGAATGTGGCTGCAGGAAGAGAAATTAGGAGATTAACTTCTTCTAGGTGTTGGGTAATGGGAACTTTCTGTGAGAATGGAAAGGAGTTAAATTATTTCTTTGAGAGACCATCCTAGGGAGATCAAACCTGAATGGATATGTTTGCAGCTGGATGAGAGAGAGAGATGAGCCAAGGTTCAATCCTAAGAGCCAGATTTGGGACAATGCTTATCTATCTTCCTTGGCCTCAACTGCCTAGCTGAACTTTGACTTCTTCCCTTATACACCTTCTGGGATTATTTTCCACCAAGATCATGACTGGCCTAAAAGACGACCAAAACTTGGTCTCACCGCACAGATCACTGGGCTTTAGAGATACAAGTCCATTTCTACTGTCTTTGGAAAAGACATGGGACACTAGTCTCACTGATATGATTAGTGGTATCTCTTCTCTCTATACCAGACTGGCAGTAGGAGACAATGTTACAGAAATACAGAGATAACTAATGTCCGTGGTGATAATAGGATCCCCAGACAGTAAAGACCAGTATGTAGCACTAAACTACCAGAAAGCAGGCAGAGACGATCTAACTAAAAGAACATAAATCTTTTATTCTCCCATCTTCTCTAGTATTTACTTGAATGCTTTACTATTTTCCTGCCATCCCAGTTATACTACAATAAGGAATTTACTGCCACATTTCTAATTGCTAATATGTTATCTTATGTTTTCTATCTAATAGGGTGATTCTCCATAGTTGTCTTTCCAATTGTCATGCCTGGTGTGAATTTCCTATACAAGAAAACTGAAAAATGGAATGTGAAGTGCTAAACATATCATGCATAAATTCCCAAACTACTCATCTATCTGTTTTTAGATATCCTTTTCTGTTATATTGGGGTTTTTTTTTCGGTTCTACTATCATGACAGCTAGTGTCATGGTAAGGAATTCATTTTTATGGGAGAGAGTATCTTCTCTCACTCTCTACACTTTGGTATTTCGTGCTTTGGCTATGTAAGGTTAACAAAATTTAATATATCTGAATTATGAGGTGTAGAACTCATGAAGCCATAGACAGTACAGTATGACAGCTGAGAACTCTGAGAATACCAGAGATTTCTGAGGTTAAATGACCATTTAAATGTATACATCACAACATATTGATGATAGACCAGATAATCTTGGAGGTTGACCCAGAACTTCCCCTCTTAGTTCCCCTGTTGTCATAGCAACGAAGGGGACAGAGGTGGAAGCAGATTGAACAAGGGGTTAAGAGGAAAATGCTGGATTATATTTTGGCTCCATATGAAACCCTTGTATTTATTCATTCAATTCATCAACACTTACTGATTACCCATGATGTAGCAAGCATGTTCCAGGTGCTTTGGATACATCAGTGAGAAAATCAGTTAAAAGGAAAAAAACAAACAAACCATTGATGTGATTAAATCCTCAACATCACAGCCATGAAAATATTTGGGGCTCCATGTATGTTGAATGTGCCAGTCCTCGTGTCAGCATTCACAAAAGCCTCTTCTGAAAATATGATCAACCTCCTACGAAACAGGACAACTAACTTCATCAACAATCACATGCGCTTGTTTGCGGCCTAGTCAAATTGCTGGATTAGATAAACATTGCATCACAGGTCCTCCCATCATGACATCTAAAATAGGCCCACTCCTCTTCCCTGAAAACCCATTATTTTTCTTTATAGACTTAAGGGTCTATAAATAAATTTGACATTGTACGTTTATTATCATTCCATGAACCATCAGAAGAAACAACCCATAAGTGTGACCCTGATGTGGAAGAAAGCAAAAGACTGAGTTTAAAACTCGATAAAAGTATTTTCCGGTCCTTCCTAGATTTAGCCAGCCTACAAATCCACAGGCACTAATGCAAATAGCCTTGGTATGCAAGTGATTTTTCTGAGAAGAGTGCCAGCCTCAAAGAAGAAGGGTCTCATGAAAAACATGAGAGAGTTGAAGTCTAATCATGGACCATTTAGTGAGAAAACTTTCTATTTTCAGGACATCAAAGGACCAAAAACAAAAACAAAAAACGGGCGGGGAGGGGGGATAAGATGGCGGAGTACTAGAAGGACCCTAGGCTTGCCTTATCCTTCAAACACAGGGAGATAAATATCAAATCATTCCGAATACCCAATAAATTGATCTGAGGTCTCAGAGAAAACTTCAAAAAGCAAAAACAAAAGAGTTTCCTCATAGGAAGATGCAAGATGCTGTAACCTTAAAAAGAAAAATAGAGCCAATGATTTGGGCTATTTGTGGAGGACTCAGTTTAGAAGTGAGATAGTTCCTCAAAAGTCAAGGGCAAAAAAACAAAAAAAACAAAAAAAAACAAAGAAAAGAAAATCAAGGGCAATCTACATCATGTCTCATACACCAATCTCATGAGAAAGATAAGAAAGGGAAAGGATGGGAACAGAGGGAAAAGAGGCAGAGGGAAAAGAGGAACAAATGTTGCTTGAGGAGACGAATGGCCATGGCTGGCCTTTGAAGAGTGGAAGAAAGGACAGACAACTTTAGTTTCAAAATCCCATGTAAGAGCAGAGTAGGCTGCTAGTACCACAGCAGCTAGAGCAGGGGAAATAAAAATCATCAGGAAAACACTCGACTATAAACTAGAAGCATTTTCACGCAGAGTAATCCTGGCGCGTGATCCTTCCCAGAGGAGTGATGAGGGTCCTCCGACAGCTTGGATTCAAAAGACATCAAAGGCACAGTCTTTCCCTTGTAACATGAATAAGGCCTGAGGATCTCATGGAAAACATGGTGACTGTGGTTGACAACACTGTATTGTATTAAGTGAAATGTGCCAAGAGAGTAGAACTTAAAGGTTCTCGCCACCCCCAAAAGACAACTATGTGAGGTGAGGTATGTGCGATTTAACTCGATGGGGAGAATCCCGTCACAGGGTATACGTATATCAAATCTTCCTTCTTACATTCTTTGCAATTTCAATATCTTACAATTATATTTGTCAATATGCCTCAATAAAGCTGGAAAACATTTAAAAGAGGTAAGACATCAGTGAGCAGAAAAAGAATGAGATGAAGTTGATACGGAAAGAAGTATGACCTTAAACCACACCTGGGTCCAGGTTGTTAAGAAAGATGATAATTAGGACTTAAAGTAACTACGTGCCTTATATTTGTTTTGTTCACTCGCTCACTTAACATGTTTTCTTGAGAACTTCCTATGTGTTAGGTGCTCTTATATGTATCATCGATTAATCTGTGTACAAACCACACATGACATTGGCCTCCTTGCAATTTCCCACCTAAGGCTTCAATGTATTGCTGTTAAAGGGTTATCGTTTCATTACACTTTTTTGCGCTCAGTTATTTTTAACAAAGATGTGTGATACTATAAGATACGGAGTTGTAAAGTCTCGCATTTGATATATTGAATCAAGGAATGGAAAGGGAGAACGAGTCCCTAGAAAGGAAAAGTGGAACAATGGGTGGTATCATTGCCAGGAAATTCTTTTCTTCTTTTCTTCCCAGTGCATAAAAAGATGGCATTCACAGGAGTTGGACATACTGTGTCCAATCACAGAACTTTAGACAAAAAAGTAATATAAATGACATTGAGTCTATTACCCTCAGTTTACAGATTAAGACATTGAGAACCAGAAATGGTATAGAATTTATCCTCTTTTAATCCTTGTTTTCTTTTTGAAATGCCACAGAAATTTATTTTAAATGGCACGGTTTTAGTCTAAAAATTATTTAGATCTGAAATAGAACTCCAGCAGGTCATGATTCTGTACACTCTGAAATAAGAATGATTAAAGTGTGACTACCAATTAATATCCAGGCACACACAAACTGAAGACTGTCGCATTACTAGGTTGTACACGGGAAACGAACCCAACGCTGCACGTTAACTTTTAATCCTCTTTCTAATGGGAAGAGTCAAGGTTCAAACTGACAACTCCTTAAGTCTAGTCCACGTCTTTCTTAGTACACGTTTGGCAATTCCACCTGAACATCGGTAAAAGCACCGTCCGAATTCCCTCCCCAGCAGAAAATTCTTCCTAACAAATGTCCCCCTAAAGGCCTCTTTTACATTCGTCTTCCTCAGGCAGTAAAGGAGCAGACTCAACATGGGCATCCATGTGGAATAGAATGCAAAATCGAATTTATTAGTGTACTGAGATGAACTTGAATGAGGAAGTATGCAAAGGAAGAAAAGTGTCCCACGCATGATGGCCAGAGCAGCCAAGCACGAGGAGCAGGTAGGGAAAACTTGCTGCCTGCATTTAACAGATTGGATATTCAGAAGGTTTGGACGATAAAAATACAGGAGGCCGGGATGATGAGAGCACACAGGATTCCTATGAATCCAGCCATCATGGGAAGAACCAACTTACTCTTCTGGGTAGCAGCACATGCCAGGGAGGGAAAAGGGGGAATGTCACAGAAAAGGTGGTTGACCACATTTGGACCACAGAAGCCTAAGCAAAAGTGAAGGTCTCATGGGCAATGGCACTTTGAGGACCCATGGCACCAGCTGCACACGGGCCCTTTGGCACATGATGACTGTATGCGGCAAGGGTTTGCAGATGGCTGCGTACCGTTCACATGCTTGGCGGCCACGAGGAAACAGGCTGTCACTACAAGCTGACCAAAAACCACATCAGTACAGCACAGCTCATAAAGGAGATGACTTTTCTCTCCCGAAAGGGATCACACCACATCGACGGAGCAGCGGAAGAAGAGGAGCATACACCCACAAAGGACAACGTTTCAAGGAAAAACTACATGGGTTTCTGGAGTCAGGAATCCATCCACATCAGGGTGACCGTCCCCAAGTTCCCACCCCACGTGGCAACATAAAGAACGCTAAGCAGAATAAATGCCAGCAAAGACCACCCCTAGGCATACACTTTTTAAAGTACAGAAAATCAAGAATAAAGAAAACAATCTTCAAAGAAGGCAGAATCAGAAAGACACATCACCTACAGAGGAACAAAGGATCACAGTTGATCTCTCAGAAACCGCACCTCCTACGATACTGGGACTAACTGGCGATTCTTTACAAAATAGGCAGAACCACTTAACGACTTCCGGGGTGAACAAACAAATGAACGGCAAAATGCACCTGCACTTGAATTTCTGTCCCTGCCCTCTAGGAAGAATCAGTTGGGAACATTTCCTACTAATAAAAACAAAACAAAAATCTATTTTAAGATGCACTGTGTTACAGCTATAAAGTCTAAGGGAAAAGAAGATGGTGCTGTAAGAGGACAATACACGGGCTCTAACTGACACTGTCTCTAATCATCCCTTAGGGTGAGTCCCCAGTGGAGGTAACACTGAAACGGTAGATGAAAAGCAAGTAGTTAATCCGTGTGAATATGGCAGGAAGAGAATTGTAGGCAGAATACAGGAGCAGATCAGAACAGCAATAACCAGAGCTAGAGGAAGACAGTTGGTTTGAATATATTTGCATACGCTTAGACAAGGACCTTACAGCAATTCAGGAAATTTATAATTATCACTTGCCTCCTGCTGTTCTCCTCCCAATCCCCGTTCAATAGCACCTGCATCACGAATGTTTACCAAGCAATTAGGACCAAAGAAAACACTTCAGCTCTCCTACTAGGCAATGCATATCTCAATAGGTGACAGATCTGACACCTGTCATATAATGAAGATGCAGGATAGAGTCATTTTAAGGCAAAGTGTGACCGGGAAGAAACTGTTGATCTTTCTAGATGAAAATACATTTCCCTTTGGCTCACCTAAGCCCAAGTTTTATCAAGTCTTAGTAAAATGGTGCTGGGAAATGTCACCAAACTGGCAACTAACAAATTATAATTTCTCTCTTGTTTATTTATTTTTGAGAGCGACAGAGACAGAACGTGAGTGGGTTGGGGCAGAGAGAGGGAGGCACAGAATCCGAAGCAGGCTCCAGGCTCCGAGCTGTCAGCACAGAGCCTGACGCGGGGCTCCATCTCACGAGCTGTGACATCATGACCTGAGCCGAAGTCGGACGCTCAACCGACCCAGCCACCCCGGCGCCCCAACAACTAACAAAGTCAACCATTCATAATCTGGGACCTAGCTCTCTTACATTTGGAAATCTGTGCTACAGAAATATAAATCTCAGATACACATGTGGCAACATCATTTGTAGGGAGAATAAAAGGAAACCAGCTGAAGGGGTATCACTAGGAGAAGCATACATTCTTTGTATGAAATGCTGTGCTACATAAACTATAAAATTTACCTGAATATTAATAATTAATTAACTTAGTAGTTTACTTTCCAAATTGCATCATTTGCATTGTGTCATTTTGAATTCAGCATTTTTTTTTTTATCATTTCAAAGTGCTTAATAAGGAGAAAACATACCACCTTGTATAAAAATGACAGATTCTGGGGTGAAGGGTGAGGGATGAGGGGAGATCCAGGTCCTCAGAGGGAAAAAGTGAGATGGGAGCAGAGAGTTGCTAAGAATCTCTCGCTTTTACCTAGTTTTTGACAAAGATTTCATTCACCAGTAGGTAAAAGTGTTTCATTAAACCAGAGAGTGTTAGGATGGAGAAACAGCTTTACCAGAAGTCATTGAGTCCATCTGCCTAAATCTATTTACTTATGGATATTTTCATTCATTCACTTATTCATGCCTTCAGTTTTGACACAGATGGCAGCTTTTCAAGAGTAAATTTTAGTTATGAAATTAAGCATATTTGTTGCAAAACAAGTCCGACAACTCAGACAAGCACGAAGCACCCCCACTCTCTGTGGCTCCTTTCAATGTCATGTTACTAAAGTAACCAATGTTAACAGCGTGGCCAGGGACTTTGCACAATTCTCTCTATGATCATGTCCATAGGCACACACCGATGTCTTTTACACATGAGGTAGGTTTTACCCCCACCTTTTTCACCTTTGTTTACGTGTTGGGGGTTGGTCAACGAGAAGATCTGACCTCTGGTTGATCTGTGATCTGGACCCTGGCAACTGGAGGCTCCTCTCCCAGACACTGTCCTTGGAACGTGCATTCTGCCGGCCTTCTCGGCTCCCAAAAGCTGCCCCAAGGACACAGCCTTGAGACAGTCATGTGTTCTTGGACGCTCTGGACGGCATGTGTGACTGCCTCTATCTAATCTTTCAAGATTGGGCGGGAGGCAGAAGGGCTATGGTCTTACTGCTGCGCCCAGGACAACCTCGCAAGTAAGTTCTCTTGTCTGTTCAACCTGCTCCCTACCATTCCGGAGTGGCCTGCTTCTCTCTTTGGTCTCTCCCTGCCTTTGGTGATGGGGGCCGGTTGCGGATTTCAGCGGAAGCTCCCCAGGAAGTTGCAAACCCACACAAACTGTGATCGGTTCTACAGATTAAGGTTTGACTTGATTTTTTTTCTTATCTATCAATGATTGTATCAGGACGTTTCCTCCGAACCAAAACATTAATATTTGATTTACTTTGTTTAATAATTAGCCACCCAACACTTCAAGGAGAGAATGTATGTTTCTCCTAATGATACAAATTGAGGTTGTTTCCTTCCCCCCCCCCTACAAATGATGTTGCAGCATTTATGTCTGGTGTTGATATTGCGACGGCACAGATTTCCAAATGTAAGACAGCCAGGTCAACGAGTATGTGAATTTTAACAGAAATCATCAAATTACTTTCTGAAAATGTAGCTGTTCTATACTTAGCTACTGTCGCTAAGTGCAATGTCGTGATCTATATTCGTTGGCAACCTTACCAACATTGCACAAATCGTTGTGATGTCTGCTAACGTGACAAATGAAAAAGAAGCACTGTCTTGTCATTGTAATTTCATTTTTCCCAGCCATCGTGGAGTTCAGCAATCTTTAGTATATTTATATTTTTGGCCATTCTCATTTCCAGCTGTACCCATTGCTCATCCAGCCATTTATTGGCCCATGTCCCTCCTGTGTGTCATACACATGTACATTTGGGCTCAGGACTTTCTCATCGGGACGTTACCTTGTTGTAAGTCACCTATTTTGCAAAAGCCCTCTCACTTTCCATTGTTCAACAGAACAAGGTGTATGAACCTTTATTAATGAACACTGTTGACCTTTCCCTTACAACATTTGCTCTCTAATCTGGAATAAATGTCCTCCCACATATGAGACTATATAAATGTTCCTCTGTACTTTCTGTTGGCCTATAGTACATTTGTACCTTTAATATATCTGTAAAGTATTTTGTATTCCCCTTCACTTTATAATGGAGAAGACTGATGAAAAAAATATAAGCAGTCTATAAGTAACCTGGTAACTACTCAGGAATAAAGGGAACTTCTAGTTCTCAGCCCAGTGTTCTTTTGACATGTTATAAACCAACGTCTAAGGTACAACACAACAGAGTTTTAATTACCAAAACTGCTGGAGAAGTGTTCCTTTCAAACTTCGTCCCAAATGTATATCTTACCTCCTTATTCCCCAAGCTGTAGACGAGGGGATTCCACATGGGCATCACCTCAGTATACGACAGAGAAATCACTTTATTGAGATCCAGGGAGGGACTTGAGCCAGGTCGAACAGAGATAAAGAAAAGAGTCCCATACAGGATGGAGACAACTACCAGGTGAGAGGAGCAGGTGGAGAAAACGTTCTGCCTCCCATGAGCAATCTGGATCTTCCAGATGGCCACCAGGATGCAAACATGGGAGGCCATCATGATCAGGCCACTGAAGATTCCTGTAGATCCAGCCAAAAAGAAAAATGTAAGTTGAGTCACGGAAGTGTCTGCACATGTAAGAGAAAGCAGAAGGGAAATATCACAGGAAAAATGATTGATGATATTTGGACCACACGAGGGTAAGCAAAAAGGCAGTGTCATACAGGTCATGCTGCTTAGAAGAGCCATGCCATAAAGCCCTATAACCAGCTGCACAGAGACCCTCTGGGACATAATGAGGGCATGCAACAAGGGCTTACCGATGGCCAAATACCAGTCATGTGCCATGGACATCAGGAAGAAACATTCAGATACCACAAAGAAAGAAGAGAACCACATCTGTGTGGTACAACCCTGAGAGAGCTGACTTTTTTCTCTGCAAAGTTATCACACAGCATCTCGGGGGCAATGGAAGAAGAGGAACAATACCTAAAAGGACGAGGGGCTAAGAAAAACACATAGTCATTCACTGGTCAGTGGTAACCTGTGTAAGAAATTTAAAAGTACATTTTATTTTTGCAATGTTAATTAGCATACACAAAATTGCTCCTTTTAAAAAAAATTTAATGTTTATTTATTTTGAGAGAGAGAGAGACAGAACACAAAAAGGGGAGGAGCAGAGAGATGGGAAACAGCGAATCCGAAGCAGGCTCCTGCTTCCGCACAGAGCCTGACATGGGCTTGAAACCACAAACCATAAGATCCTGACCTGACCTGAAGTCAGTCGCTCAGCTGACTGAGCCACCCAGGCGCCCCATATTCATCATAGCTTCTTCAATGTATCACAAGTGTTTTTTAATCTGTAAAGGAGGCAGTTAGGAAAACAGCACTGGACGGGCAACGGTATTCCTGAGGAATACTTCCTGTCCGTTGGGGCCCCCTGCAAACTTGTGTGATTTATACTTGATCTTTTTGGATTCGGCACCCTCTGCCATCAAAAGAGCAGTCTAAGTATCAAATCTAAATTTCCCATGGGTTCTAAAATTGTATTTGAAACGAGAACAGTATCTGTATTTCATCTTTATCACATGATAGAATAACAATGCCTACTTAGGAATACCGTAACCGGTGAGATTGTAAGAAATGATGAAAAATTCAGACCCTGATAATAGACATTTGGGATCGGCTTAACAGAACAGAAATAAAGCCCTTTCAGTTCCTGTTTGGATGGAGAGGATAGTGCCATTCAGATGAAATGAAGACAACATTCATATCTGTGTATATTAATCTCTTCCCCTCATAAAAGGCTTACAAAGAGAAATGTCAACAAATGTCGGTAGCATTATTTACAAGGGGGAGTTCTATGGAAACACATAATAGTCATTTTTATGTTTATAAAGGACAGGCCTGCAAATGAGAGATTGGGTACATTTACTCTTTAACCATCATGAATACAGAAATGGCAGAAAGAAATAGGAACAGAGGATTCATGTTTGGGGTTAAATGAAGCGAAGAAATTGCCAGATCGTGTAATTCATATAATCATATCATATGATTCAAAAAAGAAATATAATGGTTTGGGAGGCACTGAGATGCCCTTCCTTTGAGATTAATTAATCTATCAAATATTGTATAGGAACTTTCCATGGAAATCAAAAGAATAATAAGTATCCACTCTAGTCTCAACTGACTCGATCATTAGCGGCAATGTTACCATACATTTCCATGAATATATTTTGTTCATTGAAGTAAAATTATTTCCCCTAATTCTCTGTAATGTTTATAAACCTATTTAAGGCATAAATTCTGACAGGTGATCTCTATTTTATTAACACAATGTGTGAAATGCTTACCATTTTTATTGTTACAAAATTTTTAAGTATTTTTCTGACTCATCAACTGAGTAAAAACACATCAACCTGTTTAAATGACAGTAAGAAACACAAGGTGTGGGATTATCCGTAAGAAAGATTCCAGATTCATACGTTTGTTACCAGGTCAAACACTTTCCTATTTTTAAAACAATATTCACACTTGGAAGATAGAGTGATTAAGATGTGAACCCTGAAATGCTACAGTGACAAAACAATAGTTAATATAATGTTTGTGCCCCCTGAGTTTATCATTACTTGAGAATTATCTGTGGAATGCATTTTCCGCAGGGCAATTGCTTATTAATGGCAGCACTAAAATCAATCGCGGGAAATAGTGCCTAGGCATAAAGAGAAAGCCCACTTTTCAAAGCAGTGTTTGATAAATCCAAGACGACATATGCCGCAGCATTTCAGAGAAAGCTCCCTTCTCCACTGACAGCTGAAGTGGTTGGAAAAACACTGCTTTCGTTTCATGCCTAACAGTTCAAAATCTACGTGCAATGGCAGGCAGTGGTTGCGGACATTTGTGGACCCACCAGGTGAGGGCGTTTGGTGAGGGGAACGTGCTTCCATCCTTCCATTGCTCAGCACGCAAACAGGAATAAGACTCCGCCTCCCCCGTAAGGGGGACGATTTCTATGACCTTTGCATTTCTACATTCGGTGACCCGAGAATTTACCTGGACGTTGAAGTATCAGAAAGAGAGAAGAAGATCCGGCTTAAAATCGGGATCAAAACCTCAGTTATTTAGTGACCTGAAGAGCTGGACTAAACCAAAGACCACTCTCTCTGGGGTACCTCGGACAATGAGCTTATGTTCCCACAGAAGTCTTGCTAGTGTACTTCAAAACTTGCTATTAATCAATACGCGGGATACTCATTTCTTTGAGTTCATAGTACCCCTGGCTGAGTTCAAGGTAAATCAAAGCACAGACTTTTCAAAGAAGGAGATGTCATTGTGCACTAAAATGGTTGGGAAATATTTCATGGGCAGATTGGTTTGGAAAGGTGGACAAGTTTGAGATGACCTGAAATTGAGAGGAAGGACATTTCAGGTAGAACTAAGGAGATGAACAGAGGCAGGGAGGCAGGAACATTCAACTTGATTGGAATAAAGCTTCATGAAGGAGAGAAGAAAATATCACATTGAGGGAATAGTGGCATAGGCAGAATAATGCTCTCCAGTGATGTCCACCTCTTAACCCCAGGGACCGGTGATCATGTCACCTTGCGTGGTAAAAAGTGACTTTACCCATGTTATTAACTTAAGGACCTTGGAATGAGGAGATTATCTGTGAGGCCTTCTCAGGAGATGTAAGTAGGGAACATGGGCAGATATGCAACTTTGCGGGTTTTGAAGATGAAGGAAGGGGCCATCAGCTAAGAAATGTGGGCAGGGTTTAATAGCTGGAGAAAGCGGGAAACATTTTCCTCTAGAGATTCCAGGAAGCAATGCAATCCTGCCAACACCTGACTCTAGCCTGGTGAGATCCATGTAGGACTCGTTAGCCTGCAGAGCATTAAATCAATACATTTGTGTATACAACATTGTGTTGTTTTAGCCACTAAACTTGTGGTAATTTGTCAGGGCAGCATTGAGAAACTAATACACATAGGTTGGATGACCTCAGTCACCAGCACTTTCTCTCAAAAACCTTCTATGATCCCCTAAAAGAGTTATGATCTCCCACCTCTGAAACTGCCATAGCATTTCCCCAGTAGCTCGTCTCCATTGTCATCTGACTTTTAGAGTCAAGGACATGGTCTTACAATGGTCTATATCCTATGAAGTCCTGGTGTCAGAGAGTTGCAGAGAAGACATATTCTGTAAGCATTTTTGAGCGACGTGTAAATTAAACCAAAAATATTTCACAATCCGTAATAATTTGAATGTAGGATTTAAATTATATCATACACTTTGCTTAAAGAAGGTAGAATAGGGGCACCTGCGTGGTTCAGTTAGTTAAGCATCTGATTCTTGATTCCAGCTCAGGTCATGACCTCAGGGTTTGTGGGTTCATGCCCTGCATCAGGCTCCGTGCTAACTGTGGAGCCTGTTTGAGATTCTCCCTCTTTCGCTGCCCCTCCTCAGGTCTCTCTCTCTCCCTCTCTCTCTCTCTCAAAACAAATAAATGAACTTAATTTTTTTAATCAAGTAGTATAAAGCCATTCTGCCCCATTCTTCTACCTGAAATCAACCAAAACCGGTAAGGAAACAGACAATGACAACAAGAAAAGATAAAGAAAATGACACTTTATGAAACTTCAAGAGAAGGAAATGATATGATATGAAAAAGATGATAAAGCAAATTCTATTATAGGAAAATGCTTCACTTTGACATTGAGAAAAATTTTCCCTCTGAAGAATGTAAACACTAAAAAAAAAAAGATATAATTGCTTAATATAATGGCTAGCTAACTGGCTGACTAGAGGTGGTCGTCAAGAGGATGTAGCTACCCATTGACCGTCTAAGCTGGACCTGGGCAATCAGAGGCTCTGAGGCCCCCACCCACCGTCCTTGGAATGTACACTCTGCCCACCTGTCCACAGCGGGAGCTGTTTTCAAGGAGGCAGCCTCAAGGGAGTAATGTGTTGTTGAGACGATCTGGATGGCGTATGTGACTGAATCCAGTTAAGGTCCCTTTATAAATGTTTAAGGGGGCGCCTGGGAGGCTCTGTCGGTTAAGTGTCCAACTCTTGATTTTAGCTCAGGTCATGATCTCATGGTTCCTGGGTTCGAGCCCCGCATCCGGCCCTGCACTGACCGCATGGAGCCCACTTGAGATCTTCTGTCTTCCTCTCTCTTTCTCTAACCCTCCACTGCTCATGCTCTCTCTCTATCTCTCTCTAAAAATTAATAAACTTTAAAAGATTCCGGCAGGCAGGTGTGGAGAGATGCTCATCATGCTGCTGTCCCAAAGGAGCATTATCTGGAAGTTTTCTTCTTTGTTAAACTTGCCACCTGCCATACGATGTGGGCTGCCTCTTTCCTCAGTCTCTCCTGCCCTCTGACGACAGCGGCCAGTTTTAGATGTTACCTAGGTAATTCCCAAGTTTAGGAACCAACAGTTGGTGAGCCAGCTAGGAGACCTAAGAATGGAGTCTCGGGAAAGAGGCATCAGGAGGGAAATCTCAAGTTGGCCCGTGACCTCTGTATGGGGAGGGGTGGCCTGTGTGTAGATGCTGGTGGACCGCCGCTTGAGTGCAGAGATGCCCCCAGATGCCAGCTGCTTCGATGCCCCTGTTTGTGGGACTGCTGCAAAGTAGGGAAGAAGTGGCTGCATGGTGGGCTGGCCTCTGCTGTGGGAAGCCTGCCTAGTCACCTACAGACAGCTGGAGACTGATGCTTGCCTTAGAAAGTGAGAAGCGATGAGGTTAGAGAAGAAAGGGCAGGTGTCCACCCCCTGCCGTCTTGGGGGCTGGCAGACAAGGTGTGCTTAGGTAGAACTAAAACTTACTTTTCCTTCATCTGCTTAGCCATGAAGGTTTCTTGGACTATTGCTCTATCTTGATAAGATTGTGAGAGTTTTTCTTTCTCTTCTAAGTCATCTGGGCTTTATCAGAATTATTTCCTTGCTTTCTGTTGTCTCTATCAAGTGTTTGATTCCTTAAGAATCCATCTTTACTAGACTTACAGGAAAAAACTAAGAGACTATCAGAAAAATACTGTCCTCGATGTTTTATTAGTGAAAGTAAGAGATATAAACATGAATGTGTTTCAATGCTTGTATACATCTTAGGTGAAAAGAACGGTCCTCAGGTTCAAGTATACAAATTGGTACAAGAACTGTCTACTGGTTAATTTTGTTTCTAATCACATCTCAAAAGTAAGCAGTTAGTGGCAATCGTGTGTGGATGTTTTATTACTCCATCAGAGGCTTTGGAGAATGGTCAGTGTCCTCCGTGTTTATTATGTGTGGTTACTTCCAGGGTAATCACTGACTAATTCTTGGTTAATTATGTGTTATCCCTCATCAGAGGATTCTATACTGTCTGTGCTTTATTGCTGGTTCGCAAAACAATAGAGGAAAATTGACTAAAATCTGAGATCAGCATTGATAGGGCAATTTCACTTAAAATTATTGAGAATATTGCTATAACATGTTCCATTAGCCAAACTTATAGCCCTGATAAAAGTGTAAAGGTAGAGCACAGGCAAGAACCAATGCAGAAAGATCATGTGAACATCGCAAATGCATTTTGTTTTACTTCTGTTTTTTAAAGTTTACTTATTTGAGAGAGAGAGAGAGAGAGTGAGCAGGGAAGGGGCAGAGAGAGAGGGAGACACAGAATCTGAGGCAGGCTCCACGCTCCAAGCTGTCAGCACAGGGCCCGACTTGGGGCTCGAACTCACAGGCTGGGAGACCATGACCTGAGCCGAAGTCAGATGCTTAACCGATTGAGCCACCCAGGCACCCTGCAAATGCATTTTAAACAATTGCCTTCAATCCTTCGGATGTGCTTTCTTGGTTGAGACTACGAAAGATAAGTGGGGGTCTAAAGAGACGTGTCACAGTCTACCAATGATACTATTTCGTGGGTTCCTTACCACTGTAATCCCGTATTTTATAGTGCCTAGAGTGTAAATGCCTCTGTGTATCTGCTAACTACTAACTCAAGAGATAATTGCAATCATCCCAGACAATCACAATACTAAACCTTAGCTATCCTGCAAAATTCGTAGCTTCCAAATGTTCCCGCAACCTCTTATCCCTAAATGCACTTAAGCAGCCAATAACTGTTACCCTGAGATTCCATCTTCCTGTTCCTACCTCTGTCCCATGACTAAGATGACTCATTTCCTTCTACTTTCCAAGAATTTGCACAGGGAATAATTCTTAGAAGAAAATTAAGTTTCGAATGACCATCCCCAATCAGCCTTAAAATCGTTCAGCTACTTGCTCCCCGCAGAACACTCATCTTAAGCTACTCCCCACATTTTAGCACTCTTAATACATGCTTGATTAAAGACTTTGGGTTGATATTTTCTTTCTTTCGGTGTAGGATTTACCTTAAAGAGTTGTAAATATAAAATGTTAGCCAACATTTTAGCAGAGAACAGGCTTCATAGCAGTTCCTCCATAAACGGTAGTAATACTGATGCTTCCAATAATTAAAAACATTTGTAGCTGATTTCATCGGAGGATGACGATGACGATGATGACGATGATGATGATGATGAAGCCTAGGAAAGGAAACCGCCAATAATTGGGAGCGACTTGGAACAATCACAGTGGAACAGTAAACTTTTTGAGGCTAGAGCAAACCCAACAGTAGGGCATATTGCCAGCAGTAAACTGAAATGCAAACAGCAAATTACTCTGATGCTTAAATTATTGTTTTCCTTGGTGATACCACACAGTGTTGCAGATTTCAGGCCATTGTTTCTTTACTGATACACATCTCCGTGTTGCCTGCCGGCATTTTCTTTTTTTTTAAAATTTTTTTTTTCAACGTTTTTATTTATTTATTTTTGGGACAGAGAGAGACAGAGCATGAACGGGGCAGGGGCAGAGAGAGAGGGAGACACAGAATCGGAAACAGGCTCCAGGCTCTGAGCCATCAGCCCAGAGCCCGACGCGGGGCTCGAACTCACGGACCGCGAGATCGCGACCTGGCTGAAGTCGGACGCTCAACCGACTGCGCCACCCAGGCGCCCCAGCTTGCCGGCATTTTCGAAAGGGAATTTTATAGACTTCTTGCTAGAGATTTCTGTGTCAAGCCTCTAGAAACAAACCAGGTCCTTTCCTGCCACGTAAGTCTCTGCCATTAGGATACAAGTAATAACGGAGCATTTTTTACCGTCACAGTTAGAAGAAGGCCGAAAAATTTGTAGTCTTACCCTTTGACACTGAAATGGGAGATGAAATGAGGTCACGTATGTCCAGGGGTTTTTAAATGGAGCCAGGAGGCCAGAAAGGAGATGGGCCTTTTGTGCGTCCTCATCAGTGAAACCATCAACTTTTGGACGGGGCCAAACCACAAATATTCCAAGGATTCAGCCCAAACACCTGCAACTTGCTACACTAGGCAACTTTGCTCAGTGATAGCCTTAGCAACAAATTATATTCAGTTTCGTTTTCTGCCTCCAACAGCAATCAAAATTCTTTGTAGGGGCGCCTGGGTGGCGCAGTCGGTTAAGCGTCCGACTTCAGCCAGGTCACGATCTCGCGGTCCGTGAGTTCGAGCCCCGCGTCAGGCTCTGGGCTGATGGCTCAGAGCCTGGAGCCTGTTTCCGATTCTGTGTCTCCCTCTCTCTCTGCTCCTCCCCCGTTCATGCTCTGTCTCTCTCTGTCCCAAAAATAAATAAACGTTGAAAAAAAAAAATTTAAAAAAAAAAAAAAAAAAAAAAAAAATTCTTTGTAAACAACAAATGCAAGCATAAGAGTATGTCTTCAAAACCTCTTGACTTTTGTTGTCTGAGAGGACACAGTTTGGGCTGCTACCCAAATCTGTGTCCCCCAAATTGCAGTTCTGAGACCCCCAAATATAAGGCTTGGTTTTATTTTAGCTTTTCCTCTTTCCTTGGTCAACACCAAGTTTTCAGAGTTAAATCAAAGACTTCTACATCTTTGAAAAATGCTTACATTCAGAGAGTGGATTTATTTTTTAAGGTGCTCAGGGAAACAGTTATGTGAAACTTCAAACCACAGAAAGGCCAACCTTGCCTTGACTTGATCTGTGGAACTTCAGCACAGTATTTGGGCAGAGTCCTGTTCTCTGCCCAGGAAAGCACATAAGAGGTCAGTGGTCATGAATTCTTTGCATTTGGAAAGGAAGTTGCTTCTGAATTTTATTCTTAATGGATACCACTTGAGATCCAGATCTCTTTTGTTTTTGTTGTTGTTGTTGTTTAATGTTTTTAAATTTTAAATTTACTTTATTTTTATTTTTTTATTATTGAGGTATAATTTACATATAATGTTATATTAGTTTCAGGTGTACAACACATTATTTCAACATTCTATACATTTTCACTGACCACCATGATAAGTGTAGTCACCATCTGTCACCACACACTATTCACTAAATTTTTTACGCTGCACTTCATTTTTTCCCCAAAGGAAAATATCTTTGTCTTATAAATTTCATATGAAGATAAAAAGCTTCTGCACAGCAAAGGAAACAACCAACAAAACTAAAAGGCAACCAATGGAATGGGAAAAGATATTTGCAAATGACATATCAGACAAAGGGCTAGTATCCAAAATCTATAAAGAGCTCACCAAACTCCACACCCGAAAAACAAATAACCCAGTGAAGAAATGGGCAGAAAACATGAATAGACACTTCTTTAAAGAAGACATCCAGATGGCCAACAGGCACATGAAAAGATGCTCAACGTCACTACTCATCAGGGAAATACAAATCAAAACCACACTCAGATATCACCTCATGCTAGTCAGAGTGGCCAAAATGAACAAATCAGGAGACTATAGATGCTGGAGAGGTTGTGGAGAAACGGGAACCCTCTTGCACTGTTGGTGGGAATGCAAACTGGTGCAGCCGCTCTGGAAAACAGTGTGGAGGTTCCTCAGAAAATTAAAAATAGACCTACCCTATGACCCAGCAGTAGCACTGCTAGGAATTTACCCAAGGGATACAGGAGTACTGATGCATAGGGGCACTTGTACCCCAATGTTTATAGCAGCACTCTCAACAATAGCCAAATTATGGAAAGAGCCTAAATGTCCATCAACTGATGAATGGATAAAGAAATTGTGGTTTATATACACAATGGAGTACTATGTGGCAATGAGAAAGAATGAAATATGGCACTTTGTAGCAACGTGGGTGGAACTGGAGAGTGTGATGCTAAGTGAAATAAGCCATACAGAGAAAGACAGATACCATATGTTTTAACTCTTATGTGGACCCTGAGAAACTTAACAGAAACCCATGGGGGAGGGGAAGGGAAAAAAAAAAAGAGGTTAGAGTGGGAGAAAGCCAAAGCATAAAAGACTCTTAAAAACTGAGAACAAACTAAGGGTTGATGGGGGGTGGGAAGGAGGGAAGGATAGGTGATGGGCATTGAAGAGGGCACCTTTTGGGATGAGCACTGGGTGTTGTATGGAAACCAACTTGACAATAAATTTCATATATTGAAAAAATAAATATTCCCCAACAACAACAAAAATATAAATAAATAAATAAATAAATAAATAAATAAATAAATAAATTTCAGAAAATAAAAAAGGAAGAGGAAAAAATATTCCCCAGAATCTTACCATCCAAAGACAAGCAATAATAACATTTTCAGCCAATTTTCTTTCAGTGTTTTTATTCTGCCTAGTTACTTTTTCATAATTATAACTTTTTAACCCACATTTTAATTCACATTATGTATTATTACTATTTTTTTTCAATTCAAGTGTAATTAACATGCATGCTTTCTTAGTTTCAGGTGTACATTTTGATGATTCAACAATTTTATACATTACTCAGTTCTCTCACCATGATAAGTGTACTCTTAATCTCCTCCACCTATTTCACTCTTTCCCCCCACCCACCTCCACTCTGGCAACCACCGGTTTGTTGTCTACATATAAAACTTTGTTGTGGGGGATAAGCTTAGGAATCCCCCAGGCTTACACCAATGGGTTAACAAGGCATAAAGAAATACAAAGCCATAAAATGCTCACACACAAGTTTGGGTAAACCAGATTGGCACCCCAAAAATAGGGGGTGCAGAGGCACCCCAAGAATAGGGAGGTGCAAAGGCACCAGGAATACAGGGGGGTTGCAGAGGGTAGGGCAAAGACCCCAAATAGGAACGGCAAAATGGTGCCCAATACATAGGTATATGAAATAAATAAGATTAGATATTCAGGGTGGAAGCACTCCCAATTTAGTACTACAGCAGAAAAGCTGCTTTCACAGGAGGATAGGGCCAGGTTAAGTAAATTGTGAATTGGACTATGGACCCCTGCGCTGCAGGCAAAGCAGTTCAGAGTGGAGATGGTTAACAAAAGAAAAGGTGCCTTGTCAACCCTGAGATTATTCCTCCTATCTGTCTCATCCCCAAAGCTAGCTAAGATAAACAGAGGTGCTGCCTCCTGTCCACTGTAAACAACCATCCTCCCAACTGCCCACCCCAAATATCTTCAACACCCCCTTTCCCTCACGTCCACAAGTTAACGTTCAAAGATTCATTGTCCCTTTGTGCACGTCCATCACCATGTTTGTAAGCCTTCTGATCCCAATAACAATGGGACATGGACCCTTATTTGGGGCTCTTGTCTCTTCCTGGACTCCTGCGTCCCGCTCTCTTGCTAGACAAGAGAGAACTTTAGAACTTAGAGTCTACGACACTTTGGGGTTTTTTTTTGTTTACCTCCCTTTTTCTTTGTTCATTTGTTTTGTTTCTTAAATTCCACACATGAGTGATATCATATAGTATTTGTCTTTCTCTGATAGACTTATTTCACTTAGCATTATACCCTCCAGATCTACCTATTTCATTGCTAACGGAAAACTTTCCTTTTTTATGGCTGAGTAATATTTCACCTATATGTATACCACAAATGCTGTACTTTCTTAAGTGAACTGACTTTTAGTCTGGCAGCCAGAATCTTTACAGAACTCTATTCTAGGTTCAAGTTTTAGAGAGACTGAGTCTGTTCTTAATGGAGTTCTCTCTTGACTTCTAAGAGTTAAGCAAGGGTTAAAATTCCTAGGGCAATCAGAAGTGCCTGGGTGGGTCAATCTGTTAAGCATCTGACACTTGATTTCAGCTCAGGTCATGATCTTGGAGTCATGAGATTGAGCCCTGCCAGGGCTCTATGCTGGACACAGAGCCTGCTTGAGATTATCTCCTTCCTTCTCCCTCCACCCCTCTCCTGCTTGTGCTCTCTCTCTCTCAAAAAAAAAAAAAAATTAATATAAATTAATATATAAAAAAAACTCCTGGGGCAAGCAGTTTCTAAAAGATACCTTCATGTAATATAATTATCCAAAATTTTATTGGGAATTATTTTCCATAGATGTTATATTATAAATTCATTGAACTACATGCAAGTGGATTGAGTCCATTCAGATGTTTGCATCATATTAAATGAAGAGCTTTTTTTGTTTATTTATAATATAGGTACTAAATTTTGTTTATGTTTTGCAATTCTGACAACTTTTGTTAGGTTATCTCTTATTTGACATAGTTAATTACCCCTTTCTTATAAATGAGTGCACTTGCTCCATTGAAACACTGAATTATTTTCCCTGTCTTTGAATGTAGGCTGACCTTAGTAACTTACTTGATCAATGAATTCAGCAGATTCTTGAATAGAATTCTGGATTCAGATCACTCACTGGACAGATGGCAGCAAGAGTCCATTGCTGGTGGAATGGGGCAGTCATAACCACTAGCATGCCCAAGCATTGCAATTACTAAGACTCGCCAACAGTGAATTAGAATGGGGCACAGTTAAAAACCCTACATTGGCTAATGTAATTATCTCTAGGTATGAGAGATGTGGGAAGCAATAGTAACTTTTGGACTATGAAGTTGTTGTTGTTAAATGCCCCTCACATGCCAAAGAATGAAAATAACAGAGTCAGACGAGACAATTTCCAATTCATGCTATGATGTCAAAGTCAGTTAGGCAGCATTTAAAAAGATACTCAGTGGGGAGCCTGGGTGGCTCAGTCAGTTAAGCATCCAACTTCAGCTCAGGTCATGATCTCGTGGTTCATGGGTTTGAGCCCTGCATCAGGCCCTGTGCTGACAGCCAGAGCTTGGAGCCTATTTCAGATTCTGTGTCTCCCTCTCTCTCTGCCCCTGCCCCACTTGCTCGCGCTCGCTCTCTCTCTCTCTCTCTCTCTCTCTCTCTCTCTCAAAAATAAATACACACATTTAAAAAATTTTTTAAAAATATCCTAATCTCCTACAGTTAGAGACCAGACTGCATATAACACAAACCAACAACCTGATATTGGGCAATAGAATAAGAAAGAAGCTGAATTCACAATCTCTGCAAGTTTCCTGTATAAAAGTCAGGACTCTGATAGGGAAGGAGTTGGACACTGAGAATAGGGAATAAGACATCTGATGTGTTTGAGATATTCCATTTTTCCCAAATCTTCTGACCCTGTAAAGTAGCCCTCTCCACCTTGCTGGAAGAGACCAAACTTCGTCTGCCAGAGACAATAAAGAGCCCTCACCTGAGTGAGGTGTGGCACAAGTTAATAACTATTTTTCTCAAGATCTTGTCCCACCTCCCCTCTTAGCTTCTAGACCTAAACCAAAGGCAAGACCCAGAATGGTTTTGTCTGATTACTAAGGAGAATTGGCCTATTATTCACCAAAAGAGTTACAGGACTTGACTAACAAGTACCAGCCAGAACCAGAAAACATGGTATACAGCTTGAAGGTAATGTGCTTAGGGAGGGAGGAATATAAAGCAGGATAAAGAAGAATTTACTGATGCAGAACTCCAGTGACTCAAAAATTTCCTTGTAGGCAAGACACCAGGAGTGGATCCTAATGTACTATCAGGGTGGCTCCTTGAGCCTTGGAAAAACTGACAGGAAGTGAGGTAGACATACCATTATTGTCAACGGAGATTAGTGAAGAAGGGGCCCAAAGACTCAAAGACGTTAGGATGGTTGAAAGGGTTTATGTTATAAGAAAACAGATATAATAATGATGCTATCAGGTATCCACTAAAGAAGGTATCATGTGACTGTGTTCCCTGAGAGGACACTTCTTCCACTGAAACAATAAAGAAAGGCACTAATAAGAGGGGCTCCAGCTGGTGGGAAGCCAGTGGTATGAGATGTTGTTATGCATCCAGGCTTCCCAGAGCCAAGGACAATGATAGGATTCCAGAACACGTGAATAAAGAAATTAATGCCACCACCAAAGACATAGAGGATACAGCAGAAGTAATCATATTATCTCTCTATTGAAGTCAGCAGTCTGGCCATCCAGAAATCAGATGGCTCTTAGAGAATGGCTGTAGACTGCTTAAAGTTCAACCAAATAGTGGCCCAATAGCAGCTCCATACCTTACATGGGATCGTTTACAAGGTCTCCCATACATTGTATGCAGTTAATGACTTGGGAAATGTATTCTTTTCTATTCTGCTTAGAATGGAGGATGAGAAACAATTTACATTAATATGAGATGAACAACAATATTGATTTACAATTTTTCCTCAAGGCTATATTAACTCGCCTCCCCTCCTTAATATAGTCTCCAGGTATGTGGCCCCCTAAGGTATTTGGCCTCCTACCTACTACATTTAGTGGATACTAATTGTAATGACTACTACATTGATAATATCATGCTGCTAGAGAAGGTTACACAAGCAGATGCTGGAACATGGGAGACCTTGATAAAACACCTGTGTTCTGCTAGGAATTTACCCAAGGGATACAGGAGTGCTGATGCATAGGGGCACTTGTACCCCAATGTTTATAGCAGCACTTTCAACAACAGCCAAATTAAGGAAAAAGCCTAAATGTTCACCAACTGATGAATGGATAAAGAAGTTGTGGTTATATATACAATGGAATACTACTTGGCAATGAGAAAGAATGAAATATGGCCTTTTGTAGCAACGTGGATGGAACTGGAGAGTGTGATGCTAAGTGAAATAAGTCATACAGAGAAAGACAGATACCATATGTTTTCACTCTTATGTGGATCCTGAGAAACTTAACAGAAGACCATGGGGGAGGGGAAGGTGGGAAAAAAAGTTAGAGATGGAGGGAGGCAAACCATAAGAGACTCTTAAAGACTGAGAATAAACGTGGGTTGATGGGGGGTGGGAGGGAGGGGAAAGTGGGTGATGGGCATTGAGGAGGGCACCTGTTGGGATGAACACTGGGTGTTGTATGGAAGCCAATTTGACAATAAATTTCATATTAAAACAAAAACAAAAACAAAAAAACAACACACCTGTGCTCTGGAGAGTGGGAGACACAACACAAACACACAAACACCTATTAGGATTCAGGAACTTGAAATGTTGGGTGAGTTTTACAGGTCCAGTGGTTAGGGGTATGCTAGAATACTCCATTCGAAGTAAAATTTATGAAGAAAGAACCAGAGGGTCCCAGTAGGCCTCTTTGGGTCTTGGAGGCAGCATATTCCACAGCTAGGAATAGATCTCCAACAAGGGTACCAAATGGCACAGAAGGCTGTAGGCATTAAGTGGGATGCAGAACAGGAGAGGCTCTGCAGCAGGTCCAGGTATAGTACAAGCAGCCCTGCCCCTTGGGCCACGCGATACAACAGGATCTATAAGGAAAGTGATAGTCATGGGAAAAAAGCAACATGGAGCTTATTACAAACCTCAGTGGGAATGCTGCTGGTCCTGAGCTTCAGAAGCCATTCTATACCATTGGGAAAAAGAATGCTATGGCTTTTGAGAAAGAGCTCCTGGTATGTTTGTGGGCCATAATAAAGAGTGAAGTCTTGCCCAGAGCCACCATGTGAGCATGTATCCAAGATTTCCCTAAGGCCCTGCATCCCATCAGATACTCCAATAAATAAAGTAAAATGGGAAAAGCAGCAACCTATCATAAGATGAAAATGGTACATCCTAGTGGATCCCAAGTAGGACCCAAGGGATGATTAAGCTGCAATGCATATGTGTATGAATAAAACCTCCCCTTTCCTATCTCCAATGCAACTCCTATTGAAGTAATCAATGTCAACAGCTTGCTGTGCATCCTTTAGAGTTCTCCCTATGCTCATTTACAACACCTGCATGCACATGCACATTTTATTATGTATCTTTGGTCCTTGTTCTTAATGATTATAGCTACACTTTGATCTTCAGCTTGATTTTTTTCCAACTAACAGTGACTACATATGATAGTTCTCTCCAGGTTAGTCCATTATTACCTAATCTGGTCTTTTAATTTGCTGTGCATTTCACACACACATACACATGAAAATTTACTTTTCTTATAATGATAGACATATAGACCATTTCTTTTATTTTAATTTTCCATGCATAATGCTGAAATATACGTAATCTTATTCTTTTGCATTTATATTTCTCCAGACCAGATTTCTAAGAAGGATTTATAAGTTGCCATATAAATTTATACATACATATATATATATATACATATATATATATATGTGTATGTGTATATATATATATATGTGTGTGTGTATGTGTATATATATATATATATATATATATATATATATATATATATAAATTACCAGTTTCTTTGAGGAAATGGAGTATTCGTACTATCAGAAGAAAATAAGAGTGTACACAGCCAAATAGGAACTTCACCATCATTGAAAATTAACAATATTTCATCTACATTGTAAGGCACTGCAATGGCATTTTAATTTCATTTCCTTTACTTCACCAATGATGATAGTGAAACTTTTTGACATACTTTTCTGGCATATGGATCCCCATTTCTGTGAGTTGCCTGTTCATTTCTTTGCCCATTTATCTAGTTTCTTTTTCTTTGAATTTTAGACTGTTGTCCAATTTATTAGGGATATTACCTCATTGTTTGGCATATGTGCACAAACATTTTCTCCTGCTTTATTATTTCCCTTTTTAATATCGTTTGTGGTACTCTGAACTGATGTCTTGGCTTTGATAACAAGTAATCTGGTAAATGCTGGACAGCAAAGTGGAAATGTGATGACAAATGTATAGAAAATTAGACATCTGTTGAACCCAAATAAGATATTATTATTTTATGTGATTCCTATACATTATATAAACTACTTTTAAGATACCCTGAAGTCTGGTAAGAAATATTAATTATAGTAATAAGAAATAAAAAATGCCAAATACGGAATACTTTATACAGGGAGCACCATGAAGAAAATATTACTTTTTGTCTCATTAGTTCAGGAAGAAAATATCAAACGTTTTTGAAGGTGACAATCACTATGTAGGATAATTTATATGAAAAATATCTGGTTTTAAATAACATTTATTATCACTTCAATTAATGTCCTCTTTAAATAGAATAAAAGCAATATACTACTTATATTACACAATAATTATATGTGAAGCTTGATATATAAATAGTGACTGTATTCAGGTGATTATTTTATCGTTGTCATGATTATTTGCTCTATGCTATACCAGTAAGTTTTCAGTAGTTACATAGACAATTCTAGGCTTATGTTAGGAGCATCAGCTATGGTATAAATGTCTTCATTTATGCCTGTCTAAATATACTAATATAGGTATGAGGGTTAGGGGCTAGTATAGAGAGGTTGCTTCTAGTTTTGGTACAACCACTCTTTCCTTTTTTCTTTCTTTTCTTCTTTCTTTCTTTCTTCCTTCTTTCCTTCCTTCCTTCCTTCCTCCCTCACTTTCTTTCTTTCTTTCTCTCTTTCTTTCTCTCTTTCTTTCTCTCTTTCTTTCTTTCTTTCTTTCTTTCTTTCTTTCTTTCTTTCTTTCTTATTTATTTGAATATAAGTCATTTTGAGTCTTTTACAAGACAAGGAGGATGATCTTTATGCCCCTTTCATACCTACATTCTGTGATCTTAGAAATCCTCATGGACATTGCAGTATTTCTGTATTATACAAAAATAAACAGGAAATTCAGTTTTAAAAAAAAGTCACACAAACCAGCTGTTTAGTCTCCTGAGAATGTGAGCAAAACGCCAAAGTCTGCTCTCTCTAGAGAGCCTGTGCTAGGAAGGTTATTTTCCTGACATTCAAACTCATCCTGATGTTCCTCCACCAGATTTCAAAAACTTCATACTATCCAAAATGCTATGTATTCACTTCTTTAAGGACATCCTTCATGTAGCTCCTTTACCTGCTTCAAAGGAAATTATCATTTTCTACAAGAATGGAACACTCAACTTCCTTCGTGGTGGTACCAAAAAAGTAATATAGACACTACATAAAGGAATCATGAAGATGTTTGAGAAGGTTAAAAAGATAAAATTTAAAAAGAAGGTATAACTGAGGTGCCAGGTGGCTCAGTCCATTAAGTGTCCAACTCTTGATTTAGGCTCAGGTCATGATCTCATGGTTCATGAGTTCAAGCCCTGTATCAGGTCCTGTGCTGACAGCACAAAGACTACTTGGGATTCTCTCTCTCCCTTTCTCTCTCTGCCCCTCCCCCACTCGTTCTCTCTCTCTCTCTCTCTCTCTCTCTCTCTCTCTCTCTCTCTCTCAATAAGTAAAAACTTAAAAAATAAGAATAAGCTACAAATTCAAAATATTTATGCAAAACATGATTACTAAGGAATAAAGGAAGATCTAACATACAAATATTTGATATCTCTGAAGAAGATAGATATCATATGTAAAAAAATTACTAAAACATAAGATAATCTGTATTTATGGAGTAAAAGTGCACAATATGTCTTAAGGAATAAAATTCTAGTAAAGTGGCTGGACTTTTTTTCTTAACTGAAGTGGAAAAAAATCTGATTATTCTCAAAATGCTCCATAATTTCATTCCACCCTACATTCATTACAGTAAATAGTCTTATAAATGGACCCAATATTGGACAGCTGTTGGACTTATAGGAAATGGTGATATGACAATAATAATATAATCAATAATGACATTAATATGATTAATAATAATATAGTAATATAATTAACACAAAATTGAAATGAAAGAAAACATAGTTTTACAGGTTCTCTTGCCCACCAAACTCTTCATCTCAGTATAGAGAGTTATTAAATACTGATTAAATGTGATAATCACAGTATTTTATATGTAGTATATTCTGCGACATAGGGAATTTGCCACTAGGAGTATTAAAGATAATAATATAATATATCAAATCAGCCTATGGAAGGAAAATAAAAAATATAAATATAAGAAAAGTCCCATATTAACTAATTAACTAATATTAACATCTTTAATACTGATATAGTTTTAAAGCAATAATTCAAGAAACTTTACTATATACAATTCTAAACATTAACTTCAGAAATTATGAAAATAAATTATACCACTTTCAAATTATTAGAATAAATGTAAATATGTTACAGATGCCTCAAAACATGAAAAGTCATACTATAAAGTAAAATACTTTTAAAGAAATATTAAAAGAAGAAAGTCTTAAGAATGGAATGGCACAGCTAACATGAAACCTCTTTATTGTTGCAGCATTAGTTAAAATAGCAAAAGATTGGAAATAACTCTTTATCAATATTTCAAAGGTTAGCTACATAATTTTTTAAATAAGTTAGAGCTATGTGTTTTGAAGTGACACATACCTATAAAATATTCAACTTAAAAAATCAAGGAGCTAAATCACATGATCATCTCATAAACACACACACACACACACACACACACACACACACAAAATTTCACAAAATACAACATCTTTTCCAAATGAAATCTCTTAACGTATTTGTTACAGAAGGAACATACAGCAACATAATGAAGACCATATATAACAAACTCACAGCTAATATTATACTCCATGAAGAGATATGGAAAGTTTTCCTCTAAGATCAGGAACAAGACAACAATGCTCACTTACACCACCTTTATTCAACATAGTACTGGAAGGCCTAGTTATACCAATTAGACAAGACAGAAATACAAGACATCCAAATTGGAAAGGAAGAACTGAATTGTCTCTGGGTTTGTTGATTAAATGCCTTTATATGTAGAAAATCCCAAAGAGTCCATTAAAAAATTAAGAGCTAATCAACAACTCAGTAAAGTCAAAGGATACAAAAGCAACATACAGGAATCAGTTGAATTCCTTTACACTAATGAGAAACATGTGAAAAAGAAATAAAAATATCCCATTCACAATAGCATCAAAAACAATCAAATACTTATAAATAAAATCAACCAAGGAGGTGAAAGATATGGCAATGAAAAAATACAAGACTGCCGAAAGAAGTCAAAGAAAATACAAATAAAAACACTCCATGTTCATGGATCAGAAGAATATTGTTAACTAAACTATGGATGCAGCCCAAGTGTCCATTGACAGATGAATGGATAAAGATGTGGTATATATATGTGCAATGGAATATTACTTGGCCACAAAAAGAATTAAATCTTGCCATTTGCAACAACATGACTGCATCTAGAGAGTATAATGCTAAGCGAATAAGTCTAAGAAAGACATATACCATGTGATTTAACTTATATGTGTAATTTAAGACACAAAAAAATGAACAAAATAAAAAGAGAGACAAATCAAAAAAACAGACTCTTAGTTATACAGAATATTTACCACAGAAAGTGGTATAATTAATTTTCATAACTTCTGAAGTTAATGTTTAGAATTGTATACACTAAAGTTTTTTGAATTATTGCTTTAAAACTATATCAGTATTAAAGATGTTAATATTAGTTAATTAGTTAATACGGGACTTTTCTTGTATTTATATTTTTTATTTTCCTTCCATAGGCTGATTTTCATATATTATATTTACCCACCAGAGTGGGTGGGGGATGAGTGAAATAGGTGAAGGGGATTAAGAGTACACTTATCTTGATGAGCGCTGAATACTATATGGAATTGTTGAATCCTTATATTGTATACCTGAAACTAATATAACACTGTGATGTAAACTACACTGGAATTAAAACTTAATATAAATAAATAAATAAATAAATAAATAAATAAATAAATAAAATTTTAAATGGGCATAAGAACTAAATAGACATTTTTCCAAGAAGACCACAAGACAAGTGGAAAGATGCTCAGCATCACTAATTGTCAGGAAAATAAAAATCAAAACCATAAGCAGATACCACCTCATACTTGTTAGAATGGCTATATCATCAAGACGAAAAGAGGCAACAGGTGCTGGTGATGATTAGAGAAAAGGGAACCCTTATACATTGTTGGTGGGAATGTAATTTGGTCCAACCACCAAGAAAAACAGTATGGAGGCTCTTCCCGAATTAAAAATAGATCTACCATACAATCTAGAATTGCATTGCTGGGTATACACCTAAAAGAAATGAAAACAGGACTTTGAGAAGATATCTGTACTCCCGTGTTTATTGCAGCATTATTTACAATAACCAAGTTATATATGGAAACACCTAAATGCTCATCAATAGATAAATGGATAAAAAGAGATATGGTATATATACACAATGGAATATTATTCAGCCATGAGAAAGAAGAATATCCTGCCATTTGCAACAACATGGATAGACTACTATTTTACCCATGCTCAGTATAATGAACATAGATAACAATGTCCTGCTATAATTATGTAATGTGATAAATAGCACCACATGGCAGTCATATTACAATATAAAAATGTATCAAATTAACACATTGTCCCTCTTAAATTTATAAAATGTTATATGTCAGATTCATTCAATAAATTAAATGTGAGGAGTAGAGATGTGTATAAGGTAAGCTTTCCTTTATATTATTTGTAAAAGTGCATACATATGTTCAAATATGCATGCTTTTATATGCAAAGAAAAATCTGTTGATAAGAAATCTCTTCATAGGAATCTGTTTGAAATGAAAGTGAAATTTACATTGATTTGTATTTTCATTATGCAATGTAAATTTTGCACTACTCACAGTCATATTTATAATTGGAAAATAACAAACCTCAGAAATTATGTTGGAAGGAATATTTAATCAGATGAAAAAACATTCATATTTTTATTAATCTAAAAAAGAATATAAAAAGTATATATAGCATGCATGATATGACTAAGGAATTATATTCAAATCTACTATTTTATCCATGTTTTTACCTCTATACCTCTATACCTCTTACCTCTATATCTCTATTATAATTTCAAATTCTACCTAAAGTTTCTTTAAAAAGTAACATGTGGGGCGCCTGGGTGGCTCAGTCGGTTAAGCGTCCGACTTCAGCTCAGGTCACCATCTCGCGGTCCGTGAGTTCGAGCCCCGCGACGGGCTCTGGGCTGATGGCTCAGAGCCTGGAGCCTGCTTCCGATTCTGCGTCTCCCTCTCTCTCTGCCCCTCCCCCGTTCATGCTCTGTCTCTCTCTGTCTCAAAAATAAATAAACATTAAAAAAAAAAATTTAAAAAAAAAATAAAAATAAAAAGTAACATGTAAGCCACTAGCCATAAAGCAAAAAAATTTACTTCTCTAGAAAATGTATATGTATTTCATCAGGAATAATACAGGTGTGGGTAACTGTGGTCTAACTTGAAGTGGCTTCAGATTATTGATGTCCCACCTACCTTCTTCAATTCACTGCTGCATAATCCCTTTTGTGTCCACCATTTAATCTTTGGGATGTAGCAAAGAGGTAGATTTGTAAGGTACTGCTGTCTCAATAAATGAAAATATATCTTACCCTCATATTCCCAGCTGTTGAGTCATATTTGTAGTTTCCCCTGACCTAGAAACAGTCATTTAAAATGAGCCTTAGCCACTTACTCACTGGGCACTCCTACCGCATTATGAGATGGCCTCTCCACTACCGTCAGCAGGAAAGAGGCTTTAAAGGCATATCTTCACTAAGCTTTAGGCACTTCAGAAAGTGTAGTGTGTGCACTGTTTCTCTCTGTTACACTGCATAGCATGGCTGATATTGTTGTGTCCCACTCTTCCCAGCCAACTTTCACAGCCATCACCTGCATTTTTTTGCCTGAAGCTGTCTCTCTCTACTACTTTTCTACTACCCAGCAAGCCAGAAGTGACCCCTAAAAATTAGCACTCCCTAGGAGTAGTTTTCAACCAAAGACTGATTCAAAGAAATGAGAAAAGGAAGCAAAAATGTATAAAAAGCAAATGAGACAAAAAGAAAACAAAAAGCAAGATGGTAGGTTTTAACCCAAGCATATCAATAATCACCCTACATGTAAATAGCTCCAAATAAAGTGTAATAAATAAAGTGTAAACTTGATATTGTGCACAAAGCAAGATCAACAATATGCCACCTATGAGAAACCTACCTTAAATAGGAAGACACAAATAGTTTAATATTGAAAGGCTGGAGAAAGATAAGCATTGCTAATACTAACAA